>NC_133540.1:37515000-47515000 GCF_048773025.1 Camelus bactrianus
TCAGGCAGACACAAAATTTAAAATGACATCAAACAGTTGAACTACAGGATTAACAAATTGCATAAACTGGAGATCTATAGAACACTATATATACCTAACTGAGTAAAATACAACCTTATACTTTTTTCCCAGTTGTATACAGGTCAGTTTTTAACTGTCCTAGGTCATAGAGGAATCTCAACAATGTCTGGAAAATCAGTGTCATTCAAAAATATATTATTTCATCATAATGCCATAAAATTAGAAAATCAACAATGAAAAGACAATCAAAATACTTTAGGATATTAAAACCTCACTAATGGATGAAAGAAGAAATAAAAATTATGAAATATTTGCAGCTAAATAACAAAGCATCACATGAAAATTTGAGATGTGACTTAAGCAGAACTCACTGGGAAATTTAACAGCTCTAAGTGTGTTTATTGGAAAATAAGAAAGATTGATGTAATGAACATATGTTCAACTCCAGATGTTAATAAAGGACCAACAGAATAAATCCAAATTAAGTAGAAGAAATGAAATGATAAAAATAAGAGTCAATATTAATTAAATAGAAAATAAAAGAATAGATTATTAATAAAATAAAATTAATAAAAATGGACAAATCTCTGTAAATGCAGATCAAGGAAAAATAAGCACTATGAAGAACAAAAATATGACCAACAGAATAGAGAGTTTAAAAATCATAAGAGAACAATACTGTAAAGAATCTATGGCCAAGAAATTTGAAAACCTACAAGGTGGACAATAAAAAATATATATATAAATTACAGCTGACTCAAGAAGAAATAGAAAACCTAAACAAATTAGTAACCATTTAAGTTCTTTAATTTTACATATGCATCTCTTCATTCAAATAAAACCCATCAGACCCAGGTCTATTACTAAAATTTAAAGGGATACATAATCCCTATCATATACAAACTATAATAGAAAACAGTAAAAGAGGGAAAGCTGGGAAAGCTTTCCAGCTTATTTTGTGAAGCTAGTATATAACCTTAACATTAATACTGATCCAGTATAAGAAAAGAAAATTTCTTGCCAAATTGATGTATCATTATAGCTACAAATGTTCTAAATTAAGAATAGCAAATCAAATCTAACATTTAATGATTCATTAAAAAATATGGAATGACTAAATACATAATAGGAAGGCAGAGAAGGTTAAATATTAGAAAATTTACTGATGTAATTCACCATATGAATAACAGAGAAAACCCATATAATCATCTCAGTAGATCCAAAAAGCATTTGTTAAAATTCACCATCTTTTGAGGATAAAGACTCTGGATTGGCACTTGATAAGGGATATCTATCTATCTATCTATCTATATATATATAGATAGATAGATAGATAGATATATAAATCTTTAGCAAATTTCCTAATTAATAGGGAAACAGGATTCTATTTGTCATGTTTACTAGCTGGAATTATTATTGGAGGGTGTATAGCAAATGCAGGTAAGACAAGAAAAATAAAGGGCATAAAGATCAGAAAGGAAGAAACAAAATGTTATTTGCAGAAGATTTAACACAAATTTAAATGACTAGGTTTAAAAACTGCTCTTAGAAGGTTCATCAAGGTTGCTATATACAAAAGCGAGCAATAATTAGAAAATAAAACAAAAAATGCATTCATAATAGTTTAAAAAACTTAATTAGGATTTGGGAATAAATCTAACAATAATATGTAATACCTTTATGAAAATAAGAATTTAACTTTATGGAGGAACATAAATAAATGAGATATACAACTTCCTTAAGAGGAAATAAAAAACCTAAACAGACCAAAATCATATCATTGTTTCCTTTAATCTTTAACCCACAAGCATACATGGAAAACTGGGCATGGTAAAGCTGTTAATTATTCCCCAGTTAATCTTTAAATTCAATACAATTCCAATCAAAATTCCAAGAGGACTTTTTTTGGTGGAATTTGACAAACTCTTAGATAAAAGGTCCAAAAATAGTCTATAGACAATTCCGCAAAAGAACAAACTAAGGGGGACTATTCATAAAGAATGATTCTAAAACTATACAGCATTTTAAAACATGTTATTGGCCCCTAGACATAGTTGAGTAGGATAGAATAGAGAGCCCAGAAACAGAGGAAGCATACATTATGCCTGGTATATAATAGACATGGATTTATTGAAAGGAAGGACTACTCAATGAATTACAGTAGAATAGTTGGCTTTTTATAGAGCGAAAAGTAAAATTAGATCCCTATTTCATACGTTCTTGTTTTATTTTTCAATTGATTTATTTATTTCTCTTTATCGTTTTTATTTATACCACAATCCCATCTCCCTCCTTCATAAGCATCAAATTTAAATTGAACAGGGTTTTAAAAATGTATTAAGTATATATATCCTATTGCACATATTTAAAATTTATATAAATGGTATTATGTATCTTACTCTGTTTCCTACTTTTTATGTAAGTGCTATTCTTAGTATCAATGTTGCTTTGTGTATCTAATCTGTTGCATCTAACTGCTGCACAGTTCTCCATGATACACATCTACCACATTTTACCTTTCTAGTAGCCCGGTAATGGATATATCACTTCTCAGTTGTATCAGCTGTTGGTTCATAACAAACCACTCCAAAATTTATTGGCTTGAAACAGGAACCAGTTACTGTTTCTCCTGAGTCTATGGATTAGCTATGTGGTTCTGCTGAGATGGGCTGGGCTTACTCCTGTTGTGGTTTTCTGTGGATCCGCTGTGGATCTTACTGGTATAGGATGGCCTCAGCTCAGACAGCTCAGGTCTCCTTTTCTCTAATCTCCAGTCATCTTCTTTCTTCTTCATTTCTTATGATGTTGGCCAAGAACTCCAATATATTAAAGAGTAGTGATATTAACTGGCATTCCCATTGGGGTTATTTATTATTTTTTTTGTAGTGGATTTTCTTAAAAAAAAATTTTTAATTAAAAAACATTTTATTAAGGTGTAGTTGATTTACAATATTACATACATTTCAGATGTACAGCATAGTGATTCACAGTGGCTAAATGTTATACTCCATTTATAGTTATTATAAAATATTGGCTGTATTTCCTGTTCTGTATAATACATCCTTGTAGCTTATTCATTTAGTATATAGTGGTTTATACCTCTTAATCCTCTTTCCTTATCTTGCCACTTCTCCTTCCTTCTCCCCACCAGTAACCACTATTTTGTCTTCTATATCTGTGAGTCTTTCTTTTTTGTTATATTCACTAGTTTATTTTTTAGATTCCACATGTAAGTGAAATCATACAGTATTTCTTTTTCTATCTGAATTATTTCACTAAGCATATAATACCCTCCAAGTCCATCCATATTGTTGCAAATGGCAAAATTTCATTCTTTTTAATGGCTGAGTAGTATTCCATTATATATATTTATACACCCCCCCCACATCTTCTTTATCCATTCTTCTGTTGATGTACACTTAGGTTGCTTCTGTGTCTTGGCTATTGTAAATAATGCTGGTATGAACATTGGGGTGCATATATCTTTTTGAAATAATGTTTTTGTTTTCTTTGAATGTACACCCAGGAATGGAATTGCTGAAGTGAACTGTTTTTAGTTTTTTGAGGAATCTCCATACTGTTTTCCATAGTGACTGCACCCATTTACATCCCCACTGGCATTTTTGTTTTGTTCCCAATCTTGAAGGACATGTATATGAAGTTTCAACTTGACGTTTAATGTTTCTTGTAGGTTTTAGTATATAATATGTACCAGAGTAAGGAATTTCCATATAATCCTTTGATTTTGCTTTTGTATTAGTTATACATGGAGTCCTATCAGATGCTTTTTCAGCATTCTTTGATAAGTCATGATTTTTCTTCTTTAATCTGTTAATATGACCAGTTAATTGATGTATTCTCAGGCATTGAACTCTCCTTGCATTTGAGAATATGTGTTTTTCATCATTTTACTCTGTTTTGCTTTAAGTTAAGGACCTTTCATAAGTAATATGGAGCTCTGATTTCTTTTCTTGTATTATTATTACTTGGTTTTGAATCAAGATTACACTAGGCTCATAAAATAATCCAGGTTGCTTTCACTTATTTTTCTTCTCTATTTTCTACAGCAACTTCTATAAGATAGTAATTAATTTAAATTTTTGCTAGAATTTGCCAAAAAAGACATTTTAAAAACTTGGGTGTTTTTTTTTTTTTTTTGAGAGGAAGTTTTGGACTACATTTTAATTTCTTTACTACTTACTATTCTGTTTGTTCTTTATACATTTTATATAACTTCTTTATACAGTTCATACAGATTTCAACTCTAGTAGCATATAATCATTCATAATATTGATTTATTATTTTTATATCTATTGTAACTGTGGTTATTTCTCCCCTTTTGTTATGTATCATATATGTACCTTCTTTTCTTGGTAACTTTTGTAAAGGTCTATCTATTTTATTGGTCTTTCTAAAATCAACTTGTGGTTTTATGAATCTTTATTTTTTAAAATTATTACTCTATATTTCATTTTTCCTGCTCTTTATTATTTCCTTCCTTCTAGTTTCTTTGGGTTTGATCTGTTGATTTTTCCATCTTTATGAATTGAATGCTTAGCTTGTTTATTTTTAAACCTTTCATTTCCTGATCTCTTAAGTATTGTTCTGGCTGTGTCATATATAGTTTGACATGTATTTTTGTTATAATTCATTTCTAAATATTTCTTAATTCCTTTATGTTTCCTTTTTATTCCATGGGCTATTTAAGAAACACTGTAAGGGAAAACACATATTAATTTGACTGTATCAAACTTAAAAATTTTGTAGGACAGAGGATGCTATAGACCAACCAAAGTAAAAGTCAAACTGCAGGCTGGCAGAAGATATTTGGAACACGTATCTGAATTATTATCTAGAATATGTTAACATTCTACCAATCAGTAAGACAAAAAGTGTCATAGAAAAATGGCTAAGGATAAGAATAGGCAATTCATGGTGCAAAATGTTAATGGCCAATAAGTATATGGGAAAAAAAGTTTATCCTCAGTACTTAGAAGTATGTGGAAATTAATACAACAGTGAACATTTTTTTGTCATCCAACAGATGACAAAAATCTTTTAAGTCTGATTGTATTTTTATATTGACAGGAATGTGAAAAAAATGGAAACTAAAACATCACTGGTGGGATTTTAGACTTATACAGCTACATTGGAGAGAGTAATGTATAAAATTAAAAATACATTATTCTGTGCTCGCTTCGGCAGCACATATACTAAAACTGGAAGGATACACAGATGATTAGCATGGCCGCTGTGCAAGGATGACACGCAAACTTGTGAAGCGTTCCATATTTTAAAAAAATACACTATTCTATGACCTAAAAATTCTATTTGTGGGTATAGACTGTGGAGAGACTCTAGCATACATGCTTGAGAAGAGGGAGATAAGAATTTTTTGCAGCATTGTTTATAAAAGTGAAAAAATGGAAACAACTTTTACTTGCCTACCAGTAGATAATTTGATAAACAAAATGGGGTATATTCATGCACAGGCAGGAATACTTTGAAGCATCTAAGAGCATAGCTATATTTACTTATACCAATATAGATATAATGTGAATCTTGAGCTAAGAAAGTAATTTTTAAAATGGTATGTATAGTAAGATGTCATTTATGTACCCAGAGCATGCAGAATAATACCATATATCATTCTGGGAAACACACAGACAGAAGTATAAAAAATAGACTGGAAGAATTTACACAGAACTCATGATGGTAGTTTCTTTGGAGAAACAGAATGGCCAGTGAGGACTGGGGGTGGTACCCAAAGATGTTATCTTCACCTGTAATGTGTTACTTATTACGGAGAAACAGTATCTTCAAGTATAAATAACGAAATGATAACAGTTGTTTGATCTGGATGGTGGGGTTGTGACTGTTTGTTATGTATTTTTGGGGTAACTTCATATATGTTTTATATCCCCCTCAAAAATTATATGAGATGACTTCCTAAACTAGAACACATATGATTCAGGATTTCTAGCCTGGGATGATGGTGATGTTAAAGATAGAGGAAACAAAGGAAATTTGTAGATAAAAGACCTTTAGGTACCAGTGGGTTATCCAAATAAAGATGTTTACCATATAACTAGAAATTAGAACGTGGAGCTAAACAAAAAATAAGTCAAGACTGGAAATGCTGATTTTTGAGTCAGTTCAGAAATATTGGAAGCCCTGGTGGTAAAGGGATACTAACTACCATTCTTGAGAGAGTGGAAAGTGAAAAGAGAAGGTGGCTCAGGCTCACACTTTGGGAGAACCATCATTTAAGGGTTGTGCTGAAGTGGGCGAAGTCAACTGAAAAGAAACAAATTGGAGAAAAACAAAGCCAGACAGTTTATTATCATGAAAATCAAATGAAGGGAAGGATTTTAATAAAGGGTGGTCAGTAATGTTATTTGTTTAGAGAAGAGTCAGGTGGAGACTAAGAAGAGGTTGCTGGGCTTGACGATTTAAAGCTCTATATTAACCTTGAAGAACTTTTCAGTGGGTAGGTGCAGAAGCTATATTTCGAGGGAAAGAAATTAGTTAATTTGAATATTCCTTTTGGAATCAATCAAAATAGAATTTGGCTTATAGTTGCGATATATTTTAGTTAAGAACTCCATTGTAAAGTTTTTCAAAAACATACTAAACAAGAATCATGTGTTAGTCCTTGTAAAGTTTCACAGGAATTGAAAAAAATCTCCAGAGTATTCAAGATACTGTACATTCTCTAATGATAATAAAGAACCCAAGCTCTTGAAATCAGCTGTCATAAATATTATTTAAAATAGAGAGATCATTAACCATTTCAACTCACTTTGCAGGGTGTCATGCACATATGTGTGCTTAATAAATGCTTTTTGAAGACAACTTTCTAAACATCCATTAGAAAAGACTAGCTATAAGAATCAGGTGACAGTCCTTTTGGAGTGACTGCTAAGAATTAGAAGCAGTGTTTTGCCTAGTATTAACCATACAGTGAAGAATCAAACTCAGGGAGAGTCTGGTCCAGGAATAACCAAAGTAAAATGCAGAAAACATGAACCTAAGCCAAATCATCAGTTTCAAAAATGGTACATGCTGGATCCTTACTCATTATCAGGTTTTCATGGTCTATAAATGCATATGGCATGGTCATTTATGATAAAATAACTTTTGGGAGTCATGGACCTCTTTGAGAATCTGAAAATAGCCATGGTCGTTTTCCTCAGAAAAATGCACATTTTGTTAACAAAATTTTGCTTTTGTGAACCCAGTATTAAAAATTCATGCCTTATGAACGCTTTTGTACATGTAAATAATTTAACTTTGCTGGGTGGTAGTGCAAAATGTAGCTTATACCCATTCACTACTACTCTCTAATTTCATGTATAAGCAGTTTTGTATATCATACTGTCTAAGAATTCTACCTTTGGTGGGAGTTCTGTATGAATTGAGAAGCCTTAATTTTTCTCTTTTGTTACATAATTCAGTTGTACTAGGTGTAGTAATGGATGCCTACAACAGAAACTTACTTGAAGTAAGTGCTGAATAATTATTTGTTGAATAAATGAGTGAATATGTGACTATGGGTTCAAACATCTTCATTTTAATAATATTTTATAAAACCTGACTATTAAATAAAACAAATCAGTAATGTAAAAAGACCAAAAATAGAGAATTAAGCAGTAGTATAAGACATATGAAATAAACCATCCTTTCTCTGTGTAAATATATAGAATTTCACTCCTGTGTCTATTGGCTATCTTCCAGGATTGATGAACCAAGCTTTACTTGATTCCAGCTTGTCCTTGATAGACCTAATTTACTTAGAGCTTAGTTTTCATGACCCGTTTTATTTCCCTAAACATGTCCAACATACCACACTCCAGCTTTGAATTTCATTGTTAGTTTGGCTGTATCAGAAGACTTGCTTGACCTCTTATTGTTATCCCACCATTCACTGCTCAAAAGTTTTTCCCATTTTTTTCATAGTTTCTCAGAAAGACACTTAACCATTGCTTTAGCTTTTGACATTAAAACACAAACCATCAACCCCTTTATAGTTTATAATTTATAAATATAGTAATAGTAAAATGGATTTAACTTTTCATCCATTTTGCAGCTTCTAAGTTTTATAGAAGATTGTTTCGTAGAAGTTTTGACCTTGAAATCATAAGATACTGTGTAACTTTGCTCAAATTATTTAACTTCTTGGAGCCTCAGTTTCCTGATGTGTAAAATGAGGGCACTGGATTAAACTGGTAGTTCTTAAATAACTCTACCATTGGTGGTTAAAGAGCTGTTATTACTAAAATAGGAAATTGTTATTCTTCTCCCAAATTATAGGAAGAAAACATTAAATGAATAGAATGTCTCCCTTTGATTCCTACCCATCATTTAAAAAAAAACGTTAAAGCCTGTTGCCTTTGGTATTGTATTTGTTAGAGCACACAGTTATATATTTGGTTTTAAAGTGTGATATATCTAATTTATGCTAGTCAGGAAAAGCAGTCATGGAGGGGAGGGTATGGCTCAAGTGGTAAAGTGCATGCTTAGCATGCACAAGGTCCTGGGTTCAATCCACAGTCCTTCCTCTAAAAAGAAATAAACCTAATTACCTCCCCCCATCAAAATAAAATAATTAAATAATACAATAGTAAAGAAATATTAAAAAAAAGAAAAAGCAGTCATGATGTTCAGGTTCTTTATGTTTTGAAAACCTCTAGGTGATGTGGGCTGTAGGCTCCTTTCCAACCATAACATTTTATGATTCTGTATACTAGATAAAGAAAAATACAAAGAAAATCCCCAGGATAAGCTAAAAGTAAAAGCATTTAAACCCTATATGGTATTGGAAACAATTGTATATTTACCTGTCTCTCAAGAATTTTTTCCATCTTGGTTACTACAGGACCATAAAATCATTCAAATAGCCAAGGATATCTAATTATTTTTGGTTATATTAGACTTTATGATAATGATTGTATTTTAAAGATTTATTTTCAAAATGGAGAGGTTGGAGGATAAAAGAACTGATACTCAGACGATACATTCAAAAAGAAATGGAAAGAACTGCTCAGGACTCTGTAGTTGAAAGTTAGAGATCATTTGTAAACTTTTCCCTTTTCTTTCTTTATCCAAGCTGTGACATGTGACAAGTTGGGAGTTTAAACTGCTCCTTCCTTCTGTATTAATGATCTTTTGCTGATTAACAAAATACCCCAAATTTAGCAGCTTAAAACAACAAACATTATATTGCCCAGTTTTTGAGGTTAAGGATTAGGGACTGGCTTACTTGCATGATTCTAACTCAGGATCTTTCATGAGGCCAGAGTCATCTGAAGGCTTGATTCTGGCAGAGGGTCTGTGTCCTAGATAGTTTAGTCACATGACTGTTGGCAGGATGCCACTGTTCCTTACCTAATGGTCCTCTCCACAGAGTTTCTTGAGTACTCATGACATGGCGGTTGGCTTTCTCTCAGAGTGTGACCCAAAAGGAAGAGATCAAGAGACAGTTTCTTAAGTTGCACACCATCACTTCAGCTTTATTCTGTTTATTAAAAGTGAGTCATTTAAGTCAAAGGAAGAGAGGAATTTGATTCCACCTCTTGAAGCAAGGAGTATAAAAGAATTTTCAGAAAAGAAAATCAGTAGGTACTAAATACATCAAATAGATAAACAGGTCTTATTACCTTGGTGCTTGAGGAGTTGTTTGAGAGTAAGGACTCTAGAGTCAGTTCATGGGTTCAAATCCTGGCCCTGTGTCCCATGAACTCTATGACCTTGGTCAAGATTCCTTATCTATAAAATGAGTGCAATAGTAATATCTATTTCACAGGAATATAGAGAGGAATAAGTGGGGGGAAAATGAAGGTAGAACACTTTGCATAGTGCTTTTATTTTAATAAGAATTTGCTATTACTTTTTTTTCTTACTAGAATACGGCAATTACTTTGAAATTGCTCTGAAGTATCTACCATGCTAACCTACGTATTCTTACTCAGTTTTTTAATTCTGCTTATGAATGCATGCTTAATCTTGAAGACTTGAGAAATGCAGATGTGTGTGAATGTGTGTATATATACACACATATATTCACATTAACTACATGGTATGAGTCATATTGTGTGGAAGAAATAATACATATATTAATCCTGCCACATTTATATTTTGAATATTTTACCATGTTAAAAATTCTTCAGACTTTTTTTTAATGAAACAATCCATTGAATTTCTTGATTATTTCCTTAGGCTAGGCTCTGGAAATAAATTCTTGGATCAGAATATATTAACCTCTTTTAGACTCTTGATTAATAATGCCGCATTGCTTTCTTGAAAGTTTGTACCAGTTTATATTTCCAGCAGCAGCCTCACCTTACTTTGCTATTCCCATTTTAGTGTTATTGGTCTCTAAAAAGTATTGGTGGCTTTTGAGAATAAAGTTACAGAAGCAAGGCAGAATTGCATTAAACCCCAGGGAATTGTGTTTCTGTAAGTTTTAAATATATAGACATATCTTCCTGTCTTTCTGCATTAATTCCATATTTTATATATATATAAAATACACACATGTATAAATATGTATGTGTATATATTGTGAAGTATTATGCAGGAGTAGATACAGCTTTTATTCTCTTGGAACTTAAAATACAAGGCTGACATGAATCCATATAATCAAGATGTACAGAAAATAAAATACACAGACAGTATTCACTTCTTAAGATATATCTCAAGAAGCAAATTAGGTGAAAGTTACCTATCAGGCTTCATACTGACTCTTGTATTGAGAAGGGTGCTCCTTTTTGAGCCAAGTTAAATCTGTCATCTCCAGAAAAAAATAAATCTTTGGCTTACATTACTCTCTTCCCTTTTAAATACAATACATGAAAATCTGTTAGTTGATAGGAGTGGAAATTCAGATTTGTTAACAATTTCAATGATCTGCCTAAAGCTAGCAGTTAGCCCCTTAGTGTTCCTGTTATCATCCCCCCACCTGGAAACCGTCTCAGTTTAAGATGCTTCCAATCAATGGATGGCCCTTATTTTAAATTGACTAGAAATAAAAAATAAAAGCTACCAGTCATATATTTTCTTTTTGTCCAATAAGTGGCAAGTTTACCTAATGCAAAAAAGAGGTCCTTATATAAGTTTAAGGGGAGCTGTACTTTGGAAATGGCATATAGGTTCTTTTTGGGGAAGGTGGGGATCATGGTGGTAGGGTTAGGGGAAATGACCAAGAGAATAAAATGGAAAACACAAAAAACAGAAATCAAAAAACCCCAGTCAGAGGCTATGTAAATCTATTCTGAAGTCACACTGACATGTTGGACAAACTTTTATAAAATGATACTAAATTAATATTATCATTGGGAAAAAATTTTTCTCTAGTTATCAGCACAGTTCATTCAATTTAGATCATAAAAATTACACCTTGTAATTTAGAATTTGTAACTACCAAGTCTTTTTTGTGTTTATTCAGCAAATACTGAGCACTTACTCTATAGGAGGCATAGTTTTACATAAATTTTGTGTAGAAACGACTTCAGGGCAACATTTTGTTTTAAATTTTTTTTTTAATTAAAAAATTTTAAATTGAAATGTAGTTGATTTACAATGGTCTTTTAGTTTCAGATGTACAGCAAAGTGATTCAGCTATATATATTAAATTATATATATTCAGTTATATACAATTAGTGTGTGTGTGTGTGTGTGTGTGTATAAAATTCTGAAGCCAGTGGAGTACTTTTTGTTTGAATGAAGCTTCATCTGAGTCATTTTATTGGTTTGATTTCCTGTGTTGTCAGTAAGTTTATAGTCACTAAATGACAGTTATCCCCCACTTCTATTTTAATATGTACATTATATGCAATAAGGATAGTTTTATCAAAAAGATGTTTAAAAGTAGATGACAATATAAATGAATACGTTTGTTTCCAAATGAACTAAATAGAAATGCAAGAGGGTACAGAAATTTCATGACTGGCACATTGGGGAGGGATAATCCAATCTCTCAGAGGCTGGCATGTTGTTATTTGCTAATGAACACCTGTTTAGTGTGCTCTTTAACAACACTTCTGTAGAGGGAAAAAGACGAAGTCGGTCTTTGAGTAGTTGGAAGCTCCTTATTTTGTCCAAGTAAAGCTTTTGCATTTTGTAGGTATGACTCTTTTGGTTGGTATTGTTTTAAAGTACAGCTCTTTGAAGTAAACGGCCAAAACGAGTTAAATAACCACCTTTATTTACAGCCGCGGGACTAGGCATTTGATCTCCTCCAGAAAGAACATTTGACTAATGGCTCTTTTCTAGCGTGGGGACAATTGCAGACTTTTCTTCCGCAGAGCGTGAAATGTGCCTCTTCCTGCCGAGGGGCCTTGTCTTAGCCGCGGCTCCCGGGACGACTTCCAGCCTCAGGTGTCCCTCCCGCCGCGGGCCGCGGCCGCTCCCCGGGGCGGGCGTCCGGGACTTCCTGTCTGGGCGCGGGGCGGAAGGATCGCGTTGCCAGCTGAGGCGGCCGCCGCCGCCGCCCCTGCCGTTAGGTGGTGGGGTTTCTCAGCCCGGCGGCAGGAGGCGGGCCGGCCTCGGCTTCCTGTCGGAGGACGCGCAAGGATCCGGGCGTCTGAGTGTGTGCGAGTGCGTGAGTGTGTGTCGGCCGCACGGCGTGTGTCTCCGGCCGCGGGTTCCGCCTCCTCCCCTACCGCCGCTGCTCACGGTGTAAGTCAATGTGAAGCAGCAGCTCCAGCCCCGGGATAAACATGGCGACGTCTCTGCATGAGGGACCCACGAACCAGCTGGATCTGCTCATCCGGGCTGGTAAGGACAGGGGAACTTTGCTCCTGTGCATCGGTGCAGCAGGCGAGGGGGTGCACAGAAAGCGGGGAGACTTCCCTGTAGCGGTCAGTGCAGGGGGTACGGTGTCCACCTCAGTCCCTGGGGCGGCCGGGGGAAAGGGGGGTAGTGAATGAAGTAATGGAGGCGACGAATCAGGAAGTGATCACCTTGGAGAGTAACCTGCCTCGAATCTGGCGCTGTCGCTTCTGGGTGGGTTTGTGGAGCAGCGGCAGCAGCTGCCGGGCGGAGCTCTGGCAGCGGGTGCTGGGGAACCGAGCCGCAGTTAAGTTGGGGACTCGGGGGCGGACGAGTTGTGCGCTTCACCCCAGTTGCTGAGGAACCAGGAAGTGAGTGAGGCTGTTGTCTACCGGCTGCGCCTGCCACGCTGTCTGGCCGGAGAGGCCGCTACTGCTCGCGGTCGGGGGCGGCGGGCTTCTCCGGTGGACGCTCGCCACCCCCGCCCCGTTCTCCTTTCAGACTTGGTCCACAAATCCTCGACTTCCTCGTGGACGAGGTAGCCCCGGGCCATGTCCGGTAGACCGATACCCGCCAAAAAAAAATGCTCTGACCCTCCTCTTCACATCCACACCTTGTGCGGTCTCAGGAGTAACGGTTCTGGAAAGGGTCACTTAATAATGTGGAGCCGCCCGGGGTAGTGGTTCTCTCAGGGGCCCGCCTCCCTTTCCTCATTTAGTGGGCGGCTGTGAAGAAGTAGGTTTATGCCCCTTCCCTCGTGGGTTGTTTTTTGTGGGGGGGATATTGGGAAGGACACGGGATATATTTTGCACCTCTGACCTGGAGCGTTGGGGCGTCAGAGAAGAACGTTTATTTTTGTAAACAGTGGGTGAAGGTGGAGGAGTAGGGCGGGCGGGAGAGAGTCTTGGCCCTAGGGAAGTCTCAGCACGGAATTGCCCCCTTTTCCCCTCCCCCCAAGCCTCCCACCATAGCGGAAGCGCCTCGGAGAGGACAGAACGGACGGGATTGACAGGCCTCTGGTTCCAATCTGCTCGCTGAGATGTTCCAAATAAGAACGTTGGTTTCTGGGGGCGGGTCTCCGAGCCCGCGCTGGGCCAATGAAGATTGGGCGGGAGTGAAGCTGACAATGTACGCATGGAATTGGAGGGAAGAGGAGTGTAAACACGGAAGTGGCCGCGGGGGTGGGGGATGTGCAGCGCCACTGCTGCAGCGGAAGGGCACGGACTTAAGTTACATAGAAAAAGCAGCTTTACTTAATAGCAGACAGCGCAGTGAGGGCCTTGAATCGGCGTAGCAGTGCTTGAATACTGTTTGCTTACTGCAGTAAGCGTAAACGTTTCTTTCCCTGGGTTCTATGTCACATCGCCATCGTTGGGAATTGGAAAATGGGAAATATTCACCGAAGAGTAATGTGAAAGATCTATCTTACTCTCTGTTTCCCATCCATTGTTTTTAGGTAGGGAAGTTAGTGGTTTGGTTGGTGAAACCCTGTGATTTAATTCGATTGGGAGAAATCATGAACACAGGTATTTTTAACATAACTTTAAAGTCTGAATAAATACAACCATATATATCGTATAGCACATAATGAGTAACGACCTTTTACTCTGTAAAATATAATATTACGTTTCAAAGGTTCCAAAGAAAAGTCACAGTTTATTAAGTAGTGGTTAAAATACATTTGACAGTTACTTTCTGGTCAGAGCAAGAACTTAAATTTTAGTGAAAAAGAGGCAGAGTACAATGAGAACTTAGTCCCTTTGTGTATGTTCAGCCCATTAATATAACATGAATTAAGGGATGGAATTTTTGGCTTTATATTACTGGTACTAACAATACTTCTAATTGTTTGGGTCGGTAGTGTTGAGCATATATATTTCCAGAAATGTTCCCAGTGGTTGTCAGAACCTTAGAATAGTCTATGCAGTTAGAATTTTGCAAAATACTGTAGATGTAAGAGGGCTTAGTTTTGCCAATAGAAGGTATTTTTGGAATTATCCAAACTGAATGTGACCTGTAGATTCTTTGCTTGGAGTGGATGCATATAGACAGGCTACAGTAAATTATTTCTTTAATCTTGTTCATGTAATCTGAAGCTTCTTTACAAGCCCTATTTTAGAAGGAAATTTGAGACAGGTTTGCTAATTTACCCAAGGTTTACTCAGTGAGTTAAAAGTTGAGGAGGAAAGATGGTCCAGAAAATGAAGAATCATAGGTCTAAATTTTTATTGCTGCCAGTTTCCAGTGATGTTGGGAGAGTAATGTTTGTAAGATTTGTATTTGTAAAATGGACATAAATGTTAATATAACTACAGTGATTGCTATAATGGGTTGATAATTAGTGTAGAATGACTGATACTAAGGAGAACTAGAGGAGATGAACTTTAAGTTGAATATTGTTAGCATAACTTGTTTCTAAGTAAGTATAAAGCACTTAGTGTTATCATTACTGTTATGTGTTAAGATGCTAGAGGATGTATTTTTGCTTTTATTTTCCTCCTCTAGAGACTTATCAACTTCAGCTTTAGTTATCAACATTAATGCTGTCAGAAGTTGGAGTAAAGATTAAAATGAGTGTTTATTAAAAATCACTTTCATTTTAACATACAAACTTTTTGTTTGTGATAAAAACTTGACATACTTTTTAAAACTTTCGCTGGCAGTATGATGTATGAGAAAGCCTTGACCCTGAAGTCAGGAGATAAGGATCTTTATGTGTCACTAAACTAGCTCTTTAAGGCTTCATTTTCTGTAAAAGGACAGGATTGACTGGGTGGTCTCTAATAACTCTTATGTATGTATGCATGCATGCATGCTGCATTGTTTTCTTTAAGTTACATTTTTTAAAAATACATTTTTATTGAAGTATAGTCAGTTTACAATGTTGTGTCAGTTTCTGGTGTACAGCACAATACTTCAGTCATACCTAATAACTTTTAAAGCTCTAAGATTATAGGTGGCTCAGAAATACTAAATTTAATGAAGAGAAGGTTCTTTTTTTTCTTGGATTTCTTTACACCATGTGAGTGAATATGTCTTAAGGTCATTATGTAAAGGGGAGGTTAATTTCTTTTAGCCAATCTTTGTGTTAAATTGGAACTTGAGGCCATATTTATATATTGGATAAGATTATGATATAATTTAATAATTTAGGCTCATTTCTAATATATATAGCTTATTATAGGAAAATGAATATCTATAGGAAAAATGAATGTTAGTTAATAGTTATGCAGAAATGTTGTGTAATATGATCTGGGTTTTGTTTTTTTTTTTTTTAAGATTTTCAGTTTAAAATATTCTGTCTTAAGTATACTTGCCTTGACTTTTTTTCCTTTTTTTTTATTGAAAAAGTGGAGAATGTAAAAATAGGGTAATTAGAAATTTTGTTCTGTTTTAATGCAATTATTGAATGCAAGGGGAAAATTTTTCTGGATATTTCGCAGAAGTATTTTCACGGACAGAACAAATCTGTCTAGTTTGCAAAGTTCATGAAATTTGAACTTGAAAATCTTTTTTCTAATTTACTGTAAGTTGGAATATCTAGTATCAATCTTGAAAAGATCATCAATTTGAAAAAAATTAGCAGGATGTGAAAAGGTGAAGCATGTGTTGAAATAAAACTGGAAGAACAGCAGTAATTTTTTAAAAAAACTATTTTAAAATGTGTTTAAGAAATTGCTCTTCAAAATTTATTGCAGCATTAGTACTAAAATTCATGTGAAAATTGATTTAAAGAGTAACATCAGTATGTAATTAGTCATTCAGGATAATTAAACATCAGTTTCCTTTAGAGACAAATTTAGTTAGGGGCAGGCAGGAGACTGTTCTTAATAATTATTTAAACTTTTTGTGTTATAGCATAAATGTTCAAAGGGATGCAAAGAAATATTTATGAAAAGCTTAAAAAATCTTTGTAAGTAAGTGGGCAAAATACTGTTGTACATACCAAAATGGATCATAATTTTTCATCTACACACTGATGTTTATGTTTAGAAGCTGAAACTTAGAGAAAAATGAGGATAGAATTTGGGTTTATTATTTACACTTGATAGTAAATTACAGCTGCAGTTCTTAAAAACTAAAATCTCTGATATGGAGGATTCTGGGAGTGCCCAAGACCCTTTCAGGGGATCTGGGAAATCAAAATTTTTTTCATAGCAACACTAAGACATTATTTGCCTTTTCATTTTCTCAAGTGTTCAGAGGAGGTTTCTAGTGACTGCATGAATTGATATGTAACAGATTGAATGAAGAAGCAAGTATGAGAACCTAACTGTTTTTTACCATGTGTTTGCAAAAAAATGTAAAACTACTGTTTAAATTTTTCTTCGTTTTAGAAAAGTTATTTTTCTTAAAAATATTAGTTTTCTTAGTTTTAATTGCAAATAGGATAAATATCTTAACATAGGACTTAAATAAGCAAAATCTCTTTGTGATCTTCAATAATTTGAGTGTAAAAGGGTCTTTCACCAAAAAAGTTTGAGAATAGCTGAATTAGTTTAAATTAATCTATACTTTTCAGAACCATAGTCACTAGCCACATGTGACAGTTAAGTACTTGAAATGTAGCTGATAAACTGAATTTTTAATTTTTAAAACATTTAATTAATTTAAATGTAAAAACTGAAGCAGTGAAAAACTTAATGTTGTTTACATGTTGAAATGACAGTGTTTGGGATATACTGGGTTAAGTGAAAGGTACTAACTTCATCTTCTGCTTACTTTTCCTAATGTGACTACTGGAAATTAAAAAACTATATATGGCTCTTGATGTATTTTTATTTGACAGCTCTACTTAAAATAATTTTATACTCTTTCCCTTTTTAAACCCTATAAAGCAGCTTTATTGATTAGAAAGTCAAAGGGGAACAAGTAAAGATGGAGTGTCCTAGACCTTTCCCCCTTTTCATTGTGTTCATTTGTGTTCTTCACTCACCTATTACTGTTACAGCCTTGGGGCATTAGAGGATAAGCTGTGGTGAGTCAGGTGCGGTAGCTGAGTGATGCCCTTGTAATATTAGTTTATGGTCTTGCTTGCAGGGGACTACCACTATCACCTAATGAAGTGTTTTCTGATTTTTTTCCATTGCTCTCAAATTAAATTGCTATTAATTTTTATTTTTGACTTTTAAGAACATTGTTATGAACTAGATCCATTGCCAGCATTCTCTTCTGCAAAGCTGAGAGGTATGTCTCTTGACAGACTTAATTACCAAGTTTGGTATTTAGTAACAGCTGTTGAGTGAGTCTGGAATAGTCTACTATACAAACATCAGTTGATTAGAAAGCTGGAAATGGAACAAGAAGACTCTTATAAAAGTAAAGGAAGGCATAGGCAAATTTAGTTTTCTGACACTGATTAAAATCAAAATAGTTTAGAAATTTATTTCTTCAAGGCGTACTGACCAGCCAACTGCTCTAGAAGATGATACCTGTCAGATTACTTTCAACTTCATTGTTTCTAATTTTAAACGAGTTGCTTTTTAATCCCCCTCCAATAAGTTTCCTACGCAGGCATAGAAAGACACCAGTAAATCAAGTTTTAAGTAGAGTTAAGGAATTTTCAGCCCTTGCTTGCTTTGATTGCACAACACTGTTAAATTCTTATTCTTTAGTTGTGCAAAATTTGGTATTAATTGTATTTGAATTATTGATCTGAACAAAATAGTTTGAAAAGTTTTTAAAAATCACGTAAACTCGGAAGGGAGAAATATTTCTTAAATTCCTTTTAACAAAAACTGCTTGATGGCTTATGTTAACAAAAGTAACAGGAGATAGTGCTCACTTTTAAGAAAACGGGTGAAGTATTCTTGGGAACTGTCGTAAGTACATTATTATAAATTGATCTAAGTGTGAGCTCTCAGGTATTCATTTTTTGAAAAAATATGCTTGGAGTTATTTTAGTTAGTAAATAAAATTGACAAAAAGTAAAGTTATTAAGCATCAAAGAAAAAAAGAAGGAAACAAATGCTCTCCTTAACAAGCTCTTAATTTAGAGTAACTTTAAATTATTTTGCCATCTTTATTTGGTTTTGAAATATTTTATTTCCATTTATGTTTTGATACTCTGTACTATTAGTGTAAACTTCACAAGGCCAGAGATCTATTCAAATTTGTATCTCAAGTTTATAGCACAGCGTCTGGCATATGGTAAGTCCTCAACAAGCATTTGTTGATTGTACATAGAGTATTATTGGATTGATAATGCATAGAGAATTTATGCATTTTTGATACTCTCTAAATTTAAAGTATAAGTAATTAAATATTCTTCTTAAATTTGTATGTATTTTGTTTTACTCTGTAAATGTGAAATATTTTAGGAAAATATTTTGAATTTAAGGGAAAAGGGGAGGCTGATGTCAGAAATATAAGCAAGAAAATTTTCACTGACATGACCAACATGAAATCGTGGTTTTGAAAATGTACCTCAAACTACATAAGAACTAACGGCAGTATAATATGTAACTCTGGCAAATTTTGTTTTATGACTTGAAACATTAAAAAAAGTAGTAAAATCTTATTGCTGTATTATTATCAAATACCCAAATCACTGATTTTAATATGGTAGAATTTTTAGGATGTGTCTTAATAAAATTACATAATGAATTACTTTACCCCGGATGGTTTATTAATAGCACCTAAGACAACAGCTAAATTGCAATACAGGCAGACTTCAAAGAGAATGAAGTTCCTAAAAACCTGAGAATCTGCTTCCCAAGGTTCTTTAGTGCATATGGGTATTGTAGGGAGGTACTTTGGAAAAAAATACTTGAGAATGGTAATATATTTTATACTTACTAAGAGTAAATTTCTTAAAGTTGAGTTCGAAGGACTGATTGAATCCTTTGCTTTAGTGAAGCTGCAGATAAGAGTAAGCAGGGTCACCTAAAGATAGATTTACTTAGAGGTTTGGCTGCCTCTCTGGAACTGTTTAGCTTTGAGCAGATTTCCATAAATGGAAAGAGCAACTGGAGAGACTTGGTACCTTGGTTGAGAGTGTGGATGATGTGCAACAGGTGGTAAAACAGTCACTGGATTTTTTTATAAATGCTCTCCAAATGACTGGTGTGTTTAAAGCTGAGGCTTTAGCAGTTGGTGAATTTTGAGACTGAGTAAAAAAATTTTTTTTCAATTAAATGGTTACTAGAAACAGTTTTAAAAGATACCTATCTTTAAAGTGTGGAACTTGTGGATTTGTAATGTGGTTTTATGAAATTTGTACAAATACTTCCTTTTAGTTCCATTAGAGGACATCTTGAGAAAAATCTATCATGTTAGAAACTGTTACATATTCATGTTTCAGAATCTCTTACCAAGTAGAATATTCGGTATTGTAAGTCAGGATATGAAATTAGTGTATCATTAGTATATCATTAGGGTGCTTGAATTGCCACTTTTTCTATAAAGTCAGTGGATTGTCCTTTACTTCAGTGCATAAAAGAAATACTTGGATGCCTACTATATGAAAAGTCTATGTTAGGAATTGTAACATGTATCAATGAATTAAGATAACCCTCCCTCATCTCAAGGAGCTTATAATTTTATAGGAGTGATAAGAAATTATCACCATTTATTGAAATTCTTATCTATATATCAGGCATTGTTTAAGGTTTTTAAGGGAATCACTGCACTTAATTCTCACAACTGTATAAGGTAAGTAATACTCCTGTTTGGTGAAAAAGGAAACTAAGCCTTACAAGAAATTAATTTGCTGGCTTAGGGTAACAGAACTTATAAGTGGCAGGGGCAGGGACTGGAGCCCAAGCTATTGATTAGGCCTGGACACCCAGACCACTGCTGCATACTTTACTGTTTCACAAATAATTTAATCAACAGAGTGCTAGAAGAGAGTTGCAGAAGGTAGTAGAATTAGCAAAGATTTCATGGTGGGGGGAGGTGGGAACTGTAGAAACGCGCACTCTCTTTTTCTTCCCCCCACTTTTTAAATTTCCTAGGATAAAACCTAGGTAAAATCTAGTGAGATCCTGAAGAAAGCAGGCTATTGTGAAGAAAATTCCTAAGTTTCTCTGGTAGTAAAGATGCACTCACCCAGGACAGTCTAAGAATTGAACTAATTCGTTAAATGAATTTAGTAATATGTGTTTCTGACTGATTCTGCTAGGTATTAAACCCCTGATTTTAGTAGCAGTATATCAGAATTGTAATTGACCAGATAGGATTGTTAATCTACAACCATCCCTCCCTGCCCTGCTGCCTCCCCCAAGTTAGTTTTGGCCTAAAATTGATACAGGGTTCAAATTTCAAGGGTTTGTCTTTGTTTTCCTTTGGATAAAGAAATTTCTAATCAATCTCAATAGTTGGTTTATATTCAGCATTCATATAGATACTAAATTGTTTTGGTTTTAAAATTATTTCCGTAAATAAGTTATATAGACTAATACATATCAATGACTTTATATTAGAGTTATTCATGTGAGAGTTAATTTATATTTATCTCTTACACCATAATGTGTTTTAATTTAGTAATGTGTTCAGTGCATTTTTATTGAATAGAACTAAATTCCCTTGCAGTGGAAGCATCAGTTCATAGCAGTAATGCACACTGTACAGATAAGACAATTGAAGCTGCTGAAGCCCTGCTTCATATGGAATCTCCTACCTGCTTGAGAGATTCAAGAAGTCCTGGTATGTGAACTGTTCTTTTTTATAATAAACACATCACATCACTTCAGGTATCTCGAATGAAAGTCTTAAAAAAAAAAAACCCAGGGGATTGTTGGTGTTCTCAAAGTCTATTATACATAAATACCTATGACAGGAATAATTGATCTTTATTTGTCCAAGTTCCCAAATCTTAAATAGTTTAATTACTCAATTTTCAAAATAAACGATACAGAAAATGCCCACTATAGATAGACAAATGTTTATTAAATTCCTATTTTTACTATCATGTCTTATTTCCTTACCCAGAGGGAAATTGTAAATGTTTGTAGTCCTTAAGTGAATGGCAGATGGAGGCAGTTGCCACCTATGACCACTTTCAGGCCTTTTTTCAGGGATAAAATGGGCATTATCTCCAGGGAACCTCTGTGCTAGAGAGAGGAGGTGGCTTCCACTGTTTCCTCACACTCCTTCAGGCTGCACATTTCCCTTTTTAAAATTCTTTTGGTCCCCCCTTTTCAAGACTGCCTTTGAGAGTCATTTTGTCCTAATTTTAATTTGTCCTAATTTTAATGTCCAAATGTTACAGTAAGATTGACCCTTATTTTAGGGATTTACGGTAAATACTAAGATCAGCCATACTTTTTAGAGTAGGAATTCCATGTATTTATTCAGGGATATGAGAAGAAAATTAGGGCATATTGGTCAATGTATTAATGTATGATAGTATGTATTAATTTTCTCTTGATTGAAAAAGAAATGTCATATCCTGATTTATCATGCACATGAGAAGAAAGCCAGAGCAAGAGCAGTGTTACTGCATACAAGAAGAATACTAAATAGCCATCTGTATGTACTGTTTTAGTGACCCAAAATATCAGGACTGTTCCATTAAATAGAATTTAACATTTTGAAAGATGGTATTCATTGGGCTGTAATGAGCAAGTTTTCTTTTTCTTTATATTTTAAAATGAACTAAGTTCTTACTTTTCACTGAAAACATGTTAATTATTTCAGTGTTATACCAGGTGCATGTTTTACCTGCTTAGAGAATAATGATGAGTACATGGAAGGAAAATAATTAACTCACTATTATACTATTACTTTATTTTCAAATGTTTTCTCAATTGTCAAATAATTCAAAATCTACAGTTTGAAAGCATGTAAAAGTGTGAAGCACGGGGGTTGACTACTCACGTTCCTCCCCCCTTACCCATAGGATTAACATTTGCTTCAGATTGACTTTCTTTGCATTTATTTCCTTACATACTTTAGATCATAATGTATATTCAGCAAATGAAATTCAAGTTCTTATCTTGCTTTGATGACTGCTTAATAACCTTACCTCTATTAAATATTGAATTGTCCATATTAAGAAGCATTGATGGGGGTGGGAAGTTTTAATTTTTCAACTTTTTTTTATAGTGGAAGTGTTTGTCCCTCCTTGTGTATCAACTCCAGAATTTATCCATGCTGCTATGAGGCCAGATGTCATTACAGAAACTGTAGTGGAGGTGTCAACTGAAGAATCTGAACCAATGGATACCTCTCCTATTCCTACATCACCAGATAGCCATGAACCAATGAAAAAGAAAAAAGGTAGAGTGTATTTTAAATTTTTGGAAAATTAGGTGAAATTTTTCCTGGTATCTTTTTCCTCATCATGGAACATAGGAAATACATGCTGTAGATTTATGATTGATTTTATCTTAACTAGATATTCTAAAAAAATGAACAAACTGAGATTTTAGTTTTGTCTTTTAGCCTTTTAATGTGTCATACTGTTTAAAGGAGTTAGTATTTGAGCCCTAAAAGTAGTTGCCTGAAATGAGATTATAGCAGGTTTTCGAAACACAAAAGGAAAATCAGAGATTCACTGCACCTTTTTCTACTTTCTGATCCTTTTAAGTACTTGGTTACTTAAAAATATTATTCTTTATTTTCTCTATTTTTCATAACTTATCTTCCTACACATTGTGGGCATTAAAATAAGAGGCCCAATTTTGTTCCCCGTAACTTCTGCCTTAAAACACCAAGATTGCAGATGAGGACTTCTAAGTGGAATGAATTCACCATTGGGTAAAGAGTATTTCCACTTACTATTTCACTTCTGCTGAAACTTCTGCTCACTTGATCCTAATGGGTGAGGCCCAAGGCTCCAGCCCATCTTCAGCATCCTGAGAAGATAGGCAATGTGGGTCCTTTTCCTGTTTGAATCAAAGGTAAAACTTGAAAGAAATTAAATCCTGTATAGATGGACACTCATCTAATTCCATTTCCTTCCCTATCTGTTTCTTCACATTTTAGAATGGGGGGAAAAAATTAAAGGCAAAAATAAGGGAAAACTTGTGTTTGGAAACAATGGTATTTTCTTTCATTTATTAGCAGTGTTTCAGATTGGTCTGTGCTCATTGCTGTGAGGGATACAATGAAGAATAAGAGTGCCTTCCCTCTTGTAGTATAGATTATATGTATTTGAGAAAGGCATCAATGAGAGAATTTAGAAGGAAGCATTACTTCTTGCTGTAAAAATTTAAAAATAAAAGGCATACACTGCCCACTGTAGCCTTTGGCTGGTTGTATCTTATAGGAACTATTCAAAATAAGAAATTTTTAGATTTAAATGATGAGGGAAAAGCCTGTGAACAGCTGAGATCATTTAGGGAACCAAGACCTCTAGATAACCAAGTTGATCTGCCTGTGTGGTGATATGATATAAACCTGGAAATGATTTGCCAATTAATACTAATCTTATATGTTTGAAAATAGATAGTCTGAATGAATGACCATTGAAAAATTACATATAACACTATTAATTATTTATTTGTGGTTAAGTACATTTGGGACATAGAAAGTTAGGTAGGTTATTTTTTAATTGTAGAACCTTTTTAAAAATTTCTACAGCTTTTAATATACTAATGTGCTTTGTGAATCTCCAAGAGAAGATAGCATGCTGTGTACTAAAAGTTAATTTGACTATAGAGCCCTTTTTCCTACTGATGAATAACCTATTTCTCAAGGAATATGATTTGGGAAATGCTGCTTTATAAGAAAATTAGCCTTTTGGGGCTAACCTTCCCATTAAGGAAGTTGGGCTTTTGTGCTTGAATTTAGGAGACAGTAAAGATATTAGTCTTCCTACTGACTGATTCATACATATAAATACTATTTAAATTGATAAATTAGCTCTATGTCAATAAGGAGACCAGTGAACTTTCTATTTTAGTTTTTGCCAAAGCATACTTCTTATTGATTAGAATTAACCATAGTGAAATCCTAGAATATAATAGCTATCTGTGCTTTTTGAAATATAAATTAAGGCACTTTAATTTAGCTTAAGATAATCATTGCTAATGAAGAGTAAAGACATCAGAAATCCCAGCTGTATGACAATCACCAAATCAGTAATAATATATTTAATCTGAAAATATGAAATACTTGAATATTCCCAGTCTCTTTTTTTTTTTGAGGCTTCCCCTCACCTGCTAGCATTCATCCATCAGTGCTAAGGATTGAATACAGTGTATTTCGGATTTATGCCTTCTTTACTACAGAGAAGCATAGCTCTTGCTTTTTTTGTTCATTGTGGATGCTAGTCTGTCTGAGAGCCTTATGGCAGAGGTGAGGAGAAACAAACGGAAGGGCACATTTATTAGATGTATGAAGTAATTACCTGGAAGAATTGTTTACTCTTATAATGTACCTGCACATTGAGGTGAGGAAATTTATGCTTAAATCTGGTGAATTGATTGGCTCAGAGCAGTAGAGTATTTAAAATAATATTTTTTACTTTTCCTTATTTGAGCTCAAAGGGCTTCGCAGATTATCAGATCCTCTTCAATAGGTAGGTAAAGCTTTTTCTAACAATTCTTTAGAACAGAAAACAAAAAACCTTGTACTACAATTTGTTTTCATTGCTACATTATTGGGAAAGAGGTTAGCAAATTGAGGCTCTCACCACCTAAATACAGGTCAGTAATACCTGACTTGCCGTATCGAGATTACTACCAACTAACTCATGTAATCTAAAATTGCTGAAGTGCTTTTAATGCTCCTTTTAAAAGCAACTTTTGTATATACTGAGTATATTAATCTATAAATTAATGTCTAGTTTCATGAGTAATATGCTATCAAAGCCTGCTATCATGCTTCTTTTATTTTTCCTATTTTCAATGTATGGTTTCAATATCTTATATTTTCAGTTGGCCGTAAACCAAAGACCCAGCAATCACCAATTTCCAATGGGTCTCCTGAGTTAGGTATAAAGAAGAAACCCAGAGAAGGAAAAGGTAATTTGGGGAGGCTGTTTTAGAGGTGTGATTTTTTTTTTTTTTTCTGTCAGGTGACATTTTTGCTTTTGTAGGAAAACCATTTCTAGTACATGCA
This sequence comes from Camelus bactrianus, assembly GCF_048773025.1. NCBI lineage: Eukaryota > Metazoa > Chordata > Mammalia > Artiodactyla > Camelidae > Camelus > Camelus bactrianus. The sequence continues at coordinate 37,540,801 of NC_133540.1, forward strand.
CAGGTGAGAGTACTGTCTGTGGTAGTGATTCTTAATCAGGACTGTATCAGCATCATGTGAGGAGCTTTTTCAGACTGTGCCCAGCCCCTACCCCACTGAGATTCTAAACTATGAGGAGTGGAGGAGGGCAGGCGTTTGAATTTGGAAAAGGTCCTAAGTGCAATCTGATGCACACCTGTATTAAAAGCCATTGTTCCAGAGGATGTGTGTATGTATAATAGTTCTCATCCTCATGTAGAGTCGCTTAGAATTTTAAAAGGTTTACAAAACTAAGACTTTCTGATACAAAATTTCTTAACTGATAAAACAATGCAGTATTTCAGTACAAGGTGAATTTAATTTTCCAGTCAACAAAATTTCAGTCATGTCAGTAAGGATATCTGAACAAAATTTACTATATTTGCTTTAGAATTTGCATGTTCTCACTAAAAAGTAGCAATAATCCTCTTATGTTTTCTGCTCTCTTAATAAGTTGATTTTAAGTGATTTTAATAAAGGTTTTAGATGTGTTCTGATAACCAAAAAGTCATCATTTCCATGAATATTTCCAATATGAAGTTGGATACATTTTAGATTAATATTTTCAAATTTATTCCATATTCAGGTCTGATATATCTCATTTTAAATAATTAAAGCAAAAAATAAGTCTCTAGTAAAAAAATTAAACCTAGTAACCCTACCAAGAAATATAGTTAGACAAAAAAAAAATCGAGTAACAGTAAACTCTTATTTACTCAGGAATTGTTTATTCAAATAATTTGGGACACATTTAGGATAACTTTTATTTCCTTGTGTGTCTTTCATTGTCTTGCATTTCTGACACCTTAGATTTTATCTTCTAATTTATATGGAAAACTTTGAAACTTACATAATAGTACTAAATATTAGGAAATTAAACTGTAAATATACAATTATTATTGTTTTTAAAATTATTCCTATCATCAATGGTATCTCTTATATACAGACTTTAACATTGGAAAAAAATTTTGTGACAACCTATTTTTACCAATCAAAATCACCTTTCATTAAATTTTCAATTGTGTATTAAACTTGAGACAAAATTTTTTTTTTTTTTTTACTGGAGGTACTGGAGATGGAACCCAGGACCTCATGCATGATAAGCATGGGCTCCATCACTGAGCTATACCCTCCCCCCGAGGCAAATTGTTGTAATATGAAGATTAAAGTTATTATAGTCACACTGGGATTAAAAATCCTGCCACTGTTTCCTCTTCTGCAATTATGATCATAATGTCTTCATAGACTTAATGAACTACTTTGTCTGATGAAGAAGGCTTCGCTTTCTGAATTCTGTTTTACTTAAAACCAGAAATTGAATTATTAATTTTAACTTGGGAATGGGACTGGGGTGAAGCATTTAATGATAACTTGAGGAATGCTGATGAGTCTCATTAATTCAGCAGACACAGAAGCATTCAAATCCCTACAGTGTACAAGGCACGGTCTGTTTTGTACAAAAATTTCTTCCAGAATAAGTTCTCTGCTCACTTTTACCCTGTCCAGTTTATAGGGCCTGATAATCTCCAGGTCATAAACAAAATAATAATGCCCTAGCTGCACAGCTTGATGTAGTTGTAGTTGAAAATTATGCATGGTTTAATAGTGAGAGTTTGTAGGTATTGATGCTGATATACTTGGGCTTCAGAAATAAAAGTGTAACAATGTAAAGTTGGAGGTTAATCTTTTTAGGTCAGGAGATGCACACTTGGGTGCAACTGTGGGTTAATAGATTTATTGAATTTTGAGGGAAATCTAGTATGAAAATGAAATGCTGGAGGAAGAACGTCAGCATTTCAATTGAGTAGCAGGAGTGGCTTGATTTGGAAGCCCTGTCACCCTCAGGGCTCTTCTCAAGTAGCCTGTGACTTGGAGCTGGATGTGAGGATAGTTAAGGGGCAGTGCATCTATCCTGTCTCCCTAGGAGATGGCCTGGTGGCTCAGTGGAGGCATATGTATTGTAATCTTCTCAGGACTCTCTTCTTTTCTTTCATCAATTTAAGAACCTTTGCACCTAGAGGTTTATGAATGGAATGAGAGAAAAACAGCAGCCTGAAAAGCCTGATCTACTCTTCTGTCTCCTCCCTTCCCCTCCTGAAGAAAAGCGATGCTCTTATTTTGCCTACCCGGATTCCCTCCTTTTCTTCTATGCAAATCTTAGCCATCTTCTGACTTAATGATCCTCCTTACCAATCCACCTTATTTTCACCCCTGAAATCCCAGATATTATTTTCTGTCATTCATCTGGAACATAATTATGCATGGTCTTGTGATACAGCTTATAGTTTCAACTGTTACTTATTTCTTGTATTGTTATTTACTGGACAATTTCAAATGAGTGCTGATAGAGTCAAGTATTTAATGATAGACTCTCAGTACATTTGTGCTTTACCAGTAGTAAATGATTTTTTTATCCAGCGTAAGAAAATATTTGCTTTTAATTATGCTGATGAATTTTTAATCAGTGTCTATCACTGTTTTCAAAGGAAACACAACCTATTTGTGGGAGTTTCTGTTAGATCTACTTCAAGATAAAAATACTTGTCCCCGGTATATTAAGTGGACTCAGAGAGAAAAAGGCATATTCAAGCTTGTGGATTCAAAGGCTGTCTCTAAGCTCTGGGGGAAGCATAAGAACAAGCCAGACATGAACTATGAAACTATGGGACGAGCTCTGAGGTAAGAACATTGTCTATTAACTGTTTTAAAGAGAAGCTCTAAAAATCCCTTACTTACAACTTTTATTTTGGGGGGATTTTCTGTAGGAGCTTTTTGGATTTGGAGGCTGTTGGGGAGAGAGGACTTTGGTCTGATGTCTAAAATTTCAACACTTTTGGAAAGTCCCATTTTTGTAGAAAATGTGCATCTTTAAGAAAATTATACCCAAATAAACTACAGTTTCCAAATTGTGAATTTGCTCTTTAGTTCCTGCAAATTTGTTACAATGGATTTACCTTGATATGAAAATTTGTCCTCAGTTGTCAGTTTGAGAAACTATATAACTTTGTAATGTACATGGCTTCTTCTAATTAAGGGTATTTGTAAATGACCCACAAATTCATTTCTACTAAGCACAACTTAGGTAATTTTTCCACGTAATACCAGATTGTTTTTCTGACGTATGTAAATCAGAACTGAACTTTCACCAGTGTCTGTAAAATATAGTTGTTCCCTCAGTATCTGAGGGGGATTGATTCCAGGACACCCACGGATACCAAAATCCATGGATGTTCAAATCCCTTATATGAAGTATTTGCTTTTGACCCACTTACATCCCCATATACTTTAAGTCATCTCTAGATTACATGTAATACCTAACACAAGGTAAATGCCATTTAGAGTGGCCAGCACATGGCGAATTCAAGTTTTGCTATTTGGAACTTCTCTGGAATCTTTTCCCAAGTATTTTCAATCCACAGTTGGTAAATCCATGGATGTGGAAGCTGTGGATATGGAGGGCCAACTCTACAGTAAAATAATTCTGTATTTAGGTTAAATTATTTCCTTTAAGGAAAAAAATGAGCTTTTAGCTACATTACAGATCTCAAAGTTATAGGACTTACGGCACCAGGTTCCAATTTCAGCCTTTTGAACAATCCAGGCAGTAAGAGCTCTTCCGTGTCTCTTTTTGGAATAAGTGAATGTTTCTGTTAATATCCATTCTACATGGTGTTTTTTGTTTTGAGGGGACAAATGTAATATACTTGATTTATTTAGTACTTTTTCCTTACAGATATTATTACCAAAGGGGTATTCTTGCAAAGGTTGAAGGACAGAGGCTTGTATATCAGTTCAAGGATATGCCCAAAAACATAGTGGTCATAGATGATGACAAAACTGAAACCTGTAACGAAGATTTAGCATCAGCTACTGATGAAAAATCATTAGAACGAGTATCACTGTCTGCTGAAAGTCTTTTGAAGGCAGCCACTTCTGTTCGTGGTGGGAAAAACTCGTCTCCTCTAAACTGCTCCAGAGCAGAGAAGGGAGTAGCTAGAGTTGTGAACATCACTTCCCCTGGTCATGATGCTTCGTCCAGGTCTCCTCCTACTACCGCATCTGTATCAGCAACTGCAGCTCCAAGGTAGGTGAGGGGGAAACCATTAGTTGTATTTAATTTTTAGAGATCTCCTTGGCAGAAGTGATCTGTTCCCCTTTTAATATTTGCATTCTAAGAACCTGCTGGTGTCAAAACTTTGAAAAGTGCTTGATGTTTTAAATGTATTTTGTTGTTGTTGTTGTTAAAGTAGACGTCTCATATGACCTGAATTGGTTTTTACGGTTTTATAGATGGAAATAAATGTAGGCGTTAGTTTTTAAAACATACTCATTTCATGGTATTTTATAAACTTCAGGGATTTTTGGTACATCTGTAAAATTTGGGAGCACTAGTTTTATACATTTGGATTTGCATTCATCTTTTTGCTCAAGAGACCTGTTTTATAATTTAGCATTGAATATAATCAACTTTATTTTTTTTAATCTACTAGGACAGTTCGTGTGGCAATGCAAGTACCTGTTGTGATGACATCATTGGGTCAGAAAATCTCAACCGTGGCAGTTCAGTCAGTTAATGCAGGTGCACCGTTAATAACCAGCACTAGCCCAACAACAGCAACCTCTCCAAAGGTAGTTATTCAGACAATCCCTACTGTGATGCCAGCCTCTACTGAAAATGGAGACAAAATCACCATGCAGCCTGCCAAAATTATTACCATCCCAGCTACACAACTTGCACAGTGTCAACTGCAGACAAAGTCAAATCTGACTGGATCAGGGAGCATTAACATTGTTGGAACCCCACTGGCTGTGAGAGCACTTACCCCTGTTTCAATAGCCCATGGTACACCTGTAATGAGACTATCAGTGCCTACTCAACAGGCATCTGGCCAGACTCCTCCCCGAGTTATCAGTGCGGTCATAAAGGGGCCAGAGGTTAAATCAGAAGCAGTGGCAAAAAAGCAGGAACATGATGTGAAAACTTTGCAGCTGGTACAAGAAGAAAAACCGGCAGATGGAAATAAGACGGTGACCCATGTGGTGGTTGTCAGTGCGCCTTCAGCTATTGCCCTTCCTGTAACTATGAAAACAGAAGGACTGGTAACATGTGAGAAATAAAATAGCTCTCCCATGGGCTGTAGAATGTTGGTGATACTAACATAAATATTTGCAAGGATGTCATCAAGAGAAGTCAAAAGACTTTAAAACATTTTTATTGCATATAAGAAAACAATCAAACTTACTGGAAATAAATTACCTATCCCATGTTTCAGTGGGAAATGAACTACATATTGAGATGCTGACAGAAAACTGCCTCTTACAGTAGGAAACAACTGAACCCGTCAATAAAAAGGATTGAAAGGGACCAAGCAACTCACTACAATATCAAGTTACACTAAGACTTGGAACACTAACATTCTGTAAGAGGTTATATGGTTTTCAGTGGGGAGGGGTTGGGATGGGTGATCTCATTGTTACATATAGCAATTTTTGATGCATTTTATATGCATACCAGCAATTATTACTGTGTTCACACAGAACTCACTTAACTGGTGCTATGTGAAGACTGCTAATATAGGTATTTTAGAATGTGAATTGAAGAATGGATCCAAAAGCTTCAGAAAGAGGATAGCAAAAAAGATCTAGTGTGGGTTTTTTTTATATCATATAGCTTAAGCTGATTTAAAACAAAGGCCTTAGACTAATTTTTGGTTTTCTTTATTGAAATAAGCTAATGGCTTGTTTGTGTAAAGCTTTTTTTATTAAAAGAAAAATTTTAAAAATCTTGTACCTAGCACAGTATTGTTATAGAATTTACATGTAACATTTTATATGGTAGTTTAAGTCTGTCAGTTTCTTAATTGTGGACAAGTTAACAGTTGGCTCTGGCCTTTTGCTATAACATGCCTGTGTCACTCAGCCCTGGCATCTTGCAGACATATCAGTTTCATTTCTCCTGTCACTTGGAAGTTAAGACTCAGCATGAATTTTTGTCAGGTAGCTCTGATACCTGGAGTTCTCTTCCTTTCTCTTTTTTCTTTTCTTTTCTTTCTTTTTTTTTTTTTTAGTTGAAGTTTAAGAGGGAAAGTACCAGTGTTCAGATTTGAACTATAATAGTTTGTATATTCAACATTTGAAGTATATTCTATTTTGTTGTACTCTTGTTTCAAAGTGTATTCAAGTAGGTTTTCTGAAATATAGAAATGAAATTTTATCTTGTGTTTTGGTCTCTGGTGATATTTATAATATTCAAAAGCTAGTAGAGACACATTGTTTTAGTTAAGAAGTAATAGAAGTCCTATTTCTCCTTCCCAACTACTGCGTGAAGAAATTCTACTTGTTTTGTTCCGTTACAGTAATATTTGGCCAATGATCTGCATGTTTCTACTTCCTTTCTAATTACTGTCATGAACTTATAATGTTCTACTTACCGTATGAATTTACTATTTTAATGTTGGCCACAGTTAAACAATTTATATTTAAAATCAGACCTTCTGTTTCTCAATCACACTTTTTGAGGGTTAGAACAAATAATACTCTAGCCCTTTTACAAATTAGGAAGTGGAGCTACCAGAGAGATTACATGATTCCTAATTTCACACCAAACTAGGTCCTGTGATTCCACATCTTAATGCTCTTTCTACTACAAAGAAAAGTTGTCTATTTTTACATCTTTTAGAAATTCAAATAAACTGATACTTAATATTTTGTGGCCTTTAATTGTGCTTTTGATCAGATACTACTTAGGTTAGGTCAGTAGATTTTTATAACACCTCCCTTTGTAATCTTTTTTCCATAAACATACTTAATGGTACTTTTTAATAAATGCTCAAAAACTCACTTGATTCTCGTCCCATTTGGGGGTTAATCTCAAATTCTACCTCCTTTTAAAACATTTCTCAATTACTTCAGCTTTCAAAATCTGTATTGTATGCCTTGGCACTTTTTTGTGTTGTCTTTTTTGCAGTTTCATTTGTTTGGACAGTTTAGAATTCCATTATTCTTTTTTAGGGGAAAGGTTGTAGCTTACTCTGTGCCCACCCCTTCCCAAGTGCAGCATTTTATTAGACACTCAGACATCTATTGGTTTTGTTAACATATTTGCTAACAATCTAAGTCACATGGAGGATAGCTAATGACATTTTAAGCGAGCAGTTCTATTAGTAATCGGTTCTAATTAGGTTAAGCCAAGGCTACTTGTTTACCTCCACCACTTTACCTGAACATTCTTGTCTCAATAAATACACCAAAGGTCTAGATTTGGAAACATACATGTTGACAGAATATATTGATAAGAATGTTTCTTCCAATTGAAATTATCAGTGGTATGGCTTTTAATCTCAACCCTTCCAAACTGTTAATCATTATAACTTGTATTTGCTTTTTGTGTCTGGTGTGTCAGAGAACCACCTAACAATGACTTGATGCCAATATATTTTCCAGTCTCACCAGGCTTTTGAACAATGATCAGCAGTCTGCTCATTTATTCCTTGGGTCATCTTCCAGCAACAGTTCCAGCCTTCACCACACTCCTTACCAAATGACCAGTATACCTCTTTGTAGAGAACAGAGGTCATGAGCTGTCAACTCCATTTCTGGACCCCTTGCTGTAAGAGCATCTACTTATTCCAGCGTCCATCCTCTAACACTCGTGTCAGGAAGGAGGTGGGTGTGCCTTCCTCCTGTACTCGGCAGCTTCTCCCCTTTCACACCATGGTTTCCTCATTCCAGCAGTTAATGGCCCCTCATTCTGTCTCTCTTCAGTAGCTTGCAGTCAACTCTGGCTTAGAAACCGTTCTCATTGAGGTCTCCAGTAACCCAGTAGTCAAATCATACAGTAATTCATTGTTTCATGTGGTTGCCCTACTTAAAATTCTCTTTTGGTTTTCCATGACACACCGCTTCTGGTTTACTTCCTGCCTGACCAACTCTTCTTAGTCTACCTTGTTTTCCTTCAGCGTTCCCATTTAAAGACAGTACTTATCATGGGGCTCTTTTCCTCATAGAATAGTTGTATTTACTGTTAGGATTTTGATTCAACTTAATTGTTAGATAATCTCACCCACACACATGGTTTTTACTACCAGATCTATTATTCTAGGCTAGACTGAAAGTCTTAGATGGGCTTCTATAATTACCTACTGGCTATTTCCTCCTGAACATCCAATTGAGGTCTCTGTCTAAAATCTGTTCCTCTTAGCTCGACAAATGACATTACCAGCAACCCGTTAACTCATGCCAGGAGAAACCTGAGGGCCATTCTGGACCTTATTTCTTATATCCAGTCTTTCACGCAGTCCTATTGATGGTACCTTCTAAACAGCTTCCTTTCCCATCCTCCCTACCTTACTGCTTGTCTTCTCAAGCGTTCCTCTAGTCCATTTTCCATGCTGCTAGCCGAGAGCTTTCGGAAGATGCGAATTTCATCACTTCCTTATGACTGCTTTAAATTCATATCTCTTACTAGAAAGACAAAAGTGCAAAGCATAACATTCAAAGTACTTTGATCTGGCCTCTGCCCATCTTCCCAAGCCTTCCCAATACTCTCTTGCCACTCCTGTTTTAGGCATCTCTGGGCTACAGACATAGTGACAAATTTCCCCAAATATTCCTGGTACCTATATATTGTCGAGCCATGCCATTGATAGCTTCCCTCCAGATCACTCTTTCTTCACCTACATTTGAGTTCCCTTATATTTACTGCGTTAGAGGTGACAGGCATCAAAATATTTGTGAAATAGGCTTGGAAACTATTCAGGGTGAGGAGTGGTCTACTCTGAACTCTTAAGTAAGACTGAAAATATCAAGTATATAAAGACAAAGGGCTAGGTGAGCAGAAAAGAAATCAGCTGTGGAAATCAAGGACTGTTCAAAGAGTTAATAGGACAGATGTCACATTGCAAGATACGGTGGGCAACGGTTTGCCTCATTTGCTTGGCCCATCATGTCGTGCCACTTGACACTCTTGCACACCATAAGGCAAGAAGAATCTGCCAGAATTGATACAGTGACTCTAAAGAGGCAGTTCCAGTAGGGGAGGTGGCTGTGAAGCCAGAATATAAGGGATGGGGGCACCTGGTTCATTACCAGGGGTTTACCTTGACACCTAGCATTCTTCGCTCTGCAGAGTGCATCTCTGCTCACTGTATACAAACAAGTCATGTTTAATTGTAATTAATCAGATAAACTCCCAAAGACAAAATTTTGGCTTTTATTTACAAAGTATACTGAGATTCTTTATGTCTCTTGGCCTTTTTGAGGGCATTATAGAACACATTTTTGGGAAGCAAGAGAAACCCTACTTCTAGTTCCAAAGCCATTGCAGCAGCTCTTCCCTTCATTACAGCTTCACTGCTGACAGCACAAGTCCTCTGTGGCTGTGACTTGTCTGTACTTTAGCCTGTTGTAATCATTGTCCTCCATAATTAAAACCTGTTACATTCTGGGGGAACTCAGTGCAGTGATGCCAGTCCTCATGAGAATGAGCAGATACTCTTCTCCCTTTGCAAGTGCACTTCTCTCTTCATCATACCAACAGACCTTTGGAAAACTCAAGTGCATCAAGGAGACTTAAGACATACCTCGTTTTACTGCATTTCGCTTTACTGTGTTTTTTACAAACTGAAAGTCTGGCAACCCCAGGTCAAGCAAGTCTACCAGCACAATCATTTGTTGTTTTTCCAACATCATTTTTTTTGCTCACTTCTGTGTCACTTTTTGGTAATGCTCACAGTATTTCAAACCCTCCATCAGCAAAAAGATTACAACTCACTGACAGCATTTTTTTAGCAATAAATATTTTTAAGTTAAGGTATACACTTTAGACATAATGCTCTTGCAGCACACTTAATACAGGGTAGCGTAAACATAACTTTTACCTGCACTGAGACACCAGAAAAATCCATCTTACTTTATTGCGATACATTATTGTGGTGGTCTGGAACTGAACCCCCAAAGTCTCTGAGGTGTACCTGCATTTGAATTGACATGTATTTAATTCACTTTTACGCACCCATGACCATCTTTTTGGACACTCCATCTTGGCAGTAATGCTTTTGAGTTCAGGATTTAAATGATGTAATATATGACAAGTTAAAGTATCACATGACTGTTTAATGAAAATTTTCCATATCAAAACCAAAATTGAACTATAAATAGGCTGTGAACAGCAGGGTTGTCTTCTCCCAGAATATCGTTTCCTCCCGTCCCATTGTATGTTTAACTCTGAGAATATTTTGTCTACTTCAGAAGACTTCAATGAAGTGGTATCAGATAGATACTGAAGTACAGTGCTAACTTTGCTGTGCATTAGAATCACCTGTGAAGACTTAAATACTGTTGCCCAGGTCACATTCCATAGCAGTTCAATACAACATATGATAGTGGGGGCCAGGCATCAGTGTTTAAAAAACATATCCCTATAGGTGATTTCATTGTGCAGCCAGGTTTGGGTACCACTGCCATTCAGATAAAATAAGGAAAGCTTTACAATTAGAGATGTGTCCTAATCTAAGCTTTTAAAATTGTTTGAATAGAAAAAGGTAGTTTGAGATATATCTATTAAATATTAGTAATGGCTTTTAAAAACATATACTGTATATTTCATCAATTCTAAAGCCTTCTCACATTTAACAATTCTTTAATTAGGATGAGTCTTTAAAGTCTTGTGAAACAGTATACTGTGTCAATGTGCCTTGTCCCTTGGAAAGCTATATATTAATGCCAACAATGCTGCCATTGTTCAAAATATTTTTGAATTGCTTCTTGGAGCAGAACCTAAAATTTTATACATATTTAATAGGGACAAGTTTCCTGCTGAGGAAGATTTTAGTTGTAGAAATAACCAAGTCACTTGAGGTTAATAAACTGATGTGAACAAGCAAGTTACTGCCATATTTGGTTCAAAATGAAACGTGGCTATGAAGTTCAGTTTTCTTGAAAACTTCATAAAACTGGATATGGAAGCTGTTCCAGAAAGTTTCAAAAAAATTTCTTTGAGCAGTGGCAGCAGTAACACAAATTGTTTTTGAAGTGCAAATCAAAAGAGTTAATGCTAAAAGAAACTAGAGATTTTCTGGTCTATTCCCTGTATTATAAATAAACTAAAGTTCAGAAAAACTTGACTCATCAGTTTCAGTTCAGCTAGTCAGTGGCAGACCTAGAAACAACTTCTCCTCTGGTGGTAACCTCCATTCCCTTCCATCCAAAAATAGGGGTGAGGGGAGGGTAGAACCAGCTTAGTTTCTGGGTTAAGTCCATTCCATCATGTGATGATTCTTACTTTCTGACAAACTAAACTGTAAAAGGTTGCAGACTTTTGCTGTGTGTGTGTCTCTTCAGTTTTACCAGTGTAAGTCAAACGTCAGACATTTCCCATGTCCAGTCCATCATCTCTCGGTGTTTCCTCCATATGATACAGGACTCTGCAATCATATTTCAGCATTCTTATATTACACACAAGGGGTTTACACCTAGAAGCCTGAGGTTTAATGTGGCAAGATAATTTAACTTACACTTTATCACCAAAAGAACTTCAGATAGCTTACATATTGTAAAAATAAATCAAAGTCAGCAAAAATAAGCAGGTAAAAGAAAATGAGGCAAAGAAAAAAAAGGCAGAAAAATGGCAAAAGAAAATAGAATACATGCTGTAGAATATTACACAGTAATTAAAATTCATCTGTAAGGTGTCGTTTTGAATGTCTTGGCAGCCAAAATAAAAAAGGTACCAGCTGCCTAGAAGCAGCAAAGCTTTTCCTAACATTCCACACACACATGAGTGGGTGTGTCTACATTCCTAATGAATACTTTCTTAGAAGTGAGCTTTCCACCCAAATCCGGGGAGCAGGGGCCTGGGATTGTGGGTATTGTTTCATCTCTCGGAGGCAGGTATTTCTACTTTACGAATCAAAGTGGGGTTGACATCCTCTCCTGAAATTAAAGAACTGAATCGCTAACCCACTATCTCACATCTGCCTGGAGGAACGGGAAAAAAATCTTGCCATTTTATCAGCCGCTCAGCTTCTTGGAGCTTAATTTTTTATTAATGCTGTTGGTTCTGCCCTTTCAAACTGAAGGACTATTCTCCTTGGAATAATCTTGAGAGGCTTATTAGGACATCCATGAATATTTTAGCGTGTCAAGTACAGTACCCTTCCCTTTCTTGCTTTGAACCTTAAGCATTTGTTTACTCAATGATTTACATACATTTTTATATTACAATTCACAATACTGTTTTCCAAACCTCTCACAAATCTATGGGATCGACAAGACAGGTATGATGCTTATTCTTTGGATGAGAAAACTGAAGCCCTAGAGATGAGTGACTCTTCAGGGTCACAGCTAAGTCCTCATGCCCTTTTGTATGATTTGATTTTATAAGCCCAGCTCCAGGCCTCTGCCATTCCAGTCTCGATAAAAGCCTGCGTGTGCCTGTATTTTTATACACGGCATAAAAAAAAGAGTTTAACAGAGCACCCTACGCAAGCCAACTCATTTTTTGGATGCTTTTTCTTTTCTAAATTTGAAATGAATTATGATTATGAACATGTGTTATTTTCTCTTTTTAGAATTCAGATCTTGGAAATCTTTCCTCAAGTCTAAGACACATTATCTAATTATATGCAATGTTCCCTTCATTATAAAATCTTGAATGTTAGAAAACTGGTTCAAATACAGACTATTTTCATCAATTTCTTCCTTTAGTTTGAAACACAACTAGAGTAGTTGTTCTTACTGCTTCCTTTAAAAAAAAAAAGCCACCATCACAGCACAAACAGTATCAGATGTTCTACTCTGGGCGGTGCTACTTCACTGCATCAGAATGACTGAAGTCTGCTCTATTAGCTACTGTTAAGCCTCTATCTTGCTTCTGTTCTATGTGGTGTACAAAAACTTGCATGTTTGACTAGTTTTAACAAATCTTTTCCTTCCCCACAACGTTACTTTTCTCCCCACTTGTGCTCACTCAAGGCCAAGGGAACATGGTGATGGGGAAGGAAGTGAGCCCACTGGAGTCATGACAGACCGAGGCTGAATCCTGGCTCTGCTACTATTAGCTGAGACTTGGTCAATTACTTGAACTTTTGAGCCCCATTTTAGAGAGTAGTTTTAATATATGTAAAGCTCTTAGCACCGAAGATAAGGATCTCAAATGTTAGTTCCCTCCTATTATGCTGTATTTAAATAAATGAGGTGGTCATTCCTACCACTTAGTAGAATGGAAATCTACTGAACAATAGCCCGGAGGAAGAGAAAAGTCCATGACCACTCTCAGCCTGTCTTCAGATCTGCCCAATTTACCTTCTAAGACTAATCATAACCACAATCAACATATGGGATACGAAAGGAAAAGCTGAACCAAAAGGCACATAAGGATGGAATACAGGAAACCCATTAATAGAACATACTTAAAACTTCAGAGTACAGATTTGCTTACCAGTATTCCTTCAGGTGACTGAAAGTCCATAAGGCAAAGCTGTCTACAAAGAAAGACTTAAGGGGACAAAGAAATACATGTGCAACCTAACAAGATTTATATACCACTAAAAAACTGTTTAACATAGAAAGCTCACATAATTACACTTTAAGCAAGGACAATCAAGTGTCTGGCCCACTGCCATACTCGGAAGGCTGACTCTGAAGGAGAGCTCCACTGTGGGGTTCCTCCATCTCCATTTATATTTCAGTCACATGTTGGTATTCCAGAAGCATTTCTGCTCAGTGGCATTCCCACCCACCTCCAACCCATAGCCAGTTAACTCATATTGGGTGGACAACGTTTGAAATTCAAACACTATTTTGGCTTTCATTCTCATCCAGATTTGCTTGCTTAATTAAGGTTATGAACATTTCTCTTCAGGTTGGTGTACTCTGGGGAGGTAAATAATACTTAATGCCTGCACAAGTATGAGGAAGTATTCAGCTTCTTAACAACACAACACTCAGTCATGCAAAGATGTGAACCAAATGACAACGGGTACAAATGCTCTTCCTGATTGCCATTCCTTCCAGGTAACCCCAAGATTTTATGTGTACAATGTACTGAAAACCTCATTTGTTTCAAAAGTGGTTCTAATGTAGAATATCTGGATGAGCTATTCTGGGGATCCCAACCTTAGCACTAAGATACCTAGTAAGCATAGCGCAGATGCCTTTGATGTGCAGCTCAGATCCACCTGTGTCCATTTAAAAAATGAAGGTCTGATCGCTTATATGTGGAATCTTAAAAAAGGACACAAATGAACTATTTATAACTTAGATGATTGATTTCTTGAATATGTGCAAGCACATTTGACTGTCCTTTATGACTGGATTACTGCATTCTGTTGATTCTTATTTTGTGGTTGGCTTTATTCCTTTGATAACTATGTAAATTTAAAAAGCTAAATCTCTAAACTGTTCTTAGAAACAATGAACAGTACATGTGTAAATTTTAAAACGGTTTTATCTCAGTGAGTTGCTCTTCCTAGAATAAACTGTTTACCACCCCCCACCAAAACAGGTCTGCATGTAAAGGGATAGTGTGGGCACCACATTAACAGTATTGAAAGATCAAATCAACTCTCAGATTCTTTTTGCATTAAAAAGACAAGATATTAAAAACACTAGCTTTGAAAGACCATTTATTAATCTTGAATATTTACAACTCATGGATTAAAATACTTTTAATTTATTACCATTAGGCTATTTTGGGTGATTTTGTTTGAAAGGGGCTTTACCTGTTACCTATACCATTTTGATTTCTGATGGAAGAGAATTCTGGGCTGTTTTTCTAACTTTATATCCTTCTTTCTAGAATTTTTGAACCAGTAAACTTAGTAAATTTTAACGACAACCTCATTAACAGGCTAGAAATAGTTTCCCATCTCTGAAAAGGTCCCACTGACTTTTTAGCCACTGCCACATAAAAGCTCCCAAATAACCTATTGTGAAAAGCACATACCATTACAAATAATGGCACTAAGTGACCTCAGACACACACCACAACCATTCTGATGGAAAACTGGAAATGTATAACACTGATTAAATAATGAAGACTGGCAGTGGACTCACTTAAAGAAACACAGTAATAGGGAACATGGAGGCAAAGCAAGGATTCATGAAGAACCTATCAAGGAGAACTGATACTCCATTTAAATAACAAAAACCCCTCTAGGTTAAACAGTTTCTTTGTACACTACGATTGTTAGACCCTAAGTAAAAACATCTTTAAAGCTTTAAGAAAATTTCTATAAATTACTCTATAACTTAATGTTTTGCATGGTTTTAAAATGTTCATACTGCTTTAATTTACTTAATTTTACATGAAGATATAAAAAATAAATATTGCCATGCATAACTTGCTGACATTTAAAAAACCACAAATAAATAACTTGCAATGGTGTCTACAGAAACTACTCCTGCATACTTATTGTTAGTTATGGAGGACTCAAGCAAGTCTATTTTTATATAGCATCCTCAACTGAAAAAGCTTCAAAACAAGCCTAACATAATGCCCTTAAATGATCAAGAAAATGCTACAGGGAAGAAAACAGTACAAACCAGAACTGGAGTGCAAACACCTTTTTTGCCGTAGGTTTTAATGGAAAGGGGTTGTGAGCTATGGGGTTCCTTCCCGAGGGCATGCTGGAAACACGGAAAGTGAAGCTGGGGAAACTGGGAATCCTTCCTTGGTCAACTTCTTATCCTACTTCAGTTTCCTGAAACATCCCTGGTTAAAACTCCTGTGATTAAAAAGACAAGCACTTATAAAAGTCCATCAAGGTTCCTCATTAAAGCTGAAGTCACACACTAGAGACAGGTGGTCTGAAGGGTAATTGAAGGATGGTAGGCGGTTGGGTCCGATCTGTTCCTCAGTGAGCAAATCCAGAGCCGAGCACACACTGAGAGCATGCTTGGAATACCAGATGTAGTCCAGGGTGTGGCGGCACTCCCCCGAGGTCCGGATCTTCCAGGTCGTGTACGGGGGCTCCGACTGCCCGTCAGCACTCAGCAGCTTGTAGGCGCTGTTCAGGTTGAGGCTGGAGGAAGCAAAGTGTTTGTAGACCTCCTCCGTGGGCTCTGCATTGAAGTCCCCACAAACAATAAGGGGAATCTTGGCTCCTTGGGTGATGTTCTGCAGGTTCTGGAGAAGGTCACAGCCTTGAGCTGATCGAAATCGCTCCCAGCCAGTACGTGCTTTCAAGTGGGTGACGGCGATGCACAACTGTCGGCTGGACTCCTTGCACTCCAGCGTCTGGGCGATGGCCACCTGATTGGTTTTCAGAGTCATGGCTGTCAGCCTGATGTTGGCACTGTTGACTAGCTTGAATCGGTTCTGAAGAAAAAACAGGGCACAGCCATCCGGCCCGTTGTTGTGTTCTACGTCTAGACACGGTGACCAAGGCTTGGGGAAGAATGTGCCTTGATAGCCCAGTCTACTGAGAAGTGGGTGGAAGGTGTCAAAATAGTGGTCCACCTCTTGGAGGCACAGGATATCAGGCTGGTAGGCTAGGATTTCTTCCAGGATGAGACACTTCCTTTCTTCCCACTTGAGTGCTTCGATAGGGCACTGGACAAAGTTGTCTTTGCCTTCTCCAAGAGCTGAAATAAAGAAGCCAGTCAGCTGTCAGCTACTAAGAACATGACTTCTAGTACCTGGGAGTCACCTTAGGTTTGCTGCTACCTTCCGGTGCTTCCTCTGCTTCGGATGCTTTGGGTGATTCTTCTCTATTACTGCACTGATCTGGCGAACTAAATAAATAACCCTTTCCCATCCAGATGGAGCAAGCAACAGATTTTCTTTCATATTAAAACTATTTCATGTCACTACATTCTGGGACATAAGAGTTTAAATTTTAGCCTTAAACAGGGCTCTCTGCATTCCCAGCGATCTAAACTACATCATATGAAATAAATATATTCAACTCTATATACTGAGCTCAACACTGACTATAAGTCATATCAGGTCTATATGGACACCACTCAGAAGAAATGACACCTATTTTAAATAGGCATCTTTTCCTGTTTATGGATGAAAAGCTGGGGAAAAAAAAGCATCAAAGGTTGGAAACTCAGGGCATAAGAAAAGGGGGTGAAAGGTGACCCCAGTTCCTCTTAAAATATCAACTGCTGCACAATAGGCAATACAACAGTAAGTTGACTTACACACCTGCTTTTAATTCAGCAGACCCAGGAAAGGCTTCCTTGCTACCAGATCAAAGTAGTATCTTGGTGAACAGAAAGCTGAAGCAACATCTCTTTGGCATCAGGTTATAAAGATAACACTGGGATGAGAATCTGGCTACAAGAGTACCTAGCCACAGCTCCCAGCGCATTCAGTAGACTCAGTTTCTAGCAAATGTTATCCTAGTGTAGTGCTGTGGACTGAAAGCTGGAGACAACAGAAAGTTTGAGGCTGATAAAGACAGGGTCCTTTAAATCTAGGTGTGCTGTGAAGCACACAGACTTTCACTGCACTCAGTAGACAGCCTACAAGCTGGAGGGTATGGAATCCATCGGGATTTGATGGTGAAAACCAGATGACTCCCTTTCCTAACCTCCCCCTCTGGAGCTCCCCCTGCTGCCCTGGTCACCGCCCCTCCTGCACCTCGGCCTGCCCACGCCTCTTCCCTCCACATCACACCTCAGTGCATCGGGACATGCAAAAGCAGGAAGGCAATCACAGCTCAGCTGCAGACGCATCAGGCATACCTTGGGCGAGGATGTTCCACTGCATGACCCTAATAGGTGGGTGGTGGCTACTGGGGCAGTCTGCCCTCAGATCCACAAAATCCCTCTGGAAGCGGGGAGGGCGAGTGTGCAGGACAGCCCTGCATTCCTCGAGGAGCTCTTTAGGATCAATGGGCTCCAGATGTTCTGGGTCAGGTGCCACCAAATACTCTGGGTGCTGGGAGGCGGCGCTGCTGTTCAGTGTCTTGGCGAGAGCACTATAGAGTCTGCTCGTACCGTTTCCCATGGAATACACTACAGGGAAGGAAAGCACAGTTACACACGCAGCTTCTTTGCCTGCCTTTCTTCCATTTTCATCCAGCTCAGCTACAAGATAAAGCATTTACTGCCCAAAGCCAAGAGCTCAATTTAGGGCGATGTTGTCACATGTAAAGCCAGCTCCACACAGTGGAGTGAAGGAGTTTCCAGAGTCTCACTTCTCACTAGGACAAGCACTTGAAATACTACTGTTGAAATACCTCAATCTCTATGGCTTATTTGAATCTAGAATTTGTCTTTATAATTTATAAACCCCGTCATATGAAAGCATGGCTAAACCAAATCCACACTCTTTTGTCTACGTATTGTAGTAAGAACTCGAAGTCCAGTTTGTAAAGAGGGAAATGACCGAAAGCCCAGTTAGTCCTGGAGAAGAGCTGAGGTGAAAGCAGGCTGCTGCTCCAGCCACGGCATCTCTGCTATGGGACTAGGTCCAGACTCCATCTCTCGTAGATGTTAACCCGACGTCAGGGCTCTGGCTCTCTGCAGAATTCTGTGAACATCACCGAGCAATGTAGTCTGTAATCTAATATCAATTGCCAGATGTTTTAAAAATCAGAAAAGGGGATGGTGAAGGGGTAAGCGACAGTTGTCCGCATTTCCTGGGATCCTGGGGGGAAAGGGTGAGGAGAGGGGCAGGAAGCACTGCTTCAGTACATTTTTATGTAACTAGATTTGAATTCACTGACAGTGCACAACCTTCAAAGAATTAGCTTGAGGAGAGCTGTACCTGCCACTTCACGCCGGAGTAGCTGATAGCTCTTTTAGGTCAACCCTGTTTTCTCTTCATTATAGTGTAAATTAGGGGCAGGTTTTACTTGAACAATATCTAAGATTGTGTGCATGAAGAATCCTGGTACAGAGGAATCTGCATTCCCCTACCCCAACCATGTCTTGCCCTTTCTTGAAAGACACCAAGTCTTCTTCATAAAACATTATTTGGCAGGCAATCAAGTTCACTGGAGCAGGTCACAAAAGCAAATTCAAATATTCACCAAGTGTCCTTAAACACCAAAGTCAACAAGCATGCAAGCATGCTCTCTATGGTTCCTTTTCATCAACAAGTAGTTCCCCAACCCACCCTCCAACTATAAATCTAGATTAAGGCAAAGAAATGCAAACCAGTTTTCCCAACATACATCTTTGTGTTCGTGCAACTAACTGCAAGCAAGTCTGCTCTTCTCACAAGCACACATGCGCAAAACCACGCACACACGTTTCCAAACTGTTCGAATGGAATATATACAGTTCTTTTTCACCAATTTGCTTGCCTATCTGAGTACATGAGTCCAAAGAAGAGATTTCTTGGCTGGCAGTATAACTTTGAAAATCTTCCTTTTCTATTAAAAAAAAAAAATCAGTGAAAGGTCCTACTGGTTTCTCAAGTGTGGTTTCGAGATGAGCAGCATCAGCATCACCCCAGCGGTGGACCAGACTGACAGAGTGCGCCGCAGCCAGCAAACACAGGCACCACGGTGTGCAACAAACGGCAGTATTTGATATCTGTCAGGCTCTAAGCAGACTACCAGCTTGATTTGATCCAGTTTCAACAGGATTGCTCTACATCCTTTTGATGGCATCATATCTTTGCCAAGCTGAGTTTTGGGGTGGTTACTCTGATAAAAAGCAAGTATGTGAAAATGTGTGTGAAAAAGACGCAATAGGGTCCAATAGGAGTCAAAGGTTTGAACAGTCCTGTGAAGCCAGAAAAACTCCTGAACCACACTTCCTTCTAAAAACTTAGAAAACCTTCACAGAAAGTGAATAAGAAGCAGAATAACATCCGTTTAGACAGTGAAAGCATGCCAGAAAGACATGATCAAAACTGTATCCTATTGCAAAACAAGCTAAGTCATTGAGAAAATGACAGAATAGCTTCAATCAGAATTAGAAAACACAGGCCGAGGCAACAAAAAGGATTTGTAACAAAAAAATAACAAAAAGAAATGAGATAAAGTATTTGAGAGACAGTGGCAAATATTATGTTATTATATTAAGATACAACATATGGTAACAAAGGTTCATGTATTGGAAAAACCAATGCAAGGAAATAAAATAAATACTAAAAACTAAATCAAGAATACTTGAATCAAGAACCAAGAGTACAAAGTTTCATTCATGCAGGATGAAGTTCTGGAGTGTTAACATACAGCATGGTGACTACAGTTAGTAACATTGTGCTGTATTCTTAAAATCTCCTAAGAGCAGATCTTAAGTGATCTTGCCCACCCACTAAACACACACAACTATGTGAGTGACATGTTAATTAGCTCGACTGAGGTAATCATTTCACAAGGTATCCAAATAATACATTACGTGGTGTGTCTTAAATACATACAATTATTATTTGTTAAATACACCTCAATAAAGCTGGAAAAAATTAAAATGAACTGTTTAAAAGGGAAAAATTAATTATGAGGCAAAAAAACATGCATCGTGGACATACTCAAACCATCAACACATAAAGGTCTGCCTTATCTTTATTATTCTAAAAAGAATTTTTTTTAATACTTGAAACTATTTATTGAAAAAACACATCACATACCTGAGAATATCAACCAAGAATGACCAACACCAACTGGACTGTAAAGAAAAAGAAAGAAATCCCTTTGGCATCTGGGCAAAAACAGCAGGTAACTTAGAGTATCTATCACCAGACTTCAACTGCAGTGTTTCATACCAGAAGAAAATGAAGTTACATATCTGAACTGACAAACTATATACATAACTAAAGTGTATGATGTGTATATATATGGCTTATCTACATGTGAGTCTAGGATTTTATATCCAGCGAAACTAAATATTGACTCCATGAGCCCTTAGTGCAGAAACTACTAGACTAGGGATGCAGACTGCAGCCGGATGTATTTCTGTACAGTTCTCAAGCTAAGAATGGTTTTACACACACACCCACGCACATAGACACACACTGTGTGACAGGATCATTTTTAGCCTTCAAAGCCTAAATGTTTGCTATCCTGCCCTTTTCAGAAAAATCTTGCCACTCTTGGAACTAGACAACAAGCCTTAGACCAAATGACCAGAAATATTGATAAGAACAAGGTGGTACTATATTAAATATATAGCTGCTTAGAAAATAAAATCTAAATGAGGTTAAAAGAGAGTACAATAAGGGCTATGTGATCGAATAGTGAACAAAGATTTAGTAGGACCAAACAAAGAGCATGTGTTGGTGGGGGAGCAGGGACCAAAGAGGAAAGCATATTTAACTGTGATCATAGTAATGTAGTATTAGAATCGTTATTCTGAGACTGTTGTGCAGATGTGAGATGAAGCAAACTGGATATTCTAATCCCATCATTCCTTGTGGTCCTTTTTTGGTTTGGTTTTGGAAATACATTTATAAGCTATTAGCAACAACACTCGAGGAAAACATTCCTGTTAAAGCTAGCTCATTTTAGACCCATAGTGAATTATTAAATCTTGTCATCCATCTTATTTGTGACTGAATGACTTTTGGTAGTTTTCAAAAATTAAATCTACCATCAAAAGAAAAGGTTTTGCAGCAAAAAGATGAAGGACATACTGCAGCATGGGCTACAGTACTAGGTCCTTTATAATTCCAGTCCCAGCTCTACCACTGTTGAGCTTTTCCACATTCTCTAGACCTGCTTACAGAGCCTCTAAAACGAGGGCTTGTTCCCTGGGAACTATATTCAACATCCTATAATAAACCATAATGGAAAACTGTGTATGTGTACCTATATATATATAACTGAAACACTATGCTTACACCAGAAACTAACATGGTAAATCAATTATACTTCAATTTAAAAAATAAAAAAAAAAATAGGGGAGAGGGTATAGCTGAAGTGGTAGAGAAGGCTCAATCCCCAGTTCCTCCATTGAAAAACCAAAATAAATCTAATTACCTCCACCCGCAAAAAACAAAATTAAGAAAAAAAAAACAAAAAAATTAAGATGAGGGCTTGTTAAGTGACCATAATTTCTTTAAGATTATTTGGAAAATGCACCTAGGTTAAAACTGGTAGCAACTTCAAAATAATCTCTACTACTTGCACTGGAGGAACATACATCTCTATCAAGAAAACTTGAATGTTACTCAGAATGACTTTTATTCCCCTCAAATTTGAGACCTCAAATGGACAATCTGTCATCTGTGATAACAGTACTCCGTGCGGAGTATTACTGAGGACTGTCTTTAAAAGTTTTACTAACATAGAACTTTTGCTCTTGTTTCACCACAGATTTATTTACCCAAGAAAGGGGTAATTAGGTTAAATTTTGACTGAGACTGGGTAGAGAGGAATGGTTTGGGAGTATTTACCTGTCCCTGTTCCTCCAATCTTGTAGGAAACCCAAAGATAGTCCCCAAGATGGACCAATGCAAGCCTGAATACCAGATTACTTAGTGACAAAGCGGCCTGGGACATGCCTTCTGATACCAAAGTATCTGGTCATCAGGCGACAAATCACCCTGTTGCACGGTGAGCATGGAATCAAGACAGGGAGACACAATGGTCCTGAAAGATGTTCCTGCTGGTCCGCCTCCCAGACAGTGGACTCCGCTCCCACTGTGCACGCCGCGCTCTGTCCACCTCCGCAGTTCACTCTCCTGGCCGGTTGTCTCTGGTAAAACTAGTATCTGCGATCTAATCCAACCTCACAGTCCTCAGTATGTTAATTTTACATTCTTATTTCCCTATTCTCTGAGTTTGGGGAAGGGCACTTCATATCTATAAAACATGAGCTGACCTTTTCAAGAAGGTAACAAGTTTTTGGCAGAGATTAATACACGTGAATAACAAAAGTGAGTGGATACTGTGTGGAATGGGCTAGGGTATAGGAAGGGCTAAAACAGTCAGGATGGGTAAGAATAATCAGAAAAAGACTTAAAAAATAGGACTAAGAGAATCACCCCTAATTCCTGAGGACACCACTCAGTTGGTCGTAGGTGGCCACCATAACCCCCGCCTCACTCACACACACACACACTTGCCACCACTCTGGCCCACTGGAGATGCTCATTTATTATACAAGATGCTCAAGGAAGTCTCACTAAAAGATGGAATTTGAGAGACCTGAATGTGGTAAGGACACCAGTCTTATAGAAGAAATCCAAGAACACTCTGAGCAGGGGGAAGAGCAAATGCCAGAGTAAAAAAAAAAAGGCCCTGAGAAAGGAACATGCTTGGCAAGGCTGCGGTCCGGCCAAAGGATGAGTGACAGAATGAAGAGAAGATGAAGCCCGAGGGTAGCTCACAGACCCTTGGTGGTGTCTGAGACCCTTCTGTAGGAGGGCATGACCAAACTCTTCCCACAACACAAGACACCATTTGCCATTTTCACTGTGCTGGTCTTTGCTTTGCCTGCAGCCGTGGTGAGGCTGCTGTGTCCGCACAAATCCAGCAGCAGCTCCGGGCTCCACCAGTAGCTGCTGTGCTCTCCACCACCACACATGGGTTTTTCTTTTTGCTAATGCCAGTTTTACTTTAAAATGTCCTTAATTAGGCAGTAATAAGTACTTTTGTTAAATATAGAGTCTTGGTGACGTTTTTAGTATGTGACAAAATGAAAAGTCCACACAAACACTTTTGCTGCAAAATGAACTTGCCCCGGTCTTCACAGAACACCATCTTTACCTCCACAAACTGACAAACTACAGTTAACCAGACCTGGATGTCAGACAGAAACTAAAGTGTATGATGTGAGCCTGTCACTTTAAGGAAAACAATGGACAGCATTTGGGTCAACGATAAAAATCTCCCAGTGAAAATTTCGCAAAACATGTCTGCCATCAGGAGCTGAACAAGATGGGTGGTGATCTTACTTAAGGTTATTTTTATACTGTATAACCCAGTTAACCAACATTTCCCATACCACTAACACAAAATCACACATGGGCAAAAGACCCATTCAAAGTGCCAGGCAAATCAGTGGATTACAGGGTAACAGAATACAAATAGTTCATTCATCTGGTATCAGATTCCACACTGCAAATAAATACAGAAAACAAAGAATGATTTTCTAAAAAGGCTGTTAAAACTTTTTTCCAACTACGTTTCTGTGAGAGACTGGATTGTCTTCATTTATTTTAACAAAAACAACATATCACAACAGATTGAAGGGAGATTATGAGAATACAGATGTCTCTTATTAAGCCAGACTTTTAAAGAGATTTCCAAAAATGTCAAACAATGTCACTCTTTTCACTAATTTCTCTTTGTTTTGGAAAAGCTATTTTTTCCACAAAAATGTTACTTATGTTAACCCTGACTTTATTACTAAATTAAATGACTTGATAAGCATTTTAAAATTCTCAAGTTTACTATTTACATGATATACATATCATATATTACGTTATATATTAACCCATATAAACAAACTGTGGGGCACTCAATAGTTTTCACTAATGTCCAGAAAATGTCTATGCTGGATTAACCGTCATCAAAGTGTGGACATCCTGTTCGGGGACATAAACAGAGCAATCCCCTGGGAAGAAAATGAGAACTTTTCCATCTAAAAAAGATGAAATGAGGGGGGAAGGGAAGATATAGCTCAAGTGGTGGAGTGCATGCTTAGCATACAAAAGGTCCTGGGTTCAATCCCCAGTACCTCAAAAAAAAAATAAATAAATAAATAAAAAATAAACCTAATTATCCCCCCCAAAAAAGTAAAATTAAGACACAATGAAATAATAAAGTAGGCATGTCTATAATTCATACAGACACAGAGCACATAACCAAATTTGTTTCAAACTGACAGCCTCTGACCACCAAATGTGGGACGCCACTGCTGCAAGCTGTCTCCACAGACCAGTACTACCTCCAATCATGGATCACTTCCCCTCACCTTTATCCCATCATTCCTAATATCCAACCTAGACTCTATACCTCAAAAATAGTCTTCTCAGGAAGTCAGGTTACTGAATCAAATCAGAAGGGATTTGGGGAAGTCTCAATTCTTCCTGACTTCAGTTCTTTTCTGCTTCTAGCCCAAGGAACAAATGAACTTACTCAGTTACTTCTCAACACAAAACTTTCTGGTAACATACAGACATCAGTTCAAAGTACAAAACACCGGCTAGGGAATTAGGAACTAAAAGCGGACACTATGAGGACTCCACATGCTGTTTTTTCACTTATAATCCTGTAAACCAAGGCTCAGATCCACCTAAGGTAGTAAGGCAATTTATTTAGATTTGAGGACAAAGGAAGGCTGAAGACTGGGGCACCCTCCTGTCCCTCTCCCATCCTAAGAATGATTCCAGTGACAACTAGTGACTGCTGAATGCTTACTATGCACCACTCACAAATTCTGCTTGCTTCGACTGTGGTATTTTCAAGTAATTCTCACCACAGTCCTCTGATTATGCCACTCTGATTATGCCTCTATAAAAGGGGTGGGCAATTATAACTGAGTAACAATTGTTACAACCTAGTAACAATTCCCATTGTCTCTCACCTGTTTTAAAAAATAATCACTTTCGAGTATCAACCATTAAAAAAAATCCTTTTCACACATAAATCAGACACATGTTTGATTCCAAGACTGCTTTCTACTGAAGTTTTATGCCTTAATAGGTGCTGCCATTTAGGGCTTTAAAACGATTGTCTAAAGTTCAGAATAGTAACATGGAAAGCCACTTTCCCGAAGGGAGGCAGCACAAACAATTCACCCAGATGGTAGCTTAAGATACTGGAACATATTATTTATTATTATTTTTAATTTTATTGAGTTACAATCAGTTTACAACGTTGTGTCAATTTCTGGTGTATGTGGAATGTATTATTTCTTGACAAAACCTCTGCTGAACTTAACTGGCACTCATACTGGCTTCTAGGTCCAATATAATGTGTTTGGAGATGGGCTATTTTTTATTTGACTCCATATTATATTCGGTTTTTGCCCCAAATTAATTTTCCCCAGACAGTTTACTAGATCGCAGTATCAGGCGTCATTCTCAATGTAATACATACACATGATATAATGTACACAGGCAAAAGGCCAATGAAAGCAGCTGAAATTCTCATGTAGCTGCACTGCTCCCATTGCTTGCCATTTCCCAGTTCTGTATTTCCAAATACACACAAAACTGGATGCCTGCATTCCATGATGATGATGATGATGATGATGATGATGAATACCTCACTGCTTTATAGGAATAAATAATTCTTATCCTTATATTAGCCTTTACCAGAGAATTCAGATTATTTAGATTCCAGAAATACAGTAGTGATTTGTAAAATCCCCCTGTTTGTCATCCCTTTATTTTCCTAATAAATTAAGCAAAAGTGGGCTAATCACTAAAATACAGAATGTTTATTCTTTATTCTACCAAATACTACATAAATTGCTGTTCTAAAGCAACAGGCAAACTACAATATAAGTTCCTAAGAGTGCCAACCATCAGAGGGCAATGATCAGGGACGGTTTAATGAAACACCTTCATTCAATAATCAGAATGCTGGGGGGGAATCCTAACATTGGAGACCCAGACTGATGGGGCTGACCATTCCAAGCAGTCCTAACAGCACGCAGATCACAGCAGAAGGACCTCTCTCCACACAATGTTTCTCTAGTTACCCAGCAATTCTAGAGTTTGCCCAAACCATTCGGCCTGTTAATAATTTCTCACAGTTAGTCTAAGCTTAGTCCTTTGAAGCAAAGGCTTGGCAAAAATGCTGATTAAAAGCAAAAGCTAAGCAAATGCCAGGATTATCTGGATACACACCTGAGAAGCTGCTGGAGCTGACCAACCTTGAGCCCAAGGAAACCTCCAAGACTAAAAGCACACAAAACTGTAAAGGACAGACGTCACAGGAAGGCATCACTGAAACAGCAATCCTATGCTGCCACCTACTGGCCGTGTGTTGAACCACCTCAGAAAGCTTAGCTCACTTGGCGACGAATATTCAGACTTAAGAGTAGGTTCTTGAGTTATAAATGTGATCACTAAGACAAGTGAGTGAAAATATTTACAGGATAACCATTGACCTAAAACAGCTTAGATGTGGACAATCGACCTAAAACAGCTTGAATGTGGATATGTGGTATATTTAATATTTACTGAAGAAATCAATACTCACAGCCCCTACACTTCACAGCTACATGGAGCAGGCCCCAGTGGCTCCCCTTTTCTTACCCCTGGCCTGATTCTCTTACTTAAATCACTCTTGATATTTGAACTACAAGCCCTGTCCTTTACTCATTAGACTAAGCTCCAGAGGACAGGGCCTGTATCTACCTTGTCTACCACTTCCCCAGATACCCAGCCCCGTGCTTCAACAATGTTGATCAAAGGATGGCAAACAACAGAGTGTCAAGGATCCTGTCAAACACTGGCAGAGCACTTGCTGAGACCCTCAAGAACTCCTTAGCTATTTTACAGATGAAGACACCAAGGCTCACAAATGACTTGTCCTGAGTCACTATTAAATGTAACCATCTTTCTGGAATTCTATAGTCAGGGCCCTCTCTTTGTGTTCTGTACCCATCAGCTAGAAAACCAAACAGTGCAACATGCCCCCACAGGTCCACCTGGTAAATGAATGGGACCACCTTCAAATTTTGTGTAGGAGTATGGACTTGTAGTGCAATAACTAATCCCTGGTTCTAACAGACTGGATTCTAAGTGCCAATTTAGGAAAATACACTATTTTCTGGTGAAGGTCAAGTATCTTAGTCAGTGACCAGTCTTCAAATTTCATACTAATGACTGACTAATGACTGGCAGGCCTGGAGTACTTGGCAGCTGGGTATGTTAGCTTGTGAAAGCCTTATGGATAAAGCTGACTTTTCTCTGAGTCCAGTCTACAGCTCTAGAGGCAAAATGGTCTTAAACACAGGCATTGTGTTTAAGTTAGGCTTCTGAGTGGGTTTCAAATCCCAGCTCCTCTTACGAATCGGATCCTGAACAAATTATTTCCCTCTCTGTGACTCAGTTTCTTCAACTGGGGATCACTGTGACCTACTTCATCGAGTTGCTGAGAATTGAGTTAAACTATATATACTTAGCACATCCTTAAGTGGTAGCTAAATGTTACCTATTTTGTTAAGTTTGATGAAGCTGCTTTCTGGGTTTAAAGAGAAGCTATTAACATTTAAGAGCCCAGCATGTGTCACACTCTTTCCATCTATCTTCATTGCTCTTTCCAATACTCCAGTGAAATAGTTATTTGCCATTTTAGAGACATGGATACACAGGTTAAGCGATGACACAGTTCTGTCAGGATTGCACAACTGACAAAGGTCTGGCCCTGGAGAAGGCTGCTTGCACCTTGGACCACTGCTCATCAGCATCTCTGACTACTGATCCGAAGCCAGGACAACTGGATGGAGCCGAGCCAGGGGCACACACAGGAATAAACAGAGGTCGAATTCCACCTCCTGCATCTGCCAGGTCACTACCATCAGTCACTGCCATTACAGCACACACATTGGCACAGCACAAAGTGTACAAAGCGGTGTAACGACCCACATGGCATTACTAGAGATATCAAGTGAAGGTCACGACTCTTAACCTAAAAATACAAGCTTCGAGACAGTGTGACAATCCCAGCGACCTTACTTTGCTAGGCAGCAGTCACAGACAAGAATGCCAAAGTGTTTTCTGGATAAGGCTGAGCTGTACCTTTAGTCATACCAGATTCTTCTAGAAGATATGGCTAAGGAAAAGGAAATCTCTCCCCATGAAAGCTCAGGTTAACACATTAAATTGGTGTTCAATTGTTACTTGGCTGGCCAAGCATCTCCACAAGCTGGGCTTTCCTAGCATAAGGCCCTGGATGGATTGAAAAGGCAGAAACTAAAAGAATCTGGTGGGACAAGTGCTCTCCACAAAGACATCATCAGGTCTGTGTTTCTATATGATGCCCATCACTAACATTTCTGGGGTACTCAAGAAGTGGCCAGGTTTACAGCTATAAATAGAAACATGGGAGCTGAGGAATATTGCGCTGATAGTACAGAGTTCTTCCCTCTAGACTGGGGATCCGCAATCCCGTGAGCCATTCTGGCTGGTGCCCTGTATTTGTGCTACTTGTGATCTTTCACATTTTTAAATGGTTGGAAAAAAAGTCATATTTCATGACAAGTGAAAAAATATTAAATTCAAATTTCAATGTCTATCGATAAGGTTTATGTATTGTCTATGGCTGCTTCCACACTACAGCAGCAGAGCTGAATAATGGTAACAGTTATTTGGCCTATAACGCCTAAAATATTTACTAGCTGGCTCTTTAAAGAGAAAGTTTGCAGACTCCTGCACTAGATTATACTTAAATGAGTTGTAGTTTGTACATACTTCACATAACCAATGAACGATTCAGTCATTTAAAACAGGGAAAAACAATTTTCATATATAAATTTCGGTAGCCTTGCTTGAATAATTAAGGCACATGCAGGAATAGAATCATCTTTAAAAATCTGAAGTGAAACTGTCTGGGGTTTAAACATCTGTAGTCCAATGGCTCATTTTTTAAAATGGGAATTGATATGTTGCATACAATCGCAACAGGTCACAGCTCATCGGGGATGAAGCGGAACATTACTCTTCCTAAGAACTTCCAGGAATAAAGTACACGTATTCAAATTTTTTTAAAGATGAAAACAGTATGTAAAATACGAAAAGAATGCCATCAATGGGTCAAAAATTCCAGCAAGACAGAGACAGGTTTCAATTAAGAGAGAAGCCAGAGTGGAGGAAAAAAGAGTACCAGCAACTAAAGGTAAATTAAATATGGTTCTTCCCAAGGGAGCTCTGAGTCCACAAAGACAAAGGGCAGGAGAGGCTGAGGGGCAACTAGTGGGGTATTTCTTTCAAAAATGGCCTTTGAAACAGCTGCACTAGTTCCGCCACCTCCCTTCCCACACAGACCGAAGCTGGCATGGGTGGCTTCTGCCCGTGGGATGGAACCAGAGGATCCTTCAGGGAATGGGCGACAAGCCTTGGAAGGGCTCCCAGGGGTGTTGGTCCGGAAAGAAAGCAGCAGACCAGGAGCTAACTCTGGACTCAGGGATATTTAAAGAGCGGTTGGGGGTGGGGGACTAAGCGTTGTATACAGAAGGAAGCCTGCCTCGCTCGGGCAAAGGGGAAGGTGTCCAGCCTGTCCCCTTGGACGCTCCGCAGGAAGCCTGGCTGCCCCCGCCCCGCGCCCCGCCCACCTCGCCCGCCCACTTCAAGAGGCGCGAAACTGCTCTACCCTGGAGGAGCCGCATGAGGGAGACGCGCATGCAACTATAGCAGGATATTATGGACACAAAAATGAGAGTACGCTTCTATGAAAAAAGAAGCGGAGAACTAGATAAAGTCCAGCAACTGTAAACGACCGCAAAATAGAAATATTCGGAAAACTTCACGAACCACGGAACAGATCCACACGGCCAACAGTCTAACGGGAGTTTAAACAACGTGACAACAGGAGATGACACAGTGGATAAAATAATCCAAGAAATAACAGAAATCTTTCCTGTGCTAAAGGATGGTATGTCTTTGACTGGGCTCACCTGACGATGAGACCGTTTATCCTGACAGAACTTTTGAACACCAAGGATAAGAAAAATCCTATAACCCTACAGAGACAATAACTACTCACAAAGAAATTTAAGTTCTGAGGAAAAATATTTTTATTAACGGGCATGTGTTACTTCTGCAATTAAGAAAAATTTATTTTAAAACACTAACATGAAAATTTTCCAAACAAAACTCAGAATTAACTATTTGAGAAATTAATTCTGGAATACATCTCAGCCAACCTATCTGAACTATAAAATTTGAAAAAACATCTTCCTGAGCAAGTCCCTCAGTGACGGTTATTATCCATGGAAGCCAAGCATAATGGAAATAGAACTATCATATCCAAGGTATGAGAATCTGCAAAGTAATTTTCTTGTTCCTGTACTGGGTGAGGTACTGAGTCCCAAGCTGGTTTGCAGATGGCAAATGGACCTGCCCCAGTCCTGGAAGCTCAGAGTTGGGGGAAAGGGTGGGGAAGGGAAGGGAGACTATGCACAAGACTAGGGCTCGGCGGGACATCATACTGCAGCTTTTCTGTACTGGGATTTTAGCTGCATGTAACTTTGTACTCATACTACTCCAATTCTGAGCAGGAAATTAAGATGGTTTTAAAAAACTTTCCTCTCTATCATAAATTTTCCTTTCAATCTCTCATAATCCAATAGCAGTCTAACTTCAGGGGGCAGGAGAATTAACACCTAAGAAAATTCTGAGAGGCTTCCAAGCACTTAGTAAAAACAAGCCTCCTCTCCTCTGCCCGGGCTACAAATCAGAACCAGCTGCTCAGGGCCCACTAGCACAAGCTAAAATTCAGAAGATCCAAGTGGGGCCCAGTCTTTTTAATAGTGTTGGGAGAAACAGTCATCCCTAAGTTATCTGAGGGGGATTGGTTCCAGGACCCCTCCCCACAGATGCCAGAAGTCCCTCATATATAAGGATGTAGTCAGTCCATGGTTTTCACAGACAGGGTTGGTTGGGAGGATGACTGCATTTCACAGGGTCATTCAAATCTAACAGGAATAATTTTCTTTAGCCCACTTTCCCTGGGCACACCCCCACATCTGACACTGAACTCAGGGTAACTTATGTTTCAGGTGCTGTTTTGTAACCAAGTAGAAACAAGAGGGCAGCTAAGATTTTTGCTTGTGGTCTTACATCTTCCTGTGGGAAGGCTGATGCCCCCTTATAAGGATTTATATTCCAAGAAACCCAAAATATT
Source organism: Camelus bactrianus (assembly GCF_048773025.1). Classification (NCBI taxonomy): domain Eukaryota; kingdom Metazoa; phylum Chordata; class Mammalia; order Artiodactyla; family Camelidae; genus Camelus; species Camelus bactrianus. The sequence goes on from NC_133540.1 coordinate 37,572,528, forward strand.
TTATAGTTGCTTTTCAAAAATACAAGTGGGTTTACTATGCAGTCAAATACCCATGCACACCATCCTTCAAATTTCTAAGTATTCAAGTGTGAGGACCATCCAAGTGGTTATCAAGGTCCTATAAATCCTGATTAGAGTGACTCCTTAAATATATATGCTGCGAGCCTCCCTTCCTCCTCTTTCCAAGAGCCAGAATATACCCTCTTCACCTCTTTTTTAGCGAACAGCACAGGAACTGACGTGCAATCACCTACCCACTCTAAAAGGGAGACAGCTACACGGATCCACTCCCATCACTATGTCAGTGCCAAGTTTTGTCCCACTTTCACAAACCAATCATTTCCTTTCCTTGAAGTTCGCTTTTGTTGAGGTAAATGTTCTTGCTCAGGGGTCTCCTGAATTGTCTTAGGCCCCCAAGCTCAAAGATCTTAACACTCTTCCAGAATCCTCTGAGCTTCCAGAACTTTCCAGGAATAAGCACCTCTGGAAAGGAGGAGTGGAGATTTATAAACTAGTCCCTAGGCTTTTCAGAAAGAATCATCTGGGACACTTGTTAAATATACAACTTAACCAGGATTCCCTTCAGGAAAACCTGATTTAAACAGATAGGCCAAAGACCAGAAATGCGCATCTTAAAAAGCATCCCAGATGATTCTGGAAGTACCCCTTTCCCAACAGTTCATCACTGCTCCCCTATCTGCCATCTTTCAGGCACATGGTCTCCTCTCCCTGACCTACTTGTCCTATTCAAAGAAAAGTTTTTCCCCACAAAGTCAGCCACACTGATTTCTTTCTTCTCAACTTCCACAGCAATTAGTCAGGAGATGCAATGTAGTATCTGGACCTTTTAAATGAACTGTGTTCAGTAAAACTTGTGGGATCAATTGATACCAATTTACCTTATTTTTTCTAGGTAAAGTCCAGTAAGCAAGGTTAAATGATTTGCAAATGTTCATATAAGTGTGTTGAATGTGACTCTGGAGCCATGATTATTAATTCAAAAGCCCCCAATAATTCTATTTACTCTTACAGTTGGATGCTACAGCAAAATGATACCTTAGTTCTCCTACAAAGAAAGCAGTGTATTTCAGTAGAAGCTTGGTAATTACAAGCTTTTCCATTTCTTCTCATAAGCAGCTTACTCATGTTGTTAAGGGACATACTAAATACAGCCGCCTCTTCAAATGAGCTGGTACTTGCTTGTAAAATTGTACCAAGAAAAAAAGTAACATGTTCCAGTAGTGAACAGTAATTCAGCCAAATTTTTACTTTCTGAGGAAGGATCTGGAAGAAGGCGTTTATAAACCCACGGATGACTCCCGACCACATCTCACCCAGTACAACTGCTGCTTCTTTATGGGGGCTGCTGTCCTTCCCTTTGAAAAGCTATCCAAATACTGAGATCATCTCCAAGGTCCCCTTTAAATTCTAATAACCTAGTATTTGATAACTGCCAAGGGGCTGTACTCATCTTTCCCAGTGACTTCTGATTGCCAAGGGGCATAAATTAGGAATTGATTATCCAATGGAGTCAAGTGTTAGGATTTACTACCAAACCCTCCCCCAAAAGACTCTGGAGGGTAGAGTAGCTTTCAGCTCCCTGAAGGCTTCTCTAGCCAGATGTCTAAACTTACATGGGGCATATAATAATCTGGACTTTATTATTGTTATTTTGTTAAGAAATGTGTAATTTCAAAAATTCTACAGTAGGATTTATGAATCTGGATTTTTTTAAAGCACCTAAAGCTGGTTCTGAGGCTCTTTGGGAAATCAATTTCAAGGTACCTCTTCTCTCACCCTGCCACCTCCATGCCTCTTGCTTTCCAGTTGGTTCTTGGCTTTTCCCAAGTGAAGAAATGTTTTAATCTCTTTCAAGGCCCAGCTCAAACGCCAGCCACTTTTGAAGCCTAAAAAGATCACCATTGCAGAAAGGGAATTCCTGTCCTCCAGCACCTTTGTGCTATTTGCAAACCTTTAATTGTAAGAGAATGAAAGGTGTTTGATTTCATTAAATAGTCATTTCTTTCATCTCTTACTGGGCACCAAACTCCTTAGAGGCAGACTAAGTCTCATTCTTTTGCCTCCTATAATAAAGCACCTACAGAATGAGACATCCTGTAAAGACTTTTTGAATGAATGATCAGGCAAATGAATTTATTCATGAGTTTCTTCCAACAAGTAGCTGCAGTGAAAACTGCATGAAACCAGAAAACTGCCTAAATGTTGTACTAACTGTCCACAGTGGTTGGACCATCAATTTTTGCAATTTCTTTATAAAACTAGGGGATTTCAGGAGACTTTTAGAAAGTTCACTAAACTTTGTGTCAGAAGCCTAAGATTTAAAATGTTCTATCTGACCTGTTTCCTCAGCTAACATTAGAGCTATCTGTATCTGTATTACACAAGCTATCTGTCCCCAGGATGAACCTACTGACTAACCTATTGCCTCTGAAAGACCTGGAGGGAATTTAGAGTAAGAGGTTAAGATAATGAGATATGCTTCGGGAGACAGCAGCTAGTTTTCTTTTTACTTCTCCCACTTCTAACCTAACAACGTTCCTCTTGAAAGTTTCCAGCAAGAAAAAACACTAACAGCTATTAGATGGTACCTATCCTAAGTTATTTCACAATGTGCCAAATTCCTCTGGAACTGGAAAGAAAATCTCAATGTGAATGTCAAGTTCATCCTTTTAAAGAATATAGTCTCCCAGTAACCAGTTTAAACATCCTAATCTTGGAAGTGTATCTCAACCTAAACATCTGTCAATAATCTAAGTAAAGTCTTGGCTTCAATCACATTTTGGATTATCACTTTCATGAATTAAAAAAGCCACATTGCACGCACTCTCTCTACTGCTCAATCTTTCCTTAAGTTAATCCAAAACTTTTGGAGCAAACCGTAGTTATTTATAACCTAAGGTGCTCATACAGATGTCCTAAACACCAATAACCTAACTTGAGCACAACCGAAACACAATTTTTAGTGTGATGAATTACAAGTTTTGAAAGAGAAGTTTTACTCCTCATTTTAAAAGCATGACTAATTTGTCTGTAAATGGTGGCGGCAGTAATGGGTCCGCCAGCAGAAACCGAGATGGCAAAAAAGGGAAAGTCCAGCGCACGTGAGGTATAAAATTGGCTCTTGGCAAACGGATGGCATCACCTTTACAAGATCTTAACCCCAGGTATACAGGGCTCAATGACACAAATATTAAGAGTGGAAGGCTCCCCAAAATTTCAAATCAATGTAAAAAGAGTCAATGCTCATTATAATACATTGGTAATACGACATTTTTAAGGAATTCAGAATATCTAAGCCATAAGAGCCCCATGTTCAGATAAATGTAACTTTGGATTTTTTCATAGATTTTCCATCATTAGCGCAATAAGAAATAAAACCAACACAAATAATTCCCGGCCTCGGAAGGGGGAAATTCAACACAGGTCAAGAGCGAGAGACATTGAAAGCACTGCATTCGAGGATCAAACGGGAAGCTACCACCGGGTTCCAGTCCTTACCAGACGCGGTTCAAGCCCCAGGCCAGGGCGGGCGAGGGCAGAGAGGTAAAGGGGAGCGGAGACGGCGGCTCGGGGACCAGGGGACCCGCTCCCCGGCCCGACCCCACCGCCCGGCAGCCCCCGGCTTCTCATTCATTCCGCGCCGTCTCCAGGTGGCGGCCAAACGTTGGCCGCAACCGCGTTCTCCGCCCAGAACCGCCGGGCACTCACCTGTTCGGAAGCAGCACCTCGCGACGCCGCGGGCCGCTGAGGCCGCCGCCAGTAGCCGGGGGGACGCGGGCCGGGGGGCGGTCGCGGGCGGGGGCGAGCGAAGGCGCGGCCGCGGGCCGGGCGGGCGACACAGGCCGGGCGCGTCCCTCTGCAGCAGGGCGGAGCAGAGCCGCCGCGGGCTCTGATACATGCCGGGCGCCGCCGCCACAACCGCCGCGGCCCCTCGCGCGCCCGACCGACCCGCGGGGCCCGGGCGAGGCGGGCGAGCCGAGCAGACTCTCAAGCCCGTCCAGACGGCGGCTCCCGGGCTCCTTCTCGCCCAGCGGCGGCCCGGGGGAGAGTCCTGAGCAGGCGAGCCAGAGATGAAGAGGCTGGAGCGGCGGCAGCTGCGGCCGCTGACTAGCTGTCTGCCGCCGGCCGGCGAGAGCCGGAGGGTAACCCGCGAGCGCAGCGCACTGACAAAGCGGGTGCTACCAAGCGCTATCGGGAGGGGGATCCGCGGAACCCGAGCCCGGCGCGACCAGGCTGGGACTCCCAGAACCGGTGTGATACTGCTCTGAGAGGAAGCAGAGCTTAAGCTGCTCGTAGGGTGGAGGCCGTGGGAGGTTCCAAGTAACATGTATCCCTTGGAGCGGTTTTAAAGAAATGAGCCTCCCCTTCCGCTGGCTGGAATGGAAACGCCCACAGGCTGGGCCTCTCAAGACAGTTCCAGGGCTCTGGCCAGAGGACACGTGTGTGTCCCAGGGCAAGACAGGATTTGAATGTGCTTGTGAGTGTACGTGTGAATCCGGCAACGGGCGTCCGCGTCCGGCCCTTTCGGCTGGATGTATTGCGTTAAACGAAATTAAGCACGATGAAGCTGGGACTGTGTGCGAGGGCGATGCTGGCTAGGAACACGTCCCTTTCCTCAAGGATGTTATACTCAGGCCATGGGAGCCAAAGGTAGTGATAGAAATCAGACCTTACAGCTCTACAAGTAGATTGAGATTATTGCCATGGGGTGCCTCAGTTTGGCGATAAAGGTCGTAACAGGCCTGGGGTTTCTAGGAGGTGTATTAGAAGAATTGGCATTTGCGTTGGGCCATTACTTGGAGGCCTAGGATTTACACTTGCGGAATTTAGGAGGGGGAGTGGTGGTGGTGAGTTTTATACATGAAAAAAATAAGAAAGCCCTGGGTGTATTTGCGGAAACAACTCTTAGTTCTGTAGAATGGAAGCTAAGGAGTAAGAAGACAGATGCTCGGATAGGTTATACTGCGGAAGGCAGAGATCACACTAGACCTAATTTGGTAGGAAATGGTGAACTGTTCATGTTTTGTGAGCTGGGCAAGGATGTGACTTAGGGCTGTGTTTTAACTGGTGGTCATGTATCACCGAAAAGGCAGGAGACAGTAGACCAAATGATATGAGAGATATTCTAGACCTGCATCTGGTACTGGAAAAGAATGAATGGAAGAAATATCTCAGATAGACTGGGCAGGAAGTGATGACTAACCAAGGATGGAAGCGGAGTGAGGGGGAAGGATACTCAAGACAAGATTCCTCTCTGAATGACTTACAAGTTAGAAATGTTTTCTTGTTGGTTTTCCCATGATTTTGCTGATACTCCTGTCTTGTGGAGTTGGAAGCTTTTCACTACCAAGGATATTCAAAACATTTTTCAGACCTGGGCTCAGATCTAACACCCAGAGGGTGTGGCTACGTCAACTGGCACAAACTGATCATAACTCCTGGGAGACAAGCTCCTTGGCAAATTACTAAGTCTCTTAGTTTCAGTTTCCTTATCTATAATAACGGATAGAATCATACCTTAGTCATTAGGTGAAGTCAAAGGTGATGATAAAATTAATCCATAAAAAGTGTTTTCTAAATATAGCAAAATGTTGAATTACAATCTATATGTGAGTTCACTTACAATTCTTTCTCTTTTCCATGTCTTTGGAGAAATTCATAACGAAGTATTGGAAGAAAAGTGCTTTGAAAAATGAAAAGTACTGTTCAAATATAGACTGTCATTATTAAAAAGGATTCGAAGAACGTGCTGTCCTGAAAGTAGCTCAATAGTATTATTTTTGTTGTATGTTAAATACTGTACACCTTAAGCTATCAGAAAAATATAAAAGCTTTATTCACTTCAAAAATGTATTCAGTAAGCATTTGTTGAGTACATAGTATGTGGCAGTCTCTGTGTTAGGGCATACAAAAGTGAGCTGAACAAAGTCTGCTCACAGTTAAGTGGATGAGACATTGCATAAACAAAATATTTATAATTATCTAGTAATAAATACAGTATCATGACATGAACAAGGTACTGTGGAAACACAGAAGAGGAAGTAGTTAATTGCTGGGAGAAGTCAGGAGAGGCTTTTTGAACAAGGTGACTTCCAGGCAGAAAGGGCTGACAGGGGAGATCCACTGAGAACAGAAAGGGAAGGAGAGGAGGGATGTTCCGGGAACAGCAAGTACAAGTACCACACTTTGATAAGGCTAGAGTACAGGGTGCCCATAAAGAAGTGGCAGAAATGAGGCAGAAGCTGTGGGCAAGAACCAAAGCATCAAGGGTTTTCAAAGGAGTTTGCACTTTATCCTGAAGGTTCTGGGGAACCTCTGAAAGACAGGTTGGAAAGATCACCTGTCAGCAGTGTGGAGAGTGGATGGGAGGTGGGGGAAGAATAAGAACAGTGCCAGTGAAGAAGGGTACCTGCTGGTTCAGAATCTCGGGGGAGGGGCTGGTAGGCATGCTTGTTTAAAACAAACCAGGTGATGCTGATGCACGTCCCTCTCCCTCCCTCAACACTACCTCCCAAACAAATTGGGGCAGTGATAGTGGAAAAGAGACAGGTTTAAGAACTATAAAGGAGACAGAAGCCACAGGGTTGAGTGACAGATTAAATCTGGGGGTCAGGGAAGGGAGGGCAGAGTCTAGGTATGACTTGGGTGATTGGTAGGTAATGGTAGCAAATAAGGAAATTGGGTGGAGATGCCTCTCTCAGGGAGGACTCTGAGTTCAGATCAGAACCTGTCATTGAGATGTGCCCGTGGAACACCCAGATGGAGTCAATTTGTAGGCAAATAAAACTAAAGACCTGGAGTTCATAACAGGGTCAGGGCCAAACATTTCAGAGAGTTTAGTAGTTGTGATTCAGGAAAACAGATGTAGGGCATGAGAAGGGCCATGTCCCAGGTCTTGGTTGAGCCCCTGGAACGTGCCCCGCCGAACGTGGGTCCTTGGCTTCACACAGGAAGAATTTAAGTGCGAACCACCATTGAGTAAAGGTAGAGTTATTTAGAGAGATACATACTGCATAGAGTGTAAGGCAAGAGAAAGGCAAGAAAAGAGGTATGGGAATTGGGTACTCAGGTTAGACGGAGTGTGGGCCATCTCCAAAGAGGAGGGAGCGAAAAAGTCCACTAGGCGTAGTGTTGTCATGTTTTATGGTCTCAGTAGCTTCACATGCCTCCAAGTGGGACCATTCCAATTGCCCTGGGGAAAGGGCTGAGGTTACCAGGAATTAGGCCATCGCCCATTCTTTGGCCTTTTTCGGTTAGCCTTGGGACTGTCACGGCGCCTGTGGGCATGTTATTTGATTACGCTGTTACAACGAGCATATGATGAAGCTCAAGGTCACCTAGAAGTCAAACCTCTTAATTCTCAAGGCCAACTAGGAGGTGAGTCTTCCACCATTTTGGTGTTAAATTGCTGTCATTCCTTGAGTGGCTGTGCCCCGCCCCCTTCCATCCTGTCTCAGCTGGATCCATGGGTAATGAGATCAGCCACAAAATGTCCTTTAAGTAAGATAAGAAAAGTGTTAAGGATGAAATTCCTGTGAAACACACACCTTTAAGGATGGTTGGAAGGGAAGGAGACTTGAGACCTGGTCAGAGAAGGAGAACAGTGAGAGATTAGTATCTTCGAAATAAGGTAACAAGGCTGAAACAGTGATGAGTGCTCCTAAGAGGTCAAGGTCCTTTGGATTTGACAATTACAAGGTTGCTCTTTATGTGAATAGTAGCAGGTTGGTGAGATGGTGGTGGAAACCAGATTGCAGTTGTCAGTGGGCCTGGAAGGCAGGAGACCAATGAAAAAACAGTGGGATAAAGAGCCAGGTGAATGTTCTTTTCCTCTGAAAATTGGAGCAAACTGAAAATATAAATTGAGGAGAAGGAGCCAAGAAACAGAAGTTGTAGTTTTTCTCCTATTGAGACGTTCTGCTTAGCGCTGCTGTTTGCGCAGCAGTTCCACTAGTTCCTTTGTCTATTAAAGTCTGACTTCAGCTGTCTGAAGTGAAGCTGTATATACACACACATGTATGTTACCGAACAAAATTCATGTGTCTGGCGCACAGTGAGGGCAAATAAAGGAGTTTGGAGCAGAGAAAGGTTCATTGCAGGGCAGAGCAAGGACAGGTGGCTTGTGCTCAAAAAAACCTGAATGGTTTTCAGGGAAAAGTTTTTATAGACAAAATTTGGAGTGAGGGCTGCAGGGTGTGTGACTTTTTTCTGATTGATTGGTGGTGATGTCACAGGGCAGTGTCCAGGAATCTGTGCTCAGCCTGAAGTAACCATCCTCCATCTGGGTGGGAGCCTTAGTTGCTGCAGAAGAACTCAAAGATATCATTAAGTATATCCCTTGAGGAGGAACCAGGATCCTGCTTTAATAGCTACATTATCCTTTCTTGACTGCTCCTCCCTTGTCTCTGCATCCCCTCCCTTCCCTGATTAGCAACTGTGTGAATCTGCCCTTTGGAACTCAGGGAACGTCAAGGGGGCTGAAGGAAGCCCATTTCCTATGAACAAGAAATGGAGGACACAGAAAGGATTTGTACCAGGAAGGACCCCTCAGTGTCCTGCTCTGTTTCATTTACACACACACACACACACACACACACACACACACACACACACACACACACACACACACACACACATATATATATATACACACATAATGTGGTCATGAGGGCAAGGGAAATCTCTCTCCCTCTTCTTATAAGGCTACCTACCAATCCTGTCGGATCAGAGCCCTACCCTTATGACCTCATTTAACTTTTTTTTAGGTTTTTTTGGGGGGAGAGGAGGTAATTAGGTTTATTTATTGTGGAGGCATTGGGGATTAAACCCAGGACCTCGTGCATGCTAATCATGTGCTCTACCACTAGAGCTATACCCTCTCTCCACACCTTAATTATCTTCTTGAAGACATTATCTCCGAATATAGTCATATTGGAGGTTAGGGCTTCACAATATGAGTTTGGGGTTGGGGTGGGGGGACACAATTCAGTCCATAGCACTGTCAAAGACCAGAACTATATCAGTCAAAGAGTAGTCAAAACAAAACAAAGTAATGAAGGTTCTATCACTATAAATTATTTTTCAGCTTTTAATACTTGAAGTGATATCATCTTTGCCATATTTAAAAATGCAGAAAAATTCCAATTGCTTTGACTGTATTTTTATAGTCATTAAAGATATTCATTCAAAAATCTATGTTAGACTCTTTTGGAGTTTTTTTCCTTCATTATATCCCTTTTCCCAAATGGTAACACTGTTCCATGTGTCTTTTCAGAGGATCAACAGGTGTCCTGGACCAGGAGAATGTGGCTCTCAGAACTCTTACTGGGACTGCAAAGGTATGATTGATCTGTGCCCTCAGGGGCTTTGTTCTAACACTCTTCACCACCATGGAGCTGGGGCCTTGTTTCTCACAAAGTCCTCCAGGCCACAACTGAGCTCGCTGGGGACACTAAGGCAGGCGCGTTCCTTCGAGATGGGGGCAGGGGAGCTACACTGAAGGGTGAATTTGGCTGGAAAGCTCCCCAGCACCATTCCAAACTCATAACTGCACTGCCACCTATGGTCCCTCCTTCCTTTCTTCCTCCCTTCCCTCTTTCTCATCCTGTTTCAGACCCTAGGATGCAGACCACTCTGCAGAATGATAGCTGTCTCAGCCTCCTGCAGGCAACTTCCCCAGTTTCTCGCGCCTTGCTCTAATAAATCTTGTGCGTGTATCAAATGCTAATTCCCAAATATCACTCATGAGATAAAACCGAATTTATTGCTCACCATTGAAAGGGGAGTTACACCTCAGAGAGCCTGTTCATGGTTCAAAGGGGGAAGAGCAAGGCCTGGTTTTATTGAGATTTTGAAGTTTGGTTTAAGGCAGGTCTATCAATGAGGGGATCTGGTATGAATTGTGATGCAGTTGTAATTTAGGATTGGTGGAAACAGCAAGGCAAGGAATATGAAGCCAGGAATCCAAAGAGTGTTAGTAGGAAAACTGTGGATGCTTTTTATTAAAGAGTTGATGATCTTTCAAACAAGTTCCTGTAATGAGCAATAAAGTTATTTGCCTGGGCAAGAGTCTCCTGCAATAGTAAAGTTATGCTAAAGAAGACTAAGGAACAGTAAGTCATGTTAATGTAGACTATAAACTATGAAAGTAGGTGGTTTCGGTTTTCATAGTTAATTACTTCTTGGTGTCTACTTTTTGGATGACACAGACTTACACAGGTACCAATTTAAAAGCAAATTAAAAAACCTTGTTTTCTTTGACATAGTAATGAACACTCAAACTCTTACAGTACTCCATGATGAAAAGTTACTTTTTTTTTGTATATATATTTATTGAAGTATAGTCAGTTTACAATGTTGTATCAATTTCTGGTGTACAGCATAATGTTTCAGTCATACATGAACATACATATATTCTTTTTTACCATAAGTTACTTTAAGATATTGAAAATAGTTCTCTGTGTTATACAGTATAAACTTGTTTATCTATTTTATATATATTAGTATCTGCAAATCTCAAACTCTCAATTTATCCCTTCTTATCCCCTTCATCCTCAGTAACCATAAATTTGTTTTCTATGTCTGTGAGTCTGTTTCTGTTTTGTAAATAAGTTCTTTTGTCTTTTTTTTTTTTTTTTAAGATTCCACATATAAGTGATATCATATGGTGTTTTTCTTTCTCTTTCTGGCTTACTTCACTTAGAATGACAATCTCCGATTCATCTATGTTGCTACAAATGACTTTATTTTATTATTTTTTATGGCTGAGTAGTATTCCATTATGTAAATATACCACAATTTCTTTATCTAGTCATCTGTTGATAGACATTTAAGTTGTTTCATGTCTTGGCTATTGAAAATAGTGCTGCTATGAAAATTGGGGGGGTTCATGTATCTTTTCTTTCTTTCTTTCTTTTTTTTGATTTTTAAAACTTGTTTTATTTTGTTTTTCCACTCTTTATTATTTTTTTTTTTTTCACGTATCTTTTCAAATTAAAGTTCCCTCTGAACCCAGGAGTGGGATTGGTGGATCATATGGTAAGTCTATTTTTAGTCTTTTGAGGAATCTCCATACTGTTTTCCATAATGGCTGCATCAAACTAGATTCCCACCGGCAGAGTAAGAGGGGTCCCTTTTCTCCATACTCTGTCCAGCATTTATCATTCATGAACTTTTGAATGATGGCCATTCTGACTGTTGTGAGGTGATACCTTGTTGTAGTTTTGATTTGCATTTCTTTGATAATTAGTGATACTGACCATTTCTTCATGTGCGTATTGGCCATTTGTATGTCATCATTGGAGAATTGTTTGTTTAGGTCTTTTGCCTATTTTTGGATTGGGTTGTTTATTTTTTAATTATTAAGTTGTGTAAGCTGTTTATATATTTTAGAAATTAAGCCCTTGTCAGTTTCATCTTTTGCAAATATTTTCTCCCGTTCCATAGGTAGGTTGTCTTTTTGTTTTGCTTATGGTTTCCTTTGCTGTGTGAAAGCTTATAAGCTTAATTAGGTCTCATTTGTTTATTTTTGCTTTTATTTCTATTGCCTGGGTAGACCGCCTTAGGAGAACATTGCTGAGATTTATGTCAGAGAATGTTTTGCCAATGTTTTCTTCTAAGAGGTTTATAGTGTCTTGTCTTCTGTTTAAGTCTTAATCCATTTTGGGTTTATTTTTATGTATGGTTGAGGGAGTGTTTTAACTTCATTAATTTACATGGAGCTGTCCAGTTATCCCAACACCATTTGCTGAACAGACTGTCTTTACTCCATTGTATGTTCTTGCCTCCTTTGTCAAAGATTAATTGATCAGATTTTGAAATACAAAACCAGTGTTTTATAATTGTACACTGTTTTAAAGTCTATTAAAACTGTCATTAAAAAAAAGATTAATTGACCAAAAGTTTATGAGTTTATTTCTGAGCTCTCTATTATGTTCCATTGATCCATATGTCTGTTTTTGTACCAAAACCATGCTGTTTTGATCACTGTAACTCTGTAGTATTGTCTGAAGTCTGGGAGGGTTATTCCTCCAGCTTCATTCTTTTTCTTCAGTGTTGCTTTGACAATTCTGGGTCTTTTGTGAAGGAGAAGTTACATTTTACTCTTTATTAGATTAATTTCTACATGGGCTCAAAGGGACCATTAGATTTCCTCTATATTCCTGAGTCATAACATTATCCAAAGGTATCTCATGGTCTTATTCATGAAAGTTCAGGCCCAGTGCTGCCAAATGAAATTATTATTGTTTCCTGCTTCCTATCTATGAACCAAATATACTTTTTCATGATTAAAATTAAAGCATAGCAATGTCAGGGAGAAATTTTCCTTTACCCTTCTAGGTTCTTCTGGCTGGTCTAAGAAGTAAATTGACATGAGATAGATGAACAGGAGAAAATCACACAAAAGTTTCATAACATGTATACACGGTGGAGACCCAGGAAAACCAAGAAACTTGCCAAAATGGTAGAAACCCTCACCTCTAATACCACTGTCAGCTAAAAACAAAAGAGACTGTTGAGGGTAATGGTTTGGGACTTCTAAAGGGAGGAAGGTAGTTCACATGGATATGGAAAAGCAAATGTTCGGTAAATGTTTGCTGGGCCATGCAGTGATAGTGGGACACAGAGTGAATTGTGGTCTCTAGGCCCTGCCTGGAGTGTCCTCCACCTCACCACACCTAGCCCATATTCTTTGCAGATCTCTCTGGTGATAGCTCTATTCCAACAGACCCTCTATCTAAATTCTTTAGGCAGCTAAGGGAGAGGTAAAAAGAAGGACTTTCGTTTCTTAAAAATAATCCTCATGCCAAAGAGATTTTGGGGTGGCAAATTTTGCTCTCATACAGCAATTAGCTCAGAATAAAAAGTATAGATCTTATTCCTTAAAAGATAAGTATATAAAGCAAAAGATTTCATGTTGTATTAAAAGAACATTTATTGTATTGTTGAAATCTTCAAAGCTTTAGGAAAAATGACAGTATAATTTATCAGTTAGAAATTGTCTTTAGCTGATAAGAAACCTGAAATAACAGTAGCTTAAAGCAAGATAGAGCTTTATTTTTTCTTATGTTATATAGCATAGAGGGCAGGCAGTCCAGGGTTGGTGTGATGTCTCCACATCACCAGAGATTCTGACTCCTTAAATCTTTCTGCTCTGTCATCCACTGAGCAGAGATTCCATCCTTAAGTTTACCTCATTGTATAAGACTGGGCTGTTGGAACCATCCTGTCTGCATTCTAGGCAGGAAGCAGAAGAAGGAAAGCAAGGGGCCACATCAGCTATCTGTTCCCATTTCAAAGAGCCTTTCTAAAAGGACTTTCAACAGTTTCCATATATATATATTTTATTAATCATCTGGCCATACCTGTCGGCAATACAGATTAGAAATGTGGTCTTCCAGCTGAATACACTGCTTTCAAGAAAACAAGAGAACCTGAAATTAGGCTGGCAACTAGCAGTTTCTCTTATATATAAGAACTAAGGAATTCAACTTTTATATCTGAAGTAGGCATGCGATAAATGATTCAAAGTTAAACTGTGTCAGGGTAAATAACACCAGGGAATGGGATGGACATAGGAACATATTCACTTGACAGTTTTGTTGTCACCTGCTGTTAAATCTTGCCATTGACATAATAATGATTAAAAACCAAACTTTTTCCTATTTCAGTTGTTCTTGAAACAAATATTTAAATGTCTCCCATATGCCAGGCACTGTTCAGATGCTTGAGATAGATCAGTAAACCAAGATTCCTGCCCTTATGGAGATTCTAGCAGGGGTATGTAGACAATGAACAGTAAGTCAGTACTTCAATGATGAAGACATAACATAAATTTCAGGTCTTAAACCACACTTTGTAGCACACTAGGTCTGTCTTAACTATCTTCTGTCAAATGACCAAACTAAAACCATTTAGTTAGATTTGATATCCTTTGTTCAAGGGAACATGGTCCATAGGTTGGGGGAGGACAGTGCTTCCTGAGCAGTGGAGAATTCTGCCCGAGGGACTTTGAACAAGTTTTCTAGAGCTTTCAAAAGAGCAAGTGGAAACAGGGCGTGATTGGCCAGGAGGTCAGGGATTTCCCTGTAAGACTGGCATGTCCTAGTTCCTGGGGTAAGGTGAGCTGGCCAAAGCCAAGTTGGAGGACAGTGATTGGTGTCTGTTAGGTTTCCTTGACAGGGAGGCGTTGTGGTAAGTGCAGACTAACTTAGGTTTAGATTAATGACATGTGGAGGGTCACTGGGGTGGCCTCCATTTTGTGGGTCCCAATATACCAATTGAATTTATCACTTCTCAACATACATATAAGTTGCTACAAGTTTTTGGAAACATGCAATGAAACGGTCATATCCTTTGGTTCATTAATTTCTTAGGAATCAGAATCTATCAAAGGAAATAATCCTAAATATCAAAATGCTTTCTGTAGAAAGAAATTAGTCCTTTCCCCTCGTTACTTAAAATTGGAGATAACAGGAAGCAGTCTGTCCGTGATAGGGTGAAATATACCATAACACCTCCATTGGCATTAAGTGACATTAAAACTACCTGCTGACATGGAGAGATGCTTATAATATAGTGTTAAGTGAAGAAAAACAATGATGCAAAATTATTGGAAGAAAATACTCCAAAATATTAATAGTGATTATCTTTGAAAGTTGGCTTTTTTTGCCCCCACTATTTGGATACATTTTTCTAATTTTCTCAATTGATCATCTATAAACTGGTTAAAAATTAGGAGTTAACACAACTAATAGAGACTGGATTTACTTGATTCTATTGTGGGTGCTAGGTAATTAACTTCTACAAATGCTAAACTCACAGTGATATGCTTCTGGGGTTTTAACTTTATATGCAAAGATCTGATAAAGGTTTTTAATAATTGGCCCTGAGAACCATTTGAGTAAATTGAAATCACATCAGATTTTGACTACTTGGCTCTGAAGAGTGAAGAGCTAAAAAGAACCAACACTGCTTCCATTGATGGGATTGAAGCTCTTTTAGTGTCACAAGGAAGCCTCTTTAGAGATCATCTGCTCAATCCTTTTTACTTACCAATAAGAAAAGGGAGACCCTTAGGGTTAGGTGGGTGATAACTAGGCAGGGATTGAGAGTTAGGTTTCCTGACTTTCCAGGAAACCAAGCCCCTAGAATCAAACCAGAGCCTTAGGATTCAAGATTCAACTACCCAGTGCAGGCTGTTAAAAACAAACAAACAAACAAACAAACAAACAATCTGAGAACATTAATGGAAAGAGGGAAAAGAGTGAAAAGTTGTCACGATATTTGGACAACATCTGCTTGAAAATATAAACAAAGAGGCTATCTAGGGTTTCCTTTTTTAACAACTTTATTGAGATATAATTCATATACCATACAATTTATTAAAAGTGAACAATTCAATGGTTTTGAAACAGTCAATTTTAAAACATTTTGATAACCCCAAGAAGGAATGCCATAGATATTAGCAGTCACTCTGTATTTCTCTGTAAATCCCACATCCCTAGGCAACCATGAATTTACTTTCCACCATAGGGGAGGAAGAAAATTTCCTCCAGCCTTCTTCTCTCTGGTCTAAGAATTAAATTGACATGACACAGATTAACAAGAATTAAATTAACATGACACAGAAAATCAAACAAAACTTAATAATACATATACATGGGAGAGACAGAAAAACTGAGTAACTCACCAAAAGCTTGAACATTTGTGTATAAGTTTTTGTGTAGACATAATGATGTCATTTCTCTCTGATATAAACCTAAGGGAGGAATTCCTGGGTCATATGGTAACTCTTGTGTTTAGCCTTTTGAGGGACTGTCAGACTGTTTTGCAAAGCAACTGCACCATTTTATTGATTGATTGATTGATTGATTGATTGATTGAAATTACCCAACTTATTAATTTACCTGCATTATTCCTTATACCAGACCATAAGCCCCAAAGCAGAGCTGGGTTAACGGCTATCTCCTCAGGCACTGCACCTGACCTCTCTTGCCCCCAAATCCCAGAGTGCCGAAGGGGCAGGAGTCTTGGGATTACTTTAGTAAACATTTCCTACAAATACCTTTTAAAATTTCCATTAAAAGGGTAGGCAGCTGGCAACCCCAGTCCCTGCCAGTCTACCCACTGCACCATTTTATATTCCCACCAGCAATGTAGGATGGTTCCCAGTTCTCCCCAAACTCACCAGCACTTGTTACTATCTGCTTATTTATAGCCATCCTAGCTAGTAGGTGCAAAGTGGTATCTCATTGTAATTTTGATTTGCATTTACTTTATGATTAATGATGTTTGGAGAAATGTTTATTCAGATGTTTTGTCCATTTAAAAAGATTGGATTACTTATCTTTTTATTACTGAGTTGTATATATTTGGATAGAAGCGTCTTATCAGATATATGATTTGCACATATTTTCCCCTATTCTGTGGATTTTCTTTTCCATTTCTAGATTTAAAACACAAAAGTTTTAAATTTTGATGAAATCAAGTATATTTATTTATTTATTTTTGTCACTTGTGCATTGGTGTCATATCTAAGAAACCATTGCCTAATTCAAGGTCATAAAGATTTACTCCTGTATTTTCTTCTAAGAGCTTTGTAATTTTAGCTCTTATTTTTAGATCTATAATCCATTTTGAGTTAGTTTTTGTATATGGTGTTAGGTAAGGGTCCAACTTTAAACTGTCTTGGCACTCTTGCTGAAAATCATTTGACATGAATGTAAAGGTTTATTTCTGGACTCTCAAGTCTATTCTCTTGATTTAGATGTCTATCCTGATGCTAGTACCAGACTGTCTTGATTATGGTAGCTTTGTGATGAGTTTTGAAATTGGAAAGTGTCAGTCCTTTAAATTTGTTCTTCTTTTTCAAGTTTTATTGGCTATTTGAGGTCCCTTGAATTTCTATATGAATTTTAAGATCAACTTATCAATTTCTGCTAAAAAGCCAGCTGGGATTTCAGAAACATTTTGAATCTATAGATCTATTTAGGAAGGATTGCCATTTTAACAATATTAAATCTTCTGATCAATGAACATAGGATATCTTTCCATTTATTTAGGTATTCTTTAATTTCTTTCAACAATATTTTGTAGTTTTTAGAGTATAAGGACAGCTTGGTTTTGTAGAAAGAGCAATGGTCTTGGAATTAGTCGGGTCTGGATTTGAATCCCAATTTTATCATTCAAAGAAACTCAGTGACACTGGGAAAGTTACATAATTTCACCAAACTGCTTTTTTCATCTGTATGATGGAGGCTGCCGTACCAATTTCACAATTGTTAGATGAAATACTGGAAATACCCTCATCGATAGACTCTACCTCATAGTAGGTGTTCAACAATATTAATTCCTTTGGGAAAATTCCTTTCAGTGTTACATCATCTCATGGTATATTTTCTAATTGATGTATGTCATTGTTTTGTTTTTATGTGGACTTGTTTTTAAACAGTAAGCTATTTACTCTTGTCCATTTTCTGCATGATGGTAGCCAGACCAATTTCCTAAAATACTATTTCCAATTATGTTATACTTCTGTTGCATAACCTGCATTTCAGCCTGTTACTTTCACTATAGAATCTAAACTTCCCTAAATTTCCAGGTCTCACCCTACCCAGTCAACATTCTATACTGGGTGGTCTTCTCTCTACAAAAATTGGAGCAGAGATTCTATGTTGTATAGCAGGGCAAAGAGAGTTGGAATGCCATTTGGGCTTTCTGTCACAGATATCTGTTCCTTCATCCCCATAATATGTGCCCAACAAAATCAGGTTTGGACAATGCAGGCAGCTGTGTAGTCAAGAACATTCTGTCCTCCAGGCTTCAGGTTGTACGGCTCTGTGGTTAAGCAGAGCTCCTCTCTATTGATAGTGAAGTAGTAAAATATAGACTGTTTTTGATATACAGACAGTTGACAGGATTGGAAATGTAGAATGTTAAAACCAAGAGCCCATTATTATGGGATTATATGAAACCATGTCTGTGAAAATATTGAAAATTATTAAGCACTATAGAATTTAAAGAATCTTTCATTCAATAAAACAAAGAATCAAACAAACCAATAGTCCAAAGCCAATCATTCAAAATGGAAATAAATAAGCAAAGAAACTATTACACTGTAATTATGATTATAAACATTATGTTTATAATCCTTTTGCCTAGAGTTATCAGTCTCCAGCTGACAGCCAAAGCCTTCCATGGCAACCAAATCTCTGGTGTCCATCTGTGAAACTCATAACAATAAAAAATAGAAGCAAATTAAAATTTAAAAACCTACAAGATACCAATTGGTTTAATGACCATATGGATTCCACACCTCCCTGAAAGTGTTTTGTGGGGATAAAAAACCAGTTAAAAAGTTTTTCCTTGGATATCTTTCTGAAACTAGTGCACTGGGCTTAGAGGCAGGTGTGAGTATTTCAGCACAACCTAAAGACTTTACAGGCCTTAGATCCTCTTCTTAATGGACTCTTGTCTAATCACAGTCCTCCCACTCAGAGCTCCTAATTAACTGGCCTACGGTTTGTCCTGAGCACGTACCCAGGTCTTTTTCCCCCCCTTGGTTTGTTTTTCAACGTACCCAGCTCTGAATCTTGTCCAACAAAGTTTTTACCAACCTAAAACAATTGTCATAATGTTTTTGCATACATTTATTTCTGGCTTCTTTCCCAGTTAAGGAAATGTGTTCCCCAGTTCAGTCCTCACCTATGGAGCTATGTGTCATAAATTCTAAGATAAAAGTTTTGTTTTCCTCTTAACATTTTAACACCTTACAAATTGAGATGTTCTCTCAAATGCAATAAAATTCAGTATTTATATTCATCAGATGTGTAAATGATAACCAATCCTTCCCTAACCCTTTTTTTGGGGATCTGCTTTTCTTCACCTGATACTAAGGAACCCATGATTTCTCTGCCCTATGCTAAATTCTCGTTGTGTGAGTTGGGCCTGACCAGCCTGAGCTGTGTTAGTAACGGGAACATCATGGAACCAACGTCCCAGGTCCCAAAGGATATAAGTTCTTTGAATTTTAGTATATTCTTAGACATTTTTTTCCTGGTGTCTAAATATTCTGTCCTCCAGTGTACAAATGCAAAGGCCCCAATCTTACTTTTTTGTTTGGCTTAAATATCATCTGTTTATAAGAGATCAAGCTGTAAGATAAGTACATTTCCCATGTCTAATATTTCAGATGCCGTCTCTACTTTTTCTCCATCCAGTGCTGTGTGTCAGCACTTAGGCAGACTAAAGAACCTGATACTTTGTTGACATTAGAGAGTCAATCTCTGAACTACTTGCTCATGTAAATAATAACCAAGTTATCTTATTATAATCAAATTTTGGTGTGCCCTGATAAGCTATCTGTATCTGTACCTTAAAAAAAAGGAAATAGAATGGGGAGGGTAATAGCTTAGTGGTAGAGCTCATGCCTAGTATGCGTGAGGTCCTGGGTTCAATCCCTAGTACGTTCCTTTAAAAAATAAAAGGGAAATATGTTCTTTGTGTGTATCTAAATCTTTTACTCATTTGCATATCCATTCATCAGATGTCTGGAACCAATATGATAGTCCTCTAAATTGTATTCTTAAACTTTTCATTAGCTGGTATAATAATTATAGAGAGCAATCACCAAAATTGGGAATAATTCTACCAAAGCTTTATTTAAAATTGAACAACAACCTTCAAACTGACATGTAATAGGATCTTACCAGACGCATGAAGCTCCACTATGAAAAGATCCACCCTTGAAAGATCTATCTGCAGGAAACTGCCTGGAAGTTTAGCATTAAAGGAACTGCTAGATTGTAAATGTAATCATAAGTAAAGACTGTGTGCCTTCAGGGCCACGTAGAATTATTTACATCAGAATTGAGACCCTTCCTTGCAAATGAGCAGATATCCTTAAACCTGTGTGAACTGACTGGGAAATTGTATTTTGTAGCATAATATTACTACATAGGCACTCTACTCAAATGGGATCACCAGCCACTTTCAAACTTTTAAAAGCATCAGAACATTTCCATTAAAACTCAAGGTTTTGTTGTTGTTGTTACTGTTTTTGTGAAATTAGTAGGCAATCTGTAGTATCCATACTATGTAAGAAGTGAGTACTGTTGGGGTCTAGAAGGCTATCAGTTCCAAGTGGAGTGAACTCTGCAATCGGTGATAAGGCCAGAAAACAGCAGTGAATAGAGTCAACATATGACAAGGAGCAGGAGAATGTAGCAGAGACAGTTCAGGGCAGGGAGGGGCTTCTCAGGCTTTGCTTAGTCTATAGAGACTAATGTCTTACAAAACTTTCAATTCTCCTGTTTCATCATAAAAATCAGTGCAATTTGGCCTTCTGTGCCATAACATATCTGTTTGTTTTATTTTTTAATTTTTAAAATTTTAATATTTTTCAGTGTTTGTTTTAAATAAACTTGTTTTACTCCTAAATCCTGGCGTGAAATGTGTATCGCATAGAAGATGTGCTATATTTATTGTGTGGCTTCAAAGAATGTCCTGCCACATTGCCAAGGGTCAGACTCTTGTGCTGAGAGTGAGCCAGGTTAGTACTGAGTACTGGAAAGTACACAGCTTTGGAATGAGATAGAGCAGAGGTGAAATTCCAGCTCTGATGTGTAGAAGCTGCATGAATTTGAACAAGTTATTTAACCAGTCTGAGCTTCAGTTTCCTCAACTGTAGAATGGTTTTAACCACACCTGTCTGAGAATGGCTAGGCATTTTCCTTTTCTTCTTGAGCAACAGCACCCTGAGTTTTAGTGGGGCTTGGTATCACCAGTTAAAAGATGCTATTTTCTAGCCTTCTTTGCTCAAAGGTAGGGCCATATGACTAAATTTGGGTTTACAGTGTGTAAAAGGAAGCTTTATTTGGTACTTCTGAAGATTCGCCTTAAAAGAGAAGTGTGTACCCTTTTTTGTAATTCTCTGTATGTTTCCTGGAATGTGGTTGTGATGACTGGAATTCTGGAAACCATTTAGAATCATGAGAATGAAGGTTAGATCCTTGTTGAAAGAGAGACTTGAAAGGAGACTGGTATATCACCCCAGAACTGCCCACCTCTGGTCATTTTTTACATGAGAGAAAATGAACTTCTATCAAAAAAAAAAAACCACAATAGGAGGGATAAAGAACTCCTTTATAGCCAGCTGAACCTAACAGATTCTAATGGATTTTAATAACAGATTATAACCTAACAGATATTATATATATATATACACACACACACACATATATATATAAAATGTACATTATATATAACATAGATTTATAATATAGTATTAGTACATTACATTAATCAAAGAAGATAAAGTATCTAGTCCAGGCAGAATCTGGAACTGAATAAATATAGCTTCTGCAAAGTAACACAAAATAAAAGATGAAGTTAAGTGTGGTCCTAAGAATACCTATTTCCAGAGGACATCATCTGTCTAGAGCAAAAAACCAAAGAAAGTTGTAATTCAGTCAATTGTATGATAACTATTGTAATGTGAAGGCATGATGATCCGTTAACCAAAGGAAAGTCTATAATGGATAGAACCAAAGAATAAAAATTGTTATATATTACCTGTTGAGGTGATTGTGTTATATTAGCTACATAGAAATACACCCAGAGTGGACAAAGAGGTTCACCTAGCCACCACAGCTTGATGACATGATTCTTACAACCATGTTATTCCTTTTTGTTATAAAGCTTTATTTTTTATATACTTTCAAATGTATAGAAAAAAATTGCAAGAATAGTACAAAGAACTCTCATGTAACTTCTACCCAAATTCACCAATTAACATTTTCCCCATTTACTTTATTGCTGGCTGTTTTTAAAATGAACTATTTGAGAGTAAGTCATAGACATTGTGCTCTATTTCTCTTAATTACTCTGTGTGTATTTCCTGAGAACAATGACGTTGTCTGTCGTACATAACCACCAGTTTAACTTTGGTACAGCACTGTTGTCTGATCCACAGATACTAAAATTTTGCCAGTTGTCCCAATAACATCCCTTATAACTATGTATTTTTTCCCAGTCCAGGATTCAATCCAGGATCATGCATTGCATTTAGTTGCTGAGTCTTTCTAGTCTGCTTTAATCTGAAACCTTAACCTTTCTTTGGTTTTCATGACTTAAAACTTTTGAAGAGTATAAACAAGGTACGTGGAATGACCCTCAATTTGGACTTGTCTAATGTTTCATGATTAAACTCAGGTTGTTCATTTTTTGACAGGACTACTGTAGAAGTGATATTGTTTCTTTTTCAGTGCTTGGTATCAAGAGACTCATGATGCCAGTTTGTTTTATTTTTGGTGATATTAACTTTGACCCCTTAGTTAAGGTGGTATCCACCAAGAAGCTGTTTAATGGTACATACGGAAATTTTCTTTATAAAAAGAGTGAATGCTTTTCTGCTTTCCCTTTCTCCATCCTGCTTCCTGGAATATGGATAGAAACTGTAAAATTACTATTTTTCTCTTTTTAAGTAATAAATGGAGACGTACTTTCAGACTATGTTAATATCATGTCCTTCATGAAACTTTCACCTACTGGTTTAACATCCATTGATGATTTTGGCCTAAGTCAATTATTACTATAATTGTTGGAAAATAATAAATTTCTGACTCCACTCCGTCATTCTGTCTACATTAATAAATTAGCATTCTGATTTAAGGAAGAGCTTTTCTTTTCCCTCACTTATGGAGGTATGTATGCCAGTGGAGGAATATATGGACTAATGGATCCTTATTTTATTCTAATAGGTTAAAATCCATTACTATTATAATTAACTTCCATGATTAAACTGTAGCATATTTGGCCACCGGTAGCCCCTTCGAGTTAGGTCTTGTGTCCTTTTGACACATTCCCATGATTTTAGAGGGTCTCATTATTATTTTCTGGTGCAAAAAGATGTTCTAGGCTCATTTTTGTGCTTTCCCCGCCCAACCATGAAAGCAGTCATTTCTTTAAAGAAGCCTGGTTCTTTTTTGTGGGGGATGGTATTATTTCTTTTTCAAAGATTTGTTTTTGGAATGATTAATACATTCATGTCATAAAAATTTTTTAGGAGAGTGTGAAAGGGTCAGTGTCAAATTAATCTCTGTCCCTCCCTTGTCCTCTTACTCACACGTGCAGTCCCCCTCCCTAGAGACAATCTCTGTTACCAGTTTCTTCTGTTTGCCTCCAAATACTCCACATGTGAATAAGCAAATACACATACCCACACATTTTGTACACATTATGTTGCCAAATCCAAACTTGTTTTGCTCGCTGCACGGCAAGCCAATAAATCGGGAGATGAGGTATTGGGGCAAGGAATAGCGACTTTATTCAGAAAGCCAGCAGACCGAGAGGATGGCAGACTAATGTCTTGGAGAACCATCCTGCTCTAGTCAGAATACAGGATCCTTTTATACAAAAAATACGGGAGGGGGAGGGAAAATGAGGGAGGGGGTGTGTTTGATTGTTGTAATCTTCTTGCTGCAGGCATTCTTTGTTCTTGCAGCCATCCCTGTGGGCCAGGTCATGGTGTCCCTGTAAACCTACAGCAAAACAAAGGTTGTTCTCAACTGTAATTACTCTGCATCTTGTTTTTATTAATGTATCTTGGAGGTCTTTTTTGTATTTTGTCCTAATGATATTGTTTCCATCCTACTTTCTTGATCCATGATCATTGTTTCTTTTATTTTTAATTGAAATATAGTAGATTTACAATGTTGTTTTAATTTCTGGTGTACAGCATAGTGATTCCGTTGTACATGTCCACATATATATATATTCCTTTTCATTATAGGCTATTACGAGGTATTGAATATAGTTCCTTGTGCTATACAGTAGATCCTTTTTGTTTATCTATTTTATATATAGTAATGTCTAAAAATCCCTTTTATATTTTTTGATGGTTTCAGGTTTAGTCCAGACTCCTTAAGTTTCTCACAATCCAATGACTTCAAACTTTGCCTTTATTTGTTATTGTACAGTTCTATGAGTCTTGGCAAATATATATACCACCACAATACAAATGAGACTATTTCCAACACTCTGAAAACTTCCCTTGTGCTCCTTCCTAATAAATCCTCCCCAAATCGTGGCCACTACTCAGGTAACTATCAATCTCCTATCTACTATTATACATTAGATTTGCTTTTGCTACAGTTTGATATAAATGGAATATACAATATGTACTCTTCAGAATGCTTTTGTGATTCATGTGTGTTGTTACGTGTCTATTAATGCCCTCCATGTTATTACCGATTAGTATTCCATATACAATTTACATATCCATTCACCTGTTGTTGGACATTTAGATTGTGTTGTAGGGGAGCAAAATTTGCTGCTCCAAAATGTCCCTTTGGCATGCAAATTATTTCCAAATGAAAACAATCAAAGTTCATAAACACTCAGAAAGATTCTTTGACCTTCCCCCTAACTGCTTGAAGACTTTAGATAGAGTGTCTATTCCCAGAATAAAGCTGTCACTAGAGAGATCTGCCAAAAATATGGGCTAGGTGTGGTGGGGTGGAGGACACTACAGGCAGGGCCTAGATACCAGAATCCACGCTGTGTCCCACTGTCTCTGCATGGCCCAGCAAACATTTATTTGTCAAACATTTGATTTTCCATCTCCGTGTGAATTGTCTTCCTCTCCTTTGAAGTCCCAAACCACTAGCCCAACATCTTTTGTCTTTAGCTGACAGTGGTATTTGAGGTGAGGGTTTCTATCATTTTGGCAAGTTACTCAGTTGTCCTGGGTTTCCCCCATGTATACATGTTATTAAACTTTTGTGTGATTTTTTCCTGTTTATCTGTCTCATGTCAATTTAATTCTTAGATCAGCCAGAAGAACCTAGAAGGGTAGAGGGAAATTTCTTCCTCCACGACAATATGCTGCTTTGATTTTTAAGAATAAAGTGCTGTGGACATTCACGTGCTAGTCTTTGTGTGGACATACGTTTTCATTTCCTTTGGATAAATGCCTAGGACTAGAATGGCTGAATTGGATGGTAAATGCACTGTTATATAAAAAACAAACAAACAAACAAACAAAACTGCCATACTGTTTTTCAAGTGTCTGTTACCCAGGAAGACAGAGAACCTCACTCTGTTAAGTATAGGAGAACAGAATTTGCCACCCCAAAATGTGTCTCTGGAATATTATTTTAAACTGGTTATTTTCTAAGTAATAGCAGACATGGGAGAAAAACTGAAAACCAAGTAGGAGTTACCCTTTCTTATGTGTTGGAAAAAAATTCTGCCCTTAAGGAAACAAAAGTCCTTCTAGGAGGAGCTGGCATTTCTCTCCCTGTGCCTTCCAGATGTACCTGGTCTTCTCCAGGAACTCTTATCTGGGCCATCTCTTTAAAATGCAGATTTCAGGAAAGGAGAAAGTTCATTTGGAATGTGGCTTGTCAAAGACAAGCAAATCTTAAGTGTCTTCTGCACAAATATTAGTGGAAAGGGTTTTAGCCATTTGAACAGGTGACTGATTTGTTCTATCTGCTGAATACCCAATTTGAGTCCAACTTCTTTTATCACTGGTAGGTTTTATATTATTTTACCTGATTCATTGAATTTTGGAATGGGAGCTATGGGGTCTGTTTACATCTGTTCATATTTTTGTGCATGTCTACGTATGATACTGTAGATGTGTGGTATTTTCTACCTCCTGTTGGTATTGCCAAAATTAATTTATAAATGAGCTGTGTTTAACTGGCTTAAAGAAAATTAAGTGCTTATATAAATTCTCAGAAATATAATAGGCATTAACCCAAATTTTTTTTCTCAATTCATGTGATCTAGGATTAATACTTGTAAGTAAAAATAAGTTTAAGCTCATTGATTTAATCAAATAGGTTTATCTTTAGCATTATCATCATTAAATGTATAACTTTTATTCTATCTAGTTTACCGAAAGTCAAATAAGTTCATGTTATTTGGTACAAAATTTGTCAAAAAGAAAAGTTACTTGGTATAATAAAATTTTCATAAGTAAATAAATGTAAATGGGATGAGAGTCTTTAGGTGAACTCTTTAAGAATAATTATTGTTGTGGGACATATTGGGGTGGCCTGTTGGTGAGCCAGTGACTTGTGGGTTGGTAAAAGAATTTACCAGAGGTAAAGTATAGGAACAGAAAGGAGTTTATTAGGGTTCACCATCATAGACAACAGTGGGCCACACAGACAAGAGATGCCTGTGTGAGCACTGGGATGGAAATACAGGGTCTTTTATTAGGGGGAGGAGTTGGTGGTCACAGTGGGTTGGGGGCTGTGTGGTTAGCTCATGCACAAGTTCTGATTGGTTATAGATGGAGGTAAGAAGTTTAGGGCCCAGGAAGGGCAATGGGGTTTATGACTTTTATAAGGTGGGCTGAAATGAGTCACCCTGATCTATCATGAGATTAAACATTACCTAGGGCTACCAGGTGGTTATGGCAAACCTGCCCAGTAAAGAATATACTCTATCTTTTGAGGAACCACCAGCATCTGAGAGCCCAGGAATGGGGGTCTTTGGACTTTAAGGACATCAGTTGGCCCCACAATAATGTTTTATGGTATGTGTGTTTTGGGGAGGAAGAAATTGTCCTCTATCCTTCTAGGTTCTTCTGGCTGATCTAAGAATTAAATTGATATGAAGCAGTTGGAAAGGAGAAAATCACACAAAAGTTTAATAACGTGTGTATAGGAGAGAGACCTGGGAAAACTGAGTAACTTGCCAAGACAGCTAAAGCCCTCACCTTAAATAGCATCCTCAGCTAAAGAAAAAGAGAATGTTGAGTACTGTCAGTTAAGGGAGGCTACCAGGAAAAGCACAGCAAACAAGGGTGATTATGAAGCCAACTGTCATTGATAAGACTGTTAATGATAAGTGTTTCTAGAGATTTGGCCATCCTCCTCTTCCAGGTACAGAGAGGGAGACATCCTTACATGTGGAGATTTCCCTTACAGAGATAAGTGTTTCTTACAAAAGGGAAATTCCTACTAGGTTTTTCAGAGCCCTTCCCATGTCTACTGTATCTCAGAAAATAACCAGCCTAAAACAATCAAAATGCCAAAGAGACATGTTGTAGAGTGGCAAATTCTTCTCCCCTACATCTGTCCCAGAAAGAATTCAGAGACAAGACGTAGTGGTTAAAAAAGGTAAAGTGAGGATTTATTAAGGGATGGACAGTACACTCTCAGGGGAGAGCGGGCAGGCTCAGGTGAGCGGCTGCCCTGAGTTTCTTTGGCAAGTTAGTTACATAGGGTGTAAAAATGAATGGGCAGAATATTCACTGGGGAGGGAAGGGCTTGGGGTCGTATTCCCTGATTATCATCCCAACTCCACCTTCCCAAAGGGAGGAGGGATTTTTGTCCTCATTTAGTCTGGATGGGAAGTGTCATGGCTTCGGTGCATGATGGGTACTTCTGATCTGCAAGGCTAATTTTATTGAAATGAGGGCATAATGAGCAAAAGGTTACATACAGACACTGGAAATTCCTGCCTTTTCTCACCTTTTTTTGTTGGTCTCCAGGCCAAAAGACGTGGCCCTTTATCTCCCAAAGGTTCCTGCTTTTCTTTCTCTGCCCAGGGACCCCTGGTGCTTAAATGATGTGTGGTTTCCTGCATTTGGCCTGTGCCCCTCCTTTCTGCCCAATTCCTGCCATTTGTTCTGTGTCCCCCTTTTTCTGCTCATATCTAGCTATCTGCCTGCTCTAACACATCTACTTAAAAATATTTTCTCCATATCTTTTTAACTCAAAACTTTGGAGTTTTACTAAGTTAAGCTAAATGATGGGAGTCCATTGACTGTCTAGGTCATTTCCAAATAAGGTAAAATACTTAAAGATGAAACATTAATTGCTAAACAAGTCTGTTTACCTACTTTAGTCTTATTACTGAAAAACTAAAAACGTTTAGGTTTATTAAATACATATCACGTATCACATTGAAAAAAGAAATTATGTTATAAGGGAATATATGTTTCTAGAAATCATAATTTTGGCAATCAAATACTGATATAACAAACATTTCACAATTGCTTAATTCTTCATTTTCAGTATAAATTAAGGTTTCTAAGATTAAGAATTCTAATTAATATATGTAATTGGAGATACTAAAACTAATAAGGAAAATATTTTCATAGTCAAGGGGAAAAAAAGCATAAAGAATGAAAATGCATTTTGTTAAGAGAAAAAGTAATTTCTAAAGAGATTTAAGAGAGAGAGAGAGCAAGTATAGGACAAAATCTGAATGTAAAAATTATAGGTTTGTAAGAAAAGGAACCTTGAGAAAAGAGTTTTTTGTGTGGTATGGTCTGAACTGGCTAAGATTAGAATGAATTTAATTGAGTTAATGAATTCTAATATTAAAGGTAAGCTTTTCACAACAGATTGTAAAATTTCTTTGCCTTTAAGTAATCTGTTGTAACTTTCTATATTTACCTTTGAAGTCTTTTAAAGTCACATTGGTTAAATGGATAAGTATTATTTCACAGTTACCTATGATCCTTTTTGACCAAATGTTTTAAGATCTTTGACAAACTTTCCCAAGTCAAAATTTAAGTAAATTCTTTTGACCTCTAGGGAACTTGAGGCCATTTCAGAGGGCCCTGAAACATCGCAGAGATGTTAATTATGATACAAGAAAAACGAATGTGGGGTGAGAAGAGGGCCGTGCCCCAGGTCTCAGTTGAGTCCCTGGAATGTGCCACACCAAGTGTGGGTCCTTGGTTTCATGCAGGAAAAAATTCGAGACACAGCCACAGTTGAGTAAAGATAGATTTATTTAGAGAGATACGTACTACATAGAGTATAGGCTGTTTCAGAAGGTGAGAGAAAGACAACGAGGTGTGGGGGCTGGGTGCTCAGGTTAAAGTGGATACACCATAGACAGAGTGTGGGCTGTCTCTGAAGAGGAGGTAGCTAGAGAGGCCGCAAGGCGCCATGTTGCCAGGTTTTATGGGCTCGGTAGCTTCTCATGCCAAGTGGGAGGACCATTCCAACTACCCCGGGAAAGGGGCTGGGATTCCTAGGAATTGGACCACTGCCAACTGTTTGACCTTTAGGGGCAGCCTCGTAGCTGTCATGGCACCTGTGAGAGTGTCATTTACCGTGCTAATATATTGCAGTAAGCATATAATGAAGCTCCAGGTCTACTAGAAGTCAAATCTCCTGCCATGTGAGCCTCAAGGCCCACTGGGAGATGAATCTTCCACCATTCTGGTGTTAATTGCTGTGCCACTCCTTGAATGCCTGTGACCTGCCCCCTTCCCTCCTGTCTCAATTAGGCTTACTTGGATATTAAATTACATGAGAAACATTGTCAAATAAGTGATGATAAACCTTCTTAGGTTACATTAGGGTCCTTTTTTTCAAAATTCCACAATTTTATTTCTTTCCTTTTTGGGGGAGGAGGAGGAGGTTATTGGGTTTATTTATTTGTTTATTTAATTTTTGTTTTAAATGGATGTGCTGGGGTTTGAACCAAGGACCTCATGCATGCTAAGCATGCACTCTACCACTGAGCTATACCTTTCCACCTTCTTAGGTTATATTGATGAGTAATTGTTATTAATATAAATGTTCTAGAAATTATAAGAAATTCCTAAAATTCAAATATGTCCTAGTATGTTATCAGTCATAATCCTAGTTATTATCTTAAAATGTTTTATGTCACAGAAATAAGCAATTTCTTTGTCAATTGCATTATAATCAGATCCATGCCATGCCATCTAAAGATAGTCATTTATAAGCGGGACCAGGTATAGTTCAGTGCTAGAGTGTGTGCTTAGCATGCATGAGGTCCTAGGTTCAATCTCCAGCACCTCCATTAAAAGAAAAAATAAAAAAATAAATCTTATTACTTCCTGCTCCCCCTGCCCCAAATAAACAAACAGACAAAAAAACCTGCTAACAAAAGATGAAAATCAACAAGAATTACTTAGGACTGAATGAACTGATGAATATGATTATAATTTTTTACGAGTTTTTGTGTGAAATACTTCCGCCTTTTCAATTTTTGTTTGCTTTATATAAGGAAAACCTTTCTGTTATACTAATTATGACTTACAGCAATTTAGTAAATTATACCTTTGTAAGCAGAATGGGAACATTTATCTTTTTTCTCGTTATCTGATCCCTCCAACATTTGGAAATTCTTAATGTTCTGATCTTCATGGTCAAAGCAATTATCTCTGTACGTCTTACCAAACATAAGTTCATGTGCCCAAGGAACAGTGAGGCCAAGAGAACCAAAATGTTGGAGTTTAGAGCAGAGACACGTTTATTGCAGGGACAAGCAAAGAGAACAAGTGGCTCATGCCCTCCCCAAACCCCAAACTATTTGGTGGTTTTGGGAGAGAAGTTTTTAACAGGCAGAATTTGGGGTGAGGGCTACAGGATGTGTGACTTTCTTCTGCTTGGTTTGTGGTGTCAACTGAAATAAATGCTCAGCCTAAAAGTTATTTGGCAGGAGGACTTGAGCAGGGATGACAGCCTCTCAGATCTCCCTGAGGGGCTGCTCTGAAGAGGTAGGGGAGGAGCTAGGATATATAGGACCTTTACAACAAAGACCAGGTAGTTGGAATAATAAAAGATTACTTGTTATCTAAAAAAAACCAGGCATCTCAAATTAAAGAATTAAGTGCTTTTCTATATATGGGAGGAAGCAAACCTTTGGGCTCATTGAATTCATTGTTTGACAAGCACCTAGCTATCTAGGGCCAGTATCCTGTCCTTTATTATTCTGAGTCTCCTCAGAGTGCACCATGGTGAGTGGCTGCAGAGGCTGGGCTGCAGGCTTGTCTTCACTGGGGGGTGGCGGCAGCTACTTATGACTTGATGGCTTCAGCATTCTTTGTTTACTGATATGGTTTGCAGTATTTTTCATTCACAGTGGTGACGTAACAGGGCAGTGTTCCAGGAATCTTATGTTCAGCCTGTGCTTTTCCTGGTTACATCCCATAATTGACTCTCCCAACTTTCAACATCCTCTCTTGTCTTTAGCTAAGGATGGTATTTAAGGTGAGGACTTCAACCCCTTTGGTGAGTTACTCAGTTTTCCTGGGTCTCTTCCATGTATACGTGTTATTAAGTTTTTTTTTTTGATTTTCTACTGTTAATCTATTTCATGTCAATCTAATTCTGAAGAATAACCTAGAAGGGTAGAGAATTTCTTCCTCCATGACAGGAGATAAGCTAAAAGTTGTTTTTAAAATAATACTGTTTTTTCTTTTTATTGTAAATGATACATGAATATAGTCTCACTTTAAGACATTAAATCATTCAAATAACTGAAGAGCAGCCTCACTTCCAGCCCCTCCTTCCGTTACAGTTTCTTACTCACAGTTTCAGTAAGTTTCTTACTTAAAAGTTTATGTGCCTGAGGCACAGTGAGGCCGAAAAAACTGAAAAGTTGGAAATTAGAGCAGAGACAGGTTTATTGCAGGCCCAAGCAAGGAGAATGGGTGGCTTGTACTAAAAAAAATGTGAACTCATCGATGGTTTTGGGGAAGAAGTTTTTGTAGGCAAAATTTGGAGTGAGGGCTGCAGGATGTGTGACTTTCTTCTGACTGGTTGTTGGTGAGGTAACAGAGTGGTGTTCCAGGAATCCTGTGCTTAACCTGAAGTTACCATCCTCTGCCTGGGTGGGGCCTTAGTTCCTGCAGAAGAACTAAAAGATACTGTTAGTGTATTCCTTGAGGAGGAACCAGGATCCTGCTTGAATAGCTGCACTCTCTTTTCCTGACGGGATTCCCTTACTTCCCTGATTAGCAACAGTTTGAATCTGCCCTTTGGTATTCAGGAAGGTCTAGGAGGCTGCAGCCTTTATCCTGCAAATAATAAACTGGGGATACAGAAAGGGTTTTGTGCCCAGAAGGGCCCCACAGGATCCTGCTCAGCTTCCTAAAGGCACCTAGGAAGAACTGCAGCTGCAGTGCTCAGGCCAGCAGAACAGAAGGCAGAGGAGGTGTCCGAGATGGGGAGAGCTCTGGGCTTGCTAGCTATAAAAGGATTGCTTTTCTGCTTTGGGGGAATAATCATGTTTAAGGAAAAGCTGGCTCTCTATAAACATTCTTTCTCTTAGTATATAAAGTGTTTGAAAACCATAGGCAGATCCCTCCTTCTGGTGCTCATTATTTCTAGGCCGGGTTCCACAGCCCTTTGGGTACAACTCAAAAGAAGTTTAAGTTTCTTAGCACCTCTGTATTCCAGTTATATCCTGGATTCCTGAGGATACACTCTAGATGGAGATTTAGCAGACGCGTGGTCTTTTCCATAACACCCGAAACATAGGGAAAACAACCATTATGTGTTCTGTTTTCAGATGTTAAATTCATCCCATTTTTATCGAACCTGGGGGTGGGACAGAGATGCCCTAACTGTAATTCTTAGCAGATTGAGTATTTGCCTTTTTCTTTAGGAAGAAACATTAAACTATAAATTAGATGGCAGGATACTTGTTTTCCCACAAGATGGTATGTATTGGGGAAGCTCAGTTTCATGGCCACTAACTCTTATTTGGGGCAGAAGGTAGAGGGATCTTTAAGCACTCATTCTTGTCCCTTCTATGAACGATTATATTGAGCACCACTAAATTCCAGGGCACAGTTCTAGGTGCTGGGCATGTTATCCAAAAAATTGGGTTTGCCTCTTGATGGATGTTGAGCCAGAAGACACAACCAAGCCAAAGATCAGAGGAAGGAAGAATTTATTATAACTTCCAGCATGTGAGGAGAACACTGGGGATATTTCCCAATTCAGTTCCTACCCGAACAGCAAATTTGGGGAAGTTTTAAGCTAAGGGTACATGCATATTCATGAAGGAGCTTGAGCAAGAGAATTCAGCAAAAAAATTGGGGCCAAGGTTGACAGAGTCTAAACTTTAGTTGATCGAAGTCATGAGGGTTAGAAAGTGTCAACATCACCATCCTTTATGTTCTAGATGATCTAGTGGTTTAGTGCTTGAGGGGGGTTTAAACTCTGCAAAACTGGTCAAGAAATTGCTAATCTTTACCACTGAAACAGAACTGGGAGTCTTATGGCTGATTCATTTTCTTTTCTATTGTTACTTCTCTTGCTTGATAACAGTTTGTCCTTTTGTTCCCTTAAGATCCTTTTTACTGAGACCTGTTCAAGGACAAGCACTGAGGCCAGGCTTAGATCATAAGATGGTTTAGGTTAAAAATGGCTTCTCTTCTGTCAAGAAAACCATGCCTAGTTCTCACTCCTGAAACCTCATCTACTTAGAGGCATACAATAGTGAACAAGACAGACAAGGGACCCTTATGGAACTTACATTCTAGTTAAGGGAGAAGACAAAGATAATAGGTCAGCAAAATAAAGAGGATAATTATACAGTGTGGTCAGTGCTATGAAGGAAGTAAATAGAATGATGTGACAGAGAATGAGTAATACCTGAAGTGAGACTGAAGGTTGGGGATGAGACCGTTGGGGAAGGGTGGGGACAGGGAACTGCCAGGGTAATGGTCTTGAGGTGGGAAAGTCATTTGATGATGTTCAGGGACAGAAGGAGCCCATGTGATAGGAACCAGATCACAACTGTCATATAAAGAGCTTGGATTTTGTTGACTTAAAAGAAAAAGGCACAACATAAGAATTGTGAGTTTAAGTTCTATTCTGGGTCTTACTGGAGAGTATAACCTGAGAGACATCATCTCAGTAGCTCTGAGGAAACTGCTCTGGAAAGGTCGAGGAGAAGTCAGTTTCTATAGGATTTTTGGTGGGAAATATGTGCAGTCAGGCATACATCTTGGTAAAGATGACTGCTATTCACAAAAAGACCAGATATCCCAGGTTAATCATTTTAGTGGCTTTCTATGTATGGGAAGATGTGGGAGTCTGCATTCATTAAAATGCATCCTGAGGTATTCATCTAACTATCTAAGTGGCCTGCTTGTCCAAAGCACAGAGTAACTCATTCTGTTATTATCCTAATTTCCTCACAGTGCACCATTGGTCAGTGACTGCATTGGCTGACGTCCTAATCCTTGTGTGACTGAGTGGTGAGCGATGATCTGTGTTCTTCTTCATTTACAGTTTTATTCTAAGGCCAGTGAAAAGCTATTGAAGGGTAAGCAACCAAAAACAAAAACAAAAACTGACTTACTTCCTTAAGTATAAACCACATTTAAAAATGCAAAACATAAAACATAAAATGGGTGCTGGGCGGAGAAGGGGTTGTAAGGATGTGTGGTAAAAGTGGAGCAGACTCCGCTATCTCCCCAGTGACCTCCTAGCTGAGGACCAATGGGTTCCCTGCAAACAGTGGGAGGGGGAGACTCTGTCCTTTCAATCTCAGCCTCCATAATCATGGGCGTCTTCCCTTTCGGGGTCCCAGCACTGTGAAAAAGCCCCGTATGTGTGTGTGTGTGTGAAGAGAGCAGAGGCACCACAGGAGGACTAGGTGGGGCCCCAAAGGTGGGGTGAGGTCTTTTCCAGACTTCGTGGTTTCCTGGGCTAATGGAAAGCGCTAGTTGCATGGATGATGACTCAATGATCCGGCCACAGGACCTGTGTCACCAAGTCATATAGTCTCCAACAGGAACTAGAGAAATGTTACTTCATGATCATGAAAATGACAGTGAATAATGAAGTAAGAGCAAAATACGGGATGAAATTACAAAAAAAGAAAAAGAAAAAAAAATCAGCAAGTAGCAGGAAGATGACCTCTAAGTTCTTTGAACTATGAAAGAAGCATAAAGGGAATTTAAAAAGCCCAGTCATCCCAGACAACTTGATAGATTATTTTATTTTCTCAGACATAGTTTGATATATAAATGAACTTAAATATAAAATAAGTTTCTTTCCTGAAGTAAATTTGCAGCATTGTAAGCAAAATCTTTAGGATGAAGATATAATTTATTCATGTTTCTCTGATGGGCCCTTGACTATCTAATTTATTCATTACATGACTTTCTATGTTATAAATCTCAAAAAAAAAAAAAAAAAAAAAAAAACCAAACCCAAAAGAACAAGAAACAAGGGTAGATTTAAAACATCTGTTAAGAAGCTGATGTTTTTTAGAGTATTGAAAATAGGAGTGGAATGTTAGCCATGTTTTCTTTATTCTTTATTTTTTTTTTCTTTTAAGGAAAGCAGATTGAGAGTCAATCGTTTTATTATAAACTAATGATATAAAAATTCTTATATGTGTACGTATGTGTGTGTATATATATATATTTATGTGTATATATATAGATACATATATCTATAACATCTCCAACTGTTTTTTTGCCTTAATTGTAGTAAAGTTACTACTTTAGCCATTTTTGAAGTGTACACTTCGGTGGCATTTAGTAGATTCATACAGTTGTGCAACCATCACCACCATCCAACTGGGTTGGAAGGCAAAACAGACTTCCTCGGAAATGATCTAACACCAATGGGAAAAGAGTTTGGATAGACTCAACATCCAACTAGGCTCCTGTGCTGTTAACTTCAGCCTATAACAGGGTTCCATCTCCCGAACACCTGGCATGGGATGGGTAAAGGTAGGCATTAATTATACCTGTTTTGTAGATGGGAAAGAATGCTCAGAGAGGTGAAGTGACTCGCTGAAAGCCACATCTGCTAGTAAGTTGCAAAAGCAGAATTCAAAGGCAGTTCTTTCTGACTTTATAATACACATTGTCCATCTACACTCTTGCTACTCTTCTGGTCCTAGCAGCATCAATATGGGGATTCAGTAGGAATGAAGAACCTGGGCCTCCATCCAGACCTCATCTTCCAAGGCTCTTCTCAGCTCTGCTCAAAATGAACCCTGTCCTCCAAAAGTGAGGCATTATCACCACCATTTGTATTGGAGTGTCTCCTGGGGAGGTGAAGGATGGCTGGCTGTGACTAATCCGAGGGATTAGACATGGTGGCAAACATCGGGGAACACTCATCTACATGAACTCCCCTTCCTGGAGGCTGACATCCTGCTTGGATCATTAGCACCAACCTAAATCACTTTGGAAAAAGAATAAAGTGGGAGGAATCAGTATACCCAATTTCAAGACTTATTATATAGCTAGAGTAATCAAGACTGTGCAGTACTGGTGGAGAGATAGACAGTTGATTAATAGAACAGTACAGAGAACCCAGAAATAAGACCCACATAAATATGCCTGATTTCTTTAAAGTTGATTTTGTTTGTGTGTGGGAGGGGGAGAGAGGTAATTAGATTGGTTATTTATTTATTTATTTAATTTTAATGGAGGTACTGGGGATTGAAGCCGGGACCTCATGCATGCTAAGCAGGAACTCTACCACAGAGCTATATCCTCCCCCTGAATATGCCTGATTCTTTTTTTTTTTTTTTTAATTCTACATTTTTTGGGGGCAGGAGGAGGTAATTAGGTTTGTTTGTTTGTTTGTTTGCTTATTTTTTTAAATGGCAGTACTGGGGATTGAACCCAGGACCTCATGCATGCTAAGCAGGAACTCTACCACAGAGTTATATCCTCCCCTTAAATGTTCCTGATTCTTGACAAAGATGTAAAAGCATTTTAATGGAGGAAAAGTAGACTTTCAACAAATGATGCTAGAAGAGTTGGCTATGCAAAGGCAAAAAAAAAAAAAAAATGAACCTTGACCTAAGCTATAAAAATTAGCTTGAAATAGATCAGACTTAAGTGTAAAATATAAAATCATAACATTTTAAGGAAAAAAATAGGAGAAAATCTTCAGGATCAAGTGCTAGGCAGAGAATTCTTAGAATTGACACTAATAACACAATCCTGGAAAGGAAAAATGGATAGATTGGATGCCATCAAAACTGAAACATTTGTTCCCCAGAAGACTTTGTTAAGAGGATGAAAAGACAAGCTCAAAGTGGGAAAAAATATTTGCAAACCGTATATCCCACAAAGGCAACCAAACACATGAAAAGATGCTCAGGAGCATTAGCTATCAGGGCAATGGAAGTTAAAAATCACAATGGGATACCCTTGCGTGCCTATCAGAATGGCTAAAAAAAAAAAAAATAATGGAAGCATTAAATGTTGGCAAGGGTGAGGAGAAACTGGATCTCTCATACATTGTTGGTGGGAATTTAAAATATTACAGCCACTCTGGGAAATAGTTTGGCAGTTTTTAACAAAACAAAACATCCAACTGCCGTACAACCCAACAATTGCACTCCTAGACATTTATCCCAGAGAAACAAAGACTTAAGTACAAAAACCTGTACATGAATGTTTATAGCAACTTCATTAGTAATAGCCAAAACCTGGAAACAATCCAGATGTCCTCCAGCAGGTAAATGGTTAAACAGTGATACAGCCACATCATGGAGTACTACGTAGCAATAAAAAGTTACAACAACTGAGTGAATCTCTAGAGAATTAAATCCCAAAAGGTTATATACTGGATGATTCCATTTACATAACATTCTGTCTGACAAACTTACAGAAAAGAAGAATAGATTAATGGTTGCCAGGAGTGGGGGATGCTACATGTGACTATAAAAGTCCACCATGAGGATCCTTGTGGTGATGGAGATGTTCTGGTGTCAGTGGTAATTGACTGTATCATTATCAGTATCTTGGTTGTGATACTGTGGTACAGTTTTCCAGTTTGTTACCCCTGGGGGTGTTGCAGGAAAATGGAGCATGAAAGGATGGCCATGTCCCAGGTGAGTTCCTGGGATGCACTCCATCAAGTGAGGGTCCCTGGATTCACACAGGAAAGAATTCAAGAGTGAGCTATAATAGAGTGAAGCTCAGGGAGATACACACTCCATAGATAGTGTGGGTCGTCTCTGAAGGCGACAGAGAGAGAGAGAGCAGGTGAGAAGTGGCCCCAGGGCATGGGATCATCTAGAAAAATGAGACTGGCCACAAGGTGTAGGGGTGGTTAGTTTTTATGGGCTGGGTAATTTCATATGCTAACAGGTGGGAGGATTATTCCAACCACTTTGGGGAAGGGGCTGGGATTCCCAGGAATTGGGGCACTGCCCACTTTTTGGCCTTTTATGGCCAGCCTCAGAACTGTCATGGCACCTGTGGGAGTGGTATTTACCATGTTAATATATTATGATGAGCGTATAATGAGGCTCGAGGTCTCCTGGAAGGTGAACCTTCTGCCTTCTTGGTTCTAACCAATTTTTGTACTGTCTTCAATTGCTGTGTCCTTCCTTTATTGTTTGTGCTCTGTCCCCTTTCCTCCTGTCTCAGGGGGAACAGGGTAAAGCCACACAGGATCTCCCTGTATTATCTCTTACAACTGCCTCTGCATTTACAGTGATCTCACAATAAAAATTTCAATTAAAAAAAAAAAGACAAAATCTGCTTGCTTGGTTCTCTGGCTCCCTTTCCTGGCATTTGGCTTGACCTGTTGAGAAGCCTTGTTTTTATTCTCTTCCTGTGTCCCAGGAACTGTCAGTTCGCCAGAAAGTGCTTCTGATGACTCCTCCAAATATGTCAAAGGGGCCTGCTGCTTTGTCAGTCTGCATGGGAAGCCTTGCAAACATTTCCTTAGCAGATTTCTGTGATTTTCAGTGGTTAAAATTGGCAACAGAGACATTAGTGAATGACAACATGAATTCCCACGGAAAAATCCTCGGGGAGAAATACTTGCATTTGGAGTTCTCTGTTTTGGTCCCTGAAGCCTGGGAGGAAGCAGTGGGGAAGAAGTCAGTAAACAACTCTCAGTGGATTGGCAGCATTTTACAGCCTGGCTGTGACTTTCTCATCCTCTCCCTCGCCCTGCCCCTAAAGGAGGAGACATCTGGGTTTAGATGGTTGCCCCCGACCCCTAGTCCATCTTTTCAATTCACTCTGGGAGTATTTCTTTGTAGTCCTTGTCTTTTTTTTTTTTTTTTTTTATCAGTCTTTGAATTTTTAAAGTTAAGGATTATGTGTGCATGTGTATATCTTTCTTTCTCTGTTTTAATAAACAAAAAGGGAATAGGAACTCTTATTTATTGAGTGTCAGTATGTTGTGCTAAGCATTTGACATTTGTTATTTAATTCCTTCGGCAAAGTAGGTAATATTTCCCCCCCTTTCTGGGTGAGGCCATTAAAGCCCAGAGAGGTTATCTGCCTCCTCCAAAGGTCAGGCAGCCAGTCACATGTCAGAGGCAGCATAACAACACAGGTCTCCCTGGCTCCATTGCTCTATCTATGTATCCATCCATCAAGCCCAGACAGAAAAATCTACATGCGATATATGCCAAACTGTCACTTTCATATGAATGGCATGTTAATTCTAAATTAACATATTAAGTGTATTCTCTCATGTGGCAAAATATGAGTTTTAAAGCAAGTTTCTATCTCAGGTAAATGCTAACAAATTGCCTTGGGGTCTTAATTGGTCTCTTTGGGGAGAGGGTATAGCTCAGTGGTAGAGTGTGTACTTAGCATGCATGAGGTCCTGGGTTCAATCCCCAGGTCTCTTTGATGAGGAAGATTATCTATGACCAAATGAATTTCCTCTGCTGACTTGCTTATGCCACCTATACTGATATGTTGTAAGTCACAGAATTCTAGCACTGGAATAAACCCAAGTTCAACCTCTCCAGTTTACAGATAAGGAAACTAAATCCTAGAGTGATTATGTTGCTTAAAATTGTATAGTGAAAGAATGAGGATTAGAACCCAGATCAAGTGTCTCCAGTCCGGGGCTCTTTCTAGTTTACTATGTTGACATAGAAAGAATACTGGGTTCACTTTCCAGGCGCACACCTCTTTATAGGGAGAGAGCCTAGCCTAGTATTTAAGATCACGTACTCCGAAATCACCTGGCTCCACCTCCAGGACGTGTGACATGAAACAGCCTATTAACTCCTCAAGGTTGGTTTCCTCCTCTGGACTCCTTGGACTGTGGAAAGTCAATGAAATATTGCCTGTACGTGCTTAGAGCAGAGCCTGGTACACAGGAAACACCTGATAAGCTTTAACTAGTATTTAAACAAGGGGTTTGAGAGGAGGTCACAAAGAGATGCCAAGAGTTTATGGAAGATGACTTCTTTCTAAGGTATTGGTGCCAGGTGTCTCCCTGTCTTATGCTGCCTCT
This sequence comes from Camelus bactrianus, assembly GCF_048773025.1. Lineage (NCBI taxonomy): Eukaryota > Metazoa > Chordata > Mammalia > Artiodactyla > Camelidae > Camelus > Camelus bactrianus. Next base: position 37,612,547 of record NC_133540.1, read on the forward strand.
GACACTTGCTGGCTATCTGACCTCAGACCTACGTAACCTGTCTGAGCTTTAATTTCTTCATCTAGAAAACGGGGGAAATGGCACCTACTTTCCGAGAGAATTAAATAACAAATGTAGAATGCTTTACACAACATCCTGGCACTCAATAAACAGGAGTTCCTTTCCCTCTTTTGTTTACTGAAACAGTTATATAACTTTTGGTTTAAAATGCTATCTTCTGGCTGCCAGGTGGCTGCAGGGTTCAGTCACCATGAATGTGGCCATAATTTAATCTGAAACAATAGTAGCCTTAAAATTCATGTGTTTAACCTAGAGTTAGCAAATGTAGGAGAACAAGTTTTATGTCAACTGTGCTTTTAGAACATAGGTGACATCCATCTCATAATTAATGTTTTGTTTATTGTTTTAAAACTTCAAGAGAACCAGTTGCAGCCTCCTGGAAAGTGTCAGGCTGTAAAGAAAAGGTGAAGTCTTTGGGCTCATAAATGGGCAAGAATGCCAAGGTCCTGTCTGCTATCCAATTACAGACCTTGGAGGGCTGCTGTGAGGGTCAAGCTATACATAACACGGGAAAGTAATAATGGCTAATATTTATTGAGCATTTATTATGTGCTATACATTGTTGTAATTAACTCACTTAATCGTCACAACCACCTATGAGGTAGGTACAATCACCACCATTTTGTGGGTGAAAACTCACCAAGAATTTATGTTATCTGCCCAAGATCACACAGCTAATTAAGGAGTGGACACTAGATTTTTAAATCTAGGCATGTGGTTCCAAAGCTCAAGCAATTAGCTGCCAAGTTTTACTGCCACCTTGGCACATAGTAGGTAGTAAATATTAGTTTCCCATCTTTTCACTTAAGATAGGCTTGTTGAATTGGAAGCTATTTTCAAAGTAGAGGAAAATAATGTTCCCTCCGCACCCCCACCATTAGAAGGAATAAGTCCAGGAAATAGTTTATTAATAGTGAGTGTCATTTCTTGGACTTCATGATGCAATAGTAAACTCTAAGAGTGCAGTAGAATTTTTAACTAGTAGTTAATGAAAGATGTATTTTCAACATTTTTATGGAAAAGTTTTAAACCAAAATTTCTTGAGAAGGAATGATTGTAAAAATTAGAACAGATTTAAAAAAGAGGTCACAGCAAAGGGAATGGATATTTATTGAGCATCTGCCATGTCCCCAGCACTCTGTTGGATAATTTACCAACCTGTTTTTTTTTAGTTTTCCTGAGAAATCGAGATGGTCCTGGTATCTGATGAGGAAACTGTGGTTGATGGAAGCTCAGAGACTTGCCCCAGCTCATACATCTGGCAAATGTTGGAACCAAGATTCAAATCAGTCCTGTCAGAGTCCTCAGCTGATGGCTTTCCCTCCATCCTTGCCTGTCCCTGAAGTCACAGGGCCATATTCTTCACGACTCTGTCAAGATTTGCAAGTCATGAAGTGTCTTTGGCTGGAATTCTCGGTGCCCGTGCGTGGGCTCTGTCCAGAAATCCTTGCTCTCTGTTGTAGCTGTTAGATGAATGGGTGCACGTGGAGCTTCTCTGCTCTGAGCCAGGAAGAAGGCTCCACTTGCTGCTCCTCTCCTCCCACAGGCACTGACATTCTGCCACTTTCTCTGAATTTAGCGGGGATCCAAGCTTCAGATTTAGTTCTGTTCACTTAAAATGCACACAGGCCTCGGGTAACTGGAAGGCCCCTTCGGTAGACCATGCAGGGGTCTATTAATATCACCAAGGAGGCTTCTGGCAAAGAATTCATTTGAAGGTTGAAGGGCGTCAAGGAATATGTAAGTGTGATCTAAGCTTTTGCTTCCAGACCAGATGGGAGAGGTGGGTATCTTTTTTTTTCTCCCAACCTTGAGGGACTCCGGTCTTGAGTCCTAGGGAGCAGGGGCTGGGAGTAAACATAGAAAGTATGGGTTGATGAAAATCTCTGTGACTGGGACCTGTGTATCATGGACAACAACTAAGATGGGTTTGAGGCACATAGAGGTCTCAGCAGCACATAGCTGCAGGGAGCCAGCACCCCACACAGAGACAGTCCAAGGACAGCAGGTGTCTCAGGACAGCTCATGAGACAAGAGGTAAGGGAGCAGGGCAAACCATTAAAAAAAAATAACACAGCAATTAGCACCAATATGGTGGAAGACTCAACTCCCAGTAGGACTTGAGCTTCATTACACACTTACTGAAATACAACAGCTGCTAAATGACACTCCCACAGGTGCCAGGACAATTTCAAGGCTGACCCTAAAAGGTCAAAAAGTGAGTGATGGCCCAATTCCTGGGAATCCCAGCCCCTTCTCCAGCGTAGTTGGAATAATCCTCCCACTTGTTAGCATATGAAATTACCCAGCCCATAAAAACGAACAGCCCTGCACCTCGTGGCCGCTCTCCCTTCTGAGTAAGATGCCCGCCTTCTGCCTATAGAATGTGTGTCTCCTAGGCCCCCCTGTTGCTCTCTCTTGCCTTCTGAGACAGCCCGCACTCTGTCTATGAAGTGTGTATCTCCCTGAATAAATCTATTTTCACTCTACCATGGCTCGCTCTTGAATTCTTTCCCGCACGAAGCCAAGGACCCTCACTTGATGGGGCGCATCCTAGGGACTTGCCTGTGACCTGGGACATGGCCATCCTCTCGCGCCCCATTTTCCTGTATTACTGAGAGATCTCAAGTGTGAGCACATGGGAGACACACCCTTGAACTCCTGAACCCTGGAGGATTAATTGTCTTGAGTTGAGTTTGAAGGGCCTACGCCAGGAAGTGGGGCAGATTCAAAGGAATGAATTTAATACTATCACTCTGATCCTATTTCTATTCCCAGGTTGGTACTGTGGAGGAAAAATGGGTTGGGATGTGCTTTTAGAAGTCCTCTTATCTCTAGAGACATAATTTATGACCTCTTAATCTAATAGAGGAGCCAGTCTCACAGATGTTAATTAAGCAATCACACAGATATGTAACTTCAAGCTGTGATGACTCCCATGAAGTACAGGGGACCCCGCTGGTGTATAAAAGGTGCATCTGATCCAGCCTGGGGGTGAGAGAATAATAAGGAAAGGCTTCCCTGAGGATGTGATATTTGGTTGGGGGGTAGGTTTGCAAAGCTCCTGAAGCAGAAGTGAACAAGTCAAATACATTACAAATCATGGAGGGGGAACAGAAGAAGACACACAGGATGTTTCTTCTCTGATTTGCATTTTAAAATGCAGAGTTGCATTTGTGAAAGCAGAGGTTAGTGGTCCAAGGGTCTGTCTTGCACAGCTGGTCAAGTTGTGCACATGGCCTTCCAGGGCATGTGGCCTGGGGGCATCCAATAACCTGGACTCTATTTATGCCTCAGTTACCAACAAGTTGCAGTGGTTTTAAGCGTGTTTTATAACTTCCATTTTTCTACACGTAGAAAGAGAGCTGAGAAAGGAGTGGAGTCGGTCTGATGTCTCCAATTCCTTCCAGTGCTGACAACTATCTAAGAGCAGCTTTTCAACAGCCCTCTGTAATTTCACTTTTAGAGGAAGGGCTTGTTCCATGCACTTCATAATTCCTCATCAAAGTCCAGTCTTTCCCTTTGACTCTCAGAATAGGCCTTAGGAGAACAGAGTTTATTTTGTTCTCATGTGAGGTGTCATTATTTTATTGAAGACACACTGTCATTCATCACTTAGCACCTGGTCTGGGTGCTGAGTATTCAAGGGAGAAAAGGATGTGTCATCACCCCCACCAACCACCCCCAGTCCACTGGCAGCTCAGAAGACAAACATTGTCAGGTCACTGCAGTGTAAAGTGATGAGTGAATTGCTAGAGATGTAGAGAAGGCATTAAAGGAGACGAGAGCAAGGCTATCTAATGCGTGTGTAAGAGGAATACTATTGGTTATAGTCGGAGATAAAAAAAATAGTTGTGGAAAACATGGTGAGTGCTTAATCGATGGATGTGGCTGAACAAATGAATGAATTGGACAGCTGTTATTCTAACTTCAGATGGTTTGATGGCTGATTCCAAGACCCTGTTATTGTCCTTTCATGTCATAAAAGAAAAAAATTCAATAATGTTTGCAATTGTTCTGATTATAAAGAGCCACCAGGTGCTGTGCACATTCACACGGGTAACGTGTACTTGGACTGATTTTTTCTTCTTAACTTTCCATTAGGTGATTGTTTCTACCATTAATCTTTCCTCTCAGGGATGAGAAAGACTGCCTTTGGCCATTTTTGTTGTATTGTGTTAAATCTCAGAAAAAAATGAGTTCAATGTATATAACACCTGAGACAGGCAGGAAACTAAACTGGGGGTAGGGAAATTCAATAACAGTTTTCTCCCTGAGGATGGGAGCACCAGAGGGGAGTGATATGAGTCTGTGAAATGATTCGCTCATTACAGTACTGTGGCGAGAGCCAGGTTGAAAAATTGGAGTTTTCCCCCTCCCTTTAATTTGTGCTGAACACTTGCTATAGTAAAAAAAAAATGGGATTGGAGGCTCTAAGTGCAAATCATCAACTTTAGAAGAAAAATGTTACTTTTATGCTGTCCATTAGAACATTTATGTGCTCCGTATGCTCCAGCACTTACCAGAGAAAGAGGAATTTGTCCTATGAAAATGGAGAGCTCATTTCTGAAAAATTGTTTTCCATAAATCTTACAAATTACTGTGCTCAAATATTCTAGGTTGTAGCCAGAGCGACCTCTGGGGAGTGATTATCAGGGAAATAACCGTGAACAGCAATAAGATCTTGCACAGATCTGACTGGCGACACCAGGATGTGACCTTTCTGTGCAGGAGGCATTCATGTGGGCCTGCCTTAGTTACCAGGAGCGCTGTAATTAATGGGGCACTGGAGACACCCTCTTCTCTATGAGCTGCTAATTAGTCCTCCTGGAGACACACATCCTGAATCAGATCCAGGGTGGCATGTTCCGACTACTGCTTGATAAGTGGAATCAGATGAATGTGCGAGGGGCTAATCTGACTAAATCCCAACACTGTCCCCTTGCAATCCTTTCTTTTCTCCCAGATTGATTCCACTCGAGAAAAACTATGGTGACTAAGCAATACCTATAATTTCTACTTTCCTTTTTTTGTGGGGAGGGGGAATGCATGATTTCATGAGTAATATCATGAGTATCAAATATACCAGATGGTTTTGAACGCACAGATTGTTTCATTTCCTTTTTACTGGTATGTTTTGGGTGGTTAATGTGACATGGAGAACACCATCACTTGTTGTCAGGGGAGGTTGAAACTTACCTGCAGGGTTGCCTTGTGTGGTTATACAGGTTGTGCCCTGACCAAGGATGTCAACCAAAGGGGTGAGTGGGGCCTGAAATCCAGCGTGCTTCTTTGTGCACATTAGAACCCAGCCATCCTGGTTCCAGAGTCTGAATTCTTTATTTTTTTACTTTGTTATTATTATTATTTTTAATGGAGGTCCTGGGAATGGAACCCAAGACCTCTTGCATACTGAGCATGTGCTCTACCCTCCCCTCTAAAGTCTGAATTCTTAACTACACACCATATTGATTTTAAAAACTAACAGCGTGTTGGGCTTTCATATCCTGGCCGCCAGCTTTATCATTTACCAGCTAGCAGTCCTTGAAGCCTTGGGAGAATGTGATGATTCAAGCAAAACTTTTAAAATCAAAAATTAAGTTTAGGATATTATCTGTGATTGGTAGTTGCTGGAGAAAGAATCATTCACCCTACTACATGTTTTACTTCTTCCATTTCATATGAAAGTCTAATGGTAAATAGATAGGATTATTTATTCACAGTTTCAGCATTATAGTTAATTTTTGGTTAAAAACACAGGGTTTGACTACTACTTGGCGAAGTGTGAAGTGTTAGTGCAATTAGCAACAATATTTGGCAGTCAGGAGATGTTGACATATCTTCCAGGGGGCCCATGAAGGTCTGGTTGACCTGGGTAAAGTTTGCATAGTTACTGATGCTTAACATCAGTGCATAGTTACTGATGCTTAACATCAGTGCATGAAGGTCTGGTTGACCTGGGTAAAGTTTGCATAGTTACTGATGCTTAACATCAGAAATTCTGCTGAATCAGTCTTCTCAGGCCAAAATGTGTCCCTGGCAATGGTGCATTGGAAACATTGTGGGCTTTGGAAGCAGAACCTTAGCCTCAGCCCTTTCCAGCTGAGGGAACGTCAGCATATTGCTTACCTTCTGAGTGTCAACTTACTCATTTGTCAAACGCCTTCTTTCCACAGTTGTTGGAATTAAATTAAAAGAAGGATCCAACATGGAGCCCAGAACAGCATCATAGATTTTCAATAAATGCTAGTCTCCTGCTCCCCTCTTTAAAAATTCTGTGATGATTTTTGTATCAGTTTCCTAGGACTGCTGTAACACAGTACCACAAATTGGGTAGCTTAAAATGACAGAAATATGATCTCACTATTCTAAAGGGCAGAAGCCTAAAATCAAGGTGTTGTCAGGGCCATGCTCCCTCTGAAGCCTCTAGGGGAGAATCCCTCCTGCCACTTGTAGCCTCTGTGAACCTCAGACATTCCTTGGCTTGTGGCAGCGTAACGCCAACTCACCATAGTCTTCCCTGCGTGTCTCCGCGTGATATTCTCTCTTCATGTCTCTGTGTCCAAATTTCCCTCTTTTTATAAGGACACCAGTCATGTTGGATTAGGGCCCATTCTAATTACTTCATCTTAACTTGATTTCATCTTCAAAGACCATTTCAAAATAAGGTCACTTTCCCAGATACCCAGGGTTAGGGTGTCCATATCTTTTGGGGGGACACAGTTCAACCCATAACAATTTTCCATCACCTGTAGGAAAATAATAATCTAGTAGTTGTCTAGTGACTTTAGAGTTTCTAGAAGGCTTTTATTATCTCTGTCTAGGGAGATAGGACTTAATGCTTTTTTGTAAAGGAAGAAACTCCCATTAAAATTAGCTGGTGGTTTCGTTACAGGAGGTGAAGATGTCAATTTAAGTTTGGTGCAAAATTCTCTTGTTTTGCTAAAAATTACCAGAAGATACCATTTCTTTTCATTTAAGATTTCACCACAATCACGTTTCCATGTCACACCATAGTTTTTGTAATTTTCACAGTTGATATATGATTTAGTTGATGTACCATGATTTAGTTCCTGGGTTGTTGGATATTTACAAGACTCTAACCTAGAATGTCTTGATTGATTCAACAATTCAATGTCATATAACAATACAATACTGCCAGACCAGTCTTCCTAAATTGGTGCTGTGTTTCTCGGGGATTGTGCATAGGAAATAAAGTAAGTTCCAGAGCCAGACAGACCAAGAGTCATGTCTCAGTCCTAGGTCTTTCCAGCTGAGTGAACTTGGCATATTAAAAAAATAAAGCGGAAGACCAATGATGTAAAATGAACATATGTTTACATTCATATGAAAAGCTGTATTTGTGCATCTGCTCTGAGAAAGCTCTGGAAGGATGCATACCAAGACTGTTAAGCAGAGTAAGCCCTGAGAAGTGAGAATAAAAAATGAATGAGGGGGTGAAGAGGATGTTCATGTTTTACTACGTGTACATTTGTATTAATTATTTTTTTCAACAGGCATGTACTTTTCCTAGTTTTTAAAGAACCAATTCAGAACAAAAAAAGCTCCTATTTTAAAAACAGGTAATCATTTGAAACTAAGGGAATCTGACAATTTGAATTTTCTTCTACCATTCATCTCTACCAATCACTTTCCAATCGAAAAAGATAATTATGGAGAAAAGACAATTTGAAAAGAGAAATAGAAAAGAGAAATCTTTACTCTTTTTACTGTTGTCTCTAATTATGATTTCTTTGTAACCCACAAATAGTTCATTTAGGTATCCAAGTCTCTTTGACTGTCTTCCCTTTTAGAGAAAGAAAACACCAGGAAAAAAAAAAAATCCCACCCATTCTTTTACTAGAATTGCTGAAGAAGTATTTGGAATTTTGCTTTTGCTGTTGTTGATGTTGTTTTAAAATAGGCTTTATTTTCAGCTGAAACCTGATTTTGTATTGTAAGCAAATATTCTTACTTTTCTAGATAAGATTATCCTTCATTTAAAAAGTTCTACAAACAAAACAAAACAAGTTCTGGAAAGTATACATTCAGTAAAAATTCCAAAATGATTGCAAGTCTCCTCGATATAATAGTAGTAATAATTCTCTAATTATTTTTTCCACAATTCTGTTCAACAAATTGTTTCCTCAAATAATGCATAGCTCAGCATCACATATCATTTGTCATCATTAATATTTGCTTTTGAAAAAGCAGTGTGTATTCTGTGTATACTGGTTTTATTTTATTTATTATTATTTTTTAAGTGGAAGTACTGGGGATTGAACCCAGGACTCTCTACCACTAAGCTACACCCTCCCCCCCATATACTGGTTTTAAAAGATGAGGATTCTTCCATTTTATTTCTCTGCTATTCTAACAAATACTTAATAAAAACTAGGAAGTTAGTGGTGTAGCTAGAAAATGAAATTATTTTAAAACATGTAATTTTCTTATTTCATTTTCTTCAGTATCATTCTACTGTTATTCTTCTTTTTTTTTAAATAACTGTTATTATTCATTTAATTTCCAATTGGCTTATAGAAAAAGCCTTTATAAGAAATCATTCCTTTTTGATTTATACTTATTGAAAAGCTACCAAAAAATTTCACAAGTAATTGGATCTGAAAAAATTATATTTGATTCATAAATTACATATTAATACAAATTATTAGGATATGTTTTCAGTAAAGACAGGAAATTTCATCGTCAATTATTAACAGGTTGAAACAGACTAGTTAATGTTATTTGAATACTCTGCAGAAAAGAAACTCTTATGCTATTCTAATAAGTGAAAACAAGAACTAAGTTCAGGTTGAGAGATCATTGAGGATATTTTGAAATAATTCCTACGTCACTAGTAAGAACAAAGGTGTTTTAAATGACCTTATGTACACATATGGTAGCACAGTGATTTGTGTAATGCTTCTTGGGTAATGCTTCTGCTAGTTCTCATTGTTCTTTAACACTGTCATCATCATCAACTTTATTTAAAAAGAATTTTGACATCTTATAGTATCTTATGGTGAAAAAGAATATGAAAATGAGTATATGTATTTTCATGTATGACTGAAGAAATGTGCTATATATCAGAAATTGACACAGCATTGTAAACTGACTATAATTCAATTATATATATTATATCCAGTCCATTATATATATTATATTCAGTTATATATATACACACACACACACACACACACACACACACTCTTTTAATGTATAACTGAATATATTATATATAATATAATGTATATAATATAATATATAATGTAATGTATTCAATATAATATATAATATAATATATTCAATTATATATATATTCTTTTTCATTATAGGTTATTATAAGATATTGAATATAGTTACCTGTGCTATACAGTAGGACCTTGTTTATCTATTCTGTACATAGTAGTTTGTTTCTGCCAATCCCAAGTACTTATTTTTTTTTAGAAAGAAACAAAATAAAAAGATATTCTTCTGTGTAACTAACATGGCTTTGGACATTGAAAAAGCAGAATACTTAGATTTTCATTTTCAAATCTTTAAAAATAATATGGGATAAAATACGAGACATTGAAAAATTGAGAACTAGAACTCCCAGGAAAATAATGAAATCTCAACATTAGGAAATCCAGTAATGCAATTCACATTAATAAACTGAAGGAGAATAATCAAACAATGATCTCATTAGATGCTGTAAAAACACTTGGTAGAACTCAATATGCATTTGTTATTTTAAAAGAAATTGTTAAGCTCTGATAAAGGCAGAAACCACTGCAAATATCATAATAATGAGACATTAGGAGATCACATTAAAGATGGGAACAGGATAGGAATTCCACCAGCACCATATTATTTTTGATTTTTGTTTCCAACCACACACAGAAGCATATTACAAATGCATTAAAAATCCACATATAAAAAAAATTTCCTAGGGAGGGTATAGGTCAGTGGTAGATTGTGTGCTTAGCATGCATGAGGTCCTGAGTTCAATCCCCAGTATCTCTGTTAAAAAATAAATAAAAATAAATAAACGTAATTACCCCCAAATTAAAAATAAATAAATAAAAAATTAAAAAATTTTCCCATAAATGTACTAACAGAAAGTATAGGAGGTTTTTGTTTTTTAAAATAATCTTGGGGGTGAAGAACAAAGCTAAATGTCAAGCAGCAGAGATTGAGGAAATGTTTTCCAGAACCATATGAGAACCACAATATATAAAGAGCTCCTTTGAATCACAAGAAAAAGTAAACCAAAGGAAAAATGAGCAAACACAAGGCGATTTCTAGATAAAGAAATATAAATGGCCAAGAAGCACATGACAAGTTGTTTAACCTCCCTAGTCTGGGAAATACAAATAAAAACAACCATATGTTATTTTCATCCCCTCAGTTCCCCCCAAAATAAATAAAAATATACTCTCATATTCAATTGGTGGGAGTGTTCATTGTTATAATCTTTTATGAAGAGCAATTTGGCAATATCTCTCAAAACAGTAATGCTCTCACACTCTGATTCAGCAACATATGCAGAGTGTACATGGATATTGCACACAGCATTGCTTGCATTTAACAAAAACTGAAAATAGCCTAATTGGGAAATAGTCAAATACTTTATAGTACAGTGTAACTACATCTGCTAAACAGAGTGACATAGCTCTAGCTGTATTGACATGGAAGATGCTTCTGACTCAGTGTTAAGCAAGTTTCAGAACAACATGTATAGTACAATCCAATATGGGTAAACAAAGAAAATTCACAACACCTATATGTGCAAATAGACACATACATAGAAAAAAAAGTCTAGAAGAGCACACTGCAGATGATTTCCAGCTCCCACCTCAGGAAGTCTGATGGGGTGAGTCCCACCCCGTGGGGCTTAAGGAGATATGAATAGGGATTTTGACTCTTAACTCTCTAGACCTGTATTAGAATTTTTTTAACACAGCAAATGCATATTTGTAGTGTTAAAGATTAATTACTAGAAGAGAGGAATGTAGTTTATATAGTGCAGAGATTGTTGCTACTGTTTTTTTCTTGGTAAGCAGACATTAGGGTGCAATCAGAGTGTTTAAAATTATTTAGAACTTATTACCCATCAGGCTAAAAAAACAAAATTGCTTCCATCATAAGCAGGGGAGTTGTTTTCCCATTGATCAAATATTTATTTTATTTAAATATCAATTAACATAATTTGCTATTTCTTACTTTGGAAAAGCTGCCTACTGCACCTTTAAACTCTGACTGCTGACAGGGAAATTTGAATACAAGCAGAACTCAATTAAATGCAAGGTTTTTCTTATTGGAAATTAAATATCAAAAAGGAAAACATTTTATTTATTTATTTTTTATTTGAAATACATTTGATTTAACAATGTTGTGTTAGTTTTTGGTGTACAGCATAGTGAGTCAGTTATATATTCTTTTTCATTATGGGCTATTACAAGATATTGAATATAGTTTCCTGTGCTATACAGTAGGACCTGTTGTTCATTTATTTTCTATATGGTAGTTTGTATCTGCTAAGCCCAAACTCCTAATTTATCCCACCCTCCCTTTCCCCTTTGGGAACCGTTAGTTTGTTTTCTGTATCTGTGAGTCTGTTTCTGTTTTGTAAATAAGTTTATTTGTATCATTTTTTAGATTCCACATGTAAGTGATATCATACGATATTTGTCTTTGTCTGATTTACTTCACTTAGTATGATAATCCCTAGGTCCATCCATGTTGCTGCAAATGGCATCATTTCATTCTTTCTTATGGCTGAGTAGTATTCTATTGTGTAAATATACCACAGCTTCTTTATCCAGTCATCTGTCAATGGACGTTTAGGTTGCTTCCATGTCTTGGCTATTGTATATAGTGTTGCTGTGAACACTGGGGTGCATGTATCTTTTCGAATTAGAGATTTCTCTGGATATATGGCCAGGAGTGGGATTGCTGGATCACATGATAAGTCTATTTTTAGTTTTAAAAAGAAACCTTTTTAAGGCCTTGCTAGTTGGTTTAAGTCTGCTGTTGAGTATGATGGGTATTGTGAACTTTCAAACACCAGACGTTGAATTCATCCTCCCTTCCTCCTTTTCTTCTGTCCTTTCTTCCTCTTTTCAATTTTTTTTTTTTTGTCCTGGGCAGACCAGGAAAGATGGGCAGGGAAATTGAAGCAATGCAATGATCTTGCCATGGGCCTGTCTGAGGCTGGCCTCACAATGTACTGCATATCCTTGAATTAAGTACCCTTTGGTGCGCTGTAATAACCTCCATCAATCTGGAGGCAGCCAGCCAGGAGGAAAAGGGAAGAATCGGGACTAGGGACAAGGAAAAGCGCCTGGCTAAGGAAGAGCCCACTGTGGGTGTCCAGCTGATCAAATGCTAAGCTGCAGGGGGTGGGGAGGTAAAATGGAGCTAGAACGTGGCATCAGGAGATTGAACCAAATGATATCTAGAATCAAGGGAGTTGCAGAAACCCCATGCTTACAAATTCCCCGGGAAGATTCTTTTCTGAGAATAATTCGAAAGAGACATTTTGAATTATTTCTCCAGAAGACACCTGGTTAATCAGAATTAGAGAGTTCAGAAACAAGAGTAGGAGGATATCTGTCTCTTCCTAATGAACAGAACACTTTCCTGATTCTTAGCAAGCCAGTTTATACAATACTTTTGTACAAGAGTGAAATCCTTACTTTCTTAAGGCAGGTAGTTCACTGTTTCCAACGTCGAGTTTTTTGTTATTTCTTATGTTTCTTTGTAGGTTACAAGCTCCCAATAATAGGGAGACAGGTCATCATCTTGTGTTCCTTGAAGTGTTTTGTTCTGTAGCACTCTGCCATTAATCTCTTTCCTAACTCAAGCTTTATAACACCTCTGTCTCAGTACTTCTGCTCTCCTGGCCCTTTATTTCCCATACATACGGGATTCTGGGAGTTAGTTTCTTACTCTTAGCGGAATCTATTTATAATCCCACAGGGCTGGCAGAGATGTTGAAATATTGTTAGAACAATACCGAGGTATAAATCTCGCTCTGTCCGTTGTCAAGTCTTCAGGACAGGTCAATCATTTGCTATTGCTCAACTACACACTGATGGCTTTTGGTATCGATCATAGGTCAATTATCTGGTTTTGGCCAAGTCAGCATTTTTAGTACTGTACGTGATGTTGGTTACTGTTAGGCTGGCTCCTAGGGGAGGAGGTATTCTGGAATCTGAAACTACAAGGTGTTTCAAAACTCTTATCTCACTTGTGGCTGCATTTTTAAAAAATTGTTTTATTTCAAATGATGTCACTGTGACCTTAAGTCTCCAAAGTGTTGCTTTTTTCTTTCATTTTTGACAGTCATTTATTTCTCAGGTGTTCTTGTTTAAAAGGCTAAGAAACCCCCCAAACATCTTGATATTTCTAATTTTACACGCATCTCTAAGGTGCTGGGCCCCCACTTTTGCTCCAACTGTCAGCAGTTTTGAGATACTGAGATTCCTCCTTAAGGAATCCTTGTCTCAGTGAACAGGAAAGAGAGTTCTAGCAGATGAGCCTTGGCTGGGCTGAAATCTCCTGCTTCCATACAGGATACTTCTAATTTACCCAAATGTTGAAGAGAGGGGATAGGGTATAGCTCAAGTGGTAGAGCGCATGCTCAGCATGCAAGAGGTCCTGGATTCAATCCCCAGTACCTCCTACAAACAGAAGTAAATGAATAAACCTAATTACCTCCCCCTCATAAAACAAACAATACAAACAAATGTTGAGAGAGAGAAAGACAGAGAGAGAGAGACTGATTGACGTTTGGTTCCCTTTACCATGAAAGTGTAGGAGGCACGAGGAAGCCCAAATGTGGGCTGCTGTGACTTGCTCTGAGGTCAGATCTGCTTTCTTGAGCTGAGCAGAAGCCTCTGACACATCACCTACTTCCTTTTTGGCTTTGTAAATCACTTGGTGAAGCTGAATTAAGTTAGAATGGACTCCACTTGGTTGGTCAGAATTCAGTTATACTGGATGAGACATAAGCCAGCTTCAAAAACAATCAGTAAGATTTATCAGAGAGCAGACATGGGTTCAGAAACAGAGAGTCTAGTTACTGTCTGATCCCGCAACTCCACTCCTAGGAAGGTACCCATGAGAGATGGAAACCTATAACCACACAAAAACTTGTACATAGGTGTTCATAGCAGCATTATTTATAATAGCCCCAAAGTGGAAATGACCCAAGTATCTGTCAACTGATGACTGGATAAGCAAAACGTAGTGATCCATGCAATGAATATTATTCAGCAATAAAAAGAAATGAAGTCCTGATACCTGCTACAATGTGGATGAACATTGTACAGACTAAGTGAAAGAAGCCAGGAATAAAGGTCATGTACTGTATGATTCCATTTATACGAAATGTCCAGAGCAGGCAAATCCAGAGAGAGAGAGAGAGAGGGGAAGTAGATCCGTGGCTGCTTAGGGCCAGAGGGTTAGGGGCGGATGGGGAATGCTACCCCTGGGTATGAGAGATTTTTTTAATGAAAATTTTCTCAAATTAAATTATGGTCATGTTTCTACAACCACGTGACTATATTCAAAAACATTTAATTCTATACTTCAAATGGGTAATGGTTTGTGGATTATATCTCAGCAAAGTTTTTTTTTTAATTTTTTAAAGAAACAAACAGCTTATTTTGAAGGATTCAGTAAAAATATAGCCTTGACAGGGGCTGGGTATAGTTCAGTGGTAGAGCTTGTGCTTAGCATGCACAAGATCATGGGTTCAATCTAATTACCAACCCCCCAAAAGAACAAAAAATAAAATAAAATAGTTGCTTAAATAAAACTATAAATTAAAAGACTTAGAAATATTAAAAATATATTGTTAAAAAATACAGTATTGGCAACAGATATTTAGATCTATGTGGCAATCGGGAAGCCGCACGTGAATGGCACTTCCTTCCTGGCAATGTCACCACCAAACGGATCTTCCTTAAGTCCTGTGTTTCTTGCATCAGAGCTATTACTCAGAACTCTCATTGATTCCCCGCTACCTAAAGGGCTCCTGGTCTCTCTAACCTCGCATCCCCCATGAATCCTTTGTTCCAAGTTGCCTGGTCTGCTTGCCTTCTGCCAAACACTGTTCCCAATTCCTGTTTGCTCACACAGTTCTGCCAGCTTGGAATATCATCTTGCTAGCCTTCATTTTTTTTCCTCCTTCAAAGATAGTACAGACCTCACCATCTTCACTGAGCACCCAAATCACCGCAAATCTCCTTTCTTGGACTCCCATCTCCACCTTGTTTGCCTCACTTACTTTTCACAGTGTGTACACCATCTTTGCGAATATGAAAGTGTCACACATTTTCTTGTGTGTATATTCCCCTCCCCTCCCCCAGTACTCACATGCATCTGTTTTGGGGGTGAGGGGTGAGTGGAATTGAGTTTTGAAGAGTCCCTGACACTATTGCTCCACTCTCCAACTCACCACACAATCAGATGATAACTTCCAATACATTAAAGAGCTAGGGATGACAAGAAACAAAGTGGCCTTTAAAAAATCTTGTTTTCCTATTGCTGAAAGAAATGCATTTGAGTATGAAACATTTGGGAGCGGGTGCTGAATATAGCTCGGCATAGAGCGAGAGCTTGGCATGCATGAGGTTCAATCCCCAGTGCCTTCATTAAGGGGGGAAAACGTTTAAGAGATAAAAATTTGAAAAAGATAATAATAGATGATGTCTACTTAAAAAAAACCAAAAACATTTGGGAGATAGAGGAAGGCATAGAGAAGAAAATATTAATTTTCCCGCTACCATTTTTTGTGTAACCTTGCATACGTACACATTCACAAGTGCAGCACTTTTAAAACTCAGATGAGCAGAAGTGTAATTTTTTAATGATTGAATCCAACCTGCTTGTCAGCCTTCCTTTCTGCTGATGGAGGAAAAACACTGTCTCTTGGTTAAACATTCACTCAAATTTGAGGATCTCCTTGTCCTTTTCTCCTGCGCTTGGACCATCCTTCCAGTTTCTGCACATGGCTAGATTGGTGAGAGGACGGTCTCTACAAAACACAGACTCCATCACAATGATCCCTGTCCCCATCCCTGCCACCTCTCCCAGCTTAAAGTCTTCAGTGGCTCCCACTGCCCACCAGAAAAAGTCCTAGCTTCATAAGACCTTCATACTCTGGCTCCAGTCTCTGTTAAATCTCATCTCTTGCTGCTTTTACTAATGCATTCTGCCCTCTAGACACCAAGAGTATTTACTTTTTCCTCAATATAACAAATACCTTCAAGCCTTCTGTTCACTCTGTTTTCTCTGCATGGAATACCCTTTGCAACTTTCATCACCAAGCAAATATCCTTGGCAATACCCGGTTTAAATGTTATTTCCCTGGCTAATCTTGCTTGACTCATTCATCTGAATTAATCCTTCCCTTAAAGTACTCTCTCAGCACCTTGTATGTACCTCTATTACTGAACTTAGTATTATTACACTGTATTAGAGTTTGTCAGTCTGCCCCCTCCTCTGAGATGTGAACTTCTTCAGGCTTACTTTTATTCTTTTTTTTTTTTCCCTTTTTACTTTCCGAAGTGGAGTATTACCCCCAGAAAACTGAAGGTGCTAAATAATAGTTGAAAATAAAATGAAATAATATCTTTCGATATATATGTATTAGTTGATTAAAGAGTATCAGAATAAATAAGAGATACAGGAAGAAGTGTGGGTGCCAAGGGGAGGAGATGCAGGCTGTGTTACTTGTTAGTGGGTTATTCACAAGCTGGCAATGGAAAGATAACTGTCCCTTTATGACTCCTCATTGAACTTGGACAGAGAAAGTTACTGAATCCTCACATAAATGTGACTGACAAGGGACCACCACTGCACATTCTACAGAACTAATTCTAAAGCAAGAGCATGGCTTTCTAAATGGTTACATGCACTTTTTGTTTTAATTGAAGTATAGTCGAGCTTACAATGTTGTGTCAATTTCTGGTGTACAGCATAATGTTTCAGTCATACATATACATACATACATATATTCATTTTCATATTCTTTTTCATTGTAGGTTACAAGATATTGAATATAGTATCCTGTGCTATACAAAAGAAACTTACTGTTTATCTATTATATATATAGCAGTTAGTACCTGCAAATCTCGAACTCCCGGTTTATCCCTTCCCACCTCTTCCTCCCTGGTAACCATAAATTTGCTTTCTATGCATTTATCTTAAAATAAAAAATGTACAAGTGTCCGCTGACAGATGAATGGATAAACAAAATGTGGTATATGCATGCAGTGAGATATTACTCAGCCTTAAAAAGGAAAGAACTCCTGTCATGTGCTACAACATGGATGAACCTTGAGGACACTATGCTAAGTGAAATAAGGCTTTCACAGAAAAGGCAAAGTGTATGATTTCAATCAGATGAGGAAGCTAGAGTAGTTAAGTTCATAAAGACAGAAAGCAGAATGGTGATTATCAGGGGCCAGGGACAGAGGAAAATGGGAGTTACTGTTTAACAGGTGACAGACTTTCAGTTTTGTCAGATGAAAAAGTTCTAGAGATGGATAGTGGAGATGGTTGTAGGACAATGTGAATGTACTTAATGTCATTGAACTGTACACTTAAAGTTGGTTAAAATGGTATCTTTTATGTATATGTGTATATATATACATATATATGTATTTTTTTACCACAAATTTTAAAAAGATAAAAAACTTAAGAGCATATGATCCATTGTTCTACATGCTCTAGGAGAGAATCTAGATTTTGTGAAGCCCGAAGCTGACAGAACTGAGGGACCCCTATTACAGAAAAAAATTATGAATAGAAAATCAGGTGAAAAAGCCAGTATTTATTTAGAATGAGAACGGGGATGGGTTGTGTGAGGGTTCCTGTAGCTTAAGCTTCCTTAGCTTCCATGAGAATCTGCTTCTGCTGATCAGAAAAGTTCTCTATGTTTTCTGACACTCCTTTGTGCCTTGCACACATGACAGCTGAGACTGTGCCAGGGAAAGTTTTTTTGTTGTTGTTGTTGTTACTATCTCTATTTTATTTATTTATTTGTTTGTTTAAAATTAAAAAAAATTTTTTTTGTTATTTCTTTTTTTTAAGGGAAAGTTTTACTGTATGTCGTACACCATGGGTTGTAGGATCCACCAACTTTCGTGCGCTCACTAATGGCTAGATATGGATTAGATTCAAGTCAATATGGTAATCAGCTCCCTCTTTATTTTCCTGAGACAAGTGATTGAGTCTCTGTCCGGTGTGACCCATTTTATCTCTGTATCCCAATGCACTGTATAAGACTCCTGTAAATATAGCTGGGGTATCCTTTGTGTGTGAAGTTAATGCTTTTATACACGTGCCTTTGGGTGTTTTTTTTTCCCTAGCAAGGTTGGTGTGTTTAAATTGGTTGATTGTCAGTCTTTTGGCTCTAGGGTAGATACAACAAACAAAGTAAAAGCCAAGGACTGTCTTTCAGTTTTTTGGTTAATGCCTTTTTTGGAGAAAAAGCAGTGGGGAGTGGGTGTGGAGTAATTCACAGGGACTTGTCCTGTGCACCTTTGGGGGCTGCAGCTGCCTCACACAGCGCTGACCACCCTCCTCTCCAGAGCCCCAAGGCGGCACGGTGATGCTCAGCACAGATCAACACCTTGGGAATCAGCTGCTTCTAAATCTGCCGGATTCATTTTTAGTAGCAAAGAGTTCCCTGGAAAATGACAGTCAAAAATGCAGAAGAGGAATTCCTCCAGGGGTGTTTCTGGGGAAAAAAAGCATTCATTTTTCCTTACAAAGTCTGAACTGTAGAACCCTCCCCTTCCTCTGACTCATGTTTAATTGTAATAGCAGAGATCTTAATGGCTGTTCTTCAGAAATTTTGTTCGTGGGTTACACTTATTTTTAGATTCTGTTTAAACCACAAGACATAAATAATGAGAGATAATTACTTGGAAGTAGCAAGAAAGGTCATGATGTAAATTTTAAATTTAACTCAAGGAACATAGTGTGAAATAAAGTGGAGTAGATTGGGGCAAAGCACTACTTCAAAAATCAGATTTCCTAAGTTATCTTCTGGTCTCAGGTACTCTGGGTTGTAGATGAATAAATTCCTCAACTAATGAATGACGAGGCTACAAGTTGGAGCTCTTGAAAAGAAATTACTGTTTTATCTAATTATAGAAGCAATGTATATATATTAGAAGAAAGTTTTATCTACAGAAAAGGATGAAAAAAAAAAAAAACCCAAAGAAAAGTGTCCTGGAATTTTACTCCTCAGAAATAATCTCTATAGACTTTTAGGTTAATGTTTAAGTGTATTTTCCTTCCATGTTTAATGTAGATAATAATTTTTATCTAAAAATATACAGTTTGGAGATCTAGAGAATATGCTAAATAGTAGACTGCTTTCAGGAGGTTAGCATTCAGCATTGTGAATAGTTTTAGCAATCCATGACATGTAGAAACACAATTTTGCTGACAAGCTGGTGGGTAGGAGTGAGTGAACTGGCTGGTGAGTCACATAGTAGCTACCAGGTGTCTGCTTGTCAATTTGGCTTTGTTGCTCTTGGCAAAGGAAGAGCAACTAATTGACAATTTGTGGTCAACACTGCTTAGTGCCTCCCAATACACACTCTCCCCTTCTTCATTGGTTAGACATATTGTCATCCAACTAAAAGAAGACATTTCTAATTTCCTTAATAAATATGTGACTTAGTTTTGGTGAGTGAGATGTAAACAGAAGTATGCACAACTCCTGGGAAGTATTGTTTTTCCATTTCTCCTGGGGGTGGGATGAGATAGCTATGGATGGAGCTCAGCAGCCATATTGGACCTCGAGGTTGAGCACCTCAATTTAAAGAAGGCTGACTGTGAGCTGGAAAATATGTTGGATCCTGATAGTTTTGTGGAGCTACCATACTGGTCTTGGGCTGGCTACCCCCAGATTTCTTTTCTATTGAAGAGCAATACATTTCTAACTTGTTTAAACTAATGTGAAAAAAATTTTTTGTTGTTTTAAAAAAACTTTTGTTCTTGTATTCAGCTAAACTTAATACTAATATATGCAGCCTTGTTTACTATCATTTACCTAATGTGGGGAGTTGTTGACTCACCTGTGGGAATACCAGGATGAAGTGATCTCATTGTGGAGGACAGAGCCAGGAGGCATCCTGGCCTTGTTTAATGTCTGTTCATGTCTAGTCCTGCCTTGTGCTGTCTCCTGAGACCCAGGGCCTTTTGGCCAACCTGCAAACATAGCTCTTAGAAAGTGGGCCTTGCTCTATGTTTCTGTGGTGGGTAGGGTTTGGGCAAGGTGTCCCTTTAACCTCGCAGAGAAGGCCAGGACTGGCCAGGGGGGAGTAGCAGTCAAGAACAACTAGAAGGTGAACACATCCCCACATGGGTTTTAGCAATTGTTCTTTAAGGATGTCCAGGATCACTTGGGATTCCCGGAGACCATTTCAGAGAGTCCATGAGGTCAAAATTATTTTTATAATAATACTAACATGTTACTTACCTTTTCCAAAATCTTTGAGAACTGCTGTTCTAGGTTTTCCTTAAAGAGAGCTTGTCTTGGACACACTGACATCCCCAACAGCTAAGAGCAGCAGCTGGAGATAATAATCAAAACAATGAATTTGAATGGTGCTATCTTAAGGACTCTCTTCCGGGCTCTGTGATCTTCAGGGAAGATGGACCCAAAGACCTGAGGGTGGAGGAAAGAATGCCAAGTCCAGGGAGATGAGTGTTATGGCCTGAATTATGTTCCTGATAAATTTATATGTTGAATTCTGACCCTCAGAACCCCAAAGTGTGACCTTATTTAGGAGTTCGGTGAATTTTTATTTAATTTTTTTTTTTTTTAGGTTTTGGCTTAGCAATATTTTTCTTTCTTTTAAAATTGAGGTATAATTGACCTACAGTGTTATATTAGTTTCAGGTATACAACATAATGATTCGATATATGTATCTATTGTGATATGTTACCACAGTAAGTCTAATTAACATCTGGCACCACACATAGTTAGAAATTTTTTTTTTTGTAATCAGAACTTTTAAGATTTACTTTCTTAGCAACTTTTCTTTTTCTTTTTCTTTTTCTTTTTCTTTTTCTAACAGAGGTACTGGGAATTGAACCCAGGACCTTGTGCATGCTAAGCACATGCTCTACCCCTGAGCTATACCCACCCCACCTTAGCAACTTTCGAATATGCAATACAGTATGCATTGTTAACTCTAGTCACCATGCTGTACTTTCCATCCCCATGACTTATTTGTTTTATAACTGTAAGTTTGTACCTTTTGATGCCCTCACACATTTCACCCACCTGGGAAGTAGGTGACTTAGGAGCTCATAGAGATGAGGTCATTGGGGTGAGCTCTAATCCAATATGACTGATGTCCTTATAAAAAGAAGACAATTAGACCAAGGCCTGTATGGAGGGAAGACCATGTGGGGACACAGGCAGAAGACGGCCGTCTACAGGCCAGGAGAGAGGCCCTCAGAAGAAACCATCCCTGTCGACTCCTTGCTGCTGGACTTCTGGCCTCCTGCCTGTGGTGCTTTCCTGGCGCCCTCACCAACCAGTACAGCGGATTTCCTAACACCTTGCAGCCGGCTGCAGAGGAGAGGAATGAGGCAGGTCTGCTTGTCACAGAATCACTGTCCCTGTTGATGACTCCTACTATCCTGATGGCTATGACTCCACATTTGAAAAAAATTTTAACTGTCAGTTCCCCAGAGTTTGAAGAAAAGTTCTGAAAAGTGCAAGGGACAGAACTTAAAGGAGTTATTTTAAGAGAGTAAATACGGGCCAGTGAGGAAATCTCTTCCTCCCTCTTTTTACAGATAGGGTGATGCACTGGATGTGGCTGCCCCAGGGCTGGGCTGGGCTGGGTAACCAACTGGAAAAGGCTTCCTACTGAGCAAGCAGGGGAGAAGCCCTGCCCTTGAGTGCCTCACACCAATTTGGGTGTTTCTAAGGCCTTTGGGGCTCCAGGGAGGGGCCTGGGGTGTGGTTGGGGAAAGAGGGAAAGCAGTGACCCTGGGTGTACTTCCTTCTGTCCGATTCTATGTCCCCTTTTTCTCCTGACAGTTCCCCCAGACCGGAAAAAGCTAGCATTTCTCTTGTCTCCTCCTGTCCAGTTGGACAGTGAGCCCTATGGCCGAGTCAGGGTGATCAACGCCCCTGGTTTGCCTGAACCTGAAGGATTTGCTGTTGAAACCAGATCAGTCCTGGGAAAACTGGGATGAGGCGATCACCCTAGGCCTGGCCCTCTCAAACCCCTGGGGTCTCATTCCATACACATTGCGAGGAATCCTGTGCTGTGTTGAGTCAACTTAGCTTTTTTTTTTTTTTTTTTTTAAATTATATATAAAGCAAACCTTTGTGTTGAGGGCTGACTTTTAGTAGGTCTCAGCGAAGGAGCTGCTCTGCTACAGACGAAACGCTGACTCTCTCTGTGTCAACCTGGCTTTGTGTTAGCTAAAGACATTGAAGAAATCTCTTTGTCTTTGTAGTTCTCGGGGCGGGGAATTCCCATCTCCCTAAGAGGTATTTGGAAAAGATTGGGAGCAGTTTTTTCTTTTTTTAATTGCAAACATAACTGTAGCGTGCTACCGGCATTCAGCGAGGTGGGGGTATGCCCGTGACAGTCCCCAAAATGAATCACTGTCCCACTTAAAATGCGAGTGGTGACCCATTGATAGCTTGGGCAGGACTGCCTAAACTCGTCTTTCGAGCTCAAAGTCTTGCCACCAAATCTCTCTTCTCTCTTGCTCTGGGGCCTTAAGTCTCAGTGATGTCTCCGGGGATGGGGAGGCTACAGCATATAATTTAAAGAAGGAAATTGCCTACAGAGGTATGATACTTGCAAAATATTACCTCCTTACAAAACAAGGGCCTCAAAGTCTCTGTGGTTAGTGAAAAAGGGCTTTGGAGCAAGAACTAGATGTCTCCTAGAGGATAAGAACAAGGTAAAATACTTAAAAGAAGGCTACAGAATGAAGCGGAATGAATCTCTTAGCCACTGGGGTTCAGTGGCAATAACCAACTCCTCAGTGAAGAGGAATTGGAGATTGAGCCCAGAAACTTCCATGATAACCCTTACAGGTCATTGTATAACTAACTATGTATACAGTTTTCATTGTAGTGCAAATCCATTTGTCATCTTCATAAAATTCCAACTTCGTTCCTTGTAACATAGAGCTGCTTGGACAGGACTAGGTTTAGCACGGAGATTCTGAAGCTCAGAGTGGCAAGAATGGGTGAGAATCACCCCTGATAAAATGTTATCTTCCCCAGGCTTTTAGTTTTCCCTGCAGGGGGTGCTCTATAGTACAGAAACTGAAGAGTCCCTACAACAAAGCCAGCTCAAAACAATTTCTAGTTTACATAGAGGCTCTTTTTATTGCTTGTAACATAATTATTATAATACTTACTTGATAATCTTCTTGGAATATGTTTATCCCTGAACTCTCTAATATTTACTAAACACCTACTGCAACCCTTTTCCTAGCCTGTCTTCTTCCTTTACTGCAGAGGCTGGAAAGCTAAAAATAATTCCCAGACTCGCTTGCAGCTGGAGTTTTAGGTTCCAGCAAGCACTACCACACGGCTGGTTTTCCTGGGGCAGCTGGGTTATGTCTGTTGTCACAGCAGAATTATTAAAAGTATCCCCTTCAAATGTAGTTTGGTGCAGCCATTATGGAAAACAGACATTCCTTAAAAAACTGAAAATAGACTTACCTTATGATCCAGCAATCCCACTCCTGGGCATACATCTGGAGGAAAGTCTAATTCAAAGAGATACATGTACCCCAATGTTCGTAGTAGCACTATTTACAATAGCTAAGATGTGGAAGCAACCTAAATATCCATTGACCGATGATTGGATAAAGAAGATGTGGTGTACACACACACACACACACACACACACACACACACACACACACACTATCAATCCATGTTGCTGCAAATGGCACTGTTCTTTTTATGGCCGAATAATATTCCATTGTATAAATATACCACAACTTCTTTAGGGATCCAGATGCTTTTGACATTGGACACCCTTGCAGTGAGCTTTCTCTCTCTTCAGAAAGGACCTCCTGATTCTATCCGGGGCTGAGGTGGTAGTGGTTACAGTAGATCTCCCCCACTCCCCCTTTTTTTTTAAATGGAGGTACTGGGGATTGAATCCAGGACCTCATGCATGCTAAGCACGCACTCTTCCTCTGAGCTATACTCTTCCCCTGCAGATTTCTCTTAATAGTGGTACAGTCCTGGGGGAGGGTACAACTCATTGTAAAGCACATGTTTAGCATGTATGAAGTCCTGTGTTCAATCCCCAGTACCCCCTCTAAAAATAAATAATAAATAAACTGACTACCCTCCCCCCAAAAAAACCTAAAAAAAAAAATAGAGGTAAAGTCCTCCCTTAAGGGATATGTGTGGGTTCTTGCATCACCGGTCATGGTGACAGTAAGTTGCTACCAGAATTGATTGAAAAACTCATGTAAATCACCCTGGAGGGTTTTTGGAAATATACAGAAAGAGGAACCCTGGGAAAAGACTGGACTTCCTGTTACTCAAGCAGTGAGTGCTCAGAATGTTAAGACGTGGAGTAGTTTTTCAAATGTGGCCTCGTTTATGCTCTTAAGCAAATGAAACCTGAGCATTCCATTCATAGACTTGATTATGTTTTTTTTATTATTATTATTATTATTATTATTATTATTATTATTATTATTATTATTATTATTATTATTATTATTATTTTGCATAAGAAAAACTTTACTGGCTCCTCTTATTGCCAGGAAAAAGTGCAAACTCTTTTACATAATAATCAATGCTTCTCACGCCAGCTGACTCTAACCAACCCTTCACATCTAGTCTTTCCTCCCCACTCTCCATGCCCTGGCTACGCTGTATTAATTACACTTCTCCAGATGTGACAGGTATGTTCATGCCTCTGTGCCATTGCTCTGACTGTTTCATACGTCTGGAATGCCCTTCCTGTCCTGGACTAGTCTACTCACCCTTGAAGTCTCAGAGCAACTAATAATAATGATGACAGCTAGTAATTAAGCGCTTGTTACAGGCCTGGTACTGTTCTAAGCACTGCACGTGGTTTTTGTCTTTTAAGTTTCACAGCAGATATGAGATAGGTACTATTATTATCCTCATTTACCACTGAAGAAATAAAGGCATAAGGAAGGCACTTAGGAAGTGAGTGCCAGAGCCAGAATTTGAACCCAGCTCTTGACTAAAATTTGCATGGTTTTCCCAGCCCTGAGTCCACTCCTGCAGCAGAATTCACCTTCTTTTCTGTGCTTCCACGAACCCAAACAGGGTTAAAGACAGTTGTTTTCTATCTTTGCAGTCTGCTTGTTGGTACTCTCCCTAACATGTAGTAGATGTCAACAAATGTGTGATGGTTGGTTTTAGGTATTAACTTGGCTAGGTTATAGTACTAGTTATTCAAACACTACTCTAGATGTTGCTATGCAGATGTGATTAACATATACAATCAGTTGACTTTATTTCTTTTTCTTCCAGTTTTATTGAGATACAATTGACAGACAGCACTGTACAAGTTTAAAGTGTGTACAACATGGTAAGTACAATTAACACTGCTGTATGTTACATATGAAAGTTAAGACAGTAAATTCTAAGAGTTCGCATCAGGAGAAAAAAGTTTTCTTGTCTCTCTTTAATTTTGTACCTATAAGAGATGATGAATGTTTACTAAACTTATTGTGATAATCTCTTCATGATGTATGTAAATCAAATCATTATGCTGTACACCTTAAACCTATGCAGTGCTGTATGTCAATTATAGTTCAATAAAACTGGAAGAAGAGAAAAAAAGTTTATGGTGTACAGGATAATAATTTGATTTACACACACCATAGAATGATTATCACAATAAGTTTAGTGAACATCCATCATCTCTTAGAAACACAAGATTAAAGAGAAAAAAATTTTTTTTGGTCGTGAGAACTCTGGATTTACTCTCTTTCATATATAACATACATTTGTGTTAATTATATTTATCATGTTGTACATTATATCCCTAATACTTATTTATCTTATAACTGAAGTTTATAGTACCTTTTGACTGCCTTTATCCAATTCCCCATCCCCACCCCTCTGGTAATCACAAATCCGATCTCTTTTTCTGTAAGTTTGTTTTTTGAAGTGTAATTGACTTATAACACTACATTAGTTCCCGTTACACAATGTAGTGAGTTTTTCCTAGACATTTCAAGATGATCACCAAGATAAGTCTAGTAACAATATGTCACCATACGAAGATGTTATTTTGTTATTGACAGTATTCCCCACACTGTACATTTCATACCTGTGACTCATTTATTTTGCAACTAGAAGTTTATACCTCTTAATGTCTCTCATCTATTTCTTTCCTTCCCCCACCTCCCCTTCCTCTGGTAACCATCTGTTCTCTGTACCTATAAGTCTGTTTCTGTTTTGTTATGTTTGTTCATTTGTTTTGTTCTTTAGACTACACATATAAGTGAAATCATACAGTATTTGTCTTTTTCTGACTTATTTCCCTTAGCATAATACTCTCTAGGTCTATCCATGTTGTCACAAATGGCAAGATTTCATTCTTTTTTATGGCTGAGTAATATTCCATTGTATATCTATATATCTATATATCTGTATCTATATATCTGACGTCTTCTTTATCCTTTCATCTATTGATGAGACACTTGGTTGCTTTCATATCTTGGCTATTGAAAATAATGCTGCCATGAACATAGGAGTGCAGATATCTTTTCTAATTTGTATTTTTGTTTTCTTTGGATACATATCCAGGAGTGGAATTGCTGGATCATATAGCAATTTTTAACTTTTTGAGGAATCTTCATACTGTTTTCCATAGTGGCTGCACCAATTTACATTCTCACCAACAGTGCACAAGTGTTCCCTGTTCTCCAAATCTTGGCCAATACTTGTTGTTTCTTGTCCTTTTGATAATAGCCATTCCAATAGGTGTGAGATGATACTTTGTTGTGGTTTTGATTTGCATTTCCCTGATGGTTAGTGATGCTGAGCATCTTTTCAGGTGCACAATCATTTGATTTTAAGGATATCGTTCTTGATATCTGAATGGGCCTAATTCAGTGAAATGAAAGGCTTTAAGAGTGAAACTGATGTTTGCATAAGGACTATAGTGACTTTCCAGCTTGCTGGCCTGCTCTTTGGATTTCCAACTTGCCTAGCCAGTCCCCATAATTTCATCAGCCACATCTTTGAAATAAATCTCTGTCTCTTTCTCTGGTAGAACCTGATACACATGTTGAACCTCACAGCAGGCTTAATTCAAGTTTGTATCTCACTAAATAACAAATGATTACATATCATGAATCTTTGGAGCTGCTTGAGTGTAATGGATACCTCAAGTGTTGAATTAACAAATTATAAAGGTAGTACAATGCTAACTTGAGACTTCAGGATCTCTCCCAAGTACCCTCATTTCATGATTGGATACCAGCTTTCAAATGTCCTATTCCATTGCCTTAAAGAAGAAAGGGCCTTCTGTCCTTAGAAATGGGAAAAGACAAGTCAAACAGATTTGACAGGGCTCAGCCCTTCCTTCCTTCCTTCCTTCCTTCCTTCCTTCCTTCCTTCCTTCCTTCCTTCCTTCCTTCCTTCCTTCCTTCCTTCCTTTCATGGAGGTACTGGTGGTTGAACCCAGGACCTCATTCATGCTAAATATCTGCTCTACCACTGAGCTGTGTCCAGTCCCCCACCCCCAGCCATTTTTCAATTGGATAGTATTTCTTGTCTCCCTTACCGTATCCAAAGATAACTTACTGAGAACAGGGGACTATTTTGAATGGAGTAATCCCTGCTTAAGCAAGCAGATATGGTCAGGCTACTGATGCGTATCTAGTTAGAAAGATTTTTGCCTTACTGGTGGAATAGATAAGGTTAAAGACGATAATCCCCCCTGTGAAGAAATGCTCAAGTTCCTCCTGTGGAATATCTAATATCCTTCTCTTTAAATCTAGAGGTGAGGAGTGGTCATGGGGGAGACACGACCCTGCACATCGCTCATTCTTAGTGATGGATGTTAGCAGGGGATGCCTGGGCTCTGCAATGACCGTGGCAGTGATGGACCTGGACTTACCTCTTTTAATTGTCATAAGTGACTGTACACTAGCTTTTCTGCTTTGCTTCATGCTCCTTTTATGGGCTTTGTGCATCAGAGAATGCAGGCATGCATCTTTAGTAAATAGTGTTGATATGAGGCACCAAGGACCTTATAGAAATTTCTCCATTGGCATGCTGCCAGTCAACATCACCTTCTGTGTCTCCTCCATATGTGCCTTGCATCTGGGTCAGAATATACCACTTACTGTTCAATAAAAGCAGGGCTGTACTCAAAACTGTTCATATCTGTTTTTGCTCATGGGGTTTCCTTGGCCTGGAATGTCCTTTGTTCCCATTTGTACATGTCAGAAATTTTATTCATAATTTGATCATCGCAACCAAATCGTTTCTGTTCCTTCTATAGGATCCCCTCCTCTGCTGAGTCACTACATTAGCACTTGATTTACATTTCGAGGAAGGCCCTTGCCTTGCTCCACCCAAGTCACTGCTGCACAGACGTGGTGCACGTGAGGTATCCGCATGTCAGTGACATTGGCAGTGACCGCTTCCTCCTGCATTAGGTTCGAACTGTCCACCTGCCTAGCCCGGAAAAATTGCCACGAGGACAAGCTACTAGTGTTCAGGGGCGGCTGACCACCACTGATCCCTTTCACTGTAACTTTAAAGTGAAAATTACTTTTTTTTGACCTCAGGGAAAAGCCATATTTCATCTCTCAGGTGTTGTGACCTTACCTTGTCCCCATACAAATTGCTTTTAGGATCAGCATGTTTCTTTAGCCAAAATGTGCCTTAAAACATCCAAAATTTTCTAAATATCCAGAGAAAAGAGTCTGTCTCATAATTTCAGAACTTCTTGAAACTTCGATGAGGCCAGCCTTACATTTCCACCTAGCAGTTATTACTGTATTAGAACGGGAGCAAGTAAAAGTTAAAGTTATAAACCTAGACCTTAGGCCTTTCACCCAAATGCATGTATTTCAAATTCTTTGACTACACACTAGATGTCACTCTCTACCCAGTGAATTTCAGAGCTAAGCATTGTGAGTTAATTAGAAAAGGAGGCTCTTTGGAAAAGAGTTTGTAAGTGGCTGCAAAACATATTTTCAATTACTTCCAGATAGGACATCTCCCCCCAGCCCCACACACACAGTATGCAAGAGGCATTCATTGTTTCTTTGGTAAAAATAAACCCTTCAAAACTCATTAGAGGAAAGAGGAATAAAACTGGTGGCAATCTTTTATTTTTCCAGCCCTATGGCCCGGGGGTGTGTGCAGGTGCGAGGCTGGACTGAAATCGGCTGCCTCTGAAGTGGTTTCCTCAGCAGAGGGCGGAACTGTAGATGGGTGTCAGCATTTGAATCTGTTCCTGCAGATGTAGGGAATTCCCACACCCAGTCCTCTTAACACCATTTCCATCTGAAAAGACCCTTTGAATGTGAAGGAAGCATCACTGACTTAATTTCATTTTCTGGATTTAACTGGCATTTTCAATCATGAAACATACGTGTGGACTTTTTAATTGGATTACCCAGGTGAAGGAAACGTAGAGAATCAATGATGCATGAAGGAAACTCTTCTCTTTTTACCTTCTTTTTTTTTTTTTAATTGAAATATAATTGACTTATGATAGGAAGTTCTTTATTTCCAGGTTGTTTAGGCTGGAACAATAAGCAGTGTTTCGTTGGTGATTGCCACATCCCCTTTTATTCCTGAAGGTTGACTAAAGAGTGGTTCTCTCGGAGCTGGTGAACAGGGCAAGTCCACGTGGTATTGTTTTGTTTAAACTCTCTCATGACTTTTACACCACAGATGCTCCCTAAATTTCAAAATTTCTTTACGCTTTCAAAACTGCAAAGGGAAAGAAGGAGCATCTTGGTGATTTGCTGGTGATACTGCTTTTGATGGCTTTGGTCAACCTTGGGTATTTGAACTGGTCAAGAGTTCCAGAACTGCTTTTCATGTTAAGTAACTTAAACTTTTTAGATTTTTAAAAAAGTTGAAGTATAGTTGATTTACAATGTTGTGTTAGTTTTGGATGTACAGCAAAGTGATTCAGTTATACTGTTACGGAAACGACAGGCCAGTCAAGAAACAAGCACCACTCGGAGGGTTGGAGTACTCAGATGTATTATGCCGGCGGGCTCAGAGGGGCTTCTGCTCCGAAGCTCTGAGCACCTCCAAGACGTGCGCATGAGGTTTTATAGGGTAAAGTACAAGCTTAGGGTATTAGGCCAATAGGCATGGAACAGCTTTAGCAACATTATCATCACAAAAGTGGAGGCGTGGAGGCAGCAAACCAACATTCCAAAGCCAGATATGTGTCTTTGAAAACCCAGCTGGCTAGCAAAAAACATAAACAGCAAACCAACACTAATTAACCTAGATTTACAAGTTAGTCCAGCAGAACTCAGATCAGCATTCCAATACTTAGATTTGCGAGTTATCTTGTTAGACCAGCCCGGCTTTTCCTTCACAATACATATACATATAAATATAACTTCCAGGTTCTTTTCCATTATAGGTTATTACAAGATATTTAATATAGCTCCCTGTGCTATACAGTAAAGCTTTTTAGATCTTAACTTAAAATAACTCTCATCCCCAGCATTCCCCAAAGAACAATATCCCCAAAATGACAAAAATAAAGGTGACAGTTTAAAGTAGAGGCCTGAAATTTCAAGTGTGACCTGACGCTATTTCCTAGAAGTCTGCGGGCCAGCTGTACTTGGACCCACAGCGCATCTCTCAAAGATGTACTGCATTTATGAGTGATGTGTTATCTATTTTGCCAGACCTTTGAGGTCTACTTTGCACGTGCATGTGTGTGCATACACAGGTGCACAAAAACTGTGAGGTTTTACCAAAAAATCATGTGTTTTATATTTTTATGTTTATGTGCTCTGAATTTAAGAGGGTACTCAAATGGGTCTCGGCCTTTGGTGAGACTGGGTTACCTGTGACTGACCCCAAACCATTATTCCTAAACCATGATTTAACCTCACATGACTCATGTTTAGACGATGACACGTTCATTTTTCACGTGTATGTGTCTGTGTGTGTGATGATGTTTGGAGGCAATTCTTGGTGTTCTTGTTTGGGTCTCAATGAGACTGAGTTTGAATTACACCTAAAACTCTTCCTTCCCAAATTACAATTTTACATGTCTAGAGATTCCTCAAAGCAGGAGAATTATATAGGAAAATAAATTGAATCCATTTATTCTGCAGGTGTTTAAAGAGTGATTACTCTGTCTTAATAAAGAACTTTTTCTCATTATAAAAGTAGGAATTTGGAAAATATAGATAAGCACACAGAGGAATATATACCCCACTCATAGTTCTATCATCCAGAGATTTCAATAGTCATGTTTAGGTGATTTATTGATATTTGGTTGATTTGATTGATTTCCAGCTTGGAGATCTATCTATCTGCCTATCTTTCAATCTAAACTGACGTATAGTTGATGTACAATGTTGTGTTAGTTTTTGGTGTACAGCACAGTGATTCACTTACATATGTGTATATATACACACATATTCTTTTCCATTATGATTTATGTAAGATATCGAGTATAATTCCCTGTGCTATACAGTAAGGCCTTGTTGTTTATCTATTTTATGTATAGTGGTGTGTATCTGCTAATCCCAAACTCCTAATTTATTCCTCCCTCACCCATTCCCCTTTGGTAACCCTAAATTTGTTTTCTATAGGGATTTTAAGATGGCAACAATGGAGCATAAAATCAAGTGTGAGGCCCTTTTGAGTTGGGGGCCCTGGGTGACAGGTTGCAGCCCATGAAGCTGGCCCTTTGGGGACCCCATACTAATTCCCGCTGGTAGCTGGGCCTGGGCTATGGTTTAGGGATGTGGGCTGCTGGGGAGAAGAAGGGACTCTGGCTCTGCCAGCTGTTGGTAAGAAAGGCCTGAGACTTATAATTAGCCTACAACACCATCTCATCTCTCCACAGAACATGGTCCTCTCTGCACCCTAACTCTGTCCCCACACCTTCATACTTATCTCCAATTGGCTAAGGCATTTAACTTAATGCATTTTCACTCACTTGAATTATATCTGTAGGGGCAGGGAAGGATGTGGGCAGCAGGTCATTCCCCAGCTTGCTTGCATTGGAATAGTCCTAAGCCCTGTACCCACTAGCGGCACAGAAATGCCCCCCAAAAAAGAAAAATTAGAGAATTTCGTAAGCACACAGACAAAATAAACTTTCTTCCTGAAAACATATTCACTTTCCGGCAGAGCTGCTGTCTTTATTTGACCCTAGATACAACTGCATCCCAATGACTGGTGAGGGACCCTTTATACAAGTTTGTAAAATGCTTGAAGAAGCATCCAGAAAAAAAAGACACTATGCAAGCATAAGGCACTATTATCACTTGTTTGGAAGTCTGTGTTTTGGTTCCCAAACATTCTCCCCCAGTGGCACATAGATCAGCATGGCTTATTATAAGCAAGGCCATATGTGGCCTCTCATATCCTGTCACTTGCCTGTAGAGGCTCCTAGTCTTACTGACTTTCCAAATCAGAACGAAACCAGCCATAAAAGTACTGAGAAGCAAACACTGAGGCAAGGGGGATTTGAGTGTTCTTCACCCCGCCCCTGACCAACAAGTGAAGGCTCTACTACCCTCATCCACCAGATCTCCGAGACAGAAGCCACAAATCTTTCTTGTTTTGTTTAGCACGTTGGCACAGCAACAAGTACCTGTTACTCTGTCTAGAGAATCTCTCTTGTAACCTGGGTCTCAGCAAGTTCACAGAAAGGGCTGAAGAAAATAACCCTGGAATGCAGGCGATTATTTATTTATGGACTTACCTTGTTATATGCCAGTCTATACCCAAGGCCTTTCAGCAGAGCTTCATAAAAAGTAATAGTAACTGACATTCAACACACACTGAGCTTCTCTTTCCAGTTCCTGTTTCTTTAATGGATCCCTACAGAAGGTGCAGAGGAAAGCCCAGGCCATGGTCAGACAATCGTATTACTTCACTCTGTCCAAGCTCATCAAACATTCTTTTGCTGCTGCTTGAGTGAGCCGTAGTTTTGAAAATACGACATGAGTCTCGTTTGTAGGGAACTTATCAACATTCAGCCACCATTTTTCTCAACCTCCCATTGTTCTGATCCGTTCCCAGCATTCTCGATTGTCCTGAGAGTGTCTTAGGGACCAGGGAGAAAGGTAGGGGACATTATAACACCTTCTTGCAGTTGACATCATTGCTCAGGAAACTTCGAAACACTTACCAGTGTAAGCATGCTCCATTTCTCTGATAAAAATAATGAAAAGTGCTTGGGTTTATGATGATGGGCTCTCCGTAAATTCTGAGCAGGGTGGACAGATACATTTATGGGAACAAAATTTCATGCATTTATGGGAAGAAAGTTTCTTTGTATAAAGAAACATTTCCAGCTCCTTTCTGCTGGGGGACTTAATTATCTCCTTCTTCTTCCTCTCCCCCTCATCCTCATTTTTCTCTTGTTTAGCTCTGAAAATATTTTAAAATATTCCACAATAGAAAAATATTTTGAAAATCGATTATTTGGTCATTCTGTTTGCTTCCATGTGACAACAGAGAGGTCTTTGAAGTGCTTGGAAGGACTCAATTACAAAGTACCTTTCTTGGATTTGTACATATTCAGGGTCCAGATTTATTCATTCCTTTCAAAATGGTCATATATGTGTGTATGCAGATACAAATGGAAAGGAGGAGCTGGAGTGGGGGGAGGGTAAGCTTTAAGGCTCAACTGAGTCTTCCAAGAAAACTGCCTCTCCCCACTCTGCCCCTCAAACTGCCTTCAGGACTCTCTTTGCAGCTTCCATAATAACCTCCACATAATTCAACCATTGCATTTGCCTTTTTTTTTTTTGTAACTAACTGTATTACCTGCATTGCCAGTACAATTATTAATCATTGTCAAAGTTTAATGGAAAGATAAGAAAGAAATATTTCAATTGTAGTGATTTTTCTAAAATTATAATAATTAATTCAGAGTTGTAATAATTTCCAACATAGTAATAAAACTTCTTTACATACTACATTTTTCATTCTGTTAGCTGGAAATGCATACAAATCAGTATTGGTAGGGGAGGCCCTGTAGAAAGCAACCTGATCAAAAATCAGTGAGTGCAAATCTGTGTGTCTGCTTTGCTCGGATAGAGAGGACACACTTGCTCTCTGCAGACATTTGGAAGCAAAGGGAGGTCATTTGAGGGAACCACTGGATCCAGGGGCTAATTACTGCTTTCTCTTGTCTGCCTGCATCTTTTATAAATGTACTCTTAGGCTCTGTTGCTATTTTTAAAATGCTGGGTTCTGGATGGTGAGGTCAGAATTGGTTCTGAGTTTATCATGGCAACAGGCTGTCCTTTCAACTCTCCTCTCTATTTTAGGCCTTGACTATTGAGATGAATTTTGGATTGTGAACAAATATTAAATTCATAATAATCAATTTGGGGCTCATTTGAAATTCTATCTGTATTTTCTCCTTGTGGCATAAATGGCAAGTCTCTTCAGGCACCTCCAGATTATCCCCTTGGGTTCCTCCCCTGGGTGTCTTCTTGCCCTGGTTCCAGCTTCTGGGAAGATGCGGCCCACCTACAGGTACTCAGGAGGGCACGAGGTTCTCTGGCCTCTGGGCGCCTGTGTGGGTGCTTCCTGACAAGGGCCTTGATCAGTCCTCATGTTGTTACTTCTTTCTGTCAGAAAAGATCCACTGAGCACCTACTCTGTGTTGGATTTTGGACTAGGAACTGGGGACACAACAGAGAAAAAAATAGATTCAGACTCTCGAAGTACTCAAATTTTCATAGCTTGTGCTGGTGAAGATCTAAATTTATGTATATTCAAGATGACATTTTTTTTCTCCTGAGCGTGATTTTTTATGTGACTTCACAGGGGAAAAAAACAGGACAGTTAAAATGGACAAATGCAAGAAAAAAAATTATGAGCATTTTGGGGCTCCTTTACCATTCGTAAAATTATGGTAACATTCAGAATACATAGATTTATAAATTTAAACTTTCAGCATTCTGTGTTACTCTGAATGAATGATTTGTTATATTACTTTGTATGTAAAAAAAAAAAAATTCTTGTTCCTTCCTACTCCTAAATACCCTCCCCCAAAGTGGATTTTATCTATGCCACACTGCCAGATATGACATCAACTATTCTGGTGCCAATGACTGTGAAAGGAAAATCAAAATGGAGTTGGTATTGCTAAGAGAGCTCTCCAAAATAAGCCAGGAGGCCACTGAGGAAGTGTGACGTACGCATGTCTCAGCCTGGGTGGAATCTGACCTTTTAATGCCAGAAACTCAAGATACTTATCAGACACTTCCCCTAAAACAACTCATGACAACCATCCTTTAAGGACAAATATTTCTTTTCTTGTGTCAGAGTACAGGCTCCTGACTTTTGTCTTTATATACTCCTGACTCTTTTCTTCTCCAGAACGTCTTTCAGTTTTACCCAAATCTGTGTCTGCAAAATTGCCATTCTTAAGACCCCAACGAAAGCCCTTTGTTCTTTGTAGCCTTGATACTGATTACTGTTCGACATTATGAAGAGACAAATAGAGACTAAATTTTATTATATAGATAATTAATTTATGTGTTCTCTTCCTAGAGGGTGAAGACTCTGTTTTTCATATTTGAGTAGCTGGACCCTAGAATACCACTTGGAACATAGTAAGGAGTCAATAAATGATTGCTGGATAAATGAAGGCAGGCAGGATTTAGGAAGTTGAAACATGAGACAATCCTTTTCTTGACTGGTATTTGGAATGGAAATAAGAGAGTAAAAATAGGAAGTGAAGGGTCCCTTATACACATTGCAAATTTCCTGCACCCTTATTTGTGCTAGTACTTTATGTTTATGACATTATTAATGCTCCTATTTAATTTCATGAATGAAGAAGCATCACTTTATTTTACAAACAAGGAGCCTGAAGCTTAGTCAATTTATGAGACATGTTCAAGTCACACGGCTGATTACCTGGCAAAACCACCACTGGGACCTGGGTCAGAAGGTCAGAGCCACTTCAAATTCCTTGCTCTTAACCATTGAAATGTACTCTATCTTACAGACTAGTTGATCCAATGCTTTGGTTTATGTGAACCTGCTGGTAGGGTCCCTCCCTGACACCCTCCTCCACTACCCCTTGGCGGGTCCTCCCAACCTCCAGACGCTCAGCCTGCAAATATTAGTGTTGGGAGAGAAAATATCAAGGGTTGAAAATCACATTTAGTTTGAGGGAAAGAAAGGAATAATTTGATGACAGTTCTAATTTTATTAACAATTTTGGGGGGCAACATTTGGTAACAGGTCTCACTGCATTCAAACATAAATCTCTAATGAGTTTTGGAAAGGAAACTTTTTTTTAAATTGAAGTACAGTCAGTTACAATGTGTCAATTTCTAGTGTACAGCATAATGTCCCAGTCATGCATATACATACATATATTCGTTTTCATATTCTTTTTCATTGAAGGTTATTACAAGATATTGAAAATAGTTCTCTGTGCTGTTCAGAAGAAATTTGTTTTTTGGTTTTTTAAATCTATTTTTATACATAGTGGCTAACATTTGCAAATCTCAAACTCCCAAATTTATCCCTTCCGACCCATCCCCTTTCCCCTGGTAACCATAAGATTGTTTACCATATCTGTGAATCTGTTTCTGTTTTGTAAATGCGTTTGTGTCCTGTTTTGTTTTGTTTTGTTTTTTTTCTTTTTTCTTTAGATGGAAAGGAAACTTGCTGTATTTCAGGAGGACAGAGAGGAGGGGGTGGTGGGGAGAAGGAGGCATGACGGCTTTCTTGTGCTTGTGTATAGTATCAGTATTAATCACATTTTTAAACTATGGGCTTTAGAATGAAATTTCCTACTCATTTTTGAGAGTTTCTGTTTCCTTCTTTGCCTTGAGCCTTATTTATGTATTCATTTTTTAGGGCTTACAGCATGTATTTCTGAAATTCTAGATGGTTGGAAGTGTTTGCCCTTCAAAAGCAGAGGCTCCTCTGGGTACCCACTGATGTGTCCCTTCAAACCTGGAGTCAGAGAATTTTCTTCTTGGGGAAAGGGCTACCTCCCACCTGCACCCGGTGCTTTTGACTTTGAATCACTTCAAGGTGAAGGGAGATCATTAGCATGTTTACTTAAAGCAGGTCTGGCTTATTACCTCAGTTCACAATGGGGTTGGGGACGTTTCCTCCCTTGCCTGTTTGGGTTTAGGATGGCTTAGGATTGATGTCATCTGCTCCTTGATATAAGGAAGGAAGTCTAATAAAAGGCATTAAAAACATCTTTTCCTTATTTCACCTGACTCCTCGCGTCTGTCACAGATCTTGCTGGACTGACAGAACATTACGCACATAACTCTCCTTCTTAAGCAGCGAGGAGGCAGCAGTAGGCATTTTTTTCATTTCGAGTCTATCAACTGAGAATTGATAAAGTCATCACAGAACAACTGTAGTTTGACCCTGACCTGACAAAAGAGATCGAAAAAGTCTCGTGTGGAGAGAAGCGAGGGGGCTGGGAACATCACTGGCTCTGAAGAAGCTACAAGTCGAGTAAGGGCTGACACCAGGCGCTTCGCCGAGTATGTTTAATAACCGAAAAGTAAATAATGAAAGGGCAGTCAATAAACAACTGTGGTTTAATAAATTATTCATTTCAACAATACTTGCAGTGTTTGCCCAGTGAAGGGAGAACGTCTGAATGTTTTCTTCCAACCTGCACATCCGGTCTGAACCTGTCTGGATGCTGAGTTGTTTGCACTTA
Source organism: Camelus bactrianus (assembly GCF_048773025.1). NCBI lineage: Eukaryota > Metazoa > Chordata > Mammalia > Artiodactyla > Camelidae > Camelus > Camelus bactrianus. The sequence goes on from NC_133540.1 coordinate 37,650,521, forward strand.
GGCCAGCAGAGGGCGCTGATGTTACACCAAAAAGGGAGGCGACGTGCCTTCCCGGTGCCTGTCTCTGTTTAAGACGGAAAGAGAAAAGATAGGAGAATGTTGAGAAGTAGAGAGGAAGATAGAACACGAGACGATTGGCACGGAAATGAAAAAACGCATTCTTCACAGGGAGATCATATTCAACCCCGTACTGAAACCAGTCATAGGGAAATAAGTAGAAAAACAGTCGTTCTATACTCCTCGTTAAAATAACTAATTTACTTGAAAACCCTAGCACGACAGATTTGGAAGCATCAGGGCGCGGGTAAGGAGATATTTGGAAAAGCCAATAGATTTATTTCCATCTTGAAAACCGCGCTCTGATTTTCAGGAAGTGCTCCCAGGAGTCAAGTGCTTCTCTGGGGCCTCACCGCAGGCGGACAATCACAAACGCACCGCTGCTGAGCGGCCGGCCCGAGCGGCCCGAGGCCATTTGCAACTAAATGCTACCGCGCCTTGAAGTCTGCCCTGCAAGGAGATGAATCCCGACTATCAGTCCAGCTCTGTGTTCCTTTTCTGTTCTCATGGCGCTCTGCTCTAGCCTTATTTTATTTATGAAACGGTGTTACATGAGGCAAAGCGCCTGTTGCGGAGCGAGAAGGGTCGTTGCGCTCCCTGGGATGTCGGCCGTATTCCTGAGGCGCGGAGGTATCATCTGTCGTCCGCAGTCACGCAGCTGCTAAAACGCATGGTATTTATTTATAATAACGCGCGAGGCAGCCCACAGGGAAGTGTCATCTTGTTTGTAATCAATCCCAGTGCCAGGCTGTTCTTGGGCAGCACAATCAGACTTTGTGTTAAGTGACAAATTGGCCTCGTTTTCTTATTCTGACCGTCATTTTTCTTCAGTGGGGATCTATCATCTCTGTTACTAGGCCTTGGAGTTTAGTACCACACACGGACACACACAAATGCATCCCCCCGTGAGCGGGCTCAGGAAGAAAGCTGCACTCTCCCCTACGCCTGCAAACAAACCCCATTGCTACCAGTGCGCTGGTGAGGGCGGAGCTGTTGAAGGGAGCTGGCGGAGCGGACCTCGGTGTGGGGCTTGCGGTGAGGTAGACACCCGGGCATCTGGGGAAGGTGGGTGCTTATCGAACTACTGTTGGTGTTCTTTGATTGATTTCAACCAGGAGCTTGATAGGGAAGTGGTTGTCTCAATCAGTAAGACTAAGCTAGAATATTTATAAGGAGACATTTTAAATTTAATTTTAGATGAAGTCTTCTCTCACCTTGCGGCAGACTTGAGGTGATTCCCCCATAACCCTCACCTCCTCGTGTTCAGACCCTTCTGACCGCTCTTCTGTTGAGTGTGGGCAGGACCTGCGACATTCTTCTAACCAACACAACGTGGCTGAGTTGACAGGCTGTATGAGGTTATGTGTATGTGATTACAGGACCCTGTTACATAGTATTGTAGCTCCCATCTTGCTGGAGTCTCTCTCCCTTGCTGGCTTTAAAGAAGCCAGAAGCCACACTGGGGAACCACATGTGGTAAGGAGGTGCAAATGGCCTGTGGAATTTGAGGGCTGCCTCCAGCCGATATCCAGCAAAAAATGAAAGCTCACTGTCCTACAACCACAAGGAGCTGCGTTTTGCCGACAACTTAAGTGAGATTGAAACCAGATCCTTCCCCAGCTTAGTCTCAGATGAGACTGAAGCCTGGATCAGCACCTTGATTGTAGCCTCGTGAGACACAGAGCAGAGGACCCAGGTAAGCAGTGATCAGACTCCGGACTCACAGAAACTGTGAGATGATAAATGTATGCTTGTCTTTTTAAAGCTACTAAGGTGTGGTAATGTTGTTACACATAATAGGTAACACTCAAAACTGGATCTCGCTTTTCCTCCTTCTCCGTGCCATCAGCTGTCAAAAGCTGAACTACTTCTTAAGTGAGCTGAATGACTTTTGCTGCTTAATCAATATCAGCTTACAGGTCCTAAAGGCAAATCTGCCAGACCATCTGGCGTAGGACTTGCTTTCTGTTTAGAATAAATCCAAACCTTAGGTACAAAGTGAAAATAAATTGCAATAATACTGAATTTACGTAGTTAATTGTAACCAGTTTCAGGACTGGGTCAATCTGTAAATTGGATTATGATCGCCTGGTTGGAAAGAGGTTCCCATGGAACAGGCTGAAGTGGGAGAAATAGTCAGGATGGGTGCTGCACTTGGCTCCTTTTGGAGAGCCTGCATGTTAAGTGATTAACATGTTTTGAAGTTGAGCGTCTTGATTGATGCCTGAGGGAAATGCTGGAGTCTGTTATTTGCTGGAGAGAGAATAGCAAGGAAGAGAACCCATAGAAGTGGAGGGGAGAAAAGAGAGAATTGGTAGGCGCTTCTGATCAGTTTAAACAATAAGAAATAGGGATGAGTAATTGGCAGCTCGGTGACCAGGAATGGAGCACAGTGGCTCTCTGAGTACGGCCACACCTCGAAGGCAGATTCTACAAGATGGGGGTCAGCACCGCAGGGGCATTCCTGCCTTTGCTCGGATCAGGCTTCTTTCCTGGAGTGTTCTCCCCACCGACAGATCACCCAGTTCCCATATGTCCTTCAGGTCCAGTCAAACACTAACACCCTCATGAAATCTCCCCTAGAAGTTCTTGATTTCAAACCACAGAAGTTTTCTCAGATTCTCTCAGATAATAAAGAAATGCTATTGGCCCACATCACTGAGTTGCCTGGAGGTAAACTGGGCTTGGCATGAGGTTGATCTTAAGGCATCATTGTCATCATGAAATCAACAGGACATGAGCTATGCTTTTTGTTCTGTTTTTTAAAAAAATTTAAGTTCTGTTTCCCTCTGGCTTTCCTTGTGATAACAAAAATGACTCTATTTCACACTTTTCAGAGGAAGAGATAAGAACTTTATCCTAGACTTCCAACCAAAGTCCTGAGAATCACTCTTAGCCTGCAGCACTCTTGTCTGAGTCTGTCGTCTTGGCTAGGGGGTAGGGTGCAGATTGGTGTGGACCATGCCTGAGGCTCCGTCCCTGGGAAAGAAAAAGGAATCCATGTGGATCCGAAACAGAAACCAGTGTTCACCTGACCTTTATTAACTCTAGCCATCATCATTGATCTACCTCTGAAATAAAATTTTAATTAAGAGTGTTGCTAGTAATGAATGATTTGGTAAGTTAGCATCATTCCTATTTTCAGACAGTTCCTTAGTATAGTTAGGATGTTTGTTTCCAATTTTGATCCTTCCACATTTCATGTGCAGATTGCAGGCCCTTCCTAATTAGGGTATATGCTTATTGAAAGCAAGGACCACGCAGAACTCTTGGAGTACTTGCCCTAAAGCACTATAACCGAGGGGGACAGCACAGGTTAATTGAACTGAGCCCTTACAGACCAGCCTCACAGAATTCCCATCAGTACTTCTTACCGTTACTTTGAGATTTTTATTATGAAAACGAGTCTGACGGAACTCAAACATTATCTTTACACTTTTATGTCAAACTCATAAAAACATATTGAGACAACTGAAACCTCACTTTTGTTCTCTTTCTGAACATACAACTCCATTAATAGTTCTTTTTTTAAATAATAAGAGACAGTTTGTGTTGGTGGTTAAACTTTCAGGTTCTGGACAGACCTGGGTTCAAATTTTGGCTTCACCAGTTGACGACTTTTTTTCCTGCAACAGTCTCTCATGTCCTCTGTGCCTCAGTTTTCATTTTTAAAATGGGGAAAATAAAAACAATAGAAAAGAATGGGTAAAGGAAGTCCCCCAAAGGAAATAAAAGTCTCCTAAATATAAGAAAAGATCTGAGCCTTACTCATAATAAGAGTAAAGAGAATAATAATAAGAGAAAATTCAAGCTATGTGGAGATAGCCCATTTTTTTACTTATCAGATTGGATGGACTCAAGCTTTGACAATCCCTCTCATCAAGCTGATCAGGAAATAGGCGTTCTTGTACTTGCTAGTACACATTGATGTCTCTCCTATGGAGGCCAAATTGCTAATATAGGTCTTAATTGCAAACGTGTATATCTTTGGATCCAGCCATCCTGTTTAGGAATTTATTGTACAGAGATACTGTCACCTTTGGAAATGGTAATATGTTCAGAGTTGTTCATTGTAGCATTTTTCTTAATGGCAAAAGATTGGCAACAATCCAATTGTCCATCAACATGGGCCTGATGAAATCACTTATGACATGTTGATACAACAGAATACTCAGCCAATTCTATCCTGCAATATAAAAGAAGAGGAAAGCCTCTATGTATTGGTATGGAAGTGCTGATAAATCTTTGGTTAAGTGGGAAAAAAACTAGGTACAGAACAGGATGTAGAGTGCATTACTTTTTGTGAAAAACAAGGAGGAAAAATATCTATTCATATGTGCTAATATTTGCATAAAGGAACTCTGAAGGATTTCCTAAAAATCTAATAAAGTGGTTATCTTTTTTAAGAGAGCTGACTGAGGATGGTGGGGGAATAAAGTTGTTTCACTCTGTACCCCTGAAGATTGATTTTTAAAACCTGTAAATCTTTTACCTACTTAGAAAAAATGGAAAAACAACCGAGCATTTCCAATGTTTTCCCCTCTTGCCTATCTGGGGAGCGGTGGTTGGAATACTGTAGCCTCATTTATCATTTATACAGCATGTCTATTGCCTTTTGCCTTAGGCTGGAGAACTAGTTTAATGTAATGATAAAGAGCATGTCTGGAATTTGGGGTCAGTCAAACCTGGATTCCAATTTTGGCTCCATTGCTTACTAGCTGTGTGGTCTAGGGCAAGCTACTTCACCTCTCTGAGCTCTGTTCCTTCACTTGGAAAATGAGGAGTCACCTCATTTTACAAGTGTGAAGAGTCAATCAGTGTTAGGAACATGCTTAGCACATGCATGGTGGTTACTAGAAACTCCTTAAATGATGACTACTATTAGGCAATAAATTCCTAGGTGTCAGGGGTTTCTGTTTTGTGTTGTTTTGTTTTGTTATTTCCTCCCACCAAATCAGTCTTGAGAGTGCTTTGTGTGGACTCAGACAGAGGGCTGTTCATGAACGTGACATTATGTGGATGGTGACACATTTGTTCTTTCCTGAGGGGATGCAGGGTTACATGTGTTCTTGTTCTTAACTCAAAATTAAAATGAATGCATCCTCACCTAGGGCTGGAACACAGGGGCAGAAATTGCTGCCTCTTTTCCCCCTCAAGGCATGACCTGCATTGGTTGGGACAGTGACTTGAAGACTCAGGGGCTCCTTGTGGGCTAAGAGCCCCACAGGATTCAAGGGGAGCAGCTCAGAAGCTGAGCAGGTGAGCCTCAGGTGTGTTTAACTGTTCTGTGGACACTTCTTTTCATGATGATGCTGGAGCCTGGGGCAAATCATTGGTTCCACAAATAACTAGGAGAACCTATCTTGTGTCTGGCAACTGCTTCTGAATCTGAAGAGACAAAGACAAATGAGGTCTGAATTTTGATCCTTGCTAAAACCAATTCTTAGGACAGCTGTCCTTTGTTTACATACAGGTTTAAATATGTGGATTTCCCCCAGCTCCTTCCATCTCAGGTCCGTCCTCCCATCCCTCTTAACTTCGACATTTTGAATGTAGCTGAGGCCATCCTGTTTTTCGGCTCACCTAAATGAAAGACATTTAAATGTTTAATAGTCTTAAGACCATTAACCTGAAGGTCCAAATGTACAGATATTCAGACAGGGGAGGACTTCAGGTCACACAAGGATGCAGTAGCTGGATCCTCACCCAGGAGAAGTGATGTTGCAGCAGCCACATCCTAGAACAGGGAGGATGGAGGCGGCTAGCCTATTTGCATCCTACTCTCCATGTACACGGAGGGCAGGGAACAAGAGGTGTCAGCAGACTAATGAGATGATTTTGTGGCTAGGATCCAGGGCTTGAGACATCTTTATCCTTATTTTTTTCTTTTCTTTTTCTTCTATTTTTAAAAAAGAATTATTTTACTTTTATTTATTTTTTTATTGGTAGATAATTAAGTTTATTTATTTATCTGTTTATTCATTTGTTTATAAAATGGAAGTACTGGGAATTGAATTCAGGACCTCATCGTGCTACGCATGTATTCTACCACTGAGCTATACCCTGCCCCCCATTTCTTAGAAAACGTTTTTTGGGGGGAGGTAATTAAATATATTTATCTGTTTATTTTTAATGAAGGTACTGGGGGTTGAACCCAGGACCTCGCGCATGCTAGGCATGCACTCTACCACTGAGCTTTATCCACTCCCAGACCTCTTTATCCTTAATTTGACATTTATGACCTCTAGCAGACATAAAACTTAATGGAACCGCCGATTTTTCCTGTTTGATTGAGATGATGATGACAGTGAGGGAATGGCATACAAATAATTAAGAATCTTTAAATTAGGGGACTTTAACACTTAAAAAAAAACTGCTGAGATGCTTTGTTGTTGTAATACTAAGAAATTACCGAACTTCCTTAGTGCTGGAAATAACTCTGCTTCCTTCTCTAGTTCGTTCTCTGGCCAGTAGATGGAAACAAGTGAAAGTGAATTAGACCTGTTATATACTGCGTGGTTCATACATCAGGCTGGGACTGGGTCTTTTTTCCTCCTTCCTTCCTTAGTAGCAAATAGTAGCTGTATGTCCAGCAAATAATGGGTCCCAATCATGGATTAATGCCCCTGTTGGTGGTAGATGTAGCTGGGATCCAGGTTCTTGTCCTGTCCCAGAAAGAATTCAGAGACAAGACATGGAAGTTAAGAAAGTAAAGTGGAGATTTATTAAGGGAGGAATAGTACACTCTCAAGGGGAGAGCGGGCAGGCTCAGGTGAGCAGCTGCCCTGAGTTTCTTTGGCAAGTTGGTTACACAAAGTGTAAAAATGAATAGGTGGAATATTCATTGGGGAGGGAAAGGTTTGGGGTCCTATTTCCTGATTATCATCCCAACTCCACCTTCCCAAAGGGAGGAGAGATTTTTGGCCTTATTTAGTCTGAATTAAAGTGTAATGGCATCTGTGCATGATGGAATCTGCAAGGCTAATTTTATTGAAATGAGAAAATAATGAGCAAAATACTACATTTGGACACTGGAGATTCCTGCCTTTTCCCACCTTTCTTTGTCGACCTCTAGGCCACTCATCACCCCCAAAGGTGTGACCACTTATCAGCCCAGAGGTTCCTGCTTTTCTTTCTCTGCCCAGGGACTTCTGGTGCTTACATGATGTATGTTTTCCTGCATTTGGCCTGTGCCCCTCCTTTCTGTTTGGTATGTGTCCCCCTTTCTCTGCTCATTTCTAGCTGCCTGCCTGCCCTAACACCCCCTCCGTCGCCCCCATGTCCTCCCCCGCCCCCATGTCTTCCCCAGCGCTCTGCATGGTAAGGGGCGGAGGTGTTGGCACCTCTGCAGCCTCTAACACAGAGGTGTGGAGGATGATGCTCCGTATCAGGGCCCGGACTTAAGAGACCCCTCTGCAGTGCTCCCTCCGTGGCCGTGTGGTGGCTGAGCAGCACTGAGGTGAGAGAGGAGCAAAGGCTTTAAAGAATTTGGAACAAAAGAGAACAGCAGCGCCTCGCTCCTACCCCTCACTCTTCCTGCGCAGAGGGTCTCTCAACCTTTTAACAGCATTCTGAGTATACTGCACGCTTTTTCAACGGTCTGGGAGATGGAATAGGGAAGCCCAGAGCTCTAGCCTCGGATGAATGGCTGCGCTCAGCCGGGCACGGCGCTTGGGAGCTGTTAGTTTCCGGGCATCTCTAGAAAAGCATCCTTCCTCACCTCAGCCGCTGACTCACTAAGGGCAAAAAGCCTGCCATGAGATCCCAGGCTCAGTACTTGGGTTGTTCGTGTCATTTCCTGCAATGTTTATCCGGTCCTCTCTGTGTACTTTTCCAGCTAGAACAAAACAGCGCTGCCATGGAAACTGCAAACACCAGGCGATCCTGGCCCCTGCACTTGGCAGCCCAGCCGGGAGAGAGATAATGGCTTTTGTTGTTATCTATTGGATGCTGATGCTCAGTCGGTTGTACCCTCAGGCCCTAACTAGGGACACGCTGACACTGCACCGTCAGCGCTCTCTTGTAAACCTCCGCGGCCTCGGGCTGCGGTGATGCAGGCTGGAGATAACCGCTACAGCCCTAATCCTGATGACAACCCGGGGCTTACTGCTTCCCTGACAGCTTCGGTGGGCTCCTCACTCTCAGGTGACCCAGAACTCTCAAAATAGTCTGCCGAACCCTGTAACTTGCCCAGCCCAACCGGTTGGCAAATCTTGCATCCGCTTTTCCTTTCTTTTTTTCCTCCAATGCTAGTAAATACATTCTCCTGGTTGTGACTCAGATGATCGTGTTGGGGCTGGAGCCGGTTGGTAAAGTTCATCCCAGTAAGAATAGCTCATAATCTTCAGAACAGGTGGCTGTATTTTTTTCTTCCCAGAATAAATACAAATCCCAGCCCTCTAAACACACATTTAATATGAAACTCCAAAGATTTCTTAAAAATTCCTCTATTGGCTGCGACATTTAGAGGTCCGTTTACTATATCCGACATGAGCCATAATAATGCTGGGAGATGAGGAGTCCCAGGGACTGAACAACCGGGTGCGGGAGCCTTTCGCCCCTGGGTTGCCAGGTTAAATCAAACACGGCCTGGCAGGGAGAAGGTGTGGACAAACAGCTGTGTTTAGAAGGTGCTGATGTCTTGCTCTGTTTTTCCAATATTTGTGCTTTGAAAAGAGCTTTCTGCTTGAAATGCAGCCTCTCTGTGCTTGGAGCCCACATGTGTGGCAGAAAGTTATTCCATCTGTATTTCTGCGATTCTCATCCATCCCTCCTTACCTGCCCCCCGCCCCAGCAACACCCATTTTCTCTGGTTTCAAACTGCTGTACTCTGGAAGAGATAATCATGGAAACATCTTCTGACCCATTTGCTTGCAAATGCTTTTCTCTGGTTCTTAAAGCTCTTGCCACATAAAGTAGGGTGATTTTCAAATTCTATTTGATCTTTCTAAAAGCTGGCGAGCCTTTTTTTTTCTGAGAAAAATTGTAGTACAGGCACACAGAAAAATAGTTCTAATTCCTGACGTTATTTCACATTTGTAGGCTGTGGCTCACAGGAATATTTGGATGAGAGAGGTAGCTCTGTGTGAGGCTATAATCATGAATGGCCCTCTTGCCTCTTTCTCCAGAGAGGATGGAGCAAGGACAGCCCCTGCCTAAGAATTTAATGGAGTCCTTGCTTACAGTAATTTTTGAAATTAAAAAAAAAATTCTTATTTTTAATTGAAATGTAGTCAATTTACAATGTTAGTTTCAAGTGTACAGCAAAATGATTCAGTTACACATATATACATATATTTTTCAGATTCTTTTCCATTACAGTTCATTGTAAGAAATTGAATATAGTCTCCTGTGCTGTGTGGTATGCCCTTGCTGTTTATCTATTTTATATATAGTAGTTTCTATCTGCTAATCTCAAACTCCTGATTTATCCCTTTCCCCCTACCATCCCCCCTGGTAACCACAGTTTGTTTTCTATGTCCATAAATCTATTTCTGGTTTGTAAATAAAATTTGTATTTTTTTTTTTTAGATTCCACATATAAGTGACATCGTATGATATTTGTCTTTCTCTGTCTGACTTACTTCATTTAATATCATAATCTCTAGGTCCATCCATGTTGCTGCAAATGGCATTGTTTCATTCTTTTTATGGCTGAGTAATATTTCATTGTATATATATGTGTGTGTATGTATATATATATATATATATATACACCACATCTTCTTTACCCATTCATCGGTCGATGGACATTTAGGTTGTTTCCATGGCTTGACTATTGTAAATAGTTATAGTGCTGCTATGAACAGTGGGGTGCATGTATCTTTTCAAATTATAGTTTTCTCCAGATATATGCCCAGGAGTGGGATTGCTGGATCATATGTTAAGTCTATTTTTAGTTTTTAAGGAACCTCCATATGTTATAGTAGCTTTAAAGCTTGAGGCAGGCCCTGGTGTAGGTAAGGGAGCTGCAGTCGATATACACATATATCTTGACTGATATATATATAAGACTTATGACTTATGCATGGATGGGATTCTTATTTCCAACTGACCATTGGGGCACAATTTGAATTTGGGCATATGGGAGGACTGGTGGTAAAGGAAAGATATTGGCCTTCATAATTCTATGGGATATTAACTTCACTGTGAGAGAAGGAGCCTTGCAAACTGTTAATCTAAAACTATAAAACAATAAATTATTTTACTAGCAAAATGGGCTTATTGAGAGCAATAAAGAATTGCAGTTTGGGAAATGCAACTATGGTGAACCACATGCAAGTCTGGTAAAACAAAGGGGAGAAAACTTTTATAGAGGAGAAAGGGAAGTTGGGAGGGGCTGTTATAAACAAAAGGTCCATTGGAGGAAACTGGGTGTTCAAAGTATAGTGACTTTTTATTGGTTGAGTTGCAGCAGTCTCTTATTGGCTGAGCTGTTGCCTGGTATGGAGAAGATCTTTCTTCCTCCTGCTGGCAGTAATAAAGTAGTGTCAATTCTTGCCAGAGATGCAACGTACATCTTTTTCTATTGAGATCTGTACATGTGTGAGTGGTATGTGTGTGAAAGTTCCTTCTTCTGGACTCCTGACTCTCTCTCATAGTGAGGTTTTCCTTTATTAACTTTCACATTTTCCCGTTTGGATCAAGATTTTTCTCAAAAAACATCCCTGATCAAGAATCAGGTTTTGTTTTGTTTTGTTTTGTTTTAATTTATTTAATATATTTTTTTTTTACCAGCATTCCATGGCCTTTTGTCCCTCCATGCCAGGAAGGACCTCTTCTGGGTGTTGTATTCCACTTGGAGGGAAAATACACTGATTGGAAAACTATTGTGGTCACATTTGAGTAACAGTGAGGAAGGGAGATCTAGGCATTTTCCATCTAAAGTCTGTATCTTAGAATAGTGACTACAGCAAGGGCACACTTAAAACTGAAGGAATTAAGTGCTTTATGGAGACACGGTGCAGGAATAAACATGCAGTGATTAAACAGTATTGTTATCTCAAAAGAGACTGTTTGGCAGCAAATGTCTTATCAGTAATACAGGCTGTCTCATCTGCCTATGTTACTGATGTTATCTGCCTCATTTCTGGGAAATCTTTACCTTCAGGTCAACAGATGGTATGCAGGTCAAGTCAGGGTTTGGAGCTTTCTTTAGATGTGTCATGTGAATCGAGGGTCTATTCCTTGGACTTTGGTGGCATGAGGGTTGGTTATCAGTACCTGATAGGGGCATTTCCTGCGAGGTTGAAGAGAGTCATTCTGGAGGTGTCTTTGCTAATAGAGAAACATGTCCAGGTTGAAAGGTGTGATGCTTAAAGTCTTTGTATCCTGAAAGCTCACTGTGAAAAAGTTGCTCTGTCAGACATGGTTTTTCTTAATGGAAGCAATTAGACCTTTACAATATTGAAGTGTATCTCCTTTTATCAGCTGCAGATTCAAAAGAGGCAGGGGTTCGGGTGCATTGGGCATCCTGTAACTGTGTCAAAGTGTGAGAGTTTATGAGGTCTGAAAGGGGAGGATCTGAGATTTACAAGGACAAGTGCAATGCTTTTGACTAGGGTATTTGGAGAATTTCTATGAGTTTTGCCAGTTGGGTCTTAATAGTGCTGTTAGTATGTTTGACTAATCTTGAGAATTGAGGATGGTGAGCACAGTGAAAATGCTGTAAAACCACCCAAACAGTTAGACTTGTTGAAGTACCTGCCCAGTAAATGGATTCCTCAATCACTATGAAACTTGAGAGGGGTTCCCCACGTAGGGATGATCTTTCTAACAAACTATTAGCCACAGAAGAAGCAGTGGTCTATCTACAAGGGAAAGCTTGTAGTGAGAAGACATACAGACCATAATTAAAACATACTTATATCCATGAGACAGAGGAAGCTGTATGAAATCTATTTGCCAAACCCTGAATGGCCCATTATGTATTCAAAATGTCCAGGAGCAGTGTGAACAGGTTTTCCTGGATTAGAATTGGGCAGGTGGCACAAGCAAGGTAGGCACTCTTTGTGGCATTCTTAATATTTCCCCACCAATATTGGTTCATGAATGTTATCATTTTGTCAGTGGACCAATGGTTCAATGCATGTACAGGGTGAGGAGTGGGAATCTTAATAGAAGGTGTACTGTGGATTTTGCCAATATCAGTCAGAGATTTTACTCGTGAGGAGGGTGGGTGCTGATTCAAAAGGGACAAATGACCCATGTTTCCAGAATTGGATCCAGTACTGTCAGAGACAGAGAAAATAAAAGATGTCAAAGCTCCATAATCCACCTGGTTGGCTATTTTGATGGCTATGGTCAGTTTTAGGATTGTTGCTTCCCTTTTTTTTGTTTATTTTGGGGGAGGAGGTAATTAGGTTTATTTATTTATTCTTAAAGGAGGTACAGGGGATTGAACCCAGACCCTCATGCAGGCTAGGCATACATTCTGCCACTGAGCTATACCTTCCCTCTGTTTCTTCCTTTTGAGAGAAAGAGATTGTAGTATGATAATTTTTCAAGAAGTCAGGAGGAGGAGGAACTAAGGAGAAAAGGGTGTGTCTCTTTCAAAGGGACTAGATGAAAGCGAACTGGTTCAGAACGGGCAATTGTTGAGGTTCATTAGAAATCCCCACTTTTGGAACTGTTTTGATTCTCTGAGGCAGGGGCTGCTCTCTAGCCCCAGGGTTGATCACCGATAGTGTGGCTCCAGTGTCAATGAAGAGAGAGAAACGTTCATCCTCAGTCTGGAGAGTTATTTCTTTGAGCTGGGTAAGGGGGAAATTGACAAGAACCTCTGTAGTTCTTCGGAGCCCCCTCGCTGGGAATCAGGAGGACTTTGGAAAGCCTGGTTAGCAGGCCGAAGGTGCCTGAAATGCTTAAATTTGTAAGAAATGCTTAACTCATTCTTCCAATGTCATGGCTCTTTGAAGTAATAGCAGAAACTAGAAGGTTTTGGGTTTCGTTTAGGGACCTTCATTTGTCAGAATTAAAGATTAAGAATATAGCAGTCTTTCTTTTTTGGTGGCTCATCTAGGGTGTGAGGGAGCTGATTTGCCAAATTAAGTAATCTGGAGTGGACCTAGTTTCTCATTCCATCCTGGTCCTTTTAACTAAAAGAGAAAGATCCCAGTTTTGCCATTAATAAACATAAAAGCTACCCTAGTGGAACCAACTTTAAAGAAAGACCAGAATTTTCTTTAAAGGTAATCTAAAGTCAATTACAGTAGTTATGGACAGGTTCATCCGACTTTTGTGTCTAAGCTTGAATTTTGTTCCCATCAACAGGCTTAGGAAAGGCTACTGGAATTGCTCTGTGGAGGTTTCCAGTGAGTGCTCTGGCCTCTTGCCAAGTTAAGGGTTTGCTTTTTGAATCCCCTCCAGGGTGTCCTCATTGGGCTTGTTTCATCCAATGTCTGCTTGACCTTCACCAACAAGATGTGAACCGACTGACAGGAATCTGAGAAACCAAGTTGGTGGGTTTGAATAACTATGTTAAATTCTTTAGCCAACCTATGGAGTTCCTCAGTTACTTTTTGAAACTCTTAACTATGGCTTACAGTTTGGCCTTAGTCCAGGGAACATAAGACATTTGGGATTTATCTGGATCCTCAGAAGATGTAACATTAAAGGGGGCAGGTTCTGATAGGGTCGTAGATGTCACTGGAGGCAGAGCCTGAGACAAATAAGCCGAGGAGGCAAGCATGAGACTTTGGAAGCCATTCTGTCTTCCTTTGTTTGTTTGCTTCAGTTAATTTAATTACTGCCTTTTGCAGAGAGGCACTTTTAGACTGCTGGTTATGTATGCAAGCCTCAAAATACCCATCCAAATAGGAGTCAAATTTAGTTTTGACGATTTCAGAGACATGTCAGTTTTAAGCAAGGCATGTTTGGGGAGTCCCCATAATGGACATTGATGTTCCAAATTACTTTTGGTTAAGTCAGCATTGAGTTAGAAATGAACATGAGGAGGGACTCTAGTTTTTAAACATAAGATCAGCCAAGGTCTCTGAAGGGCGGGGGCGTTCTCAAAACATTTAGGTAAGTGAGATCCCACTTTCCAGAGGTTTTTCTCTAGAGCAAAAGAATAATTCTTAAATGGCCCACTGGCTAAATAACAGCACACTTCCAATAGGAACAGCCTGGTCCCGAAGGAGTCAGGCCAAAAGCTAAACAGCACAGTTCTAATAGGAACGGCCTGGTTCCAAAATAGTCAGGCTCAAGTGCCAAATGAGTACTCACAGACAAAGCAAGGCCTTGACAAAAAAAGATGAAGCTTTAAAACAGGTCCTAGATAAAGCCTGGAGAGCTTTAAAAAATGCAAAAAGAGTGGAGCTCAGATCTAGAAGAAAAACTTACCCTCAAACTTCAGGGTTGGTGAGAAAGCTGTGAGCTCAGTGGGCTCTATGCGAACTGGCACCTGTTTGCTCACTAGCCTCAGGGTTTTCCGGGGTCTTCTGTGGCTCCTGGGGGGGGACCTCTATGTAATGTTAAGCTGAAACAATGAAACAGCCAATTATTTTATCAGCAAAATGGGTGTTTTGGGGAATAGCAAAGAACTGTAATTTGGAACAGGCAACTGTGGGGAACCACATGCAAGCTTGGTAAAGCAAAGGAGAGGAAAATCTTTTAAAGAGGCGAAGGGGAAGCTGGGAGAGGCTGTTGTAAACAAAAAGTTCATTGGAGGAAGCTGGGAGTTCAAAGTATAGTGACTTTTCATTGGCTGAGTTGTGACAGTCTTTCATTGGCTGAGCTATTGCTAGGCAAGGAGAAAATCTTTCTCCTTTCTGCTGCCAGTAGTAAAGTGTGACTTCCTGCTGGAAGTAACATCTCTTTCTGTTGGGATCTGTATGTGAGTGTATGTATGTGAGAGCTCCCCCTTCTGGACTCCTGATTCCATTTTGGTGAGGTTTCTCTTAATTAATTTTCACACAATTATAGGGAGGGAATTAAATAAATCATACAGATTTGGAAAAGAGGATGCAAAATGGTGATGTGATATCATAGGGGCAGATATAGCATGCAGCACAGTTTTGTTTGGTGTATAAAGTGTTTGTTTTTCATTTGAAGTAGTTGTAACATGACAAAACTGAAGATTTTATATAGAAACCCAGATTTCTATCTTCTTTTAAGCAACTGGAAGATCTGGCAACACTGGCTCCCCAGTCTGCATGGTAACAGTTGGGGAGATTGGTAGAGGCTGCTTCCTTTAGACAAGGATGCCCTACCTAATTTGCTATAGTTTTGTGCCCAGCCTGTTTCACTCATTGCCTTTAACTGTGTGACCACTCCAGGCATTTCCTGGTCTGAGGATATATCACTGTTCTCCTCTGTGGGGCTTGAAGTGCCAAAGTCATCACTGACTTTTCTGCTCAAGTCTCACTTTCTTTGGGGCATTATTTGAGATGAATAATTTAGATCTGGTTGAAGGTACAGCTGAGAGGAAGGAAACAGATTTTAGAGTAAGACTAATACCCGAGGATAAGATCTCTCAAAGGGTAGAGGAAGAGTCTTAGTCTGGGGTATACTTGTATGTGTAATTAATGTTATGCTGTGCTAACACATATGCCCTGGCTTTTGAGCGACCTAACACAGTGAGGGTTTACTCCTTGGTCACAGCCCCCCATCTGTCTCACCCCCTCTTCCACCTCATAGCGATGCCATCTGGAACAGGAAGGCTACGAAAAAGCTCTAACAGGAGGAGAGAGGGAGTGGATACTCTCGTGTAGGAAGTTTACGACCAGCTCTGGAAGTAGCAAACATGACTTCCAATCCTGTCCCATTGGTCAGAACCCAATCATGTGTCCTAACATTAACTGCAAAGTAGTCTGAGAAGGGGGTCTTCCTGTGGGCCCAGGAAGAGGAGAAGGAAACAAGGCCAGTGCACACCTCATATTGCCTCTGCTGTGGAGGCTAGAAGAAAGGCATGTTTTGAAAGAAGGGCAGCCCTGAGGGCAGGACAGCAGGGTTAGGAAGGGGGTGTGCCCCTCACTGAGGAGGAGATAACTCTCTGGGTCCTTTTCCCCCTGGATGGTGGGAAACGCCATCTTTCACACATAGCTTTGTGCTCCCTTCCGATGTGCAATTCCCTTGAATTCCCCCAACCTTTTAGGGGAAGCCGGTACAGCTCCCTCCGTGGCCACAGGTAGAATGATGCAGAGAAGAAAGAGACAGCCCAGTGAGAGGAAGCGCTGTCTGCCCACATCCCTCCCCGCTGGCTCCCTGAGAGAAGCAGCGGCAGCCGTCTGCAGTCTGTGTCCAGGAGTCCCAGACAGTGGCCAGCCATAAAGTGAGTGGCGGCCTGCAGGTCCCGCAGCAGCGAGCACTTCCCAGCTGAGAGCTCAGGAAGGAGGTAACTGAAGTTCCTCTTTGTTAATGTCGACCAGAGGAAGTAGATCTTTGTAAGAGGAGTGCTAACTGCTTGGGTTGTGCTTCACCATAAAAAAAGCTCAAAGCGCAGGTCTTATCGGTAGCCTTTAATGCTGATTAGTACTATTCAGTGAGTGCCTACATATCCAGGCACTACCTGGGTGAACACTTTGCAACGTTACTTCATTAGTCTTCACAGCAACCTAATGACGTAGAGGGAATTGCCCCCATTTTACAGGAAATGGAGGCTAAGAGAGGCTATTTAACCCAAAGTCACAAAGGTGGTGAATGACAGAGCCAACAGTTTAACTCAATTCTGTTTGATTCTAAAGCCAGTCTTGTACTTTCCTGACTAGCAAGGGGTCAAATGCAGTTAACACCCCTCAGGGGATCCTCAGTAAATGGGCCTCTGTCCATGACTGTTTTGGGTCTGCAGACTGTAGTCCAGGATCTTAGGAAGCTTGGGGTTAATTTGGGGATTGCAGCTGAAATCAAAAGTCCTGCTTTGTGAAATGTTTTAGAGCCTGGATGTCCTAAAATTCTAGGAGAGCTTAGACAGGAATACTCCAAGCCTGTTCAGGAGTTTATATCACTTCTTAGCGTAAGCTTGATGTGTCCTGGAGATTCTGGCCTAAAATAGATGAAAGAAAGAGAGAAGGAAAGAAAGAAAGAGAAACACAGAAAAATATATAATAAATACACATATAAATTACCTAAACAACATGACTCAGTTAATATTTAAGCTTATATGCCTATGTGTCTTGTTCTGTGTATATATATTATATACATATACATATATCAGTATACATATACATACACATATACACACATTCACTCCTGTTCAAATTATATTTTTTACAGAAATGATACTAAACTCTAATTCCAGTTTTGCAGCAGCTTTTGAGTGCTCTTCCTTGAATGCGTGGGTGCTGGCAGGGACGTTGAGAATCAGTACTCAGTTGCGAGTTGATGTCAAGATCAACCATCAGGAGGACATGACGCAGGCTAAGTGAGAAGTGAGGAGAGAGCTCAGCTCTAGGACGAGGAACAGCGAAATGATACCGCAGGCCTGTCTGCCTGAAGTATGGTAGTGGCCTGGCTCTTAAAGTTGGTACGAGATGGATTTTTCGATTAAATATTTTCATATGATGATGCCTTGGAATTACTTGGGAGAATATCAGCGATTTTCTCTCCTTGAGAGCTGTTGTTCTATCAGGGTCTGTCTCATTTTAAAAAACCCAAAACTTTGCCTGGGCGTGAGTCCTAAAGATGGGTACAGAGCTGGCAGTAGTCTTTTCATGGATGGACACTGACAGAGACACAGAGCAGACGCCCTCCCTCCCTCCCACGCTCCTTCCTCCCTTTCCACCCCCTCACCCCTCCATCCATCCTCCTTTAGTTTTAGATCTTGTGTCTCTTCAGCACCCAGGCTATAAATACAAACACTCTAGTAGTAAAATTTGGCTTCTTTGGCCTTGGGTCTGAGGAGTGGCCAGCAGAGTAACACATAGGGCCTCAGTGGCTTATTAATGAATAAAAATCAATGAGTAGATGAAACCAACACCTGAGGTTGAAATTCAGAGAAAGTACCAAGGTTTCCTCCAAGTATGACATTAAAATGACCTCATTTCAGGGTGTGAGTCTGGTGCTTTTGCTTTTTAAATGAAGACTTCAAGATGTTCCATTTGGTAAGTCAGGCCACATTACCAAAAACATGCTGATTTCTGGAGGGTAGTGGGGTGGGTAGGGGGTGGAGCAGGATAAGGAGCAGAGGGCGTGTTGGAAGTTGGAGAACATACCTGACAGTTAAAGTGGAATCAGTACCCATTTCTTCTTGGGACCCAAGTTTATCGTTTAATTTCTAGGCATTCCAGACATTCCAATTCCAGACAATTCATTTTCTTTTCATACAGAATATAATGAAGCAAACACTGCAAACTTGACAAGGAGAGAGAGGAAAAAGAGAAACCATGAAATAAAACGTTAAAGGCAAAAATCCTGTCGCCCTAAGGCTAGTTAGGTGTTTTTTTCAAAACAAAGGATAAGGTAACCACAGTATGCAAAGTCTAAAACCAGGCTGCTTTTAGAGAGTCACCAGAATCCCAGAGGGTGGTAGGTGACAGGGAGGGAAGCTGGGAGTCAGGGGCTGGAGTCAGGAGTCCCCAGAACTGCTGAGTGGATGGGAATCCCTCACTGAGGAAGTGGAGGGGAGGACTCAAGGGCTCACCTGGACCTGTTATTCGAACACTAATGGTCCTAATTTATGGACACCCACTAAATGCCAGTGACTTTAGTGACCTCTAGTCCTTGAATTTCTGTAAGATGGGTATCATTTTCCTCATTTTGTAAAGTAGAAATGGAGGCTCTGAGAGGTTTATCCCACTTAATCATTAACGCTGTTGTTAATGGTGCACTTAGGAACCAGTTCAGGTTGTAGGCACTCTGTATGTAGAAAATTATTTAATCTTCATGGCATCCCTATGATTAGGCCACTTTTATTGTCCCCATTCCACAGATGAGAAAACTGAGGCACCAGAGTTAAAGGGGCTCATCCAAAGTCACATGATTAGTAAATGGGAGGGCTAGGATTTAAACCAAGTCTGTCTGACTTCCTAACCTAGTTTGTTTTTCCTACTTCACCATGTGTCAGCTCAAAACGTTGAGAAATATCACAAACATATCACAAATCCAGAAAATAACATCCTGTTTTTATTATTTTCTAGGATATCTTTTTTTTCCCCTAGTTTTTTTGGGCAGCTTGTTTTGATTGACTCTTTACATGACAATGATTTTGTAATGTCAATTTCTATAGTGACTATAGAAGGATAATACAATCCTTCCTTTAGCCTGATTGATCAAAGCTTTTTTTATTTATTAGAGTTGAGAATGCATAAATCATGTGATGTCACACACAAATTTGTCTAATACAACTATGGGATTTTGGCCTAATATAAAGGAGTTATGATAAATTCTATTTTGCACAATTCTCATCAAAAAAGAAAGAAAATCTAGTGCATCTATAATTGTATACTGTGCCTTGTTGAGTCTATTCCTGACAGAAACTTTTGTTTTGACTGGGCTTCAGTGAGAATTGAATCTTCCAGTTACAATTTTACTTGTCTGAAGACTAAAATAATTTCCCACAGACTAGCTTCTTGTTCCCTGCATTTCAAATCTTGTTTCTTTTTTGCTACCCACACATTTTCAGTGCTGGATGCTATAGAGCGGGTGACAATACATTCTGGTTTATCTGGGTCAGTCTTAATTTACACCTGTTGTCTTGGCATAATTATTCATAGGGCCTTTCTTCTTCCTCTCAAAAGTGTCCTTGTGGGGAGGAAGGAGTTAAACAGCTCGCCTGTGATCCATTTCTCCTCTGATTGCTTGGGAGAATGCTTCTGGAAAAGAAAGGAAGTGGCCTGGTTTCATCTCACTGTAAACATGTTCTTAACTGGACTTCCTGGTTGATTGATGATATTTGATAGGAAAGTCCTGATATATGGAGTGTTCTTAGTTGGAGCTCCCTGGTTTGGAATTACTTATGATCAGCAAGCCTAGATGTTCTAGATTTAGAAGGCATGATCCCTGGGGAAGATCATGCTCCCTGTACAACTATCTGGGTATAAAATGGGGATGTTTCATAACCTAAAACCTCCTTGATGTGTGAAATGACACATAAACTCATCTAGAAACCCCATATATTATTCTGTCTAGAGGGCATGTGTCTGGTGCGGGAAGGGAAGACGTGGGGAGTCATGTAGGACATCCCAGACACCACCTTGCTTTGCCCGTGCCTCTTGCTTGCTTGTATCCGTAAAAGTACTAGTACAGCTTGATTTGGAGTAAAGTCTTGGATTTGTGTGAGTGATTTGACAACCTGATCCTTTAGGCTAGCTCACTTGGGTTGAACAATAGATTATAGCCATCCTAGCCTTCGGACACATTCACATGGTCGTGTGACCTTTAGTCCTGCATCTTTGTGTTGTGAAGTTCAGTGTGTCGGCATAGGAGGAGTTTTTCTGAAATCCTACCAATGACTAGACACAGAGAGGACAAACAGCTTCCTAGTTGGTGCTGAAATTGCTATTCTGAGTTCCACGTTTTGAGAACCACTGGTTTCAGACCACTGACTGGACTCTCTGGGTCCCAGTCCCATTTTTGGGTCTTGCTCTGATGATGGTCTGGGAGTCTTTGAAACCTCACTTCCCATCTACTGCTTATGGTTGCTTCTGGGCCTTGCCTTTTAGGACTCAGGTATAAGTCTGATTGATTCCACAGGACCACTGCATTGTCAGTTTTTAAATCCCAGCTCCCTCAATGTCTTTTAGCATCGTTTAAGTCAGAGACATTTAATTTCCAGGGGGCCCAGTTGGAACAAGCACTTGATAGACACTCAGCAAGCTTCTGCTGTTTAAAGACATGGATTGTACCACTAGGCTGTTGAAGGCACAGAAGACCCAGGAACTGGCACCCTGTTCCCTACAGCCCTGTTGTTCAGCACAGCATATTGGAGAATCTATAAGGCGATTAATGATGCCAAGATCTAATAATAAAATGCCAACTACATAGAGATACCCCAAAGTGGATATAAAGTCTCTCCTATGATCAAATTCCTAGTGAGAAATTAAACTCCAATAGTTAAATCTCCTTGAAATTCCAAGTCCAGATATGTTAAAGCCTAAAGGATATAAAATTAGAAATATATATCTTTTGCCCTTGAATTAAACATTCTTATGTTAAAGCCTCCAGATCATTGCCTCTAATTTCTTATTCTGCTGAGTCACTGGAACTTCCACCCAACCCCAGCACGCACAGCAAGTATAATCTAGTTCAAGAAGCACCACTTCTGCTGAGACCTCCCCAATGGTCCAGAGCCTCAGCTGAAGGCCACGTGGACTAAACCTTTTGTAATGGACCAGGACCATCTGGGGCCCTCCTGGGACAGACCTCCTCCCCCATATCCTCTGCTGTAGCTCCTCTCTGAAGGACCTAGATAATAATATCTGGTACACCTTTCCTGAGTTGTTTTACAGATGCTAAAACCACTACCAAACAGAGGAAATTAACTATTTGATGACCAAGAGCACTTAGCCCCCAGACCCATCGGTGCCTAAGGATTGATCATGTTAACTCCGAGACACTGCCCTGTTACCTCACCATCAACCAGTCAGAGAATTGTGCACCAGCTGATCATACTCCCTATGACTCCCCTCCCTCACCTGGGCCTTTAAAATGTTTTGCTGAAACCCTTCAGGGAGTTTGGGGTATCTGAGCACGAGCAAGCGGCCCTTTCTCCTTGTATTGGCACCTTACAATAAACACTGCCCTTTCCTTCACCACAACCCGCTGTCAGTAGGTTGACTTTACTGCGCTCTGTTGAGTGCACCTGAATTTGGTTTGGTAACACTTTTCCTAGTGGCTTGTTTGCCTTGGCTAAAATCTGGGTGTCTTTGTGTAAGGCTAGCATGGAGAAAACATTTGCTTGAAGCCACCATGCAGGCAGCCTTCCTTTCATGGAAGCAGTCACTTGCCTGCGGACAAAGCCACCTTAACTGGCAAGAGGGGCAAGAAGCTTTTTCCATTAACACAGACTGATGGGCTTTCCTACTTCTTGTGGCCTTGGAGGACCACAGAGCTAAGGTTCCATCCCTAGAGATTCCAATTAAAGTTCAGGGCAGGACCTGGGAACTGGTAATTTACAAGCACTTCAGGTGATTTGGATAAAAGTTGTATCTGCTGCATTTGATTGCGAATTCCTGGAATGTAGTCCCAGTGTCTAGCATAGCATCTGAAACTTATTAAGCACTCAGTGAATATTTGTGTACTGAATAAAACAGTTTCAATCTGAAAAGTGAGAAGGGGTGGCAGAGGCTCTGAGGAATAATTTCATAACTGTACTGGTAGTTCTTCTGCTGCTTGGTCAAGGGTAAGAGATTCTTCTTCTTAGAATGTATTTGTTAGTAAGTTCTTGGGTTTTAGGTTTTGACTGAGGTGGGACTGGGAAGGAGAGGAGGAGGAGACATTACAAAGTCAATTTCTTTAAAATTACTGGGACTGTATATGATATCACATCACCCTGTTGTATACTTAAAATATATTACAATTTTATCTGTCAATTATACTTCAATACAGCTGAAAAAGATCACTGGGACTGTAGGAACCAAAGGTATGTCGGCTGTTTGTCAATGAGTGTCACTTTCTATACAGACCAGTGCCATTAAATAGTCGGATAGAATGTGCATTGGGTGCAGAATGTAATTTATTTTCTCTGTAATGCTTTAATAATCCCAACATTATACAGCTACTTCTACTTCTAGCTCCATTTTGACTTCCAAATCTGTTCTGTTAGACTTTATCATGTACACCCTGATTTTGAAAAACTTAGGTATTCTGTGTAAAACTCTTGCCTCCACTGAAGTTCCCTGCTTCTTGTTATGCTTTATTCTCTCTCCACACTTCTGCATGTCTCTAAAACAGTTACATCCCCGCAGCCAATTTGATTCTCTAAGAAATCACTGAAAATCCTTCGATTAAGGAACTTAGCCAACAGCCATCCATAGAGAATTAGTTTTAAACTTTTACATGCTCATACTATATATTTTTCAGAAAGTCACAGATTTTGCGTAACTTGACTTAGCGATGAGTCCTCAGAGGTGATGGCATGTTTTCCTACTGGTAGGAAAGCTGTCACTGGGCTTAACAAAGATAAGAAGTAGTTACACAGCAAAAATGTGACCCGAGTTGCTTGGCTCATTGGTGTTGTAGGGGTTGATAAGGTAATCCTATTGCATGTGAGAGCGTGTGAGAGCATGTGGGCCACTAGCTGCCATCTCAGGGGGATCAGGTGAGCCTCCCAAGTCCCCAGCTAGCGTTTGCATGCTTGGATACCTGCAGGTGAGGCTGACTGGCTCCCCTGTCAGGTGAGCCACGGTACAACAATCACTCTACTCCTTCCTTTTATTTCTGAGTCTCCCATTGTGAAGAGAAAACCTGAATTCTAAGATGTTTTAGATACTGCATTCTTTGCAGACATTCTAAATCTTTTGGACTTTTCTTCTTACACCTGTGAAACAAAAACCCAGCTCAAAAAATAACTCTGGGTGCTGACAGGGTCACGTTAGGACACAGTCCCTATCCCCTTAGTTCCAGCGTAAACAGATGCATAGCTTGTATCTTGGCCAGGCACAGACGTTGGGTCTCGGCCACTGCACTCATCTGCTGTCTCTGCTGGTCTCCTGCAAATCTATGCAAACCAGAATGCAGGAATAATTTGTTTTCATCCAAAAGTTTGTTTCCCATCTTCCATCTGCATTCCCAGTTTATTTGCCCAGAAACCATCTCAGTATGTCACTTCACTTAGTGGTTCTCAAATATTAGCCTACCTTAAAACAACCTGAAATTTGTTAAAGCACCTCCAGCCAGGCTCCACCCACCGAGTTCCTGATTCAGCAGGTTTGGGGTGGGGTCTGAGAATCTGCATACCTAGTAAGTCCCCAGGTGATCCCGATGCTCTTGCTGGTCCAGGGGCCACACTTTGAGAACCACTGCCCTGAACCAACTTTATTGATTCTGATTAACTACTGGACTGGGATAAATTTAAAATTCCATCAGGTAATTTAAAGAACATTAGGTGGAGATGATGTCTAGTTAAATTTGGTTAAATAAATTAGGTCAACTTAAAATGCTGTTAGATAAATTTAGATACTATTGGGTCAATTAAAAATACCATCAATCAGAGATGATAGTTCACCTACAGGTCCTATGAAAAGGGGCACAAAAAATTAAGAGTCAGTGAGAGCTATGAGACCTCTTGCTCCCATGAGTTTCTTCAAAAATATATAGGAAGTGGGTGGGAGGTGTAGGGTATAGCTCAGCAGTACAGCATGTGCTTACCATGCACCAGGTCCTGGGTTCAATCTCTAGTACCTCCATTAAAAAAGTATATATATAGAGAGAGATGGAGGCAGTGAATTGTGCACATTTGTGTGTTGAAACAAGTACACCAAAGCATAGTAATGTTATGGTGCATTATTATATCAGCTCAGCTAAATTACGGGTTGGAATATAACCCTTACAGCCGATATAGGTCCAAGATGCTGATAAGGCAGGGTTTTAGTCCTATCTGTTAATTCAGAAAATGGTTATTGAGGTTCTATTATGTGCATGACACCAGATTAAACATAGGTGCAGAAGTTAGATGACAAGATACAGTTCTAAGAGCTTGGGATTCAGTACATAAGATTAGTCAGAACTACAGTATAACGTGTAATGTAAGTGTTGTAAGAGAAACACAAATACATTATTTTGGCTGCTCAGAGGCAGAAAGGATCATTTGAAGGTAACAGAAGAGGGGTCTTTTGAGGGGACAGTGAACTTCTTAGGTCAGGGACGGGGGCTGCTTGAGAAGACCTAATGTAGCACCTGGGCGGGTAGGTGATTACTGAGTGTTGTGGGTGCTCGTCTTGAACGATGAGTGTGACTTAGGTGGGAAGGGTGAGTGTCTTCATCAAAATAATGGGAAATCTGGAGGAGAAGAAGCAGAAAGATGAAAGGTACCATTGCAGATGAGAAATGCCAGCTTGAGGAATTTATTTCAAAGGCTTTTGGGGATTCATTTGGTATTTTTTGAGCTGAGGAAACAATCTGATAAATCAGAAGGATGCATTGTGGTTGGGTGAATATAACAGATTATGGTCAATGAACATTTGCTACTGTGCTAGGCTCTGTGCTAAGTACTCCAAGGGGAATATCTCTAATTGCATTACAACTCAGACAGATGAGTATATTATTGCTCCCATTTTATAGATGCAGACACAGAGGCATAGAGACCTAGAGGAAGTTGCTCAAGGTGTCAAACTAGTGAATGGTGGGGAAGTAGTGAGCGTCTGAGGAGGGGTGATGGTGGCACGAGTCGCAGTAGGGGACATGCTCTGAGGACACAACAGTATTGCAGAGACAGTATCCACAGGGCTAGGCAAGAGCCATTGGGAGGGGAAAGGGAGCTGGACAGGTCAAAGTTGACTCAAGATCTGAGGCTGGACAGCTTGGGGCAAAGCATTACCATCATTGTGCTTTCCAGTCCTGATAATATTAGCATCATAAAGAGGCTTCATTGTTTTTGAAAAGGAGAGTGGAAAACAAAAATGGAGAGAGAGATAATCAGTTGAAAAGGATGATGTGAAGAGAAGGAGCGTTATTAGGTGAAGGGGGGCCCTGCTACCCAGGACATCACTGAGTGTGTGAGAAGCCCAGATACAGCTTCCCCTTTTTTTAAACTGTAGTATAGTCAGTTTACAATATTGTGTCAATTTCTGGTGTACAGCATAATGTTTCAGTCATACACATACATACATATATTCCTTTCCATATTCTTTTCATTCTAGGTTACTACAAGGTAAAAGGATACAAGGTTAACATAGCATTCACTTTCAGCACCTGCAGTGCTGCAGAATCTTCCCCTGTCTCTGCCTGTATACCCTATGAATTTATGATTGCAAATAGTCACCAATTCTTTGCACCTCTGGCTTTAAAGAG
This sequence comes from Camelus bactrianus, assembly GCF_048773025.1. NCBI lineage: Eukaryota > Metazoa > Chordata > Mammalia > Artiodactyla > Camelidae > Camelus > Camelus bactrianus. The sequence continues at coordinate 37,676,465 of NC_133540.1, forward strand.
GTAGAGTTCTTTCCCCGCCCTTTGAATCCTTGCTGTCCTTGACTATATGTAATGTGGCTGAAGTGATGTTATGCATGTTCTAAGCCTGCTCCTGGAGAGGGGTTGCACACTTCTGCTTGCTCTCTTGACATGTGCCCATCGTGTCAGGAAGCCCGGCTCACCTGGTGAGGGAGACCCTGGGGAGCAGAGCTGAGTCAGTACCAGCTCAGGCTCCAGACAGGTGAGTGAGGCCCTCCTAGACCACTTGGCCTCATCTGAGCCAGCTCACAACCAACATACCTCCTCCCATCCCGCGACCTTCAGAATCATGAGCAAATGAATGACAGTTATTTCAAGCCACTACACTGTGGAGTGCTTTGTTATGAAGCAAACTCTGATTCACCGAGTCACTTGATGGACCCCTCGCAGTATCTTCAATTGTGGGCTGATGATATACAAACCCAGCCATATACAGACCCAGAGGACTCAACAAGTTATTCTATCACCCCATTGTAAATGCTTGACTTCCCAGTCCTGGAGAGTTTAAATTCATTTCTTCATATTTTTAAAACAGAACAAAATAAGAAGTCTGACTTAGTTTGTCAACTTAGTGACAGACCTGGGAAAAACTTCTCCTGAGTCCAATTTTTCAACAAGTACACCACTTTAACTTACCTTGATAAGACATTTCCTGGTAAGTGATAATTACTGTTGCCTACGTCAGTGATTTCCAATCTTTAATGAGCGTAAGTATAACCTGAATGTTCCTGGGCCCCTTTCTCAGTGATTCAGTAAGTCGGGTGGGGGTGGGGCTCAGGAATCTGTATAGATCCTGAGGACCCAGGGCAGTCATGATGCAGGCACTTCACTGATTACACTTTGGAAGTATTCTCCTAAATATTGAAGATTGAATCTAAAATAGTCTATGTCTTCCCTCTGGTCTTGCTCTGTGATTTGCCCATAATTACAGGTAACTGGAAACAATCCCTGGACCAGGGCAACTTGTAAACAAACATCAGGATACTGAGAACACCAATCTCCCATGCTGATGCCAGATTTACTCACGTAATTCCCTCTGTTTTCTTTGATATTTTTATTCTAAGTGAGGTATATTGAGGGCACTAATATAATGAGGGTCCTGTTCTGCAGGCATCTTCTTTAACTTTCATTGATCATTGACATTCTCATTCCTACTTACCAAAGAGGCTTAAAAAGTTATATAGAAAGCAAGGGGGCAAAATCAATTGGTACCTAGATTTCCTTAAGTCTGTCTCCCTTTTTCTCAGTGTCATTTTTGGAATATATGGTTTGGATGAGAGGCTTCAAATTGTGTATAGAAGACAGAGAGAGGTGGTGGGTAAAGGAAAGTGAGAGAGAGAGAAAAAGAATGAGAGACAGAGAAAGAGCGAGAAAGACATAGTTATGCTAGGTAAAAAAAAGATAGGAGAGGGTTTGTAAATTTATGAAAAGGTAATGTTTGTCACTATTCTTTCCTTTCCTTTAAAATTTTCAAGTTTCAGGAAAGCTCGTGCAGGGTAAGGAGAGGAAGTTAGCTGTTTCAGTCTAGTTCATTACTTCCAGGATTCCTTATGAGTTTGAAAGTGAATTAGGACCTGAAGAAGTAACCCTGTCCTTGTCCAAGTGTGCACAGTGTCAGTTTCCGTGTTTCATGTCTGACCAATTTCACTGGACAACTCAGTGGTCCCTGAAAAAAACAGAGAGCGACAGGTGAAGAGAGAAGAGTTGGGGGTCTTTAGAAGAGTGACTGGTTTTCCTCATGCCCAACCAGGACTCTTTAATATATATAATTTACATCTTTTACTCATCTTTTCACTCATTTCCCCATCTGACTAGAATACAGAACTTTTCTTCCTTTTGTTGATGATTTTTTAAGGTTCTAATGGTCTCTGTTGTTTGAATGGAAAACACAAAAGCAAAGAGTACATTATATAAGGGGAATATCCTGACTTTTCTCTATGGTAGAGGGACAAAGACGTGTGGGTGAAAATGGGGAGGAACAGGAGAGTGACTTACCCATCTGAGCCATGGGTTGGTTCTCCCACAATGTCAAATCACATTCGGATTATTTCTAGATGGTTTTGGAACAACTGGTGACCTTTGTTAATTCAAACATCCATTCAATTTAGTGAAACCAAAGTCAGTCCCTCAGACTGTCTGATTGGGTTGGCCTGTCCATTTGGCCAAAGCCGTGGTATTTCATCCTGCGAGGCAGTGAGTTTGGGGGTAGTAGGGAACTCCAAATCAGAATCTACCAGGGAAATGTCTTTTTTTCTTTAAAATACATTTGTTCAGGCTTCTTCCCTCAGTGTTGGATATGCCTTTGGGGTTCTGAAAAGGCACTGAGGTCATTCTGACAGGCCTCCCAACCCTCGTTGAGAGACTTTGAGTTAAATAGTCATGTTAAGGCAATTTGAAAGTCTTAAGAGAGTTCCCCCGTCCTCAGCGGTTTTAATTAAGAAAAGAATGAACTGATGGTTGATTTTCTAAAAGAGAAAACAAGAACAATACTGCACTTATCCTAAATGATTGGAAGGATAATTTCTTCTGGGGGGTCTTGAGGGGCTGATTCTTCAGTTTGTATTTTAGGAAGGAGTCCTTGCTGACAGCACAAACGGGGACCATTGGGTCATTGGAATCCTTCTACTCTGAACTCTGTACGGAAGCCACTTTCAGGCTGGCTCTGACAGCGAGGGGCTTTCCCTTTTGAATGTTTGTTTTATGATCTAAAATCCAGCCTCACCGGCAGAAGAGTCAGTCCCCTGCATGACAAGGCTGTGTGCCATCCAGGGATTTACTCATGGCTAAGCGCACCATGAACAGAGATTTATGATCAACTTCCCAGTCAATTAAAATTCCAGATATTACTAAGGCAGAATTCAATTAAGGTTAATTGGGGCTTCTGAAAACTGCTTTTCCAAAGGGAAACCATGATGGGATTGTGACTCCTAGTGGGTTTCGATCAGTTTTAAATAACTTTCCGTGCCTTTCTTTTCTTGGCACAAGACGCCTCGTCTCCCTGCTGTCTGGCTCCTGCTATTATCATTCGATTCAGATGTTGATTTTTCTGTCATAAGTTATCATGGTGACTTATTTGGTTTTTGCTTTGTCTTTTCCTTAAAAACAAAGGAAAAAAAAAAACCAAACCAAAAACAAAACAAAACTCCCAAGGCTCTCAGTCAACCAGAACCCTGAACAAAACCGCAACCTGAACCAGGCGGAAACCACAGTGGTCTGACATGAAAGAAATATAGTCATTTGGAAGATTGTGACAACGTTTCAGAAGCAATTATCCAAACTGGAAAAATAACCCATTTCTTTTCCTTTGTCATTAAGGTGGATGAAAGGGTTTGCAAACATTGTCTACGACGGGGGCGGGGGTGGAAATGAAGCAAGAAGGAGGGTGGAAACGGTGCAAGCAGGCATTATGATGCGAGCCAGGCTTTCCATTCTGCCCGAAATTTTATTTTCTTGTCGTCAAGGGCTATTGTGACAGTTCTTAGCACAGTTGATTGAACTGGGAAAACACATGGGACGGGGCCTTAGTCACCGAATGCAGAACATGTATTCTGGAGCTCACAGAGCAATCTGGAGCAAGGGGTGAATAATAATTTCAGTGGTTTGTTTTCTCTGAATTTCCAACCTATTGTTCATCACTGGAGATTAATAGCACCAAGCTAAAGAGAGATTTTCTTTCTGAAAAGAAGAAGTGAGGAGTGTGTGAGGAGGGGAGGGACATCGCACCGGCTCAGACATTCACGAATTTTTCCAACCGGCAGAGCCTCGTGTTTGCCGCAACAGATAGGAGCCCGGCAGATTCCGCCTCCTTCTTGAATTAGTGACTCTTCCCGAGTTTTACACCCCCCTGCCTCTTGCTGTCCAGCTGCCTACTGGGGTGCACACACTGGGGGCAGATTCTCCCAGAGAGTGGCTTTGGAAATGGTCTCGCTGATGAGAGCAGAGGAAGGATTTAGGTGAGGTGAGCAGTAAAGTCTGCTGATTGACCTCATTTCCTTTGTGTATTTCAGCAGATGGTAAAACAACCGGTGGACCGGCTGTGACAGGTGAAATTCTCTGCGCGGCTGGTGTAGGTGGCCACGGACAGGTCTGTGTCATGTCACCTGTTTTAAATGAGCTTCTTTCCAATGTCTCTTTTGTTCATGTGTCTGTGAGGGCAGTGTTGATTGCTTCTGCCCCCTGGCAGAAGGACCCACGTCTGAATTGTTTTCTCAGGATAGTGATGGAGTGATGGGCTCATTGGTTCCCACAGTGTTCCCACCCCTGGCTTTCCTCTACAGCCGAAGCACCACCTTACCAGTGAGGGTCCCAACTCACATCCGTATCTTTGCCAATTTCCTCTCCTCTCCCTTTTTTTTTTTTTTTTTTGAGGCAGACAGGAAAAGGAGAAACTGGAAAATGAGGTTCTGAAACTGTATAGAGGTTAAAGGGAAAAGTTTCTGTAATCAGAAATCTGGGGTGTAATTATATGATCGCCAGGAGAAAGCTGAGGGTGGAAGACGTCTCCAGAGTGAGATTACTAATGAATTCTCTGTTCCTTGTGGAAAACAGCCACATTTGTAGAATTAAAAGTCAATGCCTCTTTGATGAGAGGATTTGCAGGCTCTGCTGTCCTCCCCCCCCCCCCCCCCCGAATATTGTGTGCTTGGAAAGAAGAGCGAGGAAGTGAAACCTCCAGTCAAGGGCATTGGAGCAGAGCTGGCTGCCTGTCCCTCTCCAGCCCCCGCATTTCAAGGCTGTGGGAGCATGTCTCAGAAAGAACTTGATAGGTGCTATGTGTGTGGCTGTCCTGAGGAATATGGCCTTGTCAAGACAACCTCAGAATCCCCAGTCAATTCAGGGGAGAAAAACATTTTAGCTCTACCAGATTTCTGGCATGGTGCAGCCCAAACAAGCGGCTGACTGGATTTTTCACTCTCTACCCCGAGGTAGCGGGGCCAGGCTCCGTTGGTGGGTCTGTGCTCCAGCTGACGAGGGCAGGAGCAGAACCACCGAAAGCCACAGCACACAAGGCCATTGTCTATCTGATGGGAGAGTCTCTACTAAAAAACACTTAGAATTTGAGAGGCAACCAAGAAATTAGTTCGCAGACCTGCCAAGTTACCTGAAATTTGACGTTTGTAGCTACTCTTTTGGGTCACATAATAAATGCCACCGACTAGCAGTCACCTTAGCAAAGCAGAAAGAAGGCCGGGGGTGTTGGGGGAAGGGGGGACAGTTGTTTGCTGCAGCCGGCCCCTGCAGCCAGAGAGGGCTGCCTCTTCAATTTTCAAGAAATCTGTGAGCTGCCTATTAAACACAGATGTCATTATTAAGAATTAAATTATATAAACTTATAATGTAATACATTACTCTCAGAAACAAAGGTAATCAATACTCATCACTTCCTGATATTTTACTACATTTAATGATGATCTGTGTCTCGAGGCTATTTGCATCTGCTGTATCTTTGGGGTGGAAATGCCGTGTAACGATGTGCTGGGGTCCTCCTCTTCCAGCTCCCCATTCAGTGATGTCATGTTGGTCACAGGAAATGAGCCCTGGTGGCAGTATCTACCCCACAGAAATGGCCAATCCTACAAATCAGGGTTCTTTGTCTTTTAGAGAATGGGTTGATGACCATTTACCAGCACAACATGTGTGTGAATGTGAGAGAGAGAGAGAGAGAGAGAGGGAGGGAGTCGGGGGTGGTGGCATCAGGACTTGTGTACTGGGTAAGCAGAATGATTGTTTTTAAGTGGGGAGTGTTAGCTCCTGCTGCTGTAACAAGAATACAATAGACTGAGCAGCTTAAACAACAAACTGATTTCTCATAGTTCTGGAGAAGTTCTGGGAAGTCCAAGATCACGGTGCCAGCGTGGTGGGGTTCTGGCAAGGACTGTCCTCATGGTTTCCTCACATGGCAGGGGAGAGGATGAGAGAGAGGGAGAGAGAGAGAGAAAGAGGGCCCTCTAGTGTCTCTTCTTATAATGGCATTGATTCCATCTCCAGGGTGCCACTTTGATGACCTAATTACCTCCCAAAGGCCCTATCTCCCTATACCATCACACTGGGGATTAGGGTTTCAACGTATAAATTTGAGGAGGACACAAACATTCAGTCCACAGCAAGGAGAAAACACCCAGCAGGGGGCAGGCAGGCTGGGGTCAGCTACAGGGGACCCTGGGCTCCCTGGAAGGAGAGGGAGTGTGATCCAGGGACAGACGACTTCCCAGAGAGAGAAGAGGGGATCCGGATGAGCCCCCTGCACTTTGCTGTTCTGTCTGGGGCAGGCGGAGGTAGGAGGCCCACCCCTCGCAAGCTCTCCTCCCCTCCCCATGTCAGCTTCAGCCTGGAGTCTTTGTGGATATGTAGCTTCACGAGTAGGGAAGCTTCTGACCCACACTGGATGCTGTGGCTCGGGTTAGTTCTGGACTGAATGAGTACATCCCCCCCCCCGCCCCCATTCACATATTGAAGCCCTCAAGCCCAATGTCTTGGTGTTGGGAGGTGGGGCCTATGGTAGATAAATAGGTTTAAATGAGGGCATGATGGTGGAGCCCCATGATGGTTATTAGAATCCTTAAAACAGGGGAAGAGACAGGAGCCTCTCTCCACGAGTCTGCACCGAGGAAAAGGGTCCTGAGCACGTAGAGAAGGTGACATCAACAAGCCTGGAAGCCGGCTCTCACCTGACACTGAATCTGCCGGCACCTTGACCTGGGACTTCCCAGCCTCCAGAAGTGGGAGAATAAATGTCTGTTATTTAAGCCACTCAGTACGAGAGAGATAATACGCATAATTTAGTACAAATAAGTTGATTTCGAGGTATTTATTTGTCTACGCACAGTGAAGGGAGCGTGTGAGGATTCTGGCATGGTTTGCACACCCAGCCAAGTTTCAGGAGGTTAATGGGAAGGACTCTGTGCTGGGAACCAGGGACTTGGGCTTTAAAGGCAAGCGCTGCACGTCTAGCTGAGGAACAAGTACTAGGCAGGAGGCAAGCAGCCTCTGTTTACTCCTCTATTAAAATGCAGGCTCCACGTGGTGCTGTGAGGATCAGAGGAAGGTCGGGAAATTGTAGAACTGTGCGAATATAAGGTGTGAGTAGACCGGGGGCACTTTTTAATTCACAAGCCAAAGTGATAAAGGAGAGTTTTCTGAATTTTTGGACCCCCCTTGTCCCTCTTTCTCCCCATCGCCCACCTTCTCTTTCCCTAATATTTAGTTTTCCTCCTTTAACTCTTTTATTTCCTTTATTTTGACCATCTCTTCTCCTTTCTCCCTCTAGTTTTCTCTCCAAGCCCTTGTCTTTCCCTCTTATTTCCTTAACTAATTATACAATAGAATTATGGTATTTTGAGTTCATTCTCTTAATAATATCAGTATCACCCTTTGTTGTTTGCTCTCCAACACCCACCCCTTCTCCTGAAATTAGGTGCCCAAAGCCTAATGGGGGACCGTCGGTGATGTTCTGACTCAGTGTCTTGCATGCTCCTGGCCCTGAGAGTGAGGTGTGGAAATTGCTAGGGGGTCTCTTCTGGGGCCAGGTGGGCTGATGCTGCCGACGTGGCGAAGTCGAGGCTCAGAATCCTACTTTTCCTCAAAGCAAGGACGGCAATTAACCTTGGCAGTGGAGCAGAACTCACTTGAATTTGTAATTGTAAATGTGCACCTCTCTTTAAGCAAATAGGATGGGAAAAATCCAGATTTTCATCAAAAATAAATTAAAAACGGAGTCTTCACATTATGAAAGAATTTGCAGGGAGATTTCTTGAGCAAGCCTCTTCCTCCCTGTACTTAAGGCATGCTTTGACTCACAGAAATTCATCACCGACAGGGCTTTTGCTAGCAGCACACCCACTGAAAACATCAAGCACAACTGGGTTAAGGGACAGTGCCGCTCACATCTTCACTAAGTTTATGAACCGGCATTAATCCTGACTTCTCAGGGCATTTTACTGCTTTTTAAGTTGCCTTCTTTTAAGGGGGTCGTTAAGCCCAGTGAGTCTGTTGTTTTACTTCTGCCCACTGGGGCTGAAGACACAACCCGTTTATTTGGACTCGTGGCTCTGCTCTCCTTTCCCTGAGGCAGGGATTTTGGTTTCTGTGATGTGTGAGTGAGAAACTAGGTCACTAATGAAGTGCTTCATGCGACGGATAAACGATCTGCCATCGGAACGGCACACAAGGGATATTTACCGAAGAGACAGTCCAGATAGAGAGCGCTCGGCACGCCGACCTAGGAAGCTTTCCAGGAACTGCCCAGGATGTCACTGCAGTGTGAGTGGCCAGATCTCTGAGCTGCAGAACTCGGGTCCAGTGGCAAATTCACACAACATCCCAATGTCAATAGCATTGGTGGTGGAGGCACCACCTTGCTTGGGGCAGAATTTGCCTGAGGTTAACTAGGGGGAGGGGAGCTGTCGAAGATGTTTTTCCAACTTGGCATTCACAACTCCTCTTCTCTGGTACAACCTGCTACCCTCTGACAATCTAGAATGTCGGGCTCCAGGGAGAAGATGCAGATGGAAGTGAGCAGTGGAGCCAGGGAAGTCCTCTCTACAGAGGCCATGATTCCCCTTGAAGATGTTCCCTACCGTGGCAGTCTCCTTTCCCTTCCTGTCTGTGTTAGCCTCCCGCTGCTGCTGTAACCAGTGACCACAAACCTGGTGGCTTAAAACAACAGAAATGTATTCTTTCTCTGTTCTGGAGGCCAGATGTCTGAACTCAGTTTCACTGGACTGAGATCAAGGGGTCTGCAGGGCTTCGCCCTCTCCAGAGGCTCTGACGGGCACTGGTTACTGGCCTGCTCTGGCTTCTGATGGACTCCAGGCAGCCACATCACCTTCTTCCTCTGTCTCTGTCAAATCTCTCTTTGCCTGGCTCTTACGAGGACACTGTGATGGCATTTGGGGTCCACTGAGCTGATCCAGGGTAATCTCCCCATCTCAGGATCCTAAACTTAATCACATCTGCAAAGTTTTTGCCAAGGAAGGTAACATTTACAGGTTGCAGGAATTAGGATCTGGCATCTTTGGGGCCATTCTTCAATCTACCACACCACCTCTCAATTTTTCAGCAGTTCTGTGTTTCAGTGTTAGGGTAGCACTGATCTTTTGAAATTATTGAGTGGCATTGGAAAGCTCTCCGTGGACTTCCTGCCAATGAAGGGCTCTCTGACCTGATAGCATACAGGCGTGTGTGTGTGTATGTGTGTGTGTGTGTGTGTGTGTGTGTATTTGTGTGGTCGTGTGATAAAATATTCTGGCAAGGAGGAGCATTTTAGCACAGACATTGCTTCCAATTGCCTTTGGGTGAGGATAATAATAAAAATGGGTCAGTTTTAATTTTGGTTAACCACTCTCACACCCCCTACCTTGGTACACCACTGCTCTGGCAATTTCTTCTTCTTCTTTTTTTTTTTTTTTTTGTGATCCAGTATCTTTGAATTAAGTACAGCTTGCATTTCCAGTTCAGGTTTTCCTTACCACATACTCTGATTTCTCAGACTTTTTTCTTTAAAAAAATTATTATTATTATTTTTTTAAATAGAGGTACTGGGAATTGAACCCAGGACCTCATGCATGCTAAGTGTATGCTCTACCACTGAGATATTTCTCTCCCCCAAGACTTAAAAAAAAAAATATTGAACTGTAGTCTGTTTCTAATGTGCCAGTTTCTGGTGTACATCATAATGGTTAAGACATTCATCTATTCGTTTTCATATTCTTTTTGATTATAGGTTACTATAGGATATTGAATATAGTTCCTCATGCTATACAGTGTAAACTTGTTGTTTATCTATTTTATATGTATTAGTTAGGATCTGTAAATCTCAAACTCCCAATTTATCCCTTCCCACCCCCTTCCCCCTTGGTAACTGTAAGTTTGTTTTCTATATCTGTGAGTCTGTTTCTATTTTGTAAATAAGTTTATTTATGTCTTTTTTTTTAAAAAAAGATTCCACATATAAGTGATATCATATGGTATTTTTCTTTTTCTGGCTTATTTCACTTAGAATGACATCTCCAGGTCCATCCATGTTGCAGCAAATAGCATTATTTTACTCTTTTTTATGGCTGAGTAGTATTCCATTGTATTGTCAGCTTCTTAGTAAAGGAGCCAACTCCTGCTGTATGGATCACGATAAACACAGAGGGGTGAGAAGACTTGCCTACAAATGTAGATACAGAGTCAAGACCAGCACTCATGGCTCCTCACTCACAGCTCGGGGTCCTTCCCTCCTTGTGTCCCTCCTCAGGCCCCATGACTGGCTTCTACCTACAGAGCTGTGAAGGCTGCAGAGGCTCAGTCTGACCCTCATGCTCCTCTTCTGAGCTGGCACCTTCTGCTTTTTCTGAGGGTGCTTTTCCCCTTCCCAATCTAAGCCTGGTTGTAGAGTGGGAGGTTCTTTCTCTAGTTTTCCTGTTTCCTGGGGCAGGTGGAACATCTGGTCCAAGGGCCCCCAGGCTGCTCACCACAGGGAAATGGAGTGAGGGAAAAGAAATAGCCACAGAGATGTAGCAAAGATTTCAGGCATCTTAGAACATCCTTCTGGCCGTGAGTCACAACCCATAGTTCTGTGTTCTCGATCTTAAATTGTGTGGGAAGTCCCTCTGAGATGTTCTTGGATGTCCTTCTTACTTTATCTGGCCAGTCTTGACTACCCAGCTCTGATCAGGCTGGAGGCTGCCTAACTGCTCAGACTGGGGGTGCTGGCAGACCCTTCTAGCTCTCCTTCCTGATCTTTCCAGGCATGGGACTGAGGCCGGCCCTAAGTTTCCTGGGACGGCTCTTGGGAATTGCTTTGTGCAGTTGCTTTGTGCAGGCTATGAGCTCCTCTCTTGTGATGTCCACTCCCTCGTGACCTCCCTGAAAGTGAAGGCACAGAGCAGAGTCAGGTAAAGGCCAGTCGCCGTTGCTATTTGGATTATACCCCAAGCCCCAAAGTAGACCTGGCAAGCTTGGGTAAAATACCGACTTACTCTTCCTCTGCGGCCTTCGACACCAAAGGAGGCCAGGTGGCTGTCATGACCCGTTTGCGCTTGCTTCTGTGTACCCTACCCTTCCCTTCCTGGACCATTATTAGGGTGGGGGCAGCTCTCCCCCGAGGGAAGACCCCCAGGTTGTCTTCCTTCTAAGGTGTGAGTGAATCCAAGAAGAAACTAGCCATATTTACTGCCCCACTGAAAGCTCCATGCTGTAGCCCCGGAGGCCCCATTAATATTTCAAACTTTGATTCATCCATGTGGACACTCCTCTTAGGAAAGGGTGGAGCAGAGCACCCAGCACCTTGCAACGCATCTTTCTGTATGGATTTCCGGATACCCCCTGCCTCCCTCCCGAGGTGATCTTGCAGGCTCTCGCCCAGATAACTCGCTTTCCTTTCTCCTCCGGATAAGATTGACATTTCTTAAGACTCTCGCCCCTGGAAGGCCTGCTCCCTTTTGTGGCCTGCTTTCTCTGCTGTTTTGTTTGCCAGCTGCTCCTCATGGCCAGCCCTTAAGGCTGATTCTACGTTGGTTGAACATCAGTATCTTTTTCTGCCACTTGAAGCCAACGGGCCTACCCTCTGACATAGCCTGGCCCCTGGCAGAGGCCACCTTGCTTTACAGGAACCTGCATCCTGTGTATCTGCTCACTCCTTACAGCTTTGGGAGCTTCTCCTCCCACCCCCTTCCCATTCTCTCCAGATGGGCCTCTGGGTCCCAGCTCCCAGGAGCAGAGTGGAAGGACCCAGACCCTCCCAGCTTAGGTTACTGTGGGTGGGGGCCCCCCTCTTGTGTTACTTTCCCCTCCATTTTCTTCTCTCTCTGCTCCTCCCTTCCCCTTGCCCTCCACGGAGCTGTCTTTTACAATCACATCTTTAAACACAGAAAATGCTTCACAATACAGAGACGATAAAAGACATCATACCCACCGAGGGACCAGGAGATAATTTCCTCACATGCATTTTCTGACAATTTTGGCAAAGCTGCTTCACAAACACCTGCATTAAATATTCCCCACCGCAGGTGTCGCTTCACGTGGCCTTGGAGTGAGTAACACTCAGAATGGTGATCACCGGAAGGTGTGGGGCTAGCCCAGACATCCACCTGGATTCACTTCTTGGGAATCCGGGGTGAGGGAGGCCTGGGACCAGGGCTGCACAGGGTTAGATTGGCTTCTACTCAGCAGCACAGAGAAGGCAGTCCAGGCTCGGGCCTTCGAAGGAGACAGCACTGGCCCTTTAACAGCAGCACAGCCCTGAATACCAAGCAGTTGTTAATTTAACCACTTGCTATCACTCTTCTGCTGCACAGATGAGAAAAACGAGGCGGTGAGTAGTCAGAGATTAGATCCTAAGCACCTCCACCCCCTCGTCTTTGAGATGAAGAGGCTGGACCACTGTTTCTCCTCATTCTCAAACAGTCTGATTCTATAAAATCACTCCTTCCAAATTTATACACTCTTGCTGATGAGTGCGGCTGCCTCTCTAATTTCCGAGGGATGTGAAGGGTTTTCTAGCAATCTGCAGGCTGAGCTGAATGCCTCTTTGTGCTCTCCATCGCGATCTAAAAGAAAATCTTTGGAATTGGAGCAGAAGAAAAAAAAAAAAAACAACCATCTGAAAAAGTCTCAGAGAAAGAAAAGTGCCTTCATGGTAGCCTCTGTTCCACAAAAGGAAAAAGATCTTGACATTTTCCCAGGAGTGAATGAGCAGGTGCAGCAATTGTAAGAGTTAATGGCAAGGTTTTCCCAAGAGCTCTGGGATGAGGACAGGATCATGACTGAACTTCTCAATGAGCTTTTTAAGGGATGATGTACAGGCCAGAATTGAGAGATGCCATTATGTTTCTCAGATGAGGAACAAAAAGGCTGTTTTAATGTGTCTCTTGTTTTACCTCCCTGCTCAGCAGCCTGTGGGTTTATGTATGTATGTACGTATGTATGTATGTATGTATGTACGTATGTCTGTACGTATGTATCTCCATCATCTCGTGTGTATGCATGTGTGCATGTCTGTATCCATCTGTCCATCCATCCCTCTGCCTTTCTTTCTCTTTATCTCACTTGCCTGCTCTGTCTGCCTCTTCTCACTTGTGTCTTGTCAGCCTGAAATTACTTGTCTTCCCAGTAAGGATGAATAATGAAGTCGTTTTTCCCCCACCCGCAGTATGTCAGTCTTTCTCCTGAGTGGACGGTTCAGGTAGTTTTCATTGAATTAAAATTCCAAATCTGCCCTGAAAGTTGAAGCATACATCTAGATTGCTTCCTAAGGGTTTTCAGAAATTCTACGACAGGTGATCACAGCTGCTGACATTGGGCCCTCTTCTCTGAAGGGTCCTGGAAGCCTTTTAGTGTAATCATCAAGGAGGTGTCCCCAGGTACCTGTTCCAGTAACAGAGGCCACATCTTCCCATTCAGAGTCTTTTTGTGTGCTGAGGTGTGAGTGGAATTTGGAGGTTGCAGAAGCCCACACAGGATCTCTTAGTGCCATCCCTTCCTTAAAGAGTTTGAGGTCTTGGAAAGAAAATACACTCATTTCCTGAGAACAAACATAATCATGCAACCTACAGAAAGAATTTTTGAAGAGCAAATCATCCATTTTAGCTCCCCGGCCCTGCTCATTTGACTTGCTAGAGTGTAGTAACTATCGCTGACGTTGATGGAGAGCATGGACACTGTTATAAGCATTGTACACGCATGAACACACTTAATTCTCACAATCACCCAATGGGGCAGGTACTATTAATAGCCCTATTTTACAGGAAGGGGGTTAATGAAGGAGCTGATATCTTTCTGATGGTAAGGCTGAGGGATTAAATAGACAAGGGAATCCAGAAAGTGAATTTCTGTCCTACCCACATTTTACTTTTACATTCCCTGCAGACAGGCAAAAATAGTGTAAAAAATAGGGCAATAAGGATAAATAGGGCAGGGGAAAAAATAGAGCAATGATGGCTGGATTCGTGGTCTGCCAGGTTGGATGTGAGTGGAGGGGCTTGATATCATCTTGAGATCATCCTCGGCCACTGGTCAGCTCTTGAGAACATCTGGAAGACAGATGGGTCTCTTCAGCTCTGTGTCACAGCCACTCTGAGCCCTATGACACTGGTGATGCCTCTTCTCCATCTCCAGTCACCCTCTCCCCACCAGGAATACAGACTTGCTGGATGCAGTAGAATCTAGGTTTCGGTCGATGCCTGACTTATGCTGCCTTTACTCTTCAAGTTTCTTGAAGGGTTGAAGGGGGCAGACGGAAAAGGGGGCTCTAAGAACGGGCTCCCCACCCTCTGATCATTTTGCATCTCCTCTGCAGGCAGGGGAGGAACAGGGTTGAGGAGGGGGAGGGGATCGAGCCTGAGTTCACTGCTTCTGCGAGGCTGGTGGGATCTCCCTCGCATTCTGTCAATACTAGAAGTGGCTACTTGCCATCCTGGGCAGCACCATGAGCCGCCTGTGTTTTCCAATGGGCTAACCTTGGCTTCCATTTTTTAAGCCTTTAAACCAGAGTGTAGAGAAAGAAGGCCCCTCCAGTGCAAGATATTGACAGCTTATCTAAATTTAGAGGCCGTGTGGAGTGTGATTTTGCATATGTCCCTTCCAGATGCCAGTTGGCACCACAGAGCTCAGCACAAGCCCTGAGCATTTACGTGCTGCTCCCCCCGCCCTCCACCCTCCCAAACACACACTGCGTGTCCCAGATCGGGTGCTTCAAGCAGGTGACTAAGCAGAGACAGCAAAGTACTCTACAGATCGTTTTGAAAATGGCTCCTTTCGAAATGCCATGAGATCTGGGTGCAGCGCTCTCTCTGGAATCTGTAGGGACATGTCGTGTACCCAGCACAGTGCTCGTGTGTGTCGGCCAGCTCTGTCCTCTGCCAAACCTGTTTAGGGGCCGAGCTTTCCCTGCCAGAGCCTCTCAAATTCTGAGAGGAAAACGTTTGCTAGACCTGACAGGACATGGCCACTAGATGGGGCTAAAGGTCTGCGAAACTTTTTTTTTTTTTTGGCGTGTGCGCGCCTAAATCTGTAATTCCGCCCTTAGCTGAAGAATCCTTGTAGAAGAGAGAGACCTTGATCATAAATCCCACATGCAATAACAGGTTCATAATGCATGCCAGTGACTACATGTTGTATTTTTTTTCTCCCTGAGAAATAAAATTTCTCTTTCAATGGAGAAGGATGTTCCTTAACATCTAACATGTGCTAATGTTAAATCTCTTTCCTAGGAAACCTGCAAACTGAGCCTTTAATGTGCACTGACCAAAGACATCTGGGCAATGTCTGCAGTGAGATGCCGATTGATAGCTTGAGGGACTGAGAACACATAAGCCACAATCCTGGCAGCCTGGATAGAGAGAGGGTTATTTCTCCCCTAAAAAAAAAAATGAATATTTGACTTGTCAAAAATGTTTTCTCATTGATCCACCGATATAGAATCTGCAGGTTAGAGAGGTGAGTTTACCGAAAAGCTCCTTCATTCTGGGAAGAGAAGTTAATGGAAAAGAAGAGACTAATTTCTTCCATTTAAATATTTTTGAGTGAGTTTAAGAATAAAATCTTGGTGGGACAGAAATTCATTTCTTTGTTGCCCTGACTCTTCCCATTTCATAGCTTTCCAAGTTACCTGGGTAATAGGGATGATAGATCATTAAAAAAAAAGCCTAATGAGAGAATCAACAGCAGAATTTATATGAAAACATAGCACAATATGTTCACCAACATCTCAATTTATTCTTAATATTAGTCCTTTTCTTAATAGTGCCATGCAACAAAAATGGGCTGAAATTTCCCAATTATGCTGCACTTTTTGGTACCTTATTGTTGATCTCTTTCCATGTTGACTGTTGATCATGTGCAGCATGTGAGATTAGATAAAAAGAAAAACCAAAAGCAAAAAGTCCCCAGACACTAAAACTTAATTTGATGTTGCGTTGCAATTACTTTGAAATCTCCAGATGCCATAGGTTATCAGTTGATTCGCCAAACTGATTTCTTGGATCTACACTAGGAGAACAGGTGCCTTGTGTGTGTCTTTCACTCTTGTCTGCCTGGCTCCTGGCATCGTGTATGGCAAGTGTCTGGGCTCTCAAGCTACTTGCTCCATGGGCGTGAAGGTCTGGCTATGGGCCCAGTATGGAGGGAACATGTTAATTTCTATATTTTGTAGATGTCACACTCTGAAATCTGCCTTCTTCAGACTGACCCCTTCAGAGGCAGAGACTTACCTAGAGGTCTTGCAAGCTTACCATTGGGAAAAGTAGGGTCAAAATCACTGCACCCCCCCCCCCCCAGTACAAAAATGAGGAACAATCCTGCTGCCTTTCAGAGAAATCAAACCAAGATTCTCAAAGTTGAATGTGGCACAGTTATTAATTTTTTTGAACAGGCTTGTTTGTTTTTATTACTATGTATTGTAAGAGGCATTTACTCCATCAGTATTTTTCTTTTCCAGACTTTGATGGCGTTTTCCTGGTTTCCATAATGCTATATAGTCGTCTCATATTTTGTGCAGACACCTGGGGCCATTTGTAAAAGGAATGTCTGTGTATAATAAAGCATGTGGTCACTTAGACCCTGAGATAAACAAAGCAGGAGCTCTTAATGAGGTGAGAGAAGTGTTTATTCTTCCATAGACAGACTTCTTTGTCAGACTTCATTGCCAGAAATAGATTAATCCAGGAAGCAGATGGATGTGTTCTAGGCTTTGAGTTTCTCTTCCATCAAAAGACTTCTTAACCTACCTCCCCTTCCCTCACTTTCCCTCCCCTCTTCTCTGTTCTCCTTCCCCCTCCCTTCCCTCCTCCCTTCTCTCCTCTCCTTTCCAGACAAAGAGATAGGTCTCTTTCTTTCCCTTCAAGATGCAGTAAATCATGGTCTCTGATCTTCAAATGGGGAATAGTTCTGTCTCCTTGGGCTGCATTCCTATCCGGTGATGTGGAACCATAGGTCAAACTTGGGGGACGTACCATCTGCCTCTCAACAGCCGGGCCCCAGAAGCTGGGGTGTGACCACAGCAGGACTGGAAACTGCTACCTCCTCCCCAGCTGCTGAGGCTGCAGACCCAGCAATGTGGGAACCAGAACTGGCCTCCAGCTCCTTCTGTAGCCACTCTCTCCCCGTCTGCTTTCTGCTGAGGCTGCAGACCCAGCAATGTGGGAACCAGAACTGGCCTCCAGCTCCTTCTGTAGCCACTCTCTCCCCGTCTGCTTTCTGTTGGCGGTCACACTCAGGAAGCAAAGGGACTGCAGGGCAGGTCACATTGTTGCCGCTATTGCTTCTGACAGTTACTTACTCTGGTCAGGATGTAAGGCTATTGCGGTAGGGAGTGCTTTTCAGCGTGGTCCCCTGAGGTCCCCTTCTGCTCTGGGGACCCTTTTCCACAGGGGCCTTGCTGGGGACTCCCAGCACTCACAGCAGCATGGCTCTCTCCGAAAATACGGCCTTGTAGATATTCTCATCCGAACCCCTCACAAAATCCTCTCCTCTCTGCCCCTTGTCTCATCCTTATTGGGATGGGGCTCTGGGATCATCTCTGTAAACCTGCTGGAAGACATCTGTCCCAATCATCTTGATAGTTGAAATGGAGTCAGAAAGAGTCTCCTAATATCCCACTCCTTGAGGACTGAATGAGATCTTGTAAATGGAAACCAAAGGTGAGGAGATCTCTGTCAGCTATAACCTTCTGTGCTGATCACTTATTAGCATCTACATTCTGTGCTAATCTGATAGCAGAGTCTTATTACAACCACTACCAGGAAATAGTATAAAAAAACCCCCTTCCAGTGTGAAAGTGTACTTTATGGAAACAATGTTTAGATTCTGGGATTGGTGGTGAGTAATAATCTGTGGTGGGGGAGCAGTTAATTTCCAGTCCTGTGTCAGAGGCAGTGGGTGGTCCCATGCTCTGTGCAGTGAGCACTAGCCTCCCTGCTGGGGAGACGTCCCCAGGTCAGGTTGTGTGCTGGCAAACACACTCAAGTGGCACAACAATTGACTGTAAGACAATGCTTTGGTTGTTTTCAAAAGCCAAAGAGAAGTTCAGTCAGCTTTTCATAACTAAAGGAATGAGGGGGTAGAGGGATAAAGGTATTGCAGCCTGGGCATGCAGATGGAGAGGAGAGTGGCTGCACAAGGTGTGTGTGTGTGTGTGTATGTGATGTGTGTGTGGTGTGGTGTATGTGGCATGTGTATGTGTGTGTATGTGGCGTGGTGTGTGGTATATGTGTGTGGCGTGGGTATGTGTTGTGTGTATGGTGTGTGTGTATGAGTGTGGTGTTTGTGGTGTGATGTGTGTATGTGGCGTGGTATGTGGTTTGTGTATGTGGCATTGTGTGTGTGGTGTGTGTATGCACACCCACACTTGTGTACCTGTAAGTGGGCAAGGGTGTCTTCAGAGCATCAGTTAGATGCTTAACTGGCCTGACAGGAAGTTGACAGAAGGAAGGTCTTAGGAGCCAATATTGAGAAGGTTTGATAAATAGTGAATGCTGAGTCATACTGGTTTCTTTCAAAACCTGTTTCCCATCACAAAAGTAGTGCCTGCTTGTATCATAAAATGAAGACACTGTGAAAGGTTCCTAGGATGGGGCGGTGTGTTTCCATTCCTGTCCTGGCTGTGTGAGTTCAAACTTGCTCCGTCTAATTCCACCCCGGCCCAGAGCAGGGCTTCCTTTCACACTGTGTCCAATCTTTAGTGCTCACGTCTGGCCTGATAGGGGGCAAGGTGGTGGCTATCGAATGTCTAGTGTCGTTGGACCAGGTCCTGGGAGTTTTCCCCAGAAAGCAGGTGGGGAGGTGGGTGTGGGGCAGCACTGGATAGACTTGGGGGTGTAGGTCAGTGTCACTTCAAGATGGACACCCCTGGGTGACAGACCACACTTGGCCGTGGGTGGAGCTCACTGTGGAGTGAGGAGAAGAGCCCTGTCAGCCTCCTGCCCTCCACAGAGCTTGCCAGATTCCCTCCTGTGGGGTCACAGCCTCTCCTGTCCTCCTCTCCCGTCTGCAGCAGTGTCTCAGCATCTTCTCCACCTGTCGGTCCTTTCCTCCCAGTCTCGCTCAGTCTTAAACCTTTGCTCTGTTACCATATGGCAAAATCTTCCCACCCTAAATCAATTACTTGCCACATTTTTCTTGTTCTATTGTGTGTGACTCATGCCTGGTTACCAGTAAAGGGTTTTGGTGCATCTAGTTAGGAGGAGAAACCTACTGATCAACCCTCTATGGATAACATAAGAGTGAAAGCCCTTCATTACACCATCCCTTAGAGAGAATCCCTGTGTCCATTTGCTATGTATTCTTCCGTATTATTCTAGGCACATATGGGCAAATAAGACATGCAATTATGGCTGTATTGTTTACTGAAACAGGATCTTACTACACGGACTCTTCTGCATTGTGTGGTTTTCACTTAACACATCTTGGACGTCTTTCCAAATTGTTAGCCGTAGATCAACCTATAATCCCTGGGGGAGGAGGAGAATGGTACTTCGGGAAAGATGCTCTGGCAATTCTGATAGGGAATCCTCCCCCACTCCCGGGTGCTGTCGGGCAAACCCCTGTGATCAGTACCCTCACTCCTTTGCTAGGTGCCCATGGGGCTGTGCCCAATGCCGTATCAACACCCTCACTGTCACTTTTTTGGATTTAAAAAATGTCCTCTAATCCCTTTCAAAATCTCTCTCTTTCCCTTTCTTTCCCTCTCTCCTTTCCTTCCCTCCCACTTTTCTTTCTCTCTTTACAATTAAAAAAGCCACTGCATATCAGGGATCTCCTTAATGGGGAAAAGAACCACAGAAAGGCTGTTCTCTACTTTTCCTTTCCTGTAGATAGGACCCTCACTGAACTCTGATCTCCCTGAGGAGGGAGGGGACACATTAAAAATGCCCCCTGCATCTCTGAATGTGATGGTGCTGCAGGGCTGAGGAGAAGCCGGGGAGGAGCTTGCTTGGCAGGGACCCTCGGGACTGAGCTGAGGCTCCTCTGAATCCTTGGAAAACAGCATTTCTCTTCTGTCACTGCTATCAGGTTTCTCACAAGATGCATCTGTGCTTCTAAGAGCATAGCAGGAGAGCATGCACATGGCACTGGAGCAGTGATGGGATGCCTGTGATTCCATCACATCACTAAAGCAGTGCGTGGGACAGGAGCCAAGCTAGCACCTGGCTTCCCTGTCCTCCCCCAAGCCCTGTTGCTTGATCTTTCATATTCTTGCCTTTAATAATCTGGGGGTAGTGCCTCTAACTCATGCGGCCTCCATCCTCACGTAACCTCTTTTATAATCTTCATAGTCGGGGGCACCATTGGAATTCCAGCTTTTCCCTGAAACAAGGGACATAGTTCAGCACATATCTCTCTATCTTCAATATTCTGTCTCTGATCAATAAGGAAACATTTTTGACAAGCCTGATATTCAATTTTGAG
Organism: Camelus bactrianus; assembly: GCF_048773025.1. Classification (NCBI taxonomy): domain Eukaryota; kingdom Metazoa; phylum Chordata; class Mammalia; order Artiodactyla; family Camelidae; genus Camelus; species Camelus bactrianus. The sequence continues at coordinate 37,696,871 of NC_133540.1, forward strand.
GAGGAAAACGACCTTCTTGAGCTTGGAGAGCAAAGATTTCTGTGCCACGGCGAGAAGACACTGGCTTTCACCCTGAACTTGTGGAAGGAGATTTTTAGGGTAATGGACACTTGGCCTCTGTGACAGCTTCTTTCTACAAGGGCTTTCTTCTTAGGCTCAAATATCCAAGCTAGTAGCAAACATTACAACCCATGACACCAGCAATCACAGAGAAGAAAAAAGAAGAGCAAATGATGCCCTTTGATTTTCTTAGGAATAAGGGACATGGTTATATTATGAGGTTTCAGAAGGAGTTATTTGGACCCTTGAACAGAATTTCCATTTGGGGGAAGGTGAATTCCCTGGTGAATCTCAAGGAGCAGTTGGAATTTGAAGACTTTATTCAACTGCTTATTAAGATAGAGTCTCTGTTCACCTCAATTTTCCTATTCCTCCTGGTTTGAGATCAGAAGATATTGTAGACACCCAGGAGCCAGATGCCAGTTCCCAGTACAAAGAAGGTAGATTTGAAACCCTCTGTGGACCATCCCACTTCCTGTTCTCAAGATGCTTGGGATGCAGTACAAGAAACCATGGTCAGACAGAATCTTCATTATGGGCTTCCAGTTAAATGGGAAGTGCACACACAGCATTTTTTCACTCCCAGGAGACACAGAAGGGAGTTTGGGAGGAATCCATGAACCGCTCAGAAGTCTATATTTCCAAGACATTTGGAGGAAGAGCCTTCTCTCTGGGGGCAGACTAATTCCAACCTTGGGGCAGATATACTGAAATGATTGACTGGGAGTGTGGATAACTATTCAGGGTCTGAAAAAAAGAAAGCCAGGGCTTACCAACTAAGAAATGAACTGGTCCTTGTTAGAAATCAATACATTGAATGGAACTGAGTTGGTAGATGAAGCCCCAGCCAATCGGGGCCTGGGGTTTGGGCACCTGCGTTTATCAGCTTTGAGTCTAGTTTTGTTCAGTGATAATCTGAGAGTAGTTCTGCATGCTGATTGGCTGGGGAGGTTCTCTTCTGCAATGAGAAGATAATCAATCATGTTACTGGCTTTTGTCTTGGCGAAGGTATTTAGATTTCAGCCAGCTGGTGAGCTGCCTCAAGGCCACCTGCTTGACTGAAAAATAAAGCATCGGTCTCTTTCCCTTTGCAAGGAGAAGGGAGGAAGTATTGACTTGTGTGATAATTTTAGGTGGATGATTACATTTGGCCTCTTAGGCTCCAGCTGAAAGTTCAATTCAGATGACTGCTTTTTCTTTTCATACACCGTTGAGCAATCCTGTGTACTGCCATGGCTAATGTTCTTGATACTGACTGTCCCTTCACTTTAACAAAGCACAGAATCCCTGGCCCACTCTCTATTTCATGTGCCTCCCGGCTACTGGAACATAATGAGGAAATGCACTCTTTCTGTGGAAGTTAAGAATAAGAACCTTACACAGACATGTGCAGAGAGGCTCTCCAGGAAACAAAATTGCTCTGTAGGAGAGAGTCAGAACAGTGAAGATGTCTCTGATAATAGTTTATAAAATCTACTAGTTTCCTCTGGTGCATTTCACATTTACAGGGCAATTGGTCATGCTTCTGGTGCCATTTGGCTGAAACATCACTATCTCAGATGCCAAAGTAGCAAGCAGCTTCCCTGTGTATGAGCTAGCCCCAAATTGGAGAGGTGTTCTTGACTCCCTCATTACCCATATCAAATACATCAGCAAACCCTGCCATTCTATCTGTATAACACATCTCCAAACTTCCCGCTTCTCTCCATCGTCACTAATTACCACCCAGTAAAAGCCTCCCTCGTCTCTCACCTGGATCATGGCAGTTGCCTCCTAAGTGACCTCCCTGGTTCCGGTTTTGCGTTCCAAAATCCACTCCCTTCACAGCAGCCAGGGTACTCTTTCTTCTTCTTTTTGATTTGGAAATTAGTTTATTTTTAATTGTTTTAAAATTGAAGTATAGTTGATTAACCATGTTGTGTTAATTTCTGATATACAGCAAAGTGATTCAGTTATACATATATATATATATATGTTCTTTTCCATTATAGTCTAATACAATACATTGAATACAGTTCCTTGTGCTCTACAGTAGGACTTTGTTGTTTATCTATTTTGTATACAGTAGTGTGTATCTGCTAATCTCAAACTCCTAATTTATCCCTCCTAGCCCCCTTTCCCCTTTGGTAACTTTAAGTTTGTTTTCTATGTCTGTGAGTCTGTTTCAGTTTTGTAAATGAGTTCATTTGTGTCATTTTTTTAGATTCCACATATAAGTGATATTGTATTTGTCTTTCTCTGTCTGCCTTACTTCACTTAGTATGATCATCTCTAGGTCGATACTAGATGGTTCCTGCAAATGGCATTATTTCACTCTTTTTTATGGCTGAGTAGCTACGGTACTCTTTTTAAAAAACAATTAGGTCACAAATTCCCCACTATTAAGAACTAATAGCTTCCCATCACAGGCCAAAATGAAGCTCTCCAATGGGGTCTTCAGGACCTCATGAGATCTGGCCTCTGCCCACCTGTCTGACTTCATCTCCAACCTCTCTTCTCTCCCTCGTCCTGCTCTTGCTGGGTCTTGAAAACATCAAGTTCCCTTCCACCTTAGGACCTTTGCACTAAGTGTTTCCTGTGTCCAGAATGTTCTTCCCTTAGTCAAGACCTCACAGGGTCATCTTTTTTTTTTTTTTTTCTGGTTTCAACTTAAAAGTCAACTCCTCAGAGAATCTTTCTTGATCAATGTAAACTAAAGTAGTCCAGTCTTTCTGTATTATATTACCCTGTTTTATCTTCAAAATAGCACTAAACACTACCATACGTTTTTTTCTTGTGTATTTGTTTATTGCTTGTCTGTTGTATTCAGAGTATACCCAGTGCCTAGAATAGTGTTTTGTAAATGGTTACCTAGTAAATAATGGAGCCAAGCCTGGAGGAGAAGAGACTTTTCTAAGTGACACAGGACTAGGCTGCTTTAGGTGTGGCCCTATCAGAAATTAGGGAATGGGGCTGAATGACTTTTTGCAGGTTTATTTTTGATCCATGTTCTGAACTTCTAAGTTATCAGATACTTTCTGAGGCCCAATGTCTGCAGTGCTGTTAAGTGTATTCAAACAATGACAACCTCTCATCTTCAGGAGGTAAGAGATTGACCTCATTCTCAGCTGATCTGATCAACTGAAAAGCAAAATGTGCCATTAATTTTAGGATCCATTATATGTGACATTTTTGTCTTGCAAAAGGTTAGGGGTCAATAGGAGAACTGGAGACGCTTGCTAACCCATGTATCTTTTTTCACGTTTGGAAATTAGTTGGCACTGGGGACAGTCTGTGTCTCACCCTGATTTGAGGTCTGGGTCTTACTTTTCCAGGAAGGGCTGGTATCTATGCTGTGTCCTCAAGTGTCTAAAATATCTTATTCATGCATAAACAAAGGGCACGCGTGATTCAGACAGGATGAATCCCTGAACCTCACAGACAGGAGAAAAATGTAGAGTTGTGATACTTAAAACATTTCTCAGCCTCTGTTGTCAGGACTGGTTCCCACTTCAGCACATTTCTGAAATGAACTCTGCTAAGGCTGGGTCAGTGACACCATAAAAAAGAATTCTGCAATTAAAAAGGCTTAGAGGGATCAATGGAAAGATGGCCTTTTTTTTTTTTTTTTTTTTTTTTCACCCCAAACCAAGTCACTTAAAGAAGTAAGCTCAGTAGAAGTACTTCCTTACATCAGTTTTACCGTCAGTCAAAATGAAGGCATCCAGGCTGGGAAGAACCGCCATTTGAGGAACTCTGAAGGGCAGTTTTTAGAACTTGGCCTTTGCTTGGGAAAACATTTTAACGTGATGAAGGCATTCATGCAGTGACTGCAGTGGTCCTTAAAGTTTGATAGTTTACAGAGAAAGATAATGGGATTAGGAAGTAAGATACAGATGAAACAGCTCATTGGAAAAGTCCTACCTTTCATGAACAGCTAGAAGCCTTACTATTTCAATTTACCAGCTGGTTGGTACTGATTTAACATATTATCATAAAAGAAAACAATCACCTCCACCAATTCACATAATATTCAATGTACATTTCTACCTTTGACGCAGCCGGGCCTCAGGACTTAGATTTCGCTGGCTGTCTAATAAATCTACCAAAATACCCCAAATCAGACACAACAAAATGAATGAAAAAGGAGCAAGAGTCACTAGTGTCTGGAGCCCTCTTAGTGTTCCAAGGAAGCAGCTATTTTCATGAGCCATCCTGTAATGATAAGTGGCTTCAGGAGTTGACAGAAGTCCAGCCTCTCACTTGAATGGAAAGCCATTAAGATCCATAATGAGAGAGTATCCCATGGGAGGAATTTTAAATCAGAAAGTTGATTGGTTCTTTCTGGTGGTTTGCGATTACTGAATTACACGCATACACACAGAGCAAAAATGGCCACAGAACTCTGTGAGGGGACAGAATGGAAAGTTTAGAGAGTATTTGAGCTGGAAGAGCTTAGAGAGCATCCAACCTCAACTCCCTCCTTTTGCCAACGAAGAAACTGAGACCTGAAAAGTTTAAATGATGTGCCAAGCACCATGCAGATCATTAACAATTAAGTGAGTGCTAGCACCTGAGTGTGTGAAACAGTCTTTCTAGACAGAATGGAAAAGTAGAAAAAAGCCCCATTATTTCTAATGCTGATGATATTGTCTTTTAAATGTCTTTCTGCTACGAGATGGCATATGTGTGAAGGGCTGTGACGTCTGAGGTTGAACACAGGATCTTCTACTCTTAGCTGTCTGATTGTAGGTAAATCATTTAACCAGTCTGGGTTCCTGCTCCCTGATCTTTGGAGAGTACAAACACAGGCAGTGGTGAGCTTTAGAGACAATGTGTGCAAAAGCTAGTGTACACTAGACACTTGGTAAATGGTAGCTGTTCTTATTATATTAGAGGAAATATTGGTTACTAGTGGAGAGAATAGGTGCCAGAGTCAGACTGACAGGTCTCGAATCCTGCCTCCACCACTTCCTAGTCCTGGGACCTCATTAGTTCTGTAAGCCTTGGGTCCTTCTCTTTTAAAATAGGAGAAACAAAATACTTACTTCAGAGGGCTGTTGTGGAAAATTAATAATATAATTCGTGGAACATGTGTAACAGCATTGCACATTGAAAAGTTTGATAAACACTGGCTATTACGATAATTATTTTATATTTTGCTGTAGAGGATATAGGGCAGGAGTCAGTAGACTTTTCCTGTAAAGGATCAAGTCATTAATATCTTGGGCTTTGCATGCCATAAGGGCTCTGTCGCAAATACTCAACTCTGCTATTATAGCAAGAAAGCAGCCGTAGACAATATGTAAATGAATATGTATGGTTGTGTTTCAGTAAAACTTTATTTACAAAAACAGGCAGTGGGCCAGACTTGGCCTGTGAGCCATATTTTATCAACTCCTGATAAAGGGCAATTAAGAACTCCTGCTCTATGGCTTCTGGAAGAAGGCATCTGTTGTTATGGGTAAAGAAGTAGGTGTCTTTTTTCATGGAAGGAACTAAATAAGTCACCTTTAGGCACATGTTTCCTATCTTCAGACCCTGTTCATGGCAGAATTTACTAATAGTAGGGCAACAGAATCTCCTTTTTTGCCCTCTGACTACAGCTTGCTTTCTTCCACCAGATAGGGTCAGTCAGGTCCATAAAGAGACAAAAAAATCTAAGAATCACCTCACAGTCAGATCCATGATACACTCAGTTCCTAGGCTGTCTTTGAATTTCATTTCATGATGTTCGTGTATAAGATCATAGATATTACTTGCAAGTGCTGTGTGGTTCTGATATTGGCATGATTTGCACAGTTTCCCTTATTATAAACGCTAGAGGTTTTCAGTTTTTCTCCCCTCTGTTTGTAGAAGAGCAGATGGTTATGCCTTTGCTTTGAGTCCTAAGACACTTCACGGGCAGAAGGTCTTCAGAGACAAGGGGTTTTTGGCCTTTGACACGGCCTGGTGATCTTTCTCAGGTTGTTCCTGAACCCAACAAGTGGAAGGTCTGGCACTCCACTTCTGGAGATGATTAAAGGTGGCACTTTGCTCCAGGGTGGAGGTGTAAACTTATTAATCTAGTACCAGAGTACATCTTTCAGGCAGAGGAAAGAGAAATTTAATCTTGGCCCCTTTCACATATAGTATCGTGACAATTTTTTTCCTATCCACTGACCTAGGTTCTGGGACTGTACAAAAGAAGCATCTTGGGCAGCTGCAAAAATTAAGGTGTGAATGCTGATAAATAAACACTCAGTTGCTTTATAGAAAGCACGGTGATTGCCAACAACAGTCTAAATGGTAGTGAGCTAATCATTAGGGTGAGGCTCCAAGACTTTACCAACAGCAGTGACACAGAATTAAGTGTTCCCCACAGAGCACGTGTGCAGAGGAAGCTGTTTGTGGGAAAAAGGATCAGGTCCTTGTGGTCTCAGCAGAAACCTGTGACCAAGTTTCCCTGGTTAGAGGGCAGGGAGGACAGTTAAAAAGACACCACAACATTTAGTAGAAAAGGAAAGTTCTCTCTCATATTTCTGACAGTAAACCATAATATTATTTCAGGACCTTCATAGACTGATATTGATAATTAACTTCCCCAGAATCCTCCTTACTTTCTTGGTGGGGGGCATTAAATTTGTCATTTTTAATCAGCATTCTGGGGAGTCAGAAGGATATTACCTTGCCAGTTGTAAATTACGGAAGATGTTGTATGTTTTAATTACTTGAACAGTGTTTCTATAGGTATTAAAATATACTTATTTTCTTGGGCATGAATTTACTTTGGTCTGTCCAGACAGTAGAGTTGTCATTTGCTCCAAATGGACTCATTTTATATTCTATTTCTTCCAATAGAATACTATGTGCTACTTTCTGATTTCTGAGGTAACAGTTAATTGTTTACTAAATTAATTTCATATTAATAGGTGATGAACTACTGTACAATCTTTTTAAAGGCATTTTCTTTTCAAACAGAAGATGCTGTAAGATACAAGACTTTAATCTAAAGAGATGACTCTTCAGTCACATATTTCGTGTGGAGGAGATCTCTGTGTAGGGAGGTGGTGGGGGCAGTGGGTTTGGAGAGTGCCATCTCTTCCTCTCGGAAGCCCTCACATGTATACCTGCTGCCCAGTTATGAATAAAGCCACGTGCCCCCGAGCAGACAGGTAGGACCAGACAGAGCTGAGCCAGAGAGGAACAGACAATGTGGGAGGTCAGCCTTGGGGAGTCAGAGAAATGGGCTTCCTGCCATCATGTCAGGTATTTTTTTATCCAAAAAGTCTAAAGCATTAGGCGTCCATATAGATGATTTGTTTGGGCAATGGTTGGATTTGATGATCCTGAAGAGTCGTTTTATTGGTGTGGTGGGTGGGTGGGAGAACTATATTTTAGATGTTTAACGAGAGAATGTATGGTGAGGTAATGAAGGTTTGACTAAAGAAAGGATTAAAATAAAGCAATCTTTGCAGGCAGTAGCAAGGCCGAGTCATGAAAATAGCTCGAGGGGACACGATGCTCTTACCAGTCTTGTTGGTGGCACCACAAGTGCGTGGAAGGGCAGGGGCTGGAGCCCATGTCTCCTGGTACCCAGGCTTTGGACGATTTTCCACAGAAGAGGAACATGAGCATATCTGATGACAGAAGGAAAGGACCAGAGGACACTGGGTTGAGGATGCTGGAGAGGCAGTGGTTTTTGAGAAAAGAGACCTTTCTTCTTTGAAGTCTGTGAGGGAAGACCAAAGGGTGGATAAAGGGACAAGGAGGCAGATGGAGGACCACTGTTGGGTTGTCACACTCCTCAGGAGAATCCATATTAATGGTGAATGGAAAATCTCTCTGTCTCCACAGACACACAAGTACACACAAGCACATGCATGGTAACAAATAGTGAACAATGGATAGAAATTTAATAATTATTGGGCTGATTCTTCTCCTTTTCAAGGAGTAAATCTTCAAATGATTGCTATGACCTGCTAACGTGGACTTAGGTAGGGAGTGAAAATTGTTCCCATTTTCCTGTTTAAGTCTCTTTTAAGTTCAAGAGTTTTTAGGACGATTCTGACGCAGTTCTTTGCCCAGACGAGGTAGGTTGTGGTGGAGCTGGCTATATTTCACAGAGACAGGAGATCACCATCCTCCCTCCCTTTCTTTCTCTTACAAATTGATTTCTAAGTGTTGAATACACCCCAAGACTAGGATCTATAAAATAGTCTTAACGATTTTACCAGGACTAGTAACCGTGACAAGGTATCTCTTTAAGGCAGGATAACAAAATAATAAAACATCTACCAGCTCTACACTGAAATCATGCTTGGGGGCCCAGTGGAGAGCAGATACACTTTGTATATTTTCCTCCAATGCTATTGTGGTTTAGCCTGTTAGGAAAAGTATAGTGGGTGCTTTACCAGCACCATAAAAAGACCCAGGTCCCTTTAATTTCACATTTCTTGTGACGACAAGCCTTCGGTCCTGTTCTACCCACTTGTCCCCATGTGCAGCTCAGAACTGAGGACTAAGAGCCAAGAGGGTCCTCCTCCTGTATTTCTAATCTCAGGCTAAACCACAGATGCTAGAAATGAATGAGTAAGTTCACGGTCATCCAAAGTTCAGACACCCAGAGAGCTCACATCAGCAGAGAGTATTTCTAAAGGTGCTGGGCAGTGATGAACAGTTTTCATAATTGTCACCCAAGGCTTGGAATAATCCCGAGGCACCCTCTAGATTATCGCAGAGAATTTCTTTTTGCTCCGTCTTGATATTTGATTTCCTTCATTTGACTTTCTAATTTGCTGAAAATGGACAAAGTGTGGTTTATTAAACCTCAGCCAGATTATTTGATCCACGGGGGCACTGAACGCCAAGCCATTTTGTATGCATGAGGACAGAGGGGCAGCAAATCCTGCCGGAGTCTCTTTCCTGAAGAGGCCCCAGGGATGGGGAGAGAGCAAGTCCCTGCTTTAAAGGAAAGCTGCTTGTTGCAAACGGAGGAAGGACGGCCCACCTCACTAGCCACTCGAGTTCAACCACAAAAGGAGGCAACACCACAAAAGGGTTAATTCCGACACAAGACTGCTCCTCGTGAGGCTGACAGCGAGTAAAGCCCCTTTCCTTGTCTAATTACCTGCTGAATGCCGGGTGGGAGCTGGCCCGGCAGGAGGCCCTGCCCTACCTGCTGGAAGGGTTAGGCTGGAACACGCCTGTTTTTTAATCCTATCCACACACAACCCTCTCTTCTGTCAGTTGTTGTGTTTCCTTCCTCACCTCTGGACGCTTGGGCACGTTCACTCGAAACATCATCACAGGAGAACTCGGCTTTGACAGAAACCTCTCTGAAATTATTTTCTTTCCTGTTCTGGCTTGCACTTGAATAATTCCCCATCAACAGCACGTCTGATTGAGTTGGCATCACAAACCCTTTTGTATGCTATTTTTTTCCTTCAAGAAATATTAAAGTCTGAATAAAATTGGAAGAGCTGCCTGGTAATGATCTCATTATATATAAATACAGAAGTGCTCGCAGGGGAGATAATGACTCCAAGACTCAGGTATGCAGCGAATACCTATTATCTTGTGAGGAGTCCGCCCTCCTCCCAGCTCCCCCGCATCCCTTTCAGTTTAAGGTTCAAGTTTCAGAGAACGGATGGCTGATTGAAGCTGGGAATGTTTTTTTTTTCTTTTCCCCTTCATGACATATGTTAGGAGATGAAAGGAACCTGAGCCGTGTGTTTACTCTTCATTTGGGAGTTTCACATGTACTGATTGATCAGAAGGCAAGAAAGGCAGAAGGAGAGACATTTGGTGCTGGCTGCAAACCATATCCATTCTCAATGTGAAGTTCCCTCGCTGGGTGAGGATCATTGTGATGAGGCAGTTCTGGGTAGAGACGCTACTAAAAGACTTTTTTTAAAATAACAGTCTGGCCACCCAGTTTGAGTTCTTAGAGAACAAAATGACAGGCAGAGATGGAGGCAGTAGGGGTGGGGCCGGGGTGGGAAGGGCCCTCCAAATGTGGGATTTTCCTAGTAACTTAGCCCCAGTCATCTTTCTGGCTGCCAAGGCCTGAGCAGATGAATTTAGCACGTCACAGAGGGTCACAGAGAGGGCTTTGTTCCCCACGTGGGCTAAGCCATCCTGGAAAATTTTGACTCCCTGTGATTAGCATTAAAAAAAAAAGAAATTGGATAGGGGAGAGGGTGGCCCACATTGCTCTCAGCATGCCTGTTAGGTTCTAAAGGGGCATTTATCTAAAGAGTGATTGACATCTCCCATCTTAGACTTGAAAGGGGGATGGGGTGGAAGAGGAGGACCTGGCTGTTTCCATCGGCATGGGGTTAGAAGGCTTATTTTTTCTTTCTGTTGTCCATATTAGGCACTATCAGAGATACAATATAACATGATAAGCATAAGTTTTTGGCAAAAGGATGGAGTGGAAGGTAAAGATATGTTGCCCATAGTTACAAGTCTTTTATGCAATGTACATGGGAGGCAGTTGAACAATGACAATAAATTCCTATTGACTGAGTGAGAGTTACCGCCATCAAACCTAAAGGAAGAGTTACTGCCATCAGAGACAGGGGCCCGTGTGGCCTGAGGGGCGCCCCTGCTATCAGGGAGGACATTCCCATTGTGGGGAGGATCCAGACAAATGTTCTTGACCCCAGTTGGATCCACACTATACACATGCTGTTTGATAAACCTCTAAGTTTTTCCTTAGTTTATTTCTTTAGTTCATTTGTTATGCCTTAGCCTCAGGGAAAGAATCTTCTTTTCTCCTTCCAATGCCACAGATACTGCTGGGATCTGGGAGAATGTTCCCCCCACTTGCACTCTGACTTCCCTGGGTGATGGCAATTGGATGTGAACTCAATTGTTTGCAGAAATCAAGTGTGGGGACCCCACCTTCTTGCATTTTTCCAATTATTTGAGGAAGGATCTAAGAGAAATCTTCAATTCAGTAATTACATCTTCCACCCGGGATCCAGTTCTATCTCAGGGCATCTTCATTTTGATAATGATGACGATGATGGTAAAGAAACTACTGTTCTTTGAGAGTTTAACGTGTGCCAAGCACAGTGCTACGGGCTTTACATGCTTTATCTCCTTTCTGGGAGGTGGATACTGTTAGGTCATTTTAAAGATGATGTGACAGATAGAAGCTCGATGTCCACTGGGAAAAGGACTGATTTGTGGCTGCAAAAATTTGGAGGCTATGGAGGCAGGAGGGGAGATGGTTGACATGGAAGAGAAATCTCTAAAGGCATCCCTTATTTTCTCAATCCCTTTGCATTTATTAACTAGTTTTAATGATGACTTCAGTATCCAGCCTCCGTTGTTTGTGATACAACAGAAATACGAGGCACAATCCCTGCCCACAAGGCACCTGTAATCTAGTAGGTGGATGAGAGTAGAACAGAAAAACGCCACCATGTGGGACAAAGCTGGGTTTGGCCTCTCATCTCCTATTAGCTAGACTTTAAGCCCTTAAGCCTTTGGGCTAAGAGTCTTTTTAAAAATGAAATGATTGGATGAGATAAGAAGTTTGCCAGTGTTTTCCATAAGGGGCCAGATTGTAAATATTTTAGTTTGGGGGGCCCTATAGTCTTTGTCTGACTACTCAAGTCTCCCGTCGTCTCATGAAAGTGGCCATAGACAATATGTAACTAATAGGCACAGCTGTATTCAAATGAAATTTTATTTACAAAAACACTTGTAAATAAAAATCAGGTGGGCTGATTATAGGTGGGCTGGATTTAGTCCCTGGCCGACTCCTGGACCAGCGGATGGCTCTAAGCCCTTCACGGCTAGAAAATGCTATCGTTCCTTCACCTTCCACATTGATTTCAGCCTTGGAGTGTAGAGACATTTCTTTGGCTTTTCTCTTTTTGAGGAAGAATATATAAAAAATGGCAATAGAAGTGGTCCTGGAGAGACACCAGGAGGGATTCCCAGCAATGTTCTGATTGAAATTGCAATGGGAGGAATCCATTAAAAAAGGTGGGGAGAAAGGTCCCATTAATCAGAGATGGGGACTGCTGTTTTAGTTGGAGATCTGGCTATTAGCTCAGCAGGGAGACAAGGAAGACAAGATGGGGGAGGCTGGAAACACGGCTTTTCCAGAGGCAGAAGGCTAAAAAATTATTTTTAGAACACAATTTTTGTGCATTTCCTCATATAAGCCTTGGAATCCAAGGCATAGTCAATAATGACATTTTTGCTTACAATTAGGGAACATAATGCAGCATAGCAGTATAACTGACATAAGAACCTGACAATCTTAACAGTCTAACCCAATCTAAACATAGACTTCATTATTCTTGAAATTACATAGATACATCCGTTTGAAAACTCTCCCATTTAGTTTTCCCATATATTTGAATAACTGGGTTTTCCAAGGTGCTTAAATGAATGCACAAGCATACGGCTCTTCCTGCTGCAGTGACAGAAACACCTTGTTCAAAGTGACTTAAACAAGGGAATAGACTACGTGGGCTTAGAATACAGCACAGTCCAGAGGGGTGCTGGCTTCCTCTGGGGCGAGGGTCTGATCCTGAATATTACACGAGGGCTTTTGTTTCTCTTCTCTTTCATTTCTGCCTTCCTTGTGTGTCAGCCTCACCCTCAGGTGGACTCCTTCCAAGGTAGTAAGATGCTATCCCAAGACCCACCTTCTTGTATGACCAAATGCAGTAAAGGAACAAGAGCATCTTTTTTTCAGAAGCGATAGCACAACCTGCTTGTATCCTTGGCCTTGAATGGGCTACTTGCCCGTTCCTAAACCAATTCCTGTGGCCGCAGCCCATTAAGGCCCGCTACACAGCTAAGAATAGTAACAGGGAGGTTCCCCAAAGTAGAACGTCTACTGGAAAGAGGTGGGTGGTTTGGGGATAACCAACAACAGATGTCCAGTGCAATGATACGTCAGAATTTTCGGAATGCTTTAATGGAAACTGTCTCATATGATTACAACAATTTTGTGGGACTATGTTTGCCAGCTAGTATTATTTCCATTTCCATATTCCTAGTGTTCTGGAGAACACTAGGGCTTAAACCACATGACTGGTTCACATTCACAAAGCTGGTCAAAGAGATTGTACTAATTTCTTTTTCCTCATGGTGTGATGGTTGACCACCAAACACAGAACTATTAATCTCTTGTTTGGACTAGATGCCTATTAATCTAAACTAGAATTGGCATTTTTGGGTAGCCATATCACACTGGCTTATACAGATTTTATCAAAGTAAGAGCCTCGCTGATTTTTCACATGATTGCTGCTAAAACATACCTAAAATGGCTTTTTGAACCTAAGTGCAGGGCTACCTTTTTTCCTGTGATATCTCATATTGAATTTCCCCTCTTGCTCCAGCCTGGCTAGAATTTTTGAATCATGTGGAATAGGAAGTATTAACTGCTTCTCCCAGTTTTGTGCCACCTTCAAGTTTAACAAATACACACTTCCATTTCATCTTGTCAGTAATTGCTAAAAGGCTGAACAATAAGATATATGTAATGTTGATGAATTACTGATTTAAATCTGGAATGAGATCTCTAGTGATATATCACAGGACTCTACCTTTGGATTTGTTCAGTATTTTTATAACTGATATGGTTGGAGGCTTAACTGATATGTTAAAAATGTGAATCACCTCACAGATGGAATATGCCCTCTCATTTGACCTCTTGTCCCATATTTCTGACACAAGCACCATTTTGATTGGGAACATCACCTTTTGGAATGGAAAGCCAAATTATTGGCCTGGAGTCAATGGTAACCATGATTTTGTGACACCACCGCATCATTTATCCTGAATAGTCAGGAAAATTGTGGCCATTCAGTTAATGTCAAATTCCTGCAATGAAAATAAGGTAATCACAATGGTGATCAAGCATCACAATCTGAAAATTTAGGAATAAAGTAGATAGTACATATTCCCCTGGTGACTTAATTCTCTTTTTTTCAGATTAGAAAATTAAAATCCTATTACTCAAATGTAAGTGATAAACAAGGATTTGACCAGAAGTATTATCAAGGACTAAGCGTCTCAAGCAGAAGCGTGGTAGGTGGGTTGTAGAGTCATCTGGTGTTAGGAATAACAAACAGAGGCTTTTACACAACATACTCCTACCATGTAGCTTTTTTTTTTTTTAACCATTTTTATGCATTAAACATTTTTGAATTATAGTTGATTTACAATGTTTCAGGTGTACAGCAGTGATTCAGTTATAACTATATCTATTCTTTTTCAGATTCTTTTCCATTATAGGTTATTACAATGGAATACAGTTCCCTGTGCTATACAGTAGGACCTTGTTGTTTTTCTATATTATATATAGTAATGTGTATCTGTTAATTCCAAATTCCCAATTTATCCCTCCCCCTGCCTTCCCCTTTGGTAACCATAAGTTTGTTTTTTATGTCTGTGAGTCTATTTCTGGTTTGTAAATAAGTTCATTTGTATCATTTTTTAAAGATTCCACATATGAGTGCTATCATATGGTATTTTTCTTTCTCTCTCTGACTTACTTCACTTTGAATGACAATCTCCAGGTCCATCTATATTGCTGCAAATGGCATTCTTTCTTTCTTTTTTTGTGGCTGAGTAGTATTCCATTGTATAAATATATCACAGCTTCTTTATCCAGTCATCTGCTGATGGATATTTAGGTTGTTTCCATGTCTTGGCTATTGTAAATACTGCTGCTATGAACACTGGGGTGCATGTGTATTTTTGAAATAGAGTTTCTTCCAGATATATGCCCAGGAATGGATTGCTGGATCATGTAGTAATTCTAGTTTTTTAAGGAACCTCTCTACTGTTCTCCATAGTGGCGGCACCAATTTACATTCCCACCAACAGTGTAAGAGGGTTCCCTTTTCTCCACACTCTCTCAAGCATTTGTTATTTGTAGACTTTTATCCATCACATAGCTTTGATTTGGAGTTCATTCAAAGCACTTTAATGAAGGATGAGAGATTTTTATGAATATTGGAATCAATTATTATTATCACTTAAACAAGATTGAGAAACACTACTGTACAACTTTAATTTCCCTAAAAAGACTCCTTTTAGGATTGGTTTCAGCCATGGAAAGGCGTGGCATGCTTCTTTAGCCCTCCTTGGGAAGGTGTGGGAGGGGGCACAGGTCACTCTCTCCAGGAGGACCACTCCCACCAGCAGAAGTCTTTGCAGCCACTCTCTATCCCAGGTTATGACCATCTTCTCCCTGACAAGGACCCAAACACAGCTCTTCCTGCTCTGCCTGGCTTCTCCCATCTCTACTCTCTCTCCCACCCTTAGATATCCCAGAAATGCTACCATCATGTAGGTATTTCATAGAGAAATTTTGCTTCCAAACTAATGACTAGGTTTCACAGAAGAGGAGCGAAAGCAATTGTCTTCTCCTCTTTCCCATTAAGTGATCTGGAAAATAGCACTTCTATTTAAAAGGAGAAATATTTAGAAAGCAAACTTCCTTCCCCTTTTCCCAACTGCTCTCAGAAAACAAGAAAACAGCAGCTTGTTCTCCTCCTGTTCAGGGTCTGACCCGCCCCTCCTCTCCCGGTGCTCCCCCTAGACCCCACTTCCTCATGACATCCCTTCCTTGGCTACAAGAACAGGTTATCAAGGTGATAATAAGCGAGAAAATGTTCCAGCCTTGTTTTAAGCCTCTGCCGCATTGCCCTGCTCTAAAGAGGTTAAACGCTGTGTGAACCCATGTTTTCCACCCCCCGCCAGGCAGCCCTAAGCCAGGCTGATCCGGGCTCGCCTCGCCCCCTCACCATGAGAGACTCGAGAGACTCGTGCTGCCGGGATGATTGAGGTGGCCTCGGCCTCCCCAGCAGCTGCTGACTTGCGCTTGGAAATTCAAACCTCTCAAGGTAATTCCTCGGCTTATAAAAAAAACTTTCAGCAATGAATTCTGAGTTTGATGCCTCCCACGCCAAGTGGGGTAATGGCAGGCTCACTGACTTCCACAGACGCAGGCCCTGGGAGGGGCAAGGAATATTGGTTATTAAAGTAGTTTTATTTTTTAATTTTTATTTAAATTTTTAAAAGTTTATTTATATTTTTTGGTGGGGAGAGTAATTAGCTTTAGTCATTTATTTATTTATTTTTAATGGAGATAGTGGGGATTGAACCCAGGACCTTGCACATGCTAAGCATGCGCTCTACCACTGAGCTACACCCTCTCACAAAGTAGTTTTACAAGTAGGACTTTTAATGTGGTCTCATTAGGAGATTCTAGCTATTTCTAAAACACCATTCTTGATCTTCATTCTATTCTGAGGTCTTTTAGATCCCAAATGACTTAGGGCTGGTCTGGGCCACCCACAGGCTACAAGTTGGGCTGGCTTCTTACATCAGAGAGAATAAAACTGTGTTTCTGCCTCCTCTGGGCTGGAGCTTCTTTCATTGACTCAAGCCGCACTTTGGTACTGAGGTTGGAGGCCAAACTAATTGTGAAAGGAGATGTGGAGCTGTCGTTTGATATGGTAACTGGGTCACCTCCTGCAAGCTGGTGGAAATGGACATCCTCAGCACAAGCAGATGTGGTACCAGGTTTGGAGCAGTTCCTCCCAATGCAGAGAAGTTGCCCAGAGATTCTGAAACAACCATCTGCTTTTAAGATTTTCTGAATCATTCTCAGGCAGGATCAATTTTCCCTTCTTTTCCTTCCTTACCCCCAAAGCTGCTCCTGTCCCCAATGGCAGGAAGTCCCTGGTGGTGGTCACAGCTGCTGCCGTGACAGTCCTCTGTCTCCTCACAGGGACAGCTTTGTTGTGGGAGGATTCAAACGTCCTGTTGTCTCCTAAAGCTTCAGCTCCGAGTTTCAGGATGTGTTTTGGCAAGTGCAAATTCCAATAGTCATTGAACTCTTGATAATCCTTTATGCCCTGTAGAAGTATGTTTTTATTCATCCGTTTCTTCAGGAGGTAAGAAGTAAAGCTGTTCCACTCTAGGCATAAATTAGCATTTATAACAATGCAGTGCAAAAATGTAATTTAAATAGAACTGATTAGAATTTTGATAGGGCACCTAGGAACCTCTAAACAAATGCTGATCAGGTAATGAGTGGAACAAGTCATTTATTTTAGTGGTTCAGCTATTTGTTCAATGATTGGGTCACAGTTTCCCAAACATATACAGTGACTGTTCATTAATTATTCACTTCTCGCCCAGTAATTGTCCAATTTAACTACAAACTGTGAGCGTATAGGCAAAGCCACAGAAGACAGCAGAGGGAAAAAGTAGCAATCTAGATAAAAGTATATTTTCTTTTTGTAATAACATTCACTAATTCAAGGACTCAGGGAGAGGGGAGCTATTGTTAGACTTTGGCCTTGGTCTTGTCTGCATGCAGTGGATTAAATTGCTCACCATTTGTTAAGCAGGGACATTTACGCTTCAGAGTGCCGAGCTTTACAAAACGAGGCAGTACAAGTTGGCATTCAGCCTGTCTTTGTAGGTAGAGCCTCACCTTTGGGTCAGCGAGCAACGAGCTGTAAGTGGGACAGAAACTTCTGGATGCTATCAATCGAGTCACGTGTTTCTCTTCAGGTGTCTCAACTTCGCAAATGTTCTGAATCAGCCTGAAAGGTTCATTGGCAGGGTTTTTCTCTTTTGATATTTTAGAGGCTCTTCTTTTGTTAAGAAGATGGAAATGTTTCCCTCTTATTTCATGAGGAGTTCAACTCACATCCAGGACATTCTTGGTGCAGCGGCTTCCCCAGTATGTCATCAAATTCAATGTCCTCTTTTACTTATTGATTATCTTCATTGGTAGTTAAAATTAGTTTAGCAGCCCTGTTATGTTGATGTAATTTTGATATTAGTAGGATGTCACTTTCTAGAATGCAGATTGGAAATTAAATCCCAAGAAAGATGGTAAGTTAAATAATTTTCTCCCAAGTCAGAATGAAGCAGTGTTTTATTTTTAAATTTTTTTAATTCTTATTTTTTACTGAAGTGTAGTCGATTTACAATGTTAGTTTCAGGTGTACAGCAAAGCGATTCAGATATACATATACATACATATACGTATATGTATTATTTTTCCATTACAGCTCAGTATAAAAAATTGAGTAGGTCCTTGTTGTTTGTCTGTTTTATATATAGTAATATGTATCTGTTAATCCCAAACTCCTAATTTATTCTCTCCAGGTAACCACAGTTTGTTTTTCTATGTCTGTAAGTCTGTTTCTGGTTTGTAGATAAAATTTACAAAAACAATGAAGCATTGTTTTAAAGGAAGAATCATCAGTTTATTATAGTTTTAACGTCGCCCTCCTTGCCCTGGGTGTTTTGTGGATGAAGAACTTCCAGGGATGGGGCTCTACAAAGTGGAGCCTGCATTGAATGAGCACCTGATATCTGGGGCAGGTGTGAGGACC
Source organism: Camelus bactrianus (assembly GCF_048773025.1). Lineage (NCBI taxonomy): Eukaryota > Metazoa > Chordata > Mammalia > Artiodactyla > Camelidae > Camelus > Camelus bactrianus. The sequence continues at coordinate 37,715,291 of NC_133540.1, forward strand.
GGGCTCACATCGTCCTGTGGTCTGGCGGGTAATGGTTGGTGTAGATTTGTGTGAGTGGCATTAGTCTTTATTCATGCTGCTGCCTGAAAAGAGAACATCTTTGTTCCTTTGGGTACCGGCTGGGTACAAAACAAGCTTCTTAGGTGGTACCCAGTGGAGGCATCTACATCGCTCATCATCACTGAATTAACAAAGCTGGCGACGAGGTGGCCCACATGCTGGCAGTGGACTGACTAGCACGTGTAGAGAATTTCCGTTGTATATGAAAACAACAGCACGTATCTCTGGGAGAGTCTTTGTTTCCCAAACTTACCATACCCATGGGAAGAAAAAGTAAAAGTTTGTCATTGCTGGAAGAATTTAGGGAGATCTGGCTCTGTGTTTGCAAAATTCGACCATCATTTAAATACCTACTTCTTTGAATAGGTCATTTTCTTTGTCAGGCCATTTTACAGCTGAGAGAGGTGAAGAGATTTGTCATCCCCACAAAATAATTCTGAAGCCCAGGAGAAATGGGAACCCATGGTCCACCTCTAAGCAGTTTTAAATCTCCTAGATCCGTGTGTATTCCTGTGTTTAAAAAAATTATTTATTTATTTTTAATTTTGGGGGGGAGGGGATTATGTATGTATGTATGTATGTATGTATGTATGTACGTATGTATGCATGTATGTATTTATTAACAGAGGTACTGGGGATTGAACCCAGGAAATCGAGCACACTAAGCGCACACTCTACCACTGAGCTATACCCTCCCACTCACCATGCTTTTCTTTTAAAATAAAGTAAAAAAGAATTAGCTATCCTACTAGAGATACTGGCTGATTCCGTTTTCTACAGTGATGATTTTGGTTCTAATGAACTCTGCTATTTAGAAATATGCTGAGAGAATTGACTACCTGTGTTGGGGGTAATTTATTTTCTCTGGCTATGTTAACTCTTGAGCACTTAACTGGATTATTTCCCTAATGTGAACAGTGACTCTCTTCATACTAAAACAATTAATTGGACACTTGTTCTAGGGTGAATATTTACTCTCTTATTTTTTTCCTCTCCTCATGCCACCTCTCTTTCCTCACATGTCTTGCTCCCTCTCTGAGAGCAGCTTCGACCACTTAATGTTTATGCGAAGATTGTAAGCTCTCAGAAATCATAGCGAGGAAACTAGAGCTGCACATTTGTTCTCAGCAGATCTCCACATCTCTTTGGATTTTCATGTTGCGCTTGCTTTACAATCACTGAATTCCACATGATAGCATCTCCATTATTTTGGTGGGCATATTAGAGCTGATTGTTGCTCGCAGCAGCCTTCGGCCGCCCCCGGTGAGACCTCCACAGCTTACCTTATCATAATATTGGAAAGCAATTTCTCTTGACTGCTGTGCGCCGATGCCAGAAATCCAAAATGCTGCCACAGTCATTAAGTGATTTCCAATTAGTTAATTGGTTTCACAGGCTGCTTCTTTCGAAACTGCACCTTAAATGAAAAGCAGAACCATCCATTTTTGAAAGAGGAAGAATCCCGGGGCCTTTGGGTTTTAAGATCTTAAAACAAAGCAGACTGTGGAAGAAACGTCTCTGAAAACACCAATCCTGCAGAACAGAAAATGTTCTTATTATGGTTACAGAAAAGAATAGAATCTCTCTCCTGGCTTTCCCAAATGGTCTAGCGTTTATTTTGCCCACTTTAACTTTGAATCGGAGGAAATGAGGTAGATTATCACAGAGCAGCATGGAACATGGAGAATTTCTAGATCAACATGGCTTCTTCTCTAGGGAAGCTTCCGGGGCCTCTGTGTCAGGTCCCCCAGGGCCGTATCGTCTTGGCCGCTCTGGGATGCTATGTAACCCTCATTGAGCAGTAGGACCAAGTCGTTGAGAATGGTTCTTTAAGAAGCTGCTCTTTGGAAAGGGAAGTGTATACGGTTAGGGATATGGACTGATGAGAGGAGTGGTGTGTAAAAAGGTAAGAGATTGATCTCGAACATCTCAGGTCAACACATGTGTTGTTACTGTTGGAGGGCCAGAAATAGGATTTTTGAGCAGTAACTGACTTGTACAGTAGTATAAATATTTATCCAACAGGGTAAGTAGGGTAAAAATTACCCAGTAGGGTAAATCAGTCATGTATTTTCTCTGATACAGAAAACTTAGCTTTAATAGTAGATAGAATGCATAAAAAAATGAATGCAACATTTCTTCTTTGTGAATCAGACAAAAATGCAGTCAGTCAAGTAAGCAGCAGCAGAGTGTAGTGGTTAAAAACATGTACTCTAGAGACAAACTATCTGGGTGGAAATCCTGTTAGCTACTTTCCAGTTGTGTGACTTGGGGCAGGTTGCTTGACGTCTCTGGGCTTCAGTCTCCTGGGAAATGGGGGAGAGGAGAAATACCATCCTCTAAGAGTTGTTACGAAGAGTGAACAAGTGGTTAAAATCCCAAAGTCCCTTAGAACCGGACTTGATACATATTTTATTAAAGAAACCAAATTTTATCAGATGCTATGTTTTGAAAGATCCACCTTTTGATCTCTCCCTTGAAAAAATCCTCTCCTTTTATGGGTAATTACCCACAAGAACCAATATTCAAAGGAAGGCAGTAACTGAGATGCTGGCGGCCCATCCCGTTGGTCAGTCCGTCTGTCAGTCAGCTATGTTCCCTGCCATCAGCTCTTTAAGATAGTTTCTTTTCCCCAAACTCAGCCTGATCTTCTTGTTAAAGAGCAATGTTTATGTGAGAGAAGTAGATTAAATGGGGAGAGTAGAGGAGGCAGTGATTGGAATACTGGGTTAGAAAGAGCAAAGAACTTCAGTGTGTACAAGTGTACGTGTGCGTGCATGTGGGGTGTGTGTGTCTGTGAAAGACAGAGAGAGACAGACACAGTGCCAGAGATAGACAGGGAGAGACAGAGAGAAATACACAAACATGCACACAGACAGAGAGAGACACAGAGAAAGAGGCAGAGAGATGAGAGAGAGACAGAGAGAGAGAACAGTTGGGTAGCAATGGAAAAACTTGGGTGAGTGGGAGACCATGCATGGGAAAGACAGCACACTGCTGAGAAGGAAATGAGAGGAGAGGGGAATACGGGAGGCAAAGCAGAGAGCTGAGGACAGAAAGCCCTGACTGGCGCTGGTGGCTTCCTGTCTGCTGGAGAAGCAGTTGGTTCATCATTTCAGCAGCCTGGAGTCCTTTAGTAATGACTTTATGGATTAAAATTTGAAACCAAATTAGGTATGTTTACAAAACAGCACCTACACTGAATTGATAACAAGCTGCCAAATTTGGGCTCACAATGATCCTGGAGCCCTGGGGTGTGCTGTTCGGGTAGATTGTCCTGGTGGTTGTTCATGTGGGTAGAACTGCGGCCACGTGTCATGTCCCCCTGCCCCCGCTGAAGATAGCACTTTTAGGTGATACGCTGGTGGGCATAAGTAAAGCATTTATGAGCACATAGTTTCTGGTCTTGAAAGTAACTGTGGTAGAAATTTGTCTGCTTTTTGGGAGTGCTTTTTTTTAAAAATTATTTTTAAGTTTCCTCGTGCCACCCATCCATTCCAGTTGAAACCGTGGATCAAGAAACACCAAGTCTGAAATCTCATAATTATACAGGCGTTTTGAGACTATGTGCTTTGAAAGTGAAATGTTTTCAGGAATGATGAGTTCCTCTGTCTGCTTCTCCAGCAGCAAGCCCGTTTCCTATCACATAGTTATTTCAGAGAGGGGCAATCTTTTATTCCAGTTTTATGCAATGGAATGCAGTATTTTCTACTCATATATTTTTTAGAACAGGAGCTGCTCTTTCAAGTTGTTAATCAGTATAAAGGAAGGAAGGCATCAAAGGGAATGCTTCTTGGTTCTGTCTAGAGACAGCGATACTTCTTGTAATGAAGTGCATTGATACATTTATTTCTATGTTCCATGAAGATAGTTACGACTCAATAAATATTAAATCAATCAGCCAAATAACCTCTCCCTGCCCTCGAGGAACTTATGGTCTGCTGAAACAAGATGAATATCATGGGCCTTTATCTTTTAATATATTTTTTCACTTTCTTCTGTTGGGAAATAAAATCTCAAGAATTCCCATCCAGGGAGCCTGAAGTGGTTTGGGCTATGATACACTTAAATTCCTTCACAAGCCAATGAGATTTGGTTGGAGTTGTTACCTGAGTCTTAATAATGCTTGTGAAATGGCTTCTTTGTAAAAGAGAGTTAAGTGCTGAAAATAACACAGGGACTGAAGAAAGCAGTGACTGCTGGTGATGGTCCAAAGGGGTGTGTGTTGTGTCTCCGAGGGTAAGGAGAGGGGGTGAGCACACTGGGACAAGACTGTGCCATCTGTTAATCACAGGATTTAAAACCACAATTCAATTACATGGGATTCCATGCGAATATGAGTGGTTTTTCCATTTCAGAAGGCAGCAGGAGCCCGCAGTAGAGTCACTGCGTGTCTGAGAGCCTGATTAAATGTGTTGGGGCGCACATGGAATATTTTAGTTTCTGGATATTATTTGTATTGAGACAGGAGCATCTTGGAGAGCGGAGATGCATTAAACCCGCACACTTAACGGATGATCTTTTATTTCCAGAGAGGCTGCTTGTTGCTGTTTGGGCTCCAGTGGCACTGGGTAAGCTCTTGGCTTCTTGCTGACCTGCAGTAAACCTGCTCTCTGGGCTCAAGATGCTGGCTCAAAATGCACTCGTTTGAATCGATGCTGGGCATTAAAGCGGCTCCTGGGCTTTAGGTCAGGGTCTTCGTTAGGGATGGTTATCCTCTGGTTGTGCTGGGGTTTGGGTGACAGGAGATTTAAAACCAAATGGGCTAGGAGTTTAACCCCTAGTTGCACTTGGTCTTGTGACTATTCCTTGGCTCTTGAGTCTTTAGGAAGTTCCTGATCCAAGAGGAGGGAGGTTGACATCCTCCCTCAACATTTTATCCCTTCTCACTGCTCTGCCTCTTGCCTTGTCCCCTCTACCTGGGATTTCCTTCTTTCTACTTCTAGCTATCTCAACTCAACTCATTCTTTAAGAGCCAGCTAAAATGTCACATTGGTCTTCCTTGGTGCCTTCACTAATTCTTACCGCCCCTCCTCCCGATCCTATAAAGCATCCAAGAAGCATAGGATCATAAAAAAGCATGGATTTTGGACTAGATAGATCTGAGTTTCCATTCCAGGTTGTACAGTTACTAGGTGTGTTTACCTGGTAAGGCTTCACGTTCTCTTTCAGCCTTACTTTTCCTTAACTGTAAAATGGGGACACTGCCACTCACCTTAGGGTTTTTAGAAGCATTAAATGATGTCACCAAGTACAGGGCTGGGGAGAGAATAGTCCATAGATCTTTGTTTCTTCATCCTTCATAGTTTATCCAGCTAACTGTAATTCTTAATCTTTTCATCATGGTTCTGTTGGAGAATCTGATGAAAGCAATGGTCTCTGTTCCCAGAAAAAATATACATGCGTAATTTTTCATACCATTGTAGGTAATTCGGGGACGCCTAAATTCCAAATAAGAGCCTCTTAAGGGTAGCTGGTCCCCAGGGTAAAGCCCTTCCTCCACCAAATAACCACTTCGGTAAGATTTTTACAAAGCACTTATAAAGAGACCTGGTGCTTGGGAGGGGCTGAAGAAATACTGGTTAATCTCCCCTCTTCCTAAATTGCAGTCGGAACCTACACCATACCCGGAGGAAATCTAGCTGTGATTTTTCATTGTATGTAGTTTTGAGAAGCTGTCACGGACAAGTGACAGAAACACCTCCGAGCGGAGAGTCTAGTCCTTGACTGACACGTCTTCCAGCTGGCCTGCCATACCTGCTATGAACAAATTTGGCCTTTTCAAAAATCTTCCCTTTCTTATCCAACTGTACCCTGCAGTCCTGTGTGTGCCGCTCCCCAGCCTGGCGATGCGTTTTGCTGACATCTCTGTCTTCACTCTCTGTATAGAATTTATAGCAATTATCCTTTGGTTGGTCCCCGTGTCTGTATGTTGGCAAGCCGCCCTGCCTTCCATGTGATAAGTACTCTGCAGACCATGCGGCCGGAGCTCTGCCAAGTCTAATGTCACCCTCATCAGATGCCACCTGGGTCCAGGGGTTACCTCCACCTGCCCCTTCCCTTCTAAGTCTGCTGGCGCAGATTCCCCTGGCACTGTGTTTAAAAGCACAAGTCTGGCTGTGATCCAGTTCATTTGAACCAACGTTAGCAGTGACCCTGAATAATTCCGGCACCTCCGAACATTTTTTACAGCCTGCGCTACCTGGATTGGTTTGTCTGGCTGTGTACAGCAAGTAAATGAACTGGATAATCGCCATATTTCTCTTCTACTCCGTGCTGGGTAGCCTGCGCCTCTGGAAACAAAAGTTTTCTCTACAACAAAGTCACTTCTCAAGAACAATTATGCCCCCCGGGGGTGAAGACCTTCGTCGATATGTGCCAAGGGATGACTAATCAGATTGGCTCAAAAAGCACCTTTTCCCCATTTGACTTTCACTTGATATTTTCACTGAAGAGCAACGAGGACAACAACAAAAACCAACCTACATCACCAACCCCCTCCAAACCGCAAATGACAATCTCTCACTGATGTGCCGCTATTTCAGCTGTACAAGTCAGGCTTTATTTCTTCTTTTTTTATTTTTTATTGAAGTCTAGTTGATTTACAATGTTATGTTAGTTTCTGGTGTACAGCATAGTGATTCAGTTATACATATATATACTTTTTCATATTCTTTTTTATTACAGCTTATTACAAGAAATTGAGTATAGTTCCCTGTGCTGTACAGTACGACCTTCTTGTTTTTCTATTTTATATATAGTAGTTTATATCTGCTAATCCCAAACTCCTAATTTATCCCTCCTACCCCTTTCCCTTTTGGTAACCATGAGTTTGTTTTCTGTATCTGTGCTTTTTGTACATACATTCATTTGTATCATTGTTTTAGATTCCACATATAAGTGATATCATATGACATTTGTTTTTCTCTGTCTGATTACTTCACTTAGTATGATAATCTCCAGGTCATCTATGTTGCTGCCAATGGCATTATGTCATTCTTTATACGGCTGAACATATACATACACCACAACTTCTTTATCATCTGCCTATGGACATTCAGGTTCCTTCCATGTCTTGGCTACTGTAAACAGTGCTGCTATGAACATTGGGGTGCATGTATCTTTTCTAATTAGAGTTTTCTCTGAATATATGCCCAGGAGTGGGATTGCTGGATGATAGGGTAGCTCTACTTTTAGTTTTTAAAAGAACTTCCAGATTGTTCTCCATAGTGGCTACACCAATTATATTTCCACTGACCATGTAGGAGGGTTCCCTTTTCTCCACAGCCTCTCCAGCATTTATTGTCCGTGGACTTTTTAATGATGGTTATTCTGACTGGTGTGAGGTGGTACCTCGTTGTAGTTTTGATTTGCATTTCTCTGATAATTAACGATATTGAGCATATTTTCATGTGCCTATTGGCCATTTGTATGTCTTCATTGGAGAAATGTCTTTGGGGTCTTCTGCCCATTTTTGGATTTAGTTGTTTGTTCAGGCTTTATTTATCCCACGGCTGCTTGTGAACATCTGCATCTGAGAGCTTGAGGATGCTGTGGATCACTATTTCTCAGACTTTATGTACATTCAGATCATCTGGAGATCTTCTTAAAATGCAGATTCCAATTCAGTGGATCTGGGGAGGGCTCAAGAGATTCTTCATGTCTAATGAGCTCCCGGGTGGGCTGCTACTGATGGGCCACAGGCACACCTTGGAGAATCGAGACTGTAGCCTCGTCTGTAAGGCATCTGCACTCAGAGATCAAACCAATTCCAATATGTGGCAACCAGTGTGGCCCATTAGGCCCTCGGCTTGGCCTGCCCTTCATCACAACCTGGTTCTATTTCTCACAGCAAATGCAAGCAGAAAGACTCTGGTCTTGAGAGAAGAGCAAACACATTTTCATGAAATCAAGGCAGAATCTATCTAAATATAACATATTGCTCGCAAAGACACCTCCTTGCCTGCAAGTCCTTATTGGCTTCTCACTAGTTATTTAAAGTTTCTAAGTAGGAAATTTTTTGTCACTCAAAATTTAGGACAGCCTAGAAAAGTGCAATGGATGTAAAATTTCAGAGTCTGGAGTATTTGTCACCGCAAAGAGCAAAGTTTTGGAGCTTGAGATTAAGACTAGGAAAACTAATCATATCCACACATTCTTTTTTCACTCCTATTAAATACCGTTCTTTTTTGGTTTTCTTTCTCTTAGAAGACTGCCTGAATTCTTTTCTGGAAGGAATCACATCTGTATTAACATATTAATTATGTAAACGTTTATTCTTTCAAACCAGAGTATATACTATGTGTGAAAAAATTGTGGTGGTGACTTTGCTTCTGAGTTAATAAAGCAAGCCATTAACCTCTGTGAGTGAGCTTCCATTTTCACATCTGAATAATGAGGGGCTGGACCGGATGACCCCGCCTTGTCTGGTATTATGCATTCTAAGCACCGGAGACACTGAAGTAGCAAACGTTGTCTGTTTGTGGCTTTTTACTGACCAACATGAAGGCTTTTTTTAGGTCTTTCTCTTTCATGGCAGGGTGGGGAAGGCACACGTCTTTCTGTGTGTGTTCCATGGTTTACAGGGTGATAAGTAAGGAGAGGAATTCAGTTCCCTGTAGTCATATTGCTTTTTTCCCCTTTCCAGTGGAAATGTATTCCCATCAAAGAAAAATCCCATGTAGAATTCCTCTGTCTAAAAGTGAGAAAGGTGAAGAGGTCTGAAGCCCATCTGGGGGCCGTCCCTTTGCCAAGGAGGAGTTGCAGAGATACCCTAGGTCTCTGCGGGAGCCGGGTGGAAAAATCATTGCTCTAAACTGAGTCTGCTAAGGTCCAAACTCCAAACCACTCTATCCTGTTTCTATGTAAATAAAGCCGGGGGTGGGAAATCTAATTCAGGGAACAAGTGTACAAGGAAGGGTGTGGAAATCTGAGTAGGGTTGGTTACATAGAAATAAGGAGGGTAGAGTGGCTATGTCTTTCTGAGGATGGTGAGGGAAAGATGTGGGGCCTGGCAACCATATGTAAAGCTGACCAGACTAGGTTTTGATATCTCAGGAATGAGGGGCAGGCAGAGAGAGAGAGAGAGAGAGAGAGAGAGAGAGAATGAGGAGGGAAGGGTGGAGAGAGAGAGAGAGAGAAAGAGGAAAAGTGAGAGACAGGGAAACTAGGTAGCCTTTGCTCTGGGTCTGGTGGGCAGGAAATAAAGCAGAGCCGCTGGGAGCCTGTGATGGATGGCGCGGAGAGGACTTTCCTGTCCTTGCAGTGTGTCTATTTTCATTGAGTTGCTTTGGAAGCCCCAGTCTGCAAACCACAGGGGCTGGGTTGAGACTCTAAATCAAGTACTTCTGACTTCATCGCCTTTAGTGTCTGTGAAATGCTGAAGCACCGCGTGAGAAGAGGGATCCTAGGTGTCACGCAGGCCAGTAGAGCATGAGTCCTGCTGTGGCCTTTGGGCAAGTGACTTTTTACTTCATCTATGTATGAGGTAAACCCCCCCATATATGTGTTTTTTTTTCCCCTTTTCTTACAGGGTGACTAAAGCGACGTGTTCCTTTCCTGTTGTTGTGAAGGCTGCTGTCTAGTTGAGTTGCTTCTCTAGTGAGAGCAGTCAGTGTCATTAATTTTTCCTCTGTACCGTGTGGGCTGTGGAACATGAAGCTGACTTGATTGATCACATTGCCACTTGAAAACGGGAGCCTCCGGAGGCAGGTGGGTGAGTGGGTTGGTGAAACACTTGGGAGAGTTAATGCGTTTGTGGAGTTAGCAGTGTCGCCCCTCGGTAGATGGATGACGTTTTGGATCAGCTTGTGTGGAGGGGCTGGGTAAGATCAGGGTGGAAAGAGAGAGATAGGGTGAAACTAAAGGGGGAAATGCCTCTGCCTCAGTCACACTGCAGCTGTCCTGTGAGATGGGCTATGTAGGGGCGCTCTCCTGACCTTCACGGTGCATGATGTGTGCCTGGGGGAGGAAGCAGGATGGAAAAGGGATTAAAAACTATGTCTTACAAGAAAGAGATCAAAGACCAAGTGTAGGGGGGAGGGTATAGCTCAGTGGTAGCGTGCATGCTTAGCATGCACGAGGTCCTGGGTTCAGTCCCCAGTACCTCCATTGAAATAACAAACAAACAAATCTAATTACTTCCCACCAACACACAAAAAAAGACCAAGTGTATTTCATGGCAAAGGAGAAATTCTAAAACTTTTGTATGTGTCCTGTTTATTGTCTTCAATTCTAAAAGGCTGTGGGAGGGACAGGTGTGGGGTATCCTGTATAGCTTCCAAGGGAAAATTGGAGGCTGTTTGGCTTCGTTTGAGGGTGAAATGTGTGGATGGAATGGTTAGCTTCTTGTGGAAGTGAATTTCTCCTCATGTCCCCATTCAAGTCAATGCTCTAAAGGAAATGCGTGGTCTGGGACATATTTGGCCTGGATGACCTCCAGAGGTGCTTAGAAGGCTGTCAGACAGAGATTCCACCACATTTCTAAATTTCCTTCCCATGTCCAGTAACAACTCATGAACAGTTTTTGGCCTTGCTGAAACTAGATACCCTGCCGTGGACAGAATCTAGTTTGCTGTAGAGGAAGAATCATATAGAATTGGCCTTTTTTGTTCCTTCAAGAGATAAGAAGATGAAGTCTCAGTTTCTGTGTTGTTGTAGCATGGGAGAAAGAACAGAACTCGGAATCGAGGGTAGGATCCTAGCTCAAACATTTTCTTGCTGTGTGATCTTGGTCAAAGCTTCAGGTTTTTGTTTGTTTGTTTTTGTTTTTAATTAGTAAATTGGAGCTCCTGCTGTTACCTTTGCATGGTTGTTAGAAGCATTAAATGAGGTGATACAGGTACAGTGCCTGAGACCAGGGCTGCTGCATAGTAGTCACTCAGTAAATGGATTTATTTCCTTTAGTCTCTCAAAGACAACTATAATAGAACAGTTGGACTATAAGAAACCTAAACTATAGGCCAATATCCCTGATGAATATAGATGCAAAAGTTCTCAATGGCACAATTCAGCAGTACATTAAAAGGATTGTACACCACGATCTAGCCTTGAATACAAAGATGGTTCAACCCATGCAAATCAGTACATGTGATTCATGACATTAATAGAATGAAAGATAAAAATCATATGGTAATCTTTCCGAGATAGCAGGCCAGGAGGCTGCTTAGCGTCTGCCCTCACTTAGGGTGAATGAATGTAGGTCATCGACCCCAGACCCATGGGAGGGATGGATGAGTGGTGGGGCAGAGGGACTGGATGGCGGAGTGTGGATGCTGGTGTGTGGGTAGTTCAGACTAGGACAGGGGGCCCATTTGCATCAGAACAGCATGTTTGTGTGTGTCTGTGCACATGTGTGCATATATTTTCCTTCTGCTTCTCCTGGGCTCAAGCTCTCTGTTGCATAATTTCCTCTTGGTCAGTGTTTTCAAACTCCAGTGTGCATACAGATCTCCTGGGGATCTTGTGAAAATGCAGATTCTGAGTCCACATATCTGTGAAGGGGCCTGAGATTCCACATTTCTAACAAGCTTCCAGAGCATTTCTAAGAAGCTGAAGCTGTTGCTGTGTGGATTACACTTTGGGTGGAAATGACAAGGCTGCCTGCAGAAAACCTCAGAGGCCATCTCTGGTTTGGTGATGACTGTGGAGTTCTGCCTGCCTTTCGATTCCAGCAGGATTCATGGAGGATGTTTCCTTATTTGTTTATTAATTTTTTTGCTAAGACCCATTATTTATGAGTGCTATGCATCTCTTTTTCTCCAAAGATGAGGTCTATAAAGCCCATATTTGGGCTTCTGTTAGTAAGACATCTTTTTCTCAGAGTGGTGCTAACATTGCTGGTGGTGAAGCCCTGAGTACAAACCTGTTTTAGGAAAGAAATTCATCTTGTTAGAGGGAGCTGAGTACTTACAAGGCAGATAACGTTCTGCAGCTGGCTGAATTGATGAAGAGAGGCACCAGAATTCAGACTAAGCTATTTTTCATTCTTTGAATGAAGTCTATCTTCTGAATTACATGAGCCATGTGAAGCAGGGAAAGACAGCAATGGTTCTGGAAACAAAAACAGAGTTCTTATCTTTTAATACAGGAGAGAATGCCTTGGGATATTATTATTTGTGATTTATGGGGTGCATAGCAATATGACCAGTGTCTTGCCATAGCAGACAGAGGACTCTGACCCTCTGCCTTTGATGAACTCTTGTAGCTTCCCAGGGGCAATTTTCCACTGCAGAATGGCTGCTGCATTTCAAAAGTTTGACTCAAAAATCATGCAGAATGAGCTGTTAGGAAACTTCAGTCCTGCTATTGACTTATTCTGACTTTGTCCAAATTCCTTAAATCTTCTGACCTGTTAGGAAGATCAGTCACACTTGTTATCAATATTTGCTTTTCAAATACCTTGAGATGTGCATTAGCTAAATTAGTTTCAACTATTTATGAAAACTCACTTTTCCTCCTGAAGATATGTCAGATTTCACTGAGAAGACCTAAAATGAATAAAACCACGTATACAAACTAAATGGAGGTGACTACCGGACCATCCTTTGTAAGGAAGGAGTAGAAGGGAAGGTGGTTTCCTCCCTCCCTCTCTTTCTCTCTCCCTTTCTTCCTTCCTTCTGTCTTTTTAAAAACTTTATTTCAAAATAATACCAGATTTATAGAAAAGTTGCAAAAATAGTATAAATATTTCCCAAATATTAACATTTTACCACATTTGCCCCCTCTATCTATGTATCTCTATCTATGATTTTTTCTGACCCACTTGAGAGTAAGTAGAAGACAAAATAGATGCCCCTTTATGCTTAAATACTTCAGTGAGTATTCTAAGGATGTTTTCTTATATAACCATAGTACAGTGATCAAAATCAAGCCATTAAATTGACAACACTATTAAATCTATGGACTTTATTCAAGTTTTGTCAATTGTCTTTATATGTCCTTTATAGTAAGACAAAAAATAATTTTTTTTCGGTTCAGATCCAGACCAGGCTCATGTGTTATACATAGTTGTCCTGTTTCTTGTCTCATTAACCTAGAGCATCATCTCAATATTTCCATCTTTAATAGTGAAGGTAAATTTTTAAAAATTGAAGTATAGTTGAAATACAACATTGTGTTAGTTTCAGGTGTACTACATAATGATTTGACTTTTGCATACATTTTGAAATGATCACAATGACAAGTCTAGTCCATCCTCATACAAAGTTATTGTGATGTTATTGACTGTGTTTCTTATGCTGTAGATTAGATTCCTGTAGCCTGTTTATTGTAACACTGGAGGCTTGTACTTCTTAATCCCCTTCACCTATTTCACCCACCTCAAGACCCCTTTTCTCTTCTGGTGACTGTTTGTTCTCTGTATCTGTAAGTGTGTTTCATTTTGTTTTGTTTGTTTTGCTTTTTAGATTCCACACATAAGTGAGATCATGTGATATTTGTGTTTCTCTGACTTATTTCACTTAGCCTAATACTCTCTAGATCCATGCATACTGTTGCAAATGGCAATATTTCTTTTTTTATGGCTGAGTAATATTCCATTATATGTGTGCACATATATATATATAGTATAAATACACACATATACATGCATACCACATCTTCTTCGTCTATTCATCTATTGGTGGACACTTAAGTTTCTTCCATATCTTAGACATTATAAATAATGCTGTAATGAATACTGGAGTGCACATATCTTTTTGAATTAGGGTTTTTGTTTTCTTTGAGCAAATATCTGGAAGTGAAATTGCTGGATCATATGGCAGTTCTATTTTTAATTTTGGGGGAACCTCCATACTGTTTTCCATAGTGGCTGCACCAATGTACATTCCTGCCAACAGTGCCTAAGGGTCTCCCTTTCTCCAGATCCTTGCCAACATTTGTTATTTGTTGTCATTTTGATGATAGCCATTCTGACAGGTCTGAGGTGGTGTCTTGTGGTTTTGATTTGCATTTTCCTGATGATTAGTGATGTTGAGCATCTTTTTATGTGCCTTTTGGCTATCTGTATGTCTTCTTTGGAAAAATGTCTATTTTGTCTGATATAAGTATTGCTATTCCAGTTTTCTTTTTGTTTCAATTTGCATGGGATACCTTTTTCCATCCCTTCACTTTCAGTCTGTGTCTTTAGATCTGAAGTGAGTCTCTTGTAGGCAGCATATATATACATCTTGTTTTTAAAATCCATTAAAAGCCACTCTATAGTGTTTTATTGGAGTATTTTGTTCATTTACATTTAAAGTAATTATTGACAGGTATGTTCTCATTGCCATTTTGTTAATTATTTTCTGATTGTTTTTGTAGTTCTCTTTTCTTCCTTTCTTCTTTCTTTCCTTCTGATACGTTGACTGTTTCTAGTATTATGTTTGGATTCCTTTCTCTTTGTGTGTGTGTATCTATTATATGTTTTCGGTTTGTTGTCACCATGAGGTTCATATAAAACAACATGTATCTATATCTGTATCTGTATATAATTATTTTAAGTTGATGCTATCTTAAATGCAAACACATTCTAACTACCCTACATTTTTACTCTCCCATGCCCATGTTTACTGTTTTTGACATTATGGTTTATATCTTTTTGTGTATTCCTCAACTACTTACTGTGGATATAGATGATTTTACTACCTTTGTATTTTAAGAGAAGGTAAATTCTTGACCTTATGAGATGTCATAGAATTTGGATAGACAAATACTACTTTATTTTAACAAGCACCCATAGAAGGCAGCTAGGAAGTCTCAAGGTTGATTTCTAAGAATATTGAAGTTGGTTTTCAAGGTTATAAAAAAAGACACAATTATTATAAAAATTAAAATAATTCAAAAATGAATTGTCAAAATAAGAGTCATCATTTCAACCTTACTTTCACTCAAGAGTAAATACCATTAGAGATTTTTGTACATTTTTCAGATCTTTTACTATGCTCATAAAATATGTACATTTATAACTTGTGTTTGTGTTTTAATAAAAATGAGATTATACCATATATATTGTTCTATAACTTCTTTTAGAAAAATTAGTAAGTCATTGGCACCTTTCCCTGTCAGGCTATGCAAGTCTTGAGGATACACTTTTAGCATCTCTGCTGGGAAAGCCTGAACCTCAGAGTTTTTTGTCTTGCTTGAAGTCTTCCATCTTGCTTTTGGTGGTAACTTTGTTTTACTGATAAGCTTGAAAGTGGGCTTGTGCACTGGGAGAGATCATTCCATGTTCAAGCACACAAGTAGAGTTTGGGGAACAAACTCTTTTTTGGATTCTTGACCCTTTCTCCCCTTCTCTTTCATGATACCCTCAGATACTTCCCTTAATTTATTGGCTTCTCATGGAGGACGTCATTACGGTGGCTGCCACCTAGGAAGGCTTGATCACAACTTGGGTAATACAGCTTTATATTATATATTATATAGTATAATGTTGACCCATTTCAAAGGTCAAAATGAAATATGAAAAAAGGTTTAAAATGTCACTTTCAATTCATTAAAATCTGTCTCTTTGGCACTGAAACTAGAGTTCATGATTACATGACATTATATACCCACACATATATATCTCAATACTCACGCATGCACGCACACATTTTGTACAAGTTTTTGTGATCACATATCTGGGCATCATCCCCATGGGTGTTAATTTCTAACTGTTTAGATACTCTTTCTCATCTGTATCCCAGATTAGAAGTGCAGCTGTTCTCCAGTCTTAGACATACTTGCTTGATCTTGGAATGACATTAGGGGGTTTCTTGCAACTGTTTTGCTGAGATCGTTAAGAAAATCAGTCTTAATGATTAGTTTAGGCTAGTTTTCCTTTGGTTCTTGAGTGGACTTTCTCTGGACCTTTCTGACCTTTAACTCTATTCATTCTTTGCTTATCCTGACCTTACAGTGCCTTTAAATCCCAGAGGGCAACTAGACAGTGATGATCTAAAGTTATTTATGAGCTTGATGGCTGTATTAGAGGTTTTCCCATTTTGCCTCTCTCCCTGCAGCCTTTAACCTGAAAGCACTTTGGAACAGGGTCTGTTTTCCTATAACTGCCTTCTTGCACTTGTTGGGCAAAATCAGAGCAGTGATTGAGTCTTCAGCACCCTTATGGCACTGCGGAGTGATAACATTTATCACACTTCTTGTTTAAGCCCTTTAGAGAATGACATTTCACAGTGTAATTTTGCTTCACAGATTTTTCCCTTGTGAGTTTTAACTTTCAGGGTAGAATTCTCTCTTATGGCTTCACCTTTTTCCTATTTTGTGTATCTGTGAGAAGTTGCACAAATCAGCCTCCTCTCAGCATAGCAAATGGAATCAGGTCACGCTCCCACGTGCCCTTCACCTCGAGATTCCTGATGGTTTCTTCCTTATTTGTCGTGAGCAGGCCCAAATTGCCTCACCTCTAGCTGCCCTTTCCACTTTATGAAACAAGCAACTAATAGCAACACAGCTCTAAAAATTCCCAGATGACCTGCATTTTGCTCTTTTTATTATCCCTTAAGAAATGTCTCTGTAATTGAAATCTAGAGCAGCAGGGTTTTGTGATCTTGTCATTTAGCATTTTACTTATGTTTGGTTTATTCATACTGTGCCTTTAAACCCCAAGTGGTCAAAGTCTGCCTAAGGGACCTAAAGAAATGAAACCAAAAATATCATCGTTAATTCAAAGGCAAGAAGCTAAGCAGAGGTCTTGGTGTCCACAGTTGTTTGGGAGTCAGAAGGAGGAAAAGGAGGAGAAAAATGCTGGGACATTTCAGTAGGTAGCAGCAGAGAGAGGCAAGACATCTATGCCAAGATTTATACTGCATGCTACATTTTATTTATTTGTGGGGACATGGGTATCTGTTTTTGTCCCTCTCCAGTAATTTATCAGTGAGTTCATCTTGATTTAGTAGTGCACAGAGGACCCCCAGTGCTAATTCCCCTTTATTTCCTATATTTCTTTTGCCTTAACTCATAAAGCTTCAGCGTCGCGACTTCCTTTATCATCCATCTGTATTTCATTGTAAGTCCAACTTGTTTTGATCTATAGCACGAGCCCTCTTTCCCCACCTCTTTGTCCTCTCTTCACAGATTGCATTCCTCAGTATTGACATTTCAGTCATTTGATTTATCCCAACAGGTTCCCTGATACCAACCAGATCATAATTCCCTACCATCACTTCAGGATCTTCCTAGTTATTTCCCTGGGCTCCTAGTATTTGTGGATCGGCACCTAAGAGATTTACTGATGATTTATCTCCTCTTTTAGGTTTTTGTTTGCTTAGATCCAAACCACAGGTGGTAACTTAGAAGGCCTGAGGATATCTGGAATTATATGAAATGAGAGCTTTGTTCTGCTTGGTAGGGAGTGCTGGAATGTTCTATCACAAGCATCGTCACAGAAGGGCCATTTCTGGAATTGCTTTAAAAGGAAAAGTTCTACAGCTTTTGTAAATCAAATGCCATCTACCCAATCTCCATGAGAGCTTCTAGATGGAGAGAGTTGGATCATCAGTTTTCAAAGCAGATGTTCTTTTAAAAAGAGGAGCACACCTATAAGAAACTCATTATGAATTTTAGTTGGAAGGGAGTAGAATACTTTTTCCATTGTGTCCTTCCTTTTTCATTGGTACTATATTTTTGGGATCAGAGCCACACACACGAACACAGCCAGACACACGTTTAACAAAGAGAGAGACATAAGAGAGAGAAAGAGAAAAATTTCCCTTTTGTGAATTTTCATGATATTGGCATTAAAATATTGAATGCTGCATTACCACGAGACCTTCAACTGTCCTGATTTACCTTAGTGACATCTATTTCTCAAGTCAGACAAGAGAAAGCTGTGCAGAATTATTATTATTTGGTCGTTTTAACTTTCTGTAAATAGTTCCTATGATTCCACATGGAGAGAGGTTTTGTGGCTTGTGTATAATATATTAGAAATTGAGAATCTTGGGAAAAGTAGCCTTGTCCTTAAATTGACTATAATCTAGGATTTTCACCATTATTTAAAATTATAATGCTGTGAAGGGCACTCACAATTCTCTATTGCTTTACTCTGTGAAGCATGTGGGGCTGGGGTCTTTCAGGGCTGTTCTACTTGGGGTCTGTGAAGGTGATCCCAGGTCATATCATGGTGGTGGATAGAGGACTTTCTGCCTATGGGTAGGGATGCCCATCAACACCTCTGCTGTGACCACCGTCTCCATCCCCTGCCATTCGCCACACATTGACCATATGACACTGTGGGGTCTACTTTTCCATTGTTCTCTCATCTGTAAAATAAAGGAGCTTGAGGAGTCTCCCAGTCCTAAAATCAAATTAAAAATGGGCTTCTATTGCAGTTGGAGGGGTTTGGGCAACTATGAGGAAGAATTTCCTGATGCTGACGATGTCAGATTGCTTGAATGCTTGTATAATGACATTCTCAACAGACCTTAAAAAATATTTTAATCTCTGTCAGATACCTGAAGGCAGAGGAAAGAACCCTTTGACATCAGGTCCATAACTCAGTTTCTGTAGTAGGGGGAACCATAACAGGTAATACCAGTTTGTAATTTCTGATAATGGTACATGGATCTCTGCCCGACATTAATGTTGTATTGATTAAAAAATGTTCCTGGAACCCTATGAAATGGATCAAAGCTGATAGAATGACTAAGTAAATAACAGCAAAGCAGTGACCAAAAATGTCAAGAGAAAAAAACACGGAGGGGTGGAAATCCTAACGAAGAATATATGTTTAACATCCGAGGTAAATAATAAAAAGTCAAATTAATTTACTTACAAAGTTCATTGTTGAAAAGGAACAATAATTATTTTAAAAAAGGAAAAAAGTAGCATTAAAAGCTCATCTTTGAACAAGAGACAACATGGAGTAAGATCTGAGACGACAAAGGGAAAAATAGTATTATTTTTTTTCCAGACATCAGGAAGTAAAGTCTTAGGGAAATGTGACCTGTATGTCTGAAAGGTCTACATTTCTTACCTGGCACCAGGGTTAAAAATAATACACACATGCCTATAAGAATCACCAAGTAGAGTGCAGTAGAAGAAACAACATTTGTCCCTAATCTCCAACATTTAGAATCATTTCTATATATCCCACTAATTCTTACCAATTGGATTCATGGGGTATTATGAAGAATTTAATTTTCCTATTATAATAGCATATAGACCCTGAAATTAGGAATATGCTGCAGGCATTGACTGAAAATGCATAGACTGATGGCGTTTAATAAGAATGGAAGACAAGATTTAAAAACAAAACAGACTCCTAAGTGTTGAGCTATGACTTCTCAAAACAGTTTCTCACAAGGAGAAGTGGGTAGCTCAGTGGTAGAGCATGTGCTTAGCAAGCATGAGGTCTGAGTTCAATCCCCAGTACTGCCATTAAAGATAAGTAAATAAACCTAATTACCTTCCCCCACTAAAAAAAAGAAACGACAAAGTGACAAAAAAACAAACAAACAAACAAAAAAACACACAAAAAACACCTTCTCACAGATTTTCTTTTTAAGGGCTGAGAGAGAAGTACTGATTCACCATTTATCAGGGGCATAATTTATCTGCACTGATTAAAATGATCAAGAATGCAATGACAGCTCTTTATATCCCAGATAAATGCTTCCTTTGTGCTTTTCAGACAAGAATTTCTGACATGACGTGGGAAATGCTGAAGAAGTCAGTCTTTAGGGTGTGTTTTTATCCAGGAGATGGCTTGAGATGGATTAATGGCAAATCACAATAAATTATTTATCAGATAATAGGTGTGATAATTGTTCTTATTTATCATCAGTATAACTTGCCTTGTTCTCCTGTCATGCTTTCAATCAAGCCCTCCCCAAAGATTTGCTGGTTAAAATATACAGCCAAGAGGTCATTCCAACAATTTTTACTCATAATGGCACCCTGATTATCTCCTAATTGAAAAATGTAAACTAGGAGCTCTGTAAGTAATGTGAGTGACCCTTGCCTTTCTAACACAATGAGGAGAGTCATTCCTTACCTCATTCATCCTACCTTGGGGAACAGCACAATTTTCAGTAATTTTGATGGTCTCCTGAATTAATTGGAAATAACTCTTTTGTTTTCTATGGAGAAGGAAAAAAACCCCCACGTACCCAAGTTTGCTGAAAAAGTACAGATGTAAAATACCACTCACTATCTACCGTCCTGCTGGCAGCTAATCCATTGAAGCTTAATTGTAATTATCCAGCAGGTCTGGGGCCAGGGAGGAATACTGATTACCGCTACGTGCGTTTCTGTGGGCAAGACTGTGTATTGAGCCTGTTGCAAAGTTTCAAGGAAATTTATTTCTACCGGCAGCTGTAATGGATCATTGGTCATGGACTATTTCTGGACTTGGTGCAATGGGAGAAAATAATTCCAACTTATTCATGCAGAATTTCTCAAATGGTTGCCCTTGTTATGAAAGGAGTCAGACACACACTCAGGCATCCCACACTCTTGCATCAGAGATTGTCCAGATGGTCCTGAGTTATTTTACTATGGTTTACCTGTTCTCCCAGAAATCCATCCTCAGCTAAGCAGCCCAGTCAGGGTTTCCTAAACTTCCTTAATGGGAACAGTGGCTACATTGAGCAACTAAATCTACATACTTCTCTGTGTCTCTTCCCTCCCTCTCTCACTTTTCCTCAGCTGTCCTCCTTTCTTCGCCCCTCACTTGTTCTGGGTAGGACCCCAAGGTCATAGCTCAGATAGGACCTTCTTCTAATGTACCACTGCCCTCTGAGGTGCATCCTGTCACACAGCTCACAGCCTCTTTAGGGCATGCTGCTCTGACGTGACTCTCTGAACCTTGCCCAATTCACGTGTCGGTTTCTTTCAAGTCAGTCTACTTCTCCTGTACCATCTGGGGATTTTCACACGTTTGGTTGGCTCACCATCTTTCTAAAGTTGCTCAGCATCCTTCAAGGCTCCCATCTCCAGGGCTCCTACTGATGCCCGAGGCCATGCCTTCTACATCCACTTCCTCTGATCGTGTTATCTTGGCTCCAGCCCTCCTTGCTTCTGATCATGTTTCACATCTCTGCACAGCTCTTTTCAGATCCTTTGCATTGTTTCTCTTATTCTCAATCTTGTCCTCATCCTTGGAAACCATTCAATTCCTCTTTCCTAATATTCCACGTGGACGAGCTGGATTTATGTCTACTTGCTTAGCTAAGTTAGTATAAAAGCCTTGATCCTCTGCTTTACCCCATAGTGGGGTTTAGACAATATCAGTGTCTCTCCCATAGCAGAGGCCACTTTCTGACTCTCAGTAATATGGTCCTGTTTTCCAAAAGGATCTTGATAGCTATCTCTTTGATTTTATCAGTTCATCGAGAATTTGCCTTGCCCCATCTAGGAAACAGAAGTTTTTCATGAACTGGGTAGTGATAGCATATTCTTAGAATGCCAGACAGAGCTCTTTTGGTCCTAGTACTGATTGCGATTCAGTGACTCCAACCCTGTGTATAAGGCAGACAGCTCTTTTGGTGATCAAATATTTTGAACCCCTAAGTTAGGACACATGGATGAAGAACAGGTCAGAATATTTGAAATCTTGAAAAATCTAGGATGCTGTATTAATGATCTATTGCTGTGTAATAAACTACCCCCAAACTTAGTGGCTTAAAACAATATACATTTATTACCTCACATAGTTTTTGTGGGTCAAGAATTTGGGTGCAGTTTAGCTGAGTGGTATTGGCTCAGGGTCTTTCATGGGGGTGCAGTTAAGATATTAGCTGAGGTTACAGTTATCTGAAGGGTTAACTTGGTGCTTCTAAGAAGACTCATTGACATGGCTGTAGGACTCTTCTTCACCACATGGGTCTCTCCGTAGGGCTGCCTGAGTGTTCTCACAAGATGTCAGCTGGCTTCCCCCAGAGCAAGGGATCCAAAACAGCAAGTTAGAAGGTGTAATGTCTTATATGACCTAGCCTTGGAGGTTGCACCCCATTATTTCCACAGTATCCTATTAGTTACATAAGTCAGCCCTATTTATTGTGGGAGGGGACCATCCAAGGGCAGGATATTGGGGAGCAGGGATTATTGGGGACCATCTTGGAGGCTGGCTACCAAAAATGTGTAGACTCTTATTGTGCCTTATTCTGCCCTTGTTATCCTTCCAACTGTGTTTGGAAGGTGATGAAGTGCATTGTACCTTGCCCAGCTCAACTGGAAGAGACGCTGGGGTATATTAATTCTTTGAGCACTTGAGTCAGGAAACAAAGGCACCATCACGGTTAAAGTCATGTTTTAATTCATTTTCTCTTTTGTTCTCTCTTCCACCAACCTTGGTGTTTCCCAATGTGTATTACCCAGCGTACTAGTCCTGTCAAGTGCTCTACCAAAAATTATTTTGCAGTCAAGCTCAGAGATTCACAATTTTCATGATGACTCTGAGAATTCTTGCGATGGAGATACTTGTTTCACTTTGTTTAACCCAACATTTCTCAAGTTTATTTGTCCACAGATTCAAAAATTTTGTCATAGCTAAAATCATCCTCCAAACATAGTGTTTTCTAAAATATACATTTTGAAACCTGGGTCTAGAGAGTTAGATGTCCATAACCAATATTATTCCCGAACAGATTTAAGATGGTTGCAATATAAGAGCAGTACGTTGAACCTAACTGGAGTCCTATAGCTGAGGATGCTCCTTAGACTGAAGCCCTTGAAGGGCAATCTTGTATCCACAATACCTAACTCAGTACCTAAATCTGTTTGTTTGCTGGGGAACCCTCAATCAGCTGTCCCCTTTACTATGCTCTAAGAGCATGTACGTTGATGTTTCTTTACTCCTGTATGAAATCTCTATTGAAAACTGGCCCTCAAAGTCTTTCAAAGAGTGTTAACCCCCTTTCCCCTAGAGGAGAAAATTTTCGCCATATAAACTCCAAGAAGCATTGCACTGCTGAGATTAAGCATCTCTTAGCTGGTGTATTTTATGGCTGAATTGTTTGTCTTGGTATGTAAGCCTCTGGGGCATAACCATTTCTTCTTATGAGTCTGGTAGAGCACAGAGCACACCGTCAGCACTCAACTCAAAATAAATCATCATAATAATAGTCATAAACATAAATCAAGGGAGCACAATTCAGCTTATTTATAGCCTTACAGGAGAAGCACAATGGAGAAAGTGCAGTTATTTTCCATCATATTATCCTATATCATTTCCAAGCAAAATGTCATATTGTCCACTGGTGTGTAACCAGGTAATGAAGGATTCTGGTGTAACCTGCAAATTCCGTGAGGCCAGAGTTAAATGATGTGAGGCTAGAAGCTCACATTTCCTAAGTTTCTGTAATTAAAATCTGAATTTCTAGGGCTTATTAAGGTAATATTTAACATATAATTATCTTGACATTTTAAAAGGGAAAAGTGTTTAAGACAAATTATGTAGTAATATTTAATCACAAAAATCTACTGGTTCTGCTCATTTTTTCGAAGGTCTGTTCTCTGATTTCAAAGGTGAAAGCTTAACTCTTAGTAAAGATTTTAATCTAATGTTTAATCTAATGGATAATAGTGGATTAGTTAGTGGGTTATCCCTCCCATATAATATACAAGGTGCTTTTATCACATTGAAATCTGGGTCAGTCTTACAATTGGGTTTGTCATTCTATCTGATTGAATATCAAACTCTAGTAACCACTTTTTCTACTTTTTTTTTTTTAAACTTCAGAGATTTGGAAAACACACCTACACAGGCACACACACACATACCCATATCATCCTCCCCACTCACATATAAGTGAAAATAATCCCAGATATATCCACCATCAAGCAAGGCACTTGAACATTTTGATAGATTTCTTTTCAGGCTTTTTCCTAAGCATCAACTTAAAAAAAATACCCAAGTAACACATGACTGTACTTTCCTTTTTTGTCTTTTATGAAAACATTTCAGATAAAACTGAATTCCTTTTCAGTAACCATCTAAGTTCCCCCCCTCCCTTTTTGGTAGTATTCATAATCATGAGTTTGGTTTACTGTTCTTCCAGGTGATTGTCTTTTGCACTAACATAAATACATATGTATTTCTATGAAATGTATAGGATTGTTTTATAACATGAAAGGCATTATGTTTACATTATATTTTATGCTTTTTATGCAAATTACTTTAAAACAAAACTATCTGTGGTGATGTGCACACACATCCAAGCACACTTTAGTTTATTCATTTTATCTGTTATGTAATATTCCACCTCTTAAATATACAACGTTTTACTTAACAATTTCATGATTTTATGTTGCAATGAACATCTTTGCACACACTAGAGTGTTTTTTATTTTTTTTAACTTTTTTTTATTGATTTATAATCATTTTACAATGTTGTGTCAAATTCCAGTGTTCAGCACAATGTTTCAGTCATACATGGACATATACACACTCATTGTCACATTTTTTTCTCTGTGAGCTACCATAACATTTTGTGTATATTTCCCTGTGCTATACAGTATAATCTTGTTTATCTATTCTACAATTTTGAAGTCCCAGTCTATCCCTTCCCACCCTCTGCCCCACTAGAGTGCTTTTTAAAAAATGAGTAAATATCTAGAAATTTAAAATCTGGATCACAGCTATGAATACTTTTTATTTTAACAGGAGGCGCAAAGTGAATGTTCTAACTGATAGAGTCACCACTGGTAAGTTGATCCTCTCTCTGTAAAATCTTGCCAATGCACTGTATTCTCAAACCACATTAACATTTCTTCTTATCTGATTGGTATAAAATATGACTAGTGATTTAGTTTGCATTTCCATGGTTATTAGTGAGGGCAGACTTATTGTTATATGTTTTTGGGCCATTTGTATTTCCTCTTCAATAAATTGCCTCTTCTTTGTTATATTGTGGTATATTCCCTCTAAACCAACTTTGATGAGAGGTTTTTTTTTTTTTTTATCATGAATGGATGTTTAATTTTTTCAAATGCTTTTTCTGCATCTATTGAGATGATAGTGATTTTTATGCTTTGTTTTGTTACTGTGGTGTATCATGATGATTGGTTTGTGGATATTGACCCACGCTTGCATCCTTGGAATAAATCCTACTGGATCATGGTGTATGATCTTTTTTTTATATTGTTGAATTCAGTTTGCTAATATTTTGCCGAGTATTTTTGCATCAGTATTCAACTGAGATACTAATTTGTAATTTCCTTTTTTTGTATTGTGTTTGTCTTGTTTTGGTATCAGGTAATTGTGGCTTCATAGAATGAATTTGGGTATTCCCTCCTCTTCAGTTTTTTGGAATAGTTTGAGAAAGATGAGTATTATCTCTTCTTTATATGTTTGGCAGAATTCCCCTATGAAGCTGTCAGGTCATGGACTTTTGTTTGCTGAGAGTTTTTAAATTACAAATTCAATTTCACTACTGGTGATCTGTCTGTTCAGATTGTCTGTTTCTTCCTGATCCAGTCTTGGAAATTTGTATGTTTCTAGAAGTTTATCTATGTCTTCTAGTTTGTCCATTTTTTTCTTACAAAACTGTTCATAGTATTCTCTTATGATTTTTTGTATCTCTGTGTTATCAGTTGTTATTTCTCCTCTTTCATTTATTATTTTGTTTATTGATATACCACATTTTATCCATTCATCAGTTGATAAAATTTGGGGTTTTCCCCACTCTGGTAGATATTATTACCCTTATTTGATAAGTGAGGAAACAGCCTCAAATTACTCAAGTGATTTATTCATGGTCATATAACCAGTCAGTGCCAGAACTTTAAATTAAATTTATAATTTCATAATTTAAAAATATATTTTTTCATATTTTCACTTTCTCCTTGTCTTTTCTTAAAATTAAGGACACCTCAGTATTTATGTTTACAAGTATTGCTATTAGCTTGATTCCTTTGATGCTAAGTCATTTTCTTCAATCTGCCTGGGTAAGGACTGAGTTTTTGGGCACAATGAATGTGGTGAGATTTATAGACATCTAAAGCCTCAACACAGACATACCCCAAGAAGTTGTACTTTGGAATCCCACTCATTGTCATTGTGCTAACCTGTTAAATTTTGATAGTTTGGTAGTTGATGACAGTTAAAAAATTCCTGGCTGACATGTTAGTTATGATTTGAAAGCCTGGAGGAGTAAAATGTCTTGAAATTTTTCCTAGTTCTAAATTTAACAGATTTAGAGAGCTCTCCTTCCTTCTTCAGTATGTTAAATGTGGAAGAATGTCTCAAATGTAAAAACAAACTTGATGCTAATGGTGAACAATAAAGTTTGTAATTTCGTACTTATTTTAAGATGACTTCGTAACTGGTATTGAGCATAGTTATAATGGATTTATTGAAATTGAATCTGAACAATGCAATAAAAAAATCTCTCATATATGGAAGAAAACATCAGTTAATTTAAACGACTCTCCTTGGGACAACGGATCATCTTGCTGTGCCAAATACATTATTAATGTTCAGATGAATTGGCCAAAATACTGGATATTCAGCAATATTACTTGAAACCAATGATTTCTGATAGCTGGTTGTAGGGCGAGTGGGAGAAGCTGGATACATATGCTTAAATTTCGTAGGGACTTTACATATCAGCTAATTTTTAAGCTTTTCCTTTTATAGTTGGGAAAACGAAGTTCTAGAAATTAAGTTCTTATTCACAGTCACAAAGTGAAGGTCAGTCTTCTTATGTTCTGCCTTACTAACAACTATCCTTAAAACTCAGCAGATTGTAAAACGGAAAGAGATTCCTGAAAAAATTAAAAATAGAACTGCCACATGATCCAGCAATTTAACTTCTAGGTATTTACCTAAAGAAAACAAAAATACTAATTCATCAAGCTATATGTACCTCAATGCTCATTGTAGCATTATTTATGATAATCAAGATATGGAATCAACCTAAGTGTCCATTAGATGAATGGATAAAGAAGATGTGGTTTACACAGAAAAAGGAATGTTACTCAGCCAAATAAGAATGACACCCTGCCATTTGCAACAATATGAATGGATCTAGCAGGTATTATGCTAAGTGAAATAAGTCAGACAGAGAAAGACAAATACAGTATGGTTTCACTTATATGTGGAATCTAAAAAACAAAACAAAGCAAAACAAAAGCATACTCATCAATACAGAGAACAAGTGGGAGGTAGCATAGTCAATAATATTGTAATAACTGTATATGGAGACAGTCACTGGACTTATTATGGTGATCATTTCATAAGGTATGCAAATGTCAAATCACTATGTAATATACCTAAAACTGACATAATGCTGTATGTCAACTGTATTTCAATTAAAAAAAGACTCAGCAGATGCCTCGAGCAGGACACACTCCTGACATCCTTCCTCAACGCTCCTTTGATTTTCCAAAATTTCCAAGCATATCATAACCATCTGTTATATAAACTTGGTTAAATGTGAGCTTGGCAATGTTCTGCTTATCTATGTATTCCCAATGTCCAGAACATACCTGAAAATACAATGGATGCTCTATAAATATCACATTTCCACGACACTCTTCCAGTGTCCTTTTCTGTTTTTCGGTCTCATGGTCCAGGCGAGAGTTTTTCTGTTTATAGCAATGGGACAGTTTCCTCCCCAGTAGCATCTTACAGAAAACCACAGTGCATAAGACAGATAATAGAAGAGCTGGCTTGATGAAACAGGAACCAGGAAGCCAGATGCCAGGCTTTTTGGCCTTCCCTCTCATGGCTATGCAGCAGGGGTTCAGGGGAAGAAGATACATCTCAGAGGGGTGCCAAGGCTCAGGGAATCACAGGACCTGAGTCACATCACCAGGAATGAAGACCTGTCATTCCAGACTCTTAAAGAGAACTAGAATTAAGATCCTAACTAGGAATAGCTAGTGCATATTCATTAGTCTATGTCTGTTTGAGAAAGTTAATCATCTGTTAGCTTATACAAAGTCATGCAGGAAGCTATATGTTCATTCAGTTCTCTTACCAATTATGTAATGAGCACCTATTCTATTTTAATAACTATGGATACAAAACAGTGAGCAAATGGGCCAACATACTTTCTTTCTTGGAGCTTCCATTCTGATAGGGGAAGACAGACACTAAAAAAATAGTTGATTACATAGTATGTTGGATGATGATGGTGATGTCTATATGGAAACAGTGTGAAAGGGGTACCATGTGTGTGTGTGTGTGTGTGTGTGTGTGTTGGGGTGTTGCAGTTAATGGGGTAGTAAAGGAAGGCCTAAGTGACATTTGCATGTAGTCCTGAAGGAGGTGAGGGAATGAGACACAGACTGTCTGGAGACAGTAAGTGTAAAGCCCTAAGTGAAAGCGTGCCTGGTATGTGTAAAGAGGGTTTCTCTCCTCACTCTCCTTTACATGAGATTCCTTAGATTACAAAGACCCAAAATGTGACAATGAATATATATATGTTCATTTATAACTGAAAAATTGTGCACACTGGAATTTGACACAACATTGTAAAATGATTATAAATCAATAAAAAATGTTAAAAAAAATAATAAACAGAGACCCATAGAATAATTTTGATAAAGGAAACAATTTGGTTGGATTTCCTTAGTTCAGATTCTATAAATAGGCAATAGATAGCAAAGTACTTTCATTAAGAATGATCTAAGAATAACTTACCTGGCCTTACGGAATTCAGTTTTCTTTGGCTAATTATGTTGATTCACATGCATGCTGATTTGGGATGCAAATAAATTCCCTTTCCATTTTTCTCCCTATTCCTGTGCAGAAGGGAAGCGTTGGAGGTCTTTAAAATAGGCCAGAGTCTCATCTGGGGTAGTTTAGGAGAGGCTTTGCCTGAAGGCAGATCAATCTCTCCAGTCTCATCACTGCCCAAAGAGTCTTTACAATAGACTGTGCCTCTCCAGGTGATCTCAAATTCTTACTATTAGCCAGGAGAACGTTCTTTGGCACTGTCATCCTTTCAGTTTTCCCTGTATCAGATGCAGAGAAAATACTGGGCGTCATAGACTTTAGCGTGTGTGGGAGAGCTGTTCTCCATCATTTAGACTGGAAGCAGCATCATTAGGGCAATGCCGAAGGAAACGAGTCCTGAGAGGTTGCTGTGTGATTCCTGTGACCACATTTGCTACAGACCCTATTTTCTAAAATGCCTCACTAGTTTCTTTCAAGGGAGGTTGTTATCTGCTTCTCTAAACAACTTGTTTTGTAGCCCAGTCACTTGTGGAGAGGACAAGTTATGAGGCTTCCGAAACAGGCTGGTGTTGAGGGTAACAGAATGGCGACCAAGGGCCTTTAAGACCTGTTCACATGTTAGATTTTGTTTGGAGCCCAATCCTGGCCCCATGGAGTATAATGTTTATGTTTTATTTAATGAATGCCCAACACTGAAAAATGGATGCTATATAACTTCCTAGTGTGAGGCTGGGGAAGGGGAGTCAAAACAATAGTGCAGAAGGGAGCTTGAAGTGGAGCAGATATACCCTGTCCTGTCATTACCAAGTTCATACTCTTCAGTTGTTTTCACCTGTTTATATGCCTGTCCTGTGGCTCCCCTGAGGACCTGCCTTCCATAAATGCTTGTCATTACTGGGGGGCTGTTAGTAGTGGTGTTTGTGGGGGGCAGGGTAAGGAGATCGATGACAGGAGTGGGGAACTTGTGTTGCATCATAAACAATGACCCCAGGCTTACACAACTACGCCATACTTCATGCAAGAGATGATTTATTTTTATTTAAAATATTCCACATGAGCTTTTTATTAGAGGAACTCAATGGCAAATTATTTTTAAAATAGAACTTTTTCCCTAATTAGGCTATTTTGTAAAATTGGATTTTCCTTGTGCAGATTACATGAAAACAGGAAGCAACTGTAAGATACCTTGTTAGATGTCACGAGCTCAGCTAAGGGGTGCGAAAAGTGCCTAGCTTTAGATACCAGAGAGATCAGGTTGGAATCTTGGATCCACCATTTGCAAGCTCCGGGACTAGATCAGTCACTTTCCTTCTCAGTCTTCAGCTGATTCATGTGCAGAAATGGAGCTAATGATTCTTCTCACACTGGGTTGTGGGGTAAAGGCTCTGATGCTCAATAAAGGCTCAACAGATGTGATTTCTTCTATTCTCTCCCCATTGGTGGGCATTCGCACACTCTTTTAGACTGAACTACTGCAAGCATCATCTTAGTTTATCAGAGAAGTCAGCCAGTTATGGTAAAGAAACCATTTCTTCCTCAAACCATTCCTTAGTGCTTTCCCTGGACCTTGGTGATTTATCCTCAAGTCTGACATCACCTGTAATCATTTTCTGACACCAGTCCCTGTGGTGGCCTCAAGGACTTCCTCTACTCGGGTCCTGCTCACTTCTCAGTGCCTTAGAAGTGATGTCACATTGGAGCTCATCACATTTACTGATGTCACAGTAAACATGACATCACATGTCAACCTGTTGTACTGGATTCTGGGTTTCTTCCAAGTGCCCCAGTTCAACATTTTTTTTACTGAGTCAGTTCCTTCATATTTGAGGAAAAGCTTCGGGTATCCAATAGGTTTAATAGAAGCTGGCAAATAGTTAGGAAAAAACCTTTCCCAACGTTTCTGTGCTTATTACATGTATTTTCCCATAGACCAAATTAGAATACTCTAATTCTATAGCACTGAGGAATACTCTAATTCACCACCCCTAAGGAACTCCCACAATGGTGAATACCGCGACAAAACACAGGAAACTGGCCCGGATATTGTAAAAACAACAAGGTATTTGTCAATTTGACCTTCTTGGTGGTTGGGTGGGATGGTGCTTCTCTGTCTCCTCCCGTAGAGGAGATATATCCATTTACTGTTATGTCCCTGGATCATTTCCTTCTATAAAGAAAGGATGAATTGTGTGTATAAAGACAGTTATCTATTTAAGATATTAACATTTTTGTGTCTTCTTTTAAAGTATTCTTGCTATTTTGGGGCAAGCCTAAGGGGAGTAAGTGGGTTTCAGCATTTGCCAAGTAGTGGTGTTATCACCTTGGCCATGAGTGTTGAGTCTTCGGCTCTCCATGGAACATACCTGTATGCTGCACATCTGAGAACGCACCGTGTTTGCATTTCTTTATCAGGGCAAATGGCAGGATAGTGAATTTGTTCTGCTTGGAGCTCCAATGATCTAATAGTTGAGTCTCTGCTGCACTTACTTGTATACTTTCCACTGTGCATTGACCAGTGTCTACCACATCACTGTATTTCTCAGTTTCTGTGGAAAGGGCTATAGAGGAGGACCAATTCCTCCTGCTCCAATAATCCTGTAATGTCATTCTGTGACCAGTGCCTGATTTCTGGACTGCCATTCTTGAACTTGTATCCCCAAATGAGTATTGTCCTTCCAAAGAGCTACCCGGGAAGGTTAAACACTAACTCCAGTAATACCACGAATGCCGATGTGCAATTGTTTGAACCATTTCTGGGACTTCCCTTTGGAAACTGCTTCAGAGGCAAAATACTAGACACAAAAAAACCAATGTGCTGATATCAGGGGCTTTAAAATCTAAGAACAGAGTATTGATCTCTTTGAAAATCAGCACTGTATGAATGTATAAACTGTAGTTTGTTAAAAAAAAAAAATCAGCCCTACTATTTTATGGTTACAACTGACAAGGATAGAAAAGAATATTTATGATAACATCTTAGCCCAGCTATAGCTGACGGCCTGGGACAGAAACGACAATCCAGAGTTTCAGCTTTTCCTTGACCACCAGCAATGTGCCCTTTTCTAGTCATTATGTCATGCATTGGTACTTGTTTCCCTTCCTCCTTGTTTAAAAAAAATTATTTTTCTTTTTCTGTTAAGTCATTCTCCCGCGGTCCCTGAACTGGCAGTCTCTCTTGTTTGTGGGAAGCTTTTACATTCCCAGTTCCAGGCAAATTCTTTGATGGTTCAAAACCCTCTGTTTGTTATTCTCTCCTTTCTAGCCAAGACCATCTTTACTTCTTGTTCCTGAAGCCATATGCCTAGCCACTGTTCTTCTTTCAGAAGAAACTGCTAACCACTTTTGCCTCCCCGTGATACTCACTGAGTGGTCCCCACTCCCTTGCAGCGTTGTATTTGAAATCTGAACTCATAGTAAGCAAGGATGTGGGTAACAGGGTTAAGATTTCTGAGTAGCCTTTCATATGTCATATTGATGTGTGTGTGTGTGTGTGTATTCTCTTTTCTGAGTTCTAATCTTTTTACATATGTCCCACTGGGCAAGTTTCTACTAATTACTAAGGCTAAATGAAAGCCTCCTCTTCAGAGGGAGGTTATTTTGGTTGAGCAGCATTTAGGAGTTTGGTCGCATGCAGCATTTGCAAGAAAAAGGAAACTCAAAGTCCAGAAGACGGATCAGTGACCCAGTCAACCCGAGTCCCGGGGCACCACACTTACTTTTTGCTTCAATAAAGTCTGCTTCAAAGCAATCTCAATCCTTCATCAAAGAGATTCCCAGAGCACTCCCCATGGGTTAACATAAATCTTACTGTTCTCGCTCTTTTTTTTTTTTTTTTTCCAAGTTGCCTTTCAGAAAAAAAAAAAAAAAAATCAGTCCTGTGTCTCCATTTCTTTAAATCTTTTATCCTCGGGCTGCTACCACTGGCTGTATAGATTACATATTAGCAGTTAAGAATATTCCACAAAGTCCTGGCTTGTTCTCACCCTGCAGTGCTTACAGTCACCGATTGCGATGAAAGGAATTTGAAAGGCACAGCCCGGCAGTCCTGAACCGGCTCAGCACACACCCTCTCTGTGGCTTATCGCGCTGTAGATGTTCTTTTGACCAGCCATCAGTCGTATTGGAAACTTTCCCGTGATTCCTGAGACATGAACCCCTTAGGTAGACGTTAACAACACAGCACATGAGCACGGGCTAAGGAAAATACTTTTGACTTCAAGTTCAAGAAATGCTTTGTTCCTGCTCAGAGTTTTACATTTTCTTAGGGTCTCCCTTCTCTTGGGCAGCCTCAGTGGCCCCCTGCTATATAAGTCAAATTCGAGAATCCATGGATGCTTAAGTGGCTACCATAACCAGAGAAGAAAGGCTCCTGGAGGGAGAGGGAGAGGAATAAAGAGAAACAGAGAAAGAGATGGAGCAGAGAGAGGAGAGGGATGATGAGAACAGGAGAGAGCTTATCATATTGAAGGCAGAAGTGATTGGGAAAGAGTCAAGCCCTGAGGGAGCTGGAGGTGCAGACAGAGCTCTCAGTGTCAAGGTCAGGAGCATCTAGAGAGAAGGAGGAAATCCTGTGAGCTGGGACATCTGCGTGCTTGACGATGAACAGATATAAAGGAGCCATCTGGGAAAATGTTCTGGGGAGCTGGAGGTTCACTTGTTACTCAGACCCTCCCCTGTGTGATTCCTCTGTTGTTTTTAAAACGTGAGCTTTGCTTTAAAAAAAAATATGAATTTTTATGCCTGGTTCAGGGTACCAGGGCTGATGGGGATTGAGCTTTGAGCTCTGGGGCTAATATTTAAACATCAAAGAAGCCAGAGGAGCCCTCAGAGCAATCAGGCAGACTTCATTTTCAGTTACTTCTAGCTGAAAGAGAAGAGGGGAGTCGTCTGTAAAATTATGGGGCCTGGGACCCCCATATCATCATGCGTTATTTTGAGTGGACAGGGCACTGATTGCTCAGTGCTATGGGAAAGCTGTTCATCAACTGAACAATGGAAAAAGCAAGTGCCACCTGCATCCCTGCGGTGAGGGTTGAAGACGGGAATTAAAATGTCACCCTTTCTTTTATCTTCAGCTGCAGTTTGGAGGTACTTCTCTGGAGGGTTGACTTGCTCCTTCTTTCACTGGGTTGTAATAATTCCATTAAAAGTCTCTTGCTTACTCAAGTAAAACACCCTACCAAGTGAGTGGCATTTGGCAACCTCGTTTCCCTTTTCTTGATTATTCTAGTCTATTGATCTGTGTCTCTGGAGAAATTCTGGAAACTTCCAAGAAGTCTTTTGGAGTTTAAAATATTATCTCCCTGGTGATTAACTTGAATCAGAGGCTAATAAGATGAATTCCTCCCTTGCATTGGTGATCCCAGATCTTCCTCGCACTCATCAGTCCTCCAGCTCTCAGAGAACTTAGAAACGCAAGAGTACATTTGTCACCAGTGGGTAGCAAGGCAACAGAACTATTCAGATTGGTCAGACAGAAATAAATGCCTTTGCAGGAAAAGTAAAAGGCACACAATTGGTTGTAGGAAATTGGAAAGACAGAATTCTACATGAAATAGTGGAAGGAAAACCCCCATTCTGTAAAAACCACAGAATTACTATTATCCTGTTTTTGGTAAATTCCACGAGGTCTGGATCCAAATAATCTGCCACTGAGAACAAGGGTAAAAAAACGGAAGTGTTTTTCTTTGTACTTTATTTCGAAAACATCCTGATTGGCTTTTGAATTCCTGGAGCACATAAGGAAAAGAATGTAGTAAGCTTTTCCAGAGAGTCCACTTTCTCTTAGAGAGAAGAGAGTAGAAAAATGAATGATGGGTTACTTCTAATTTACAATGATGGGCTCATCTCTCCCAGATATTACTTTGGTTCTTGGATGATCGCTTTTCCCCACCTGAACCCTGATTGCTTTTTAAAGATGAAAAGGATCACAGGGGCTGTATAGTCCATTTCTAGTCTTTACAAGTTTGCAACTTACACATTGCTTTTGATGCTAGTTTAAAATTATTTGGATAATGAAAATTTCGGTTTGTTTTAAATGTTTTTGCTCCATGGCTTAATTAACAAATAAACCCTTATAAACAAAACTGATTAGTTCGTATCTCTTTTTAAGCTTTATTTGTATTGAAGCCCAGACTTCAGATGTCATTAGCAAAGTTATTTTGAACGTAACTAGTGGCTTACTTTATTAGAAGAAACCAAATAGCCAACATGAGAAATACTGCTAATGTGTACACGTCTACAAGAAACATGGTGCTTAACAAGAAACATGTAAGACGTGATACAGTACTGAAGTGAATTATCCTTCTGTGCTTGCTCTCAGATTTCACACTCTTTGTTTTTTAACCTATGCTATAGTTTTTAGATATTCTGAAGCTCTGACCACTTCATTCATACTTGTATTAAAAAAAAAAAAGCAACACCCTCCAAAAGAAATGGTAATGTTTCTGCTACTGTTCTTAGAAAGACAATTTGATCTTTATCAAAGAGCAAGGATAAAACCCACGTATTAATCATTCTCATCGCCTATGTTCTAGATTTAAGATTATTGCCTTTCTCTTTGCTTCAGTATCTTCTTTAACCCACACTACTTTCTTTTTGACAGGGAAGATAAGGGTACAGGGCAGAGCGTACAAGGCAGGGTGTAGGGCTCTAAGATGTACGTGTTCCTTAGGGGGCAGGATCCATGTCATTTCAGCGTTTATTCCACCCTCAGACTATCTCTCTCTGCTGAAAACTTAGAACAGAGCTTGACAATCATTTGATTTTGTTGACTGGATAAGTGAGTAAGAAGATGGAATTTGTGGGCAAGTCTAGACCAAGAGTTCCCAAAGGGTAGTTCTGTGTAACATTAGTCTAGATGTATATCCCATGAAAATATTCTAAGAAAAAAAGATTGAGAAATACTACAGATTATATTTGCTTTTGGGGGAGTCAAAATGCACATTAGTGTATTAAAGAGTCTGAAAAAGTCCTATAGGAAAGAAATCTGTAGTAAAGCAATAAACCCAGGGTTTTGCAAATCTATTTGACAGTGAAACTTTCTCCCCTCTTTTTAAAAACTTTCTTCTTTTTATTTTTATTGCTGTATAGTTGATTTACAGTACTGTTGTTAGTTTCTGGTGTACAGCATAGTGATTCAGTTATACATACATATATATATATATCTTCTTCATATTTTTTCATTATAGGTTATTACAAGCTATTGACTATAGTTCCCTGTGCTTTACAGTAGGACCTTGTTGTTTATCTAAAACTTCCTTCTTAATGTCCCATAGAACCAGTGCTCTAATTAACATCCTAGATTAAGATGGATTAAACTCAGATGGAACATTTTGCCTTCTTTGGGCATTGCATTTAAGATGTAGGTATTGAGTATGTAACCATGTCTTCAGGTATCACAAGAAGTCCTATTAATAAGAACAAGGAGACAATAAAGTAAAAGCATTTTCCATCAGTTCAGAAAAAAAAAAAAAAAAGAAAACAGTTGAAACAAACATCTTGATGAAATATTGCTTAGGGAGGAACCAGATACCACTTGAAGATATAAATGTCTATTATGGGAAACCATGGTTAGGCCTGCCTAAAATATTTGCTATTGCAGAGTCCCAGGCTTAAAATAATCTTACAGAGAGAAAGTGTGTACTCTCCTGGAATGAATAACAATTTAGCCTGGGCAAGTAGTAGAGATGGATGGTTTTATGTGTTTTTGAATTTTTTGTTTTTCTGGCATAAGAGTGGACTGACAGAAAAATCAGGCTACCTAAATATTTTTTCTTATGTTTCTAAGGCTTGTGAAAAGCTTTACCACGAAGAGGCCAGTGTACAGTTTCCTGGGCAAGTTTC
Organism: Camelus bactrianus; assembly: GCF_048773025.1. Classification (NCBI taxonomy): domain Eukaryota; kingdom Metazoa; phylum Chordata; class Mammalia; order Artiodactyla; family Camelidae; genus Camelus; species Camelus bactrianus. The sequence continues at coordinate 37,751,802 of NC_133540.1, forward strand.
GCCGTGACTTGTTCTGTCCTGAGTATCATTAGAGCCCTTGTTTGAGACAAATGGGCTCCATCATTTCTTCACTGCTCAGACCGGTAGGAGGAAGATGGCACTGACGTGAGTGAATCTTTCACACGGCAGTCACCTTCCCTTTATTTCTGCTCTCCCTTCTTTTTGGGTAATGAATCGGGGTGTCATTAGCTGCCTGTCTTGTGTTCATCACTGTCAGGACTGGCAGGGTAACAGATAACAGCAGAGATTCAGGGCCACCCAGGGAATGCAGCCTGACAGGACCTCATCTATCACTCCCCTTTTAGGGGGTCTCTGTGGTAGAGCTAGCATCAAAGCTGTAATCGAAGCGCACCGGGTCGCGCAGGGGCCAGGCAGGGCTGCTCTGCCAAGAAGCAACTTGAGCTGTCAAATCTGCTTTGTAAATGAAGTGCTTTTCTAGACACAGTGTGTTTATAATTGTCATACAGTATGTAGTCCCTCAACATCCAAGAGCTTCTCTCCATGAGCTCCCTCTCGTTATTTTCAGACAAATGAAACTTACCCCATGTAGAGAAAAGGTGTGCCAGAAAACGGATTTCTTTGACCTTGGGCTTACCTAAGCATACTCTCCTTCTGAGGTCTATCTTTTTGCCCTAAAGGACTTGAGTGCCTTCTCCTTGAACAGCTCAATTATTAAGGCAAGATAAGAATGGCTTGACCAGAGGACCACCTCTTCTTTTGTCCTTTTTCCTGGGTGAGTCTACCTTCATGGCTACTTCCATCAGCCTCCATCCATGTCAGCGACTTTCAGGTTTACATCAGCGGCCAGCTTAGTTCTCCAATCTCCATGTGTCCAAATCTCTACTTTCATGTTCCACAGGCACCTTAGATTCATCATGTCCAAATAGGATATCTCATCTTTGCTCCAAACCTGCTTTCTTCTGCATTCTTAGTCTCAAGAAATACATCACCTTCCAGCAAGAAAAGGAGGAGAAGCAACCCAGACCTGTTGCTTATCTTTACCCTCCTCCAAAATCCAATTAAAATTAATTCTTTGGGACCAACCCCTAAATATCTTCAAGAGTCATCTCTTCTTCTTTATCACCTTGTTTCACCTGGATTTTTCAAAAGCCTTCTTAATGCTCATCCTGCCCCTCTCTGTCCACACCATGGAGAGGCTTCCAACATAGAGAGCCGAATCATGTCACTTGCCTACTCAACAGTGACTCCTCATTGCCTGTGGGATGGGCTATGCCCCTTCCTGTGACATTCCAGGCTCTTTATAATTTGGCTCCTGACTCTCTGACCACTTTCATCTCCTGGACTCTCTGCCTTGAGCTCATGATCTAGCAATACTGAATTACCTGAATGTCTTAGAGGATGCCAGTCCTTTTAAAGTCTCTGTACCTTTTCACATGCCATTTTCTCTTTCAGGAATGTCCTCTCAGGACATGCCCACTCAGTAAATACTGTTCATTTTTTGGAGGTGAGGGTTATAATTATTTTTGTTTATCTAATTTACCCCTAGTGTGCTTTTTAAATTTAAGAATTTTTTCTTTCTTTCTTTTTAAAATACTGTTCATTTTTAAGTCTCAGTCCAGGGACTTTGTCATCTTCTTAACTTAACTTCTCTAACTCACTTCCACTCACTGTTATAAGATGATTTTTCATGCCTGCCTTTCCACTATGAAGCAAATACCATTTATTGAGTGACTCCAGTTGTCAGGCACTATGTTAGTTTCTTTATGTATTTGTATTTGATTCTTCAAATCTGCCCACTAGGCAGATACTATTTGACCAGTTATATAGATGATGAAACTGAAGCTCAGACTGATTAGTTTCCCTAAATTTATAACCTAGTAAGTGGTGAATATGGTTTCTACTCCAAGTATATGTGACTTTACAATGCTGCTCTTTCCTTTGTTTTAAACTCTGTATCTGTTCATATCTTGAGAATAAACACTCTTTTTATTTTTCTAATGCTGAACACAGTGTTTGCTACAGAGTAGACATTCAACAGACAGTCACTGAATGAGTAAAACTCATAAAGGATTCCATATACTTGTACCCACATGGCATATTATACACATTATCTCTATTTTTCAGAACAACCCTGTTGGAGATAATGATACTCCCATTTTTACAGTTGTGGAAACTAAAATTTGAGCAGTTAAGTGACTTTGCTAAGGTCACATGGGAGGCAGAAGCAGTGTTTTCTCATTCTATAGCCTATGTTCTTTTGAACACGTCATGCTGGCTGCCAGTGAATGAATTCTCTGATGACAATGAAAGCATCGACATCAGGGAAGGGATACAGAGAGACTAAGGGCGTATGGCTCAAGTCCACATTCATCACTGTGCCCTTTAAGGCATTCTGTGGTTTCATTATAACCTGCCCATCTAGCTTTTTCTCACATAACTCTCCGACCTCCATCCCCTTCTCTCCAGTCAGCCTGGCCTCTTCTCTTTCCCTCTTACTTATCCTGCCTGCTGTTCGTGTTCTCTGATTTTACTCACACTCTCTCCGCTGCCTGAAGTGCCCTTCTCTGCTTTGGTACCCAGCCGAATCATACATCCCCCAAGGACAAGCTCAAGTTCCCTCTCTTCTACCAACAATTCCCCGTAGCTCCACCCTGCCTGCTCTGACCAAACATAATGTTGTCTGTACCTTATATTTTGGTCTTGGTTACATAACTTTATTGCATTGCTCTATCCTAGCTTGCATCCTGTAATTGCTACAGCATCCATGTTTTATTCCCAGGAACATTGCAAACTCCTTGACAGGAGGGACTGTACTATATATTTCTTTTATAGTCCACACAGTGCGGAGCACAATGCTAGGCGGGCCCTCAATAAATATGTATTGAATTAAATTGGATATGGTACAGACTACATTTGAACCTTCACAGAATTCTTTTCATGAATTAGAGGGGACTAGACAGGAGGATTATTGGAGGGAACCACTCAAGTAGATTCAGTCTCAGCAAGTACACATGAGGATGCAGGACTCCATTGCAGCTTCTTGGAAAGACAAATAGGTAAACTGGGATCTGGAGCCAAGGGTGGAAAGAGGAAGACTCTGCCAGAGCAGAGAGAGAGCTCAAAACAAGCCCTGTGCCCCCTTAGCAAAGGGGCTGCCAAGAACTTCTGTTTTCAGAAGTTATTAACAAGTTAAATAATTTGGCAATGTGCTCTTATGTAGTCAAGAGATTTGCTAACCAAATATCTTGCTGGGTCAGCAAAAGAACATAGCTCTCAATAATTTCTGCACAGGTGGAGTGAAGTGTTTGCAGAGTTTTATTCATTTAAAACACTTCTATTTCTTTTTACTGCTCTCTGCTCTCAACTCTCTCTCTCTCTCTCTCTCTCTCTCACACACACACACTGATATGCACACACATAAACATTCTCTCTTTCAATTGGATAGTTATCACTGAATATTTGGGATGATAATATTCTCTCCTAAGTGACTAGATTCTTGGAAGATTCCATGATTGTTTTTTCTTTACTTCCACCTTGGATTTGCATGTTTGGGGCTATGGAGGAAGCCCATGTGTGGAATTCGACTTATTACAGGTAATATTGACCCTAAAATTCTTGTTCAAACACAAAATGACTTATATCAAACCATTCACAACATTGATATATCCCTGGGAATATGTCAGTGTCATTTTTTAAGTATCTGGCTTTTTTCCCTCTTGGCCTTATTTCTGTACTTGGAGCTTGTGGGTTATTGTCAGGAACAATTCCCCAAGCAGTTCCGAAAAGATAGAAACCTAATATTCCATAAGCACAGATTGGGATTAAACTCAGGGGACTATTTTGTCAATTTCCTTGCTTTCTGGTAGGAGAGAAATTATAAAACATTTCCATTCACTTGATTGCAATTGAAAATCCTTAAATATCTCCAGGGAAAAACATGCCACCAGCTCACTAGGAAACAGTCTCTGATGTCCCATAAATGCTATCAAATATCACGCAGTTGTTCTCTAGAAGGAAATATTTTTCCATCTCCTCTCTTTCCTCTCCCTCCTTTGCCTCATTCTTGGTATGTGATTTTGAAGCAATGACTTGTTTCCATTTGAAAGCTCTCCAATTCCGCTAAGGAGATAGTTTCATGGGATGTCACAGATATTGCTGCCTGGCTGGCCCATCTCAGAGCCTTATAACTTTACCTCCCAGCCGAGTGTGACCACATGACAAGGTTCTGGCTAAACAGAGGATGCTGTTGACAGACTTCCACAACAGTAAGGTGATTTGTGTTATTCAAGTGACTAACTTTGTAATAATTTGTTACAGTAGTGAAGCCACTGTGGAAAACAGGACAAAAGTTTCTCAAAATATTAAAAATATGATCGAGCAATGCCACTCCTGAATATGTATCTGAAAAAAATCAAATCACTAGTTTGAAAAGACACACTCCAATGACCATAGCAGCACTATTTACAATTGCCAAAGTATGGAAGCATCCTAAGTGTCCATCAGCAGATGAACAAATAAAGAAGATGTGGTTCATACATACCCTGGAATATTACTCAGCCATAATAAAGAGTGAAATTTTGCCATTTGCAGCAACATGGATGGACTTGAAGGACATTATGCTAAGTGAAATAAGTCAGAGAAAGACAAATACTATATGCTATTATTTATATGTGGACTCTAAAAGATATAACAAACTAAGTGAATATAATAAAAAAGAAGCAGACTCACAGATATAGAGAACAAACTAATGGTTACCCGTGGGGTGCAGAGGGGCAATACAGGGGTGAGGGGCTGAGAGGTACAAACTACTGGGTGTAAAATAGGCTCGAGGATGTATTGTACATGGGGAACAGAGCCAATATTTTGTAATAACTGTAAATGGACTGTAACCCTTAAAAATTGTGTTAAAACTATATATGAAGGAAAAACAAATAAAAAATTTTAAAATGCAAAAAAAAAAAGGTTACAGCAATAATAGGAAACAAATATACTAGGTTTGCTTGTTTTCTGACTCAAATTCCTTATTCTGAATAACTCCCCACAATCTCCCTATTCTCCCCACTCTACTTTGTGTTATGAGACCTATTAGTCTTGTTAGTCCATTGGCATTTCAGACAATAAAATAAAAACAGGCACTTAAATTCTTGTTCCTTTGTGGAACTCCTCTCAGGTGCCTAGTAAATACAGCCATTACATGAAGATGGCGCTGCTGAGCCCACTTGGTCACATCCGTCCTCACTTTCAACTTGTATTACTATAGCAACCTTTTCTGTGTTCTCCATACTGTATTTTATCCCTGTAACTCTGAGTAAAAATATATCTTTCGAATATTCCACTTTTATCATGATAAAAATATGCAATTTTTATCACTTGCTCATGGCAGTCCCTGATCAAGGATCTACATTGGTTCTCTGTTTCCTAATAAATTGAGACAATTAAGACAGTCTTCTTCTTAGCCATCATCATCTGATCCTACTCTGAATTTCCAACCTGAGCTTTCTGTTTGACAGAGTTACTCTCTTCCTATCTAACCATATTCCAAGCCATAATAAATCCTTGTCTTTTTTCCTTTTTTCTTTTCTTTTAAAAACTTCCTTCCTTCCTTCCTTCTTTTTTTCCTTTCTTCCTTCCTTTCTTTCTTTCATTTTCCACTGACATTCTGTACATTCTTTAAAGGTTCACTTATGTTATCAAACATCTCTGACTCTTCTAACTTTTGGTGACTTTCCCTTACCTGATTGCTGAACTATACTTGGTACCACCTATGTGGTTTTATATGTGAATCAAGGGTTATATTCCTGTGATTCAAGGCAGAGCATGTGGTAATAACACAAATGGATTCATACTTCGTTGATTCCTTTCTCTCTCAACTTCTACACTCCTCCCTCATTACTGTGTAACCAATGCCAAAGATTCTCCATAGAGCTAACCGTAGATAGGGAGAGTGGGTTCAGAAGCTGTTAATGGACCAGATCTGAAACTGGATGCAATCAGGATTGTGTTCATTCCACCTGAGCAAACTGTCTCTGGAAGTGCTTGGCAAATACTGGAATTTTATCTGTTTACTTGATTGACTGAACAGTATTTTTAGAACACTCTCATGTCTTTTTCATCACATCCCCCTTTAAGTGTGTAAGCACCACCACCACCACCATCATCATTTAAAGCTTCCAGTATTTTCTTGAAAATGTAATCCAGATATCAGGTCTGAAACTCCTGCCTTACTGGGGGTCATCTGTCTTGGATATTTAAATAAAATTTGGTTTATGTCTCCATTCCAATGGGAAACTCGGTGTTTCTTCCATTATCTTTAGGATTCCAGGGAAGTGACATTTTCCATCTTCCCTTCTGGCTGTGAGTTCCTACTTTGGTTCCAGATTTTATTTCCGGTTTGCATTTTGCCCTCTTGGATGTTGTTTCTTTTCTTGCCTGATATTATCCTGATGCATACTGCCCTTATCCAATGTCTTTTCTCTCCAAAGTCCCACCAACTTTAGCTGCTGTGTATTGCAGACTTTATGAAGATTTAGCAGTTGATAGTGGTTGACCTGGAGGGTTAGAGTGTCTGTGTTTATTGCTTCTATTAAAAGCATATTAGACATTCATATTCTAACCTTTAGATAGACCTGCCTTAAAAAGCACTGGTCATTTCTTCTACCATGCCAGGGGCACCTCTCTCTTCTTTAATTTCTCCTCTTTCCTCCTAGGTTATGATTCCTGTCCACTTCTAGGGGAAAACTATTTAGATATTCATATTTTTAAATTGTGCTCTAAGATTTTTAATAACAATTGCTCACATGTAAGTAGCCGTGAAAGGCTACAGTGTTTATTGACCTGTAAATTATTTTTACCTATACTTTAGAATAGCTGTTTTTTATATCCACCAGGTTAAATTGCTAGTCTTATCATTGTTGCATAAAGTATAACTAAGGTAATTCAAATAAATTTGTCAACTGTTCTCTTAATTTTGGTTTGTTGTCTGGGCTTTCAAGTGTTGTTACACAAGTTAAGCCCCTCCTTTGCTTTTAAGGAATTCTAAAGAATCTAAGGAAATATTTATAAACTCACCTACAGTAGTGATGTTATTTATGTCAGAATAAAATATGATGTCACCTCAATATTTTCTAGTTTTTCTGAAATATTTATGACAGTTACTTCTAGGACCATTGAGACTTACGCATCTACACAAAGCCAAGCTGCTAGAAAGGGAAATTTTCTTTTCTTTCTTTTTTTTTCATTGAAGTATAGTAGATTTATAATGTTGTGATAATTTCTGGTGTAGAGCATAGTGATTCCTTTATATATGTGTGTGTATATTTATATATGTGTGTATATATATATATATATATTATATTCCTTTTCATATTCTATTTCATTACAAGGTATTGAATATAGTTCCCTGTGCTATACAGTAGGGCTTTGTTGTTTATTTTATATAGAGTAGTTAGTATCTACAAATCCCAAACTCTCAATTTATCCCTTCTCACTCCCATACCCCGTGGGTAACCATAAGTTTGTTTTCTATGTCAATGAGTCTGTTTCTGTTTTGTAAATAAGTCCATTTGTGCCCCACCCCTTTTTTTAGATTCCACATATAAGTGATATCATGAGGTACTTTTCTTTCTCTGTCTGACTTACTTCACTTAGTATGATGATCTCCCAGTCCACCTATGTTGCTGAAAATGGCGTTATTTTATTCTTTTTTATGGCTGAGTAGTATTCCACTGTATAAGTATACCACATTTTCTTTATCCAATCATCTGTCAGTGGACATTTCGGTTGCTTGCATCTCTTGGCTATTGTAAACAGTGCTGCTCTGAACATTGGGGTGCATGTATCTCTTTGAATTAGAGTTTCCTCTGGGTATATGCCCAGGAGTGAGATTGCTGGATCATATGTAAGTCTATTTTCAGTTTTTTAAGGGCTCTCCATACTGTTTTCCATAGTGGCTGAACCCATTTAGATATTCTTTTGTCTTGTCTTAGAAGATTCAAGCCAAGCCTTGTGGGCTTCAAGTTTATAATCAAACATGTTTATTCAGAAGTGTTCCTAAACAAAGATGGTTTCTCCTTGAGAAAAATTCCACCAGAATGCACTTTTTTCTCTTTTACTATGAATGGATACCATACATCAGAATTGTGAAAACTGTAAAATGTTACCACTCCATATCTTTGGGTATTGGGATTGTGGGTAATTCTTTCTTTCTTTCTATTTTAGAACTTTTTATTTTCAAATTTTTCTGTAATAAATATGTACTTATTTGCAACTAGAAAAATTGAACAAACCACTTTAATCCAAAACAAATATAAATAAAACAAAACTATTAAAGCTGATCAATACGTAAGTACTTATTATTTATATTTTGAAAGATTTATATGTCCTTTGGTTTTAGAGTCTAAACTTCTAAAAGAAGATAATTTTTAAGCAAGTTCTTTATAAGTATTTAATGCACTGTGGGTCTCCGATAAATGTGAAATGATGTCTACTTGATTCTCTCCCTCAGCTGACATACTGGCACTGCTTCAAGACATTAAACCATTTTATGAGGAAACTTGATGGGTACAAGTTATTGCCCCATTATCAGTGTAAGACATGGAATAAAATACCCTTCAGTTGGGCCCATGGGAATTGGACCTGTAAAGCAAGAATAACTTTGAAGAGAAGGAACAAAAGTGATCAAAATGGACACCAAGTATTGAAGGGACACAAATGTTAGAGAAAGATACAGTGAGACACAGCAGGGTAATGACTGTGGAACATGGGCCTTTTTTGGCCAAAAAAAAATTTTTTTTCCTGTTTTGTCCTTATTGCTGTCACTTTGTAATACCAACAATTCATTTTGGGCCAGCTGCTCTAGTGATGAAGCTTTAAATAAGGATACTGAAATAAGCAAGACACATGATGGAGTCATCTTTTACTATAATATATTTTCATAATGCCAAACAGTCCCCCATTTAATCAAGAGATTGGCAGGACAGGGAAGAAGTTGGTAAATTTGCAGTTGGGATGTAATAAAAATGTTATAATTCATGGATGAGACACCCAGACTACATTATGTATTATGAGTTTAACTTGACTTGTAACTCTTTCTGGAATTTAAACTGTCATATCTGACCATATGTGTTGACTTTTATAGTGATTTAATGAGTTGTTTGGTGAAAATAAATGTTGACAAAGTTACAAAATTTTTTTTCCTTTTTTTTTTTCTTTGAGCTGGCTATTTTGCAATAATCCAAGAGTTTCTCTTTCCCCATAATCCATGGATAGAATCTTGGCCTTGGCCTTGGATAGGTTTTGCTTATTTGCATGTTTGATCTTGGTGAATGGATCAAGGCAAAAAGAGCCTCACAGAACATAGTGATTAACCTCTGGTGGTAGCAAGATTAATAGTGTAAGTTTGAAAACAGGGGCTCCAAAGCCCTTATATCCAAAGTGTCAGCTGTTTCCCCAGGGAAGGGTCTTGTCTTCAGGATGTGGTTTGGCTTCAGCTTAGTTTTGAAAGGGGAGCCCTGTTGCAGCAATTCAGACTGATGGTCATGATGCTGGACTTGAAGGGTGAATGATTATCTTGTATGGACAAGCTCAATTTCTATGGAATCTCAAAGGAGCTTCTTCTCAAAGGAGGATTAATGCTGTGGATACTGAAAGAAATAAAATAATGCCAAATTGTAGCAGTAACATAGCAAGGAATCTTCTCAAATGAGCTGTAATCTGAGCAGGCACACATTATCCAGTCATTAAGAAAAGTAAGGAACTACTAATTGGCTTATTATGTACTCTTTAATTGGTTCAGCTGACTTTTAGTTACGGCATAAGGGAATAAACAGGGAATCCTGTTTGGGGATTTGGCTCGGCCAGAGAGACCTCATGAAATTTCCCTACGTGATAAAAATGATTAGATGTACCACCATTTAGTAAACATAATAAAGAAATAACCCGTAATCTATTAAGAGCTGCCTAACCGTCCTGACTGTGTGGTCAATGATCCGGTATGAACGTAAACCTCCCTGGGAATAAAGTGATCTAATGTGTGGGAGGGGCTGACCTCCTTTAGGGCACCCAGTACCCTGAAGAGTGACTTATTCTCTTGTCCCACAGGCCATTTACCTCACAGGGGTGACATTTTTCTTACCCATGAGTTCCACCCCAGCTTCTGCTGTTATTGGCAGATGTAAAGGGAAGTGGAAATTTGCGGTAACTGCCTACATCCAATGGATGCCCTAAAACGTTTTTCTTCAATTGCCTAGATATTTCAGTCAAATGTTTTTTGGCCTCAGTGCTGAGTGCCTTAATTTTGCATTTCACTTTGGATATGCAGATTAGACGATTTCACAGGAGGGAAAAATAGTAAAGTTGTAGAAGGAAAAAGTTTTCCAAAGCTTTTGAGATAACCCATAATGCTATGTTAAAAGAAAATTTGCTTGTGTTACGCAGCCCAAGGATAATTGATACATTTGGATCTTTCAATGTTGATTAAGCCAAGGTTTTAATATTTAGATCAATACAGATGGCTTATTATCTGAATGCTAAAAAAAATGGAGTTTGGTATTTTTAGCATCAGAACCCAACCACGTCTCACCACCTCCTCTGATAACACCTCATCGGAGGCGCCATCATCTCATACCCAGATGATTGTAAGTCTCTCCACTAGGTCTCCCACTTTCACTGTAGATCTAGCAGCTGGGCCTCTTTTTGTCACTCAGCAGCCAGACGATTCCTATATTTTGCCATTCCCCCACTAGAAACTCTCCATGGCTTCTCATTTCACTCATAGCAAAGGCCATGGTTCTCATTGTGGCCAAAGGCCCTGTGAGATCGGTCCCCAGCAACCTCTCTGCCCGCCTCTTGAGTCCTGGCCTCTGTTCCCACCACGCTGGCTTCCTGGCATCCCCTGATCACATGAAGCACCGTCTCCCCCTGTGATCTTTGGACTTGCTGTCTATTCCACCTGGAATGTTCTTGCCCCACTATCTGCAAGGCTCAGTTGCCCATTTGGTCCAGAATCTCTGCTTAAATGGCCCCTTTTCAGAGAAGACTTTTGTGACTACTCTTCACAAAAATAGATGATACCCTCAGTACCCTTTTCTTTCCCTTATTCTTCTTCCTAGAATTATCATCACCTGATATTTCCTGTGTTCATCTCTGGATCTGCTTATTGCCAGGCTCCTCCTGCCCCTAAACCTATGAATGAGGGCAGAGACTTTATATATGTTTTTCACTTCTCATGGCAGTTTGAATTTTCCAAGATGGCCACAGATCTCCTGTCTTCTTAGAAGGTGACATTGTCGTTCCTCCATCAAGAGACGTGGGGAATCTGTGCTTCTTCCCCTTGAATCTTGGCAGGTCTGTGACTATTGGCAGAAATGATGCTCTGTGATTTCCAAGGCTAACTCACAGAAGATGATACAGCTTCCCCTGGTCCTCTTGGGATTTCTTAAAGTCTCAAAACAGCCACCATGCTGTGAGGAAGCCCAGGCTATGTTTAACTGATGTAGCGAAACCCCCAGCTGAGGTCCAGCGTTGACTGCCAGACACGTGACTAAGGAAGCCTTTGTGATGACTCTAGTCACCAGCTGACTGCAACTATATCAGACACCCCAACAGACAACTGCCTAGGTTATCCTAGTCAACCTCCAGAACTATGTGGTATAATAATAAAATGATTGTTTTTTTTGAAGCCACTAAATTTTGGGATCTTTCATTTAGCAGCAATAGACAACCAGAATATTGCTATGTCCCCCAAGGCCTAAAATCTCTGCTTAAATGGCCTGAAACATACTTCCTCAATAAACATTTTCTATTAGAGAAATGGGGCAGAACTCTGGAGGTGAAAAGAATACTATCTTCTTGTTAGAAACTTTCTTTAGTCTTCTCTAATCTAATGGCAACTCTTGATTAATTAATTTACATATCGTACACCCTCTTGTATATTTAGAAATTTCAGGTTAGCAGTCCCCTTTGGATTTTTAAATACATGTAAAAGAGTAGACATCTCACAGATCTCAGTAAAGGAAGGTAACTTAAGAGGAGGCTTAAACATGGTTTTTTTTGTATTTTTTTAAAAGTCATTAAGTTATATGTAAGTATCCTTGACAGAGGGAGTGTTAGTAAATCTAGAAAAAGACTTTGATGAGGAAGAGGCTAAGATCTTGGTATTTCCTGCTGATTGCCCTTATCCTTGCTGTACAGGTACCCCCGACTTTTTGAATGTTCGCTTTACGCCACTTGGCTTTTACAGAAGACTTGTATTAGTACCTATTTTCATTAACCTAGATAAATCCCAAGAGGGTTTTCACATTTCTGAAAAGAAGCAAAAAGTGAAAATAGCGTTCAGTGTTTATTTTGCAGAAGCTGTTATAGAAGCAGTAGGGGACCCTGAACAGCAAGAGTGGCGCCACCAAGCTCCTTCCCAGGGAACTACACTCAGCATCTTAGCATCAAGCTGCCATAGCTTTGAACTGTGTCTGTGAGAATCTGTGCTTTATCTCTATTTATTTTGCACATTCTTAGTAAGATATGTCTTAAGGTACTTACTTTTTTGCTTTATGCTGTTTTGGCTTACATAGGAGCCATAGGAATAGCTCTACTTTTGGATAGCAGGGGAATCCAAATTATTTCTTCTGTTGTAATTGCTAATCATGACTCATATAGAGAATAGAAAAGCTTTAGCCTAGTTTATATTTCATATTATTACTGTAGTAGCATTTCAGACAAAAGAAAACAAGCAAAGCAAAGCAAAAAGAAAAAAGAAGAAAAGAAAGAAACCGTTTTAAAAGTCACCATAACTCACATGAAGCAAAATTGTTTTAAAATGAGTTTGTTTCTCACTAAGAAAGATCTATTACACTTGGAGCTGTATTGTTTTCCTGTTCACTACCCAATGTCAAAGCAATGGGGTGTTCTCTGTTGCAACCCTTAAAAATGTCACCTGTGTCCAACTGTAAAAGTCACCCAACCAGATTCAGTCACTTGACTTTAGATACGAGGGAGTCAAGTTTCTATCTTGGGATGTTTCAGAGAGGTCCATGAATGGCATTTCTTTCTTCATTCTTTGATTTAGAGTTGCTTGCTCTGGGCAGGCCTCTGCATCATGACTGACAGCTTCTCTGTCACCAATCTGGCCATTCAAACATGTAACTTGGGTCTTGAGGAGATGTGAGGTAGGAGGCCAGTGTTGGCTGTGGTTCTTTTTCTCTGAAAACATGCAGGACACAGGAAAGGGCTGTCTCATTTTCAGTCTCATCCTGTAACGTGTAAATATCCCATCTCTGTGGCTCAGAGAGGAAACCTGAACAATGAGGGATGCCTCACGTAGGGGAACCATCTTCTCACTAACGCTTTCAACCCTCCTGCCTCTCTCTAGACTTCAGCTCCTGAGAGAGCAGAGCCCTTCAGGCCAGGATCTACATGTATTTCATGGCCCTTAGTCTGTCTTTAACCTTGGTGATTTTTTCTTGTATATCCAGGGGCTGACAGCAAGTTTGCAAAACAGCATGAAGGAAGAAAGTCACATTAGAAATTTAGTGTGGGCTTAAGGCAGAATACAAGGAGTCAGAATTTAAGACCAGGCACTCAGAGACTGTGTAGCTGTGGCCCAAGATGAGTTCTCCCAGCGGCCCTGCATAGAACAGAGACAGATCTTCCCTGCCAAGTGCCAACTGAAGAATGTCGCTTGCCACTCAGCTCTACAAAGATGAGATGTTAGCTGCTTCAGCCAATGACCTCCAATATACCCTGACAGAAAGGAGTTCAGGGTGGAGATCAGGAATGAGGCACTCTGGGCCCTGGGAAAAATGGGTGGGACAGGCCTTCAGATAGTTAGGTATTTTCAGAAGAAAAATTTTTGAACCCAATTTCTTTCTTTCATCTTCTCATACCTAGAAAAGCACTAAAATAATTAACGGAGACATCTGCTCCTCATGACTAGCGGCAAACTTCCACCAAGATGTGTGCTTGACTGCACATACCCGCCTCGCCAAATCATGTTTATATACTGACCTTCCCCGCTACCTCTTCAGGGCAGTCACTCAGCACTGTCTCCCAGGCTATTGTTCTCAGTAGGTCCCCAGATAAAAACTGAACTCATAGTTTTCACATTGTGTGCTTTTTTTTTTTAAGTCGACACAAGCCCTGCATTGTTTTTGTTTTCAGTCCTGATTCTTTTTGTTTTAAGCTACTAAGCTGTGGGATAAGTTTGTAACACAGAAGTACATATCAGAAGGCCATTCCCAGTCCTACCTCCTAGAGGAAACCACATCTGACATTTCTATTTTTGGTATCTTCTGGTGGTTACTGACAAATATGTTAAGAAATTTTCTATTTTATGATTTATTAAGTGTACAGATTTTTGTCCTTTGCTAGGTAGAGACTGTTAACTTTTTATTCATTTATATATTTTTGAAATTTTAAAAATTGATGTGTAGTTGATTTACAATGTTGTGTTAGTTTCATGTGTACAGCAAAGTGATTCAGCTATACATATACATATATATATATATTCTTTTTCAGATTCTTTTATATTATAGGTTATGACAAGATATTGAATATAGTTCCCTGTGCTATATAGTAGGTCTTTGTTGTTTATCCATTCTGTACACAGTAGGGTGTATATGCCAGTCCCAAACTCCAAATTTATCCTTCCCCCTATGCTGTTCCCCCTTGGTAACCATAGTTTGTTTTCTATGTCTATGAGTCTACTTCTGGTTTGTAAATAAGTTTATAAAATTTTATTTTAATTAAAGTGGATTTTTGTTTGTTTGTTTTTAAGACAAAGACAATGATAAGACTTATAGTGGAAGAGCACTACATGGCTCCATTCCTCTCTGCCCCCAATTTCTGCTCCCCAGTGTCAACCCCTTTCAATTCTTTTAGCTCTTACCCTGGTGTTAACCTTTGAATTTCTCAGTAATATACTTATACCACAATTTTTAAACTGCAAACCCTGTCATCCACTCCTTCCCTACTATACACCCTTTGATTTCTTTATACTCTAAGTAGAGTTATTACAGCTTAGGGGTAAATTATTACTATGATTTTATAAATATTGTTCACGTTTGGGCTACTATAGTATGTGCTTCAGTTATATTTTCTTTCTTGAACAATCTTCTTTTTTTGTCCCTAGAGTTAATAATTACAATTTTTCTTCTGCTCACCTTTTCATATACCTGTTAACACTTCAGCCTGTAACTGAAGTGTCTGTGAATGTAATTAAATATATATTTGCATTGAAGTAAGTGAATGCAACTTTTCTCTGCCATAAAATGCAGGAGATAATCTGTCAGTTCCACTTTCTTTTTTTTTTTTCAGACATCCTTCCCAGAGCCCTCTGGCTTCCTGCTCAGATCTAGATTGAATCTCTTTGAGATTGCTTCCTGGCTTTTGTCCTGGGGCTTCCTTAACTTGAGAATTTCTTTTACTTCTCTTCTGGAATGGATCCCCTGTGTATTAGTTGTCTATTGTCATGTAAAAAGTCACCCCCAAACTTTGCAGCTTTAAATAATAAACAATTCTTTTCTCACAGTTTCTATGGGTCATGAATCCAGGAACAGCTTAGTGAGATGGTTCAGACTCAGGGTTTCTCTTGTAATCATCTGAAGCTTGGCTGGGGCTGGAGAGTCTGCTTTAATGTTTACCCTTATTTTGGTAAACATTAAAGCTTTTGGTAGGAGGATTCAGTCCCTCACCAAATGGACCTTCCTATTGGACTGCTCACATCATGGCAGCTGGCTTCCCCCAAAGTGAGTGACTTGAGAAAGAGCACTAGAGCGCAACCAAGATGGAAGGCTCAGTGTCTCTTATAACCTAGTCTTAGAAGTGACTGATGGTTACTTCTGTCATCTTCCTTTTGGTCACACAGATCAACCCTTGTCCAACATGGGAGGGAACATTACAAGGGGGTGAATACCAGGAGGAGGGGCTCACTTGGGTCCACCTTGAAGACTGGCTACCATATCTTCTGTTCTGGTTTTCATGTCTTTTCTCCTTGGTTGCCTGCTTTCTTTTGGTGGATTATATTTTCTAGTAGCATCCTGAAAAATGTTGGCTGGGAATTAATCTTTTTCAGACATTGCAATTGTGAATATATCTTTAATCTATCCTTATCCCTAAGTGATGGTTTGGGTTTAGAATTCTAGGTTGACGTCATTTTTCTTCAGAATTTTGAAGGTTTTGTTCATGTAGTCTTCAGAATTATTATTGTCAAGTCTGATGCTGTTATGAATCCCCATTGTCGTGTGTTCCCTCTTTTTGTGTTCTTGAAACTTTTAGGCTTTTCTCTTTATTCCTTGTATTCTAGAGTTTCATATTATATGTGGGTTTTTTTTCTTCTTCATATATTTGTGTGTTTTCCTGGGTATGTGATGGGCTCCTTCAATTTGGAAACTCAAGCTCTACAATTCTGTGAAATTTCATTTTTATTTATTTGGTAATCTTAGTCATCTCTTTCTGGGGTCATATTTGTTACATGTTTAACCTATATTGATTCTCTGGTTTTCTTAGTATTATTTTTTCTATTTTCTACAATTTTTATTTGATCTACTTTATGAAGGATTTTCTCAATATTATCTTCCAGAACTTTTACTGATTTTCAAATTTCTGCTTTTATATTTTTAACTTTCAAGAAGTCCTTTGTTATTTGACCTCTTTCTTTTTTTCTTTCTCTTTCTTTCTTTCTCTCTCTTTCCTCCCTCCCTCTTTCTTCCCTTCCTTCCTTCCTTCCCTCCTTCCTCTTTGTTCTTTTATTCTGCTTTTATTATTTTGTCTAATATTTTTCCCCCATTGGGTGCTTCCTGAGAATGTTTGACTTAGTAATCCTGGACTGTCTATTAGTGCTGAAGAGTGATACATGAAAACTGATTAGAATTGTGTGTGCAGAGGCAGGGCTTGTCAAGATGTGGATTTAATTTAGGGTAATTGATTGGTGCTCTTTCATTGATGGGTATCTCAAGTTTCGGTATTTATAGGTCTTTTTTTTTTCCCTTGGATTGTTCAGTTTCCTCAGAGAAAAATGACCCAATCTCCTGCTTAGGGTGTGTGTGTTGGGGGATAGATAACAAACTAGGCTGCAGGATTCTAAGAACAGAGAGGAGCAAAGGGGACAGCAGATCTCATTCTACCTTATGCATGATTTCACCTGGTTTTCCTGTCTTAGTTCCTCAGCTCTGGCTGGCATCCCTGAGTCTGGAGCTTGTCTGGGGTTAGCCTCTCAGTAAATTGCCAACATGGAGAGAGAGAGAGTGAGACAGTCACCTGACTGTACCAGCTAAGGGAGCAGACTTACAGGGAGAGGTTTAACTGCTTTGTGGATAGACTTTCAACCAGTGCTGCTCTGGTTTAGACTCACCCGCCCTCCAGCCTTCACAGGCACTTGCTGTCCCTGTTTGGAGAATATTTACCTTGCCATTACTGGATGTAGAGGGGCTTCTAATAGAACAGTGGTTCTCAGAGTGTGGTATGGGGGTCTGAAAGGTCAAAAGAATTTTTATAATGACACTGAGATATGATTTGCCCTTTTCACTTACACTCTCCTACACGCATACAGGGGAATTTTCCAGAGGCATCATGATATGTGATATCACAACAGATTAAATGCAGAAGCAGATATGAGAAACCAGCTGTCTTCTCTTAAGCCAAACATCACAGAGATTTGTAAAATGTACAACAAAGCCACTCTTCTCACTATATTTCTTTGTTTTGAGATATAGAATTATCTTTCATAAAATAAATTATTCATGTTAACACATACTGGGTTTATTAATATTGTTAAATGAATTAAAAAATAAAAGTATCAGCTTTATGGTAAATATTGAGAGATATATATAACTCACATGAACAGAAGCTCTTTGAGGTTTTTCAACATATTTTTTTTTCATTGAATTATAGTTGATATACAATGTTGTGTTAGTTTCTGGTGGGGTCTTGTGACCAAAACGTCTGAGGTCACTGTACTAGAATAATACTCTTGGATTCTTTCTTTTTCCTCCTTAACTTTTTCCCAGGTGACAAGAGTGACTTGATTGGAGAGGACGGGAGAAGAACTGGGCAGGCACAGCTCAGCCCTTTCCTCTCATCTTTATTTTTACATTATCCTGAGCTCTTACACTGAAGTTGTGCATGTCTGTAATTGAGCACGTGTTCTATCACAGAGGGGCCAGTCACCTTTTGGCCAGGGCCAGCTGAGGGCCTGTGGCACTGTCCTGTGATGAGACGAGTTGGCTTATCATGGTTTGTTGTTAAGCTTGGGTACATCTGTCTAATTCAGGAGTGGAGTCAGCAAATTTATCTAATTCTGGCAGAATAAGCTATGTTTTCTAAGAAGAGCTCTGTTTGTAATAAGTGGAGACACTTAACTTTAAAAAATCTTTTAGTTTTTGAAATGATGTTAGACTTATGGGCAAGTTGCAAAAATCGTACAGGGAGTTCCTTTATACCCTCTGCCTGGCTTCCCCTAATGTTAATGTTTTATGTAACCACAGGGCAGAGATAGAACGCGGGAGATCATGATACAGTACTATAAACTAACCCACAGACCTGTTTGAATTTCATTAGTTTTTCTGCAAATCTTTTTCTGGTCCAGGATCCAATCCAGGATTCCACATTAAAGTCACATTTTGATCTCCATGCTGGGCTCCTGCATCTAAGCCTTGTGCATTCAGTTGAGGAAAACTGAGATGTTAGTTATCAGTCAGCCTCGTTGGCCAGCACTTCCAGATCTTGAATTTTCTGGAACTCTACGGTGTGAAGAGATGAGTTCTTGTCTCCTTCCTCATATTCTCCCCTATGGTACTTTCTGCCTTCTCCCTTTGATAACTCAGTTGCCACAAATCCGCCTCTTTTCTAAGTTCCAGAGCTTTGCTGCTACCTCTCTTCTGCTCTTGTCTGCCTTTGTGTTTCCTGTGTTTTGCTTTCTGGGTGACTCGCACTCTCTCTCCCGAGGTGGGGTCAGGTGCCAAGCCCCAGCCATGCTCTGAGAACTTGGGAACTAATATATTTTTATCCCTTTAATATTATTATGGATTGAATTTTTAGAAAGAAGCAGAGATAAATAATAGGTTTAATCTCCTTGTTTAATTAGAAATCTGACCCCGATACTTAATCCCTAATTTGTACATTATTTTTGTTTTTCAATTGAAAACCTCATTTAAATACTTCTAATCACTATTGTACTTAAAGGAAGATTTATAGTCACATTTAAAGTAAATAAAACTAAGGAAGGATTATGGAAGTATCGGGTGATTTTATTTTTATTTATTTATTTATTTATTTATTTATTTATTTATTTATTTATTTATATTGAAGTTTAGTTAATTTACAATGTTGTGTTAGTTTCTGGTGTACAGCAAAGTGATTCAGTTATATATTATATATATGTAAAATATGAATAACTGAATCACTTTATATATATTCTTTTTCAGATTCTTTTCCATTATAATTTATTACCAGATACTGAATATAGTTTCCTGTGCTCTACAGTAGGATCTTGTTGTTTATCTATTTTATATATAGTAGTGTGTATCTGCTAATTCCAAACTCCTAATTTATTCCCCCTGCCCTTTCCCCTTTGGGAACCATATGTTTGTTTTCTATGTCTATGAGTCTGTTTCTGTTTTATAAATAAGTTCATTTGTATCATTTTTAAGGTTCTACATGAAAGTGATATCATGTGGTATTTGTCTTTGTCTGATTTGCTTCACCTAGTATGATAATTTCTAGATCCATCCATGTTGCTGCAAATGATGAAGTATTGGGTAACTTTAAAACTAATTTTAGGTACATCTATTTATTGTAATCAAACACATGTGAGCCCTGATTAGGATGCGTTTTGTAGCTTACCTTGAATTTCTTAGCTTGGAATTGATAGCCATGCCCAGGGATGTATTTTATCCTGTAGTCTTGGCTGGTATCTTGGTGCCTCCAGCTACTGGCTGCTCAGAGATCAACTGTAGGTCTCTCCTGGTCTCCTCTTCTTTCAGTTTCTGAAGAGGAAGAATTGCTGGAAGGAAGAAACACTATCTTATCTCTGGTTCCCAGCTCCCAACTTTCTCCAATCATTTTCTCACACTTCCCTGAAAAGGAAGAGTGAGATTACGCCTATGTTATACTTTTCTATAAAGTATTTTGGCTATCCTTAATGACTTTTCCTTGAATTTGGAAGTAATCATGTTCTTTACAGTTTATAGTATTTACAGAAAGAGTAAAACATTCTCTTCCCATTTCTTATTTTAAAAATTTACCATGATGTATCTATTCCTTGTCTTTATACTTTTGCTTTCCATTTTATTTTTATTTACTATTTATTTACTTACTCATTATTGAGGTATGGTTAATTTAAAATATTATATACGTTTCAGGTGTACAGCATGATTCACAATTTTTAAAGATTATACTCCATTTATAGTTATTATAAAATATTGGCTATATTCCCTGTGCTGCATAATATATCCTTGTAGTTTATTTATTTTGTATATAGTAATTTGTACCTCTTAATCCCCTAACCCTATCATGCCCTACCCCCTTCCCTGTTGCCACTGGTAACCACTAGTTTGTTCTCTATAACTGTGAGTCTGCTTCTTTTCTATTATTCACTAGTTTGTTGTATTTTTTTAGATTCCATATGTAAGTGATACCATACAGTATCTTTCTCTGTCTGACTTATTTCACTAAGCCTAATACCTTCCAAGTTCATCCATGTTGTTGCAAATGGCAAAATTTTATTCTTTTTTATGGCTGAGTGGTATTCCACTGTGTGTGTATGTATGTGTGTGTGTGTATATATATATGTGTATGTATATATATATACATACATACTACATCTTCTTTATCCATTCACCTGCTGATGGACACTTAGGTTGCTTCCATATCTTGGCTATTGTAAATAATGCTGCTATGGACATTGGGGTGCATGTATTTTTATATTCATAAATGATGTGTTACATTATTTGTTGTATATTTACAAATTGCATCCACTACTTCCTCTTGGGGTGGAAGGTGAAGGATGTGAATGGGGGAAGAAAATGTAGGAGACAGTTTCCTTGACTGTGATGCTTTATTTCTTAAAAGATAAAGATCTGTGGTACATAAGGCAATATATTAATGTTTATTTTGAGTGGTAGAAATGGGTATTTATGGTGTCATTTTTACTCTTCTGCATTTTAAAAATAATTTTTCCAAATTTATAACTAACCATTTTTAAAGCTAGATATAGCTTGTTTTTACTGGGAATCGTAGTGATTACATGGCCTTCTGTCATCTGAGAATGAGTCATTTTCCGTAAGTGAAATGATTCTATCCAACTGAAACTAAACTTTATGTGTGTAAATATTACTTCCCAGGCCACACCTACCTTGGTATGGGATGGTATTGACAACCATTACAAAGCAATACTTCTACATATCTGTTTTTACTCAGTCTACAGAAATTTCAACCCTCTCAAGTTTGGTTAAATACTCTAGAGATCTCTAGGAAATGTCTGCATCAGGAAAACTTCAAAAACATCTCTCCTGGCTCATTATAATAATAACTCAAGTTACTGCCAGTGCCAGACCCAGCTGTGTCACCAGTGTTCACCAAGGCACCACAGCTGCCAGCGTTCAAGTTAATTGACAACTGGCAATGAGGACACTGACCTCTGTGCCCTTGATATCTAGGTCATTGAATCGGTCACCACCTGTGGTGACAAGGTGTTCAAAACTGCCGCTACCAACACCTCGCTATCATGAGCGCCAATATTGCTGATGTTTTAGTCTGAAGATCCCATGGTGACTTCAGAAAAGGAAGTATTTTGGCTCCTGTTGTGTGACCTGTGGTGGGTGTGGGTGGGAGGAGAGTCTGAGGGACAGTTGCATGCTATGCACTCACTCACTTCTCCCTTGCAAGCCTGGGCCATTGACTCTGTTATTAGAATAGGGTTTTGTTGTTGTTGTCTTATCCTGGGGAGAACCTTGATCATCATTGTAATAGATCCCTGGTGAGCCTGTCCCACCAGTCCTTGTGCTGTGACCAGATAGTAGAGTAGATTTGAGGGGAACATACTTTGAATTTAAACTGGGACCCTGTTTCAAGGTCTAAAGCATGTATTTTTTAAAAACGTGGTTTAAAAAGGGGCCTTTCCTAGTGTGGAATATTTACCATCCTGACTTTAGAGATTAGTTTTATAATTCTAATGCAGGTAACAGTAAAAAGAAGATATTAATGAGTCTCTGAGAATTATATATAAAATCAAAGCATAATAATGACTTTAGAATATATGCAAAATAGGACTTAAATATAGATACTGCTCAGGTCCAGAAGCAGGAAGTACAATACAAAACTGGCAATATTAGCATGTCAAAATGTTATTATGAGTTAAGTTGAATTAATGTGTTACAAGAAAAAACATGTCAATCAGAAGAAGAAGTAGATGGTCACTGATGGAAGGTCACAAAGTCACAGAGGCAGATTTACCACTACATCCTAGCTCTGACCAAGAGGATCTCCCCTGGTCTGTGGACTTCACCTGTTTGGGGACAGGACCAGCTTTTTTGAAGTGATGTAGCCCACAAGTCCCTACATAGAACAGTCAGTCCCATGAAACATCAGAACTTAAAGCCAAGTACTGTTGATCTGGTTCCCTGATCATTAAGATAACAGGGTACAACTGAGTTCCCTTTGACAGTTAAATTTCTCATTTTAAAGACATAATTTGCATTTAGATTTATATACTAGTCTTTTGTAGACAAGGTTAATTTGAGGGCATTCATAGAAGAAGAATCTACTCTCAGACTGTGAAAAAAAGTCAACTCATTGAGCTTGCCAAGTTGAGAAAAGATTCTAGAGAACTGTGAATTCACTGAAGTGCCCAACATGAAGGTTCTTGGTACCAAACTCTCACTTGGCAACACCCTACCAAAGCAGGTAGCCCACAGCAAAAGTAATACAATTACATTAGAACGTTTCTAGTACAGAAAAAGAAAGTCGTAACTTCACGGATGTTACAGTTTTGCTGTTACTGTCTGTTTTTGGCTGTATTTGCATGTAACCATTGTGTACATGTGTGTTGTATGTATCATTGAGGTCCTAACTTTAAATTTACGTGTACAGTCTTTTCACAAATTTTTATTGAATTGCTACTATATTCTAGGTGTTGCTTAGGTGCTGGATAGATAAAAGCTTTTGCCTTCAAAGGGTGTGCCTTCTCAAATGAGGGACAGGAAATAAATAAAGGAAAGATTCAATCCATGGCATGTCTGGTGGCAATCAATGACATGAAGAGTAAGTAAAGCAATGGAAGGAGGGAGAGGGTGATGGGTGGGGTCCAGGAAGGGGTGGGTCAGGGAAGACTTCTCAGAGAAAGTGACATTGAATCAAGATCTGATTCAGCTCTCAAGAGAATGCAGTATTAAATGAAAAGATGGAAGATATAGATTGAATAAGACTTAAGATTATTGATATATATTACTAAAAATCAATTTATTTCTTCAAGACTTGAGTGGGTTGGATATATTATGGCTATTAAATCTTTTTTTAGCTCTGGCATTTTAGTCTATTGGACACATTTATTATCTTAGTATACAGGCGTGTGTATGTGTATGCACTTTCACTGGAATAGAAAGGAGAGAGTAGTAATATGTGATTGTGGATGCTTCCGTGTGAGAGATTCACCTGGCCTTCCTGAAAGATTCCAGGTCTTCCAAGAACCTTACTCTCTCTGTGTATTAAAGGCTAAAATAAAGCAACCTACTTTAGTGCCCTGCAATACTAGGGCTATTCACACTCTTCCTGAGACCTTCCTGTCATTTATAAGATTTTCATTTTGTATTCCCCAAATTAGAGTCTACGTTCATGTTCTTGGTAAGGTTTTTCACAATCAGCTGATAAGCATCCGAATTAAATTTAATATAAGGTAATTTCCGACTGTCCCATTTGGAGCTAATGGGTCTTTCACCAAGTCAACACTTTCCAAGCTCGTATAATGTGCCAGCCATTAAGGAGCTGAGGCCAGAGATGGAAGACAAAGTTCCTATTCTGACAGAACTCTAGCAGGGCAAACAGTCAAGGTGACCACAACATGGCGGGACAGGTGCTGTGACGGGCGCAGTGCAGCGCGGAGAACACAGGGCCTGGGAGGCAGCCTGCGAGGCCTCCAGGGTCCTCACTTTAAAAGGAGACAGGATGGCAAGTGCATGTGCTGTAATTTAGGTAGCAGTTCCCTTATTTGTTGCACCTGATGATTACTTCTAATTTTTCGCTGATATAAAATAGAAGCGATTCTACTTCTAGGTAAACACCTCCAAGAATTGGAAGCAGGGACTGGAACAGATATTTGTACACCAGCATTCACAGTAGCATTATTTACACTACCCAAAGTTGGAAACAACTGAAATGCCCAATAATGAACAAATGGATAAACAAAATGTGATATATATGTATGTATGTATATATATAAAACAATGGAGTATATTATTCAGCCTTAAAAAGGAATGGAATTCTGACGCATGCCACAATATGCATAAACCTTGAAACATTATGCTAAGTGATACGCCAGACAGAAAAGGACAAATATTATGTGGTACCCTTTACATGAAGCACCTAAAGTAGTTAATTTTAGAAACAGAAAATAGAATAGTGGTTCTGAGGGGAGAGGGTAATGGGGAGTTATTGTTTAATGGGTACAGAGTTAATGTTGAGAATGATGAAAAAATCCTGGAGATGGATAGTGATGATGGTTGCATGACAATGTGAATGTACTTAATGCCCCCAAAATGGATGCCTAAAATTGGTTAAAGTGGTATATTTTATGTATGTATATTTTATCACAGCTTTTTTTTTTTAAAAACAAAGATAAGCTGATAAGTCATCCCAATGCATGTGGGAAATGCATATATCCTAACGTGTAACACAGATTTTCCAGAATTGGGGTTATTTCCTTATTCTAGAACCTAGAAGAGATCTTATTGGATCACTTACGACATTTAATAAACATCACCAAATTATTTTGTGAAAACAATTGTGCAAATTTCCAGTTCTCCCAGGTACATACCCAAGTACAGATCTCATTGTTCACATCCCTAACCTTAACTAACGGAAACAAAATCATTTAAATAACTCACAGCACCAGTGAAGGACTAAGCATTGGGCATAGGATCCACATTAAATTATAAGTAAAACTGGTGTCTTGTTTTACTATACACTTCTTTGTGTGTTAGTGAGGTTTATACTCTTTCAGTATTTTTTTCTAACTAGATATATCTCCACTTGTGTGAGTTCTCTGGCTTAGAATATTTTGAGATTCATTTCTCACTTAAGACAGCTTAGCTAAATACATACACAACAACAGGGTGTTTTAAAAGTGAGGAAAATTGGAGCAGCGGAAAAATAATGGTAAGAAAATAAAATGAAGACAAGGTAAGTTATTGCATATGAAATTTGCCAAGGGATCTGGCTAGAGGAAGCCAGGTTGTCACTGAGTTTTCTGGAAGCCAATAGAAAAAAAGAAACAAGAGCCAGTGTTTCGTGAGTTCAACCAACATTTTCTTGCTTAACATCACATTAATCCCTGGTACAGGCTCTGAAACAAATTCTTCCTGTGGGTTCCTACGCCAGACTGCACCAAAAATCACAGGAGCAACATTTTACATCCCATGTGATTTTCGAAAACCTTGTCACTCCCACGCAAGAGGTGGAGTCTGTTTTCTCCTCTTCAACCTGGGCGGACTAGGGGCTGCGTGCCTTGATTACTAGAACACAGGGAAGGTAAGGCTGCATGACTGCTGATGCAAGCCGGTGAAGGGCAGCACAGCTTCCCCCTGGCTCTCTTTCCTGGAACATATGCCTGCGAAGCCTGGCGCCTTCCTGTGAAAAGTCTGGCCACTTTGAACAAGCAATTCTGTAGAGACCACGTGGTGGAGATAAAGCGATGTATCCAATCGGATGCAGCTGAGCGGCGCGGAGATGCGCTGTCCCTGCAGAGCGCTGCCGGGTTGCGGATTCATGGACAAAAATAAGTTTTGTTTGTTGCTTTAAACCGCTGGGTTTTAGGATGGTTTGTTTTGTAGCAATAAGTAACTGGAACAGTTTATTTAAAGAGAACTTAAAAACTTCAGCAGCAATCCTTTACAACATGGGTGTGCCAAACACACATGGGGTCAAGAGCTGTTTCTCAGAGGGCTCTGTACATGCTGAACCCAGAAGCCAGAGTGCCTGTGGCTGAAGCCTTTATATGGGGCTCAGAAACAAAGCAGTTAGTGTCTCTGAACTTTCCCGTGTTTTTTTTTTTTGGAATACGTGTTTCTTCTCTTAGCACTATGCTCACAGTGTCTTCAGCTCATAAATAATCTTTAACACAGATGCATATTCAAAATTTCTTCTTAAAGACCATTTAACTTTCGTAGAGAACATCTTAAATAAAACAATTTCCTGGTAGAGGCATATATTTATTTAATGGCAAACTATAGGATGTTCTAGACTTTTTAAAAAATTTAATCTAGGATTTCAGGTAAACCAGAAATCCAGGTATCTGTTACTTCCTCAAACCAAATGTGCATAATTCAAATCTAGTATTGGAAAGGTAGGGGAGTGTTTGATTCTTTCTCTTCCTTCTGATTAATACCACTGTTAAGCTCCCATAATGGGCAAGCTCTCCATGGACAGAACCCAACTAAGGGCAAGAAAATTTGGGTCTACCCAGGAAAATTATGATGGACTGAAGCTTTCCTTGGGACCTTCTCCATGTTATTATTTACTGCTCCTCCAGAACTTCCACTGAATGGAAAATTCCTTTAGGAAAAGGAGGAGGGGTTGGATATAGCTCAGTGGTAGAGTGTGTGCTTAGCATGTACAAGGTCCTGGGTTCAATCCCCAGTACCTCCATTAGAAAAACAAACAAACAAACCTGATTACCTCTCCCCCTCCACCCCCTGCAAAAAAGATAAAAATTTTAAAAAGTAAAAAGAAAAGGAGACTGGTCTTACTACAGCTGTGAAAACTGGCTAAGAACTAGAAGGTGCATGACAGGCTATTATCAGTTAAGAAAGCCTAAGTCTAAATCCTCTCCTGCTCATGCTACTCACTACCTGAATGACTTCAAGCAAAGTATTTAGGCTCCCCATGCCTCGATTTCCTCCTCTAGAAAAATAGGAGTACTTACCTCATAAGAGAGCAAGGGCTAAGTGATTTAAAAGTCCCTAGAACAACGTGTGGCATAGGAGAAGTGCTGTGTGTTAGCTGCGGCTGCTGCTACTGCTGTTACTACTACGTATTGGTAATAGGCACTCAGTGAAGTTTGTTGAATGAATAAATGAGTGAATGAATGCCATTCTACTGTGTGCTAGATTCCCCCCTTGGTATATGTTCCTATAATTTTTCAACTTCCCAGCTCTTCACCTTAGTTTTTGAAGACCTCAACCTCCCCAGGTCTACTGGACTCTTTCATAACCTCAAGCTAAAGATTTGTCCCTATAAGTATTTGATTTGTCCCCTATTTGGCCTTCTGGAGCTCCAGGGCTTAGGTTCTCTTGTCCCTTCTGAACTTAGTTCTTTCAATGAAACTTTTTCTTGTTCATTCACAGTAAGATTTACTCAGCATAAAAAAGAATAAAATAATGCCATTTGCAGCAACATGGATGGACCTGGAGAATGTCATTCTAAGTGAAGTAAGCCAGAAAGAGAAAGAAAAATACCATGTGATATCACTCATATGTGGAATATTAAAAAAATGAACTTATTTATAAAATAGAAACAGACTCACAGACATAGAAAACAAACTTACAGTTACCGAGGGGGAAAGGGGGTGGGGAGGAATAAATTAGGAGTTCAGGATTTGCAGATACTAACTACTATATATAAAATAGATAAACAAGTTTCTACTGTATATATATCATAGGGAACTATATTCAGTATCTTGTAGTAACTTATGATGAAGAAGAATATGAAAAGGAATATATGTATTTATATATATGACTGAAACATAATGCTGTACACCAGAAATTGATGCAACATGGTAAACTGACTATACTTCAATTTAAAAAGAGAATATATATAACAGTGCACGGAGCACCCCTTTTTCTGCCACTTGTTCGGATTTCCCTCTTACTCACATGTCATTCCTTGTTCCCATTCTTCCTGGATCCCTGATCATTTGCCTCCATCAGTGGGTCATTTGTATAGTTTCTCCAGTTTCCATGCTTTGATCTGCTCTGTTGAACTTTCACCTGGTATCCCTTGGGTCTTTTCTGCTCATCCCCACCTGCAGGATGCCGATGCTGTAGCTGCTGCCCCCACGTTGGTGACCTTGTCAGCCAAAATGCCCTGACAGTTCTTAAACACACACCTCTGGGCCACCCTCCCAACTTTCAATCCCATCAGGTCTTGAGGCCCCACCCACCCCATCTTGAGAGCTTTTATCTGAACCCTCCATCAGTTTAGAGCTACACACTGGAAAACACATCGTATTGCATTTCTACCATAGCTCCTATTAATACTTCACTGTGTTTACTTAGCCATATGTCTGTTTCCTCTGCTTATATCAAAAGCATTTTGAAGGAAAGAATTGTATGTTACTGTGTTGTGGAGGTTTTGTCTGTCACAGATTTGCCATCTAGGGTCTTGACATAACCTCTCCCTTTTGTGGATTCAGGGTCTGTTGATAGAAATGAGCAGAGTATAAAGTTTAACCCTTGCGGTTGAGTTTTTATCGTGTTCTATCCAGCTTTGTATCGGTCTGCTTAACACCTAGTGGGGAGTTCCTTTGCTCTTAGGTTTCCATTGTGTACTAAACATAACATTGACCTAGGTGTCACAAGACCTTGATTTACACTTTAATCCCTTGGACAGTTCATTTTGGTGGAGTCTCAGTTTTCTAATTTGTAAGAGTGGGCAATAATATTTCTCAGAATTGTCTGAGGATTTAATGCAATATTTCTGGTCAGGCTCACTGCTGGTCCATAGGAGGGCTTTGTTAAAATACAAAAAAGGTGTCTC
The DNA here is from genome assembly GCF_048773025.1 of Camelus bactrianus. Lineage (NCBI taxonomy): Eukaryota > Metazoa > Chordata > Mammalia > Artiodactyla > Camelidae > Camelus > Camelus bactrianus. Next base: position 37,780,716 of record NC_133540.1, read on the forward strand.
GGCATCTAGGAACAGTCCTCTCCCAGGATGTGTCCCCTGTGAGTGGAGTGTGGGCTGTGTTCCCCACTCATCCTCTTAGCTGGGGGCATGCCCTGGTACAGGCCACAAATTGCACAGCTGTGTGCAAAGACTCCATGACTTAAAGTTTATTTTGTAATGATAAAATATCATAGTGTGTTGAGAATTATTAATAATAATATAGACTCTGACTACCCTATCTCCATCCATTTAATCATTCCACCTCTTTCCACCAAATTTCCAAAGGATTTGAGGTGGCATTGATTAAATTACAGAATCACAGCTAATATTTGCATAATGCTCTTTCATTGATCCAAATTACCTTATTTCACTCTCATAATGGTCTTGTGAGGGGAGTGTCCTGTCTCTCACTTTACAGATGAGCAGACTGGGTCTCAGACACACATAATAAATGGTGGAGCCAGGATGGAAACCCAGATTTTCTGACTTAAACCCGTGTTCTTTTGCCAATACCATGCCATCCAATCAGCTTGTCACTATGATAAAATACAGTAGGACAGAACTATTTTTTATTTTCTGTACTGTAACTCAAAAATTGGAACTGCTCTTCAGTCACTGAAACTGAACAAAATCAACATCTATTATTATAAGCACAATGGAGACATACAGAACTGGCCTTCTCTTGGTTTGTGCACTGTCTTTAGCTGTTAGGAAATTTAATTTAATTTACATGTGAGAGAAGCAGCACATTCAACCAAAGGGATGTGGATTACATAAAAAAGAGCTGTGCTTAAAAGGGACTCAAATAGCCAGAAGAAAGGCAGCTGAGAACAATGTTAATACTGGTAGCTTAAGTCATCACTCACATCCTTTATTGTGGCTACTGTATATTTCTGTGTAAATATATCTTATACAAGGGGGATTTCTATAAGCAGTATTATGGCTAAACACAATTGGATTTCAGATAAATCTCATACATCTGTTTCATATCACCCTTTGTTACAGGATTTCAAAATGCCTGTGAAACACTCAGGAAATGAAATGATATCTAGCTTCTTATCAAAAGAGCAAGGGTATTACACTGATGGTTATGAGAAATAGGAGCAAAGAGATGGTTTGAAATTGCATGTATGCCACTCAGAACCACAACCCTGGGCTTCAGAAATCACCCATTGTTGGATATTTTCTTAGAAAATATACATTTCCATGATTCCTTTTACTGTAATTACTCCTCCAGTTTCAACATCATTTTTATTGTTCAGAGTAAGCATTGTATTTTTTATTTCAGTGATACCAGATTTGGGAAAACTTCACAAAGTAAACTGGATCTATTTCCATAATTCCAGGCCCTGGGGTTTTTTTTCCCAGAGGTTGAAGGTAATGGTTGCAACCTCATCCCTGGAGAAGTGCCAAAGTCAAGTGGCTTTCAGAACAAAGAGAGTCTGGGCTTCTTGTGACTGAGTTGAAATATGGGAAGAAAGAGACTGACCCCTTCTTGTAGCTCTTGTTGGGGAACAGAACAAACACTCACACTCTAGTCTAAATTTGTCATCAGTGTCATGGTGTCTCAGGAGACATGATTTGATTTGTGGCAACACTGAATCCAGATTACAGAGAGCAAGGAGAGCCCATATGGTGCTTGGCATTTTGGCAAGAAGTGTGAGTGAAATAGGAACTTACTGGTTTTAATTTCAGATAATTCTCAAGGAATTCTTTTCAGGATATAAGGGAGCTTTAGGATAGTTTAGTCCAACATTTTTGTTTTCAACAAAGAAATTGTAGAAATCCAGAGTGGCAAGAAGCCTTGGTGGTGGTGGTGACACCAAGACCAAGGCCTTTTGGATGCCAGTCAGTACCTCCCTCACCCCACCATTCAACTACTTCCTTTTCTCTTAGAGATAACGATAAATATATTTATTAAAAATAGTATAGATAAGATTTATTTAAAACTTCTCTTTTTTTTTGAATTTTGGGCACTATACTTTATTATTTCATTGAGTCTCTCTGAAACCTTATGACTCTAAGTATTACAATATTGTTACAGATGAGGAAACTGAGACATATGGAGGTGATTGAGGACCTTGATCTGAATTGCACACTTGTGAGAGCCAGGATTCCAACCCAGTCTTATCTCAGAGACCATCCTCTCAACTGCCACTGAAACTAACCCCCTTTCCTTCAGTCTCCTTGGGAAGGAGTTTCGGTTGAGTATGAGCCCAAGTATTAGCCAAGGAACCCAGGAGGAGAGACACACTTCACTCTCCATCTGGCACTCGCTGTCTCCTTTCTCATTTTTATACTCTTCTGTATTCTGCTTTCTATAAGTTTTTCCTTTGACATTCTTGAAACCAGAGGCAGCACACTTACTGACTTGAAGCATTCCACCTTGATTTCCCATTTCTAGCTCCAAGCTTCATCTGAAGTTTTCCTTCTTGTTTTATTTATACATTTGATTGTAAAGGTCCTTAAGGCAGAGACTTCACTGGGGTTTTATTGTGTGTACAATCTTATTTATTGTTATAAGGCTGTATATACTTTTGGCACACATATAAATATTAAAATAATGATATTACTCACTTAGATAGAGGAGATTTGTATGTAGTCATTCTTTACAAAGAGCAGGCAGTTTGATTGCTTTTGTGAGAGAGGTTATAAGTGGGTCCCTCTGCTTTTCTTAAACTTATGCACGTTCTTTATATTGAGGGTAAAGGAAGTATATTTTCCTTCTGACTTTATTGAAGTTTGGCAGTGGTGAGAACACTTGTTGCATTAAGAGCATTTCCCTGTTTAGTTGAACGGTTTGCTGCCTTTGGCTCTGTATTTAAGAAAATGCACTGTTTGTGGGTGAGAAACATAACAATGAGGTACTTCGTGCCTGAAAGCATTTCTGCAAAATGCTAGAACTTGATTTATGGTGTGAATATTGCTTGGAGGGTGATAAATATGCATTGTGGATCCAATTTTGATCCCAGCAATCCAAACCACACAATTTCATTGCGTCTAGGGTTGCTCAGTGACATTTGTATGCCCATAGCTGGAATACTGGTTTGCTTCTGAACATGGTTCAGGCATGTCCAACATAGCTAATGAACCAGGGGCCAGACAAATTGAGGTTTTCAATTTATTTTCTCAGGGACGGTGTAGCTTCCCAGGAAAGAACACAAGCGGTGTCCCCTGCTGGTGTGCCGACATGTCTGGGCATCTCTGCTGACCTGGCAGGGATGCCCAGTGAAGTCTATTTGCGGGGGGATGGAAGGGACTTCTGGGAAAGCACCCAACTTAAGTGATGGAGAGCCAGGCATGACTGGATTGACTCAGGAGCAGGTAGAGATGTTTTGAGGACTGTGTACTGCATGTGGCTTGGATTTGTCTCCTTGACACAGCCCCTCTGCCCTCAAGAGTGTAAGCAAAAGCCTGATTTGTTTGGTCAACACTACCAAACAATGGGACACATCAGCTGCTTAGGGGCCTTGAAGGGACTGTCCACAGAGGGGAGTGTTCCATTCTCCCTTCTTCCTCACTGTGGACCATTGTCCACTTGGCTTTATTAGGGCCCTTGGTTGTCTCATTCTAGAGCAGTAAGTTCGCTGACCACCACATCTGTCTTGCCTGCCGTGCAGAGAACTCCATGAGAGTGAGGACAGCTTCTCTCTTGTGTCCTACAGTATCCTCAGTGATCAGCGTAGGGCTGGCCTCTTAGAGGAGCTCCATCAGTGTGTTGTTGGATGAATGGAGTTTGGGTGGAGGAATGCAGTGATGGTCAAGGCTGCACTGGATGCCTGGCAGAGCTGGGATGAGCTTCTGTGCCTTGTACAGAAGTAGGAAGGACTAGGGAGTAGAGCTGCCTTGGATGGTGGGACCAAGTATTAACCAGTCGGCCCTTCCAAGTCAGAGAGGAGAAGTAAACCGGTACTTGCTTTTACCATTTTTGGTGGGTACGTATTTCACAATTCTGTCTTTCTTAGTTTCTGCCATGGGACGTCAAATTTATGGCAGCCTCTCAGTTTACAAGAGCAGAGCCTTTGATCGGCTTCACTGAGTGAAGCCAGTGCCGGTCACAGGTGTCGGGGACTGACATCACTTATGCTCCTGCCACTTGTTTCTCCTCTGTGTCCTAAGTTTCAGAAATGTCTCTGGTTCTCTGTGCTGCTCATCTTCTGGCCCCAGGATCGGAAGACTTTAACGTTCTTGTTCCAGCCGTTTCCAGGTTACCAGGTGTCACTTTGGTGCCACCTGCTAAGTCCTGCCCTTCTCTAGTATATTTTCTTTCTCCACTCTTCTTTTTAATCTGCAGAGCGTGTGTCTCAGGGCTCCTTAAACCTTCATGGCCAAGTATGGTTTTAAGACCTGCAGTAAGAGCCAATCACAGTTACAGATTAACCCAGTGACACATGCTAATGAGGCTGAACATGGACATAAGAAGGAGCATATTCATCATGAGGCCATTAAATCTCATTTCCATCAGAAACTTGAAAACCTCAGGGGGATCAAAAGTTCTATGTGATGACGCTGAGAAAAGAGAATTGCTCTGGCCTTAAAAACAATGTTCTGGAGATTACTAGACAGTTGAAAACGTAATGTTCTTGCACAGGGACAAATAATGACAGCATTTGTGGATGTTGTGAGGACAATAAGGTCAGAGTTAACTTAAAGAAGCTCCCAGTGTCTTTCTATTTTTCTGGAACCTCTCTGGCTCTGCCATGATTCTGGACTTTTATGCATCCATGTCTCCTTTTCCATCTGCCAAACTCCTACTTATTTTTTAAGACTTAGATCCTTAGTGAAGCTTCCAGAAGTTTCCAGACAGAGATAGATGCCCCGCACCCCCTAACACATGCTTCTATAGCTTCCTTTGGAGCATATATGTGTTGTAATAGTTACCAAGATATAGGGCACGAGTTGGCAAGTTTTCTGTAAAGGGCCAGATAGTAAACATTTTCAGTTTTGCCAGCCATATGGTCTTAGTTGCAACTATTCAAGTTGGCTGTTGGATGTAAGCAGTAATAGACAATATCTAAATGAATGAGTGTGGCTGTGCTCCAATAAAATTTCATTATGGACTCTGAGATTTGGATTTCATGTCCTCTTCAGAAGTCATGAAATACTCTTCTTCATTTGATTTTTTTCCCCTTAACATTAAAAAATGTAAAAAACCATTCTTAGCTCGTGGACCACACAAAAATAGGCACAGATTTGGCTCGTGGGCTCTGCCCAGCACTGAGGTAGAGCTTTCATTTGGCCACGTGTCTGTCTCTCCCATTTGACTGTAAGCAAGTTGAGCTCAGATAGTGGAATCCTAGACCATGGTGTAGTTCCCGGCACCCAGGAAGGAAGGACTCAACAAGTACTCGCTAAATGGATGCCTGGGCAGAAGTATGAAGTAATAATATTTCCCAGTATTTGCTGAGCACTTAAATGGTGTCAAGCATTGAGCTGAGCACTTTATATGCATTTCTCTTTTAATCCTCAATTTTGCCATCGAGAAACATTAAAGGCAACAGTTACCATTAGACACTGTTAAATATGTCTATGTTGTCACATTTAATCCTCTCAACAACCCTATGGTGAGTAAGGACTGATAATATCCACTCTTACAGCTGAGGGAAATTAAGTTTGGAGAGATTATTTGCCTAAGGTTACCCAGCTAGGGAGTAGTCTGGGGTGAGAAAGAGCCTGTGTCACCAGACTTGAAAGTCCCAAGTCGTAAGCCCCATGCTGTACAGTGTCAAAACTTGGATGTCCTCTTGAAGAACTTGACTATGATGCAGCTTCTAGGACCATAGTGATGCTGAAACAGGCATGGGGGACTTTTCTCCCCCTAGCCATTTTGTTATGTTTAAGAACTACCATGACTCTGTTTCTGACTAGCTGTGTAATGTTTGGAATGTTGCTTAACTTTTCAGGGTCCATGACTTCCACTGGTATAGCCGAGCATTTGAATTACGTGCCATTAAATATCTCCTCTATGATGAGTTTCCATAATTTTGTTCTCTGCTGTTTTCTGCTTACATACTGCTATTATCTGTCTCCATTCTTCTCTCAACCTTGACTTCAGAAATTTCAGGTCCCATGGGGTAGCTTGGACTCAGAAGGGAGGAAGGGAGAAGGGAAATATTCATCTAGCCACAAACACATTTTTAAGTCCATAAAATGGTAGCTTTTAGGGTATTTGTGTTTTGGCATTTTCTGATGGAAAGGTAGCTGTTCCAAGAAAAACAAGTAACATTATTGTCTATAACTAAATGACAATAGTGATAGCATCTTATATTTCCCAGGCACCGTTTAAAAGTACCTTTTTGAAGGCATTATCTAATTCATCCTTTCGATATTCTTTTGAGACAGGTAAGAATCTTTTTTATTAGAGCATCCTTTTATATAGCTGCAGAATGAGCTTTTCTTTGTTGTAAACCAAAAGGCACTGAGTGTCCTAGAGAGATTTCAATAGCAGGCCACTGGGTGAGCGGTCACTTCTCAGACTGATGGTCATAATCCTTAAGAAAAAAAAAAAAAAAAGCCAGGCTTCTCCTGACTTTTAGAAATTAAAAAATATATATATTTTCCACTTAATATAAATGTGGCCTTTGGTATTTAAAAATCTGACATCCTTGTCTGGCTGGTGAATATGAGTCAGTTGAATTGAATGGGGTGGAAATATCTAGCTCATTCCAAATAAATATTTGCTGGAGGAGTGAAGGGATGGTTGAGACAATCTTCAGAAAGGCAGGAATGGTATCTATGCGGAAGTTCCACTCAATGTGGCCATGTCACCAGGCCCAAGCAAACTGTACAGGCAAGATCTTTGGCCTCTATTAGATTCGCCTGTGCTTAAGTGACTTCTCTCTGTTTGTCTAGAGGGATGGACCTGTCAAAGTAAAATAAAGCAAAGCTTCAGAATTCTCTATAAATAAATAATTCAAATGATCTTTTCCGAATACAACTTTTAGATTTGTATAAAATATAACACCTCCACGGTGTCTTTGCAGTGCAGACATTGGCATTTAGCTTTGTTTAGCAGTGTTGATCACAAATATGCCCTGAGAGCCAAGGAAGGCCATTGATCACATGACTAAAGGGATAGAATTTGTTTGGGGGGCCTTTCCACTTCCCTGTTTGCATCCAGGTGACCAGATCCCTCATCCTGCCCTTGACCTCTCCCGACCCCATAGGAGTGCTCTGCCCATGCCAACCCTCCCTTGGGGTTCTACATCATCAGGACATCTCTACTTCTCTTCATCCCTTTCCCATTGCCTTCACTTCCTTAGAACATTCTGCCCTCTCAAGGTAGGAAATCAAGTTGATAAGTAAATTCACATTATTGTATAAATTAATGATAGGCTCTTGGATTTTATGAATAAGGGAAATTAAAAAAAAATGAATTGCCATTTTTTCTATTCAACTCCTATCACCATAATTTTATCAGATAAAGGATAGCTGAATATCTTCAAATTAAAATAAATATAATCTTACAATAGAAGAAAGTCCAGCCTAAGAGAGGACAGTTGGCAACTTCATACTGACCTGTTAAAAAAATTGGATATATTTTAAAAAGATAGAATTTAATGAAGTTACAGCATTCATTTTTATTTGATAACTTTACATGTAGAACTGTCAACTGAGCAGTCTACATCAAGAGATCAAGACTGTCTAACATGATCTGGAACATCTTTTTTTTAACATAATCATTGTTGGATATCAAAATTCATGTGGAAGGGCTTGACACGGCTGGAAGTGGGTTTTTAACTTGTTCACTTCAATTTGAAGTGTTCTAGGTGAACACAGAGAAGCTCAGGAACCTCAAGTTGCCCACTGCTTTTCACCAACTTTTGTTTGCAGGGCTGGTGAGAAATGTGAGAAATTAAGCTGAGAGCAGGGTGTCTGGTTAGCAAAATTTCCAAAAACAGACTCCAGAGCAAGCACTATGTAGCATCTGCTGACATGTAGGTCTGTGTGACTTGGGTGCCCCATTCTGCCACCCTGGAGTCATACAAAATGTACTTAAGAGGGAGGCTTCAGACTGGTAAAAACATTCTGCATGCACGGGCCACACGCCGACCAGCCTTTGGATACTGTTTGTGTAAAAGGCATCAGTAATCTTCCAAGGGTAATTTGCATTTGAAGAGCTTATTAACCGAAGAAGTGTCCAGTGCCCTTAATTTTAGTGTGCTCAAAGATCCTTTTAGAAATCTGATAAGAGCCCTAGATACTGTCCCCAGGAAAATGCACAAGCTCATACTAGAATTGCACTTTTTTGCAGGCAATTTCAGGAGATTTATGGATTTACAAAGCTCTACTCTAATAAATGGAATTTGGGAAGCATAAGGACGAAGTGAAGATTTCAGAAATCTGGGAGAACTGTTAGGGACATGGAACCCTACCTTGCTTTTAAATCATACCCATGGTGGGTAAGTAACCCTATTCTTAATGTCTCAAGAGTCTTAGGTCTTCTTAATTACGCACCTTTTTTCCTATGCAATAGACATAAATAGGATGAATATAACTGTAATCTGACCTGAACAGAAAGATACTTTTTTGTTCTTCTAGAGTATTAAAAGGTTGCCAAGTGATAGCAAAATAGTCCCAGTTTATGCTTTGCATAGAAAAATATAAAAGAAATAATTGCCTTTTGATCTTTGAAACCCTCTTGGTGTTCAACCATTTAAATTTAGGCATCCTACCTAGATGGTCATGAAGAATTCATGCTCCGATGTAAGGCGGTGACACTGCCGGCATTGAGGTTGTCCTTATGCTAAGCTCTTCTGTCTTGTAACTGTGGTGTTGAGAAGGTACAAACATAGTTAATATTTTCATAGTACCCTTGGACTCGAATTCCTCCATGTGTAAAACAATATGTGCTTATTAAGTCCTGGTGTTTTGTTTCTGATGTTTCTGTTGGTGAAAGAGATGCTAACAATTAAAGAGAGATTGCATTGCTCAATGTGTGGCATACATTATGCATGATGCAGAGGCATGAGTCCCTTTCCCTTGCTGTAGACCATCCATAAGGTAGAGTGGTTGTCTATAGGCTCTTCTTTTATATACCAATCTGTTCAATGTTGTCGGACAGGATTTCTCTGGTTAGACACACACACACATACACACACTTTTTTTTGCTTTTGACTATTTCTGTTGTAAACATATAGAAAGTCATAGCATGATACTTTCACACCCACCCCCCAATTCTCTTACAATTTGAAACTTGAGAATTCTGGATTTTGGGGGTCTCTTAAAGCATCTGGGCTGAAATGACAAGCCATCAGCTAGTAGACAAGAGTACGTTTGGATGGGTCTTGTACTTGTGCTCCTTTCTGCCTTTCACCCCCTCTCCCTCCCACCCCCATCCCTCTCCACCATGCTCCCTGGTTTCCCAGAGTCTCTAGTACAAATAAGAGAAAGTTTGGACCCAGAATATAACTCATGATTACTTTTCTCATACATAGAGATTGAATTCTATGTTGACTTTGCAAAATCTTTGTAACCAATATGAGCATAAAAGATTTGCTTCCAAGTTAGGCTCTTAATGCAGCTCAGCCTCATCTGGATGAAGACATTTGAATTGAACTGACTTTCACCTCCTAAGATGGCAACATATCTGACTTGACTTAAAGACTGTGATGCTGTTTTGGCCTGTCTGTAACTAGTTAAATGCAGTGCGTTAAGAACTTGATATAGCTTAATTCAGGATAATAGGAAACAAGGACTGGGAAATCATTGCCAGACTATTGACTTGAGAGCTGGTGTGTCTGTATTTTAGTTACTGTTGGGAACTTTATTTAAAGAGGGTTTAGTTCTTCATTTACAAGGAGAGCAACTGGAGTGATAGCATCCTTCTGTCAGGGATTGATTGGCTAGATATTCACAGTCTGTTTCTTTCTCTGGGCATGTAGAAAGCCGACATTTTCCAGCCTTGTGTACAGCTGGCATGGGGCCATGTCAATGGTTTCTGGTCGGTGGGCTCTGAGGGGAAGTGATGGATGCCATTTTCAGTCCTGGTCGTGAAAATCCTTTTATAATCATCCATATACATTCTTATCCTCCTGGGGTGTTAGAGATGACGGTGTCCTACTGTGTGGATGAGAGCCATTTAGGAGAGCTGCCCTGCACTCCCTGTGACAAGAGTGAGAAATAAACTTTTATTATGTGAAGCCATTGAGTTGTTGGGTTTGTTAGTTACAGTAGCTGGTATTACTTATTAAAATTACACAGTCACATTGCCTTCGAGATGCCTGTTTCAAAACTGTGTTTCTGAACATAGGCTTTGTATAATTTCTATTATTACATAGCCTTAAAGTTAAAGGAATTGATCATACAACTAAGGATATTTGAAGAAAATTTCACATTCCTTTTCTACTTTTATAAATAAATCCTTACTGAATGCTTCCTCTGTAAGACTTATGTGAGACACAGCATCTTTTTTCTTTCTTTCTTTCTTTTTTCTTTTTTTTATTGAAGTATAGTTGATTTACAATGTTAGTTTCAGGTATACAGCAAAGCAATTCAGTTATACATATATATACATATATAAATATTTTTTCAGTTTCTTTTCCATTACAGCTCATTACAAGAAACTGAATGTAGTTCCCTGTATTATACAGTAGGTCCTGGTTGCTTATCTATTTTATGTATGGTAATTTTTTTCTTTTTTTTTTAAATGAGACACAGCTTCTGATACAGCTCTCGATGATCCCAGCTTCTGGTACTCATGCCCTTGTGTAGTCAGTGTAGGCTGGATCTAGTGGGTCACATCTAACAAAGGGAACATGCACAAGTGATGGGATGTCGCTACCATGACAAAAGCCTGTAACTCCTGTCTTGCCAGCATGCTCTCTCTCTTGCTGGCACTCTCTTGCCTTCTCACTTGTTTGCTCTGATGAAACCAGATGCTATGTTGTGTGTTACCCTATGGAGAGACCCAGGTAGCCAGGAACGGGGGACGGCCTCCAGTCAACAGCTGATGTGGAACTGAAACCTGCCAGCCACCACTGGAGTGAGCTTGGAAAGCAGGTCCATTCCCAGCTGGGCCCTCAGATGAGACTGTGGCCCCTGCCAGCCTGATGACAGCCTATGAAAGACCCAGAGCCAGGAAACCCAGCTAAGCCTTGCTCAGATTCCTGATTCACAGAAACTGTGAAATAATAGTTGATGCTCTAAGCCACTACGTTTTGGGGTAATTTTTTTTTTTTTGCACCAATTGAGAACTAATACAGCATACAGCAATCTACGAGATAGTCAGGAGATGATGATGGCTAAAGAATGACGTCTGTCTTTAAGGAGCACGTGGTTCCATAGTGACTGCCAGAGTGGCCACTTGAATAAAGTGTTTAGGGATGGGGAGGAAAGTTCTGTTCATTCTGCCAGGGGTTGTTAGAGGAAATTGTGTTGAGGAACTGGCACTGGGTTTGATTAGGATTTGACTGCAAAGGAGTGGCGAAAGGACATTTCAGCCATGGAGTGCAGCATAGGGAGGTGAGAAAGTCTGACACGTTTGGGAAATGTCCGGTGGTCTAGTGAGGCAGGATTACAGGTGAATGAGGAGGGCGCGGTACGGGTGCATGGGGGACGCGAGGCTGCAGAGACAATAGAACTTTTTCCTTTACCAGGGATAAAGTGGCGGACCATGGGTTGAAAATTTGTCTGTTGAAACTAGTATCAACCAAGGGGTGAAGAACACAGAGCCCAAATTAGAGGCAAGAAAAAAAGTCCCTTTGGTACTTTATCATCCACATAGTTCAGGCCTAGATAATACCAAACTAAATAATTAAAAGCTCATCACATCATTTGGTTTGATATTAAAAATGGTTTTGTCTGATTTTTCATTGAGTTCTTTTTGTGCAAAATGAATATAGTTAAAATCTTTCTCGAGGTGAGGATGTGGTAACTACTCTTCCTGTGGTAATTGTTTTGCAAGTTATACATGTTTTACATCATTACATTCTACAGCTTAAACTTACACAATGTTATATGCCAATTATAGTTCAATAAAGCTGGAGGAAAAAAAATCTGTGTAAATATAAAAACAAACAAAACAAACCCTGTTTTAAGGTAACTTATCCCTTTTTTTGTGGTTTCAAGGGTCTTTTGACAGAATGCTATATTCCTCCCCTGGGAATAATGATGGAGACATCCTTCTTTTCACTGAACCTACAAGCTCACTGGGTCTTCTATTACTACATTCTTGAATATGGAGGTGGTGGCAGGGATTGAGCTATGTATTTATATTTAAACTCATCTATGGAAAGAATCCAAGCATCAGAAAACTATTGCAGCACTGAATTTCTTTTTTCAAAAAAATTCTTATTTTTTATTGTAGTCAATTTACAGTATTAGTTTTAGGTATAGAGCAAAGTGATTCAGTTATGCATGTACGTATGTACATGTATAGTTTTTCAGTTTCTCTTCCATTATGGCTCATTATAAGAAATTGAATATAGTTCTCTGTGCTGTACAGTAGGTCCTGGTTGTTCTTCTGTTTTATATATAGTTGCAGCACTGAACTTCTAAAGGATATGGTAAATAACAGAATAAGGTACTTCACAAGTTGGTAACTGTATAACATCACCAAGCCCCACATTTCTCAACTACAGGCACTGTTAGAGAAAGGAAAGTGACTCAGCCTGAGGCAAACACTGTTTTTTTTTTAAAAAGGCAAAGAACAAAATAATGCCATTTGCAGCAACATAAATGGACCTAGAGATTGTCATTCTAAGTGAACTAAGCCAGAAAGAGAAAAACAAATACCATATGATATCACTTATATATGGACTCTAAGGAAAAAAGACACAAATCAACATATTTATAAAACAGAAACAGACTCACAGACATAGAAAACAAACTTTTGTTTCTATGGAGGAGAAAGCGGGTAGGGAAGGGATAAATTGGGAGTTCGAGATTTGCAGACACTAACTACTATATATAACATAGATTAAACAACAAGTTTCTTCAGGATAGCACAAGGAACTATATTCAATATCTTGTAGTAACCTATAATGAAAAAGAATGTGAAAAGAAATATATATATAACTGGAACATTATGCTGTACACCAGAAATTAATACAATTTTGTAAACTGACTATACTTCAACTTAAAAAAAATGAATAAAAAAGGTATTCCCCAATCTATATTAAATGGAAAAGTTAGAATTCTGTAGTGGTGCCCATTTTGTTGGAAAAAATTGTATCTGGGAATCATAAATACACCACTTTTCAAATTTCACTAATCCTGCATTCACCTCTTTCTCAGTTAAATGACCAAATAGTTTAAAATTATCTATTCTGCTCATAGTTCTTCCAAAGTGTAATATTTTCCCTCCCTTGGATTTATTTGCCTTATTCTTGGCTCTTTTCTGTGCTTGTAGCCAATACCAACAGCCTTCTTGGAAAATTGATATTTGCTTTATTAGCCGCCCCGCCGGTATTAATATTGGGCTGATGTCCATTTCCATGAAAATCAGCAGGGCTTTTGGAGGGAAAATTTCCATTTGTTGCTGCACGAAGTGGGGCTGATGAACTCCTGGGCTCCCCAGGGTCAGCCTGGTGTGGTTCAGTCGTTGGAGCTCAGGGATGTTGATTCTGATGATGAGTCTGGCTTGTGAGAATCACTTTTTGCACTTCTTTCTCAGTTGGGGACATTTATTCAAGAATCACTGCTATGGCAGGCTGAGTGGATGGGGTCACCTTGGTGTATATGAAACAGCAGCACACATCTATCAATCCCGGATCTGGGCATGTAAAAGCCTGCTGCTTGAGACGGACAGACTCATTCCCTTGGTTGAAATTTGTCTGATGCCCGATATCAATTACACTTAAATCTCACTCCCCAACCTGGAGTTCCAGCTGATATCTAAGTCCTCTTTTGCACACTTCAAGTATGGTGGTTGCAGTTCCAGAAGGAAGAAAGGTCGAGTGGAGGTTAGGTCTATAGAAATATCAGAGGAGAGCTGGGGTAGGTCTAAAGAATCACTGTAAATTTTTTACCAGCTGCTGTGTCCTGCAGTTTTGTGAAAATTGCATTACTCAAAAACTAACTGAATCCAAATTTTAAAAATGAGACAAAATCTTTTCTTTTATTCTGATTCACATTCTACGTAACACCCTAACTATGTGTTTGCTTGTAACAGTCTTGCACACTGATACAAAGAATTATAGGCTTATTCATCATTTTGGGGGAGTTATGTTTTCTCCAGTGTTGTCATTTGTAACAAAGAACTCCCAACCCATCAGGAAATATTAAAAGAGGAGAAAATCCCAAACGAATCTTTTTTTTCTTTCTTCTTTCACTGGGCTTCTCCTTATTTATAGCCCTGCACTCCATAGGTTACCTGATGCTTTTACTGAAGAGAGTGAGGTTGTTTTGAATGTTTGCCTGTTTTCATTACCCAGTATTCCAGAGCCATAAGCTTTATGTTCCAGTTCAGTATTTCTCATGTTGACTTTGCTGGGAACATTTCTCTGTGGGCCACGGTAAGGTGATGACTGGTGTCTTTCCCCTTTCAGTGCTGACAGACACCACTTTAGTGTTAAGAATAGCTCAGAGGCTGTATCAGTCAGGACATGCTCTGAAAACAATCAACCACAAACATTTTAAGGCCTTAAAAATGGGAGGTCTATTTCTTGCTCATACCAAGGGCCCATTGTAGGGTGGCCGTGAGCCTTTGCTCTATGTCCTTGTCCCTCTCCCTTGGAGATACGTATTCATTTGGCACATTTTTGCCTTCGAGTTTTCACAGGTGAACATTTTACTAGATACCATGTCACTGTGTGATAGGGGTTGTCATCCTTGCAGCTTCTGATGCTGGTTTCATCTCTGTCCACTCCCTGACCTCACATGTTAGTTTTCTTCTGGTAGAGTGGCATTTCACTTATTGGTACCAATTTCAGAATCGGTCAGGGTTGACTAGAGTAGTAAAAGACAACTTCAAAACTTCAGTGGCTTCTGTTCATAGGAATGTAGTTTGGTGTAGCCATTATGGAAAACAGTATGGAGATTCCTTAAAAAATTAAAAATAGACTTACCCTATGATCCAGCAATCCCACTCCTGGGCGTATATCTACAGGGAACTCTTATTTGAAAAGATACATGCACCCCAATGTTCATAGCAGCACTATATACAACAGCCAAGACATGGAAGCAACCTAAATGTGCATCGACAGATGGCTGGATAAAGAAGTTGTGCTATAGATATACAACGGAATACTACTCAGCCATAAAAGAGTATAAAATAACACCACTTGCTGCACATGAATGGACCTAAAGATTGTTATTCTATGTGAAGTAAGCCAGAAAGAGAAAGAAAAATACCATATGATATCACTTATATATGGAATCTAAAAAAGTGACACAAATGTACTTACTTACAAAACAGAAACAGACTCACAGACAAAGAACACAAACTTGTGGTTACCAGGGGGAAAAGGTGGGGGTGGGGTAGAGGGATAAATTGGGAGTTCAGGATTTGCAGATAGTACTATATATAAAAAAGATAAACAGCAAGGTCCTACTGTAGAACACAGGGAACTATATTCAATACCTTGAATATAATGAAAAAATATGTGTGTGTGTGTGTGTGTGTGTATACATATATGTGTGTGTGTGTGTGTGTGTGTGTATATATATATATATATATATATATATATAAAATCACTATGCTATATACCAGAAATTAACACAATGTTGTAAACTGACTATACTTCAATTTAAAAAACCCTGTGCACTTGAAAAAAAATGTATATCCTATTTTGGGGGTGTAATGCTCTGAAAATATCCACCAAATCTAATTTTTCTATTGTATTATTTAATTTCTCTGTTGCCTTATTTATTTTCTGTCTGGAAGATCTGTCTAGTGATGTTAATGCGGTGTTAAAATCTCCAACTATGATTGTATTCCCATCAATATCCCCCTTTATCTCTGTTAGTAATTGTTCTATGTACTTAGGTGCTTCTATATTGGGTGCATATATAACAAGTATAATATCCTCATCTTGTATCACTCCTTTAATCATTATAAAATATCTTTCTTTATCTTTCTTTATGGCCTTTGTTTTAAAGTCTATTTTGTCTGAAATCAGTACTGCAACACCTGCTTTTTTGGTTTTTCCATTTGCATGGAATATCCTTTTCCATCCTTTCACTCTCAATCTATATGTGTTCTTCTCCCTAAAGTGGGTCTCTTGTATGCAGCATATTGAAGGTTCTTGCTTTATTATCCAGTCTGCCACTCTATGTCTTTTGACTGGAGCATTTAGTCCATTAACATTTACAGTAATTAATGACAGATAAGATGTGGTATATTTATACAATGGAATACTATTCAGCCATGAAAACTGACAACATAACGCCATTTGCAGCAACATGGATGCTCCTGGAGAATGTCATTCTAAGTGAAGTAACCCAGAAAGAGAAAGAAAAATACCATATGAGATCACTCATATGTGGAATCTAAAAAACAAAAACAAAAACAAAAAGCATAAATACAAAACATAAACAGACTCATAGACATAGAATACAAACTTGTGGTTGCCAAGGGGGTGGAGGGTGGGTAGAATAGATAAACAAGATTATACTGTAAAGCACAGGGAAATATACACAAGATCTTATGGTAGCTCACAGAGAAAAAAATGTGACAATGAATATATATATGTTCATGTATAACTGAAAAATTGTGCTCTACACTGGAATTTGACACAATATTGTAAAATGACTATAAATCAATAAAAAAAATTTTTAATTAAAAAAATAAATAAAATAAAAATAAAATTAAAGTTAAAAAAAACCCCTAAAAAACAAAAAACTTCAATGGCTTAAATGATAAAGGGTTATCTCTTACTCCTAGTATACATTTTGAGGAACTCTGCTCTGTCCTCCTTACCCAGAGATCCAGATAGAAATAAGCACCCTGTCTGCTTCTTCAGTTGCCCATGGGGCTGTCTTAGTCACCTATTGCTGTGTAACAAACAATTTCCAAACTTAGTGGCTTTAAACAACAATTTATTTGTTTATTTTACAACTTGGGCTGGACTTAGCTGGGTGGTTCTGCTGTTCTTGCCAGGGGTGCTTACATAGCCACAGTCAGCTGGTGGGTTGGCTAAGGATGGCTGGTACCGGCTGGCTCGCTCGTGTGTCCGGGGTTCAGCTGAGATTGCTGGAGCAGCTGGGAGGGCCAGGTCTCTCTAACCACCTGGTCTCTCATCTTCAAGGAGTCCAGCCTGGGCTTCATTGCTCTAATAAAGAATGAGATGTGAAATTTCAAGCCTTCTTGAGGACAATGCTCACATGGTTACTCTCACTATGTTTTGTTGGTCAAAGCAAGTCCTAGGGCCAGCTCAGATTCAAAAGAAGGGGAAAGACCCTAACTGTAGATGGAAGAAACCACAGAGAATTTATGGCCATTTTTAATTCACCACAGCAAGAGAATGGGATTGTGGCAAATTATGTATGGGCAGACCTCAGAGACATTGAGGGTTCGGTTCCAGGCCACCACAATAAAGCGAATATTGTAATAAAGTGAGTCACATAATTTTTTTTGTTTTCCAGTGCGTATAAGAGTTATGCTTACACCATACTGTAGTCTAAGTGTGCAACAGCATTATATAGAAAAAGACAGTGTACATACCTTAATTTAAAAGTACTTTATTACTAAAAAGTATAAACCATCATCTGAGCCTTTAGCAAATTGTAATAGTGACATCAAAGATCACTGGTCACAGATCATCCTAATAAATATTATTATTATTACTATTACTATTATTATTATTAAGGAAAAAATTTTAAATACTGTAAAATATATATGTATGTATATACATGACTGGGATATTGTGCTGTACACCAGAAATTGACACATTGCAATTGACTGTACTTCAATAAAGAAATAAAAATTAAAAATAAAGTAAAATAAAATACAATACTGCAAGAATTACCAAAAAGTGACACGCAGACACGAAGTGAGCAAATGCTGTTGGAAAAGTGGTGCCAATAGACTTAATCAACGCAGCGTTGCCCCAAACCTGGAATCTGTAAAAAATGCAGTATCTGTGAAGTACCATAAAGTGCAGTAAAACAAGGTCTGCCTGTACTTGTCCTCAAATCTTTCCCTCAAGTATGACAATTGTCATTTCTACTCATATTTCATAAACTAAAGCAAGTCATAGGGCCATGCCTAACTTCAAAGAGGGTGGGGAAGTGGACTCCTACCTTGTGTTAAGAAGACAAAGGCTGAAAGTATTTGGTTAACGGAAATAATGATGCTAATAAAAAATTTCCAATTGTTGACCATAAAGGCTTCTGTTGTTGAGGAATAGTAGGTTTCTTGAATTGATTTTTAATAGTGTGCTGCTCATGTAGCAGAATTAACCAATCAAATTCAAGACTCTTACATTATATTTAGGCTGATGGTAACATGGCTAAGGTGCTATTTTGTATGTGGCTCAAGCCTTCCCTAATGTTTAATCATTTTGTAGCCCGGCATTGACTATAATATGTCATCAATTTTTTTTTTTTGAGTGTAGCATCTACACATCAGATTTTGGATATTGTTCTTAAAGGCTTTTCATAATGTTTATCACTTATTGATCAGACAGGTCATCAATGTGTCTTTTATTTCCTTAATTCAATAGCAAGAATCCAATGAATATGTGCATGAAGATGATTAAACAGATGTCACATACATAGTTGGAATCTCATATGTCACGCATTTCAATTTAGTAGCAGTGATGTTTTGATATGGACTTTGAAGAGACAGCAATAATTTGGGATCCCCACAGAGGGTGTGCTCTTTCAGTCAGAGATGGTTTGTGTTCCTGGAAGCAAAGGCTGGTGAGAGATTGAGGTAGGCCGATAAAAGTCATAGAGTGTTCTTAGCTATTTTCATGATGAATTAAAGAAACCATGCCAAATAAATAGTTGTATACAACTATATATATAGTTATATATATATAAAACTTAAAAGGAAATTTCACAAGTATGACTCTAGATGGAGTGAGTCAGCCTTCCACTCTGTTGAGAAGTCAGCTGGCAGAGTGAGGCAGGGGATCTGAGAGGCTGGGGCAGACATGAATGGTGTCATGGATAAGAGTGAGGGCTTTGGAGCCAGTGGATCTGGTTCAGGACCTGGCTCTGCTATTTACTGGCAGTGTGTCCCAGAGACTGTGAGTAGGAGTGGCACAGAGCAGCCAAATTTCCAAGCCTCCCTTGCAGTTCAGGTGTGACCATGTGACTGAATTCTAGCTACTGGAATGAGAGTGGTAGGAGTAGAATGGGCCACTTCCAGCCTTGGGCCAGAAATATAACCTTCCATCGTATGTGACCCTCGCTCCCTTTCCCCCTCTGCCATCTGATTGGAGAAGGTTTAGGGGGCAGGGGATTTGGAAGAGGACTGAGAAAACGGAGGTTGCCTGGATCCTTTAATGACCTCATGCAGCACAGCCTGCTTCCCCTCCCATCTCCATCACCACCTGCATTGATTGAGACGGGCAAGAGAGTCTTGCTTTGTCACACCACTGAGACCCAGGGGTTTGTTAGAGCAGCTTGTGGTACTCTGTTACATGTGTGATATGAAGCAAGACAACATTGTCCTTCTCAGCTCTAATTTCCTCATCAGTGGGGCAACTCATACCCACTTCAAGGAATTTTTTTGTCAGGATTGAAAGAGGCAAACTTATAACATGTTTAACATATTGCCTAGCATGTAGTTAATAATAAATGGTAGGTATTATAATAATAAATTGGAATGTTGGAGTGTCTCCTTTTTGAAGTTAGAACAAACCTCTTTTTTTCAGTTAGTCCTAATGGACTGTGAGATTAATTACCATAAATAGCTTTGGAAAGACTGAGGCAGATTAGCAGTTTAACACTTAGTTGGATGCCTTAGGCATGTGGAAGAAAAAAATAGAAGAATGCCTTACTTGACTTATTTCTTTAGTGATGAGAAGTGGATCAAATAGAACAGACTGGATGAGGCATATGAAACGGGGAGCTCTTAATTCACCTTATACCCAGACACTAGCATGGTTTGCTCAGACCTAAGAGCGACACCAATGTATGCCAGGCGCTGTGGAGGTGCTTCATGCTTCACATGTATTCACTCCTTAATCCTCACAGGATCCATCTGAAGCAGGCACAACTATTATCCCCATTTTACAGACGAGGATATTGAGGCATGGAGTGATTAAGTACTAACTTGTCCAAAGCCACCCCAGCCAGCACGTGGCAGAGCCAGGATTTGAATCAGGCAGCCTGGCTCCATGGTCCATGCTTTGGACCACTCTCCCACACACTCCTATAGACATTGGCAGAGCAGGTGCTCCATAAAGATTTATTTGTTCAGTAGGTGTATGATGCCACTTGGCATATTTTCAGAGATCTGTATCACCCAGGTTGGAATTGGAACCTCTGGGATAACAATCAGATCCTTGATCTTTTTAAGATGTTAAGACATGATGAAAGGAATTGAGATGGTGGTGGTGGGGTGGTCAGAGAGACACACTGAGATCTGTCAGATGCTAAACTTAACCCAGCATTCATATTAAGGTCAGGAGATGGGCACAGCCAATGCTGGTATGGTGCTTGTTTCTGGTTTGTAGAGATTTGGTCTCCACTCATACTGCATGTAAACCTACCAAGATTTGATTGGCAAATGAGTGTACATGTCCACCTTCAGCCCTTTGAGAAGCATCTGGCTTGGGCTAAGTGTGCTCTTCACAGAGGTGTCGGCTGCTGCTTTGCCTTCTCCAGCACTGTGCTGCTGTTGTGAGGAAAAAGAAATGTCACTGGCAAACAGAACCAAAATATTAATTTACACTTAATATTCCTCCTCAAATCACCCTCAGAAGCTTATCTGCTTTTCCAGCAATTTTGTGATAGATATCATTGCTTATTTTGTGTTACAAGCTTCCTCACAGTTGGTGATTTTAAAAAAAAAAAAATAAAGATCATAAGGTGAATGACAGGATAGCATCCACTGCCTCAAAAGGAGTCACACACACCTATCTATAGATAGATCTATACGAGGAAAGGAAATAGACCAGTTGGCTTATGTTTCCTTGCTTCCTAAAATTTCCCTGTATCTGTGTCATAGCTCTGATCTTAAATCTTATTTGATAAGTTACAGAATGTGCTAGTTTATCAAAGAGATTTAAAAAATGGACTTTTTTTTTTTTTTGCCTTCTGAAATTCAATGGAAGAAGAGGATTTGTCTTCACTATTGATCCCTTCCATTGAGTGGTTCTTGTGATGATTACCACTGTTCTATATTTATAGAGAATCAGCACTTCATAAATGTCAAAAGGCACTTTACTTTACACAAGTGTCAGTGTTCTAACATTTCACAAAGTTAGCGATTATCACGAGAACCACGTGTGGAAACTGGAAAATAAATAATTACTAAGGGAGGTAATGTTTTTTTCTTGGTAGAATCAGAAAACGAGGAGAAGTCCTTCACTCTGTCTTGTTTTGATGGTCCTTGTGCGTGGAGTCACTGTGCTCCGGGGACTTGCCCATCTCCCACTTGGGCTTGCTTCTCCACATCAAAGTTCCTCTCTCCTGGGGCTTGAATATCAAGTGGGCTATAAAAATCTGCAATGTGGGATGCTGATACTGGGACAGAGGAAAATCACACTTTGATCATAGGAACCAGAAAGGGCAACCTTTTGGGGTCCTATGTAATTATTGTATTAAGGTTTCTAAAGAAACTTCTGTATACTTTCATAACGGTGTAAGTGAAGTTTTCAGACAATTTTCAAAATTGGGGCGTGGAGGGTCTCTGAATAACACTTAAGAGCTGTCCTGACCATTTACCTTCCACTGAATTGACCAGCTCTTTCATGTCCTGTTGGCATAATCTGTGCTTGGAGGGTTTTTTTTTGTTTTGTTTTTTTTTTTTTTGGTCTTCAATAAGGCTACTTTGAAAAGTTGTCATAGCAACACTGGCCACTGGTCTTAGGTAATATAACGAGGTGAGGAGGTGGCCTCCACTGGACTTCAGGCTTTGTTAGCTTTTGCTGTCATGTGCTGGGATGGCTTGTTCATAGATAACACTTCATTGAAGCAAAAACACTCTATGCCGGAGACCCCTAGAAAAGCTGTATCTTGTTCTCAAAGTGGATAGGTCACACAAACCTCCCCTGCTGCCCTCTGTCCCCTACCGCCTCCACTACTTAGTGGGGACTGTGGCTAATCTCTTGGCACATAGGTGGCCACTCTTCACACTCCTGACCATGTGCTTATCGAACGATGCGAAGTTGGAACTTGTAGTGTCTTCTCAATAGCTTTATATGAACAGGCAGCTTTTCAGCTTTGTCGGGGAGCCCTGTGGGGGTTTTTTGGTTCAGTCTGCCAGCAAAGTTTGAGATATTCTGGATATTTTTCAGCAGATGTATGTCACCTACACATGATTGCTATACATGTTATGACTCTTGCATTTAATGAGTATGTTAAGTGATGTTACTCTCATAATTCAAAGGGACAGTATGCAAAGCCCTGTGAATTTCAGGAAACTGCAAAGGAATGATGAATTCCACCTGTCTTCCTGGCACAGAGCTTGGCTTCAAGTTTTCTGTGTTAAGGGACCTGCGCTGTCACATTTATGTTGATTGACTTCTCATGTCTTTTCAGTGGATGAAAAAAATATCTGCTTTAGTATTTTTGGTCTTTGATTTCAGTGATCAGATTGCTGGTATCTTGAAAAATCCTCAGGATTTGGCTGGGAGTTACGTTTCTCCCAGTGCATCTCCCTAAGTTCTTATCTACCTCTGTCTCTTCCATTCTTGTTTTTCTGGCGTCTCACTTTAACCTTATATGAACATGAGAGGTAATAAATTTTGATTGTGTTGAATTTTAGGAGGGAGGGAGAGAGGCACAATTTGGGTGAATGCTATTTTAGTAGAACATCTTTATGCTGAGGTCTTTCAAAGGGTTATGGCCTTATGGCTGGAAGTTGAATAGAGTTGAGCTTCTTCTGTTGATAACTGGCCATTCCCTGTTTGAAATCAGGCACAGATGCATTGGCTGCAGGCAACTGATGTGATTTTACAGGCTGATCTGATAGTTGAGAATATTCATATATTGGAAAGATGTCTGTGACTGCTGTGGGAAACCTAGCAAAAAAAAAGAAAAAGAAGACAGTAATTTCTGCTCTGGAATAAGCAAATTCTGTGTTTGGATATTTCCATTAGATTTATTGTCATGATTATTTTAAATACTCTCACGTAGATTAAATGAAGAATGCATTTTGCCTTTCATCGCAATGACACTGGTGATATGTGGTCCCTGATTTTGATCAGCTGAGGTAGTGCCATGTGAGAGAGAGCAATGCGATAATAAATGAGAAGGCAGCAAAGATAAACTGCCCTGTCCTGCCCACTCACCTCCATCCTTTAAACACAGATTGACTCCAGGACATGAAAGGACTGCCAAGTAGTTAACCTGCACAAACAACAGTAGAGCTGCAGCAGGTGAACTGTCCTTTGATGAAAGCATCTCAGTGCCTCTTTAATTATATCCCCAAGGATTCACATATCTTAACAACCAGAATGGCCACGTGGCCGGGACCACGTGGAAAAGAAGTGAGAAGGATCAGAAACCAGCAGATTAAATTACTCAGAGACTGTGGTTCTCAGGACTCTAACAAAAGATAGGGAAGAAATCTGAGTATAATAGGGAGAAAAATCACAAAGCGTCTTAATATTCAATTAATAATCAGATTCCCCACCTTCCTCCAAACTTGCTGTGCCCCACATAACTCAAGAATTGAATTTTTATAATTGAAAAGATTCTAGGATGAAGTGTGCACTTGTCCACTTTCCCAATGGGGGAAAAGACACATAGAAAGACTCATTTACAGTACTGACCTATGGCTCTGAATGGCAAAATTGAGTGATATCAAATATGAGTATTTCTCAAGTCATAGGAGTCTGTAATGATACCACAAGCAATGGGGCCTCATTTACCATTTAAAAAATATTGTATAAAAATGAAATACTGTGAATGGTACTACAAAATACAGTGTCATCTGGCACACAATTGGCGCTCAATAATTAGCTGAATCAAAGGTGATGTGGACTATGCAACCCAACCCTATAATTTAGGACAACCTAATTTGGCTCAGTATATTTCAGTTCAGTTTAGCAACGATTTACTACCAATTATTTGCAAGGCACTGTGATGGGGCCTGCAGAAAATAATAAGATACAATCTGGTGGTGGTGGTGGTGGAGGTGATGGCCAGCATAAGATAGTAAACAAATGTAATGTCTATAAAAGAGGCCATATTAGCTTCACAAGAGAGTGAACTAAAAAGTCGACCCAAAGAACATGAAGCAGATATGTGAATATTACATCCAGAGTACAGGTGATAGATGCCACCAAGTGATGGTCACTGGTTGTGTTCACTCAGTTGGGCATACTGAGGGTCAGACAAGATCGAGCCCAATGCATATTTGTAGCCCAGAATGAGTAGATGGTGGTTTTAGGGAACTTTTCTCTTGTAAAGGCTGCTGCTTGGGCCAGTGGGATGAGCACATGCGTTTTTTTTGCCCAGCTGACCAGCATTCAGACCTACTTCCACTAACAATTAACATTATGAAAATTGGTAAATCTCTCTGATTCTTAATTCTTTTATTTCTGACAGAGAAATAATATTCCTATTAATATGAATTTGCAGGGTGATTGGAAGGATTCAGAGAGAATACATATACTATATTTAACACATCTGGCACAAAGAAGGCTCCTAGTAAAGATCTCTTCTCCATCTATCTCCCTTCTTGGACAAAGTAGGCTTACACAAGTCAATCTATTCATCTGATGCTGTTGCCAAGGAAAAGGGTAGGAACTCTTTTCTGAGCTCTTTACTTTTTAGTAGTGCTAAAGAAACTTAAGAAAAGAAAATTAAGAATGTGCAAATAATGCAGTGGATGTTTCCCGAGATGAAGAGGACCCAATATACCGAACAGTGTATTGTCTGTATTTGCAAAACTTAGCGTTGATAATCAGAGATTTATTTCAAGCCTCTTTTTTTTTTTTTAAATTGTAGTCAGTTACAATGTGCCAATTTCTGGTTCAAGCTTCTTTTGCACACATGATCTAAAATTTCCCTTATTCACTGTTGATTTATATTTGAAAAGTAGCCAGCTTCCGATTATGAATTTGTTTGATAAATATTTTATTCACAGTATAGCTTATATCATTTTCATTTCCTTCAATATTTACATATGTTTTTCTTTTTTGCAAAAATTGAATAACAGTCTACCTATGACTGAAGGTGGTGGTAGATTACATTTCTGAGTTTGTTCTGCCTGGAGTCTGAGGCTCTTTTAGGTGCTAAATGCGTTATGTTTTGTAGTTTTCCCTCACATCTTATCCTGAAAGTTTCTAGTTTCTCTTTCTTTCTGGAAGGTTTTCTTGAAATACAGATTCCTCCTTGTTTCCATATTTTTCTTTTTTTTCCTTCTAAGATTCTTATTGAAGACAACCAGATTGCAAACTCCCTGAAGGAAGTCTTTATGTCTTAAATCTCTTTGCTCAACAAATATTTACTCATATGCCAAAAGCCCAGGGAAGTCTCTAGTAAATCAACTGTACCATTTGCAACATTTGAGTCTGTGTTCTAGTCACCAAAGCATTACTCATCATGGGACCTTGTTTCTAATTCTCCTGATGAGGCAGAAAACCATGAAACACTGTACTTGGGAAAAGTCACAGCAAATGGATATTTTCATTCATTTTATACAGTATGTATATTCATTTGTAGACTTCGAAAATTCAATAGATTACTTAGTATTTATTTAAATACAATATTTTCCTATTTTCCTTATTTAAATAAGAACAGATTTCTCTTCTTTTTGCCTCCTTTTCTCACACCCCACCCCTTCTTTCTTCCTTCCTTTTTGCCTTACTTAGATCATTTCATGAAGGTGGAAGTTATACCATCACCGTGGCTAATCTTCCAAGATTCACTGCATTGCTTGCTCCAAATATTTTTCCTCCACATTACTCACTTCTTATAGCTATGTCTCATTTAAATGGAATCATGTACAAGTGAAAAATAAGTGGCAATCCACCTTATTTTTATGCCATCCTCTCTTAAGAAGTACACTGTAAATTGAGAGTCTATATTTTATTACATAACACGTATTTATTGAACACTTATATGCTGGGCACTGGGCTAGTTGCTGGAAACATAGCTGTGAGCAGGAATCCCATGAATGAGAGCTCGCAGCTAGAGAGCAAGGGTTTTCCAGGCCCAGGGAGTTCATATTCAGTCACGGTGTTTGAAGTATATTTAACTTCACAGTTAGAGGAGTATGGATTAGGACTTCTGGTTAAATAAATCCCTGCTCAACTACTCAGCCATAAAAAATAATGAAATAATGTCTTTTGCAGCAACATGGATGGATCTAGAGGTGATCATACTAAGTGAAGTAAGTCAGAGAAAGACAAATACCATATGATATCACTTATATATGGAATCTAAAAAAATGATACAGATGAACTTATTTACAAAACAGAAATAGACTCACAGACATAGAAAACAAATTTATAGTTACTAAAGAGAAAGGGGGGGAGGGATAAATTTGGAATTTGGGAATTAACAGATACACACACTATATATATATATATAAAATAGATGAACAACAAGGACCTACTGTATAGCACAGGGAACTATATTCAATTTCTTATAGTAAGATATAATGGGAAAGAATCTGAAAAAGAATGTATTATATGTATGTGTAACTGAATCATTTTGCTGTACACTTGAAACGTTGTAAATCAACTATACTTCAATAAAAATTTTTTTTAATCCTATTCACATTATCAGTAATGAGAAGAAAACTTTTCCCCTTATGTTTCGGCATGAATTAGCAGAAAAATTATTAATCATTTAAACCCAAATTTTAAAAATCATTTAAACTTCCTCTCATTCAGACAAACTTTCCTCATCCGTTAGAAAAACTGACCACCCTGACTGCCCATGACTGAACACAACCTGGAGACTCTGAAGAGTTACCCTTGTTGAGAAGTTGGTGGTAATAGTTCTCTAACAGGCATTCTTAATAAATGATAAAAGTAACCTTTTAAATACTTAAATCATTTTGCTGCCAAGGGCATTTAATCAGGCCCATTGCCAAATGCTAATTAATGATACAAGTGGAAGATTTTATTTAAATTTGTTATATGAATATGTGGAAATATAAATAGAAACTGCCAATGGAGAGAAATTTGTCAAAGGTGGGATGTGTCGGGTGAAGGAACAAACACCAAACTTTTAAATAATAGACCTGCTGTGTTACAGAAGATAATTGAAATAGAAACCTTGCCTAGAAGATAATTATTTGCAAAAAGCTTTTTGTAATTTAAAGTATTCAAACTACTGAAAAATATAGCAAATCATGAGAGTATTGTAGGCTAACACTTTTTAAATGGGACGAATTCAACTCAGTAGTGAGAGAGGTAGGTTATGGTGAGACGTATGGTAGAAAGGCCATCTCTTTCCTTGAATGTATTTGCTTATTCAGTGTTTATACTTCCAGTTGGTGTTAGTCCTGAGTTTATTTCCAGCACCAGCTGCTGCTGATGTCATGTCTTTCTGATTTGCAAAGCAAGTTTATGGTAGGGCTATGGTATTACCAATGGCTAATGGCTAACAAGATTTCTTACCCACTAAGTGAGGCGATGAAATACTGCTCAATCCAGGTATGTCTAGGTATTTATCAACGTTTTCCACTGGGAAGCCTCGTGGTTTGTCTTTTTGCCACTCATCCTCCTGATATGTACCGATGGCTTTATTGTGGATTCAAACTATTGAGTTAGCTGACTGCAGAAGATACACCTAAAGTTAAGAGAGCAGTGGGGGCTACAGGCTGTTCTGTCCTTCCTGGATGTGAACAGAAATGGAAAAGTCTATATATATTTTTTTTTCTTGTGTTAGTGGAAAGATTGGATCTATAGATCTCCAAACTTGAGTTGGCAACTAGCCACTTAATTTAATGAAATGGGTTATTCTGGTTAAAGAAACAAGTACTTTGAGTCAAGGAACAGTTTATAATGGTCAGTTTGATGGGATCCACTCGGTGAGGTACAGAAATAGTAACGAGGGGCTGTGAGTAGTTGCCACACTGAACAACAGGGCAGGATTCAATCTGCTCTATTCCGCTTGCTTCTGAGACTTCCCAATTTAATGCCTTTGTTTATGTGAATGTCCCATCCTAGAGGGAGCTTTCCCCACTTCACTCCCCTCTTTACATTCATCCATTACAACCAGCTCAAAATTCCAGGTTCACTGGAAAAACCTTGGCGCACTCTATCTAGAATTGATGTCTCATTCCGCTGAAGAAAGACATCGAATACATTTATTTATTTATTTATTTATTTATTTATTTATTTATTTTAGTGGTGCATGCTAAACATGTGTTCTACCACTGAGCTATTTCCTTCCCCACTTATTAAATCCATTTAAAATCCACTGGATAAATGGCACTTATTGCCTAGAGTCATGTGACTGACACTTGTGATATACTATATATTTTTTTAAGGTTTATTTATTTATTTATTTATTTATACTGGAGGGGAGGTAATTAAGTTTATTTATTTATTTACTTTTTTTTCAGAGGAGATACTGGGGATTGAACCCAGGACCCCGTGCATGCTAAGCATGTGCTCTACCACTTTTTTGTAAGTGCTTGGATTCCTATCTCTTCAAATCAGATTTCATATTCAGGGAAGGCAGGGATGACATCTTTGCATTCCCCACATCTTTGCACAGTGCCCAGCTAAAGAAATAACACAGCAAATTCTGTTGATAGATCAGTGAATGAACACAGAGGGTTGAACTCAAACCTCCAGTGTCATAGATAAGCTGGTGACTGAAGTGTGTGATTCTCACCATGAAGGCAAGCTGCCCTGTTCCTCCCCTCTTCATCGTGGCTTTAATGCCAGAAAGGGGCTAGGATGCATCTCATTAAGTGAAACATTAACTTTTTACCACACATCCAAGTGGTATAAACATCTGGGACTGCTCAAGATAGACACATTCAAATCTGCATTACCAAACAGCTACAAAATGCCTGACAAGGCTTTTCAGTGTTTCTTTTTGCTTACACAAGATCTCAGTCAACATTTGGGTTCTTGTAAGTGCGGGGTGATGTAACTCCCTTGGCATTACAAGGAGATCGTATTTTCAGCTACTCATCTCAAGACCTGCATCTTCTACCTGGAACCCTAGGGATGAAATAGACCTTACAGACCTCTTCCCTTTACTGAGGAGGAAAGTGAGGCTTGCAGAGTTTAAAGGACTTGCTCAAGGTCACTCAACTTGTTAATGACAGAGCAAACTCAAAGAGTTTCTGCACTTGTTCCACCACCGTCTGAATACAGTATAATTCCAGACAGCTGCTTTATTTGACCATCAGATGTAGACCAAACCTTTAATTTGGAGGGCTCTTTTGTATGCTCTCTCTATATCATATTGAGCTATTTTGATCTTCATATATCAAACCTTGAGTGCCCCTGTCAATTTCACAGATGAGGAGACTGCATCACATAGAAGTTAAAGTGGTTTGACGTCAGCAGCAACTAAGCCCAGACAAGAATTGATGGTGACCCTTATTTGAGATTTTCTTTTGACATTTAGTTCTAGCAGAGACAAACATTTCTTTCTCTCTGCTCTTGCTTGGCTGGTCCCCCTTGGGACCAATAACAAGCATTTATTATCATTATTTTAAAAAAAGGTTTATTGCAATGTAGTTGATTTACAGTGTTAGTTTCAGGTGTACAGCAAAGTTACTCAGTTTCATATATACATACATATATATTTTCTTTTCAGATTCTTTTTCATTATATGTTATTAAAAGAAGTTGAATATAGTTCCCTGTGCTATACAGTAGGTCCTTGTTTATTTTATATACAGTAATAGTAACATGTGTCCGTTAATTCCCAACCCCTGATTTATCCCTCCCCACCCTTTCCCCTTTGGTAACCCTGGTTTGTTTTCTATGTCTGTGAGTCTGTTTTTGGAATAACAAGCATTTTTATTGAAAATTGTTACTGGGACTCCTCACCCATCTGTGGATACAAAGCAAGGTGTGGGGACAGCGAGGACCCTGGCTCCTGCTCCTATCCCTTCTCTCTCCTGCAGGGCATGGAGCTGGTCTGCAAAGACCTCTCCAAGTGTGTAGGGGCTCCCAAGGGAAGTCTGGCATGTGCTGACAACTGAATTTTCAGTTTTAGAAATCAAGCTTTCCTTGCTTTCTCTGACGATCCCTTAACTGCAGCCCTCAATGCCTTCTGGGGTGTGTTCCATTGCCATTTCTAATGGTGGCAGCTGTGAGGCCACCAATACTTATGTCCAGTGCTGTCTTTGGCTTATTCTAATGATGCCGGTCTTTAGGTTTCCAAGCAGAGATAGATTCCACTCAGAAAAGAAGAATGGCTCTCTCCCCATTTCTTTGCCTTGCCTTACTATTTGGGCCTTAAAACATCATGACTTGGGTCTACAGTCACAAAAAGTCTGCTAAGAAAACAGCTCCTTCTGACTGTGGCCCTAATTCCTCCCTGTTGGGGGTACACGATGAAGTCAAATGTCAGGGTCTGGACAGGTCCCATTATTATCGTCCCTGACTTCTTCATTTCTTCTCCCTCATTCCCAAACCCTCCCAGACTCCCCTACAACAAAAAATAACATTCCTTCCCCTCCTTCAGCAAAACACCAAAAGAATCCTGTGTATGAACTCACGCAAACAGTCGTGGGAAGGAGTCACAGTGTTGCCAATAGATGCAACCTGTGTTCCAGGTTCTTGTCCCATCCCAGAAAGAATTCAGAGACAAGATTTAGAGGTTACAAATGTAAAGTGAGGATTTATTAAAGGATGGATAGTACACTCTCAGGGAAGAGCGGGCAGGCTCAGGTGAGCGGCTGCCCTGAGTTTCTTTGGCAAGTTAGCTACATAGGGTGTAAAAATGAATGGGCGGAATATTCATTGGGGAGGGAAGGGTTTGGGGTCGTATTCCCTGATTATCATCCCAACTCCACCTTCCCAAAGGGAGGAGGGATTTTTGTCCTTATTTAGTCTGGATTGGAAGTGTCATGGCTTCGGTGCATGATGGATACTTCTGATCTGCAAGGCTAATTTTATTGAAATGAGGGCTTAATGAGCAAAAGGTTACATTTGGACACTAGAAATTCCTGCCTTTTCTCACCTTTCTTTGTTCTTCTTCAGGCCACTTGTCATTCCAAAAGGCATGATCCCTTATCAGCCCCAAGGTTCCTGCTTTTCTTTCTCTGCCCAAGGACCCCTGCTGCTTACATGATGTGTGGTTTCCGGCATTTGGCCTGTGCCCCTCCTTTCTGCCCAATTCCTGCCATTTGGTCTGTGTCCCCCTTTCTCTGCTCATATCTAGCTATCTGCCTGCTCTTGTGAAGGAAAAGCCGGGCTGGGCTAATAAGATAACTCCCAAGTCTAGGAATGTGAAAGAAAGGCAGGGCTGGGCTAACAAGAAAAGCCAGATAACTCACAAATCTAAGTATTGGAATACTGATCTGAGTTCTGCTGGACTAACTCGTAAATCTAAGTTAATTAGTGTTGGTTTGCTGATTCCCTGTTCATGTTTTTTTTTTTTTTGCTAGCCAGCTGGATTTTCAATTAGATATATCTGGCTTTGGAATGTTGGTTTGCTGCCTCCCTGCCTCCACTTTTGTGATAATGATGCTGCTAAAGCTGTTCCATGCCTATTGGCTGAATACCCCAAGCTTGTACTTAACCCTATAAAACTTCATGTGCACGTCTTGGAGGTGCTCAGAGCTTCGGAGCAGAAGCCCCTCTGAGCCCACCGGCATAATACATCCGAGTACTCCAACCCTCCGAGTGGTGCTTGTTTCTTGGCTGGCCTGTCATTTCCGTAACACTCTGACAACAGGTCCTGTTGTTTCTCGGACGAAAGGGCAACACATAGCAGTGAAACTTCTTGCTCCTCTTGTTTTCAGATTCCTACCCTGTACCCGTATGTTGAAAGACATGATCATATTTAATTCTCACAACAACTGAAAGTTAACACTATTATTCCCAATTAGAGTGAGGAAACTGAAGCTCAGAGGGATTAAGTTAGGGGTAAGGAACTTGCCCAAGTCAGGCAATTATAAGTAAAATATCTCAGATTTCAACCCAGGTCAGGCTGACTCCTCAGCTTTGATGTCAAATAGCCGCTCATCAAACTTCAGGGTGTGTAAGGTTCACCTGCGGTGATTGCTAAGAAAGCAAATCCCTGGGCCCCAACCTCCCAGGGCCCAGCCATTGTCATCACCCCAAGAGATTCAACTGCAGGAGACAATGAGATAGTCCAGTGTGAAGGGCTGGGGTGCCCGGAGCAGAGCCAGCTCTGCTAATGTAAATGCAATGGGACTTTATACCAACCTTGACCCACCCCACTGTTTCTGCTTGAGCTCTCTCATCTGGGGCAAAGGTCACATAGATTGTTAACATCCCCGTTCAGGAGTGCACTTGGATGAACACAGCATTTCCTCAGGTCCTCAGAATAGGGCATTTATTTAAAGATTGCAGATACCCTGGTATCTTCACAGATCCACCAATCTGTGGGCTTCGAAGTCCTGGAACCAGCATTTTTACCATGTCCCTCCCTGGATATTATGCATAATCAATACTAGTTATAAAAACAAACAAACAAACAAACAAACAAACAAACAAACAAACAAACATAAAAGCCAGGAACAGAGTCAGAAATAGCTCTTGCTACACTGTTTCCAATATTAGTCTGTGTTTGAATGGTAAATAATTGGGAGAAAAAATATGACCAAAGGCATCTCTAGGCATTGTTTCAGTTAAATTTGTCATCTGGGCTGTGCTTACCTGTTCAAATCAACACAATAGAGAGGATGGTGATGATAACACTGTAAGAAACAGACAAAATCAGAGCCTCTTAGAGTAACCCCCTTCTTCCCCCCATCAGTGAAGTATGCATTTCCTCGCAGTTTATCCCCTTAGGCTTTCAAAGCAGATCCTGGGGACTGAGGTCCTGTGAGAATACAATTGATTGAAACTGCAAGAATTTTGGAGCATAAGGCCTGGAATTAATTAGCATCCTTAAAACAGCAGCACTAGGCCCTTGAATTTTTGGAACATATGAATGGTAACTGTTGATTTCTCAACCCAAAGCAGAACATCTGTTCTTCTGCAGAGAGTCGAGCAAAGATTGCAATGCAGAGTCAGGTGGGGGTGGCGTTGTTAGGAAATGTTCGTATCATAGCTGTCCATTTGGATTTATTATTAGACAGCACTGAGTATAATTGCTTTCTCAAGAATTTTTAGATGTCTGACACATACACTGTACGTCTTGTGGAATTTTATTGGTCCTTCATCCTCTGTGAAGTTATTCCAATCTGAAACGCACATAAGAAGTATCTGTAAAATGTAACAGTCTGTATTCAGAATTTTACATTAAACACAATTTATTAATTCCCATCGAGATATACTGTTTGTTATCTTGCCTGCTTGGATCTCTGGGAGATACATACAAGTCAGCAAAGAAAGGAAAGGAAGAGGATAAAGCAAACGAAAGGAACGGATACAGATTAAGTTGTTTCTCAAGAAGTAAATGACTAGATCTGAGAGTAACAATGAGGTAACAGGGAAGAAAAGTCAAAACTTAAAAATAAACAATTATTTTGACTAGATCTAAGACTAAGATAACAATGTTATCTTAAAAAGTGACTAGATCTAAGAATAAGCTAAAATGTGGTAACAGCAAAGTCAAAACTTAAAAATAAACAGAATTACTACAGATATTAAGTATAGAGGCTCATCTAGTGTACACATAAAGTTACATCTTTTTTTTTTTAAATCGTTCATTCATTTTCATTTTAACTCAAGGCATCAGAGAGACCTTGGATGCATCCCAGCGTGCCCACATACTTGTTCTCTGATCTTTGGGAAGTTATTTAAATTTCCTATGCAAAGCGAGTTTATGTAAAATGGAGATAATTCCTTCCTTGCAGGGTCATTGTAAGGATGAAAATGAAGTAATGCGTGGAAGGGCGGACCAATGTGCTTGACCTAGAAGGTATTTAAAAATGCGGATTACTTCTCTTCTTCCTCCTCTGTCTAGGAGCATCTATGCAGCTGATATTTTTATGCTCAGACTTGAGAGAATTGGATTACTTAGTTGCTGCTTCACTAAATTAATTGGCAAGCAAACGGCTGACTACATTAATTTTCTGTCCAGTGTTCTGCAAACAAACACGGTTCCTTGTTACGAGCTAAAGTGGGTGGAGGTGGGTTCCATTAGGAGTGAGGAGCTAGGTGATGCTTGAAAAGCAGATTCATTTTCATTTTTATGAACTAGTTATGTTTTTTATTTCATTGTTATCAAAAGGAAAAATCGAAATGTTGTGGCCTTCATTTTTGTTTCACTTTCTGCTATAGTTGCGGACACCTGAAGCAGCCTCCGAAGTCTGCGGGGGTGGGGGTGGGGGGCGCCGGGGGCGGTGCCACGGCAGGTGGTGGGAAGGGTTTAGGGACAGGACGTGTGACCTGGGAGAGAGCACTCGCTCTTATTGCCTTAGGAGCCCTAAGCTCCTTTTGTCTTGGGATGACTCTTTTTTCCTTATAAGGGCTGATATGTTGGTAGGCTTTAAAAATACTAAAAATGCTTCCACGTTAGTATTTTCAAATTTTATAAACTACGAAGTTTATTATAAGGTGTAAAGGAGACTATTGAGTGCGAAGTGGAAGGAGAGCCGTCAGGAACTAGACCTAGATCATTAGAGTCATTAGCAGCTTGGCTTTTTCCATTTATACTTTAGTGGTTCGACTTCTGGAGTTACACTTAGTTGGCTTTATGGTGAATGATTAACGCTGTTGTGGGTACAGTCAGCCTCTCTGACTTCTCTAACGGGCTTCCAAATTATGCCACTTATTAATTAAATTAAATCAGCCTCATGATTTTATTTCTATAGCCTCTTTTTAGTGGTGAGCACCGTCTCTGTGATAAGAAAGCTTGAAAGAGTTTGGATTTTACCTGGCGATTGTTAGCTGCATTTTCCTTAGCACCTTTGTCATCACAGCTAGGAATCAGAATTCCTCTTTACCAGGAAGAGATTAAATTAGAAAAAAATGTTAAATAACTTCTTTTTTTATTGAAGTACAGTTACAACGTGTCAATTTCCGGTGTTCAGCACAATGTCCCAGTCATGCATATACATGTATATATTCATTTTCATATTCTTTTTCGTTACAGGTTATTATAAGATACAGAACATAGTTCCCTGTGCTATACAGAAGAAACTTTTTTTTTTTAAATCTATTTTTATATGTAGTGGCTAACATTTGCGAATCTCAAACTTCCAAATTTATCCCTTCCCAACCCCTTTTCCCTATAACCATAAGATTGTTTGCAAGTAGTCTGTGCGTCTGTTTCTGTTTTGTAGATGAGTTCATAGTGTCTCTTTCTTTCTTTCTTTCTTTCTTTCTTTCTTTCTTTCTTTCTTTCTTTCTTTCTTTCTTTCTTTCAAGATTCCACATATGAATGATATCATATGGTATTTTTCTTTCTCTTTCTGGCTTAACTGACATTTCATATTTCCAGCTTCACAGAAGAGTCACAAAACACTCTTCAAGGATTCCTCGTCTTAATCTCAGGTAAGAGACGGCTATCTTTTTAGAAGACAGAACAACACTATTCATTAGCTCTGGACTTTTAACAGTCACTTTCTGCTTTATTCCCTTCTGTAAGAGTGAACAAAGCAATGCTGCTTCAGGGTTAAGTGACAGAAATGAAATTAGCCCCAGGATTAGGAACTAACACTCTGGCTTGCCACTGAAAACAGACTGAATCCACTTCCATAGAGATATGGAAATGATCAAACCTGGTTTTTTTCCATTGGTCTTTCTACCATGTATCTATCTGTCTGTCTGTCTATCTAGCTATCTATTAATCATCTGTCTATCTATCAATCCTATTTATCATCTATAACCTGTATCTATTATTATTATTATAATCTATTACATCTATCTATCTATTTTCAGAGAGCCATGATTTTGGTTAAGCCTATGTTGGTTGCTAATCAAGCTATAAATATAGCACTAATATTGGACTTAGAAGATAGTGAAAAAAAAATCTAAACTTAAAAAAGAGATGCAGAGTGGCTGAACTGGCCCAGACAGCCTAGCAATAAAAACAAATCCATTCTCTTGATACTTTTTCCTGC
Organism: Camelus bactrianus; assembly: GCF_048773025.1. Taxonomy (NCBI): domain Eukaryota; kingdom Metazoa; phylum Chordata; class Mammalia; order Artiodactyla; family Camelidae; genus Camelus; species Camelus bactrianus. Next base: position 37,816,890 of record NC_133540.1, read on the forward strand.
ACCACCCTGCATTGCATGTGGTATATCATTCCCTTTTGGCAAGTTTTTCTTTTTCTTTTTCTTTCTTTCTTTCTTTTTTTTTTTTTTTTTTGAGTGGGTGCCAGAAGGAAGACACACAGGTGTCTTCTGTGTGTCTCTTCTGTGTGTCTCTTTTTTCTGCAGCCTCAAAAGGAAATTTCAGGCAGATTTTGTTAGGAAATAGTATTCACTGCTGAACTGCAAATTAGATTGCAAGAGGTTTGGGCATTCTTAGTAAATTATATAGCTAAAACCTGGAGCTCTACTAAACCCTTTGAATTTAATTTGACTGCTGGCAGCCATCAATGGTTAAAAGATTTTAGAAAACCTGAACGCTTATGCTTGAATGTGCTGGTAGGGGATGTCGTAGAAAAGACAGGTGGCTCAGGGAGCCAAATAAAACACTGGCCTTTTATAGACTATTCAAAATCTAATACAATAAGAATGAAGATACTGCATAATATTGCAAGTAGTGCTAATGTAATCAAGGCACACACAGCCTTATGAGGGACAAGTTCATTTTCCACCTTCTGAGTTATTACTAGTACAATGTACCTCTCTACTCTGCAGTCTTCATTCTGGGAAAGCTTGTCTTTTCTTGTGTTGCTAGCCTGTGTCCTTTGCATGCTAATGCGGTATCCTGTTCTAACCCGAGGATAACAGATCAGCAAGTATCTCTGACTCCCTTTCTTGTGTAATGCATTTCCAGCCCAGCAACTGACGTTTGTCTTAAACAGTCCTAAGCATTTTTCATATGAAATTCAATTAAACTATTTCCTAGTCTGAGTGTCTGCGCCATTTCTTACCTTTCAGCTGAATGAAGTTTTCCTTCCTGTGAAAATACTTAAAAGCAAGCAATTGAAGGAAGGGGGGAGAGAGAGGGAGAGGGGTGGGGGCGGGAGGGGGTGAACCATGCTGTTTGGCTCCATCAGCTAATTGTTTCAGCCTTTGTTTTTCTGTTCCCCTTGAAGATGAGCTGTATTTTAATTACTGCATGAAAGATTTGTCTTGATTAGAGGGCTAGGAGGTGCCAGTGCTTCTGAAAGAGATGAAACTGCATAAGAGGGAGAAGGAGGCAGGAAAAAGTGGATTGATTTTGGAAACTTTCTAGGCTTTGGCTGTCCTACCCTGCCCCCTTGTCACCATGCACCTCACTTCTATTTAGGCTCCATTTCAGGTGCGAAAGGAGCTTTGAAATAATTGATGACACAGTGGTCTGAAATAGGACCGTCTTTGTTTGGGGTGAGGAATGTGTGGATGAGAACTTGGCTGGAGTGTGCCTCAAAAGAAATTGGGCAAAACATCTCCATCTACACGCTGTGAGAGAGAGCTTCCAGGCAGCATGGCCAGGGCTCTCTGAGCTCTACTTCCTGAGATCAAAAAAACTGGCATGGTTATCCAACCAACTCTGGACACTGGGTGGGTGATATGGATATAAAGATAAATAAATCTAAACCCCTCTGCACTGGCATTGCTCATAGTCAGTAGGGGAGATAAAAATGGGTACCTTGCGGCATGGAAATTCTCTTAGAACAGGCAAAGCTTCTCCAGGAGCACAGAGGATGGTATTCCCTGATCGCCACTGGGGTGTGGGTTGGGTAAGGTTTCAACGGAGGATGTCATACTTGTGCAGTCTTTGAAGGATGAGTTGTGGGGGTGAGGGTCAGCCTATGTAAATAGGTTAAGGACTGAGGGTATTAAAAAATTTAGCAATTGGATGGTCACTGGTACCTTAGTGAGAGCAGTTGGAGGGAGCGGTGGGGGTGTGCAGCCGCCCTGCGTAGTGTAGGAGAGAAAGGGCAGCAAAGGAAATCCTTCGGATTTTTTGAAGAAGTTTACTTGCAGAAGAAAGGAACAAGATGGATTTTTTAATTTCTAAAATTTATTTTATTTTTATTTGCATTCTTTCTTATTGAAGTATAGTCAGTTTACAATGTTGTGTCAGTTTCTGGTACACAGCATAATGTTTCCGTCATACGTATACATATATATTCCTTTTCACATTCTTTTTCATTGTAGGTTACCACAAGATATTAAATATAGTTCCCTGTGCTATACAATATAAACTTGTTTATCTATTTTATATATAGTAGTAAGATAGATTCTTAATTAGGGTTTTTCATGTTAAGATTGCACATAAAGTCAAGCGAAAAGTTGGTATCTAGATATCTCAGGCCCCAAGTATTGCTTAAATTAAAAACAGACTCGATGTAGTGTGCATTTTTCAAATAGCTAACAATTAATGAAATCGGAAGACCTTTGCTCAATTCCCAATTTCCTTTTGCCTCTGTAACACAGCTTTTAAAGGGGAATATTCCTCACAGGGAATGTGAAATTATCTTCTCTTTACCCTGGATGTTTTTTGAATTTTTTAAAAATAGCAAAGGACCTAGTTTAGTGTAAAAAGTGTATGTGATAGAAACGAGTTTGGCTTCACCTAATTGCCAGAGAAGCAGTAGATGTTTAACCTAAGGTAACATTTAGTTGCATAAAGAGTCTTTTTTTTCTCCGCTAATTCACCAACTGCATTTGATTAATTCATTTCTTAAATGATCATTTCCAACTTCTTTATAAAAGTTGATGTGAGACCCACATATTTTCAGCTTGTTTTCTTTTTATTATTAAACTGCATACCATCTTCTGTGCTCTCAATGAAATGATTTTCCAAACACTGGCTGTGTTAGGGGAACAAACAAAGCTCTCCGTTCTCTAATTTCCTCCCCCTCCCAACCCCCATGATTGAGAAAAACAATCAGAAGTTAATTTCTGGAACAAAGTAGGGGAGGAAGGGAGGAAGGGAGGAACGTTCGGGGACTTGGGCATCTGCATGCATGAGGGGGAATCAGTCCTTGGTCTGACACTGAGCTCAGGCTGATTCTGGGATAAGCATATGTGCTCACTGTGGAATTGAAGCTTTCGGTGTCCAGGACTGCTGCCAATGAGTTGAAATGAGGTGAAAGAGTAAGAACAGTGTTAAAAATAAAAATAAGAAAAGAACAGTGCCAGCTCTGGAAAAATTTGCGTCATAAAATAAGGCATCATATTTTTATCACAGAGGGCATACTTTTCCCTATTGTTATAGCTAGAATTTATTTTACTAATGTGAGTGATGATTACCTGGTGAGTATGTGGTCCGTAAATGGCACCTTCATTCATATTTAGGTGGATGCTATCTTTTTCAACCCTACTTCTTGAAATTTTTATTTTTGGAAAATGCCAGGGATGTTTTGAGGTCCCGAAAGATCAATAAATGTTGCAACTGAATTATGGGATGTGGAAATACTGTAATAAGTCTGATTGGATTGTTTCTAGGTAGAAAGTACTTTTATCGCTCTAAGAATGTGACAAAATTTGGGGAAAAGTTACCCCCAAATCAGGAAATGAATTTCAGGAATCATTGTGTATTGTTTTAATGGTTTGGTTCTCCTACCTGGTGCCTTGTGGGAGATACTGAGGAAGTGACTAGGAGGCTTGCCTTGAAATAGTCACATCCACAGAAGAAAACCACTCGGAACTCTAGGAGAAGATATCCGATTGTTTAAAGAAAGTCTGAGTCAGGAAGCAAGTATACAGGCTAAGAAAGATTTACGTTGGTAATTTTTTTCCTGAATTTTAATTTTGATACAAATTAATCTTTGTATTTTTATGAAGCTGATAAACTTCTTGAACTTAAATAGTGATCCCAGGCGATGGTTACTCCGATTTGCAACAAGGGTTTGCAATTTTCACAATAAAGGGAATATTTTATTGTTGAAAATCAGCAAATCCTAAATCAGTTTCTCTCCAGGATGCCTAGTGTTTCCTTAGGTTGTGGCGAAAATAGAATATTTTCCTGGGAGGGGAACACAAATTCTGTATCAGCTCGGTGAGGAAAGTCTTACCACTTCACAAAAGGAAAGACCAAAAAGTTCTTGATGAAAAGTCTGGAAGAGGCAATTGGAATCTCCTAGTAGAGGAACAGATTTTTAATCCGTTATCCAGTGCAAGAGAAGATATTTAAAGCTATGCCATGCATCTGATATTAGAATCTGCTTTCCGAGCCTGCCTTATTACTGGCTGTTACTCAGTAAAGCATAAAAGAGTTTTAGTCCAATTTATCTTACTTCTTATTTGTTGTGGGGGAAAAAAAACCATATGAACCACCAATCTAAATTTATGGTTATTTCGAAAAAGACAGAGGCTGGAAAGTATCTTAAAAAGTTAATGAGGTTAACATCCTTGTTAGTCAGTTTATGATCCTCCCTCAAAGAAAAGCAGTTTTAGAGAAGTGATATTTCTCATAAAGTCTAAACAGGCCTGCCTTAACTTTCTTAATTTCAAATTTAAAATGAGATATGTGGACCTATGGAGTGTCAGAGACATCTGTTAAATCCAGTCGTGGACATCGCGAGGGTTTATGTAAGTGTGTAAATATGTAGGAGTGTAGAATTTCTGTAGATTTTACTGACCAAAGAAAGGTCACAGAAAGACACACTTTTCTTCCAAGTTTTAGCCTAATAATTTTAGGCTATTCAATTTTAGGTTAATTGCGTATTGCTTGAATAGATTGATCTGGAACGTGAAATGGTAATTGCTATCAATTAACATGTATTTGGAAATTTTACTGATAGTTTGGTAGGGTAGGATGACCAAGAGAAATGAGTTCATTGTTTATTCTGTGTACTCATGGTTCAGGTAGGGCAGAAATGGGGTCGTATATGAACTGAGTTCCATAAATGAAGTAAACTCTAGTAAACAAGTTATCAAATAAGTGGAAAATTTTAGATGATGAATATTAAAGAATATTTAGGCTCCTTATTGGGCGAGAGCTGTATGTCCATGCTCCAATTCAGCCAAATCTTGATGAATCAGAAACCAATTCTCCTGACTAGGAATTACCCAGGGCTCCCTCTGCTGCTGGTCATCTCGCTTCTTATTAGCATAATCCCCAAGCAGATGGAGGGGAGTTGGGAGATAAAACTCAAATCAGCTTTGTTCCTTGCTAACAACTCTGGCAAACTGTTGACACTTCTGGCGAAAATGAAGTTTGGGTATTCTCTGTGGATTTTTGTTATTTGTGCTGTCCTTGTCTCTACAGATAATCAACAGTTCACTGCATAATATATAGCAGAAGCCACCTGGCTGAGGCTTTTGAATGAGTAATCAGAGGTAATGCAAATTAACACCTTCCCCTTGGAAAAAAATAACTTTCGCATTCACCCAGTCCAGTAAATAGAGGAAGTCATCTAAATTCTAGGGTTTTAATGATAAAGGAGTTAAAGCAAAAACAAGGCATTTCCCTCCTCCTGTAGAAAATATACATTCTTATTATCTTCTTTCTACCAAAAGGAGACAATTCAAGTTGGGTTGACCCTGCATTTGGATGAAATTAAATGAAAAAGAATATATGTAGAAATAACTCATGTTCATTTTCTTCTCCTTTCCCAACAGCTGTGGTAAAGGAGAAGAAATATTTCATTGTTTGAAATTTAAAAGTAGTAATTAAAAACTTTATTTTACTTTTCATAATAGCCCAGATTGCTTGTACAAACTTCAGAAACTACACCAAAATATTAACAAATTGATGAAGATTTTGATTTTTAAAATTTTGCTTACTTACGTGTTTCAGAGTGCCTTCCTCAAGTAGAATCATATTGTTCATATTGTCTCATAATTTTTTTCATTTAACATATTGTATCATAAAATATTTTCCCATAATACTACTTTTAAATGATACATAACATTTCATACTAATATTGTAGAATTTATTTAGCCCCCTAATGCTGGACATTTGGTTGTTTCAGTTTTTTACTACTATAAGCAAATATAGGTTGAACATCCTTATAGCTAAATCTTTGCTTAAGTCCATGATTTTTTTTTTTCCAGGACAAATTCCTAGATGAGAAATTTCTGGGTCCGAGAGCATATACACATTTTAAAGGCTTTTGAAAGGTTTTGCCAAATTGTCCTCTAGAAAGGTGAAGCTATTGATATTTATGCTTGGTGATAATTTAAGACAGACCAATGTCAGGGGGCACAGTTTCTAGAATATCGAAATGGCCTGTTGTTTGAACTCAGCAAGTAAAACATAAGCCTATCTGTGTGTGGACGTAACTCTGATGGCTGTGGTACTGAGTGAGTGATGCTAGCCTCTTCCCTTGCCTAGAATTTTGACACCTCGAGAATATGCCTCGTTTTCTCTGGGACTCGGTGGGACCTGTTTGATCCGCAGGAGGGCTGGGTGTTCCCTTTTAAAATGAGTTACTCTAAGTCTGCATCCTGTTCTCTGCCTCCTCATTTCCCCTATGTGGGAGTTTCCATTTCCTTGAAATTAGGGGATCATAGTGTGTGGTACACAAGACCATGCCCCAACACTGACCACGGAGTTCCCAAGGTCTGTTACAGCTGCGGATGTGGGAGCCCTGCTGCCAGGCTTACCTTCCTCAGGGGATGTATGTCACCTCAGATGTACGTCACGTGGGGGAAGGACGGGTGTCAGAGGTGCAGGTATGGGTTTAACGACCACAAAAGCCTGCTCTCAAGGTTCAGAAATCCCCCAACCTTTGGTGCTCAGAGGTGGGAGCCCTTTGAGCAGAGAAAAATGTCCCCTCCATAGAGGGGAGCCAAAAGGTACAGGAAAATCTTTATTGAAAAGAAAAATTTAAAACATACACTACTTTCTGGATATATAAAAGCATTGTGGTTTAATCAATACTATTAATAGATACCAGAAACTTCATCTCATATTCACAGAGACACCAGCTGAAAAGTCTTGTTTAGAGATCTGTTTCCTTGTGTCTCCACAACCCCCACTAACTGTAATTGCCCTCAGATGTGCATTCCAAGGATAAAACACACCACCATCAAAGCCACAAGATTATCAAACTGCTATTTTAGGGTGCTTTGTTCTTAGGGTTTCTCTACACCCTATTTCTCCAACAGAAAAAGTGTATATACTTCCTTCAGTTTCCAACTGGGTTTGTATTCAATACTTGTTTTAAGCTGTAGGTTAAAAGTATTTAGAGAGCTGTGTTTTGGACCAAAAAATCTGAAAAATTCCTCTTCTAGACTTCATACAATATGTACAAAAACAGAGAGAGTAATTTGCTAATTTAATCTGTAAGATGCATATACATTCTGATACACACCTTCTTCCCCTTTTTCCTTCCAAATTTAATAACTTATTATTTAAAAAAAAAAACCTTTTATCAAAGGTAAAATAAAGACTGTTTTCTATGTGACTCTATAGCTACATTGACCAATGTCTTGGATTTTTCAGTTTTAATTTCAAAACTCCTTTTCTCTTGGCCTCTGTGGTATTGAATATAAAAATACTTTCCAGACTATAAATAACTTTTTTTGTTTGTTTGTTTCAGAAAATGCAATCAGCATATTGATGGTTAAAATACTGCCCATATTCCTTTTTCACAAGTCTTCTGTCTTCACCCCGAGAGTATACTCACTACTCCCCGTCTCTCTGGAACAGATAGACGTGGGCAAACACACAAAAAGAACAATGTTTCACAGGGGCGAGCACTTTAATATAGAACTTATTGTCCAGTTTCAAGTTTTGTTTTTCAGTGGTACCTTGTAAACCCAGATGAAGGATCAGAAGAAAAGACAACACAGGTGTGCCCTGAATGGCAGACGCCATCAATAACGGGGTGAGTTGCTTTTCTGCTTGTGTCTGTTGGCCTCTGGACACAGTGGAAAGTCATGTGTGAAGGATGCTCTCAGCCCCTTGGCCGCCCGTGGGAATCATTGTAAAGCAGTCTGCCAGAAGGAATGTGTGAGCAAATGACAAACGGTACCTGACTCCAGGGGAAAATAGACTTTGGGAAGCTTTTAATGCCAAGTTTTATAATGTTTAGGATGAAATACTGCATCAGATTTCTCATGAGGATGGAAACGACCTCGGATCAGTTTAACAAAAGCACTTTCCAGCAGAAGAGACCATGCTTGAATAGAAAAAGAAAATATCCAAGTACTTAAAGTTTAGAGAGGGCTTCCTTGTCTTCCTGTTCCTGGTTCCACACTCTCTCATCCTGACTTCTGTTCTATAACTCCCAGCCATCTTCATCTTTAAAAAAAAATCCCTCTATATGGATTTTCTAAGTTGGTCCTCTGCCTCATTGAACTCAAAAGTTCCCTAATGATTTTCATGCCATGTATCCCATTTTGGGGGGTTCAGAAAACATGGGCACCATATTTATATCTAATCAATCATCAGTTTCTTCCTGTCCTTTGTCTTTCTTCATCTCCATCTTCCCCTTTTTGTTCTCATTGTCACCATCTCAGTCCAGATCTTCATTTCCTGCCTGGATTAATGCTATTCTTTTCTTACTATGTTCATCTAATTGATGAGAATAGAAAAGGCGGGATGGATGCAAAAGATATTTTCAAAGTAAAATTCACGTGACCTGGAATTTGGTGTGGAGATGAAGGCATCAATGATAATTCTTAAAGAATTCCAGCCTCACTTCGGTGACCATCTTTCAGGAAAGAAGGTAAAGAATTCTGCTTTTGATAACTCAAAGCACTACACTACCATTTTAACCACTTAATTTAATTTCTTAATTTAATCCAAGACTCTGATTCTAAGGATCTCCCCAGATTTGTGCCTCCTTTGACATCTGTCCACAATGACCTCCTATGGTTGTCTATTTATTCTGACACAAAAGCATATATAAAATGAAAAGGTAGAAGTAGTTGTATTTAAAGTAACTTCCAGTCCTAAGTACTATGAATTTCTGGATTGCATTGTTAGGAACTAAGTGATTTCACATCTATCTACCTACCTACTTACCTACCTATATCTTTTCTCTACTTCCTAGTTACATCACTGTCTATTTCAGAGTTGAGATCTTTTCTTGTCTTTTGCTTTCTTCTTATGTCTCATGAATCTGATATGATAAAGGGAACAGAGTAATAATTGATAAATACTGATCAGGCTTCAGTAATGAGGAAGGGGATACACTAAGTATTCACAGTCTATTTTATTTGTTATCTCAGTAAATGAGTTGACTTGATGTTACTTTTCCCTGCTTGGGATTTTCTATTGATGTGTGGAGAAGAGCCTATTTGATGTATTCGGCAAAAAACAAGAGCGGGTAGAGAAGGGAGAAAAATAATGTCTTCAGGCCTTTTGAGGGTATTCCAGAACCTGCCTTCCCTTGGTTGTTGACGTGGTTGGGCTGATGACCCCGAAATTAGAGCAGTTTAGGTTTCCTTGGCGTCCATCAACTTTCAAACGAAGAGAATGTTTTCACAACAGCTTAGTCTGAAGAAAACATGCATGAGAAGCCAGTTTATTTTAATGTCTAAACTATACTGAGCTGCACTTTTAGAAAAGTGAATCAAATTTTATCAGTTTACTTTTACTGTTTTGAAAATAATACAGGCTCATTACAAAAAATTTAGAAACAAAATGGGACTGAAAAATTTCACCTATAATCCAGTTACCCCAAAGTAAACCACCAGTCCCCTTGAAAAAGATATATATATATATATATGTAATCATACTTTTAGAATGATATTGGTACCTGTTTTTTCTTAGGTAACTTTTTAGGGCTTCGTAATACTATGTTCAATTGCCACAAGTCATCTCTGCAAAATCCTTGTTGGACATTTAGGTGATACTTAATTTTTTATTATAGTAGATAATGCTATAATGAGAGTTCTTAAGCTTTTCCAGTAATTAGGATTAATTTCTTAGGATAGATAATGCAAAGTGAATATTTTTTAATGTCATACTAAATTTTGCCAAATTGGTTTTAAAAAGTTCTTCCATCAGTATGTATGTCTTTTTCTTCTCATGCTTATCAGTGCAGAATCTTCCTAGTTAAAAAAAAATTCCTGGTTTTATAGGCAAAAATTATGTTGTATTTAGTTTTCCTTGATTTCTAGTGATACAATTTCCAGTTCTCATCAATATTCTCTTGTTGAGTGCCCTCTTTTATGGATTATTTGCATATATCTTTTGGCTGCTTATTTATCACAACCTCAGTGGTTTTTATTTTTTATTTTTTACAGAATTGATTTGGTAGACTCTTCATTTGTTGAACATTAATCTTTGTTATGTATATTTTGAATTCTCACCTGTTGTTTCCCTTTTCACTTGGCTTATTTTTTCTTAACCTGCAACACTGTTAGCATTTATATAGTAAACTCATAATTCCCCAACTTTCTTGGTAATTAATACAAAATTCTAGAGGTTGGGGTATAGCTCAGTGGTAGAGTGCATGCTTAGCATGCACAAGATCCTGGGTTCAATCCCCAGTACCTCCATTTAAAAAAAGAAGTAAAATTAAAAATAAATAAAATAAAAATAAAATTTATTTAAAAATTTTAGATTCAGCTTAGAAATTTACCTTCTCTCCCAAAACATTGCCCCCACCCCTCAACCAAAGATTTAAAAGAGTGTAATTAGCATTTTTTATAGGAAACAAAAATCTTGGGAAATAAAAAAATTTATTCATATTTGGTTATCTCATCACAGTGAAATCATTCAGAAAAAAGATTTGTGATTTAACTTTTCATTTCCCCCACGGTAGCAGGGTTTCATAATGTTTTATATACAGGAGTCATGCCTTGGAGCAATGTTTCTTAACTTGGGGTGAGGGACATCTGTCAATGTCTGGGGACATTTTTGATTGCCATGCCATGGGGGAGGGGCATGCCACGGTCATCTAGTAGGTAGAGTCCTGAGATGCTGCTAAACATCTCACAGTGCACACAACAAATAATTATCCCGCTCAAAATGTCAATAATGTGGAGAGATCCTGCCATAGAGTTACTGCTATTCAGGATGATTGTTTATGCTGTATCAGTGGGAGAGAAATTTAATGTCAAATAATTTAAAATCCACTGTTTCTCTTTTCTCCTTGTCGCTCTTTTTTCTTTATAGAGAGTCTATTACTTTTCACTCCACTTTCCTCAAGTATTTTAATGTCTTCCTTTTGCTCCCCTTCAGGAAATTGGCCGGCTTAGGGAAGTGTGTGCATGTGTTGGGGCTAGGTTGGTTTAATCCTCCTTCCTGTGTTAATTTTCCTGCAATGGGGATCTGATTGTGGACAAACTTCAGATCATGTGTGATCTCTACTCTCTTTTCATTTTTCATCCCTTTCTTGTTTGGAGTGGAGAACCTGGAAGTCACGAAATTAAAAGCTGTGGACATGATGTGTTTGCATACAACTTAGAGACATGTCACTGCATTTGGGCTGGGCTTGTTCTTCCAGGCTGCCCCCAAGTCAGCTTGAATGAAGGGAAAGGGGTGAGAAAGCTCTGTCTCATCCACGTTCCTTGGCAGAGAACCCACAGTCAAGTTTGGGAGAGTCAGTGCCAACCCAACAATCCAGACGTAGGAATAGAAGAGGAAACAGTCAATAGAAATGAGGAGTTATGTAGAAGCAGAATGGTAGTACAGGGGGTGCCACAAACTGCTTTGGGACATCAGGGCTAGTTCTTCAGTCAGAAAACAGGGCCACAGCCTTTATTTAAGTGTGTTCCCACTACACAGGATGTTCATTCATTTTATGTAAAAACCAACCATCTTAGCCACCAAACAAGCAAACACACAAAACAAGTTCTTTTTGCAATTGAAATTTGAGAGCAATTTAAATAGGTTTAGACACATTTAAATAAAATTAAACTAGGTCCTTTGTCGTAGGACTTCCAGAGGCTTCGATAGAACAACTTGCCCTGGGAATCTGGAAGAGGGGCTGATGGACTCCTGCTTTCTACACTTATTCTCCCCTTGAGTACCCTTGGGTTTCGTCTTGCAGAGCTGGTGCCGTATGAGTGGTTTTCATCTGTGGCTGCTGATTTGAATAACGTTGGCTGTGTGAGTGGGACTTAAAGCCCCTGGGCTTTCCACCCTCCAGCTTCTGACTGAATTGGTCTGGGTAGGGGCATCAGCTTGTGTAAGAAGCTCTCTAGGTGACTCCATAGGCAGCTGGGCATGAGAACCCCTACACGCATGGAACACACTTTGGGAAGAACCACCTGAGATAATGAAGGACAGTGTTTCCAAACTTGTCAGTTCAGAAGGATCATCCGAGGGCACGTTCATTATTTATTCCCAGGTTCATTCTTGGAGATACTGATTCAGTCAGTGGGGTAGGCTCCAGGAATATGTATGTTCAGCAAGCCCTTTGGGTGATACTTATGCTGAGGAACAGGATACTGTTCGGGCCTTCAGTGGCAGTGCCTTAAAAGCATAGTGAGTGTGGCTGGTGGACAGGAAGCTGTCCAGCACTGGAGCTCTGTGGTCTCACCTGTCGTGCCTCTAAGGGTCTATCTTTGATCCCTTGCAGGCCCGTGAACCTCCAAGTTTTTTTTTTTTTTTAAACAAATGAATGTATTCATCCATAAGGGCTTTGTGAGTATTCAGCATTCAAAAGCCCTCCCTTCCTTCCTTTCAGTCTCCAGGAGATTACTGGTTTCTATGAAGTTTTAGAAATAGAATTTTAGATGGTTGGTCTTGAGTATTGAAAGGCAATAGGGCAAAAGGGTGGGGAGGCCGAGGGGAGGCCAGATGGAGGCGGAGAAAGATCTCGAAGTGTAATAAGGGGTGAAAACCCGGATTGTTTGAAAAAGATCTGACTTCAGATAGAACCTTTCATATCTGCCATCAGTCAGAAGCCACACTCAGTACCCGGTGACTTGTAAATCTGCATAGTCTAGAGATGAACTTCAAATTGGGCTGATCTTGAGGCAATTGTTAAAAGATTGCCTTAATCCTGTTTATACTTTTTATCTGATTTTCCTCTAGACGTCTAAAGCCCAAGTCAGCAATTACTTGAAGAAGAGGTCAAACAAGCAGGCTGAAGTTACAAAAGATTATTGCTGTTTTGGTTAAAGCTACTAGGAGCTGTTATCAGCTAAGTGGTAGGTTGGACTCTAAGGGAAGTTAAGAGTCAGAAAACACTTCCTATCTGGGCAACTCCTTTGAAGGAACAAACGCTATCTTCTTGTTATCTGGGGATCAAGAATTTGCTTATCCCGCTTGGTCTAACTGAAAGGGGATCTCTGAATGTGTCTTCTAGATTGGGAGTTCTAATAAATTTTTGTTAGGCCATTACTCAGCAAACTGTGCCTGACTCTTTGCTGGGCAATGAGACTGTAACAATGAAAGTTTAGTTACCTCCTAGAAAATACAGTGTAACAGGGGTGTCCCAGAGATGTCCATACCCCGAGGCGAGTGCAGCCACATTCTATACCATGACACCCCACCTTTCATGTGTAAAGCTGATTGGATCTGAATCAAGGGCAAAAATACATAAGACACATGTGGCACAGAACCACAAGATGAGAGTGACCAATCGTGTTCTTCTCTAGGAACTTGGAATTGGGAAGCTGAGAGATGACAGCTGTTAGCACCAGAGGCAGAAGATGAAAGGTGATGTTGAGAGTCAGGTAACACGGCACAGGCTGGGGTGGGCTGGCAGGCCGAGCCGATGTAGGGAAAGCTGGCTGAGAGAGAGAGAGAAGAATGGGAGTGAGGTGCAGAGAGGAGCAATGCTGCTGTGATCTTAGGATCTTTGTGGGGGAGATGGAAAGAAAGGCTTCAATTTCTGATGGCTTTTAAGTTCTGGTTCCTATGAAGCTTGTGTTCTCAGGTGCCTGTGAGGCTCCCTGCATCCTTACAACAAATCTCACTCAGCTTGGTTCGCTTGAGGGTATCTCTGCCCTTTGCAGAGAAAGTGGAATAGAAAGCAGAAAGCAGGCAGTTGCTGAGTTGTGTTAAGTGCTGGGATGGCGAAAGGACTACATGCTCCAGGAGGATGGGGGACACCTTAACAGGACTGAGGGAGGCAGAGAAGGATTCCTGTAGGTGACGTGCAAGATGCGAACTGAATGGCAAGGAAGAGTTGGCTGGGCAACCGGGATTGGAAAAGAATTAGGGAACAGCACGGGCAGTGGCTGGGTGATGAGAGGAAACAGGATTCTCTCAAGGAAACTTGAGAAATTTAGAATGAAGGCAGAGATAATGAGTTAAAATGGATGAAACTGGAGAGAGAGAGACAATGAAAACCCTAGGAAATCATGTTCAGGAATTGAGAACTTCTGAGGCAGAGGGGAAATATGTCAGAATGTTAAGGAGAGGGCTTCAATAATATGATTTGCTTTGAAGAAGCCTTACTCGGGCAGCAGTGAGGGAAGACACGTTCGGAAGCCAGAGGACCAGCTGGGAGGGTTTGCAGCTCTCCAGCAGGGAGGTGATGAAGTCCGAATTAGGACAGTGGCAGAGGGGATGGACAGAAGGCATGGACAGAAGAGTGTGGACCCTGGGGTGGGGACTTCCAAGTGGGGTTGCGAGGAAACCAGGGCAGACAAGTCACTCTGAATATCTATATTCACTGTGTCCTGTCCGCAAGGACTTTCACAAATGTAACAACAGCCAAGATACCAAAATATGACCTAAGAGAACTTGCAATGATGTGGGCTTTTATGAATCCAAGAGTATATTCCTTAATATATGATCTGTCTGGAGCAAAGTTATGTGTATCTACAGTGTATTTTTTTCCCTCTCTCACCCACCGCTACCCTTCTCTACGCTTGCAGCCTGGAGGTGAAAACCCAGTGCCTTAGCTGGTGTATATCTTTTTGGGCTCGATGGCTGCACTGATTTATTATTTAGGTTAGATCTCTGATGCTTTGCATAAACCTTGCCCTCTCACCATTGTTGTTGAGTGGCTTTTTTTGAGGCTGCAGCCAATTTACAATAATTAATGTGCTCAGGACAGCAGCTGTAGCAGTCATTAATTCCTTAATCTCGAAGTAGAGAGAAATGGATTAGTTAGAGATAAATATAGCTTATGGCATTTTCTCCTGAGAACAAACCCTTTAAAAACAGTGCTTTCTGTGCAGTGTGGGGGTGGTGGAAAGATGAGAGCACTTTCCCTTCTCCTTGGGGAATTATTCTTGCAAGAAGGAAGGAGTGGGGGTGGTGAGGTGAAATGGAGGTTCATCTAAAATGAGACAAAAAGCCTGCCCCTGGACAGCACGAAGGCTTTTGTCTTCACTCCCAGGACCCCAAGACCTCTGGGTGAAGATTTGCCAATTGAACTTCCACTAGTGTTTCGTGCGCACATCAAATCTCTGCTTAGGAAGCCAACACGAGGGAGGGGAGAAAAAAAAACAACAACCCAGATTCTCTTCTGTTGAGTGAGCCATGTGTTTTAAAATGAGATGAGAGGTTGCTCAAAGATGTTAATGGAAATCTTTGCAAATACAAGTTTAAAGTTTCTTCACTCCAAAGAGTCACTCAGCCATAAATATGTGTGGGTTATTTAGAGGCTTCCAAAGGTTACTTGAAAATTGCCTATTTTTCCACAAAGAAGCGAGCTGTTTATTGCTTCAAAAACGTGTCTCAGAATGAATGTTTTTCTTCATCTAAGAAGGAAAAAAAATACTGAAATGCATGTAATGCTGGGAAAAGGTTGATTGGAGAGCAGAATGTGTCTGGGGCTAGAAATATAGGATGGCAGCAGAAAGTATGCTCCCCTCAAGCCTTAGAATTGAGAGAAAAGCAGGTGATGTTGTCCTCAGGTGACATTAACAATTGTTGGTCTCTTAGTGGGTCTGGTGAAAGGCCACACAAGGCAGGCTGTAAGGCCAAGGCAGGGGGCGTTGGGTTTCTGTGACAGAGACCTCTGGGGGCTGAAAATGATACCTCCATGAGTACTTCCTGATGGCCACCTGACAGCACAGGAGAGCTTTGCCAGGCTCTGGATGGTGTCTCGTTAATCCACAGCTGGTCCCATTGGGCAGTCACTCAGTCACAGGGCCCAGGTTTTTTTACTCTTTGAGAAATCCTATAATAGGGAACATTTTCTGGCCACTTAGGTAGCTTTACACTGGACTCCAATAAAGTAGAGGCTCATGTTTTGTAGTTCAGATACATCTTTTTTTGTGGATTGCTGGTATGGCTTCAGCTGAGACTGAATTTACGTCAAAATCAGGTTTGAGATCAGCAAATAAGTGTGCTTGTAATTCCTGCCTTGGTAGTAAGGCAAGTATGGAGGTTCCCCTTTTGGTGAAATCCTTTTCATGGAGAAATTGAAAGCAATTTGAGAGATGACATTTGTTGAGGATCTACTGTGTGCAGTGCTGTGTTAGGCACTGATGATGCAGTATTTTAATTCAGCTTCAGAATAATCCTGGAAGGTGTTTCCTCAATTTCACATATGAGTGAAGTAATTTGCCCAATTTGAACAAGAGGTTCACATACACACACACACACACACACACATATACATACACTCAGGCTGCCCCACGCTGCTGGGTTCATTTGGCTTTTGAGAGCCCTGCAGGGAAACATGGCTAAGCATCTCAGTTTCCTGCAACAGCCTTGAAAGGGGAAAGTCAGTGGGAGTCATCTGGCTAAACGCCACCTGCTGTGTTGGTGTTGCAGCAAAGGATTTACAACTGTGCACGTCACTGAGCCAGACTTCCCAGGAGGCTGCAGGAAGTGTGGTCCACGCTGTTGCTCAAGATGGTGGGGTCTTCCTTCTCCTCTCCCCAAAGCCCCGAGGACTGAAACCAAATGGAATCACATGGTGTTGGTATTTGTACACTAACTGAAAAATTTATGACCCTTTGTAAAAATATAGACAAATACGTTGTCTGCTGAGAACTGAAGATAAGAAATAAACCAAGTTACTGGCTACATTTCCCACGGGTTCCACTTGAGCGAAAATGAATCATTCATGGGATGTTCATGGCGACAACCACCACCAACCTGGCTGCTTTTAGAAACTGAAAAAAAAAAGGAGTCAGCTGTTGGTTGTACTGCAGCCACTGGAAATAATAAAGCAAATTAATTTTGAATTCACACAATGGCCACGACCTCCTTGAGGATGGTTCGGGTTTGTGAGTCTGTTTGAGGAGAGGCCGTTCTCCCTCATTCACTCTGATGTTTTGAAGCTCTTGGAGGGTACCCCTGCGTAGGCAGGCTGGTTTCAGGTCTCGTGTTTTATCATATTTTACCCCCAAAGCCTGACTCAACTTGTAGGGCTCCATGCAGAGTAGTTTGTTTACAACCCTTTTTAATAAAACGGGCTGTAGATATGTCCCATTTTCACCTTGTCTACAACCTGTGGTACAGAATAGTACAATACTAACAGTGGAATTCAGTTTTGATCGTTAAAATGAATGGAAGATACACTGCTTAGCAGCTCCTCAAAACCACATAAATTGGATGTCCAACAGTGCAAAACTCCAAAGTGCATCCTTTAAACCTGTGAAAAGAAGCATTAGAGGCAGAACTTAGAATTTGTTTCAACTGAGTTGACGGTAATCCCAGACACGAGGGCACGTCCTAGGTACTTTTCATTTCTCTGAAAATTGATATGTTATGGCTAAAACCAGCCAATCGCTCTGGAGAGAAAAGCTAACACATTCATGAATTATCCTTGGGTTTTGTGCTTTAATTTAAAATTGTTTGTTGAAGTCATGCTTGATTCCACTATGAGAGTTTTGACGGACTAACTTGGGCTACCTGGTAAAAATCCAATGAAGTTAAATGCAAGTTATAAACAGTTTTCTATATTAATGCTAATTAATGATACTGATGTGAGTTGTTAAAAAAAAGAGAAAGAATTGGTTTCTTCCTTGATGTATAGATACATTTTATAAATTTGTTTTAGCTGCTTATTTGCTAGAGGTAGAAATTGCCTTTGAGGTAAGAGAAAAACTTCCAAGCTATTTCCTGCTTGGAAATCTACAGCTTACTATACTCAAACGATAGGAAAATATCCAAATTTCTGAGCTGGTGACCAAGGACCTACCTTACCAACCTCATTAGCAGGACTCCTTGGAGACAATGCTTCCTGTTACCTGTGTGGACCCGCGTTCTTCCAGCCTAGTTATTGCCTTTCATCTCCAATTTGATACCCATCCTTCCAACCTCAAGCTCCATTTGAGCTCTTTCATGATTTTATTTTTCTCTCTGATTTAGATGAATCCTTATAGCAAATGTTTAATATGACTTCTATGTCATAAAGAATGTACCTCTATATGCTGAAACTGAAGTAGTAAAGAATATAAATGTGAAGCAAGCCTCCCAAACCTCCGCTATGGCTAATTTCAAATTAAACATTGTACCCACTTAGGTCTTTTGATAGGGCAGGTGAACAGACCCTACTCTGTTTCTGAAGGTTTCCCGGGTTTCATGGGATAAAGTGGGCATCATTCTCTCACATTCCCCTTTCTTGGCTGATCAGTGAGATTGTTTTGGGGAAGGGAGGCAGGGATTCCAGTTCTGGAAAATCTTCCTGAACATCCTGTCTCAGGGGTTTGGCCTTAAATGGAAAAGACTGGAAGGAGATCTGAAGGTGCTCTGGGTTCCTCCCACTGCAGGGAGAACTGGGCATTGTGTGAATCCAAAATTAACTTGCTTATTATTTCTTGCTTCTGCAGCATAACAAACAACTGACTTTTTTTTTTTCAGTTTCTAAAAGCAGCCAGGTTGGAACTTTGGGGGTTCCTGAAGTATTTCTGGGGTTCCTCTACCCCTCCTTGTCTGCTTTCTTGAAAGGTCCATCTTGAAGAGGCAGGTCATCTCTGCTGCAGTCTTGGCTGGCTCGTCTCTTGATCAGGTTTCTCGGCTCAAGCAGCACATAGTTACCTCAGAGCAGCTCTGTCTTCTTCCACCTCCCATGCTAAGCTCAGCCAAGTTCCCAGAGTTTTCTTGAGGCCCCTGCAAACTCTTTGGTGCCACTGCAGTTGTCCTGTTTTGTTTGCACATCACCATGGTCTAGAAGGGAGACTTAACTGTCCTAGTTAAGAGAGTTACTGAATAACCGGGTAGGACTTCTGCCTCTTCTTTACCTTGGTTGCAGCAGAGAGGGGGGAGGAACTGACCCCAGTGCCACATCCTTATTGAGCAGATGGAATCTAGCAGGGTCTCCACCCTTTGCTAGGTTCTCTTTTCTTTTCAGGGGGAGGCCGGCAGGGATCTGGGTCATGTCTTAGCTTCTCCTTTCCCTTTCCATGGGGTTCACAGCTCTCTCTGTGGCATTAAGGAAGGTTCTGGCTAAAAACTTGGATAGTAAGAGATCAGTGGTTTCTAAGTGTTTGCGGGTGGCAGCAGGAGGAGAGGAGTAGGAATCAATAGGTGGAGTGTGGGGTATTTTCAGGGGAGTGAAACTATTCTGTGATACTGTAATGGGTAATACATAACGTTATTATTATTATAAAGACTATTATATATAATGTATATTATATAAATTTACATATATTATACATTACTATAATGGAGAATTATGATATGCAATTGTCTGTTTTTGTTGTGGGGGGAGGTAACTAGGTTTATTTATTTCCTTATTTATTTTGATGGAGGTACTGGGGATTGAACCCAGGACCTCGTGCGTGCTAAGCATGCGCTCCACCACTTGAGCTATACCTTCCCTCCTTATGCAATTGTCAAAACCCACAGAACTGTAAAACATAGCGTAAGCTCCAATGTAAACAATGAGCTTTAGTTAATATATCAATATTGGTTCCTCAGTTGTAACAAGTATATCACAATAGAGCAAGATCATAGGGGAATAATACTAATTACTAGACCTGTGAAGAGTAGGAGGTATAGCTCAGGGGTAGAGCACATGCTTGTTATGCACTAGGTCCTGGGTTCAATCCCCAGTGCCTCCATTAAGGGAAAAAATTTTTAAAATAGACTTGTGAAAAGTCTAATATTAATAATATTAATAATAGGGGAATCGATCAGTATGTTGTACACCTGAAACTAATATAATGTTATATGTCAATTATACGTCAGTTTAAAAAAAGCAATTACAAAACAGAGGGGGAAAGGGAATGTTCTGGCTAGCTTTATGCATGCCCACACTTTTCAAAGTCCTTGCCTTCCACCTCATTTCCTGAGTAGGGGCCATGAGCTTTTACACCAGTCGTGTTCAGACTGCTTTATTTGACCTGCTTGCATCAGACTGTGGGTCCTCTGTGAATGGCCTCCATCAATTGCCCAAATAGTTGACAGAAGAGTTGGAAGGGTTGTTTATTGTGTGTGATGCATTTGGGCCCGCGAGTATGAGTGTTGGTGTGGTCTCCTCACCAGATGCTTCAGCTGGGTTTGTTCATGGTCCCAGCCACCCAGGTGCTCATCTAAAATAATCCCAGGGCCCCAGTGTGGTCTTTGGAAGCCAGCCTGCCTGGGATAGAATCCTGATTCAATGACCTACCAGTTATGTCTTCTTGGGTAAATTCTTAAACCTCTCTTTTCTTCAGTTCCTAATCTGTAAAATGAGGATTATGATAGAAATTTGTTATGGGGATTAGATGAGATAAGGCAAATTATAGCTTACTGTAGGTTCTGGTAAATGTTAGTTTTTTTTGACCCTGGTGTGTGTGGGACAGGGTAGGGGGATGTCACTCCACACAGGCCTCCATGATGGCAGACGGTCATCACCTACTGGCCTAATTTATCGATTCCTCAAATATTCATTGAATGCATATTATATTATATGATCTCTGTTTTAGGTCCTGGGGCAAAATTGAGCAAAAGCATTCATGGCCTCTGTTCCCATGGAGCTCAGAGTCTAGTGGGGGAGATAGACATTAATCACAAAAACGTGTGTAACTGAAAACCAGGATACGTGTGCTAAGAAAAGTATGTGATACTATGGAGTATTTAACAGAGCACTTGATGTAGCTTGAAAGATGGTTAAGAGGAAATCAGGTGAATGCAGAGGGACCTGTATGTGTAAAGGTCCTGTGGCAGAGGTAACCATGGTTCACTTGAGGAATTATAAGAGCACCAGTGGGGCTGGAACCCACAGAAAAGTGTGGGATAATTCTATGAAATAAGACCGGCAAAGTAGATATAGTAAGTAGATTAATGCTCTCCCCCACCCCCCAGAGGTATCTATGTCCTAATCCCTGAAACCTGTGAACATGTCACCTTCCATGGCAAAGGGACTTTGCAGAAGTAATTAAGGCTAAGGATCTTGAGAGGGGAGGTTATCTTGGATTATCTGGGTGGGCTCAGTGTAATCACAAGTGTCCTTATAAGTGAAAGAGGGAACCAAGAGTATCTGAATGAGAAGGGGAGGGGGAGAGAAAGAGAGAGAGGGACAGAGATTGGAGTATGGTACACTGCTGGTTTTGAAGATGAAGGAAGGAGTCCACAAGCCAAGGCATGCATGCGACTTTGAGAAGCTGGAAAAGGCAAAGAAACAGTTTATCTTCTAGAGCCTCTAGAAGGAATGTAGCCCTGCTGACTCCTTGATTTTGGCCTTGTGAGGCCCATTTTAGATTTCTGACCTCCAGAAATATAAGATAATACATTTATGTTGTTTTAGGGTGCTAAGTTTGGGGTAATTTGTTTTACAGAATAAGAAACGAATATGGAAGCTAATATCAAAGTTCATTCTTACAGGGTCAAAAGTGCTCCTGCTTAGAGTGCCCTTTGGGCCAACTAGGGGTAAAGGACTGGCTGGGGTGGGTGTGGCCATCCTGAGATAAGGGGAGGGGCTGGGCATTACTGGGAACAGAGAAGAGATGAATGTGAAAGATCATGAAATGTAGCAGGATCTGGTGGCTGACTAGTTGTCAGGGATAAAGAAAGAGCATCATCATCTAAGGGTTTTGAGGCTGAAAGAGTGAGAGAATAGTGATTCAATTCAACAAGAGAGGAGGAGGGAGAGGAGGGCTAGAGTGGACGCAGGACAACAGGGCAGCGTGGTTGGGGTGGATTTAACAGTAAGCCTGATTTTATTATGTTGAACTTGGGACACTGACAGAAGAGTCAAGCCCTGGAGTTTGGGGAAATATGGGATGATAATAGATGAATAGATAATAATTAGGTTAATAGAGTGAATAATAGATGAGGAGTGGGGGTTGAAGATGTGCCTCTGGAAGATGAAGAGTGAGATGGGAGATGAAGCAATGAAGAGAAAACAGTTCCTCGAGGCAGTCTAAAGGTAGAAGGGAGACAGGAAGGTAAGCTCGCATTTACTGGGCACCTACTTCCACCAGGCATTAGAGTACATTTTAGTTTTTAAATATATGTTAACTAATTTAATCCTTATAACACCCCTCCATGTCATCCATGATGACATGGTATTGGAACCATTTTTGAAGGTGATCAGTACAGAATCAGAGAAAGTGAGTAACTTGCCCGTAATCAAACAGCCAGTAAGTGGTCTCTTACACCATGTGCACAGTTAGGGCAAAGGCAGCTGTTCCTGAAGGCAGAGAGAGAGTGACAGAGGGAAAGAGAGTTTGCCTAGTGTGGTGTTGTTGAAGCCACGAAGCAGGAGGGATCTACAGTGTCAAATGTTCCTGTTAAAAGATTTGCCAATCAGAATTCAGAATTCAGAATGATGTATCACTAGGACACAGCCTCTGGATCGCTGGGTATCAGGCGATACTCTTTTGACGTATGTTTCATTGTCTATGGTCCCTTTAGTTATAGAAGGGCTCCTAACGAAGTGTCTGTGTGATATTCTGTGATGATGTGATGATGATGATGATAATGATGAGAGAGAGAAGGAGAGAGACAGAGAGACAGGGAGGTACAGTCAGAGAAATCACAGATCACCATTCTCACAGGCACAATTATTCTTCCTGACTAGAAAGCAAGGTTATAAAATATGTTTTTGATTTTAAGATGCCAGGCCTTCCCAGAAGTACTGGTTATAATTTTAATGACAACCATTGTGGGAAGTATTTGACTTTTGGCTCAGAAGTTTCATGGTCTAGAGGAATCAATAATATATGACACATCTTTTAAATTCCCCTCAATCAGGTCTACAAAAGGCATACTTTCATGGCCCACCCACATTCAGGCAGAATCAGATGGTCTATTAATTCAGACTCGAATTAAAAACTCTCACCTCTCTTGTTTTAGCTGTTCAGGATGCAGTCTGTGTCTAGTTATTAAAATGAACACTTACAGTGACCACAGCCCTGAATCGAATACTCCATATGGCACCCAAGTGAAGGCTCTCGACATGTGCACTTTTGTCTTTGGTCATTTCAGACTGAAAATACAATTAGACTTGGCTGTCAGACAGATGAAATCTGTCATATTTCCCCTATAGGACCTGCACTTGGTCCAGATCAATAAATATAAAACCACTTGCACATAAATTGCAAACTAAGCTTGCAGCTTCAATACATGTGGGCTTAAATTCACTTGTATCTGGCATCCACCGCTTCCTGGCCAGTCTGTTTCTGTGATTAGTGCAATTTCATAGCTGGACCAGAAAAACAAGGCTGCAAACCATTAATATAAAGCAGCAGATGGCTTTGCTACACCTTCCCTGTAAGGGCAGTTCCCCCAGAAAATGGGGTTTGAGCTGCTTGCTGTCTAGAATGGAACTTTAAAATTGGGATGAGTTCAAGTCATTTCCTGAGTGTAGCTCCACAAAGCTGTTGTTATTTTTTTTCCCATTCCTTCTCGAGATTTCAGACAGAATTTGTAATAAGCTTTGCCTGGACACAACTTGTCACACGGCAGAAACGTGATTTATATACAGAGATACAAGATTCTCTGTATATGTTTTACAGAGCCAGCTTTTACTGGATGATACATACATGTTGGATTGGCTTCATGGAGAGCGAGATGTGCTTACCTTTTCTCCCGAGACCATTAACTCAGGTAACATTTATTTTGGGGGAAGGTAAACTCTAACACCTATTTCCCTCCCTCACTTAGTTTAACTTAGAAGTCAGGTTTCACGCAAAGAGAATTTTTTTTCCCAGTGTAACATGGAATTAGGCTGTAGAAGTTGCTGCCATGGGATATCAAGAGAGCAAATTAATCTAGACTATTTAGAGGCAAGAATTAGACATTTGCTGTATCTGAATAAGAAGAACATCTGAATTTTCAGGAGTTACGGTGGAATCAAAACATCTAGATTTTCAAATATGGTGCCGGCTAAGCAAAGTGATTACAAAATCAGGTCAAAGGAAAGAAATCCTCTGTAACAGACAATATAAAAAGACATGTCAAGTGCGCTAGAGGTGTAACTTCCTCAAAGGCCACTGTTCTTGGAGTTAGAATGTGTTCTGAGGATGGCTAAATCTACTTGGCTGAGCCATTTCCTTGCTTGTCTGGTCATTCTTCTTTTGGGAATTCACGGGGATCCAGTAATGCTGCCTGAATTTGATGTGCTCATGTTATAGCAGAATCTTCTCATGAGTGTAAATGAGACTGGCCCTTTGAGGGTCATTTAAAGTCAATCATTCCAAAAAGTTGGAGGAAACAATCCATATTGTGTCTACAGGGCATGTATTTTGGGGGGAATCATATGATTTGGGTAAATTATTCCTGAAGTCATATTAGACTTGAGATGTGTTTTTAATTCTAGTAAATTAAATCTAATCAAGGTTTGAATTGGCATAGACCAAGGATTACAATCTTTCAGACATTGTAGCAGGGTGAAAATTATCAGACTGGTCTAAGAATGGGCCAGAGAATGAACTTCAACCTTAAAAAAAAAATCAAAACACAACTGTTGGCTTCATTTTACTAACTAGAGATTAGTTTACATCAACAAGCTGGTTTAAAAACATCCCCTCTCCCCTGCCCCTCAAACCCAGTAATACTTAACAAGAAACAAATGAAACACTCAAATTAGGATAGTTCAAGGAAAGTCTAAAGAGTTTTATTTACAAGGGGATGGGGTTGATAGAAACCAGAAGGGATAGCTCAGGAAACTGGAGTTGCAACATTTGAGCTGTTACCACTCCTGGGACTCACAGGAGGTGAGATGGAGAGGTTACTGAACCAGATACCAAACCCATAAGAGGAAAGAGTTTCGTAGAGTGTGCCCTTTCAAGAGATGAGTAGTGATCTTCAATTAAGGCATCAGCCACCTCCAGTGAACCTTATAGGGAAGCAGCCAGGGAGATGCATGCTCTTCTTCTCCTTTCTTCCTTTCTCTGATTTCCTGTTAGGTCTTCGCATTGGCCAGAGGGCACTGGAGCACTGCTGATGTGGTCCAAGAAGGGAAGAGTAAAGGTGAAAAGCACGTCTCCACTAAATGGAAGACATACTGCCCACCAACCTAATCTACCGAATGAGTACAGAGTCAATCAAATAGACTTTTACTTTCTTGATAACACTCAGCTGAGACCAGCTGTGCTGCAAGAATGGTAGTTTAGAGCAAGTGGGCATGTCTAGAAGGACAGGCTTCTGTGCAAGGATTAGATGTGGCCAGAAGACAGCACAAGGGGTCAGGATGACTTGGTAGCCGGGGGAAAGCCTTTGTCTGGATGGACAAAGGATAAGGCTTGAGGTGGGAGAGCAAAAAGGATGCTGTACATGTTTTGTAGTTGGAAAAAGCACTACAGAATCCACTCCCCTAATTTGACTATGGGAGAGACTGAGACTCAGAGAGGTTATGGGTAAATTCGAGGTCACATGCGAGTTATTGCAGAGTCAGAGTACAAATCAAGTCCATTAACTTGCTGCCCACTCAACTTTTCTCTGTTGCACCCTGTCTCCTAAACAAATATCACCAACTTAACATTTTGCCAAGGCTTCGCTTGATAGCGGCTCCTTTATGTATTAGCTACATTTTTCTTCTTTTTTTTCCAAACTGAAGTATAGTTGATTTACAATATTATATTAGTTTCAGGTGTACAGCATAGTGATTCAATATTTTTATAGAATATACTCCATTTAAAGTTATTTCAAAATAATGGCTATATTTCTCTGTGCTGTACAATATATCCTTGTTGCATATCAATTTTATACATAGTAGTTTGTATCTCTTAAGTCCCTACCCCTTTATTGCCCTTTCCCCTTTCCTCTCCCCACTTGTAACCACTAATTTGTTTTTATATCTGTGAATCTGTTTCTGTTTTGTTATATATATTCATTAGTTTTATTTTTTAGATTCCACATATAAGTGATAACATACAGTATTTGTCTTTGTCTGACTTATTTCACTAAGCATAATACTCTCTGGGTCCATCCACATTGTTGCAGATGGCAGAATTTCATTATTTTTATGGCCAAGTAATATTCCATTGTGTGTGTGTATATATATACACACACCACATCTTCTTTATGCATTCATTTGTTGATGGACACTCAGGTTGCTTCCATATCACGGCTGTTGTAAGTAATCCTACTGTTAACATTGGGATGCATATATCTTTTCAGATTAGTGTTTTTGGTTTTTGTTTGTTTGTTTTTTGGATATATACCCAGGAGTGGAATTGCTGGATTGTATGGTAGTTCTGTTTTTTGTTTTTTGAGGAAATTCCATACTGTTTTCCATAGTGGCTTAGCTACATTTTGAATGCCATTTCCTGTGTTTCAGGCAGAAAACTATATGAAAGTATACTTGGAAGCTACCTAATGCTCATTATATATATCTATTTATCTCTCTCTGTGTCTATCCATCTGTCTATCATCTATCTATCAGTCATCTATCAGCACTGTGGTAGGTGTCAGGATACTTATAAGGGAAATGATAGTCATGGTGTCTGCCCTCAAGTGTTTTACCGACTGCACTGACTCATGTATGGCTTTGACCATCACTCTCTGTTTTCTGAGGCATTTTTCTTGGTTTTGGTGAGAGTCTGCTCCTTAGTCTTCTCCTGGTCCTCTGGTACTCCTTCCTCATGGAACCCTGTCCTTGATTCTTTCTTTGGTTTCTGTGATGCCATCTGGTTTTTTTCTCCTGCTTTGCTTTTACACTTGTTCACTGCTCCCTCTCATTCTGTTTGTGGGTCTGAATGTTGGTGTTTCCTGAGATGTGTTCATAGGCCTTTTCTCTATGGATTCCTTACCTGAGACGAGGTGATCTTCCAGAAAGGAATTGGGCACAAAACCTCCAGTTTGCTGAACTTAACATTGACTGATCTCGAAAAACTGTGAATGCGGAGGAGTGAGACATCTCTAAGTGATGTGTGTGCTTCTGAGATAAAAACAGAAAGCACAGTGACATCCGAAAGCACAGACTATGCTGGGAGCTCCTCTATCTGATAATTACTGTTAGAATGCATTCAAATCTCCCTTTGGAGCCAAAATGTCCTCTGAAAAATCATAATGGCCACAAAACCTTGGACCTCATGAAAATTTAGAAACGGAAAATAGAGATAGTGAAGAAATGACCTGAGGTGGAGAAAATAGAACCTTAAACAAAATTATAAATTATGCATTAAAATAAGTTAAATATGAAATTGAAGTTCTACCATATTCCATGCTGAGCTGTGGACAAATACCAGTTCAGCTCAGTAATAAATGAGGATGTGTTTTTGGCACATGACTTTTGTCCTAGAGGTACAGAGGTATGCCATGTAAGTTAGTTACTGAATGAATAAGTTAAGACAGAAAGATGAGGTCATAGTCAGTTTGTTTATTCATATTGGAATATTTTCCACCTGTTTTCTCCTTTCTGATGTTTCAGAGTACACACGGTGATTTGAATTCCAAGATTTTTGATACAAGAAGGCTGGTAGTGACATTTTACACAAAGAATCAAGCTTTGAGAAACTGAAATCTTACAATAAACCTCTATCATCATATAACATAAGCAGATATTCAATGCGTGTTCTCTGGTGGAATATACAATTACACATACAGTGTGGGAACAGCAGAGCAGACAATACCCCTGGAGCCAGCTCTGTATGCTTGTCTAGCTGGAACCTCACTTTTTTTTTTTTTTTTTTTCCCAGCCTTTTTGACGCCATAGTTTTCCTGGATTTGCTTCCAAGAAAGGAGGCTGTCTTTGCCAAGCTATGAGACTTTAAAGAAGATTACCAAGCTTAGCTGCCATTTTAGGATTCAGACATTCATTCCATGCTGTATTACCTAGGGAGAGGGGGAAAAAACGAGACAGACTTTTCATGTCCATAAAGTACAATGGGCATTAAAGCTAACGGACAGAAGGAGAGATTTGGGCTGTGGACTCGCCTTGTGCGGGACAGACGACATACCTTTTCATTGTGTCTTTGCTGATGGAGAGGCAGTGACTGAATGCTCCCCCAGGAGTGGGGCATGATTACCACCCCTGGCCTCATCGGGGTCAAGATATAAAAGTGGGTGCTTAGAAGAGTCAGCAGGTCTGATTAATATCCTCTAGGTGGTACTTATGAGGCATTTTGGGCTCGTCAAATGGCTAATGATAAAGTACATGGTGCAATTTGTGTTTCTACTGCAGGCCAATTAAGAAGGGGGAGAGAGAATGGTAAGTAAAACATGTCCTTGCAAAGTAGAAACAAGAGTCATAAGCAGCAGGAGGAGGGGAAAAAAAAAGATACACAGAAAAGAAATAGGCAGCTACTTAAAGCAGTTAAAAGGGTCAAGCATCTCATGTCTTCTTGTCCACCCCCTGCCAGAAAAGTCCCTTTTCCTGCTGGTTTGTCGGGCAGTAGAGATTTTCAAAGGGGAATAATTGTGTGGTAACATATGTTCATCCAGACATAGACTGGTGAGTTTAAAATCAAATAGTATTTTTTAAAAAGCTGTTTGAAGAGGAAATGATGTTTCTCGCCATCCTTATCAGAGTTCTATAAGGCTTGCATTTTCTGGTTTTGTGATTTAGCCTTCCCTCCTAGATCTGTTTCTATTCTGCCTTTATAAAGCCAGAGAGAAACGCTTTCAGAAAACTTTTATCATTTGATTATTATGTTTTTCCAGCTTCACTGAGGGCAAGTTTTTGAGTGTGGGTTTATAAAAACTCACCACCTCTGTAATGTTGGGGGTGTACCACTCATTCCACGGAATTCTTTTGGGGCATGTCCTGACCAGGCTGCTTCTTCACTTACTATTATTTTCTTTAGGTGCCTGGGATTGCTGGAGACAATAAGGAGTAAGGGAGAGCCGGAGGAAGGGAAGGAGAGATAAAATGAGAAATATATCAGGCATTATTTAATACAGTAAGGGGAGAGAGAGGAAGGAGGAAGGGTAGAAGCAGGAATCAATGGAAAATGTTAGTAATCTGAACAACCAAGAATAATATCTTGCTACTTAAAACAAATGATAGGAAACAAATTCATCAGTACTGCTGACTGTCCGTGGTTAGGAGGGGCAGAGAACCAGAGAGGGTAAATATGCCAAGTGTATGAATATCCAAATGAATTCAGTCACTTAGGATGTAATGATTGCTCCTGAGACAGGGGGAAAAAGTAGAAGAAAATTTGTAGGTGATTTAAGCCCTAACTGCTACTATTGGAAAAAAAGAGGGGTGAAATAGAGGTAGGAATACGGGTGAAATATCAATTTCTGGTTGGCCATTTAAAGTCACTGGAATTCCCTGGCTATTTTCTCATCCATCTTTTTTTCTCTATCCATTCTATTTTGACTTTACTTTTTCAAAGACAGTTTTGAGCTTTATCTTTTTAACTGATTCTAAAAATGCAGCCCAAGTCTCAGCCCTATTCCTTCCTGCCCCAAGGATCCCAGTTCTGTAGTCCTTGGGGGCAAGTGGTATGTGTCTCACATCCCTTTCTGTGTTGTGCCCCCGACATCTGTTTGCCTGAGTCGTCCTCAACCCTGGGTTCTTATGGGTGAAAAAGAGTGGCCGCGTGAACAGTGAGAGGGGTTAAGTGTGAGCTACTCCTGTGACCTTGCTCTCAGGTTATCTCAGAGCTAATCCACAATTGTTAGCAAGCAGGAGCAAAACCACACAATCCACCTAACCTCTTCTGTAAATTCATTGAAGTCCTGTCGTTTCTCCTCTTAAGGCCTCCAACCATAGTGTCATGAAAGGTTCACTTGAAACCCCTCTGAATTCTTGAGACAACATTCTGTCACCCTTTGTGTCAGCAACAGGCACCCAGAAGTCTTTAAACTGGTGGCTGGATGCAAGACTGTTTAGGGATCAAGACTCAGGGAACATCCCGGAAAATACAGCCCTTGGGCTGCTCTCATTACTTTTTACTCTGTTTGAGCAAAGGGAAGAGGTGTCTCTAAAACATTTTAGCCAATTCACAAATTTGAATTCTACAAATTTCACCAGTGATTGCCCATTTCTAATACACATTATGCTCATTAACAACCCATTAATTTCCCCTATGAAAACCCATTTCTGAAATTCAGTATGCTAATTAGCAAAACCATTTCTTGTTCATTAGGGATGTGGATTACAGAAGGGCTTTTAGTAATCGCCTCCGGAGTGTGGTCTTTCTGATAAAATGCTAGCTGACCGCCCCAGAGGGTGGATTCTTGATTAGAACAATTGTCTCCTTCTAGGGAATAGCCTAAACTATAAAGAAAAAAAAATGCACATCTATAGTATACTATATTCGCTACAGTATTTAGTAAGTTACAGATAAGATAGCACATGTCAATATACATCTTTATATTTTAAGTTTAATGGCTGTATGGCATTAATTGTGTGTGTGCCACAATAACTAATTCCCTTTTGTTGGATGTTTAGGTTGGAACATCCTTATTTTCACTTCTTTGTATGGTTTCTTCCTTAAAATGAATTCCTAGAAATGGAATTGCTGGGTCAAAGTTATGTATGTTTAAATTTTGATACGTGTTGCTAACTGCTTTCCAGAAGGGATTATCTTGATTTAGATGGAGGGCATGTGAGAATGTGAATTTTCTTAGGCACCCATCAATATTTGGTATTGTCATTATTTTTAATCTTTGCCAATCTTGGTCACCTCAGTCAGAGTCATGGCCTTAAATTCCACCCATATGCTGATGATTCCCAAATGCTCATCTCTAGTTCAGAAATGGAAGAGAGTATTGAAATTTACCTTGTAGATCTGGCAGACTGTTTGACATCTCCACTTGAAATTTTAGTATCTAAATCTGTTTCACTCATGGCTTTCCCATCACAGTTCATGGCTACTCCACACTTCTCATTGCTCAGACCAAAACCCCTGATGCCCTCTGACTCAGTGTTCAGACACCACATCCAATCCTCTGCCCTCACATGGCCCAAGTCACTGCCACCTCTCACCTGGATCAGTGCAATAGTCCCCAAACAAGCGGTCCTACTTCCAGGAGGGTCTAGTCTCAACATGGAAGCTAGCGTGGTTCTGATAAGTTGTGAGATAATATCACCCCCTAGTCAAACCCTCCAATGCCATCCCATCATCCCATTCATTGTAAAATCCTGAATCCTTGCAATGGTCGTCAGGACCTAGGTGATATGGCCTCCCTCCCACCTATTTCCACTCTTACCCTTGTTTTCTCCCCTTCTGGCCATACTGGCCACGTTGCTTACACATCAGGCAGCTCCTGCCTCAGGACTTCATGCTGGCTCTAAGCTCTGTCTGGATCACTAGCCTGGCTCTATAGGGAGACCTTCCCCAATGATCCCATTTAAAATGCCACCTGTCCCACCTTTCAATATCCCTTGTCCCCTTTTCCCAGCTTTACCTTATTTCATAGCACTTTCCCAGTATATGATGTAGTTTACTTATTCATCTTCTTTACTGCTTATCTGGACCCAATGAAATGTAAATGTCACAAGGATAGGACTTTCTTTCTGCTTTCTTTATCCTGGGTTTCCTAGCTCTTAGTGTAATCCTTGTCACATAATTGGGCACTTGGCAAAAGTTTGCTGAGGAAGTGAATGCAGGAATCTGATAGTTAAAAAATTAAACTTCATTTTGATTTACATTTTTTGATTACCAGTGGGAGAAATTTGAATAATCTTCTTCTACAGAAGGCCTTTCTGAGCTTAATACTCAGTTCACAGAGCATGAAGGGAAAAAAATGATAGTTTGACTGATTACAAATTTAAAACTTCTGCAGAGAAAAACATCCTTACTGCGAACAGGACTGGCAAATAGGAAATCTATTTGCAATATGTAGTTTGGAAAAAAAGGTTAATAACCCCAAAACACAAAGAGTGCTTACAAATCAATAAAAAAGATGAATGTAGGAATAGAAAAATGAAGAACTGGCCATTCAGTTCTCCTTCATTTCTCCTTAATTTTCTCCTTCATTCAAGACAAGAAATACAAAGCAGTATCTGAAAAATGTTTATCATCACTTCACTTTTTCTTTTTTTGTGGGGGGGGTGTGTGGGGAGGGAGGTAATTAGGTTTATTTACTTACCTATTTTTAATTAATTAATTTATTTTTAATGGAGGTACTGGGGATTGAACCCAGGATCTCATGCATGCTAAGCATGCGCTCTACCACTGAGCTATAATATCCTACCCCCCACTTAACTTTTTCTTAAATGTACTTGCTTTGTTTTTTTTTGTACTTGCTTTAAATCAGAAAGAATTTTCATTTCCTCTTGCTTTCAGTGTCATCTTCCCTGAATTTAATTTCCAAGAAACTTTCTTATTTTCTTTAACAACCCCAGTGTATTGCCAACTGTTTTTTCCCTTAGCAAATAGAGCCCCATATCCTGTCTCCCTCAGTTTTGCAATTGCCTCCCCACCTTCACACTCCTTGTCCCCCAAAATACTCTATTATCATGGGCAAAACTCCCTCCCCAGAGCTATACTGCTAGGCACAATGCTTTCCTTTACAATCGAGAAAGAATTGGCATGTGGGGACCAATGCTATGCTTGTATATTTAGTAGCAGTTCTATTACAAATATTTTGAATCACACAAAATGTGCAGATTTGCTATTTCAACAACGATAAAGACCTGCTTGACTTGCCTCGCATTTAATGGGCAAACGTGCCAGGAATGCTGATTGAAGATATTTGGCTGTGGAGTTTCCCAAGCTTGTTTTGCACAAAGTTTGTCAATTTATGCTCTGAAATTATTTTTCTTTCGTGCATGCCCAACGCAGTGCCCTTGTCTCATTTTGGAATGAGCATTGTGTCTTATCTTGAAATGTGTGTCTCCAAAGATGAGGAGAGATGAAATGGGAGTGCATCATTAACCAGGAAACGCAGGAGTGGAAATAAGTAGCAAGCACAACCAGCATAGACTACTAAACGAAGATGGTTTTGAGACTTTGATAATGAGAGAATCCTCTGGCAAACACCCACTCTCCACTCTAATTGGACCGGCCCAATATTCCCAGAAGAAAAGTGTGGTAAACAGAATAGCACTGCCACCTCCCTCCCCGTTTCTAATCCCCAGAACCAGTGAATCTGTTATTTCACTCGGCAAGGGGACTCTGAGATGTGATTGTATTAAGGATCTTCCAATGGGGGAGATTATCCTGGCTAATCCTGGTGGGGCCCATGCAATCACCAGGGTCCTTTTAAGTGAAAGAGGAAGGCAGGGGAGTCAGAATCAGGAAAGCAGAGATGGGAGTGATGGGGTCACTGGGGGCCGCCTGCCAAGGCATGCAGGCCACCTCTAGAAGCTGGAAAAGGCAGGGAAACAGATTCTCCTTTGAGCCTCTGTCAGGAACACAGGTCTGCCAACACCTTGGTGTTAGTCCTGTAAGACCTCTTTTGAACATCTGACCTCTTGAACTTTAAGATAAATTTGTGTTGTTTGAAGGTACTAAATCTGGGGTGATTTGTTACATCAGGAAGAGGAAATTGATACAAAGAGGATCAATCCTCTTCCCTTATTTCCCTGCTAATGCTCATCTCTCGCAGGGATATCTGGGAGGTGTGGTGGGAAGTAGGGCCCCTGTCAGGTGTACCTTCCATTCGAGATCACAGCGTGAGGGCCACAGCTCTCAGGTCTGGTTGCACAGCAGAAGCACCTGTGGACCTTTTTAAAACTCTAGTTGCCCAACTCTTCCCCACACCTATTGAATTTCATTCTCCAGCACTGGGAGTCTAGATTTGGGTACTTAATTCTTAGGTTCCAGAGTTGACAGTGAGATTAGGAAACAGGGTCTCTGGCAGTTAGTTGCAGCTGCTGGTGCCTAAGCTTCCCAACCTATAACACAGACCTTCCCAAAGGAGCACCTTCTGAAATAGGTTGGGACATGGGACCCTTTCTTTACTGTAGTGCTTGCACTGGACATGTGTCTCCAGGAGCAACAGGATACAAAGAAACTACAAAGTACTAAAAATAACTGTGCATGTGCAGTTGGGGCCAATTATGAGAAACAAGATACAAAGAGACCAAAAATCCAACCACCATTTCTGAGGTGCAAAAGCAGGGTACTGCACAAAGTCCCTGCACACAACCCCACCAAGGGGGTGGGCAGACCCACTGTTCTGCCCCTACCCTCACCCCATTTAAGGGACCAGCTTGTCCTCTCCCACGCCAGGGAGTGAGCAAGGGAACCTATTACTTGTTTTTGCTTCCTTGTGCTGCAGCATGAGTCCCAATAAAACCTTGCCTGAATTTTCCTCTGGCCACTTACCAATTTCTATTGATCACAAAATCCAGGAACCTGGGTCAGTAACACCTCTAGTTGGACCGAAAATCCATTGTCCTCACCCCATCAGTCTCTCAGAACAGCCCAGGTGAAACAGCTGAAGAATTTCAAACCTAAACTTCTTCCTGCCACCCTCTGAGAGAAGTGCGTGTTAAGAGATGCAGGTCACTATTGTCAGGAAGATTCAAGGTTGGCATTTTCTCCATCCTGAGTGCCTGGCTCTGCATTACATTGTTAGTGTTTTTTTGGTTTTTTTTTTCATTCTTTTTTTAAAGGAAGGAAATGAAAAAGAACAGAAAAAAAGGGAGTGTTTATGTGCATAAAAAGTTACTTTGTAGGAGGAATCTGACAGTGCTTTTATTCTGAAAAGGAGTGAGCGTTCTATTCAGATTTGTCACTGGTTAAGATCAGTCCAGGACAGAATGCATGGAAAGGATGGTCAAAAAGTTGGCTCCTCATGCTCTTATATGACGTCATGCTCATGTATGACGTCATTGTGCTACAATTAGTTATAGGGAAGGAAAATAGAAAGTTGAGCAGATCATTAAGTCCTAAATAAATTGACCCCTCACTGTTTCAAAGATGCTTCAGGTCAGAGCTGAAGCGGAGGGCTCCTTTTCTTCTCTGTGAATGCCCACGGACTGGGAAGTACAGGGCGATTTCGTTGCTACTCTGTGGTTTCCAGGAGCATTAGAGAGATGAGGTGCCTCATTCCCAGAGGAAACCCAAAAAGGGAAAGTAGAGGTAGCTCCTGGTGCCTGCAGGGAAGGGGCAGGGATGGGGTTCCAGGATGACTTAAGGGTCATGAAGTTATGGATGGTGTCTGGCCAGGGGTCAATGGGGCTTATTTTGTTTGAAAAATTGGCCCAAGCAGTAGACGTGTCTAAGGATGTCTTAGAAGCAAGGCACTGGGAAATTTAGGGTGAGGAAGCACAATCTCACGGTTTTTTTGGTTCAGGAAAAAGGCGGACTGAAATCCTTCTCCTGGATTTGTCACTCACGTTTTCATTTCACTGAAAGCTTTTCTAGACTTTTATTTTTCCTTGATGCAAAACTTTCATTCTTGGATACGTCTTCAAAGAAGGAGAGACATGGAAAAGGAAGTATGAATTTTCTTGGAAGCTCCCAAGATAGGTTACTTATCAAAGTAAATAAATGTGTTATCATTTTCTTCCTTGAGGAAAATAGTATTTATTTGCAGGAGAAAAGGATACATTTGTTGGGTGATGGCTCTGTTACCATGGAGACATACAAATTAAAAAAAAATAAGAAAAATGGTTGGTACAACGTATTGGGGACAGTGAACAGGCAACATATGGAGTGCTGTGGCCGCAGTATGGCGCTGCTGCAACATTTCTCTGGGGCACCTAACCCAGGTTTGGGAGGGTTGTCTCTGGTTTGGGATCATTTTTAGAGCCATCTCAGAACTGGAGTTCTATTCTGGGGCCCTACTCACTCTACAGGTGCTGCCCTAAATTGCTAGAATTCATTTATAAATGCTTTCGCTCACTTATTCTTTTTTTTTTTTTTTCATTCCTTCACTTAGTGTTCTTCAGTGCCTATAGTTCCCAGGCTCTGGACCAAGCACTGGTGAATAAAACAGACACCGACCCTTCCTTTACCAAGCTGATGGGTAGGCGGAAGGTGGGATGGTCTAGAAATAAATAGAACTACCCAGGATAGCGAGGTGAAGGGAGCGGTGGGATCATTCAGCGGGAGGAGGCCTTTCTCTCTCCGGGGGAGGTGCTGACACCTGACTGACGGGAGTGGGATTCAGGGGCGGGGCGTGCGGGGCGTGCGGGGCGTGCGGGGCGTGCGGGGCGTGCGGGGCGTGCGGGGCGTGCGGGGCGTGCGGGGCGTGCGGGGCGTGCGGGGCGTGCGGGGCGTGCGTCACGGGCTGAGCGAGCAGCATGGCGTCTGGGCAGGTCCTGAGGTGAGGGAGAACCTTAGGAGGGATGGACGGAAGGTCAGAATGACTGGAGGGGAGACTGGGGGAGCGGGAGACTGGGGCAGACTGTATCCTTCTGAGCTCCCGAGGCTGAGCGGACTTGAAACCGGGCTAGCCCTCCCCGCTCCCGTTAACTCTTCGGTTCTTCTTTGGTCTTCAGTTTGGAGGGACTGAGTGAAGTTTTCTGCAGGAATTTAGGGTTGTCTCTTGTAGGGGATGCTATGATGTGTTGCACATTAACCCTTCCAGGAGTGAAGGACTTAGTTCCGTAGCCACTCGAATGCTGCTGACAGAGAGCTCAGCCCTCAGCTGCCTTTAGGTATTGCTCCTGCCAGAGAGCCTCCTCGCCCGCCCGCTTTCCGGGTGGGCAACAGCCCGGGACTGAGGAGGAATAGAGGCGTGACCACCTCCCCCCACCTCGGGACTCAGTTTTACCTGTGAGCTTCACCTCAATAACCAGGTCGTCAGAGACCCCTTCTTCAAAATCCTGAGGTGAACCGGCTCCCGGGGTTCCACCAGGTCAAGAGAATGGGTACCCCGTTTGTGTGAGCCACCTGCCTCTCGCTGCCTCCTCAGACCCCTGTCTCCTTATCGGCCTCCCCTCCCCACCTTAAGGGCTGTTGGGAGACAGGGAATCTCAGGGGAGAACTGGTTTTCGGACCCTATCTAGATAATATTTTTAGATTCTTCTGCTCCCTAGTGGCCTGCTTTGGCGGGGCGGGGCGGGGCGGGGGGGGGGGGTCATTGCAAGGATTTTTTTTTTTAAGGATCAGAGTTTTAAAAACAAAAGCATCTTCCCTAGAAATTTTTGGGAATTGTTTGTACTTGTGCCTGTTTTAAATTAAACTGAGTGTTCAAAACAAAAACAAAAAAAACCAGCAACTCTGAAGGGTCATCCCAGCTCCAGAGCTCCCTGCGGGGTGGGCTGAGGTATTCCTTGGCACTGGTTTGCTGCCCAGCGCCTGCCTCTGTCCACTCGTGTTTCCTTCCTGCCTTGTACCAGTGGCGATCCCAAGAGCACCTCTTGTCAGATGTCCTCTCTCAAAGTTGATTTCCCCAGGAACCTAACTTGGACACCCTTTAAATTCACCCCTGTGAGAACAGAATACAAGTATATGAACATCATTTGGTAAAGACAGACCGACTCTCAGGAAAGTGAGCATTTGGTTATAACCTGACAAAATTTCTCAGTGAGAAGGAGGGTGGTTCAGACATGGGTAGAGAGAACAAAGAGGATCACAGAAATCTCCCCACGTTAAAGTCTTGTCCAAGGAGGAGGAAGCCTCAGCCCATTGAATTTAGGTCTCATTCCCAAGGCCGTCCCTACTGGGGAACTAGACTCGCTGATAAGCTGTCCTCATGAGATGCCATTAAACCTGCATCTAAGGACACATATTCTGGTTCCATGTTCACCAATCCTTTCCTGGTTATGGGCTGACTTCCT
This sequence comes from Camelus bactrianus, assembly GCF_048773025.1. NCBI lineage: Eukaryota > Metazoa > Chordata > Mammalia > Artiodactyla > Camelidae > Camelus > Camelus bactrianus. The sequence continues at coordinate 37,854,485 of NC_133540.1, forward strand.
GTAGGTCAGGGTAAGGGGAGATGGAGGTGTAGAGTGTTCCATTGTGGCAGATCAATTTTTGTTGGAAATTAATGCTTTGGAATTCTGGCTTTATACATGATCCTTATTCCTCGTCTACCTCTGAGGTAGACCTAGGTCCACTCTTTCTATAGTGATGAAATTAAACCTCTGGCTGGAGGGACCTGGTCTCTGTGAAGATAGTCAGCTGACCTTTCCTGGAAGTAACACACTAACTCACTGCGCACTGAGTAAGCTGGCTTTTTTTTTTTTTTTAAGTCCACACCCATGTTTCTGGAATCTGTTTGGACTGATCTGTGCTTTGCATTATAGGCTTGAAATTTGCCTGGCTGGCTTTTATTAAACTGGTGCATGAAAGGTATTTTAAATATGATTTATATGTAGGGGATGTGGCTATCATAATCTAATGGAGCTTCTCTAATTTTGGGGGGTGGGGGGGGTTGGGTAGTGTAAGAAGCAGTTTAGAGCAAACAGCATATCAGAGTGATGGGTGAGGGGGCTGAGGGCCAGTTCAGCCATGCTTGAATTCTGGATCTGCTGTTGAGTAGCTGTGTGGCTTGGGAAGATTACTTCCCAGTGCTGAGCTTCAACCTCCTCATCAGGTTGTTGGGGACTGGTGTAAGGGAAGTGCTCAGGATGGAGCCTGGCATGTGAAAGCACTCAGTACGTGAAAGCTAATATTATTATAGAAAAAAGGCACCATGAAAGTCATTCATATTCCAGTCATTTCCGCGGTGCTTCATAAGCTTTGTTTCAGGAATCTTGTAGACTTTTTAAGCCCTAAAATAAATAAAACCTCAATGCTCCCATTCCAAAGAGATTTTCAATGTCTCTTATGACAAATAGCAGTAAAACAGATCTCTTAATACATCCCCAGGTAGGAGAGTCAGGTCTGACTGCAGGGCTGGGGCGGTAGCATCTGTGATTGTCAGTCGCCAGCAGCTGGGAGGACTCTGGCAAATGTGCAAACGTGGTAAGTTCGTGGCACGTGCCACCATTTTCCCTCTCCGTCTCTCCCCCATTGCATTTTTTAAAGTAATGCAGTTAATTTTCATGAGCACTTTCAGCCCAAATTAGATCTTATATTGTAAACACTGCAGAAACTGAGAAAGATCTTGTTAACAACAGCAAATTACTCAACTCCCAGAAATCTGAATCAGACCCACAGAATTCAAACTTAGACCAAGTCTATGCCTACCGAATTCATCCCAGTTCATTTCTGCAGGATTAAAGTAAATGCAGGCGTTCTGAGCAGCCAGTGCAGCTATGACCAGGGCATCTAATTGCAGCCGCCTTTAAACCTTAAGCAGGTCAATGCAGGCACGATGATCTCAGGGATAATTTGTCTTTTATGTGCTTCTCTGGTGTGATATATAATCCCTTGCTGAAAAGGGTCCTTGTCAGCTTCTGTTCCCAAGTGTAATAGAATAAGGAATTGGAAACTAGGTGATTCTTGGTATCTCTTTCGTTCTGCATAATGTGGACCAAGGGATGGGCCCACCTCTGTTAAGATGGCAATGGGAGCGTTTGACCCATAAATGATTCTAGATTTTCGTTGTGCTGTTATTGGGTTCAATTTGCATGTGCAGGTGCTCCTGAAATCTTGCCGCACTAAAATGACACTGTGCAATAGCCAGAGAGCTATTTTCCACTCTGCATCTTAAGTCCTACTTTTCCCTGCTCACTCTGGAGATAGCTAAGCACCTCAAATGGGGTGGAGTAAAGAGATCTGAAGAGGTCATCATTGTGCTGTCTTGAGATGCGGGAGGCAGGGAGTGTGAAGAACTCATTTTCTCTGTGTCGGAGCGTATTAGAGTCCTCTGCTAAAGTGCAGATGGTCAGGGGTTCAGCCGGGGTTTATAGGAAAACACATAGCTTAGCAGATATGGCAACCCCTGCTCTAAATATTTCAGGTGTGTGTTAATAATGGGCAGGGTTTCTGCCCTTTTGACTTTATAGTCTGTTGCCTTTGCCCACTCCTCATCCCCCTCCATCCCCATCCCAGGCTGCTTGTAGACTTGAACCCTTAGGGATTGGGATGCTTCCAATAGAAAAAGTGTGGGGAGCCTTAGTTGGGTGCCATGGTTTGGTGTAGCTTAGGAAAAATCTCTCCCTAAGCCATGAGTTTCTCCTCTCCCCCTGCTCAGTATCCAGGGTTGCATCATTGATGTCCATCCATGCAACTCTGTGCTGGAATGTAGCAGGACCAGGCAGCGTGAGCCCCTACCCCCTTGTGAATGTGAATCTGTATGTCCCAGCTCCTTCCTCCTGATGGGTAGGATGCATTTTCGAACCTTAGCTGCCCTTTCTCCTCAGCATCCTTTATCTCTCTCAAGGCCGCATTGCACAAGTACCTCCTCCTGTTCTGAAATCCATTTACTTCCATTTTCTCTTCCTGACCTCCCTCCCTCCACTTTCCTTTCTTTTTTAATCATCCTATAACTCAGGTAGACAAATAGCCTACATGTACCCTATTATGTAAGTAAATATGAGGGTCTACTAAAAAGGTCAGCAATTGTGAAGAAATTAATGACAAAGCTTCAGGGAGGAGAGGGACCTTGAGCTTCTTTTAATAGCATGGGAGGGATGGGGTTGGTTGATGGACAGAGGGAGAATATCCTGCATTGATGAAGATGGTCCAGGGTTAGAGTCCAAGAGGTCTGGTCTTGTCTCCTGGCCTCCACAGTTATTTAGCTTTGTGGCCTTGGAAAACCACTCCAGTTCTCAAAAGACTCAGGCTTCTCTCCTGTAAAATGGGTAGACTCATACCCCACTTCCACTACTGTGGAAGTGACAAATAAGTAAACAAGCATCTAATGACAACTTATTATGAACCACGAAGGGTGCAGATAGAATCATGGTGTCGGGGTTTTTCACAGACTGGTCAGAGAAGTTTCCTGATAACTTGGTAATGTCATCATAGCTCCTGGCAGAGGGTAAAATGAACTCTTAGTAGTTTATTTTATCCAAGGGACACTTGCAAGAGGAGTGGAGAATTGGGGGCAAGCTGTGTGAGAAAAGCAAATCTGGTGGAAAGAGGAACTGCCGTAGCTGTGGACTTTCCTGCTTTCCCATCACGCCCTTTTTCTTTCTAAAGAAGTACATTCTCAGAGAAGTACATTCTCTTATAAGCTTCAGGAGGGAGAGGAGGAATTTGCTCTGGAATTCGCTGATTTCTCATGTGTCCTTGGCCAGGACACACTCTCTAGCCCCTCAGTCTGTGGTTCACCATGGTGACGAGGGGGGAAGGACACCTGGCAAACATCTGGACCTTGGACAGAGTGCAGCCAGTGCAGGGGAATTATTAATAAGATGGTCACCGGGCTTTGAATTCCTGGAGCACTTTCTCTCCAATGCTCGGAGGAGAGGTGTTCATAGGTTTTGTCATTATTTTCTCTCCGGAGAAAAAAAGGAACACAAAGGCATTGAAAGCATTTGCTAGAAATTTCATGGCTAGAAGCAGCCAGGCTTTTCATGCAGGTCCCTGTCGCCTGTTCAGGACGTGGACCACCTGGCCGTTTGTTTCGGGGGCATATTTGGATGCCACCTCCCTCTCCTCTGGCTGCTCCCTTCTCATCCAGGTACCGCCAGCCTGTCCCCCGAAGGTCTTATGTGGGCTTGTCAGCTCCCCACCAGGGTCAGATAGAGCTGTGCTGTCTTCTTACGACAGTCAGAGGACTGGAAAGCAAGATGGAGAGATTTTTCTCAGCAGCCGCACCTTCTTAATCATGAAATTCACTTAATATAAGGAAGTCAGAGGTCAGATGTTTTAAAAGGCCAATCTCTGGTTCAGCCCAGGCTGTAACCAAGGCGTCTGGTTCAAAGAGGAGGGAAAATGTATTTTTTGGAGGGTTTAGGGGAACCAAGCTAGGAAAGGGTGAGTGTCGAGGATTTTCCACTGGATTTCCTGAGAGACCTTGTACGAATGAGGTGGATGAGTCCTTTGGTCAAAAGTGGGTGAGAAGCAGAGAATAATTTCTTATGTTTATTGACTATTTATACATTGTTTTTATTTACTGATTATTCATATCTTTTGCCAATTTTCCTGTTGGATTGTTGATATTTTTCTAATTGATTTGCAAGAGCCTTTCAAATACTGTAATAACAATTATTTGTTACGTATGTTGCAAGTATTTTCTTTAAGTTGCTTGTGTCTCTTTAATATTATGTAGGGTATCTTTTACTTAATATAGAATTAAAAATTTTATGTATTCAGATTAGTCGGTCTCTTCTCATGGTTTCTGGATTTTGTATGTCAATTAAGAATATCTTCCTTATTGGAATAAAAATAATTCTCTTAAAAAAAAAAGTGGGCGTAGCAATTACCCAAAGACCTGAACAGGGTGCCCGGGGCCTGCGCCTCAGGTGAAAGGTAGGAGGACAGAGCAAAGGCTCACTCAGCAGATGATTATTATTTCTGCATTTGGTTAAAAATTGACAAACTAATTGCTGAGCCCATTGTCAGAAAACTGGCCACCCATTAGAGATGATTGTAAGCAATTTCTCCCCATTATTCCTAATGAGATGGACATGGCCTCCTCTTTGGTACTCACTGCTTTGAGAGAAAGCAGGGTTTTGTCTCTCCCTCAGAGCTGGGTGGAGGTGTCTGCTTCACTGGCCCTGCCCTGGGCTGCAGGCAGGGTGCAGCTTTCCCCTCCCCACCTGAGCCCCGAGACAGGGTCTGTTTGTCTGATTGCTTGAGTACATCCCTTGCTGCTTCTTCATTGTCCACCTCCTCTCCCTTCCAAACACCCTTCTTGCTCCTGCCAGCTCTCAAGACACCCTTAATCTCAAAACCAAGAAATCAAAGTGGTTAGAGAAACACAACCTAAACTCTTTGGAAAGTGAAACTTTACCAAAAAGTAAAGCTTCTAGGAGTTTAATATTTCAGGGGTGCTTGGGGAAGACCATAATATCCTTCAAGAAACAGAGTATTTCCCACATTCAAATATCAGAGTCAGTACCTGTGCATCGGTGGAGCGTCCAGGACCTTGGTTGTAAAAGAGAAGGATATCTGATAGCTCTTCGCACTGGGACATTACATCCTGGCATCTTCTTCCTCAGCGGCCTAGGAAGAGTCCACAGTTATGAGTTCAGTCTAAAGGCAGGGCTGCCCACAGCAAGTCAGACACCTGGTTTCCCCTCTCAGGTGGAGGCCTGGTCATTGTCTTGCCTCGTGGCAGGAGGTACGCACTCCAGGATGACTTCCCCTCACGCTCATCTCTTTCGTGGTCTTTGAGGTCTGGGATGCACGCATCTCTTCTGTTTTTTGCAACAAAATAACTTCTGATTCATCTGGTAGAAGTGCATATCAGGAAGTCCATTTTAGTGGGGCTTTCTCCCTCCCTAAAAAACCCTGTTTTTGCAGGCTCACAGACATGGAAAACAAACCTATGGTTACCAAAGGGGAAAGGATAGGGGGAGGGATAAATTAGGAGTTTGGGATTAGCAGATAAACACCACTGTATATAAAATAGATAAACAACGAGGACCTACTATAGAGCATAGGGAACTATATTCAATATCTCATAATAACCTATAATGGAAAAGAATCTGAAAAAGAATGTGTATATATATATATGTATAACTGAATCATTATGCTGTACACCTGAAAGTAACATGCAAATCAACTATACTTCAAATAAAACAAACAAAAACCTGTTTCTGAGACTCATGGACATAGAAAACAAACTTATGGTTATGAGAAGGGAAGAGGGGGATAAATTAGGAGTTTGGGGTTAGCAGATACTAACTACTATGTACAAAACAAATAAACAACAAGGTCCTGCTGTATAGCACAGGGAACTAGGTTCAGTATCTTGTAATAACCTATAATGAAAAAAGAACCTGAAAAAGAATGTTTGTATGCATAACTGAATCACTATGCTGTCCACCAGAAATTAACACAACATTGTAAATCAACTATACTTCAATAAATTAAAAAAAAAAACCCAAAAGCAAACAAAAGAAGAAACCTGTTTCTGGGTCAATTGCCCGCCCTTTGTTAATGATGAGAATCAGAGGAAATGATAAAATTACCAAAATATGTGCCGAGCCAGTTCACGTGAGCAGGTCTCATCATTCCAGTGCCCTCTGTGATGAATCCTGAATGAGTTTTACTTTGAAAAATAAAATGTTCAGTGTTAATTTGTTCGTCTGCTGGTAGTTGGCACCTGTGGGCAAAGTCTGTGTTGGATTCTGATTATGCTCGGGAATATCACGGACTTTGACTATTTGGCCATCACTATGTTGTCAATTTTCAAAACCTGGAGAATGGTGGTGAGGATTACTTTAAAAGGGGCTTGGAGACTGGATCCCTGCTGCTGCTGAAACAAATCACCACAAACTTAGCAGCTTACACAATCACAAATGTATTATTCTGTAATTCTGGAGGTCTGAAGTCCAAAATGGGTCTCACGGGGCTGAAGTCAAGTGTCAGCAGGGCTGCGTCCCCTGAATTCCTTGAGTGGGGGCCCCTTCCATCTTCAAGGCCAGCAATCACATCACCCCTCCCTCTGCTTCTACCATGACAGCTCCTTCTTTGAACAACTCCCCTGCTTCCCTTTTAGAGTTACCCTTGTGTTTACATTGACTCCACCAGATTATCCAGGATAATCTTCCCAACTCAAGGCCCTTGACTTAATCACATCTGCAGAGTCCTCTTCGCCACAGAAGACAACATATTCACAGATTCCAAGGATCAGGGCTGTGGATATTTTTGGGGGGCCATTATTCTGCCGACTGAAGTAACAAAGGGCAAAAGCAGCCTAGAGAATCCATTTTTATAAATAAGCAATACCAGTACACTTTTGGATTCCTTTTTTTTTCCTTTGGCTCGAAACAGTTGTCCCATACAGGCTTGAAAATGGCAAAAACATTAATTGAATTTCTGTTTGACTGTGTTCTTCGTGATTTATTTCATGTGTATGGAAGTATAGTAGCTTTGTAGGATGAAAAATTTGCTTTCTAATCTTCTTTTAAAGGTCAAGTGGCAACAAGAACTAGTTTTAAATGCAAGTTACCCACATGGAGCAATTAAGGAGAGATAGAAAGTGGTATGGATTTTAAAATGTGACATGGGCCAGATACAAATGGAAAATTGACAAAGACATTAGCTAATTTAGGAAAATTCAAATCCTACCTCTGGGAGAATACTTGGATTCATAGATATTTATTGTAATTCATTAAAAAAAAAAAAAAAACCCTTCTCTCTTCCAAACTGTTTTATCGTTAAATTTGCAATTTACTTCTCTTTGCAGCCAGACATAAACACTAACAGCCACCCTCTGAGGTAAATTCTTGTCCTCAGCCTCTCTGCTGTCTAGTGGGTGGTCGTGACTTAGAAACCACTTCAGCAGACGTATTGAAATTCTATATTAAGTTAAAGGATTCTCCAGAATATTCGATCTCTCTCAGAACAAACAGACCTGACATGGCCCCAGTAACCCTCCTCAGAATCACCCCAAAGGCTCTTTTCTTCTTTTTCTTTTTTATTGAATGAAAGATTCTTTCAATGCTATAGTGCTTTACAATTTTCAGAAGTTTCACACACATGATTTCGTATAATCCCATAGTATCTCTTCTTTCCCCTACCCCTGTATTATCCCACCAACGCCCCGTCCCCACTGGTAACCACTAGTTTGTTCTCTGTATCTGTAAGTCTGCTGCTTTTTTGTGTTATTCACCAGTTTTTTATATTTTTTAGATTCTGTATTTAAGTGCTATTATCATACAGTATTTGTCTTTGGCTTATTTTACTTAGCACAATGCCCTCCAAATCCATTCCTGTTGCTGCAAATGGCAAAATTTTGCTTTTTGTGGCTGAGTAATATTCCATTGTGTATATATATACCACATCCCTCCATTCATCTTTTGATGGACATTTTGGTTGCTTCCATATCTTGGCTATTGTAAGTAGTGCTGCTGTGAACATTGAGGTGCATGTGTCTTTTCAAATTAGTTTTTTGTTTTTTCAGATCTACACCCAGGAGTGGAATTCCTGGGTCATATGGTAGTCCTATTTTTAGCTTTTAGAGAAACCCGCATCCTGTTTTCCACAGTGGCTGCACTGATTTTTATTCCTACCAACACCGTGTGAAGGCTACCTTTTCTTCACATCCTCCAAAAGGCTCGTTCATGCTTTTAGACCTTCCCCTGCAGCTTGCACTCTTGGCCACCAAGGGCTTGACCATTGGGGTCATTCTAGATTTCCCCATCAGCCTTCTCGCCCTGCAGTGCAAGTGTGAGGGAGATTCCTCTTCATAACTAGTTTCCCGGGCAAGTCCAGCCCCGTGGAGCTGAGATGCTGCCCTCCCCACACATGGGCTGTGATGCTTGGAAGATCTGGCTCTTTCTTCTGGTGACTGAGAGCTGGCTGAGGGGATGGTCCGCAGAGCTGGTAGACCCTCTTGAAGCCTCATGCAGGTCCTGTGGGCCAAGACACAACCCTTTTCCATCTCTTGCTGTCCCCTCCTGTGTCTCCTCAGGCAGTCAGGGGGAACAATGAAATACAACCTGTTGGTCCTGGCCCCTGTCCGAGGGCTGCAGCCTGCGTGGGCTGGCACCTCAGCCTGGGCTTGGCAGGACCAGTGCACACTCCATCCTTACCACAGCCTGGAACTGGCTCCAGTGACAAGTGGCCACAAAATCATGACAGAGAGAGGCCAAGAACTCTGGCTCTGGGGAAAGGAGGGAAGCAGGAACAGCACCAGGGGCGGCCAGGTGGTTCACAAGGGGCAAAAGATGGAGAAGTGCTTGTTGCTTGGATTTTTGTTTGTTTCCTTTTCTTTTTTGTTTGCTTTTGTCAGGTCCCTCTATGAGGGCAGAGAGCTGTGTGGTCCTCTCAAGGCTGTCTCATTAAGAATGTTTCTGCTTAATTAATCATTTTGTGCTACTTACTTATGGGACTTTTTGAAAGAATGGCTTTGGGGTAAGAAGTAACAGCTAGAGATGATCACCAGCAACAACCAAGTGATATTTATGCTTTGGGTGGGCTGTTATCATTGTTTCCTGGTTGGAGAGTGCCTTGCACTGCCAGGTGAGAGCCTGTAATTTTGTAGAAAATCCAGGAAATATATTAACTGATAAATGCAATTTTGGGGGGTTATTCTGTAGCTTTATAATGTTTGTGAGTTCCGGAATAGGAGAATCTTAACGAAAATGATTTTTTTTTATTAAAATTTACTCAGTGGTTCCCAAAGTTTAGTGTGTACCTCTTACCAAGAAGCTTGGTAAAATGCAGACTTGTAGATCCTATACCCAGAGTTTCAGATTTAATAGGTTTTAATTGGGCCCCCAAATTTTCGTTTTTAACAATCCCCCAGGTTACTCTGATGCAGGTGGTTGAGTCATGGTTTGAAGAGAAGGGGGTTATATAATACTTGACCTTGGCTAATCATGGCCGGACGAATTCTCTACTCACTCTGCCTCACATATTGTCATATAATGTAATTTTCTCTAAGATAGCAGTTGTGTTTTCATGCAGTTCAGGAACGCTGCCTCTGATAGTGCAGTGTATCACCTGCATTGTTATTTTCGGAGCTTTCAGTCTCAGGTTTATTCCCGGTACAAAGATTGAAGGATGATCTGAAATCAAATACATTTGTCTGGGAGTTGAATGTCTGTCAGACCCAGGCATTGATTTCCTTGAGCTTGAGTTCTCAGTAAATGTCTTTCCATGGAGAATTCCAATCAGGATTCTAAAGGTTATATGAAATAGGCCTGATTTCTGAGCTTTCTCTGGGGAGATCACTTAATTTATAAGCAGAAAGGGGGTGAAATCCACTCCCCACCACTGCTTGTTTTGAAATCAGCACACAGTTCCTATTTTAGAAAAAAATGCTGTGTTGATTACTAGTGTGAACTAGGCTAAGCAAGACAACATCTCTGTGCAGAGAATCTTTAAGGGTGAAATATTTGCACTTTGGAGGATAAAAAGATAGCAAAATGAAATCTAGGCAGAACTGAAGGGAAATTTGCCTTGGGGAGCAGCTGTTTCGACAGGTGCTCTTATGTTGTTCTATCACCAGGGGGCAGCATTGCACTTCGGTTGGAAAAAGGTCTCTGTGGCATGCAGCCCTTTAAAAGAAAATATATCCAAGTGAGCAAAGCTAAAAACCAGAACATTAGCAAGAACCAGAAAACCAACAATACAGAACCAAAACTCTCTTTGTTATAACGTACCATCTTTGCTTTTCTTGGTGTACAGAGTTTAATATTGTAGTTTTAAGACTCTCTGGGGCATACTTTATTGGTCCATTGATACACACTTAAGGGTTGTAGATAATGCAGTGAGATTATTTTTCCTTTTTCCCTTTTTGTTTGGCTCTCCCATCTTACCTCACTGTCCATGTCTTGCTGCCAAGCACCTACTCCCCTACCTCCTTCCCTCCAGGAAGAGACAGACCTGGAGGCTGGCTGTACCTTGGCATTGCTGGTCATTTTGTGGGACTGGTAGATGTGTAGTGAGCTGACTGGAAAACTCCTTCCCTTCTCCTTCTTGGTATGAAATTAGGCTCACAATTTGCACAATTCTGGCAAGTTCCTGGGGATCACAGTTACTTTTACCCACCCACACAGACACACTTTTACAAGAGTCAACAAAATGAATAGATGCTCACATTTTGCATCTTTAAAATTTCATGTGACTACTGGATAAAGTGTGGGTGAATGAAAAATGAATCCAACTGTTGGCTTGAGGAAATGTAAGTTCCACCAGTACATGGACTGTGTCTGCTTGTTCACGATGTATCCCAAGTTCTTAGAATGTGCCGCATGTGGAAGGCACTCAATAAATTTGTTGAGTGAATGAATGAATTTAAACATGTGTGCTGTGATGGTCCCTCCCCACCTCCTGGTTTTGCTTTTGAGCAATGATTCTCTCTGGAGCTGAGGCCAGGGTGGGTACCTGCCTGCCTTGGTTTCCTTCCTTGTCTCAGTCTTTGTTTTATTTCTCAGCTCATCGAATTACGAGAGCTGAGAGCTTCTTGAAGGAAAATTCTAAGACTCATCCTCCAAGAATAACTCTGTTTCTCTGAAATTTGCTTGTAAAGTTGCACACACTTACAGTGTGAATGCCACCATCTTTGGGAGGGGGCTCACAGAGGCTAAGTTTGAAGGTAACTTTCTATTGATGCTCTTCTATAAGGAAGCCTTTCTATTTTTGCTTCCTCCTCCTTTTTCTTACAGTGCAAGAAACAGGCAGGTTGGGAAACTTGACTTTGAACAGGAGCACAAGTATGCGCAGGGCAGGGAATAACAGGCACTATGAAGATTAATTACCCTCGTTGGAATCTAACTTGACTGGGCAAGGTGAGACAGTTCAATTATTTAATCACGTTGGCGCTATTGGCTTCCGAGGCCTTGAGTACTGGGATAGCCCTCCCTTCCAACTTAATTTATGAGGAATTGCTTCTCAACTCTCTGCTCCCGGTTGGACCCTCGGGCAGAGGAAAAGGAGCAATCGATTTGGGAAGGAGATGCTCCCGTCTCTGCCTCCTCCCAGGCTGTGTCTGCAGTGAATTCTCAGTGCTTCTGTTGGAGACTTGCTGCCGGGCAGTAGTATCTCTCCTGCCCCTGTTGGGCTGCTCCCCTCCTTGTGTACTGAATGCTTTTTCCCTGGCACACGTAAGTTTGTAAGGCTTTATTCTGGCTTGAGAATGGTTACGCTCTGAGCTACAGGTCAGAGCACGCCATTGGATCAGAACATAGTAGACCAACGGGGATTTGCTGTGTTGATAAAGACATTCTGTACCAGCCCTGGCCAATATGGCAGACACTGGCCCAGTGTGGCTGTTAGCATTTGGAGTGTGGCTGGTTCCATGAAATTACTACATCTTTAATTTAAATTAATTTAAAGTTAAAGAGTTACCTATGGCTAGTGGCTACTGTATTGGACATTGAGAGATCCAGCTGCACCCATGATGCCCGGGGACGATGTGTCCTTTCATGAATGCTTTTTGTTGTTATAATAGAGCTTGACTGTGGCACTATCATACAGAAGGGCTGGTTTGCACCCCAGTTCCTCTGTTTCTGCCCTCTTGTTTGTCACCACACCCCACTGGTGCATGTGACTTGGCCATGTCATCAGCATCCAAGAAGGGATAGAGAATGGAGTTGGACACATTCTACCATTATTCCTTGTTTCCTGGTGGGGTGAAAGATCTTAATCACCATGGAAAGTGCATTCTCTCAAAACAAAATGAGTTAGACGGGCATGTTGTCTCCAGACGCTTAGGGATTGCATCTCAATGGACTTCTGCCGTGGCGATGCCTCCTGCTTGGCAATATGTCCTGGCAGTCAAGTGCTCTGTTCAGTGTAGATTTTCAAAGTTGGTCAGAGATTTAATGCATATATAAGACCAGTTGACAGTTTGTTAAGATAAGCCCTTAAAAAAATGGCCTTAGGGTCCAAATGTCTATAGTCTGAACTTGACTCGATAAGAAAGGGAGAGGTCACATATCACGTAGGTAAAAACGGAAGACAGTGACTCAGGAACTGCAGTTCCCTCGATCAGAGTTAATGACTTCCAGTCTTCCCCATCCTCTGGCATCCAGCTGCACCCGAGCTGGTCAACTCGTGACTCTCCTGCTGCCTCCACCACGGTGACACTCGGGCTTGTGTACTTCATGTTCTAGGTGCTAAAATTATACAAATAGAGAAAAGAAAAAAAAGTCTGTGAAACTCTTCTCTCAGTTCCTGTGGTTTACACTTGCTAGTTAATTTGAACCTTTATGTTGGTCTCTCAGAGTGACAGGAACAGCAGCCAATCTGCTGTTGTACAAGCAAGTGCGTACAGCCTAGCTGCTAACACCGTGAAAAATGTCCCCAGAAATGCTGCTTGTGGAGAGGGTTCTTTAAATTAAGCAAGATTTGTAAAGAGCCCATTTACTGCCTGACTTAGAGCTAAATCTTGTGGCAGAATGGAATCAGAGGCTAGCTGCCAGTGAACAGAAAACAGCTTGAGTACCAAACCGTGAGCCTGTGAGTGGCAGGGAAAGGAGTGATGTTAGAACAGAAGGCGTCCTGAGGTCTGAATGGAAAGAAAAAAATAAAAACAGAAGGAAGCAGCTGCAGGCCATGTGCAGAGAGGTGGCCCAGGAAAGTTGGGGTGCAGACAATGAAGAATGAGAAAGAAGGAAACCTCATAGGGGAGAAGAAGGAGGGAGAGGAAGGAAAAGAGACATTTTCTGCCTTTTTTTTTTCTTTTTTTGCTTTGTATCATTAAAGGTATGTGGCTGAATATCAAGTCATTTCAACAGACAGCAAGACGGTAGCCAGTCACCAGGCAAAACTGCCTCCCAGTCTAGGTAATGGGTGTGAATAAACAAGCAAGCAATCGAACAAATTCCACCCATATATCCTTGTACTCTGCTCTTTCTAGGTTACATTTGCTTTTAATTGGAGATTTTTTTTCTCAGTTATTCCCATATAGTTGATTTCAAATCTCTTGGAGAAGAATTTAGATGGTGATGTGAAGGTGGGTTTCCCTACAGCCAGTCCACTTCCCTGAGCCTCCTGTCCAAACATAGTCCGTCCCCATTTTCTCCACAAATGAAGACACCAGGACTGATTGAGATCTAACCACAAAATGTTAACCTACCTTGTATCTTGGGACTCTCACTTCCGTGGGCTCTGGAACCTCCTGGGGGGCTTATTAAGAATGTAGTTGCCTGGAACCCAGCCCTCAAAGGTTCGGGTTCTCAAGGGCCAAACAGCATCTGTAAGAGAAACCCAGGCTGGGGAATTTTGAGAAACGGGGTAGAGCCATAAAATGTAAACATTTTTGAGCTTAGAGGATGAAGCAATCTAATTTGATGCTAGTTAAAATTTCCCAAAAAAGAGAGTTTCATGGAATGACTTCTGTACACATGATTGGAAGTTAAGGATAAAGGAACTAGAGGATGGTTTCTTTTTCTCCCACCATAGTTCCTGGTCTAATAAAGTTCTCTTTTTCTTTCCACTCAATTACTGAAAGAAGACCGAATTCCAAATCTATGTGCTCATAGATTATTTTGGCATCTGGCTTGGGGTTTCATCCGTCCTTTTAGCGGGGGCCCTTTCTGAGTCCCCCAGGCCTCCTTGTCAGCTCCTACCACATTCCATATGTCCAGAGGGCCAGCCTCTGCCCAGGGCAACTGAGGGAGGGGACTTGTGATATTAGAGTCAGACAGACAGAGTCTCAGCCCGCTCGGCCACTTACTTCCTCTGTGACTGTGGGAAGATGACTCTCTCAGCCTCAGTTCCCTCTGTTGATAAAATGGATGTAATCATTATTCCCACTGATTTCTGAAATGAGATAGGGTATAAAAAGTGCTTGGCAGGGTAAGTGTCCCATAAACCTGACCACCCAGTGGGGCTTCCCTCCTCTTGTCTAGCGGAGAACTGTCTGCCCTCCCTGATGTTTTCCCTATACCTGCTACCGTGTCTTCAGATATAAGCCTTACCTCAAACTTGACCCCAGGGGAGGTGTCTTGGTGTTTGTAAGCCTCGGTAGCCTTCAGACACTCTGGCTTGTTGTTGCTGTTGTTGGTTGTTCCAAGATGACATGAGAAGCCAGCAGGTGATCCATCTACAAGCCAAGGTTGAGAGGCGACAGCTCAGCCTGCTTAGGGCAGGACCCTCCGAGTTGTGTGTGCCTGAGATGGGAAGAACCCGAAGAGTTCTCCAGGTTGCCTTGTTGTGAATCACAGTTACTTAATGGCAGAGAGGCATTTATCCTGTGATTTTAAGGATTGACGTGTAAAATTTTCGACTGCGCCTTGTCCTCAGCCCCTGCTGGGCAATAGTGTCTGACACTCTCATGGGAATTCAGACCTGTCAGACTCACTGACAGGCAATCATGATTCTAATGAGGGCAGAAGAATTTAACTCCATAAAAAACCTATTAGAATTGACAGCACAAATTTAAACAGGCCCCTGATGAATAGTTTTGCTGGGCCTTCTTTCTCTGCTGCCATATTTGTTGACAGAGACTGTAGCCAAACGTGGAAGGCAGATGCTCAAGTCTATTCTGACAGGACGGGATGGATGCATCTCTTTTAAGCAGAGACATGGTATAATGTGCCATATGCATTGAAGCCATGAACATGATCGTTGGGAATGGTCTCATGAAAGCGGCATTTTTTCTTATTTTTATGGAAGGGGTGTTCAATCCTGTGATGACTGGAGGTAGATATTGTTGGGGATTATTTTTTGTCATTTTCAAGAGATTCAGGCAGTAAAGGGAAATCAGCTGTTTTTGGTTTTCCCCAAGACCCTTAGCCAATCTCGCTGAATAATTGCATGAATGTCTGGGATTTTTCCTTCTGTTTTAACAACTGGATTTTAAGGACTTTCCAATGAGGCTAGTTTATGAGTTGTTGCCTGTTACTTCAAATTTAAATTTCACCCAACAATATCCTTTATAACAGATACAATTACAAATAAGAATTAATTAGCATTCTTTGTCAAGAGACCCTGAGACATAGCTATGTCATTGTGCTAACAATTCCTTGTGAAAACAGTTTTTTTTTTCCCCCTCATTCTAGTGCTTCAGACTACAGATATTGGAATGTTTTATCTCTTCTTTAAAAAAGAGGATAATCCTAACATTGATCTTACAAAAAATTCTTTGATTCATTGGTAACATCTGGGATAAATGTACTCTCAGTATTTGAATGTTCTCTTCATTTTCCTATTGTTAAACCTTTGCGTTGAAACTGACCAAATCATTATTTATCCTCAGCTATTTTGAGGGAGAATCATATGAGAGAAGCCAGAGGCTCAGTGCTCTAGAGGGTGGCTCTTTGTTTGTGGGCTCAGCACCTCCAGGAGGAGGGAGTTTGTCCGCGACGCCATTGCAGTGGGTCCAGAAAGCTGTATTTGTGCTCAGTGTCCTCTGCTGGTGGGATAAATACTATTTTATGCAAAAATGTCATGATTATTTTTCAATAGATGTGCATGCTTTGGGGTTAAGTATGGAGATTCATAGTTGTTTTCCATGAGTATAGATTACCTTAGCTGATAGTTACTAAAAGGGCAGCTTGTATCAAATGGGGAGTTGGGTGACAGTCTTGACTTGGCAAAAGAGACTTATATTTTTAAATATTGGGAACCCCTGTCCTCAACTGAAGTTGGATGACCAAGAAAGTGTTTTGAGTCTAGCCCTTTACTGATCTCATGAGCATGTTGGTTATTATTATGACATCTCTGCTTTAGTTTCTATGCTGAAAGGCAGATGGCTTGTTGGTCAGCAGCGTCTGAGCAGAGTGACCGCTGAGCAAGTGCTGCCTCCAGGCACAGTTCGGTGGTGTTGGCAAGGGCCTCCTTAGTAAGCGCTCAGTGCCTTTGTGGGCCTTTGCTCTGCTTGCTAAGAGAGAATGGAACTAAATATTCATTACATTTTTCTAGTGACTGAGAACCGTTTTCCATTTCTGAGGATTGTTTTCCACGTGCCTCATTTTTACTCATTAGTTCACTTCTGTTTCCTTGCTCGTGGCTGCTCTGCCTCCACATATTGAAGTTCAGGACCTTATAAAGAGAATCCAGCAGGACTTACCCACAGCCACTCTGGAGAATAAAGGAAACTCATATTTCCTGAGTGCCCGCTGCATGCAAGATTTAAACTGTTAACCTCCCTAGATGTCATGATCGCCATGATTACAGAGGGATTTGGGGCTTGGAGAGGATCAGCAATGTACTGATGGTTGCTGCAAAACATGGGGAGAGTTGAGGACTCAATCCTGGGTCTGGAGTTTTCTAAAACCTATGCTTTCCCCCCCTCTCTCTTCCTTCCCTCCTGTCTCTATAATACTTAAGACCTCATTAACCACCTTGGATTTTGGATGAATTTACATTTGTCAAGGACACATGAGCTTTCTTTTCCACTCGAGACTTCACTTATGGTCTCAAATACATGCCAGTCTCTTATCTTCGAGTTTTTTTTTTTTAATTTTTTTTAATACCTAGGAAAATCCAAACATAGGACTTCTATTTTCAGATTTATATCTTGGAAATCTATTGATAAACAGTTCTAAGTATGTGAAGTTTCTCAGCTTTGTGTTCCCAGAAAAGAGAGTGCTTGCAGGAACAATAGAAACAAATTCCAAATATAGACTCTCTTAACCAACAGCCAACCTTTTGCTAATAACATTCACCTGTGTTTTAACGTGATTGTCCCCAGAGGTTAAAGTATTTGGTTGCATTTACCTAAGGGCCTTTTCTGTGTTGGACACTCACCTGGCCCCTCTGTGTGGAGAGGCATTGAATGTACCATCTGAACATACTGTCAAGCCTGGCTTGTTGGCCTCTCCCCTTTGTTCTGTCTCCTGTTTCATCATTAATTCTGTCATTTTCCTATTTCTTGTCAAGACTTGGAGCCATGAGCAGTAACGGGCAGCTCACAATGCTGACCTTTTCTGCTTCTCACATTCTTTGGCAGAAGCACTTAAATAGTAAACAGCCGAGTTGAGAAGTCCCGTTGATGGGAGAGCTCGGATGCTGGCCTCCTGTCACAGGTCTGCAGGCCTGGTCCCAGGCACCTCCTGCCAGTGGGCATGCATGGGCCTTGGCTGAGCCTGGCCCAGACGCCGCAGCCAGGTCAAGACCATCCTGAGTGCTCAGTGCACTGGGGCGTCCTGGGCAGGCCGTGATTTCCTGCACCCCGGCCTTGCTGGCCACTTTGGAGAGGGCAGAATTTAAGGCTTCAGAGGACAAAATGCAGTGACTTCCAGAGAGTTCCTCCCCAGTGCTGAGTCACTGACCCCAGGCTCCTGAAAACCTGTGGCCTGGAAGTTTTCCGGCGAAGCTCTGCCTCTCTGGAGCCACCCAGAACACATGGTGTTTCCTGGCCCTGCGAGAGCCCAGGACCCTCTCCTCAGTGCTGCTTTCTGTTTCTCTGGCCTAATGGCTTGAAGAAATTAGACCTTCAGTGGGGAGGGTATAGCTCAAGGAGTAGAGTGCATCCTGGGTTCAATCCCTAGTACCTCCTCTAAAAAAATAATAAATAAACCTAATTAGCACCCCCCCCAAAAGAGAAATTAGACCTTCAGCCTTTCAGCACCATTCTGTAGGGCCAGGAAAGTGAGAACTAGGAGCAGACTGGATACTGCCCTGTGAAAGAATGACTGCCCCACCTGTCCAGCTGCAGAGGTGAGGCCACCGGAGGCTCGGGTGAGAGAGAGAGCGTGTGGGAACCCAGGGGAGCTCTTAGATGTCTTGTACGAACTAGCTGATCATTCCCCCCATTTTTACCAAGGTCATTACCCTGGCCTTGTCACTATGAGGTCCTGTTCTCTTGTTTTTGGACTCTCCTCCAGCTCCTTGAGGCCTTATGCAAACAGTAACAAGAGGAAAGAGAAACATGATGACCTGGTCAGGAAGAGCAAATCTTTGAAATGTGTTGAAGCAAAACTTCGATTCATTTATTTATCTGTCCATCCATCCATCCATTCATCTATCCATCCATCCACCCACTTATCAAGTATTTTTTTTCAAATTAAAAAATTTTTTAATTGTATTTTTTAAATTAAAAAAAATTGGGGAGGGGAGCAATTAGATTTATTTATTTATTTATTTATTTATTTATTTATTTATTTATTTATTTACTGGTCCTGGGGATCAAATCTAGGACATTGTGCAGGCTAAGCACGCACTTCACCACTGAGCTATATGTTCCCTCCTTCAAATATTTTTTGCACGTGTTCAGTGTGCCCAGAATCATGTTAACTGCTCAAAGTATAAGTGTAACTCAAGTGTATGAAAAGCTTTCAGCCTTCCAGGGTCACTCTTTATTTTGTTAGCCAAATAAAGTGACCCAGGTCTTTATTCTGTGAACTGCAGGAATGCAGTCGCCCTTTCTAAGGACTGTGTGAGGATGCACCTCCGTCTCCTAGTGTCGCCTGGGTCACTTTCTCTGGGTGCTGCTCTAAGGCTCCCTCATCACCCTCTCTTCTCTCCCCTGACTCCTGCTACTCCAGCTGGCTGTGCTCTGGTTTGTTCCAAAGCGTCAGCATGTTTTCTTCCTTCATTGCCCATGACTGCTATGAGGGGGCAAAGGTAAACAGGTCACAGTGATCTCTTAGACATCATGGTGAGAGAATTATAACCTAGAAAAAGAAAGTATAAGTGAGATGTGGGCTGTCACTGCTCCAAAAGCATCTCACATCATCCTGGCCAGCAGCCATCTTCCTGTTGGGGTCAACTCCCACCCATCCAGGCGCTCCCTTTCTCTAGCTGCAGCCTCCTCTCTAGGGAAGACTTTCTTAGCAGCCAGGTCATGTCTTTGTAGGGGTCTACCAGATGCCTTCAGGGCTTGAGATATATATATATATATATATAATTTTTTTTTTTTAACACTGTTTGGTTTCTTACCAGCTTCATCTGTCTTTTCACATCCGGCTTTGGGCATTTTCCTTGCAAATTAAAAAGTACACCACAGTGTTTTCCCCAATTAAAAAAGGACAAGTTTCCTCTGAAGATAAATCAGTTGCACCACCGAGAATGCAGAGATAGCTACAGGCAACTTTGAGAGTTTGGTTTTGCTTCATAATTGAGTCATATGATGGGGCCCCTTCCCGCAGCATGATCACTGTAGGAGAGACCATGAGTGAACCAACTTTGCGGTGGAATATTGTGAGTGATGCAACAGAGGTGTATATGGGCTGCTAGAGGACCACACAGGAGGGAGCATTAAATTCCACCTGCTGGTCCCTAGAAGGCTTTGTAGACTGACTTGAGTTAGGAATTTTCCAGGAAGATAATGGGGAAATGGCATTCTGAGCAGCTGAAATGGTATGTGAAAATCACAGAGGCGTCCAAAAGCCTGGCAGGTTGGAGGAACGGCAAGTTTTGATATGATGAGAGATGGGATGGAAAGATGAGCGAGGAGCACATGGCATGCCCAGGGACTGTAACTCTCCTTCCATCAGCTGTGCCACCATCAGATCCATGCTTAAAGGCTGCACTGTGGCCAAGTACAGACAGGAGAGAAGTAAGACGGGGGCACAGACATGGAGGCACTTATGCAGTTGGCTCCAGTCATGAAGGCCTGAATTCCAGCGGGTCATGGAGAAGGGCAAGGAGATCAGACGTGACTAACCAAGTTGATACAGGAAAACTGGGGGGCACAAGAGGATGGCCACGTCCCAGCTCCCAGGTGAGTCCCTGGGTTGCGCCCCATCAAGTGAGGGTCCTTGGCTTTGTGCAGGAAAGAATTCAAGAGTGAGCCATGGTAGAGTAAAGTAGATTTATTCAGGGAGATACATATTACATAGGCAGAAGGTGGACCATGGCAGAAGGCAGGCCATCTTATTCAGAATGGTGAGTGGCCTCATAGCTTGGGGTCTACTAGGAAAATGAGATCGGCCATGAGGTGCAGGGGTTGTTAGTTTTTATGGGCTGGGTAATTTCATATGCTAACAAGTGAGAGAATTAGTCTAACTACTTTGGGGAAGGAGCTGGGATTCCCAGGAATTGGGCCATCACCCACTTTTTGACCTTTTACTGTCAGCCTTGAAACCGTCCTGGCACCTGTGAAAGTGTCATTTAGCATGCTGTTTTATTTCAATGAGCATATATTGAAGCTCAAGGTATACTGGGAGTTGAATCTTCCATCATCTTGGTGCTAATTGCTGTGTCATTCTTTTAATGACTGTGCCCTGCCCTCTTCCCTCCTCTCTCAAAGTGACTTCGTCTCCTACTTGGGAGAGCTGGGGATGCCCAGCTGGTGCACTGTGCTCACCAGTCTGCCTAAAACTGTGTCTGATTCATCGCAGAGAAGTCAACCAATAAATATCCATTGAAAGAATGAACAGTGGAGTTGGACCTTGTGTCCAAAGTGTTTGTAGTGACTATCATTTCATGTAAAACATCTAAATGCAGTGACAAGTCTTTACTGTACTGACATGCACACTATGAGTTTTTGAATAAATGGAGCACTTCCTTTCTCCATTAATTTTTTTAAAGGATAACTTGAGGATGGTTTAATAAAGAGATGAGCTACAAAGGTGTGGGTAGGGTATAGGGAAACTACAGGTGATGATAAAGTGCCCGGGGAAGGTTCTCATCCCTCTAAACCCCAAAGGTGAGAGGTGGCGGTGCATCTGAAGTCTGGAAGGAGACAGTTGTGTAGGGTGGGCTGCCTGGACAGTCCCTGGGACCTTCAGTGGAGGTTTGCAGTCAGCTGGGAGAAGCCAAGGGAATGAAGACCTTGCCATGACTTTCCTTCCTCCTTCCGTCTTCCAGCAGGCTTCCCTTTTGGCCCAATTCCACCAGAAGCTGAAGGCCAAGAGGGTTTGTGGCCCCTCCCAGGCAGAGGACAGAGTATGCCTGCCACTTCGCATGGCTCTGCTGTTTTACTTGAGATCAGAAGGCATGTGGAGGCAATCAGAAGTCTTCCTTCCGTCTCCAGCCATCCTAATCTGCCTCGGCTGCTGCCTTAAACTACCCAGGCTTCCAATTAGACTTGGACAATGATGTGTCCCCACTCTCCGTAGTTGCGGCCCACTCTCTGATCACTGCAAAACCGACTGACAAGCCCAGCTCAGTAGCTGAGGGTGAATTCAGTTGGGTGTTTTGTTCATACAGTAGCAAAGCAGAAGGATCTCCTTACAGATTTGAAAGTTGATTGAAAAACAAAGGCTCAGACGTAAGTAAGCCACTTTATTTTAAAAATTGTGCTGTGATTGAATGAAACCAACACTGTGGTTACCTTGATGTTTGTTGCATGTCTACCACATTCAGGTTCTAGATCAGGGGCTCTACAAGACTGAAGCTCTCAGGTGATTGAACTTGGGAGGGTCCACGTTAGTCATCACCAGTTAGTCTCAGCTCTGTGTAAAAACAACCTTGATAAAACTTCCCCTCTCTGTGTATGACTTCTGTTAGACTAAAGAATTTTGCAAAGCTGTGAAAAATTAAACTGATGTAAAACCTCTGTGGGGAATTGTTGCCGCTGCTGGGTAGAGCGCTTCAACTCTTAAATAACAACACTTCACGAGGCAGCCAAGCATGGAGTGTGGTGTCCCACTGAAGCCGCAGAGAAATCGAAATAGGTGGATGGCAGAAGTTCCGTAGGAACTTGACTAGGCTAATAATATTTCCTGGGTATGTAAACCTATAATTTAGCCTCAGGATTTCTGCCCTTTGTTTCCCTTCTCAACTTGGTTTTCTTACGTACTTTGTGACAAGGAAAATAAGGTTGTCTTAAACCTTCTACCTTGGATGTTGAATTCGTTGCAAGCAGCACAGGTTTTTACTACCAGCTACAAATAAGAGACAACAGGGCTCACTGATACTGTTGGATTTTTTACAGTTGGACTTGGCAGCCAATGGATTTGTTGGAAGTCTCTGGAGGCTCGTGTGCCCCCTTTGCTGGGAATTTTGTTTTTTCAAATGAAGCCAACTCAAGAGATTTTTAACTCTGATCACTTTTCTTAAATGAAACCATAATAATGGAGGTGGATGAAATAATGTTGCTCTTTGTTATGCTTTCTGGACATCCCATTCCATTGCCCAAATGAAGATGACAACCTCCAAGATTCAAAGAGACTAGTTGCATCTATTTAACAAGGTGTTATTGGAAGAAATGTACTGACCAGATGCTAACTTTAAATCATAACCTTCCTGACTTAGCTCCAGCCACATTGAAATTGCATGGCCATCAATCCCAGTTTTCTAGAAATCCTTTCTTTAACTGTGACTTTGGTAGCCCTAGTTTTCTAGACAGGCACAAAAAAGTCATTTTTTTTGGAGACAGTTTGCATGTTGTTAACTCTTGCTCTTACTGCTATAATATGTACCTACTTTAGCTCCTTGCAAAATGACCCCCGTCTCCCCCAATAATTTCTGGAAGTTTCTGTGATGTGACTTCTGTGTCCTCAGGAACCAGGGTAGTCACCTGCCACTTGGTATCTGCCAGGTACTACACTGCCTGCTCCGGCTTTTGCTGGGTGTCACTGCCGCCACTGGATACTGCTGATGTGTCCCATCTAGTTGATGTACCAGAGCACCTCGTCATCAAAGCTTTACTATGTTCTCTGAGTCATCAGTGCACCCAGCTATACTATTTTAAGTGTGGAAATAAGGATGTTATTCTCTATTCGCCAGGTAGCAAGGCTTATGCGACACAGACTGAAAACATTTAAAAAATAAAAATAGCTCCTTTAGTTTTAATTTGAAGACTGTTTTCTCCCCCAAAATATGATTTTATAGGAGTTGGAAGAAATATCCAGGTAACAGACACCATACTATTTCCTAGTGGCCATGCATATGCCAGTCCGCTTTTGGGTCAGTGTACTCTGGGAAGCTACTCAGTCTTTTAGGTGAAAATAGGCTCTTGGCAATCCTTCCCCACCAGGCTGGATGACACACTCACGTCTGAGACCTAGCAGTGGATACCATTTAGATTTAAGCTGGGATTTCCTCATCATAGGAGTGAGGTTTAGTTGAAAATCAGTCCTTTTAGACTCTCTCAAGCTCACACCTACGTGGATCATGGGGTGAAGCAAAAGGGGTGCATCTGTTGTGTGCACCCCCTCATTCATAAGTTGAAGTCCTAACCCTCAGTACCTTAGACTGTGACTGTATTTAAGATGGGGTCTTTACAGAGGTAATTACATTAAAATGTGGTCATTTAATGTGGGCTCAAATCCAATATGGCTGCTCCCTTTGGAAGAAGAGGGCTCTCTTTAGACACAGAGACACCACACAGAGGGAAGACATTGTGAAGACCCAGGGAGAAGACAGCCGTCTACAAGCCCAGGAGAGAGAACCACAGCAGATCCTCCACTCTCAGCCCTCAGAAGGAACCAGCCCTGCCAATACCTTAATCTTGACACCTTGATCTTGATCTTGACATCTTGATTGCCAGCCTCCCAAGTTGGGAGATGATCCTTTTCTGTTGTTTAAGGTACTTGGTCTGTGGTCCTTAATTATGGCAGCCCTCCAATGTCCCAGGAACAGTTCACATCCTTGTGGTGGGGCAGACCCTGAGAAGCTGACTCTGCAGGGGTCAAGCAAGCCAGCCTGCACACTATGGGTGCTTCCTGAAAAGTGTGGTGCAGGCTGGAGAAGTGCCAGTGTCAAGGCTGGCCAGCAAGAGGTGACCAGGGGTGTCCTTGCAGGGAGGTGCTGCAGCCCAGGGGTGAGGAGTTTGGAAGAGGCAAGATGCTCAGGCTCAGGGAGGCATCAATCACTGTCAGGGAGTCTCTCAGAGCCTGGACTAAATTGTGGAAAAAACAGCGGGGCTCTGGTTTTGGGGAAACTGAGAACAAGGTAGGAAGCCAGGCTAGGACTCAGTGGCTGGAAACTGGGGAGGAATGTGGGTTCCTGGCTGTGGGAGGAGGGTTGTGTCCAGTTACTAGAATCTGATCTTAAAGTCAGATGGGACTACTGAGATCATTTTCTACCCTAAGCACTTACATTTCTGACCTGTATGTCCTTAAATCATCCCTGACTGGGGACATACAGGGTCCCAGTGTCTGAAGCAAGCCTCAACCTGTAAGAAATAATGTCACATGGCTTCATTGTTGAGTGGTGGTGGCCCAGGGAGGCAGTGAGGTCATTACACTGATGATACAGTTTTGCTGAATGAAAAAGAGGGTACATCTTCCCCAGGAGCCAGTTGCTTGGTATGCTTGTTAATTTCCAATGTACCATTCTGGGACGTTTCCCAGAAATGTCATCCACGACTCCTGGGAGGAATTTTTCCAAGTAGGTGTCACTGTGTTGCAGCTTATAGAGGGAGCTTCTGAAAGCAACAGGAGTTGCCTTTCACGTACCAGGTAACCCAGGCAGAAGCAAAAATGCCCAGCATAGGAGAGATTGTAGAAAATGTAGCTAGGGTTTCAGTTTCATTTTGCCTATAAATGAAAAACAATTTAAGCAGTTGCTCCATTGGTTTGTGAAAGTCATCAGAACTACTAGCAGAGAGCACAGCCTCAAATTTGCTGGGCTTGATATTCTAGAACAGCCCTTTTCAAACATCTTGCAATGGAATCTTTTATTCAAATGGCTGCCTAAGGAGAACTCACAATATGACAACAGAGGGAAGAGGAGCAGCTTTGGTGGAAGTAGGGGTGGGAGGCCCACATCCTACTCAGGCTCACCCCTGACCCAGAGAGAGTTTTTGGTCCATGCAGTTTAAATACCACACCCAACTTATGTTTCATTCAAACAGAGTAACCCATTCATTAACTGGCCAAGCTATGTTATGAATATTGAAAAACCTAGGAAATTTTTAGATTTTCAAAATATGAGACTAGAATCTTAAAAGGTGAAAAGAAAGTTAGCTAAGTAGTGGTCCCAATCATTTACTGCACTTTTACAAGCCATCCCAATATCTTAATGGCTTGAAATAACAACACATTTAATTTGCTCATGAATTGCAATTTGGATGAGGGCTTTGCTGGGGACAGCACTGCTCCTGTGGCCTCAGGCTGGAGCAACTCACAGGGGCTGGAGCATTCACTTCCAAGTTGGTTTACTTGGATGGCTGGCAAGTTGGTACATTGTCAGCAGAAGCACAGTTGTGGCTTGGAGCCTTGATTCATTTTCACAGAGGCCTCTCCTTGGGCTGCTGAAGGTTCCGCAACATGGCAGCTGGGTTCCAGGAATGACTGTTCTAAGACAGGCAGTGAAAAGGAGGAGTCTGGTAAGAACTTGACTTGGAAACTGGCAAAGTGCCATTTTCGCTTTATTTCATTGGTCAGAGCAGCTACAGAGCCTGCCCACATTTAAGGGGAGAGGAAATAGACCACACTTCATGGAAGGAGTGTCAAAGAATCTGTGGCCATCTTTAAACCAATCACAATGGTCATTTCTCTCTTTTTCCCTTTTTCTTTTTCACGCCATCCTTCTCTTCCTCTTCCTCCAAAATGACAAAAATTAATGCAATTATTACTATGCGCCAGACACTCTGCTTAATGTTCCAGCAACACAAATGGGAGAAGAGACAATCATATATTCACAGAAGATTTATTTCCTCTAAACTATCTATCACTAAAGAGAAAGTCGCTATTGACGATCATTTACATTTAACATATATTTAAATATTGCCGACTCTGTGTGCCAGAAGCTGGAGAGAAAACCATTAAGACCCAAGATTTAGCTTCAGTGAGTTCATAGTCAATAGCTATTGTAACAGACAAAATTTGGCCACTTTTCTTATAGACCTATAAGCAGCACATTAGGAGAACACAGAGTAGAGGAGACTGATTTTGACTGAGGGGTGGGGAAGGATTCATGGGGGAGGCAGCAGTTAAAGGAGTCTCAAATGAGGAACATTCCAAGACAGGAATCTGGTGAACAGATGCTCAGAGGTTGCAAAGTGCTGGTCTGTTTCAGGAATGATGCTTCAGGTGTTTTGGCTGGAGTTTGATGCCCATGCTGGGATGCTAAGTAAGATAATGTTGGAAAG
Organism: Camelus bactrianus; assembly: GCF_048773025.1. Classification (NCBI taxonomy): domain Eukaryota; kingdom Metazoa; phylum Chordata; class Mammalia; order Artiodactyla; family Camelidae; genus Camelus; species Camelus bactrianus. The sequence continues at coordinate 37,880,899 of NC_133540.1, forward strand.
ATGGGTGGGGGGGCTTGTTAGGAAGGTCCCAGAATGGTATTTTTAAAGCTCTGGTTTGGAATACTTAGAAGTTCTTGTGTTTTATCTGAGAATAAAAATTTGTTCTGAGCTCACGAAGATGTTCCTTTCTGCCGTGAAAGGAACTGTTGCCTCTCGGCGGAGAAGAGGTGGAGACATGGGGCCATTCTTCCTTTGGTCTTTGTCCAGCTCCAGCGTGGCCGTCTGCTTTTGGAGAGATTCCATTTCCTGCTGAAAACTTTGAGTGAGGATAATCGCTTGTCTTATGCTTTCCTTTTGGAGTCTCACAGGCCGGCCTGCTGGTGTGGAAGAAGTTTCCAGAATAGCTATTGCTCACTTAGGGGAAGATGCTTGCGGTCAGCTGGAGAAGAGCAAGTGGAATGCAGGGCTGAGGGTCTGCAGAAGTGGCTGCTGTCCCCGGATCTGCTGCCAGTTGACAGCAGGATCTTAAAGAAGAACAAAGAGGCAGCTGTCATCTCTGCTGGGGGTGACAGAGGAAAGGACTTTCCAAATTAGAGGGCAGGAGAGCTGGGGGTCCTTTGTGGTGTAGGGGCTGAGGATAGAGGAAGAATGTCGGTGATTATTTCAAGTTAGAAGATAACGCCATAACCAGAGGAATTGTGATAAAGAATATAGAAATAAGGAAATTATTTCCCACTTCAAAGGGAAATAAGAGGGTCGGAATTAGATTGTTAGTGGGTGATAGCAAGGCCTGCAAACATTTTGAAGGAAAAGATAAAATGCTTTGAGAGCTATAAAGACCTAAAATACTAAGAAAAAAGGAAACAACCCTTCAAAATTTTATTTTGATATCCCTAAAGTCTGATGGAAGAACTGGGGAAAGCTCTTTAGGAATGAGGATGGAACTGAGGAAGCAGGAGAAATAATGCATTTTTTATCCTTATTACTTTCTTGGCCACAAATACAATCAAAAGCATATGTTAAACCCTACTTCTAGGCATTTTGTGTATAAAGAGAGAGATCACATGATTTGCCTCACCCACTGGACGATGAGATCACAAGCAGGACATGTCTCTGCCCATCAAAAAAGATCCCACATCAGTTACTTTTTTGAGGAGTGGAATGATCACTGCAGGGTGACCACAGAATTTGTTATGTGTGGGTTGCTGTTGTCCGCTTCCCAAAGTTGTGATAGATTTGAGACTTATATCGGAAGTCTACCTAAAGGGCTCATCACAGTGTGTAGTCATTGAATTTATTTTTATTTCCTATTCTAGTCTCCATTTCTCTCCTGTCCTCACCTGAAATGAGGTCGTAAGTTGCACAAGAGTGGGGACCTTGCCCGTTGTCCACTGCTGAATCTCCAGTGCACCTCACAGCACCTGCTCTGTGTGGTGTGGTTTAATCAATGAGTGGAAGGAACTGCCTTCATCTGGAGCTGTCTTTCCATAACTTTGGAGGAAGAAACACTTTCCCCCTTGATAGTCATGTGGCAATAGAGCCTTCACTATCCAGGAGGAAGTGATAGTCAGACATCAGGGTGAGAAGTTCATCTTTGCAAAGATGACCAATCTGGGTGGACCAAAGGTTGGGAAACACCACAGTTTTCATGCTGCTGCCCACCCTTCAGAGTCCCCAGGAGGAAAGCAGGAGGACAGGGTGGCATCAGTCCCAGGAGGCACAAGAGGACAGGCTGTCGAGGGTCGGGAGAGGCTGTTGGTGGAGCTGGAGTCAGGGTTCCCCCCACCAGTTGTGGGTCTGCTGGGGGCCATCATTCTTTCCTGGGACTTGACGACCTCGTGTCTACAAGATGAGCAGTGAGTATTTGAAAGAAAACCTTCATGGAAGATGGGAGGATGTTCTTCTGTCTGCATCATGGCAGTTAGTGGTCACCAAGCTAGAGTGATAGGTGAATAACCAAAGTGTAAAGTCAACTCCTAGCTTTCAGACTGTCTAGCTCCATTCCGACAGGTGGGTAAATGCCCTAAAATTATGAATCAGTTTCTTTCTTTTTTTTTTTTAACATTTTTTATTGATTTATAATCATTTTACAATGTTGTGTCAAATTCCAGTGTTCAGCAAAATTTTTCAGTTATTCATGGACATATACACACTCATAGTCACATTTTTTTCTCTGTGAGTTATCATAACATTTTGTGTATATTTCCCTGTGCTATACAGTGTAGTCTATTCTACAATTTTGAAATCCCAGTCTATCCCTTCCCACCCTCCACCCCCCTGGTAACTACAAGTCTGTATTCTCTGTCTGTGAGTCTATTTCTGTCCTTTATTTATGCTTTGTTTTTGTTTGTTTGTTTGTTTTTGTTTTTGTTTTTTAGATTCCACATATGAGCGATCTCATATGGTATTTTTCTTTCTCTTTCTGGCTTACTTCACTTAGAATGACATTCTCCAGGAGCATCCATGTTGCTGCAAATGGCGTATGTTGTCGGTTTTTATGGCTGAGTAGTATTCCACTGTATAAATATACCACCTCTTCTTTATCCAGTCACCTGTTGATGGACATTTAGGCTGTTTCCATGTTTTGGCTATTGTAAATAGTGCTGCTATGAACGTTGGGGTGCAGGTGTCATCCTGAAGTAGATTTCCTTCTGGATACAAGCCCAGGAGTGGGATTCCTGGGTCATATGGTAAGTCTATTCCTAGTCTTTTGAGGAATCTCCACACTGTTTTCCATAGTGGCTGCACCAAACTGCATTCCCACCAGCAGTGTAGGAGGGTTCCCCTTTCTCCACAGCCTCTCCAGCTTTTGTCATTTGTGGATTTTTGAATGACGGCCATTCTGACTGGTGTGAGGTGATACCTCATTGTAGTTTTGATTTGCATTTCTCTGATAATTAGTGATATTGAGCATTTTTTCATGTGCTTTTTGATCATTTGTATGTCTTCCTTGGAGAATTGCTTGTTTAGGTCTTCTGCCCATTTTTGGATTGGGTTGTTTATTTTTTTCTTATTGAGTCGCTTCCCACTAAAATCTGGGACAAGACAAGGATGCCCACTATCACCACTCCTATTCAACATAGTCCTGGAAGTCCTAGCCACAGCAGTCAGGCAAGAGAAAGAAATAAAAGGGATCCAAATTGGAAAAGAAGAGGTAAAAGTGTCATTATATGCTGATGACATGTTACTATATATAGAAAACCCTAAAAGGTCCACACAAAAGCTACTAGAGCTGATTGAAGAATTCAGCAAGGTAGCAGGTTACAAAATTAACGTTCAAAAATCAGTTGCATTTCTTTACACTAACGATAAATCAACAGAAGAAGAAAGTAAAGAAACAATCCCCTTTAAAATAGCACCCAAAGTAATAAAATATCTGGGAATACATCTAACCAAGGAGGTGAAAGAATTATACACAGAAAACTATAAACCATTGATGAAGGAAATTAAAGAAGACTTTAAAAAATGGAAAGATATTCCATGCTCTTGGATTGGAAGAATCAATATTGTTAAAATGGTCACACTGCCCAAGGCAATCTACAGATTTAATGCAATCCCTATCCAATTACCCAGGACATATTTCACAGAACTAGAAAAAAATCATAATAGAATTCATATGGAACCATCAAAGACCTAGAATTGCCAAAGCATTACTGAAGAGAAAGAAAGAGGCGGGAGGAATAACTCTCCCAGACTTCAGACATCTGTCTATAGAGCTACAGTCATCAAGACAGCATGGTATTGGTACCAAAACAGACATATAGACCAATGGAACAGAATAGAGAGCCCAGAAATGAACCCACAAACTTTTGGTCAACTCATCTTTGACAAAGGAGGCAAGAATATACATTGGAATAAAGACAGTCTCTTCAGCAAATGGTGTTGGGAAAACTGGACAGCAGCATGTAAAACAATGAAGCTAGAACACTCCCTTACACCATATACAAAAATCAACTCAAAATGGATTAAAGACTTAAACATAAGACAAGATACAATAAACCTAGAGGAAAACATAGGCAAAACATTATCTGACATACATTTAAAAAATTTTCTCCTAGAAGAAATAAAAGCAAGAATAAACAAATGGGACCTAATGAAACTTACAAGCTTCTGCACAGCAAAGGAAACCAGAAATAAAACAAGAAGAAAACCTATGGAATGGGAGAAAATTTTTGCAAGTGAAACCGACAAAGGCTTGATCTCCAGAATATATAAGCAGCTCATATGAACCAGTTTCTTTATTCTTTCTTTAACTTTTAAAAAAGTGTCTTAAGTTGCTGAGCACCTGGAAGGCAGGGGGCCATTTGGTTCGTTGTCGGTTAAGGCTATTTCTTTTACAAACATGAAATACCCAGTAAAGTTATATGTCCATCGTATTTCTCTTCTGAACGTCGTAATAGTTTCTCTGGGATTGAGACCCCCTCAGCATCACTGGTACCTGGTAGAAGAGTCGTCTCTCCCGGCCTCTGCTGTGTAATGGTGCTTGCTACGAGACGCAGGATGAAGCTCTGTGTGTTTACTGGCTGTGCCAAGACCACACCACTGGCAAGAGCCCCCTTGCAGAAGGCATTGCGAACATAGATACACAGCAATGCCACGGTCATCCTGTAAACTCAAGGTCATGATGTTTGGGGAAGTGAAAGACGTGTTTCTCTCTCTCAGCCAAACACACATCCAAAAAATGTGTGTGAAGATTGTTTCTCTTCCCTACTAACAGCCTAGAAGATTCCTTAGCAGGAACATAGGGATATCTAATTTATGGGAGGAAATTTAGTACAGTGGTGGCAAATGGTATCACCTGGGACTTTTATTTTTTAAAGTTGTGTTCTATTTTAACTTTTTACCAAAAGCGATTCCAGTTAAGATGAAGCCTTTTGAATTACTGTTGATTTGCATGGTTCCTTTTTGCCACATCCCCCTATGAAATATGGTAGGGTGTTCTCTGCCCCACATTTTAATTAATCTTTCAACTCTGTTTATCTGTTATAGAGCAGAGATTCTCAATTGCTTTAGATAGAAGGCAACATTAAAACCCAGAGTAGGTCATCAAAGTCCAGGCTAAGTGACTGTTTCCCTTTGAATGAGGTTGTTTAGAATTTTAAAGTCCCCTAACTTCTCATCTTCAAATGTCTTTTGAAGATGAATTGTGGGCATGCCAGTGTAAGAGGGCCAGTCCTCAAAGGCCATTGGTAACTGACGTCCACAGGCAATAACACCATCTCCTCTGCAACCAGCAGTTGCCATCCCTTCGTCCACCCGCCCCTCACCTAATATTTGTGAGAACTCTAAAGAGGAAGCAAAATGACACTGAGTTTCCTGATTAGGCTGTCTTAGTCTGTTCACGTTGCCAAAACAGAACACCATAAACTGGGTGGCTCATAAACAACATGCATTTATTTCTCACAAGAGGCTGGAAAGTTCAAGATCAAGGTGTGGGCAGATTCGGTGTTTGGTGAGGACCTGCTTCCTGATTCATAGCCGGCAGACTTTTTCTCACTGTGTGCTCACGTGGTGGAAGGGGTGGAGGGAGCTCTCTGGAGTCTCTCCTATAAGGGCGCTAATGCCACTCACATGGGCTCCACCCTCGTGACCTAATTACCTCCCCCAAAGCCCTACCTCCTGATATCCTCGTGGGGGTTTAGGTTTCAACATACGAATTTTTTGGAGGGGGACACAGATTCAGTCCAAAGCAAGAACTGTTCTCTGATGTTCAGTGAAATGGAAGAGAGGGTCAGTAAAAGGAGTGGGAAGAGGAAAGGGGGTGGATGAGACAGTGGACATGGCTAAAGTGTCTGTGCTGCTCCAGTCACTACCGTGTTCAGTCCTGACTGGAGCTACACAGGCCGTGGGGATTTCCTGCTCGGCCCACGGCTCTCATCAGCTGAGAGGGGCTTCGGCTTTTTTCTCACAGGAGCGACCCTCCAGTGCCCCACCTCAGCTGCCGGTTGTCAAATAGACTCTCATGCAGACTTTGCTTGCTCTTTGGTATTCTGGATACGCTCAGCTTTGAGATTTGGACCTTTTGTGGAGTCTGATGAATCAATCTACCTTCTCCTCAGTGCCTGCCTAGCCAGCCCCTCCACTGCTCCTTTCTCTGGTAGGAAAGATAAACGCAGACCCCATTATTCAGCCCATGGTACTGCGACGGCAGCTTCCTTTGAGCCTCTCGGCAAAACCCTGCTTGGTTTAGAACTGTACATCATACTGGGTCCATCGAGAGCCATTCTTCATCTGACAGGATATTTATAAAGCCAGCATTAGAGGCAGCTCCAAGTCAATATGTTTCTTTCTTGCTGACACACATCATACCAACAGGCTTGAGATACTTAAATACAATAGTCCCTTCAAGAAATCATTAATTTTTCTATCACTGCTAGAAGTGATAATTTGATGGAAATAGATTTAGTTGAAATAGCTGAGCTGACCAGAGTGGATACGTTCATGTGTCTGGACTTCAGAGAAGCTGGCACAGGACCCAGGGAGGGTCCAGTGAGGGCCAGAGCCCGAGGTTCACCCCCTAGCACCATCCCACCCACTTCAGCCAGGAAGACCGAGCGAGCGCTCCCGAGGAAGATGTTTAAGTTATCAAGGAGAGGAGACAAACCAGGGGCCGAACCACCTCATTACTGCCTGTCTCTTTCTGTCCCAGGCCGTCTCCCTCCTGCTTCTCCTCTCCCTCGCTCTCCTTTGCCCTCATTTCTCTTTTATCCCCTTCTCTCTTTTCCTCTGCCTCTTCCCTGGCTTCATCTTTTCCTCTTTGATCTTCCTTTTCTTATGCACATCCCCGCTCTGTGTGGCTGTGCTGAAATTGAGGACAGTCTTCAGGGTCTCCCCCAGGGTCACTGCTCTGGAGAGGGGGTGGGGGTGGAGGAACAGCGTGTGTGTATTAGGCCATTGGATCAGTCTTTCCCCAGGGTTCCTCATACATAATTAACGCAGAAAGTTTCCCTGACCCTTCACAATACGGGGCGGGAAGTCAAACTGCGAGACTTTTTGGACAAATGAAGGACTTGGACCTTTTCTGAATGTGCAGTACCTTGTGTTCCTGCGTATGTTTCTTGACCAGAGGAAAGAGGTCTGTGTGACGGTGCACTCTCCAAGCTAGCGTTATGTTCTTTACAAAAGCAGCTGCGCAGCCTTTCTGTCCCAGAAATGGGTAATGTGCTTTGAAGGTGAGGCAGTCAGGTAGGAGATACATTTTCCTGTGTAGTTCTTGCTGACAAATCTCGATTAAGCCAGGAAAAAGGAAAAGGCCAAACATTTCAGTGTAGCATTAGATTGTCGTGTTGGGGCAGCCTTGACATTTCCTCTCAGCCAAACTGCAGGGAAGAAGGAAATCAGAAGCTCAGAGGAGCCAGAGGCAGGATGGTGAGGAAGGTCCCCATTGCCTCCTGTACTTCTGTCTGCCCTTGTAGCAATCCTATCAGGACTACCCAGCCCCACTTCTCCCTTCTTGCTCCCTTATTAAAATAGTCATCTCCTCCTGTATCCCATTCCTTCTGTTCTCTCTTCCAATCTATTGTCAAAAAAAGTTGTGATTAACACTTAGGTCTAGGCCATTCCAAAAAAAAAAAAAAAAAGGAGTAAGGACTTCAATTCTGAGTTCAAAGACCTTATAGCATATTTGAGATTTAGCTGGAGAAAGAGGAAAAAGTCAACAGCTACAAGAAATGTATGATTATAAGTGTAAGGAATGAGCAAAGAGGGAGGCTCACTCCAAGCTGCAGTGGAAAAATGTCCAGGTAGAATTGGGGCATCTGAGTGCAACACTGGAGGGTACACTGGATTATAAGTGAAGAGGAAAGAGCAGGCGATTGTGGGGGAGATGGAGAGCAGCAACAGAGCCCTAACCAGGGCTTGACAGTAGGAAAGAGCTAATGTTTTGTGAAAGTGTAGCCCTAACCCAGAGTATTTGCTTACAAGGAAGAATTGGAAATGGAATAATCAAATTTTATGGTGTGAATTTCAGGATCCAGAACAGGTGGGTGAGGACTATTTGGATGGAAAGCCTGTCCTCATTTCAATTGTAGATTTCCCACCAATGCCTGCAGTGAGTCCTGCAGAGAAACCTTACTGGTCAGTCACTTCCCAGGGCCCCTTGTGAACAGTCTTGTGAGTGTAAGCCTTCCTTCCTCTCATTGCTTTAGAAACAGGTGATTGTTAAACTCCACAGGGCTTCCTTAATGCCAGTTGTGAGATGTATCTCCTGTTATTTCTGTGGAGGAAGCTGTTTAATCTCTGGATTTGACCTCAGAGTCCATGAAGAAGGAAGTGATTTAAGGTTTAAGAGTATCGACGGCAGCGTTCAGGCGTCAGACCATCTTTCTGGGTTGACTTACTGCAGCTTGCTCAGAGGAGAGAACGTGTGGGCTGGCAAGGACCCTGGACACCGTCTAACTCACAGTTTCTCAAAGTGGTCACGCAGTCTTGGGGATTTGTTAATTATCCCCTAAAATCTGAAAAATTTCGAGTTTTCACTTAGATAGTAACCTAAAAAAACGGTCTGTGTTCTGAATGGCCGTCTTATTACCAAATCCTGCTCTTTCAGTGCCTGATGGTATATTGATGGCTAAATAGGAAATATTATTGACATTGGCTGGTGAATACAGAAGAGAGGTAGCTTTCATGTGAAAAAGATGCACTTGTATCACTTGAAGGCCAGATAGTGTTATAAAGCCATATGTGAACAAAGTTTTAAAGAAGTTTCAATATAAATGCCTCTCCCTCTTCTAATATCTTCAAGTAAACTTTGGAGATTCCTGTTTGGTGTTGCCCATACCCTGCCTTCCATTTATGTAGATTGGGCTCATGAGCTGGGCCAAGTGAAAGAAGATTCCAAAATGGCGGATTTGCACTGACCAGGGCTCAGATTGGTCCAGTCGGGAAGAAAAGAGGACAGGGTGGGAGGAGCAGGCGGAAACCAAATGAGGCTTTGGGATCTCTGGGAGTGGATAGGTAGGAAAGTGTAGATGAGGAAGAGAGAAGGAGAGGCGTTAAGCCAGTTTTGGCATGAAACATCTAGAAAGTAAGAGGAATAAAGGAAATGAAATTTTAAAAAGAGCTGCTACAGTTATAAATAGATTCTTCTTGTGTATTCTGGGACCTCAGGAATGAAAACTCTCAGCTAGGAGCTCAACTCCACCAGGAATTCAGTAGTGGTTGTGCTGGCTAACATCTTTTCCTCATATGAAATTTTCATGAAGGCTGAGTGTTTACAGCTTCTAAGTGGCTTTGGGTAGTTTTCTAACCTGGCAGAGGAATGAAGGATGGGCTGAGGAAGGATGAGGTGGAGATAGCCAGCCGGGAGCAGGCTGTGGACCAGCAAAGCAGGTGGCAGGGCACAACTCACTAACATTTACCCAAGAAAAAGATGGAGATGTAACTCAAATAGAAAGAAAAGTTTGATTGGCTTGAGGGGATTTTGAACTTAGGTGGGGGCTCATTAAGTAGATGACCTTAGATGGAAAAAAAAAATCTACCATTTCATGTTCATTTTGAAGCTTAGTTCTTCATAGAATGGCATTTTTCATTTTTAGGGGCTTTAAAGAGCAGAATGTTCAAAACCACTAAAATTGCTCCAGGAGGCTGTAGAGCTTTCAGAGAATAGCTTTCTCCAAAGAGAGGAAATAAAAGGAAGCCCTTCTTTTTCTAGATTTAAAAAATTTGAGCCACTATGCTTTGTACTTTGGGAAACTCTGTCACTGGCCATTGTTATATAATTGTTTAGTAATCCAAGCACATTGATGTGGTTAGTTTGATTCCACAAGCTATCTTGGTCAGAGTGATAAAATGCTTGGCATTGATGCCTCTACCACTTCTGTTTACCATGGAGAGGAAAATGCTTTGGAATCAGGCAAGAACTCAGTAACAACACAATGCCATCCTTCTTGGACAGCAAAATGGAAGTTCATCAAATTTCTCAGCCAGTTCTGAAGTGACTTTAAAGTTGACTTTTTTTTTTTCTTTTTACCTATGGTTGACAGTTCCAGTGAGTCCTTTTTTTTTTTTTATTAAGAACAACCATGGGATTTTATTAAGCTACAGAGGAAACTAGCTTTTGCTAGACACAGTAATGTGTATATGCCTAATTTTTCTTTTCTTTCTTTCTTACGGCTTCTGTTTTTTTCCCCCGGTTTTTGAAATACTAACATACATATTTGTTAATGCAATGCATAAATTAGAAGCTGGTGCTGCTCTAAATGTGTGGCTTTTCTGACTACCTAGATTCCAAACACTGAAAGCAACAAAGAAACTGTTCCAGATACCTCTTTGTCATTGCCTGAAAGTGTACATTTTCAAGAGATTGGCCAAAGGTGAAGTCTTGTCTAAAGATGTTGCAGACTACTTTATCTACTTTTTCTAACAGTCTCGCATGCCATGATGTCATTTGTTCTTTATTTTCTCCGAGCACATCACTTATGCATTGTCCACCTCCCGTTTTTGTACTTTTCTCATTATGTCATGACAACTGAAGTAATGGTTTTTGGCATCAGTTACTCTGTACATATAGATTTAAACATAGTCAACAAAATCACACAGCATTTCTGGCTAAAGAACTATAAGATGGTCATCTAGCTCAATATTTAAATTATATCAATGAGTTATCAATGTGAAAACCACAAATTAAAAATTTTCAAGAAAATTTGCAAACCACTGAGAATGTATCTGTAAAACCCGGTGCTAGTCACCTACCCAATATCCAGTCTACCCTTCCCTGAGGATCTTATTTTTTTAAAAAAATTCTCCCTCCCATATTACTTTACATTAAGGAGTATCTTTTGACATACATTTGACTAATGAGATACAAGCAGAAAGCTGTTAGAGATTTCAGAGAAAATTTCACAGTTCTTTCATCCTTTTCTCCTCTTCTACTTGGGTGGAATTTGGATGTGATGCCTGGAGGTGTGGTAGCCATTTTGCAACTGTGAGGCAACAAGTATGAGAACAAAGCCCCACATGCCAGGATGGTAGAGTGGAAAGATGGATGAGTTTAGTTGCTGATGACATCATCGAACCACTCTATTATTCCTAGATTATCTACTCCTGGACTCTAGTTGTGGAGACTTCTATCTGTGTAAGGTAAAATAGCAGGGTTTTCTGTATTTGCAAAGGAGTACAATCCTAAGTGAAATTCCCAGATACTTTGCATCTGTTTGTAGTTATTATTTCTTTAGTAAAACAAGAAAATAACTGATCAGCAGCTTCTATATTTGGCCTTTCCATAAGGTTATATATGCTTATTAGCTACTCTCAGTACCATTTCTCTGAGTTAGCTGATCCAGGTATTCCTTTGATTACCTGCTCTTCAGTTTAGTGGCATCTGAAGTGTTTGAATTACACAGAGCAAGAGTCAGGGTTCAGTTTAGGGGTCTCTAAAGCTAAGCATAATGGATGGTTGTAGTTTCAACATGCTAACAGTCTAATTAGACACCTGAAGTCATTGTTACTTCATGAAAAGAAGCATTTTTGTGGCTGATTTTCTGTAGTCAGCAAAATTATTTTATAGTATATCCATATGTCATGCTCCATTTAATTGTCATATCATAGTTTTTCTCCTTCAGTATAGTCGTTATTTATGCATTTAATATTTTATTAATATGTCCTCAAAATAACCTGAATGGGCATAAATACTGATAGCAGTTAAATGAAATTTAATCCTAGTGGATTTAAGACTGTTGTTGTTCCATTTCAAATGAACCATTATTGTGTTCCTTTGGTTCTATTTATTATTAGAAGTCGTTAGCATCCTTGTACCTGTTACATAATAATCGTCTTCTTTTCTGTGTTTTGAATTTTTTAAAAATTTGAGACATCCTTTTCGGAAGTGCATAGTGCATGCCTTGAAACTACAATGAACACACTTCATTTTAATATGGAATTGTTGTTATTGAGTTAAAAAATCCACAAAACTTAGAAGTCAAATACGCTGGTAGTCCTTTCTTCTTTTTAAAAGGGGGATATATTACTGATTGTTGGGGTGTAAGGAAGGTTCTAGCAGAATGCTCATTTTGTAATCAATACATTGATAAAGAGAACTCAGGACTGAGGCAGGAACTTGAGAAAGTGGGTTTGCTGTCCATCAGAAAGTGAGGGTCATTGTTTTTCTGTTGCTGTGTAGGAAGAAGAGAAGGAAAGAATGAAGACTGAGCAAATTAGTGCGCGTCTGGAGCCTCACTTGTGGAAACACCCGAGAACTTTTTTCTATAACAAAGCTTTATTGAGATACAATTCATACACCATAAAATTCACTCTTTTAAAGCATACAATTCAGTGTTTTTTAGCATACTTACAGCATTATGCAACGATCACCACTGTGTAATTTTAGAACATTTTCATGACCCCCAAAGGAAATCCTGGACCCATTACCAGTTGCCCCCACTCCCCCTTCCTCCTGCCCCTGGCAACCACTCATTTAGTTTTTGTTTCTATGGATTTGCCTTTTCTGCCCATCTCATATAAATGGAATCATACTATATGTGGTCCTTTGTGACTGGCTTCTTTCACTTAGCATAATATTTCAAGGTTCACCCCTGTTTTAGCACATATCAACACTTCATTTTTTTTTGTTGTGGAATAATAGTCCATTGTATGAATAAACCACATTTTGTTCATCCAGTCATCAGTTGATGATCCCTTGGGTTGTTTCTGCTTTCTGGCTATTATGTTTCAATATCTTTTGGGGGGACGAGGTAACTAGGTTTATTTATTTATTTATTTTAATGGATGTACTGGGGATTGAACCCAGGACCTTGTGCATGCTAAGCATGTGCTCTGCCACTGAACTATGTTTCCCCCTTTCTGGCTATTATGAATAATTCTCCTATTAACATTCATGTACAAGTTTTTGTATGAACATTCATGTACAAGTTTTGACTGACAAAGACTCTCTCCTTGACCAAGCTTTGAACGGCTCCTCTGTTTCTTTTCCTTGATTAGGATTTGACCTTGGTCCTGTCCTTGCCAGGCCAGCAGAGCCCAGTATTAGCAAGTATCTTGCCAAGTCAGTTGAGCAGGAATCCTTCAACCTTTGATTACTGATCATTCTGGTATCTAGTCAAATTCTTCAACTTCACTTTTGTTGTGTGAGTCCTTGAACTGCCTTCAGCAAGAATCCCATGAAGTTAGTTTAGCAAAATTCCCTCTACCCTTCATGTCTTCTCTTAATTTTCCACACACTGACTCCCTCACTTTTATTGTTGACCATAAATCCCCAGCTGTCTTTGCTGTATTTGGAGTCAAACCCCATCTCTCTCCCCTATGTGATAGTCTGGACACATGTTGCAATAGTCCAGAATGGTCTTCCTTACCATTTTAACAAGTGTCAGAATCCTTTTTTCTTTAATAGGATATATGTTTTCATTTCTCTTGGGAATGTAGAATTGCAGGGTGATACAGTAACTCTATATTTAGCATTTTGAGGAGCTGCCAAACCATTTTCCAAAGTGGCTGAAACATTTTATATTCCCACCAGCAATGTATGAAAGTTCCAACTTCTCCACATCCTGATCAACTCTTGTTACTGTCTGCTGAGAAATGTTTAAGAACAAAAAAGCCAAATATTAGTTTTCAAGTCTTATTGTTGTTCTGTGATATGAGGGCCACTGATCTCTCCAACACTCAGTAAAGTTTTCTATATTATCAACGGTGTGTGCAGTGGGCTTAGGGAAAGGGGTGGGTGCCAGACCTCATGTCTATAGAGACTTGGTCCTGGTAGAGGAAAACGGAGGCCACAAAGGAGACTTGTGTGAAGCTCATGGCACTCTGAGAACAGAATCCCAGAGCAAGAGTGCTCAGAAACCAATGGAGAATTGGGACAGGCTATTTAGGTTGGTATTTGAGTGATGCCTTTAAGACATGAGTAATATACTTGAAAGAGTCACTGGTGTGCCCTAGTAATTGTTGATATCTTCCCCTTGACTTTTACAACCAACATGAAGAAAACCACATTTGCAATTATCCTCAAAACAAAGACCCTCTTCCTAGCAAAGATAAATGACACACACATATTTTAAAGAAAATGATTTTAAATTAATTGTGTTTTGATAAATGTTTGCATACATTGTTAGATGGTTGGCATAATTAAATTTAATCTGAGATGTAGCCAAACTAAGATTAAGAACAATTGTTTTGCACAACATTCAGGGTCCATCTGCCCTTAATGCTGTTCACCTCATACTGTCTGATTGACTGTTCTGTTCTCAAAGGACTGGGAAGGAGATGAGAGAGAAGAAAAAAGCCCCTAGGAATAAGAGTTAGTGTTTTCTCTTCCAAACACCTTAATGCTCTATCAGACGTGCTATGCGTGTGCATATATGTGCAGACTCTGAAACATGTTCTCCAAGCACTGTGAGTACAAGATTATGAACACCCCTCATAACCCCTACTATGTTCTCTGCCACGCTGGGGTTGAACAAAATGAATACGGTTGATCGATTCTCCCAGCTTCTCACTTGGTTGTTAAAAGCCTCGATAACTAAACAGCTTTCTTTCTGTAATGTCTATTTTTTCATAAGTCAGACATGGAACATTTATTTTCTTTTGAAATAGGCTCTTTTGCAGACAAAACGCTGTAGATCAATTACTTCATTTAAAAAGATTTGTCTCTCCAGAAGTTGAACAAAAACAACAGAAGAACCTATAATCTTATTGATTAAAATTTTTAACTGCAGTAAATTTTTTATAGCACTGAAACTCAATGCCTTTGAAGTAGGAAGTAGATGGTTTTCCATAAAGACCCAAAGCTCTTAATTAATATTCATAACAATTAATATGTATAATTTTGGTCACCGGAGGATGACTCCAGTTTTCCATTGATGCAATAGAAATATATTGAGGACAATGAAAAAGTAATTAACAACTGAATATGAGGGTCATAACACTAAATTATTCCCTAGTTCATCGTAAGCTCTGCATGCATACAGAATTATTTTCTGAAAGTAAGACAATACTGAATGTCGTGTTTCTCCTCTAAATTACGCATTTCATGTTTTTCTTGGATGCAGATGACTTTGGGTGTAATATGGATAATTAAATGCTAACACATCAAGCTTGAGCATTGAGAGGAATTTAGGAATTATGATAAGGGATATCTTAATAGATAAAAGAAAAACTCAGCTCTATTTAAATTTCCTACTTCTGAAATGTGGAAATTATTTAAAGTCAGAAATTTGGAGCAGTTTAGTGTTTGAAATAGTCACGTGCAAATCTCTGTTCTGATCCTCTTTCTGTCACTGACTTAAGTGGCAAAGATCGATAAGCTGTTTATGTGTTGATAGGCCAGCAAATAAATACTCTTTCTATTCAGTTTCGTTCAGTTCAGTATAGCTACAGAGAACCTCGTATTGTTACGGTTTCTGGTGGTACTGAAAGACTCAGTCCTTTCCCTCTGGAAGCTTCAGAAGAAAACTGTGTATGTGATTGTGGAAAGCTACAGTTTACAGTGCCAAAAGTATCGACATCTTTTCTTCCTCTATTGTTTGTTATTTTAATATGCTTTTCAGAATAGTTTTCTGGGTAACAGCAAAGCTGATAGATAAACTATAATGTGACATGTGACAGTGCCCATTTGGGAATGTATCTTTTTTAGATGCAGTTCTAACTTCTGTCCCTACCATTTGCTAATTATATAATTCAAAAAAAGGTAAGAGGCATGCTTTTTCCAGGCAGTAGATGCCACACCAGAGGCTGGCTGGACAGAGATGTCATTACACAGGTTCCAATGTGCCAAACTGTAGCTTTTGAAGTATAATATCTAAGAGGACTTAGTGTGGGAACTTGTGTTTTGCAGTGTAGTTTTTTAATGACCATAATCTTTCTCTCCAAGACACGACCGTCCATGATTTACTGAACTCCATGTCCACTGCCTAGGTAGATGCAGGCTTTGAGTGGGAAAGGGGAGAGGAGATATGGTGTTGAAAGAAGCCTCTGTGTTTTAATCCTGAGAACTCTATGTGCTTGTTGGGGGAGGGGATGGGCAGTGGGGATGGTGGTGATGAAGTAGAAGGGGCAGAAAGCACCCAAAGACCAGCTCTTCTCACCTCCATCCCCATCAACTGTAGGTTCTACTGGAGGGTCATTTTAGTTATCCAACTTCTCTCAAATGCAATTTATTCCAGGAGAGCTAAAGCCGGTTATTCCGCTAATCTCATCACTTAGAAAGGAGAATAAGAGACACTTAGAGCTGGAGTTTGGGAAATGGAAGTCAGGTAAATGAGATGATCCAGGTGTGGGAAGTGGATGGTGAGCTTTGGACGTGGCAGGAAGGAAGGGGTGTTTGATTGAGTGCCTCTGGGTCAGAGAGTAGGTGCTCTAGTCTAAACTGTATCCTCTCAAATTCATATATTGAAGTCTTAACCCCCTGTAAGTAACTCATAATGTGGCTATATTTGGAGATAGGGGTTTTGAAGAGGTAATTAAGATAAAATGAGGTCATATGTGGGTCCTAATCTAACATACCTGGTGTCCTTGTAAGAAGAGGAAGTTAGGACACACACACACAGAGGGAAGACCATATGAAGACAGAGGGAGGAAACTCCCATCTGCAAACCAGAGAGGGAAGCCTCAGGAGAAAGAACCCTGGCGACACCTTGATCTTGGACTTCTAGCCCCCATAACTATGAGAAAATAAATTTGTATTGTTTAAGCCACCCTGTTGGGGGTATTTTCCTATGGCAGCCCTAGGAAACTGACCCAGTAGGACCTAGGGAGACAAGTTCATAGTGAAGTAGGCAGGTGACAGAGCTGGCCATCGTTGAGGTTTGTCCAAGGCCCTTGCAGCAGGTGGTGTCAGGTAGATGGCTGAGGTCTGAACACTGACTAATGTGGGAGGCTGCAGAAACTCTCTGACTCCTCAGGCCAGGCTACTCTGGCTGGATGCTCTCCAGAAGAGCCTTGATTCCCCCTCCTCTACCTGCTCCCCAGTTCCTAGAAGGAAGTAGGGAGAGTTCATGATGCAACAGAGGAAGGGGGAAGGGGATATTTCCTACAGTCTTCCCGGGGGCAGGCAATAAAGGGACATCTTGCCTGCAGAGAATTTAAAGCCAAAAATAAAACTGACTATGAATCGATATACTTCTTATTGTCACCATGCTCCGGCAGTTTTAAACAATGCCAGCGGTAAAATCCTACCACCCGCATCACTTTCCCCGCCCCCGACCAAATCAGATATTTCTGTTGGCCTAAGTGTTAAACAATTGCTGTGATTACAGTTGAGTTTTATGAATTTATATCTAAGCTTCCAATTGAACATATTTTTATGAGCTCTCCTTTAATAAAAATTGCATTCAGCATGGAAGTTAATTTGGAGACGTCCCAGGTATACAATAGGCCCTGGCTCAGGCGGAGTCAGCTACAGGCATTGGTTTGGAGAGTAGGTTCCCTGGGATTCAGAATCGTTTGCACTCACTGGGAGTGCAGTTTCTGTCTCCCAGTCCGGTGGTGCTTCCTGTGCCTGCTTTTAAACTGTAGGTTAGAAATTAACCATGACACCATGTGACTGTAAAGATGGAAGAGGGGAACTTGAGTTACTTCAATTCTGTCATGCTTTGTGACCTCTTGGAGTTTTTATGTTTCATATTTCAAAGGGAAAACTGACTATGGACTGCAAGGTGGAATATTTTTGTTTGTTAAGGGTATCTTCTAGTTCATCCATGAAATATTTTACTGATTTTGAATCCTATCATGAAAATTAAAATATCTGCTCCAAGTGATCAACACACCGGATTCACTGCTGGGTTGTATTCTTTTCTGTTATCTCTAAGAGGAAAAGAGCATTGGTATAATTCCTGCGTTTGAGGTGATATTTAGACCTCACGCCCTGGGAGCTTAGATGATAGCCAGCTAGCGTCATGTAAATCAGTTTCTCACATTAGCACGATATAGACATTCTTGCATAAGGTATGCCAAGGCCCAAATTAATGTGGGATTGATTCACTCCTTACTGGTTCATTCAAAAAACTCTCCTTGAGGGCTAACTGTGTGTCTGACACTTTGCTTGATATTGAAGGTACAGAGATGATTAAACCTGATGCCTGCTTTTGAGAACTTCTAGTCTTGGGGAGGAGATAGATGTTGAAGCAAATAAAACACAGGGTGTAAACATAGGGAAATAAGAATAATAAGCAAGTAATTTACCCTGCTGGGTTGAGACCGGATGATGATTTTTTAGCTGTTTTTGTTCTGTTTTTTAAAAGGAGTGCATCTTTGCCAGGAAAGACAGAACAGAGCCTTGCAGGGAGGAGGAAGAGCTTATATGAGATACAGAGGCGTGGAAGTGAATGGAGAGTTTAGGGGAGGGCAAGCAGTTCTCTGTTCTGTGTGCCCAGTGGCTCAGGAGACCAGGCTGAATGGGTGGGGTCATCAAAAGATTTGTAGAAGAAGGGCAACTCGATCAGACCCACATTTTGGAAATAGTGCTTGGGTAGCAATGAATTAGAAGGAGGAGAGGCCAGAGGAAGAGAGAAAAGTTAGTGGGCAAGTTCTCTGTCTGTAAACAAGGCAGGTCAGGCAGCTGGTACCTGAGGAGGTACCGGCAGATGAGCCCCAGAACACCCTTGGCCCCATCTCCAAAACACTCTTTCCACAAGTGATAAACTCTCAAGCAAGTGCTGTCAAGCACGTGTGATTCTGCCTGGACTGGGCTGACTCAGCCAAAAATATTCTAAGTTGCATGTGCCATTTTGTGTCAATTTTATTATATTCCCCATCTGTTAGATTTAATCTTGTTTTGCTAATAAAATCCAAAGTGGGGAACATATCAACTTCTCTTATTAATCCAGACTCTAGTTTCTTTGAAAGGTACATCTTTAAAAAATTATTTTAAAATTTCAAAGTAATACATATAAGTGATTTATTAGTATTTCAAGAGTTTTGCTGTCAATAGAGGAGCTCCTATTTTCATGCTTTTAGCAGTTCCTCTGGTATTTACCACCGTTTTTAAACCACTGATGAGTGCACAGGCAGGGCATGTTTCCTGCTTGTTTTCATGGGATATGTCAGGTGGTCAGCAATTTTTGGAGTGGAGCCAAAGGGGGCACCTCACTGTTCAGTACTTTGACCTATACTTAACTGTTTCGACTTCTGTGCAGCGTTTTTCTTTCTCTGTATTGTGTCTGTTAGCATGAAACAGGAGTTTCTCCATACATAGAACAAGTGACTGCGGGAGGTATAAGTAATCCTGCTCCTTAGACTTTCAACCAAAACCCCCTGGTCGAGCCTCCTCCTCACTCTTGCCTCCTGAGATGATTGATGCTTTAGTTCTCCAGCCTTTCTTAGTTTGGGGGTAGGAATTGATTGTGTCTCTAGGCACTTGGTACTCAGCTTCCCCCTCACTCTGGTTCTTTGATTAGCTTTGCATCTTCCAAATATTTGTTGTTATTTCTTATCTCCTGCTGTTTCTCTGTCTTTGTGCCTTATGGATTTGTATCTGTTAAATGGTTATTATTCCTGATTTGGTGTGATTTTAGAGAGTAAAGGGAGATATGTGTGTTATTTCATCCTGGTGAACTAGAAATCACTAAAAAACAAATGAAGTAACTATAACAACCACCGTGCCAATCCAGTATGGTTTTAAACTAATGGATGCACTTTCACAAAATTCATTTCATTTAACACTTAGAAATCCCTGTGAGGTGGTAGGAAGGGGTTAGTATGCCTATTTCATGGACTCCTGCAAATGGGTAAAGTAACTGGTCCAACTTCTTAGGCTGAGTTGGTAGAAGAATTAGGACTTGAATCTGGTTTTCTGACTTCCAGCCAAGCCTCCTTGCATTAGCCTGTGAGGTTTTCTCAAGGTTAATATTTTGAATAAAACACTTTTCATCTCTTTTAGACGTGAAACTGCAGATAATTTTAACAAGAAATAGGTCAGTCCTTTTCCTCCATGACTATTACAACTTTACATCATTGCGTATTTCTAAAGATAAGCATCTTTTCAGTACTTTTAATGTACTACTACTGTAGATCCTAAAAGCACAATTCTCCCTGTGGGCTTATGATCTAATGAGACATATAAGACCATAAAGGCAGAAAATGAATAAGGAGAAGTTGGGTAATTCTCCTTCGGTAGACATATTTGGCATCTGGCTTCAGATTCAGAGCCATTTTTTTTTGTTGTTGAATCTTGGGGCCCTAACCCACAGCCACTTCATTATGGGAGAGACATTTAAGGGGAAGGAGGGAGGGACTTTTGAGGAGGAATTTAAAGAAGGGGATAAAAGGAATGGCTGTAGATTCGGATAGAGAGCAGAAGCTTAGCCTTAGGTTATGTGAAATAAAACATAACCTTTCCTGGTTTATACACGACGTAATAGCCCACCTAGAAATGAAAGCTCGATTAACACAGAGCAAGTGACCTCAAACGTTTTATAAATGTTTGCTCCCAAACATTTCTTCTCTATTTGTCATCTCAAGAATGTTAGTCTGAAGATTTCTCCTATATAGCGCAGAAACATTTTCAAACAAGGATGGAAAAACGTTACAAAGCTGGTTGCCACTTTGAGAGACTTGTGAAATAAATACACTAATTTTACATTAAAATTAAAATTTTAATTTCACTTGTTCTCCTCATTCCTCATTTGATGTGCACTTTAGTATAAGGATAAAAATGACCAAAATGAATATAGGCTCCAATTCCATTTTCAGGGCAGTTTTTGAGGTTTGATCAAGGGAAGGGAGAAGGGAGGGGGCTGGGGCTTAAACAAGGAAACACGAGATAGGAAGGGCAGATTTCATCATATCAAGTATTCCAATTCACGAATTTGCAAAAGGGTTTTCTTGTATTACCAAACATCTAGGTACATAATGGCTGTCCCCTAAATTTCCCCCTGCCTTTACTATATACTTCTAATCAATACAAAATATTTTTCTTGGGACATTCTGGGGCACAGCCTGTAACATCAGCCCACTCCAGTCTACTTTCTTTTTTGGAGTCCCTCTCCAGCCATCACAATTTTTTCTCTAAAGCAGTTGATGAGGACACGGTGGGACAGAGTTGTGAGAGTATGGGTTCTAGTATTAGACTAATTTGGCTTTGATGCCTGGTAACTCCACGTGGCCCTATGATCTGGGACTGATTTCTTCTCTGAGACTCAGTTTCTTTATATGCAAAATGGATATAAAGTTATGTTTGCTGTACTTTACAGGTTTCTTTAGAAGATTAAATGATATAATGAATGTGTAATACTAAATCAGTGCCTGGCGTATACTAGATACTCAATAAAAGGCAACCATTATTGTTATTAGTAAACATATAGTTTCAGAGAGTCAAATTTTTGAATAAAATTGTGTTTTGCTTCGTTTCCTCTCAAAAACAAAAACATACTTAACTTTTTAATTGTAATACTTTTGTATAAAGTTTGAAAATTAAAGCAGTCAACATAGAAAGTAATACTGAGTTAATATCAGATACTAACTTCAATGCTGATATGAGTGATTCTACCAAACTCATTAGAATAGACATTTACTCAACAACTGGTATATACCACATGTTATATATGTGGAAAGAATGCAGACATGAATAAAATTATTCTCTGGCTGCAAAAAACTTAGAATCTTGAAGGAGGTAAGGCTCTATATCTAACTATGCTATACAGTACTGTAAGTCCAGTACTGGAGACAGGATACCATTGGAGTACAAAGAATGAATGGCTAATTCTCATGAGTGGCATGAGTGAAGCTTCACAAGGTGGTTGGTGTGGTTTGGATGAGTAGGGTTTGGATGTGGTCAGGTGCTGAAAGGAAGGAATTCTAGATTAGGAAGAAGCTCTAGCAAAGGATGAAGTTGGAGGCTCATGTTCAAAGGAGAGCTCTGATCTGGCTACAATGAAGTATTTTTCCCCCATGTTCACTGCAACATTATTTACAATAGCCAAGATATGGAAACAACCTAAGTGTCCATTGACCAATGACTAGGCAAAGACTAAATACATAGACATATTTCAGCCGTAAGAAAGAAGAAAACCCTGTCATTTTTGGCCATATGGATGGATCTTGAAGGCATTAAGCTAAGTGAAACAAATCAGTCAGAGAAAGAAAAAAAAGGGAGATGAAAAGACGTTGGGGTCATATTCTCAAGTCTTTACATACCTTGTAAGAAGTCTCTGTGTGGGGGAATGGGTATAGCTCAAGTGGTAGAGTGCATTCTTAGCATGCACGAGGTCCTGGGTTCAATTCCCAGTAACTCTTCTAAAATTAAATAAATAAATAAACCTAATTATCCGCTCCCCACTGAAAGTCACTATTTTATTTAGGAGGTAATGGAAAGCCACTGAAGGTACTTGAACCTAACAATGACATGGTCCAATTATTGTTTTAGAAGGGATAGCTTTTTGGAAGGAGAATTGCAAAGTGCTGAAACAGCCAAGAGACTCTATCAATCATCAGGCTCCTGAGGTGGATCTGTTAATATCTGAGCAGTCCTGAGCATTGGCAGGAGTGAGGACAGCATTTGGGATGGTTAAATTTGGACCTGATTTCCAAAGTCGAGTCCATAGCCATTGGCTGCAGGTGAAGAGTTATTGGCACTCAAAAAATCCTTACTGTGTTCCTTAGAAAGATAATAAATCCTGGATGTTAAAATTCAAACACCATCACATATAAAATGAGAGAAGTCAAAGTCTCTTAGAGACTCCCTCTGTGTCCTTGGGAATATTTTAGGGGAGAAGCTCTTTTCCAGGGGATCTGGATCATAGGGTTGTATATTGTGTGAGGATTCCTCTAAGATATGTTTCCAGAAATGGAACCATTAGGCTAAGTAGTCACTTCCATTTTGTAAAGAAGCAGGATGAGAACAAGGATAAGGAGAGGCTGCCACAGAGACAGAGTATGGAAAAGAAAAATGGACCAATTGATGGTGCCTTACCCTGGGTGAGCCAGGAAGTGCTAAGATTGCGATATGGAGTACGAGGTTAGCTAGGACAGGAGTCTGGTCACTGTTTCCTCTGAAGCCAACAAAGAGGAGGAAATGATGGATGAAGGAATGGGATGATGAACTGGAAGATGAATGATTCTGGTATTATCAATGATTTCAGTGAATTAATTGTCAAAATACTGGGCTGAGAATTTGTAGGGTTAAAAATGTGGGGAAAAAAGGAAAAGGCTTGAAAAACACATTTTGGTAGATAGAAAAGAGAATCTGTGGGAGCAAAGTGAAGTACTTTCAAGCAACAGTTAGTTAGGGACCAACTGAGGTCCATTCTTTTCCATAAAACCTTGAAAAGGAATTCAGGCTTATCTAGAACTTCTCTTGAGAAGGCAGAGAGGAAGGAATTATATCATACAACACACAGGAAAACGTCTTAAAAATAAATTTTAGTTTCTTTCCTCCTTGATGTCACTTATTATGGCAGCTGTTACCACACATCTATCTCTTTTCTCTTTAATAAAACCCCACCCAGCTTTGCTTTGTCCTCATTCTGCTGTTCCTTCTTTCCCACTGCTTCCATGAGCTTCTTAGATTTTTCACTTTCCTTTTGAGGATAATTCTGTGGCCTATTTTATATAAATCAATTTTATCTTTCTGGATTTTCTCCAACTCCCTTCTCTACTCATTACCTTGATCATTTCAGCAAATGGCCAGGACTTGAGTGTCACAAGCAGAGAATTCTCTTGAGGAGGCAGGAGAGAGGGAACGATCACAGACACTTGGTGTGTAATATTTTTGCCTGTAAGGCAGCAGTTCTCAGCAACTGTGGAGCAGCAGCAGACGAAACTAGTGTTTGAGTTGATCTGATGGGATGTGATCAAACAATCTAAATATTAAACATGGAAATATCAAAGATGGATTTGAAGTTGTGGAGACATGTGTGAGCAATGTATTTGTTGGTTGGCTATTTATTATAGTATATGGATTACTTTGATGGGACATTGTTCTCAAATATTTCTTTCACTGTGCTTTTCTTTTCAATCATCTCCCTTGGCACTTCTCAAGGCTTAATTACAGGTATGTCTAATATTTTGGATGCCTGAACTTTTATTCTCCAAACAAGATTGCTTTGACTGATGCCCCTTTGTTCCTTCTGAACGCCTTTGGGATGTTGCCCACGACTGACTTCCCTTTGTCTGAATTGCTCTTTTCCCAGATCTTTGCATAACTGGATCATTCTCATGCTTTAGACTCTAATTCAATTATCACTTTCTCAGAGGGCATTCTCTGACCAGCTTATCTATTCCCAATCTGTTTAGTTTGATGGTTTATTTACTTATTCTTACATATCTTTTCACTAGAATGTCAGTTCTATTAGGAAAGGGATTTTTTTTCTGTCTCATTTACCGCTGTCATCCCTACATGGTCTACCACTGTGTGAAGGACAAATATATTACTAATTCACTTTGAATATGATTTCAGTGTGATGGGTTCTTTCTGGATGCTGAGGTTGTTTATTTGGCAATTATGATTTTCCTAAGGTGATACTTCCTACATTA
The DNA here is from genome assembly GCF_048773025.1 of Camelus bactrianus. Classification (NCBI taxonomy): domain Eukaryota; kingdom Metazoa; phylum Chordata; class Mammalia; order Artiodactyla; family Camelidae; genus Camelus; species Camelus bactrianus. The sequence goes on from NC_133540.1 coordinate 37,905,259, forward strand.
ATATGTACGTATACTTATGCTCCTTTTATTTGCCTTCTTAATTAAAAGCCAATTGATTTATAGTTAACAGTAACTTATAATAATATTTGAAATTACTTTTATATTACTGCTATTAAAATTTTACCCCCAAATTCCATGACCCTATGAGAGTATATTTCTCTAATATGGCAAAAGGCCCAGACGTGATATCAACCAGGTAATTGTTTTACAAGAGAAAGGTGACTCTGAAAGGGAAGACAGTTCAAGAGGGATGGGGGCTCTTGAGATGAAATTTGGAATGCTCAGTTAAGGAATGTGTGCAGTTCTGTGAGCACAGATTTTTTTAAAAATTTAATTTAATTAATTAATTTTTTTGTAGGGGAGGTAATTAGGTTTATTTGTTTGTTTGTTTGTTTAATGGAGGCACTGGGGATTAAACCCAGGACCTTGTGCATACTAGGCATGCACTCTATACCACTGAGCTATACCCACCCACTGTGAGTGCAGATTTTAAAGGAGCAAGTATGAGTGAAGAAGAGAAAAATATGACAAACAGACACAAGCACAGAAAAAAAAATCCCACAAGTTTAAGAAAAATGTGAAACAGGACAAAGGGATGCTTTTAGAGTTTTAATAATAAAATAGATACTCAGTAATCTGCTGGTTGTAGATGGTGTGAGGCAAACAGATGCAAGGGAGAAGGCGGAGACCATCCACATTTGATTTGGATTTTTTCTTAAAGCGAGTGGTGTTCAGACTGGGGAAACTAGAGCACAAATAGTTAATAGGTGGTTGAAAACTGAGGTAAATGAAATCTCATTTATCAATAGTCTCTGACTCTTAAAAAATAAGACCTCAAGTTTTTGATGGATGACATAATCCCAGGCCACTGAAAGGCCTAGCATGTGTAATAGTGGATTTTTGTTTTTGGTAATTATTTTAAAATCATGGAGAAATGAAGAAGATCCAAAAGATCAAATGTGAAAATGGTGCCTATATTATCAAGATGGGAAAATTCGTCAGACAGGTGGAAATTCAACATAGTTCTAGAAATACACTATGAATATAAGGAGGGAGATTCATGCTGTGAATCTCGTATCCATTCCAAAGAATTTTGTCTAATGAGTGACCTTTTCACCTGGAAAACAGTATTTAGAAACTTTTTAACGGAACTTTAAATCTAGTTAAATTCATTTAAAATCTGTCTTTCCTTTTTTTTTTTTTTTTTAAATTGTGACTTGTATAAAGACATAAAGTTTTGCTTCTCAAGTTTGGATGACAGAACCTGGGAGAGAGAGAGAGACTATGATAGATGAAAATCATCATTCAAAATGACTTCATCAGATTAGAAAGTTAGGTAGAACTCAACAAGGTAATATTTCAGGTGGATAAAAGTGACATCTTGAATTTAGGGTTTAAAAAAAAAGTCTTGCAAGTGTTGTTAGGCAAACACATATAATGAAAACACCTGGAACGTTCAGTTCGTTCCAACAAAAAGCAATAAAAATTTGTACTTTATGCAAATACGTAACCTAGATCAAAGTTGGCAGTAATACCAATGCTATTCTGATCATATCTGGAACATTGGATTCACTTTAAGTAGGGCACTGACAAAACTCAGTGAGAAGACAAAGATGATAAAAGTCTTGTGAAGTCTCTTCCATGTGGAATAATTGGGAAAACTCTAAACATTTAACCAAGAGAAGAGAAGACTTAGGGGAACTTGAAGGCTCTTTCTCGATGTGTGAAAGGCTGTTCCATGAAAGACAGAGTAGTAGGTATGACTCTATAGAGTAATAGCTTATGGCTATTATTAATATAATATTTCATTTTCCCAGGAAAGACACACTGTAATTGGTTAGGACTCTCTTGGTATATTTTCATCCCACTTTTCTTCTTGCACGTTTTTAGTATCTCATCATCATTGTGCTTCCTTACATAGAATAGGGTTTTATAGGTGTGGATCACATGACACTGAATCCTTACAACAAATGTGGAAGATGGTGAGGGTATTATAATCATTCCCATTTTGTAGAGGAGGAACCTGAGTCTCAAGAATCTGGTGATGAATTTTCCCCCAAGGTGAGATGGCTTTTAAGTGATGGAACTCTAGACAGAATTTTTGGATTTCTGATTCCTAGGGTTAGTGCTATTTCCACTAACATATACTTCTTCTAAAGGTAAAGCCTTTCCAGTTAATTAGGACTCAAAGCAGTATTGGTTTTTTTGACAAGAAAAATGATCAGTTCATTCTCTTTCCAAAAAGTCCTTCAGTTCATTACCTTGGGCATGTGGCGTGGCATACACCTTAGAGGTTATTAACTGAGGTGACACAAGGCCTTGGGTGAAATGTTCAAGAAAAACACTGAGATGGTACAGATTTTAAGGGGAAGGGAAAGATTTCCTCTTTATAAAAAGATTGGGTCAATTTTGAGGGCAGAAAGAGCTCCAGGATGATTAGTTAGCATGTTTTTCCTATTATACATTTTTAAAATTTCATCACCTTTTCCCTTCTTTCAGCAAATTGTTTTCTTTTAAAAGGGATTAATCTTTAGATTAATCACTTTTGAGCACACAGATACTCTTAGAGCATGTAAATACTCCAGCAAAGATGGAGATAAGTGTTTAAGTTGTTGCTAGTTGCCTGTGTTTATAAATTATAACACATGCTATTGCCCAGCTTCTGAAATGTTCATGTTCACTGATATTATAGTGGTTAAGAGCATGGTCTTTAGTATCTTGTTGCATAGTTCCCCCACTTTTGACCTGTGTGGCCCTGAGCAAGCTACTCAAGTCCTCCAAGTCATGGTGTCCTTGTCTGTAAAATGAGTATGATAATATCAGCAGAATAGAGATGTTGTGACAATTAAATGAGATAATCTATATAAAATGCCTGGAACAGAGTAAGTGGTCTGTACATATATTACCTATTTTTTATTGCTCACTACATAACTCTTAATTAAGGTTGGAATGACAATAAGGAAAAAGAATGATTAAAGTTTACTTTCTCTTTCTTTGTGTCTGGGGATGGAGGGAATTAAAAAAATATTTTCCTTTTTCTTTTTCTTAAACAGAGGTGCTGGGGATTGAACCCAGGACCTCGTGCATGCTAAGCATGTGCTCTACCCTGAGCTAGGTGATACTAGAAATGCATTCTGGATCTGTTAGTTGGTGTTTGTTTTTCTCTGGCATAGGCAGAATATGCAGAAAGTTCACTTTGTGCAGACTGGAGTCGTGCAGTTGTGCAGTTGTTGGTAGAAGCCAGGCCACCAAGACAAGTACATGTTCCTAACCCATTTTGAAGCGCAGAGTGGTGATTCCCCATTATGCGAGCTCCATGGCAACCTCTCTTTCCAGAATGCACTGATAATATTTATGACTTTATTTGAGCCTCATAAAAGGTAGGCTGGTACAATGCCTTAGATTTATATAAAGGGAAAGAACTGAAGACAGACATCTTTTAACTGACTTACTAAAGATTACCTAGAAAATCAAATCCTGAGCTTTACCCAGGAACTTTTTCAGTACGTTCAGCATTCTAATCATAAAAGGACTATGAAAAACAAAGCTACCCTGAGTGTGATTAGTAGAAACAGAGCAAGAACCATCCTGAAATGTCAGGCATTAGTGATGAACTTAAATAGTTTTTTCATAATAGAGTTATATTTTCGAAGTGACATTTGCAAATGAGCTCTCAGCCCAGGATGATTGCTTAAATCATTTTCTCTGAACTATGATTTTTCTAATAGCAGACACTGATAATTCTGGGTAGCCTTGTTGCCTGGCTTCTGACACAGTGACATCTTTAGTATGCTTTAGTGCTGGAATAATCTTTTTCCATTTGCAGAGACCCACTGCCCATGTTCCTTAGCTCTCTGTGTGACCCATGGGCTCACAGTGCATAGAACACTAAAATATTTTCCTCCAGAAAGCACCAACATTTAAAAGATTTTAACAAATTCTGATGAAGTTTCTATAAAAGTGGTTGATATTTCCTTGTTTTCCGAAATAGAATATGCAGAACATAATTTGAACACTTGCTAGAATCATTGGAAACCCAGTCACTGTGCAGTATATATGACTGGGATGGTCTTGGGGTTTATTGATTGGTGCAGGCGGCCTGCCTATGTTGTAATTGGCCCCACTTTGCAGAAGTTTTCTTTTGATTGTCTTTCTCTTCCTTCTGCTACCAACACACAAACACACTATTTGTGCTATTGGTGTAACTATCTTTTGCAATTTCTCTCTTTCAGTTTCTTCTCTTTAATCATCCATGGGCCAGGAAAAAAGAAAAGTGAACATTTTTAAATGGTACACAAAATATGGGAAAATAGGCACTGAGTTAAGGTGCCTACATGCAAAATACTTGAGTTTCAGTGTTCAGGATTTGTTGTTTATCTTTTGACCATGAGACATTTTCTTCTTTTCCTGTGTTTCTTTCTAATTCTTGTGTGTGTTTAGAATCCCAGGCAGCTGGGCTTTTGCGAGGAGGTATAAGAGGAGGTATATTCTTTTTTTTTTTTTTTTTTCAGTTGAATTATAGTTGATTTACAATGTGTCAATATCTGGTTTACAGCATGGTGATTCATTTATACATATAATATATATATTCCTTTCCATATTCTTTTTCATTATAGGCCATTACAAGGTATTGAATATAATTTCCCATGCTATGCAGTACAACCTTGCTGTTTATCTATTTTATGTATAGTAGTTATTATCTGCAAATTCCAAACTCCCAATTTATCTCTCTGCCCCCCTTTTCCTCCCTGGTAACCATAAGTTTGCTTCCTATGTCTGTGAGTCTGCCTCTGTTTTGTAGATAAGTTCATTTGTGTCTTTTTTTTTTTTTTTTTTTTTAGATTCCATATATAACTGATACCATATGGTATTTTTCTTTCTCTTTCTGGCTTACTTCACTTAGTATGATAATCTCCAGGTCCATCCATGTTGTTGCAAATGGCATTATTTTATCCCTTTTATGGCTGAATAGTGTTCCATTGTATATCTATACTGAGAGGTGGTATGTTCTTGTATTTCTGTCACTTAGTGAACTTTCTTTTCACTATCACTGTTGTTTGTAGCTCTATTACAAAATCATGTTTCTGTCTTGCATTATAGATTAAGTGTATATCTGATGTAAGCTACAGGTTCAAGAAGTATTTGTGGAATAAAAGAACGTTTCTCCTATTCCACGCCATATTAAATTGTAAACTTTTGTGGTGGGGAGCTTGCTCTATTTCTTCCTGCTTCCACTCAATGCAATGTATATATCAAGGTTTGCCAAGTGACTGACGGAATAAAATTTTTAGATTCCACAGCATTGTTGGTAATAACTAACTCCAAAAAATTCTGAAACATATTTTTTATTATGGAACTTTGTTACTAGGGGTAGAAAGATATAGGAGACAGGAATATATGGGGGACATAATAAATGAGAGTTTACAGTAAAAAACGTTAATTGCTTATGAAGTACTGTTGAATATTATAGAAATGTGTTTCTCTTTTTCTTGAGTCAGAGGGTGGGAATGGTTGAGGCTAAAGGTTTTGGGGAACAGATGGAGCCTGAACTTAGGCTGAAAGGGAGTATGAAGAGGAAGTGGATTTGCCAGGTGGAACCATTCTAGGACAGGGTAGACTCCAGATCCTGGAAAAAATTGTGATGGCATTCTAACTCATTCTTTCTTGATTGTTAGGGAGTCAGAGAGCTTTCACAAATTATTCTTTATGGTCTATTGGATTAATTAGTTTTTTCAGGGTAACACCACTATACTAATTTCTTAGAATAATAAATGACAACAAAACTTAGTAGCTTAAAATGACATAAGTTTGTTATTGTACAGTCCTGTGGGCCACAAGAATAACACAGGGTTCACTGGGCTACAGTCAAGGAGTTGGCAGGGCTACATTCCTTTCTGTAGGCTGTGGGGGCAAATCTATTTGTCTTTTCTAGTTTCTAGAAGCTGCCTGCATTCCTTGTCTTGTAGCCTCCTTTTGTTTTCAAAGCCAGCAATGGTTGGTCAATTCTTTTTCACATTGTGTCATCCAGACACTAAGTCTTCTGCCTTTCACTTCCACATTTAAAGGACTCTTATGATTACATTGGTCCCTCCTAGATAGTTCAGGAGAATATCCTTGTTTTAAAGCCAGCTGATTAGCAACCTTAATTACATTTTACCATGTCACCTAACATACAGGTTCTGGAAATTAGGATGTGGACATCTTTGGGGAGCCATTATTCTATCTACCACAGTCACTAAACAAAATCTAAAGAGCTGAGATTAAGGATGTATAAATGATTGTAGGTTTTGATGGTGGAGAAAGCTGGAGAACAGGGAGATTTGACCAAAGTGGGTTTGCACAGGGCTCAGAGGTAATATAGCCCAGGCCTTTGAAAGCAAGAGGGCCAGTGACCAGCACAGCCGGCACCTGAGATCCTGTAAAAATACCTGCAGGCAAGCCAACCTTTCCTGAGGATTTGGGTGCTAAGAGTTCCAAGGGGGATGAAGCAGGGTCTTCCATTTGAGAGGATGGTGTGCTTTTGAAGAGGACTTGAAGTGAATAAGACAAGAGTATCCTGTCCACAGGTGAAACCACTTGTTTAATATTAGGGAAAAACTGAGAGTTTGAGAAATGGCATAACCAAAGAAAATTCATGATAAATTGAGATACAGGACCTAAGAATCTTGTTTTCCAGCCACCATCCAGGTCTCTTGCTGCGGTAAATGGAACAGAATGAGTCACTTATCCACAGGCTTGATTCAAATAGAAGGATGAATTGTGGTACAGATAATAGCTTATATAATGCCAGACCTCTCCTAGGAACTGTGAAGATTTCAGATGAGTACATGGTGATGACTTTCTGAAAATTTGATCAATAAGTATATATCACTAAGATCAGAATTTATTTAAAATTATGAACAGCCTGGAAGACTGCCAGGGCCTGAGTAATAACCCTAGGCAGTCCAAATGCATGCCAGCTTCCTTGTTTATATAAATTGCTAGAATCTCTCATGCCTGACCCCTCTGATGTATCAGCTTTGTTATGTCAGTTTAGATATAGGTAAATTTCCTAGGGGCATTTATTAGCTTTATTAAAAAAGAGGCAATTGTCCAAAGACCTCTGGGCATCTGCACCCAAAACATAAAATAAAAGAATGAAATTAAACATTCAGGCGGCCAAACACCTCATAAAAAAAGCTAGGCCAGTTCAGCCTCCCAAGGGTTGCCAGATTGGCAGGCTTGGGCTTGTGTTTTTTCCTGGAAAATTCACACACTCTTCTGTCCGGTTGGACAAAGAAATAAATTGCAAAGGCAAAGATCATCAGCAACCTTGTTTTGGGGATTCATATCTGGAATCCTTTATTAGAAGTCAGATGGCTGATCTTCATATATTTGAATGAACCAGTAGACGGGAGAAACCCTCAAAGGGAACCTCTTTCTTTATTACAACATATCCACCCAACATTCTCTGACTTCCTTTTCCACTTTGATTGATGGCTTTTGTCCCTGGAATACTTCACATTGTCACTTCCACAAAGCCCAACATTCTTCCCTATCTGCCTTCTGTTGAAAACAATTACTCAGAGACCACATTGCTCTAAATCAGTGATTTTCAAACCCAGACCAATCCTCCATCCCAGGGGACATTTGGAAATTCTAGAGACATTTTTGGTGTCACAACAATGGGAGGAGGGAAGCTATTGGCATCCAGTGGTTAGAGGCCAGTGGTCATTGTAGCACTTCTGCCATTTTCACTTATTTTGCCAAATCCACATTCACCTTCATTATTTTTCCCTTAGTGCTTTCCCTAAATGGAACTCACTCCAAAAAAATTAAATATATTTATTTTAAGGAGAAACTTTATATTACCGTCATAAACAGAACAATAATCATAGCTCTCGTAAAAGTCATTGTGAAAGTGCCTCCATTGAAGACAAAACAATAGTATTAAATTACAAGTTGACCCTGATGCTGCTGTCTTTCTGATAAAATGAGAAACTGGCAAATTTTAGAGACGTATTAAACAGAAACACCAAACTGAGACTCTATTCTTTGTTAAATGAAATGGGTTGATCGATTGGAAGGAGAATCTCTTTCTCATCATGATTCACTGGTATTTAAGCCCTTGTCCTACATTTATTTAATACTGAAAACCATCTTCCACATTGGGTAAGGTTATTGTGAACACATGTCTCACCTTTTGGGAAACACTGAATTATTATGTTCCTCACATAGACACTCTTCTGCCAGGATTCGTCCTTTTCTGTTAGTTTGCCGCAGATTTGAACCACTGCTTCAGGCCCCTTTTTAGGGTGTGGATTTCACAATGGTGCATCCAGATAATTGCTATCTACAACCTGGGCAGTTCCTCTGAACCAAAGAAAATCAGAGGAATCTTAAGATTGCAGAATAAAAACCTAGAGTATATTATTTCCAACCAATGGCAAATGCCCTTGTCTAGTTTTATTGCCCGCTCTCGGCCGATTAAAACAGCCATCTAAAATGTACTTGTAATCCTTTTTGTAGGATTAAAGTGACTCTGCTTCAGAATGCTTCTTGTAGTAATTATTCTGGGTTATAATATTCTAAAAAGAAGGACTCAACTCTTTGATACGAACTGATTGCACATTAAAAGTCCCAGTGCATGAGGATGAGTCAGTTATCATTATTCACAATATCCACTTTTGGGTCTATGTTTTTATGCTGTGAATCAGTTTACAGGTAACATCATCTTTGTAAACTGCAGTATATATTGAAAGGGCTGGTATTTCTACTGTCCGTTGGTTCACTGGAGAACCTGCCACGAAATAAGTTATGTTGCATCCTGGCTGCCTTGGCAAAAGGGTGGAAAATTGCAACAGGCACTTAACAGCTTTCGAGGTCCCCCTTGCCACCCGGTACCCTAAGCTGGAGTCTCTTAGTTGTCATTGTGAAAATTTCTCCCCGTCGGAGAAAACCAGCTAATGTTTCACATTCCAAGGGAGCTTGGTTGCATCATGAAAACAGTCTGGACTTGGCTGAATTTTTTTTCTGTCTCTGGAATTGGTTTCTATACCTATAATTATCTGCAAGCACCGCCGTAAAAGCCCTCCAATCTTTACCTCATGGTGTTCTTCCTTTGGGGCACTGGTGCTGGACCCATCCAACTTTTTTCCCAAACCATAATTAGTAGAATTATGTTTAATAATCCCCCCTAATTCTGAAGGGAGCAGAGGCAGCGTCGAGCGAGCTCGGGGGCAGATAATGAGGGCTACAGAGGGTCTCCCTGAGTTGTATCATCACAGTCCAGTAAGCAATATGCTGCCACTGTCACCCAGCATCGGCCTCAACGGGCCAGCAGCCTCTGCCTCAGTGACAGCTCAAAACAAGAGAGACACACACTACCCATGTGTTTTCTCCTCCCTTTGACTGAAAAAGCCATATCCTTAAAGAATATGCATCATGCTGCTCTGTTTTGCAGCCGCCAGATTTTCCTAGGTGTGGAACAAGGTATTTCTAAATTTCCTTCAACGCAGGATTAGGTGTTGCATCATTGATTCATTTTACCAGTGGGATTCAGGCCCAATAAAAGACATGAGGCTTTAGAGTAAGATGAACAAAACCAGCTCTCACTCACTTGAGAGTTCATTATTTCACTTAATGGCTCTTAAAGTTAGTTGTTTTGTGTGTAACTCTGAATGCTTGTTAGAATCTCTTTTTGTAGGAAATCGACAGTATGAAATAATTTTCCAACAGTAAAAATTATATATTAAAGGGCACAAATACTCCATTTCTTTGTTCTTACAGCAAACAAAAACTTATATTCCAGCTACTTTTTTGTTTTGTTCCTATTTTTTCTAAAAGGATCCTAAATATAATGGCTTTGCTTTTAGATTTAGAGGATGTCCCGCCTGACATGAGCTCAGATAAAAGAAAAGCATTTATGTGTAATCTCTGGCAGATAGTGAAACTGGTTCTTATATAAAGTCATAAATTTTACTGCTGGGAAGGACCTCAAGGAACATTTAGTTCAGCCCCTTGTGGTTGGTAAATGGAGGGAACTGCAAGATACCTTCAAGATTGAAGTGGAAGTTACTTTCTGAAAAGAAAGTGGGAAAAACAAAACGAACAACCAAAACATGTAATGAAGGTGATCAGTCACTTACAGAAGGAGATGACCAACAGACATAACCTGTAAAAGACCAGTCCCCAGACCGATTCTGGAGACTTGGTTATTATGTGAGGTATGCATTGCTTGGAACGTTTAACCTACAAATTGTATTGTGCTTGGGTTACAGACAAGGGTAACACGTGGGATGTGGGCAGCTTGCAACAGAGTTGAAGAAGAATTGAAGAATATATCCATTGCTGTTCTAGCCAAAGTCAACCGGCCTACGTAATGGGAAGACGTCATATATTCATCTCACGAGGGGTCCAGAGTCAGGACGGGCTTCAGACACAGTACCCCAGCTTCCAGACCTCCTTCCTTCTCTTTTCTTCCACTCTGTTCTCTAGATGGCTTCATCCTGAGGCTATAAGCAAGAGATTGCAGCTGCCTCACGTAAATATCTTATGGAAATATTTTTTGTTTTCAGTGAAAATCAAGAAAAATTAACTATAGTACAGATTGATGAAGTCATCTGTAAATTGAATGCTGTGGAAATAAAAACTTGGAGCCAGGAGTTGCCAGGAAATGTTCACCCCCTGAGACTTTACAGCTATCACAGCACTGGAGTTTCTTCTGGAGGAGTAATGCTGACTTGAGCCCAGTTTATCCTGTTTTATCCTTGTCTGTGGGACTGGATGGCCCCAAATGGCATCTGGGATACAAAGGAAAGTCTGTACATTAGCTTTTTGAGGAAGATTAAGAAAGCTTCTTTTGCTACACTGTGAACATTAGTCTTATACTGTTTTTGTCTCAAGATCAGATGTACGTAATATTTTGTAGCAGTTAAGATACAGAGCTTATAGGATGTGGTCTACAGCTTGGGGTCAAGGAGGGGCTCTAAGTTTAGATGAAAGATAATGACCTAGAACAACTTGTTTAAAACGTGATTTTTGTTTTTCAGATTCCCAGGTCAGGTACCTGTCTGAGCAGGCTGAGAAATTCTGCAGAGCTTGTATAAGGGCAGATTTTCAGTATGCACTAGTGAAATTTGTAGCGGTTGGGAAAATGTGTGCAGGAAGGTGCCCAATGCATGTTTGATAAATTACCAGTTTAGGCTTAGCAGGAAATGTGCATGAAATATGCTGGTTTCATAGAAATAGAAGCTGATGGAACCAGAAAGAAGCATCGAATGGATCCTTCCTTTTAAAGGGCAGGATGAAAGACTGAAGGAGGGTTAATGAGCCAACAACTGAAAGAAAACAGTCCTAAGGAACTGCCCATGCAATGTTAGGAAAGCTGAACTTCACAAAGACATAGAACAACTGTACATAAAGTTTATTGAATAAGCCCCAATGAGAAAGCTACTCCAGTGGAGCCTGAGTCAGAATGTTTGGTTAATCCAGAAACACACACTAGTGGACTGTTCTGCTTTGCCTAAAGCAAGGACAACATGGTGGGGCAACCAAAATGCTTGGGATAAAGAGTGCCGCGTTGATCTGATGACCAGAGGAAATGCACAGCTCTATAATTCTGAATTTTCTCTTTTCTTTTCCATGGAGACGACTAGTTTTAAAACTGGTAGGGTAGGAAAATGCTGGAAAAAAGGTAACTGAAGAAATAGTGAGAGACTCTCTGCACTAAATGAGTTTCAGTCTTTGGCTGGAGGAACCACATCCCATGATGGTGAGAATTCTTGAAGAAATAATGGTGAAATGGACTATTGGTAACCTTGGAAGAGAGATGGCGGAAGATGGGAAATGTGCCAACTTTGAGAAAGTGGAAAGATGTGGGTTTTCAAGCATCAGTTGATAACTTGATGTTAATTGCCAAACTGTTTTAGAGATGGGCATGTGATAGGGTGCGTGAGTTCACACCAAACAAATCATGTTAAATTAACCTTGAATACCATTTAATAGAATTAACAGACTTAGATCAGTTAGATGCCTAGCAAATCACTTTGTAAGGCTTTTCAGGATACTTTATGAAGAGGTATTATTAGGATACCTCATAAGTGTGAGCTGTAACCAGGAGATTAAAGAAATTTACCCCAAGAATGAGGATTAGTTGATCAGAGTTAATCTGGAGACAATTATTTAAGAGCATTTTTCAAGATTCTATTACTTGGTTTTTTTGTTTGTTTGTTTTCCTAACAACTTGGATTAACACATAAAATATATGCTTACCTAATATGCAAATGTATTCAAGTAGAATTAGCAATAATATACTGAATGACTGCTTCAGAATCCAAGCTAAAACTATGGGTCTTCATTTATAAGATTTACTAATGGAACAAAATGAAAGTATCAAACTTAAAAAGAAAAGTCTATGATGAAGAGAGTGAAAAAAATGAGTTTCATAAATTTATTACCAAAAGCATGAACCACAGAAAACTTGCCATTTCATTTGAAAGTAAGTTAAATGTGAGCCTTGCATTGTGGCTCCAAAACACTGACCCACAAAGGGTCGGCCAATACCACTGGCTGAACTACTGTCTAATATTGTGTTGAGTTCTCAGCACTCCATGTTCATATGGAGATGACACAGGATCTGATGAGCTACAGGCAAAGGGAAGCAAGAGTCTGGAAACCGTGTCAGTGAGAAATGGTGTGTTTGTTCGGTCATTATCTTAGCAAGCATTTATTGAGTGCCTGATATGTGCCAGTTACTGTGCTAGGTGCAAATTAGTGATGCATATTGTCTGCTGGCTAAGGAGAGAGTCTAGCCATGGTGCCTGATATGTAGGCCAACAATAAAGTACATGGGGCCCAATAGGAGGGGACAGCACAGAGAAGAGGTTAACCCTTGGGTATGTTCTTGATGGACAGAAGTAGTGAACCAGGTGGAGACAGAAGAAGAAGAATGGTTTCCATGTAGAGGGAAAAACGTGTGGGAAACGCTGTGGCATAGAAGATCTTGGGGCACTTGGGAGGGGGAAGTGACTGGAATGTGGTGTGTGTGTGTGTGTGTGTGTGTGTGTGTGTGTGTGTGTGTGTGTGTGTGTATTTGTGAATGGCAGGAGATAATTCTAGAAGTAGACTGGGGCCACTATTGGTCAAAGTAAGAGGTTTAACTTCACCCTAAAAACATGGAGAACTAATGAAGGGCTTCCGTAGGTGACATGATTAACAGTGTGATTTAGAATGCTCACTCTGGCTTCAGTTTGGAAGATGGATTGGAAATGATCAGTCAAAAAAACTGATCAGTGAAATGACTGATGCAACTGTCCAGGTAAAAAGCTGTGAGAGCCTGATCTGAGGCAGTAAAGATAGAAAGGTAGGGTCAGATTCTTGAATTATAAAGGAATTAGTACCAACAGAACTTTGATTGGGGTGGAAGGAGGAAGAAGGAGTTCAGGTTGATTTCTAGAATCTTACCAGTGTGACTGGGTAAGTTGTAATTTGATGAGAGAGGAAATTTAGAAGGAGGAACAGGTTTGAGGAACACGTCCAGTTTGAGTTTTCTTAGGAAGATCTCTATTGATTGCCTATTGGCAGTTGGGTATATGGGTCTGGAGCCCCAGATGGGGGCTGTGATATAGCCCCACATGTGGAGCCTCGTCTGATGATACTTGGAAATGAGGAAAGAAGAGATCACCTGTAGACACCAGAAACAACAGCACAGACATGGCATACACAGAGTAGCAAGGGGAGTCTCTATAAATGAGATTGGGGTAGCCCAAGAGAAGGGAAGCACAATGTTAAGAAAGTATACTTTAGAAATACACGATATACGAAGAGAGTTGTCACAGTATTTGGCAACCTGGAGGTCACAGGGGCACACTGGAAAGAGATTGATTGTGGCTATGGGTGTTGGTCTCCTTGAGGACTGAGAAATGATTGAGAGCAGAAGAAATGGCAGCGTGGAGGCTGGCTGCTCAGAAGCTAATGGTGAACCTGCAGCAGGGGTGGTGGGGCTCCTTCAGGCTTTGCTCATGCTGTTTCTTTCCCAGGGAACTCCTGCTCCTCTACTTGGCCTCTCTTGCCTGCTCAACTCCTGCTAAATCTTCAAAGCTCAGGTGACAGAGAAAAGTACATTTAGGCTAGTGCAGTGTCAATTTCAAGGTGTCTTTGAATGTTACATTTTCATTTTCTTCTCATACTCCAAGAGGGTCACAGACAAACTCACAGTGCGGAAAGTGACTCTGAATTCCACTTCTTGTTCTGGTTATAGCCCACCTCTCATTTCCTCATCAGAGTTTCTTTTCCTGTCTTTCTGCCCTAGGCCACTGAGAATGTTCTTGGGAGTAAGGATCATGCTTTTTCCATCATCATCATTATCATCATTATTAACATGTTTACCTTCTTTACTGCTGAAGCCAGTATTTCTCAAATGCATTCATGAGTCTTTAAGTCATGTTATGCATTGTTGGAGGAACTGGGGATGTTTATTTTGGAAAATCCATACCATGAACACATTCTCCTGAGGCACTACTTTTTTTCAGATCCTGAGAGAGCTACGAGGTGAGATGTGTACAGATCATCTGAAGATGGCAACTTTCTACCGAATTGATAGATCCTGACTTGGCTCACGGCCTTTGCCTTACAATGCTTGATGTTGTTATCTGAACGCTATTTATATATCCTGTAGCATAAGCTCACTGAAGGCAGGGGCCATGTTTTAACATATTTGCAAATCTTTGTATTCCTCGTGGTGCTTAGCAAATTACCCGTAGGGCATTATAGTTGATAGCCGAGAAACATTTGTTAGGTTGAATTTGAATGGGCTGCGGGGAATCTGGCTTCATTAAAATTAAGTTAAACCACATTGTATATTGAAAAAATCAAATCCTGAATAAATCTTAAGTTATGTCCTTGTTCTCAACAGATTACATTTTACTTTTAGCATTTCTTTTCTTGGAGGACTGAGGTAGTCTCTTTGTTATGTCCCAGCCAGAGGACCTTGGGAATGAAGAGGGAACCTGTCCTGAGAAGAGCAGCTCAGGTGGTCTAAGGCTGGCTCTGGCACCGACATGCTGCTCGACTTTGCAGAAATACAGAAATTAGGCTAACCTACTCAGCCATAAGAAAGAATAAAATAATGCCATTTGCAGCAGCATGGATAGACCTGCAGATTATCATGCTAAGTGAAGGATGCCAGAAAGAGAAAGAAAAATACCATATGATATCACTTATATGTGGAATCTAAAAAAATGACACAAATGTATTTACAAAACAGAAACAAACTCACAGCCATAGGAAACAAACTTATCAGGTTATCAGGCGAGTAAGGGGGTGGTGGTGGAGGGATAAATTGGGAGTTTGAGATTTACAAATACTAGCTGTATATATAATAGATAAACAGCAAGGTCCTACTGTATAGCATGAGGAACTATATTCAATACCTTGTAATGGCCTATAATGAAAAAGAATATGAAAAGGAATATGTGTGTATATATATGTATGTGTGTATATATATATATATATATATATATATATATATATCTGAAACATTACGCCATACAGCAGAACTTAGCATTGTAAACTGACTATATGAAAAGGAATATGTGTGTGTGTAGATCTATATATTTATATATCTCTATTTATCTCTGAAACTTTATGCCATACAGCAGAACTTAACATTGTAAACTGACTATGCTTTCATTAAAAAAAAAAAGAAATTAGGCTGACTTCTCCTCCCCCTCCCCCTCCTCTCTTTCCTCTTTCCTCTTCCTCTTCCTCTTCTACTGGTTCACAGGGAAAAACATTTTCATCACTAGGGAACCCTGTATGCCCGAGCTGGCCAATTATTTAATTCTGGACCTCTTGACTGAAGTTTTGAATATGCCCTGAAGGAATTTGGATTTAGAATCTGAAGGCTTTAGATCAATTTCCAGAGAGGTAGCCCAGCCCTGCAGTAAACATACAGGCTTCTATTGGGTACAGAGCTGGGTATTACTAGCAGTTTACCCAGGAGCCTCAGTTTCTTTACCTGTAAATGGACTGATAACTATACCTATCTCCCACTATGGGGATTAACTGAGATGATACCTTTACTGTGTTTATCCCAGAGACAGCATAGAATAAACACTCAATAAAGAACATCTATTTTTGCTATGATCAGGGGATGTCAAAGAGTCAGCCTCCGTGTGTAGATTTACTTTAGGCTGGCAGAGGAATCTGACAGAGCTTGGGCGCAGGCCCTGGGAGCCAGATCTGGAAAGACAATTTCTGACTGATGAGTTTCCAAGTGGGGTGGCTTCGATCCCTGCACACCTCGCCCTCCATCTGCCCTTGCCTTTTCACGCATGCTCTCCTGACTGCATCTGGGCCCTTAGAACCCTTGCTCTTGGAAAGATTTTGTAACTGCACTTCCCTTACTTCACTTCTTGCTGTCAGAGGACTCTCCCACAAATATAGATCTGACGTTAGCACTCCCTTGTTTAAAACCTCCAGTGGCTTTCCATTATCTATTTAATCTCTGAAAATGGTCATGTAAGGCCTTCAGGGCTCCTCCTTCTGTGGCTTACTGAAATAAACTTGGGCTTTGAGACTAGAGAGGCTCTTGTTTAAACATGACTCTGGCACAAGTATTTGACCTTGGTCCTTATTTAAATTGCCTGAGCCTCTGTTTCCTCATTGGTAAAATGGGACTTATAATATTTGCCCTGCAAATTTATACAAGGCTTAGAGATGATGGAATAAAGTTGTTGGTGCATGCTCCAAAAATGACAGAGATTATCCTACTAATCTGCTTTTGTTCTTCCCTGTCTTACCCGGGTGTCTTTTCTCATATCCTCTTTACCTCGATTCTACATCTTCCTCACCCCTGCCTTTTGAGCATCCCTGATTTTAAGAGTTGAACAGCATTATCCTTGAAGATTTCTACCCAGACTGATATTAAATGTAAACATGACATGTTAATCGAGTCATATTCTTGGGTTTAAGGAAGCCAACGACTTTTTCATTTGCCTTGATTTTAATGGGTGTACTTCCTTATGTTAGAGACCCATAATAGATATGAAGATGGGGAGTAAAATACTGAATTTAGGAAAAGCAAATATGCGCAGGGTTTCTATTTGCAATGATTGCCAAGGAGACAACAGAGGATCATTTTTTTCTACATCTTGGCTTGACTTTTCAGCTTACTAGGTGTTCCTTCAACTTAGCAAATATTAATATTTACAGATTCCACTGCACATTTGATCTCCCTCAGAACCATGTCCAGAATATACCTTACGTGAATGCATTTTGGGCAAGAACGATGGATTACAGAATATCTGAGCTGTAACAAATATATCTTAATTTTAAAAGTTTCACATGGTTTGTTTTGATAAGTAGAGAAGACATGGATTCAGTTTGGAATTGAATGTTTGGATTCTCTCTTACCTTTTTTTCAGTTCTTGAGGGACTGAGTAGTGTTTATTACAGAAGGTAGAGGACTGTTTCTTTCCAAGAGGTTCTGGCAGAATCAATTTATTGATAATTGGGTGGACAATATTTCCATCTATTTATGAAAAGGGAGCAATAATTAGTCTTTCCCAAATATAGTAAGGAATTAGAATCAAATACAATTAAAAGGCATTAGTTTCATTTGACAGTTGGATAGTTTTCTCCCCTTACTCACCTGTACTCATCTACAGGCAACACTTGAACCCAGATGTTTTGATAATTCTTAACAGTTTTAGCTCTACTGCTGGATCAGGACCTGTCACACACACAGCAGATTGTATGGCATTGAAGATCAACACGGAGAAATGAGACTGTTCTGTTGTTATTCAGAGCTGGCATTTTGTTTGTGGAAGCAAACAGGTGTTCCCAGAGTCATATGATAACATGGCCTCTTATCTAGGTTTCTTCTATATTTTCAACACGGGAATAAGAACAATACAGCAATAACTCATTTTGTGAAATTTCAAACAATTAAAAATTGCTATTTATCATGCACCTTACTCCCCAGCTCACACCCAGAATCAGAGTGCTGTGATGCTACAGAATGTTCATCCTGAATGTTCATGTGATTTGGTTATGTCTTCCTCTACCAACAGAGTGCCATGCCATTCACTATAGTCTAATTATTTTGAAAATTGGCAACTTGCCTTTGTTACATGTGGTAAGACTTACTACCCTTGACAAATAGGAGTTAGCTGGACCTGCTAAGGTTGATAATGCATTTTGGGAGTCTTCAAAGGAGATTTTTAAACTTTATTTTTAACTAACATTCCCCTGACTATCCCCTTGGTGTTGGTGTCCTTAGTTTGCTGGCCTGACTATTCGCAAAGGAGAGGTACTTGTGCGGTATTCTTCTCAGCTTAGGATAGTCAAAATGGGTATTTGCTGGATCAAAGCATATCAGTTCTAGAAAGGAACCAAAAGCTCTTTAGTCTATGCTGAGTACTAGCGAGATTATGCTTATTAAGTTCATGGGGTTGATTTGAAAGCTTTTAAAGACAAGCTGCAGCTCACTGGTCTAATCTACCCAAATTTATTCACTTCTTGTATTTTATCTCCAAATCTTTTCTTGAAATCTCTCACCTTCCTTTGTCTGGTTGCACTAGCCAGAACTAATTACAATATGAATTCACTTTATGGACAAATCAGTTTCTCTTTACCGTTTCTTATTGCTTGTATCCAAAGTCAAAACCCTAGAATTCATCCCCTTGTCCAATCTCTACTTCTCTTCAGCCAAAGCCAGACATGCAGGGATCTCATGCCTCCTCTCCTACTCTTCCTCTAACCTGGACTACATTCAGCTGCTGCTGCTGTTTTATATCCTATCCTTGCCTTCACTTCCCATTTACCCAACTTTATAAACCTTGGATCACAAAACAAGAAGAAATAAACTGTATCTCCATGAACCCTAGGCACTGCTTTTGAATATTTATGTATTTAGTTTCTCTTAGGGTACTTCATCCATGCACAAAACTGAATTTCCTCAAAAGGTAACTTGATAAAAATCTTTGAATAAGCTAAGTGATGTTCAATAATCTAGTATGATAAAACAAGATAATTTGGTTAGATGATAATTCTGTATGAGAGAAATGGAGTGGGAAGGAAAACAATGTGTTTAAAAAATTATTTTCTCTTAAATTTACCTTTGTAGAAATCTGTCTTCATATACACAGCCTTTTATTTGGAATACAGCTTGGAGTCACTGAAGCAAACATTGCTTTATATACACTATGATACCAGATCAATAATGCGGTTGGTACGTTGAACAAAAGGAGCTCAAGATTATGTTGCTGTTTTCTTTTACTGTTCAGTCAACAGAAAAAAAGAGCCAAAAGAGAAGAAATGAAACAGAGAGACATTTTCATCTCCTGTTTTCAGAGCTTTCATTTCTCCTTTAACTCCCAGGGAACTAGCATGCAAGATTGTGTAATTACCATTTTAAAAGGCAATTATAGAACTTTTCCAAAAAAAAGCATCTAGGATGTTATGCTTTCATGTATACAAATGGCAAGGGCTTCTTTATTGAAGTTTCAGTTTGGATGTTAATAATATTTGACTAGCATTAACCCAGTGTTCCTTTTCCCATCCTTTTAAGTAGGTTTCTTATAGTGATCATATAGTTGGGTCTTGCTTTTTTATTGTTGTTGTTTTGGTCCCATCTGAATAATTCTCCTTTTTAATTGGGGTGTTTAATTGTTTAATTGGGGTAAAAACCATTTACATTTAATGTGATTATTGATAGAGCTGGCTTAAAATGGACTCTCTTACTGTTTGTTTTCTGTTTGACCCATGCCTTTGTTCTTCCCTGTCTTCTTTTGGATTTTTAAAATTATTCCATTTATCTATTTTGTTGGCTAGTATACTAGTTCTAACTCTTTGTTTTGTATTTTTTAGTGGTTGTTTTATGGTTTATAGTATAGATCTTTAATTTGTCTTAGTCTACCTTAAAGTGATATTATACCACTTCATGTGTGTATAAGATCTTAACAACAATAAAATTCCATTTCCCACATCCTGGCCATTGTATTATTATTGTTATACATTTTACTTCTACATACATTGTAAACCCCACACAACATTATAATTTCTGTTTTAACAAGTCAATCTGTTAAAGGTATATAAAAACTAAGAACAAAGATTCTTTATATTTATCCACGTAATTCCCGTTTTTGGCATTCTTCATTTCTTTATGTAGATCTAGATTTCCATCTGGTTTTCTTTCTGCCTGAATGACTTTCTTAAATATCTCATGTAGGGCAGGTCAGCTGGTGATGAATTCTTCCAGGTCTTGTATATCTGAAAAGTCTTTATCTTGACTTAATTTTTGGGTATAGAATTCAAGGTTGACTTTTTTTCCCTTTCAGTACTTTAAGTATGTTGTTCTTCTGGTTTGCATTCTTTCCAAAGAGAAGTCTACTCTCATTCTTATTTTGTTCTTCTGTCCATGATATTTCTTTCTATTCTGGCTGCTTTTAAGATTTTTTTTTTCTTTATCATTGGTTTTAAGCATTTCAGTTATGATGTATCTTAGTTTAATTTTCTCCATGTTTCTAGGCTTGGGGTTCTTGGAGCTTCTTGGAGCTGTGGGTTCAAAATTTTCATCAAATGTGAGAAAAAAAATCAGCTGTTACTTTTCAAATGTTTTTCATATACTCCTTTTCCTCTCCTTTGGAGACTCCCACTGAATGTAGTTTCACAGATCATTGTTGCTTTGTTTATTTTTGTAAAAAAATCTCTTTTTACTTTTTGTTTCATTCCTGGGCTAGGGGTCAAAGTTCACTGATTTTTTATTTCTGCAATGTCTAATCTGCTGGTAATTCCATTTAACATCAAAGATATTTTTTAAATCTCAGTCATTATTTTTAAAAAATCTCTTGAAGTTTGTTTTTATTTTTTAAAAATTTCTTTCATGTCTTTACTAATCTGAGCAATTTTTCATCTAGCTTTTTGAAAATGTAATAATTATTTTAATGTCTTTGCTAATTCTACCAGTTATGTTAGTTCTGGGTCAGTTTTGCTTGATTTATTTTTATCCTCATTATGGGTTGTATTTTCTTCCCTCTTTGCATGCCTGGTGATTTTTGATTAGATGCCAGACATTGTAATTCTACTTTGTTGACTGTTGGATATTTTTGAAATGTTTATAACTATTTTTGAGCTTTGTTTTGGGATGCAGTTCAGTAACTTTAATGGTTTGATTTTTTTAGGCTTCCTTTTAAACCTTGTGAGGCAGGACCAGAGCAGCATTTAGCTTGCATCTAATATTGCCCCAATACTGAGGCAATACCTTCTAGACACTCTATTTGATATCTCATGAATTCAATGATTTCCCTCTCTGATGGGTGGGAACAGACACTATTTCTGATCTTTGTGAATTCCAAAGATTTTTCCCTCTGCTTTTCTGTTCTGCTTCTTTCCTCAGTCTCACGTAGTTTTTTCAGACATATGTGCTAACCAGTACTACTATGAAATTTCAAGTGAAATCTTCCGCAGTTCCTGTAATTTCTCCTCTCTGGTACTCTGCTTTACAAACCCTGGGAGTCTTGTCCTCCCTGGGTCCTCAGCTTTATTTCTTCAACTGAGATCCCTCTAAGCTCCTTCTGGCTTCCTTCTCTATGTGCTACATCATGGAAACTCTCTTCAAGCAGTTAGCTGAGGTATTATAGGATTTATCTCATTTGTTTTTCCCTCTCTTAGTAATCACTGTTCTGTGTTGTCTAATGTTCAATGTCCTAAAACTATTTTTTCCATATATTTTGTCTGTCTTTTAGTTGCTTTAGGTGGGAGGATAAATCAGTTCTCTGATCCCCATCATGATTGATAGCATAAATCTCTGTTAATCGTATTTGATTTAAAGCTTATCAACCTATCAAAGTACATTTCTAAAACTGGAAAAGTTTCATGTGCCTTTGCAGGAAATATATTGAATCTGATTAAGTTTTCCCATTACTTGGGTTCCCATCTGTTAATCTGTCATCTGCTAACAAGAATATGGCAGTAAGTCTTCTATCATCAATTTATTAGTCAATTTTTCTATATGCAAAATTGGTACAGTTCTGTCAGCCTTCAGCTTTCATAGAGTATATATACCTCATTCATAAAGGTACAAAGAAATATTCATCATCAGGCAATGGTTAAAAAATCTTTGGAAATAGAACTTTACAAATGCAAAGTTAGCAGTATACGTTTCATGGCTAAAAACCAAAGTAGCACTAGATCCTTCCATTTCTAGAATTCCATAATTTTGTTTTTATGATATCTGCAAAGTGGGACAAATGTAGAATTATTGTCTTTTTAATATTTACTAAGAAGAATCCTTCAAAAAGAAGTCTACCATGTTCAGCATAAATGGAATATCAAAGGATTTTGTTAAAATGAAATGAAGGATTTAGCGATATAAATATTTCTTGAATAATTAGCTTTGGAATAAAAGACCAAGAGAAATAACAACAAATAAATTCTTCAATTGTGCTTTTCTTCAAGACACTATTGGTTTTTGTGAGTTCTTTCTCTGTCTGCTTGCAAGTTTATTTATTTATTTTTTCTTTCTCCATTATAAAAAATTGAAGTATAGTTGATTTACAGTGTTTGTTAGTTACAGGTGTACCACACAGTGATTCAGTTGTACATGTTGTTTTTCATTACAGGTTACTATTAGCCATTGAATGTAGTTCCCTGTGTTATACAGTAGGACCTTGTTTATCTGTCCTGTACTTAGTAGTTTGCATGCGCATTTATATATATGTATATCTATGTGTGTGTATGATATTATTACAACTGGAAGAACTGTGTGGATCATCTACTACCACTCTGATAACTTAGAGAAACCTCTATCTAATAGAATTCATGCCTTGAGTTCCTGGCACAGTAGGACGAAAATACACATCTCCTAACTGCAAATCTAGTAACATTTCCTCTCTGCTTGTTTCTGTATTTCTTCTTTTTTTTCCTTTTCTTTTTTCTTTCTTTCTTTTTTTTTTTTTTACAATGGAGAGGTAGAGAAAAAAATACCTGGAAAGATTTTTTATTATCTGACATCACAACTCATTTTTTCCTATTGAAATTATTTTTTTCTATGTAAGCAATAGGTTATTTGGTAGTTGGGCATGGTTATCTAAGGCCATGGGTTCATCGTATCATGTATTCAGTGTTGAATTACAAAACCATTTTATTTTATATGTTAGTATCCACATCATATTTGTTAATCTGTCATTTTACAATAGTCATTAAAAATAGAGGGAACAGTTTCTTATAGTTTCTGGTACTTTTTACCAAAATAATTTTCCCAATGGACACATCATTTATCAAGCATTCCATCTGTCCTGCACCTTCTACCCCTAACAAAATGCAATCACTCAAAAAACAGTTACAAACTACATTTATCTGCTAATCATTCTTCAGCACTCAGGTCAATAGTCTTAATGAAGTGCAGTCTCTTTTCTACCAAAAAAAAAGTCTTGTGTTGCATGAAGTACAGTTTTACAGAATAGTGTCTTTGGTAGATAAAAATGGCCACAAATACTTTACAATTTCTTCTATCAAGAGGTGGAGCAATTTCCCTGCTGCTTATTATGTCTGAGCTATCTTTTCCCCACTGCTTGTGTCTGGGGTATCTTGAGACTCACTTTGATCAATACATTATGGCAAAAGTGACATTATGTGAGATCTGAGCCAAGACCTTAGAAGACTTGGAAGCTTTTGTTTTAGTTCTCTTAGAACCCTGCCTCCTGGAGGGTGAGAGAGACCCAGATACCCCGCTTATCTCAGCCATTCCAGTTGTGCCAGCTAAGATCCCAGACATGTAGTGAGCCCAGGTGACACCACATGGAGCAGAGATGAAACTGTTCCAGGTGAATCCCTTCCAAATTGCTGATCCACAGAATCACAAGCAAATTTTTACTTAAAGCCACTAAGTTTGGTGGTAGTTTCTTATACAATAAGAGGCAAGTAGATCCTGTACAGAAGAATTGTCCCTTCACCTCTGCCTTCCTTTTAATCAGCTGTTCTGATGATGTCAATTTTCCTCCTCTGGGTCCTTTAAAAATCTTTCATTCATTATAACATACTCTATGCAATCCATTTGCTATTAACTATTTATATGGACACAGACTTTTAAAAAAATCTTAGTTTATTTAATTCTCCTAGAACTCTTATGAAATAAATAGATCACTGTGATATTCCATTTTAAGAATGTGAAGCAATGCTTTACATTATATTATAATACCTTTTTCTTTTTTTTTCCATAGAGGCTTACTTTGCTTGGTAGACATGACCTGACTGTTCCTTTAATTATGCAATCGGATAGGTGAGCAAACTTAATACCTTCATGGAATTTCTGTCATTGCTGAGACCTTGCTAGTGTTCCTCTCTTTTGCTGAATTATTAGATATAATATAATAGGTAATCGTATGGGAAATAATCACAAAGCCCTAAAAGAATGCTTTACTTTGTACAGAACCAAAGGATAGGCACAATTACAGATTTTCAAGTTTATTTGTGGAAGATTTTTAAAAAATTACCTTATTTGTATTCCATTCCTAACATTTTTTCTCCATAAATTCTTGTACTTTAGGACTTAAAGTTATCTGCTTTGGCTTTTTTTTTAATGGATTGTATGAATTGGTTAACTGCTAAACTTTATTTTATCTTAGAAAGTTTATTAACAAGCATGTTTTGTTTCTTGATATTTGGAGACCTGCTTCATGTTTCAACAACATGTCTAGTTGTAGAACATACTGTTTTCCCATTCCTAAGCTAACATAGAGACATGCCCTGAAATTTGTGACCTAGGAACATGTTAATTTATGATTGAAATCTCAGTCCTGAGGTCTGTGAAACTACCAAAATAGTATAAAATTTGTGTGGCTATGCCCTTTTTCTTGGAATAGCATAGCTTTCATCTGTTTTTCAACCAACTTGTTGCTCCTCAATTTTTGAACCAGTATCTTAGGAGCTCAGATTTTATGACAGTTCTCTATTTCTGCTTCAGTTCCACCAAGAATGTTGATCCCATAGCCTGACTCACATAATACAAATAAGTAATTTCCTTCAAAAGAGCAGTCCATTCAAGGGCACATAATCATCAACAGTTGCTGTTAGGAAATGAACAGTGAAATTATATCAGGGAGGAAATTCTTCTATATGGTATTAGTCAATTTGAGCTGCTATAACAGAACACCATAGATTGAGTCACTTAAATGGCAAGCATTTACTCCTCTGGAGTCCGAGAGTTCTGGAGTTCTGGAATCTGGAAGTCTAAGGTTAGGTTGGGTTCTTGGTGAAGGCCTTCTTCCTGTTTTGTTTTATTTTTTCCTCATTGTTAATACAGTCAGTTTTTTTTTTTTTTCAATTGAAGTATAGTCGATTTACAATATTGGGTTAGTTTCTGGGGTATAGCA
This sequence comes from Camelus bactrianus, assembly GCF_048773025.1. Taxonomy (NCBI): domain Eukaryota; kingdom Metazoa; phylum Chordata; class Mammalia; order Artiodactyla; family Camelidae; genus Camelus; species Camelus bactrianus. The sequence continues at coordinate 37,930,614 of NC_133540.1, forward strand.
TAGTGATTCAGTTATTTTCACTGAAAATATTTTTCATTATAGGCTCTTACAAAGTACTGAGTATAGTTCCTTGTGCTGGACAGTTGGACCTTGTTGTTTATCTATTTTATATGCTGCAGTATGTATCTGCAAGTCCTGAATTCCCAGTCCTCTTCCTGGTTTGTATCTTCACGTGGAAGAGAGGAAGAGAGCTAGTTCACTTCCTCTTATAAGGGTAGTGGTCCCATCATGGAGAATATACTCTCATGACCTAATTACCTCCCAAAGGCCCTGCCTCCAAATACCACCACATTCAGCCTTCAACATATGAATCTGGGGGGACACAAACATTGCCTAAAGCAGATATTAAGTCATATTATATTTCATTAGAATTGCAAGGTATAGGAAAATCAGAATTACTTGGACCTCTCACCAGACAAATGAGTAGGAACTCTGAGGAGCAATGCTTAGGAATCTATACTGAGACAAATTTCTTTGATGATTTTGACAGACACTGAAATTTAAGAACCATCAATAGACAGTATATTGGAAAGCTACAATCTGTTTTTCTCTTTACATGAAAAATGAAATCAAATACGCAAAGAATATAGGACTATTTCAAAATACAGTGGGAGTTATAATCAGCTAGTCATGTGATCAACCAAATGTAATTAATTTCATGCTGGATTTGGTCATGGTCTTTTTTTTTAAGTGATGTTGTGCACGCACAGTAAAGGGAAAACTGACATCCCTTTGTTGAGGCTGTTTATGAGATGCTATCTTTTGAGAGAACATTTAGATGGCACTGTGTCTGTCTGGTGGGAAAAGGTTTTCAGCTCTTGTCTGTTGATCTTGAGGTTTTGTTGCACTAGGGAATGAAATACTCAGTGTGTTATATCCACAGAAGCAGAAAGTGCTTTCTTTCCCTAGCTCCTTCTTCCTAAGATGTCATATCTTGAAGAAAAACAAAACAGAAAAGGAACAAATTTATTCTCAGGGAGCTTGGAGGAGCATGAATTATTTATTCTCAGAAACCCTCTACTATCTTTGCATGAAAGAGAGCCCTATTATTAAAAGTGAATGTTTCTTTTTCTGCATGTCAATAACAGGGAGATCAGAATGGACTGGCTGTTAGATAGCTCCCTCCTTGGAGACTCAGCTCCCCAAGGCAGCCTCTGCAGCAGCCAAGTTATTTTTAAGACAATAAAATCATTGGAACTGATATATTAACACCCAAAATTGATGTGACAGAGGTCTGCCACTGAGGCAGTCTAAAAGGAAGAAAAGGCCATTAAAATGATCCCAAATACCTTTTAATTATGAATTAACACATTTGCATAAATCACAGCGCAGAGAATTGCTGGGTGCGTTTGTGGAGGGTGTGTTTAAATTGCCTAGGTTTATGAGGTTCCTTATTTTCTTTCAGCTAGGTCGAGCAGTAAATTCTCTGCTTCCTTCATCGTAGAGCACAGGAAGTCAATTCTTCTTGCCTGGGGAAAAATTTAAATTTTCCCTTGATACCAGTAATCTCGTTTTCTTTCCCGGCAGTTGTGCAAATGAGAACAATTGTTTTGTCTTTTCCAGTTCATACTGGGCTTCTCTAGAGGTAGAAAAACATGGAGCTTCCTTGATACAATAAATTTTGGTGAGGAAGAGGCAGCTGGGCACTTCAGTCCAGGAGGGATAGAAAATAAAAGGAGAATTACAAATTGGGCTTGTCATTTGCTGGGCAGTGGCTCTGGGAGTCCCAGCCTCTGGTGGCCTACCTAGAAACCTGATTCTTTTTGCTCTAGGAAAAGTGGTAAGATACAGACTGTAGGCATTTTATTTTCTTCCTGGAAATAAAACACCAGGTGTTTGGAATCAGCTCTTCTTGTCTTTTCCATAGTTCAGGGAGACCCCGGTAATTGAATCATTGTTACAGAGCCCTTTGTGTGTTCAGCGTATGCCTACCATCCTACCAGAGAAAAGGCAATGTTTGTTGACTTACCTTTGTTAAAATAAGTAACCTTTTAAAGAAAAATGTCAAGGCTGGTGGAGGGCAAAATTCTAAAGAAAATAGTTGATCTGTGGTGTCCCAGCCACCCACCCCCATCTTAGACACTTCCACTTCAGTGAGTGCTCACAGCCTTTATGCCACGGACAACCTTTCCCACTCATATTTCCATACTTCTTTCCTTTCTGCCTTCCTGTCTTTTTCTTATTATTATCTAAGAGCTTGATATATTTCTATGAAGCCAAAGATTAGACACAACCCAAAGGCCCATCAGTAGAGAGGGCTGGCGATGTACAGTGTGGCATATTCATTTAATGAAATACATGGAGCTGTAATAAAGAATGGAGGCACTCCATGTACTGATAAGAGCTGATCTCTAAGGTTCATTCTTAAATGAAAAATGAAAGGCATAGGACAGTGCGTACATCGTATCTTTTGTGCAAAAATGTGGTGGTAGAATAAGACTCTGTATCTTTATTTACTTGTATATGCTTAAAAAAAAACCCATCTAGAATGAGACATTAAAAAAAAAAAACCCCATAATAACAGTGGCTAATGTGAGGTGGGAGGTGGTTAGCTTGGGAGAGAGATTTCAATGCATCCTTTTGGGTTAACATTTATTTATTTATTTATTTATTTTTACATTTAAAATAAGCTTTTCATTGAAGTGCAACATACATTCAGAAAATTACAAAGAGCTCTGTTCTGCCACTCAAAGGGCTCATCTGTGCACCGTATCTAGAAAGAGAACATAACACCATCTCAGCAGCCCCCCTGCTGCCAAGAATCTCATTTGCCCCAGGTGCCCTCCAGTCATTACCTGTTCCTATTATCATGGCTTCTTACTCTGGTTAAAAATTAATCTGTAAAAAAAGTGAAATCATGATTCTCATTCGAATATAAAATGTGTATGGGTCAACAATTATTGTTTAACTCATTAATTAATGAGGACACTGGTAAAATATCAAAAAACAGTTCAAAGAGAATCCAGAGAATAGACACATGTATGAACAATTTGGACCGTTGAAATGAATTAGCTAATAGATGCAAAATTAGGCAATATCCACAGGGCAGTAGTCAATTCCTCTTCACCTGACAAAATTCAATTGTGTATAGACAAGAATAATTTGCATTACTATCCATTTTCTGCAAAAACTTGTAGAGCTATAAAGTAGCTCAAAGACAAGGAAAGGAATCGGCCCCTGTGGAATCAGATAACGCAGCAGGCAGGGTACCTGGGGCTATGCCCGTTATTTCATTGCAAAGATACCGAGTAACTTTTTTTTTTTGCCCATTTTGAAGTCTTTCACTATTTTTTCCAATACATCACACATGAATTTTGTCTGGTTTTGAACATTGTGTAAAGAGACTCACACGTAAAATTCTGGCTCCTTTCGCTCAGTCTTGTGTTTATTACATTTGTTTGTTTCATTGAGTGCAGTTTTTGTAAATTCATTTGCATTGTGTGAATATGCCACAATTTATTTATTAACTCTATTGTTCATGGACACTTAGATTGTGTCTTGTTTTGAGCTGAGAAACTAAACCTGGAGTTGGTAAACATTTTTCTGTAAAGAGATAGATAATAAATATGTTTGGCTTTGTAGGCCTTTCAGTTTTAGTTTCAAGCTGTCAATTCTGCTGTTGTTGTAGGAAAGCAGTCATGTCAATACATAAATAAACAGATGGGGCTGTGTTTCAGTACATCTTTATTTACAAAAACAGATAGAGGGCTGAATTAGGCAAACAGGCTGTAGTTGGCTGACTGCTACACCTAACCTTCCTAAAATTTACTGCCTGTTTTAATATAATTTTACCATTTTAGGAAACATTTGACCAAGAAGATACCAGTTAACAAATAACTTTATTGTTTAAAGACCTTACCAAGAATTCTATTTGAACAAAAGTCAGACTGTTCAACCTTTCAATAAATAGCACCAAACACTTTCCAAGACACTTGGGAAGTCTCACCTTAAAATACTTACCTTCCTGTGTCAATGGTTATATATCTGGATACTTAACAAAATCCCAATCAAGCTTCCCATATTGAAAGACCCATCTTAAACCAAACCTAAACATCATAAATATCCCCTCCTCCTGGTAAGATCCCTCCTCCTGCTAATACTGGCTAGATAATGCTCTCCTTTACTGTGGTAAGCAATAAACTCAGCTCTGAATTATTAACAGATTGTGTGGATATACTGTGGGGGAGCCAACATTTGACAGAGCTCTCCCGACTAGTGCTGTGATGGGCATTCTCATGGGTGTCTTTTGGTAACATCTGTGTATGTTCCTGCTGGGAAAGTATCTGTGGGAGAAATTGTTGGTCACAGGGTATATGGATGTTCAGTTTAGGAGATACTACTATCCAGTTTTCTAAAACAGTCGCTTTCAGACTTTTTGACTTTTGATGGCATCATCTATTTAAAAACTAAGTTACAATGCAAAGAACAAGGATATAAAAAAAAGCAGAGTCAAAAAAGTCAAAATGTGATTCTCTAGCAATCAATCAAGGAAAAACTATATTTTATGGACAAAAATATCCTGGTTTTTAGAAAGATGTATGTTAGGTGGAAGCAAATCTAATTCTTTGAAGTCTTTTGCAGCTAGGACCAAATATACCACAAGAGTGTTTGAGTCTTTCTGCTCTAATTCCATGTTCATTAAGCACACTTTCAATTATGAATTCAGTTTCCCGAGATACCTTACATGCCAGACACCCCTTATACTTTGCCTCACATCCTTTTGGACTCACTTCTGATTTCAACTACAGCTAGAGGGACTAGTTGTGATCTGTGCAGGTTTTGACTAATATTGTGCTGATGATATCATGCCCCAAGCGTGCCTTGCATGACTTCTGCTTTTGGCCTTAGGGCTTCTTCAGTGACACAGCATGGGACACAGAAGGGAGTCCTGAAGTGGGGATGCTGGAGAGTTAGCATTTCTCAGGACAGTCCTCAACCACTGATGGATAAACACTTCTCCAAGTTATGGATCAATGCCTGAGCCAATTCTAGCCCTTGAGCTCATTCCAAGAGGCTCTTACACACATAAAAGTTGAGTTCTTTTACCATTTAACCCAAGCACAAATGTGATGTCTGTGATCCATACTCAGTGGCACACATTTATATTCTGGAAAAATGTAGTAAATTTGGTGTGAAGTTTGGAGCCTTATCGCTGGGCCAGAGAGGAGAACTGACTCCGTAAATCCCTCTGAGAATCTCATTTCTGAATAGTGGCTGCAAAGCCTGTCTAGATTTTGGGAGGTCCTATAGGAGATGCTGCAGTTCCAAGCCCACGTATTATCCCTGTACATCAGCTCCTGGCCAGCAGTCATGAAAAATGCCCACACTGTATGCTAGTGCAGTAACTCAGATGCTCTGCTTTCTACTTGCAGGGCAACCAGGCTGTTGACCTCCATGTGACTCCATCCTACACCAGTTATTTCTCATACCTTCACATAAAGCAAGCTCCTCATACAATTATAGTTTTAACTTCCACAGTGGCCCCATACTATTTATGAACAATTTGCACCATGATAGCTGACCTGGCCTTAAAAGACTTCCTCCGCTGCCCTCTCTGTGACAAAACAAGGACACTGTGGAGCCACAGCTTGGAGGCACTGCATGGGAGGAAAGGGATTCAGATATCCAGATGGAAGACTGAGTTTGTCTGTTCTTATGCCATAGACACGCTCTTTGAGCATAAAGTCCGGAAAGTTCCTGGACCCCTTGCAAATGTTTCAGGTCATAAATGGGGAGACACCCCTTCTCTTGCTTCCTTCTTCCAGGTGTGTATTGGAGACCCTGTCTGGACCCTGCCTTATACCCCATATACAGCATGACCTCCTCAAAGGTTACAAAGTGCAGGATCTGGTGGACTAGGAGGTCTGTGTACTGTATACTGTGCCTCTAAGCCCACGTTTCACCTTCAGCATGTGACTACTAGAAGCCTTTCACTAGTCACATCCAGGGAATCTCTGGTCCCCTCCTATTAGAAGGCCCAGATTCTATCTGTCATATTCTTTGTACCTCTTCTTTGTAGTTCTGTGAGTTTTTTCTTTCTCTTTAAAATATCTCCTTTTCTGTTTCTCTCTCTTATTTTTCTCCCTGGGTTGGCAGTTACAACTTTGGGCTTTTATTGAATAGAGTTCTATGTTTCAGATGCTTAATTTAAATATAATGGGGGCAACATTGATTCCAATACATCTTGTGGAATTTTTTTTCCATAGTGAGCAAGTGTATGCTGATAAAGCTCTATGATCTTAGGTGAAAGTATTTTTGTCCTGGATCTGGGAGCAATCCTATTCAATAGTTGGGTTCTGATCCCATCACTGTGACTCCTATTACTGTAATGTTGCTTTTCTTAGTGTGACAGATGTGAACTGTTCTGTTACATTGGGGTTGTATCAGTCAGAGTCACAGCAGGAAACAGAAGACATACTTGAAAGAGGTTAATTCAATGAGAGTTTATTCTCAAAGGCTCTATTTTAAAAGGCATGGAATAGGGGAACCACAGGGAATGGTATAGTAACTTGGCATGACAGAAGTGGAAATGTTACCACCCTCGGGCATGCAGAACTTAGAGGGAGTGGTGTAGCTTTAGCCTCCTGGGGAAGAGCAGTAACTTTACAGGGGTATACCCAGCTTGAATTGACCTTGCAGGGAGGGAGTCTCTATTCTTCTTCACAGAACCACCTGGGCTTCCCATTCACTGAGCTCAACTGGAAAGCAGAGGATTTTGATGTCAGCCACAAGTCAGCTGCCTGGGAGCAGAGACCAAGTGGAGGAGAGAGTAGAGTGGCTTTGGAGGGGCAAATGGGAGATATCTGGCACAAAAATACAGGTTATGTGAATCTGTATTCATCTAAGTCATGATTAAATATCACTTAAGCCTCACCACTGTGGGTGGGGAACCCAATATTATTAGTTATTAGTCAACCTTTATTTTGGGTTACATATAGAGCAACTTCTGCTGTCCTCACAAGATGTCTTCTGGCCATCCCTGCTGGCTGCACATAATGCCCTGTGGAAGGCTGGTCCTTCATTGCCTCTCTGGAATTGCTGCTCAGGGCAACTCAGCTTCAATGTCTGCTGAGTGTTCCTTTTCAGTTCACAGGTCCTCCTCTTGGAAACCATGAGCCTTCTTCCATTTCCCACTCCTCATGGTGGTCCCTTCACCCACACTTGAAACACAGGGTCTCCTTCATTTGCCTCTTTTGACAACCTGGGTAAATCTCTTGTGGACTTAGATCAGCATCATAACACTCACATCCCTATAGGGACCAGACGGGTATCAGACGAATACTGAGGGGGTAAAAGTATAAGGTGGAGCTCTTAGTCCAAGAAATGTTTCACATTCTTTTTACTCTAAAGTCAGGCAAATCACAGGGCAAGCATGATGCTAAATGACAGCTGAAGCTCCAATTCAAGAAATAGTGGGGCACTAGCTTCTCTGCTTTAGCTGTTTGCTGCCATTTGGGAATGTAGGTTATTTTAAGACACTGGTAATTCAGATTTTCATGTAAAACCTCTCAATTTTTAAATTCTGACAGTGGGGAGCTATGGCATAGTATGAAGACAAATACTACAGTCTCACATGGGGAAGATAAAGAAATAAAAAAAATTGGGGGTAGGATTTACAGAGCTGAGGGTCAAGGAGAGGAGGCACGTAGTGCCCTGTCCTTTCAACACCCCATAGTGGAACTGGCTGAGTCAGGTGAAGCTTCTGGATGTGCAACTTCCTTTGGAAGAACTGTACACACCTGCTACTTTACTTCTAATCATGCAAGTGTGAAAAACTATCTGGGAGCAGGGAATAGAGTTTCGAGTGTAGGCACCAAGCAGTATGTAGTAAAGACCAGCTATGCAGGGAGTTATTTGGAAATGCTAGCTGTTACCTTTAAAAGCCGTAGAAGTTGGATTTGCCCTTCTGAGAGAAGGAAGCGCTGGTCCCATGTAAAGTTGGGCTCACCAGATGCTGGTTAGCTCTTTGCTAAGAACTTGAGCTCCGTTGGATAATCCTGTTTGTTTCTCTTCACTTCAGGTAATTCACAAATTTCAAAACACTGAATGCATATCCAACAAAGAGAACAAAACAAAACATGTCTTTGGGTTACCAGTTTGAGAACTCTTGAGCAGACTTTGGAAACCAAAATGCCTACTTAAGGGATTTTCTGCAAAGGTAAAGAGCCCCCTTATATCTCCTTTCAACCCTCACACTGAAAAGGCATTCTCCTTTCCCCTGAGGTCAGGGAAAACCCAATTATTAGAAATAAAAATTAAATGATTGAATATTTTTCTGGGGGAAGAAGGGATACATTTCACTTAGTTCTGATTAATCAGCAGATAAAAGCAAAACACAGGTAATCTTTCAATACCCTGTTATAATCAATTCTTAATGAATGACTTTTCTATTCTAGTAGAGTCAAACAGTAATCAGTATTGAGGCTGCAAAGAACAGAGAGCTTTATTTGGGGTCTTAAGGATTGCAATTTAGGAGGCATAGATTTGGGTAAAACCACAAGAGCAGGACTTGTAAAGACAAAAGTCACAGGTTGTTAAAGTTGCCTGCTGAGAAATGTGATTGACTCTGACACAAGTTGGGAAATATTTGTCTTTAAGAAATCACAAGTTATTTTAGGGTAAGTGTCAGATAAGTAGCTCGAGTATGACACTAAGTGGTCAAAAGGTCAGATTCCATTCAGGCTGAGACCTGCACAAGTCACACTTCCTCAGTGGCCTCCTTGCTCCATTTTAGAGAGCTCTCTGAGCAATACCAACTCCATTTTGATTTCCCTTTCACAAAAGAAAAATTAGAATTTTTTCTTTTTGAAATTGAGCATAGAAGGAGAATGTTGTGATGGGAGGAAATGATTGGGCTATAGGATCCCCTTCTTTTCTTCATGGATTCGTCTTTTTTTGGAGTACTTGCTCATGATGGCTGTGGTGCCTGCCCTCACTGGCTCAGGACTGGGGCGTGGGCAGCAGATAACTGCTCCCTGTTAATTCTCTAGACCATTTCTTTGTTTCCATAACACAGCTAGACAGGGCTGTCCTGTTTAAGTAAGACTAGTGATGCCATGAGAAAATAGTTATTCACTCATTATTTAGCAAACATTTATTGGTGCCAGGCATTGTGCTAGGGTTAGAGATTTATTGGTGAGCAAAACAGACACAGTCCCTCCCTTCCTGGTACTCCTCCAGGGCTCATCAAAATGGGGTGATATAAACTGGATAATCTTAATTATAATACATGGCTTGCTCCATCCTGTCTTCTATTAGACAGACCTTTCTTAGCTCCTGGCCTTCTTCCAGGTGGTGGAAGCTGCCTTACTTATCCTCAACTGCATGGATATCCACTGCCCTCAAAATCCAGGCCCAGGAGAAGAAGGACCAGGCTTGTTCATTGTCCAGCCTCCATGAGCCATCTGGCTTAGTTTCCTCGACAATTTTCCATCCCTGGGCATACTTTCTCTCCCTATGAGTGTTCTAGCCTATTTCCAAAGGATACAGATATCAGAATGCAACTTAACAACCATAGATACATAACACAGAAATGGGGTTGTGGTGGGGTGTCACTTCACAATTATATGCTTGAAATTTCCTTCTTTTAAAGAGAAGATTAAGAGTTGACATGATATTGCAGAAAAACAATACAGTTGATCAGGTCTGGAACCTATTATCTCTGAATATTACTTTTAATAAGCATATTCTGCTTAGTTCTGCACTTGGAAATTAAACTTAACAGCTCTTTGATGTTTGGTATAATTTTCAAGGAATTCTGAGCATTGACTTCCATTGGGTAGATCTAGAAATTAGCTTGCTACTCATTTTGAACTTGACCAATACTGAGCAGATTTTTTGTTACATCCAATTTTGTTAAGGTGTTGAAAATACAGCAACTGACTCAGAAACTAATATATGAGAACTATGCTATACATAAGGAATTTAAAAAATAATTATAAAATATATAACATGTGGGGTATATGTGTGTTTATATGTGGTATGTCTAACTGTATCATTCAGAATTCATTTGGAGAAGCAGAGTCACTCTATGTATTGTAAAATAAAGAATAAATGACAGGAGTAAGTCCTTATGGGACTATGGGAAGAGCTGGAGAGGAGAAGGTCCAGAAGTGGGAGTCAGATTAGAGAAGAGCCCTCAGTCTGCCCGGAGCCCTGGCGTAGGTGGACAAACCAGTGCTTCCCCACCAGGCTCTTGCATTGGGGGAGTTCATGGAGAGGCCTTTGGGAAGCTGTTGCCCCTAGGGGTCCCAGTGCTGCATCTGGTTGTTGGCTGGGGGGCCACTCTTGGGCATCAAGGCCAGCAGTCATGATGCAGAGTGGAGGAGAGGGAGGGTACACCAGGACTTTGGGGCACCTTGTCTCTGACCATACCGTATCTGACTGTGTTTACTCTTTTACTTCCGCATTCCAGATTTTTGTACTAGTTCCTTTATTTTGGTTAACTCTAACCTAGAACTGTACAGAGAAGGCTATTTTTGGGACGCAGAATTTGTATCTTAAATCAACTTGACATTGTACAATCCAGCAAAATAAATATTTGAGTAAAGGGGGCTAACATCTTTGGCATAAGGATTATTTTGAGCTGAAGGCACCTGAAAAACAGATGCAGGGAGAGGCTTCCTGTGAACTCCTCTTATCTGCCTGAGGACAGACCCTCCCAAAGGAACTTAATTGTCATAAATCCCTTCCCTGGGAATTTCATCAACCAGAGAAGATTGACTCTTACCACAGGAGAGGAGACTAGACGTCCCTGCCACTTTGACTTCTTTGTTACAAACTGACAAAGTTTGTCACGAACTATCATTCCTCCCATCTATTCTTCCAAGGGCTCATTCATCTTTCCTAAAAATGATTTACTTTCCCCATAAGTGGTTTCCATCTCCACTCCCTGCTTTCCCTGTTAAGTCAGAATATAAGCTCTCAAATCTCACTACTTCCTTGAATATTCATTTTTTTTTCTGTGATGTTCACATGCAAGTAATATTAGAAATTGATGAATTTTCTCCTGTTAATCTGCCTATTGTCATTTGAGTTCATAGACTCGGTTATTGAGCATAGGAGAGTAGAGGGACAATCTTTCCTTTCCTTTGTAAGGAAATACACACACAATATTAGCCTCTTGTGATTTATTACAAAACTTTTCTGAAATGACCCCAAGAGTACACTTACATGGACACTATGACTTCTAAGGAGTTGTTACTCTTTTCAGTAATAACTTATCTTAAAGTGATGCTAAGTAGGATTTTTTTTTAAGCAACCAGAGAGTCTAATAGATTTTTGTCTCTCTTGGGTGCGTATCTTATTTGACAGAAAATCTTCCTCATCATAAGTGCTTAAAATCGCACGTGAACCTGCGACAGAGACTGTACCATTTCCTCCATTTCAGAGCCTGTGTGGATGTCAGCAGACTTCTCATCAGTTAGAAACTCTCACAAGTCACAAGTTCTTGTTGTCTTTTTAGGTGTTCAGTCTTTGCTGAGTGAAGTCCATTGAGAGAACACATCCACCTCTTTAACTCTTGCACCCTCCAGAGAACCGGCAACAAATGGTGGTGTTCTCAAATGACAAACAAAAGGTTTTACTTGGCAAGGGCGGCAGAATCTGAGGCAAAGGCCGTCATCAGGGATCTTCCTTAATGATTGCTGTCGATTCATGACTACAGAATTCTTGAGATTCTTGGGTAAATACTGCTCCAACGAACACATGATTACAACCAAAGGAATTTCAGATTTTTTCATCCACAATTTGTTTTCTTGTGTTGAAAAGAGAAGGTTGCTTCTCATATTCTGAAAAGTTTATCCGGATACTCCTTTTACTTGATTTGATGAGAAAAATCTCCAGGTGTTGTAGGGGCATAAAGCTGAGGGAGAGGAAAGAACTGGGTTTCTATCCGCAGCTTTTACTATCTGTGGCCTTGGGCTATTAACCATTATTGGCTTGTTCCCTATTCTTTTTTCTGTCCAATGGGCACCTTAAAGGATTTTGTGAGGACTGAATGAGATAAGTAATTCAAGGACTTAGCTAACTGTAGGTACTCCATAAATGTTCGTTTCTTTACTATGCTACTCAATACAAAGTTATTTTATCATGGTGATAATGCACCTTCTCTCTTAAAGCAGTCACAAAGAGGCTTTTATGGGCATTGATTTTCCTCATAAATAAAGACTGATGCTTCCTGTGTAGGTAATAATAGATTTACATAAAGCTCCTGACTGGCCTCTTCAGCTTTTGGTGTTGAGGCGGGACCATCGCTGATACAGGTTGTCAGAATAAGAGGTGTGGAAGTCAATTTTTAGGCCTAAATGGAGCCGCTCCTTTCTGGGGTGCCATGTCAGCAAACGGAACTTTCATGCTCCTGTGAATGTTCTGCTTGACGTGAAACACAGTATCTCCAGTCGGCCAATCTCTACATGCCAAGTCAACTCTGCACTTGATGCATATTTCCTTGATCTTTCTAAATAAGGTCAGATAGACAAACCCAGCCAATCACACCCTGTTTCTGCCTTGCTGTTTCTAACGCTCACCCGTGTCCAAAATCCCCGGGGAAGGGAGCTCTCCTGCTTGTGAGGCTGTGTACCCCTCTAGTCCTTGGATGGTTTGCCCTCGAATAAAGAACATCACTCTCATTACTCAGTTTTAGTTTTGTCATTTGACAGAGGGTCCTGGAAAGGGAAAAAAGATCTTTTAGTCACGTTCTGGAAGATGTCTGGTATTGTTTTATGGGATGATTGGACTGTTGTTTTGCTTACCAGCAGGAAGAAAGTCTAAAGTTAATGTATTCAGATCTCAAACAGTCAGGCACTGGATTGATTCAGTCATGTGTAAGTGGAGATGGTTGTGTCCTTTACAGAACACAAGCAATCACTGACTGACTAGATTTCTCATTGGGCCCATTTCTACTTTTTTCACTCTAGACCTAGGTCAAAAAACATCTTGATGTTTTCCTCCTATTCTCGAAACCCACAGGAATATTTCTTGACTGAAAATCTCATATGCCAATTAAAAACAAAGGGATATATTGGGAGTTAGAGATTTACAGATACTAACTACTATATATAAAGTAGATAAACAACAAGTTTCTTCTGTATAGCACAGGGAACTATATTCAATATCCTGTAGTAACCTATAATGAAAAGGAATAGGAAAAGGAATATAAGTATTTATATGCATGACTGAAACATTATGCTGCACACCTGAAATTGACACAACATTGTAAACTAACTGTACATCAATAAAAACCCTAAAAACCAAAAAAAAAGGAGCCTAGAAAAAAATACCTGAGTCCTATAATACCCCAAATAAAATATTTTCAGTATGTTTATGCAGATGAATACAAGTTTCTAGCTATTTCATTGCCAGATTATTCTTCACAATCCCGGGGGTGGGGAACTCAGATATGAGCCAAACTCTAGATTTACATTAGGTATCCTTGGAAATTATTTAAATAAGATATAACATAATGTACCACTGAGGCTATAATTTACTTTTATGTGAGGTTCTATTGTAAAAGAGTTTTAAATAGCTTCTGAGTATAGCTTATGAGTTAGGAGAACTTGTCTCTATAGATAATCATTAAATTTTATATAAATTTATACATAAAATTATATCATGATTACAAATCACACATATTAATTAGCATATCAAATGTATTTATTTCAACTTTTACTGGGACTAGAATCAGAAGTTCCTTAATTGAGATGATTTGAATGATTTGAACTGCGGTTTGGCTTTAAAAGACCTTTGGACAAGGAGTCAGAAGACCTGGGCATTGTCATGTCACCTCTCTGGGTCAGACAGTGGCCTTGTCTTAAAATGAGCAGACTCTTCTGATGGCCTCTAAAGGCCCTTTAGGATGTCATGGTTATAGGAAATCACCTTCAGCACAAGCACTAGAAGATATCCTTGCTGATTAGTTTTTCTCAAATCAGAAATGCAATCCCCCTCTTCCTATTATTTTAATTGATTTTACAATATAAAATCCATTCAAAATCTTTTGCCTAGTCTCTTTTCTCCCACTTAATAATGGTTCACTTGTTAGCCCTTGTGATAGGTAGTAGGCAAAAGTAAAAAAATCACGAAATAAATGGAGTTGGAAGGGACCATGACAGATCATCTGGCCTGGCCATCTGCAAGTACAGCATGTTTTAGTGCTTGCTTGAGCTATAAATAACCACAGTATCCAGCCAAGTCTGCATCACTTTAACATGGCCCAAAGTGCCGGTCAAACCTAGGAACTTTCCTTTATTTATCCTTGAAACTCTTTTGCTTGACTTGGCTGAAGTTTCTGGAAAACCATCTAATTCTAGAATAGAGTCTGAAATGAATACGTGTAGAAAATTGGAATCTATAGGCAAGGCAGAATCCAGATACTTTTACGTAAACCTTGTCCATTTCTACCTCTATCCCTCTCTTGAGGGCAGTCCCATCTCTGCCTCTGACCTCTTGTTTCAGCCTCACTGCTTTGGGGCTTAAAGAGATCATGCGCAAAGAGCTAGCACCATGCCAAGCTTGGAGTAGGGGCTCAAGAATGGCTTTGCACAACTTCTACGATATGAGCTGCTTGAGTCTTGCTATTTTTCTGCACACCTAGAATAGTGCTAGGTGTACTGGAGGTGCTTGGTAAATGCTTAGTAAACTTACTAACTTGCTCTTTTCTTTTTCTGTCCCTCCACTCTCTTTCTGAGGGTCCATTTCTCTCTTCTCTCCCTTGAAGAAACCAAAGTTATTAAGGGAAAAAGGAGATTGGTGTGGGGGCCCTTCTTCAGTCACTTGTCTTGGGTGAGAAAAATGGAAAATTTGGGTGAGTGTTGTCATGGGACAGGATGAAGGAGCTTCTTGGAGAAAGATTCTCTGGTTGATTTGTGAGTAAGGATTTCCAGAGGAAAAAGCTCATCTAAGCTAGTTTATTCCAACCACAAATTCCACCTTGAGATGTTTTAGAGAGGGATGACAGAGTGGCTCTGATAAGAAGCAGCTGGAGTTTAGCAGTTAACTCCTGTCTCTGAGTTCCCCTCGAGGAACTCAGTTACCTGGTGGGCACATGGTTCCCTGAAGGAGAGGCCTGCCTGGCTTTTTGGTGTCTGGCAACCCTAGTCCTTGCACTGGGTCCCCTTGTCCTTCAAGTTCCTTAAGGTCTACATTTTCCTGTCTTTCCTGCCCCAGAGTGTTTCTAATGCTCGGTGATACACAGGGATCTTCTCAAGAATGTTCAGGCTCTCTTGTGAAGGGCTCTTTTCAATTGCAAAGAGAACAAGCCATAAAGTCCTTGGGGCGCAGACACTTCTTACTCCGCCCAGCTTGCTTCCTCCCTACTTCTAATTTGCAAACAGAACCTGAGTCAGATTAAACTCCTTGTTTGTCCCGAAGCCCTTCATGCGCTCTCACGTTTCTCATTCTTTGCCTGTGTCTTATATTCTGCCTAGAATGCTCTTCCCTTAGCCTGGTATGTTTGAGGTTGAAAGTAGACCGTTCAAAGATACCCCTGGTCTGATCTTTGAGCCTGTGAATGTTACCTTCTATGGACAAAGAAAAGTAAAGGGTCAGTGGGTATGTGAAGTTAATGAGTTTAACCTGGGAAGATAATCCTGGATTACCTGGGTGGGCCCTAAATGCAATCAGCTGTTTCCTTTTAGGAGGGAGGCGGAGGGAGACGATCCACGTGGCGGAGGAGGAGCCACTGGAAGACGAAGGTCGAGCTGGGAGTGCGGTGTGCAGAAGCAGAGGCACTCTGGCAGCCCCCAGGTGCTGAAAGGGGCAAGGAACAGCTCTCTGAGGGCCTCCGGAGGAAGCGCAGCTCTGCCAAAGCCCAGTGTTGCTGATACCAGACTTCGAGCCTGCAGCACCGTGAGTGAATACATTTCTGCTTCTCTAAACTACCAAGCTTGTGGTCATTTGTTGCAGCAACCATAATAAAACGAATGCACTTTCATGCCAGGCTAGCCCTACTTAATCTCTATAGCTTAGGTGTTACCTCCTCCAAAAAGTTCTCCCGTACGCCCCTTCGGTCCAAGTTAAAGGAACCTCTTCTATGTTCCCACAGCAACTTGCGCTCGCTTTTATTAAAGAACCCATCACCTTTGACTGCTAATGCCTCGTAACTTGTTTATTTCACCCCTAAGTCTTGGCAACCTGAGGGTGAGGACGGTGGCTTTCAACTCACCCTCTATGCTGCGGAAGGGGCTGGCACCCTGGAGGTTCGTTGTAAACGCTGTTGAAGACACGATGGCATGTGATTTTTATCATTCTGTCAGCTGCAATTCTCATTGGAATGCAGTATTACCATATCATACTTTATTTTCGTCGTCCGATTGGGAAGATTAATCACACACTATTTTCAGGACTCCTAGGCAAGTTTACGCCTACCGAGAGGGTGTGGGGCGCCGTAACTGACTTCCGGCGGAGGCAGCTGTGATGCTGGCAGGCTCCAGCATGGCCCCCTCCGCACTCCTCAGTGGTGACGGCTCTTATTCCTTCCAGTCTCTCCTCTTGCTGGTGTCACTGGACCAAGATGTGTCAAATCTAGTCCTAGTCTCTCCTCTCATGTGAGGGGCTCAGCCCAGGTTTTTGCTCAATTCCTTCATGTTGTTTAAAGTCTGCTTTCCTGCTTCTGGTTCCTGGCGTCGTTAATTGCCGATTCCGGATGTGAAATTCTGTGCGTTGCATGTGCTTTGTATGGGTTGGAGCCCTGTGATGAAGCCGGTGTTGTGTGAGCATTAAGCTCATGGTGTTGTTCAGGCCACGTAACAGGGAGAGTGACTGGGTTTCTGGATTTTCATCAGAAGGTTGTTGCAGGAATCTGGATTAGCTAGCCATGAGGACCCGGCCCCAGTGGATGATAAATGAGTGGGAAGGGATTAAATCAAAACACATGCTGTTACTTACATTTCCAGCCCATATCAGTATGAATTTTCTATTTAAGCATAATAAATGGCCAGTGATACTAGTTTGCAACTGCTGTGATTTGGGGAATCTCAGGCCTGCTCACAGTACCCCCCCACCCCCGTTTTTTCTTCCGGGAGTTGGGTCTGCTTGGTGGAACATCTCCCCAGCTTTTTTGCTCCAGGTTTCTGATCAGACAGACCCACCAAGGACTCTGTCGATTCCCACCTGAAGCTCCAGTCCACTCTGACTGTCTGGAACAAAGGCTTCACTCTTCTGGCCCTGCTTTTGCTTTCATCCCATCATCCCTAATTAGATTAGAACCTTCACTTAATTCCCTACACCAAATTGACACTAAACTCTGCATTTATTAAAGTTTTACTGACAGTTCAGGAATAATGGCGGAAAACACCATGGGAATTTACAACCAGTTATGAGACATGTGTGTTCTCCATCTCAGGCCCAATTTGGCCTTTGGAGCCATATCCCCACCCCTGACACTACCTCTTTCCCCATTTCCCCCTTCCAGGGCTTTAGGGAGCTGCTTTGGAACCTGAACCCAATTACCATGCAGCTCAGAGAGAGAAAGAGGAAGTTTTCAGACTATTTTCTGATTCAGGATGCTTGGATGTGGGAATGTCCTCTCCCTTCAGGGGGAACCACACAAGGTCTTGCAGGATAGCACGCAGCAGGTTGACATCTATGCATTCTGGCTTTGCTGCCTTTTGAAAAACCACAGCGTGAGAGCTAACAATGGTCCAGCACAGCTCCTTTTTACAGCTGCTCCTCCAAAGTGAATGGAAGACAAAGCCTGCAAATTTTTCTGGCAATCTTTTCAATGTTAGGTTTCTACTTACTGTAAAAGGCAGTGAAACACCACCACCAACACAAACAAAACCCTCCAAATTAACAAGAGATGATTTAAAATACAGTGCACTGAATCAGTCTCGCAGAACCGGAATAATACCTTCTCTGGCCCCACACTCCGCTCTCTTCTCTCCTACCCAGATAAAGCCAGCTCCTTGGCAGAGTCCTGTTTGCATCTCAAAACAATACCCTCAACTTGTCTAAAACAACTTTCTAAAACAAAACAGGTTGAAAGGGACTTCAAAGCCTCCTTCAGGATCAATGGATCGATTCTTTACGTTTGTGTAATTAAAGGATCCATTCTGATGACTTCCCCCCAAAGAACTCGTGTTCTGCAGGTGCCTTTCTGCTACCATTGACAAGGCTTAAAAAGACCTTGAGGCTTTGAAATGATAGTTTTCCCAGGTTCTGCTCATTAAGTCTTCAAAAACCCTGATATCCAGGCCTCAGTAATAAAATAAAGCCTTTTCCATATGGAACTTCTGGCAAGAACAGGTGGTTCCCTGATACAATAATTAAAGCGGAGAAAGATTAAGGTTCTCAAACCTGGGGAAGTGATAGAATAATGTGTGAGATTGATAGACTTGTGGTGAGAAGGGAGAATGGTTTGGGAAGGTAAGATAAAAACTTGAGGTTCAGGTGTGATTGATGACCTTTTTTTGTCAACTCCAGTCCCAGGATGTGGGATTTGGGTGAAATTTTAGCTTTGATTGTTTCCAAATCCAGCAGCAGACATGAAGAGTCCTGTCATTAGAATATAACAGAATAGCCTTTTTATTTTAGGCTTTGGAGGTAAGAAATGAGTTGAATTTTTGCAGCTCAGGGGTCCCCTAAACATCGGAGTCATTGTGTAAGACTATTCATTAGAGCAGAATTCTCAGCTGAAATGGGATTTTGCAGAATTTACAGTTATCAGAGTTGCCCAGTTTAGACAAGTTAGCAGATGGTTTTAGTACAATTTTAAAAACTATATTAATAGTCTCCTTAATACAAGCTGAAGACACCTGTCAAAATCATTATTTTATTGCCCAGCATTTCTCTAGAATTTGGTAATATGAAGCAAGGTCTCACCAATAACACTATTCCATTTTCATCATTATGCTTAATTATTTTGCTACTTTATCTGCATATATATAGACTCTAATCCATTAAGTATAATTACAATTGTATTTTAATTACTAAAGTGTTTTATTTTGAAACTTCCTAGAGGGTTATTTCATTTTCTCAGGTAGTAAGCAAAGAGCCAATTCTTACCCTTACCAAAGTGACTTGCTTTCTCTTAACAGTTTTTTTTTTTAAAATTAGCAATAGTGATAATTGTTCTTGAGATTTAGATAGTATATTGAATGTTTGATTTTCTGTTTGTCAATAAAACATTTCTTTTTCCTGTTTTTTCTTGATTCTAGACCTTTCTCTTATTTAGATGCAAACACACTTAGCTGTTAACAGTACCCTTTAATCTTTCTGCAGTGTATTCCTTGATGCCTGTCTTAATCTTTAAACAAGCTTCTCTTTAAATTTCAATACACTTGAAGTAGGTTCCTTTAGCTTATGAATGACTTATTTATTGATACCTATTTTCTTGTTGGATTAAAAAATAATTATATTGGTGTATGCTTGATCAACTTCTTAGTAAATCACTTCAATGTTCATATCCTTCTGTCTTCAATTTAAGGTAATGAAAATTTATCAATCTACTGTAGACACACCAAAACGTAACTTTTCCTACTGGGTCTCAATAACCTTCATGCATCTGCTACCTAAAATGCAATGATAATTTTTTCTTGTTTCAGAAAACATTGGGAAATGATTGTTATTGTTTCCCAAGGTATCCCCAATTTTTCAATTTCATTCAAACTCATCTGAATTTGTGAGAACTTTAGCTTTTCTTTGAACTTTTTTAGAAATTAGTAAGAGCACTGGGAGAAAATATTTGCAAACCATATAGCTGTAAAAGAACTTGTGTCTAGGCTATATAAAGAGCTCTCAAAACTCAACAGTAAAGAAACAAAGAATCCAATTAGAAAATGGGCAAAAGACATGAACAGACATTTCACCAAAGAGGACACATAAGCACACACACAAAAAGTTGTTTAACATCGTTAGCTACTAGGGAAATTCAAATTAAAATCACAGTCTGTTTGATTTGTAAATAAGTCTATTTGTGTCATTTTTTTGGATTTCACATATAAGTGATATCATATGGTATTTTTCTTTCTCTTTAAACACAACATTGTAAATTGACTATAGTTCAGTTAAAAAAAAAAAAGCCACAGTGAGATCTTATCACACACATATTAGAACAGCTAAAATTAACAACCTCAAATAGTAGCAAGAATATGGAGAAACTGGGATCAGTCGTCTATTGCTGGTGTGACTATAAATTGATACAGACACTGTACAACATAGTCTGATGATTTCTTATAAAACTGTATGTGCACTTAGCATAAGGACCAGGAATTACACTAAGATTTTTATTTCTCTGGAGTAAATGCCAGTGTCTATGCAAAAACCTGTACGCAGACATGTACAGCAGCATTATTTGTAATAGCCTCAAACTGGAAATGACCCAAATATTCCTCAGTGGGTGAAGGGTTAAACAGACACTGATACATCCATGCAATGGAATACTACTCAGCAATTAAAAAGGAACAAACTATTGATACATTCAGCAACTTGGATGGCTCTGAAGGGCATTTATGCTCAATGGGAGCAAAAAGCCAATCTCAAAATGTTACTGTATGATTGCATTTATATGAAATTCTTGAAAAGATATAACTATAGAGACAGAAACAGCATTGAGAAAGACTGAGTGTAAATATAAAGGAGTAGTGTGAGAGAGTTCTTTGGTGATGGAACAGGTCTGTACCTGATGGTGGTTGTGGTTACACAAATTTTACATGGGACCAAATTGCATAGAAACACACACATGCATACACAGGAAAGCATATAAACACTAATGAAAACTTAGTGTGTTTGCAGTCTAGTTAATAGTATTGTTCCAATTTAAATTTCCTGGTTTGACAATGTTGTATGTTACATAATATGTTAGCATTAGAGAAGCTGGGGGAGGGTTCAAGGAATTCTATGTACTATTTCTATATACTATTTTTATAACTTCTCATGAATTTGCAATCATTTTAAGGTAAAAAGTTAAAAAAATGAGTAATGGAGAACTTAAAATACTAGCTAGCCATTTCAGTAATATGCTGCATACAAAAATCTTTAGAATAGTAAGTTGCTCAAGGAAATTCATGAAATAGAATGATTTTTTACTATGTCTGAAAATCACAATACTGGATTACTTATGAATATATTATGGCTTAATATGATGAAATAAAACTGACACTCAAAATAGACTACACTCATAGTATATTTGCCTCGTCACATGAAGTAGAACCATATTTTCATTGTCTGCCCTCTTGAGAGGAAGGGAAAAGGAGGAGGAACAGGGTTTAATGGGGAAGGAAGTTGTTACTTGATAGATCTATGAATTAGTAGGAAGTTTTATTTAATTTGCTGGAAAATAAGGAGTCTATTAGTCAAGATAATAAGAGCTCTCTGCTGCAACAAGCAAATCATGAAATCTCAGTGGCTTACCATGTGAAGGTGCCATCCTGTAGGATGTTTATAAAGACCAGGCCTGGGAAGTAGCTTTCATCACTTCTACCAGCATGCCCTGGGCCAGAACCTTGTCACCTAGCAACCTAACTTGAAGGGAGGCTGCGATATGTAATAAAGGACCACATGAATGTGCTACAAAGAAAAGGAAAGAAATTAGAGGGAAACTTGTACACCCTCCAACAACTGCATTAATTTACATCCCTTCAACATAGTAACATACTGTTATTTTTAACATCTTATACATTCATTTTGTTTATCTCACTCCCTTGCCAGCATTAGCCCATTTCTTTTTTCTACTTTGGAGTGAAAATCCTGGGAGGAATTGTCTCTCTTCACTGTCTTCCATTCCATGTCTAGTGACTCTACTTACGACTTCACTCCTTGCTGCTTCTCAGTCTCCTCTGCTGATTCCATACCTTTTCCCCAGTCCTTTAATGTTGGTGCACCCCAGGTCTTAGCGGTTAACCCTTTCTCTACCCACAACTCACTCCCTTGACCATCTCATTGAACGCCAGCATTTTAAATACCATCACTATTCCAATAACTCTCTATCTCCAGCACAGACCTCTGAGACAGGCTTACATAATCTGGCTGCTGCTACCTTCTCTGTATCTCTTCCTCCCACTTGTTCATTCACTCTGCTCTAACTACCTGACCTTAAGCTCCCTCTACCTGGCATACTTATCTTCCAAGGCTGTAGGTTTTGGCCAGCAAAGCCCACTGTGGATGAAAGGATTACTGAAGACTATCAAGTCAAGAGAGGTGAGAGGGAGCTGGAGACCAAGTCTCTGAGACCCCCTTAGACTCTCTTATTTATTGAGCACGATCTTCAAACGGAGTGACATATGTCATTGGAATTTGAACAGAGCAAGGCATTAAGTCATAAATCTTAAGCAATTTAAATAAATGGTTAAACTGTTCTAGGTTAAGATCTGTTAAGAAATAATGAAAGGACTGGGAAGTGTAGGAATCTCATGAATCAAAGATTCATGTCATAGATAAGTGAAGCATGCTCTGCGGTCTTCTGCTGCGCAATGCGGCCCTACAACTTACTAACCCATGACTGTGCTCCCACACAAGGCTTTCATTCCTTATAGGTTTTAGCTCTGCTTTTACTTTCTTATATTTCCTTGATGATCTATATAAAATTGAAGTCTACCCCTTACCCTGAATTCCTTAGTCCTTTGGCTACTTTATTTCCTCAAAGTCATTGATCACTCTGATACACTAGTACATTAGCCCCCAAAAAGAGAGTTGGGCTGTCCTTTGAAGCCAGGCATTGACTTCTCCTCTCTAGCTATGGGAGTCCTAGAAGGCATATTCAGCCAAAAGAAGGCTGTTTTGTCTCCATTGAAAATTTGTTGTTTGATGTAGCCATCTTCATTATATCTCAGTTAGATTTCCTGGATAACTTGCTGCAGTTTCTACATTGGCCATTGCTACTTCACCTGGTACTTTGATGTTACAGAAAAGGTTTCTTTCCTTAAGCCTCATGAACCAGCCTCTGCTAGCTTCAGGCTTTTCTTCTACAGCTTCCTCAGCTGTCTCAGCCTTCATAGAATTGAAGAGAGTCAGAGTCAGGGCCTTGTTCTGGGTGAGGCTTTGGCTGAAGGGGATGAGGTGGCTGGTTTGATCTTCTATCCAGACCACTCAAACTTTCTCCATTTCAGCAAAAGGCTGTTTCACTTTCTTATCATTCACATGTTCACTGGAGTGGCACTTTTAATTTCCTTCAAGAACTTTTCCTTTGCATTCACAACTTGGCTAACTATTTGGTACAAGAGGCCTAGCTTTCAGCCTGTCTCACCTTTTCAACATGCCTTCCTCATTAAGCTTCATCATTTCTAGCTTTTGATTTAGAGTGAGAGATGTGTGACTGCTTCTTTCACTTGAACACTTAGAGGCCCTTGTAGGGTTATTAATTGGCCTCATTTCAATATTGTTGTGACTCAGGGAGTAGGGAGAGATGGGGGAGTGGCCAGTTGGTGGAGCTGTCAGAACATATGCAGTATTTATTGATTAAGTTCGCTGTCTTATATGATTACAATAGTAACATCAAAGATCACCAATCACAGATCACTGTAAGAAATAGAATAATAATGAAACAGTTTGAAATATTGCAAAAGTCAACAGTATGTGAATAGGGACACAAAGTGAACAAAAGATGTTGGTAAAAATGATGTCAAAAGACTTGCTCAACACAGGATTGCAACAAACCAATTTGTAAAAAGTGCAATATCTGTGAAATACAGTAAAGCAAAGCACAGTGAGACAGGCTATACCTGTTACCTGACAGAATACCTGAAAACAAATTACAAAACAAAAATTATTGAAGTGAAAAAGCCATGTTGCAATGGAAACAACAATAGTCTAAAATCACAATACTAAGTTAAACAAAGCTTAGCAATTTGTTTGTTAGATATGGTGAGAAAGGTGAAGTAAAATCAATCTGAAGATTTTATTAGGTTGGGAGAGTGGAGAAGGCAAGCTATCCTAAAGGTCTGATCTAATTGGGTTAGGGTCAGGAGCAAATGAGACATAGAACATCTCATTGGTGGAAATAATTGGCATATTGTGAGTTTCAAGAAGGAAAGTTGTCACTAGCAGAAGTAAAGAGTACAGTAAAATGTCTAAATAAAAAGAAGAAAAATCAGTGAATACTGACTTCATTAAATTAGCCCAAAATCAGAAAGGAAAGAAACAACAAAATTAAATGATACTAAATGTTAGGGGCAAAAATAAAACCTAGTAAATTAAATGTGAATAGGCTGTCAAAGATAGTTGTATCAGGTAAAAAAATAAAATCCAAAAATGTATTATTTACAAGAAACATTTAAAGCAGGATGATAGAAAAGATGTTTAAAAACATAAATCGGGTTAAAGAAAAAGCAAACAGAAAGCACTAGTGGCAGTGTTAATATTAGACCATAGTTAATCAAACTAAAGTTAAAAACACTTAAACAAGACAAAAAACATTAACAGTATAAATAGGAATATGGATTATGTAATTATGGGAAGCAAAATTTATGAGTAAATTATAAATCAGGCTGTACTAAATAAACATCAGAATATTAAAATAAGTAATGCAAAAAAAAAAACAAACCTTAGAAATACAAGGAAAACCTGATAAGCATTCAAGTATAATGGGAAATTTCCATACACATCATCCAAATGGGCTGAATCTAGCACCCCAAAGTAAGCAAGAATATATAAAATAGAAATAATATAACCAATACATATGATTTTACCTTTTACCCCTATTTCTCTATATTAAGCAGCAAAGGCTGCCATAACAAAACACCACTGGGTGGCTAAAACAACAGAAACTTATTTTCTCATGGTTCTGGAGGCTGGGAATCCAAGATTAAAATGTTGGTGGGTTTGTTTTTTCCAAAGGCCTGTCTCCTTGTTGGAAACGACTGCTTTCTTGCTGTGTCCTCACATGGCCTTTTCTCCATTCATGTGGTCTCCTGGTATCTTTGTCTTCTTATGTGGATATGTGAACACTAGTTTTGTTGGATCAGGGTCCCATCCTCATGACCTCATTTAACCTTAACTACATCCTTAAGGACCTTTTCTCCAAATACAGTTTCATTGGGGGTTTGGGCTTTAACTTATGAATTCTAGGGGTGGGGGACAAATTTCAGTCCATAACATGCTCAGACTTTAGATCTACATATGGTATATCTACACTTTTATTTTCATGGAATATTTATAAAAATTGATTTTTTACTTGACCCCCCCCCCCACACACAGCCTTTAACCAAGTCAAAGGCAAAAAAATGGAGAGTCAAAATGTTAATGATAATTCAATTAAAAAACAAGGTGATGAAAAAGTATCAACTATTTGAAAATTAAGAAATATTCCCATAATTAACTCTGAAATTAAAAAAGAAATTCAAACTGATATAAACTATCTTGAAATAATAAACAAAAATATTCATATAAAAATCTTTTTTCAGCAAAAGCTACATTAAGAGGAAAATATACAGCATTGAATGTCGTAATTCTTAACACTAAAAATACAGGAACCTGATACACAGTTTTAGAAATTAGAAAAAGGAGAATAAAATTAACCAAAAGATATTGGAAAGATACATAGTAAAGATAGAAGTTGAAATGGATGTAGAAACAACAAACAGAGTTGAAAGGAAAATAAATTCAAGGGCTCGTTCTATGGAAAGACTGATTAAATGGATGAAATCTTCCACAAGTCTGGTGAAGAGTGAGAGAGAAAATACAAAGTGGATAAAACACAAATGAAGAAGGACTTTAAACATTATAAAGTAATACTTACTGGCGCTCTTTGGTAATAAATTTGAAAATCTAGATGAAATGGATGGTTTTGATCAAAAGGTACGTTTTATCAACAGAAAAAATGTTTGATTGGACCCATTGTTGTAGAAGGGACTGGAAAAGGCATTTAAAGATCGACTATTAAAACAGGCACCCGAGTCCAGATGGTCTCACAGCTGAGTTTCTAGCCAGCCTTTAAAGAACAGATGATTACAGTGTTACTTAACTATTCCAGACGTCAGAACGAGACTGAAAGTTCCTCAAATTCTATGGAAACAGGTGAACATTAATAGCAAAACTCTCACCAATACAATACAAAAAGAACCCCTCCAACCAAAGGCTGTTATCACTGTTGAATATAGATGCAAACATTCTAAATAAAATAAGCAAATTCAATTCAGCAGTATATCAAAATAATATACCCTCTGACCAATTAGGGTCTATTCCATAATGAAAATATAATCAAATATCAGGAAATCTATCAGCATAATCACATCATAGAACATAAACTCTATCAGGTATCAAAGTGCATGAGGGAAAGAATTTGGCAAGTTTTTTAACTGCTGTATCTGCAGTACCTGGAACAACACTTGTCCTGTGTTGTCTACTCAATAAGTATTTGCTGATCAAATGGATTATGTTAATTAACTCAAAGGAGAAAGACTATATATAATAATATCCAATGGCATGTAGTAACTGTTGAACAAACAACTCTCCACCAAAAAAAAAAAAAATTGCCTTAATTTGTTGCATTGGCTGATTTCCATGGTGCAAGTACTTCCATTGTGGCCATTTTAAAACACTTCGGCCCTTAGCCAATGTGACACCACTGAATGGAGTTGAGAAAGGATTTGCACAGTTGGATCTCCTCAGCCTGGGTGAGCTAGCTCAGGCCCACCACTGATGACATGGATTGATGCTCAAAGGGCATTTGGATAGTGGGCAGCCACTCTTAAACAAGTAATAGATGGCTTTTACTTAAATGTGATAAGTTATGTTTGCTAAAACCTCCAAATAAATACAATTTAATTATGGAACCACTGAAACTATTTCAACTAAAATCAAGAGCGAACAGAAATTGCTATTATAGTATTCAACAGTGTTTTGGAGAGACTTGCAAATGTGGGAAAATAACAATGTTAAGAAAATGAGTATACATTAGAAAAGAAACGACATCTCTTCGGGCAAACAATATACTAGAGAAATCAAGGTACTCTGTTTTGGTTTTTGTTTGTTTTAATAAAGTATAAAGGATAACAATAAAAAAAAAAAAAGAAAGAAAGCAGAACCAAACCAAACCAAGCACTGTTAGAATTCATAAGAAAAGCTGGTGAAGTGATTGAATACAAAATAAAAAACTGATACTTCTATATCAGCTCTCCACAACTAGCAATAGAGATGGCAAAAGTAGCCCATTAACAAAGTCCTTATTTTCTGTTATTGACCATACACACCCTCAGGTATTGATGCTCTTCAAAGGTAGCATCCCAATTTGGACTAATCAAAAGGAAACACATGAAGGATGATGTGGAGGTCAAGGATATGTCACTAGGATGAGGGGGACAAGCATGGAGTAAGGATTTTATGACACTCATTACTTGGAAATATAAAAAAATCTGTTTTTTAAGGTCTCAAAGCAGGGGCAATTTGTTTTGGTCTTTACTGTTATTGCCAAATATTAGGATTATACCTATTTTTTACATACTTGGACTCTTATAATAGTTGTTATGGTCCTTAAGATTCAGAGTAGCATGAAAAAGACAGGCTGGTCTGGCTCATAGACTCTTAAGAGAGTTTGTTGCCTTCATGATACCTGGTGCAGTAAGTGAATGTAATATATCATTCTCAGGTGTATCTCAAAGAAGGAAATGTTCACCAAGTTGCCATGCATGTTAATACTTTGATATCTTCTCTGACATTCTGCTATTTTACCTCTTGTCATTATCACCTGCCATATGTCAAAATGTTTGGGGGATGGGGAGACACCTTAATATTTATATTGCTGGAGCTTCAGTTTTTCAGATAATCTTGGTCTATGATACCTTCAATGAACAAGTCATACATTTCCAGTGATTCTAGATTCCTGGTAACCCCATAACATATTAAGGCTTCGATTGGTTTATTAAAAGTCCTACATTTCATAGATTTCCTGCCACAAACAGTGGAAATCTTTATCCAGGGAGTAATAAAAATTGTTGAGGTGGGGTGGGTGCTACTGGGACAGTATTTTAAGGCACTTGTTTTTGGACTTAGCTGTGTTTTTGAATCACTTGTGGAGGTATGGTTAGAATTAAAATGAACTTAGGGCACTGAAAGGAATAAGCTTTAGCAGTTTGGAAGATCTCCTTATATAGGATGGTTGATCCAAAGTGTATTTACATAGTGAAATAAATCACCATGATTCCCAAGGCTACTGTTCTAACACAGTGCTGGGAACGTTCAGTGGGAAATAAAGAGGTGGTTTTACAGCTTGTGGACACACGTCATGAACTCTAGACAAATAATCTTAGTAGTTCCAAATGTGAATGTCATCAAGTGTATCTTCATGGAAGAAAAGATTCAGAAATGCTGATATATATAAGACTTTACCAGTATGCCTTTGTGCAGAGAAAATCAGTTGTGCAGAGAAATGAATATATGGCTCTGAGAATGCTTTTGGCTCGTAGGTGTATCCTAGAATGCTCTATTTTTTGACTTTAAAATTGTTTAGGTATTTGGCTTAGTTTTACTTGACATGGCTTTCACAGAACATATTATAAATTTAAAAACATCTTAACATGTATGCAGGTAATATTACAATGAAAAGAATGTAAAAAATGGAAACTGTGTCTGTTCTGATGGGAATGTAGACTAATGCTGTATCCTGGTGAACTATCTAGTAGTAGTTAGAACATTTGAATTCTGCCTTTGATATAGATCCTAAAGGTCTGCATAGGTCCATAAGGAGAGTGACCACACAACCTGATTTTCCTGAACAGGTCCATAATAGTACCCCCATTCATTCTCAGAAGGGGTCTGGCTTGGACAACATGGTCCTCTCACCTATAAGTGTCCAGAATGAGGTTGTTCATTGCAGTGTAGGGAGGCTTCTTCATGGAGAGAGGAAGTAGGGAAAACACAATGGAAATACACAAATTCTAAACAGCAGTCAGAATAAAAAGATTAGATTTTTTAAACGTTTTTTAATTGAGTTATAGTCATTTTACAATGTTGTGTCAATTTCCATTGTAGTGCACAATTTTTCATTTATACATAAACATGTGTATATTCATTGTCACATTTTTTTTTCACTGTGAGCTACCATAGGATCTTGTATATATTTCCCTGTGCTATACAGTATAATATTGTTTATCTATTCTACATATGCCTGTCAGTATCTACAAATTTCCCAGTCTGTCCCTTCCCACCCCCCACCCCCTTGGCAACCACAAGTTTGTATTTGTATGTCTATGAGTCTGTTTCTGTTTTGTATTTATGTTCTTTTTCCTTTTCTTTTTTTCTTTTTTTTAGATTCTACATACGAACGATCTCATATGGTATTTTTCTTTCTCTTTCTGGCTTACTTCACTTAGAATGACATTCTCCAGGGACATCCATGTTGCTGCAAATGGCGTTGTTGTCAGTTTTTATGGCTGAGTAGTACTGCATTATATAAATATACCACACTTTCTTTATCCAGTCATCTGTTGATGGACATTTAGGCTGCTTCCATGCTTTGGCTATTGTAAATAGTGCTGCTATGAACATTGGGGTGCAGGTGTCTTTTTGAAGTAGGGTTCCTTCTGGATATATGCCCAGGAATGGGATTACTGGGTCATATGCTAAGTCTATTCCTAGTCTTTTGAGGAATCTCCTTACTATTTTCCACAGTGACTGCACCAAACCGCATTCCCATCAGCAGTGTAGGAGGGTTCCCTTTTCTCCACAGCCTCTCCAGCATTTGTCATTTGTGGACTTTTGAATGATGGCCATTCTGACTGGTGTGAGGTGATACCTCATCATAGTTTTGATTTGCATTTCTCTGATAATTAGTGATATTGAGCATTTTTTCATGTGCCTATTGATCATTTGTATTTCTTCCTTGGAGAATTGCTTGTTTAGGTCTTCTGCCCATTTTTGGATTGGGTTGTTTGTTTTTTTCTTATTAAGTCATATGAGCTGCTTATATATTCTGGAGATCAAACCTTCGTTGGTTTCATCATTTGCAAAAATTTTCTCCCATTCCGTCGGTTGTCATTTTGTTTTGCTTATGGTTTCCTTTGCTGTGCAGAAGCTTGTAAGTTTCATCAGGTCCCATTTGTTTATTCTTGCTTTTATTTCTATTGCTTGGGTAGACTGCCCTAGGAGAACATTTTTGAGATGTATGTCAGATAATGTTTTGCCTATATTTTCTTCTAGGAGGTTTATTGTATCTTGTCTTATGTGTAAGTCTTTGATCCATTTTGAGTTTATTTTTGTGTATGGTGTGAGGGAGTGTTCTAGCTTCACTGATTTACATGCTGCTGTCCAGTTTCCCTAACACCATTTGCTGAAGAGACTGTTTTTATTCCATTGTATATTCTTGCCTCCTTCATTGAAGATTAGTTGACCAAAAGTTTGTGGGTTCATTTCTAGGTTCTCTATTCTGTTCCATTGGTCCATGTGTCTGTTTTTGTACCAATACCATGCTGTTTTGATTACTGTAACTCTATGGTATTGTCTGAGGTCTGGGAGAGTTATTCCTCCAGCCTCTTTCTTTCTCTTCAGTAATGCTTTGGCAATTCTAGGTCTTTTGTGGTTCCATATAAATTTTATTATGATTTGTTCTAGCTCTGTGAAATCTGTCCTGGGTAATTTGGTAGGGATTGCAGTAAATCTGTAGATTGCCTTGGGCAGTGTGACCATTTTAACAATATTGATTCTTCCAATCCAGAAGCATGGGATATCTTTCCATTTTTTTAACCTTCTTTAATTTCCTTAATCAGTGTTTTATAGTTCTCCATGTATAAGTCTTTCACCTCCTTGGTTGGATTTATTCCTAGGTATTTTATTACTCTTGGTGCTATTTTAAAGGGGATTGTTTCTTTACTTTCTTTTCCTGTTGATTCATTGTTAGTGTAAAGAAATGCAGCTGATTTTTGTACGTTAATCTTGTAACCTGCTACCTTGCTGAATTCTTTGATTAGTTCTAGTAGTTTTTGTGTGGACCTTTTAGGGTTTTCTATATATAGTATCATGTCACCTGCATATAGTGACACTTCTGCCTCTTCTTTTCCAATTTGGATCCCTTTTGTTTCTCTCTCTTGCCTGATTGCTGTGACTAGGACTTCCAAGACTATGTTGAATAGGGGTAGTGATAGTGGGCAGCCTTATCTTGTCCCAGATTTTAGTGGGAAGCTTTTGAGTTTTTCACCTTTGAGTACTATGCTGGCTGTAGGTTTGTCATATATATATATATATATATATATAGCTTTTATGCTGTTGAGATATGTTCCCTCTATACCCACTTTGGTGAGAGTTTTTATCATAAATAGGTGTTGAATTTTATCAAATGCTTTTTCTGCATCTTTTGAGATGATCATGTGGTTTTTGTCCATTAGATGTTCTTAACATAGCATCATGTTTTTAACATTAACCTTAGTCAAAAAGTAAATAGCCAGATGGAAATAGATACTGTTTTATAAAAATAAATGCAAAAAGAGAACAATATGCATGTTGCAAGACCACATGTAAACAGAAAGATACACATCAAACACATTACAACTGTTGGTTTAGGGGAGAGAAAGGAATGTGAGTGGGTTATGAGAATTAAAAGGGAATGAAATAAAACAAGGCAGTGCCTTGTATGGACCAGTGCTAATAACGTGCTGTGAACTGAACTGTATGATTAAGACAACACTCTGTATTTGATGTCCAAAAAAAGTACCCTGTAGTCTGTAATTATATGATACATGATACAAATATAAAGAATGTATCTTTTAAAATATTTTTTTTACAAGCCAGAATTAAAGCATTATGCGTAACTAACCCAGGTATGAGAAATTGGCCGTAACATGAATATTAATGAATCTTTGCCAAAATAGAGGCTTCTGTTTTAAGACTCTCTAATGTGAGAAATTTATAAAGCTATAGGCAGGGATTGGGGAGGTGGCTGAAGGAATTAGATAACCCCTGGATAGAAAAACTCATTTTAACTTTTTATCCGCCCTCACAGCCAGCCTCAGAACAGCAGTAATTTTCCACAGCCTGTGTAATTATCAATGTAGCCTTTCATTTTCAGTAGGCAGGCATCTTGCACCTCAACTCTTTTAAGAAAATAAATACCTTAAGTTTGAATCTCTCCTCTGGAGCCTTGATGATACACTTGGAGGATTTCACAAAGAGAAGCTGTGTTGATCTTCCCTATGGACTCTCCGGGATTCCCCGGCAGGAGGCCTTGGCTGACAATTCTAGCTAGGTTTGGGGATAACCTAGGCTTGACAGTTGTCACTTGATGAAGCTTGGTAGGTGAGCTCCCCCGCCCTCTGTATGTCCATCTGTTTCTGAATGCTTGGCAGGAGAATGTGGCTTTTCTGACAAAGGTCCAGTCTTCCCTACAAAGAATATATGTCCCTGAACCTTCGACTGGAAACTGGAACCAAGTCTCATTTCTAGTTGGCTCAAGCATGCATTCTCATTCTCATTAATGTAAATAATTGTTCTGATCTTACAAATGAGAGGTTTTTTTCAAACTAATATTAAATTTCAGTGTGCCAGTAATTATTGACCTTCAATTGCTACTTTTTACATTTATTTATTTGTTTAAAGTCTAGTTGATTTACAATGGCCATTTATAAAGATGGCAATGTGACAGATTTTATTTGATT
Source organism: Camelus bactrianus (assembly GCF_048773025.1). Lineage (NCBI taxonomy): Eukaryota > Metazoa > Chordata > Mammalia > Artiodactyla > Camelidae > Camelus > Camelus bactrianus. The sequence continues at coordinate 37,963,127 of NC_133540.1, forward strand.
TTTAAGCAAAAACTTGACATTCAGAAATTTTTTAGAGCTAACATTAGCCAGATATTCTTGGTATTGAGAAAAAAGTTCAGGCTAAGTAATACAAATACCTACAGAAGATATGACTATACTGCTGCCATCTTGGAGCGAGGCCAACAATCCAGTTTTAGACTTTCTATCATATAGTGAGATAGATGGTAGTATATTAGAGGTTTGAATTAACTAAGTTTGACAAATTATACAATTAATGGCAACATTTACTGAGCACTAACTATGTGCCAGGCAGTATATGAAGTGATTTATAATGTATTGTCTCATTTGGTTCTTACTTAATCACACAATGTGAAGGTCATATCAAAATGCTCGTTTTACAAAGGACAAAACTGAGGTGTAGAGAAGTCAGTGATTAGCCTAAAATCATGTAGCGAGTAAGCCGCAGAGTCAGGATTTGAACTGAAGCCTCTCCAACTCCAACCCCCCCCCACTCTTTTTTTTTTTTTTTTTTTGGAGAGGGGAGGTAATTCAGTATTTATTTATTTGCAGGTGCTGGGGGTTGAACCCAGGACCTCATGCATGCTAAGCATGTGCTCTACCATTAAGATACATCCTTCCACCCCAACCCCTGTGCTCTTAAATTTTTATGACTGCCTCTAAACTGAATCGAACAATAAGAATGATTCTCAAGAGTGCAAATCAGCCAGCAGAAAAGCAAAAAATTAAAATGATTCTTTAAATAAGGAAGCATTTTTGTTGAGATAAATAATTTATTAGGTATGTATCATATGACATCTAACTTGTAAATGTAACATCAGTCAACCCATTTAGAGCTGAGTTATATGTTTTATGTGTAGATTGTTTTAGGAATAACACATCTAGGGTCAAAAAGGTATTGGGAATTCATACTACAAGATCAAATGAACTGTGAGTTAAACCAGATAGCTTATATTTTTCAGTGGCATAAACAATTTGAAATAATGCAGTGAATATTTTATTTGCCATTTAAATTTATCTCTGATATCTAAACGATGAGTGATTCTGAAATAAAATTTGTGTCCAAATTAATAGTGAATCACCTCCTCTCCTCCAGAGCTTCCCTAAATTTTGTTTGCTTTTTGATTATGACTGTAGTGAAATCAATTACACCCCTAGTATTCTAAAGTGTACTGTAATTTAATATTAATTATGATTTAAATATTTCATTTAGAAAATGCCTTTGTAAATAAACTAGAACATATTCTGGGTTATCTTTATGAATTCATGTGACTTGTGTTTTAATATGTTTCTTGGAGTGGAAAAGAAATAGGTAAAGTTATAAATAGTCACTCAGAATGGAGCATAACCCTGGAAGACTCCTTTAGAAGTCCTGCTTATGTGTGAGTGAATGGGTAAAAAATGTTGACTATCAGTTGTTCTAAAGGACTAGTTTTGTCAAACGTGTGTGTCTGTATCTGAATGGGTTGTTAGGTATCTGAGTTATGTAGAAGATACTTTAAATTTAATGTTTTATTTGGATTATAACCAAAAATTGGTATAAACCTTCTGGAAGAACTGTATTTCATACTGCTTCAGTGCTTGTGTGTATTTATGATTGTTTCATACCATGTAAAGGCTGAACAGTGTCTTAGCACACTGCACACATGGAGGTTTTTCATAGTTGTTTAAATACAGAAAAACAGTGGACAAACAGTTATAATATGGCATGTATCACTATAGGCCTGCAAAGCTCAAAATCACCTGTGCCTTAGAAATTAGTGATGTTATGATGTGGGGTGAATGTTTTGCCTGGATCCCACTTTTGTTCATGCCATTCCACAACAATTTATTAGAAGTTAAGTATAATTGTGTGTGTGTATGTGTGTATGTGTATGTGTGTGTGTATGTATGTATATGGAACTTTCCTTTCCTAGTTCCTTCTATAATTGGGCCAGATGCCAATTTCAGATCAGATTCTAATAATGCCAGGAATCTAATCTTATATTCAAGGAAGCAAGATAACTTTATAGAAATACCAAGAGGAACCTCTGTTCTTATTTGCTGATTTGTATATATAAATGTGCAATCTGATTATCCTGAAGTAGAACATAAAGATTTGAGGTTATTAATAACCTTTTGGGGAAAACACCTATATAAAAGTCATCTGTCACTTTTATCATCATTGAAGTTAAATTGTAGATACAATAAATGGGAACTAGATCTAAAATATATCTTTCTCATTAAAGCTGCTGTTTAGTTTCCTGTTCAGTTTCAACAAAATAACATCATTTGGTATTAATGTAATTTTTATATTGAATAAGAACACTAAGTATACATGTGTACATTTTATTCATATTTAATTTTCAGTATACATATTAAATTGGTATTGGAATAAAATAAAGTTCATATTGTGAGACCCTTTTCCTTTGAAAGAAACATTCACTAACCAACGAATATGCCCATTAAAATACTGTTATTCAGACAATAAATATATAAGCCTTTTTAGCTGTAGAATTTAGTTGTCTAATTATATAAGTCATTCAAACTCAGTTGTATAAAAATCTCGAGGGACAGAGTTTACAGAAATATTTTTTTAGCCTTTCACATAGCATCTACATCTGATATGCATGTATTAGTGTTTACGTGTATATAAGGAGCTAACAAATTTGCAGTTTTGAAAAATTTTGTCTAGCAAAAATCTGAAAGCAGTCATAGTGCACAATCAATAGATAATGCCTTTGAATCTCCGTAGCATTTCAGTTGGATTTTTTACCCCAATTTTATTTTATTCAGTAAGAGCTGCTTCATGATCTGCTGTTTCCTAAAACGGAGCTCCTGAAACCCATCTCCAGTCATGCTGTGATTTTTTTCATTTCAGATCTAGGCTACCTTTTGACTTCTTTATATAAAGGCATGAGAGGAGAGTGATGGACATAGGGATTCAATGGTGATTATACGTAATTCTTTGCTTAATCTGCTTTGCAACTTGAAACTACTTTGCAGCTCGATGTATTGTCTCCTCTTCTATAGGTATATATCTAATCTAGGGATAAAAATTGAGAAATAAATGAGGTAAAAATAAAGCATTGTTCAAAGGAGCTTTTTTTTTTTTACTGCCTTGGAGTTTGGGAATGATTGCTCTCTACATTGGCATTTGAGAGAAAAATTTGGCTATTATGGTTTTTCTTGTTATTTTTATTAAGTGAATGAAAAAGGATGGTAGCACTGGGGTGTTGGAACAGCAAAGTGAGGGGCCCCCAAGGACCTTGATACCCATTTTTGAAGTTCAATTCCAGTCACTGAGATTAGGGCAGCCCTTCCAAAATGAGGGTCACCAATGCATTTGTGATTTAGACTATTTGTCTGGATGCTGTCAGGGAAACAATTGGCTATTATTGAACAGAGCTGCTGATTTTCTCTTTGCACCATTTTTTTCCCTTTTGTTTTGGTCGTTTCTGAATGGTGAAGTCTGACAGCAAGTGAAAAAAAATGCTAGTTACATGGAAGAGAGAGGAACATGGAGACGGAAAGGGAACAGATAAAAAGAGATGAGAGAGAGAACAAGACAGCTTTTCAATTTCATATGGCACTATTTTTGTCTTGAGTAACTTAGTTTAATTGAAATTTTATTTATGGAGCATGTACTATGTAACGAGCATTGTTCATTGATGTGGGGGTACAAATAGGATGGGATGAAAATCTGTGTCATCAAGGAGCTCGTTCTCCAGTGTGGGAGGTTGAAGGGAGGAATGGAATCACCATTTTCCCAAGAGTTGGCCTCATCCGCAGCCTCTCCAAAGGGTTAGCCCTCACCCTGTCCCTGGTACCTGGCCCTGGCCATCGTTGGTTGGTTGTGAATAGACACAGAGCGCAGAGGAAGCCAGTCTATTGACTAAGCAGTGACTAAAGATTCACCATGAATGAGTGAGCCTATGATCAGACTCTCTCCCATCTCTCAGCAATGCTTCCCAGTTTCTCTCGAAAATATATCTCACATCTGCTCACTTCCTGCTGCCCATCCGACCATGACCAGCATACAGCCAGAGCCTCCTGGGTTTCTTCATCTTCCCTGTGAAGTCCATTCTCCAGTTAGAGTGATGTTTCGAAAACATGATCAGATCATGTCACTCTTCTACTTAAAGAACCTCAGTGGTTTTCCTTTGCACAGGCCACCCTGTTCAGCCCCTGCAATTCCTCTTCTTCATCACTCCTCTCATCAGCTTGCTCTCCCTCCTCCAGCCACTCCACAATTCCTCCTTGTTGCAGTTCCTCCAGTATGCTAAGGTGATTTCCACACTCCAGTCTCTGCACAGGATGCCCTTCCTGACGCGTTACTCTTCTGTTCACCTTCCACATGCTGGCTCCTCTGAATATTTTCAGTCTCAGCTTAAATTTTAACTTCTAGTATACAGCATAATATCCCAATCATGCATAAATATATACATATATTCATTTTCATAGTCTTTTTCATTAAAGGTTATTACAAGATATTGAATATAGATCCCTGTACTATATAAAAGAAATTTTTAAAATCTATTTTTATATATGGTGGTTAACATTTGCAAATCTCAAACTCCCAAATTTATCCCTTCCCACCCCCTTTTCCCCTGGTAACCATAAGATTGTTTACTATGTGTGCGAGTCTGTTTCTGTTTTATAAATGAGTTCATTAGTTTCCAGAAATTGACACATTGTAACTGACTATACTTTAATTGAAAACAAAATTTTTATCTTCTAGCAGATGCCTTTCCAACACCCTTACTAAAGTAGGTTCCACTTCTTACTCTCACTGCACCCTGTGATTTTCTTCCCAACACTTTTTTTTTTAAAACAATTTCAGCTATACACAAACACATACATGCACACACACATTCTTGGTGCTTTCTGATTGTCTCACTTAGTAGATTGCAAGTAGTATTATTGTCGACTCTAGATCCTATACCTTACACAGTGCTTAGATCTGTATATGAAGCAGGATAAATATGTTCAGTAAATAAGCAGGTTTACATTAAGACCCAAAGAAATTGTCTATCAGTGGGGAATCTGGGAGTTAGCAGATAATAATACTGTCAGTTGAAGGTGACCATTTTGGGTCCCAAGTAAACTTAGCTGTGTCACACAGGCTGATGATGAAAGCTTTGGAGTCATACGTCTGGGTTCATATTCTAGCTCCATCACTTCCTAGCAGTGTTACCTTAGGTAATTCACCTCTGTGAACTCCCTTTCTTAATATGTAACATGGAGGTAATATATTTTTACAAGAATGTGTGCTAGGTAATTGGCATGAATAATAATGAATAACATTTATTTGATACTTCTTTATGCCAGGTCCCAGGCTGAGAACTTTACAGACCTGTCTCCCTGGATCTCTTTATCAATCCTGCTAGATACAAACTATCATCCTTATTTTACACACGAGGAGCTTGAAAAAGAGGATAAATTTAAGGTCATAGAGCCAGTAAGTGGCAGAATCAGGAATAACTCAGGACTTTAAAATACAGAATCTAAACTTACAAGTCCTAAGCTATATGGGCTTCCATATGATATGTGGAACAATACTTCTAAATGTAAATAAAGAGTTATTATTTATAATGTAAGCATAGTATTTAGTATGTAAGTAGATAAAAGACATCTTAAAACATCAACGTAGCATATGGTTCCTAAAAGAGACAACTTTGCAAAGAGTGGTTGTCTTTGTTTTGATTTCTACATCTAATCCCATGAGGCCCAATTGAACTCTCTACCCTCTTCTTGCAGTATTTATGATTGTTTTACTCTCTGTAGTGTTTGGTGAACTACATTCTTGTTTGTTGCATCTTCTCTGGGTCTCAGTGGATTGTTCTTTCTTGAGGTTTGTAAATTTTTTTTGTTGTTGTAAAATCATCTTCTATGGGTGTTGTTTCATTCTGGAACTTTCCATGGGCATTGAACTGTGGAAGTGTCCTCACTGAATAGATTTCCATTTGCTTCTGCCTAGACTCTATGAATTTAACAAGATAGACCAATTTTTATTTTGGGGTTTCTTTATAACATAGAAAATGAAGATTTAGACCCAAACTCATTCTGGCATGGGCCTCAGGTTTTGACTTGTGATTAAAATCTTTCTTACCTCCCATCCCCACCCCAATAAGACCAATAAATAAAAGTTCCTTGCAACTTTCTCTTGGCTAATGATCAAAATATTTGTAGTGTCATTTTCACAGATGGGCCAGATCGCTGAGATTGTTGGATTTATTCAGGGTTTTAGATCCTGTTTCCCTTTTTTTTTTTCTTTTTTTTTTTTAATTGGCCAAATGCTACTTATTGTCTCCATGTACAGCTGTTAGAACCTCAGCCTCTACTTGCTTAAGCCCTTATCTGGAGCTGAATCCCTTATGGGCAGCATCCTCTGCTTATTGTATTGTCTTTCCCATCATGCATGGTTTCTATGACCCAGAAGCTACTCTTCTTTCTTTTGAGGGAGCTGTCTGAATTTTTGTGTGTGCTTTATTTTATGCAGAATTTCCATGTGTTTGTTGTGAGAAGTGAGCTCATTTACATCATCTTAGTCCATCATGTTACCCGATATCCCAAAGTGTAGAAGCACGAAGTGAAGGATTTCTTGTATGTGGATGGAACATGTTATGTTGAAGGAGAGAGAGGATTATGTGGCTAGAAAGGTAGGATGGATCCCGAGAAGCCATGCAAAGGGATGGGCTTTATTCTGTAGACCATGAGGAGCCACGGAAGACTGTTGAGTAAGTGTATAATGTAATACATTCTACCTTTTTAAGAAACTAACTGGATAACATCATAAATAATGAATGGAAAACCAAGAGATCAATGACATGGAAACAATTAGAATGCTACTGAGAATGTCTAAGACAAAGATGATTTAGAGATTGGCCCCAGCCTTGGAAACAGAAGGGAGAGGTTAGACCTAAGAGAAAGGGAAAAGACACACCCCACAGCACTTGGAGACTTGAGGAGGGACAGGGGATCAAAGGTAACTCCTATGCTTCTGACCTGGATGATCAGAAGGATATTTGGTCGGATTTATAATACTTTCTTGGAAATATAGGTTATCACTGATGACAGGCATGGCATTAGCCCACTCCCATGCTGTAAATATCCCAAATTATGGTGGCATCTAGGAGAACCAAGACTGTGGCCTGGCTAGGTAAGCAGGCAGTGTGATGGGCTGGTGGACTGACTTCTGGCTCAAAGGTAATGTTTAACAATCCTGTTTAGTGGATTATATTAAGTGCATCAAAGCTAGGTAGAAATCATCTAATGTTGTGGATTCTATACTTAAACTGTCAGGAAGCAGGGTTTGAGTCCTTTAGCTCCATTCACATTAACTGCATCTTCTGGGCTGCCACTTTTTCTGTGATGGGAGGATAGTGGGTTTCAAAGGTGAATAGTTTTTTTCTTTTCTCTGTCTGGGAATGAAATATTTGGTCTATAGGTGGAGAGAAGTGAAATTAAATGAAACCATACAAAGTGACTGAAAAAAAAAAAGCACTGTATGTTAGCAGTTTATAAACATTTTGTGCTGACAAAGCTCAGCAAGCCTGGACAGAAATACTTGCACAAATCTGATTATAAGGCTTCCCTCACTGCAGCAGGAACTGGCTCAGCAAAGGGAATCAAAAGAATAACCTGATATAATTTATCCTTTTGCTTTTTCTTTTAAGGAGAGATGCTTGGTAGGAAAAGCATGGAGATTTCACCATCTTGTAACAGTGCAAATCCGTAAGATTTCTTTGTCTTGGGGAACTGCATCTGCGTTGTAGAGATGGGGAGGGGTAACGCCTCAGCCAAGCCTGTTGAGACTTCACCACAAATGAGCTCCATCAACAAAGGCTTTTTACCTGCTTCCCCCAGTTCTTTCTTCCAACTGCTTTTATTTCCTTTAGGGTTGAAACCCATAAACTCCAGCAAAAACATTCAGAGACTTGACTTTTTGACTTGAAAAGGATGATTACAAGCTAGTGTCTGTGTCTTCAAAGACCAGGTCTCCAATTTAGCCCTGAGCTCTGAGGACAGTCACAGCTGCATGGCATCTCGCCATGGGAAGCTTTGGGGTCAAACGCAACAGCATTTTTGAGTGGAGAAAGCTTTGATTGAAGATCAAGATTTTTTTTAAAAAAAACAATCCTACTGAGAGTCAACCATTTATGAATTGTCCTCAAAGAACGCTGAACTGGAAGTCAGGAGGGCTAGATTCCTGGTTTTCTTTCTGCCACTACCTATCAGTGTGACCTTAAGCAAGACCCTTGACCTCTTGGGGCCTCGGTTTCTTCATTTGTAAAATGAGGGCGACAGAACAGATTAGTGAGTCCCAGATGCCGGTCAGTGATGAGATGCGTTCAAACCCCTGAAAACTTTGAAATCTTTCCAGGCAGAACTCTCAGAGATTTTGATTTGTCAGACTGGGGTGTATGTCAGGAATCTTTCATTTGCAAAGCTCCCTGGGGGATTCAGCTATGCAGCTAACGTTGGGAACCATGGTCCAGGTGATTTTTTAATTTTGTTTTATTTCTAAAATTCTTTTGAAAAAAAAAAATCTCAAACCCAAAAAGGTTCCAAAGAGTACAATGAGCTCTCTTACATTCTTCGTCTAGACTCACCTATTGTTAACATTGTCACACTTGTGCTCTGTATGTGTGTGTATGTGTGTGTCTGTATGCATTATTATTACTAATATTTTTTTCTGAGCCATTTGAGAGTAAATTACAGACATCATGATGCTTTACCTCAAAATACTTCAGCATGCATCTCCTTAGAACAAGGACATTCTGTTTTATAATCATGGTACAAAGATCAAATTCAGGAAATTTACCTTTGATTCAATATTATTATCTAGTATACAATCTGCTTTCAAAATTTACTGATTTTCCCTATTCTGGTCTTTATATCTAGTTAAATTTTAAATACATTTAAAAATTTTGAAATTATTGCCTTCTTCTAGAAGAGTTGAAAGTACAGTACAAAGAATTTTATTCCTGAACCATTTGAGAGTAACTTGTCAATCTGATGCTCTTACAGCCACGTCCCCCTGTACTCTAGTGTGTGTTTCCAACAAAGACTTTCTTCAGCATAAACTACAGAACAATCATCAAACAGAGGAAATGAATATTAATACATGACTGTTGTCTAGTCCTCAGTTTTGCCAACTAGCTCAATAATATCTCGGATAGAAAAATACCCAGTTCAGAATCGTGTGTTGCATGTAGTTGTCACATCTCTTTAGTCCCTCTCACTCTGAAATAGCTTCTCTCAAATTTCCTTGATTTTTATGACCTTGATATTTTTGAAGATTGCGGGCCATTTACTTTGTAGAACACCCTTTAGCATGGGTTTGTTTGATGTTACTTCATGATTCAGGTTGTGCATGCTTGTCACGGCTATTGCAGCTATGATTCTGTGTTCTTTTCATTGTGTCTTATTAGGTGGCACACAATTTGGACATGTCTTATTATTGAAAAATCTTCCACTTGGATCACTTGATGAAGGTGGCACCTTCCAGGCTTCTCCACTGCAAGATTACTCTTTCTTCCTTCATAATTAATGAGTATTTTGAGGGGAGCTACTTTGAAACCATGTAAATGTCTCATTCATCTTCAGACTTTCAATTTATTCATTCATGGGCTTATGGTTTCCTATTATATTCAGTGGGTGATAATCTGTCACTATCATTATTTTGATACTCAAATTTTCCTGATTTGGCAGTAGAAGCTGCTTCAAGCTTTGACATATGTCCCTATCATTCTTGGAGTACTTTCTTGCTCTCTGATACAAAAAAATTGTCTAGGGTCATCTTGTACTTTCTCTCCCCAGCCCTGGATTCAAATAGCTCTTCAGAAGTAGCCCTAGTTCTTTTTACTGGAAAATGGAATTTAGGAACCCAGATATGGGCAGTAAGTGTGTTCATTACTGTTGGTATGTTGCTGCTACTAGTTCTAGGGAATGTGTGTGTCGTGTGTGTGTGTGTGTGTGTATGCACACACATGTGTATATATACATATATACATACCCACAGATGTACATATATACACACATATGTATGTACTTGATATATGTAAATACCAGCTCACCAACATCCCCACACACATATTAAAATATTCAAACACCTATTTATATCTATATTTAATCTGTCTATCAATAATTATCTATTGAAAAGTTCACACCCATACTTCCAGTTCTTACTCAGTACAGCACTATCATGTGGCTGTTCTAGTTTTCTTACTTTTCATAATTGTAACCCACTTCTCCAATGATGAGATAACTGCACCCCTTCTTTCATCTGTTTATTCTTTGATCACTCCCTGTATTAGCCAGTTTCCCATCTCCGCTGCTGTTTCCTCTCCCACATTGAGTCCCTCCTCTCTGGTGGGGCTGGAGTATCTCAGAGCATGCCACTCCTCTCTCCCACCCCAGGGAAGCTGATTACCCTGCTCACGGTCTGATACCTGCACCAGGCTGTCCCCTGTGCAGATCCCTCCTCTCCTCACTGCCGCTCTGACCCTCCTTGTGGGAGGGGTCATCTCCTAGTGTGGAGAGACTCTCCACACCTCTCAGGCTCTCCCTCACCATCCAGCTGATGCTCACGTGAGGCTCAGCTCCCACTGCCTGAGCTCCGACACTCCATACAGGCTGCCCTGCTGGTGGGGGTACCTTTCTGGCTCTGGTCAGGCTCTGACAGCCCTCTCTGGACCCTGGGCTGCTCCTACCCTGACACGGGTGCCTACTTGTTCTGCCCCGGAGAAAACAGTACCCCGTTTCTGCTCCTTGCAGTTTAACAATGAAGAAGGTAAGCTAGGTCATACAGACTTTATTCACCAAAAACCCAGGACCAAGGATGGAGGAGAGTGTTAAATAAAGACTGTTTTAAAAAATTAATCATAGAGTATCAAATAACCTGGAGAATTTAAAATTAAAATTATGTGTAAGTTAAATAGCCATTGCTTGATGGACATTTCATTTTATTTGAGCAATATTTCTGAGTTTATTGTAACTCTGAATAGACTGAATCTGATCTGGGATTATAGAGAAAACATCGCCATACAGGAGCCTTGGAAATTCTTATTTGGGGCAGGAGGTATTTCATGATACCAGATTTCTTTAAGGAGAACTTAAAATTTGGAAATGTGAACTACTTACGTTAAAAAGAACACTCTTCATCTCCCTTAAGGGCTCACTTTCAGAAAATGCCTTTAATGGTAAAAGGATGGGTTTTATTATAGGACAGGAAGAAATGTGACTTACTGGAATGGGTAACCGTAGGAGGTATAGATCTTTTATGGGGATTTTTGAAAAGAGATAGGACTTAGGGGGATAAGCTGGAGGCCTCTGGAACCCTCTGGTATTTTGTACCACATAAGCGAACACCAGTTTGGGGCTTATAAGCAAAAAAGCTGGTTTAAACACTGGAAGCCTTGTATATGTTATCCATTAGGTTATTTGCTATATAGATAAATAATAAATTTTGATGAAGTCAATAATTAAAAACTTATAGGAGTTGTAAGTTATTTGTTTTTTTAATGTTTTTTTTTTTTTAAAATAAACTTCGTTCTTTTAGGGCAGTTTCAGATTCATAACAGAATTGAGCAAAAAATAGAGAGTTCTCACATAGGCCTTCCCACCCACACATATATACTCCCCTAGTCTCAACATCCCTCATCAGCGTGGCATATTTGGTACAATCGATGAAACATGGGCACACTATTATCAACCAAAGTCCATAGTTTACGTTAGGGTTCACTCTTGATGTTGTACATTCTATGGGTTTTGACAAATGCATAATGACATGTAGCCACCACTGTAGTATCATACAGAATAATTTCATTGCCCAAAAAATCCCTTGTGCTCCATCTATTCATTCCTCTCTCCCTCAATCCCTGGAAACCATGATCTTTTTATTGTTTCTGTAGCTGTGCCTTTTCCAGAATGTCATTTGGTTGGAATTGTACAGTTTGTAGCCTTTTCAGACTGGCTTCTTTCATTTAGTAATATGTCTTTTAAGTTTCTTCTTTGTCTTTCATGGCTTGATAGATTTTTTTTTTACTGCACATATATTTTTAAATTTACATATATGTACTATTCATTGTTTCTAAGAACGTTTGGAGCTTTAGCTTTTTAAACTTACATAGTTATCAAAGGAATAAAGCCAACCACAAGATAAGAATTAACTGAAAAAGATACACCATGCTGTCAACAGCAACATTATTTATAATTGCCAAGATACGGAAGCATCCTAAGTGCACATCGATAGTTGAATAGATAATGGAGATGCAGCATATGTATGTGTGTGTATGTGTGTGTGTGTGTATACATATACATATATATATGTAATGGAATACAGCTCACCCATAAAAAAAGAAGGATATTTTGCCATTTGTGGCCCTTCATTCACTTTTTTTTTTTTTCACTTCAAAAACCGGAATTTTATAACTGGCAGAGACATTTCCATTACATCAAAAACAACAAAATACTTAGAAATAAACTTAACCAAGGAGGTTACCTATACTCTGAAAACCGAAATGACACAGAGAAATGGAAAGATTTCTTGTGCTCTTGGATTGAAAGAATCAACACTATCAAAATGGCCACACTACCCAAAGCAATCCACAGATCCAACACAACCCCCATTAGAATACTCGTGACATTCCTCAGAGGACTAGAACAAACAATTCCAAAATTTATAAGGAACCACAAAAGACCCCAAACAGCCAAAGCAATCTGTAGGTCTCTTTTTTTCCCTCTTCTTTTTGTTCTCTTTTCTTATGGTTTGATGACTAGAGAAGATCCTTTAACATTTGTTGTAAAGCTGGTTTGGTGGTGCTGAAATCTTTTAGCTTTTGTTTATCTATGAAGCTTTTGATTTCTCCGTCAAGTCTGAACAAGAGCCTTGCTGGGTATTCTTGGTTGTAAGTGTCCCCCTTGCATCACTTTAAATTTATCTTGCCACTCCTTTCTGGCCTGTAGAATTTCTGCTGAAAAATCAGCTGATAACCTTATGAGAGTTCCCTTGTATGTTTTTCATTGCTTTTCTCTTGCTAGTTTTAATATTTTCTCATCCTTAATTGTTATCAATTTGATGACTGTGTGCCTTGGTTTGTTCCTCTTTGGGTTGATTCTGTGTGGTACTCTCTGCACTTCCAGGACTTGGGTGACTGTTTCCTTTCCCAAATAGGGGAAGTTTTCGGTTATTATCTCTCCAAAAATTTTCTCAGGTCCTTTCTCTTTCTTCTTTTTCTGGGACCCCTATAATGTGAATATTAGAGTGTTTCATGTTGTCCCAGAGCTCTCTTAAATTATCCTCATTCCTTTTTATTCTTTTTTCTTTTTTCTGTTCTGAAGTTGTGATTTCCATTAATCTGTCTTCTGCCTCATTTAGTCTATTCTTGGTTCCTTCTAGTGTATTGTTCATTTCAGTGATTTTGTTCAACTCTGTTTGGGTGTTCTTTATATTTTTCAACTCTTTGCTAAAAACTTCACTGTGCATCTGTACTCCTCTTGAGTTCTCTGATCATCTTGGCCATCATTACTTTGAACTCTTTCTCAGATAAATTACTTATCTCCTCATCACTTATTTCTTCTTCTGGGATTTTATCTTGTGCCTTGAACTGGGAGATATTCCTTTGCCACCTCATATTGTCTGTCTTTCTACATGTTTGTAGATTCCTTCTACAGGCTTTGGGATTATTGTTTTCTTATTTCTAGCATCTGCCCCTGGTGGATGAGGCTGGACTAGAGGCTTATGCAGGTTTCCTGGCAGGAGGAGCCGGTGCCTGCCCACTGCTGGGTGAAGCTTGCTCATGGACCTCTGGTGGGTATGGCTGTGTCTAGAGGCCTTTGTGGCTTAGGAAGTCTGCTGATGGGTGGGACTGTGTTCCCACTCAGTATGTTGTTTGGCCTGAGGCTTCCCTACAGGCTGTTGGGTGGAGCTAGGTCTTGGTGCTAATGATCCAATCAAGAAGGCAGCCTCCAGGAAAGCTCATGTAGATTAACACTCCCAGACCACCACCAGCTTTTATGTCCCCTGAGTGAGCCACAGCCATCCCCCACATCCCCAGGAGACCCTCCAAATCCAGCAGGCAGGTCTGGCCCAGGTTCCTATGAAATCACTGCCTCTGCCCTTGGAGCTGGTGCACATGAGTTTCTGTGTACGCTTCTCAAGTGAATGGAGTCTGTTTTCCCTAGTCCCATGAAGATCCCAGAGCCAAGCCCCTCGGCCTTCAAAACCAGATGTCCTGGTGTCCAATTCTTTTCCTCATGCCAGGACCTGAGCTGGGGAGCCTAAGGTGGGGCTTAGAGCTCTCACTCCTTTGGGAGGGCCCCTGCAACTTAACAAATCTTCAGCTTGTGGGTCCCCCACCGCAGGAGTATGGGGTCCAAATATATCACAAGCACGCCCCTCCTACTGTCCTGCTGTGGTTCCCTCTTTGTTTCCATTTGCAGAAGATCTTTCTTGCTAGGTTCCAGTCTTTTTTGATGGTTCTTTAGCACTCAGTTGTGGTTTCATTGTAGTCACGAGGAGAGGCACACTCGTGGTCCTACCACTCTGCCATCTTGACTGTAACTAAGTAAGTTATTTATTTTTAATGTAGGATATTTTATTAGTGTGACATCATCAAATGAATCAAAATGAATGTTTTGATTGTGAAGAATTCATGAGATGTTTGCCTTGATTCCAATTCCTGGGACCAAGGTTGCCATTTATGGCCTCAAGGATTGTGCCCTGGATAATTCCAGGGGGTTGTTCACACAGGTTGTGATGTGAGTAGTGCACCTGGAGGGGTGCAGTGAAGCATTTATGAAAGAGATACTTATTTTGCCATCATTTGTCTGTTTCCTTCATACTTAAGCAGCAGAGGAAAAGGGCTTGAACCCAGGAAAGGGAGAGAGATTATTGACATTGGCTGTAGACTGAGCATATCAACAGGCTCCTTCTGTAGTCTAAAGCCCAAGTCCAGAACCCTTGGAGTAGAAGTGGACACACTGCTGCTTAAGATGTACATGAATATCCTGACATTTAAACAATGTAAGTGGTAGGAACTTTGTATGTCAGTGAGGGGAATTAGAAAGGAAGCCGTTTGTTTTTTTTTTTTTTTTTGCAGCATAATTACGTTTTACTGAATTAGCAAAGTAGCATGACCTTCGAGCTAGTCTTTGGGAGACCAGGAGAACTGTCTCTCTACCAGGCAGCCTGCCCGCCCTGCTGATGCAGCATCTGTGGAACTCCAGGGAGTCCACTTTGAGCGTGTTAAGAAGGAACTCTGTTAGATTAAATCCCTTCTTCCATTTACAGAAAAGGAAACACTCTGTAAAGCCAGTCTTAACCAGCAGATGGATTTGAAACATTTGGCAAGATGGGTTCTGAAATACAGGCTGAGTCTTGTGTTTTGCTTCATTGAGGCCGTAGCCAGCCAGAGGCCAGGGCCACCTGAGGCATACGAAAGGGCAAGGCTTTATGAAGTTGGGCTATTTCATATGGCTTTCTGTCTTCATTTTTTTTTTTAACCTATTACTCTTGGCATCAAAATCCAATTTTTAATTAATTATAAATTATTTAATTATTTAATGTAATTATTTAATAATTACATCTACTATATAATTAGTAAAAATGATTAATAATTATAATATATACATTTAATTATTTAAAGTATAGTCAATTTATAATGTGTTAATTTCTGGTGTACAGCATGGTGACTCATTTATACGTATATATATTCCTTTTCATATTCTTTTTCATTATAGGGTCTCAGTCTTCAGTTTGATGCATTTTTGACGTTGATTAAGAGAATTAAGCAAGTCACATGCTGATCTTTTAGCAACAACTAGAGCTTGATAGTACAGCAGAAATGACAGTTGGCAGTTGTTGAGTGCCAACTCTGTACCACGTGCTGCTCCAGGCTCTTTCTTGCATTAGTTCACAGCCTCCTTACCTCTGCTCTCTGAGGTAGTTCATCACATCTAAGATGTCTTCAATTGTGAAATTACAAGATAGGAGACCTTCATATAAATCTGGAATCTCCACCCTCAGGATAAGGGTAAATGAAAATAAATTGATCGCCCAGAAGAGGAAAACTCACATGGATCAATCTTGGCACTGGGTTCAGGGAGGATGGGAAATTTTCCTGTCAGGAGCATGTGAAAATCCTCTCTGTAAGTAAGAAAATCCTCTTCCAAGTAAGATCCCTCCTCATTTCAGAAATGTTAAAATGTGAATGCTTTTATCTGTCAGTGGATGAAATAGGTTATTTGTATCAGCTTCATTTTACAGATGAGGAAAACGAGGCAGAGACATGAAATTGTCCAAATTCATTAAGTGGGAAACGTGGGATACAGAACCTGTACTCTTGACCTCTGAACTTGACCCCTTCCAGAGGATTATATCAGCCTAGTGTATAAATAATGCATGTGAGGAAATGGTTATGTATATTAGTCATGTCAGAGAGGAAATTTCATATATAAGGGTAGGGAATCAGAATGGATTTTTTAGGTATAAAAAATAAGAAATGAAGTGTCTATAAACTCATCATCCTGTACTTGGCCCCTCTCATCATGCTTTTGCCAGAAATGTTTTCAAATATCCTAGCATCATATTTTTCCTGAAAAAGAGGGCTTTTTCTTGGATGCCCTTTTGACTGTTTAATTAAAAGTTAAAGCACATAAGGGAGGAACATTTTCCCTCACCCTTTCTCATCCCTGTTTAGCAAAGGGCATGCTCCATATTTCTTAGACTGAAAATATTTCCTCCGATATGCACTTGTGACCATATGAAGAAATCCTTCGTTCTCAACACTCATAGCTAGATAATATGGCATAGGTTTTTCTCAAAGAAGATAATTGAAGTTAATATAAGTAACAGAATAGTCATTTTTGAAGATAAACTTTTATCTCCTCAAGGTGTTTTTCTAGACCCTAATTTTATTTCGTCTTTCATTTATTTATTTATTTTTACTGCATTGTTAAATTGAAAGATAATAAAAGTATATCACTTTTGGCTTGCTTTGAGATGATCTCATTAGTATTTAAATAGCATTTTTAACAAAATAATATGGCTATGGGACAAATATGATGAAACTGGCTCTTGTAAAGATTGAGATGCTTCTCAGTCATTCAGATTAATGGGATTATTACTTCTGGTTTAGATAAACAGAGTTAATTACTCCTGAGTTGTAGCAATTTCTGTAGTTTTCTTAAACTCAGCACAGGAGAGTGGACCACTGCTTTCATACACTTGTGTTATTGGACTTCTCATTACAGTATACTTTTTAACATTTAGTTTTTCAATAGAATTTTTTTCCAAAAATAAGGAGGCATGTTAGAGGCTCTTACATGTTTCCTAAAGTATCTCTAATTTTGGGCGTAAACTTTTGATTGCTCATAGTTTTTTTATTTCCACAAAGTCAGATACTTTCTTAGCTGGGCACTGGATATGTAAGGTGCTGTCCCTGCTCTGAAATATCTTACATTCTAGGGTCATGACACAGGTAAAAACACCGTAAATGTGATAGGCTGTAAAATAGGGTTTATATAAAGTTATAGTTTACTGGCAGGATAGAAAATGACCTGAATCCTAGAAAATAGGATTGATGGAGGAGTCATTTGAAGGCCATCACAGATGAGGAGACATTTACCAAGTAGAGTGGAGGACCCAAATGTGCAAAACTATAGTGTCCCTTTGCAGTGATGTGTAGCCGGCAGGGATGTAGTGCGTGGGTTGGGGTGGGGCTGCTGTGAATGGTGAGTCTGCACAGCAGCTGGGATCAAATTAGCAGGAGCTTCGAATCTGATCCCAAATATGATAGTAAGTGTCATTTCAGATTACCTTTCCAGCCTTTTTGGAACAGTTATCATTTTTTATTTGCCTTATTTCAAGTTGGGGAGCTTTTCTGTTTTCACTGTTGCTCCTGCTTTGTGCTAGGAAAACCATAGAGGAATTTTCCAGTGAAGGGTTTGTCCTGGGGCCAGCTGGGGTGGGCAGAGCTCATTAAGCTCATGGTTTTGAAAGCACACCCATGATTTAATAGTTAGGAAATGCGCCCAGGGACTCGAAGGACTCAAACACTGAGGGATGGTGGTTGGAGTTTTCTGCCTGTGCTCCCAGGACATTGGCTGTGCTAGGAAATGGTGAAAAAAGGGCTAACGAAGGATGCCAGCGGAACCCTCCATTTCGGGCTGTCATCCCAGGGAAGGTCTGGAGGGAGTAATGAGGCGAACAATCAAGTTGCTCTAGTCTGAAAAGGTTAAAGCAGCTTCAGGGATCGCTATTTGTGCTTCATGAGTACTGAATGTCATGCCAGTCATAAGCAATATGCAATCTGGAGACAAAGAAGGAATTAGTCCTCCGCATCAGTGAAAGGCTGCCCAGCTTCACAGTGGATGGTGAAGCCTGTGAATTCTTTTCCTTTTGAACTGAGTCACAAAGACTCAAGCCAGTGGTGAGTGGATCTTGTCAGTCTGTCGGCAGCATTTACTGAATTCTTGCCGTTTGCATACCATATTAATGGGTTTAAACAAGCCTTCAGAATCTTAGAATACATACCCTATGATGTCAGTGAGTAGCTTTGTGTTACTAGCCTAACCAAACCGAGCTGTGCTTTTGCTGAGGTTTAGATTTGGAACAGACCATAAATTCCACAAATCCAAGGTTTTGACTTGGTCAGAGCAATGAAACTATGAAGAGAGGTAATCTCGTGTTAGCATCCCAAGAAGTCTTGTTCCAGTTGTTGTAACAGCCGCTATCTTCCGTCAGTGATTTTGGTGTTCTTCAGATTCCACTTGCTATATATTAGTGAACACCTATTGTATGTCAGGCACTGTCTTCTGCCCTGGAGCTGTAAGGTTGAAATTAGCTAGTATGAGAATAGTTATTTCTCTAGAATTTTTCCATGTGGTCTGCCCTACACAGAGGGCTCAATGACACCCTATGACTCTTTCCATCAGGGAAAAACATGTAAGAAGAATCTCCAGCATGTCTTCCACCCAGTGCACACAGGAGAGTCTCAAGGCATGGCGGAATCAGAATCTTGGGAGCATGTGCACTAGGTGTGCACATAAAACATCCTCCCTGCTGATTGGGATTCCCTCCTCCTCCTCCTCATACTCTTTGTTCGTGTAAGAACTTCTGCTTCTCAAACTTTGAAGCGTATACTATTAAAAAATAATTAGAGAAGACAATTGAAGTGATACAAACACACTTTATTTAACACTTCACGAGGTAGACAGTCTCCATCCAAAGTATTGCAAAATGAGACAGAAGGCAGGAGGCTTTCATAGGTTAAAGAGTGAAGAACAGGAAGAGAAAAATAGAAAATATCTGATTGGCTGGGGCCATGTAGTCAACCTTGTTTGGGGTAAGAAGGAACAAGAAAAGACGTATAAAGCCCAGAGTTGGCTTGGCATTTGGGGATTGTCTGACCCAATGTCCTGTGTTTCTGAGCAGGCAGAACATTTACATGTTCTCTTAAGTTTCAATTGGCTGGTGAGGCATCCTAGGCAGGTGCAACTCCTTCTTGGGCTTAGGAAGTTATTTCAACAGTATGAATCATTTGGGGATCTTGTTGAAATGAAGATTTAGATTCTGTAGGTCTGAATGGGTCTTGGGATTCTGCATGGCTGCATCTCTTCTAGGTGATGCTGGTGCTCCTGGACTGCACACCACACTCCAAGGCCTCCCGTTGGATAGAAATAGCCTTCAGCAAGCACTTGATTACTCTGTACTCCGCTTTGAACCAGTTCTCTTTCAGGGGCTGTTGGTTTTTATTGATAGAACACAATCTGGTTTAAAAAAAAAAAAACAAGGAAAAGTATATCCTGGAAAGGTAGAAAGACATAGTTTCACAAATAGGTCTTAAGTAGTGTGCAAAACTGACCTTTCTGAGGAAATAAATCTTGGGGAGGAAACCACATGAAAGAGGCGAGTGACGTTTTGAATCAGCACTGAAACGTGAATGCAGAGGTGGCATGTGGCGTGGACCTGAGGGTGAATAAGCAGCGTTTTTCACTCTGAGGTTGGAAATTCTCTTCCAGGTCAGCAAAACTCAGTGTTTTTCTGGGTTTCTGGCTAACATGGCTTCCTGAGAGGGGAACTGTAGCCCTGGTAAGCTTTTAAAAGGCAGCAGAAATTGTGAGAGTTGCAAACCCTTTTCTCATATTTGTGCTACTCAGCAGGCTCATTATTTGATTCACTCATCCCAAGTGGACACCCTTGGGGGAGGGGCGAGGGGAATTTTTGCAGAGGTAAGTTTCCTGCATATTGTAAAAAATGTATTTACTTTTGGGGACGTGAGGCCTAATTATAAATAAACCCTGGCTGCCTTCATATCAGCAGTCCTGGATTAGTTAAGAGCTTTACTTGTGTGTGCCAAAACACATTTTTCAAAAATGGCTGAAACTATGTAATCAGCAGCTTTGAGTTTGACAGAGAACACAGACATCAGGACACATTTCTTTGTCCTTGTACCCTCTGCTCAACTACATGTGACTCTCCCAACTAAGAAAGGGTTGATGGTGTCTTCTGAATAGTTACAGAATTTTACCATGCTTACACTTGGCACTCTCAACATTTTGTTCCTTTTCTTTTACATTCCTTTTTTTCATTTTTCATCAGAGATCAATACTTCCAGTTCCTGCAACTCTTTTCTTTTTTCCTTAGAAGTTATAGCAGCTACTTCTCATGAAAATGAAGTCCAAGAAACTTTCAATATCATTTGAATGAAATCTGGAACTGGCTAAAAATATGTCCTTGTGCAAGGATTTCAGTTTGGCTGACTGCAACACTAGTGTCCACCGAGGGTTGGTACTTTTAGAACTGAATATAAACTCAACTCCCCAAAGACATCTGAGAAAGGTCTCAAACCTAGTGCCTCTTTAAAATATAGATCATATCTGTATGTAGTTGTGTTCCTGGGCCCTTTAAAAATATTTCCTTTAGGAGTAGACATCAGTGAACATCAACAAATGGAATAACAAAGAAGCTAAAATATTCTTCAGACGCTCAGGGCAAACACATGTCATTGAAAAAAATCACAATAAAAAGAACACTCGTCTAAAAAATACACTATTATCCAATTCCTCCACCTTTCAGAAGGGTAAGAGCCTACTGCTATAAATCAGTGAAGTTTATGTCATTATTTCACTCGACAGTGGTGTTTCTCCAAGCGCGGTCTGCTGACTTGGGACATTTGTTAAAAATGCAGATCTCCGGGCCTAACCTCATATCTTCTGAATGAGGATCATCGAATTCTGCATTTTCAATAAGCATCCCTAATTAAATATTATGCAATTGAAGTTTGAAAACTACTAGCAAATTAGGTTGAAGGGAAAAGCCTGCTGTAAGTTTTCCCCAGGATTAGCGAGAAAGCTCTTTCAAGAATGGTAGGTAAAAATTAGCTGAAATTGTCACCTGTCTTTCCTCCCTTCAATCTCTAGAAACTTTTCCTCTACCCAGGTATACCATTAAGTTTTGCTTCTAAATTTATCACTTAGTTAAGAAAGTAAATAAAAGCCCCAAAACTTCTTTTCGTGCTTTAGTTATAAGCGATTTAATCAGAGCTCATAAACATCCCAGGGGTCCTAGAATATTTCAATATTTGTAAATACATAAATAGTGAAAAAACAAACAAGCAATCAAACCTTTTTTTCTTTGAAACTAAAAGGAAGATCTAGATTTAACAAAATAGTAGATGCCAGTCTTAATTTAGTGAGTAAAATACTTTCTTTGTGCCTAGGTGTTAGTATTTCTTCAAGTATCAATTTCCCTCGAATCTTGCCTTCTGAAAAAAAAGTATATATATTTAAGATATATATTTTTATAATATTTCTTGACCTAGTTTTCTAAGTTTTAATTTGCTTTTTAGTAATATTTAAATAGTGAAACAATATCTCACGTGGGAAACTCAGTAGGCAAAATAGATAAAAATTGTGTGTGTGTGTGTGGTGTTGGGGGCAGAGCCCACTCACTCAGTTGCCGTTTCGGTCTCCTAGAGTAAGGGTCAGCAAACTATGGCCCAATGGCCAAATCCTACCATTTCCTGTTTTTTTTGCAAATCAAGTTTTATTGAACACAGTTATGCCCATTTGTTTATGTATTGTCTGTGATTGCTTTTGTGCTACAACATCCGAGTTGAGTAGTTGAGACAGATATTTCTTTCTTTCTTTCTTAGGGGGAGGTAACCAGGTTTATTTTTACTTATTTTAATTTTTAAAATATGTATTTTTATTGAAGTGTAGTCAGTTTATGATGTTGTGTCTTTCTGGTGTACAGCACAATGCTTCAGTCATACATGAACATATATACATTCATTTTCATATTCTTTTTCACCATAAGTTACTATAAGATACTGAATATAGTTCCCTGTGCTACATAGTATGAACTTATTGTTTATTTTATATAGTTAGTATCTGCAACTCTTGAACTCCCAATTTATCCCTTCCCACCCCCTAGAGACTTATTTTTTTATTAAAGTATAGTTGATTTACAATGTTGTATTAATTTCTGATGTACAGCATAGTAATTCAGTCATACATATTATATATATATCCCTTTCACATTCTTTTTCATTATAGGCTATTACAAGGTATTAAATATAGTTGCCTGTGCTATATAATAGGACCTTGTTATTTATCTATTTTGTGTATAGTAGTTAGTATTTGCAAATCTCGATTTCCCAATTTATCCCTCCACACAGGCTTTCCTGTACCAAACTGGTAACCATAAGGTTGTTTTCCATGTCTGTGAGTCTGTTTTATAAATAAGTTCATTTGTGTCCTTCTTTTTTCTTTTTAAGATTCCATATATGAGTGACATCATTTGGTATTTTTCTTTCTCTTTCTGGCTTATTTCACTTGCATGCTGATCTTGAGGTCCATCCATGTTGCTGCAAATGGCATTATTTTATTCTTTTTAATGGCTGAGCAGTATTCCATTGTATATATTTGTATATACCACACTTTCTTTATCCAGTCATCTGTCAATGGACATTTAGGTTGCTTCCAGAGAAACAGATTTATTTAAGCAAAATGTAAATAAAATATTTGCTATCCGGCCCTTTACAGAAAAAGTCTGCCAGTTACTCTTCCAGAGGGGACAGTGCTTGAGATGCTCATCTCTTTGGCTTTGGGATGTGCATCTCAACCACTGCACGTCACCTCTGTCCACATTAAGTATTTACTACAGTACACTTTGTGATGAGGATGATGATAATTTTCTATGTGTTCCCTGCCATGAAAAGGTAAAAAGCCCTTCCTTAGGGTCATGATTCAGCTGTTATAGAGCTGGCCTTGTATTTCCTAATAGACAGACAGTGAATGATACAATTCCTTAGGAAATCTTTGGGAATATTTCTTCTCAGTATTTTTTCAGTCCACATTGTTTGGGTTTATCCCTTCCCTGGGAAAGTTTATTTTGACACTTTTTAAACAGTGTTAATTCTTTTTTTTTTCTGGCCTTCAGCTAGTTGGAGGTGGATCTCTCTAATCAATGACCAGAGCAATCTGAGACTGAGATCGGGGTGGTAGAAGATGACTTTCTTTCATATCTATTTCCATCTGTTAAAAATAGGCAGACAAAATATGTAAATGGTCTGACTCATCAGTAATGGGTCCTAGTGACAAGAAGTTAAAACCTTGTCATTTCTATCTTACAAGATTGGCTTAAGCCAAACCACCATACAGCATAGTTCTTTGGTACTCAGAAAACGTATGTGTTTAATCAGTGATGTTGTATGACTTAGCTGTGATTCTCCACTTGGTGTTATGTGTGGAGCCAACCTGCCTTTGAAAAATTGTTCCCTAAATGTGACAATTTTGATCACCCCTGTGGTACGTAGAGATAAAGTGTATATTTTTTCCTAATCTAGTGCATAACTCCTTTGTAACAAGGTCATACAAAGTAGGTCATATGGGAGAGAATACACTAAACTGTTGAATTTCTAGTCTCTGCAAGAAGTTCATCCCACTCCATTTTATTTTATGTAACAAGTAATTCTGAATTGCCAACTAGAAGACACTGAGCTTGGTGGTACAGGGATAGTAAAGTCACGTGTGCCTATTATTGATGGTCTGAAATGACATTGTAGAGTTAAAGAGGTTGTCTCTGGCTGATAGTGCAGGAGGCTTTTGAAATCTTTGTAGTATGGGCTAAAGTTGACACTCTGGAAGTCTCAGTATCCTGCCTTTAACAAAACCCAATTCCAGACTGACTTTTAAGTCTAACACTGACTGGTGTCCTGAAAGTCACAGGTTGTTGCTGTTCATAATTGCTTTTGATGCAGCTCAGGACAGCACTGTATTCTCCTCCTTGGGACTTATCACAGTTTAACTCCTAGGTCTCATCCTGGATTCATAAGAAGACCTATTATAACAGAGAAATAGCTTATTGTAATGCCTTACCTGCCAGGAGAGAAAATAGAATTAGTTATTCCTTGTGGTACTTAGACTTTTAAAGCAGAAGAGGTCCATATTTTAGCTACGTGGTGGGCCAAGATTAAAAAGGAGGTTCCAACCAATTATCCTCTTAACAGCCACCTGTAGGCCCAAGACAAGATAAGTCCCCTGTCCAGGTGTCCTTCCCTGGGCGGAGACTGAGGGGCAGTGGGCACCGTATCAGTTGGGCCTCCTGGACTGTAGGTTGTCTACTGCTGGGCTCCGATCTAGAAGCCAAGGAGTTGAATTGATCTTTCCAAGCATCCTCTAAAGGAGCCAAATGTGTGCTTCAGCCAGAGACCAGTCTTGGTCTTCTTATGATGATCTTGCTGTCCCTTTGGCATCAGGGCGAGCGCCCCATCTTTGCTAATCCACCTCTCTCAAGGTGGCCACATCAAAAGGAGCTCACTCTTAACTGGCTTATTCCTTCCAACTGGGAGTATTCTAGAAGCAGAGGCACTTCTTGTTGGATGCTTTGTCTTTTCTAACAAAGCAAAATATCCTAACAAATAAAAAGAGAGAGGCTCTATTGCTATTGATTTCCTTCTCTCAAATAAATATATAACCTAAATATTTTCCAAATTTTCAAAGTACTTGTTTTGCTTTTTTCTAAGGTGGGATAATGAAAACAGTGTACTTAGCGAAATCTCCTTGTCCCCTAGTAGCTTGTGGTCTGCTGAGGGAGACAGCACTGTGGTGACAGAGGCTGGATGAGTGGTCCTGGCAGGAAGTGGCAAGCATCCTACTGGTCAGCAGCTCCTCTTTAGGGGGATCAGGATGTCTTCTCTTTGTCAGAGATGCACTTTGGGGTCCCTCAGTGGGCACAAGATACTAGGTAGGGTTAAAAACATACGAAAATAACTATTCTTGTATTTCATGAATATGGAATTTCATTAGGAAATGATAAATAGGAATGAAAAATACAATTTAAGTGGGTGTTTATCAAAATAAATAAAAACAGTTTTTCAACCGGAAACCTCCTGGCTCTCTTATGTTTCACAACATGCCTGATCCCTTCACTGATGAATTTACTTCCCTCAGTATCTGTATTTGCGTAGTAATTTACAAAAGACTTAAATAACTAAAGAATTTTTTTTTCTTTTTGGTAAAAATATCGTACAAAGTTGAAGTTGGAGCATCTTTCCCTTTTCTCCCTTCAAACCTTTCTCCATCCTTGATTGAAATTTCCTAATTGCACCCATTCTTTATATATCCTTCTGTGCTTTCTGAGCAGTTCCCCAGGTGGTTAGAAATGTTATTTGAAAGACACAGATACAGATGCATGTTATGCAATTAATAGGCCTTCACTAAGTGGAACCAATAGACCGTTAAAATGAATCTGAGCTGTCCAAGCTCTCTCTCTTTCCATCTTTCTCTCTCCAACAATAACCTGCCACAATGGCTAAAGTGATATGAAAACCTGTCTCTTCAATCCCACTCTGTTTGAAGTGCCAATGAAGAAGAGGGCACAGATAATGATTTCCCGCTCTCAGCAACGAATGTGCACATACTTCCATCCCAAGTACACCTCCTGTTGAGGCTGCTGAATCAGGAGTTGCACCATTTACAAGAGAAAATGGAATAATTTGCCTACTCCAACCCAGAGAGAGGTCGTCTCTTGCAATAAATGGCCTGGCTGTATAAATAATAAAGTATAAATGGGCCTGAAGCTGCTGGGATTTTTGTGTGCAGGAAATAGGATAACTCTCAGGAATTGATGGCACTGTTTCCCAGCTAGAGTCCAAGGGCTATTTAGTTAGTAATGGCCATAACAGAAATGGTTTCATGTCAAGATGGAACCGCAAGAGCTAGGCAGAAAGAGAGCAACGGATATTAAAAGATGTCAACTACCAGCATGAGTATATTACAACCGGTGGCTCTAGGTAAATGGAGCACACCAGAGCATCAGCCATGGGAGAGCCAGCCATCGGAAAACCTCGGAGGCCAATATCAACTCACATCTCCTGCATCCCTGAGATACTTGCTGAGGAAGGCGAGAAAGCATAATTTATGAGCACTGGAGGCCTGATCTGTTAACACATTATTATCTTTGTCAGTTGGAGTAATTACCGACCTGACAATATTATGGATAGACATTCAGAGTAACAAACATTCCTGGGGTGATTGCAGGAAGTACAGTCAGGTTTCAGGTTGCCAAAGTGACCAGTCCACTCTTGTCCATGTCCCGGGGCAGAAAGGTAGGCATGCTGAACTTGCTGGCTGAGGTGTTAAAATGCAAGGGGTATGCCTCCCTGGAAGTATCTCCAAAAATTAGGCAGTAGCAAATCTTCAAACATCCCTTATATCAGATTCTGCTCTCAAGATAAAATTGTTAGTAGTTTCCACTTAATGAGCACTTACTACGTACAGATGTGCCCAAAGATTTACACACTTCATCTCATTCAGTGTTCTCAGTGACCTTCTGAGGTAGGCAGTGTTATTACTTGCATTTTATAGATGACTGAAGTGAGACCCGAGAGGCTAACTGGCAAAGAGAGTTGGTAAATACAGAGTCGGGAGTCAAACCCAGTGTTGCCTGATTCCAGAACTTGAGCTTCAACTACTATGCCATATTGTCTCAAGCAATAATAAGAATGAAACAACAAATAACAGAGCATCCTCAGCTAACATTTATTGGATATTTGCTATGTGCTAAACATCGGGCTGAATGTTGGAATAAATCAGGATGGGATAACTACTGCAACAACCCTTATCTTCAGTGTCTTAACACAAAAAATTATTATTGCTACGGCATGTCCCAGTGCCGTGAGGTAGGCAGAGGTGTAGGTGTGTGGTGGGGCACAAAGACTCAGATCCATGTGGTCATTCAGAGACCCACGCTTCTTCCCGCTGAATGTTCAACATGTGGACTTCAGAGTTACCATAAAATGAAAGAGAGAGATGACGAGAAAGGTACACCTGCTCCTAACTGCCTTAGCCCAGAATTGACACCACCCATGGGCTCACAGTCTAGAGTCATGTTGAGTCACATGGCCCACCTAGATAGAAGGTTATTGCAGAATGTACCGTGACTGCGCCCAGAAGGAGTAAAACATTCGGTGAGCATCTAGTTTATCTTTAATGTGGTATTTTACCTGAATTAAGCTCGTTCTTAACACCAACTGTAGGGAGATTTTATTTCTGTGATACAGGTGAGGAAATAGAGCTACCAGGGAGGCTCCATTTTCTTAAGCTCACACAGCCAGGAAATGTTAGATGGGATGGCAACTCTCATGCAACAAAATAAGTTTGTTTGAAAAAAAACCAAACCCTTCATCTTGTGTTTGCTGATGGTTTACTGGAATCAGCAGCAGCATTTCTCTCTGCAGTCATTCCCTATATCCAATAGTTGGTTCTCCAGATCTACCTGCTTATTGTAGCCCCCTCAGTAGCGTTGTTCTTTCTTATCTCTTGGTCTTTTCATGAGCTGCTGTTCCCCTATCTCTTGACTTGGGCCCCTCTGACACATCCTTCACATCTCAGCTTAGATATCCTATCTCCATTTCAAAGCCTGAGATTCAGAGATTCTACAGTGAGCTCTCTTTTCATTCTGGGTTTCCCATATCACAGCACATGCCACACTGGTTTTTAACATTCAGCAAATGAATTTACCTTCCTTGCCATAAGCTAAATTCTACCTGGGGAGAGATTTTGTGTAGTTCATCTATCTCTGCATCGTAGCATCTCAGAGGCCTGACACACAGAGTTCAATAACTATTTGTTAAATGAATGAATGAATAAATGAATCACCCAGAATTCTGAAGCTACCCTGACCCCTCCATGACTTTCATCTCAATAGGTCGCCTTTCCTTTTCTTACAGATCTATAATCATATTTGAGCCTGAGTACTCAAATGTGGTGGGTACTATATTAAGCCTTGGGCTGATTCAAAGAAGAAAAATACTCACCCTGTGCCCTCAAGTAGCTCTCAGTCTAGGGATGGATAGAGATAAGTAACTCTGAATTACAGTGCAATATGATAAGTGTCACTTATAGAGGAATGCATGAATGAAGTCCTGTGCACATTGGAAGGAGTGATTGGGGAAGTGGGGGAAAAGCTGCACAGAGAAGGGAACCTATGAGCCAGATTTTAAAAAAGTATGCAGATAAACACAAGAGAGCCTGAATAGACAAAACAGTCTTGAGAAAGAAGAACAGAGCTGGAGGAGTCACTCTTCCTGACTTCAGACTATACTACAAAGCAACAGTCATCAAAACAGTGTGGTACTGGAACAAAAGCCAACACATAGATCAATGGAATAGAATAGAGAGCCTAGAAATAAAGCCATGCATTTATGGTAAATTTATCTATGACAAAAGAAGCAAGAATATGCAATGGAAAAAAGACAGTTTCTTCAATAAGTGGTGCTGGGAAAACTGGACATCTACCTGTAAAAGAATTAAATTGGAACATTCTCTAGTACCAGGTACAAAAATCAACTCAAAATGGATTAAAGACCTAAATGTAGGAGTAGAACTCATAAAACTCCTAGAGGAAAACCTAGGCAGAACAACACCTTTTGACATAAATCATAGCAATAGTTTTTTGGATTTGTCTTCTAAAGGAAAAAGGAAAAATAAATAATTAATGGTTAAGATTAAAGAGACAAATACCAAACACTGACTAGCAAAAATGAGGGGAAACCAGAACTTTCATACACTGCTGGTAGGAATTGACAATGGTACAACCATTTTGGAAAACAGCTTGGCAGTTTCTCACAGGATTAAACATATTGTTTCCCTAAGACTCAACCATTCCACTCCCAGATAGATATTTACAAGAGAAATGAAAATAACCTAACAAAGATTTGTACACATACTTTCCTAGCAATGTTTAACACAGTAGTCAAAACCCTCAATAATCCCTATGTTCCTCAATAGAAAAATGAATAAACAAATTACAGTACGTCCATATAATGAAATACTCCTCAGGAATAAAAAGATACAAATTGCTTCTATACCAAATAGCATGAATGAATCTCAGAAACATTATTCTGAGTGAAAGAAGTCAGACACAAAGAGTCATGCTGTCTGACCACACTTAGGTAACAGTTTAGAATGGGTGAAACAAACCTATAGTGAAAGAAAGCAGATCCTTGGTTGCCTGGGGCCAGAGGTTGAGATCGAATGTGTGTAAGTGAGCGGAAACCAGAATTTTGGGAGGATGAAAATATTCTACTTCTTGATTGCGGTAATAGTTTAACAGGTGCATGGCTGCATGTATTTGCTGAAACATCAAACTATGTGTTGGGTAGCAGAAACAACAGAAGTCTGTTACACAGATTATTCTTGACTCCAGTGAACAGAAATCACTTGTTGATTCCAAAGCACCACGTGCTTTCCTGCATTAGGGTCTTTCATAAATGCTATTTCCTCTGTCAGGAATGTCCAGCCTTATATCTTTGGATGAAGCTCTACCAACCTTATGTGGCATCTTTTCAGTGATGTCAGTTTATCCAACTCAGTGATCTTGAGCTATCCTGCTCTGAACCTTATTATTATTTTTATCTTTCTTTCAGGCCTTTTTCTTCATCTGCCTTAGGGGCACAAATAACTATTACCTTACTTGTTCTCCAGTGATCATGAGCTACCTGAGAGCAAGGACTCTTACACCTCCAAGAACACACTGCCCAAGAGTGTGTCCGAGAGTAGGGATTTGTTATCAGTTGGCTGACATAAATTAACGGCTTTTATTAAATAATTAATTAATTGTTTTTATTGTTTTGATCTGAGAAACAGATCTGTGTGATGTATGAAGTCACTTGTTTTCACACAGAGGTCCATTTGAAAGAGACCTGATATTTTTTTCTGCTGTTGTTGGTACCAGGTGTTCACAATGGAATCGGGAGGATTTGCCCCCAGATTAGATTTTAAAACTGAAACAGCTCCATGTGAGTTGAGCCCAGAAGGATATATGACAGCTTTATAGAGATGTGTGGCAGTCAGGTCATGAAATCAAAGAGTTGCCAATATAAAACTATTATTTGTTCTGGGGAACTTCTAAAACAAAGGAAAAATAATTTTGCTTTTCTAAAACATGAAAGCTGATAGATGGTAATCATTTTCTGCTTGGCTGCAGTTATGACTTCATAACAGAATACAGTGTATTAATGACCTTGCTGTGTTAATTGGAGAAACAGGTATATTAAGAATACCTATGAGATTTTAATACTGGTAATGTATTTGAATTCTTAACTGTATGGAAAATGGTGTGAAACATTATTTTTCAATGCTACGACTTTTATCCTCAAAGCCAAAGAATTTGAGTAGTGTGTTTAGAGCCTTATCAACACAGATAATTAACTAATCGACAGTGTTTTACACAGTCTATTCCAAGAAATGTTGAACCTGAGGTTGGAAAGATGTAAACGCTGTAACCCATGGTTACAAAGGAGAGAAAACTAACCCTATTGCTCGCTTCAAGTGCTCCCTGGCCATTATTTTCTTAACTTTATGGTTGCTGAAAGGTGTTTTTCCTGTGTACTAAAGAGATGTAGACACAGATTAAAATTTTGGAGCTGAAGGTTTATAGAACCTAGACTTTTTCTGGGTTTATCAAGCCTTTGTGTGGTTCTCAGCCTGTGTCTGTTTCTCAGCTGTGTTTAGGGACAACATCACATTATACCCTCTGGCAGTGGAGAAGGGTAACTGGAGAGCACAGTCAAGGCAGCTTCCCTACCATGTTCTTTTCACATAAGCTTAGTCCTTCCCACTGGTATCCTGGCGAGGGTCCTGAGCTAATCATCATGGTGAAACTAGCCAACACTTATTGAGTGCCAGTTGTATGCTAAGCACTGTATATAGAATCCTATAAGTAGGTATCATTATGAGCCCCATTTAACAGATGAGCAAAACTGAGGCTTCAGTTAAGTAAACTTGCTCAAGCTTGCATGCTAGTAAATGCTGGGATTTGAACTACAAATATTTCCTTATTTGGGGGCCACTTCTTAAAAGTGTACTCTTTGATGAGATTAGAAAGGGCTGAATGTCCTATCAGAAATGAATCAAACAGTACTTAAGAACATACCCTCTGTTCTAAATAGTTTTTTTTTTCTCACGATAGGCCAAGTGAATTCCTATATGGCCAAGTTGGGAGGCATTGTTCTTTTTTTTCTGTCTTCAAATGGAAGTTATAGCCTTTTGAGGCTGCATACATAGACAAACACATAGATAAATACAATCCATACATTTGCCCTCTTAGTCTTGGATGTGAAAATCTAGTTTTAACAGAAATTTGTCAGTGCATGGTTAATAGGTTCAAGGTACGTGCGCCCTATCTCCAGAATGTAGAAGGTTATGATTTTACATATTTGTCAGAAGGGGCTGCAGCATCCATATATTATTAGAGTGAGCTTGTCTAATGGGGATAAATGTACCACACTGTGGACTTTCAAGCTGGCAGGATACACAACTTATGCTCAGCGAAGCAGGGGGAAATATATTATCCCTCTGCCACGCTGTGACATGTGTATATTCTGTTCGCACTTCATGAGGGCATTAAGTCCAGAGAGATCAAAAGAAAATATGGAGACGGTCTTCCACTGCTGGCTCTTTAGCAGTTTCTGTTGGCTCACTGCTATTTGCATCTAGTGGAGAAGGCTCAATTGCTTCTTCAAAAGAGCATTTTTGTTAAAATATTGTATTTTATATGTTTTTTTCTCCTGCAAGTTAACGTTACCCTAAATTGGCTGAAAATCCAGGAAGATTGTTAATAAATGATAACTCAAGGGAAAGAGTTCTACTCCAGTTAAATCATCATGAAGCATGGAATAAAATTTGAAAAAGTTGCTTGCACATTATCCAAAAAACTTAAGTTCAGAATTTTATTTTCGAAAGACAGAGTTTTCACGAAACTTGCTTTGAATGATTGTTTTTATCTGGCAAGTTTCCTTCCATCCTTTTGGTGGTTGGTCTTTACAAATGAAAATACATGTGTTCTTGGTTAATGAATAAATCCTATGGGCAGATACTGTTCATTTTATTTAGAATAGCAAAAAAAAAATATATAAAGGCATAATTTTGGGGAGAAACTTTTCACAAGAATTATAATTTCCAGATCTTGTTTTCTGCATAGTGCAGTAGACTGTTCAAGCCAGTGGAATTGTTGTGGGGCAGGGTGAGGGTTCCAGGGGCTCATAGAAAGTATTCAGCAATGCGTCTTTGCTCCAGTACCAAATTGAGCCTGGTGTCAGAACTGTGTCGTTGAACTGGAGAGATCAACAGTCTGATGGCCCACCTCTGTGAAAATGTAAGCGTGATGAGACAGGTTAAAACTGCACTTATCAACCCCCTTGGCAGTACTGAACAGATTACAGGATGGCATTAAACCAGGGGGTTGGAGCCAGAAATTCTGGATTCTCGTTACTGTGATTTCTACTTTGACCTCTGAAACAGAGAGGTAGCACTATGAATGAGACTTTCACATTTGCGCAGGAAACTTGACAATGGCTTTAGTCTAAAGAAGAGAAAACTGATTCTTGAAGAGTCTGTCAATCATAATTAAGCTCAGTGGATGTGACAGAGATCTGTTTCCCTCTCACATTGTAGAGGCTGGAGGTTTGTACTCCAGGGCTGCAGGGGCTCCATGAAATTGTTAGAGACCTAGGCTCTCCCTAGCTCACTGCTGTGCCTTTCTTAGGATGGTTCTTGATGGTAACTGGAACTCTAGCTAAAGTGGCAGAAGGGATTAAGAAGCAGATTAGGGGTACATACATGACATTTTAAAAGGAAGTTTCCTAGAACCTGCCTCATACTACTTTTCTTTGCATCTCATTGGCCCAAACTGAATTCCGTGGCCATGCCTAGCTGCAAAGGAAGTTGGGAAACATAGTTTCAATTCTGGGAGTCATCTGCTCAGCTAAGAATCAAGAGTTCTGTTCCTGACCAAGAGGGAAGAAAGGATATTGGTGTGGGTAACCTTAGTTTAGCATCACACAATTTTCTAATGACAGAGATTAGAAGTAGGTCTCCTGATGGTACAGTGCTCTTTGAGTCAAAGCAAATGAGCTCCTAAGCTTATATGGGGCCAATTTACGTATAGCAGGAAAGGAGAATAAAGCCTATTATGAGTTCAAAGTTGGGTTGAAAAGTTTGATTCCAGCATTCTTTCACTTGTGCATTTTTGCCTATTTTCACATAATTGCTATTCTATTGAGTTTTATTTACTCTAGTTTAAAATAGAAATCTTAGAATGTAAAGATGATACTCAAATTTCCCATCCAGCCACATGGATGAAGCAACGGGAGGCAGAGTCACTTAACACCTGACCACAAACCTCAGTGGGTTCTGTGTCTGGGCAGCATTTAGGTTCCCTGGTCAACTCACTCCACCATTTTCTGAGACTGTTTCACACCTCCTACTCCTCACCCTTTCCCTCACTTTAAGCTGATGGCCTCGTCTGTTATTTCACTGAGAGAATAAAGACAAACGTGAGAGTTTCTCCCTGTTCTTACCCTCACAAATCCTCCTGCCCCTGGATCCACCTACTTGCCTCCCTTTTGTTGGAATGGATGAACAGTCCTGTTTCTTTCAAAGCCCGGCTATCCACTCATGCACTAGATCCTGTCTCTTCTTCCTGCTTAAGCACTTTGCTCCTGCAGTTAGGTTCCCTTTCTCCAGCATCATCTTTTTCTTGACTCTGATCCCTCCTACTGGGGTTTAAAGATATCTATAGTCTCCCTTGACAAAATCACCCACTCTAGACTAAATTTCACGTCTTCTTTCAGGTATTCTCTGTTCTCCTTGAAAGAGAGGTTTTATATTTTACATTTATTCCTTGGCTCTTTCCCCAGTGGCTTTTATCCTGAACATTCCACTGAAACCCTTGTTGGGGCTAGCAGTGATTCCCATCTTGCCGGATCCAGTGGGCACATCTCAGTCTTGACCTATCAGTAGCACTTGACCTAGGTGTTCACGTCCTCCTGGAAGCACATGTTTTACTTGGCATGGGTAATTCTACTCTTGCCTTGTTTTCTTCCTATGCTATGGCTATGCCTTCCCGTTTCTCTTTGCTGGCTCCTTCTCTCCCTGACCTAAAGATTTCGGGGATACTCTTGGGCTCAGCCCCTTGGTTGTTTTCTCTATTTTTTTATGCTCTCTCCTTAGATGATCTCGTTCACGGTCATGGCTTTAAATATCATCTATAGCTAGGTGGTTCTGAATTTATATCTTCAGCCATTTCCTTTTCTCTGGGCTCCAGACTTGTATGTCTAACTTCTTTCTCAACATCTCTGCACTTGGATGTCTAAAATGCATTTTCAAATCTAACAGCTTCAAAATAGAACTCTTGATTCTCTTTTCCCCAACTGTTCCTTCCTCTCACTTTCGTCAACAGCACCACCATTCACTAAGTGGTTCAGACCAAAAACTGGGAGTTATCCTCGACGCCTCTCTCTGTCCTACAGACCTCACATTTAATATATCAGATGATCATCTGCAACTTCAAAATAGATCTAGGATTTAATCAGTTTCATCATGTTCACCATTACTTTCTGAGTCCAAGACCCCCATTTAGACTCGTAATTGTTTTCTCAGTTTCTCATCTCGCTCACCTCTCAAGTCAAGAGCTCCAGAGGTATCTGATTAAAATGTAAATCAGGTCATGGAAGTCACTTTTCTGCTCAAAATCCTCCAGTGGATTTATTCAGTCAGAGTGAGACTCCAGCTCCTTACTGTAGTCTGCAAGGCTTCACTTGATCTGCCCTCTTCCTGTCCACCCAGTGTCATCTCCTGTCACTC
The DNA here is from genome assembly GCF_048773025.1 of Camelus bactrianus. Lineage (NCBI taxonomy): Eukaryota > Metazoa > Chordata > Mammalia > Artiodactyla > Camelidae > Camelus > Camelus bactrianus. The sequence continues at coordinate 37,998,245 of NC_133540.1, forward strand.
CCAGCTCTACTACACAGGCTCTTTGTAGTCTTCAAAAATACTCAACCTGCAGCCTACCTCAGGACCTTGACCCTGGCATTATTCCCGTTGCTTTGAGACCTCTATCCCCAGATATCTATAAGGACTGCTCCCCTGTTTTATATGAGCCTCGTTCTGATATAACCTTCTTTATTTTTAAAATTTATTTTAGAGGAGATACTGGGGATTGAACCCAGGACCTCATGCATGCTAGGCACATGCTCTACCCCTGAGCTACTCCCTACCTCTGCACAGGTTTATTTTAGCTCAGGGTGCTTATTACTACACTACATCATGATACACGTACATGAGACTTTTTTGTTTTTTTTATTGTCTCTACCGTGTGAGTTCCATGAAGACAGGGGCTTTGTCTTGCTTACTCTTTATCCTCTGTGTCTAGAAAGGTTCAAGGTGATTGTGTGTGTGTTTGTGTGTAACATGTGAATGAATGATTCTGAGTCTTTGGAGAGACTTCAGTTAGTTACCTAAAGAAAAAATAAAATTTGTATTTAATCTGTGCTGAGCTGCCTCATCTTCATGCCTTTCTTCTTTCTGGAAGAACAACTCAGTTTACAGTGAAATTAAGAGCAGTTGGGAAGCAAAATTCAGTCTGATTCCCCTTCTACAAGGTTTGTATCCCCAAAATGGTGTTGTGGCCAGAAACAAATCTATTAGCCACTCGAGCACACGTTACACTTCAAACACAGAAAAATGAGGGGAATTAGCTTCTAAATCCAGTGCTTCACTGGAAAGCCCTGCTTGCAAAAGTGTATGTGCAAATTGGATCTTTTCTCTCAAACTCATCTCTCGGTTACAGAGAAACATCCATTCCACACTTGTCTAATGTACTTGGTTTGAAAATCATTCTCAGGATGTTCAGAGTTGCATCAAGGACGTCTGCAGGGGGAACAATATGGTTAAACAGAAAAAGAGACTCAGAGGACCAGGAGGATTTGTCCCAGGTATCTGCTGAAAGTCTTTTGTGTGTGACAGTGTTACCCGTGGCGCCTGGTCTCCCACACCTTTTCTCTCCATTGACATGAAAAGCAATGTGCATACTTTGCAGCCTCAAGCATCTCCTGACAGGTTTTGATTAGAAAATTTGAACTTGTCTGAATCAGCCATTTTTAAGGGGGAGGTGAAAACAGCTTGTTTAATACCAGAAAGGCTTTCCTGCCAGAGGGAGAAAACATGTTTCCTAACTGTGTATAAATGATCCTGGGTATTAGGCGATTTGTTTCCTGTCTATTATGAATCCCTTGACTACAGATAAGGTGGGCAATATTCAGTGAGGTTGTCTGACCCAAATTTGGTCACACAGTGTCAGTCATTTTGGGTTTATAATTGAAAAGAGCTGCTCTTTGGGGGTCCATGTATGTTGAACTTGAGCTGTGCAGGGCCACCTTTGACCTGTCATTCATGATTGTTTTCATCCTGTTGTAGGCAAAAATTTAAAGAATATTGTTTGCCTTTGGCAAACACCAAATTCAGTATTCAGGCACCAGATATCTGTTACTCTTATCATCACCCCTAGATAGCTGGAGATTTGGTTCTGGACCTGACCTTTCCTTTGTTCCTCTTCTTAGTCCCTTCATGAAGACAAAATCTACCATGGCTGGATCATAAGAAGGGGCTCTGATTATCAAAACAGTGCAAATATATCAAGGAATCCAACACAGTTGTATGTGTTACTTCCCGTGGCTGTAGTAATAGGACTAGGTGTCCCATGTGGAATTTTAGGCAAAAGATGTTTTGGGACTGAGAACTCTGTCACTTCACATAGGTGGCCACCTCCTCAGCTCACCAATTAGATTGTTCCGGCTTTGGGAGTAATAGTATAAATCAGGCCAGGTTCTGTTTGGCTGTTATCCTTCAAAGTAAGCTTCACATAGAACTCTTAACATGTAGATTTGGTGCAATCATGCTGGACTCTTAAACACTTATGTTTAATTTCTTTAGATTTTTTTTACTTATACTATTGATATATGTCTTTGGAAAGTTGGTGAAAAATGTTTCTCTGTAAATTTGGCTAGAGTCTGACTCTATACTAGAGAGAACTGTTAGCTTAGAAGTAAATGCCTTATTATTTTTTAGATAGCAACTGTTCTTGGACAGAGCGAGTAACTCACCTGGAAGAATTTCAGTAAGATCAATGGAGCATTCTCTAAAGGAACAAACCCATCTAAGCATAAATCTACTATTTTTAGTCTTGGATCTGAAATTCCTCTTTTTCTCTCTCGTTGGTCATGATCTCTCTTAAAACAGCCAGGTCTTCAACTCGTAGATCATTAGGAGCTTTCATTTTGGACTTTTATCCCAATACTGAAGGCTGGAAGGTGCTGAAGGCTAGAAAGCAGTGTGTTTGATTTTAAGTTTCTCTGCATGGCCAGTAGTGGGATGATTTCTAACTGAACTCAATCCCTTTTGTCATTTATTTTTATGATAATACTAAGATCTGTGAACTTTTTGGAGGCTTTGGGATAAAAAAAATACCATTTTTAACTTGCACTACGCTTGCCACTTGGGAACATGTATTGTTCATTTTCTCTTAAGAAATCACCTAAGTAGATGAATGGCTCCGTATGGCTTTGGAGAAATAGAAAATACTGATGGAAAAGGTGCTGGTGACAACAATACACTTGCAATTGCCATTTAGTTTATCCCTTTGTAATCCTCTGTTCCACCTCACTGAGGCTGGTAATGTGAAAACCAAACCCAGTACCCCTGACACTCAGCAGAGAGGTTGCCAAACTCACTGTGCCGACTCACTGTTGCCTCCCTCAGGAGGTAATCACTTTATGGGCGGAGGGCGCCTGGGAGGCTCCTCATGCTTCTTAATTCTCTGAGGCAGGAAATGCAGATATGGCATCAGGGCCTGTTTTGCCTTTTTTGCTAGAAAGAACTCAGATGCTTGTCATTTGCTACCAGCAAGTGGCCTCAGCCCTTCGTACTCAGTCTGATCCCTGGAACAGCAGATGCAGCATCAGTCAGAAGGCTGGTCAGAAATGCAGAGTCCCGGGTTCCAGCCCAGATCCAGCAAAACAGAACCTGCATTTTACAAGATTCCTGGTAATTAGTCTGCATGTAAGGTTTCAGTTTGAGAAACACAGCCCTAAATTGCTTCATTTATTTACCTTCAGCTTCCAGAGGATACTCTGATAGGAAATACCACAGGCATTACATGTCCGACTTGTTCCTGGGCTGCAGAGTGTACTCTTCCTTCCCTGCCTTCTGTCCTGGTTTGACAGTGTAAACCTTTTGGTTTCCTGTTTAGGTGTCCTTTCCCACTTCACAGTTGATTTTTGGGAAGGGAAATCAATATTTGCCCACCAGTCATTCCTTTTTGGGCCTGTTGCAAAAGAAGAAAGGGACTGACAAATATTTTAAGCACCTGCCGCAGCCTTTATAAAGCTGCAAATCTCTTAGGTCAGCAGAGAATCTATGATGACTACTAACGTGTACAAATACCGTTTGAAAAGGCATTGCAAACATTCTTACCTAAGGCAGGCCTCTTTATTCCCTCACTGAAGCTGCTAACACAAAGACCACTGGGGCAGGCCTTCAAAGGGGGCAATTCTCTGCAGAAAGAGCTCGGTGGGGATTTGCAACAAAGGACTTCTTAAGATCAATAGCAGCCTGCTGACATGAGGGTGGGTTGGGGGATTGAAAATAAGACAACATTAAGACTCACTAGCAGTAGTGGAGGGATCCCGTGGGGCCTGTAATGAGGTCCTGTGGAAGGAGAAGAATAAACCAGCAGTTTTCTGGAGATTAGGATAGGATGCTGTTAAAGTTGATGGACTGAAGTGGGGTTTCTTGGATTCTTGAAAATAATTATGATTTTCCCCCCATAGATCTCAGTAAACAAACAAAATGTCCACTGCAACATGAAATATTATTACAAAGTTTTAAAAGAATTAAGTCGACTAGCTGTTTTTCTATACTCAAGTAAATATAGTTCCTTAAATTCAGCTGTCTTTGTAAGTTCCTAGTTCAATGAATATCATTTACATATGCAGACCCAGACACTGACCTGTCTAGCAAACAGAATTGACAATATAAGTTGTACTTATTTAAGACTGGTTTTCATGATGCTTATCAGGTCAGTGTGACAACATTCTCCATTATCAATCTGGAAAAGAATTTAAACTATTAAATTCTTCAAGACTACTTGGAAAACCAAAAATAGGACCCAAGACACAGTATCTTGGTATAGGAATGTAGATGATGACAGATTTACTGTAGAAAACTTTAGGACATCAACATATGGTCACACACATTGTACACTGTACAACTCCAGAGGGCGACACATGGCCTCCATGAATGTCATTCCACAGTTATAAAATGCAACAGCTGCAAATACTGTTAGGTTTCCAATATACTCCTCATGAACTTCAGTCTTACTCATTTTTGGTAATATTTAAAATTTTCTAATTAGCCTACAGCCATGAAAAGTTTATAGAGTAGCTCCCAAAATACCCTTTACATATCCTGCCATTTGATGTGTGAAAGGACTCTGACAAAGTTAAAAGCTAGTGCTATTTTTAATGGGAGAATGTGCTGGAATGCTGCTTTGGAACCCCTTTCTCAGAATTGTCAGTTGGCATTTATAGAAATAGACAAGTTCAAATGGCATTTATAAGAAAACTTTTCACCAGTGTTACTCACTGTCATATGTGGGTTGCGGGTGTAGGCCCTGAAGTCCACAGCTGAGACGGAATCCTTCCTCTTTCACTACTGAGTTCTTTGGGCTTCTTAACCTGCCTCATTCGAAGCATGGCGATGATCATAGGATCTGCAGACTTCATACGGTTGCTATGAAGATGGTATGAACCAATGCATACAGACCACTAAGAATAACATCTGGCATGGAGTCTAAATAAACGTTAGGGACCTAATGTTCTCCGTCGTGTATTAACCTCTTCCTAATTCTTCTGGAAAGTGTTGAAGCTAGCCAAGTTCACATTTAGCAATACTGTGGAAATACAAGAGGAGGAAAGGATCATTTTAAGCTGCATATTTGCATTTACAAGTAGGTGATGCTATGAGGGAAAACAGTAGCTCTTCCTCTGTTCAGCCCTCTACCTCTGGAATCCAACTTAGAAAGGACTGGGATAAATATCATTGAAAGGAGTTTGGGCATTTGTTGGGCCAGTTGTTAAAACTGTGTCTCTCTTGTTTCCTCGATAACAAGGTGAGTGGGGCTGTGACAGCCATTAGTGCTGCCCACCAAATCCCAGACGATCTGGTTCCCCTTAGCACGTGGAGGAGTCATACTTCCCTGGCCATATCCACGTTGAGGGATCCATGGGCTTGCTTTGGCTAATGAAGTGTAAGAGAGAGTGATATTTGTGACTTTTAGGAAGAATCTTTAATGCTGGATGCTTGATGAATCCTTGCTCCCTCCTACTTTTGTGATTTTTAAGCATGAGCTCAGATGGAGTAGCCAGTGGCTGGGATCCCTGAGAGGCTGTAAGGAGTGCAGGCCCCAGCTGGCCTGTGATGGACACACAGCACGAGCCAGATGCAAAGCCTTGTGGTCTCAAGTCACTGAGGTTTCAGAGGTTGCTTGCTATTGTTGCACTATAACTTGTTTACCCTGATTTATTTCAAGGAGCCCTGTAAGGGCATTCCACAGTCCTGGTTCTGAGAGGCACTCTAAGAGGGACCGACGATGTTCTGTTGATGGTCAATGTGTGGCCTTCTTGGCATAAATTCACTTTCTGATTCTTTTATCATAAATATTGATATTATATAATACATTAACTAGATTATATGTTTTGAGAATTTAATAATAAATAATACACATTACTTATTGAAATGTCAATCATTCATTAGCTTAAAAATAAGCACGTGACCTTTAACAAAGGAATCTTGGCTAGTTGGGTCTAATGTCATTGAAGAGGAACTGAGGTAGAATATGTTTCTCTATCTGACCCTCAATTCCACTTATTTTTAAAGAACCCTGGGTAAAATTTATCTGATTGAGGACAAAGACTGCAATGTTACTGGCTAATTTTCTTAAGAAAAAATAGAAGAATGTTAGAATCCACACACACAGATTCTTTCCTACAGAATGGTATTGGACCAGCAATCAAATGTGAAATTATTATTGATTTTTACCTGTTATTTATGGTGTTGTGAGAAGGTGACGTTCATGGAAGGCAGCAATGATGGCTGTATTTTGAACTGTTTAACCTGCTTTAAAGAGAATATGAAAGTATCTCAGAGAGCCTTTGAAAACTAGGAAGTGAAAAATATGACTGCTAAGAGACTACTGGGATTAATTCATGAGTTTAGACAATGAGTTTAAAATAATGCAGATGTTCAGTTATTTCTAGGATGGAAAACTTGTATTTTACATACTTTGAAAATAAAGCTGATTGCAAGATGCAAATAGACAAAATCATAAATTCATAACCAATAATTTTTCTGCTAAAATAAATTTGATTAGGAAAATCAACATAAATGTGAGAAATTAATAACCAAACCAAAAATACAAAAAAGAAGGTGAGCTATTGATTTATTGGAAATTAAAATCTGTATTCCATAGGAAATTTTAAATTCATATAGTCATTGATCATATCCACTTCTATGTTTTTAATAGGAATTTGTTCTCAGAAGCTAATGTTGGTTTAAAAATTAGTTTTGATTTTCCTGTCACCTTAGTGGTAGGTGATAGATATAATCAAGGGTTAGATGAAATTTGCTCTCACCAAGATAGGCAGTTTTACTGTCACCAGGGTAAAAATGATACTAGCCTGTCTATTCAGTAACCCACACTGAGTGTTTATGTGTCCCTGCATAATGGTATGGTCTTTTAATGAGTTATTTCAATTAATCATCCTTCTTCACTTTAGAGATAAGGAAACTGAGCCTCAGAGAGGTTAAGGGAACCACCAAAGGGCACTGATGCAGAATGGCTTTTGTGTATGTATGGCCTTTTGAGGGGTTTCCCTAGCCGACCTGCATGATTAAGTGTGGCTACGGAGAAAAAGAGAGAAATGGCGCCAATCATCCCTGGACTCTGGGTAGGAGACAAACGTATTGGGTTTTCCTTACCTTTTGCATGAAACAGTCTTACGGCAGATAATGTGTTAATGGCTCCTTTGGACCTCTCTGAGAGGCTCTGACCCCTGCCTTTCCCATCCCAGAGAGGGCAAGACCTGGAGAGTTGTGTCACAGGACAGCTTTGCAATGCAAAGTTCTATTAATTCTATTAATTGCTATTATGGTAGCACAGCATGTGTGCCTAAACTTGGTACAGAGACTTCTTTAAATTCAGTTTCCATATAAACCACTCTTTTATTACATTATACTTTCTCTCTTCTAAATCACCTTTCATTCATTACATCTGGACTTTGTTATTTCAGGAGGCAAAGATTCAAGCTGTTGTGTAGTGAAGCTGTGTGCCAGACAGCAGTTCCCTTTCAGCAGGGTTGTCTCTTGTATGGTCGTTTGTTCAATCACTTGAATATTTGATTGCATGTTTTGATTACTTAAAAAATGATTTGAAAATTGATACTTGAAAATGTTAAACATGATGATAACAAAGCAGAGAAGAAAATTCCTTGATATGCTGAAAGTGACAGATCTTCAGTTCTGATACTCATTGGCCTTAAGATGGCTTCTGTGTCAACTCAGAGAAGACAAAAAGAAAGAATATATATTTCATAAATATAATCATTCTACTTTTAAAGAAGCTATGTTTTTGGTGTCTATGAAAATATGCCATGATCTAAATAGCTTTTGACATTTTTCCTGGAATAAATGTTGAGTGTAATGGCTGATCTTGATTATTTACAGATATCAAATATAGCTACATAAATACATTTGTTTACTTTCAGTTTTCTCCAATGAGAAAATAAGTTCTTTAGGAGTAGAAATGCTGTCTTACTCATATTGGTATCCACAGCACACATAACAGATATCACCACAGGGGGTTTAGGAAACATTTGTGGAACACGAGTAAAGAATTAATGATTTACATAGTCACACCTGTGACATGTGCCTTTGAATACACCCATATTGCCTTATGTTTATTTAGAAAAATGTTATCCTTCAGCCTTAAAATGATCTTTGCTTATTTTGCTCATTTTTCTACTCTGTGCTTTCAGGCTCAATTATAGTTATTAGGAATTTATTGAACTTAAAAAATGCATTTTGCGTTTGATGGCTGTGGTATACTGTCTTTAAATCCCCCTTTTCCTGCAGTCTATCATAGAATTTTATAAAATTCACCCTGGTGTATGTATGTGTGTGTTTTAAACAATTCTCTGAGGTTTAGGTTCTAAATCTCTTTCAGAGTATTGTTAATATCTGACAGCTTCAACGAAGAGTTTCCTGGGTGAGTGCGGAGAGCACCCCGTCAGCTGGCTTTTGATTTTCAATAAAATCCAAGTTCTTGCGCTTAGTTTTCTTCCTGTCCAAGGGCTGGTGGGCGAGGGTAATTTCAGCGGTCATTGCCGCCTGGCAGCTTCAGCCGCGCTGCATCCTTGAGCGACAGTGCAAAAACGAGGTTTTATCAGCGTCTCCAAGTTCTTTACCACTCTGGTTTCTCAGGAGTATTCTGTTCTGTAGAAGAGCAGAAAATTTAAAAAGCACACCAAAACAGGTCTCTCCATATCTATGCAGATGGAGAAAGGTTATACAGACCGCATTTAAAAAGAACAATACAGCCCACACATTGAAATCTCATTGGCTTTCTATTAATTTGCCTTGTAACTGGAGAGCAGCTTGAAGGAAAATATGAAAATCATATTCTCGGAGTCAAACCAGGGAGTTCAGAGTTTCCAAAGTTGCTTCTTTGGCCCCATGAATCATTTTTGAGATTATATAGCATTGAATTGGCCACTGGAAATTGCTGGAATCAGATGAGGAAATCTTCTATGTCAAAGAATCATAGATCCTGAAGTTCAGCTTGACTTTTTTTTCTTTCTTTCACTTTAACTCCCTTTATGTAACAGAATTCTTTTTCATGTAAAACTACAGGAGTCTTAATGTACCCTCCCTGGACCATCCATCTCTCTCTCTTCCCTGCATCTCATTTTATCCCTGTTTCTCTTTTCTTTCTTCCCTTTTCCATTCAGGGCAGTTCATGTAGGGCAGCTATTTTGCTGGAAGCATCCTTGCATTGTCTATTTTGTTTTAACATTCAAATGCTCCACTTGAATTCCTGTCTCTTTAGACATCACGTAAGAATGGTAAGCAGTGGAGTTTTAAGGTACAGTCATTTCCTTTCTTGGCTTTCTACTCCTTGTCTCTAGCAACCCTGTAAAATAGCTCATTGCTTTGCATTTCTCAAGCATTCAAGTGTTTATAGAATCAAATGATCCTGATCTCTCGCTTCCTCTTTCTAAGCAGAAGATGATAGCTGTATATGACACGGTTCCCAGGGAAGCTGCCTGAAAAGTGGCAGACAGCGGATGCCAGGGTCTGCAAAATAGCCATAGGTATGTGCTTTTAGAGGAGTTGTCCCATCAACTCAACTGCCACATTTAATGGTATAAAGAGCGTTCAACTTCATTTTCTAAGAGAAGAGAAACTGGAAAGATGTGTTTGAAAATGTCCCTTTTGAAATTCAGCATAACAGCTCAATAGTGGTTCCATCACCAAGAAAAAAAAAAAAAGTAATGCCAAATGAATTAAACAGCCAGGGCCAAATGGGAGGAGAGGGCTACTGTAGTGGGATGATTGTGGAGAAACACAGCCAAATAGGGATAGTAATTAGTAGTTTATTTTTCTGTACACATGGACCCGCAAAAACAAGCCCGTAAGGAGTAGTGTTGTGGCAAGAAAAACTAGATAAAATCCACAAGAACCCTTCTAGCAATGGATTTGTATTTCTTTAGGTTACAAGCTTCTGTTAGCTATATCTTCTCTGGGATTCCTGGATGGGAAAATAACAATGACTATAATTGGATGTGAAAAGGGTCAGTTAAAACTCTGAATGACTGGGGTGCAGTGACTAGACAGGCCCTTGGACTGGATTCAGCCTTGGAGGTTATAGGTGGTGATGACATAGATGCAGGAAGTGTGGAATTGGGGTCCTGCTGTTGGGGAGGGAAAATCAGGAGGTAGGCATGGACAAAATCCAGGTATTCATGATAGTAATTACATGCCAGGCACAGTTCTAAGTGCCTTACATGATTTATCTCATTAATCCTCATACAACTCTGGAATCTGAATATTGTCTCCACTTTACAGATGAAGAAACTGAGGCATGGAGAGTTTAACCTGCCTGAGGTCACACAGGAAATGAGTGCCAGGGCCACGGTTTGAAATTGTGCTCTTAATTCCTATCCTGTCCTTCAAGCAGGTAAATAGCTTCAGGGAGACCTAGTCTAGAGTCTAGAGAGCGACTGTCTCAGAGCAAGAGTGAGGTCAGCTAAGGCCCTTTGGAGGCAAGTACCTGCCTACAGTTTAAACACATTAATTGACTTAATATCTACAAGTTGAGAGTTACTGTGGTCATCAGAGCTGAGTCCTGATCATTTTCTTGTGATTCTTGGACTTTACCCTCTTCTGAATGATGACTGGTAGAGAAGTGTCTACAGCAATTATTGATTTTCTATCAGCTTAGAACACTAGCTGGAAGAAAAGAAACAGCTGTTCTCTGGTGCTGTCCCAGAGGAACAAGGAAGAACTTCTCAGGTACTTAGAGCAAACCTCTGTCTGCCTCTCAGGACTCTGAACACAGTCACATCCCCAGTGCTAGTCTAGTCACTAACTAGGGGCATGGGATTGCGTGTGGACTGTCAGGAGCTGGGGCGGGGCTAACCCTTCCCGAGCCGCATGAAGTTGGGAGGATAATTGGATACCTAACTAAAACTGCAGATCTCTGAGGGAAAGGAAGAGAAGCAGGAGCTGGGCGGCCACCCACAATGGCTACTCCAGAGAGGCTGTAGGTTGGTCTTGGAGCTGTGGATATTATCACATAAATCCAGGGGCCCACTTTCTAGGACTGGTAAATCTGGATAGAGCTGGATTCAAAGTTAAGTTACTTGGTTTGATAGATTGTTCTAGAATGGAGCTATAAACAAGGCAACTTAGATGCTGTGCCATTTACCTACCAGCCTAGGATTTCTTATCTCTTCTCCTAGGGAGAACTGGTTTGAGGCAGTGGCCTTGGTGAAGCCCAGGCAGAAGGTCAAGTGGGCCTTTTTAGGACTGGTAGAGCCAAGTTGATCATTATAAAATGAGGCTGAATATTAGACATGTCAAGTGGGCAGGCCTGGCCTACATTGGATACCACATAGAGTGCTCTTTTCTATTCACTATATTTCTCACAATTTATTTTTATCATTGGTTCTGTAGGCTTTATTTACAAAGGGAAGTTCTATTGATTGAATTATATTTTTTAAGGTTTTTCCAAAACACAACTGTGAAGTTAGTAAAATGTTTCTTTGGTCCCCAGTGCTGTGCTTCGGGCAGTAGCAGCAAATTACAGGGTCCATACTGCCACTCCTGCCTCCGTTGTCCATGCAGACATTGGTCATTCGTCATGATCTTTCCTGCTGAGCGTGGTTGCAGCTAGAAATTAGTATCTATTCAGTGTTCAAGGCAGCCAAGAGCTGGCACAAGAAGTGGAAATTACTTTGCATCCTTAGGGAACTCTGTCTCTGAGAGGCAGTGTGGGAGATCGGAGGAACATTCTAGAACAATATATAAAATCATGTAACTGTGCTTTGAAACAGCCATATTCAGAGTCAGACAGGCTTGGGTTTGAATCCAGGCTTTGCCACTAAATAACTTGGCAAATTAACTTACTTCCCTGAGCCTATTTCCTCTTTGTAAAGTGAGAATAATGATACCAATTTCCTAGGCTACTGGTGACATTACATGAGGTGGAATATGTACTATTCCTACCAGAATGTGTGGCTTTCTAAATGTTAGTTCATGCTGCCTTTCTATCAAAACCTAGACAAAGGAGACAATATGATAAACTTATACTCTTCATATCATGCAAACATATTAACATTTTAACAGGAAAATCCCTTCATGAAGGGAATTGTTATAGTGTTTTATATGTTATGTTTAGGGGTCAAAAGTTTTGAGCTGAGATTTCATTTGCTCAAACTACTCAGACCATCATTGCTTCCACCTAAAAGACACAGCTTGATTTTAGTTTCTGAAATGTCGAACTTGGCAGAGACTAGTGTTTCACGGAATTACAAAGAGGGGAGAATCCATAATCTTTGCCCTTGAGGAAGTCAAACCAGAGGAACACAGTGACAAATAAACATACCATAGAATACAAATAACTAAAGCCTGGAAATATACGCACATATGCTAAATTATAGCTTCATAAATGTATTCACTTCTAAAATATCTCCATAGGCAGACAGATGAATGGAACAGAATAGAATCTTAAGTAGGTCCAAATACTTCAGGGAATCTGGTGTAGGATGAGGATGGCATTTTAAATCAGTGAAGAAAGAAAGATTATTTAATAAGTGGTATTGAGACAACACTTTAGCCATTTCTCTTTCTTTAAAGAGAAAATGTGGAACTATAAAAGTTTTATAAGGCATCATGGAAAAGTTTCAGTGATCTTGGAGTAGTAAGACCTTCTCAAAGTAAGAAGCAACCTAAGTAGACATTTAAAAACAGAAATGATAGAGGTAAATTTTGCTATAAAACACTAAAACTTGTCTGTGGAAAAATATGGTAATTAAATACAAAAGACAAAACTGTAAAAAACAAAAATCTGTATATGTACAATTGTGTTCGAAAGAGGTTGTACAAGTTTTTTACCATACCTGCACTGTATATGCACATATATCCTCAAAAAATATATATATGTACATGCATATAAATATATAGGGTTCTTATACATCAATGAGAAAACTACAAACATCTCACAAAATAGCAAAAGATAGGAAAAAGGTGGTAGAGAAGTATTTTTTTAAGCATATGAAAAATCTTCAGTCTTATTCAAATTAAATGCAAATTCAGATTATGAGACACTTTTTCACCTATCAGGTTGGTGATAGTTATAAAAATTGGAAATTCACCATGGACGATGGTGTGAGGATACAGGTATATGTACAGTGCAGGAATGGTAAAAATTAGTACAACTTTTTTGGAATGCAACCAGACAACATTATCAAAATTTAAAATGTGCAAATCTTGTAATTCCTATTTCTAGGAATTTCTTCTCTGGTTTTATTTGCACATATGTGTAGAGAGGTCTGGAACAAAAACTGATCACTGCAGTATTATTTAGAACAGTAAAAAAACAAAACAAAAACACAAATAGCCCACATATCCATCAACATGAGACTAAAACATTCTGAAGCAGTAATATAATAAATTGCTACATAGCCATTAAAAAGAGTGCATCCACATGTGCTGATTTGGACAGATTTCAAGCTATTTTGTTAAGCTAAACAAAAAGAAGATAAGTGCTTAAAGTCTACAAACATGTACTTGAATGGAAATGTTCTAGAAAAGCATACAAGAAACTGTTAACTGTTAACTTGAAAGTAACTGTGAAGGACTAGGGTGGGAAGGAAAATCACTTTTCTTTGGATACTTTATTGTACTATTTGCAATTTCTGACCAAAAACATTATCTTCATGATAAATGGTTGTATTGATGGATACTCAAAGTAATAAGCAAACCAATTGCGTGGAAATTTTTCCCAACTAATTTCTTCTATCTGTACTTCACTTAACAAATCCCTCATATCGATGCATCAAAAAGAATGAATTCTTATTAGAGGATGAAAAATTGAAGCATTTCTGAAAATTAGGAAGCAAATGGATTCAAAGAGATATATCAAATATACACTAGGAAGAGATTCCTGTGCAGGTTGGAGCCCTCGACAGTCTCTCAGCTCACAGTCAATAGAGGGCAAGAGCAAAGGGGCCATGGAACAAACAGCCTATGGCATCTGGGCTGGTTGCCTCTACCCCAAGACTTGCTTTTTCTAGAATGGTTCAGTAGAGTCATGTGCCCACAGCAGGTGAAGTCCCTGTGTCTGTTGGGTGGGTATGCATTAGGCAGAGTAGTAGCCTCAGTAGTTACCAAGACCAAGAGGTAGTTACCATTCATCTTCACAGAAAAGCATCTATAAATATGTCCCACAAAGTCCTATGTCTCACCATTCCTCCACAAAGCCTTGAGTAGGCTGGAATAGAAAAGGCCATAGAACTGGCATTCTTAAAAACAAGGGGGCTCAAATAGCAAAGTTCACCAAACATTTGATGATAAGCATCTCTGTAAAAGTGAGACACTAAATTCAATAGACACAAGAGCTAATAATCCAAAGAAGAAGAGTTAATATAGCAAACAGAAGACATTAAAGTAAGTATAATTAATCTCTTCAGAGATACGCAGTGGAATATTAAGAATACTGCAACCATGAACCATAAGGCATATTTAATTAAATATGTGTATTGAAATAAAGTCATGGTAAAATTTCCTCAGTATTATGAGTAGTTGATTTCTCCATTAATTCACTAAGTACGTTGAATAGACTCTGTATCAGGTACTGCTAGATATTGCTAAGTCTCATATTGGCATACTTTTCAGTACTACTTGGGAAGTACTTTTTCATTTCCTCCTCAAAATGTCCTTGTAAGGTGAGCAGGGCAGGGCAGCCTTTATTCTATCTCGTTTTACACAGCAGGAGATTGCAGCTTTGGGATAGAGTTAAATATTTTGTTTACAGTGGAACAATCAGTGACAAAGCTGAGATTCACATCCAGGATTTTTAATTTCATATACCCAGCATGTCTCAATCACATGATCTTTGTAAGAAATGTAATGCTCATCCTACTTTATAAAGTGAAATAGTCACTCTGACTTTTTCTGAAGTCAGGACACAGTAACACCAAGAAGATGCACATGTGAGGAATGACTGGATTTTTGTTTTCTGCTTGTATTTCTTAAACATCACCAAGATTCCTAGAGGCAGCTTCTATGTATACATAACAGCCTGGATTTGTAGTCTCAGAAAAGAACACAGTAGAAAACTTAGTGACATGCCTTTAAAAAGAGTTTTGTAGGTTGTCTGTTTCAGCCTGAAAGAAGTGGGTCATGACGGTGACTGCAGATTTATCAAGAAATTTAAGATTTTTAAAAATTTCAGCTGCAGCTCGGCTTATCCCCAGATTTTGACAGTGATGACATGAACCATGGCTAAGGAATAGCTCCTGATTCACCCGTGTCTGTATTTCGGGACTTATTTTAAGACTGAAGCTCGAGTTTGCAAGGACGCTGGGGTAACTGTCCAACCTGATCACAAGTGTTCTTATCCTCGTGGACATCTTGCAGGAATAAAATAGTTTCCTCCAATTCTATTTGGATTCTGAGAGCTTGTAAATAGACCCAGCCTCTGCAGGTGATGCAGTACAATGGACGAGTTTGGTACCATTGAACTGTAAAGTACCATGAAGAGTGTCTGAAAGTTGAAATTAACTTTTTATTAGCATGACACAGCTGTGGGCTGTTTCATCTTGTCAGCAGCAAATTTCTGGTTCTCTCACTTGCCTTTTCATAGACCTCACATTGGTTCACCTCCAGCTATGCCTGCCGTCCTAACAGGCACTGTCCTGCTCCTTGTCAGCTTTTTCTAGTCCTATTGCTTCTTTATGTGGCTTTTTGATGTTTCAAAAGAAGCGTGGAATGTGAGACCTTTCATTTTCAAATGTGCTTTTACTGGCTTTGATGCCCGTATCAGAGCAATAGCCTGGAAAGTTTGGGTGAAGGAGAAATGGGGGACCAGCTCTCCCAAGGGCTGACTGAATAACCTCAGTGAATGCTGTATTTTACTATCTGTGTCAAGAATATGAGTTAAACAATAAGTCTTCACGTCCCCCAGACTTTGCTAGCCACATGCCAGGTTTGTTGCCTAGACACCTGACAAAATATAGACCTCCAGTGGTCGGACTTGTGCTAGATCTGAAATGGAATAATCCTGATTTCATAGTGTAGCTGTGTGCACGTGCTCTTTTATATCTCTCTTCTAAATAATTAGGGCTAGGTAGGCGGTTCATGCCTTGTTCTCTACGTACCTTATCTCTTTCCATTTGGCCACCCAGATAGGCATCCTAGTTTTGCCTATGAATATTTAAAGCCATGACCTCCTGAAAGAAATAACCTGAAATAGCTGAGTGCATGAATATTTGCTCTGTTATGCAGTTTTGATTTCTGGAACATTGTGTTTTGAACTGCAGTGGAAACAAAAAGCCTCTTCATGGCGCTCAGTACATTTTGTTCTCCAGAGATTTGATGAGCTTAGATGCTATTCTAGGTCTTTTAAGGATTAAGATAGAACAATAACAACAAAATTTGGCCTAAATTAGAAATATTTCCAGTTTTAATATATCCAGTTATTTGAAATTTCTGTGATTTTAGCAACTTGGGATAGAGGAGTATTGAACTATGCCTTGTGGAACCAGGTCACTTTAATGACAGTGAAAAAATTCGTTCCTAAAAGATCTAACGATGTCTACATTCATGCCATTTGAACTTCTTTATTTGAATAACTGTAATCTCACACAGTAAATCCACCAAAAAAAAGCAAATTCACAATTAAAACTAGAAGCAAAATCAATGGACCAGAATGACTGCAAGGATAACAGAGCTTTGATTTAGACCCGAAACATCACCTCATTAGGTTTTTCCCAAATTCATGGACTATTCTTGTCACCTTGAGGACAGTGGTTCATTTGTCTCACAGGAATCTAAAAGGAATATATATCAGACAAGTTAAATGAAACACAATCTAATTACCAAGGAAAATATACTCCATCTATTCAAATTATTTTTTTCGTTCTTCAGGCATTCTAAGTGGAAATATGATACAGAATTGAGATGAGTCTTGTTCTTTTACTCCTTGGTGACGCTCTTCTAAAAGTATGATTTGGTGAATATGGTGGTGTTAAAGATGATCTAGATTTAATAAACATAACTGGGAAATCCGTTCTAGCAACTACTGTGAATTAGAGCAGATTTGATTGTGAAGAGTACAATTTTTCATAACATACCAACAATGTACTAGATTTCCCAGGCAAGGATCCCTCCCACACCTAGATGGTTTTTCCCTTCCTGATTAAAGCGACCTAATCAAACACCCTCAGGGTTGTATTCTGAACCACGAGGAATAGAGCTGGTTGTATATAGATTTTTGTTGGATATTTCTAAGAGTTCTCTTTAAATTCTGCCTAATATTTTCAGAACTGAGTTTCTCATTGATGGCACATGGTACAGTAGATGTAATAGACTTTAAAGAGTTAGGCATAGGCATTTTATAACTGGAAGTCTGGCTGTTCACCTTGTGGAGTTAGTGATACAGAATATGAAATAAAATACCATAACTATGGAGAGGAATATCAATTGCAAATGATGTTCTGCTCTGAAAAATATGGAGACAATTATACATCTGGGCTTTTGGTTCAGACTACTCCATGTTTAACAAGTGAGCTAGCCTGTTTTTCCTAAGTGCTTCTAGGAATTCTTAAAGAAAAACACAAAATTCAGAATATAAGTGAATATAAGGACACTGGATAAAACCCAGAGGTCAAATATTTAAACTGAGAATTAGCTAATTTAAAAATGGTCCAAAAAATTCCATTTATAATGTTGCCCTTGAGATGTGGCTTCTACACACTTTGAATATTTCAGGTTATATATTGAGAAGGGACATTGACTTTCATCTCTCTAAAGGTGAATGAGCATTTCAGTCATGCAGTGATTTTGAAGACTGTGCCTAGTATTTTGAGGGCTTCCTATGTATTTTTTTTTTATATCTTTTAAAAAGTTATGTTTTCTCATTATAGATGATGGAAACTTCAATTCAGAGTACACAAGGCAAAATGTTATTTCCTTCTTCTGCCTTCCATCCTTCTTTCCTAGAGGTGACACTAGTGTTAACTAGGTATAACTAGTGTTACATATGCTTGTATCCTCTTTACACATTAATATGTATTCCTGTGTGTCACGTTGTGTGAGTACTTATACAGACAAACACACATATTTTTAAAATACATGAGATTAAATATACAAGTTGTTCTGTGACTTGCAACTTGCTTTTTTTCACTTAGTACTGTGCCATTTTTCTCCCTATATTGGTCCATGTAGGTTCACCTCATTCTTTTTAATGGCTGTATAGTATTCCATGGTATAAATGCACCTTAATTTATTTAACCACTCTATTTTTGGTGGCTAATAAGATTGCTTCTTTGCTTTAGCTATTTGAAGGAATGATAAAATAAACATCAATGTACATACATCTTTGTATGCTTTAAAGAGAATTTCTTTGGGATGGATTTCCGGAAATGGAATTGTGGGGTCAAAGGGCATGCACACTTTAAGATGGGTTAAATATGGCCAGGGGCTGGTATTCGGATGGTATTTCTTGGGAAGAGTGTAGTGGCAGGAGATCATCAACTGGTTACAGTTGGCATCCATTTTGATGAGCCAAGACCTGTGCCACATTGGATATTAAATTCTTTGAATTTCATCCCTGAAATTGCCTTCCAAAAAAATTTCATTAAAAGCATACAAGAGTGCCTGTCTTTTGCCTTTCTCACTCACACTTAATATGGCTTTTTAACTGTTGCCAACGTGAGAGATGAAAAATGAAAGAGGGAGTCTTGCTGCTCTATGGGTAGAAAGTTTCAGTTTTTCAATATAAGTCATTTCTAGACATCTACTGTGCAACATTTTGCCTGTAGTGTTGTGCACTTAAAATTTGTTAAGAAGGCAGATTTCATGTAAAGTGCTCTTGCCACAATAAAAAGATGATGTTGTATTTTAAAACTTTGCAGTTATCTGATTACCTGTGAGGTGGTTTCCTTTTATGAGTTTATTGGTCATTTTTGGTTCTTCTGGCAATTGCCTGTTCATTTGCTGTCTTTATTTTCTACTGGGTTGTTTGACTTTTCTTAACTGACAGGCAGGTCATTTTTACATATTGTAGACATTAAGCCTTTGTAGAATCTGCTGTGGATGTTTTCTCTCTGTGTCAGTACTTGCCTCCAACTTTGTTTTTGAAGTCTTTTGTTGAAAAATGCTTTTAATAAAATAAATTACTTTATTGAGATATGATTGACATACAAAAAGCTGTATGTGCATGAAACTTGATGAGTTTCGAGATGGAAATACACCTGTGAAACCATCACCACAATCTGTATGGCCATAACATACTTCCGAAAGGCTTTGCATGCTCTCTCTATTACTATTTTCATTAATGATAAGAACATAAGATATGTCCTCTTCACAAATTTTTAAGTATACAGTATCCTTCACTATAGGCACTATGCTGTAGGGTAGATCTCTAGGATTTATTCATCTTGCAAGACTGAAACTTTGTACCTTTTGACTACTACCTCCACGTTTCCTCTGCTGCCAGCCCCTGGCAGCCACTGTTCAACTCTCTGCTTCTGTGGGTTGAGCATTTTCGATTCCTTATATAAGTGGTATAATGTAGTAAATGTCCTGTGTCTGGCTTCCATGTATTACAAATAGCAGAATTTCCTTTTTTTTTTTTTTTTTAAGGCTAATATGCTATGTATATTTATACTGCATTTTCTTATCCATTTATTCATTGATGGGCATTTAGGTTGCTTCCATACCTTGGCTATTCTGAATAATGCTGCAGTGAACATGAAATGCACAATATCCCTTCAAGATCCTAATTTCATTTCTTTTGGATATGTAACCAGATGTGGGATTGCTAGATCATATGTAGTCCTTTTATTTTTTTTGAGGGACTTCCTTATTATTTTCCATAGTGAATGAACCAATTTACATTCCCACCAATATTGTACTAGGTTTCTCTTTCTCCAAATGCATGCAAACACTTGTTATCTTTCAGTTTTTGGTAATACCCATTCTAACAGGTGTGAGTTGTTACTTCATTGTGGTTTTGGTGTGCATTTCCCTGATGATTGGTGATGTTGAGCACCTTTTCATGTACCTGTTGGCCGTTTGCTTGTCTTCGTTGGAAAAAAGTCTATTCAGTCCCTTTGCTTATGTTTATTTTTTTTCTATTGAATTATAGGAATTACCTGTATACTTTGGATATTAATCCTTTATCAGATATATTGTTTACAGATATTTTCTCCCATTCTGTAGATTGTCTTTTCATTTTATTGATGGCTTCCTTTGCTGTGCAGAAGCTTTTTATTGCATTTCTATAGCCGACAACAAATTACCGAAAAAGGAAATTAAGAAAACAATCCCATTCACAATAGCATAAAAATTAAATTACTTTAGAAAAACTTAAGGAAGTGAAAAATACACATTAAAAACTATAAAACACTGGTGAAAGAAATTAAAGCAGACACAAGTAAATGGAAAGACATTCCATGTTTATGGTTTGAAGGAATTGATACTGTTAAGATGTTTATACACTCAAAGTTATCTACATATTCTTCCAATCCTTATCAAATTCTCAATGGCTTTTTTTTTTTTTTTTTTTTTTTTTTTTGCAGAAGAAAAATCCTAGGGTTTGTGTGGAACCACAAAAGACTGAATAGCCAAAGCAATTGTGAGCAAGAACAAAGCTGGAGGCATCACACTTTCTAACTTTAAAATACATTGTAATACTACAGTAATCAAAACAATATGATACTGGCATAAAAAACAGACATATAGACCAATGGAACAGAATAGAAAGCCCAGAAGTAAACCTACACGTACATGGTCAACTGATGTTTGGCAAAGGTGCCAAGAATACAGTGAGGAAGTGATGCTTTGATAATCTCTTCAATAAATGGTGCTGAGAAAACTGGATATCTACATGCTAGAGTGAAATTTGACCCTTTTCTTATACTACACATAAAAGTTGATTTAAAAGGGATTAAAGACTTAAATACGTGAAATCATAAAGCTCCTAGATGAAAAGATGGGGGAAAACTTCTCTACATTGGCCTTGGCAACGATTTCTTGAACATGACACCAAAAGCACTGGCAGTAAAAGGAAACAGACAGTGGGACTGCATCAAAATTAAGAAGCTTCTGTACAGCAAAGGAAACAACAAAATGAAAAGACTTTAATTTTTATAAGCTCAAAATTGTCAGTTTTTCCTTTAGGGCTTTTCTGTTCTGTGTCTTGCTTAAGGAGGCCTTTTATACTCTGAAATTATAAAAATATTTCCTTGTATTTTCCTCTAACACATGCACATATAAATTTTATTCTTTAATCCATCTGCAGTTTTTACATGCTGTGGGTAATATTGCAGACCTCCTTGTGGGACTGGGATCTGAATTTTTTTTCCTTACAAATTGCACATTTTCCCTATGCCATTTATTGAATAGTTCATT
Organism: Camelus bactrianus; assembly: GCF_048773025.1. Taxonomy (NCBI): domain Eukaryota; kingdom Metazoa; phylum Chordata; class Mammalia; order Artiodactyla; family Camelidae; genus Camelus; species Camelus bactrianus. The sequence goes on from NC_133540.1 coordinate 38,019,542, forward strand.
CCCCCCACTGATTTGAAATATCCACTTTATTATAAATTTTACATCTAAAATCCTCATGTATGTGTGAGTATACTTCCCAGACTCTATTCTGTTGCAGTATATTTCTGCATGATACCAGACTGTCTTAATTTGTAGAGTATTTTAGTATGTTTTGCTGTCTTATGTCTTTCTTGCTTCAGGACTTCAGTCCTGAGTCTAGCTCGGTTCCAGGTACATGAGACAGGGGTTCTTAACCCAGAGTTAATGACTCAGAGAATATGTGAAGTCCCTGGAACTGATATGCGATATTTTGTGTATTTGAAAGTATATGTATATGTCATTTTTCTAGAAAAGGAGTCCATTAAATTTCTTCAGATTCTGAAAATGGACTGTTACCCTCAATAGGAGGGTACATGTCCCAGATAGAAATGCTGAAAAAGAATCTGTTGAATTGAATTGACAAAATCCATTTCAGTGATTAATTTTCCCTCCAGCTGACATAGTTGACGACTAATGTGTATGTAAGAGGGAATAAAACTGATAGAGTTTGTTTATATGAAAGTAAGATACGTTCACTGGTGGCTTTAATTGCATCTCCTTATTCTAGTTAAAGTGGAGAACTGATTTATGTTAGAGTAGATCAGGCCAGAAATACTTGCACATGACCAGTATCCATTATAGAACAAAAGTTTGTTTTGTTTTTAATATAAAGTCCCTGATAATTGACTCTGTTCTTTTTTCCACTAGGTGTGTAGGCTAAAAGGATTGATTGTTTTGATTGACTTAACTCTGTTCCAGATCAATAGAACAATACAACTGGCTTTCTCCAACACTTCATTGACTGAATCAACTGGCTATTTTGGTGCTGGAGAGAACCTCGTTGTCCTTAATTCATATCTTCCCTGTTGGAGTCTAGTCTATTTTGGAGTTTCAGTTCCGGAACATTGAGTTTTGTGTCAATGCATTTTCTGGTTTTGCTGCCTTGGGACAATCTCCCTGTCTGCTCCAGTGACTCAAAATTATCTGGTCAATCTTGACTTTTTCAAAGTGTACTGGTGCTGGGTGTCATTCAGCCTTACATATGTGTAGCATTTGAAAAAATTAGTGGTTGGGGTAAAAAGTGATAAGATAATTAGCACAGCAAGTCACGAAAATAGGTTCAGCAAGTCACTGTCCTGCGTGACCTCCTCATTAATATTACATATCCAGATGTCATTTGTCAGCCATTTCATTTAAAATTTAGAAACTAATTTTTTTTTAAAGTTTGGTAAATACCAACACTTACTGTCTAATAAAAAGAGTTTATAATATGTAGTGAGTTTGTTAACCATATAACAAACCGAGTAGATTGGTCATGTTTATGTTCTTTTTTTAATTAAAGACTTTTTTTTAAAAGCAGTTTTAGGTTTATGATAAAATTGAGAGAAAGGAATGGGTATTTTCCATATTCCCCTTGCCTTCACACATGGATAGCCTCCCCCATAATCGACATCACTCACCAGCATGGTACATTTTTTTTAACAAGGAAGGACCCACGTTGACCCATTATAATGACCCAAAGTCCATAGTTTTCCTTAGGGTTCACTCTTAACGCTGTGTATTTTATAGATTTGGACAAATGTATGACGACACATATCCATTATAATATCATACAGACTATTTCTGCTGCCCTAAAAATCCTTAGTTCTACCTTTTCATCTTCCCCTTCTGCACTGATCTCTGTTGCCTTCATAATTTTGTCTTTTCTAGAATGTCATACAGTTGGATCATACAGGATTTGGCCTTTTCAGACAGGCTGCTTTCACTTATAAATACACATTTAAGTTACATCCGTGTCTTTTCGTGGCTTGATAGCACATTTCTTTTTTTGGCACTGAATAATATGCCATTGTCTGAATGTACCAGTTTTATCATTCATCTACTGAAGGACATTTTGGTTGCTTCCAAGTTTTGGCAACTATGAGTAAAGGTACTGGAAACATCCATGTGCAAGGTTTAGTGTAGGCACAAGTTTTCAAATCCTTTGGGCAAATACAAAGGAACATGATTGCTGGAGTCTATGATAAGAGTAAGTTTAGTTTTGTGAGAAGCCACTGAACTGTCTAACACAGTGGCTGTACCATTTGGGTTTCCAACAGTAATGTATGAGAGTGCTTATTTCTCCATATCCTCACCAGTATTGGATGTTATCAATGTTCTGGATTCTGGCCTTTCCTTTTGGTGTGCAGTAGCATCCTGTTGTTTTAATTTGCATTTCCCTGATGATGATGTGAAGCATCTTTTCGCATGTTTATTTTCCATCTGCATCTTCTTTGCTGAGGTGTCTGTGAAAGTCTTTGGCCCTTTTTTAATCACGTTGTTTGTTTTGTTGAGTTTTAAGAGTCCTTAATATATTTAGATAACCGGCCTTTATCAAATACATCTTTTCAAATATTTTCTCCTAGTCTGTGGCTTGTCTTCTCTTGACATTGTCTTTTGCAGAGCAAAAATTTTAATTTTAATGAAGTCTAGTTTATCAGTTCTTTTTTTTAGATTCTGTGTCTGTTATTGTATCTAAACATCATACCCAAGGTCATCTAGATTTCCTTCTATGTTATCTTTTAGGAGTCTTATAGTTTTGAATTTTACATTTGAGTTAATATTTGTGAAGGGTGTAAGATCCGTATCTAGATTCTTTTCCTTTTTATTTTGGCATGTGAATGCCTAGTTGTTCCAGAACAGTTTGTGGAAAAGACTGTCTTTGCTCCATTTTATTGCCTTTGCTTCTTTGTCAAAGATCCATTGACTATAGGGGATCTGTTTATGTTCATTTCAGATTCCTGGTCTCTTTTTCTATAGTCAGTGGTTAGCCAGACATGATGGCCTCCTAGACCCAGATGTCAATATATTTTGTAGAGGAAACAAGAAATAAGTAGACCAGCAGTAATCCTTCCTGCTTTAACTCAGGTACCCAAAAGATATTGGAGGAAATGTCTAGCGTTATTTATTTTATAATATCACAAAATAATAAAAGATTATTGTTGTCCTCTTTCTCTCTCTCTTTTTTTTTCTCTTTTGGTTTTCTTTGGTGATGTTGACTCTGGCTTGAGTGATGAGCCTTAAATCATACCCAATATTACTGGGGGGAATTGGGTACTGTCTGATAAAAGGTCTGTCAAAAATGAGGTTCCTTTTTATTACATCTGAAGATTTAAAAAGTGAGTATAAATACACATAGTCAGTTAGTAGGTTTGAATATTAAATTCCTCTGTTCTATACTTTGTGTTTCATTATACTGACTACTAAATAGTAAAAATCAAGTTTTGGTTTGAGTAATTCTGAGACAGTGACTTTTGCCTTAAAATTTGTTCTAGTGATGCCCAAGGCTTAAGTATTAAGGTACAAATGAGAGCAGAAGTTTTAACAAATTGTGAAGACCCTTTGGGAGCATCTCTTACTTGAATTCCCATTTAATTAGGAGTTCCTTAAAGTTAGGGATCTGGTGTCATGTCATGTCTCCCTAACACCTGGCTCAAATCCTGGTATATATTTGATGTTCAGTAAATATTTAAATGACAAGAAGAATAAAAGAAACAATAAATGAAAGAATTTCCTCAAACAGAGACACAAAATATACCAGGATCACCCTCAAGTACTGGTGAAGTCATTACTTTGTGTCAAGAATGGGAGTTGCCACCTGTGTTATGTTATTGTACCATGATTTCATGTTATAGGTCAAGAAACTGACACTCAGTGGGCTTAAATGGCTTGATATTACAGAGCAGAGCTGAGGTTTAAACCTGATGTATTTCTCAAAGTTACTGTAAATTTATTAATAGAGATTCAGACTTGCAACTTGAGATGGGGAGGGGAAAGGAGGCAAATGATGACTGAGCCACCACTAAAACAGGATAATCTTGACATATTTGAATGAAATAGGAAGCATACAGAAACATAAGTGTTACCTCTAGCCCAGTAATCTAAGTACCAATGAGACCTTTTTAATGCTGCTCTCCACTTCTTCCTTCCCATCTTTCTCCCCTACACATGCTGCTTGTTAGACTTCTGTTAATACACTTGATGAGTTAACTAAATTTTCCTAATTAGTACCTAATTCCCTGTGCCTTAACTTACTTTACTGCTTATGAGAAAGAGCACAATTTCTAGAAAACGAAAAGCTATCAGAATAGACCCAAGGAGCAATAGCATGGAAAGATAATAGGTAATAGTGGGAGGGAGATATAAATGATCTTTGAAAACAGAGCTGAGTTATAGTATTCATTAACTCCTGATTACTAAGAAATTAGAAGCTGAATATTCCATTTCTAACTCTCTACATCCTACACAAAATGAATTTCAAGTCCATTATTGTTCTTTAATTTCACAAAACCTTTGTTCCTCCATTGTCTACATTCCCAGGATTGATTTCTTTGTTGTTTTCTCCTCACAATGAAAGGATTTTTAACATCAACCTCAAAGACTTTGGATTTGGGATTTGTCTCCTAGAGAAATTTGAGCACAAGGGATACACAAAAGTTAGTTTCTCAAAGCAAAGCAGAGGCAAGAGTTGTTTCATGGGAAGAAGAAATGATAATGAACATTATGTTGATACAAACTTCTATTTCTTTATACAAGTAACCTTTCCCGTGACTAGAGTTTCATGGTTCAGCATTTTCAGATGTAAATATTTTTTCCTGACCGTGGCATAAATAAGTTCTGAATCACCCAGAGATACATTTGGCTTTAAAATAAGTGGCCTCATTTAAAGGGCTGCCTGAAAGTTGCAGTAGAAGGGAGAATGGAAGTGTGAGAAGGTGTAGTGTTTATTATTTATCAGGCTTCTCCCAGGTCCCCACTGGCATATATGAGCTTGACTGTCTCTGCACTTGCCACATTAATCACTTTCTCTTTTAAATTCAGGAGCATCAGGCTTGGTGTTCAGGGTCAAAGACAAGGTAAAACAATGAGAAAAGTCAATTATGGTAAATAAGCTTCTGTTAGTAAGTTAGAGGTAGTTCCATGATGATTTTACATCAGCCATTAAAAACAGTTTGTTTTCAGTTTATATCACTGCAAAGAACTGTAGTTTTCATCTCTATTAGTAAAAAAGCTATGCCTGCTAAGGTGATAAGGTATGCAATTCTTGTTCTACTTAGAATTATTTGGAATGTAAATATGCAGAATCTCTGGAGATAACAAATACTGTGTTTATATGAGAGGGATTTTTGTACCAAGAACACAGAAATACTAGCCTGAAGGTGATGTCTGGTTTTTCTGCTTATACCATCAACTACCCTCAGGTTTGTCTATGGTATATAGATTTTGGCCCTTTCAAGGAGGATACAGGGTGAGTCTGTTCACATTTCCCTATTTGTGAAGTTTTATTTCTCCTCCGCCTAGAAGAAGGAATGGAAACTCAATTTTGTACAGGTAAATTTAATATCGGGAAGTCAGAGCAGGGAGTGGTTTCTAGTATTTTCAGAGATAAGGACTTTTAACATCAACACACTTCACCCTCCCTCTACTCATGATGGAAAGCTGCTAGGCATTTAGTAACTTATTCAATCACATCTCTGTCATTTTCAGATGTACAAGCATTTGAACAATCGTAGCCCACATATGTGTGAAGCAGATTCCATCTTTGAGGAATGTGGCTTAAAATAGCGTTCTCCCACTGTCACCACATTCAGCTTCCCAGTAGTGTTCTCTCTGAAACACACTCTGCCCGCTCCTGTTCAACACCCTTGTATTTATTCCTCTCCGTGGAATTCTTACCCCCAAGATTTTCACAAAGCTGACTCTTTCTTATGTTATTTTAAAGAGGGGGGGCGGTGATTAGGTTTATTTATTTATTTTTAGTGGAGGTACTACGGATTGAACCCAGGACCTCCTCCATGCTAAGCATGCACTCTACCACTGAGCTATACCCTCCCTCTTTTCTTATTATTCTGAATTCAGCTCAGATGTTTCCTACACGAAGAATCCTTCCTATGGACATCCAATCCAAAACAGCACTCCCACCCACCACCCACTTCCAGTCACTCTCTGTTACGTCACTTGCCTGATTTTTTCATAGCGCTTGTGACCATCTGGTGTTGCATTATTTGTTGGCCGTGCTCCTTTGCTGGGCTGTCCTTCATGAGAGTGGAGGCTTGGCCTGGCTTGTCTCTGTGGGATCCACAGGTGCTCCTGGTAGATACTCCCTAAACGTTTGTTGAATGAATGAAAGAGGATATGAATCAGTTTGCAGAGCCTGCGTTGTTCATTGAGTTGTTCAGCCTACAAGCTGGGACACGTCAGCTTAGATTCTTTCCACGTGTAGTCGCCGTTGACGGATAGGTAGGATAACTGGATATTTAATGAATGTTATCCTGTTGTCTCAGGATTTTTAATGATGCCCCAAAGTTGAGGGCAAAATGTTCTACAGAGTGATTTTATTCAGATCCCTAGAACACTTATGAAAAGGTGGCCAAGACATTAACCCCGCTTACCCACCTCCAGCCCATGTAAGCAGAGGGATCCCCCTGAGCTGAGAGAACAGTAGATGAGGGAGGGGTGGGAGGGAGAAAGGCTTCCCCCACAAGGCCATTGAGGGGCTTCTGGACCCCCAGCAGGGGACTCCTGCACCTGGCTCCCAGCCTGAAAGCTTGCTGAGCCACAGTTGTGTTTTCTGAGGCCACTCCATGTACTGCTGCCTGAGCTGGAGAGCTCTCTGTAGATCCTGACATGAGCTCCCTGGAGTCTGAGGGCGCAGAAACAGGTGACTTTATGAGGAAGAAGTGTGAATGCTGGAAGTGACTGGGGTTGCTTTCACTTCTGAGCAGGGTGAACCTCAGTGGATTCCTCTGGGTCAGTGGACCCAATATAGGTAGCCAAACAAAAGCCACCTTTAAATAGTCTCATTCAAGAGAATTGCCTAGAGACTGAGGGCTCCCTATAGAAAGATGCTGTTGGGGGTTAACTGCTGGAGGGCAGCTAGAGAATGGTACAGAGTAGGGAGTGTAAGCTGTTAAAAACCACCAAGGCCCACACTTCAAGGAGACCCACCTTTGGATGCTTGCCATGGCAGAGGGAGTTCAATAGCCAAGGGACAATGTCATAACACTAGCCAAGTAAAAGACCTTGTCCCTTAGTTCTTACCCACCCTGGCAGTGTAAATGAGGGAGAACAGAGAGAGAGAGCAGAGGTCACATCTCACTCTTGGTCTAGGGCTGTGTTTCTCAAACGTTTTTCATTACTGCTCCAAGGAGCCATTTCTGGCTTTTCCCTCCTAATTTGCTCCCTACCCTGTGAGTTGTTAGTACCACAGATACACTGTATGCTTATGTACTTGGGCCCTTTGGAGGGTCATGAACTATTAGAACATCTAACACTTTTTTCACCCCTTAAGAACCAGTTTACAACTCCCTGGGGGCAATATCATTCCCATTAAGAATGCATGGTCTAGAGCAGTGATTCTTAGCCAGGTGTGATTTTCCTCCCAAGGGACATTTGCCTGTATCTGAAGACAGTTTTGGTTATCACAGCTGGAGAAGGTACTACTGGCATCCATTGGATAGAGGCCAACGATGCTGCAAAACATCCTACAATGCACACAACAGTCTCCCGCACTAAAGAATTGTCTAATCCAAGATATCAATGGTGCGGAGGTTGAGAAATTGTAGGGTAGAGTCTAGAATTTCTAAACTAAATGTCCAGGGTAAGGATTATCTTGAGAGAGGAGCTTTGAATTAGCTCAAAGATAAATGCTTGGGAATTTATTAGAGTTTTTAAAAACCTGAGCATGATTCAAAAGCTTTGGAGTCTGAAATCAGTGCTATCACAAGGCAGAAGAAGGAAATTGGATGGAATGAGCCAGAAGGCAGTGTGGGAGAATAAAACTGTCTCCTGATTGCCCCCTCCTGAGTTTGCTTTTAAATCAGTTGGTTACAGTTATAACAAAATGGATTTGTAAGTTAGTGGTTTGGAACTCATAACTAATGGGGCGTATGGGCATTGGGTCCTCAGACCAGCTCACCGAAGCCCACCATGCAATGCATGTGAACAACTGTACTGATGAAATATGGCCCATGGCCACCATTGGCGGCTGTGTCTGGTGAAATGGGAATGGGGTTTTCTACCCTTCCAGTTCTAATTGTAGACAGTGTTTCCTGTGACCTACAGCAGGCGGTGGGACAGCAGTTATGAGGGTAAGAGAAGGTGTCACAGGCATAGAAGGGAAATTCGACCTTCTGCTAAGGAGGACATTGTTTTCCTTCCAGGATGACTCCCTCTGTAAAAACATGCTCTGGCCTTTCTAAGACATTTATTTATAGCATAATATGTTACATACCCAAGCAGAAAAAGGAAAGCTCTAAAATAGGAAATTTATTTTGCTTGATTTTGCACCAGAATCCTGACTTCAATAGTCAGGGAGAATGTATCAGTTTCCTATCCCAAAACTCAGTGGCTTGAAATAACAATTTATTCTCAATTCTGCAATATGGGCTGAGCTCAGAGGGGTGACTTCTGCAGGTCTCACTAGATGTCGCCATTGTGCCTGCTGTCAGTTGGTGGGTGGATTGGGGACTGACTGGCCCCATGTGGTCTCAGTAACATGTCTGGGCCTCAGTGCTGATGGCTGTCTCTCTCCCTCTCCTTGTGGCCCATCCCCGAGAAGGTGCGCCTGGCCTTCCTCACGTGGCAGTCTCAGGGCAGCAAAAGGGTGAGAGGGGAAGCTGCAGGGCCTCTTAAAATTAAGACTGTGAAGTCACATGTCACTTCTGCTGCCTTTGATAACAGGAAGGGGTCAGCCTATATCAAAGGGAGGGAAACTAGTTCCACCTCAAGCAGAAGAGTGGAAAAATCAGTGCATAGAAGCATATGCTTCCAGGAATGGGAGGAATGGATAAAGCCATTTTTGCAAGCAAGCTACCAGAGAGGATTTCCCCTCATCTATCAACATGTGTACAGATAAAAGTGCTTAGAATTTATTCGTGGGTTTAAGAATTCTCGTGCTGAGAATGACTGAACAGTCTATAAGGAAAACAATACTATACTACAACAAATATGCTGGACATAGTTTCTGCTATAAAAAATACACAAGATGTACAGCAGCTTCTGGTATCTGTTGCCCGTCCCTCTTCATTGAGGAATGGAACTTGTGTAGCCCTATCTGGTTCCTCTTCTCTGTGTCCTATGTTGTTCATGTCCTGCACAGTTAAGCTGTCTGCAGGACTTTTTTCAGAACCCTGTTACTGTAATATGATCTTGACTTAGGCTGTTGTTTAAAATGCTGTCTTTGAGAGCTCAGAGTAGTCTCATAATGCGGTGGGTCTGTAGTGTTGAAAACCTAACCTGAGAGTTCTGTATGTGCTCTGCCAGGATCATATTTTTGTGCTTTGACACTGTTGTCTTCGTGTCATAAAAACAGGAGTGGTTTAAAAAAGATCCTGTGATGTGAAGAATCTTCTGCATGGAATCTGAACTACAAATACATCCTGTCTTTGCCCAGAGCTGTGACATTTCTAGTCTGTAGCTGATATAATGCTTTAGGCTGCAAGTAACAGAGGATGCGACTCAGACTGGCTTGACGATAAAGACATTTATCATCTCCTATAGCCTCAGGTTTGATTCACTTAAGACCTCAATGGTGAGCTCAGGTTCTGTCTCTCACAGTGTTAACTCTAATCTCTTGCTTTTATCTAACAGTAAGGTGAAAAAAACTTCTCCCCAACTATAGACATCCTCCATTCCATCTAATTGAACCATCTAAGCTCACCTTCCACTCTTAAAGCTTGAACACCTACCACTCTGGAATCCTCTAAGCTGATTGGCTGAGGCTGATCATGAATGAGCCCTGGAGTCAGGGATGTCACCTTGCCCAGCATCATAAATGGGAAGGGGATCGCTGAATAAAACGTGGGTCCTGACAGGAAGGTAGAATGGGAAATGGTGCAGTGTAGGCAACCAAAACTGACTTGTATAGAGAGTGACTCATAAATGTCCTCTGCGAAGCAGTAATGCTGGACGATGCCGTGACTGATGAACCTAAAACTAAAATGAATAACAATAATAAAGGGGAAATTACAAAATTTCAAAAGATACTTTAAAAAATAAAAAGCCTGACATTCCTGGATTCTGTGAACAATCTCAACACGTCCCCCTGTCCCCTCCTTTCTGCTCGGTATCACACACAGAGACACAAAGGCACACACGTGATGTGTCGTGTGCTTAGGTCCCTAAAAGTAAAACGTGATTCATCAACACTTCACAGGAAAGCCCTGATCTGTTCTCAAGCATTTTTCTTCCCCAAGAATTGGCTTCTGTTGAAGGCCACCCGATGAGAGTGGTTGGGGATGGCAGTCCAGTGAGAGGGAGGATCTAGAGGTGGATTATTCTTTCTTACTCTCATCTCTGCTTCTTTAACCTACACAGCTGTTAAAGGTAGACTTCCAGACAACAGTGTCTTGCTTGGTTTCCAGCTGCATCATTAGCACCTCAGTCAGCACCTGCCACAAAATAGACACTCAATAAATTGTTGTTGAATCAATTGCTGCAAACCCTCCCAGGAATAGCAATGAGATGAGGGTAGCCATAGGAACAAGGAGTCTTCCAGCGTTGGCGAGCAGGAAGGGTAGAGGGTGGGAAGGGAAATGCCGCTCATTCATTTGGTTATTTGCAAGGTCAGGACTGCTTCGACAGCCTCCCCTCAAATTGTTAACTTCTTTTTTTATGAAGCAGAAATAAAACTAACCAGCTACTTCTTTAGAGAATAAGACATCCCTAGTTCATGTCTGTTGATGGGGTTTCAGAAGAAATTTAATTAGCATTCATGGATTTTGTCGTGTTTTGTGTAGCTTTTAACTTTTTCTCAGGAAAACATGTGAGACATGGAGTGAGTATAAAGCATCCCGTGTGTTTTGTTTGAAGATGTTGATGAGAATGGCTGTCCTTTGATGCTATTTCTGTGGAATTTAAATATAAACATTTTGATAAAAGCTGAATTCCAAGCATCCTCACAACCCTTTGATGCCTCACTATGAAGGGAATGAGAGACCTTGGTTAGGGGCAGGGGTGGTAAATGGGATGATTGCTTCCTTTTGCCTGAATAACTCTATTAGCTGCTGGGATTCTTTCTTTTCTCTTGGGAGTCCGTTGCTGTTGTTGCTTGTATAAATTCACTATCCCAATTCCCAGGCTTCCCTAAAGGAGATACGGTCTCTTGGGATTGTTAATGGTGACTCACTGTGTGTGTCTGCAAGAACAGCCCAACTATTATCTGTGAAGATGATAAAACAGCTCTCTTTTAGTGAGTTAGGGTGATGAGTGCCAGGTCTGTGCTAGGCTCTACACATGCCTTTCTGAGGAATCTTAACAAAAACGCTGCGAGGTAGGTGTTTATTTTACTTCTCCCCCTGCCCTTTTGTGGTCTGTTATTAATGCAGCAGCCGAGTGATCGAGTGATCCTGGTCAAGTGTCAGTAGATCTTGTCACCCCTCTGCTCAGAACCTTCCAGCAGCTTTCTGTCTGTCTCTGAGTAACAGCCAAAGTCCTTCCTATAACCTGCAGGTCCTGTGATTGGCCACCTCCCCTTTACCTCTCTGATTTCATCTTCCCTCCCTTCATTCCTGCTACTATGTAAACTACACTGGGCCCCTGTGCTGTTTTTTGGTGAAATTTCTACCTCAGGGTCTTAGTATTTTCTGTTACTTCTGTTTGAAATGGTTGCTCCTAAAATAGGCACCCGGATAGCAGCCCAATTCCTTCAGGTCTTTATTGCATAGTTGGTTTCTTACTAAGGACTTCCCTTGCAATCCTAACTCAAGTTTCACCACCCTTCCCAACATTGAACATTTTGTACCTTGCTTTACAACTTTAATTTTTTTTTTGTATCAACCCCATTAGAATGTAAGCTCCACAAACATAAGGATTTTTCTGTTCTCTCCCCCTTTCCTTGACTCTACAACTTACACCCAGCACCTTAGAACAGAGCCTGGACACACATGAAGTACATACTAAATATTTATTGAATGCTGAATGATGATTTCATTCTTTCAGTCATCAGATGTTTATTCTGAATTTACTAAGAGCCAGACATTATGCTGCAAGCCTATAAGAACAAAACTGAACCACAGAGAGACAAGGTCTCTAACTTCATTGAATCTAAAATAAAGAAAGGAAAGAAACAGTTAAGCAAGTGCCTGTTTTATACATGTGGACTCTAAATTTCACAGAAATTAGTGACATTCCCCGATGTCTACTGTTCTTCAGTGACACAATTGGGATGAACAACCAGGAATTTAAAATTACAATGTCAGCCCTCTTTCCTTTATGCCATGCTGGGATTGACACATACTTTTTTTCCTAAATTACTAATCGGACATGTTTGTGTGTACTGTCAGTGCCCTTCACTGAGTGGGAGTTATATTGCTGCTCATATCTATTGGGATAGTTCTCTAAGGTATTAAGGATTATCATTAGATGAAGCTCATCAATCATTATTATTGTGGATAAGCTTCATTTGATCTGCCCTTCAAGAATATCAAAAGAAGAATAACAACTATTTCATCTCACTTGTTCTAAATAAAGAAAAAATCCTTTGGCTTGTTCTATGCATAGGACAATGTGAAAATAAAATCTGCTAAGTGGACCCCTGATCTTACAGTTCACAATAAGAAATGTTTTTGAAAAGGCTAGGTTGCCCAGTAAATTTCAGCTTTATATAGTAAGTATACATTTTTAAGTTTGATATTTTTGATCAGAAGGGATATTAAAGTAGGGATCTATTTAGAAGTCATATTTTCACTGTTAAGTCCTGTTTTGTTAGTTTGGGAATTTTCACAGAGAACACTTTCAGACACTTAATTTCATGTTTTTTAAAGGGGAAAAAAACCAAAACTAAACTAAATCTCCTAAACAGCATCAACAGGATTTTAGACAGATGTTGGTTGATGGTCTATATTAGGAGATAATTATATATGTCATCTGATGAATATAGAGGAAATCTCCACATTTGGAAACGTATCACTTCACAAAAGAAAGGCTTCTCAAGGCTTATCACCTCCACTGCTATTTGATAGTACAGGCTTGAGGCTATGGTTTTGTGCTCTTTAGTGAGAAATAACAAAAGATACTGTTGGGAAAAGTTCTGCCACAGTCATGCTGTACCTTATAGAATGCAAAAAGGCTTAGCTTTAGTAAGACCCTTGTCCTTTTCATATCTAACTGTGTGATTTTTGGTGAAAATTCATGGGAACAGAGCATAGTTATCACTCTCTCATCTGTTTAATCCTTTCAACTTCACTGTTGGTGAGGAGAGATCTTTCAGTGTATAAATGCCATCAGCATTAGCAGGGAATAACCTTGTTTTAATTTTTTTTTTTTTTTTAATAAATACTAGTCTCTGAAGAAGAAAGCTTCACTGTACTCCTCTCTGGCTGGAAGTGGGAACGGATCAAAGGGCTAGCTGTGGGATAAAGCCAGGACCCTGGAGGAGGGAATGAGACTAGGATCGAGGAAACCAAGGGAAAGGGCCTTGCAGCTGACCCTTCCAGTTGCCCTGAGCCACCATGCAAAATTCTATGTCAAAGTCTTTATGTATGTTGTATTGGTAATTACCCTGTCCTCAGGCTCCCTGTAAAGACATGGTTATCACATGCTGTGAAAATTATGTGCATTTCTCACATGAAAAAATGCTCAATATCACTAATTATCAGAGAAATGCAAATCAAAACTACAATGAGGTATCACCTCACACCAGTCAGAATGGCCGTCATTCAAAAATCCACAAATGACAAATGTTGGAGAGGCTGTGGAGAAAGGGGAACCCTCCTACACTGCTGGTGGGAATGCAGTTTGGTGCAGCCACTATGGAAAACAGTGTGGAGATTCCTCAAAAGACTAGGAACAGACTTACCATATGACCCAGGAATCCCACTCCTGGGCTTGTATCCAGAAGGAAATCTACTTCAGGATGACACCTGCACCCCAATGTTCACAGCAGCACTATTTACAATAGCCAAAACATGGAAACAGCCTAAATGTCCATCAACAGGTGACTGGATAAAGAAGAGGTGGTATGTTTATACAATGGAATACTACTCAGCCATAAAAACCGACAACATAATGCCATTTGCAGCAACATGGATGCTCCTGGAGAATGTCATTCTAAGTGAAGTAAGCCAGAAAGAGAAAAATACCATATGAGATCGCTCATATGTGGAATCTAAAAAACAAAAACAAAAACAAACAAACAAACAAAAACAAAGCATAAATAAAGGACAGAAATAGACTCACAGACAGAGAATACAGACTTGTGGTTAACAGGGGGGTGGAGGGTGGGAAAAAAATTATGTGCATTTCTCAAAAACCTGAAAGATAAATGTTTTGCTATAAACAGGATAATCTTAAATTTAAAGTGAAGGCATGAAGAAATGATTCGATCATTTGATATGATTTCCCCCAAATTGTAATAGTTCCATGGAAAGTAACAGGAAAATTATAAAGGTTCATAGATGGGCTAAAGTGTTCACCCCAGACTTCTTCTTTGTCATTAGCTCTAGCACCAAAAATATAAATGCCTACATGAATCAGTGCTAGGTGTGCATGGAATGAAGTGTGCACTAGTCTTTTAGATGAATAAAAGTATAAAAAGAAACAGACTCACAGACACAGAGAACAAACTGATGGTCACCAGAGGGGAAAGGAGGTGGGAAGGGATAAATTGAGAGTTCAAGATTTGCAGATACTAACTACTATATATAAAATAGATAAACAAGGTCCTACTGTATACCCCAGGGAACTAGATTCAATATCTTATGGTAACCTATCAAGAAAAAGAATATGAAAAGGAATATAGGTGTTTATATGTATGACTGAAACATTATGCTGTGCACCAGAAACTGACACAACATTGTAACTTGACTATACTTCAATTTAAAAAATAATTTAAAAAAAAGCATAATGGCATATTTTAGTCCTCTGAAATTAGTCAGTCTGTGGGTATGTTGCTTTTGGAATGAAAGTGTCCAAAGTATTCTGAGGAAGAGAGCATAATCTCTCACTATGAAGTCTTATAAGTTCAAAGAAAACACAATGCCAGATTTTAAAAGTTAGCTATTTAAAAGAGATAAGGCATTCCAGAATGGATGCTAAGTTGTTTAAAATGATCGATTTTGGCTACAGGGAATAGAAAATCAGGCTTATTGCAAATGTTTGAAAACACAAATAAATGGGCTCTGAGAAGAGAATCGATTCTGTCTCACCTGTTTCAGTTTCCCAGAAATTAGGTCTTTTCTGCTCATTTCCAGTTTTGTTGGATATTCTGGTTCAATGAGACCATGGCATAGCTGAATTCTGTATAGGTAAGTTGTTTCTATACAACTTCATCGTAGTTAGATTAGTCTGTATGTTTTTCTATTACTTTACTGGAAATAGATTTAACCCAGTATGCAACAATAAGATGCCTACATGGTATTTGCAAAATTCTCAACAGAATTGAGATTATAATCACTTGAATCTTGAGGAATCAGTCATGCTAAAAGGTATGCCATGCACAGGTTTTCTGGAATATTCAGACTATGCCCAAAATTTTCATCACCGTGTACTTCATCTAAGTATTTTCAATAACTTATGAGTCTGAAGTCTGCAGTCATCCTGCCTGTAAAACAGCTGCTGAGGTCCACAAAACAACTGCTACCTGGACAGCAGAATCACGAAGCAGAGCTTAGATTAAAGTCCCTCTTACTGGCTTTGATTTTTTTAGTATGTGTATATATATATATATTATTCCATACCTGGACAGGCTGGGAAGAGGGGAGTCATTTTACATGTTGGATGCTTCATTTGGCAGTCATTATGGAGACTCTGCTGGCAAGAGCATTCTCCATCATACCCAGATGGAGCCATACTTAGAAACCTTCCAACTCTCTGATGAGTAAGGTCATTAAACAGATGAAAAATAAGAAAGCATCTGGAAATGATATCATCCCTGCCAAACGTTCACACTAGAGAAAAAGTGTAACACATGTAATGTCTCTGTATTTGCCTCTTGAGATACGAGAATGAAAGAGAAAATGCTGTATGTCCCTAGGGATGTGGAAGTTATGAGTTTTACACAATGATATACATCCAATGGCAGGATAGATCGCATTCCTGAACCAGCTGCAAAGCATATGTTTTAGATAAGAGTTTTCATAAATAAGTATCCATGAGAAAACTCCAATTTCTATTTTGGAAAGACAGTAAATTCATGTCTTAAAGGTGAGTGTTTTGACATGGAGATTTCACCTTTCTCTCTACAATGAACTTCTGTTTCATCTAGTTTCTAATGCTTTTCTTAGAAAATACTGAATAAATGTCTTTCACCCACTTTGAGATGTTTTCATCGAGAAAAGAAGCTCATCGATGTCTTAGTGACTTGAAAGGAGCCTTAAAGTTCCTGCTTTAGAATCTATCCATATTTAATCTCTGAGAGATGAATAACATTTTCAGAACTGAAGAAACTACTTTGTATACTTTCTCGCCATTAGAAGATTTGAGAAAAGCCTTAGTTACTGGAGGTGCCCAGGATTTGGAACCAGAAAACCTAAGCAGAAATCCTATTTTTACTATTTTCTGGGAAGTTATTGAGCCTCTGTTTTATGACTCTCCAAACTAGATGTAATAGTAACACTTACTGAAAAGGGCTTTGTAACTATAATACACTATCACAGTGTTAGTCTCACTCCTTCCTCCTACAATCTACTTTTAAAAAATATTCTGCTACCTTTTTGTTAGTTCTCTGAAATTGTAAATTATGTTTCCTTTTGACAAAGTGCTTATAGTTACCACTGTCTTAATATATGTATTGGGTAGGTAAGTATGTTAGTCAAATAGTGCCATAATGATGCTGCATAACAAACAGTCATAAAAATCTCAGTGGCATAAAACAAAATCATATATTTCTCACTCATGAGACCAGCTAGTGTTTTGCCCTAGAAATCCTCTGTGCTCCACTCACTTCTTCCTCAGCCCTGGTGACCACTAATCTTTTGTTGTCTCCATACTTTTGCTTTTTCTAGAATCATATGCTTGGAATCATGTAGTATATAGTGTTTTCATAATGGCTTCTTTTGCTTAGTAATATACATTTAATTTTCTTCTTTGTCTTTTCATGGGTTGATGGCTTATTTCTTTTCAGTGCTGGGTAATTTTTCATTGTCTGAATGTACCCCAGTTTATCCATCCATTCACCCATTGCAGGACATCTTGATTGCTTCCAAGTTTGAGCAATTAAGAATAAAGCTACTCTAAACGTTCATGTGCAGGTTTTTGTGTGGACCTAAGTTTTCGTTTCTTTTGGGTAAATACCAAGGAATTCAATGGCTGAATTGTATGGCAAGACTAAGTTTAATTTTGTAAGAAGTTGCCAAACTATCTTCCAAAATGGCTGTATCATTTTGGACCCTTACTAGTGATCTATGAGAGTGTGTGTTGTTTCATATACTTGCCGGCATTTGGTGTTGCCAGTGTTTTGGATTTTGACCATTCTGATAAATAGATGTGTAGTGATATCTTGTTTAGTTGGTGTTTCCTCAGTGACAAATGATGTGGAGAATTTTTTTAATATTAATTTTTTTTATTGATTTACTGTTTATTATGTGATTGTTGGACAGTTTTGAAAAACAAACATGGATTATCAGAAGTAACATTAATTTTTATTGAAAATTACATCTTGCTAAAAATGAATTTCCGGCAATTGGGATATATTTGATGCACCAAGAAGGATTTATTTTAACACCAATAACATTTATTTTAAATGGAAATTCAGTGCTCAGAATGTTGAAATTAATTAGCCCTCTATGATTCTAATTTGTGTTCCATAAATACTGTCCCTTTCTTCTTTTTTTAAATATCATATCATTTTTTCCCACATACTGACTCAGCACTTCTCTTCTCTGCTAGTTGAACTCCTGCCTAGTCCACAAAGATCAAAGTCTTGTGTAAATAAACACACCGCTAATCATAATGTATTTTTTAAAGTTCACAAAGGACTTTCACATATAGATTCTTATTCAATGCTCTTGACAGACTCTGGAGTGGATATTGTCAGAACTTTCATTTTACATATAAGAAAATTCAGTCTTTGTGCAGCTGAGCAACTAGCCCAGGGACATACAGTTAAATTGACTACAATTTAGCATTTTAGGGAAAATTTTTTCTTTCCTTTTTGCTTTTTGACCCCCTTCACACATTTTTCCCACCCCCACTTTCACATCTGACACCATCAATCTGTTCTCTGTATCTATAAGCTTGTTTTTGCTTGTTTTTGCTGTTTGTAGATTCCACATATAAAAGTGATCATACAGTATTTGTTTTTCTCTGTCTGACTTAGATTCACTTAGCACAATGCTGTCAAAGTCCAGCCATGTTTTTGCAAATGGCAAGATTTCTTTTTTATGACTAATATTCCATTGTGTGTCTGTGCGTGCATGTGTGTATATATATATCACATCGTTTTATCCATTCATCTATCGATGTACACTTAGGTTGCTTTCATATCTTAGCTATTGTAAATAATGCTGCAGTGAACATTGTGGTGCATATGTCTTTTAAAATTAGTGTTTTTGTTTTTTTCAGACAAATACCCAGAATTGGAATTGCTGGATTATATGGTAGTTGTACTTTTTTACTTTTTGAGGAACTTCCGCATTGTTTTCTACAGTGGTTGCAGCAATTTACATTCCCACCAACAATTCACAAGGGTCCCCTTTTTTCCCACATCCTTGCCAACATTTGTTATTTGTTTTATAATAATCATTCTAACAAGTGTAAGGTGATAGTTCATTGTGGTTTTTATTTGCATTTTCTGGGTAATTAATGATGTTGACCATCATTTCATGTACCTGTTTTATATGTACATATATATATCTTCTTTGAAGAATGCTTATTTAGATTTTTCTGCCCATTTTTTTGTTGTATTGTTTGTTGTTTGTTTTGTTTTTTGCTGTTAGTTATATGAGTTATTTATGTATTTTGGATATTAGCCACTTGTGAGATATGCGATTTGCAAATATTCTCATCTCATTCATTAGGCTGCCTTTTCATTTTGTTGATGATTTTCTTTGCTGTGCAGAAGCTTTTTAGTTTGATGTAGTCCCGGTTGTTTATTTTTGCTTCTGTTTTTGGTGTCAGATTCAAAATATTATCAGTGAGACCTGTGTCAGGGAGCTAATTGCCTCTGTTTTCTTTTAAGAGTTTTATGATTTCAGATCTTATATTTAACTCTAGTTCATTTTGAGTTAGTTTTTGTTTATCTTGTAAGATGGTGGTTAAGTTTTATTCTTTTACATGTTGCATCCAGTTTTCCCAATACCATTCCCCATTGTATATTTTTGGCTCCTTTCTTGTAAATTAATTGACCATATATGTATGGATTTATGTCTGGTCTCTATTATGTTTTATTGACCCCTGTGTCTGTTTTTATGCTAATACCATACTGTTTTAATGACTACAGGTTTGTAGTATAGTTTGAAATTAGGGAGTGTGTTACCTCTAGCCTTGTTCTTCTTCCTCTAGATTGCATGAATTGGAACATTTCATCCAAAAGCAACAGAATATACATTTTTTCTCAAGTGCACATGGGACATTTTCCAGGATAAATCATATGTTAAGCCAAAAAAAACTTAATAAATTTTAGAAGATGAAAATCATAACAATCATTTTTCTGGACCACAGTGGTATAAAACTAGAAATTAATTATATGAATAAAACTAGAAATACATGGAAATTAGACAACATGCAATTGAACAACCAGTGGGACAAAGAAGAAATCAAAAAATAAATAAAAAATGCCTTGAGACAAACAAAAATGGAAATATACCAAAATTTATGGAATGCAACAGAAACAGTTCCCTAAGAAGGAAGTTCATAGTGATAAATACCTACCTCAAGAAACAAGAATAGTCTCAAATAACCTAATTTGACACCTCAAGGAACTAGAAAAAGAACAAATGAAGCTCAAAGTTAGTAGAAGGAAGAAAATAACAAAGATTAGAACATAAATAAATAGAGACTAAAAAATTAGAGAAGATCACTGAAACTAAGAACTGGGTCTGTGGAAGATAAACAAAATTGACAAGCCTTAAGCTTGACTCACCAAGAAAAAAAGAGAAAAGACTAAAATAAATACAATCATAAATGAAAGAGACGATGTTGCAGCTGATAACGCAGAAATAACAAAGGATCAAAAGGATCATAAGAGACTACTGTGAACAATTATACATCAACAAATCGGACAACCTGTTAGAAATGGATAAATCCCTATAAACACACAAGACCACCTACCAAGACTGAATATTGATGAAGTGGAAAATCTGAACAAACCAATTACTAACAAGGAGATTGAATCAGTAATCAAAAACCTCCCAACAAACAAAAGTTTAAGACCAGATGACTTCACTGGTGAATTCTACCAAACATTTAAAGAAGAATTGATACCAGTCCTTCTCAAACTCTTCCAAAAATAGAAGAGGAGGGAAATCTTCCAAACTCATTTTACAAAGATGGTATTACCCTGATATCAAAACTAGGCAAGAACTCCACAAGAAAATTGCAGGCCAATAACCCCGATGAACATAGATGCAAAAATCCTCACCAAAATATTGGCAAACTGATTTCAACAATACATTAAAAGAATCATATACCATGATCATGTTGGATTTACTCCAAGGATACAAGGATAGCTCAACATCCATAAATTAGACAATGTTACACACTATATTAACAAAATGAAGGATAAATATATGACCATCTCAGAAAATGTGTTTGGCAAAATTCAACATCCACTTTGTGTGTGTGTGTGTATATGTAATTGAAGTATAGTCAGCTTACAATGTTGTGTCAATTTCTGATGTATAGCACAATGCTTCAGTCATACATAGACATATACATATGTCTTTTTATATTCTCTTTCACCATAAGGTACTACAAGATATCAAATACAGTTCCCTGTGCTATACAGCATGAACTTGTTGTTTATTCTTTATATATCAGTTAGTATCTGCAAATCTCTAGCTCCCAATTTATCTGCTCCCACCCCTCTTCCCCTCTGGTAACCACAAGTTTATTCTCTATATCTGAGAGTCTGTATCTGTTTTGCAAATAAGTTCATTTGTCTTTTTTCTTTTTTTAGATTCCATATATAAGTGGTATCATATGGTATTTTTCTTTCTCTTTCTGGCTTATTTCACTTAGAATGACAATCTCCAAGTCCATCCATGTTGCTGCAAATGACATTATTTTATTCTTCCTGGTGGCTGAGTAGTATTCTGCTGTATAAACAGTCTTTTATAGCCTTCCTTCTTTTATATAATTTGATCATCATAAAAATAATTTGATAATAATAGAAGAATTATCACATCTGAGGAAACTGAGGCACAGAGAGCAAGGACACTTCATAGGTCACACATCCAGTAAGTCTTAAGACTCCAATTTGATCCCCAAATTTCTGACTGTAAATTTTGACAGTTTCCTCTAATCTTCCCTTTATCATTTGATTTCAAGCCTGCTCTTTGAAAACACATAATAACTAACACTTAATGAATACTATCTACATGCACCAGCTATATTAGTTCATTTAATCTTTATTACCTCCCTCAGTGGTCAGTGCTATTATTAGATCTGTTTGAGTAAACTGAGTTTTAGCAAAGTTGAGTAGTTTGCCCAAGGCTAACATAGCTAAAAGTTTAGCAGAGCTGCGATTTGAATGCAGGCACGTAGTTGGAGAACCCAGTCTCTTGACTGTTAGAGGACGATACCTCCTCGTTAGCCAGATGCTCACCCTCTCCTTGTTAATGTTAATTTGCCCACTTGGCCCACTGCTAGTGTGTGGATAAAACTTTCATTGGAAACAAAATCTGAGCTTACTCGTCCCGTATCTAGAGAAGACTGAAAGGTGGCCCATTTCCTCTAGATTTTTAGTTCTGAAAAGAGACTGTCAACTGATTTTTCAAGGATGTAACAAGTTTCCGTGCAGAAATGTAGACGTTCGCAAAACTGATTCTTCAAGCTGATCTTTTCTCTGCTGCTGTGTTAATGGACGTAAATGGCTTGGACTGCGTTTTACAGTCCACTTGTGCACAGAAGCATCGTGTGGATTCAGCCCACATCCAACTCTTCTTGGGCTCACTTTTATTACCTTCCTTGGAATTGCCTCCAGTGTTTTACAACTATTACATACCATGATATCTAGAACTGACCAGAGCTTTCTAGGTGAAATTCTGTTCAGTATCATGATTCCACTGAGCTTACGGCAAAATTACATTAGACTTTTTTTTTTTTTTACCCTCTCCTGTTTCTCTACTGTAATGTAATCCCGTATATCATCTGTTATCCTTTCTTTTCTCCAGGTCTTTTTTCGGTCATTACTACCTTCCAGGTGTTTTGGATTATCTTACGTAAGATAAATGAAGTTTGCTTTGTCTACAGCGGAATGTTATTTCACTATTTCTGTCCTCTTTTCTCAGGCCGACTTCCAAATTTAGAACCACTTTTAAATACATGTCCTGATTTTTTTCACATCATAAAGAAATGTAACGTAAAACGTTAACTGTGATAGATTTACTAGGTTAGCTACTTTCTCATTTGCTTTTGATCAGTAAATTTTTCTTGTTTGTTTCTGAACACTTCAAAGCACTTGTTCACTGTTTTTTGTTGTTGTTGTTCTTGTTGTTAACTGAGTATGTATTATGTACATGGCATGTTGCTAATGAGGAATATAAAATGAATAGAGAGCAGGCTGTCCATCTGTCCCTTTCTATGCATGAGACTTGATCCCAGCTTCTTCAAATGCTAAATGGCATTAAGCCTATTTGATGGCATTGCTGTGAGCACTGAGTGAGATTAACTTGTGAAATCACTGGCACATGTGAAACTTGAAAAAAATACCTGCTACTCTCTGAATGTCAGCTTTGTAGTACACACTTGATATGCACAATTAAGCTTTACAATTATAGGTGAAGTTAAATGTATCCCTGCTTTTACAGATAATATGCCTAAAGTTAACTACCTTGCTTAAGGTCAGTTAGCTAGTGAGTAGCTGAGTTAGGACTTGGACCTCTGACTGCTTGACTCAAAAGCATATAGAAGTTCACTGTACTAGCCAACCTCACCATTTAATGAGTCAGTGGCATACAGCTCTTTACATAAGACAGGACAGGATAAATACCATAATCTAAGCATAAATACAGTATTAACTTGGGCAGGAGAAAAATGAGGTTGTTTCATTAGTGGTTCATGGAAGGATTTATGACATTTTCTGTAGGTCTGGAGTGAAGGGTAGAATTTAGGCTGGAGATAAGGGAAGATGCATTTCTGGCACAAGTGCCAATGTTAGTAGTTATGACGTGATGGAGTGATAGATCATTTATGGGCAACAGCTTCTGATGTTTTTTGACTAAGGTTTAAGAGAGTAGGGGGAAATGAAATTGCAAGGGTTGGGTGGGGAGGAGAATCTGAATGTTGGTTGAAGTGATCTGAATTTATTCCACAGGCAATGGGAAACCATGGGAGGTTTTTGAGGGCTGAGCAAATGATTTTAGCAATGCTCTAAGGAGATTGTGGCAAACTGCCAAATATATTAAAGATAGGGAGAGACTGGGGACTGGGAACTTTGTTGGGGTGCCATTTCATTACTACGGTTCAGAGGTAGGTAATGATCTGAATTAGAGTATTGGCATTTGGGATGGAAGAGGGAAGGGAATAAAGTATAAATGTATGTCACAATAGGGAGAGTTCACTGGTTTTGACAACAAATGTCTGAAGAAGAAGGAGAAAGAGGAGGAGGGGAGAGGGCAGGAGGAGGAAAGAGGGGAGGAAGGGACGGGGAGAGGAGAGGGAGGGGAAAATGTCAAGGATGTTTAGGAATTGCTTGGGTGTGTGGTGGTTCCATTAGAAACAAGATGAGTGCATTTGGTTTTAGACACATTGAGTTTGAAAACATGGTGAGTTTTACCATCCAGTGTGGATATGATGTCCAGCAGTCTTTCAGGAACACAGCACTAGAGGTGACATCAGGGTTAATCATGAGAACGGAAGCTATGAGATTGAATGAGATTTCAGAAGTAAAGATTATGTAAGCAGGAAAGAAAGGAAACCAAGTTAGACCTCAGGGTAGTATTATGAAAAGCAGTTCAAGAAGTCATTTGCCGAGTGTGTAGTAAGTCCCTGACATTGTGTTAGATACTTTTTACATATGTTGTGTCAATCTTCAAAGAAACCTTGAGAAGCTGTCACCATGTTTCTAGTAAATGAGAGAATTGGAGGAAGAATGGTTAGGGGTATCTGTCAGATGGTACTTTATTCATGAGAAAATCCTTACTGAGGACTTTACACTGGGCACTGCAAAGATACTGGGGCCCCACAGACCTGTTTCTCTCATGGAACTTTGCGTCTGTATTTAACCCAGCCATGATTTCTATATACTGCTGAAATCAATTCAACAGACATTTTTGGAGAATTAGGGTTACAAGGAATAATAAAAAACTGATCTTCAAGGAGCTGCAGTTGAGAGAGGGAAGGCATTTAGACTCTCAGAAAAGTTGAGATGCCTTTGCTTATATGACCCAGTTATTTTGATACTTAGTAAAACTACTGCATGTGGTTACCATAGTTTTATCTTAACACTGAACCTCTTCAACCCAATTATATCTCATGAAACTATCTAGGAAAAAGTGCTATGATGTGCCATATTTAAAAGAAACTATGATCTATTTAGTTGCATTTTTAAAAGACCGTGTGACAACATCGTGTTGATAAGGATGTGGATAAATCAGAACACTCTTATGTTATTGGAGCCTATGTAAAATGGTATTGTCACTTTGGAAAACAGTTCTGGAAGGTTTTTTTTTTTTTTTTTTTTCCACTTAAACAAATTAAACAGATATTTGTGAATGACCCAGCAGTTTCACTTCTGGTAGTTTACCCAGAAGAAATGAAGCATCCATTCACAAAAAGGACATGTAAGAATGAAGGAATAGCTCATGGCTATTTCTAATAGAAATATTAGAATATTAGAATTAGAATATTAGAATGGTGTCTGAACTAGCCATCAGAAGGCAATTGGATATTATAAAAATACAGTGGAATGTAAAGGAATGCACTTCTTTTTTCCTTTTAATTTTTATTTTCTATTGAACTATAGTTGGTTTACAATGTTGTCTTAGTTTCTGGTATAAAGCATAGTGATTCAGATTCATATATATATACACACACACATACTGTTTTTCAGATTCTTTCCCATTATAGTTAATTACAGGGTATTGAATATAGTTCTCTGTGCTGTACAGTAGGACCTTGTTGTTTTTCTATTTTATATACAGTAGTTTCTGTCCATTAATCCCAAACAAAGAAATGCACTTTTGATGCATAAAGTGATGTCATGCTGAGTAAAAGAACCCTATACAAGAGTGAATACTGTATTATTCCATTTATGTGATGATCTATGTTAGGTAAAACTAATCTGTGATGAAAAAGAACAGTGGTTGCCTCTGTGTATATAGGGTAGAAATTGACTGGGAAGCAGCATGAGGGAACTTACTGAGGTGATGGATAGTGATTTTGGTTACTTGGGTTACATTTCTCACAACTTCTCTAATGGTGAACTTAAGATTTGTGCATTTCCATTTCACAGAACATAAAATTTTAACTTAAAACCCCAGAGTAAAAAAAAAAAAAAACTGTATTGAAAAGTTTTCGAGTAATGGGTAATGGTATCTACAATGTACTTTGAAATACATCAAAAAGTAAACTTACTTTTTGGTAAGTTTTATGGTTGGATAGCTGGCTAGATATATGATAAGACAATTATGAAGACAAATGAACAACTATAGAGCCTAGATGGTAAAGTATAGGTGATTATCATACAATTCTTTCAAGCTTACTTGAAAGGTTTGAAAATTTTTATAATAAAATATTGGGGAAAAAAGACCATATAAATAGTGTTAACTACTGTGTTGTACATCTAGTCAGTCTGTCAGCAAGTTAAATGTGCCATGCTCTTGTCTCATGAGTACTTCCTTAAAGACTAGAATCTTGCTAATGAATAGATTGTCAGTTTGTTTTTATCCCATTTGAGCTCTGAAAGGAATTGTGTTCTATCAGTAAATTTCATGAATGAATAAATCACGCCAGATGCTAATAGCTGTGGAGATAAAAGATGGAGGATATTTAAATAGGACAGAGTTGCTGGGGATAAAGCACTGAAACTTATGTTCTTACTGAAATCTTTCTTCCTAAGGATGGATTTGCAGTAGATTTGTTTATGGCCTGTTTCTGGGATGAAGACAAAGTTATTTGAATAAACTACATGGTTATTAGTTGGTTCATATCCTGATCAATATAAAAAATTGTTAGAGCTTTCGAGAGAGTTTGACCATTGCTAATACTTAGCTTCCATTTTTGTAAATGTAATTTCACTCTGTAAAACAAACACTCCATGAAAACAAAGAATTTTGCAATAGTGTCTTCCATTAATTCCAAAAGAATAAAAATCAATGATCTTTGTTTAATCTAATTCACTTGAGATCCCACTGAAAGTAAATGTAAATAATTTAAAAGAATATGAATGGTGTTATCTTTCAGAATTGAGAGAGATATCAATTATCTTTGGAAATAGCAGATTTGCCAAACTTTATATAGTATTTTGTATTAAGCAATGTGATTGATTCTCAGTTTTTCATTAATTCAGTGGAATGATATAAATTTGTCTTTATGTACTTCATAAATCATTTATACATTATTTAAAATCTTGAAAGATAAATTTGAGTTTTGATGATAAAATATGTATACATTTTCAATTAATGATAACTTTTTATCTTCCTTCCCAAGCAGCTCTGAATGTATTTTATTATTCTGACCTTGATCTATAGACTCTAATTGATTTAGCATCTTAAATCTTGCTCCAGATGAGGGAGGCTGTATTGGAGAAGTACCTGAGGACTGTGTTTAGGGTTACTATTTTATAGGCTTTATATTTATTACTAATTTGATACGTGGTCTTGTGCAAAGTACTTAACATCTCCAGGCTTCATTTTCTTTATTTGAAATTGGGGAGTTTGGGCAAGTTGACTTAAATGTGTTCTGTAATATTTTTCTTTTTTTTAAATTCACTTGGCAAAATAGTCTAGGCAAATATAAGTTGAAGTTTAGAGTAACTGTATTTATATTACTCTATTCTTTTCCTTCCTTCCTTCCTTGTTTTTTTCTTTCTTTCTTTCTTTTAACATTTTTTATTGATTTATAATCGTTTTATGATGTGTCAAATTCCAGTGTAGAGCACAATTTTTCTGTTATACATGAACATAGATATATTCATTGTCACACTTTTTTCTCTGTGAGCTACCATAAGATCTTGTATATATTTCCCTGTGCTATACAGTATAATCTTGTTTATCTATTCTACAATTTTGAAATCCCAGTCTATCCCTTCCCACCACCCACCCCCTTGGCAACCACGAGTGTGTATTCTATGTCTATGAGTCTATTTCTGTTCTGTATTTATGCTTTTGTTTTGTTTTTGTTTTTGTTTTTGTTTTTGTTTTTGTTTTTGTTTTAGATTCCACATATGAGCGATCTCATATGGTATTTTTTTCTCTTTCACTTAGAATGACATTCTCCAGGAGCATCCATGTTGCTGCAAATGGTGTTATGTTGTCAGTTTTTATGGCTGAGTAGTATTCCATTGTATAAATATACCAGATCTTCTTTATCCAGTCATGGTTGATGGACATTGAGGCCGTTTCCATGTCTCGGCTATTGAAAATAGCTATGAACACTGGGGTGCAGGTGCCTTTTTGAAGTAGGGTTCCTTCTGGATATATGCCCAGGAGCCAGATTCCTGGGTCATATGGTAAGTCTATTCCTAGTCTTTTGAGGAATCTCCATACTGTTTTCCACAGTGGCTGCACCAAACTGCATTCCCACCAGCAGTGCAGGAGGGTTCCCTTTTCTCCACAGCCTCTCCAGCATTTGTCATTTGTGGATTTTTACAAGCTTCTGCCAGCAAAGGAAACCATAAGTAAAACAAAAAGACAACCTACAGAATGGGAGAAAATTTTTGCAAATGAAACTGACAAAGGCTTCATCTCCAGAATATATAAGCAGCTCATATGACTTAATAAGAAAAAAACAAACAACCCAATCCAAAAATGGGCAGAAGACCTAAACAAGCAATTCTCCAAGGAAGAAATACAAATGATCAATAGGCACATGAAAAAGTGCTCAATATCACTAATTATCAAAGAAATGCAAATCAAAACTATGATGAGGTACCACCTCACACCAGTCACAATGGCCATCATTCAAAAATTCACAAATGCTTTTTTTCTTTCTTTCCTTCCTTCTAACACATGATGTTTTTCCGAGGTGTGTAATTAGAATAGGGGAAAGAAGGGTGAATTCTGGGGAAAGAAGTGTGAATTCCAGTTAATTCACACAAGTTCAGGTAATGGCTGTAAAAATGTGTGTACAGTTGACCCTTGAACAACATGGGGGCCAGGGGCGCTGATCTCTGAGCAGTCAAAAATCTGTGTGTAACTTTATAGTTGACCCTCTCTGTCTGTGGTTCCTCATCCTGGCATTCAGCCAGCCTTGGGTTCTGTTATAGCGTAGTATTTACTACAGAGAAAAATCTGCATGTAAGTGGACCCACACAGTTCAAACCTATGATGTTGTTCAAGGATCAGCTGTGTATGTAAACAATCTCATATAGGCTTAGATGTGATAAAAACAATTAATATTAATTCACCACTTCCTCATTATCCTTAGTACTTTATATATCAGTTCATTTAATTCTAACAATTTTATGAAGCATATACTATTGTTATTAGCATTTGGTAGATGGAGAATATAAGGCAAACATATTTAGGTAAATTGTTCAAGATCACACAACTAATAAGTGGGGTATCCAACATGTATTTTAGATGGTCTGTGTTCAGAGCTTGGCTCTTAACCATTATGCTAATTTGCCTCTAATGACTATCATAATATGTGTTGACACCATTGTCAGTATATCAGTCCATCCAACCATCCTTCACATAATATGATAGCAGATGATCAGGTTTCCTTGATTACAAGGAGTTCAATTTAAAGCAAATTCTTAAATCATGAGGACTTTTATTTTTAAAATGTCCCACATTAAAAAATGTTTTCATTAAATTTTGACTAGATGCAAATATTTATAAATTATGTGTACGACTAGAATGACTAAAAGATGATGATGCCAAGTATTGGTGGAGATCCAAGCAATTCGAACTCTCATACACTGAAAGTAGGAGTATAAATTGGTACAACCATTTTAGAAGACTATTTCCAAATATGTATTAAAGCTGAACATGTATTTACCCTGTGAACCAGCACTTCCACACTCAAGTATGTTTCTGACAGAAATATATAGTTACATGCAAACAAAAACATCTACAGCAGCACTATTTATAAATAGAGCCAAAAAGAATACATATGTTCATCAACAGTGCAAGGAATAAATAAATGGTAGTATTTTTAGATTACTCAGCAATCAGAGTGAAGAAATAGGAATTATAAATGGCAACATGGTTGGATCTCACAGACATTTGTTCAAAAGAAAACTGACTCTAAAGAGCACTTAGTGCAGTCGTACTTCATACACTAACTCATGCCATTCCATTCCTGTGAAGTTGAACTCTAATCTAATGATACTGATCCGTGTTTAACTAGTCAGGATAGTATTTTCCTGTGGAGGGTGATGACTGGAAGGGAGCACAAGGAAGATTTGGGGTCCTTGTAAATTTCTGCATCCCGCTATGGGTTGCTGGTTACACAGATGTGTTTACTTAGTTTACAACTCATCAACCTATTCACTTACTATTTATGTGATTTTCTATAGGTCTGTTATAGTTTAATAGACAGCTGGTTTCCTTATTTGAAATTGAATTTGAGCAAATGATTCCCTTTTTTGTAACTTTCTTGACGTTGGATCTTTTATTTATTCAATTTAGGTATTAAATAGGTATTTAATTACTTGGTACCCAGTAGCATGCACTGGGCTGAGGGAGATAGGAAAGCATACACAACTCTTCAACTTCTGGGTACCTGATTCTAGTGAGAGATAATACAACATGCATCTGTAAATGGTTGAGAAACACAGTTTTCATTTTCTTTCATTTTCTTATCTGCGAAAGAAAGGAATTAAACTAGATGATCTCCAAAAAATTTTCCAGCTTTAAAATGTGATCATTGAGTGTGTATTTAAGAGCTAAAAATTTTGTGATGTAGAACTTAATTATGTAAGTATATAAAGTAAATGATGAAACCATCAGAGAGGTTTTTATGGAAGAAATAATTCTTTAAGGCTCAGTTTTAAGGATCTATAATTATGGAACAGGGAAAAAAATTATTCATGTAAGAATATTCAGGCTTCTGTGTCTCACTACTCACTCACATAGTGCCTGATGTCAATCCAGATAAACAGAAGAATCAAAAAGATTTATAATATAAATAATAATCTATTAGGACTCACTATCAGGGAAAAGGTAGGCAAATTCAAATCAGGACAAGGGAGGAAAGTGAAGAATTAGGGGCTGAATTTAGAAAATGTTTTGGGTTGAAACTTGGAAGGAAGGGAGAGAAAGAATTGGATATTAGAAGTAGTAGAAAGGGTTTTATCATGTTTTGCAGTGTATTGAGTATCTTTTCGTCTTACCTCTGCCATCCATCTTGCCCCTTGGTGGAAAAGAGTAAAAGCAGGAATTGCTTTCATTTACAATTTTGTGTCATTTGAAGATTATGAGGGTTTGGGCTGAGTGAGGCCTAAGACGAATGTTGGTTATAGTTTTCTGTAGTCAAAACAGGAAGAAGACATTCTAGGAAGTGAGAGCAATTTGAGACAAGAAGAGAAAGGAACCATAATTTATGCTAATTAGAAAGTGATTAGACTCTCCTAGCAAAAGGTGGTACTTTATGTTGGGAACATTTGGGAACTGAAGTTATTTAGGTACATTGACTGCAGGCTTTGATGAACTAGGATGATTCAGTTAAGAAACCAGCTGTTAAAAAGTCAGAAACTCTAATGGCCTCCCTGATACTTATCACCATAAACATATAATAGATATTTTACTTACTTCTGGGATGCATACAAAATTTTGCGGCAATATGTGGGATGCACTATGAGAAAAAGCATCTCAAGCATGTAGAACGGCAATTATAAAAATTTGTTTCTGCAAACATGATGTCTGTACTAGCATGTGGACAGTATCATTATAAAGTGAAAATGAAGAAGAACATTTCCAAATAAGAACGGTGAGACTGGATGATTAAATAATGGATAGAGGGAAGGAGGAGTCGGTGACAGCTTCCAGGTCTTAAGCATGGGGAGAGTGGGAGAATTGGGTGATATTAACAAATTAGTATTAAAGTCTTTAAATATGAAACTTTTTTCACTTGCTCCTTCAACATGTTTATTGAAAACTTCTCTGGGTCTGTACTATGCACTCATTGGAACGTGATGGTGAACATCAACCACAAAATGGGGTCCATTCCTCAGACTTCTTACCATTTTGTGGGGATTTAGATATCAAATCTGATCATTGCATACCCAGATGTATAATTCCAAATGAGAAGTCTTATGAAGCAATGGTATTTGGTTCTATAAGAACACTTAAGCAGAGATCAGACTTGGTCTGGGTTAGGGAGGACTTTCTGTAGGACATTATACTGGAACTGAGACTTGAAAAAATGAAAGGAATAGTTCATTGAAGGGAGTGTTGGTGGGGAGGGGTTGGGTTGGTTTCATCAAAAGATAAGGATCACGTTATGTATTTGGAGGGTAGGCAGGAGCAAGGCTCCGCAGAGCTTTCTAGACCACAATAAGGATGTTGGTATTTATTTTAAAGGCAATGGGAATCTAACAAGGGTTTATACAGCAGAGGAGTGTTGTGATTGCCACTTGGAAAGTCAACTCTGGTTTAATATAGAGATTGGATTACAGAGGCTGGGTAATTGGGTAATTTTTATAATTGCCGTTCTACAGCTGTTCTACAGTAGGAGGCATAAGGAGTGGATCTGAGGACAGGAAGGATGTTACTGTTGTGGTCTGAGCTTGATGAAAGTGATGGTACCTGGAATGGGGGTACAGAGAGGTGGAGGAGGTTGGCCAGTGGGAGATTGTAGAGGGAGGAAAGAAGGCCTAAGGATGAACCTTGAAGATCTAATATTTAAAGGCTGATGAAATCAGAAAGAGCCTTCAAAGGTGGCAGAGAAGAAATGGGTAGACATGGGGACAGCAGGACCACAGGAGAGGGTGTCATCAAAGAAGACAAAGGGAAAACAGGAGAGGGAGTGTGTTGTCATAGAGACAAAGGAAGGGAGGCTAAATACACTTCTATATAGCTCTGCAGCTCCAGAGATGCTGCTTGACAGTGAATTATGGCCCTGGTACCACCACCACCACTGCATACCTTGGGAACCACCCCATCATAACTGGCCCTCTGCCACTGGACAATAGATACTCTTGCCATTTCCTGGGATGGATTCTTGTCACAAATTCCTGATGCAAGTCTTTATTGATTTGCCAGTCTGGCAAAGCTTAGGTTATATTCCTGTACTCTAGACTCCTGGAGGTAGGGAAAGCATATAGCTGGCCTTTTTGCTTCTGTTATGAGAGGCAGGTATAGCCTTCCACAATATTCTCCCAAATTTAGGAAGGAGAAATCAGATTAAGGTAGAAAAAAATGAATTGGAAATGCGTACAATATTCCTCCTAAATGACATTTTATTACAGAAATTTCCAAAGCTTTTCTTGGTCCCTCTTTTCATCTTGGCGGGATGAGTTAATTGCCTCCTCTTGCTAACACTGTATTTTGCATGCATCATAGTGGCTCAATTTATCCCTGAAACATGTGCCCCTCCCCACCCACTGCACCATGCACTGTCAAAATTGGGTTGCGTATACAAGGGTAAAGATGCAGTTTCTAACCTCACTAGTAAAAACAGTTTGCCCTTTTTTCTTTCCTAGTTCATTGCTTGGATAGAAAATTTTAGACACATATACTGACTGGGGTTTGTCTTTAGAGGTCTTGGGTAATGGGATGGTTTGAACTTTAAAGTGGTTTCAGCCTGGCAGCTTGGGTTTATTAATGATATTAAGGACACTCGAAAGAGAAACCCAAACAAAACATAGATAGGGGAAAAAAAACCCTTTATTTAAAACAATTGATAAAGCCCATATACTTCATTTGAAGTGAATTTTAGAGAAATGTTTTGTAACATTTCAGTAAATCCTTTTTTTTTTTGTTTTCTTTTAGATATAACTTTTGAAGAGCTAAGAAAACATTTAGATAAGATGGAATATTAAAAATTATGGTATAGCATTAAAAAAAATCACACCCAAAACAGTAATTAACTTAAGGGAAGAGATTCATTTTAGGTCAAGATAATGGATAAGGTCTTAGATTTTTGATAATTTAAATAATGAAGAGGAATGAATCATACGAACACATTGGGAAAAGATTTACATTTCTTGATATTTGACATGAATATTTACATAGATTAAGATAACATAAAACTTATCATGCCCTACTACAGTGAGGTCATCAATCACAAACTTAAGGAAATTCAACAATTCAGAGGAGAGGTTGTCAGCTTCTAAGAGTGAGCATACACAGTGCCTCCTACGTGACATTGGATCCAGATGCTCTATGTCTTTGATACTGTACTGGATTTCCTGGAACAGTAAAGAGAGCAATACCAATTTTAAGGATTTTACAATCCTTTCTTTAACCAATCAGATTCCTCCCAGTGTAGAATGAAGTCCTCTTTTGATTTTTAACTCGGAGTCCTGCAGAACTTGTCGATTTACTAGGCTCCCTTTCGCCTTGCAAGCAAAATAACTTTGAAATTTTTGACCTTTAGTTTTTTCCTTCAAAAACTAAGTTTTCTTCAACACTTTAAATTTGTCATTTTTTTAGCATTCAAAATAAATACTCATGTTTGCACCCAACATTATTTTCACAATTTTGTGCTGTTTTCTGAGCTCCTTCCCTTCTGCTAGGACCCAGGAGATTCTGGATCTCTCTGTTATTTAATTAGTTCCACTGACATAGAGTTGGTATTGTGTTCTTTCAGCTTCACTTTTCCTTTTGTTTTTCTTTCTTTACTTCCTTTCTATTTTAAAAAGTCATTTTAATTTCCGTTTTTCTGCCTCTTTGGAATGATCAAGAAGCTTCAGATAGATAGGAATTATATAGATAGGAATTTAGTACTAAGAATGTGAAAAATAGTAGAATCATAAACCATTTTGTAAATAAATTATAAATGACTTTCAAGGTCACATTAATTTCAGAGTTAGTTCGAACCTGGTTTGTTGTCTGTTATTCTAATATTAGTTTCAGCATTTCTAGCCACTCCTCCTCTAAAATATCACAAATGTATATGAGCTTCTTTCTACAGTGCTTGATATTTACCCAAACTCAAACTAGTAAGACTTTATAAAACCCTCAGTTCATTTACATAAAATATACATTATCATAGAAAATTCACCTTCAGTGTTAATAACCCCTTCACAACAATTAGATTCTAAAGGGAGCATGGAAGGCAAAAATCACAGAGTCAAATTTACTAAATTACCCTTGAACATTTCTTAAATAGCCCATACGCAAGTGAGGTGCTCATCCCATGAGAGAGACAAGAAAACTGAGGTTGAGAAGGGTGAAAGCAGATACAGATAATTCATCTCTTAGTCACTCTGGGGCCAGTGCTTACTGAGAAGGATGGTGGGGCTGTTTATGGCACTATTGACATAGATACCTAGCTATGCTAGTTCTGTATTCATTTTCTCTCTCTGTCTCTCTGTCTCTTTTCTCTCTCCCCCCAGTCTGTCTCTCCTGAATCAGGCCACATTAAGGATAAAATTGGCATATGTTCCCAATTGAATCCTTAGGATTTGATATAGCATCAAATTTGACCAGAGTAAGTCTATTGGAAGAGCGATTTGGCCAGGTTAACACAGTTAAATTGCAGTTACTTCAGAATCCAAACAAAATCCAGTTTTCCACTTCACAATCATTTGGATAACTGTGATCTTATAAACTGGTCTACGATTCTTGGCACAACTGAAAGTCAACTCTAGCTGTTTGCCATGTGAGCTTAGGCATAGCTCCATTAATATAAAACTCACAATCATCAATGCGTGTTAAAGATGCTTTTGGGGGTGTGTGACAGCCTTTGAAATTTGCCTTTGTGATGAGCTAGAAGTAATCATTGTATGGTAATTAAACATTTAAAAACATCCATTGTGTACTACAGGAAGATTTCAGTTTTGCCATTTTTTCCCCTACAATTGCTGATTTGCTACATTTATTCTTTGTCTTTCTTGTGAATACATTTATTGCTAATTTTTTTAGCATTATTGTTAGTGTCACTGCATAATTAGTGGTATTCAGCTGCTGCTTCTTAGCCTGAAAGAACTGTAATTAGTTTTCATTCACTAGTGGCGTTTATGGCAGCATCAGGGTCTTTGCCAAAGGTATAAGGACTATAATTCTATTGTTAGGTTTTAAATTCCTACAAACTTAAAAATCTATTTTGTTCATTTTAAGTAGTAAAAAAGGGTATGAGTTACAAATGATAGAATTCACTCGGTTTGGGGAAAAGGATATTACAGCATTGGAGTGAGTGGTGTGTCTGGATATGAAGTATCAAGTTGTTCTCTGTCTGAAGTGGGAAATTCTCTTCTCACCGTTTAATTGGTTAATTCTGAATAACCCAGATCATGTTCAAGAGATCTGTTCTTTGTACTTTCTTCACCAATTGTGCTGTCTAAAGCAAAATATTATTAGTGAGCAAAAACGCAGGCTTATACAATCAAGCCATCCTGAATTCAAAACCTGCTTGATTTATTAAGTAGCCCTTAAAGGGTCCATTGTGAAGATTTAATTCAATGAAGTTGGTAAAGCACTTAAAACAGTGTTTCATAAATACTAGCTATGATGATCATTTCTTTATATTTGTGCTGCCAACTCTGTTTTATTTTTAAAGGATGGTCAAAAGTCTCTATCCCAGGATCTTTATGTCAGAAAGCCTTATTAGGGTCAGAGTGTTCTGGAATTATAAAGAGGGAAGGCATAGATCAGAGTGAGTATCAAATGAAGGAATGTACTTTGAAGAGTGTTTAATTAATATTGACTCAAGTAATAGAAATCCAAAGCAGTAGAGATGTTGTTAAAATTCTGCCTAAATTCTGAGGTCTTTGTGCTCGGGTTTTGGGCCATCCCCTTGTTACTGCTGCTAGAGCTTTTGGCAGTGTGTGTGGGGGTGAAGGGTGTGAGTGCAAGAGTGTGTGGGCTGTGTGTTGAGGGGGGCAGGGCGCAGCTGAGCTTAAGTTGAGGAGTTCTGCAATCACTGTGGCCATCTCAGGAATCACTTTATCTTTGGCAGATCAAGGGTCTGCATGTCCTGGTCAATGGGTCTAGTCATTCACGTAGATGAGCTTGCTTCCCCTCTTTAAGTGTCATCATCCACTTTTGGGGTTCTCACTTATTGACTTTAGGAAAGCCAGTGTAGTCACCACTGCCCCACTGCCTCAGTAGCAGTTCACATTCTGACAGTGGTTTCAGAGTTTGGGAACAAAAGTTTCATGTTGTGAAGCAACCGTGGAGAGAGCAAGAATGAGGGAAGAGTTAAAAATCCCTCTATGCCGACATCTCTCATAATAATATGAGCTGACACTTTGGTAGATAGCCCTTGCTCTGTGTGCTTGGTGCTGTTACAAGTCTTTTATATACATTAACTCTTAATTCTCACAACAACTCTGTTATCCTCATTCTATAATAAGGAAACAGAGGCAACACTGAGGAGTATTGGGACTGAGCCCAGGGTTTCTGTTCTTTGTTGATACCCCATGCTATACTGCCTCTGTGTAGTGGTTGCAGGGAAATTCTTGTCTCTTCTGTTTGTTTGGACTGGCCAGAAATGCCCATTTTTCAGCTTACCACTGGCTGATAAATAAGAATCCATCTGCAAGTCTTCTTTAATTACTGTTTAACCTTTTTTTCAAATTAAAGATGTAATTTATTTTTTAATTCTTAGAGATCTTTTCTGTCAGCTATATTCTTTATATATTATCATGGCCTGCTTTTATACAGAAATAAAGAGAAATGGGCGGTTGAACTAATCATTTGGATTACTGAAGCAAAGGAATATAAATCTGTTGTTGAGGAAAGAAGGTTGAGATGTTGGATTGAGTAATGAAAAGCAAAAGCACTGATTATATTCACATGAGTCTATGTTAGCAGATCTTGGAGTCAAGATACCTTGCTCTGAAAATGTTTGCTATGTGCTATTTTTCTTGAATTTTAACATTTAAATCACATGCATTTTAAATATGTTACCAGAATGGAAAGGTTCTCATTTTTCTTTCCAGATCTGGAAGCTAGAGAGAAGAAACTGTTAAAGAGTTGAGAATTTTTTTTAATTACAGAAGAGGGGCTGGGGGTAAGGAGGAAAGTGACAGAGAAAAATAGGCCACACCATAATTCTGGCTATTTTCAACTAATTGAAAGTTGGCTAAAAACTAGTGAATTAATTATTTATTCAAAAGACTCATCTCTAGTAAGAGAAATTTCAATAACAAAACATTGAAGCTCTTGCCAAAACTCCTAAAGGAATTATCGTGGGCTGAATACAGTCAGTGTGCATCAAGTACACACGACATGAATTGCCTCTACTTCTTTTTTTGACATTTTCTTGGGATAGTCTCAAGATTCAGTTTTGTATGCAGACCAGGAGTGATAAAAGGCAGACATCGGGGTTCTAAGCCTGGGAAGTACGCTAAATTAACATAAGAATATCTGAGTCCTACTTCTGGCTTTATCACTTCATGTTAGTGTTCCCTTGGGCAATCCCAGACTTTCTCATCTGTAAAATGGGATAATACATGTGCTGCCAACTCTTTGAGATTGTTATAAAGAAAGACAAAATTAACTACTATTTCAAGAGCATTTTGAGAATCTGTTGGAGACAGGAAGAACAGAAGGCATTGTGGTAGAGCAGATGAGGCAGGTAAATGCCAACGGTGAAACACAGTAGAGGCTCATACGAGTTCCATGAGATAAGTCTGACCGCACAACCCCAGTGGGTGTTTTTAAATATACCAATATCTACTGCCCACCTCCAGGGTTTCTGCTTTAAATGTTTTGGGGCTATGCCCACTTACAGATTTTTTTCCCCCCAAATTCCCAAGGTGATTGTAAAGAGCAATCAAGGGTAAAACCTCTGCTGTAGGGTTTCT
The DNA here is from genome assembly GCF_048773025.1 of Camelus bactrianus. Lineage (NCBI taxonomy): Eukaryota > Metazoa > Chordata > Mammalia > Artiodactyla > Camelidae > Camelus > Camelus bactrianus. The sequence goes on from NC_133540.1 coordinate 38,057,778, forward strand.
TGAACAAATTTGCACTTTGGGCAAAATAGACACATTGACATTTTTAGTTTGAAAAATGAAAACCCTCTTACAAATGTATCTAATGTAAATGAAATTCATGAAGACACAGTGTTGACCAAAAGAGGGGATCTCTAATCAGAAACAGACATAAATATAGAAAGTATCTTTCATAATTGGAAGATCCAAACTAAAATGAAACAAATGTACTTATTTAACTTTTAAGATAATTTTTCATATCGATGAGTCTTGGAAGCCAGGTTTGTGGAGTTCCAATTACAGAAAAGGCTTCAAAAGTGTTATCATACATCATGAGAAAATATAATAACTCTTAAAAAGAGGGCCAAGGTAATAAAATTATCATAAACAACTTGATTCAGTTACTCAACAGAACATCTAGTGATTAAAAACTTCTGTCCCTGTAGATTCACAGTTTAAATTCAATTCACTTATATTTTTGCCCTGTCGCTAATTGTACTGAAAATTCAATGATAAGTAAAATATAAAGGCGGCAATTTAAAACTAAATGTTTATCGGCTTGAGGATGTCTGAATTTGGTGCTTAATTTGAGTAATTTAGAGACTGTTAGAAAGTTGCTAAGAAGAATTAGTTTCAAAACATTTGGGACTATTTCCCCTCAAATATAATGATGCTTAAAATAGAAAAGTGCTTGAAGTTATAAAGTTTTATGTTCTGGCCTCCCATGGACTTTAAAATAAAACTTTCCAGTAAATGGCCATGATCTTGTTAACTGAGCAGAGGAATTCTTTGGATAGAACCACAGATTGTCTTGCTCAGTTTGCAGCAGAAGAAACCAAAGCCAGGAAGCACTAAGTGGTGTTTCCAACACCACACGGCTCATTAGTGGAAGAACTTGCACAAATCTCTTAGCTCTCAGTCCTCTCTGTCTCATTCTAGAGAAGCCCAATAAATATTTATTAGCTTTTCTGTGCGATGGACCTTGGACTTGGCAATGTGTGGCTGATACAATCTTACAGTGTACCTCAAATCCTTGGGTGAATCCCTTGCTGATGTGTCTAATCTTTTGGCAGTTTACTTGTAGGATTTCTCTGAGATTTCACTTGGGGTCTTTTAGGTAGTATTAAAACATTTTTATGTTCTGGGATTCAAATATTGGGATGTGTTAAAGTCCAGCAGCATTCACATCACAAATGACCAGGAGCCTAGTCAACCAGTAGCCAAAAGAGGTTATGGTGAACTACTATTCAAATGAAAGCTCCAAGCATCATTAAGAGGTTGATTCACATAGAATTTGACTCACAGCACACTGGGTATCACCAATAGTCTGATAATTTTAATACCTATATAAGCCAGAATCAAAGTCATCATGCCACTATCAACATACTTTCAAATATATTATCCTGTTGTTTAATCTCCTGCTCCTATTCTGCCTCCTAAACCCTATACTCCCAAAGAAGGCTACATGCTACCCCTGTCATAGTTATTATTGTTACCGAGTCCAAACTCGTTCTGTTTGCTGCACGACAGGCCAGTAAATTGGGAGATGAGGTGTTGCGGCAAGGAATAATGACTTTATTCAGAAAGCCAGCAAACCGAGAAGATGGCAGACTAATGTCCTGGAGAACCATCTTACCCAAGTTAGAATTCAGACTCCTTTTATACTAAAAGGATTGGGAGGTATGGTTGGTTGGTGCAAATTTCTTGGTGTCAGAATCCTTTGTTCTTGCAGCTGTCCACATAGGTCAGGATGTTCCTGTAAACCCCCAACAAGACAAGTATTATTTTCTGTTCTGCAACTTTTTATCTCTATATGAATAGAAAAATGTTATACCTTAAAAGTCAGAGCTTTGAGAATGGGCTATCCTGTATATTTCAGGCTATAGGCAATACTGTTTTACCAAAGATGCAGAATCAGCATGACTAAGCACAGGAAACAGAGCAGAGGGTTAGAGCTAAAGGAACAGGTTTAATACAGAGTCAGATTTGTTCTTCCCTATTGTATAATGACACGCAAGTTGTTAAACTGATAGAATGGATTACACTAGTGGACAGAGATAGAAAAATAGTAATCAAGCATGAAATATGAGTTTTACAACTCTGCAAGTACTTGTTATAGAACTAGTAATGGGCTTCATGAAATATTTTATATCTCACAAATATGAGACGAGAAATAAAAAAATTAAAAAATTGGGGGGAGAGTGTTTTAAACCTAAGTATTTAAAGACTTGTTATTATTTAAAAAATCAAACAGATCTTAACAGTAAGTAATGAATTTGTAAGTGCCTTGATTCACATTTACCTAATAAAAATTAACCATTGAGTATATTGTGAGACTATGTGAAAATCTAAGGTTTATTCCAAATTATACTTCTGTCATTTGAGGCTTCACAGGTCATTCATTCTTTTGTCTTCCAGCATGCTTCAGACAATTATTTCTATTCTTTTAAAATACTCTATTTTTAACTATCTTCTGAGAGGGAGATTCTCTGGCCCCTTAGGCATTTATTCTGGCCCAAAGAGGGTAAATTTGTGTTCAAAGAATAAGGGAGTTGGGATTCAATTCCAGGTCTTCTGTTTTCTGAGACTGGCCTTTTAACCACTCCAGGTTTTCGCAGATGCACTGTGTCTTAGGAAATTTGGGTAGAGGATGGTTGACAAGCAGTGAGCTCTTTTAGGCTCTGCATGAGGCCAGTGTCTAGACAAAAGAGCCAGCCACACTAGGTTTTAAAGTCGCTATCTTGTGTTGTTGTTGTTGTTTTATCCATTATAGAATTGTACCAGCTTTGAATAAGTTCTTTTAGTTTAGGGTTCCCTTCGACAGAATTTGGATAGGGGCATGGTCCTAGAGGATAATTAGTAATCTTATATACCTTTGTTCATCACTCTAATTATTTTCTGGACCATTCTCCAAAGGCTTGTCTCAGATCCCAGGGAGAGGAGACTATTATAGAAAGTGAGTTGAGTAGAAGAGATGTATCCATATGAAACTAACATCCATGGTGATATGGCATTGTTGCCTAGTAACAGAGTTGAACCACGGAATTCAGGCTGAGTTGGAGAGCAGCTATGCCCTCAGGACAGAATGTATCACTGCAGGCCAGAGTCCTTGGGTTCAGGTGAGCTGACAGGGCCACCAAGAGAAGCAACCACCTTCATTGGAATATAGCAGTACAGACAGAGAGCTGTTTGATGGAACAGTAGAGGAAACGGAGGATACCCGTGGGAAAAGATGGTGGTCATAATCATGTGGTGAAATCAAGTGGAAGAACCTAACAACCTTGAACTCATGGAAGAAGATTTTACAACTAGCATTTTCAGCTACTTTTGCTCTTTGTCTAAGACAAGAAGTTTTTTCATGGTTAGCAGTCAGTTATCCTGTCCTGGCTGATGTGACCTGGGGAAATACAATTTATGTATTTATTTGTATACTAAGGATAGTTCATTACAGCTACTTGCAGTTATTAACTGTTAGAAATTTTGGGGTTCTATTAATATATTATTATTGATATAATAGCTTAAAGCAAGAATTTGATGTCATTAAAAATAGTTAAATGGTAGAAATCAATGAAATAAAGCTGGACAATGAAAATCAATGAAAATCGCTTTTCAGATAATCTGAGTAAATAGTTGCCTGTAGGTTCCACCTTGAAGTTTGACCAGAATGTCCTTAAATAAACAGTTCTGGGACATTTTGCAGAGTTTGTGTTTAGATATTATTTGATACCAAAGGACATTCTTATTATTTGCATATCAAGAGCATTTTATTTTATTTTTTGAATAGGAAAGCAGCTTCCATAATCAGATGAACTTCATAGCACACATTCAGTTCAGAGCAGCACTAACAAAAATGTCCTTAATTGTTTTTCCTTGCTTGAACAAAGATCATGACTCCTTTATAGATCTTCAAACAGTGTGGTGAACTCTTTTAATATGCATGTCAGTTTCTCTTTCAAATGATATTTTGAAGTTTGCAAACTTGTGAGCTCAATGTCCATACGGATGTCCTGGGGCCCTTCCTCCCTGTGGACCACAAGGCAGATCATAGAGGAGGAGGGACTATGATTTGCCCTTGTATCAAAGAGAGCCATGAGATTGATGTGAAGAGGACCTAAGTGTCGTGGTTGCCCAGCTTCTGGTCTAGACCCTTATTTCTTCCTTCTGTACCCCAAACATCCTGAACCCAGTTAGGCTGGAAGATTTTGAACAAGAGAGGGTCTTTTTGACCACTTACTGACATGTAGGATGATATCATTGAATAATTTTAAAAAGTGCTCCTCAGTGACCTCCCCACCCCATCTTCATGATCCCTTGTTTAAATATTAAAATTTCACAAATGAGATCAAAAGCTTTGTGAGGCCATTATGGCCAGTATCAGAGAGCTCAACCATCTGCTTAACTCTGTAAAATTTCAGGAAAATTTAATACAACATGTTGTAAGAACTCCCGCCTGGTGGAATCCATGACAAAGCCTTCCACGGAAGCTCCCAACTAAACCAAATTTAGTGTGTTTTATGGCCCAGAAAATGATCCTGTTCAGGGAAACTGGTTTGGTAAATGCTTTCAAAATTAAAGGAACAATTCCCACTACAAATGTTGTTCACAATGCAAATGCGCTTAGTAAAACCCAAGGCCAACCCATTGCAGAAAACCTATAGGATATGCTTAAACCATCACTTACTACTCAGCTCAGAAGGGTTGGATTAGGAGTCTGCTTGAAACCAGAGTCTAGATTGCAGAATGGAAACTTCGGTGAAAAATGAAGGGCCCCTTGAGAGCATATGACATTCAGAAAACTTAGTCTGAGAAATCAAACAGTAATAGATTGCATCTGCCAATTGGTGATCTTGATTATTCACCTATTCATAGTCAGAGGGTTCAGGCCTGATGGCTCTTTTTAGTGCAAGGTTTGGAAACATCTTTGTTAATGAGTGGAATAATAGAAATACACAGTCAGATTCATTGAGTAGTTATCACACATCTGCCATTGCTCTTTTTTTTTTTTTAATTAATAAATACGATGATTTTATTTACTTTTTAATTGAAGTCAGTTTACAGTATGTCAATTTCTGGTGTATAGCATAACGTTTTAGTCATACGTATACACACATATATTCCTGTTCATGTTCTTTTTCATTGAAGGTTATTACAAGTTAGTGAATTTGTGCTATACAGTAGGACCTTGTTGTGTATTTTATGTATAGTAGTTAGTATCTGCAAATCTCAAACTCCCAATTTATCCCTTCCCACCCTCTTCCCCTCAGTAACCAGATGTTTGTTTTCTATGTTTGTGAGTCTGTTTCTGTTTTGTAAATAGGCTCATTTGTCTTTTTTTTAGATCCCACATATAAGTGATATCATATGATATTTTTCTTTATCTTTCTGGCTTACTTTGCTTAGAATGAAGATCTCCAGGTCCATCCATGTTGCTGCAAATGGCATTATTCCATTCTTTTTTATGGCTGAATAGTATTCCATTGTATAAATATACCACAGCTTCTTTATCCAGTCATCTTTCAGTGGATGCCATTACTCTTAAGGCATCACTTGAGTTACTTTAGTTCTTCTTACAACAAGCTTAAGAGGAAGGGGCTGCTGTGAAGCCCATTTTACCTCTGGGCAAACTGAGGCCCAGAGAAGTTCAGCTGCATAATCTGCTCAAGGTTACATAATTATGCAAGGCATAGCTGAGTTTTGAATCTGGAGATTCTGATTACTGAGTCTGTGGTGTTTATCACTACGCCATATGGTTCATCTATTCATTTCACAAATAGCTATTAATTGCCTGCCCTACCCTCTGGAGCTTACCGTCCAGTGAGGGGGAAAACAGATGCTAAACAAATATATGAACGAGTGTCAGGTGATTGTAACTATGATAAAGAGAAGTAAAATGGTAAGGGCTAGAAAGAGAAGGAGAGAAGGCTGTTTTATAAAAGGTTGTCAGAGAAGGTCTCTCTAACAGAGATTTGTGCCAAGATTGGAATGAGGGGGCAAACCATGTGGCTTTCTGGATACTTGGCAGACGAATACAGAGGCAGAGGAAACTGCTGGTGGGAATGTTTGAGGGACAGCAAGAATCCAGAGTGACTGGAATACAGTGAGCAAGAAGTGGGTCCTGGGGGAGTAGACAGACAGACAGAGGTGGCTGGAGGCAGGTCACCTGGTGATGAATCTATTACAGTTGTTAAATGTCTCCTTCACAGAGGTTTTTAAGGCGTCATAGCCAGCATGAGTAAGCCTGATGTCCATCATTCAAGGTTATTATGATCATTCAGTGGATGAGCCTGAGGATTTCTCATGTCGTAGAAAGATGATGACAAGTGTGAATCTCTACAACAGGAATTGGTTTACTAGTTGGGTTCAAGATTTGAAGCATCTGATACTGGATACATTTCACTATGGGAAATTGTTTTGGGGTGTCCAATCACACCAGCTAGCTAGGGATGGTCCCAGTTTTAGCACTGACAATCTTCAATCCTGGGAAACCTGCCGCAGACCAGGACAAATTAGGATGATTAGTCACTGTCTAACAGAATTCTCGAAGGGTTACTTACGAGATGGTTGCTCAATGGAGAACCAGTGACAAGCCGTCTGGGCTCTGGAATTGCACCAGTATACTTGAAAGTAAGGCATAGTTATACCTTTCATTTTGTAGATAAGTGATAAAGTAGAAATAAAATAAAGACTTGCAAATGCCCTAAATTTATGAACAATAATCTTTAAGCGAGGAGACGGAGAAGATAGCGGACTAGAAGGATGCTCGCAGGTCACCCTCTCCCACAAATACACCAAGACCCACATCTACGAACCCACTCAGCCAACCAGAGCACCTGTGGAACTCCGACAGAACATCGCCCTCTTCGAAAGATAAAGACTCCAAAAATCTGGTAGGAGAAAAGGAAAAAAGAAAGAACAAAAGGCAAAGCAGCACGGGACGGGTCCTGTGGGGAGGGAGCGGCAAAGGGGGACTGGCGCTCGCTCGCTGCGTCTCCCCTCTCCAACTGAGAGGCCAGCGGGATGGAGGGGGAGCCTCCGAGGCTCGGATCTGTACAGAGCAGCCATTGACTGACAGAACTAAGTTAAATGGGCACAGAGCGTCCCCCCCGACACCCAGCCTGAGACGCAGGCCAGCAGCGGCGGGCAGGGCCAGGCTGCACGAGCTGGGCGGAGGACGGAAGTGGCTGCACGGAGGCAGCCCCGGGGGAACGCAAGGGGCTGCCCGCCGTGGCTGTGGGTGCACAGGGCAGAACAACCTGGTCCCTCCATAAAACAGCAAGGTTGATGTGCTCTCGGGGGAAGGGTGCACACCCCCATCTCTGAAAACCCGCAGAAAGTTTTCGGGGGAAGAGAGGCGGGGCTCAGGCACAGCAGCCATATCCTCCGCGCTTAGCACCCAGGCGGGGGCGGGGGCGAAACCTACATCTGCACCAAAGGGCTTAGCAGCCTCAAAGGCCAGACTGGGACTGGCCTGCAGCCCGGGGCAGATAGGATCCTTCCATCCTGGTCCCTCAGAGAACTTGCTCCACAAAGACAAACAAGGAGCTGGGTTTTGGCTCAGAGCAGGGACAGGGCTGTCCCTCGGTCTTCCCCGAGCCCACCCGCGAAGCGCCAACCAGGGCGGAGCGCCGACCGGGGCGGAGCGCGCAGCCGCACAGAGCAGCTGAGCTACCGGCGGCGCAGGTAGAACGAGAGCGGTTCCCCACCCCCCACCCCGCCTTTCGGGCAGGAACACAGCCCCTGACCGAGGTGCTGGGAGGGGGCACGACCCGCCCTCCTACCTGGCCAGTCTGCAACATCTGACTGCGGCATCCGGAGGGGCAGCGACCCGCCCGCCCACAGCAGAGAGCTGCAGCTGACCCAGTGTTAGGAGGAGGCGCGATCTGCTTGCCGACAGGTGCTGGGAGCAGCACAGAAGAGGGCGCCAACGGAGGGCCTCTGAAAACAGCAAGCTGAGCTTCCAAAACAGGAGGAAGACAGAAAGACTTCACATTAAAAGCACACAGACTCCAGGAGAACACTGACAACCTCCCCCCCCCCCTTTTTTTTTTTAATCTGTTTTCACCTGTTCTATTTTCTATTACTCTCTTAATCTTTACTTCTTAATTCTTAATTCATTTCTATTTCTCTTGGGTTTTGATGTCCTGCTATTGATTAGACACAGGTTTCAAATACATCTATTCATCTCCCCCCCCCTTTTTTTGTAAAGGTTTCAAAAGGACGTCTCAACCCGATTAATACTCTGCTTCAACTCACTCTTCTATTATTCATTATACACTGTTTTCAAACCCTCTTTCTCCCTTCTTTTAAAATTCTTTCTCTCTCTCTCTTATTTTTTTTTCTTTTTTTCCTAAGTTCTATTCCTAAATAGGCATCAGATAGATAAAATCCTTAAGGACCAAAATAAACAACTGATACTCCATAAACCACAGTGCCAAAGAGGTATGAGCAAGATGAAGAAGCAGAAAAACCTTTCCCAATTAAAAGAACAAGAGAAATCCCCTGAAAGAAAGATCAACGAAATAGACATCGATAGCCTACTAGATCAAGATTTCAAAAAAGGAGTGATCGAATTGCTGAAGGAATTAAAAGAGATAGTGTTTAGAGATATAAAATATGTCAAAAATGAAACTGAAGCTATAAAGAAGAGCCAAGTAGAATGGGTAAACTCATTGACAGAGATGAGGAATGATCTAATAGCTGTGCAAAGCCGACTAGAAAATGCAGAGGAACGAATTAGTGATCTAGAAGACAGGGCAATAGAAAGCACCCATTCAGAAGAACTACAAGATAAGCAAATAAAAAATAATGAAAATAGCATAAGGGACCTATGGGATAATATAAAGCGTCCCAATCTTCGCATAATAGGGGTCCCAGAAGGAGAAGAAAGATCAAAGGGGGTTGAAAAGGTTTTTGAAGAAATCATGACTGAAAACTTCCCAGACTTAAAGAAGGAATCAGATATCCAAGTACAGGAAGCTCAGAGGGTCCCAAACAGGAAGAACCCAAATAGACCCACACCAAGACATCTCATAATCAAGATGGCCAGAGTCAAGGATAAAGAAATGATTCTAAAGGCAGCAAGAGAAAAGCAAAGAGTAAGTTACAAGGGAACCCCCATAAGGCTCTCAGCTGATTTCTCTATACAAACGCTACAGGCCAGAAGGGAGTGGCAAGATATATTCAAAGCCCTGAATGAAAAAAAGATGCAGCCTAGGATCCTTTATCCAGCAAGGCTATCCTTAAGGATAGAAGGAGAAATAAAGAGTTTCACAGACAAAAAAAAAAAAAAAGCTGCAGGAGTTTAGCAACACTAAACCCATGCTAAAAGAAATACTGAAAGGGCTATTCTAAATAGAAAAGCAGCAGGATGCTACAGAAATGAGAAACACACAACTGGAAAGGTGATAACTCATGAATTACAAATAAAGTAAACATGAAATTATAAAAGAAGACATACAAATCACTGAGAGTGGGAGAGGGAGGCAGGGAAATATAGAATATTTTTTTCTTTTTTAAATTTTTTTAACAGTAGGATGGGTTTGAGATCATGTTACTATCAGTTTAATAAAAACAGTTATAGTAATGCGTTGACAGATTTACAAAAAGGTAACCACAAGCCAAAAATTTACAAAGGAGTCACAAAAATTAAATAAAATCCATGATAATACAAAGGAAGATTACCAAACCACAAAAGGAAGAAGAAAGGAACAAAGAGGATATAGCAATTCAACTGCAAAGATAAGTTCAAAATGGCAATAAACACACATCTATCATTAATTACTGTAAATGTTAATGGACTAAATGCTCCAGTCAAAAGACACAGAGTGGCAGACTGGATAATAAAGCAAGAACCTTCAGTATGCTGCATACAAGAGACCCACTTTAGGGAGAAGGACACATATAGATTGAGAGTGAAAGGATGGAAAAGGATATTCCATGCAAATGGAAAAGCCAAAAAAGCAGGTGTTGCAGTACTGATTTCAGACAAAATAGACTTTAAAACAAAGACCATAAAGAAAGATAAAGAAGGACATTTTATAATGATTAAGGGAGTGATACAAGATGAGGATATTACACTCGTTAATATATATGCACCCAATATAGGAGCACCTAAGTACATACAAGAATTACTAACAGAGATAAAGGGGGATATTGATGGGAATACAATCATAGTTGGAGATTTTAACACTGCATTAACATCACTAGACAGATCTTCCAGACAGAAAATAAACAAGGCAACAGAGAAATTAAATACTACAATAGAAAAACTAGATTTGGTGGATATTTTCAGAGCGTTACACCCCCCAAAAATAGGATATACATTCTTTTCAAGTGCACATGGAACATTTTCCAGGATCGATCGTGTACTTGGGCACAAAAGAAACCTCAACAATTTTAAGAAGATAGAAATTATCTCAAGCATCTTTACTGACCACAATGCCATGAAACTGGAAATCAACAACAGAGAAACAAAGGAGAAAAAAAGGAAAGCATGGAGATTAAACAATATGTTATTGAAAAAACAATGGATCAATGAGGAGATCAAAGCTGAAATTAAAAAATACCTTGAGACAAATGATAATGAAAGCACAACCACTCAAAACCTATGGGACACAGCAAAGGCAGTGCTAAGAGGGAAGTTTATAGCAATACAGGCCTTCCTCAAAAAAGAAGAACAATCTCAAATAAACAATTTAACCCACCACCTGAATGAATTAGAAAAAGAAGAACAAAAAGCCCCAAAAAGCAGCAGAAGGAAGGAAATAATAAAGATCAGAGAGGAATTAAATACAATAGAGATTAACAAGACCATAGAAAAAATCAACCAAACCAAAAGCTGGTTTTTTGAAAAAGTAAATAAAATCGACAAACCTCTGGCCAAACTCACAAAGAAGAAAAAAGAGAGAGCACAAATTAGCAAAATAAGAAAGGAAAATGGAGAAATTACAACACACAAAATAGAAATACAGAATATCATACGAGAATATTATGAAAAACTATATGGAACCAAACTGGATAACCTAGAGGAGATGGACAAGTTTCTGGAAACATACTGTCCACCAAAACTGAATCAAGAAGAATCTGAACACTTGAACAATCCGATCACTAGAAAGGAAATAGAAATAGCAATTAAAAACCTCCCTACAAATAAAAGTCCAGGACCGGACGGCTTCACCGGGGAATTCTACCAAACATACAAAGAAGAACTCATACCAGTCCTTCTCAAACTCTTCCAGACGATTGAAAAGGAGGGAATACTCCCAAACTCATTCTATGAAGCCACCATCACCCTGATACCAAAACCAGGCAAAGACACTACAAAAAAAGAGAATTATAGGCCAATATCACTGATGAACATAGACGCCAAAATCCTCACCAAAATTTTAGCAAATAGAATCCAACAACACATAAAAAAGATTATACATCATGACCAAGTGGGGTTCATCCCAGGGACACAAGGCTGGTTCAACATACGCAAATCAATCAGTGTAATACATCACATCAACAAGAGAAAGGACAAAAACCACATGATCATCTCCATCGATGCAGAAAAAGCATTTGATAAAATTCAACACCCATTTATGATAAAAACTCTCGCCAAAGTGGGTATAGAGGGAACGTATCTCAACATAATAAAAGCTATATATGACAAACCTACAGCCAGCATAGTACTCAACGGTGAAAAACTCAAAAGCTTCCCACTAAAATCTGGGACAAGACAAGGATGCCCACTATCACCACTCCTATTCAACATAGTCCTGGAAGTCCTAGCCACAGCAGTCAGGCAAGAGAAAGAAATAAAAGGGATCCAAATTGGAAAAGAAGAGGTAAAAGTGTCATTATATGCTGATGACATGTTACTATATATAGAAAACCCTAAAAGGTCCACACAAAAGCTACTAGAGCTGATTGAAGAATTCAGCAAGGTAGCAGGTTACAAAATTAACGTTCAAAAATCAGTTGCATTTCTTTACACTAACGATAAATCAACAGAAGAAGAAAGTAAAGAAACAATCCCCTTTAAAATAGCACCCCAAGTAATAAAATATCTGGGAATACATCTAACCAAGGAGGTGAAAGAATTACACACAGAAAACTATAAACCATTGATGAAGGAAATTAAAGAAGACTTTAAAAAATGGAAAGATATTCCATGCTCTTGGATTGGAAGAATCAATATTGTTAAAATGGTCACACTGCCCAAGGCAATCTACAGATTTAATGCAATCCCTATCCAATTACCCAGGACATATTTCACAGAACTAGAAAAAAATCATAATAAAATTCATATGGAACCATCAAAGACCTAGAATTGCCAAAGCATTACTGAAGAGAAAGAAAGAGGCGGGAGGAATAACTCTCCCAGACTTCAGACAATACTGTAGAGCTACAGTCATCAAGACAGCATGGTATTGGTACCAAAACAGGCATATAGACCAATGGAACAGAATAGAGAGCCCAGAAATGAACCCACAAACTTTTGGTCAACTCATCTTTGACAAAGGAGGCAAGAATATACATTGGAATAAAGACAGTCTCTTCAGCAAATGGTGTTGGGAAAACTGGACAGCAGCATGTAAAACAATGAAGCTAGAACACTCCCTTACACCATATACAAAAATCAACTCAAAATGGATTAAAGACTTAAACATAAGACAAGATACAATAAACCTAGAGGAAAACATAGGCAAAACATTATCTGACATACATTTAAAAAATTTTCTCCTAGAAGAAATAAAAGCAAGAATAAACAAATGGGACCTAATGAAACTTACAAGCTTCTGCACAGCAAAGGAAACCAGAAATAAAACAAGAAGAAAACCTATGGAATGGGAGAAAATTTTTGCAAGTGAAACCGACAAAGGCTTGATCTCCAGAATATATAAGCAGCTCATACGACTCAATAAGAAAAAAATAAACAACCCAATCCAAAAATGGGCAGAAGACCTAAACAAGCAATTCTCCAAGGAAGACATACAAATGATCAAAAAGCACATGAAAAAATGCTCCATATCACTAATTATCAGAGAAATGCAAATCAAAGCTACAATGAGGTATCACCTCACACCAGTCAGAATGGCCGTCATTCAAAAATCCACAAATGACAAAAGCTGGAGAGGCTGTGGAGAAAGGGGAACCCTCCTACACTGCTGGTGGGAATGCAGTTTGGTGCAGCCACTATGGAAAACAGTGTGGAGATTCCTCAAAAGACTAGGAACAGACTTACCATATGACCCAGGAATCCCACTCCTGGGCTTGTATCCAGAAGGAAATCTACTTCAGGATGACACCTGCACCCCAATGTTCATAGCAGCACTATTTACAATAGCCAAAACATGGAAACAGCCTAAATGTCCATCAACAGGTGACTGGATAAAGAAGAGGTGGTGTATTTATACAATGGAATACCACTCAGCCATAAAAACCGACAACATAATGCCATTTGCAGCAACATGGATGCTCCTGGAGAATGTCATTCTAAGTGAAGTAAGCCAGAAAGAGAAAGAAAAATACCATATGAGATCGCTCATATGTGGAATCTAAAAAACAAAAACAAAAACAAACAAACAAACAAAAACAAAGCGTAAATAAAGGACAGAAATAGACTCACAGACAGAGAATACAGACTTGTAGTTACCAGGGGGGTGGAGGGTGGGAAGGGATAGACTGGGATTTCAAAATTGTAGAATAGACTACACTGTATAGCACAGGGAAATATACACAAAATGTTATGATAACTCACAGAGAAAAAAATGTGACAATGAGTGTGTATATGTCCGTGAGTAACTGAAAAATTTTGCTGAACGCTGGAATTTGACAGAACATTGTAAAATGATTATAAATGAATAAAAAATGTTAAAAAAGTAATCTTTAAGCTTCTTTCCGTATTGTCAAAGCTTGAAATATTTAGCTTAAACATGTACATTATAAGCAGTACATTGAAGTATTTAGAATCTCTCTCAAAGACAGTCTCAGGGCATTCTAAAACAGGAGAAAAAATTTTTTTAAACTGAAGGATAATTGATTTACAATGTTGTGTTAGGAGAGAGATTTTTGATCACATTTTCCAACTCTAGTGCAGTAAAAGTAGAAAAGAAAAAAAGTGTAACAACTTATATTTTAACAGTTTAAAGACAAAAACAGATGAATATCTCAATTTTTGCTGTAATGACATTTGCTCCAATTCAGAATTATTCCTGATGTTTTAAAAAAAATGATCCCTGATCATTAAAAAACCAAATTATGAGTAGATCCAAACTTCCATAGAAAACAAATGAGCACTTGTTGGAAACCAATAGAAAGCAACCTAAATTTCATTATTATGAAACTGGGGAGATTATCCAAATAATGAACTTTGACTAGCATTAAACCTTGTGATACAAATAATTTTTGACATGAAAAAATGCTTATGATATAATATTAAGTGAAAGAAGTTAGATACCAAATGTATATGCAATATGAATTTTACTGTATTAAAGAACAACAAGAATAAACAAACGAACCCTCCAAATAACTATTTTAAAAAGATTGAATGAAGGCATGCTAATGTTTTGGTTACTTGTGTGTGGAACTTAACAGTTTTTAATATATCCTGCAATGTGCACCTGTTGTTTTTAAAATATTCTGCAATGTGCACCTATTGTTTTTAAAATCTGGAAAATCAAATTAAGACAAGAATTTTAAGAAACAGTTTTGTTTTTGTGCTAGGACTTACCCCAGACGCAAACTACTGCTAAAGAGGTAAGAATGAACAAACTGCAGATGAAAAATTGACTTTGGTCCCAAATGGCTAAGGCAAAAAGCTCCAAACATGGAACTGAAGGAAATAGCAGAGTTTTATTTTGATGTAAAATTGGAATGGAGGAAATAAAATACCATTTTATTGGAGCAAAACATAAGGAATCTGGAGAATAAATCTAGACATTAAAAGTTATTTGATAGTAAATTCTCAGCCACTCCTTCAGAGGAATGGTCAAGCGAGGTGAAGAGAGAGAGCTTGGAAGAGCCACCATTGTACATCATACAGAGAAAATAACAGGTTACCCCACTGCTGGCTTGTTAAATGGGTCGGTTTTGAACTTGCCAGAGGCCTTTGTGATTCAATCTTAAATGGCCCCTTTCTTTAATTATTATCTGTTCTTTGCAGCTCTCTCTATTTATGTATTAGAGTAAGTAGGGTAAGGTCCTTATCCACAGCATTATACCTTCTTTCTCTCTTTCTCTTTTATGTTCTCTTTATTTCCTTTGTCCTTTACTGAGATGGAATTTCCTCATTGAAATCGTATTTTTAAAAAAAGGAATAAAATACACCACTATTTTAGATTACTTTATAAATTTTCAGACCATTTCATGTTCACTGTCTTATGAATGTATCTTCTTAGTAACTTATGAATTAAACTAAATTGGTATTATTCCAAGTTTTTGAAAACTACACAAGCTGTGGCCAGGTAAGTGTCTGGCACATTTGAAATGTGATGGAGCAAGAGTTACAACTCCACTCCAAGGAGGCTCTTGGCCCCCCAGATTATTCTGTTTCCTATAAAGCAGTGCCTTTGGGGTGTAATTCTTTAAGGCCTAAGAAGTAAAATACAATCAGTTAGGAAATGTCTCTATTTAAAACAGAGCAAATAAATACTCACATATCTTATGCATACATTAGACATTTTTTAAAAAGTTAATCACCAATTTCAGTGGAGTGAAACAGACATTGAGATCTGACCTCTACATCAGACTGGGAGATGGTGCCTACTTGGGCTAATTTGGGGGGTTTAATTTTGGAGTTTTGATATTATTTCAAAACTTTCAGGGTGTAATTCATTTTCTTGAATGATACTGGATCCTTCTTTTGTTTTTCATTCATTCGTTAAAAAGTAAATGCCAAATATTGTACTAGATGCCTTCAATTCAAGAGTGAACAGTCTCATGAAATTTGTTTCCCCAAAGGAAAGCAAAGTTATAACCTTATATAATATGCTACATAATTTAAGTCCTTGGTTTAATATTGTCGTTTTATGCCTTATACTTACATCTGCATTTTAATAAATGCAAAACAATCTGCATTTCTTGGTATGCCTCTGGGGATAGGTTTCTATCCTTTTGATATTTTGCACTGATTTAGAGCCTCTTCTCTGGGCGGTTTGTGCTGTCATAAGTTGTGTCTTTAAGTGAGGGCAATATCATCATGCAAAAGAGTAATGTCTCCATTAACGCCTAAGTCATTATTTAAAAGGATAATTATAATAATTCTTCATGAGAATCTTTACCTTCTTGGGAGGCAAGGGAGAGGCATGTTAGGTGATTCCTTCTCATCAGCTCAGGAAAACAGAGATATTTGAAGTTTGGTGCCTTTCTACAGCCCTAGGTACAGATCAGACATGAAGGAGTGACGAGCAATCCTTGACCCACTGATGACAAGTGACTTGTTTCCTGCTCAGGATGGTTTCCATGGTTTCAAGGCATGTCGCTGAGTTAGGGTCTGCTCCTTTGCTTTGGCATCTTCCTTTCTGGGGAAGCCATTTTGGCCCCTGGTTTCACCATTTTCTCTTTTCAAAAGCAACCTACACATTGAACAGAGATGACTTGCAGACTCCAGTCATAAAGCAGTTTCGATTTTGTCTCCCTCTATCCTTTAAACATGGTCTGTGGAATGAATCTTCCCCATCACTGCATGAATAGTTTCCATGATTTTTCTGGTCACTCTTTGGCAACCCAGTTTTCTGGTAACTTCAGGCCTCAAACAACTGTCTCAGGTTAGCCATTTTATTATCAGTTGCATGTGTTAATACAGACTTTAATTCTGAGTTAAAGTTGAGACATATTCCTGTCTGGAAGCTCGGAGAGAAGCCTGAAGTTGAAGTGGGAGTGGGAGGGATTTATTACCTAAGCTCCTCCTTCACCTTTCCTCTCCAGCTCACCCACAGATATTTCTGGCTCTTCGGGGGTTGGAGGTGTAGAGGAAGGAAAGCTAAGAAAGGCAGCAAAGATGTTAGTTCACAAGTCCTTGTGTGGCAATCTAGCAGCTTTGCAGGTGTTTACAGCTGACAACCTGACAGATATTGATGATTCTTTGGTAGGGGACCCCATGAGCTTCTGCACTTTCCTGCAAGATCTCAAGTAGAAGTCAGCTTGCTCTTTGCTGTATGATTAGCAAAATTGTCTTTTTCTAGTAGCAAATGATCCCTTATTGCTTTCTGGCACAAGCCATGGATTTTATCCAGTGCTTGATAAATGTATAATAATCAACTAAAGACGGACAAAGAAACAGTACATTAGACCAGGTTGGTGAGTCAGTCTTGGGAAAGAGTTCAAACTGATAGGACGTATGTGATAGAAGAACATGAAGATCAACACAGTGTTAAAATAATACTGGTATTGCAAGTATGCGGGAACAGAAATGATGAGACTGAAGTCATCCACAAGGGGAAAAGACATACGGGGAAGTAAGAAGAGCAGAAAGCTGGAAGTTGTGTTGCCAAATCAAAAGAGAAATCTGCATGTGACATTAGGATTGTCTGTGAATCAGGAACTGTGGAAATGTAAAAGAGGAAGTTATACAAGCATATTGCATTTGTGTTTAGGCAGAAAATAATTTCCCAACAACATATGACCTAACAGGATTCCCCAGCTCCAAGTATCTTTGCCTGAGTGCTTCTAAGTATTTAAGTAGTCAAATAAAACAGGGAGGAAAAGGAGTCAGTGGACATCATGATTCTTTTATAAGGGAAGTTTTGTATGTTTCTTATAAAAGAATGCAAGTATAAGTTATAAACAAATAGTTGAAATAAAGGTTTAATTTATAGGCAGTAGGACCACTAATATGCTCACTAAATACTAGCTGGGTGTTGGGACCCTATTTAATGAGATTTACCAACCCCCCCAAACCAACATGTCTATCTGTTAAATAGCCATTAAATATCAGTAATTTTTGTTTGTTATGGAAAATACGGTGAAACTATTCGAACCGACAGAAAGCTACAAATAATAGTTATAAGTAGTATTTATTGAGTGTTTATTAGAAGCCAGACACTGTTCTACAGATTTCCTGAACATAATCTCCTTTCAGGATTCCTGGGCTATCAGGTCAGTAGTCCTGCATTCTCATTCACAATTGGGGGAAGTGTAATTAACTCGCCTAAGTTCACACAGCTGGTCAGTGATGTGAAGCTCGAACTCAGGTAGTCTGACTCCAGAACTCATGTTCCTACTGATAAGTAACCCAATGGCCACTGTCTAATAATAGTAGCCTTAAAGCTAGACGCTGGTGATCTGATTTTCAGCCCAGACCAGACCTTCTGTGGTCTTTGTCACGCTGATGGTAGGAGTCAGATGATCTGTTGAAAGCATCTGTTATGAGCCCTCACTATCACTTATGCTTCTGCCAGATCAAGTCCTGGAGACAGAAAAGCAGAGCTCCTGAAGTTTCAATCCTCCTAACTCTTTCTTTGTCTCAGGTTTTTTTTTATTCTTTCACAAGCTGCAGTCTCAAATTCATCATCCCTTTGTTGACCACCGAATTTCTCTTTCTCTTCCTCCTGCATTACTTCCTTTTGGTTCTTCCATTTTGCTTGCTGCCTGGGTTGGAGGTGGGCAATGCTGTAGGGAAAAACTTGTCTCAAAGATTCACTGATGGCTGAGAGCAGAGAGGAAGTGTTGGCAAAAGTCTGAAAACATGCACGCAGACCACCTGAAGGTTTTGCATTTGTGGTATTGTATTACAGTTCACGTTTTGGGGGCAAACAGTGAATGATGAAAGCCTAAAACAAAACAAAACAAACTCTGAAAAGGAATGTTGTGCTCACATAATTGTTGCTTGTCAAAACCACATTTAATAACTATAGCCCATAGCGGGATTTGGTTCTCTGCAACATCATTAATAATTAATCCTTTAAATTTATTGTTGACAGCTAATGAATACATACCAAGTTTATTGCTCTCTCTAAATTCTTGCCCAAGACGTCAATTTATTTTCTTCTTATTTCAGTTTTATTTTCCCTATTTTTAAAAAGTTAAAATTAATGTCATTTCATACTGTTCCATAATGCTTCTAAAAACTCATTTTTCCCCTAGAGCTTACTTACCAATAAAAGTTTTGAATAATCAAATCGTAGCTATCCCTTTATCTTTCCTTTGGCTAAATGTTAGATTATGCCCTCTGGTTAAGAATTGCATCGTGTGTATCTCAATGCAGTGCCAACCACGTTGCTACCTTTTACAACTAAACAATGACCTTAGTAACAACACATATGAGAGCTTATTAACTTTAACTGAACATATTAACCTTAACAGAGCATATACTTTTAAGGAAATAATTATGCATCCTCACTAGACTGTGTGGGAGTTGAAAGTCTGGAAACGATATGGCAAGACAGTTATGTAAGAAATTCAGCTAAACATACTCAGCTGAAACAAAGCATCTAAGTCTAGAAATAGTGTATAGTGGGTGACACCAGGAAGTTAAACCACATGGCATGGATGACAGTATCCTGAGTTAGAGATTCTACAGTCACTCTTTGCAAACCCATTCCACTGCCTAGTGTTGAAATCTGAAGAAAGCTCTTTGCATGCAATCTGTATTTTTGGTTGTTTCTTCTTGGATTATCTGCACAGAAGGGGAAAACAACTGATTCTTACCCTTTCTATTGGCCTGAAGACTTTTACTAAGTTTTTAATTCTTTCTCTAAGCTAATACCTGTTGTTATTCATAATTTTTGATAAGCTTGTTTGCCGTACAGCTTTCCTGTCTATTGAGGTGGCTACTAGTCACAGTGGCTCTTTAAGTTTAAACCAATTAAAGTAAATACAAATTTCAGTTCTTCAGTCACAGTAGCCACATCTCATGTACTCAGCAGTTCTGTGACTGATGGCTACCATGTCGGACAGTGTAGCTCTAGAACATTTTCCACACTGCAGAAAGTTCTAATGGGTAGTGTTCCTTAGTGTGGAACAACCCTGATCTCCTGCCTGTATGTTCATAATGACAGACAGTTACCTTTCAGAGATTTGTGATAATTCTCTTAGGTTGTTGAGTGCATACTAAAAGAATCTTGGAGTTGGTGAAATAATTTTTACCCCATAAAGATATTCTTAACAGTAGGATAGGACCTAACACAGGGAGGGACTCAGGGATCCTCTCTCAGGTCTCAGAAAATCGTCCTCTTTACCCACTTGGCTACTGATTCATACTCTATTTCTTTCACTAGGAATTAGGAAAACCCACTGAGTTTTTCACTCTGCTTGCCTTATATTTTCATCATTCATTTTTTGATGAAGTATGCTCCTTAAATTTTACTAGAGAACATTACAACTTCTGTAATAAGGTAGGTTGATGTTGTTCATAGTTCAGCTAAACAAAGTTCCAGGTTCTTAAGCTGATTTCTATGATCCTCATAATCCTTTAAACATATCTATCACATAGTGGAGTCCTGCAGATTCTGAGGTAACATAATATTAATAGAGAATGACTTCAGTATTTTTACTTTTGCATTCCTGTATATATGCATTAATCTCAGTGTTTTATTTTAAAAGTGAGGTGTTAAAACTGTGTATAGGTGCTTTTCCCTACCTCATATTTGGTGACATGGCCCCCACTGCATGGTACCACAGCAGGCTCTGTACTGATCATGATATTAAGATGAAGATTTCACATGAATAATTGGAAGGAAAATATAAGCAATTGTTTGTCAATTGAGTTACTTCTGAGATTTCAGGTTCAAATCTATTTTTTTCTTTTTCTATCTTGGCAGCTAATGAGCGTCCATATATCGTTAGTAAGTGATTCAGACCTAAATATATTGCTGGTGCTCACAGAAAAGCATTCAACTCAAGAATGACTTATTTTTTCAAAGATAATATTTAGCGGGAAGGATCATAAAGGGATAGAGATCTTGGATGTGACAAATGTTATGGGTTTATTTAAATCCCTTAAAATTTTTCTATGCAAAAGTCTGATTCTCCTTCAGATCCTCAGTGACTATTTCCATCTGGCTAAAGCATTGTTGCCTCTGGGATCCCAGTGGGGTGAAAAGATGAAGTGGCCCAGGGCAGTAGCTTCGTGCATTTTACATTATCACCTGTCACTACGTCTTAACGTTCTTTGTAAGAACAAGGTGGCCTGCCCCACTCAGGCCAAGACCTTGATCACCCGCCAGATGCCCAGCAGCTTGTTTGACCTCATTAAAATTGAGCGATCATGTTAATGTGTGGGGCTGAGGCCAAACCTCTTAGAGCTGTTTCAAATTTCTGAGGATATTATCATAGGATTTGGTTTGTGATCTTTTCTTAGTATTTTCTAGCGGATCGGTCTGAATAGAAATAGACGAAGAGGGAATTAGATCTGGAAATTGGAATTAAAAGCAAAATGTGCTACAAAAAATACAGCCAACACATGGCTCCTTCATGTTTTTTTTTTTTCCCTCTAAGAAATAATTTGTGGTACAGAAACCTATAAGATATAATACTTAAAAAGTACTGTTAAATGAAAACTTGCGAACTATGGAAGCATGATGGCATTAGCTGCCCAGAGGGGCAAATAATTATAGCTGTTTTTTATTGGCAGGGAGAGTTTCTACCTGATACTGTGCTAACCCAGTCGTGACCTCTGCTTTCATGCCTATCTTGCTGAAAGTAAAAAATGTGAATTTAGATCACATAGAAAGTGTTGCACAGGATTACAATGCATTTCTAGTGGCTTTGTCAAGATCACGTGGAGTCGGCAACTGGTTAGATTTTCTGAAGGTTGCAGATGTTCTTGAACATAAATCAAACCTCTGTCTCTGAAGGATAAAGTTTTTACTTCTAGTTTAATTATTTACTGCCAAAGGACATGCTTCTACCATTGCTTGGGGTCCAGTTAACTTCCCTGCACAGTGGTCCTGTCAAGATGGTACAAATGCCTCCACTAATTGGTGTCCTGCCCTGTTGTCCTCACGCTGAGTTCAGCATGAAGCCAGTCTCTCTCAAAGAATAGGCTTAGTGTGATGAAAGCCCTGTGATGCTACAGGGCACAGATGTGCAGTGCCGGAATGTGTTTGTTCAGTCTGCATGGACACTTTTTCAAACACAAAGAATATAGTTGATCACACTTGATTGTTATTTTTAACTTTCATAGAAATGATATGTTATGCACTTGTACTCTTGCAGATGGATACCTATAAACCATCAATGACCCCAGAAATAATCATTCTTTCTTAAAACTGACATTAGCCATACAAGTAGTCAGAAGGAGTGAACACTCAGGCTGAATCCTCGTGGTCAGATGACATCTTATGCTTGCATCTGGGTCCTTTTGGGCACCACCTTGATCACTTCATTTCGTATCTGTACCTCAGTCTCCTTGTCTATAAAATTATGACCCAGAACTAAAAGTTGATTCATGTTCCTTCCTGTATTTAAAGTAAATGATTATATGACATAACTGGGCCAAAGGATGAAAGTGAGGATTAATGAAATAAGTCATAAGCTTTGCTCTTTTGATTGATGGAGATTTGATAATCATACACTTGATTGTTTTTATCATTCTCTTTACCAAAAATGAAAGTGGGAATAGAAGAATAAGAATGACAGCTTTCCCATGACCTTAACAAAATCGGAGCACCTTACATTTGCACAATAACACCTAATCTTTTTCTGATTATCAAGCAATTTACATACATGATAGGATTTGAACTTTTACAGCCACCTGGGGTAGTGAGTGAATAAAGCAGCTATTGTTGTCCAGAGTCTCAGAAACCTCACGTTGGAGAGGTCCCAGTGGTTAGTGATTGAGCGAGCATGAACCCATTTCTTTTGTCACTAGTACAATAGCTGTTCCACACTATGAATCTACCTCTACACTGTATTTACAGCTAGTAACCCTTCTAATACTTTTTCAGGCTTAGAAGAACAGAACCTTGCAATATATAGGATGGTCATTTGCTTTTCGCTTACTAAAACCATTTTTGGTTGGTATTTCAATGTATTTGACCTCTATGCTAGTCACATTTTGAAAAATTAAATTGTAGAATTGTTGTGGAAATGATTTTATTTTTACTTTACTTTCAAAGCTGTATGAAAATTTTTAACTTCTTAGAGGTAGAGGTGGAAGGAATCCTACAGGTCTATCATTGCAGTGGGAAGTCATCATAAAAATGGATATATGTATGACTGGTGGGGAGAGGGACTGGACTGTAAATTGCCTGGTAAAACCTAACTGGCTTCTTAAATTTGAAATTGCCCCCTTGACACCTAATTATAAGAAATTATATTGAGATCCTGGAGGGATACACACACTCGATTTTTATTTGTTTTTTTCTTTAAATTCATGAATAACATGGTAACCAAACATTGGACAATCTGAGAAATCTTGTTTGCAATGTGACTATTTCTAGATAGCAAAGGGGTATGATTCATTGAGAAATCTAGACCCTGCACTGTGACACATTGTATGACGTCTCAGGAAGTTTATTCTTTGAGCTGTGATAATAAATCACAACCCCAAAGCATGAGTTCTCAAAGAACAACTATTTTAGAGCTATCTTCTTGAGGGTTGTTTGATTTTCTAACAACTGTTGTTAATGAAGCTGAAATTTCTAAGCAGGAGACAAGCACTTACATGAGTTTTTTCAGGTTTATGCAGAATTATGGTATGTAATTTTTGATTTCTTGAAACTCTGTGATAGACATTTTTTCTAGGTTAACATTCATTATATTAACATGGCTACTGTTTCAAAAAATGAACACCCTTGATAAATAATATTTGCTGTTTTCAACCCTCCTCAAAAGACATCTTCAGGGGTCCTAGATTGGCTATTTTGAATGGAATCAACCTAAAAATGACATTCCCCACATTGGCTCATTCTCTTGACTGGGTTGCCCTGTCTTGGTTTGGCTAAGTCATCTTTATCTTTGGATGCTGGGTAAAGACTTTTATTCTTGTTCTGAAAATCTTGCTGATTTGCAGAACAAACCTCCAGCCCCAGTTTTTTTCTTTTGTAAGTTACATAAGTCGTGCTGTGTGAACTAACATCTTGTCACTCATTGTCCTAAAGCAAGAGCCAAACTGGTGAGAAACCACCCACTGTTGAATATGAAACCTGTGCCAAAAAGGCAACAGCTCCATGCTGCTCTGCTGTGCCCCGAGTGATCAAACAAGCCTGCGAGCAAGCAGGAACTGCAGCAGCAGGAATCAAAGGAGTCCACTAGCCACGCAGAGTAGAGAGGAGCAAGGCAGCGATTTTCTTAAGGTGAGGTGACACTATGCAAGCAAAGGCACCCTTCCATTGTTTTTGTTCCGGACATTTGAGCACCATTAGAGGAGAAACTGCAGGCTGATGCAATTTTTATTCACTGGATAGAGAAATGACAGAGGACCATTGCTAGGAAGATTTTGCTTCCTATTTGGTGTTTGTGTTTATATATTTATGTTTATACTTATATTCTTATTTTGTTCTGAAAACAACTTATAGTATCTCAGTCTATTATGTGCATATGTATGTGTGTAAGATATACACACACACACACACATATATATATATATATATATGAATTTTTGGTTAAGGCCTTCTAGATTATCTTTTAAAACTTTCCCCCCAGTTTTATTGAGATATAATTAACATAGAGCATCATATTAGTTTTAGGTGTATAACATAATGAGTATATATATGTATATATTGAGAAACGATCACTACAATAAGTTTAGTTAACATTCATCACCTCACGTATACAATTTTTTCTTATAATGAGAACTTTTAAGATCAATTCTCTTAGCAACTTGCAAATATACAATACAGTCTTGTGGACTGTTGTCACCAGAGCTTACTTATCTTGTAAGGGAAGTTTATATCTGTTGACTGAAATCAAATGCACAACCTAAGAGTTGAGAGTTACGTTTTACTTGGTGGATTTCCTGAGCACTCAGCCCAGGACACAGCATCTCAGATCACTCTAAGAGGGTGTTCCAAAGTGGCAAGGTAGAAGCCAGGATATATGGGTTTTTGCAACAAAGACCAGGTGGTCTGAACATCAAAAAATTACTGTTAATTAAAGAAAACCAGTTACCTCAAGTTGAGAAATATAGCACTTTTCTACATATGGGAAGGTGCTAAGGTCTGGGCTCATTGAAATCATTCCTTTGATACGCACCTAGCTGTCAGTATCCTGCTCTTTCACATTCTGAGTTCCCTCAGGGTGTCTGGTTGGGGAGTGGCTACAGAGGCCAGGCTGCCTGCTTGTTCATATCCTGATTCCCTCTGCTCACTGTCAGGGGGGTGGCAGTAGTGGCTGGTGACTTGATGGACACAGCATCCTTTGATTACTGCTATGGCTGGCAATATTTTTCATTCATGTATCTTTTGACCACGTTCACCCATTTCCCACCCCCATCCCCCACATCTGGCAATCTGTTCTCTGATTGTGTAAGTTATT
The DNA here is from genome assembly GCF_048773025.1 of Camelus bactrianus. Taxonomy (NCBI): domain Eukaryota; kingdom Metazoa; phylum Chordata; class Mammalia; order Artiodactyla; family Camelidae; genus Camelus; species Camelus bactrianus. The sequence continues at coordinate 38,083,155 of NC_133540.1, forward strand.
GTAGATTCCATATATAATGAGATAATACCATATTACATAGTAATTGTCTTTTTGTGTCTTATTTCACTTAGCATAATGTCCTCAAAGTCCATTCATACTGCCTCAAGACAAGGTTTCCTACTTTTTGATGATTGAATAATATTCTATTGTGTGTGTATATCTATATCTATCTGTATCACTTTTTAAAATCCATTTATCTTTCAGTGGACACTTAGATTGTTTCCACATCTTAACTATTGTAAATAATGCTGCAGTAAACATAGGGATGCAGATTTCTCTTTTTCTTTAAGATAGTGATTTCATTTCCTTTGAATATATATCCAGAGTGGGATTGCTCAAGCATATGTTAGCTCTTCTTTTAATTTTTTGAGTAACCTATACTGTTTTCCACAGTGGTTGCACCAATTTACATTCCCACCAACAGTGCACAAGGATTCCCTTTTCTCAACAGCCTTGTCAACACTTGTCTCCTTTCTTTTTGATGATGGCCATTCTAATAGGGGTTAGGTGATATCTCATTGTGGTTTTGACTTGTAGATTATCTTTTATAGATAAAACAAGACAGAATATTTTAATATACTCATCTTAATGATGGAGTTAATCACAAACAATTGTTTTAATGTCATTTAATTCCTTCAGAGACTCGTTTCTGTTGCTCAAATTGAAATCTTGATTTTGCAGGATATTAAGAGGAAATGCATTGACACAATTGATCTTTCACAAGATATTTAATAATTAATAACTTAAAAAATCCGTTCATATAGACTCTTGGGAATGATCATTTTTAGATGTGGAGTACAATACTGTAACTCTATACTACTTCCAAACCCTCAGAGTAACACTATAGAAGACATAAAAATGAGTAGACAGGCAAAAGGAATACTTTGCTGCTTCTAGTGAGTGGTGTTCATACTGTTTCCATCATTTAGCCATTTACCCTGCCTGCTGACTTATGGTTAATTGTGTATTTCCCACAGATTCATAGCATCACCAACATTTAGTTACAGCAAAATATTGAAACTGATTAGATTTGGGGTAGGAATGGGTTGATGGTATTGGGGACAGGGTGGGCACTGAGGCATTAAATACAGAGAATTCCTGGCTTCTTGTTTTCAGCTCTTGGCTACTGAGCCCCCAGCAGTCTCATTCTCCGCTGCATCTGTTTACATACCCTTTGGTTCGGCCATGTCAAATTACTTGGGGTTTCAGGCCATGCTCTCTCATGTCTGTGCATTTTCACAGTATGAGGGAGGAATGTTTCTTCCCGCTCCTAGTGTATCTATGAATGTGGAGGCAGATCTGCTAGAGTAACATTTCTGACCTCTCTTTGTGCCCTCATACCTGTCACTCCAGGGAGGGTGAAGTGTGACTTTTCCAGCTGGGGGTTTGGAAAGAGAAGCTGAGCGTGAATCTGCCAGCCCCTTCTCCTTCTTTTCTCTACTTTTCTTGGGAGCTTGCCGGTGGTCTTCTCTCCCCGTGTTCTCACAGTGACGCATTGCCTGTGACTGGAGAAGTAAGTCTGGCCGACTCACTCGCAGTGTCCACTGCCCACAGGTGCAACCTGTATCATTCACCCAAGGCTTCTTTGATAATAAAGATTTTCTTTTTGGCTCCCGTCTGCTGTCTTCTTTGGATTATTTTTCAGTTCTCGTTTGGGGTTAAGGGGTACTATTTTCTGGGTCCATGTGAACCTATAAAACATGTACTGTCTCTTTTCCTGCTATGTTCTTTTTCTTCTGTTTATCTTTCTCAAATTCAACTAAAGGATGATCCCTCTCCCATTGGTTGTCTTCCTTTCTTCTTGTTCTGTGCTTTTGAAGAATTGCACACATATGTTCTGTAGCTTATTTTCCTGTCTGTCTTGCCCCCCAGACTGCAGACTCCAGGGTGTAGGGACTGGTTCATTGTCTTCCTGGTACCTACCATAGAACTGGGCATATAGTAGGTACTCCATAAAGGTACAGGAAGTGAAGTGAATAAACTATGAAAAGATCAAGGCAATTTTTCATCCATCAATATCAGATTATGGGAGGTAAGTCCTTTGGTCATAGAGAAAATGTGTTTTCTTCATAAACTGTTTGTCTCCTATATTGTTGCCTTAAACCACTTCATATGAACCGTAATTAGGATGATATGCATCCAGGAGTTTTGTTGCGAAAATTACTCGACCTCTGACTCCAGATGCCCTAACAGTGTTTGAGTATTGTCGTCCATGTTCCTCCCCGTGTAATTATTTTGGCTGGTACATCCAGAAAGAGTAAAGATGAGTATAGATATAATATATGCCTTAGGAATGGGAGTCTATTTGAGACTTAGCAGAACACTGGGGTGGAGAGCAGAACATCTGATATATATTTTGTGGCCATGTCTGGAGATAAATCCTGAGGCCTAACTAATAAAGTGGTTCATTTGAAATGAATGATTTTGAAGTGAGGGGTAGAGTAGGAACCAGTGATTGGCTGAGTGGGTGGCCGCTCAGGCCTTAAATCAAAGGGTGGACTCCATCCCTGCTTCCTGTGGACGCAGGGACTTGCTGTTCATCATTGGCTTTATTCCCACGTTGCATGTGATTGACACCTATCCACTGCCCAGTTTAGCATCTTTTCATGCATATCCATCCTCTCCAAGTGGTTAGAAGCCCCTCTGGAGCAGGACGACAGCAGTGACACACCTCTTGGTAACTTGGCAAGCGTGTTACAGAGAGCCTTGCATGTAGTGGGTGCTCACAGACAGTTTGGTGATGGATCCTCTGTAACACTAATAGTGAAAGTGACTCTCAACGTGTGAAACGTGAAAATAGTTACAAATCCCTGTCTGGAATCTCTGAACAGATAACAAGAATATCAAAACTTTGATTCTCTCAGTGTCCCCCCTTTTAATTACCCCTTACGTCAAAACAAAACTGATTTTTCTGCTAGCTTATTGAAGTTGAAGTAAAGGATTATTGCACCTAAAGAGAAAAGAATGGAAATCTTGGAAAATATTCAAGACTCGCAGGTTCAGTATCAGTAAATAATGTGTCGCTGCTGAGTTCTGGGAGAAAATAAATGCTTCAGCTTCCAAAAACTGTCTGTTAAACAGAAAGACAGGTGTATCATGTTTACAGGGGATGTGACATTATAAACTCAGCTGCAACAACCCATCCAGATGAGCAGTGATCTGTAGCTCTGAACCCAGGGAACCCTGTCACAGGTTTTACGGGTAATTTTCGTTTGTGAGTGTTTAGACACCTTCGCTGCCAACTGGAATGGAGCCAGTATCAGTAACAACACAGAGATGAAAAACCGTGATCTAATCAACCCCCATCAAACCAGTCAGTGGTAAAACAGTGTTTCCCAGAAACACTTATTACAGATAACATTTCGGTTGTTAAATTTATGAAGTATAGAGTTATATAACTTCTTTCTTGAAAAAGTCAAGACTGCATTTTCATACACACATCTACCAACAAACACAGTTCAGCAGTGGAAGCAATAAGGTCATTGACAAAAATAAATTACATAAATGGTATTTACCAATTTTCAACATTCACTAAGAAAGTCCACGTAGGGGGCGCGGCCTTGCCAATTATGAAAAATGTTATCCTGAATAATTAGCAGAGTGTGTTGACAAAAATGTCAGCGTGAGCGGAGGCAGCGTGGTTTATCTGCTGGCATATGAGAGACATCTTTTTGAACCCACAGTTTTGCTAGTTTAACATGTTCCAGCCTTACTATAAACCCTTAATGTAAATTTGGCAAAGTCAGTGCTTACCTTAAAAGAAACTGCCTCTATCTGCGTCATGGGTATATCACGGACAAATGTTGCTGCCCTGATTTTTGAATGGTGGTGCCTACTCCCTTTCCTCCGTGGGTGAGACATTAGGTATCCCCCAAAGAATGAGGAAATGCCCACAGTGACTTGAATTCTCTATGTGAGGAGACTTGGGTCCACACAGATCATAGATCTCTGTCCTCACCAGGATGAAACAGAGATTCCTAGATCCTTTCTGTTGTCAGCTCACTGGATTTAAGGTTCAAGGTATAGGCACCCCTCCCCATTATATACACCTGACCTTATATGGGTGAGTATTTTGGTCATTAGCTGCTTCATTAACCTGCAACTAATTAGACTACTTTGAATATCCACCTAGGAGAAGCTACGAGGAGGAGGGAGTGTGATGGGATATTGGATACCTGTGGAGAGCCCTGTTACTGTAGTTTCAATATGTTAACTTTTGAGTTAATAAGTTTCAGAAGCAAAAAGATATGCAGTATTCATTTATCTCTTAATCATTCTTCTGAAAGTACTCTTTCAAGGGTCACAAGCCACCATCTAACACAAAGTCAAAAACGCTTCCTCAATCCAAAGTCTCCTTTATCTTGTAGAAGCCTTTGGCCCTAATGGTGGACATATCCTATCTTCCCCATGCCTCCCTTGGGCATCTCTGTTGTTTCTCTGTCTCCTTTACTAGTTTCTCTTATGTCTTTTATTTCCTTATATGTGGGAGCTTCCCAAGTTGCATCCTTACACTCTTCTTTCCATGAATTCACGTGGTGATCTCATCCTTTCTCATGGTTCCAATTATGCTTTACGTGCACATAGCTTTCAAATATATATCCAAGTTTTTGGAGCACACTCCCACTATCCATATGTATTTCATACGTTTTATACTTAACATGTAAAAACCATACTGAGAATCTTTACTTCAAAATTGTCTTTTCAGTTTCATTTCCTCATCCTTGTTAGTTGCAGCATCATTCTCATAGTCACTCAGGATCTAAGCGTCAGATTTCATCTTAACTCCTTCCTTACCCCAATACTGAGTTCCATCATTTCCTCCTACTTGGCATGTCTTATGTCTTTTCTTTCTCATTGCCAACTTTCAGTTCGTGTTTTGATTCTCTCTTCTCAGAAAGCTAACACAACCTTTGAACAGGCATCTGAGCATCTTTTTGGACCTCAGTTCATTCTGTAAAATGTCTTTAGTTTTATCTTGTGAAAATACATTTTTTTAATAACTTCACTATTCTAAAAGTCATCTCTTTCACTCACTAAATATTTATTGAGTTTGCACTACATGCCTTGGACTCTCCTAGATCCTGGAGTACAAATGGAAGTGAGACATCGTTCTCGTCCTTAAGGAATTCCTAAATAAATCACCAATAATTCTAATAGAGTGTATTTGCATAATGATAGACATTTTATTATCTCTAGATTAGCCACTTAGAATTCCTTTCCTCTTTTCTCTTACTATATAATTCTTTGCCCTTTTCAAAACCCAGATAAAATAGCATCTCCATCATGGTCTCACTTAATCACATTTCCTTCATTTGAAGTCCCATATAATTTATTCTGAGTCATTTATTTGGAAATTCATCATCTGGTAGTTTGTCATCTCCTCTATTGCTAATTTTAACTCTAATTTAATGTTTAATATTTTGTCCTGTATTCTCATTTAGATTGTCCAGGTTCTGAGATCAATAATAAAGTCTTACACCTGGCAGCTTCCCTAGGCCCTTAGAGTGTATTGCTGTTTGGTGTTCAAATGCAAACATTACAAATGATAAGTAATATTAAGTATATTTTACTGGCCAAATAAGTTAAAATCTTTTTTTCTTACCAATATTTAAATCTGACCCTGACATTAAATAGCTTGAAGTGTTTTTTTACAACCACGTTTTTATACAGATTCCTTTTTAACGTAGGTGTTCTCAACCTTCTATTCCATTCAGAACTTGTCCTTGAAATTTCTAAATCTCATCTACCTTTAACAGTTTCCACAAGAATTGTTGTTATAAATGAAACCCTGTGTAGTCTCCCGAGAGGTAGAATGTGCCCTTGAAAATAGTTCCACTGGAATACATTTTCTAACTCAGGAGATCATGATTTTTGTCAGTTTGGTCTCAAGGCAAAACTTGAGTGTTAATGTAATGAAATAAAATATAATGCTGGTGATACAGCAGCCACAAATTCCATTAGATGATAGTCTATACTTATCTTGAATGATGAACTAATTCAAGATTTTAATGTTATCAAGTGTTTTAAAAATTAAATTGCTCTGTTGCAATAGAGTTACAGTTTTCTCTTGCCACTATAACAAACTGCCACAAACTTAGTGGTTTAAAAGAACACAAATGTATGTTTTTCTTACAGTTCTGTAGGTCAAAAGAGCTACATGAGTCTCACTGGGCCAAAGTCAGGGCATCTTAGGGCTGGGTTCCTTCCTGGAGGCATGAGGGGAGAATTCATTTTCTTGCCTTTTCTAGCTTCTAGAGATCACTGGCCCCTTTCTCCGTCTTTAAATTCAGCAGTGACAGGGAGCTGAGCTCTCATATTTCTGTGTCTCTGATTCTCTCTTCCATTGTCAAGTTTCCCTCTGACCACAGCCAAGAAAGACTCTTTAACTACTTGTGCGATTAGTTTGGACCAACTTGAGTAATCTAGAATAATTTCACCATCTCCAGGTCTTTAACTTAGTTCCGTCTGCAGTCTCTTTTCCCATGTAAACTAACATAGTCCCAGGTTCTAGAAATCAGGGGGTTGACTTTTTGGGGTGGCTATTATTTTGCCTACTACAGATGATTTTTATGCACCTAGAACATTGTCTATTTTCAACTGAATGTATTTCAGTATTATTAATAACTGTTCTAAATTCCCTTTGATCATAAAATCTTAGAATGTAGAGTCCACAGAGGTCATCCATAGTAGCTAGGGTTCAAAATGGCCCTCAGTGGGCCACACCTCTTGGTATTCATGCTTTTGCACTGTCCCCTCCCATTTTGAATCAGGGTTGACTTTGTGACAAACAGAATATGATGGAAATGAGGGTGTGTGACTTCTGAGACTGTCACATAGAAAGCATTGTGACTTCTTGCCTTGGCCTCATACCATGTAGTGAGGACCTTCAAGCAGCCTTATGAAGAGGGCCCTGTGAGGAGAAACTGAGGCAAGAGCCAGCACCAACAGGTCAGTCATCTGAGTGAGCTGCCTGGAAAGTGAATCTACGGGTCTCAGCCAAGTCTTCGAATGACTCAGCCCTACCTGACATTTAGCCTGCAATTGAATGGGACCACTGTTCTAAGGTAGACCATGCCACAGTACCTATGCTGTCGGCCCAAGGAGTGGCAGCTGTTTCTGTGGAGTGTAGACAAATCTCCAGGCCCCTCACAGTCTAAGTCAGAGCTGAAGTTGGAAAGAGAGGGAGAGTTACTTGTAGGATGGGAACTGGCTCTTCTGGAGTATTTAGGTGTAAAACTCTGAGTCAATATACTCTTAATTTAGAGTGGGGCCTGCCCAGTTGTTACGAAAGTGTAATTGTCAAAGTGAATATAATGTAATTTATTTAATAGTTTTTAAGGTAGATTTCTAACTTTAAATGTTTAGATACATGGTATCGGGCCCCCACTTGTACTCTTGCACCTCCCCTCCGTTTGCCACTGATGGGGCTGGTGGAGGGTGCACTTGGGTCTATACACATGTGCACGTCTGTTGAAGAAGTACACGATAAGGAACGGAGTAAATGGGGTGACAAATAAATTTTCCAGCATTGCTTCTGATTCTTGAGCTTTAGTTCTTTGTGGTAATAAAGCTGACTCTTAGGTACCTGAAATTAATCTCAGACATTACATCTCGGAAGCATTGATTAGGTCATTTCTAGAAAGATGTGAAAATATTTACTGCCCTCTGCGTGGCACATTCATCACTAAATTCCTGGATGGAATTCTGTGTTCAACTGGATCCTGAGGAGCCTAAATCTTTACAAATTTCAGTTCTTCAGTCTCCTTTGTCCCCTGTTCCCTTGGTCCAGTGCTTATAGAGGGTGGTCCCAAAGCTAGCAGCCCTAGCAGGAATCTGTGGGAAAACAAAATCTAAGGACCTTGTCCCCCCTCACTCCTAAGACCTACTCAATCTGAAACACTGAGGTTGGCAGGAATTTAACAAGCCCTTCAGGTGATTCTGAAGCAGCTACAGTGAACGTTTGGAGACTACTGCCTTAGCCTGCACCCTCTTTTGGATGGAATTATCAGAGACAAATATTGTACAGTTAAGAGTTTTTTATCTGCCATATTGGATCAACAGACACCAAACAACACTACTGAGAAAAAGTGTGCTTTTATCATTAAAACAAAGAGGACTTTTACTTCAAGTTCTCTCTAGAAGAAATGAGCACATAAGCTAAATTTCATCTGCTTGGTGCCTTTTGATAATGTTTGCTTGCTCTTTGAATTGCCTAATTTTTATATTTAGCAATGGTTCCAAGTTGTAGTTTTTGATATTGTTCTTGTTTTCCAAGGCCAAAGCCCCTGAGAGATGATTCATCAAGGATTGAAACACCATAAAGTAGAATCAATAAATTAGGTTAAAACTGAACTTCAGAGTTGGAGGGTAGAAAGAGAAAATGCAACTATTTCTCCACATGCCATTTAACTTCCAGAAGGATAAACAAAATTGTTGCTTGTTTTTTTCTTTTCAGTTTGATTAAATTCTCTGATTGCAATAACAATGCAGACCCACTCTGATATTCACCGTAAATTGAATAGTAATTTAAAAAAGAATGTGTTTTTTTATCTAGTAGCAGGAAAAGAAGATGGAAAATCATTTGTACTTACTTCTGACTTTACACTAGGGTTAATATTTATTGATGAGTAATTGATATTTAATATGATTTTACTTATGTCTACTTAGAAACACAGTGAGTTTTTATATAAAAGAGATGAAATGAACATACCATTTTTACACACAGAACCTACCATTGTTTTTATGTCTTCATTTATCATAAATAAGTGATTTTATCTCCTTTTTTCTCAATTTTATCTTCTTTTCATTAAAAATGTTATTATCATACAACCAAAATGTGACGATAAATTTTTGACGTTTTCTCCTATTTATGCTTTTGTGTTAACTTTATAAATATCCCATCTTTGCCTTATATTTAAAGTTGAATAAGAAAAGGCGGATAGCAATTTGACTTGTAGGATCTTTAAATGACAAGAGCAGCTAGCTAAGGATGTAAATAACTTTATGGCCATTTTCTTGTTATGAATTTGAAATAGAATCTAGCAATCATAACCTATGGTGTTTATTCTCAGTCCTATGTTAAAAGCTAGGAAGTCTGAAATTTCCTGTCCTGGAATAAAATAAACATTTTCCTGTTGAAATTTTACCTCAAGCCTTGACATTACTCAACACTCTCCTTCTCACCGGCCGCCCTTTGATGGTGTATGTTACATTGATGATCTACTACAATTCCTAGTCTTCTCTTAACTCAGATATAAAAGATAAATTTTCCCTGCTGATTCTGGGAAGATCTCTTCCTTATCTTAATTCATCTTTCCAAATGATGCGACCACTTATTTTTAATATTAACCCTGTCCTGTGTTCACTGATTCTCCTTTTCCTCCTCCTGAGGGGGATTGAATACTCAGGTGCTTCTGGATCAAAGCTGATGTGCCATGGGAAAACTCTTACAATCTGGCTGTTGTCATTTTCCTGGCTTTATTCGTCCACTTTTCAATATGAACATTGTTGCCAGTGACATTGCTTATGCGTACAGACGAGTTGAAATGAAGCCAGTCTTGATCTGTTGTAACCTATTCAATCTACTTGTGAGAATTGCTCACCTATGAAACCACCGCCATCATTAACCATTCTCACCTTTTTTCTAAAGTCTTCCATCTCAATGAATAGAGCATGGCTTGCACTAATTGACTTGTTATTTGTGATTATTTTTACACATTTCTTTGTACCTATGTTTTCCTACAAACTTACTTTAAGCTCTTCAAGATCAAGCTTTATTTCATTTGCATTTCTACCAACATCTAAGAGTTTTCTTTTTTTTTCTTTGATATATTTTTATTGAAGTATAGTCAGTTTACAATGTTGTGTCAATTTCTGTGTACAACACAATACTTCAGCCATATAGGAACATACATATATTTATTTTCATATTCTTTTTAACCGTAAGTTACTGCAAGATACAGAATATAGTTCCCTGTACTATATACAGTATAAACTTGTTGTTTATCTATTTTATATATAGTAGTTAGTGTCTGCAAATCTCTAACTCCCAATTTATCCCTTCCCACTTGCTTCCCCTACGGTAACCATAATTTTGTTTTCTATGTCTGTGAGTCTGTTTCTGTTTTGTAAATAAGTTTGTTTGTCCTTTTTTTTAAGATTCCACATGTAAGTGATATCATATGGTATTTTTCTTTCTTTTTCTGGCTTACTTCACTTAGAATGACATTCTCCAGGTCCATCCATGTTGCTGCAAATGACATTATTTTATTCTTTTTATGGCTAGTTAGTATTCCATTGTATCAATATACCACAGCCTCTTTATCCAGTCATCTGTTGATGGACATTTAGGTTGTTTCCATGTCTTGGTTATTGTAAATAGTGTTGCTATGAACAGTGAGGTGCATGTATCTTGTTGAATTAAGATTCCTTCTGGATATATGCTGGATCATATGGTAAGTCTATTTTTAGTCTTTTGAGGAGTCTCCATACTGTTTTCTATAATGGCTGCACCAAACTATATTCCCACCAATAGCGTAGGAGGGTTCTGTTTTCTCCACACCCTGTCCATCATTTATTATTCATGGACTTTTGAATGATGGCCATTCTGACTGGTATGAGGTGATACCTCATTGTAGTTTTGATTTGCATTTAGAGTTTTCTATTCTTTATGGAAATTAAATAAATTATTTTAAAGTCACTAACATTGCAGCTCACTTGAGTAATGTAAATTTGGGGACCATTACTACAAGGCATATGGAATGAGTCTATTTAAAAAGGGAATTTCTTTCACAACATCTCATCTAATTCCATAGTTGTGTTTTCATCTGTGGACCTTGATTTTTCTCATTTTAAATAAAGGGCTTCTATGATGTATAGTAGAATTCTTAAATTCATACTTTCATATTAAAAATACAGGTTTACTATGAGTTCTGCACAGAGGAAGGAAGTAGCAAGTAAGTGGTTCTTGCATCTTTTACAGAGAGGAAAGATACAGAAAAATTTGTATGTTGGCAAAAATTAAGGAAGGATAGCATAATGGTCAGGGAGAATGCATATAGCAAAATTTTGACATCAAGGATTTCTTGGTTTTATACATACAAGATCATGCTCAAGGTTCAGTCTTTATTTACTAAAATGTCTTTATGCACATTTGAATATTGAGATGTTTCTCCTCACAATGAATATTAGTAATTAAAGATAGGATGGTTTCTATGTCTTTCAAAATCTGCTGTTACTAAAAATGAGTCCACGCCTTGATTCTAGCTATTTTAAGAGGACTGAATTTCTCAATGAATATTGTGCAACACTATATGGCTGCACTGTTGGGCACTTTAAGAAATGATCATTAAAAGGGAAGGTGAGTAAATACAGCTTCATTAGATGGAATCTTGGGTTTGAGATTTGCAGTTGTTTAAAATGCATATATATCAGAGCATGACCAGGGTTAAAACCTCAAATATAAACTGAAAACATTCTACTCATTGTAACCACACCATATAATGAAAAAGCCTTATCTTTTATTTCAGTCAAAATATTGTTCAAACATGCTAAAAGTAATTATTGTTAATTGCTTAACAATTATGTGCAAAGTATCTTTCCAGGAGCTATGGTTACAAGCAGAAATTTTAAAAATAAATGTAATTTTCCTGCCCCAATGTAGCCTCTAGTCTAGTAGAGAGTGATAATACAGACGGAGAAGTATGAAGTCATTTATGGCTTTTTCTACACTGAGAGTCTGATACCACGAACAACAGTCACTGGAGTGCACTTGGCTAAGTTTAAAAATTCTAAATGCATACCTGAATACGAAATTTAATTAATGTGTCAGGAACAATGGTAACAGAAACTGGTAAGATGAAGACGTGTTAGTCACACTTACATTGAGATACAGGTTTCCTGAACTTTCTCTTGCTAGATACAAAATAATTAGCTAACCTACATTGAGAAGGTCAGATATTTTGCAAGGTCTCATAAATATAGAGGCTATATCTATAATTATAAAATAATACTGTAATTTTGTACCTACAAGGTTAATTCGGTATTATGAAAGTAAATTGAGGCCTTGTACATCTCAACCTTGTATGATTTAATGTGTGATCAATGAATCATATCTTTAGCTTGGTCTTCAGCTGATCCTCAGGAGAGTTTGGAGAGGATGTGGGATGCATGTTGATGTACTGTTCAGACAACCAAAGATACCCTCCAGTGTGTAAGGGCCATGACTGAGTTTTAAAAGCAATATCAAAGTTCTGCGATTTGTATATAACAACACCATTTGTGACATTCCAGACACCTACAGGTGATTAATCCTCACCTATCCTTCCGGGATAGGATGGTGGTGTGTAGTTTCATTGCATTTTACAGGTGGGATAAATAACTAGCTTCAGGTTGGTTGCGGAGTAGGGAATAAAACAGAGCTCTCTTTATTTCTTATCATGTAATTTAGCAATGCTGCTACTTCTCCTAAAGAAGTTATTATATTCTCTCTTACAAGAGTCTCAAGGTATTTCTTATTTTGGTATCTTGTCTTCACGGATTTGAGACTGGGCAACTTCTTCCATATCCCATAACATCGGTCAGACAGTAAGTACTTACAGTATTGGGCATTTATTAAGCTTCTAAGATTTTTATTTTAAAGAGCAGCTGACACTGAATGTAAAGAAGAAACATCACAGGTGTTGAGTCAAAAGATTCATGAGTATTAGTGTTCTCTGACTACTGGTGCACTGAATACTGACTTTTGCTTTGATAGGCCTATGCCTTTTTAACACATTTTCCCTCTTGGAACAACAGAGCTGCAGTTTTTTTATTTTACAAATGAGAGGTGCTGTAGAATAAGCAAAAATTGGTTTCAGCTCCTCTGAGAAACTTATTATGTAAATATACATTATTATGATCATAAATAATAATAATTTATTTTCTGAGACATAATGCCAGAGCAAAAGTCATTTGGGTAGGCAAACATTTGTTAGTTGTATGGCGGTTTCATCAAATTCAGTCTCCATTCAGAGATAATAGATACTTAAATGGATTTTTCTTTTTCATGAGTGCACCTCAAGGTTTCAAAGCAAACACATTGTTAAAAAGATCAGACAATAATAACAATAATTTTTCTAAAATCTTTATGGCCTGCCAAACTAGTAGCATGAATACAAATAGAAAAATCACAATCCTTTGGGAAATTGAATTTGATTCTTTTTAATTTAGTCTTTGATTTAAGATAGAAGCCCAGCCACAAATTCTTCAGACTTGCTGGTCTTGGGTTTTCATTAGACATAAGATATTTTAGTTTTGAATGTAGTTTTTATATCCTTTACTTTCAGGGAAAAGAAAGTTGCCTGTCCTTTTTTTTTTTTTTTTTTTTTTTTTTTTGGAAGAGAGTATTATAAAAACCCAGCCATAAAACTAAAACAGTAATCAGTAACTTTCATAGCTGGAAGATATTTTTGATGCCTTATTAATCTCTGTTAATAAATAAGAATTTAGAAGTTATGTCAGTGAGCTATACCTGAAGGAAATAAGCGATGGTTATTATTGAAAAGCTAGAATGAAATGGGGATGCAGCGACTGCCGTGGAGGTGAAAAATTATTACATGCAATAGGACATAGTCTTGTCTAATGTTCTATATGGTAGAAATGGAAATTGTAGGTGCAAGTTATGGGGAAGTAAATTTTAATTCAATATAAGGAAGAGGTTCCTAGCAATGTTCCTAAATACAGAAAGTATTTGTATCTCCATTAGGAATATTATAAAAAGGATTCCTGAATCCTGCTGGGAACTTGACCCCCATGGACCCTAAGTGCCTCTCAACTCTAAACTTTTGGCAGTTCCGTTTGAATCTCTGTCCTTTCCTGCACAATCTTATATGCCAAACTTGAGTAGTTTCCAAATTGATGTCTTTCTCCATTTTTCCAAGTTTGTTGATTAAAATGCCATTTCTTCCTAGCTCCAAGTATCAAAATGTTCAAGTCACTTTTCTCTTCCATATCTTTCTCTCCTAAAATCTCTCATAACTCATCAGTCACTAAACCCTATGGATCCTTATTTCTCAGTGTGATTCTCAGTCATTACATTATTTCTCATTCTCTATAAACTAATGAAGGCCCTCAGCATTGTAGACCTGTATTACCACAAGAATCTCTCAACGAGTCTCCCTAACACTTGCCTATCTGTTCCTTAATCTGTAACTTTCCTGTAGCACCACTTTTATTATGTCACTCTCATTAAGAATATAATACTCCCTTAGCCTTTTAAGGTTCAGATTTTCTCATCCCAGGATTTAAAGTCTTTCTTAACATGGCCCCACCTTATCAATATTTTCCTTGCTGCTTTCAATATCAGTCAGTTTCTTGTCTTCCACTCTGCTCAGCCAAACACAGTAAATGAGCTATAGGTACAATCACAGATAAAATCCTGTACTCTTTCATGTTCCTCTAAGAATATTCCTCAGACCAAACTTATCCCACAATGCCTTTTATTTTATTTTGAAATTTACTTAAAACCCACCATGTGATTCATATAAAAAGACTCACTTTTAAAAATAGTCACTAGTTTCATTTAGATGTGTATATGAAAGTTATAAATATCACCTTGCTAACTAGTTTTAAAGTACTGACTCTATATTTCTTTTTATATTTTAATTTTCCAAGCAGCCATAAACACTTATTAAATACATATGAAATTCCTATCAAAGGAGGGAATCAAGAATCATTAGTAGGGTTGTTACTAAACCGAACTTGAGTCTACTCTCCTGACATGTAGGAAAGCCAGTTTACTGACATTGAATTATGGTGAAGGAAAGTGTATTTGCGGGGCACCAAGCAAGGAGAATGGGCAATTAATGTTAAGAAGACTCAAACTCCCCACTGACTTTTAGGGAAGAGTTTTTAGAAGCAACATAAGCAGTTAGGGTTGCAGGGTGCATGATCGTCTTGTGGACATTCCTCTGATTGGTTGATGGGGAGATAACAGGGTGGTGGTTTTGGAAATCTTAATCATCAGTCTTCTGATTCCAGCCAGTGTGGGATCTTTGTGCTTATGGTCAGCAATTCAGTCTGGTGGGGTTCTGGCTTCTGTAAAACAACTCAAGGATATGCGTCAGATAGTTACTTGTATCTCTTGAGGAACTAGGGGTCATATGACTGTTTTATGGCTGAACTATTGTTTAAACTATCATTACTTTTCTTTGTTTCCACATCCCCTTACTTCTCTAGTAACTGCTTGAGTCTGTTCTTTGGAACTCAGGGGGAAAAACTCACTTGATTTTTTTCTATAAACAAGAAATGGTGGACACGGACGGGTCTGCCACAAAGAAGACCCTCAGGGTCCTGCTTTCAGTGGATATTAAATGGAGAAAAGGACCGATGTGGCTTCCCTGGGGAAAACATCTATGGGTTGATGTGCTTTGATTGATTCTCTTTGAAGTGGAAATAATCACGAGTGGCAGTAGAGTCAGCCCACCGATTTCAATCATGTCTTTTCCCCTGGTCCATTTTGATGAGCACTACACCATGGGCTATTAGCCCCCAAAACATTTTGGGTTAAATAAGAGAGCTCTCTGCACATAATTCTCATTTTGCAGTGAGAGTGTTAGGCTTTATTACATCTGAAATACTATGGAGCACATCATCTTGACTTTGATTTTTCACAACATTGTTCAAGATGAACAGAGATTTTAGTGAATTTGATTCGTATCATCAGTTCATTTATTAGCAGGTGTAATAATGGAACCATAAACTTGTCACCCCAGGTGGCACTAATGAACTCCTTTCGTGAGCTCCCTCAGCAGTGGAGAGTGATATTTGAATTAAAATGGATACCAACTTAAAAAAAAAAAAAGGATACCAGTTCTTTATTTCTAGAGGTGCAAGGACTACATCTGTAGGTGGGAAATCTTGTCCTTGCTAGTGATTAACATGTCCTTGAAGACAAAAATGCCATTTCTCTAAAATTCCTGGAATTTTTATTTTAGTTTTATTCTCATCTCAAGTCTAATTTCATATATACACACAGATATATATATATAAAACACTATGTTTCTTTCTAAAATATAGAGAAATAGGTACAACAAATGTAAATATGATTAATATATAAACTTAATTTTTAATGTCTTAGCTTTAAAAGACTCTATCACAGAAGTAGGGAGTCTGGAAATGACTGTCTACACAACAGTAACTAATCAGCAATTCACCAAGATAGTACCAACAACATTGATACTGTGGATCATATAAATGAGAGAATGGTGGAGGCATACCTTAATAATTATAGAAAAGTTTGTTTAATTACAGGTGAAATAAATGCTGTAACCAAAATGTGCATTGTGCTAGGACAGCATGTAACAGGAAGACCTGATCAGCCAGGGAGTACAAGGGAGTGAGGGGAGGGGCAGGGTTATTGAAGCTTCTCTGGAGAAGTGATACTCAAACTGAGACGGAAATGAGTAGAAGAGAGGTGGTAGATTAGTGAATGTTGGGGCCTGGGTGGGGATGAGGCTTTCAGTAAAGCAAACAACGTGTTTGGTGGCAGGAAATTACTTAATTCTTCAGAAGAACCAAAAAGTGATTAAGAAAGGAGACTGTGTGAAATGGGATGGAAAAATAAGCAGGGGTCATATCATAAAAGGCCTTGTCAGTAAAAAGAGGGAGTTTGAATTTTTTTGTAAAAGGA
Source organism: Camelus bactrianus (assembly GCF_048773025.1). Classification (NCBI taxonomy): domain Eukaryota; kingdom Metazoa; phylum Chordata; class Mammalia; order Artiodactyla; family Camelidae; genus Camelus; species Camelus bactrianus. The sequence goes on from NC_133540.1 coordinate 38,099,824, forward strand.
ATAGAAGGCCCTCCTCTTAGGGTAGGATATGTTTTAAAGATCACCCTGATGGAAAGAGGGAAGACTGGAAACGGTAGTCCAGGTAGGAGGCTTTAGCAACAGTTCTAGAGAGAGTTGGTGGGAGCTTGGGTCAAACCTGGGACAGAGAGAATGGAGAGAAGGGGGTAGATTCAAGATATATTGATGAGGAAGAACATGATGACTCTGAAGTCATGGGTGAGAGAGAGGGAGCTGTCCTTCAAGATTTACAGGACATGTGGCTAGGTGGACAGTGTTACCATTTACTGAAAGGGAAATGGTAGAAGAAAAGCATGTTTTTGAGTTTAGCTCAGGCCATGTTGAGTTTTAGTTGCCTGAAGTGGGCACAGGAGGAAATCAGTTGGATATTCAATGTAGAGCTGAGGCAATAGGTCTGCATAGGACACAGAACTTGATCTACTTTTGTTCTTATTTTTCCTTAATTCAGATCAGTTTCAACATGTCTTTGCATACCCTAAACAAACAAAGCCCCACAACTACCCCCATACAAATTCATCTCCAAAAACATTGATGAATAATGTGGATTTATTAACAAGGTTTTGGGAGAGACAATAAAAGGCATATATCACACATCACATAGCAAAACTTCTCACATAGTTCCTTTTAAATACATCAGCTCTTTCCCAAAGACTCTTACTCAACAGTAGCTGCCTCATCTCTTTACCCTGTCTTTCTACAACCTTTATCTTCGCCCTTACCACTGCCCCTGCGCCCATCTTCCACAACAGATTCTTTATTTCTGAGTGTAAGTGTAGCGTTCCCTGTCTTCTCTCATTCATAAGGTCACCTGTCAGTCCTCGCTGCAAAGCAAAGATCTATTTCAGAAGCTACCTGCCAAAGATGGTGAGAGTGGGAGGGAGAGGATGGATTGTAAATAATAGAATTTTTCCTAAAAAATAAACATTTTCCTAATGTAGTCTTGATAATTTAAGCCAAAGAGTTGAGTGCTAACATTGGAAAATTCAGTATTGGAGACAGAGATAGTAAATGAGAGATTGTCTAGTAACTTGAGAGGTAGGAGGAAAAACAAGAGACTAAAGTGTTCATAAACCAAGAGGACAGATGTTTAACAAGAATGTAACAGTCAGTTGATCAAATTTGTTGAGAAGTCACTTGCATATTTAAAAACCGTGCATGAATAATTTTTCTTTAAAATAATCTGTATATACTTTCAGCAAGTGGGAAAATTGGTAGCACCTTGTTTGTACTCTGCATGGCAACATCATTTTCACTATTTCATTTTTCATCTGTAGAAAAGGAATTGGTAATCTGAATAGGTAATCCTAGTTCTGTATTTCCTAGTAATCCTGAGATCAAGGGAATTAGCTAGACTGAACTGTGCTGCCCAGCCAGGCATGTTTACTTTGTCCCTGTCGAATAACCAGGACCATGCCATGAATCACAAGGCTGCCCACGTAAGGAGCTCGGCAGACTAGATAGACCCTCCTTCTTTTTGAGCTCTTGGACCAAAGTCAGTAAGTGGGGTTTGAGTCTCATGCCTGAAAGAATAAGATGATCGAAGGTGATGGTGACAGAGACAGTTGCATCATCAAGTAGGTGCCTAAAGGGACATCGCAGCAGGTACTCAGGACTTTGAGTGAAAAACCATGAATGTAGCCAACCAGGCATGGAGAAAACCCACACTGGTCCGGAAATCTGGACTGCATCAGTAGTGCACTGAGGGTGTGGTATGGCAGCAGCCAGCCCTGTGGCCCTGTCACAGGACAGATCACTGTGATTTTGCATCCACAGATGAGGTGGGTACTGTGATGTTACCTTCGGTGGAAGGCAGTCTGTAGGCTGCAGAGTTGAGAGACGTGGAGTTTGTCTCTCCTGAAGAAGCAGCCTGTTTTAGGAGGTGACTCATCTTCCCTCTTCTCTGTATGCACTTGGAATCAGCAGGGAAAGTAAAATATTCCAGTGTGTCTTGTTGCCTTAAAAAAATTGAGAGGTGGACCAAAAACAAGACTGAATAACTGAATAGAAAAATAGATAAATTAGGTAGGTCTTTAGTGAATGGCAGGGGGATTGATGTCTTGGAGGGGAAAGAAATGATTTTGAATGGAAAAGCAAGTTTGATACAACTCTTTCAAACTTTTTTAGGCTCTGGAAAGGGAAGAAATGGACGATTGATTACCCCTTGTATTAAAATTAGCATCTGTCATGTTGTTTTGGTTTGCTTTCCTTAAGCAATTAATTCAGTAAAACTGGCTTCCCCAACATCTTTCTTCTCACACTCATTTATCCAAGAGGGGAACACTGATGGATGGAATTATATCCTTTATCTTGGTGTGTCTTCGAGAACACAATGGATTGTCTTTTGCCTTTCTCATTCCACCTCTGAATCTTATCACTGAAAATTTATGGCAGTTGGAACAGAAGAAAGAATATAACCCAAAGGGACTAGAGTGATGACTTGGGACAGGCTCAGGAATAGGGATGTTTGACCTTCGGAGTTTGACCTCGCACCACAATTTTGATCAACTCTGATCCAGCTTTTGGAAAAAAACTAGAAACAATAAAAGATAACCCCCTACTCACCCTCAAAGAGCTGCTAACAATCTTCCCTCCAAACAGCAGTTCAGTCAATGTGGCTAGCGTCTGCTTTGCTACACCTTTTGAGCTTGGTAGGATGATTAAACGTTTTCATTCCTTTTCTGCTGAATGTTTAAATTCATAGCCTGTTCCCAAACGTTTCCTCTTAGCTCAGTGCTGGTCTGCTCAGGATTCAAGCTCAAAATTGTAATTTGAGGATTAGGAGAATGAAGCTGGTCAATGTTATTTTTCAGATGCTTCTGGGCTTTCTTCAAATCTTACTTGGTGATTCTTAGCCAGGGCCAAGGAAAGGAGGGAGCTAGTTGGCTGTTGGAGTGAAACAAAGAAAGGAGGTAAACTGAGAAGAATGGAAGAATCCGTGTAGTTGTAGTTCGTCCTTTCACTGCTGTTGTTTGCCCTTTGAAAGGATGGTTGTGTAAATCAAGTTTCTTTTTACCCATAAAATTATGATGGCTTGCCACATGTTCCAAATCATGCTTTATCATGATAAAGAAACAGGTAGCTTCAAATGAAAGCATCTGATGATTTATCAGGCATTTGGCAGTTGATCAGCCCCATTGTGAAAGGACGGTAATATCCTTGCTTTGCGGAGGCTGTTTAAAGAATGTGAAATGTGGATCATGGCACTGAGGCAGTTGACAGTAAATCAGATTTGATTTCCCCTCTGAGAGCACAAAATGAACCTTGTCGTTATCAGGAAGAGAAATGAAATCTTTAAATATTTCTCAATGTTTTATCATCTCTGCCTGTCAGAGTAATTTAACATAAAATTTCCCCAAAGTAAGAAGTGCAGGTATTATTTCATTTCATTTCAAAGATAAACTTCACGCTTTTTCCCTATAAATTACCTGAAAAGCCCCCAATTTGCAATTGTGGAGGTAGCTTAAGATCAGTGGTGTTTTAAAATAAAATATTATTAATTTAAAAATGTACTTTGTGTTTTGTCCCCTGCCAATAGCTCACAGTCCCTGAACACAATGATATCTTAGTGTTTATGGGAAAATCTCAGAAGGGCTAAGAGAAGTTGCTTATAAATGGTTTGAGTCAATTGTGTTGCCAAAATATTTTGTTTATTGAACTTTTGACTGCATATTTCTTACATGACCTGTGGTTACCTATTTTCATGTTTTCAACTCCTGTTTGCTTTTTATCTTTTCTTCCATTCTACTTAATGATAAGACTTTGCAGACATTTGCAAAACTTCTATTACCCCCAAGATTTAAAATGCCATTTTAAACAAACAAACAAAAAAACCCTTTGAAAAAGTAATATATGTGCTTATGAATAATGCATGCTCACTCTTGAAAAAAATAAAGATATCAACAACAACAAAAATTCTGTGACCCAGAGACAGCTACTGGTAACATCCTTGTGTGTCCCTGAGGACTTCATTTGTGAGTATTTTTAATTGAACATTGGATCAGTCATTCTCAATTTCAGAGTACTGAAGAGTGATGCCTTGCAAATTTCCATTCTTTGGTCTCAGGATTCAAAACTCAATTCAAAAGAGTTTATTTTCAAGCTCTCAGTATTTTATTACAGAAAGGATATCCAGTTTTCTTCCATTTTCACTTAAAAAAAATAAGAAGGATTAACTGCAAAGTGCAGCATAAGGTATTTGGGTTATGTCTGAAGAAAAATTTCTTGGTATTTTAACTAGTTACTGGGACAGATGCCTTATTGATCTCTAATACTTTGCCACTTGTGGCAGAATGCTGGGCAACAATGATTCTGTTTGTTGACTGGCTGAATAACTTCACTGAATAATAAGCAGCAAAAGATTCTTCCTAAATCCCTACTTAGTGCAGTTTCTAGGGTCAAGCAACAAACTTTTCAGTGGATCCCAACCCAAGACAAAGCTGTAGACGAAGAAAGAATTACAGGTAACAAAATAGTAAATTCTAAGAAAGAGTAAAATGAATTGCTTTATTGCTGCCCCATATTAATCTATCTCCCATATACTCTGTTTGGGTGGAAGTAGATGTTGGAATCACTATAGAAAGTTTCTGAATTCAGGTTGACTGAGATATTCTAGAGCATCACATGCATTACCATTTTCACCCTCACAGTAATCTAATAAATTAGGTGCTGGTATGATATTGGCATTACAGATTTAATAACGGAGTGAGATTTGTTCAGTTGGTATTTAGTCAGCATGGACTATATGCCAGGCATTGTGCTACTTATTGGAATTCAGCAGTGAATCCATAGACAAAACCCCAGCCATCCTGGACCTTATAGTCTAGATTCTAATGGGGGAGAAAGATAGTAAATAATATGAACAAATAAGTGATATTGAATGTAAGAAGGTGGTATTCTGGTAAAAAATAAAGAGGGGAGGGAGATAGACGGTGTTCTACTACAATATTTGACTAGAATCAAAGCTAGCAGTTCTGTCTTCAAACCCTGTGCTACTTTGATTACAGTAAGATACCGAGAACTGCGATTGTTGCTTGAGGAGATTTCCTGAGATAAATTCATGAGAAAGGATCATTTCTGTGGTTCGTTGATGATTCTCCAAGTGAGCATTAAAGATTGAGCAACTATAATGGAGAGAAAAAAGTTGGGGTATCATTGCAGCTAAGAAATTTAAAGAGGTTTAATTTGCGGGCAAATAAAAGCACTGTTATTTGACCTCTGTTGAAAGTCAAAAGCTGGAGTCTGTTGGCTTTGGATTCTTATTTACTTCTAGCACTGTGTCAACACGCCTGTGGAGTATTCAAAACACCCCCAAACCAGCAGGTGTTTTAGATGTATTTATTTTGCCAAAAGGTCAACATGTGTTATTTTTCATCTTGTGAATGCATAGCCCCACTTCCTGCACTCTGCCCTAGTTTTTCCCTGTCTTCTGTCCTTCCCTTCTAATTTAGCCAGGCTCAGAGGAAATGTCCTTCTAGAGAATGTGACTAATGTAGAGTGTGTGGGACATTGAATGGATACCAGTGAAATTGTTAAATTTTTTACCTATGAAAATTGATACCATTTTTAAAAAGTATAATAGAAATATTAGAGTGAAAAAGGAATATTATAGTACTAATCAGAAGATCAGAAGATGAACCTATCTGAAATGGTTAGTCTCTAAGTGTTTGAGTCAGAGTTCATCCAGAGAAGTTGAGTCAGTAGGATGGATGGATGGATGGAGAGGTAAGTAGGTAGGTAGATAGATGGGAGGGAGGGTGGGGGGAGCCAGGAATATTTATTGCAAATAATTGCCTTACTCATTTGTAAGAGCTGGTCAAGCAAAATCCATCAGGTAGGTAATCAGAAAGGGAAGATTGTGCGCAGGCTTGAACATACTGGCATGAGTGGTAGTTGTCCACAGGCAGAATTTCTTCTCTTTTAGTGATACTTCATCCCCACTTTTAAATTCCTCCAAATGATTCAGTCAGGCCTATCCAGATTATCTAGGACAGTCTACCTTAAAGTCACCTGATTAGAGGCTTTAAGTACATCTACAAGGTCCCTTCACAGCAACACACGATGTAGTGTTTGATTAAATAACTGTGGATTAGAGCCAAGCTAGGATGACACATGAGGGAAAAAATAGGCAATTCATTTTTTATAATTTTGTAAATTTGTTTTCTGGGAATCTTTATTGGGATGTGAATAGCAAACTCCTGAAATCATTTAAAACTTTTAACTTTAGAAAAAAACTTCTTGCTTCAATGTGAAAAGTATGCTTTTGTCTTTTCAGCTGCCTATATGTGTCAAGACCAGAAGAAATTTATTTTCAAATGTGATGATAAATCAGTCAGTCCAGTATCTCTGCTTGATAGATTTAGAGCACCAGTGTCTTTTGAACTCATTTCATATTAAAACAAAGCAAAACCAAAAACCAATTACCTGCTAGTCCCATGCAGTGTTTGTTGCCCACTGAACAGCAAATGCTGCATTCCTTCCTTGAGTGTTTGTCTCTTTTTTTTGGGTGGGGGATGCAGGTATATGGACACGGTGTGCAGCCCCAGGGGTGAATCATGATCAGTCAAAACCAGTCATGGAGATCTTATTGCTAGCAGTTGGTCCAGGGCTGGGTATATGACCCATATCTGGCCAAGACTGGAATAGGGAAGAACATATCTGACTCCATATTATATCTGTTCCTTTAGCTTTAACTCTGTACGCTGTTGTCTTTGCCTAGTCATGCTGATTCTGTGCCTTTTGTAAAAGAATGTTGCCTAGAGCCTGAAATATGTGGGTAGCCGATTCTCAAGGTTCTGATCTTTAAGGGTGTAGTACTTTTTCATTCATATAGAGATTATAAGTTGCAGAACAGAGAATAACATTTATCTTATTGGAGGTTTATAGGAACATCATGACTAGGTGGACAGCTGCAAGAACAAAAGATTGGGACACCGAGAAGTTTGCAACAACTAACCATACCCTCTCCCCTTTTTAGTATAAAAGGAGCCTGAATTTTGACGTGGGGAAGATGGTTCTCTAGGACATAAACTCTCCCACCTTCTCAGTCTGCTGGCTTTTGGAATAAAGTCATTCCTTACCCCAACACCTCATCTCCTGATTTATTCGCCTGCGATGCAGTGAGCAGAGTGAGTTTGGACTTGGTGACTAGAAGATGTAATGTGGAAATCTCGTAATCCTAAACATCCACGAGTCCATACTGACATAAATAAATGTGGAGAATAGACAAATTTCTCCTGTCGAACAATTCCAAATAATGTATATAGCTACTCTGCCATTAAGGAAGGAGAGTGTAACGTCCTCTCCTCAAGAATGGACTGTGCACAGTACCTTCCTTCCAAAGAGTAGACTGTGGACAGAGGGGAAAAGGATAATTTTTTAGGAAAAAACTCGTTGTTGCTCTAACAAATTACTACAACTTTAGTGGAATAAAACAATAAAACTTGATAATCTCACAGTTCTGTGGATTAGAAGTCTAACACTGAGCTAAAATCAAGGTATGGTCAGGCTGAGGAGCAGGGCTGCATTGCTTTCTGGAGGCTCTAGTGGGGAGCATCTCTTTCCTTGCCTTTTCCAGTTTCCCAAGTCTGCCTGTATTTCTGGGATCATGACCCCCTTCCTCTGTCTTCAAAGCCAGCAACCGCCTGTCCAGTTCTTTTCATAAGACATTATTCTGAGCTGCTTTCTTATCACATCTCTTTCTCTGACTCTCTCCTGCCTTTTGATTATCATGGGCCCACCTAGGTCATTCAGGAAAACCTCCTTAGCCAAAGGTCAGATGATGTGAAATCTTAATTCCATTGGCAAACTTAATTCTCCTTTGTTATGTAACTGAAGATATTCACAGGTCCAGGGTTTAGGACATAGATATATCTGGGGTAAGTATTCAGGCCACCACATCTGACAAACACTGCCTAAGCCAGGTGACCCAGGAACACAGCAACAGGGACAAGTCATGTTGATAGCACATGTACTTGAGATGTGATGAGATGTTGCTTTATCTGAGTGATCTTCTTCCCCTAAACCCATAACCCCAGTCTAATCGTGAGAAAAACATCAGACAATCCCAGTGGAGGAACATTCTATAAAATACCTGAACAGTACTCTTCAAAATTATCAGAGGTCATTGTGGCAGGAATGTGGGCAGCCTATAGAAAGTGGACAAGGTAAGGAAACAGATTGTCCCCTATATCCTCCAGAGAGGAACAAACCCTCCTGACATCTTGATTTTAGGCCATTGAGACATGGATTGGATGGATGACCTATAAAATTGGGAGATAATCAGTTTATATTGTTTTAAACCACTAAGCTTATAGTAGTATTTTATTACAGCAATATAAAACTAATATAGTCATCCAAAGTAAGAAAAGTCTGATATGCCGTCACAGCTAGGAGTAATCTAAGGAGACAACAACTAACTGTAATGTGGTATCTTAGATGGGCTCCAGGAACAGAAAAAAAGGACATTAAGTAAAACCAGAGAAACCTGAATACAGTGTGTGCTTTAGTTAATAACATATCACTATTAGTTCATTAATTGTGACCAATGTACCATATTGGCGTATCATATTATTAATGTTAATAATAAGAGGAATGGTGTGCGGTACATGGGAATACTCTACCATCTTTGCAGTTTTTCTGTAAATCCAAATCTATTCTAAAAGAAATGCTTATTCAACAAAAAAGAAAATAAGAAGGAAATGTCAATTTAATATGGTGCTCCAATGTTCGTAGGTGGAAATATCCTCATGGATTCTTTCGAAAACTGCTTATTATCTACAATGTGTGGGAGTACTGTAGAGGATATAGAAATGAATCTGTAAGGACCCTGTTCTCTAGGACCTCAGGTTCCACTTGGGAAGGCGTGTGAGTTGCTATAATTCAGGGGAAAAGCATTAAGTGCATACAAGCCACAGGCGGAAGTTCAAAGGACGTTTGGATAAGAAAAAATTTACTTCCACTGGGGGCTGGGAGTGGGAGGTCACAAAGGACCTTGTGAAGGAGGTAGCATTTGCATTCTGCCTTAAAGAATAAGCAGGGTTTGTGTATACGCACTTGAAAACGAAGGGGAGGACTGACAAGTCAAATGCATTAGAACAAAGGTCTAAAAAAAGAGGGTGTTAGCAGAAGGATGTAGAATTTAAGCCCCTCAGAGACTAGAATTATGTCTGTCTTGTCCATCATTGAATCCTTATTGCTGCCAACAAAACACAGCAGTGGTTCCACAAATATCTGTTAAGTGGAAGGAGAATAGGACATAAGTTGTGGTGAAGTCACATGCCAAATTAATGAAATGAGCCACTTAAAGTTTTGAGAAGAACATGATTTGAGCTGTACTGTAGAAAGATTAATTTGGGGAAGAAAAGCAGCAATTTAGATTGAAAAATGCAGATTAGATAGAAAAGGAGAGGAGGGAAAGTATTAAACTTGTACAGGCAAGAAATTACAGTAATATTAATCTTACTTGCTAACATATAATCACTGGTCTCTGTTAAAAATTAATTTGATTTTTATTTATATTGAATTAACACATATTTTAAGAAGTCAGAGATTTATAATGAAAAATAACAGACTTTTGCTCAAGACAAACAAGCCCAGGTTTCTGTCTCTGAGGTAACAGCCGCACCTCTTTTATCTGTTTCTTCTGTCTCCTTATTTCTAAAGTTCAAATGCATATGGCTAGTTCTTGATTTCAAATTTTAGAGAGTATTGTTTGACTCTCTGTGCTGGAAAATAAGTATTTTACTTTCTCACATCAACCCATAATCCCACTGGGATTCACTCGTATAATCCCTTTCCCTCATTATTCTCATAAGTGTATATTAACCATATATTGAATTTCTATTCAGTAATATGTTAATCATATATTAAACTGATACTTGACACTTTTATTTTATGATCTATAAATATTATGCATGGCAAAGCCATGTGGACAACTACAATTATTACATTTCCCTTCATATACAAATTTTTGTTTTTATTGAAGGTAATAATTCCCTTGTTTTTTGTTTAGTTTTCTATGGCTCTTTCAACCTGGTCAAGCATACCAGGAAATCAAACAATGTTTCAGTAGATTAGTCGTATTGGTAACATACAGTGGGACAGTCATACTTCTGCACCAGTTCGGACTGGGTACTTTCTAAGATTGTTCTCAGGATAATATGTTATTCCAAGACGTGGAATCTTTCAAATTCCAGCTGCCTTTTTTCCTATTGACTCTACTTCTTTGATTTCATGGTTTTGCCTTTACTCCCTGGTTTTCTTGAATTACGTCCTCCAGTAAATTTCTCTGATGCCTGGGAGGTAATATTTTTGAAATACTACATGTTTATATACAATTGTTAAAATTGGTACATTAGACAGATATACTGTTTCCTCCTACCTTTCTCCCCCTCCCCTGGCAACCACCATCCTACTAACTGTAGCTATGAGTTTAATTTTTTTTTTATGATTATGTAAGTGATACCATGTGGCATTTGTCCTTCTCTGTCTGGCCTATTTTGCTTAGCATAATGCCCTCCAGGTTCTTCTGTGTTGAAAGTGGCAGGATTTCTTTCCTTTTTAAGACTGAATAATATTCCATTGTGTGTGTGTCTGTGTGTCTGTGTGTGTGTATATATCACAGTTTGTTGATCCATTCATCTATCAAGGGACACTTAGGTTATTTCTATACCTTGGCTATTGTGGAAAATGCTGCAGTGAACATAGGAGTACAGATAACTCTCCAAGACAGTGACTTTATTTCCTCTGGATATATACTCAGAAATGGAATTGCTGAATTATGTAGCAGTTCTGTTTTTAATTTTTTGAGGAAACATGCTGTTTTCTGTAGTGGCTGTACAAATTTACATTCCCATCAACTGTGTACAGGGTTCTTTTTTCTCCTTATCCTCACCTGTATTTGTTATCTCTTGTCTCTTTGATAATGGACATTCCAACAGTGTGAAGTGATATCTTACCATTGTTTTGATTTTTCATTCCCCTGATGATTAATAATGCTAAGCATCTTTTCATGTACATGTGGGCTATGTGTGTGCCTTCTTTGAAAAACTGTCTTCAGGTCCTTTGGCCATTTTTTTTTTTTTTTTTTTTTTTTAGTTTCTAAAACCACTATTATTTTACCCCAGAAATGTGGGAAGCCTAGCATCAGAATTAGGTAATTTACAAATAAATGTGCCCAATATTCTTTAATGACTTTTTAGCAACTTCTAAAACCCAACAGGGCCCAAGGCCACCTTCATTTAACAAAGTCAATAAAGCAGCTCTACTACTTCGGGTAATGGGTCTCCCTTCAGCCATTTCTGACGCCTAATTCTGCTGAATGTCTGGTACACAATCTTGATCTTTCTGGGAGCACCCAGTCTCCGGTACTCTCACAGGACAAAGCAGGCGAGAAAGAGTGTTCCCTCAGAAATGCTCGGCCACGGTCAGAATGTGCCCAGAGCGGAAAGTCATGAGACAGCAGATCCTAAAGCACTGGCTCTCGCTCCCTAGGAGACAGTAAGGCAACAGAGACCTACCCTTCACTTGTCTGGACTAGAGGCTCTCACTCAGGACTTCACAGTGTGCAAAGAAAAACCGCCGTGCACTTTCTAAATCTGCTAAATATTACAATGTCCTGTTCCAGGATGTCCTGAGAACAATTCCGAGAGACCACTGATGCTGCAACCACAAAAAGTCACCAAACAAAAAATTAAAACACATCATTAAAACCGAAGAAAGCAAATCACCTGATGAAGACAACGCAATGGCTCCAAGGCCAGCCCACACTGACATGTCTATACATGTCAAAACCCTTTTATAATTTTCCTTTTGTCTCGGAACTCTTAAAATTTTGAAATTTGAGATGGGGGAGGTAACTAATTTACCTTTTGAGTCAGCATATGTTATTTCTCCCAATATTAGGTCCCCAAAAGGCAAAGACTGTCCAAGACTGCTTTGGCCATTTTTTGAATTGAGTTATTTGCTGAGTGGTTGCTGAGTATGCATATAAAATAAATAAAATCTATTTTTAATTTTCTGAGAAAGTTTCATCCTGTTTTCTATAGTGGCTGTACAAATTTACAGCCACTTTTAATCTATTTTGAGTTCATTTTTTGTGAGTGGTGTAAGATGGGGACCAATTTTATTCTTTTGCGTATGAATATCCAGTTTTCCCAAAACCATTTATTGAAGAGATTATCTTTCCCCATTGAGTATTCTTGGCTCCCTTGTCAAATATTTGTTGACTGTTTATGTGTGGGTTTATTCCTGGGCTCTCAATTCTGTTTCATTGGTCTGTGTATCTGTCTTTATGCCAGTATCATATAATTTTGATTACTATAGCTTTATATTAAAGTTTTAAATCAGGAAGTATGCTGCCTCCAGTTTTGTCCTTCTCTCCCTGAATTGCTTTGACTATTTAGGGTCTTTTGTGGTTTCCTATGAAATTTAAGATTGTTTTTTCTATATCTGAGAATATGCCCTTGGAATTTTGATAGGGTTTACATTGAATCTATAGATGGCTTTGGGTAGAATGGACATTTTAACAGCATTAATTTTTCTGATCCATGAATACAGGCTATCTTTCCATTTTTGTGTCTTCTTCAATCTCTTTCACCAATGTCTCGTAATTTCCAGTATATAAATCTTTCATTTCCTTTGATAAATGTATTCCTAAGTATTATTATTTTGATATGTTATGATTGGAATTGCTTTCTTGATTTCTTTTCCAGATAATTAGTTGTTAATATATAGAAATGCGGCGGGTTTGTGTATGTTGTTTTTGTATCCTGCAACTTGACTGAATTTGTTCATTAGTTCTAACAGTTGTTTCTGTGTGTGTGTGTGGAGTCTAGTTTTCTATATATAAGATCATATTATCTGCAGTCAGAGACTACTTTACTTTTTCCTTTCAGATTTGGATGATTTTTATTTCTTCTTCTTGCCTAGAGTTGCACTAGAGTTTTAATACTGTGTTGAATAGAACTAGTCAGAGGGGGGACCCATTTGTCTTATTCCCGATCTTAGTGGGAAATCGTTTAACTTCTCACCATTGAGTATGATAAATGTGTTTGTTATATATGCACTTTGTTAGATTGAGACACATTTCATCTATACCTAATTTGTTGATGGTTATAAAGGATGTTGAATTTTGGCAAATGATTTTACTGCATCTATTGATACATAATTTTTATCTTTCACTTAGTTATTATAGTGTATTACATTGATTTGCAGATGTTGAACCATCCTTACATCCCAGAAATAAATCTCACTTAATCATTGTGTATATCCTTTTAATGTACTGTTGAGTTCAGTTTGCTTATATGTTATTGAGGATTTTTGCATCTGTGTTCATCAGGAATATTGGCCTGCAATTTTCTTTTCTTTCCTTGTAAGTATCTTTATCTGGCTTTGATATCAAGGTAATGCTGGTCTCATAAAATGAGTTTAAAAGTGTTCCCTCCTCAGTGATGGAAATGTTAGCTATCTTGATTGTGGTAGTGGCTTCGTTGGTATATAAATTGTACATTTGAAATATGTGTAGTTTACTGTACAGGAAGGAACCATACCACAATAAAGATGTTAAAGAATCAATCAGTCAGTCCTCCTCTTCATTTTTGAGGGAAGACTTTAAGATAAGTTGATAATAATTCTTTATAAACATTTGGTAGAATTCATTAGTAAAGCCATCTCATCCTGGACTTCTGTCTGTTGGAGATTTGGATTACTGGTTCAGTCTCCTTTCTAGTAATTGGTTTGTTCAGACTTGCTATTTCTTAATGATTCAGTCTTGGTAGATTATATGTTTTGAGAAATTTATCCATTACTTTTAGGTTTTCTGATCTGTTGGTGTTCATAGTAGTTTCTTACAATCTTTAATATTTGTGTTACTAGTTATAACATTTCCTGTTTCACTTCTGATTTTATTGATTGCTATCACCCCAGTGACTTCTAAATTCACTGTGATTTTTCTCCACACCAGCACTGAGTTTTCCCTTTTTCTCTCTGGTATCCCCTGGTTTATATCTAACATAGCCAGAACCCTGCAAGTAAGCACCATGGTGCAGACAGAGAAAGCTCCAGGAGAAGCCTGGCTTGAGGCCCAGAAGGGAACTTACAAGTCTCAGAAAGAGTGAGAAGCCCTAACCCACTCTCTCTCTTACTTTTCTCCCTCTGGCCCTGAGGCAATCCCATCCATGTTTTAAAGATTTCAAAAAATTGTATAGTGCATAAGCTATATATTACCTAGTGGGACCTAAGACAGGCTCCTCAATCAAATACATTGAATTTTCTGCAATGAAACATGAATATTCACACTAAGAGGGGTAAATAAAGACTATAATTGGCTTTACATATTTTCAGTTACTTTGATAGCACATTAGTTCAGATAATGTCAAGGTTTGCTGCCAAGTGAATATTTTTAAAAATTTAGTTTTCAGAAATTTTGGATTTAAGTATTGCAGATAAGGCATGATTGAATCTTTACCTCTCACTTGGCCTTTGAGGGTAACTAGTGCCTCTGGTTCCTTAGCTTTTCTAGAGTTTCTAGGTATGAATCCATATGTGACTTACTGACTTCTCCCTTTGCGAACTTAGGTTGTCTTTCTATGCTCTGTTAAGTCAGTTCCCACTTGTGCATCTGCTTTCCATCTTCCAAAATTTGGTTGATATGTCTTCTGCTTTTGTATCTTCTGTAATCTTCCACCTTTGTGTCTTTACCTGTTCTATTCCTTAACAGGCTTCTTAGTGTAGTTTCAAGAATGAATGGAGATTATTGATTGTATCCACTCTGTCATGTTTAACTAGAATCCACATGTCAAGGTTAACTAGGACCTGGAGATACAGATAAAAATGGTTTGCTAATGATAGAATTCTGCAGTTCTGTCATGACATTCCAATTCATTAAGAGAAGTGTGAGTTGCAGGGCAAATGGGAAAGGACAATAATTTCTTAAGGTTTTACCATCTGAAACCCCTCAGAGATTTCTGTTTTAGAGATATCTATGGGCTCATTAACATTTCCCAATTGTAGTGGACTAAACAGTGCCCTGCTCCTCACCTTCCCCCACAAAAGATCTGTTTACAACCTAGTGTTTAGAGCCTGTGAATATTACCTTATAAGAGAAAAGATGTGGTTAAGTATTCTGAGAGGAGGCTTTATTCAGGATTATCTGGATGGGCTCTAAATGAGGCAGTTTGGAGTTCGACCCACACAGAGAAGGTGACATGGAAAGGGAACAGAGACAGAGGAGGCCACAAACCAAAGGATGCTGACAGCGATCAGAAGCAGTAAGATGCAAGAAATCCCTGTTCTTCCAGAGCCTCCAGAAGGAGTGCAGCCCTGCCTACCCCTTAATTTTGGACTTTTGGCTCCAAAACCATAAGAAAAGACATTTCTGTTGTTTTAAGCCAGCCAGTTTGTGATAATTTGTTATGGCAGCCGTGGGAAACTAATGCACTGCCAATGCAGTATTGGACTGTCGACTGAAAGCGAGACAGACATGCGTGGGAGTGATTTTATTTATTATTTTAGGCAAGTTTTTTTCTCTTCTGTGGGCCTCAGTTTTAAAACCTGAAAATTAGGGTTGGTGATCAGTGATTTGAAGTGACTCAAATTCCCAAATACTCTTGGTTTGTACAAATCCTAATACAGCAGTGAGGAAATTGACCTATTTGCATCATTCATGTAATGAATGTATACATCCCAAATGAAACTAATAACATTATTGTTATCTTGGGATACATTTAAACAGAAAGCATTTCTCTTCTTTTTCTTTTGGAATAGCTACTTAGATGGGCTTGTATATGAAAGCCATGGTATCTTTTATATGGACAACTTGCTTGATTTGTTAGGAATACCTAATCTAAGTTAACTTTTTTTAATATATATTTTCATTGAAGTATAGTCAGTTTACAATGTTGTGTCAATTTCCGATATATAGCACAACACTTCAGTCATATAGGAATATACATACATTCATTTTCATATTCTTTTTCACCATAAGTTACCATAAGATATTGAATATAGTTCTCTGTGCTATACTGTATAAACTTGTTGTTTATCTATTTTATATATGTTTGTTAGTACCTGCAAATTTTGAACTCCCAATTTATCCCTTCCCACTCGCTTCCCCTACTGGTAACCATAAGTTTGTTTTCTGTCTGTGAGTCTGTTTCTGTTTTGTAAATAAGTTTGTTTGTCTTTTTTTTAAAAAAAGTTAACTTTTTAATGTAAAATTTGATTTTGACAGACTAGTCTACTTTAACAGACATTTACATTAATCTTAGAAAGAAATTATATGAAAATCAAATTAATAGTGGCTTTTTTTAAGTCCCCATTTTAACTGTCTAGATTGCAGTCTGTCTTCTATAAGGCTTTTTTTAAATTCAAAATTTAATGGATGGGTGATTCAATCATATAAAAATGTTTAAATGTTCATGAAAAACACATTTAACTTTATTGTCAAGTTCAGGGACCTTTCTCCTACTTGCATATCCTCTGATCTTTGTTTTTTTTTCTTTTTAAAAACCACTTTAAAATGTACTTTCTCATGTTCCAACAAGAGCACAGAACCTAGATAGTATTTTTCTAATTTTTTTCCTCATATAATGCTTAAATACCAGTTTCAACATTAGAACTAATGCTTATTAAACAGTTATTATGGACTTCCAAGTTTATATAGTTTTTAAAAAAATTATTGAAGTATAGTTGATTTACAGTGTTAGCTTCAGGTGTATAGCAATGTGATTCAATTATACATACATATTTTTTTCTTTTCAGATTCTTTCCCATTATGTTATTATAAGAAATTGAATATAGTTCCCTGTGCTATACAGTAGTTCCTTGTTATTTTTCTATTTTATGTATAGTAATGTGTGTCTGTTAATCCCTAAACCCTAATTTATTCCTCCCCACTCTTTTCCTTTGGTAACCATAGTTTTCTACGTCCATGAGTCTGCTTTTGGTTTGTAAATAGAATTTGTATCCTTTGTATCATTGTAATTCTCCTACACTGTTGTTGGGAATGTAAATTGGTGCAGCCACTATAGAGAGCAGTGTGGAGGTTCCTTAAAAGCTAAATAGACTTACCATATGATCCAGCAATCTCACTCTGGGCATATATCTGGAGAAAACTATAATTCAGAAAGACACATGCACCCGTGTTCATAGCAGCACTATTTACAGTGACCAAGACATGGAAACAACCTAAATGTACATCAACAGATGACTGGATAAAGAAGATGTGGTGTGTATGTGTGTGTATATACACACATATATATGTGTGTGTGTGTATCTGAATCACTTTGCTGTACACCAGAAACTAACACAACATTATAAATCAACTATACTTCAATAAAAATAAATAAAGCTTTAAAATAGTCCAGTTTTTCATCTTTCCAGATTTCACCTTGACTGAGGGTACATGAGGTGCCATCTTCATGGCAGAGAAGAGCTACCCTGGGTGTGACATCCCCAGGGTGGGAGATTTTTCAGACCCTGACTGACAGAGCAACCCTGCAGCCAGTCATCCCTAAAGAAAAGCACATTTTCTCCTAATGCCCTAAGTGTTCTGTTAATGGGAATTTTCAAGCTCTGGATCATGATCATTGCACTCCGGACTATTGAGCCGTTGCAGTTTGCTGCTTGGTGAAGCTGGGAGCACAGTGACCCCTCTTCTCCTCACTGATCTCCTCCCACGTGCTTTCTCGGCTCTGAAGAGCTGCAAAGGAGGAGATCCTAATCATAAGCTTCTCTGGGTTCCAAGACAGAGAACCTGGGAAAAGGATAGGTAATTTATGCAGGCAAAGTTGCGATCTGGCATCTTCATGAGACTTTTCAGGTATGAAAGAAGTGGATGGGGGAAATCAAGAAAACCATGTTCTTAGAATTATATTCCTGAATCTTTTCCACATTTGCTCTGCTTCTGAGTCTGCCCAGTGGGACTAAAGAAATGAGGACCCAAGCACAAGTGTAACTATGCAGGTTAATAATACTGGTACTTTCCCTATGTCGTTCAGAAATTCACTTTTGATGAAACTGATCAATTTCCATGGTAAACTATCTCTGGCTAATGAGGATTTTCACATTCTTAAATATGTCTAAAATCCCAGTATGTCTTTCTTTGTGTTTAGTCACATCTGTTTAATAAGTAAAATGAAAGGTATAAAGAAATCAAGATATGGTATAATCTTGTGGCATTGTGTATGATATTAAATATTTGTTTTATACCTCATTATTCATAGTTTCCAGGGACTAGGAAATGGCCATGATGAGAACAGTACAGATACTAGTCACATAAGGAACATTTACAAAGACTCCAATTAGTAAACACTTCTCTAATACCCACCCACTGTCTGCCAGATACGCCAGGTTTGTACATACACAGATGAATATGTTCCTCCTTCAACAGAGTTCATATCCAGCGAAGAAGCTCACAGGCTAGTTTTATATGAACTAATTCTAGCCTCTTAATAATAATGTTGTTATTAAAACACTTATGCCTTGTGCAAAGTTAGGGGTATTATTGTACAATAATAATGAGTAAAATTAAAATGATATTCCCACAAAAGGCAACATAGTGCCATCTTTCTCTCTGTGGCATCTGTCATCTTGGTGACTTTTGTGTTGGCTGACGTGGGTGGTTGAATTGTTAGCCCCCTTCTCTCACCTCTCTCATGTTAGTCCCTTCCAAGCTGTGTTCTTAGACTGCCCTTTTGGATAGATAGTGACCCTGCAAGAGCATTGCGAGGAGCTGCATTTCCTGCTAGTGTCCTCAAACATGTTCAATGTCCACTTATAGAGAACAGAGAGTACTCACTGTTCAAAATCCTACAAATGATATGTTCTTCTAAATGACCAACAATAAGCTAGAGGCTCTTTAGTAGTCCTACAGATGATGATCCTGTGGCATTTTCTTTAGCTAGCTTCTCTCAGGGTAGAGGAGGAGCTGAGTCATATCTACTGTCTAAAGTTGTCCTAAGGTTATGACAGAAGCATACTTAGGTGGGGGCCACAACCGGCTACTTGGAACTGCAACTTTTACTCATGAGGCAAGATCCAGAAATCAAGCCTTCCTGATGATACTTGGTGGGAAGTCAATTCCCACAAGAAAACCCAGGGACAAACTAGCTTCTCTCAAATTCAGTAAGTGGAAAAGGGGCTACAAATCTTCCAGGGAACATAGGCTCTGGAAGATACCAGATACTGAGCGTTGCACCAGAGTCTGTCTGGATGCCTGGAGCAATCATGTATACATATGCAGAAAACAACATTCTTTTGAACATGCCATAAAATAACTTTGGATTCAGTATTTGAGAGGGGGTAGATAATGTCAACAGGAAGCTGATGTATTTCAGGATATTTACTTATTGCAAAGCACACATTTGAATTATCATTCCCACTCAGGATTCACTGTGTATACAGGCTCAGGTGAATTTTGCTTATAGTATTTTGCTTATAGTAAAAGTTGATTAAAAATTACCATGTTGAGTAGAGGTGAAACTCCATACATTTGGACTACTTTAGGACCTGCTTCTGTCACAACGTAAGCATATGAGTTCCTTTAATGTGGTAGAAATACATTTATAATCCAGAACTCTATACTTTCATTCTCAAAAAAATACCCTGAACTCTGCTAGGTGAAAATAACTCACTTAATTCCATGCATCAGATCTTCCTCAATTACACAGCTGTGGCAGACTACACCTTAGTTCTCCAGAGATGCTCAAACGTAGGCTTTGCTGTATAAACAGACTTGCCACAGAGACTGCAATTACCGTGAATTTTGAGACTTATGGCATATGGCTCAAATTTAGGAAACACAACAAATACTTTTTGAGTGTATAAAATATTGGTTATTTCGCATGCAAGTTACAACCATAGTACCTCAACTTTAATCAAATTATAGCTTCCAGTATTACCTTCGCAGAGAGGCCTTTTGTGTCTCTGTGGCTTAAGGGCTTAGAGGAGAATGCGAAATTCTGAAATTTCATAGTAGAGGATCTCTGGCTTGCTTTGAGCCTGGAGTCAAGTTTCAATTTCCTTTACTTCTGTAATTCATGTTTTCTTCTTGACCCACTTTACATCTTTGTCCTTTTAGGTGGTAATATAGTAACTAAGGATAACCCAGAGACCAGATTTTTTGCTCCCTTGCCTAGCTGGCACTTTGGGGAAGAATGGAGTGTTATCACTCTTAGTCCTTCAAGGAAAATGATATAGCCCTTGTCTGTAGGGGACCCACTGCTCTTTTCTGCTAACCTATAGGAACTTTTGGCAGTGGCATAGAGAATATGATATATGCTTCCAGGTATAATAGGGAATACTCCATATTAGACCTGTTCCTTTAGCTCTAGTCTTGGGCTGTTTCCTGTGCTGAGTCATGCTTGTTCTGCACCTTTTGTAAAAAGAATGTTGCCTAGAGCCTGAAATATACAGGATAGCCGATTCTCAAGGCTCTGGCCTTTAAGGGTATAATACTTCCCATTCATATAGAGATTTAAAAAAAAAAGACACATTTGTCTTGCTAGAGGTTTACAGGAACATCATGAGCTGACCTTGGTGGACAGCTGCAAGAACAAAGGATTCCGACACCAAGAAGTTTGCAACAACCAACCATACCCCCTCCCCTTTTTAGTATAAAAGAAGCCTGAATTCTGACTTGGGTGAGATGGTTCTCCAGGACATTAGTCTGCCATCTTCTCTGTCTGCTGGCTTTCTGAATAGAGCCATTATTCCTTGCCCCAACACCTTGTCTCCCAACTTACTGGCTTGTGTGGCAAGCAGAATGAGTTTGGACTCAGTAACACAGAGGGGACCCATCTTCAGGGGCAGTGATTCACAATATAAACCTGGTGTTAGACTATTTAGGACCTTAAAACAGAATCAAATTGTCTTTGCTTTATCTCTATTTGGAAATACATCTTATACCTTATATAAATACACATAATAATTCTCATTGCCACAAAGACACACTTTTGACAGTCTTGCCTCCTCCCCTCCCCTTCCTCTGCTTTAAAATTATGTGAAAAGTGTAGTGGCTTCATATCCATTTTTCAGTCTTCTAGCCAAAATCATTCACATCTATGTTCCCGGAGTATTGGGCCAAGCTAGGCCTGAAGGATATTATCCTCATCATTTCAAGTTCTGGATATTATAGATAGGTTATATAGAAAAAGCCATCAGGGCAAATAATGTTCATCCATCATTGCCACATATATTTCACAGCATTTTCTATCACATGGAATTAAATTTAAGGTTATGTACTTACTATAAATAAGGGAAGGATAAGAGCTAACATTTACATGGCATTTCCCAAACATTAATTAATTCAACAGCAAAATAAATATTATACCTTGTGACAGAAAGCTGCCTAAGTTTTATAACTAAATTATTTATTACTTGAGAAATGTTTTGGTTGAATGGTGATTAGATAAGCAGGGTTGGGGGAAAAAAGATTGCATTACGAAGTTTTCTTTTATGTTTGTATTGAGAAAATTCAATGGGCTAATCATTCACAGGGAATACACCTAGTAGTTTAACTTACTGCAGAGGTAGTCACACACAGATTTAGTCACCTAGTAACTAGCTTATAAATTGCAAAGAGTCAAGAAAAGTCTAAAGCATTACCTAGAGGTAAACAAATTAAGAGCATAGCTCTGAGACCAGTGATTTGCTAAGGAAGGACACGTGGTAAATGTTTTGGTTTCTTACTGCTGCGGTAACAAATGACTACAAATTCAGTGGCTTAAAACAACAGAAATTTATCATCTCAGTTCTGGAGGTCAGAAGGTGAAAATGAATCTCACTGGGGTAAAATCAATCTATCAGTAATGCTACATTCCTTTCTGGAGGTTCTGGGGGAATGTGTTTTCCTGCCTTTTCCAACTTTTAAGGCTGAAGACATTTCTTGGTTCCGGGCCCCCTTTTATCTTCAGAGTCAGCAATGACCGCTGTGTGTATCAACTTGACTGGACCACTAGGTGTCCTGCTATCTGACCACACATAATTCTGGGTGTTTTTGTGAGCCTGTTTTTGAATGAGATTAATACTTAAATCAGCAGACTAAGTCAAGCGGATTGCTCTTCGTAATGTGGGTGAGCCTCAATCAATCAATTGAAGGCCTGAATAGAACCAAAAGGCTAATTCTACCCTGAGTAAGAGAGAATTCCTCTCCTTTGAACTGGGACTTTGGCTTTGTCCTATTTTTGGACTTGAACTACACCATTGACTCTCCTGGTTCTCAGGCCTTTGGACTTCAACTGGAACTACACGGACAAGTCTCCTGGGTCTCCAGCTTGCTGACTCATATGTACCTCCTGTTGGCTCTGTTTTTTGGAGAACCCTGACTAATACACTTTGAGATCTAGCACATAATTAATTTTTCTTTCTAATACATGGGGCCTTAGGTTCTCAGCCAAGCTTCTGTTTAAACATTCTGCTCCACCTTTCACATATAATAAGAAGTGTTATTGATAGGAGTGTGCTATGCATGTGGACACTGTAAAGGCAAAAGAAGGAAGAAAAACTCTTTCCTCTAGATCTGTGCTGTCCAGTACAGTAGCCACTAGCCATGGGTGGCTATTTCAATTTAAATGTAAAACAATTAAAATAAATTAAAATTTGAGTTCTGCAGTGGCACTGGCCGTACTTAATGTACTCAGTAACCACAAATTCTAGTGTCTCATTGCATAGCACAGATATAGAACATCTGCCTCAATACATAAAGTTCTATTGGGTAGCATTACTTTAGATTATGTGCACATGCATTAGAGAACATACCAGATTTTTCCTTCTTCTGACAAAATAGCCATCATTCTCTAGCTCACACCCTAACAGGCACACAGAAAAACTTGCTACTCTTTGTATTCTACCCAGATTGCATCATCTCCTTTTTTTCTTCTTTCTTTGTCCATCTTCTTCCTTGATTTCCTATTCTACTGAAGTGTCCTTTCTACTGTGAAATTTTCCTTATTTCCAGGAAGGATGAGAGGCTTCCCTTTGATCTGATGATGCCCCATCTATACTTCTACTCTAGCACTTATGTATTATCAGATTTAAATTGTTAGTGTTCATGTCTTTTCTTTGGGTTCTAAATTTTCAAAAAAACAGAGACTGTTGCTGATATGTATATGTATTCACCTACCACAGTACCTGGCATGAAGAAGATACTCGAACATACTTTTGAATGACTTAGTGGCAGTGATCCTCACTACATTCAGAACCACTGGATCCATTCACAAATCTATTCTTAATACAATTACTCCTAAAGTCTATAATTACTTCCTCGTGTAATTTAATGCATGACCTAGTGTTATGGGGTGAACTGTTTCCCCAAAGTTTCTGTGTTGAAGCCCTAACGCCTCCAGAACCTCAGAATGTGGCTATATTTGGAGATAGGACTCTTAAAGAGATAATTAAGTTAAAATGAGGCTATGAAGGTGGGCCCTAATCCAATATGATGTTGTTCTTATAAGAAAAGAGAATTTGGACACACCAAGAGACACTAGGGATGCACATACACACAGAGAAAAGGCCATGTGAGTGCACAGTGAGAAGGTGGCCATCTGTGAGCAAAGGAGAGAGGCCTCAGAAGAAGCAAGCCTGCTGACATCTCAGCCTTCAGCCCTCCAGAACTGTGTGAAAATAAATTTGTGTTGTTTAAGCCACCCAGTTTGCAATATCTTGTTATGGCAGTCCTAGCAAACAAATATACGTAGAAAGATGTGCAATAATACATTCAAATAAGTTTTGAAGGTATTAGTACTATTATTATTAAAATATGTATTATTAGGATAGAAGATTTTAAGAATTTGGCAGTTGAAGAAGTTCCTATTTGGTGGAATGTGTTGCTTGGCCTCAAAGCTCTGTGCTCTAGCTTGGAAGGGCTTGACTATTCCCCATATCAGGCTTTCTGATCTTGTTTCTC
This sequence comes from Camelus bactrianus, assembly GCF_048773025.1. Classification (NCBI taxonomy): domain Eukaryota; kingdom Metazoa; phylum Chordata; class Mammalia; order Artiodactyla; family Camelidae; genus Camelus; species Camelus bactrianus. Next base: position 38,123,744 of record NC_133540.1, read on the forward strand.
TTGAAGGATGGCACTCTGGGATCTCTATGCTAGACTCTTGTTACCATGATGAGAGCTGCTGCTGATTTTCTGTAATGTTTGTCTTCTGCTTTGCATCATCCTCTGCCGTGATCTGGTGTTGGCCTGGAATACCTGACTCCTTTTTTAATTTCCATGTAGTACCGGATGGGACAAATTATAGTACAGGAAGGAAAAAGTTTTCAGGGAGCAGTGTAGCAAGAGTCCAGAGTCACAGATATATTTTCAGCTTGTATCCACCCTCATAAATTAGATTTGAAAACCCAGAGGGGCCAGGCTAACAAGTAAAGCAGTGAAACTTGGGGAATAATAAAGCAGAAAATGACAAAGTGTTGATCAAGAAGCTGGATCCGGACAAGATTTCAGAAAGACATATAGATCTGAGGTGACAGCTGGAATTAATTAATTAGTTAATTAATTAATTAGTTAATTAATTATGGCTTAAGTATAATTAACATATAACATGTTTAAGGTGTACAGTGCAGTGATTTTATATATGTATATATTGCAAAATGCTTACTACAGTAAGGTTAACATATCCATCACCTCACATAGTTAAAATTTTTTTGTGTGGTTAGAACTTTAAAGATCTATTCTCTTAGCATCTTTTAAATATATAATACAGTATTGTTAACTGTAGTCATCATGCTGTATCTGAAATCCTTAGAACTTATTCATCATATAACATAAATTATAACTTATAGTTTGTACACTTTGACCACCTTCACCCATACTTCCACACCCCACCCCTTGCCTCTGGCAACCACCAACCTGTTCTGTATCTAGAAATTTGTTTTTTCAGATTCCACACAGAAGTGAGATCATACAGTGTTTATCCTTCTCTGTCTGACTCACACAACTCAGAATAATGGCTTCATAGTTCATCCTTACTGTCATACATGGCAGGACTTTCTTCTTTTTCACAGCTGAATAATATTCCTCTCTCTCTCTCTCTCTCTCTCTCTCTCTCTCTCTCTCTCTCTGTGTGTGTGTGTGTGTGTGTGTATGTGTGTATATGTATGCCACGATTTCTTTATCTATTCATCTGTTGATGGACACAATTTGTTCCCATGTCTTTGCTATTGTAAATAATGTAGGGTGGCTGGAATTTAAATTCTAACGTTCCTGGGATTTCTGATTCAGAAGGAAGAGGTTAAATGCTAGGAAAGATCTTGACTCTGACTTTAGATCTCTCTCTTGAACCAATCTGACCCAATAACTATATAGCTTAAGTATTTAATGCACTAGACTTGAACAGTTATTCTCTTTTTATAGATATAACTGATTTTAATCATGCTGTTTATTCTAGTTGCTCTTCTAACTTTTAGTAAGATGGTATTAGTATCTCTTTAAAATTCTGATCCCCCATTCCCTACTGCCTGTTTCAGAAACACTGTTAGAAAGAGCTCTTTGCCTGCCTAATTCAGCTGAGAATTGGAGAGGCTTCTAAAAGTCCCAGGAGTCAGTCACAACAGCTTTCTACCTTAGGTCTTTTTGGGGCACAGATCTGAACTCTAGCTCTGGGTTTTTAATATTAAGAGCTACTTTAAGTTCACTGCAATTTTACATGAATCATGTATAGAATTGGTTCATGATCACATAGTCACATGAATTTTGTGTTTCTATATGAATCAGAGTCTTTAGTTCTATTACTCAAGGAGGAGAAAATGCTGGTGGGAGCCTAGCATTAGCACCAAAAGATTGTTCTAAAATTCATGTTTTATTCCTGCCTTTTTCTATATCTGGTAATCACCAAATAGCCATTGTTAAGATGTCTCCTTTTCACACTTTAACAGTGGAGGAATGTATGGACTTGGTGAGATGTGTTTATATTTTTATATATAAATTTATGTGTACTTATTTGTATAAGCATATGTCATAGAACACATATTTTTACTTCCTAGTTTTTTTTTTCTTAGCCAACAAACTGAAAAAAAAAAGTTACAGGTTATAGATTCAAATTCATATAAAGAAGGAGGGATAGTTGCTATGCCACCTAAGTTCATTTTTTCATTCCATCCTCACAGGAATTTTATGAAGTAGGTAGTAAAATCCTAATTTTTCAGATTAAAGGTCACTATAAATAAGGCTGGCTGTTATTAAAACAGTTTTCTGTGAATTCACCCAACAAACGTTAATTCTCATCCACAAATACTGAGGCAGAGTTTCCTAGTTGGGTAGGTTTGCTTCAGGTGGCCACTGAGGGGTCAGAATCCTTCCATTGTGTGACTTCACCATGTCTTGAAACTTTCACTGCCAGATGCACAGAGAGAGAGCAGGCTTGAAAAATTATTGAGAATATTTCAGGAACCTGCCCTTACATCATTTCTGCCCACATTGCCTTGTGTGATGTCAGTCACATGGCCAACCTAGCTGTGAAGGATGCTGGGAAGTAGAGGTGCACACCGATAGGCTGAGCTCTAAGGGCCTCTGACCCCTTACACAGTTAGTAAGTTAAACTCCAGAAGCTTCAAAACCTGCCTTCGAAAACAGATTTGGCAAAATCACTGTGAAATCCTATAGGGTGTGCCTTTGGACAATATGAGAATATCTCCAAATCTCTTCACAGGATTTTTGGTTTATCAATTTATAGATTTTAAGATAGTTTATAATTTTTCTAGGGTTAATAATCAAAAAAGAAATGTGAACTTGGCTGACAAAATCTTCAAGAGGCTCCATCCTGAAAAAAATCTTTTTCAACCACTAATTGTGCTTTTAATGAAATACAGGTTAAATGATGAAGAGAAATGAACACAGGAATGTATTTATTGGTGCTTAAAGTAATTTTTCGATCATTATGAGATTTCTTGGTAAGAAGTTCTGGGAAGTTGTATGCACAAAACTTTGTACTTGTTATTCCAGTGTAGGTAGACCTCTCCAAATTGCCATAACAACTGCAAAACTCCCTCCTAGTACACCACTGACTAGACCTTAAGTACTTGACACAAGAGTTTGTGCTTTAATACTACCTTTATCTTCCCAGCGACCACTGGAAGCTTTTAATTATTGCAATAGTTAGCAGTAATTTAGAGTCCTACTATATTTCACACAGCTAGTAACTTACCAAATGCAAAGGTTTGTAGCAAGTAAAGTGTACCATGTCTGCTTCACTAGGTGATTGTGGCCTAGTGGAAGGTACTGGGGTTTTAATCTTGGCCTGATTGTTTTGCTGTATGATCTTGGGCAAATTCTAACGCTGCAAGCCGCAATTTCTTCACCTATAAAAGGAAGATACAAATATCTGACTTTTCTGGAGAGGCTTATATGGGGCTATACATGTACATCACTTAGTACAGTGACAAATTGTTTCCTCAAATATTAACTATAATAGTAATAAAACCAACCATTGTGGATGTTATTAGTATTACCTTAGTCTCATTTTTTTCCCCTGCAAAATAGAGATAATAACACTTTCACTGCACTGAGAAATAAATGAGCTATATATAAAATGTCTTACATGCAATAGGAACTTACTTGAAATTATTTCCCTGTCCCTTCCTAGGCAAAACACAACCTGAATTTCTCTCTTCATTCAGTTGTAGGATCTTGACACTGTTCTGGGTAAGTCCTTTACACTCTGAGAGTCCTTTAGATTCTGAATTTTAGAGAATATTTCTGGAATTTTTCAATGTTGAATAAGAGATGCTTGGTATTCAGTATTTCTTTGGCTAAGATCTTTTCCACAATCGCCTCCATTATTGGGTTATTGAGTTGGCTATACCAGTTGGAAACTATACCAATTGTGAACACTATGCAGTGTCCAGTAGGCAGTATCTTTTCTATGTGTTTACATGGAGTTAGGTTTGCCTGACCCTAAAACCCATGCCTTTTGTATATCAAAATCCAGAGATAAATTTACTTCCTGTTCTTTACCACATGTTACATAGGACATCTATTTTCTGTTATGGGAGCTGTATAAACGAAAAGGGACTGATTTGTTGACACTCCTGGATTTTCTCTGTGCTGTGGTCATTCAGCATCCACATCATGCTACCCTGGCTAATGTTCATCGCCGTTACCCCGGGCTATAACGAACAAGCACTCAATGATTTGGCAACAGCCTTAGACACCCAGGTCAAGAGGCTAGCTATCAGCTATCAGCTGCAGGCATTGACATTCCTACATCATCTCTGAGCCCTCAAATCAAAGATTTGTAACTGATGATTTGCAGAAAAGAAGAAATGATGCCTGGAGAAAAAAAAAATCTCTTCAGATCTTTTGAATTCAAATTTACTTAATGCAGTAGTAAAATATATCAATTTTTTTGCTTCTTGAATACAAATAATGTTCCTCTCAGAATGTATGGTGTTCTCTACTGAACTGTTGGTTTTGCAGTACTAGGTTAAATGGAAATGCTCCACTGAACTGAAGAAAGAAGTGGATCTGAGTAAATTTAGCCACATCTCTGCTTTAGTCTTAGAGTGGAGACTGCTCTTGAAAGCAATTCCTGCTGCCTTGACAATTTCCCTTTCTCTTTGGGATTATGGAAATAGCTGCTACAGTAGAGTTGTTATTCTTCTTGTTCTGTATTGCAGTCTTTCTCCCCATCCGTGTTTCTTTCTTAATTAGGATTATCTGCCATCTTTCACTACTAAAAGTGAGGTGAAAGCCATGATTCTCCAGGCTTCTAAGCAGCAACATGATCAGTAAGACCAGCTTCTGGCAGGAAAATGAAATTATTTTTAATGTTAAACAAAGTAACTGCAGGATTCCACCCGCAGCCCAGGTCTGACTGAGAAATGATAAAAAGAGGAAGTCAGGAGATAACTCTCTGATCAAATGAATTGCCTTTAGACATGGCTTTTTTTTAAAAAAAAGTCCCAACCCAAAAGCCACACAGCTGTAAGTCCAAGACGTAGTAAAAAAAAAAATGAGCCACTTATAGGAATTGGAGATCAGGAGAGCCTCATTAGGGACACAGAGAGGGGAAGCCACAGGAGGGCAGTTGTATTTTCCTGTGGGTGGGTCCAAACCATGGGATGAATGCATTCTGAGAAATACAGGTTTGTTTGTTTGTTTGTTTGTTTGTTTTGGCATTGCCTTTGTTTAAGGAAGAAAACATCCCAGAAGACCCCAAGTACCATTTCAGAGAATTCTAATGTACTAAACGAAACTTGCTAATTTGTTGGGCAAGCTGTCTGACCTCTTCATATATTTTTATATTTACTGAGACAACTAACATGAACTTTTCTCATAAGTATCTGGAGGAGATGGGTGCTGATATAGTGAACTGGAGGAGCTGGATAAGACTGAAGGAAGGGGGCAATCTGGGGAAGATTGCATCGTGAGTCATTTCTCACAGGTGAGGCTGATTCTTGCTCTCCTTAAATTGCTACAGTGCAGGAATCAGCATGGCTGTGCCCTTGCAAAATGAATGAAGACCCACAGTCCTATTAATCTTCAAAGGGCTTTCATTTTCTCAGCATAAAAAGCAGCCTCGCTGGGCCAAAATTACCATCTCCTAACCACATAAAGACCTGCGCTTTCCTAGGAAAGGCAGTATTTAAGGAATGTAGATGAAAGTTCTTGATGTGTGTTTATGTGTGTGTTTATGCCTATCTGCACATTGCAAAATGTCAATTTAAAGCAATAGAGTGGAATATCTGTCCAATGCAGATAGCCTGCACCAACATCATTTTGTACCCCTATAGGGACCTTCCTTCTCTGGTTTGACAACATAACTTTGGAGAGATGATTTTGATTCGTCATTTCCTTATCTTTGATTCTTCCTTTTTCAGCTTGGCTTGAAGGTACTGCAACAGCACTGTTGATGAAACATGCATGCGTACACACACATACACACTCCTCAGTAGGGAAGTCTACAGGTAGTTTTGACCCGCCGTGCACGTCTTTCTTTCCCTGCTGATGTCGCCAGGTGATAATCCAGTAGGAAAATATTAGAATGTGTAAACTGGAGGGAAAAGCCACAGGGTAATCTTTAACCTCAGGTGAGTGCGGACCTGCCCCTCGCAGTCTACACAAGCAGTGCTGACAGGGCAGGTGGCGGAAGGCAGTTACCACTGGGCAGAAAGTGGGGAGTATGTCTTAAAAGCAACTGTGGTCTGTAATTATTAGGGGGCTGACAGTTGCTGAACACCTTCCCTAGCGATCCCAGATGCATGTCTTAATCCCTTACTCAGGCAGAAAATAAACTACTTTACAACCATTGTACACAACGTAACTGGTTGCCAGCTTCCTGTTTTGTCACTCCTGAATATGCTGGGACTCTGGATTTAGGGTTAACCATTAAAAATACATTTCAACTCTTGAAATAGGTCTGCATTTATGGGTACAATCATTACTTTTTGGATTATGATATTTATGGAAGGGAAATGATGGGAATCTTAGATCTTGAGAGGAAGTCAGAGTTCCTCAGAAAAGTGCCCTATAAATTCAGGGTATAATTATCTAATTATCTGGATCATGGTGTCTTACTTCCATCCAAACAGGTTTCTAGATGTATGGTTGGAAATAAGAGTCACCTTGTGGAATGTCATCCTCAGGGCCATGGGAAATGTGGGTCCTGGAAAGGAAACACGTGCTGTTGGTGAAGACTCTCTTGCATGGCAAGGCACGATCTTTCAAGATGTGGGCCAGGGAGTGTGCAGCTCAGTGGTAGAGTGGTGATTAGCATGCACGAGATCCTGGGTTCAACCCCCAGTGCCTCCATTCAAACAAATAAATAAATAAACCTAATTACCAACCCCCCCCCCCCAAAAAGGAAAGAAAAAACCTGCTTTCACTCAGATGGCATATCTTTTTTTTTTTGAATATAATTTTTTTAACATTTTTATTGATTTATAATCATTTTACAATGTTGTGTCAAATTCCAGCGTTCAGCAAAATTTTTCAGTTACTCATGGACATATACACACTCATTGTCACATTTTTTTCTCTGTGAGTTATCATAACATTTTGTGTATATTTCCCTGTGCTATACAGTGTAGTCTATTCTACAATTTTGAAATCCCAGTCTATCCCTTCCCACCCTCCCCCCCCCGGTAACCACAAGTCTGTATTCTCTGTCTGTGTGTCTATTTCTGTCCTTTATTTACGCTTTGTTTTTGTTTGTTTGTTTGTTTTTGTTTTTGTTTTTTAGATTCCACATATGAGTGATCTCATATGGTATTTTTCTTTCTCTTTCTGGCTTACTTCACTTAGAATGACATCCTCCAGGAGCATCCATGTTGCTGCAAATGGCATTATGTTGTCGGTTTTTATGGCTGAGTAGTATTCCATTGTATAAATGTACCACACCTTCTTTATCCAGTCACCTGTTGATGGACATTTAGGCTGTTTCCATGTTTTGGCTATTGTAAATAGTGCTGCTATGAACATTGGGGTGCAGGTGTCATCCTGAAGTAGATTTCCTTCTGGATACAAGCCCAGGAGTGGGATTCCTGGGTCATATGGTAAGTCTGTTCCTAGTCTTTTGAGGAATCTCCACACTGTTTTCCATAGTGGCTGCACCAAACTGCATTCCCACCAGCAGTGTAGGAGGGTTCCCCTTTCTCCACAGCCTCTCCAGCTTTTGTCATTTGTGGATTTTTGAATGACGGCCATTCTGACTGGTGTGAGGTGATACCTCATTGTAGCTTTGATTTGCATTTCTCTGATAATTAGTGATATGGAGCATTTTTTCATGTGCTTTTTGATCATTTGTATGTCTTCCTTGGAGAATTGCTTGTTTAGGTCTTCTGCCCATTTTTGGATTGGGTTGTTTATTTTTTTCTTATTGAGTCGTATGAGCTGCTTATATCTTCTGGAGATCAAGCCTTTGTCGGTTTCACTTGCAAAAATTTTCTCCCATTCCGTAGGTTTTCTTCTTGTTTTACTTCTGGTTTCCTTTGCTGTGCAGAAGCTTGTAAGTTTCATTAGGTCCCATTTGTTTATTCTTGCTTTTATTTCTTCTAGGAGAAAAATTTTTGAATGTATGTCAGATAATGTTTTGCCTATGTTTTCCTCTAGGAGGTTTATTGTATCTTGTCTTATGTTTAAGTCTTTAATCCATTTTGAGTTGATTTTTGTATATGGTGTAAGGGAGTGTTCTAGCTTCATTGTTTTACATGCTGCTGTCCAGTTTTCCCAACACCATTTGCTGAAGAGACTGTCTTTATTCCAATGTATATTCTTGCCTCCTTTGTCAAAGATGAGTTGACCAAAAGTTTGTGGGTTCATTTCTGGGCTCTCTATTCTGTTCCATTGGTCTATATGTCTGTTTTGGTACCAATACCATGCTGTCTTGATGACTGTAGCTCTACAGTATTGTCTGAAGTCTGGGAGAGTTATTCCTCCCGCCTCTTTCTTTCTCTTCAGTAATGCTTTGGCAATTCTAGGTCTTTGATGGTTCCATATGAATTTTATTATGATTTTTTTCTAGTTCTGTGAAATATGTCCTGGGTAATTGGATAGGGATTGCATTAAATCTGTAGATTGCCTTGGGCAGTGTGACCATTTTAACAATATTGATTCTTCCAATCCAAGAGCATGGAATATCTTTCCATTTTTTAAAGTCTTCTTTAATTTCCTTCATCAATGGTTTATAGTTTTCTGTGTATAATTCTTTCACCTCCTTGGTTAGATGTATTCCCAGATATTTTATTACTTTGGGTGCTATTTTAAAGGGGATTGTTTCTTTACTTTCTTCTTCTGTTGATTTATCGTTAGTGTAAAGAAATGCAACTGATTTTTGAACGTTAATTTTGTAACCTGCTACCTTGCTGAATTCTTCAATCAGCTCTAGTAGCTTTTGTGTGGACCTTTTAGGGTTTTCTATATATAGTAACATGTCATCAGCATATAATGACACTTTTACCTCTTCTTTTCCAATTTGGATCCCTTTTATTTCTTTCTCTTGCCTGACTGCTGTGGCTAGGACTTCCAGGACTATGTTGAATAGGAGTGGTGATAGTGGGCATCCTTGTCTTGTCCCAGATTTTAGTGGGAAGCTTTTGAGTTTTTCACCGTTGAGTACTATGCTGGCTGTAGGTTTGTCATATATAGCTTTTATTATGTTGAGATACGTTCCCTCTATACCCACTTTGGCGAGAGTTTTTATCATAAATGGGTGTTGAATTTTATCAAATGCTTTTTCTGCATCGATGGAGATGATCATGTGGTTTTTGTCCTTTCTCTTGTTGATGTGATGTATTACACTGATTGATTTGCGTATGTTGAACCAGCCTTGTGTCCCTGGGATGAACCCCACTTGGTCATGATGTATAATCTTTTTTATGTGTCGTTGGATTCTATTTGCTAAAATTTTGGTGAGGATTTTGGCGTCTATGTTCATCAGTGATATTGGCCTATAATTCTCTTTTTTTGTAGTGTCTTTGCCTGGTTTTGGTATCAGGGTGATGGTGGCTTCATAGAATGAGTTTGGGAGTATTCCCTCCTTTTCAATCGTCTGGAAGAGTTTGAGAAGGACTGGTATGAGTTCTTCTTTGTATGTTTGGTAGAATTCCCCGGTGAAGCCGTCCGGTCCTGGACTTTTATTTGTAGGGAGGTTTTTAATTGCTATTTCTATTTCCTTTCTAGTGATCGGATTGTTCAAGTGTTCAGATTCTTCTTGATTCAGTTTTGGTGGACAGTATGTTTCCAGAAACTTGTCCATCTCCTCTAGGTTATCCAGTTTGGTTCCATATAGTTTTTCATAATATTCTCGTATGATATTCTGTATTTCTATTTTGTGTGTTGTAATTTCTCCATTTTCCTTTCTTATTTTGCTAATTTGTGCTCTCTCTTTTTTCTTCTTTGTGAGTTTGGCCAGAGGTTTGTCGATTTTATTTACTTTTTCAAAAAACCAGCTTTTGGTTTGGTTGATTTTTTCTATGGTCTTGTTAATCTCTATTGTATTTAATTCCTCTCTGATCTTTATTATTTCCTTCCTTCTGCTGCTTTTTGGGGCTTTTTGTTCTTCTTTTTCTAATTCATTCAGGTGGTGGGTTAAATTGTTTATTTGAGATTGTTCTTCTTTTTTGAGGAAGGCCTGTATCGCTATAAACTTCCCTCTTAGCACTGCCTTTGCTGTGTCCCATAGGTTTTGAGTGGTTGTGCTTTCATTATCATTTGTCTCAAGGTATTTTTTAATTTCAGCTTTGATCTCCTCATTGATCCATTGTTTTTTCAATAACATATTGTTTAATCTCCATGCTTTCCTTTTTTTCTCCTTTGTTTCTCTGTTGTTGATTTCCAGTTTCATGGCATTGTGGTCAGTAAAGATGCTTGAGATAATTTCTATCTTCTTAAAATTGTTGAGGTTTCTTTTGTGCCCAAGTACACGATCGATCCTGGAAAATGTTCCATGTGCACTTGAAAAGAATGTATATCCTATTTTTGGGGGGTGTAACGCTCTGAAAATATCCACCAAATCTAGTTTTTCTATTGTAGTATTTAATTTCTCTGTTGCCTTGTTTATTTTCTGTCTGGAAGATCTGTCTAGTGATGTTAATGCAGTGTTAAAATCTCCAACTATGATTGTATTCCCATCAATATCCCCCTTTATCTCTGTTAGTAATTCTTGTATGTACTTAGGTGCTCCTATATTGGGTGCATATATATTAACGAGTGTAATATCCTCATCTTGTATCACTCCCTTAATCATTATAAAATGTCCTTCTTTATCTTTCTTTATGGTCTTTGTTTTAAAGTCTATTTTGTCTGAAATCAGTACTGCAACACCTGCTTTTTTGGCTTTTCCATTTGCATGGAATATCCTTTTCCATCCTTTCACTCTCAATCTATATGTGTCCTTCTCCCTAAAGTGGGTCTCTTGTATGCAGCATACTGAAGGTTCTTGCTTTATTATCCAGTCTGCCACTCTGTGTCTTTTGACTGGAGCATTTAGTCCATTAACATTTACAGTAATTAATGATAGATGTGTGTTTATTGCCATTTTGAACTTATCTTTGCAGTTGAATTGCTATATCCTCTTTGTTCCTTTCTTCTTCCTTTTGTGGTTTGGTAATCTTCCTTTGTATTATCATGGATTTTATTTAATTTTTGTGACTCCTTTGTAAATTTTTGGCTTGTGGTTACCCTTTTTTGTAAATCTGTGAACCCATTACTATAACTGTTTTTATTAAACTGATAGTAACATGATCTCAAACCCATCCTACTGTTAAAAAAATTTAAAAAAGAAAAAAATATTCTATATTTCCCTGCCTCCCTCTCCCACTCTCAGTGATTTGTATGTCTTCTTTTATAATTTCATGTTTACTTTATTTGTAATTCATGAGTTATCACCTTTCCAGTTGTGTGTTTCTCATTTCTGTAGCATCCTGCTGCTTTTCTATTTAGAATAGCCCTTTCAGTATTTCTTTTAGCATGGGTTTAGTGTTGCTAAACTCCTGCAGCTTTTTTTTTGTCTGTGAAACTCTTTATTTCTCCTTCTATCCTTAAGGATAGCCTTGCTGGATAAAGGATCCTAGGCTGCATCTTTTTTTCATTCAGGGCTTTGAATATATCTTGCCACTCCCTTCTGGCCTGTAGCGTTTGTGTAGAGAAATCAGCTGAGAGCCTTATGGGGGTTCCCTTGTAACTTACTCTTTGCTTTTCTCTTGCTGCCTTTAGAATCATTTCTTTATCCTTGACTCTGGCCATCTTGATTATGAGATGTCTTGGTGTGGGTCTATTTGGGTTCTTCCTGTTTGGGACCCTCTGAGCTTCCTGTACTTGGATATCTGATTCCTTCTTTAAGTCTGGGAAGTTTTCAGTCATGATTTCTTCAAAAACCTTTTCAACCCCCTTTGATCTTTCTTCTCCTTCTGGGACCCCTATTATGCGAAGATTGGGACGCTTTATATTATCCCATAGGTCCCTTATGCTATTTTCATTATTTTTTATTTGCTTATCTTGTAGTTCTTCTGAATGGGTGCTTTCTATTGCCCTGTCTTCTAGATCACTAATTCGTTCCTCTGCATTTTCTAGTCGGCTTTGCACAGCTATTAGATCATTCCTCATCTCTGTCAATGAGTTTACCCATTCTACTTGGCTCTTCTTTATAGCTTCAGTTTCATTTTTGACATATTTTATATCTCTAAACACTATCTCTTTTAATTCCTTCAGCAATTCGATCACTCCTTTTTTGAAATCTTGATCTAGTAGGCTATCGATGTCTATTTCGTTGATCTTTCTTTCAGGGGATTTCTCTTGTTCTTTTAATTGGGAAAGGTTTTTCTGCTTCTTCATCTTGCTCATACCTCTTTGGCACTGTGGTTTATGGAGTATCAGTTGTTTATTTTGGTCCTTAAGGATTTTATCTATCTGATGCCTATTTAGGAATAGAACTTAGGAAAAAAAGAAAAAAAAATAAGAGAGAGAGAGAAAGAATTTTAAAAGAAGGGAGAAAGAGGGTTTGAAAACAGTGTATAATGAATAATAGAAGAGTGAGTTGAAGCAGAGTATTAATCGGGTTGAGACGTCCTTTTGAAACCTTTACAAAAAAAGGGGGGGGTGAATAGATGTATTTGAAACCTGTGTCTAATCAATAGCAGGACATCAAAACCCAAGAGAAATAGAAATGAATTAAGAATTAAGAAGTAAAGACTAAGAGAGTAATAGAAAATAGAACAGGTGAAAACAGATTAAAAAAAGGGGGGGGGGGCGGTTGTCGGTGTTCTCCTGGAGTCTGTGTGCTTTTAATGTGAAGTCTTTCTGTCTTCGTCCTGTTTTGGAAGCTCAGCTTGCTGTTTTCAGAGGCCCTCCGTTGGCGCCCTCTTCTGTGCTGCTCCCAGCACCTGTCGGCAAGCAGATCGCGCCTCCTCCTAACACTGGGTCAGCTGCAGCTCTCTGCTGTGGGCGGGCGGGTCGCTGCCCCTCCGGATGCCGCAGTCAGATGTTGCAGACTGGCCAGGTAGGAGGGCGGGTCGTGCCCCCTCCCAGCACCTCGGTCAGGGGCTGTGTTCCTGCCCGAAAGGCGGGGGGGGGGGGGGGGGGGGCGCTCTCGTTCTACCTGCGCCGCCGGTAGCTCAGCTGCTCTGTGCGGCTGCGCGCTCTGGCCTGGTCTGCGCTCCGCCCTGGTTGGCGCTCCGCGGGTGGGCTCGGGGAAGACCGAGGGACAGCCCTGTCCCTGCTCTGAGCCAAAACCCAGCTCCTTGTTTGTCTTTGTGGAGCAAGTTCTCTGAGGGACCAGGATGGAAGGATCCTATCTGCCCAGGGCTGCAGGCCAGTCCCAGTCTGGCCTTTGAGGCTGCTAAGCCCTTAGGTGCAGATGCAGGTTTCGCCCCCGCCCCCGCCTGGGTGCTAAGTGCGGAGGATGTGGCGGCTGTGCCTGAGCGCCGCCTCTCTTCCCCTGGAAACTTTCCGCAGGTTTCAGAGATGGGGGTGTGCACCCTTCCCCCGAGAGCACATCAACCTTGCTGTTTTATGGAGGGCCCAGGTTGTTCTGCCCTGTGCACCCACAGCCACGGCGCGCAGCCCCTTGCATTCCCCCGGGGCTGCCTCCGTGCAGCCACTTCTGTCCTCCACCTGGCTTGTGCAGCCTGGCCCTGCCCATGGCTGCCTGCCCGCGTCTCAGGCTGGGTGTCGGGGGGACGCTCTGTGCCCGTTTAACTTAGTTCTGTTAGTCAAGGGCTGCTCTGTACAGATCCGAGCCTCGGAGGCTCCCCCTCCGTCCCGCTGGCCTCTTAGTTGGATAGGGGAGACCCAGCGAGCGAGCGCCAGTCCTCCTTTGCCGCTCCCTCCCCTCGGGACCCGTCCCGTGCTGCTTTGCCTTTTGTTCTTTCTTTTTTCCTTTTCTCCTACCAGATTTTTGGCGTCTTTATCTTTTGAAGAGGGCGATGTTCTGTCGGAGTTCCGCAGGTGCTCTGGTTGGCTGAGTGGGTCTGTAGTTGTGGGTCTTGGTGTATCTGTGGGAGAGGGTGACCTGCGAGCGTCCTTCTACTCCGCCATCTTCCGGAAATCCATCGATGGCATATCTAAATAGAGGGAGAAACACTCACTCACTAGACGGTCCAGGTGGACCTCTAGGGATGAGGGAAGGGACGCCAGGTGAGCATGTTCCGAAGATCAGAGGTGGTGGCTACAATGGATTCTCGGGAAGGCAGGAGGTATTAAAAGAGACTGTGCAACATCTCGGGGTTATGTTCAGATGTTCAAAATTCCTGGTACTGAGGTAGAGTGAATTTACTCCACATATAACGGAAAGAAGAACTGGAAGTTTCTGAGGGAAATACCGGAGAGAGGAGTAAAGAATCCAGAGTCTAATATTGCAGGAAGGAAAGGAGAGACCAAAAGAAGAAGAAAGAAAGAAAAAAAAAAAATCGTCCATGGAGGTTTAGCTGAAGAGGATGTTAGAGGCAAAAATATCTGAGTTTTAAGTGCTTTGTTGTGGAGTATGAAATGTTAACAGTCTCCTTATGCAACTGGCAGAAAATCTACATTGTTCACATAGTGTGCGTGCGCGCGCGCGTGTGTGTGTGTGTGAATTCCTTAGAACCAGAGAAGTAATGAATTTGCAACCAGTTTTTCTCAGAAAGAGCAAAAAAGTGCATATGTTGGTGAACTTCAGAACAAGACAATTAGGAAAAAGCTAACGTAGAGTTTAAGTATTTCTTTTCGTTTCTGAACAAAAATCAAACCAAAGCAATTTTGTGAGAGGCAAAAAAGGACCCTGATTGTGTTTGATAAAATCTGGCCTAAGAAAAAATACTAAAGTGCAATTAGAATGAAGGAGCCTGAAGGAAAGGAAGGAAAGATTATGTTAATTGTTATTATTGTAATTATTAGTAATTATTTTGAAATAGACTGATGTTGAATATTGCCACACTACTTAACTATGCCAGTGTTGTTACTGTTTTATTTTTAAACTGTTTTTGATTATGTAAATCCTTGGTGTATCTGAACCCAGAACTCTCCTTTTATCCCTCTAGGGATTTTATGCTAAAGTTGAAATAACAAGCTTGGTGCTGTCATGATATGCCAATTCAAACAAAATGAGGAGAGATCAAATGATAGCCAAGTAGGATATGTGGAGATGTGTATTGAGTTGCATCATATTCTGATTTTCTGTTGATGTTCTTCCCTCTGTTTGTCCTTGAAAACTAGGGAAACCTCTCAGCTCCTCCTATACAGAGGCAGCCTGTCTTAAGTTTTAAGGGCTAAAAAGTACCTTTGAGATGATTGACTTCCCAGTCTGTGCTGGAGACTGACAGTGTCTGATCAAGATCTAGCCTCTATTTGAACTCTTTCAGTGTTCACAATGCTGACAGTTACATTTTCTGAACCACTCTAATTATTAAGACATTTTATGTAAGCAACAGGATGTTCAGTGGAATTTTCTGTTTTCTCCAGAGGCCCAGATTGGAGAAGAAAACATTCCACATCAAGGAGCTAGACTTGTAAGATGGGTGATCCTAACCTGGGTCTGCCTACCCACAGGCATGTGTAAAAGATAGAGGTTGAAGAGGCTTTAGGGAAGAAACTTCTTTGGAGAATGTTTTCTGTGTGTTACTGGGGACAGAGGGAGGCGGGAAAGAGTAGATACTTTCCTCCACACTCTAAGTGAAAAGGCTTCAGGAAGGATCCAATTTCAATGAATGAGATGAGTGAGGTTTCATATTTCAATGAATGAGAGATTTCCCTAACTGACATATGTGTTGGTCAAGCTCTTGATGTTTGAAGACCTGTTACTCGAGTTATTATTAAATAGCCTTCTTACCAAACCAAACTTAGGTCTGCTTGCCCCCACAGTAAAGCTAATCTATTGACATCAGACTGTGGTAAAGGAAAGTGCAGCGTTTATTGCAGGGCTTGTACAAGGAGTCTGGGGCAGCTAACAGTCAAAAAAACCCGAACTCCCCAATGGGTTTCAGAGAAGCATTTTTAAAGGCCAGATGAGGGAGGGGAGTCTCAGGGAGTGTGATCAGCTGGTACACAATTCTCTGATTGGTAGATGGTGAGGTAACAGGGCAGTGTCACAGAGGTTATAACACTATCAATCCTTAGGCTCCAGCTGGTCTGGGAGCTAAATGCTCATGGTCATCATATAGTTAACTTCTTCCATCTGGTGGGGGTTTTGGTATCTGTAAAACAGCTCAGGAAATGTGCATCAAATAGTGTTATCTATGTATTTCAGGGAGGAACTAACGATTCTGTGACTGCCATATGGCTGATTTACTGTTTAAATTCTTACCAGTTCTCCTGGCCCAGCTGCTACTTCTGTTACTGCATGTTCACATTCTTTCAATCATTAACTCTTGAGCCAGGCTTTTGTGACTCAGGGGAGGCCTGGGAGACGACAGCTTTTCTACAAACAAGAGGCAGGCAGAGGACATGGGGGGAGGCGTCTTTCCCAGGGAGGTCCCCTAGGGTCCTGTTGGGTTGCAGTCTTATGGAGGCTGTGTCTGCAGCTGCCCCTTCCTGGTGGCAGAGGGAAGAGAATCTCTGGGAATGAGGTGCCTTTGCTCTAGCTGTGTCCTCCCCAACATGTAGACTTAAATCCTGCTGAAGGGAACTGGTTGTAGGTCAGGTTGAAAGGAGTGTTACCCAAAAGGACTGACTAAAGGGGCAAGGAGACCTCAGCAGAGGGTACCACTGGAGCCTGGAGTAACCGTAATCAGCCAGCTGGGGAAGCAGACTTGCTCAGGTTGAGTGACCTGCAGATGGAAATCCTCAGTAGAAGAGCTATAAAAACACCAGTGAGATGATCGATCATCGTAAAAGCCCTGATAGTATCTCTATCAACCTCACACAACCAAGCCATTTCCTCCTAACCCTCTCTCACTACTTGGGTCTGACCCTGGAGCCATCAAATGAGTAGCCAGGGAGTGAGGAGAGGAGTAATTAGGAAGTTACTCACACATTTCTGACTTCCAGTCCTGATACTGGGGCAGGGCAGGAGAGGAGAGCGTCAAAGAGGTAAGGTTCAGAATCTTTATGTTGTTGAACGGGACTTTTACAGTTACTGAAATGGGATTGTTCTTGTGACTAAATGGATCTAAGAGGCTGGCCCTAGATGTCATCATTTCTGGGCAGAGAGGAATGCCCTTAGAGTGTCTGAATGGGCAGAGGGGAAATTTTTCTTCTTCCCCTTCTTTCCTTTCCTTCCTTCCCTGCTTTCTTTCTGTTTGCACCTGCTGTCTTTTCTATTTGAGTCCAGTTGATTTGGTAAATGAATTACACTTAAACTGATGGTAATCTGGTTTCCTTTCACTTCACAAAAACTTTGGTTATATTCTTGTCTCTGAGGATAGACCTAAAAATATATATTTATTTACCATATTGAATACTTCCAAAGATTTGAAAATAGCATTTATAGGCCCCCTGAAATCTTGACACTCAAGGTCCAAAATTTCCTAACAGTCCAGCCATTTTCCATACCAGTGTGTTTACATCCTCTGCCAGCCTGGTCACCCTCCTCCCATATTATTCTCAGTTTACGTCATTCCTCTTAAAACTGAGGCTTGTCTTACAAATGTAAACATAGGGAGGCTTGTCTTGCCAGTGATCCTGTCAAAGCACATTGCAAAATTGTATTAAAAAACCTCTGTAACACTTTGGGACAAGGAATAGCCTAATCATTGTGATAAAGCACATATTAAAAGTATAAATTAACAATTTTAAAATAAACTAGTGATAAAGATCAATTTTGAATCATATGTATTTAAAAAATAAGACCTTTCTTCCATTTAGGTGGAATAGATGGGTAGCCAATATGATATGACTTGACAATTGGCATTATGCAAAAAGTGGTTTTCTATACCAATGCTGAAAATGCTAGTGATTTTCATCTGTTTTTCACTGACCTTCTGTATGATATTGGCAAAGTCCCCAAACATTCTAGTGTTCTCTTTCCCATACAGTGAAGAGCTGGATAGGACTGAATTCAATTCCTTAAGCATTTATCATATGAGTACTAAATAAGCTAGGATTCTAGTCTGAAAGAATTTCAGTCAGAGTGAAATACACAAATGTCCAACTAATGCAGGTATAGAACAGATTGGGATAAAATAAAGGAATGTAAACATCATCAAAGTACCTATTGGCCCTCAAAAAATATCTGTTGAACAACTGAATTCAGTGAGATCCAAGGAAGAAAGATTCATGTTTCTTCCAGTTTTAGAATTCACTGATTTTTGTACTGATTTTCATTTTGGAAGAGCTTCTTCCTTTTATTTATAGTATTATTTAGGAGTGTAAATATCCATAAGGTACAACTTATTAAACATATAATGCATCTTGTATATGAATTTAGGTCATTTTCACATTGAGCTTCACGTTAGTACCAGATTGCTGGAGAATAGAAGGCAACTTGTCGGCAGAGGAAGGCAGACAAGAAGAGGGAGAAAATGACACTTAGAAAAGGTAAATGTAAAGGAGTGAAAACTGTTGCTTCTCCCTCCCAAATTTTCTAAGGTTGTTCATGTAGTCCCAGGTCAGTGAACCCCAAATTGCTTGAAGTATTTTTGCTCAAACACAGCATGTGTTTTAAAAACCCATTCAAAGTGACAGAAAGTTTGGATAATGAGCTAGAGCTGAGATCAAAGTTTGACAACTTTCAATCATGAAATGGGAGCTAAACAGAGCCTGGTGGAAACCAATTCTATGCAAGAATGAAGAGTCTCAAAGAGCTTGAGGTTAGGGTGGGTGAAACAGGAAGTGAGAGAATGTCACAGCTGGTTCCCCCCCCCCCCCAAATTTTGTAATTCTAGCTTTGTATGTGTCGCAGGAAGTCACTGATGCTGGCCTGACTCACAAAAAGGATAATCAGACAATAATGTGATTTGATGTCATTGAATAAAGCATATATTAGGAAATCATTTTAAGTGTGTGTAGATGCAGTCAGAGGAGGGAGAGCTGTTACTGTACGTGGATACAAAAATTTTTAATAGTACAAAGTAGCTTTTTTGACCCAATGATTAGTTTGGACATGTGCAATTAGATTAAAAGCTCAAATGGATGTATATATTGGCAGAAAAAGAGATATTATCTGATGGAACTTAGAAAAGAAGTAACTATTATTCTGTCTGAAGTAGAGTTCATATAGCTCTTGGCACTTAGCAGAAACAATTATGACCACTGGGGCCGTGAACTATTCAGTGGGCTGTGGCGCATGCTGTAACTGTGTGATCATGTACCTCCCACATCTCAAGAATGGCTACAAATGCAGTCATTTAATCTTAGCTTTTATGTGTGAAGCTAATAATTTTCTCATGATAGATTCTACAAAAGTTAGTTGTCTTCATGAGACGTGAAATAGAGCTACTTTTTGCTCTACCTTTTATTATTTTAAGTGTATTCAGTGATTCTTAAGGGTTAGTTTCTTGATTATTCCTATTCCTTAAGTTTCTACCTTCACTTATGCTCTTTTATGCTTGTTTTCAGCCATTTTAATTCTCATCTGAACTTCACCTACAAGCCAATTAGGTGAAAGATGTCAAATTACCCATTTTATTTAACAAAAATCACTTAGAGGGATGCCTTTTAGGGTGCAGGCTAATTTTAGTCTTCTGAATGATTTATTGATTTTAGTTATTGTGCTTTTAGGTTTATTACTCATGATCACACTATGTATTTATGAGCCAGTAATACCACATGACTTTTTAATAAAGATCATCTGGCTTTACCCATTAAGGAAGCAACAGAGAAGGCAAAAGCTCTTACTTTGGGGGATGTATGCTTTTTATTTAAACCTTTGAGAATGAAATTTCTAATGACATACGTGCTTGGGATGCATCTGCTTTAACAGAAGTATTGTTAAACTACTCTCACAGTTGTGTATATAAATACTGAGCTATTTCAGCTTCAATTTTAACTGAAATCCTAATGTAATAGATGCTAACTGTGCCCATGGTCCGAAAGGAGATGCTGAACCATCTCTGTGGGACTTTAAAGGAAGTGGGTGTTGGGTGGTTAGGGGGTGTTTTCCTCTCACTTCAGTGCAGTAAAAGGAGCTGTAAAGAAATCATTCAGAGATCTTGAGGGACATTGAGGATTGGTACTTGAATCATGCTTAAGAAAAGCAAAAGGTGAGCATCAGCTTGAGGATCCAGTGGCAGTAGAGCTATCCTTGGGATGGTGGCTATGTGTTATGGACTGAATTGCTTCTCCTCCAAAACTATGTTGAAGTCCCAAACACCAATACTAATAACTGTAATTTGGAAGTAGTCTTTGTAGATGTAATCAGTCAAGATGACACAATACTGAATTATGGTGGGTCCTAATTCAATAATACTAGTGTCCTTATAAGAAGAGAAGAGACAGATACCCCAGGGAGAAAATGACTGTGTGATGACAGCGGAGGAGATTGGAGTGATGTATCTGAAAACAAGGAACACCACGGATTACTGGCAAATACCAGAAGTTAGAAGAGGCCAGGAGTGATTTTCTCCTACAGGTTTCTGTGTGAGCATGGCCCTGCCAACACCTTCTTTTGGACTTCTAGTCTCCAGAATTGGGAGATGATACATTTCTATTATTTTAATCCACCCAGTTTGTGTTAGTTTGTTAGGGCAGCCCTAGAAAACTAATACAGCATGTAATTGCACTCCTAATGACAGCAGAGTGTAGTCAGTTTCCCAGGGACAGATTGTGAGCCATAGGAGAGAAGGAGAGGTATAGGGTCATTTTAGGTCTTGTTCAAGAAAACTGCTTGAAAGGGCAAAGAAAACTCAGCAGAAAGATGTTGGAAGTATACAGCCAGAGGCCCAAGGGCTTAGAGAAGAATTCTAAGCAATCATCCAAGGAGTATCTGCATTGAGAACTGTTAAGTTTTCTTGTGATGAGGGTCTCCCAAGAACCCATGAATGCTCTAATAAAGGAAAGGATCTGCTTTAAACTCCAATACAGCCACACTGGTACCTATTATGTAGGACCTATCCTGCTCTTTTTCCTAGGCTCTACCTCCTCTGTTTAGAGTCTGGAAAGGTAACACATTCATAATAGCGAGCAGAGGGAAGAGATTTTGAAATATAAAGAGGAGAAAAAGAGAAGGAGACAATCATTCATTCTAGCTTCCTCCACTGTAGATGGAAAATATGAATCAGGGAAGAAGCTTTAGCACTGAATTAAATACAGAAGTGGTATTACACTGGGCAGAACATAGTCATTAATATCCCAGAACTGCCTGGGAGACTGAAGAAGGCTTTTTAATTATGTGAGCTTTATCAGAAAAATGGGACTTTCCCTAGATGCCATGTAAGATGAAAGTATGGGAGGGGGACTTGAAGTTGGAATAATCACCTTTGAATGGATGCATACAGCAGACTCAAGAAAAGAATAAAGTTGTTTTCCATTTCACCCTGTGAGTCTTGTTCAATGTATTAGAAACTTTAGACACCTTATATGAAAAACTTTTTCCAGACACATTACTTTATTTTATTTTATTCTGACAAGAGGCTTTTGAGAAAAGTGGGGCAGATAATAGTGATAAATAAATGAAAGAAGTGAACAGACTGTCCATACTCTGACAAGGAGGTATTCTTCCTCTCTGATTGATTTCAGTGATAATTATTATCAATGTTTTTCTCTCTTCATTAGTAAATGCAAGATTCTTGAAAGTATCAATTTTTTTTAAAATCAGAAATTCAATTACATTTGACCCAAAAAGGAAATAACACTTTCACAGATTTTGGTCTTAGCAGTTCACTTTCTCTATTGTTTTACTGATTTCTGTTTCATTGATTTCCACTCTGATCTTTTTCTTTTCTCTAATTACTTTAGATTTATTTTGCTTTTCTTATTCTTCAGTTGGAAACTGATACCTTTGTTTTTGCTAATACAGGCAAATTAGTGCTATAAATTTTCCTCATGTATTGCTTTGGCTGCATCACACAAATTTTGATATGAACATTTTTATTTAATTTAAAATAGTTTCTAATTTCACTTTTGATTTCTCCTTTGACCCATGGGTTATTTAGTAGAGTGTTATTCAGTTTCCAAATATTTGGAGGTTTTCCAGAGATCCCTCTATTGTTGATTTCTAATTTAATTCCATTGTGGTCAGAGAAGGTATTTTGTATGACTTGAACTCATTTTAGCTTGACCCAGCTTTCCTCTCTCTACACTATTGGCCTGGAAACTCTACTTAAGGAAGTAAGCTGGGACATAGTAGGCACTATCTTATTTATTTCCTATTTTGCAAGGATCACTGTCATTCATTGAGGAGGGAGATAAAACTTTTCTAATGCCCTCTTAAGATCTCCAGCTAAGCCTGAGAATGAAGTTGACATAAGAAAGAGCAACAGGAGAAAAGCATACAAGTTTTATTTTTACATGTGCTTGTGAACCTTCAGTGGGAAAATAAAGTCCCAAATGATTAGGCCTAAGTGCTCATATACTAGGTTGAACAAACAGTAGTAATTGTTGAAAAGTAATTAACACATAGGGGAAGCTAAAGGAAAGGGAGGGTTATTTTAACAAGATCTGTTTGTATAGATTTCTCTTAGCCTTGACCCTGTTTTTCATGATAAGAATGTTCTTTTCCTCTTGGCACACGAAGGGCACCTTTCCTTGGGATTTTTACCTCTTGCTTATTAGGAAGAAAAGGGGAGATCAGCAGATTTTTCTTGAATCTGATGTTTTTCAGATGCCTTTAGCTCAAAATACTCAACATACCAAACCAACATACTTTGAAGTAGCATGCTCTAAACTTCCTTATTTCAGACCCCCTTATGTCCAATGTCTTAAGAACTGTTGTTTTATATATTTTGTCTGGATTTTCAGTTGTTTCAGACAAGAAAATATGGTTCTTGTTACTCCATCTTACTTAGAAGTACAAGTTTACATTGAAGTTATTTTTTAATGTGCTTTTATTGAAGCTGGTATGTCTGGGTTTTTGATTTAGCTCTGTCTATAAACAAAACTGAGAATGTAATAGGAAGAATCTGTAGAAAGTGGGCAAAATATGTGCTTGGGTATTGTCTGCCATAAAGAATCTGCAGTAAGGAGAAAGATAGTGAGATTTACCAAGTGTATAGAATCAGACCACACCATGTTTAAAAACAAATAAATAACTAATCAGACTCTGAAGGACACTCTGAATACAACATTGTAGTTAACCATGGAGATGAAATGTTACAGAAACGACAGGCCAGTCAAGAAACAAGCACCACTTGGAGGGTTGGAGTACTCAGATGTATTACGCCGGCGGGCTCAGAGCGGCTTCTGCTCCGAAGCTCTGAGCACCTTCAAGATGTGCACATGAGGTTTTATTTATTTTCCAGGCCAATAGGCATGGAACAGCTTTAGCAGCATTATCATCACAAAAGTGGAGGCAGGGAGGCAGCAAACCAACATTCCAAAGCCAGATATGTATCTTTGAAAATCCAGCTGGCTAGCAAAAAACATAAACAGCAAACCAACACTGATAAACTTAGATTTACAAGTTAGTCCAGCAGAACTCAGATCAGTATTCCAATACTTAGACTTGTGAGTTATCTTGTTAGACCAGCCCAGCTTTTCCTTCACAATAGTATATAACAGACAAGCTCAAGCTGACGTATATGAAAGGTAAGGTTCTAGTTTTTGTGTTGCTGCTATGAGATATTACCAAGTGACTTATAGAAGTATCATTAATAAAAATAATATATTGGATTGGAAATAGTTTTCTGGACAACATTCACAGAGATTCTGATCTAATAAATTTGAAGTGAGGTCCTAAAATCTCTATAAAGCTCCATACTGGTAACAGTGATACAAAACTAGTTTGGGGGAACCACTAGACTACATGGTGTCTTAAATTATTTTTCAGCCTTAGGCTTATCTATATTTAACTTTAATAATGATAATAATAGCTATCATTCATTGGACACTTACCATTCATTGTCTTGGATACCTTACACACATATCTTGTAATTAAACAGTCTCCCATGGTGCATTTTATTAAGCTGATTTTCTAAAAGTTGACATTTCTTCGTTTGGAAGGGGCCAGTAGTTTGCCCAAGGCTACTTGTTGAGTCTACCTAGAAACTGATAAAATTAGATTTTATTTTCACTCCGGCATCAAAGCTGTGATTTTTCTATTTCATCATGGTACCTACAAAAAGACTTCACTCCATGTAGCCTTAATTGTTTTAATATTATTAGTTGATTTCAGTCCAATGTGTTGAAGGTAGAGGTTTATTTTACAAAGAAAGGATTTTACAAACTTTATGAAAGAGAAGCATGAATAGAAATGGCCTATAGATAATGGTCAAGTAATTTTAAGATACCAGTACTTTACTAAACACTTATTTGTACTATGCTAAGAGCTGTACTACATTATTTCAATGATTTTACATATTCTAAAATTTCTTAGTGAAAATTTGTCCACTATTTAGTGATATTATAAATTTAATGCATATAATGACTTACACCCTTCACATTGTTACTGAGTCCAATCTTATAGTTCTCACTTCTTGAAAGGCCAATAACTAAAGAGATGAAGTGTTGGGGCAAGGAAGCCACTTTATTTGGAAAGCCATCAGACTGAGAAAATGGTGGATAGTGTCCCAAAGAATCATCTTGCCCAAGTTAGAATTCGAGTTTCTTTTATACTAGAAATGGAGGGTGTGTGGCTGGTTGTTGCAGACTTCTTGGTGCCAGCCAGACCTGGGCGGGGGATGTGGTAATTCCTTGTTCTTGCAACTATCTATGTAGGTCTGGTCATGATGTTCCTGTAAACCTTCACAAAACAAATGTTATTTTCTTCTCTTCAGCTTTTTATCTGTATATGAATGAAAAGTGTTAGGGGTTTGAAGGTCAAGCCTGGGAGGCAGAGCCTTGAGAAAGGGCTATTATGTATATTTTAGGCTATAGGCAACATTCTTTTACTGATTGAGGAGACAAAAGTGCAGAGCCAGGATGACTAAGCACAGGCAACAGAGCACAAAGGTTACAGCTAAGGGAACAGATCTAATCTGAAGTCAGGTTTGTTCAATACCTAAAAAACTATGCCTCATGTCCTTAGGTAGCTTACATGCACTTACTATTTTCACATGTCTCTTCCCTTAAAGCCTCTTCCACTTATCCCTTTATTTTTTTTCCTACTAATTTTTTCTTTCTTTTTTTTTCAAAGGTTTTTTTTTTTTTTTTCATTTTCCCCTTTTCATAATTCAAGGCAGTGTTTAATGAGCAGTCCCTTCTAGGTGCTTATTCTATTTTTCAATTTTAAAACACTTGATAATGTTATTTGTATTGGAAATGGGTAGCAATATTGGTATCACCCAGATTTGAAGAGAGTCAAAGAGGATTATATGGATCAGATACAAATACAGCCTTTACCCCTGTGATTCAGGTAAAGTAGAAAGTATTTGTATTTCAGAAGTTCTACCAGGATTCTAAGGAAGGATAAAATTAATAAAAATGAAAAGAAATTTTCTTTCACCTTGCCAAATTTAAAAAAAAAATGTAATCTTTACATGTAAAGTGCTTTGAGTATTTGGGGGAAATGCTTTGGATTGAGGTCATTGATTTAAATTCTATCCATTTCCTCCCTTTCCTACCCAATTGCCTTTGTTTCCCAGTCTCCCTCTTTTTAATTGGAGCTTTTCTCAAACTTGAGCTGATCTGAATGGAGTTACAAAGTGAAATTAACCAACTCCCTTGAAAGAAGTAGGGGTAGCAATACTTTAGAAAGCTTGTTAATTTCTCTTTTCACTCTGCCTCCCTGCTTTGCTCCCAGGCCTTATTGAGAACCCCTGGAGAAGGGAAATTAACAAGCCCCCTGAAGCTGAACCACTACAGCCTTTCAAGGGAATTGGTTAATTTCACTTTGCTGCTCCATTTGGAGCAGCTGGGGGTACTGGTCTTGAGGGAAATTATAGGACCTAGAGCTTGAAATCCCTTTACATTTTTTAAATAAAATTCTAAGTTTGCTTATCAAACTCAAAAATGGTGTTCACCATATGCTGGCAGTACTGGTTTATATGCTCCCACAAACTGTATCTTTTCCTCAATTTTCATTTCTTAAGCCAGTTTGAGAGAATCTTTGAAAAATGTTTTGATTCCAAGTGCTTATTGAATAGATTCTTTCCTCATTGTCTAATAATTACATGTATCAGTAAGCGACAAACAGTTAAAACGTTTCTTTTTTCTAGTATAGTTCTGAGTAGAGTACCTTTGCCCCTAACCCCTTTAAGAATCTACAGTACTTTTTTTGGTTCTTCTTTAGGAACTCAGTCTCTTAATGCAGAAGCATTCTCCATCAGGGCTGTTTCTAGGCTTCACCCAGAGGGCATCATAGAAAGCAATCAGATGGCCCCTAGTAGCTTTTAAAATCCTCTCCTTCCTGAATTCTTTTAATACTTCGGTAACATTAGCAAACTTTTAAATTCGCAACCTGCTATTTTCCCAGGTTAATCAATTCATTGAGCATTAACAGTTTTAAAGTGCACTCTTGAGGCATCCCACCGTTAACCTCTTTATATTCTGAATCCTAACCATCTAATTCTTCTCACTTCTCTCGAAGATGTTTTAATGATTGTGCTCCATCTTGTACCTTATGGTTACTAAGTTTTCCGCTTAGTGGAGAAATTTTGTAAAAATCTACTCAGAGTCTCAAATGAGTTAGGTTTTTTTGCTTTCTATGTATGACCCTTCAATTATTTCCAGAATAATGAGAGCAAACTGGAGATGGGCTGGCGAAAGTTAACATTCAAAAGTATGACAGTGTTTAAAGTCACTCTCATATTATCCACAGGCATTCCTGACAATCAGAGGTAGATGCTTCTTTTTGGTACTAATTTACATACATTTCTGTGGATCATCATTAGCTGCTGAGGGCTATTGTGTTGTGAATGTATTAAAAACTATTCTTTTTGAAAATCATGAGAAACTCTGGTTTTGACATCACAGCCTCTGACAAGTAAACCTGTTCTCATTATCTCAACATCTATCTTGGCTTGTAAAAATCCTGCAGGTTTATGATGCATCACGGTATCCTTCACTACTTCCTCTTGTTCTTCAACATAAAGCTGCCACTTATACTATAACAAGCTTGATAAGGTTGTCTTATAGATCCAGTTCGTTTAAACAGAACACAGCTGCAGACACTAATGTCCTTTTGCTGCAGCTCTTCACCTGAGTTACAGTATCATACTTGAGAGTTAGAAGGATGAACTACAGATATACAGTATGCCTCAAATTACCTTTCATTCCTGAAGGGTTAGAGACTTAAATATCAAGATATGCATTCTAGCGTGAATGAAGGAAAAGTGCTGTTTTTGCACTTTCTCAAATGAGGCCATAGTCTTCCGCCATCTACTACACTATCCTTACTAAGTGGACAATAAGAAGAATAATAAACCATGGTTCATTTTAGATGTTAACCCACATCCAAATACCTGAATGACCTTCTCTCAAAGCTGTTTTAAATAAATGGTGTATAAAATACATACCAAGAGAGTATTAAACGGCTAAGGTGGTATTTGAGGCCTTCAGGGAGGTACTCGTTTCCAAAATTCCATGCTCTGTCACTTCTAATGATCTTTGGCTCTTCATTTAGCTGCGAGTTGGCTTTTTAATGAACAAATGTCCTAACCAGTATGGATGGCATTCTTATTATGGCCGTATATTTTGGAGGTGGGCTAGGAAATATAGTTACATAAGCATAAGGTGTAAGAGAAGTGAAAGAATCCCGGGGAAATAGAGGGCATTCTTGACCCTATCAGAGGGATGATACATTTAGGGGATGAAGGTGCCTGTAGTGGTGACTGCCAGTTGATGAGTGAAGCCTGAAATCTTGTGCCCTGAAACTTTGGAGAGACTAGATTTATCTGTGTATTTGCTTGACTGTAAGTCTGTGCTAATGAGCACATAGTCCAGCCCATAATCAGTGTGTGTTTGTGTGTGTCCTTTTCTGTCAGTTCTAGAAATCTGGAGTTTCGCTAGGGTTATAAAACAATGCTGGGGCCGTCTGAAGTATTCCAGGAACTATACAACCAAGCAAATGGCTCTTAGACCTTTTGAAATGTCTTGGATTCTTCTAGTTAGGGAAGGAAGAGGAAAGAATCTGTAAAGAATTCATCAGGTTTCCATTGGTTCTCTTAGGCCAGGAATTGTCCCCACGGAGTCGGTCTTGGTGGAGTTTAAGCCGCCCTTGTATTCCCAGTTTTGAATCCCAGCCTCAGAAACTCCTGGACTGTTCTGGGATCTTGGTAAGAGTTAAGTAGTTCAGTAGAATCATGGGCTTTCAAATGACAGTTAACAAGAGGGACTTTGATTATCATTACCTCTGACTCAATTGGCTTCAGTCATGGAGTAAAAGACATTGTGACTCCTGAACAGCTCTGTTCCTATGGAAGCATCTCTTCTTTACATTTGAAGCAAATATTGGGAACTAAGGGTTCCAGTTTATGTTAGCAACTTTACACACACTTGAAAAATTCTATTTGATATATCTTGAGGCTTTGAAAGTAGCCACATACCATTTTAAAACACATTATGCCAAATGCTATGACTCTAATTAGACCTGCAGGAATTAGTGGCTTTTTACCATCAGAGACATTTGCCTTTTTACTATCTAGGGATGCCAGACTAATCACGAAGCACAAATGGCATATGATAATTGCTTTAATAAAATTCCATTTGACTTATTTGTCACCTAGATACAGAGTAGACCTGCATGTATATTTTCCACATATTAATTAAACTTGTTTTCAGCATCTTTTAGAATTCTTCTTTTTAAAAATCTGCATAATATTTTTATTTACTTTAGAAGACCAGAAGTTAAAGAAAGATAGCTTCTGGGAATTTCTTTCCATGAATAGGATTCCAGATCCAAATAGTATTTAGCAAGCTAATGTTGTAAATCTATTTCAGATTCCTGCCATTTTGTTGATTTATAGAAAGAAATGAGTAAATAGCAAATGATTTAGCCATACACTTTATTTTTCATGCTGATTTGTGTTTATAACCTGTATCATCAAGGGGATGAAATCAGGGGTCTGGCAAAGTATTGGTCAGGGTACTGTTAATTCACAAATGATGAGAAGGGAAGAGTTAAAGGATTTTTTTTTTTTTTTTTTTTTTTTTTTAGTATGCTGAATAGTGCTTTTCTGTTGAACAGCACTACATTGTCTGGAAGCAACAGCCCTTGAATGTTAAAACGGAACCATTTTGTCTTGTCCTGTTGCCATGGAAGATGAGAAGGTGAATTTGGAAAAACAAACAGGAAGAGCCATGAAGAAATTAGATAGTGTATTTGAAGGCAATTTGCCCAGTGGTATTCTTTCTTGCCTAAACTGTGTGTGTGTGTGTAGCGGGGTGAATAAGCCCTCCTTATAGTGTTTTGAAGACACATTAGAGCTCTCATTGTTTTCCTTGGGCAGTGCAGACTGGGAAGCTATGGTGAAGTGAGACTAGCAGGTCACTGTGTACATGTGGGTCTGTTCTTCTGTTGGGTATTGCTAGGTACACTTACTGCACCACCTTAGGGGCAGTGCAATTACTTTTTGTGTTTATATGGCATACCTACCATACTTTGTCTTTGCAAAGGACATTTGAAAAAATATTTTATCTCTTTGGATCAGAAACCTTTCTCTTTGTTATGCCTTAATGAAAAATAAGTTCAAGATCTCAGTGGTTTACAAAAATAAGTTTATTTCTCACTCTGTCCATTGTAAAAAATTAATAAATAGAAACCTTAATTTCATAGAGTCTGAAGCCCTGAAGGGGGAGCTCTCATACCCTTTGATGATAGCAGATTCCAATAGGAAGAAGAAAGACCCCCCTCTTTTTTCTTGGCAAGGACTCAGTCAATGGAAAACCATGGACTCTTTGTTTATCATAATCCCTTCAACTACCCTTCCCCCTCTGTAAAAGTGTTCTCCTTCCCTTGCTGTGGGGGGACTTGTATGTGGCTTGCCATGGTTGCAGACCCTGAATTTCAGTTCTTTTCTGATCCTGAATAGACCCATTTTTGTTGGAGACATATCTGGCAGTCTGTTTATTTCAGGTCAACACCACGCAGGTTCCACCAGAGCTGTGGCTCTGTATCACATATCTTCTTCATTTGGGGATCCAGACTAAAGGCAAAGGCCTTATTTCAGTCTTGCAGCAGGGGAAAGAGCAATGGTGGAGCCATGCAATGGCCACTGGAGCATCTGCCCAGGTGTTGCAGGTATTCTTTACCTACACTGCATTGGCCATAGTACAGTTACATGGTCAAGTGAGGTGTAAATGAGGTGGTGGTAGAGGTGCCTTTCCCAAAGAGAAACACTGCCAGTCACATGGCAAAAGAGAGGGACATATTGTGAAGGGGACTGAAAATGAATAATTGAGATGAATAGTGCCAGTTTCATCACTCCTGGTCTGTTTTGAAGGCTTATGGAAGTAAAATGGGATACATGGAAGTCTATGAGCCTTTTCTTCCAGGACTAGAAGATTGGCTTGCAGTGATTCCCAAACTTTAGAGTTCATAAGGCTTACTTGAATAACTTGTTAAAAATGCAGATTCTCAATGCCACCCCACCTCCACCCTATCCCCACTCTTGCTACGAACGTGATAGGTTAGCAGTAAGGCCCAGGAACCTGCATTTAAAAAGTATCTTTGTGATCTGACCATGGCTCAGATGACCTCTATCCCTTTGTTTTCAGTCACTGTACTTTGTTTTCAGTTACTGTAACGTTTGTGGTTTGCAAGGTAAGAAGGAGAAGATCCAGGTAGCAAAGAGTTTCTATAAATTCCCATTCCCAGTTTTATATATTTCATAGAATTTTTGGCCTTGTCCAAAAGTACATATATTTTAACATCTCTCTTATTCTTCTCCATTCTCACTTACAGTGGGAAGAGAATTAGAAAAAAAGAACACAGGAGAGATGATTAATATTATTGAGAGGGAAGTTTCTTTGTCATGTAGAAATTCCACTCTGAAGAATTAGAAATAGACTAGGAGGCAGATTCCCTGAAAAGACTCTGGGGTCACTGATTTGTGGATTCTCTGTCATCATGTCGAGATGGAAGGTTGACAGAAAAGACAACCTTCCTAGCCTGATCAGGTTCACTACCAGGATGAAACTGAGATTCTGCGAAGAGGACAGATAACTATAAAAGGGGGAAAGAGATGGAGAGAGAAGGGAGCAGAGGGGAGGAGAAAGATATGGAGAGAAGGAATTCCAGGCAGATTGACCCTCTGTTTCTCTGGATATGACCATAATCCATGATTGGGAAGACTAACATATTCTTTCTTGTCATGGACCATACTGGTGCATCATTTGGGGTATAGTTGAGAGAGGGTGAGGCTTGGAGATTCCTTTACCTTAGGAATCAGCATGGGTTTTGTCTCCTGTTTTGATTTCTATTAATACCAGGATCTTGCCACGCCAGTACTGCTTCGCCCTGATGTGTTTCTGAGAGACTGCTCTACGGAACTGTCGAGCATCCACCTGTGCCTGGTGCTGGAACTGGGATGGAGTGAGCACTAGCATTTTTGCTGTGGAGAAAAGGGCAGAAATAGCAACTCCCTTGCACTGTCATCCTAGACTGAAAGTGTTTTCTATCTTTTTCACTCTACTTTATATCATTTGCATTTTTCCTTGATGCTACAATCTATTCAAACTCGACATTGAAAATGATTGAATTCATGTGATACACTGTCTAGTTAGTATGTTTCATTCAGCTAGTTTGGGAACCACTGCAGCAGGTCTGTCAGGCCTCTGTGATGTGACTTCTGTCTTGCGTGTTCTCCTGAGCACCACAGATGGCTTCATCTCTCCTCTTAACAAGATGAGTCCATTCATGCTCATTTCTCCATTGGAAAAGCCAGTCCAGATTGTGTAACCCTACCTTACATTTCTTGTTGAGAGAGATGTATCTCTTGGTTCAGTTCTACACAATTTCATGGATCCAGGCACGTGAGTTATTGTAAGGAGGAAAAAAGGGATTTGACTTTTAGAAGGTCCATATCTGGTAATCCACAATTCTTTCTTTCCATATCTTATCAAAGGAGTATACCAACACATTTTAGAATTTATTTGTTTGTATAATAGATCTTAAATAATGTGTGGGCTTTAAATCTGGCTGGCATTTCTGTTATACAGTATATCCTACATTTGTGAGTAGGAGTTAGGGGCATTGGTACTTAGGACCAGGTCAGATCTTCTAACCTCAGTGTAATTTTCCACCACACCAAGTTCCTTCTCATCTCAGGGAAGTGCTACAGTTCCTCCTTTGATTCATGACCTTTCTTGACCCTGAGCATTCATACATACTTTGCACTTTTCTAGAATCTTCTTTTTCCCTCTTTTTCACTTGTGAACTGCTAACCCTGTAGGCCTAAACTTAGAAACATTTCCATTGCTAAGTCCTTCCTGACCATCAGGACTACGGCCAGGTGTCCATCCCAACTACCTGCTCAATAATCTTTACCTGTTGTAGCAACAATATTTCAGAAACTGAATGTCTGCTTAGGTGTTTTTCTTACCACTAACCTGAAAATTCTCTGAAAATGGGAATACCTGTTTTGTAATTTTTGTATTTCCAGAGCCTAGGACAGTCTCTGGGCACAGAACAGGGTACCAAATTGCATTTTGGTGACTTAGGAATCAATAAATGAATGGATAATGTACTCTCTATATATCCTTGCATGAGGATGAGGTTAACTTGTGCTTATTTTAATAAACCCATGATGGACTTGAATTTACAGGCACACATTCGGTTCCAAGGAGCTACCTCAGTAGAATATCCTGTGCTGCTTTTTGTGATAATATTTGACATTGAAGATTACATTGAAATTGATGTTGATGTTTGTACAGATATTTTTCAACATTAATCAAACACGTGACAGGAAAATACTGCTACAAGTTATGAAATTAAGTAGTTGAAGAGTAACACAACCCAAGTAAGTAGTAGCAACTCTAGTCTGTGTTCAGGGGGAAGATGTATAACCAAGGCAGCTGAGTCTACTTTCATTTACCATCTACCTTCTAGAACCATAAAATATTAATAATTTACAAACGACCTTAAAAATCCTCAGTTTAACTTCCAAACAGTGTAAGAATTCCTACAATAATATCTGTGAAAAGTAGCCCTTGAACCATGATTTTGATTCTTCAGAACTATCTCAACATATTAAAATCATTAGAAAACTGCAAATAGTGATAATAATGACATAATAAATACCTTACCCGAGGTTCTAATCTGTGCTGAGCGCTGTGCTGAGTGTTATATATACATCATCTCCTTTAGTTTTCAAAGAAACCATATGAAGTAGGTTTTATTATTTCCATTTTACTAAAGCATAATAGCCAAGGCAGAGAGAAATTACAAAACAAGTCCAAGGTCCATACCTAGCAGTTACTAGTGATAAGATTTTACATTATTCTTTCAATGGCTGCAAGATACAAAACCTGTCTTTTAGGATATTTTATACCCTCTCAAAGGATGTATTTCCTTCTATTTAGTTGTAATCTTTTATTTCCCTAACTTCGTAGATGCATTTTAGTTTTGTTTTTTAGAGCAGCCCAGAAAAATCTCATCCCTCTTTTTTCAGCCCAGTTCTTCAGAAATTTGAAAATATATATTACGTACTTTCTGATACTTTTCTCACTAAACAGATATCTGTTACGGGTTGAACTGTGTCCTCCCCTAAATTCACATGTTGAAGTTCTAACCCCTAGTATCTCAGAAAGTGATTTGGTGATAGAATGATTACAGAAGTAATCAAGTTAAAGTGAGGTCATTACTGTGGACCCCAATTAAATATAACTCATGTCCTTATAAAAAGGGGAATCTGGACACAGACACCTGCACAGAGGGGAGGTGATGTGAAGATACAGGAAGAAAACCATGGAACAGATCTTGTCCTCACAGCCTTCAGAAGGAACCAGTCCTGCCAACACCTTGATTTTGGATATCTAGCCTCCAGAACTGTGAGAATAAATTTCTGTTGTTTATGCCATCCAGTTTGTGATAGACACTTTGCCATGGACGCCCTACGAGACTAATACAACATCCAGCATCCAGGGATTCTTTAGCTACCTTCTGCACCACTACTACCCCGTTGCCTTTGACCACAGTCATTCTGATGTATCATCATTCTACTTGAAATTTGATGCCAAGATTAAACCACTTATTCTGGATATGGTCTGACAAGTGAACAGAAGAAAGCAATGGTTGGTTTAATTTTTTTTTCCTTTTTGTAGCTTCTGTTTCTCTATTAACATAACCTACATTACATTGAGTTTTAACAGCTAAAACTATTTTTTTCACCCTAGATTCTTTAATTTATTTAAAAATTTTTTTTCTCCTTTTTCAGTTTTATTAGGTAGAATTGTTACAGTTTGATTGCACATACACATTATATTGCATGTAAATACACATATGCACTATACTGCACATTTTTTTCATTTACATTTATGTACTAATTATTTTTTCTAAGAACAGATTAGAGCTTTAGCCTCTTAAACTTACATAGTTATCAAAGGAATAAAGCCAACTGCAAAATAAGAATCAACAGAATGTGGTAATCCAGTCATAAAGGACAGTCAAATGTGCTTACACATATTCAAGAAACAATCATCTTAGTTATAAATAATGAGTAGTCCATTTGTGTCCTTATTACTATTGTTATTATTTTTTAGATTCCTCATATAAATGATATATGGTATTTTTCTTTCTCTTTCTGGCCCACTTCATTTAGAATGACAATCTTCAGGTCTATCCATATTTCTGTAAATGGCATTATTTTATTCTTTTTTTTAATGACTGAGTAGTGTTCCATTGTATATATGTATCACATCTTCTTTGTCCAGTCATCTGTTGATGGACATTTGGGTTGTTTCCATGTCTTGGCTATTATATATAGTGCTGCTGTGGACATTGGGGTGAATGTGTCTTTTTGAATTTTATTTTTCTCTGGCTACATACCCAGGAGTGGGATTGCTGGATCACATGGTAACTCTATTTTCAGTTTTTCAAAGAACATCCATACTGTCCTCCATAGTGGCTGCACCAATCTACACTCCCACCAACAGTGTAGGAGGGTTCCCTTTTCTCCACACCCTCTCCAGCATATATCATTTGTAGACTTTTCAGTGATGGCCATTCTGGCTGATGTGAGGTGATATCTCATTATAGTTTGATCTGCATTTTTCTGACAATTAGCGATGCTGAGCATTTTTTCATGTGCCTATTGGCTATGTATGTCTTCATTGGAGAATTGCTTGTTTAGATCTGCCCATTTTTGGATTGGGTTGCTTGTTTCTTTGATATTAAGGTGTATGAGCTGTTTGTGTAGCTTGGAAATTAGTCCCTTGTCAGTCACATCATTTGGAAATATCTTCTCCCATTCTGTAGGTTGTCTTTCAGTTTTGTTGATGGTATCCTTAGCTGTGTAAAAGCTTTTAAGTTTAATTAGATATACCTCATTTGTTTATTTTTGCTTTTCTTTCCAATACTTCAGGAGCTGGTTCAAAAAATATTTTGCTGTAATGTATGTCCACAAGTGTTTTACCTATGTTTTCCTCTAGGAGTTTTATAGTATCTGATTTTGCATTTAGGTCTTTAATCCATTTGGAGTTTATTTTTGTACATGGTGTTGGAGAATGTTATAATTTCAGTCTTTTACAGATAACTGTCCAGTCTTCCCAGCACCACTTATTGAAAGATTGTTTTTTCTCCATTGTATATTTTTGCTTCCTTTGTCATACATTAATTGACCATATGTGCGTGGGTTTATTTCTGGACTTTCTATCCTTTTTCATTGATCAATGTGTCTGTTTTTGTGCCAGTACTATACTGTTTTGATTACTGTAGCTTTGTAGTATAGTCTGAAGTCAGGGAGCATGATTCCCCCAGCTCCATTCTTCTTTTTCAAGATTGTTTTGGCTATTCGGGGTCTTTTGTGTTTCCATATAAATTTTTAACATTTTTTGTTTCAGCTCTGTGAAGAATGTCATTGGTAACTTGATAGGGACTGCACTGAATATGTAAACTGCCTTGAGCAGCATGGCCATTTTAACAATATTGATTCTTCCAATCCAATAGTATAGTATATCTTTCCATTTGTTTATGTCACCTTCAGTTTCCTTCATCGGTGTCTAACAGTTTTCGGCATACAGGTCTTTTGCCTCTTTGGGTAGGTTTCTTCCCAGGTATTTTATTCTTTTTGGTGCAATAGTAAATGGTATCATTTCCTTAATTTCCCTGTGTATTTTATTAACAGCTAAAACTGTTGACTCACTGTGAGCTTCTGCATTTTGGATCCACAAGTGGTGCTTTGAAATCCTTGTGGACTGAAATCTTTCTCTACACAGTCAGCAGCTAGTTCATCATAAAATTTGAGGGAAAAAAATCCTATTTTTCCCCATCTGTTCTCTTTGATTACACAGAAATGGAGGTCTTTTGTAGTACATCTTCTCTCAGACTACTAAAGTAGGGATAATCTCAATAACCATGTGCTTGGAAATAACAAACACAAAACATTTCATAAAAAAAGGAAGAAATTTGTATAAAAGAAGTGGCTAGTGAGCAAAAGTATTTGCCACAACTAAAGTGGGACTCTTTCAGTAAACATATTAAAAGTAGCATTTCTCATTAAATATGTATTTGACAATATCAGAGTAGAAGTTGAATAAGTGTTCTTAAGAAAGTATTATCTTTCCAAGCAAATGATTACTGTTGAGAAGAAATGTATAAATCATGATGTTGACTCTCTCTTTGTAGCTAATGTACCTGAGTTGTTTTCATAAGAGCAGTAATACATTTTTCCTCTAATCTGTACACATTCTTTATATACTCACAATTAAATGTTATACAAATACATATATAAATATACATGTATGTACATATACACATATACACACAGCAACACAGAGATGGAATAACACTTTCAGCAGCAATTTTTTTCTCTTGCAAAACTAGGTAACTTACATGAGTATTAAGCATACGACTTTGAATTAACACCATGATCTAAATGAAATAACTGATCAGGTTCTAAAAACATTCCACATAGGAACATTTATGAAATATAGGCCTTATCTTTACAAACACATTCACACACAGAGACATAGAGTGTGGTCACATCTTATACAAATTTGAAATAGTGTGACATGGCATGTTAAGTCTCACTTATGATTATGAACTAATGCAAATTTAAGCTTTCTTCCCCCCAAATATTCAAGAATTGCATTATTTGCGAGCCATTATTTGAAAACACATTTGAATGAATCATAAACTGAGTTGATGCTATTGTCACAAAGTAATGCCCCTTTATCCTTTGCACAGATGCCCTGCCATCCTTATTGGTCTCCTGCAAGTTGCACTCTTGGTGATACGTCAGGGCTCCTGTACTTCCCTGAGTGAGGGTCTTTTGTGGTGTTGTTTTCATTCACTGTGACACTTTAAAAACCCTTTTACATTTTATAACAATGTCATACAAGTGTTTACTAAGTAGTAAAGCTTATGCTAACACTGAAAAACACTCTTGAATGTCAATTATGTTGCAAAGGAAATCAGATGTAGTATAAGGTAGAGAGGAGTCTGTGGCAGGTAGCTTTCTATTGTGGCCTCCAGTGATGCCGATTTTCTGGCGTTCATGGATATGTGTAATCTCCTCCTGTTGATTGTGTGTTGGACCTAGCAACTCACTTCTAATTAGTAGAATATGCCAAAAGAGATACATGTCACATCTGAAATTAAGTCATAAAAGACTGACTTCAGTCTTGCTGTCCCCCACCCCCCCGCAGCTCTTCTTGTTTACTTGTTTTGGGGAAACAAGCTGCTGTGTTATGAGCTCCATATGCAGAGGCCCATATGGTAAGGAATAGAGAGTAGCCTCTGGCCAACAGCTAGTGAGGGACTGAGGCCCTTAGTCCAACAGCCCATGCAGAGCTAGATTCTTCCAACAATCATGGTCCAAATGAGGGTGGAAGCAGATCCTTTCTCACCTGAGCCTTGAGATGATTACAGTTCCTCTTGACATCTTGACTGCATCTTGATTATGAAAGACCTTAAGCTAGAGAACCCTACAAAGCCATGCCCAGGTTCCTAACAAACAGGAACTGTGAGATAAGAAATACTGTTATTTCAAGCGACAGGTTTTGGGGTAATTGGTTATTCAGCAATAGGTAACTAATTCAGTGGACAAATAACCACCATGTTTTGTATTGTTGTTAATGTAGGAAAGCAGGCTCTGTGAGATAAGAAAAATAATGCTGAGAAAAGAGGCAGCAGCATGGAAATAAATATGCATTATAACGGTTTTAAAGTTAGTCTTTCCAAGAATGCATTTCCCCTGGTTTACATTTATTCCCGTGGGAAAATTAATCTTCAATCGAGTGAATTTGGAACTATGTATGATGTTCCAGAGCACATCCCCTCACCTACCTATAAGTGACTCAATTCTATAAATTTTAGTTGTATTGCAAAGATGACAGAATCTTAATGTTCTGTATAATTTAAAATGGCACTTTTGATAAAATCTCCAGATACCAAGAAGTCTTATCCTTGAACTGTTGGCAATTATAATTTGAATTTTTCTCCAACTGAATATATCTGTAAATTGTTGAAATCAATAACAAAATATGCTGATAAGGCTTAGTAGGGACAGTGCTCAGAAATGCCAACTATCTTCAAACTCAAACATTCTTTTATCACAGACAGAAACAGTATGATTATTTTGGATGAAGTCAGTATTTTTTTGTTGTTGTTTTAATTTTTGTTTTCCGTTTTCAGCCTCACATTTCTTTCATTTATGTCTTTGACTTCCTTTGGGGGCCAGATCAACACTTTCAGGACACCTGGATACCCCAGTCAACCATCTCTTGCCCCTTGTGCAGAAATAGTTCTGGGTAACTTAAGTTGAAAGAGTTACTATATCTGTAAAGAATTTGAAACTTCATTCTGCCTATCCCTAAGATCAGACCTGTCAGATGTTTAATTCATATACTAGCCTTCTGAGGTCAGGATTATTATCTCTATTTAGAGGATCTGGAAACCCAGGGAAAAAGGTTGAGTCATTTATCCCAGGTCGCAGGAGGGATTAGTGTCTGAGCTAGGATTACAGTTCAGAAAGCCTCAAAATTCCAAGACCTGTGCTCAGTCTGCACGTATTTCAAGCTGCCTTGGCCTATTTAATAAGCCCTCCCTCCCTCCCTCATCCTGCCCTAGAGCCCTCTGTTGAGTATTTGAACTCTGTCAGCAAATGTGAAAGAGGTCTACAGGCAGGCTAGAAGATACACGCGATATTCGCTGGTTGTAGTTGCGCTCCATGAGAGTTTAACTTGCAGTTTTTCCTGGAAAACTGGTTTTCATATAGGGACATTTCAAAGGTTTTTTTTTTTTTTTCCATTTAGAGATATTAAAATAATTTAGAACAATTTAGTCCACCTTCATTAGTCTTCATTATGTGTCAGAATTCTAATGATTCAGGAGTAGGAAACATCCGAAAGGAAGTTGCGTAATCATGGCAAATAATACCAAAAGGATTTTGCATAGCTTTAGGAATATATGTTGGTGTCTGACTTTCTATTTATAATTCTTCCCAACAAGAGCTTCTGTATTTATCGCCTACATTTATTTTGGTTTCTGGAATTAATTGAGACATATACTTTATAAGAAAAGATAAGAGAAAAATGTATGTGTCCATATTTGGTATTATTGTTAATATTATTAAAAGTAATAAAGTTCTTGGGCAGGTGTGAAAGAAGAAAGGAAGTTCAGAAAAATATTTTCAGAGCACTGGACTTGCAGGCAGAAAATCTGGGTTTGCCTTTGCTTTTTTGCCAGCTTTGTAGACTTGAGCAAATCACTTAAGCTCTCGTAAGGTAAAAAGACAAACCAAACAGCTCTTTCTCATTAAAGAGTCAGGGTGATGGGAGAGATGGACAGATATATTATTAGCTATGGGACAGTGTAATTCATGCTATATTAGTGTTATGAACAAAGTGCTCAGGGAGCATGGAATTAGGAACATTTGAGCCTAGTCTTGCTTTTCACTGCATGCAACACAGAAAGTATTTTGATTAGAAAGATACAGCCTATGTGAGAAAGGATAAGTCCTGGATGACTGGGCCGTTTGAGTGACCAGACAATTTGAGGTAATTTACGGAGATAAAGAGGAAAAAGGAGACGGGGTCAAGTCTGAAATCAGGCTACCAGTCTAGACTATACTGTGAGAAGAAGGGAGCTGTTCATGAATACAGCCATTTATTCATTCATTCAGATGTGTAATTTAGGTACCATGATGAGTATGTAGCAGAGACATAGAGGTTAAAAACAGAGGACTCACTTAGAGGGAACTCTCAGTGTGGCTGGCAGAATTGTTTGAAAGATAAACAAGTAAACAGGCAATTACTGAGTAGTAGTTAGGACCACCAACCATCAGGGCAGAGGAGCATGGAGGCAGAGAAACAAGAAAAGGGGTGCCTTAGTTGAGTCCCAGTGGAGGAGTAGGAGGAAGGGAAGGAAGACTACAGAAAGGAAGGAATTTGAGGCATAAAAAACAGCATGCTTTGTGTCAGGGGACATGGAAATGAGAGTCCCTCTTTAAATTGTTGGTTGAACTTTGTGGCAATGTTACTTATTTCTCCATCTCACCTCAGCATTATAGAAAACGTAAGATACCATAGACTTATGATGCACAGGGAGGTGTGCCAGTAAAGAAAGATTTGAATGGAGCAGTAAGGAGCAATCCTTGTAAGTTACAGAGACACCCTCTGAATTCAGATAGCCTGTTGTTATGCGCAGAATGTTTCATTGCTTAGCATCAGGACAGTTGAACATTAATTTGTTAAATTAAATTCTGATGATGTTTGCCTCTTTCAATTGCTTTTCTGGCCACAACATAATTTATTATTCTTATCGAATTAATTGTAAATTTAGAAACTAAGAAATAAGAAGTTGAGGAAGGGGCTTTAGAGAGCTGACACTAAAGAAGAAGAGACCATTGAGAGGGGACTGGGCTGGAACTGAGAAGTGGGCAGACTTATGTGTACCTATTACAGCAGTCTATACGTACATGACTCCATTTTCAAAAAATAAAAAGGAACTCAAGCCTTCGAGTCTATTTTATATAGTTAATTATGAAACATATAATTAATTATTTTCAATATTCTTCTTAGTATCTTCTATTCTTAAAAATTCCCTATTTCCTCTGTATTTTTAAAATAACTTCACACTTTTTTAGTTACAATTACTTTGAAGAAAGCATATATTATTTACAGAGCAAGAACTATTACAATGGAGAGAAGCTTTTAAATCTATAAAGCTCTGATATTGATAGTCAAAAATGCAGTGTTTTAATCTATAAAGCAATTAGAAGAGGTGCTTATTTGTCATCAGGTCTTAAATAAAAGTTCAATTGTAGAGATTAAGTAATTGACAATTACATATATATGTGTGTATATTTATCAAATTCCTTATTGACAGTCTTAAAATATTAAATAGTGATATTTCTCTGCAGATGATGGTAAAAGTATAAATCAGTCCCAATAAAATTCACATCCACTAACAGTTACATACTCTATTTTTTCACAGTTATTTTTATCCCTTTGCTTTATACATGAATATTAAATATTTTTGACTGATGTACTTCTTTTAGAGACCTCTTTAAGATAAAACAAAGTAACAAAACTTTTAATTATTACCTCAATTTTAACAATTTTTAGGAAGTTCAAAAGGTTATGCTTTTCCTACAAATACACTTAATTTAACAATAGAAACATATTCAGTGTAATAATTTATCCATAGATTTGTAAAATGGGAGAAAATGTGACTTTTTAAAAAATACGTGTTCTGTTGATGATTCTGTGATTTAGTAAGAGGGCTACTTCACTAGGCAAAACTTTCAGAACCCATGAGGATAAATTCAGTGAGTGTACCTAAGGAGCAAAAAAAAGAGGACATACTAACTCATGGTGAATGCCTAATTTATTGTAATTATCATAACAGAATTAAATTTATTTAAATATTCTGACTATAATGGGGGGGGAAGTACATTATTTGATTACTTGATTTTTAGAAAAGGAAACTGGGCAGATACTAGAAATAAAACTGAAATAAGAAATTTACAAAAAAACCTTAAAATCTTCAGGAATTGGGAGCTTCTTAAAAACACCATATTGGAAATCCAAGACAACATATTAAGTAGTCTGGCACATATTAAGTAGTCTGAGCTATTAATAAAATCCCTGTATGGCTATGTGATAAAGTAAAAATCACTCTTTTGGGGAAAAAAGTGTATAGTGGATCAACAAACTGAGGATAGAAGAGACCACAGAATGTGACAGAGCATATCAATCAGAAACCAGGTCAATCTACGTTTCCTTAGATTTCATGTTCTTATTTTGTGAAGGATACAAAGAAAGTAGAAGGCACAGGCCCTGAGCTAAGGGAGTTTATTATCTACTTGGGGAAGTCAGATGTACAATAAAAAACATGGAAGAATAGCATGAAGTAATAGGGGTTTACCAACATGATAGTGTTATTTAAATTACATCTGCTAAAGGAAAGATGGCTACACAGGGCATCAGAGGGACTTCCTGGAAGAGGCAGGGTTTAAGGATAGATTTTAGTGAGGTGTGGAATTTAGATTGATCAAGAGGAAGAGAAAAAACATTTGCCTCTCATGGTTCAGAAAGTAAATCAAAAGAAAGTAAAGAACTTCCAACAAAAAAATGAAAGATGAAAACATGCCAAAACAGAACATTACCCAGAAAACCAGAGGATCCTTTGTTTTTCATCCAGAAGTCAGCCCATGAGCATTTATTTAGTGTAATTTGCGCCTAGCTCGCTGCTAGCTACAGTGAAGAAATGTAGGAGCAATCCCTGCGGTCAAGAGGCTCAGTTTCTCAATATCAGAGATAAGAGTGACACGTGAAAATCAACATCAGAGGTAAGAGTGACACGTGAAAATACGTGTACCACCTCACAACGTAATATAAACTTGTATGTGCTGTATGGTAATTTGTGTGGTAAAACCCTACATTTCATAGCATTTGGGAAATGGAGAACTAATGGCTTGAGGAAGGAAATGCAATGACCTGAGCTTTGAAAGATGGCAGGTACCACAGAGCAGGGAGGACATTTCCTGAAATTGGGTGAATGTGTTCTTTTGCAGCTGTTCCTATAAGAGATTGCATATCCAGGGGTCCCGAATTTAATTCTGTTTGAATGGATGACTTGTTTTTTGACAAGCTTATGCCAAGTTCATATTTCCTATGGTAATTTTGTTTCTCTTTCATTTTCCTTCTGATCATAGTAGACTGTGCTAACTGCCTGTGTGATCCTTGTGGCAAGGGAATTTCTAAAATCTAAGCCTTCCTTGTATTGTTCTAATCAGCCAGGGAGAAATCATTGACTCTAATAAGAACTGGGTCCTTTTACTAGTGCTGTTTAAATATTAAAACTTGTTCCAGATTCAGGAGTATTTGTTTTACTATTTTTTTTAAATATTATTACCACCATTGTCTTAAAACTGTTTTCAGTAAAGTTTGACTGTAAGATTTAAGCAAAGTGAATAGAATCTTATGAGTA
Source organism: Camelus bactrianus (assembly GCF_048773025.1). Lineage (NCBI taxonomy): Eukaryota > Metazoa > Chordata > Mammalia > Artiodactyla > Camelidae > Camelus > Camelus bactrianus. The sequence continues at coordinate 38,167,152 of NC_133540.1, forward strand.
TTTTAAACAGAAGCTGAGGTTTAAATTTAATTCATTTATTCAATTTAAAAAGCATGGAATATCTACTGTGTTCACAATGCCCTGGAAGATGCTCTGTGGGAGAAAGTGACTGGGGTCACTGAAACCATAGATGATACAGGTGTGGGATCATGACTAAACTAACATTCCATTCCCAAGAAAATCTCAGATCCTGGGAAGTGTCTGGTCTTCTAGCAGAAAAGAGTGAAGAAAAGAAATGTATTACATTTTGGATATCCTATAACACATCCTGAGGTACCTCTGCTTTTATTCTAGCTTAAAGTGAACCTTATGATGAGGGTTAGATTGCTTGTGCTAGGTAATGATTATAGAAAGAAATTGTAACCCTTCCCTCCAACATCCAAGTAGAGCTGAGTGACTGGTGCAGTGGGGACAGCTTAGTGAAATGGCTTAAGTTTATGAGTGATGGTGAAAGCTTGTTTGTCTCCCTTTGTCACAGACTCAGTTGGCCAGCAGTGCTGGCAATGACTGAATTCCCTTCTGAATCAGCGACTTGGACTTGGAAAGTGCTATCATTCTTTGTTCTTTCAACTGTTGACAAACTGCTAAATATTACGGGGTACTGATAAAATTTTACATAACTACAACTTTACTTTGGATATGGTCACTTAAAAAGTATCAGGAAGACTTTCATATCATATTTATAGATGCATTATAAATTTTAAAATGACAGGCTTAGGAGTTGGAAAGAAAGATCAGGAACTGAATTCCTAATCCACTTGGGTTTAGTCTTGGGTTAGTGGCTCTGTCTCTCTTAGCCTGAAATTTCTGGTCTGTTAATTGACGTTGACAAGCTTGACCTCAGAGGCATGTTTAGAGAATTACATGAGATAACCAACGTGATGGCCCATCTATATTGGTGATGGCTCTGTAATTATTCCCTTCCCTTACTCAACAAAGTATAGGTCATCAGAAATTGAATTATCAGCAGAAACTGGAGGTTATTGCCAACAAATTCCAGCCTAAGAATCCCAGATAACAGGAATGACATATGAAAGAGGCTATATTTAACTACTTTCCCCACTCATTTTTATTAATCACACTCTTCTCCCCAAACCTTTTGATACTTCAGTGAAAGGTGAAAAATTGTAATTAAATGGGAGGAGTTGTACTTTTAGAATTAAGCATGGGTAAGGCTTGTAAGAGCACAGATGGATGAATGTTAAGAATCCCATTTGCTAAGTGGCTCACTGCATGAGCTTTGGGGAAATGGCTCGTTCATAATTTTCACCAGTTTGTGATTTCCCCTTCAAAGCAGGATCTTCAAGGGGAACGGAATATAACCTCTGTCTCATTCCACTCAGTATTTCAATTTCTCTTTTGTTTGCAAGGTATTAATTATTAAATGTGGTTCATATTGATAATTATATTGCATCTTATTTATTAATGACTCACTATTAAGCTTAAACTTAATATCTCCAGAGGTTTTCAGGTCTCCATTTTTGCAGGTCATTGCTCTTTTTCTTTTTGCAGGACTGAATGCTGAGGTTTCAAGCTTTGGGGCTTAAGGTAGATGCGTCTTGATGGTGTGATTATCCACGACACAGTTCATTACCACTAATGGAGTCACCCATGCAGCCAAAGAGAGAAAAGTTGGCCTGCAAAATAGTGAATTAATAGGCAATAAATTATTACACCAGAGGAAGGCAATCATACATATGAGCAATAAGTGAGCGGATCGAAACAGAAAGGTATACACTTTTTATTTTGCCTGAAGTATGTGTGTTTCCTTTTGGTTCCTTTTCAGAAGAACACATTTCACTTTCAGAAAAAATTGTTTTTTTCTCATTTCTTCTTTGATCAGTGTAGATATGGCAAGAGATACAAAATAATCAAGTCAAAATTTGAGTTCACTTCTCTTGACGCTGCTTCCTCTAATCCTCATTTCCTTGTTTGGGTTTCTCTTAAATTGAGAATTATACCTGATTCCTGACATTCAAGTTTTCAGTGACACAGATTATAAATTTACATTATGAGAGGATGAAAATTCACTGGCTTATTCTACATGGGAAAAAATACATCCCAACTTGAAAACATTCTTTTTTTTTAAATTGAAGTATAATTGATTTACCATGTTGTGTTAGTTTCAGCAAAGTTATTCAGTTATATATATATGTATTCTTTTCCAGATTCTTTTCCATCACAGGTTATTAGAAGATATTGAATATAGTTCCCTGTGCTCTACAGTAGGTCTTTGTTGTTTATCTATTTTATATACAGTAGTGTATATCTGCTAATCCCAAACTCCTAATTTATCCCTCCCCACTTCCCCTTTGGTAATCATAAATTTGTTTTCTATGTCTGTGAGTCTGGCAAACATTTTTTTTTTTTTTTTAGGTTTATTACTTTAATCATTTTCTTTTAACTTTAAGGGAATTTTTTTTTTCTGTTGCATGATTTCATTTTTTTAAACTTTATTGACTTACAGTCATTTTACAGTGTTGTATCAATTTCCAGTGTAGAACATAATTTTTCAGTTATACAGGAACATATATATATTCATTGTCACATACTTTTTTTTACTGTGAGCTACCACAAGATCTTGTATACATTTCCCTGTGCTATATAGTATAATCTTGTTTATCTATTCTATATATACCTGTCAGTATCTACAAATTTCGAACTCCCAGTCTGTCCTTTCCCATACCCCTTCCCCAATGGCAACCACAAGTTTGTGTTCTATGTCTATGAGTCTGTTTCTGTTTTGTATTTATGTTCATTTGTCTTTTTCTTTTCTTCTCTTTTCTTTTCTTTTCTTTTAGATTCCACTTATGAGCGATCTCATATGGTATTTTTCTTTCTCTTTATGGCTTACTTCACTTAGAATGACATTCTCCAGGGACATCCATGTTGCTGCAAATGGCATTATGTTGTCATTTTTTATGGCTGAATAGAATTCCATTGTATAAATATACTACATTTCTTTATCCAGTCATCAAGCATTCTTAATACAGACTTTAGAGAGAGATTTAATTAACAACAATAAGCCCTCATAGACCTCAGATCTACAATGCCCATATGGCATTTATGGGACCCAGATGCCTTTGGGTCTTGATCTCCCTCAGTCAGGAATCTTTCCCTCAGAGCACTGAGTCACATTCCACTGAGCAGACAAGCTTTTCTGCCCCTGATGCTCAAGTCCTTTCCAGCAATTGTTTACCTGTGATCTACTGCTCCCAGAGCTCCTCTCTTTTGGAGTGTACTCTGAATATTTCCAAAGTAACCACTTCTTGATTTTTATCCTAAGTAACAGAAATTCTTAATGAGCCCTTTCTCATGCATAAGGAGGAAATCTTCCCTGTTGCTCCAGTGATCAGCTGAAATTTAGAAGCTCTTATCCATCCCTGAAATTAGAAAAACCAAAATCTTTCATCCAGGTAATTATACCTTTCAGCCTCTCTCTTATGCCTAACCAGTAAAGTCATCCCTTCTTATCCAAGGCAAACCACTCTCCATGATGGTTCCAGTTTGAATATCTTGGACTTCATTTACATCAATTTAATTGTTGTTGTTGTTGGGGGGTGTGGTAAATATGCTTGGGAATGGGTATGTTTTCTTTGCATTTTTATCTAAGGGGTGAAATACACATTTTTAAAAACTTTTAATTTTAGATTTGCAGAAAAGTTCTAAAGATTAATACAGTGGATGCCTGTCTACCTCTGCCTCAGTTTCCCCTATTGTTAACATTTTATATTACTACAGTACATTTGTCACAATGAAAGGGCCAACATTAGTTCATTATTATCAACTAATCTCCACACTTCATTTGAATTCCACTAATGTTCCCTTAATATCCTTTACTGTTTCAAGATGCATATTACATATAGTTGTCATGCCCCTTAGTTGTGTGGGACTGTTTCTCTGACTTGCCTTGTTTTTGAGGACCTGGGCAGTTTAGAGTAGTACTTGTCAGGTGTTTTGTACACTGTCCTTCATTTTGGATTTGTCTGCGGTTTTCCTCATGATTAGACGAGGCTTATGTGTTTTGGGAGGAAGACCACAGAGATGAAGTGCTGTTCTCATCACATCATGTCAAGTACACTTGCTATCAACATGACATTGCTGATGATATTAGCCTTGATCACTTGCTAAGGAAGCGTGGCCAGATGTTTCCACTGTAAAGTTCCTCTTCCCCTCTCTCCCTTTTCCACACTCTACTGTTTGGAAGAAAGTAAGTACATAAGTGGAGCCTACACTCAAGAATAGGGAGGGGCTTAAACTCCACATCCTTGAAAGAAAAATATCTACATAAATTATCCCGAATTCTTCTGAAAGGGAGATTTGTCACTTCTTCCCTTGTTTATTTACTCAATCATTTATTTTATCAGTACCTATTTTATTCTCTGCTAAGTACCTAAGCAATGTCTGCATATAGTGATAGCTCAGGTAATACACCTTACATGAATTATTATAACCACAGGGTCAGAAGGAACCGAAATGTTCTCTGATCACTTCAACATTAATTCAGTGCAAAATTCTAGTACCTCTTTTTTTTTTTTTAAATCTATGAAAATGGAAAAGAAAAACTTACCCTGCAGAATTGTTATAGGATAATGGTTAATTCAAGCAGAGCTCCCAAAACGTAGAAAGTGCTATGGTGATAGTGATTATTCTTATCTTCTAGACATGTTTATTTTTCACTTCAGAAGTTGAAGTCTGTTAGAACAGAATTCTCAGCCATCCTTGTGGGCTACATACATATAATTCAGATGATCTTTCTTTTAAGTCTTTTAAATTCTTCTCTAATTGAAAAATAAATTCAATATTTATAAGAGTCTGTTGATTTTCCTATTTAATTTCTCCATCTGCATTAAGTTTTGGCCCATAAAGCTTTTTGTTTTCCTATAGTTTGCATGCTAGAGGGATTAAAATTGTAAGTAGCTTTCTTTTGGTGATACGTAAAAAAACCCCCAAAATCCTTTCCTCCTGATATTAGAATAATACAGTTGTTAAGATTCAATAAAAGGATTGTGCAGAAGTAGTGTTTACTATGTTTAAACACAATGCTTTTTATTTTGAGGGGCAGTTATTCTAGTTGTGGTTTTGCAATGAATTAATGTTGAAGCTATCAGAGAACATTTGGGTTCCTTCTGACCCTGTGGTTATTTTTACTTATTTAAGATTTATTTATTAAGCTATCACTCCATGTGGACATTGCTTTTGATGTTCAGGATATAGCAGTGACTAAAATAGATAATAATCCTGCTCTTATGATAATATATAGACAACAAAAGATTTAAAAGTATATATATTCTCTATCAGGTGATGATAAGGGCTGTGGAGAAAGGCTAAGAGAGAGAAGAAATGCTGGATGGAGGAATGGAATGTAATTTGCCTTTTTATATTTGAAGGACACACTTACACGGTGGTATTTAAGCCAAGGCCTGAAGAAAGTGAAGGAGTGAGCCTTCCTGATTATCAGGGAGAAGAACATCCCACAGAGAGGAAATAGCAAATGCAGGGGCCCTGAGATAGGTTGATAACCAAAGTATTTTAGGGACAACAAGGGAACTGTCTGTACATTAGAGCAGATTTGGGGATGTGGATATTTAGTATTCATGACCAAAGTAAAGTGGAGTTAAATTTAAAAACTCATCTACAGTTATTTTAATCGCCCACCTTTATTTATTCCTATAAATATGCCTTCTTTCCTTATGCAATAGATGTTCTAGAATATTTGAGCTCCTTGTGAGCTAACATTCTCCTTGCTTTTGCGTAGAAATGACATTTTGTTTACTGTCGTTACTAACATTTGATTCAAGAGTCATAAGCTTTATAAAGGTTTTATAAGGGCTTTTTCTTTCCTACAGAACATGTAGCAAATGTATATGCTATTTATGTTGTATTGCTGGCTGTAGCCTTCTTCTCCCAAAATGGTGCACAGATTGCCTTGCTATACACAGATTAACTGAGACCAGGTCAATTTTTAATATGAAAAACAATTATATGAATACTGTAATGCTTCCAAAAAATACATTGATCAGTATTTATGAAAATTGTAAAAAGAAATTGGTTATTTAGGACCCATTTAGTCCCCTATTTGGACTAAATTCATGCTTTAAAATGTCTTGGTTTAAAAAAATCTTTTATATTTTTTCTCAAAACATTCACATATGACATCTTCATATATAATAATCTTAGATCAAGTCAGACATTTTATCCTCTATCCTCAATTCAGGGTTCACAGAGGCCTGTGTTTTCATTGGATCAGGCAGTCAGATTTCAAGTGAGGGAATGTTGTTTAGGACCTTGTGATGTCTTCAGGGAGCCATGTCTAAATGGGTCATGCTCAGTAGGACCTCTGCTGTCTTCTCTGTAGATTTCAGATACCCAAAAGGGTGTGTTCTTTGTGGATGATAATCACTGTATTTGGATTGGAAGATTATGGCCCATGTCAGTGTGTGTGTGTGTGTGTGTGTGTGTGTGTGTGTGTAATTTAGTTTTAATTTAGAGCAATAGTTCCTACATGGTTTAAGGTAAGAAGACTTCATGTATCTTTAGAACTATTGACCAGCAAATATTTTTAAATGATATTTGGTTAATGAGGCTAGGTCAGAACTAGGTCAACTTGGTTTTTGATCTAAGATACTGCTTGTAGAGATAATGAACTTTGTCCCACCAATAGAGTGTCATGTGTTTTGCAGATAATCTCTAAAAACAGAAACATAAAAAGTTAATACATTTTGAAAAAGAGAAACAGTTGTCCCAAAGCATATGTTTTTCAATAAAAAAGATAGTTTTTACCTCTTTCTAAAATGCAAACATCCGACTGTAACATGCTTCTGCATGTGCTGTGCAGGTAAATTGGCTCATAGGAGAACAAAAGGCCCAGACTTGTACCATGTGCTGATTTCCCTGTTGTAGATACTCCCACTATGGCTGATTTCAAGTTACCAATAATTTAACAACTGGCTCACAACGTTTCTGAAAATTTGGCAATCAGCTTGAGGGAGCCCATAAGAATAGGTTTTATTTAACACACTTCAAAAATACTTACTCTCTTTCTCTGGGAAGTGTGAATATGGGACCTACTTTGTTTGATTTTAGAACTGTTTGAAGTTTCTTCTTTCAATTTATCTTTATTACTTTTCTGGAACCACCCAGTTTTTGTTAATCTAGGAGGGACAGGGCAGTACCCTTCTGACTGTATGGGAACTGAATGAAGTACTGAATAGCTGTGAACTTTGGGTTGCCCAATAAGTTGTTAAATTAATTGTACCTGGTTGAAGTGCATGGATGGTATCATCTTGATCTTACCCCAGTTCTTCTCTTGATTTCCAAGAAATTTCCTCTTTCTCCAGGCCTAGGCTCATAGCATCAGTGTAGCACAGTTTCATTTAAGCAGAAAAACTAATCATTAACTAAATTTGTGACTTGAATACAGTATTTTCTCAATTCTAATATGCCATCAGTTGCAAAATATACCCTTGACTTATAATTAGTTTTCATGGAAAATTGTATAGAATATGCTCATCAATTGTAAAATGAATCCTCCTTCAGAAAGAAGTATGTGGTGTGTGTGTATGAAAATTAAAAGACATAGATGGTAACATTATATGAATAATTTGAAAGCTTTGATATGGTGTGAGTAGACCTATTCCAGGTTTTGCTTTTTCAGCTGGGGGAAATAGACATTTTTCTCCTTCAGAATTTTCAAATCACTGGAATTCTTATGTCATAACAATTGTGGGTATTGTGCGGACTCCAAACTTTCCTGTTATCTTCTATCAGAAAATGAGCTTTACCACAACTTTCCAGTTCTTAGCTTTCTTCAAAAATATCTTGTACCCTGTCCATTAAGTTGTTAAACAAAGCTAATACTCCAACTTAGAATCTCATGAGCAGATAATAAATGAAAATACAGAAGCCACCTTTATTATATCACCATCTGAATCAGAACCACATAATTATATGCTAGAAATTGGCATTATTGCATTTATGATAAAACAACAAATGAAGCATTTATACTGGGAAAATCTGTATTTCCCTTTTTTTGTAATTAGATTTTTTTATGTGGCATGTTTTAAATTCTAAGGTTCCTTACTGTCCCTTTTTCTATATCTCAATCATTTTTTTTCTAACTTTCTATTGATCAAGTAATTGTCAATTGATCTATTATAGTATTTAAGGTGAATGCAAGAAGACAACTACAGAGTGAAAGTCTGAAGCATGAAAACAAAATTTTCTCTATTATGTGTGCTGCTGTTACATATCATCTGTCCATTAATGATATAATAAAAAGTCATTTATTCAGTACTTTTTTCCTTTCTTTTTTTTCTTTTTTGCTATTGTTTTGTTTTTCTTAGTGGAGAGCCTTATTTTAACCATTCCCTAAGTTTTCTGCTTATTGGGCATGATGACAAATGTATTAGGTATATGTAACACTGGCATTGTGAGGATTCATTTAAAGGAAACCAAAGTGAAAATTAGATTAGATTGAACCATATTGATAAATTTTGAATTTCTGTAGGTAAGAGACAGATATTACATTGTGAACATATTATTAATTAATTCAGTAAGCATTAAAGGGTTGAAATATCGATAGAAGTAGAAACTTTCCTCTAGGATTCTAATGTGTTGTGGGAAATGTAATAAAAATATATATTTCAAAGTTCTACTCATACCAAAAATATCAGAATATCCAGAGGTTGAACCTGAGCATGTATTTTCAGGATTCTATAGTCAAGTTTAGAAATCTCTGGTCAATACCATATATGATCCACAGAATAAGGCAAATTATTACTGAGTCCATGCTCATACTGCTTGCTGTGTGACAGGCCAATAAATCAAGAGACGAGTTGTTGGGACAAGGAATAGTGACTTTATTTGGAAAGCTAGCAGACTGAGAAGATGGTGGACTGGAATCCCAAAGAACAGTCTTACCCCAGTTAGAATTCTGGGATTTTTTTTAATACTAAAAAGGGAGATGGTATGGCTGGTTGTTGCAAACTTCTTGGTACCAGAAGCCTTTGTTCTTGCAGCTGTCCATGTAGATCTGGTCACAATGTCCCCATAAACCTCCAAAAAGACAAATGCTATTCTCTGTTCTGTAACTTTTTATCTTTACATGAATGGAAAAGTGTTATAACTTTAAAGATCAGAGCCTTGTGGATGGGCTATCATGTGTATTTCAGCCTATAGGCAACATTCTGTTATAAAAAGGCAGCAGAGCACAAGGGTTAGAGCTAAGGAAATGGGTCCAATATGGAGTCAGATCTGGTCTTCTCTGTAACAAAATTAGCATTAAGCGTACCTATTTTCTCTTTTTTCAAAAGGCAAATATATTCCCTCCTTTAATTTTTTTTCCCCAACCTGAGGTTTTACTACAGAAAAAGTTCTTTCCATTTTTCAACTCCATTCACAACTATTCTGAGCATCAACTCCCTGACATACTTCACACCCTTCCCCACTCCTAACCGTAAAGAAACTGTTTTCAACTGGGGAAACTCAACTAGACAAAATTATTTATTTAGCCCTCAGCCAATTCTGTATTGCTTTTTACATTGAAATAAAGATCATCATTTTTACACAGTCTTCCTGCTGCTTCTGAAATCATTTTTCTCCTTAATTTAATGAGCCCCTGCCCTGTAATACACTAACATGGTATAGGAGAAATATAAATATGACATGTGCTTACACTCCACTGGGGGAGGTCAATGTGATTTAAATAAGTATAACATGAGGCAGAAATCAGGTTTGTAATAATAAGCTGAAAGTTTCCAAGTCTCCAGGGCTTCTTGGGGGCTTTTTCTTTTATGTCCAAATAAAACACACAAGACCCACATGCTGTGAGTTCAGTGTCATTTTTCTGGTTTCTGAGAATTCCCGCCTACTGACACTTACGCTTTCCCAGCAGATGCCTGCCTGCATCTTCAACTCCAAACTCTATCCTGGATCACTTCTCATCCTCTCCTGCCTGTTTCTACCCGGTTCTCTGGGCTTTACCCTAAGTGTAGGCATTTCTTCTTCGTTTCCTAAAGAATCATTAACCTCAGGCTGATGTGTTGGGTAACTGAAAACCTAGAAACAATGGAAATTACAGCACAGAATAAGAAACCAACTAAGCTTGAATATTAGATGTTATTCTGAAATTTCTCACTTGGGTCAGATAGTCTTGGTGTATGGAAATCACTGACTCATGTGTTTATTTCTCTGGGTCCCAGACTTGCCACAGACTGCCAGAGATCACCCTCACATTGTCCAAAATCCACCTTCCATCTGTTTCCCAAATGTTAGGCAAAAGTTTCCAAGTCACCAGGAGGGATCAAAAGTTGATAGTACTTAGTTGTGTGGAATAAATTGTTCATTTTAATTTCAGCCTCTCTCCTATCATACCATCCTGAGAGCCAGCCTGTGTACAACCAATGGGCCCAGACAAATATTTTAGCAGCCAAGCATACCATCCTTCAGCATCAGTTGTAACAGTAGCCACTTTTCTTTCTTTGTCCATTCAATTATAGACATTCAGTCATCCCTCCGTATCATGGGTTCCACACCCACAGGTGTGGATGGCTTACTGTATAAACTAAATGCCACTGGGATGTATAGTTTTTGGAATGGGACCTAAAACATATAAGAGAGAATGAGAGAAAAGTGAGCTTTTTGAGGTCAGGAACCATCTTTTTTTCTATACTCCTCAGTTCTAACATAGTTCCTAACACAAAATTTTCATATGTTACCTGCTTGTAGAATGAATAGGTAATTGAACAATTAAAAAATGTGTCTGGCTATTCTGATCATTAAGTATGAGTGCCAAATCATGTTTGAAGTCTAGGAGACATGGAACACCTGTGTGGGCTGAGAAGCGATATGTGGTGGGGTGTGGTCATCTAATTAAGCAGGCAATTACTTTTTCAACATAATTAGTTATTTAATTGACCATTCCCGTGATGTTAATGCATCTGAATTCCTAATTAATCTCCATTTTATTGAAAACATTTTATACCTATACCCCCAATTCTAATTTAACAGTTAAGTGGCCTTGACTTTTGAAGTGCAATTACCACTAAGCACACACATGTACATTCACTCAAAGTACAGTGGAAATAAGAGAAGTCAAGTCAGTTACATTGGATTTCTAGAAGACATTTTTAAGAGATTAGATAGATCTCTTTTCACAGAATTTTATTAAAAAACACAGTTTAATCAAAATTTTAACATCTTTTTCTAGGTCAAAGTTTACTAAACTCTTTCAGTAAAGGGCCAGATAGTAATTTAGTTTCTGTAGGCCACAGAGTCTCTGCCCCAATGGCTGTATAAGTAAATTAAGTGACAATAATGTGTTCCACTAAATCTATGTTTACAAAAATAAACAATGGGATGAATTTGCCCCCTGGGCCATAGTTTGCCAATCCCAGGTCTTGACCCCTTTGTGTGATTTACTCATCTGTTGCCAAATCATACAGGCTCTGGCTTTTAACTTTGTCTTCCTTCCTTTGTATGCAAGTTCTTTTCTGTCTTTAAATATATATGGTATTTTGATCTTAAAAAAGATTTTTTTTTTTTTTTGGTTAAGAAAGTGCTATTTTAACTAAGATACCTCCTTTCAAATATTCAGTCTCCCTCTTCTTCCACCATCTGTTATTTCCTGTTGGTATCTGGTATTAAATGCCTAGAATCCTCTGGAAGTCAGCAACCCTGGTTTTATATTCCTCTTGTACCTAGCATGATAAAAATTCCCATAGTTCTTTTTAAGTAGATTTTTAAACTAAACTTTTTTATTTAAGGTGAAACATACATATGGAAATATGTACAAATCATAAGTCTACAACTTGAAGAATTGTCACAGAAATTTTTTGTTTTTAAATCTCCATTACCTAAGTACTTTAGACACAGTCTATAGTGGTTAGGAGCATAGACTTGGGAGCCAGATTTCACTAAATCAGTGACTTTGGGCAAATTATTTAATCTCTCTGTGCATTGGTTTTCTCACAAATTATTTAATCTCTCTGTGCATTGGTTTTTTCTCTTGTAACACAGGAATGGCAATACTACCTATTTCATAGGTTATCCCCCCAGTTTTATTGAAATTTAATTGATATAACACATTATGTTAAGTTTAAAGTATATCACGTGTTGATATGATAACACATATTGCCAAATGATTACCAGAGTACCATTAGTTGACAGTTCATCATTTCACATAGTTTTCATTTCTTTTTTGTGGTGAGAACATTTAAGATCTTAACAATTTTCAAATATACAATATAGTATTGTTAACTACAGTCACCATGCTGTACATTAGATTCCTAGAACTCTTCATCTTATAAGTAGAAGTTTGACCCTCTGACTATTATCTCCCCATTTTCACCAGCCCCAGCCCCTGGCAACCACCATTCTACTCTCTGTTTCTAGGAGTTTGGCTTTTTTAGAGTAAATATACATGTGCGATCATACAGTATTTGTCTTTTCCTTTCTGGCTTATTTTACCCAGCGTGGTACCCTCCAGGTTCACCCATGTTGTCACAAATGGCGGATTTCCCTCTTTGTCATGGCTGAATAATATTCCATTGTGTATATATGTACCACATATTCTTTATCCATCCATCCATAGTTGGAATCTTAGGTTGTTTCCTTACCTTGGCTGTTGTGAATGAACGTTGGAGTGCAGATATCTCTTTGAGATCCTGATTTAATTTCTTTTGGATATATACCCAGAAGCAGGATTGCTGGAACAAATGCTAGTTCTATTTTTAATTTTTTGAGTAACCTCCATACTATTTTCCATAATGATTGTACAAGTTTACATTTCCACCAACAGTGCTCATATGTTCCTTTTTCTCCACATTTGTTATCTCTTGATCTTTTTGATGATAACCATTATAAAAGGTATGAGTTGATATCTCACTATGCTTCTGATTTATATTTCCCTGATGATTAGTGAAATTGAACACTTTTTAATGTTCCTGTTGGCCACTTGTATGTCTTCTTTGGAAAAAAATGTCCATTTAGTTCCTGTGCCCATTTTAAAAATTAGATTGTTTGATGTTTTGCTATTGAGTTACATGAATTTTTTATGTATGTTGGATATTAACCCCTCACCCAATATATGACTTGCAGATATTTTCTACCATTCTGTAGATTGCCTTTTCATTTTGTTCATTTCTTTTTGCTATGCAAGAGTAAAATATTTTCTTAGTTCGATGCAGTCCCATATACTTATTTTGTTTTGTTGCTTAAGATTTTGGTGTTAATAACCAAAAATCATTTCCAAGACCAAGGTCAAAGAGTTTTTCCCCTATGTTTTCTTCTAGGAGTTTATGATTTCCTGTCTTGTTTAAGTTTTTAATTAATTTCAAGTTAATTTTTGTAATTAATGTAACATGGGGATCCAACTTCATTCTTCTGTATGTGATTATCCAGTTTTTGCAGCACCGTTTATTGAAGAGACTGTTTTTCCCTCAGTAGGTTTTCTTGTCTCTTTTATCAAATATTAACTGACTTTTATATGTAAGTTTATTTCTGGGCTCTCAGTTCTGTTCAGTTGGTCTACGTGTACATTTTTATGCTATTTGGAATTCTGTAGTATTAAAGTATAGTTTGAAATCAGGAGGTATGAAGCATCTAGCTTTATTCTTCTTAAGATTGCTTTAGCTATTTGTGATTCTGTAATTTCATATACATTTTAGGATTTTTTTAATATTTCTGTGAAAAATGCCATTAGAATTTTGATATGAATGGCATTTAGATGGCTTTGGGTAATATGAATAATTTAACAATATTATTTCTTTTCATTCATGAACATAGGATATCTTTCCGTTTATTTGTGTCTTCTTCAATTTCTGTCATGAAAGTCTTAAGAGTTTTCAGTGTACAAAACTTTCACCTCCTTGATTAAATATATTCCTAAGTGTTTTATTATTTTGGATGCTGTTATAAATGGGATTTCTTTGTTTATTTTTCAGATAGTTTTCATTGTTAGTGCATAGAAACACAACTGTTTTCTGTATGTTGATTTTGTTTCCTACAACTATTATTTGTTGATTAGTTCAGTTTTTGGTGGAGTCCATAGGATTTTCTCTATATAAAAGCATATCGTATGTAATCAGAGACAATTTTACTTCTTCCTTTCTGATTTGAAATGTTTTATTATTTTCTTGCCTAACTGCTCTGGCTAGGACTTCCAGTATTATATTGAATAAGCATGGTGAGCGTGAGCACTCTTGTCTTGATCCTGACATTAGAGGAAAAGCTTTCAACCTTTCACCATTGAGTATGATGTTAGCTATAGGCTTGTCATTTATGGCTTTTATTATGTTAAGGTATGTTCCTTCTGTATTCCAGTTTGTTGAGTGTTTTTATCATGAGATGATGTTGTCTTTTGCCAAAAGCTTTTCCTGCATCTATTTTTATTTTTCATTCTATTAATGTAGTGCATGACATTTATTGATTTGCCTTTGTTGAATATTAAATTTGCTAAGACTTGTTTTGTGACCTGTTATATAATCTACCCTAGAGAATTTTCTGTGTGTACTTTAGAAGCATGTGTATTCAGCTTTCATCCCAGGGATAAATCCTATGTGATCATGGTATATACTGCTTTTTGTGTGCCATTGAACTTGGTTTGCTGATATCTTGTTCAGAGATTTTGCATCTATATCCATCAAGGATATTGGCCTGTAGTTTTCTTCTCTTGTAATGTCCTTATCTGATTTAGGTAAGGGTAATACTGGGCTTATTAAATGAATTTGGAAAATGTTTCCTTCTTTTCAACTTTTTGAAAGAGTTTTAGAAGGATTGGTCCTGGCCTTTTCCTTGTTAGAAAAATTTTAATCACTGCTTCATTATCCTTACTTGTTATAGGTCTGTTCATATTCTCTATTTTTTCTGATTCAGTCTTGGTAGGTTCTGTGTTCTAAGCATTTATCCATGTCTTTTAGATTATCCAACTTGTTGAAGTATAATTGTTGATAGTAGTCTCTTACGATTCTTTCCTTTTCTGTGTCACTAGTTTTAATGTCTCCTCTTTTATTTCTGATTTTATTTATTTGGGTTTTCTCTCTTTTCCCCTTAATTAGTCTAGCCAAAGTTTTGTTAATTTTGTTAATCTTTTCAAAAATCCAGCTCTTAGTTTTGTTCTTTTCTATTGTCTTTCTAGTCTCTATTTTGTTTATTTATGATCTGATCTGTGTTATTTATTTCCTTCCTTCTGCTAACTTTGGCCTTGGTTTGTTTTTCTTTTTCTAATTCCTTGCTGTGTAACCTTAGGTTGTGTGTCTTAGAGCTTTCTTTTTTCTCAAACGTGGGCATGCAACACTATTAACTTCACACTTAGAACTACTTTTTATACATCCCATAGGTTTTGGTATGTTGTTCTTCCATTTTTATTTGTTTCAAGATATTTTAAATTTCTCTTTTGATTTCTCTTTTGGCCCATTGATTGTCCAATAATGGGATATTTAATTTATACATGTTTTGAACTTTCCAAATTTCCTCTTGTTACTGATTTTTAGTTTCAAGCCATTTATTCTTGGAAAAGATACTTGATTTAATTTTAATCTTAAATTTGTGAAGACTTGTTTTTGCCCTATTATATAATCTACCCTAGAGAATTTTCTGTGTGTACTTTAGAAGAATGTGTATTCAGCTGCTATTGGATGGAATGTTCTATATATGTCTGTTATATCCATTTGATCTAAAATGTAGTTCAATTTCAACATTTCCTTATTGATTTCTGTTTGGATGATCTTTCCATTATTGAAAACAGAGTACTGAAAACCACTCTTATCATTTTACTGTTACCTATTTCTCACTTCAGATCTGTTAGCATTTAGAACCTTCAGTGTTGGGTGCATATATATTTATGATTGTAATATCCTCTTGATGAATTGACCCCTTTATCATTATATACTGACCTTTTGTCTTTTGTTACAGTGTTTGGCTTAAAGTCTGTTTTGTCCTTTATAACTATAGCTGCCCTACTCTTTTGGTCCCATTTTCATGGAATGTAATTTTCCATCTCTTTGCCTAGATCCTATGTATGTCTTTAAAGCTGAAGTGAATCTCTTACAGGCAGCATGTAGTTGAGTCTTGTTTTTCATCCATCCAGCAACTTTATACCTTTTGACTGAAGAATTTAATTAGTTTATGTTTAGAGTGATCATTGATAGGTAAGAACTTACTAATGCCATTTTATTGTTTTCTGACTATTTTGTAAGTTCCCTTAGTCCCTTTCTTCCTCTCTTGCCATCTTCCTTTTGAACTGATGATTTTCCATAGTGTTATGCTTTGAATCACTTTCCTTTATCTTTTGTGAATCTACAGTGGTTACTATTAGGTTTACATAACACATCTTGTAGATATGACTATTTAATAGAATAAGTCTATTTTATGCTAATATCAACTTAACTTTGGTCATATATAAAAACTATTTTACTCCTGTAACTTACAGTTTTTTGTTAAGAGCTGTCACTTTGGTTTTAATTTATTTCTTTTATTTATTTATTTTGGGGGTTATAGTTGACATATAACCTATTTTATGTTTTTGATATCACAGTTTGCCTCTTTTTATATTGTGTATTCCTTAAATTATTGTAGGCACAGTTATAATAGCTTATTCTTTTACCTTTATACTGGAGGTAGGTAGTTAATATGCCACAACATTGCAATATTAGAGTATTCCAAATTTGATTATATCCTTACCTTTACCAGTATGTTTTATATTTTAGTTTTTAATACATGTTTTAATATATAATTTGTTATTTACCTTCTCCTTTTGAAAGAATTCATTGCCAGAATGACCAGGCAAACATGTTCATACTAAGCTTCAAAGTAGGCAGAGAAATGTAGACCTTTATTGGCTAGGAAGCGCACAGCTAAAAGTTGGAGTTCTGTTAATAAAGAAGGAGAAAATGAATTTTGAGTCTCTGCCACAGGCCTTATTTACCTGCTCTTTATTTCAAACAAGGCAATGGGGAACTAGTGTTAAGGTATCTTGTTATTTTGGGGGGATTGTAGGAGTAAGACTACATTTTAAGGCTTAGTTTAGTTCAACAAATGTTTATTGAGCACATATTGTGTAAAGTTCTGGGGACATAAACAAGGTATTGTTCCTGCCTAATGGGTGCTTATTGTGCACTGGGAGAATAAGTAAATATACAGTTTTAGGGTGATGTGATAAACACAATAATAGGGATACAAGTGGACCTCTATGTACCTGCTGATTCATGGATTTATTTATGTAAAGAATTTTACAGTGATGTACATTATATATCATTATTCTTTTGCAAGTTTCCCTCTTTAAAAAGGATAAAACTACCCGAAAAGAAGTTTTTAAAAGTATACATAGATATATAGATCAGTTCTTGCAACATTCCTCTTGACATTTCAACATTCATTTATTATAATAGTTGATAGTTATTGCTTTTCTTACATTTGATTGAAGAAATGTATTTTCAGATCTCTCTTGGCAAGTCTCATAATAAGTCATGTTTTAGATTATTAACAGTTATTTACTGTTTCATTTGTCAATTATTTGGTTTCCAGTTCCTAGGATTTGTTAAATATTGAAATGACCCCTCAATTTTAGTATTCACACCTTATAATGAGAAGATAATTCAACACATTTGCTTTATGTTTGGCATGCTGATGTTTTCTTATTAAAAGCACTGAATAGTTTCAGCTATTTATGATTACATTTACTTTCTTCAAGTCTCATTAAAATATGATTTAAGGTCACAGATGTTATTACAAAGATTTTTGGAGTACAGTGATTCCATGTCAAGCAAGCAATCAAGATTTTCTCAGTCAACTTAATCAGATAATTTAACATGGTCCCCTCTTATTACTTGCTGCCTTAGGTCCAAACCAGAATGAATACTGTGACTAGCAAGTTCATTCTGTATATCTTACTCAGTATATAAAAGAAAGTCATGTTTCAGAAAAAGTAAAGACATTCACGTGCAGCCTTCAGTATTGATAGATTTTATCTGACCATTTGAGAAATCAGAAAAATGGAAAATAGAGGAAAAATTATACAAGTATCATCATAGAATTCTTCTTAAGCAAGGTGTATTAAAACCTCTTTCTTTATGCTTTCATTATGAGAGTCCTAAATTATAGAAACTATGAAAAGGGCAGAAAGTTGAAATAATCTCTTTCAAATAGTTGCATATTTAAAATGTAAATCTTAAAATGTAATTCTTAATTTAAGAGCCATCCTCAAACAATAAATTACTTTTTTGGGAATTAGTGTTTTCTCTATAACAAGTCTGTTATTTTTTTTGCTTTTATATGAAATTTATATAAAATAAGAAAAATATATAGGCATTATTACAAATTGAATATGCCTGGATAAAACACCAAGGTCAAGAACTAGAATAGCATCAGCAGTCAGAAGCCTGCCTGGTGACCCTCCAATTAATATTCCCTTTTTCTGTCCCTTAAAAGATAGCCACTGTTCTGACTTCTGACATTATAATAAATTTTTCCTGTTGTTGAACTTTGTATTACATACACAGATCATTAGTATGTACTCTTCTGTGTTTGGCTTCTTTGCTTCAATATTATGTACATAAGATTTATCTCGTTTTGGTGTAACTGAAATTCACTTATTTTCATTACTTTATAGTATCTCAGTGTATGATTGTTAACTGTTGGAGGCAATAGAATATTGGAAATGTATTGCTGTAACAGTTCTTAGCTATTATCTCTTCCAGTATTCCTTTTGTCCCATTACTTCTATCCTTTCCAATCACACATATAATAGACAATTTAACTTTTAAAAAAATCCTTTCTGTCTTCTATACTCTCTTATGTATATTCCATTCATTTGATTTTCCATGCTTTAGATTGCTTATTTTATTGTTACTTATCTTATTGTGTGCTAATTCTTCCTTCAATTGTGTCTAATTTTTTGTTAAATCTATCCACTGACTTTTACATTTTGGTTATTGTGCTCTTCAGTTAGAATTTCTATTGTTTTTTAAAATAGTTTCTAGTTTTCTGCAAAAATTATTATTTGCATCTTTTAGTTTCTTGAACTTAAGCAGCATATTTATTTTAAAGTTTATTATCTATCTGAATCTTTAAAAGTCAGTTCCTACTGTTGATTGCTTATCTTGTTTCTGATCAAATTAATCCATCTCTTCATGTGCTTATTTATTTGTGATTGAGTGTTGGATATTAGTGTGAATGTTTATAGGAATAATTTGAGACTTAAGATTCAGAAGATTTGTCTTGGCTTCTCTCAGTTAGATAAGAATTCTTTCTATCCTAGACTGTTTTAACACATTTATTTCAGTAAGCTTCAGTCTCTCTGAGGGCTGGTGTATTTCCTGTTTACTCTTACTACTAAGTTGTAACCTTTAGCTTCTCAATCTAAAGCATGAGAGATTTACCAGGACCTTAGACTGAAACTTTTCCCCTTTGCCTCATAAGGATGTCAAAAGCTCTGCTCAGCTTCTAGGCCTGATAGATGCTAATTCAGAAACAAGGGGATTCCCTTTTGAAGAAAAGAGAGTCTAAATGCCAGGTTCAGTTTTCACGTTCTACTCAACTGAATAGAATACAGTGGTGCAATGATGTAATGGTTTTTCAGAATGATGCTAATTCCAAATCTCTCATAATAGTGTTCAGACTTATAAATAACTTTCTTGGCCAGCATAAGCTTTATTCTCTCCCCACCCTAAGATGTTGGCCTTGAAATTCATGACTGCTTAGTTAAGATCTTTGAAATCTTTAAACAGAGTTTTTAAAAAAAGTGTTTATTCTAAATTTTCAGTTGTTCTTAGCAGGAGGGTTGATCCAAATTACCTGCTCTGCCTGTTGCTAAAATCAGAACATATAAGCACATTTTTGTAACAATAATATCTTTAAGTTAAATAGAATCGTTTTATTATAAACTTAGATAACCCAGAAGAGGTTTTAATTCCAAGAAAAATACTCTAGTGGATTGATATGACAAGCTATTAAATGGAGCACTGACTATATTTTGGAAAAGGATACTGTTCTTACTGACTTGATCTGCATGCCTGCATGAGGCATCTGTATTTTCTGGTTTAAACCCCACACCTGCCACATACTGACCTTTTAACCTTCACATGTAACTTAACCTAATCTAGGCCTCAGTTTCTTCACTTGCATAATGAAAATAATAAATATTCTTACTTCAAAGTTGCTGTGGGGAATAAATTAAATATTTCATTCAAAACATTCAAAATGGTTGCTGCTCCATAATACACACAAAGTATTGACTGTCATTATTTTGACAATTAAGTGATAATTTTACAATCCATCATTTTTGTTTATTGATTTCTTTGTGTAATTATTTTCCATTAAGGAACAGATAGTGGGTATCAAATAGAGAAAATGTGGTCACTCAGTGGTACTGTTCATTTGAATGATATAGAATGGTGTAATCATTTTTGGAATTATGGTATTTTTATATCTTTCATAGAATGCCATTCAGATTTTCAAATAACTCTGTTTCCACTTGACTTAGGGTAGTTGGCAACTGGATGGTTTCCGTACCCACTACATGCCAGCATTAATCTGATAATCCTGAGGGAATTCCCATCAATTTGCTTGTAAATTTACCCCCTTGCTAATAATGAGGGTCTTCTTGCAAGATTTACTTTTTATACTTATTTTGGATTTTCATGAAAAAAAAGTTCACTTCTGTTAATATTGCCTTAATACTACCATAAAAGGGGAAAATAGGTTTAGGACGATTCAGATAATACAGAATGTGATGAAATTTTACTCTAAACTAAAATTTTCTCACATACTAAGTTGCAGATGGCATTATCCCTGCCGGCTAATTTACCTGTCTCCTAAACTAGTAATCTGTCTCTGCATTTCTTCATTTGTTTACAGGTAAACACACAGACACATTCATTCATTCACTCATTCATTCATTTCTTCTTACTTTTTTGGTGCAACATTTTATATTGATAATAATAGAATATTCTTAATATTCTAGGGGGCAATTTAGCCAGTGACACCACTATTGCTTCAGCAAATGTCAACTGTCAAATAAATCTCAAGAATCAAATAAAAATCTATCCTCTAAACTCAAATTCTGCAGAAGCATGCAATTTTAGATATTATTTAGGAATTTAAAAAAAGAACCATTGTCTTTTTAAAATAATTTTCAGTAAACTATAATGTTAGTGAGCTTGGTACTTAAGTGAGCCAGTTTCAAGATATTTTAAATACTGAATAAATAAATGGAAAACTAGGAATACCAATGCAGTGTGCTTAATCAGTACTTTCTTTGCAATAAAAAACGATGTTACTTCTGAAGTAGAAAATGACAAATATGAGTATATAAACATTAACATTTTCTATATAGTAAAATATACTTATAAAACATCAAATATAACAAAATTATTTCTGAGAAAATATTTGCAATGCATGTGGTAGAAAAAGTATAACTATCCCTACATATCAAAAGCTCCTACCAGTTAAGAAGGAAATGTAAATGTAAATATAAAACTGCTGAATACAAAAACTGAACAAAAGACAAAAGTAGGTCATCTACAGAAATAGAAATGAAAATAGAAAACAAATGTATGAAAAGGTACTTAATCTGAGAGAGATTCAAGTAAAAGATCAGCAATATTCCATTTTCACCTATAAGATAGTTGAAAATTAGAAGATTGAAGCATTCAGTTATTTAGAGGATAGAAAAATGGGTGTTTTTATGCATTGCTCTTATGAGTTATATTCCACAACTTTTGGAGTGTAATCTGCTAATATCTTCTAATATTAAGAGTGTACATTCCATTTAACATAATAGCATGCTTTTGGGAATCTATCTTAAGGATATAAATCATAAATATGTAAGGGTACATTAAAAAGATGTGAATCAGCACTGTGTTCTGTGGAAACAATCTAAAAGATTCACTAACTGGGAAATATTGAAGAAATTAGGGTGCAGTTACTATCGAAACTAGAGAATATTATGCAGCTAGTGACAATATTGACATCCATGAAATATTACTAAGAGGAAAATAAAGGCAGGAAAAAGATGAATTTTCATAACAAAAGACCACACTTTTATAAAAATAACAACACATTCTAATACTTAAAAATACATTTTTGTTTGTATTAACATAGAGAAAAGTTAGGAAGAACATTTGTCAAGCTATTAATATTGGTGTCTTAATAGAGAAAGTGATAGAAGAAAAATTGCATTTTTTTCTTTACCATATTTATGTTATTCTTCATGTTTAAATAAACATTTGTTGCTTTTGTAATTTCAAAGTGAACTATAATAAAACATACCATGCACAGCAAAGGAAACCATAAGCAAAACAGAAAAACAACCTATGGAATGGGATAAAATATTTGCAAGTGATGAGACTGACAAGGGCTTAATTTCCAGAGCTTAATTTCCAGAATATATAAACAGCTCATACAACTTAATAATAATGTTAAAAAAAAAACAACCCAGTCCAAAAATTGGCAGAAGACCTAAACAAGCAATTCTCCAATGAAGACATACAAATGGTGAATAGGCACATGAAAAAATGCTCAGTATCCCTAATTATCAGAGAAGTGCAAATCAAAACTACAATGAGGTATCACCTCACACCAGTCAGAAACACCATCATTCAAAAGTCCATAAATGATAAATGCTGGAGAGACTGTGAAGAAAAGGAAACCCTCCTACACTGTTGGTAGGAATGTAGTCTGGTGCAGCTGTTATGGAAAACAGTATGGAGATTCCTTGAAAGACTAAAAATAGACTTACCACATAATCCAGCAATCCCACTCCTGGGCATATATTCAGAGGGAACCTTAATTCAAAAAAGTTATATGCACCCCAATGTTCACAGCAGAACTACTTATGATAGCCAGGACATGGAAACAACCTAAATGTCCATCAACAGATGACTGGATAAAGAAGCTGTGGTATATTTATATAATGGAATACTACTCAGCCATAAAAAGAATAAAATAATGCCATTTGCAGCCACATGGATGGACCTGGAGAATGTCATTCTAAGTGAAGTAAGCCAGAAAGAGAAAGAAAAATACCACATGATATCACTTACATGTGGAATCTAAAAAAAAAGGACAAATGAATTTATTTACAAAACAGAAACAGACTCACAGCATAGAAAACTTAGTTACCTGGTTGAGGGGATGGGAGTGGTAAGGGATAAATTGGGAGTTTGAGATTTGCAGATGCTAACTAATATATATAAAATAGGTAAACAACAGGTTCATACTGTATAGCACAGGGAACTATATTAAATATCTTGTAGTAACTTATGGTGAAAAAGAATATGAAAATGAATATATGTATGTTCATGTATGACTGAAGCATTATGCTATACACCAGAAACTGACACAACATTGTAAACTGACTATACTTCATATATATGTATATATATATATACACACAAAACAACCAATAGTAAATGCAACATACGTGAAGGCAAAAATTCCCAAATAATCAGAGATTTTGTAATATGTAATGAGTAATGGTAGTTTTCTCTTATAAGGGTAGCACTATTCAAATTGTGAGCCATATTTGTTTATTAATAAAGATTGGTATTTATTTTTATGCAATACAAATATAAATCAAACTATTTTTCTAAGAAGTAAGCACTTACATTTATGTCACATGCCTAAAAGGACTACTACTGTATTTCTGGTTTTGAAAGTTTGCAAATATATCAGACTAATTTAATCCTATTCTTTAAAGTGTTGAATAAAAACACCATTTTATTAACGTTCCCATGAATATTTATTAGAATCTTCTCAAATCACTCCATCTGATTTATTCATACAATTCCAACTTTTATTGTATCATTCTTTTTATGTTAAAAAATAAAAATCAGTCTCTTAAAATGGATTATAAGTTCTGTGAGAACAGCTGGACCAAGAGAGCTCAATAAATATTGAGTGATTGATTAGAGTACTTAAATAACTAAAATGGTACAGATTAATTTTATTTTTAAATTTATAATAGGCAATGCAGAAGTTTTAAAGAAGTAATTGTTCTGAAGAAGAGAGAATGTGGCTAGTATAAAATAACATTAAACAAGTTGTATATCCTGTGCATACAATACTGCTTCTTTCATGCTCTTTTGGGAGCTTAATTTGTTGATTTTCTTTTGGAAAGTCTAGCATGAAATTGTTGAGAAGTTAATTTCCAAATTCAATTATTTTTCTTAACTCAATCTTACTCAATATTATTCACAAACCTAGGTGATTGTATATGTGTTCCCTTGTCATATATATTAGTTTCCTGTGACTGCTGTAACAAATTACTACTTGGTAGTTTAAAACAATACAAACGTATCATCTTACAGTCCAATTGTTTGGACTTCAAGAGGTCAGAAATCCAAAATGGGTCTCACTGGGCTAAAATCAAGATGAGAGCTGGGCTGCCTTCCTTTCTGGAGGCTCTGGGAGAGGATGTGTTTTCTTGCCTTTTCCACTTGCCCACATGACTTGACTCTGGCCCCTTCCATCTTCAAAGCCAGTAATGGCCATTCAAGTCTTTTTCAGATTGTCTAATTCCGACATGGAATCTTCTGCCCCCTTCTTTGATATTTAAAGACCATTGTAATTAATTGGGCCCATCTGGGTATTTCAGGATAATCTCCCTATTTAGAGGTCAGCTGATTTACAACCTAATTCCATCTGTACAGTAAATTCCCCTTTGCCATGTAAACTAACATTCATAGGTTCTGAGGTTTAGAATGTGGACATCTCTTGGGGGGCCATCTTTTGCTTACAACATCATTTTGTTGCATAAGAAACTACAGATTGAAATGGATCAGGAAGATTCAGAGAGATGATACATTTTTTACTAGGATCACATTCTCTAAATCAGCAGTTTGTATATTATTTTTTAAAATTTTACCGTCAAGGGAAAAAAATATGTTCCTGACTGTGGAGAAAAAATAATTGAAATATGAGAGCTGATTATTTACCAAGGTATTAAACATATTTTGAGATACAGGATTTTAAAAATTGGCTTGGAAATTTTGATAGCCCAAAATGTTTAGAGTCCCAAACTCTAGAATTACTCATTTTAGTAATTCTTCCTGAATTGCTGCCCCTCTTTAAACAATTTATATTATAAAAATTTAGTTTTGATATTTATACTTATAAAGTGGATAGGTTTGTCTCTGAAATAACAGGGTCATTCAAAATTAATAATTACTTTCTCTGAATTACATTTTGTTGGCGAAGAATTGTTACAGGCCTCTGCTCTGAGTTATCTTACTTTTCTAATAACTGGTAACTTCTGGAGCAAGTTCACTGGGCCATGGTTGCTCTGGCAACATTACAGATGGGATTTTGAAGTCAACGCCTCTGCAAATTACTGTGTGCTCTCGAAGAAGGAGATGTTAAGCTCCCCAAATTTCTCTCTTGCAGGAAATAGGTAGATGAAAACTTACATTCCATTCACTTCATTCATCAATAGAAAGGCTGTTCTTGGATACCACTTCACTTTCTTCAGAGGTTTTAAAGGTTTGTGTATGGTAAACTTGGAGGTAAAAGGATGGACAAGGGGGAGCATACATTAATTAAATTAGTAACCATCAAATCTGTTATAGCTGTCCTTCAGTCACTTGCTTTATTTTTGATTCACTTTCCCAATTCATAAAATCGAGAGATTGATGACTTGTACTTCAAGTTATCTTCCAGTTCCAACATTTAATGATTTAAAGATCTATTTTCTTGACTTACTTCTACTTTGTCTCAAGAAGTTGACAGTTATGTTCATAGTTATCTAAGTAATTCTCAGTATTGACTATATGATACTTTCTAATTTTCAATGGGAATGACTGCCATCTTCTCAAAAACCAGTCACCTAGGAGCTGTTCTTTGCAAGTAGGAAAAACCTGAGCACACAGGTTTTCCCGTAATACCTGTTTTAAGTGATGGTCCTCTTGCAGCTTCATGGAAAGAAACAAGGGAGCTTTTCTTTGCACTGATGCTTTCCAAATGTGGGGGTTCTGGGCAGGGAATCTCTGCTTCACCAGCTTTCTTGAATCAAGGGGAGAAGTCTTTCTTTCTAACCATGGACCCCACACCTACTTTACACATTTATGTCTTTCCCCAAGACTTTAAATTCTTTTCTATTTCTAGTTTCTTGGGGTCCATTTTACTTTTCTTTCCTGTACAAAACAGTTGCTATTCACTTTGTACCTTTTTTCACAAATCTGGCTGCTAAATGGAATGCAAACATCCTTCATTTATTCATTTTCTTGTTTAACTTATAACTTACCTCCCTAACTCCTTTGTGCCATTTGCTCTCTCACTGTGCTCCAGCCAAATGGATTTCCATTCAGTACCTCAAACATGCAAAGCTGCCTTTCACCTTGAAACCATACCACATACTGTTTAGTCTAGTTGCTCTTCCCTTTTGCTGTTGCAAGGCTGACTCCTCATCTTAAATGCTGCTTTCTCAGAAAGGGGTTCTCTGACAATTTTACACAGGTGAATTGATCTCTGTCCCTACAAGGTAGGCCTTCTATATTATTCTTCACCTTGCTTAGTATTCTATCGGTTTATGAGAAGAAGATCTACCACATTGACATCTGATACCTGAACACTCACTCAAGGAAGCAGGGTCAACCTGTCTGATTTACTGAGTCTCAGGTCTTTAAAGTTGTCACTGAACAGTGTTCCCAGGAATCATCTGTTCTACTTAAGGCCCTGCTAGGGTTCTTCATGACTATAAACAGTTTCTCATCTGGAATTCCCTCTTTCAGTTTTCATTGACTTTGACCTCCCTCTCCTGCTTTCCCCAAATTAGCTTAAGTTCAGGAGAACAGTAGGCTTGCATCTCAATAATCCGTTTCAAGTAGGGCTCCCAGTTTTCTTCCCCTAAGACAGATGCAGAATTCCCCGTATTTTTGTGCCTTCCTGGTTTCTATCAAAGGCTAGAGAGAACACACTCTTTGTCCATTGTATTAGATGATCCTATCTTTCTGATTAATGTCAGGTCGTAAGATGTGGGCTATTCTTACAGTTTTTTCCTTCTCTCTTTTGGAAGAGGTTCAGTCTTTTGAAAAATTGAGTATCCGTGGTGGTGTGTAAGTATCACTTTCTAGACATCCCTTTCTTTCACGAGAGATCTCTGGAGGCTGCACAGCAATCAGCATCCTCAGAACACTCTATCAGGGCTCTATTCCTGCTATTCCCACTTGAACCTCCAGCTAAGCACTTTATGTCTGCACAGTGGCTTTAAATACGAGGCTGGAAAGTCCTCATTTTCATTTGCATCTCAGTTCTCTGATATTTCCCAAGCCCTCACTGATCTCTGAGAATCCTCATCAAAATTCTGGCATCCGTCCTCAAAGAATGTCATGGCTGTTGTTCCACAAACTCATTGCATCTATTTCTAGGGATGGTAGTTTTCTGTATGTAGATAGCTATGTTCCACATTAGAATTAATGTTGTATTTGAACATTTTATCAAGTTCTGGACATTTAATTATCTTCCTGAATAAACCTGAAATTGATGAGGCACCAAAACATGAACTTGTTTTGCTTTTTCTCCTTGTCACCCTTTAGAGGGACTTAGGAGACACTGTAGAAATTTCCTTCCTGTTTTTTTTTATCATGGAAAAAAGTCCATTCTGGTCTAGAATAGTTTAGAATTCAATCTCATTTGTGATCTAAAACTTTCTCTTCTCCTCCTCCTCACTGATCAGCTCTAAATTGTGTGTGTGCATATGGGTGGGAGAAGCTCTGATCCTGAGACGCTGTCTCCTTTATCTTATATTAGTTTGTCACATTTAGAAAACAAACAATAACAACAACAATCAAAAAAAAAAAAAAAAGCAACGCAAGATGCCCAGTTTACTTTGAATCAGACAAGTAAGTTCTTTTTAGTATAAATATAATCCAGATATTTCATGGTACATATTTATACTAATGTTTTTTTCTTGTTGCTGTTGATCTGAAATTCAAATGCATGGGCATTCTGTATTTTGTCTGGTAACCCTACTCTTACATCCTTTGGATCCTCCAGGGTGTTGGAGCTTGGAAGAGGGGAAAGGAAATAGAAAAAATGTCTTTTGTGTAACTGAGCGCATGATACTAAGCAGTTCCCTCTCGATTGATTCTCAGGATTCTGCTGTGCCCTTAGTGGCAGGAACTTAAACAGGGGTCATCTCATGGGACACATGCACACTCTTAGGAGGCTCTGCAGGTGACTTCCCGGTGCTCCAGTCCATGACCCGAGGGAATGTGTTCCTGTGTGACCCTTCTGAGTCCCCTCAGCTCCTGCCTCTGGCAGGAAACCCCACAGCTGAGAGGGAAGACCAGCAAGTCCTCTGAATAAGCAGAAGTCCAGAGATATTTAAAAGCCTGTTTCCTCTTTTGGTTGACATTTAATCTCTTTGAGTGATTTTCCTGAAAACCCCTGCACGTAGTTGTTGTAGATATATTGTTTGAATGACAATAAGAAATAGATATGACTTTTCAAGTGGATCAAGAGGGGTTTAAAAAAACCTTGAGGGACAAAGAGACTATTTACTTCCTAGTTAAGGCTGAATGGTATTTCATTGTGTGTATATACTACATTTTGTTTATCCATTCATCTGTCGATGCTGTGTTTTAGCTTTGTGAACAATGCTGTTATAAACATGGTTGTACAAAATATCACTTTTGAGACCCTGATTTCAAATCTTTTGTGTATATGCTTAGAAGCAGAATTAGTAGAACACATGTAATTGTATTTTTTTTTTTTAGGAATTACCATACTGTTTTCCATAGCTGTTGTACCATTTTGCATTCCTTGATAGGTGAGTGCCCTAAAGTTCCAACATCTCCACATTTTTACCTGTATTATTATTTTCTGTGGGTTTTTTAAATGGTATTCTTCCTAATGGGTTTGATATGGTATCTCATTGTGGTTTTGATTTGCATTTCATTAATGATTAGTGATACATCTTTTCATGTGCTTTTTGGCCATTTGTGTATCTTCTTTGGAGAAATTGTTCAAGCCTTTCACCATTTTTAAAATCGAATTGTGTTTTTGTTGGTAAGTGTTGGTAGTTTTCCATATAATCTGCATAATTAATCCGTTATCAAATATATGATATAAGTATTTTTCCCATTCTGTAGGTTGTCTTTTTAGAGACAGAAAGTAGAATGGTGGTTGCCAGGGACTGGGGGAGGGAAGAAGAAGGAGTTATTGTTTAATGAGTGCAGAATTTCAGGTTTGCAAGATGCAGAGTTCTGGAGATGGATGATGGTGATGATTGTCCAACAATATGAATATACTTAATATCACTGAACTGTACACTTACAAGTGATAAATATAGTCAATGTTGTGCATTTTATGATAAAAAAAATTGGAGAAGAAAAAGCTCAACTTGGAAAGCCTATGGGTGAGAAAATATAACTTGTGATAAAGTGATCCAAGTAAAACAATACATTTTACTTATTCATTAAAAAATGGCCATTTAAAAAGATGTGGGAAGGATATAGGAACATCAAAAAGGAGAATTCAGTACCCTGGAATTCTGACAGCCACTACCTCTAAGACTGATAGATTAGGGAGAAAGTGGTTATTGGAGCCGGAGACAGAGCTGGTTGGAGAGAAGTTCTCCCAACAAGAGTTGTGTTTTTCACCTGATAGATGCAGCCAGCTCTTATAACACTACAGCTCTCCTTCCTGTCTCTCATCTCCTGCCCTCTCTTCCCAAGAGTGGCAGCCAAAGACAGCCAGAGAGCATGAATCCACTGATGCAGCCCAGACAGGCTGCCTCTCAGGGCAGGGGCATGTGAAGGAGGCTTGGAAAGTTAATCTGCATGGGAGGAGACGTACACGTTACAGTCTCTCTTTAGACCAATGACTCGTGATTCTTTCTCATTCTCTTTGAGATGTTTAGTCTGCTTTTATGTAAGGCTAGAAGGCTGAGATAGGGTGTGTGATGTTTGGGGTAGCAGACAGAACCCCTGGTGGGTCCTATGGAAATGTATTGCACTCTGTAGAGTCTGTGTGATATTTACCACCAAGAGTTGTCAACTTCGGGACTTCAGTAGCAATCTCAGACTATTGGAAGAATCCTACTCAGCATCCTGGTTCAGGTATAAATGAGGGAAAATTAGTATTAATACACCACTCAGGGAAAGATATAGGTCTCATCAAACCTGACATTCATATAATTTTGTAGAAACTCTTTAAGAAAAGGATACAAAAGTATGAATACAAATTTAGGCAATGAAAGAGACTACTGATACAGAATCCAAAAACCACAGCATGTTTTAAAAAGTTGACTTAATTCCAAGGACATCAAAAAAATCCCCACACCACTAAGATACTTTTTTCCTCCACTTTTGGGCTGAATATTCTTTGAATACCTTTTCATATAAGAAAGGTTTTATAATATTTTCTGTAAAGTATAGAAAGATAATTCTGTCTTTCCTTTGGGATGGTTGATTAAAATTTGTTTTTATTGATGTTTTCACCACTTAATATTGATACCATCATGTCAATTTTTAGGATTGTAGAATTTCAGAAAATCACTATGGTGTGTTTATAATTGTAGACACTTATTTATCAAGTGTATTTTTGACAGGAGTCAATTCCTTTTGACTAGTTGTCGATGTGAATCAAATTCTCTGCTTACAATTTTAACTTATCTAATGATTGTAAAATTTTCCCACAGTCTAGTTTCTGGCTCTGTACATTTCATATCTCACTTCCTCCCTACCCACAAGCTCTGGTTCCAGGTGCTAAAGAGTTTGCTCACATTGTGATCTGATCTCTGGATCTGCCTGTTTGCGTCCTGAAACTGGGTGTGTCTATGCGGTAGTGTGTTCCTGGAAGCCTCTCCCAGCCGGCAGTAACCTAACCACACACATAAATGACTGAGGACCACAGGAATATATCTCATTAAACCCAATATAAATGCACCCCTGACTCAACTTATACTTTAATGGATCCCAAACATGCCTGCAACCACTTGACCCAGAGTAGAAATTGGGATAGAGAGAGTTGGTGGTCTTTAGTGGTTGGCATTAAAACATCTTATGTTTGGTAAATTTCCAAAACTTCATGACCATTCAAACACTTCTTTAAACTCTCAGGCATATTGAGAGTCCTTGAAGCTTAAAGTTCATTTGCTTCATGGTAAACCTATCTTTGCCTCCCGACCCCTTCATCCTGGAGTGTGCAAAGTGCTTCCCATGCCATTGGAGGTGGATGGGTTCTCCTCTGAAGCGCAGGTCCTCCTGTTAAATCCAGCATCCTGTGCTCTGTGCTGCCTCCTTCAGCCTATATAAGATATACTCTCTCAGGGTACGAGCATCTGTGAGTATGGGTCCTTTTGCTTGCTCTTCCCAGTCCGAGAGGCTTTAGTGGACATTTACAAAGTCAAAGTTTTAAGTTTCATTTTTCCCTCTGGGAGGCATCTCAACTCTCAGGTACACCAACAGGTACAACTTGATATTTGGGGTTGAAGTCACCTGTATATGACATATATTTGAGTCCTTGCTTTCTGTTGGCCAGGAAACCCAGACACATGATGAACTGTGGGAAAGCTCAGGATGCTTGGGACCAGGATGCCTGGGACAGTCTCTTTGCTCACTTGACAAGCATTAGTAATACCCTTCAAATAATATTGGCCAGTATTGTCTATATACTGCACATCTTTACATTTATTTCATTTTTAGTCATCTAGGTGAAGAATTAAATCTCTAAATCACTTTTGCACTATTGACAACTTTTTTGTCAAGGTACCTAAATGAGCTGATACTGCTCATAATTTTAAATAAGGCCAGCATCTGAGGAATCTCAGATTAAAATCCTTTGTTCTTCTCTCTACCAAGTCATGGGTAGAATACCAAAGTCAAAAAGTCAGCTTTCCAAGTCTGGGAATAAAAATACTCCTCATCACATTGAATTTTGCTGCTGCCTATTTTGCAGTTTTGAATTTGTAATTTAAATAGTGATCACATATATACGTAAATACAGATGTTTGTGGCATACATGATTTGCACATAAAGTAGTCTTATTTTTTCAAGCATTTTAACAAAAACAGTATCATGTCCCTACAAGCAGTGAAAAGTCTTTCTCTATAATTGGGCAAACCAATGTTCAGGTATTTAACTCAGGATCAAAGCTAGATTGCTAATACTTCAACTATGACGCATATAAAATAAATTCTTTATGACTTCCCTACCAAGTTAAAGCTTAGGTTCTTTCTTTTGTTGTCATGGAAAAGAACAAAAGACAGTGCTGATTGAAAGCAGAGAGAGAAATTGGCCCAGCAAATGCTCAGGGTATACGATAATAACTAATTAACCTATAATACAGGGTCTGCCAACCAAATAAGGTGAAGTACATTAAAACGTTTTAGAAAATATAAAATGCTGTATAAGCCAAGCATATTATGTTTGTGTTTCACAATTATATTTCTGTTTAAATATAAATACTGACCTAATAATCTGTGCATAACAGGAGTTCTTATTTTAAAAATTCACAAAGATTTAAATAATTTTCTAAAACTCTTGGAAGCCTCATGGTTCTAATTATTCCCATTAAATTCAATGTAGTTTTCTAAAAATAGTTTGCTTTGGAGCAGAGCAGTGCAAATAGTACATTTAGAGACAGTTTTCATTGGGGAAAAAAATTAAGAAGGCCAATAAAGACCCAGTCCTGGGTAGCCTTGAATAAATCCAGTGGAATAAATTTCAGGCTAAAGGTTTACTTTGAAACAGTGTTAGCTTATGTTTTACCTTTCTTTACCTTATTCTTACCTGCTTATTTGTTATAATATTGACAATGGTGTTTTCTCACAAATTTCTTTTAAAACTTTTTTCCCTTGCAGTGGATATAATGATCACAGATGTACTTCCTGGTTTCCTTTTCTCTCTGAACATTACTTTGATATTCTAAAGGGATTCCACAGAATTATTATCAGAAAAAAAGAGAAAAAACTTCTCCTTTTCTGATGATTGTAAATGCCTGTTTGTGGTTTGCAAGGCTACAAGCTGTCAAACTTTATGTGTTTAGTTTACAGACTTCGAATGAAGATAATAAATTACACACAATGTATTAATTTTTGGTTGTGTGACTTGCAATTAATATATATCCAAATGTAGGTGGATGTATATAAAAATAAAAATATATACATATATGTATTTTTAAACATTGGGCCATGAAAGATTAGACTTCTGTTTTGCTATTTTATGATGTTATAACCCAGTGGTAACAATAAGATATTGTTTATAAACAAAGTTTCTTCTTTACTAGATTATTTGAATTGTGAAAACATAATCTTTTTGCTTAAAAGAACTGTGGTCTCACATCTGTCCATACTTTTTAAACCATAAAAAATATAACACCCCAAGTTTTTCTGACAGCTGAAGATCAAGGGAACATATCAAACTAAGAAACAGACATAACATCTGAATTTTCATTCTAGCAACACACAGCCCATATTTCAGATTATGTTGCTCCTAAGTGATTTAGCAGGCCTTACACTGAGCAGCATAGAATACCACCAGTTTGATGGGGTACAACTTATCCTGAAGTCACTGGATAAGTATAAGAAAAAAAAACTTGCACTGAATTCCTAAGTCTAGCGCTTTCAGGTTGGACAGTGTTACTCACAAATGTATTTAAAAATAAAGTTTGTAATTGCTGTGCACTTTTAAGATTTACTTTGCTGAAAAGAATGTTCTTTGGAATAAATAGCAATATTCGAGCCAGAATCAAGGAACATTCATAATGGGAAATACTAAGTTATTGTAGTGCAGAAATAATTTTTGGGGAAAAAAAAAGGATTTTTGCATTCATTAATAAAACAAAAATTTCCTTACTTTAAAACAGGGAGGCGAGTTAGATAATTGTGTCGTTTTCTTTTCAGCTCTGAAAGTCTAAGTAAACAATAAAGATCGATACCTTAAAAATAAAAGCAGTAGTGCCACAGGGAAGTTTTCTTTTGAAATTTCATACCTTGGATCTTTTTTTTTCCTGGTTTTCCATTTCAAATAATGTTTTGCTTTGTTTGTTTGTTTGTTTGTTTCAGTATAATAACTCTCCTAAAAAGGAATCACACTCTTACATCAAGCAAAAACTTAGTGATGAAAACCAGGACAAATCCAGAAAGGTAGCTGATGTGTTTATAGTCATTCTATCCCTGTTCATTTCACTTTGAAAATGGAGTTATTTGTGTGCTGCTAGCAAGTTCCTTAGCAAAACAACCTCTGAAACTGTTTTAAAGTGGCTATAAGGGAAAAGCAAAAAATAATTTGATTTCCACTCTCTCTGATATTTTTCCTTCCATTACAAAAATCCATTTGAAAAAAATCAGAGTGTTTAAAAGCTCCTGTTTGTGAGAACCACTGCAGAGGCAGATACTGTGTTTGCATTCTAGTACAGCTGTCAGACATCAGGACCCGGGAGCATCTAGTTGAATAAATCTCTGGTATTATCTGAAATGAGCTATTTGTAATAAGTCATTATTCTCCCCTGGCATCCTGGTCTTCAGTGTTGAATGTGTCTCCTGTCTGAATATATTTTCTAAAGTTGATGTAGGCAGAGATCGTTATACAGAAACATACCCTTCACAAAAATTACGCCAATGTCCGTGCTGGAAAATGGGTGTGATTTACACTGGTTTGTGTTTGCTTTCTGATATGTTTCCTAGTTCCCACAGCATTTCTAAGTTGAGAGTAGAAAACAGAGGCCCAGAAGCAAAGAGGAGAGAATTTGGCAAGAAAATTTGCATCCTAATAATAGAACAAAAACACTTCTGCATCTCTGAAATATATCTAATTTTTGTAATTACTTTAAAGAGAGAGTTAATTTTTTAAAAGCACCCAGTTAAAAAATTATGTGCAACATTTGTATATTATCAATTTTTTCCTTAAAGCTTTCTTAATATAGATATTGTTTTTTTCTATAGAGATTGAGGAAATATTTATTATAGAAACATTTTAAGTAGGATAAATTATAAAACTGCTTATTGTACCTTAGAATATGATTTAATTTTGTCAGGAATGTGACACGGTAGCGTCTTTTTTTCCCCTGAAGTATAGTCTGTTACAATATGTCAATTTCTGGTGTACAGCTAAGTTTCAATTATGAACACCATAGATATTAAATATACAGTATGGTAACTAAGTGAAATATTCTTATGAATAATATTTTACCAATCTCTTGAAAATTATATGGGCTATTTAGAGGGTTTTTTGAATAGAATTTGGAAACAAATCAGTATTGTGTCGACCAACCCATTTTGTAGATGAGGAAAACTGAGATGGAGACAAGATGAATCATTGGGCTCATGTCCTGTTGGTTCTCAGTGTAGAATGGGCTGCAAGGGCTATTCTTGATCTGTCACACTCACTATCTAGTGTAGGGACCCTTCTGGCTTGTAAGACTATCATAGCAATAGGTATCAAGTATAAATCTAGCATTGAAAGTATAGAAAACTTTATGTAATTTTATGTCGAAAATTTGTGAAATATTTCACAGTCACTGTGAAGTAGCTTAAGTAAAATACCTTATGATTCTAATAAAAGTTTTGATTCATGGTACAATATTTTATAAATATCAAAGTGATTTATTATTTGAACGTGGTGTACTCCTTCTGTAATTGCACTCACTACTTCACTTATTGGACACAACATACAATTTATTAATGGATAGAAATTGTGCTTTTGCTTTTGAGTTTCACGCCTGTTAAATGGAGGGAAAGTAAATAGATTGAATCTTGGGATGATGCTTCATAATTGTGCGATATTTGGTATAGCTAGGAACCTGAATAATGTAATAATTTTTTTTTTTTAATTTTGGTGAATATCTTCTTTGGAGCATGTTGGCCAAAGATGCAGCTTCTTGATACAGGCATCCTTCAAAGCTTACAATTTTAATAAATTGGGCTTTTGTAGAGAACAGCCAAGACTTCAAATAAAGTTACAACTTTGTAAGAATCCAATAGAGAGAATGACAGATGTGTTTCTAAGCATACTCTTCAATACAAAGGAAAAAATGAAGAATATTGAGAGGTCAGGGATTAAGAGGTGGGTTAGAGATTGAAAAGAGATAGAGTAAACCCTAGAATGCTTCAGAAAATAGAGACCTTGAAACAAACAATTAGACATAGGATGCAATAAGCTTTCCTAGAATTTGTTCCAGAAGTAAGAAATTGCTTGTTTAGGGGCTCAAAGATCACTCTGAAGCAAGGGACATACTGTCAGAGAGGGTATGAAATTGAGGTGATTGAGAAGTGAGATCAAGGGAGTAGAACTGTATGGGAAGAGAATTGAACTTTAAAGACATGTGGGTCCTTTCTTATGCACATGATTTCTAATTTCATACAGTTTATACAAAACACAGAATTGTGGATGAGAACATAGATACTGTAAGCTCTATAATTTAAGGGTTCTTTCTCATTGTAGAATGTGGATAATAGTTCTACTTACCAAATGGTTAGCACTTTTAGAATTCTTATTATGAACCGGGGACTAAACACTTTACATATATCAACCCATGAGACCTCAAGATAGAATTTGAGGTAAATTCTAATGCTCTTGCTATGAGGATTAAATGGACAAATAAATTCCCAGCACTTAAGTGAACATAGCAAACTCTCCAAAAACCAGCAGTTATGATCATCTTAATGAGATGGTCTTCAAATTAAAATGAACGTAAGTTTAATCAAGATCTAATTAAGTCATTGTTGTTATTGCCATCACCATTGTCAAGAGACTAAATGAATTGTTACAACTGGGATTATTTGTGAATTCAAGACTCATAGTATCTGAAGATCAGTATAAATTATCCTGTTAATGTTGTAACACTTCATATTTGTAGGTCACCTCTCTATATTTGTTCCTTATCTTTTGAGAGGTGCCTAGTTTTACTGCACATAGATGTGCCTTGAGAATGGGTTTCTAATGAACACATTTTTTGTTTTTGGCCACCTAGTTCTGCCCAAAATACAATAAAATCCACCAGGTGTAAAATTTCAGGTTGTGGTTGAGTTTAGTTGATCCTTTAAGAATTTCCACCCCTTGTCCACAGTAGTTTTCAGTGTCTTTTCTCATGGTGCCAGGGGCTACCAAAAATCTCATCTCTTACTGTAGAGCTTTGCAGAAGTGGTTGGGGCCCAGGTTCTCGAACATGTTGGAACAAGCACTGTTTCTAAGTGACTGAAAGTTAATGACTTCATCTAAAGCTGAAACTGGCTTTCACATCCCTGACCTATGACATAGAGCAATTAGAATTGAGTAAGACTGGTATAATGATTTCTACTATAACATGCATAAGCTGGTACTGTATCAGTGGGAAATGAAGAAAAGGACAAAAGTCAGTGCCTTCTCAATATTCACCCTGGGGAATGAGGGAAAAGAATTGTCTTTCATATTAGATTTTGTGGCTTTTCAATAAAGTATAATTGTGACCTTAAAATATTTAGTTTTCCTAGTTTTCAAATATTATATTTGTATATTGCAATTTAGTCAATTAAAACAGTTATTAGTCAACAAGTGCAAGATGAAATACACGATTAAGTGATTTGCCAGTTAGACACACAACTACTTTCATCAACAAGACTATAATTGGGCGAACATTAGGGTATGTTTTAGGTGTAATTTATTTTTAATAGGAGAATGATACAAATCTTCAGCTACAAAATATCCTTGGAGATTGTTGGAAGTTATTTATGCAGTATATTTAACTCAAAATGATAGTATTTTCTGTTCTGATTAGGTTGCAATATTTTAGACATAATTGTTAAAGGTAATATGCTAAACTGAAGAATATATTGTAAAAGTAGGGAAGTTGAGCTCCAGTAGTTCGCAGAAAGCTAAAAAAGAAAGAAGTAGGAATTGATTCTGAAAAATATTTGCGAGACTAAAATAATGATCTCAATAAAACGCAGGAATAAAATATAGATTGTGCTTCTATAAACTGGTAATCTCCCTGGCTGGGCTCCAAGTAACGTTTTCAAACTTAGCATTTTTTCTTTAGGAAAATGCAATATGCACCTTGATTTGTCAAGACAGTGAGCCCCTCTAGAATTCTTTGACAACAGTTCAACTCTGACACTGCAAGCGTTTTGTTATCTGACATTACTCATGCAGATGAATTTTTTTACACACGTGGGATATTTTCTCCGTCTTTATTTTAATTTCTTTCTTAGTACAGAGAATCTGTGTTGACTCAAGACTTTTTTTTTCCCCTTCCTCCTTTTGTCTTTAGTTTTGTCTGGATTCTTTTGAAAGTGGTTCACTGCCAGTGATTTGCTCTAGTACTGAGTCAACTTTATAAATCAGTTTCTACTTGGATCCAAATTCAATCTTAAATGGATACCCTGATT
Organism: Camelus bactrianus; assembly: GCF_048773025.1. Classification (NCBI taxonomy): domain Eukaryota; kingdom Metazoa; phylum Chordata; class Mammalia; order Artiodactyla; family Camelidae; genus Camelus; species Camelus bactrianus. Next base: position 38,205,451 of record NC_133540.1, read on the forward strand.
ATTCTTATCCCACCATCCCTTTATCAGCAGAAGTGATGACTGCATTGTACAATGATACAGAGGATGTTTTGCTGAAAAGCTGTATTTGGAGTCTGCACATATTATAAGAAACACTAAAAGAAGGCATTTGTCTTTATTGGAGCTTGTACAGAGTAGAAATACTTGCACATACACTTCAAATACTAATTTGTCTCTAAGGATACAGGAAAAGAATGTGGTTTTAGACTTCAAGACTCTGAAAATGATGTCAGATCTTCCACAGTTGAAGAGGCAATGTATCAGAGTGCCAAGAATGTAGGCTTTGGAGAAAAGACATCTCTAAGTTGAAATCACTCCTCATGGGGCTTCCTAACCTTGTGTCAGGTTTCTTAACCTGAGACTCTGTTCCCTCATCTGTAAAATAGGGATTGTTGTATATACCGCGCAGAGTTATTGTGAGCAGTAAATAGGGTAATACATGATGAGCAAAGTCAAACATCAATAGCAGGAGATGACTGTTAACAGGAAGAGAAACATTTCATTACATTATAATGGGAAGGATTTGGAGCTTTTCCCATTTTAGAAGATATTTCAGTTGTATCTGGTCTTGTTCTGTGAGACTTGAGAGGTAAAGTGTATAAGGTAGGCATACATGCAAACTATCAGACGGGAAGCCTCATGAACGGTTTCTGACAGCAGAGGAGTAGGCGAGGTCATCCCGTTAGATGCTGTTAGAAGTTTTCAGTGAATAACAGGACCCTGGTCTGGTTCTGTCTCAGGAGAGAAACAGTGAAGGCATCAGTTAAATAAGGGCACCAGAATATTTCTATCTCAGTGGCATTGTTCTGGGCAAAGGAGGTGGAGCAATGAACAAAAGAGACAACATTTCCTGATTTCTTAGAGTTTATACATGGGTGGGAAAGAAAAATAATAGGTAAGATAAACAGGCAATGTATAACCTCTAACAGAAAGGGAGTAAGTACTTTGGAGAAAACTCAAGCAGAAAGTGATAGATAGCACTGTGTGGGATAGAGAACCACGTTATCCAGGGTGGTCAGCGAGGACCGCCTCCTCACTCAAGACTGGAAAGGAGGAAGTTGCTGGGAGATTCCTGGGTTTCACATGTTCCAGACAGAGAAGAGAGTAAATGCCCTGTGCATGAAGGAACTGGCATTCCCCCCGGGCTGGGAAGGCCATACTGGAACAGACTGAGGGGGGCAGTAAATGCTGTTAGAAGGACTTTGGGAACTTCCAGGCCATTGTAAGGACTTGTGCTTTCACAGAGCATCAGTTAAAAACTAGGGTAGAAACCAAATGGGACTAACATTTTGGAACAACAATCACTCTGTGTTTCAAGTTCTCAGATATCTGTGAAGGAGATAGGGAAGATGATTTATTTACAATCTTAAAATGTGTAATTGAAAAGTAAATGACAAGAGAAGTAAAATATATTTATGGAAAGCTTTACCCAATGGCTAAGCCCTGTATAGATTTAACATTACATAATCTCATTTAATCTTCACAACCAATATAAGAGTTAGTGCATAGCTTATCCCCATTTTATAGATAGGAAAATGAGTTTACAGAGTTTAGGCAACTTGTCTAAGATTATAGGGCCAGTGAGTCACATTAAGAAGATCTGATTCTGGATTCTCAGTCCAGACTCTAATATGTCTTCCATTCTAGGACATTAGATGAGATTTAAAAATTTTATATGTGTGTGTATGTTTGTGTGTGTTTAAAATTTTTTCTTTAAATTCTGTCTTTTTTTAACTGCTAAGCCTAATTATTAGTTTTTAAGAAAATACATTGCCTTTTGTATTATTAACCATGGGTGAATGAAGATATCCTCACATTTTCATCTACTGTATTTTGTAACAGGACTGAAGGTCAGCAGTTTTCTGTAAATCATGTCTTTCTTTCTTCCTTCCTTCCTTCCTCCCTTCCTCCCTCCCTCCCCTCCCCTTCCTTTCCCTTCTCTTCCCTTTCTTCTTTCCTTTTTTTTTTCATTTTAATGCACAGTTTGGCATCTTAATTATGTCTTTCCAGGAAAATAGCGTATTTTAAAGTAGATTGAAGTAAGTAGATATTCACCTTAAATCTAAGCCCTCTTCCTCATCTTTGAAATATCTTATGTTCAGGTTCCAGTGACATAGGTAAAGTCCAAAGTGCAGTGATTGTTTTCAAAGCTTGTTCAGTTTTAAGTTTTAGTAGAAATGTGACCATAATGACCAATCACAGCCTTATGTCAGTGAAGGCATTTCTTAGTTTGTATTTCATACAGAAAGGCTAGTCTTAGCTTGCTTCCTGCAGTAGAATAAATGTTACCCCTCCAATGACATCCGTATCCTAATCTCTGAAACTTGTGAATACGTTATACTGCAAAAAGAATTTTGAAGATGTGTTTAAGGATCCTAAAATGGGAAGATTATACTGGATTATCTAGATGAGCTCAATATAATCACAAAGGTCCTTCTGAGAAGGAAGCAGGAGATCAGAGAAAAGAGTAGGAGGTGTGACTACAGACACAAGAATTTGGAGTGATGTGAGGAGAAGCTGTGAGTCAAGGAAAGCAAGTGGCCTCTAGAAGCTGAATAAAGCAAGGAGATGGATTGTCCCCGAGAGCCTCTAGGAGGGACCAGCCCTGCTGACACCTTGACTTTAGCCCAGTGAGGCTGATCTTGAACTTCCGACCTCTAGAAATGTAAGATGATAAATTTGTGTTGCTTTGAGCCATGGCGTCTGTGGTAATTTGCTACAGCAGCAATAGGAAACTAACACTCACTCTGTTTCCCTTGGATTTCTGCTCCAGTGTTGTTACAGGTGAGCCTTTCCCTGAACTCCTGCTGAACCACAGCACTCTTCTCAACAACCTGCCACCTCTATTCTAGTCCCCATCCTCTTCATCTTACATCCTGCTCCCCAGAGTCTCTCCTTAGTGAGGGCTTCATCCCAGAAGGCGCATCATTTCGTTAGTTTCAGGAGTCCATTGGGTCCAGATCGCTCCAGCACAGCCACATCTTCTGTGGTCCCTCTGCCCTCATCCATCAGTTGGAGCAGCAAAGCCCACCTGCAGTTTTGACGGCTCCTTACAGCCAACCCTTCTAAGCTTTTCAGTGAGCACCTCTTGGCGGTATTTGGCTTCTCCAGCTGACAGTGCCTTCAGAAGTCCCCTCTGCCTTTCCTCTACTTTCTCCTTAACTGTCACTGACACTTTGGTTCTTCGTACTTTTGGTGGCTGCGGCCACAGACTCAAATTTGGGGATTTGTAAGGATTTTGTTGTAGATTTTGTCCGTGGGTTTTGGGTCTTTGCCTGCTGCTTATATGGGGGATTCAGGGAGATCCCAAGAATATGCCTTCACTGCTATCTTTTCCTGGAATCTCTTAATATCCTTTGAAAATATTCACAATTCTGGGAATGGAGTTTTTTTTTGTTCCTTTGTTTTTGTTTTTGTAAATAGATTTTGGAGGAGCACCAGAAAGACAAAAATACATTATTTAAGGATTTGAAACCAAAATTTTTCATTGACAGTTACTAAATAAACTATTGACCCAGTGTAGATTTATAATATTTTCCTATGACAGACTTCTCTTTAGACGGGAAGTCAAAGGCATTTTCCATACTCTGTGAGGCACTGTGCTGAGTAATTTGTGTCCATTAGGTCACGTAATCCTCACGGCCTCTTGAGGCTATGTCAGCCATGTGTGAGAGATAAAGACTTGGGCTGAGTGTGCTTGGATAGGATGTTTACAGAACTTGGGCCCCTGAGAGGGATGGAGAATCAAGGGCTCACGGAGAGATGCAGTCGGGGTTGGGATCTAGTTACAGCTGAAGAGAATATATGGAGAAACTGAGGCAGAAAAGTATTCACTTGAGCTGGGCTCGCATGTTGTGGGTTTGAAACAGTAGTAATAGGCTGGGCATGTGAGTGACCAGGAGCAATCTCATTCCTGATCCTGGAGAGAAATGGTGACAAGACTTGCTCATCCTAACTCTGAGTGAATGAGGCTGAAAGCTGGCTACCTGTCCTCAGTAGCACTGAGGCTGGGTAACAGTGGGGAGGTTGCTGTGAAATCAAGATGCCACTGTGCTACAAACAGAAGGAAAAGTTGCCGGCTTTTAGCAAGGACCAGCAGCCTAACTGAAAAATCTACTGAATTGTTCTGTAATGACTCCAAAAATACGTAGAATAAAAGGCTACTCTAGCAGAGTAAGCAAGGGGTGCTTTGAATGCTCCCATGCCAAACAAACAAAAACCCCAAAACAAACAAGCTTCCTACCCGTATCACCAATTGATTTTAATTAGAAAATTCCCCTTTTGGGCTTATAGCAATCATTCACACTTGAATTGAATTTCTGCAATAAAATTCCTTTTTATATTTGTTTAATGTGAAAGAAGAGGCATTTTCATTGAAGAAAGGATTATTTTGTGTTATTGGGTATTTGAGTGAAAAGTGGGTTTAGCTGGAGGATTCCAATAGACCAAAAACATAAAAATATTCAGCTGAAAGGAGGGAAATGGTTGATTGGAGGATGGAGGCAATAAATTTATCCTAATTTGTTTTACCATTACCATTAGGAAAACCTAAGTGTGCCACTGAAAATGCTCTCCTTGAGAGACTTTACATGCAGTAGATTGCCTGACCTTCATCTTTTAAAACAGCAAAAATATTTTGATTCTGTCAATCATAAAAAATGATTGACTTCAGTTTCTTCCTCTCTTATATTTAAGATGTGTCAGAGAAATATGAGTTATTATAATTGGATGCTTTTCTCATATGGCGTTCTCAATTAAAATGACCATAAAACACTCAGCCACATATATTTTTTAAAAATGACTTTCTTCTGTACTTCTTTCCTCCCACCCTCCCTTCCTCTCTTTCTTTCCTTTTCTTAAAATGCAAACTAGTGTTGACTCAGTTTTCTAGGAAATATATGAAACTAATAGGAACAGTCTGAACCCTTACTTCATTGGCATATTGAATCCCCAAACTTCAAAGCTGTAATTGGTCCAATTTCCTACCATTCTTAAGTAGAAATCTAAGCCACAAAAACATGGTCAAATGCCTAGTTATCACAAATGCACCGATTATTGCTGCTGGATATTCAACTGCAATGGCTGCATTCTGACTTGATGTTCGTGGAAGGAAAAGGCTTCTTTGCCAAATTAAAAACTCACATTCAACATAGAGCTTGGCAAATTTAAGTTATTGTCCATCAGGCTGTATCTGAATATGTAATCCCCAAGCATCACGTAACTACCTGCATTACTTCAAAATTTTCAACACGCTCTCTCTGCGTCAGCTTCACTTATCATCTTCCCTCTCCTTTTCAGGCTTCTTATGAACACCTGTCAAGTCTTGATTTTTCTTTTCCTTTTCTTTTAAGAAGTATTCATTCTAGATTCATTGATATTTTCTCAGGATGTGATGTATGTTTTTGATCAGCCCTAGCCTGGCTTTCTGGCTTTCCTCCTGGGTTCGTTTACAAGTGTTGTGTTTGATCAAGACAGGCTTGGACGGGACAGACTGCTAGGCTGCAGTTTGCTCGTTAACTTAGCAGATTGATCAACTCAGAGTTTCAAAGGAAAGCAGAACAAATGGACCATGTTGATGTGTGTGGTATGGTTGTCATTTGAGTGGCTGCATTAGCACTTCTCATGTTTCCCTTCCCCACCTTTTCAGCTAGCACCTCTCCAACACACACACACACACACACACACACACACACACACACAACTGCACAATCTGTTTGACTTTCAGGGGTCATAATGTAACAGGGAAGAACAAATCTGAGTCCATATTGGATGTTTCTTTTACTTTAACTTTTGTATTCTATTGCTTTTGCTACAAGTTAATCAGTAAAGGGTTGTTGCCCGTAGCTTAAAGCATACATAATGGCCCATCCCCAGGAACCCGGCCTCCCAGACCTGAGAATTAATCTAAAATACCTTTGTTTAGCTCACAGGAAACATCCTGACCAGGCCCACCTGTGAATGGCTGTAGGGGGAGGAGAAATTAACGCATCCCCTCGGGAGTCTGGCCAGAACCAGGAAATATTTGCAATAACTCATTACCTTTTTACTTCACCTCCTCACCCCCCCATCTTTGTTCAGTAAAACAAAAAACAAAACAAAACAAAAAACCCACCATCAAAACATGGGCAAGATGGTTCTTTGGAACACTAGTCCACCATTTCTTGGTCTGCAGACTACTTCTTGCTCCAACAGCTCATCTCTCAACTTACTGGCCTGTCTTGCGGCAAGCAGTAGGAGCTTAGGCTCAGTAACAGGAACTGTGCCTGTATTTCTGAGGTTTCTACTACTGCCTGCCTGTTCACCGAAGTTTAACATTCTTTTTCCTTTGTCCTCAGTGTGTTATGCCACATTTTAGACTTTTTATTACTCTTTTAGAGACTGATAGATACACACACACACGCGCGCACACACACATTTATAAACTGAACAAAACTTGTATTTGTTGGAGAGAATTCCATTATAACTGCTTCAAGGAAGTACTATTACAATAAGGCACTAGCCAGGACTTTTAGACATACTTATTACAGCATATTTTACCTTTTGATACTATCTTTTTGAGATTGATTTGTTTTGTTTGCTTTTGCTTTGTTTTTTATTTTAATTTAAAATTATTTAATTAAAAATTTTAATTAAATTATTTTAATTAAAATTTTTAATTTAAATTATTTAATTCAAGATTGTAGCAAGGAGGGAAAAAGAACCTGTTAGTTTAAAAACTAGGAAATAATTCCTTTTTAGTAAATCAAATGCATTCTTGAGACAAGTATTGTGATGGGCCGTTTGGTTTGTGGAATGATGACTCTTGGTGTAATAGGCTGGGCTAGGAGTGAGGCGAAGGCAAACCAGTTTCTCTGATGGCAAAACAGGAAGTTTGAGTTTCTCTAGGCAGCCGGAGGATGAGAGAGAAGATGAAAGCAGGTAGGGGAAGACAGATAACTAGCAATTTTCCAACAGTTGGCATTCTCTCTAGAAGGAGGGCTGCCAGGCAAAAGTCTCCAATGTCAGGAATGGCCAAGAGACTTTAAAACCATATATACCTGATGTTTATTTCAAGTTGTTCGTGGTGGTTCTCTGATTTGTAAATTCCTCCTTTCCAAATCCCATTGGCCCATAATTTCATGCTAGTCTGCTAGACACATGTAAAGATGCAATTTTGAGTTGCCATTTGGGTGTATGTGAAAGGGTTGGGCAGTGTCCTTCTGGTGAAGAGGTGAGGAAAATCAAAAGAATGAGCTAGAAACAGAGTAGTGATAGAAAATGTAGAAGATACAGCAAAAGTAAAAACTCAATGCCAGTGGTGGCTGACAGAAATACAAGTGTTGCCTTCTTCTCTGTCCAAATCTGTAGCAGAGATGAGATGAGAGGTTTGGTCAGCTTTGCTTAAGGGACAAGGTGACCTCAGCTCTATGCAGCAGTCATTGCATCCCGGGGTTGACTGTTGCATTTCAAAGTAATCTGCATGTAGGAAGGAACTCTGAGTATACAAAAACCATGATGTAAGTGTTTTGTAAGTGATGTTGATAGCCAAAGGATATAAAAAAGGAACACAAGGAGAAAGTTGAAAAGAAGATGAAAAAAGAAGGAGGAAAAAGGCATGTCAGTGTTCTCCTATGCTTTCAAAACTGATTTTGAACTTTCTGCTGGTGCCCTTCTCTCCTCCTCCTTTCCTCCTTCTCTTCTTTTTCTTCTTTCTATTCTTTTTTTCTCTTCTTTTAGTCCTTCCTCCTTCCTGCCCTCTGGTTCTCATTTTCTTCCTTGCAATGAAAGAAAATGGATTGAGAAGTAGGAGTGATATGTTAAGAAAATGGGGAAAAGGTAGCTTTCAATCAGCACTTCCTGTGTTCGCTTTGGTTTTACTTATCCGATGCCAGGAAATAACAGTGCACACGTGCTCATGTGAAATTTGCATATTCAGTGGGGTGACAGATACTTGCCTAAATACGGAGATGGAGGCCGAGAATGAGCTCATTACCAAGAGCAGATCAGGATACAGGAGAGAAAGGGGTAAGTGGCAGGATAAAGCTGAGTCAAGTCCGTAGGGATACAGCATTGGTTTTCAGAGAAAAGCACTATTGAACAACTGGCGCAAGATAAGGAGGGCTGGTTGGTAGAAACCGGGAATGTCCTGTGCTTTCTCATGAACATCATCCCTGACTTTCAGACCATCGCCCTGTCATCTAGACTCTCATAGAATTCCTTCTTATCCCTTATTATAATTGTAATCAATTTACTACTGCTCCTTCCCTACTAGACTGTGAACTTCATGAAGGCAGCAATGGCAAAGTGCTTATTCAGTGCCAAGCACATAACACATTATTGTTATTGTTGTTGTTGTTGTTACTAACTACTAAATATTCCCACCTAGTATAATGCCTGGCACATAGTAAACAGTCATTAAATGTTTGCTGAAGGAAGGAAAAATGGACAGATGCACAGGGGAAAGGCTTAGATTAAAGAGGTCAAGGAGTTCGGTTGGATCTTCCAAAGTGGATGTTCTCATCTAAGGACTGTAGACATTCAGATCTATGACTTCATATATGCTTATATGCTTTCAGAGGATGTTCAAATGGAAAGAGAATTTGCTTAGCAGAATTAATTCAAATATATACCAAATTATTTGGGAAAAAAACCAATTTTAGGAAAATAAATGTACCTTTTTTTTAATACACAATTTATTTATAGTTCTTTGGGACACCTGCTAGGGTGAGTTAGCCATCTAATAGAAATTATTTTGGTGAATTCTGGCCCTGAATTTCACAGTGAGATTTTCATGTACCTCATGACTTAATTAACTAGGTTTGAATTCACAGTTGACTTGTTTTGTTTAACAGATAAAATGTGTGAATTTGTTTATGTTAGAGGCAAGAATTCAACCCTCCCTTCCTTTCAGTAATGATTTTATTTTATTTGTAACTGTATTTTGGCAAATTCCTCTATTGGTAGGGGGAGGTAATTTGGTTTATTTATTTATATTTATTTATGTATTTTAATGGAGGGACTGGGGATTGAACCCAGGACCTCATGCATGCTAAGCACGTGCTCTACCACTGAGCTATACCCTCCCTGGCATCCTTTAATAAGCTCTTTCCTGGTACAAAGTATGAAGTACAGGACCTCTAACAAATTATTCTACTGAATGTTGACATAAATCATATTGTAGGTATGCTGTTAATAGTGGTGAAGGGTGTATCCTCTTCAGAGATTATTTCCTGCTTCTTAAAAGAACAAAGAGTGGAAATCCAAGTTGAGACTTGCCTGTACCTATATTGTGATGACAGTGTCATGATTGAAATCAAGGCGCATGCTTCTTTGATAGCTTGACTTTTTGAATGGAAATACACCAAGAATCATGTTTCAATTACATGTATTTTTATCTATATTTATAACTGATATTTATAATTTTCCTTCACTGCTTCTGAATATTTTCTCTGGAGCTCACACATTTTCAAAAAAATTGCAGTATGAAAAAAGATTTTAATTACTCTAGGTGTTTTGAAATTACTCATTTATGAATTATTATAGTTTGTTTAGGTTTAATATAACCTCAATCATCTGTTACAAAGGAGTACTTTCAGGCATTCCCTAATGCCTAATAAAAATTTATATTGCAGAAGGCTAAGTAATCTTCCCAAAATCTCTTTCAAGCCACAATTTAGGCTTAGTTAACTAAAATAATTACAAGCAAGACTGGACACATCATACCGTTCTAAAGAGTCCAGTGATTCCCTCACTGGGATGTGTTATGAATCCTTACTGGAGGTGACAGTACTCACTGCGACTTTAGGTAAAGTTTGACATGTCAGATTACTTGATCTTATAATTCAATTAAATTGTATTGATTAAATAATTCAAACCTACAGAAAAATTAGAAAATAATACAGTAACCTCAGGGTGTACAGTTTGGACTTAGATGCTATTGTGCCATGTTTCCTGGGGCTTAACGTCTTATTTTTATTTGAAAGAAAGAAAACATTAAAGATCCCAGCAAAGCCTCACTCCTGTTACCCTTTCCCCTCTTGCCTCCTCAAGGGTAACCTCTCTTCTGGAGTTGTTTATATCCCCATGTGTGTTTTTGTTCTTTTACTGCATATGGAATGGATTCATAAACACTATGTAAAATTTACTGTGTACTTTTAAACTTTACATAAATGGTATCATACTGTGTGCATCCTGCTGCAACTTGCTTTTTTTCATTTAAGCTTATGTTTTTGAAATGGTAATACATGCAAATTTAGTTCATCCATTTTACCAGTTGTATCACATTTTATAGGAATAAACCACAGTTTATCCATTCCCCTATTATGAATGGTTAGAACATCTCCACGTTTTTGTTACTATAAACATTATTGCAATGAGAGGTCGTGCTTGTTTCCTTTGAGCACTTGTATGGGAATTTTTCAAGGTAGATTTCTGGGAGTGAAATTCTTAACTCATAAGGCAAATGCAACTAACTTTTCTGGAAATTTCTAAATTGCTCTCTAGAGTTGTATACATTAATATCTCAGATCATTATTTAGGTTTCTTTTTCTCCATACCTTCACCAAAGTGTGGATATTATCCATTTTAAATATTTGTCAACCTGAGAGGAGTGAAATGTTCATTTTTCTTTCATTTTCCTGTGTGAACTATCTGGTTAAGACTTGTTACTATGAGACCAGGAGGTACAATTACTTCTTTTTATTTCCTTTAGGATCTCAAGCATTACATTCATTATATACCTCGGTTCAAGATCAAAAGTCATTATTAGTTCATGCGTGGCCATGTTTGTATTCACCTATTTGTTTATAAATAATGTCATGGACACCCATGAACTCTCAAACCCCCTCCCTTTACATCCCATAACCCATCATTTCCTTGCTTTTAGGAATTTAGTGGGTGTGTTTGCTTTTGTTTGTTTTTAAACTTTATGAAAAGAGTATCATTTTGAATGGCTTTTGAGGTTTTATTTTACTTAAAATAAAGTAAGATTCATCTGTGTTATTGCATGCAGTGTCATTTTCACACTCCATTGTGTGAATAAAACACAATTTAACGGTTCCTCAGTTGAAGGGAATTTGGGTTGTTTGTAATTTTTTGGTTTCTGGGAGTTCTTGTGGACCTCATACAGTGCACATGTGTAAGCTTTTCTCTTAGTTAAATTGCTGTGAGGAAAATTGGTGGGTTGTAGGGTAAGCAAATTTCCAACTGTACTAATCTTTGGACGTTTTGGTTAGGTTCACCTGTAAAACCATCTGTGTTACTCTGTTAAGATGTTATAACTCTTCAATTTCTTTAATAGTTATATTGCCTTTCAGATGTTCTATGTCTTCACAGGTTAGTTTTGCTAGGTTAAGGCTTTCTATTAAGAATTTTTTCCATTTCACCTAGGTTTTTCAATTAAATTTGAATAAAATTGCTGATCATACTCAGTTATTATCTACTTAATTTCAACTCCATCATTAGTATTATGTCTTCTTTGTTATGTTACCAGGTCCAGACTCATTCTGCTCAATGTATGACAGGCCAGTAAATTGGGAGATGAGGTGTTGGGGTAAGGAATAAGGACTTTATTCAGAAAGCCAGCAGACTGAGTTGGGGGACTAATGTCCTGGAGAACCATCTTCCCCAACCAAGTAAGAATTCAGGCTCCTTTTATACTAAAAAAAGAGAAGGTGGGGTTGTGGTTAGTTGTTGCAAACTTCTTGGTTTTGGAATCCTTTGTTCTTGCAGCTGTCCGTGTAGGTCACATGATGATGTTCCTGTAAACCTCCAACAAGGCATATGTTACTCTCTATTCTGCAACTTTTTAATCTCTGTATGAATAGAAAAGTGTTATTTACCTTGAAAGGTCAGAGCCTTGAATATGGGCTATCCTCTGTATTTCAGGCTATAGGCAACATTATTTTACCAAAGGTACAGGACCGGCATGACTAAGCACAGGAAACAGAGCACAGGGTTAGAGCTGAAGGAACAGATCTAACATGGAGTCAGATTTGTTCTTCCATATTACAGTTATTCATAGTATTACTTGTTCATCCATGTCTCTTTTTGTCCATCTATATTACCAGAGGCTTGCTTTTATTTTGTCACCTTTCAAAGATCCAACTTAGTGTTGATCAACTTCTCTATTTCATCTTCATCTTCTATTTCATTATTTGTTTTAATTGAAGTATAGTTGATTCACAATGTCATGTTAGTTTCTGGTGTACAGCATAGTGATTCAATTATACATATACATATATATTTACTCTATCCTTTTTAAAATTCTTTCTCATTATAGGTTGTTACAAGGCATTGAATATAGGTCCCTGTGCTATACAGTAGCTTCTTGTTGATCTGTTTTATATATAGTAGTTTGTATCTGCTAGTCCCAAATTCCTAATTTATCCCTCCCCTCATTGTTTTAATTATTTTTCTTTACTTTCTTTGGGATTATTGTTTGTTTCTGATATCTTATGTTGGACATTTACTCTTTTATTTTCAGTCTTTCTTCTCTTCTAATGTGAGCAGTTAAGGCTGTGCTTTCCCCTCTCGGTAAGGTCTTAACTACTCTTCATAAATTTAGGTATAGTGTTTTCATTTTCATTCATCTTCTAAGGATTTTTAAATTTCTTACCACTTATCTTTTGACTAATAATATTTTCATGGGGATTCTAATTTTATTATTTCCAGGTTCTAGCTTAATTGTGTTATAGTCAAAGAACATAATCTGTATGATGTCTTTTCTCTGAAAAGCTGTAAGATTTGTATTACAGCCTAGTGTGTGGTCAATTGTGGAAACTGTTCCATGTATATTTAAGAAGTATGTGTTATTTCTTCTGATTCTGGGTTGGATGAGACTATGTTGACCTCTGGGAGGCTGATGAGGCTGGGTGAGAAGATTTGTTCATGTAGGGTAAGTTGTAATCAAATTGTAGATTGTACACTTCTGAGACTGATGAGATAAAGCTGGCCCAGATGAGGTGGTCCTGGCAGTTATTCAGATTAGTTGACGCATAGAATTACTCCAGGATTATGATGTCAGGCTAGATCTGGAAAGTAGATGTCATGCTTATGGAAAGCCAGGGGGACCTCATTCATCTCATTCAGATGTTATGGTCTACAACTGGTAAACTTGAACCTCAGACTGTGCTGAAGAATGTAGCTGAGATCTCCAGGGTATATTTTGAGTGTTCTTGCTTCCTTCTCTGTGCTTTAGGCACATAAACCTCATTTGATTTTCCTAAGTGGCCCTAGTCTTCCAGTCAAATTTATTCCTGCCATTTGTCAGTAAAGTGATTGTGTATCTAATGAGGTACACATTTTTATGTTTTCTGCCAGATGGGTTTTCTTTTCTGGAATAGTTTGATTAAATCCTTTCTTACTTGTTTATCTTTGTAATCCTTTCTTATTGTTTATCTTTCCTTATAGATTTGCATATATATTTGTATATTCTCAACTTTGTCTTTTACTGGAAATATAAATACTGTCTTTCAGATATTGCCTATTTCTATGTTTAAGGTGATTTTTAATATACAGAAAAATTTCAACTTAATATGATAAATTTATAAATACTTAAAATGGATTTTTTTCTGTATTTTTATAATTCTGTATATGTTATCCAGGGAATACTGTGTGCTAAATACTAGGTCCTGGGGACAGAGGAGTGAAGACAATAGATAAAATCTCTACTCCCATCTCAGCAGTGATGAAAAACAAATTGCTATGATGAAAAATAAAACAGGATAATTACAAAGAATGTCAAGCATTAAGTATGAGGGCTAGTATTTTATAGCTGGTAGTCGAAGAAGGTTTTTATGATTAGGTGAAATTAGAGCAGAGGATTTACTGGATGAGGAAGGAAGCTATGTAGTTATCTCTTGTTTAAGAAATCTTATTTTCTGATGGTATAAAATTTACTCCTATACATCCTTATAAAATATTTTTTAAAATTTGCTTTCATTATTTAGGTCTTTATCTGTCTGAAATATTTTTGTGTGTGTCTATGGTATGAGATAGGGGTCTAATTCCAACTTTTTCTCAATGGCTAGCTATTGCTACACCATATGTTAAACAGACCACTCTGTCTCCACTGTTCTGTAATGCTACCTGTCATATACCAATAGCTGTATATATTATTAAGTCTTTTTATAAGCTCTCTCTTATATTCCATTGGTCTGTTTATTTGTTTCTATACCAATATCACACTTATTTAATTACTACATTTTTATAAGAAGTCATGATTTCCAGTTGGATGAATCTTCTTCTTACTAGTGTTTTCCTAATTTGTCTTGAATACTTTTGGATTTTCACCATAACATTAATCTGAGGATGAGCTTGTCTAGTTTTATAAAATATTAAGCTTTGATTTTAGTTTGATGTATCAATTTTTTAGTGAAAGCTGCCATCTTTAAGATACTGAGTTTTATCATGCAAGAAAAGGTATGTATCTACATTATAAATCTTTTCGTAAGTCCTTCAATAAAGACTAAACTTTTCTCTAAACTTTCAATTTATTTTTAAGTATTCTGCCACTTTTTCAATTATTAATGACAATTTTTTTAGAAAGAGTAACATGGCATTTCACATTTATTGATTGATTCTTTTCTAGATGTCAGAAAGTATTCTATGTATTTTCACATTATCAGTTTACTTATCCTTTGCCACAGACTCATCATTTAGCAAATCAGAATTAATAATAATTTTTAATGATACTTTTTAAAAGCTTATATTTTATAAGTGTTATATGTATTTAGAAATGTATTTTTTGGTATAATGATCTTATATCCAGCAACCCTACTGAACATTCTTACTATTTTTTAATACATTTTTGGTAGGTTCTTTTGAATCTTTTATGTAGATAATAATGTAATCTGTGAATAACAAAGATTTTTTAAAAATAATTCTTATGCTTTAGATTTCTCTTCCTTCTGCTTTGTTTGTTAGAAATTCTAATAAAATGTTGAAAAGAATATATATTGTACATTTTACTGTGTATACCTATATAAAAATAATATATATAGAGAGTATATGAAATTTATAATTTTATCATCCATTAATTACATAATTCAAGATTACACTGAGTTTTCTATTGTGAAAATAACTTTATATTACTGAGATAGCCTGGTGATCATTGTGAATTATTAAATGCATTAAGAGTATATTAAATACATTGGGACTATAATTATTAAGAGTTAGGAGTTTTTTCTCTTTCACTACTTTGGGTAACGGTTTGCTTAAGATGGGAATTTTGTGTTCTTTGAATGTTTATGGATCTTTCCTATAAAACTACCTATATGCTTTTTGTCCATTTGTTATAAATTATTTTTAAACTGCTGATTAATTTCTAACTATTCAAGAATTTAAAATTTCTGTTTACCCTTGAATCATTTTGGTAATAAAAGATTTTTTTAGAAAATTGTTTATTTAATCCAATTTTTCAAATAAATTGTCTTGAATTTATATTTCTTTATCAAAGAGTTTCTAAACCTGTATATTGTTGGTAGATATGACCCCTATTTTTCTTTTACAAAGATTTACATCTACCTTGTCTCTTTTTACCTCCATCCATCTTGTCAACAGTATGTTTAGTTTGTTAGCTTTTCATAGGACCATATGCTGCTTTTGTTGTTTCTTATTATATGTGTCTCAGTTTCTATTATTACCTTGTTATTCTCTTTTTCTCTACATTTTTTGGAACTTTCTCCATTGTTCTTTGTTACAGTTTTTGTGGTGGTTGTTGTTAAAATAGGTACTCATTCACAGTAGTTAAATAGAATATAGCATTTTAAAAAGTATGTACTAAAAAGTTCTCTTCTGCTTTGATGCCTGCTTAGTTTCCATGCAGAGATTTTATGCAGTCATATTTATAAACACTCACACAATTATTAACCCTTATGTATTTTATATTTTATATATCGTATCATATGTAATGTTTTAGAAATCTATCTACCTTAACATTAAAATATTTGAAGTTTTTTTTTTAAAAAAAAGATAGCTGCTTCGTATTATAGTGCATATTTAGATAACTATTTAACCATTTCAGTTTTGATGGGCATTGATGTTGTTTTGAAGGTTTTCCTATTACAGACTATGATGCAATGTTAAGATTTTACTACATTTGACTTATTTCTATTTACACATATTTTTACTGAACCATTTGGAGATAAATTGCATACATCATGACATATGTATTTCACACCTATTTCTGAAAAATGATATTTTCCTATGCAATCACAATTTATAATTATACCTAAGAAAATTAACGGAAGTTTCATATGTCATCTAAAAAACAATTTATATTCAAATTTCCTCAATACTCCCTAATTTATCTTTTATATTTTCTTTTAAAAATCTGAAGTCCAATCAAGTTTCATAAACTGCATTATGTCTTTTAGATTCTTCTCACTTAGAATAGTCCTCATCCTCCCTTGTTTTTATTATGTTAAATTTTTTTTTTAATTTAGTTGTTACATAGATTTTCTCCTATTAGGAATTTTTCTGATTATTTCCTCATCACTAGATTTAGGTTAAACATTTTGAGCAAGAATTCTACATAGATGATACTCAGTTATCAATATTGATTCCATCAATAGGCATTATTGAGTATGTTTACTTTGATCACTTAATTAAGGTAGTGAAAATCAGATTTCCATGTTGCAAAGGTATGCTTTCCTCTTTAAATGGAGAGGTAATTCAAGATTATGTGAATATTCTCTTTTTTAACTTAACAAAGTTTAAACCCAGTGGTTTTGATACTCAATGATCTTGTCTGAATCAGTTGTTGCATTGAATTGCAAAATTATTTTCTAATTCTTTCCCTCCTTTTACATATATATTAGCTATGGTTTTTAAAAGAATTTGCCTTTTTTTCATTTCCTTGTCTCTCTCCTAAGTGAACTGTGCTCACCATTTAAAAGTATGTTATCTGTTGTAATTATCTTTTCTCATGCTCAAATTATTCTAAATTTGGACAATAGAAGCTACTTCAAGAAAGTGTCTCTTTTGACCAGCTCTTTTTATTTTTGAGCATATCTTTAATTTATGGAATTTTATTTCTCTAAATATCACTAGTTCGAGTATCTTTTCATATTTATAAAAGCCATTAGCATTTCCTTTTCTGTGGAGAATTTATTAATATCCTTTGTTCTTTCCTGTTGGATTGTCTTTTTTCTTACTTACTTGTCTAAAACTGTTAAATTTAAAAAGACTAGATCTTTGGTTGTGATATTAAATATATAATTCCCATTTTATTTTTAAGTTTATTTATTTATTTTTTGCTACATGGATTTTAAAATTTGTAGTCTCTTAATATAATTATGTTTTATGACTTCTGGAGATTGTGCCAGGTAGATAAACTTTCTGGACTCTTATATTTTAAAGGAATTCTACCAAGTTTTGTTATAGGACTTCTATAATTTCATTTTTATATTTAGATCTTTGATCTATTAGGATTTTGTTCCTATAGTACAGTGTGTAGAACTGATTCAACTTATGTTTTTATAAATGGTTATCCAGCTTTCCACATATTATTATTGAATAGTCCATATTTTCCTCAGCAGTTTGAGATGACACTTTTATCATCTAATAAAGTCCTTAATGTATTTGGGTCAGTTTCTGGGCTTTGTATTCTCTTATATTACTCTGTTTTTAATGTACTGATGCCACATAATTTTAACTACTGAAGAATTATAGTATATTTTGATAACCTGGTATCCCCTTGGTGCTCTTATTTTTCAGAATTAAAAAACCAATATTCTTGTATAACTGCAGAATCACTTTCCTACTTAAAAACAAACTCTTGGCATTTTCATTTGGATCATGTTCTATTTACAAATTAACTTTAAAAATTGACAGCTTAATGCTATTAGTCTTCCTATCTAAGAATATAACATACCTTTCCATTTGGTTAAGCTGATTTTTTAAAATATAAGTTTTACAAATTTTTTGTTCATTCTTTGATTTTAAATTTATTAGTTATTATAAATAGCATAACTGATTTTATTATTTAACATGTTTGTATATATACCACTGATTTTCTATGTTTATTTGTTTTTATTAATCACCTCACAAATTATTTGATTTATAATAGGAATTTTTTATAGTTATTGAGTGTTTTGTTTTTTCCAGTCAACTGATCATAAAATAGTGTGAATTTTTGCCTCCTCTTTTTCATTTTTAAATAGTTAAGTTCTTTTTCTTGTCTAGTTGCAGTGGCTAGTATCTCATACATAATGTTAAATAATAGTGACAGTAAATTTTTTTGTCTTATTCTTGACATTAAGAACTTTATGGTAAAGTTCTAGACTGATCCTGCAGGAAGAACTCTTGAGGGTAAATTATACCTTAGCGTTTTTCTCAACTCAAGGCAAGGCCAGTGAACTTTTATATAATCAGATCAGTGGGTCATTGGTTGGCATCTCTTAAAGAACTTCACATTCTGTGGACCTATGGGAAGTGTGTGACTCCATTAGTCCAAGGACAGCCTTCCAAGGGAGAATTACAGGTATGCCTTTATAAAGCAAAATTACAAGCCAGGAAATGAATACACAGAAACAGTAATAGTGATATGAGGAAACTTGAATATCAATAATTGGCTACAATTGATAAAATTTTTCTTACTGATTCAACAAATAGTAGAATAAGAGTGTTGATATTTCCAACAATTGTGTATCACATTTTCCTTATAATTCATAATATTTGCTTCATGTATTTTATGTCTATATTTCGGGTGTACAAAGATGTTTTGTCTGCACAATCACTCTTCATTCATAATAATTTTTTGTCTTATTTTAACTTCATGTGCTCTTTGTTAATAGAACCTAATTGAATGTTAATTTTTTTTATAATTCTAAATTTTTGTCTAACTGGTGCTTTTAATTCATTTAAATTTATTGATATTTTTCATATATTTGGGTATATTTTTATAATTTGATTTTCTGCATTTTTGCTTAACTTCCCCTAACTTTGCCCTTTTCCCCTCTTTCCTGATTGTAGTTTGGAGTAATTGAGGTTTTTCTATTTTCTTTTCCCTTTCTTATGATTTGGGAGTCATAGATTGTTTCTTTTTTTTTCCTTTTCTCTTTATTTTTCTTTCTTTCCTCATTTGTTCCTAACTTCCTTTCTTCTCTTTTTATAATTACTCTTAAATTATTCACATGAATACATGACTTTACATAATCTAAAGGCCTTAGAAATCTTTTAACTGCTTGCTGTTTTTTATGTTATTATGTCTAAATTTAACTATACATTGTTAAATTTGTTTGTTTTATATTTATCAAAGATGAGAGCATAGTTTGAAAATTCAAGTTATTCTATAAGGCTTATAACATGAACAGGTATCCTTGTTTTTAAATATCCCTTTCTATCCTCCCTTCTTTTTCTTACTCCCCAGACACAATACATTCCCCTCGAACCTGATTTTTCTCCTCTTCTTTGAGTCCATATCTTTTAATAGTATGCCTATCATGTTATTTTACAGTTATCATTTTATATGTTATATATTAACTTTCTACTATAAGAGATGATTATTTGGATATTCCTCTTTCCCCTTAATCCACCCCATTTCACTTTCTCAATGGAGGTATATAATAATAATAGTTATGTTTCTGGGAGTTAATAATTATTAGATATATATCCAGTACTTACTACTCTGTAACAGATAACAGGCTACGCATTTCGAGATGCAGAAATAAAATTCAATCCAAGATCTGGGAGCTCATAATCTCATGAAGGATAGAGAAAATTAATAAAACTAACTGAAATACAATGATGAATTGTGATAAAAGTTAGCGCAGGAGGTAAGAGGATGAAACATGTAGCTATTAAGCGAATAGAATTTCAGGTAGAGGGGATAGCAATTGCAAATGCCCTAAGGCTGGAGCATGTCTGTCTTATAGGAATAACGTTAAGCTCTAAATGTGCAAGAAGATTACTAGTAAAAGAGAAAATCAAAGAAGAAGTGGCATGGCAATTCTGCATGTTCTCTTAAGCCAGGGTCAGCAAACTTTCTACGAAGAGCCAGATGGTAAACATTTTCCACTTTTTGGGCCAATCAGTTACAACAAGTCACTTTTCTTACAATGTGAAAGCAGCCAAAGACAGTATAAAAATAAGTGAGCATGTCTGTGCTTTAATAAAACATCATGTACAAAATCATCTGTCATAGCCATTGCAGTGACTTTATGGCCTTATCCTGTTTGCAGTCAAGATATAACTAGACCAAAGGTAGGCAAACTACACAAGAGTGAAGAATAAGTTTTACATTTTTAAAGTGTTATAAAAAAAAACAAATACATGCACACACACATGAAGCACCTTGGGAATGGATTATGTGTGGCCTTAAACCTTAGAATATTTACTTTCTGGCCTTTTATAGAAAAAGTTTGCTAACTCCTACACTAGACTCAAAAGAATGAGTTGGATAGTTTTTCTTCTTTTTTCATTCTAATAAATAACTTCTCTAAGAAAAAGATCATTTCATTAAAAATTGGTAGGCCTTATCTATAAAACAAATAAAGCTTACTTTTGCTTTGTTTTGTTTTTTTGAGCCAAGAGTATCCTTGATTACTACCTTAAATGGTTATTCAAATTTTTTCGGTTTTTCTATTTGCTGATTTTTTTCTATTCTAATACAGTTTCAGTATCTATTTGTTTTCCAGAAAGATGTCCACTTACTGTAGGTTTTCATATTACTGGCACATAGTTGTTCATTATATTTCTTTATTATTTAAAAACTTGCTCCAACTCACTAAGGTATTTTCTCTGTTTTGTTTAGTTAATTTTCTGACTGTTTGTTGTTCATTTTTGTCTTGTTTTATATATGTTAGTTATCTTTGCAAATAATTAGAATTTGCTGTTAGAAATATTTTCTCTTTTTACTCTGACTTTCCTTACTCCTGATTTTTTTTCTTTGAACATAGTCTTTTTACCCCAAATTTTGTGTTGATTATTTAGCTTATTTGCTCTACATATTTCTTATTTTCTGATTAATGTAACTTATAGCGTATAATTTTCCTTTAATTTTTTTTTTACTGAGTCTTATAAATTCGAAGATATAATTTTTAAATTATTATTCAATTTTATTTCGTGTATTTTGTGAATATTTTTCTCACATTTCTTTGATCTAAATACAAACTGATAGGATGTTTTTTAGTTTCCAGACATAAAAGATTTATTTTTTGGTTTTATAATTTCATTATTAATTTCTAACTTGATTACTGCTTTATGGTAAGAGTGTTTCATTAGCATGTTAATTTTGAAACTTATTAGGGTTTCCCTTGTATTTTAGACATGGCATTTTTGTTAATGCTTTATATATGCTTTAAAATCATCTATATTTTCTGTTTGGTGGATAGGAAGTTCTCAATAGAACTGTCCTAAATTTATTAATCATACTCTTCAGATTTTCTATAGTGTTGCTTATTTGTCTGCTTCATCTGTTTTTGAGAGGATACCATACACTTTCAACTAAAATGCTTATTTTTAAAAAATTGAACTTCCACCCGAATATAGAAAAGTACAAAAATATAAGTGTATAGTTCAGTGAATTATCACAAAGTGAAAAGATACAAGTAATTGTACCCAGGTTGTAAAATAGTACATTACCAGGACCCCAGAACTGCCTTTCTAACCCCTTCAATCACAAGTATCCATATACCTCAAAAATACTATCAGAGTTCTCACACCATAGAGTTGTTTTTAAGCTTTATATAGATTGAATTATGCAGTATGTATTTTTTAAAATCTGCCTTCTGACATGTGAGAGTCATCTGTATTGTTGCACATAGCCTATTGTTCATTCTATTTTATTGTCTTGTCATATTTCACAGAATAAATATAATGATGCATCTATCCATTCTACTGTTTATGTAAATTTGCGTTATTTTCAGTACTGGCTTTTATAAGTAAAGCTACTACAAATATTCTCAACTGTGTCTTAGTACATAAATGTCCTGTGTTTTTATAGGGCATATTTGTAGGAGTGGGATTTATTGGTCAAAGGGTATGTGTATATTTAATTTCAGTAGATACTACCAAACAACTTTGCATAATGGATGCAACAATTTAGACTACCAGCAGCAGAATATAAGAGTTCTAGTTGCTCCACGTTTTTACTATTCCTGGTACTGACAGCCTTTCTCAAGTGAGCTACTGTGAAGGCAGGAATTAATATTCCCTTGTGGTTTTAGTTTTAATTGCCCTAATGACTAATACTGTTGAGCAGTTTTTCATCAATGTATTGGCCATTTTCTCAAGTGTCTTTTCAAATTTCTGGCCCATTTCATTTTATGCTGGGTTATCTGTTTCTTTTCTATTGATTTACAGGTATTTATTATTTATTCTGGATATGAGATCTTTGCCAGGTGTAAATACCTTCTCCCATTTTATGATTCAGTTTTACAATCCCTTGACCATGTATTTTGGTAAACTGAATGGTTAATTTTAATGTATTCCAATGTATCTTTCTTTTATGGTTAGTACTTTGTCCCTATTGAGAAATCCCTGCTTACACCAAATTGGGGAATATATTCAATGTTTTCTCCTAGATCAACATTGTTTATTAGGAACGTAATGTGAGCCACAGCTTTGAAACACATATATAAGTTATTTTTTAAGTAGCCACGTGAAAAATATAATGAAACTGGAGAAATTAATATGAATAACAATATTATTAAGGAGATATATTTTGTTTTTTTGTTTTTAAATAAGATTTCAAATTCCAGTGGATATTTTACACTTACAGCACATCCCAGTTTGGACTGGCCACATTTCAAGTGCTGATAACCACATGTGTCTAATGGCTGTCATATGTCATATGTCATATGAACCCAGTTCAGAAGCTCTAATGACATGCCATTTACATTTAACTGTGCTATCCATGTGCAGTTGTGTTTGCGGGTAGAGGCGGGGGTGGTAGCATGAAGTAGCACACGTAGTAAGGACACTAGGTAGCTTATAGAATTAAAGGAAGACCTTGGGGAGCCAGAGCCAGTCTGGGTTCCTTAGGAACTAAAACAGGGCATGATGATGCTGGCACTTTCTATGTATCTCTCTTTGTATAGTCTTACTTCGTGAGGATTTTCTCAATATGGCTGGGAACATGACCCCCAGTTGTTCTGGGGTCACATCTTTACAACTTCCAACAGATGAAAAAAAGATAAATCTAATTCTGTTTAGAAATATCCCAGTTCAGGCCACATTCCTATGCCCTGCAGCTGGGGAGGTGATTAGTTTTGGCCAGGTCTTTCATTATATGGCCATATTTATAATCATGAGACAGAAATGATTACCAGAAAAGGGAAGCTACCACAATATAGCATATCTCTTTCTTTCATGAAATGCTTTTAAGGAGTAGGGGCTATTCCTTGTACACTTTTCCTCTCTTCAATATGTGTATTAATCGGGAGAATTGTGTGAATGAAGGACATGGAGGAAGAAGAGAAGTATAAGAATCTTTCTTTAGCTTCCTTTTTTTAGGAGTTTCAATAAGATTGAGGAAAACTACCTATTTTTATTTTTTGAAAGACATGCAGCTGGGAAAAAGTATTTATTTTAACTTAAAAAACACCCCAACTTGGTATACCCAAAGCAGATTATGTAGGGTTTAGGTAGATAATACAGAAAGGAAATGATGTAGTCTTAGTTATTTGGATGCTGGAACATTGATGTGGTGTAATTTTCTCAGGTGCTAACACAACAGAAAATGTTCTGAACTTCTCCGTGCTACTTTCTGGCTGTTTCTTGTATCATCCTGACCCCTCCCTCTCATCCTCACCTCTCATGCACAAGTTTTTCTGCCTGTTGTTTTTGCTCAGATGTTTAGAAGCATACTTAATAGTGTTTGTAAACGTAGCTTCAGGGTAATGATAACATCCAAATCTCACTGAATCCAAAACCACCTATAACCACAGCCAAAAGTGATATCCAGGATTTCTTTTCTTTTGGTATTTGTTTTATGGGCACTTGATTAAGAAAGCTAATAGAGTTGAAGAATGTTTGGTTTTCCTACTGTTTTAAAGTAACTATTTTAATCTTATCTTACATTTCTAATTTACTTTAAATTTATAATTATAATGAAATGATAGTTGATGCACGTTAGAAAAAAATCATATGTAACATGATCAACGTCCACAATTTTATTCTGAGTATCCCTTTTCAAGCCTTTGTTATATGCATACTTTTATGCCATGGTAAACATTGCTTAATTTTGAAATTAGATTTTTTTGGTCATTTGATGGAACAAAATGTAAATGGAGAGTATATCTCTTAGTTTAGGAGATTATCTTGTGCTAATGAGAATCAGAAAATGGCTATTTTCTGGAGTCACTAATTTTTGAAGTAGTCACACTCAGATGGTGATTTTAAGTATTGGTTTATTTAGGTAGTAAGAAATAATTTTTGTCTTTAATGTTATGTAAGGCTCACAATTGTTATATGCATGATAGCAGCTATACAGAATCATTCTATCTTTGTAAATATTAGATCTGACTGTTGCTAGGAAACCCAAAGTAAAAAGAAATTCAAATAAGCAAGAAGCATTATGAAATCTAAATTTTGTTGTCATAAACAATGCAGCTTTGGGTAACTTTCTATGATCAAAACAATTTTGTAGAAATGGTTTTATACTTCAGTTAAAGATAAAAAGAAACTCTGCACAACGCAGTGATCATTTCCTGTTTCATTTTTCATTTTCTTTTCGAGTGAAGCTCTTTTTTCCCTCACTAGGAGTTGCTTTAAATCTCTGGGAAGGTCTGTTCCGAATTTACTCCTTCTGGATTGGTTAAGATCCCTTTTAAGTGTGTGCTTTGTTCTCTGAAAGCTTTGGCCAGTTGAGCAACTTGCTGCTAGTGTTAAAAAAAAAAAAAGAAGAAAAAAGGAAAAAAAAAAAAAAAAAGAGCTGAGTAATGCTGGAGACTTCTCATGTGGCTGATGCAAACCTGGAGAATTTGCATCATCATCTAGCTAGAGTAAGTTGGTGTGACAGGCAGGAGCTTAAATACCAGCCCACGAGGAAGCTGAGCTGGTCTGTAATGATAGGGCAGCTGCCGCAGCCGCCGCAGCAGAGGTAGTCGGGGAGGTGGGGGACCCGAGCACCATGAACGAACGCACAGGTGTTCCTGAGGAGTAATTAGATTGCTGAAGGCGAAAATACACCTTAGAGTCTTACCTGTGAGCACACTAGCACTGAGAAAGAATCTGAAAGCAAACGGGAGGAGATCGATCAGTCACACCAAGAGGCATCCAAGTTGAAAGTTTGTGGGCTTTATTTTTTTCCCTCTGTTTCCTGTTTCCTCACACGTGGGTCCCTGCAATGGTCAGAAAGCCCGTTGTGTCCACCATCTCCAATGGAGGTTACCTGCAGGGGAATGTTCAAGGGAGGCTGCCTTCCCTGGGCAGCAAGGAGCCACCTGGGCAGGAGAGAGTTGTGCTCAAGAAGAAAATCACTCTGTTGAGAGGAATCTCCATCATCATCGGCACCATCATTGGAGCAGGAATCTTCATCTCTCCCAAGGGCATCCTCCAGAACACGGGCAGCGTGGGCTTGTCTCTGGTTATCTGGACGGTCTGTGGGGTCCTGTCACTGTTTGGTGAGTTGCAGCTGCTTCTCTGGGGGTGTGTCTGTGGAGCTGGGCAGTTTGCTCTCTGGGAGAGCAGAAGGGAATTTCTCAGGAGGGAATGAATGGCAAAGGGTACCCTCAGTTTTCGGATTTTTGGTGAGGTATGTGAACTATACAAACGCAGTGTCCACTGTTGGCAGAATCCTGAATTCCCTGAAATTGCTTCCTGTAGGCTGTGCTCTCTTTTCCTAAAACAGATTATCGTCTGACTTTTCCCTGTGGCCATGAGCACCAAAGCTAACTTTGATGACCCAGTAAAATACACTGAGCTTTCTGTCCCAGGCACTTGTGCTCAGTTACGTCTGTTTGGGGCATCTTGGCAGCTGGCATGCTGAATGAAACACCTGTGAAGTGAAACCCGGTGTGGCCTATTTAGACACAGAACTGAGTGTTCAGCAGAAGTTTTTACTGACTTTTTATTTGGCAAAACAAACGGGTAGCAGTCTTTTCCTTTTTAATTTTTTAACGTTGTGTGCTTGTCAATTTCTGATATTCCTTGAAAAGTCCCTGACGTGGAAAGAAGTGTGATGGCATATAATTTAACCTCTGTCCTAAGTGAGAATAGTGCAAGTGTCCGAGCATATTTTACATTTTTTCAACCTTTGATCTCTCCCCAGTACCTCTAAACTTCTACAATCTAAACTGTAAAACTGGAATTAGGTGTTCGTTTGCTGTGTTTGCCCAGGTCTGTTTTCTTCATTAAGAGTTCACTTGGCCTCCAGAGACACAGACAATCTGTCCACCTGTTCACTGAGTTAGTCTCAGCAGAACTGGTAGAAGAAGTATGATTCTTAATTTTTCTTCAAAATCTAGATCTCTATAGTAAAGAGGTAATAAATGCCCCCTCATGAGGTGGGAAAATTACTAGAAAGCTACTTGATTTAGTTGTAAAGGTGACAAAAACTGGTGAACGGTCAAGAAAATTAAATTTTATTTATGCTATGTGAAAAATGTCTGAGATATATTTGCTCTTCTTTGGCAAATAGTGTGCTTTGATTCCAAGAGATATTGGACATTAAAGTTACTAAGTCTTTGTCCTAACTCCAGGACCAAGTACTAACTCTTGGTCCTACATGTACCAACTCATTTATTCTTAAGGCCTTGCCATGTTTTAATGCATTGGTTTGAGCATTCATCTAGAAAACTCAAATTCCTATTATTAGGAAGAAGGTATTTTAAATCAAACTTGTTGAAACAAAGGCTTAGTATAGAAAAATCTACTCTATTTTTAAGTGTTTACAAAGAGTTAGTGGTATTCATATGGTGTGGCGTGCATGTTTATAGACAAAGAGAAACTTAATTGTTGATCTTCTTAAATGACTCTGTGCACCCTCAGCCTTTAATTGTCCACAACACTTGGTATACTCAGAATAAGTCAATATCTACTAGGAGAAACCTTCATCAGTTTCCTGGATTTTGCATACTATGTGCAGGCAGCTCCCACTATGTGATTCCACTTTTGTACACAATAAATGGTTATTCATACATAATAAAGTGAATGGCTCTGAGCATTAAGCTAAAGTGATGCAGATTTGTACTATGAAAATATGCTTTTGCATAATTATATTATCTCAAGAAGTTAACAAAAAAGCTAAAGGGACTAGCTAAACTTACACTGAGTTGGTATTCTTTGATTACTAATTGTAGGGAGTGTGTTCCTGAACTAATGTACTTATCTATATTTTCATTGCACTTGTCTTTTAGGTTACTGGGAACTTTTGACAGGAGTGCATTCCTAACAGGAAGCAAAGCAAAATATAAGAGAAAAAAATGTCATCATCTTAAAACTATAGAATTCTGGAACTAAAAATAAAGAATTTGTATATTTGGTTTACAACCTATTTTAAAGCCAGGGTTAATACATGGATGTTTGACATCCTGTTTTGAAGTTTTTTCATCTGGGGAAAGTGGTTATGGAGTTTGAGACCTTTAAATGAAAATTTCATTTGTCCAGAACTCAATTTAAACCTGGGATAACCATCCTGGAGTTTCAGCAAAGTATACACAGGACTAGGGATTGATTCTCTGGCGATAAATTCTGAGGTAGTTAAGACTCTTTCCAATAATATTTTGTATTAGATGCTTTTCTGTACAGTCAACTAGCATGGCGAATGGTTTCCAGCAGAGAGTGAACTGCAACTAATTACAATCAGTTATAAACAGACAAACTGTATCAGTGATCCCCAAATATCAATCTGTAGACTTGTTACTTTAGAATTAGTTGTGTGAATTTTAAAATCACAGGTTTTCTTGAATGCTTTTATGGGAGAGTCTGGCTTCTCTTGGTTAGAGAGTAGGTCTGGGGTATGGTCTTAGCATTTGTTTTCTGTTTGTTTTTAAATAAAAAAAATTTTCCCAGGTGACTCTGATACACTGGTAGGTTCAGGAATAGGATAAGTGACACTAAGATTTTGCTGATTATCTAAATTATATTCACATTGGAGAGGTCTACCTGAAGCTTTACTGAGTAGTAATAATTTCCTATACTTTTCATCTCCAGAGTAATTCAGGTAAAAGTTACACCTTACCTTTGGGTTCTTAGCAGCATGGATAGAACTTTTCACATAATATCAAGGTATATTTTTTCATTTTCTTGAGAATTAATTGCTTAAATGAGTAGATGCAACTGTATTTCATGAGGTGCTTTCTGTGTGTCACGCCCAGTGCTGTCCTTGACACCCATTTGCACATTTATACACACAAACCCCTTATAAGATAACGGTTGAGGTCTTTATTTTACAGAGGATGAAACTGAGGTTTGGGGAAGTTACATAACTTGTGCAAGTCCTTGTGAGTTTTATTGCTACATGTTAAAATTTGGTTTATAATTCATTTTACTTAATGTACATAAATGTTATAGCACCCCTTTTTAAGAAGTATGTTGTTTCAACCGCCCAGAGTGTATACTTGAAAGACATCCAAGAAAAACTTTCCTAAAAATAGAATATCTGAGTCAAAATTCATTTTGTTGACAAACAAAACATATCCTAAAAATGACATGAAGCCTTGCAAGGCCTTGAGTCCATGCTTTTCTGGGAGAGCAGATAAATCTTACTTATTCTGGTATGCCACAGAAATATCATTTATTAAAAGGATTCTCAATATAATCATAATGAGGTCAATTTAGGATAATTCCTTGATGAGAAGTTATGTTCTTTGAAAAATAAGGATTAGCATCTATTTTATCTTCTTTTCTTAGTCCCTTGTTCTTAAGGTTGAGATTCAAAATTCTCAGTAATATATTGTTTTTAAAGTTTGTCTTTACCATTTCAAGTAAAATTGCATTGTTTGAATAGAATTAACTAGATCTCAAATACGAGGAAGTTACAAGAGGAATTCGGAGGCTCTTAGGAATTGGATGACAGTTATTTATTTTGAAAAAGTGATGTCATTCAGACCAAAGAATGTAATAACATCTCATGCAACATAAACGTTGCTGTATCCATTCTACTGCTGGATGACTTGGTGATATTTTAACTTTGCACCTTTTCATTATAAATGTTTCACAGGAGCCTTGTCCTATGCTGAATTGGGAACCAGTATAAAGAAATCTGGCGGTCATTACACATACATCCTGGAAGTCTTTGGCCCATTACCAGCTTTTGTGCGAGTCTGGGTGGAACTGCTCATAATACGGTAAGATCCTAGATAGAAAAGAATTAAGAAAAAAATAAACCTTTTTGTTATTCCCTTTCTTGAATTATCTTGATTATTTTTAATTAATTAGAAATGTGCATGTCATGGGACTATGTGGTAAACATGGCTACTTCAGGACATGAAATCTGTGATGAAACACCTTTCTCAATTAATGTTTTTTTTTTCCAATTTTTAAAAAAATGTTTTATTGAAGTGTAGTTGCTTTATAATGTTAGCTTCAGGTGTACAGCAAAGTGATTCAGATATACATACATATATATATGTGTGTGTATATATATATATATATATATATATATATATATATATATATATATATATATTCTTTTCAGATTCTTTTCCATTACATGTTATTACAAGAAATTAAATGTATTTCCCTGTGCTACTCAATTTTCTTTTGCCATTCATCCATTTGTTTTTTTAACATTTTTTATTGATTTATTATCATTTTACAATGTTGTGTCAAATTCCAGTGTAGAGCACAATTTTTCAGTTACACATGAACATGTATGTATTCATTGTCACATTTTTTTTCTCTGTGAGCCACTGTAAGATCTTGTATATATTTCCCTGTGCTATACAGTATAATCTTGTTTATCTATTCTACAATTTTGAAATCCCAGTCTCTCTTCCCACCCCCGCCTCCTTGGCAACCACAAGTTTGTATTCTATGTCTGTGAGTTTATTTCTGTTTTGTGTTTATGTTTTTTGTTTTGTTTCGTTTTGTTTTGTTTTTAGATTCCACATATGAGCGATCTCATATGGTATTTTTCTTTCTCTTTCTGGCAAGTAAGCTACTCAATGTTTTTAATGCGTTTTTGCCACTAGTAGTAGTTTGCCAGCCATGCCAAAGTTTCAGAGCAGCTGCTTTTCTTTAATATTCAGTTATTCTCTATGACATTTTCAGGAAGGATGTTGACCTGAAAAGGAGATGAAACATCAAAATCTACCTTGATGAGTCAGACCTTCTGTTTGATTATAAATCGTAATTAGACAATATTAAACATTATGCTATTAACTGGCATTTTTCCTTCTTGGAGGTTATGCCATGAAGTTATTTTAGTTTACTCAGTTTCGTGACTAGGAAACTTCTGTTCTTAACAGCTGAGTAAGTTGCCAAGTTCTATACTCTCCAAAGAAACAAAATTTCACTTGTCATAAATGACTTATATCCTCATGTTAAACAAATCAGTGAACTACCATTGCAGAAAGCTTTTTTGATTTTATTGTTTTAAGAATGTGTTCCTCTTCCTGATTATCTCGTTTTAAAATCAAACCGAATAATGCTAAGTCATTCTGAATAGCAAATTTCCTCCAACTGTGTGGGAAACTTATGACATCACATGAGAAGTTGAGAGTATCACAGCTCCTTAAGGCAGACTACTCCCCTGAAACGTGACTCGCACATTCCGACGGCAAAGTTTAGCAGAAATAACTGTAGAACCTTGCTCTTACTGCAAACTTATCAGACATATACAGCTGAGAGCTCCTGTGAGCTTTTATCCTGTCCTGTGTGGCTAAGTGGCGAATGTAGAGCTCATAAGTATGGACTTAACACTAATCTTGATTTTTATAGTCCTAGGAGTCCCTTTTTCAGCAGAGAGCTGAGAGTAGTGTTTACTTCTTTGTTAGGTCTGTTCTCATTTTAAACAATTCTGCAATACGTAAAACTTGCTATAACAAAATAATGATAAGGAAGTCTTTTGTTCCTTTTCTAACAACCAGAATTTGCCTGGGATGTGCCTTCCACTCT
This sequence comes from Camelus bactrianus, assembly GCF_048773025.1. NCBI lineage: Eukaryota > Metazoa > Chordata > Mammalia > Artiodactyla > Camelidae > Camelus > Camelus bactrianus. Next base: position 38,236,453 of record NC_133540.1, read on the forward strand.
TTTCTGATAATCTGAATATTACTCTTCAAAGGTCAACTTAAATTCTGTCTTTTCCACAGTTAATTTCCTGTTCACTCTGGTTTATGGTATTTCTTTGCTCTCTTAATTCTTCTGAAAAATGCAGTCTCTGTTTCTCATTTGACATTTAGCATGATGTCCTGTAGTCTCCTTAATATTTCAGGCATCTGTGCTGTTTCCCTGTTAAAACTGCAAGCATTTCAAGCATATATGACCAGGTGTCACACTTTTTATAACCCCTCTACTGCTTACTTTAGTGCCCTAATTGTCAGATATTAAATTCTTTTTGAACAAATGACCGAAAGATTAAGGTTTTAATATTTTGAATACAACATACTCAGCATTCCAGTGAGTGTACTACTTACTTAGATAGAGTGCTGGCTGGTCAGGAAGGTGGGCTTTGGAGCCTGATGTAGCTGGACTTGAGTCCCTCTTCAGCCCCGTATTGGCTAATTGTATTGGCTAATTAGCCGTGCTTTGGCTAATTGCTTAGCAGTATGATGAACATGATTGCTCCAATTGCAATAGTAGCACCAATACAGTGCTCATTCATTTATTCATTCATTCCACAAACTGCTACTGAATGGTGTATGGCCAGTTAAAGAGATCTAATGTGGAATAAGCCGCAATTTCTGTTCTCAAGTAGCTCATAATCAAATGTTACTTGAATCCCAAGAGAGCTGCCTTGTGTGTGTGTGTGTGTGTGTGTATACAGAAAAAATTACCTAGATGTATTCTAAAGCTTTTTTAAGGGGTTCATATATTTCTTGGTGATAATAGACTCACATTACTTGGTTGGACTTTCAAATAGAATAATGAATGACTTGAGGGGTGACAAGATACTGAGGTGCTTTAATATTTCTCTTCTATTGAAAACACCCATGGTACCTAAGTACTCATTATTAAAATTACACTTCAGATTAAGTTACTCTTGTCAGAAATAATCTGTAACACATCAGTACATTGCAGGGGTCATTCTATGGAGTTCACACATCACCATACAGTCAATATTTATTGGTTTTCTACTGTATGACAGACATTATACTAAACACTGAGGATAAAATAGTGATTAAGATGGACACAGTTTTATACTTACAGACTTTCCTATGGAATAGGTTCCCTATGCTGAAGAACAGTACCTCAAGGTAGAAGAAGTTTAGTGAAGATGCTATTTTTTTTTCTGTAGTTAACCTAAATATATTTTTTTTCTAGCCCTGCAGCCACTGCTGTGATATCTCTGGCATTTGGACGCTACATTCTGGAACCATTTTTTATTCAATGTGAAATTCCTGAACTTGCAATCAAGCTCATTACAGCCGTGGGCATAAGTGAGTATCATAGGTGTAAATCTGAAAAAGAAAAAAAACCCACAAAAGTGACTAGAGACATAGTTTCTTCAGACTTCCTGCACGCAGAAACTGTTCCCCACATGGTATTCTTTTTGCTTACAATACCTTGCCAAAGTTGTTCTGGGAAATAAAAAAATAAGGATTTGGAGTGATCCCTGATACTATGTTACATGCCAGTTTTGCACTGGGTCAATAGATATGATGGCTGATCTTTTTAAATAGGCAAACAAAAGCACCTTGTTAGTAAAATAGTATCTGGATTGCACATTTAAAAAAAGACTTTTACAAAAGAAAACCCAATTTTTAATTGATTTTCTGAATTAGAAATTATCCTTCCTTGGTAGTAACGTGTTGAACTGTAACACACGTATCCTTGTGGAGTGATGATTCTGTGTTGAGTGTGTTGTGCTCACACATTTCCTAGTGTTAACGTCTGTCACTCTCATTATGCTTTATGATTTTAACTGTCCATCAATGATCATGATAAGAGTCTTCTTTCAATATTTGATTATTAGTAGCATTTCTCAACTAGGAGTTTTCTTTACGGTCTCCAAATTAGGAAGTTGTTCATTTCATTAATGGGCACAGATACTAGAACTTTTTTTTTTTTAAAAAGGAAATAAAAAAGAAGAACATGCACAACATTACATATGTGGTGTGAAGACAAATATGACTCTAATTTCCTAATACAAGAGTCTAGATTCCAGAGCCTTGAATATGATGGGAAATGATTACTAAATTGTAGATACTGTTTGAATCACTGTTTTAGGAATCAATATGATTCCATCTGATTAAATTTGAACTACTTGGAAAGAGACAGCTACACAGGAATAACTGAATTGCAAACTCAGGAATGAAATTTTAGTTATAGATGGCTGAGGTGTTTCGATAGAGCAGTAAAGAAAGAGATGAACAATTACCAATGGAGAAATGAGTGGTTAGTTAGCAGGAAAAAGTTAGGAATTACACATAATGCATCTCTAGTGTTAAGTACATGTATTTCTGAACTTAAACAGGTTCATCCTGGATTTCACCCTTAATCCAAGAAACATATACACATAATTGTTCTGTGTCACCCTTAATCCAAGAAACATATACACATAATTGTTCTGTGAAGTCTCTAAAGAAAGACAAAGAAAAATACTGGAATTAGATATTTCTAAGTTCTGGAGTGGTGATGGTGTACTTGATTCATCTTGTCCTTAACACACACTACAGATGTGAGACGTGGGGACAAGTCACTTAACCTTTCTGCACCAGTGTTCTTATCTGTAAATCATGCTCGGTCTTATAAGGTGTCTTGTCAGGATTTAATGATATTAAAAGAGATGATGTATATAAAGTGTTTTGGGTAATGCCAGAAATTTTTAGAGAACAAATTACAAATGATAGCTATTTATACCCTTGTGGGAAAACATCATTGGAAGTTCCATGAGACCAGGGGCTCATTCTCTGTACTATTTCCAACCCTTCACATAGCTCCTAATATGTTGTTTGTGCTCAAGAAATATTTGTTGACAACTGATTTTCTATGAGAAGAGGTCTAATAATTTTTCTCTAGTCGAGAAGCCAGTGGAATGTCTGCATATTGAACTTGGAGAATGACACATCCTCAAGTTTCTCAGGCAGCAGGAAATTGGTGGTAAATGAAATAGACTTTGCTTGATGTGATATTCAGATCTAACACCATGAATTTTTGAACCATCTTAGCATAGTGGTTATAGCTCAGGCTCTGGAGGCAAACAACCTGGAATTGAAATTCTGTGCCATAGTTTCTTAGTTATGTGATTTGGGGGGCCAACTATTGAACCTCTTTAAGCCTCAGTTTTTTTATTGGTAAAATACCTGTGAAAAGATAATTTATCTTGAATGACTGGAAGGATGAAATTAGTCAGATTTGTAAGACCTTGAGCAGAGTGCCTTTCCCAAAGAAAGTTCTTGATAAATCTGGTGTTCCTCTAAGGGGTCGGATCAGTAGCAATTGCTGTACCCATTATATTCTTGTCCCTCAACTGACTGAGGCAGAATTATTATATTCAAAAAGAGAAAGGTAGGGGTAGCATTTTTTGAGAGTTCTGTGAATTGCCAGTAAAGGTTACTCATTAAAAGCTACTACAGCAAACTTTCAGTAGATATTATATAAATATTTACAGATCCACAGCTTGGACTGAGATAGACTTGAAATGAGATGGATAATGATAACATATTACTATTTGGGGAAGTCTAAATGACTTCTTATTTATCCCAATTCTACTAAACTTTTTAAAGGGAAAATTTGTATTTTAGAAGAGTAAATGGAAACCGTTCAAACCAAATTTGAAAACAATTATAGGTAGGGCTGATTAAGTATGTTGCAGTTTATTTACAAAACTCCTGCAGTAGAGATTGGTGATAGACTAGATAGCAGACAGCCTGAGGAAATCTTGGATTAACCTAGACAGGTCCTTCTATTTTTGCCATTAGTTACAACATGAGTTTACAAATTTTGATGTTTCTTTTGCAAGCTTGAGTCTCTGAGGAAATATGTTCCTAGGATCAGAAGCACTAAAAGAGGAAGCTGGCTATGCTTATGACTCAGTGGTAGATAATGTAAATCAGTGGTCTAATTGGGAATGCCAGACTGTCTCTGAAAAGAATTTAGCTTTAATGGAGCAACAGTAGGTGGAGATGGAGATAGAGAAGGAGAAACGAACCTGGGGGCAAATCTCTCACATTCTGCAGCTTTCAAAGTGAGGAGAGGGGTAGAAGGTTAGTGAGATAGAGAGAAGAGAGTTGAATGGTATGAACTGCTTCCCTGTCTTCCCTACAGGGGAAGGAAACAGTTTGTAGGAGCTTGAATTCTTTCGTTCAAGTACAGAAAATGAGCAAACCTTGAAGGACCTGGTTATAATCAAATCATAGAGAAAAAGAACTTCAAGGTTGGTGAAATGTGAACCAACTATTTAAGAAATCAGAGTAGGGTGGGCGTTGGGAGTTACTAAATACTAATTTGCCCCCTGCCTTTAATGTACTCTTTTTCATTTGCATCAAATTAATAAAAATTAAGAGTTTTTGCTTATCCAGAATCCTGTCCATTCTGGTAGACATGTCAGACACTTGAAAGTTTAACAGGGAATCTTAGATATTCACCCGTCAACTCACCTCTAGCCCAGTACTGTTATGACTCCCTTTGTCTTCTATGGAACTTCATGAACTTTCACTCTCCTTGTAGCTTCAGTAAGCATTGAAATATGTTCAGTATTTAAAATGATATCTAGTCTTTTGTTCTGGTCTCCTGAAACTAGACCCTATGTAAGTATACCTTTGAATGGCAGAATATTATAGTAAAAATATTTTCCTTACAATGTGAGATCTACTCCCAGAAGCATCCCTAACTTCTCTGAGTCTCAACTTTCTTGCTAGTTTAGTTTATGTAGGTGAGTAAAGAGCCCTATCTTCTGTTTAATTAATTAATTAATGTTAACACCTTAATTGTGGTATGGTTCCTGTACAATAAACTACTCATATTTCAGATGTACAGTTTGATGAATTTTGATAAATGATACACCCATGAAACCACCACCACAATCAAGATACCTGACATTTCCATCACTCCCTAAGAGGTGCAATTTTTGTGTTCCCAATTTATCCCTTCCCACCCCCTTTAGCCTCTGGTAATCATAAGTTTGTTCTTTTTGTCTGTGAGTCTATTTCTGCTTTTGTAGATAAGTTCCTTTGGGTCCTTTTTTTAAGATTCCACATACAAGCAATATCATATGGCATTTTCTTTCTCTTTCTGGCTTACTTTACTTAGAATGATGATCTCCAGGTCCATCCATTTTGCTGCAAATGGCATTTTTATTCTTTTTTATGGCTGAGTAGTATTCTGTTGTATAAATATACTGTAACTTCTTTATCTAGTCATCTATCAATGGACATTTGAGTTGTTTCCATGTCTTGGCTATTGTAACTAGTGCTGCTGTGAAATTTGGGGCACATGTGTCTTTTTGAAATGTATTTTTCTATGGATATATGCCCAGGGGTGGGATTGCTGGATGATATGGTAAGTCTATTTTTAGTTTTTTAAGGAACTTCCATACTGTCCTCTATAGTGGCCGCAAATTTACATTCCTACCAACAGTGTAGGAGGGTTCCTTTTTCTTCACACCCTCTCCAGCATTGAGCCCTATCTTCTTCTCTTAACTTGTGGGCATAATTAGGGGAAGCGAACAAAATAACACTTGTGATTGCATTGTGAGGAACAAAATAACCATCTCTACAAGAGCATTACTGTATTTTCTTTTCTAAAATTGTGTTTTCCTGGCATCATTAAATTACATGAAAGAAAACCTAGGACCGGTTCTGGGCTAGCATTTCAAATATTGCATGTGGAGCGGCTCTGTTTAAGTCTTCTGAAGTCTGGCTATCCCTACTCCTTTTCTACCGAAACTAAATACCATGACAACCAATTCTTAGGTAGAGAAACATAGTACTGAAATAAACAAGGACTGCAGAACAACAACCATACCCTTCATAAGGGTGACAAATGAAATGTGGAACCAGTGTGTCCTGAAGTCCCAGCCAAGATAAACATGAACCTTAGCAGAGACGAAGAGCCACCAGGAGTTTGGAAGAAATAGATATGCTAGTGAGATCATATAGGTCTTTTGAACTACTTCCTCATTGTTACCTGTGAGGGAGGGGTCAAAAGAGTGGACTAGAAAATCAGTTTACTTGGCCCGGATCCTATCTTCACACTTACCTCTGAGAACATAGGCAAGTTAAGTAGTGTACGGATTTTCAGCTGCTCATCTGAAAGATAACGCCAATAATGGTAACCATGTCCCAGAGACATGAGGATTAAATAACATTATCCATGTAAGGATTATATTTATTGAATGCTTACCATTTTTATTCTGAATAGTGAGATCCTAGATATAGTCTCTCTGTTCTGTAAAGGTTTTTTTGGCTACACAACTTCTCTGAAATTAATGCATCCAGGAAGTGAATGCGAACAAAAAGAGAAAGGCAACCCAGGCAGCTGTCACAAAGAACAGTGGAACAACTCACTTTAGCTCAACCATACGGTGCACATATATTTTGCCAGTTTAGCACAAAGCAGAAGTCAGAAGCCAAGGAGAGCCTGTACCTGGGAGAAAACCCAGTATATCCAGGCTCAGTAATCTCACTCTGCAAAACAAAAGACAGACTTGAATTACGGAAATGCAGAAAGAAATAACTTGCCAATCCTTAAATCACTGCATCGGTTCTTAACACTCCTCTAAACATCCACTTCACATGCAGCTCCCTTCCATATGCATTTCTGATCACCGGGATGTATCCATATAGCTTTCATTGCTGCCTTTCACTTCCTAAGAAACTGAATCATTACTGGGTAAATAAAAACTGTATGTCCCTCTAGTTTCAATTTGGTAACATATAATGCAAGCAAAAAAATAATAGTAATAAGCCTAAGTTGATACAAGTAATTTCTAATGTGCGAAATTACCAATTATTATTCAAAGGAAGTAAAATTAGGAGGAGGAAGGCTTACTCAGATTTCTTTGATTACAATGGGTATAGATAGTATATAAAAAACAAAGTAGATATTATTTGTTTCAGAAATTCCGAAAGCTCTTGCATTTAGTGAATCCCAAATCCCTTTTCAATATTGTTGGATAAGTAACATACATAGACTTAAATTTCTCTGTAAAAACACCTTATGAAACAGCAGTTCCAGCCACTTGAGGACCTTCACGGTGCCTCTGTACTGACTGCCTTGTTACCTGTTAAGCTGTATTCCTCAGGGTCAGAGAGGTACATCTCATCTGGAATTTGGCATACCAAATAATGAGGGTGCTGTCTGGATGCTCAGATAAAGCAGGGTTTTGGGAAACCTTTGAGAGAAGTCAGTTTTAACCAGAATTTTTATTTCCGTTGTCTGAGAGGAAAACAAGGTGAGATTATCAAGGCATAATATTTGTTCGATTTTTGTTTTCCATTTTTCTAAGAAAACTTTATGAAATATAAAAGAAAATTCTTCAGATTCATTTTTTTTTCCTTCTGTTTCATCAGGCATTAAGTTCATACGTGCTTTATGAAAGTAACAAACCCTCTTTTCTCTTCCCAAATACATAGAGGCTCCAAATATGAGAATGCCTTTCTCTTTCCTCTCCCTCCCTCACCCCTCCCTCCGCCTGTCCGTTTCTCCCCTCCTTTCTTTCCTTCCTTCCCTCCCTCTCTCCCTCCCTCCCTCCCTCCCTCTTTTCCTTTTCCCCCTTCCTTCCTCCCTTTTCTCCCTCCCTCTCTGTACAACAGCTCTTTCCTGTTGTGGAGTACTTTCAGAAAGTGTTTGGCATTTTAGGAGCTCTGTTCAAAAGAAAACAGTGCTCTTTTGTTGGTGGTGGGAACATGAGTCCAATTATTTTCAGACCAGTGCTGAATCTCCTTAACTAAAAACATAATCCCTTTCATATGATGACTCATTATCACAGAGTCATTTGCATAGAAAAAGGAAAAGAATCACTGGATGATGAAGATGAAGCAGAGATGCATTAAATTATTTTCAACATGTAAGTGCTTTATATAGGGGAGAGGAAAATAATTTCATTTTCTATTTTTCCACTGATAAAATAATGCACTGGGCTATTGACAATGGGTCTGTCTATTTCTTCATGTTTTCAGCTTCAAAGATAAAATATTTCCCTTAGCCTCCCATGTAGCTTTATTTAGGGCTCCAGCCTTTCTAATTATTCTCATCAATTACTCCTTCAAAACATTTCTTCATTAGTAACCCCCTGTTTAACTTTGTATGGGATCTATTGGTCCCTTATTCTTCCCATCTTAGAATTTTTTTCAGAAATGAAAGTTGCTTTTGTTGATTTTTGTTACTTAATGCTTCATGTTCATTATAAAAATTATTAAAATACTGTAGAAAAATAAATTTTAAAACTTGAAAATTATTCAGATTTCTATCATCTGTAGACATCTTCTGTTAATGTTTTGGTAAACACTCTTTCAGAATTTTTCCTGTCCTTTTTTCTCTTTGCGTCTTTATCAGTCCATTATGCCTCTGTAATTTGCTGTATTGGTTAGTAATATGTCACGAACACACTTCTGTGTAATAAATGTTTAACTTCTTCAGGGGTCTAGGTTATTTAAAATTTTTTACTATTATATATCATGTGTTGATAACATTTGAACCGATTCTTAAATTATGAAATGAACTAATGATACATCTGGCAATGGAAACACTGACAATCACTCATTACTGTACATATGGAAAACTCCCTATCGCAACTTGAATTATAAGAATTCTACAAGTGTTTTGTCCCCTGAGAAGTCTCTTCATACATTTTTGGTATTTGTTTCAGGGAAATACACCTTTTTAAAAATAAAGCTTACAGATAATAACTATAAATGTCAGATATGAAGTAGCTTTTTTGGGGGGGGTGGGTAGGAAGTAGTAACACTAAGCGTAAGGTTTTGGAAAGAGCATAAAGTTGAAATCCACTATCTAGAATAACTCAGTCATTGCAGCAGAGTATAGGAGGCAGGGTATGACAGTATCACCCTTTATTCATGCCTTCTTGACTGAAGGTAGGGTTTTTTGTTTATTTTTTTGTTTTTTGTTTTTTAAGCTGGCGACCCAGCTCATTCATTTATTCAAGAAAACTGTGTTGATTATCTTCCTGGGGCAGATATGAAGCTGGATACTAGCAATACAGGGATGGATGATGCTTGTTCTGTCCTCACGGTGCTCATGGTTCACAGTGGGGAGAGGGGCAGTGGATAGTTGTACTGCTCAGAACACTGCAGACAGCATCAAGACAGGGAAATTCTGCTGGCCTCGGACCCAGTGTGCATCCTGCTCGGGGAACTCTTTTGAATTTATCACTTACAACCTTTTTTCAAGTCCCAAAACATATCTTTAGAGTAGGTTCAAAGTCACTCCTTGCTGTGCTAATTGTAAAGTGGAGAGGAATTGCAAAAACTGCTGGCTAAGGCTAGTCCTGAGAGGGAAGAATAAGGTCCCAGCCATCTTCTCAACATACTGTCCCTTCTTGAGTGTGATCCCAGTTCTTGTGTGTGATCCCAGGCTGGCAGGTGAATACGTCTGCAATCATGGAGCAAGGAAGTAGTTGCCTGCTGTATAAAGCTGAAGAGTTACATTCAGCAATCTTGTAACTGAGCAGGACCCTGTGGGACCTTCCTGGGACAGACCCCTCCCCCATATCCTCTGCTGTAGCTCCTCTCTGAAGTACCCAGGTAATAGTGTCTCATGTGTATTTCCTAAGTTTTTTACATGCTAAAAACCACTACCAAAGGGTAGAAATTAACTACTTGATGATTGAGAGCACATAGCACCCAGACTTTCTGGCGCCGAGGGGTTGATAGTGTTGACTGCCCTCTTACCTCATCGTCAACCAATCAGAGGATTGTGCATGAACTGATCACAAGCTCTGTGATCCCCTCCCTTACTTGGCCTTTAAATATGCTTTGCTGAAACCCTTTGAGAAGTCTAGGGTTTTCTTGGCCATGAACCACCCAGTCCCCCTTGCCGGGCCCTGCAATCAACCTTTCTCTGCTCCGAACTCCAACGTTTTGGTTTCTTGGGCCTCACGGAGCATCAGGCACACAAATTTGCATTTGGTAATAATTTGACTGCATGTGATGACTTAAGAAGTTGCTTAGAAGGTTTTATTATAGGATTGTTGGGGCAGTACCTTTTTGTCCCTTCTTATTGACATATATAGAGAACAGAATGAGTGATAACTTCTTACTGTCTGCAGGTTTTATCCAAGCTTCTCAAACTTCAATGTGCATAAAAATCACCTAGAGATCTTATTGAAATGCATATTTGTAGTTCTTAGGTCGGGGTGGTGCCTGAGATTCTGCATTTCTAAAATGCTTCCAGGTAATGCCAACACTGCTGGTTCACTGATGGCACCTCGAGTAGCCAGGACCTAAGGTGTCTTCATGCCGATGAGGATTTGCCTTTTGTAACTTCATCTGTTTCTTTGTAGCCGTGGTGATGGTCCTAAATAGCATGAGTGTCAGCTGGAGCGCCCGGATCCAGATTTTTCTAACCTTTTGCAAGCTCACAGCAATTCTGATAATTATAGTCCCTGGAGTGATGCAGCTAATTAAAGGTATGGACTGAAAAGTAAATGCTTTTTAAAATACGTATCTGCTGTTGGTCTCTTCTAACACTAACTTTTGCTTGTTCTAGCAGAATCCCTTAATTAGTCTCTCTGCTCATGGAACTTACACTCTATACTGTCATCTAATTGATTTGAAAGCCTGCAACCCTGGGGAGTGGGTTGGTATAATGGCAACAAGAGGATTAAGACTGGGCCAAGCAACAAAATAAGGCATCAGTGAATTTTCTCTCAGTATAAACTGTTCGTAGTGAAAACTCAAAGTAGGAAAAAAAATAAGCTGTTAGTTTTAACTATAGATAAATATGTCCACTTATTTCTACTTTAAAGTAGTTCAACAATAGTATTAAAGATTAGAGAGAAAAAGGCATCTGAAAATACTGAAACATGATGAATAATTTACTTTATGATTATTATTCCTTTTACCTTGAGGATGAAATCTGGGCAGAGACAGTCCAATATGGGAATAGCATTCCTAAAATAACAAATACCATCTGACAATAAAAATAGTTGTAAAAAATTTTTTTATTGTTACATTATTTTTAATGTAAAATCTGCATTTCTGCAGAAATGTAATACCATTTTCTGGGATTATTTGCCTTATAGAGTTGTCTATTAAGTAATAAAAGATGAGAAGGGTGAGGATGATGTCATTTAGAGTGTCAGTTGTTCTAGGGAAGAAGGCACACGCAATTGCTTGCATTCAGGGGAAACTGTTGGAAGAGAAGGAGGACCAGGTGAGTTACTCAATGAGCAATGGATGCAGTGAGATGAAATTGTAAAGAAGTGACTTACAAGTTGGGCATGTTAAGTATTTAATGTTTACATTGATATTGTCTGATCCAAGAACAGGATTTTATAGAGAAGTTTAATGAAGTTGCAGAAGATGAATTACACAAGGCAAAACGAAATGCCAAAATTCAGCAAAACCTTTGCTGGTGGTAGAGGCATTAAACAATAACAAACGTGGAAAGATTCGTCACTCTAGCTGGGGAAAGGGAGCTGCTGCTGTCCATTTAATAAGCCTAGTGGGAGATCTTAGAACTCTCCTGGCTAAATGTTTGCATTAAATCCAGCAACCTCAGCCAACTCAAAATAAACACGGTGGAGATTTTTTATGCTATGGCTTATACTGAAGGGAAGACGTGAGCTCATTCTTGTAATTCACATTGGAGTAGGCCTCCGTAGAGCTGGCCTGCTCATATTTTATCTGATCCATTAGAAATGTAGGGAAATAGTCTGTTTTGTTACTGCTTTCCTTTTCTGAGCCAACTCTTAAGACTTCTGTAAGAAATTTCTTCCATTTTTGGAAAGTGTAGAAACTCTGGTCATTGACCCATCTTTTCCTCTAGTTTGGGTTCCAAAAGATGATGCACTATCCTTTAAGACAAAGATTTTTTCTTTCTTTTTTTCTTTTTGATGTAATGTAAGACTGTAGTCAATTTTTACCACTTATTTATATATGTGGGTAAGGTGAGGTGGGTTTTCCCAAATGTTACTGAATTGTAAATTTCGTGAGAGCAGAGGTCATGATGTATCTTTTGGATTTTTTTTTCGACATTTGCAATAGGATGATTCTTTAATACCTACATTTTTACCAAACCAGCCTTGGATCTGCTCACCTTATAGGACTCAGCAAAGCCAATCTACTGACACTGGGTTGTGGTAAAGGAAAGTACAGTGTTTATTACAGGACCAAACGAGGAGAATGGGCAGCTCGTGCTCAAAATACCTAAACTCCCTGATGGCTTTCAGGGAAGGGTTTTAAAAGACAGTGTGAGAGAGAGGGTCTTGGGATGTGTGATGAGCTCATGCACAATTCTCTGACTGGTTGATAATGGAGTAACCGGTAAGGTCACAGGGGTCAGCATTTTCAATCCTCAGGTTTCAAGCTGGTTTAGGGGTTACATGATTGTGGTCATTGTGCAGTTAGCTTCTATCACTTGGTAGGGGTTTTAGTATCTGTAAAATGACTCAAGGATATGAGTCAGGATAAAATCTTCAGCCCCTGAGGAGGAACTGAAGGATCTTGATTTTGTTTTATGGCTAAACTATTCTAATATATTTTGTCTTGCTTAACTGCTTTCCTTTGTTTCTTCATTCTCTCACGTCTCAGATTAAACTTGCTCTTTAAAACTCAGGGAAGGCCTAGGAGACTAAAGCTTTTCTATAAACAAGAGGCAGGGGATAAAGGGGTCTGCCCCTGGAAAGGCCTCAGTTTCAATCTCAAAGCTTTAATGTGACCAGATTTCCTTATGTATCTCACATAATAGAAAAATGACCTAAGAGAGTTTTACCACATTTAAAGTAAATTTTCATATTTAGGAGAGCATTCTTAGCAGGAATATTTATTACTATAAAATGATGATTTTCTTTGTAATTTATCACTTGTTTTTCATATTAATATGAAACTTTAGGAAGAGAAAATTTGACTAATACACATTGTGCATTTATTATTAATATAACCCAATCCAGAAAATGGCTGTATGTTATATATTCTCTTATGAGGATTTGATAAACTTCCCTTTGAATATAATGACTTTGATCTTCTTGAGACCAATGTTATGCAGCCAAAATATTGCCAAAGCTTAGAAATGCCTTTCTTTTGTAACACTCTCAAAATGGCCCATTTCAGGATCTGTGCTAGGAATCTGGTCTTTACAAAATTTGGTATCTTTTATAGATTTTTTCAGTGCCACACTCTTAGGAATAGTTACTTAAGGCCAAGGAGACCACAGATCATGATAATGTAATATTCAACAGAAGTTTTTTATCTGGGTTTTAGTACTTATATTTTCCTTTTATGAGGACCCAGAGATGTTTTAGTAAAATGAGTATGTCTGAATTGATGGTATCATTTTAAAAAATGAACTGTATTTGGGAATTGGATGCTTCAAGGGGAAAATCATTTAGTATATAACTCAGCATTCTCCATTTTTGGTTTTAGAACTCTTACCTTTTTTTGATACATATGTTGTCTTCTGGACAATGCAGGCAAAACCAGATTTGAGTGAAGAGAGATGATCTCATTTATCATCCACCTCCTTTTCCTCTGTTATTTACATATGTGAAGACCAGTTTTGAAACTTATTTCTCATTTGGATAATCTCATTTGCTATTTTCTTTGGGAAATGGAGACATTTTATGCTTAACTTTAAATATTGGTTAACTAAAGTAAATCTGAATTTCTGTTTTTTTAATTATCCAAAATATATACAAGAAAAGTCCCATTATGATTTATAAAGTGGAGAAAAATGTGATGCCTTAAAGTGTTCAATCCACGTGTTGATGCAAAATTTGTTAAAACCTATTTATTTTAGTGTTCAGGAGAGTTTCTTTTCAGTGTTTCTAGAAGGAAATCATGCCATTCTCTAGGAAACAGTCAGTGGACTTCCTCTGTAAATGGCCAGAGAGTAAATGTTTTCAACTTCGTGTGCCATGTGGTCTCTCCCAAATCATACAGTTCTGCTGTTGGAGAGGGAAATTAGCCATAGACTGATAGTGTCAGTCAGAAGTAAGTAAGTGGGCCTGGCTGTGCTCCAACAGACCTTTGATTACAGAAGAAGCTTGGGGGTGGGAGCAGATTTGTTCCACAGGGCTTTCCAGCCCCTTTTGGTATCTAATGAACTGTAGGGGAAAAGCAGAAAGTAGAATGTGAAATGATGTAGGAAGGTGGTTCTGGGGTTTCATGCCACCTCCTCATTGAGAAGTGACCCTTCAATATTTCTTCCCAAGCACTGTATTATCTTCATTTTTAAGAATTCTATCACACTCCTAAAAACTAGATTTTACAGAAGAGCCTTTAGCCTTCTTTTGTGGACAAAAACTCTGTGAAGAGCAGAGGCACGCTTAAACAAGGGATTGTGTTTGAAATGCCATTTTCCTCTTTGCCATCATTTTATTAAAAGAAAAGTGAAGTTGTGTTAGTGGTAATCAGTATACTTTGGGGACTCCTTCTCTAGTGTGGGTGCAGCATTGATAAAGTTAGAAATGAGCAGAGAGTAAGAAATCTGGACCTAAACTCTATGTAGTTCATCCCCAGCCCCTCTGTCTTCCCCTCTTCGTGTTTAAGGTTGAAGAAGGAATAACAACCAATTCTTTGAAAAGTCCTAAATCTTTCTATTCTCACTGCAGGACAAACACAACACTTTAAAGATGCCTTTTCAGGAAGAGATGCAAGTATTATGGGATTGCCACTGGCTTTTTATTATGGAATGTATGCATATGCTGGCTGGTAAGTTTTTATCTCTGTCAACTGGTGGTTTGGATACTTAATTCCTTCAAGTACTGTGATCAAGTGCCAAGCAAGGTGCTGGGCAACTGTGAACAGCCATCATCCAGTGCGATGTGCTTTACGTGAAGTGAGAAAGATGGCACGGCTCCCTTCACCAGGCTGATTACTGCGTACACGACTTCACACCAACATCATTCAGGTTTCCAGTCAAGGTGACTGCTGGATTTAGCCTGATAATATGAAAAACAAACAAATGCTGGGTCTCACGAGCCAGTACAAATCACTTATAAGTATGTATAAGTAAGGGCATAATAGTGCCACAAGAAATTAAAGATTAGTCTTTGCTTGTCAAAAAGCTTTCCAACTGAAGCTCCAAGGGTGTATACAAATAGTGATTAATTGATTTTTTCCACCTTCCCATGAGAAAGAAACAGTTCAGATATAGAAATAAGTAAGATGTTTCCAGGAGGTAAAATGGTACTCTAAAGGCAGGAAGGAGAAACCAGGATAATGAAATCAGGTGTGCTAGATTCTCTGTTAATGATTTAAAGGACCTTACAAATTCCTTAAAATTTCCTCAGCATTTGAAAACAAAATGCGCAGCAAAGATGAATAAAATCACTGGGCTTCAGGTACGTTTCCTTGAATGCAGGTTCAACTGTGATACCTTTCTGGTTGAAGCATTAAAACTTTGTATTTTTGTCTTGCTTTGTTCAGGAACTTGAATAACAATAATCATGTCTGTGAGTGGGATTTCTTCCTAATTAAATTTTATTGATCTAGTAAGATTTAGTTGAGGTGACTGTTGGGAGAAAGCCCACTAGGAAGAATAGTGTTATTTAAACATCAAAATAATTGTAAGAAAATTAAATTTCACTGTTTTGGAGTAATTAGTAGCAATATTTCTTTTTTAGTATTTATAGAGCTAGTAGTTGTACAGTGTTAGCTGTGAGAATGTTCTATGAACCTAAAGATAATAACAAACCACACTAGCTCAAAAATCATATAAGTGCATTTCAAACACAAGTACAATTTCCTTTTGTTCTTTAATTTTTAGGATCTTACCTTCCAGCAAATGCATGGAATATAAAAATACATTTCAAAATAAATGGAGGTTTTACCCTATTAATCTCATTGAATTATGGAAATTTAGCACTACAGGAGGATCAGGAGAGGACAGGAACTAAAAATTTTAACATGGCTTTTGAAGCAAAGTGTCTGAAGTTCTTAGAAGATTGTTGCTCTCAGAAGTCTAGTGTGAAATATTTGTGCATTCTCGGAATATTTTGATAGCCATTGTCTGTGAGCATTAGTCTCGTATCACTCAGTATTTCTGAAGTCTTTATATTTTTGTCCAAAGCACAATGTAGTGCTGAGCGGAAAAAAGAACAGAGTTGTGATCACAGGGTTAGCAGCAGAGTCATCTATTCTGTGGCTTTTCAGCCTGGATCAGAGCCCTGGCACCCTGGGGCAACAGCCAAGCACTGGGAGGGTCACCAGGAGATGCCAGGGTGAAGCAGGGAGGTGGCAAAAAGCTTTCAGGCAGAGCCAAGTGTTGGGAGCTCGGCAGTGTTCAATCAGGAATGTGGAATGTGGAGATAGTCACAAGGGAGATTTGATTAATTCTATTGAATGAAGTTTCTTTTGCCTGTGAGTACCCATGCATCTGTTCCCACAGAATCTTAAAATACTCTTCTCCCCAACTCCCTCGCCTACTACAAGTGCTGAATATTCAGGTCACCTGCTTTATGTAGAGCAAATCTTCTCCACTTCTGTAGGCTTTCGAGGGCTGGTAGATTTCTCCCAGTATAAAGACTCTTTTCATTTTGAATTATCTTCTTATCTTAATATTTAGTTTTATTGATGCTGAACCCAAAATGTTACTGTTGTTAAAATGATTTAAAATGACAATTTAGGTGATACAAACAAAAGTCCAAAGAACAGCAAAATAGAGTGGAGGACAGGAAGCTTTTATAGCATGAGGACTAAGGAACAAAGAAGAGAAAAACAGAAAATGAATATGAAACAAGGAAGTAAGTATAGAGCCCAGTGTTGGCTTGGTGTTTGGAGTCTGGCTCCATCTTGAGCCTAGAAATTTATTCTTCAACCCTCTATTTACAGGGTAAATAAGGTTTACATGAACCTTTATTTATACTTTTACCCGTAGAATCCTCATGTCCACTCCCAATTTTAAAGAATGGGAAATTGTTGATTTTCTTACATTCTGGAGGGTTCAATGGGAAATTAAGTCTAGGATTTTAAACAGAATGTTGTCTGATACAAGTGATTTCTGTAGGGGACAGATAGGTAACTGTACTTCTCTAACAGGCTGTTTGGCTACCTAAATGCTGCTCTGTGGACGGGTAGAAATAATCTGATTGTTAATCTATGGCCATCGGTCTTAGAAAAAGGGAGCTGTGTTTAGAAGAAATTGTCTTTTGGTTTGGAGTTGCAGAGGAAAAGTTACTATCTGGATATAAATGGAACATGATGGGAGCTAAAACAGTTTCCAAAGTGGGGGGCATTTAGGCACTTTCCAAATGTGATCCTGCCTTTCTGACCTCTCTTTGCCTTTCATGATAGAATTAAAAGACTGAGTTGTGGAATTATAAACGGGGCACTGTAAGTGAACCTCCACTCCCTGTGCTGCCTCCCTGACAATGTTTGATGCGGGGGGGGGGGGGGCGGGGGGCGGGGGTAGTATAGGGGCATTGCAAATAAGAAGGCAGAAACAGCTATTGTCTTTAGAACTTAACCACCTAGAGGGTAAGTAAAAGAAGCAAGACCTTTTTGTTTTCTTTGAGGGCCTTGTTCTGTTAATGAGTCAACCTCTACGTGTTGAATGGGAAAAAGACACTGCCAGACCTTGGATCTGAATAGAGCAGGCTTTTGGCCATGAGGCATGCTGGACCTTTTCCGAATGATGAAAACTCCTTCACAGAAACATGATTGGGGGAAAGAAATCATTAACCCAGCCAGGTCACAGAGCTGGGTCAGAACAGCTTTAATTTTATTGCCAATGTCCACATTCAGAGAAATATGTCTGCCAGTCTCCCTGGGGACCTGGGGAACTCAACCAATTTCAGTCCCATATCCTGATCCAAAGCTAAATATTGCTTGGTGGGATTTTTTTTTTTTTTAAACTGTGTGATAGAAAATAGTTTTTTTTGGTGTCTTTTTTTCTTCCTTTTAAATCCTATCCTCAGTGGGTTTAGTCTTTCTAAAACACCTGCTGGGATTATTTTGTAGCATTGTGTCAAATCTAATCTAAAGAATAAGCTTCTTTTTAAAATAATTCACCTCGTTGGGTATTGGAATGCATTGCCAGCTTTGTAGTGCTTTTTCTACACAACCATGGAAAAGCTGGAACAATAGATCTTGTGAACATTCTCTAGAGAACTTGAGGAGATGTAAAGCAAGGAGGATGCTCTGGACGCGTTGCTGGAGACCAGGAGAGCATAACGGTGTATTTCCCACAGGATGCGAATGTTTGGACCAAAATAAGCAGCTTTCTCCTTCCCACTCCCCCGCCCTTGCCTTTTCTCTGTGGCAAATGTTTGAAATTGGGTTCTTTTTTCATAAATATTTCCTTTCCTGCCTTAACATTGTTGGAAAAGACCAGTTTAGGAGGAACTGACTATTTTTGAAGCAAGAAGCCCGGAAATATTTCTAAGTGTGTGTGTGGGGGGGGGTGAGGTATTTTTGTGTTTCTTTGTTTGTTTGTTTTGTTTTGTTTTTTCCGTTTTCCTCCTGTACTTCCCATTGCCTTGGGCTTAGAACAAACACATCAAATCCCTCCGAGCGCGTATTCCAGATATAAGTATTGATTGTTGCTTGCCTTGCTGATATAACTACAACCTCTATTTTTAGCAACTTACTTTCTAGTCATTAAAAAAATACCCTTGGCTGCTCACTTTTTGGTCACCTTTATTGCTACTGTTCTCTCAGATATTCAAATGTTTCTACTTAGAACAGAGTCCTTAAAATATTAGACACCTTAGCTTTCTTAAAAGATAAACTGAGGGATATTAAAATTTTTAAGAGTTTGAGCAAAAATTGATTTGGTCTGGCAGCATCCCATCTAGCAGGTAGAAAGGAGCTCTGGGAAGCTGTACAAAATTAGAAGACTTTTATAGGCAGAAGTGGTCAGGAAACAAGAAAATCATAAGCACAAAAAAAAAAAAAAACAAAAAACCCCACCAGATTGGTTATTGCAAAGTCATTGTCATTTAGAGGATGGCAGAATCTGTCAGGCAGATTATCTAAATGGTGCAATTCCTAATTGACTGGCTCAAGATTCCATTTCTGGGAGGTCTGAAACTTTACATGAGTGAAGTTTTGGTTTGTGATGTGAGACTTAACATAAGTGACTCCATCTTTTTTTTTACAACCATGAGCATCAACTGCCTACTTGTGAATTTAGATGGAGTTTTTATAAAGATAGAATAAGACAGGTTTTCTCATCTTCAAGTTATGAAATACTTTAAGTATAAAGGATGATGGGCTAATATTCCAGCCATTTGGTTTTTGAGAATTTGTACCTATAGACCCATATGTCTGTGTACTTATATGATGGCTAATTTACCTTCTAAGGAATAGTAAGAACACAGAAGAGTATATTGAAAATATGACTTCATTACTTTGTGAAATATTCTTAAGCCAATGCAGTGAAGAGGTAGAAAGGTCTTTGTCTTCATGACTGTCTCTCTCTGGGGCGATCCTTTAGTTTTCTCATCTTCATGATCCAGTTATCTCTATATGCTTATTTGAGGAGTCTGCCTCAATCTTACATCTTGGAACCTTGAAAAAGAACTTCAAGGATTTTAAAAGGTCTCCAGCAATCCCTTTAGATTGGAAAAAGAAGTCAAGGATGCAAGGCAGTAGACATCCCTGGGTGGGACGAGTAGACTCACCAAGTGAAGGAAAGGAATCTGAATCTCTCTAGGGCCGTAACGTAATGTGAGGTAGTATTTGAGCTCCTGCAGAGCTTGATTGTGTGCCTAGGATGCTTCTGGTCTTGTGCGAGACCCACAGAAGTGTTCAGGGCTCAGGGGAAGTATTCAAAATGTTCTGCTGCTTAGTTATCGACTTACAGTATAATGACAAACAATGTGTCTAAAATTAGCTGCCTAAATATACAAAAAAGAAAAATAGCAAGTTCATAGTTGCTGTTTTGCATAAGGCACAGTTGCCTTATGACTTGAGGTTATTTGGGCGGGATGCATCCTGGAAAACAGTGACTTGCAAAGAAGAAGTGCAAATTGAGAATTGATTATCTTTCATCCCATTTTCATTGTCTACTCACCCTCTGTGTTTAAATCCAGGGCAAATGCTATTGTCATATTTCTCTTGCCCTACAAGTTTTGATTGACATGTTACTGCTACTAAAATCTGGATTCCCAGAAGCCAGAGGCCACCTTGTACTTACATTGTGTTCTCACTTCCCCCAGTGTTCTGTGCTGCAGAATACTCAGCTCCTGCTCACAGCCCCGTGCTTGTGTGCTACACTCCATCTGGAGTGTCCTCACGCCACTTCACCAGGGCTAAATGTTAAGCATTTTTGAAGACTCGACTTGGGTGATGCTTCCTTTTGAAAACCTTCCCTGACTGACAGTCTGGGTCTGACTTCACCTCTGGCTCCCGTGGTACCCTGGGCATGCTCTAGCACAGCCTCCTGTGCCTGCGTGTCACATGATTCTATGGACCATTTCATGGACTATGAGCTCCTTGAGATGAGAGATTATAGATTTTCTCCTTTTATTTCCCAAGTGACCAACACATGGCAATCTCATATATCGCTGATAAGAATGCAAAAATGGTAGAAAATAGTGTGATAGTAAATACACATCCACTCTGTGACCCAGTGATCATATTCTGAGTATATGCCCAAGAGAAATGATTGCATGGTCCCCAAAAGGACGTGCACAAGCATACTTATGATTTCTGTATTCATATTAGCTATAAATTGGAAGTAATTAAAATGTCCATCAATGAGAGAATATACAGTGTTACATTCATATAATGAAAAGCAACAATAAAAAGAAATGAATTACTGCTACATACAACAACATGGATGAGACCCACAAACATGAAGTCCAGCAAAAAAGCCAGACACATAAGAATAAGTATTGTATAATAGTTGTACAAGCAAATATTAGTCTATTGTGATGAAATAAGCAAAACTAACCTATAGTGGTAAAAGTCAGAATAGTGGTTGCATTTATGTGAGGGTGGAGGAGATGATAGTGATTGGAAGGGCCTTGAGGGAACCTTCTAGGGTGTTCGGAATGTTTTGTCTCTTGATATTTTTGTTGGTTACTTAGATGTATAAATATGTAAAAATTCATCAGGTTATACATTAAGATTTGTTCACTTCACTGTTCATATGTTAAACCTCTATAAAAATGTTAAGAAATAACAAAGAACTCCACAAATACTGTTTAATAGAAAACTGACTTGTGGGAGCTTTTGATGTTGGAGATTTTCATCTTAGGTTAGTTGTTTATAAAGTTTTTATAATTCTGAATTTGATTTTAAATACTTAAAATTTGAAATTTTGGATTATGATTATAAAATACATTGATCATTTGTACTACATTTATATCTTTTCAGGTTTTATCTCAACTTTGTTACTGAAGAAGTGGAAAATCCTGAAAAGTAAGTAGCCGTATTTACTCTGCAATATTTATGAGGAGTGAAAGGTAAGGTTATATATTTGAAGAAGTAGACAACGAAGGAGTACAGTGTGGGCCAATTCACTTTCCCATCGTTGTCATCATCTTCTCTTGGGCAAGTAAAACTTACTTAATTTTATCATAAACTAGATGTAAATAACTGTATTATATATTCTACTTTCAATACTAAATTATCTGGTAACCTGAAAGCACAAAAGGATAGAGTTGCATTTTAGGTGACCTACTTCATAAAAACATACATACAATTTAACATGGACTCTCAGCTGCCCACAGATGTTCCATAAGATGTGAACTCCAAAAGTTGACTATTTCTAGTAACTCATAGGAGTTTTTTGTAACTATACAATTAGTTACAACTATACAATTGTGGACAATTAATGGACAAGCCTTCAAATAACTGCAGATACTCTAGGGACTTGTAAACTTTGGGAGCTGGATGATTGCTTGTAAAAGCTTTTTGTGGTTAGTGATCCTTTTGGTGATTAGATGAGTTGATGATGACTTCATGTTTAAAAATGAATTATTTTTTAACCTAGAACTTTGAAAAATGAAGTATTTTTATTGTTTGTGTAAAAACCTGATTTTTTACAGGAAAAGCATGTAATCTGTGGCCAGAAGAGGGAAATTTTTAAGTAGTACAGAGTAAGATATAGACAGATTCTTGAAGTTGTTTAGTTCATCTGAATTTTATTAAACATCTACCAAGTTCTAACTATTGTGCATCATTTTACATGAGGAGTAAGGCTTGTATTCAAGAATTGTCTAGTCACTGAGTCAAATGTGCAAATAATCGTAACACAGTGTGATTGATACCATATTAGGTTACTTTCCTAGTTTGACAGAGACTAAAGGAGGAAATATTTAACTCTCTCCAGGGAGACGTTGCTTACATAGAGTCTCAGATGATGAGTAGGTGTTCCTTAGATAAATATAGGAGAGAGAAAGGGAGAGAAAAGGGGACAGACCTCCAAGAAAGGGAAACAAGTATGGAGGTGAGTCAGTAAGAAGTAGACTGGACATCAGAGAACATGCCTTAATTCAAACTAAGGTGGACTAAAATTCTGGCACCAAGTATGTTGGAAGGTAGTAAGCTGATTAGATCTGGCCAAGTACCAGGGTTGTGAGAATTTTGAGCACACAAACCAGAAGTTTAGGTTAAAATGATGTTTCATACTATCCGATTTAACTTTTATACAAACACTCTGCAATTTAAACATGAGAAAAGTTTGTTTTATTGAGAAATATGATAAATTTATAACAATGTTTCATATTTACAACTGGAATTGTGGTAGAGAACATACATTTACCAGGAACTAGTTGTTTCTGGCATTACTTTGAAATGGTAAACTACATTATGATTACAGAGATAAATAGGTTGCCTTGTCTTTTATTTTTGAGCATAATTAGTGTGTAGGTGGCAATGCAGAGGAAAGACTCCTCTTTTCTTTAAAGTATTGAATTTCCATTGTGGGAAAGAGATTACTATGGTTTATGACTGTTCCTTTTAAGCCTAAAAACATTTTAAAGAGACCAATTACTAAAATCCAGTATCAGAGAGTGTTTCTTATGAAAAGAATGGCAGACTGTAGGTTTGTGGATGTGACCTATAATATGACGTCTATGATACATCAGTGGCATAGAAATAGTTCACATTCTCTTTTAATGTTATTTAACAGTTTGTGCATAGATTTTGTTTGTAATACATACTGTAATATTCCTGTGTATATTAAGCATATTTAAAACTATTTATGCTATTATTAATTTGATCTGAGTTCTGATGCATTCTGCCTGAGTCATATGGCAGTCAACGATTCTCTCCTTCCTTCTTTCTCTTTCTTAATTTAGGAGCCTTAATTTCACACATTGATAATGTCCATGATCAATTTATATACAAATACTAAAGAATCGTGATGTATTGCTTCAGTGTTTTTGTTGTGGCTATGGTTGTGGTTTTGTTTCTAATTGCAAAGAAATTTCCTTATCTCAAAAAAGTAAGAATAATAATAGTACCTACCTCCCTGAGTTGTGGAAATCAGTTAATATGTGTGAAATGCATAGATTAGTGACTTGTTTTTTAATCTCTACATAATTGGTTGTTGCTATGATTATGGTATCTTTATTTTGGGAACAAAGTAAACTGTAACATAAGAGTGTTTCCTAGGTTTCAATATCCTAAGCAATTCTCTTTCTTCAGTGTTTTTGAAAGAAACATGACAAAATTATTTCACACCATATTGAAGCCTGTTCTATAAGATTAAGGCTAAGATTGTTATCACTGCTTACATTGGATGAGGTATTTTCATTTTCTGGAAACCATGATTCTGCAGATTTCATTATATATTCCTGGAATACTTTTAATTTAAAATTATATTTTGAGCTCTCAAACTAAGGAACTTCTCAGGAGAGATTACAAATTTCTGGATTTTTAGGTCAGGAAAATAAGTAACTCTTAAGACAACCTGAAGAAAGAAACCTCTGATCCCTTTTTATTCTTTTATATTAGGTACTCAGATAATCAACTTTTGCACGGAGGATTCTGTATAAAACTCAGACAACACATTTGTTTTCTCAGAATATGAGAAATCTACAAAATCCCCTAAATGGAAAGTAAAGGTTAAGTTTGTACTATATATTAATCAACCAAGGAAATTCAGGGTTTTGAGCAATTTATTCAATGTCTTCAATTTTTAAAATAACATTTCCTTGAAATGTTGACAATTTGTCCAGTTCTTTTCAAACAAAATCTTATTTTTTTAAACACAGAGAATGCTTTGGGAACAATTGATGGTTGAATATGGATGACAGATGGTAAAATTATGTGGACCTAGTCCAGATGTGTAATTTGTATTATTTTGTGGGGAGACACAGCTCCAAAATACCTTTAGTTACCAGGGAGAATAATTCTAATTCCACCTCCTTTGTGACGTGCCAAGATAAATGTGTTTCCCAATCAGTCACGGGTGCATGTGTCCAGGTGTACTATAGCGTGCAGTGTCCTGGCAGCTGGCGAAATGAACCAGCAGCTGAAGATACAAAACTTTTTACTATCCTTCTCGATCTCGGCAATTAAATTTCCCTAAAATTGTGACCTAATTGAAAAAGGGATCATTTATTTAGATCAGGGAAAATACCAATGTGATTTAAAATATATAGTATGTGGAATAAGGTTTCATGATCACAATTGGGTACCTTTTACATATAGTTTAATTTTAGTGGAAATCTTTCAAATTAGCTAACATTACTCTATGGAATAATTTCCAAGCTGCTATCATGAGTATGACTTATAGAACAATTCCTCAATGTAACAAGTGAGAGAGAAACGGAGAGATTAATGGTATCAAAATAATTAGCTCCTGACTTCTTTAGTCTCTTAAGTCTTACCTATTTTTTAAAGCTTGTAAATCACTAATCCTGAAATTCTGGGCAAAATTCCTGTTATATGATTACATCTATAATGTTAAAAAAATGTTCCCATGGTCATTCTTATAATTTGTATTTTCTTCTCCAGGAGTAGCTTTGGGTCTATGGGAGTAGTAATTCTTTAAGAGGCATTTAACATTTTTATGTGAAAATACCATGGTTCCCATTGAAATTTTGTAGTAATATAAAACTATTCCATTTAATAATTATTTATAGCATGGTGACTGGCCCCGCAAATGATATACGTTAGAGTAAGAATATTGTTTTGAGGAGCATGGATGTCCAAAGTTTGGACCATGAAGGTAATAGAATCCCAAGGAATATGTGAATTTTAAAATGCCATTTCCGCCCCAAATGAAATGTGTAGTGGTAATATGTGCTAATTTGTTCTTAAAAATCAAAATGTTTTTGTTTGCGAATATAATGGGTTTTGCCCTATGATATTACTTTTGTGGCGACTGTGCAATCTGTCATTGTTCAAAAAGTCACACGGTGCAGAGAACATATCATTGAGATGTATAATGTTTGTAATCCTGCTCTCGGATTGATAAATCATGTCTTGTATTGATGAAAGCCAAGAAATGGATTGCTTTACTTTGACCTTGGGGGTCTGAGATTAGTCAGTTTTTCTATTAGACTTGTTCCCATGTTCTTCTCACTTCATTTATTCCTTCTGTTCTGAAGAGTTGGAAACAGTAGACTTGGAGGGAGTCAGTAAAGCTGAGACCATCAGTCGTTGTTGAAGAGCAGGCTATCAACATGCTCTGAATAATCAACTTTAATAGAAGGTTTAAATAATCAGAGTGTCATGTTTAATTAATACTTTGCCTGCTTCCAATTTATATTAATTGATGTCTGAAAGTCATTGCACCTTGTACCAATGATAACTTAGAAGAAAAGAGATTTGATTTGGGGAAAATGCCCGAAGACCTTTAAGGCGATGTGATCAATCAGAGTGGTCCATAAATGGTCCACAATTAAATTACTTACACTCAGTTCAGATGTTGCAGTCTTAAATTCTTGGTATATGTGCTTTTATCTTTATTGACTTGTATTAAGCCAGAGTGAAGGCGATTATTAATAATATTATACTGTTTTATAAGGCCTATTTCTTACATGACATATAAAATTAACCTGATTAAAAACATAGCAAAACAAAAACAATTTAAAAATCTTACCCAAATGAGCTGTAGCAGTTACATGAAAAAACATTAAAAATTGACTTGAAGTCTTTTATCTTGCATTATTTTGGTATTTTAAGGATACAGTTTTCTATGAGAGAAATCTTCTTCTCTATATGCTTTATAGGTTTCTAATGTAACAGTTGCTAGAAAATAGCATATAATGTCTTGACTATATATATTCAGATTACAGCAGTGTTATATTTTGTGATCTTTTTATTACAAAATAATGCTACCTACATTCTTAGAATATTTCCAAAGCACCTTTTACCAATACTCAAGTGCTGTATGTTCTTAAGCTATGTAAACTAATTTTCCCAGAAAGTTACCTCACTGTAAATAAACGTATATAGAAAAATAAGGATTATTAAGCAAAGTTAATTTGTGAAAGTATTTGCCAAATGAATTTCTTAAAAAATGGTGTCTCCTAACCAAGTTATTTGTAAAATTGCGTTTATACCCAAGTTTACAAAGATTTGTCAGAATGAAGCATCTCTTTATTAATGACAACAAGGCATTGCTAGAATTATCTTAATACATGACAGTGTTTCTCTTCAGTTGTTGAAATAATTGAAACCTAAATTAAAATCCTTCTATTTTGTGCCTTTCTTCTGGAAATATATATAAAAAGTTTGGCAAATCCATTTTAAAATATATTTTGCGATAGGAGTATAATTACACTGTTTGAGCCACTGAGGCAGACAAAAGATCACTATTTGTCCAGAAGACACAAGAAGAGATGATTCTGTGTTCAGAGAACAAGGTCACCAAGTTACTCTTCCTGGCCTTTGAGCAGTCTGAAAATTCCTCACTAACGGAACATGAGATTGATGTACCCTGGGATCAAAATTCTTGCATTTCTCAGCTTCACATATGCATAAAAAATACATTTGGCTCAAACACAGTTTGTTCATGTAAGGCTGAAGTGTCAAATAAGTGGTGCAGAAATTATAGGATTATGTTATAATATTTTATCAGGCAGTAATCAAAGAAGACAGATATTAATCCTTCAAGTGCTTTGTGGAAGACATTTAGATTTTTTTTTAAATTTTAAGGATTCTAACCCCATTATGAGGCAAAAATTTGAAGGTCAATGCTTTTGACTGTTTTACATCCTTTTATGTTAGTTGTTTCTAAGTTTGAATTTTAGTTTTATTGAAGTTTATATTTTGAGTCAAGAATCATAAACTCGTCTTAGGAGCAACAACAGTGGCTGATTTAATTCTGCCCTGTGCTTCTGTTTCCCTTAATTATCCATATAATAAGAGACCATAAGTGGTATGATGATAAAGTCAAAGAATTTCAAAACTAAAGGGGGACCTTGGACACTATGTAATCTAGCTTTTCACCAGATGCATGAATCTCATCTATAATGTCTTTAAACAGAATTCATATAAAATACAATGAAAAATTTACAACTTGTTTGAACTTGGTTACAGATATTTTTCACTGGCATATGTTGATTATAAACCTGATAATTTCCATGACTATTTCAGTCTTTGATAAATTTTTTGTTGAGTGGCATAAGTAGAGGGGTTATATGTCTTGACTGTAATAGGTACAACCCAAAGGTCATTTTCTCAAACACCAGGGGTTACAGAGTTAGAATCCTCTTATCAGAAAGGAAATACCTTCTGCAATTAGAAGCAATAAATCAGTCATTAGATTGTCTCCTGCTTTGGAGTTCACACTTTAGTAACTCTCCTCATCCATATTCTGATTAATGCAAATAAGCTACCCTTCTCTATGCCTGGATTTGAAAGTTAATGATTGTACCCAAAAGGTGGCTCATAACTAAATTTTACATTCTGGGTTACACTTGGTGAAAAACTTCTTGGACCACTAAAATCTAGTTTGTGGACCGCTGCTTGGTTTTCATTCAGTTTCATTGTTGTTTAAGATTCTCACAAAAACAGAGTAATATCCCATGTCATTCATTATGGGCAGAGACTAAATGCATCTAGGCCATTGTATATGCATTTACCAGGCACTGAAATAATCTTGATAATTTTGGCCAGTCATATTCAAACACTGACTGAGCTTAGCGATCTACTCCGGAAAATGAGCAACTTTTGAACTTGTATAGGCAAAAGCTCAAACTGTATTACCAATAATGTAAACGTCTAAAGTGAACCCAATAAAGTTGAGACTTTCCAGTGAAGAAACATGTCCTTCACTTTTATGAACTGTAAAAATATTTATTTACTGAGTCTTTGAAAATAACACTGGTTCAGAAAATAAAAATTCTGATGCTGTCTCCTCTTAACTAGATGTTTGACCTTGGGCAGACCTCTAAATTGCTTCTAAGTCTGTTTACCCCTTTGAAATAGAGTGTAATAATCCCTATATTACAGTTCTCATGGGGTTGGGAGGATAAAATATGTGAAAATCAAAAATGTTAATGAGCCTGACAAGTAATATACAAACACCATCTGCAACCCAAACCTATGTTCTTCAAAGATTAGAATATTTCATAATCTTTGGAAAAAATTAGAGGATTAGCATAATTGTTTTATGAACGGGGGTGCCTTTTCAACACACATGACCTATTAATCAGCTTGAAAAGTTGTTCTGCCTCATCAGCAAAGTACCCAATTATTAGTAGTTAAAAGGTTCAGAAGATGATGAGAACTGCTTTTTATTTAATAGTCTCTAACCTCCCTCAGGTAGTAATACGCTCACGCATCCTAATCAGAATGAATTTCTTGGCAGATTTTTTTTTCCTACTGAACCAAATATTTGTATACCCACACCCATACTGGCCCCGTCACACTGTTAGCCAATGGTGCTGGTATGATGGATGGACTGTTTGTACTTCCACTGCAGTCACCTATTTTTAGGTTCACTATCTTACCGAGAAATTCCTTTATGAAATCTGACAAACAAGTTCTTGATCTGAGTGGCTGGTAGCATGTATTTAAATTTTTATTTCCAGAAAGGAAGCTGTCGAATTATCAAATTGGTACAAAACAGGAAAACACAAGTTATTAGTTTACCCCCAAATTTTTTTTAATGCATTTTTGGTCTAATTTAAAAATGCATAGTCTTTATTTAAAATATAAATGGTACTTGTTATCTGAGTAATAGATGGATTGCAGGGTAGCCCTTCAGATTATTTTTAACAATATGGTGTGTCTTAGTCCCATTTTTCAGTTGAGAAAGTTGAAGCATGTGGAAGTGGAGTAACTTCTCATAGGCATGTAATTAGTACATGAGAAGACTAGGATTATAATCCATACTTGATACAATGCAGGGACTGTTTGGCTCCAGAGCTCTTTCCAACATGCCAGTCATTTTCTTAGGGTGCAAAGTGGAAGTGACCCATGGGTGTGCAGGGGGCATGATGGCTGACTAAGGAGGTAACTTTGCTGTGGAAGAGGAAGTTGGGAGAAGAGCAGGACCTAGAAAGGAAGAACAGAAAAGTGAAGGCATCTCAAATGAGGGATGGCCATACACAGAGCATGGAACTGTTTAGTGGTTTCAGGGAATACGATGTAGACTGCTCTGGTGAAAACAAAGCATTGTGAAGAGGAGTGAAAGATATGGTAGTTAAAGATGTGGATGCTGGCATGTGGTGAGCTTTAGCCTCTATTACAAGAATTTTGGGCATGATCCAGTAGCCCGTGAGATGGGGGTGTGGGGATCTGTTGCAGGTTTTTGGTGTATGTGAAGCAGTGCTCGGGGAAGATGACCCTAAAAGCAGGTTCAGTTGCTTTTCTTTTTGTGACATATATACAGTTTCAAGAGCATTGCAATCCAAGAAGTCACCTTTCAGTCTTCTTTTATATCTTTATTTTTAACAAAAGCAAATATCTTGGGAAAGGTAATTGCTTCCTGGACTTGAACCATTGCTAGAGTCAGACAAGGTGACAAATCACATGACAGAAAATTCTAGCAAATAGCACCATAATCGCCACACTGTCTCAGCCCAAAGATATGGACTAAACAAACTGCTTAGAGAAGAAGGGTGAGTCAAGGTAGCCCTTACATCCTCTCCTCAAAAATCCAGGGGAGTTTGTCTTGTTTTTTGAATGAAAAAGGTGATATGATTTATTCTCCATGCTAATAAAAGACCATATGAGATTAAATTTAATAAGAGTGCATTTTAGAATAAAATTTATTTTCAAATGTGTTGAAATAAGAATTTGGTCAGGCATTGAAATTTTCAAAATAGACGTAAAAGGGGTTATCATTCAGCTGCAAGTCTTTAGATATTGAAGTCGAAAAAGTGAGAGGCCATTGCCTCAGTTTGCTTCTATAATATAAAATATTTTAAATAATATGTGTTAAAAATCTGACTTTCAAACATTTGGTGTTCTAGGGGAAGAGTGGGGTAAAGAAGGTGGGGAAAATAACAATGCCAGTCCAGGACGGGAGCCGGGCTGGGAGGCAGCTGAGACTCTTTCTTTGTGGAAAGAGCTCTGAACTTGGAGTCAGGTGACTAAGGTTCTAGTTCTGTTTCTGGAAACATTTAATTCTGTGATCTTAGCTACATCCTTTATCCTCTCTGAGCCTCTGATTTCTCAACTGCAGAAAAAGAATGGTAGAATAGCAAATTCTGAGTTTTCTTTCAACTCTGCTATGTTCTATGATTCTTGTAGATGACACACAACTCCCTAGCTTGACAAATAGAAGGAGCATTTGGGGAGCATGGTCAAGGCATGAAACTTAGGATCTCTGTCTCAGGAAGAAAAAATGTCAAGGACACTGACACAGAGAAAGGGATTCTGTGACCAGTTTCTAGATCTCATGATGACTGGGAGATTAGAGTGGACTGTAGCTTTTTGAGTTATGTCAGAAAGTGGTAAGAAGTTTGGATGGACAAACCGGGGACGGGATAAAGCCAAATCGGCGCTCCGCAGTGTAGGAACTTAATGATTAGATCTGAAGATCTAGGGTTAGAGCCAAGCTGTGGAAACTGATTAAGTGGGATCACCCTAAGTACAGGATCTTGTGATGCACGAAGTGCACTGGAAAAATACAGCTGTTAGTACACTTGTTAGGGTGATCAGCAATGTGCATGATGAATCCGGGATCCTGTTTACTGTTTTTAGCATATATGCCTGCAGAAGGTATTAAATGGTGTATGGAGTGGTACAGGTGTTCATGGTAGCATTTTACTATGTGTTTCATTTTTCTCGAGGGTCTAAGTGTATATTATGAAGGAATTACCTATGCAGAGAAATATCTTCTCTGATAAGTCAACTACTTGAGGCATTAGGCATTTCCAATAATCTGGTTAGAATTGCATTTACTTATTTATAATTTTTTGCTGCCTACCTAAGGAACGAGAGAGAGAGAGTTTTGTAATATTTTTTAAATGTGTATTTGTTCCCTTACCCAGCTGTTAAGTGGGTATTCTAATGCTTATTGTGGAGAGTTTTGCAAGAATTAAAAATAATATACTCATGTGTCTGACAATATCTTGCTCATAGTAGATGTTTATTTAATGGTCAACCATTTACTTTTTACTGTTGTCATCAAACATCATGTCATTAGCTCATTTGTCAGATCAAGATTTGTGAACTTGGGCCAACTACCACTTTTTTCTGCACTGGTTCAGTGTTGGGTTTGCATTCCATTATGACGAGGTAAAAGACATCCTTGTTTGAAACACTGCCATGGGAAGCAGAAACGATCTCAGTCTCAGAGTCAGGCATTTCTAAATTCTGACACAGAGGGTTGTTTTTCAAAAACATGGAGTATTTCATTGGTTATCTAAGGAGACCAATTTATAGCTTTTAAAAATAAGATGGTTGCCCCAACTATTTACTGCTGGGTCATGTTCTCATTTTCCCCTTTTCTCATATTCTCTCTCTCTCTTAAAATTGTAAATGTGGAACAGAATATCAAAAACTTAACAATAATCAATCATGATGCAAATGAGTTGAGAATGCAGTAATCAATTACTAAGGCCACTGTTTTATATGGTAAGGTACACAATATTATATGAAAGATAGTTTATGAAATTAAGTCCATGGCATAGCACTCAAATTTTTCTTAGTGTGTGAAAAAGTAAAGCTTATATAGTCATATAACACAAAATGAGATAGAGACAAAAGATGATAATGCATGACTTTATAAGCAGAGGCATTTTTAGAACCTGGTAGGTTGCCTATCACACAGTGCTTTCTATAAGCATCTCATGTCCCACCTTATCCATAGTGTCTCTCCTGTTGACCCTTCATGATACCAGTTTTTTCTTCCTTCCTGACATTCTGCTGTAATGGTCATTTTCTCAGGGATAAATAGGAAAGTGTGTGATTGTCTCTAAATGTCTAAATTAGTTCAATTTTCATGTTACATCTGTGTACAAATAGTTCTCCACCCACTTATCTCCTTTCATTTACATGGTGGCCTGGCTGCCCTAGTTTATTAGACTGACTCACTGCCACGGTGAACAACACCATGAACTTGACCTTGAGAAAATAAAGCACAAAGGCCTGTAAGGTTAGAATTGGAAAAGAAGTAACTATCAACTTTTCCATCCCTTTCTTTGGAAAGATAAAGAAATTGAAGTCATAGAGGTGGATTAATTTGTCTATGTTTACAAGTTAAAATCTGAATCCCTTTCTAGTCCTCTTTCTAAACACTTTGCATTGTTGGATACAAATCTGAGAGAGATGAATGTGGCAAGACTGCAGCCTTGAAATTAGCTGAGGGGAGAATGTAATCATTAGGAGTGACCCACATGTCATTTGAGAAGAGAACAAAACTGCTTTTAAAAATGTGCAAAAGCATTAACATTTGCCTGTGTTCCACTTTCTAAAACTGTTATTCAAACATTATAAAAGAGGTCCCAGGTTAGCTGAATTAAGTAATCTATCCAAGGTCATTTATTGAAGGTCTTTTGGTTATAAGAATAAAACAAAAACTTGATGATGAGGAAATGCTAAAATGTTAGGCTCTTATAAGAGTTGCTTTTTATTTTTTCTAACGTCTTTACAGATATGCTGGTACTTAAAACAGTTCTGATAACTCTCTGGGGGGCAATATTTAATTTTTCTGTATTGATATTGTCAAACAATCAAAATCTCACTTCCTTTATTCCGGCCTGAGGCAGACAAAACAGAAGTTGATATAGAAGACGCAATTAATTTCTTTTTTTTTTTTTTTTGAGCCAGAAAATGACAAAAGAAATGAGAGAGATGGATAGCAACTGATGGTCGTGATGCTAAAATACTGTTTTGTAGCTGCTCAGGGTCTGATGGAAGAATGGTTAAATGTGTTTGAAATGTGTGTGTTTAGCTGTTTGATCCTCATGATGCTGATGGGTGGATGAGTGTACTCTTGCCAAGGAGAGGGGAGCAAGTGGCCAACGTTGGGGGAACACAGCTACAAATTGAACTCGCCAGTGTCTCTCGCTGGGCCACACAGCCATTTGGCTTTCTGCCAAGCCACAATCTGAACTCTGAACTGCAGTGCAGGAGAAAGCTTCTGTTTTGATAGGTAGGTGCTTTCAAACCATCAAGTTTATGATCTGAGACAGTGACTAAACAGAGCCGGAGTTTCCTGTTCTCTAAAAGATAGTGTGAATTGGGCTCCTGTTGTTTCTGTAGCAGCTCCTGGGCGGAAGTCTCTCACTGCTCAACCCAGCCCCCCCAACTCTGCACCTCTCATCGGGGGCACCCAGGAACACGAGATGTCCTGATGATCTCGTTCTTGTATTTCTCCTGACAGACACACTTTGTTTATTCCATTTTTCAATGGCTAGGACACCAATCTCCATCTCTAGTTGTGGTCAAATGATTTAGTCAAGCGATAGAAACATTTCTTTCTATGTATTCTGTACCCTACTAGAAAAAGTCAAAGTAAAACTTTATGACCTTCATAGTATTTTCAATAGCAATATGTAGCCTTTCCCCCTTTATCTTTATTTTTTATTGAAGTACAGTCAGTTACAATGTGTCAGTTTCTGGTGTACAGTATTATGTCCCAGTCATGCATATATATACATATATTCATTTTCATATTCTTTTTCATTAAAGGTTATTATAAGATACCGAATATAGTTCCCTGTGCTATACAAATTTGTTTATCTATTTTTATATATAGTAGTTAATATTTGCAAATCTCAAACTCCCAAATTTATCCCTTCCCACCCCTTTCCTCCAGTAACCATAAGATTGTTTACTATGTCTGTGAGTCTGTTTCTGTTTTGTAGATGAGTTCATAGTGTCCTCTTTTTTCTTTTTTTATATTCCACATATAAATGATATCACATGGTATTTTTCTTTCTCTCTGGCTTACTTCACTTAGAATGACAATCTCTAAGCCCATCCATGTGATCAAATTAGAATATCCAAAAATGTGTAGAAGAAAAAGTCATCTCTCATCTCATGATCACATCAAATGAAAGGCCTCATTTTTATTGTTTTGATAGTGTGTTTTTTCCCCATCTGTATGTATGTGTGTGTGTTTCTGCCATGCATGTATGTGTCGCATTATATTACTTGAGATGAATGTACATGTGTGTTTTTCTTCATAACCCTGCCATTACATTTTATATATATATATATATATATATTTGTTTATTTGTTGTCAGTTTCCCCTGTGTCATTCATTACTGTATCCCCAGCAGTTTGAAGGCACCTTGAAGTTTGCTCTGCCATCTCGATTTGCTGTGTCTCGAGCTTAGCTCTAGCTCTTTCTGTTCATCTAGATTGATCCTGCTTTTTTCATTTCATGTCATTTCATTAGATTTCCCTAGATCTTTAAAATCTAAGTAAACACCATTTTTAATGGTGGTATAATATTTCATTGGGTAGATGTACCAATAATTACTCCTTTTTCTCTTAGGCATTGAAATTGTTTCCAATTTTTCTTAGCCTAATAATGCTGTGTCATGTGTTTAATATATTAATCTTTGTACATACTTAATGATTTTCTCAGCAAGATTGCTAGAAGAGAATTACTGTATCAAAGGCAATGAACTTTTTAAAAGTTTCTTTCTGCATTACCAAGTTGCTTTCCAGAATGGGTATATCAGTTTCCTCCCACAATAACGAGAGTTAAGAATACTTAATCAGCATTGAGTGTCATTATTTACAAAAATATTTGTTAATTAAAAAGCAAAAATTACTCCCCATTGTTTCAAGTTGCATTTTTTTTTATCACACATGAGTCTGTGTGACTCCCCTGTCTAGTAGCTGTGTGTGGTTGCCATGTGGGGGCCTGAATATGGGTGATTCAGCAGAATTCTTTGTATGTTACAGGCGCTGATTCTTTATTTCTTACATTTTTTTGCAAAATATTTCATCAGTTCTTCATGTAACTAAATTTTCCTTATGATTCAGCTTAAAGAACTTTAAATTTAAATATAGTAATTTAATGTGTTAAATATTTAAATTTAACTACTACATTTAAATGTTGCAATTTTTTGAAACTTCTATATACTGCTTTTATATCGGAGATCTTTCTACATCTGTAGATCATGTAAATCTTACTCACATTTTCTGTTTGTTTTCCCCTGATTTCTTTTCACATTAAACTTTTTATCTTATCAGGAATGGATTTCTTTGAATATGATCCAGTGTAAGCTCTTGATTTCTCCCCAAATTCCCAGTATCCCATCATTTATTAAAGTCATGTTACCCCTTATCTTACGATATTTACTTGGTTTATAATATGTACTACACTTGTATTATATATTCAGTTTTTATGTCTTTTACTAGGTTGTATTTCAAGGTAATCTATTCTGCTCTACTTATCTTTCTATTGCTGTATCAGCCAATGACTATATAATTTTTATTATTAAAAGTTCTAATACTCTTTTTAATCTGCAGGGAAATATGGCCTTAATTATTATTCTTTTCCTCTGAAGAAATCAACGTTGAGTATAACATATTTGTATGAAGGCAATTTCTACTCCAAGCTTTTTATGCATAGGAGGATAATCTAGATAGTGCTTTGAAATGTAAAGTTCACAGTTTTTCAAATTATCTTGGTCATATTACCTCATGATACAACCTGTACTATATAAAGATATATTCTAAATGTAGGGCTAAATTCTTTATAGTCCAGACATTTCTTTTGCTGACTATGCTTAACTGTTAACTTGGTTTCTTTTTCTTCTATTAGATTTTTAAAATACTAACTAATTAAAGTAACCTACAAGGTTTCTGTCGATAATATTAGTCTTACTCACTTCCCCTTTTGGCCTTTCTTTTTTAACTCCCTGAGCTCTACAAATAGAGCACCTTTCAGAATGATTTTCTATTTTCCAGAATATTTTTTAACAAAATACCAAGTGCCAAAATGTTAATGGAAATATCAATGGAAACATGCAAAAAATATTTCTTTATGATCCTTGTAGTTGTTGAAACTACCCTGTAAAGGATTAAACATGAATGAATTTAACTATTATAAATGTATCCAACTAGTCGAATTTATGTTCCTGAGAAATAATCCTTTGCCACATAGGTTATGAACATGGTCATAAACTCGATTCCTAAGCAACATAAATTAGAAAGGATATTTTTCCCCCCTGATATCCTTCTTATCGATGAACCAAGCATCTGTTGGAAAGTATTTGAGTCATGTTTTTATGCCTCTCTTAGACACTTGCTACTTTTCCTACAAAATGAGGATGGCATTATTGGATTTCATTGATTTCGTTACTAGCACTTGTTTTCTCGTGGTGGTTCCAGTTCATTTGGTACATTCTAAGTTTATGTGCAGAAATCAACACAGGACACAGTTGCAATGCTCTCTCCATCCCATAGTCACTCAGGAAGCTCAGTGCTTTGACCAGGAAAGATCAGCTGTTCTCCTGTGTTTAGAAATGAGCCTTCCTTATGCCCTCTTCCCTTCCTCCGTGACATCATCTCAGTCTGTGGTCCACTCCCCATGGCTGCTCCGTCTCAATTGTGAGCCTGATCCCTTCCCTGGCTCTGACACCCTGTCAGTGTGTTCTGCTGACTCCCTGCTGCTGGCTACCAGCTGACTGTGCCGTGCTGTGTTTGTGTTTTATGGGGAAGTGTTCGTGTGTGGTGCTGTGTTTGATATTAAATCTGAGATGAACTTCAGGAGGTTTCCTGCTTTTTATTAAAAATGATTTTGGCTAGGGGCTGTTATCCTGTTCATAAATCAGGTGTTCTCAGAGATTTAATAATTTAGAATTCACATGAGGTTTTGATGGAATAAACATTTCTTTTCTCTGTTAAAGCCGCCTCAACTTTTTTCCCCTCTTTTTCCTCTTCACTGCTTCCATTTATTTTTTTAAGTCTTCTTTTGGGAGATTTGTACAGATTTATCTCATGGCTGTGAAAATAATGTAAAAGGAAGAGTCAAAACGATAGCTTAGTTTGGTTGAAGTAATTTAAATTTGGTAAGTTTCTTTGAGTCTTTCCATCGCTATTGTAAACATACTTCTGTTTCACTTTTTTATCCCAAGTTTTATCTTCCAAAGTAGTTATCCTCTCTCTCTCTGTTTAATGAACCATTTCTTTTAGAACATGTCCTACAAATAAAAGGTTGATAAAAAGCAAAAATAATAATAATAAATAATAATAATGATAATAATAACCGAGGCCAAAGAGGCCAGGAACTCTTTCCATTTGAGATTACAAGCTACATAAAAAATAGACTTATCCTTAAGGGCAACAAATAGTTCTGACAACTCCTCTCAAAAATACTTGCACTAGAGATTTAGAGAAAATACTTTGAGGGCGCTTTAAATGCTGAGTACATGGCCTTAATTTCTTTGTAGAATTTAGTGAATAGAATGTTGCAGTAGATGTAGCCAGTGTCCAGGTTCTTGTCCTGTCCCAGAAAGAATTCAGAGATGAGACATGGAGGTTAAAGAAGTAAAGTGGAGATTTATTGAGGGAGGGATAGTATACTCTCAAGGGGAGAGCGGGCAGGCTCAGGTGAGCGGCTGCCCTGAGTTTCTTTGGCAAGTTGGTTACACAGAGTGTAAAAATGAATGGGTGGAATATTCATTGGGGAGGGAAGGGTTTGGGGTCCTATTCCCTGATTTTCATCCCAACTCCACCTTCCTGAGGGGAGGAGGGATTTTTGTCCTTATTTATTCTGGATCGGAAGTGTCATGGTGTGGGTACATGATGGGCACTTCTAATCTGCAAGGCTAATTTTATTGAAATGAGGGCATAATGAGCAAAAGGTTACATTCAGACACTGGAGATTCCTGCTTTTTTCCACCTTTCTTTGTCGGCCTCCAGGACACTTGTCACCCCTAAAATGTGTGACCCCTTATCAGCCCAGAGGTTCCTGCTTTTCATTCTCTGCCCAGGGACCCCTGGTGCTTACGTGATGTATGGTTTCCTGCATTTGGCCTGTGCCCCTCCTTTCTGCCCAGTTCCTGCCATATGGCCTGGGTCCCCCTTTCTCTGCTCATATCTAGCCATCTGCCTGCTCTAACAGGAATACATAAAAATATTTGAAAAGACTATTGGAGTTAGAAAAGGTTTTGTTTTGTCTCCCTCACATTAAAAATCACAGGGAATGAGGAGCACAGGGGTCGTGGGGCATACTTAGAAAAAGGAGAGGTGATTTCTCTGAGGGAGGCTTGATCTGAGCCTGACTGATGAAAATGAGACAATCATGTGAATAACCAGGTCAGGGGGCATCCATGTCTTGTCCTGTTTGAATTTTAGTTTCCACGAGAGAATGAATTTTTGATTGTAGTTGACGTCTTCATCATTTTTTAGTGCCTAGCATAAAGAAGATATTTGATAAACATTGGTGAAATGAATGAACTTTTTATAAGGGACTCTGGTAGATGCAAATGACAATATCCATAATATTATTATGAATGTCCTCCTAAAATTCAGATGATTCTTAAAAACATATTTGCAATACATTTAAAAAAATTTTTAGTTGAAGTATATAGTTGCTGTACAATGTTGTAGAAGTTACAGATGTGCAATATAGTGATTCACAATTTTTAAAGGTTATACTCTCTTTATAGTTGTTCTAAAATATTGGCTCTATGCCCCATGTTATACCATATATCCTGGTGGCGTGTTTTATACTGAAAGACATAAACTGTGAGTGTCTATGAAAGTATGGTCCATGTAATGTGGCTTTGAGAGACCTGAACTGCAGACACTGACTGTTTCAGAATCTGGAAGAATGGACAGACCACTTATCCTTTAAATGATCTTCTGTGATGACCAGTACTTTTAGCCAGGCTGCGGCTGTGAAGTTGTAATGATGGAAGTTACTGTGATGTGCTGGTATTCCTGGTTGAGGATAGAATCATAATCTCAAGACCCAGGAGAAGAGTTTGTAAAGTCAGTGTCCTGTTTTTCCCTCTGAAGGACAGAACAAGACAGGTGTTTCTTAGGGTGCTCTGGTACGTGAGCAAGTGCTCAGCTGAATTTTCGAAGTATCCTGTTAAACAGTTTTTACCAATCAGTTTTATTTGCTAAAATGATTGAATAATCAACTTTCCAGTGAAATGAACTTCAGGCTTTGTGAATCCAACAACCTCTGTAACTAATGAGGCCGTTTAAGCCTAGTAGGGTCCAGTGATGTCCTGGGTCCCCACTAGTGACTGGAACATGACTGAATTAGAATCTAGATGATTTTTCATACTTTTCATACTGGGTTAAAACAAGTATCAGAGGCAAAACTGCAGAGAAAAGATGTTGCATGAGGAAAATTTACACTTGGGATGGTTTTTTTCTTGTTAAAGGAATTTGGGGATGGGGCTGAGGGAAAATATGGAAGAGAAGGAAAATTATGGGGTGGGTGAATGTGGGGACCACTTCTCTTTCCAGGGCAGTCAGTCCTTCAATGGTTGCATGCTGTGTTTGACTTTAAAAAATTATCCATAGGGAGAATTTGCCTATGAACCCTGGTAGTTGAAGAAAAGGCATCAGCAAATATAAAATAAAGCACAAATGCTTATTTTTCAAAAGGTTTAACTTTTGAGCTGAGAGATAAAGGATGATAAAATTTACATTTCTGCTGGGAATATGAATCTTTGTGAATGAACAGGAGAGGAGAGGATTCCTTACAGGAGGTTCCTCCATCCTGGGGGCCTTTAAAACCTTTGCAGGCAGCTGTCAACTGTTCCAAGCAGGAGTCTTCATCATCACTTTCTTGACAATGACGTGTCGTCTCTCTAAGCTGGCAAGGTGCTGAGCCCATCAACTCTATTTCTTCTCATCTTCCCCTTTCTCTGTGGCTCCATTAAGCCTCAGTGGCACGTTCTCTGTGGCCAGGCCATGTAGATTTATCACTTTGATTAAAGCCAGGCCAGAGCTATTGACTCCCCTACCAACTTCAAACCCTTCCTACTAAGAATTATTCCCTCAATTACCTATAAGTATGATTTGTGGCAGTGAAAAATTATTTTTAAATGTATAGGATCAAATATATACATTCACAACTTTATAATCATTCATTTATCAGTATTTTATGAAACCAGTTTATATATTTTTTGAACTATTTTAGGAAGCCAGTATTGAGTCCAAAGAGTTACCTAAAGACATGACTTGTTCCATCTAATGGAGTGATTTTTAAATCATTTGAAAGCACTAGATCACTTCATTTGTCTGTCGGAACATCAATACATAAAGCAAGTGTGAGACGGCTGATCTGGTTGAAGTGAGATTAGGTCAGTCTATAATCCTATCAATTGTCCACCTTCCATTCTGATTCCCAGAGCACCCAGTTGGAAGGCCAGCTGTCCACTAGATCATCAGATATCAAAGCAAAATGGTTACTAATAATTCCACTTGTGATGGTTGGTCACAAACGTTGAAGGCAGTGTCTCGTGGTAGAAGCAGTAGTTCATTTGTCATGGTTGAACATCTCCATATTTACCTGTTCCATTTCTTATCGCACAGCTGGTCAGAAATGTGACTGGATTTGATTTACCGGTTTTATAGTAGAAGTGTTACTAGTTCCTTCTAAGACACATGTTTATGGCCTGAGTGAATTTTGACGCTAATTCCCATTTACTA
The DNA here is from genome assembly GCF_048773025.1 of Camelus bactrianus. NCBI lineage: Eukaryota > Metazoa > Chordata > Mammalia > Artiodactyla > Camelidae > Camelus > Camelus bactrianus. The sequence continues at coordinate 38,277,426 of NC_133540.1, forward strand.
TGCCAAAGTGGGTATATTTATTTTATGTTGCCTTGTTCTCAGTGTAGAGTGTATTTATTCAATAATGCGTTGTCTTATTATGTATCGTTGACCAAAACAAAAGGCAGTTGTGCTATGATCTTTGTTGGATTGGTGATAATTGTCAGAAGTGCAGAAGATTTTATATTTCAAAATAGTGATCAGTCTTTGCTCTATTCCTGGGAAGACTTTCACTATCCTAACTTTTTCAGTGGTATGTATTTTAATTTGATTTTTGTCATTTGTGACATTATTTTAAAGACATTCTATCATATACTGATCTCTTATAAAACAGAAAATTTCATGTAAGATAAAATTTAATGAGGACCCTTTTTTGTCTACTATAAATTAATTCACTGAGATTGACAAAAGGCCTTGATATAATGAGGCCCTTTATTCTTTTATTAGTTAGGGTAACACTAGCTGCTACAACAAGCCATAAAGGTTCAATGGCTTTAAACAACTGCAAGTTGAATTTTTAAATCATGTGATGATCCACTGTTGGTGCCCCCAACTGATTGGTGGACTTTCTTCCATGTGTTGATTCTGTGGCCCAGATTCCCTCCACAGCGTGGCTTTGCCTCTCTTTAGAGCCTTTGAAACTAGCTGTTAGTTCGTGGAAGGGGGCGGGGAGGGCAGGGCAACACCCCTTTTAACCACCTTGCCTGCACTTATCACATCAGTTGACATATAAGAATGAGTCACATTCCCAGCTAGATATCAGAGAGGCTGGAAAATCTGGTCTTCCTGGGTCACTGCTCCCCAGGAATAACTGATACTTGGGAAAGAGGAACACAAAATTGTGGTGGGTAGTTCTTTCCTCAGCCACACATATCTGAATCTCAGGAACTCTGTTATAAAAAAGAAAAATGGTTTGCTGAGATGTTGTATTACCTTAGAATACTTTAGACAAAATCCTGAGGAAAATGATAACATTTTCTAAGGTACACTGTAAAAACAATATAACAGAAATAAGAGTTGGACATTAGTGGAAATGTAATTTATTGTTATTAAACTATATTGTCTTTGTAGTTACTTGTTAGCATTTTATTGGAAACCAATTTTGTTTTTGTTTTTGAACACTCCAACTTGCCTACTAATATCTTAACGTTCACCCATGATAAATATGGATAACTATAATACATCTGGAAGACACACTCTCAATCTTTAGAAAATTAGAAATAATGAGATGCAGACAAGGCAGATTTTTTTGTTTGTAGGAAATTCAAGCAAATGAAAATTTACTTTCAAGCTACATTTTGCTGAATAATTTTATTTAGGAGTGAATTTATTCTAATAGTAGGATGAAAAGTAAAGTATTACTGGAGCTAAAAATGCTTATACTAATGCTTCTGATTGCTTATTACCCTATGTTTCTGAATTGTAAGTTACCATTTTAGTTTATTTTTCTATGTGGTTTTGCTGCACTTTTCTCTCTCCTTTTTGCATATGTGTACATTTTTCCATGAGCCTCCTTCAGCCTGTGGTCTTTTAATCTGTGTCTGTTCATTTCTCACATCTCCCTACAGGTCTCTCTGTCTTCTCTTTTTGTTTATGGGGTTCTTCATCTGTGGACAAAGGAGAATGGTGAGATTTAGGTTAGGCATCAGTAGTATTGAAATTTAAAACGTCTCAGTGAAAACCCCCATAGCCCTGCCCTGGTGCTGTCAGAAGCGGAGGCCAGGTGTTTAATGCTTGAACTCAGTGGGATCACTGTGTACCTTTATGTGACAATCTGCTTGTCACATCACTGTGTTCAGCCTTGGCCCAGAAATTGTCATTAAGTTAGAACATGAACCATGAACCTTTAAGAATGTTTATAAATAGGTTTATTGAATGTATTCTTCTTCTTGCTACATTTTTCTTTCAGCGACAACCCAGGCCTTCCCCCCAGCTACCTGCTGTGTCGCCTTAAGTGCATTTCTTTTGTAATGTTATTAACAACCCAAGTCTCACTCACAATGTACAACTGGAGATTCAGGGATAGCACTAAGTAACAGTGAGGCAAAGTCACTGAAAACATACAGAACAATCGTTTGATTCCAATCATCTGTCATCTAATTATTTCAAGTCTGGAAGACTATCAAGAACACTTACTCGTAATTCATCCCCTGCTAGAAATGCCAGAAATCACATGATCAGACAGTAGAGTTCCATGTCTAGGGGTCTCTGGAGAATTTGATATGAGCAAGAATCAGGGAACAAACGTAAAAATGTATGGGGAGAAAATGGTATGAATGAAAAATATAAATCTTCTTTAAGATACACACATGACTGAAGTTTGAGAAATGAGGTAAAATTAACAGCAGTGGTAATAAAATGAACTGAATAGTTCTCCAAAAATTAATTGATGGATCAAAAAGAGAAGCAGATGTTTGAGTAACTTCTGGATCAGATCTAGAGAAAAGCTTTCAAGGTCTCTATGGGTCATTATACAGAAAATGTGAAATAGGAATGATTCTAAAATAAATACTCAGAATCTGAAGGTACTTATTTATAATTTTAAGTGCTTTATGTGGAAATAAATCACAGCTTTCTTTCAATTACATACAAACAAATAATCCGTAGTTTACTAATAGAGTTAAAAAACACTTTGAAAAATACGTTTTCCTTTTTCTTTGCATCTCATGTATTAAGAAGTTTGCCATTTTCTTGCCGTTATTAATCCCCGTTTTTCCTCCTCCCTCCTTTTTCCTGACTGCCAAATACATATGTTAAAATAGTAATGATTTTTAAATATAAATGTGAAGCATCACGCACTTACTTCTCTTAGAAGATTCCAGAACACACCAGAGTAGGTTTTAGCAGAACCATTGTCATGCCCAGTCCCATGGCTCGAAGACAGTTTTAGACGCCCCAGGGTCAGTGAGTTCTATGGTCCCCATTATGTGTACTCAACACCGTGGAGTGTATGAAATTTATTTTGATTCACACAGATCTCAGAAGATTTTGTACCAGTTATAAAACAATTTTAGGAATAGCCTAAATACCAGTGATTACAGCATTACTCAGATGGTCTGAATATCGGAAATCCTTTTAACCTTCAGATGTCCTCAGCTCTCTGGAGAATCAAGCTAGGTTTACTCTTTTGGTTTTCATGGTAAGAATCTTTTTAGCCAGCATGAAGCCCTGGACACAATGATCATTTCTGATGCTCTGTCATGTAGTTGGGAAGCGTATTAAGATTGCATCCAATGCTGCATCATTTGCATGATTATTTGTGATGACTGTTAGGTGCACAGTAAAATATGTTTGGTTTAAAATGTGTCACGTTGTGACAATCAGCCATCTGATATTTGTATCATTTATATAAAATAGAATACATGTTTCTCAGCATGTAAGGATCCTAGGAACTTAATACCTCGAGTTAAAGGAAGCACGAAGCAGCCATGATATCATGGACAAGGTGTGCCATGAGTGTGGAACTTAGGGTTGGAAGATCTGGGTTCAAGTTCCAGCTTTCCCACTTACTAATTTTGTGACCTTGGCCCCTCACTTAACCTCTCGGAGCCTTGGTTCCCTTGTTTGAACATGGTGGTATAACCTGCTATTTCAGGAGGTAGTTGTGAATTTTGTTTGTTCATATTCTATCTTATTCCACAAAGGATTTGAAATGAAATGTGTGTATTTGGAGATAAAACCTATTTGCTAGTGCTTCACAGATTATACAGCTATAAGCTACCTGCCGTCACTGTTGGGACCATTTATATTCCTGGGGAGCTCTATCCCTGAGGATGGAAGTGCTTCTAAGGAGCTGTTCCAGAGACTTCCATTTGATAATTTCAAGTAAAACAAATATTTATCCATGCATGACATAGACTGGTTATAGATGCCAATTTAAAATAAACCTACACGAAGGCTATACAAGACCTTTTTTCCTTTTTTCAAGTTTCGTTTAATTTTTTTTTTTTTTTTTTTTTTTTTTTTGGTGGGGGGAAGTAATTAGGCTTGTGTATTTATTTTTAGAGGAGGTGCTGGGGATTGAACCCAGGCCCTCATGCATGCTAAGCGTGTGTTCTAACACTTGAGCTATACTCTCCCCTGCCTATCTAAGACCTTTTAATTGAAGACCATTTGTAGCTAATAAAAATACCAGATGGTCGCTTACTTCTCACGTATTAGTACTTAACTGAAAAGGCTACACGTGACAAAAAGCTCTTAAGGATTAAGTATGTGTTTTCAGTATCTTATTAATCATTAAAAAACACACAAACATTTGGGAAAAGAGTAGAACTCATAGATGTGAGTTATTTTTACTCAGCTTAAAGACTATGCTTTTGTTGCACTTAGAATTGGTGGATACCGCCCAATAATACAGGGGCTTTGAAACATCAGTGGCCTACCAGGTCCTTTAATTCCTTTTATTATCATGTGCCATTCGCCTTCATCTTGGGTTGCTAACTGTGCTTATCTGCCCTCTGCATCTAAAGCCTCCAGAAAGATTGCTCTGGCGTGGCCTAATAGCTTTTATCAGCTCACCCAGTGGCTCTTAAGCTTTGATGCTTGAAATCCAGGAGTTACTCACACAGTGCCAGACCCTTCTGAGTAAGTCAGCTGTTTTCCTCGGTAAATGATTGCTGTTTATGCCAAGGCAGCTGCAAACCCCTCTCCTTCCCTTTGTTAAAGTGAAGTGGAACCTTAAGGACAGGTGGCTATTTGGTCACATCCTCTCCAATTCCCATGGCTTAATCTTGCCTAGAAAGGGATGACTGGGCCTGTTATGATTGGCTGCAAGGTTAGAGCCTTTTTCTCTTTATCCTATATTTTAAGCTCCTTTGATTTTTCTCCCTTTAGCATCTCTATAGTATATTTGGCTGATAGGAAAATGGTTCATAATCTATTTTAGCTTGTCTGATAAGTATGCTTACTTGTCCTCCTTTTCCATAGAAGTTGTCTAGGGAAATTTATTCAGTGAGCTTCTGTTTAAAGGCTAAGTTCAAAATAAACTGTTTCCTAAACCTTGAAACTCTTGAAAACATTCACCTGACATTATAGTCCATGTTATACAGAAAAATTGTAAGAATCATGCAGTAGATTTTCCCCTCCTTCATACTACAGGAAACTGCATTTTTAGCGAAGACATGAGGAATACAGCCTTGATGAGAGCTTTCCAATAAACATTATGTTCAACAATTATGATTTCTCTGAAAATTAGTAGAGTTTGGAGACTCACATGCAAGAGAGAGAGAGAGACACTACACTTGAGTGGTTTAGATGCTTTGACTTCAAGCTGGATCGATCTGCAGCTGAATTCTGGGTTTCCACTTGCCAGCTATATATCCTTGAAGAGTTATGCAAACTCTAAGACTTCATGTCTTCATATATAAAACGGTGACGATGCCCCTCACAGGATTTTCCAAGGATAAAGTGAGGCAAATATGTACAGTACCTAATAAAATGGTGGGTTAATAGTAGCAGCTGCTGTTGTTTCTTTCTTTCTTTTTTAATTGATGAGCTGAGGACAGAAGGAAAGGGAAACTAACCTGGGAGACTGGACTTCTTTTAGAATCCCTTCTGCTAAAATCAGTTTAGAAATTCTTTCTCAGAAAGACCATACTCTCGGGGTGGGAAACAGGGAGGCTGCCCTGGGAGAGCTGGGCTGAGAGGTGGGATGCTGTGCTGGGAGAGCCACTGCCCAATTCCAGACAGAGTTGGCTCTTAGCAGCATCATGTGATGTGATGGTACCACCTGTCCTGGACAGGGTAGGTGACTTCGCTGTGCTTGACAATACGTCCCGTCACTTTTTATTAGCAGTCTTCATCCTCTTCTTGTCAGCAAATCTCTTGAGTCTCTTCCTCCCTCTCTCTGCTTCTCTCCTCCATGGAAAGAACTTAAAACCCCATTTGGGGTGTTAGAGAAGCTAAAGGATGAGTTTAAAACAATACAGGGAGTGGTTGAGTGCTTCACCCACCCCCATGCTCCTCTTTCTAGCCCTGTGCACACCGATGTAGCGCCTTTCTTTCAAAGAACCAGAATTCATCTTTAATTCGCCTTTTGCCATTTACCCCTTGTATTTAATTGGCCCGGTGATTGCCTTTGCTTACATTTAGCATTTATCAGTCACAACGAGCAATGCGTGTTACAGTGTGAACAGAAAATTCCGCAGGACCCTCTTCGCACTGGGGAAGGGGGACATCTGCTCCTTTCCTATAAGGATGCCAGGATTTTCGAGGTCAGTGTGTTTCCCCATCAAGGCTTAAGGCTTTGGGGATCAGGGGGAAGTGTCAGGCTCCAAGCAGCATAATGAATGGCAGTTGCTGACTGGCTGGGTTTGCCTGTACTCAACGGGGGCTAGAGAATTCAGCGTAATGAGCTGGGACTTAGTGTGCTCAACACACCCGACTTGGGGAGCGAGGCAGGCTGTGCTTTTTTTTTTTTTCCCCTGGTTCAGAACTGTATTTTCATCTTGTAAGAAATTATATTGAGGTCTTCATTAGTGGCACCCAGCAGGGTTGAGGCTCCATGAGGGCTGATAAGCTGGATGACTAAAAAACCCATCAGCCTTTGTGCCGGGAGCAGAAGGTTTAAGTTGCTTGGACTGGAAAGAGTCTGAAGAGGTGATTATGTTCAGCAAGTAATGTCTCAGTAACATGGGATCAGATTATTAGGGTCAGTAACTTCCTGACTTTCCTAGTGCATTAAATGAAGACATAACATTGCATTTGCACCGGCTACGTCTTGATGCCACCCGGTGTCAGCACTGTCTGGTCATATGTACTTCACAGCGTGTCACCTCTAATTTCATGGGATTATCTATGCTGTTGCTTCAATATATACTCATGATCTTGAGCCTCCTTTGAACTCACAGCAGGGCAGTGCAAAGTCGTTATTGGGAGCACGTCTTTGTTTATTTTGTGTTAGATACAAAATTATTATTATATGTTATTACGTTTAGAAAGGTAGATCTATCCTGCTCTCATGCTTCCAAAAGGGTCCTCTTATTTGCTGGTAAGGGGAATTACTGAAGGGGAAAATGCTGAATGCAAAAGACCTTTTTGGAGACTAGTATTAGAAAGGTGTCAAGGCAAGTGAATTAGTATTAGAAAGGCATAGAGGACAGTGGAACATGGAGTGTGGTCTCCTGGCCAACAGCATAAGAATCACCAGGAACCTGTTGGAAATGCACATCCTCCCAAATCAGAAACTCTTGAGATGGGCTCAGCAGTCTGTGTTTTAACAAGCATTCCATGTTCAAGTTTGAGAAACGCTGCTGTAGCATTTATAGTGTGCAAGAAATGGGCAGACACACGTGTCCTGCGGGTAGAGGAAGAGACAAGATGGATGTCGCATCTCCCCTCGTGGACCTTACTCAATTACAGAGGAGTGTGTGGTGCTGCATCCTGATGCAATGTTCATACATACCCAACAAAGCCTGTCGTTATCTGCACCCTTTTATTCTGTGTTTGAATTAGCCTGATATCTTCTTTGGTTTCAGAGAAATTACTAACAAAAGAGGACTAACAAGCAATTTTTTGTGCATTTCAGAACCATCCCCCTTGCCATATGTATATCCATGGCCATTGTCACTGTTGGCTACGTGCTCACAAACGTGGCCTACTTTACGACCATTAGTGCTGAGGAGCTGCTGCTTTCCAATGCAGTGGCAGTGGTAAGTCGAAGTTGGGAAAATGCCAACTGGAATTTAGGTTAATGAGTTGATGCAGTTTTATACTAGTGTTTTGAAATTCAGTAATTTTTGCAGAACTGAGTGATAATGAATATTTTAAAAATTTAGGACACACCGTAGCATCTTCCGTTTAACTGATACAACTAAAATCCTCTATGATTTTCCTGTATTGTTAATTTCTTGTAAAACATTTCCACCTCTACGTGCTTGAAAACACATTTCCACACATACATGTTGAATAGAAGGCTTTATTGGAAATCATGAATAGAAGTTTTTAAGGACAGGTGGGCAGTTACTGAGTTTAAATAAATGCCTTTTGGGGTATGCAAATTGCAGTTTATTCTGTGCTCTCTCCTATTTGGACACGTTTCAGATGCTAACTTCAAATCTTTTTCCCAAAGTACCACTTAAGAATTTCTAAGTGGACCATATACATTTGTTTTTACTAGTATGTGTGTGTGTGTGTGTGTATATATATATGTGTGTGTATATATATATATATATATCTCCTTTTGAATACTAGTTCTAGGATATTATTAGTGTGGGGAAATACTGAGTTATTCAAAGTTAAACAGATGTCATTGCTGCAGTAGTTCTCAGAATATTATAGAAGCTAATGTGCATTTTAACTCCCTAAGAAGTGAATACTCATAATTTTACAGCATTTTCCAAAATTCATTTGACTTCAGCACCATCTTTGCTCCCGAAGGTCATGTTACGGGTCTGCTATTCTGTGACACACACTTTTTGGTATAAAAACTTAGCTAGTAAGAGAGCATTCATTCATGACCTTCTAACAATGAAGGGTGAAAAAAAAGAACTTCCCATCACTAGATGTCAGTTCCTTTTAAAATAGTCACTATTGCCTCATATGAGAAACATCCACAGGGAACAAATTATCTCATTTCATGTGAACCTATGTACGAGTTCACTGTATGAAGAAAAGACTTTGCCTAGTGCTGTAACTTCTGCCAGACAACCCAGTGCACAAAGCTTCCAGATGTCGGGTCATCATCTCGTCTTACTAGACAAAGTGCAGCACTTATTCTTTGAGCGTAATGTGGCCCATTAATTACACAGCACCAGCTGTATCAAGGACAAGTAAAGAATCCCATTTTTTTTTTTTTTTTTTTTTTGGAAAATACACCCTTCATGAAGATTTGCAATGTCGCACATGCCAGGGAATAAAAGGAAACGTCATAAGTTTGGTTTATCTTTTATATATCTGTGGCTTGATTTCCTCAGACTTGTTTTGGTGTTTTAGCCTTATAATAGGAAACTCCAGAAGAAATTGGCAGAGACACCTGAGAGGGCAGGAGTGACTCGATAAACCGAGATTGAGCTAATGTGATTATTCTGGGCAAAAGATTTTCAGAACTGCTCACATCTCTGATATACAGGATTAGGTCATCAATTACTTTTCACCACACTTTTAAATCATGACAGTGGAATTGATATATGAAACACATATCAGTAACACTTCTCAGTGTACCATTGTACTTCACTATTAAAAATGTGGCTTTCCAGACCAAAGAGAAGGTATTACACACAGAAGGACTTTTGTCTCCAAAAGGAGAATCGAGCTTTTTTTTTTTTTACTTAACAGAGTCAGAGATGATAGATATCGCAGTTGATAAAAATTTGATAAATGAATCATTGTTTTTTGAAAGAGGTAAGGTGCTTGCTTAGACCATTGCCAATAGTTTTGCAACAAGCAATAACATAGTACCTGCCTTTGATTATTGTCTTAAGAGGTTAGTCTGACCCTAACTCAAAAGAAAGATTATAAAACATACACATATCACCAAGTGAACAGAAAGTCATAGAGCGAGTTTGGCCTAAATTGTTTCATTTTATTCCACTTCCTGGCAAAGCATTAATTTGCTTCATTCTGTGTTTCACTAGACCTTTTCTGAGCGGCTCCTGGGAAATCTCTCATTAGCAGTTCCGATCTTTGTTGCCCTCTCCTGCTTTGGCTCCATGAATGGTGGTGTGTTTGCTGTCTCCAGGTGAGTGAGTTCAAGCATTTCTAGCAACACATTTCTGTTTTGGAGACTGGATGTAGTAAGGATAAGTTTCAAAGGAAAAGAAATAGTGCCTCCATGCCTGTTGTTTTTAAAGGGACAGGGAACATGAAGTCTTCCTTCAAGTATCAGCCGCACTTCCTGCTCTGTCCATTAGAGGGCACTGCATGTTTAATCATAGCCTGCTTTGAAGTCAGGCGTGAAGTTTTGGGGAGTTTGGGGGGGGGTTGGGGTTTTGTTTTTTTGTTTGTTTGTTTGTTTGTTTTGGTTTTTTAATTGTGTGTCTGCAGTTTAACAACAGCATTTTGTTTCTGGTGATAAAATCTTTTGTTTCTCTAAAAGTGACAAGAAAAAAAGTAAAGTAAGAGACATCACAAATCACCAGCCCACCATCTGTATCCCTTCTGTTTGATGCAGAAGTGCCTTTTGTTTTAACATGATTAAAACTTGATCAGATAAATCTGTGTGTGTACATGTGTTGGGTTGGACTGGATTAACAACACACATGCAATTCTAGGAACCTGGAACTAAATTCACTGTCAGCTGTTTATACACAGGCTGAGCTGTGTTGAGCTGGAGGTTGCTATTGTTTCTCCCCAAAGAATCATGCCAGATTTTGGCCGATTTTATACAGTTCTAAGGCAGATTTCTCATGATGTACTCTCCCTTAGCTGAAAAGTGAAGTCTAAGTAACCACCTAAGAAATGTCCAGCCATTTCATGTGAAGAAGATGCAAGTTTTCTCTTAGATTTCTGGATTTTTTTTCCCCTTTGAAATGATCAATTACACAGTCAACTCCACCCCCATTTTTCTCCCATCAGGTTATTCTATGTCGCATCTCGAGAGGGTCACCTTCCAGAAATCCTCTCCATGATTCACGTCCGCAAGCACACGCCTCTGCCAGCTGTTATTGTTTTGGTAATGCATATTAACAAGTAGATCTAGATAGAACCTCGAAGAACAGGTTAGCAAAGAGGATTTCAAACTTGACCTTGGATAGTGCTTTGTGTTCTCCTTCATTGCTGAATTGGCTGTATGTGTGTCTTGGTAGAGTTGGAGAGGCAGGATGTTTTCCATCGCTTGCCTTTATCCAGTATTTCTGATACACATTTGATGCTTTGGGGCAATTGCCACATCACTTGTTTTTTACCTTTGTAGAAATTTGTGAAATTGAAGGGAAATGATTACCTTGGCTCCTGTCATTGATATATAGCCTCGCTGAAAAGGTTGTAGAGTAATGAGTCCCAAAGTGGAGCTAAGTACTACAGTCCCCAAATACCCAGATGTCTCATCCTAGGCCCCTTATAATGACATGCATACAAAATTACAGAAAAAGCCAATGAAATCCTAGACAGTGCAGTGATTTTGTGATTAAAGGTGAGAGCAACTTTGGAGAGCAACCCCAAAGGGAAGAAATAAAAGCCCCAACACTTAAATTTGAGTTGTAGAATTCTTTGTGCAGAGAAAAGTATTGTGAAATGTGAGATATGAAAGACAGTGAGGTGTAAAAGTCCTCAAATCCCCATTGGCAACGTTACGTTCATTTTTACCTACCATTTTGTAACATTTTTCTCAAATGGAATCTGCTGTCAGGAGTGCCATAGAATGCATCCGACACTTTTTTTCCCATGCACTTAATTTGTTTCAAAATGTTTCCTTGAAATTTCTTTGTAAGGTATGAGTACTCTCTGTGTGGAATCTGGACGTTTACATCACTGGTGGGAACAGAATGTATTACTGGGTGCAGAGGGCTTTCATTTTAAGCCTCCACTATCAGTCATGCCGTCCTTGGTATGTGCAGCTGTAGGGACTTGCTATGCTGATCTCTGCACTCCCTTCTTTTCCGCGGTCTCGAGGGTCACACGTGGCAAGCACACGGGGAGAGTAAGTGTCGAGGAAGAAAAGGTCAACGTTTTGCATTCAGGTGACCATAGAGTCACCTCGAAGTGGCTGTATATCCTGTGTGTGCATAGCCAAGAGCTCATCAGAAACCATCTGCAGAGTGTTCTGCAAATTTTTTAATTGGATGCACTTTTGCTTTTTATTGTTGGTTATTTATTAATCATCTCAATCTCTGAGCCTTTACATTTTCAGTCATTGAGTATCCTGTGTTTTCGTTCTTTGGAAACATATTCTCTTAACTCAAATGAAAAACTACTCAAAATAAAGCATCCGTATTTGTGTGTGAGAGAATACCAGAGCAGGATATAGCTGAGGGTTAGTTGAATATAAGTTTTTAATCATGACGGCAGTTTATCTTTATAAATAATCATTTGAAAGGATAATAAGGATGTGTAGCGATGTTAGTGCTTGTGATCACCTGTGTTCTCTTTTAACTCACTGAGTGTGATTTTTCTCTTCCTTCCCCTCAGCACCCTTTGACCATGATAATGCTCTTCTCTGGGGACCTCTACAGTCTCTTGAATTTCCTCAGTTTTGCCAGGTGGCTTTTTATTGGGCTGGCAGTTGCTGGGCTGATTTATCTTCGATACAAACGCCCAGATATGCATCGTCCTTTCAAGGTAACCTCAGCGATCTTGACGGGTTTACATAAATCTTCCTCCTAACACCCAGTCCTCCCTGTGTCATAACTTGATGACGTGGAGCTTGGGCGGAGGACAGCATCCCTCTGGAATAAAATGTTTAACTCTTGCAGGTAGTGCCTTTATATTGGATTTATTTTAGTTTGGAAAAATAGTTCACCCACTTGTTCAAGCGAGGGACTGAACTTTGCATGTCATGTTTTGGAAAGTGGGGGTGTTAATATACAATGTTCATTATGTGGATTTTTTGTAAATGTGTCTGACGACCTGATCTGCTCAAGGTCTGGGATGCTTCTTTCTTTAAGCTGAATAGTTGTGGTGGCCACGCTGAGAGTGAGGCAGATTCGTGTGGAATCCTCACTGATTAAAACTCTAAAAAGCCTGCTGCTTTAGGAAGTGGCATTTTAAGTATTCTTAAATGTTATGACTTATTACATGGCCTTTTTTCTGCATGATACACTCCAGAAGGAATAGAAATGTGAAGTGTCCAGGGAAGGCGAAGCTGTTTGAATTTACCACTTAATAGAATGTCCATTTGCCATAATGAAGCATTTCCTTTCGGGAGAGCTGACGAATATGCTTCTTGTCACCTTCAGCCTTGAATGTTCAGGGATTGATTTGACCTCACTTTTTATTTGCTTTTAAGAAATAACACAGATAATGTTGTCAGTCATGTTGTCAGAATTTCTTTCTAATTATATTCATTGCCTAATGCTGGCAACATCTTTATTAGTGGTTGAATAGGAGTTGGCCTGTTTTATCCCTGTTGGGTCGTCTTGTGAGTCTCCAACAGAAAATCAATAATGTGTAACAAGCAGCCCGTGCTCTTGGCTCTCCATTAAAGTGGATTCTAATCATCATGACCAAAGAACCAATCTTTTAAAATCCAAACCATAAATCATAATGGTTCTTAATGAGGAAAATAATTCAAACAGAACATCTTGAATGCAATATACTTATTTATCCTTAGATTTTGTTCTTGCCAAAGATTTTGTTAAAAATTTAAAGGAATATGTTGAATACATTCTCTGTGCCCTGTGCAAGAGATTTTGGTACTAACTACAGCAAGATAGGATGGTGCCTGTCACCTGGTCACATGACCAGAGCGTTATCACGTGATCACGTGACTGATGGGCTCCTCTTGAACCCTCTTTGAAATGATTTTCATCTGTGCTGTTCCAGGTGCCGCTGTTCATCCCAGCCTTGTTTTCCTTCACGTGTCTCTTCATGGTCGCCCTTTCCCTTTATTCGGACCCATTTAGTACAGGGATTGGTTTCATCATCACTCTGACCGGGGTCCCTGCCTACTATCTCTTTATTATATGGGACAAGAAACCTAAGTGGTTTAGAAGAATGTCAGGTAAGACTTTTAACCGGTTCCTGGACCTTTGAGAAACCAGGCTGTAGAAAACTCATCTCTGTGTACATCTGCCACACTCATACCTTAAAGTTTGAAAATACCAGTGGGGAAATTGCTAGTTTGAATACATTCCTGCATTCTGATTAAAACTGGTAGAAGAAAAGGCAGGAAGGATGTTTAGGGTTGGGCCACTGAATCCTTTCAGGATATTTAGTTTGAGTTGCTTTAATTAATTTTTAGGTAGAATTTCATCAGCAGTTCTGTAACTGACTTAATTGTTCTTCTGATTCCCTTACTAACCTGATTATTTTTATTCTGGGTTGAACGCAGTTTATTGATTCTATATGATAACATACACTTTGATGAGTGATATGAGATTTGGTGGGGAGTTAGGTGGAGCCTGCAAAAATCTTAAATATCATGAGTGTAACACTACCCTATTGGTGACTCACTGGGGGTCATAAGAATGGTAAGAACAACACAAGGAGAGTAACAGCTCAGAGTTATTGAGTGATTTCTGTGTATTAGCCCATATATGACCTTATTTAATCCTTCAGACAACTTTCTGAGGTAGAAAACATGAGCCCCATTTCATAGGTTTTGAGTTCTGGTGTGGGAGAATCCACGTGACGTATTCCAAGTCCTGCAGATAGTACGGAGAAGGCCTAGAATTCAAACTTAGGCAGTTTGTACTTTATAAAAGTTGTCTTGGTGGGGAGACAGTGAGGATGGATTAGAGAGCACGAGGCTAAAGACATTCTGGAGAATAGAGATTGGTGCTTACCCCAGTAATTCTACAAGAACTGAGGAGAGTCTGAACATAGGGAATGTTGGCAGGGTCCGAGAGAAAGTGAGAAAAAGTAAAGAAGAAAAACCAACAGAGCTTGGTGACCAGGTGAGTTGGAAGAGGAGAAAATACAGGAAATTAATAAGTAGGAAGGGTGCTTAAGAAAAGCCTCTGCTGAAGGCCTCTCCCGCTGTCAGGGGCTCTTCCAAGCAAGATCCTTCTCTTACATCATCATCTCATTCAGTCCTCCACGAGACCCACGTGTGAGTTGGTTTATTGGGAAAACCAGGGCTCAGGGAGATGGGAATTTATTTTTGAGTGTGTAGATTTTAAACCATTGAGCTTGGATGTGAACCCACATCCGCTGGACTTCAGATTCATGCTCTTTTTAGATTGGGTGCCTGGGGGAAGAGAGAGAGAGGTTAAAAAATATATCCAGAGGAGCAGATATGTTCTTATGGGTGAGTTTGGTGACTTTGAAGATCAACTTTTCTTCTCATTCATTTTAATTTACTGACTTTACCATCATTAATGTTTAAAAGCCCAGTAAAATGTTCAGGGAGATTGCTGGTAAAATTATTAATAAATAATGTCAGTGTTACTAAAAATAGAAAAACAAAACCCAACTTTGTAGACATACTGCATCTCTAGTGTGCTACACAAACTCACTTAGAAGCTGGTCATTTAAAATAGACTTCTGCTACTACTCTTTCTGAGCTTTTAATTGATATTTGGTATCTTTAGACCTTATGCTACTATTTGTACATGAATTTCATTTCCTAGCTGGCAACACTGTTCCCCAAAGAAGCATTACTATAAAAGTTAGTTTCTTTAAGGCTAACACAGGCACGCTGGTTGCCTAGCAGGGAATTTAATCTCTGTTTCTTGTTAAATCATACCAGTTTTTTTGGTAGAATGTTTTTAGTTATGTTTTCTCTATTGTAGGCACTAAATAAAGAGCCTTTTCTGTAAACAAACAAACACACACACAAAAAATACCCAAGGCTTGTTAAACAATATTTATCATTAGGATTGCTCATTACCGATGTTCAGGGCAGATTAGTACTCAAAACTGTGAGGTTTGTGTCAATCTCAGATCCTGGCTAGGAGATAATTAAAACCCCAGAGCGTGTGGAAAACCATGAGGATTTAGGAAGAAAGAGCTAGCCCTGGAGGTGGACTACAGTGAGAGAGAGCATGATAAAAGAACAGATTCCTTGTTCTTTCCCACTTGTGCGGCTTTTTGGCCCTCCTGTTGGTAGTCAGCCAACGCTAAAAATTCTTCCCTTTTGCTAACATGTGCGTATTTTGTCCCCTTTCTTTGCTAGTGTATATCCACTACAGGTTTTCCACTTGCTCCTTCTTTGGTGTTTTTCCATGCTCACGTAATTTTGAAGTTTTCTGTTATTTTTCTGTCTCCAATGACATTTTGAACATCTCCAAGGACTCCAAATTTAGTGTTAGCTATTTGCGAAAGTGGCAGCAATGCAGTGGTCCCATAATGGTTATTTGGTTTTCGACAATGCCATCGAGTCTTACCAGGGAGCATGGCAATTCTGCCTTTAAACTGCGATCATTGTAACCCTTTATCTTTATAGCTGCCTTGAAAGTGAGTTTGCAAAAAGCAGCACTCCTCCGTAATTTTGTTTGATTTTCCTCTTAGGCAGCATTCTTGGAGTAAAATAAAGAAAATTCATATTTATTGCAGCAGTAGCAAGTATTTCCTAGCCTTTGGCCAAAACAAAACACACACACACAGACACACCACACAGCAGAGTCCTGAACCCCACCTCGCCTCTTCGCCCGACTACCTCCGTGTTGTTAGGAGAAACTCAGTGTGTACTTGGAGGGCAGGGAGCCTCTGCTTGAAGCAATGTGCTCAGATTTACCCTTAGATTGTTTAGTGGGGGAACATTCTTCAGCCTCGGTATGATCACTTATCTTCACCCTACTATACATGATCAGATCAGGCCTGTGAAATGATAGTTTATCAAAATACATCTTACTTGGGGCGCTTCCATTAAAAAGACGCAAGGTCACTGAACAGCATTCAGAAAACGGAGCCAGCTTGCTGAGTTCAGATAGCCAGAGAATGTTCAGAACCCGAGGAGCTGCAAGTTTCAGAGATTTGATGAATTTCTCTGGCCACAGGATGCCAGTATTGAACCACGTTTCGTTTGATAGCATCCCTAGGAAGAAAAGAAAATGTGCTCTTAAGGGAATAGGATACACAGAGAGCTTTTTTCCCACCATCTGTGACAGAGTGCTTAATTCTTCTGGATCGCTCTTTATTTATTTATTTATTTGTAGAAACACGAGCTTCCCACCCAAGGGAAATGGGGCAGATACCCCACTGACAGACTCAAATGCGTGGAGAGAGCTAGACCTGCCCGACCCCGGCTCACAGCAGCCGATTTACTTGGCTGCCTCTCTGGATCAGCCAAAGCCCGTCACAGCTGAGAGTTCGTAGGAGAGGCTGGGAGCTGGTCCCTCTGGCTCGGGGCAAGATACGGAGGACAGCTGTATTTAAACAAAATCTTTAGTTATGAAGAATCATACTGGGCAGCACAGGCAGAGTGACTACAGTGCATCATCGTGGACAGCGATTTTGTAGAAGAACCAGAGTCCTAAAAGCATGTACTGCATACAGTGTGTCATGATAAGTTCGTTTATGATGCTTCACTGAAAGCTGCTGAATGAATACATTTGACAACCTTTTCAGGGAGACTGCGTGCAATGTTTTAAATGAGTTAAGCTTGCCTACATTAGTTAGGAGCCCAAATCATCTTCATGGTAAGGTAAAATGGGACCATGCATGGGAAGAGGTTGTGAAGGTTTAAAAAAAAAAACAAAAACAGATACTATTTATTCTTATTGTGATTTCTGGGAAAGATGGATTTTGTGCTCAGACTTCACAGGCTCATTCAATTCTGGCTGTAGTTCCTGTGCTCATACTGGGTGCGACTGGATAAATCAGATTTTGCAAGGTCAGTAGTTGTTTCAGCTGATTTCGGGAACAACTGCGGAACATGAAAAGCAAATCTAAAAACACTACAGTGGCTATCTGGTCTTACAGCTTACCTAACTGACGACAACAAATGAGATTCAATGGCTCAATTTTATTTAGAGAAATATTATCATGGGGCTGGTTGTCCCCAGAGCCAAAGGCCTTCTATTACTAGAGATGTAGTTGGAGGCCACATGATCTGAAGTTTTCCTAGACAAGCAGGAAGCTTCCTCAGAGGCTTACTTGGGTCTGCTGAGCACACCTGCCTGGCCCCGTGGCTGGAGATAGCCTGCGAGGAAAAGTTGGCATGACTCCAGCAGCTACTCAGAGCCAAAATCAATCACTCTGCTCATACCTCCGTTATGAAAATTATTTAAATCTCGAGATCCCAAGAGGGAGCATAAGAAAGCCACAGGAGAGACTGTCATCAGAGCTGATGGACCATAAGGGCAAAGAAGGGACTGCATATGCAGAACCAGAAGAGAGATTCCTGGGCCCCAATGTGCTCCTGAATAGAAGATCCAAAGTGAGCTCTCAGGAAGAGGAACGTGGCACGAGGGAAGCAACAGGGTCTCTTAAGTGGCTCTCCCTCTGTCTGGAACCCATGCAGTGTTGTGACCTGGGTAAAGTCAGATGTCTTAAGAAAGCAAAGGGCCCTGGGGAGGGGCGTGCTCCAGAATACCAAACACGCTTTTGGAAAAGGCTTTTGTTATGGACATGGAGGAGCAGATGCTGCATATAAAAGGCAGTTGTATTTACAAAACAGAAACAGACTCACAGACAGAGAAAACAAACTGCTGGTTACCAGAGGGGAAGGGGGTGGGAAGGGATAAATTGGGAGTTCAGGATTTGTAGATACTAACTACTATATATAAAATAGATAAACAACAAGTTTCTACTGTGTGTCGCATAGGGAACTATATCCAATATCTTGGAGTAACTTAGAATGAAAAAGAATAGGAAAAGGAATATATGTATGTATATGTATGACTGAAACATTATGCTGCACACCAGAAATTGACACATTGTAAACTGACTATATTTCAATAAAAAGGCAGTTATGGGGGAAAAAAAGAGAAATCTTGGTAGACCAATGCATGAATAGTTACACACACACACACACACACACACTCAAGAAAGGCAGGAGTTGTGGAGATGAGTTCAGGTAACTACGGCAGGACTTCTCCAGAGGAGGGGCTGCAAAGTCTATCAGTTTAATGCCACTGCTTTGCATCTGACCCTGGCAGACCTCTTGTTGTTTCAACCTCTCAGGTAGCCCTAGCTCTTTCTCTGCCTGCAAAAGCCACATCTCCCTGGCTGTTGATTGATATTTCCTTTTTCCACATTCTATTTTTCTAGAATAATTTGATCACTTCCCTTCTCCGTAAACATGAACTTGTGTCACTCCTGAGTGTTCCCCTGTGCTCCACATACATCTCAATGTAGAGTGGACTGTGACAAAATATAATTTATTCAAGGAACATTTACATATAGTTTACCACTTGACAAAATTGTGGTAGGTCCTTTATAATGAATGTATATTATAAAAATCAGTATGCTGACGAAAACAACTTCAGGGAACACTGTTGTGAAGGATGAAAAACATACCTTTTTTAGTGGTGTTAAATATTGCTGGAAAGGGACTACCACAGATGACAAGTCACAAAAGAGGAAAAAGGTGGCGTGTCTGGATGAGAGATGATGTGGGTCTGAAACCATCAAGACAATAGACGCTTGGGGGCTGCAGAGGTTCTGTAGGGACTGATTACAAAGACAAGAGGTGAACAAGAACTAGTATCTCAGGAAACAAGAGTCACAGGTTCTAAGACTGCCCAGATAAAATGACCTTAGAAGTTGTCAAGCCCAGTGGTTCAGACATTTTAGTGTCTGTCAGAATGACAGATCTCTGGGACCTACCTTCAGTTTCTAATTCAATATGTCTAGAATGGGGCTTGAAAAACTGCATTTCTAATATCTCAGGTGATTGTAATGTTGCTGGCCTGGGGATTATACTTTGAGAATCAGTATTCTAGTGCAAATCCCTCATTCTTTATTTATTAATTTTTTGAGGTATAGTTGACACATAACATTAAGATATAAGATGTATTTACTTGATATATTTATTTATTGCAATATGATACTATATTAGCATTAGCTAATGCCTTATCATGTCACATATTTATCATTTCTTTTGTTCTTATCAAGAACAGTTAAGATTTAGTCTCTTAGCAACTTTTATAATAGAGCCTTATTAAATAAATATGTTATTGATTTAGAGCTCCAGAATTTATTTATTTATTGGTTGTAAGTTTATACCCCTAAGCAACATCTCTTTAATTTCCCCACCTTCTAGCCTCTGGTGACCACCAGTCCCCTCTGTTTTCATAACTTCAGTTTTTTTAGATTCCACACATAGTATCATACAGTATTTGTCTCTGACTTATGTCACTTAGCATAATGTCTTCCAGGTCCACCCATGTTGTTGCAAATGACAGGATTTCTTTCTTTCTTATGGCTGAGTAATATTCCAGATGTGGTATACGTACTATATCTTCTTTTTGCATTCTTCTGTTGATGGACATTTAAGCTGTTTCCTTATCTTGGCTGTTAGTGATGCTACAGTGAATGAGCATGGGTGTACATCTGAGATACTGATTTCAATTCCTTTGGATACGTACCTAGGAATGGGATGGCTAGATCATATGGTAGTTCAATTTTTAAGATTTTGAGGAACCACCGTTCTGTTTTCCACATTGGCTGTACTGATTCACATTCCCACCAACAGTGTATAAATATTCCTTTTCCTCCACATCCTCACCATTTATTATCTCTCATCTTTTTGATAAAAGCCATCCTAACAGGTGAAGGTGATATTTTATTATGGTTTTGATTTGCATTTTTCCTGATGATTATTGATGTTGAACATCTTTGCATACACCTGTTGGCCATTTGTATATCTTCTTTGGAAAAATATCTATTCAGGTCTTTTGTCAATTTTTAAATTGGATTATCTTCTCTTTGGCTATTGACTTGTGAATTCTTTATATATTTTGGATTGTAGTCCCTTATCAGATGTATGGTTTGCAAATATTTTCTCCCATTCTTCAGGTTGTCTTTTTAATTTTTGGATTATTTGCTGTGCAGAAGCGTTTTAGTTTAATGTAGTCATACTTTATTTTAGTTTTTGTTGCCTGTGCTTCTGGTGACTTATCCAAGCAATCATTTCCTAGACCAATATCAAGGATCTTTCCCTTATGTTTTCTTCTAGGAGCTTTATGGTTTTAGATCTTACATTTAAATCTTTGATCCATTTCAAGTTAATTTTTGTGAGTATAAAATAGGAGTTCAGTTTCATTCTTTTGCATGTAGAATGCATCTAGTTTTCCCAATTACCATTTATTGAAGAAACTGTCCTTCCTATTGTGTGTTCTTGGCACCCTTGTTAGTGCACTATGTGTATGGTCTGGGCTCTCCATTCTGTTCCACTTACCTATATGCCTGCTTTTATGCCAGTACCATACTGTTTTGATTACTATAACTTTGTAAGATAGCTTGAAATCAGATATTGGAATGCCACCAGCTTTGTCCTTCTTCCTTAGGATTACTTTGTGGTTCCAGACAAATTTTAGAGTGATTTTCTGCTATTTCTGTGAAAAATGTCATTGGAATTGGGATTGGGATTGGGATTGCATTGAACCTCTAGATCTCTTTGGGTCATATGGACATTTTCACATTACTTCTTCCAACTTCGGAACACAGGATATCTTTCTATTGGCTAGAGTCTTCAGTTTCTTTCATTAAAGTGTTAAAGCTTTTTGTGTATGTTTTTCACCTCCCTGATTAAACTTCCTGATTAAGACATTTTAATTTTTGATGCTATTATAAATGGGTTTGTTTTCTAAATTCTCTTTCAGCTAATTCATTGTTAATGTATAGAAATACAACTAATTTCTGTATGTTGATTTTCTATCCTGTAATTTTATTGAATTCATTTATTAGTTCTAACAGTTTTTTAATGGTCTTTGGGGCTTTCTGTATATAAAATCTGTCATTGTTGAACAGAGATCATTTTACTTCTTCCTTTCTGATATGGATACCTTTTATTTCTTTTTCTACCTAATTGCTCTGGCTAGAACTTCTAGTACTAGAATGAATCCTTGCATTCCAGAGATAAATCCCACTTGATCATGGTAAATGATCTGTTTAATGTGCTGTTGAATTTGGATTGCTAATATTTTGTTGAGAATTTTGGCATCTATATTCATCAGGGATATTGGTCTGTAATGCTATTTTCTTATAGTGTCTTTGTCTGGATTTAGTATCAGGGTACTGCTCATAAAATGAGTTTGGAAGCATTCCCTCTTTTTCATACTTTCATATATTTTCATGTTACTGATTAGCATGTTTTTATTTCAGTTTAAAGAACTCCTTTTAGCATTTCTTGTAGGGCAGGTCTAATGGCTACAAATTCCCTCAGCTTTTTTTGGTCTTGGAAAGTCTTTATCTCCTTCAGTGCTATCTGACAGCTTTTCTAGTAAAGTATTCTTGATGGCAGTTTTTTCCTGTGAACACTTTGAATATATCATCTGTCAAATTTCTGCTGAGAAATCTCCTGATAGCCTGATCAGGATTCCCTCATATGTGATGATTCTTTTTTCTTTTGCTACTTTTAAAATTTCCTCTTTGTCTTTGATTTTTGAGAGCTTTCTTTTAATGCATCTCAGTGAAGATCTCTTTGGGTTGAATCTGTTTGGGGGTCTTTGAGCTTCCTGTACTTTGATGGCTATATCTCTTCCCAGATTTGAGTTTTCAGATATTGTGTTTTAAAAGAAGTTTTCTGGACCTTTCTCCTTCTCTTCTCCTTCTGGGACTCCCGTAATATGGATGTTGTTTCTCTTGATCATGTTCCATGGTTCATGTAGGCTTTCTTCATTCTTTTACTCTAGTTTCTTTATTCTCCTCTGTCTGGATAATATCAAGAGATCTGTCTTGAAGGTCACAGATCTTTCTTTTGTCTGACGGAGCCTATTGTTGAAGCTATCACATTTTTTCATTTCATTCATTGTATTCTTCAGCTCCAGAATTTCTGATTGGTTGTTTTTATGATTTCTATTTCTTTGCTGAATTTCCCATTTTGTTTGTATATTGTTTCCTGAGTTCATTGATTTATCTATTTGTGTTCTCTTGCATATTGCTGAGCTGCCTTCAAATCATTCTTTTGAATTATTTTTCAGATAACACAGATCTCCACTTCCTTAGGATTAGTTACTGGAGTAATATTGCGTTCCTTTGGTGATGTCATATTTCCTTGCTTTTTCATGTTTCTGATGGATCTCTGTTGATACCTGTGCATTAGAAGGTGTAGTAACCTCTTCCAGTCTTTTCAGACTGGCTCCAGTAGGGAAAGACTTCCCCCCAGAGGTGGATGTAGGAGCACCTGCTGGGTAGGATGCAGTGTCTTTGATTCCTGAGGAAGCACAGTGATGTAGTCTCCATGCCACTCCATTGGCTGATGCTGAAATTGGCCACACTTTTATGGCTGAGGTTACAGAGGACCTGCAGGTTGCAGTGGCAGGTAGGGCTACTAGGATTTTCAGAGGCTGAGGCTGCTGGGGTCTTCTTGCTCTCCTCTACTTTTTTTGCACATACGAGGAAGCTCTAGCTGAGGAGACCCCTCTTAGTGCCTGGTCTGATGTGCTGACACTCAGAGGAGTATTGGAACTGGGGTCCTAGGGTCAGGCACACATGGAACTAGCACAGTGCCACGGTCATGGAGCATAGGTGCCCTTGCTGTGACTGCGACACGGGTGTCTACAACGCAGGCATGTGCCAATGGAACTGGTACCCGGGTCTCAAGGGCTCACTGCTGTGACTCGTGCTGATGTCACTGCACAGCAGTGACAAGGGTCTTGGGATGATGGTGCAGTGGTGGATTGGGCCCAGAAGGCAGGGTGCAGTAGTAGCACAACCTGGCAATGGTGGGTCAGTCTCAACTCTAGCCCCCTGGGAACACACGCAGGAGAATAGTCCAACTCCAGTAGTTGTTTGTTAAAGCTATGTGTTGGGATTCAGGGAACTGGGCACAGAGTAGTGGCAGCAAGGCCCTAGCAATGACAATTCAGAGGTGCCACCTGGCATGGCGAGGGAGAGGTGAGGTTCAGGGCAGGGGCAGTATGTCTGGCAGTCAGAGCCAGGACCTGGGACCTTTGAGGCAGGACTCAGGGCAGTAAGAACTCACCTCAGCAATGACAGTTCTGAGTCTTGACCTGGCATGGGAGTTGGGGCACAAGGCAATAGCACAGCCCCAATAATGGCAGCCAAAGCATGACTTGGGACCCTGGAGGCAGGACTCTGGTCAGGGAAGTTGCCTTGTTAATGGTGGAGCAAGGCCCCATCCTGGGGCTGTGGGTAGGCAAAGAGCAGTCACAGCTCTGGTCTCATATATGGCAATGGACTGTGGTACTCAGTCCATGAGAGTGGGGCACAGAAACACTGGGCCCCCTGAGGGCAGGTCTCACCTCAGCAACAGCTCCAGCCTCTGGGAGTAGTCCAGAGGAGGTTGGGGTACCACAGGCCACTCCATCAGCTAGGGTCAGCATCACTGAAGACTGAGAGCCCTCTGTACCAAAAGCTGCAAACAACCGAAATGGTGAGGCTTGCTGTGGTCCTGCTGCTCTCCTTCTCCCCCTGTGATGGGCTTCCTCTGAGAGGATCCCTCCTGGTGCCCAGCAGCTCTTAACTGGGAGATGGGACGATGTGGGCAGAATACTTCCTTTACTTTCCTACGCGGCCATCCTTGACTGGTGAGCTCCGCTGGGTGTTTTTTGCTGCTGCTTCTGTGTTGTCTAGAGCTTTCCCTGAACTGTTTTCTTCCATTTGTAGCTGTTCATTGCTCTTGGGGTTTTTTCTGTTTGTTTATTTTGGGGGGAGTAGGTAAGTGTTGGGACCTCCCAGCCCTCCATCTTGCTGACGTCATTCCTGAGTCCCTCCTGCTGCAGATGAAGCAAACAAGGCCCTAGGAGATAAGATGTTTTGCTCAATACACTACCCATTTGAGACTAGAAAGTACATTGTGATCCTTCTGATTCTTCTAGGTGCAAAAGCAACAAACCAATTTTAGACTGAATATGAAGTGTATTTTTGAACATTTATTTATATCTTGGTCCTGTTGTCTCAAAATATTTTCAGTCCCCCCTGGTTCATGAATAAAAGTCCTTATTTGAATACAAAATATTAATGTATTCTTGCTGAGAAGCCATCATGGGAAGTATAGAAGTGACAAATACATTAATTGAACATGATAGGGTTCTAATGAAATAAATAATTCTTGAAAGTGCTCTATGAAGTAGGCAGTTGCGTGTTTTCAGTATTCAACCCCAGATAATTCACATTTTGCTGTTTTTTTGTACATTTCTGATTTCTATGCATTTTTAATTTCTCTTCTTTATTTTTTTGTAGACAAGATAACCAGAACATTACAAATAATACTGGAAGTTGTACCAGAAGAAGATTGCCAAAAATTATGAATTAATGCATTTGAAATCTTGGCAATCTCTCCTTGGCCTTGTTTCTGCCCAAAGAGCTGAAACAAACAAAATAAAATGGAACTTCACTCCATTTTATGAAAATCCAGAGGATTGCAACTTTGGGAATGGACTAAATTAGTTATTTCTGTCTTCTAGTGTATTCAAACTAGCTGGTTTCTAAGAAATTTAGTTTTAACTCTGTGTAGTTATAGAATGCTGATAGGCAGTTATACCACAAGTTCACATGATTTTTGAGTCCCTGATACCTACCAGATGAGGTCAGGGAAAAAGACTAGAGAATGGACAATTACTTTAGGGATCTTTCTCTGTAAATGTCTTACGGCTAAGAACCTTCAAACTGAAGACTGAGATGTTTTCTGTATATATGGGTTTTGTAGAAACAATTTTTATATACTGTAGATAACTGTACTGTGAAAAGTGTTTTCTCTTCTTATGCGGAAAAAAAGTGTATGTCATCATTACAGACAGAGGAAAGAAATTTGTTTTACATTGACATTCCATTGTTTCCCACAGATATCAACTTAGATACTACTCATCTTTTAATATTATTATACCCAGAGAATTTTGAACGAAGAACAGAGAGGGTATGCTAAATTTTAATAAATATATATTAAAGCCAAGTTTCTAGGGGCTATTGTTGATGAGGAAAATCCAGGAATTATGTTTAAGTAAACAAGTTTTTGAGAATTTATGTTAGGTTTTGTTCACTCATCATCAGAAACCTCTGTGGTTACGTGCTCTTTTGATTTCACAGCCACTGATTTGATCAGGAAAGGATGTATAACACCTTTTTGAGAGCAAAGCAATAGTCAATCTGGAATTAAAGCCTCTTAAGCACAATTCAGTGGTTTCACTAATAATTTACCCGTTGGTAAATGTATCTAAATATGTGCATTTAAAAGTTTTCAAGTTATAATATCAATATAAGACAGAAAATCACCAAGAAACAGAATCCTCAACATATTATGCCTAGCTCTGTAGTTCTATATGCAATGTTAGTAATTCTGAACAGTTTTTTAGTTTCATAGCTATTTTTGCATGGTGATGAATTTTGACAGTTTGTACATTTTCTTTATACATTTTATACTGTGTTAAAATATCTCTGGATAATACTGTCCATATCAGTTAGGAAAAGGCATGTATTTACATAAAAGTTAAGGAAGAAATGTCACTGCTAAGTAAGATTTACAACTGTTTCTAAAAATTTTACCACTACTGTATCTAGGTTTTGTCAGTAATTGCCTCACCTTAATTATCATTCAAATTGTAAAAGAGGTAACTGATAACAAGTTCACTGAAAGAAGGAGAAACTCTGCATGAAGTGTGTGTATTCAGATGGGTATTATTATGTTAGGCTTAGAAAATATTGTGGAATTTCCAAATAAGAATAATATAATGATGAAATTTGTTAACTATTATTTACATAAATGTCATATTAAATAGTTAATTATAGCCAGAGTATTTTTCATCCTTTAATTTTTGTCTATTTGAAAAAGAAGAATTTTCGGAAGAATTACACTGATTAAAATCATTAAGAGCAGATGTAGAGTTCATAAACAATTGATCAAAGTAGAAATGATGATAATTTGAGTCAATTCCAATTCATTAATTTTCAATTCATTAATTTCAATTTCAAAATTCAATTTAGTTAATTTCAATTTATTATATATCCAAGATTGAAAATTTTTCAGCCAAACCTTACCTCTGGCTCTTTAAGTGAACTCATAAAAATTCCTTCCTTTTTCTTCTACCTTGGGTTTTCATAGGGTTTTCAAAATTTGATCTGTAATCTATACTTCATATATCCACTTGTATATATCTGTCTCCACTAAATGAATTTGTTGCTAGAGGTAAAAATAGATTTCCTTTATATTCCTATTTTTTATAGTCTAAGCCTATATAATCTAAATCAGCACACTCTTCTGGAGTTTTTTTCTTTTCTAATTAAAAAAAAAAAAAAAAAAAGGTGAAGTCTCATGGAGAAGTGTGTATAGTTCTTGCTTACTCCAGAGGTTAATGTGCTTATATCAAAGTGGCAAATAGGTCTCCTCATTTTATTTATTTGTTTAGTTTTGGTTTTAATTTCTCTTTAAATATATCACTATACAAGCTCACTAGGTTACATATTCCTTATTATTTTCATCATTTTTAGAATGATTTTTACATTGTTAAATTTGTAATGCCATTGTAATACTACTTTAACCAGATGGAAAGTCAGTCAATAATTTTTTTTTAAGTGGTGAGGATTAAGTTCCATTTCAACTTATTTTTGGGTTACATAATGACAAGATACAGGGTTTATGTAATCACCAAACTGATACTCATAACATTTATTTGGAATGGTATTATGTCAAGCAGATTCCAGTTTGAAAACTTTCCTGCACATTTTTACACATATGTGTATTTTTATACTAAGTAACTTTTTTCTCATATATTTAGAAAATTTTTTCTCATATATATTTTTTCATATATTGAACTACTACATGTGATATGTTTGTACCAGTGTGCCTATTCAAATGTTTAAAGACATTTTATGAATTTATTATAACACAAATGATAAAAGTGGCCAATATAATTCAAGACAAGTAGAATACTATTTTCAAATGTTCTGCTTTTTGGTACATAGATTCTCAAGTATTTAATTATGAATTAAGTAGATCTAGTAAAGACTTACAAAGCTGTAACAGTTTAATGTAAAAAATGGAGTGATTCTCCTTACACAATTGTGAATATTTCAGTAAATGTTTTTGACCCCTTTTTAAAGGTATTAGATTATTTTTCTGAGAGTTTTCTTTGATCACAAGAAGAAAACTGTTATAAATGGTGTCCTGGTCAGCTGGAAGTAGACCCTGTTCTTGTCTTTCTTTAGGAGATTAAAGATTTGTCCTAGGAAAGATGTTGAACTCTGGTACCAAACATAAACGTTAGATGTGTGTACGCACACATATGCGTGTCTGCTTGTACTGTGTCTCCTCGGCCCCTGCAAGCACAAAATTAGGACAGATTATTAGGTTCCATTAGCAATTTGTGGTAGTTTCTCTAACACTAAAATAAGTACATTGAAACAAATTTCCAGATTGTCCTTCGTGTCTGATACGGTTGTTTTCCCAATTGCTATTTGACATATCAACAGATGGTTAACAAGAGTACAATTATATAACTCAATGGAATTCTATGTTGAACTGTAATCAGTCTTCAGGAAACTCATTCATTTACCTCTATTTGAGATGAATGTAATACAGACTGATAAAGGGAGCATCTTTGACCAATATTTGATTTCTTATAATTGAAGCATAGATTATGAAAAGACAGAAAACTGAAGTCCAGAGTAGCTGGAAATGAAAGGTAGTATATGATTAGAGGTAGCAATATTTTTGTCTAGTTTATAATGCAATATAGATAGAGAAGTATTAAAAAACGGTCTGCTGTACACAGGTGGCTATCCTGAGAAACTAATGAAATGTAAGCTTCAGTGCCCCTCACTTACAGATGCCCCTTCCCTGGTCCTGTACTTAATTTTGCATTAGGAATTTTGTATTAATTTTCCTAAAGTAGATTAGCAAAATTATATATACTTCTGACCCTACAAAATCTGCATCTGTCCCGGTGAGAAAGATCAAAGTACCCCCATTACTTTTTCTTTTAGAAATAAGCATGGGGGATTTGTAGGATATATATTCAAGTAATAAAGTAGTGAGTTAACTGAAATCTTTCTATATAAGTAACTTTCTCATAATATTTATTATATGTGATATATAAGGAGAAAGTGTCTCTGTTGACATTTTATGTGTCAGTTCTGAATGATAGATAAACAAAGAATGGGAATTTAATTGTAGCTTTTTTTTTTTTTTTAAGTCTGGAAAGAAATATAGAGAGATTTGGGGTTCGAATGCAGATGAGTCCAGAAATTTGATTTTACTTAAATAAAACCTTGCTCCATTTTACCCTATGTGATATGCTTTATGTCAGTGCTGATGATGTTTACAAAGTTACATTTTACTTTCCTAACCATTCAAAGTCAGGAATAAAAGCATGGCATTGTGCAACTGACAAGAAGCCCACAGCGGATACAAATTAGAGTAGATAATGAGTCATCGTGACAGCTTCTGTTTACATTATTTATATATAGGTAAAACAATTATTACTTATAAATGTATTTTAGGTTAAATTTCCCATATAGTATTTTCACTTTATCCCAATATATTTAAAACCTAAAATTGTAACCTGTATGTATTATTAGTACTGTACTTAAAACAATATTTTAATAGCCAATCTGGGGAGATAATCCTTCTTTTTGTTGCATTTTCAAATTATTTGGAGTCTAAAAAGAAATACTTGGTCTGTTTTTAGATCTGATACAAATTCACGAAGGTGTACAATGTGGTCTCACAGAAAGTTCTCCAGTTTTCCATATGTTGTGAGATACTGTCTTTCTCTACGTCCTCATCAGGATATTAACTTGATCTTTTTGAACCATTTCTGTTTTTTGAATGAATCAGCGATTCCCTTTGTTTTGTCTTTTATTTTTTGACATGATATTTTCAAGATAGGAGTGAGTCTAAATTTAAATTTATACAGCTACCTGTATAAATTTATGCAATTACATTTTCAAGATAGAAATGAGTCTTAATTTGATATAATTACCTGATATTCGTAGTGTGAAACTATCACTTGGATCACTTCCTTGGGAATTCCCTCCTCCTTCTCTCTATTATCATTGGCTTTAAAATATCACTGGAGGATGGTGACAGTCTCCAGTTATCTGTTACATGTGTGTATTTTGGCTACTTGGATCAAGGGTACATTTGGAGTATCAATAACTGCCTTAGCAGTTTTATAGATAGCAGTTCTCTCAAGAAACTGGCGCATTAGGTATCTGGAGCCATACAGATGGATACACTGGTTTTAAAGTGAATATACTTTTTTTCCCTCAACATATACGCTACTGATTTTATTTTTAAAAGTATGACTTTCAAGTGAGTTAATTTCTTCGTTGGAAGACTTGCCTCCTGAGTCCTTATTACCTCTTGTTGAAGCCTCTAAAGGCCATGTTGAATGCTGAAGAGAAAGAAAGGAAAAAAACCAAAAAAACTAAAAACTAATGCACAGTAATCTCTTTTGCAGCAGTGACTGTGTTCAGAGTACTTTGTGCAGCAGGATGTTTTGCACAGCATCTTGTGGGAAAACAGATTAGTGCTTTGGATGTTACAGCTATATAACTGGTTGGGTTGTGAGGGGCCTGACTTAAATGAGGGTTTGTGAAGTGAGACCTCACTTACTCCTACTGAGTAACATTCTTCTGTGCATGCTCGGAAGCACATTCGTGTTGCACCAGGGGCCAATGCGATGTGGTTCCCTGGTTCTAGGTTTAAACTGATTTATTTTAAAGGATTTCTGAATTATTTTTTTCCCTAGCATTTCTCCTGCATTCGAATTTTCTGCTTACTGGCTATTGTAATATAAAGTAAAAATACATTGGAGAAATAGAACACAGATTGTTTAAAATGAGTGTATGCTTATAACAAAATAGAAATGATCTACGTTAAACTACTGTGTATATTAATGATTTCAAACACTACCACATAGCACTTTTAAATTGCTCTTTTAAATTGCTCTATAGTGCTATGGTTATCATGTAAACCACAAGAACCCTCTAAAAATTTTAAGTCATCCCAGATTATTTTGATTCTCTTCTTGGAGAACTTTTTTACTTAATAGTTTTCCCTTGTGAATGTTATTACTGCTGCTATAAATTTAGAATTTAACTATTGATACTTACAGTTTGAAAACAGGGTTCGTCTTTTGACATTATCTAAGTTAAGAGAGTGACGTATCACTTTATTCTTGGTTATTTTGAACACAGGCATTTGCCCCAAATTTCTATCCTTTTGTAGATGAATTGTAGCACAATAGTAATGAATTTTCAGTAGTACCTGTCAGCATTTTGGGAACTTTGTGAACATAAGCATCAGAAGTTTAAAAAAAATTGCTTATTACCGTGTAATACGGTGTCTTCTTTTTTGACAAACTAGCGAACAAACATAGAATTTTTCGCTGATGCTAAATGTTAACTACCTGTGGTTTTATAATAAGTCAAAGAAAGAGGAAAGACAAGTAGCTTCGTGTATTGAATGCTTCGTGAATTGAATTTGTCCTAGTTTTCTGACAAAGACTTGACTCTGGGTTTCCTAGAGCTTGATTTTTACTTATCATAGGGCTGATTAGATGGTAGTGATGCACTGGTAGGGATGGTTTGCAGTTGTTGACTCCGAGTTCATCTCACGATGAATCTTTCATGTTGTTTTATTGTGTGTTTATCTGTATTGACTCTATAAAAATGGGTTTAGTGAGCTTTGGGTTACAATTTGACCTGGTAAGAATCATTTCTTTTTCAACTATCAAGGAATAGAAAACTCCGTATGTATTGGTACGTCTGTGTCAACATAGTGTTAGGAACTATATGTGAATGTATTTAAATGTCTTTCTTAGTCTGTGACAAGCATCAGTAATTTGCACCGATGGAATGAATTTAGCCCAGTGGGAAAGTAGTAGGTTATTCTGGAGGGCCGTGCTCGCAGCTGTCTCTTTGATCTGTGCTTAGAGGTTAATTTATAGACCAGCTCTATCCCTTCACTTGGATCTGGAATGCATCTGTCATGACCTTGTACCATTCCCCAGATTGAGGAGTGAGGGGAGAGGTGGGTTTGGCCTTGTGCTATAAAATACAACAAGAAGTCCAGCTGAGGGAGAGTGAGCCTTAATGTCCTAAATTGTCCTCATCTGTGGTGGCATTTCTTCCTCCTGGCACTGTGATAAGGAAACTTGGTAAAGGGGATTGTGCGTCTTTCATACAAATTTTATACAATGTCTCAGATTGATAAATTCTTAAAAACCCAAATTCCTTTTCTTCATCTTTAGCCCAACCATATTAGAGGTACTAAGATATTTAACTATGAAAATATAAATGGTGCAAAGGGACTTTCATTTGTGGATCGTGCTGTGTTTCTTAGGGTTCTCTGGCACTGATGCCTCTGCCAGCATGTGATACATGAAATAAAATGGATTTTTCTACAGATTAATGATTTGCCTCTGGGGAGAGTTCTGGTACAGCAATCACACTGCCAGATGGTGTTTATGGGCTATTTGTGTAAGTGGTAAGATACTATGAAATAAGTGTGCTTTCATCTGATGGAAACTCTTGATGCATGTGTTTTTGTATGGAATAAATTTTGGTGCAATATGATGTCACTCAATGTTGCATTGAATTTAATTTCAATTGTGTTTATGTATATATATTCCTGTCACGCTTCTAGTTGCTTCAACCTTTGTGTATGTATTTTTGTATATATTTTTAGTTGAAATATTTTAAATGGAAATGAAATAAACATTTGATAGCTTACCTAATAAAAGTCATGATGTGTGTGTGTGTGTTTTTAAAGCGATATACATTCTATTAAGTTGAAGGCTTTGGTTTTAGTGATTGGGTTTTTCTATCACTGATTCTGTGAATTTGTTGAAGTATCCCACTTAACAGCAATTTCCTGAAAGTGGTGGCAGATTCATCAAACACTGTAGATATTCTTCTTCCTCGTGGCCTACCCATCTGTCCTGTACTCTGAAGCATTTGGCTACTTAGTCTTTTTTCCTGCCTCTTAACTAAAGTCTCATCTCTTGTCTAACTCTAATTCAGCCTGCAAGAGTTTTCCCAGCGCATTCTTTCTAAAACACAAATATGATAAATATCCTCAATGGTTTCACATTTATGTCTTTCTGGGTGGGTAAAGTCCACACTTCCGTATAACATGCAGGGCTTTCCATAATCTGCCACGTTACTTTCTCCAGCTACGAATGACCACTTCCATATTTGCTGCCACAATAGTAAATGTCTTCTTAGTGGTTGAGGAAAGTTGCCATTGTTTCACCTGACACACTGCAGATTCCTACAGGAACGATATTCCTCTGCTCCCTGTTTCTGTCTCTCATGCCCAGCATCGCACAATTCTACCCAATGTTCAGGATTGGGTTCAAAAGTCATCTCTTCCAGAAACTTTCCCCCAGCTGGCTCAGGACCTGACTCCTGACCATCTTCATCATCCGGGGCACACCTCTTTGTGGAACTCGTTGTACACCATTGTAACTGATTTGCTTGGTAACTTTCTTTCCCTGGATTTGCAGTTAATTTTTTACTGTCTTTTACTGACTAAAGCATAATAGGTACTCAGTTAATGTTTAGATTAATAAATTCAATAAATAAACAAATAACTTTCATCATTAGGTTTCAAGATAAACGTTTTTTTAGAAGCAGTTTGTATCACCTCTAAATGTAAGCAATCCATTAGATTCTGCGGAATTCTGTGAAATGTCCTACCTCCAGATTGTGAGAATACTGGGGAGTTTCAGTCTCTGTCCGCTCTTGTTCCTTCTCTCTTTCTCCCCAACCTCCACCCCACCCTGCTCCGCACTCCATGTTGGTAGGTGGGTCTTGAATAGAGGAAATGAGCAAATGACCTACCATGATCTCTTCCCATGAAAAGACATTTACGTTCCTATATTCTTCATAAGCTATCTTTTTCAGAATACTAATTTGAAAACAAATCTAATGGTCTGAACTGGAGAGCAGAAGAAAATCTATATTTTTGATGACCAAATTTCTCTTTGAAGTAGACATGGGAGATTAAATAGCACTTATTCCGGATGACATATTTTGGGAAAAGAGTGAAAAAGGAAACTAATAACTTTTGCACCTGTTAAATTTAAGCAAATTTGAAAAGAAATACAAACCATATGATATGTAGATATACTTACTTTTAAATGAATGAATATGACTGGAAATATATTTAAGGAAAATGTGTAGGAAAAATTAGATAATATATAATGGCTAATAATTTTTAAACACTAACATTAGGTTCTTAAACATGCTGATTTAGGTTCACAAAAGACTTTTGCAACTGAACTACATCTAGTAATTTTCTACTTTAATTTTTAAGCTATATCTAATTTATAAAAAATTGAGATGATGGATCCTGGGATAGGTGGGCAGGTCATGGATAACTATACTGTTGTTTTTGCCCCCACATGCCCTACAAATTGTATTTGCAGACTCTAGAAATCTGACTTTGAAGGTCAGGTCTTCATAGACACTTTTTGTTTTTATAGTCTTAAGCTTAAAAACACCTGGTCACCAGCAGGCATTAACTAAAAACTATGATCTTAAAATTTTTGATGTTTGAAAGAATTCAGAAATAAAATATAATTAGGTTTCAATACCCTTTAAAATTTTAGCTTTGAAGATTTATTAATCTCCAAAAGACATGAAACAAGATTTCAAAGGTGTTAATTCAGGTTAAATTATTACAAAAATTGAAATACCCTCCAGCTGTAATGAAATAAGTTAGTAAGTATAAATGAGTATAACCCTAAGAAATGTGTGAGCAAGCCGGTTACTTTCCTCTCATTCTAGTTTTTCTTAAAAATAAGAGAAACTAATCTTACTTTTGTCAAAGTAATTAACATTATAATTATAGAACAACATGTCATTATTATCGTTCTGTATTCTATTTCCTAAAGTCTAAACACAATGTACAAATTTATTTCATGCTCTGAATTCTGCCTTAAACTTCTGTTTTCTTCTTACTCCCCCATTGCTGTGTTCCTTTCAGAATTTGTTACTCAATGTGTTAAAATCAAAATTTAATTATTGATTAAACAGAAATTCACTAGGCACCTTCCCTATGCCAAGCAGTATGATGGGTGCTGGGGAGACCGTGCTAGCAGTTGGTACTGCCTCTGCTTCGTGAAGTTGAGGGCACAGTGTATTTTTTCATAATCATTCAAGTGGATTGTTAAGAATTAGGGTAAGTCTTGGGTGCTAGAAGGCAGCATACCCAGATATGGTCTGGTCTAGGAGGTTGGGGAAGGCTTTCCTAAGGATGTAGTATGACTGATATGGAAGGCTGGGTGCTCACGAACCAGGTAACGTGGAGGGAGGATGGAGAGCGTTACAGGCAAGGTGGACTGTGTGATAGAGGCCCTGAGCCAGTAAGAAGCAAGGTTTGTTTAAGAATATAAATTCAAGACCAGAGCAACTAGAACACAGGACAAAGTACATAATGCACCTCCGGAGAAGAGCAGTTGTAGAGAGCTTATTGGGCGATGTTCAAGACTTCGGTCTTTACCCTGTGTAAGGGAGATGGCACAGACCAGTGACAGCCACACAGAATGTGAACGCTGAACCTTATCACCATTTCAAATCTTACCCTCCCCTAAAACTTCTAAATAGAATTCTTTCAATAGTAAAAAAAAGAATTTATTTTGTTACATTCCTATTCTTCTTCTATTTTGCCTAATTAGTTCACACTGCCAGAAGTATTTGTAAACTGCAGTAGGCCCTGCACATATTATTGAAAGAGAAAATAATTACCAGAATATGTAATCAACAAAGGAGGGAAATCTTTTTTCCAGGAACTTTATTCTTGTCTATCCTTAGCATGTTTACCCCTCTCTTCCAACTTAGATTACATCTGATCTACGGTATTGAACACCCACCAACTATCATCTCTAGGATGGTTTGTAATTTTTTTTTTGAGAGATATTCCTCTGGTGCTATAATTTTTAAAGTTAATCTTAACTTTGAAAATTTATTTTTTGTCCAAATGAAAACATTACACAAAATCTACCTTACATGACCTATTGCTAATAGAGTTATTGTCTTACAAGTAAAGGTATCATACATTTGACTCTAATGGTTTAATATAAAAAATGTCAATGCTATAAATATTTGAATTTATTTTTGGCTCTATACAAATACAAAGAGTAAATTTTTCTTTTTTTTCCCACTCTTCATCATTCACAATGGATGAAAAGTGGCTCTTCTAGGAAGAGAAAAAGAATTTTGTTTAAGGAATTAGGGGAATAAAGTAAGAAAAATTATTTAAGATTATTTAAAGAACACTCCCATGGAAAGCATGGAATTCTCTGATACAGTTTTCCCCCAGCTTTATTGAGATATAACTGACAAATAATATTGTGTGAGTTTAGTACAATGTGATGACTCGATAAATGTACGTATTGTGAAATGATTACCACATTAAGGCTAGTTAGCTCATCCGTCACCACACACAGTTACATTTTTTCTATGGAGACAACATTTAAAACCTATTAACAAATTTCAAGTGTATACACAACACAGTACTGTTAACTAAGTCACCATGCTGTGTATTACATCCACGGAATGTATTCATTTTATAACAGAAAACTTCTACCCTTTGACCATCTCCTCATTCCCCTCACCCTTCAGCCCCTGGTAGCCACCAATCCACTTTCTATGAATTCGACTTTTTAGTTCCTACATACAAGCAAGATCAGAGAATATTTGTGTAGTCATTTTTTGGTGGAATATCTATAGTTCACTAAATAAATGATCATGTCAGCTGCAACAGAAGACAATTTTACTTCTTCCTTTCTGATCTGGGTTCCTTTTATTTCTGTTTCTTATCTAACTGCTCTGACTAGGACTTCTGTTACTATGTTGAGTAGGAGTGGTGAGAGTAGCCCTCTTGTCTTGTTCTTCGTCTTAGAGGAAAAACATACAAACTTCCAGTTAGGGATGATGTTAGCTGTGGGTTTGCTGTCTATGACCTTCATCATGTTGAGGGATATTCCTTCTATGCTCAGCTTGTTGAGAGTTTTTATCCTGAAAGGATGTTCTGTTTTGGCAAATGCTTTTTCTGCGTCTATTGAAAAGATCATGATTTTTATCTTTCATTCTATTAATGTGATGAATCACATGTATTGATTTGTATATATCTTACCATCTTTACATTCCAGAAATAAATCCCATTTGGTGATTTTGTGCAGTCCTTCTAATGTTGATTTTGGTTTGCTAGAGTTTTTTTGGTTTTGTTTTTTGGAATTTTTGTATCTGTATTCATCAGGCTGTGCTTCCCAGCTGGAGGGGGCCCCTGGTGGGACTCTGTATTTAGGCTGGGCTGTAGCCTGTGATCAAGCTGGTTGGCTCTATTCTAAGGCGAGGTCTCTGGCTGGGACCCCTGGTTGAGCAGGGCCACCAGCTGTACCTTGCAGTTGGGTGGGGCTGGAGGCTGTGATCCGTGGTTGCTAAGTGTTGCTGTCCAAGCTTCCTGGTTAGGTGGGGCCACGGGTATGTTCCATGATTGGGCAAGGTTACTGGCTGGGCTCTCTGCCTGGAAGAGGCTGCTTGCTGTGCTCAGCAGTTAGGCATTATTGTAGGCTTGGCTTGAGGCTGCCTAGGCTCATGGTTTGGGCTCCCTTGCAGACGGGGCTCAAAGTTATGTTCTGCAGTTGGGCTGGGCTGCCAGCTTGGCTCTTGGCCTCAGCTGGGCAACCAGCATGAGCTTCACAAGTGCCCAGAGTCTCTGGCTGGTTTTGCTAGTCAGGCGGGGCTAGAGGCCAGGCCTAGCAGTTGAGTGGAGCTGCTGACTTGCTTCACTGTCCTGGCAGTTTTGGAGAATGGATTCTGCCATTGGGGCAGCCTGCTGGCTGTACACCCAAACCAGGCAGGACTTCCTACTAAGCTCTCTGGCCAGACAGGGCCACCATCTTGGGTCTGCCGATGGGCAGAGCCGCTGGCTGAGATCTGAGGTCAGAC
Organism: Camelus bactrianus; assembly: GCF_048773025.1. Taxonomy (NCBI): domain Eukaryota; kingdom Metazoa; phylum Chordata; class Mammalia; order Artiodactyla; family Camelidae; genus Camelus; species Camelus bactrianus. The sequence continues at coordinate 38,314,965 of NC_133540.1, forward strand.
GCACTGCCAGCAGAAATGTTGTCTGCCAGGATCTATGCACTGGTAATTGTGAGCTCTGTTCCTCTTCTCCATCTCTAGCTGATTCCCCCAGTTATCCCTGTGAGGCCATACCTACATGGATTTCCTGGGAAGCCTTCTGGAATGCTGAGGAAGCTGGGTGTCCACCTGGATCTCTCCACTGGAGAAACTATAGGCCAGGGAGGACCTGCTAGGTTGGTGGTATACTGGCCTGGGGAAGGGGAGACATGGTCAAAGGAAAACCATCCTTCCTACCCTTCTAATGTGTGTGGTTGTTTTTTTTTTTTTTTTTTTTGGCTCAAAGGGATGCTTCAGCCTCACCCCCATGTTCTGGTTTCTTGGTATCTTCACAAAAGCATCTTACCTGGGGTTAATTGCTAGTTGCTCTTTCTGTGAGGGGAACTGAAGTCAGGAACTATCCATTTTGCCATTTCGCTCTGATACAGTTTTTGATACCCAAGTTCCCCTATCCTGAAGTTCCATTAACTAGATGTTTCTCTTATGCACTTATAGTGATATATTGATTTCCTTAAAAGAATAATTTGATATCATCCAGTTGTGCCTAATGATATGAAAAAGTTAATGTAGAAAGTCTATGATTATTAGTAAAACACTTTCTCAAATTAAAGCTCTCAGATTTCAGCGAGAGAGTATTGAATCAGAGGACTGAAAGGGCAGAAGAAATTGAACAATGGTTCAATTTTGTAATAGATGTTATTTATCATTTTTATTAAACTTTGTATTAGCCATGTGCTTTGCATTGACTAGGATACTCCTCACCATTGTCTATGAATAAAACAGATGACAAGTCTTACTTCCATTTTTGGATTAACAAAAATAGTTAAAATGGCTTGCCTCAGGCAACAGAGAAAGTCAGAGAGGTCAGGGTAGAAATTCTGATTATCAAATCCCTCTGAAATTTCAGACTGTTGAATCAAAGCATCTCTCAGGTAAATACAGTTACTTGATTTATAAGTTAATCAGTCATTAAATGTTTATTTTGTATCAGCTATATGATTAACAATGAGCTTTATGGTATGGGAAATGTACCATGATTCTTCAGCCCAAAGAACTCACAGTAATTCAGCTTGGATAAAGAAGAATTTGTAATAAACCACAGGAACACACAATTGAATACAATGTGTGATTAACTGTGAAAATGTGTGTTGGGCTTTGCATTTGACCTTAAACATTTGGAGGAGATGGTCAAGAGAGTCGAAGCTGATTTTGGATGATGATGATGTGTGTGTGGTTTACAATTTGATGAAAGGCAGGAACTAAAAGCACACTATGCTTTTAGTTAATAAAAGAGTTAAGTCTGAGTAGAGTCAAGGGTAGTAAATACAGAGAGGTTGATTGTATCACGTCCACTTACAGTGGTGCCTTTGAATCAGGAAAATGAGTTTGATCTGAAGATGGAAGCTGCTGAGGGCATTTCTGAAGGGAGTCATACAGTCAGAGTGGCAACGGAACAGGGTTGTCAGCTCTGCTAGAGTTTATGAGGAAAACTCTGGGATCAGCAAAATCTAGCTGACAAGCTTTTGCAGTAAACAGCTGTGAAGAAGTCTAGACTGGGATTGGAGCTAAAAGGGCAGATGAATGAGAAATTTTGGAGGAGAAACCAGACTTTGTGCCTGACTTACTATAGAGGATTCAGAGGAGGAGTCATAGGTGACCTCATGCTGTCAAGCCTGAATGCATGGACTTAACACGCATGCTTGGTGGTAAACGCCTGGTTTCCTGGTACGAAGCGGTTGGAGCACATTTCCATTTGGGATGCGCTCAATTTGACGTACTGAAAATTCCATCTGGAGACATTCCCTGATCCTTAGATTAGAGGGCAAGAGCTCAGGTGAGAGGAAAGGGTTTGAGATACGCAGCATCAACTTTCTTGGGGAGGCTTGTAAATAACACCTCTCTTCCCCACTTGAATTATAAATCAATTAAGGCATAAGTCAAAATTATAAGACAGATAGGAGAACAAAATATCGCCATTATTGCTGATGCAGCTAAGGGAGAAGAATGTGATTCATAGCCATGGGCAGGTGGGTTTTGTAACATTGAACCCTAGGGTTAGGGAGATTTACTCCTCTCACTGCAGGCAGTCTTGTACCATTTGAGGCCTCTTCCCGTGGGTCTCTGACTCTATAAAATTTAAGATGTGGAGCGGCATAGCAGAATTAATGCCCTCTGAGGTCAGGATGGCTCCCAAGAGAGAAAACACAAACACTCAGCTTTTTTTTTTTTTTTTTCTTTCCAAACTCACCAGTAAGAGTAAGACACTACTCATCTAGAATGAGGCTAAGAGTGTTTCCCTAGCACAGTGCCTTCTGCATGGAAGTAAACATCAGCTATGGGAAGGAACCCTCTCCTCTTTCCTCAGCCCTTCACACTTAAGAGTATGCTGCATAGAAATGCACCTTCATGGGTTCAGAAAACATCTCTTTTGCATTTTGTATACACAGTTTGACTTAAGCATGGTACCTGGAAAATGTCAACTACTCAACATACTCTTTGATTAAATGGGTGGATAAGATTGGCAGTTGAAGATGATGTGACTTAATGGCTTTCCATTGGAGGGGATGTGAAAAGAGAAGAGTGTCCCCCAGGGAGCGAGCTTGATGAGCTGGGTGGGAAATGGAACAAGGCAGGGGGACTGAGCAGGGAAAGAACAGGGGCACCTGCCAGGACTCGGGATTGAAGCTGGATGTCTGTTTTGGATGATGACAGTATACTGTAGTTTCAGAATACTTCCACTGATGTCATGCTCGAGTTCTCATATTTTGGTCAAGTCGACAGCCATTCTGGGCTTTCTGGTTTCAGGTCTGTGGTAAATGAAAGGATGTCAAACAGTGATTCCTCTTCTATCTTCTGATCCTGGAAGCCATCAAAGACACAATCCTCACCTTTAATAAGCATGTTTCAGCCTTACCAAGGTTGTTGTGGTATATTATATTATATTGTTTAGGACACTTTTAGATGCAAGTAACAGAAACCAGTTCAAGTAACGGAAGCAAAAGAGGGACTATGATATGGATAGAGCCATGGCTCAAAGGCCCATTTGTCAGGAATGCAGCCTGGCCTCAGAAAGGGCCCCAGGTCTGGCACTGGAAGCTACAGGAAGCTAGGCAACGCTCTCTCCATTTCTCATCTCTGTCTCTGTGTGACCCTGTCATTTATCTCTTCTTCCCTATACTGGCCGCCTCTCTACAATGCCTGAGTTTGTGCATCTCTTCTGATCAAGAGGAAAACTCAGACAAAAACGCAAATTTTTATTTAAAGGCATCTAAAATGTGCCAGACACATACCACATGACTTTGGACAAACTGCTTAATTCCAACTTGCCTCATAAAGTTGTCATGAAGATTCAATGAGTTAGTAAATAGTTTGTGCTATTTACTAACCAACCACGAGCAGAATCCAAGCGTGGCGTTCAGGTTCCTGCACAACTGAATGCGTGAAGGGTTTTGAGGAGGCAGAATTCCTGGAGCTAGTACTAACTACAAAAGGTTTTCTCCAGAAACACACACACACACACCCCTCACATACGCAGACACCCATTCACATAAATCATGACTAAATCAAGAAATTGGAACGAGGAGGAAGAGTGAAATGCAGCCAGCAATTAGATAAAAATAACTAATGTTTAACGAAGACATACTACATGCCTTTAGCCCTGTTCTAAGCACTATTTACTAACTCATTGAATCTTCATGACAACTTTATGAGGCAAGTTGGAATCAAGCAGTTTGTCCGAAGTCACGTGGTAAGTGTCTGGCACATTTTAGATGTCTTTAAATAAAAGCATTTAAAAATTATTCCTATTCTCCAACCACCAAATGTTTTATTTTCAGTCTATTCATAAGTACTGAATCTTCTTTGTTTACTAGGCAAAAGCAGAGGAAACCTCCGTCGGTAGGAGAACTGATGGGAAGGATTGATGATGAGTTTTGCTGGTCCTTTGGGATTCCCGTAGGTCACAGGGCAGACTGGATGGTGCACACGTGGACAGTGCCTTATCCAGCTGTGGGGAAATGTTAAGAGTAGAGGTATAATTTGCCAGGTTCTCACCACTGGAAAATCCTGCGAATAGGAAGGCAATTCAAGTCAAATTACAGGCCTCACTTCTACAACCCTGCCCTGAGGCCATAGCTTGTAAAAATGATTTTACTTCTAATTAACAATTCCACATTCCTCTGGGTTTCTTGGTTTTAAATTTTTTTTTTTTTTAAATAGAGGCAAAGTGGGGGTGAGCAGTGGACATAACAACAGGGAGATTTGGATGAATTACCAATTTTAGTTGGAAATGCTAACACTTCCTCAGAAATTGGTTAGGTCAAACACACAAGACAGGAACATACAGAATGTTAGAAAATCACAATTCTATATATCTAATTAATTATACATAAAATTGTATATATGTATATATACATATATGTATTTAATACCCAATAAGTAAATATTATTTTTGAGCACCCATGGACCAGCCACAAGAATTGAGTTCTTATTGGGACTCAATGAAAGCCAATCAAATCTCAAGCAATCAATATCTTGGAGACTATGACAATAATAGAGTAAAATTAAAAATTAACCATTAAAGGAGTGCTTTAAGAGGTGTGTATGTCTGTAATCTTAAAAAGAGACTGCTAACAAAACTACGATGAGGTATCACCTCACACCAGTCAGAACGGCCATCATTCAAAAGTCCACAAATGACAAATGCTGGAAAAGCTGTGGAGAAAAGGGAACCCTCCTACACTGCCTGTGGGAATGCAATTTGGTGCAGCTACTGTGGAAAACAGTGTGGAGATTCCTCAAAAGACTAGGAATAAACTTACCATATGACCCAGTAATCCCACTCCTGGGCATATATCCAGAAGGAACCCTACTTCAAAAAGACACCTGCACCCCAATGTTCATAGCAGCACTATTTACAATAGCCAAAGCATGGAAGCAGCCTAAATGTCCATTAACAGATGACTCGATAAAGAAGAAGTGGTATATTTATACAATGGAATACTATTCAGCTATAAAAATGTCAACATAACGCCATTTGCAGCAACATGGATGTTCCTGGAGAATGCCATTCTAAGTGAAGTAAGCCAGAAAGAGAAAGAAAAATACCGTATGAGATCGCTCATATGTGGAATCTAAAAAAAAATAAAGAACATAAGTACAGAACAGAAAACAGACTCATAGACATAGAATACAAACGTGGTTGCCAAGGGGGCAGGGGGTGGGGAGAGACAGACTGGGATTTCAAAATTTGTAGATACTGACAGACATATGTAGAATAGATAAATAAGATTATACTGTATAGCACAGGTAAATACATACAAGATCTTGTGCTAGCTCACAGTGAAAAAAAAGTGACCGTGAATATATGTATGTTCATGTATAACTGAAAAATTGTGCTCTACATTGGAATTTGACACAACATTGTAAAATGACTATAACTCAATAAAAAATGTTTTAAAAATAAAAAGAGACTGCTAAGAAACTCTTAGGTAAAAAAAAAAAAAATTACAGAATACTTAGAACTACATGATAATGAAGAAAGCCACAAGCCAGCATTTTTAGGTGACAGCTAAAGCATTCTAAGCGGGAAATTTGGAAGGCAAGGCGAACGGTGATGTGGATATAGGGGGAAGTTAACAACAATAACAACACAACGACAGTGACGAAACCAGGAGAGGGACTGCACGGGCTGATCAAGGTGAAGGATCATGAACTGAGAAACTGCTTAGTGGTATTTTCAAAAGAAAATAGTTTTTAACAAATTAACCGTAATATTGCAATAATGATGTGTTCAATTCAAATCAGTTTTTAGAATAGAAGGGGGATTATTTAACAGGAAATCAAAGTGATGCTGAGGAGCTATAATAGAAGTGTGTGTACTAATGAAATAATTGTCAATACATGTTGTAAATTACCACACATTTCTTTAGCTATTTATGCATCTGAGGCCCGTAAAAGACAGAGGCCCATAAAAAAACAAAGAAGAATAGAGGATCTTTGGTTTGCCTTGTTAGCAAGAGACATCCATCTCACTCCTGGGCTACCACAGTCCTCTGCTTCATTATCCAGGGAATTCACAACAGTTTTCTAGATTTCAGAGAAAAATGAAGCATAGAACAAACTTTCTCACTTCTCAGCTTGCCTGACAAAATTTTTGACCTAATAATCAAGTTTCCAGGTAGTATAATATTCAAATAAATATATCACATGAATCATAAGATATTCTCCACAATTTTCCTTTAACTCTGTAGCAAATGAAGCAACAAAAAGAAGCCTTGAGATGGGCTTATTAACTTTTCAGCTACATAGTAAGATAAATGTGGCAATAGAAGATCATTCCAAAGATTTTGATTTGAGTTCCAATATGAATATAGATTCTAAATGACTGCTTTGTCCTATAAAATCTTTTCCTTCATTGACCAAATACGAGTCTTATCTGTATCATACCAATGCAAAGGTAATTTATACTTTTCAACTGCACATTTACCATTGCAACCCTGATTTCCTTTACACAATATTTCCTGTCTTAGATGAATTTTCCAGGTTATAAACAACAGAATGAATTGTGATGTTTTACAACATGCGTTAAAATTTCTTTCACTTGTGACATATGTTCCTATCACAGTTGCTCAATATTATTCCAATTTGCGGTGAAATTAGTCCCTTCCCTTTGTTTAAAACTGATCTTTTTATAGATGGACAATATTTTAATTGTAGTTTAATTCGATAACTTAATTCATTCAACAAATGATAAGCAACTACTATATGCCAGGTTGAGTGTTGTGTACTCGAAGATAAAGCACTGTTTTCCTCAGGTAACCAATAAAAAAGAGACCCATAGACAGATATAAGACAGTATTATAAGGGCCCAACAGAAGCAGGCATGGGGTCTTCTGGGTGCATTTAATACTAAAACATAATCATACCTCAGGGGAATAGAGATGAGATATTGGAGGGATGAGTAATAAATGAGCATTGAAGTCTCACCAGGCTAAAGAAGTAAGAGAGGGTTGGGGTTGTGGAAAGCATTCCGGCTGGGGGATGCAACGTGTACAACGCCAAGGAGGAAGAAATTGTGCAGAGTGCACAGGGAATGTTAGTGAGTCCAAAGTTGTACTGCTCTTCACACGACAGGCCAATAAATCAAGAGATGAGTTGCTGGGGCGGGAATAGTGACCTTATTCAGAAAGCCAGCAGACTGAGAAGACGGTTGATTGATGTCCCAAAAAACCATCTTACCCAAGTCAGAATTCAGAATTCTTTTATACTAAAAGGGGAGGGGGTGTGCTGGTTGTTGCAAACATCTTGGTGCTCAAAATCTTTGTTTTTGCAACTGCCCATGTAGGTTTGGTCACAATGTTCCTATAAATCTCCAACAAGACAAATATTATTCTCTGTTCTGCAACTGTTTATCCCTATGTGAATGGAAAAGTGTTACACCTTTAAAGATGAGAGCCTTGAAAATGGGCTGTCCTGTATTTCAGGCTATAGGCAACTTTATTCTACAAAGGTACAGAGCCAGCATGACTCAGCACAGGCAACAGAGCACAAGGGTTATAGCTAAAGGAATAGATCCAATATGGAGTCAGGTTTGTTCTTCTCTGTTACAGGACCTCAAATGGTGTTTGAGGCAGGAATAAAGGCATAAAGCTGGAGAAGTAGCCAAAGGTCAAGCCATATGGGAATACATCAGCCTTGGTGAGAAATCTTTATATGACTCGTTGGAAGGTAAGCTTTCAGAAAACCCTGTGGTGAGTAGAGACTGAATTCTAGAGAACCATGTAAGAAGTGCTACAATAAAGAGGTTGTGACAGTGTTCTAGGCAAGACATGACAAGAACCAAGCCAGGGTGGTGGACATAGAGACTGATACAAGGGGTGTATTGGTCCTATTGCTGTGATGATAAATCACTACATACTTAATGGCTTAAAAACAACACAGATGCATTATCCTACAGTTCTGGAGATCAGAAGTCTGAAATGGGTCATAGAATAGGGCTAAAATTAAGGCTTCAGCAAAACTATGTTCCATCTGCTTGCTTTAGGGAAGAATTTGTTTCTTTGCCTTTTCCAGATTTCCTGCATTCCCTGGCTCGTTCTCTCTTCTTTGCATCACTCTGATTTCTGTATCTGTTATCACATCTCTGACTGTAACCCTCCTGCCTACCTCTTATAAAAACTATGATCACACTGGGGTTGGCTCACCCAGAGAATATGAGATGGTCTCCTCATCTCAACATCCTTAACTGAATCACATCTACAAAGTCCCTCTGGCCATATAAGGTAACATATTCACAGGTTTGGGGGATTAGGCTGGAAGTATCTTTAAAGGGCCGTTATTCTGTCTACCACACAGGACGTGCTGAAAAAATATTTACAAGGACTTGGTAATTTATGGAGAGAGTGTGGGATGAGTGAAAGAGAAAGTAAAGCATTCCCACGTATTTAACTTAGCTGACTTTAAGAAAGATGTCATCGACTGACATGAGGCATAGTGAAGGAAGAATCATTCAGGTGTGAGGTGTGGAGCGTGGAGAGTTTGAGGAGCCCGTGGAACTTCAAGCCGACAGGAGATGTCTAGCTATCTAGCAGGTGTGTTGCTATCTGAACCTGCAGCTTAGATGAAAATTGTGTTGGGAGTTTAAATTTGGATGTTTTCAGCCGTTAGGAAGCGGAGTTGAAGCCATGTTGGATGGAAACACATCAGGAGAGACTGAGAGTGAGAAACACAACAGGAAGCTGGTATTAGGGGTGTTTGAAAGAGCAGCCCTACATGTTGACTGAGGAGGATTTGTCAGAAATGGAAAATTGGTGGAACAGAGATTCTTGGGAGCCCAGGCAACTGAGCAATGGTTTTTACACTGTGCTCCTCAAAGTACCCCTGAGGGTTACTGCATTTCCCAATAGCAGAGAGGAGTGAATCAATGGGACTCCACACCTCTCACCAAGATCAGAGTAACTATGCTTTTATTTGAGTCATAGGTTTGCATTTCTCCATAAGGTTTTATTTAAATGAGGGGCTTTGTTATGAAATTGTATTTAAAATTTGCAAATCTCTATAGTAGAGAAGTTGACGTAGAGTGAATGATGAATGTCCCGTGATCCCTTGGCGAGGGCATAGCATGAATGTAGCCAAACCAATGCAGCTACTGATTACTCTTATTAATCTGTGTAATTAACAGTGAGTGGTGTTGGTTCCCTGTGTTCTTACAGCATCTTGTGCGGTGCTTGATCGTGGCACTTTTCATATTGCATTTTCATTTTTGTTTTAGTGTCCCTATATCCCCCTCTAGATTGGGAACACACTAAAAATCTCTCCAGTGGCTTTCATCTTTGTATTGCAGGTGTAAAAAGATGAGGAAAAAATTATTCCTGAGATTTCATCCTAAGGAGAAACTTTGCCTATTTTCAGGGAGAGAGAGACAGACCTCAAAAGCATGCTTAAACAAAATGTGATGCTTACTAAACTGCTTTGCAGGATAAAGGGAGAGAAATTTTGTTACCGAAAAGAAAGGAGAGGAAAAGGAAGAATGATCAAAGAATAAAGGGAAAAAGAAAGCAAAGAGAATGCAGGGGATCTTAAGATGCAACTCTGGCCCATAAATTGCCAATAATGTTCCTACATTTATAAATCCTTCCCTTAAAATTAATAACTGATAAAGGTTATGAGTTTTTGGCTGAGCTAATATAGAGCAAAACGGAGACAGTGTGTATAGAGGAGATATTTGACATAAGTACCATGGAAATGTAATATCTGGGAATTTGAAGAGATCACAAAGAGGCTTTGAACTTTAACAGGCAAAGGGTATTTCAAATAGGATATTTCAGACCAGTGCAGCCCAGTAGAAAAGTAATGGGAATCACAAAAAGCAAGCCACAGAGGTAATTTTAAATGTTCATGTAGTCATGTTAAAAACATAAAAATGAATAGTGAAATTAATTTTAATGATATATTTTGTTTAATAAAATATATCTAAAATACTTTCATTTAAGAATGTAGTTAATATAAAAATTATTAACAAAATAATTTACATTCCTTTTCTGATACTAAAGTCTTCAAAATCTGGTGTACATTTTATACTTACAGAACATTTCAATTTGAGCAAGACACATTCGAGGACTCAACACGTGACTAGTGGCTTCTATTGGACATCAAAAACCTAGATCTCCATAGGATAGGTAACCTGCAGGTGACAGTATGATTTCATTTTCAGTGCTCCTCTGGGATTGTTGAACTTGGACCAGATATGGAACTACATCTTGAATGATGCTTGGCCAGTAATACATTCTCACCTTAGCTGCCTAACTGGTGGATGCATGGAAGTTAGGACTCAACTCGGCGTCAGTGGACACACAATTTCTTGAGTAGGAAGGAAATGGTTAAGCATCAGGTCTTCAGTCCATTCTCTCCCTTTACCTAAAAAATGCCTCCAAGAAAGAACGAAGATGACCCAGTCAGTCTTCTCACAAACCTTCCAATTACAGAACTCCTGGGAAACACACTGGTGGTATTTAGTGTTGGGAGAGTCTATTTTTATCTATGGAATGCTTTGAGCAGATGCACTGGGTCTGTCAACAATTCCTTATGGAAGTCTGTGGGTCTGGGGGCAATGAAATCTATGGATATGTGGGCATGGCCTTCTAGGAAATGTCATGAATCCTATTTGGTATAAAATAAAGATATTTCGTGATTTAAATAGGTCTCTTTTGTGTAGGTAGTGTAGTCACATACATTATTACTGATCTCATGCATTAATTAGTAATTAATCAGGGCTGGCAGGTATTCTGATGTGGCAACAAAGCACCAGGGGAGCTGCCCTAGGGATCCAAGGCTTCTCTTTGCTTTGGCTGTGCCATGGATTGATTTAAAACTCAAAATTATTACTAAAGTGTGAAACTCTGATTCAAGTGAGTCTGGTTTGATAGTTCAGTCCTTGGTGTCTTTTCATTAAGACTTTAAAATATTTAACATGAAGAAAATGAAGTCTATAAAGAGATACTTAATGACTTGGTTGCTTATATAGCCCTGATTATTAAGCAAGTACTTGAATGTTTGGCAGAGATTACTTTATCTAGAGTCGTGCTGCTCTATGTGGTAGACCTTAGCCACCTGTGGCTGTTAAAACTTTAATTAATTAGAATTAAATACAAATTCAAGTCTTTATGTATACTAGCTACATTAAAACATTCCACAGACACATATGACTAGTGGCTACTCTGTAGACGAGATGAATATTGAGTGTTTCCTTCACTGCAGAAAGTTCTGTTGAACAACCTTGCTCTGTAAATTAGAGATTTTATTGGGAAATAAAGTGTCACAAACCAGAGAGAGACTTTAGTTTGAGTCAGAACATTTCAATGAAATAAGACAGAGATGTCAGGTATGGAACTAGGAAAAAAATTTGGTTAGGTCTTGCGAGATGAAGGAGAGTGGACAAAAAGGGAGAGTTTTAATGGGGGAGATACACAGGGAACTAGAGAGATGGGAGAAGACTGGACATTCTGCCATATAATCCTATACTTGGGAACACTACATTTTTAATAGCAGTACTAGTCTTGAGAGTGGGCAGAAATTGTATGTACGTATGTGTGTGTGTGCATATGTGTCTTCTTAAGGGAACTCAATTTCAGATGTGGATGGATCTGGAAGGAGGTGGCATCAAGATAAGGTAGGGCTCTAGAATCATATCAATTGTGAGAAATTTTTTGACTTTCCTAGTATTTTAAAATTTGCAGTTCAAGCCATATATCTAGGTCCCAAGAGAGACAGGGAAGATAGACTTAATATTTTGATCATGTTAATATATGCCATGCTGTCTGACACTAAATAGATCCTCAATAAAATGATCAAAAGAATGGATTAATACCCAGTATCAGCTGACTTTCTTGAAGCAACTTCTGTTCATAGACAACTATTAGAGTATGGGAATTCAACACAGCATAATCTTTGACTTGCTTTGATTTTGTAATGACAATGTAAATTTAGATCAATGGCAGTTCAGACAGAAGTACTCTTAGAAGCTAAAAGTAGACTAGCTTGTGCTGGAGGCCCTAAGCTTTGAAAGTCTCAAGTGTTTCTTTATGTAAATTTATTGCTACACTCAAAACTCTGGTATACAGTATTCACTAATCTGCAGCACATGTTTAGCTACAGAATAAATCTTGTAAATTGAAAAGATTTTGCCGACACCATCACATTGAAAAAATGCAGAAAGTAGCTGACATGAAGATATTGACCTTTTGGACTCATTCTAATAAAGACAATTCTAGCAGTGCATCTCAGTTTCGATCCTGGCAGACCAGTCCTGAGATCTGACTTCAGTGCTGAAATAATCTTATCTGGAAACTGGTTTAGATTCAGCATTACTGAACAGCATTAAAAAAAAAGAAGACTTCATTAAGTTGGCTTTCTATTTATGCCTTTGTCATTTCTTTCAGTGTTTAAATGAAAGTAACATGTAAGAAATCACTGCTGACAGGCTTCGAATTTATCTTCAATAATTTATTGTGATACTCCTCTCTCCACCCACCATTACACTGTAACAAGTCAAATATCAGTTAAAGCGATGTTTAAGACCCTGTAATTCACAGCATGATAACTGTTTTGACTATATTTAATGGCCAGCACTTACTCCAAATGAGTTAAAGCATATTATTGTGTAAGCATTTATTTTTCACTACTTTACTACCTTGGTAAAACATTTTCCTATTTCTCCACTGCTTTTCTGTTCTCTTGTAAGTTTAAATCACAGGATGTAACTAGCTAATGAACAGGATTAGATACTGCACCAACCAGGTTGATAAGTGTCAGGAATTACAAGCAAATGGACAAATGCTTAAATGCGTATGTACACATCCAACACCCTGGTCTCACATTTAACAACATGTTCATGACTACATGAGTCTTTTCCCCTTCAACTCAGCCCCTCAACCTGGATTTCCCTCTCTTAGAGAATCGTATCACCATTTATTGTGTTGCTCAACTCAGAGATTAGGCTGTCATTCTCAACTCTCGCCCTACTCTGCCTCATGCGTACCTTACATATGGTGAATTTAGGGTCTAATTGTATAGCAGACATGGTAATTGGAGTGAAGCTCAGTTCTCCTCCTTCACCCCCTTTTGGAATTATCTAGATTGTCTGCATGAATGGGTATCGTCTACGGATGATTAGTTATACAGATTTTAGTTTTTCTTTCATTCATAGACTTCTCTGTTTTACAGCTGAATCAGTCATGATCTTGACTTTGTAAAATCTTACTGTGTTTAATAGCTTTTAGTTATTGAATGAGAAGGGAAACAGGAATTTGGATATATGAAAATATTGGCTTTTGCCATTTTTCTTAAATTGTCTTCTAAAGAACTTTGATGAGCATCTGGACATATATATCAAATGTAGAAGAAAACTGAGAATTAACCTTCCTATAAGTACCTATAAATGTTTATGCAGTTACATCACCCACACAGCAGCTATTGTTAAGAAAACATTCCACCATCCTGTCAATTATCTTTATGAGAGTCAGAGAAAAGTATGCTCATAGCACTATTTGGTTAGTTCGCTAGTTATAATTATTATATGCATCAGCTCTGTGTAATTTACTGGAATAAGCATCAAGGGAAATGAAGAGAAAATAACAAACAAAATTTGTGCATATAAGGAGCTACAATTTAATGCAAGAGACAGTACAAAAGGAGACTTTAAATAAGTAAAATTCACAGTCAACTAAGGTTATAAAATACACTCAAAACTTGAGTACAGAGATAATGATGTCTTTTATAGTATCATTGCAATGGTAAATAGGAGATGAATGTGAATGGCACAAAAAGTAAATAAATGAGATAGAACATAAGCATTAAGAATGTTGTTTTCCAAAAATGTTTAAAGCATGAGAAATGCTCACAGTATGATGTGGAGTAAAAATAATGTATGAATCAAAAACAAATACATAGTGAAAGCACTAAGTCAGTGCAGCTTCCAGGAATTCACCCTTCACTCTTCGGTAAAAAATCAAATCTCTGTTGCAGCTCAGTTTTTCCAGCTGGGTTTTGCTTTACCCATTCTTGTGGTGGTGTCACCTGTTCTTCCCTCATCTGTCTGTGAAATTTTTGGCACGTGGCATATATCCATCAGAACAGGTTATTGTGGACGATGGTAATAAACAACACACAAATCCTGTTAACTTATAACCATAAATGTGCATTTCTCTCATGCTGATATCCTCCACTGCTCAGCTCTGATTCTGCTCCTTGTTGTATTTCCTTTAGAACTTAGGGTGCTGGAACCATCTCTCTCTGGAATACTGTCACTGCAGAGAGGAAAGAGGCATAGCAAACTACACAGAGGCTCTTAAAGCCTCTGCATCTCATTAACTCATAGCACTCCGTGCACGTTCACTTGGCCAAAGCGAGTCGCACTCAGTAAAGTGGGGCTGTGGGAGCGCGCCTCCAGGAGGCGCACTGAGAGGAGGGAAGTGATAAAATCTGATCTCACAGTAAGTCGTGCCCTCATCTCTCATTTCCTCCACTGTCTCACATTAAATAACTTTTGCCATTGCTCGCCGTTCATTGCCCATACTCATGTCACACCCTTTACTATGGTTTTAGCTTCCCAAAAGAGCTCAAATCCTGTTTCCCCACAGAACTTCCTCACTCCTTATTCAAGAAGAGGTGGGAATACTTCAGTTAATGTGCCTCTCGGAGATGGGTTGCCCAAAGCCAAAGAGGTATTGTTATCCACTTGAAAATGGGCAGGGGCTTCGTCTGTGCTGAGCCGGAGCGGCCTGGTACTGTCAGTAGGCTGAAGCATCCTCTTTCTCATGGATGGTTAAGGCATTTATATGTACCCACTCTCTCCTTTGAATTCCTTCCCACATAACCAGGTAGGGTGGGTGAATGGAATGGGAATGGGACCAGTGAGCTCTTAGTAACAATTGAGGTAACTATTCTCTGTCCCTTAAATATCTTAAATATTCTTCTATCTGCTTCTTCCTGAAAAAGTGTCCTTTCCTTGTGTTGAAAATGCAAAACATGTGGCCGTTATGTGGGCTGTGGTCTAGAAATAGAAAGAAATTTCCTATTTAACACTTTAGCCTCAGAACTTTTTGACGTAAGCACAGTAGGTTCTCTCTAAAACATAGTGATTTTCTCTGGGTTGTGGGATTATATGTGTTTTAATTTTTTTTGTAGTTTTCTGTATTTTCCAGATATTTATTTAACAATAAGCACATCATTACTTTTACATTTAGAAAAAATATGATAAAGTTATTTTCAAAAACAACATAAGAAAAAATAAAGAGTACAACTAAGGCAGACTGATTTCAGGAAAATTGGGGATAATTCCATGTCACTTGAGAGTATTTATAATATCTTATTCATTTTCTTATTTCTTATAGTTCCCAGTGTTGAAAGATGTTAGCATGACTTTATGGTGGTATTAGTTTTAAGACCACGTACACATCCAGATCTACACTGGACAAACAAGCCTTTGTGAGTGTGTGTTTGCTTCTGGGCAAAGATGAACAGAGACAGTACCCGAAAAGAAAAGGACACTGCAGGAGTTTCCAGGGCTTTAGATCTATACTCCAACATAAAACTCCTGTGAGTTATCTTGAACCCAAAAGATAGAGAACTTTTTAGATGGATTTTCTCCATCTGAACCATCTAGGTTCTAAGAACCTAGAAGTAAAGTAGACCAAATATCTTACCTTGTTATTTCCTTACTGAAGCACAAATTTGTTTAAGAATTTCTAATTCAGAGCACACCCAATAGTAAGCAAAGGAGAGTGCAGGAACAAGATGCAAAGCCTTGGCTGAGTGTTAACATTTTCTTAGGTGTAGACAAGTTTTCTGCTTTTGGATCCATTTACATAAGGTAAGACAGGGGGAGCTGGAATCAATAGAGGCAGAGACTCAAAGAGAGGCACACCAGAAGGAAAGGGAGGGACAGAAGGAAGGGGACAGAGGGAAGGAAGGAGAGAGAAAGAGGGAGGGAGGGATAGGGAAGAGACAGTGATAGAGAGACTGATTTTCTCATGGGATTTAGGTCATGGAGCATTATTCTATGATTCCAGGAAGAAAAGGTCTGGAAAATGTACATCCACATGCATTCACTAGCAAAGTGTCCAATAAAATCTCCTAGGATCTGAGCATTTCACAGCAACACTCTTCCTCTTGGTTGAAGAAAAGTGAAACTTGTTGGGTGCATTCTGTAGCCAACACTTGACACATTGCAGAGGCTAGTCGTTGAATGTTGAAATGAAGAGGTGGCAGTAAGGATGGATGGATCTTCTAATATTTCAAATGGATTTGAGGTAGATTAGGGTATTTTTTTTTTAAGAAATAAAATCTTTGGCTTTTATTCATCACTATATTAAGTCTTTTCCCCAACCAACTGGAAGATTTATTATCAAATTTTCGTGCATAAATTTTATGAATAATATTAATGAATTCTAACATGTAACAGATCTCTGAGAAGCATGTATCTGAATTATCATATTAATAGTCACAAAATGGACAAAACTAACACTTCAAATGGACAATCCTCTGTTGTACTGACAGCTTTACTAACTACTATTTGCATTATTTTACAAACAACTTTTAAGGATGTTATGGTTTACTGGAGTAATACATTTGTATTATCATGGCTTTTCTGGCTGTTATAAAATTCCCTTTTGTGAACACATCAGAAGATATTTCTGACTTTAAAAATTCAGGTCAAATTATGAAAATTAAAACAATCCTAAACTCAAAACTGACCATGGAAGGAGTGAATAAAATTCAGCAAGAGGAAGAAAAGTGAAAGCAATCTGTAGTAGTTTAAAAGAAAAAAAAATAGGATTTTTGTATAAGAAGAGAATTCTTTACCGGCTTAATCCGTTATTAAAGGTGACCATTCATCCTTAGTAATCAGATCAATTTGTGCTGAAAATTTAGTTCTATATGTGTGAATTGGAAGTGATCTTATTAGTGTTCTACTACATCAAGTTTGATAAAATCCCCAATCCATTTCAGTTAAGTTTCTATTGATCCACTTAAGAGATCAATTTCAACTTGTTCGATTCTTTTGTCAAGGGATTTCATCAGGCTTGAGTTTAACGTTATGAAATAAACATGATTTAGAAATGTAAGATGGAATAAAAAAGAGTCCAGAAGAGTGCTGACAATTATTTGAACTCAAGAATTTGCATTTGAGCATTTGATAGGGCACTGGCACTTAGAAATGGACTAGAAATACAATAGGACAAAGAAGTCAGAGTGCCTTTCAAAGTAGTGAGGAGTCATACCTCCCCTCGCTTACACTAGTCATTATGTTTCTGTGTCATTTAACAGTTTGAAGTCTATTTGTCAATAAAAAGAGAGTTTTAGCTTTATTCTTAAATATGTTTTACATCGAATTATATACTGCCTTTCATGAACTAAATACTTCCTTCATTTCTATTTTTAATTTCCTATTATTGTCTGCATTTCACCCTAATTTTTCTTAGGAGAGGATGAATGGATGTTAAAACTGTGTGAAGATCTCAGGAACAATGACAGGAGTTCCTCCTGATAACCATTTTTCTGTCTCCTTCTTCTCTTCAGGAGCAGTTTTAGAAGGGGTGCTAAAAAAGAGAACTGCCCGGAAACATTTCTCTTTCATACCTAATTCTATTCTCATCTTCACAGAATAGACAAGGAATTCCTTTTAGCAGGAAGCAGTCTTCAAGACCTTCTGTTGCACCTGGTAAATAACATGTGTGCAGGTAGGCAGTGATTCAATGTATTGCATTGTCGGGGAAGTTCAAAGTAAACCGAGGACAAAGATTTAAAGGTAGAGACCAAACATGCAAACAGATCAGAGGCTATAAATGCTGGTCAACGTGATGTGTCTGTCATGCCATTGTACCATCAGCTTTCAGTTAGGAGAACAGAGCTCCTCTAAGTACCATGGGATAAAGAATTTATTAGAATTTGTGGAAGAAATTAGACCATAGACTAACATGGGGGCTTGCTGAGGAAGTGATGTTCTGGAAGTGTGATATTGGAAAATTAGGGAAGCAGTTACTAAAAGTCATGCAAGTCCTGGTACAAGCAGACAAACTGAATCTTGTGGGCAACCCGAGAAACTAAGCCCTCGTGGCAGTCAAAGTGGGACCAGACATGCGTGCACACACTCTCCCGCAGGTTCCAACAGCGTAACAAAGAGGAGGAAAAAATGATGAAGAAGACAAGTTCCTGGGTGAGGACTGAGATAAGAGGCCCCCTTTCATCACGTTTTTATTTCAATTATTGTGATTATTAGTTATTCAAGGTAGATTGGAAAGACTTCTGTGATGACTGTTTCTCACATTCGTTGGTTTACTAGATGAAAGGCAACAGGCTACTTAAAAAGTGTCACCCAGACATACAGCGAAGTTTTGGGGGTTCAACTTGTTCCATTTTACAGATAAGTAAGTTGAGACCTAGAAATGTAAAGCGATTCATGCAATATGACATAGTCAAGATAGAGTTCTGTCAGCCAGCTCCTACCTCAGTGCTCTTCCCGCTATACATCATTCCTCCTGGAAGAGACATTTTGATTTAAACTGCTGGTCTTGTACTTCAGAACTCTTTGATCCTGTAACTGGTCTTATTGACCTCTACCTTAGCAAATCCACTTTTCAAGGCTTAGGTCCCAAGTGGCAGGATGGTGTCTTGCTTCTGTGAAGACCATGTTGAAAGAGGTGGGAGATAAAGTATAATTTACTGTATTCTTACAACATAAGAATGTTCATCTTTAACCAGTTTCACCCAGCAATTCTGAGAACCTGTTCTGTGCCATATACTGTACTAGACAGTATGAAGAGATACAGAAAGAATCAGAACTGACCCCCTGAGTGAGGATTGATGTAAGTTTCAGATAATTCTACTGGTTCATCCTGTTTTCTTGTGTTGCCTTCAGCTGGTTTCTCGCCAGCTTTTTCATGACTGGAAATGCTCACTGTGCTGGCGAGCTTATACACCCCCTCAAGTTTATCCCAGCAGGTAGAAAAATCAAGGGTGTGAAAAGGGGTTAAGCAAAGTATTTTTGTCAAGGAGAGCAAAAATAGTGGGAAAAGGACTTGCAGTAATTGCAGACTATGTTTTTGGCATAAGAAAACTTTACGTCCTTGAAAATGGGAACATGTTATGAACCAAACTTTATCCTGAAATTTTACAACTTAAAATCAAACTCTGATGGTGCAGTAGTAATGAAAATCAGAACGCCTAGACTTCTGTACCCTTTGCTACCTCTTTTGTCTTCCATTTTCAGGAGATTTCTAAGATTACCTGAATGAATTACAACCCAATTTAGTTGCACTTGCTGATTTTTCACAATTGCTCTGTTTCTGTCACGTGAAGTAGCAGGTTGCTGATGCCATTGATTAATTCTCACAGCAAAACTTGGGAGCTTAATCTGATCTTCAGAAGGATTTTTTTTAGATGTCTAGAGAGTTTTTTTTTTTAGTTGAACTATAGTTGATTTACAATGTTGTGTTAGTTTCAGGTGTACAGCAAAGTGATTCAGTTATACATATGCATATATATCTATTCTTTTACAGATTCTTTTCCATTATAGGTCATTATAAGATCTTGAATTTAGTTTCCCATGCTCTACAGTAAGCCCTTGTTGTTTATCTATTTTATATAGTAGTGTGTATCTGCTAACCCCAAATTCCTAATTTATCCCTCCCCCCACCACTGTTCCCTTTGGTAACCATCATTTGTTTTCTATGTCTGTGAATCTATTTCTGGTAAAACAATTTATTTCTTTTGTGTAGTTTACAGCCAATGCTGCAATAGAGATTTTTCTTTTCATACATTTAAAAATCACAGAGGAATCATGTTTCTTTTTCCGTCAGGGTGATGGGCTGTTGCTTCCCTGACTTTCTGGAAGTGGTTGATAGGAATGAATTATTGTTAGCTTTTCAATAAGTTTCTGAAGATGGAATCCACTTTTCAGGAAAATAGTGGCCTTTCTACCACCCTGTTTCTTATGTCAAGAGGTTGAGAGCAAAAGTACGTTTGGGCAAATGAAAATACAACTAATGGAAGTGATGCAGCATCAATTCCCAGGAGACAGTTACTGAAGAAGGAATGGGCGGAGAGGGAAGGGGGGGGGGGGTGTATGCTTAACACGCTGAGGCATTTCTGCTCCAGACTGTGTCTTGTGTACTCTTCTTGATTTCTTCTGCTTCCTGTTGCCGAAAGCCCTCCCCTAAACCCGTGTGTTCTGGTCTGTTCTGCAGCTCCGCTTCTGCTCCATGTGCTGCCCTATCTGCTGTGACATCTGAGCTAGTTCCCCGCTGTTCCTTCTGGCTGGAAGGGCTTCTACAAGCACAGGGATGCGGCTGGAATCCAGGCCTGAAGTGGGTATCGGGGGTTTGGCTGATTTGTATCACAGGGAAAGCACAAGGGAGAAAAGGGGGAAGAGACTCCCAGGGCCAGGTCCCCACTCTTTCTGCTTTGACAGCATCCCCTCAACAAGCTGAAGACGCGGGGCTTACACTCTGCTTTGTTTCAGTTGCTTTTGTGAGATCTCCTCTGTTTCATTCCCTCATAGATTTTCTTGATGTTCATTTTAACCATACCTCATAGGGGAGTAGGGAAACCAATTTTGATTTGCCCCAGGTCTGATGCCTCTGCCCTTTTGAGAGCACCATTACACTGAACTGAGAGAGCTTCCCAATGGTCAAGGAAGGGCCTAAAGATGATAAAATTAGAGGGAGGTAGAGACCTATGAGAAAAATCTATTGAGTCATTTTTCATAAAGAAATGAAAAAAGAACAGAGACAATGAACATGTGGTGGCAAAGATTCCAGGCAACCAGCGAACAGTGCCTAAATAGAAACATGAAACAGCTAAGAGTGCATAGGATGGAAACATAAACCCCAAATTGTATTATTGGACCCTTGGTAAGGAATTGGAAGTGATTCCCTGGTTCTCATATGTTGAAATCACATTATATTTCTCAATCACATTTTTAAAAGACTCCCCTCCAATGCTACCTTTTCACAGGTCTTTATTTCTCCTGCTAGATAACCCTTCCATTGTGTGCCTCGTGAGACAATGTCATCTCTTCTGTGGCACTGACAACCTGCCACCAGTTATTACAGAAGTTTTTATTCAGCCGTATTGCTTTCATGGTGACTTTCCATAAGGACCCTGAGCTCTGTGAAAACAGGAATCATATTTCTTAAATATTTTTATAATTGAAAATCTGTCATACTGCTTCATGTATAATTGGTGCTCATTGAGTATTTTTTTAAAAGTCATCTGAAAGAATTTGTTAGACAATTCGCTTGATTTTGAAACAAAGACTTTAGTGAAAAAAAAAAAAGGTTTAATATAGGGATCTCTCTGGAGCATTAGGCAATGGGCAACTCAGCTGGTCACATCTTTGTACCAGCCTTGAGTCTTTTTCCAGCTTCTGGCCTTTTCCCACCATCTTCTCAGATCCTTATCAGCAGTCCTAACTGGCTACAGAAACTTGATAATTAGCAATCAAAATGAACTCAAATCAAAGTTTTAAAACCCCAAATAATGGAAAAGAAAATGAGGACATAGAAGTGGTCCACTGCCATTCACCCACGATTCAATGACTTTTCAGTAGAATCTAGGGCACCATATGGATGTGCTGAATGAACTGATTCTCTGGGCAAGAAAACTGAAGCAGCAACTCTTTGTGCATCTATGGGAACAAAATAGTACCAAGAACATGTCCTCTGTTGGAAATTGGCCCACAGGACTAGGAAGGCCATTTATTCAATATTCAGTTATTTGTATAACCAGTCACAATTATTTCCTATAAATAAAAGTGACCAATATAAATATTCAGAACTAATCCTCCAATCCTTATCCTAAGTACATGTAGTATATTCTTACCTTCATTAAAAACTGAACCAAAACAAAATGCTGACCCCGTGAAGTTTGTTTTTGACACTTAGGTCAGCATCTCCTTTCCTCTGATATTCTCCACATACCGCCTTCGCGCTCTGCTTTTTGAGGGCATGGCCACCATGTTTAATACAGCACTCCTTCGTATAAGTGAGTTTAATTGTTAGGTCTAATTGAGCAAAGGAATGCCATGTTCCTTTTTAAAGGATTTTGGGAAAAATAATAGAAATCAGGGCTTCAGTGAACACATAAAAAGGGAAACAATATATTTGCATTGGGGTGAGGAGACCATTCAACGGCACTGAAATCTGAGTCGGTGGGTGACCACCTCATCTGGATAGGTAGGCTGGTCATGGCATTCAGCAACAGAGGATAGCAAGCAGGATTTTGAAATATTTGTTCAAGTTTAATAGTTGATTCACTTCCCTGAATGGCTGGTTTCTTAAAGAAGCTTTTAATCTGAGCTTTATTGTATCCTGACTACATGAGGGGATATGAGTCCGTTAGTAAATAAATAGGCTTTCTATGTTCTAAATGAGTGCAGTATTGACCTCTCCTCTTCCCAGCAGTGTAGTGGAGCAGAGTGGTGGAGATGACTTATGAGGCGAGCCTACCACATTAATTTAGGTGACACCCTCTTCCCTTCACAAATAGCTTCCACATTCTCTGCCCACACAGCAAGTGTCTTCTTTTGAGTCAGCAGTAATGAAACATTTGCTCACTTCCACACATTTAAATGACTGGTTTATAAAAAGCCTCATAGTTTGTTTAAACATATATTTTTAAAAATTCTGTTTTTGTGAAACTTCATATTTTGCACTGGCCTTTCAATGACTGTTTTTAGTTACAACATTAATTTTTGAAACATTTTAATTGGAAATGAAGATATGCAAATAAAAGCAAAGCATATATGTCATAGCATTACTAGGAATAGGAAGGTTTTGGAAATAAAAAGAAGTTATGACAAAATTTCATTACACTTGCAATGATTTTGCTGTTAATTAGCTTCAAGTTCTAAGTTTCCATCTTATTTTAGTGAAAGAACTACATAGTTTAAAGGTGTGTAGGGTCTTTCAAATGCTGAATAGCCAATAGTGTATCAGAGTTATAGTTTATTTTCTTGATGCATGCCTGTAGCCTTGGAAAAGAAGGTCCTTAATGAATATGACCACTCTGCATTTCTTAGAATCATCCAGCTCTGTATTACAAAGAATTTTGAAAGCCAAGACTTCTTATCTTTATACTTTATGATAGAATTGTAAAAGTGAAGTGGCCAGGTGAGACTTTTATTTACCTTACCCTTTAGAGGAAAAAAAGATTAAAATGAATAAATGACTTCCTTCAACTTCCATTCTACTTTTAAGAAAATATACTAAAAGTGACAGTTACTTTTTTACTTAATAATATTATGTTCCTGTGTAATATACTTGACTTTAGGATATCAAACTGTAAATAAGAGTGGATTACTTTAATTTTATGTTTATTATTTATACCCTTCATTGTTAAAATAAAAAGTATTTAAAGGGGCTTATAGGATACCATTTTTAAAGCAATAAAATGGGAGAATAGGTAAATAAGTAGAAAAAATAAAATAAATCTGGGGATAGTTTTAACCATAAAATATATTTCATAATGTCCAATAGACTTTGCTATAGCTTGGCTGAAAATTTTACTTCAGTTGTCCTAGCAGCTAACACAGAGAATATTCACGGAGTGCTTTATTCATGTCAGCAGTATAAGATTTTTCCTATGGATCCTACATTATTTATGTGAAATATATATTTTAAGCATATATTTCCAAAATGGTGGATGTAACAGAAGGGTAATATAGTGAAATATATTGTTCACTTAAGTAAGAAAGCAGACTAAATTTTAATCAAAACATAACCTAAATTAGTCTTGGTATCAGACTTTTAGGTGGGATGAAATAGTTTCCTGGCTATGCCAAGAAAAACTGAAGAGAATATTAAAATGGACATTTCTATATTTCTGCAGTGATATTTATTAAATACCTTCCATATATCATGAGAATATAGTGAATAATTTTATTCTGACAAGTTAGAAAATTGATTGACTAGGCCCATGAAGAACTGTAGATAACAAGATATATTCAGCTTATATTGAATATTTATCTCTATAAAACCTATTGTGGGGATGCCAGTGATGCTGGCCAACTGAAAGAACATCCAGAGAAATATTCTGACCCTGAAACCCCTTTCCTTGTTCCGTATCATGCAAATATTTGTTCCCTACAAATGTTCCCTACAGATGTTAGTTAAAATAATGTTAATAATATTTATTGAGCAACAGTTTCACATCAGAGTTTGTAGTTGCTACAGTTGATATTAAGAAAGAACGCATCCACAACTTACAGTGTATATAATATAGTAAAGGTACAAGATAAATAAATCAACTGTAAAATACCAAAAAAATGCAATACACAGTCAGCATAAAAAAGGTGATCGAGAAATACCAACCGTGTCTGATGAAATGAAAATGAGGGAAGGTCACTTCTTTTGAAGGGATAGGAACAGGTTTCATGGAGAAGATTGTCTTTGAGATGGGTCTTGAAGAATGGGTTTGATTGGAACCAGTGGAGGGAGATGCTCTTTGCAGAAAGAGTGTTATGAGTAGGAGAACCAAGGTGGCATTTAGTTCCATTATATCCTTAACCCTGTCCTCGGCCACCCAGAGAAGCAGCCCCTGTAGGAATTCATTTTATCCCTCCCCTCATTTATATGGCTTTAGACTGCATCTCAGCCCCTCCACTGTCAAATGTTTCTGGTCCTATCTCTGTCTTCCTGGTTTCATCACAGAACCCTCATTTCTGCAGCACTCATTGAAACTGCCAACTTATATGGATGGTCTGCCTGACTTTTCTCATTGGCAACTCAGAGATGATCTGGCTCAGATCACTTTCTTAGTTGCACACCAGCTGCCTGTTGATAAGATTACAAGGAACACCTCTTCCTTCCTAGGCCCCTCCCTCCCTTCTCTTTGAAACAGGCATCTAACAGCCCATCATACTCTAGACTAGTTGACTCCAGGGCCCTGATTCTCTGCTTATCTAGGAGGCAGGATCAGATAATCTGAAAGTGCCAATGACACAGGAACTGTGAGTAATCTTGTTTCCTAGGAATATGAGATACACTCAGGAGATTGGTAAAACATAGGCTGGAAAGATAATCTAGGTTCATATTGCAGGAGTCCCTGAATGACATGCTAAGAAAATTGTATTTGATTTGATAAGAAATGGGAATCCAATGGAGGATTTTGAGCAGGATTTACTGTGTGCATGCATTTCTCTCTCTCTCTCTCTGTCTCTCTAGTGTGTGTGTGTGTGCGCGTGTATGTGCGGGGGTGTGTATGTGTGTGTGTGTGGGTGTGTGTGTGTGATACGTCTTACAGTAGAAAGGAAGGGGTCTATTAGATTTTCTTTATGGTGCCATTCATAACTGTGTGCACACAAGAAAGGCCTTGTAGAGATGAGGGTGAGGATGAAAGCTGGGAAAGTTTGTTAGACCTTAATACTATTCAGACTGACATCTTCATAAAAGGCTCAAGCATCCTTGAGAGGGAAGTGCACCGCTTGTAAAAGAGTAAGTAGACAATGCCAGTAAAAATGGAAATATGTATTTACCCCGGTGGAAGTCTTTAGTTTTAACTGGCAGAGACTGGATGGAAACTGAAACAAATCTCAGAGTTTCATGCTCTGCTGACAGCAGAGATGTGGTTCAGTTAGCTTCTAGCCGAGCATTTAAGGGATATTGAAACCCTTCCAGTTTACAGTACATTTGGCAGCTCTCTCTTGGATAATCTTTTTTATGTGGATTCTGTTTGGAAGTAAATTGGACACCAGTTATTTTAAGTAGTATTTTTTTAATCTGTTGCTGTGTTAATTATAGCAAAGACAGCGGCAACACAGTCATAGACTGATGGGAATATTTTATGCAATGAACCAAAGAAATATCCACCCGGGCTGTACAGAAATGGCAGTGGACTGAAAATAATCAAATATGAATGGGTTTAGGTAGCCAATGGCACTGACAGCTTATGAAGCTGAACACCAGATTTTTTTTTTTTTTTTTTTTTTGCTTCTGCAGTTTATATGAGAGTCACTGAAGAAAGAAACCCTTGGCGTGATTATATTTTCTTGTGGAATGTAACTAATTTCACAGTGGAATAATTTTGACAAGAGTTCTTCATTTCCTTCCATATGTTTTATTTCATTTTCTAGAAAAGGGGTCCTTGCCCTGGCACATTTGAGTGCTATTGAGCGCCATAGGAAAGCTGTTTATTTTTTTGTGCAACCATCGGTCGCAAAAAAAAAAAAAAAAAAAAAAAAAAAAAGATACAAACAAACAAAAAGGGAAGGTGAGTCTGGGTGAGTCACTATTCAGCGGTCACATGCTAGTACAGAGACCTCAAATCCTTACAAAACAAGGGGACATCTTGGCTCCTCATTAAGGTCTGAACCAAAGAGAAAATTATGGATGAACATGGGTGTGGAATTCTACGCCTTCCTCCCACCCCGGCTGAGCAAGTAGACAACAACCTTTGTTGTCAGTGTGTCTTTGTTCAACTCCAGAAACACTTGTGAAGCAATAGCATGAGAATAAGTGGCTGATACTAGAAAATTAAAGTTTCATTTTTTTTTCTACAAAAAGATAGCCTAAAATTTGTGTCTAGAATAGGCAAGGAGGGAAATAAAGAACAAACAGAGGTGGTACTGAGTGATGTTAGATTCACTGAAGGGTAGGCTTCTTATTTCCTTGAATTTTCTGTTGATTGACTTCAAAGTATCATTTCTAAATAGATTTCTGGGACTAGGAATCTTTTATTTTTTTTAATTGAAGTACAGTCAGTTACAATGTGCCAGTTTCTGGTGTTCAGCACAATGTCCCAATCATGCATATACATACATATATTCATTTTCATATTCTTTTTCATTAAAGGTTGTTACAAGATACTGAATATAGTTCCCTGTGCTATACAGAAGAAATCTGGGGATAGAAATCTTGGCACAAAATCTTCAGCATGTTTCAGGAGGTTTTACTGTGACACTTGGTCATTTTATATATTAAAAAAGAAACTTACATCCTTCAACGGTTACATGAACTTGCCTCCTCCACTCCATCCCCCCCCACACGTGTGTGAATACACTTACACACTCACTCATGACATTTTTGGAATTGGACCCCAAGTAAAAACCAATCTGCTGAATAACTTCTGCTTGTTATTGTTCAGTTAAGTATCAGCAGAATAGGAAAGGCAAAAGCAGTGCCACAACACAGCACTGCTGTAAAGGCTGTTTATTTAATAAATGTAGCTAACACGTCTTAGCCTTTCCAGTTTAGCATTCTTTTAAGCTTAAAAGGGAAAAACAAACAAGCGAGCAAACGCTAATGCTTTATTCACAGAAAATTTATTGCTGACTTGTAAGTGCCTGGCATTGTGCGAATGTGCAGAAGGAAAGTTGAGTAAGAAATGTTATCTGTTCTGAGATCCTCCAAGTCTAATAGCAATAGCATTTTATGTAATAGCAAATATAGACACATTTGTGACATAATATACTGAGTTCAATAGTAAATAAATAGGTAATGGACAGCTAGAAAATTAGGTGGATTACTATAAAGAGAGTCAAAAGCAAACAGTACAAACTGGAAAAAAACCTGCAGCTCATTTAACAGAAAAAAAGACCTGATTTCCCTAAAATGTAAAGAGCATCTCTAAATGAATGAGGTTACCCAGGAGAAAATGCGGAAATGATACTAACAAAAACTTCATTAAAAAGGAGATATTCATAACCTTAAAACTATGAAATGGTACTCAATTTTAATCGTAATAAAATAAATGAAAACTAGTATCACACCAAAATAACATCTATTACCTATTAAGATTGACAAAGATACGTAAGTTTGATAATACTGTGTTTATTGTGTTATCAAGAATGGGGAGCGAATAAGCACTTCACATATTATTACTTGAGAAAGTATAAATTTCTACAACACATATGTGCAGGGCTTTTTAAAATGTTTATCAAAATTTCATACTCTCTGATAGAACAACTCCAATTTATTCTGTAAGTATAATAGTACATATGTGCAAAAACATTATGAGACTGTTAATTGAATCATTGCTCAAAACAGCAAGTTAGAAACAACTTGAATTTCCATCAGTAGGAAACTAATTAAATACACTATGTTATAACCCTGCAATAAAATACTATACATAAGAGAATATAAGAGAATTATGCTATACTCTATATATTAATATGAAAGCATCTCTCTCCAAAACACATCATTAAGTGGGAAAAAAAAAAGCAATGTGCAAAACATACTGTGGAGTATGCTAAAAGTTGTGTAAAGCTAGAAGAAACTTATGCTTGTCTTTGCTGCGTAAGTACCTTTGGAGACCCCAAAATCAACTGATGGGAAGAAAATTTGGGTGACAGAAAACAATGATGTAAAGGAGACTTCACTGCATGCCCATTTGTATTTTTGGCTTTTGAACTCTGTGGATTCATTCCCTGTTTGAAAAACTAAATATATTTTTTAAAAAGAAAAGAGACAAGAGCAAGTCATTCCAGCCTGGATGGTCAGGAAAGACTTTAGAAAGGACGTGGTATTTGAGGTCAGTCTTGGAAGATAAGAAATTCAAGCAGAGAGGAGGCAAGAAAAGAATATCATGAGCAAATACTCAAAAGTATGAAAATATGTGGAGGGTCAGCAGAGCCATAAAGTGGCACTTAGAAGGAAGCTTCAAAGAACCCAGACGAGAGCAGTGACATATAAAACAGAGGGAATGGGAGGTTCGGAAGGAGGGCACGGTCATTAGCATCAGGAGCTGCAGGGAGGTCACTGGGGCTGCGCACCTCTGCAGTTCACCTGCAGCTGATTTTACTTTCAGCCCAACTTTTAGTCACTGGACTCTGGTGAAGGGTGTTGGTTTTATTTCTAGTTTCATTAACCAGTCATCTGCAGATTGTTTTCTGTAAATGCGTCTCTTTGTAAGACATCTGCATAATAAAAAGGTAATAGGAGGTGTAACAGGCGACTTCAAAAGTTTTAAAGTCTGTTTTGTGAGAGAAATTGCACATGCTAGGCAACTTGCAGATGGCTGTGAAGCAGTCTGTCTAAAAAATGCAAAGTCGTACAAATTCTTGATTTTCCCAGCACTCGGTTTATTTAAGATGCTTCATAGTTCTTGTTGACTGGTCATTGAACAAAGTAACATGTGGGTTAATAAACCACTATAGATTGCCATATAAATATAAGAAATGATGATGGAGAGGATGATGATGACATAATCACGATAATGGTGATGAGACTGGGAACCCTGAAGTGAAGTGAATGTTTCCGCCTAGCTTTGGCTTTTCTCTCTGAAGCCAGTTCCTTCCTGTGTTTTCCTTCAGACTTTGGGTAAGTGCTCAGCTGTGTGGTGACATAAATAAAATTTCCTGGGATTCCAAAAGGGCTTTGTGGATTTATCCTGGGAAAATGAATAGGACATAATCAGGAGAAGAGAGGGGATCAGGTAATGGAGACAGAAGAAATAACAGCAAGAGCAAAACTGTCGTCTCCTGAAAGGGACTGATGTGTTGCAGTGTCAGGAGCAGGGGGAGTTTTACTTCTGACCTGGTCATTGCCTGGGTGGGCGACATTGGCTTGATCATTTCACCTTTCTCAACTTCAGTCTATTTACTTGTAAAATGAGGAGTATGGACAAGATCCATGGTTCTTCATTTTTCCCTTAACAGTACCATTTTATTTTCCCAAAAGAAACTCCACTTAAAAGACCAATAACAGATAGACACTACTGTATATAAAATAGGTAAACAACAAGGACCTACTGTATAGCACAGGGAACTATATTCAATATCTTGTAATAACCTATAATGGAAAAGAATCTGAAAAAGAGTATATATGTATAACTGAGTCACTTTGCTGTACACCTCAATGCTTTCCTTCATTTTAGTATTTTTTTCAACTTTTCATTGCATTAAAGCCATTTACCTGAGTATCCTGGCGGTTTAGGTCACCCTACTGAGCTTACTGAGAAATGGATCTACCAACTGCAAAATCTTATAACTGAAAGCTATGTGGACTGGCCATTATATAATATACAAATTCCAAAAGCAAAGGTAATTTGAGCCATTTAAAACAATCTCACCTTAATTTCATATTATATTTATTGGCATTATACTATTCTATTATTCTCTTATATCTGTAGGGTGGTCAATTATTTTAGAACAGAGGAGTAATGTATCAAAAAGTTCATTTTCCTTACAGTGTGGCCAGCTTTCTATCTACAGTTGATTATGACACACACATTAAAAGGTCATGAAATCTAAAGTGTCATCACAATTTGGGCTAAACTTTTAGGCTATTCTTGAAGCAGCCCAAGTTAGTTTATTATAGAGAAATGGTACCAGCCAAAGAGTTAATTGATCCATATTTCTAAACCTCTTGCGTTGTTTAACTCCAAGTTGTAAGTCAGCTTCTTGTTTACCAGAAAGATGGACTGACGTTGCCTAACTGAAATCGACCAACATTCTCAGAGCATTTGCTGAAACGAATTGTTTAGGAGAAGAACTCATGGTGCTTTAACACCCAATTTACTCAATGAAATGGACTGGAAAGGGTTAACTGCTGGTGGGTGAGGACTGTGGTGCCTTGGGGTGCCTCTTGAGAGCAGGGACGGGCATGTATCAGCAACATGTTTTATCTTGGGCTGAGAAGTCAGGAGATACCCTTGTACCTGTGCCCAGGACTGGCTCCTGTGGCTGAAATAAATACTGTCATGTTGCGTAGTCCTCACAGTTCTTAGTGAGTGCTGTGCGTGATTGGCATGTGTTCCAGAAAGCAGCGGGGCTGGAGCTGAGGCAGAAGGGAAAGCAAGAATGATATCAGGAAGCCCCCACAGGGGATTTATTTTAAAGTCTGCCATCTTGTCAACATTGTTTCAATATGACAGCTGAGGCTTTTGCCAAGTATTGAACATCTGACCCCATTTGGCTCGTCACTTTAAGCTGTGCCATAGTCTAAATGCAAGGGCTGACCCTCTGAGGAGCCGTAGTCTGAATGTGAGCTTGGTTCATCACTAAATTCAGGATGATTATCTGAAGTTTGTTTGAACCTCAGGGGAGAATACAATTGAACTGAAAATCTCACCAGAGTGAAATTCTCTAGTGATTGTTGGCCTTTCAGCTTTGGCTTAGAAATGACATGAAAGCAGCTCTGTTTTCTGGCCACTTGAGACTGGATGGTAGTTTCCAAATATATCATATGCCATTCTGGGGTGAATCCATCTGGGAAAGAAATGTATTTGATCATTTCTAAAATGATAAATAGGACATAGACTTTAGTGTCAGGTTTGAACCTTGTTTTAAATTGTGTTTCTTTAGCTGACAGGTAATTGTCATATACAACAGTGTATATTTCAGCCCCTAGAGACTGAGATTTTTCCTACTAAAACTTCAACAACTAGGATTAGTGAAAACTCGCAGAAATAGTCAATAAGAATGCAAACTTTGATGTTAGACCTGAGTTTGAATTTTGGCTTTACCACTTCTTAGGGATGAAACCAAGAGCAAGTTACTAACCTCTCTGAATTTCTACCTGCTTATGTTTGAAATAGGACTGGCAGTGTCTCCTCTACAGGTTAAACATAATGTCTGGATCCTAGTAAGTTCTCTAGACATGTTAACTATGTTTATGTTAATAGAGCACACTGTAGACACATAATCTATGCAATTAACCTACAAATACTTTTAGTCACATTTACCACTGTCCCTTCCAAGGCAAGAGGTTTTATTGAAAACAATAATGACAGTAATGCAATGCTGACTTTGGAGGGAATTATTATACTAAATATTGCCATTATCAAACATTATAATGTTTGTAAGATAGGAATCATATTATATTTCACTGCATGTTGTTGGTATTTGATCATTTTTGCCTTTAAAAGAAAAAATCCATCATGCCACTGTACTCTACCAGTCAATATTTTAACAATTTTTAAGGAACAATAATTCTGTTCAGAATGATGAGACATGGGAGGCTTTGTTTACATTAAAAATTACAATTTAAGGAGTTTTGACCCTAAGACTCCTGTCTTCCTAAATGGAGGAACATGACCATTCTTTGGATTGTAAACGACTATGTCAAGAGTGAGTAATAGTCCCAAGCTGGCTGCAGAATTTGCACTAGTATTGAGCTGGTTTAAAGTGGCAATTAACTAAAATATATTAACTAGCTTGAGACATTTCACCTGCACAGGATAGGCCACTTTTCTTCCTAAATGTTTATCTGATGATATAGAGGAGCCTCAC
This sequence comes from Camelus bactrianus, assembly GCF_048773025.1. Lineage (NCBI taxonomy): Eukaryota > Metazoa > Chordata > Mammalia > Artiodactyla > Camelidae > Camelus > Camelus bactrianus. The sequence continues at coordinate 38,347,225 of NC_133540.1, forward strand.
GTAACCAAATCAATAGTAAACTAGTAGATTAGGGCATTGGCTCATGACAATTCACAAAGCACATTATGACACCAATATTTAAAGACCATGAATCTGTATTTAAATTGCTAGTTCTGAGTTTTTAAATATTTTTAATTCTTTTAATTTAATTGTATGGCTCTGTGAATAAAATGAGGAGGCAGCAAATATTCTGAGTAAATAATATTTGTTTGGCTGTATTGGGGGAAGCAGCAGAATTTGAGCTGTTACACGGGATACGGCAAAGCTCCAGTGCCCGATTTCCTGTACAGCGTGTATTACGTATGAAGTCAGTTCTGAAGTGGTGTTTTCAAAATAATTAGGACAAAGTCATCATTAGAGTAATAGCTTCTTGTGGCGATCACCTTGAGGGAAAATACCCATTTATTATGTGACAGGTAGTTTTAACACTTAAACACTTATATGGTCACATATTTCATTGTTTTTATTTAAGAACTTTTAGTCTTTCTCCTGAATATTAGCCTTATGCTGCCCGTTTTCCCTGTCACTTCATTAGACACCTGAAAATTCTGAAATAATAATTAAAAACTCTTCTAAGTTCCATATAAAAAGAAAACCACTGGTTGCTAGTAGCCAGTGATTATGTTGTCCTAGTCATCCTTAAACATCAGTCAGACTTCACAGGAAGAGAATACAACGGAGGCCTTGATTGTTTTTGGTTCTCTAAAAATAGGTACTTCATTTCTTTCAAAGGAAAACAAAAACACCCCCCCCCCCCAATATTGACTAGTTAAGTGTATGAATAATCAAAGCAACCAATTTGGGAGCAAAAGACAGTTGCTTATGATTCAGTCCATTTACTAAGTGCACAAACTTATTTTCTAAACTGTATCATAAGAATAGTAATAGGAATGGCCATCATGAATAGGCCTATAAGAAGGATGGCGTTCAAATGTTTCACATGACAGTGCATGTGTTGATAAAGACTCAAAGGCTGGTGTCTTTCAGGTTCTGTGTGTGTGGTCCTAGATTCAACTTCATTCTCTCGTATTACATTCTCAATTTTTTTTTATTGTATGTTCTTTGGAATTATGAAAACACAGAGTTACCCCTTCTTGCTGAAGTCTGCTACATGGTAGACGATCCTCTGGGTATAATACATGCTATTCCTTCAAAAAAAAAATACACACACACACATATAATTTAATCTATTCTCTCCTCTAACCTCTGTGAATACTTCTATCTCCCTGATGAATTGAGAGAGTAAACTGACCACTGTTTTGCCAGATGTCTAACCATTCCAGTGGCTCCTGGATTATCCAGATTTTCCCCCAAAAGATGACTGTATGCAATAGGAAAATTATTTCTTTTTTCTTCTTCATCACATGAAAGCCAATGATGTTCCTGCTATTTTTCTTTTAACAATAGTATTGCCTTGTTGATAACTATTTCTTTTAATCCTACCAAAAGGCATTAAAAAAAAAACAAACAAGTTGTTCTACTCACCCTCTTTGTAACTGTGTTCTTTCAGTTTTGGGTCACCTCTCCATTTCATCAGTGCTACTTTGAACACCACTTCAATCTAAGAATGGCTGGGTACTTGGAAGGTGAGGGAAAAAAAAAATGAAGGAATTGGATTTAATGATCACTAAAACCACCATGAACGTTTTATTCTCTCTTTATTAATGTGTGTGATCCCATCTCAGAGGGGATTTATCTTATTTCTCATTGAATGATGGAGTTGACAAAATGCTGTAATTCAAATTCCACTCAGGTTAATCTTAAAAACTTAATTGTCTTTTGTGCAGCCAGTTTTAGGCTTCAAATCTCTACCATGCTTTCTAATTTACTCTTATGGCTCCATGAGCACACACAACACAGCCATGTCTTCTGTGGGTTATTATGAACTAAAATGAGATGCTTACTGAGTGCGCAGTGCCACTGGCCTGTGTCTTTATAACGTTGCTGCTCTTAAACACATTCTGTTAATGGGAGGGGGTGCTTTAGACCTATTTTTCTTTCTTGTTCCAGTAATTCTTTCTTCCATTTTTCTATTATTAACTGGTACCAAGGAGTAGTGCTTTCACGTAGCGTCCAGTATTATCCTCTTTAACCAGCCACCTTGGTGTTCCTGTCTCCCCTGCACCCTCCCTCCTGGCAGGGGTTCAGTTTCTCATCTGATCTCACACAAAGATGAGGAGACGTTTTCCTCCCTGGGCTTTTCAGAGTCTTTTAATGACTCTTAACGTTGCTCAAAGATACTTCTTTCCAACCTGGAGTCTTTAGAAATCCTGATTTCATTTTTTTTCCTTGTTTGTACTTTGAACTGATAGGCTTTGCTTGGAAAGTTAAAATTCCTAGTCTAAAACTTTGAACATGACAAGCTGAATATCAATTTCCCAATCACTATTAGAAGATGGACCGTTATAGAACATGGGAAAATATTTAGTTTGTGAAGAAAACAGACAAATTCGGTCATAGCGATTGAGCCAAAGAAATGAAAGAAACTTGACAAGTTGAGGTAAAAGAATGTTTTCCAGTTTAGAAAAAGTAATTCATATTCTAGGTCTGTGGAAATCTCTTTTAGAGTAGTGCAGAGGCCAGAAAATATACAATTATTTCTCTCCCCTGAGAGTGGTTTAGGACTGGAACAACAGAATAATTTAGGGGAAAAATAAATCACTTCAGTTATATTTGTGCTTTGTTCCCATGAACCATTTCCCTTGGCTGCAGCCAAAGGGCTACTAACCTAGTCTGTGAAATTTTGCGGTGCCCTGGAATCCTGTTTTCTGTGAACAGCTAAAACTATCTGGCATACTAGGCATAAAATGAAATTTCAGCAACTGAACCCACAATCTTAAGATCTTAGGAGGGGATGATAATCAACGGAATTAATGACAGGGTTCGATTTCATGCAGCAATTTTCACAAAAGGCAGCGCGCCGTGGTATGCGTCGGGGTTGGGCTCCTCTTGTAATCCATGAAGGCCCTTAATTTATTGAAACTAATTTCGAAATCTTGGTACTGTGCATACTGTCTACTGTAGAAATAATTTATAAACATTCATTGCAGGAAAGAGAGGAGCCATTTGCTTCAAAGAGCCCATCAGCAAGCTGTCCTTCCTGTTTTATCAGTAAGCAAAGCTGAGAGCAAATAACAGATGGAACCGTCCCTTGGCAGTGGCACAGAGCACTCATGAAATATAGCACAATCTTCCTCCAGTGTGTTCTGTTTTTAACAGGGGAAGATCAGAAGCAGGCACGGTGTGGGCTGGGACGAATGACCGGCCCTAATGAAACAGCCTTTTCTTCTAGGAAGATGCCCATGGCAGATTGGGCTTTGGCAGTTGGTCTCAGCGGCTTGATAGAGTGTCATTACAGAATGCACCTGGAAGATTCTGTGGGGGAGGGACAAACCTCAGAAGACCAAGGTGAAACTGAGGCCTGATGTGTCCTCTTAATGGGTGGTTAAATTCTCGTTCCTTTAAGTAGCCATCAAAGGCACCGCAAAACCAAAGAGAAAGCTGTCCCAGACACGGAAATTTGGTACTCATTTACCATCTGTCAGCATCATTTCATGCTCCTGCAATATTTTATTCTACTTACTATAACTACAAGAAGGTATCTGTGCATTTGATGTGTGTGGGTGTCTGGCTAATATTTTCTTCTGCATCTGTTGTTTGTATAATTACATTGAAGGCTGTTACCAGAGTGGGGAAGCTGAATTCAGTATATACTTTTCCTTTTTCCCCCAATGGAAAAATTATCAGCCCAACTTCGGTGAGTATTCAGAGACAGCTTTTTCAAAAAGGAAGGGGTCCTCAATTCCACTAGCAGATCCTGTATTCGAGCCTAATTCATTATTACTTTTCAGAGTAGCTTTTCTCAATGTTCCCACTCATCCGCCCATTCCTAACTCTGCCTTTAATACTGAACACACTCTGATCTGTAAGAGGAAACAGATCAAGGCTGTCTGAGAGAATTACATCAATAAACAATTGCAACCTGCCCCTCCAACTCATACTATCCTCAACTTCATTAATTCCCTCACTTTCCCCAGTTTTAGGGAGAAATTTACCCTCCTTCTTTATAAAGTTAATCCAGACACATGTGTTATTAATTTTATCCTTCTATTCATTCTTCAGTTATTCCTTAATTACTAAAATATTCAGCCTTTTTCTCTTAAATACATCCTCTGATTGACTTGCATTTACCCCGTAGAAAGGAAAAGAAACAAAACGTTGCTTCCAAAACTAATTGCCTTTCCGGCTGCTGTTGCTTCTATTCCTACAAAAGTTCTTGAAAGATTAGTCTGCAGTTTCTGTCATCTTTCCTCTTTCTTTGCTTTTCTCTTTTTTGTAATCTCTTTTTCTCTTCCCCATTCTTTGAAACTATGCTATGCAAGTGCACAGTTCCTATCGAGTACTGTTGTCATGGTTGTGGACTATAAGTCATCTGAGTGCTCTTTCTGCTAAGGGTGAATTCTTGAGTTTTCACATCTTGGCAGAAGGCAGGGTTCATGCACAGGGATGAAGAGATCAGATGCTATGTCTTTCTACGCCCAGGCACCTAGGGCCAGGTATGCAGTCTTGGCTTGGCAGTCAGATGATCCTACCTGGGGACAGAAGAGAAATTCTTAACAGAGGAGTGGCAGCCACAGAACAGAGCCTGGGACGCAGACACTCGAGTCCATGGTGTCCCAAACTGGACTTTTCCTCTGCAGTGTTTTCTGTTGACTCATCTCTTTGATTTCTTCCTACTTTCTTCCTCTCTTTCTTTTAAATTGTACATTTTATTTATTTATTTATTTATTTTTGTTTATGTATTGTTTAGTTTTTTGGAGGGAGAGGTAATTAGGTTTATTTATTTACTTCTCACAGAGGCACTGGGGATTGAACCCAGGACCTCACGCATGCTAAGCTCACACTCTACCTCTGAGCCACACCCTTCCTCTCTCCTTCTTAGTTTCTGAGCCTGGTTTTCCAAGTTTCATGTAATTCTGTGAGCTAACTAATATCTTTTCTGTAAATGTCTTTCATCCCTTAATTGAAACACATTTGGGTTACGTTCCTTTGAGTTAAAGACCTCACTGATATAGAAAGTGGTACTTGGGAATGGGTTTAATGCAGTGGATCCTTAGGGAAAGTGGGGTGAAGAGTGAGGATGTAGGACTCAGTATCAGACTGGGGATGAAAACAATGAATTCTGTTCGTCTTTGGTGACAGGACTCTGGCAGCCCATTGCGTACTGTGATGAAGAGCTAATGAAACAAAGCCTCTGGTCTCTGGAATGAAAGACTCCCTTGGAATGAAATGCCTATTCTTGAAGGCTTTGGGGAAACTTACCCCCAAACTTAACTAAATTACCAGTGTCATTAAACAGATAAAATAGAAGACTTTGGGCGTACTGGGAATGTTTTGAGAACATTGAACATCTGACAAAGGTAATAAGTTTCTCCCCTTAAATTCTTGGTTATGGGGAAGACTGGATCTCAGGAACTCTAACAATGCTAAAAGAGTCTCCATTCTCTCAGCTTCTTTCAACTTCCATGTACTTGCAAATGAAACTCAGGGTTTGATAGGTTTGCTGAATTATAATACCAATGAACTTTACAATCCTGCTGGTCATTATGTGAGAGTGGCAGCACTGGCCAGAAAAATGTAGAATCCTAGGCATCAGAACTGGACCACGTGAGCTGATTCTAAAGACTTGCAATGCCCTGAACCCCAGGCTTTTCCTCCCGTCTGCAGTGGTGTGTTGGGGCCAGCTCTTTATGGCTCATGAGGGCTGAGTGCATTACCTCTTCCCATTCCCATGCTCAGTGATGTCACGTGGACAACTTGAAGTCAACTATGGTGGAAGTATTTTAAATGTTACAGGTCAGAACTCCCTATCCCCCTCTTGCTGGAGAGTGGGTTGTTAAACATTTACCAGCACATCACTGTGCTTGGGATTTCAGAAGTGTCTTTTACCTTGTTTGGTAGGGCCGTCTCTTCTTCTTGTCTGGAGGCTGGATTTCTTTTTCTCCAGGGCTGACTTTGTAAGGGAGAGCCAATTCACCACCTGGAACCTACAGATCTCCCATTATCTCCAGGCTTCTAACTACTGGTTAGATGCCGACATGTCCCAGAGGAGTCAATTGTGTTGTAAAGCCTGGGTGGAGAAGCTTTTTCCTTTTATTTTTTCACAAAACTTGAGTCTATATGTAAGAACAGTAAGACTAATAAGAGTGATTGAAAAAAAAAAAAAGAGTGATTGACCTTGAACAGATAAAGCATAGTTTTTCAAAGAGGTGGTCGTATCCAGTCTGAGCTGGCAGGAGTGTGTCTGATCCTTGGCTCATTTGCTTGACTATCATCTGAATTCACTGAAGACTTAGGACAGTAAAGCTGAGATTCTAGAAATCCTTATAAATAACACAGAGAAGGGTAGCAAGTGCTCTGGAGTAAAACTGTCATATACAAATCACTGTCACTCCAGTTTGTCCCCCAAGAGGTTCAGGATCAGTACCAAGTTCTTAAGAAATGTGCTGGTGAGGGGAGTGGCAGAAGTTTTGAACAGTTTGTGCTACTGTCCTTTCTAGGCTCTAGGCTCAGGGTGTTGGTGGCAGATGCTATGGTTGAGATGGTTTCCCTGATTGAAATGAGGAGGAAACTTCTGTAGGGTCACTGGGGCCACATGGCAGCATTCAAAAGTAAAATTGTTGTGGTTACCATAATATGCAGCAGGGCAGATTCATCAGTCGGAATGTTCTGAATTACAGGAATTTTTGGTAGTGCTTGGTGGCTCGTAGGGCCCCTTGTTTGAAATATGTGCTAGTCCTTCTTGATTTGTGTTGTGGAAAACACTCCACAACTGGGAAGTATACGCCTGACATGGTCCACCGTTACAGGGAGTCTCTCATTTTCACTCAGTTCTCAGCTTTGAGTTATCTCCATAATCAAGAATTACTTGATGATGGGCTTGGCAATAATATCACCTGCATGTGCAATAAATCGCCTTCCTAGACTTCACCAAAAAAATCTGTGGCCATTTCCTCTGTATTGCAGATAAACAGCCCTTCCTCTGGTTAGCCTATTCTTTGTTCTGGGTTTATTCAGAGTGGCTGGGAAATGCTGTCTTTTTGGAGAAAGAATTTCAAAGAACTATCGCTCTTTCATGCCAACGATCTAGCAAGCATTAAGAATAGCACTATTACATCCTAAGGGTAATGGGCTTGCACGGGTCAACATTCACATAAACATTTTCAGGTACCAAACGTTATTGTTTTGACTTTGTAACAAAAATAGACTGCTTGCATTTCAGGTCACGCTGCTACAAACACATCCTAGAATCCGGCTACACAGACATTTCACGCTAGGTAGTATCTGTATATGAATAGAATGCAAAAGAGCTGTAACATTCCATATAGTAACTATATATACAAGACATGCCCTGGGAAAGGGGGAAAAAAAAACCCCGGAGCTTTGAGATTCTGATAAACACTGATTCTGAGCTACCTAATTCCTGAAGACTAAGAAAACTACTGATTGGAACAGCAAATTGTACCTCCAGTTATAGATGGAGTTTTCATCTGAGTCTGCCTCTAGGTGGTCCAGTCCTGCAGTTGTTTTTCTGAATACATGAGAGGAATACGTCTCTTAAGCAATTGGCACGATTCCCCTATTGGCTCCCTGTACCATGAGTAGGGCTATTATGATTGGAAAAGCTAAGCTTCTGGAGTTGTCTTTACCTACCAAAGTACTAAAATCCAAAGGTATTGCATCCAGAGGTGAATCACAAAAATTAAAGACATCATCAAAAGCATAAAAGATGATTATTCTCATGTCTCTATTTAGGTCATCTAGAAGATGAACATGCTTGGAAGACATGGAGAGATATTGAGTGATTATAAATTATACCCAGTTATCCATTTCATACAGATTTATTTGGTACCAACCAAGGTTCCTGCCCTGTGCTACATGTCAAAGGTATAATTATGAGCAAATCCTGACATGCCTTTGCTTTTGTGGCACAGATATTTTGGTTGGGGAGACTGGCACTGCTCAAGATAATTCTATGAGCTTGTTTTGTAGGAGACCCCTGTATTGTCCTGGTGTTTGTGTGTATGTGTGTGTAGAGGGGATTTGGAGGAGGGAAGATGAGCAAAGTCCTCCTTTAGCAAGTGACACTTAGACGAGCTCTGAGGCAGAGATAGGTGTTAGCTAGGTAAAGGGAAGGGCCAAAACACTGTAGACAGCAGGAAAGGAGTGTGTGCTTGAGGAACCAAATGAAAGACGTATACTTGGAGTGATGGGTGTGAGGGGCAAAGTGGCAAGAGAAGAGCCTGAAGTAGTAGACGGGGGCTAAACGTGCAGGATTTGCTCCTATCTGACTATCCCTAAAGTCAAGTGCATGGTTATTAGTAGGGAAGATGTCACAATCAGATATTTAAAAGACTTCTCTGGCTGCAATAGAGGTTTCTGCAGAGTGCCAAGGTATGTTATTGAGCTGTTGCAGCAATCCAAATGCGAGCTTGTGGTATGGACATAGAAATAGGGGGGTAGATTTATGAGACATCTAGGAGGCGCTCTTAACAGGATTGGTGATGGTCTGTTGATGATGGATTGCATATTGGGCAGGCAGCAGTGGAAAATGTAAAGCAATATTCTCATATTTCTGGCTTGTATAGCAAAAGATTATCTATCTGTATCTATGTATGTGTATATACTATCTGAACTGGCTGGAGTAGGTCTAATTTTTGGCTCATTTGCTTTATTATAATCTGGATTCAGTGGAAAATATCTGTCTATCTGTCTATCTACCTGCGTATCACTGAGTGAGAATAAAACTGGGGCAATGATTATATGTTAATTCTTGGGCCCGTAGAGATTAAGGGGCATGACACATGGGAAAATGTTGAGTGAAAAATTAGACATAAAGATGAGGGATGAGAACTGGTTTGGTGATGAAATAAATAATAAAGATGGAGGTCACTGGCCCATAGGTGGGAAGTGAGGCCAGAGGTGTGGAGAAATGCTCAGTGAGGAGAGAAGAGCCTGGCACTGTGCCCTGAAGGAATCCGGCAGATAAGGCGCAGGTGCCCCTGGGAGGCAGTCAGTATCACATGATGCACTGCCAAGAATTCACTAAAGGTTTATGGGCTTAAAAAAATAAAAAACAAGAAACAAAACTGATAGAAAAATAGAGCACCTCGTTAGGCCCTCTCACTTTTTCCTAGCTTACTCTAAAATAGTAAAAATAAACGCAGAACATTCCAACTTGGATTGTAATGTTTTGCTCAGTTCCTCTGTTCTGATAATGTTGGCTACTAAGTATTGGATCTGGTGATTCAAATAAAGTTTAAAATGTTTCTCATTTATCCAATGACTTTCTGATTCTCTCTGTTTTACTCCCATCCCCGCATTTCTTTGAGATGACTTTCAGTACTTAGAAAACTCTGCTTTATATTTGATTTGCTCAGCTGGAAATCTGTCCACCCTCCAGACCTGTGAAATTTGGCAGAGGACACTCTTGTTTCATTCACCTTTGTGTTCACAGTGCTGGTGGGGTGCCTCGCTGATAGTAAGTGCTCTGTCTCTTATGAACATTTAACTTTTTTTTTTTTTTAAATGTGTTTCAATCCCTAATGTAAAAAAAAAAAAAAGTATATATATTTTATATGTAATATACATATTTTTTCAAATTTGCAAAAAATTAAATACAAACTCTCCATTTTATTATTTGGCTTAAAAGTAAACATCAGGTACATTAATAAGCTAATGATGTTCTTTGCATATTTCACCCAGATGGTCCCGTTTTCCTTTCCTTACTATAAAAGTGCATTTCCAAAACTTGGCCACTGGGGGGAAGCATGGTGCAAAGCTAGCGTTTTGTTCATTCTTCCCATAACCAGTGGAGACTCTCAGTAAAATCTCCCTGTCATAGACTCATACTGTGCCTTTAATGGAAGCAGAGCTTTTGTCTGTCTGTCTGCCTGACTGTCCATCCGTCTGTCAGTGGTCAGATTTCCTTTGTCAAATTCTTTCCTCTGCCTCTTTTTCCAGGTTTTAAAATTTATTTTTTATTTTGAAACTTAATAGTTTCAGGAGCTTAATTAATAAACATGAAAACCCATTCAAAGCTGGCACCGTGCCCTTTTTTGGCTCAACCACATGGGCATGTGAGGGTAATTGTAGTTATTTACATTTGGCATCCAGCTGACTCCAGGAGCAACATTGCCTTTTTTTTTTTCCCTATGAGTACTGAAGCTATTAAATTAAACAGGTTAATGTGGCTACAGCATTTCGCCCCCTACTATCCCCACAGCTATAGTAAATCTGCCACCTGTTTATTTCCATAAAAATTCAATTACAGCACCACCAGTTATTCTTCTTATGCGAGCAATTAACTTCAGGCCGTTTCAGGCCCCAAAGAAAGGCCAGGCTGGCCTGCTCCTTTTTTACCTCTTTGCTGCCTTTAGCCGCCGGTGGTTTCCTTGGCTGAGTGACTGTGCACCCCTGCACCAGTGAAAAATGAAAGAATAGACTAGACTGCTGTGCACTGTCATTTCAGTGAAAAAAAAAACTGAAAAAATCACAAACAACCCTTCTGCCTCCTCCTGTCCAAGCAGTCGGGGAGCCTTAGAGGCCAGAGAAGTGAACAGCAAGCCCGCAGCCAGGGCTGCACAGACAGCCCAGCATTGCCGGAAAACACACCCAAATAAAGAAGGAATTGCTTTAAAAATTGTTCGTTTTCTTTCTTCTTTATCTTTGTAAAAGATGTGTCTGGGTAGGGAAAGGTTGGTAAAATGCATCACATCCTGGCTAAATCAACAACATAATTAAGAAGAGAGAAAACCACATTCATCTGTGCTTCCCAACAAAATTGATATAACCAAAGGCACCGTGAGGCAGCTGCATTTCTTTTCCCCTTTAAGAGGAATGAGTCCTTAGTACCAGGTTGAAAACGCTGACTTTTATCTCTCTCTCTTTTTTTTTTAAATGCCTGCTTTCTCTTTGTCATATTTCTTTCTCTCTTCTCAAAAATCTACCAGTAAAAATTATGATTACCAAATCTTACCTGAAGTGATTTTCTATGTGATTTAATATTTCTTGAACAGTGATTATGGTATTTGCTTCCCATGAATCCCTTTAAAACTACTGACACTGATTTTGTTCAAATAAATAGTATTGATAGTAAATGTGTAAACATAGCTTTAAAAGCAAATTAGGCTGAGATGATCATTAATTAAATCATACCTAGGTTTCAGGATAAAACAAATGCTTCTCATAAGTGGGTTCTTACTAACTACTATTGAGGTGTAGTTATTATGAATAAATTCAGAGAATGAGAGAACATCAAAAAGGAAAGAAATAGGGTGTGAGTAGATGATAGAACCCCTGGTGACTCTACCTGCTGGCTCAGACAGGGGAGTGGGAGACTCTGGTGGCTCCTCCCAGTTGTCACATGTCCCAGTTGATCCTTGAGCAGTAATTACTCAGGTGTGTTGCTGGGGCTGGCATGGATGTCCGATGTCAGCTGGTTCCAAAATACTCCCAGGGGATAAATGAGTATATAAATATCTCCTTCTCTTCCTCCTGCATCTTGAACGTGCCCTGTGCCAGCCAGCATTAGTACGCTTCTGCTTTGGTAGAAGAATGTGATAAAGTGAACTTTGAAGGCAGCATATCCCAGGAAAAAGATACAGTCTAATTAAATTTAATCTTCTTTTAAATGCTTACTCAAAAGAGAGACTCTATTTGAAGTTCAGAAGGGCTTACATAAACCCTCCCCAGGCAAGTCCCTACCTAGTGCTAACTCATGGCAGGTGGAAGACTGCGGGAGATTTTAGGACCTGTGTTTTATCTTGATAGGGCTGATGGGACTTTAATGAAGAAAGACCAGTATTCCGTGGCCCTGAAACCACATCCTCTGCTGTCAAATGGGTGCAAGTTCATGGTCTTGAAAATTGTACTTTTCCTGTCTTCAGATGTTCTCATGTGTCCTTTTCTTTTCAGTTCAAAGTAGAAATTAAAATGGGTTTTAAGTGTTTATTCTTCAGCCTAGATTTTGGGCAGATGCCTAATTTCCACTGCTTCCTTACGTCCTGAAGAGTTTACAGGCTTTTTGCTTCTGCCAAAATGAAGCAAACATACAGCTTGGTACTTTGAAGTCTGAGTTAAAGCAAAACTAAATGGACCATGTTTATCTGATCAATTAAGGCATTGCCTACATCCTTAAAACTGATGTTTCTCATTTAGGCAGCATTCTATACAATCCTCAGGAAATTAACAACAGAGACTGAGTTTGGGGAATGGAGGTCATTATACAAAAAAAGCAGGGAGAGTGTGGGAGAAATTGACTAGGCTCCAACACAAGCTTCATAAATTGACTGGGCTCCAATATAAACTGAAGAATGTCTTTGTAGAAGTGGGGCTGTAGAAAATATTAATGACAGTTCCCAAAATAGAAGTTTGATGTAAAGGTCCTATTATGTAAAGTGATCTACTAGATTCAATAGTCTTTAGCACGATGGACGTTTATAATTACAAAAGCCTTGTCTTTTTCTCAGAGATTAGCAAGTGCGCAGTTCGGTTTAACCACAGTTCAACGGGGCATGCTCTCTAAACAGCACCAGGCTGAGCAGAGCAACAGATTTAGAAAAACAAAAAGAGCTTATATTAAAAGTCTCTTAGAAGTTTACAATTTTTCTTTTGGAAACCAAACTGATCACCACCAATTAATTAGAGTGATATGAAATGGTAGGTAATTGAACCCTCAGGCTGTCCCCCATTAACCTCCTAGCCCACTCTTCTCAGAAATAGTTTGAAATAGCCCTTCTTTGGCTTCCTTTCCAGCTACCCCAGGACCTGGGAATGTGACCTATTCCAGAAAGACAGCTTTCACTCTTTCCTTAGAAACTCGGCTAGGTTCTTTAACTCCTTGGTTTGAGTGAGCTACATCATCCAGTTGGCGCCAACAGATTTAACTTTAAGCTGTATGAGGATAATGGTTGTGTTTTTTTTCCCACTTGGCAGTCTATGAAGATTGCCTTCCAAATTCTAAGGTTTGTCTCCAGAATTGTGGCTTGGCAGGAATACCAATGTACAATTTTCCTGTGTAGGTTTTTGGGTTTTTTTGGTGGATTTTAATGCTATAGGTCTAGAGGCAACCTGGAATTTTATAAAATAGCTTTCCTCAAGGGCCATGTTTTAAGCCCTCATACTCTTCTACCATAAATGGTGGGGGTAATGGGGGATGGCAAATGCAAGGCTATTAAACTCTCTGACCCATACTTCCCCCTAAAATTTGCACCACCCCCAACCAGTTTGATTTTCTAAATGATTTATTTTATGCATCTATCACTCCTACCAAGGAGAGGATGCCTGTTCAGATTTTTAATTAAGTTGTAATTACCCTTTTACTTGACTGTATACTACACATTTTTATATATTATATTATATACTTTTGTGGGTACCTGTAGAAGAGAAAGCTGCTCTGGGGAAAACTGTTTTAAGATGGTACATTTCTTGACAAAGAGCTGTGTCAATTTAATGAAAAACTTATTTCTCATTGGATTGATACATAAACTTTTTTTGTATATATGTTTATTGAAGTATAGTCAGTTTACAACATGTCAATTTCTGGTGTACAGCATAATGCTTCAGTCATACATGAACATACCTATATTTGTTTTCATATTCTTTTTCCCCATAAGTTACTACAAGATATCCCTGTGCTATATAGCATGAACTTATTGTTTATCTATTTTATATATATTAGTTAGTATCTGCAAATCTCGAACTCCCAATCTATCCCTTCCCACCTCCTTCCCTTCCTGGTAACTATGTTTGTTTTCTATGTCTGTCAGTCTGTTGACACATACACTTTTGTATCATTAAATGGCAGCCTATGGGGCAAATTTGGAAAGCTATTCACTTATATATATAAAAAAATTCATGTATATTTTAACCCCTGAGACAATGCTACTGGTTATATTATATGAACTTATTTGCTTTGTTTCAGCCCGAGATGAAATATCGTGGTTTGTCTGGCGTGGATGTAGGTGTTCTTGACTCTGCCTATTATCCTTCTGTAGACTAGTGAGATGACAATTCTGAAAAGAGTGAGAAGGAGTAAGAAAAGTTTTTATTCTATTATCTCCTATTTTTTTAAGACTATTTCAAACTGCCTTCACTGTTTTAAAAGTGAAGATTCTTCTCTTATCAACAGATGATTAATAAAATCTGGTCTAGTTCATGTTTGGAAAAATGTGGGTCTTGGACGTAATGTTCCTAGTTTGACAAGTGCTATATGAGAAAAGAAAAGAAAAAAAAAGAAACAGCAGCAAAATAGAAAATCAGTGAGGCAAGTGAGACAGAATCATGAAAGGCTACTCCAGATCTTAACCTATTTAACCTTTTTGCATTTTGCTTCCAAATACTCAATATACTATAAGCTTTGGTATAGATGTTGGGTTCGTACTTTCAACTAGCATTGAGCTACATTTCGCTTGACTGTTAATTGGCCATCTCAGTAATGTGGTATTTTTCTTTCTCTTTCTGGCTTAACTTCACTTAGAATGATGATCTCTGGATCTATGTTGCTGCAAATGGCATTTTATTCTTTTTATTGGTTGAGTAGTATTCCATTGTATAAATATACCACAGCTTCTTTATCTAGTCATCTGTCAATGGACATTTAGGTTATTTCCATGTCTTGGCTATTGTATATAATGCTGCTATGAACATTGGGGTGCATGTACCTTTTTGAATTTGAGTTTCCTTTGGATATATGCCCAGGAGTGGGATTGCTGGATCATATAATATATCTGTTTCTATTTTTTTGAGGACTCTCCATACTCTTTTCCATAATGGCTGCACCAAACTGAGGGGTCCATGTTGAATGGCACTGGTAGAGGCTGTGGTCTGTGGTTTAGGGCTTTGGGAGTTTGATCAATAGGTTGTTCTTTTATTATAGCAAAATTGTAATGAGTATTCAGGGAAGATGCGTTTCTTTCTAAAGGAAAACTTTTAGCCCTGCTTTATAGAAATAAGATATATATCTATTCAGGATGGAATTGTGGATTTTTTAAAAAAGGTTGTCAACACTACCATTTACTAATTAGTCTGCTGTGTCTTATAACACAGAATACGTGTCTATAGTCCAGTAATTTGCGAGAGAATTTAACCTTGGAATCCAACTCCTGTCAGAAATCTATGTGGAAGAAAATATTATATCCTCTAGATGTCTTTTAGATATTCCAGGCTATGGTTTAAGTTTTATTTGCTTATTTGCTTTTCACTTGAAGTGAGTCAAATCATCAAATATCTGAGTATGTGAATCACAGTGCCTTGACTACTGGTAGAATCATTTAGCTGAGATAATTACAAATCATGCCCCTGGCGTCTATTTAGAAATGACATAAAAATATGCTTGCCAAATTCAAGTATTACATTCTCTTCAGGTATTTGGGGGGACATTTTCCATTTCATATTCTGTGTTTGAAATTTCATGTGAATAATCAAGTTTATTTCATTTTTTGTAGAGAAGAAACTCTTTTGCAAGTTATTTTTTAGACCCAATGCACCTCGACGTTGAATGAGAATGAGTTGTTAATCTAGTCCAGGCTCAGATGTTACTGGAGCATTATTCATCTATCCATTCAGCAAGTAAGTATTAAGTGCTTACTGTATGCTGGACATGGTACATAAGTCCTGCTAATTCAATGGTGAGTAAATAAGGCTTTTTTTTCTTTTTTTGCTCTCAAAGAATAAAGAGTTAGTGGTGGAGAGAGGCATGTAGTTAAGTAATAAAACAAATAAATGTAAACATGAGTATGGTAAGTACTCTAGAAGGAAAGTACATTGTTATAGACATGCATTTAATTGTTTGGTTATTCAGCAAGAAGAGATGCAAACATGTTCCTCTCCTCCATTCCCTTGTTCTGTGCCACTAGGTCATGATGACTGTTTGGTTTAATACATAGCATGCAAATCATCCCTGTGATATCAGCAACCGTGTGGTGTTGTGAGTCTCTAAGAAGAGAGACAGTCAATTCAGACAGTGTTTCTGCAGGGAGACAGTTGATGCACTGGTGAATCTAATAAACTTGGCTAATGTGGGTGGTTCTTAGCATACATGGCTGTGGTGTTGCTAGAGAGAGTAGTCTGGGGGGTGGGGTGGGGGTGGGGAGGCTAAGTGGTGACTTCAAACAGCATAATGGGACCAGGCTTGGAGAGTCCCTCCTTGCGGGTCAGGGCCAGCACTCTTATAGGCCGTGACTACAAGGCCATCTCCTAGAGCCTGGAGGTCCATGTGGACATGGAAGAGCTCTAGCTAGGGTCAGGAAAGTTACGTCACAAAATAAGCTTGTTTCCTATTGTAGCTGCAGACCACAAGGGGACCAGGATAAGTGCTAACAGATTGCTTTTGTGGCAAGATGTCGGGTTTTGCATTATTAGTCCTGAACCTTGGTAGGCAGCATCGGATGAGCTGCTAACGATTCCACTTATCTTCATCTTGTTGAGACTTTTATTAATCTTTTACCTTTTTCTCCTGTTTCTTAACCTTGGCTGGGGAATAGTGCAGCCAGGTCCTGCTGGAGCAATACTATCAAAGGTGGGAAGGAAAATTTATGCTGACGCCAGGGTGGTGGAGGTTAGCCAATATCTGGGAAATAAAATGCTGAAAAAAAGGTGAGATCAGGACAGAGCATCTGGCCAAGATTGTTGCTTCTCTTTGGGTCTCTAGCAGCTCAGGTTTGGGAGGGTCAAGGGGAAGAACACAGAGATAAATAAAGACACTCTGGGGCTTCCTCGGGTTTTAACAAAGAGCAAATGGCAGCACCACTAACCTCTAATGGAAAAAAAAAATCATAACTTTAAAGAAACTTTAATACCTGCCTGGTTAAAATTCAAATATATGTTATAATGGTTGATGATAAAGTCTTAGAGGGAATAAAAGTGGGTTAGTAAATAATCTCCAAACAGTGACTACAAATGTGTTAAAAATTGCCCAAGAAGCATAAAGGCCTTATTCAGGTTGAATCCTCGTGTGTTCTGCAATTTATCTTTATGAATTTGCCTTCCTATATATTTTACGAAGAAGAGCAGAAACTCTCCTTTGATGTTTGGTGCTTAGCTATGAAGGTTTTGTTGTTTTCCCTGTGAACTGCAAGCTGTGATTGCAAGCAAGCCTTATGAAACATACATGTTAGGAAATCGTATTTGTTCACTTATATTTATAGACTGTCATCAGTAGTTGAATTTTATCACTAACTTTGTGATAATTAACCTAAGGGCTTATGACTTCCTGGTCTTACCTTTACTTAAACTACCAGTATAAAAACTCTGTACATTTTCTTGTTAGTTAGAGGATACCTTGGATCTTGGGTCTGTTTTTCTTTTCTCCTATTGATCATGTAGGAGAATAAATGGAATGACCTACAGCAGAGATGGCTACTGTCCCACAATATCCACGCCATTTTTTTCCTTAGTAACAGAACTCCAACTTTATTCGATGCAGCAGTGTGCCTAGCTGGCTAAGAACCCTTTGTGTTTTCTCAATATTATTAAGGACCAGGGATTATCATGTACTAACCTGCCTACTGACACAGGAAAGACTTGCATGGTTCAGTTCAACTTTGGAAACGTTTAAAGAGTTTCACTTATTTCGGTGGTGGCTGTATTTTTCAAACCTCACAATGCCTGTTGAAAGCCCTCCATTCGCCCTGACTTCTGAATGAAATCATGGAGCTGAACTAAGCCGCAACAGGAAATTGTGAAGGAAAGGATATTGGACTTCAATATTTTACCACTTTAACTTACACAAAGATGGGGCTTTTATTTGGCCTTTTAATTTCTGTGTGGTAAAATGATAATGGAATATAGTTCATTATGTTCAAATTTGGGAAAACGTTCCATTCCTGTATTTGGACTGTGATGACCAATTGTGTGCCTGAGACATCTGTCATTTCGGTTATTAACAAACAACCAAATAGCAAGATGATAGATTTAAAATCAGGCATATAGAAAGTTAAATTTTAAATTTAACTGAACTGAAAATTCTATTTAAAGGCAGAGATAATCAAAATAGATTAAAAAGTAAACAAGACCCACCTATATCCTTCCCACTCCCTGCCTCCGCCTCCTTTGCTAATAAAACACTCTTGTTTTGCTTTATTGAGCATCCTTCAACAATTCTCAGGTCATGGCATTGGGGATGGTTGATCTTTTCTCTGTCTGCAGGGCTGGGGCAATTCCAAGTCCTGGCCAGCCAGAGTCACGAGACTCTTGTTTCAGGAATAGGCATGTGACATAAGCCTTTAGGTCATCTCTCTTGCAGGATTAGTGAGGCAGACGGATGTACACACTGAGATGCTATTGATTCGCTTTTTAAGGAGCCTGCCTGGGAATGAAGCCCGTACAAAGGTAGAAGGACTGAAAGATGGAGATCGATCAAATCCCGATGTCATACTTGGCAGCACATGTCTGAGGCTGCACCATATCTGAATTTCTCAGTTACATGAAACCATACTTTCCTTTCTTTGTGTCAGCTTTGTTTGGGATGGTGTTCTGTTACTTGTAATAGAAAGAATTCTGACTAACATATGGTGCCCTACCACTGTCTAGCTCTTTCTTATGTACCAAGTTGGGCCATGCAGCTGGGCACAAATTGGGATTAGAAGCAAAATAGGGGGAGAATTTAATCTAGTATTAAATGTGTTTTAGAGTTAATGTTTGGTGGCTGTTCTGACCTACTTCAGAGACTTAGTGGGAGAAAACTTAATTTCCCACTCCACAAGGCCTCGGAGGCTACAGAAGGAGCACTTCTCCTAAAAGAGACACCGTTTCCCTGGTTGAAACTTTATTGTTGGCTGTAGATTAAAATGGAATAAAAATGAGAGGGTACTAGAGAGATGTGGGGATATTGGACTGTCTCAAGCCACATTCAGCTCTGCTAATGCCTCTCTTCCAAGAGAGGAAGAGACGCCAGTGTGGTGCGTCAGTGTGCAGAGCCGGTACCGGGCCACGCTGATTTGTGGGTGGAGTTACTGTGCATTGAAACCCTGTGCACGTTTGTGCAGCTGGTGGGTCTATTTGTGTGAAGGCCCTTCCTGGGACATGGTACTTTTCTTCTGCTCTGGTTCTCCCTCTTTGTTCCTCTCCTCCTCGTCCTTTCTCAGCCATGCATGGGTGTAATGTTCTTAAGACTTTAGATCCACAGATTAAGTGGTTCTGCTTGGAGCACTTAAACCATGTCCTCCAGCTCAGACTTTACCAGAGTTCTGAAATTAAGGGTCAGAAGCTGGCATACCTTTGAATGTAGGGGTACTTTGATTCACATTCTGCTATGGTTATGTGGACAAGCAATAGTACATTTA
The DNA here is from genome assembly GCF_048773025.1 of Camelus bactrianus. Classification (NCBI taxonomy): domain Eukaryota; kingdom Metazoa; phylum Chordata; class Mammalia; order Artiodactyla; family Camelidae; genus Camelus; species Camelus bactrianus. Next base: position 38,366,568 of record NC_133540.1, read on the forward strand.
TACAATAAGAATGGGGTGGATAAACACATGTTCTTTTTGCATAATCTGTCATGAAGCTCTAAGCCAAATGTGTGCCTTAATTTTTCTATATGTGAAGAACCCTTAGGCTTTATCTGTATTTGTAAGGTGATGTGCAGGTGTCACTGGGCTGCATTCTCATCTGGAAGCTCGATTAGGGGAGGCCACTTCTATTCCCATTCAGGTCATTGGCAGAGTTCATTTCCCTGTAGCTATATGACTTACGGCCCTGGCTTTTTGCTGAGTGCCAGCCAGAGGTTGTTCTTAGCTCCTAGAGGTTGCCTGCAATTCTCTGCCACGTGGTCCTCTCCATAGTAGTTCAAAATATGGCCATTTGCTTCTTTGAAGCCAGCAAGGCAGTATCACATACCAGTCTGCTCAGAAGGAATCTTATCCAACAATGTAATCATAGATGTGACCTCCCATTACTTTTGCTGTATAATGAAACCTAACCAAAGGATGGATATCCTATTAACTTTGCCATATTCAATCGGGGAGAGGAAGGTCACAGGTTCTATCCATTTTCAAAGGGAGGGGATTCTGCAGAGTGTAACATTAAGAGGTGGAGATCATGGGGGTCATCCTAGAATTCTGTCTACCATAATCAATATTTCTCAAAGTGTGTTTCATTGAAGATTACTCCCATAGGTTTTAGGTCTGTATTCATCAATTCATTTTCAAAGGGGAATGTCTAGCTCAAGTGGTAGAGCACATGCTTAGCATGCAGGAGGTCCTAGGTTCAATCCTATGTACCTCCATTAAGGAAAAAAAGTAAATAAATAAACTTAATTACCTACCTCCTCCCCCACCAAAGACTCATTTTCAAGTAACAAAGTGGCAGGAGACTGATTCAAAACATCTTAAGAAAATAAACAAAAATGTAATGTTATTTATTCATAGAACAGAAAATCTGAGCTTTAGGCAGACCGGACAACAATGCAATTAGGATTGAGAAGGACTCTGCTTCAGTAGAACCTTGATACAGTGAATAACAAGAGCATAGCAGGAATGGGACATTACACATTGAACAGCACTCAGGGAAAGATCTAATAGAGGAATCAGACATTAACACTGGGTGTGCTGTGGCTAGGATCAAGGGCAATCCACTTGCATTCCCTGTGACTGACACTAAATCTGTGCCATGTGCAGGATGAGAAAGGAGGAGGACACAGGATCACGTCTGGCCACCGGTCATAGTCTCCTATACAAACAAAGCATTGTCCATTATACCTTCTGCATTTGTAAATGTCGTTGCTTTTGCTTCTACAATAGTCTTTGCTCAACTCATCCTTGCCTACTATGCACCTGAAAAACTCCTATTCATTTTTCTGTGATTCAGTTCAGTAACTGTAAGATGTCTTCTCTCATCCCTGTTTGTCATTTAGGTAGATTTGGGTGCCACCCACTGTGTGCCCATAATTTGGGAGACACTGCTCTAAGCTCAACCAATTCCCCATTCTAACCCTCGTCTTTCTTAATATCTCTAGCCAGTCACAGCCATCTGACATGGTTCTTGCCAATGAGACATAAGCTAAATTTTGATGTGGGAAAAGCTTTTGTTTTCTTGAAACAGGAGTCTACTTTTTCTCACTCTATTGTCCTCTGATATTAAACACACACATAATGGCCAGGGCCACACTAGTGATCTTGTGACTGTGGGACTCCATGGTGGAAACGACAGAAGACTCGTAAAGATCTGCTCTCCTACATCCTTAAGCTGATGAGTCAGCCCAGCAATGAACTCTCACTTTACTTCCTATATGTAAAACAGAACAAAACAAAAACTAACCTTTAACTGTTAAAGCCATTACAGTTGGGTTTTTAAACTCGCCACCTAATAAGATCCTAAATGAAATACAGTCTTATGCATTTCAAGATGACAGCACTGATGTTAGAACAGGCAGTTACGTATGTAACTTTCCACCTATCCTGTGGCACCATAATGAACTGTTTCGTGTTATAAAGTTTGTCTTGTTATTTCTATCTTATTCATAGTAGCATCCATATTCTTAGAAGAGTACCTGGCACATAGTAAACATTCATCAAATATTTGTTAAATGTTTCATCTTCCAAATTTTAACAGCTTATTTGGAGAGAATAATGTATCTTTGATAATCACCATAAAAGATGTCTAGTTGTATGATTTATCTAGGTTTTTAGTTATTTTTTTTTCAGCATGTTGTCAATAGCTTAGAAATGCAGAGAATGCAGATGAATAAAATCTGTAGGTGTTGCAAAACTGTAACTATAGCTAAACTATGGATGATAAAAGCAGTATTCAAAATGAAATGCTAAAAAACTTGGGAAAATCTCATCCTAAGTGTGGTAAATTCAAAAGGAATAAATGAACTTAGATCCAAAACAACCACCACAAAAAAACCTCAAAATGGCAATTTTGGATCCAGAGTAGATCAGAAGCAAAAACTAACAAACTTGTTGGCTGAATGCGAGGCACTTCCAGGTTAACACTGGATGGAAGAGCGCTGACAGAATGAAGAACCTGTAACTTGGGAACGATGAGTCTTGTAGATATGGAAAGGGTAGTGAGAGAGAATATTTATAACCTGTGACATATCTGAAGCACTTTCTTTTAGGAGATGAGTTACATTTATTCAATATAGTTTCAAAGGGACTAAGAGAAAAATTTTGGGAACAAAGTATGGAAGCTTCAGGTTGAGAAATTGGAGATCAACATGAGGAAGATGTTAGCAATACAAAATCCCCCAGAGTGGATCTGTCTGACTTGTGAGGCCCAGAGCTGTGCTGGCAGCATCAATTGGCAACAAGTTGTCATGTAACAACCCACTGAGGATAACGCCAACGCTTGCTGCTTTTGTTAGGAACTTGACTAACTTGCCAGTTAAGATGCTTTCATCTAGGATAAAACAAGTCGACAGATTTTTATTGCTTGTTGGAATTTGGGGTTTTTTTTTCTGAAATAAAATGACAAGTTTTTGGTAGTTATGAAGTGAGGACTTGTTAATCAAAGTCTTTGTTCAACTTGGTTCCTATAATAAGGGGGTTCCCTGTGCTGCTCCGTAGTTTTCTCAGGAGGAAAGCGCATCTGATGCTGCCTGTTGGTGTTGGGGGAGGCAGGCGCTACGGTGCTTGCCTATTTCACGTTCCGTGTTGGTGGTTACTTATATACAAACACAAGCATGTTCACATTCTGAGAATCACTAAGCCGGAGGTCATAGTATACCTATCAGCATGCCTATAGCCTATTTTTAATTTGGCTAGTACAGTTTTGGACTTTTTTTGAATTTTAATGCTTTTGAAGGTGTAATCAATGATGGACAAAAGGGGGTCTGCTCCAGGTTTTCCAGCCTTTGTTGTATTTCATTCTTTCCAGAAAGCATTAGCTTTTGCAATCCCTGGAAGCTGTTTTAATTTCCAGGGATAAATCTGAATTTGGCATAATGGGGATGCGTTATTGATCTGATAACTCAGGAATTAGTATTTCTGGCCCTCACTGTCTAGACCCAAGGCAGTATGTATTTACCACATTTCTAGTGCTCAGTGGCCCCAGGTGGCTGGTGGCCACTGCACTGCACAGAAAGGGCACAGAAGCTTCCCTGTATTTGCCATGTGAACAAACCCTCTTTCTGAACCCTACCTCTTCTGCTTCCTCTGTATCTCTCTCTCTCTCTCTTTTTTAAAAAACGCCTTTAAGTCTCCTATGGTCCTGTATACTTCTCTTTCCAAAATAATTTACACCATTTTTAGAAACCATTGAGTACCAAATCCACTTTTGTGTCATGTAAGTTGAAGAACAGTGATTCAGTAATTCAGTACTTGTGTTCACTGCAAAATCCCCCAAACCTAGAACAGTTACCGACACATAGACAGGAGTTAAGAAAAATTGGTCAAGTGAATGAATAGGTGAATGAATGAATTCATGCTCTAGAATTAGCCATGGATTGAAAAATGTTTCCAGTTCTACCAGACTTCTGTAGACTCTGTTCCACCAGATTTACCTGTTTGGGGAGAAGAATAGTCTCTTGGGTGAAGAAGGGATGACCCAGCTTGGCAGACCACTCCCTCGGCTCCTCCAGGAATACTTTTTAAAATCTAATATCCCAGACTATGGAGATTAGTTTCCTCAGTAAGATAGTTTCATCTCATTATCAAGAGATATTGACTCTTTTCCTGATGCAGGTTATGTTATAAATCCTCTTCAATTAATTAGGAAATGAAGGGGTCCAGGTCTGCTATTATTGCTCATATCTTGCTACAGTGCTATTAAAAAGGCTAAGCTTATCAAATATATTTTAAATGTATATACCTTGAGGGCTATGACTACCTTTTTTTCCTTTACTAGCTTAGCCAGGTGCCTTCAACATAGTAGGCAGTCAGTAGACATCTTTCAATCATGCAACAGAGCCAAGCACCATCCAAGTCACAAGAGTACCTCAGTCAACAAACCAGGTGAAGATCCCAGCCCTCATGGAGCTCACATTTAAGCAGAAGAATAGGAAGAAAGAAAGACAATAAGCCACACTCACAATAAATAAGATAAAAATATAATTTATTAGAAAGTGATTGGTGTGATAGAAATAACTAGTAGAACAGGAAAAAGAATCATGATGGGGGAAGGGATAGCAGTGAATTAAGACATTTTGATGGAGGCCACTATGCTTTGATCTTATATAATATAATATGATTTTTAAAAGAGAATATAGCAATAACATGCACACGTTTTTTCCATGTATTACATGCAACTGAGTTAATTTTAAACTGAAATTTTATTTGTATAATATTACTTGGCCGTCCTTTAGCTTGGATGAGACTGAATTGCTATAAACAGAGGTAATAATAGAGGGCTTTGCAACCAACTGAGAAAAATATAATAAAGGAAAATATTATACGCCTTACTCAATAATCCTTGGTTGGAAAAGGATAGAAAAATCATGCCAACAAATTGTTACTGCAAATACCAGTTATGAGAAACCAATAATAACAATGAACTAAAAAGGGTAAAATTACAAAATGGAATTCTACTTGAAAAAGACATGTAACATACAGAATCAAAATTATAGAGATTTAGAAAACAGTAATGAGGAAACAGGAGCTATAACAACTTAGAAATTACATATATTAAGTGTTTTTTTTTTTCAGATTATATGTTAAAAATGAGCCATTGGAGCAGGTTGCTGCCCAGATGTACGCATCCTCATTCATAACTAGATACAAATTAACTTTTTAGCCATATTAGAACAACCATTAAATTGAGAACAATAGTTTAAAAAAGTAGCATGGTAGAAGAAATTATAGTGCTCTGTCATCAAAAGATGTGAACTTGGTCTCACCTCTGACAAGTGACCTCTCATATTTGTAGCTATAAATGAAATGGTTGGGCCAAATGCCCAGTGAGTTCACTTCTAACTCTAGAATTATATGAGTCCAAATATTCTTCTGGATTATTTCAATTAATAGAAATAATTATCTGGGCTTAGAGAACTGGGTTGATGCTATTTAAAATCATGTAATTTCCGTCATAAACCGAAGGAACATTAATAGCATAAATACTCCTTTTAGTTGGCCTCTTCTGCAATCTGAAGCCTTTCTTTCATTTCTGATACCAATCTATTCTGTCATTATGTTGGAAATAATAATGGTGGAGGATTAAATGGGCATATAGCTATATGGTTAGTCCTGATGCAAAACATACTTGTAAACATATTTTTTCTTAAATCAAATAGGTAGCAGAGAAATAACGATGCCCCTAGTCACAGTGGCCTCAAGACCAGGGATATGACAATAAACTAGTGGGATACAAAAAATAAAAGCCACTGATAGAAGGACTTTAAATAGTGTTGGACCATCATCATGTTGTCTTACCTTTAAGACTGAAGCCCAGGAGAGCTATACTTTCAAGACACGAGCATGAAGAGTTCAGTGAATTGAAAACCCAATGAAACAAACAAGGCTAGTGCAAACTATAAAAAATAGTAATCCAATCATTTAAGTTTTCTGGAAATAGTCCTAAGGGCATACAGCAAAGCAGTGGAGGGAGAAACATTTATTCAATAAAATCTACTAAAACACAGTAAGATGAGTGAGACTCTGTGATATTTGAATCACAACCCACTTCATCTTGCTCCCTTTTTCTAGCTCAGACTGGCAGAAGCTTCACCCTCAGTGGGTGTGGCCAAGAAGATGCGGCTCCCTCTCCCCTCAGTTCCCAGTCAAAGCTTACCTTATTGCACTGAGGGGGAAAGTTATCAGAATTTCTCATCCCTTCCAACTCCATGTTGAAGAAGCTAAGTTTCTGGTGAGTGTGGCCGAGAGGTTGGGGGCTACTTTCTTCCACCCCGCTCCTATCCACAGGTTGAAGACTCGACCCCACACAGGGAAGGTTGAGAATACCTGGACCAAGACTGCCCTCCCTCCAGTTTACCTTAGGAAAGAGGTAGCGTCATGTGGAGAGGCAAGCTGAGAAGACCACATGCTGCCACCATGCCCGGTGCCCAGAGCAGTGGCTCAGCTCGTCCAGGGGAAGAGGCAGTCCATAGGAAAATAAAGTTCTGCAGCTCTTCCCAAAGGAACTGATCCACTTGAAGCAGAGTGTGGAGAAGTATAAGGCTGAGGGATCCCCTGCCAACGATAGTTCCTTTTTATTAAGAACAACACTCAAAACCATAGGTGAGCTAGTTCAACAGACAACTAGGAAAAGAACCACCTATGAAAACCCCCCTAAGATCAGTATAAAGCTCAAAGATTGGCCTCAGAAAACGACCCTTACAAGGGAGCCCACATTAAATTGGATTAGACTGCCGAGCAACGTGTTCTCAGTCAACAAAAACAGTCAGCTGGTGATTAGAAAAGCCCAAGGGGTGGGGGCTAACACCAAGTGAAGCAGACAGCTTATCGGAGAAACCTAGGAAAGAGACAGCCCTGTTAAAACTGCTGTTATCTCAGGATGGTTCTGCCCCACCCTAAGCTGCACCCAGGGAAGGATGAAAAAGGTAGGAACAGATTTCACTGAAAGAGCCAAACCAAGTCACCAAAATATAAACAAACAAACAAAAAACAGACCTGGGGGGGGGGTGAGAATTAGTATCCAGAGTTGCTACAATAAAATGTCCTAAAACCTAAAAACCTAAAATGTCCAGTTTTCAGCAAAATATTATAAGGCCAGCAATGAAACAGGAAAGTGTGATCCACATATATGAAAATAAGAAAAAAGCAGAAACAGAAACTGTGAGAGGAACTGGTATCAGATTAAACAGGCAGAAGAGAAAGAACAGAAAACAATAGAAGGAATCTTTGGAGGCTACCGAAGACTGAAGTCAAGAAAACCATACAGCCACTTAGGAGGTGGGACAGGGTTATCTGTACATTTGCTCTCAGCTCCACTTCTGATCCTCTGTGCACTGCTCTGAATCAAGGCTGGATGCCTGAAAACTGTCTTCTGAGATTTCTTTGCCAGCTGGCTCTGTTAGGCTCTGACAGTGTGGCAGAGGCACTGGCAGGTGATTAGAGGTTGCAGGAAGGAAAAAAGCCAAAATCCTGTACCTTTTTTGATGGGGAGGGTAGGGCTTTTAGCACAGCCTTCAGCAGCATTTGCAGATGGTGGTGGTGAGCACTTGGGCCCCTCCTCAGGCAGCATGCTTCCAGCGGCAGCAGCAGCCCAGGCTTTGTGGGGCGCAGCAAGGCAGGGGCAGCAGCAGGTACTTCAGCGGCTGTGGCTCGTGTGCCCGGACTCCGTTGATTCCCGTGCCAGCTGCAAGGAACCTTGGGCCCCGGGATTCCTGCACTAGCAGCAGGAGAATGGCCCATGGATTTCTGTAAGACGGCTTCAGCAGTGCTCAACAGTGGAGGCTGCAGTAGGGCTCCAGCCGGGCAGCGAGCACGTGCTGTGGGTGACAGCCTTTCCCCTCTGCTCCGAGAGGGGGCGTCGGAGGGCAGCGGCTTACTGCAGATACTAATGGTTGGGGAACGTTTCCTTTTCCCTTCCAGATGTTTTGTAACTTATTCCCTGTATTAAATTTCCTTCAATTGAACAGCCAATCAAAGTTTCTGTGGTCCTGACTCGACGATGATACCAGATACATGATGAAAGCACAATACTGCAGAAACCAAACCGGTTTTTCCTTTGTCTTTTCTTCCACAATTACTCACAATTTAATTTAGTATTAGGTATTTTAAAATTTGCATATATGGAATAAATCATCTCATTGATTTAATACATAGTGTGTAAATAAATGAACAAAAAATGCATAGTAAAATATATACCAAATAGAAATAAGACTATTAAGTCAAAAATCTTTTATTTTTTGTATTTTAATAAAGATGTACTAAGTATACTTAATAGTATATTGAAAATATCCTTACTATAGTTAAATACTAAAATATACTAAGTCTTCCTGGAATTTAATACATGGAATATAAATAGTAATGACTTAAATCAAGATAGGAATCACGTAAGTAAATACATCTTCCTTTCTCCTAGTTCTTTATTTGGCACATATAGAGAAGAAACTATAATTATGCTGTTAGACTAGAAATCTCTTCTAATATTGTACACTTGAATCCAAATTCCAAATTTTGATTTTTTGTGACTTGTCACGATGAACCGATTAACAAGTATTGTACTTCCTGATTGTGTTTGAATTATGATAGTAGCCTATTTCTCCATTGAGTTTCAAGGATCATGATGTGATTCATTATGTATACTTTGAGTTGCAAATACAATTACAGAGAGAAACAATACATATAAAATGAAAACGTAACTTAGGCATAGGAGAAAAGCTTAACTTTTATGAACATTACCAGTGAAACATGTGACACAACAAGAGAGAAACACACCATGACATAAGAGAATGTGCTAGCCTAGTTTTGTGCATTCTCGTGCATTCCTATATCTGGAAAAGTTCTCAACATCCAGGAATAATAGATAATTGTATAGGAAAGTTCTTTGATCCAGGATTTTCAGAGGATGACTAAAAGATTTGTTGAAAATGATTGAAACTTCAATCAGAATTAGAACTATAAATTTCACTACACTGAATTAAGCACTAGTCAATATATTTGTACATTTACAGGTGATATTTTGATAAGAGATTTCTACTTTTTTCTTTCAGTTCTTTGTATGCAGCTGATCCCCTTATGGATCAGTACAGATTGTTTTTAGGTGCTGTAACAGAGAGGGCAAAGAGTGTGGGCTCTGGATGCAATCTGTCTGGCTTTGATTCCTGGTTTCATCACCAACTGTCCAGTCCTGAGTGAATTTCTTAATCTTCCTTCAGTAACATCATTTGTTAAATGTTATGAGTGTAAAATGGATCACACACGCCAAGTACTTTGCAAGATGTCTGCTCTAGTCTCAGTATATTACTGCATTAAGATGGTTATAGCTGGAATTCCGAGGACAAAGTAATCAAGGTCAACTCTTTCCACTATAAAACAGGCTCTTGAAGTCCATTTCATACATTAAGTGACTAAAACTAGGCTTTCAGTTGTAAAGGACACTTGAGAACAGTTTTCTAAATTATCGAATCTTCTCTTTAAACATCACATCAGGAACAAAAGCTTGGAAGATTGAACATGAAGTTTTTACTACAAACTATGGAACAGGAGGAATGATTTGGGGCAATTTCCTGCTGAACAGTGATTAGATAAAAGTCCTTGGCTAGGAGAAATCATTGAAGCAAGAGAGAGAAGAGCACACTGAGGCTTCAAAGGGAAGCCTGCTCCCATATCTTAGGTAAATTTCAGGGAGAGGGAGTGTGTTCTCTGTTTCCATCTGGGAGGCAAGGCTTTACAATGCTCCCCAAATGGGATGACCGTAGGATTTTTCTGTGGCAGTTTTGCACATTCATGCAGAAACAGGGCTTGGATTACATCCTTGCTGCATTGCAGATTTCTGAAAGGCCTGGTATGGAGAAAATCACAAAATTGCTTCATGCCCAAAGAGAGAACGTCCGATTGTAAGAAGGTTAGTAGATCTTTGGAGGCCTGGGGTTGACATAAGGAGCAAAATAAGAGCATAGACATCAAGGCCATGCTAGGGGCTCTGATCACCACTCCCTCTGTTGTGATGACCTGTCAGTGACTTCTTGCTTTTCAAAGCTTTCCTCCAGAGGAGCAGGTTAAGAGGCAAGTACACAAGAGGAGAGCACATCATTAACATTGCTATCAAGTACATACTGAAGAGAACCAAAGGGAACGTTGTTTCAACCAGATGTGACTAAATTACTTGCAGAAGACTGAATTACCTGGATTATATTTACTAGAAAAAGAGACTTTAGTTTATAGAGCAGTTTTAGGTTCACAGCAAAATTGAATGGAAGGTACAAATATTTTCCATACAGCTCTTGCCCTACACATGCATAGCTACCACCAGTGTCCACAACCTCCATCACACTGGAACATTTGTTAAAATTGATAAACTCACAATAATACACCAGTCTCAGTGAGAGTCCAAAAACCTGAGGGTTTTTCTAAGAGTCTTTATTTGTCCCTTACTTTGGAAGGATGATTTTGCAGGATACAGGTCACTGGGTTGGTGGTTTTTTTCTCTCAGCACTTTAAATATTGCTTTCCTCTCTCTTCTTGCTTGCTGGTTTCTGAGAAGTCAGATGGAATTCTTATCTTTGTTCCTCTGTCAGTAAGGTGTTTGTTCTCATGGTGTATTTTAGAATTTTTCTTTATCTTTGATTTTATGTAGTTTGAAAATTATATCCTTAGCTGTACATTTTAGGGGTATTTATCCTGCTTAGCATTCTCTGAGCTTTGTGGATCTGTACTTTGGTGTCTAATATTAATTTGGGGGAAATTATCAATCATTAATTTTCCAGTATTTTTTCTGTTAATTTCTCTTTTCTTCTTCCTGTTTCCACTACATGTTTGTTACACCTTTGGGAGTTGTCCTGTAGTTTGTGTATGTTCCTTTCTGTTTGTCTTTATTTCAGTCTTTTTCTATTTGCTTTTCAGTTTTGGAAGTTTCTAGTAAGATATGCTCAATTGCAGGCATTCTTTCCTCACCTGTGTCCAATCTGCTAATAAACCCATTAAGGCAGTCTTCATTTCTGTTACAGTGTTTTTATTCTCTAGCATTTCTTTTTGGGTCTTAGGATTTCCATCTCTGCTTATATTGCCCATCTATCTTACATGCTGTCTACTTTATCCTTTCAAATGCTTAAAATCTTAATAATAATTATTTTAAGTTCCTGGTCTGATAATTTCAATATCCCTGCCATATCTGTTTCTAATGCTTGCTGTGTCTCTTCAAAGTGTGATTTCACCTTGTAGTATGTTTTGTTTTGTTTTGTTTTTGTAACCAGATGTAGTATGCTGAGCAAAAGGAACTATATTGTCAATAGGCTGTTAGTAATGTGGGGGGAGTTCTGGGGGAAGGGAGGCATGCTATAGCCCTTGATTAGGTCTCGTCCTTTCAGTGAGCCTCTGTTTCTTGATTGTGAGTTTCACGTGTGCTTTTCAATTACACACCCTGTTACTGGGAGGAGGGGAATAAGAGTTACCTCAGTTCTTAGTCACCCGAAAAAAATGAATTTTTAATAAGAGACAGAAAGCATGATATAACAAGATTTTATTAGTAAAATAAAAAAAGTAATAAAATATAGTACACTCCCAAAAATTGGAAGCAGGCCAATCCAAGAGAGGACAAATGGCGCCACTCCTTTGTTTTTCCTGTTTTTATATCCTGGCTTAGGGGGCGGGCCTTTTCGTGATTGATTGGTTGATTTCCATCTAGGCTCAGGTTTTTTGCGTGCTCAGCCTAATTGACAGCTCAGATTGCTTGTGCTCAGGCTGATTGACAGCTCATGTGCCTTGTGCTCAGGCACGCCTATCTCTTTTGCGCATGTTCTTACCCATGATGCACATGGAAAAACCGACGGGAGGGGCTCAAACTGCAATGTTAATTATTGAGCACTGGGCCGGCTTAAGCCGGTCCGTCTCTCTTGCGCAGCCGCAGTGTTCCATCCCAGTCGGCTTTGTTGGCCCTCATTTAGAGAAAGTAAGTTTTTGGAGCCCCTTGTCCTAAGCACGTGTGTACTTTTATTTTCTGGGTTGCTCCCTCCCCCTTCCTCTCCCCTGTCCGGGTGCTCCTTTCTATGTAACAGCCTAACACCCCCATCTCCCTATCTTCAACCCATCAGGCGGGACAGGGAGGCAAGAGTGGGCTGGAACTGGGAACTGCCCTTCCCCCAGGTCAGTTAGACACTGATGAAGCCCAGCAGGTGAGGCTCAGGTTAAATAGCTTCTCCTTGTTAAGAAAATCAGAACGCTCTGGTGTACTTCAAAATGGCCTCCTCTTCGTCCGCTGCTAAAGGCAGGCGAGGATTTCCCCCTGCTGTCAGACCCTGGTAGACCTCCAGAAGGTCAAACTCACAAAAGTGTGGGGTCCTCGCATTGGCTGGGTCCTCCTGGAGTTTTCATCGCTCAGACTTGTCCACACGGACGAGCAATTCGTCAGTTACAGTTCAGGTTTTCATACCCCGGCACTGGTTCCCACAGAGGTTTCTGCTCCTGGGCTTCTGCGCCGGTAAGTTGTGATTCTTTGTATTCGCCTGTCAGTGAATTTGGTAGCAGCAGTTTGTCCTGTGACCTCACTTCACTTAGGGGTCTAAGAAGAGTTGTTGGTTTTTCACTTGGTTCAGCTTTTCACTTCTTGTTAGGACAGAATGGCAACTTGCAAACTTCTCTTGCATGGAACAGGGAACTGGAAGTCTGTATTACATTTTTAAAAGGAAGCTCAGAGAGCAGGTTGAACGCAGCAGGGAGAAATAAGTAAAGTTATTTTTCTGCCCATCTGAATCAGAATGCATAAGTATCAAACTTGCTATAAGTAAAAATAGCACCATACAGCACACTGAAACAGGAACACGTGCGGGAAAGGAAAGGGCTCCTCTTCCAGGTGCTTCTCTTTCTGTCTGCATTGTCCTCCTGCACAGCTCTCCTCCCTCCCTTGCCCCAGGCTGTGTAGGGCTGAGATACTACTTCATTTTAAAGTCTTGCTTCCTGACTTCTTAGTCATTGAATTTGAAAACACTTGATATTCCCTGCCTGCATGGGGTTTATATTTGCATTGTTTTTCTCGGTTATGTTATTCTTTAGCCTTGGTGACGATTTCTACGTGTTTCTAGGTTCTGCAGCTCTGTCTAAAGCAAACACCCTTAATCCCACATCTCCCTCCTCTGTTTCTGCCTTGTCCTGCTATACAATCACGTTCTGGGTGATGCATCAGCGAGAGGGTCATAGTAAATCACCTTTGTCAGGATGACTTGGTTTGTGCTTAGAGTTGAACTGAAAGGTGATTCCTCATTGCAGAGCGAGATAGCGATTCCTATTTAAACATTTAATGTTCCCATGCCAGCAGCAGCTAGCAGATGTTACCCCTCCAGCATTTTCCATCTGATAGTGTTTAAGTGATACAGGAAAAACAGATGTGGGGCGTGAGGAGGGCCCTGTCTGGGTCTCATTTGAACCCCTGGGACATACCCCCCAAGTGTGGGTCCTTGGCTTTGTGCAGGAAAGAATTCAAGAGCGAGCCACAGTTGAGTAAAGATAGAATAATTTAGAGAAATACATACTGCATAGAGTGTGGGCTGTTTCAGAAAGCCAGAGAAGGGCCACGAGGTGTGGGGGTTGGGTGCTCAGGTTAAAGTAAAGTAGACAGAGTGCAGGCCATCTCTGAAGATGGAGCGAGAGAGGTGGCTGCCAGGCGCAGTGTTGCCAGTTTTTATGGGCTTGGTAGCTTCATATGCTAACAAGTGGGAGGACCATTTCAACCACCCTGGTAAAGGGGCTGGGATTCCCAGGAATTGTGCCACTGCCCACTCTCACCTTTTGTGGCTAGCCTTGAAACTGTCATGGCACCTGTGGGCATGTTATTTATCATGCTAATATGTTACAGTGAGTTTATAATGAAGCTCAAGGTCTACTAGAAGTTGAATCTCCCACCATTTTGAGCCTCAAGGCTCACTGGGGGTTGAATCTTCCGCCTTTTTGGTGTTAACTGCTGTGTCCTTTCCTTGAATGGCTGTGCCCTGCCCCCTTCCCTCTTGTCTCATAGGCTACTAAAGATCTAATGTAGAAATGATAATACTTTTCATTGTGAAGATTAAGAATGCTGTTTTGTGGTATTCGTTTTATAAGACAAATTGAAAAACAATTTATGGCTTGCTACTGTTTTTAATTTTCAGTAGTTTTGAGTGGATTTGAAAGGTATGGACTATAAGTCACTGAAGAAATTAATCTTCCTTGTTGAGGAAAGATAATCACAAAGGAGCCGAAGTTAAGTTTCACACACCAATTTTGATTACCTTTCTACAAGCAGTTAGAATGTTATTTTCTAAGCTGCAGAGCAATTAATGGCTAGAACTGCAGGAAGTATTTAATTGAGTATTGATTTAAGTCCAAGCTGTTGTTTGGCTGAGGTATTGCATTATAATTAATAGACCTTAACCAGAGTTTAATTTTTCTACACTATACCTGAATTTTCAAGGATTGTAATAACAACCCTCAAACAATCTATAGAGGGAGCCTTGAAGTTTTCCTAGGCTTTAACTTTTTAAAGTTTTAACTGAATTTTTAACATACCCAGAAGACTTTTAGCTTTTGATAGTAACTTCAAAGTCTGCTGCCTTTTGCATACATTGAAGATTAAATTCTCCCATTGACATATTGCAAATTATTCAATAAATTCATTCATACAAATTTAGTACAGGGTAATATTATTAACAGCATGATTTATTGAAGAGGACTGTGCCTGATCCTCCCCTGGAGTTCTGTAAAGGAAGGACAAATTCATTTTTGTTTGAAATAGTCCTAAATGCTGAAGTAATGCTGAATGCTTACCTGAAGGGCCAAGGATGGGCAAAAATTCCTTTCAAGGGCTCATCAATAATAACATCCAATGATTAGTCCCCAGAGAAAGACAGAACTATATGAGTTTGTAATTTTAAGAATAACCATCTGGCCACTTTCTGATTTAGCACATCACTTAAACTCTAGCCTTGCTGTGTTCAAGATGATGTCTTAAATTTTTATCAACTTAAGTATCAAATGCATAGCCTCCTTGGGATCTACAAGCACACAAAAATGAACAGACAGATGGGAGTGACCACCGCTATGGATGGCCAGGATGGAAGAGGGCAGGGCACAGCCACTCAAGGAATGACAGCAGTTTAACACCACAGTGGTGAAAGATTCACCAGAATGGTGGAAGATTCATTTCCTAGTTGATCTTGAGGATTGAGAGGTTTGGCTTCTAGTAGATCTTGAACTTCATTATATGCTCATTGTAACAGCGTGATAAATAACATACCTGCAGGCGCCGTGACAGTTCCAAGGCTAACTGCAAAAGGCCAAAGAATGGGCGGTGGCCCAATTCCTGGTAACCTCAGCCCCTTCCCCTGGGCAGTTGGAATGGTGCCACTTGGAGGCGTGTGAAGCTACTGAGACCATAAAAACTGGCAACACCACGCCTAGTGGCCTCTTTTTCACTCCCTCCCCTTGGGAGATGGCCCGCACTCTGTCTATAGAGTGTGTACCTTCTTTTACTTTAACCTGAGCACCTGATTCCCACACTTCTTTCCTTGCCTTTCTCTTGCCTTACACTCAATGCAGCATCCCTCTAAATAAATCTGCCTTTACTCAACAGTGGCTCGCGCTTGAATTCTTTCCTGTGCGAAGCCAAGGACCCACATTTGGCGGGGCACGTCCCAGGGGCTCAACCGAGACCTGGGACACAGCCCTCCTCATGCCCCACATCCGTTTTCCTGCATCATCTCTCCTGCCCCCTTCCATCCGGTCTCATATGCATGTTAGAGCCTATTTTGAATATAAACATTGCAAAAATAACTAAACCATATAGCAATATGTGATACATGTTATAATAAAGAATGCCTTATTAAATTTGTTAACAAAATCTTCTAAAGTGATCAGCCATCTCATTTTCTGGGTCCTGTTTGCAAGTCCTTACCTTTCTCTCCAGTCACTCTTAGAGATACATCCCCTTAATTTCAGGTCTTATCCATGTTACCCGACAGTTGCCTCAAAGGATTCTGCGAAGTAAAGGTTTCAGTCTCTTCAATCTCATCTTGCTATTTTAACATACGAGCCTAGCTAGCTGTTTGTTTCTGCTGCAGGGTGTTTTGGGAATTGGTTGTAATCCCAGCAGCAATTTCAAGTCTGGCAGCTGGTACTCCCTTTGTGAAGTGTGGAACAGCTACTCGGTGTCAGCTCCCCGGAGAGCTTAACTTTGGGGAAAAAGCAGTGAAACACTTGCAGGAAGGGTTATACTCACTGCATTTTAAAACACTTAAACGGATTCAAGTACATTTTAACGATAATGGAGCCCAGAGCATGACTGGTTGAATCTATCAGATAGTAGGTGTTCAGGATTAACCTTGAGGATTTTAGCTATGAGTCACTGAGTGACCTTTAATTTATTCTGCATCTTCAAAATTAGGTGGTGTGAAGAAAAATGAGGAGGTAAATTGTAGGTATATTTCCATTGCAGATCAACTAAGTTACCTGCTGGTAAAACAGCATAAAAATTAGCATGTTTATAACTATACTCATTTCGGTTTCCAATCAGTACATTTTAGGGGATGGAACTGTGTTGGAAAACGTAGGTACTGATGAAAAGGGTAATTCTTATCTTTTTGTGAATGTGTTTTATGTATAAACAAGTCTGAATGTCACTTAACACTTGTAGAATTGTCAGTTCACTTAGGGAATTGCACTTTTTCCTCTTTAAACCCTGGTATTTATTCCTATAGCATTTGAAATATATGATGAAAAATCTAAACCTTTTTGAGTTTGTGTTTCTATGACTTGGTTGTCGAGCAATGTTATAGAAGAAAACACTTTCTTAAATACTGATTATCAACATACTAGTTCCAATAGCATTGTGCCTTTTATTTTTATATTGAAGTATTTTCACTAGGAGCACAGAGAATTATAGCAGTATTGCAGAAGCAGAGGAATTCTGGACTCTGAGCTTTTCCTAACTGACTGAGTTAGCAATTGAGAAGCATGTATCAAAAGCAAGTGCTCTTACAAGCCGATGAGAACATGGCTTCTCCTGGGGAAGGAGTGGGCATTTGGGCCTCCAAGTGCTTGTGGGTTACATGGTTACCATTTGGGGCACAACTAGGGTGAATTGGGTAGAGAGTGGGTACCTTGTTCAATGAATGAGTGAATGAATGATAAAATGAGAGAACAGGCAGGACTTTTGTTGACCCCCATGATTAAGTTATACTTTCTGTCACCCACCTGTGTTTCCTCAGGGCGCATAGAAGACCGGGGAAATACTTCTTGAGGTGATCTATCTAAGTAACAGTAACAATGATATCAAAAAGACTGGACACTGACAGGGGAGGCCCTAGGAGTAGTAACCCAAGCCTCCCCTTTCCCTGCCAGGGATTCTGTAGAGGTGGAAGCACAGACTGCAGCTAGAACAGGCTGTTTTTTCAAAGCTCGGTGTACTGTTTTTGTTTTTGTTTTTGTATTTTGCTATGTAAACCACAGGTAAATAACTTAGCCCCTGCCTCTCAATTTCTTCATCTTAAAAAGAGGATACTAATTGTTCCTACCTCAAAGAGGTGGTTTGAGTATCAAATGAGATAATTTATATAAACTATTGAGAGTACCCCTTGACAAACTGGAAAATTTTTCTAAGTATCATCAATGATTATTTTCACCACCGCCAACTACATCATTGCTTCATCGGTGGAATCCTGAAGGTTTTATTGATTCCCTTTTGTAGCCTTTAAAATAATCTTTCCGAAAATGGTGTTGGGCATTTGTGTTCCTGTCCTTACCTACTGTCCATGTGACTCTGACGGGGACACTGATCTGAACCACACTGCTGTTCTCGGGATGTCCCAGCTCTGATGTCACTCTCCCTTTCCTTGTGTGGTTCCTAATGTTTGTCCTCTCTGAAGTTTTTAGCTGAGGGAAAGGATGTCCTATTAATGTAGGGCTGGCATTCTCAGTTTCTCATAATACCTTGATATTAACACAGTACTTACTAGCCTTTCCCTTTCTCTTGTAGGTATCTGTGCAAGATTCTCTAGGAATCCGTTGGAAAACAGTAAAAGGTGACGCTCACTCCACTAGCTAGCAGCCCAGGCTGGACCTCAGCCACTGGCCTCCCCTGCAGGTATGTTTGCTCAGCACTCAGACTGCACCTTAAGGTTTCATAGAATGTCTTACTTGAAAGACATTTTGTGCTTTTGACTATTTGAGTCATTTTGAAGAGGCTAAGTGCCAGTCTAGATAGTGACCAAACAGGGGAAAGTGTTGCTTTTTTTTTTTAATGATAAAAATCCAGTGGAGTGGATAAAGAGGCTAATTTGTTACTCTGTCATGAGAGATTTCAGCAAAAAATCGCCACCATTCAATAGTATTGACTGGAGCATCATTATGGGAACAAAGTATGTAAAAGAATGAAATGCATAGAGAGACAGAAATGATGAAAAGGAAAGGCATTGCTCCAAAACTACAATCTTTCTCATTCTTAAAAGGGATATGAGAATGTGAAATAAAGTGATGACTTTGAAAGCAGATGTACAGTGCTGTGTGTGCTGTTCTGTTGGTATAAATCATAAAAATGCTCCACAGTGTAAATGTTGAGGATACTTTTGTTGAATTACTGCAACAATACTAACGTGCTATGAAAGAAAGGCATCCATATATATGCTAATGAAGAAAAGGCAACACACTGTAACTACGGCACAAATCATAAAATACTCACTTTGTGTTTGTTGAGAATCCAAAGAGGTTCTGTTTTAACTTGATACAAGGTGCAATTTGGCTGGAAAAGAGGTGTATGTGAAACAGATTGTTAAATGCTCTTTTACTGCTACTCGCTGTTTAACAAGGTGCTCCAGTGTGATGAGAGGGAAGGACAACTTGACTTAAATATGCTTTTAAATCACTTTGATGAGTCTGGAGGAGGATATTGACCCCAAAAGAAGTGGCTTTGGAAATCCCTTTGATGAGTGTGAAGTCTGTTGGGTAGCCATTGACCAAGTGGATGTGGTTGAATAGTTGGAATGGTTGGCTATACATTTGGTTGTACCTGTTTTTTTATCTGCCTGTTAAACTCAGAATGAAAGATTCTCATGAGCCCCCTAACGCATTCTTGAAGTGGCCTTAAAGGTATCCCACCAAATTGTCATTGTTCTTTCTACATCTGGGCATGAGGGAATTTAACTATACGTGACTGAAATGTGTCATTTCCATTGTCACATTTTAGGGTGCATTGAAATGAGTTGACAAAATATACTGTATCTTTTCTCATTTGTTGCTTTATATCTCTTTTAGAATGTTAATATTTCAATATTTCTAGTCTTTGAGCCAGACTTATAAAACTTTTGGACCCTGAACTTTACGTTTTCTAAGTAACATGCCTAAATTACTTTTGCTTCTGCGACTTTGTAGATAATAAAATTTGCTCCTTAACTCCTTTCCCTCCCATACCGATCACACGGGCGCTGTCTTCAGAGTTGGTGAGGAGATAGCGAAAATGGCTCAGCGCACCATGCTCAGAACTGCTGTTTGGGGAGCTCCACACACCCTTTCACCTGCTGGTGACTCTCTTTGTGTTCCGAGTCCTGTAATGATCAGGGCAGTTTTAGCCTGGTGCTAATAATTTTGTAGACCAACTGCTTTAACTTAGTTTCCTCGCTATGGCATAAATCCTGGTCCCAGCAAAATTGCTAGTAGAGGTCAGAAATTACCTGAGTTGTGTCGAGGGTTTTGCACCAAGTAGTGCTCTGGCCTAAGGAATTCCTCAGAGGGTATGTCTGCAGGGACACTTTATAGAAGAGAAGCGCATTTTGTATCCTAATTATAAATTTGCTAATAAAAACCCTCAAGGCTGGACAAGGCATATAGATTCAGCTCATCATCTGAAAGAACCTGGTCTTACTCTAGCTGATTAGAAATATATTTGAAATGTATCCAGAGTGCAGACTTTTTCTCTTCCCATCAGGTCATGTTTACTCAATGTGGAGACTACTTTGAATTAATGCTAGAGGGATCTTTTGAGTCTTGTTCCTTTTTTACGTCTCCCTTCTGGAAGTTCCAGTTTTATCCCTCCCACTCCCTTTGTAATGAAGCCAGCTCATCTCATTTTTGTTGTCTCTCCCGGAATTGGCGTGAGAAGACTCGTTTTGCTCTGAATGTCACCTCCTGCGGAGTGGAGTGTTAATGATATGATGGTGGCTTTGTAAGGTGTCACCTTGGCCAGGATGAACTAACTTCCTAAAATTGCTTTTCCTGTATGTTTCTGGTTAGGATGAGATTAGGAGAGATTCTTGTGGGAGATGAGGAGGCGGGAGGTGAAGCAGTAGCCGTATCTTGCACATGTCACTGACCTGCTGGGGCATCTCGTGGGTGGGAGGCAGTAGTGGGGCTGCTAATACTCCACCTTCTGCTCGATCCTGTGTCAGCTTCTCTGACTCCTGGGCCAAGTGTGTGTGCTCGGCACCATGAAGAAGGGTCCTAGCCTCTGTAGGACACCCATATCACCAAGGTCACACAAGCATATAGAACCGATGTGGGTTTCCATTTGTCATTGTGGGACATGGCTTAATATTCATCTGTATTTATAGCCTTATCTACATATCTATCCTAGTGAAGGCAATTAATTGTCAAAGTAGACATGCTTATCATAAGATACAGTATATAGCTACCTGGTATATAGCTATTCACCTGCACAAAAAACGCAAGAAGTAGTATATTTTCAACTGGCAGGGCTGATGATACACTTCCACTGTCCTACTTCAGGGATATATGAACTTCATATGTTACAGTCTGTGCCACAGAGATCCCCAGCAGTTCTGTTCCACAGGACAATAGCCTTGTCCATTACAGCAATTACATACTTCTGGTTGGGCTGGTGTGCGGGAAATAGCAACCACTCTAAGCATATTGGTAAGGTACGTGAATGATGGTGAGAAATAAAATGCGCCAAAATCGTCTGCTAGCTTGGAGAAATTTCTAGGCATCCAGCTATAGAGGGGCATGCTGAGATAGCCCTTTCAAGGTGAAGGGCAGGTTATAGCATCTGACTCATCCAACCACCCAGAAAAAGGAACAGTATCTAAGCAGGCGTTTTTGGGTTCTGAAAACAACACATGACTCCTTTGTGAGTGTTACTCTGACCCATTTACTGAGCGACCCAGTAAGTGGCCAGCTTTGAGTGAGGCTCAGGACAGACCAGGCTCTGTACCAGGGCCAGCGGTGCACAGCCTGCTTTGCCAAACGGACCATGTGACGTTTCCTTTGGAGGGACCTTCTGTGTGCTTTGTTTGTGTTTCTGCCTCTTCTCTGTACAAAACTCAGAGCCACTGTTCCAGAGCTGGAACAGTGACCTACTTGTTTCGGCATGACCTCCTGCATTATGGGCAGGGCACTGGGCAGGACGGGCAGTTTTGACCTTTTTGCTTACCTCTCCTAACCTGAAGCCTCTACCCATTGAAGGAGCTGGGGTGAGGACGCCTGAGACCCCCATGTTCTCAGCCCCCTGTGTCTGGGCTAGAGCCTCTGCCAAATAGTGGGGGCTGCTTGGAGAGCCCCCAACCCCTTATCTGCACTCATCTGGCATTTAGCCTGATACAGGCTGTGGGGCGGTGGGAAACACTAGAAGCTTGCCTGTCTGGGGGGCTGCACAGCCCTTGACCCGAGGGGCAGTGGAGTTCCCTCTTCTTGGCCACACCCACCTGAGTGCATCTCCCATTAGCTGACCTGTGGAGGGGACAGGGTGAGCAGGTCATGCCTCAAGTGCTCCAGGCTCTTATTGTCCCTATCAAGATGAAACAGACTTTTGAATCAAGTTGTCTTCATTTGATATATGTCCCTAGAACAGTTTCCGAGACACTTCTTTGGTAATTTTTACCAACTAAAATTCCTCACACTGCCTTCCTGGTCGTGTATCTCTATGCTCCATGTTAACTTGCTTTTTTTTTTTTTTTTTTTTTAAGTGAAGTATAGTTTACAATGTTGTCAATTTCTGGTGTACAGAATAATGCTTCTTTCATTCATGAACATACATATATTTGTTTTCATATTCTTTTTCACCATAAGTTACTGCAAGATATTGAATATAGTTCCCTGTGCTATACAGAAGAAACTTGTTTATCTATTTTATATATAGTATTTAGTATCTGCAAATCTCAAACTCCCAATTTATCCCTTCCCACTCCCTTTAACACTGGTAACCATAAGTTTTTCTCTATGTGATTCTGTTTCTGTTCTGTAAATAAATTCATTTACGTCTTTTTTTTTTTTTTTGGATTCCACATATAAGTGATATCATATGATATTTTTCTTTCTCTTTCTGGCTTACTTCGCTTAGAATGACAATCTCCAGGTCCATGCATCTTGATGCATATGGCATTATTCTATTTTTATGGCTGAGTAGTATCCCATTGTGTAAATATACCACAGCTTCTTTATCCAGTCATCTGCCGATGGACGTTTGGGTTGTTTCCATGTCTTGGCTATTGTTTATAGTGCTGCTGTGAACATAAGGGTCATGTTAGCTTGCTTTTGATTGCACTTGATATTTTATTGTATCTCATTAAGTGGAGGTGTGGCTTTGCTTTGATCTTTATTTGGAAGTTGAGGATGGTTTAATGAAATGTCTGTGTATACCAAATTCAGAAGGGGTTGATCATGGTCATTGTGTGTTGTGTCCATTTGGCTAGGCTGAAATACATTTCCCAGAACTCTCTTTTCTGTATGTATCTGGTTAGGGTGGGCTGCATGAGACATTCTTCTGGGATATATAAAATACAGCAATAGCTATTTCACACACACTGTTGCTTATTTGACGATTCATGTTATTGTTGTGAGGGAGCCACAGGCCTGTGACTGTCCCAGCTTTCTCTGGAGCCGCGCTCAGTTTCTCTGGTTCCTAGTCTGAGGTGTGGCTTTAAGATGTCCCAGCTTCTGGAGTTCCACCGAGTTCCAGTGCAACAAGTCATGGGTTTCTGTGTGTGGTCATGGGCTTTGCTTGTGTTTGTGGTTCCAGTGTATTCGTGCTCTTCCTCCCAGACTTTTAGCTCCAGCATCAGATAGGAAGGCAGCCCTTCACAGACACTGCTTAACCAGCTCCCGCAAATCTATAAAGTCAAATTCCTATTTAAAAAACCATTATCTATCTCCTAGTGTTTCTGCTTCTTTGAAACCTAAATAATATAAACATCAGCAAACCTTCCTCTTGTTTACACTGAGGAGCTTTCTAAACATGACTCCAAAGCACAACCGTGCAAAAACAGTAAACATAAACACTTGAGTGTCTTTGAGGGGGCCAAAGCATCTGCTGTGGAAAATAAACTTCAGGACCTCTCCTATTGTAGAGGGGACGTGAAGAAACTTGAGTCAGAACGTTGTGAAAACCTCATGCCTCTTCTGAGGGACACTGCCCTTCTCAGAAACATGACCAAGATGCTCTTCCATTGGCTTTAGTGGAGCGCTGGTGACCTAAGACGGTGTTTAGATGAACGATTTCTAAAAAGGAAAGAAAAACCTCAAACAAAGCTGTTGTTTCAGACACACTTGGATGAGTTGGAGACTTTTCCACAGAAACACATAATGGGTGAGAATGTTGGCTTCACCCATTTGAGACCTTGAGCAAGTTGTTTAACCACCTGGCATCTCAGTTTCCTTGTAACACATAGACTTTTGTTAGGATTGCAGAGTTCATGCTAGCTACTTACTGGGATTTGCTCCCCTCCCTCAGCCCTTCAGTTCACCTCTGCAAAGGAAGTTTGGGATAAACTAAGGAGATTCTCTGGCAATCCTTCCCAGCTGACTAATCCGGGGCTTTTTAGGTCCTGCTCTTGGGGTCACTGGCTTTCTCAAGCACTAGTGTTTCTATTCTTGGGTTCTTTCATTTCCAGATCTTGCTCTGGTCTTCTTGGCGTCCCTTGTTGTTGGCCCAACATCCAAACTCTTTGCTTAGGACAAATGTAAGTTTTGCTCCTAGAGGAAATAGTCTTTCCCTACAATATAATGTTTCTTTGTGACCTTCTGAGGGGTTTGGGCCTTTGGGATGCTGAAGAACGCTGCTTTTATAGGTGTATTGCCCCCTCTGCTGGCGACATTTATAATAACAGCAATAGCTGAGAGCTGAACTCTTCCCATGTTCCTGGTGCAGTGCGAGATTTGTACATACCACATCATTTAACTTCACACCAGCTCTATCAATCCTATCTTATGGACAAGGAAACTAATGCTTGGAGGGAGTAACTTGACATCACACAACTGGTGAACCAGCATAGGACCCAGGTAGTCTGGTTCTAGAAATTGCTCATTTCATCAGTATTCTACACAAAGAGCTGCTTTGAGCTCTGTTAGGATTGGCGTATAAATCTTTGCTACCTGCTGACAAACATTGAACTCTTATCCCACGCGGGACCTTCCCAAAGGAACCTAAACTCACGTAATCAGATAAAAATATCTATCTCATGAGATTGTTGTGAGGATCAAGGAAATTTTAATGTAAACAATCAGCATAATATCTGACATGTAGTAGGTCCTAAATAAATACTGCTTAATTTTCTCCCAGGTCTATCCAGTGTCTTTGCACTTCTAGCTGCCATGGGAAATTTTCCTAACAGCCCTGTAGCCTTTAAGCATCTTTCTAGAGAACTAAAGATATTTTAATCCCTTTTTATTACAGAATATTAAGCTTCATGGTGTTTGAAACTGTCCTTAATTCTAAAATCTCCATTCACCATTTTTCCCACCCTCATCCTTTTCATAAGACTTATAGCCCTTGATGCAAATTAGAGCCCTGATGATTTGCCTTGATACCTCAGGGTGACAAGACAGAGACAAGATCAGTTTGCTTTTCATACAGGTAAACCAAGGACTATCATATAGCAGGATACACACTGTGCAACTAGTACACAAAATGAAGTTCAGGTTCACTAGGTACCTCATTTAGGAATACTTGCAGCTGCAAGTAAGAGATTTACTGTGGCTTAAACAGAGTTATTTACCTTGTCTATTCCCTCAGGCTTGTCACATTATGACACCAAAATGGCTGCTGTAGCTCCAGGCATCATGTCCACATTCAAGGCAGGAAAAAAGGGAAAGGAATTTTGGATCATCAGCTGATAAGTGCATAGGTAGACATGGTAAAATGTTATATTATGTTTTTCCACTTCTCAGGAAAAGCAAAAAAAAAAAAAAAAAAAATCAGTTTGCTCCTTCATTCCCTGTGTCCTTGTTCTAGATTGAGTGATGTCAAGACTAATTCATGTTTGCAAAACTCTTTTTAAGTCCAGGTTTTTGTTTGTCTGTTTGTTTTTTCCTGGGCAAACGAGGTGATTCAGGATGCCTGGCATTTAGTTTAGCATGTAATGTAGTCATTTGGATGAGTCAGTGGAAACTATGAGTCCCCATACCTGCTATTAGATCCAAATATGAGTGCACACCTGCTCTCATATCAGAATGGCTTACAACATATATGGTCATTGTTTCAAGAAAGTGAGGGAATTTGAGTGCCTTTGTTTCCAGTGCCGACTTTGCTAAGTGAGGGATATTTAAACATGCTAGGCCTTTGCCTTTTAACCTTTTTGTGCAAATTAGAGGGGTTGGAACCAGTGATCTCTAAAGTTCATTTCTCTTGAATTCAGCGGTTATCAAATTTCAGATCTCTTCCTGCAGAGTTACTAGCAAAAACCTTGACATCCTGCTGGGTGTTTGTCTATCAGATTCAGAAATAGGCACTAGAGTTATTGTTTGCATATAACTTGAAACTATAATAACATAGAAATTAAATTTATAATACTTCTAGTGACATTTTACAATGTTTTTATTGCAAGTGAATCGTTTTCTTAAATCTTGGGTTATCAATTATCATTAAAAACTTGAATACAAAAGCTTGGCTGAGCTGGCCAAGGAGAGGTTAGATGACTGAGAAACAAAGGATTCTTGGTGAAACTGAAGACTTCATTTGAGAACCAAAAATCTTATCAAATAATCTCTTGGACCTTGAGCCACATATTTTCCCTGAAAAGTATGCATTTTTTTCCAGCGAAATTTTGTTGAGGTTTATGTTATTGAGGAATGAACTGAGATGAAGATATAGAAATGTTATTTAATGGCATACTGTCCTAGAAATCTGGAGACCTGCAGGAGATTTAAAAATTCCAAGCCTTGTGATAACTTTTCAAAAGACTGTCAAATTATCAAAATGCACATGAATCAAGTTTTAATATACTTGATGGGTGGGTGAGGCTGTCCTTTGTACCATTTCTTTCTTTGAATTCTCAAGCATGGTTTGGCAGTGCAAGAACTCTGTAACTTTAACAAATTCAATGAAAAGTGAATATATGGGGGAAAAAAGAACTTTTATGTAACTCTTGATAGAAAAGTGTACTAGGTTTGAAATACAATGGAAAATATTTTATAACTCTAGAGGTCACAGTTGTAATTTATTTTATTCTATTTTTATTGAAGTACCATCATTTACAATGTGTCAATTTCTGGTGTACGGCACAGTGTCCCAGTCATGCACGTATATACATATATTCATTTTCATATTTTTTATTAAAGGTTATTACAAGATATTGAACATAGTTCCCCCTGATATACAGCAGAACCTTTTTTTAAAATCTATTTTTATATATAGTGGCTGACATCTGTAAATCTCAAACTCCCAAATGTATCCCTTCCCGCCCTCTTTCCCCTGGTAACCATAAGGTTGTTTACTATGTCTGAGAGTCTGTTTCTGTTTTGTAGATGAACACAGTTGTATTTTAAAATTGTAACATACTATCTCTTACTACAGTATCACCATTCCATGTATAATTACGGATATTGCTGAATAATTTAAGTAGATTAGTTAAAATATACCTTGACAAGAACGTTTTAGGTTTGTTACCCCTTAGTGGGAGGATAGTTGGCGTCCTTGAGGCTAGTGATCTGTGGTTCTGATCCAGATCTTCTTTATAAGACATGAATAAACTTCAAAGAATTTGAGGATAATCTTATCAAAAAGGGTTAAAAAATATAGTAGAGGAAATATGATTTGTCTGAAGATGATTCACACAGTTCTAACTTCGCACAGTATAGTACAACAGACTGATTACAGCTTCTAGCTTATCAGGATTAAATATTATAATTTCAAAACTGCTCAGGTATATTAAACCCTTGCCTAGCCACTCTTTGGCTTGTTGACATTTTGTGTTGTAATTAGCATGCAAAGGAAGTTTACACGTGTCTATTGTAGGAGACTCCATACCTGCTCCCCCTGGCTATCTCTTTCAACAGATTGCATTAAGGACAATACAAAATACTTTGATTTTACAAATAGTCGTCTTAGTAATATGGCACTGCTCGGATAACTAATCAATTATTCTACATCTCAAACCCGGTGGCCAGGAAGACAAGGAAGTTCCAACAGCAGTGAGGGGAAGGAGACTCACACTCACAACAGCAGGACTGGCGTGCCATTCTGCCTGCGTGGAATCAACCTGTAGTGTTTTCTATTTGTGTATTTAAGAAAAATAAGTGAAATCAAGAAATTTGAATTTATGTGTCTCAGGGAAAGCCCAGTAAACTTTGCTTATATTGAAAAGTTAAGAACAACTAGGTAGACTTCTACCTCTCACCACTTGCTACCAACTGTAACACTGTGCCCTTCCAAGGCCATTCATTTCCCTCTCAGGACATGGGACCTGGTGTCCTACGGCACATTTATCATGCACCAGCATGATTTATATGCCTACATCTTAGAATTCCCTTGCTTCAGAGATGAAACAGCAACCGAATACAAAGTTAAATATTTGGGGTTGGAGTGTCAATACACAGAAATAGTGAAAGTCTTAGTATTAATTGTTATATAACTTAAATAGAGTAAGGAGCAGAGGAGAGTTCAAAAAAGAGAGCAAACAAAATAAAGCCTTTAAGGTACTTTGCTTATCTGCATTTCTTATTCCAGCTATAACTTGCCTTATAAATCAGTACTTTCAGATCTCGCTCTTGATGCAACGCTCGAGCTGACTGGGCTGAATAACAATTTTGTCCTTAGGTGGAGAGAAATGAAGAAGGGGTAAACAGGCCTTCTAGGTAATTGCATCAGCCTTCTCCACTGTTCCAATGCCATGCTAACATTTCAAGTAATGTCCCTTTTGTCTCGCTGAGAAAAATCATTTCATGATTTATTACACTGGATTAAAGACCGTATACTCTCTGGAGCTAGAACATGATTAAAGGGCAATCCGGCAGGAAGGATGTCGACAAAGTTGGTATGTTTAAATTTTTCTGAATTCCTAAAATAAATTTTTGGGGCTACTTTCTCAAGAAGGCAATCGGATGATAAAACAGACATGAGTTACATAAATATAGATGATGATGCCTGCCTTGTTATCTCCATATTCTAGAATTAAGATAAGAAATCGGTTCTGCAGAAAGCTTGCTTTTTTTGAGATGTGTGTTTCATCACCATTTGTCAAAATGAATTTCATAATGCGGACTTCTTTCAACAGCTTTCATTGTCCTTGAGGTCAAGAGCCTGAGGTTTTGCACCCGTTGCTCAAATGTGCAGAAAATGCCATAAAAATGAGCCTTTGATTTTTTTTCTAGATATCACTTTTAAAAAGTATGAAAATCACAGTTTATTATGGCTTTCTGTGTTCTCCATGCCTGAAATAAGAGAGGGGCTTCAGTCAGTATGGGAGTGATGAAATGTGATTTCTCATTTCTGTGATGGTTTCGCTCCAGATAAGAAAGTTAGCCATTTTATCTACTTATTACTCAGTGACGGCCTCTTTGATTAAATAAGATGACAAGTTTCCTTCTTAATATGAACTTTAAATTTTTAAAAGCAAAAGAAATATATTATTTTCAATGCTTTGTGTGGAAAGCTGAATCCTCTACTATATACTCCAATACGTGGAATATTTAAATAGTTAGAGGTTTCAGCAGAATCCAGTTCTACTCTTCCAAGAACACAGTCCATCCACTCTTTTCCACTCAGGCATTTCACAAAATTTTGTAAACAGAAAGAGAAAACCTGCTTAGCCAGCCAATTATCTGTTTAAGTCAGATTATTTATCACAGAGGGTGATGGGTATTGTGTTCCATTCCCATTCATTCATGTGTATCATTTGTACACTTTATTAAAACATAAATTCAAAATAAAAAGGGAGCCATGACATATCATCATCACCAACAAAGTTACACTAATCACAGAAACCTTATGTTTTCTAGGGACTAATCTACTCTGAAAGCATAATTTTCAAAATAGTTAAGACTTGATTTTTACGTAAGTTGAATGAGCATGAATAAAAGGTTATTTAACTCATTAACAAGGTAACCAAAAGGATGATCAAACTAATTAAAAATTTACAGACTGACATATTTATAATCACTGAAAGATAGTATTTGGGCATACAACTGCTAAATTAAATAAAAATGTTATCAATGCCTTTCTGGGATTTGTGGGTATGGCTTTTGACTGATGGAATAAACCTTCATGAGACTCACTGAGGGCCACAAAGTTCTTCCCATACTTGGACTGAAAGAGAGAGGGACAGTACAAAATGAAAGCAGGTCACTCAGCCCCAGAAAGCAGGCTGAGAAAACTAGTTAGTGGCAAGCTTGTGCCAAATTTCTCAAAGGAAACATTTTGATAAAGATTTGTTGCTTCCAGTCATTATGTTTTGGAGGAATTTGTTACTCAGCTGTAGATAACTAAGATACAATGAAAGATTCAATGTTGTATTTTAAATAAGTGACTTACACATAATTTAGCAATAGAGATGAGAGGTGCGCAGACGTCCGTAACACAAATTAAGAAAGATAAGGATCAAAAGAGAAGCTCATAGGAAGACTTACACTAGCTCATTGAAAAAGAATGAGCAAGGAGCACATCTGACCATGGGGACAGGAACAGGCAAGCCAGATGTGTAAGGAGTCACTGAAAACACAGGAGCTGGACTTGAACCCTGACTGCTGATTATGAGTAGTGCATCTGGGTCTAGTCAACTTCCTTTACCAGTTTCTCTACATATAAGATGTGAGGGTTAAACAGGATGAAGATGCATCTTGTTTGCCAGGGACAGTCTGCCTTTATGCCACTTCCTTAGCATGTGTATTAATAAGTGATCTCTTTCACTCTCAACACGGTCTTGATTTGGATGCTAAATTATATGGTGAAATTATTAATTGAAATAATACATATGCAATTTTGCAAGTTATATTAAAGAAAAAAGACCCCAAATTTACTCTTCACAACAAACATAATTAACATTTAGTGAGTTTTATCCAGTTAACCCTTTGCACGTACATATAGACATGTACAGAGATATCATCTGTTTTTGCATGTGAGTCTATACGTGAATGTACACACACTATATGCCTATAGAACATATAAAATTAGAAACCATGTTTACACAACAGTTTAGAAGACTAGTTTGTTGATGGTAAGTCATCTAACTCAGAGGAGGGGATGGATATCACAGCAGATCTGGTACTGGGTTATCCCACTTCATGTACAAGATGGATCTGTTTCTATCTGATGGGATGTAACGTGTGAAATGAGAACTTTTACAGTCAGTCACAGCTGTAGTGATGTCACACCCAGAATAAAATATTTAAAAAGTAAACCCAACAAAACAAAGAGCTAAACTTCAAGCAGAATCAGCTGGGGGTGGGGGGTGGTGGAGGCAATGGGAATAGGAATTAAGAAGTAACCAGTCACCTCTGTTTTCATCAAGTATCACTTTGGTGATGAGGACTTTGATTATTCTTACAACAACTAAGGGTACATAGACATGAACACCTTATTTGGGGGTTTGGATATTCATCCTGTTATAACTTTATACAAAACAAGTTCTTAAAACTACTTTAGTGTCACACTCACCCTTCAGTGACGATGAGGAGTGGTACTCAGCTGACTTCACCTTGCTGATTATGGAGAGTAGTTTATGGAATCACTCCTACTGTCACTCCAAGGTGATTCACTGGAAATCTAAGTCTTCAGAATTAAAGCATTAAGAAGAGTGTTTAATAAAATCTTTAACTTAAAAAAAAGTTCATTGTCTTGGGTACTGTCTCAGGACATGGATTTAACAGTCTGGCAGGACCATGGGTGTGGGGCAAACTCGCCACTCGTGTAGCTTTTAGAAAACTTGAGAAAGTGATAACCAAGTGAACAAAGGAAAATGTGTGTGGCAGATGGTAAAAGAAGTAATAAAAGGCTTAGATGTGAATGCTGCAATGTATGTATGCAGTGAGACCGGAACACTTGCCAGAGGATTATTTTCCATTGGTGTAGGGGGAGGCGGGGTCCAGAGGACAGACCAGTCCCCAGGGCCACCAGGAACAGCACCAGCATCACTGAACTCAGTGTGGCCGCCCCCGCAGACCAGGGCTGCCTACCTCACGTGAGGGGTTACTTCCCTGTGTGTCGTAGTCTAAGAAGCACAGCTGCCGACTTCATGCTTTTAAGACAGTGCTCATTCCCTGAAATTCTCTCAAGGCTGGTTCTTAAGCCCGAACTGTACAAAATTACTGTTAATGTACTTTTTCTTAAGAAAACAATTGCTTTTCTCTTTGTACTAATGTATTTCTTGACTTCTAGAAATTACTGTCCATAGAATATCATCATAATATCCTGAGTGGTCAGAAAAGTTTAGTAGAAATGAGCACAGGTCTCAAATTAGAAAGAGCTTTTTTTTTTTTTTCTTTTTTTGTTACCAGATATGTAATTTTGTCTATAAAAGTCTCTAACTTTTAAATTCCTTATATTTAATAATAATAACAACAACAGCAGCAGCAGCAGCAGCAACAACAAACAGTGACATTTATTGAGTGCGTAATTTGTGCAAAGCACACGTCGAAGCACCTTACCTGGAATTATTTGTTCAATCCTCATAAAACCCCATGAAGTTTGTACTGTTACCTCCAGTTTACTGATGAAGAGACTGAGGGAAGGCAAAATTGGTAACTAGTAACATGACCAAGTTTGCAATGGTTAGATCATTCCAGAATGTCTGACTTCAGGACCCACAGTTCTTAGTCATATGATAACTTGCCTTTCCACTTTGATTCATTATTTGAAAAAGTGTTTATTAAGTTCTTACTCTGGTCAAAGTCCCGTGAATACAGTAGAAAATCAAATAGAAAAGGTCTCTACTCTCTTGTAGCTCACATTCCAGTGAAGAGATGAAAATAATGAGAGGATTGTTGTCAGGTTCAAATACATAATCCAGGGTGCCTGGAACATGGGATGAATTTTTAATACCTTCCTCCCTTGAAATGTCAGAGGAAAGAATTAATATTTGACAAAGAACTGAAAAATTCAGAATAGATGGAATCCCAAGACTTGCCATTGTGAATTTTGGCAAAATGCAGTAAAATTTATGATTTAGTGATTGAGGTTTGATGCAAACTACTGCTCCTCTGTGCATAATAACAAGCTTGTTACAGGCAAATAATTCTGTATATTAAATGATAGCTTTTCCACATTTTAGGTGAATCATTATCTCTTCAATCTCTGACGTCATAACAGCTTTCATGTTTATACACTTTTTATCAAATTTGCCTTGATACGAAAGGCTTTTACAAATTTACTGATTATATCATGTATGATGTTATTGGGAGTAGAATAGAAATATAAAATAGATTTTCATCTTGAATGAATTTATAATCGAAAGTAGGGTGGAAGGGAGAGAAACCTGTAGCAGAATATTTCACTGGCAGCTTTGTGGTAATATATATAATTTTAAGGAAAAGTACAGAGAAAGAAGGAATTGGTGTGTACTGACATGGATTTAGCAAGTTTTACTATATAGACTGGCATTCTGACATTCACTGATTTTTAATTCCTGTCATCAGAAAAAAAATTATGAGGGTCCTCAGAAAGGACAATATAATCTACTGATGTTTCTTAAATGTATAACATAGAAATGATATGTCTAACCACAAGTAAAATTCATATTAACGACAAGTTAAAAAAAAAACGACTTCACACAAAAAAGCAAACACCAGGTGAAACAATAAGACTGTATTAATTTTCAGGATTTTCTTTTTGTTGTTAAGCCACATGTAATTTAGATTTGTCCTGTAGATTTGCAATAAATGATTGATATAACAAAATTTATGGATTATAATTGCTTACTGGGCTCATGCTGCGCATAGAACAAATACATATATTTTTAAAATTTAATGACGGTTCACTTATCAGAATTCAACCAGCTGCTCATTATGGAACCTGATGGTCCTACCCTTAGGCCCCGCAGGGAGATGTCTGTAATGTGGTGCTAACCCGGCAAATAATGAAGAACCTTTAGTCCTTATTTGGCTCAAGTAGGCACTGAAGATCTTTTTGAGGAATATAGACATAAGTTGCTATTTTATATATATATATTTGACATTTCCAGTCTCTGTTACAAGCACACATTAGCCAACTGCTGAAGTACAGATGTTGCTGGGTGACTGTGTCTGGAAACAACCTATGATCACTGCAAAGGATGGCGTTCTCAACATACTTGTTATGGTTGTCAAGGAAGGCATGATAAATACATAAAGGCTGCCCAACAGGGGGAAGGATTAAAACTGTAAATTTATTTTTACTTCAATAGAAAATTGTCTAAGCAGAAGGAAGCAAATATTAATTCTTCGAGAGTCTATTGCAATGTTAATTTTAACTTAATATTTTTACTTTGTGATCTATTTTTAGTAGAGCAAAACTTGGTTGATATTGTGAGTATTGATACTGAGTTAAATTTTTGACTGTCTGGGTAAGTATTACTCCTATGATGATACCCTTGCTTTTGTGTTGGAAACAAATGGGAAAATAAAATTCACTAAAAGCAAAACAAACCAATAGATTTCTCCCAAACTGAGAAGTATTTTCTCATTTTTTTCCACCACTACCATTCCATCGCAATGACCACCTCTTTTCTTTTCACTTTAAAGTGTCGTTTGGCCAAAGTTGATAGCACAGTTCTAGACTTCTGAAGTGTCCAAGCACATAAATTAACAGTCCCTGTGTCACTGCCTTAAGATTGACAGGTTAATCCTTGGATATTCCCATCTGAGCATCTATCCTCAAAGAGAAAAGATCTGTGGGAGTTCTTGAGCCCCAGTGCTTCTTTCAGAAAGCACACGTCTCTTTCCAGGAAGCAAATGTTTTGAAACTCAGTGAATTAAAATTCCCACTGACTCCTCATACTCCTCACTTCTTTCCAGAAACACTGGCTGAAGACGTGCAGTATTCTCCCAGGATCAGTTCAGACTCTATCCAGTCAGCCACACATGTCAAGTACACTTGGACAAACTGATGCTTCATACTGTTTTTAAATGATGGACACCTAAAGGCTCCTCAAGGGTTCCTCTAGCCAAGCAGTACTGATTATTTTATGCCAAACATTATTATTGAGCACATAATGTGCCCCAGGCATTGGGGGATATGAGGGAGAAAAATGAACAAGATTTTTCCATAACAGCAATTATGGTTCCGTTACAGTATTGTGTGCAGTAGCTTCATTCTATTTCTCATGTATATTGAGCTTTCTTTTCCAAGATGATTTATACTGATGCAATTTCTAACTAAAATATTTTGGGGAAACTACTGAATTTATTTGAAGAAGTGCAAAGGGCAAAATACAGGCCTGTTCCTCAGTTCATATTTGTCTAATAAACCAAGGGAGAGGGCTAAGTATAACTTGTTCGGCAGGCAGTATCACAGACTGTAAGAAGAGTAGCTTACTTATATTAACTCCAAGCACCTTCCAGAGAGAGAAAGGAAAAGACCATTATGTGGCCTGATGGAGAAGTTGGCCAACTTCTCCTTTTCCCGGGTGGGTAGTCTTGAAAGGATAGAGCCTTAACTCAAGAGATTGATTTTCTTTTCCAGCTGTCCTAACAGTGGAGTGAACACAATTAACTGTGAACTATTCTAATCAATTGCTCAATGATTGACTCAAATAGACTAGAAAAGAGTTAATTCTTTGTCATGGATATTTAGATACCTTGATGTTTCTATTTTGAACTCACTAGAAAGGCAGTCTATACCTACTGTATAGAAGATTCAAAGCTAAAAATCGTTGATTCTCATGTGATTTTTTTACAGTAACTTTATGACAATGAGATTAAAATTTTACACACATTGGTCTTTTTTTGCTCCAATATTTTATTGGTCTTCCTGAGCAAGACTCAGAAAGGAGAACAGCTATTACATAAAATACTATAATTTTGACTTTCTCTGCCATTCTTACTTAGAAGTTTCCTTCATCTTTATTTTTTCTTGGATGTCTAGGATGAAACAGACCAAACTGTATTACAAATAAAGTATTTTGAGGGAAAAAATATATATATAAATTTTGAGAATGCCAAGAAATTAAGATAATGCTTTAATAACAAAGATGATTCTAGTTCTATAATTAGTACTGAATTTTAAAAGATACTAACGATGAATAAGAATTTTCTTTTTTTAACATTTTTTTTTAATTGAAGTATAGTCAGTTTACAATGTGCCAATTCCTGGTGTACAGCACAATGCTTCAGTCATACATGAATATACATACATTCGTTTTCAGATTCTTTTTCATTATAGGTTACTACAAGATATGAATATAGTTCCCTGTGCTATACAGAAGAAACTTGTTGTTTATCTGTTTTATATATAGTAGTTAGTATCTGCAAATCCCGAACTCCCAATTTATCCCTTCCCACCCCCTTCCCCTCTGGTAACCTGCAGTTTGTTTTCTCTGTCTGTGAGTCTGTTTCTGTTTTGTAAATACAACTGCCTTTTATATGAAGCATCTGCTTCTCCATGCCCAAAACAAAAGCCTTTTCCAAAAGCATGTTTCTGTGTTCTGGAGCCCAGGGCCCTTTGCTTTCTTAAACATCTGACTTTACCTATGTTACAACACTGCATGAGTTTTATTTGCAAATCTCAAATTCCCAACTTATCCCTTCCCACCCCTTTTCCCCCCTGTAACCGTAAGTTTGTTTACTATGTCTGTAAGTCTGTTTCTGTTTTGTAGATGTTTGTTAGTGTCTTCTTTTTTCTTTTTTTAGATCCCACATATGAGTGATACCATATGGTATTTTTCTTTCTCTTTCTGGCTTACTTCACTTAGAATGAAATTTTCCAGGTCCATCCATGTTGCTGCAAATGGCATTGTTTTATTCTTTTTTATGGCTGAGTAGTATTCCATTGTATAAATAAACCACAGCTTCTTTATCCAAAGTCATCTGTTGATGGACATTTAGGTTGTTTCCATGTTTTGACTATTGTATATAGTGCTGCTGTGAACATTGGGATGCATGTGTCTTTTCGAATTAGAGTTCCCTCTGGATATATGCCGAGGAGTGAGATTGCTGGATGATATGGTAGTTAGATTTTTAGTCTTTTGAGGATTCTCCATACTGTTTTCTATAACCACTGCACTGGACTACATTCCCACCGGCAGTGTAGGAGGGTTCCCTTTTCTCCACACCCTCTCCAGCATTTATCATTTGTGGACTTTTGAATGATGGCCATTCTGACTGGTGTAATACATCATTGTAGTTTTGACTTGCATTTTTCTGATAATTAGCAATATTGAATTTTTTTCATGTGCTTATTAGTCATTTGTATGTCTTCAGTGCTTGTTTAGGTCATCTTCCCATTTGGATTGGGGTTTTTTGTTGTTGTTGTTCTTGTTATTAAGTTGTATGAGCTATTTATATATTCTGGAAATTAAACCTTTGTCAGTCACATCATTTGCAAATATTTTCTCCCATTCCATAGGTTGTCTTTTTGTTTTGCTTATTGTTTCCTTTGTTGTACAAAAGCTTATAAGTTTAATTAGGTTCCATTTGTTTATTTTTGCTTTTAATCTATTGTCTGGGTAGATTGCCCTAGGAGAACATTGCTAAGATTTATGTCAGAGAATGTTTTGCTTACATTTTCTTCTAGGAGTTTTATTCTGTCCTGTCTTATGTTTAAGTCCTTAAGCCATTTTGAGTTTGTTTTTGTGTGTGGTGTGAGGGAGTATTCTAATTTCCTTAATTTTCATGTAGCTATTCAATTTTCCCAACATCACTTGCTGAAGAGACTGTCTTTTCTCCATTGTATATTCTTGCCTCCTTTGTCGAAGATGAATTGACCATAGGTCTGTGGGTTTATTTCTGGGATCTCTAGTCTGTTCCATGATCTATTTTGGGGATAATACCATGCTGTTTTGACTACTGTAGCTCTGTGGTATTGTCTGAAGTCTGGGAGGGTTATTCTTCCAGCTTCATTCTTTTTCTTCAGTATTGCTTTGGAAATTTTGGGTCTTTTGTGATTCCACATACATTTTAGGATTATTTGTTCTAGTTCTGTAAAAAATGTCCTGGGTAATTTGATAGGGATCACATTAAATCTGTAGATTGCTTGGGCAGTATGGCCCTTTTAACAATATTAATTCTTGCAATCTGAAAGCATGGGATATCCTATTTCTTTTTTTTTTTTTTTTAAATATGAGAATACAGATTTACTATACATACACGTAACATAATGCCTTATACAGAGTCAACATCTAGGAGACATTTCCCATTTCTTTAAGTTATCTTTAATTTCCTTAATTAATGTTTTGTAGTTCTCTGCATATAAGTCTTTCATCTCCTTGGTCAGATTTATCCCTTAGTATTTTATTGTTTTGGATGTGATTTTAAAAGGTACTTTCTTTACCTTCTTTATCTGGTATTTCATTGTTATTTCTGTATGTTAATCTTGTATCCTGCTACCTTGCCCAGTTCTTTTATCAGCTTTAGTAGTTTTTGTGTGGAGCCTTTAGGGGTTTCTATATATAGTACTATGTTATCCTCTTATAGTGACAGTTTTACCTCCTCTCTTCCAATTTGAATCCCTTTTATTTCTTTTTATTGCCTGACTGATATGGTGAGGACTTCCATTACCATACTGAATAGAAGTGGTGAGAGTGGCATCCTTGTCTTGTTCCAGGTTTTAAGAGGAAAGTTTTCAGTTTTTCACCATTGAGTACTATGCTGGCTGTAGGTTCGTCATACATAGCTTTATTATGTTGAGATATGTTCCCTCTGTACCCACTCTTGTAAGAGTTTTTATCATAGATGGGTGTTGAATTTTATCAAATGCTTTTTCTGCATCTATTGAGATGATCATGTGATTTTTATCCTTTTCTTGTTGATATGGTGTATCACATTAATTGAGGTGCATATGTTGACCCATCCCTGCATCCCTGGGATGAATCCAACTTGATCATAGTGTATGATCTTTTTATGTTTTGTTGGATTCTGTTCTTCCTTCCTTCTTTCTCTGCTTCTGTATTTTTAAATTAAGTGTAACACGTATACCAAAAACTGCACAAAATATAAACAGCTCAATCATCTTATATTTTGTTGAGGATTTTTACATCTATGTTCATCAATGTTACTGGCCTGTGATTTTCTTTTTTGGTGGTGTGTTTGTCTGGTTTTTATTTAGGGTGATGGTTGCTTCAGGTGAATAAGAATTTTCTAAAATAGTACACTTTTATCATTAACTAATCATTGAATAATTAAGTATATATTTACATAAATATTATAATCTTCATTCAAGTTAATGCAAATATTGTAAGTAATAAAAACCTTCCAATGGAAAACAGTTTTTAAAAATATGCCTTCACCACCCTTAGTTTTCTGAGGCAAGAGAGTTTTTAAATTATAGTTTTGATAACTCAAAAATTAGAAGAAAATGTTATAATAAGAGTCTTTGTAACATTAATAAGGAGTGTAAGGGAAGAGGAAAAAGAGCAAACATTTTGAGTGCTCACTTTTGACTAAGTACTGAGTTGCATATGTGATATATGGTATTTCATATGTTATAAAGATAATACTTTCCATTTTCTACAACCAGGGATAATGAGACACACAGAGGTCAGTGTCATTTGCATACAAATGATTACACCCATTGGACATTTTGAAAGGGATCAGTGGTAAAACCATTCTGCTCTCAACATTGCCATTGACATAGTAGTTCTGTGTTCCCCAGTGTGCATTTTCTCTTCACCTGTCCCAGCCTAGCCATGTGCCAGCTGTTGAACCCATTAATTCAAACAATAGAAATGCTAACTCAGGAACCATTTCCACTGGGTCCTTACACAGAGCACCTTCTCCTTAGCAAGAAGCTAAAATCCACGTGCATCAGAAGGAAGTTTTCACTAGTAAATGTCTCCTTATAGATGGACTTGTCACAGTACTTTGGTCATGCTTAAAGTCTGATATATGGCACTTTGATACAGCAGTTTGGATTTGGGGACTATTTTAACTTGCTTGAAAAATTAACTGTTGGACTTGTAGCTCTAAAATTTCCTAAGTCACATGTGAAACCCACATTCTTAGTTTCCCCCAGAGTCTTACCTGCTCCCTGCCTGAGTGTTAGGGATGTAATTAAAAAAAAAAAAAAAATTGGTAAGAGAAACAATGAATATGAAGACTGAGTTAAAGTTAAGGATTGACTATGGCTTATGTCTCTTATACATATTACTTGGTAGTAAAAGATGATATATACAGGCTTAAATTATGAAGCTTCTCATTATTCTGAGACTCTTATCTACAAAAAGATAAATGAGGATACCACCCAGAAGCTTACAGAAAACAATGTGGAATAAACTAGGAGAGAATCTACAAAATGTAAAACTTTTATTTCTATTTTAAAATCTTATTGGACTAATTTGAACTTCTAGAAAAATGTAAAAATTAAATAACAATAATAGACTTCTTTCTGATTTAAATGTGAATTCTTAGAGCATTCATCATATAAAACCAATTTTAACTATAATTTAGAAGTTGCTTTGATATACTTTTATCATGTTAAGAAATTTTCTTCTTAAAACTTAAAAATCATTAGCAAATTTTATTAAATATTTTCCCCAATCTGAAGAGAATTTCTTAACTTTTAGAATTATTAATGTGATATAATATTTAATAACTTTTCTAACATTAAAGCATGCTTGACATTCTACTTCTAAATTTATTTTGCTACAAATTCATTAAAATTTTATACTAACAGTCACAACATTAATATGCAATCTTTTAAGTGATACTTTCTTATAAGAATTATTTTGCTCAATAAAATAAATTGGGAGGCTTAATGTATTTTTATTTTGAAATACTATTATATATAGGGTGACAATTATTACTTCTTTGAAAATCTGAAAGAACTAATACCTAAAGCATTTGGAGATAATACCATAGGCATTTGTATTGACTTCCTACCATTGGTCTGTTTAAGATTCCTTCCTCCCTCCCTCCCTCCCTTGCTTCCTTTCTTCTTTCCCTCCTTCTGTGTTTTTACATTAAGTATAACATGTATGCCAAAAACTGCACAGAATATAAACAGATCAATCATCTTAAAAAATATATATGTATATTCTTTCCCTGCAAATGTAAACACTGTCTCAGAGTTTCCAAACCTCAGCACTATAGACATTTTGTACCAGATAGTTCTTTGCTGAAGGGAGCCCTCCTGGGCATTGTAGGAAGTTAAGCAGCATCACTGGTCTCTGCCGACTAGATGTTAGTGGAACACTCTGTCCTCCTCTGACTCACCCGCTCCCCTTAGCCCCACAATTGTGACAAGCCAACATGTCTCCAGACGTTGCCAAATGACAGGCTGTTGCGGGGAGGGATCACCCCTAGGTGAGAATCGCTGCACTACACTGACCTTTCTGGGAATCACTTCCTGTCTTTAGTCTTCTACAGCATAACCATGTATCCTTAAACATCATCAGGTAGTATTGCTTGAAGGGGATTCTTTATAGAATAATTTTACCTGTTAAGTAGGCTCCTGATCATGGGCCCCTAAAATGGTCCTTATAGGTGATCATATAATTTATAACCCAAACTGGAGCCACAGACATTAAACATGATGGTTAAACCTTCATGCTCACCCTACTTCTACGGGATATCAGCCGTGAGCATTATCCTCACAGCACACACATTGAGGTCTTCCTTTTCCAGTGGATAATAGTGCATAAAATGAGAGCAGAACAGTGAAAAACAAGGTATCCCCAAGGGCAAAATAAGGCCCAACTCAAAGCATTAAGGATAAAAAGTTGCAGGATACAGCATTCATCCAATTTGGGTCTTAAAAAGGTGATATTCTTCAAATGATTTTCTCTACCACTCTATATAATAACTGTGTTCACCACATTAGCACAACATACTTACTAAAATAAATGTCTTCCAAGATTTGCACATAATTTCAAAAAAGAATCAGTTATCACGTGTAAGAGATTTGGGGTCGGCATGTGTGTTTTATTGTGGTATAATTCATACAACATTCAGTTCACACATCTGAAGTTTTTAGTATATTCATAGATTTATGTGTGCACCTATCATTACTGTCTAATTTCAGAATATTTTTTAACACCCCAAACACAAGCCCCAAACCATTTAACGGTTCCAGTTCGTCTCTCCCCGTAGTCAGGCAACCACTGATCTACTTTCTGTCTGTATAGGTTTGCCTATTCTGGACATTTCATATAAAAGGAATCATAGAACGTGTCGTTGTGACTGAATTCTCAGATGTAGCATATTGGTTTCAAGGTTCATTCATGCTGTAGCATGTATTGGTATGTTATTCCTTTTCATTGTCAAATAATATCACGTGTATATATATTTTGCACTTTGTTCAGGCACTCATCAGTTGATCGACATTTGTATTTTTTCCAAATCTTAGCTATTATGAATAAGGCTGCCGTGAACGTTCATGTACAAGTTTATGTGTGAATGTATGCTTTCATTTCTCTTTGTTCTATACCTGTGAGTAAAATTTCTGGTCATAGGGCGACTCTATGTTTTACATTTTGAAGAATTGACAAATTGCTCTCCAGTGTGGCTGCATCCCTTTACAATCCCATAGCAATGTCAGCATTACAGTTTCTTTATATCCGTCAACACGTGTTATTGTTGATCTTTTTTATTTTGTCATCCTAGTGGGTGTGAAGTGGTACATCATTATAATTTTGATTTGCATTTCTCTTGTGGCTAATGACATTAAGCATCTTCTCACATTATTTAGCCGTTTATTTATCTTCCTTGGAAAAATGTCTATAAAGATTTTTTCCCCAATTTTGAATTGGGTTGTCTTTTCATTACTAAATTATGAGTTGTTATATACTAAATCTTTATCTGAGTTATATGTCTTATAATTTTCAAATATTTTTTCCCATTCTGTGGATTGTTGTAATAAAAAGTTTGACTCTTTTTAAAAAAATTTTTTTTTTTTTGCTGAATTCCCCTTCTCCACAAGAAGCTTTGAACAAGCTGATATTTTCTTGTAAGAGTTTTATCACTTACCCTTAGTCTGTGATCCATTTGAACTAATTTTTGTATATGATGTGAAGGAAGGATACAATTTCATTCTTTCGCATGTGGGTATCCAGTTGTCCTAATACTATTTGTTGAGAAGACTATTTCCCCCCACATTGAATTGTCTTGCCACACTTGTTGAAAATCAACTGACCATAAATGTTAAAGTTAATGTCTGGACTTTCAATTCTATCTCATTGGTCTATATCTCTATTCTTACGGCAGTATCATATCATCTTGATTGGCATATCTTTGTAGTAAGTTTTAAAGTTAAAAAAAAAAGTGAGTCTTCCAAATTGTTCATTTTCCAGATTGTTTTCGCTATTCTAATCCTTTCCAATTCCGTATGAATTTCAGGAACATCTTGTCAACTCTTAAAAAAAGAAAGCTAGAATTTTGATAGGGATTACCTTGAAAAGATCCATTTGGGGAGTATAGTCATTGTAGCAGTATCAACTTTTAAATCTATGAACATGGATAGTTTTCCCATTTGTTTATATCTTCTTTAATTTCTTTCAAGAGTTCTGTAGTTTTCAATGTACAAGTCTTACGCATCTTTTGCTAAATGTATTTCTATTTTTTTTTTTTGATGCTATTGTAAATAAAAAATGTTTTCTTTTTTCCCCCGGCTTTATTGAGGTATAAGTAGAAAGTGTTTTCTTAATTGTGTTTTTGGATTGTTCATTGTTAGGTATACAAACACAATTGATATTTTATCCCACCACCTTAATGAATTTGTTAATTTGTTTTAATATTTCTTCTGTTCATGCGTTTGGATTTTCTATGCACAAAATAATATCTATAGATAGAGGTAGTTTAACTTCTTCCTTTTCCAATATGGATGACTCTTATTTCATTTTCGTGACTAACTGCCCTCCCTAGATCTACTCCAGTACAGTGTTGAATATAAGTGATGATACCAGTCTTGTATTTTTTCTTATTTTAAGGGAAAAGCATTTAGTCTTTCATGATTAAATATGATGGCATTTGTCAGATTTAATCAGTGTCCTTTATCAGGTTGAGGAAATTTCTTTCTATTCCTAGTTTGTTGAGTGATTTATCGTGAAGGACTGTTGAGTTTTGTCAAATGCTTCTTCTGCACCTATTTAGGTAATCATGCAGTTTTTTTCTTTTAATTCTGTCAATATGGTGTGGAACATTGACTAATTTTCAAATGTTAAAGCAACCTTACTTCCCTGGCATAAATCTCACTTGGTCATACTGCTTAATTATCTTTGTATGTGTTGGATTCTGTTTGCTAATACTTTTGTGAAGATTTTGCATTTTTGTTCTTTAGGGATCTTGTTCTGTTGTTAGCTTTTATTGTGATATCATTATTTGGTTTTGGTAACAGGATAGACGTGACCTCAGAATGTATTGGAAAGTGATTTCTCCTCTTCTGTATTTTGATAGAGAATGTGAAGGATTGATATTAATTTTTAAAGGAATAGTAGAATTCAAAAGTGAGCAGTTTGGTCCTGGCTTTTCTTTTGGGGAAAAAAATGTTTATTACTAATCCAATATATTTACTTGTTATGGTTCTATTCAGATTTTCTAGTTTTTAAGATAGTTCTAGCAGTTTATATGTCTTTCTAGGAGTTTCTTCATCTAGGTTATCTAATTTGTTTGAATACAGTTGCTTGTAATAATCTATAATTCTTTTCATTTCTTAAGGTTAGTAGTAATGTTTCTCGTTACTGATTTTACTAATTTGAATCTTCTCTCTTCTTGGTCAATGTAAAGTTTTGTTATTTTTTAAAAAACTTTTTATGGGATATACATTCTCTTTTGCATGGCTCATAAGTTTTTGATAAAAACTGAACAATTAAAATA
Source organism: Camelus bactrianus (assembly GCF_048773025.1). NCBI lineage: Eukaryota > Metazoa > Chordata > Mammalia > Artiodactyla > Camelidae > Camelus > Camelus bactrianus. Next base: position 38,410,734 of record NC_133540.1, read on the forward strand.
ATAATAGCGTAAATCTTGAAAATCACATGTACTTCCCTTGGTTGTTTTTTTTTTTTTTTTTTTTTTTTGGTCATTGTTGCTTTTACTGTTTATTTTTAGTGACTTTATAGGAGAAATTCTGTTAAAACTACATTCTTTTGTCATATGCTACTACTGAATTCTCTGGCAGTTAGCTTAGTTGTCAGCTAATAATTGAATAGAAATTTCTTTAAATACACTGAAGATATTAAAGCCTCCCCCCACCCCCACCTTCTGTTCTGTGCATATGATGGGGCATACTTTCATTGCTCTGGCAGATTACAATTCTGCCTTAGTTTATACTTCCTTCTTGTACAGAGATGAAAGTCAGCCAGAGTGAGAGATTAAGGTCTTCTCAATCTTTCATGGTCATGTGCACAGCACTAGACATGTAAGTGACCATCTTTATTCCCTGGAGTATGTTGGAGGTTTTCAAAGCCCCCTATAGACATCTCATTTGCCAGATGTTCCTAATACTTTTTTTTTGTTCCTGTTTGCTCAATTTTGTTTCACTGCTTCAAGCAGCTGCAGTTTTAAATAATTGCTGTTGATTATTTTTGATAAACATCCTGGGGATAGAGTTTTTCTCCCTGAATGAGCTGTGAGTCAGTTCAAATAAAGACAAGCTGTATATATGAGATTTTTCCAAGTAACTCCCAGATCAGATAGAATTTTCTGACGTAAGGCTTTCGGAGAGATCTAAACCCATACCCCCACTCCTTTGGCTGTAGGCTGCTGGTTTTCAATACTGTGGTCACGATGCTATTGATTTGCAAAGCTACCACACAGGGGTTAGAAATAGAACAGATTAACATGCTGCGAAGCTCATTGTTCTTACATGGTATCCAGCTCTTCTACTGAATAAATCCTCTCAGATTGCTGCAAGTCTTTAGTTAATTTCCAGAGTTCAGAAAAGTCAATTTTGAAAAGTTCTGCCATTGTTAATGCTTTTGTGAAACAGCATGTTTTCTGAGCATTTTGGAAATGCTTCTTTTTTTAAAATAATTTCGGAGTTTTATGTTTTTCTAGAAGTCATATAATTCACTAAGAATTTTCATATTATTAGGATATAACAAACATTATCTTTTAATATTACTTTTATTCAATATAATGTTACTTTGATGTTTTCTGATGGTGCTTTTTCCCCCAGTGGATTTCAGCATTTTAATACTCCTTTTGGATATAGTTTTCCTTATAAATTATTATTTATTACTTTAATTCTAATCTTTATTATTCTTGCCTTTGTTTTTTAATTTGTTAGTTATTCAATTACTTTTTTTCTGATTAAATAAATACAGTTATATTCACATGAGAGTACATCAGTTTTCCCCAATAGCTGTCCTTTTTTTCCTCAGTGATAGATCCTTGAATATTAATTGAGTATATATAGCTTAGAATAAAGGCAACATTTTTTCAGCTATCCTTACAACTTGCTGTTCAAGTGGGAACAGCACATGCAATTTCTGGGTCATGTCTTTAAAGGAAACCATTGCCTTTCTTCTCGATTTTTTACTCATTCATTTTCTGCAAAGCAAAAATGTGGTAGCTGATGCTAGAACAAACATATTGGAACAGCAAGCTGGAAGGATACTGATTACCCTCAAGTTGATTTACTAATTTTGGATTTCTTGTTTTCAGTATTTTTTCTTTAATGGGAAAGAGAAAATTCCATTTTGTTTAAAGTACTTGTTATAGAGGTTCTGTCAATTACAGATGAAAATAATCCTAACAGAAACAATCCCTAAGTGCTGGTTTCATTAAATCCTATATGTTTAATGTAGTGTTACTTTTATTACTTTCCAAGAAATCTCATTTCTATGTGATTCTATCATTTACTCAGTTATTATTCAGAAAAGCCTCATTTTATTAAAATTAAAAATGACTTGGGGTTTATGTCTTATAATTTATTTCTAGTTTTTTTTTTTTTTTTTTTAGAAGCATATTATAGACATTTGGGTAGAATAGTAAGAGGTCACATGAAACAAATACATCACACACAATGTATTGGCCTTTTGGAATGGCCACATAAGGAGCTCTGTGGATTGCTCTCCAGTGAAACAACTACATGGAGAAAATTATGTTAAAAACAACCATACAGTGTCTCTGAAAGTTGTCCTAAGGGCGTACAACAAATGAATATTTACTTATTTTAAAAAATCAACTAAATCTTGCAAGAATAGTGAGTGTCTGTAGCACTTGAGCTACAACCTATTTTTCCCTCCACCAATGCCCCCAGTTTAGTGGGATGGAAGCTCCATCCTGAACAGAAGTGCAAAGAGGTTGAGGATACCTCTTCCTGCCCTGTCCAAGTCAAGAACTACAGTACTTCCTGAAGAGGGGAAGATGGCCAACATGTCTTTCACCTCTGTGTTGCAGAGGATAAATAGCAGGTGCATGCAGTCAGTAGGTTTGGGCCCCTGTCTTCCACCAATCCCTAACACACAGGCAGAGACTGCATTTCAGGCATGGCTGACTGGGAATACCCTTACATTTACTGTCAGTTCAAAGTGTGCCATGAAAATTCAGTGGAGGAAAGAGTAGTCTTTCCATCAGTGGTACTGGAACAACTGGCTAGTCCTATGAAAAAGAGAAGCTGGACCCATTCTTCACACCACATACAAAAATCAACTCAAAATAGACTACAGACCTAAATATATTAGTTAAAACTCTAAAGCTTAAAGGAGAGCATAGGAGTAGATTTGTGATTCTGGATTAGTAGTGGTTTATATGATATGAAACTGAAAACAGAAGCAATGAAGAGAAAAATGGATTAAATTCTACTTCATCAAAATTAAAAATTTTTGTCCTTCAAAGGACACAGTCAAGAAAGTGAAAACACAACACATAGAATGGGAAAAAAATATGTGCAAATCGTATACGTGATAAGGAACTTCTATGCAGATTATATACAGAATGCTTTCTATTCAATAATAAAAAGTCAAATAATCCAATTAAAATGAGCAAAGCATTTGAAAAGCTATTTCTTCCAACATAATATATCTATGGCCAATGAACACATGAAAAGATTCTCAACAAAAGACGCTCAAGGCAGATTTTTTACTACACAGAGAGTGAGCACCCCTAACCCCTCATTGTTCAAGGGTCAACATGTATTCATGATAAAAAATTGGTTCACATAATTATAGAGACTGAGAAGTCCCGAGATCTGCACCCAGGATTGCTGGTATGTAATTCCATTCCAAGCCTGAAGGCCTGAGAACCAGGAGAGCTAGTGGTCTAAGTCCCAGTCCAACAGCCAACAGGCTGAAGACCCAAAAAGAGCCAATGTTCCAGTCCAAGTCCGAAAGCCAGAGAAGACCGGTGTCCTAGATCAAGCAGTCAGGCAAGAGGAGTTTCTTCTTACTCAGTATTTTTGTTCTGTTCAGGTCTTCAACTGATAAGGCCGACCCACTTTAGGGAGAACAGTCAGCTTTAGTCAGACTACCAATTCAAATACTAATCTCACCCATAAACACCTTCACAGACACACCAGAATAATGTTTGACCAGTTACTTCTGGGTACCCAATGGCCCAGTCAGGTTGACACATAAAATGGCCCATCACAGAAAGTTAAAGGGACAGAATACTGCCCCCTCCATCTTCTAGAAGTTACCAATGTCCAGATCCTGTGACCTATGACTGTGTTACGTTACACAGCAAAAAATAATTGATGTTGCAGATGAATTAATGTTGCTAAACAGCATATAGAGAGATTATTCATATTATCCAGGTGGGTCCAATGAAATCCCAAGAGTTCTTAAAAGTGGAAGAAAGAGGCAGAAAAGATCAGAGTCCCTTGTTTCTGATGAGAAATTAGTCTTCATTCTTATTGTTAATCCTACATATGGAATGAGCTTTTTCTTGGGCTTCTTTTAAATTTGTCTTTTTATATTTGGTTTCTAGCAGTTTGATTATGATGTATCTAGGTGTGTATTCCTTTCTTTGTCCTTCTTGTTGTTCACTGAGATTCTTGGAGCTGAAGGCAGTTGTTTTGCATCAAATTTAGACATCTTTGGTTATTATTTCTTAAGTAGTTTTGCTCCATTGTTTCTGGAATTCTAACTACATGAATGTCAGACTACATGTTACAGTCCCATGGGTCAGTAAGTTATATGCAATCATTATAACTGTATTTATTATATTATTATGATAAATAATTATTATTATTTCTCTATGTGCTTAAATTTGGATAGTTTCTGTTTACATGTCTACAGGTCAGTGATCTTTTCCTTTGCAGAGTCTAATTACAAGGCTGCTGTAACTCTTCTGAAATTCTTCATTGTTTGATTATATTTACCTTTTTCTGGACATTTTAAATGTATTTATAATAGTTATTAAATAACATTGCTAATTCCAATATCAAGATCCTCTTCAGATCAGCTTCTCTTGATTATGGATTGTATTTTCTTCCTTCTTTGTATAACTAAAATTTGATCTACCACTGGTAACTCTGGATGATATGCTGTGAGACTCCAGATTATGTATTTTTTCTAAAGAAAATTGAACTTTGCACTATCAGACAATTACATTACTAATCACCTTGCTCTGGTGGAAGCTTGATTGTAGGGTTTATTAGAACAACAGGCAAATTTCAGTTTTGGACCTTAACATAGTGGGTGACCCTGATTCCTTGGCTATTTTCCTTATTCTGAATGTGTGCCTTTTCTGGGGTAACTGTTTTTCAAGCTTCCCTAACTTGGTTGGACTTGGTGGGATCTACGGACTGTGTCCTAGGTATTGGGCAGCTGCTGAAAATCTCTATTTAGCTCTTTAGCTTCCAGATGTTTGTTTCTTTGGATTCTTGAGAATATCTTTCTGTGCATACACAGATTAAGAATCAGCTAAAGGTTTGAGGGGAATTTATATGCAGGATTACTCCTTTCTGAGATTACCCATTGCGATTCTCCATTCTATAAGCATCAATATTCACCTTTTGACAACATCTCAACCTTCTGAGATTTAGCTCTCTCCTCCAAGTACTATACGAACTGGGCAGTGCTTTCATGTTCTGGATCTCAATCAGTAGGATTTTCATTTCTCTTATGAGCCACATCCCCTCATTTCTGCTACATTTTGTACACTCTCCCATAACTTTCAGCAGTTATCTTTTTACTTTTCTTCTAGGCTTTTCATTGTTATTTTCGGGAAGTTTAGTGCTAGATAGGCTGATACGCCATTAGTTAAGGAAAACTCTCAATTTTTTATTGAGAAAAAATTATCTGGTTGGAGAGTCATTAAGTACACTAACATAAGACAATATCTAAAAGAATCAAGTCTATTATGATGCTGGAAGCATAGGCAACAAAAGAAAAAAATAGGTAAATTGGGCTTTATCAGAACTGAAAAATTTTGTATATCAAAGGGCATTATCAAGACAGTGAAAAGACACAGAATGGAAGAGAACATTTGCAAGCCATTTATCTGATAAAGGATTAATATCCAGGATACATAAAGAACTCCTACAACTTAGCAACAAAAACTAATAACTTAATTAAAAAATGGGCAAAAGATTTAAATAGACATTTTTTTTTCCCAAAGAAAATACACAAATGGCCAAGCACAAGAAAAGATGCTTAACATCATCAGTTATTAAGGTAATGAAAATCAAAACCACAATGAGATAGCTCTTCACATTCATTAGGATGGCTATAAACAACCAACCAAAAGCCAGAAAATAACAAGTGTTGGCATAGATGTGAAGAAATTGGAACCTCATAGACTTCCAGTAGGAATGTAAAATGGTTCAGTCACTGTGTAAAACAACTTGGCAGATCTTCAAAATCTAACATAAATTACTATATGATTCAGTAATTTCATCCTTGGTATATACCCAAAAGAATTGAAAGCAGAGACTCAAATAGATATTTGTACACCAGCATTCATAGCAGCATTATTCATAATAAGTAAAAGGTGAAAGCAACCCAAAACTTCAGCAACAGATGAACTGATTTTAAAAAGTAATATATACATACAATGGGATATTACTCAGCCACAAAAAATAAAAATTCTGGTACATGTGTAAACCTGGAAAACACTTTAAATGAAATTAACCAGATGTGAAAGGACAAATATTGTACGATTCCACTTACATGTGGTCCCGGAATAGGCAAATTCACAGAAACAGAAAGTAAAGTAGTTACCAGAGGCCAGGAGGAGGGGAAAATGGGGAGAGGACTTATTATTTAAATGAGTATGGAGCTTCTGTTTGGGATGGTAAGTTCCTGAAGTCGATGTGATGTTTACACAACATTGTGAATATATTTAATTCCACTTAAAATGCCAGTTAAACTGTTTAGAATGGTAAATTTTATATCATGTGTATGTTACCACAATAAAAATTCAAATCTACCCTTAAAATGAGGCTTTGTTGTTAAGTGAGGATATTCAGTGGTAGTTGAAAAAATTCAATAGTATTTGCCAGCAAAGAAAGCATTCTCAAAAGCAATTTGAAAACCAACCAAAATCAACCATCTTGTGACAGAAAATATATGGTGAGATACACTTTTGAGTAATGTATGTCTTATAGCTCCAGCTGTTTTAAGTTCTTATAAGCATAGAATTTGTCTTATTTTGACTCATTCATTCATATTCACTGAACAGTGTTTCATAGTAATGCTTTTCTTATACATATGACTTTATTTTCTTTTTGCCCTTCACATAAATTCACATTCAGAAAAAAAAAAAAAAAAAAAAACCACTTCATGAATTCATCTATGTTTTAATAGGTTTTTGGAGAGTTTTTATGTTTTCTGCTATTATGGTTCATTTAACTATCTATAAAATGTCTTTTTCTTGTAAGTTATTCATCCTATTTTGTGTTATGATATTTTATGTGATTATTTTGTTAGGCATATAATCGGTGGATGTTTAGTAAGACACTGTTTTACGACTGACTCTCTTCATCCTTAGTAATTGCTTTGTCAACACAAATCATCCAAACCCTTTGCCTAATCATTTCTCAGAAATTCCCCAGCAGGTTAAAGACAATTTTTGGTTATGTAAATGGGTCAAATAGTTTGAAATTTATTTTTAATATGAAATTTATTTTTAATATTGTCTTTTTTTCTGTGTTAATTTTATTATGAATCAAATAAATGTACTTAAAAGGTATTTAGTAGTAGACGTGTACTTCAGAAGTAAGTCAAATATTTATGATAGCATCTACAAGGGGTATGGTACATCTGGAAATGTCTTATTAACTATTGTCACTGTATTTTTTTCCTTTAGTGTCTTTGTGTTCAAGTAACTCAGTTTTCATCCTTTAGGGAATCTCTTTCCATTAAACATAATTCTCTTTTCTTCTTTTTTTGTCATGTAATTCCATTTTGACTCCCACCCACAAGAACTTACTATTTCCTAACAATAAACTTACTCTTTGAAGAAGTGTTTCTATAGCCTAGGCAATGTTTTAACAAATCCAAGATTATTTTCTCATTCTTTTATTCCTCAGATGTTCTATGACATTGAATTCTAGTTTTAGGTTAGAAGAATAGGAAAAATAATCACTAATATTTATGGTTGCTGAATTTTGCTAATGAAAGTATAAGACACCTGTTAAATTAGAATCTTAGATAATCAACACATACCTCTTTTTAGTATAAGTATGTTCCATGCAATATTTTGGATATGCTTATACTAAAAATTTTTGTTTTTTAAAATTCAAAATTAACATTTAACTGAGTGTCTTGTATTTTATCCGGTAATCCTACTGATATACCCAAGATACCAGTAATTTTAGTTTCTCTTGGGGTGATAATTTTTTAGAAACTTATGATTTCTGAACTCCAAAGTGTTTCTCATGGCAAATAACATTCATATTTGAATACTGTCCAGTGAGTAACTCTATAGCAAACTCTTAAAGCATTTTAGATCAGTTTTATATTGTTTTCAATGAATAAATCAAAATTCTTTTACAAATTAGGAGTCATATGTATTTTAGTGGAATTAAAATGAAGAAACAAAGAAATGTGAAAACATAACTATCACCTAGATTTATTGAATTTCCTGTAAACTACACACAAGTATGTTTCCATTTTGAAAAGAATAAAACACACCTGCAAACATTTTTATGGAACTACATTGGTTTTAGGGGGAAAAAAAACGTTTATTTTTATCGTGAAAATGAAGACCTACATGCTCATCAGTTTTGAAATAGCTTTTTTCCAAATTTGTCTTTTTAGAGCTAAAAATAAAGAGCTTCATAGCTCATATCATGTACTCTAAACATGTACAGCCCAGAGCACAATTTTACAGCTGAATTTTAAGCCCCTGTGAAATGGGGTTTCTAATGGAAATGCTGACAGACTGCTAGCTACAGGGACATCAGCAGGCACCATTATAATAAATGGGTCTGAGGGAGACATGATACAGGCCCACAGGTAATTAATGGCAGGAGTAAAATAAAATATAGGCACACCATCCCCCTGAGAGCATGATGCAATGGAAAAAACTTGTAATAAAACACACAGAATGTCTTTAGCAAAGAACTGTGAGGAAAGACTTGTAAAATAAATCATGAGCCAGAACTGTAGCTATAAGCAGTCACTGCATATTCCTTTATAATTAGGATTTTTAAAAAACACACTATAAAAATCATTTTTGGCTAAGCAAAAATTATTCTGTATAATGGATTGAGAAGTCAATGAAATATACTCTACTTAAACAGCTAATAATATACACTACTCAAGCAGCTAATAATAACCAGGGCTTTCCATTTGGAAAGCTAGCTGTAAAAGGTCCAAGATTATGACTCCATTTTGCAGAAGAACTGATTGTAATGTATGTTCTTAAACTCTGGAGACCAAGAAGATCCTAAGAACTTTGGGGCATAATTCTTGAGCTTTGAAATCTGTTGTAAATTTTGGTTCTTTTTTCCCCTTGATTAGTGGATAGCTGACATCAATTTTAGTGACTGAAATCAACTTTAACTTCATCTCTACATGGGACTTTAGCTCAGCCATTTTCCAGAAAGAATCAGTGTTTTAAATGTACACCTATTCCTTTCTAGACTGAAATGTGTCTTAGAAGATAGAGCATGCAGATTAAGACACTACCGCTCACTTGAAAGGATACATGGTGGGGTGTGTGGTAGGTGGCGGAGGACAGTAAGAAAGGAAGGAAGGAAGGAAGGAAGGAGGGAAGGAAGGAAGGAAGGAGGAAAGAAGGAAAGAAGGAAAGAAGGAAAGAAGGAAAGGAAAGAAAGGAAAGAAAGGAAAGAAAGAAAGAAAAAATTACTATGACAGATTATTGACCTAAATCTTGAAAAAGATTTCCATCAATCCTCCATCTTGTTTCCTGGCCTCAGGGTGCTAATAAATTAATTCTATATGTTTAATGAAATCACTGAGTCCCTAAAAGTTTGGGTGACCTGCCAAGGTCTCATAGCCAAGAAACTAGAGAAGTAATGACAAATATCAACCACATCCTCCTGCTAAAGTTTTTCCATTTTAACATATTGCCCTTGTAATTTCAAAAAAGAGTAAAATTTTTGCCTGAGTTAGAGATATTCTTAATTGATTTATAAGCAGAGATTTGGGCTGAATAATTCAGATAAACTGGCTTCTGCATTTTTTGATAGTATGTGCTTCCAATTTCCCAGCTTGAAGAATTATAATTTTGGAGTTGGAATGTGGTGATACCTAAATTGTTTTCAAATTGTTTATCTTAAGAATACAGTGGAAATATAGTGGTCAGTATTTTAAAATTCTATTTTAATTGCATTTCAGACCTTGTATGAATGTACGGAAACTCCTTTAAGATGAAAAATAAATAGAATGTAGGGATCTAGGGAGATGAACAGGGTGAGATGAGAGACTCTACCATCTCTGATCACCTTACACTTCTGTTTTGACAGCCACATGAGGTGACAGTTGTAGGAGGCAAAATCGAGCCCCACCCAACATAGGATATTGGCTGGAAAGCATGTCATAAGGGCCAAAGGGGGTACCTTCAGTGAAAGAATGAACTCGAGGGAGCCCACTCTACGGAGAGAGGTGGTAGGGAACCTGGCCTTTTTTCCCCAAGTGGAGGAACATTATTTCCTGTGAAATAACTTCATGGAAAATTTGTAAGGCATCTTTCATATGAATTTGTAGCCCAAGCACACATGCTTTTTTGTTCCAAAATACCTTCAGCCCAGTGTTTAGTTTTAAGTGACCTCTGATATATAAAGCATTCACTATGTAGCCAGTGAACTTACTGTATCTCAGGGTTTTCATTTCTTCACATTAGGGTGTGTTCATTAAAGTCCTCAATCAATAAACCAGGTTCCAGGCCTCATAAGATTATCAAAGCATAAGTAATAATTTGGCTTCAAGTTATTTATAAAAATGATATTTACCTTTGTATTTTTTATGGATATATACTAAAGCAATGGAAATTCAATTATTAGTGTCTAATTGGAATTTTAGTATGTAAAATGACTATTTGCATCACTCACGTTTAAATTAATAATTGACTTATTAAAACTACAGATTTTAAGAACTACTTTTATCAAGTTTAAGTGTAACATAAGTTTTGCTTCTAATTTACGAATCTGATAGGTTTTGTAAAAATATTAAAAGTTATTAATTCCTTGATCATTATTAAATTAACTCAGTTATTTTACAGGTTAAAATCTTCTTTAATGTATTACATCATTTACATAGTTGATTACATTTATAAATATATTTCAAACTATAGTCACAAATTTACTATATTTTAATCTCAAGACTTTGAATACCAAAAAGATAAATTTACAAATCTACCAATGCACTTAAGCTCACAAATTAATGTCTAATTTTTTTTTCCAAGCATGGTTTGAAAACCTAAACATTTAAAATTAAATCCAAAGCCTTACTATGGTAGGTCTTCAAATATATCAGATTTTTAAAAGTATCTCAAATGTTTAAATGACAGAATGATCACCATAGTTAGAAAACATATTGCTAAGTTTAATACAAAGCTATTAATACTGTTCTGATTTTTTCCCTTATTTTTGTATTTATTTCTGTACTTTCTAGGGATTACAAACTGATTTATAATAAAAATAAAGAGATTGGAATTAAGATCTCAGACTAGCTAAAGTTTCTTGATCTCAGACTTGGTGCCAAAATATATTTACAGATTTGGGTTATGGCCCAAGATTCTGGACAGGCATGTGGGATCTGGGGTTGATTACTTGATAATTTCCAGCCGAGCTGCAGGTTAATGTGGCTATTTTAGGAATGGAGTTCTGTCTGTATTGAAGAAATCAAGGGGAAGTGAAGACTTAACAGTCATACTTTTCAACTTGAACTTTGTATTTTAATTTTTCAACTCAGTGCATAAAGAGTTCCCTTGGTAACTTTTAAGACTCATCCTTATTATATTTTGTTTTTAACCTGTTTTGAATTTTTAACCTTATTTGGAAGATGGGATGCTGAATCCTACAACCAAGTGCAACTGATCTTGCTCTTGGATTGCAATGAATAAAATTCATACTGCAGATCCTGATAATAAAACTCTTCGTTGCTCAAGTGAAAAATAATTGATTTCATCATGCTTTATATATTTTACTTTCTCATCTGTCTAATTGATTATCATTCTTTCTATACTTACTGAACTAAATAACAAATTACTTTCAAAACTGCTGAATTATAAACGAGTGAATGAAAATAACCTTTTTTTTTTTTTTCTTGTTGATCATAGTCTTGTAAGCCAGGAATTTGGAAGGGGTCCAGCTGTTGGCTGTGGCTGTAGGTATTTTTAGGCTTGACTGGGTTGAGCATCCAACATGACTCACTCAGGTGACAGGCAGCTGATGCTGACTGTTGGCTGGGAGTTCAGCTGGAGCAGTCAACTAGAGAGCCTGCACACAGCCTCTCCTTACGGTGGCTCATAGGATGGTGGCTTTAGGGTAGTTGAATTTCTTATAGGGTGGCTCAGAGCACCACTGTGAGTGGCCCCATGGGTAGGTTGGAAGCTGCATTTCTTTTATGACCTAGCCCTGGAAATTAAATAATTTCACTCTCTCTGTGTGCTACTAGTCAAAATAGTCACAAATCTAAACAGATTCAAGTGGAGAGCTTAGACCCCATCTCTAAGTAAGAGAAGTGTCAAAGACATTGTTGCCACTAAAAAAAAAATTCTGTACGTATCTATTGATAAAGCTGAAATCACTTCAATGAAATTGATATAAAAACTAAGACATCCAAACCTACAATTATATCTTGTTACGTGGGCTTTTTCATTCAGGTCAAAATTCAGGAAAACTCTGTGTGTGTGTGTGTGTGTGTGTGTGTGTGTGTGTGTGTGTGTACGTACTGTTTCATTCGTTAAATTTGCTACCCAATGTAAATTAAATGGTACTTCTATAACTTATTTATAAGAAAAGATAGGAAACTATGATTCACTCTCACAACGCTTTTCCATTTAAGAATACTTTAATTTTGACATTATTTTAACAAAGTATTTTCTTACTACTAGAAATAAGACATTCTTTACTTGATTAATAAAACTTTAAGGGCCTTATTACAGATGTTACAAATAATTTATCAAAGGCACTTCACTCATCAAGAAAGCAGAATGATAGTGCTTGAACATAAGGTACATCAAATCACACAGGTAACAATGCAAATCAAGTGTTGCTCCAAACTGGAAGACAAGGCAGATGCTTATGAAGAATAAAATGGCAAAGACACTTTTAATACTAATGTTTTGATTTGTGGTGATCAGGTTGTCTTTAACCAAAGAGTTTGCTCAGGAATAGGATGTTTTCTGACACTTTGCAGCGGCTCAAGACTGGATTCTCACACGACTGCTGAATTGCAGGGAGTCTAAGCTGGAAGTATGTAGCATAATTGGAATCTGGCTGGAAATTGATACCTCTTTGTGTTCATGAATCTCTCAGACCTCTCCCCTCATGTTAGTTTTCTGAATTACTTTTGTTTCTAAAGTACTTATAAAAAGACTTTTTTTTTCTTTTTAATTTTGAGATAAATGCAGATTCACATGCAGTAGTAAGAGAATGCAGAGTGCCCTTCACCCAGTTTGCCCCAGCGGTAACATCTTGCAGTAGTGGACTATGATACCACAATCAGCAAGTTGACATGGGTATCATCTGGCAACCTTACTCAGATTTCACCAGTTCTACATGAACTTGTGTGTATGTGTATTTAGTTCTATTCAGATTTCTAACATATAGGTTTATTTATTTATCGTCATAGTCAAGATACAGGAAAGTTGCATCACCATGGGGATCCCTGTGCTGTCCTTTTATATTTACACTCTCCTTCCCTTCCCCCACTTATTTGCTATTAGATTCAACAGACATAAAATTACATTTTAATAAGCATAACTAATACAACTAAAATATAAGGTGAAAAATGAGAATTACAGAAATTGCAGAGATTTTTAATAGGAAGTATTCTTCGAGATGATTAACATGGAGAATTACTATCACACTTGTAATTTTGTTGTTCCACAAATGCAACAAACAAAATGTGTAAATAAAATAGCAATTCCCCTTATTAAATGCCTATATGAATACTTTGAATGAACATTGTGCATATGATTATGTCAGATTTTAAGTGACCAAGTATTTACTTCCTGTTTGCTGATTTATATACTCCAGAATTTTTTGTGTGTTGTTCTAACAGCACTCATAGAAGAGGAACAGTCTCACAATGGTATGTTAAGGGGAATGACAGAAGAGTTTTTAAAGTAATTTTAGTTGTTGGTCTAAAACAAAAAGACTGCTAGGTATTTCTCCAGCAAAGATGGGTTTATCTGGATTAGCAGAGAATTGAAATTCAGGGTCTGCAACCATAGCGAGACACGTGCAAGTCCCCCGCATGGCAAGGGAAAGAGAACACTTTTATAGAGGGGAAAGGAAAAACTTGGTGAGGGGGCTATGGTAAACAGAGTCCAAGGCTCTTCCTTGACTGAGTCCCTGCCAGAAAAGAAGAGGAGTCATTCTTCCTGTTGGGCTTTGCTGTTGTCATGGGGTGTGAGTTCCCCCTTCTGGTCTCCTGACTCTATTTAACTGTGGATTCTGTTTATCAATTTTTTACATAGCAATCTCAGGACATTTATTATTTTTTATCCAAAATGAGGCAAGTGATTCTTTATTTTCAAAACTCATCTTAAATTCTTGGTCAGTATTTATTTCCAATAATTTAGCCTTTAAAACTAGGTTCAAACTTAAATTATCTTTAGTTGAATAAAATGGACTTTGGATCTATTACTTTCACATGTTTGGATCTTCTTTTGATGAAGAATAAAAATTTTTAAATTCATAAGTCATACTTAATAACTTTCACTAACTGCAATATTATCTCCATGTCCATCATCTGTTTCACTGTTCTTTCATATGTCTAACTTTGTTTTAGTCCTTCAGTCTTATCTTTCATTAAGAAATACCTGAAGCATTTATGATTGCTTAGATATATTAAGATAAATTTTAAAATACCTAAACTATCAGGCAAATAATCAAGTGTGGTGAAATAATTTACATTTTTTTACAATTTGGACAAAACTTAAATTTATTTTCAGCCATGCTAGAAGTTTGTTCCATGATTCAACAATAGAATCTTTCTCCTGGATAATAGTCGTACATCAGTATGCAATAACATTTATTTATAATCAGTTTCCATTATCATACAGTGAAGAGCATAATCTGTAATTCAGCGCATTAGCCTTTATATAATTCACAATTTTTGCTGTGGTATGAAACACACTGTCTAGTTTAGCTGACATTCATCAGATTTTCTGTGAAAAAAGCAATGAGTTGATTTACATTCTGGTGCAATCTTCTTAATCTGAGTATCGACTCAGAACTATTTTCCTGTGGTTATAGCTGGACTAACAGAAGTTAATCCTGTCCAGAACTAAACTCCAAACCACATGTACTGACATTGAGGACATATTTAGGTGTCACAACAAAGTCAGATTATTATAAAGTGCACACTCAGTTTCTGAATTTAGCTGACTGATGGGTTTAACTTGTGTGTGTGTGTGTGTGTGTGTGTGTGTGTGTGTGTCTCAGTGTGTACCAGCACTGGTCTGTATGTCTTTCACACACACAGTAACACTGTTTCAGATCCTTTCTCAGCCTAGTATTAACGCTTTTCCATGTCTCCTGAGAGTGAAGACATGCTAAATTATCACACTTAATATTCCTTAAGAAGCATTTTGGGGGGACCCAAAATATTAAATTTTAAAAACACATACCTTCATATTTTTAAACTTTCTAAGGTGAACGATTTGAGGGAAAATTACTTCTGTACTTTTCAATATAATGAAAGGTTTATTAGAAAAGTTTATCTCAAATATACCACCCATCAAGTAGCTCTTCCTTTCATTTACAAACTGAATAACATGTCAGGAAATGGCTAGAAATATTGCCCTAAAATTTCACTTTTGATGTATCTTGCCTTAGCTTTCCTTTGCTTTTTATTTTAGTGTGTCTCATCACTGTCAGTGCTCTGATTAGTTTCCCCTGGTATGAAATAAAAGTGATTCGCACATCATCTGTTAGGTGTGATCCTTTCATATGCTGTCCTTAATCTCAGACACAACTTAAAAATTGTCCTGGAAAGAGAATCCCTTTTCAGTTCAATTTTGGTCAAGTACAAACAGGTTGTACGTACAGTCAATTCTGCTGTATCCTTGAGCAGAGTATAAACCCAGTTTCAGGTATTTTTTTTTTAAGTTGCAATCATAATACACATTTATAGTTTTATGTTTGTAGTTAAGCAGCCTTTGAATTATTAAAGGCACACTGAACGGTTTGTGGAACTATTGTTGACATGTTTCTTCTAGTAATGTAGTTTCCTTTATACACAGATTAACAAGACAACTGATCATTAAATCTTTCTCCATACGTAATTTCTGAATTTTATTCTTCCTGCATAGCTAGAAAATATTTTTAAATGCATTTTAAATGGCATACACGGTATCCAAATAATAATATCCTGGGCTAGATTTTAAGAACAATATTACCTGCTTTGGAAACGTCTCACACACAGCAGCAAACTTTTGAGCTGAGGCGAGTATGGTAGCGCAGTGCCATTCAGGATATGCCAGTAGAAAATCTGAATATCGTAAATGTAAATGCCAAAATGTTTTAAATTGTACTGATTACATTTCACATGGAAAATTGTGTCATTTTACATTTTATTAGAAGCAGGAGAAACTATATCCATTTCTCTTATTTATTCAACCTAAAGTTCTTCATATTCAAAATACTACTTATTTGCCTTTTGGAATGACATATTTGTTAGCAGTATGGAAAACTACCTCTAAGGGTATAACATAAGAATTGAAGGTCTTTCATAGTTTAAATTTATTCTGTGAACCACTTCTGCTCATGCATGCAAATGGGCTTACAGTGCTGTGACTGTCATTAACCCAGAGTCACCTGCAAAATACGACGCTGAGAGATGATTTTCCGTGATTATAGTCTTGGACTTTCAGTTCCATGGCCTATTTTTGAGTGTAATGTCTGTTTTTTGATTTTTTTTTTTTTGTCTCTTAGCAAAACACAAAGATTTTGCTAAAATGAATTAACCCTGTGGTTGATTGCCTCCCAATTGCAGATTCTCTCAACGGCAGCTACTGTCTCTCCCCAAGCTCAGTGTGTTGCTGTAGGTCGTGCCCCAGTAAGTCACTGGCATACCTTTAAATGTGCTTGTCTCCGTCAGTCCACTGAGTGGCATGTCCTGTTCGTCATCGATTCTTTTCACATGACCCACCTAGCAAATCTGAATCCCAGTGAGCAGCACCTGGGTGCTGAGGAAGTCCCTGTTCTGCAGCACGTTGCTGCATCCTTCTATTTCATGGTAGGGATTTTTTAAAGTATGTAGGTGGTTTTAGTAAAAGCAGCTAGCATCTGAGCAAAATTTTAGACTAAAATATGAATGTTTTATAGTTCACTGGAATTTGTATGTTGGCCCTTGAAAGCTAACTTCATCTGGAATTATATCCCTTGCTCATTTATCTTTATAATATCTATATCGTACCTATAGGTAGAGCTAATCATTTCATCCGAAACTCTCTTATATTCCTACATCTGAGTTTTGTCAGAATCATTGCTGCTCGTCACCAGATGTGAAAGTCGGGAGCCATCTCTACCTCCTTGTTCACCCTTAGCTAACCGTTCCCACTCTGTCACTCAGTAAGTCTTGTTTTTACTTCTTGTGTTCCTCAAATGACTTTGCATCACTGTGTTTCACCCCTTCAGTGACTCCCTCCCTGTTTCACGCAGTAAGAACTGAAGTCCTTACGTGACACACCTAGGGAGAAGTAGAGCATGGTCAAGTGGCAGGCTCAGGCTACTTATGACAAGGGCACATTTCCTAAGAAAATCTGAGATGAGCACAAGATTTTATGTATAAATGTACTGTACACATTGAAAATTGCTTTTAATGATGATCTTTCTTCCGATGGCTGTTCTTTGTGTCATTGCTTCCAATGAAGTCATGTATATTCAGGGTGTCCTTGGTAGAAATTCAGCTTTGGAGAATCTTCACAGAAAATTATAATTTTCAGATTCCTTGAAATTCCTTCCGAGTCCACTTTTATCATCATTTCAACCTAATATTGTCTCATGGATCTTCATTCTGATTTCATACATGCTGTATCTTCTTGCATTATTTTTTGGAATGGCAAATGCTTTCCTGAAATTTTTTTCTGGATACAGCAGTAGAGTATTTTCAGAGGTGTTTAGTTTTCATAAATCTTTAGGATGTTTTCGTGGCCCCTTTCTTTTTTTTTTTTGTAGTGTTCATCAACCACGAGGACTTTTTCTTTCCTTTCTTTCCTTTTCCTCCCTTCTTTTCTTGCTTGCTTGCTTCCTTCCTCCCTCCCCTTCTCTTTTCCTTTTTTCCCTCCCTCATTTTAAAGTGAGATAACCTCCCATAAGACTCAGTTTTGCTTAGGAGGTAAAAGGTTGGAATGTCCTTGCCTTGGCTCCCTGTTGTCTGGGTGGTGTTTGCAGGTTCCTCCAGCCCCACAGCTGAATTTAGGTTGATTTGTTCAGGTGCCAGTCCAACACTCAATTTCTGGAAAACATTCTTTTCATTTGAAATGTAATTTTTCCTACCCCTATTACTCTAAAAAGACACTAAAACAAAAAACAAATAAAACCTTTCATTCTCCAAACTCGTTATCATTAGGGTTGTATTTTCTCAAAAATACTGCACTTTACTTTTTGGAATCATTTGTCCCAGAAGTGGTGTAACACTGGCAACATCCCTTCCCAAAAACCCATTTTCCTTACTCCCCACTCCCACGTGGTTTGTTCCAGGTCTGTTGACTTTAAGGCCAGCTGTTTCAGGCTTTCAGCTTTCACCATTGAGTATTATGTTGGCTGTGGGCTTGTCGTAAGTAGCTTTTATTATGTTGAGATACGTTCTTTCCCTACCCACTTTGGTAAGAGTTTTTATCATGAATGGGTGTTGAATTTTATCAAATGCCTTTTCTGCATCTGTTGAGATGATCATGTGATTTTGTCCTTTTGTTGATGTGGTGTACCACATTGATTGATTTGCATGTGTTAAACCAACCTTGTGACCTGGGGATGAATTCGACTTGATCTTAGTATAGCTGTTTCAGAATTAATGTAGAAAGCTAGAATTCTGGGTGTGGAGAAGAACTCTGCCTCAAAAAAAAAAAAAATTGATTAAGATGACTGCCTGTTTTTTTCTGATTGGTAAAAATTCTAGATCTAAGGTAGAGGCAACTTGCCAGGTTGTGAGCCTGTGCTATAATATTACATGTGTATATTACCAGGGCAAAGCTATGATTTGCTAAGACCAGTGCTACTTTTTAATAACAAGTAAGTATTCTCCCAAATTTCTGGAATAAGTTGTCTTTGAGCCTTATTTTTAAGGTTTCATATTTTCTGTGTCATTTAAAATATTTTAGGAATCTGAAAGAGGTAAGGCAGATAACATTTAAGCTGAGGAATCTTGTGGTCTTGGTTTGGCTCACTTGTTTTTAGATACATTCCCAGAATTTCACTGCAGCCTTCCTTTTCAGATCTCAGTTGTGAGAGCAGATTATTCAGTTTGAGCTCTGTTCTAAATGCAGTAGTAGATAAACTCTGGGCTGCAGACAGTTCAGCCATATTGTTTTAAAGCTGTTGAATTGGGAATATTTCTGGCCATTAAGATATGTAAAAATGTGAGCTCAACTAATTTAATTTAACAGCAATGATTCTCTAGTAGAATACTATAAGAGGTGGAAAAATTGAATACCATTTCAAGAGGGTAGATAGAATCATAATGAAACATTTGGCAATGATGAGCGTAATATTTTCATATGTGAGAAAAAATAAGGCACAATGCAGGTCAGTCACTCTAGCAGAGACCTGAAATGAGTGCTGAACTGAAATTTGAGATCGGCAGCTCTATGGACTTAGTAACTGCTCTGTTTGTAGCCCCTAATAAGGAAGTGTGAAATTGCTGATGGAACAGAGAATGTGATTTCTGACCTTAGGAAATTTGCAATTTGATGGATATTCCAACCTTTTGATGTTATGCAGACCAAATAACTCAAATATATTTTTTAGAAAGCAAAGCCATATACATAGCTGATCCCTGAAATGCTGATTTTTCAGCACAGATCAAAACAGCAATAAACAGAGAAAGGAAATGGCATATTTTCCTACAAAGGGTAGATGATTTAAAAGAACTTATACTCTGAAGGTTTCATCAAGTCAGTTTATTTTAAGTGAATTTAATTTGTTCATAGATACTTACCTTCCATTAGAATCTGTTGACTACACTGAACTTCCAAAGGTTAGGAACACATGATACTGAATACATAGTAGACTTTTTAAAATGTTTCTTGCTTGGTAACTAAATGAATGAACATATAATGTTATTTTGAATAAGGGAACAAGATTTACCTGCATTTAAAATATTTTTCTATGGAAAAAGTTTTTGACCAATTTCTTTAAAACTCTGTTAAATGCCTAAGAAACGTACAGGTGGTTAAGCTGTTCTTCCGCATTGTTTGAACAATAAGCAATCGATTAGTGTGATAAAAGTTATGCTTTGACTCATTATTAACCTCTTAATGCCTACAATTCTGATTTTGTGTTTTCTTACTATTCAGTAAAATCTGCTATGAGAGGTTGCCATGGATCTTTATAATGTTGGGTTTTAGTTTAGCAGAATCCTAGCCGCATGTTTGTTTGCCAGAAAACAGACTAAAAATCTAGGAACCTACTCCAAAATTCCGCATGCTAGATCAATCCCATTTGCCCCTCCATGTCGGCTCTCTGTTCTTCTCTGCCTTGTTCTCTGCTCCTGGAAGGCTGAGTAGGGTGGACAACGTCATTGGCTTCCAAAAGAGTTTGGGCAATGGGGAACCTAAGAAGCAAATCGAAAGAAAAGGGGAGTGGGATATGGAGACCTTTTGAAAGAAGGTTACAGTTTCTCTCAAGGCAGCTCTTCCTGGTAACTATAGCAGCCTTGACTCCTCCAGCCTAGCTTTAGGGACATAGGGACAGCCCTGTGATCTGACATTCCTTCTAATGATTTCTTTACACACTTTACACTTGTTTATTAATACTTTGTTAAATTCTGTTGGAATAATCATAATTTGAGCATTCAATTTGTTTCCTATTGGGATCCCACAAGAAGAAAGTTTTCTTACTTTTATGCTCAATACTACAGTATCAAAACATTACCTTTCTCAAAAAAGACTACAACATAACATGATAACGTTAAGAGAACCTTTAGGAAAAGTAATAAAAATACCTTTAAATCCTTATTTGAATCTCTGCAAAGCTTTCTTCTTTTTTTTTTTTTTTCTTTTTCAAAATGAAATTACTGAAAGACAGAAAAATTTCTCATTCGGTGACTTTTTTCTTTCTCTTTTTTACAAGCTTATTTACAGAAAGAATGCAACAGTTATGCATTATGAAGGGAAGTTGTTCAGTGGGAAATGCTCACAGACATCTGAATTAATGAACTAAATCTGTCAATTTCAAAATGCTAAACTCATTGGGTTTTTCAAGGAAATGAAATCAGGTCTACTGCCTGAAAATTTTTTTAAAAGAGATAACAGATTCAGTTGAAACACTGCAATTGGCATTATAAAACCTATTTTAACAATGCAGTCAAGGGACTTTTTATTAGTGTTGTATAAATCAAACTGCTTCACAATATTATTCATCAGATTTTTACTTTGAGAATGTTATTTGCCCTTGAGTTCAGGCTGTATAAATCAATTTATACTCAGGATCTTGAGGTAAACACAATCCACATTAATCTTTTGGTCACATGATATTTTCTTAACGCCCATGCGAGAGCCTCTATACATCATGTGTACTTGCTTATTGCTGCCTTAATCCTTTTTTCAAGCTGTTTCCCATGAGAAAAATTTCATCTCTCTTTCAGGATTATGAGGGTCTTTTGTTCATGGACTGTGTTACATACTACTTTAGGATTCTCTAAAGTTCATGTTGCAGTTCATGTGTACGCTACAAATGTTTATTGTTAGAGTTCAATGATTAAAGCCATTAACTTATAACTTCAGTGAGCTTATTTTATGACTTAAAATATGGTAGACAACCCCTAAGCGTTTTAGCTTATTCAAATTTAAACATTTAGGAGGAGCTCTCATAAAGTAAGTTATGCTGAGAGTCAAGGCTCCACTGCTACCATATTGAAACTGAGAAACTTAGATATTCCTTCTTCCAACAGCTGGGAAAGAAAGACATAATGTGCTGAGACTTTGAATCTTAAGGATTTAAAGCAAATACATAGGGAGATTAAGACATTATTTTTGGCATTGAGGTTGAGGTACGAAGCAGCAGAGACACACAGCACATCTCATTCAGACTGTTTCTGGAACCAACCTGGACTATTTTCCTGTTTCCTAGCATCCCTGGATCCTGCTTCTATCCCAGGCCTGATTCTACAGGCTTCATTAATTATGTAAGTTCTTTGTCTCCTGAAGTTATCTAGAGTTGGTTCAGTAACTTGCAGTCAAGAAATGAAATGGATGTATAAGATAGAAAAAAACTAAACTGTATACAGATATTTAGAGAGTTAAACATTACTCATGGTAGTATCTGTATGTGACATAAAGGATGAGTGTGGATCTGGTTTTCATGAAAGGTTCCATGGATTAGAAGATATATGTGTTGAAATTTGATGAATGAGTAGAATTGAATAAGTAGAAATAGAGAAGGGAAGGAATTCCAGGCCATACAAGCAACATTGCCAATGCCAATGGTTCAGGAATGAGTGGGGTTATGGAGAGGCAGTGTCTTTTTTTCCAGAATGAAATTAATTGTCATTATTTCTTTTGAATCTCACTATAAGTTTCTTACATATTTTAGTCTTATTAATTTATATATAATCTCCAAATTTGTTAAAAAAAAAATCTCGTGATGAGCAGTATACAGTATGGTTTATGTATATTTAGAAAACAAACATCAATAGATTATTAACTACATATGTATGTGAATCACACACACACATGCTCATATATGAACACTTTCTTACTGAATCAATTAAACTCCATCTTTTGGGTTCTTTCATTTAATGAATCCCCAGCTGCTGCCCACTGTCCTTGCCGTGTGGTGGCAGTGGGAGGAGGCAGGTATAGGTACTTAAGAAGGACTTTGAGCCAACCATCTCTTGAACTCCTGATCCAAGGCCAGATCAAAGCTATTTCAATGACTTTGGGTAATGTTTACAGAGGTTAAGTAAATAAGGTTAAATTTAATTATATCAGGTTGAGATCGAACAACAGAAAACTGAAGTTCAAACTCACACATTTTTATATAAAGAGGTGCTTTGAAAAGGTGCTTTCTTCCTCTCAGGTATTTAGTTAATTGTTCTATCCACGCTTCTCAATTTCAAAAAACATGATAAACATGAAAAACAAGTTTCATTAAGCCTATTTTAGTCAATGAATAAGAGCCAGATATTAAAATTTGATTGAAACTGGCTAAAAGTAAGCAAATGTTTGTAATTTAAAATTCAATTAAGTTAAGCAAAATTTTATTAAGTATCTTCCAAATGCTAGTTAATGACTTAGTGGGAGAAGAGCAATGATAAGTAGGAGGAAATCCTGGGCTTCAAGAGGCTTGCATCCCAGAAAAAAGGACATTATTTTGTCCCACCCTTGGGGTCAGGGTGGGCTTCATGAAGGCTTATAAATGGGAACTCACCTGCTATGTTTCAGGCCAACATTTTTTTCCCATTAAATGTGGGAAATCCTCAAGCAAGTGCAATTCCAAAAATGCTACCTCAAGAATATGCCCCTCCCCCTACCTAGGGATTAATATTTCTCAGTTAAAAATTGGTAGGTAAATTACTTTTTATCAGAGTCATCAGACACATTTTATAACTGTTTTTATGATTCTTCAGGAAGGAGGAAATGAAGTCTGAATCTAGGGGCACCTTGTCTCTTAAACTTAGAGCTGCCTCTGAATTCATGTTTAATAAGTTTTCTATGCTAAACCACTATTTAATAATACCCTTCAGATGTCTCATTGTTTTAATGATAGCAGGTCTTTCCTGATAAGTTGCTATAAAGGAAGTACAGCAGAGACTAAGTCTCAAAATTCTTACTGTAGTCTTAGTTCTTGTGCTTACAAGCTGTGCAACCTTTAAAGAGCGCAATAATCACACCCAATTTTCCTTCATCAGAAGCTTGTTGTAGGATTATATATAATAATGAATATAAAATCTCAAGTGAACTGTGAAATGCTACAAATAGAAGCAATTATATTTTTAAGATTTTTAAAAGATGCTCAGTAGAAAATGGTACAGTACATTTAACAATTAGTTTCTACTCTTTATGGTCCCTGACGTTGGAGAGCTTATGATTTCTTAGGGGAGA
Source organism: Camelus bactrianus (assembly GCF_048773025.1). Classification (NCBI taxonomy): domain Eukaryota; kingdom Metazoa; phylum Chordata; class Mammalia; order Artiodactyla; family Camelidae; genus Camelus; species Camelus bactrianus. The sequence continues at coordinate 38,434,578 of NC_133540.1, forward strand.
AAGACAGGGTTCTATGTTTACCTTACATATAATAAGATAGTGCTATTATCCAACAATGCTTGGTATAAATTTTTCACAGAAAGAAATAATTCAGCAAGGATTCATAAAAGAGGTAAATTAACCTTAGTTCAGCTTGCCAAGATGTACGCCCTGACCCTGGACTACATCAGCCTTGAGGAGGGGATACTTCTTAAATTTGTACCTACTTCTAATTTTCACATGATTGTTGGGTGTGTTAGGGGCATCCTAAGTGCCTTCTATAGATTAGGAATGAATTAAAATTATCAATTTTTATTTCTATTGTCCACAGTATAATGTTGTCCATAGTACATTTTGGAGATCTAACATCAGGTTTATTACTTGAGTGAGATTAAAGAAATTGTTCTGATGATTTTTTTTTGTTCTTCTTAAGACTAACAAACATAATGTGTCCTACCTCTATACTTTGGTAAATTTAATAAACCTATCAAATTGTAACATTTAAATTATAAACATTGTTACTTAGCTATTTAAGATTATCAAAATATGGTGACAAACAAGTATTCCTCTGTGATCTAATAGTAACTATATTTAACTACTGATCATCTTAATGATTAATTTATTAATCTTTCAAATTTATAAAACAATGACTTCTCATTTATTATACTGTGTATCTCGAATTATACTGAATTTTTGTTACCCTTCAGTATATTTGCTACACCAGTGATTACTGCTTGAAAGCTCAATGAATATGAGCTTTGAACACTATGATGAATTAGGTAACCATTTAGTAAGAACCATATAAAATCAATAAATATGTGTGTCCTATATTAAAAATATTCTACATACTCTTATTCAAAAATCTTGCAGAAAGCAAAAAGATTGCTCCCCTTCAAATTTATTATCTGTAGGATGTTTTTTTCATTGTAAACTTGTCTACTAAAATTTCAAAATAGTACAATATTCAACAGGGACATAGCATTCAACACTTCATGTCTCTTCTTGTGCTGGTGAGAAACACACATTGCATAGTCACAATCACATTCAACTTTGTGTATATTTTTACCGAAGTAACATGCTGAACTTTAAAACAAAAATAAATATTTTAATCCACTCTGCTTTCTCTGCTTTATTATTTCATCAAAGTGACCCCTTCTCTGTGAAATCCAGATGAGACATCATAATGGAAAATGCCATCAATAATGGAGTATCTGTCTTTTCATAGAGAAGAATAACAAGGCAGCCTAAAATTCTGAGACTGCCTCCTCTCATTTGTCTACTAAAGGGTCTCCTCTCCTTGCTGGATAAAGTTTCTTACACACGTACTTACATTTTAGTATTAGAATAATCACAAAATGCATACTAGTAATTAGTTTAAATATTTAAACAAGCAGTCCCACTGATATTTAATTAGTTTTAATTATTAGGATAGAACTTAATATATTCTTTTTGTTATTTTTCAAGGATTGCCAGATTTTGTTCAGAAATTAAATATTAATCATTTTCATTTGGAGGACTTGTAATAGTACTCCCTAAAGAAGATCCTACAAAATAATTTTTCTAATGAATTTCACATGCTGTAATGAACAGTTAAGATATTCTGGAGACTTGAGTTCAAGTAACACACATGCACATCATGTGTAATAAGACATGACTTTTCAAAGCCCCAAGAAAGATGATATTATAAACCTTTTCTGGGATAAAACCTTTTTGTATGATGTAGTTCATGATCTTCTCCTGGGAGGAAATTAACTTTCCTGATAAAAAGCTTAAAAATATATAATGAATTACAGTGAGACTAAAACTTGTTTTTAGGAAACTACTCACTCACCTAATTGATTCTCAGTTGACTATGAAACAGACTGTCTTTAAAAATGCATTCATTTCTTTTTGTATGTAGTTTAACAGTGACTATTGAATAATTCTTTCCCTATAAAACACCAAAAGTGAATCTTTGAATTCATCTTAGTATTTTTTGTTTGTTTGTTTGTTTTAATTTTTAGAGCAGCTTTAGGGTCATAACAAAATGTAGAGGGAGGTAGGGAGATTTCCCATATGTTCCCTGTCCCCACACATGCATAGCCTTCCCCATTATCAGTAACCAACACCAGACTATTACATTTGGTGCACTCAGTGAACCTGCACTGACACATCATCACCCACAGCTCACAGCTTACATTAGGATTCTTGGTGCTGTACATTTGGGTTTGGACAAATGTATCACGACATGTATCCACCATTAAAATAACATGCAGAGTATCTTCACTGTCTTAAAAACTCCTATGATTTTCCTAGTCATCCTCCCCCCACCCCCAACCCCTGGCTACCATTGATCTTTTTACTGTCTCTACAGTTTTGCTTTTTCCAGAATGTCAGATAGTTAGAACCATACATTACTATGTAGCCCTTTCAGATTCACTTCTTCCACTTATAATATGCATTTAAGTTTCCTCTGTCTTGATAGAGGAAGTTTCATGGCTTGATAGCTCATTTCTCTTATGGAATGGAATAATATTCTATCGTCTGGATATACAATAGATTATTATCCATTCACCTATTGTAGGTCATCCTGGTTGCTTCCAAGTTTTGGCATTTATGAATAAAATGACTATAAACATCCGTGTACAGATTTTTGTGGGGGGCATAGTTTTAAACTTCTTTAGGTAAATAGATTGCTGGGTCCTAAGATGAGGGTGTGATTAGTTTTGTAAGGAATGGCTAAACTGTCCTCTACAATAGCTATACTATTTTATATTTCCACAATTAATGAATGAGAGTTCCTATAGTTCCACATCTTCACCAGCATTTGGTGGTGTCAGTGTTCCAGGTGTTGACCATTGTGATAGGTGTGTAGTGGCATCTCACTGTTGTTGTAATTTGCATTTCCCTGATGATATATGATGTTGAGCATCTTTTAATATGCTTATTTGCCATCTGTATATCTTCTTTGTGGTGTTTCTGTTTAGGTCTTTGACTTTTTTTAACTTGGGTTGGTTATTTTCTTATTGTTGAGTTTTAAGAGTTCTTTGTGTATTACGGATAATAGTTCTTTATGAGATGTGTCTTTTGCAAAGATTTTCTTTCAGTATAAGGCTTGTTTTCTTCTTTCTTGATATTATCTTTTACAGAGCAGAAGTTTATAATATTAATGAAATCCAGTTGATCAGTTTTTTCTTTCTAGACTGTGCCCTTGGTTTTATATCTAAAAAATCATCACCATGCTTAAGGTCATCTAGGTTTTCTCCTATGTTATCTTCTAGGCACTTTATAATTTTACATCTTACTTTTAGGTCTATGATCCATTTTGAGTTAAGTTTTGTGAAGAGTGTTAGATCTGTGTCTAGGTTCTTTTTTTTTTTTTTTTTAATGTGAATGTCCAGTTGTTACAGCACTAATTGTTGAAGAGATTATCTTTGCCCCATTGTATTGCCTTAGCTCTTTTGTCAAGGAGTGGTTGACTGTATGCGTGAGTGGCCATTTCTGGACTCTCTATTCTGTTCCATTGATCTATAATTGAATTGTAGCCTTATAATAAGTCATGACATCAGGTAGCGTCAGTCTTCCAACTTTGATCTTCTCCTTCAATACTGTGTTGAATAGTCTAAGTCTTTTGCCTCTCCATAGAAACCTTAGAATCAGTTAGTTGATACCCACAAAATAACTTCCTGAATTTGCTAGTGGATTTTAGCATTAAATTATACTGAAAAAAATACCTAAATGGGCCAAGCAAATGGGGGAAAAGATCAATTATTCTAGTAACTCATAATTCAAAGTTATTAAAACGTAAATTATTGTTGAACTCTTCAAATCGAATGCACCTGGCTAAAGCATGAATTGGTAACTTGCATTGGCTCAGAAACTGAGGCAGAGATTCCTAATGAGTTTATCAGGTGTGCATAACCAGATATTTGTCCCATGTTTGCTTTTAGTAGTATCTTTATTAAGTAATTTGGAATGATAGGAAGAAGATTAAAAGAAGTCTGGAGGGAAGAATTTTAAAATGTTTATACTGTACTTGAAATACATAGAAAAAGAGAAATATGACATATGTGAAAGATTAACCCACCACGGAAAAGATTTTGCCTACTAATTATGAGGGGTATCTTTTAGTATGAGATGTTAAAATATTGACATATTGTTGATGTTTGACTTCCTTGGTATATAGCATTTTAATTAACAAGAAAAGGAATGCAATAGCAAAATGAAAAACATATTAAAAGGGAGGCATAAGATGGTATTTTTGCATATGTATTAAGTTTTGGGTAGAGTTTGTATGCAGAAAAGATCTCATGGGTTTATCATTTATATATTTAATATACAGATACATAAAGCTACAGTTCCAAACCTAATTCTTTTTTATGCTTTTAAGTTCAGCATGGAAATATTACTATATTTTATAAAACTCAGATTTTAGTAATTATTTTCATTTCAACATTGAGTCATGTCTGGTCTCATTTAAAATTATATTTAAACATTTTCCAATATTTTAAACTTCATAAGTTTAATATTCAGTTTAAGTAGTTCAGTTTTTAAATACCTTTCTGCATATTTAAGGAATACTTAGAAATGTACTAAATTAAACTTAAATAGAATGAAGCTTAAAGTCTCCTTGAAGTTTGAAAATTGACTATAAATATCTTTATTTATAATCACAAATCCAAGCTCGTTACTTTACTACATATTAGAACTTAAAGTTACAGGATTCTAATTCTTGTCAGAAAAATGTCAAATGTTTGGAAAAGACATGAGAAATTACTGGCTATGGAGTTCTGGGCCATGTCAACTAGACTTTCTAGACACTATAAGGTTCCATAGTGCGGGTGCACTTTTGATTAACTGATTTACAACTTGATAGAGATAGAAGTTACATTGTAGAAACTGATAACAATTCATGTTTGTTGACCATTGAAACACAAATCACTCCTGCAGATGATAATACAATTGAGTTTTTGTCTGATAGAGAATAGAAAGTTCAGCAAGGCGAATTCTTATTTGAACCAGTTTTAACATCTTGTGGGTTCCATCAGCAATTAGTAAGTTAAATACAATCTTTGACAGTGTTCATTTTGTATTTGTATGATAGGATTTTACTCTGTTGAAAATTCCTCTTTGCCACTCCAATAGGCCACATTATCTAAAATATATTCAAATATGTAAAATAATTATTTTAAAGGAACAGGTTCCTTCATAACACAAAGCTATAAATACTAGGGTTTTATTTTAAACGTTACTGTAACTGGTTTCCTCTCCAGAGTTAAAAGGTGTGTACACACTAAAAAGGACACAGAGGAATCCAGATAAATCATGTCAACAGAAATTTTGGCCTAAGGCTGGAAGTATCTGTAGTTGCTTCTCAACTCCCTAGCTATCACACTGAGCTCCTTTTTAGAACTGTAATATCCTGGGCTAAAAAAATCATAACCTACTAACATCACCTAATTGGCATTTTCTCCTCAGTCTGCAGCTCTTACTAAGTTATTCACATGATGGAATTATTTATTGTGTTTTCTCTTAAAACAGTATCAGTGTCTTCTCTTTGAGTCTAAAAACCTTAGAACTTAATGAAATCCTGAACTCTTGCATATTTTCAGTATCAACTTCGGAGGCTATTTAAGATATTATGTAACTGATTTATAGATACTTCACATTATTTTATCTTTGTTAGGTTATTCTGTGACAGGTTAAACTCTTCATAAACATCCACATGCATTTTTAACAAATATTTGATAAAAAAATAATTTTAGGAGAGATGGTTCAACCTTACAGTCTAGTTGAGTGTCTTTAAAAGGAAAGGACATAAACATGTTCATGTTTTATAAAGGTTTTTTGGAATAAAAATTGGAGCTTTTATTGCAATTATATATTATAGAAATGCTGCTTTATTCAAACTTTCAATCAGGAAAACATTTTCACGCTGAATTAAGTAAATTTCAGAAGATCTGTTTTTCTACTGTTACTAGCCAAATCATATGAATAAAATCACAGATAGATTACATTAAAAGTTGAAAGTCCATTTGATATATTTAAGATATTTAAAATACTTAGATCCTACGAACTCAGAAGATTTTCATGAGTATTTACAAAAATCAGTAGTTGACCTTGACTAGTGACTTGAACTCTTATTTTAAGCCCAGAAATGGACACTTTTATTCAGCATGGGTTTGGAAATCATAAGGTCCTTTGCTTTGGGGAACTTCAAGGCAATTGCACTAGTTTGAAAAAATAATGAGCTCTCTATAAGGCTGACTATGGAAACTTATCTGTCATTCTGACATGTTAGAAGAAATCTGCTGGAAATGTTTGTGGCAAGAACATGAAATGGACTTGTTGAGATATAAGATATCCAAAAGGAGATACATTTAAAGACATCCCATTAATCAAACTGACAATGGAAAAGCCCAAACAGAGAAAAAAATATTACAGATGTCTTACTAAACCATGGCTCATTAGTTTTTCCTTTTCCCTCCCTTTCCTTCGCTACATTTTCCATTAGAATGTTTCTGAATATAGTCAGTTTCACATGGATGATTTAAAGCTTGGCAGTTCCATTACATAGCAATTTATTTTAGAAATGTAAATATTTTTTTAAAATTTAATCTTACTCTCAAGATTCAAATTTCTTTTTTCTAATCTAGGATGAAAAATAGCATATAATGAAATGTTAGATGGGAGATCTGTAACGTTTCCACGCACAAGTGGAATCCAAAGTGTTAATAAGCCACGTGCTTTGCAAAGAGTGTCATAGTCAATGTTAGTCAAAGTGCTGACTCTGACATTAGCAATAACTAAAGTCTAAACATGATGTAAGTTTTAAAAGACATTTAAAAACTTATCTTTTAAATGTTTTATTATTTTAATACATTGTAATATAGTAAACTATATAATTAAATAAAAGATGTAATTGTATATAATATATAGTTGAACAAACATAATTCATGAAATGTGAACATAAAGAATCTTTTTTCTTCCACTGCCACTTTAGATTTTGTGATTCCAGTTCTTCTAACTAGATGAAAAGAGTACTTTGTCTTTTTTTGTGAATATTAAGTATAAGAAAGTTCTTTGACTGCTTAGATTCACAGAAAACAGATTCGGTTGAGGAGTCGATATGCCTGGTTCAGTGCAACAGTTATAGAAGTTCAAATTCCACTCGAGTCTCCACTTTTGGAGCCAAGTCAGTCTGTCACAGAGCTAGCAAGGTCAGGCTCTTCTCACTCTACTTTGTCAGTTCCAACCTTTCTACTCAGCCATGACTTCTGATCCTGGAAAAGAAAAGGAAGGAAAGGGACAGGAGCAGTTGTACCTATGAGGCACTGTTCTGGAATTATCCTTTTCTGAACCTAGTAGACTCTCATCAGGTGCTTTCATTTTTCTTTTGAAAATGTTCCCATCTGCCATCCCCCAATCTCAGTGAATTGGTCAACTGTAGTTTCCTTGAAAGAGTAAATAAATCACTGTTTCCCCTGGTTCCTTATTTGTTCTTCAGTGGCTATGCATCCATTATCAACTTCAGCTTATTTTTGCTAAGGTTTTGTTGTTGTTGTTGTTGTTGTTGTTTTACTTTTACTTTTATCTGGGTGTTTGTCTTGAAGTATCCAACACGATCCCATACCAGCTCTTTCATCTAATTAGGGCCCATAGTTGGTCCAAGGAGATACTAGTTCTCTCTCCTTGCTAATGTTGAAAACGAAATCCTAAAACTATGGCTTGTGTTCTGCTCTTTTGAAGACCCTCAGCCAGCCCCTCTATCCATTTAAATTTCTAAGGAATGGCTCAGACAGTAGTTTATTGATCATCTCACAAATAACAGAGATGTTGACCAAGATTTCTACTGAATAGTTTGGAAGCCCTTTCACTGGGCTTGTGTTCAGGAGGTATAGTAAACTCTGTATTCCTCTTTGGAGTGGTGAGACTCGTAGAGAAACTCTTTTCAAATAAATCCTCTTTGAGTTCCAATTTAAGTTTCTAGGAACTTTTAGTTTAGAAGTGTGTGATTAAGTAAGAGTATATGACTGGTTTTCTTACAACTTCTTTGCAAGTCCTGCATCTTGGTCTCAAACCTAATTACCCCTCATCCCCCCCCTCCAAAAAAAAACCCTAAAAAAAAAAAAAATCAGACCAAGATACCTTTAGGAGACAAAACAAATATGGATGGTCCTGAGGCTCATTTCTTCCCATTTCTGGCAATTTAACAGAGTTGGACCAATAGCAGAACAGGGAATTATAAGTTATTGAGAAAACTTCTCCACCAGGAGCCTTCCATTGCTACATAGATGTTCCTTGATCCTATTCCTTATAAATGATAGGGCATTTTGAAGATCAAGTTTTTCTCTATTGGAATATTTGTCATGGTGCATACAGTCTAACTCTATCCGGTCTAAGTATTCCTCTCTGGAAAAAAATAAAGTCTGGAGGTTAGAGTGTGCTCTGCTACTTCATTAATTATTTTTTCTTAACAAGCCCTATTTTTATACTTTTACTAGCTGGATGGGTGTGCCATTTATGAAAGAGTTGGCAACAATGAAAGGACAAACATTATACTGTCCCTGTGCAATATATTCTTGTAAGTAGTAGTGTTCAACTGGCTTATCTTGGAGATGAGAAACATCCCCTCCTAGGGACAGTGGCTGTAGGGAGACTATAAAAAAGTGGCAGAAATGCTGAGAAAACCACTTTTCCTGCCACTGGTAGGGGACCACAATGTTATTTCATAGCCTAGGATCAAGCTGGGTGGGCCAAGTATTCAGAAGCCCTAGAGTAAGCAGGATAACCATGGAATCCAGAAGCCAGGACCTGTGGTGGCTGCTCAGTTATCATAGTCAAGGCCTGGAATGGGGGGGGGTACTCAGTCACTTTTCCCCCCAGACAAGCAAGAATCTTTACAGAGAAGTAAGTCATAAAAGTGAATCATGGATAATTGGAACTGCAGATCAGCAGTGAAAAGGAGGCTAGCTTTTGCAGTGTGGGGGGAATCTGCAAGAATAGTCATATGTTGTGGCTGAAAACTGGGAGGTGACACAATCACAAGGGTGAGTCACCTTAGCTATTGTTGCAGACCTTTCTCATAATATGAAAGGGACAAACAGTCTTAGTTCAAATGGATCTTAACCAGCTCATGGAAAGAAAACCAAACCCTGGAATTGTTTTCCTTGGCTATTTCTAGGGGGCAAAGGACACAAAAAAAACCAGTTGGTTGAACAAAAATCCAGACTTCAGAGAACTGTGTTGACAGAATAAGCTAGAGCATGTCCAAGACCTAGTGCACACAATCTGAACTCCCTAGAGGAATCCCTCCAAATTCTTAAACTTGGTGGCTACCAGAGCTAAGGTGGCTGTTGTTTTAGCTTTTTGTTTTGGGATTTGCTGGCTGTTTTTGATGTCAGGCTGTATAACTGATAATAATACCCAGGTGTGTGAATGTGTGTTATTGTTGATGAGATAAATTCATTTACAACCTGCTGTAGGATTCTGTAATTGTGAACCACATGTATAGTCAAGAAAGTCTTAAAAGCCTAGAGGTCACCAGGATTGAACAATGGAGACATTATTCCTGTGCTAAGAGGAGAACAAGAATTTAGTCTTTTTATTACAAGGCTTAAAATAGGTGGGGATGACATGCAGTGCTGTCTTTTACTTTAACAGCCCTGTCTGGCTGGTGAAAATGACTGGTTCTGTACACCACAGAGGAAGTAGTCTCCATCGTTCCTCCTGTGCCTGACATCATGGCAAATTGCAAACACTGTTGGCCCTTGACATGCTCTTTTGAATATTACTAATACTTTCTTTTTTAATTTCTCTTTTTTATTGAAGTATAGTCAGCTTACAATGTTGTGTCAGTTTCTGGTATACAGCATAATAGTTCAGTCATAAATATACATACAAATACTCATTTTTATATTCTTTTTCACCATAAGTTACAACAAGATATTGAATATAGTTCCCTGTGCTATACAGAAGAAACTTGTTGTTTATCTATTTTATATATAGTAGTTGGTATCTGCAAATCTCAAACTCCCGATTTATCCTTCCCCACCCCCTTCCCTGCTGTTAATGGTAAGTGTGTTTTCTATGTCTGTGAGCCTGTTTTGTAAATAAGTTCATGTCTTTTTAGATTCCACATATAAGTGATATGTGGTATTTTTATTTCTCTTTCTGGCTTATTTCACTTAGAATGACAATCTCCAGGTCCATCCATGTCGATGAAAATGGCATTATTTTGTTATTTTTTATGGCTGAGTAGTATCCCATTGTAGAAATATACCACTGCTTCTTTATCCAGTCATCTGTTGGACATTTAGGTTGTTTCCATGTCTTGGCTATTGTAAATAGTGCTGCTATGAACATTGGGGTGCATGTGTCTTTTCAAATTAGAGTTCCCTCTGGATATATGCCCAGGAGTGGGATTCCTGGATCATATTTAATTTCTTTCTTTTAATTGAAGTATAGTTGATTTGTAATATTATATTAGCTTCAGGTGTACAGCATAGTAGTTCAGTATTTTTACAGTTCTAGCTACAGCAATCAGACAAGAAAAAGAAATAAAAGTCATCAAAATTGGAAGGGAAGTAATAAAACTGTCACTATTTGCAGATGACATGATACTTCATATATAAAACCCTGAAGTCTCCAACAAAGGCAATTAGAACTAATACATGGCTTCAGCAAAGTTACAGAATACAAGAATATTATATGGATATCTGTTGATTTTCCATATACTAATAATGAGCTATCAGATAGAAAAAGTAAAAAAAGAAAACATTAAAAATTGCATCAAAAAGAATAAAATACCTATGAATAAACTTAACCAAGGAGGTATAAGACCTATACTCTGAAAACTATAAAACACTGATGAAAGAAATTGAAGATACGAAGAAGTGGAAAGACCCCATGCTCTTAGATTGGAAGAATTAACATTGTTAAAACGACCATACTGCCTAAAGTGATTGAATGCAATCCCTATCAAGATATCCATGACATTTTTCATAGAACTAGAACAAATAGTTCTAAAATTCATATGAACCCATAAAAGACACTGAATTGTAAATCAGTCTTAAGGAAAAAGGACAATGCTGGAGGTATCACTGTCCCAGACTTCAGACTATAGTACAAAGCTACATCAAAATAGCATGATATGGGCACACCAGACACACAGATCAATGGAATAAATAGAGAGCTCAGAAATAAACCCATGTACCTATGCTCAATTAATTTATGACAAAGGAGAAAAGAATATCAGTGGAGAAAAGACCGTCTCTTCCGTAAATGCTGCTGGAAAAACTGGACATCTACATGTAAAACAGTGGGATTTGAACATTTTCTCACACCATACAGAAAAATAAATTCAAAATGGACTAAGGACCTAAATGTAAGATTTGAAGCCATAAAACTTCTAGAAGAGAACATTGACAGAACACTCTTTGACATAAATTGTAGAAGGTTTTTTTTTTTGGTTTTTTTTTTTTTTTTTTTTTTTTTGGCTCTGGCTCTGGCTCCTAAGGCAAAAGAAAGAAAAACAAAAATAAACAATCGGGACCACATTAAACTTAAAAGCTTTCACTCAGCAAAGGAAACTATCTACAAAATATATAAACAGCTCATACAGCTCAATATCAAAAAAAACCCAGCCCAATCAAAAATGGGCAGGAGACTGGAATAGACATTTTTTTTCCCAAAGAAGACATACAGATGGCTAACAGGCAAATGAAAAGATGTTCAGCATAGCTAATTACTAGAAAATGCAAATTAAAACCTCAATGAAACACCACCTCACACCTGTCAGAATGGTTATCATCAAAAAGTCTACAGGTAACAAGTGTTAGTGAGGATGTGGACAAAAGAGAACCCTTGTACACTGTTGGTAGGAATGTAAATTGGTGCAGCTGCTGTGGAAAACAATATGGAGTTCCTCAGCCATATGATCCAGCAATTCCACTCCTGGATTTGTACCCCAAAAAACCAAAACCACTAATTCGAAAATAGACATGCACCCCACTGCTGATAGCTAATGCTGTCTTTTTAAAACACTTTTCCAAAAACACAGTCGATGTCTGTTTGCCTTCATTCAGAAAGGTATTCCATAGACTGTTACTACTTGAAATCCCAAACTATGTTATCAATCAGTTGGACCAACTGTAGAATACTATACTGCTAGTTGAAATTTGAACATTCCATTACACTGATGAGATGCTGATAGTCTTAGAAATACTGATAAAAATGGCTTCATTATATTGTAAGTCATCCAAGCCAGTTGACTATAAATGGGCCATGGATGGGGTCGGTATCTAAGGCTCTGCATTCCAGTGATTGCCTCAGAATCCAAGGGGACATTCCATCTCCTCCTCTTAATAATAACAACAAAAACAACAGCAACAATTCTATATCTCTAGTTACTGAATACAAAGATAGAGGCTTGATCCTTGATTGGGCTTTTACATTTTGGAAATGGTACATTCTAGACCTGGACATTTTATTAAATCCTCTCTACCAACTCACCAAACAAATCTGAGTGAGTCCCCTACAGTAAGAAACTTTGGAACCAATCATGAGAGCTGTGATAACAAAGTCTTCTCTGGAGCCACATATTTCCTTCAAAATCTGTAAATTACAGGTGTTTTTGACCAGGTTTTTGGTGTTTGGACGCAAAAATTTCACAACTAGTTGGTGCTTTTGGTACTGATCCTCACCTGTGCTTTAGGTGTAGAGCACAGCCCTCCTCCCCTTAGCCCACCGCTGTGTGCTAAGTCTGAATCTGTTACTAGGCCCCAGTAGAGAGCTGACTTATCTGATAGGAAGTCAGGACCCTCAGGAGTTTTACGCAATATCCAACTCTCTAATGCATCCTTTCTAAATCACAACCACATAGGCTGGACAAAGTCCTAAGAAGTTTCATTGTGAGATGGAACTTGTGCCTCTGATCAAGGGACAGCCTCCATATACTTTAAACAATGCACATCAGGAGAAAATAAAAACCAATAAAAAAACAGAAAATTGAACCAAACCTACTGAAAGTTTAATGTAGAAAATTATCTTTGCAATATATATACAAGTAAATATTTGATCCATGGGGATCTCCTCTATAAGACCTGCTTGCCCAACCAAAAACAATTATTTTCTTAGTGTGTAGAATTAAGTAATTGTGCAAATTTCAGTAGAGATCTAAAAACTATAAAAATAACCCCAAATGACTTCTACAACTAATAGACACCATAATGAAAGTAAAAATAAATAAATAAATGAATGAGAACTAAAATTAAGCTGAGTAGACAGAGCAGAAGAGAGAATAAATGAACTGCAAAACAGATGAGAAAGAAATATCCAAAATGTGGTGTAGATAGATATGTAGCAGGAAAATAAAGGGAAAAAACACCTTTCACCAAAGGTAGAGTAAAATGGTTGAATAGTCACACAATCTGCTTCTTAGGAGGAGGAGGGAGAATTGGGGTAGAAGTAATATTTAAGGAAATAATGGCTAAGAATTCATCAAAACATTACACATAATAAACTCTCAAAATTTTCCTGAACTCTATTCTTGTGTCTATGGGTCTGAGGTTCACCACCAAATGGAGTGACATGTCTACTGAGGGAAATAATAATGGTCCCAATCAATTTGAAATAAAACCTTGGAAACGTGGGCTCCTTATTACATACGAGAACACAATTTTGTGTTTGTTTTATATAAAGGTAGACAAATTTACATTGTTGGATGAATAAATGACTAATTTTCAATAGTAAATAATATTTCTGCTGCCTAGTGGAGGCCAAATACACTAAGGGTAAAATGCAGATGATTTCCAAGTGTATATTTATCTTACCATTTGTAAGAATAACTGAACATTACAGGGCAACTACAACATGGACTTAGATTCATCTGTAATAAAGATAATCTGGCAAGGAGTCTTCTCGGAAGTACTGGCTCAATGCCTGTAGAACATAGAAATGGGTAAAGGAAAGACCTGTTAACTAGCTGCAGAGGTTCATACCCACTAATGAGATTCATAGTAATTTCTTCTTTTCTTAAAATTAAATAGGAATTACAATTATTGAATGTTATGTTTGCTTTCCCCAATCATTCTGTACAGGATATATTGGTAATGACTAAAAATGTCAAAGGTCACAGAATGGCGTTAACATCAGGATTGGCTTTTGATACTAAAAAGAGCATAGGCCATGAAACTGTATCATTAATATGGGATGAGTTGTCTGAAGGTCTGAGGAGAGAGCAGGTGTCTTTAATCAAACATGGGATAATATTATGTGTATGAGTAATATTAAAAAATATTGGTAATCATGGTACTGAATTATTATTTCTCATTCCTGCTGGCTCGCCATCCATCCTGTCTGTTCAGCCATGTGGGTGAGCAATAATTTACACCATGTAATGACCCCTCCCTCTCACTCTTATAGCCGACCAGAGTTGATTGAATTTGATCTAAGAAAATCAACCAATCAACAGATTAGATACATATAATTTATGTACTGATTAAACAAAAGCTTTCAGGAAATATTTCTCTTTTGGTTGAATAGAGATTTGGGGAAATAGTCAATAGTAGAAATAGAGTCTAAATATAGACTAAAGATGGGTCTAGGGAAGCAATTATGGTCAAGCTGCTGGTCTCATGAGTTATTATTGCATGTTTATTTATATCCTTAAGTTTTCCTACAGTAATTATTCATGCTAAGGTGTGGAAAATTTAGAGGAGCCAGTCTCTATTTCTCCAGAGGAAAAATCTGAAGACAATGATGGTACATTTCTATATCCTTCCAGGATCAATATTCACAGAATTGGATATAGGTCAGTAATACTGGGAATTCCTAACTTTGAATAGAGGCAATAGTGAAAATACAAACCAAGTTTTCCCTATTGAGATTGGATTCATGCTTCTCTTTCAAGTTAGAATTAGTTCATTACAACTTAGAACTTTGAGATGAGGATAAACTAAGAGGTAAAAAGCAAAGCAAATCCATTTTTTCTCTCTCAAATCAAATCAAACCTTAGCAAGATTTTTCTGGATTTAAATACTATATAAGTATCTTCTGCAAAGTGCAGAAAGACTGAAAAGAAATCGGGATGGGAATTCAGGAAATGCAGAATAAAGCCAGTAGAAGAGAGAGAATAAAAGACGGCAGGATTTGGTTTTGGTTTTCATTGCTGTTTGGTGTTTTATTTTGACCTTGAAGGAGTCAACTGAAAATGGAAAGTTCACAGCTGAACACAAAAGCCAGTTTTTAATCACATTTTTGACAAACTTAATTCCTTCCCCCCTTCCCCAACAATTACACAAGTACATACACATGCCACAAAGCCCTTCATCAATGTACCGTCTAGTCTTCCTAGGTTTCAAGTAACTTTATGTAAAAGGGTCTGTGTTAAGTGTATTTGTGGACTGTGTTAGAACTGAAATTTCCCACGAAATGAAGAAACATTGGGTACTTTCTTTCCTCAAGAGTCCCATAATTTCTCTTTCTCTCTCTTTTGCAAAATCCTAGGACAACCACCATGGTGCTCACCCCCCACCACATACAGATATATGAACGCTGTTCTTACCAAGCCTTCTGGGAATCTGATCCTGTCAAGAATCTCCTCTTTCTTAAAAACTACTTTTTCCTTGGTTTCTGATTTACCTCTTATCATTTCAAGTAGTTCTCTGCATCCTGGAATATGAACTCTATTTCATCTTATGTAAAGAACTCTCAAAGCTGGAGCTTCAAAATCAGTTTCTGTAATTCTTTCCTACAACTTTAACTTTCACCTCTATGTGACTGTTTCATGAATTCTTGTTTTCGTTTCAAACAAATCAACTGTTTATTTTAAATTTCTAAACACTAGTGTATTGTATATCAGTCTTAATGAATGTTTGGTGCTTGAAGAAGTCAAAAAATACGACTCATTTTCCTATTCTGAGTTCTGAACTAATTGACAAAACACAATAGGCAAACTGAGAAGCCAAATAGAAACCTTATGAATGGTAAAGCTGTTTTGGAAGATGTGGCTTATGCCTAATCCTAATATTAAGACCCAGAATCAGACAGATCTAGCCACCTCATCACTGACAGCTTTGGCCTGGGGCAGGGCCCGCACTGAGAGGTTCAAGATTGATTCTCTAGAACTGGTGGCTTGGCGGTGGGGCAGAGCAGAATACTCTCTAGAGCTCATCCCAAAGGAAACAGGGAGGAAAGGATGGGGATACTCTGCCAAGATCCTCTTTAAATCATTCCTCCATCCTTTGGGAGGAGTGAGTGAGTAGGAGAAGCCAGGAAGGCTATATGAATGACCTGCCCTCCACAGGGGAGAGAAACTCAAGGAGGAGAAAGAATGGATATTTACACCGCAGGGATATGTAACTGAATTCATTCATGACCACTTCTTCCTTTCAGTCTTTTTCTTTTATGATTTAAGGTGTTTTGTCTTCTGCCAAAGAAACTGGATATTTCCACTTCACATTTTTCGGGGTATTTATTTATTTTTACATTTCACTCCATGTTCTCTCGTTTTGGCCATCTACCATTTTCTTTTCTTTTGTTTCCCATCAACAGTAATACATTCTGTACTCTTCATCTTGTGCCTTGGTTGTTGTAATAACTTTTCTCATTTATTTTTTTCTCCCTTCATTACACCTGCCTTCAATCTACATTTCAGGCTAACAAGTCTTCTTCTATATACACAATTTTCACTATGTTTGTTTATTTGATTCTCCTTTCATACTCCATATTTAGGGAGGATATTGTCTAAACGAGATAGGGCTGAATGATAGTTATTACAGTGGTTAAGAGCATGAGCAATGGAATCAATGAAACCTTAGCTAAATTTTTGTCTCTGTCAGTAAATGGCAACAGAAAATTGGGTAAATTACTTTTCTCTCTGAGAATGAGAAAAAAGAATTTGAACAGATCAATAAGCAATAAAGAAACTGAAATGGTCATTGAAGTTTTCCTCTCTCGCAAGGCTACAGCATGAGGAGGTTTTATGTGTGAGTTCTACCAAACTTTCAAAAAAGAGCTATTTCCTATTTTATATTAGTGGAAAGAAATGTAAAATTTATAAATAAATCATTGGCTAAATGAATGTAATAATCCATTTAAAATAACAGATGAAGAAAATGTAGATTTTATCACAAAAATGTAAGTTTTTTGATATCATAAATTTGATTACTGTATTTAAGGATGTGAATAGGCTAAATAAGAAAAGTCATAAACAACTTCAATCAGTGTAGAAAAAGCATTTAATCAAGTTAAACATTTATTTTTTGTTAAAAATAAAACTCTTAGCATATTAGGATAAGGGAAAAAACTTCATTAATTTGAAAAGGTTTTATATCCCAATCCCTAATGAAATATTATTCATTCCCTTTAAGATAGGAAACACGACAAAGATGCCCACTATCTTTACTAGTATTTAAAAGAATACTGACAATTATGTCTAATTGCATAAGGAAAGAAACATAAAAGAGCAGCATTGAAGGAGAAGAGAAACAGCTCACTCTTTACAGACTATGTGACCATCTACCTAGAAATGGCAACAACAAAACCAACAAACAATTAGAACTTAGCAGTGTGATCTATTAGCTCTGGAAAGAAAAACAATTTACAAAAGCAATCACCAAGAGGAAAAAAATTGTAAACTGAACTGTTCTTTATAATGACACACTGTAAAATACCAAGAATTTAACCTAATTGAAATTACAAATGTACTGTCTGGGGACCTGGAAAGACAGTAGATGATCTGGCATTACCAGGAGACATTCCATGCGCCTCTGTGGTGAGTTAGTAGTATGTTAACGCCAATTCACAACCATTGCCAAGTTGTGCTCAGTGTTGCTGGGCATCCTTCTAGATGATGTCCACACAAGTCACTTCAGTGTAGACCTGAGCCGGACACTGAAACACACACTCGAGGAGTGCAGGAAGGACAAGGGAACCTACTGGAGAAAAGCTATACATTGTTGTAGAAAAAAGAATCTATGAACCAAGAAGGAGGAGGAGGAGAAGAAATGATGATGATGATGTTGTTGTTGTGGACCTTGGTGAGAGAAAAACTGGATTTTCTTCTGTGTAGTGCTTTTAGAAAGCACATCCCTCAAGTACTATTAAGGGGTGAAATGGAATATGTGATTGGGGGTGATAACAGGGATGCAAAGGGATTAGCAGTGTGCCATTTCTTAAGCTGATGCTTATGCACAGTTGTTTATTTTATTATTGTTTAAAAAATACATACAAGTGGCAGGGAAGGGTGTAGCTCAATGGTAGAGTGCGTGCATACAGGAGGTCCTGGGTTCAATCCCAGAACCTCTGTTAAAAATAAACGATCTAATTACCCCCCCAAACAATTCATATAAGTTACATAAATTTCTATGTACTCTTCCATTTATTTAAAACACTCCATTTATATAAAAAGGAAAAAATATATGCATGTTTTCATATATAAGCATGAAATGTTACTATATTTAAAATTTTATAACATTGGACACTTGTTTAAGGGAAAATGTTTTGAAGAAGAGAAATTAGAGAAAGACTTGACTTTTGAACTGCATAATTATATTAAATGTTAAATAGTAAGTTAATAAAATAATTTAAAATAAAGGTTGAAAAAGTCTACTGAAATAGCAGCAAATTTAGACAAATTAGAAATAAAGGATTGAAAAAATCATGAAACAATAGTAAGAAACTAAAAATAATGTCAAGATGTAAAAGGAGTAAAATATCTAATTGTATGGGAAGAATAAGTTAATCAGTATCTCAAAGATGTCAATTCACTGAATTACTCTATATATTCAGTCAAAAACCCAAAGAATTTTTAATGGAACTCAGTAAGTCTATTTTTCAAGTATCATGGAAGGGTATATTATAGCCAGAATAATTCTGACAAAAGAAAGAACAGATGGTAGACCTGTTCTACCAAATACCAAGAAAAACTGAAGACATAATTATTAGGACAGCGTGGCTGGTTTACAGATACAGAAGGGGACTCATGGAATGAAACAGAAAACAAAAAAATAGGCCCATATAGTTATAGATTGGTAATAAATGACAGGGCTGCCACTGATGATCTGGATAAGAGAAAAGACAGTTTAATAAATGATACTGGGACAACTGATAAACTCATAGCAAAAATCTATTCTAAACATTTAAAGATACAAATTTGAAGGTAAGAATTATAAAAATTAGAAGGAAATTTAGGACAGTATCTTCCTGATTTTGGGGTAGGGAAGCTTTTCTTAAAAAAGGAAGCTTCAAAAAGAGATTGATAAATTCAGTTAAACTAAATTTTAAAACTGTATTCATCAGCAAATAACAGTACAAGATGAAAAGACAGCCTGCAGACTGGAGAAAATTTTCACAAATACTAGTATTGAGAATTTATAAAGATTTCCCACAAATCAATAAGAAAAGGACAATTCTACAGAATACTCAAATATATATACAGACATTTCCTAAAAGAGGAAACCTGAATTATTATAAAGAAATGAAACAATGCTCTACCTGATGAGTAATCAGATAAATGAAGCTTGAAGCCTCAGTGATACTGTTTCATACACTCGAGAAATCAGGAAATATTAAAATATTAGAATACCAGTATTGGTAAGAATGTAGACTATTGTGAACGCATTAACTCCCCTTGTGATACTGTGAATTGCTTCAACTACATTACTTTAAAAAAAAAATTGGCAGTTAGGTTAAAAATGCATATACACTTTTCCCAGGCAATTTCTCTCCTGGGAAGAGTCAAATTTAGATAAATATTTTCAGGCACAAGAATGCTGAGAGCTGCATTTTTTATAGTTAAGAAATTTTAAAAATCCTTGAAATACCATAGTTAAGGAATGCTGTGGAATGATTAAATTAAGACTAATAAATATCTGTATCTAGCATCTATTTATAAATGTTATAATTCTCAGAAACTCTGAAAAAAACAAATTTCTGAAAGGTACAAATAAGTTAATACAGTTTCTATAAATTGAATAAATATTCAAACAATATTGTATATTATTTAGACATACATGCATATATAGTAAACACAGATGAACATATAACTAATACCTTTCTAAGATTATTTATCTCTGGTAGATGTAGGAAAGGAATATGATCAGGGAGAGTGTCTTGGGTTGGGTTTCCTAGAAACAGAGGTTGAGATGGGAATTTTTATGAAAATGACTTATTAAGAAAATGCTCTCAGTGTGGGGAAGGTGAGGTAAGCAGGACAGGGCGGGAAGAAGAAAGCAGAGACTCTGGTCTCTGCTGGAAAGTAGGTTAAGCCTGGTGCCATAGGAGTGCTGGAGCACAAATTGTATGTCATAGGACAGCACCCCACTGGTCCCACCTGGAGGCCTCATATCCATGTCAGTCATTGGCCAAGGATTGCTGGTGGGGAATTAGCTGCTTTTTTGCAGGAACAGTTCTCCAGAGAATGGGTAGCTATGACTCTGATGGTGATACTCATAGCAGGTAATTGAGGGATGAAGTCCTGGTCTGGAAAAGGGGATCTGGATGGGGTACCAAGAGCATCTCTTATTGTCTACCACTTGCACCACTCAGGTCCTCTTGCTTCTTACATTTAGTTTACTACATTCAGGCACAGCTTATTTACTGACAGTGGCAATGAGTATAAAATGGTCACTGTGATCATTACTTTTGTTGGGAGATGTTGGAAAGATTTAATGAGATCCTTTATTTGCAGTTAGCAGTCTTGTGATGATTGGGACACAGTAGATATTGAATGAATGGTTATTCCACTCCTTCTAAACTCTAATGTCGAGGGATTTATTCTAAGTTCTAAAATCCTCTGTGTTTTTACCTACATTTTATAATGGAAGCTCAACTTTAAAAGTCATTCAATTAAAAGAATTCCAATATCTTTTTTAAAAAAGTTCTGCTTATCTGTGTGAACTATGTACACCTAAGTAAATATCAGCCACCTTGAGTCTCAAAAAAAAAAAAAAGTTTCTGGTTGGCCACAATTTCTAGGAAACATATATAAGAGGATGGTTTGTGGGATGGACCACAACCCTAGTTGTTTGTTCCTGAGGAGGTAACTACTCTTCTCTCCTCCACCACCCACTCTATATTCCCTCCCTCCTTTGGCTAGCATTTCTGTTTATCTAGATGGCTTGCCTGGTGGAGTAACTTTCTGATAGGTCATTGGTTATGAGGCTCTTCTTATGAGGCTCTTCTTATTGGCTGCTATACTTGTGCATTTACAATTAAAATTGGATATAGGAGTACCATGCTTCCACAGACTATCCGAGTACCAAACATACTTGTTCCTGTCATCCAGTTTGTAGCAGCAGTCTTAACATCATCACGAAGATGAGGGTCAGTTGGCCCTGCCAGTATGGCAATTCCTTTCTGTTTCTGCTGATCCACTTACACGAGGAACTCAAAATGGCCAGGCAATAGCTCTTTCTTTAAGTTTAGTGGGACTCATACTGTGTCCCCTGGAAGAAACCTCCCTCTTCTGGGAGATAGTTCCTCCAGGATGTCAGAACCTAAAGCTTCAGGGACTAAAGGCATAAATTTCTCAAGTTGGATACTGTGAGGTTACCACAACTATTTCCACCCCTTGTTTCCCAGACCTTTCCTTTCTGACATCAATCTATTGATAACATTGAATCATATAATGTTTCTTGGTTTAGGGTTTATGCCTCATCCTGAAGTAGGACTCCCATCCTTCCAGGGTGTCCTCTCTAAACTAGTGCCCCAGCTGTGCTCCCAAGAGACTAATACTCTGTCAAGTCATCAGCTTCTGGATAGTGTGGTGTATGGTAGAAACATTGGGCAGCATGGTCACGACACACCTCCTTTGCTGTAAAGTAGGTCCCTTGCTTTGAGGCAATGTTAGAAGGACTCCTGTTAAGATAAGCCAGTCTCTCCACAAGTCCTCTGATAGTGATAGTGATATTGCCTAAGGTTTTGTGAGCAGGAAAGATAAACCCATCAGTTCCATCAGAATGAAAGGTTGTCCCTGTCAATGTGGAAAGAGTCCAGTATTGTCATTTTGCACCAAGTAGCTGGCTAATCTTCTCAAGGGACCATCCTCCTTTAGGGTTCAGGTTTTGCCTCTGTTGTTGGATTGTCAAACACTCCTCAGTGACAGTACCTAGATCTCTCTTGTTGAGAGTCCATGCAATTGGCCTCATGTAGAGCCTCCACCTCTGTAACATTCCTACTTTGTCTATGAGTCTATTACACAAGTACTGAGGACAAATGCCATCTGACACCATTTTGAATAACAGCTTTGGTTATTTTGTATAATGACTACACGTTGTACCAGGAGCTGCTCTAGTGAAATGATCACAGCTGAAACAGCAGTGATAACTGGGATTAATCTTGGTTAGGTTTACAGTAGTCTACTTTCATTGACCACATTTTACCTAGTTTTCCCAGGGGCCAAACTGATGACTTAAAAAGGAATATGATCCCTCTGCATCCTTGTGCCATTGGAGGTGGCACTTGTTTCTGCCATTCCTCACCAATTGCAATTGTTTTTTAATTTATTATCTAGGCTAGTGGGTGCTGTTTCAGGGTGTGGTAGGCAGAATTTTGTGATGGCCTCTGTGGTAGATGGAGTAATGGGCCCCTAAAAATGTCAATGCCCTGATCCCCAGAACCTGTAAATGTGTTAGGTTACATGGCAAAGGGTAATTGATGTTGCAGATGGAATTATGAATGCTAATGCTTACCTTAAAATAGGATAACATGGATTGTCTGGCTGGGCCTGATGTAATCAAAAAGTTCTTAAAAGGAAAAGAGGGCGGCAAAAGGAACCAGAGAGATGGCAATGTAAGAAAGACTGAGTTTGATATTGCTGATTTTGAAGGGACAGTGAGCTAAGGAATTAGGACTGACTCTAGAAGCTAGAAAAGGCAATAAAAACAGATTCCCCCCTAGGGTCTCCAGAAGTAATGCAGCCCTGCCAACACTTTGATTTAAACCCAGTGAGACCCATTTGAGATTTTGACCTCCAGAACCATAAGACAATAAATTTGTATCATTTAAGCCATTTTGTGTTTGTTGGCAGAGCAGTAGGAAACTGATCCAGTCTGCAAGATCTTTGGCCCCATACATTACTTCCATGATGGGGCTACATGACACGGTAAAAGAGAGATTATCTGGGTGGTCCTAATCAAATTATATGAGCCCTTTAAAGCAGTGTTTTTCCCAACTTGTGGCAAAAGAAGTCAGAGAAATTCCCGTAAGAGCGACTGAACTGAGGGAGGCTCTCCATGGCTGAGATAGAAGGGGCACAGGGCAAGGACAAGATGGTAGCCTCTAGGAGCTGACGTCCATCAAGAAAACAAGACCATCAGTGCTACAGCTGAAGGAAGATGAACTGTCTCCCAAACTCTAATGAGCCTGGAAGGGGATCCTTCAGAGCCTTCTGATAAGAGAACAGTTCAGCCTTGTGAGACTCTCAGCAAAGATTACAGTTGAGCCCACCTGGACCTTTGACATTAAGTCTCTGTGGTAATCTCATTTAATGCAGCATGGATAACTAATGCATAGAGCTTCCATTTCACCTCTCTACTACAATAGCTCTTACTTTATAGGTCAAGGAACCTATAGGAGGGTTTTACCAACTGTAAGTCTGTTCATTTCAATCATACATTTGAGAACCTTGGAAATTACTACTGCTTGGGTCTGTATACCCAGTGGACCTACCATGAGATGGATCCAAGCCTAAGCTGGGACTCCACTTATTGCCTGACTCCATATACTCTCACTTTAACAGAGGAGCCAGGAGGGCACTTTGGCGTTCCAGATACTGGGGTCAGATCCAACTCTATTCAACAGCCCTAGAAAGATCTGAACAGTCCTCTTCTCAAGGTATAGTTACCTAAGTATGTGACTATAGGTCCCTCAAGGGAAAAGGACTGGGAAAATTACCACTGTATGTAATTAGCGTGGTGTTTCATAGTCCTTCTGAATGGGGACTTGGTCACTCTTTCAGTTAGTGGGCTCTGAGTTTGAGGACTGGCTTAGGTTTGGAAACTAGGGGAAAGGATCATGATTTTCCATTTGTATAGCTGACCTCAGCCTTTTCGTCTATACCTGCTTTTTTTGATTATGTATGTTAAGAAATATCCTTATGGCCACCCATCTAACATGCCCATAGGAAATTTTCCATGACAATAGATCCCTACAGATTGATCTTTTTAAAACTGTGTTCTGACCTTGCTGCTCATTCCAATAATGATATCCACTGTTGTTTGGGGTACTGTGGTCTCACTGCTACTAGGAAGCCTTATTCTTTGTTAGCGTCTCTTCCCATCAGTCCCAGCCTTCAGAGAGCAACTGTTGGTGAGCTTCTCAGCGATGCGAGTGCCCCTTTGCAATCTGCTTTTCTCACTGCTGTGGTAAATGGAGTGTGTTCCAGGCTCTTCCAAAAAGTGCAGTCAATTATTGTTTTCTTAATACTTAAATAGTAGAACCATTCTAGAATGCCCACCACTCTAAGTTTTTTATTTCTTCCTCCATGGTCTCAATTGGCAGCGCTGGCATCTCTACTTTATTTAATTTGAGCCCATCACCTTTTGTAAGCTTCTAAAAGCTGTACCAAGCCATGTATTTGGCTCATCTTCTCAGGGATGTTCAATCTTGTGTCATGGGAGTGTGTCTCCTATACTGACAAACTCTCTCCTATCTAGTTTGATATTCTACCTCTATTGATCCAGCACTCTCAGAATTCACTCCCAGGAGTATTCTTGTTTCCTGCTATTACATGTTAGCTAGATTCTGCAGTGCCTTTGATATGTAACCTCTGTCCTCTCTTGGTAGACTTAGAACACTGTTGGTCAGATTTTGCTGAAATTTGACCCTAATTGTGGATGCAGGGGGCCAAGAATGGAGGTGGAGGTAGATCCTAAGGGGAACAAGCATTGTCTTACAGGGTTATGTATGGGAACTCTACATGGGCTTTAAGTAAAGGGTTTACCCTATCTTCAAAGGAACGTGGGCTCCATCTGTCATCACACAGGGTTCAGGGGAATCTGGAAGTTCAAGAACTCAAGGGGATCTATCCCAGGTGAGTCCATCCAAAGTCTTAGGATTCCCACTTCTTGTCTAGTAGGGCTGTGACTTTGTTATGGAATACTTGGCTAAGCCAAGAATGCATTTTTCTTTCAACTTCTGCCTCTCTTACAATTAAGACTCATGCCAGAATTTCAGCTCTCCTGCCCTTCAGCTACAGTGAATTGTTGGCATTTTAAATGCTGCCAAGAAAGCTCTGACTCATACTTTGATTGAAACGTTTTTATTATTAAATGTGAGCCTCTCATTTTCTCTTCCCAATATGACAGAACACTTTGCCATAGCACCTAACTCCCCAGTACTGACAGTTCCTGTATCCCTCTTATTGCACCAGCTAGTCCATGCCCTTCCACTTAGATGCTGTCTCAGTTCACCCAATGCAAAGGAATAAAGATGGTGAAGGGGGCACCAGCACAAGGTTTCTGCTGGAGGCATGCTTCAAACTGGTCCCCTGGAAGATCTGAAGTATGAACTGCACCATGGAGTTGGTCCCATGTTGAGGTACCCTAGGTAGATCCGTTATTGGCTACTGGTTGCCTCCATCCTCCATGGAGTCTTAACCTTCTGGGAAAGGTAGCTCCCAGTTGGCCATGGGCAATTCTCTATAGGAGGAGAGATCCATGAACTGTCAACAGTCATCATTCATAGCAACTGAGGGATGATCTTGCACCTGTTCTGTGAGTGGGATCTGGATAGGGCATTGCTAGCACCTACTGCAGCAGATACTAGCAGCACTTCGACTATTTTATTAGTTGACGTGGATTATGGGTTACCTGATTTCTTAATCAATTTTTATGTTATACTTAATGTTGTAATATTTTAGAATAGTGATAAGATATGGTTTTTGGTTTATTCAGACTTGAAGCAATGATGAAGAAGATGGATAATATAATTTTATCCCCTCTCACTAACATATTAAATGGTATATCTCCATTTATTATGAACAGGTAGCTGAATTGTGTAATTAAAAAGAAAACATCATTTATTCTTCCAGACAATGTTACTGAATTTTAAAAAGGCATTTATTTTTAAAGATTCTAGGGTATGAAGCATATAAAAAGAGTTTAGTGATTAGTTTATGCTGTAGCGAAAGCAGACCTATTCTTAGGGCTAGGAGGTAATTTCCCCCTATTTTCTGCATAGCCTCTGTATTAGCCTGCCCGGGCTGCCGTAACAAATCCACAGACAGGCGGCCGGATAGAGAATTACTAGCACCTGCTACAGCAGGATGCTAAGAGGACTTTGACAGATCATTTTAACAACAATGATTAAAACAAAGGAACTTTATTTTCTGCCAGCTCTGGAGGTTAGACATCTGAGATCGAGGTTGGTTTCTTCTGAGGGGTGTGAGGGAAGGGTCTGTTCCAGGCCTCTCTTCTTGGCTTGTAGATGGACAATTTCTCCCTGTGTCTTCACATACTCTTCTCTCTGTATCTGTGTCCACCTTTCCTCTGCTTATAAGGACACGGGTCATGTTGGATTAGAGCCCACCATAACAATTTCACTTTCATTTAATTATCTCTTTAAAAGCTCTGTCTCTAAATATGGTCGAATTCTGAAGTATGGGGGTTAGGACATCAAAATATGAATTTTAAGGAGGACACAATTTAACTCATAACAGCACCCTAGCTTAATTTACTCTTTAAAGGTTTTCTGGTATTCAAAATTGGTGCTCTTTTAGAACATAAATGATTACAGGGACATTTTTCATTTTGGGACTGGAAAAGGATGAGAGTGATTCCAATTTAGTTCTCATTTTCCCTTTTATACTATAAAGGAATCATCTTTGAATAGAAAAATTAAATTAATATTAAAATGAATAAATGGTACAATCCTGTCTTTTCTTGACATGATTAAGTAAAAGAATAACATCAGGTACAGACTTGTATTTCTGAAAAGCTGGCAGAGGAATTATTTTTGCAGGAATTTAAGTACCAAGAACCAAACATGGTTTATCTTTATTTAAATGAAAGGTTCTAGTTAATTAGAAATGGAAGGAGAAGGAAATACATTTCCAACATATTAATAAAATATTACTTAGTTCAAATTTGAATACAGTTTTCCTACATTGCATGTTTTCAAAGCTTAAATTAACTGAGATCAAAACTATATAAAACCTCAGTGGCCTATCCTTGAAGACCGTCCTTGGTATAGCAATGACAGGAGTCGTGTTTTTTTTTTTTAATTGAAGTATAGTTGATTTACAATGTTGTGTTCATTTCTGATGTACAGCATAGTGACTCAGTTGTACGTATATATTCTTTCTCATTATATGTTATTACCAGATATTGACAATAGTTCCCTGTGCTAAGCAGGAGGACCCTGCTGTTCATCTATTTTATGTACAGTAGTTTGTATCCACCAATCCCAAACTCCTAATTTATCCCTTTCCTCAACCAGGAGTCATGGTTTTGATCACTAAGAAATAAGTACTCCAATGGACAAATTTCTATTAGCAAATAAAAACCTTGTTTTTTTTTTTTTTAGAATTTCTGTCACCTTTAATTTCCACAAACACCATTTTAAAAAAGCTTACAGTAATGTAGGAAAAGAAGAAAAACTGTTGACAGAAAGAAATCAAAGTGAATTCATACACCAAGGCAGAAGAAATAGGAACTAATGAAAAGTATTTTACACAAAAGTTCTATGAATAAAGAAGTAATGATACGAATGTTTGTATTTTACAAAACATTATCACATATACTAGATATCGCTTCTTTAAACTATCATATGAAGCAGCAGGATTACTTTTGTTCTCAGTCTGCAGATCAGGAAGTTAGAGCTCATGCTAGCTCATCTGTTTGTTTCCAAAAATCTGTGAAAGCAGATTATAGCTTAACTACCCTCTGCTAAGTAGGAAGAACCATTACCTAAGGATAATGATGGTAGTAGGTGATCTAGTTACTGGGGACAAAGTGATGATCAAAAATCCCGGAAGTCCCTACTCTTTTGGAGCTTAGAGTTGATACTAAGAAAAGACTCACCTTCCTTCCCAGGAACTGATCAAAATATGCAGAGAGACAAAAATGGGGAATTAGAACCATCCCCATATACACAGATAGGGAAATGGTGCTAAACACAGATATAATGTAGAAATAAAAACAAAAGTTAAAAACATGTAATAAAATCAAGTCAGCCTCATAGGAAACAATAGGAGTGGCCAATGAAATGGGCGCAAATTGATAGGTTCTGAGGTCACAGAGGGAGATAGAAGACAAACTGGGAAGAGAAGTCTCCAGAAAGGGAGACTTAGCACCGAAGGAAAGTTTTCTGCTTGGGTGTCTAACTTACATTATTTAGGAAAATGGTCTGTATGATGTCATGATGGACACTGTGTCTGTGAAGGATTGAGGTCAATTAAGTAACCTGCAAGAGAAATCCTTAGAGATGGGTGCTGGTTATATATATCTATTCAATCAAATATTTTCCACATGTATTTTCTGTTGTTTATTTAATGTTTTATTTGGACTTTAAGTGCCCCTCTTCAGTAATCCCTTGCAAAGATATTGGGGACCTTTTTGGGAGTAGGGGAAACAAACACATAGTTTAGATTTCTTTGCAGAGATTTTTTTGACTGTTGATATTCTATAAATGATTTGAATTTTTTAAATGTTGTTTGTATTTTTAAAATCTATTTTTTTAATCTCTTGAAGGACTTTGCTTCTGTAGTCATATATTTTTAGGGATAATAAATGATTAATAGTGTTAATTACACCTCGAATTGGGATCTGCCTTGTCGATTTCCAGAGAATTTAAAAATATTTTTTCAACTTGGATTTTGAGAAGCTTTTGTGTTTCAAGTTGGTGGATTCCTTCTAAAACAAACCCATATAAAAATGTTTGTATTCTTAGGAACTGACAAGAGAAGACCAAGGATTGCTCTGACTTTATGTTGACATCTAAGGGAAGATGAACCTCTTCATCCAGGCAGGGTTGAAAGTTGATGTTTAATGTGCTAAAGTGCAGATACAGGGCTTACACTCGAAGGACCTCGGACCTGAAGATAAACATGGGGAAAGTGCCAAGAAAGGACAGGAAGTCAGCCAGTACTTTCACATTTATTATAGGCATTTGGAAAAAAGAGTTGTGTGGATAGCAATAGCTGGTGCAAATGGTGAGCTGATTCATTACCTCCTTGCTTTAAACGTATCAGCAATATGAAACAACTGAGTGGCCATAAGCAAGAATACTGGTGACCTAGAGCTACAGTGTCTCAGGGCTCTGGTCATCAATAGCGCTGAGACCTTGGGCAAGTTAATTAATCTCTGTCCCTGTTTCTTCTTTAACATCATAGCGATAATATTGTTCTCATTAAGCTATTGTGGAGATTAAATGAGATGATGTGTGACAAGCTTCAACACAGAGCCTGGTAATGATTAGCATTTGAAAATGATAATTTAAAATTTTAATTGCTCCATTCTTTCTCTCCTACTCTCGATGCAATTCCACCTAGACTGGATCCCTTTGGAGTTGTTAAAAGAATTCTGTGTTAGGCTATTCATAGAAATTCTTGTTAAAAGCAACAGAAATGGACTCTTACTGATGAAGGAGGAAAAGCGTTTATTTTTATTTTTTCAAAGGGTAACTCATAGAATGCTAAGGTGACTAAATAAACAGGCCCAAGACTCAGCTTCCAGGAACATTGCCCCAAACCATGCTGCAGACCTGGCTTGCTGACTGAACTGCTGCCACACCCGCCCTCCACACCTCTCTGCCTGGAATTCCAGTTTACTGCCACCCCTACTGGAATTATTTCAGAGCCAGGTATGCAGGTATGCAGTCTTGCAACCTTAGAGAAGCTCTGTTCTCGTTCATAAGTGAAGGGTCTGCTTGATTTGTAGTGCTTTGCCTCTGATTCAGCTCAGAACATTTTGGCTACTTGTCTCATGATGTATTAGAATCCACTTCTTCCCTTTGCATCATTCAGTAGGACATTTAAAACCCTATGCAAAGGTAGACATGCTGATATGGACAGCTGCTAAATGATCTGTACATATTGTGAGCAGTTTGGCTAATAAATACGTATATTAGGATTTCACACATAAAGATTCCATTCAGCATGGAATAAAGGTAAATGACTTAAATACAATGCCTTGATGAGTTTGCTGATAATCATGATTTGATATTAGTTAAAACTTCCTCTGGTTCAGCATGATGAAACAGCAAAGGAATGAGTCCTGGATAACAAGTTCTATCACAGTAAATGCTACACAACGGAATGAGGGAACCAGAGAAATGTTATTAAAATTTTGTGACCCAAGGAGAACATAATAGAAATGGTTAAAATTTTTATCTTTCAGTTGATAGAGTTACTATAACATAATCTATGTTTAAAAGAATATGCATAAGAAAAAATCTATAAAGTTATGTCCAGAACTGTAACCTTCAATACTCCTGAGAGGCAATCTAAAAACAGCAAGAGTAAATATTTTACCTTTATTCTATAGAAAAAAAGAAATTGCATTTTTTCCCCCAGATGAGCCAATTCACAGGAAGGTTCTTTTCATACAAGTTACTATTAATTTTAATTTCTTGCATTTGGCTCTCTTGGGCATTTGTACCTAATGTGCACTGTAGGTTCATCTATTTTTAATTACAGTAAGTGATAAAGATTTTTAACTGAGGTTAGAGGAACTGAAGCTTATATGTCAGATTTACTAATGCTACGACTTTAAGTGAACAAGATTTCAACTTAAGCAAGAACTTTCCTCTCTCTCAATTCAACTGTCTAATATAGCATAACATTAACATTAGTTGGTTTGTTTTTGCCAAGCATTTTCTGTCCCCTGTTTTATGGAGAAGAGGAATCTGACACTGCAAAAGTGGAGTCACTTGACCAAGATGACAAGATTTAGAGTGTATCAAAGTAAGACTTTGAACACAGTCTGACTCTATATTTTCCCGCTTAAAACATTAGTAATAATAATAAAGATTTACTGTAGCTTTTCTCTGTGCCAGGCACTATTGTAAGCACTGTATTTTATCCTTTAACCTTCACAGTAAAGCTGTGAGGTAAGTATAACTGTCTTCACACTACAGATTAGCAAACTGAGGCACAGCAATGTTTAAGTAACTTGCCCAAGGTCACACCACTAGTGAGGGACAGATCTCAGTTTTGAACCAGGCTGTCTGGCTCAGAGCCCAGGGTGCTAAAAATCCCTCTCCTCCCAATCTGTTGGCTTTTAAAAAAATATTTCAGTTTCTTTCATATTATGTCTAAAGTCTGACCTCAAGCTAGAAGTTTCTGCTTTAAAATCATAGACATGTGATAGAGACTGGCATTACACAGGTGAATGAGGAAGAGAGCCACACCCGCACAGATTTAAAAGCTCACAAGAGATAAGTAAGAGGGACAAGAGAGGATATGAGAGAGAGTGTTAATTATAGGGGAAATACCTTTGGGAATTCAGGCAGGGACATGATTTAATCTTGTAATAGGCCAGAGTAGGTCTCCTGGCCTCTGTAATGTTCAAACTGATAAATGAATGATGGACAGGTGTCACCCAGGGGCTTTTAGGGTGAATTTCAGGCCGATGCTGCAGAAAGTCTGACCACGCAATGGTAAGAGATCATAATTTGTGAGCGAAACTGAAAGCATTGTAATACAGTCCCTGTGAAGGAATGGTGAGCATTCTGGAATTTGAGGGTGGAAAAACATGTTGGGAAGAATTCATGGAGGGAACTTAAGAAGTGTGGATTTTATCCTCTCAGAATGGAGGGTAGATTGTAATGGGGCAAGACTGGAATTGGAGAGAGAAGGCTGCTCCAATTGCCCAAGCAAAGGAATCTGATGGCTGGACTAGGAAGCTTTCACACTGGGGAGAGGGAAGAAGAGATGACGGAAATACTTAGGAGGCAGTATGTACAGGTTGTGGCTGAGTAGATGTGAAAGATGATGGAGAAGTTGATGTCCAGGTTAACACCTAGGTTTCTATCTGGAGTAACTGGGTTAAACGGCAGGGCTATTTACTAAGATAGGGGGCAGGACAGTAGATCAGGTTTGTGGGGAGGATGGTGAGCTCAATTTTAGAATGAGAATTAAATGGATGTGCTGAGAAATAGTAGAGGTTGCAAACCCAGGAGAGACGTTTAAGCTGGGAATGGACATTTTGAAAGCATCAGTTGTACAGTAGGTATCCACAGGGAAAACTTTTAAAGAAGTTACCTGTTTCTTTTTGGAGAGATACCAAGATGAGATGTTTTAAAGAGTCCCCAAACCTGGACTGTAGTCAACTAAATACAGAATACATTTATGAAATACTAAATGTCACAGTGGCATTTTTATGTAAATGATTTTTATAAAGATAGGAAAGTAAATTATTAGCAAATCTGTTGTGTTTTTGATATTGTCGCCATCTGCTGTATTTTGAATTGTTAATATTATTTTGTTATAACATAAAAGCAAGGCAGGAGTTTTGGTGCTGAGATCCAAAGACAGGAATTCTGGAGAATAAAGGTGACAATTTCCTTGTACTGAGAAGGAGGAGTATGCTATCCTTGTGATGACTTTGCTTGCCTGCAGTAATGAGTGAATGACTTTGAATTATACGAAGGTTAATTAACTGGTCATTCTTGATGAGAGTGTAACTCTGTGGTGGGTCATTTGTGAGACACCATAAATTCATGGCAGATTCAACTTGCCATTCCTGTTTTAGGCCATACTTTGTTTTGAACACAATTTTTAAATGCACTTTCTATTAAATTTTGACTGCTGCCATATGTATGAATTAGCCAAGTCTAAGCAGCTAGATGAATGCACAGATTAGATGTGTTAGAGCTGTTCAAAGGCACGGGTGCCTGGAGAGATGGGGGTTTAAAATGTCTCTAATGGAAAAATGGCTTTATAAGCCTCTGCAGGAGCAGCCAGGGCAAGACTAATTGAGGAAAGAGAAGTTTCACAAAAAGTCAGCTGCTCAGTGGATAAGAGGCCCAAACCATTTGAAATGCCATGAAGTTTTTTTCTTTTTTCTTTTGCAAAGGATAAGGAAATATAATAGGCTAGAAATTAGAGAAGACATATCGTTTGTTTAAATAGTGAATTCTGGAGATCATTCCACCCAAAGGCACTACATGTGGCTGTAAACCGCACAACTGTCCAATGAGAATGGCGCCCCCTAGAGGTGAGGTCAGCCTCAACATCCACCTATTCCTTTATGATTTTGTGAATGAGTATGCTTCCAGCAAACAATTATTTTTTGCTCTAGCCAAATATTTCACCTTAACAAGATCAAAAAGAAGAAAATTCTGCTTTTACAAAGCACTACCATTAAGTTATACTGATGATTTTTATAAATATAAAGTGTGTAGTGAATTACAAGCTTATGATTCAGTGTGTAAATCCCTAATACGTAATTCTGAAAAATCTAAAATGTGTTAAGGATATTGATTTATTGATATCATATAAAGTATTATCTTGCAATACTTTATATATTTGGGGTTTTTAATTATTCCACTTAGCCAATTACAGCTAGCTGAAATTGTTCTAGAATTGTTGAAAATGTTGATTCAGTTTAGGGTGGCAAAATGACATTTGACTGGAATCTATTATAACTGACATTATGGCTCTTTTGATTTATTTTCAGTGCTGAACACAGATATCATTTATTTTAATATCCCTCTTCTCTGGCAATGTAATAAGGGCCTAGGAAGCCAAGACTTATAAATAAAGCATGTGCTCATTTCATTAATATTTTCATGATTAGCTGTTTGGGGATTTATGGATATGTTGTAGGGAACTAAGATTGAACTAGGGTATAGATTCCCTCCAGATAGAGCCAGATGCCATGTATTTTTGTAAATATGAATAAGTTGTGTTGATTGCCAAATTTTTATTATAATCATAAATACTCAAATTCCCTAATTTTATTAGTCTAAGGATAACAAAACAAAGCAATACATATGATTGCTTTATTTAAAGGTATCTCATCATTGTCATGTGGGGGAGAAAAAGATTTCTTTTATGTTGTAAATGTTTTTGTGTGTATGTGTGTGAGTAAAATAAAGGTAAAGGAGGGAGGAGGGTATATCTCAAGTGGCAGAGTGCATGCTTAGCATGCAAGTGGTCCTGGGTTCAACCCCCATCCCTCCTCTAAGAATAAATAAATAAACCTAATTACCTCCCCCAACCAAAAAAAAAAAAAGAAGTGAAGAAAGAAAGAAACTCCCACTTGCTACCTTAAAGTTCTGCTACCTTTTATATTCTCAAGTACACACACACACACACACACACACACACACACACACACTTGCCCACATCAAAACTATTACCTTGCTATTTTCAGGACTTTAGTATTTGGTTTGCGATAATGTTGTGATAGTCTGCTTATGGTAAAGGAAGAGTCAAAGCACAGATAACATCAGACACACTGGATTCAGTTTTCATAACAGTGAATACACTACACTCTCTGATAATTTGTGATTTCTCATTTTGATAATTAAGCACATGTTTTAATGCATGGAAATGTTTTCCTCATATGTTACTCAAGTTTTAAAAAGTTTTGATTTAATAAGTCATGCAAAAGTAAGTATGTGAATAAATACAGATTGTGATTTGTTTTATATGAGCATTAAGTATAACATGTTATAAAGATTCTGTTCCTTGGATTTTAATATATTTGTGTCTCTACTCCATCTTCTCCCAGACGTGCATTTATCAATGGTTGTTGATGCTTCTTTTCTCTTACAGTGCTTATCTCTATAAAATGGGATAGTAATTCCCAGAGAGGGTCCTTCAGATATTTAATGACCAGAAAGGCATGGTCTAGTCAGAAGGAAGGGTGCTAATTAAGTCACACGGGGCAAAGCACTTGAATGTCAGTCCCTATAATAGCTACCTTCCATGAGAGGTGAGACGAATTGGAGACGTAAAATAATTAAGACAATATATGTAAAGAACAAGGAAAGAGTGCTTAACAGATGTTAGCCAAGTTAAATGTTAGCAGAGAGCTTTCTTTCCTTTTTTGGCTGCTCTCTCAACATTAATTGAACAAACTATAAAAATTAGGGAGCAAAGTATTTTAAAATGTTTATGTTAAAAATACATAATTCCCAATTCTTGCTTAAACTTGGCTAAAGGCAAGGTAAACTATTACAAAAAAAAAGTTTCTATTTACTAGGATGAAATTTATAATGTAAATTCCATGATAAATGAAGGACACAGGAAGCAATACATTTTCTGCCTAATCGTGACCTCTCCTTGTGCTTATTTGCAATTCCTTGATTGCTAAAATAAAGCTTGGTAAGTTAATACCTCTGCAGAAAACACATTTTAATCTCCCTGGAAAAATCTTAGTGAACAACACAGTGACGGGGATAGCGCCCACAGGTTTACGTTTATCCTTAAACACTAGTGGGTAAATTTCAAAAGCATAATCAAATAAATTGCTGAAAATGACAGTTTCTCTTTAAACTAACTGCTTAGGATCATTTACCATGGCAGATTCAAATTAGAGATTAATCACAAAGCAATTTGTTTAGCTTTTGTAAAGGGTTAATGCCCAGAATGCCATGAGAACTTCTATTTTAAGACTTCCAATAAGGGCTGTGATTATCCATCCTACGTGGCGATACAGTCTTTAATAGCTGTTTATATCATTAGTTTTTCAACTCTGTAGAATTTCCTTCTTTTTTTAAACAGTTTTATCACTGGTGTGCATAAAGTGAGAACTAAAGGAGTTTCTATTAAATTTTCCTGTTAAATCAGCAAAAAGCTTGAGGATAACCTTTTGAGCCTAGATAGTTGTTCTTTTAGTGTAGGGCAACTACCTGTTCTAAGAGACTGGTTCATAGAGAAATTTCACTTGCATGTAGTAAAATAAAATTAAGATATGAAATATCTATTAAGCATTTTTATGTCTTACGTCTTTATGTTTAAGGAATGCTATTTTATATGTGTGTAAATGATGAGAAACAGACTGTGGCAGAGACTGGCTAGCTGTTCATCAAATTTATTTACCTGCCTTTTGGATTCAGAGCTAAATTCCCCTTGCTGTGAAAGGTGGCCATATAATTGAGTTCCTGCCAGTGGCACGTGGATGGAAGCGATGTTGACCACTTATAAGACCCAGCCCATAACTGTTTTCCCTCTACCGTCTGTATCACCCAGTCTGCAGTGGAGTAAGAGACGTATTTCACTTGGAAGCTGTATTTTGAAGATATTGGGGCCACTGACAGCCTCGATTCCTGAGTGACTTTGTAA
Source organism: Camelus bactrianus (assembly GCF_048773025.1). Taxonomy (NCBI): domain Eukaryota; kingdom Metazoa; phylum Chordata; class Mammalia; order Artiodactyla; family Camelidae; genus Camelus; species Camelus bactrianus. The sequence goes on from NC_133540.1 coordinate 38,470,774, forward strand.
GGCAGGATCTCCCTCGGCCAAAACAAAAATACCCATTCTTGTTCTGCAAGGTCAGTGGAAGAATTTACATTTCCACTAGTAATGCATGAAAATTCTTCTTGAGTCTCAAGTGAAAGCAGTGCCTTAATCAAAACCTCCTCCTCTGGAAGCCCAGACGAGTTTTTGTCTCCCCAGCGATAAGAGATTGCCGGCAGCTCTGCCTAGGTTCTTAGCCTCCTTGCTTCCACTCTGCCACCTTCACCTTCTCACCCCATGGAACTCTGGAATCTACATGTCTCAAGTGACAGTGCAGCTCAGAACACTGGGTCCCTTCTCCATTATTTCCTTTTTTCCCCTAGGTGCTTGGCTTGCCAAGTCCTGGCTGCTATGGTAACCCAAATTTCGATTATTCTTTCCGTGTGTTGTGAGATTGCTGAAAGCTCTGCTCAACTCTCAGCTTCTCTGATGCCACTTTAATTTTGGATTCTTCTCTTAATGCACGTGGATTAAGAATAAACAAATACTTCAAGGAAAATAATGAGGAAATGTCAGTTCCCTTCAATGATTTTGCCTTTTTCTCTGAGGTCACGAGCCCTCAAATCTTGATGCCATGATCACTCTGTAGTGCCACAAAGAATCTGATTTTCATTGCTTGTTTTCTGTTTATTTTGTTCAGTGACGATGGTGGTTGTCGATTGGAGGGGTGCACTGAGACAAGCTGTTCTGACTGTATGTCTAGGAGCAGGGGGTCTCTTGGTTTCCTTTCAAGTATGTGTGATGTTCTCTTCGTAGCCTGATGATAATTTACCTCAGTGCTAATATTATGAAATGTCCTTTTTTATTGTTTCATTGGTGGCCGTAAGATTTATGCCCCAAACCGTAGGCCATCCCAGGGACTGTGTGGTCATGCCCCCTTCATGTGCTCTGTCAGCCTTTCATCTTCCCCAGTATTATCCTGTAGTAAGTAGCCTCCTCCCAATGTCAGCATTCTTTAAAATAACAAACAGTGGGTTACGTTCAACACCAACAATCTGGAAATACAATGTACATATTTGCAGTTATTCAGGATAAAACTATCATGTTATTCAAAATTCTGAACTCAAAACTCGTTAGGTGAGCCTTGCTTCTTTAGGAGGTAACCTTCCCTCTGTTTGAAGAAGCCTATAATATTGTTTTGTCTCATAATATCACGGTTATTATATGGTCTGCTACAAAGAGGCATTATGATTGTGCTTTAAATGCATATCTTCAAGCAAAGTCTTCTAGGTTTACTCACTAAAATATTTCCATAATTTTATTAGAAACTTTTTTATGTTTATGTAAAACTATGCATATAAACTTTTCTGGGCAAATTAAAGGCATCAGGGGCAAAGCATGATTATTTATGTCTTCCTTTCTTTTGTTAGGTAAAGTATTAACTATGTATAAATAGATGATCGCAACAAACCACACATGAAATAAAATAGAATATGTAATTTCTGAATTGGTGAGGGACTTTGATGAATCCTAGAGAAAACATATTTATCACTTTCACTTAGGTAGATAACCTCCCCTCTCTTAACCTTTTCTTGACTATACGGCTCTCTCTTGTCTGTATTTTACCATATTTATGAAAAATTTGCTACATGTCAAAGACTGCGCTAGGCAGTAAAGATAAACTTTGACTTTGACTTATGTTCGTTAACTTTTTCCAGGTACATAGATTTGATATTTTGTATTCTTCTCTGTAATTTAAAGCCCTATTATATACATTGCTGAGTGTTTTAAAGCATATTGGTTATATTGTTCCTGTTAACTATTGCCATGTGATAAACCATCCCAAAGCTTAGTGAGTGACTTAAAACAACAACTTTTAATTATCTCTCATAATTCCTGGGTGCTGTCTGGGCCCGGCTGGGCAGTTGTTACGTGCAGTCTTTGGTGCTGTAGTAGTATGTGCTGAAGGCTCGGTTAGGCTGAAGGTCCAAGATGGCGCACATACGTGGCCTGTCGTAGATACTGACTGCTGGCTGGGGGACTGTTGACTCCCCATGACTCAGGCTTCTCACGGCATGCTGGCTAGTGTCCCACAGGGAACAACCTGAGACTGAATGTTCCAAGAGAGCAGAAGCAGAAGTGGTCAATCTGTCAAGACGTGAGCCTGGGAACTGTTTCAGCATCAATGCTGCCATATTTTATTAGTCAGTACAGCTTAATAGACAGAGTCCCGATCCATGGGGAAGGTACACAGATGTCACCTGTCAAAGGAAGGAATCTCAAAAAAAATGTGTGATCACTCTTATTCCACTATATATATGTGTGTGTTTATGCATTTACAATTATACAATACATAAATCCATGGTTATTTTAAAATTTCAAACATACGAAGTAAGAGTGAAAACCTTCTCCTTTCCTCTCCCCAAATTGCACTCTTTTCAACTATTATTAATATTAGTTGGTCTTTATCCATGTGAATGTTTTTCTACTTACTAAGTATATTTTGATTTTGCTTCTACACAAATAAAATCAAGTCCCTATTTTTCTGAAAATTACTCTTTTCATTTAACAAAATATTTTAGATATCTTAATTTATACATGCATGTGTAATTTGAAATTACTGCCTATTCTATATTGTATAGATATATTTATTATATCTTGTAGATTTAGATTAGTTACAACTTTTGGTTATTGCATGCAATATTGTTTCTTTTCATTGCTCTTGGTACAGTGCAGAAGTCCACTAAGATATATACCCAAAGTGGAACTGGTAAATTGATGGCTATTAATATTAAAAAAAGATGCTGTTTAAATAGGCATTATCATTTTACATTTTCTTCAGCAATACTATATGATACTGCCTCTTTTCCCTCATCATTGTCAATTCTGGATATTATCTATCTTTTCAATTTTTAAAAATCTAATGGATGAAAATGCTACTTAGGGTGTGCATTCCAATTTTCAATCCTTTGGCTATTGCGAGTTTATGTATTGAGTCAATTTTGTGTTTTTCCTGTGAGTGCCTGTTTTATAATTTACCTATTTTCCTATTGAGTTTTATGTCATTTTAAAAATGATTTAAACATACTATTTACAGATTGTATATGTTCATTAATTCTTAGTTCATCCTATATCACACATAATTCCATCAAATGAATACATGGGGGCTCTATCTTGCTCCACTTTTTATAAATAACTCTCGAGGATGTGTTCTCATGGTTCTCCAGCCCCTTGGGGAGGTCGGAGCCAGTCTCAGGTTGGTGGTTTGTGACCTGCAACATGTTCCCCTGGAAAGCAGGCTCTGCATGGTGCAGAGCAAATGCAGCTGGGCTGTTAAGACTGCCACACACTGGATGCCCCTTAGTGGCAAACTAGTCAGGTGACAGAAGCCAAATATATATTTTTGGCTTCTTTTTCAACAGTGAAATGAAAGATTATACAAACAAAATTGAGTCATCATTTTTATCAGCATCTGAACTTAGACGGAACTTTGTATCTGGCCAGTTTGTTTGATGCAGTCTACAAGATAGGCAAGGAGGACATCATACTTTAAATGGAGTAATTTTTTTTTATCGCACTTGAGTGATGAACTCTATGTGAAGGCATTTAGAGAAAGGTTATGGTGTGGGAGGCTGAGTCACTCTCTGGAATGTTGTGAATGATACCAGAGAAATTTTACAGTAGGAAAGGGTTGGATTCTGTACCTTTAGCCATGTGGAGTGTTCAAAGCTTGGCTTGGCGGCCTGTGGCACACGAGATGAAGCCTGGGTTGTCTCAGGTGTGATGGTCTCACAGACACATCTGGAGGCCTGGGGGGCTGAGCTGGCCTTCCCGGGGAAGCCACTGCTCCCCCACCTTCCGCCATCCACCTGTGACAGATGGCTGTGGTCGAAGAGCACCTCCTGGTGAGAATCCTCCTCCGCTTAGGTGTACCCCTGGGTAGAGTTATCAGAGAAAACATGGCACTCACTGTTACATTTGAATTTCAGATAAACAATTAAAAATTTTAGTATAAGTGATTCTCCTGTAATATTTGGATATACTTACTTGGAAAAAAAATTAGTCATTGCTTATCTGAATTTCAAATTTAACTGGGTGTTTTATATTTCCATTTGCTGAATTTGGCAACCCTCTACTCGACTTTGAATTTCAAGTAGTATCTTTTCTTGGGGGCTGTCTCTTGCAGCTAGTTTAGAACTGGTGTAGAACAGAGAATTATTTGCCAACATTTATCGTTCAGGATTCCTTAACGGAAGTCTGTGGAACTTGCCGAGTCCAGGTGGGCCTTTGACTGTGTTCTCTCCCGTGGGGTGGCGAACACACCCTTGTCAGTGAGTCCTACAGAGTAAAGGTCAACAAGTAAGTCTTGAGGAACTGTCTGGTGGAGGCAGGCCAGATCATCACCGCTTTGTACCTCAGGTAAAACACATCAAGTCACTGAAAAGTAAAGCCTTACAAACCCAAAGAGTTTGTTGAATGTAAAATGCAAATGTGTTTCTGCCAGATTATACTGTTGTCATTCCTATGTGCCATCGGGAGCTGGAGGCTGGTTGTCCACAAGGGCTGGACACCCATGTTCACAATCAAGGTATGCTCTTTGGAAAGTATGACAGGCCCAGTGCACTAAAACTACCAGTAGCCTTATGATGTGAGAAAGACCTGGAGCGTGGAGATATGCAATTTATATTTTTTTACACAACAAGAAGGTAGGTCCTGGGATGTTGGCGTACCTCGTCCCCAGCCGCAAGAAATCCCTTGAGCCATGAGTTCAGGCTTTCTCTTAATTGACACATCCCTCGCTCCATGCTGGCTAAGAGTACAGAACTTCAAGAGTTTAGATGAGGTTCCCAAGACAGCCCAAGCTGGGGATTGTTACTCACGGGGTTTGGGGGAGTATTCTCAGAGAATGTGAGACTAGCTTTATCCTGATCCCAAACAGGACTCTGGAGCTGAATTATACCACAGAGTTGATCCAGTTTGGAGGCTGGTGAAGTGAAGGGTTGAGGATAAGGGGCAACCTTTTTTCTCTCTCATCAGTTGAACTGTTGGGAAGAGGTGATGGCGATAAACATTCCAAGGCCGAGGTCAGTTCTCTGGAGAAAGGGGTAGCTGTGGGGAACCATTAGTAAGCAACATCCACGGTGGATGTGGTGCACCAGCCCAGTAAAGGGGAACTGTAGGAGCACAGACGGCATCTCTACACAGCCCTCAGTTCTGTGTATGTCTTTTACCATGGGTTTTGCTGGTTAGTTTTGATACAGTTCTGCTCATCATCTCCAGTATTGGACCTACTCTCCCCTTGTCTTCTGGCGCATCTCTACCCTAATTCACCCAAATATCTTAATTTTCCTGCCAATAACAAAAGGATACTTTATACATTGGTTAGATTCATGTGCCTTTGAGTAAATGGAAAATTCCATCTACCATGACATTAGGGACCATCTCTAGAAACCTACGTCCATTTCTGTCTCTTCTATTCCAATTCTCTTAAATATTTTTCTTTTTCCCAGTGTAGTTAAGATCTGCTCTTACCTGTGTCTTTAATCATTCTTGTACTTTTCTTTCCCTTACAAGAGGAGAATGATGCTTATTAATAATTCTACTCAAAATCACTATATGGTTAGTCTTTCTAATAGATGAAGATGAATTTTCACTGTAAGAATCACAATAATTGATAGCATTTGCCTCTCTGCTAACATATTCAAGACATGAAGATGATGATTAAATCAGAGTGCACAACAGGGGGAAAAAATCCTCCAAGTGAGTGGTAAACAGAAATATCTGAGCTAGGCTTAAGCATCTGTATAAAGAATTGTCTTGAAAAAACAGTCTGTTTTCAAAAACTGAACTAAATAATAAAATGTCTTAAAATCTGTGTATCTGTGCTGAAAAGGGTCAGCTTAGTCAACCTTTTTGAAAGTGGTATAATATAAGTAAATGTCTCCAAGAAAATAATAGGCAGCTTCTTATAACTTAAGTATAAGAAATATGCCTACATTTAAACTCAGAAGTCTTATACTGCAGGACTCTATAGTTGGTGCCCACAGACTTTTGATTTACATTGTATGATTCAGTTAGGAACATACTTTCTAATAATCATACCAGATCTTAGTTTTTGTTTTAAGAGTCTAAATGGACTTTCCCATCTATGAAAGGGGATGAACCCACATCTCATTTTTTGCCTATTTGGTACACGTCTCATGGAGACTGAAGAGTGCTTTTTCAATGTCATTGTGAATTGTAAGTAGTTTCACGACCATGACGTGATCGTTCAGGACTCCGTGGTCAGTGGGGTAATGCATGCTGATGTATACTTGTGACTGATATTTTCCTGAGTTGTATGACTTTACACAGGATTTTAACCATAGGTTAATCCATAGGTTCCTCAGTGGTTTGTTCATTTTACGGTTTTTATATACATAAAACAAAGGCTTTACCTTAACACACACACAAAAAAAATGAACCTTTACGACTTCAGACCATCAATCCTCGGTAGGCTAGCTTATCCAGGAACAAGTAAAATTCCACCCACGTGGGGCAGACTGGATTTTTCAGGGTAGAGTGATGGGGACTTGTTCTAGGATGGTTTTTCTCAACCTTCGCTGCATTTTTAGAATCTCCTGCCAAGATTTTTAAACTTAGTGCTTCCTGGGTCCCATTCCCAGAAATCCTGATTAAATTGGCTTGGGTGTGACCTGGGCATAAGAATGTTTTTAAAACTCCCTAGGTATTTCTAGTGTCTAGCTAAGGGTGCAAACCACTGGGGAAGTTCTTCTGCATGTGCCTGAAATTGTTAAGGCCCCAGCTTTCCAGCTGGTAGTTATGTGCTTGAGTTAATGTACCAGACAGAAGGGCAGGCTTCATTAGGCTCTGCTGTGAAGATGGTCCTCTTAAGGTCGCATAGGTCGGGAGACCTTTTAGGGTGGTGAGCTTGTAGCATCTGCTCAGTAAATTATTGTAGGCCCCTCAGTTTTAAGAACTTGCTTGTCCTTCTTTGTGGTAAGTGGATTTAAATACTGTACTTTCTCAGCTGTTAAAGTTAGTTTTATCAGATTTGTCTGTGTGTGTCACAGATTTTACCTGTCAGAATAGTTAAAAAAAATTAATAATTACAATCTAAAGGTCATGCATAACAAATATTTTTTTCTCAAAGCTAATGGCAGTATCCTTTGATTAATATTGTTTTAAAGTGATTTTTATTACTCCATGCCAGTATAGCTAACATTTATTGAATGTTTCCTGCATGACTGATGGTGTTCTAAATTACTATTTTACAGATGAGGAAACTGAAGCAGAGAGAGGTTAGAGATGTTGCCCAAGGTTACAGAACTAATTAGGGAAAAAGTCATTATGCAAACTGAAGCTGTCTGCTTTTAGCATCTTTGCATCTAGGTAAGTCTATTGTTGAAAGAAAAATACTTAATTTTTTTTTTTTAAAAAGCACTACTGTATGCATGGTTATATATTTTCTGATAGCTTTTTAAAGCATCAAAGGCATACAAAATACCTACGGTAAGCTATAGAGTAAACAGAAGGTATACACGTGTGAAGCTGTCAACCACCCAGAGTAAGAAATAAATAGCATTTCTATGTTCCTATATATATTATATATGCTATATATATTATTAATTATATTCTGTTATTCTGCATATATTTCTATAATACTATTTCTTTTTTTCTCTTAAAAATTTTTTTTTAAATTGAAGTATAGTTAGTTACAATGTGTCAACTTCTGGTGTACAGCACAATGTCCCAGTCATGTGTATGTGTATATATATGTATACACACACATATATACATGTGTATATATATATTTTTTTTCAAATTATTTTTCATTAAAAATTATTACAAGGTATTGAATATAGTTCCCTGTACTATACAGAAGAAATCTGGTTTTTTATCCATTTTTATATACAGTGGCTAAAATTTGCAAATCTCAAACTATCAAATTTATCCTTCCCACTCTCTTTCCCCCAGTAACCATAAGATTATTTACTATGTCTGCGAGTCTGTTTCTGTTTTGTAAATGGATAGTGTCCTCATTTTTCTTTTCTTTTTTTTTTAATTCCACATATCAGTGATATCAGATGGTATTTTTCTTTCTCTTTCTGGCTTACTTCACTTAGAATGATGATCTCCAGGTCCATTCATGTTGCTGCAAATGGCATTATTTTATTCGTTTTTATGGCTGAGTAGTATTCCACTGTGTAAATATACCACAACTTCTTTATCCATTCATCTGTTAATGGACATTTAGGTTGCTTCCATGTATTGGCTGTTGTATATAGTGGTGCTATGAATATTGAGGTGCATTTATCTTTTCAAATTAAGAGTTCCCTCTGGATATATGCCCAGGAGTGGGATTGCTGGATCATAAGGTAAGTCTGTTTTTACCTGTCTGAGGAATCTCAGTACTGTTTTCCATAATTGCTGCAACCAACAAATTCCCACCAACAGTGTAGGAGGGTTCCCTTTTCTCCACACCCTCTCCAGCATTTATCATTTGTGGACTTTTGAATGATGACCATTCTGACCAGTATAAGGTGATACTTCATTGTAGTTTTGATTTGCATTTCTCTGATAATTAGTGATGTTGAACATGTTTTCATGTGCCTATTGGCCATTTGTATGTCTTCCTTGGAGAATTGCTTGTTTAGGTCTTCTGCCTATTTTTGGATTGGGTTTTTTGTTGTTGTTGTTATTAAGTTGTATGGTATTTAGCTATATTATTTATTTCTATATTTTGAGTTCCTTTGAAATCCCCAGTACTCTTTACTGATCCTGTCAGGTTCCCCTTCCCCTCCATACACAATCTATATCTGAAATATTGTTTCTTATTTTCTTATTTTTCTTTATGGTTTAATACATTTTTATTTATAAATTAACACATGTGTATTTACACATATGTATTTATACATTACTTGTATATTTTAAAAAATTGTCTAAATTAAATCACTATATGTACTATTCTAGAATTTTTCACTTAGCATTGTTTCTCAACTTCATTTTCATGTTACTGCCTGTAGCCATATTTAATTTCTTCTAACTTTCAAAGAGTGTGACTTTATATTAATGTAAGGCAATTTATTTTACTCAGTTTCTGATATATATTTGGTTGTTTTAGTTTGTTTGCTATTACAAAGTGTGCTTCCATAAACATTTGTACATATGTCTTCTCGCTCTAGGATATATGTCTAGAGTGGATCTTTTTTTCTGGACACTGTTCTATTGTATTAATTTATTTTTCTATTTCTACATTCATAACATTTTGGATTGGTTTCTGTGGCATGGTACCTATGGTTGGTAAATCTCTTCACCTTGTCTTACTTCTTCAGGAGTGTCTTTAAGATGTTTAACGGTATTTTCTCAATCCATTAATTAGTGAACTTTCACAATGTCGTTCCGAACTTGAATTCCCAAGATAAATCCAACTTGGTCATGGTTTTATATATTGAAAGATTCACCTTCCTGATTATTTACTCAGGATTTTTTGTTTCCATATTTAAGAATGGAATTTATCCATATTTTTTTCTTTCTCATATGTCCATACATGGTATTGATAAGATTATGCTGGTTTGCAGTCTGAAAAGGCTACAAACTGTGTGATTCCAAACAGATGACATTCTGGAAAAGGCACAGCTACAAAAACAATAAAAAGATCTTGGTTTCCAGGGGTTTGGAGAGAAGGAGGGCGGGAGGAATAAATAAATGGAGCACAAGGGATTTTTAGGGCAGTGAAATTATTCTATATGATACTATAGTGGTGGCTACATGTCATTATGCATTTGTCAAAACCCATAGAATGCACAACATCAAGAGTGAACCCTAATGTAAACTATGGACTTTGGTTGATAATAATGTGTCCCTGTTGTTTCATCGATTGTACCAACTATGCCACGCTGATGAGGGATGTTGAGGGTAGGAGAGTATGTATGTGTAGGTGGGGAGGGCTATGTGCAAACTCCCTGTATTTTCTTCTCAATTCTGCTGCTAACCTGAAACTGCTCTAAAAGTATAAAATCTATTAAAAAAAAAAAAACAAAGATTATGCTGGCTTGTACAATAAGTTGAAGCTATTTTTTTTCCTATTCTTTGAACGAATCATAATAGAGTTGTAATCACTTGTCTTTTGATTATTTGGTAATCCTGATATCACTTAGATCTGTGGGTTTTAATGAGAGAAAGATACTCAGCTATCAGTTCAATCTTAAATAGTTATTGTACTATTCAAGTTGTCAGTTTCTTCCTCAGCCCATTTTGATACAACTTATTTTTCTAGAAAGTTGTCATTTCTTATAGCTTCTCAAATATATTAGAGTACATTTTTCTTAACCACTCTTACCATAGATTTTAAAATATTAGTCTTTAAAAATATTTTTATTTTGGCTTTTCTTTTGTATTTTTGTTTTCTGTGTAATGAATTTTTGTTTTTATTATTCCTTGTTTTTATATTCTTCTGATGTATTCTAATCTTTTTCTTTCTTATATTAGTGAATTAGTCTTTTCATTTAATCCTTTACACATATCTGTCCTAAAATTAGCATTTAAAATATGCTTTTAACTTAAAGTTTATTTACCTCAGTGTATCACATAACCTGAATCCTGTAAGTATTTTATGATTTACATCTAAATTCATTGTATCTCAGTATGATTTATCTTTGATTCAGGATTTATATAGGTTTGTATTCTTAAACTTTAGCTAACAGGGAAGATCTACTTATCTTAAATTTTTAAAAATTAACTTAGGGCATGGTGTTTTATAATGATTATTTTGAATTTATAGAAATTTACATAAATTTTCATAAATGCTTGATGTATGCTTAAAATAATTCCTCAGGAATATGTTCTTTACATTATTATTTTGTTCTTTAATTTTTCTATATACTTTCTGGTTTGGGTAGATGGATCTATCCAAGAGAGCTGTGTTAAAACCCTCTTGCTGTGGTAAATCTGTGAATTCCTCTTTGTAATTCTTTCAGCTGGTTTTTACTTTACAAAACTTTATTTGGTGAATAGAAGTTTAGAATTTTTTTTACTGGAAAAAAAAGTCAACTCATTTATCAATATATAACTTTATTTTTAATATTGGTTTTTGTTAAAATTCTAGTCAGTACCAACTTTCTTTTGGATAAAGTTTTCCTGTTTTTGATTTTAAAAAAAATTGCAACCTGACAACTTTTCTTTTTTACCATAGGAGTACCACGGCTACCATGGGTTTTTCATTTACTCGTATTTGTCATAATAACTTTACATTTGGATTTATCCTATTATCTTCCTTTGGGCTTTATGCAGGGTCTCCTCCTAAGTGCCCTGGTGTCCTAGTCTTTGTCTCTTGCTCGCCTGTCCTTGGCAGGCATGTTGATGGCAGGTTCACAGCTTACTTACCAAGGCTCTGTGAAATTGCTGAGAAATACAAAGAAGCCAGCAAATGTGTTGCCAGGTATTTCCTCTTACCCAAGATTTACTTAGCAAACTCTTAAGTACTTAGTAAGCTGAAAGATGTTAGTAAAAATATCAGGGTGAGAATAAGTGGTTTGGGGTACTGAGAAGCTGGGCATGTTTTTATGAAAAGGGCATTTGAATTATTGGTTATGGATCCATGATTTGACTAAGAACAGTTACTTGTGTTTAAGTTTCTTAGGAGCTTTAGAAAGTGGAAATGTTGCTGGCCGCCCTTGCTGGTACTCAGTTCTCTGCCATCCTTGGGCACGCTGCTGCTACTTGGCCCGGTTTTACGGCTGTTCTGCTCCACGCTGCCATCTCTGTCTTCTCTTCCTTTCCTCGCTGCCAATAGTAACAGCTGCTGTTGTGTGTTGCCTGCTTTCCCAGATGTTTTTTTATGTTGAGGATGGCAACAGGAGTAAGAAAAGGCTGTGGTGATTTCAGAGGGTGAATGAAGAACAATGGAAAGCTAGACTTGGAGTGTTTTGCTACTGCTCTCACCACTGTTCAGTGTCCCCGGGATGACTTTTAGTTTCCCACCCGCTGTGGAATCTTACTTCGTGACTTGGCCTCTTTTCATTCACTTTGTGCACAACTGTTTCCAATTCTACTGATGAGCTACAGTTCTAAATCTCTACTGTGGGATAATCCGGATATTACTCTTTCTCATTTTCTCTTTAAACATTGTGGTGCACTTTATTGAAATACACACTTTATTGAAATAAACGTATACAGCTTGATACGTTTTTACACATGTCCACTCCTGTAATGACTACCCAGATTAAAGATAGGAAAAGTTTCATTTCTCCAGAAGGTTTCCTCGTGCCTTTTTGCAGCCGATACCTGCACCCACTCGCAATCAGAGGTAACCACTATTGTGACTTTTATTACTACCAATTAGCTTTGCTTGTTCTTGAATTTCCCATAAATGGAACATACTGTATTATCTTTGTGTGTGTGAAATTTTTTACCCATATAAAACCACTGTGTGATGATGGGGAAATGGAGAGACAAGAACAAACAAAACTAAAACCAGGTTTATTTAAATGCATTAGTCAGGGTATAAAGGTGTATACTTTCTAATAAAAGTATCTACTTTAGTTCTACACATGACACGAGCTATGGATTTGTCAAAGTTATCATTATGATAACACAACAAATGTATATGGCTTAAGTTAAATAAACTGAATGTATGACTATCAATAAAACGTTATCTCACACTGCTAACAATGTTGCCAGTGAAAAAGAAAATTCCATGAATATTATCACATAAGCTGAAAGCAAACCTAAAAGCAGAAGTAAAAATGAGCTACAAATATGCAAATATGCAAATATATTTATGAATTTAAGCAAATTTGTACCAACACATCCAAATTCATATCTAATCCTAAAATTTCCTGGAAAGGCTAGAAGTTGCTGCTCTTTGAATCTATTTTTATTAAATACCTAAACAGTTAACTTGCCTACAGAAATCTTGTAAAAACTTGGAGAACAAAAATGAAAAGACTTGATTTACTATTCCAGGAGACCTGGATGCATTGGTAAATTCTTGTGTTCAACTAATCAGTATATTGGAGAAAATTTTTTTGTGTTATTAAAAGCATTAAATTCTTTAAAAATATATGGGAGGGAAAATATAAATGATTATATTTCTTTATATTCTAGCATCTTGAGTTTATTTTGTTAAGTGGATTTTAAAGGTTAAGTGGATTTTAAGGGTTAAGTCAAATGGGTTCAGGAATACAGACTATAGATTCATTTTTTTGCGTAAACTTAACCCCTCCACTATGTTAGGAAGAAATTCTTTTCTATTTCCAGTTATTTTTAATCTCTCACCTACTATGTACATTTTTTTCTTATCCTTTTTTGTACTTTAAGTAATATTCCCAGGATTAAAAATCTCTCTGCCATTGCCCCTTAATCCTTCATTAGGATTTAATATAGACAGATTTATGAATTAATTTACATTGTGAGATTGTTGTTATATAATATTTGTGAATTTTGAAAGCTATTTTTGTTTTTCCAGAGATCAGTGTTGAAAAAAACACGTATGTTTAATAATATTACACAATCTAAATTGGAAAGGACATCTGAAAAGGAAAAAAACGCTGATTTTATTGTCGGTAGTCTCAGGACCTGCCATGTAATAATTCATGGTATTCTCACCCTCTGAGCTCTATGTTGTTATTGTTATAAACTGAGTACTGACACACAGAGACGATACATCAATTTCCCAAGATCACAGACCTGGTAAATGGAGGAGCCAGGCTTCAAAGCCTCTGCTCTGAGGAGCTATCCAGCCTCTTAATAATGAAAGCTCGGTTTAGGAAACTTCTGTAGTATAGTCTTAAGCACATTTCTTTCTTTTTCATTCTTTCTTTTTCTTTTTTTGTGAAAGGCCTGCTAGTAAATATTTTAGGCTTTGTGGGCCATATGGTCTCTGTCTGTCACAGCTGTTCAGCTCTGCTGCTGTAGCATAAAAGCAGCCAGAGAAAATATGTAAATGAATGGACATAATTGTGTTCCAATAAAACTTTATTTATGGGCATTGAAAATTGAATTTTATATAATTTACATGATGTGAAATGTTATTCTTTTGATTTTTCCCCCCAACCATTTGAAGATCTAAAGCCATCCTTTGCTTGTGGGTCGCACGAGAACTGTTGGCTGACTCGGCCTGCAGGCTCTGGTTGGCGGACCTTTCCTATAGTGTATAGTGGTGACAGCCAGAAACCTGACGTGTGGGAGGCGAGGTTACACACATTGTGAGGATGAATTTAGTAGCAACTGGCATGTCTCAGTTGGGATCAATAATTGCTAAGGAGCAGCAAGTCCCACACTAATAAATAATCTGTCACTGGGACAGCCTAGAGGCACATTTGTTAAGGTAGCCTAACTATCACAGCAAATCAGCCCTAAAATCTCAGTGGCTTATGGAAGTTGATATGAGGATGTGTGGAGGGAAAGGTTGATAGATGGTTTTTCTTTTTTTTTTTTTTTTCCTCCCAAACAATGGTCAGTTCAGTTCCAAGAATAGCATCAACATTATGATTTGTATTTTCTACAAACAAGGACATTTTCTCACATAGTAACAATGCAACATAAAAGTCAGGAAATTAACTCATACCTGTTACTACAATCGAATCCCCACACCGATTCATGTTTTGCTAATTATCCCAGTGTCAGGATCACACATTTAGTTGTCATGTCTCTAGTTCTTTTTAATCTGGAACATTTTCTCAGTGTCCTTGTCTTTCTTTTTTTTAAATTTATATATATAATATATACTATTCATTGTTTCTAAGAACAGTTTAGAGCTTTAGCTTTTTATTTTTTAAGTTTATTTTTTTTCCTTTTTCAGTTTTATTAGGTAGAATTATTACAGTTCAACTGCACATATGTATTATATTGCCTGTAAATACATATATACAGTACACTGCACTTTTTTTAGTTTACATATATGTGCTGATTATTGTTTTTAAGAATATTAGAGCTTTAGCTTTTTAAACTTACATAGTTATCAAAGGAATAGAGCCAACTACAAAATAAGAATCAACAGAATATGGTAATCCAGTCATAAAGGACAGTCAAATGTGCTTACACATATTCAAGAAATCAATCATCTAAGTTATAAATAATAAGTAGTTCATTTGTATCTTTTTTAAAAAATCACACATATAAACAATATCATATGGCACTTTTCTCTTTCTGGCTTACTTCACTTAGAATGACGATCTCCAGGTCCATCCATGTTGCTGCAAATTGCATTATTTCATTCTTTTTTATAGCTGAGTAGTATTCCATTGTATAAATATACCATAGCTTCTTTATTCGGTCATCTGTTGATGGACATTTGAGTTGTTTCCATGTCTTGGCTATTGTATATAGTGCTGCTATGAACATTGGTGTGCATATGTCTTTTTCAATTATATTTTTTCTCTGAGTATATGCCCAGGAGAGGGATTGCTGGATCATATGGTAAGTCTATTTTTAGTTTTTTAAGGAACCTCCATACTGTCCTCCATAGTGGCCAATGTAAAGTGTACCAATTTACATTCCCATCAACAGTGTAGGAGGGTTCCCTTTTCTCAACACCCTCTCCAGCATTTATTTTTTGTAGACTTTTTAATGATGGCCATCTGGCTGCTGTGAATGCTCAGAATGAGTTTGGAAGTGTTCCTTCCTCTGCAATTTTTTGGAATAGTTTCAGAAGGATAGTTGCTAACTCTTCTCTAAATGTTTGGTAGAATTTTTGTTTATTGAGAATTTAATTACTGATTCAATTTCAGTACTGGTAATTGGTATATTCATATTGTCTATTTCTTCCTGGTTCAGTCTTTCCAAATTATACCTTTCTAAGGAATTGTCCATTTCTTCTATGTTGTCATTTTTTTGGGGGGGTTATGGTTGCTCATAGCAGCCTCTTATGATCCCTTGTATTTCTGTGGTATCAGTTATAATTTTTTTCATTTCTGATTTTATTAATTTGGGTCCTCTCCCTTTTTTTCTTGATGAGTCTGACTAAAGGTTTATCAATTTTGTTTATCTTTTTAAAGAATCAGCTTTTAGTTTCATTGATCTTTTCTATTGTTTTTTAAGTCTCTATTTCATTTATTTCTGCTCTAATCTTTATAATTTCTTTTCTTCTACTAACTTTGGGTTTCATTTGTTCTTAATCCAGCTGCTTTAGGTGTAAGGTTTGGTTGTTTACTTGAGATTTTTCTTGTTGCCTGAGGTAGGCTTGTATTGCCATTAAGTTTCCTCTGAGAACTGCTTTTGCTGTGTTCCAGAAGGATGGATCATTGTGTTTTCATTTTCACTTGTTTCAAAGTAATTTTGGATTTTCTCTTTGATCCAGTGATCCATTGGTTGTTTAGTAGCATATTGTTTAGCCTCCATGTGTTTGTAGTTTTTGAAGTTTTTTTTTTTTTTCTTGTAGTTGATTTCTAATCTTACAGCATTTTGATCTGAAAAGATGCTTGGTACAATTTCAGTTTTCTTAAATTTACTGAGGCTAGCTTTGTGGGCGAGCATATGGTCAATTCTGGAGAATGTTTCATGTGCACTTGAGAAGAATGTGTATTCTGTTGCTTTTGGATGGAATGCTCTGTAGCTATCAATTAAGTCCATCTGGGCTAATATATTATTTAGGGCCTGTATTTCCTTTATTGATTTTCTGTCTGGATGACCTGTCCTTTGATGTAAGTAGGGTGTTAAGGTCCCCCCACAATTATTGTGTTATTGCCAACTTCTCCTTTTATGTCTGATAACAACTGCCTTATATATTCAGGTGCTCCTATGTTGGGTGCATATATATTTACAATCATTATATCCTCTTCTTGGATTGATCCCTTAAGCATTATGTAGTGTCCTTCTTTGTCTCTTGTAACAGTCTTTATTTTAAAATCTGTTTTGTCTATATAAATACTACTACTCCAGTTTTCTTCTGTTTTCAATTTGCATGGAACATCTTTTTCCATCCCCTTACTTTCAGCCTGCATGTGTCTCTTGCTCTGAGGTGGGTCTCGTGTAAATAGCATATATATGGGTCTTGTTTTTATATCCATTCAGCCAGTCTATGTCTTTTGGATGAGCATTTAATCTATTTACATTTGAGGTAATTATTGTTATATATTTTTTTATTGCCATTTTGTTAATTGTTTTGGGCTTGTTTTTGTAGGTCTTTTTTTTTTCTTTTCTTTTCTTTTTCTCCTTCTTTTTGTTCTCTTGTGGTTTGATGACTAGAGAAGTTCCTTTAACATTTGTTGTAAGGCTGGTTTGGTGGTGCTGAACTCTTTTAGCTTTTGTTTATCTGTGACGCTTTTGATTTCTCCATCAAGTCTGAACAAGAGCCTTGCTGGATAGAGTATTCTTCGTTTTAAGTTCTCCCCTTTCATCACTTTAAGTATATTGTGCCACTCCCTCAGGCCTGTAGAGCTGCTGCTGAAAAATCATCTGATAACCTTATGGGACTTCCCTTGTATGTTATTTGTTGCTTTTCTCTTGCTAATTTTAATATTTTCTTCCTGTTGTTAATTTTTGTCAATTTGATGACGATATGCCTTGGTGTGTTCCTCTTTGGGTAGATTCTGTGTGGAGCTCTGCACTTCCTGGACTTAAGTGACTGTTTCTTTCCCAAGGTAGGGAAGTTTTCAATTATTATCTCTTCAAACATTTTCTCAGGTCCTTTCTCTCTCTTCTCTTTCTGGGACCCCTATAATGTGAATATTAGTGTGCTTCATGTTGTCCCAGAGTTCTCTTAGAGAATGAAAAGAAGTAAGGATAATTTTTTTTCTGTTCTGAAGTAGTGATGTCCACTAATCTGTCCTCTAGATCATTGATCCATTCTTCTGCTTCATTTATTCTATTCTTGGTTCCTTCTAGTGTGTTATTCATTTCAGTAATTTTATTCTTCATCTGTGGATATTCTTTATATTTTCCAACTCTTTGCTAAAAATATCACTCTGTGCATCTATACTCCTCCTGAGTTCTCTGAACATCTTTGCCATCATTACTTGAAACTCTTTCTCAGATAAATTGCCTATCTCCTCATCACTTATGTCTTCTTCCGGGATTTAACCTTGTGCCTTGGCCTGGAAGATATTCCTCTGCCGCTTCGCATTGTCTGTCTTTCTATCTGTATTTTTAGGTATGTTAGTTATGTTTCTTGATCTTGGAAAAGTGGCCCTCTGTGGGAGACGTCCTATGCATCCCAGCAGTATACTCCTCTTTTGTCACCCAAGGCCAAGGTCCAGCTGGTCCCAGTGTATTTGTGGATTCCTTCCACAGGCTTTGGGATTACTGTTTTCTTATTTCTGGTATCTGCCTCCTGGTGGAAGAGGCTGGGCTAGAGGCTTATGCAGGTTTCCTGGCAGGAGGAGCCAGTGCCTGCCTACAGCTGGGTGACACTTAGTCCTGGACCTCTGGTGAGCAGGGCTGTGTCTAGAGGCATTTGTGGCTCAGGAAGTCTGCTGATGGATGGGTCTGTGTTCCCACCCAGTATGTTGTTTGGCCTGAGGCTTCCCAGCCCTTAAGCCTATAGGCTGTTGGGTGGGGCTAGGTCTTGGTGCTACTGATCCAATCAAGATTCAGCCTCCAGGAAAGCTCATGTAGATGAACACTCCTGGAATGTCTGCCACCAGCTTTTATGTCCCCTGGGTGAGCCACAGCTGTCCCCTACCTTCCCAGGAGATCCTCCAAAACCAGCTGGCAGGTACAGCCCAAGTTTCTATGAAGTCACTGCCTCTGCCCTTGGACCTGGCACATGCAAGATTCTGTGTACACTTCCCAAGAGAATGCAGTCTCTGTTTCCCCTAGTTCCATGGGGCTCCTGGAGTTAAGCCCCTCTGGCTTTCAAAACCAGATTTCCTGGGGTCTCCTCCTCCCAATGCTGGAACCCTGGGCTGGGGAGCCTGACATGGGGCTCAGAACTCTCACTCCTGTGAAAGGGCCTCTGTGACTTAGTTTTTCTTCAGTTTGTAGGCCACCCACCTGGGGGTATGGGGCCCAATAGTATCATGAGCATGCCCCTCCTACCATCCTGCTGTGGTTCCCTCTTCATCCTTCCAGTTGAAGGTCTTTTTTGCTAGGTTCCAATCTTCTTTTCCAATAGTTGTTTAGCAGTCAGTTGTGGTTTTGTTGTAGTCATGAGGACTTGCCTGCTCTTGTCTTTCATGACCAGGGAATCTTTGAAGATTACATAACTATTATGTTGTAAACTGTCCCTCCATTTTTTTTTGTCTAACATTTCCTCGAGATTACCTTCAGGTGATGCATTTTTGCCAGGAATATCTCAGAAGTGATTTTGTGATTTCTTTACATTACATGGAACATGATTACAGTTTGCCTTAGTACAGCTAATGTTAATTTATTTTTTCTAGTTTTATTGAGATATGATTGACATACAGCACCATGTAAGTTTAAGGTATATAATATAATAATTTAATCTACATATATTTTGATATGTACCACAATTAAGTTTACTTTACATCCCTCATCCCATATATGTATATATAGTTTTTTCTTTTATGAGTAGAACTGTTAAGAGTAAATTCTAACAACTTTCAAATAGACCATAGAGCTATGTGAACTATAGTCATCATGTTGTATGTTGCATCCCTGGTACTTATTTATTGTATAATTGGAAGTTTGTGCCTTTTGAATGCCTTCCTCCAATTTCCCCTCTCCCCATCCACCTTGTCTAGTAACCATAAATCTGAACTCTTTTTTCCTATGAGTTTTTTTTTTTTTTAAGATCCCATATATAGATGAGATCATACAGTATTTGTCTTTCTCTTTCTGACTAACTTCATTAGCACAATGCCTTCAAGGTCCATCTGTGTTGTTGGAAATGGCAGGATTTTCTTTTTTATGGCTGAATAATACTTCTTTGTGTGTATGTACACACACACACACACACATATACGTATACTATGACTTCTTTATCCATTCATCCACTGATGGACAGAAGTTGTTTTTATGTCTTTACTATTGTAAATAATGCTTGTGTGAATATGGATGTGCAGATACCTGTATGACATAGTATTTTCAATTCTTTTGGATATATTTCCAGAAGTGGAAATGCTGGATCATATGGTAGTTCTATTTTTAACTTTTTGAGGAACCTCTAAAGTGTTTTCTATAGCAGCTCTACCAATGTACGTTACCACAACCAGTGCATGAGGGTTCAGTCTTCTCCACATCCTCTCCAGCATTTGTTATCGTTTGTCTTTTTTATGACAATATGGGTGAGATGGTGAGGTGATATCTTATTGTGGTTTGATTTGATTTCGAGCATCTTTTCGTGTACGTTTTGGCCATTCATATTTCTATTCAGGTCCTTTACCTATTTTTTAAACAGATTATTTGGGTTTGGTAGGTTTTTTTGATACTGAGTTGTATAAGTTCTTTATTTTGGATATTAACCCCTTATCAGATAAATGGTTTGCAAATATTTACTTCCATTTTGTAGACTGTCTTTTCATTTTATTGATCATTTCTTTTGCTCTGCAGGAGCTTTCTAGGTTGTAGTCCCCTTTTATTTTTGATTTTGTTGCTTGTGCTTTAGGTGTCATATTAAAAAAAAATTGTCAAGACCTGTGTAGTGGACCTACCACTTGCTTTCTTCTAGGAGTTCTATACTTTTGGCCTTATATTTCAGTCTTTGATGAATCTTGAATTAATTTTTGTGAAAGATGTACAATAAGGGTTTAGTTTCATTTTTTTATATATGACTGTCCAGTTTTCTGGCACCATTTATTCAAGAGACTATCCTTTCTCCACTGGATATTCTTGGCTCCCTTGTCAAAAATTAGTTTATTATATATGTGTGGCTTAGTTTCTGGGTTCTCAATTCTGTTCCTTTGGTCTATGTGTCTGTTTTTGTGCCAGTGTTATAATGTTTTGATTACTATACCTTTTAAATATAGCTTGAAATCAGGAAGTATGATGCCTCGTGCTTCATTCTTAAGATTTCTGTGGCTGTTTGTGGTCTGTTTCTTTATATACATTTTACTATTTTTTCTACTTCTGTTAAAAAAAAAAAGCCTATAGAATTTTAATAGGAATTGGTTTGTGGTAGTATAGATCTGTTAATCCTATTGATTCTTCTCATTTATGAACTTGAGATATCTTTACATTTATTTGCATCTTTTTCAGTTTCCTTCATCAGTATCTTGTAGTTTTTGGTGGCGATCTTTCATCTCCTTGGTTAAATTTATTACTAATATTTTATTATTTTTGATTGTATTCTAAATGAGATCATTTTCTTTGTTTCAGATAATTTGTTGTTAGTATAGAGAAACAATTTTTGTATGTTAATTTTGTCCTGGAACTTTACTGAAATGATTAACTTTTTTTTTTTTTTTTTGGTGGGGCATGATTGCTATACATAAAATCATGTCATCTGAAAATACAGCCAGTTTTACTTCTTCCTTTCCAATTCTGATGCTTTTTATTTGTCTTGCCTGATTGCTCAAGCTAGAACTTCCAGTGCTGTATTGAATAGGAGTGGTGAGAGTTGGGCACTCTTGTGCCTTCCTGATCTTGGAGGAAAAGTTTTCAGACTTTCACTATTTAGTATGATGAAAGCTGTGGCCTTTTCACATAGAGCCTTTATCAGGTTGAAGCACTTTCTTTCTGTACCTAATTTGTTAAGAGTTTTTATCATGAACAGATAATGAATTTTGTGAAATGCTTTTTCTGCATTTATTGAGATATTCCTTTCATTCTGTTAATATATTACATATATTGATTTATATATGTTGAATCATCCTTCCATCTCAGGGATAAATCTCATTGATCATGGTGAACGATCCTTTTAATGTGCTGCTGAATTCACTTTAAGTTTTGTATCTATATTCATCAGTAATATTGGCCTGTAGGGTTATTTGTTTTCCTAGCCGTATCCCTTTCTAGCTTTGGTGTCAGAATAATGTGGATCTTGTAAAATGATTCTGGGAGTGTTCCTTCTTCTAGGATTTTTTGGAAGAGTTTGAGAAGGATTAATGTTAATTCTTTAAATGTTTGGTAAAACACATAGTTATTCACAGTAGGGTTTTATAAGCTTTTGTATTTCTATGGTGTCAACTATAATCTCTCCCTTTTCATTTGTAATTTTGTTGATTTGGGTCTCCACTCTTTTTTGATTAGTCTAGGTAATTTTCTTTTCAATTTTGTTTATATTTTCAAAGAACTAACAGTAGTCTTGTTAATCTTTTCTATTGTTTTCCTATTCTCTATTTTACTTATTTCTGATCTAATCTTTTTCTTTACTTCTGCTAACATGGCATTCAATTTGTCTGACCCATCCCCCGCCAACTTTAATTTCTACTTTGATCTATTGGTTGTTTAGGAGAATGTTTAATTCCAAGTATCTGTGAGTTTTCCAGTCTTCCCTCTTACTAATTTTTAGTTTCATATGACAGGGTCAGAGAAGCTATTGGTATGATTTCAGCCTTCTTGAATTTACTGTCTTTTTGAGGGGTTGAACATACGACCTCTTCAATAAAATGTTCCATGTGTGTGAAAGAAGACTGTGTCTTCTGCTGCTGTCAGATAGTGTTCTGTACATGTCTCTCATGTTCATTTTGATCTACATTGTTCAAATCTGCTACTTCCTTACTGATTCTGTCTTTAGAGCAGAATATTAAAGTCCTTAACTATATAAATTGTGGTTTATTTCTCCTTAGAGATCAGTGAGGTTTTTTTTTTCCTCTTTCTTTCCTTCTCTCTGTCCCTCTGAATCCACCCACACAACTATCTATGTATCTTTCTTTTTACCTACTTACCTTTCCATTCATCCAGCTACCCACCCTTCCATTCATCCATCAATGTACACATGTACCTATCCAGGCACCCACGTAACTTTTTAAATTCCTTCTTCCTTTCTCCTTCCCTCCCACATACCTATCTTTTTACCTACTTACGTCTCCATTCATCCAGCCACCCACCTGCGTTTATTTCTTCCTTCCTTCCTTCCTTCCCGTCTCTCTCCTCCTCTGCATCCCCCAACCCACATATCTATCTTTTTAACTACCTACCACTCCATTTGTCCAGCTACCCATCCTTCCATTCATCCATCAATCCATGTAAGTACCTATCCAGGCACCATATTACTTTCTTTCTTTCCTTCCTGCTACCCACCTTTCTTTCTCTTCCTTCCGTCTCTCTCCCTCCCACATATTTTTACCTACCTACCTCTCCATTCGTCCAGCCACCCACCAATCCATACATCCAACTATATACCAACCCATATACCTATCTTTCTTCCCTTTCCCTCCCTTCCACATATGTAACTTTTTACCTACTCAACTCTGCATTTGTCCAGCCATCACCCCTTCTGAACATCTATCAATCCATACACTTACCTATCCAACCATCCATGTAACTTTTTAACTTCCTTCCTTTCTACTTCCCTCCCTGCCTCCCCATTCTCCACCTACCCATCCACCTATGTACCAAATCATATACCTACCTATCCAGCCACTCACTTCTTTCTCTCCTTTCTGTTCATCTCGCTCACTGCCTCCCATATATCTGTTTACCTGTCCATTTGTCCAGCCACCCACACATGTTTTTCTTTCCTTCCACCTCTCTCCCTCCACATATCTATCTCCGAACCCATGTACCAACATATCCAGACACCCACCTACATTTCTTTCCTTCTTTCTTTCTCTCCCTCCATATCCACCCACCCACCTATCTTTATCCCTACCTACCTCTACAGTAGTCCAACTACCCACCCTTCCATACATCCATCTATCTACGAACCCATGTACCTACCTATCCAGACACCTTTCTTCCTTCCCTCTCTCCAACATATGGAACTTTTTACCTACTTACCTCTGCATTCGTCCAGCCACTCACCTTCCTTTATTTCTTTCCTTCATTCCTCCCTCCATTCCTTTTTCTGTCCCCTGCATCCACCCATCTACCTATCTTCTTATGTACTTACCAATCCAGCCACCCACCTTTCCATACATCCATGAATCCATGTACCTACCCATCCAGCCAACTTTCTTTCTTCCTTCCATCTCTCTCCCTCCCTCCCACAATCTTTTTATCTACTTACCTGTCCATTCATCCAGCCACCTACCCATCCATACATCTATCTATCCAGCCACAGAGCTTTCTTTCTGTCTCTCCGTCTCTCTCCCCATCCCTTCGCATCCTCCCCCCAACCTATATTTTTATGTACTTACTTCTGCATTCGTCTAGCCATGCACCCTTTATACATCCAACTATGAACCCATGTACCAACGTATCCAGCCACCCACCTACGTTTCTTTCCTTCCTTTTTCTGTCCCCTGCAGACACCCTCCTATTTACATATCTTTTTACCTACCCACCTACCAATCCATTCATCCATCAATCCATGTACTTACCTATCCAATCACCCATGTAACTTTTTAACTTCTTCCTTCCTTTCTCCCTCCCCATCCTCCACCCATCTATCCTTTTACCTATCTACCTATCCATTCATCCACCCACCCATCCATCTATGTAACAACCCAATTTACCTACCTATCCAGCCACCCACTTTCCTTTATTTCTTTCCTTCACTCCTCCCTCCATTCCTTTTTCTGTCCCCTGCATCCACCCATCTATCTTCTTATGTACCTACCAATCCAACCATCCAGCCACCCCTTTCCATACATCCATCTATGAATCCACGTACCTACCTATCCAGCCAACTTTCTTTCTTCCATCTCTCTCCCTTCGCATCCTCCCCCTCCACCTATCTATCTATATTTTTATCTACTTACTTCTCCATTCATCTAGCCACCTACCCTTTTATACATCCATCTGTAAACCCATGTACCGACGTATCCAGCCACCCAATTACGTTTCTTTCTTTCCTCTCTCTCCCGCCTCCACCAACCCACCTTTTTCCCTAGCTACCTCTACATTTGTCCAACTACCCTCCCTTCCGTACATCCATCTAAAGGCCTACCCAGCCACCCACATAACGTTACTTTTTTCCTTCCTTCCTTTCTCCCTGCCACCCCATCCTCCACCCACATATCCATTTGTCCAGGAACTCACCCTTCCATACGTCCATCTATGAACCCATGTACCTACCCATCCATTCATCCATCTATGTGTCAATCCATATACATATCTATCTAGCCATCCACATAATGTTCTTTACTTTCCTTCCTCCTTCCACCCACCTTTCTATCCTTTCACCTACCTATCTAGCCACGCACATTTCATTCATTCTTCCTCTCTTCCTGTCTCTCTCCTCCTCCCTTTGCATCCTCCCACCCACCTTTTTACCTATCTACCTATCCATTCATCCACCCACTCATCCTTACATGCATCTATATAACAACCCATATACTGACCTATCCAGCCACCCACCTTTTTTCCCCTTCTTTATTCCTTCCTTTTTTCTCTCTCCCTCCATCCACTACCCCCCTTTCCATACATCCATCTATCTATCCATGTAAGTACCTATCCAGCCACCCACATTTCATTCTCTTTCTTTCCTTCCATCTCTCTCCCTCCCTGCTACATATTTATCTTTTACCTATTTACCTCTCCATTTGTCCAGCCACCCACCCTTCCATACATCTGTCAATCCATGTACGTATCTATCCAGCCATCCATGTAATGTTCTTTATTTCTTGCCTTCCCTCCTTTCTCTCTCCCTCCCTCTCTACCACCCCATCCGCCACCCACCTTTCTTTCTTCCTTTCCCTATCTATATTTTTCCTACTAACTTCTCCATTTGTCTAGCCATGCACCCTTCCTTGTTTTTCTCTGTCTCTTCTCTCTCCCTCCACGTACACCCACCCACCTTTTTCTCTACCTACCTCTACATTCATCCAACTACTCACCCTTCCATACATCTATCAATCCATCTAAGTCCCTACTCAGCCACCCACATAACTTTTTTTCTTCCTTCCTCCCTGTCACCCCATCATCCACCCACTTTATCTATCCACTTACCTACCAACCTATACATTTGTCCAGGAACCCACCCTTCAATACATCCATCTATCTATGAACCCATGTACCTACCTATTAAGACACCCAACTTTTTCCTTCCTTCTTTCTATCTCCCTCCCACATATCTATCTCTTTACCTACTTACCTCTGTATTCGTCCATACATCTATCAATCCGTCTATGTACCTATCCAGCCACACACATTTCCTTCCTTCCTTCCCCCTCCTCTCCCTCCGCATCCTCCCACCCAACTATCTTTTTACCTGCTTACCTCTCCATTCGTCCAGCCACCCAGTTTTCCATACATCCATCTACTACCTCATGTACCTACATATCTACCCACCCACCTTCCTTCCTTCCTTTTTTCTGTCCCCTGCATCCACCCACCTATCTACCTCTCCATTCATTCAGCTACCCACTCTTCCACACATCAATCATTTAAGTACCTATTCCAGCCACCCACATAACTTTCTTTACTTCCTTCCTTCCCTCTCTCCCCATCTTCCACCCACCTACCCTTCCATCTCCCTACAAACCTATATACCTACTTATCCAGCCACCCATTTTTCCTGGTCCTTGATTTTGTTCATTGGTATCTGTGAATTTGATTAAGCATTCTCCTCACCTGTTCTCTGTGGCAGAGAGAGTTCTTCACTAGTCAGCTCAGTTTAGCTCTGGATTTGTTCACAGATAACTCCCTTGGGTGTCTAGGCTTGATAACAGGGTCTGTTTCGGGGTGAGGCAACTGCCTGAGCTTTGAGGTCAGAGTGGGGTGGCTGCTAGCTGAGGATTTGGATAGGACTTCTGGCTTGCTTCCCTCACCAAACAAGGATGAAATATGGTTTCTGCAGCTGCCTGGGTCCTCTGGTGAGACAGTTGGGGCTTAGTTCTTAGCAGTTAGGGCTATGAATTAGCTTCCCTTCCCTGGCAGAACAGGAGAAATGTTCCCAGGACCTGCATAGCTCATTGTTTTGGACCCAAATTAGGCAGGACTGAATTCCCTGACCAGACAAACCACCTGTTTAGCTTTGCAGGTGGGGAAAGCCACAGGCTATGCTCTCTGTTCAGCTTACACTGTATGCGGGTCTGCTGAGTGGGTAAGCAGCTTCTCACGTGCTCTGCTTAGGTCACCTGTTCGGGCAGCCTGAAGCTGAGCCATGATGTGGGGGAGAGACAGATGTTACCCTGGGCTCTCGTTCCCCTTTGGAATGAACCATAGGCTCAGGGACAATCATTCTGTGTGGAGCTGTGCTGGCCTGAGGGAGGGCAGTGTAATCAGCATACAACTATTTCTTTTACCTCTAATGCAGACGGTCTTGGTCTCTGTGATGCAGGTGATGCTTCAATCTCACTCCCATGTTCTAGGATTTTCTCATTAATGAATAGTTGTTATTTGTGACTTTGCTCCCCATCACAAGAGGAACAACTGACTTACATCACAACCTTGGTGATATCATTCTCTAGAAGTGTTTCTTTACATGTTCATTAGAAACCCAGCCTGATGGATGCTCTCCCATCTTCAACAGCGCTCCCAATATCACCTGAGAATCAACATCAGCTTGATTTTGAGAAAAGATCAGAATTACAGGATCTTAAGAGGTTTTTATGGGACAGTCCTAGAAATGGCATAAGAACTTTGGCCCACATTCCACTGATCATAACCCAGTCACATGGACATTAGGATGTTTAAGGAAGGCTGGAGAATATGTTGTCTACTTTGGCAACTGCTAACAGCCTGAGTTATACACAATAGGGAGCAAAAATCTTTGGCAGACAACTAGCCATCTTTGCTATAAGACATTGAAAAGTATATAACCTCTCTTCATGTTGTCTAGTATATAAAGAAGATAACTAATAGAATGTCCAGTTAATGTAGCATGTTCAAATATATCATACCTGTCTGAAGAATGATTCCTTTACCTGAAAGAAATGATTTGAATACTTACCTAGAGGCTAGATAAAGGGTGCCAGAGAGGAAAAATCTAGTATCTCCAGCAGTTCTAGAAAAGAACGTATACAGACCAGTAGCATTAAGCATCTAATCCTGACAGGCCTATTCTGTATAGAATGGATACGTCAAATGTGTATGTTGGTGATGGTAGCCATTGAGATTATCCAGTAAGACTTACTGTGATTGTATAATTGCATATTTAACATAAAATCATCTAATAATCCTATGATCTCCCACATAAATTTTTCTTGTAGGAAAAGAAGATACTGCTAGCTAGTAAGTATTCTGTTTTGCCTGGCTGTTTTATTTCTCTGTGTAAAACAATTCATTAGCATTTTGGTTAAGTACATCAATCTCTTATGAGGTAAATTAGCATAGGTTTTAGAGTTTCATAGTACTAATTTCCCTATCCAATTTCGAAATCAATTGAAAAAGAAGACCAATAGAGTTAGGTAGATGAGAGATCATATATGACTTGTTTACATTAATAAAGTTAATACTGGAAACTGGGACATATGTCTGCAGAATTACACAGGTTTACCCTTCCAATCAAGGCAATGCTGGAAGGATGCACACCACCTCCTACAGAGTTTCCCCTATATGGTTTATGACACAAAGAAGCAAAGCATAGCATTGGACACATGGTGGCAGCAGATTCAACTCCCAGGAGGCCTTGAGCTTCATTATACACTCATTGTAATATATTAACACGGTAAATGGCACTCACAAGGCTGATCATAAAAGGTCAAACAGTGGGCAGTGGCCCTTTTCCTGGGAATCCCAGCCCCTTCTACAAAGTAGTTGGAATAATCCTCCCACTTGTTAACATATAAAATAACCAAGCACATAAAAATTAGCAACATTGCATCTCATGGACGCTCTCCCTTCAGAGTAAAATGGCCCACAATCTGTCTATGGATTATGTATCTAAGTAAATCTACCTTTACTTTAAAAAAAAAAAAAGATCAGAAAGACACATTTCTTATGTGTAATCTAAAACATGATACAAGTGAACTTATTTACAAAATAGACAGACTCACAAACAGAAAACAAACTTATGGTTACAAAATGGGGAGGGATAAATTAGAAGTTTAGGATGAGCAGATACAAACTACTATATATAAAATAAGATAAACAACAAAGACCTACCATATATCCCGGGTAACTACAGTCAATATCTTGTAATAACCTATAGTGGAAAAGAATCTGAAAAAAGGATATATATGCATATACATATACACATCTATATAACTGAATCACTTTGCTATACACCTGAAACATTGTAAGTCACTATTTATTTCAATTAAAAAAAAATTAAAAAGGATGGTAGCAAGCATGCCCAGGCCGTCAAACTGGCAAGTCATCTATTTGCCATGAGACTGAGAGGCAGAGAGATGCCCTGAGAATTAAACTAGAAGAGCTCACTCCATGTGACACTGATCTGGTTGGGGCAGGTGAAGACAGCAGCAGCATTCACGTATGACAAACACGAATTATTCCCCTAGAGATAACCAATGACCTGTGAGTGTATGTAAATTAATTTTTTTTTTTTAGTTGTAGGTCTGAGAACCCAAAGTTTATACCACAGAAAACAATGTGTGCCGTCCAAGTGCATAGGCATCATTTTCAAATAACATTTCTATGTTGTTGCTCCTTACCTTCAGCAGTTTCTAATATTTACAGTTTCTTAACTCAAGATTCTTATTCTGTCCAACTACTTTTGAGACAGAGCAGATAGTTTTAACATGTAAACATTCTTTTTCACATCATAGCATTTGTGTATAAGCACAAGTTTAAATCATACAACTAAATGAAAATAGGAAACAACTGAAAATATAGACAACACCATTATATTAATGGTGACTTCAAAGTTATATTGGCAATAGGAAATTTCTTAAGGTAGCAAGAAAAAAATCAGTATCATGATACACTGAGGGAGAGCAGAGTCACATTTTAAAGATTTATTACTGAGGGCTTACAATTGAAAGGCAGATGTGCTCATGCAGAAATCGACGAAAATGATCTGATATGCCAAGGAAACAAAACAAACACTACTTCAGAAGAGCTGAAAAGTTAAGCATTGATTGGAAGTATGATACTTAAAAGACAAAGACATTTTTGTACCTTTTGCCTCACTCAAAAGATGCAAGAAAATCTTTCAGAAAAGAATAAAATTTGACATTGTCTGTGAAAATGATATTTAGAAGTGATGTATTTTAACTTTAATATGCTCTCCTTATGAAAGACTCATGCAATCTCCAACAGTTGCTAGTTCACTTAATTGTACCATAACTCAGGGTGTGAATAATGCTATTAATAGGTCCAGAAATATTTTCTTGCCTTAAACAATTTAGAGTTCTATTTTAAATACTTTTCATAATTTTGCATTATGGCATTTGAATCACAACTGCATTTAAAACTACTGTGAAAAAAGCAGTGAAAGTGACAGGCCTTACCCCAATGGACAGGCAGTTGATACTTTCGCATGAAGCATCAGTGCAGAGCAAGAAATTCACTTCTGGTTTCACGGGAATACTAATTAGGCTGTGTCTGTATACAACCAAGTGAGTTAAGATTCAATTTATAAAGTGAAATTCATAAGAGACACATTTAGTGGTCAAAATGAGGAAAAAAAGAAAAAGATTCTTGGTAAAGTAGTAGCCTATTTATAAATATGATGGATGAAGGAAGGATATTGATGGGCCATCTCTATTTTTTCCAGACTGTTTCTACACCAAGAACAGCAATGGTGGTGGTGAATCATAATGGAGGCTAGACTATGAGTAGCATCCAGTGTTACAGCAGGGGACTGAACTGACTAAGCAGAAATCAAAACTAACCATCAAACAAAATACCTAAGCACTACATGCTTCACCAAGAACTAACAAACATCTTCTATCTGGGTGACTGCGTGTCCTGAGGGTGGAATGCCAAAAGCTGAATTCTCAGCATTTTCTTCCTGGAGTTGTGATCCCAAATCAATATTCATCTGTTTGCCTTAACTATTGCCGAGCAAACAGCTGTACCACATAAAATTACCTCGTTCGAAGACGAAGTGGAGGCAAAAAGTTCCAGCTCAGAACATATGCACTGATACTGTAGGAAAGGGAGGAGTGATAAATATAATAATTAAGCTTATAAGCTTTTGCACAGCAAAGGAAAGCAAAACAAAAAGACAACCTACAGAATGGGAGAAAATATTTGCAAATGATACAACTGACAAAAACTTAATTTCCAGAACATATAAACAGCTCATACAACTTAATAGAAATAAACAATCTAAAAATGGGCAGAAGAATTAAGCAAGCAATTCTCCAGTGAAGACATATAAATGGCTGATAGGTAGATGAAAAGATGCTCAGTATCACTAATGATCAGAGAAATGCAAATCAAAACTACAATGAGGTATCACCTCACACCAGTCAGAATGGCCATCATTAAAAAGTCCATGAACGATAAATGCTGGAGAGGCTGTGTAGAAAAGGGAACCCTCCTACACTGCTGGTGGGAATGCAATTTGATGTAGCCATTATGGAAAACAGTATAGAGATTTCTCAAAAAAGTAAAAATAGACTTACCTTACAATCCAGCAATCCCATTCCTGGGCATATGTCCAGAGGGAACTCACTGCAAAAAGATACATGCACCCCAATGTTCATAGCAGCACTATATACAACAGCCAAGAAATGAAAGTAACCTAAATATCTATGGACATATGACTGGATAAAGAAGTTGTGGGGGGTGTTTGTGTGTGTGTGTGTGTGTGTATAATGGAATACTACTCAATGATAAAAAATAATGCCATTTGCAGAGCGTCATCTAAGTGAAGTAAGCCAGAAAGAGAAAAATAATATATCACTCATATGTGAAATCTAAAAAAAGAAAGAAAAAGACACTAATGAACTCACCTACAAAACAGAAACAGACTCATAGACACAGTAAACTTACGGTTACTTGGGGGAAGGGGAAGGGATAAATTTGGGAGCTTGAGATTTGTAAATGTTAGCCACTATATATAAAAATAGGTTTAAAAAATTCAAATAACACACTTCAGAAAAAATAATTCTACCCAGACAACAGGAAACATTTCACACAAATACATCTCCATACCCTTAAACAAACCTCTCCTTTAGAAAAAAATTCTAACATAAAATGAAATGTAAAGGATAAAGGAGATTGAAAATAGTGATTAAAAAAGAGAGAAGGCACAGTAGCAGATAAAATAGGAACCAGCAAACCACAGAAAATGTAGAAATGAAGCAATCAAACCACTACACTAATGTAAACTACATTTGAACCAGGAAGAAATAGAAGAAATACTACTGAAAACAGAGAAAGGAATAAGGACAAACACAACCAAAGTAGGAAAAACAAAATAGTTTAAAACATTTTAATGAATGTGATTAATGGGATGATAGACATGGAAAAAACAGAAAACGAGTGGAATTCTAAAAAGAGACTATTTTAAAAATTCACAAAGAACATTTCCTGAAATAATAGGAGAATTGGCTCTCTAGACCAAAAATGCAAAATTTGTCCCAGGAAAAGTTGATTTAAAATGATGAACCCTGGCATACGTTGATAACATTATTGAACTTGAAGGCTCAGGAAAGAAACCTATGGCATTCAGACAGAAAAATTAAATTACCTGTAAAGATGAAGCATAAAATAACTGGCTTCAGGGTTCTCTTCAGTAAATGATATTAGCCAACAGTTGAGCAATATGGAGTACTCCACACAGACATATCCTAAATTTTTTTTATAACACTTATATTTTTATTCATTTAAAATATGAATGGGACTTCTGGTTTAATATGATGATGCAGAAATCCTGAACTCACCTCCGTCCACAGACACACTAAATCTAGGCTACATGTGGAACAATAGCCTGGAAAAAGAGAAACCAACTAGCCGAGTAACCCCTGCACGCCAGGTAAGTGAGAAGGAAAGCCTAAGAAGCGGGTGGGAGTGGCGGAGAGGCAAACTGGCCACCAGCCCACCCCCTGCACAGTGGCTCAAATCCCCACCTTCTCCTTGAGAAGCAAAAGGTTGGAACTCCAGATCAAGTATTCCAACTTGTAAGCGTCCAGCTGAGAGACAAGACCCCGAACCATCTAGTTTTGAAAGCTAACAGGGCTTGCATCCATGAGAACCAGAGGGCCACAGTGAGCTGAGAAATGGTCCTTACAGGGCCCTGGCACTCCAGACTCAGCTGTCCTACCGCCCAGTACGGAGGCAGGCATCTTCTTTAACCCACATTTAGGAGCCTGCTGAAATACTCTCCGGGGGTGGAGTTTGGCAGGTGCCAAGTTTATCCTCTCCCTCTACTCCCTCCAGCTCACTGGTGTCTTCCAGAAGGAGCTTGTACCCTTGCTGGCACCCTCATTTTTGTGGCTGCTACCCAAGGGACATCCCTATGTCACCCGGCTCTGGTGGCCAGAGAGGCATAGGCTCTCGGGTCCCCTAGGACTATAACAAACTGAGAAAGAATTCTTAGCTATCATCACCAGGGCACAGCAAGAGGCAGCAAACAGAAATGCCCAGTCTTTCTATGAAAGATGCCTATTAGCTAATACTCACAGCTGCTGTCGAGAGGCAGGGTTCTAATTAAATATATATCTAAGAGCCAACTTTAATCCTTTCCAGAGACCCTAGAGGGTGGGCAGTATCTTTGTCCTCTCCCTCTGCCATGCTCCAGCCAGCCAGTACCTCTCAGAAGGGAGCCTGTACACATGCCCCGGTTGTGCAGGTGCTGCCCAGGGGCTGCTTCTTGATCGTTTGTGGTGGCCATTGGGGCTCGAATTCATGAGTCTTGTGTCACTGTAACAAAGGGAAAGACAGTTCCTGGCTGGCTATCACCCCCATGGCAGCACAGGCAGCAGACTGAAACATACCCAAAGTCTATGAAAGAGGACCACTAGCTTGACCTGGAGCTTCTGCCTGAAGGGCAGGCTTCTCCTTTGACACACAACTAGGTGCCATCCAGGGACGAAAGCTATTCGGTACCATCTTTGTGCTCTTTCTCTGCATTACAACAGCTCACCATTATCTCACAGAAAGCAGCTTGTGCACACTTCTGACACCCAATTTTTGTGGCTGCCACCCAGGGAACACCTCTAAATGACGTAGGTCTGGTTTCCAGTGAGACTTGTGCTTGCAAGGAGCCAAGAGTGTACAGTGGAGAAAAGGACAGTCTCTTCAGTAAGTGCTGTTGGGAAAACTGGACAGTCTCATGCAAAAGAATGAAACTGGGTCACTGTGTTATACCATAAACAAAAATTAACTCCAAATGATGAACGACTTGAATGTAAGACCTGAAACCATTAAACTTCCAGAAGAAAACATACGCAGTAAGCTTTTTACATTGGTCTTGGTGATAATTTTTTCAATTTGATACCAAAAGTGGAAGTAAACAAGTGCGACCACATCAAACTAAAATGATTCTGCACAGCAGAGGAAACCAACACAATGAAGACAGCCTACTGAATGAGGAAAAAAAAAATCTTCAAATTATTTATCTTATGCAAATATATATGCAAAGTATGTGTAAAGAATTTGTACAATTCAATAACAAACAAGAAATCTATTTAAAAATAGGCAGAGCATCTAAACAGACAATTTTTCCAGAGTAAAAATATAGATGTCCAACCGGTACCTGAAAAGATGTTCAACATCACTAATCATCAGGAAAATAAAAATCAAAGCAATGATGAAATATCAACTTATTATATCTGTTAGAATGGGTATTATAAAAAAGGTATGAAATACCAGGTACTGGCAAGGATGTGAGGAAAAAGAACCTTTGTG
This sequence comes from Camelus bactrianus, assembly GCF_048773025.1. NCBI lineage: Eukaryota > Metazoa > Chordata > Mammalia > Artiodactyla > Camelidae > Camelus > Camelus bactrianus. Next base: position 38,505,382 of record NC_133540.1, read on the forward strand.
CACTGTTTGTGAGAATGTAAATTGGTACAGCCACTAGGGCAAACAGGATGGATATTCCTCCAGAATATAAACAGAACTACCATATAATTCAACAATTTTACTTCTGGGTATTTATCCCAAGAAAATAAAGATAGTATCAAAAAGATATCTGCACTCCCAGTTCCGTGAAGCACATTTATCATAGCCAAGATATGGAAGCGTCCTAAGTTCCCACTGATGGATGAGTGGATAAAGAAAGCATGAGTTTGTTTAGATGGATAGATAGATAAACATACATACACTGGAATATTATTCAGCCTTAAATGGAAAATCTTGCCATTTGCAGCAACAACATGGATGGATTCTAGGACATTATGCTCAGTGAAATAAGTCAGGAAGACAAAAACCACATGATCTCACTTACATATACAATTAAAGAAAACCCTACAAAACAAGAAACAAACCAAGCTTATAGACACAGAGAACGGATTGGTGGTTGCAAGAGGTGGGAATGTGGGGTGAGTGAAATGGGTGAAGAAGATCAAAACGCACCAACTTCCAGTCGTGGGCTGTAATGTACAGTATGGTGACTCTGGTTAATACTGTATTGCATATTTGAAAGTTCTAAAAGAGTAAATCTTGTAAGTTCTCATCACAAGAAAAATTTTGTAACTGTAACATGATGAATGGTAACTAGATTGATTGTGGTGATTATTTTGCAATATATATAAATACTGAATCATTGTACACCTGAAACTAATATAATGTTAGTGTTATATGTCAATTTTATCTCAATTAAAAATAATTAAAAATTTAAACAAAAACAAAGTCTTTCCTAAGTATATACACTTAACAAATAGAGACATGTATTTACCAAATAACCTTTCTTGATAAAGAAAAATTAAGATATTCAACCAAGAGATAATTAGCACATACAAATCAGGAATGATGAAGCTATGGTTTTAAAAGTGTCATTTCCTTATATAGAAATATATTCCATTTATAAAGTATAAAAATAAATCTTGTACAAATTTGGGCATTATTGATACCGAAATGACAATGGTTTAAGCCTTTGTAATGGGAGACCCTATTTCTCTCTCAATATACCATTTACCCCGCCTTCTCACTCAACAGTCCATTATTATATACAAGATTCAAAAGTTCATCTGTTCTGTGTAAGAGCCAGAACTAGCCTTCACTGTGTTTAAACAAATCTTTCTGGAACTCTATGTACATTCTTTGTTCCTTATTTGTAACATTACCTGTGGAATGGAAATTTACAGACTCTGCTTTGAACTTACGTTTCTGAACACAATGCCTCTATTCGACCTATTTTAACTTCAAATTACTTTATTAATTCTACATCCTTATATCCTAAACCATTATGTGTACCATAGATTTCTTTCCAAAGAATCTTTTTTCTCCTGCATGTAACCACTAACCTCTTCAAAATTTCTAAAATTTCAGGAAATACACATGAAACAGATGCCAGATTTAATTCAAATTCAGTTTGATCATATTGGGCAAAAAAAATCTATATTGGAGTAAAACACAATGGCTTTTTCTGTGGGTAAACCACAAGAAAGAAGAAAATACCAGTTTTACTGCTCACTTATCCAAAAATATTTATGGGGAATCTTAATTATCAGTGACAATTTGATGTCTGGCAAATCATGTGATCTGTGTTTATTTGTTAAAAATTAAGTAATGATAATGCTATCAGTAAAATTTTTAAAAGGACATTAACTCACAGAATTATGATGATGATTAAGTTAAATGATGCAATGAGAAATCTCTCAACTTAGTGCCTGCAATTTATCAAATGTTCAGTAATTACTGTTTTATTCTCCCAGAGTATTGGCCCGCACAATGCATTCACATAAAACAGCCCCAGTCTCTCTAAGGTGCAAAGCCAAGTAAACAACCTGGAAGTCCCCAAACACAATGCTTCTAGCCAGCAGTCATTTGGGGGAAGACAAAACCACATTGCCTCTTTCCTTTTAGGTCTGAGAAATGTAGCTTGGATATGTTCACCTTCCACAGAGTGACTTTTTGGCCTTTGCTCTGCCTTCCTGCTTGTCTCCTAAGTCCTATTTTCTGCCAATTCTATTTCAAGACTGACATGATTCCAGGTGCTCCAGCTGCCAGTTCTACAACACCGTGCTTGCTTGCCATCACAGGACTGGAAGGACAGTTACAGCAGAGAGACGTCTTCCCTGCCTGCTGTGGCAGTGAGCCTGCCACTGTGGCCACCCTGGCTTTTCACTTGCTGTGTGTAGGATCTGGCTGTCCTTTTGGATTGCCCTGTCTTGCATTTAGATGCAGAGCTTTTGAGATTAATTCCATGAGCCTTCCCTGGTACATTACCCCAGAGTATTTTTTTCCCATTATATAAATGCTCATAGCACGATTGTCATTTATCAGACATTTAGGAAGCCAAAATTATCCAGCACCACACTAAGTAATACAGACATAAAGATACCTAAAGATCAGTCACTACCTTCAAAACCTTCAGCTAGTAAAATAATCCTTAGTAATTTTTTCTAACATCCCTAAGAGGACAGAGATCCAGGATCAGAAACCTTAGTTCTTATCCAGCCAAACTGCTGTACCAGATTTCTTAGCATAGATGGTTGGGGATGTCGTAGGAAAGAGCTTCAACAAAGGAATAAGAAAAATAGCAACCAACGTTTACTGAGAGTACACAACTACCAGAAGGGTTTTACATGTATTAACTCATTTATTCTCCCTAACAATCACAGAAGTGTGGTACCATTATTATCTCTGTTTTACTGATGAAATGAAAAGCACAAGAAAATTAACCCAGGTTACCTAGTCAGTTAGAGCTGTATTTTGAACTGATGAAACAAACATTCATATTCTAAGGCAAGACAAGGAAAATTTAAACATAAAAAATTTTCTCTGCCCTTTGGCCTCCTCCCTCCCTCTACTGTGCATTGTGTGTCTCCATTATGACTCCACCAAACCTCCCCATTGGCAGCAATACCTGCTCAGCCATAAAGAACAACATTCTCCCAGCACCATCAAGACAACTCCTTAGATAATCTTCTTTCTTAATCTTACAAGGGGCCACGATGACCCATGACTCACTACTCGATTTTTACATGCAGATCCGGACTCTGCTAACTACCTACATCATTTAATGCACAGCCCTCTGTCTCAAAAATCTATAAAACATGCTTTGAACTTTAACGGGTGGGACAGTTCTTGGAGCTTTCTGAGAGGCTGTTCCCGGGTTATAATCCTCAGTTTAGCTTGAATAAAATTTTATATTTCTTAGATCAACTAGTTAATTTTTTTGTCGCTGGAACTCAGCTCTCTAGTACTGGAAAAAGTCACACGCATGCATGAACACACAAGATCACTAGTGATAGAAATATACATAGGGATATTGCTTGACTTTGGGAATGCTGGATTATGACTCTGCTAAGATCATTGCGTCGCTACACTGGTATTCTGAGATTCAAGTGCTGTAAACTGTACTACAGCCATTTCAGTAAATATATATATGTGCTTTGATTTCAATGAATCTTTACATTATACAGCATAAACATTTCCTCTACACAAACGAAGACCGATAGCATAACAGAGACTGGTGCATAGCACACATACCCTATACATTCACTGAATTATTTTCCTGGGTTTATACCTTTGTTATCCCAATTAGACTGCTCTTTGATAGCCCATTTATTTTTCTACTTAAATTTGGACTTTCTCCAAATATCAGACTTTCTGCAAGACTGTGAATTTCATAAGACACTTGATGGTGCTGTCAATTTCTGTATGATTTATTGATCCTGTGAGTTTGAATTTTGTTGATTTAACCAGTATTACATTTTCAGGTGCATGTATCTCACCTAATAAACTAGGAAGGAAATAATTTCATAATTTCCACAAGCTTTAGCACTAGAATGGAACAATTTCAGAAGATAATGGTGGTTATTTTTAGTGCAGGGATTATTTCAAAATACCAGACACACACAGGTATAAAGTGATTACTATAATCTGTGAAGCAGCTTTTTATGTTTTTACATGCTTTTATTACTAGAATTTTATTACTACATTTAAATTGCTCTAAGGTAGGATTCCCAGGTAGGGACAGCAATGTTTTCAGCTATTGTAGCTGTTCTGGGACCAATGTCAAGCTTTACAGGTTGCTTCTTATAGACTTTTTCAGGGTTAACCAAAGCAGTCAAAAATCTATGGCCTGACACATTCTGTACATTAGCCCTGTCAATATTGTGCATTGATTTGAATCCTAGCTAAATTGAAAGTCCTGAATTCCCGAACTTTAGAAGAAATCACAGCTACCTAAACTCCATTTTCTATGATCTCTAGAAAACGCATAGTGGCAGTTATCTCCCCCCCCCCCCCCCGAAAGCCATTTCTTTAGCTCATTTTCTCCTCAAAATCTATTAACAAGCTTTCTATGCCCAGCTGATTTTGAGCAAGTTAAAAATCTTATTGGGTATAAAAAAAAAAGCTCACATCCCTTGGACTTTTATCCCTGTAATGTGGGAGTGTGGCACTTCGAATGTGAAAAGAATCCATGAATAATTGAGAATTTACAAAGCTATGGAAAAGAAGACCCTTTAAGTATAAAAATGATTTGAGCAAATTAAGCCTTACCATCACCTGTATGTTGACTGCTGGATAACAATGAAGGCTACAGCAATAATTGGAAGATTTTAAGGTGCCTAGAACAATTCCTCAAGAGACATAGAAATTATTAAGCTATCAGATGATTCTGATTGACACGGGTGTTATAACCCATGTTTTAAGAAAGTTTATTAGAAGATCAGGATACCCTGGGGAAAATTTTTTAAACATCTAAAACAGAACATGCTGACAAGACCAAAAGAGAGAATGGAAACTAATAACTTTCTTTGTCAAAAAAGTGCAGTGAAAAAGAGCCTTTAAAGGTGCAACCCTGGAATATGCTGCTCATAGTGAAAATATGCTCTGTAAGCTTATACTTGCCAGAAAAGATTGCATATGAGGTTTGATTCTTGGCCTTTAAATTTTTACAACTGGCCTGATTTGTAAATGTGTGATTAATTTACAACCTATTATTTGAGAATGGAACTGGCTCCTTTCTTTTGACTTCCTCTGAATGTCGAGCAGTGTGGTTGAGTTTAGCCCAGATGTTAGCGATCACTCGCTTACGAGGAATTATCATGTTGTATGTTGGCAGAAATATAGGTGTTTTGCAGCTGGCACTTAAATGGCTCACTTTTTAAATAGTAAGGGAAAAAATGAACAATCAGTAGATGTGACATAAGCCTCAAAAAATGCACTCAGCAGTCAACTTTATCTACAAGATTTGACAAGCTTGGGCAATACTAAGTTTTAGACAGGGTTGTTTATAATTTGCATATAATTTATATAGCTTTCTGAGCACAACTTTAAATACTGTAGCACTCTGGCATCGTAACAGAGCACATCAATCATGAGACTCTCCAGGAAGGCAAAATGAAATTCCATCTGGGTTTTTCTTACTTAAAGTGTATAGAATATTTTAAGCTGTAGGTAAGACATGTGAAAGTGACTTAAAACATTAAAAAAAAAATCACTTTTTCCAGGATATATAATTAACTCTTTAATATTTTATTTAATAAATGTTTGGTATGGCTTAATTGCTCTTTAACAAGATAATGAGCCTTTTATGAACATCTCCACTGTTTTGTTTCTCATAAAAAAAGCTCCTGAAGCATCTGCTGTAGACTTTATATCCAAGAGACTGTCCTTTACGTAGAGTAATGAAGACCCATCTGTCTCAGTTTTACAGTCATTAGCACTGTGCTACCTAAGAATGAGACTTAAGATTTTCTTAGAGTTAGAAAATATGACTGATTTTACAACTACTTTTTGGAATCTATGATTATCTCTTCTAAATGGGAAGACAGAACTTTTGAAAAAATATGTTTTCTTTTAGATATATTTAGATATATTTTCTTGGTTAAAATAATGGGAAAGTTCCAAGAAAGGTGATACTAGTGAAAAAAAAAATCCTGTCTGTGCATAGTGAGGTTAACAAAAGCTCATATTTATTATGTTTTAAAACATTATCACATTTGTCTTCTTACTAAATTTTATAGTCTCATATCAGCAAACATAAGTGTGTGTTGTAGAATATATTTACCTACGTAGGAGAAGTAACAGTGTAATACATAGTAAAGAACCCCTATTTTTCAAAATGTATCGTCATCTTAAAGATAGGCCAAATCAACGAATCAAGCAAGAATACACCTGGGCGGTTGAAGTTGAAGATGCGAGACTCAAAGATGTTGTAGTTTGGGTAGGGAGAAAAAGAACTGAATAGCAGGATAAGTTTTGTTCACTGGCGAATAAGGAATCAATTCTAGAAAAGCAACTAGCTATCAAAATTAGACTCCATGGACAGCCCTAACCAATATAAATCCAAGAGACCTGATGGTATAGTAAACTGCAGAGGTCAATTACGTGAGTCTGATTGAAAAGCTTAATCCAGAAGATGGGGAAGTCAATCTAGGGGAAGATGAAAACACACAGGGGAGTAACTTAGTCTAGAGAGTTGCCTATTAACAGGACAGCAGGGCACACGAGGGAAAGTTCCAGCCCTTCAAGGAAAGAAAGTAATGGAGAAGTATTCTTTCTGACTACTCTAAGATTAGCTATTCTTCTCAAATACATTTAAAATTTGGGGTTTCCCCCCTCATTGTGTATTTTGCCAAGTTGTCTGTTGTTTTTAATTTGATTTGTCAAATATTTTCTATAGTATTTCTATTCTCACTTATGTGTGTAGCAAGTATCTTTTCCCTGTGGATGGATTGACTTTTAACTTGTTTATGCTGATTCAGGTCAGAAAATTTTAATTATCAAGTAGTCAAGTGCGTTAAATGTTTACTTAATGGCTTATGCTATTTTGATTTTTGCCAAAAGAGTCGTTCCCTGCCTTGCATTCAGGCAGATTTTTCTCCTATACTTCCTACAGTTTTCATATTTTGCTATAAGTATTTAGGTTGAATTTCACTGCAGTTATCTGTATACATATGCACATGTGTATATAGTGAATAGATCCAATTTAAAAAAAAAATGCTATTTCACTGTTGATCCAAGTGGCTTATGTATATACTTGGCTTTTCTTGTACTATCTCCTAAGCTTTTCTCTGGCTTAATTTCCTACTGGTTTTCTCTTGCATTTGTTAAATCTCTGGCTAATTTTGGATATTCTTGAATCTTTCTGGAAATCACCTCACAATCGAACATTTCCCATACTTAATATCTTTGTTATCTCACCCTGAGTTATATCTTTGTTATTCCACTCCAAGAGGCTAAAATAAAAGAGCAGAAAAATAAAGTTGGAAAGTGGAAGGCCAGGAGAGCAGAAGAGAATGAAAGCATCGAGTGATGATGCATTAGGAGTATTTTCAGCAGCAAGTAACAGACCAGTCCAAAAAAACTGACGTAAAGAAAATAACAAATGGCTGTATGATTTAGCAAAATTTAAGCGTTCCCAGAGCTTTTTTGGAGACTCATTCATAAGTTATCGGCGGCTAGGCTCTATCTTTCTTGTTGGCCATCCTTAGTGCATTAATGGTTTATCTGACAAGGTCAGCCATAGCTCTACACTGCATCCTTACATGGGATAATCCCAAACAGAATGCAAGGGTAGGAGGGAGATCAGGTGAAAATATTGTCCTGTAAACCAAGCAAGAAAAGGGGGAGTAGCTGCTGTATAGATATCCAGCAGCGTCTTCCACGATCCTCTGCATAATTTATTGAATAAGAAATGGATGTGCAAGTACATTATGTATATGTACCTAGTAAATTTACTTAAGGTTTAAAAAAGAGGAATTGCAAATATACTGACATAACTATGTTGGAAGAATAGAGGAGGAAAGGGAAGATACGGAAGTCTGTAGTACAGCTATATTCTCATTTTTTTCCAGAGTAAAATGTCTATGGATAATGATTCAAATTGATTAAGAAATATCTATAAGTAAATACATTTTGGATAAAATTAGGTTTTAGAAGAAAGAGCCAAGAGAATTCAAAGTATTTTTTCTTGCAAGGATCAGGGCAGAATATAAAAAAAAGATTAGAGAAGAGACAATTGCTTTTTATGTCAAGTATATTCCATTTTTCAGATCATGTGCATACTTTATTTGATCAAAACTTTAAAACATTTGTTTTCCCACAAGTTCTTCCACTAAGATAGAAGATGAACTGTCATCAGAATAGATCTTTTATTTCCTACTCTCGGTGTATTAAAAAAGAAATCTAAACATCTCAAATCCATTCCTTCGTATTTTAGTTTCTTTGAAGCATTTAGTAGTATCTCAGAAATTGATTGCCACATCTTCAATTACACTATAATTCAGTGAGAATTCCATGTCACTTGACTTTGAAGAGACAATTATGTTCCCCATGCACCAATTCTGAAGCTAACTGGGAAGTCTGTAGTGAAACCCTGTTACATTGATTGTTCTCTTTGTCATTTTTTTTTTGGTTCCCTAACTCTAGGTCTCTCTCTACACACATGTGAGAATGTGCACATGTGCACACACGCACGCACACACACACACACACACACACACACAGTTTCTTAAGAGATATAATTCTTTAACTCAATAATCCTTTCAATCTTCTGTAGCTTCTTTAAAGCATTCCCTGAAAATTAAATGGATCATCGAAGCTCCCTGGCAGTACTCATACATCTACATTTAACATCACACAGACATCTTCTAATGTTCTCAACAAAGTCAGCAGTCTGTGGGTTTCATTGCATCAGAGTGCTTTTTAAAGAACTATAGTTTTGAAAAAAGACACTTAGTAGGATTTTCAAGGTGTTCCTCAATTGGCACCAAGGACTGACTTCTAAGGAGCAAGAGGATTTATGTGCCTCATAAAATGAGCTTCAAAAATTGGGACCAGACAACCCTCCAAATCTTTGTAAAGAAGCTGAACGGGTCCAATGCTACCATGCACTACCAGTCAAGCACAACCATGATTGCCTTAGAAGTGGCACTCCTATGTCTAGAAACTACCTTGGGCCTTTCAAAAGAGTCACCAGAACTTTTCAAGATAGAGCCAGCATTTTATATTTGCCCCATGGAAGTCATCAATCGCCAGACATTATTAGCTAAACACAGTGTCAATCAATCAACAGACAGGTCCTTCAACTGGCAGTTGAATTGAAAGAGTTGCCACTTCTTCCCTGTCTCCTTCCTATTGCACTGAACCAATGTAGCAGAAGAGATGCTGTAAGACCAGTCCAGGCATCTGACTCTTAAAGCAGGAGAAGGGATATTGTAGGGCCAGTCCAGCATCAGACTCTTCTGCTCTAAGATGGTAGAGTGAGAAGAGTAAAGAGCAGAGCAGGCTGGCTCTCACAAGCCTGGAAAGTGCCTGCCAGAGGTAGGAGAGTAGGGATGGGGAAGGTGGACACCAATTTAAACTGATCAGACTCTTAATAACCACAATATTACAAAGCACTTCATAAACGGTGGACTATACTCCAAATATAGAACATTGGCATTTAATTATATACTATTTAGTATTCCTGGAGACACTCATCTTGATATAGATAAGTTCAATGGTACAAATGGTTTCTGGGAATTGAGGTGTCAAAACAATACTATAGTTTGAGCTGCCTTTATCAAGAATTAAACATATTCCTAGAATACAGCCATACAATCACAGTCAATACACTTCCTTACCTAACCCTACTACAGACATTTACAGAAGGATTCTTTTTGTGAAGTTCCACATAAACGCCCCTACAGCAGGTGAATTCCCATTAGAAAGGAAGGAATTGAGGGAAAGACAGGTATGAAAAGAGAGAAGAAGGGAAAAATGAAAGGATAAATAGAACAGAAGTTGACATACATATAGATGGTAAGAGAAGGAATCTGAGTTTTCCAAATGTCTGTGTATTTATCTACTTATTTTAGTTTGTCAAGGTAAAATTCTGATTAAGAAAATTGACAACACTGATAATATATAGTAGGGTCTGGGTCTAAAACTGCAAGTTTCTTTATGCCGTTACTTGTGTTGTGGGAGAAGTCGCTAACCTCCTGCTAAAGTCAGATTAAATTTCACTTACCATCCCCTTACTGGCAGAGCAAGAGCTGCTCCCAGAGCATTTTGTGCTAGATCACATTTTATATATAATACTTATGATTAAGTAATTTTGGTGTAAGATTCTATCTGTTCAAAAGTCAGAAATTCATGTTAAAATCAGCCCAGCTATGCATATGGTAAAAATCTGAAGAAGCTATAACTTTTCCTTTTCTGAAAAAAATAATTGAAGAAGAATACAAAAGAATACAGCAATCCATTATGGTTAGACATATGCATTACACAAAGCAACTATTTTTTTTTAGCAGAACATTTCATTTCTGCCAATGCTATCTTCCTAATTCAGCTCATCTGTGGAATTTAGCAGTGCCCGAACTCTTGCTTTATTTCATCAGTATTTCACAGATTCTTTGTTAAATTTAACATCTATGGTGTGTTTCTGAAAATAAAACTTTACAAGATTCAAATTTTATGGTCACTGAGTTTTTTCACTGGGATAACTAATCAATTGTTTAACTTAACAGAAGCTATAATGATAAAGTTATGTTCTGCCATTTAAATTATCAAAAAAGAAGAAAAATTAACAGCTCGACTAAGCTTTGGTGAGCTTCCCTTGAAAGCAGCATTTATTACCCTTACTGATAAATAGTGCTCCACATGTAAATGCTATATAATCCGTTTCCATGCCTCGCTTGATTCAAGTGCTCAACTCCCTAATTAGGCATCTGTTAGACAATGAAACTTTGTTTCCTGCACATAATATTGGTCTCTTTACTAATGTAGCTTGAATAACAACTTCTCTCTCAAGAGATTAATTTGATGCCTAAAGTGCCAGGAGGAAAGATTCAACATTTGCATTACATTAATTGTCAGGGTGTGACTGTGGCCTTGTTATCGCACAAAGCCGCGTATTCTAAGATGTAGTCATGGAAACCAAAACCCAACAACTGTGAACCCAGGAAATATCACCTTAGCAGCATCTGGGAGATATTATGAATATGGTTTCCATGACTTTATTTTAGATGCTATTATTTTTAAATAGAAGAACTTACACTCTCCTTTATTTATAAATGAGTCTACCTAGCCAGTATTTTTCAGTCAGAGCACATTTTCTCCATTAGAAAATGGACAGTATACAAAAATGTCTGTTGAAACATGGTCACTCATTTTACAAAAGAAAGTTGTTTAAGGAAAACCGCCAAATGAAAAGGGAAGAGTTAGGAATAGCGTGGGGCTCTCAGGAGTCCAGGTAGTCAATCAGGACAAGCCCAACCGAAGGTAACAACCAAGCCTGTTTACTTACTGTAACAGTAGAACCCAAGGCAAAAGTAGATGCCAGTTTCCAATGTGCCCACTGTCTAATCTTTTTTTTTTTTTGACAATTACTGAACTTTATTAAGATGGAATCACTGAAAATTACACAGAAGCTACTTGCCTAAGTCAAAATCCTTGAGGTTCACATGAACTTAGTTACACAAATGAGAAACAAACAGCACGTTCAGAATGATAAGGAAATACCCCGATGCCCAGGGACTCCAAAACAGAAGATTCCTGTCTTCTTATGGACCCTAGGGGCTTGGGGGAGAGAAAGGGGAAAGGCTAAGAGTGGAGACATACTGAGTCAGGACGGAGAAGAGTGTCTTAGTCAAGGTCCCCACTAAGAAGGTCTTGGCAGAGACTTCTGAAAAGTGCCCCAGGCTGATCCCCCAATAAAGACGCTTCTGAATGGAGGCACCCAGGCAAGGAATGCAGGTGTGTGTGTGAGCATGGCTGCCTGAGGGGCCTCAAGTCCTTAACTTGATTCTTTCCAGAAACTTCTAACATGCAGACTGTAACAGCAAGTCTGGTGACAAGAGGGCAGAACCTGTGTAACTGCCTATGGGCAGGCCTGAAAGGTCACACAGGAACTCTGGCCTGGATCCAGACTCCTCAAACCAACCCTGTCAGATTCAACAGATATATTCCATACTGCTGAAGACCTGTAGCCTTCACAAATAGCACAGAGGAAACTGTTTTTGCTGTTTTTCATCACTGAAATTAAAGTTCAATTCTTCAAGTTTTCTACTCTGTAAGAAAAGAATGGCTTACTTTATATTGTTGAGCTTGGTATGGGCATATTGACGTGTAATATAACTATCATTTCAGTGTTCAAAGAACGCCTGGCCTCAGATGCTACGGCATGTGACATTTACAACATGGATGAAATACTATCTCAGCCTGTGAATGACTGCTTTCTTGGGCTGGAATTTATTGCAGCAATGGTATGGCTTCTCTGAAAGAAAAGCAGTGTTTTTTTAAAGATGCATCATTATGAAGCAAAAAATCTGATGGCTACAATGATGCAGTTATAAACCAGCAATAATGAGGAAAGCAGAAATAATGTTGAGCTGGGAGTCTTTGAAAGGAATAGTTAAATAGTTTTTCATTAAAGTGAACTGTACATGAAATGTAGTAAGATGAAAATTTCACTGAAGTAATTTGCTCTTCATTATGAAAACGTTTCTGACAATATTGAAAAGCGATGCAAAGGAAGAAAACAACCCTATTTAGCATTAAAGAATTGTTTGAAAAGGTAATGGATAAATAGAGAAGCTGTACTGCTGCAAATCCAAACAATTATTTCCTTACCAAGAAATCTCAGCATTTAATCAAATGCAGTTCCCATCTCATTTTAAAATTCAATTCTTTTAAGCAAAAAGAAATGTATGAGTTATATGGAATAGTGAGGACAAAAAAATAAGAAGGAAAATGAACATAGTTAATATCTGTATATATTATACAATATACACCCCCCCACACACAAGCCCTAATCCTTGAAAAGGTATTATTTAACAATTTTTAATTGAGCAATAATTTTGCTTTATTTTTTAATAAGTTTTAAGTCAGAGTTTCCTCTGACTTATCAAAAGATATGGATATGAATGTGAAAGTACTAAGCAAAGCACTGGAAGTAAGTACCACAAAAATACACATATGCAAAACTACGACATGAGAGGATATGAATATGCACTATCTTACAGTCCCCTTTATAAAAGCACATGACATGGGGAGACGATGTGCCGCCTAGAAACAGGGTATGTCTAGTTCCCAGCTATCACGGGTTTGCCACCTGGCTCATCAGGTGACCTAAGACACTGACTTATGACAATCATGACATTGAAACTCACTGAGTTAATGGGTCTGTTGTAAGTAGCATAAGAATAATACGTGCAAACGACTTGGGAATTATGTAGGAATGTTTAGACTAATCTTAAACTAATAACATACTTGGCAGAAAACTGAGTCATGAAAGCAATACATTTTTCCTAATTAGAGCTGAAAAATCAAATTTAGAACATACAAAATAATATAAACAGGATTCAAGTTCCCTTAGACTGTCACAGGTTATATTTCTTTATATATCTCTTCTCAAACTAATTTGGTGGTGCTATGTAAAAACTTCAGCTGTCTTCTTTAAATAAGTTCCTTCACATTTGATTTATGAAAGTTTTGTTACATGTGGTCCTGTGATTCCCACAAATGTAAAATATTGCAGACAAGTCTAACAATAACTTAGTATCACACAGAATCAAAATGTTACTCTTCCAAATTTATTTGCCTGCATGATCATTTCAATTGCAGTGAATGCATTCATAAAACTGGAAATGTAGTTATTCAATAGAACTAAATATGTATTGTCTTATCAAATGCAGTATGGATGCTCAAAAACAAAGACTCCGTTTAGAGCAAACCAAATCATACTCTTGTCCTGATTCCTGTTTCAATTGCACTTAAACATTAACCATGTTAAAATGAAGCCGACAGGGCTGTAACAATTTTTGTTGTTGTTCTGTTAGCACATTTTTGGTTTCCTGAACAGGCAAATAGCACAGTGAATTACATGGATCTTCTTAATGCTAAATCAAAGATGATTGCTTTTCAGTAGCAAATTATCTTTGATATTTGAATTGAAAACTCAGTATAACCAAGCATATAGCATTCTAAAAATGACTGATAAAGGAAAATTCAATTAGTCACATTTATCTCAGCGCCTTCTTCCTTGCAGCTTAAGCTTTATAACTCATGAAACTTGTAACTTCTGCAGAGTCCATAACATCATAACAAACTACTTTAAAATAAGAATACCAGGAGAGAATCAAGATTATGATATAGAAACTAAGACCACTTCTGACAGTTTTACTTTACAAAATAGCAGGACTAATTTAGCTATTTTGCTGAGAATGTATTCATTTTTGTTTCATCTATCCTACGTCCTATTAACATAATGGAAAGTCATGTGCTAGGATAAAGAAATGATAGAAAAATAAGGATTCAATAGTCAAATGATAAGACCATCATGTTGTCTTGTCTTTGGCATTCCAGGAGACTTTCACCTTGAGCTGAAAGTGTATACAAACTACAAGTTGATCTCCAACTATGCAGATTTGACTCACGTGTGTTTGTGTATGCCTTCCATATAGCTGTGACCAATCTTCTTACATAATCTTGGCATAGAATCTCAGGCTAGAAAACCTATGTAGAGTAATTCTGGTTTTGGTAATATGGTGAAATAGATAATGTGGCTTCAATCCCTGAACCTGACCTAAAAAACGAACCCTGCTAGAGATGTGGGATAAATTTCAGAGGCATTTTCACAAGGAAGAAAGGGAAATTCCCAAGCAAAAAAAACAAAATAGAACGTCAGTGGATTAGAAGTGAGTGAGCTGGCAGCAGGGCTGCAGGGGGGTCTCATTTGTTGTTCTTCGTAGCCTAAACAAGGAGGTAGTACTGAGGCTCCCAGATAAAGCTGAGACCCTCAGAGTCTCCCTAACTGCACATGGGGATGACGTGGAAGATGGTGTGTCTTCCTGGATCCTGAGTGGGAAAACATCTCGAAATTCAAAACAATGGATCTTTATCTACTGGGCTTTTGGTTCAGTGTCTATTAACCAAGTGGTTCTGGAAACTCTGCAATAAGAAACCTACACTATGAAATAAGTGTTGGCCCAGAAGACAGTGGTAGGCTTGGGGTACTAGGGAAAAGCAAGTACAAAATCTCTTTGACCGTACAGGGTCCCTATAAATAAAGCCCAGAAGGCACGCTCACATCCAAAGTTACAACACACGCAAACAAAAACATCCCCTGTAAGAGTCACACGGCCATGATAAGCCAGTTGAACAGAACCTCAGAAATTTAGGTTTTAAAACAACCTGGTGGACATTATGAAATGTATGTTTAAAATGACTATAAACAAAATCTAAAAATGAAGCTATAAGAAAGAATAAAAAGCAAAATTAAGTAACAAGATGATCTAAAAAGAACTCAATACAAGTTTCAGAAATTAAAAATTTTCACTGAAATTAAAAACTTGAGTTAAACAGTTGATTAGAAACAGGTAAACAGAAAATTAGTGACCTAGAAATGAGATAATAACTAAGGCCTCGAGTGCTAGCCAAGCCTACAAGTGCTGAACAAGTAACTGCCATGCCATGTTTTCTATTGCTGGTTGTTATTAATTTCATTATAAGTGTGTTTGTCAGTACATTCTGGCTGGCTGGAGTTTGTCAGTGACAGGCAGACTGGCTCTGCGACCTGCGCTATCAGCCACTCTGCTGTACTGCCCCTAAGGAAAGTACCCAGAATTCAGCGCTGAGTCACAATAAATGGTACTATGGAAGGGATTATAAAATGCGGAGAATGAAATGTAAAAGTTGACCCTGTAAGTCTAATCACGCTTCCCCGACACTCACGTGACATGCACACTCCTGGATTTCTGGCTTCTTCACTGGCTACTGCATCTCGCTCCCCTGCTGGTTCCTGCTCATGTCTCTGACCTCAGCACTGGGTCACCCAGGGCTCAGTGTGCAGACTCCTTTTTTTCTCTCTGGATTACTCACCCACGTGATCTCACATGGTCCCAGAGATTTAAACATCTCCAGGATGTTAATTCCCAATTTCTATCCTATGTATATGTATGACATACATACAACTGCCTGATGGTACCCCAAATTAACATGCCCAGAACTGATATCATTTCGCATCCCCACAGTCTGGCTCTGCAAGTGTTCCTCATCTTAGTTCCTTCCAGTTCTTAAAACCATTTCTTCTCTTTCTCTTATAAACCATATCTAACTTACCAAAAAATCCTGTGGGCCCAAGGTTCTAATACCTCCTACCACCTTCACCACTAACCACTCTGGTCCAAGCGACCATTATCATTATCCTGGATAATTGCAAAACACTCCTAACTTCATGCCTTCAGTCTGCACTCTAAAGCCTGTACGATCCTACTTGAATGTAAGCCAAATGCAGTCACATCTTTGCTCAAAGCTCTCTAATGGCGTCCTAATTCACACAGAGAAATAAACGTTTAGTAGGTTGTAAATCATCAGGCTGCCGTCAGCAGCATTCTCATAATTTTCCACTCTTCTTTTTCACTGTGCTCCAGCCACACGGGGCTCAATATGAAATCACAACCATCATTTCCTCTACCTTCTTTTATTTATTTAAAGAAATTTCTCTCTAGCATTCACTACTGTACATAAAACATGTCCTTTTAACTTTTTTTCAATCTGCATCTCCTAGAAGGTAAACTCCATACGTCACTGCTGAGTCCGCAGTGCCTAGAAGAGGTGGTCCTGAAGAAGGTCCTGAAGACACAACTGTGCTGCTTGAGCAGGTTCCTTGAGCTCCCAAGTGCGTGCACTCATCCCTGTTTTATTGCTGTATCTTTGTCAACCCTTGTCATCTCACGAAGAGTTCCTATGACTGGGTGACTAAGAAAAAAAATTGTACCTGTCCTCTAGATGGCGCTATATCTCTAAACTCAAATGGAAGTCTGTAGCATTAATAGACACACAATACTATAAATAAAATAGATAAATAACAAGGACGCACCGTATAGCACAGGGAACTATATTCAGTTTCTTGTAATGAGCTTTAATGGAAAGGAATCTGAAAAAAATGTATGTATATGTATAGCTGAATCCTTTGCTGCATACATGAAACTAGCATTGTAAATTGACTACACTTCAATACAAAATGAGATTTAAAAAAAAGAACAAACCTTCTTTAGAGAGTCAGTGGGAAGAGAAATCTTTGCAATTGGTAGAATTTTGACCAGTGCACCTGGTTGTCCACTTTGCCTGTATTGATCTATACTTACTCATGATGACAAACAGTGGTTGAACAGTGAGGAACCTCAATGAAATAAGATTAGTGGATTGGAGAAAAAGGCTGCAAGCCCCTGACTCTGGTCTCTTCTGGTCTATCAGATTATTCCCATCACAAAGGCAGTCCTGACCAAAATATGTGTGTACCTCTTTGAGGCTCTAGGAAGGAATTGGGGACCTGCTTCCAATCACATTAATTCTTTCCTCATAAATTCTTTGCCTGGCTTCTGCTAGTTTGATAATAACAACAACCCTGAACCCACCTGAAGCTCTCCTTTTCATAACCTTTGTAATGTAGTTGGCCCCCAAAGGTATGGCAGAGTTTGCTTTAGGTGCTGTATGTTGGATGTATTTCAGAACTAAAGTACAGGTATTTATAAATAGAAATGAAAATCTATGCTAATAATTCAAAAGTAGTACAGTGGTCCAAAGTAGCTGGGCGCTAGATAAAATGGCTATGAGAGGTGTTTCACTTTCAGCTGAATAGTCGAAATCTGTTTGTCTCCAAGACCTTCAGTAACTTTTACTTTACTATTTTGCTTGTGGTTGACCACCCCCCCACCATGACAACCTACCCAGATTTCCCCACCCGTCTATTGTTCCACACTTCCAAGGTTCTTCTATGACTGTTCTTTCTATAACTCTTATTCCTAATATTTATATAATATATATAACTCTTTCATGTCACAAAGTTTTCACAATTAAATTCCGATCAATATGTAGAAGATTCCGATTCCTTCTAATTCCTGGGAATTATGAAACAGGATGCCCTTGATCCTAATGGATTACTCTCCCTCAAATTCCATCTTCTAAAATGAGGGACCTCTTTTCACCAGAGAGCCAGGCGACAAGAAGATCAGCTTCAGTCAAGGGAGAACGACAAGTCGTAACCGTTTCGGCCCTTCCTCTTTTCTTTCTGTCTTTCTCTTCCAGCTCCTGTCCCACCATCCCAGCTTCCTGATGTTTTTTTATCACAGGGAAAAATTTATCTCATTTTAAAAGATTTTAATAAAGTTAGTAATTAATTACGTTACTTATTCTTCCTTCCATATAACAATGATTATTGCTTAAATATTCAGAGCCTCTGATTTTTCAGTCTCATTTCTTCAGTTTATTCTGAATGTGGAAGATTTTAA
Organism: Camelus bactrianus; assembly: GCF_048773025.1. Classification (NCBI taxonomy): domain Eukaryota; kingdom Metazoa; phylum Chordata; class Mammalia; order Artiodactyla; family Camelidae; genus Camelus; species Camelus bactrianus. Next base: position 38,523,732 of record NC_133540.1, read on the forward strand.
TTTGACTAAATTGCTGCTCAATAGTTTTAAATTTCAAGACAACTAGAAGAGACTGGTTATGAAATTTTTATAATTAGCTCATTTAAATATTAAAACTTAAATAAAACCATAAGAAAAAGGTAAGATACTATTAAGGCAAGTTAGGAAATAAGATTCCACCAATAAATGAAGCTAAACACTGACAATTCCTTGCTGAAACATGCAAGTATTTACATGTTCCAACTGCAATCAGTTTTTTAAAAAGCAACATTTTTGTATTTATATAAAATGTTTATATTTTCCAGAAAAACAGGGAAATTTTAATTCATTAACTTCATACTCCCAGTATTTTGAAGTTTCAAGTATCCTTGGAACTCTGTATAAAATAAGACTTCACTTTAAGAGCATTTTCAAACTAATGAAAAGAGTTTTCTATTATGTAAATTACTTAAATTTTATTTTGGAAGAGCAGAACACATTTCTGTAATTGAAATATTAATTCTATCTTTTAAAAAGCTAAATCATTAAAGGATAATACCATGTCTTGTATTGTAGAAGGACATCAAACCTGACTGTCCAGCTAGGTGCTTGAGATACTTTGAAACAAGAATCTATTGAAGACAAGAATTGGCTATATATATCTGCTATACATATTTTTATGGTTAGACCTAGTATACCAAGAATTGATTGTGAAGAATAACTCATTTATGATGAAAAGTAGCCATTCCGATGATTTTACTATTATTGCACGGCAAGCAGACAACTGGGGCTATCTGTTCCTAGCCTGTCCCTATGTGATAACCATCTGCATTTTAATAATCAAAGTGCTGGGTTCCAGTTCAAGAAAGCAACTTAGCAGAATTCTGAACTCACTTCCCACCATGGACACACCAAGTCTGCAGTTACATATGGAACAACTTCCTCTGGAAAAACTTAAAACACTGGCTGAGCAACTCCTACACATCGGGCAAATGAGAAAAAAAAAAAAAATCCACCTTTTATTGGGTAGGAGAGGCTGGAACACAATCTCACCATGAATCCCACTCCCAGGGCTAGGACCCACAATCAAAAGGGAACTCAAAACCTGGAGGTTCTCTCTGTGGACTGAAGGGTTTGAACCACACATTGGGTGACCCAACTTTTAAGACCTGCACCTGAGAGATGAGCTTCCAAAACATTTAGCTTTGAAACCAATGAGACTCAAATCCATGAGAGCACAAGGCTCTTAAAGGGCCCATGCACAAACTCACCCACTTCAGGGCTCAGTGCAGAGGCACCCAACCAAGAGATGCCCAGATTTTAGGTGGAAGAGGCTCATTTGCTAATCTTGAAGCATCAGCCTCAGGGACAGAAATCCAATTTAGTAAGGATTGGATTTAAGGACTTGCTGGCTGGCAGGTACCATCTTCCTGCCCTCCCTCTGTCCTCTGTCTCACTCCAGCCAGCACCATCTGTCCTCTCTCCCTCCCCACAGTGGGTGCCATTTACATGCTTTCCCTCTGCCTTGCTCTAGCCAGTGGGTTCCACCTTCTTTTCTCTTCACTTTCCTCCCTGGTGGGTGCTGTCTGTATACTCTCCTTCTGTCTAGCCCCCCAGTGGATGCCATCTTTTTTTTTTTTTCTCCTCCCCTAGCAGTTACAGCCTTTACATTCTACTTCTGCCTACTTCAGTCAGTGGGTAACTTGAGAGCACAAGTATCTCTCAGATGGGGACTTGTACACTCATCTAGGTCCCTGGTTTTTAAGTCAGAAGCCCCAGTTTTAATGGCTGCAGCCCAGGGGACACCCTTTGATCACCTGGCTCTGGAGGCCAGGGAAGCTTGTGATCCTGGGTCCTGTGGGACTGAAACAATCATGGAGACAGTTCTTGGCAGACTATCAGCCCAGAGTGCTGCACAGATACCAGATGGAAATGCACCTCAGTCTCTCTGTGAAAGAAGCCTATTTGCTTGTCCAGGAACTCTGGTCTGAGTGGCATGCTTCTGGTTTGACACACATCTAGAGCCCTGTGGCGGTGCTCTCAGAGAACAAAGGCTGGTGGATGCAGTCTTTGTATGCTGCCTCAGTCTAGCTCAGTGGTATCATTCAGAAAATCGCTTACACCTTTGTCTGGCACCTGAGTTATTGCCTGTGGCTAGGGGACATCTGTATATTACTTGGCTCTGGTAGCCAATGGGGCTTATGTTCATGGGTCCCACTGGTCTGTAACCAACGGAGAAAAAAAAAAAAAAAGCTCAAGTGGCTAATTCTCACAGGGCACAGCAAAAGGCAGTAGACTCAGGTACTCAGCCTCTCTTAGCTTATCATCACAGCTGTAGCCTGAGGGGCAGGATTTTAATTCAACACACTGTAATCTTTACGGAGACCTCGGAGAGTGGATGCTATCTCTGTGTTCCCCAACTGCCATGCTCTGGAGGAACAGTGCCTCCCAAAGGGAAGCTTTTACAAGTGTCTGATGCCTCAGTTTCTGCAGCTGCCACCCAAGGGATGCCACATGATCCCCTGATTCGGGCGGCCACGGGAACTTGTGTTCCTGGGTCCCATGGGATTTAACAATCAGAGAGAGAGTTCTCAGTGGGCTACCACCCCCATGGCATCACACACACAGCAGACTGAAACACACCCAAAGTCTTTGTGTGAAAGAGGACTCATTGCTTATTCTGGAGTTTTAGCCTGAGGAGCAGGCTTCAGGTATGGTGCACACCTAGGGGACTATGGAGCTACTCTCAGGTAATTCAGAAAGGTGGATGCCATCTTACTCTCCTTCTGCCTTGCTACAGCTCACAGGTATCTCCTGGGAAGGAGCTTATACACTTACTTGGAGCCCTGATTTCTGTGACTGCTGACCAGGCTATACCCCTTGGTTCCATGGCTCTGGCAGTCAGTGATACTTACACTTGCACTCCCACAGGACTGCATATATTTGTATACCTTAACAGCTGCTGCCTGAGGGTCTGGTTTCCAATCATTTTGAATCTAGGTGCTAAATAAGATCCTCACCTTTAGGACAATGACAAGTCTTGCACAACATTAACTACTGGGAACCATTAAAAGTAAAACAGACTGCACTGTCAGTCACACAGATTTAAGAAAAACAAGAGCCAGGACAGGATAGAACAATAAGATCCATCTCCTACATGAAGCCACTCCTTCAAGACTGGGAGAGGCCACTGTTTTATGTAATGTGTAAAAACCAACAGAGAGAGTCAAGGGAAATAAAGAAATCGAGGAATATTTTACAAAGGGAAGAGTAAGATAAAACCTCAGGCGGGAGAATGAATAAAGCAGAGATAAGTAACTTACCTGATAAAGAGTTCAAAGTAATGGTCAAAAGATGTTCATTAACTCTGATAAAGAATGCATGACCACTTTGAAGTAAGAACTTCAAAGAGATAGAAAGTCTTATGGTCACCACAAAGCAAAAGCCTATAGTTTGGTACACAGCAGATAAAGAAGAAATCTAAGCATACCAGTAGAAAAAGTCATCAAACCACAAAGGGAGAGAGCAAGAGAAGGAACAGAGAGGAACTACAAAACAGTCAGAAAATAATGAACAAAATGGCCATAAGTACGTATCTTTCAATAATGACTTTAAATGTTAATGGACTAAATTCTCCAGTCAAGAGACAAATGGCTGAATGGACAAAAACAAGACCTATTCATATGATGCCTAAAAGAGACTTGCTTCAGATGTAAGGACACACACAGACTGAAAGTGGGGGCATAGAAAAAGATATTCCATGCAAATGGAAACCCAAAGAAGTTGGGGTAGCTATACTAATATCAGACAAAACAGACTTTAATAAGAGACAAAGAAAGTAATTACATAATGAGAGGTCAAATCCAGGAAGAAGATATAGTATTTATAAATATGTATGCATCTAACTTAGGAGCACCTAAATAGAGCAAATATTAACAGACTTAAACAATGATTAAACAAAGAATCAAAAGGGAAATTAATAAAAAAAACTTTCAAAACAAATAAAATTGGAAACACAACTTATCAAATCCTGTGAGATACTGCAAAAGCAGTTCTAACAGGGAAGTTCATGGCAATAAATGTTGACATCAAGAAAAGAAAGATTAAGTAAACAACCTATATCTCAAGGAATTAGAACAAGAGGAACAATTTAAGTAGAAATGTAGCAGAAGGAAGGAAACAATAAAGATCAGAATGGAAATAAATGAAATAGAGATGAGAAAAACAATAAAAAGGATCAATGAAGCTAAGAGCTGGTTTTTCAAAAAGAGCAACAAAATTTAGAAACCTTCAGCTGGGCTCACAAAGAAAAAGAGAGAGAAGACTCAAATAAATAAAAACAGAAATTAAAGAAAAGATTACAACTGATACTACAGAAATACATAGGGTCATAGGAGACTATAGGCATAACCCAGGGACATTATGGATTCAGTTTCAGACTACCCCAATAAAGCAAATACTATAATAAAGCAAGTCACACAAGTGTTTTGGTTTTCCAGTGCATGTAAAAGTTATGTTTACACTATACTGTAGTCTATTTGTAGTCTATTAACTGTGCAATATTATGTCTAAAAAAACAATGTGCATAACTTAATTCAAAATACTTTATTGCTAAAAATACTTTATTGCTAACCATCATCTGAGCATTCAACAAGTCTTAATCTTTTTGCAACATTAACATCAAAAGATCACTGATGACAGATCACCATAACAAATATAATAATGGAAAGTTTGAAATATTGTGAGAATTACCAAAATGTGACACACAGACATGAAGCAAACACATACTATTGCAAAATGGCATTGATGGACTTGCTTGACTTAGGGTTGCCACAAACCTTCAATTTATTAAAAATGCAGTATCTCGGAAGTGCACTAAAGCAAAGGGCAAAAAAATAAAGTACACCTGTACTGCGAACAATCATATGCCAACAAATTATATAACCTAGGGAAAATGTTGATTCCTAGAAATACACAAGCTACCAACACTAAATCAGGGAGAAATAGAAAATCTCAATAGAGCAATAATGAGTAAAGAGATTCAATCAGTAAGGAAAGGACTGCCAACACAGAAAACGCCAGGATCAGATGGCTTCACTAGTGAATTCTATCAAACATTTAAAGAAGAATTCATGCCAGTGCTTCTCAAACTCTTCCAAAATATTGAAGAGAGAACATTTCCAAACTCATTCTATGATCCAGCATTACTCTGATAGTAAAACCAGATAAGAACACTATCAAAACCAAAACAACAACAAAAAACTAGACCAATATCCCTGATAAAAATATATATGTAAATTTTTCCAACAAAATATTAGCAACCTGAATTAAAGAACACATTAAAAGGATAATACACTATGACCAAATGGGATTTATCCATGGGATGCAAGTATGTTTCAGCATATGCAATTCAATAAATGTAATATGTGACAGTGGAATAAAAGATAACAATTACATGATCATCTCAGTAGATGCAGAAAAAGTATTTGACAAAAAGAAACATTTTCATGATACAAATTCTCAACAGATAGGATACAGTAGAAACATACCTCAATGTAATGAAGGCCATATACAACAAACCCACAGATAACATTATACCCAGTGGTGAAATACTGAAAGTTTTCCTCTAAGATTAGGAACAAGACAAGGATGCCCACTCTCACCCCTCTTATTCAATAATGCACTGGAAGTCCTAGCTAGAGCAATAAGGCAAGACAAAGAAATAAAATGCATCCAAATTCAAAAGGAAGAAGTAAAATTGTCACTGATGGCAGACAGTATGATTTTGTTTATAAAAAAAATCCCAGACTTGACCAGAAAGTTGTTGGAACTGATCAATGAATTCATTAATGTTGGAGGATATAAAATCAACATACAGAAATCAATAGCATTTCTACATGCTAATAATGAAACATTTGAAAAAAAATTAAAACTATTCTATTCACAATAGCATCAAAAGCAATAAAATACCTAGGAATCAATTTAAGCAAGGAAGTGAAAGATCTTCATAATAAAAACTGCAAGACTGCATTGCAAGAAATCAAAGATATCATAAAAAAAATTAAAAGACCCCGCCCCCAATGTCCATGGATTGAAAGAAGTAATAACATTAAAATGTCCATACTACCCAAAGCCATCTGTAGATTCACAAAATTTCTACCAAAATTACAATGGTCTTCTTCTCAGAAAACAAACAAACAAACAAAACCCCTAAATCTTGTATAGAACCACAAAAGACCCCAAATAGCCAAAAGAACTCTTAGAAAGAACAAAACCCAAGTCACCATATGTTCTGATTTCAAACTAGTACAAAGCTACAATAATTTAAATGGCATGGCACTGGCATAAAAATAGATGAATAAACCAGTGGAACAGAATAGAGAACCAAGAATTAAACCCCAAATATACAAAAAAATTAATATTTGACAAGAGAGTCAAGAACATCCAATGGGAAAAGGACAAATCTCTTCAACAAATGGTGCTGGGAAAACTGTACAAATGCATGCAGAATAATGAAATGATATCCCTATCTTACACCACTTGCACAAAATAACTCCAAATGGATCAAAGACTTAAACATAACACCTGACACCATAATACTTCTAGAAGAAAACAGAGGGAAGAAGTACTCAATATTAGTTTTGTCAACAACTTTTTGTCTGTGTTACCAAAAACATAAGCAAGAGCAAATATCAACAAAAGGGACTACATCAACTTAAAAGCTCTGAACAGAAAAACAAAAAAATGAAACAGCAACTAAAGGAATGGGTAAAAAATGTATTTTCAAACCATACTGGATAGAGTTAATATCCAAAATATATCAAGAACTAATACAACTCAAAAACAAAACAAAAATCCAATTTAAAAATGATCAGAGGAACCAGAGACATTTCTCAAAGAAGACATCCAAAAGGCCAAGAGGTACATGAAAAGATGCTCAACAGAACGAATTATCAGGGATACACAAGTCAAAAACACATTGAAATATCACTTCACACATATCAGAGTGGCTATCATCAAAACAAACAAACAAACAAAAACAAGAAATAAGTGTTGGCAAGGATGTGGAGAAAAGAGAAACCTCACACATTGTTAGTGTGAATATAAATTTGTGCAGCCACTATAGAAAACAATGTGAATGTTTCTCAAAAAATTAAAAATCGATCTACCATATGGTCCAGCAATTCCACTCTGGGGTACATACCCAAAGGAAATGAAAATAGGATATAAAAGAAATATATGTACTCTCAATTATTGCAGCATTATTCAAATTAGCCTAAGTAAGGAAACAACCTAAGTGACCATCAATGGATGAATGAAGAAAAAAAATGTGATATTTATACACACACCCACGAACAATGGAATATTACTCAGCCGTGATAAAGAAGGCCATCCTACCATATGCAATAACATGGATAGAACTCGAGGACATTATGCTAAGGGAGATAAGACAGATACTGATAGACAAATAATGTATGGTATCACATATCTGTGGAATCTTTAAAAAGTCAAATTTGTAACAAGAGTGACATGGTGGTTACCAAGGAATCGTAGGTGAGGGTGGAAGGAAAGGACAAACGTTATTTAAGAATACAAACTTGCAACAAGTAGTAAGTCCTAGAGATCTACTGCTGCACAGTATAGAGAATATAGGCAACCATATTGTATTGTAATCAAACCTGCTAAGAGATTAAATTTTAATTATTCCAACCACTAAAAAGAAATGATAATTGTGCATTGTGATAGAGGTGCTCATTATTGCCATGATGGTAATCCTAATGGTAATCCTAATAAATGTATCAAATTAACATGCCATAAACCTTAAATTTACACAATGTTCTAGGTCAAATATGTTTCAATTAAGAAATAAAGAAAAACAATGTAGTAAAGATGTTTATAAGTGCTATATATGAAGGAAAAAAATTGATTTATTTTCCAGAAAACAAAATAGAATTGGAGCAGGGAAGTACTGTTTTTTTTAGAAAATCACTCAAACTGTCACTTTTTTTTTTTACCTCATGGAGAAAACTAGTTCAAAGAAGTGGAAAATTTAAATTATTAAATATTTCAAAGATAATAGGGCAGCGTAAGTAATTAATGGAGTAGTACATATAGTAACCCTACCAAGTTAATAAACTCATAGTGTGCTTTATTAATACTAGTACTAAGGGCTAAGAAAAACTGAGTATTTATTACATATCAGCTACTGTTCTAAATTTCATACAACTTTTTTGATAAGGTTTATCTCAATTTTACAGAGGAGTAAAATGAGGCAAAGCAAGTTTAAGTAATTTGCTCATAGAGATAGAGTCAGAGTTGTAATTTACACCCAGGCAGGAAAGCTCCTTACCCAACACTTTCAACCAATATGCCACAGGCTCTCAAAGTGTGTTCTGTAGAATCCCAGGGTTCCCTGAGAATTTTCAGGGGGTTGTAAGGTCAAATTTATTTTCATAATAATACTGAGACATTATTTGCCTTTTTTCATAGTGTTGCTGTTGCACTGATGATGCAAAAAGCAGAGACAGGTAGAAACACTGGTGCCTCAGCATGAATCAAGGCAGCAGCATCCAAGTGTACTAATAATCATTATAATCATCATCACCATGCATTTGCTTATAAAAGGAAAGGAAGAAAAAGAAGAAAGTCAGTTTACTTAAGATTCTCCTTGTTGAAAACAGTACAAATTATTAATTTTTGAGAATTTCTCTGAGCACACATCTTTTTATTAACCTGTATGGCTAAATAGAAAGTACATATAAAACATTTCTGTTAAATAGTATAGCATGCTGGTTGTTCTATGGAAGAGCAACTGAGTTATGAACTGAAATGACCACTTTTTCATGAAACGTCATTTTTTAACTGAAAATCAATTGTCATATCAACTAAGGTAATCCAGATTTGGGTATTTTGAAGTCGTTTTCTCAAAGAATAAATACAGTAAACTTCAGGGAAAACTAATGATGGTATCTGTTGCCAATAATAAGATTTGAACTTGACAGCTCAAGTTGGACTTTTAAAAACCTTGTATTCACCAGCACTATGAAATTCACAGCTTCCCAATACTGAAATGTTTTTCTGATGAGACTGGTGGTAGTATTACTGAATGTGATTTTTCGATATTCTCTAATGAAATATGTCACCCTTTGGAAGATCTGCCTAACTCACTGAACCAATATTTTCCAAGTAACGAATGCATGATGTTTACAAAATGGTTCATTTTAACCCACTCATTCAAAGTGTAAAATATTAAATCACCACATTGTATACCTGAAACTAATAAATGTTGTGTCAGTTTACCTCAAGGAATTCTTTAATTTGAAAAAAGTACTAAAATATGAGGGTTTTTTTCCTTTGAGAAAAGGTGTAAAAATAGATCAAGGTATTTTATTAAAACAGAAGGAAAAAATTATTTGATATAGTTTTAGATTACACCTTGCAAATAACCTTTACAGTAATACTACTTGCTTAATTTTGGTATAATATCAACAAAAATATGTATGATTATCTGAAAATGCTATTAAAATACTCCTCTGTTCCACCTGTGTATTTGTGTGAGGACAGATTTTCTTTATGTACTTCAACCAAAACCCAGAGTATAACAGATTGAATACAGAAGCAGATATGATAATCCAGTTGTCTATGAATGACTCATTTGTAAACAGATTTGCAAAAAGCCAATTTATCACTAATATTTTTGCTTTTAAAAATATACCTGTTTTTCATAAAATGTTATTTATGTTAAATAGGTTAATTATTGTTACATTTGATTGAATTAACACGTATTTTTAAAATGTCTATGTTAATTTCTTATATGATAAATATTGATAGCTATAATCCACATGAAAACAAATCTTTGGGGTTCTCAATATTTTTAAGAAGTGTGAAAGTTTCCTGAGACCTAACATTCTTAGACACCTTACGTTATATTAGCCATTTAAGTATCTATAAATAGCATAGCAATTATATATATATATATAAGTGGTTACTTCTAAAGTGCTTAACATAGCATGCATATCTGTCTATCTATCCATCCATCCATCCATCCACCCACCCACATTCCTAACTACCTACCTACCTACTTACCTATCTATCTAGATACCCATCTACCTATCTATCTCTTATTATGTGTGGATTGTTTATTTGGATATACTCTCACCAGAGTTTGCACTTTTGAGAACTTCAATAGTTGAGAACAGACAATCTACAGAGGAAATTTATTTCATCTTTGGATAGCTCTGCAATGAGGAAAGTTTTGGCCACTTTGAACCCCAAGTCAATATTCTGAAATTCTGCAGTCTAACACAACTACAATTCTATTAATCTAGGCTAGCACTGTATTAGTTACATGGATTAGTATATTACACCAATATACTGAATGTCAATTGAGACTGATATTGAGCTTAGTATCTAACATTCAGATGTCATAACTTCTTACTTCCCAGGTACTGCTATCCAATCAAATTACCATTTTCTTCCATCCTTTCTGGAACCAAATGCAATAATTTATATTTACCTACTTTTAAGTTCATTCTACTAGGCTGATTGCTCTAATACTTTGAACTTCCTTTAGATTCTAATTACTTTCACTAATGACCACTTCCTGTTATTTGCAAATTTTGTAAAATGTATTCAATTTTTATTCATATTATTGGTTAAAATTTTATGAAAAAGGCTCTATAAACTTCGTCACCCATATTTCTGTTCCTATCCACTAGGTTATATGCAAAACCTTGACAAATACCTTGCTAACAGCACATAAGAAAAAGGGAGAAAATTAGGTTGGTCATAATGACATGTACTAAATGAAGCCATTAATACTCCTAGTGAGTATTAAATATCTAATTCTAGAAAACTAAGCAGGATCTATATAATCACATCTGCTTATAATTATCAGAATGTGATTTATCTGTCTTCTGGAAAACACAAGCTTCATCTTTCCTTCTTTCTCTTCTTCACAATTCTTTCAATAGTAATGCAACCCCTGTAAGTAACTTTATCTGATAATTCTCTCAGTATCCTGGTAGACAATTTATCAGAGTTTTATTGTCAAATGATTCTCAGATCAGGTTCTTCCTGTCCAGGAGACTTTTCTCTTCTTCACTAATAAACCCAGAAGCCTTCTCTTAAACCTGAGGGACAGCTCAGGAGCAAGGCAAGCACCTGTGCTTAAGGCCAACTTGCCTCAGATGCCAGTGCTGCCTCCTATTGGCTGAAGAAACTGAAGGGTGATTTGCCAATTTTATTGAACATAGCTACCTAATTACATAAGGAAACTCACACTGCAGGGATGTAGGGATGTAGAAATCATGTATACAAAGCACAGTGCATAGCACTAACAAAATTTTCAATCAATTTCAGCATTCACAGTCATTCAGCACCCAGTTTCTAATTCTTGTATTTCCCTGTTCTGTGTGTAGTTGGTTTATAGAGCTGCATTGGGCATTGGATTTTGTAATCAATGCTCTTTTTTTATTCTTTCCCCAAGATATTTTGTAATTTCCTTTTTACAGAGAGTATAGCCTTGGGTATTCTTTTATTTTAACATAAATATAGGTGAAGTAAAAATAATCATGTGATAATATTAATGATGAAATACAGAAAGTATTAACCGAAAGTGAGAACTGAGTATTATATTAATGATTTCAATTATTCCTATTCTTGTTATCTTTTATCCCCCCCATCAATAACATAAATTGCCAAAAATCAATAATAAGCTAAATGGACATACATTCTCAGGATCGAAGGAGGAAAGACATTTTTGCATTGCTTATTAAACTTGCTTTATTCTGGAGACTGAATATGGGATTTAAATGTTTACACGGATGCCTTGAAGAACAGCCTTCTTACCTGTGTGAGTAATATGCTTACACAGAGTTCTGCAATTCAGAACTAGGCAATTAATTCCGTAAGTGCCTTCATGACCCTCTACATATTTCATGAAGCTGCTGTGACTCCATTTGCCTTTGTACTTGGAGATTACATCATAATTATTTTGTTTGTAATTTAAGTATTTCCACCCGTTCTTAATATCATAATTTTCCACATTTACAATATAGAGTAATTGAAGCATAAAATAGGTTACTGTCCACACTACATAACAAAGGCAACATCCAAGCTCCGTTTCTTTGTTTACATTAAATCAGCAATGTTGCCATTTTGCTAGGAATTTTCTTTTCAATGCTACTAGGCTAGAGCATGTTGTTTTTAGGAAGAGAACACATATGACATTTATGTGTTCACAGTCTATGTGCTTACTACAGTAAATAAAATACACGAAGCAATAAAAAAGTGAAAATTCATTTTGACATCTGACTCTCTATCATAATTTAGGTCTGGATCTTTGAGTCTAGATTTTCCTGGTTCACTCCGCTGCCATAATGACTTTATTCACCATAAATCAAGTGATGGCCCTATCACAGAGGATCACCAGAATCAGAAAGTACTGACTTTTTTTTTTTTTTTTAACTTCTCATCAAAACTTCTGCAACATGTAGGTACTGGCTCTGAGTTTCTAAAGTTGAAAGCTATAGAATGTGAACATTTTTCTTTCTCTAGGCTATAACTTTATTTTTCCCATCCAGCTCTAGGGAGAGGTTACAGAGAAAGAGGGGGAAGCCATTAAACCTTAGTATTTAGCAGTTGCTCAGAGAGCCTAATTGGAGACTCAGCTGGCTGTGCAGCCGCTGTAACAAAAGATGCTGCCTACGGGCAAATGTCCACAGAAGCCAGTTTTTTTCCTAGCTTGCCTAGAAGCCCTCCTCCAGGCTAAACTTACGGCTTTGGTTACTTTTCAAATCTGCATTTCCAACAGTTTTATTTGAATATGAAGTCACATTTAGGTTTCCTATATTTAAAAAAATTATCATTAACACACTCCTGCTCCCCCACCTCCACAGCTCAAATATTCAAATGATTAAAAAAAAAAACAACTTTCAGAGTAATCTCTAATAATAATGTAGTACTAGACCCTACAGAGCTCATCAATATATGAGTCTATTTACTGGAAAATTCTCAAAAACAAGGAGAAAAACAAATGTTTTATAGTATTTATAGTGCTGACATTTTGAGACTGACTCAGAAATCAGATATGTGGTGATAATTAAAGTCTCTCTGTTGGAGCGTAATACGCTCCTGTGTACTCTGTAGTAAGAAATAATCTGACATTTTAATAAAGATGAATTAAATGATAAATTGGAAAACTCAATTGTATACAAAGGAAAGACGGAAAAGACAACCAGAAAATCCTTAAGACTGGCCCATATTTATACCAGATTCCAAGGGAGAAACTAGGAAGTTGACATCAGGACCCCACAAAATGCTGCATTTTAATGATTTTTTTTAAAAAAACAAGTAAATAGACATTTTAAATGTCTCAAAAATACCTTTTCACATCTTCAGTAATGTGGCATATAGAACACAAGACTGGGTGGTTACTATCAGGGTTATTAAAGTCAAGATTAAATGTCTACAATAAACAAGAATAAGCAAAACCCCTCTGGACAGAAGCTGTCATAGGAAACACAGTGATGTCACCTGTTCCATTCTGTCACATACTCTGTGGCATCATGAAATTTATGCAATTTCCTGTGGATGTTTTTACATGTGCCCAATGTAAATTTCAGTTCATCTACATACTATTTTCAATTATCTGTGTAAGATTTCAAAACCATTTAAAAACATCCTCCAGAAAATTTATTTTTGCCTGAGGGTGTTCCTCATTATGTTCAAATTCTGCTAGCATTCTCATCTTGTTTGTATTATCACCACCCAGTTTTCTTCTTCTTTTGTGTACTCAGAAATACATAGGCAGAAGTATAAACTTTAAAAACAAAAACAAACAACTATATGGAAACAAACTGGACAACCTAGAAGAAATAGACAAGTTTCTGAAAACATACAGTCCACCAAGACTGAATCAAGAAGAAACAGACCACTTGAACAGACTGATCACTAGAAATGAAATAGAATTAGCAATAAAAAGACCTCCCTATAAACAAAAATCCAGGACCAGTTGGCTTCACTGGGGAATCTTACCAAAAGTGCAAAGAACTCATACCAGTCCTCATCAGACTCTTCAAGAAGACTGAAAAGGAAGGAGTACTTCCAAACTCATTCTACGAAGCCACCATCATCCTGATACCAAAACCAGATAAAGATGCTACGGATAAAGAAAATTACAGGCCGATACGTTTGATGAACACAGATGCAAAAATCCCCAGCAAAATATTAGCAAACAGAACCCAACAGCACATAAAAAAGATCACACAACATGATCAAGTTGAATTCATCCCAGGGACACAAGGATGGTTCAACATTTGCAAATCAATCAATGTGATACACCACATCCACAAAAGAAAGGACAAAAACCACATGGTCATCTCAATAAATGCAGAAAAAGCATTTGATAAAATTCAACACCCATTTATGATAAAAACTCTCACCAAAGTGGGTATAGAGGGATCATATCTCAACATAATAAAAGCTATTTATGACAAACCTACAGCCAGCATAGTACTAAACAGTGAAAAACTGAAAGCCTTCCCACTACAATCTGGAACCAGACAAGGACGCCCTCTCTCACCACTTCTATTCAACATAGTCTTGGAAGTCCTAGCCACAGCACCAGAAAAGAAAAAGAAATAAAAGGGATCTAAACTGGAAGAGAAGAGGTAAAATTGTCACTGTATGTGGATGACATGATACTATATATATAGAAAACCATGAAAGCTCCACACAAAAACTACTAGAGATGATAAAAAAAATTCAGCAAGGTAGCAGGATACAAGATTACCACACAAAAATCAGTTGCATTTCTTTATACTAACAATGAATTAGCAGGTAAAGAAAGTAAAGACAATCCCTTTTAAAACTGCATCCAAAACAATAAAATACTTAGGAATCAATCTAAGCAAGGAGATGAAAGACTTATACATGGAGAACTAAAAAACACTGGTTATGGAAGTTAAAGATGACTTACAAAAATGGAAAGATAGACCATGCTCTTGGATAGGAAGAATCAGTATCGTTAAAATGGCCATATTGCCCAAGGCAATCTACAGATTTAATGCAATCCCCATCAAATTACCTAGGATTTTTTTTTTAAACAGAACTAGAACAAACTATCTTAAAATTTATATGGAATCATAGAAGACCCAGAATTGCCAAAGCAATATTGAAGAAAAAGAATGAAGCTGGAGGAATAACCCTCCTAGACTTCAGACAATATTACAGAGCTACAGTAATCAAAACAGTGTGGTACTGGCATAAAAACAGACATATGGGTCAAAGGAACAGAATAGAAATCCCAGAAATAAACCCATAGGTCTATAGTCAATTAATCTTTGACAAAGGAGGCAAGAACTTCAGCAAGTGGTGTTGGGAAAACTGGATAGCAGCATGTAAATCAATGAAGTTAGAACACTCCCTTACTCCATACACAAAAATAAAATGAAAATGGATTAAAAACTTAAATATAAGACAACATACAATAAATCTCCTAGAAGACAACACAGGCAAAACATTCTCTGATAGAAATCTTAGCAATGTTCTCCTAGGGCAGTCTACCCAGGCAATAGAAATACAAGCAAAAATAAACAAATGGGACCTAATTAACCTTACAAGCTTTTGCACAGCAAAGGAAATCATAATCAAAACAAAATGACAACCTACAGAATGGGAGAAAATATTTGCAAATAATTGGAATGACAAAGGCTTAATTTCCAGAATATATAAATAGCTCATACAACGTAATAACGATAAACAATTAACCCAATCTTAAAATGGGCAGAGGGACCTAAACAATCTATTCTCCAATGAAGACATACAAATGACTAATAAGCACATGAAAAAATGCTTAATATCACTAATTGTCAGAGAAATGCAAATCAAAACTATAATGAGGTATCACCTTACACCAGTCAGGAATGGCCATCATTCAAAAGTCTATGAATGATAAATGCTGGAGAGGGTGTGGAGAAAAGGAAACCTTCCTACACTACTGGTGGGAATGCAGCCATTAGGGAAAACAGTATGGAGATTCTTCAAAAAACTAAAAATAGACCTATCATATAAGCCGCAATCCCACTTCTGAGTCTGTATCTGCAGGGAATTCTAATTTGAAAATATACATGCACCCCAATGTTCATGGTAATACTCTATACAACAGCCAAGACATGGAAACAACCTAAATGTCCATCAATAGATGACTGGATAAAGAAGTTGTGGTATAGTTATACAATGGAATACTACTCAGCCATAAACAAGAATAAAATAATGCCATTTGCAGCAACATGGATGGATCCAAAGATCATCATTCTAAGTGAAGTAAGCCATAAAGAGAAAGAAAAATACCATATGATATCACTCATATGTAGAATGTAAAAAAAAAAAAAAAAGGACACTATGAACTCATCTACAAAACAGAGACTTGCAGACATAGTAAACAAACTTATGGTTACTGGGGTAAGGGGGTGAGAAGGGTTAAATTTGGGAGTTTGAGATTAAATGTTAGCCACTATATATAAAAATAGATTTTAAAAAGTTTCTTCTGTATAGCACAGGGAACTATGTTCAATATCTTGTAATAACCTTTAATGAAAAAGAATATGAAAATGAATATATGTATGTATATGCATGACTGGGACATTGTGCTGTGAAGTAGAAATTGATGCATTGTAATTGACTGTACTTCAGTTTAAACAAAACAGGAAAAACCAAAAACAACAACTTATTTATGACAGGCATGTTAGTTGTGTATGTATATATTCGCACACATTTAGTACCATTTACTTTGCTAATCCTTTACATGTTTTTATTAATAATGTTCTATTAGAAAATAAATATATGTATATGATAAATAAAAAAGGGGTTAAAAGGAGAGATTCCTTTCTATACAAGGTTCCACTGGGTTCTTTTTGATATGCAAACATTGTTATTATTTTGTGCATCTTACAATAATTTGCTTATGAATATGCACAAATACATTTATATTTCTAAGAAAAATGAGATCATCTTTTGCACATACACATATATATATATGTTTTCTCTCATGCAGTTTTCTATTTTCAGTACATAATCCAATATATATTTTGGCTTATTCCAGATCGTCAATCATTAGATCTACTTCATTATTTTAACGTCAGCAGAATGAGTATTTCCTTATACAAATGTATTATGATACATTTATTGAGCCCTATATTAATGAACATTTGATTCATTTCCAGCATTTTGCTAATATAAACTCCTACAATGAGAATTTTTGTTCAGGTGTCTTTGCACAATTTTGTCCCTTTGATGTACCTTAAAAGAATGTGGAAGATAAGACATCATGCTGCTTTTATGTTATGGGAAGCAAGTTATCAAGCAAGAAGCACAATTACCAGGGATTACAATTCCCTCCCCACTTGCAGAATTGTGAGTAAATAATATAATGTATTAAGCTGCTCATTTTGATGGTATGTAATTACACAGCAATGGAGTATTGAAAGAAGCTTAAACTTAAGAATTAAACTTAAGAATTTCTGTTCATCAGAAGATGCAGTAAGAGAATTAAAAGGAAGTCATGGATTGGAAGACATTTAAAATACATACAACTCAAAAAGGACTTATACTCAAATTTTATAAAGAACTTCTACAAATCAGTGAGGAAGTCTAAACAATAAATGGGTGAAAGGCTTGAGACACTTCACAAAAGAATATATTAAAATGATAATAATTATATAAAAGGTATTTATCATTAGTAATCTGAGAATAACTAATTAAACTGCAAGAAGATATCAATACACACCCATCAATGGCTAAAATAGAAAGTCTGCCCATATCAAATGTCAGCAAGGATTTCTGTAGCAAGTGAAAATGCTTGCATAGTTAGTGAGGGTGTAAACAGGTACAATCAGACTGTTTAGTGAATACTGCCAAAAGTATTTCCAATCAGCAATTCGTCTCCTAGGTAGATTCTCAAGGGAAATGAGTGCATATGTGTGCCAAAGACAGATAAAAAAATGTTCATTAACAATTTTATTTGTAATAGTCAAAAATTAGAAGTAACCATAGAATAAGTGTTACATTTGTGCAGTGAATACACACCAATGAAAAAGAGTAAACTATCATTATCTAAAATCACACTGATGAATATTGTTTCTCTTTTGTATTTCATACATGGCATAACATTTTTGAAAGATAACCTTTAATAGTTTTCTCAAACAATTCTTTAGAATTGTTCTTTTAGATTTCCATTTCTTTTGGGTAGTTTTTCTAATGCAGTTTTTCAAATTAACTCATATGGAGCTGAGAGAAGTAAAGAAGTCTTACATTCTGCCATTAACTTTTCTATTATCATTTGTGCTTAAGCTTTGCCATTTTTCTGATTTCTATTTTATAAATTTTGCTTTTATCTTTTAAAATTATTTTCTTCTCCATTATTATGTTTTGCTGCTTTTCAAATTATTTTAAACTCAGTATTTTCCTTCATTTCCATTTTTTCCTTTTTCTTATAACCTAAGTACATAATAGTATGAATAGTATTTTTTATCTGAACATTTTCACCAGATATCACAAAAGAACTGATAGTGTTACTGCCTTTGTATTCTGCAATTTCAGTTTTTTTAATTTTATGAACTAACAGTTAAGATTTGATTTTACATTTTTAGCTGGTATTTATTTGGTCTGTGTTCAATTTCCATTTTTGTTAATGTATTCATTTCTAATGTTATTACACTTCATTCAGATAAAAGTGGTCCTTTAACAATAATTTCTAAGAATTCTGGAAAAATGAATTCTTAAATTAAAAAGCTTGAGTGATTTCAAAGTATGCTCTGTGTGTTTAGCATGTAGAAGTACATAAATACATTTCTATATCTTTGTATCCTATCATAAATATATTATTTAGTTCTTATATATACTTAATTTTATTGGAACTATTTCATCTATTATTGACTAATAGGTAAGTTTAAGTTCCTGGTGTTTTTTCTAGAGAGTTCTTGCTTTGTTAATTTTAATGCTCCTTAATTATTTAATATATGTATAATACTCACTATGTAGCTGATTTCATTCTAAGTCTTCCATAAGTATTAATTCTGGAAGTAACCTTTTGAAAAAAGTACTATCATCTGCATTTTAGAGATAAGGAAACTGAGATATTGAGAATTTAAGTGATTGGCTCAAGTTTACATACTATAGTTGGTGGACCTACAATTTGAATTACTGAATTATTGGCACGTGAAGAGTATAAAATATTATGCTTTCTGATATAGCCCTAAGAACACTGTAGACATTGCTCCATAGTATTTAGCACTGAATGGTGTTAACGACAAGTCTGATATGAGCTCTATATTTTTTATCCTCCTTTTAAGTGACTTGATCATCTACCTAAATTCCCTTATAATTTTACTGTTTGTTACTGAAGTTCTATAACTTCATGAGGATTAGCCTGATAATCTTTTTTTCTCCTCTTTTTGGGACAGTGTGGACTATTTAAGGTAATAATACAGGCCTTCGTTTAAAAAATTCTTTGATTATATATACAAATTTTTTTCTAGGTTCATGTATTCTGTTCCCTACAAACACTAATTTCTTACATGCTACTTTCCATATTGCTCATCATCTTTCTACTTCTTTACAGTGTTTGTTTCTAATTTGATTTTGCACATTTTCAAACCTTTGCTCGATAACCCTTTTACTGACTGATATTATTTGAATTTTCATTATATGTTTTCTTTAGCTTTTTCATTTACTTCCTGGAACTAGTTTGCTTACTTTTCATCTCTATATGTTATCTTGTCATTGCTTTTTTGGACAATTATTTCAGAGAGGCCATATCTTTCATTGTTCTTTGTATTCAATGTTAATTTTTAAGATTTGACCTACTTTATGGTAGAATTCATTTGTCTTTTTTTGGTCCACCCCAGGTCATTTGTTTTGGAGTGTCTTGGCATACGTGCTCTGCTCAATCCCTTCTAGATTTCACTCATGCCTGAATAGAGACAGTTCTCCATGGTCTAGCTTTTCAAAGTGTTTTTGAGAGAGGGGTAAGGTCCATGAACTATAAAAGCCCAGACTGAATATTTTTTTCTTGTGGTTTCTTGATTTCTCCATCCTTGAGGTAGCAAACAATCCCCTTGGTTCTCTGTCTTGCTTCACAGACCTATTGTATGATAATACGGCATTTTCTTCTTTTTAGCAGACAAGATGGAAAACTGCAGGGCTGCCAGCTCCCCAAAGGTGCTTTATCCTTCCTCCCAACAGCATGCTTCTTGCAAAGACAGTATGTCCAGGTGGATCCTTCTCAACCCCTTTCCCCTGAATTACCTCTGAGATAAATATGGTTTAAGGCCATCTTCTTACTTGTTTATACATATATTGTAATTTCAATCAAGGACACTTAGAAATGGCCTCTCAGAAAGTTACAGTGTGTGTATATTTCTCTGTGTTCCTCTCACTCTGCTCCAGATACACTGAGACAGTTTCCTCTCTTGTCTCTCTTTATCGCTCTGGTCCGATACTCTGCTGTTGGCAACCTTACTCCATGTTTATTTTTTTTTTTCCCTGTGTGTTTCATCCTCAGTGTATCATAGATGAATTTTCTTTTCTATTTCTCATTTCCTTGTCTTAAAGAATTGGATTCAGGAAGAAGGTAGACAAAGTGACCTTTGTTATCTACAAATAGAAGTCAAATCATGTTTTAGACTTTGATGTAAGGCCTTGCAAAATACTCAGGACACAGAATAATTAAAATATAAAATGAACTTGATGTAAAAGTAATGGATGAGTGCATTAACATATTTAACAATTCTATCCTTTTCCAAAGCTTGCAGCCTTACGTCTCATCTATATATGACATTATCATATATCATATTCAGTATAAAATATACCACAATACGAAATTCAAGTTCTGTATTAAATTGTGTTAATATACATTCCCAATAACATATTAAGTATCCCTACATCCATTATGTAAATGTAAAAAATATGCATGATACCGAGGGGAAAATGTGCTATATATCTGTAATATTGTTATTTGAAGTGTTTTGATTGTTTTGGTATTATCTGGGTCTTAAGAACTACATTGTCTGTGTCTTTTTACAGAGTATGCATAAAAACAAAACATTTTCTCAAATTACATTCCTATTTCCAAGACAGTATATGTTTTTTCTCATATATTTTGATTTATTTCAAATTTAATTCCAATAGTTACTACTGACTTTGGTTACCTAATGTGGGTACTTGAATAGTGACTTCACATGTTGAGTTCAGCAGGTTTAGATGCTCCATGACAATTTGGAACATTTGGGTTGGAGAGAAGATTGCTGTGTCATTAAGAAGTGAAAGAGTGTGAGAGTCTAACAATGTTTTATGCTACAGTACTGTTTATCTATTGCTATGTACCCAAATATCTCAAAATTCAGCCATTCGAAAATAACAAATATCTCTTACTCCCAGATTCTGTGGGTCTGGATCTGGTCATAACTTAATTAGGTGCCTCTGAATTTGGTCTCTCTTGAGATTTCAGTCTACCTCTTAACTGGGGCTGCAGTCTCATCTGAAGGCTCTACTGTGGGGTGGGATCCAATTTACAGGCTCACTCATATGGTTGGTGGCTGGCCTCAGTCCCTTGCCCTATGGGCCTCATCATGCTTCATAAAGGAATAATGCAACATGAAAGGATACTTCATGATGTGGCAGTTGCTTTTCCCCAGGGTAACCAAAGTTATCATTTTATTGTCTGATCTCAGAAGTGACATATCATCATTTTGCCAATTCTCTTTGTAAGAAGGGGGTTGATAAATTCAGCCCACATTGAAGGGGATTACACAAAGGCATGAATATCAAGGGGTGGGCATCACTGCTGCCCATCACAGCTATTTTCTGAAAAAAGTGTGAATAAGGATCAGAAAAACCAGCTCTAAAATACCCTATTACCTCCAGAATTTTCTGATTATTATCTTTTCATCCTTTCACAGTGGCTCAAGGTGATTATCAGTAAAACTCTTTCAGAAAAGGGTGGGCAGTGGGTAAAAGAGGCTGTACATCTGTGTCTGATGGACACAAGAATGCTTATGAATAAAAAATTGCTCTACTCTCTAGACTGTCTCAAAAATAGCTTGACAATTTGGGGTTTGTTTAATAAGAAAAAGGAGAACACAGAAAACTAGATAGATTCTAAGTTGTTCTAGATTTTGGAAGAGGAACACTTGTGGGAGCCCCTGGAAGTTTCTGATGGAATAATGGAAAGAAGATTTCTTCAATTCTTTAATCTTCATCTCTAAAATGAAGTGTAAAGTACCAACATTTCAGGTTTGTCATGAATATTAATAAAGAAAGAAATATCCTGGCAAGGTAGGCATCTTCATACTCTCTTCTTTATCTTCATTCTCTCTTGTTTCCTCTATCATTTCCATAACACTGAAGAATTTAACCCATCAAGTGTCATGTAGTTTTTCCCTTCCTCCAAAAATCTATAGCAGTTTGAGTATCTAATGCTACTGATTGTGTTTATCATTATATTTAACATTCATTATTATTGCTTAGCTCTATATTTTGCAGTATTTAGCCTAGTTTTTGTACATTATAGATGTTCAACATATATTTATTGAATTCTATTGAGTTGAATTCATAAATGAATCTAAATGTTTACACAATTGCACTAATCAAAATAAAGACTGTATGCTAGTTTACATTAGTATTCCACAAAAATAATGAATACCAAATTTATACATTTCTACTATTTGCAGTAGTTGCAATACTGTCCTTCAGATGTGGTAATTTTGCTGTGAGCCCTGATATTAATTCAAAATCAATTTAATTCAATTTTTAGTTTATTTTTAAAGACTCAAGATGATTTCCAAAATGAAATGAATCCAGTGAAGTGATATGAATAATGTTTAAATTCTTTCATGTAGATTTTTGGCATAGAAACATTTTTTTCTAGCTTTGTTCCTTTGAGAGTACTTACAATTTTAATATAAATAATAAATTCATGTACTCATGTATTAGAATAAACTCACAATTACTAAGCAAAACTATATATAGCAAGAGACTTTATCCTTTTTTTCCTAATAAAATGCCATCTTCAAATCATGAGTTACTTGTTTAGCTAAGGGAAAGTACCAAGTCTCTTAGGAAAATGTAAGCCACTTTTATTTGCTGTTCAGCATGACGATGTTAGCTAGTTTGGAGAGACTGATACTGCTTTTTATGGCTGTGACATTGATTTAATTTTATGATACAGAAGCAATTTATATTGGAGAAAAGTATAACTATATTTCTTTTCTTTTGGAATGGTAAAATATGCAAGATAGGGAAAAGTTACACAGTTATTCTAATTGCATTTCTTTATTCCTAAAATTATTTTCATGAAACAACACAAGTCATTCAGAAGACTGCCTGGAA
Organism: Camelus bactrianus; assembly: GCF_048773025.1. Classification (NCBI taxonomy): domain Eukaryota; kingdom Metazoa; phylum Chordata; class Mammalia; order Artiodactyla; family Camelidae; genus Camelus; species Camelus bactrianus. The sequence continues at coordinate 38,547,078 of NC_133540.1, forward strand.
CCCAATAAATATTTTTAAATTAGTTTTTATGATTATTGAAATTTTAAGAGTTATATTATATTTTTCACTAACAGTAATTAAAATGTAACAACAAACCAAAATGCAGAAACTAACCCTTCATATTTTAAAACCAAATCTCTTCAGATGAATAAATAACATTCAATCTTGTCTTCTTACTACAATGTGTGTGTGTGCGCATATGTATTGCATGTACAGGTGTACGTATATTTATATGAGAATAAGGATTTATATTTACCAACTGTTAGTAATTTTGAAAATATTAATTCGTAATTTGAATTCTAAGTAGTAGTATTACAATGTATTCTATCATTATTACAAGTGTGGTAAAATTTCAATTAAAAAATTCTCCTAAACTGTACATTTTACTTGCCATCTTCCTTCTTGTCTTCTTTCAAATATATTGTGTGTTCTTCCATACATCATTTCCCCCATGTAAGTGTGTGTGTGTATATTTAGATAGATACAGAATGTTTTGGTCATTTATTTTTTCACAAAATTGGTACCATATTAAATATACTTTTCTGAATTATAAAAGTATATCACCTAATAATAGGGCTTTAAAATATATGAAGCAAAAATTGACAGTACTTATAGGGGAAATCAACAAATTCACAATAATGTTTAGGGACCTTAACACACTTCTCTTAGTTATTGATAGAGGAACTTGACAAAAGTAATGATTAAGGATAGAGAACATCTGATTGACACTATCAACTATCTTAGCCAAATTAACATTTAAAGAACACTGCATCCAATAACTACAGAATGTGCATTCTTTTCAAGTACACACAACACATTCAATAAGGAAGATTATCTGCTGCACCATAAAATAAGTCTCAATAGATTTCAAAAACAAATAATGAATCTCCCAAGAAATCTTTTTTGACTACATACAATAGAATTAAATTAGAAAGCAGTAAAAATGTAACATTCAGAAAAGCACTCAACTATCTGGAAATCTGACAAATCACACATATCTCACAGGTAAAAAATAAATAATAAAGAAAATTAGAAAATATTTTGAACTAGGTAATTATAAAAATAAAACACCAAAATCTGAAGCATTTATCTAAAGAAACACTTAAAAGGAAATGTTTAACTTTAAATGTTTCTTTTGGAAAAGAAGAAAAGAGTCTGAAATTAATTACCTAATCTCCCACCTTGTGAAGTTTGAAAACAAACAATGAAACTTAAGTAAGTAGAATGGTAGAAAATAAAAACAAGATTAGAAATTAATAAAATAGAAAACAGATGAATAGAGAAAAAATTTTAAAGTCCAAAGTTGTTGTTAGAAAACATCAACAAAATTGATCATTCCCTAGACTGAGATTAAGAAAAAAGGAGAGAGAATACAATTATCAATGCCAAGAATGAAACAGTGGGCCCTGCTGAAAATCCTGCAAAAATTACAAGTGTAAGGGAACATTAGAACAACTTTACACCAATAATATTGACAAATGAAGAGAAATTCCTAAAGACATAAATTACCAAAACTAGTAAAAGAAATCTTAAATAAATCTTAAATAGAAAAATTTAATCCTCATGTATCTATTAAAATAATTGAAATAGTAATCAAAACCTTCCCACAAAGAAAACTTCAGGCTCAGATTGTTTCATTGTTGAATTGTATCAGATATTTAAGAAGGAAAAGATTTTTGAAAAATTTCTTCTGTCTAGCACAGGGAACTGTAGTCAGTATCTTGTAACAATCTTTAATGAAAAAGAATATGAAAACGAATATATGTATGTATATGCATGACTGGCACATTGTGCTGTACACCAGAAAGTGACACATTGTAACTGATTGTACTTCAATACAAAAATTTTTAAAAAGAAGAAATACTAAGCCAAGATGAATGCTTTCTACAAATAGGTAAGTAGGAAGTAGTTCCCAACTCATTTTATTTGGCTAAGATTCCTCTAAAACCAGGTAAAGACATCACAAAAAATTAACTTGAAATAACTTCATGAACATCAATGCAAATTCCTTAATAAAATATTACCAAATAAAATCCAACAATATATAAAAAGAATAATATATTAGGACCAGGTGGAGTTTATCCCAGAAATACAGCTTTAACATAAAAAAATCAATCTTGTATTTGGAAGATTCAAAGATCTCTTTAAACTTAATAAGAAGTAAACGCATAATCTGATTAATAAATGGGCCAAAGACTAACTGATACCTCAACAAAAAAGATATGCAGATGGAAAATAAGCATGTGAAAAGATGCTCCACATCATATGTCATCAGGGAAATGCAAATTAAAACAACAATGAGATACCACTCCACTATTGGGATGGCTGAAATCCACAATACCTAAACATTAAATGTTAGTGAGGATGTGGAGCAACAGGAACTCTATGTTGCTGAGGGGAACGCAAAATCACATAGCCATTTTGGAAGTTGGTTTGGCAATTTATTATAAGCAAACATAATCCTACCATATGATCCATCCATTGTACTCCTAGGTGTTTACCTAAATAAATTGAAAACTTAAGTCCAAAACAAACAAACTTATGTCCTGCATACAAATGTTTATAGCAGCTTTACCAAAACTGAGAAGCAACAAAGTATCCAAGGTGTCCTTCAACAGGTGAATGGATAAACAAACTGGTAGGTCCATAGAATGGACTATTACTCAGTGATGAAAAAAGATGAGATTTTGAGCCATAAAAAGAGATGAAGGGACTTTAATGCATATTGCTAAGTGAAAAATCTAGTCTGAAAAGTCTTCATACTGTATAATTCCAACTATATGGCATTCTGGAACATGTAAAATTGTAGAGACAGTAAAAAGATCAGTTAAAAGATCAGGCTTCCCGTGGTTGGGGAGCAGAGGGCAAATGGATGCATAGGTCAAGTTTAGGAGATTATCAGGGCAGTAAAACTATTCAGGATGATACCATTGTGGTGGATACATGATGTTATGCATTTGGCAAAAGCCATCAAACTATACAAAACAAAGAATAAACCCAAATGTAAACTATGGTCTTAAATAATAATGTATCAATGTTGGGTCATCACTTGTGACAAATGTACCATAGCAGTACAAGATGTAAATAATCAGGGAAACTGTGGTGGCGGGAGAGGGTGCATATAGGAATTGTACTTTCTGTTCACTTTTCTGTAAACTCATTACTGCTTTAACAAATAAGGTCTATTAATAAAAATATTTAAAAATACATTTGATTCACCATATCACTAAATAAAGGAAGAAAATTACCTAATTATTTCAATACGTGCAGAAAAAGCTTTCATGATAAATAAAACATCTTTGCAAATTAGGAAAAGGTATGTGAAAATACATTTGCCTTCAAGCTGGCCTAGGGTAGCTCCATGTTTAAGTTTGTTAATGCTTGGAAATCTGGTACTGACTCTTGGCCACGGTGAAAATAAACTGTGCTACCTAGTACTTTCAATGTGCTGGTTAAAGTTCACAGTTTCCCTGGAGACAAAATACTCTTGTGTCTATTGTTAACTGAAAATGTATTATCAATGATTTACATCTAGTTTAATTGGTTACATAGCCTGGTTTTAGGTACTTTACCAGTGGAGTACAGAGGATTGTGGAGTATTGTGTTTTGACTTCCCTGAAACTAAGACTAAACACATAGTTTGAAAATGAAGGATATTCTGTGTAACCAAGAAAAATCCCTGGGGGCTGTGCTTAAAAATTTTCTGATCTCTGAGATGATTTCTTGCAGTTCCTTTCTCTTGCTGTACCATATCCCTTATCTTTATGAACACCTTTACAGGAGTTTACCCTGTGGATGTTCTTTCAATTACCTGATTAATTGCTGCAGTTGGCATGGTGAGCAAGTTAATTGTAATACTCTTGACTCAATAATATAAATAATTGCTAAGACTTAGTTTAGGAAAAAGAAAGATGAGGAATGGCAGAATGGAGAATATGCAGAGCCAGGATGGCTTCCTGACCACCTCTGCTTTGAGGTCCTCAATCACTGTGACAACTGAAAGGAAGAAACACTTATCAGTGGGAACTGGAGACATTAGATCTACAACAGCGGGGAGTAGCCAAATGGATTCTTAAAAATTCAAACAAAGGGGAGGTTAGCCCCTTAATATGGTACTTTGGTTGCTTTTGATTGCTTTGGAGAAAAAAAAAGTAACTGATAAAAATCTCAAGGCTGTCAAGCTCTCAAATTACAGTCCATGAACCTGTGTGTTCAGAGGACAAACATGACACCAAAGAAAGGTAGGCTTTTTTTTTTTTAATGAAATGTGATTCTCATCCAATTATAAATCACTGCAAGGATTATATGGATTACAGTAGATATGAATTAAGATACACCTAAAAGATGGGAATATTGATTCAAATGGTTAAGTCATTTTGTGGAACATTATTAGTAGATTTATTCTAAGACATTATTTAAATAGATCATTGGTGATCAGGGAGCTATTCCCTTGTATTAGATGTTACTAAATGAAAAGGCACATTTGGTCTTAACTCAGGATCTTCATTAACTTCCACTTTGCAGGAAATATAGCTAGATAGACAAACTCCCAAACTGTTGAGTGACATAAAGTAGAGATAGGTAATTTACAGCCTGAGAAAGAAATTGTCCAAATCCATCCCAAGCTATTAAATGGAATACTGTTTCTGAGGCTGCTGAAATGTGGGACGTGCAAACACACGTGGATTCGTTTTAATGATGATACAGAAGTAGTCAGTAACTCTATGCCTTTGACCAAAGTGATGTTTGATGCTGTGAGAAAGGAGTTTCCAATTGCTTATTTGGAGACCGAGGACGGGCTCCAAAAGAAGTGACGGGAAAGCTGCCGACAGGGGGCTCCCCCTCCCCCAGAGAGCCCTCTTCCTGTTAAGACTGCGAGAAGCGGCCCCCAGGGCGATGAGAAAGGCGGTGGAAAGGTCAGGTGGCCAGGCCCGGTTGGGGAAGCCCTTCCAGCTCCTGGTTCTGCTTCAGTTCCCTCATCCTGTGTCGGCAGCGCCGCAGGAATCTCATTATCTTCCGGGCTGCCTGGTCTTGCTTTTTGGTGAGAAAGGAGCCTTTGTTTCGGGCAGGCAGGCTGCCTGTGGGCCGGTGGGGAGGCCCAGGCCGGCGGCGGTAGGAGCGGTAGTGCTGCTGGATGAGTACCGCTGCTCTGCGGCTCTGCTGAAATCGCTTCTGTTCGTAGTAGCTTCGGAACTTGCTCTGGATCAGGATGGCTGCCTGGGTCATCTTCTTATAGAGTGCAAACTGCTTGTACTTCCGGTAACAGCGCTGGATCACAGCTGCTGCTACCTCCTGCTGCTCCTTCAGCCGCCGGCCCTTGTACTTTCGGAAGGCTGTCTGGATGACCCGGGCTGCCTCATACAGTTCCCGCTGCTCATGATCCGATAGCGTCAGCAGGGCAAAATCACTCTCCATCTTGCCACTGGCAGACGCAGAGAGAAACTCGGCCCAGGAAGGTGCTGGAGGGATAGCCAGGCGACCCCGCTCTAAGGGCAGTTCGCTGGGAGGGGCTGAGCTGGGGAAATGGTCCACAATCTCCAGGTAGCTGGCCAGCCAGGACATGGTCTCGCTGAGCCCCACAGCCCCCGTCCGCTCCCGCATTGGGTCTCCAATTCCCTATTGTCAGAACAGGGTCACATAAGGCAGAGTGATGTGACAGGTGTTGTGGAGTACTTCCTTGCTGAGCTTCCCCAGTACGGGGTGGAGTAATGGGAAAATAGTTGCAATTTAAGAAGTAAACAATACAAATTAAATGCATGAAATACCCATGGAGCAATTAAACCAAGTAGAAGGGCAATTAAACCAGGTAGAAGTGTTCAGATAGTTAATTAAAACAAGACATAAAAAAGGAAGAGATAGATGAAATAGCTATTAAAAATTTACTGGGTTACTATAAAAAAAATAGGTGGTTTAGCTACTCTCCACCCCTAATACTGCACAAAGACCACCGTGAATTTATTGTTTGCTATAGCTTTGATGAATTTTAAAAAATAACACAAAGGAGGAATGTAAAATTCCTTCTAAATAGTGCCAATTAAATGTTGTGAAGTAAAGGAGATGCTATAATTTTGAGTGGCAGGATGACTAGGATCTTTTAGTGTAACCCCAGCAGGGGACCAAGTCCATTTGCCTTAATAAAATGGTCTAGATATGGTGAATAAACTTTATTGTGACTTCTTGACACTAGTGCACAAAGTACTGTCATAACTAAACTCATTAATCAAAGCCTAAAGGGCAATAGAATTATGTTAAGAAGATACAGTGATGCCACTATAAAAGACTTCAAAGTATGAGGAAGAATTTAAGAACAAATGTTACCTATGATTACTGTCCCACCCCATCAGTGTGTATAACTGTAATGGGACAGATGTTTGAATGGGAGACTATGTCCTTTTCCAAACCATTGGAAAAGGGATATCATTCAAATCTGCTGTCATACTATTTTAATTTGTATGCCTAATAAGAAACTTTACATTACCTAAACATACTTCAGTGGTTAATTTAAAGCAGTATCAGATACCTTGGAGAATATCAACACATTTCAGCTTTAATTAAGGATATTTTAGATCCAAATCTCTCAGTACCCACAAGTTCTTTCTTTAGCAGTCCAGTATGGTCTAGAGAAAAGGTGATGGGTCCAGGAGGTTAACTTTAGACTACAGAGGACTACGTGGAGTGTTGCCTTCAACAGCATCAGTTCTTCCCAATGTGCGGTTAATTCAAACTGTCCTAGAAACTAAAGCAGATTCGGTGTTCAATTTGGCTAACATTTTCTTTTCAGTAACTACTTCAATTTTTTTTAAAGAAGAAAATTGGGGGTAAAAAGCCAGAACCAATGTGCAATCATGTGAGACAAACTCTAATATACATTCAGAATCTATAATATTGTGCTTACATAGGGATATTTAAATTCCCTTATTGCCAGAGTCTAGAGAGAAGGACTTATACTTGAAATTAATATTAAATTGGAAGTACATAATACACACGTGTGTGTGTGTATAATATTGATGATATGTTGATTCTCGATTGGTAAATCAAGCTCAGATTGAGTTATAAATTCTGGTTAATCATATAATTTCCAGTGTGAAGCTGGTTATTCTGGATAAGGTATACTGTTTATCACAAATGGGAAAATTCTTGGGAATATTCAATTAGCAAATCAAATCCAATAATGTATAAAAGTAATCATTCATCATGATCAAGTAATATTTATCCCAACTATGGAAGGCAGACCCAAGATTTGAAACTCAGTTATTATAATTTATCACATAAACAGGCTAAAAAACCCTGAATCACATGATCATATTAGTAGATGTAGAAAAAACATTTGACAAAACCCAACACTCATTCATGATAAAAACTCTAAGGTAAACAAGGAATAGAAGAAAATTATCTCAACTTTATAAAAAATATACACAAAATTACTACAGCTAATATCATACTTAATGGTGAGAAAACTGAAGCTTACCTACTAAAATCAGGTACAACACAAGATGCCCCCTCACCAGTCTTTTTAAACATCACACTAGAAGTCCGTGTTAATGTAATAATCAAGAAAAGGAAATAAAAGTTATACAAATTGGGAAGAAAGAAAGAAAAATTGTCTTTGATCACAGATGATGTGATCATCTATGTATAAAATTTTTAAAAATTGACAAATTTCTGGAATTATTAAGCAAATCTGGCAAGTTTGCATGATATAAGATTTATATATGAAATCACTTCTCTATACATTAGCAATGAACAAGTGAATTGGAAATAAAAAACACAATGCCATTTATATTAGCACCCCCCAAAATTGAATGCTCAGGTATAAATCAAGCAACATATGTACAAGATCTATATGAGCAAAACTACAAAACCCTGCTGAACAAAATTAAAGAAAAACTGAATAGAGACAAATTTCATGTTTATGGATAGGAATATTCAATGTTGTCAAGATATCAGTTCTTCCCAATTTTATCTGTAGATTCAACGTAATCCCTGTCAAAATGCCAGCTAGTTATTTGTGAAAATTGGCAAACTAGTGTTACTTTATATGGCAAGGCAAAAGACCTACAATAGCCAATGCAATACTGAAGGAGAAAAACAGAGTTGGAGGACTGATGCTCCCAACTTCAAGCCTTCCTCTAAGTCTATGATAAGCAAGATGGTGTGGTATTGGCAAAAGAATAAACAAATCAATGGAACAAAAAAGAGACCAGAAATTGACCCATGTAAATATGGTCAACTGATCTTTGGCAAAGGAATACAGTCCACACAATAGAACAAAGACAGTTTCTTCAACAAATAGTGCTGGAACAACTAAACATCCACATGCAAAAATAAATACATAGGAGAAAAGGGAGATCTCCTACATTGTTGGTGGGAATGCAGTTTTGTGAAGCCATTATGGAAAACAGTATGGAGATTCCTTAAAAGAACTAAAAATAGACTAACCATATGATCCAGCCATCCCACTCTTGGGCATATATCTGGAGGGAACTCTAATTCAAAAAGATGCATGCACCCCAGTGTTCACAGAACTACTATTTACAATAGCAAAGACATGGAAATGATCTAAATGTCCACAGACAGATGACTGTATAAAGAAGTTGTGAAAATTGGAAATTTTCCACCTGGAAAATTCCATATATACAGTGGAATACTACTCGGCCATAAAAAATAAAATAATATCATTTGCTGCAACATAGATGGACCTGGAGATTGTCATTCTAACTGAAGTAAGCCAGAAAGAGAAAGACAAATAACATATGATATCAATAATATGTGGAATCTAAAAAAAGACACAAATAAACTTATTTATAAAACTAAAACAGACTCATGAACATAGAAAACAAACTTATAGTTACCAGGGGGCAGGCAGGAAGGCAGAGGGAAGTGATAAACTGGGAGTTTGAGCTTTGCATATACTAACTACTATATGTAAAATAAACAACAAGTTTATACTGTACAGACAGGGAACTATATTCAGTATCTTGTAGTAACCTATAATGAAAAAGAATATGAAAATGAATACATGTATGTATATGTATGTATGGCTGAAACATTATGCTGTACGCCAGAAATTGACACATTATAAACTGACTATACTTAAATAAAAAATAAATACATACACAAATAAATCCAGATATAGCCCTTACACCCCTCACAAAACTTAACTCAAAATGGATCACAGGCATACATCTAAAATCCAAAACTATGAAACTACCATAAGGTAATAAAGAAGAAAACCTAAATGATCTTTGGAATGATGATGACTTTTTAGATAAAACGCCAAAGGCACAATCTACAAAATAAAAATGGGTAAGTTGGACGTCATTCAAGTTAAGAACTTCTGCTCTATGAAAGACAATGCCAGGCAAATGAAAGATGACTTACAGACTGGAAGAAAATACTTGGAAAAATATCTCTGATATAGGACATTCATTGAAAATATACAAAGATCTCAAAACTCAACAATAAGAAACTATACAACCTTATCAAAAATGGGCCAAAGACCTTAAAAGACACCTCAACAAAAAGACATACCAATGGAAAATAATCATATAGATAGATGCTCCAACTCTTATTAGGAAAATGCAAATTAAAACAATAATGAAATACCACTACATCTATTAGAATGGCCAAAATCTGGCACAATGAGAATACTAAGTGCTGATGAGGATGTGGAGCCACAGGAACTCATATGTTGCCGACAGAAATGGAAAATAGTAGAGCCACTTTGGAAGAGTTTGGCAGTATCTTACAAAACCAAACACACTTTAACCACAAGATCCAGCAATTGTAATCCTCAGTATTTACCCAAAGAGTCTAAAACTTATGTCCACAAAAAGTCTGCACGTGGATGTTTATAGCAGCTTTATTCATAATTGCCAAAACTTGGAGGCAACCAAGATGTCTTTCAGCAGGTGGATGGGTTAATTAACTGCAGTACATACAGACAATGGAATATTATTCAGCACTAAAAAAAACCCCCATCTATTAAGCCATAAAAAATACAGGTAACTTAAATGCATATTATTAAGTGAAAGAAGCCAATTTGAAAAAGCTACATACTGTATGATTACAATTCTGACATTACGGAGAAGGCAAAACTATAAAGGCAATAAAGAGATCATTGATCTCTAGCAGCTGGGAGTAGAGGGGACAGGTAAAGAGGTGGAGAACAGAGGATCTGAAGGTCAATGAAAATACTCTGTATAATGTCATGATGGATACACGTCATTACACAGGTGTCCAAACCTATGGAATGCACAACACCAAGAGTGAACCATAATGTAAACTACATAATTTGGGTGGTTATGATGTGTCAATGTTGGTTCATGAATTGTAACAAATGTACCATTCTGTGGAGGATGTTGATAATAGGGGAGGCTATGCCTGTTTAGGGGCAGGGGATATAGGGGAACTCTCTGTACTCCCTCTCGATTTTTCTGTGAACCTTTAACTGCTCTAATAAAAGAAAAGTCTTAATAAGAAGAAAAAAAAGCAAGCCACAGCTCCCATCCACAATCAAAGGGAAGGGATTATGTGGGGATGGAAATAGTGGGAAGTGGGCATCATAGCAGCCATCTTAGAGTCTGCCAATCACAATGTTTCTTTTTGTCCTGTACTACAGTAGATAATTTTACTCAGTTTATTCTTTAAATAATACTTTTCTATACTGCCTGCATTCTTCAATATATCCTTTTTTCCTTTTTCTTTCTTTCTTTTTTTTTCTTTTTGGTAGCAAATTACAGTCAAAATTGTTGTGCATATATGTGAAGGATATTTAGCAGGGAAGGTTCGTTTTTAATTTTCTTTTTAAAAAAACTTATGGTAGTGGTAAACTGAGTATAGTCAAATGTAAAATTAATTAACTTGCAGCTGCTCTGATCTTATCAAGACCACATGCCACCAAGTCCTGATACTAATCTAATGTGATAACGTCAAGGTAAACAGTCTCAGAAACATACTTGAAAATTAAAAACTTACAAATTTAACTTACTAGCAACAGCATATTTTTAGATTAAGAAATTATTGTTCAGTGCTCCAAAAATGCTCATGCTGTATCCATTGGATTACTTTGGTAGATCACCAACTATTTGCCAGTCAGGCTCTCTGTACCCATAAACTCATCATACAGACCAAATTGAAATGTCCATCATTTGTAAACACTCTGAAGTACACTGAATATTACTCAAAAAGTTAAATCTTTCTTTTTCAGGGAAAATGATTTTAAAGCATAGAGGTAGCTGATCTTGTGAAATTTAATTTGCTTTCTGTGTAAATTAGTTTTAATTTAAAAAATTTTAAAAGTCCTGTTTCACTTATATCTCTTCTGGTTATTAAAAAACATTCTGAAACAATGTTACTCAAAAAAATTGTTTTTTTCCAGTCTGAATTTTTGTCACAACCTACACATAATAATGGTCAATTTAGTGTTAGTTCATTCTTTTCTAGATTTCTTACGGCCTCAAAAATTATCAAAGATTTTAGAGAAACAGCATATAAGTTTCTATTGGACTGTAATGCTTTTCTTTATTCTCATCCTCATTGCATTTCCAAATTAGAGAAGGAAATTTTCATTTTCTATACTTTGCAAATATTTCTAGACCAATGTTTACATGCAACAGACCAACATTTTAGCTTTTTTTTTTTTTTTAATGGGTTACAATAGCGAAAGCCATCTTATAGATACAGATCTAAGGAGGACACTTGTGATTATATTTAATGAGCCTACATGACTAATCCAGGATAATGTCTCCATCACAAGATTAACTTAATCACAACTGCAAATTCCTTTGCCATACAGGGTAATATTCACAAGTTCCAAGGATTGGGATCAGGATCTCTTTGGGGACCGTTACTCAACATACCACATTTTATCTATGACTTTCATTACGAAAAATCACAGGTGAGAAAATTATACCCCTAATTAACAATACATATATTATTTTACATGTATAGAATATTACATAGGTAAAGTTATTTCATTTTCCCTGATATGAAATTTATAGATGGAATGGAATTTGCCAAATATGCAAAGAGGTTAACAAAGTTTAGTTTGTATTTTGACAAGATTTTAGTAATATTTTATGTTTTCTGTGGTTTCATTAAAATCTTCATAGAAACAAGGAAATGATTTTAAGCTATGTTTTTTGGAAGTCCAAGTATCTAAGAGTTAGGGAGAACAGTTTGGGATGCTGTGATTCAATACATCACTTTATAAACTCTAGAAAGCATGATGGTAAGATCTGACAGGATGAGCTCTATACTTGTATGAGTTTCCTGTGGCTACCATAACAAATTATGGTAAACTGAATGGCCTCAAAGAACAGAAATTTATTCTCTCTGTTCTGAAGGTTAGAAGTTCAAAACCAAGGCACTGGCAGCACCATGCTTCCTCTGAATGCTCTAGGAAATAATCCTTTCTTCCCTTGCTTCTTCCTAGCTTCTGTTGGTTGTTGGCAATCCTTGGTTTTCCTTGACTTATAAATGCATCCTTCTAATCTCTGCCTTTGTTATCACATGGCATTCTCCTTGTGTTTGTGTGTCTGTCTTCACATGGCTTTCTTATAAGGACATCAATCATTGGGTTTAGGGCCTACTCTGATCCAATATGCCTAAATTTAACGTGATTAAATTAACCTGACTACATCTGCAAAGACTCCATTCCCAAAGAGACTGATATTTTGAGATATGGAAAGATATGAATTTTCAGAGACACTGTTCACCCAAGTATAATACTCTAAGACACTAACATAACTGTTATCAATTTTTTTCTTCTGTTTGCTCACAGTACATTATAGTTGCAATCTGTGAGTCAGGAAATATAATTATCCTGTTTTAGGAAGCAATAAAAGAGCAGTATGACAATGCATGTTCATTCCCATGGTATGCCCAAGCTAATTCAGTGCTATTTCTGACTGAGCATTGGTGTCTTTTTGGGAAACAAAAAATGTTTCCATTGATCTAGAGGCACTTGCCTATATCATCCTAGACTTGCGAGATTCAGTCTCCACATGTGATTTCGTATCTCCTTCTCCACACTTCGGCCAATGTCAAATTCTTTTTTGCATATCATACAGTATGCTTTATGTTGGTCCTAATGCATTGTGTATGTCCTTCCTTTGCCAATAAAATAACCTAGTTGTTACAACTCTAAAAGTCCTAAATAATTATTATTATTATTTGTTTTACAATAAACTCTTGAGTAAATAAATCATAATCTGTCTCAGTGGTTGACAAACTATGGCCTATTGGTCAAATCCTGCTTTTGTACATGAAATTTTATTCAACTCATTTGTTAACCTAGTTGTTAACTTTGTCAGTGACACCCGAGACTTGCTGGCATTGGTATTATAATCATTCTCATATTCACCACCTGAACTCAGAAAACATCACAACATCCACAATGTTATAAATAAAACTAGTAATATTTGCAATACAAGGCACAACAGCTAATCCACAAATGATCACACCACACTTAAATTGCATCATTCAGAATAATGCAACAATGGATGATTCATGATTGTGAATTGTCAATCATGGTTACCCATATTAGCACTCAAGTAAAAACAGTGACCATGATTATGGAAGTTATATAATCTATACCATATCCATTTGATATTCAAAACAGTGTTTCCTTCAGTCCCTATATTTGGCCCATCATACGGGTTTTATACTTTTCCACTACTTTCTACATTGACTACTGAAATCTTTTGTAGCCAGGGTTGGGGATTTCTGGGATTCAAGATTTTCACTTATACAGTCCAGATGAATCAGGATAGTTGATCACCCTTCTTAGGATCTCAATATTTGAATGATATTAAAAGTGACAGTAACTTAACATCATGCTGACTGCTAAGATTTTGGACTAGAAAATTATTTGAGTCTTCTTATGATATACACCCTTTGAAAGTCAATTAGTGGGTTGTTTTTTGGCTTTAGTTTAAACTACTTCTATTAACAGAAGAACCTAAAATTATTTTGAGATAATACCCGTTATACCATGGTTTATGTTACAACAGCATTCCAAAATAAAAGGAAGTGCAAAGAAAGGTTTCCACATCAAATAGATATGGTATGTTTAGGACATTTTCACAGTGGGTTACACTTGGGAATAGTTATTGCACTTATGAATAGGTAACTGGCATAATTTGGGGTCCTAAATTAGATACTCCAAAGCTAAATAGTTCCCACCCAATGATCAGTATCTGAGGGTGCCAGACAAGCTGCATGATTTAAAGATGGTAGTTCAAGAGCAGAGTGGTAACTGGTAACTTGGAAAATAGTTTTATTGCCTATGTAGGGGCTGATCAAAGAAGGAAAAGGTAATTCTGCTTAATGAGCAAACTTCAGATCAGTGTTCCTAGTGGCATCCAAAAGAACTAGACAATAAGAATAATTACATGGAATGGGTTTTCAGCAATATAAGAATGGGAAACAATGGATTAACAGTATGGCTGAAAATGAATGGGTCTTAGATACCTGGAAAATTGAATTTAAATTTGGGGTGCTATGTTATACAAATTTGGGTTTAAAGAGGGAAAATCAAAAGGGGCATGTTGATAACCTCAAAAGAATCCATCTTATGACTTCAGAGGGGACTGGAACCAGTAAGTGGATGCCCTTATTCTTTCACAGAAATATCTCCCATATATGAGATGAATGGCATGGAGACATTTAATCATTGAAACACCTGGTGGATAAAAAGGGATTCCACTAATTTATGACACTAAAAAGCTTGAAATATAGTAATAATTATTCTGTTTTCAACAGAAATGTAAGAGACAGGACAGCCATGACAAATACCTATTAAGAATGTCTTAGTCAGTGTGGCTGCTATAACAAAATACCATAAACTTGCAGGGCTTAAACAACAGACATCTATTCTCCGCAGTTCTGGAGTCTAGGATGTCAAAGATCAAAGTGCCAGCAGATTAGATTCCTGATGAGGCTCCCTTCCTGGCTACAGACAGCTGCCCTCTTGCTAGATTCTAGCAAGGAAAAAAGTGAAAGTCCTGGTGTCTCTTTCTCTTTTTATAAGGAGTTTTATCCCATTATGGGAGCTCCACCTTTACGACCTCATCTAAACCTGATTACTTCCCAAAGGCCTCACCTCCTAATACCATCACATTGGAGGGGGGGGGTAGGGTTTCAACATGTTCATTCTGGGGGACAAACATTCAGTCCAGAACGGAGAGATTCCAAGTTGACCCAGAGCTGGCTTATTATGCACGGCTCCAGGTGATGCTAGTAGGTCTTGCTAAGATATGTACTCATTCTGGATTTGTATTTGCATACCCAGTAACTGACACAATTTTTTAAATGTTACTATAGGTCTAGAGACAAAAGTATTATTTCGGATTGGATTCCCTGCTTATTTGTCACCTGTTCAATGAATCGGTTTTTATTAAAGATGCAGCACAACAATGGGCTAAGAAGCATCATATGCACTGTATTTATCATACACTTTATCATCTACCAAAGCAGTGTACAGATTGAAAACTGCAATGGGCAACTGAAACACCCCTTTACTAAATTAGTGGAGTAGAGGAGCAATGAGGGACTGAAGGGGTAGCCTGCATGACTGAATATATGTTAAAACTTAATTTGTATGGAAATAAGGTGATCATCATTGGATAGATTATTGAGATATTGTGGGAAATATACGGGAGAGGAAGTAGGGGATGACTCAGGAACTTATATAAACTTCTTTCCATTACTAAATTTTTATTTTTCTCTGCCTGGTTATATAGTGTTGAAATCCACACTGTATGTAAAATTCCAAAGATGATCAATTGCTGAACATGATACCATGTAAGTACCTCTAAATAAGATATAATAAAAAGCAAAGACTCCATTTACTATCACAAAAATAATACATGATATATAAAACCATAAATATAAATTAAAGGTGGTCAAGTTATTAAAAAAGGGCAAATTTTTAACTATCAAAATGATAGAAAATAGACATATATCATACTCTTGGATATAAATACTAAATATTAAAAAATATTTATCTATTTTCTGAGTTAGGCATATAAATTTAAACAACTCCTAGATGACAGTTTTTAAGAGGACATTTTTAAAACTTGACAGAATGTTTACAAAACATAATGGAAATAAGAAGACACTGTTGCAGAACATTTTGAAAGAAAAAGACGGGACAGCTGGCCTCTTTTCCTTTCAGAAACTAAATTTAAAATTAAACTTTCAAAAAAAATTAAAAAAATTCTCTTTTGTACAGGCAAACAAATAAACTAGCAGAATAAAGAACTCAGAATGCAATCAATTAGCTGCAATCAATATCTCTTGGTTATATACACTTAACAAAAGTTAGTGAAGAATGTATTTAATAAAGAGTTTTATTTTAATACAGTGAGTTACAGGGAAATATTGAATTCTAGCCATCTTATGCGAGTTGTTCTCAAGGTATAGAGTTCTTTGGTAACAACTAAGGCACTTGTAAAAAGGAAAACTGGAAAACCAAAACTAACAAAAATTTAAAAAAAGACTTGCCCTCATATAGCTAATACTCTAGTGAAGAAAATGACAAAGGTAACATTTATAAGTTGTGCTGTAGGAAATATAAGCTCAAGGAAAGAGGGATGAAAACAGTGGACTGTGTGGGACAGATAGCAATTTTAAATAGAGAGGTCAGAGTAGGACTCAGTGAGAAGGGGCGTTTAAGCAAAGTTGTAAAAGAGACAATGTAGCAATCATGTGGAAGAACATCCTAAGCACAAAGAACAAGCAATTCGAAGACTGACGGGAGAATGCTGGAATATTAAATAGTAGGAAATCCGATGCACTAAAAGAGCATGAGTAAGGGGAATATGTCACAGGATGCAGGTAGGAGATGAAAGTAAGGGACAAAAATGATTAGTATTTTAAAATCTCTTTTTATATACTTCTAAATGAAATAAATTTTAAGGATCGGTATAGGGAAGGCGCAAGACCCCACTAATCCCCCTCTTCTTCCAAGTATCTTTAGCTCCTCTAAAGCGGAAGCTTGATAAATACTTATTTAAGAGTGGTCCATCTGTTACAGTTTATAATGTTTGGGCAAGTAATGACAATATACATCTAAAATATATTACAGGCAATGGTTATGCTTTATATATACTTGAGTTTGTAAATGCTGTGTGGGGTTATGCATAATTTCACTCTAACTCTGTACTTAAGTGATCATTTTCCTTTGGTAACACAGTGTATTTTGTGTTATACACGCATTCAGATGCCCGCTACCAATTCCAGGCCCAATGTAAAAGGAAGATGTGTGGCATAATTAGTACTGATCTAGAAAATATAAAGAGTTGTTCCAAAATGTCACTGTAACAGATCACATTAAACAAAGGATGCACATATTCTAAATAAAGAGCCATTTATACAACAAAAATGTCACTGAAGACCAGGGAAACGAAAAAATCAACTCCATTAAGAACAAAACAGGCCATAGCGTGAGCAGAAGGGAATTATGTATGTGTGGCATTTTCTATAGGCATTTAAAAATACTAAGCAGAAATCCATCATATTCACATCTTACTGAGCCTTAGTCTCCAGAGAAAATAACAGATTTTATCTTAAATATTTTATTTCTTTCCAATACATATCAATATAAAGGTCACAGCAGATGTTTAGAGATATTTGTAATGAGTACCTGAGACAAAAACTCAATGAAGTTACTTAATTA
The DNA here is from genome assembly GCF_048773025.1 of Camelus bactrianus. Lineage (NCBI taxonomy): Eukaryota > Metazoa > Chordata > Mammalia > Artiodactyla > Camelidae > Camelus > Camelus bactrianus. Next base: position 38,564,761 of record NC_133540.1, read on the forward strand.
TATTTTATAATTACAGTCAATGTTACCAGTAAAATGAAACTTATTTATATTTTGACATAAAAAGGTATATTCACTCAGTGTAGCTCCTTATAATTGAAGTTATTAAATTCAAATGACTTGGGAGAATATTTGTGCAGATAAATGTGTCAAGTTTTTTTTTTTAATTTACATTTGCATCCCACATAAAGTGTTTCCTATATTTAGGAGGGGATTCTGAAAAACAACAGTACCCTAAACAAAGTAAGATATAAAGTGATTTAATAGATGTAAACTGTGACATCAAAACATAAATCATGGGGAGGAGAAGTAAAAGCTGTACAGCTTTAGAATGCATTCAAACTTAACTTTCTATCAACTTAAAATAGACTGTTATAAATATAAGTTTTTTATATGATCTTCATGGTAAACACAAATCAAGAACTGATCATAGATATACAAAAGATAAAGAGAAAGGAGTCTAAGCATACCACTACAGAAAATCATCAAATCACAAAGGAAGGGAGCAAAACAAGAAAAAAACAGAACTAAAAAACAGCCAGAAAACAATGAACAAAATAGCAATAAAGACATTGTATATCAATAAAGATTACAAAAGTAAATGGAATAAATTCTCCAATCAAAAGACAGAGTGGCTGAATGGATAAAACATGACCTATCTGTGTGCCGTTGACAAGAGACCCACTTCAGATGTAAGCACACACTCAAACTGAAAGTGAAAGGATAGAAAAAGATCTTCCCTGCAAATGGAAACCAAAAGAAAGCTGAAATAGCTATGTTTATATCAAACAAAACAGACTTTAAAATAAAGAATATAATAAAGATGGTCATTATATAATGACAAAGGGTCAATCTAACAAGAGGATATAGCACCTTGTAAATATATATGTATTCAACATAGGAGCACCTAAGTATGTAAGTAAATAATTACACCAGTACAATGATGAGAGGGGACTTTAATATACCCTTTTTACTAATGGCTAGATTATCCACACAGAAAATCAATAAGAAAACATTAGCCTTAAGTGACACACTAGTCCAGAAGGACTCAAAAGACATGAGGAGAACATTCCATCCAAAAGCAACAGGATATATATTCTTCTCAAGTGCACATGGAACATTCTCCAGGATAGATCATATGTTAGGCCACAAAACATGTCTTAAAGAAATTTAAGAAGACTGAAATCATATCAACCATCTTTTCTGAACACAATGGTACAAAACTAAAAATCAATTACAAGAAGAAAACTGGAAAATTCAAATATGTGGAGATAAAACAACACACTACTGAACAAGCAATGGGTCAAATAAGAAATCAAAAGAGAAATAAAAAAAAACTTGAGATAAATACAAACGTAAATACCACATACCAAAACTTAAGGGATGCTGCAAAAGCTGTTCTATGAGGAAAGTTCACAGCAATAAATGCTCACATCAAGAAACAAGAAAGATCTCAAACAACTTTACACCTCCAGGGACTAGAAAAACAAGTAAAATCCAAATTTAGTAGAATAAAAGAAATAATAAAGATCAAAGTAGAAATAAATGCAAGAGACCGAAAAGATGACAGAAAAAAATCAATGAAAGTAAGAATTGTTTTCTTGAAAGGGCAAGTAATTGACAAATATTAGCTAGATTCACCAAGATAAAAAGAAACTGAGCTGAAATAAAATCTCAAATGAAAGAGGAGACATTAAAACTGATATCACAGAAATACAAAGGATCACAAGAGACTATTATGAGCAATTAAATGTCAACAAATGGACAACTTAGAATAAATGGATAAATTCCTAGAAATATATAACCTACTTGGAAACATACAACCTACCAAGACCGAATCATGAGAACAGAAAACCTCCCAACAATAAAGTTCAGGACCAGATGTCTCACTGGTGAATTCTACCAAACATTTAATGAAAAATTAGTATCAATTCTTCTCAAACTCTTCCACAAAATAGAAAAGGAGGGAACACCTCCCAACTCATTTTACAAGACCAGCATTACTCTTATACCAAAACCAGACAAGGATGCCACAATAAAAGAAAATTACAGGCCAATATTTCTGACAAATATAGATGCAAATATTCTCAACAAAATTTTATAACACCAATTTCAACAGTACATTAAAAGAATCACGTGGGATTTATTCCAAGGTTGCAACGGTGATTCAATATCTGCAAATCAATTAATGTGATATACCACATAAACAAAATGAAGAATATAAATCTTGTGATCATCTCAATAGATGCTGAAAAAGCATTTGAAAAAATTCAACATTGATTTTATAATAAAAACCATCAATAAATTTAGTATACAGGAAATGTATTTCAATACAGTCGAGGCCATTCATGACAAGCCTACAGCTAACATCATACTCAACAATAAGAAACTGAAAGTTTTCTGTTTAAGACCAGAAACAAGACAAGGATGTCCCATCTTGCACTTGTTTTCTGTATAGTATTAGACGTCCTAGTCAAAGAAATTAGGAAAGGAAAAGAAAGAAAAGGCATTCATATTGGAAAGGAAGAAGTAAAATTACCACTACTTTCAGATGACTTAATATTATATAAAGAAAACCCTAAAGAGTCTTCCAAAATACTGTTAGACTAACAAATGAATTAAATGAAGTAGCAGAATGCAAAATATACAAAAATCTGTTGCATTTCTATGCACTAATAACAAACTATCAGAAAGAGAAATTAAGTAAATAATCCCATTATAATTGAAATTGAATAAAATACCTAGGAGCAATATATAACCAAGCAGGCAAAACAACTGTACACTGGAAACTGTAAGACAGTGATGACAGAAACTGAAGAAGTCATTAAGTAAATGGAAAGATATTCTATGGACATGGATTAGAAGAATATTGTTAAAATGTCCGTACTACCTAAAGCAATCTACAGACTCAATGCAATCTCCATCAAAATTCCAATAAGCATTTTTCAGAGAAAGAGAACAAACAATCCTAAAATGTCTATGACAACCACAGAAGACCCCAAATAGCCACAACAATCTTAAGAAAAACAAAGAAGGCATAATGCTTTCCGATTTCAAACTATATTACAATATAATATAAAAAGTAATCAAAACAGTGTGGTATTGGCATAAAAACAGACACATAGATCAGTGAAAGAACAGAAAGCCCAGGAATAAACCCATACATACAATGGTCAATTAATTTATCACAAAAGAACTGAGACTATTCAATGGGGAAAGGACAGTCTCTTTAATAAATGGTGTTGAAAAAATTGAATAGCCACGTGTAAAAGAAAGAAACTGGACCACTATCTTATACCATACACAAAAGTCAATTCAAAATGGATTAAATACTTGAACATAAAATCTGAAACAACACTGTTAGAAGAAAACATAGGGAGTGGTTCCTTGATACAGGGTTTGGCAAAGAATTTTTGCATTTGACACCAACAGTAAAGGCAACAAAATGAAAAAATAAAAAGTGAAATTATATCAAACCAAAAAACTTCTGCACAGCAAAAGAAATGATCAACAAAATGAAAAGTCAACCTACTTGAATGGGATAGAATATTTGCAAACCATAAATCTGATAAGGGTTAATATTTCAAATATACAAAGAACCCATACAACCCAACAGAAAAAAAAATACAATTAAAAATGAGCAGAGGATCTGAAGACATTTTTCCAAAAAAGACATACAGCTGACCAACAGGTACACGAAAAGGTACTTAACATCACTAATCATCATGTAAAATGCAAATCAGAACCACCACAATGAAATATCACCTCACAACTGTTAAAATAGTTATTTCAAAGAGATGGAAAATAACAAGCATTGGTGAGGATGTGGAGTAAAGAGAACCCTTGTGAACTGTAGATGGAAATACTAATTAGTGCAGCCACTATGGAAAACAATATGGTGCTTCCTCAAAAAATTGAAAGTAGAGATAACACGATTCAGCAACTCCACTTCTGGGTATTTATCCAAAGGAAAACAAAATCGCTATCTCAAAAAAATATATGTACTACCATATTTGTTGCAGCATTATTTACAATAGCCAAGACATGGAAATAACTTAAGAATCTACTGAATGGATAAGAAAGAAGTGGTCTGTAACTGTGTGGTGATGAATGTTAACTAAACTTCTTGCAGTAATTTTTCACAATATGTACCATATATCAAATCATTATGTTGTACACCTACAACTAATACAATATTATATGTCAATTATATCTTAATAAACATCTTTAAATTTTTAAAAACTGACAAAATGTGTGGTTAAGATATCTACAGAGCTCAACTGGACTAGAACTCAGGGAAATACAAACTAAAGCAACAATAAGACATTATTTCATAACCATCAGTTTAATTAAAACATAAAAGTTTTATTATTGCAAGTGTTGGTAAGAAATATAAACTGTCCTAGCCAGATGACAGGATTATTAAATTTCTTAAAAAATAATGCTTAGATAAGATTCATTCTCAAGCTGATGTGCACCACCATCATTATTATATTAACTTTTCAGTGTCATAACTAACATTTATTGAGAGTTTGTGATGGCTCCAGTTTTCTGCTGAGCTTTTCATGGATTATCTCATTTATTATGCATAAAAATCTGGAGATAATTACTATTACAGAAAGCAAATTAAATGAGTAAAAAATATTTTCAATTCATCTTTAATTTGTTCAATGTCAACATTTATATAACTGTATCTAAGGAGAAATAAACTCTAGCATAATTATTTTTTCTAGCCATGATTCTCACTGGTGACTATAATACATTAAACCCAAATAATGCATATACCTTGTAAATAACATAGTTTTTCTAATGCTAAGCAACATAGAATTTCTAAAATTCCCATTAAATTGTCCAGAATCATGGCATTCTTGAGGAAACAGACTTTCTTTCCTTGTAGTTGTTGAATATTATATATATTTTATAAATATATATAGCAAAACTTCAACTTAATAAACCATATCCTTGGTAAAAAATAAAGTAGCCCATATTCTAGTCTGTATTCTATAAAAACTTAGGTCTTATATAAATACATATTATATGGATGGCATTCACAAAGATAGATACCTTTTTTTAAGGTAGAATCAAGGTAGAAACTATTTTATATGTATACATGAGGTACTAAATAATATTTGATTTAATTTACTAATTTATAAGGAGTCTTCTCAACATCAGAAATACATGGGAGAAAAAAATCAGTGAACAAGGGTTTCCTTCAAAATAAAATTTCATGTCAGCATTACTCATAGAAGTAAGAGGTATATCTTATTAAAGGCATTAATATCCTGGTACTTTCAACCACATGCCTCTGTCACGAGGTTTTATACCGTATTACGTCTTCAACTAAGAAATATGGTACCTGTGCTGTTTTTTTGTTGTTGCAAGCCTCATAAATCACTTTAACAAAAAAATCAATTTAACAAAAACATTTACTTGAAGGATAAGGGTTTCTTATAGAGCCAAGAGTAGTTGATGTATCAAGCTTAGGAAGGTTTAGGAATCAGGGCGGATCCAGGTTTCCAGATAGTTAAGAGCAGATTTTCTCAGGAACCAATGGATATAAATTAGCCTAAGAGCAAAATGTCAGGAGAGAGGAGGCAGTTGCCTGAATCTGAGTTAGGTGTTCACCTCTTGAAAGATGAAAGGTAGGGCACATTGAATTAGATCATTTCTAAGAGACAAAATTTACTAATGTGAACATAAATAAAAGGTAATAGTTACTAAATGGACCAAGGAATCCAATGCTTACTATCACTTAGAAAAGTATATGCAGAGAACAGAGGTGTAGCAACACTGAATTAATAACACATCACACCATAATCTAGTAATCTGCAGTAGAGCAGAGTGTGGCAAACCAATTAGGGTTCTTAAAGAACTTCCTGTGTTTATTTTGTGCTTGATAGATATGTAAAGGCATGCATTGAGAAGTTAATCTCCATGTAAGCGGTCAAGTGGAACAATCAGAAGTCAATAAAAGATGAAAGTTCATGGTTTGCATTTTTTGAAGGCCAAAATTCATGTTTCTGGGGTAGGCAAGATTCAAAAGAATTGCTTTCTTCCTAGTTTAGCTTTATTCTGTTATATTTCTTTGGTGTTAGCACACTGCCAGCAGCTTTCCGTCATTATGTCAGGCTAGTACTTCATAATATTTTTCACATTTTCTGCCTCATACATCAAACTATAGAATTTTATCCATAAGGCAAAGCTGTCATTCTGTAAAATTTTTAGCAATGTTCTCATTTTTATCTGACATCTAGAAATACCTAAAGTAATAAAAAATCATTTTTACCTCATATTTGCTTTGGTTTTCATTCTGTCCCTGTCAGTCTATATACAGTACAGCAAGAGAAGATTTATATAACATCATTTTGGGTGTTCCAGAATCAGACAAAGAATCCTCACCTTAGTCGAATTTTTCCCCACAGAATTTCATATAAAAGCATAAAAATCTGTACTTAATACTATGGTTCTCTTAAAAATGTTACTTTTTGCAATGAACACTTTCCACTAAGTTTGTAATATATGTGTATGATAATTTATATGTAAAATAGTCAACAAATTACAAGGAAAGAAAGAATTTTCAACAATGTCACTATTCTGGGCAATTTAAGAAAACATGAGAAAATTGCTTTTATGTTGCTTAGTATTGTCTCATGATAGATTTCAACTACTGAGACATTTGAAAAAATGATTTTACCAAACATCTAGGTTTCAATTCAATTCTGATAATGCAAACCAAGCGCTAAAATAAAATCGTTATTTTCAAACAACTTATTTCCCAAATTGGTTTAAGTAAAAATGTACATTCATCCTTAACATGTCCCACTACAAAGACTTGGGGCAGTTAATGAGGAAGTACTTAATTTGATCCTTAAATTCATCAAGGATTGCTGGAGAGCGTGACATTATTTCTGAATACTCAGGGCATAACTGGGTCAACTAGGATTAGCAAAAGTACATGCATGTATTATCAGTTTATGAAGAGAGTTTTTATTCTTGCTGTTTACCACTGTTTGACTGTTTTGCAGGTAAAATTAATGGAAGATACAAAAGCAACTCATTTGTAATGAATTCCAAAAATACTTCGTTTACTAAAGCTTCTAAAAAATGCATGACAACATCAAGTTATTTTGCTTTAAATAACAGCAATACCTAGCTTACCTACACTCATAGCATAAAAGGTTTTTAAGAGTTTTTACTTAGCCTATCATAAGTATACAAAAGCCAAAGTACTTTCACTATTCATTTAAAAATAATAATATTGAATGGTTTTCTTCATTTATGAACTGTTTATAAATCATAGCTTGGTTTTATAATAATGACTACTTTTGCCTCAAAATTAATTGTAAAATGTATGTGATATAAAAGTGATTTTTCTTTAACTAAATAATTGAATAAAAAGGCAAATACCGTATGATGTCACTTATATCTGGAATCTAAAAAACTGAATTCATAAAAACAGAGTAGATTGGTGGTTGCCAGGGATAAGGGAGTGGAGAAAATGGGTGAAACAGGTCAAAGGGCACAAACTTTCAGTTATAAAATGAGTAAGTCCTGGAGATCTAATGTACAGTATCACGACTATGGTTAACAATACTGTACTGTGTACGTGAAAGTCACTGAGAGTAGAACTTAGATGTTCTCACCACACATACATAAAAATGGTAACAATGTGAGGTGATGGACATGTTAACCAACTTTATTATGGTTATTATTTCAAAATATATATGTATATCAAATCACTGTGTTATAACCTTAAACTTACATAATATTTTATGTCAATTATATCTCAAAAAAAGCTGGGAAAAATTACTACACATAGAAACAAGCAAAAGAAATAAAACAAAACTAGTGTTTCTGTTACCAGACCTGACTCTGCAATTGACATAATTTGTCAAGAGGTCAAAGTAGTGTGTCCATTGCCAAATCTAAACAGGCAGTGTGCCTCAGGTAACCAGTTAACAAAACATTGCATTTTGTATTTATTTATAAACATATAATTTTTTTCCTGTATCACTAATACAGTAGCAACAAATAAACATTCTCTTGACTATTGGTAACTTTAGCTATATGTTTTTAAAGGCATAAAAGGGATTGATTCTTCACTGAGATGAACTAGCAAATGGGGTTTTAGATATTCATGAGATAAATAATTCCATTCATAATCCTAATAATTGGATGGCAAAGGAAGTATTTCATTTTTGATATTATAACTGATGAAAAACCTATGCTTAGGTTAACTCCTAAAGTGATGGGTTTGAGATATGAATCCAACAACAACAAAAGTCCTCTTTCTTCCCATGCCTTGTCAACTTTATCAACTAATACCAAATCCCAGGTGAGAGTAAAATTACAATTGTCCATTTTCAAGGGTCAGCCTCTTTAATACTCATCTACTCATGGCTGTCTGGGCACATTCTCACTTCCTAATGCAATGACATCCATTCAGGCATTATTGGAAGAATCTTTGTGGGGGCCAAGAAATATGGTTCATTCTCTTTGTGATAAAAAATGTTGCCAGCCATATTAGTAAACAAAGGATGCTGTGGTCATCCAGTCATCAATCACTACTGCCGTCCCTGACAGTGAGCAAAGGGAGACTGGGGTGGTGACAAGCAGGCAGCCTGGCCTCTGCAGCCACCCCCAACTGTGCACCTTGAGGGAACTTGGGATATGAAAGAACAGGATACTGGTGCATATCAAAGGAAAGATTTCAGTGAGCCCAGACCTTTGCATGTTCCCATACACAGAAAAGAACTAAATTCCTTAACTTGAAGTATCTGTTTTTCTGGTTTTTTGTTTGTTTGTTTGTTTTTTAATTAACAGTACTCTTTTGATGTTCCGACTACGTGGTCTTTGTTGCAGAAACTCACATATTTTGGCTCCTCCCTGCCTCTTCGGTGTAGTCTCTTAGAGTAATCTCAGAGGCTGTCTCCTGCGCTTGAATCCTCAGAAAGTCCAGCAAATAAATGTAACTCTCAACTTACAGGTTGTGCATTTTTTAGCCAACATCTTCATATTGTGTTTAGTCTGTCTTTATTCTCTTACATACCACCTGCCTGATCTTGTCCAGTGTTATCTCTCAAATTGGTGAATATTTTGTTTTCCTGAACCTTAAGTGCTAGAGATGTATCATGGAAAATCCCTGACATTTAGGATTTGGACTCAAATTCCAGTCTGCCACCTAATAGGGCTTCTTAATATCTAAAACTCTGAACTTGGTCAGAATGATAATGTTCCTTTCCAGTTTTAATGTTTTATGATTCTAATTGTCAGTGGCTTGATATAACACTTGTGAATTGGATGTGGCTAGTTTACTTTGACAATAATACAAGTATTATAATAATGATTATGGTCAGTATGTCCTGACACGCTTTTTAACAACAGAATTCTTCAGATATTTCATCAATGCCATTATTCTAAACCCTCTACGTCTCTGAAGATGTTGAAATAAATTTCAATCTTCATGTTCAGGCAAACATTTAATGAAAAGATGCAGGGCATTTCAAGTTGACCTACGTCTATTTTGGGGGTAGAGGCAGAACATCACAAGTTTGCATGTCAGCAATTAGAACAAAAGGATTCTACCCACTCTACTTGTTGGCAAAACAACAAGCCTAGATAAATATCTCCCCATTCAATGAGAGGTGGCTGAAAGTTATTTAAAAAAAAAAAAAAGTATCCTCTTCCCAAAAATGATTAGGAGAAAAGTAGAGACTAACTACCTCTATAAAAATAGCTTTCTAAAACTAAAATGTGGAAATATATAAATATTATATGCTTGGTGCTAATCAAATATATCAAAGAAGATAGAGTCTCTAAGAAAAAAGAGCTTGGACTCATAAAGGGAAATCACAACTGGGATGAAGACAAAAATGCAAAGAGAGTTAACTGGGAAAAAAATGCTTGGCAATGCAAAATACACTAACAGCAAAGATTATATTTGAAACTTTTGGAAACATGAATCAGTGATTTGAAGCATACACTTGAGAGACTTGAAAGACTCACTGAGAAGGCAGTGGAAGATTAAAAGTGAGTTTAATGAAAGAGTGGGTATGAGCATTGAGAACCAGAGAATAGTAATCCAATCTAACACAGTTAGTTGTTGACAGAACAACCATCTCAAAAGGAATGAGAGCAGTAAAATTGTTAATATGAGGGCAAGAGACAAACTCATTAATTCCAAAACTGAGTTTACAAATTCATAAGAATTACATTCCTGCATTAGAGAAATACTGACTTGTTCAATAAACTAAGGAAACTATTAGAATTTAAAATAATATGGATGGACCTGGAGACCGTCATTCTAAGTGAAGTAAGCCAGAAAGAGGAAGAAAAATACCATGTGATATTACTCATATGTGGAATCTAAAAAAAGAAAAAATAAGATACTAATGAACTTACCTACAAAACAGAAACAGACTCACAGACATAGTAAACAACTTTATGGTTACCGGGAGTAAAGTGGGTGGGAAGGGATAAATTGGGAGCCCAAGATTTGCAAATATTAACTAGTATATATAAAATAGAAAAACAACAAGCTTCTTCTGTATAGCACAGGGAACTATATTCAATATCTTGTACCAATCTATAACAAAAAAGAATATGAAAACAAATATACATATCTATATGTATGACTGGGGCATTATGCTATATGCCAGAAATTGACACATTGTAAACTGACTATACTTCCGTTAAAAAAGAATTCTTACTATCAAAATAACCACAGAATTTCAGACAAAATAATCTGTTTAGTCACAGAAAGGAAGCTACAAAGAAATTTCCCCCAATTTCAGAAACTGGGCTAAACATTTTGATTATGATGGTAGACACATTTATTTTTATTTTATTTATTTATTTATTTTAAGAAAAGGGAAAACAAAATAATGTTATATCATCAAAAAGCTGAATCCATAATAGGGGTTTAATAATCATTAGTCTTCGTGTGATTCATCAAAACTTAAAATGGTATAATTTTTAGAAGTACAAAGGGAAAGCTAGAGAAACAAAATTATAGATTTTTTTTTAGTCTTTGCCATTTTAAGTAGACTAAAATGAATCAAAAACCAATATTTTAATTATTAAATACATATGTCCATTTTGATGAATTAAAAAAATAAAGTAACTAATATAATGTTGAAGATAAAGATTAATAAAAGGGCACTTGTATTATCAGCTCTTCAATAATATTTTAAAACTATAGTAATTAAAGATATGCAATTGGCACAATAAGTAATAGATCAGTGCAGCAGAACATAGCTCTGGAAAGAAATTTACATAAAACTGAGCATGTTTTAAAGGCATACACATATGCCAGTATGTAATTAGGTATTTAAGAAAGTATGTGGGGGAAAACGGATATATGGGAGTTAAAAAAAAAAATCAAATCAGCTGTTCATCTCAACATATGCTAAGACAAGTTCCAGCTGAACTAAAAGTGAAACATAGAACATAAAACATTGTGGAAAGAAAACATAACAACTGATCATGGAAAAGTCATTACCTTTCAATATGCAATAGAAATTAAACCACAAAACTGTGAATTTCAACCTGAACTTAAATGTCTGTATTTATTTATTTATTTTTTACTTTTTGAGGAATTTAATGTATAAATATTTACAAACATTAATATATCCAACCCTCAGAATTAATGGTAACATTTCTTCATAACTGTTTCCCAGTTTTTCATCTGAAGGGATTACAAATATGACTAAACTCATCTTTTACTAAGACCTATATTCCTATTTTTCATACATTTAGTATTTATCCTTTCATTCCATTTTACACACATAGGTATGCATTCATACATGGTCTAAGAGCATTGTTTTTGGTGTATTTTTTAACTGGCACAAATTAAAGATATACAGATTATTTCACATCTTGCAGCATTATGTTTTTGAGATGTACCCACATTCTATCTGCTTTATAATGTTTCATCCTGAGATTGTCCCCTATTATATGAATGTCTTTATCCTTTAGTTGTTAAATACTTAGCTTATTCCCTTGATTTTGCTATTAAGAAAAAATGCTTCTTTCTAGACATTGTCTTTGTTTTTTTCTTTTCCAGTTTTATTGACATATAATTTATACAGCACTGTATAAATTGAAGGTGTACAGCATAATGATTCAACTTATATACAACATGAAATGATTACCTCAATAAGTTTAATGAAAATTCATCATCTCATATAGATATAAAAGAAAAAAAAGCTTCCTTTTGATGAGGAGTCTTACAGTTTACTCTCTCAACTTTCGTATTTTGTACACAGCAGTATTAATTTTATTAATTATGTTGACATTATATTCTTAGTGCTTATTTATCTTATAAACGGAGGTTTGTATCTTTTGACCACCTCCATGCAATTCCCCTTCCTTTCACTCCCTGCTCTGTTTCTGGTAACCACAGATCTGATCTCTTTTTCTATGAGTTTGCTTTTTGGAGTATAATAGATCTACAACATTATGTTAGTTCCTGGTGCATAACACAGTGGTGATTTGATATTTCTATAGATTAAAAAATAATCACCACTATAAATCTATTTACCACACCCACATCCTACTCAAAGGTGAAAAGCTAAAAGCATTTCCTCTAAGATCAGGAACAAGGAAAGGATGCCCACTCTTGTCACATTTATTTAACATAATTGTATTGGAAGTCCTAGCTACAGCAATCAGACAAGAAAAAGAAATGGAAGGAATCAAACTGGAAAGGAAGAAGTAAAACTGTCACTGTTTGTAGATGATGTGATACTATATATAGAATATCCTAAAGACACACAGAACTACTAGAGCTCATCAATGAATTCAGTAAAGTTTCAGGATACAACATTAAAATACAGAAATTTGTTGCACTTCTATACATTAATAGTGAACTATCTGAAAGAGAAAATCAATCTTATATATAATTGCATCAAAAATAATAAAATAGCTAGGAATATATCCAACTAAGGAGGTAAAAGACCTGGACTTTGAAAATAAGAAGACACTCATAAAATTAGTGTAAGACTGCTCAAATTATGCTGTTCTCATGGATTTCTGGAATTAATACTGTTTAGGTGACTACACTACCCAAGACAATCTACAGATTCAGTGCAATTTCTATCAAAATGGCATTTTTCACAAAACAAAAAGATACAATTTTAAATTTTGTATGGAAACACAAAAGATCCCAAATAGCCAAAACAATCTTGAGAAAGAACAGAGCTGGAGGTATCAAGCTTCCTGACTTCAGACTTTACTATAAAGTTAGTGATCAGAACAGCATGATACTGACACAAAAACAGACATATACATCAACGGAACAACACAGAGACCCCAGAAATAAACCCCTGCTTATACGGTCAATTAATCTACAACAAAGGAGACAGGAATATACAATAAGGAAAACACAGCCTCTTCAACATACTGTACTGGGAAAACTGAACACTTGCATGCAAAATAATCAAACTGGACTACTTTTTAATACCATATACAAAAATAAACTCAGAATAGATTAAAGACCTAAACATAAGACTGGAAACCATAAAACTCCTAGGAAGAAAACAGACAGTATGCATTTTGACATCAGGCTTGGCAATGTTTTTTTTCAATCTGTCTCCTCAGGCAAGAGAAACAAAAGCAAAAATAAACAAATGAGACTACATCAAACCAAAAAGCTTTTGCACAGCCAAGGAAACTATCAAAAAAAAAAAAAAAATGAAAAGGCCACCTACTGAATGGGAGAAGATATTTGGAAATGATACATCTAATAAGTGGATAATATCTCAAATATATTTATCTCAAATATATAATATCTCAAAAATATACAAATAACTCATATACAACTAAATATATATATATAAAAAAAACCAACCTGATTAAAAACAGGTAGAGGACTTAAAGACATTTTTCCAAAGAAGATACACAGATGGCCAACAGACACATTAAAAGATGCTGAACATCACCTATCATCAGGGAAATGCAAATCAAAATCACAATGAGATATCACCTCACCCTGTCAGAATGTCTACAATCAAAAAGGCAAGACATAACAAGTGTTGACAAGGATGTGGAGAAAAGCATGCACTGTTGGTGGGAATGTAAATTGGTCAGCCACTATGAAAAACAGCATGGTGTATCACTAAAAAATTAAAAGGAGAACTACCATATGACCCAACAATTCCACTTCTTGGTATTTTTCCAAAGAAAACAAAAACACTAATTTGAAAAGATATATGCACTCCCATATTCACTGCAGCATTATTTAGAATAGCCAAGATCTGGAAGCAACCTAGTGCCTTTTGATAGATGAATGAATAAAGAAGTAGTGATACATACCCACACACAATGGAATATTACCCAGCCATAAAAAAGAATTAAAATCTTGCCATGTGATAGCACTGATGGACTTAGAGGGTATTATGCTAAGTGAAATAAGTTGGACAGAGAAAGACAAATACCATAGACTTCACTTATATGTAGAATCTAAAAAAAAACAAAACAAATGAACAGAGTTACAGATACAGAGAACTAACAGGTAGTTGCCAGAGTGGGGAGGAGTGGGGTGGGAGAATGAGTGAAACAGGTGAGGGAGATTTGTACAAGAGGTACAAACTTCAGTTACAAAATACATGAGTCACATGAATGAAATGTACTTCCTGGGGAACATAGTTAATAATAATGTAACATCTTTGTATGGTGGCAGATGATAAATAGACTTAAAATGTCTCTATATATTTAACATCATATTGAAACAATATATTGATGTTAACATTTACTGAGAGTTTATTGTGAATGGGAGAAGATTACAACCCATTCTAATGAAAGTGGGTGTGAGCCCTGAAGAACAGAGAATGATAATCCAATCTAACATTATAGTTGCTGAAGGGACAGCAGTCAATTTAAAAGAAAGATTAAAAAAAAAAAGAGTTTCAGATTTATTAACATACCTAATCCTAAAATAGCCCAGTGATATAGATGCTATTACTGCCTCCCTTCTATGGATGAAGAAACAAAGGAACAGGTTAAGGAATTTACACAGGGTAACATAGCCAATAAGCACAGAGCCAGGATTAGAACCCAGATGATCTAACTCCAGAGCACAATTTTAAATTAGTATTCTACTGTATCACAATGAAAATGGAAAATGAAAAAAAAAGTTTGTTACTAATGTGATAGGGAAATATTAGGTGCACAACTCAAATACATATAGGAGAGACATTATTCAAATTTGCAAAATACAAAGACTTTTTAAATCAAAAATGAATTTTAAAAATGATACGGTCTGGTAAGACTGGTATTTTTATATAGGGTGTCAAATTTCTCGGAATTTTCTAGAAAGTGATTTGACTATATGAATCTGGAGCCTTAAAAAATTTTACATTTGGCCTTTGATCTAGGGATTTCAAATCTGGAGGGCACTCTAAGAAAATATTTAGTGATACAGAATGTACAATGTTCCATTATTTGTCACACTGGTCATTTGTATAAATATATTATAGTGAGAAACCACTTTTCAAACCTGACTATCACAGTCCCCTGGGGAGTTGTACCCAGAATCACAGATTCAGAATTTAAAAAAGACTCACTGCTGATCTGTTGCATAATCAGTGTTAAATAAATTATAGTACCTATTAGAATTCTTTTGTACATTGAATTTTTAAAATAATATTGAACATTATATTAAATATTTTCAAAATTTTGATTTCAAATATATTAATTTTACAGTTAAAAAATATGAAGAACAGAGTAAACATATTGGCTCATGTTGAACAAATATGGCACAAAAATTCACTCTGGTCTACACTTCACTAGGAAAATAAAAGTTTACACATAGCGTATAGGCATTTACTCCAAGGCTCAGTTAATCTCACTATTAATTTCATGATCAAGTAACATACACTCCGTTAAAGGTAGTGTTTTTATCTTGGTAATCTTCAGATCTCTAGGTACTAATAATCTTGCAGAAAGTTACCATTCAAAAAATGAATTAATATTAACAAGAAAATGGCTAATAAATGACTGAACAAATATGAAAACAATTATAATCAGCCCACCATATCCGTGGGTTCCGTATCCACAGATTCAATCAATCTGGATCAAAAATATTTGGGGGAAAAAAAAAAACTCAAGAAACTTTCCAAAAGCAAAACTCGAATTTGCCAAGCAGGCAGCTATTTACATAGCATTTACATTGTATTTAAAACTATTTACATAGCATTTACATGTATGAGGTATTGTAAGTAATCAAGATGATTTAAAGCATAAGGGAGGATGTGCGTAGGGTATAGGCAAATATTTGCCTATAAATTATATATAATACATGTAAAAATATTTACAGGACATTTTACATAAAGGACTTGAGCATCTGCAGATTGTGGTATGGTGGGGGAGTGTCCTGGAACCAACCCCCTATGGATACTGAGGGACGACTGTACAGAACTACTTATGTATTAAAATATCCTTGGAATATCTATGTTTTCTCATCATTTATTTTTGAATATAAAATCCTCTACTCTTATGGGTTTAGAGTAGCCTATTCTGTGTAGTGTTTTTCTTACTCTTTGCATTAAAAAATATATTACTATCCTAAAATATATGCGATTTCTCTGTTGGATTCTTAATTGCCTTATGCTCTTTTTCTAAGATTCGTAGACTTGAGTTTATGGTCAGACTTTTCTGTCAAGTATTAGAATTGCAAATAGGGCCCACTTGCTTTGTATTAAAAGAACAAGAGCTGCCAGTGTCTGAAAAGTTAATTAGGCCAAACAGACAATTAATTACATCTTATTAATGTGTAAAAGACCTGTGACAAATTGCATTAATTGCATGCTCTTATACATCTGAAGAGGTCAGGCTACTTTAAAAGTATGTTGTTAATGGAAGACAAATATATCTTTATGTACTTGATAAGAATATTATAAACCACATTATTTATGACTCCACTGGAATCCTTAATAATTTTAAGCTTTAAATGAAACTGCTCATTAAACAGGAGAGCTAGTACCAAGTTCTTAAAATAGGCTATAAAAGCTGGCTGCAGTGTAAGATAAATTTGAAGGTCTAGCATTTCCCCAGAATGTCTTTATACCCTTATTTTTAAGTGACTGAGCCCTAGAGAAGCTAAACTTATCTTAATGTGCCCTTAGTAAAGGGGAGAATTCTTCCATTAACAGTATTCACCCCAAAGAAATACAGGATTCATTTTTAAAAGCCCCTATTTGCTTAAACTGAGGATATCTATAGTTGAATACTCTCATTAGCTCTTAAGCTTTATTTTCAAACAAAAAAGATGGAAATAAAAAAAGTAATAAAGCTATGGGTGTGTGTTGTTTGCAGGGACAAAGGGAATTTTAGGAGACGGGCAAGACTAGAGGCAAAGAAATAGTAGTGGTAAAAGAATACGTTAGAAAAGTGGACAGAACACCAAACAGAAGCTTAGAGAGACACAAAGAAGTAGATGGAAACAATTTCAAACGAGGAATGACTCAGACTGGCTCTTGCAGGCAAATACTTAATTACATAAAGCAGCTTTAGTCTCTTTCATTGAGTACCTGTCAAGGGGAGGAAGCCCTAGCAATTCGAGAGGAAATTGTTTCTATTTCACTTGAGAAAACCGGGTGCTCACTCAGGGCTCTCAGAGAGGCTTCACAAATAATGTAGGATTATTTTTCTTATGTTTCCCAGAAACAAAGGCCTTCTCAAATGAACCTGTCACCACACTTCAGACGTTTATGGTTGGTGAGCTCGGTTCATCAAAGCAGGGTGCTCATGAAATCACAATGCCAAGCTTCACTCTGTCGGGAGTCTGGAAACTGCACACAGGCTTATAGTTAAAGAAGGGGCAAGGATAAAAGATAAACTCACACCTTCTGCTCTCTGTATGCCCATCCCAGCATCTTCTTGCTGTTTTAATGGGCACCTGCATCAGAGCACACTAGAGCCGTTGCCCCTGTATGAACAAACTCAAGTAGGTGATTGAAACATCTGAACATTAGTAATTTCAATATAAAGCCCATAGAATTCATTTACTTTCTTTTGCTTTTCCATCTGTATCTCTTTTCCTACCTGTTGTTTATAAATTAGACTCAAATGCCATATTACAAAACTTTATAAAGTATCTACAGTAAGGTAATTTTTTACGCTCATGTATATAAAAAGGCCTATTTATAATAGGTATTTAAATAATAATAATTGAACCTAAACCTGAATCATTGGAAAATCAGTTCCAAAAAATTTAAACTTAAGATATTGGCAAAGTATGATGAGGTCTATTAAAGAATAAGTAGACAGATGACCTCTGGGATTAGAAACTTAAGTCTGAAGACGAGAGTGTATTACATCACGCCTGATCGTTCCAATATTTCAGCTGAACAACTTTTGGATCACTAAGAAAACTATCGTTATAAAAGCATAGATGAAATTAGTTGTCCAAATATATGGTGAACAATTTTATAAATGATCCAATCATAGTCATGGTTTTTTGAGAAATTCTTGGTGTATCTTCTACACTAAGCACTTGGTAAAAGTAAGTTTTCAATGCAACCATCTGTTCCACACATTCACATTTCATAAACTTTCTTCCTAGTGAAAATTTGCCATTATTGCTAATTGATTTTCAGTGTATTTCAGGTAAAACACTGAATTTCAGAGAGATTTAAAGGTATGCATTTAGGAGAGGAAAACTCATGCACGTAATGTTGACAGGAAATTTTGGTATGAGCATTTATGTTGAAAAGAATGTGGTTTATTTAGGTCACTGTTATCTCCTTTTTCTGGAAAGTTGAAATCAAGGTTGGACAAAAAACCAAGAATAAGGGTCAGAGACGGATTTTAAAAATGTCACTTGCCAGAATATAAAGCCAGGGATTCAAACACCAAAGGGATGAGATGAGTCAAACTATTAAGTGGTAATATGGTTAGCATGGTCACGGTCAAGCAATTGAAAACCATGTTGTTTCTGATAAACTTTTATGTATGCACTATACTAAATTTCAATTGCTCACCACAAGTAAGATGCAAGAGACAGAACAGATATAAATGGTAATGTTTTAATTTTTTTAATTTTTAAATTTTTCTACTGAAGTGTAGTTGATTTACAATGTTTCTTTCTTTCTTTTTTTTTTTTTTCCTTAATGATGGTATTGGGGATTGAACCCAGGACCTAGGGCATGCTAAGCATTTGCTCTACCACTGAGCTATACTCTCTCCTCCAAATGGTAATGCTTTTAAAAGTTCAATTATAAATTCATTTTCTATTATGGAAAGAATATAATCATCCTATAAACTGATAAAAATAGAAATGACATGAATAGTCTTATTTCCCTGGGTCCATCTCTAAATTTTTGATCATACTTTGAGAGGTCTAAGACTCATCCTTTCTGTTCCTAACAAATACCATGGGTATTAGTTTCCTATTGATGTTATAACAAATTGCCACACTCTGAGTGGCTTAAAAATAAATTTTTTTTTTTTGTCTCAAAAAGATTAAAATGTAAGGAGGATCTGCAGGGTTGCAGTCCTTCCACAGATCCTAGGGGGAAAATCTATTTCCTTTTGCAGATTCTAGAGGCTGCCTACATTCCTTGGCTTTAACCTCTTTCTCCATCTTCAAACCTGCAGTGGATCTTCGAATTTCTCTGTTTTTTTTTGCATCTGTCATCACATCATCTTCGATCTGGTTCTAATCTTCTTGCCTCCCTCCCAACAGGACCCTTGTGAATATTTTGGACCCACCAGGATAATCTAGAATAATCCCCCATCTCAAAATCCTTAATTTAATCACACCTGCAAAATCACTTTTACCATGTAAAGGAGCATGTTCACAGGTTCTGGGGACCAGGATGTCAATATTGTTGGGAGATCATGATTCAGCCTATCACACTCTAGTTTCTTCTGGAACCAATGAGCAGCTAAGCAAATAATCCATATATGAACAATCCTAAGTTTATAAATTAGCAAGATTTGAAAATAATTGTTCCTTCTTGTTGCAGATTTGCTTCCCCAGGAAACTGCTTTCAAGATATGTGTCGGGGGGAAGTATATTGAAAATATGCTAGAGAACAACTTCTTTGAGATTAAGGAAAGTGAGATTAGTCACAAATTAAGCTGTGATACAATTGTAACAGGGACCTCAAACAACCTCATAGAGAGCTCTGAAGGGGGAATGCATGGGGGTCATTAGTGCAATTGTTGGAAGGGAATGGGCAGGGAGAAAACCCCTGAGTAACTGCTTCTGTTTACAGAGGAACACAGCTGTGACATGTTGACAGCCTACAATGCAAGCAGCTAGGGACTGAGAGCCTTAGCTTGGTTCTGAAAGGGGATCTGGTTAGCTCATCAGAGCAACCACTATATTGTTCTTCTATCAAGGGTTGAATCCATGAGTATTCAAAAATACATAAATAGCTAGCCACCTCATTACCTTCCTTTATGGTGTCTAGGGTACCATTTTTCTCTTTCTCCTTCCTCTCAAGGTAATGAGCCCCCCAAAGGAAAGTTCATTCTTAGTGCCAGCCACTTTAATAGGCAAGTGCCTGACCTCTGTCCTGATCCTACAAACTCCATTTTCTAGAAACTACTTCCTCTTTTTCTTTGTTTTCACACAGAATTGTGGAAGATGACATGGCTTTCTATCTAACCTGACTATTCTACTGAATTGCTACAAGTTTCCTCATGTACTATGCTTTCCCATTAGCTTCTGGTTAAATCTCCTCTATACAACTCAATCACCTACTCATTCATTGAGTCATATCTTCATTCCTTCATTCAACAAATATATAATGTTCACCAAATAAGGGTCAGGTTTGGTGAATAAAACAAATATACTCAGTCTCTTCATGGGTATTATTTTTAAGGGAGATTCACAACAATAACAAAAATCGGAGGACTTTCCTAGGATGTAAAAACCTGAAAAGAGGATTGCTTCCACTCTGATAACAATATAGCATTAGATGATATACAAAATCACAGCTTTTTTTGAACCTTTCAGAGAGCTGTGGTTGCAAGGCAGCCAACTAAGCCAATAATAAGGAAAAGCAGACATTTCCAAGGAGACACAGGAGGTTAGCATTTGCTTACCTGGAGTAAACATGGGACACCTTGGAGACCAATAAGAACTCACTCAAAATTTTTAATAAATGGCTAAATCTTGAGTATGGGTGAATGCGAGAATATAGAAGTATTGGAAGCCACACACACACACACACAAGGGGAGTTTTGACAAACTCACAGGTTCTTCCCAAAAGACCTCACTATAAGCTCATGATAGCTTGGGTCTATTTCTTGGGGAATGCTTTTTCTGGTGTATTCCTAGGAAGGATATACATCTAGCTTCCATATCCTCTGTGAACCAAAAGCCTTCAATCAGCAAAAGTTGGGTAGCAAATCGTATCACCTTTAGGGTAAGGGTGAAGACCATTCCAGCTGGGGGAAAAGAACAGAAAATAATTCTTTCTACCCTTAGGGAAGGGGCAGGAATACGTCTTGGGCCCAGATAAATAGCGGTCTCCCACAACAGATGAAGATTGGTAAGAGCACTGAAAAGGCTCCACAATCAAAAATCAGGGACATGGTGCCTATCCATGCATCCATCTATCTGTTATTTAAGTATAGTCAGTTCACAACGTTGTGTCAATTTCTGGTGTACAGCATAATGTTTCAGTCATTCATTTACATACATATATTTATATTTTCATATTTTTTATTACAGGTTACTGTAAGATATTGAACATAGTTCCCTGTGTTATACAGTAGGACCTTGTTGTTTATCTACTTTATATAGAGTAGTTTGTATCTGCAAATCCCTAACCCCCAATTTATCCCTCCACCCCATTTCTTCCGTCCCCTCTTTGGTAACCGTAAGTTTGGCTTCTATGTCTGTGAGTCTATGTCTGTTTGTAGATAAGTTCATTTGTGTCATTTGTTAAAGATTCCATGTAAGTGGTATCATACGGTATTTTTCTTTCTCTTTCTGACTTACTTGACTTAGAATGACGATCTCCAGGTCCATCTATGTTGCTGCAAATGGCATTATTTTATTCTTTTTATGGCTAAGTAGTATTCCATTGTACAAATATACCAAATAGAGGTGACCCAGGACAACCGAGAACCACTCCCTTTTCCTCTACCAGCCAGTTAATAATCTGAGTTATAAATAATAGCAGTCCACTGCTAAAGAAGGTCAAGAGCATGGAGAAAGACCCTCTCTGAAGTGTAACTGAAGGGGAAGATTTAAAGCTATAGATGGAACAGATATTGAGAAAAACCTGCCAAACCCATCTTGCTCCAAATACAAGAAATAAGCACTAGACAAATGGGAAGCCTCTGATGTATTGTAGATAACATAGGATGGGAGATAGAATCCTAAATTTGTCCCTCAACATCCTGAAGTCATAGGGATTTTTGTGTTGACTTTGAAGGAGCAAACTGCCATGGTTTGCAGGGGAAGGCAAGCACTTCCAGCTGCTAAGAATGGCCCCCAGTTAACAGACACCAAGAAAGTAAGAACCTCAGTCCTATAGTCATGAGAAATTGTTTCTGCCAACACCTGAATAGACCAGAGCCTGAAATGCAACTGTAGCTTTGGCAAAAAGTGTGATTTCAGCCTGATGACCCTGAGCAGACGCTGCATCTGCACTTGTGACCAAAGGAACTATGAGATAATAAATGTGCGTTTTGTTTTCACCTCCATTTTTTATCACCTTCAGTTGCATAGGCTCTAATCAGCTCCTTAAGGGAATGAAAATCCTTGGCTTCAACAGATGGTGAACATAACATAAAATTAACATTTTAAGGGGCACAGTTTAGTGGTATTTAGTTTATTTATAATATTATGCAACCACAACCTCTTTTTAGTTCCAAAAATGAGTGTCATTTTAAGTCACTAGGTTTGTGGTAACCTGTTAAGCAGCAATAGAAAGCTAACACAGATTTGGGGGCCCAATATGCACTGCTGGATGGATGATGGATCAAATCAAAGAAATAAAGGTACTGAAGGTGGCAGGAATTCATGTAAATATAAAACAAAAATTTAACTGCTATAGAACATAACTAAAACAAAAAGGAAAGCGATTTACTGTAAACTGATAACATTTATATGAGTAAAATATATGACAACAACAGTATAAAGGATGGGAGGAAGGAGTTAGGAATATGCTGTGTAAGGTCCTTACAGTATAAGGTCTTTTTTTTAAACTGAAGTATAGTCAGTTTACAATGTTGTGTCAATTTCTGGTGTATAGCATAATGCTTCAGTCATACATATACATACCTATTCTTTTTCATTACAGGCCATTACAAGATATTGAATATAGTTCCCTGTGCTATTGCTGTGTGACATGTTATCAGCTAACTTGTTTCAATCTACTCCTAATTTAACAAATATATTGTACACTCTAAGGCAGAAAACTTTTTCATGAAATGCATGAATAACAACAGTGGAAAAAATAAAATCATGAAAACTCATCAATCCAAAAGAAGGCAGAAATGGAGGGGTGGACAACAGATGAACAGATAGAAAATAGCTACCAAGATGGGCATTAATATCGACATTAAATATAAATGCTGTGAACACACCAAATAAAAGAGACTCAAAGAGATACTATCTACAACTAGCCTAATTTAAATGGAATTGAAAAAAAATTTAAATATCATGTAAATGTAAATCAAAAGAAAGCTGGAGTGGCCATATTAACATCACACAAGGAATATTACCAGAATAGAGGGGGACATTATATAATAAAAAAAAAAAATGGGTCAACTCATCAAGAAGACATAACAGATGAAAAAGTTTATGCATATAAGAACAGAGCTTCAAAATATAAAGTAAAATAATAATAATAATAATAATAATAATAATAATAATAATAATAATAATAATAATAATAATAATAAAAGAATTGAGAGAAGTAAACAAATCCATAATTATATCTGGAATCTAATCTTCTAAATATCTCAGGAAACTTTGCTTTAGGTAGTGTGTTCCTATGAAGGTCACCAATGGTTGTAAGTATTCAAAATGCAAATAGAATCTAAGCCTCCCCATGGCATGTATTTCTCTGACTCTCTCCACTCACAGTCACAACACTGTACCCGAGACATGGACAGTCTCGTCCAGTCCTAGCCAGGAGCAGAAGGCTCTCAAAGGAAGGATGAAATCAGAAATTCACAAAGGAAACCATCTTAGATACTCTAGAACAGTCTTTGGATTAGTGATATCTGAGTTTCTCATGGGCATTGGCATTCTTACAGTCAGAAAAAGTTCAATCAAATGCTATTTGTTATGTTTGAGGTAAGTTCCACCATGATGCTGGATAATCCTTTCCTTCCCCTATAGCACTCGTTCTCAGTTTTTTTAGTCTCAAAACCATTTGCACTCTTAAAAACTACTGAGTGTCCCAAATCGCAAAGAACTGTGTATGTAGGTTTTAGCTATCAATACTTAGTGTATTCTCAATCAGAAAATTGAGAAAACTTTAAAATACTTATTAACTTTAAGATAATAATAAATCCATGATATGTTAATAAAAACTATGAAATAACTACATTTTTTCCTAACAAAAGTATCAGTGAGAAGAGTGGCACTGTTTTACAGTTATGTCAAATCCCTCTAATGGCTGGCTTAAAGCAGGAAATCTGGATTCCCAAATCTGCACTCAACCTGTTGTATACGTTGCTTTGGCTAAAGTGTATCAAGGAAACTCAGCCTTATGCAGATACGTAGTTGGAAAAGGGATGAGTATTTTAACAGACTTTTTAGATAATTGTGAATATTCTTCTTTGACAAGCAATAGTTTCTTTAGGATGAGCTCCGATGTGGAATCTGAAACCATCAGTGAATTTTTGTACTCTGTTACGTTAAAATCCATTCAATGCTCATGCATTTTGAATGGATCATCTGCCCATATACAGTTTTGTAATATCATAAATTGGTCATTTGGAAAATTGATTCCTTATGCTATGTAGATATTCCAAATGTTGATAGATTTCTTTATACAATAATAATAAAAAACACATTTGCTATCATCATCAGTCTCATCAGAAAGCCTTTAAACACTAGGAAGTTATCAAGCTTGTGGCGGCAGATACAAGCTTTCCAAAATTCCAATTTTCAATTGAAAGTTCAGATTTTATCACTGTTGCAAATATTGTCAAGCTATTTTCTTTGAAGTGACAGGCTCCGTGAATTTATTTTCAAGAAAATAATTAGCCAAATACCAAAGTCTGCAGAACCATCAGCTTGGAGTCATTCTTTCAAATAAAAATGGTGCCTTATGAAAAATGTGGCCAGTTCACCTCACTATTCAGACAATCATACAAGTGCTTTTCCTCAAGTCAACCAACATATTACCCTGCAGAGTGCTTTATGTGTTCTTCTCACTGTCACAGAGAACATTAAAAAGATGCATGCATAAGGGTTGAGATTTAATCACATCAATATTTCTTACTACTTCATTGGGGCATTCGTAATTGAAATTGTTTTTTGTTTTGTTTTGTTTTATCTGCAAGTGCATGAACAATACCATGATTCCTAGCAGCTCTGTACCACTGCCTTGGTTCTTGCTAAGGTAGCAGCAGTTTTACTGCGGATAATTCACTATTATTGCAAATGGCAACACAGTGAAAAAGTAAGTAACAATGCTATTGTAAAAGACTATTTTGATATCACAGATTACCTGAAAGAAAAAAAATGTTTGGACACCCCTAGCAGTCCATTGGAGTACACTGTGAGAATAACCGCCTTACTTCAAATATATACTGGTGAAAATAAACTTTAGGGGTATACTGACTACAACTGTGAAGGTAAAAGGATGGCAGTGGTTAATTTTATGAGTTAAGTCTACATTAATGTATTTTCTTAGTCACTTTGACTTAAAACTTTCAGTAATTAGTTGCTAATATTTGGCTCTGTAAAAGAAGAAATACACACTTCTTAAATAAAAGGGATAGCACACTTTTTAATCCTAAAGGTGAAACAAAGGAAAAGAGTTTATATCCCCCATCCAGCCCTCCTTCTCAATCTCATCCTAATTTGGAATGGAGATTTAGCTGCTACAGATAGCATTATTGACACAAAGAGAAGACTTGAATTATAATGTCCTTGAATTCAGTGAAGTCAGTCAGTTACAAGTAAATATAAAAAAGCTATCCTCCATATATACTAAGTATGAACAGTTAGAAAATATAACAGAAAAAAACAACCCTTTGACAACCCAATAAAAATGTAAAATCCCTAGCAAGAAACATAATAAGAATATGCAAAACCTCTCTGAAGAAAACTACATTAATTTACAGCATAAAAAGACCTGACAACAGGTAGAGGCATGCCATTCTATTAGGTGGAAAGAATAAACAATTGTACATAATGTAAATCTTGCTCTAATTGACTCAATCTCAATCAAAACCCAGAATGAAATTTCATTAACTTCTCTTTTGAATTTGACAACACGATTTTAAGTTTCTTTAATAGAATAAATATGCGAAAATAGCCAGAATAGTTTTGACAAAGCAGAGAATATTCATTTACTAAAGATCTGCATGTCAAAGCTACAACCATTGAAATGTGAGGTACTGGGGCAAGGTTAAACATGTTAACCAACGCCACAGAACTCAGAGAAGAAATCGACCTAAGTTACATAATAAATGTTGTCATGAAGATGATGATCATTAAAATAATAGTGCATGCTGAGTGTTTATTATAGGCTGTATACTATTCTAAGTGCTTAATATATATTAACTCATTTAGTCCACTCTGAAACCATGTGAGGTAGGTATCATTATTTCCTCACTTTAGAGATGAGTTTTCTGAGTTTAGCAAATTGAAAATGATTGAATAACCAATTTGGGAAAACTGATTTACTGTTAAGAAAGAAATAAAGTCAGAAGTTTTTGGTTTTTTTTTTAATATATCTACTCTAAAATACATTTCAAATGGGTTATATTAAATCTAAAAAACAATTGACAGAACTTTAAAAACATGGTGGGCTATTTACATGAACTAATAGCAAAAAATACCTCTTTAAGCATGATACCAGAGACATAATGCAAAAAGATAGTAAATTTAGGCAAATTATATTTTTATTTCTATCTTCAGGCAAAAATTTAAGGATAGATAATACCCAGAATGGTAGAGTTATAGAGAAATGTATAACCTCTTTCCTGCTAGAGGAATGATAGAACAATAGACTTAAACATATCTGTACACTTTAAGCCAATGATTTTATTTCTAGAAAGTTTTTACTAGGAATTATAAAAATGAAGAAGCATGAATATATGAAAGATATTCATAAATATTTTTATAAGCATAATACATTAGATATAATGTAAATATTCTGTAACAGTGGCTTATTGAAATAGAAATTACAGTATATTCATTTAGGCATTTTGATGATGCTTGTATTTATGGGCATGGAAAGATGTTCTATGGTGTATTAAATGGAAAAATGCACATTAATTGTATGAATAATTTGATCCTATGTTTATTACAGATACACACACACCCCTTCTAAAACAGAGATGCTTAACCTTTGATGCAAGTTAGAATTACCTGGAGAGATTATTAAAAATCCAGTTACCAAGACTTAATTCAGACCAATTTAATCAGACTTTCTGGAGGTGAGATAAAAGTCAGTAATATTTTAATACTTCTAAGATAATTCCAATATGCAGCCAAGTTTAAGAAATGGATACAGAACCATCTGCTAAGTTCTTAGCTATGAATGTCTTAATGGGATAGAATTACAATATAGTTTATATGTTCTTTTTATGTATGTTTTCAATTTAATGTATGAATTAATTGAATGCTGATAATGGTATGGGTATATTGATATGTATAAGAGGAGATAGACTCCATTATTTTGATGTCTGACTTTGACAGCTTTAAGCCTCACCCCTCCCTCTTCTCCCTGGCATCCCACATCTGATCAAGCTGATAAGGAGACGTGCGTTGCCATCCTTTGGCACAGGTGGGAGACTCAAACTATGCAAGCCTCCTCTCACAGGTGAACCCCAACTTCAGCCCTATCCTGTAAAGATGATAAAAACCCAAGCCAATCTCCTTTCTTTGCTTTCTCAAGCCATTTCAGACCTGCTTGAGAGACTACCCTATACTCCCCAGGGGCTGCAATTATGTAAAGTAATCAATTTTTCATTTTTTCATGTGTGTGGCATCATCAGTCTTTTTTTAGATTTCAATATAAGTGATATCATATAATATTTTTCTGGCTTACTTCACTTAGAATGACAATCTCCAGGTCCATCCATGTTTCTGGAAATGGCATTGTTTTATTATTTTTTTTATGGCTGAGTAGTATTCCACTGCACAAATGTACGACAACTTCTTTATCCAGTCATCTATCAATGGACATTTAGGTTGTTTCCATGTCTTGACTATTGTAAATAAGGCTGCTATGAACACTGGGGTGCATATATCTTTTATATTAGATTTAATAGAATCCATATCAAATTACCCAGGACATTTTTCACAGAACTAGAATAATCCTAAAATTTATAATGGAATCACATAATACCCATAATTGCTAAAGCAATACTGAAGAAAGAATGAAGCTGGAGGAATAACCCTTCCAAGCTTCAGACAATACTACAGAGCTAGAGTAATGAAGACAGCATGGTATTGGTACAAAAACAGACATATGGATTAATGGAACAAAATAGAGCCCCAAAATAAACCCACAGACTTTCAGTCAATCTTTGACAAAGGAGGCAAGAACATACAATGGAGTAAAGACAGGCTCTTCAGCAAATGGTGCTGGGAAAACTAGACAGCTGCATGTAAACAATGAAGTTAAAATACTACTTCACACCACACACTAAAATACACTCAAAATGACTTAAAGACTTAAGCATAAATCAAACACTATAAACGTCTTGGAAGAAAAGATAGGCAAAACATTATCTGACATAAATCTCAGAAACGTTGTCCTAGGGCAGTCTACCCAGGCAATAGAAATAAAAGCAAAAATAAACAAATAGGACCTAATTAAACTTACCAGCTTTTGCACAGCGAAGGAAACCAAATGCAAAACAAAAGGACAACCCAAGGAATTGGAGAAAATATTTGCAACAGATGAGACTGACAAGGGCTTAATATCCAGAATATATAAACAGCTCACACAACTTAATATTAAAAAAAAAAAAAAACCAATCCAAAAATGGGCAGAAGACCTAAACAAGCAACTCTCCAATGAAGACATACAAATGGGCATTAGGCACATGAAAAAATGTTCAATATGACTAATTATCAGAGAAATGCAAATCAAAACTACAATGAGGTATCACCTCACACCAGTCAGAATGGCCATCATTAAAAAATCCACAAACAATAAATGCTGGAGAGGGTGTGGAGGAAAGAGAACCCTCCTACACTGTTGGTAGGAGTAGTAATGATACAGCTGTTATGGAAAACATTGTGGAGATTCCCCCAAAAAAGTAAAAACAGACTTACCATATGATCCAGCAATCCGACTCCCGGGCATATATCTGGCAGGAACTTTAATTTGAAAAGATAGCATGCACTCCTCTTGGGTTTTGATGCCATGACAAGAAGTTGACTGAAATTTCAAAATATCAGTTTTAGGGCTTCAGAGTTGATTATATTTTTATATCTTCTCTAGAAGAGTCACTTCTACCATAGTTTTGACCAAATTTCCTTTTGTTTTAAGCAGCCAGTCTTTAGCTATGTCTCTTTTATATTCATCTTGCCATGCACCTGGCAATATTATTGAATTTGAGAATCTTTTTATATTCATTAGCCATTAGTTAGCCTTCTTTATAATCTTTTATATCTATACATATTTTAGTACCTAGAATGATTTTAAAAATCTATATTCTCCTTAATTATATTAAATAATTTACAACACTAAAAGTCCTAAATAATTATTAGTTTTATAGTTTCATAATAAGCTCTTGAGTAAATAAATTATAATCTGTGTCAGTGGTTGGCAACCTGTGGCCCACTGGCCAAATCTTGCTCTTGTGCATGAAATTTTATTGAACTCATCTGTTTGTGTTTTTTGTGACTGCTTCTGCGTTACAACAGGAGAGTTGAATAGTTGTGACAGAGCCCATATGGTCTGCAAAGCGTAAAATATTTACTATCTGTTCCTCTATAGAAAAGTTTGCTGACCTTGATCTAGGTTACTGTGAAACAGCTAGAGGTTCTAAGACTTTCCACAGTAAAGACTACTAAAACAAACAGGAATAATAAAACATTTTAAAATATTTCGTAAGTGAAAAAAGTTGTAAGAACTGTGGTGGCCTGGAAGGGGACTGAGACATTTTATGTTTACCATGAAACATAGAATGCTACGTAAATACCCGTTTTTCACTCACAAAACCCTACAACCCCATGTCTTCCTGTTATGTTTTCAAAGGCAAACTTTCTACGATAAATTCTGGAGGAAATAGGAATTTTTTTTGTCATATTCTCTTCTTAATCCAGATTAAGTCCCATGTTTCCCTAAGTCTGGTTTCCGATAGTCTTGGCTCTGTTAAAGAATATTTTCTTAAGGTAAAATTGTGGTTCTCTTAGAAATATAAAGTAAACATATATCAAATATTTAACTCAATTAATGAGAGAACTTGTAAGATGTTATTACCTATTCAAAGGAGAATTTTAAAAATTGGTATGCAGTAAAGAAATGCTAAAATTTACTTTAAAAAGATGCAAAACAGTCTAGCCACAGGCAAGAATCAATTGCATGCTACTGGGCACAACAAACATACATTTCTATGACTAGGAATCGTCTGCATTAGTATCTGTTTTCTACAACTAACAGCGCTGTAAAATAGCTCCGAAGCCATGAAAGGCAAGGATCACCCAGATGGAGCAACCAGATAGGACTCCTGCCAGTCCTTTTTGGCCCATTTTAAATTCACAATTTTTCCTGACAGCTCAAATGCTCCATTTCTCCTTGCCTGTTTTATTAACAATACGGAATCCTACTTTTTTCATTTGTTCCTGAAATACTGTGGTTCTCTGAAGGGATATACAACACTTTGGGGACTAATGCTAATGTAGCTGTATAACAAAAGCACAGAAAAGGAGAACCTTAACATTTAGTATTATGTATTACTAGCCAAAGACGTAGGCCACTCTTCTCTGTAGTTATTTCTAAAGTTTCTACTGTTAAACTATTCTCAACTATCTCTTCACTGTCAATGGCCTACAGAAATCCAATATTCCTTACTTTATTATGCAAATAAACTGAGCATCCTCTTCATCTCATCCTTGGACCTGACTATGCCCAAGAGGACACAACTGGTCAATTGCAATTTTCCACTGAGATTGATTATTATGTTTTTCTAAATCAAAGAACCAAAGAACCAGCCCCTAGATGTAAAATTACGTCAGTTCTCTAGAGGACAAAAATGTCTTTAGTCAGTTTTTGGTTTTGATTCAACAGCAATTTCTTTCTCTGAGGTAATAGGTATTGTGTGGGGAAAAAAAAATAGGGTAAGGGCTATGGACAATTCTTGGAGCTGAGGCAGGTTTGCTGTTTGTATTGAGCTGCTAAGGAAGACCTGGCAAGAGATTCTGATGAAGGGAAGGAGGATCTTTCCCCAGGTTTAAGACCAGCCAGTGAATAGTCCTTAATTGTCAGTGTAGTTGAGGAAAAGCAAAGAACCAAGTGCAGATGAGGAGAGTGAGTGAGGAGGCAAGTGTTAGAAGACAGAGAACATGGTAGAAGCCATCTCGTGTAGGGCCTCATTGCTAAGGTATCTGTAAGTCATAGTTTGTCCAGAAGAGTTAGAGTTTTGCCTATTTTCCAACTGAATTGTCTATTGCTTTCTTTTACTCCTCAAAGTATTTTGATTTAGATAAAAAATTACATACTCACCCTGCTTAAAAATAATAGCTAAAGTTTTTACAATGATACATAAGTGAAATCAAGAGCCACTGTCGAATTTCAAGCAGTGGGAAGACATGAAGCTATATACATTTTAAAAGAAGAAAATTTAAAAGTTAGGATATTTTCATAGATATTGAAATCCCCAACAATTATGCCAGGAGGAAGAGTTATACTGAGCTGTAGAGGAGGAACATTGTCTTTCCTCTGTGTCTTAGGTTCTCAACTGTGTCTGCTACAAAAAAGATTAGCAAGAGAAAAGCATACGAATTTATTTAATATAATAAGTTTTATGTGACACAACGGGAGATTTCATAAGGAAATGAAGACCTGAATAAATGGTTAAATCTGAACATCTTTATGCTCGGTTTGATGAAGAGTAGAAATCATGGAACAATGGGCTAGGACCAAGGGTCCCAGCTCAGTGTAGTGAACTGGGGGAACTTGGCAAATCCTGTTGGTTCCGTTTCCCTCAGCTCCTCCCCTTTTTGGAGAGAAGGACGCTGCATTCCTCCTGGGAGACGGAGGACACCTCTCACATCAGTCTTACAACCTGCTTCAGGAGAGAGGGTCAGAAAGCCCTTCCTCTACCTGCCATTTCTCAAATTCCCTCAACTTAAAGTATTCTATACGACAAGGCACCATATTTTGGGATGGTGTGTCCTGAATCCCGTCACAGTCCGTTGCTGAAATCTAGGAGTAAGGAGGAGTAATCCAAGCCCTACCGAGATAGCAGTAAAGACAGGTAGCAGGTGATATCACCCATAAGAGCAAGTGAGCTTTGAACCTGGGGGGTTTATGGAAAAGGAACCACAATAGTCTGGAAGCAGCAATAAGGAGCAAGGAAGAGATCTGTCCCACCTCAGGGCCCACTGGTAGGTTTCAGGGCAAACCGTGATTTCAGGGGAAAATCAGATCTCAGTTAGAACAAGTTGGTGAAAGGAAAGTTGCATTTTCTGAAGGTCCTTATTACACAGTACCCTGAATGCAGGCAGTATGCATGATGTCTCAGGGCACAGATTCTGGAGCCAAACAAACTTGACTTTGACTTTTATTACCAAAAGTGTGAACTCAGGGAAGATGCTTAAACTTCCTAAGTCTCATTTATCTCTTCTGCAAAAATGAGTGTAATATACTTACCAACTTTTTGTAAGAACTAGTTGGAATAGCAAGAATCACTTACCTAGCATGAAGTCTGACGTAGTATAATAGGCAAGTAAATAGTAACTCAAATGGATCCTTTAAAAGTTTATATTAAATAAATGGATAGAAGTCTGTAGTCAGATGCTAAGGCAAGTAATTAACTAGATTACAGAATCAAAAACATCTATTGGGCACTTTCTATGTACAGGCTGCAGAGAAAAATGGATCTAATTCCTTAATTTCCTCCTTTTAAAATATGCATGTTTTCTTATCATTCTTATGCTCCAAACTACAATGGCTCTCAATTTTCCTTAAAAGAAAAGCTAAAGTTTTAAAGAACCAATGTAAATGATTTCCCTATGCAAATATAATTTTAATACTGATTGCTACCTTCAAATCAAGATGAAAATGAGACTTCTACTTCAGGCCAAGATGAAATAACACGGACTGGATATACCTCCCACTTCAGATAGCAGAAACAAAACCAAATCAACTAGCAGTGATTTTTAAGATAGTGGATATCAAGCAGCAAAAACCAATTATCCTTGAAAGAGAAGCAACTGAGGATGGCAGAGGGAGTCAAGAGGGTCTCTCAATTGCTTCAGTTTACTGCTGCAAGAGAGTTCCCAGCAACAGGGCAGGAAGGGGAATCCAGAAGGAGCCTGGAAGTCTCTCTGGAGTGAGGGGATGGAGTGAGGTCCAGGAAGACCAAGGCAGCTAGAGTTCACAAGACAGAGTACAGGAGAGAGAAAGATACACAAAGACTCAGGTATGGAGAGGGTCTCTCGTGGAACCCTCAGCTGAATCCTGATAAGCACAAGTGCTTGAAGAAAATGTCGATGCCTACAAGAACCATGTGAAAGGATTAGATATAACAATTCCTGCAACTCACCCAGGGTCTAGAATGATGCTTTTTTTCTACCAGCAAGAATGGTGGGCACAAGCAGAAGAAAAAGACAAAATGTCACTAGCTGATGTACAGGTTGTTCCAGAGCTATGGTACTTATTGTTACTAACTACTATCTATTAAAATAGATTTAAAAAATAGTCTTCCGTATGGCACAGGGAACTATATTCAATATCTTGTAGTAACCCATAATGAAAAATATGAAGAGGAATATATGTATGTATATATATGACTAAAATATTATGCTGGATACAAGAAACTGACACAACATTGTAAACCGACTATACTACAATTAAAGAAAAAAGCGCTCAGCTGGGATAATGACAAAAAGAAGGTCTAAAGAGGGAAAAAAAGGAAGTAAGAGTGGTGCTTTTGGAAAAATTACTACCACTAAAAGCGATTAAATGAGGATACTAAACAGTAGCCACTGGATGGTGATCTGGGTTCATAAGCTATTGATTCTATGCAGTGTGACATGCCATCAGTGAACCTCTCTCCTTGGAAGCCAATATCTTCTCTTTCCAAAAACATCCATCGTTTAAAGGAAAGAGGGGCAGGAGTATGGCTGCCATCCTCTGGGGAAACATGATGCAATAT
Organism: Camelus bactrianus; assembly: GCF_048773025.1. Taxonomy (NCBI): domain Eukaryota; kingdom Metazoa; phylum Chordata; class Mammalia; order Artiodactyla; family Camelidae; genus Camelus; species Camelus bactrianus. The sequence continues at coordinate 38,599,246 of NC_133540.1, forward strand.
AAAATGTCTAAAGCAGTGCCTCTCAAACTCTAATCTACTAAATAAAATTCATCTAGGAAATTTTGTTAAAATGCAAATAATGATGCAATAGGTCTGGGGTGGGGCCAAGGATTCTGCATTTCTAAGTTTCCTCCCAGAGCTTCTGCTGCTGTTCCACAGGTCACATTTTCAGTACTAAACGTCTAAAAATTTTAAAATGCTCTGTGCACTTTAATTAGTGGTCCTAAAGACTGGGCAGTGGAGGCTAAGTTTTTGTGGTACCAAGGCATATATACTGTTTCTGTTATACTAAGTAGTGCCTACTCCCAAGGGAGTTGCCTAATGCAAACACTGCATAAAGGGTATCAGATTATAATTTTTAGATTAAAAAGGGGTTACATAGATAATTTTATAAACTTTGTTAACAATATACTTTCAGGAAGAAACAGTTATTGGCTTAAATTAAATTATTTATATTAGGTTGCCTTGCCTTACACATGTAAATCAATTTCATCCATTTCATCTTGAACTGAGAAACCTAAAGAAATACAGTAAGATAACCACGTGTTTATATGCAAAAATGGACTGGGAGAAATATGAAAATTCTGAAAGTTAATCTTTTGACAACATAATGCCAGTAATGTACGTGCTTCTACATTATAAACTAAATCAATTCTAAATAAAGCAATAGAAACCATAGATAAATGAACCTCGAAAGTTCCATCTATTGCAGGTCTTAATTGCCATCATTAGTGCCTAGGCTAAAGGTTTCTGAAGATACTAAGACAATTAGAATGAACTTAGAAAAAAAAAATCCCTTTGAAATCATCTCAGATCACGAGTGGCCAGGAGAATATTGATCTTAGAGATCTATCAATGTTAACTGGCATCCAAGCAAGATGCTCTCAACTATGTTCTCTATGTCCTTTGGTTTTTATCTTAAAAAACTGAAGGGAGCCAAGGAAGCTATAAACTGTAGAGTAGTATCATTTTCTTCAAGGCGTTCTTCAATAATAGAACTGGAGCTGTACAATCACTGAAAGGCAGATAGACCAGAGAGAAGCAGCTTATTGTTAAAGGAGGGCACTGAACTGGCAACAAGTGTTTTTAATCTTTCTGAGTCCTCCTACACCTAGGAACTAGGCTGGTAAGATATCAAGACTTTGTGACTTGAGAATGAACTGTGATGTCGTTTGTCAGACTGACCTGGGTGAAGTAAAATGTATGCAGTTTATTTCATAATGAGGTTTGTGGAGCAGTGACATAGCCGTTATCTATTCCGAGTCCAGGCAAGGTGCTATTTCAGTAACTGTAACTGTAGGTGCTAAAGGTGGTGATTTTCTCCCCAGGCTGTCATTGCCCCCTACTTTGCATTTCCCTGCCAGCTGTGCAATTTGCTGGGGATTTGGCATGGCCGCTGGAGTTCATTATTCAGAACTGCATCTTAGAAATGCTATTTTCTGTTTATTTCCTACGGAAGGAAATGAAAAGACTAGCGTTTCTCAAAATTTATTCAAGTAATCATTTCGTTCTCTTTTATTTCCCTTGGGAAAGAGTCCTGTTGGCTCCAGCAGGTATTCTGTCTTTTTCATTAGGTGCCTCTCACTGATAAATAGAAAGAAAATGTTGCATCATATGGTTACTAAAAGAATTTCTTGCAAAGTTCTCTCACTGATGGTCTTCGGCTAGTCTGACTTTTTAAAAGCAAAGCAAAGATTTGTCTGTCAGGTTATCCAATCAAACAGCTGCCCAATTTTCAGGCCATATAGCAATATGACTTAAACAAAGCCTCAGAGGAGATACAAAATATATACTGTGAATTCAGTGTCAGTAACAATTTATGACAGACAATTGTAAAAATATAGTTTAATAAAAGGAATTTTATTTGTTATACTATGGGAATAGTAAAATATTTTTAGCTTGGATATAAAGTAGGAGGGGGAAAAAGTGAGTTCCAAAAGAGTTTGATTTGTTTTTTCCTTTGCTCCTTCTTTGCTTCTTTTCTTCCTCTGTCCCATCACCCATAACAACCAAGATGGCAGGACATTCCCTAGGTGGAGTAGATGTCTAGATTTTTTTTTCTCTCATTTTAACGATAGTGTATGGTTTTCCAAGACTCAGCTTTTGAATATGTCAAAGGAATATCAAGCCCATTTTGTAGTTTGGGGGTAATTTACAAAGTATGTGGTTGTATATTATGTGACTTTTTTTTTTTTTTTTTAAATGTTCTATGTCCTCAATTCAATTGAGAAAACAGTGAGAGCCAAGGACTGTGAAGCATTGTGCAATAAATGACTGGTGATGCCAAACTGATTAAAGATGGCCTCTGCCAATTTATGGAGGAGATAGTTACTTGCAAAAAATGTATAAGACAAATTTGGAAAATCATTGTAATTAATTGATTGATTTATACATTTGCTGAGCTCCTGCTATATGACAGACATGCTATGCAAAGCAGTGGTCATATGAGAAAAAGACACAGACTTGATCTTAAGGAGCTTGTAATCAAAATTTAGATAGACAAGGAAGCACATAAGAAGTGCTTATAATAATTGCTATATAAAAACATAGACACATATATAACGAATCTCTGAACCTTATCTGTATCAAAGATGCTATACACTATATTTATGCACATGCTACCATTTCAGTGGCAGACATTGGATAACAAATTTTAATACTGCTAAGCCTGAACAGAACCCTTTTACTCACAGCATTCCAGGCAGTAACTACAAGTTGAGTGACAATGATAGAAGAAAGCTATTATCCATTTCTTATGTGTCTCCATCATCCCATCCACCCATTCATCTTTTTTCCTCAATTGTTCTCCAAAAAAACAACACATTATATATGTCAAGATGCCCAAATCCGCATTTTCAACAATAATCTCATTCTAGCCAAGTTTGTAATAGAATATTTTTACTATTTTTTCATCCATCCTTCAAATAAATGCATTTTCTTGTTCCTATGCACAATCTTATATTTTATGTTCTTGCTCTCCTTCCTATTCCTTGCCAAATCAATTACCAATTCCAGTGCCTTTCATTATAATGCATTTGTTGCAAATCTGTGAAATTCTTGATTCCTCATCCAGGTCAAGACTGTCATTTCTTTTTAAATCAACTTCTATGTGGCCTTCAAGTTGTACTTCTTGATTTAATCCCCTTAGTTTTATAGCAAATGTCTGTAATACTCTATACATCACTCCCAGCCTGAAAATCAAAAGTATGTTTCTGTTCTTCATAAATTAGAATCTTAATTCTTCAATCTAATAATTAAGGCCCATCATAGTTACTGTAACTTAAACTGCACAACCAACATGCACAGCACTCCAAAGTTTACAAGGCACATTCATGCTGTGATCATAACATTAACAGAGAAAGTTAACATGCATTATTTTTCTAAGGGACAGAATGATTTTTCTGAAGTAATGGGGCAATTGACAACACCCCAATTTGAATTTAGATATTTTGCCTTCAAATGTGGATCTTCTAAAATACAATGATCAATACCATCATATGTATCAAATGTCCCCATAGTGACATTTTTCTTCAATAATAGGTTACACAAAACAAAAAAACCCCTCCACCTGAAATGTTTTTCCTTATTCTTTATTATTCCATATCTATTATTTCCTTAAGAACACAAACTTACCTTCTTTAGAAACTCATTTTTGGATAGAATTTCTTACTTGTATTAATTTTAAAAATAATGAATTAAGTGAATTGTTCTCCATACTTACTTATTTAAATTTTACTACACTATCTTTACTTGCTGTATTAGTTTATAGTTTGTTTCACTTTGGTATGTTTTGTTACCTTTGGCTCTTTAAGAGCATAGTATGTCTTCTGATATTTTAAAATATAACACTTAGTAAAATTTTTTGCACACATCATTACTGGTCTTCTCCATCACACATTGTCCCTTTTAAGGACCTTTTTTGTCAGACTCTACACCTATTTGTGGTAGGCAGAGTAATGGCCTCCCAAAGATATCCAAGTTTAATCACCAGGAACTATGAATAGTTTAGGTTAAATGCAAAGAGCAATTAAAGTTGCAGATGGAATTGAGTGTGTTAATCAGCTGACCTTGAGATAAGAAGATTATTCTGGGTTACTCAGATGGGCTCAACACAATCACAAGATTTTTTATAAGCAGTAGAGGGAGGTGGAAGAGAGAGAACCAGCGACATAGTAGCACAAGAAGGAATCCCCTTGTTAGGCAGTTAGATAAGTGGGAGCACCATGCAGATGAGGTAGAGGAGAGGGAGACGGTCTGGAAAATGGTGATAAGCCCGCCTTCAACATAAGGGGCTTTACTTCCTCTAAACGAGTGGCAGCAAGAAACTGGTTGGGATTGGATGGCCACAACTGCAGTGTCGACAAGGACCTAACCAGACATGACCCAATGCTGACTGCATTATAATTAACACTGCTGTTTAGCCCCACTCCCCCGTGGGTTCTTCTGTGTGCATCATGAGTAAGGAAATGCACAGAGGGGGACGGGCATGACTAAGCATTCCAGGGATGAGAGCTGTCAATCAAGAGGCTGCCTCCAAGTAAGGGTAAAAGACCAGGGACAAAGAAAGACCGGGACTGCCATCCTCTCTTCGATCAACTTGCCCCCGCTCTTGGAGGTGTACTTTTGCTTTACTAATAAAATCTTTAAAATCTTCAACTACACGATGCTTTTGTCTCCCATCTGAAGCCTTCTCTTTTGAGCAAGACAAGAACTGAGGCTCTCCCCTTTTGGGGTAACACCCTCACATTGCTCATTCTGTAGATTCAGGAACGGGCCATAAATAAAAGAATGTTGGTGGTCTCTAAAAGCTGGAGAAGGCCAAAAAAATGGATTCTCCTCTAGCATCTCTAGAAAGCAGGGTAGCCCTGACTGTAGCCCAGGGAGGCCAATTTCATGCTCTGACTTCCGGAACTGTAAGACTATATAAGTCTGTGTTGTTTTAAACCACTACATTTATAATAATTTGTTACAGCAGTCACAGGAAACTTATAGTTAATATGCCATTCATTTTATAAAAATATTAAACATAGACTTTTACAGAAAATCTACTGAGATTTTCTAAATCATATGAAGAGTACATTCATACTCAGCTTAGATTTTCCATAAGTGTCTTCTGCGTGTGTGCAGCCTGATTATTAAACAGCCTGTAGCTAAATGTCAGCTAAACATGAACCATCTTGGCATGACCCTTGCTAACCTCTTCAGCTGCATCTCGCATCATCATTCTCCTCTCATTCGAGACCCACACCACACTCCACATGCACCTTCTAAAAAAGCTAAGCTCACCTCTAAATGTTGGCTTTTTCTCATTGCCCCCCTGCCCTCTACACACTTAGGTTTTAAAATTCAGTCTGGACCTCATGTCCATGGCAACCTTGCAGCCCCCTAGTCTGAGGTGGGCCCTTTCCTCTGTGCTTCATGTGCCTGCTACACTTGACTCGCTGTAGTTTAGTTGCATTTTGACATCTCAGTTTTCCTTTCTAGGTTTTCAACAACTTGAGGCCAGAAATTGTGGTTTTAATTGTCCTTGGAACTCCAGTTTGGGCAGTGCTTTTCAGAACAGTTAATAAAACATTAGACAGTGAATGGAAGAACTCCAGCAAACCTCCGAACACCTCTCTACAGCCTATTTCCAGATATGTTCTGCATTTGATTCGTTCTAGTTACCCATGCCTACTTTGCTGACATTTTAAATTTCTCCTTTTCACAGAGTTCCATGTTAACATTCTATTTGCCTTCTTCCTTTTATTGCCAATTCCTGAAATGTGTGAGCTACACCTGGGCCACAGCTTCTACTCATTTACGTTTTAATCCCTTGTGTCTGGCTGCAGAAAATACCCTATGATGGAAATTATTCTCTTAATATCACCACCTGCCTACCCAAATTCAATAACCTTTCTCAGTTCGTATTTTGTTCAATCTCTTGAACTCTTTAGACTCTTGATCTTTAAGCCTCCTTATGATTCTTGTTCTTCTGCTCTTTTCTGCTGGTTTCTCCTTCTCCAGAGCCGGCACTTTCCCTCTTGATTCATAAATGTGGTTTATACTCTAATTTGGTTCTGTGTCTCCTGCTCCTCTCCCTAAAGACTCACATGATGTGTCCTCTTAGAGCTTCAAGCACCATTTCACAGTCCACTCCCCGGCTTCTCGCCTTTGCTTCAGTCCCATACATGCAAAACTAAATGGCAATACAAATTTGTTTCCCTGACATGATTAGAAACTCAACCTTTCCTAAACAAATATTATTTTCCCTGAAACCAGTTACTCTTCGGAATATGCCCACTACTGCCAGGAAAACAGCTTTAGTTGTACTTCCCTGTATCTCAACTTTTGCAAACAGCATGAATTCGTGTTTTTACTTTATCCATTAGATTCAGTCCTTCACAGAGTTCTCTCTTACCTATGATATAAATTATGTGAGCATACGCAATGCTTTTGCCAGTCCACGATTGTGCATTCATCATTTCCTACCTGTTTTTTAAAATGCTGGGTATGATTTGAGTGCACATTCTGATTCCCTCTCTGCCTCCTCCAAGGGAAGGTTGCTTAACTTCTCTAAACTTTGGTTTTCTGAATTTGCAAACAGGACTATAAAAATACCTGATGATGTTAAGGGTTCATAGAGGCTGTTTGAGAGTGAATTGATGTAAATAAAACATTTAGCACACTTTCTGATACATAAAAAGCAAAAGCACTCCTTAAGTAGTAGATCTTATTGTATTCATCTACTAAATGATGCACTTTTTTCACATTTTAACATCTTAGAAATCAGACTGTGTTTTATAATCAATAGCATGTCATAGATTATGTGCCAGAGTTTATTTTCTCCTGGTTCTAGAATAATCAATATACAATTATGCATATTTCCATAGAGGGTGTTTAAGAGTCAATGAAATAAGGTAATATGCTATTGTGTTATTCTTGTATCAAACTCTTAACTGGTCTTTATTCAGCTTTCTCTGTACTATATTGCTGTCTGCCTACCTTTTCCTAAATATCACTGGTATCATTTTACTCCATGGTTAAGGTTTTACACATTGCCCTTTGTTTCTCAATATTTTCACTTTTAAATGTCCTCCAACACTTAAATTCCTATTGGTGTTTGGTGCTATATACCACTCCCCCAACTCTGCATTCATCTGGCCAGAGGGGTCTTACCACTGCTGCCCACCCTCTAACTTTCACCCCGGTTCCACCTCTATACCTTTGATCCTGTGACCCTTCTATGAATCTTTTTTCTACCTACTTAAATACTGCTTATCTTTACAGATTAGATTCAGTTTCAATAAATGATTCTATTAAAATAGAGAAAAAAATTAAAAAGTTTCATTAAACTGCTCCTACATATATGTTCAGAACATATTTTAACTTGATATATATTTCAACATAGCAGGATTAAACAATTTCAGAATATTTTTTCTTTTCTGATTCCATTAGTAATGCATGCAGTTAATCTTATTTTCTCACCTCATGTCATAGCATCAAGTAGCCAGATGATGGCTCCCTTCATGAGCTCATTTGAAATGATTTGCCTTCTTCCTTGAGTCAGAAGAGGGCAGTATCATTGCCTCCCTCCTTCATGATTTTTCATGTATTTTGGACATTTTCCCAGAGTCTGTTGTGGTAGGTGCCCCCCACCTTTGATCTTTTAACAGTCATTTCTCAGAACCATATACGAAAGTGCTCCCGCCAAATGTCAGAGGGCCTGTCAACCTCTGGCACCCAGTTAATCCAGATAGAACCACGGGCTCAGGAGTGGGCAGGAAGCTGGCAGAGGAAACGGAAAGGACACCTGTTCCCTCTAGTGATGTTTATTCCCTAATGAGCAGGGAAGAATGGGCAAGTGTCCTGATTTTCGCATTCTCCCAGTATCCATAGTAAAATGATGTTCAAGCTTTAGGAAAAATGTAATTTGAACATTTTATATTCAATAAAGTATATGCAGTATATTTCTAGATGAAATACAGTATCAGATGAGTAACTGAAAATTAAACTATTGGATTTATTTAAATAAAAATGTAACTTTGAGCAAACAACATAGACCATTAGGTGATTTGGATAAAAGTACTGCTGAACTTTGGAGAACAAGATTTGAAGTCCAGTAGGATACAGACTGGATAGAAAGGTGCAAAAGTTATTTTCAACAACTAGGCTATATTTATGTGTGATAATTATTTATGCATCTGATATTTAGTAATGTAAAATGATAAAACATCAGAACGCTAGTGATTCAGATTTCTGTCAACCATGTCATGTACCCTTAAAAGAGACTCATTAAAATCACATTTTAAATATTATCTTTTAAGTAAATACATCCATATTTATTTATGAACATTGCCTAATCTTATTAATGCAAAACTATGTAAAATATTATTATATAATTTAATACCTTCATATTTGATTCCTTTTCTTTACATTACATCTACCCTGCCTTTGATAAGCTCTAACTCCTACTCTGCACAAACTGTCAGAATCTAATCACTTCAGCTAACTTAATTGTTCTTATTTTTATTTCTCTCAATCACAAAAATTTCTTGAAAATAGCTTTAGGGATGTTTTTAAATCGTTCTTTAAAAACTCAGTTGGATCTATTCAAATTTAAACACTGTACAAGTTGCCAAAACAAATTTAATTCAACTTACAGTTGATATAACTTGTCCTTCAACTCAGTGACTCTGATTCTGTGCCTACCATATACTTTCCTGGATTAAAGAGTCAAAAATCATTGTTTTAACTAGCTTAAACCAAAAAGAGTAATATACCAATTTCATTTTTAAGGGAAATGTATCACCATATTTACTCTATGATGGGATCTGAGAATGAATCTGAGCTAGTAATGTGAATATTGAAGAAAATAAGGGATAGACAGTCTTGAAAAAATTGCTATAAACAAGAAATTCTTTCTGCTATACTCAAAATATCACTTAGTGAGATAGTTAGAGAAGTAGAACATATACAAATCTTTTTTCTACCTAGTTTTTCAGGATAACCCAAGATCACCCGAAGCATCATTAACTAATGTCTCATGTGCCCCCAGAGAGGTGCAGAGTGGGAGAAGAGACATTTATCTGAATCTCCTGCCTAGGCAGATCTATATAAGTGGCTATAACTCTTATAAAGACTTTTCCTTTGGGATTTCATAGATGTAGTAATACATTTGACAAGCAAATATAATTAGAGATCACACTCTAACATTCAGATATAAATGTTTCTACTGTACATTTATCTCCTAAATAAAAGGGGAGGAGAATCTCCTTCATTTTGTCTGCACTCTGGCATCACACTAACATTCTAGTTTCTACATAATACGGGATCACATTTTACCTCTGCATTTTTTGAAAATATGCTCATTATAGGTGAGGTTGCTTACTTCAGTGGTTTTGGTTTCTCCTGAGCCTCTCTCCTTGGCATGCAGATGGCTGCCTCCTCGCTGCATCCTCGCATGGCTTACTCTGTGTGCACACATCCTGGTGTCTCCCCCTCTTTTTATAAGGACACCAGTCATATTCGACTAAGGCCCACCTGTATACCTTCATTTAACCTGCATTACCTATTTAAAATTACAAACCTAATTTAACCTCCAAATACAAGCATGTACTGAGGTATACAGGGGTTTCGAACTTCAACATGTGAATTTGGGGGTGGGGACACAATTCAGTCTTTAACTTGAAAGAATTTGTGGAACAATGTATTGTTGATTATACTAACAATATTTTTCCATTTGGTTTAGCCATGGTATTCTTTACTATAAGTTAAAATAATGGACAGTGCTCTCTGGGACGAGTAACTTTTTAATTAATAATTTAGGTTAAATGCACATAAAATTAGACATCTAACCAGCCACACCTTGAAGGAATGGAATATCTAACAACAACATCTTCTGTGGAAGAGGATCAAGGAAACCCTGGAGTATAGGTGCTGGACCTGAAATAGGAGTCGTAGGTGGAACATAATGGGGGACACTGTCAGCTACTAAGATGTAGGTAGACGAAGGTACTGGGTAGTTGAGAAAGGAGAGGTTCCTCAAGAGATCCTTAAGTACCAAGATACTGACATTTGAGGAAGAGATTCTTCCAGAGAATCTGACAAAGGAGAGACACACTAGGTCTGGTCCTGCCTACATGAGCCTGGAGGTAGGCAGCACAGCTCTGCACACTTAGCCCTTGGATCCATGCATAATTCTTCAATATGGATCTAGCTATTTGAATTATTTTCAGGCATAGGCCAAAATTCTGCAAAAAAGATATCTCAGAATACTGTGGTCCAAAGCTTAAAAGTTCACTTCTTTCTTACAGGCGTACACATCAGGACTGCGAGGAGACTGCCTGGACTCTCCCAGCTACCCAGCTGCTTCCTCCTAACTTTTTGCTCTACCGTCCCCTACAGACAGCGGTATCTCAGAAAAAGTTTAACCACCAGCTTTCCAACTGTAGTTCTAACATGATGTTCATATTTCCTTTACATTATGAAAGACCAAAAAATGAAATAAAAATATAGGTCAGACTTTCACTACTTGCTATCATGAGTGACTTCTTTGCTGAATTAGATCATTTGTGAGTCCTGGGAGGCTATTTCCTCAGGGTTTTTGTTGTTCTTGCTGTGGTTTGCTATTCACAATGTAAAGGCTATCCAATCACGAGGCAGTTTAAAGTTCAGTCTGTATTATTAACATTTTTTCACATTACTATCTTAACTCCAGACAATTACAAAATGATAAATCAAGCCTTAATTTCTAGCATTTGCTGGGTTCTGTGACAAATAGTTCTAACCTGGTCAGTTTCAGGGTACCAGTGTGACATTACTGGATGCAGCATGAGGAAGAGAAGGGCATTAGAACACCATTACACACACAGTATTTCCGCCACACGAAAACAATAAACCTAAGCACATAGGTAATACTGTGGATGTAGTAAAATAACTACAAAGCGATGATTTTGAATATCTATTAAATTTAAAATATAATTGTATAAGTTTATATGATTTATTTTTACATATGCTTCTGTTTAACAATTAACTCATAAAATTGTTTCAAATCATTTCTTGCAAGCCAGTACAACCAGCTCTTGTACATGACTGCTAGTAGGCACTCTCACTCTCACTTCTCATTCACTCAGTCAAACCTTGTTCAACAGTAACTTATTTGAATTCAAGTTTGTGGGAAGTAAAAAGAAAAAAGAAAAATGGAAAGCCAGAGATCACACAGAACTTACACACATCACTTTTGATTATACTTTGCTAGTGACAGCCTGGTCCAAGGCCAGCACAGAGAAAGCAAGGTATTGTAGTCTCTAGTTCAGTAAGTTATTACTTACAGGAAAAGTGTAGACTAGATCCTGGTGGTCAGGTGACTATCTATGCTACCATCTGCCTCTCTGGCCAATCCTATATCCACACATTCCTTCCCATTTAGATGCACATTGAAAATACTCTTTTCCAAGGGCACCAAACTATAGACTCATTAATCTCTATCTTTTATCATGATCAAAACAAGGATCTTTGGCTACTGCACATTTCTGTTTGTTCCAACTATGGCTCCTCTTGGCCCAATTTCCTACAAACTAATAAACAAGTAATTTGTACCCCTGCCCTCGATGTATAATGGTATCCTAAGAACAGAATACTCAAAATAATACATTCAATTGAAGAAAAAGGAACTCTAGGATTTATACAGTGGTCATGGGACCATAACACTGCTGAAATCTTATTATGCAGGATAACATTTCCTTGCCTTGGCAGGGAAATAAATCCTTGATTAGGCCCTCATTTCTTCCAATTTGGAGCAACTCTACATCAGTGGTCTTCCATATCCTTAGCTTGTCACTCTGGTTGGTTCTTCCTGATCTATCATCCTCCTTGGCCATACCTTAAATGGACATTGGAGCCTCTTGCCCAGCTTCAGAAGCTCACTGATTTTTATAGTACAAGTTTGTGAGTCAAGGGTTGCTTTAGAGCTTGAAAAAAATGTTTTACATGCCAGTTTTTAAAATGATTAACATCAATTCCATCACCAGTATCAGATAGCTGGTTGTACTCAGTTTCTTCATCTTCAACTGAAAATGATTGCAACAGATTCCTCATTGACCACCCAAACTATGTATTCCTTCAGTATATTCTTTAAATTATCACCTGAGAATTACTTTCCAAATTATCAGCTTTGCTAATGTTGCCCTTCTTTATAACTTATCAATGGCTTCCCATCATCTACTGAATCAAATGCAAATTCTTTAGCATGACATGCAAGATTGCTTAGTTCTCAGCTTTTCAACCCTATCCCTTTCCAGCCTGATTGATTTACTTGATTTCCACACTCCAGATAAAGCAACCTACTGGCAAATTTTTAATTCCTTGAATACACCTGACATTTTTCCACACCCAATGTGTTTTCACACACAAGTCTACCTTGCCTCCCCTCCCCTCTGTTGCTGTCCACATATTCACTTTTCAAATTATAGTTCAAAAACTTCTCTTTGATATATCTCTTCCAAATAGGGTTAACCACTCCCTGCCCTGGGCTACAACAGATGTCACAAAGACTCTCAGTACTGCTTTTATCATCGAACTAGTTTTAATAGCCGGAGTGTGAAATCTGGAGAACTTTCATATTTATATATTCTTACATTTAACTTAATGCCTCACATGATTTTTGTGTTCAGAACATTAATTGGGATAGTAAAGAATAATAGTAAGAAATTGTTCATGATAGTAAGATAAGCACTGGCTTAAATTCTGATTTTTTTCCACAACTAGCTTTGCGACCTTGAATAATCTAGTTAACCTTTACAAGCTGTAATTTGTGCATCTGCACAATGGGAATGACAGACTTGATCATGGTTAGAATTTAGTAGTGTCATCTTCATGAGGAACTAAAGCACAATGCCTGGCCTACAGTAAGTAACCATTAGACTATTATTTTTGTTGGATGGATTAAAGAATTGACCTACTTTGATTTAGAATTTTTCACATACAAGGGCATCTTGTCTACCACCTAAGAGGTCTAGTTATGTTAAATACCATCAAGATCTCTTTATAACTGACAACATTTCCCTATGTACTTCTATAACCATCCTATAATAAGTTAATATAATTCATATTTCAATATGAATTTCTAACAGTTAAGACAAGACATGTTGCCACTGTATTTATTATTGTTGGATATATAATCTCTAGGGGGAAATGGATTTTACAGGCTGAGTTAGTAGTAGTGGAGGAAGTTTTCTAATTGGTAGGACTTGCACAGTAATAGCAGCTGGGCTGCTGAGGTGGCTGCCGGATCAGAAACGTGTGCTCCAATATTGACTTTTCATTTTTTGTCTTATTTATCTCAATGCATATTTATAAGTCATTGATGTCTTATTTTTCACTCTGAAAAACATTTTGTTCAGGGCTGATATGAGCATTATGAGGGCTAGGAGATGGGCAAATCATTCCCATGGTATCTTTAAAGTGCTCCAAGGAGTGGATGATGCTGCTGCCTCAGGAGGCAGGAACTGTGGGCATAATGGCAAAAGCAGATTTCTCTGGCACAGTTATCTCACAGCGGCCCTCAAACAGCTCATTAGATCCGGACAACATTTTCGTTTCTAATTTAAACATGGCGATGCTAGGTTATTTGTGGAACCCTGGCCACAGCTACTAACCTGATTCTCCAGAGCTTACTTCATTCCTGTAACTTCAGCATGCTGGCACAAGCTATTTTAATCCATCCACAATTTAACTTAGAGCAGACAAGCAAGTCTAACTTGCATTCTAGAACAAGATCCAAAGTACCTTATCACTGTAGTTTCCCCCTTAATAGCTCAAAACAAAGAATAGTCATGGAAATGAAATACAGAAACTTCCTCTCCATCTGAGATCTTTACAACACTCCCAGCATGTATTAAACATCAACACAGAGAGATCCCTGAGCAACACCTGATGGAGTCTACTTCCCGCCCCCATTTTCATAAGAACATGATGACTGAACCAACCCCAGCAAACAGATGATGCTCCTGATGAAAAGATCAGACCCTTCTGACCTTGGGCTAGGCTGACACAGGCTGTGTTGTTCTTCACTTGGGAAGGACAGACCTGAGTTGAGACCCTTCCTTGAAATGACTGAGTGAATGACAATAACGATTGAGAACTACATCACCAAGAGTATGGTAATGTGTCTTTTCAAAATCCTTAAGAAAAATCTTCATGTCATCAATTTGATTCAAGGAAAATTTACGCATTATGCATGATTTCCACATGTTTCAGCAAGTATTTTTAAGGAAATTATCATGCTTTATAATATATAAGAACTCAATAATCACAAATCAAACTATTAGATAGTGTTTGCTAACTTCTAACTCAAATCTATATAAAACACTTTCAAGGAAGAAACTGTGCTGATGTGTTCATGCTACCCAAGTTTCTGACAGCTCAGACCTGAAAAGAAGTAGTGTGGTGTGGTTTTTAGAAAACTATGGTATGCACACATGTACATGCCTGGGTATGCCCATGACAGTGGTCATGGGAGTCATTTAAGTTCTTTTAAACTCCATGTTTGACAGGAGTGGTCGAATTGCAGCAAGTATGTCATGTAAGGAGGAAAGACTATCTCCATATCCTATTTCATTTGTCCAGTTTGAAGGAAGATGTTAACATCCATCTGTTTCACAAACTTAATTTTATTTCATAGCCTTGACCCTACCTGTACCTCCCTTTCTAAATTTCTGAAGTGGCACTTATTGAAGAGACATCTGTGCCTGGTGCAAAGAAGAGTCAGCTACCCAACAGAGATGCCTAATTAGGAATGAAAAAAAACAAGAACAAAGAGGGAGAATGTCTAAAAGTAGCAAACAGGAGATACCTGAAACTGTGCATGAAAACTGTAAGAAGTCAAATGAACACGGTTATCTGTCACGGGAGGGGGCGGGCGGTGGATAAAACTTAAGGACGCTTGAACTTATCTTCATGTTCAGTTGAAAATGTCAACACATGTTATAGTCCTATAGTTACTGAAGCCCAAGATCTGAGTGACGTAGAGGCTCCCTTAAAACAGCTGAATTTCCTGAGGAGAGGATTTGCAATAACATTCATTTCAGAAATAACACCAATTAAGTTGTGTTTAAAATAATTATAGATGGCACTTACTGAAAGTTTAAAACATCCTCTGCTAAACATTTCAGGTATCTGCCTTATTTAAATTTTGCTATCATCCTATCAGGTAGGGACTATGATTATTCCCATTTCAGTCAAGAAAACTGAGTTTCAGGAAGGTTAAATAATTTGTGCCGGGTCAAATAGCTAATTAATGACAGATCCAGATATCAGGCTCAGTCCTGGGTTAACTTCTAACTATTTTAAAATGCAGTATTGATAAACCAGTGGGAAATAAGCGAGGAATATATGTAATGGTGGTTCAGGGCTTAAATGATTACTTAACCGGCTCTATAAGCACATTCAAATCTCTGAAATAAAACAAGTTAATCTCTGTAAATTAACCTCTGTATACAATTCTTAATGCCACACTGTGATTTCTGAATTTACTGAAAGTGATAGTATACTTTCCAACTCTGAAAAAAGAGAAATAATCTTTCCAAGTTTTGAAGCAAGATGTAGTATTAACTGTGTAATTCTGCCTGGATTGTGCCTGAAATTCTTTACATTTTTTTACATTCTTGCCTTTAAATGATAATTAGATGCCATATATGCTGTGTAACAAAATATAGCATAATGTTTAAGAGTTCCAATGTCTTTGAAAATGGCCAAGGGTAATCAGTAGTTGTTTTTAACCACTGACAACTGCAATGTCAAAATATTTGCATAAAGTCAAGAATCTGTAAAAGATTTGAACAGTAGAAAATACATTTATTTGAAATAGTTTTCCCCTCAAAAATGTTTGAGTAACTGGAAATGTGGCATTAATCTATAGTGCTTTCATTTGGAGAAAATTTCAGTGTGAATCCAGTTACAAGATCAAGTTGTATGCCTTGTATGTATAATTACAAAGCAGTAGGGTATCCAATTAAAGACTTTCAGTGGTAGGAAGTAATGTAAGCCTATAATGATAAGATGCTTTCAAAGACAGATTGAAAAGTCAGGCACACATAGAAGTTAATTTAGACAGTGATATTTCTTTGAGGGCATGAAAAAATGAAATTTTTTTCAAGAGTAGAAATTCTTTTTTTGGGGGTAGTATTTTTACCTCATATATTTCACGAAATATTTATTTGTTCTAAATACTCATTTTGATGGTTAATGTTCTGTGTCAACTTGATTGGGCCATGGGGTGCCCAGATGTTTGATCAAACGTTATTTTGGGTGTTTTAAGATGCTTTTGGGGGTGTTATGAGGTTGCTTTTATATAAGGTTAATAAGTAAACTGGTGGACTGAGTAAGGCACACTCCCCTCTGTGATCATCCAAACTACTGAAAGACTGAGTAGTACACAAGACTGACCCTCCTGGAGTAAGAGAAATTCTCCTAAATGACAGCCTTTGAACTGGGAGATCAGCTGTTCCTTGTTCTACATAAAGCAACCTGCAGAACTTCAGACTTGAACTGAGGTATTGGCCCAGCAGATTTTAGACTTATCAGCTTCCTAACAGCATGAGCCAATTCCTTATTTAAAAAAAAAAAAAAATCCCTTTTCCTCTCTTCTATTGATTCTGTTTCTCTAGAGAACCTTGATTAATACTGGCCTTCTACAAAAGCTTAATTTTTGTATACATTTTAATTAAGACCTATCCCATGTGCAAATAATAGATCCCGCTCCAAAGTTACTGTACGGAACTTATAGAAATAATGTATGGCAACAAATTTGTATCAAGACAACATGTCAATTAGCAGAGAGATCTTTTGAGAGCATTTAGGGTTTAAGAATTCGTAGGGATGCACATTTATAGATGTAAAGGATCACTGCATTTTGGTTTGCAACAGTAAATTTGCGTCAGTTACCTATTGCGGCATTACAACACCCCCCACCCCCATCCCGTAAAACTTCGTTACAGAAAACATGCATCATTTATTTCACTCACGTATATGCAATTTGAACAGGACTCAGTGAGGTCAGTTCTCTGCTTCTCCTAAAGTATGACTGTGGCCTGCAGGATCTACTTCCAAAGTAGTTCGCAGGCAACGCTGGCAAATTAGTGCAAACTGAAAGCTTCGGGCTTGGTTTTCACTTATACTGGCCTCTCCACGGGCTGCCCGAGTCTCCTCCTCCTATGGGGAAGGGGCTACGTCCCGGGACCTATCACAAAATACGGGAAATGGAATCCACACTTTTAAGCCCCGGCTCCAGAAACTAGTATAGAATTACTTCAGCCATCTACTGTTGGTTAAGCGGTTGAAGACCTGAAATTTAAGCATAAAGAACATAAACCTGATCAATAGAACGGCAAAGCAGTTGGAATCATGCTTTTAAAGTGCCACAGTATGCCCTCTGGCCACTAATTATTTACATTCTCTCCACGTGTGAAATAGATTCTCTTTCAAGACCCATCAACGCTTTACCCCATTACAGAATTGGTCTCAGGTGTCAAAGCCTGAGACCAATTCTGTAATGGTTTCATCAACTAAGGCAGGTCCAGGTCAGTCCAGGGTGTAGGTGAGGCTCCTTGGATTTGGGTTTTTTGTTTTTGTTTTTGTTTTTGTTTTTGTTTTTGTTTTTGTTTTTGTTTTTGTGACAGCTCCTTAAGGATGATTCTGCTCATCTGAAGACCTGGGACCTAAGCAAGTTATTTTCTCTATAACACATAAGACACAGAACAAGGGAACAGGCATAAAATAATTGCCATAGACATTCCCATTAAAAAGGGAGTAACAAGAGGCACACAGCAGTCACTAATATATCACAATTATAAACTCCAGCTGGGACTTGGATAGTCAGACCTGAGTGTGGTTCTTCAGGAATTACTGACTATGGTTCCCGTCTCCCTTTTCTAGGCTCACGGTTCTGCTCTCTGAATCCCTTTAAAGTTTTGGGATCCAAAGACCTGTTTCCATTTTATTTTGACCAGAGTTATTTTGACCAGAACAATTCTATTAAAAATTGAGTGAGCTTTCCATGAATGTAATTCATTTCTATTACGTAAGAGCCACAACCACAAGTCTTTCTGCAGTAAGTCCTCTTTCATGCTGGGCTCCCTGAAGCAGAACTTCTGAGACCACAGCTTTAAGACTTCTAGAAGCTTCATTGTTAAATGGAGAGGATTTGTAAGACATGCCCTTCTGATTCCTATAAGCCTTTCTCTTTGGAAGGGTTCCTGAGTCACCACCACCTCAATTCTTTCTGAGATATTAAAAACTATCCCAGAATTAGATTTGGGGCATAAGAGTATTTGTTTTGAGAATTTTTTGGTCATACAAAATGGCCTAGAAAGAAAGTGTTTTGTTTCTGAACTTAGCAAATTCTGGCTCCTTATTACTTCACACTGCATTCCCTCACCTTGCACCCTCTCTCTTCTTGCATTGTTTTGGAGAAGGGGGTAATTAGGTTTGTTTGTTTGTTTGTTTATTTAATGGAGGTACTGAGGATTGAACCCAGGATCTCGTGCATGCACACACTTTACCACTGAGCTATACCCTCCCCCACTCCTCCTGCATTTTGATCATAGCTGTCAGGAAGCAGCTATGGGGTCTTTTTCAATATCCTAGATCACTGAATTTACTAGAGTCATTTCCTATTTTCCACATTTACTGCAGGAGGCAGGCTGCCAACACTTCCACCATTGCATAGTGAGTCTCCTTTTTTCCAGCTGCCAGTACTATTTCCTTTATTCTCTTTTAAACCCTCAGGAACAACCTCCTAAATGGCCTTTGGGCTCTTTTACACCAAGACTCCCCTCAAGGGTTTTCTGGCTTCCACTTGCTGCCCAACCTCTTATCAAAGACCCATGTTGTTTTTTGTTATGGAATCACCCTGCCTCAGGTTAAAAAAAAAATTTCTGTATCACTTATCTATTACTGTGTAACAAAGGAACCCCAAACTTGGTGATTTTAAGCGATAATAATTTGTTATTTTGCTCACAAATCTGCAAGTTGAGCAGGGCTTAGCAGGGAGTTTGTCTTTACTATTGAATAGAAAGGGTACCAAAGATTAAGGGCCATGATTTAAAACCTCCAAAATGTTCAAATAAAAAAATATGAAAAAAAAAAGCTATTTACTTTAGAGCAATGGCATGATACTTTTGATCAACTCAATATAGTGGTTTGTATATTATTAGAATGTTGAGGTGAGAAATGATTCAGACTCAAGGAATAAACCTATTTGAAAAATATATAAATCTTGGATAACTTCAACTTATCTCATCAAAAAGTATTCAAATAATTGATTTATAATTGAAATGAGGGGATATAATTTTGATAGATAAGGAGTTGAGTTCAAGACAAGAAACACACTAGGTGGTAAATTTTCACTTCTCCTTTGGAAGCAAGCATAACCACAGATTTCCTTCGGCTATTCTCTCCAATAATTACTTTTTCATTGACATTATCCAATATCTTCACCACAACACCTTCATTTTCCCTCTATTTCCCTTTTCTACTAATTCCCATAAATTTCCATTTTCATTTGCTGCTGGGTTGAATGACTTCTGAGTTAAGTCATCTTTGCTTATTATGGGTTATAACTTTTATTTTTCTCTAGGACTAACTACATTTTCTCTTTTTTATTGTCAATCTCCTTTTTTGTTTTGATTTTTTTTGTTTTTCAGATGAATTTCCTATCACATCTACAGACCTACTTAAGTTACAGAGTTTACTGAACATGTGAAGGCCAAACAGCCCTCCAATTCTGAAATAAATTTATGTGTTTCATTAGAAAAATAGTGTTACAGAGCCCACAACAATCACAGCATTTTCTTCAGTGATTGAAAACATTAATATTCAAGATCTAAACCATTCCTCTGAAGGTAACCAGAAAAGTCCCAGGGGTGTTAGTTGTACAACCAAATGAAGAGACTATGAAATTCTTGTCTTACTCTAAAAGAAGGCTTCTGCAATACTAATTTCATTTCTGGCTCGCCATAAGTGAAGAAAGGGTTAACTTTGTGGGATTAATTTGAAATTTACAAGAAGAAATACTTTAGTATGAATATGCCAGAAGAGTTGCTCAAAAAGTGTAGTAAGTTTAAAGGTAAATTTCACTTAAAAACTTTAAAGGATCAGAAAAAGTAAGGAGAGATTGGGAAAGGCAGGGCAGAAAAGATTTTATCCTCATCCAAAATGAGAGACAGACTGTAGATTTGATTGTTGAGAAGAGCCAAGTTTTACCAAAATGAGAAATGATATCATATTTTTTTTTACAATCACACATACTTTCCAGAAACAGACAGCATTTTATGATTAAAAAAGGACCCTGTAAATGAAACGTTCTCTATTCTGTAAAATGATCACATAGGATTAGATTTCCAATGAGAAGTCTAACTATAATTGCCTATGGCTGCTTAGGAGTTTTATTAAGAATTCCAAACACTGCAGAGGTAATTTTCAAACGTTTTTATTTCCGTTAATATTGTGATTCTTAAAATAGAAGAAAAAGATAAATTAAAATATTTTCAAACTTGATAGGGATTTTAAGTTTAATTTACTTCCCACTTAGTATTGAACCAGCTTCCGGGAAAAGTATCTTTTTCAGTGACTCGTTCAGAATGGATTATCTAAGAAGTCTTTGATATTTCAGAAATGTCCTTAATATTTAGATGTTATAATCCTGACTTTAGCAGATTTTTACCTGGAGCAAGAGCAGACACAGTGTTGGCCTGTGTCAACAATGATTTTGACCCCACATGAAAATTATTAGGAAAGCCTGTGATAATAAGATCTTCAATGGCAAGAACAGATTCTGCAACATTGCAAACATTTTTTTAAAATCAGTAATTTTGTAAATATTTCAGCCTTTCATTTACCAAAAAAACCTTCTCTCCATGGCTAGTCTTTCTTTTCTCACATATGTGGTCCCTGTAAGTTAAAAATTCTTATTGGTATAGAAACAAAACAAAAAGGGAATTCTGACTATTTTTTTAAGAGAGGCTATAAAAGTTTCATTGCCTATTACTTTGCTAGGAATTCATTTCTGAATTATGTGGATTCTTTAGCTTGTATTGGATTATTTAACTGTGAATTTTTATATACTATTAATTATCACCTTGGAAATATGTGACTAAATGCAAATTTAACAAAGGTTTTAGTAAAGGCATCAACAGTAAGAGTAACAATGAAGACGTCTCTCCTTTAGCACATCTGCAAGTCATTACCGAAACCTTCCAGAATTTACAAAATTACATCCATCTAGCCAAATGGGCAATATTTACCTATAACATTAATTTTCACCATTTGTACATTACTCACCATGTATATATAATGTCTAGTGTTACAGTGAGGAACATCGTGCATTTAACAAACTCAGAAGGGAGAACACCCGGGCTCCAGTCAGTCAATGAAATAGAAGATGACATGGAATGACTTAGCCTGGTGTTCCCATCCCCTCTCTCTCTGCTCTAAATCTGTGCAATTGCTTTCTTCCTCTGTCTGTGGGTTCTGAGATAGTTACAGTTGGAACTGGTCTTTGCATGTGCAGAAACTAGAAGACAAATGAAATACCTCAAATAAACCAATAAAAATTTTATTGTCAAGGCTAGAAATTAACCAGAAAATCTAGGACTCACTGGTGAATATTTTGGTTCCTGATCATTTTTCTTTTTTGACCAACTGCCTTCCCTTTTTGGTATTTTTTCCTTTGGATCTTATATCTGGCTTGAATTTTGTCTTATTCCAGACTAGAGTAATTACATGTTCTCTCTCTAAAATGCTTTGATATTTCCAGATTCTATCTCTACTTTGTTGATCGTCATGAGAACTCAGCTTTATTCATACACCTTCCTATTTGTCCACTGTGTCCCTTTGTTGTTCCTCATCAAGATTCCGTCTTGGATAAAAGCTTTCCTCCTATACCAGCCTGTTTCCCCAATGGTGAGGAGGTTTTCTCTGGTTTGTAATAAAAGAGATCTTTCTCAATTTTGTTTAAATGTCAGTATCACATTGTGATAAGCTCAGTTTTGGAGGAAAGAGATTTTACTTATTTTTAAGCAGATTTTTTTGAGTTTTTCAAAATTACCCATTTGCTTATCTGGATCAGTTGTTATGAACACTAGATGTGCAACAGAATCATGGGAGAAGCAAAAAAAACTGATGCCAGCGTCCCACTGAAGGCTAATTAAATAAATCTCTACTGGTAAACTCTGGGCATTATTTTTTTTATATATATCTTAGATTATTCTGATATGAAGCATATATTGAGAAACATTGTTCTAGATTAATGTGCCTCACACTTACACATATATAAAAATCATCTGTGGACTTTATCAGACTGTAGATTCTAATTCATTAACTCTGGGTTGGAGCCCCAAAGCCTACATTTCTAACAAGTTTCTAGATGATTTCAATGCTGCTGGTCTAAATGAAAGTAGTTAACTACCTAATTATGTGATTATAAGTAATATAATGAAGAATCTGTGGGATAGGTATTAAATAAATATCAGGTGTATTCTTTGGGCTATAAAAAATATTTCAGGAGGCTTTTGCCTACGGTCATCTGACAACATCATTACCCTTGATGTTGTCTTGGTGAGCACTTCATTTTAAATTATCCTGTGGAATAATGATCATTATCTTTTTCTCCCCAAGTGTTCAGAATGTTAAGAAATTTCTAAAATAGAAGATAAAATACATTGAAGTTGAATATTTGATTTAGTTAATCCCTACGAAGGAAGACTAGTTTGTGTGAGTGTATGTGGGTAATGGAACTAGCCAGGTAGGGCTTTATGTCTTATTTGAACTACCTCCATTTCTGTGACACTCTCCCATTTCAGCAATGAGGTAACATTCCTGTCCTGTGGCTATGAAGGTAAAGAGGAGGCTAGCCTGCTCATTTGGGGATGAGCCTCACTCTTACTGTTGCCTTAGATCTTTTTTATTCTCTCCAGTATTAGCGGTCTCTGAGATATCAAAGGATTAAAACATTTTGGAAATACTTGTAACTGTATGGAGTGGGTGGTGGTAAAAATGTGAAACCCCGCTCAAAAATATAAGTTTATAAAAATTAGGAGAATATCTAAACTAGGTCTTAAACTTGAAATCTAGGGATACTTTGTTAAAGGAAAAAAGAAAATTACAAGTCTGTTCATCAATATGAGGCCCATTTCCCAGTAAATTTTAAAAATGTAGACTCTCGAGCATCCTTATCTTCTCCTTCTTTCTGCCATCAGTTAATCTCTGCCTTTCTGAGGATACTTATTGTTACTGTTAATTATTTTATCCCATTATTAATTCCTTACTTCTCCCTACTCCTTCCCACATAATGCCATCCAAATCAACTCTGCCTTACACTCTCTTTGTCTGAATAAAACCGGCTAACCTTTATAGACTGCTTACTGCATGCCAGAGAATGTCCTATACCCTTTATAGGTGGTAATCCATTTAATCTTCCCCCAAATTTTGAGAGGTAGGTTATTTTTCCTACTTTACTGAAGGGGAAACTGAGACGCAAAGTGGTTAAATATTTTTCCCCAGGTAACACTGTTAGAGCAGGCAGATAGCTAGATATGAGCAGAGAAAGGGGGACCCAGGCCATATGGCAGGAATTGGGCAGAAAGGAGGAGCACAAGCCAAATGCAGGAAACCACACATCATGTAAATGGCAGGGGTCTCTGGGCAGAGGAAGTAAAGCAGGAACCTTTGGGCTAAGGGGTCATGCTTTTTGGGGTTACAAGTGGCCTGGAGAATAATGAAGAAAGGTGAGAAAAGGCAGCAATTTCCAGTGTCCGAATGTAACCTTTTGCTCATTATGCCCTCATTTCAATAAAATTAGCCTTGCAGATAAGAAGTACCCATCATGCACTGAAGCCAAGACACTTCCCATCCAGAGTAAATAAGGACAAAATTTCCTCCTCCCTTTGGGAAGGTGGAGTTGGGATGATAATCAGGGAATACGACCCCAGACCATTCCCTCCCCAGTGAATATTCTGCCCATTCATTTTTACACCCTATGTAACTAACTTGTCAAAGAAACTCAGGGCAGCCGCTCACCTGAGCCTGCCCGCTCTCCCCCTGAGAGTGTACTATCCATCCTTTAATAAATCCTCACTTTACCTTTTTTAACCACTACGTCTTGTCTCTGAATTCTTTCTGGGACGGGACAAGAACCTGGAACACTATTTGCATCTATCGGCAACAACACTGCTTTTAATTGACAAACTGGAATTCAAGCCTAGGCGGCCACTTGCCCTGTAAAAGAGATCACGATAGCCCTTTTTTCATAGCATTACCCTGAGGACTGCATTCATACCCACAGAGCACCCTCCGTAGAATATTCCCTTACTTTCTGTCTATCCCAAGTCACAGCCTGCTACCAGGCAGTTAAAATGAGGGAAGATACCAGTTTGTTTAACAACAGATCACATTTACACAGTGTTTACTGCATATTACGTTCCAGTCAAAATACTTTATCAACTCAGTCCTCACAACAAGCCCTTTGAAAAAGCAATAGTTTTATCTACATCGCAGGTGAGGGAACTGAGGCACTGAGGGTTGAAGGGCCCCAGCCCTACCCCAGTTCACACAGCTGAGCAGTCTGTGAACCCAGGCTGCCCACTGCAGGGTTGGTGCTTTGACCACCTCACTTTGCCCACCTGAGCATAATGAGGATATAGTCACCTTCTTGTCTTGTGGGTCAAGCTAACTCTTTTCAAAGGGAAAACTTTGCAAGCTCCCACAATGCCGCTGAGTGATTTATGAACATGTAATTTCATCTTAGAATTTAGACATATTTCCCACAAGTAGGCTCTGAGGAATTATATGATGTCTGTTTGCATGCTATCTAGCTTCTTTAAAATTCTGACCACATCTTGAGTACGGAAATACAGATTGAAGGTAAATAAATTCTCTGCAATTTTTGTCAGTCAACCTTGAGACTGACTGGCTGATTAAATATGTTCAATGACCATTTTTATAAGCAATATAAAAAGTGACTGTTAACCATTTGGAGAAGTCAAACAATCACTGCAGTGGTAGTGACTGCACATATGGGTTTGGTCTGGAATTAAGTAACACCACTTCAGGTCCACCACACGCATCCACCAAAGCCACACTGCTGAGTGCACACACAGCTTTGTGTGCAGACCGCTCTGTCAGTACTCGAGCCCTTAAACCATCTGTTTGTGTCTGGCTTCACTTTATACTTTTACGAAGGTTGTTTTAACTGAGGCAGAGGCAATTAACGTAAGGTGTTGTACTTAATTTCATTTTCCTCCCTGACACCAGTATGCTAACTTTTTATTTCTGTTTTTTTTAAATGGAGATACTGGGGACTGGACCCAGAACCTCATGCATGCTAAGCATGTGCTTTACCACTAACTTATAGCCCCTCCGTGCTAATTTACATAGGCTACAAATTACAGCAGTATATAGCCATACTTCTAGGTGCCATATAGTGAGTTTAAAAAGTGTTTATCAATTTTTTGACTTCAAAAGAAAATCAGGTGTTTTTTTCAAAAACTTTAAGAAAAATCAATTTTAATAGAGAAGTCTTGAGACTACTATGAAAACAGAGTTAATTTAAATTATCCTTAGAAGAACATGAGATATCTTTCTAAACAAACACAAAGACATTTGTATAATCCTTTATTTCACTAATGAACTAGAACCAGTTTTCTTCAGAGTATCAGGATTTATGTTTGAAAGAAAATGTTTGAAAAATTATTTTAACTGTTTATTTTGTCTATAATGACAATCATATACACATTAAAATGAATACATTAATTATTCCTATGAAACACTCTATATTTTTATATTTACTGATTTCATAATGAAGCTTATTTGAAGGAATAACACCTTTAATTGTTCAAGAAAGAATTATCTTGAGGAAATTACAGATGATTTTTAAAAATGGAAAGATATCCTATGCTCTTGGATTGGAAAGATTAATATTGTAAAAATGACCATATTACACAAAGCAATTTACAGATTCAATGCAATCCTTATCAAATAATCCAGGAGGTTTACCACAGAACTAGGAACAAACAATCCTAAAATTTATATGGAATCACAAAAGACCCAGAATTGCCCAAGCAATACTGAAGAAAAAGAACAAACCTGGAGGCCTAAACCATCCAGACTTCAGACAATACACGGAGCTACAGTAATCAAAACAGCATGGTATTGGTACATAAACAGATATATGGATCAATGGAACAGAACAGAGAGCCTAGAAATAAACCCACACACCTACAGTCAATTAATCTTTGACAAAGGAGGCAAGAATATGCAATGGAGAAAAGACAGACTCTTTGATAAGTGGTGTTGGGAAAGCTGGACAGCTGCATGTTAATCAGTGAAGTTAGAACACTCTCTCATTCTATACACAAAAATAAACTCAAAATGGCTTAAAGACTTAAACGTAAGACAGGACACCATAAATCTCCTAGAAGAGGATATAGGCAAAACATTATCTGACATAAATTATAGCAATGTTTTCCTAGGTCAGTCTCCCAAGGCAACAGAAATAAAAGCAAAAATAAACAGATGGTACCTAATTAAACTTTTAAGCTTTTGCATCGCAAAGGAAACCATCAACAAAAGAAAAAAGATAACCTACAGAATAGGAGAAAATATTTGCAAGTGATGCGACTTACAGAGGCTTAATTTCCAGAATACATAAACAGTTCACACAACTTAATAACAAAAAAACAAACAGCCCAATCCAAAAATGGGCATAAGACATATACAAACATTTCTCCAAGGAAGACATACAAATGGCCAATAGGCACATGAAAAGATGCTCAATATCACTAATTATCAGAGAAATGCAAATCAAAACTACAATGAAGTTATCACCTCACACTGGTCAGAATGGCTATCATTAAAAAATCCACAAACGATAAATGATGGAGAGGGTGTGGAGAAAAGGGAACCTTCCCACACTGTTGGTGGAAATGTAATTTGGTGCAGCCACTATGAAAAACAATATGCGATTCCTTAAAAATCTAAAAGTAGACTTATATGATCAAGCAATTACACTCCTAGGCATATATTTGGAGAAACCTACGACTCGAAAAGACACATGTACCTCATTGTTCACAGCAGCATTATTTACAAAGCCAAGACATGGAAACAAGCTATATGTCCATCGACCGATAATTGGATAAAGAAGTTGTAGCTATATATTATATATATACTGTGGAACAATACTCAGCCATAAAAAATAATGAAATAATGCCATTTGCAGCAACATGGATGGACCTAGAGATTATCATACTAAATAAAGTAAGTTAGAAAGAGAAAGATAAATATCATATGACATCACTTACATGTGGAATCTAAAAATATGATACAAATGAACTAATTTACAAACCAGAAACAGACTCACAGACATAGGAAACAAACTTCTAGTTATTAAAGGGGAGATGGGGGAGGAATTAATTCGGAGTTTGGGATTAGCAAACATAAACTACTATATATAAAATAGATAAACAATAAGAACCTACTGTATAGAACAGGGAACTATGTTCAATATCTCATAATAACCTATAATGAAAAAGAGTACATATATGTATAACTGAATCACTATGTTCTACATCAGAAACTAACACAACACTGTAAATCAACTATACTTCAATAAAAAATTTTTAAAAAGAAACAATAATTTTTATTTTCATATAACTGGTACTATGCAAAAATTATAAACTAGATTAATCAAATGCTGACATCCAAATATGAAAAGTTTATATGTGAAATTCCTAGTGGTTGATTAGTTTTAACAGTAAATAGTTATAATCTTTTCTAATCTTAAGGAATAAGCTTTTTGTCTCAGCATTTTTCTTTAAGACTGTACTTAGAACCTTCTAATTTATAATCACTCAGAAAAATAGTCACTGCTACTGAGTGTAATGTTGTTACTCACTTATTCATTCATTCATTCCTCTTTCTACAAACATCTTACATTATGTTAGTATTAGCTGAATGACTTAATATACCACAAATTCTGTGTAACTACATAAACCTCCAAAGCTGAGCAGTCCAAGTTTTTGAAAACAAGTGAGTCTGATTTGATATTAAAAGTCTTGCTAAACTCTCATCAGATATAAGCTCCATAATAACCAATATGCTCTATGTTGTCCTGGTTAAGGTCCATGTTAGAAGTTCATGGGTTTACTCTTAGGTAAGTGATTTCATTCCACTAAGCCACATCTATAAACAGGGAATAACAGTATCTCTCTCTTCTGGCTGCTAAATTTATTACAAACAACATATGGAAATGCATTAGCTTTTGTAGCAAGAGCCTTCAAAATTTTAAATATTATTTTTAAAAAGTTTAGAGAAATATCAGGAATTTGAAAAACATGACCTCTAATCTGTGTTTTGGGAAGAAAACACCTGAAGCCCTGGTTATTGGTATTAGGGTGGCTTTTGTTGGTATTATAAATGATGGATTAAATTGTCATAAGAATAGCTTTAAATCATGTAAAATTCTCATAATTCTAGTTACATTATTTCATAAGTATGCTTTTAATGTAAGACTATTTTGAGAAGAAGAGTTTACCGGTGGAATCCAGCTATTATTCATTTAAATGTTCTGTTCCCACCAAACTTAATTTTGATTTTTTGAACTACTTTTTCATAGACAGTCCAGAGGAGGCAGAAGCTAACCTAGAGGATCAATATAACAAGATTTAATTTTATACCAGACTTGAGTTCTGATACGATGAAATGAGGTGTTCTGATACAATGAAAACAATTATTTTTAATATGAACTAATACATAAGAGTTCTTGGAGCTTGTCAGCTTAATGACGTGAATTTCATTTTAATAATTTGCACCCTGTACTCATTTGTGTAGGTCTCAACTGGACATAAACTGATGTTATAGTTCTAAACACAAGTCACCCTGGCCTTCCCATGTGATGCTCTTGTTTTCTGTAAACCCAGGTCCTCAGAACTGCTGCCTGTATACATCCTGTAATAATGCGAAGGGTTAGAAATATACATTAACTAAAACTATGGATTACAGGGATTTAAATTGGAGTCATATATTGTGTTTTTATCCACAAGTCTGCAAATAATAATACTCATGAAAAGAATGTAAGTTTTATTTGATAAATATTAATGCTTACCACATGAAAATCACTTTCTTGTAAGATTTGCATAACAAATGTTCAAGTTACTCTTTATAATCTTCTAGCAAACAAAGGTTATTACTCTCATTTTATACAATACTAGATTCTAGAAAATAAGGTATTAAAACACTGGTTGAGAGAGCAAATAAATGGAGTCTGGACAGCAGTCAAATGAAGAAAAATAAAGAGATTCTGATCATCTAGCCCCATGGATCAAAGTGTGATAGATTCTTACAATAAAATAATCCTATATGTTATCAGAATAGCTTTATTAATAACAACACTTAATATACGAGTCATCCCAAAACAAAATAGTTGAAGAACCCAAGAATCCAGGTGACAACTTTTTTCCTCTGTGGCTCTGCTTAAGTTTGAAATATACTGATACTACTTTTTTTTTTTTTATTCTAATAGCTATATAGGATGCCTACTATAACCTGGAATGGCTTTATCTCTTAACATGTAAAATATTTTGTAAATTGTTATTTTTTTCTTTTTATACTGCATATCTAAGTTTGCCAACTACTTTCACAGAATGGGAAGAATCTTTAAATATTATTTTCAAAATGTGATTTTTTTAAAACTAACTTTTTGACTTTGAGTCATTTCTTGTGACATTTTGGTAAGATTCTTTCAATTTAATGGATCCTTGGCGTCGTTCCAAAACATGTTATTTGGTTTCAGTAAACAATTAAGAAAACTGTATTTGAAAAATTTAGTTGGTTGTGTAAAGGATGTGCAGAATCCTATTTCAATATGAACACAGTTTCTAAACAAAACCATATGTTGCTGGCAGACCTTTGATAGTATTTAAAATTTGCTGGCTATCTCTCAACATTCCATTCTAGAAGAGAATGTTAAGTTCTTCCCTTTAAAACATTCCACTTAGAAAAATTATTTCTTTTGTAAGTTGTATTTTTTGTCCGATTATATAGAGCAGAATAAAGTGGAAAGAAAGTAAAGAAGGATGCAAGAATGAGAATTCTGTGGGGTTTTTAAGCATATGCAATAAAGAGGAAAAGATGAGTAATTCAAATAACATAACTGAAGGTGAAGTTGTCTGACCCCCATTCTCAGTCATAGGGCTACAATTTGGCAAAAAGGCCTGATTGTCCATGTTAGAGGCTGACTTTCAGAGGCTGGAACCAGAGGATGAAGCCAGAGACTTCCTTCTAAGGAAGTCCAGAATTGAAGAATTTGGAGTGACAAATCAATTAAGGAAAACCAATTATGGAATGCTAGGAAGAACAAGAACTCAATCTCTCCCCATGGAATGAGAGCTCAGATCCAGTGTGGGTGCTGGTCTAATAGTCTGAAATAAGTTAGATACACAGTGAACTGGAAAGTGGGTTTGGAACCAGTGAAGCGAACACAAGGACACAAACAGCTTTAGGAGATCTGTGGTTCTTGCTCATGTTCTAACGCTTGAGTATTTCAGGCAGGAAGAATGTGTAAGCACTAGACGGGGAGGAAAACATGATGGAGTGAGCAGAGGTGTGGAGCACATGTTAGCCTTTCTAAAGATGAAAACTCCCTCCTAAAATTATAGGAAAGAGAAGAAGGATTGATGGAAAGAAGAGAAATTTTTATAACATGTGAATGCAATTATGCTAGATGGAAAAATAATGGTGGTAGGAGGTTCAGAATATGGGAGTCATATCACACTTAACTCACACTGAACTTAAAGCCAACTAAAACAACTGAATACTTTTATACCTGTATTTTGGCTGTGTACTGTTGATGAATTGGATATGGATTTTGAAGGAGAAAAATGGAGGCGGGGTTTCTTCTAAGTTTCTTGTAACCAACTTAATGAATAATAATGACAATTTCTAAGACGGATTATGCCAACAGCCCTCAAATTATCAAACACTGCAAGTCCCTGAGACCCTTTAAGTGGGTCTGTGAAATCATAATAATTCTCAGACATCATATGCCTTTTTACTTCTCGTTCTCTCATGAGTGAAATTTTTCAGAGATTACACATTGTGTGATAACATCATTGCCTGTTGGACAATAGAATAGTATTATGTATGCTCTTGTGTTCAAATAATGATTTTTAGTTTCTAATTCAGTAAGATAGCTATAACTCTCACAACAAAAGCTCTTTGGAGTCCTCCTTTACTGAAAAAAATTCACGACAAGACATTCAGTAATTTTCATGAAATAGGCAGGGTCCTTGAAAGTGACAAACTACGAAAATGCAGTTAAAGAGCAATAGATGGCTAGACTAACTCTATATCTATCTATTAAAGAAATCAAATTCATAGTCAAACAATGAATGAACAATTCCAGGCCCAGACTGCCTTACTGTTAAATTATTTCTAAAATTTAAGAAAAAAAATATCGATTTTTTAAGTTCTTTGAAGTAATAGAGAATAAACAGTGCCAACACATTTTATGAAGCCTGCATTATCCTGCTATCAAAAGACACAAAGATAGTATAAAAAATAAAAAACAAGACCACAAAGCAATATACCTTACAAATACAGACACAAAAAGCTTAATGTATATATATTCTATACCCAAGAGGGGTTTACCCCAGGAATAAAAGGATGGTTTAACATTTGAAAAATTAATCAATTTAACTTACCATTTTAAGGATGGAAAAATCATATGATTAATCAATAGGTGCAAAAAAAAAAAAAACCATTCGACAAAATTCAACATACTGTCATAAACATTTTTTTGGCAAACAGGATACTGAGGAGAACTTTCTCAATTATATAAAGGATATCCACAAGAATCCAATGGATAATGGTGAAATCCTGAATTCCTTCCCCCATGATCAGAATGAAAGTGAGGATGACATTCATCATCACTCCTATTTGACGTTGTGGTTGAAGTTCTACCCAGTGCAATAAGGCATACAAATTGGAAAGAAAGTAACACAATGTGTATTTGTAAAAGACATAATTACCTATGTACTCAAGAACTATTAAGTAAGTTTACTGCAATCTTTTCCTAGAGACATTTGTCAAAATCAATCACAAGCAAGTCTTGACTATCACAAAACAACCAGATACAATTATTGAATATTGAAGAGGTAGATAAGAGTTGGGGCAAATGATAAGCTAGCCAAAAGCTTAAAAGAAAACACTACAGAATGAATCCAGTGTCTGTAAGGGACATCAAAAGGCTACAGCATATTCCTGGGAATGTAGAATGCTACACACATGTGTACAGTTGTGCACATACCCAGAGCAGTGTGCACGCTCAAGGAGAAGCCTGAGAAGACCCTAAGCTCTCATCTTCAGCTAATCTCGAGACTCTGTGCAAAAAGGAAGTCAAGGCTAAGATGATGTTGTAAACTCTGAATGAGTGTTGAAGGCATGCCCCAGAACACATACAGAACCCCTTGGTAAAGACTGGGAGGCTCACTGGGTTTGAGGCATCTAAGAAAAATCTCTGTCCAGTAACTGGCTGACAGCCAGATAGAGATTTCAGTAGCCACATATGATAAAATGACTTTACAGAATTAGTTCAGAGATGTCACTAAACAAGCAGCAACAACAACAACAACAGCAACAACAACAACAACAAACCTGGTGAGAGAGAAACATCTGAATTCCAACACTGCCACAGTCTATAATTTAAAATGTCCAGTTTCCAACAAAAAATTGTGAGATATGCAAAGAAACAATAAATAATGGCTCACATACAGGAAAAAAGCAGCCCATAGAAACTGTCCCTACGAAAATGCAGCTGCTGGATTTACTAGACAAAGACATTAAATCCTTCATTTGAAATATGTTCAAAGAACTAAAGCAGCATATCTAAAAACTAAAGGAAAACATTAGGCTGATGTCTTACTAAAAAATAATATTAATAATAATATTGATAAAGATGTAGAAAATATAAAATAAAACTAGATATTATGGGTTGGAAAACACAGTAATTAAAATGAAAAATATGCTAGAGGAAATCAACAGCAGATTTTAGCAGATGGAAGAAAAAGTCAGCAAACTTGAAGGCTGATCAATTGAGATTATTCATAAGGAACAGAAGAAAAAAAGAAAAGAAAAATAAACAGAGCCTCAGAAAACTGAGACCCTATTAAGTATAGCAGCACATAACTGAGAATTCCAGAAGGAGAGAAGAGCAGGAAGAAAACAATGTCTGAAAAAATACTAGCCAAAATCTTTCCAAATTTGCTGAAAAATATTTATTTACGCCTCTAAGAAGCTCAACAAAACCCAAGTTGGATGAAGAAATCAAATTCCTAAAGGTAAAAGCTAAAAATATCAAATTCCTAGAAGAAAATATAGTATAGATCTCAATAACCTTGGACTAGGTGATGATTTCTTAGATGTGACACCTAGAGCACAGACAACCAAAGAAAAATAAATAAGTTGTACTTCATCAAAATATAAAATTTTTGTGCATCAAAGGGCACAATCAGAAAGTAAACTTATACAATGGAGGAAAATATTTGCAAATCATATACCTAATAAAGACCTAGTATTCAAAACACAAAAAGAACAATTATAGCTCGACAATAGATGGACAAATAACCCTATTTAAAAATGAGCAAAGGTTTATATAAACACTTCTCTAAAGAATATATGTAAGTGTCCAATAAGCATATGAAAAGATGATCAATATAATTGGTCACTAGGGAAATACGAATCTAAACCACAGTAAGGTAACACTTCACACTCACTAGGACGACTATGATCAGAAAGACAGATGATTACAAAAGTAGACCAGTATGTGAAGAAATTGGAACCCTTGTATATTACTAGTGGAAATATAAATGTTACAGCCATTGACAAAAAACAGTTTGACAGTTCGTCAAGAAGTTACAGATGTACCTACCATATGACCCAGCAGTTCCACTCCTAAGTATAACCCAACATAACTGAAAACAATTTTCAATTTGTGTACAATTTGTGTACACTTGTACATAAATGTTCATAATGGTGTTATTCATAATGGTCAAAAAGTGGGAACAATCCAAATATCCATCAAGGGATGAACTGATAAGCAACAAATGATCTATCTAAAAAATGGCATATTATCCAGCCACATAGAATATTCTTTTCAACTAACTGAATATCCTTATGCAAATAAATAGATAAATAAAGAAACAAAAATAAAATTGAACCATAATCGTATCTCACAGCATATCTCACACAAAAATATACAAAAATTAACTCAAAGTGGATATTGAATGTATCTGTGTAATCTAAAATTATAAAAAGCCTCTGGAAGAAAATATAGAATAAAAATCTTTGTGACTTAGATAAGACACAAAAGCATGAAAATTAAAATAAAAGTTAATATATTAGACTCATGAAAGTTAAAAATTTTTACTATTCAAAAGCCACTGTTAATAAATTGTAAAAGCAAGCCAAAGTTCGAGAGAAACTATTACAAAACATTTTCTATAAAGGGTTTTTATATTTACTAAAGAACTCTTATAACTCAAATTTCTCCAAGGTCATGAGACCTCATTTCTGATCACTGTATGGTGGAAGAACCAGGCTTTCTTTAGCTTATAGGAGTGAAAAGCACTGAAAATTCTGGGGCCTGGCAGCATTTCAAGGGATTTTCTGCTGTAATAATATTCATCCTGTCCCGATCCCTGAAATCCAAATTTACTGCAGTATTTTGGTTCTCCCCACGAAAGGAAAGACTGATCCATAAATTTGAATTGTATTCCAGAAGGACAGAGCCATTGACACTACATACACCTTAAGGAGGGTAGTGATACAACTTGGTTGACACAGGACAATCAGGACTATGCCTCTCAATGTATCTCAAGTATTAATAATGTGTCTTTTATTTTGCAACTTTAACAGTTAAATAGATGGTTATTGGGCATGCTAAACTGAAGCCACATTCAGACCAGCTGAGAAATAGCTGATCTTCCTTGAAAGCATTCTTCCCGTAGACCAGGAGAAAACAATGAGGGGATAAGTAGCTAGTGCTACTTTTTTGTTCATGGCATCCACATCAATACAGCTCCCCTCTGCTTTTTTATTTTATTTTATTTTTTTATAAGAGCCTGGTTTGAAGTTGCTGAAGTGCTTCAACTGTATAAGCACACTGGGAGTACTTAAGGAGGCTGCATCCAAATTATTAATCTAAAAGCCACTCTGTCCTGCCATTCTGACCTTCAGTATTCTATTCTTAAATCAGGATGGCACCATCTTCTATATATTACAAGAGTATCATAAGGATTATATGTGTGTGCAATTATAAATTCCAATGTGAAATATACAATTGTTTTGATAAGGGTTCACTTTTCTTGCAGAATCTCAACCTTCATTTATATC
Organism: Camelus bactrianus; assembly: GCF_048773025.1. Classification (NCBI taxonomy): domain Eukaryota; kingdom Metazoa; phylum Chordata; class Mammalia; order Artiodactyla; family Camelidae; genus Camelus; species Camelus bactrianus. The sequence goes on from NC_133540.1 coordinate 38,634,664, forward strand.
TTTTTGAAGATTATTTCATAGACATTTGTGGAATATCTTTCTCATTCACATTGCTTTCCTTGCATTGTTCTGGTCTCTGATGAAGGTAAGCCTAGAAATGCATGCTGGCATTGAGTGCCTGAGCTGAACCGAGCGTGTGAAGCAAGCTGACGTTGTCATCTTCTCCAGAGAATTTGAACTGAGTTACACAAAGTAGCTTTCAGATCATGTCCCTGGAACCATAGGGTTATATAAAGTCATGGTCAGTGTTGGTTCAGGGTTTAAGCGAATCCTCTGGTAAACTAAAATTATGAGGAAATTGAAACCTTGCTGCGAAAGGTTCTTCTAGAGAGAATTGAAAAGAGCAGAAGGAGAGGTGAGCAGATCCTGGCTGCCTGAGGCTCCAGCTTAGAGGAAGAAGAAGGAGTTGTGCCCCATGACTTTCTGCATTTGGGTTCTGGGATCGCTCCTTACATTCTTAATATAAATCTCCTTTCAGTTATGATAGCTGGTCTGGGTTTCAGTTCTTAGCAATCAAATGATCCCTGATTAACCGGGCCAAGGCAATTCACCCACTGTATAGAACATTCCTTGACTCACCACGAATTTTCCTTGACAAAAATACAGCATTAGACTTATCCTTTTATTTCCCTCTTATATTTACTACATTCACATCTCTGGACTTAGGTTTAATTTTCACTTTTAGTAAGTGTTGAGAAAAAAAGAATATTGCCCATTTTTCAGTATAAATCCATAGTACCTACTACACTTAAATATGCTGTCATTGATATACATATTTTTCAAATGATTACTTTTGTATTTATAGAAAAAGGTTATTTTTTAGAAATAAGGAAATGTTAGGATTCTGCTACATTTTCTGATAGGAGTACAGCTTATTTCTCTCTTCCCAGTTTTCTCCTGCTACAAAGTTTTATGCTTTAAAGATTGCCCAGCTAATGCAGCACTTGCTGGGAAGTTGAGGTATTATCTGTGCAGCTTAAATATTTATGAGGAAAAAGAAACTACAAGCTGAAGGGTGTGCCATTTATGAAAGCTTTAATGGATGTAGTTTAGCCCAAAATGAAACCTGTTTGGGGAGCACAACTGCATTTGTTTAATGATACATGAAAATATTACTCTGTACTTGGCATAGCATCAGCAAGTAATTGGAAAGCAGAAAATGCCTAACTGTAGTTGGTGAGACTTTTACTGCTGGAAGAAAAACTGCTATGATTATAGCAGAAGACTATGTTAGCTAAATAACCGTGCTTCTGGGGCTTAAACGCAAGGAATATTATTGCACATATGTCATGACAATGCAGTCTCTGTCTTATTAAGTGTGGGTTTGGTCCCACGTGGGCAGTGGTGAGCAAATATTGGATAGCACTGGCACTTGGCAGTGACACCTGCGAAATGCAGACGTCATTGGCAAATGTTGCACTTATTCTAATTCAGAGCCATGTTGGCTTCTAATTAGACTTCTGAGAAACAGTGGGATGGTGGATATTCACAGCTTGCAATTAGACATCCGAGAAAAGGGAAACAAGCATGCAGGGAGATGATTTGGGAGCTTTTGCATTTGTCTCATTGGCATATATTCTCCCCACTCTCACCCCCTTTTTTCCTGTTCTTTTCCTTGAGAGACAAAGAACAACTCAGACTGAATGAATCTCAGCTATTTGCTTCAAGTATGGATAGCTCCTAGACACAGCTGATTGAATTTGCTACTACGTGTTTGTGGGTGGGTGGAAAGGGAAAAGATGAAAGAGAAGAGAAAATAAGGCCCGAAGTGCAGTGGGCTAAGGATGAGAAGTGTCAACTGGGGTTTCCTGTGTGGTTTTAGAGGAAGAGATCACTTCCCTGAAAAGTCTTTCCTGTTGCCCAGGAGATGGACCACTCTTCGACATCAGACTAGAAATGTCGGGTCAATTCATCTCATCAGTTTCCAGTCTTCTAGCCCAAGCGGAAAAGCATGTAGCTTTTGTGACATCTATTCTGAAAATAGTCCTAACCCCTCATTGAACAACTTTAAAGCTCATCTTAATTATTTAGTAATTAAGAACTCAATATATAAGAAAGAATTTTGACTTGATCTATCCAAGTATTAAAAATCCATAGATTGTAACATATCTATGTGTATATGTATAAACACACATGATACAATTTTTTCAATTCAGTATCATGTGCATTAAAGAAAAACTAAAAGTTATACATGCATCTGGTTCAAAGTACTTCTACACGGTTGAAGAAAAGGCAATAGCACCCCTTCCCCTTTCCCAAAGTAATCCCCGCATCCCCTCACCCACAAAAGCGACCGTTTAAAACTTTAGTTTTTCCATTTCATATTTACCTCCCTGTGTCTAGTAACATGCTAAAGCTGGTATAATTTTTTTTAGGCATATTACCTTGCCCTATGGAAGATTAGGATTTATTCTTTTATACATACCTGTTGAAAAATATTTTGATACTTGTTAACATAGTAAGGAAGACTTTATTCAGGACTATTGCAACAGGTGTCAAGACTCTCACAACAGGGAAGAGAGATCAGGCTCAATTCTGAATACAGCAAACACATCTGGGGATTTGTTGCCAGGGAGCAGAGCAAGGGAGTCAGGGGATGGAAAGTGACCAAGAGGAGATATGAGGGTGGGGGGGTGCTTGCTAAACTTACTTAGGATTTTCACTGACCATGCCAGGGTGACCAGATGTCAAGAATGGGAATGAGGAATTTGATCAGATATTAAGAGTGATCAACAATCGAGGGTGAGAGGAATTCTTTCTATACTCACTTAACAGGACCCTTACTAGAACTGGGCTAGGCAGGCTGAAGACATCGCTCAAGGAGTTGGCCTCATGGAAGACAGGATTCAAGGAACCTGTCTAAAGCTTGGCCAAGGAGAGAGACTTTATAACACCCTCTCTCCCCACTACACCTAAATACCTCTCCTTTTCCCAGATGGAGATGCAATAATTTTTAGTTCAATCAATAGTCAATGTTTGCCTTATGATTTCACTTATTATTATCAAATTATACTTTATGTCTCAGCTATATTGAATGGTTTATTTTAACTATATTTCTTTTTCTATTTTTTTTAAATCTATTGATTTCCCTGAGGTTTATAATTGCCTCATTCTTTTTGGTTTTCTACAAAGTATTCTCCAATCTTCTTCATAAGTATAAATCTTCCCTCAATACATTCAAATATATCAGATTCTCTTTCTTCCATCTCCTCCTTCCCTATCTTTTTCTTTTTCTCCTTTTTTGTTTTTTACCTTCCTCCCTCTCTCCTTCCTTTCTTTCTCCTTTTCCTCCTCTTGCATTTCTTTTCTTTTCCTTTCTTTTGCTTTGCATTCCTTTACCCAAGAGTAATGCCAGAGTCATGGTGCTGGGATGAGCAGGTGTCCCTAAGCATTGTGTGGGCACAAAGAATAGTAACCCTGTGATCCCACCTAGTACAGCTCAGCCCCATCCTGCTGACACGACAGAAACTTACCATGCACACAGCACTGCCCTGACCCACATCATTCTTATGGACACTTGTGGGCAGGAACTGGCTACTGTGACCAAGCATGCGTCCAAGACCTTTGGACCCATAGCCAGATCAAGCACACCAGGTTCCAGGTGTGATGTGAGGCCAAGGAATAAGACTGAGATCAGGAAAGGTGATCAGAAGAGGTGCTTGTCCTGCCAGGGCTGACCCATAAACATAAAACCACCCATGAACCTCCCATTGTGCCTTGACCTTCCACAAGCTTGACCTTGGATCTTGGAGGCCAAATAATGAAACTGGTGAAGCCACAAGAAGGAAATGACCTGAGTACCCGAGGTGCCTTTGGAAAGGATACACCTTCAATCAGAAGTTCATATTTTTTATCTTATATGATCTATACGAAACTGAATTCCTATTGATCATTATACAGATAGGTGTTTGTCTGTTCCAGCAGCTTTCATTGCTTTAACTCTTTCATTCCCACCTTCTCCCAAGGTCCACACAGCAGAATGGCTTCTTGAAGGGGGTCAGAGCAATACCATGTTCACTCCAGGTGAGACCAGAGGCCAAGGCCCTGACAGAGTCATGTCCTGTAAGGGAGGAAATGTCCAGCACTGTCACAGCAGAGCATCTCAAGCAGGTCTTAGCAGGAGTTTGCATGGAGCTTACATTTCACAGGGAAAAGGTGTTGCCAGCAAAAAATGGATTTGTCAGGGCACCAGGGATCTTTGGATTACACTTCTCTGAGCATGAGAGTTCCCAGCAGTGTGTGAACTCCTCTTTTCCCAGTCCCTGCCTGTTGTTCCCTGATGGGAACAGTCACCCGTTGGATCACAGGATAGGGTGCCACCCTTATGGGCTACAGACAAAGACCACCCACTGCAGGAGGATGTCAGACAAGCAGATCCTCAAGATTACACGGGATGTGGGGATTGGACAGATGATGTCATACCAGCTGATCCAGGATATGACATGAGACATGAGGATCTGACACCTCAGGCCAGCTAATCTAGGATATGACATGAGATATGCAGGCCTGACAGATGTGGGAAGTATGGACTTGACAGAGGATTGGGATGCGAGGAGCTGACAGACAATATACAACGTGCATCAAGGAGGTGATTTGGGGAAGGTAGACCCAAGAGACGATGCCTGGTGGGCTGAGTAAAGACTGCACTCGCAGAGCATGTGCTGTACATTGATGTCCAGATTGTGTGAGCTAATTCCAGGACCCCTTGTCTGAAATAAGGTTGGGGTAGTGTACCAGCTGCAGGAGTTACTGAATTGCCTGAGCCAAAATAGGGAAAGGGGCTATGAAAGGAAGCTACTGGCCATTCCAGGTCTTTGCAAACAGAAGATGGTTAAATTCCAAGCCACACACAGAGAGGCAGGGAGGTGGGGAGGAAGGGAAGTGAGAGGGAAGGAAGGAAGACATACGGTAAACAAAAAGAAGATGCAGAACTCACAGTAGAATAATGTTGCTGCAGATCAGAGGAAAACCATGCATGCAGTTGTCTGTGGGTTCAAGTAAATGGAGGATATACACAGCCTCTGTGAATCAGGGACTTATGGTAGAGACATAGGTTTAAGGATGAAATAAGACAACAAAAGATGATGAAAAATTAGTTGGTGGTGCTCAAGAAAGATGAGAAAAAAGTAAGTTATCACAAACTGTGAGGTCATACTGAGTACAGAAAGAAGGAAAAAGGATATGGATGAAAACAGAGCAGCAACAGACAGAGTATATCTGAAAAATAGACAACACAAATATTTTTTAAAAGGACTTAAAGAGAAAGTTACTGATATGGAAGCCAAAGGAGAAACAGGGTATGCATAGTTTGTTACCCTGTAGAAGAGGGAAAAGAAATGTAGAAGTAAAGTATCCAGAGATGTAATTGAAGAGCGCTTTCCTGAAATCCAGGGCGTAATCCACAGATTGAAAGGGTGTGGTACATTTCAGATAAAATCAATATGGATTTGTCAACTCCAGGGGATGTCCTAATTTTATGAGACTTCAAAGACAATCACTCCTCTAAGTTTCAGGCAACAAACAGCAAAGATAATAACAAAATACATCAAGTTGCTTTTAAGGAAAAATTCAGACTTGCTCAGACTGAAACACTTCAAATGCAGCCATTATGTCAGGAGGGAGTGAATATAGGAGAGAAGAGAGAGGGGTATGGAATGAAGTCAGAGGAGGGAAGGCCCTGGATCATGTTGAGATTTTAAGTTGCAGTAAGAGATTTAGATTTTAATTCTAAGTGCAATGAGAAGGATTTGGGAGACACTGTTGCATTAGGCCAGGTGAGAGATGGTAGTGATGGAAACTGGGGTGACAATAAGGGAGGTGGGAAGAAATTGATGGATTAAGTATACATTTTGGAAGTAGAGTCAATAGGACTTGGTGATATACTATGTGTAAGTGACAGTAGGGAAAGAAGGGTAAAAAAAAAGTCATGGGGATGAGCAGATTTTTGAATTGAGCAACTGGGTTGTGGTGATGTGATTTCACTGAGTTGCAGAGACTAGAGGAGAAATGGTTTTGAAGGCAAAGAGTTTGGCTTTGGACACATTAAAATTGCAATGTCAGGAATGATATTAAAATAATTAAAAGGTGACATTCTTATAGGAACCCACTAATAAGAAGAATCACTTTTCTAATCATTACAGATATGATTCAGTATACACATTTGATATGTACCATTGCTGCAAGTCTTCTCTAGAAATCATGGTGCTATGTTGAGTAAGCACTATGTTATATGAGTGGGAAACCCAAGATGGAGATCAGGACTAAAACAAAACAAAAGTAGGGTTCATTTGGGATCTAGGTGATGTTTACTGCCTGAAACGGGATGATATTTCTAGAGATGTAGAAAGAAAAGTCAAGAGGTCCTAGGACCAAGCCCTTGGGACACGTTAACATCAAGAAATCAAGAGAGGAATAAGAATAACAAAGAAGATTGAGCCTGAGGGGTAAGAAGAGAACGAATTATGAGTGATCATGAACTCTAGACCAAGAAAGTGTTTAGAAAGGAAAGCACGGTCAGCTGAGTTGAACTGTTAAGGATAGTAGGATGAAGATAGAAGGAAACCACTGGTTTGGCAACAAAGAGGTCCCTGGTGACTTCAACAAGAGTAGTTTTCAATAGTGGAGTGAGATTTAGACATTTGGCTGAGGAAGTAAGGTTGCAGAGGCAGTCACCACAGACACTTTGATCCAGAAGAAGAGATAAGGCATGGGGTGGTAGGTGGAGAAAGATGGGAGATCAAAGAGTTATCACTTTTGAAGATGACAGCTGTGGAGGCATATCTGCACACTGGGAGGGCAGATCCAGTATAGAAGGAGAAGCTGATGGTACAACAGATAGAGGAGAGCTACCAGAGAAGGACTCTGGAGTAGGCAAGAGAAGGTGAGATCCAGGAAGTCAGTGAGGGATTGGCTGCTGATGGGGAAGGATCACATTAAATATTGTGCGAAGAGAGAAGCAGAGGGTGTGGGAGCAGAGGTAGGTTGCAGATTTGGTAGTAGGAAACTGAGTAAACAATCATTTGTTTCTATTTTCTCCATGGAAATAGGAGGTCAGGTCAGGAGCTGAGAGAGGAGAAGAGAAGGCATGAGAGGCCTGAAGAGAGAAGGTAGAGTGTGAAAGCGTTATTTTTGAGAAGTTTACTAGGGGAATGCAGTGGTGCAATTTAAGATCTGAAAGTTCCTTTTCTAGTTTTAATTTCCAAGAACTGCCCCCTCTTTCTAAAAATATAATATCCTAGTTTTTCTATTGCTTTCAATATGTTCTCTTATCGCTCAGTATACTCTTTCTCTTCTCAAGTTTTAATCTTTCAGCCTCATCTTTTTTTCCCCAAATTCTATTCACTTATTTGCTTATTTGGGGCTCCAACATTCACATTCTTGGCAATCCTTGTGAGATTACACTGACTTATGAAGAACAGTTGCTACTGCAAGTGTCCCTGAGAAAGCAGTTTAACATCACACAGACTTTCACCCTTATCTTTTATTGTAGCTCTCCCTTCTCTTCATACCATCCCAAAGTGATGGTGCTACGAATTTTTGAGCCTTTTGGAAATTCTGAATTGTTCATCAGATTAACTCTTGGTTTTCCCCACTATTAGAACTTAGTTTTTTCCAGTCCTTTAAGGTCTTTGCTATATTTTTTTGTCCAGCTTTAAAAATCCTGTCACTCTATCTTTTCTTCCATTCTCTTTCCATCATCATTTTTTTTGTGAGTGAAATAAAACTGGCCTACTATCATATTGGTAGGAATTGTTCAAGTTGCCAATTTATACTTCAAAGTTGTATTCACTTTGCTTGGTATTTTTGCTCTAATAATGCAAGCTGTCTCTCTTCATGCTTTTGCATTAAATTACTACTGGTCTCCAAACTTAATGCCAACGGCATTCCTACAGCTATCTTCTTATCCTCTCTCATTTCCAACTATAGTGATCTTCAGGGATGATATGTATATGCATAGGGCTTCACTATTAAAGTTCTATTCAGGATCCCATTGCCCACTTTTTCCCTCAATTATTTACATAGTGGTTTCTGTCTAGTTTTGAACATTCTTTGTAACACTAAAACTGCCAGTGATACCATGTTTAATGAGTGAGATTTTTACCTAATAATGACACTTCCTTTTATAAGATCTTTTACAGTGCAAAGGAGATAGGTAGGTAGATAGATATTTATGGATATAAATATATCTATATATTTACAGATACAGATATAAATATATCTATATATTTACAGATATAGATATATGTGTAGGTACAGACATAGAGTACTTGTTTAGTATTCAAAATATCTCTCTATGTCTGAGAGATTTTATTTGGAATTAGTATCCCAATTTTTAAAATGAGGCAACCGAGGCTTAGAGAGGACAGATTTCCTCAAAGCTGCAGACAGTCCAAAGAACCCAGAACTTAAACTCAGATCCTTTGATTTCAAATGATATGCTCTTTCTATTTAATTGATTCACTTTATATTCAAGAAATATGTCTTTACGCACTTGTTATTTTCCTGGCTGAAATTAGAGTAGTCGATCTAATTGTCAACTTCTATGATTTTGTAGAGTTTACTCTTAGGGAGAGATGGATCAAATTCATTGATTTTACAAATAATTTTTTAAATATCAACAGAGACTTCCAAGTAAAAATAGCAGTTGGAACACATTTATTTACATTTCTCCATCTAAAAAATTCCACAAATTACTCTGAGTTCTGTTGAGTTGTTTTTAAATTTTTGTTTGGTTTTAGGTTCAATGATAACGAAGCCTTTCTCTATGGATGAAACTTGAGTTAAGAGTTGAATACGGCTGCTGTGGATGGCCTGTATAACCAGCACTGCAGCTCTAGGCTTGGATTATAAGAAAGATTCAGATATTCCGAGATTAAGGGAAAGAGTATTCCCGCAAGAGGGAATAGTATTCCATGCAAAGGAGAAAGCCTCTGCAATGTGCTAAGAGACAAACAAGAAACAGATGGAGTCTCAGTGTGGTTGGAGCACACAAAGAAAGGAGACTTGCACAGGGAGGTAAAGGCACCAGATCAGGATTCCATAAGCTAGAATTAAATCTATTCTAAGAAAATGTAGAGATTCTAAGCATGATACAAATATTCTATGTGATGGTAAAAAGTTACTGGAATAAAGTACTTAAACTGGAGTAAAGTACTCATGGCTACATAATCTGGCTTAAGTTTTTAAAAGAACACTTTGCTGCTAGGTAGAAATTTGAGTGAAGGGGACCATATTTTCAGAATACATATTGGGAGTTTTGTCACAGGATTTGCTAGTGGATGGGATGCTGTGGTGACAGAAAGAGAGGAATCGAGAACATTTCTTTGATGTTGGCTTGAGCATCTGGATATGTAAAGGTGGCGTCTACTGATGTAAATAAGAAAGCAGAAGGAGCAGGTTTTGGAAAGTATTTTGTTTGATCCTGTTAAATTTAAGATGGATTTTTTCTCCCCAATGAAGAGAATTAAATGGACCCCTTGGAAATGACTCTACAGACTTCAGTAATAGAGAAATAAATAAATTTTGGATTACACAGATATCATTTAAAGCCATGACTCTTGATGAGATTTATTATCTGAGGGAAAAAAAATTATTTGAAGTAGAGAAAGGGGCTTAGAGCCTCTTATAATCTAGAGCCCTAGAGCACTTCAACTCTTTCATATCCAATAGAAATAGAAGAAATTAGCCATGAAGTTTGAGAAGGACAAGCCAAAATAGAAGGAAACTGCCCCCAGGAAAATAGGACTGAAGTCAAGAGAAGAAAATGTTCTAAGACTTGACAACTGTGTTGAACGCTGTTGAAAGATAAAGAAATATAAACTCAAACAAGTGATTGTTAAATTGGCAAAGCTGCTGTGATAATAGCTGTGTCCATGAAGTGTGGGATGTGGAGTCATTTTGAAATGATTTTAGAAGAAAAATGGAAGAGGAAGAGGAAGTGAAGCTGTGATTGAAGGCAATTTTTTCAAGTGGTTTTACTGTGAAGGGGATTAGAGAAATGTAGCAGACGGGAAAAGTGAGATGAAAGGACAGTTTTACTACTTTTTTTTTTTTAAAAATCAGAGATCTAATGCCTGTTTCTATGTTAACTGAACTGTTAGAGAGGGGAAAGATAAACCAATCGTGCAAGAAAAAGAGCAAAATCCTTGAGAAGGAAGAGCAGATGGCATCTAGGGCAGGAGAGGTGAACATTTAAGGATGTTACCTGCAGTTGTAACTGGAGGGAGGCAAAAAGTACAGAAATGCAAATGAGCTGGGGATCTACTGGAGATAAGTGAGCGAGTTCATGTTCAATTGTTTTTATAACATCATTAAAATAGGAGCAAGGTTATCCACTCAGATAGTTGTGTGAGAAGCACAATGGAATTACTATCTCCAAACTGAAACTTTGACTATATACATAGTTTTTTAAATAAGAAGCTAAATCAAAATGCATTTTTCAGTATCACTTTAGCATATGCCAACAATGAAAAATAAAGATTTATGACCCTTGAAATACACATCACTAACCATTAACAACTTTCACTCAGATGTAAGTCTGGACATATTGCTTCTATTCACTTAATTCTAAAGTTTTCAACTTGGGGTCAAAATGTTCGCATACTGATGGTATGACACACGGAGTTAGGATCACCAGTAGAAATTATCTAAATCATTGTGTTTTCTGTGTGCCATGTGTATCAACGTTTGCTCACATTTCTGGTGTATCCATAGCGTGTAAACACCCCCCACAGTGTGTGTGGGCAAGGAACGTGAAAAGTACAGCTTAATCCCTACTGCAGCCTGTATCAATCATGATCATCAACTTGTATTTAACAAGTGCTAAGTGCTGTTAGGGGATACTTCTGTTCGTACGCCCCCCAAACCATGATGTACACAACTGCTCAATCCTATTTGAGATAATGTTTTATTCTCCCCATAAAGCCTCTGGGACATTCCATTAACAGGAATACTATAGATGCCTAAGGACGTAGGAAATAATTCCTGTGTATTCCATTTGCAGTTTAGTTGGCTAAGATGCCAACGCTGTGTAAAACACAAAACCATGCAGAGCTTCCAGATTTTGCTACTTAATATTTGTCTGAGTGAAAAATATGCACTCACCATTTTTCCTGGTTAAGGTGCGTTTTAAAATGAAAACGAACCTAGACAGCAGGTCGTGTTGTCTGGATTTGCCACTAGGGGATCTTTTAGCAGAAGGTAATTTGTTTTAATGAAAGCACACTATTGTACATGACATCTCATTTAGGGTTTTAAGGAGAAGGCTATTGTTTGGGAGAAAAGAAACTAGTCTGTTCATCTGTATGAGACTTGGTCATCTATATAATCAATTAATGATAAATGTATAAAGGGCTTCATTTTTTTCTTATAGATCAACAGGGAGTCATCAATTTTAACGTGCAGACTGTGTTTCTAATGAATTAAGGATATCAGGTACACAGCATTATAATACATATCTGACATTTATGGATCTTTACAAAATGTTCAATTAAATTTCTTCACATAAGGTTTATAATTTTGAAGTAGAAGACCTTACGGAGAAAAGAATTAATTAGATAAACTGAGGCCCTACAAAGATAAAATGTTTTACACCATGGTTAAAGACATACTCTCTAAACTATCTCCTTAGCTCCATCATTGTCTCACCCTACTTTCACTCCAAATATGCTCCTCTGTACTTTCTCCTCATCTTATGGAGACCAATCATCCTTACAGGAAATAAATAAAATCAAAACGAAAAATACAAACAAATTGACCACCTAATCTTCAAGAAGCCATTGTAAATGCACACACGCTGCTTAGATGCCCTTTAATCCTTTCATAAGCATTTGTCACGGGTAAGCTCATTAAGTGAATGTGTGTACAGGTCATTATTGCTTTAGATCAGACTGTCTCCAATTATGAAGTGAGATGTTAGGAATTATTGATCTCTAAGGGTCCTTTGAGCTGCTAGCTTCTATCATTTGAATTAGACCCTCCAGTGGAGCCATAGAGCCCTAATAGGATGACACTCAGGCTAAAACAGAATTGACTGGGAGTGGGGGTGATGGCGGCAGTTCTACAGTTACAGCACCTGCCATGTCTTATTGCGGTTAGTCCATTCACTGAACACTGAGCATTTTGAGACCTGCCACTCATTCCTTTATACAGTCTTGCCTAGGACTACCACAAAACCTAGGGGATTCAAAAAACGCTTGTTGTGTTGGACTGGACTGTATTTGCACAACCCAAATTTCTCTAATTGGTAAGGTCAGGTTTGAGGTTAGAAGGCCCCAGGGGAGGGACACACCATAACAAATGATTTCATTACCCCCCTGAAATGTTGCTTTCCTCATCTAGCTCTGAGACCATGTTAGTCTAGCTACAGAACCGACAACATCTTTTGAACTTTCCATGTAGATGGGTTTAGCCTTGCACAGAAGCTTGAAATGAGTTTAAAATATAGACTTACAATTCTTAGAAAGGCTATTTAAAGTCAAGTAAAGAAAATGTTGCTGGGGAGTGGAATAGGAGAGGTAGTAAGGTGAGGGAAGACCATCACTTTCTCTGCATATTTCCCCTGTGTTGCTTTTTTTTCCCCCAACAAGTTCTCTTTTTCACAAATGTGTTTCTGTAAACTGTCTCCTTAGATCAATGATTGAGATAGTTTAGAGAGGATGTCTCTCACACCTTTCTTAATACCCTCATACTCTCAGGTAGTTAGAGGTCCTCTTCTGCAACCCTTCTTACCTGTATTTAATGGAGGTGCAACCAGCCCACCTTTTTATCCTAGGGAGTACTTGGAAACATGGTGTATATGTTGAGAAGGGGCATTTTTTTTGTCCTTGAATGACTATGGAACACTGCTGCTATTCAGAATGTCAAATATCCTGAAATGCATGGGACAATCCCACAAAATAAAGAACTGGTGTGGCCTAAGGCCAATCAGCAGTATGTTTAGAAACAGTGTGTTTTTCTAGTACAGTTGATGACTCTCAATGATAAATAATCTTCTGTAAAGATCCAAGATTATGATTCAGGTGAATACTCCTCTTTTGAATAAACCTTAGGAATATCAGTTACATTGAAATCCAACAGTATTTTTTCCTGTGTATAAAGCATGCATCTTTATATCATGGATATTTTGTATAGTTAAAAACAAGTTTTATTGTCAGAGAATAAGAAATCAAGATATTAATTCAAGGATCAGTTTATAAAAGTGATAGGCATTTTCCCGTGCTTCCAAATTCTTGATCTTTGTGTTTCACTCAAGATAACAATAGTGCTAATGATCACAGAAATGCAGATCAAAACTACAATGAGGTATCACCTCAAACCAGTCAGAGTGGCCGTCATTCAAATGTCCACAAATGATAAATGCTGGAGAAGACGTGGAGAAAAGGGAATCCTCCTACACTGCTGGTGGGAATGCAGTTTGGTGCAGCCATTATGGAAAATAGCATGGAGATTCCTCAAAAAAGTGAAAACAGACTGACCATATGATCCAGCAATCCCACTCCTGGGCATATATCTGGAGGGAACTCTAATTCAAAAAGATACATGCATAGCAGCACTATATACAACAGCCAAGACATGGAAGTAACCTAAATATCTATGGACAGATAACTGGATAAAGAAGTTGTGGTATATTTATACAACGGAATACTACCTAGCCATAAAAAAGAATAAAATAATGTCATTTGCAGCAACATGGATGGACCTAAGACCATCATTCTAAGTGAAGTAAGCCATAAAGAGAAAGAAAAATACCATATGATATCACTCATATGTGGAATCTAAAAAAAGAAAAAGAAGCAGACACTAATAAACTCACCTCCAGAACAGAAACAGACTCACAGAAATAGTAAACAATCATAGTTAACAGGGAAAGAGGGTGGGAAGGGACAAATTTGGGAGTTCAAGATTTGCAAATGTTAACCACTAACAGAAAATGGATAAAAAACAAATTTGTTCTGTCCAGGAAACTATATTCAACATCTTGTAATAACCTTTAATAAAAAAGAATATGAAAATGAATATATGTATATAGATGCATGACTAGGACATTGTGCTGTACAACAGAAACTGACATGTTGTAACTGACTATACTTCAATTAAAAAAAAAAAAAACATAACTCACCTGTTCTAACCTACTACCTGTCAGAAGTTACAACCTCCTCAGGTAGCATTTCCATTTAGCACTAGTAACTCTAGTTTCTCTTATGCCCGCCTTGGGGCCTCTAGTTTGTGGTCTTTTGAGGAATATGCAAACTGCTCTGGGGCAACTGACATATTCTCAGCCGTGTACTCACTTTCCTGACAGAAAGTAAGAAGAATGGCTTGGAAGGGAGAACGGGGGCCTCAACAGGGAGCACAAGAGAAAGATGTTTAGTTCTTTTTTCATTACTATTTACAATTTATTTTCTGAAACAGCAGGACCACTGCTCTAACATTAAATATTATGCTTAATATCCTTTGGATGGCTTCTCCTTGGTCAGTTCAAAGATCTAATTTTCATGTTCTCCTTCCTGGTCCAATTCCATTCACATTTGTAGTTAGGCCATCAATACGCTTGGTCATCTTTTTTTGCTATAGTCATTACAACTGTAATTTGGCATTTAGCACGGCTTCATAGCTACAGTCTCTCCAATCTCTTCATGTAGTAAATATGGGAAATTAATAAAGTGATACCTTCTCATTTTCTCTCATGATTTCAGGATGAAACAGGCTAACTTCAGGCAAATTCTGGTTTCACTGAGTTCACTAAAATAAAGACTCTTTTTCCCTTGTCTAATTTGTGTTGTGCCAAATAACTGGGTAGACAAAGACTTTTATTTTCATTCCATTTGTTTGGCTGTGCAGTAGTTCAGTTATAGTGTACATCTGTGGTTGAAAATACGTTTGCTTTTATGTTACAGTTTCTCTAAAATTGTGTTGAAAACCATTCTTTACTCAAAGCACCACAATATGTATTCTTTGGTTCTTCCAGGGGGACAAATATTTCATTGATTTTTGAGAGGGATTTTATGTATACCTCTATCTATCTATCAGTGAACTTAAATTTAATAAACCTCACTTGAAAGTATATTTTATAAACACAGACAAGTATAAAAATTAGGAATAAACTAAATAAAATAAAGTTTTATTATTTATAAAACCCTGTAAGATGAAGACATCATATATGTGATCATAGTGAACTGAAGCTGTACATTTTAATAATATAATTGATCTGACACTTGGCCCCTCAGTACTTATAAATTTAGGATTTATCCCATATAGTTTTACATTGGTTAAAGATTGTCTCTTCTCTAACCTCACCATCTTGAAAATCCCCAGCAATCTACCATTTTCTATTTAGTGTCCTTAATTCTGAGGCAGATGTTTAATGAAGAATTGAATGGTGAATGAATGAACTACGGATCAGGAGAACAACTAGAGGATGAAAAGTCGTTGATTAGCTAGTAAGGACTTGGAGAAAGACACTCAATTCATTTTAGAGGCTTACAAGGATACCTAGAAAAAGTTAAAGGGTCTGAATTTTGCAAAAGTAAAATCCAGTGCCATGAGTGGAGTTCTGAATTTGTGGCTGTGAGAACTCTTTAGACAAAGCCAGACACCTCAGAGTAATGCTGTTCAGTGGGCCTTCTAGTTATGTTGAAAATATTCTACATCTATGCTACCAGGTATGTGGCTATTTAGCACTTGAAACGGGGCTAGTGTGACTGGGGAACAAATTTTGAATGTTATCTAAATCTAATTTTAATTTAAATAGACACATATATTTGTCAGTACAGCCCTAGAGAGTTCTTTGTGATGGAAAACAGATATGGAAGGAGCAACAATCCAACTGGAAGTAACCAAGACTGGAAGTAGGCAGAAGTAACCCTCCTTTGTTTCTCATTATTGCTGGTCATACACTCCTTCCATCCACACAAATACCACACGTCATGTGCAATGTCAACAGAAAGCAACTATTATATATGCAACGACTTAGAAATTATGCCAACCATGAATATTTCCTGCAAAAGGTGCAGCTGAGAGATAAGTCAGGCAAATAAGCATAGACATAAAAGGTTCCCTGCTACCGATGAAGCACGAAACATAGCTTTGTCTAAACAATGGCTTCATATAGTGATGAAACAATATATAAATGCCAAATGTGCTTGCTTTATATTTGTAACAAGTAGAAAAGAAGACTGTAAATGTTTAAATGGTAAGTGGTACATTTTAGATACATTATAGTACGTAAAATGAGGGTATCTTAGTTTCTAAAATTATTTTAGCATGGAACTCAGTTCTAGGCATATAAAGGGAACTTAATTCATATATATATGTATATGTATATATATATACATATATATATAATAAAACATATGATATTCTTTTGAAGTGTTTTATGATGTATTTTAAAAATTGATTCTTGTAACATTGTAAGTTAAGTAAGGGTGGCATTATTATTATCAATTTTTTCAGTAATAAACAATACAAAAATGTTATAGACCTAACCCAATATCATATTGTTAATAAGTGAGTGGAGCCAGGACTTGAAATAGGTTCTTGGGAAATGATGGCAGTGTTCTTTCTACTTTATATTCCTGGTCCTCTATTGATGATGATAATGGTTATGATAACTATACAGAGAAAATAACGTGTTGATGATTATCATTGTTTATAAGGACCACGCATAGTCCTTATAAAGAGATTTATACACACCACATTATCGTAAATTGCAGTACCTTCTTCACTGATTGTACAGTATTTCATTTGCCATATGTGCTGTTTGAAATTACAGTCCTCTTTTTATGTTTTATGTCATATTCAATTAAGTTTTTGAAGTCCTATTATATTTTTCCTTCATCCAATGCTATTTCCTCATATATTCTGGTTTGCAATATTTTCTTCCTTCCTACTTTATCATACTGATTTCGGGCTATGATCTTAATAATCAGAGATAAAAAATAAAAAATTGTAAGTGCAATTCAGTTTTACACCATTTGTTAGAGGGTTCAAAATATAGAATCTGGCAAATATTTTTGTAATCAACTCCAATTTGTGAGTTAAATTTTAAATGTATTCTGTTTTTTTAAACAAATATGACTTAAACAAATCAATTATTAATGGGAATTTTAAAAAATACCCAAAGCACATAATTCTCATGCTATTACACAGATAATTATCTTTGTGATGAAGCTTTGTATCTTTACCAGTTACTCTTGATAAGATTTAACATTGTTTTGCATTAAATCTATTCTGACACAGGGTACTAATATTAATGTAATTAGTAAATTGAATTGATATAATTAAGGAACAGAGATTAAGTATTTTGTCATTGCACTTAATACAATAATTTTCCCCATAAGAGTTTCCCTGATTTAACAATTTTTTAGAGTCTGAGTAGTTTTAAATAATGGTTTATTTCCTAAAATGTCTAATAAAATACAATCATTAAACAAGTATATTTGTTGAGAATTTGGAAAGTAAGTGTTCTAATTAGGTTTCATGTAGGGGTTTGTTGAGTAATTCATGTAATTATCAAATAATGAGAGGAAACACCAACATAATAGTCTCATTATTTGATAATTTTGTTTAAAAATATTATCTTGAAAATACATGCATGTAGGATCAATCTTCAAGGGTTTATAAATCATTGAAACAATATTAATAAAAACAGGGGAACATCAAGGAAGTAAAGAAAATTACTAAGAATGAAAGGTCAGGCTTATACTAAGTTTAATATGGTTAAACAAATAATTCTTTCCCACTCACATCCAAAAAGGGAAATATTAAAAACTGAAAAAGAAGTGAGGGAAAGTTCAGTTTCATGAAGTTGGTAGACTGAGCTACTTTCTACTTTCTCAGTACAAATATATCTGTGCTTCCACAGATTACAAAATGATTAAATATAAAGCTGTATGTATAAAATAAAGGAGTTCCCCAGTGCCACAAATAAGGAGGGGAGTCACAGGTAGAGAAGGCAGTGCAGGAATCCATGGGGAGGATGGACCAGACACTGACCCTTACAGACAGAGCCAGAGCTTCAGTTGCCAACACAAGGACTTACAGAACAGACCATGAGCCCATAAAAGGTGAGCCTCTGGGACTGAAATCCTCATACAGATCCAGGATGCTGGAAGAAGTACCCAAAGATGTGAATAAAGGACAAGAGAACCTTTCTCCCTGGCTCAGGGCATTGACCGGGAAGTTTGTCTCCACTTTTCGGGCTGGAGACAGAACTAAAAACACAAGTCTGAACTACATAATATTGAGGCTCAGAATGTACAGTATCTTGAGGGACTCTCAAGCCTTAAGAGTAACACGACCAAGGAGACTAAATCAAGCCCATCTGGGGACCAACTCTGATGAGATACCCTGTAGAAGCAAATGTAAGCTGGTTTTCTCTTCAAGGAAAACGTCTCTTCTCAGCTTTCATAGTAATCCCAAAGGAAATCAGAAGGAAACAACTAATTCTTGTCAGGTCTGATAGGCCCCTTACCTCCCAAACACACATTTATACAAAAACTAGTTGCTAATGAGCTAAAAGAAACAGTAAGAAAAAATGGAATCCATTTACTCTAAAGAAAGTGAGTGGCAAACAAAATAAATAGAAGGACTGGTACCCATCCTAAGAACTTGAGATGATGGAACAACTTGAAAGGGACTGTAAACTATATGTTTTTAAATGGTCGAAGATATGAAAGAAGAAATACAAAATATAATAAAAATTAAACCCATTATGGAAAAAAACACGAAAAGATTTGGAAGAGTATCTAATGGAATGTCTGGAAATAAGATATGTAGTCACTGAAATTAAGAACTTAGTGTGCGCTCTGAATAACTTGGTTTAGGCTGAAATAGATATAAAGAATGGAACATACTAATATGCCAAAGTCTAACGATAAACACCTGTTCCCTATGAACCTGCACTCTGGGAGTAAGACCATGTTTCCCTGAGGGCTTCCGCCTTACATCCACAGGGATCCAGAAGAGACTCAAGCTAAGCAGAGTATATTTTCCAGATGTCCTCAACTTCATCAATCATCTTCAAGAGGGAGTCATGTTTTCTCTAAGCAATCCTGCCAGACAGAGATCAGCACTTGGCACCATGCACTGGGATGAAAACCAGGCTTCCTCAATTTAAGCAGCACAGATTAAAGGGGAACCTTTTAATAAATCTGCTGTACCCTCAGCACAGATTAAGAGTGGACTTTGCATTCTCGGACCAAGACCACTCCTCCTAAGACCATTTACTCCTATCGCCAGGGGCTTAGAGGGGACGATGTATTCAGAAAAAATAATCTGACTTTCCCAGATTTCTAAACTAGGATGAGCATGGGTCCCAGCTTTCCTGAGGCAGTCTCAGTTTAGGCTTGTTATCCAGGAATTATGAACAGTGCCTTCTTCATCCCCAGAGTATCCTGAAGTGGGCAATATATTATCTGATTACCCTCCCTAAACTTCATCAATATATCCTTTGAGTAAGTTGGTTTCTCCCCTTAAAGGAGACAGGAGTGACTCAGTTTATACCTTATCTTCTGGACTTTACCCATGTAGGGATTGGCATCTTCTCTATCTTGTCTTCTTCTTCACCTTCTCCCCATCTACCACATCCTCTGGAGTTCATGGACCATTATTAACATAATTCCTTAAATCCTTCACTACTTCTCTGAAACTCTCTGAAAGCATGACTGTCTGCTGAGAACACTGCTCGTTTTACACCCTGCTCAAGTGGTGGCTACTCTGCACTTCCACCTGCCAAATAGAAAACTCAAACTAACACATCCAAAGATGAATTTCTGACCTTCCTCTGCAATTTATCCTCCTACAGTTTTTCCCTTCTAATGCTCAGTCCAAAACTTTGAGATGTCTTTCTCACCAATTGCTCTCTTATACTCTATTCAGTATGTTGACAAGTCATTTTGACACAATCTTCAGACACATTCAGAATCAGAGTATTTCTTGCCACCCTCTCCAATACCACTCTGGGACCAGCCATAAGCTATTTGTCAGCTTTCTGCCATGTCTCTCTAGCGTGTCTCCCTTCTTTTATTCTTGCCCTGTTTAGTATACTCACAACATAGCAGCCAGAGTGATCCTGCCATAAGTTAAACCATGTCACTTTTCAACCCCCAAACCTGAAAATACTCCTCATTTCACTGAGAATAATTGCTGATTTCCTTAAAAATCCCACATAACCCTGCCATTTACTTCTTGACTTATCTTCCATTTCTCTGCTATTTCCTGATTCAACTCTGGGCACATGGACAAACTTCCTCAAACTCTTTAAATGGCTATTACCTCTGCTTGTAGTGCTCTGCCTTGGATATTCAAATAACCAACTCCCTGTCTGTCCTTGGTCAATTGTTCCTCAGTCAGTGAGGTTTATCCTGTTGACACTATTAAAAATAGCACTTCAAGGGTATTCTTAATCTGTCTTATCTTGCATGATAAACACTTGTGGTGAGGACCTATAAAGGTGTTCAGGTCCTAATCCATAGAACCTCTGAATGTTACTGTATATGACCAAAGGAACTTTTCAGATGTGATTACAGAGACTGAGATGAGGATATTATCATGTATTACTTATGTGGACCAGGCTGTAAATGAAATCACATGTGGACTTATAAGAGGGAGATGGATATTTGAATACAGAAGAGGAGGAGGAGATGTGATGACAAAAGAAAGAGACTGGTGTGATATGAGGAAGGGGTCATAAGTCAGAGGCCACAGGGGACCTCTGAAAGCCAGACGAGGCAAGGAAACAGACTCTCCGCTAGAGTTCTGCTGACACTTTGACTTTAACCTAGTGAAACTGATTTCAGACATCCATCCCCCAGGACTGCAAGAAAACAAACCTGCATTGTTTTGAGCCACCAAATTTGTGTTAAATCGTTACAGTAGCCATAGGTAACTAATACACAATCTAAGATATAATTTATTTTTTTTTTTTCATTGTTGTTTCCTTTTCTCCACCTAAAAGTTCCAAGAGGGCGTTTTGTTTGCTAGTATAGCCCTATTTGTCAGAAAGTGATGGACGCAAAACAGCTGCTCAATAAATGTTGAAGAAATTTGTTCAAATTTCCGTGATTAAAACTGTGAGATATCCCTAACTTTACCTTATATATAGGATGCCCGACCATGTATTTCTACAACGTCACGTTTGTTGTTTAACTGCACTTACTCCTGCAGCACTGAACAGAGTTGCCTCCTTAAGTCTAGTTACTTTGCAAATCAAGCTAAAGACTTAAAAATTTTTGACACATCTTGACATTAAATTATTTTAAATTTAAACACGTTTCTTTCAATTGGCCTCATACTTCAATTTTTCTATTTCTCAATTATTTTAATAAAATAAGTTTCTATGATTATACCTTACCAGGAGGCCAATGCAACATAATAAAGGAAGGTTCCTCTGGTTGAAACCAGGTAGGGGCACTTGAGTTCATCTAGGTACTCCCTCATGACATCCATTAGACTTTCAATTGTGATCTCAGGCATTTAAGACTCTAATACCCTGTGGGAGCACTTTTAAATTCCCTGCAACAAATATTAATGATTGCTTGTATATTTTTCTGCAAATATGATAATGCTATTTCACATGGACCCTTGACTGGAAGAAGATGACATCTAAGAAAACAGAGAGAGCTTACAGTTTAGAGTATCACAGTGTAATGTTAATTACACTGAAATTCAAATTGCATAACTAAAGACTACCTGTATTAATTTGGAAAGATATCCTTTCTACAGAGTCCTTAATAAAATGTACACAACTGTTTGGCATAAGCAATGCAATAGAGAGACATGGCCCTGAAGTTTTAGTGGAGATCTTTGGAATAATTAATTTTGTAATTTCAAGTACATTATTTTTCTGAAGTCTTTATTTCGAATCTGTGGATAGAAACAGATTAAGTTATTTGGATTTGAGGGTTCAAATGATTTATATGAATTCTTTGATGTCTTTCTCATTGACTTCATCTCTTCAGAAGTACACAGAATTTATTTGTATTTTTATTTTCCCAGACTCTTTTCTAGTGGTCAACCCAAACTTTCTTTCTTTGAACCTGCTGCTAAACATCACAGCCTAAATCAGCATATAGAATATCCCATTTCTCTCACTTCTGTGACCTCATTGTCTATTCTGAAGAAAATATGGTACATTTAACGAGGGAAAATTTTAATAATGCAGCAACATGGACTATATAACATCATAAATTGCTGATTTCCATTTTATAGTGGAAAGAACACATTCTGAGACTGTGCAGCCCTGTTTCTAATTCTAGCTGCACCTCTCATTAGTTACTTAGTCTCAAAAACAGTGTCTAAACTTCTCTAATCTCTAGTTTAACATTTTTCCTACAAAACCATTCGCTTCCTGAGACCACAAGTTATACTTTTTTTAAAAATTAGTGCCATAGTTATTTCCCTCCAACACATACACAGACATCAACCACACACAAGTGAGGATGTGCGAGATGGATGGATGGATGGATGGTTTATTTGGGAAGTTGTGGCAGGGAGCAGGGTGAGGAGGTGAGGACGGTGACAAAGAAGGAGAGGTCACTGCTGTGGATAACTGAGGCTCAGTCATGCCAAGAGTCTAAAAAGCCACAAACCACGTACTTTAAAATCGTTTACTTTAGGGAACAAAATGTGGAACTTTTGTCTACTGGCTCCCAAGCATCATTGGTCAAGGGTTACTCGGGATATGGTAACTTCCTCACATTTCCAGATTGCACGTGCATGAATGCCATGAATCCACAGCTGCTGAGATGTTAAGTGCTTGTCAGGTGGCACCATCTCAAACTTGGTTGCCATAGAAGAATGGTTTGAGTTAATTTGGGCTCAGCTGATGTTAGGAGGGGCACAAGAGGTGTCTGCTGTAACAGAGAATATCCAGAACCCAGTGCAGACTCTGGCACCTAACAGCCCTAATATGTTTTACTTACGATGAGTGAATTAAGAGTGGACCAGTGACACCTACAACATAGAGATATTGTGAGGTTCATTGAGAATGTAAGTAGGAGCTCTAAAATATACTAGAAATAGGCACGCGGGTTTGTTGAATTTGATACTCAAGGGTGAAAATGAAGTAATTTTTTTTTCAATTTTGTAGTTGGATTATTAAAAAAATCTCAAAACCTATCCTACCTGATGACAGAAAAACCGAATCTACCATTATGCAGTCAGTTTTTGCACAGGGTGGGTGGATCCGAGGCAGTCCTCTCTCTCACCAGGCTATGGAGTCTGTGGTTCTGGAGATGAAGAGGACACTTTATCAATTCAGTGTCTACAGAGGTTCCTGGGCTTCAAACTCCCGTGAGCCTCTCAGTAGCTTCTTTCTCTTTTAACAAAAGCCTGACATTTTATTAAAGATACTGGAATATTTTTTTTCCCTCTGTGGCATTCTGGCTCCCAAAGGATGTGGAAAGACCACCCCCGACTCCCACCCAATTTCAGCATCCCAATCAGATCCTCCTGCTACACTGCCGAACTCCAAACAACTTCTACAAAGTCCTGTTCTAATTCTGCAAAGCCCAGAGCTTCTCTTACTTCTACCCTAAGCTTTCTTCATCCCTCCTTAGAGTGTCTTGACCTATTCTGGGTTTGAGAAGGAAAGGTTTGAAGGGCAAGGAGGGGGCGGTCACTGCCTCAAAAAGAGGATTTTTTCTGGGGAAAGTTGTGACCTTGAGTCCCAGGCTGAGAGACCAGATAGATACAACTGGAGAAATTCTATGAAGCTCAAAGTAGGAAAACTCATCAGTTAATGGTTTAACATTGCATCCCACATACCTGATGCTATATTATTACTTGCACTTCTAATACTGTATAAAAAGCATGACATAGCTAAGACTTGGTAAGACTATTTAGTGAACAACTGAAGGCTTTCTTGTGGCATGTAACACCTGTTCACAAGCATTTTGAAACAAAGGAATTTAATGCAATGTAATTAGAACTAGTTTATAGTGTCATTAATTTCTATCAATATATACATATGAGCAACTATTCTCAAAATATCTATTTGCTATAATGTAGGTAAAATTGTAAGTTAATAGAGGGTCTTTGTAATATTTTTGGTAGTTTGCTGCTATTACCCTAATTTACAGATTCGTTGTTTATAACGCAAGACATGTGGGAGAGGAAAGTTAATACTACCTTCATAACTCTTGATACCCCTTTTTCATTGTTTTAAATTCTGGAGCTAAAAATCCTAGGAAAATCTCAGAGTAGAGATTTAGCAATTCTGTCTCTGGTGATGGTAGCAGAGTAACTCTTGTTCCCTTTGTGCTTTTTCTATGCTTTTTTTTTTTTGCTACTTGTGTGATTAGAAAAAAATAATTCTTAAAATTCTGTACACTTGCCTTTCTTGTGAATTTACTTCTGGCCTTTCACCCCTTTCTCCTTTGTATCTGGCTCCTTTCTGTTCCTGTTTCCCCCCTTGTCATGACTTTCGTAAGTATTTGTGCCATCCACCTGCATGAGATGCTACTCTGCAGTCTGCAGCCCACATTGCCCTCTCATGGCTTATGTTTTTAAAGACAATGTCTGTGCTCATAACATTAAATATGCTGATGAGTCCTGGTACTCAGTGGATTGACAATCCCCTGCCAACAGCAATTGGCAGGCACCACACTCTCCATCCTCTCAAACGGCTCTGCTTGCCTCCGCATGCCAGCTGAAATGTCATTTTCACGAAGCCCCCATTGTTGCAAATTAGCTGTTGCTGGCAGAAGTTCACAGGCTGTTTCCAGGCCTTAATTCATGATCTCCATTCAGACCAACATAGCACAGAAGCTCTTTTGAGTTTGAGCTCTTACTTACCTAGGTAACCTGATTGAACCAAGAAACCTAGGTAGGTTTTTAGCCATTTCTGCTATCTTGCAGTCATCTTCACAGCAAAGGGTGAGCATATCTTGGTTTCTCTTCCTAAGTGCACTCATTTTATTCATTGCACTTACTGAGTCTGTATACAGAAAGAAGGCACTTCTTCTGTACCAAGGTTTATCTCAACATTAATAGTGAATGCCTGACGATGGCATTAATAAGGCAAAGAGTAGGGCTGAGATCAAGAGGTCAACATTTCTTCTACCTCACCTATTATGTTGTTAATTGTTTAGAGACCTGAAAAAGAAAACTAAACTATTCTAAAGGAAAAGAGCTAACTGAATCTAATAGCAGTGGTTCTCATTCCAGTTGTTTTTTTTAACTCCTTAGGAAATGCCTTAAAATATTACTACTTGCTGAAGCAGTTAGTTGAAGACAACATTTCTTTATCAAACTACAAAAATAATGAAATAAACATGTACGTTTTTCCTCCTTATATCCACAGTCCCTCTCAGAGTCCCTGGAGGCACACAGCAGGTGCTTAATAAATGCTATGTTAATATGAACTCTGAGAAGACACAGCTATTCAAGGAAGAAACTACATCAGAATTTTTCATTCCAAATTATCAACTAAAAATTTCTCATGAAAAATACAAATGTCACGGAACCTCTGAAGTCAGAATAGCTTTTAATGTTAAAAATGGAGTCTCAGTGTATACTCAGTCTCTCTCTCTCCCTCTCACACACATACACTTTGAAATTCTGGATAAATATTTGGATTTTCTTTTTTTCCACTCACTTACTAAACAGTTATATACAGAACCAGGTAGCATCCTATGGACTCTGGATATAGACATGAATAAGATAGGCAAGGTCCCTGCCCTGGTAGGGATTACCTTGGTGGGAAATAAAAATATCATATTGAAAGTGATGGGATGGTTCAAAGCCTCCATGCTTCATCATGGACCAAGAGAGATTGCTACTAGCTAATACTTTCACTGTCACACTTTGCATGCTAGAATTAGATTACCCCATGTATCTCTAACTTAATCTATGCTATTAAAATAAACTGTGAGAAAGAGAATACCCATAAATAGATGAATGTTTCCTATTTATGTTATGCAAAGAAAGAAAATATAGTCTCCATTAATAAAATATCTTAAGGGTGAAAATTATTTTTAAAGTTGGCAATGCTATCTAAACAATGGAATAATGAATTTATAATCAGGATAATTCTATAATTCTATTCACTCTGCCTCATATGTATTCAAACAAATGTTTTAAATAAACATCCTGTCCAGCATGTGGTTGTTTTGTGAGAGTCATGATTTTCCCTAAAGTTCTATAGCAAATTTCTTTTAATACAAAGTCTGCCTTGTGAATTTGCATAATAACCAAAGCAAACAAAAATATTATTCTTTAGGCATATACCAAGCGATGAGAAACAGTCTGTTCTATTCCCAAGCTAGGAGAAAAATACTCACCTTTTTGCAGGTGTAAACTAACAGTGCCAACTTTAAATGAAGCTCATTTGAATGCCGGGTTGTATATAAACCATTAGTATTACAGAGCAATTAACACTACTCCCAGAGTAGATGAGCAAATTGCTGATGCAAGACTTTGTCAATGCCGTCCCTAAGTACTGAGTAAGTGATATATATTATATAAACATATTTATACGAGTGTACAAATGAGTGGAAACACACACAAAGATACATATACAGACATGCCATTTGACAAAGTGCTGCTAATTTTCATACAGCGATACATGGAAAGGTGGAAAAACAAACATTTGCTGTAGTTTATTTCTTCCTGTGAGTGGTTAAAGTAGCCCATCTTTTGAAAGTGAGTTTATACTTTGGTCTTACATGTCTAGCCCAATCATAAGTTAAGCTTTTTTTCCTCTTAATGACTTAAGAAAATGGTAAAGGCCAATTAATATGGTGGTGTATGGCACCAATGATTCTTATGAGGTGATAGTCTTGTTTATGGGGAGAGTGGAAAGCTTGCCTATTAGAAGGTGTGTGACCAAGACAACAGATTTCAATTCCCAGTTCTTGCTTTGGGATTTTGCTTCTCTTTATAGTAGAAGAAACTAAAGTGGAAAAATATACCTAGTTTCTCTAATACGAAATCTCAAGAGAATCTTCTGTTTAATAGACAGCCTCTTACAATAGAGAAATAAGAACCAGCATTTCTGCTCCCTCCAGCGGGCTTTTGCATGTAATACACTATGATGTAGTAAGGGAGGGGAATCAGAAGATTAAGAGTCTGAACATGCTACTGAAGGTCAACCTACAGATGTGAAGCAGCTCTCTCCAAATAGAAAAGAAAAAACTTTCAAGGATCAATAAAAACCATGAAAGGTTTTTATGTCTCTCCCTATAGAGACAATTAGCAGAGAGAAAGGAGGCAATAATCACGTTATAAGTGAGTTCACTGGGTAGAGTTCACTAGCATTGCAAAGATGCCTTATGAATGCATGTCACTAGGAAGATCAACCTGCACTAAACAATAGACTCCCTGATGACTAGTTAGGGCCTGAGAGCCTTTACAACGCACACATTAAAGTAAATCTGTATTTATTTATATCCTAAGCTGGTAAATTTATACATTCTTTTTATGTATCTGTATGAATCACAAAAATAACAAAAATTATCTTGTAACCCAAAAGAACTAGTCTTCTTTAGACTCTTCCTGTTTACAAAATGTTTGTATTTACTGTTTTTTTTAACATGGAGATTTTGTTTTCTTTTCTTAGTAAATTATGGTTATTGTTGTCAACAAAGCTATCGTGCCTATTCAGAATCTTCTAGAAAGGGAGACTTTTTTTGGTTAGATGTATGTCCTTAGCGGCTGTGGGGCAGCGTAGGGAAAATAGTTTGATTATTGTTGGCAAAATGAAACTGAATTAAATCCCTGTTTCTGTTGGCAAAGGGAAGGGTGATCAGAACTCCAATGAAAAGAGTCAAAGAAAGGAAATGTACCCAAGAGGAGACCTCAGACTTGGCTCTTCAGAGGACTAAGGAGAAAGCTGACAATGGACAAGAGCCTACTTTTGGCACCATCTGTTCCTGGTTATTTCCCTTCCCTCAACTTGACCTGTTTCCTTTTCCTGTCTGTGCCATCAGAGAGAGAGTGTTGTTTCACCTATCTGCTAGCCTCTTTTGTTTAGTATTATCACCTGGTTTTCCTTAGGGAACCATTCACAGGCTATGTGGCTTAGATGGGACTGAACTCACAGTCAGTTCTAGGGGCAAATGCATGACCTACATTTGGTCAATCACAGTCATGGGGATTAGTTTAGGAATCAATCAACCAACCAAAAATGCAGAGGTTGGTTCCAAGACTTTTCCTGGAACTAGTGGGTATTAGGACTTCTCTTTCTACTGAGGTCCTTAAGCTGGTAGCATTTAGATCTGTAGCTTTGAAAACCATTTGGGGAGAGGATCCTTCAGAAAAAACCCATGAAGAATCCAAGCCAAGAAAAACAAATTCCTGGTGATATTGAGAATCTTAATCCAGTTATTCTGGAAATTAATCTTTCATGAATTCAGTAGTGTGAGCCATTTACTTCCCTGTTTTAAGATATATTGAGCTGTATTTCCCATAACCCAGGAATTCTGTTAATAAAACATAGAATTGACACAAATAATGTAAAATGAAAATTAAAGAAATTTGACTTCAGATAAGCGGGAAAAAAGAAGAAAACAACCAAACCCAAATAAATCTATCAAAAGCACAGGAGACTCACAAAAAGCAAGGAGACTCAGGAGGGAAATCAACCCTTGAATGAAGGGAAGGCATAGGGAAAATTCCTTGCAGTTTTTAGTCTGAGGGTTTCTAGCCTGTGCTTTATGGGATGGCTAAATTGCTGATAAAAAGCCCACGATCTTTCTGGTTTCAGACAATCACAACTGCTGGAAAATGAAGGGAACATTACAAGGAAGGTAGAGTCACAGATAGGGGCCTTTTTATGAACTATGTTTATGAACTATGCTTAAATCTGTGGCTCATTTCTGAACCATGCATTTGTGAGGTAGACTTCAAGAAGCCCAGGGCAAGAATCAAAGCACTGAACTGAGATTTGATCTGCCACCCAAGAGAGAGTTTACAATTTGATTCCAATTAAATTAACTGATGAACAACAACAATCAACACTCTTCAGGGGAATATAATAGAATCCAGAATTTTTACAACATAATATTCACAATGTCCAAGGGACAATAAAAATTTGATCTACAATGGAAATCAATGTCAAGATACAAGATATTTGAATTCACAGAAAAAGGTGTAACTATGCTTGAGATGTAAAAAAATATGCTCATGTTTAATGGAAGAATTAACAGAGAAATATAAATGGTAAAATAAAACTCAATAAATTAGTATGTGGGAGTAAGAATAGAATTCCATAAAATAAAATATGAGCAAATTGGGAAGAAAAATCACCATATTTTAGGTAGATCGGGAAACATTTAGTTATGATCAGTATACTCAGGTGATTCATTTATATTTACTATATTCTTTATTTAAAACATAGTTAGCCCAGCAGTCACTGAATACATCAGTCTGTAAATGCACTAACTTCTTTATTACCCAGCGTAAACTCTACAAAAAGTAAGAGTAAAATTCATATAAGTCAGAACTGTCATTGTAATTTTTGTTACTCTTACACCCTAAGTTGATTTAAGTCCTTTTTTGGTACAAAATAGAAGATAAATAAGTAAATATCTTAAAGCAACATTAGAGGAACTAATTTTAAAATGTCCCAAATTATGAAAGGATATGTGATAATGTAATTTCCTTCTCATGAAAGCACTTTTGCAACATTACAGAGAAAAGTGAATTTGAACAGTTCCATAAGAAGGGCAAAGTATGATGGTTATAAAACAGAGTCAGTCAAATATAGATTTAAGCCCTCACTATATTATTGATTAGCTACGGGAATTTGGGCATATTCCTTAGCTTTTTGGAAATTTAGGCAGCTCATTCTCAAGATGAGAATTTTGACAATTACCCTAACCAGTTTCGTTTTTCTTCTTTTAATGCTCTTTATTTTCTCAGGGTACTTGCAACTACAGTAACTGATAAGAGAGTCTGTGTATATTATCATCTCTCACAATGCAGTATAGACAATTATTTGGGAAAACCATATTGGCCAGTTATAAAAAATTATACCATTCTTTTAAAAAGAGATCAATTTCAAAACAAAGTAATGCAAACCTGTTTTCTTCCGCACAGTATACATAGCAAGCCACTTCCCTAGTAATGCCGCCAATCAATTGTTTTATTCTTTGTGAAGAGAAGTACTGCTATATTTTTGTTCTGGTAAGGTGCATGGCAATGGTGAATCCATTTCTAACACAAGGACTTTCAAATGTATATACTTTCTGTCTAGATTTCATAATTGTTAAAAGGACACAGCTCAGTTTGTATGGTTTTTTCACAGTATTAACCAGACTTACACATTTCCTTGTCTTTGAATATCTGCCTTTTAAAAAAATCTACTAAATACAAACAACTTCTAAGTATCCCAGTTCCCTTTTCTCTTACAACATGTTCTTGGCTAATTCCCCAGGGATCCCCCTGATGTGCCCCTTTGGTATGATTTGCAATATTCTTCTTCCTTTTTTGCCAGTAACATCAGCATGTTGCTACTCCGCCATCTGGTAGGGGAAGTGGAGAGCAGTTCTGTTCAAGAACATTCATGAAAGGAAAAGCCAAAGTACTCATCCCTCCCCCACATCCAGACATTTTTTTTTTTTCAAAGAAGGAATTATAGTCTAAAGAAATAACACAAGATGTTTGAGATTTTCAAAAATTCTAGCCATAGTGTTGAAATGACATTCCTTCAATTATGTATGAGTTATCATTTTTGTAGAGGGAAAGGAGCCACAAAAACGAGCATAGTACTTTCCCTGTGAAATGATCTAACAGCTCAGCAATTCCCACAGCCTGTCAGTTCCTGCATTAGGGCTCTTCAATAAAACACAGTGGGTCATTTATCCCTGCCTTCAGATTGGAAGATTGTCAACAGGACCCTTGAGGTCTTCTGAGGTATCCCTGTGTAAATTGGAAACATAGGTGGCAATGAAATTGTCTTAATCATTAAAAGGGAAGTGAAGATTGAAAATTAACCCTAAGGAATGACTGTTTCAATAGTTTCCTTGACTCTATAAATCTATGCTCACAGGCTGGCTGAACTCTAGACAGAGTGGTAGTAAATTTTTATTTCATCATGACAAGGCATTACTTACAAAGAACATTGAGCATGCAGCAGCAATTCATAGAATACTTTTGTGTCCATGGGATCCCACCTGTCTATTTTAAACCAAATAATTGAAAATATCTGAATCATACATATATACATGTGTGCATGCACACACACAATATTACCAATATAGAGAGATATATCGGCAAAGCATGACATAGCTGGATTGTGAGTTGCCATTTTTTATGAGTTTTAATTAGTCAAGTGCATTTTCTGCTTAATGACAGAGCCCAGAATTATTAAAATAGAAATAAGGGAATTAGCTCACAGAATGAGGCCAAAACCATAAACATAAGTATAATGATATAGGTATAATCGTAATTATAAAAGGATAATTACAAAAGTATAAATGTATATAATAATTATATTATAATTATAAAAGTATAATATTATATAATTATAATAAATTTAGAATGAATGGTTTTACTTTCCTGATTATGAAAGGGATTTATGCTTATTACCAAAACATTCTAATAATACAGAATCTTATAAAATACAAGATGAAAATCCCCAATAATCTTCTCTGCCTAAAGTAAATCACGTAAATAATGTGATTCGTATCTCTCCTGACTTTTTAAATCACATGTACACATACTATTTTAAAACCAAATAAGATTATGCTATAAATAATGGTTCCCAGAATCTTTAAAAAAAAAAAAAACAAACATGACTAAATATATATGCACACACACACATGCACACACAAGTAAATAAACATTTTTTAAAAATTAAGAAAATATTTATGTACTAATGGACAACGTATGTTTTCCTCATCAGTACATGGATGTCTTAATTTTTTGAGAGGATGTATTGGGTTCATTTTATGAACGTTGTACAAATTAATTATTATCAATGCAATTTAAGTCATGCATATTTTTAAGAGTTGCTCTATGTGTAAAGAAAGGAAAACAGGGAAATTTTTATATTGTCAAATTATCCTAAAAAGTTGATATGACTTCAGAAATGTAAAAAATGGCCTACTTCTCTATATATTCCTAACTACTGGGCATTTATCTTTTTTCACTTTTGCTAAACTGATAGGTGATAAATATCCCAAATGTATTTTTTATTTAATTTTTTTTTTGGTGGGGGGAGGTAATTAGGTTTATTTATTTATTATTCTTAGAGGAGGTAATGGGGATTAAACCCAGGGTCTCATGCATGCTAAGCATGCGCTTTACCACTTGAGCTATATCCTCCCCTCTCTCAAATGTATCTTTTATATATTTATTTGTATTTCTTATATTATTATCAAAACTGGGGCTTTTCTAGGTGCTTATTTAATGTTATTTTTTTCTGTGGATTGTTTATTTTTTATATATACATTTATGATAAAAATGAAATGCTGACTACCTGATTTTCTACATAAAATTTGATCTGATATGCACAATGCTGATGTTCATTTTTCACTGAAAGTGGATGATAAAAAACTGGTATCAGTTAATTCAACATTTATTTGTAAAAGGAAAAAAACATTTATTGGACACTGATCTTTTCTTAGAAAGGTATTAGATGCCCTCTTGAAAAAACTAATTTCTTACATCACTTGAATAAAAGCAACCACTTAATTCTCCTGAGCTGTCTAACAGAACCTGAAGAAAAGTACAATGTTTAATTTTGATCTTGTATTGGTGTTCTGTGGAGATTTCTAGCAAATCTCAGACATCATCTGCTGCCAACTGCTTTCATTGAAATGTACATTCCTGGAGCCCTATGACCAGTAGAAATGGACCTGTCTCAGTATCCTCGCAGGCTCAGTTGTTGCTTGAGATCAGCCCACACAGGTGTGGTTTCTGTGTGAACTTGGTGGTGGATTCTGACCACAGCAGCTGGGGTTCTTCATCAATTATGCTCCTCACAGCAGGAGATCCAAGTGGTGTATCTTCATGGCTGCAGGAAGATATCCCTCAATTTCTGTTGGTTGTATCCTGGAAAGGTGTGAAGGTCAGCAAGTTCTAAACAAAGTGGCTAAAGTCAAAGCATCCTTGGGGAATTGGAATTATTGTAGAATCCAATAACAAGGAAGGAAAAACCAGGAACTCCCGAGACTGAACATGTGATCATTTATATGAGACAGCAAGTAGTAGTCTATTGTCCTGGAGATAAGACTGCTGGAGACGTTTATGATGGTCCCGATTCAAGCTTATATGGGCGAACACTATAGATGGTGGACTTTGATAGAAATTGGCAAATGCCACTGCTTGGTAGACTTTACTGTGTTAGCTCTAAATGCAATCTAACCTACTGAGGAATAATTCTAATCTAAACAATCCTCTTGCTTTCCAGTGAATACAAGTGCTGTATTTACCTGTAGTTTTGGAGCAGCCTTAGCGGATGGGAGGAAGATAAGAAAGGGGGCAAAAAGCCCTACATCTGTTCTAGGGTATATATTGAAGCTACATGTCCCTGGTAGCAGTAACAGATGGATCTATAATCAAGTCTTGAAATTCACAGTTACAAAAAGTAGAGTGACAGGTACTTTTTATTCTGAACATGCTTTCCATGCATTCTTTCCCCATTGAGTTGAAGTCACTGCCATAACACGAACACCAGGACCCAGTGTTATGTTCAGAGGTTTAATTATTTAAAAAAAAGACACCAAAACATCTGTGCTTTGCCATTTTACATTATGTTAATTTAAGATGACAGCTTCTTTGGTGAAACAATTTTTCTTTTGTTTTACTTGCATACTGTGCCCCATGATGATTATTGTAGACATTATTTCACACAGGGTGGTCCACAGTCATTTAACACCTTCTATCACATTGGGATCTCTGGATCAGGACGCATTAATTAGGTGGACAGAAGACAAATGTATCTGTAGTAATGGCAAGGAGCCAAGGCTTACTCCTCCCAGGTGTTCAGAGAAGTTGCTGGAACCCAATCCATCTTCAGAGAATGACGGCCACCAGTTCAAGAGCAGGAAACACTGACATGAAAGAATGTTATTTTAAATAATCATTAAAAATGAGATGGACTTACTTATTCAGGTGAAATTCTTTTAAATAAATCTCCCCAAAGAGTTACTACAGCACAGTCTTGGAGCACATCCAATTCTGAGCTGATACAGTTTCCTGGAGAGTCCAGTAAATGTCTTGAGGGATTCCATTTTAGGGTCACTTCATTATATATCAGGATCTGACATCAGTGAAGGTACTCATAAAATATACTAGAACTGGCATTCAGTTGGAGAAAATTAGAGTGCCTTTTATGTCTAAGGAATGAAATTCTTTGAACAAGAAATGTTTTCACTCACATGTTTCTTTTTACTGAAGTCTTTCATATATCTCAAGTCGTATGACTTTTTTTTTCCTGTGTCAATGTCTGTGATGTTTTGAATCAATTTTTGTTTGAAGATCAGGACAGCAAAGTTTAGTTTATAATGACTTATTTCCTATGAAGTTTTTTTTTTTTTTTAAATATGTGGCTCTGGAATAAGGCTTTACCATGACATAGGGCAACATGTATGGTAGTTGGTGACGGCCATGAAAAAAGGTGAAAAGAATCTGATTAGAAAGTTGCCTGAAATTAAATACAAAAATGAAATTCGGGGGATTTTGTGGATTTGCATATTGCGTAAATATATTGTCATAAACCTTACTGAAACAAGTTTTAGAAAATCAAGTCATCTAAAAACTTCAGCTACTGGGAACATTACACAACTCTAAGGACAGGCATTGCCATAGCAGGGCATGAACAGAGACATTTCAGAGTCTAGGGAGAAAAATGCTTTGATTTTTGAGGAAAAGATTCTTACTCTTTGTCTTACACTTGAGATATAAACTAACATGTTGATGTTTAAATTCTACTGTAATCAGACATTTAGTCTTAAATGTAAATTAATCAACACACTATGAACATTTTGATGCTTGGAAAAATGCCTAACAGTGAGACCCAGATGTGTTTTCTGCCTCTTCAAATGTTGATTATACAATATTTGGAAGAGGAACGTGTGTTATTGTCAAGGAATGTGTATTATTGTCAGCCTCTTTGTTTCATCTTCACTATGTCTTGTTTAGCCATCAGAATAGAAACGCTAAAGAATTAGCAATTGCTTGCCAAATCCCATGCTTCTCCAGGTATTCAAAAATAAAACTACCCCAAATTTTATGGCTTGCAGTTTTCAGCACATACCAATTATATTTTGAGCTATATTTTACCAGTGAAAAACTGATACCAAGATAGCCATGATGTTTAAAACTTCTCTTTTCTTCTCATTTTCAAAGTTCAACTTTTTAAAAAAGAAATCGTATTTGTCTTTAAAAAATATCTTTACTCTTTCCTTTTGAAGAAGAGTTTCAATTTTTATTCTTCCAATGTTATTCTTAAAGCTGTATGACACTGCATCATTTAAAAAAAATTCCTACGAGAAGAGATACCCTAGATTAAACTGTTTGGGGCTAATAAAACACAGTGTGAAATCAAAGTAAGCTAAGAGATGTTCCTCAGATATCTCCTGATTTAGAACCTGGAGAAGCAGTAATATCTGTTACCAATCACAGAGAATTCTGGGAGCAATAGGAAACTCAAGGGTAAGGTAAATAAACTGAATTCTTGGGTATAGAGGCCCAATAGTTCTTTTATACTTTGTCATATATTAATTAATTTAACAAATATTTTATGAACTCTAAGTTTCAGGCACTGTGCAGGCACGTATGTTCTCTGGTATTTAAACTAGGGGAATAAGAACATATCTTTATGGTTAACAGCATAGATGAATAAATGTTATAATAAATATGTATATAAATATGCATATGTATGTAATAACAAAGATTTCCCTTTTGTTGACTGTGGCACTAAGAGAAATGCTTTCTATAAATGTTTTAGAAATTGGATTGTTAGTCCAATATAAACCATTGCTTGATCCATTAACATTCAAGAGTAACATTTGCTATTCATTATTTTCTTGAGGTCACTTTCCATTTTAGGTGTCAATGTGAAGTACAGCATATTGTCAGTTTCACAAAATAATAATGATTTGAAAAACAGTTAAGGCCCTCTGATGAGTTTGTCATGAAATTCCTATCAGAGAGACTTTGTTTGAATCTGTTTTGTTTTATATAATAAAAAATATATTCTCAGTATAAACCTACAACCATACATTTAAAAGAATGGTTTCCACTTGGGTTGAATAAACAGCTATACGGACAGGATGTAAACCTACCATCCAGCTTTGTTTTGTAGTAGATGAACCAGTTACTAGAATTATGTATATTTTCAAACCTACTAATCTGTGACCAGAATACGATCTACCATGATCACTATTTAAAATTTTAATGGACCACACTCATCATTACTATCCTCCCCAAATGGTGATGCTTTCCATAATGGAATGGATTCTTTTATTGTAAAAGAAATCCCATTGCTTTATTTCTACTCCATTTAACTTCATTCCTTGCAACTTTGAGTTCATACTGCTGTTTAAATTTATTTTGGTATTGTTTAAATATAATCAAGATGAAACTGTTTTTAAAATAAATTAACTAAATAGTTTGTTACTATTACTCTCGGTGGCACCTCAGATTGTTTTCTTGGTTTTTTATCTCACGTTGTTCTCTTTAGGTCATTTTATACTCTATCTTCCTTTTGCTGAGCTGTGGACTGTGTTACTGATACTCAAATCAAAATCTCCTTTGCAGAATTATCTTACATTTTCTCCACCAGCATACATCCAATTGCCTTACAGGATCTCTACTTGATACTTCACACATTATTAATCTCCACAAGTCCAAAACGAAAGCCATTACGTTCTCCCAAATGTATCAAAACTCTTTTCTTCCAGTATGTCCCATTTTGATTTGTAGCCTAACCACAATCCCTGGCCACAAAGCCAAACTACTGGAAATCATTTATCTTAGTAAGGATGTCAGTTTATAGGCTAGTTGACATAATTGACAAACCCCTTGAACTTGATAGCTTAATGTAACACAATTTATTTCTCACTCTCATCATAGTAAAACAAACAAAAAAACCAAAACAGGTATTCCTGCTGGTTGGTATCTCTCCTGCAATACTGACTCAGAAATGCAAATTCCTTATATCTTTTGTCTCCAAGTTTAACTTTTGGCTCCCAAGGTGACTGTAAGTGTCCTCTCCATATGGGTAGAAAGCATACAGATTTACTCTTCAGTGGCTTCTATTGACCAAGCTTAGAAGAGCATACAACTTTTCTGCCGTAATTTTATTAAGTAGATCCCCATGCATGACTACACCGAACTGCATGACAGTTGCAAAATTTAGGCACCTGGGTGTCCAGAAGGAAAATAAAATGGGTTTTGGTGATCACATAGACTCCATCATCATAGAGTCTTCTCTACATCTTCCCTTTGCATTTCCAAATGTCTTTATCAGTGTTTACGTGGCTAGCTCATTCTATCTCTCTTCCCTCTTAACAAGTACAATGGGTTTTTAATTGGTCTATAAAACAGAATGATAATAGTGCCAAAATTTCAAGTTTATTTTAAGAAATAAGGATGATCAATGTATCATTCCTTTTATATAATAGTGTTTAATAGATTTGGATTCCACATCATTTTGTTCCCACATGGACCAAGAAATGCTTAAAGACAATGTGCATGTTGCATCAAATTTACATCCACATATCTGTTTTACAAGATTTCAAGATTCCAAGTGATGTTGGGAAAGCCGGAGAGCCACACATAAATCAATGAAATTAGAACACTCATTCATACCACGCACAAAAATAAATTACTCAAAATGGCTTAAAGACTTAAATATAAGACAAGATACCATAAACCTCCCAGAAGAGAATATAGGCAAAACATTCTCTGATATAAATTGTAGCAATGTTCTTCTAGGACTGTCTATGAAGGCAATAGAAATAAAAGCAAAAGTAAACAAATGAGACCTAATTAAACTTACAAGATTTTGCACAGCAGAGGAAACTATAAACAAAAAGAAAAGACAACCTACAGAATGGCAGAAAATATTTGGTAATGATGTGACTGACAAGGGCTTAATTTCCAGAATATACAAACAGCTCATACAACTCAGTAACAATAAAATGAACAACCTAATCAAAAAATGGGCAGAAGATCTAAGCAAACATTTCTCCAATGAAGACATATAAATGATCAAAAGGCACATGAAAAAATGCTCAGTATGGCTAATTATCAGAAAAATGCAAATCAAAACTACAATGAGGTATCACCTCACACCAGTCAGAATGGCCATCATTCAAAAGTCCACAAAAGATAAACCCTGGAGAGGCTGTGGAGAAAGGGGAACCCTCCTACACTGCTGGTGGGAATGCATTTTGCTGCAGCCACTATGGGAAACAGTGTGGAGAGTCCTCAAAAGACTAGGAATAGACTTACCATACGACCCAGGAATCCCACTTCTGGGCTTGTATCCAGAAGGAACCCTACTTCAGGATGACACCTGCACCCCAATGTTCATAGCAGCACTATTTACAATAGCCAAAACATGGAAACAGCCTAAATGTCCATCAACAGGTGACTGGATAAAGAAGATGTGGTATATTTATACAATGGAATACTACTCAGCCATAAAAACCGACAACATAATGCCATTCGCAGCAACATGGATGTTCCTGGAGAATGTAATTCTAAGTGAAGTAAGCCAGAAAGAGAAAGAAAAATACCATATGAGATCACTCATATGTGGAATCTAAAAAAACAAAAACAAAAACAAACAAACAAACAAAAACAAAGTGTAAATATAGGACAGAAATAGACTCATAGACAGAGAATACAGACTTGTGGTTGCCAAGGGGGTGGAGGGTGGGAAGGGATAGACTGGGATTTCAAAACTGTAGTATAGATAAACAAGATTACACTTTATAGCACAGGGAAATATACACAAAATGTTATGATAACTCACAGAGAAAAAAATGTGACAATGAGTGTGTATATGTCCATGAATGACTGAAAAATTGTGCTGAACACTGGAATTTGACACAACATTGTAAAATGATTATAAATCAATAAAAAATGTTAAAAAAAAAAAGAAGTTGTGATATAGAGAGAGAATGGAATACTACTCAGCCATAAAAAGAATAAAATAATGCCATTTGCAGCAACATGGGTAGACCTGGAGATTGTCATACTAAATGAAGTGAGCCAGAAAGAGAAAGAAAAATATCATATGATATCACTAGTATGTAGAATCTTACAAAAAGACATAAATGAACTTATTTACAAGCCAGAAACAGACTCACAGACATAGAAAACCAACTGATGGTTACCAGGGAGGAAAAGGGGTAGGGAGGGATAAATTAGGAGTTCGGGATTTACAGATACTAACTTCTATATATAAAATAGATAAACAACAAGTTTCTACTGTATAGCATATCTTCATATCTTGCAGTAACCAATAATGAAAAAGAATATGAAAAAGAATATATGTATGTATATGTATGACTGAAACATTATGCTGTATACCAGAAATTGACACAATATTGTAAACTGACTATACTTCAATAATTTTAAAAAAAGATTTAAAGATTCTTTTGATAGTGTACACAAAATGATACCAAGATAGGTCAAAGGAAGAACTATTTGTTATATATCTCCAAACAAAAGATGGGTGTCAAGCAAGGCCACACTGGCACTTGCACCTGAGAACTGAGTAACAACAATCTGGAGCTCTAGGGGGAAGCTTACATATAGCAAGAGGGATGAGGTTAGCTAGGTTTCCAGGGCACCCTAGAGATGGACTAATTTGAATAATTTTGCAGGCTCTGGGAAATAGAGGAGCATTTACTTGATCTCTCTTTCTCTGTCTCTCTCATTTTCTGGTACCTGGCCTGCAGCAATTAGGGTAGGTGCATGGTGGCCCCCACTATGAGAGCCTGATAAGGGAAGTAGTTCCGGTGTGGAGTTAATCAGCTGTTCAAGGAATACTGACTAGTCAGGGTTTCAAAACTAGGTCAAGAAAAAAAATGATTTAAATACCTTATAGAGTTCTTGGTAAAAATAACTACCTGTTTATCTTTGTTAAATAGAACGAAACTAATGTCCTGGGAAAATATTACTCAACATTATTTCTTAGGTCTTGTGCTTAGTATTAATGTTTGGCTTTGGTTATCCTGACATCAATGATAAATCTGAATAGTTACTGCAATGCCTTTTATTATAAATCTATTAGGAGATAGTGATATATTGCATCAATGTGTTTAATTTTCAGTAATCTTTTAAAACTCCAGAAGGTTTTTAAAATAATGAATTTTCACTTCTGACCATAAGTTGACTCATTTTTTGGTATCATTTTAGACAACGTCTCCAGACTCTCACCTCCATCATCTGATGCAGAAACATCATGTGCACAGCTATCTTTCATCTCAGTTGCAACTATTTCATGTTTAACCAATCAAAAAATATTCACACTGTCTCAATTTACTATACATTCTATTTTAGTTGTCATTAGCAAATAGAAACATTGTCACTTTCTGGTCTCAACAGCTGTGAAACATAATGGACATTCAAGAGAAAAAGAAAGTTATTTTTATTTTATTGTATATCATGCATCCTCGTTTAGCCTATTTTTGATTCTCAATCATTTGGGATGCCTTGCACAATTCCATCTGCTACAGAGAGCTGGCATGGTGCTCTCCTTGGAATCAATATGTATTCCTGTTATGTCTTCCTCATCTTGAGAGCAGGAAGAAGAGAAACCATTTTCATCTCTCCTAATGCCAGACACCTGTTTCAATTGTCAGCTTTGGTTCATGAAATTCAGTCATTTCCAGGATTATTATAAACTTACACTGGGAACAATTCTGGCAAAAGACATGCTTTGATTGGAGGCACTTTCTTCTGGTTTCATCTTTGTCCCATTTACTTTCCTGTTGCTGCCAGCTTTTTCCCTCAGTTTTCATCCATTTTTTCCCCCTAATTTTCGCTACTGAGTACCCTATCTATAAAGGAAAACTCTAAGATTTCTTTGGTCCGCATATGATA
The DNA here is from genome assembly GCF_048773025.1 of Camelus bactrianus. Lineage (NCBI taxonomy): Eukaryota > Metazoa > Chordata > Mammalia > Artiodactyla > Camelidae > Camelus > Camelus bactrianus. The sequence continues at coordinate 38,675,674 of NC_133540.1, forward strand.
GATTCTCTGTTCTGGTGATGATGAGACTGAGCTAAAAAGATCTTTGTTTAGAATATGCCCAAGATAACCTTATGCTATTCAGCCGTTTACAAAAGTTACGGCAGCCTAGTTAGCAATAATCTTATCTGTACTAAATATAGTGCTTTTATGTAAATTCCTTATATGTACATAAATTTATTTGACTTTTACACACCTTGTGAGCTAAGTAGGTCAGTAGAGTTGTTTCTGTTTCACAGATCAGGACTGAGGCTGAGAGAGGTTAAAAACTGCAGAAAGGTCATTGCTTTTTTCTATTAACACAAAATCATGCATCATTCTTCAATATCTTAAGAAATCTTAAATAACTAACCCAAATAATTTTTTAAATAATGTGATATGTTCCAATAAATGTCAGAAGAAATAGTTAAAATAGAATATTTATAATTCAAACTGATTCTTAACACGCCTTAGTCAAAAGCTATGTGGAAATTCTATTTTCAGGATATTTGCCTAGTATCTTTGATTTACACTAAACAAATGTATGTCCTTTAGCTTAGAGTAAATAAATTATTAAATATAATTTTACACCTGAGTTTTCAGTCCTGTAAATGTTAATCTTGTATACTTCTTTGAAATTAAAAAGAGCAAAGAGCGCTGTGAAGAGCCGAAAACATGGCACTATTTATTATAACTCATGTTACCTGTCAATGAATGTAATTGTTGATACATATTTACTCCTATATTTTTTATGATGCTGTAGCTTATTTATATAATTGATAAAATATTCTGTTTGACCAAACCTGTCCTCTGTACAACTATACTCACATGAAGCCAAGAACTTTAAAATGCATAATTTAATAGGATCTCTAGAATTACAAAAGCTAATACCAGGGTCAAAAATTTATTTTTAGTAAACATTTGAAAGAGAGAAATAACTTGGCCAATTTGCTAATAAAATTTTCTTGGCTAGCTTAGCCACAGAATATAATCAAATTTTTTCAATAAAATCTGGGTAGTAAAATGTTATGTGGAAAAATTAGCGTTATTCATTGTGCAAATTCATTCAACAACTGTGTGTTGATTGTCCACTATGTAACAGTATATGCACAGACCACTCCAAAAAGTAAGGTTACAGACCATAATGTGTCAGTAGGTGTTTGTGTAAGTAATTTCGAGAAAAATACTCTTGAGAATTTGATGCAAAAATTTATTTCATTGTCTTTACCAATGAGTATAAATGACTGTCAAAAGTTCTTGAAAATCTGCCTACTTACTATCCTTAAATTTGCTATGATCTTCATAGGAAGTTTCATCCACTTCACTAAATGCAAAATTTCAGCCCAGGATCATTTTCCTACCCTCTGCCCCAGCACCTCAGTGTGGAAAAATTATCTCGTATTTTGGAAAAATGTCCTTGTCCATCTTACTACGTTTTCCCAGTCTGTGATACAAGACAGCAGACAGCTAACATTCCCAATGGGACGGGCTTTTTCCCTTCAGGATGCTGTGCTGGTCTGCTTGGGCTGCTCTAACAGAGGGCCACGGACTGGATGGACTGAACAACAGGAATGTATCTTCCTACAATTCTGGAGACTCAATCTGAGATCAAGGTGTCAGCAGGGTTAGTCTCCTCTGAGGCCTTTTCCCTTGGTTTATGGTTGGCCAACTGCTCTCTCCATCGCCACCTGGGCTTACTTCTGTGCATGTCTCTGTCCAATTTGTTCCTTCTAAGTCACCAGTTGTACTGGATTAGAACCCATCCTAATGATCTCACTTTAACTGAATACCTCTCTAAAGGCCCTACATCCAAATACTGTCACATCTTGAGGTATTGGGGGTCAGGACTTCCACCCTGGATTTTGAAGGAACACAATTCAGCCCATAAATGATGCTAAAATCTACCAATCAAGGTATATACCAGGGATCTATCCAGAGAACTTTTCAAAACATTATTTCTTATCTTCCCAAATCTAAACAACTCATTTATTTTTTTGGCATTCCATTTGGAAACCTTAAGTATCCTCGTGATTGGAATTCTCTATGTTGTAGTATTCTATACATTATGTTTTGATTGTACATCTGCACAGAATTCTTTGGTGAGTATTTAGCTATTTTGCATTACATGTTATACAAGCCAGTAGAGTCCTCAGGTACTTGGAGAAATAAGTCCTGGGTATTTAGAAAAGCCTATGTCTCTCTAGATCTAATGCTTTTACCTCTTTTCCCTTGGAAACTGGGTACCTTCTAATTTCTGTAGCAGAATCAAAATAATAAATAGATATTTGAAACTCCATGACCACCAAAAAATGTGTGTTTGTATGCACTTTACGACTAAGGTTTTCCTTGAATAAAAATTTTAGTTTGCTTTCTACTCCAATTGCTCTCATTAAAATGACAGAGCTGGGCTTCTTAGCCACTTCCTTCAAGAGAGTAACAATTTTCTGTCTGACTATATTTAGGAATTTACAATTTTCTAAATGAGGCCTCTAATCCTAAGGTGGTTTATGAAGTACCCTTCTTGCTTATTTTAAATATCTTCCTTTTCTATACTCTATCTCCTCCGTGTGTTTATTGAGAGCTGCACAATTTTTTTTCACACTAAGCAACTATTCACATACCCAGTATTTCATCTCATACATTTAAGAATGGAAATATTTATGTCTTCTTAGCTATTGAAATAAGTGAGAAAATTCCTTTGATCTTTTATTTCCCCATCCAAGTGTAATTTGTTGAAATAATTGATTTCAAGTTTCTTCCTTGTATTTTAGATTCTAAATTAAAAATAAATATTCCTAACAGGGAACAAAGATGTTCAAACTCTTTAAGCATTCCCTTTATTAACCAAAACATAGTAGCACAGAGATGAGGACAATAAATTTTCAAGCATATGGAGAGTGACATTTGTTTGTATGTTTACTGCTTATTTGGTTTGTGTTTTATTACCATATTATTCTTAGATTAGTAAATTGATGCATATAAATGTATCAGAGGGACACTAGATCTAGATTCCACATAAATTATTTTTTGGTAAATTTCTCAACATATATAAAATTAGTAGGAGTTAAATCCCAGTTATTACTTCTCCAAAGCACCTCTAGGACCTAGTGAATATCTACTATCATAATTTTAAATTATCACCTTTTATTTTTATCAGTCAGATCAGTTCTTATCAATGAATTGGTCATGAAAAGCTTTCTGCAGTAGAAAGAACCCTCAGAGTTCACAGTGTGTCTCCTGTGTTCATGCCTCTTCAGCAGAGCTCCAACACCTACAAGAAAAGCTCCTAAGAATTCCCTGGAAGTTAGCTCTTGTACTTTTATCCATTCACATTTTCATACTCCCCAGAGTGTCATTCAATTCTGGAAGGGTTTCTGGCATCCTTGGGTTTCCATAATAGTTTCTCTCATTTTTATAACTAGTATGACAAATTTAATATTAGAAGTTACAAATTTTTCATCAGCATCTCCAATTAGATGATCTAGCTATGCATTATATTGACTTTACTTTTTAAATTAATTTTTCACTGTTATATTATTTTATTAATTTTTTGGCAGGCGGGAAGTAATTAGATTTTGTTATTTATTTTTAGAGGAGGTACCGTGAATTGAACCCAGGATTTTGCGTATGCTAAGCATGTGCTCTATCACTTGAGCTGTACCCTTCCCCCTATATTGACTTTAAACTTTTCCTGTTAGAAGTTAACTATAATGGATTTCTTGATTCAGAAATGTTGACTATTAGAAATGGTCACTTGACAGGCCAGGAAAGATCCCAGCAAGTTGCCAGTGTGAGATACTACAGGACAGGATTCTTACAGATCAGGCAGCAAAATCAAGGCAATGGCACTTGTATAATGATTTAAATTTGACAAAAAATGTTTCATCATTATTTCCTCTTACTGATAAAGGGACTGCATCTTAGATCACTTGAATGACCTACTTATGAGGCAATGTCTTCTGGCCATTTTTAATACCAGAAAATTGAAGCAATTGTGAGATAGGCAGAGTAGGGCGAATGGTGTTAATGAGATTGTTACCCACTTTGCTGTCTTGGAAATTCAGCCTTAAAAAACATGATTACATCATCAACAACAAGACCCAAACATATTTATGGTGAGATATCTCTTCTTAATCTCTCTCTCTCATGATGAAGCCAAACCAATAGTATGAGAACCAGCTTAGGCCAGTTTTCACAAAGAATGGCTTTTCTCCGAGATTGAAAGACAATATCCTGAGGATAGTATTAAATGACCAGCATGGCTAAGTGCACTGTTCAACTTTCAATTCATTGTCAAATGAAATTGGTATAGTGTCAAAAACCATCAAAAACCTAACACAACAATTTCTCCCTGGAGAAACATACTGTAACTATTACAAGGCACTTTTAAGGTTTATTGATTTGGAGATAGGAAGCACAGCTAGATGGGAGCGGCGACAGAGATGAAGTGCATTTCTTAGCATAATAAACATGTTCCCAGGTCAGGGATCATACGTATATAAAAACAGAGCATCATTTAATTGTCATATGTTCTATTTTTACAGCTGTATTTGTACCAGATTCTGATTATCCAAATGACAAAGATTTTGCTTTTTCAGATGCTGGTACCAATATAATCTGTGCTTTTTCTCTGATAGGAAAATAAGGAGGATAGTTTTTAAAAGTCTAAGGACTCTGAAGATAAAGGAATCATGGCATAGCTTAAAGTCTCTGTGTAACATCATGATATCAACGTTAGCAGAATTCAGAAAGTTGACCAGCCCATTTCCCATATTTGTTTTATCCCTACTTAGTATCTTTCTGGAGTGCAGGGTCTTTACAATGCATTTCTGAGTAAAGGTGACTATTGAATTGATTTTCCCCTGGGTAGATTTAGCGTTATAATTATGCTTGTTTACAGTACTAAAAATAGTACCAGTAAAGTGTGTTTTTAAATACTCTCTATTCAAAAATGTGCTACTTTACCATGCAATTTTAACAGTGCTGCTTCAACATTATTTGATCAAATTTGAACTGTATATTAAAACTGGCAAATAAAATAGTGACTTAAAAGCTACATTAACAAAATTCATAGCCACTTTCTAATTCAAGGACACCCACAGTACATTTTTCATTTTGTTTTAATACTAAGAAGGTTATTTCCTTTATAATAAGTCTAAACAGATTATACATGTATATCGATAATAGAACAAACTTGCTTCGTTTATTTTACATATTTATAAGTTCAAATAAAAATAGCATTATATATTATCAGGTGTGACAAATGTCCACGTCTAGTAAATTAGGGAGTCTCTTTAAGAGTCTTCAGTAAACATTTGAATTTTGTGAATATGTCCAAGACTTTTTGTCATCATTAAACAAGTTTATACTTCTCATAAGATTTTTCAAAGGGGTTTGTGACCTCATATACTAATAACTACTACATTGGAGGCATTTCTACCCAATTCAAGAATAAAGAGATGCTACCCAACATCACTCATATTATCTATCTTGTTCTAAAAATTATAGCTTATGTGTGAGGACATAAAACAGAAAAAAAAAGGTAAGTGATAAGGGAAGTGTTTTTATTTACAGAAGGCATAACACTCTGAATGATATTTAACTGATGAATTATTAGATTTGTAAAGAAAGTTTAGTGCAATAGATCAGTATAAGAAAAATTCTGATGAGGAAATTAATAATTGTTATATCCTGCAAAGATTAATAGAAATATATAATGGGAAATGCCCTCTTTCATAATAGCATACATAGTCACAAAATAACTGGAGTAACCTTAAGGATATTAAGTATGGATCATATATGAAGAAAGCAATATAAACTATCAAATATATAAAAAGGAAGGAAATGAGAGGTTTAGCATATTATAGAATGGAAAGTTTGAACATTTGCAATATAGTTTCTTAAAAAATAATGCAATTTCAACCTGAATCATAATTTTTAATTTTATTTTAGAAATTTGAAAAAGTTATCTTAAATTCTACTTAAAAGTATCAAATAGATGGAAATAAAATGAAGGGGCCATAATCCCATAACATAGTGTAAAGATACAAAAGCAGAAAATAATTTATGTTTTGGGAACTAATAATGTCAACACATATAATTAGGAGGCAATAAAATCAACTGGGAAGTGGATGGTGCTTGCCCTCTTTGTTTTGCTCTTTGTTATTGAAAAGAATTTTCAATAACATAAGTGAGAAGAAGTCCACTACACACAAATAAGTAGATTTCTATAGGTCACCATTAGATAATTTAAAAGAAAAGAAAATTAGAAAATATATTTGATTTTAGTCACAAAAATAAAATATTAAAGAGTAAAACTCTCAAAAAGTATGCAAGCCTTATTAAAATAAAGACAATAGTACTTTACCTAATGGCCCTAAAAGATATAAGGGATGGAGAGACATGCCAAAAGCCTGGATAAAAAGACTAAAAATTTTAATGATGCCGGTTCATCCAAATAAATCCATATATTCAATGTGCTTCTGAACAATACAACAGTCATTTGTATGAAGATAATTATATTTGAAAGAGAAAGTGAAGATGAATATTCTAAATAGTTCTGCAAAAAGCAAACAGTGAAGAAGAGTATTTTCCACGGATTAATTACTGTGAAATGATAGGAATTAAAAGAGCAAGTAACTGCAATAAACAAACCAGGGAACCCAGACTAGAATTCTAGAAACTGACTCATCTATCTGAAGATTTACCTAATGATAAAGGTAGGACTGAAAACCAGAAGGAAAACTGTAAGTTATACAATAAATGTTCTTCTAGTTATTCAAATCATATAGAAAATTCCAGATGGATTAGAAATTACACTTTAATTTATTTAGAATTGATTTAATTTATATAAGTGTAGATAAATATTAACAGTATATACACAAACACATTTGTTCAGTGGGATTTCAATTAGGAAAATAATTTTGGGGTGAAGAAGGCTTTCTAAGTAAACACTAAACTTAGAAATCATAGAAAAGATAATGATGTGGATATATCGATAATTCTCTATTTTAAGTGCTATTGTATTTAATATTGAAAGGTCTTTTGCAATTCAATAAAAAATTTTAAAAACATAAACAGCCTACTCCCAGAATACAGTGTGACATTGGCCAATACATTTATCAAAGTATGACCTAACACAATTATTCAGGGAAATTTAAATAAAGCAACACAGAAATGCCAATTTTTATCACTCAGATATTAAAATATTAATCAGAAAATAAACATGGTACTGTATTATTAATAATATTATAAACTGGAACAGCCCTTTTAGTTAACAATTTAGCAGTATCAGAAAATTTAATACGTTGAAATACATCAACCTTGGAATTCTATTTCTAGTTATCCTGTAAAATTTCTGTTCTTTATATAAAAATATGTAGCAAAATTTTAATTCTTGATACATGGAAAAACAACTGTTAAGGAACTATATTTCCATCATCAGTATGTGGTTAAATAAATTGCAGTGTACCCACACAATAGCAGAGCAAGGCTGACTTCTAAGTCAAAAGTATATCGGTGTGTAAAACAGCAAATGAAAGAATATATAAGACATATATTCATTTATGCTAAATAAAAAAACCCCCATAACTATGTATTTTATTTCATTAACTATTCTTTTTATGTTTATAAAGAATAAACTGCAAACTTGTAACTGTGGTTGCCTCTGGAAACAGGAGTATTTGAGAAACACTAAGGATAATGGTATTGGAAAAAAATGAACATTTAACTGACTATAGTCATCTGTTACTTGAGATAAGAATACATTTAAGTATTGCATATAATTTTTTATAAATCAAAACCAAAATTTTGATTAAAAAATGATAAAATCCTAAGATCTGAAACTAAGGAAAAAGAGCTTTCTAAATTTTAGAAAAATTTTTGGAAAATAACAAAGGAATAAAGGGAAAAGTTGACTGATGGGGCAAAATTAAATTAATAATTTTCCATAGCCATCAATAAAGAATAAAGTTTTAAAGTAAGCCATAAACAGAGTATGCTTGAGTCAAATACAATAGAGAAAAGGTAACATTCTTCAAGGTGACGAATTCACTCCCCACCCAACACCAGAAAAGCCTATGTGAAACAAACATGTTGAATTGTCTTATAATGTTACCTGGCCAGAAAAGAAAAATACTGCTAAAAACATATTTCCAAACACACCTGATAAAGGAGGTTTTACAAAGTTTTGTTTTGATTTGTTTTTGTTGTTTCTCATAGAAATAAGTTAAGGTTGGAACCTGAGTGCTTGGAAGGGATGAATTTTGGAAGGGGGTCCACGGTGCACGAGTTAGAATTGGGGTTGAATAGGCCAAGCTGAAGAAGTTTGCAAATTAGATGTCTATTCGGCTTTTCAAAGCAGTGATTTTCTGCAACATCTTGCAATCCTGTCTTTCAAGAGACAGTTCCTGGCCTCAGAGCTCATGTCTGCAAGTTTGTAATCTTTGTAAATTTTTACTTGATTTCTCAGTGCTGAAGGAAATGATAGTTTTGAGACAGATTATGTATCTTGAAACATCTCAGAAAAGTGGTTTTTTAGGAGGTACTGCTTCAGACATTCTTGATCATCCACATGAGTTCATCTGAAGCTGTGGACAATCTCACATGAAGCACCTGCCTTCATCTTCTCTACCTGAGAACTTTCTAGCTCATGTCCCCAGGACAAACCTCCAACAATGGGTGAAGGGAGTCCCAGCCTCCAGCTTCTAGGGGCACAATTGGAGCCAATTTCTACACAGCTTCCCAGGCCCTCATGGGACCACCAACACTTCTATTCAAGATAGGAACACAGCTGCCTGGTCTTCCCGATCTTCAGCCTTACCCTGAATATCTGCACAGCCTCTATTTTTATTGTTTTCATTATACATGAATTATGAATAATGTGGCCTCTTTATCTTACTCAGGCAACTTACTTCACTCTGTATCTTAATTTTGAATTTTTTAAACAAAGATAAAGCAACTATCAAGAGTCATTGTAAAGGTTAAGGTTTAAGTAAAATGCTTAGGTTCATGGCTGTGAACCAATACCAACAATTGTAACAGTGATGATTATTAGTACCATTTTATAGTTACTGTGATTGTTATTGCCCAAGTTTCCTACATATATTTTGAGCCTAAGAAAAAAATTTCCCACCTCCTCAACCAAGAAATCATTCAGCCTTTAACCATTCACCACTTTTAAGAAATTGTGCAAAATAGATACCTTTAGAAAACGCCATGTTTATCTTAAACCTGATTATTTGTCATTTTATCAAATACATTTAGATTTTTGAACTATAATTTACAGAATTAAAAACTCATTATCATATAATAAGTGCATACCTTGATGAATTATCCCAAAATGCATGTAACTGTGATCCTCATAACCAGATTGAGAAACAGCATATTGTCAACAGCTCTCTTTGTACTTTCTTCTGCAACAACCTCCTTCAAGGGCAATCACTATTCTAATTTTCTAAAGAATATATTGGGTTTCCCTGTTTAGACTTTACTTTTATCATTAATGTAAGTTATTCTTTTGTATCCACCTTTTCTCACTTAATATTTTGTTTGAGAGATTTATCTACATCATCAGTGCTTTCTAAAGCTAATGTTAACTTGAATCCAAAATGTATTAGAAGCTTAAGAGTCAGAATCCAGACTCTTATTTGGATCCCCTAGAACACCCAAGGTAGAGCATACTTTGACAAATGCTCAGTAAAACCTTGAAGAAATATTTTAGCTCTTTGTTTCTCAAAACAATGATTCCTCACCAAGATTTTTCACCTTCCTGCATCACCACACTAACCTATTACTTCTCCAGGTTCTCTTCTGTAGTCTTCCCCAAATCTTCTACTCCCTTGCAAACATAATGATCCATATTTAAATATAGATTCATATAAATATAAAATATTCAAAGCTGTCCATTAGAGACAACCTAGCATACAACAACCGGTAACATGCTTTTATTGAGTGTTCTATGTTAATTTTAACTTGGTCTAGATATTTTTACAATTCAAGTGGATTAACCCAGGGATCACTGAATCACCTTTTGTGTCATCTCTCACTTTCCCATTAATGGATCAAATATGTAGATCATGTTCTTTATTATTCATACCATTCATCACCTTTAATGGAAATTTTTAGCTGGTTGATTAAAAGGCATAGGGAAAGTTGGTATTATTTTCTAAAAGTCTATTCCTTATAGATGATTCTACTTTCCTTCGTAGTACTACTTTAAAAGTTCATTCCTACTTTGGATTACAGACTTGATAAATTTCTCAACATGTTTATCTGTTGCTTCTTAAAGTACTTTTCAAAAAAGACCCTATTGAATTTTAGAAAGAAAAATCAGGGAAAGTCAATGATAGGGGAAAAAAAAGAAACTACAGTAAACAGACTACAGTTTTTAAAAGTAAAAGTAAAACCATGTGGCTGAGGGGCAGTGGTTTCTTTCTTTTTTTGTTGTTGTTGTTCAAAGAAGAGAGAAATGTTTGAAGTAAATGGAAGAAATTTTAGTTTACTGTGAACATAACAAATACACTACCCACAAGTCTGTTACAGCACAGATGAAGAAGTTAGTTCAAAGTGACAGGGAGAAAAAGCACCATTAAGTTTTTATAACCCTGCTACCAAACTAACATTGCAAACACCTGGTGAACTTGCATATTTGAAGAAAGGTAGAAAGAACTTCTAAAAACTAAACAGAAAAACTTCTGATTGCATGCAGGTGTAGCAGCCATACTCTGAAAAACATGTGATTTTTAAAGTGCACAAAGTTCTTAGAAATTAGGTTGTCATTACCTAAATCATTTGGAATATTCTAGAAGCTCAAATGTTACTCAGGTAGTTGAGGAAAAAATATTCCTACTTTGAATTATTCTTACTGATTGCTTTAGATCTACCTTGCAAATAATAGAAAACTTTTAACTTTGGGATTAAATCACAACGTAGACAATGTTTTCCCTCTTATTTATGAATTCTGCACAAGCAAACATTTTTTTAAGTTGAGGAAATATCTACATGGATAATATCTATTTGTATATGAACCATATTGCAGAATGTACAAATGGTGGTGTTTATTTATTTTACTTATGAAAAAACATCATTGTTTTTGTTTTGTTTTGCTCCTACCTAGATTTTTATATGATCATTAAGCACGTTGACATTAGTTACCTTCTGAGAGTCACCCATGCCAATGGAGCACATTGGTTATAAAAGGTTTCCGCATTTATATTGGGCCTGAAGTTCAAGATAATTATTTCTCATTCCTAATGTATTTATGCTTTTTATCTTCACAGGGGCAAGCATTCCTTGAGATGGCTTTGAAATGCACACAGATTGGAACTTCAAGTAGCTAGACTCCTAACAACTTATTTTCTCCCCAAATCAATATTTAAAAAACAGGGAGAAGAACTTCTCTTTAAATATTGACTGCTTGTTTGAATGTCAAATACAGTGAACTTTCTATCAGTCAAGACCTTTCCAGTCTGATGCCTGCAAAAATTTACTCTGGTTCCAAATTATTCATTTTAAGTATCTTGTTCCATTTCTTGTATCTACCACATTTATATGTTTGAAAACACTTGGAGGGCTTTTTTCCCCTCAGACAGAGAAAGCAATTGAAAAAGAAAAAACTCACTAAACAATCTGAAAAACTTATTTAAAGAGTCACCTGAGGTGTAAAAGTAAAAACTAACTTGTTTTCAAATTTTTCTTTATAGTTTAGAGATCATTTTAAGGTGGCGTCATCAACCTCCTGAATTAATACATTGAGTTATGTCCATAAACGGTACAAAACAATGATTGTGTTAGCTTACTTTTAGCAGCTCTGACTCATTCTTGAAAGAAAGAGCTGTAGAGCATTTGCGTTTTAAAAGAAAGGGTGTCCTCATGTAACACTGCATTATGATTTGGCATTTTGACTCCGTACAATGAAGCAATGAATGGTCTTTGTTTTACTACAAGGATAAAAGAAACAATCCCTGATTAAAAATTTGAACTTGGAGCTCAAATAGTGTTCTGCTTCCCTCGCTTTCACAAATGGTGTATGCTAGGGATTACAATAGAATCTCAAATATTATGTTACCAGATTACTCTAACGGAAAGATCACCTTTCTTCCTTTAAGTTAACAAATACATTGCTGTACACATCTTGTATATGTTAGCAGAAATCCAGGCACCAATAGAAATATCTAGCCTTACAAAATCATCATCTTATTCTCACTACTTTTATTTATTTATTTATTTTTATTTTTTTATTTTTACTTTTTCAAGTTTCAGTGTAATGGTTAGAAATGTTCCAACCAAATACCTATGGGAATTTTTCCAAAAATTTTACAAAGTCTCAGAATCCACATTTTTTAATTGGCATACAAAGTATCTATTTCATGATTGTGAAGATAAAATTTAAACAACTTAGCATAATGCCTACACATAATAAAAATAATACTCAATAAAAATCATTTTTATAATAGGTTCCTGTGATTGTTTTATCATAGTTTCTAAAGCTCTCTCAAATCATTTTGGGAACAAGTTTTTATAGGAATTTATGAATCTGAAAGAAAGGTGTTATCATGTATGTATTTTACATCCCATAATGCCCAGCACATTTTGAGGCACATTATTGATATTTAATAAACATTTGTACAAGTGAACAATAGCCCCCAAATTGCTTTACAACTATTAGATTCTAGCACTAGAACTAGAAAGATTTACATCCTCTGAGGAAGAGATCGTATTTCCATGGATCTGGGTGTTGTAATTCTAGGAATAACCACCAACACTTAACAAAAATTAAGCAATTTTATTAAAAGAACTGAATGACCACTGTCTTACCACTGGCACTGCCTTACCATTGATAGATTGCTTTTTTTTTTTAAGATATATTAAGCTTGAATGATAACTAAGAATAGTATCCTGCCCCTTAGTTCAAAGATTTTAAAACTCATACTTAGAAGAGTTATTATCTTTTATCTGCTGAGTGCATATGAACAAAAGATATCCAGAAGTCTACTGGGAAATATGACAGTCACGAGAATTTCTTGAATGAAAGTTTGGTAAAGTATCCTGGCATGTTTTTGATATGATTTTGAATACCCTGGCAGCAACATATACCCCGTTGTGATAAATTATGTTAGAGATAAAGGTTTGTTCTGGACCAGTGGGACTCTTGAGAAACAGAGTCCTAACAGATAAGTTGTTAGAAAAAGTTTTTAAATGACTGTTACGTTAGTGTAATCTGAATAGGCCTGCTGGTGCCTCAATGTTCCAGATTTACACGTATATAGGAAGTAAAACAGGAAAAGCATTTTCAAAGGTTCCTTTCTAAATGGTCTATGCCTAAACTATAGACATTCTAAGCACCTGAGCTGAGACCTGCTGATGTTTACAAGGGCCCCTCTTTATTGTTGAGCCCTAAATTCTACATGGTGTCTCCCCCAGAGAATGAGATTGTAAAAAGCAAAGCAAAACAAAACAAAACAAAACAAAACTCTGTTTTGCATTTTTTAGCCTTCTGGCAAGTGTTTTCTACTTGGTGTTCTGCCCTTGTCTTCCACATCCACAGCATTTGGCAGATGCCTAGAGGGATAACTGCATGCAGTATGTTAGACTCACTTCCCTTTGATTTCTTTTTCTCAGGGATCCTGTCCCTCAATTTCTCCCTTCTTGGATGCCTTGGTTGTTTTTCAATGCCCTCCTTTCAAAAAAAATCTAGCTTTCATAGTTATTCTCAGTTGGAGGCTCAGTTTGATACAAGCTACTCTAAATAGCCTGCAGCAGTCAACGGGAGATAGGATTTTTCTTTTTAAATGTTAAATGTATAGATTTTGTATATCAGGGCAGGGCAGCTATAAATGGGATTCCTGGTAAGATTATGATTCTTTGGGGCCAATGGCAAGATAAGAGCCATCATTTGGATTATTGTTCTGGACTCTGGAAAAATTCTTTAATTTTATCCCTTACTCAAATTTTCTTATATGGTGAATATTTCTAAGTTTATAACACTACAGAACTTTTAGGAAAGGTCTTGATACTTGAGGGTTAAAAAATCTACTCTTTACCCCCAATATCAGTAATGACCTGCTCTACTGCACGAGTTTTGCTCTCTGAAGAGCATGGTCCTTCAGAGTCTCTAGTGCACGTTTATAGTCACTCTCCTTTCTGTCAGTTGAAATCCCTAATAAAGAGATAAAGTTCTGGGACCTAGAACAGGATTTCATTATTTTATAATGATATCCATTTTTTTATTTAAGTACCATATTTTTATATTGATAGATTATACCATACAGCAATCAGTTGCATTTCTATACACTAACAACAAAATAGCAGAAAAAGAAATTGAGGGAAAAACCCATTTATCATTGCATCAAAAAGAACAAAACATCTAGGAATAAACCTACCTAAGGAGATAGAGGGCCTGCGCTCTGAAATCTGAAAACTATTAGACACTGACAAAAGAAATTGAAAATGACACAAATAGATGGAGAGAGATACCATGTTCTTGGATTGGAAGAATCAATATTATTAAAATGGCCATAATACCCAAGGCAATATACAGATTCAGTGCAATCTCTATCAAATTACCAATGACATTTTTCACAGAACTGGAACAAAAAATGTTAAAATTTGTATGGAAACACAAAAGACCCTGAATAGCCAAAACAATCTTGAGAAAGAAGAACAAAGCTGGGGGAATCATGCTCCCTGACTTCAGACCATACTAGAAAGCTGCTGTAATCCAAACAATATGGCACTGGCACAAAAACAGACACAGAGATCAATGGAACAGGGTAGAAAATCCAAAAATTAACCCACAAACTCATGGTCAATTAATCTACAACAAAGGAGGCAAGAATATACAATGAAGAAAAGATAGTCTCTTCAATAAGTAGTGCTGGAAAAACTGGACAGCTACATGTGAAAGAATGAAATTAGAACACTCTTTACCATATACAAAAAAAACTCAAAATGGGTTAAAGACCTAAATATATGACTGGATATTCTAAAACTCCTAGAGGAAAACATAGAACACTCTTTGACATAAATTGCAACAATATTTTTCCATCTCCTAGAGTAATGGAAATAAAAGCAAAAGTAAACAAATGGGACCTAATTAAATTTAAAAGCTTTTGCACAGCAAAGGAAACCATAAGCAAAACACAAGGACAACCTACAGAATGGGAGAAATGTTTGTAAATGATGCAACTGACAAGGGACTAATTTCCAAAATATACAATCAGCTCATACAGCTTTATATATATATATACACACACACACACACACACATATATATATACACATACACATACACACACACATAACAGCTTAATATATATAAATATATTAATAATCTTAATACATAAATATATATATACAGCTTAATATATATAAAACCCAAACAACCCTATCCAAAAATGGGCAGAAGATCTAAGTAGACACTTGTGCAAAGAAGACATACAAATGGCTAATAGGCACATGAAAAAATGCTCAATATTGCTAATTATCAGAGAAATGAAAATCAAAGCTACAACGAGGTATCACCTCACACCAGTCATAATGGCCATCATTCAAAAGTCCACAACGATAAATGCTGGAGAGGGTGTAGTAAAAAATGAACCCTGCTACACTGTTGATGAAAATGTAAATTGGTACAGCCACTATAGAGAACAGTATGGAAGTTCCTTAAGAAACTAAAAATAGAGTTACCATATGATCCAGCAATCCCACTCCTGGGCATACATTCAGAGAAAGCTATAATTTGAAAAGACACATGCACCCCAATATTCACAGCAGCACTATTTACAATAGCCAAGACATGGAAGTGACCTAAATGGCCATCAACAGATGACTGGAAAAAGAAGATGTAGTGTGTATACACACACACACACACACACACACACACACAATGGAGTATTATTCAGCCATAAAAAAATAATGAAATAATGCCATTTGCAGCAACATGGATGGACCTAGAGATTATCATATTAAGTGAAGTCAGACAGAGAAAGACAAATACATGATATCACTTATATGTGGAATTTAAAAAGTATACAAATTTTGTTTTCAAACTAGAAATAGACTCATGGACATAGAAAACAAACTATAGTTACCAAAGGGGAAAGAGAGGGGAGGGGTAAATTAGGAGTTTGGGATTAACAGATACACACTACTTAGTATAAAATAGATAAACAACAAGGACCTACTGTATAGCACAGGGAACTATATTCAATTTCTTGTAATAAGCTATAATGAAAAAGAATCTGAATATATATGTATGTATAACTGAATCACTTTGCTGTACACCTGAAACTAACACTATAAATCAACACTTCAATAAAAAATAAAATAAAAAAAGGATGCAGAATGTGAAAGTGAAATATGAGTAACAGTCTTAACACATAGACACTAACCAAAATAATGGTAGTAGAGTCATACAATAAAGTAGATATTAAAGGAAAAAGTATCAGCAGAGATTAACAGTGACATTTTAATATCAAAACCAGCATAAATGATCTACCTTAATAGTTTCTTAGTAGGTAATCACTTGATACCTTTGAAATAAAAGTCTTTTTTAATAAAATTAGAAATGTCCTATTAGTTTTCAACAATGTAGGCTAAGATAGCAATTTTAAAATAAATCTTTAAAAATATATTTGTTCAGAGAAGTGCAAAGAAATACTGATTGACATGTTATAAATGAAGAAAAAATATATATATTCTATTTATTGACAGTTTTGGACTACCTGTATATTGTTCATTAATTTAACAAAATTGTTAAGACACAGCATGTTGGATTTGGATGAGAAAAGACCCCATGGGGGGAGACATGATTCATTATTTGTATATACCATCACCATTAAATTTCTTGTCATTCTTTACTTTGCCATCTACCATCCTTTCTGGTATACATGCCTCACAAATGCTTGCACTAAAGATTTTTCTAAACATTCACCTTCCTATGGCAACATGCAGGTTCCTGAACTGCTGGAGAAAATCATGGAACAAGGCAGAGTCTGTGACTCTGAGTTCATCAATATCCAAATTTAACTGAATCCTCAGTTGCCAGTGGATTATTGAATAGTCTCTCTCATTTGCCTCCACTTATTTAAAATAGTCATCACTCTCTCCAAAACAACTCTGCTAACTCTGTCCCTGTTACTTTTAGAAGTTGCCTCTCCAATCACAAAGGATATTGAATCCAGAGATCTTCACTCACTTTCTGCCGCACACCTTGCACGTGGAAGCATCTTTATCTTTCTTGGTAGAAACAAAGAAGTGTTTCTCTAGCCCCAGGTTAATCCCTGTAATGATACTCTGGATCTCATTAAACTCTTCCTTCTTAATGTTCACTCTTTAATCTCTTCTGACAATTGCAATCAACCTCATCTTTTTGTTGGTTTCATTTCCTCAGCATTTAAATAACTTCAAAGATTTCCAGTCACTTAAAAAAAATAGAAAAACAACCTCCCTCAATTCCAATCTCCTTCCTTCAAAGTCAGTCTTGTTTAAAGAGCTGTGCATACGCTTTTTCATTTCTTCACTCCCCATTCATTCTGCGATGCCTAGAAATCTGGCATTTGTCCCCATCAATATGTTAAACATCTCTCAACAAGACCATCTTCCCTTACAGCATAACAGCATATGTATTTGTGTGTGAGCTTGTGTATGTGTGTAATTGTCTCACTTGGTACCTCACAAGCATTTTATATTATTATTACTGATCATTTCTTCTTTGCAACAGTTCCTTTCTTCCCTTAGTTTCCATAACCATGTTCTTCTGGAAATCTCCCTTCCTTCCTGTTCCTTCATCCTTGTCTTCTTATAAGCTTTTCCTTTCATTTCTAACCCTTTTCCTCTAATGATGAAATATTTCATATTTCTAGGAAACTGTAACAAAAATAATGAAAACCCATGTTACCCATTAGTAACCCAAACTTACTACTATGCTTTGTCAACCCTCAACATTGTATTTCTTTTTCAAAAAAAGACAATAATTAAAACAATATATATGCAGTTGAACCATCTCATGTACCTTACTTTGATCCTATTTAACTTCCTGTCTATTCTTCAGCAACATCCTATCTGATCAACGACATCAGTGTTTTATTTTCAAATTTTATTATGCTTAAAGATTCCATGTGTGCTTGAAAATAATTTGTGTGGCTATAGTGATCTATATGTGGACATTAGATCTTGTATTCAGAACTTCTGTATTTGTATTATATTCTGCTTGATATATCAATTTCTGAAAGAATTATATTAAGATCTAATTATTATGTGTTTATAAATTTCTCTATATATTTTTCAATTTTATTTCATATAATGAGTAGCTGTGTTTCAGCACTTAGAAGTTTTTCATCCAATACCTAGTATCCTTAAAATAAATTATGATTTATGTCCAAGTTATCTCTTTCCAGCTTCATCTCATGTCTCTTTGAACTCATAATGTATATACTAAGCATATATATATCTAAAGTCAGTTTCTCAAACTTCTGTATTTTCTGACTTCTGAAAATGGTTTCTTTGTGTGTGTGTGCAGATTAGAACACTCCTCCTATCACTTTACACATGTTGTCTGGTTAATAATTAAGCATTTTTTCTATCTCAACCAGAGATCCATTCTTCCCTCTCAATTCCGCTAGACTAGATGTACTATGGTGTCATCTGGAACTGCCTGTACTTTGAATAAAAGAGCACTTAGAATTATTTCTCTTGAAATTGCCTGTCTCTTTTAACCTTTAAATTGCTTCACTTAGCACTTTGCCATACAGATGGATCTTCATAGATGGTTAGTTGAGAGGTGAACTTGACATAGGCCTGTTTGTCTTTAAGAGAGCCTGTAGCCTAGTGCCATATACGTGTGCGCGTGTGTGCCTGTGTTTGTATGTTATGTATATTGGTGGTAAAAATATGTAAGGTTGGAATGTGATTTTATTCACAGTTCTACATGATTCCAAATAATTGATGTTAAGAAGTTGCTCCTTTAAAATTTTTACCAACATCATGATGGAGAGAGTCCTACCTAGGTCTGAAATCAAAAGTGCTGATTGTATAGAAAAGCTATTTTGAAACCATGTCCTAATTACAAATGTAACTGTGATAAGCTAAAATACACTCTATCTATATAGAAGTTTCATATTGAAATCTTGCTAATTCCTATAAACCCAGATCAACTCATCCTCTTAAGTCCCGCCTTTTCTGAGCATCCTAGTAGATGTAGCCCCTCTTTTCTTTGTATTTCTTTTGAGGCTTTTCTCTAAGATTCCTTTTTTTTTTCATGTACATAACCATTGTATTTAGCTACTTGAATATGAATTCCTAGGGCATTAGTTCCTAAAGAAGAAACATTTGTGATTTATTCATCTTTTCATTTACTACACTAGCTAGCACAATTGCTTGCACATTAGAGATGCACTATTATGCAATTAAATCTGGATTTTTGTTTTGATAGTATACTAGAGAGTAACAAAAGTAAAATTTCAATAAAAAATTAGGAGAAACTTAGGACCTCTCCTACTTCTCTTGTCCGTATTTACACTGAACAAGTTGTAATGCAAAGAATTATCATATAAAAATGAATTTTTTATATGAATTTATTTATTTTTTAAATGAATTTATTATTAAAAACAAATCCATTCAGACTATGGTGGCATAAACTTTAAACTTTCAAACTAAAGTAATTCCAAAATCCACTAGTAAGCAACATTATTGTATTTGGTGGCACACAGCATTGCACTGTATAAAATACCACAAAGTCCTACATATTTACCTGACAGCTAGGTTATGGTCCCTGTGGGGACTATAATTTCAAATTCATAATACATATTTAATAGTTCGACATTTATACTGCTCTGAAGTAGGGTTTTGTACATAATAGGTTTTTTTTTAAATGAAACAAAAAAAATTAACACTTAAACTTTAAAAACAAAATATGTTCCCTACAGATGCAGACAAATTTTCCCCTTGTATCTTTTGGCTGTGTGTCTTACAATGATTCTGGGCAGAATCCTCCTGAGTTGTACAGAAGTACGCTGAGGGCTTGGTTTAATTCCTATTTCTCTGTTGACTTGCTATATAACTCCTCTTAGAAAACATTGTCATTACAAAATAAAGACATCCCCTTTTTAAAAATAAAACAACAGGAGTATATTTGAGGTTTCTATTAATAGAGAATTATGAGAGAACTATGACTAGAGCCAGATTTAGACACAATTATTTGGTAGTAAAGTTAATCTAAGGAAAGGTATCTCTCATTGATCATATTTTTGCCTCTTGAAGATCTCCTGTCCCCAGTCTCTCTCCCTCTCTCATTTTGTACTATTATCAGATACTTCATTCTCAGCTAAGGTAAAAATGGTTAACAATTATTTAAAATACTACCCTGAAAGGAAAAATTTTATTTTCTTAAGGACTAACATTTTTAAATTAAAGAAAGAGATAGCTTCTATCTGTTTGCTAAATTTGAGCAGTTATACCTAATAGTAAATACGTATATGTTAAGGGCTATAAACTAAGTGCCTTGATGTTCAACATTCAACGTTTGTTTAGGAACTGCTATGGGTGAGGCATGGCACTAGACTGAGTATCAACAGTAGTGAGCAAAGCAGACTAGGTTTTGTCCTTAGTTTATAATCTTGGATGAGACCTGGGAGAATATTAATCAAATAACCAAAATTAATCAAATAATCACACACACATACACACACTTATGTATGTATGTGACTGCAAACTGCCCTAAGTGATGTGCTAACCAATGGAGGGTGTTGTAAGATCATGTAACCAGTCTGTTCTAGTCTGAACTAGTCTAGCCCATCAGAACTAGTCTGCTCTGGTGGGACAAGGAGGGTATCTGTGAGAGTGGCACCTGAAGTGGCAGGATTAGATGCTCACCAATATTAAACAAAAGGCCAGTCTTACACATAAAGTTAAAGTAATATAAAATAACTTGAAAAATAAACTTGTCAAATAAATGGAAAAGAGGACAGTAATCAAGTAAAATGAGAGCAATATAAAGGACACTTTAATTCTCAAAGTGGTTTGAGAAGTGATTATTAATGTGGTATTACTATAATAAACCATGTAATATAGTGATTTTAAAATCCTGATTTTTGAGTCATTCGCCAGACTATTGTTTCATTTTGTTTTCTTTTTGTTCTTGTTTAAAGACATTAAGCTTTAACTAGCCCAGTTAATTTTCAGTCATAACCTGCTGGAACAAATACTCAGAAAGAGGTGATCCAGGGGACTCTGGGACTAGATAGACCACACTGAGAAATGCAGAGCCCTAGAAAAGTCCTCTGTATTGGGATGGCAGAGGATAGTGCCAAAAGATTTTCAGTACTGTATAAAATGCAAGAGAGGGTCTAGTCTGATATTTCCTAAAGTGTCATCATAGAATATTACACAAAACAGATTAAGTCTGGGAAGTCATATTGATTTTATACCCAGCTTTCCAATCATCTTGTTTGAAGATTTGCAATAAACAAATACTCAGTTGGTTATGAGACATCTGAGTATATCCAAGTCCCTGGGAATTGCTGCATTTTAAGTTTTTTACAAAGCTTAAGTAATTTACCTTTGTTCCTTAATGTTTATATCCAGGAGAATTATGTTATTTGCTGTAACGTGATTTTGACATGTTGACCTAGCCCAAATTACATCAATCAGCAGATGAAAATTACTTGATCCTTGGAAGTTATATGATTTCTTAAGATATGCACATTGAATGGTGCAGCCAGTGTAAAAAACAAGATGTTCTTACTCCCATACTCTCATTCTGTCTCTTGTACCATTTTAATGCATATTAATAACATATTTTGCTTTAATACATTTAGACTCCAATTTTACTCAGTATTCATTCATATGTGAACTGAAGAAATATGCCTATATCAACATACAATCATAATATTTATCAATGAAATAACTTCTATCCTTTTATACTAATAAGTTTTTATAAGTATTTATGGACTGACCATTTGGATATCTAATTCCTCATTTCATCTATTGGGGAAAAAGAGAGAGTGACATTGACAATTCTTTTCTCATTAGAGCTACATGAGAAGCTGTGAAACGTTGGTAACTGACTTTCATCAGATTACTTTCATTCTGGCCTCCTGAAAGCTTTTAGGCTTTTATGAACACATGCTGCAGTATAATTGGTTCCCAAAGTGGTCATATATATGGGTACAATAAAAAAGCAACCAGTTACACTCACATAGTTACAAACATTTATTTCCACATGGCCATTTGATATCAACAGAGGGAGCATTTATAGGATTTCTTCTTAGTGGTCATTTCTTCGTGTCTTAATTGGACAGGAACATTTAAAGGAATGAATGGGCAGAAATAGTCAAAGAAACAATGAACCTGAATGTCCTACCAAGCGGCTTTTCAAAGTAGTGTTGTAGCTAATTAATAGGGGCCTCCATAAAAAAACCTAATGAAATTGATTGAAATAATTGATCCATATCATCATGAAAAGAGCGTTGCTGTACTGTCATGGAACACTAAAGGTTCTAGCTAAACCAGGAAGAATTTATCGGACAGATGGAGAAAACTGCAACTATTCTCTTATTTTTGGAAGATAAAAAATAAAAGCAAAACCAACACACACACACACACACACACACACAAAAATAAGGCCTGCTTAAAGGCAGCAGTAAAATTAACTGGGGTCTGAGTAAGGACGTGGCCCCATATTCTACGTGGCTCATTTTCTACCATTTTAGTATTCCTTTGAATCACCACCCTCTGAGCCCTGGTAATACCACCATCATCTAGTACTGCAAATGACCATGTCATGGTCTCTGACACTAAGTCTACAGTTAATTGACTTCTTATACCACTGCATGGTTGATTGCTAAAAACCAGGTTCACTTAGGAAAATTTTGAATACTACTACTATTCTGTCTTCATTAAGAACACTATGGCCCTTTTAACTGCCTTTTCTCGCCTCTTCGTCTGTATTCTCTGTCAAGTTTACCTTTTCATCAGATTTTCCTCTGAATTAAAATCACTGCTAACTCCAAGTTTCTTATCACATCAAACCTAAATCCTGCCTGATTGTCAAGCCTCCCCAGGGACAGCCTATGTGTTGACTGTACCTAGCTTTGCTCTCTGATACATCCACTTACATTGATCAAGTGGTTCATTTCACATTCCAAGCCACACTTTGTTCTTATTTCCCATTGTCCCCCATGTTTATGTTATGCATGCTCATTCATTTAAGGGGAAATCAGTTTCTTCCCCTTTTCCTTATCTAAATTTTACTCCATTCCCAATTTTGTCCCATTGAAATTGCCACTCATCATTTTGACATTTATCTTATCATCCCTAACATTCTCTGGTATTTTTGGCTCTTCAACGTAAATCACCCTTTAAGAATATGCTGTGAACTTTGCTAATTATTTCATGTGTATTGTTTTTACCTCTTCAGAACAATTTGCATCCTTTTAAAGTTTGGGTCAATGTCTTACACTTCTTTTACTTATCTTTTATCTACTTCTTTTACAGCTAGCACAATGATGAGAAGATGGTGTGTGCTCAAAATCCTTGTTGATTGATTGATTGAAATAATTGCATACCATCAGGCTGTTTTTGTCATTAGCTGACAGAATCAAGTTTTGAGATCCAGTTAAATGCCTGCCTATCAACTTGCCAAGAACTGCTGCAACTGAAAATCATCGTCCTGGGATTCAGACAACTCATTAGCTTGAAAGGGACTGCCACATATTAAAGTTCCCTTTATGGATTTGATGAAGTGCATTGTTTGATTCATTTTTTTGTATTAAACTATATTTTTGATGTATCTAGAAATACCATTACTTTTTCAACATATTAAAAAAGGTCACTCATTTTCCTAGTATTGTCATCTTAGTTTACTCTTAAAAGTTTAAAGAAAATCACATGACTTTAGCCAAAGTCATTTTCTACAAAGTACAGAAGTAGAATGATTTTTAGAGAAAATAATAGTAAGCTTATAGAGATATTTCTTGATAAAAATATCCACATAAATTAGCTTATATGGAATTGTAGCAATATCTTACTTTTATTTCTTTAGATACATGACTTCAAAATATCTATGCATATAACAGAGTGAACAACTATGAGTTTCAAATGAAAGGAATATCACAAAATTTGACCATATATTTTTAAAATAGGTTTTAACATAGCTTTCAGAATATGTGGATAAAATGAGTAAATCTAAGTTTTATTATAAAATTTTATGTTTCATAAATATTTTTACAATTTAAGGAAAAATATAGCATGATTTATTTTCATCAGATTTTAATTTTCTTTTGGTAGTTTGTATTCTTAATTTTCAAAGATTTGCTTGTCACTGGTTTAACTTTTATTGATCCTTTTAATCTCCAGCTGTTTTATTGTTGCTTTGAGAATAGTTTTTAGTTTTTTGCCTTTTATCTTCCCACAGACATGTCATTCTCTGAAGACAAAGGTAGCAGATTTTCCATAGTGTTCAGACCCTGTTTATTTTCTTCCCACACTGTGTTTCTCTGATCCCCCATCCTTCCTCCCAACCCATCATCACCCTCCATACTAGCTCTGCATTTGCCTCAATAGGCTGCAGAAAATTATATACATACACACACAAACACACACACACACACTCCCAACTAAAGTAAGGGATATCTTTCTCTTTTCAATGGTAGTTTTCAATTATTAGTAATACATTTTACTTTTCAAATTTGGGCTTTAACTAATTCAACTTTTTTTAAAAAATCAAAGGAGAAAGGAAATTATGCCCTCAGAGTTTGGTACTTTTGTCAGACTGTGTCCTTTGAATGACCCACAGAAAAAGAAGGTGGTGAATGGAAAAGATGAGAATTTGGTTCAAACTTTCTCACTGGCAGACTGTCACACTCTTGACGGGCAAGCAGTTGGCTTTTCGAGTAGGCTTATCTTATGTTCTGTTTTTTGTTGATTTAGAAGAGCCAGAGCCCTTATCTGTTCAGTGTTTGTTTTAAAAGCTGAAGCCTCAATAAAACTGGCAATCGGGCTGATTTGAGTGTGTGCAGATGGTAGGTGGTATATAGTCAAGTGAATATTTTCATTACAGCAAGTTTAACTGGGACTCATATGTGCAAACAATGGTGTCAAGTTGTGAGGCTCTCCAGCCCTCTGTTGAAGAACGTTGAATAATTCCTGCTGTCTTAAGGCTAGTACTTCCTCTTCAAGTGACATGGGTCAGCTCTGATAGATGCTATTTCTTGCTCTTTGGTAGTGATCCAAGAATGTAAAAGGAGAACATCTGGATTTCTGTCAGTTCCAACCATGCTGAAAAGCTCTCTATAGTGTGTGTTTGTTTTTATAGATTCATACACATTCTCCAAATGTGATTTTCCAGGGCAGCCACATTTCAAAACTGTGAACTTTATCTCATTAAGTGCTAAAACTAAACAAAATGTCTTTTAAGCTCCCATGTGAAGTCCTAGTCCTGTGAGTCAAGTCACGTTTCAAAACACATGTTTCATGCTTGATGTAACTCTAGTTCCCCTTCTTCCTGGGAATCATGACTTGACTTTGAGAAACGCTCTAAAAAGGTCTGTGTTCACTGTTTAATTATAATTAACAGCTCTTAGGTGTGTTATTTTTGCAGTCTTTAGAAAACAAAGCTTTTTTTTTTTATCATGAATGTAATAGTTCTTTGAGGCAACTGGCATCTCTGAAGTGTAAGGTAGTAGTTTTATTCGCAGAAGGGGTTGGAAAATAGAGAAAAGTAATTCAATCTTCTAATTGTTTAGTCAGTCAATCTCAAATCCAAACAGATAAAAAGTCTTCATTTAGGAAAAGATTTTTTTAAAGTCTCAAATTGTTGGCTCATTTTACATAGGTTTTAATTTGTCTTTAAACAAGGACAATCATTTAAGATGAGTGAGTTTGTCACCAATATGACTTCTGCTTCTCCAAAAACTGAACAAAAATAACTTTAATAAAGTCACTTCCTAGGGCCATCTTTGGCTCCCTGTTAACTGGGTCAGTGTGAGACAGAAGAAACCAAGTTTAAATTCCATAGAACACATTTCCAAATCCCTAAAATTAGATTTCCAGCTTAAAGTTTTTAATGTTGTAACATGAACTTAAACTTCATTTCAGGTTTTCAATTTAGATTACAAATCTAGGGAGAGCTAGATTTTAAATTTCTCCATGTACTCAGCCTTAGTACTGAATTCATTATTAGCTATTGGTAAGTGAAAAATAAGAATGAATTCTTCTGATATATCTGCAAAATTGTTAGAGAAAAGATTACCCAAACTAATATTATCACTGTCATTCAAACATATCTGACCTTGTTTCTTGTCCACATCTCCTAAAAACAAACTTTATTATAAAATTTTAGTATTCTTACTTTTCCTTCCATTCAAAGCACTCTGTAATCATTTTATTTTATCAAGTTTTTTTTAATTAATAAGACTGTAAAGCTGTTTCTAAGAGGAAGGAAACATCCCAGTTACATTGTAACAGGGATTATGAGGCTAACTGTCAACACTTCACCTGCCCTGTGCCAACCACATATGTTAACAGAGGTCCATTTGAATCCTGTGGAACATCTTGGCCTGTTTGGTCCACAATTTGTAGCCAAACATATGGTGAGAGGCTTTGGAGAACAGTCTTCAAGCTGGCAGGCTGCTGTTGATGTCTCTGAGCTAACATGCCCCATTTAAGCCCATGCAGTTCCAAATTGGAGCCTGAGCCTTGTCTACTTGTGCTGAAATGTGAAGAGGTCCAGATTTTTTTTTTTTTTTTTTTACAGCTTCCAAGCCTTCCAGACAGTATAATTATCAGCACTCCAAAGGGTTAGGAATATAAGCCAAATGCAAATAAATTAGGGAGGGAGAACAGAAGAGCTACAGCTGTTGGGTCAAGCTGGGTGCAAAATGATTTAGTATTTTCAGAAATCAAAGAAGAATGTCACCACAGTGAACTTTCTGTGATAAAATGGGCTTGTTCTTTAGCGCTTTTCTTGCTAGTACTGGAGGAAATCAGCTTAAGAGGAGACTAGCTTTCAGATAAGCATGTCTGTGGCAAAGAGGGGTGGGCCAAAGAGTAAAATTTCTGAAGAGGTAAAAGTTATATGATAATTTGCAGACTGCAGATTTTCTTGGAGAGAGATAGGCATAACTGATAATTATACCAAATAATTATTCTAAAGTTTATATTCTGGGGCTGGAGTTGGAAAGCCTATTAAATCAGAATTAGAAAGAAATAGAAATTCTATCAGAATTAGAAAGCCTACTTGACCTTTTCTCTCAATTATAGCATTAATTTTATGGCATCTCTTCTGAATGTGTATTTTCTGATTTCATGTTTCATTTTATTTTCTTGTGAATCCATCCTAGCTAGTCTTGCTCTTTTCTTGAAACACTGCTTACATGGAATGACATACTTATGAAGGACTTCAGTTAAACTTCCATTTCCATATTACACACCCTTTCTTCTCTGTTTGGAGGCATATTTTGTCCTCTGATGTCTTTGATAGTTTCATTTCTGCAGTGATGGGGCTTGCTGGAGTCCTGTGGAGCCAGTCAGGCAATGAATGAAGCAGAGGGGACGTCTCAAGGGAATGGGAAAGGTTACAGTTAACTGGGGACCATGTGCCCCTTTAAAGGGGGGTTCCACGTCTCAGTCTCAGCTCCAGCTGAGGTTTTTGTTATTTTCAGGTGGGAATGAAGACCCGCGGACTCACAAATCTGGTTTATGATGAAGTTGTCTGATCTTTAAATGTTGACAAAGTATTATTTTCTATTTTAAAGATTGATATTCTTAAAAATGTTGCCAATACAATTCTATGAATACAACCCTCTGAAAGCATTTAACTTAAAGGCCATCAATTTACAAACTTTGCTCTAACAGACAATCTTTGCCAGATTCACGACTATGAAGTATTCAGAAATTTGGGTTTGTCCTAAAGAGATAGGCTTTTTTTTTTTTTTTTTTTTTTTGTCCCACAATCTCAGCCACTCTTCCTGCATTTCTAGGAGTTATTCTCACTACCTTCATGCACATCCTCTTCTTGGGATACAATGAGTAGCCCAAACCCATCCATTATACCTTCTAAACATCTCTTAAATCTCTACTATCCAATTTCTACTACCACTGTTTTCCACCAGACTATTCACATCCCTTAATTGGAATCTCACCTACTGATTTTTTCTAATAATATCTTCCCCATCCCTCTACTTCCTGTCTTAGGCAGGATTTATTATTCTTTTGTTTTCTCAGCACCCTCTCCTCCAGTCTTTTATCATTATTAACTATCCATTCCTTCTTATTGTTTCCATAGCAGCTAGTCTAAATCTTATCTGTAAACTCAGCATAGTAGTCCATTTCCTAAATTTTCAACTTGAGCCCCCATTATGGTAAGGAATTCAACCTCACCTGTTCTTAGAGATCATTTATCCTAAATTTGTTGCCAAGTTTCTGAAGGACTCTAATGCAGTACCAAGGTGTGTAAGACCCCTCAGTCACCGGTCATTTTAGTTTACTGCTGAAATATCCTTTGTCGATGTCTACTTGATTCTTAAGTGTGACTCCTCTGCTGCTTCTAAGCTTGGGGCAGGAGTGTCACAGAGAGGGTGGGACCCAGAATTGGTCCATCTTCCTAGACCAGTGTTCCTCAACTTTAGTTTCTTAATGATTTCCTTTGTATAGCTACACTGTCCATCTGTTTATATTCTGTTGTGATCTTTGGGAGGCTACAGTGTATCGTAATATCTAAGATTTTTTTCACCACTCAAGAACCACTTCTTGCTCTCTTGGAGCAAATCACCCTTGCTGATAATGCATGCCCCAGACCTAGCAGGCAGCCATCCTGTCTAGAATTTTGCCATGTCCTTCAGTTGCTGAAGGGAATAAGGTCCTAGAACAAGATGGATATTTCCAGCCCACCCCCAGCCAGGGTGATCCCTTTCTGGTGTGATGTCAGCCCCTTTCTTGTACTTTCAAGGTATTTCTCTTCTTCCTTCAAATCATTGTTTTTGACAATGTCCTTTGAAAAACCATTAAGATGAGATACCAAAATATTTGTACAATAATTCCGTTTATCTGTTTTTTAAAGCAAGAGAAGGCCAAATCATTATACTCTTCCAGTGGATAAGAAAATATATTTACTTTTCATTCTTTGCATAGGGATAAAAAGAAGAGTCAGGTGAATCTATTCAATAAAATGATTTAAAACCTGTGTACATAGGATATTATGTCAAATGTACATCTATCTCTTTCTACTAGACTGTATAAGTTTTGATAAGGTAGAAATGATGATTTTCTCATCTTTGTCATTTTAAAACCCTATAAAATTCCTGGCACATCATATGTGCATGATGCCTTGGAAAAAATAAATGATCTAGGCCAAGGGTCAGGGTATTCGTCTACTCAGGTTTCCATAATAAAGCCATAGACTGAATGGCTTAAACAACAGAAACTTATTTTCCCATAGTTCTGGCGACTGGAAGTCCAAGGTCAGGGTGCCAGCAAGGTTGATTTCTGATGAGGCTTCTCTCCTTAGCTTGTTCATGGCCACTTTCTTGCTATGTCCTCACATGGCCTTTTTGTGTGTGTGTGTGTGCATGTGCAGAGAGAGAACAAGAAATTTGTGCCTCTTCCTCTTCTTACAAGGACAAAAGATCAGGATCCCACCCTTATGACTTCATTTACTTTAATTACCTCTTCAAAAGCCTTATCTCCAAATATAGTCACACTGGGGGCCAAGGTTTCAAATATGAATTTTGAGGGGACACAGTTCAGTCCATAAGAGCCAGCAAAGAGTTTTGGTAAAGGGGACAGCAAAATTTTTTGGTGAAAATGGAAGACAGAAAATAGTTTAGGCTCTCAGACCATCCAGTTTCTATCACAACTGCTCAACACTGCTGTTGCAGCATGAGTGAGTGAGTGCGGCTGTGTTCCAATAAAACTTTATGTACACCAGGAGGCAGTGAGTGAGCTGGATGTTGCCCACAGGCTGCAGTGGGCAATATCGACTTGCAAATATTCTAACTTTCTTACCTACTTACACATCTTCCCCATTTCTATAAGGATTTCACAAAATTCCTGCTTGCAACCATTTAATTACTTCTGTTTGCCTCCAGAATATGACAAACTCCTAGGCACAAAAAGGCTTTTTATATTGAGTCCATAGCAGGTCGTCAAACTTCTTTTCTACTCTGTGCAGTTAATAAATAATGTTCATTTCTCCAAATAAAACCAAGCACTTTTACAGACAGTGTTTGTACCGAGCGTATTTCTTTTCTATCTGGAGTACCACTCTGTCTGGTAGCCATCAGCACCCCGGCTCCAGTCACCTGGAGAGCAGCACTCAGACTCTGCCATCTTTGCAGCAGCCCAAACTCCAAAGTTACTCATTTATTTTCCTTCTGAACTCACATAGATCTTTATCATTGTACCACTAGGGAATCACTGACTCACCTTACCCAATGCTTAGTGCCTCCTCTGCATTTCTACATCCCCAGCCAGTACTCAGCATTTTGAGAATATCCTGGAAACTCTGTATCTTTCTGCAGCAGGGTTTTTTTGTTTTTGTTTTTGTTTTTCTGAGTAGAATCCTCGGCTCTAAACCAACAGTTCTCACCCAGGGGTGATTCTGACCCTAAAGGAAATTTGACAATATCTGGAGAAATTATTGATCATCATAACTGACTGGCATCAAAAGAGTAGAGACTACCACTCAAAAACTATTAGAGCTGATAAAAGAATTTAGCAAGGTAGCGGGATACAAGATTAACATACAGAAGTCAGTGGCATTTCTTTACACTAACAATGAAATATCAGAAAAGGAAAGTAAAGAAACAATCTCTTTTAAAATCGCATCTAAAACAATAAAATATTTAGGAATAATCTGACCAAGAAAGTGAAAGATTTATATGCCGAGAACTACAAAACATTGATTAAGGAAATTAAAGATGATTTAAAGAAATAGAAAGATATCCCATGCTCCTGAATTGGAAGAATTAATATTGTTAAAATGGCCATATTACCCAAAGCAATCTACAGATTTAATGTGATCCCTATCAAATTACCCAGGACATTTTTCACAAAACTAGAACAAATAATCCTAACATTTATACAGAATCACAAAAGACCCAGAATTGCCAGAGCAATACTGAATAAGAAGAATGAAGCTGGAAGAATAACCATCCCAGGCTTCAGACAATTGTTACAGAGCTACACTAATCAAAACAGCATGGTATTGGTACAGAAACAGACATATGCATCAATGGAACAGAACAGAGAGCCCAGAAATAAACCCACAGACTTTTGGTCAATTAATCTTTGACAAAGGAGGCAAGATCATACAAAGGAGTACAGACAGTCTCTTCAGAAAATGGTGTTGGGAAAACTGGACAGCTGAATGTAAATCAATGAAGTTGGACTACTCCCTCACATCATACACAAAAATAAACTCAAATGGATTAGAGACTTAAACACAAGACAAGACATTATAAACCTGTTAGAAGAAAATATAGGCAAAACATTATCTGACATGAACGTCAGCAATGTCTTCCTAGGACAGTCTACCCAGGCAATAGAAATAAGAGCAAAAATAAATAAATGGGACCTAATTAAACTTATAAGCTTTTGCACAGCAAAGGAAACCATAAGCAAAACAAAAAGACAACCTACAGAATGGGAGAAAATATTTGCAAATGATGTGACTGACAAAGGCTTAATTTCTAGAATATGCAAACAGCTTATACAACTTAAGAAGAAAAAACTAAACCCAATCCAAAAATGGGCATAAAACCTAAACAAGCAATTCTCCAAGGAAGACATACAAATGGCCAATAGGCACATGAAAAAATGTGCTCAATAGTGCTAATTATCAGAGAAATGCAAATCAAAACTGCAATGAGGTATCACCTCACACCAGTAGGAACGGCCATCATTTAAAAGTCCAGAAACAGTAAATCCCGGAGAGGCTGTGGAGAAAAGGGAACCCTCCTACACTGTTGGTGGGAATGTAGTTTGGGGCAGCTGTTATGGAAAACCATATGGATATTCCTCAAAAGACTAAAATTAGACTTACCACATGATACAGCAATCCCACTCCTGGGCATTTATCCAGAGGGAACCTTAATTCCAAAAGATACATGCACCCCAATGTTCATAGGATCACTGTTTACAATAGCCAAGACATGGAAACAATCTTAATGTCCATCCACAGATGACTGGATAAAGAAGTTGTGGTATATTTATACAATGGAATACTACTCAGCCATAAAAATAATAAAACAATGTCATTTGCAGCAATATGGATAGACCTGGAGATTGTCATTCTAAATGAAGTAAGCCAGAAAGAGAAAGAGAAATACCATATGATACCACTTACATGTGGAATCTAAAAAAAAAAAAAAAAAAAAAAAAAAAAAAAGACAAACTTATTTACAAAACAGAAACAGATTCACATACATAGAAAACAAACTTATGGTTACCGGCGGGAAGGGGGTGGGAAACGATACATTGGGAGTTTGAGATTTGCTGATACTAATATATATAAAATAGATAAACAACAAGTTTATACTGTATAGCACAGGGAACTATATTTAATATCTTATAGTAACATGGTGAAAAAGAATATGAAATGAATATATGTATGTTCACGTATGACTGAAGCATTATGCTGTACACCAGAAATTGACACAACATTGTAAACTGACTATATGTCAATAAAGACAACACATATTTAAAAAAAGAGAGAGTAGAGGCTTTAGATGCCCCTAAACATCCCACGATGCACTGGTCAGCCTCCACAACAAAGGATTTTTCAGCCCAAAACGTTAGTAGTACTGAGGCTGAGAAACTAAGATCTAGATCAGTCAAGGATATTCCTCTGCATTAAAATTTCCTTTTCCTATAACCTCTCCTGTAGGTGATTCCCCATTCTACTTAAATGGATTCAGATGACTTTGTACTGCTTAACTCTTTATTCATTTGTTCTCATATCAACAAGTTCTGAGGATAAACTTATATTAAGGAACTAAGAGTAGATAGGTCCATTTGGAGCCCATTTTCATTTAAATGCATGAAATATACATAGTGAAGACATAGGAATGTTTGACAAGAAGCCATGGTCAAGATATGTCCCACTGGCCAGTGACAAGGAGGAAATTCATCCAAGTTTCTATCAGCACGTTGGGACAGAGCCAGGCCTGCCTCTGGGGAGCTGGAAGTTTGGGAATGGAAACCATGATTTCGAGTTATTTCAGGATGAGTCACCTGTTAATACCTCCCCTCTGTGTTTTAGTTAGTTTCAGAATAGTAAGAAGAAATTAAGAACTTGTTTGTAGAACACAGAAAGTAAGTTTTATGAATAAAATAATATAAATTAATGTAAAAATTGAAATATGAATAAACTTATACCTTCTAGGAAAGAAGGAAGGTGGAAAGACATAACTGGTGAATTAGGACAGAAACATGAGGTTGAGTCAGTCAAAGGCAAGTTTAGATTTTGTCACTGAATGTAGTGAGTGGTATGACCTTGGACAAGTTTCTTATTTTCTTCTCTCTCCTTAGTTCAAAAATAGAGATAGTATTGTTATGTAAATTAGATGAAAATATATACAGAAAACATCCATCACTGTATCTGTTACATGGGAAGTGCTAAATATATGTGTAAAAAGTGTTTGACAATCTGTAGAGCATAACTTCCTGGAAGTAATAGAATGTTCCAGGATAAAGTATTCTAGGACCAAGCAGAGCAGAGATAGGATTTCTATGAATATATTTGTACCGGTAGCAGCGAAGTTAATAAAAATCTCTGTTCCCTCCTCTCCCCAAAGGAAATCAAGAATTTTAAGTGAACCCCCAGTTTAATTTCTTCCACCGCCAGTTCTGCTTTTAAAGTAAAATGTGCTATAGACAGATGCTATTACTTTCTGCTCGCACACTAGACACCATTACCTGTCACCTAGACGACATAAACTCCTACAGGAGGCTTCAGATTTTTTCCCTGCTTCCCTCTCTTCTCTCTTCCAATGAAAATAAAAAAAAATCCGTTTTTTAAGAGGTCCAAATATGTCACCCTTTGTTTAAGAACTGCACTGGCTTTCGCACTTCACAGAAAATCCAGACTTCCTGCCATGGCTCCCAAAGTCTTGCCTGATCCCAGTGCTGACCGCCTATCCATTGTCCTCTCTCTAGCCACAGAAGCTTCTAGACTGATCAAGTGCACCAAGACACTTCCTCCCTCAGTGACTTTGCAAAGGCTTTTCCTCTGCTCTTCATAACACTGACTGCTGATCCCTCAGGACTCAACTCACAAGTCACTTAACTGCAGAAGTTTCCTTCCTTCTCTTTTAAAGTAGATCCTATATTGCTGATCTCAAAATCTGCACTCTTTTCATTCCCTTTTTCACTTATCACAAATTACATTTATATACGTGTTAAATTGTTTACCTCCATATATTTTGTTTCCAGACTAGCCTATAAACACTGTAAAGGGAGAGTCCATGTATATGTAGTTTACACCCAGGTACCCAGAATCTATTACCATGCCTGGTAAAAAAAAAAAAAAAAAAAAAAATATATATATATATATATATATATATATATAGTCAGTAAATATGAATGAATGAATGATGTACAGCAGAAAATAAGTTAGGATCTGATTTCCTCACAAATGTTCTAAACTTCTCATGGACTTGTGGAAGATGGAAGAATACAATAAGTGTTTTATAATGTTAGCAGTTTCACTTCAAGTATTGATTTAAACATTTTTAATAAAAATGCATGCATGACAGCATAAAAGGATGACTCTTGGTATTTCATTTCTTGAGGTCTTCCTGTTC
This sequence comes from Camelus bactrianus, assembly GCF_048773025.1. Taxonomy (NCBI): domain Eukaryota; kingdom Metazoa; phylum Chordata; class Mammalia; order Artiodactyla; family Camelidae; genus Camelus; species Camelus bactrianus. Next base: position 38,710,449 of record NC_133540.1, read on the forward strand.
TTTATAGATAACAGTGTGTCTTGTACTCAGTAAGTACTTAATAAATTCCGGTTGAATTACAGATTGTCACAAAGAAAATATTTGAGAAATACAAGATGGTTTTTGTTTACTTCTATTCTCTCTTTTTTTTTTTGCTGGAGAATATTCATATGTGGTTCCATATTGCTTAGGTAAAACAGTGTTTAAAATTTTAAAACAAATTTAAAATTTGAAGAACTGAAATATTGAATTGTGTTGAAGTAACGTATTTTAATATCAAAATAATTCTAAAAATCCTAACTTCATATAGCTAAAAGCACTTTTGTCACTGTCACATTTATTATTTAAAACAAAACCCTATGGAACAAGTTTTATTACCTTACATAAAAAAGGAGGCTCAGAAACGTTAAAAAAAAAAAAACTTGTTCAAATACCACACAGCTATTAAGAAACAGGGTCGGGGTAAAACTCTAGTCAGATTTTAAAATCCATGTTTATTCTTCTACATGCCTGTTGTCTTTCCTATAAATGTATACCTTTCTTTGTAAATCCACATCATTTATGTATGACTAAAGAGAACTTTACTACGGTTTTGAAATTAACAATTTTCTTTTTCTATGCTCCGTCACATTTGCTTAAAGCCATCAGAATGTCTAGACAGATTTTCTATGGGGCTATCAGTGGGATAACAGCCACCACATACACATTTTTGGAAAAAGTACTATGGCCTCTCAGCTATTCTAGGTAATATAGAAGACAAAAAAGAAATAGGAGACATGGATGCTGTATTTGATGGGTATAAGTTGTACTAATTTTGATTCTCCAGGTGTTTGTTCTTTCATGCTATATGCAAATCAATGAAGGAAGCACAGAGGCCCATCCAAGAGAGCATGAAGGGTACCAAAGAGCTTACAACTGACCACGGCAAACAAATCATAAATATGTGCAGTTCCAAATAAAAGCACAGGTCAGTATATGAATATCTGGGGGAAAAAAATCCTCGCAAACTGCTGCAAATAGAGTACTGCTGTGGAAGTTCAGGAGAGGGAGAAATTAATGTAGACTGTCATTGCTGATGTGGAATTTGAGTTATATCCTAATGTATATGCAGAATATACCTAGGCAACAAGAGATTGAGTCCACAGTCCTCTGGAGTATCACATGCGCAGCCCTTGTTAGGAATGCTGGAGGATTTATTTTAGAGTCTTGTAAGTACAAGAGAGTAACAGCCAAACCAATCACAGAGCACTATGAAATAACATACACTATTAAATCACATGGGGGCTTCAGTATATTAAGTTGTACCTAGGGTGCCTTTAGGATTAGTCACGAATGTTAACTGTTGTGCATTGATACATCTTCAATGGATACACATTCCTATGCAATGCTGTACTTCTTGAGGTCAGCTTTCAGTCCAGGGAGTCATAGAAACTAAGATAAACTACAAAGGCATATATGTCCATAAAACAAACATATTCATTAGTCACCTATTTATAAATTTACCCCCCCTTCCATGGTCTTAACATATGTGTGTATCTGTACCTTGCTGATGGTAGGCTACTGTACACTGCTGAACACACAGTGGGAAAACCACGCAGGTGGGTGGCTGAGTGAAAAATGTCCACTTTGAAAATAATGCAAAAGTTCTTGCAGCCAGTGAAAATGCTTTAGAATTGTTCAGATTGCACACAGACTTCTAGTACGCAAGGCATGTAATTCTCTGTACATACAGACTAGGGAGCACATGTACAAAATTTAACTGTAAAGAGTGGATTCTCGGCATATTTAAATGTAACTTTTGCAGCTTCATAAGTGACTGAAGAGTTTCATGATATTTTATAATAGATAATAAGTATCAATATTTACCTACCTCCCATATGAAGTTGTTATACATATTAAATGAAATAATATATGCAACCTATTGAGAAAGAATAGAAAGAATGTGAACAGTACAAGCAGTGAACCTAACATACTATCCTGTATTTACATTAGAATCAGTTATTTCTTAAACGCCATTGGGAGCAAGAGAAGACATAAGAATGCATTCCTTATTAATGTCCAGAGGCTCATCTATACATTTCCCCCAAAAATAATTTTGCTAATCTGATTCACCTTATTTTGTAATAGGGTTAAATTGTATCCTGGTTGCCTTGAGGAGATACTGGTCATCCTCAGTTATCCAACAATAAGAGAAACAATAGCGTGCATATGAGTACACATGTGAGTGTATATATACACGTGCGTGTATATAAACTTATTCTTATCCTATGAAACCTGACTGATCTTTAAAGCATCTGGAATGCTTTAAAGTTATAAGATTGTTTTCTAGTGCTGCCTGTGTATTCATAAATACTAATTCATTTAATTTCTATAACAAGGCATGGTGTTTCTTCCATTCTCACCTCACATACGGCATAGCTGAGGCATCAAAAGGTTAAGTAACATACATTAGGTCACAGAAGTGATCAGAGACAGAGTCAAACCCAGGGTCCAGGCTCCAATGCCTATTCTCCTAATCACCAACCAGTTCTCTGAACGAGGGCTGTACTCTGAGAAGTGGTATGACAAATTCAATCCCATTTTCTTCTTTTGTTACAGATTAAATTTAGGACCAATGAGACTCTAAGAAATTGTTTAAATCTCATAAGTCGTTGGCAAGTTTTCGGAGTTCATTTCCAGGGCTTGGTGTATGATAAGTTTCTTTATAATGAGTTCTTTAATACGTTTCACTTTACTTAGGTGATAGCTACAGGGAAATATTATGACCCTGTTTCCAAGACTGATCTTTCTATTTAGCTTCATAAATTGCTTGCTGTCAGCAGGACATAAATACAATCTGTATGTTGGCTCTGTGGAAGCCTATATCCTGAATAAATTTCCAACAGCCTTTTAGAAAATAATGAACTACAGAATTGACTTTTCTTTGGTATTTGTAGACAAGCACTGAAGGCAATGTCATCTACCAACTCATAGGTAAATAGCCTCCAAGAGTATCTCCCTGCCACTCAAGAATGAAGACAGTGCGAAATCTCACCCGTCTGGGAGATTCCTGGTGACTAGGTAACTAAGTATAACGAAAGCCTCAGCACCAACCCCCGAGTCCCCGCTGGTGTTCTCAGCCAGGCAGTGGCTCTTCCAAACTGTCACCACGCTCCTCCAGCTGTCAGAAACCTCACTCTCAGCAGGTAACACCTCCCACCTCTCAGACAAGTGAAGACACAAGGTGATCGCCTTCCATTTCCCATCTCTGTCTCTAAACATTTTTGCAGATAACGAACTTAGCATCTTCTCTGCTCATCAGGGAGGTTTAAACTGTGGCTAAAACTCCCCCATGTGCTAAAGGCTCCATTCCGTCTCTTCTCTTATAAATCGCCAATCAGATTTACCCCTAGTTTTTCTTCATCACTTTCCTTTCATTGATTCCTTTTCTTTAGCATATGAATATATTTCTTTTACCTCAAAAAAACAAACTTTTCACTTGGTACTGTAATGTCCTCTGCCTGCCTCTGCTCCCTTTCCATTTACGCTTCTGGTAAGTCTGTCAACATTTTCCGTCATGGCGTCCTCTCTTCCTGTTGAATTTTGATTCCTCCCTGCAGTCTGAATCTTCTCCTGAAATCCTAAGTGAAACAGCTTGGGATTCAGAACTGCTTCATTTTCAAAGATTTTCACCTGTAAGAATTCTGCTGTTTGAATTCCTTCTTTACTTTTTTAATTTTGTCCTTGTTTCAAAATCTCTTTCAACTTGGGCTAAGATTAAGTTTTAGTTCCCATTGCTTCTGAGACACCTCTCTCTAGAGAGTTTAACTGTCGACAGGTCAAAACAAAACAAATTATACAGATTGGCTCTCAAACCCATATCGTTTATTTCCTATCCCGGCTAATAAATAGCATAACAATCTATCCATCTCCCAAACTGGAGACCTGGGATTTGTCTTCAATTCTTTCTTCCTCCTGGTCATTAAACCCAATCATATGCAAAATTTGATATTCTAAACACTCCCTCTTTGATTATTCCACTTACTGTATGGCATCACAGCTCTCCTAGACTAAAATAATTAGTTCCATGCAGTGAAATAGCGACGCCCCAAATTCATGTTCACCTGAAACTGCAGAATGTGACTTTATTTGGAAATAGAATCTGCAGAGTAATTAGTAAGGATCTCAAGATGAAAGCATCCTGGATTTAAGGTGGGCTTTAAATTCAATGACTGGTATCCCTAAGAGAAGAGGACACAGAAATACTCACAAAGAAGGCAGAAGCAGAGTTACACTGTACAAGCCAAGGAAATGCCTGGAGACACCCAAAGCTAGGGAAAGGCAGATAGGATTTTTCTTTACAAACTTCAGAGGTCATAAGGTTCTACTGACACCTTGATTTCAGATTTCTAGCCCCCAGGAATGTGAGAGAATAAACTTCTGTTCTTTTAAGCCGCTCAGTTTGTGGTACTTTGTTACAACAGCCCTAGGAACCTAATACATTTCCTAAGTAGCATTGGTAACTTCCTCTAATTCCATGATTCTTCATGGAATGCTTTTGAATCAGTTGAAAATTGCAGAACTTCCAGGAAAGATGCACAAACATACAATTCAAAATTTCACAGACAGTTTCACAAGTTTCTAGACCCTGCAAGGTTTATCTGTGGATCTCTTATTATCCTTGTAGCCAGTTAAGAACTCCCTTCCTTACATATAGAGTCAACTGACTACAATTATGATTATGCCATCTCCTGATTTTAAAACATCAACATCATTCCTAAACCACAAGGCTCTACAGAGTATGACTTTGTTCTTAGATACTACATCTCCCTGCTGAAACAGCCTTTGTCTTATCCCTCCAAACAAAACCTATTTCAGAGTATACCGTGCCTCTGTGCCTTTGCACATGCGTGCTGTATTTGCCTTGGACTCCCTTCCTTCCACCAGCACCCAGCCATCTAATGAATTTCTACTCATTTCAAAGTTTTATGTCATTCATCACATCTATGAATTTAAATGATCTCACTGGAAGAGTATTACTTTGCTTTTACAAAGTGATGAAAGTCCTTGACTATGACATATTTATGAAATACAAGATGCTTTTCTTTGAGTGTAAAAAACTTTAATTATTATATTGTAATATTTTACTTAAATTTCTATAAATCTGCACTTTCTAATTCCTTAAATAGGAATTAACTGTAATTATATAGAATATAATATGGTACTAAATATACCACAGTATTAAAATTATAGGTATTTGTTCTAATTGATATATATATTGGAATCTTAGAATCACTAATTTGTGGATTTTTGACCTTGAACATTTTGCAATGTGTAGAAGTAACAAATCATTATGTTGTGTACCAGGAACTAACATAGGGTTGTAGGTCATTTATATTTCAGAAACAAACTCATAGAAAAAGAGATCAGACTTGTGTATACCAGAAATGGGTTTGGGGAGGGGGGATTGGGTGAAGGCACTCAAAAGATACAAACTCCTAGTTATAAGATAAATAAGTACTAGAGATATATAATATAAACATGATAAATATAATTAACACTGCTGTCTGTTATATATGAAAGTTGTTAAAAGAAAAAATCCTAAGAGTTCTCATCACAAGGAAAAATTATTTTCTATTTCTTTAATTTTGTATCTATATGAAATGATGGATGTTCACTAAACTTATTGTGATAATCATTTCATGATGTATATAGGTCAAATCATTATTTTATACACCTTAACATTGTACAGTGCAGTATTTGATTATATCTCAATAAAACTGGAAGAAAAATAAAATAGTAACAAATGCTTAAACTTTACATACATCAATTTTCTTCTTTGCAAGTTAGTTAAAAAAAAACAGCTTAACTCACAGGATTGTTTTGAGGATTAAAGAAAAGACATCTAAAAATTTAGCACAGCATCAGGTATGCAATAGGAATCAACTTTGTATTGGTTAAATATAATACCTCTTGGTTTATAAACTTATAAGATTATAAGCAATATCACCTAGTTTGTAAATAATACCACCTATTCTTTCTTTCCTTGTAATTTATCTGTTGAAGAAGCTGGATATTTTGACTGCATGCTCTTGGTCTAGTTGATTATGGCCCTTTTCTCTGTACTTCCTGCAAAATGGCTGCTGAATCCAGAAACTTGGATCCTTGTGGCCTAATTACACATGATGCTTGGTAAGATCTATAGAAAGCATATACTACCTGGTTCTCTCTCTTTTGTGTGTGTGTGTGAGTGTGTGTGGGTGTTTGTGTGTGACATCATAGCAGTTGATTCTAATGCCTACATCTATTAATTAACTGGACTTTGTAAAATGATGGTATTTTTATTCTATCACTTTTTTTTTCTTTATTACTGGAGCTATTATACTGATATATCCCAAAATCAATTACTTGGTGATCCAGTGGAAAAGTTCATATGTAAAAGAAGAATAAATATTTGACTCTTTCACTTTATGAACCAGTTCCTATCATACTCTAAAGGTGACCAGTTATTTAGATAAAATTACAAACATGTGATTTTACATACATTTGGTGGGTTTAAGTCCCTTGCAACTGTTATCACCACTGAAGCTCAAATAGTCTCATTTTCAGGCAATGGAAGCCTCCTGAAGTTGACACCTGAATCCTTTGGCATAACCCTAGAAAGTCACTGCTACCTGGATTGTTAAGGTGAGGCTCATATTGAACATGTCCCACTCCAGACCTGGAATTAGCCATTTTTCCAGGAAATTTTTATTTTAGTAATTATTGCTACTTTAAGACATTTGAACTGGATGCTAGACATATTTACTGTTACTGCATTGGTCACTGGTCATTGTTTCTAGATCTTTTCAATGGACCATCATATATATATATGTATATGTATATATACATATATGCACATTTATTTTATATATATGTATGTAAATATATAGTCAAAGTACTGAATGACATTACATTGATTTTTCCAATATAAAATCAAAACTAGGAAGGCTTGATTTCACCTCTTCTCAGTGCCACTGTGTGTCTCCTTCCAGCACAAATCCTGGTTTTCAAGGACACACATACTTCCTTGCTTCTTTAATCCTCACATTGCACACAGCAGTAGTAGAATGACGATAGTAATACGACCACTAATATGATTATAAAAACATTAAATTCTTTGTATACTCTCTACATTCTTCCGTGATTTTTTAATACCTGTACTATCTCTGCATTCCTGGAGCACACAACTACCACATGCTACCCTTGTTCTAGAGCTCAGCACCACCAGTACCTGTGCTGATGTAGGTCCAGTCATCTTGGTTATCTGACTAGATGATTCTGGTTATCTGAAGTACATGTTCTACCCAACACTGAGGAAGGACTCAGGGACAAGACTCCCATCCCCATCCTGTACACCAATAATTTCTCTGTGTCCTTTATACTTGAAAGTAAGTTTTGCTCTATAAAATCCTTGGTTCACATTTTCTTTCTTTGGCTTTCTATAATATGTGTCTCATTTTCTTCTGGTAAAAGTATTACTGGGAAAATCTTAAGAAAAATTGTGTAGATTTTCTGATGACCAAAGCATTATTTTTCTTTTTCTGAAAGATCAATGATTTTATTAGAATGTCTTGACCTTGTCACACAGTGTGCTCCATTAACATGTAAATTCAAATATTTTATTTCAGGAAAGTTTTCATTTCTGGAAAGTTTACTTGAATTATGATTTTAATGATGGACCTGTTCTGTTTTTCTCTACTCAGAGACTCCTACTGTCCAAATGTTGGCCAGCTTTTATATCATTTTCTTGATATCTTTTGATCTGTGTTTTTGTTTTTGTTTTTTTGAGCACGTCTTTAAAGTATGCTTTCCTTGTCTTTAGAGCATTTAGTATACAGCTCACCACTGAAAACTTCAGGGAGTAATCTACTTATAATTTACAGTCAGCCCCTCAGTACCCACCGTTCCTCCACATCTGTAGATCTGCAGATTCATCCAACCTCAGACTAAGAAGTTTTGCAGTATTTACTTCTGAAAAATCTTTATGTATAACTGGATCCAGGTAATTCAAACCCACATTGTTCAAGGGTCAACTGTATTCTCTCTTTCCTTACTGTAGTTTTGTGTGGGATTTGACCCAATACTTTTCTGTTTTTCATTTACCCTTCCAAAACTTTGATAAAATCTTTTCTCTAAACTTCATTTCTGATATTCCTGTCTTGTTCAATTTGGATTTCACTTACAGCATCCTCTCTTTCTTAGAAGGGAATCCTGATAGGTCCATTTCTAAGGCTTATAGGAACCCAACAGTTCCAGGCTTTGGTCCTTCTTACTATTAGCCCTTTGTACTCATCTGCTGTTAAATGGTCTCCTCCCCATTCCTCTCCCCGACGCTGGTTAACGCCATGTGTGCTGTCCACTAAGGTGCTATTCTTCTGTTTTCAGATATATCTGATGGTACAGTGTTGCTTCCTTCTGTTTCCTTTCATAGAGATGCTGATACTATGTAGGCGTTGTTTCCACCCACCTAAGATTTTGTACTTGTAAGACTATTTCGTCATCTGCTTTTTTGGCAAATGCTGTCCATGTTATTTTTATGAAGCTGTTTAATTGGTTTTTGTCTCCTTTATACTAGTATATTAGTTTCCTATTGTTGTTGTAACAAATCACAACAAGCTCAATGGCTTCAAGCAGCATCGATTTATCATGTTTGAGTTATGGAGGTCAGAAGTCAAAACTCGATCCCATTGTGCTAAAACCAAGGTGTCAGCAGGGCTGCACTCCTTGCTAGGGCTCTAAGGGACAATCCATTTCCTTGCCTTTTCCAGCTGCCAGAGGCTGCCTGCATTCCTTGGCTCACAGCCACCCTCTCCATCTTTAAAGGCAGCAGTGTAGTACCTTCATATCTCACTCTGGCTCTGACACTCCTGTTTCTCTCCTTCCTTTGTGATGACACTGGGTTTATGGATAATCCAGGATAACGTCCCATCTCAGCATCCTTAATTTAATCATATCTGCAAAATCTCTTGCCATATAAAGTAACATATTCACAGGTGTAGGGGATTAGGGCACATATATCTTTGAGGGAGCCATTATTATTCTGTCTACCACAGTGGGTGTTCAGTGAGATTAAAAAGTGATGCTGCCACAATCTCCCCAGAATCCCCTCCTGAAATACCATTTTTTTCTCACCATAATTAAATACTGATGTTAGCCTGAAATTTTGAAAGAAGATGAATTTGGAATATTACTATTCTATATACCTCCCTTAAAAATTTTTATCTAACTTGATATCTGCTATTTTATCATATGTTACACCAGAAAATATTTTAAATAAATATAAGGGTGAGATGCTAGATATAGGGTGTTTGTACATGTGTGTGTGTTTAAATAACATTGACTCTAACTTGGTAAGCTGCTTTGTAATAAATAGAGACATTTAAATGAAGCTGGAAGAATGGTTAAAGTTTGCAAATTATTAAATCATGACAATAAAAATCATTATTTCATCTGCATGTGGGTTACAGACACACAGGTAGTAATGGAAAAGCTATGCCTCCCATATCTGGCCTAAATTAAAGCTCTTCTGAAGAAGGATGTGGAAGTCATTCAGGCTTGCACATTCTTTAATTTCTTTTATTAAGGCCTGTATAAAGTCAGTGTAGCTAGAAGGCAATACACAGGCTTTCAGAAACTACAAAGTGTAACAGCTTGTTCCAATTACCCTCACTACAGTGTGACCATATGCACAAATGTTCAGCTTTCTGTTTAAGTTCATCCATTAAAAAAATCCTTATAAAATTGGAGAAATGCTGTGTTCTGTGCATACATTTGTTTCTGCTAGCGTTTAAACTGTTAGTTACGGTTTAATGTATGGATAAAAGCTTTTAAGTAAGACAAAGAGCCTCAGCCGGCAGAACAGAAATCTTTTTAACTTTCCCATACAATGAAATAGTTTTTTAAAGATTCATTCCTGGGAACAAACATGTTTCAAGAAATATGGACTCTTTAGATAATTATTTAACAACTAAATCAAGCAACCTTGTATTAAGCATATAGGCATATAGGTAATTTTTGTATCAGCTGAGTAAGACTAATGGGATTTGGTGTTTCTGACTCCAGGGACCTTTATCAAATCAAAGGTTTTCTCTTAAATGCATCATATTGAACTAGAGATAACAAATACAGATGCTGAATTGACCTTTTTCATAGCAATCTGAGGTTGAAAATTGCACCTTTCCTGTTCCTTACTTGATGTTCAAAGTAGGTTTTTAATTCTACAGTTGTCTCAGTTAATTTCAATTCTTAACTCTTTGTTTAAATCAATATACTTAAGCGCCATTTATATTATCAGCAGTACGAGTGAAATTCAGCTAGCTCAGTTAAAAAAGGTGTCCCCTAACACTGAAACTTAATATCTAATAAGAATCTTAATGGAATATGCCTCATTTTTCTTAAGTGGGAATGGAGCAAATTGTTCCGTTTAGGAATATGCATCAACTCTTTAAATTAGTGATGAAATGATAATATAATGCATTTTCTGAGTAACTAAATGGCACCATGGATAAATAGAGGAGAAATTACGTGCTACATTGAAAACAGAATGACTGTCAAATTTAAGAAACAAAGCAATCAGAATAAAATCAGAGAGTATGTTTATATAGGTTGTAAATCCCACAATCCCCTTGTCTTAAAAGTGTTTACACTTTAAACAAATGTCTTTTTCTAAAAAAAAGTATTTAATAGGCATTTGAGGACATAAATTTGTAGCTGCAATTATTTTTCATAGAAATAGTAGTAAATAGATACTGTTTAAAATGTCCATAATGTTGATTATGATTTATTAGTTTGCAGAGTCTGGAAAGGGAGAAATGTTAATAATCAGGACTTCTTTCCAGACATATTTTAGTTACTATTAATTTGGAGGCCAGGAAGTGAAAATAAATTACTGGAAGGCAAATGGAATCCCATATGTGTGGTCTGGGCTTTTTCCATTTGCACAGTTTCAATCAGCATAATAGAATCTATTAATATGCTTACTGTTTGTATGAAACTCTGTTAAACTGGATAAAGCATATTTACCAAAGTCCCACTATCTAAGTTTTATTAGAACATCTCACTGGCCTTTCACTATTGACAGAAAAGTAGTTGTCCAAGTGGGACTAACCTGTTCTAGGAATTCTATATTAAAAGGCTTGAACTATCTAGTTGCATCACTATCTAGAATCCTGATGGAACATACTTCTTCAATTTCTTTCATATTCAGAGTACTAACTCGTCTGGAAGTATCTGTGACAGTGCCATTCACAAGGCTGGAAATGTTTTCTGCAGATTTCTTTGATATATTGAATTTTTGTGCAATGTTCATAACTAAAAGGCAATCTTACCTAAAATAAATTTCACATTGTAGATTACTAACACTTAATTAACCTCTTTGAACTTTTAGCTTTTCTGAACACAAACAGGAGCTAGGATTCCTCCAGCTCTGGGATTCTATGATCTATAAAACTCAGCACAACTCTGAAAGCTGAAAAGGCCCTTCAAATATCAACTGAATCTTTCATCATGTAACAGAAGTGTGAACATTAATGATCTATTTAAAATTCACTGTCAGAAGTATTTCAGGTTGACAGAAAAACACCTAATATTTCATTTTGGTATATTTCAGTAATAGATGATGACTCAACTTCAACTCATGTGTCAAGCATAATATTTAATATTCCTCTGGGAAGATTCATTCAAATTATAAATCAAAATCTAAATAAACAACAGTGCTTCACTTGAAAATCATAAATAACTGCCAAATATCAATGAACGGCTTATTATACAGACGTCACATATTGATAGATGAGGTGACTAGCACATTTGTTATTACTATTTTCAAATCTGTTCATGCTTACAAGTCTCTCGATGTGATCAATAAGCATCTTAACAGGGTGGCCAAGATCTTCAGGAAAGATACTGTTTTTCCTTTTTTCACCATCACTATTCTCTTCTGTATTCATTTTATCAAGTTTTCTATTTCCTATTTGTAATATATTTCAAACAGAGACTCAGTCTACTTATATCCTAAGGGGAAAGAAAACTGTTGGAATAGCTGTAGTTGTAAGTCTGAGTTGCATGGGGGAACCAAGTTGCCTATACACTGTCCCTTTTCCTGAACATGAAGGCAAGGCCCCATTTACACTGATTAGGACAGAACAGCCTCCAACTCTCGCTGTCATTGTATTTTATTGCAAAGCAGAGGGTATTTATGCTTACATTCTGAAAAACACCCACTATGTTTGGTAAGAGAGCTCTGTATTAGAATTATTAAATTGTCCAATCTCTATAATGTCAATCTTCATCACTTCATCCTGATTAACTTTCATCATGTTATGACTGAAAAAAATCAAATAGTTATTTGTGTGAGGTAAAATATCAATAGTAGTACAGGAAAAGTAGTGTTGTTATAAAATATTTTTTATTAAAGTATAATTGACTTGCAATATTGGGTTAGTTTCAGGTGTACACCAAAGTGATTCAGTTACAAATATTTTTTCAGATTATTTCCATTGCAGGTTATTGTAAGATATTGAATACTATCTAATGGAGTAAAAATATACTTTACGATTTCATATAAAACTCACGGAGGATATTTCTCTCTCTCTCTCACAAAACGGTTTATAAATGAACCATAGGCCAAGATGTAGGAGTAGAGAGACTCACAGCTCATCCTCTCCCACAAATACAACAAGAATTACATCTACAAACCCAATGAATTGCACAGAACACCTACTGAACTCTGGCAGAGTGTCTCTCGCTTCGAAATTTAGGAGGATTTTCACAAAATCCAGTAAGAGAAAAAAGAAAAAAAAAGAAAAAAAATCAGTGAGGGAGTGATATAGGAAGAAAGGCACCATTACACTAGGATGCGCATTCTTCAGTCAAGAGGTCAATGGGAACAGAAGCGGAGCTTCCAAGGCTTGGAGGACAAAGTGGTAGCCATTTGGCAGACAGAACTAAGGGAAACTTGGATGGATAGTCCCTGCGATCCTCAGCCCTACACATGAGCTGGCAGGGACAAACAGAGACTGACTGCTGGAGATCAGTGAGAAGCGCGGGGAGAGGGCTGGGGCCAACTGCAGAGGCAGCCTCAGGGGACTGAAGGGCAGTGTGAGCTCTGGCTGGGGGTGTGTGCAGAAGAGAACAGCCTGGGACTCCCATAAAAAAAGCACCACTGCTGGTGTGCATGGTGGGGAGGGGTGCAACGCAGCTGAGCCATAGCCATATTCTCGGCTTGGTTCCACTGACAAGAAAAGAGGTGGGGCTTGGTCATAGCCATCACTGCTGCAAGGAGGCGGCCCTGCGACTTCACAGGCGGGACTGAGATTTGCTTACAGCCCCAGGCAGACTGGGTGGATTTGTTCTCTCTGGACCTTTTATGGGACTTGTGCCTTGGGGATGAATAAACAGTGAGTGGAGTTCTGGTGGACGACAGGGGTGAGTACGTATATTTATAATAGGCCAGTATACCGTATTGTATGTGGAGGTGGGTCTGGGGTCTGCACTGACCCTGTGACACATCACAGATTCAGGTATGTGACTGCACACTCACTATGGTGGGTCCTAGTGCCTGACATTGGCAGATCTGCACTGGTGGTTCTTGGGGTCCAGAATCTGGGGGACCCAGAGCTGGTGACTAACATTCCTGCGACTAAGGTAGGGGAAAAGGCAGCATCAACAAAGAGTACTTTGTAAGCCTGCATAACAAGTGACAGACACCACCAAAGAGGGCACTTCCCAGTGGACATCTCCTGCCGACTCTTCTTCCCAACTGAAGCACTCCAACCCTGCTTACCACACACTACAGCTCAGAAACAGGTCTAGAAGCCTTTATTCCAGCAACAAGGGAGAAGTCCTGGTCACTGTCAAGGCTGTGACAACCACAGAAGAAAAAAGGAGGCCCTGCTCAACAACAGTAAGGGTAGGCTCTGATCACCATGACACCAACCACACCCCCAATCAAAGGTGTAACAGCCAACACACATGGAATAAAGATGTAGCAACCATCCATACTAAGAACAGCCCTTGCAAAAAAAAACTATTAGATGCAAAGTCTACCCAGGAATGTTCCCACTTTAAATAAAAACAAACAAAAAATAAAACAGCCCCTCAAGACCACAGTAGATAACTGATACTTCTAATCCATACAACCAGAGAAATACAAGTAAAATGAAGAAGTTGAGGAACCACCCCCAATTAAAAGAACAAGAGAAGTCCCCTGAAAGAATGAACAATTAGATAGACCTCAAGAGTCTACTAGATCATGACTTCAAAAGGTGATGATTAAAGCACTGAAGGAAATAAGAGAGACTATGAATAAAGAGACAGAGAATACTATGAAAAGGAAATAGAAGCTATAAAGAGGAGCCAGTAGATGATGCAGAGGAATGAATAAGTAACTTAGAAGACAGGATAATAAAAGTCATTCAGAACAGCAGACAGAAAAGCAAGTAAAAACCAATGAAAGCAATATAAGGGACCTATAGGATAATACAGAGGGTGCCAACCCACACATAATAGGGGTCTCAGAAGGAGAAGAAAGAGAAAAGGGGATTGAAAAGGTATTTGAAGAAATCACGATTGAAAACTTTCCAAACTTAAAGAAGGAAACAGATATCAAAGTACAGAAAGCACAGAGGGTCCCAAACAAGAAGAACCCAAACAGACCTACACCAAGACATATTATAATTAAGATGGCCAAAGTTAAACATAAAGAAATGATTCTAAAGGCAGCAAGATAAAAAGAGTTAGTTATAAGGGAACCTCCACAAGGCTCTCAGATGATTTCCCTACACAAATGCTGCTGGCAAGAAGGAACTGGCAAGATATATTCAAAGTCCTGAGTAAGAAAAATCTGCAACCTACGATACTCTATCTGGCAAGACAATCCTTTAGAGTAGAAGGAGAAATAAAGAATTTCATGGACAATCAAAAACTAAATGAATTCAGCAATACTAAACCTATCCTAAAAGAAATACTGACAGGTCTACTCTAAATAGAAAAGAAGTAGGAAGCCACAGAAATGAGAAAACCATAAATGGAAATGTGATAACTGCAAAGAGTTACAAGAGAATAAACATGTAGATATGAAAAAAAAAAAAAGACCTCAAAATCATAAAAAGTGAGAGAGAGGAGCAAGAAAATACAGGTTTTTTTCTTTATTTTTTTTCATCATTCTTTTCAGGATGTGTTTGACCCTATCTATCATTCTAAAGCAATCAGATATACTAATGGGATAACATACTTAAAAAGCAGGGTAACAACAAATCAAACATACAATAGTCACAAAAACCAAAAAGAAACCAAGCTAATACAAAAGAAAACTATCAAACTACAAAAAGAAGATCAAAAAGGAAAAATGAACAAAGAAGAAATATCAAATCAACTGGAAAACAAAGTTCAAAATGGCTATAAACACACATCCATCAATAATTACTACAAATGTCAATGGACTAAATGATCTGATCAAAAGACAGAGTGGCAGATTGGATAATAAAACAAAAGCCTACAATATGCTGCCTATGAGACTCACTTTAGAGTGAAGGATACACATAGATTGAAAGTGAGAGGATGGAAAAAGATATTTCATGCAAATGGAAATGACAAGAAAACAGGAGTAGCAATATTCATACCAGACAAAACAGACTAAACCAAAGGCCATAAAGAGAGATAAAGAAGGACACTATATAATGATCAAAGAGCAATACAAGATGAAGATATTACACTCATTTAACATATATGCACTCAATATAGGAGCACCTAATTATATAAAACAAATACTAACAGACAGAAAGGGAGAAATTGATGGGAATATAATAATAGTAGGAGACTTTAACACCCCTCTGATATCACTGGATAGGTCTTCCAGACAGAAAATCAATAAGGCAATGGAGATACTAAATGATACAATAGAACAGTTGGATTTGGTTGATATTTTTAGGACATTACATCCCCCCAAAAGAGAATACATATTATGTTCAAGTGCTCATGGAACATTCTCTAGGATAGACCACATACTCGGGCACAAAAGAAGCCTCAAAAAATTTAAGAGGATAGAAATTATTCCAAGCATCTTCTGCGACCACAATGGCATGAAACTAGAAATCAACCACAGGAAAACAAATGAGAAAAAAACAACAGCATGGAGACTAAACAACATGCTACTAAAAAAAAAAATCAATGGACCAATGATGAAATCAAAGAAGAAATTAAAAAAATACCTTGAGACAAACGATAATGAAAACACAACCACACAAAATCTATGGGATGCAGAAAAAGCAGTCCTAACAGGGACTTCCTCAAAAAAGAACAATCTCAAATAAACAACCTAACCTACCACCTAAAAGAAGTAGAAAAAGAAGAAACAAAATCTAAAGTCAGCAAAAGGAAAGAAATAATAAAGATCAGAAATAAATAAAATTGAGATTAAAAAACAATAAAAAAAATCAAATCCAAACAAGAGCTGGTTTTTTGAAAGAGTAAACAAAATTGACAAACCTCTGGCCAGACTCCCCAAGACAAGAGAGAGGACACAAACAAAATAAGAAATGAAAATGGATAGATTAAAACCAACACCACAGAAAAACAAACAAAATCATAAGAGAATACTATGAACAACTATATGGCAATAAATCGGACAACTTAGAAGAAATGGGCACGTGTCTAAAAACATACAGTCCACCAAAAATGAATCAAGAAGAAACAGATCATTTGAACAGACCAATCACTAGAAGTGAAATAGAATCAGCAATAAAAAACATCCCTGCAAACAAAAGTCTAGGACCAGATGGCTTCACTGGGGAACTCTATCAAACAACAAAGAAGAGCTCATACTGATCCTACCCAAACTCTTCCAAAAGACTGAAGAGGAGGTAATACTCTCAAACTCATTCTATGAAGCCACCATCACCCTGATACCAAAGCCAGACAGATACTACAAAAAAAGAAAACTACAGGCCAATATCATTGATGAACACATATGCAAAAATCCTCAACAAAATATTAGCAAACAGAATCCAACAACACATAAAAAGATTATACACCATGATCAAGTTGGAATCATCCCAGGGACACAAGGATAGTTCAACATACGCAAATCAATCAATGTGATCCAACACATCCACAAAAGAAAAGGACAAAAACCACATGATCATCTCAATAGATGCAGAAAAAGCATATGATAAAATTCAACACCAATTTATGATAAAAACTCTTACCAAACTGGGTATAGAGGGAACATATCTCAACATAATAAAAGCTATTTATGACAAACCTACAGCCAGCATAATACTCAATGGTGAAAAGCTAAAAGCCTTCCCACTAAAATCTGGAACCAGACAAAGATGCATACTCTCACCACTTCTAATCAGTATAGTATTGGAAGTCCTAGCCATAGCAATCAGAACAGAAAAAGAAATAAAAGGGATCTAAATTGGAAGAGAAGAGGTAAAACTGTCATTATATGCAGATGGCATGATACTATACATAGAAAACCCTAAAGATTCAACACAAAAACTTCTAGAGCCGATAAAAAAATTTAGCAAGGTAGCAGGATACAAGATTAACATACAGAAGTCAGTGGCCTTTCCTTACACTAACAATAAAATATCAGAAAAGGAAAGTAAAGAAACAATGTCTTTTAAAATTGTACCCAAAATAATAAACTACTTAGGAATAAATCTGACCAAGGAAGTGAAAGACTTATATGTGGAGAAATAGAAAATGCTGACTAAGGAAATTAAAGATGACTTAAAGAAATGGAAGGACATCCCATGTTCTTGGATTGGAATAATTAATATTGTTAAAATGGTCATACTACCCAAAGCAATCTACAGACTTAATGTGATCCCTATCAAATTACCCAGGATATTTTTCACTGAACTAGAACAAATAATCCTAACATTTATACAGAATCACAAAAGACCCAGAATTGCCAGAGCAATACTGAATAAGAAGAATGAAGCTGGAGGAATAACCATCCCAGGCTTCAGACAATTGTTACAGAGCTACACTAATCAAAACAGCATGGTATTGGTACAGAAACAGACATATGCATCAATGGAACAGAACAGAGAGCCCAGAAATAAACCCACAGACTTTTGGTCAATTAATCTTTGACAAAGGATGCAAGAACATACAAAGGAGTAAAGACAGTCTCTTCAGAAAATGGTGCTGGTAAAACTGAACAGCTGAATGTAAATCAATGAATTTAGGCTACTCCCTCACATCATACACGAAAATAAACTCAAAATGGATTAAAGATTTAAACATAAGACAAGACACTATAAACC
The DNA here is from genome assembly GCF_048773025.1 of Camelus bactrianus. Classification (NCBI taxonomy): domain Eukaryota; kingdom Metazoa; phylum Chordata; class Mammalia; order Artiodactyla; family Camelidae; genus Camelus; species Camelus bactrianus. The sequence continues at coordinate 38,728,724 of NC_133540.1, forward strand.
TCTTAGAAGAAAGCATAGGCAAAACATTATCTGACATAAATGTCAGCAACGTTCTCCTAGGGCAGTCTACCCAGCCAATAGAAATAAAAGTGGACATAAACAGATGGCATCTAATTAAACTTACAAGCTTTTGCACAGCAAAGGAAACCATAAACAAATAGAAAGACAACCTACAGAATGGGAGAAAATATTTGCAACAGATGAGACTGATAAGGGCTTAATTTCCAGAATATATAAACAGCTTATGCAACTTAATTAGAAAAAAACAAACAATCCAACCCAAAAATGGGCAGAAGACCTAAACAAGCAATTCTCCAATGAAGACATACAAATGGCCAATAGGCACATGAAAAAATGCTCAATAGTGCTAATCATCAGAGAAATGCAAATCAAAACTACAACGAGGTATCACCTCACACCAGTAAGAATGGCCATCATTTAAAAGTCCACAAACAAATGCTGGAGAGGGTGTGGAGAAAAGGGAACCCTCCTACACTGTTGGTGGCAATGTAGTTTGGGGCAGCTGTTATGGAAAACCGTATGGAGATTCCTCAAAAGACTAAAACTAGACTTACCACATGACCCAGGAATCCCACTCCTGGGCATATATCCAGAAGGAACCCTACTTCAAAAAGACACCTGCACCCCAATGTTCATAGCAGCACTATTTACAATAGCCAAGACATGGAAACAGCCTAAATGTCCATCCACAGATGACTGGATAAAGAAGATGTGGTATATTTATACTATATTACTCAGCCATAAAAAATAATAAAATAATGCCATTTGCAGCAACACGGATGGACCTGGAGATTGTCATTTCAAGTGACGTAAGCCAGAAAGAGAAAGCAAGATACCATATTATGTCACTTACATGTGCAATCTAAAAAATAAATAAATAAATAAACGAACTTATTTACAAAATAGAAACAGACCAGAGACATAGAATACAATTTTATGGTTACTGGGGCAAGGGAGGAGGTGAGAAAGGATAAACTGGGAGTTTGAGATTTGCAGATACTAATACATACAAAGTAGATAAACAACAAGTTCATACTGTATAGCACAGGGAACTATATTCAATATCTTGTAGTAACTTATGGTGAAAAAGAATATGAAAGTGAATATATGTATGCCCATGCATGACTGACACATTACACTGTACACCCGAAATTGACACATTGTAAACTGACTATACTTTGATTGTTTTTACACACACACAGAGAGAGACAGAGAGACAGAGAGACAGAGAGAGAGAGAGAGAGAGAGAGAGAAACATTAAAAGAGAGAAATGAACCATAAAGAACAGTATGAGGTAGAAATTTAGGAAGCATAGGAAACATTCCCCACCTCCATTTCCACACAAGAGATGTATGTTGATAGCATTTATTTAGTTTCACCACAGTCATAATAATCTGAGTTCAGGTCAGTAACTTCTCTGTCTATTTAAGACTGGTTGGTTTGGAATGCTGGTAGAAACTAAGCTAGCCAAGTGTCACTGTGAGATTCTCAGAGGTAATGCTAGCAGCCCAGGAGCCTTCTTACAAAGCAACAAGGATAGCTTGATGCTTGAGTGAAATTACACAGGGATTTTTTTTTTCTCATCTATCTCTGAAAGTATGTATTTGAATCTACTCTGTGCAGCACTCACAGCCCTATTTTCCTTTCCACGTTGGGAAACACACTATTCTCTGCAGACTACTTATTGTAGGAAAGAGGCCTTTGGGGTACACCTAAATTAATTATGTATATGGAGAGGAAATGTGGAGGTTTGAAAGTGGAGAGGGGGACATTAGAATAGTCTCATACTAATATTTAGTATTAATAACACCCCAGTGTACCAAAGTTAAATCACTCAGCTTCTAAAACAGTTGTTTTTGTGTTTTCCCTAGTGCAAAAAACTTCTCATCCTAGGAAATTTCTTTCCTCAAGCCAATTCCCACCCTCCCCCCCCCAAAAAAAGCCACAGCAGGGGAATCTTCAAGGGGATTTTTCCCTAGAATAAAATATTCAGTGAAAGGAATTAACTTGCCCTGAGTCAATCCCAGGATGAATTGTTACTTTTTAATATATAAAAATGTGCTTTAACTCAATCCAAGATTTTCAGGGTTCCTGGGGTCTAACCATAGCCCTGTAGGCCTAGAGTTATCTCAATAATTAAGATACTTCTGAGGAGAAAAGCAGAGGAGATGGGATAATTATGCTTCAAATGGAGTCTAAGAGCAGAATTAGACACTTGGGCTGGTGTAAGCCCTAGCAAACCTGATGCTAGAGTTTTCCTCCATAGACAAGTTTATGATCCAGTCTCTTAAAGGGAGTAAGACAGGTGAATCACAGTGCAATTCCACACCTGTTAATTTGAAGAGAGTGGTCTTTTCTGTTCATTCTAGTGACACAGTATTGAGATGGCAAAGTATAAATGCGATCAGTTCAACATCTGTGCTCTAGAACTTCTTAATTTTAGAAACAGAAAGGAGATCATTCCTTTTACCTGCACTCAGGAACAAAAGTCAAAAATCTTGGCTCAGTAATTAAGCAATGGATTAAAGTGAAATATCTGTGAGCCCCTCTGCATTCTCTTTTTAATATCTATTCCTGTTTCTTTTCCTTCTTCCTCTTCCTCCTCTGTCTCTTAGTCCTCCTTTGTCTTCCTGCCCTGCTGCTGTTGCTATTCCCCCTCCGCCTCCATCTTAGATACCAATGGAGAAACGGATATGAGGGAGATTATACCGGCAGTTTCTCTGATCCGAAGCCCTCCTTGGCTGATGGCAGTGTAACTCTAATCTTTACCTTCACCTTCACATGCCCTCCCTGTTTCAGTCTTACTGTGGGGTTTTTCTTATAAGGCACCAGCCACTGAACTTAGCACCCACCCTAAATCCAGGATGATGTCATCTCAAGATCCTTAACTTAAATCTGCAAAGGTCCTGTTTCCAAATAAGGTCACATTCACAGATACTGGGGGCTAGGACTTGGACATTTATTTTCTTTTGCTTGTCAGTGGGAGGAACACAATTTAACACAAAACGGCAAGTAATAACAAAATACTAAAAGATAAGCCTTTTTCTAAGTGCTGCTTTACTAGTTAGGTTTTTACTTCCCCCTGAAACAGTTCTCATGTCATAAACACCAGTACTTACATTAACCAGAACCTGCCAGAGAAATGCACTTTGGGCACACTTCATCCACAGATTCAAAGAGAAAAAAAAAAAAAAAATGGAGCAGGGAAACAAAACCCCTAAAGCTTAGATGCTCTTCTTAGCCATTGATTCAAAAAGTGTACGTGGATAAATTCTCAGAAATCTCAAAAATAAAATATCCATGGATAAATTGTCAGAAATAAATCATATTTATTCTGTACATATTCCTACCTTAATCTCCAAAGAACTTGAAAGGCCTTGCAAAAATAATGTCAGACAATAAACTTAAATGAAGAAAAGCAAAACAATTCAAAAACAGAACATGGATGTTTGAATATGACTAGAAAGTCAACAAAAGGGAAAAATAAGCTGATCATACATATGTTTTTTTCTTATTTATGACCCTAAACGTTCTATATTTATGTTTGAATACTGAGTTAGCTCTTAGATTTCTAGCAGTAAAAAGAGAATCAGTGTAATTAGCTATCAAACTTTTCAAGAGGAAAGTATTACTTCTCTCTCATCATGTAGTTATGCAAGTGGCTGATCAAGTGGAAACTTAATGTAGAGAGGCACACATTTTCCAGAATTTTTTTCCATAGAAGGCAGAAGAATAATTTATTCTAAAAGATGGCAGAAATAAGAAATCCATCCTGGAAATAAAGTTTGGTATAAGTCTGTTGGGACAGATCTGCCCTCTGAACATGTTCTCCTGTTGACTGCCTCACTGGAGTCTTGTACCAGTTCTTAAACTCTTTGCTGATTCCCCTGTTGTGAGCAGCCAGGAGCCATTCTCACATCCACAGGTTCCAAGTAGAGAGTAAAGTATTTCTTGGAAGAATAGCACTTTTGATTTCAGAAGAGTATATAAATGTTTTGTGGAGTTAGCACGGTTTAGGTTAATAGGCACATAACTCATCAGAGGGTAACAAAAGGTGACAGGAAAAAATACTGCATTTTTGTAGAATAAGATATTCAAATGTGGTATGAACATTTAAGGCAGCTGATAGACAAAATAGGTGAGTCAAGGAAGGTGATTTTGGCATGGAGACAATTTTGTATTGAGAGGGATTTCTTCATGACCTCAATTACTGTGCATTGGAAAGCAGGCCTTCTTCCTCAAGGCCAGTGATGCTAAGATTGTTTCACTTTTCAACTGTGGTCCAAAGAGAGGGTTGAGTTGGGCCAGAACTGTAATCAGCCAAGAGAGATAGCAGCAAACTGAACAGGTCACCAACATGGTAATGATGATAACCTGGTTGGGACCCTTGGGGATGAACCAGGGCACCAGGAAGCAGAAGATGCCTCAGAACATGCTCATCACCATGAGAGGAGGGCATCACCAGGTGGCTGACATACATCATGGTTTTCACAGGAGCTGCCAACCCCTGCCTGTGACCAAAGCTGCCTTGCTTTGGTCAATTTATCAAAATCTTAAAAGTGAATACAGTAATAGTGCTCATATGGCAGGTTTTTCCAAAAAATAAAAAGTTTATAAAGGCAAAAAGGCAGTGTTAAAATCCAACTAAGAGAAAGAAGATGAATCTAAAGAGAACTAAGGTAATTTTTTCAGGCTTAATCCAATTTTAGTGAAGCATGTAGGGGAGAATGTGAGTTTGTATCTTTCCAACTCATTCATAAATAGCCTTTTTTTATCTTTTTTGGCTTTTGGAGGGTGTTGTCTTGAGATAGTGGTACCCATCAATGAAGGCAGTATGGTCTACTAGTGTATTAGTTTCATATTGCTGCTATAACAAATTTAGTGGCTTAAAACAACACAGATTTATTATATAATAACATATTTCCGTAGGTGGTGGGTTTCAGTGGGTGTGGATGTCTCATTGTTTAGAAGTCAGGTGAGCTGGGCTAATTCCTCTGCTTAGTCTCATAAGGCTGAAATCTAGGTGTCAGCAGCTCTTTGTCCCTTGCTGGAGGCTCTAGGTGAGAATCCATTTGCTGGCTTCTGTAGGGTACTGGTGAAATCTAGTTTCATGCAGTTGTAGGACTGCTTGTCAGTATGGCTTGTTCCCTGTTTCCAGAGGCCACCACATGTTCCTTGACTCTTGTCCTTTTTGTCTTCAAAGACATGAGTGGTGGGTAGGTCTTTCTCATGTCTCTATTCTCCTGCCTCTTCTGCTTATAAAGGCAAGTGTGATTACATTGGGTGGTACTACATTGGGCCCATGATAATCTTAATTTAAAGTCAGCTGATTAGCAATCTTAATTCCATATGCAAAGTTCCTTTTGTCATGTAAGGTAACATTCACACCAGGGGATGGAGATCTTAGAGACCAAAATCCTGCCTACCATGGTAATTTTATATTTTTACTTTAATGATAGAGCATAATTTTAAGAACCAAGTGAATAGAAGATGAGTTTGTAAACCTTCATGGAAAGCTGAGAAGCTTAATCTGGTCTCCATTACCATTCTGCAACTAACAGAATACCTAAAAGCAAAACCAGCACTTATTTTTTAAGACATTTTTTCTTTTTCTTTTCTTTTTTTCTTTTTGTCCACTTCAACATGTGAATCATTGCTTGAGTTCCTCAAATCTTACTCAGTGGTGCATGACCGATATGGTTTTAGGCTGAAAAAATTTTAATGTCATGTCATTAGTTAACCATTACAACCCTAGAAAAGCCTTAATGATGCTTTCAAAAATGGTCAATTTGGGCAACGTAGCTTTCAATACTTCCATCAAACTGAATTAATTACAATATAGCATATATAAATAAAACTAGTAATTTGCTTTGGCGAACAGTTGTCAAAATGATATGTAAGCTTTAGAATAAAGGATACTAAGCTAATGTTTTTGAGAGTATCTATATTTTTATACTGGCTTTTTTTTTAAGGCTTTAAATTCATTGGTATTCTTTGCAAGTATTTTAATAAATGCATAAATTTCTCCAATAATGTTATTTTCTTACCCAGTTCTTTATTTGGGTGCATTTTAAATTGTTTATTTTCAAATGTACACTATATTAAAATTAATTTTCATTTTCCAGCAGTTTTTCCCCCTTTTTTAATATTCTGTATTCTTTGCTTGTGATACATTTAAAGATATGAGATTACTTGCTCCAAGTGGAATGAGAGAGACTTTCTAGTTGTTTTTCAAAAAGAAATCCATCGATATTATCACGAGTGATGTAGTAGGATCATCAATTTCACTGTATCTTACCAATATACTATTATCATTTTTTGAACTTTTGCCAACTTTGAAAAAGTGTCTTTATTTATGGTAAACTTAAGTTTCTAACTCTTTAACCTTATTTTCATGCATCTTTTCTGTCTTTTTCTATTTAAAAAAAAATCAGGATTCTGAGAACAGAGATAAGAATAGATGGTTTCCTTGGGGAATTATATAAAAATATCTGCCTTATACTAAAAATAGTTACACAACCCAAAGGAAGTTGGTCCATTCAGGCTTAGAAATGACTAAATTAAACAATGTTTGTCACAGCCTGAATTTTTAAAGAACTATTCTTTATATTAAAAAAAGGGCTTTTTTTTTTCATATCTTAATCTACACAATGATGCTGAAAGAATGAGATAATGGCTCTAAAAAGCTTTTGATTCTTATTATAGAAATAACCACATAAAAGTATGCTATTATTATTTTGTTTTACATTTAGCTAAAATAAAATTATTACCTAAGGATTTTCTTCTTCACTGCTTGATTTAAACCTAAAAAGTCTAGCTTCTTTTTCATTTATTTTCCTCTCAAAATCATAAAATATCTAAGGATTAATTTTTATAATAACATACACAAAAATAAAAATCTTGGTTTTTCATTAATTCATTCATTTGTACATCAGATGTCTTTTTCTACATTTAATATATAAACACAAAAGTTGATTTAATAACAACTATAGAATATTAAGTGTTTTTGAAGTATATTTAAACTGTCACTCAGTATACTCATCGCTTGTTTCCATAAAGTCAAGTATGAATGGTTATCATGGATTTTGAAAAAAAAATTTACTTGAGAATAATTTTAAATTTATAGAAAAATTTCAAAGGTAACACAAATAATTCCCATATACTGAAACTTAGTTTCTGCTCTTATTAACTAGTATGGTACATTTATAAGAACTAATAAACCAACCAATATTGATAAATTATTAACTAAAGCCAATTTTTTTTTTTAATATTTCTTTAGTTTTTGCCTAGTGTCCTTTTTCTATTACAAGATCCCTTCTAAGATACCACTATACCTTTAGTCAGCCTTGTCTCTTTAGGCTCCACTTGATTGAGATATTTTCTCAGACTTTTTTTGTTTCTGATAAGCCTGATATTTTGGAGGAGTATTAGTTGGGTATCTTGTAGAATGTTCATCAATTGGTATTTGTCTAATATTTTTTCTCATGATGAGACTGGGGTTCTGGGGAGGAAGACCACAGAGGCAAAGTATCAAAGTACCATCACATCATATCAAGGCCACATATTATAAGATTTATCATCACTGATGTTAATCTTGATCACCTGACTAAAGTAGTGTTTGTCAGTTTTTTCCACTGTAAAGTTATTCCTTCCTTTTTCATTCATACTCTACTCATTAGAAGAAAGACACTATGAGCACCCCACATTCAAGAGGTATTAATTCTTTACCTCCTTGAGAGTAGAGTATCTACAGAAATCATTTGGAATTCTTCTGCAAGGGAGATTTGTTTCTTTTCCCCCCATTTATTTACTCATTCACTTATTTCTTTATAGTAGTTTAGATTCATGAATATTTGTTTTATATTTTGGGCTATAATCCAATACTACGTTATTTATTTTGTTGCTCAAATTGTTCTTTGGCCTTTCAGAACTCTTTTAATTGGTACCTGTGTACCTTTGACATATCCCCATCAGTGTAAGGATTTCTTGTTTGCTTTTGCTATTTGAGTACCTCCTTATTTGGGGGCACTATAAGATAGTCTGGGTCATCTTGTATATTCTCTGCCCTAGCCCCAGATTCAGTCATTTTAACAAGTAGCCCTAGTTCCTTTTATTGAAGAATGATATTAGAAATCAAGAATTGAGTGCTAGGTGCCCTGGGCTATTTTTGATATCTAAGTTTGTCCTACAGGCAGAAACTCTTAAGACCATTCTCCCATGTGTATCTTAGATTAAGTCCCAAAAGTGTTCCTCTGATGCATGTTTCTGGCTCTGAGCACACAGGCTGCCAGTCAACAAGAGTGCGATGGTGACTTTATGATCATCTGACACTGCCAGTCATGAATATATGTTGGTGCATCAAGTTTATAACGTCCCAGTGTTGTCCTTTTCTTTCTGCACCATAACATGGATTAATGATTAGAATGAAGAGCTAATATTGCTGACTACGTATCTCACTCAGCTATCTCCCAGGCACCTCACTCTGGCGCCAGGTACCAGAATATCCACAACTTCTAGTCCTGGCCAAACCCACAGCAGAATCACTTACTATGCCACAATCTACCCCATTTATTTTATTGAGCAAAAATTGATTGAGAATTGACCTTGATCCAAACACTATTCTAAGCACTTTGAATATAGTGTTGAACATAACAGAGAGGGCCCCTATGCCCTACACCATGGTGAAGATAGGCAAAAGCAAGTAAACAAAGAAACATACAAGAGAATTTCAACAAATGGTAAATATCATTAAAACAACAGTGTCTTTTTTATGTTCAGGAAAGGTGACATTTGAACTGAGACCTGAGTGACAGGAGGGATTCAACCAAATAAAAATGTTACAGACGGGAATTCTAGGAAATAAGCAGAGCAAGTACAAATAAGTAGAGCAAGCTTGATGTATTAAAGGACCAGATTAAAGGCCAGTGGGACCAGCTAGATACAGAAGTGAAAAGTAGCACAAAATGGGGGAAGTTAAGCAGAAAGAGAACGATTTCACATGTGATTGTCAAAAAGTCTGGAATCTATTCTACAAGTAATTGGTCACTTATATGTAGAATATTTTAAAAAATGACACAAATGAACTTATTTGTCAAACAAACAGACTCACAGACATAGAAAACAAATTTATAGTTACTAGGGGGAAAAGGGGAAGGGTGGAGGGATAAATTGGGAGTTCAGAATTTGCAGATACACACTACTATATATAAAACAAACAACGAGGCCCTACTGTATAGCACAGGGAACTATATTCAATATTTTGTAGTAACCTATAATGAAAAACATGAAAAGGAATATATATATAAATATATGTATGTATAACTGAAACACTATGCTACGCACCAGGAATTAACACAACATTATAAACCGACTATAGTTCAATTAAGAAAAATAAAAAATAAAGTAATCGAACACAATGGATGGTATTAAGATATCAAATGTGTAGCTATTATAATTTATCTAGCTCTTATGATATGCCTTGTACTATTTTAATGACTATGTATATCTTTTCAGGCATTACTTGAAATAACACTATGAGGTAGGTATTAATAATTTCATTTATGTTTTAGGAAATCGTGGCTCAAAAATATTAAGAAATGAAGACGACCTATCTAGTAAGTAGTGGAGCCAACATCTGAACCCTACTAAATTAACAGCTATTCCATAGACTCAAATTAAAAAGCAAAAACTATGGGTTTAAGCAAGTACACAAAAACTGTTACATATGAAAGAAATATTAAAGAAAAGGATGTATCCAAGGTGGGATTTCAAATAATATTAAGCTGATTTTGGCTAGAGTACCCAAAATACTTTGATTCTGCCCTCAGTCAAAACAACTTTACTCACAAAGCCTTTAAGACGAGTATTTGCAGAGGGGAGACAAAACAACAAATTGTTGCTAGCTGGAGTGCTTTCTCAAATCCAAAAAAAAACCTTGTATAAGCTAGATTGGACCATACAAAGTCTGGAACCAGGCATCAAGAGTTCATCACACTCTTCTACCTGGAGGCTGTGAATAAGTGGAAGCTATTTTCTGGTTCTGTTCTTAGAGCTGCCTACGTTATGCTTTTCCAGGTAGGCACTTCGCAGGAGCCTTTCTAGGCTTTATAGGAGGAAAAGAGAGGCTAGAGACTATGCCCATGTGTACTCATTCATTTTCTTTGAAAATCGTACTCTGATAATGTGGTTGAGTCACCACCATGGCTCCTTCAGGGTGAAGGCAGTTGTCCTTAATGCTGACTTACAATGGGGCTCGGGTTAGACTTGAACTTCCCAAAGAGCTCAGCACATTCTGTAAATAGATGCTACACATTAAGATACTGAAGATCCTTGCAGTAAGGACACTTGCTCAACTTCTTCAACCCATCCTTCCCCCCCAATTTTTTTTTTAAATGACATTTTCTTTCCTACATGGCACCTAATAACATTCTATAGGAAAGTATGTACCCACATTGAGAATTCTTGCCTTGGATCACTGACAACAAATCCTGCAGCTTTGTCTCTTGAAGTTAAAGGAAATTCAGGTTTAATAATGCCTTTTCCAGCCAGTGCCGACTTTGAACAGAAAGACAGACTCCATAGTTTCACTTTCCCAGAGTAAAGCTATTATTTGTTGATGTTGATTGAGAAATATGATACCTACAGCATGAACTCTGTTTCAATTGCCAGAATTTATGTCTTGAGTAAGTGTTGGGAGGAAATGGAAGGAGTGTGGTCACTGTAAGATCTCTGTCACAGTAAGGCCTGAGTGGTTTTTGCTCTGGGATGTAAAGTGACTTCTAAGAGAACAGGGAAGGAGCAATCGCAAACCCAGGAAAGATGGAAAGTAGTGAGATCACCCCAAATTTAGGATGGCACAATGGACACTAGTGAAAACAAAAAATACAGCATTCCAGCAAATTAATTTACAGTAAATGGATAGTCATGATACCATGAGGATGATGATAATCTGATGTGGGTTTTTACAGCTTCGTAAACAGAAATTTAATTCTTAAATTTCTCTTATAAAATTAAACTACATGGAATCTTCTGTTATTCATATCTAGCAATATCCTTTGACAAAATAATTTCAAAATAGTAAGTATCATGCCCTCTTACCTCACCTAAACAAAATAGATACCCAAAGTTATTTAAATCTGTAATATCAAATAAAATAGGGAGCTTTTTTCTGTCTGAGGATAGATTTTTTTTTACATGAAAGAAGAGTTTACAAAATTGGATTTAAACTAAAAGCTCAGATTTTATTTTCTTTTTCCTTTTCTGGGGTCTGTTTATTATTTTTGTTTTCAAAACAAAGATAGTAAACATACATATCTCATTAAAGATAAAAAATAAAATTTCTCTGAAAAATATTTATCTGTTCATTCTCTTTCCATCCTCATACCCTATTTCTCCATCCTTCTCTTCAGTAGCAGAGTATTATGACAAGCATACTCCTATGACACCAAAGTGTATGGTTAAGATCTCTGTTTGATTATAATCTGCTAATGGTTTATATCAAAGAATAGGATGAGTGACTTTCAACAGTTCTACAGTATTCCTTGCATTGGGGTTGAAGTTTAACGTTATTTGTTGACCATTTTCCAAAGCACTGTGGCAACTCTTGGCTTATCACATGCATGATTTTGGAATATTTTTGACACTCAATTCAATACGTTTTATTTAGATATTATTTCTAGATTCAGTAAGACTTTCTTGAAATGAGGGATCACTATCTTTTGTCTCAAAAGTACCATCTTCGAAAGTGTTTCACATATATGTCTCCCATAGAACATCTACTATGGTGATTTTGAGGGACATATTGACATATATTTTTTCTGTAGTATCCTCATATATATCTACACATCTTAAATGTAGATATAGAGATAAATGTATACATATGTACATTCACATCTGTGTGTGTGAATATGTATGTATTTTTTCAGAAAGTAAGTAAATTTAACTTTTATGATGTTTTTTTTTCCAATAGATATAGGATAATTATTAAGCAACCACTACATAAAAGTATTGTTTGAGATACTGAATGTTAACAAAGAAGCATGTGGAGGAATTTTAGTAAACTGATCTTTAGTAAAAACAATTACAAACTTCAAATGCTATGTGAGAAAAAAAAACACTGTGAAATCAAGAATCTTGGTTTGTAGTCAAATAAGAAAAATTAAAAGTGACAGCAGATGAGGCAGGAGTAACAGTAGCAATAGGTTTATAAAAGAAGACAGAAGTAATTTTTATTTATATTCTTATCTAAATATTTGAGAGCTTTCCACATTACAATGAGGTTCCAGGGTGGGCCAAAGAAAAATAACCAAATGTTGCAGAATGTAATCAGAATAGAGAGCATATCTTTCTATATTAGGAAATGGTCTTGAACACATGCTTATATTAAGAAGTGGATTGTGATCTGGAGTTTACATTAGTTGTACAACCCAAAAGTTGTGGAATTTCCAAGCTGCAAAGCTATGAAAAGGCTGAGTGCAATGATGAGTGTTAAGGATGTTGTGTGAGAAAGGAAATGGACCCCAAATCCTTGCCGCTCTGCTCCATGGGGATGAGCCTTGAACTAACACAATGAAACCATGAGTTTACTGCCTGTGGAGGCCTGTTACCTTTTCCATACTCCACGGACACAATTTTTTGCCCTTTCTCTAGACAGTCATTTTACAAACCCATGCTATTTGTCACAATAGGGAACAGACAAGGGAAATTATATAAACTTAGAATAATAATGTATCATCAATTGCATTATTTTGTACAAAAGACATGACCATATTATTTTTATATTACACATTTTCTTCTGTTTATAAAGAATATCAGGATAGATTCTGGGAAAATATTACTGATACTTGAAATTCTAAATATAAACATTAAAAAAATTTTTAATGTTGTATTGGTCCTACTATTTTACACTGTACAAACAGGTTTGTTTTTGTTGTTTTTCATAATAAGAATATAAAAGTTTTTATAAAGGAATTCTTGGTTTAATATTATTTGTTTATTAAAAGTAAACATGCTTTGAGTTTATTTCACTCCTGTTCTGTATGCTCTAGGATTAAATCACACAGCACTATCTTCCTCCCCATACCTTTCAAAACAACATTAAAAGAACATTAATTCATTCAACTGATGGTTATTGGGCCCCTCCAATTCCAGAGACTGAACTGGTTCCTGATTATTTGGTAATAAACCTAGGCAGGCGTAGACCTTGTCTTCAAAGAGCTTACAGTCCAATTCATAAGAAGGATATTTAAACAAAACAAAACAAAATCTATAAATAGAGTCAACGTAAAATAGTTGAAAATACAGCAAAGGAAGGACCTGGATGGTATGCGACAAGATAGACTATTTTGATATGTAGCTATTCCTTTTATGTACAATATGTTTCATTAAATCTGGATAAGCACAAATCCAGTTATAGCATAAAGATATCACAAATACTCAGGAAGATCACATATTCCATGTGGCACCTGACTGTTTCAAATTAAGGCTTTTGAAATATTAAAGGTGATCAAATATTAATACCCCACTGGCATCTATTCTGAAGTTTCCAAGGGTACAGAATAAAGCACATGCTTCCTTAGTAATGTAAACTTCATTTTACAGCAGAGAACTGCACTGACTTCCTGTTCACATTCAAACACAATTAAGGTGTTGCTTACAATCTGTGAAGCTTTATTGTCTGAGTCTTCCTTACCTGAGGGACCACTTATCTGCTTTCCACGAAGCAAACTTTGGAGCAGTTCTGCTGACTGTTCCCTGACTCACTTCTGAGGGGCTCATGAGGCAGCACTGCTCACGCGGACAGCGTGCACACTGGTGCCCCCGTTCCTCTGCCACTGTGACCCGATCAATAGTCTCAAATGTAAGAAGACAGAGGACTGCTGTTTAAATAACACTCATAGACAAAGAAAGACATTTTCATTCTGTCTATCTTTGATAAGTGTCATCTCACCTATCTCTGAGCACTGACATATAGTAAGTATATGCAATATTATTTATTAAAATAGATTATTTAAATAATTTGAGAAGCTGTAGTTATTTCCAAAACACTCAAGGCAGAGTAATAAATTTGCCAAAAAAAAGAAATTTGCCAACAATCAATTTGTACCAGTGCTAGAAAATAAATGTGTAATGCTAACTATCACATCATAAATCATGATTTACTAAGAAGGTGCTTTGAGTAACATCTAAAACTAAACTAATATGAGTGACTCTATTGAAGAGATAACTCATATTTTTAAATACCTAAAAATACTGATACTAACCAAATTATTATTGTTCTAATGAGTTGGAAAAATTGAAGAGGGAATTCTGAAGTTATATATTAAGTATTATATTATTTGATAAAATTATCTCAAGCATTTCATGTCAAGTCCACTAATAATAAAGAAATAAATCAATCTTTTTCTGGTAATACAGGAATTGGTAGAGGTGTGTTTTATTCTTCCAATTATGTGATTCATTTCTATTAAGTCACTGTCTTTCTGTTTCTGTTTATCAAATATAAAGTGATGAGACTACACTACACTATTCTGAACTTTAATTGTGTCACTTTAAGTAAAAAGTACAATATATAAGTTATCCTTAATGAACAGCAAAAAATACTAGTTCTGTGTCCTTTCCAATGCTGAGAAACTGTAGTATGGTACACAAGCATACTGCCATGTTCCAATGGATTGTTTTAATTAATTTGATTAAATTTTTTCTTCACAACTTTGATGACCCTTAGGGACCCTAATTCATGATTATCCTCATTACACACTTTCTAGAACTCACATTAGTGTAATGCATACTGAGCTGTCCTCTTTTGCTTAAGTAAATAACATTTTTAAAGTGGAGTAACTAAAGTTTCAGGACTACAGAAAAGAATGTCAGTTTTGGTTTTGTAGGAAGATTTACCTCTCTACTTAATTACCTCCACCATCTACACTATCTCTCTTGAACACAATCAATTTATTTCATGTCCATGGTTATTGCTTTCAGTACAGTGAAGCATGACAGAGTGAAATGAAACACCAGGAACAAAATGTAAAGGAGGTCAGACTAATACAGAATATAAATGATAGGTGGCTGTGCACAGAAGGTGTGTAATGATATTTGTATTTCAGGATTGCTGCCTCAATTCACAACGTGGCTGTACCCATAAAAATCATTAAATCTCGTTTTCAACTTGCCTATCTGTTTAGAATGCAGCTTAGGAAATAGACAAGTAGAAATTTTTTGCCAAAGGGAAAATAATTCTATTACTGAGAGGTTGGATATATGGCATCACAATTGCTGCTGGAGAGCTGGAGGAGAGATCTGGTGTCCTCCATTCTCCTCTGTGCCAATAGGTTAGGTTCAAAAGGTTGGCAGGAATCATATCTTGTAAAGCGGGGCTGGTCAGAATTAGATTGTGAAACTTAAGCGGAGCCATCCTACAATTGTAGGTACTGGAAAGAAAAGATACACTAACATTTCAGGGAGATCGATCTCTTTGGCAGAAGATTAATTTTAAAAGAGTCAAAATGGGGCGTGGGAGAGGGTGACCTGTTAGGTGGTGATTATAATTATAACTATGGAGATTTCTTTAAAATGATGATAAATGGAATTGTAATAAGTGTAATAATAACATCGGCACACACTGTGAATAAGTCTGTTTTTATCTTCGTTTGACTATGTGGAAGCTGCGGTACAGAGGAGTTAAATAACTCAGCCTCAGTTATGCAGCTAGCAGGAGGCAGAGCCAGGATGTACACATAGGGAGTCTGACTCTGGATCCCTCTATATTATACTGTTTCTAAGGTAGGAGATGGTGATAAATAAAAGATTCAAGGGAGATGTGCAGGTAGGACGGATAGAAATTGGCCACTCGAAGGATGTAGTAAGTGAGGAGGCTCACAGGCTAGATGTATAGATCCGGGACTCATCAGCATCTACTGTGCAACTAATGCTATGGAAGAGAGAGAGTGTGCAGATTAGAAAAACACTGCATCTAAAAATGGCAGCCTAGGAACCGCCTAGATTTACAATATGTGGGAAGAAAAGGAGCCTGCAATGGTAATTAAAGCAGAAACAATAATGTCCTAGAAAACAAGGGAGGATGACGTTTCAAGGGGGGGTGCCATCAAGAGAATCAAATTCTGGGGAAAGGATAATAAATACACAGTGAAACCTGCCCATTGCTTTCCGATTTAATCATAAGGAGGTCACAGATGACCACGGAAAGAATGATTTCTGGGTGGTAGAGACCTGATCCAATCTAGTCCTAATTAGATCTAGCATAGACTTGACACTATGATGTATATCTCGGAGAGAAGTAGGCAAGGAATGGAGGGGTGAAACTACGTATTTAGGGTGTATGGTAAAAATAGGTATCATCTAGGAAAGAAAACTAAGATTTGTCGGGGGAAAGCGAGAATGAAATATTAAGAGCGAGAAGGAAAGAGTATATATAGTAAGTAATATTTTGAAAAAGAAGGTAGAACTAGATCTAAAACGTAGAAAATAACTGGTAAAGGATGATACACGGAAAGATCCAAAGGAACCATGACACCAGAGTGATTTGAGAAACTTGTATTGCTCAAATTTATACCATATGGGATTGGTCACACTGTGTCTCTTCTCACAGAGATTTATCACTTTTGAAAAATAAGTTCCTTTCCTTTTCAGTCTTTGTAGTATGTCACTTTGATGTCTCCAAACAGGGTCTGTACTGACAGATATTTTTGTGCAGAAAATAGCACTAATTTCCCTTTCTATAAAGAAGTGCGTGAATGTGTGTAATTGTATGGAAAGGATCTGAATCCTGAAAGTTAGGGTGAGATGCTGTATTTTTTTTTAAACATATCCTTTAAAAATAATAATTACTTGAAGTCTGTTGCCAGAGTTATAATGGTTTCAGCCACACTGTTTTCTAAATGCTCAAATTTGGTACGCTGCTTTTTGACAGGAAGTTGGCCTACAGAGCAGGAATGTATGTAAACAAAGAAATGGGGCTCACAGGAAGGTTGAGTTCAATCAAATCCCGGAGGCAGCTCCCACTCTGAGTGGCTTTCTGTATCTTGATTATTTGCAGATGCTTCACATGAAGCTAGAGACGTTGAAACCCAATAGTTAACCCCCCTAAAACTCCCAAAGTCAGCGCGAGGTGTCAGCCAGCTAAACCAAACAATGAGGAGGAAGTAAGAAATTTAATGCCATCCTGCTTCAAGATGCACAAAGTACTTTTTTCTCCCTCAGGAATCAAATCTCAACACTGAGCTCTGAAAAGAGAGACTCCGAAAGTCAAATAATACAACTGCCTGGAATCATCAACCCAAACACGAAGGGTTAAAAGTTATAGTTGTTTGGTCCTTTGACATTATTATAAAATCACAGGCCTGCTGAGCTTCAAATCCTATTGTCTTGCCAGAAGTGCCTAGCTCTGCCTTTCTTGGCTGTAAAAATGCTAAGATGCCAAGGGCAACAAACTGTCATATAAAGTCACGGAAACTTTATAGAATAAAAAAAAAAGAAGAACAAAAAGAGGCATTTTTGTCAGTCTTACAAAGTCTGTTTGCATGAGTGAAAGCAAAAAGTGTCCTGATTCCTGCAATGCTATCTGATACGTAACCCCATTCTTCTGGAAACTAGGGGATGCTTTTCTTTTCCCCAAGCTAAGCAATCAGGAGGAGTTGCAAGAAGGTAAAACTTGTGTTATATTCTTTGAAGTCTGCTGGTTGTC
This sequence comes from Camelus bactrianus, assembly GCF_048773025.1. Lineage (NCBI taxonomy): Eukaryota > Metazoa > Chordata > Mammalia > Artiodactyla > Camelidae > Camelus > Camelus bactrianus. The sequence goes on from NC_133540.1 coordinate 38,746,446, forward strand.
ATGCTTTGTGCTAATGGAACAGTAGAGAAATGAAGTGTGGGAGAACACACTGAAAAAGGTCTGGCGGAAGGGGCCGGGGTCAGGGACAACCTCACTCCTCCCCCGCAGCTGCCACCGCCCACGGAGTGAGGGAGATGGATCCTGCCCATGCCCACAGGTCCTAGAATTAACTCTCAAACAGATGCAACTGGGGTCTGTGGTTTTGGTGGGACAGCTGCAGAGAGCATAGCAGCTTAAGACCACTCCCTCCTGAGGTTCCACTGGGAGAGCACAGATGAACTCTCAAGGAGCTGCCAGTACCTAAGGGTGCTGCTAAAAAGTCAGCTACCATCTCTCCACACTGAGGCTGTAGACAAAGCACTAGAACAGTGGGTTTGGGTCCGGACCGGGGAAGCAGGTAGAAGAGTTGCTACTATCATGTACGAAGGGATCTGTGTTTACTTTTCCCCCTTCCATTCACCAATACCTGAGGAGCTGATATCAAGAAAAATGAGTAAGAAGAAGTATAAGAGTCACATCAAACCCACTCCATCTGGTAGCCGTTAGAACTTCAGTTCATACTCAACTAGGGGATAAAAGGCTTTTTTAGAATATGAAATAAACCTTTAAAATAAACAAGAATGAGTCATACACATGGAAGCAACCTAAATGTCCATTAACAGAAGACTGGATAAAGAAGCTGTGGTATATTTATACAATGGAATACTACTCAGCTATTAAAAAAAGACTAAAATAATGCCATTTGCAGCAACATAGATGGACCTGGAGATTGTCATTCTAAGCGAAGTAAGCCAGAAAGAGAAAGAAAAATACTGTATGATGTCACTCATATGTGGAATCTAAAAAAGAACACTAATGAACTCATTTACAAAACAGAAAGAGACTTGCAGACATGGCAAACAATCTTATGGTTACCGAGGGAAAGGGAGTGGGAAGGGATAAATTTGGGAATTCAAGATTTGCAAATATTAACTACTATATATAAAAACAGATAAAAAACAAATTTCTGCATAGCACAGGGAACAATATTCAACATCTTGTAATAACCTTTAATGAAAAGGAATATGAAAACAAATACATGTGTGTGTATATACACACATATATACATACACATATACATATACTGGGACATATACATGGCTGGGACATTATGCTGTACACCAGAAATTGACACATTGCAACTGGCTCTACTTCAGTTTTTAAAAAATGGGGGGGGGGGGGAGGATCTGTTGTATAGACCAACAGGAGCCTTAATAACTAAAAGTGATGAAAAAGCAATGAAATTGGGCCAAAGAGTTATTAACAAATTTGGCTTTCAGCCAGCAAGAATAGGTGCTTCAATTTTGCAGAAATGTGGGCAGTCACTGAAAAAAATAAAATTGTTCCATGTTTGCAACTTGGTTATCTGAGTTTGCTCAATAAACTCATTTCATATGACAGCTCAGTTTTGGAATGAATATGTTAGATTGAAAATATTATGGAATCTCATTTTCATCTTTCCTATTTACTGACATTGAAAATAGTGAGTTCTTTATTCACAAGGAGCTAATGCATGGCTATGTCCGGATATTTCCTAAACCTTTTGAGAAAAAAATATAGATATTATGTTTTAAAGAAAAATTGTTGCCTTTCTGTGAATGCATTCAAAACTCCCAAAGCCTTGGGGTTTGTTGACAGTTATGACCTCACATTCTACAAACTCTACCACTTGCACATTTATTTCTATCCCCACATGCATTTGCCTAATGCATTTGTCTAGCACACACATACACATATACTCTCTCTCTCTCATCTCACAGATGTAGTTTTAATTCTAGCTCTATTTCACAGTGACATGTTCCTTATGGTGCAAAAGGAGGGCATCATGTCACCTGACTACAGCAACAGTAGTCTGGCCTGCTCTCAGGTGCCCTTTATCTATGAGGATAAACCTACCCAGAAGCCTGGCAGTTACTACTTCCTCACTGAGAAGAGGTCTTTCTCTGAGCTTAGTTTTATAAAATTAGGTATTTTTTCTACCCTTAGGGGAAATTTTTTTAAACACTTAAGATTGACCAATCAAGTCTGGGGACAGAGCCTGGGGTTGGAGAGGGTGCTCATATACTGATCAATGTCTCCAGAATTCCTCTGGAGACACTCACAGCAGTGGCTATGGCCACCATCATGCCAACAAAGCTTTACCCGAAATGTTTAATTTGGCTTAAATGATAAAAATGTCAAAAGAGCATTTATTATTTTTGCTTCTTTCCTCAAAGAAAATAGCATTTCACTTCTACTATGCTCTAAGTTTCACTGTTAAACACAATTATCCAAAAAATTAGATTTTACTTTTTCCAGATGATAGATACGAAGTATCTCATTTTACGAATGCCCCAGATTTCTTTTTGGTAACGTATACATGTATTTTTTTTTCTTAAATTGGTATGAAGGTAAGTTTTCATTAGTAAACATGTCATAATAATGTAGACTTATTATGAGTATTTCCATCTCCTCCAGCAAAACTATGCAGAATCGCGGATTTGTTATAGTTGGAGAATAGTGAGATTATACATAGAGTTATGGGGGAAATGCAAACTATATGAAAAAGGCAAAATATGAAAAAGGTTAATGTTTACACACATATGAAGAACAGCTAATGAGTCTGAACAGAACCACTGAGTTAATCTAGAGTTCTAACCCCGTAACACCCCAAATTGTTGAAACTGAGGCCTAGGGAGAAATTACTCTCCTGGGGTCACCCAGTTCTATGCACACTGAATTCTCCTCCTTCTATGCGTGTTTTGTTTGTTTTATATTTTCCCCCTGACTTAACCACCAAATAATCACTTCTACTGCATTTTTCTGGTTTTGAATAGTTAATAAAGAGTGGGAGGCATTCTGAGAAGAGAGAATACTGTAGGTTGCTACAGATACAGACATGGAGAAGGCAGATGTAACCATAAATTAGTGACATCAGTGGGAGAGGGTTCACACTGGGGCACACTGGAAAGAGCACCTGGAGGTTTAAATTCAGTGTCTACTACTCAGCTATAAAAAATAATAAAATAATGTCATTTGCAGCAACATGGATGGACCTGGAAAATGTCATTCTAAGTAGGTAAGCCAGAAAAAGAAAGGAAAAAACCATGTGATATCCCTTATACATGGAATCTTAAAAAAAAAAAAAAAAAAAAAAAGACAAACTTATTTACAAAATAGAAACAGACTCACAGACATAGGAAACAAACTGATGGTTACCAGAGGGGGAAGGGGGTGGGAAGGGATAAATTGGGAGTTCGAGATTTGCAGATACTAATATATATAAAACAGATAAACAAGAAGTTTACACTGTATAGAGCAGGGAACTATATTCAATATCTTGTAGTAACTTACGGTGAAAAAGAATATAAAAATGGATACATATATGTTCCTATATGACTGAAGCACTGTGCTGTACACCAGAAATTGACACAACATTGTAAACTATACTTGACTATACTTCAATAAAAATAATAAAAATAAAATAAATTTAAAGTGTCATTCCCTAAATATGGCTTAGGAGGCAAAGTGGAGTCACTGAATTCTTGAAAAACGTTTTTCTGTGGAATCAGAAATTTGGCAGTAGGCATTCTAATTCTTGAGGCTGAAGCTTCATTGAACAGTGAGGACTGGAAATGCCATTTGGGTCATCAGTATAGCGGAAATATTTAGACCTCTGAAAATTTATGAACTCTCTGAGGGAGTGAACTTAAAAGGCCATTGGTAAATACAGAGTCACAGAGAAACTTAGATGTATGGGCCAGTAGGAGCAAGAAAAGAAACCAAGAGAGAGGGAGTAGGAAGAAACATGAAAGGTGAAAAGGGATTCAGCATGGGGCAGTATCAGACTAACAGGTAAAGAGACAATTTCAGGGAGGAAGACATCTATTAAGTAGAAAATAATAAAGAATTAAAATGGACATTTGGATTTTGTGAGAAAAATGTGAGTTTCCAGACTATTTTCACTAAACAACAGGTTTTCAATTGCTTCAAAGGGAGATAAGCTATTCATTAATTCTTTTATTTATTCAACAAATAGTGTGTGCTAGGCCAATTCTACTGATGCTTTTCATGTTATTTATGATCAACTCCTCTTTATCCTTGACTTTTTGCAGCATGTTTACCTCTAGTAAGTGTAAACTCTCCCCTTCAAGTCAGTCAATAATGCCATGATCTCTTTGGATTATTCAGTGCAAGAAATCCTCAGACAAAATGATCTTACAAGATTTCTCTCTTGGAGACTGTATTTTGGCTCTAGTTGGAAAAAAAATCTGTAAGGATCATTATTAAATTCTTGTTAATTAGTTGGAACAACAATTATCGTGGCTTACAGGTGAGAAGGTTTTCATTTTGTTTTATTTTGCATTTACAGTAAGAATTTCAGAATAAGGACCTTTGCTGTCTGCCTGCTGCAACTGCATATTTGGTTTGGTAAGATATGACAGGCTAGCAGGATAAGCAGCAAGACTATCCTTTCAACCCCTGGAGCAAATACCTGTATGCAATGGATGCTTCTTAACCTTTAGGTCAGTGTTCTCAAGAGACACTGAAATTCTTTCGGAAAGGAAATGATAAGGCGGCACAGTTTAAGATCATAGGGAAAGGGGAATTTCAGTGTAACTAAAATTATGTTACTAAATTTGTCTTCTGATCAGACTTTTAAAAGACTTAGGTCAGGTTCCTCTGCTAAGGGATGTTCAATTCATTTATTCATTCCACAAATATTTACTGAGTAACTATTAGGTGCTAGGCAATGGGACCAAAGCAAGGAACAAGAGAGACAAGGTTATTTGTGTGTGTGTCTCTTATTTTCTAATATGTAGAGTTATATAATGAATAAGTAAGAGTTTTGGGTATGTTGAAGTACTGTGAAGAAAAAGGAAGATAAGAAGAAAAGATTAAAGTGGATATATGGGAAATGGGGCTAGGTGATAGCTTATGTATACTGAAGCAGTGATATTAGAGCTGGAACTTGAAGTGAAAAAGTGAATTACGATGAAGGAAGAAATTCTACAGGAAAGAAACACAAGAGCAATGCCCTGCAAGAGGATGAACTAGGGGCATGTTTGAGAAACAAGAGACAGAGTGGGGAAGTAGTGGGAGAAATATAGCTGGAGAGGTACTGTTTTTTAAGTCATCATATCATTAGGGCTTGGTCATTAATTGGGATTTTATTCTAAGGGAAATGGCAAGCCACTGTAGAATTTTGCACAAGGAAATGATACTAGCTGATTTTATTTTTTAACTATCAGACAGCTACTCTGTTTAAAGCAAACTGAAGTGGGACAAGAAGGAAGGGTGAGGAATCAGTTAAAGAGGCTATTGCAGATGTACAGGAGAGAGTGAAATGGACTAAGATGGTAGCTGTGAAGGATTAATTGGTCCAAGTCAGGCTGTACAATATACTCAGTAGTAAGTTCGGAGTGTAAGCTTTTTTTTTTTTTTGGTAAATTTTATTACAAATAGGAGAGTAGTTCTCCTCACTTCAGTGTGGTGGTGATTGGACCAAAGCAAAAAAAAAAAAAAAAAAAAAAAAAAAAAAAGCTATAATCATGTAAGCATCAATTAATAGAAGGAAACCAGTTATAAAAAAGTAAAACAGTTTCCTTACTTAAACACTAACCAAATAAAAATAATAGGAATTCAGATGATGAAAAACAACAGTAGAATCCAATAGTACCACAACTTTTGGATTTTACCTTAAAAAGAAGGACCACTATTGTGATGTCTTTTTATTTCATCAACTAAGCATATTTTAAAACAATAGCAGAACTAATCTCTAACATTTAATTATATTTTTTACCTTTGTTACAAACTTGATCCATTCTCTTTATTTTTCTTGTTATTCATTGACAAACGAAAGCTTCATGGTCTGGCCCACAACACTAACCCATCTTCTAAAGACTGACAATAAACTTCAAGATTATTTTGTATAATATTAATTTTGGAGTCACTTTAGTACTTACGGAGTAAATCAGTTTTGCTTTTATATCATTTTTATGCCATAATTAGGTTTGCCAGATAAAATACAGGACATCTAGGTAAACTTCAATTTCAGACAAACAACAAACAATTTTTTAGTTTAAGTGTGTTCCAAATATTTCATAGGACATCTTATAGTAAAAAAGGTATTTGTAATTTACCTGGAATTGAATTTGAGTGTCCTGTATCCTTACTTGCCAAATCTGTCAACTCTGACCCAAATTGCCTCAAGAAGTTTCTATGTACATTTTCATTTGTAATCTACGCTGAAGTACTTACTATTAAAATGTATCTGTACTGTCACCAAGAATATCTGTATATTATAATTTCCAGACTGCTAAGAGGAGCATTTTCTTAGTTCCTATACCAACCTCAATTTCCTTATAAGCATTTTCTATTTAGTTATAAAAAAATAACACAGTTTATGTACTGAAGTGGAACCATCACAACTTCTAATCACTGTCAGTGAAAGGTGCAGTACTTCTGATATTGATGTGTAAATATTGATTCATCTGAAGCCTGTAAGTCAAGTGCTTAAAGGAAAAGCATCCTTAATTCTTTTTTAAGGGAATTTATTACTTTCAATAGTTTGACCAAGCTTGTAAATGCAATTATACATTCTCTTTCTTCTTGGATTCTGTGTACATATTAAGCAACTCCCGCAAGCCATGAAGTGACTAGATGAATGTTTTTAAATAATTGGGATGAAGAGCATTTTCTTTACTTGCGTACACACGATTGTCCTGCTATTGCCCTTGGTATTGCTTTGATTATTTTGTTGCCTTCCATTAAATGCCAACGCAATGCATCATTTGGTGGTATTTCTAGCTAATGGATAGCAAGAGACTTATGATTCTTATAAAGAAATGTTTCTCTCCAAATCCATGTCTGCAATTTTATCTCTGATTCTGTTTTCTATTTTTTTAATGGCCCCTTGGATGTACTTCATGTAGAGACAATCTAGACCTCCACTGAAGCTTTTTAAAGTTCTTTTTTTTTTGGTAGGAAGGAAGAAAAGCCATTCTTCATATTATACTTTTCATCAGTCTGAAAGAGAACTAACTAGGCAGTGGGTCTGGAAGCCTTTGAAAAGAGAGAGACACGGAGTAAGGGCAAGAGAGAGACCTTGTTTCCTTGTAACTGGCAGATGTAATTATCCTGAATACAGAGAGGAGGCTGAAGCAGCTGGCATGGATTTTGACAACCACATTGAAATTGTTTATAAGAAATTCTCTCCAGTAAACATGGGTGTTCCACATGCAAGGGGAGATTGTGGGATTTGAAATCTGAGAGAGAGGAAAAAAACTGGGTATGCTTATAGAGTACATGGGAGGATACAAGGCCATTTGTAAAGAGAATGAAAACCAGACAGCTCAAGCCTAGGCCTCTTGAACCAGCACTGAACATCTGTACCACTTTCAAGGTGTGAAAATCTTAGATGAAACTCATTAGAAAGAACTGTGGAGAGAAAAGGCCCAAAGATAGCAACTCAAAAAGCGAAGAGTAATATGCATTTCTGATACTCTTATTCAGGATTGCATTAAGACAGTGAAGGAATTTTTGCAAGAAACGAGCCCTAACATTTCAACACCAACAAGAAAAATTCATACTTCTAGCCCCCTAGAATAAATGACTTTTTGATTTGAAAGGTAAAGATTGTAATTGATAGCTTCACAGTCCAGAGGGATTTAACATATTTATACACCATCTTTGCCATTTGAGGAATTTCTGATTTTTCTCAGATTCCCCTAAAGAAGACTGCAAGAGGAGAAAATTTACTCTGAAAGTTTGTGCCATAGAGTGGGCAACATGTGGGCTTCCAGGCACTTATTTATAGATGTGTTACATATATGTATTGAGAGTATACTCCGTATAAGACACATCAATGGACACTGCAGATGTCCTGGGGGTGCGACGCAAATTCCTACCTCGTGTGCAGAGGTCCTCATCTCAGGCGAGGTCCGCTTCACTGACTGTGTGACCTTGTGCCCATTACTCAACTCTGGCCTCAGTTTCTTCCACTAAAAACAGCAACAAAATAGATACACAAGCTTTACCTCAAGTAATTTTTTTTTCCAGTTTTCAAATATCAACTCTATTGGGATATACTTTTCATTCAGTAAAATTGTTTTTTGGTGAGGACTTTTGACAAATGTGTACAGTAGCAAAATCAGCAGCATAAGCATGATTTAGAACCTTTGCATCACCCTGAAAAGTTCCCTTATGCTGCTATGCAGTCAGGACCTACCCGAAGCCCAGGCCCTGGCAAACGTGGATCTGCTTCCTGTCACTATAGTGCTGTTTTGTAAGATTTCATGAATAAAAAGCAATCACACATTATATACTCTTTTGTGTCTGGCTTCCTTCACTTAGTCGAACACTTTAAGAATTTACCCTTGTTTTGTGTATCTGTATTATTTCATTGTATGGACCTTAGGTGTTGTTAAGATACTTAAGAGACTTTATGTAGAGGCTAGCGAGCAGCTCCTTATAAATTGTTGCATGCATGATAACTCTTAAACTATTAAATAATTCTCCAACTCAGACATTATCTTCTGCTGAGATTTAAGGAATAATATCATATTCAAGAAGTAACATGTTGGGCTAATGCCCAGAGGTTCCAGTCATAAATACAATGAGAAATTGGAACATTTAGACATTATCTGGAAAAATTGAAGCTTCCTTTGATTCAATTAGCAAACATATTCTTTGGACTGATTTATGAAATTACATTGTCTCAATTCTATTTTCATTCTGTGTGTGTAGATAAGGCCACACTCAGAAATATATAATCTCCAAGGGTCGGTCTTTATTGTCGCAGACATGACAATTTATGTTGTTGCAACTCTAGCAATCAGAGTCTCTTAATGGCATCATAAACCTTGACACACCGATTTTTTTGTTTGTTTGTTTGTTTGTTTTTTTACCTACGGGGAGAAAATTAGGAAATTCAATTTCAATATAGAAATGGCACTCAGAAAAGTGATCACAGATAAATCTAGAGGCTATTTTCAGAAAGAGGTTTCATTTCCCACATCTTGTACCCTAAAAGTATGTCTCTGAAATTAACTAATTTTTTATGTCTGATCACAACCCAAACCAATCTTCATGTTCTGATTTCTACAATCCCTGAGTTAAGAGTCTGCTTGATGCCTAGAATTAGAACACTGAATTTGGGAGGTAGCTTGACTGTAATACTTTTCTAATTCAAAAGAGCAGGTACAATAGCTCAGAACTAGAAATTTGAATTTGGATTTTGCTTCTGAGAACTGGTGATCAGGATTTGCAGTTTGTAACCTCAACTCTTACATGAATCTGGGATTTATTACTGAGATCAGTAGACTTCCTATAAATGCAACCCTAGGCTGTTTGCTACTAACACTTAAATATGACTTAGCTGAAAACAGCTTAATCAGAGCTTGTGGAAATACCATCACTTTTCGTATGTAAAAAAAATTACTTCATCATATACTGTATTTATGCCTAAAATATTTTATTGCAGGGTAGTTTTACTATTACTGTTTATTGATTATCAGAAGTTTTAAACCCAAATTTTGATTTTTTAAAAATGCTTTGTATGCTACTGCTTGATTGAAGATAGCCAGTCATTATGGTGTACCAGCTACAGTGTTCCTGGAGGGGCTCCGGTAACGCATCTGTGCCCTCTTTTAATCACATACTCTCCAGTGTTAAAAAGGAAAAGACAGTATCAGCAGGCTGAAGAAGGGCTGGCTTTGCACCAGGGAGGAATGGAACCAATGTTTATCTATATTTCGTGATAGATCCCTTTCACCTATTTGAAAGCTACTGTTAATGAGTTGTGATCCAATGTTTAGAACTGTGAATCACACAAAATAAAATCTTGCTTCACTCTTCAACACATGTACACATTTATACTTAAATTAAATATATAAAGTTATACATGTAACTTAAATAAAAGTTAAACAAAATTTTTACACAACTTTACCCTTACCGTGAATGGCATACCCTATTTTTTTTTTTCAGTATAGCTATTTAATTTTATAAAAAATGCTCTTTATGATCTACTATATTAATCTCATTACCCACTAATGGTTTGCAAATCACATGTTGAAAAATTCAGGTATAAATGATGGGTTTGCATCCTGCAATGACTTGGTAGAATCTATGTATACTTGCAAAAAGTTGAATTTAGACTTTGAAGATGGTCTCGCTGTAGTATAAAGCTCTGTTCTTAAAAATAAATTTTAAAATATTAATTTTGATTAACCTTTGTCATATTGAGCAACTTTTTGCATCTAAACTGTTTCTTAAACATAGTATCATTAGTATAGGAATCAGGAGGCCAGGTTTCTGGTTTTTGATCTCCTGCTAGTTAGCAATACATCCTTGGGCACTTATTTAACCTGAAGGAACCTCAAGAATTCAACAATTCTCTCTGTATGTATATAAATAAAATATACATATGCATATGTATGTGAGTGTCTGCATTTTTTTAGATTTTTTACCTTGTATTTTGTGTTATTTTTATAAAAATATAAATGACTGAGAAATTGTGCTGTACACCAGAAATTGGCACATTGTAACTGACTACACTTCAATTAAAAAAAAATTTTTTTAAACCCAAAAGACCATAAAGAAGAAAAAAAACAAGAAACAAGAGAAAGAAAAAAATAGAAAGTGGAAACAAGGAGAAATGTTAGTAATTTAATAAATGTAAATGGACTGAACTAGCCTATTAAAATAGATTGGATAAAAAAGAGAAATAAAATCCAAGTATAAAGTATTTACAAAAGGCATATCTAAATCATAATAATATGGAAAGGTTTAAAGAGATAGAAAAAAGGTAAATGATCAATCAGTAACCTGGTTGTGATATACTATAGTTTTGTAAAATATTACTGTTGGGAGAAACTGGGCAAAATAAACAAGAGATTTCTCTTTGTCATTTCTTACAAATGTATGTGAATGCACAATTACCTCAATGAAGTTTCAATTAGAAAAAGATAAAAAGAGAGAAAAGAAAACCAAATAAAGTTAACTGGATTACTTCTAAATTTCTGTTTCAGTTAAAGAATAAGTATTCTGTTATTTGCTATCAGTAAGTTATAACCATACAATAGATTCTCTAGTAGAGCTAATGAAATTGCTCAGCTGCATGGCCCTTCTCTTGACTGGTTCTCCTGATACACTTGAATCTAATAGTTTTAACCAATCAGAGCTACTCTGTGGTATAGGTGATGGTGAGACAAAAATGCAATACATAAGAATCTAACACACAATCTCTTAATTGTCTCCTAAGACAATTGCTTAAGGTCTCACCAATAGCCACTAACGTTAAAAGTAAGTTTATTTTTTAACTTTTTTTTTTCCACAGGAGACCCATGTTTATATTTCTTCTATGAAACAGTGAAATGTGAACCATTCACCACAATGTTTTCCTCTGTTGTATTAATTTTTCAAGAACAAATAATGGCTTTGAGATACCAAATTGTGGTACCCCCTTAATAACACTGTAAAGAAACTGGTAAAATTCAATTGTATGTTCTTTTCTGTCCAACAAGAGTGACATTTAATTAAATGTAAAATAAAGCCACATAAACATTAAGCTTTTCTTGCTATTACAAATTCTTCATTTAACAGTTTTTTCTGTCAGAGGTTTTGATGTAAAGCTTTCAGATTTTTCTTATGAATTATACTTGAGACATGATATATTAAAATGTCTCTATTAAATTAGTCGATCCCTATTCAAGACATAGATATATTGTTTGATCACTGCAGCATACATACACAGTTTCTGTGCTGTACTTAAACCAGCTTTAGACATCAAAGGTTTGCATTATACTGATGTGAACTGAACTATAAGGACAAAGAATAGCCTTTTGTAGGGGAGAAGGAGCTTGAAAGAAATAGCTAAGTGGTTATGCTTCACTCTGTCAGACAGCAGATTTCATATTCAGTACCACAAGATGGTCTTTTTCTGAATAGCCTTCATTTCATGTGTCTGATGGGGTCAGATAGCCTGCCTCAAGGCAGGCTAGTTAAGTCCTTGAGAACTAAAAGATTCTTAATACACATCCCCATACCTTGCAGTCTAAGGGGTAGATAAATTAGTCTAATTGGAGATGTATATTGAGTATTTGTTCACGTAAATATTTGGGGTGAGGGTAAAGATTTGAAATATTGTCTTTATAGCATCAGTTACATGAAAGCTGTGAGAAGAACATGGGAGCCTTGAAGAATAGGAGAGAATTTAGGCACCTACATGTGTATTTCAGGGGTCTCAGAAAACATAGGCTTCTGTCTCTCTATCACACTACAAAAAGGACTTCTGGCAGCCAAAAGGTACAAACTTCTAGTTAAAAAATAAGTAAGTCCTGGGGCTGTAATGTACAGCATAGTGACTATAGTTAGTAATACTGCAGTGCATATTTGAAAGTTACTAAGAGAGTAAATCTTAAAAGTTCTCATGGCAAGAAAAAAATTATAACCATCTGAGGTGATGTGTGTTGACTAGACTTACTGTGGTGATCATTTTACAATATATACAAATATCTAGTTATTATGATATATACCTGAAACTAATATAATGTTGTATGTCAATATCTCAATAGAAATAAATAAATCAATAAATAAAATTACTCTATTCATTGTAAATGTTCTTTATGCCATGCTTAGTTATGCATTTTTTACTTGTGAAACTATGAAACTCTTAAGTAAAAGAATAACCAAAGAGTGCATAATATGTACTCAGCATTAAACTAGCTTTTTGGCTAAGGGGATATCTAAGATCTACGTTTATTTAGTTGTGAATCATCACCCAAGAGGTGATCCGTCAGAAGTGAAGGGCAATGTGGAGAGTGAGAAGTTGTTAGAATCCTAGATTGAGCTACTATAACTTTATGTAAACACATCCCAGAATCTGCTAAACTAACTTCTTCCTGCCAAAGATTTTCTTCATATGAGAAAGGTATAAACAAGATAAAATAACATTTGCAACTCCACAAGTCTAATGTGAAGCCAGGCAAAGTATCAATATAGATTAAAACCTTCAAAGATCAAAAAATTTTAGTTTCATGTTTTCACTTACGACTAGCAATCATAATAAAATAACAGTAATTAGTTATTAAACCAACTAGTGCTAATGAGATCATTATTATATGTCAGTAAGTATGTATTGTTATGTATCTGGATCATTAAAGAAAATAGAAACCACACTAGGTAATTCTTGCAGAAAGAGATTTAAAACATGGGTTTGAGGTTAAAAAAAAAAAAGTTAAATGAAACCAGGAGCTGTTTTTTTGAAAAGATCAACAAAATTGATAAACCTCTAGCCAGGCTCACCAAGAGGAAAAGAGAGAGGACACAAATAAACAAAATGTAAAAAAAAGAAAGGAGGAATAACAACCAATAACACCCAGACACAAAAAGTTATGAGAATACTATAAACAGTTAAATGCCAACAAATTGTACAACCTAGAAGAAACGGACAAATTTCTAGAATCATAAAGCCTTCCAAGACTAAGTCAAGAAGAAATAGACAACCTGAACAGACAGATCACTAGAAGTGATACTGAATTTGTTTAAAAAAAACAAAAACAAACAGAAAAACTCTCAGAAAACAAAGGTCCAGACCAGATGTCTTCACAGGCAAATTCTTCCAAACACATAAAGAAGAATTAATACCTATCCTTCTGAAACTATTCCAAAAATTGAAGAGAAGGGAAAAATCACAAATTTATTCTACAGGGCCAGCATTACCAGATACCAAAACTGGAAAGAGACACTACAAAAAAATTACAGGTCGATATCTTTGATAAATATAGATGCAAAAATTCTGAACAAAATATTAGCAAACTGAATCCAAAACTATATATATATAGGATCATACACCACACATGATCAAGCTGAATTTATTCCAGGGTCACCAAGTATGGTTCAACATTTGCACATCAGTCAGTGTGATATATCACATTAACAAAAGGAAGGATAAAAATCACATGATCATATCAATAGACACCAAAAAAGCATTTGACAAAATTTATCATCCATTCATGATAAAAGCTTTCTTCAAAGTTCGTACAGAGGGAACATATCCGCACATAATAAAGGCCATTTTTGACAAACCCACAGCAAACATAATACTCAACAGTGAAAAGCTGAAAGCCTTACTGCTAAATACAGGAACAGGAAAAGGATGTCCACTCTCACCACTTCTATTTAACATAGCATTGGAAGTCTCAGCCACAGCAATCAGGCAAGAAATATAAGGTATACAAATTAGAAGTGAAGAAGTAAAACTGTCACTACTTGCAGATGACATGATACTCTATATAGAGAACCCTAAAGTCTCTATCCAAAAACTATTGAATAAAGGAATTCGGCAAGGTTGCAGGATACAAGATTTATATACAGAAATCTGTTGTGGGTCTATACATTAACATTACATTATTAATAAAATATCAAAGAGAAAGTAAAAAAAATCCTATTTAAAATGACATTAAAAAAAAAACCTAGGAATAAACTTAACCAAGGAGGTGAATGACCTATACTCTGAAAACTATAGAACACTGATGAAGGAAATTGAAGATGATTCAAAGAAATGGAAAGATATCCTTGGATTGATGTTCTTGGATTGAAAGAATTAATATTGTTAAAATAACCATACTACCCAAAGTACAGATTTAATACAATCTGTGTCAAAAAATCCATGACATTTTTCACAGAACTAAAATGAATAATCCTAAAATTTATGTGGAACCACAAAAGACCCTTAAGTGCAAAGCCAAACTTGAGGGAAAAAGAACAAAGCTAGAGGTATACCCTCCAGACTTCACACTCCAGTAATCAAAACAGCAGCATGGTACTGGCACAAAAACAGGCACACAGATCAATGGAACAGCATAGAGAGGTGAGATATAAACCCATGAACACATGGTCAATTAATCTACAACAAAGGAAGCAGGAATATACAATGGAGAAAAGACAGTCTCTTCAAGTGGTGCCGGGAAAACTGGACAGCAATGAGATTAGAACATTCTCTCACACCATATACAAAAATGAACTAAACATGTTTTAAAGACCTAAAGGTAAGATCTGAAACCATAAAACTCCTAGACGAGAATACTGGTGGAACAGTCTTTAACAAAAATCACAGCACTATTTTCTTAATCTGTCCAGCTCCTAAGGCAAAAGAAATAAAAACAAAAATAAACAAATGTGACCTAAGTAAACAAAATGCACAGCAGTGGAAATCACAACAAAATGAAAAGACAACTTACAAAATGGATGAAAGTATTTGCAAATGATGCATCTGACAAGGGCAGCTCATACACTCAATATTAAAAAAGAAACCAAAAACAACAGTCAAAATGAGGAGAGGACCTGAATAAATGTGTCTCCAAAGAACACACAGAAATAGCCAATAGGCACATGAAAAAATGCTCAACATCACTAATCACTAAAAAAATGCAAATCTAAACCACAATGAGATATCACCTCACATCTATCAGAATGGTTATCATCAAAAAGTCTACAAATAACAAATGTTGGAGAGGATGTAGAGAAAAGGGAACCCTCATACACTGTTGGTTGGAATGTAAATCGGTGCAGCCACTATGGAAAATAGTATGGAGGTTCCTCAAAAACTAAAAAATAAAACTACTGTATAATCCAGCAATTCTACTTCCAGATATATATCTGGAAATAATGAAAACACTAATTTGAAAAGATACATGCACCCCACTGTTCATAGCAGTACTATTTACAATAGCCAAGACATGGAAGCAACCCTTTTGGCCATCAACAGATGATTACACTAGGAATATGTGATATATATAAACACATATAGACACACACCCACACATATATATAAAATGGAATATTACTCAGCCATTAAAAGAATGAAATACTGCCAATTGCAGTAGTATGGATGGACCTAGAGGATATTATGCTTAGTGAAATAAGCCAGAGAAAGACAAATACTATCTGCTATCACTTATACATGGAATCAAAAAAAAAAATAATACAAATGACTGCATATACAAAACAGAAGAAGCCTCACAGGTATAGAAAACAAACCTGCGGTTAGCAAAGGGGAGAGGGAAAGGGGAGGGACAAACTAGGGACATGGGATTAATAGATACAAACTACTATATATAAAATAGTTAAGCAACAAAGATTAACTGTATAGCATGGGGAGTTATACTCATTATCTTGGAATAACCTATTATGGAGTATAGTCTGCAAAAATAGTGAATCACAATGCTGTACACCTGAATCAAACATGATATTGTAAATCAACTATACTCCAATACAAAATAAAAATAAAATAAAATAGTAAAACAAAATAAACACATAAATAAAACAAGGGTTTGGGAGCTTATAAAAATCACTGAAAGGCTTACAGGGGTTATAACTGGGATGTAGGCGGGATGTCATTAGCTTTCAGCTTTGCTGCCTCAGTTCTCAGTTCTGAGAATCAGAAATTTGTTGCTTTCACTTTAAGTTAGAAAATTGTTCAAAACAGGTGACAATGACACAACTGACCAGTAGCCTCAAGGCTGGGTATTGACAGGGGAAGAGTAGTTCAGCTAGCCACAACAAATCTTTCCATCTGCCAAAGCCCATGGGCCCACAGCCCTCTGCAGCTAGAACAAATGCTATAAAGTGGTAGTACGTTTGTGCTTGGTATTGAAAACAACAACTATTCTTAAAAATGTACTAGAAGAAAATTCACTGAAATATTAAGTGTCTCATCTATGATATGACAGTGAATGAGATTTTGGCCTTCAATGTATTTTGATTTTTTTTAAATTAGATGGCATCGTTGTACCAATTTCATTTCACTGATGTATTAGTTTCTTATTACTGCATAATAAATCACCACAAACTGAGTAACTTAAAACAACCCATTTATTATCTTTGAGTTTTTATGAATTAGGATTCTGGGCACTGTTTAGCTGGGTCCTCTCCCTGGGGTCTTACAAGACTCCAATCTAGGTGTCATCTGGGGTTGGGGTCTCATGTGAAGGCTGGACTAGATAAGAACCCATTTCCAAGTTCATCAGATTGCTGGCAGAATTAAATTTTCTGTAGATATACAGCTCATGGGAGCTTGCTTCTTTACAGCATCTCTGAATTCAGGGAAAACCTAATCCTGGTTTTAAAAGTCTTAGCTGATTATGTTAGGCCCAGTCAGGATCATCTTTCTTTTTATTAACTCAAAGTCAAATGATTAGAGTCCTTAATTAAAGCCTTTAACTTTTGCCATATAAAATAACATAATCTTGGGAGTGATATCCCATCATATTCACAGGACCTGCCCACGATGAAGGAGAGGTTATACAAGGGCTTAGATCATTGTCATTTATTTTAGAATTCTGCCTAACATAATGTGTTAAAAGAGAGGTCTACTGGGAATTTTCTGTTTCACACTGCAGGGCACAACCTCCCTAGGGTGTTTTTTAGCTATCTCTGTCAGCATATTAGGATAGTAAATTTCTGAGGTGGGAAGGGAGTAGTCATGAGAAGTATTATTTTTCTCTACACTAGAGTGATGATTTGAATTGGTACAAGTTAATTCCAGAATCTTAGATTATGTCATTCCAGAACTGTAAGTTGCTGTAGAATGCACCTTGACATTCTCTATCATTTATAAAGTAATAAACAAAATCAGAATATGAACTGTACAGTCATAACTAGAAGTGTAGCCACAAACAGAATCTTGGCTCCTGACCCTCTAATTCAGCAGTATTTTTCATAATACCACTCCATTCATTGTGGCCATGAGACAAGCAACAAGCAAATTTGTTTATCAGAATTATAGCTGTTTTCCAGTTTCAGTGTATGAAAGATGAAGATGCCAATCTTGTGCCTAGTTTATTGTTTTAATGGTCCATATTTTTAACTGAGGCCTTGAGATTGATCTATTTGTATTACACCCAAGCAATGGGTACTTAGAGTGTAGTGATGCAAAAAAAAAACCGTATCAAAAAAAGAGCTGCACGAGTGCCCAGAGCTTCCCCTTCTACCACCATGGCCTGCTGTCTCATCTGCTCTAGGCCTTTATCCAGTGTGACTATTTAAAATTGAAACACCCTCCCAATTCTTCCAATCTCCATTTCTCCAAAGAATTGATCACCACCCTGCTGTTAGTTTATTGTCTCTATCAACCCAGAAGATTGTAGGCTGCCTGACCACAGGGGTTTTCGCCTGTGTGTGTGCACTGTTATATCTCTGGTACTCACAATAGTAACTGGCACAGAGTAAGTGCTCAGCAAATATGCATGGAATTAAAAAATGAATTAGTTGATTCTTAGTTGTAAGAGATCAGATTCATCCTGAGAGGCAGCAAGACCAGGAAGACACATGGAAAATATGAACCACCTGATTACACCTGGGAATTTTTTACTTATGAAAATACTGGAAAAGTTTAAGTGGTAATAACATTTGGGTGGACTAGGGCTTCGATTCACTGCTTTAGATAACACAAAGCTATTACACTGACTGATCTGTCTTAAGCAGTCCAGAATACCAAGCAGTAAGGCCCCCGATTAAACAAGGAACCTCCAACTCTGCTATCCAGGTCCAAGGAAATATCTAGCAGAGAGAAATCAGTGTTATCGGATGATAGCTTACGGAGATATTAGCTGCTTATTCTTCACGTATTTTTATATACATAACTGGCCAGAAAGTGGTATCAGCTCCTTAGATGCCCACAGAATTACCTTCCTTACATGCAATCCAGGCTTAGATTTTTCCTTTTCCAAAAATCAATGTAAGAACTAGCCCTATAGGTTTTATATCTGGTTTTTTGGTTCTCTTGAGAAACTGACATAGAATCCTAAGTATTACTCAGTGCCTCCTATATAATGCTTTACCTAACTTTTCTTCAAATTTAGTAGTTAACAATAAAATAAGCAAACAACACACACATATACACATCAGGTTTCACAGAAGAACTGATATATTTTATTCCAACTTTAAGAGCAACATGATAAATAGCAACTTTTTATCTTTGCTTTGGCTGCCAGGATGTTTAGAACTACTGTTATCTTCTTAGGATGACCAATTATCCTGGTTTGCCTGGGATTCTTAGCTGTCTCAGGGCACAAGCCTTTCAGTACTAAAATTGGACAGTTTCAAGCTAATGAGGAAGGTTGGTCACCCTACTTTTGATTTCAAAAGAAATATATGTTTGAGTTTGAAATTTTAAAAACTATAAATTTATAAAAAAACTGCATTATTCAATAAATACACTTTATTCATAAATTTATTGTTTATTTTTAAAAAGTAAAGTAAGTTGTAGGCACTCGATCTAAGTGGGAAATTCTATTTAACTAGTTGAATTAAGGAGCCAGAACTAAGAGTGAGAGAGGAACTGAAAAAAAAAAAAAATTTGAAAGTCATTGATGTGGAGAACAGCTAAGGAACAGATGGTCCCTTTATGTCCCCAGTTGAGAGAAGCAAAAGATATATACTAAGAGTTCAGAAAAAAAGAAAGAAAATAGAGAAAACAGGAAGAGAAGCTTCTATTTTTATTATAGGCTAAAGCTCTTTTAATTCTTTTAAGAATTTTCTATCAAGACTTCGTGTTCCTTGATCATTTCATTATTGATTTTCACATTTTTAAACAGACTTCCTGTCTTTAAACAGTGTTAAAAATTAATGGAGTAGTAGGTGCTAAGTAAGGAGAAACGTCTAAACTAAGAAATCAGTCTAAGAAGTTTCGGCCCAAATATCATCACTATAAAGTGACAAAGCTCTGAGTGGAGATGTTCAAGTTGCAAATGAAGCAGAAAGAGTTCCAGCCACTGCCACATATTGCAAAGCACTCCCTTGTGCCCCTGCATCACCACTTTCTCAGCCTGTACTGAGGCAACATATTGTTTTTCTGTCCAAGTAGTTTTCAGTAACACCCACAGAATCCCCAGCAGTGATTGCATCTAACATAGCACCTGGCAAAAATTCAACTTCATGTGAGCAAAATGGCATCACAGAATTTATGCTCCTGAATAAAAACCCTCATCCACATTCAGAAAGAGAGGAAAGGAAATGAGCAAGCCCGTGGTTATGAAATTAACAAGGCTTTAGCCACTAATTTCAAGACAAAATAAATAAATAAAGCATGCATATTTTATAACCTGGTTCCAGCACCACTAAGGAGAGCAAAATTATACAATTCTGCCCACAGAGCCTCTGCATGATAGCAGCAGTTTAATAATTAAAACTAAGTCCTTTTCAGAGCAGCTTGTTCCATCAGATTCAAGACACATTCAAGATGTCTTTCCTACATTCCAGGGACAGTGCTGGTTCCATTCACTTTTACAGTATTATTCCTGACATACAAATTTCACCAAATATAGATGACTTGTAATTTTTTAAATTCACTTTGTATCATATCATCATTTCACACTCTGTAAATGTACCATTAGTTTTAGTTTACCAATGTGTTCTTTTTGACAAAGCAGAGATAGAAGAGAAAAAAAAAAAACTATGAAAGTTGCCAAATCATTTGCACTGTTTTGCTCAGTTTTTAAAAGTTCAATCAATTGCTCTGTCACATGGAAAACTGGTCACCTAGCTGTAGATTTTTCATGCATGAGACTTGATATCCACAAATCCTCTTGCTAAATAATGAGATCTATGAGGCCTTGTTTGAACATGTGCCCCCCTATGGTTTTAGCTGAATGTGTCATGTGTGCTGTGGAATAAATAGCCCCACTGTTGGCTCCATCACCACAAGCTGACAGCCCCGCCTCGGTGCTGGTATAACGTGTTTTGTTTTGCTGTGAGGTAGAGTACTTAATCACATTAGGAGCTATTATAATCCCCTGGCCAATGAGACAGCTTGCTCTTTCTTGGTGGGGCCATTCCTTCTGGGCCCCACTGCTTTATAAGTAATAGATTTCTGTGACATTGATGAGATGACATTATCCTCTCAACTTAGTTCCTTTCTGTCCAACAATTGGTCCTGTCTTCCTGCACCAGACACAGGAACATACAGGAGAGTGTTCAAGTAGTTGGAGAAAAGAAAAGTTTCTCCCCATACATTTTTACTTAAGATATTGTTTTATTTATTTTGTACTCTGTGAAAGCAGCTCTCTCCAGTATCAACATGCTTTTCGATTTCTTAGGCTAGGATAGGAAAAAAAAATTTTTTTTAATGTACAGTCTGTGCTCATATTACTCTAAAGTTTCTTATACAGTTCTGGGTATTAATAAATGGTTTATAAAATTACCTATGTCATTAGCTGACCCTGGTTTTGAAACCTGGCTCTTTCTCGTATTTTACTATGTAACTTTTGGAAAGTGACCCAAACTCTATGTAAGAGTTTACCTCTCTGTAAAGTATAAATAATAAATATCTACCTCTTTACATGTTTGGAGAAGTTACAGAAATAATGCCAGTATGCATTATTAATGTATCTGTCACATAACTGCTGGTTCAATTATTGTCATTATTGTTACTAGAGAAGAAATTAGAAAAGTAGGTAAAAAGATCTTTGTCTAGAAAATTAAGGTAACAGTTAACACCTTTACTAGATGTAATATATATTTTCCATGGTAAAGTTGTACATTGAAAAAAATAAAGTAACAGAGAAACACATACAAAGAAAATGCAGAGTTTCACATTAATAAAAATACTTGAATTCTAGCAAATCTATTCTTAAAACATAATAACCAATATGTGAAGAAAATTATTGTTCATGAAGCAAACTACCTAATAATATATTAATGTTCACAGAGACCTATTTCAGCATTTACCCCAGGTACACATGGTTATATGCTTAAGGGCTCTTTGTAAGATTTAATGGATTGGAAAGACAAAACAGCAATTCCTCTCCACAGCTCCCCAAAGGAACTCAAATTGAACCCATCAGGAATGAAACAGAATTCTTAGAAGCACAGGAAAATATCTGCAAAGATTATGACACCTAAGACACTATTTTCTTTGTTCTCCGATATTGTTAAAAAGAAAAGAATCACACCTTTTCCAACGAACTCTGACACTACATATGAAAGTAATTGGTACTGCCCACTAGTTCCAGCAGGTTAGACCCATGGTAGCTTTTCACACAAGATGATGTAGGTATCTTAGAAATAACTAACGATTACAGCAATGTTTTCAAAGAGCTTATGTCCATATCCACTGAAGGTATACAAAACAAGCCTACGTAGAAATTTCATGGCTACTGGTGTTTACCAAAAAACATGACAACATTCTCTACTGAAAAGAGACCAAGTCAGCCTCTTTCCTGCCCATTTTGAGGGATGGGTACTGTCTAGGACTAAGGTATAAAGGTGGTTATGTGGCAGATGCACAGGTTTCTCATTTAAGATGCAAAAAAAACAGTCAAACAAGGAACACCCACCTGCATTCTGTATTTTTACTGTTTGCAGATATCACCACTATTCCACCTCCAACACAAGCACAATACACAATACTAGTATTTTTTTTTTTTTTTTTACCTTTTTATTCCTATTCCAGAAAAGATTTTGAGTTGACTATTTTCTGCAAATAGGGCACAGGTAAATCCTTTGGGAAGACTTATCGGAGGCCCCAAAGCCCTGGCCAGGTGAAGTGTGGTTTTTTCCCACCCAGTATGCCTACATGTCTCTAACTGCAGCACCTGTTTGCTCTCTCCCTCCCATGCAAGTGGGAAGATGGCCAGAGTTGCGCCCTGGGCAACATCATTTGGAAAATGAGAACCAACTATACAGGGTAGTTGTTAGGATCAGTGAGAGATTGGGGAAAAAAATGTGGAGGAGTAGAAAGGCTTCAGAGAAGAGGAAACTGAGAAGTGAAAGGGGAATGGAGGACTTCAGATTTGAACAATTCTGAAACCAGCAAAGTGCCCGTAATTAGGTGGGTTCATGTGGAATTCAGTGTGATTAAGCTCTGGCTTTCTCATGTAATAAGATTATTTGGAATCAATTGAGATAATAGATGTGAGACCATTTCATAAAAATTCAAGCACAATATGAATGTGAAGTTTTAGTTGTAAGTGATGATAGCTATTTTACCAAATGAAAGGACGAGGGACACGGAAGAAGTTTAAATTATTAGGATATTAATTATTCTCTAGTTGAGTCATTTTTAAATTCTTTTCTCATTCCAAAAAAAAAAAAAAAAAAAAAGGAGAGGGTAGTGTACGTGCAAAAAAATCCATCTGACCA
The DNA here is from genome assembly GCF_048773025.1 of Camelus bactrianus. Classification (NCBI taxonomy): domain Eukaryota; kingdom Metazoa; phylum Chordata; class Mammalia; order Artiodactyla; family Camelidae; genus Camelus; species Camelus bactrianus. The sequence continues at coordinate 38,769,606 of NC_133540.1, forward strand.
AGACATCACGTACCTCTTAATCCTTTAAACAGCACAGCAGATGCTTCAGTACCTCTTTAAGTCTTCCAAACTACATTACCACCGTTGCCTGAAGAGTCCTCAAACTACTGGCAATTGAGGTTTTTCACAGGGGTTATAAGATTCAATAGACTATATTTGATAGCTGATAAATCCTTAAACACTCTGGCCTGGAGTGAGACGATTCTGCAGTCTTTTCACGTCCGTAAGAGACCACGCCAGCTCTAAGGACTTGCATCAAGGACTTCCCTGCTCTGCCTGTTCTTATATGCTTGCCGTTGCCACGTGACTTTGGTAGCTCCTCCTTCTAGCAGGAAATAGCATATTTTCTTTCTTCTGACTTTGGTCTTGGCCTCGTGACTTGCTTTGGCAAACAGAATCCGGCAGAAATGACAATGCGCCAGCTCTGTGGCTCTGCCTCAAGAAGTCTTACAGCTTTCAAGTTGCTTTCCGAAACCGCTCCCATTGCCAGGAGAAGGCCTCGCCTTGAATATCCAGCTCATCAAAGGGAGATGACATACACGTGGAGAAGAGCTGCCCCAGGTGGGCCCAAGCCAGGTTAACCAGCCCGAAGATGTCCCACAGATGCATGAGATAAACCAATTCTTACTTTGTGTGCTGCTCAGAACTTGCGGTTGCGTGTCATGCAGGTTTACTGAAGCAATTGTGAATTGATACACTGACCCTCCCAAGTCAATCACTTCTGGCGCCTTGGGAGTGAGGTCAGCACCAAGCCCTGCAGACCTTCTCCCACTTGGTCTCTTCTTTGTTTGTCTTTCTATTTATTCCACATGGCATCAACATAATCACTTCCCTATTCAATCTGTACATTCCCCCTTTACAGCCATAAAAAGAAGTGTAAAAGAAACTTATTTTGAAATAATAATAGAGAAACTACAAGGTCCTTCTTAAGAAAAAGAATGGGAACTCCATGGATGGGACTATGCAACCCTTCTCACACAATCCCTTACATTCAAACTACTTTGAAATTTAAATTCATTGTTTAAGATGATCCAAACAAAACAGAGACTGAAAATGTGCCATTGCGTTAGCAACCACACCTCTTGACATGATACACATGAAGATGGTTAAGAGTGACTCAATTGTGTTCCTGGATGAGTAGGGAGATGCCTTTGGAATGAGGCAGAACCAGGTTACTGAAGTGAGGCAACAACTAACTGTATATGCTTAGGAAACTAAGTTTTCTAAGCATCTTTGTCTTCCTTTGCTGAAATGTGGATAATATCTATTTTTTTTTCTGTTTATTAAGAGGGATAAATGAGAAAAACATACTGGAGTAATTTATTGTCGTTATAGGCAGCCTCCATTCTTTTCTAACCAAAGGTATGTGTCCCACAGTATCCTTATTATGCTCTCCTAATTTTTGTTTAAACTAGTGATATTATATTGCATGGTCATTGCTACTACTAAGCAGTACAATTATCTATCGTAAATAATAAGACTTTTATTATTTTGTCAAAAGGAACCGTGTGAAACTCAGCTGAAAGAACTCAGGACACAAATTTTTTACCCTTATTTTACATGTCTGTATGCAAAGAAAAAAACCCTTGTGTTTTCACTTTGATTTGGGGTTCAAAAAACCCTAAAAGTTAAAACCAACACTCAGAGAAGCCTATCAAGTTTTTTTTTTTCCCCAATTGTGACTTTCTTGTATTCCTCCCCTAAGTTCATAGGGGATGGCTGACACTGCTTTTCTTAACCATCATCAGCTGGAAAAGTTAATGATCCTCAATTTGGATCCAAAGACAGAATTTTCTCCCACAAAATCAAAATTGGTAAGATTATCTTAGATACCCACTGTGGGCAAACAAAAATTACGTTTACTTGATTATATAAAAATTAACCAGCAGAGTATTTTAAAAATACATGACTATAATGTTGTTTGTTCTAATAGTTTAGAAGTATAGCAAAAGAAATGGGTTACTTTTTTCCCTTAGAGCTCTTCCTAATAAGCTAACAAACATGAATAACTGTATTTCAAGATTTTCTCTGCTATATAATCCCCCCTCGAATGCTTTCAGGCACTAAAGAACTTTGCAGAGATTAACCTTTGGAAAAAGTTGTCTTTTTAGAAAAGAATAAACAAAAGGAAAAAAAAAAAACCTATGTGAAATTTCCCAGAGAAGCTCCTTCTGATTTACACTAACGGGTATGAAGATCATATGGAAAATTAAACACCAAAATCTAAAATTTCAGGGCAAGAGAATTTATGCACACAAATCCTATTACCAGCTAATGGGATTTGTGGGAATCCCCAGTGACCTATTTAGAAAATTTACCCCCTGTTGTTCAAGATGAATATATCATGTGAGCTAAACCAGAATACACAGTCCTCCTGTTGGCTTTATCCCCAGTCTGTCAAGTGATCCCTCAATGATTTCTGAGAGATGCTGGCAACCATATCAGTTTGCATATCTGACTGACAGTGCAAAATGACATCTATATTTTCTCTTTTAAGTTCTCCAAAACTTGTTTCAAATTTTTTTTTTTTTTAGTTTTCTTCCTTCCTCCCTTTCCCCTTTGCTGCCTCCCCTTTTCCTCCCCCTCCCCATCTTCCTCTTCTCTTCTTTTTTCCTCCTCTCTTCCTCCTTCTTATTCTTTACTGTAGGGAAGAAGCCAAGGAAGCACTAAAGCATTCATATTCTCTTTGTCTATACTTGGTTGAATGGATTGAGGCTTGTGTCCCAACAGAAGCACATACCACTGCTGCGGTTTCCGAACTCTCTCTGTGATAGAGACATACACACGTTTCTGGAGAGATAGTCACATGTGTAAGTCAGGCTTATCAGGGGCTGAGAAAACCAAATCACTGGAGTGACCAAACATGTGGAAGAGTCTGGTGGCAGTGAGATTGCATCCCCCTTTGTATAATACTCCTTTGCCAAAACATCTGTTTTCTCTGGGACATGGGCTCTAACTACACTCATGAGGTCCTCTGACTGGATATAGAGTCATTCTCCAGACGGCACTGTCCCACCTTGAAAAGGGCATGTTTTTAGGGGGCAGAGGGTATAGCTCAGTGGTAGAGTGCACGCTTGGTTGCACGAGGTCCTGGGTTCAAACCCCAGTGTCTCTATTAAGGGAAAAATAAAATAAAATAAAAAGTGAAACACAATCACCCAGAAGAAAAAAGGGGGGCATGTTTCTACTTACCAGCCAATGAAACATCTATATCCTGAAAGCATATATCGCAAATTCTTTTTTAGAATATGCAGTCTGAAAACAAGTATACAAAACTAAATCAAAGTAATGCACAATCAAACTATACCTCCTTAAACATGAATTTTAAGAATGTTTTTATAAGAATTAAACTGTTTGATAATATTACAAAAACTACTGGGTAAGAAAAGAGTTTAGACATGATATTCTTGGTATTACTCCGATCACCAAACATAATTTTACAGAGGGTTACTCTTATAAATTAAAGATGGGTAAAACTTAAAAGTCATTCAGAATTGGATTTATGTGAAGCCAAAATAATGATATATAATAAAATAAGATTCTTTATATAAGTTTTTTTTATTTAACATCAAAAGGTTAAATATTACTTATTTTTCAGCAACTTGACTTTTTAAAACATATGGAAGTCACAATTTGTTTGGGAATATACGAGTTATTATTATATTCTTAGTTTATTTCATGTAGAAGGTGACTTTTTCTCCAAAATTTCAGAACATCTGAGCAGATGCATTCAGTACACAATCTTTGATTATTTCACTGTCTACTGACTTGTGTATATCCTTGGCCTCTTAGCTTCATTCCTTTTACTTTCAGTATTGCTGAATGTTATTAGACTCAGGGATCATTAGATGCAATTTTAACTTTTGAGTTTCTTTTTTTAATCATTTTGTAAGGGTTGATATTTCATGAGTCTTGTTCTTCCTTAAAGATTTCCAAAGTTCAAAGATAAAGTTTTTTAAAAGAATAAAACTCATTCTATTTTGTAATTACCATGTGAGTCCATGGACACTTTTATTTTTTTAAAAAAAAGGATTAAAAGATTTATTATGTGAAATTAATGATCTATTTTTCATATATCTTGAAATATGCTATTTCATAACTCTAGAAATTATTTCATCTTAACTCTTCATTACACATCAGTTCTTCTCAACTATCCAAAAAATCTTAAAATAACAAGAATAAAGAAGAATGATAAGAAACATTTAGAGGGATAATACAAAAGTGAAATAAATTGTTATTCTTCAGCTTTCTTACTGTGTTGTCTGTCCAAAGTAATGCATCATCTTTCAAGAAGGCATAAAGGAAATCTGCCTGTCATTATTTTTTGTAGTCTGCTTTTAGCTTTCATTGAACACAGTAAAATCTCTGAATTTTTTTCTGCCTATCTGAGCAAAGAGATGGATATTGACAGAGAAAGACATTTCACAATCATTAGACAAATCAGAAGATGAATGCAAAGGGAATGAGAACAGCACTCTGGACTACTATGGGATGGTGATATGGGTCATATAAGCAAAATCTCAGACTGTAAGTCTTCAGATTGATGAAACCTTACAAAAACTTTTCAAACTCAACATGGAAGAGGAAACAATATACTTCTAAGGACAAAAAGGTAATATGGTTTTCTCATCCAGTTAGCCAATTATCAGGAAGAAGGACTTCATAACATAAAACTTTTGACAAAAATCTAGACATCACATTTTTTAGAAGGATGTATGACTATATCATTTCGTATTTTATGAAGCTTCATGCCAAAACTTACTTCATAAAAACGGTAACTGTCTTGATACTACTGTTAAAATTTGATAGTTTACTGTGACTAAATTATGATTAAATTTTTAATAAAAATTACATAAATTAAACTTTTAATTTAAATGTTTTACAGGTTACTTGTAAAATGATTTAAAATATTTTAAAAATTAAATTCAAGGTGTTCATTAGGCCCAGAGAGTAAATAGTTTTGAATATTTTTCCTGGCAAATTGAGGGTTAAGCTGCATATATTCTAAATGAGTTTGTGTGTTATAAATTAAAACATTTTAGCAAATCTAATAAAAGTATACATCCTCATCTTGACTTCTAATGTTGGCTAAAGAAAGAAAAAAACTCAGACTGATCACTGCTATCCTTGGACCTGCAGGATATGAAAAACAGTAGAGTAAGGAGACAAAAGAGGAGGGCAAAGATGAGTGCTGCTGATCAAATTACCAACTAGGTTGGTTTCAGAATGTTTCATCAAAACTTTTGGACCCAACTCCCCAGTTCATCCCAGGGCAGCAACAACAACACTCAAGACAGAAACAGAGTAATATATAATATAAAAAGATCCTTTGTTGTTCTGTGAGCATGTGCCTCGCCAAAATTCCCACTGTGCTCCTACGTAACCAATTATCAGAATCATGATGTCAGTGCAACTACAGTGTACATACATTTTTTCCTTATTTGCAGATCTGTAATTACTTGCATTTAGCTCATACTACTTATATCTTAGTAAACAGCCATGAACATTTTTATTGGTTGTACACATATAAGTAGGCCTTATTTACTATTGAATAAAATTTATCAATCCAATTAAATTAACCTGAAAGCTATGTTGAGTGGCAGAGGTCCACATATACTAGTTCCTTTGATTATATGGTAGCAAAACACATCCATCAGGTCCCAGGTCCCAAAGATGTGTGTCAAGGACATTCAGCCATACAGACAGCTCAGTTAAGTCTCATCTACTTTGTCTCTATTCATCAAACTCTCTCAACTGTGAACCATTAGTGGCAAGAATTGATTCAAAGTTTTTGGACAATACTGCCTTCAGCCTGGCCATTCTCCTAGTTCCTGTTGTAAAATTCTAGCCTTATCCTTCACGTAGTCCAAAAAATGAGCTTCTTAATTTTCACAGCTATTAGGATTCTACTGCTTCATCTTAAGAGAGGCGAACTAAGAGTCTAGACTAGAAGTCATGTTCTTTACTTCTCCCATTTCTTTCATTTATTTGTATGAATCATAATAGCATTTTCCATTTTTTTTTATTAAGACTATTTTTAGAGCAATTTTAAGTTCACCACAAAACTGAGGGGAAAGTACATAGATTTCCCATGTAGCTCCTTTCCCCACACGTGCACAATCTTCCCTATCATCACTATCCCCCTCCGGAGTGGTTCCTTTGTACAACTGATGAACCTACACTGACACATAATCACCCAAAGTCCATAGCTTACATTACTATTCATTCTTGGTGTTGTATATTCTATGGATTTGAACACATGTATAATGACTTGCAGCCATCATTATGGTATCATACAGAGGATTTTCACTGTCCTAAAAATTCTCTGTGCTCTACCTATTCAACCCTCTCCCACCCAACTCCTTACAACCACGGTTTTTTTTTTTCTTTTTTCACATCTTCATAGTTTTGCCTTTTCTAGAATGTCATATAATTGGAGCATAAAGCATAAGTAGCATTTTCATATTGGCCTTTTTCACTTAGTAGTAATATGCATTTAACTTTTCTTTTTGTCTTTTTATGATTTCATAGCTCATTTCTTTTTAACGTTGAATAATATTCCATTGTCTGTATCTATCACAGTTTATTTTTCCATTCACCTACACAGAAGCACATCTTGGTTGCTTCCAAGTTTTGGAATTATGAACAAAGTTGCTATTAACATCATGTACAGGCTTGTGTGGTTATAAGTTATGATCTCTCTTGGGTAAAAAGCAAGGAGTGAGATTGCTGGATCATATGATAAGAGTATGTTTAGTTTTCTAAGAAATCACCAAAGTATCTTCCAGAGTGGCTGGACTATTTTAGAGTCCCATCAGAAACGAATGTGAGTCCTTTTTGCTCCACATCTTCACCAGCATTTTCTATCGCCAGTGTTCCAAGTTTTGACCATTCTAATAGGTAAGTAGTAGTATCTCAGTGTTGTTTTAATTTGCATTTCCCTGATGACATATATATGGAGCATGTTTTCATATGCTGATTTGCCATCTATATATTTTCTTTGCTGAGGTGTCTTTTAAAGTCTTTGCTCCATCTTTTAATTAGGTTTTTTGTTTTCTTATTGCCTAGTTCTTTGTATATTTTAGATAACAGTTCTTGATTGGATGTGTCTTTTGCAAATATTTTCTCCCAGACTGTGGTTTGTTTTCTCATTCTCCTGATCATAATTGGACTTAAATTTTTATTCTCAAATGGATTTTCTATAAGAGGAGGAATGTATGGCGTAAAACACACAAACAGGGAGATGCACTACAGCAAACAGTGGAAATGAACTTGAATCTTCTAATTTAAGAAATATTTTAGAGAACCAACTACACATAAGGTTCTATGCTAGTCTCCTGAAAGAGATGAAAAAGTAAAACCAACAATCAAAACAATATGGTAAGAGTCTCAATAGATGTTTATATTGGACTTTAACATTCTGTGGGGTCAGGAAGGAGAATGCATGAAGGCTTCATGAGAGTACAGGTAAAGATTCACAGGGAGGGTGAAGATTATTAAGATAATAATACTGTTCCAATTATGTGTCTATCAAATTGATCAATTTGCTATTTCTCCAAGTGGTAGTGGGCCATTCTCTTCTCGTCAGGCACTTGGTATTTCCCTTTATTTTTAGATGAGAGCTGCCTTCTGTGAAATCATTCAATAATTCTCTTGGCCCTCGGAATAAAACATTTATTTCTTTATAAGTCTCCCCACCGTAGCCTCATACTTCCTTCCTAGGAAAAAAAATGCCTATAATTTTGGGGTCTTTCCTGAATAAATTGTTCTTATTTAGTTAATTAAATGTAATTGTTAATTCACTATAACTCTCTGCGCCTTGAATAAATCTATAAACCACTTCATTCCTATTTCCTTGCAAAGTCTCTTTTCTCTTCTATGGCACCATCCCTTCTAGCAGCTTCTGCTGACTTACCATTCTAAATCCATTTTTAATTTTATAACTTTCACAACACAAAAGCATAATCCTCAGTAAACCCAAGTAGGAGATGATTACTGTTGGTAAATGCTTTAGGGTTTATCCAAATAGCGCTGTTATTTTGTAAATTTCCATACTCTTGATAGGTAAGTTGAATGCATGTTGAATTCACAACCATTTTTATGTGTGTGCGTTTCAGTTTTCAAAGATCCGTGAGTGCCATATGTAGAAAAGAAATCACACAAAGACAAGCTAATTAGAAAGAAACAGCCCAGAGGAAACAAACCTGGACTTAATGGTGGCTGCCAACCTTAGAAAGCAAATGTCATTCTACCGTAAAATCCCTGAACATTCCTTTCTTTTTCTGAGGCTCTCAGGATCAGAGGAACAAATGCTGCAGAGGTAAATAAAAATCCATGTAGCCACAGCAAATGTTGTTTGTGTAGACCAGACCCAAATAACCACATTGGTTCAGAGCCGAGCTTTTTAATCAGAGACTATTTATGACCAACTAAAGATGTCTTAATGAGACAGAACCACAACAAAAGGGAAGGTATATTAACACAAAGCTTGTTTATAAGTTGGCTGGAAATCATTATTTTTATAGGAAGAGTTTCAAATTTTGTTATTTTCTACTGGTACTGGATGACTACTGAGTAATTTGCAAATAGAAAAATAAGAATAAGTTAATGAACTGGCAAAAACACGGAGTTGTTTTTTGGAAATGTTACCCAAAAAATTCAAGCAAAACCACTCAACCATGTGAATATGCAAAATCTGTTCTTTGTTTTACACGTATGCTTTCTTGTTATTGAGTTGTAAGATACAAGGTGACTTCCTTTCACTAATGGAAGTCCAAAGTTTATCTTGTCAAGGCTGTACTAGCATTTAATTCATCATAGAACAAATGCTGTCTTGATTATATCATGCCATAACTTTGGGAAAATTATTTTTGTTACTTATTGGAGTTGCCAGGTAAATAACTTGTGGTAAACTGATATTCAAGGGATATCACATTCTCATTCATTGAAACTTGTAAAATTAAAAATGAATAAAACTTCTTAGCTCCAAAGAATTAGAGTAAAGGAGATTCATGATTTTTTAACACATAGTATTTGGGATGTATTGCAGACAATATGATTTTTAAATGCTTTATTTTTTCCTTACTTACTAGAACTTTTTTTTCCCTAAAGAATCCTATTGTTTACCATGTTAAAAACATGAAAACCAGAAGATAAGATAAAATAAAAATCAGCTCAACAACTCTGGTTTAATTAGTAATTTTTCTCATTCCCTTAAATGAAGATGCCTACAGAAATAGTAACATTTTCATAAGAAACTGGAGATTCCAAACTGAAACCATATGTCTTGTTAAGGCTAGTCCTTAAGCTCAGGAAATACCAATTACCTTCATTTGTTGTTTTTTTCTTTTAACTCCTAAAAATGTAGGCATGGTTTTGAATTCCAGTTTGGCAACTATATGCAATTCCCCATCAGTGTCACTCACTTTTGTGCCTTTTATCTTTTTCTTAAAGTTATGTTTGATCTTTTCTCAAAGATTTTTTTTTTTCTGAATGAAAGGGGGAAAATGTGATTTTAGTTCACAGTTTAGTTTTGTGTCTTTCTTCACATACTCAAGCCAACTCTGTGCAAGATCAGAAATATCTTCTACTCTCTGCTATAGTTGAGTTTTATGACTGCTGAAGACTGTTCTCATTGTTAATTTTACAGGTATTTTATAGACTAAAATGTGCTATTTTTTGAGTATCAATTCCCCCTAAGTTACTTACATGGAATTTCTAATAAAGAATAAATAATAAAAATAATTAGAATTAAAGAAATATATCATTTTGCTTCTTTTCATTGGGAGATATTTTTAAATTCCTCTTTTCTACTAAAATTTCCTGGCTGGCATTTCTAAACTTACCCAAGAATAACCTACATTTACCTTTTAAAAATTTTCTGGTCCATAACTATTAATTCATTCAGTAAATATTTATTGACTAATGTATAGAATGAGGAATATGGTGGTACAGTATCTCTATACAGGCTTTCCATCTTGGGCACTAGTGTTATTTGACAGTGAAGAGCTTCTTTTGTTTTTCTTTTTTCTTTTTCCTGCTCTCATTCACTCTCTTTCACATAATGCGTGGTGCGTGGCATACTATTAGAATTTCTTCTGCTGGCTACTCTTCTTCTATTACTATTAGTAGATTTCAGTATCTGGTTTTCAAACATCCCAGAGTTTTGTCTGCATGTTTGAAATCAATTGTTTAACAATTCAGAAACAACCAGAGCTAACAGCAGTCACTAATATTGATACAATGCTGTGCAGTTTACTATTTGCCCTTCACAGATTCTATGCAGTTGCCTCAAGTCTCACTCAAATCTTGTGCCACTGGTTTATTATTACTTCTTCTTGTCAAACCTGAGTTAATACATACAGACACATTAATACATATAGACAAGGTCATTGCACTAGAAAATAGCAGAATCAGGATTGAAACCAGTACCTCTGAATTTTAAGTGCATTATTTCAATGTCTTTTCATGAGCCTCTTCTCTGTCTCTGAAACTTTGTACTACATTGGGACAATCTAGTAAAACTTAGAAAATAGAGAAAAATCAAATTGTTGTCTAATTTTATAAGTATGGTTAAAATATAAGTGCTTTAGATTTCAATTTTTACATTCATATGAGCACAATCATCTTGAATATCCTTCTTTCGTACTTAATTTATCATGGATCAGATTATGAACACCAGAACTTTAGAAATATGAGAAGGATTAGAGATTATCATGCTCATAACTCACTCTTATAAATAATAAGGGTGTGCATAAACTGTTATTAAATGTATACAATGCAGTAGAAGGCAATATGGCCCTATGTCAGAAGGGCTACAAACTGCAGTCTGTAGTAGGGATGTGTTAAAGAAACTCCAGGCCCAAAATGAGGTCACTTGTGCTAAGCCCATGTCAGTAAACCAAGACTTAATACCTAACCTAATTGCAGTTACCACGTCCCAAGGGAATGTAGTCTTACCCAGTCAATCTGGAATTGTCTGGTCAGCACCAAGGAGATGGTCTGCCACATAGCTCCTTCCATCCCCCATAGGTAGGTTACCTAAGTTTGAAACAGTCAACTCTTTCTCCCCTTCTGCCTATAAAAGCCTTTCACTTCATACAGCTCCTTGGAGCGCCTCTCTACTTGCTAGATGGCTGCTGCCTGATTCATGAATTATTCAATAAAGCCGATTAGAGCTTTAAATTTCACTCAATTGAATTTTTGTTTTTTTAGCAGTTTTGGTGGCAGCAATGGGATCTAAAGAGAAGTTCTAACAGCATTCAGGGACAATGAGAAACACAGGCATGATACCCGCAAACCCCATTTTTGCCATTTCTGAGAGATGTGGGTGAGTTCCCTCTTGGTTCTGAGCTCTGCTGTCTTTGCATTGAGCTCCCCATCTAATTGGTCTTCCAGTCAGTTCCCCATTTGTCTGGAATCACTATTTCCACATTGGGAGCTGCTGGTAGTTTGAACCACAGTTTCCCATTTGATTGGAAACCCCAGCTCTTGGTTCTGTCCCAAGATTCCACATTGGGAACTGCTGGTGGTGTAGTCTGTAGCTCTCCATTTGTTTGGAATCCTTCCCCTGATTCCACGATGGAAACTGCTGGTGGCAGCTGCAGTTCCCCATTTGTTTGGAAACAGTCTGTAGATCCCATCTGAGGTCTCAATCCTTTCCTCCAGTTCCAGGTTCCACACTGGGAGTTGGTGGTGCACGCAGGGCCTTTTTCTTGGCCAGGCTGCAGAAATTGGTTACTGCAGACACATTTAGGTGCACATGCTTGTTTGTCTTGCTTTGTGTAGATAAAGGTTAACTAAAAGAATTGAGATATTTAATTTCTAGAGACAAGATGTGCCACCTTCCAGCACATCTACTTATTTTATATCTAAGAACTATAATTCCAGAAGCTGTAGGTATCTACAAAAATGGCAAAAATCTTACTGTGTCCTAAGAACTTGGTCTGGTTACTGTCAGGTTGAGGGTCTCAAAATATGACCAGACTCAAAACTATGACAGATTCAAAAAAAGTGGGTTAAATTTCATTTACAGCTAGGGTCCTACCAAACTGCTACCAGCCCTCAGGGGAGTTACAAGGGCCATTAGAAGGAATTCCAATTAGATAAGATTACTTTAAAAGTGCACTTAAAAGCAAGGTCTTCTGAATCAAACAAACAGAATGGGGTACGTATTTTAACTGATATGCAGAAGCCTCCAAAAGACTTCAAAATTCCAAAATAGCTTCATTGAAAGATTTGTTGTAAAAGGCTAATGAAAAAAATTAGAGATATAAGAGGTACCTAAAACAAAAGACTGTTAAGACTAACATAACTCCTGCGGTTCCGCTCCTTCCTTTACTTGGACACTCATTCTAGTCATTCTCTTCCTGAATTGTTTTTCCACTCTAAAAAGACTACAGGACTAGAAACAAAAGTCGCCAAGTGAGTGGCCTTACAGACACTTCCATAACTTCCCTCGAAGGAGGACTCCATATGGGGGACCCCGCCTCTTCCAAAGTTGATGAGACTCTGAGGGATTTTTTTTCTGGTAAACTCTTATGTTATTCTATTTAATAGTCAAGGGGAAAATAAAATAAAATTAAAATTCATAACAGAGTCAGCTCTCCCAGATCTCTGTCAGTAGTATCCAACAGAGACAGAAAAATAAAATATCTTTTGCATCCTTTTGGGGGATACCTTTTGAGTCCAAGGAATCATTCAATATTTTCAAATATATTTACTGTTTGTCCGGCTAAAAAGTTGACAAGATATTTAAAAGGGTTTTTATTAGGTAGTTCTAAGAATTGGTCAGCTATTGAAAGCTGATATTTAGAGCCTGATAGAAAAAAATTTTAAGCCTTCTACCCAAAACAAATTGAAGATAATGTCATTGGATGGAAGACCAACCTATGACTTTCTTTGAGTTAGCTGATTTTGATTGGTGTGGGTCTTAGGGACCATGGGAATTATTCTGCTCATTATAATCATAATAATCTCTCTGGTACATTATATTCTCTCAAAAGTTTTAAATGTGTGTTGGTAGCCACTGCCTATTAAGCAAACAATCTCTCCAAGCCTGGAATATCAGAAAAGGAATGAAAAGGGTGACTAATTTAAAGATTGTGAACCTGTGAATATCACAGGAATTAAGCAAAAACATCATGACCTGTGGATACCACACCAGAGGGTCAACAAAGCTGCAAAAACTGGAGTGGTAGCTAAGAGTCGCACTAATGCCTTAAATTTTGATCACATCTCTCAGTTAAGCTGAGAGTCCGATCAAAATGGGGAATTCGTTAAAAAAAAAATGGGGTCCAAAATGGAGTCACTTGTACTAAGCCCCATGTCAGTAAACCAAGACTTAATACCTAACCTAACTGCAGTGACAACATCCCAGGGGACTGTAGTGTTAACTGGTCTGTCTGGAATTTTCTGGTCAGCACCAGTGAGGAAAACTGCTAAGTGGGGTCCTTCCATCCCCCACAGATAGGTTACCTAACCTGAAATAATCCACTCTTTTCCCTTTTCTGCCTGTAAAAGCCTTCCGTTTTGTACATCTCCTCGGAGCACCTCTCCCCTTGCTAGATGGGATACCCTCCAATTCACGATTGTTCAATAATAAAACCAATTAGATCTTTACAATTTACTTGGCTGAATTGTTGGTTTTTAACAGAGGTAATCCTCCACTATTTTTGTGAGTTTAACAGTTTTTCTTTTGTAAAACGGTGATAATGGTATCAGCCCTACCTTCTTCAGCTTTTTTTGAGGATCCAATAAACTAACATGGGTAAAATCACTTTGTAAAAAAGTGTCATAAAAATATAACCTTTTATTATAAAGTATTCATGTAGTGAGAATTCTGTAATATTTGATTTCTATATAGCATGTTCATTTCTTACAATTTCCCTTGGAAAGAGGTTTTTTTTTAATCAATTGTGTCAAACAGAAGAAAGCAAACTGTGATTTAGTAAAAAGCAACTGGGAAAAAAATACAGCCTCCTAGCCTGCTAAAGAAAAGTATCTTGTGCATTAAATTTACTTAAAAAATTAATGAGAGACTTGGAGTTTATAGTTATCCTTCATTAAAACTCCAACTAGATAGAGTAGAAAAAGGACCAACTGCTATCTGAAAGCCTGTTTTTCAGATTTCTGTTTCACAGAATAGATCAGAATCTCTAAAGGAGACTTAAAGGAGGGAAAAATCTTCCAAACCACCAGGCCCTGAGAGCTGTGTAAAATGAAATGGAGGCGGCAGGACAAAACCTCTCAGGATGGAACAGAGGCCATGTAAACAGATGTGGCTGCAGTGAAGAGAAAAGGTTGAATGGTGGCTTTGTTGCTTGCTTTCTGTTTGTACCACAGAGGGTCCTCTCTATACAAATCTTCCTGGCAGATGATGGACCGCATAACTCTCACCGCCCGTGGAAACATACAGAACCTGATCTTTGCTAAACACAGGCACTCTCAGCTCTCGGCTCTGTTTATTGGAATGAATGTTTATTTTAATTAATGTTTCACATAAGGCCCAACTTTTATGGTAACTGTGAAAGAGAATTTATGAAGAACATAACTGAAAAGCCAATGTAATTTTGCTTTTTAATCTGCTGACAGATAACCATCCATCTCAGACCGCATGGAACAAAGGAATACGCTATCTATGAGTTTCTAAAAGTTGCACTTATTATTGACAGACATTAAGTGATTTAAGCGCTAAAAGAGAGAAGGTATGTTCATGGTAAAACTATTTCTGAAAAGGAGCTCTGTTAGGAGGGGAGACAATGTGTTGAAATGAGCAACATAACCTTCACTCTATTCTTAAAGATTCCGGGGGAACAGTACGTGGCACTGATGAAGTGCTCTACACACGTTCGCTGATTTATTTCATGAGGAACTGCACTGTTGCCTACTTATGAAAGAAGGTCAGACACCAGAATGTGGAAGCCTGCCCCTGTTCCTTTAAATAACCTGAGGGGCCTGGCGTTCCTTGATTCGGGATGCCTTGTCCAAGGTTGGGTAGGTGGACAGCAGTTGAGAGAGGTGAGGGGGGTGACTTTTATTATACTCCTATTTTCATCAGATAAAATCAACACCAGCCTCCAAGGCCGGTAGTAGCCTACAGCCATAAAGCATAAAATGTTCCTTCATAAATGTATATGGTCATCTTCAACTCTTTCCCTGTAGTAGATTTTTATTTCATATGGAACAGAATAAATGAGTCTCCTGAAAGCTGGTGGATTTACAGCTTGAATTTACTATTCTTCTAGCGTGGTGTTAACTTCACTAATAAAAATGTTGTGTCTGCTTTGCAGAAAATTCTCCACTGAAACAAATCATGCATATCTGGGCACAGGAGAGGGATGCAAGTTCAAGAACAAGAAATCAAGAAGAAGGGACACACTGAGAATGTGTCTCTTTTCATAAATGACATACTAAATGATAACAACAAAAAAAAGGCAGAATCTTAGAAACTACAGTTAACTTATTATAATCAGAAGTCTCTCCTTAATGCCTGTATCCTCTCATATTATCCAGATATTGTTCTTTCATGAGTTCCCTAATTTATGTAGGTGTGGAGAATAATTCTTTAGGAGAAAGGGAAAAAAGGATATGGTCTTCTGGAAATGTATCTTTTTTCCCTTCCACATTTCAACACGTGTGTGATGTTTTATATGCTCTCTGGAGATATTTTAAAGTGTGTAAAGAAGATGGCTTGCTTCAATTCTTTAATTTCTTGTTCTGCCACACACTCTGACTTTGTCATTAATAAACAAATATGATTTGGGCACAGAATTTAAAAAAAATAGAGGGAAGGAGAGTGGGAAAGGGGCACACTAAGAGAAAGAATTTCAATCTGAGGCCCAGGGAGCTCCCTCTTTCTCTGTCTATACAGAGCCAGCCCTGTCAGCTTCCCTTTGGTCCTCACCGACCACCGACGGGGCTGGAGGCCCTTCTATACATGGCCGTGTCCCATGCATTCATGGGCCCTCCAACACCACAGCCTCTTTTGTTTGGAGCCAGATCATCGCCCTCCCTGCTCTCAGCTGCCATATGGTGCAGTGGAGACCGAAGCACAAAGACAGACAGGGAGAGCAAACGGCTGAAAGAGGATGGGAAGAAAGAAAATCAAGAGCCGGCAGATGAAGCTGATTTATGTCCAGTGTTCAAGGGGCAGGCAGGCAAGGTGGGGCTGAGAAGTGAGAGGGTACGGGGTGACACCGAGGGAGCATGGGGTGAGGATGTTCTTGGAATATGAAACTTCTCACAGATAAGCAAGCAGGCATTTTCCTGGGAGAGGCAGGCTCTGCTTATTCTCCAAATATGGAATTTAAAACAGAAAATGTCCACTGCAGTGGTTTATCTTTTGTTATCAGTTTTAAAATTATTTCTATTCTTTCTCATGATCAGGGCTTACATTATTTTATTTTGTCATAATGATATGGTTAACAAAACCACACATGCTGTGTTTTTATGCATATTCTCACATTCCTGCTCTGAGATAATTTTTAATGTTTTGTAGAGCCACCCTCTTCACAGGAAAATTGTAATGTCCGTATATTTTTCCCCTAAGTCTGGAGATGTACTCTTCAATAGTTCTATGAACACCCAATTGTATTTTGGGGGCATCTAGGGAGCCTAATTTTTCAGGAGTCGATGGCCAATCCTGTTGAGACACTATTCCTACTTTTATTGTGA
Organism: Camelus bactrianus; assembly: GCF_048773025.1. Classification (NCBI taxonomy): domain Eukaryota; kingdom Metazoa; phylum Chordata; class Mammalia; order Artiodactyla; family Camelidae; genus Camelus; species Camelus bactrianus. The sequence goes on from NC_133540.1 coordinate 38,786,280, forward strand.
AAGCACATGAACATTCCTAATTTATAGGCTTGCATATAAATATTTTTAAATTTTAAAGTCAAAGTGGCTAGAATACATAATGCTAATATATCTCGACACTTTCAAAAAAAGTTTATGCTAATTAGGGTGAAACATTTGATTTTCCCGCCACTTACTTTCTACCTAATACAAAGTACTGCCGTATTTATTATGTTTCATGCGTCAGAAGGGGCAGAAGTATACCTTTCTGCTGTAAGAATACCTTGATAATTTTGATCATTTCTTCAATGAGTAAGTAGTACAGTGAGTAGTGCAGCTGGCCAGTATGTCATATTCAATTCTGACCTTATAATGTTTGATAAAATAATGTGGTGTGAAAATTAGTGTTTCACACGTGAAGGCATATATGAATATCCAAAAATTACAAGGTGATATAAGTTATCAAGTACTTATTTCAGATATAATTATTCAACCTATCATAAAGAATAAAGGCCCCTTGAAGTTCCGCCTTTGACCTGAAGCCCAGCACACCACACGCTGCTAGCTGCACTCCTGGACTCTGACAGCTCCCTCTCGGTATGCATGGCTGATGTTTCCTAACCTCTCTGTCTCTTAAAGTTGGAGTGAGCCAGTTGCTCAGACTTTGGATTTGTTTTCATCTCCATCTGCACTTACTCACTTGGGGATCGTATCTAATCTCATGCCTTTAAACACCATCCACATGATGACAGCACCCATATTCACACCTCCTGAACTCTACCTGCACATTTCTAGCTGCCATCTCGGCATACTCTTGTGTTTGGCTGATAGGCATCTCAAACTGAATGTGCACTGGGCACTCTCTCCATTCCGCTGCCTCCAGCCCAGACCTTGGACCGTCAGTCAAAGCGTAGGAAGATCACCTAGAGGTGTGCTTTCCAGATAGAGCATTTTGGCCACATCATAGCCACTGTTTCTATTCATTTGAATTTTTATTTTTAAAGAAAGAGGAAAAAAGCAGCCTTGCTTTGGCATGGGTGTAAAGCCAGAAGCCAGCACCTCAGTAGTGCTGGTCTTAAGCACAAACATAAAGCGATGGCCATATTGGACTCCATCTCCCTCCTTCAGTGTTGCTGTGATTGTCAATGGTACATGGTTTCTGTGTGCAATGTCGGAGGGTGGGGTCTGGGGAAGTCGGAGGCAAAAGATCTCATAGGCTGAGCCTTGGGCCACCTCTAATGGATAAAGGTTAATAAAGAGAAATGTGAAAAATAAAAATGTGCCCGAAACTAAATTCCTGATCGGTACCCACTAAGCCTACTTCTCCTGTGGGCTTCCCAGTCTCGGTTAACGATCACTCTATCCCGCTAGTCCTTCAGATCAAAATGCTTGACATCACCGTCTCCTCTCTTTCTCTCACAGCACACATCCAGAACATCAGCAATCCTTGTTGACTCTGTCTTCAAAAAATATCCAGAATCCAAACACTTCTCACCAATTCCACGGCTACCATTTTGGTCCAAGCCACCAGTGTTTTTCTTCACTGAATTTTTGCAATATCTCCTTATTTGCCTTTCCAGTTTTATTCTTGTTCTTATACTATATTCTCAATAGAGCAGCCAGGGCACTCCTGGTAATACTTTCTTATGTTATGTCTTGTCCTTCTGTGTATAAAAACCTGTGAGCAATCTGCCTACCCGTTACCTCTCTAACCTTGTCTCAGTCATACCACCTTCCTTCCTGTCTGCAAGTGCACCCATCACATTCTTGCCTTTGCACCTGCTGTTCTGTCAGTCTAGAATGCTCTTTCCCCAGATTCCCTCACTTCCTTTAAGTTTTTGCTTACATGTCATCTTTTCGATGAGACCTTCCCTGACTCTCCATTTAACATGTTAACCCTCCTCCCAGCACACATCATCCCCCTTCCTTGTTATATCTTTGCCATAGCACTTTTCACTTTCTAACTTCCAAAAGAAATTTTCTTCCTGTGAGAATAGCAGCATGCGGCACTGGAGTCATTGAAAATATATAAGATGTGTCTTCTTGTGAAGCCTAAATTATAGTTACTGTGTCTAGTTACTATCAGAAATAGATTAAAAAAAAAGGCTTCATTTTTTTTCTACTTAAATATATATGATTCACCAAAATACATTCTACACTTGCTAATCTTTTTTCTCACCCATTTCCAAAAAATGAAGAATTGATCTACGTTAGATTCCAGGACTTACTCTTCAGTTCCCCAAACTAAACAGACTTTAAGATAAAAGGAAAAACAGCAATAAAAGGGAAGTTAAGAGTAATATTCTATACACAGAAAAGTAACTGAAAGTTAGAAAAATGAAAGTAGTAACCTCAATTAGCCTAAATATTATCCCTTGAAACAGATAAATTAAATGAAAAACTTAGAAAAAATATGCATTGCGATTATAACCAAAACACTAGATATATTCTGTAAATTTAGTAAACGGTGAGAAGAAAATATTCCTCTGTTTGGAAGTAGACAAAGGTTCTAATCAGTCTATTACTTGTCCTCATTTTCCTTCTACTGCTGCTACTGTGTGTTGCAAGAACTTGCTGAGGACAGGTTGTCTAGTGAAAAGGTATTCAAAACATGGAAAGAAGGTCATTTGAATTCATATATCCAAACAAAATCACCAGAGGTTACTTTTATGTGGAAGAGCCTGGGTGCTGGAGTCAGCAGCACTGGTTAATACCCCAGCTCAAATGTCTAGTTAGCTTAGTCAAGACTTAATTACTCTAAGCTTGTCCTCATCTGGTATATATGAACGATAGCTACCTCAAACCACTGCAGTGATGATGCTAACAGGTGCCTCTAAGACACGGTCTGACGCATAGAAAGTACTCACAACAGTGCATGTATTGTCAGTGTTTATCTAATAATATATGAAATGATATACAAAAGAGGTATGGAAATCATTTTTAATCATGTTTCTCCTTTTAAAATTTAGAAGTTCATGATATTTCAATTTAATTTTACATAACATGCTCTTTATAGTTTTAACTGGAGCAATTAAAAAAAAAACAGAAATCTTGATTAATGATAGGGACACCTGGCACCTTGATTATCATTATGTTTCTTCTCAAATGAATCTTAAAATATATAGAATCTCTACCTGATAGCATGTAGAGAATTTCCTGGGCTCAATCTAAGGCTTATCTAATATTCACAATTTGATTTCTTTAATTTTTCAAAAATGAAGGTAACCTATTTCTGGGAATCAGCATGAATTTGTTGTTGAATTCAGAAACTTCGGGGAGCTTCAGTTCATGAGAAACTGAGGGAGGGTATGGTTGTTAAAAGAGTGCTTTTGTTGTATTTTTGTCAGCTCAGTTTGCTATAACCAGACACCACAGACTGGGTGGGTTAGACAACAGACATTCATTTCTCACAGTTCTGGAGGCTGGGAAGTCCCAGAGGTGCCTGCACATTCAGTTCTTTGTGAGGACCCTTTTCTTGGCTTGCAGACGATAGTCTTCTCCCTGTGTTCTCATATAGCAGAGGGAGAGAGACAGCTCTGATGTCTTCCTCTTCTTATAAGGGCATTAACCTCATCATGGGGCCCCACCCTAATGATCTCATCTAAATCTGAATACTCTCAAAGCTCCACCTCCAAATACTATCACATTGTAGGTTAGGTCTGCAAAATATCAATTTGGGGGACACATTACATTAGGTCCACAACACATTGCCAAGCAGCAGATAGGTAATGAATTTATGAAGTGATGGAAAATATTACCGGTAAGAATAGTGATGCTGACTTCAGATTAGAGACCGCATCCTAGATTTTTTTTAGGCATGTCTGCTCTTTATGCTTATAGTTATCATCTCGATTTTGCCGAATGTATCCACTTTTCTTATCTGCTGTGGAACTATCCTAAGTGCTGCGGCTGTTTTTCAGCACTTTAAGCCCTACCACATTATTTGAAGCAGTAGGGTACCAAATTTTACATTGTCCTCCTCTCTTCCTTCTTGCGGTGGTTTCCCTTTAGCTCACTGTACATAAACTGTCTAAGCAGCCTTGTCTATTCTGGCAAATGATCAGTAATATATGTCAAAGATGGCAGATGTGCTAAGTCCAAGGTCTTCTGACTGAGCAAACCATCCCCAGTGTCATATGACATCTACAAAGCTCTGTACAAGATATTAAACTAGGCATTTTCACTAACTTTCCCTCATTTAATATTTGTGTTACTTTTATGACATATATTGCATATATATATTATATATATAAAGTTCATGCTGATTCCCCGTTTTTCAGCCACTGAAATTGAGATCAACAGTGATTAATATATCTTGTCTCAAATCACACACCTAATATAAAAAGAGATCCAGAATTGAACTCATATCTTGTGATTTCAAGTCTAAGTAATCCCATTATGATAAGCCTAATATCAAACAGGACTAGATGACACAAACCTATTTCATATTGACAAAAGCTGTCATCTAGAAAATTGGACACTACCAGTACATTAGAGGACTTAAATTTGGAGCTCTTGTTTTCTTTCTGTGTACTGTCCTCTCACAAGGCGTTCTGGACTTTTTGGCTTACCAAATATTCATTTCAATCAGTATATTCTCACATAATGTGCTGTCTAAAAAACCATGCAACAATAAACTGATATATAACATTAAGGGTCTGAGCTATGACCATCTTTAATTTCACCTATTGTTAATTGTAATCCAAAGAAAGGCCATTGGAGCCAAGCCTTAAAAGACAAAAAAGGCTTTTCTAGTGAGGATATCATGTTATTATACAATTTATTTGAAGGAAATACCCTCTCAACCTCATCTTGACCCACAGAACTCTGTCTGCCTGCTTTGTGTTTGTATGAAAAATCTGCCTCTCTTATTTCTCAGCTGTCACTGGAGTCATTACAATTAGGTCCTCTGCAGCTCTTGAGTGCACCCTTCATGAAGGAATGAATGAGTAAAAAGTGAGAAATACAGCAAAGAAGTTATATGGAGACAAAAGTAGTAGAGAAGAGAGGGTTGGTGCACAACAAAGAATTATGGCTCAGAGATAGCATCCTCTACCTCAAACCCTAGGTCTGGCATTCATTACTAGTAGGACTTTGGGCCTCTTTTAAATTAATTATCCTTATGTTCAACACAGGCATCTTAATAGCATTTACCTCAGAGGATTTTTACAGTGCATAAATTATATAGTTTATATGAATATGTGATTGAAATATAACAGGTGCTCAATAATTATTAATTTATTTTCTTCATGTAAGTTTATTTATTTATCCAAGTAGGGTATAAATTCCTTTAGACCAAGGTTTCCATTTTAGCATTCTTTACCAAACAAGGTTTAGCATGGTGCTTGTCATATAACAGACAGTGAAAGTGAGTAGTCATAGAAAGTGAAACTACAGAAAGAAAAAAATAGAAGAAAAAAAGCTGTTAGAAAGGAAATAAAAATCAACATGTTAAGATATCTTCAGTTAGAGACTCAGACATTTCTCTTTCTGGGTCATAATTTGCTTAGCTGAGGTGCAGAACAGTTTGAGTATAAACTTTTCAGTCAATAAAATTTTTTTCCCAACTTTTCCAAGAATGGATCCAGTTTCAAAGGGCCTTTTTTCAAACTGTATATTTCACTTTCTAATTTATCTAAAACGGAAAATGAACCCATTTGTGCTACTTACTGAGAGACAGGGATTCCCACACTCCACCATGCTTCCCTCTCTCTCTCTCACGTGCGTGTGCACGTGCACACACACACACACACACACAGCTCCAACTTTCAATGTGTTGACAAATTCATTCTTCACAAAAATATAATTTGAAACTCAAGTCTTATTGGGGAAACTCACAAATTAACTGAGGTGAAATAATTGCATTCATTTTCTTCTGTTTTTCTAAGAGGACTGACACAGGCTGTGATGAGGAAATATGACCTCCTCCACATGTTTTCCATGAGGACTATGTTTGTTGTATAGTCATGGAGTTAAAAGCAAGCTTCATTCCCTGGTGCACAAAGGTAATTTGAAAAATGAGCCGGAGTAGTCAAGACTGCTATTTTTCAGTCTGCTTTGACCACTGGCAGACTATTTTTATACCAACTGTAGAGATATTCAGGTGAGGCAGACACCCCAGAGAATATTGGGGAAACACTTACTTTCACATGGGTATTACGTTATGCCCACTAACATATTTGAATAACATCATTCCTGTTTCAAATGTAAACAACGTTCAGTCTATTTGGTACAGTGCCTGAGTCTAATGCCTCTTTCACCATCCAGATCTCTCATGAAGGATATCCACTGAGATTTTTTTCCTTCGCTGTTGCTTGAACCCAATTAAGGTAATACTATCTCTGTTTTGCCTTCTGATGAAATTACCGAGGTTTCACTTTCTCTAACAAATACTCAGATCTGTTAATAAGATCAACGTTACTACTTGTCTAATTAACTTTCATTTTCTGGAATTCACACTCTAGGCATCTCCAATGGGATGTGGATGGGGTTCAGGACGCTTTACCCCCAAATCTGGCACCTTCTTATATTATTTTAAGCTGAAGGAAATTGAGAAATGGCAAGTGCTGGAAAGACTCTCTGACCCTCTCCGTTGAAGCAGGGCGTTAGTTCCTCATGTGAGAGCTGCCCTCCCTATACCCAGAGGAAAGAAGTATCCTTATCTCCGAAGATGAGGAACATTTGGAAGAATCTCAACCAACAGACCTTCTAAGTTCCCCCTAGTTTACTACAGCAGGCTCATACCCTTTGTCCTATTTTCCCACAACTTTCCACAGCATACAAATGTTCAGGTTTAACTATTTCTGCAGGTCTTTGATATGTACAATGTATGTTAAATAAGTTTGTATGCTTTTCTCCTGTTAATTGGTCTCCTGTTACAGAGACCAAGCTAGAACCTAGAAAGGTAGAAGGAAGAAGATATTTGTTCTCCCATACAATGTCTTACTGAAAAAAAGCACTGTTACTAAATATATATAGTAGAGTAAAAATTGTCTCTGTCTAACTCCATAGTTGAAGAAATTGAAGATTATATATAGTTATATTAATTAATGTATTTTGAAATGATAAATTAACGGACAATAGTTCAAAGAGAATGAATAAAGTTATGTTTTGAATTAAAAAAAATTTTCTGTATCTTAACCTTTACTTATTTGTATATTCTCATTTCTAGAAGCTCTCTGGGCAGTATGACTCAAAGCCAAGGTGGGATGCAATTTATTAACCATAATAGCTCTTTGAGTCTTAGATTACTAAAAAGTGTTCCCAAAATTCTTGAGCAATTTACTGGTTGGAAAAGGGACATTTAGCTCTAAAGATCCTACCACTGAATATGAAAATCTAGACTTTATTGCTAACCATGCAAAGAAGAAAATGTCCTCTGGGTATTTGAATGATTTTATTCATCTAGCATTTATTCCCTTTGATTATGTATTTTTATAGCAGACTTTTTTAAAGGCTTAACTTGAAAGGAAGGAACAAACATTTTCTCTTAAAAGGATATAATCCCTCGGGCAGGTATTTTTCTTCTTGAATACACAGCTAGGCATTTCCACATTGTACATTTGACATAGTTGTATGTCAAGTGCCTGAAATTTAAACACATTTTATCTAATAGGTAAAATCAGTTACACTAAAGGAATTTAAAAATGAAGGTACTTTTGCATGATAAAAGTCCCATTAAGAGTTTGTGCAGGTTTTGTAAGCATGCATTTTCACCCTTAACTGAAGTTCTTATAGTGAGACTTAATTGAGGCTAATACAAAAAGGGCATTTCTCATTCCCTCCCCCCTTTTTTTCTAAAAGACTTACAGTTTTAAATATTGCTAACATCATTATACTCGAGCTGCTCCTTAATGGTGGTACTGCCTTGGTTTACGTGCTAGTGATTGGCTGGCTTACAACTAGGGCAAAAGAATACTGTTAGAAATCAAACATCTATTTCATTAATTGATTTTTAACAATAAGATGATCCTAGCTATATGCCTGATGCATGATTTTCATCACTGAGAAGAAATCAATGTTATATGTTTGAGTATGCATACTGTGGGATGAATATGTACTTTCCAATTTCATCTTTAATGCACTGAAGCTAACCTGAACTCTGGATTAGCACTTTTGAGGTTTTAATTATTGAGAGATTTTTTTATGCCTACTAGCCCAAAATTATTTTTTCTCTTGGACATTGTGATATGAAACAGCTTCAGATAACTGAGCTTATTAATTCTCTTAGATTCCTCCAGCTTCAACCCAAGCAGCAGCCATTCTGACTAACAACTTCCTCTCCACTCCCTCCTCCTCCCTGTGACTCTAAACTAGAGACAGACTTTTAAAGTATAAACCAATGCTTTGGGATAAAATTTGTTTCTCAAATAAAACAAATGTTCTAGAAATGTTGGAAATGGTGGTTCATGACAAGGAGAATTGTTTTTCACTGGCTTATAGCTTTTAATGTGAAAACTGAAGCAGAGCAATTGTGTTCTTCATAAAAAGACTTCTGACCTCTTTCCCATCCGGTCCCCAAGTATTCCTCATTCCAATAGTAATAGCATAAGGAAATTTTTAAAAGACCCACATTTACAAGAATTTAGCTTCTGGCAAGTATCATTTTAAAGAATTCACTTCCTGGCTCATGGTTTACATGACCTGTCTGTCTTCTCTTGCTTTTTTCTTTCCCTTCACCCTTCCCCCTCTCCTCTTCATGACAAGCTGAGTTTTAACTATTGCATTCGCGGCTGTTTCCTGCCTCTTTTGCTTTCTATTTTCAAATCCATGGGAATGGAATCTGCTCAGAACTATCAGACCGATATCCCCAACACCACCAATCTGCCTGCTACACCAGCCACTACTGAGGAGAGAAGTATTAGCATAATTATCTAATTCAGAAGTAAAAATGCCTCATAAACTATTAGTTATGAGTGAACTTCTATAATATGTCTTTTGGTATTTCTTGGTTTTTTTTAAGCTGTTATTTCAAAGAAAAAAATTGATTTATATTAAGGTCTAATTTTCTTTTGGGGCACAAAATATACAGTCCTACTTTTAATTAAGGAATAACTTTATCTTATTATTTTTAATAGCAGTTTGTATTTCTTGTGTTTCATTATTTTTATAACCCTCAAAAAAATCCTCACTCAGAAGTCATATGCATAAAGAACCAAATTTCCATTATTTGTTCTATCAGGAAATGGGAAAATCAACTTTGAGGCAAAAATCAAGGGAGAAAATTAAGTTAGTGCAGTTAATCCTCAGTTTATAAAATCAATGCATCCTCAAAACATTAAGAACAACACACAAGATAATTCTACTGGCAAAAATGGAAACATTTCTCAGTTATTTTACTTTTAGGTAAATAGGATTTCTAAGTAATTTCTCTAGCTTGAGAAAATTTCCAATTAAAGATAAAATTACGTATCTTTCCCTTAAAAAAATTAATTCAAAAGGCAAAGAGAAGAGAAATAAGTTTACACTGCATAGCACAGGGAACTATATTCAATATCTTGAGGTAACATGGTTAAAAAAAATGAATGAATATATGTATGTTCCTATATAATTGAAGTATTGTGCTGTACACCAGAAATTGACACAAAATTGTAAGCTGACTATACTTCAATAAAAATACTTTTTTAATTTTTCCAATAAAGGATAAAATTACATACTTTCCCTTTTAAAAAAATTAATTCAAAAGGCAAGGAGCAATGACAATTTAGCCTTGCAACTATATTCAGTATGCTTTTATATTTTCTACACTAACTCTTTTTTTTTTTTTTTTTTTTTTAGAGTTGAAAAACATCTGTTTCCAATAGGGTGGGAAAGAGTGCCATTAATTTTTTTTTTAAGTGAAAGGAAGTTAACTCTTTGCTCATTCTAGTTTTGTTCATATGGTCATCCTCCTTTCTTGATCTGTCTTTCATTACCTATTTTCTTGTTTCTCTTTCTGCTACTGTGTGGCTATCTTAATATTTTTCTGTTCAAATTCCAGAGAAAGAACATATGACTCACTCAGCATCTTGCCATTTTTCCTATTAGGCACAGTTTTCTGTGTCAGACACAACCAGCCTTGCTGATCTATGTACCTCTCTCTCTCTCTCTCTGGTAAAATTTTCACCAAAGCTGTTGCCCCAGAATCTTACCCTTGCCCCTCCCTTGAATGGAAACCGATTACTCTAAGTTTCAGGAGGAAGCTCTAAAGAGAAATAACAAGAACTGGTTAGAATCAACTAGGCCAAAGATGGCAGAAGATTTGACTTCCAGTGGACGCTGAGCCTCATTTATATGCTCCTTGTAAAACATTAGTATGTTGGATGACACACTCACCTGTGCCAAGATGGCTGACAGTTGCCATAACATCAATCAGAAAAGCCCATACAAGGACTGAAAAGGAGAGCTGCATCAGTTCTGAGTCCAAACCACATCCCTGTTCTCAGATAAGTCATGAATATTCCTCCCACTCTTTCCAATTCCCTCTTTTTCAACTGGACCCTTCAAATCCGGTGTCTCCACCCAAATTGGGTTGAGAAGTTGATGTGTGAACTAGGTTCCTGCTTCTACAGAGAATATTGTGTTTCTTCTTAACTACGAAAATAACCATTAAGAGGGCAATGAACTAAATAACCATAATAAGAATGATTTATAGCTGTAACAGTTGAGATTCTACATCAAAGTAATGATTAGCAATTACTGCCTATTTGAAGACTGTACTTAAATTTTGTTGAGTTTCAGACGAATATTTGGAAGTATCTTATTGGTAATATAATGGGTCTTTTTTCTAAATCTTTTAGCCTTAAGTTTTTGTTACCTATTCTAAAAGAAAGAAACAGTGAGGTACCTTATCCAAAATACTTTGGTTTTTTATATATGAAATTGGTTGATCTTTTGTTAACTTACAGATCATGTTTTCTGATATGTTTTCCTTCCTTCCAAGTTTAAATTAAGCTGTGTTTCCCAAAAGTACAAACATCCTCATTAGAAGAAATAAAGCCTGGTTATAATCTCAACTGAAAATCAATTATATATGGTAAAATGCTCACCATTAATATAGTCAATGAGACATTTATATCCATTAAGGTGAAAATGGGTTTGATGCTCCTACTTGACATAGGCTATTCTCTTAGACTGTGCTTCTTCAGAGTTGTAGATCTCTTTCAAAGATATTTCATCATTCTACACAGTAGTTTGTATTATTAGGACTCATTTATGACTCATCTACAGAGTTGTACAGTTTTATTCATAAAATTTTTAGACAATGGGATAGTACATGTATGGTAATATATAGTCTTTCTGATTTGTGAATTTAATATTTACAACAATCATGACAAGAGTCGGGTACAGCTTTTAGCATCATTTTACAGATAAAGAAATTTGCCCAAGATCACATAGCTGTTAAGTGGTACAGCCAGGATCTGACCTAGACACTTTACCTGTTGATACCTTGCACTTGACAACTATGTTATACTGTTTACCAGTTCCAATTGGTCATTCCACCATGTGAGCAAATTGCAACTGGTCTATTGACCTGAATAATTTTGCCTCCAATTTGGATACAGTCCTAATCTTTTTGAAATATTTCTGGTGAACAACTTATCAGTATGATTGATTGTATCTTTATTATAGAATTATTTTATTATTATTAATTATTTCCAGAAGTACTGAAAAAAATCTATTACCCAAATAATCTCTTTATTTAGAAAAATAAGTTGGGCATTGCTCTTAACTTCCGACAATAGAGAAAAACAGATTAGAGTACTCAGAAATGAACCCACAAGTGCAATTAAAATAGAAAATAGATGGTTAATTGTGTTAATGCACATTCCTCTTTATAACCTGCAGATGATCACAAAGTAATTGAAGAAATAAATTTTATCTCCCCAACTGATGAAATGTACTCACCACTATTTATTTGTTCCTCTTGCTGCAACTCTTAAGGTCTTTCTATTTATCTGACTGTAGGGTTGGGAACTGATGAGGAACTCCTCCAGCTAAATGGAAGGAAATATGTTTTCATAAATTCCACATTCTAATACTGAGTTTCATCATAAACTATGATGAAAAACAAATAATAGTCACTATGCCAAATCTATGTATTTAAAATTATCAACTCTAATATTTGAAGACATGCTTGTCATTAGCATATAAATCAAGTTACCAGAAATATAATTTAAATCCCCTAAGGAAGCATTTCAAAATGTGGTATGTGTTAGGTTCTTTCATTTCCCAAAAGGCAATTGGAAGAATGAGGGTTATAAAAAATGGTGTGCTTGGCAATTCTTTGAGTTTCACACCCCTAGAACCCATTTTTGCATTTAAACTGATCATTTACTGGCAGCAGATGGGTAATAGGATAAAAGTTTTCAATATGGTGTGTTGGTCATATATATTTCCAGACACAACATGAGAGAGTACAACGCAGTGTTCTTAATGTGATTAACAAAGAGGCATGGAATCTGCTATCAATCTTCCTTGTTACTGTCATAGCACTTCCCAGGACTGTTGGAGAAACTTTACAATAGTTAAATGCATGTTACACATACAGATGGGGAAGTGCCTCAGGCACTCTGGCAAAATTTGCTAGGAGTCCATTTTTTGAATTTCTGCCTTCTGAGTCACCATTTCATCTGAGTTTGACATTTTCATCTCAGAAGTCCTCCAACTTAATGTTGACATGGCTGTCTCATTTCCTAAAGAATCTGCTGTGTATGAAATATTTTATCATCAACAATGCTTCACTGAGATTAACACTAAATTACAAGATGCAAGTTTATTTTAATCTATTAGGGGGCACATTTTTTCTCATCCTGTGGTCAGAGGAAATCCCTTCCTCAATTTCAATTTTTCTAATTGTAGAAAAAAAGAACAGGAATTATTTCTATAACAAGAGATTTTTGTGAACAATGTTCTAATTGATGTATTATTTCAGTAAAATGATGTGAACGAATCATATGAGCTACTATTTGCAGACTCTTGGTTAATTTTAAAGACAATATAGGAGAACTATTCAAAGTAGTGCCTACGCTAATGGAAGGTTTGTTTGCTTACTGATTATTTTAACTCAGTCTTTACAAAAAAGTGCGTGGCTTTCATTCCCATAATCTCTTGGTGCAATCATGATTTTAAATGGCTAAGATTTCCTGAAGGGAGTCTTAGAATAATGTTGAATGAATTTTCTACACACGTCAACCATGGAGGCTTTTCCTTAGGCTTGCACTACTGCTAGACTAGGGTCCTATTTAATCAATCATAATTCCTACTTCCAATTTGCAAGACAAAGAAGATGAGATTAAGAATTTAGGTGGAGGGTCTGGTGATGAGAGACTCAAAATGAAAAAAAAAGTGAGTGAAAACCAATGTACATTTTTAGGTGAAATAGGGAAGCTGAAGGACATCATTTCATTTAACATTAATCATAAATTCAGAGTAGGAGGATAGAATAATTTTAGATGTGTATGGGAGCTTAGGCTAAAGTTAAGGAGACTGGAGGACGTTTGAAAGAGAAAATACTGAAATTGGGAATCCCAGTTTTCTCAGCAGTGAAACAGATCTACATGATATTTGGTAGTCTGGATTTGTAGTGGATCCAATCAACCTCTTTAGTTAGCTTTCTCCAGCAGTGCTCAAGTATCAGGAGGTGGGTTGAGGGATTAAATGGCAGGTACAACAGGAAGTCAAGACCATGGAGATTCTGAAGTGAAGCAGAAGTATGGAAGGAGGTAAAGTCACTGGGATGCTGACTGACTGAGGACAATATTCAGCTTGTTGGAAAATGACAGAACTCAGAATAGTAAGTAGAGATCAGGGAAAGAAGTCCAGAAATCTTGATCTCAGAAAAGAGAGATCAGAATACTGATGATACCAAATGCGCTGCCTGTATCGCATAAATATTGTATCATTATCAAAATTCAGGCACTGCGAAATCAAGAAATTTACAAGGACAAGTCATGAAGCCACCATATATAAATAAGGTTGTATCTTTATTTTTAAATATTATACATATTTACGCAGTTTCAGACCTAATTATCAAGTACATGCTTGAATATAATTTCATTCAAAGGGTATTTTAAGGGCACACAAATTATTCTCAGATATCTATTTTCTCTCCAAGGCAGAAAAACAGCCTGATCTATTCCCTAACAGAGGAGAGAGTCTTTCCAAATTAGGAGACATTAGGTGTATGGAGATTACTTCTCATTTTACAAAGGAAGGGGCAAGTTCAGACATTTTGTATGCTTTTTGAAAATAATAAAATCACCCCTCCTATAAGTACAACTTTTTCATATCTTGTCACCTTCCAAAAAATGTTGGCTGTTATGTTTGCTTTTTATATTCATTAATAACCATTTGCAAAGTAATTCACTTTCTCTTCATCATTTTTTCTTCTTCTTTTTGCTCTGACACTTTAATCCTGCTGACATCTTTCAACACAAAATGAAAAGCAGCTCAGCTCTTTCTTGGTTCCCTCATTTCTGAGTACTATGGCAACGGATGCTAGTTGACTTAGTAAAACTTGAAAATGTCACATTGCTCTTCATTCTTTGATGAATGCACATTCATGAATACAGCTCAATGCAAAAGCAATTAAAGGCAGTCTTAAAAAGCATCATAACCAAAGTCACCCTCAGATGATGTTTCCCAGGTGTTGTATTCAGAGCAAAACATGAAGCCATTCCTGGTACTGAAAATACAAGCTTTTTTGTTTCTGAGAATAATTAGCAATCACTTTTAGAAACACTTTTATGAAAAACAATGATTTCTGTAAATAAATCTTCATTCCAAATCACTGAATTCACTTAAAATGTATTATTTCTCCAAAAACTAATGAAATCCACTAGAAACATAAAATGAGGAAGAAACAAATGGACAAATTATTTAACACACACATAAATTAGAACTTCAACCTAATTTCAGTGACATACAGAACACACATACAAATTTTAAATTACCTAATTTTAACAAGAAGTTGTAATACAAAAACATTTAAGAATGGTTTAGCATATAATGGCCAAATATTTGCTCATCAAGCAGGGACTGATTCTATATTTAATAAACTACTCCCAAAATGGTTATATAAAATTATAATAACAATAGTAATATCGGATATTTGTTATTTTAAAATTTAAATAGAAAATAATTCACTGCACTTATGCTTTGCCACTGCCTATATACATTGTCTGGTATTGCCATGATTTTTATTGATAATTCTATATTAAATCACATACAGAATCTCATATGCTTACAGGGTACTGTTAACAAATTATATTCACCTACCATATTACTTCATTTCTTCATTTCCATTCCAGTTATCTCAGTATCTGTGCAATGTGTAAGTGGCATATTTTATTACTGACATTTTACAGTTGAGGAAACCAAGATTCAAAAGCTTAACATTTTTGAAATCACAAAGTTATGAAGTGAGGAAACTAAAATGTTACCTAGGTCTCTGACTTTATACTCAGGGCTCTTTTCTTGCCTTCTTACATCCTTCATGTACATGCCTTAATTAAATACATCTTCCCAACAGTCTACATTCCTTAGAAAAATTGAAGCTGTTAAATTTGAATTTTCTAAAACAGCCAATGACAAAGACAATCAGTAAATTCCAGCCATAGCGTTCTGTGACACATTTCTGTGCTATGCAACACAGAGACATCTTTGAAGTCCATGAAATGGCCATATCTGAATGAAGCAGAAGCAAAGTAATGATAAACAGACCCCAGGGTTGCTCACAAGTATTAATTAATTAATATTTCATTATATAATAAAATGTACAATAAAGTTAAAGTTGGGGGGAATGCTACATTTCTATATAAATAATTTGAATGTATCAAAGAGTGCCATTCTATTTAAAGCCAGCATTTAGCATACCTACAGTAACAGGGAGCTCAAAGAAAATTTCCTTCTGGTGATTCCCAGTGGTACAAGAACAGACAAAAAGCTTAGAGTGAGTCTATCACAGAAGCTAGAAACAGAGAAATTAGTGCAGTTTTAAAACACAATCATTCTCTGCAGGAAAAGTTCATAAATGAGGTTCATGGAAGTGAAGCTTAAAATAAACAGTTTGAGTTTCTAAAGGGGATGCATTTTGGCCACACAGCCACACAAGGGACCTACAGGGAAGCTCATTAAAAAGCAAGACAAGACCGACTCAAGAAGCAGTAAGAGTGAAGGGGTTAAGACTGTGAACTCTGAAATAAGACAGGTTGGGTTCAGAACTCAGCTTTGCCAATTTCTACCATGCAAACTTAGTAACACGTATTCCCCTCTCATGTGCTAGCTCCCCCACATGTAAGACAGGAATGGTAACAGTAAGGGACATCATGGGGATGTTGTGGGAGATACGTGTGCTAAAAGAGTAAAAGCAAACAGATCATTCACTTGGGCCCGATCCATAAAAATATTTTCAGGCTGTGTGACACTCTGGGACCTGTCAAATTAGAAGAGCAGCTGTCAGCAGTTGATATTCCTGATGTTTCCCTAGTAACTCCCCACCAGCCGGCAAAGTAACAGAGAAAAACCATCTCTTGTATTGCACTGAATGCATTTCAAAAGGTATACCACTATCAGAAAATATAAAAACAGATTTGAGCACACAGAACTAAATACAAGTGTCTAAAATACTGCAATCAAGATTGAAAAACAAATAATACTGGAAAAGAGAATCTGAAACAAGACCCAGAAGTTTGAACATTCTTAGTATATAAAATACATAAGTCAGTTAAAATAAAAACAAATTCAAGATATGAATAGGTGCTTCATGAAATCTGGAATCGAAATAAGCAAAAAGAAAGAAAAATGTTTTCAACGTAACTGTGAACCAAAGGCAGACATTACAATTACTATAAAAAAGCATTATTGATTATTACAAATAGCAGAATTTTAAGACTAAGAACAAGTAGAAAGGGGAAACTTAAATGACCTTCAAAGCTTGTTGATAGGAATGTAGAACTGATACACACTTTCCAAGTATCACTAGGATAAAATAGGTCAAAAACCCAAAAATATATATACCATTTTACAAGGCACCCTATTGTTAAAATTTACAGTTAGAAAATTACCAGCTTTACAATGTTCTTTAAACTGTTTATAGTTTGAAGAAAAAAATGGAAAGAAAATAAGAGCACTTTAAAAGAAAGGATTCATTAAATGCATTAAAAATAAATATTCATGCAATGAAATATGCTACCCTTTAAAATAATGATGTATATCTGGTTTTATGGCATGAAAATGCATGATTTGACATTCAATATACAAAGCAGGTTACAAAACTATGTAATATCTCATTATTCCTTAAAACACACAGAAAGAGAAATGAGAGATAAAGAAAGGCAAGAGAGAGGGAAAGAGTAAGAAAAAGAAAAAGAGACAGAGAAGGCAGATATATGGACACCAGAATTAGAATGATTAGACACACATGATTTATGTTTGCTTCATTATACTTTGTTTGCAATAATTTTAATAGGATCATATATTTAGTTGAAAATAAAAACATTTCCATTAAATATGGGTAAAAAATATTTTGTCAACAGCCTTCCTGGATAAACTAATGTTCTAGATTGGAAGATAGCAGCTCTGTTCCAAAGAATCTCAATATGGTAGCTGAAACGTAACAAAATAGTGTTCACCATCTTTCAGCAATGAGGCAGTGATCCTTTAAATCACAGTTTAAAATGGCTCATCTTTCTGGAATGTCATTTTCCTCAAGGATTTTGAGGATAAATGAAGCTTTGTGCTGTTAATATAGTGTTGTAATATAGGAGCATCTTGTCTCAAAAAATATGTATGCTTCTTGATTTTCCCAAAATGTTCATTAGCATGACTTAGAAAACAAATCAATGAGTGGGTTCTCATCTTTGAAAAATTCGTATTTAGACATACTGATAATGAAAACAGAAGTCATTTTAAATACCTGCTTTTTCATGTGCATGCAGGCTTGCTTAGGTAAATATATATTGGTAGGCCAAATTATTAAGTACATTTGAATGATCAGTTTTTCTCATGAGGAGATAATTAGAGACAAAACTACAGATACGTTTTTAAAATGCTGGCTTAACATAAATGCAATCATTTTAATGGAAGAGAGGCTCAAGAAATTATAACATTTTGTGGATTTTATTTTCAGGACTAAGTAATTTTTGCAAGTAGCAGCTAACTGCAGAAAATTAAGTGAGAGACAGACAAAGAAAGCTGATTCTGGGCAGATGAATTATTTGAGAGGCTTAATTCATTTACATATTTAGAAAATATACAATTATTAGTCATCTTTATCCACAGAGAAAGTGTTGTGGCAAGTATTTCCCTGAAATTAAATAAACAGACTGACCAGTGGATCAGAGAGTATTTTCTTGTGTTGTATAAACCAATCACTTTTCAGCATACTAGTTCCTCTGAATAACTCTTCCACTTCAAAACCAGTTTTGTTAGTTTTTAGCCACTTTGAAAGCTACTATAAATATATTAGTATGCAAATGATATACTAACATTGACGTTGGAATCTAATATTTTAAGATCCTGCTTGAATCATATTTTTGTCATTAAAATCAGCTGTGGATATTCTCCATGACTCACAATTGTCTCTCACCAAGGTGACATTCATGAGGTATTTGTTGGGTGGTTTGGTAAGTATGGACTCAATAAATAAACTACTCTCACCCACCCTACCTACCAACATCATCCCGCTGGCCAGCTTTGCTCCCCAACCTGCAGCTATCAGTAGCAGTTAGAAGACCTGATTTGCCCCAGCTTTCAAACTTTTCCAACATGGAATTTGAGTAAGTTGGTCCCTTTTACTTGTCAGGATGTTATATAACTAACTGATAATCAGGAATAATATTAAATTGTTTCTGTCAACCTGAGGATTAATATGAGGGTCTTTCGATAGAGTATTTTTTGTTCTCTGACATCTTATTCTTTCCTATCTGACAGTAAGTCCAGCAAGCCAAGTCAGTAAGTGTAAGCCCTAAGCCATTCTTGCAAATATAAGATACTACTCTCTCATACCTTTTTATTTTTTGCCTTTTCCTAGATTTATCACTTCTCTACCACTTGACTTTAAAATCAAAAGATCTAACAATCTGCAAGACTTCAGGCAAGTCATTTAATGATGTTAGGTATCTTTATCAGCAAAAGAGGATTAAGGATGGCCAGATTACAGAGTTCTTAGGAGAATTAAGTTGAAAAAACGTACCTGAAAATACTTTATAAATTGTAAACATCACGTAAGTTGGCGATATCATGTGTTTCCTACCTTTGCAGTTTCTTTTCGTTCCACAATATACGCATTATTTTTATAGGTTTTTACACTTCTGTTGTGTGACACCTGTATATTGAAACTATTCAACATTTTACTCATGTATGAGACTGTGGACAGGAGATGACATTTCATTCAGAAGTCCTGAATAGAATAATGCCAGTGTGGCCATTTCTGATTTTTCACTTTAACAAGTTGCTTATTGAGAAGAATGATTTCACATGAAAAATGGCTGGACTTTTATCAGTTATACTTCCATAAAGAATATTTAAAAAGCAGTCCTTTAAAAAATTATGTGGGTTATTTATAACTTCTCCTATTTCTTTCGTCTTAATGGCTATACAATATATGATATTTTATAGCCTCTAATTTCCATTATCAGTCTGCAAGTCTGCATTTCTTTCTTTGTTGACTCATATATTTGCAAATTATTTATTCATCCCAAGATACATTCATGCAGTTGAAAGAAAAGAATAATGTCAAGGCTGAGCAGGAGTAAAAGTGACTCAGTAAAAGGCACATAAATCTTTTTCTCCTTTTTCTCTCCATTTCTCAAATTAGACTAGTACCAAAGTTTTAGAATATTTTTTTTAAATACTGAAAGCTGATTTCTGTGAATAAAGGGTCCACTTTCTTGTCTACCTTGCTAATGCTAATTCCACTTCATTCTCTATCCAGGGAATGTTCAGTCGTGTTGTAAATACATGTATTTCACCATTTTTTCAGATTTCCCATAGAAGACAGGATTTTTTCCATTCGGATTTTTGTTTTTATAAATTTAGTATTTCACATGGATCTCTTTATTTTCAAGAATACTGTTTCTATAAACTTCCTTACCCTTTATCTTGTTTGTTTCTTCCTAGACTGGTTTCATTTGATTATTTTAACTTACTATCTATGCTATTGAAGGTCACCATCCTTGAACTTATTTCCTTGAGAACTTTCCAGTTTCACATACTGTGTTTATAAGGCTATAATTGACTTTTTAAAAATTATCTAATAATCTCTCTGTAACACTTAGTTACAGAATGTCCTTGGATGTTTCTGTGCATAAGGTATTCTTTGGCAGTAAGAATATGTCAACACACTGACATTGAACTGACTCTGGAACACAAATGAATTAGTCTAACTTGCTGTTTATTGTCTTCATAAAAGATAGCTATATATTTGCTTTCAAAACTACTAACTGGTATTTGACTATTCTTAGTATTGAGATGACCTTTCTGCATGAAGCTAGTAAGATTTTCCCATTGCACATGCAGTCTAAGTGTTAATATATGCATGCCTAAATCAAGTCCATTTTCTAATTTGTAACAAACTACCAACATGGAGGTAAGCAGAGCAAAGTAAAAATACATAATTTTAGGATGCCAGATAACTTAATAAACACTAAGGTATACAAATGAAAATCATAAACTTTCTTGTGGTAATCACAAAAATTAAGGCCTGCAAGATTGTTGATTTCACATGGATTCTAAATGTAGCAAATGTTGTAGGACAGCACAAAGAAGGTCATCAGATTCAACCTGTTATTAAGCAACTACCATGCAAGACATTGAACAAGCAAATAAAATAAAGATAAAGACAAAAAGGATACTGTCTTAGTTCCTAAGTTATGGGAAAACAGAGAGGTGCATTAATACATTGGACTGAACATTGTATCATAATGAAATCTCATGTAGTGGAACAGAAAAAGTATAATGAAATCAGGGAAAGGGAAAAAATGAATTATGACCTAAAGAATCAGGAAAGGCTGGAGATGGGTGCTCAGATAAGATTTCCATGGGCAGAGATGGAAGAGATTTTCTTTTTAGAGACAATAATGTGAACACAGGAGCAGAAATGACAATATACAGTGTACATTAAAGAATGTTGAGAAATCTGAAGTGCCTTAGAAAATTGTATTTAAATTATAGGAGATTCAGATCAGATTATAAGGAAAAACTTGAATAATATTCAGTAATAATATATGAATTTCTATACATATGATGGATTCAAAAGTTTTGAAACAGAAAAGTTAATGGTTGGGATTATGCTTCGAAAGTGCCATTCTGGGGTCCTACAGGTGGACTGAATGAAAAACTGGAAAAGGATGTATTTAAGAGACAACTGGAATAATCTAACTGAGAGATAATGACAACTTAAATTTAAAAAAACAGCTGGTTATATTGTAGTCAAAGAATTGATTTATTAGCTGATTTTAAACTCTGAAAGAAGAGGAGCTGTTTAAAAGTGACTCTAGAATTTCAAGGCTTAAGGATCATATTGGGTAACTAAGAAGGCATGGAACACAGCAAGAAAACACAGCTTTGATAGTAGTTATTAGTGACCATTTTCTTTTTTTCTACCAAATTCTCAAACTGTTAATCCTTCTCATTCTCAATATGGTCATTCTGTGCTATTCCTGGATCAGACTTTACTGTGATGTATTTGCAAATAGCCACATTCTCTCATCTCTACCAATCTATTCAATGATAACATTGTCGCCTTCATAGACTCAGGAAATGTAGTCTCTGGAATAAACAGTAGGTTCTCATTCTGCAACTTGAGTTTCATTTGATTCCATTCACTCCAAGTATATAATGTTCTCCGAGAGAATCACACCCTAATGCCCATTTTAAAATCATGAGTCATCACTACACTTGTGCAGACTTCCATTTTTTTTCTCTTTACCCTATTCTGTCTAGAATTTGTATTTATTATCAGAATTCCTATGTAATAGTACAGTTGTGAACTCAACTTCAGCACCTCAGCCATAATATTGTCTTGTTCTTACCTCTTATTCTAAAAAATGACTTTTTACCCTATGTTGTATACTATTGCTTTTTCTTGGCCCAGTCTCTGAGATTTGCTTACTTTTTTTCTAAGTGCTCAATCTGACCTGTTTTATTACAGATATCTTTAAAAAACCAAAAAGTCAAGAGAAAAATTATAAATTTTGAATGTGTGTGGCTAGTTTACTTTTCTGGAGTTAGTCTAAGTATCTGTCAATATCTGTCCCATCTTTGTGTATGGTGCTACATAAAATATTTTTTCTCCCAAATACCAGAGTATGTCTTGAGATTTTATAGATATTATAGGAAGGATAGTGACTTAATTTGGGAGTATACTGATCCCAATTAGAAGTAGAACATTCATATAGCAATGCCCAACAGGAAACTGGATTGATGGCAAGAGAGTAATAATATGAATATTATAAACAAGCCTATTGTTAATGGGCTTATGTTTCTAGATGTTAAACTTGCCACATTCATTTAACTACCTTCTTAGCCATCACTGAAATGATTGTATAAGAATTCTTTTTAAGTCTTAAAAGTCAATGATATTTGGAGAGAGACAACAGAATATAGCATATTTTGAAAGACAGATAGCAGATGGGTGGCTACTTTACAACCAAAAATGTGGCTGAGGAATTGATGATGAAATATTTGGAAGTTAGTGTAAGAAAGAGAAGATTCATCTCCTGAACCATGCACAGCATTCATGTTATGAAATTTCAAGCGTAAGACCAGATTATTGGAATTTAATTTCTGACAACACAAAATAGAAAGGCTTAGAATTTAGGAACATTAGGCTTGTGAGGAAGCAATGCTGAGGAGCAGGCCTATAATCAAAGGGATTAATTGGAGGTCCACACATGCAATGTAAGTTAATGGGAATTGTCAGAGAGATTACATATATCCAAAATAAAAGACTTAAATGAATAATAAAGGAAGTCTAACATCGAAGTAATTGAAACTTCCAGAAAGAGAGATCAGAGTAAATAGAGGAAGGGAAACTATCAAAGACACAATATAGGAAATTTTCCCAGACCTGAAGAACATGAGTCTCCATAATAAAAGAGTCCACGGGGTGCTCAGACAACCATGGAACTATCAATGTTAGGGCACAGCATTAAAATCTCTTCTAGGATAAAGAGAAAAGGAATAAGCAATAAATAAACATTCTAAAATCTTCCAAAAGCTATTAAAATAGGACACAAATAAAAGAATAAGAAAAAATGACACTGAGCTTCTCAATAACAATATTGGACCCTAAAGGACAATGAAATTACGATGAAAGGACAATTTATATGTATCCGTAAAATATGATTTCTAATCAAGAATTCTGTAAGATAGCCAAAGGTTTAAACTATGTGAGGATAAGACTTTTCCACATACAGTGCTTGCTTCAGCAGCACATATACTTAAATTGGGATGATACAGAGATTAGCGTGGCCTCTGCACAAGGATGACAGGCAAATTTGTGAAGCGTTCCAAATTTTTTATACAAGATCTTATGGTAGCTCACGGAGAAAAAAAGGTGACAATGAATAATATATATGTTCATGTATAACCGAAAAATTGTGCTCTACAATGGAATTTGACACAACGTTGTAAAATGATTATAAGTCAATAAAAAATGTTTAAAAAAAGACTTTTCACATACACAATGACTAAGAAAATTTAATATCTTTGATTAGGGATCTAATTGAGATATGCATCTCATATTCTAGAAGAGGAAGCCAGCTTGATTTCATCTATGGACCCAATCAGTGGCTTCCCCACAACCATTCTCCTTGGAGATATCCTCTCAAGAAGACTCTGTACTTGGCATGTGACTTGCTTTGAATAGCAGAATAGGAAGATGAAAGCAGAGATTTGAAAGAGTGCACGCACATTTTCCTTTCCCTTTGGTTCTTTCAGTTGCCATGAGACCATGTCAAGAGAACAGGGCAAGTCTACTGGAGAAGAGAGACTTGTGTATGTGAGAAATCTGTCAACCACACTAGCTGAGGCCGTACTAGACCAGCATGTCCCAAGCTGACCTAGACAACTAAACAAAATGTATGAGTAAGCTCAGCCAAGTTCAGCCAAGTCCCACCCAGTCAGCAGAGCGCTCCCCCATAAACCAATCTCTAGCCTTAAGAAAAATTTCAATAACTATCTTTTGGCTTTTTGTTTTACACCACTAAATCACTACTAAATATGTATTTCAAAGGTTTGGCCAACTAACAGAAATAACATCTAAAATGGGTTAATTTGGGGGAATGAGACTGAGGGGTGCAATAGATATGCTTGCTTTCATTATAGCCTTTCAGTAGTAAATGATTTTTTTAAATCACAAGCGTGTTTTAAATTTTTTAAATGATGACAGATAGGGTTCTACATAAAGTTGTATGCCAAAGGAATTTTATTGTTTATATTGTTGCTGTTTTGTTTGATCTGAATGAGAAAGAAAAAGTGAAAATCTAGCAATACACTTGGGTGGGAGAGGTGAATATGAATGCTATTTTCTACCCTGAAAACATGAAGGTCTAGAATAATAAGTAGCTGACAAGAACTTAGTATCCTTAGGAACAGAGACAGATTTCTGTTGGGGCAAGACTGAAATTGATTTTGTTTTCTAAGGAACAGAGTTTCTGGAGGAGCACAGACTATTGTGGGTAGAGGAGTTATGGAGGCAGAAGTTAACAGTAAGGGACTGTATTTTTGCCTTTGAGAAACTCGGTATGAAAGGTATGGCTAAACTCAACCAGCTTCCCAACTTTGAATACACCTTTACTTAAAATATTTTTTCATGTGAGAATTGCTTGAAAACTCCAGATTTTTCTGGGCCTGGACTTCAGCAGAAATCTTATAAAGAGTTCACCAGGCAAATGTAAAATTTAGCTTAGACTCTAATTACAGTGTCACATATAGTGAAATACCTGATTCTAAATTAATAAGCCGGTGCTTGTACATGAATGCATGGATTACAGCTGTTACCCAAGGAAAATACTTCTTTTAAGATAGTGGAAAATAGGAGCTTTTCCTTTATCTGAGGAGTATATGTGATGAAAATACATGACTGGAAATTCAAACATATCATTTAAAAAAACAGTTAGGTTTCAGAGCTTCATTTAACTAAAGCATAAAACTTCTAAGTATAGTGTGATGTAAATGTGCCCAAGTAATCACTGTGCTTGGATGGAGCAAAGATTATTATTCAAAGTAAACCCATTTCTCCTTCTGTATGAAACAGATATTACAAGAAATAAACAAGCTAACAACATAGTCATTAAGTGAGGATAAAAATGCTCAAAGATTCTGTGTTTAGTAAGAATATATTAACAATAAGTTTAAATGTTTCAGCCCCCCATAATCTCCTTCAGTCCTCCTCAAGCACCTAAAGAAGTCTTCAATCTCAGAAAGCACAGAAACATACAAGTTCAAGACAAATCAACTAATCTCTGTTGTCCACATCCCCTCCACCCAAGTCCTGACATAGACATTGTTGAATAAAGAGTGATTTCCCTGACAACGTCCATCTATTTCCAATCACAGTGGAAGCCCCAGACCCCTGTATGCATGAATGTGCACCTATGCGTTAAAAACAACTGCTAATCTCTCTCATTTACTTAAATATGAGAGTCCAAATAATTCAAATTGATCTTACATAAATTATTAAAATACCCAATGTTCTTCAACAAAAAACACTTTGACAATATGGTACCATCTAATTAAACAAAGAGAAATTTAAAGCAATATGAGTGACTGTACTTCTCTGTTAATACATAACTGCTAACCTGTGATTTCCTATGAGAGCAATGTAAAGAATTATGAGTACTTGTTTTCATGGTCAGATGTTTAATGAGATGCTTACTCCTGCAAGTATACAGTGGATGCTACAGACTGAATTCAACTAACATGTGTATTATTTAGTACTGAGAGAAAATAAAAGATGGTCTCTAAAGGCAGAATTGAAAACATTCTTTTGCTGTTAGAATATTAAAACAAGGTGTTTATAAGAACTCTGGCTGAAAGCCACCAAAAAATCAGGTCCAAGTATATATGAGAATGCAAAACCAGTAACTCCTGTTAATGAGATTAGAAGAATTATACGGAAACAGCACTCATTTGGGTTGACAATTATTCCTGGATGTGAAATATATATAGAGAGAAGGTGGACAGCCCATTATTGAATCACATGACCTGAGTAGAGTTAGGAAGTAACAGATGATCTGGGGCTCTTCTCAAACCATTAAAACTCAAGAAAGTAATACAAAAATTTTAATATAAAACATAAAAATGTTTTATTTTTTACTTCTGAGAGCAGAAGAATGCACAAATTTCAAGTTTGCTTAACATATACTTGACTTTAACAGGAATGAGAAGTTTCAACAATGACTATGCTAGGAATTTGTATTTTTGCCTAATTACATGTACGGTCATGAAACATAAGGGAATTATGATCATATCATTACATAAAGGATCTCTTTAAGATCCTTGTTTTCATATGCTTATCATCCTGGATATAATCACAGATATTGATGGATAGTTTTACCTCTGAATCTGCAGAGTATGAAATTCTCAAGAGTTGCTGATATACTGTTGTTTAATCACACACTATTTCTAAATGACCTCATGAAAGAGTTGCCCAAAGAAGACCACAGTAAGACATGGCTTAACAGTTTTAGGTGAACTTCTTAACCATAATGATGAAGATGCTCAGGTTTCTTTTCAAGGGCTAATTAAAATGATTTTTTTAATTGACAAGGGTAGATGAGGGAACGACCATTGTGCTGTGTGCTTGGCTTTGTGAGTGTGTGTGCATATGTAGGCAGGGAGAGGTTGTCAAATGAGAAAACGGGGAGCAAAACTGAGCTCTTGACTTACCATATACTCTTACCCTAAAGAGGGGCATTTTTGCACCAAAAGTAAGAAAATATGTACACTATATAGAGAGAGTAATTTCAAGGAATACATGTAACTTAATTTAAAATGTCCCATATTGTTCTTCTTCTTTTTCTCATTTCACCACAGACCAGTGAATACTTGGTCTACACAGT
This sequence comes from Camelus bactrianus, assembly GCF_048773025.1. NCBI lineage: Eukaryota > Metazoa > Chordata > Mammalia > Artiodactyla > Camelidae > Camelus > Camelus bactrianus. The sequence goes on from NC_133540.1 coordinate 38,813,285, forward strand.
GATGTAGAGGCAAGTACAGGTAAATGGCCATGTTTGCACTAGTCTTACCATCACTGACGCAGAGAAAGACTCATGGCAAAGGACTATAACCTGAGTAGATACAATTCCATCAAAGCGGGATACAATCACACTTCACAGGTAGAACTTGCCATTGATTTGTCTGATATGTGGATATATTCCATATATGATCTTATTTTGAAAAACAAAGTAAAAGAAAGATCTTGTAGGGTCTGATGTGATACTGAGAGCGAAGTAGTGAAGATGATGATTATGGGGAAATGGCAGAAATATCATGCAAGGAATACTCAAAAGCATTGTTTTATATGCTATAAAGCACTAGGTTTTTATCAAACTAAAAATATAACCAGAGAGGCCCTTATCTTGGAGGAAATGCTATCTTAATTTCTATTAGAAATTCCTGACTTTCCATCCTCTGTTTCTCATCTATTCAGATCAAAAGTCTGTGAACTGTGTGAACTACTAAGCATCTACATTCACATAGAGTTCAATGACAGAAGAGGATTTCTGCCAATTCCTCTAGGCTTGAACAACTTAAGGTCAAAGGAAAAATCTAAAGGAACTAATTTATGTGAGATTATTTTACTAAAAAGAAAACAAACTAATATAAACTATCACTGTTTATTCTTTCAGCTTTGATGACACCCACCTTCCTTCACTTCCTTACAATAATTTCCAGCTTTCTTTGGTTTTTATCTAAAGTTTCCAAAGTTGAACATCAACCATTTTTACAATAATTAAATCCTACTTAAAAACTGGGGGTTTCCATGTGTGCATGAATGTATTCCTCTTCTTCCTCATCTAAATTTATTTAATCTTTTCAGAAATCCTGGGTTATGCATAGAGAGATTTAAAAATATCTTATCATTTGTTTCTTTTGTAGCAAAGGGGATGTATTCACCAAGACATTTCTATAAGGGGGGGTGGGGAAGCAAGCCCATAGAGAGGGAAAAGTCTACTAACTCAGGCCGTAAAAGAGCATTTTAATCACTTTTCAGAAATTGGAAACTGTTCTTTCCCTTGCAGTCTTAGAATTTATCATTCTCCAGGCATAATTAATTAAGTTTCCTGCACAAAAAAAGATAAAATTGACAACACAAGATTCTGTTGAAAACTAGTTAAATTTTCTCTATAAATTGCTTTATTTCTATCTTGCTCTCAAAATATATTTCTTCTGCCTTAGTTGACTCAAGTTTAGCAAATGAAAACTTAATGGAGTGCATGGAGAACAATATGTCTTCACAAGAACAGTGTTTAAAGAACAAATTGCTCCATTTCTGCAGCTAGAAATAAGAGTTCAGATGGATTCTAAATGTCAGGAAACTTAGAAAGTGAAGGCACTTTTAAAAATTCAGGGTTTTTTTTCCTGTGTATTTAGTAACCTCATGATTTTTCTCATTTTCCCTACTGATCTCTTTCAATTCTCCCTATTTGTAAAGACCGATTAAGAATATATCAAGATAGGTACAGACATGTATATTTAGACAAAATATCTGACACAGTATTACATATTTAAATTATAAGAGAATTTTATATTCTTCAAATTGCCTTCATAATTAGGATAAAATCCAAATAATCTTAAAAACAGTTTTAGTAGTAAATGTATTTTATATTAATAACACGGTTTAGAAATGATAAGCCAGTGGAGTCAAAATTAACAGCACTGTTATTATAAAATTGTCAATATAAGCTAGTTACCATTTATCAAGTATAGTAAATAGATTTAGGAGAATGCAACAACTAATGCGGTTGCCTAGAGTGCTAAGTTAAAATGTAATGTGAGGCTGTCCTCCCATTTTTTTTTTTTAATGAATGAGTATTAAGATTGATAAGGAATATTTGCTGGTGGGAGAGAAGTAATAGCTCTTCTGCTTCAGATTTGTCATTCTTGATGTAAAGTTAAGTTTAGAATGATTTTTTATATAGAAAGTAAGTGATCTATGATCACTTTCTATTAAAAAGATTCCTATATTTGCCACAATGTTTATTTTCAATATCTTCCTTTCACTAGTGATTTTCTCTCTGCCTTCAAATATGTGTTGATTCAACTCGAGGGAAAATGTCATTCACCTCTATCTATAGCCCCATCCTGGAACTTATTACCCAGAACTCCTCTGCCTTCAGAAAAAAGTAATGTATCCTTTTTGTGTGTATATATATATATATATATATATATATATATATATATAAGTTTTACTTACTTATTTTTAATTTTTATTCATTTATTTTAATTTGGGGGGGAGGTAATTAGGTTCATTTATTCTTATTTATTTATTCTTTAATGGAGGTACCAGGGATTGAACCCAGGGCCTCATGCATGCTAAGCATGTGCTCTGCCGCTGAGCTATACTCTCCACCCACTACGTGTATTTTTTTTAATTGAAGTATAGTCAGTTTACAATGTTTTGTCAGTTTCTGGTGTACAGCACAATACTGCAATCATACACGAACATACACATATTTGTTTTCATATTCTTTTCACCATAAGTTACTACAAGATATTGAATATAGTTCTTTGTGCTGTACAGTATGAACTTGTTACTTATCTACTTTATATATATTAGTAACTGTCCTTTACAGCTCTCAATCAGGTACATCTAATGTAATTTTTCTCTGACCTCATGCAGATCCCACATCTTGACTGCCATGTTTTATCCCCTTACCAGCCCAGGATGATATTCATGATTTGCCCACATAATCTCTCATCTCAAACATGTACGCCACAGGAATGAAGGCTGTCAGGAAAGTCAGCCGCCTTCCCATGATTCTGTCCCTTCCCCGATTTTGACATTTTGCTCCTTTACACACATCTTTACTTACACCTTGCTCTTCTGCCCCAGAGGAGAACACATCTGTCATTCTTTCCAGGCTGCTTCCCGACTATGCTTTAGGTGCCATCTCCTCCTGCTTCTCCATGACCGTGTCCTATAAATTCCCCACTCCTCTCTGTCTCTGTCTCTACCGATATACTGCCCTCAGCAAATAAACATTCTTAAACAGATTCTCTCTTTAAAAATCACAGCCACAACCACAGAAGTACCTCCTTACGCTATAAATTTCACTCTGGTTCTAGGCCTCTCTCTCTCTCCTCTCTCAGGCAAACTTTCCCAAAGTGGAGCTCCTGTCCTCTGATTCCCAAGAGGCAGTACATCATGGTTTTGAAAATAGTGAGCCTTGAAGTCCGTGTGGGCTGGAATCCTGTGCAACTTACTCCTGTCATGTAACATCAGGCACGTTATTGAAACTGTCATTGAAATGCTCTGCATCTATAAAAGGAGATAACATATGCTCAGTGTGGAGATGTGAGGACTAAATTATTTAAATTATGTAAGGAATTTAGTATACAAGAGTGATGGCTTTTGTATTCTCCAGCTGATTCTGTTTCCTTTTGCACATCTTTTGTTCGCTCCCAGTAGTGTCTAATTTTCAGCATTTCTCACCTAGATTATTCCACAACTTCATAATTTGTATTATTGCCTACTACCAACCTGTGTTAACCCATTTTTGTAACCCAACTATGAGAGTATTTATTACTTTCATAAGAAACCTTCCCTTGTTACTGCCTGGTGAAGTGTCAAAGGATTCTCATGACCAAGTAATGTTCCAGAAAGTTTTATCTAATTATTTGTATCAGTATCACCTGAGATGTTGGCTAACAATGAGTATCTCAAAGCCCTACCTACTGAGTCAGACTCTAAGCAATTATGTAACTTTGCGTTGTAGGCTGGATTCCCATTTATTTTGCATTAAATATAAGGCCAATTATAACTCCACATGATACTGCACTATACTGAGGTTTTACTGAATTTTTCCAAACACAGAACATTTTCTCACATTGTATTGCCTTTGTATATGACTCTCCAGCAACCTGGAATATTTCCACACTATTTAATTAATGTTTCAAGATTCTCCTGCTTTAAAGAAGCTTCCATTGACTATCAATTTCCATCTCTTTCTCTACCCTTGTTTGGGTTTATTGTTTTTAATGCCACTTATGTTTATACCATCTGTCATTATACATACCTCACTGTAATGTCTTTTCTATCAAATTATAATTTTCTTTAAGAAAGATAGAATTTTTTATCTCTGCACCCTCAGTACCTAGCATCTTGTATTGTTCATACTAAGGACTGTACATTGATTTGCCTGTCATTAACCTAATTAGTTATCTGTCCATCTACTTATGTAATTACCTATGTATTTATTTATGTAAATACATTTATCTATTTGTTTTTATCTGTTCATGGATTTATTATAGCAGTCATCAATTAGTTAACACAATTGTGTAAAATATATGATAAATTTATCAGCTACATGAAGAGAATAAACAAAGAGAGACAACCTTATTTAGAGAAAAAAAATGTATATCCAAACCTATCATAATTACTTATATACCTACATTACAACATAAGAGATTTGTCCTTTACACAATAGCCATCATCCATTAAAAAAAAAAAATCAAATTGCCCAGTGAGAATTCTCCTGGAGCTCTGACATACTGAAAATAATAAAGAACACCATCTCCAATAATATTAGCTTAGCCTATGCTGTGTTTTAACAGAACCCCAGCTATTCTATATTAAATAGCAGTTAGAAGGAGACATCTGACTGAATTCTGTCTGACGTAATATGGAAAGACGTAAGGTTTATATAATCTAGGTATGGCCTCTAAAGAACTGTTCATGAGACCCCCATGCTCTCTCTCCTCCCTCTTTTCTAGTTCAGATGGAGGGCACCTTCCAGGGGCCCTCACACTGAGAAAGCCACTAGATAGAATGACCTTGAGGAAGGTTGCCCAACTAGACTGAGATAAATAAGCTTCTATTGTGTTAAGTAACCAAAGATTGTTACATTTTTTATCTTTTAACAATTAGCCAATTTTGGCTCCAAAAAATTGTCACAGTAGATCCTTCAAATGAGTTCCTTAGGATTTTTGTTTTCATAATTACTTTTGCCGTAAGGTAATGGCCCCCCAAAATGCATTTTTTTTTCCTGAAATACCAATAAAATTACTAGGTATACACATTTCTGGTGATCTGGTGCAATCTAAGAATATACTTTAAGTGTCTGGATAACTTCATGGACTGACTATATATTTTTAAAGTTATCCTCACTCAAATATAATGTTTCTCTTCCTGGCCTTTGATAGATAGTCCAGGACTGCAAAGTAGTGGGTATTTCTTAACTTTAAATAAAAGAGGGAATTTAATTTAATACATCTCGATTTTTTTTCCTTGTGACTCTAGTTAAGAGAATAAAGAAAAAATTATGGAGAACAGAATAGCGGTCAAAACCTTCCATACAGGACAATGTAGCACCTAGTTTAAACTGATTTAAGAACAGAATTTCAGGAATGGTCTTTCTCTACTTTAAAGCTCTACCAATGAACTTTCTGCTAATTCTGATTCCAGCTGTATCCTTGGTATAAGCTCTGAAATGCTCTGAGTATACAGAGTGACATTAGATACAAATCTAGCTGGTGATTGGTAAAAATCAGGTTTCTCTTACACTAGTAATCCTAATGGCATTATAGACATTTAAATAAGAGATTAAAATCCTAGAAACAGCAATATCTTTATGCTACTTTTGTCTAAGATAGTTTTATAAGGTAACTTGTCTATTTTGGAGGATACTGGTAAGTTATAACAAATATAGAGACACAGTTTCCAAATACTCAGCATAAATGGGTACAAATCAAGAATGAAATCACTGATAGGTAATCCTTTTAAGGAGCAGTAATTGGGTTCAATAAGGATGGGTGCAGACTAAATTTTATACTCTCATTCAAAGAATTTTCACACAACCATCACCTCCTCACCAAAGTTAATGCTGTTAATTCTCTCGCAATTCTGATAGTCTCATGATATTTTGAGAACTTCCTGCTTACAGTGATAACCTGGAGTCTGTAACAAGAAATTCTTCCCACTGTTTTCCCCCTATTCTCCTTCTCCTACAAAAGCTAAAGAAGGGTGGAGGCATGTGAAATAAAAACTAACAGGGAAATGAATGCTAATAAATGTCTGCTATGTTTTGAGTAAAGGATTGGGTCAATTTTCAGTTCATTCTATGTAAATCTCTCTTTAATTTAAAGAATTCAACTACAAGACAGAATTGCAATACACAGTGCAAGTTTACATGATGAGACCTGAGATTCTATCATCATCTTCATTTATCAAAATGAAAAAAAATAGCCTTTTTCATTTAAAAAGTGTTATAGCTTCAATTATTTCATTAGGCCATATTTAAGTTGTGTATATAAAGTTGTGAAGGCAGTTTCCATAAACCATCCATAGAAAGCCGTCTTTTCACCTTAGTCTCACTGCTCTTGCCTAAGGGAATAAAAATGTAGCTACAAGTCATCCTACCTCTGGTCCATTTTTAGTACTCTGTATGGTCATTACCTTACCAGTCTTTCTCTCATTTGCATGCATCTCGGACTCCATTTCATTAAGCTGTCAGTGTCAGACTGAAAGGAACTTCTGATCTGAGCTGATAGATAGCAGTGAAGCTTGTTCCCCTGTGTCTGCATCTTTCAGTGAAAAAGCAAGATTGGGAAACAGATTTATAACAATACATGGATGCACTGAATTAGAAAAGACAGTTTCAGAGCAATGACATGCTTTTTTTCTCCTCTGGTGCACACTCCACTGAGATATGTCAGATACACTGTATTAAAGCTTTACAAGTTTTGAAAGCTTTTCCAACCTCTCTTTCTTTTGTTGTTTTGTTGGTTTTTTTGCTGTTGTTCTCTCCACTTTCCCTTGTGTTGTTCTGTTTGTATCTCCTTTGAATTAGGAACATCCTTTCTAGTTTGCTGTGTTGGGTAGAGGGTTATAAATGATCATTTCCCCTCTTACTCTAGGCCTAATTGTTAAAAGAGGATCAGTGACTATATTTCTTAAAGAAAAACCTTACAAAAAAGTAAATCTGTCACATCAGCAGAGCAGCCCACATCCATCATGAAGGATGAAGTGCTCCCTGTTTATCTTAAAGAACCACTGCTAGAATAAAGATGCTTTGAGAGTCATTCCAAAAGTGAACTTCCTCGTTGTACACCAGAAATTGACACAGCATTGTAAACTGACTATACCTCAATTAAAAAAAAAATCTTTTTTAAGCGAACTTCCTTAATATCTTGGAGGAAACAAAAAATGACTCAGTAGCTTTAAATTTTTCATCTTCAGAGCCAGCATAATGAAATCATGTGACTCATGACAAAATTATACCTAATGTTACCTGAGTCTACAAGTTCTGTTCACATATCAGGGTTATTTAATCCTTATAATAATGAGTGAGACAATAAGCGCTATATTTTCAGATTTTACTTACAGGTACTATATTTTCCTAAGCAAGATCAAAGAAGGTAGTAAGTTTCTATTTATTCTCTGGGGGTTTTCTGAGTTCAACATTCCCTCTACTATGTGGACCTTTTCTGTAGTGTCCCAGGAACACAGTGCCCATGGCCTGTTCTCCCACCTTCTCTATGGAGCCTGTTAAACAGAAAGGCAGCACAGAGAGTCAGAGCATTCAGATGGCTGTTGGGTTGATAATGGCCTTCCTGCAATGTTCGCTGTAGACCCAATGCAAGTTGAAATACTGACACAGCCATCATCCAGTTCACCACTCCTACCTCTCTTACTCCCCTGCACTCCAAGAACCTTCAACCTCAAACACTTATTAGAAGTCCACTGTGCTTCAGGAATGTGGTAGGCGCTACAAACACACTGGTGAATAGGACAGAGCTTACCCTACCCTGAGGAATCCTCTAGCAGTCTACTTTGGGATGAAAAGCATATGCAGCTTATTACAAAATAAAGTGACTTTTAATATGATAATGATATATACAAGTAGATACAAGAATATACATGAAAATGCATTTTGTGCTGGAATTTCTGGGAAGCTTTTCTGGGAAAAAAATGATGTGTAATCAGATTGCTAAGTAATGAGTAAGAATTAGAAAAGTGAACAGGTAACACAAGAAAGAATCAAAAACATGGCTGAAATGCAAATCTGGCATAACCGTTCTGTAACTGTGCAAGGTGAATTTCAATGCTTCTATATTTATTCTGCACAACACTCTCATTAGTAAGAACTCTTAAATCCTGTTTATAGGTTAAAAAAAAAACTAAGGCTCAGAGATATAAGCAGATTATTTATGGTCACACAGCTAAATGGGATGTCCATCTGATGGAAACATTTCTCCCCCATTGGACTGTAATTTCAGGAAAGATAGAACCACCATACACAGTGTGCACCCAACTTTTGATTGTTAAATTAGTCAATGTGTGAATGATTCCAGTGTCATCCACTTATTTCTAAAGTATGTTTTTATTTAACTAGGCAGAGAAAACAGTTTGTATAAAAGCCTGGAGGCTAGGTAAAGCATGACTGATGCTTTTAGAGACCTGGAAGTGCATTAGCTTAACCCAAACTTTTATTTCTTATTTGAAAATTCCCAAACGTAATACAATACTTTTTTTTAATTTTATCGACATTGCATAGTAAGACAGCAGCCTGTTACGTATTATTAGGTGTCTACCTGCAAATGTGATTTAAAAAGCAAAAAGTTAGATTTGAGTTTCAGGGGAGACATTTACTTCATGTGTGATCATGGAGAAATAAAAATATGAAAGTTTTCCCATGTGTAAAATGCCATAAAATGATACCTTTCCACCAGCTTACTGTAAGGTTTGAATTGAACTGCCTATGTATGGCATCCATCACAGTACCTGTGATACTGAGCACTCAGTAAATGTTAGTATCCTGTCTCTTGTCCGATTTTTTAATTGAATGTATTGCTTTTCATGAGTTGCTACTATTTAGTTATATCAATCTGAAAATCAGGTTTTTCCAACCTGTACAATTGTTAAAGCCTAAATTTTTGGTGGTAGAAAATACATTATAAAAAGTTTTTTTATAATATGCAAAATTTAACATTAACGTTGATACCTAGTCATTTATTTATTTGTGATTTATTTAAAGGGAAGTTCCAAATTTTAGCTAATGTTTCTTTAGGAAACAAAGACCACAAATTACAAATTAGACAGCCTCCATGTACCATTTACTTCAATGCCTAATTGGTATAGGACACTGTACAAGGTGCCCTGCAGCATGAAACTATGAGTGAGACTATAGTCTGGCAGGGACACGTGATGACTAGGGTAGTCCTGGAAAGAAATGATAAGGGAAGAATGGGAAATATATTTTGGAATATATAATAACATTATTTAAAACTGACTCATTGTTACTGGTTTGAGAGAGTAAGGAATTAAATATGACTGAGGTTTTATACCTGAGACTGTGAGGAATGGTGAGATCATTAGCAGAGAAGGGGAACCAGGAAGATGAAAGATTTTAGGGAGGATACTGAGCTGAGTCTTATTTACAGTGGACTATCTGCATGGAACAAGTGATGTAGACTATACAAAAAACCCATCTGCAGTTTGGTCTAGTAATGAGAATTTCCATGCTGCTTGAAAACTGGTTAAGTAGCAAATGGAATTCCCATGGGAAAAAACAGATGATTGATTAATAGATACATAGCTAGATAGACGGTAGGTAAGTAGAATTTTAAAAGCCAAAGATGGAACCTAAATTGCAGGAATATTTGTACTTTGAAGGAAGAAGCCTAAAGAGAAGCCAGCAAAGGGAAAAGAAAGGATTACTAAAGATAAAAGAAAGAAAGAGGAGGGGAGAGAGGAAAGAAGAGAGGAAGGGAGGGAAGAAGGAAGGAAGGGAGGGAGGAAGGAGGGAGAAGAGAAAAGAAGGGTCAAAAAGGACTGTAATTAGCGTTAATTCAAGATGGTAGAGAATTCTAAGAAGTTAAAAACTAAACAGGGACCACTGGATTTAGCAAGTATATTTTTGTTCATTACATAGTACTCAATTTTTACTGCTTACCACATACTGTTTAAATTATTAAACATAATCAATGTGAGGGAGATTCAGAGATGTTTGCAAATAGCTAAGAGTAAATAATCCTCTTTATTAGAGATCTTTTGGCCTTTTTTTTTTTTTTTTTCTTATTTCCTGACTAGAGAGAGATTATTAGAGAAGATCCTGCTTACTCTCATTGATCTCACTTTTGGAAACTTTAGGAAAAACTTCAGGGAAAAGGGTATTTCTCATACATAGAATTATAAGTTTTTTTGATAGTGTGAATTCACTGATATATTTATTATAGATTGAATCCTATTTTTATTACTATATTTTTTCAATTTACTGTCTTAAGATATGGTAGAAAGAGTAGTAAGACAGCACAAAATCAGAAGGAACTTAGCTAAAATTATAATATTAGTCATTGTTAAAACAATATCCACTTGAATTTTTTAATATACCTCATAATTAAACCTGGATCCAAGGTAAGCTTTTTTTCCTGTTGTTGTTGTAAAGAATTAAGCTTTATGTAAACGTGGTCAATGATTATAACTTATCTCATTCTACTCTATTGCTTTGGTTGCTTAGCAAGATTTTTCTTTCCATAAAATTAACTTTCCAAATTTTCCAGAAGTCTCTGAAATATGCTTTTTTTCAGGAAATTATTGTTTTTAATATGTTGCTCCTGTATTATTACTACCTGAGGAATAATTCAGATAAGCAGTTTAGAAGAGTAGATTTTTTTTAGGTATTTTTCAAAATTACACTTTATTTTAACTACAATCCTTTGTTTTATATGGAAACTTCTACTGTTAGGAATTGTGATAATTCTACCTATTCATGTCATTAAATTACTAGAATCCTTAGAAAATTGTTCCAGCCAGTATTGGCAAACTAAGAATTGATGCTTTATATAATCTAGAACACATACATAGGTGATTGATGTATTTAAAATGGAGAAATGCACCTTTACTACTAGGGACATTTGTTTATTCTATGGACATGTCAGAGAAAATATGCAAGTATTCACACGTCCAGAGAAACACCACACCCTATATAAGTTAAAAACAGCAATAGCTACAATGGTTTAATGATGAACCAAATGTATTGCTGATCTTTCATCTCTCATTTAGCATCACTGAGTAAGTAATGGAGCATAACTAGTTGAGGTCCCTATACTTTCTTGTCTCGTGGCTAAATTCAATCTAAGTTGAATAGATTTCCTAGAGGCTGAACCAGTTATGCTACCAAGCAGGTCCAAAAGGAAAACCAAATAGACCTGGGTCTACCCTTCTAGGACTAGTGTAAATGCAGATCTGCTTATTCTGATGTCTTTGAATGGCCAGCACATTTCCTTCAGTAAGTCAGTGAAAGGACAATATGTCACATTGTGATCATTATGTGCTCTTTTTTTCTGAACTTTAATTTTGGGGAGTCATCTCTCTTCTTCCACTCTGTGTGTTTCTCCTGAGATTATAACACAAGGATAAACCTAATTCCTCTACTACAGAGGTGGGTTTACATTTTGGGGTGGGGCAAAAATAATTTGAGAAGACTTATACATATACTGTGAGAGAAAGGGCTCCTCTCTTTACCTTGAGATCAGTAACTATGAGCTTAGAGTGGTTAATGATCACACTGATACCAGTTACAGAGATACCATCTGAAAATGAAGCCAACAGAGAATAAAAAGCAGAGACTGGGAGAGAGAGAGAGAAGGTAGCCAACAGTGTTTTCAGCTCAGGTTCTACCATGAGTATCACCCCTTGGCTTTCTCAGAAACAAGAGCTGAGAAATTACATTTTAGTCTAAGGTATTTGAAGTTGAGTATATACGACCTGGAGTTGAAAAACTCCTGCCTTATTTCAAGCATATTAGTTTTTTTTTCCTTAGAAACATGCTGGATAAGAAGAAAAGGGAACATGACATCAAGCCATTGTTCTAAAAATCCTCTGGAAGTCCAGAATGAGTATCATTTAGTATGTATTCATTTATTCACTAATGTTTTATTGAGTGTCTACTTTGTGCCAGGCATTGTTCTAGGACATGCAAGTACAGTTACGCCCTAGATAAGGATTCTAAAACCACTAGTGTGGAGTGGTACACATTAAACACATAAATAAATAATTTCAAGTAGTAATGAATGCTACAAAGGAAGAAAAAAACAACAGCTATGGGATATTAATGGATGGATATTCAGGGGATGTTTCTTTAAGCAGAATCTTGAAAGATGAGGCTACCTGACACACAATGTCTTGCTCCAAACACTTAAAGAAGGTCAGTACATAGAGAGGCAGTAAATGACGGGCTGAGCAATAGGTAAGGATGCCAGGGGCTAGGGTCTTGTTGGCTAGCATGATGAATTTGTATTTATTTCCATTTTAAAAGAAAATGGTTGGATCATTTAAAATAATATGGTATTATGATATATTTTTTAAATTCCTACCATCTGTTCTATGGAAGAATATATCAAGAGAGAAAGGGTAGAGTAAGAAGACCAATAAGAAAACTATGTTGTAGCCTGGGAAACACAGACATTACACAGACTAAGGTAGCAATGGATATCATAAGTGATTGGCTCAATTATGTATTTTGGAAAATGGTACAATGAAACTGACCAGTGACTGCGGATGCTGGGAGGAGTGGTCCATAGCAAGAGAAAGAGCAAGGATGAAACTCAGGTGCTAAAATCAGAGGGGAGAAGCTTATATCCCCTGACTGCACCTGTATTCTCAGGAGCAGAGATTCTTCTGGATTACAAAAAGAAATAGCCAGAGTGGTTTCAAGTTTTGCTTTATTCAGAAGTGTCTGAGTTCAATTCCTCACTCTATCATTTCTTAGACTTGTGACTCTATTCATTCATTCATTTAACACTTATTAAACATACGTTGATATCCATTGACATGCTAAGCGTTGGAGAGGTAAAGTTAAACAAGAGTTAACCTCTGCTTTTAAATCCTAGTGGAGAGGAAGACATTTGCCAAGTAAACGAATATACAGATAAAATAATTAGAAATTACAGATAAGTGCTATACAGGATATAAAGAAGGAGCAGAGGGAATTGCCTTCAGATAAAACGGTGACCACAAAAGTCCTCTCAGGTGAGGTAATAATACTGTGATGAGATCCCACTGTTGGGAGGAAGCCAGTCAAGCGGAGATTGAGGGAAAGATGGTCAAGGAGTAGGACAGCTTGCGTTTCTTCATCTGCTAAAGGGGGATGATGATAATCTTTGTGCGCATTTTTGAAAGTTAATAGAAAGCATAGGCAGGACTAAGTATATTTCTAGAGGCAGAGAAAACAGTAAATAAAGGTTATAAAACTCTCCTAATTAGTAGAATTGTTAAAGTAGGAAGTTAGTATTTCATTAGTGTTGTGAGCATTGGTTTGATTTCAGACAGTGCTCCACAGCTTCCATATACAAGCTTTATACTTTCAGGCAAATTGTCTATTAAGATCACAGAATCTCAGAATGGGATCAGTCCTGGGAAACCAGTTTCCTGGGCAGGGAAGACAAGGGCAGAGAAAACCTGGAGGACCGAAAGAAAACCATCATACAAGGCCATTGTATCAGCTTTACAGATGAAGGGACTGTGGTTAGAGAATCACCAAGTACTAGAGGCAGAGTCTGAATCCAAAGACCACGACAGATAATGTAACTGCCTCTTGTTGCCTGTGTATCTTAACACGTTGAATTTTCCTTACAGTAAAATTTAAAGCTGAGAACAATGTAGATGATCCTGTATCCATTTAGGAAGCTTAGAAAGTTTTTTCATGCTTTGAGACAGAAGTTAACAACCTGGGTGGGATAGGGGCATGGAGGGGTCCCCCAGGGGATATTCGGCAATATGTCAAGACAGATTTAGTTATCGCAATGAAGGTGAGGAAGGGAAGGGTTGCCTTTAGCATCTAGTGCATGGAGGCCAGGGATACTGCTAAACATTGTACAACACTCAGGACAGCCTCCTACAACAAAGAACTGTCCTGCTCAATATGTCACTAGTGCTGAGGTTAAGAACTCCAGGGTTAAAATAATTAAGAGGTACATATTCTGTTAATGATGGAAGAGGTGGTGCATAAAACAACAATATTATAAGGATATGCTAAGGGGTGAGATAAAAAGATTCAGGAATATACAGAAAATAGTTTCCTAAACCACAATAGATTAGAGTTTTTACTTTCTCTAGAAACTGTAATCTATAAGAATGGCATAAAGGATGTCCTCTATAAATAACTGCTTTTTGATGTCACTCACCTTTGGAAATATGATACTGCTTTTTAGAAGCTGTAATATGGAGGGAGGAAACAAGTTTTAAAACCCAGGTATTTTGCAAACTCACAGTTCTTATATATAATTTTTGAAGTATGTGATGACAAGCAGGTGAAAGATCAATGAGCTCTCTTTCAGGAATGAGGGATAAAAAATTCAGAAAGCCCATATTAAATCTTATTGATATACATGCTTCTGATTAGGAATTTGAAAAATTTAATAATTCAAAATCTTATTTCCATTCTGCAGTGGCTTGTGCTTCTTGTTGTTGTTGTTGTTGTTGTTGTTGTTGTTGTTGTTGTTGTTTTTGCCATCCAGTAACTGAAAATTCTTCTCCACCCTTACATTTTGGCAGGACATCTTTTGGTGGCATCCATCTATTTCAAACATCATGGACTAGCAGGAGGACAATGGGATTGGGAGCAAGAGTCGACTGACTCCACTAAATCTGTGAGTCATAACAATCCACTCAGGTGTCTGACAGAAAGGGGGAAGAGCCTCGATTAAAATGGACATCTGCTAAACTGATGAACAGAGGCACCGTTAAGAGCATGAGCTCTGGAGCCAGAATGTCTAGATGCAAATCTAAGTACAACCTTTTACTATCTGCTTGTCTTTGAGCAAGTTACTTAAGAAGAATTCTACCTCATTCTCTTGAACATTAAAATGGGCATTAATAAAGTCTTGGTGAGGAACCAGTCATATGATATGTGTAAAGTTACTAGAAGAAGTTTTAATATATTTCCATAAGTGTTATCTTTACGTGGAAGTGGGAAATCAGCTAATGAGAAACTAGTGTATTTCAATTTGTTGCACTGTGAGACTACATATCCCAAATATATCTCCTCATATGAATGAATCCAAATTGTAGCTACTAGGTATGTTATTTTAAGAATAGCTAAAGAGTCTGCTGTGATTTAATAACATATTTATTAACAATGTAAATAGAAGTCTTTTTATGAAAAAGAAGCAAAAAGAATACCATTAAATGGTACCCTTGTTCTGGGATTTGTATAAAAGTTACCTCCAGGTAATGTAGTGTCAACTGATACAGGGCCCTTAAAATACAGGGCCCTTAAAAAGAATGATGCAACAGGTGAAAAACAACAAGGGCAAACTCTAACACAGGCTCCTGCTTTGGAGAATTTCCTTATGTTCACTATGGGGAGTCCTTCTTCCTTTGAATAGATGGTATGGATTTGCCTAAGTAACAACAATGTTCCAGGAGATGGTTTTTGGAAAGGGATAGGACCTTCCTCACTTACAGGTGGGACAGGTTATGCTTTGCACTGGGGAGAAGAAAGCTGTGGGAGAGCTAGTCCTGGGACTAAAGCCAAGAATCGCCCGGGATGGAGAAACTCAGGCTCTCTCATCTGTTTTTGAGTTGGGATGCTACTCCTAGGTGAGCAGGGGAACTGAATATTTAATAATTCAAATACTGGTAATTAGCTCTCTCTTACTCTCTCCGCCTTTGGAGAGGAAAATGGAAAGTCTGTGAACACCTCACACTGGATCAAGTATCTCCTTTTAATAACATAGGAAAGAGGAGAGAATTCATTATCTTCCTTTTGAAAGAAGTAATATTCCTTGGACCCATTATGGAGCATCGGGTTCTTTGGTCTTAGTTTTGCTGTAATGAGAGAATAAAGCCTTATCTAAAACTGGAAGAAAAGTGGGTAGCAGCAGGAGCAATAAGAGATTAGCAGAGAAGACACACAATTAAACACAGAGGGGGAAGACTGGGTCAGCAAATACTGGAATTGTGTATAGTCAGTTTGCTGGAGTAAAAGCACAGAATCACACAACCAGACCATGGGATACAGTACAATAAGGCTGTGTGTTTCATTTTAGTGACTACCCGGTGCTCGGACTCATATCAAGAATTAGTGTAAAGGATTCTGACAATAGCACAGTAATGAAACTAGCACCAGTATAATGGAAGTTATTTTTCTTTTGGTTTCCTCTGAAATGGAAGGAAAATAGGAAGGAGCAGTGACTCTGTGATGAATATAGAACATCACAAAATCACTTCCCATCTGCTAGCTAAATAGACAAATAACCATGGATCTTTTAAATGATAAAAACAAGAAAATGTCATACATATATCAAGAAAAATCTTTGACATCTCCTACCAGAAACCTAAGAGGAGGTATTTGTCTAATTTTTAATGTGCTGGAGGGTTTCTTTCCTAATAGTGAAATTAATGCTAAGTTAACATTTTTTAAAAGAAAAATATTATTGATCAGTGGGGAATTTTAAGGGTTTTTTTTCTAATTGTGGTACTCTCTAAGAGAAATGCTTTTTGATTGACAAAAGGGTCTTTAGTTCATGGTTATACTGACAATTGTGAACAATACTACTATCTATTTTTTTAATGAAGTACATTAAAATTTTTACATTGTCCCTTTTCTTACGCACAGTATTTTGAAGTCAGATTTATTGAGTCACTTAACATGACTTTCATCCTTTCAAGTGTACAGTTTTATTAGTTTAAACAAACATATACATTTGTGTTTCATTAACATTTTAACACTGGTTTCTAGAGTCTTTGGGGAGAAAATTATCAATAAAAGACAGTATCTTAAATTTTAAAACTGACTCTGAAGCTTCCTTGAAAATTACTTAAGGGAATTTCAAGACTGAATCTTTGAAAGATTGTTTGTGTGTGTGTATGCATATGTATATAAACACATATTTTATATATACATATATAAACACATACATACATGCAGCTCTCTCATAGAACTGGAGGCAGAAAAAATACATGTATGCACACTAATATTAAAAAATACATAGTGGCACCACAAGCATAATGCTTTGAAAATGATCACTAACTATTATTATATTTTGACTTTAAAGTTCTACACATGTTTTAAGCATGTGTATATTATCAAACATTTTTATGTCAGTAATTTAGTGACTTAACTGAATATACATTTCCCTCTCTAAGAAAACTGTATCTTGTTTTAACTAAAAATTGGTTAATTATTTTCCCAATATAGTTTTAAGTTGATGTAGTAAACATTCAGTGCATGTATGTATACCTTAAAATAAAATATGTCTATAGCTTAATGGTTTTAAGAAAAGGACACATATTCTTTATTAAGATCCATACATGATAAAATCGATAAATTTTTCAAATGTTTTAGGTTTGTTGCAGAAGAAAATAATGCTAATGATATGATGTCAGAATACTGTTATATATTAAGGCAAACTAATAACCTCCAGGGTGCTCAACTTCCATGAAATTCATTTCATATCTCATCTATTATGGAAGATCTGTGAAAAATAGTTTATGATTCCCCTTCTGAGATGTTTGGCAATGCAGGGCTGGCTCATGAAAGCAAAGAGATTAGGTATTGTCATTTTCAAAGGGTAAAATCTGGGAAAGCTGTTTTCTAATTCAAGAAATGTCTGTATGATAAAAATCTGTCCATGCAAATAACATGGGGGGAACAAAACCCAGTCATTTTCCTTGGCTTTCAAAATAGATTATACTCTTTTCAATTTATGCTGTCCACTTCTCAGGGGGCTATACCTGCATACACACAATCAGGCATATTTGCTCAGAGACGTGATGTTTACTTCTTGAAGGCATCTACCCCTGGATTTGTGTAGCCTTCTTCAGAGAAGGGCTTTAATCCTTCCAAATTTAAAAAGTATCATCAGGATTTTAAGTCTGTGTTGTATCTAGAATTCTAGTTGGGTAGTGATGAAATTCACACGGAACAAAGAAATGGCTTGCACTTTATCATCTGACTTCTGTGTTTTCCTTTAAATCCCATTCCCTACATTCAGAACTTATAGATGGTTAAAGGCCCTCTGTGAAACCCTGAAACAGTCTGTTGCTGAAGTGCATGTGTGCAGGAGAACCAAAAGCTTTCACTGGATCAGCAAAGGAGTTTGTAACCAATGTAATACAAATGCCTTTGAACAGCGCCTTTAGAAGTGTTTAAGACTTTCCCTATTTTCTTTTTGGTCTAAATGGTCATTTTTATCCCCCCAAAAAGGCACCTTTCCTGGAACTTGCCCTCCATCTTAATATTCCTGGGCTTCTGAGCATTTTCTTTTGCTCCGTCTCCACCTGTACAAATTTTACACAATGCTTGGGGTCCAGTTTACAGATGGTCTCATCCATTAGTCTGTGACATCCCTGAGAATTAAACCCCTGTTCTCCTACAGCTTCATGTCCCAGCAAGGCCCTATTCAACACTTGTGTTTACTGCTCTCTTAAGTACATCACATCTCACCTACTGTAGTCAATGTCTATGAAGCCTTGTTTATTTTGTGTCTCCAAAAAACTAGTGCAAGCCTCATACAGAGTAAGGCACACGATTGACAGAAATCAAACCGAGTTCCTCGTTTATTTCAAACCATCCACTTTCCATGCATTCCCTGATGAAGAGAGGAAAGGAGTAAAATTAGGAGCATCTAATCGGAGCAATCCTTGTTTACCAAGCTCTCAAGTTGTTTCTGTCTTCATTCAGAAATTCCTTTTCTTTTTTTCCCCCTGTCCTCCTTTAGACAACAGTATGGGAAAGCATAGTTCATCGAATTCCATTACTTTTTCCTATCTTCTAATGTCATTTATGGAAGAACATAATAACAATTCATGGAAATGTAACATTTAGCAACTTTTTTTTTTCATTCCTTGAATTCAGAATGTAAATACAAGACTGAACATGCCATAGTTTGGTTTTGTTGATTTTCTTTCAGAATCTCAGCAGATGTGAAAATGCAAAGAAAATAGTACAGAAGTTCTCACCCGTTAGTCACTTTCATGGCCATAGTGACACAAAAGGTCTTCTTTCCAATTGTGTATTTCTTTATGTGTTATCTCTCAGCTTTTCTTTCTCTATAGATTTGAAGAGTATTCTACAAAAGCTACGGACTCCTACTGAGTCAGTAATCGTCCTCTTCTCCCCACAGTGCACGTCTCCCAGACCAGCTCTTTCTCCACCTCATCACTTTATATGCAGGCGTCCTCCTCTGCCAAGAGCTCTTTCACTTCTTCCGTGCTTTCCGACTGCCCGAAGGTGTTTTCTCTTCCACTTTCTTTGTTGTAGTCCCCTCCCATCTCACAGGGAAATGGCCTCAGATATTTCATAGGATGATCCCTGAACTTCCTTTCCATAACCACTACTAGCTTCTCTCTTAAAACTGTTGATTCTTTTATAGATTCCTGGAGTCTAGAACCCTAATTTTTCTGTGACTCATGTACATCTGATCAGGAGATAATCTTGATATTCTCTTGGAATCACTGAATTGTTCTTTCAGGTTTACTTCATCTGATTATATGGTAAGTTGTTATCTTATTGTCTCACTTTCTAGTTTCTATCTATAAATACTTCAATCCCTCCCCATCATTCACTGAAATCTTTGGTACATTCTGCCTTTGATTCTATCTTAACCAAACTCCTTTCATTACTATACCCAATTTTATGTCTCTGTGGAGCTACTCCCAATACTAACTTCAAAGTTTCTTGACTTTCATTAACATCTACTCTACCTTAGTAGCCAGTCCCTTCTAACTCAAAGGTAGTATGATTCTTGGAACCAGACAACTACCACAAAACATCAATAAGATTTTGGCCATTTCACTGAGGCTTCACATTCATTAAATGGGATGTAGATACCTGCTCTGCCCTACTCTTTATGAGAGGATCAAAACACATAACATATGTGAAAATGCCTTGTACACCATAGAATCTTCATAAATGTGAAGTGATATGACTTTGAAACTGGTATTCATAAACCAGTCTGGTATTCATGATTATGGAAGTATATGATATGATTTTAGACAATCCAT
The DNA here is from genome assembly GCF_048773025.1 of Camelus bactrianus. NCBI lineage: Eukaryota > Metazoa > Chordata > Mammalia > Artiodactyla > Camelidae > Camelus > Camelus bactrianus. Next base: position 38,833,258 of record NC_133540.1, read on the forward strand.
GAAGGAATTTCCATTTTTATTTCAATAATTATGTGATCTGTTTGTTGAACGTACAACCTACACAGATATATTACGTCAAAACAGAGACCTAATCTGAAAATAATGGTGCACCAGTGTTGCCTGGCACTGCCGCGGACAATTTGATAGACTCGAGAATTCTGAAAATCAAAATTTTGAACAACAAAATCACCTTGACAATCCCTCACTCGCGTGAGAAAGCAAACACGGCCTTTCTCTGGAAAACTAGCAATATTTCAAAAGCCGTACTTAATTGTCACTTGGCTGGTTATCAAATCCAAATCCAACATGGTTAGGAGTGAGAAAAATGCCGAGTAAGAGTAGTAAAGGGGGTGGTTATCCTAAAAATATACAGAAATTTGCTTTCTTATGTTTTTAAAAATATGGTGAAAATCCTTTCATTTACTTCTTACTTCATTATTCTTTCATTCATTTACTTAAAATATTTTCAGCATTTATCATGAGCTGGGCATGATATTAGTTGCTAGAGACAAAATATGCATAACCATTTGTAATCACTGCCCCCTTGAAGGTTAGACACTAATAGAAGAGAAATCAGTCAAATAGTCACAAAAGTGAATGGAAAATCACAAGAGCTAATTAGGAAAACTTATAATAGGGCAATTTGACCTGATCACAGAGGTCAGAAAAGACTTCTTTGAAAAAGCAATGCTCAATTAAGCTGTAAAGAATATATAATCATTAACTAGACATAAAGAAGAGGAAATAATATCCCAGTAGAAGTCATGATAAATGCAAAGGCCTTGTGATGAGGAATCACGAAAAGTACGTGGAAATTAATGACTTTTTCCTGCAAAAGAGAGTGAGGAGTGGCATAATGAGAGAAGAAGCTAGAGAGGTAACTAAGTTACAAACCAAGGTCTTATAACTATGCAAGTCCATGACAAAGGAATGCTGATGTAATCAGATTTTTAAAATTTTAAAGTAATGTATTGTTTTCATTAGGTTTACATATCTTTTTAATAAATGGAAATTTGGTTTTCCATTTGGTTTCTTCTATCACTATTTATAATAATAATATAAATTTTTCATTTTTCAAATGTTTAAGTGAAAATATTGAGTCAGTTTGAAGAAAATACAGTTTTTTAAGTAATAACACAGGTGGTACTCCGATATGGTAAAAACTATATAGGTGTTACATAAATGACTAAAGTTTCTGAAACACTGCTTTAGTCTAATATACACGTTTTTTTAAGGAAAGATTTGAGATTTGCAGAGATTGCTTAAAATAAAGTTTGGAATTTGTATTGTAATCAATCAAATTTGTTGAGGGAAAATTAAATAATAACAGTAATGCTGATACCATTTTAAAATATCTTGAGATCATTTGTAAGTAGAACTTCTACAGTTCCAGAAATCTTATCTGATGACATGTAAGCTGTGGGACCAGACACTGACCCCTCAGTGTTCTTAGAGATTCTTTGCTGTATAACATGCACTTTCCTATGAAAATATTTGAATGAGTACTAATCTGAGGGTCCTGGCTTATGACAAACCCGAACGGCAAGTCTGATCATTATGCACGCTACTTCTGGTGTTGGGGGAGGTGTTCACAGACTTCTAGACTCTTCTTTACAGCATTAGTGCTTTGGGATAGAATTTTTCAGGCTTGTTAAAGATAACCTAAGTAAAACAAGGAGCAATATTAAGAAGATTCTCCTCAAAATTTAACCTCTCTTCCATGCATTCTCAGTCGCCTTCTACATTGCATTCTCTAGTAATTTATTTTTAAAATATCAATGGAAATAATTCATCCTAGTTTACCTGCAGTATCACTTGCTCAGTACGGAGGAAGTGCCAGGAAACAGTGCTTATGTCTACAAATTCATTATCTCTTACTACTCAGAGCAAGACTATGAAGTTGGGATTTTATTATCCCTATTTTAAGATGAGATAATTGAGAATCAGTGAGTATCAGTAATTTGGCCGAGTCGGCTAGACTGGTAATTGCTAGATCCAGAACTGAGAATCAAATCCAGGAAAATCTAACCCCTTAGTTTGTGCTCTTTATCACTGTGAGATGTCTGTCTCTCTCTCTTTCTCTCATACACACACACACACACACACACACACACACACACAATTTCCAAAGAATCATTTACACATATGCATATATCAACATGTATAAACATACTTATTTAGGCACTTATAAAAATATAAATGTCTGGAAAAATATAAATGGATGTCTTATAAGCTCATGAACTTGGGTGATTAAATGAAAAACAGAGAAGGAGCTGAACTGACAATAAATGTGCTTCAGCTAACATTTACCATTTCACTCTCTTGTATTTCAGTTACTCTGGGATCTATTTCCTAAGTATTAATTACACAATATTAAATGTTTGTATTTCTACCTACCAAAACATGAATATGAGAATCAACAGCCTGGAGATTACTTGTTAGTATATAAATCAATAAGAGATTATAAATTCCTAGTACTTTTAGACTCGTATGTCAGATTCAGGAAGGACAGTTGCCAGAAAGCCACACTGCTTGGAACTATTTCTGAATTACTGGCACTGGATACTGTCATATCGATTTATTGATTAAAACAACAACAATAATCTACCGGCTTAAGTGACATCTGAAATAAGACAGTGATTTTTGATGCTATTAATTGTGCAAGTAGGTATTTTTAAATTTAAAGTTATTACCATACATTTAGTTATTTTTGTATAAATTATCTTTTAGGGGGCTTCTTACAAAAACTATAAGGGTTGAAGTGAAAGTTTTTACTGAATTGATTTTTTTTTCATGGGGGTTCTTTAATCAAACATAACCACAATACCATGGTCACATGTTAAAAAATAATTCTTTAATACTATAAAACTTTCCCAATTGTTCTATTTTTCAAATTTACTTTGTTTCTTTAAAATCTGAACAAAAAGAAGGGACATATTTTATGATTAACTAAAATATCTTTTAATGTAGAATTTACCATTTCATCTCTTTAATTTTTCTGAAATTGTTGAAGATCTAGGTTATTTTTACATAGAGTTTCAGGGTTTGCTGAATGCATCCCAGTAGTGTCTCTAGCATGAGTTTCTTTCCCTGTATTTCCTGTAATTTATTAATCTAGAGAATTCATCAGATTTTTTTAAGTGATTTTGAAAAGTCTGCTTTCTAAGTGGTGGTGTATGTTTCCATCAGGAGGCACCTAATGTTTCTGGTTGTCCTTTTGTGATATTATTAGTCATTGATAATCATTGCCTAGATCCTCTATTTCATTACAGATTGAAAAATGGTTATATTCTGATTTTAACATCCCTCTTCTTTTATCTGATAGAAGAGTTCCTAAAAGAAGGAACGTCCCTGTATCAACTCTGGTTAACTAGAAGTAGAGATTATTTAGAAAAGGCAGAATAAATCACAGTTCTTTCCCTCTATTTACAATATATTTAGTTCTTTAGCATTTTTAAGAGGTGACCAATAAAAAGGTTTTAAACTATCATTATGAACTCATGGATTTAAACAATTTTGATGCATTTTAATATACTGCAGTTATTATCCTTAATGCTGCAAAAATGATTCCATATTGGCTGACAGTTTCAAGTTTGCTCCTGAGTCTTAAAGACATTAACCATCTAGGCTTTGCCAGTATTTTTCCTTTCTGTTATGACAAAATGATCCGGGCCCGTCTTACACATTTCCTGTCTCAGACCTGTAAGCAACTATTTCTCCAAAGAACCATAGGTCCTTTCAATGAAAAATGGTACTGAGAGACCACACTTTGGGCACAAAAGCAAATCATTCTTATTGGTCATTGATTCTAGGTCTTCTCATTTGCAAGATATAGGAAATATACCTATGAATGAGTATATATTTTAAAAAAATAACATGTATGTTCATTTCATGTTATTTTTAAAATGTACTTGTTTCATAATTATTTTCATTATTTCGAAGTTCAATATGTAAGTAGGATATATGCAAAGAAATTTACTTTCTCAGAAACACCCTACTCCCTCCCTCCTCCATTGATAAGTTTTTGATGTTTCGCAATATAAACAAGTACTTTCATACACATTTGGATAGATAACCAAACTTTTTAGGTAACCTGCAACATGGTCTACATAATTTTCTCCATGTCCTGCTGGTCTCTCCATAGAATGGGTACCCAGCCAGCTACATAGTCTTACACAGTATGAATTATTTTCATATTTTATGTAAATGATAGGTACACTATTAATAGGTATTTGAGTTATTTCCAGTTTAAATCTTTTTTTATTTTTATCTGTTTTATGATTATAAATAGTGCTGTAGTAAATAGCTTTGTCCAAATAATTTATTTTGTAGTACTGCCATCAGTGATTTGATGTTATAATAATCATTTTAAGGTAGGTAATTATTTTAAAAGGAAAGATGAATATTGATCAGAAAATGAAGTGCTAAGAAAATAATTTTAATTGACTGACCAATTGACTGATTGATCAATCTAGCCAAATAACTGTAATACATACTGGTGAAAGAAATTAGGACAGAAAGAGGGTAATGTCTCATCACATTCCATTTGGCTGAAGGTCAAATCTCAGATTAGTGGCAAAGCCCATGATAACCAGACCACCGTGGGCATGGAGTCCATCAGAAATCTTCCCCAGTCAGACTCTTCCCTCTAATTCTCTGATATTATACCTCTGCTTTCATTGTGTTCATCTATTTTTAAATTTTTTTAAACACTTGCTCCTTGCCCTTTTTAGTCAATTTTCCTCCATAATACACCATTTAAGAGAAAAATTAATGTTTAATCATTTCAGTACTTCAGCTATAGAGTGGGGCATCAATTTCACATTACTCAAGTAACTTGGCACATGTTTAAGGTACTAAATCGTTTTCCAGGCACTCCCCCATAGTGATGGGAAAAAAGAAAGTTCTTAACTCTTTAAAACTCTACCATCTGCCATCCCTGTTCACCTGGCCTAGCCTAGACACCCCATTTCCCTTACAAGCACACCCTAATCCAGTTCCCTCTGAAAACTACTGCACTTAAGTTCATATTTGATAGGACCACATGGCTTCCCAATTTGCCTCATAGAGTTCTTATTGGTTCCCCCTCACAACACTGTAAATTATTTAAAGCGTAACATATATATTGGAACACATCTATCACCATTTCTCTTCAGGATTGCCGCTGAATTGACAGCTCATTTTTCAGAGAGTGAAGGTGATTTTTAAGCCAGAATCAAGGATCTGATTTTCCTGGGTGGAATGGCTGCATAGAGATATGTGACATTAATATGAATGGATGAGTCCTGGCTTCTCACTGGTCAAGAGGAAACTCATTATTTCTAAAGAATCACACCAAAGGCAGGCTGGTTTTCAATTTAATGTCTTTTTTTTTTTTTTTAATGGAGCAGCAAATAGCTATTGTTTAATGCTGGTTTTTTTTTCCTCCTTCCAACATATAATCATTTATACATAATGTGTACTTGCACATGATCCATTAGAAGAGAAAGGACTGTAAGAAAGAAAGTCTGACAGAAGTGCTTTTACTCACCATGTCCTCATCTCCCTCCATCACTCACCTGCTCACTCTCCCTTCCTGTTCTCCACAGATGCTCCTGCCTGTCCACCTCCTATTTCCTCCCTGTGACCCGTGTTCTTTATGCTCCTCTTCCATGCCTGTACTCAAATCTGAAAAAAAAAGATATACATAACATCAATTTTAGTATCAAATCAGAAGTCAGTTTGCTTGTTTCAATATTTCATGCATAATGTGGACATAATCTTCTTCACAAATTGCTTGGTTTTAGAAAGAGTTGAGTGAACTGATTCTAAACCTTGACTGCATATTATAATCACCTGAGGAATTTTTCAAACTACCTAGGAAGACAGATCAATTAAGTCAGAATCTCTAGAGGTCAGACCCAGCCAACGGTAGTTTGTAAAGCTCTTCAAGTGATTCCAGTGTCCAACCAAGAGGAAACAAAGAAATGCTTTTCTCTAAGGCTCATACCTTCACAGTTGAGAATCACTACTTAGTAAGTAAGCCTTTGGCTAAAAAGGGAGATTGTTATGACCCTGAGCAGAAAAAGTTTTGCAAATCAACGTTATCAGTCTGTAAAACAATCATTCATCAAAAACCTCATTAACTAATCTATATTTATAATTGAAAATAGCCAAGGTAAAATACTCTTTTGAAAAATATAATATAAATGTCTCTATATTGTGATTTTTTTTGAAAAAGAGTTAAGTGCCTAATATTTAAACTACCTGTTCAAGATACAGAATAAAACGCTAGAAATAATATTCAGCTTACCCAAGGAATCTGACTAGTGTAGCATTCATAATAGTTATCCTCCAAATCTGTTTAGATGCTTATATTCCATTTTATAGAGTTTTACTTCTACCCACATACAAACTTCCTTAATGGAAATTGCCCATATGCCATACAATTCATGGTTGACTTATTTTACATTTGCTTAACAGCCTTATCCCATGATTTAAGGGGACATTTGTAAGGGCAAAACAGTCAAAAATATCTTAATAACACGATGGGTTTCAAAGGGCACTCAAAGGCAAAATGTGAATATGACATTTTAACATTGATTAGTAACATGAGTATAATGCAGATATTCCATCTAAAACTAAATTCAGTGCATCAATTTTGTTAGTGACATACATAGATTTTTTTTTTCCCTACGTGAATGGTAAGATTTTATTTTTTATAAGGAAAGTGATTTTTTTCACATATGCAGAATACGATAACATTTGTTCATAACTGTATGTGTGCTAGAGGTCGCAAATTCGGGTTACTTTCAATTCCCATAATGAAAATATTAAAATTAATACATTTTTTTAATTTCTAAGAGGTAGACCAGCTGCTTCATTATGCATTGTAGCTGCTCAGGGATTTAACTCATGTGTCTGGGAGCATATGCTTTTTAAAAAACATTTTAGTAAACATTTGGATGTTGTCATATTTATAACTCTGGAGAGAATATGCACTCTACTATTTTAATTATATTTTAGCATGTGGCTGAGTCTTACTTCCTTTAATAGTCATTAATCAACGTAAGTAAATAATGAAAGTATATATGTATACACACATATCTATATGTATACATATACACCCACTTTAGAATCCTTAGAGAAAGTATAGCAAATATGTTTGCTATAATGATTATACTTGATTCTTATTTCCTTTAGCATAATAATGATTTAAGCAACTACTGAAGTTGACTTAATTGACACATCCTGGCTTATAGGTTTGTATTATTTCAGTTACAATAAAAAATGATAACTGAAACATCACTAACATGATTCACAAAGGTAAGATGCAATTTGTTGCTTTTGAAGATCTAATTCTATTAAAACATATATGCTGGTGTTCTGTTATTTTTAACAATATTCCATACTGTAGACTTGTGCAAGACTTTAAACAGAATTTAAGTACTAGTTGACATGTGCTCAGTTTCCACAAAGTTCACGTTTTCTACAATGAGGTAATAAGCAGAAATATTGCTAAAATCTTATTTATGTTATAGACATAGGCAAGCATGACAAGCAAGGGTGGGTTAAACATGTGCTAGAACAGGGCATGAGGGGAGAGAATCTGTAAACAAAACCTCTTACATGGAGCAGAACAAATGCTAGGCGACTCATCCAGAGAGGTGAATGAAGATCCAAAGTAGCGGGCAGAACACCAGAGGGTCTGGCAGTAAACCACAAACTATCAATCCGTGAGCACTTGGCAGCACAACATGAATCATCAGTACTCTCATGGGTAGGTGGTTCAAACAGTGAGATTCCAGGGGAGATTCCCAAAGGAATGTCAGTATCACAGAATTTCACCAACTGATAAAAGGGCAACAGTCAAAAATGTTTGGAGCAGGATTGAGTAACTTGGACTTGGAATGGCAGGAGGATAAAACTAGTAAAACCAAGGAGGGTCTGAAGGTCAACTATTACAGTTAGGACAGTAGGTGAGAATGATACATCAGGTATGAGGAAAAAGTCTAATCAGAGCCAGGTATCAGGTGTGGGGCAGACTCAATGAAGCATCAGTTACTGGTGAGCACCAACGTTCACATACCCTTCTTGACTCAGGACAAGATTGTTTCCTGATATTCTGGAGCATAGCTCTGGGGGTGCAAGGGGTAGGGTTCAAGTGGACTGGGATGAGAAAGAGGAAAGATACAAAGGTTGGAAACCAAACAGCATTTCACATGGGTACCAGAATTCAAGAAATAAGTAACATAAATGTCATTCCCATGGATGCAACTTTTAAAACAATCTGCAACCACACTTCTGCAAATTAAAGAGCAGTCAGGATTTGGCTCTACAGCCTTACTGTGAGAACCTATATGGGCATGCATATACCAGAGATGTTTATATTAGACCTCTAGCATATGGAAATAACTTCAAGCATTTTATTCTAGGCTGTCAAGAAATTCTAGGTGCATAAAGTTTCTTAATGGAGTGTTATCACTTATATCAAGATAAGCTATATTGAACTCAGATACATTTATTTTGTCTAAGCAGCCTGGGGGCAACGCATTTGCTGTAATTCCACCACATATTACCCATCTCCCAAACATGAATTATTATAAACAGTAAGTATTTAAATATCTAAAGTTTTTTTTCTCCATTCACATGATGGTGAGTTTGAATTATATCACATCCCAAAGATTTATTTTATTTTCTTTCTCCAGGGTTTTATTTGTAAAAATGTGCATTTTGGAGGGCAGTATAGAATGGCATATAAAATTAGGTAATTTAAATTTATAATATAAATTTATAATCTTAAGCAAAACATCTGTTCTTAATTCCAAATTAAAAAAATATATATATATGAATAAAATTATATGTTTTGACTTATGGAATTCAAAGGAAAAGCAATATAATCAGGATCAATGAGACTTTCCCATTTGTAAAAAAATATAAAGCCCAATAATTGCAAAATTTTTCAATAGTGATATCACAAATATTGTAATTTTTCCTCAACTATAGTCACAGCAGTAGTTTTACTTATTGCAGAAAACTAGTTTTGTAAGCTTTCTCTTTCACAACCTAATTTTTTCATAAAAGTACAAATAAAACTTCATAGCTTTCACCACCATAACACAGCTTTCCCAGCTTTTAACAGCCTAATCATTCTTTTGTTGTTTCAAACAAAGAAGCTTTATTCCATTTGAGCCAGATTGTTTTAAATGCTTCTTTTTCAAAATTAAGTTTTATCCTTAAGAGAAGGTGTAGTTTTTATATCATTTATTTAGTAAGAAGGAAGGAGGTTTTTTCTTTTAACCTCTTTGTAGTCTACATGTCAATACATGACAGACTGATGCTATTTAATCTAGAAAAAAAGTCATATATTATCACCTCAATCTGGCCCAAGATAAACTTGTTAATAACTGCCGTTTATGAATATTTATCATGAGACAAGTGGTTAAAGAGACAGGACAGATTTAATCATCAGGTAACATTTCTGATAACTATGCAACTTAACACTGATTAATCAGACTGACTGAGGCTTTAGAAACACAAGCTTGCCTGAATTTGTCTTATCTTTCATGAATCTCTTCTGCCTTGCACTTCAAAATGCTCTATTTTAGTCTCTACTGAAAATTGCTCAAAAACCTTTTTTGGAGACAGAGATTTAGTCTTGACCAAAGCATCTACAGGGTACAAAATTGGAGCTGGAATCAATGAAGACAGTTGAAAAAAACAACTGCTAACTGATCATAGTGCCTTAACGGAAAATACTAGGAGACCAGACACAGGCCCTTGAAATATGATACTGTCTTGAAAGATGGGGTCAGCTATTATGAAGTAAAGTACAAGTCCACATTCCAGAACCTCAGTTTCTTTCAGGTCCTGGTTTGGTCCTTAGCCATTTTTGTGCTCCTTCTCTCTCATTCCTAGTGCTTTCCAGTGTGTGATCTATTTTCCTGAGAAAACTTTCCACTGGGTTGAAAGCCTGAGAACTCGTAAGTTCAGATGAATGATAATGAGCATTGTCAAAGAGGCAGTAAAATTGAGTCCCTGGTCCTGGCCGCTGAGAGCCGCAGGAGTTAATTGTGTGAATGGTAATGAGACCAGGGCGGCAGCAGATGCTCGCGTGCCTTTACAATCCAAATCCCACCAACCCGTTCCTCCCACAGAAACTTTGAGGGACATCTTGGCACCCTGGAGATAGAGAGAGACCCAGCCATAGCCACATGCCACCTGCTAGACCTATTGTTAAAAAAAAAAAGGTGCCCATTAAAATAACAAAGTTGTTTGCTATCTTTTGCAGTGACTTTATGGCACTGGTTTTTACCAGAGTAGAGGAATGGAAGGAAAAGGAACATCTGATTCTTTATAGGGAAACATTTGCACCCGAAGCAGTTAACGACTTACATGTTCAGTATATAGTATGTGATGCAGATTCTTCTGATAAACCACACCTGCCTTTTCCTCTCGTCACTCCCCCCCAACTCCTGTTTATCCTGCAGCAGATTTACAAGGCCTCATGGCTTTTAATGACATGAAGAAAAATGGCCATGTTTGTCCCTACAGAAAAATCAAAAGAGTAAAAGGGTAGGATGTAGAATTGTTATTGATAATTTTCATTTCTAAATAAAAGTAAAAACCCTTTTGAATCATCTTAGCCAAAATACTCTGTGAATGATCTGTCTTTATCAAGTTAGAGTTCCTGCTTACTGATGAGGCAGTGTTTTTATTTTTTTAAGATATCTAAGACTATGGAGTCCAGAATGGTCATTCTTAGAAAAATGAGTGATAAGAATGGAGGCAAGCGAAATTGGAAGAGACCCTCAGATATTGGGTGTTGAGGTTTCTGTGACAGTGTTTTCCACTGGGCAGTTTAGGGCTCTCTGTGAGGACAGTAAAATGGTATGAAACTGAAAGAAATTATATTGTATATTACTTTCAATTTTGAGGATGTAGATACCTACTCTTTAGAAATCTTGGTATCATATTCCTTGTTGGAAAAAGTGGACCTATTTCTAATACTGGAAAATAGGGTTAGTTTCAATGGCGACTGCAGGTGTGGTAGATTTGTCGCCTTTATCCTGCCCTAGAAGAGAGGCTCAGTGTCTCTGTCTGGGTTAAACAAAAGCTGCTTCAGTTCTCACTTTTGGTTCTGCTGGTTGACCCTGATTATTATAAAAGCAATTAGTTAGGCTAGAATTTCTGAATTCATTGTAGACAACCTCTGATGATCTTGCATCAGCAATACAGATTAGAGTTAGAAATATTTACATGCTTTGTAAGTTGGTATCACTATTATCAGTGCAGATTTTGGACTACATAAGCCCTCTGGTGCTAGATTATTCTGTTTGTAAAGACCCAAGACTCTATAGTAAATAAAAAAACTCTGTTCTTTTCATAATAATAAAATCTGCGCTTCTGACTTACTGAGAAGTCAGATATGGAAGCATGTGGGAGCAATATGTAAATGCCAAGCAAGCTGTTTATTCTGGGATCTGCTCCTGCATAATAATCATAATCCAATGCTAGCAGAAACCTTTTGAATTTCAAACACTGTATAGTTCTAGCAAAACAGAAAGAACCACAGCAAATTTTGTAGTTGCTGAATATTTCTGAAAAATCTCAAATATGTTTACTTTGGGGGGGGGCAAATCAGGGATTTCTATAAGTTTAACACAATCCAGCAAAATTATTTTAAAATGATTTCATCATGCTTTGGTAAACTGCCCTGGATAAAAATGGGGGGTGGGTGTTGAGATTTGCTTTTTCATATTCCTATTACTGGAAGAACACATTAAAGCAAATTCAGAGTCATTTTGTCTAAGAAAATTTGTACTGGGAGCTGTGGAGAAAGTGAATTTTATTTTATTATTTCATTAAATTAATGTTAGAAATTCAGACATTCTGTGCAGACTTAATGATGTGTGGACTACATATGTTTCTTAAAATTTAAAGAAAGTTTTTTAGTGTTTTTATTTATTTAGACAGTTACATTCAATACTTTTGGCTGAGAAAGATAAAGCACATTTGCTTGCCTTAAATGATGTTCTTTCTTTGCCAGGAATGTTAGTGTCTTTCATTCAGCCTCACAACAGAAAGCAGAGTCTCTAGAAAAGTTTGTCAAAATAAATAATATGCTCTTGAGTACTCAATGTAAGCAGGATATCCAGGTGCACTTTTATGTCTTCCTCCTAAATTTAGGATTCTGTCCTCTATATAAGAAAACATTTGTGGAGAGTGACTTACCACTGGGAAGGCTGGTGATGGTATGAACAATGATGCAACATCAAAGAGCCCTTGAGTGGGAAGTGGGTTCCTTTGATCTCAAGTCAGTCTCTCTTGTACCACATTATGCTACTCCCTTGTGTCAGTCCCCTCATTGGCTTTTGCTCAAAAACTGGAATGTTTCTGATTATAACATAAATAAGAATCTAAATGTCTACTCTCCTTTTTGCAGATTCCCAGACTTTCTATTTGCATCTTTTAATCTACAATTGATTGAGTTGTGTTTCCTTGTAGATGAGCCTGGGCTCAGAAAAACCACAATGCCTGGGACAGAGTCAGAATATTATCTCTACCTTTCTTGACCTCCTCCCTTTTTCCCAGATCTGCCTAAGAATCATTTCAGTTAACCTGTAGCACTGATAATTTTCAAAGATAACATCCAAAAGACAAAACAGTGATTTTTTTGTCGTTGTTGTTTTGTTACACGAATTGCAGCATTTTTTCCTGAGATAATTCACTTTGATGTGTACTGATATCCTTCCTCACAGCTTCACTGTTTTCAAAGATGGAAGAATTTCTTTTTCATTTACTATCTAAGACACAAGTAGTTATTACTATATCAGAAGTAGATTTTGGAGGCAAATACAGATACACAAACTCAATATTGACTATTTATTTAGCTGTGTGAAAGTGTGCTTAAACTTTGTGAGGCTTAGTTTCTTTATTATAAAATGGTTCTAGGATTAATGTGGCCGACAATACTTGCTCTCCACTCAATAACCACTTTCTCCTCCACTGTTAACTGAATCCCAATATCTTAACACTTTGTATGAACTAGAGGAGCTTTCCCTGGAACCCAGGGCTAAAACTTCATCAGTCTCGACCAATTATGACAACTAACCTCTCCTTGCTAGAGTGTAAAGAATCATCGTGTGACACAAATCCGACCAATGAGCTTATTTAAGGGGATATCAAGAGAAGGCTCCTAGAATATATTTTTTTCTTGATGAAAAAACTCTATAAAGGGAGTAACACCTTGTTGTAACTCTCCATTTAGCTGGGGTGGGAGACACTTCTTAGATTTGTAACAGATCTTGGGAAGGTGAATAAGCCCCTGTTAAGAAGGATAAGATAGCACATTCAAGATGAAGGAGTAGAAGGATGGAAGAAACATGGGTCATGGTGGCATCACGGAGCTGCTTAATTATTCAGTGTCAAAAATGTCCTATCTCTGTGTATCTTGTGTTTTGTTTAAATAAACTCCTTCACGTTGACACTCTGGCTCGGTTCTATTACTTGTATCTCACTTATTTCTAGCAATTATAAACATGTCATTATTAAGATTACAGTACAAATTAAATGAGGAAATACATATATATAAAGAACTTGGCACATAGTGGTGGTCAATAACTATTACCTTTATTTTTATTGTGTTTCAAGACCTTGACATTTAATGGCTATGGGAGATATTACTATTTTAGATAGTATTTTTTTATGAGTAACTCATTCTAAGTGTGAACTCTTAAATTTGCGCTCTTAATTACATTTTGGAACAGATATTTTCTAAAATGTTCTACTGCTTTTAGGCAGGCATTTTAAAAAATGCTGTACTGTTAAAATGAGAATCTTCTTTGGAAATTAAATTCCTGTGGATAAAGACTACTGACTATCATTAGCTAATTTATTACAACAATTAACTTATCCAATTTCAAAATAAATACTAAATGATAATAAAGAGGCATCATGTTTTCACAAATGGTAGCCTGCTATGTGCCTTATAGGAAACAGGCATTATTTTCAATAAACGCTGAGCAACTCTCTACAGTTTTGTTCCAGTTGAAACATTTTCTGTATAAGTGACATACATTAAGACATTTATTATGTAAAAAATATGTACAAACTATTTCTTTTGTAGGTTGGTAAAGGAATGACAAGAACATTTCCAGAGACCAGCTATATAGCTAGGTATCTACTCCATGTTATAAATCTATTAATCACTGATTTTCTTTATTTTATGAAATTTCAATTATTCTTGATGAAAAGTGCTATTTAACAGAATACCTTGAACCTTTTCTTTTCCTTGTGAAATTAAGCATCCGTCAATTTGAAACATTACTCTTGTGCACTACAAAGCCTCAACTGCCCCTCTTAAAAATGGTTCAACTGGTGGGTGGTAACTGTGAAGTGAATAATTTCCCACAAATTCTACGTAAAAAAGCAATTGGACATTGAAGTTGCAATTAACCTAGCTGTATTTAATAACAGTAAGTTTTTTTGTATACTTTTTATGGTAATAGTCAATAGATACTTATTTAAGCTTAACCTACCTCCTTTCAAAAAGTTTTAAGCTAATCTAATATATTCTAAAATAGCATTGATTTGATTTTTCATTATTTAAGTGGATGCTAATACAGCTAAGTCATTAGTCCTCATTTACACTTTTAGAAATGATTCTTAAGTGTAGACACCAGTCTCTGTACAGGGGGATGCTTTTAGTTGAGGGAAAAATGGTTGGATAAATCAGAATTCACCCAGAAGGATTATATATAAAACAGATTTTAATATGAACACAAAAGCTTTAAGCATTGGCAATAATTTTTTTGTCACACTTCAATTTCTTTTCTTTATCTTGAGCGAGAAATAGTTAAGGATATATAAACAGTGCACTCAAGATGTGCTTTCCCACAGCACTCAGTGATGAAGGACTATTGGCATGAAGAAAACAGAAAGCAAACATGTCATGTATGTATACCGGACAGATGGAAAACACCCACTCAGAGATTCCTAAGCACATTCATATGTACAAATACACATCTATGTAATGACACTGGAAATATTTTTGCCTTTAGGAACAGCTCTTCAAAAAGAATTAGATCTCTTTTTCTGAGAAGTATTTCCTTCCCTAATGATAAGTATACTGCTTAAATAGATAAGGACAGGGAGATAACTGGTATAAAACATTGGATCCAGGGGGAAACTCTTTTCTTTCTATGAATTTAACTAAATAGAGAAGTTTTCTTATATCACTTCTACTTATAATCTTGAGTAAATGGAATCTCAGCTCTGGCCCTTTCTATGGTAATCTTTACCATATGCCAATTGTCTAAACTCCCTGGAGGAGCAAAATCTCACAGCACATAGGGTCTGAGTACCATTATGCTAGGGTTTCGACCACTTCAGACAATAGCTTACTCTTTGCAGCATTGTGTCTCAAACTTTAATGTGCATAGAAATCAACCAAGGATCTTATTAAAATGCAGAATCTGTTTGAGTAGGTCTGAGGTGCTGTCTGAGATTCTGCATTTCTAACAAGCTTCCAGATAATGCCCAGCCTGCTCTCTATGGACCATACACAGTGCAGAAATGCTTTAAATTAAGAACTGAGATTCAACTCACTTAAGGGTTAGCTCTCCCCCTGCGTCCCTCAAATCTTAGCAGCAACTTCGGGAACACAATTTGCAGGCTTAGTTTCTGCCTCAGGATACGGCCCTGTTGGGAAGGAAATTTAAGAGACTGTGTAACAGTTCAGATAATTAACCCTAAAATCAACTTTGCTGCCATTGAGTTTAATGTTGCGATCATGTCTCAGATTTTGTCTAGGCTCCCTGTATGTGCCCATTTTCAGAATACTGGATCTTAGGTGCCTGTCTTTTTCTCTCCGTTGTAATATCTAATTTCACAACCTGTCTGGTTCAGAAGGCCTGAAGTCCTAAAATGAACAGCAGTTTACCTACATGCCTTGCATCTGGACTCAGCTGATTGCCTGTTGCCAGACCTTAAGTCACCTGCTGGAACTTGGCATTCTACCTTTGGCAGGACATCCCAAATGCTGATTGCCCACTCAGACAAAATTGGCCTAGCACCTGTCACTGTATTTCATGGACTCCAGCTCTTCCTGGCCTCCCACTGATGCTGCCTCCTGGCACCTGCACAGCTATGCCTCCATGTGTGTGGCCCTCCCATGGGCATTTATCCCATTGTTTTGATCAGAATTCTACTAAACTCTATTTCTAGCCCACAAGTCTCATGATAATTTAGGATCCATTCTCATTTCCCAACCCTTGATCGTATGTTGATAGCTTTGTTCCAATAAAGAGTTCATACTGTTCAGTGATTTTACATTGTATATTCTTGATTAGTCAATGGAAGACAGGGACAACAACATGAAGAGATGTAAAATGACGGATAAAAGGTCTAATAGTACTTTTTAAATGAAAATCTTACTTGACAAGTTTTATCTTTCCTTGTCTTTGACAAGCTATCATATCAAATTACATCCTTTTGTCTTCTCAGTATGGTATGACATGATATTAAAAAGAAATCACTGTTTCACAAAGGATTTGAGAGCCGGCAATATCAGATGCGTAGCCTACCAAATATATAATTAAGCACTTGATAGACTTCTTTTAACTGTATCATTAGACATGTTTCTACTGTTTAGAGTCTGGAGGTATACGTAGGTATATTTGATTGACCCTGTAGAATTTTCTTCAGTGAACCAATAAGTTTTCAAGACCATCATAGATCAGTACTATTAGTTTTGTCAATTATGTTTCACAAGTGACCTTCATAAATAAAAAATGGGGAGACCTTCATCTTTTCAGTATAAAATTATATAAGCATCTAAACCAAAAGCTTGAAAAGCAACAAGGACCGTGGCTATAATTCACTTCATTTTTTTTTTCTTCAATGGATGTTAGGAAGAAAACAGACACACAGAGGCTAAGAAAAGGAAACTAACCTTTGTTGTATGTTTACTCCAGGCCAGCCTCTGTGGAAAGCAACTTTTTAATTCTTATAAGAATTCTTTACAGTAAATTATTACCATTCCCAGAAGATTAAACAAACTCAGAGGAAATGAATAATTTGTTCATGATTACATAGCTACCAATTGGTGGTACCTGTATTCATATATATGTTGGGCTCATATAAAAATTCAAGGTTTTTATCTTAAAGAGTTCCAGTGTATTGAGATTTCTTAACTTCGCCAACTTTTGTCTAGTAAAGCATTTTCTATTCTTTAATTTCACCAGATACACAGTAATTATTTAAGCTTCTTATAGCCATATTGTGTCAAGAAGACCATGAGTTCCTCCCAAGGCATTTCACAACAAATGCTATGAGAAAGGTTATCATGTTATGTCAATCTACAAGAAGATTGTGAGATCCTATATTAATACAAATTAATAACTAAGAATTTTTAAAATTCACAACTGCTTGTAAGAAATTTTAATGACTTTAATTTTGTATTCCAGTACCAAAAAAGTCACTATCCTTCATGTAGTGGAGAGATGTATGAGCTTTACAATTGAGTCTTACATTTCCTTTCCTCTTCAGCAGGAAAGAAAAATGCATTAAAGATTTATATTATAAAGCTTTGTTTTAAAACAAAAGTAATCACCATAAATGGCATGAAGAAAGTGTTATTAGAGGTGACAGGATATATTGCATATGCCAGCTGGTATCTTTATTCTAGTCTCTAGAAAAAAGCAATTTTCAGCCAACTTAGGTAGAAGTGGTAAAAGGAGATTTGTGAATAAAATATGCACAAGACAATGGAAGCAGAGACATCCTCCTGCAGGAGCCGAGTGCCCATTATCACTCAGAATGCCATGGTCATCCTCCAGAGGTGGAGCCACCTCCTTTCTTGTCAACAAATGCTGCCATTGCAAAGGTGGAAGGACTTCAAGGAACATTCAATCACTGCTTCTTCACTGAGATATCTAAGAAGTTGTTCTAGAAATCTACTACTTCTTCATGACTTTGTAAAATTCCAGACGAAAGTTCAATCCAGTCACCATTAGATGACATCTAACTAAGTTTATCAGTTTTTCTCCCCTGATTCAAATCTTTTCAGAAATAGCAACTTATAAGGAAGATACTTTTTTTGGGTATTTTCTTTTCAACACTACCAAATAAGGACATTCTGAATTGCTGGAACCAATCAAAAGTTCAAAGGAAAGATTTAGTTTCTATTCTGTACTTTTTGAAAACTAGTTTGAAAAACAGAGTAGTATATACTGAGGAGAAATCAAAAGCAAAATACTATCAAGTAGGTCTATATAATTCCTCAGGGAGAGACTGGCCAGCTGAAATTGAAGCAATATTTGGTAAAGATGATGGAGCAAGTGAAAAAAGCTCTTCTCTATGAAAAGATTCCAAGTTCTTCAGAGACTTACTCATGGAAACACATTTATGAGTATATATTAATTTACAACCTGCTTTAACTATTTCAGTAAGTTACTCTGAAGCTCTTTTTCACAAAATCAGTTCTGTTCAAGCTCACTGTCAGAAATAAAAGCAAGATTTTAGAAATATTTCTACTTTTTAAGCATTAGGGGAAAATGTCCTCTACATTAAGGTAATCAAATCCATTGCTCTTGGGGTTTTGGGGGGGTAGACTTATCAAATCCATAAAGAAAACTCTCCTAGAACTAACAGAATTAGATTACTTTTGAATTCTCACCCCAACTTTGAATAGTCACTAATTCCTTTCTTTGCTCTTTTGGTGTTTGCAAAGGGGTTCACTAAAGCCTGAACTGATATAATTATTGGCTTAGATTGTTCAAGATCTAGACCAGATGGCTATGGGTTTCTAAAGTCCCAGTTGCTTGTGGTAGTTTTCCTAGTTTGCCTATAGGGTTTGGGGATCAGCAATCTGAAAGGGCTACAAACTTGTAAAACAGTATTATTCAAGGGGGCAGAATGTTCACCAGCGTGACCCAGTACTAACTACATTCATTATAGACATTTCTATTCTGCACAATTTGCCACACAGTACTGGTTTCTGGGTGGGGGGTGGGGGGAGACGGGGAAGACAATGGCTTATAAAATGATTTGAATGCCTAAAAAGAAGGAGAGTTCACGCTGAGACTCCTCTGCTTTCTTTTTCAGAAAGAACCTTCTTAGTGAATTTAGCTGAGCTCTGCTGAGAGTAAGCAAAGTGGAAAAATCAGAAAATTGCTTTCTTAAAAAATATGTTTCTGGGGGGCAAAACAGAGAGTGGGAGAAAATAAATGGAAAAAAGTGACAGTGAGATTATGTGAAACAGCAAATATGCAAGTGGATGAAGACAGCTAAGGAATAATGCAAGAGGTATGAAAAAAAACAGCAAGACTAGAGCCATGATGATAAACTTAAAAGGAATTGCAGAGCAGAAAGAACATCATAAATAATCATATTTTCAAATAAGAATACCATATCAGTTTCTGTGACCTGGATAGAGCACAAGCCTCCCATGATACTTCCTTAGCATTTTGATGCACACAAAATGCAATTTTCAGCTCAGGCATTTTATTCTTCAATGTAAACAAGCTTTGGGCTTTTAAAATACATATCCTAAAAACATTCTCATAAATAATACATATATTATAAAAATTTGACTTGTAAACGACTGAGTCCATGCCCCCAAGCCCCTTGCCCCACCCAGTATTCATTGTGAAGACTCACCATGTATAGATTCTACCCTTTGGTATAAAATGACATGCTAAAGCATGAAATGTCTTTTACCAAAGGTAAATAGGATTTTTGAACTACAGGACAAAGAAGTATCACAGCCAGTTTTGCCCAAACTCTAGGAAAGAAGTGTTATAACGTAGAACCGTACTGTTAATTAGTTTCAAATCCTAAGGTGTTCCTTTACATCTTGCTAATTAAGAGAAATCAAGAGTGCAAAATAGCCCTTTACTTATCTTCAAAGAATGAAGATGAAAGAAAAACAGAAAATGAAACCTCTTTACTTGTTCTGTTCTTTAAAACAGAGCCCTAAGAATCTGCTTGTGCTCACACAAGGAGAAAGACCCAAGTCTTTCCAGAGGGGGAGGGGAAGGGGGCGGGCTGAGAAGCATAATTAGAAGCAAGTTTTCAAATTTTATTAAATTCCTCCACCAGCAAAATACACTTAGAGGCATGTTAAGTTAAACCAGTACCCAAAGACTATGAAAAGCAAGATTACATGTTTGTGTAAGAAGAACGAGCAATTAAGAAAACCAGGACAATTTAAAATGCCATATAAATAAAAGCGACCAGAAGTTGATTTAAAGTTTTTCTTCTGTAATTTGTCTTCCCTTTGTCGTGGCACGCTCAGAGAAAGTGAACGCAGTAGAAGGAGAAGAGGAGGGGGAGAGGGGTGGAGGAAGGGAGGAGCAGTGAAGGAGCCTCTCCCATCCTCCACCCCAGCCCCCAATGGCCCTGCTCGCTCCGCTCGCTCCCGCACCCCCAGCCCCCGCCCTCCTCCTCCCCGATTCTCTCTCCATCTCCCTCCCTCTCCCACCCGCCACTCCCGCCCGCCCTGCCCTCGCTTTGGGGACTCCATCAGCTTTTGATTTGGAAGGACGCTGATTGGCTGGAAGCGATTCAACACACGCCGGGCAAGAGAGCTTTGTCTGAGTTGAAGTGAAGTTGTACAGATTTTCGACTGGAGTCAGCAATCACGGGTGTTTAGTCTGCAGCCGAGCAGAGAAAGGGAGAAAGAATCGCTCGGGAAAGATCCACCGCAGACTCTGCCGGCACCCTGCAATAGACGGATTCCGACTACACAAGGGGGAAAACGCGGAGGTGACACCTTTTTGCCTGCCAACAGGACAAACAGCCAAACAAATGCAAGGATTGGATGGACTCCATGCCGGTAATATCTGGAAGTCGTGACACGGTGTGTATGAAACAAAAGTTTGCGAGCTGTTAATTGCTGTGCTGTGTTATTAAGAGACGCTTTCAAGTTTCCAGTACCAAATGTAGCTTAGCTTTAAGTTGCCAAAGGAAGTTGAGGGAATTGCTTTGCTGTTTTACCTCGCTCTGTGAGAGGAATCTCATAAACTGACTGATGCACCAAATGAATGCTAAAATGCACTTTAGATTTGTGTTTGCACTCCTGGTGGTATCTTTCAACTCCGATGTACTAGGCAAGAATTTAAAATACAGGATTTATGAGGAGCAGAGGGTTGGATCGGTAATTGCAAGACTATCAGAGGATGTGGCTGATGTTTTAGTGAAGCTGCCTAATCCTTCTACTGTTCGTTTTCGAGCCATGCAAAGGGGAAATTCTCCTCTCCTCGTAGTAAATGAGGATAATGGGGAAATCAGCATAGGGGCAAAGATTGACCGTGAACAACTATGCCAGAAAAACTTGAACTGTTCTATAGAGTTTGATGTGATCACTCTACCGACTGAGCATCTGCAGCTTTTCCATATTGAAGTTGAAGTGCTGGATATTAATGACAATTCTCCCCAGTTTTCAAGATCTCTCATACCTATTGAGATCTCGGAGAGTGCAGCAGTCGGGACTCGTATTCCCCTGGACAGTGCCTTTGATCCAGATGTTGGGGAAAATTCCCTCCACACGTACTCTCTCTCAGCCAATGATTTTTTTAATATCGAGGTTCGGACCAGGACTGATGGAGCCAAGTATGCAGAGCTCATAGTGGTCAGAGAGCTGGATCGGGAGCTGAAGTCAAGCTACGAGCTTCAGCTCACCGCCTCGGACATGGGGGTGCCTCAGAGGTCTGGCTCATCCATCCTAAAAATCAGCATTTCTGACTCTAATGACAACAGCCCTGCTTTTGAGCAGCAGTCTTATATAATACAACTCTTAGAAAACTCCCCCGTTGGCACTTTGCTTCTAGACCTGAATGCCACTGATCCAGATGAGGGCGCTAATGGGAAAATTGTCTATTCCTTCAGCAGTCATGTGTCTCCCAAAATTATAGAGACTTTTAAGATTGATTCAGAAAGAGGACATTTGACTCTTTTCAAGCAAGTGGATTATGAAATCACCAAATCCTATGAGATTGATGTTCAGGCTCAAGATTTGGGTCCGAATTCAATCCCAGCTCATTGCAAAATTATAATTAAGGTTGTGGATGTTAATGACAATAAACCTGAAATTAACATAAACCTCATGTCTCCTGGAAAAGAAGAAATATCTTATATTTTTGAAGGGGATCCTGTTGACACATTTGTTGCCTTGGTCAGGGTTCAGGACAAGGATTCTGGGCTGAATGGAGAAATAGTTTGTAAGCTTCACGGACATGGTCACTTTAAACTTCAGAAGACTTATGAAAACAATTATTTAATCTTGACGAACGCCACGCTGGATAGAGAAAAGAGATCTGAATACAGTTTGACTGTAATCGCCGAGGACAAGGGGACACCCAGTCTCTCCACAGTAAAACATTTTACTGTTCAAATCAATGATATAAATGACAATCCACCCCACTTCCAGAGGAGTCGATATGAATTTGCAATCTCGGAGAATAACTCGCCAGGGGCATATATCACCACTGTTACAGCCACAGATCCTGATCTTGGAGAAAATGGGCAAGTTACATATACCATTTTGGAGAGTTTTATCCTCGGAAGTTCCATAACTACATATGTAACCATCGACCCATCTAATGGAGCCATCTATGCTCTCAGAATCTTTGATCATGAGGAAGTGAGTCAGATCACTTTTGTGGTTGAAGCAAGAGATGGTGGAAGTCCAAAGCAACTTGTAAGCAATACCACAGTTGTGCTCACCATCATCGATGAAAATGACAATGTCCCCGTGGTTATAGGGCCTGCACTGCGCAATAACACCGCAGAAATCTCCATCCCCAGAGGGGCTGAAAGCGGCTTTCACATCACAAGAGTAAGGGCAATTGACAGAGACTCTGGTGTGAATGCTGAACTCAGCTGCTCCATAGTAGCAGGTAATGAGGAGAATATCTTTGTCATTGATCCACGATCATGTGACATCCATACCAACGTAAGCATGGAATCTGTTCCCTACACAGAATGGGAGCTCTCAGTTGTCATCCAGGACAAAGGCAATCCTCAGCTGCATACCAAAGTCCTTCTGAAGTGTATCATCTTTGAATATGCAGAGTCAGTGACAAGTACAGCAATGACCTCAGTAAGCCAGACATCCTTGGATGTCTCCATGATTATAATTATTTCCTTAGGAGCAATTTGTGCAGTGTTGTTGGTTATTATGGTGCTGTTTGCAACTAGGTGTAACCGAGAAAAGAAAGACACGAGATCCTACAACTGCAGGGTGGCAGAATCAACTTACCAGCACCACCCAAAAAGACCCTCCAGACAGATTCATAAAGGGGACATCACGTTGGTGCCTACTGTAAATGGCACCCTGCCTATCAGATCTCATCACAGGTCGTCTCCGTCTTCATCTCCTACCTTAGAAAGAGGGCAAATGGGCAGCCGGCAGAGTCACAACAGTCACCAGTCCCTCAACAGTTTGGTGACAATCTCCTCGAACCACGTGCCAGAGAATTTCTCGTTAGAACTCACCCACGCCACCCCTGCTGTTGAGGTAAGATCATACCCTGCACCTAATCACTGACAAAGTCAGCTGTTAGTGATCAGAAGTTCTGTATGTGTTAGTTCTTAAACGCTTCCACTGATAAGTAACAATACTAACAATATGCATGTTAAATAGAATGCAACTTACATCATGTAGGTGTAACAAGTATATACATCTTAACATAGTGTTTTAGTTTCTTATAAAGAATTTCCTTGCATGTACTATATATAATATTGAAAAATAAGTGTGACGCTAGCAAAGGTCTACCTAATTAGAATCCCCTTACTTCCCAGATTGATACTTCAAGCCAGAAATAAAAGGACTTGCTTGATTCTCATAGTTATGTTCTGCAAGAAAAATTAAAAAAACTGAGGTCTCCATAATCCCATCTCAGTGCATGTGTATTTGTTCAACTTTTGAATTTTTTGTGCCTTTGACTACATGTGTTAGAGTGTTGTATTCTACAGCATCCTCCAGGTATTTTGGTAACTGGTCACTTTAATCTGAACTATAAAACAGAGGAAATCAATCAGTTATTTACAAAGGAATCTTCCTTCTAAAAGAAAAAGCTAGCTGTATGAGATCATCCAGATCTCTCTGGGATCTATTTCAGCTCTGTTTGGGTGGCTGGCTGCATGGTCTGTCATAGTCCAGTATATGTAAATCTTTGAAACAGAGATACTATGTTCAGTTAATTAGGATGAAATAGTGAGTGACTGTTTTTCTTTGCATAAAGCTTGTGTGTACTGGGAGGTTGTTTCCAGGAATCAGTACTGTCTATTTGGTTTCCAGCAGGTCTCCCAGCTTCTTTCAATGCTTCACCAGGGACAGTATCAGCCAAGGCCAAGTTTTCGAGGAAACAAATATTCCAGGAGCTATAGGTATGAATGACCCTTGTGCTATTAGATCTCAAATAACATACAACCTGAAGAGTAAAAACTATACTTTGCCTGATTTCTCTTTCTAGATATGCCCTTCAAGACATGGACAAATTTAGCTTGAAAGACAGTGGCCGTGGTGACAGTGAAGCAGGGGACAGTGATTATGATTTGGGGCGAGATTCTCCAATAGATAGGCTGCTGGGCGAAGGCTTCAGTGACCTGTTTCTTACAGATGGAAGAATTCCAGCAGGTAAGAGGGTAGTGATGGATAAATCTTTATTTTGAGATCAACTACACCAGTGAAAAGAGCAGTTTCTCCTATGCTTTTATGTCTTCTTTCTCCTTTGCACAAAAGTATCTGTAATATGCACACTCTTAGTGATGGACAAAAACTGAAACAATTTTAAATGATTTCATTAAAATTCATAGTAAACAGCTGGTAGAGAAAGGGAGTAAGCATGAGAGCTTAAGAGGACAAGGAAGATGTGTGGAAAGGAGGATAGGAAACCACACCACTTCCCTCCTCTCTCTACCCCATCCCCTACTGCTGTACGACACTCTTGAGCAACTCTATAAAATTACTAGGTGGCCGTTTTTATTCAGACAGCCTGTTTTGGTGCCTAGTGGTGAACTGGACTATAATTTGGAGGACACATTTCCTGCGATGGTAACCAACTCACATAATCAGAGATTAAAATACACTAGGGAATGGTACACTTTAACCACTAAAAATAGGAGAAAGAATGCATCTCTGTAGGTGGTTAAGCATGGAATATTTTTTGCCACCTTTCATTTTATGTCTCCACTGTAATGAAGGGGAACAGGAGTCCAAGAGGGGAACTTACAAGGACACAGCTAGATGGAGGAAGTCCTATTAAGTTATGAGCCACATTTTCCTTAGAGTCCCTTCTCTCTAATCCTGCAGCAAAAATTCTCTGATCCAGCTGGGTAAATACCGACTGCATCACTCCTAGCAACCCAGTTACTAAAGACTGTAATAGTAAATCAAGCCTTAGGAACATATAAATGCTCCTTTGGCTACTTAGGTTTCCAGATTCCACTGAATATTGATCAGATGACTGCCACTTGATAAACGAGTAAATGAAATGATAAATGAAAGGCAGAGCAAAATTATATTACTTATCTGAGTTCCACTGAACATCTGTTTTCTAAATACAGACAAGTAAGAGCGTTTAGGAAATAGACACGAGGGAGATTCAGAAAGCCACAGAAATTCAGTCGAAATCAGTAAATAGAAACTCTAGCTCTCATAGACTGAGTCATAGTGGTGGCAGGAGTATTAGGATTAGTTCCAGCAGTCGCAGGAGTAGTTAGTTACCAACGATGCCCCAGGGCTTACTCTGAGCCCAGGAGGAGCTCTGTATCTGCACTGCCCCTCCCAACACTTTGACATAGGAATTAGTGGTGGTGGTAATAACAATAGTGTTCTTATTTTTTATTTTTAGATTTGAAAACTGAAACTTATAAAGATTTTTAAAAAATGTCCAAAATCAAGCAATTTGTATGTGGTAGAGGTGGGCTTTGAACCAATCCCTCTACTCCTAGACACTAATCTATCTAGAGTAAAGTAACCAGTTTTTATTTTTTTAAATATGTTGAGTGACGTATTTGTTCTTACATTCTAAAGACTAACTACTGTCTGTGAAACTATTAAGTGCTGCTTACTTGATTATGCTATTGCTGTAATAGACACTGCATTTCTGGCAGGATGAATGTACGTGAAGAACCTCTAGTGTAATTAAGGGCATAATTGGTGTAGAGAGCCAGTACTTACACAGTCACCCACGGTGTCTTTTTTTTTTTTTAATTCATAGACTCCCTAGACCAATTGAAAGAGAAATCCTTGAAAACCTAGTAGAATATATATGGCCTCAGATAACTTGCTCAAAGAGAACCAGTTTTATTCGTAGCCATGAAATGAAAAAGGTGGCTGAATTTCTATGATCCTATAATATTGCTAGAACTTTTAATTTTGAATATTGATCCCTAATTTTGAATAATACAATTTCCCAAATTACATTATTTCATAAAACAGAAAAGTAACATCATGGGTATATCAATATTTCATTATATATGTTATTTTTTAAATTGTAGAAAGTTGATTCATTGAAATTTTAATTTATCAGCATAGTTAAAAGGAGAATAACTGCCCCTACTGAGATAACTTTGCAGTTTCTGGGCCTAAATAATGCCTAAAGTCCTTTTTAATTCTGAAATTCTGTAACTTAATAGCTAATCATGGGCTAATTTTTTTTTTAAAGGTCAAGATTCCTCTTTCACGCTATCCTATATTTTCAAAGTTACCACCACTAGATATGTTCGTGGTAGGAGAGTTATCTGATGCTTGAATTAAAATAATTAAATTAAAATACATGTTAAAGAATAAAGACATTGGAGAAACAATAGGTAGCTAATGATGAAGTCTAGATAATAGTAGGTCTTGTTTAGTGAGTGACTTTAGACTCCTCCCAAGTTACATTTGTGTTCAAAGTTACAGGCTCAACCTTTAATTATCATTAATAACACCACCTAATATATAGACAATCCTTTACAAAACAGTTCTTTAGTTACACAATCATACTTAATCTGAGTATTCGGTGGGAGAGCTGTTTCGCTAGGGCATGGTATTGTATTACAATACACTGTATTCCAGTATATACACGCCTGCCGTACCAGCCACCTACCTCTACGTGGGGTTTGGTGGAAATTATTCTGGAGGCACAGAGCACCAGGAAATCACCAATGATCTGTAAAATATCTTAAGCTTTATTTAGGTTTGGCTAGTATAGATAGAAATGTGCATAACTCATTATCTACACATAGATAACCATCCCTTAATTATGACCCTTACTCTGATGATACATCACCATATTCTGGTTTATTCTTCATCCTGGCAGCCTCTACTGGCACATTAGGGGGTAAAACTTGTGCTTTGTGAACTTATATTCCCAGAAAATACTCCAAGTAGAAAAAAAAATGTAAATCCACATCTGAAAGCCATTAACAGATACCAGCACCGTTTTCTAAAGCATGTATATTTTTAGAACTTCAGTGTCTCATTCCAACTGTTTTTTCTGCATTAGTCTGTGATCAAATATAAATTATGTTATGTAGCTCTGCCGGCCAGCAGGGTCATTTCTGGTCATTCATTCTATTAATTCCCACAGAAGGATCCTGCATTCTAAGCAGTAAAGTCACTGTGCATTTTTGTCTGTTGGCTCATGTTTGTCAACATACTTTCTTCCTTACTAATTCAGCTTTGAACTACAACACTACATAGATGGCCGCCAAATCTCCCTTTCCCTGAAGTATTCGCTATGCCAGGACGTTCATGTGGTACTCCTTCTTGATTAAGCTCATTCTATTTTTTCTCATTCTGTCATCAGTGATCACTTAATTCAAACAGTCCTCTTTAAGTCCATGTCCTTTCCATTCTCACGGCTGGTGTCCTCTTTCTGGCCCTTTGTCCATGGCTGGTGTACTGTACCAGCCCACAAACCAATACTCACTCTCCAATCACTTCTCCCTTTGTCAAATCTTTCTTTCATTTAGCTTGAGCTTTTTCAGAATATTTTCCCTTATGTTTTGGGGGTTCAAAAGCAAGAATTGACTTTTGTTGCCCAGCAACACTTGATTCAACTATTTATCTTGGCATTCCAAGGTCAGAGACATCCACTCTTTGCTTAACTGTCAATTTTCCTTTTGAATTTTTTGCAATAGGCAGAGCCTCCTCTCTACCTAATACACCAGTCCTTTGCTCATGCCCTCTTTCTACCTGAAAAAATCACTTTGTCTGAATCCTATTCATCTCTCAAAGTTGGTTTAAGTTGCTCTTTAATTACTTCAGCCTCCATGTCTACTCTATTTTTTTAATTTTATTTTTATTGAAGTATAGTTGCTATACAGCATTACATAATATCACAGGTGTACAATAGAGTGATTTACAATTTTTTTACAATTATACTCCATTTATAGTTATTATAAAATTTTGGCTATATTCCCCATGTTATACAGCACATCCTTATAGCTTATTTTATATCTAATAGTTTGCTTCTTACTCCCCTACCCCTATCATGCCCCTCCCCGCTTCCCTCTCCCCACTGGTAACCACTAGTTTGTTCTCTTAATCTCTAAGTCTGCTTTTTTTTGTTATATTCATTCTTTTGCTGTATTTTTTTAGATTCCACATATGAGTGATACCATAGAGTATTTGCCTTTTTTCTTCTTTTGACATGCCCTCAGCTTCATATAGTTTGGCATGTTAACTGGGCATTTATGACCTCCTTTGTTATGCATGACCCAGAATTATACCTGAAACCATCTGAGGGTAGGGAGCTATCATAGCACTTTACATATGGCAGGCTCTTAATAAATAATTGATTGATGACTCAGTGATTAATGGCTTGACAGAAGTTAAGCATACATCTTTGTTCTTACATCTGATGCTTGCTTCCTGCCCTACCTAGAACATCTAGCAGAGGGCTGAAATTGACAGTCATGCAGTGGGAAGGAAGAGCTGTCTACTTCCCCAAGGCTTTTCCTCCTCAGCAGAAATTCAGCCACCTGACAGAGCTTTCAAAGAGTGACAAGAAGGCTCCCCACTGCACCACTTGCCAACAAGTCCTGATTCATTGGACATGGTATGGAATATCTGTGGCACTAACTTACATGTATGCTGAGAGCACTTTCCAACAGTTGAGTCTCAGGGGAAAAGCTGAAAATATTAATGAAATTGAGAAATTCTTCTGTTCCAGCACACTTCCACTTGTATTATTTTGGCCATCCTTCTCTCCATGTGTCTTTATTCATCAATTTTCCATATTTTTTGAATTTTATAATTGTATGTTAATTTATCATTTTATAATTAAAGCCTTGTTTATTTGTTATGAAGTTATAAAATAGCATTCCTTTTCTAAAACTTCCTCTGACCACATTTATTTTTGAATATAAACTGTCATATTAATCACCCAGATGGTATTGTTGTTTTCATTATACTCAGTTCTCCAGAAAGTTGATTATACTCAGGATTCTTAGAAGCCTATGTGATTTTTCCCTTTCTCCTGTGTCATTAAACATTAAAACAAAACGAAGCCAATCAAACAATTAAGTCCTTCCCACAGAGTTAAAAGCCAGAAAACAAATGAAGAGGTATAAACAGGTCTGTTCCCCTTCCTTCTAACAGGATGTGAGTAAGACAGTGTAGACAGGCTTCCTTTCCATTTTCAGAGACCCAGGGAATTAGGAAAAAAATTCATTACCACTTTGATAGTTATTTCACTGCTGATAAACCTCATTGCTATTAAGATGTTCCAGTTACTTTCACCACCTTTTGCTTTGGTTTTGTCCACATTTAAATGATGAACAACAATGGTTGGTAAATATTTCCAACTAGTAATAACACATGAAGCCAGCACATCTAAAATATTTTTTTTCTTGCTTGTTTAAATTTAACCTTTCTTCAGAGAAAAATTACATAAGGATTCTCAATATTGCTCTTTCCCTTACTCCATAGGGATTTCCTTGGGATTGGCATTCACACTGTCCAACATTCTCCCTAATTTATATTTCTAGTGTTCCTAGCAATCAGACATCTTCTCTCACAGTTGTTCTCATTTCTGTTTCTCAATGTCCCCTTCTCTATTAAGAGTTGAGGTCCAGGATTCATGAGGTATAGGAACAGAATTATCTTGAAGTCTCAAAGGATGGAATTCGCTCTGAATATATAGGTATGGCTGATATCAATCCAGTTTTCATTCAGATCTGAGATAATTACCTTGCATTTTCTGTATTGTGTCATTTGCTCTCAAACAAAATCATGATGTTGAAGAGACCTAACTGTCACTGAAAGAAATGGATGCTTTGTGGAGTATATTTTACATCTTCACATTTCTTGGTTGTTATGTAGTTTAGTTATTATATTTGCCAAATTTAGAGATCCCACCCCTTCATTTTTCTGCTTTTCTCATATCATTGATGGTGTTCTGAGTGTAGCCACTCACATTCCAACAGGTCATCATAACATCTGGAAGAACTAACCAATGGATTTTTCATATTCTTCATCCTTTGATGACTTTTCCAACTCTCTGAATCTCAAACCTGTAAAAGACTTCTTAACAGTGTAACTGCACATGCCTGGTAGTTGAGGGTAATTTGCACTGCTATTTTAAGCAGCAAGTCAATAAATAAACCAGAATATTTTAAGAGAGATTGATAAGTATAATTACTTGATAGTTTATTATATTCTCAATGCCTCCAGTAAAAGTAAAGTAGGTCAGACAGATCTCAATATCTAGCAGGTATTCAAAGGTATTATTACTCAAGGCTTATCTGGTGGCATTCTAAAGTTATAGATTTCACCTTACATCTCTGGGACTGTTTAGAGTTTATGTTTGGCAAATATTTCATCACCCACACCTTTGCTCTTTTGCAGTCTTTCTCATGTGTAAGTTTTCAATCTATTTTCTCATTACTTGAGTAGCAGATGATATTCCTGAGAAGTGCATGAGTCATAACCCTCCTTGTCATATTTGATAGACAAGAATAAAACATATACCAGGTCCATAAAACCAGCAGTCAAATCAAAGCCGTAATTGTAGTCCATCTCGTGTGTAAAATAATCCGTTAGTATCACAGTCATAGTTTAAAATGGTCTTATTCTATTTAAATCAAATTGTAATTTTCCTATTATCTTGAGTCACGCTACACCTAATGACCAATCCTCATTGCGTTCCTTGAGTGCAGCTATGAGGCTGTGCACGGAAGAATGCAGGGTCCTGGGACACTCCGACCAGTGCTGGATGCCACCGCTGCCCTCGCCTTCCTCGGATTACAGGAGTAACATGTTCATACCGGGGGAAGAATTCCCATCCCAGCCCCAGCAGCAAAATCCGCATCAGAGCCTTGAAGATGACGCCCAGCCTGCAGATTCTGGTGAGAAGAAGAAGAGTTTTTCCACTTTTGGGAAGGACTCCCCAAGCGATGAAGACTCTGGGGACACCAGCACCTCCTCTCTGCTCTCGGAAATGAGCAGTGTGTTCCAGCGCCTCTTGCCCGCCTCCCTGGACACGTACTCTGAGTGCAGCGAGGCGGATCGGTCCAACTCTCTGGAACGCAGGAAGGGGCCTCTGCCCACCAAGGCTGTGGGTTACCCGCAGGGGGTGGCGGCCTGGGCGGCCAGCACGCATTTCCAGAATCCCACCACCAACTCAGGGCCCCCGCTGGGGACTCACTCCAGTGTGCAGCCCTCTGCAAAATGGCTGCCGGCCATGGAGGAGATCCCTGAAAACTACGAAGAAGATGATTTCGACAACGTGCTCAACCACCTCAATGACGGCAAACACGAACTCATGGATGCCAGTGAGCTAGTGGCTGAGATTAACAAACTGCTTCAGGATGTCCGCCAGAGCTAGGAGACTACAGCAAGGCATGTTTGTTTCTATGTATGTGGAAACGGGGACAGCGGAAGCCCTGAAAAGAACTGGCGTTGCCAAATAGTTGCATTTATCATAAATGTGTCTGTGTATATTGAATATTAAATACTGTATTTTCGTATGTACACAATGCAAGTGTGATTATTTTAATCTGTATTTTAAAAATACATTTGTACCTTATATTTATGTGTAATTTAACAGACAAATTTTATTTTTTTACTCCCATGACAAACATGTCTTTCCTAATCATGTAGAAACTAGCCACTGTTCAAATCTGATATAATATTCAACCACAAAGTATAAAGGCACTGCTTAGATTAGTTATGTTGGGGAAGAAATTGTTATGCTGTAGGAACAACCCCACTAAAGCATTATTCAAGTCTTAGTTCCATTAAGTGACCCAGCTTTCTTTTTCTACCTTTTTTTAAAAAATTAAGTATTGATAAAAAAATCTAACTATTTTATTATTGTTGTTTTTGTTATTTTTACTGCTCTCTGCTAGTTCTGATAGTTCAACTATTAACGGTAAAATTGAAACATGAGGTGAAATTTTATTTCAGGACTGGGAAGTATCTTTCAAAGACGATGTAAAAAATAGAACTAGAATCAGTTTCCTAAATCCCAGGCTCCTACTAT
Source organism: Camelus bactrianus (assembly GCF_048773025.1). NCBI lineage: Eukaryota > Metazoa > Chordata > Mammalia > Artiodactyla > Camelidae > Camelus > Camelus bactrianus. The sequence goes on from NC_133540.1 coordinate 38,865,717, forward strand.
TCCAGAGCATCACAGTGGTCTGTTCTTGAGAACATTTTTCCTAAAGTATTATCATCTATTTATAAACAATGAATTTTATACCATCCTTGTAATATGAGACCTGCCCCAAGGAAATGGAATCTGTCCTTTAAATGGGTAACAGTGTGTATTTTAACAGCATAAAGTATTAACAGACAAAGAGTTAGGTCAGTGTCCCTCCTAGGGTAGTAAATATAATTGATTTACCCTAAAACTGTTCTATTTGAATCATCCTCTCTCCTCTCACAAAACTTGAATGTTTTTATTTTTTGCAACCTTTTTTTTCTATAACTATTCACTTTTAGCTTTTGTCTCTAGTGCATGATCTCATATTTTTGCTTTTGTTTTTAGTATAAGAACATTTATAAAATTGCATTTTTGTTACTGCAATTCTGTTTTATTTGTTGTGTGACAAACGGCAAATTCTTTATTTATTGTGCTGTTATCTCTCTGTGTGGAATGCCTTGGTAAGAGAGATCGTTATGACTGTTCTCATTTATGACCAAGCTTCTATTAATGTTATTTCTGTGAATACACTATCTTGATTGTACTCTCCAGAAAATTTTGCTGTCAGTGAAAATAAAAGGAAAATTAAAGTAAAGCTAAAAACTGTCCATAAATCAGAGTCCTGTTCCTACCTATACCTTCAAAAACTTGGCATGAAGCATACCCTTTGTGAGGGGTAATCCACTGTTGGCATTTGAATGATAGAGAAGGAGAAAACCACAATGAAAAAGGAATGAATCTGAGACCTGAAATGGGAATGAAAGTAGTCTAACATATTCCCAGTAAATGAAAGAACTTATATGCATTTGAAGTGTAAAGAAAAAAGAATAATCAAATGGTAACTGCTTGAACATTTTTTCCAATTTAAAAAAAAATGATTTCTCAGAACATTTTGCATTAAGTTGTGTCAGAGGAAGAAAAGTGTACCCTTAGAATGTTTCCAAGAGGTGAAAATGTGATCTCCCTTGGTTTACTAGTAGGGAACGGAAGTACTGGGAAAGTTAAATAACCTTAAAATGGCTGAAACTTAGATAGTTTAATTCTCAAATGAGTACCACATCAAATAGATGTGTTATGTCTTTTCAAAAGGCACATTTCCCTTTGTAGAAGTGATTGCAATTACAAATGAAATTTCAATTTATTTTTTCCATAGATTACACACATGAAGGCTAACCACATTTAAATACATTTTGCTTTTCAACTTCACTTCCTTTCCGTACATATTATCATTAAGAAAAAGATTTGCATAACTTCATTCTGTCTTCATTTAAAGTGCCAACAGTAATTTAGGAAGCAAAGCTAGGAATCAATGTTGGAATGATGTGAAGTAAATAAAATGCAATATTGTATTAAACACAAGACCTGTGTTATCTTGTCCATGTAGTAAGCATTCTGAGTCTCAAACTCCTTGCTTCTCCAGCCTCCCCTACCTCTTCGTACTTTCCATGCCTACAGGTTAAGGGGCTACTAGTGTGATACCTTCACTTTTCCCTCCTGTTTCTTTCACAGGTAATAGTACCCCAGTGAAAGCTGGACAGTCCAGTGCCATCAGAACAACTGACCTCTCATCAAATCTGTATTTCCTCTTCTTTGATACCCTGCCCCTCCTCAGTTTGAAACAACCAAAAACCACTTAAATCAAGGAGATTCCTTTCTCCATGCATTATTTCTTAACTCCTTGGCCCCACTGGCGTCTTTTTAATGTTCTTAAATGGTAACCATCCATGAAGGGACTCATCTTCCAAAAATGTAATTGACACTGAATCTGTTGGTTAACAAGTCTTCCTTTTAAATGCTTGTTTATAGGATGATGAGAATTGGCTTTTTTCAAATTCTTCTATGTTATTAACATGGTTATTCATTTAACATTTCTATCTTTCTTGGTATTTAGCAGATGGGACTTATCACTTTGTTCATCATTTAAATTGTTACTTCTCCTGTCACACATATATCACATTTACCATCTACCGGTAGATAACTACTAAGGAAAAAGTTACCTTCTTATTGGAGTCACTGAAGAAGTGTCATTTGTGAAAACTGGCTTAGTTTCTCTGCTTCATCCTTTTGATACTGACTAATGTCAGAAAATATTCAAGACCGAGTTTGAATTACTGACACATTAAAAATCCAAAAAATAGTGAATCTATTTAAAATTTAGTTGTATGGGTGAAAAATGGATTGCCTGATTAAGCAAAATTGCAACCCTACATGAATTCACAGAATGGTTCCAAACCAATTCAGATAATTTGCTAAACTACTGAAAAGTTTTTATGTCTCCATTTCAATTCAATGTATCTTGATAACATATCATCGCAATATCAAAGATTAAGGACACACTGAACACTGACTAGGCACTAAATATTGTTATACAAAATTTAAGTCAAACCATATGAAAATTTTAAAGATTTGTGTTGTTTTAAAAAAGAAAAAAACAGTGTAGGAATTTTAAAAAAGCCAGCATACTGACTTCCTTAATTGCAGGTTAAATTCATCAAACAAAGCTATCTTATATTTATAAGCTGCCTTATATATTATGAAAGTATAAGATGCCATACTGATTGTAATCATTTTTTTAATACATTAGGATGCCTCTAATTGTGAATGATAGAAACGATTCTATGTGGTTACATAGCATTTTAATTAATAAATTAGCCTATTTGGGCCACTGAAGATTCATCTCACTCAGTTTAGTTTCTAAAACAAACTAAAAATGTCACTTTTTTTTTTAAATAACTGAAGGATATCTACAGTTCCACATTGCAATTGGAAAAAAAAAAAACAAAAAAAAAAAACAAACCTTTATTGCCCAAATTGTGGTTTCATTCTTCATCTGTGTAACTGGAATCATAGTCAAGTTTATACATTTTATATACCAGAAATAACAGGACCTTTAACATAATCTAAACCAAAACATAATTGAACAGGTAGGTACTGTATAATCGATCTGAAAATACTATATACTTCTCATTAATTTGTATTTTTATGATAAGATAGCTTATACAACTTGTGGAGCTGTTAAAAGGTTTTTATGGGGAGATGGCATTGCAAAAATTGCTACCAAAATTTACATACTTCCTGACTTTTAAAATTGCAGTAACACATCCTACCCTGGCACTTTAAAGTAATAGTTTTCTATTTCCTTTTATGACTTCTGCAAGTTGCTCCTAATTCTTGTTTGCTTTTTCAGATTTTATCTCCTCAATTTATTTATTTTATGGTACTCCTCCTTGATAACTTATCCTACTGTCCACATTTTATAGCAATCTTCTCCAAATTTTTGCATGTATATAGTTCTTTATATAATCACCAAGATTTTATCAATTTTTTTCATGTCTTTTCTTTGTTATTAATATAATAGGGATCATATTTTTGAGATATGAAGCTAATACCTTTTCATTCTCAATAAACTTTGCTCCTCTGACTCACTATTTTAATAGAAGGATAAATTTATACAATTAGAAGTAAAGAGGTCATTCTGAATCACTATGCTGTACACCAGAAACTAACACAACATTGTAAATCAACTATACTTCAATTAAAAAAAAAAAAAGGATAAAGGGGTCATTTCATTTGTTCTATGTTTTAAGTTAAATGTTTTAAGTGCTTACAGAGACACTAGCATAGAAAACGTTTATTGAGGAAAGAAATTGTTTTTTCTAAACATAAAACACTTCTCTGTATGTATTAAGGGTCAGGCTGGGATAGGTGAGCATGGAGTGCTCCTATAAGCCAAAGTTAAGTGCTAGAAAATGAATATTAACTAGGAAAGGTCCATCACCACAGGAAAGAAAGGTAACTTCAGCAATTGTTAAGAGCATAAAGCCCTCAAGGTGAATACACTGAGAAGGGTAAAATATCAGATGTTAGTGTCTTTATCCCCACCTTCAATGATCTTAAGAGGAACTTGTAGAACAAAGCAATACCTTTGGGGAAGGTGTTTCTCCTTTCCCTGACCCTCGCTGCACAGGAGAGCGGACAGGGAAGGAATAAGGGCAGGTGTGTGCCTCTAGGGTAGCATCTCTCCTCCTCACTGCCTTTGGACAGCCTGGAGGAGATTCAGATTTTCTTCCTCACCCAAAATGGGGGAGAAGCTGATATTATAAACTGTACTGCCTTTCAAACTGCTTTTATCTAAATGAAGGAAACCTTTCTAAAAAACCCCAGGTGCATTTCTTGTTTTATTAGCAGGTACATTCTGTAGTTTAAAATCACTAACCACAAAATATTCTAGACAGAAGAAGTACAGACATTTCCTTTGGAAGAAGACCTTTGTGTTAGAGTTTTAGGTTCCAAATAATCTATACAACTTTCAGTAAATCTTATTACATGAGATGCACAATCCAAAAATGGAATTAAGAATGGTTCATAAATTCTCACCAGAAAAATATTTCACCTGTCTCTGCCTTGTGATTTGTATCTCTTCTGCAAACTTATGTCCAGAGGCTGTCAGTATGGATTTTGTAAACCTCCTCTGGAGATGTTCTGTAATTGCCAAAGGTGTAGGCTAGCAAATACAGGACAAGGCCACATGGCAATGAGCAAAGTATCGTTGTAGGAAAAGTCTGCAAAGGACCGATCACTGCAACTGACTTAATCCTTCACTATTTTTTTTCTCCCCACTTTCCTCTTGGATGGCATTTGAGCAGAAGGGGCAGGATGTAAATCACTCCTTAATTTGACAAATATTTACTGTGCACTTACTATCAGATACTGATCCAGATGTTTGAGAAACACTGATGAACAAAACAGACAAAAGGCTTGAAGACCACTACACACTGATTGGAATGGTCAAAATCTGAAATACTGACCACAACTGCTGGCAAGGATACAGGGCAGCAGAAACTCTCATGCATTGCTGATGAAAATGCAAAATGACACAGCCACTTTGGAAGACAGTTTGGAGTTTCTTACAGACTTGAACGTACTATTCCTATATGATCCAGCAATTGAGCTCCTTGGTATTTACCCAAAGGAGTTCAAAACTTATGGCCACACAGAAACCTACACACAGATGTTTATGGATGTTTTTCCTAATTGCCAAAACTTAGGAGAAACCAAGATGCCCTTCAGTATGTGAATGAAAACTGTGATACAATCAGACAATGGAATACTATTCCGTGCCAAAAAGAAATGAACTGTCAAAGTTTTGAAAATACACGGAGGAAACTTAAATGTATGTTACTAAGTGAAAGAAGCCACTGAAAAGGCCACATACACTATACTCCAACTGTATGACATTATAACAAAGGCAAATCTATGAAGACAGTAGAAAGATCAGTGGTTGCCAGAGGTCTAGAAGGGGAATGAATAGATGGAGCACAGAGAACTTTTAGGACAGTAAAAATAATCTGTATATTACTCTAATGGTGGATATATGTCATAATACATTTTTCCAAATCCATAGAACATACAACATCAAGAATAAACCCTAATGTAAGTCTTGGACTTTGGGTGATTATGACGTGTCAATGTAGGCTCATCATGGTAACAGATGTACCATTCTGGTGACGGATGGTATGAATGGGTCAGGTTCTGCATGTGTGGGTTCAGGGGATATGTGGAAAATCTCCTCAATTTTTCTGTTAATCTAAAGTTGCTCTGAAAAAATAAATAAATAAAGCTTTAAAGAGAGAAGTGAAGAGCAAAGAGCTAGCAGAGAGAAAGCCCCAGACCATAACTGCCATGACAGAACAGATCAACATAACACCAGCACAGGCAGACAGTTCACATCAGGTGTAATGAACAACAGGATAGAGAAATGACCAGAGGCCCTGCTTTGTTAACCAATACACCCCTAGTGCCTCAAACAGCATCTGGCCTATTACAGAGGCTCAGTAAATATCTGTTGAATGTGTGGATGACTGTATGCTTTTCCTTAAACCCATATATGCTAGCCAGGTAGAAAGACTGAAAAAACACTGCATTATTACCATTAAAAAAAAAAAAAACAGTTATGACCTAAACATGCTTAAGTTTTAAGCCTCAAGAAAATCATGGTAGCATTAAATACAGTAAAACTCAGTGTTTTCTGTGAGCAGCATGAGTTGGAAATCAAGAAAAACTGAGACCAAATATGAGTGTATAATTAGATATTTGGTAATATTTTGCTCTTTCCCTTGGGCATTTTTTTTTCTAGATTGGGTGCTACAGTCCAAATCTCAAAGCAGATGCTCCCAGAACCACCCTCTTTCTGGTATCACATGGCCAGTGAACAATTTGGTCTCCACACCTGTACTACAATGTTAATAATAGTCATAGCACCATTCACCTCAACTGAAACAAATAATGAAACTTTTAAATTAGAAGAGGAAAGCACTAGGGAATTTGTAACAGGAGCGTCTGTTTTCTCATGTTATTTTTTCCTACAGAAAAGCTCATCCGTTCTGGTGTAGATATGGAGAATTTAATAATAAGTTTCTTTGCCATTTGAGACTTTAGCAGATGTCTTGAAAGGAAAAAAATAATTTTATTTAGAGAAAAGAAACTACAGTTTATATCATATCAGTTAGGAAGGCTAACAGTTGCAAAAAATAAACTCAAAATGAATAAGTTCTCAAATGTAGCAAAAGTTTCTTCCTTCTCATATAACACTCAGTCTTAAGTGAAGGTCATTTGAAGACCAGACTCATGAAGACTCTACCATCATTAACCGGTCATTTCCATGGTTACCCTGGGAGGGAGCTCCTTTCCAGACAGACCCGAGGGAAACGGTCATGGAGGAGTACAATTAGGAGGTCATTGGGAACCGAGTCTGAAAGTGTCCTAAGTCACTTGCAGTGAGAGCTCACTGGCTGAAAGCCGTCACGTGGCCACACAGGGAGGCCATGAGAGGCTGCCTGCTGTATTTTGGTCAGCAGAACAGTCTCCACACAATATTTAGGAGTGCCTGCACTCTTAGAATGTCATGAAAAGTCATTTATATAATATCTACAAAAGTTTCAGTTTACTACTCTAATTCTCATACTAAAATCTCAGTACCTTGATAGGAAAACTTATTTTTATTTTGATTCATTTTTCTGGCTCCAGAGACTGGCATAATTTTTGACCTGTCAAAGGTACTCAATCTATAAATAATTAAAATTAAGGAAAAAACAGAATAACATCCAAATCCTACACAGTAATCTTTTGTGGCTGGCAAGGGAGTGTGATGGGAAAAGATTGGTAACAATAGTTATTATCAGAATCAACCCACTTTTCCAAAATGAATATGACTACTCTTCCCAAATTCTGACAGATATCAAAAAAGTGCTTCCTGGTTGTGAGGGTATGGAGAGGAGAGGGTGAAGACTTCTTGCAAAGCAGATCCAGGGAACTCTCTATGGTAAAAATCAAAAACAAAAAACCAAACAAACAAACAAACAACCAAAACAACAACAACAAAAATAGCTGTTCTTTATTTTGATTGGGGTGGGCCATTGCATTTGTCAAAACTCACCAAAATGTATATTTAGTATCTGTGCATTTTGTTGCTTATAAATTATATTTCAATAAACTAGAAAAAAATCACAATTAAATAATGGCTGAGAAGCAAAAATCAGAGAATTTGGTGATCTCTCACTGAGTCAAATCAAATCTTCCCTAATTTGATAGCAAGTTGGTTCAGAGAAAGTCTTGAGCAGGATATTATATAGCATGTTGCATTGGCAGTGACTCAGTTCTGTGACCTAGATGCTTGTCTTCCCATTTCAACCTCAGGTTTCTTACGGAAGAGAACAGCTAATTAGATCTAATCATCTTAACCTTACACCATCAGCAGTGACCAGAGAAGCAGTGCTGAAGAAACCATTATGGACCCTGAAGAACAAACTTCATTTAAGGACCCTTCTATATTTAGGAAAAATCTTATGACTTTGTTTAGTTTTAACAGAAATCCAAATTGTGACACAGGAGAAAAATCCACCTGCATTAACAGGGTGGCAATATCTGAGAAAGTAAGTATATCCCCCCAAAATATATTGCAAATTTGTGTGTGTGTGTGTGTGTTTGTGTTGGGCTGCACACCACAGGCCTACAAACGCTGTGCTTGCCCAGCTTCAAGAACAAAAAGAGAGCCTGAATTCAGTGACAGAGACATGGATGGTTTAATGGATACGGGATCTTACATGTATGAAGCAAGGTCCTGGAGTGATACTCCATCATGTACAGAAGACGATGGGCAGGATATAGTGGCAGTCTTCGCTCCTAGGAGTCGGGTTACTAGTTATGGGGGAACTGACATCAGGTTGGCTCACTGGTTACCAGGGAAACCAGCCAAAGAGCAAGCCCCTCACTGACCCCTCTGACAAGCTATCACAGTGGAGATGTTCCGATCTAAAGGTTAGAACAATTACCAGCTGGGGCAGAAACACGTATGTAACAATAATGTGACTGGGGTGCAGATGAAGCAGGTATGGTCCAGCAGGGTATGGACAGAGAGCAAGAGAACAGTCATCTTGAGTGGCCTGACCATACACTCCACCCCTACAAATCCTGTATGACCCTTACTATCTTGGTTTGCCCCCTCTTCAGTGATATCCCTGGAGACACATAGAGGGGCACTGCAATCAGATACCACAAATACAATACAGACACCAGCAGCTAAAGGATTTCAAGAGTAAGATACTTAGTATGCTAAGAATAGTCATTTGCCAGGATGTGGGCAAATTTTGGAGCCAGTGCTTACCTGGTCAATGGAGAGGGAGTCAATGGTGGCAGCATCCTATCCAGTTATAAGGAAGGTAAGGCCACCGATGGTTTTCACAAACCCAGAGGCACTCCCATTGGGAGAGGAAGGCCTATCTTTAATGGAAATATTCTGTTGACCTAGCCAGGAGTTGGCAATATGACAGGTCTGCCACCCCATGTTATGTTGAGTGCAATTAGGGGTGGACCCATTAGGTCTTTCCAAACAAAAAACAGTTAATACCACTAGTTAGACTTGTGTGTCCAAAAGCCAGCCTATTCCATTCCACACAGCATAGCCCAGGAGTGTTCATGGGGAGTCAGTTGTACAGTAATGTTTACCAGCAGGGATCTTCTGATAGATTGGCATGTGGAAAGGAAGATGGTGAGGGTCTTTTTTCCCTGCTATCTGTCATCCCCACAGAGTCATATTAGTTGGGTCAACTTTTCCTGGAAGTCTGGAGAAGGGCAACAAAGGCATCTCACTGTAGACCCAGCAATCAGACTCATTTTGCAGTAAGGCCATGGTTGCTCCCCAGTCCTTGAATAGATTCCCTCTGCTAAGGCTAGGGATGAGATGTGAGACATCTAACAGGCACAACACAGGGGAGATCCTGACCATTAAGCAAAATACAAGCAGTACCCACATTCTGAGATAATCCTACACCTGCCTGTGGTTTTTGTCCTGGTCTGCAATACAGTTCAGAAAACTCGAATTATCAGTAATACAAGAACGTGTCCAAAATCACATCTACAATGGCTTCCTAGTTTTACCTTGGATGTCTGAACCACAGCTGCTCCATTTTGACTTTCAAATGCAATACCTCTCACAATGGCCAAAGCAGATGTACAATGCATGTTATGCCACAAAACAGGCAACTCTGGTCAGGAAAGTTTAAGTAAGCCATGTATAAGCCAAAATGACTTCCTCATACCTCCATATGTGAAGATTTTAGTCATTCCCCTTTTGAAGGCCTATCTTTCAACAGACCAAAGCATATGTCCCTTGAAGCCAGGGTGAATGCTGCCCTGGGGCCAGGTTATGTCTCTTGGTGCTAGGCCTCCTTTATAGTTGCCTAGTTATCCACGTTGGGGGAAAACTGATCAGGCATCCTGAAGCTCAGAGGTATGTAAACAGGGGAACACTTTATAGGCTATACATTTTACCACTTATATTGCATTGTTACACAAACATTATACATGTGCTTTCAGCGAAGAGTTAAAGCAAGCAGTGGTACATCATGAGTGGTTATACTCTTTGACAGCTTCACTAGATCATTTTCATGATGAACATCAGGACAGAAGTATGGCTAACACAATAACTTTCATAAATACAGACCTCAATTAGCAGAACTAGAATTTAATATCCCCTGAAACATATTATTTTCTCTGTAAAATTACTGTCATCTCCACCAAACCCAGCCAAATCGACTAATTTATTTGCAATTGATCACCCAGGCTCCTCCACACTGGCTGTGGTGGAGCTCCTCAGAAGGAGTCTCAGGGCCAGGAAAGCCACGCCAAAGGCCAGCTGTCAGGCTCCACTTGGTGCATTTCTCTTTCTAGAGGTCTCCAAAACATCAAGATTCCTGCACCTGCCAGGAGACAGTCTTTCCCATTCACCTGATAAGGCTGTATGGAACCAAAGAGTCTCCAATTTCTGGACAGATGAGGCAGAGAGAAAAGAGAAATGTTTCAGTTCTACCCACAGGTGTAGTTTACCAAATTACTGTAAGTCATAGTGAACTTGAGGGGAAGGGCTTCCCTATACCTACAAAACACAGATCAAAACTAGTAATATTTCAGACAAAAACCATACAAATTATAATGATATCCACCAGTTCACTCAGTAACCAATCCTTTTAACTTTTTATGAAGCCATAGGTTTTCCCTTAGGATTCTTTCATTTCTTACTCGGTTCAGCAGAATGATCTGAAATTTATCAGACCTACACTTGTCAAAAGATCCTTCCTGTGAATCTTTTGGAGGACGAAGCACTTTTGCAAAAGCATCAGAATACAACAGTAACTGTCTAAAGTGACAAAAGACTTAAAAGTCACAGCTAAACACCAGAGTACAATGTAATCAATAAAGAACATTGGTTAGAATAACTAGAATTATGACTGACTATAATCTTTACCCTTAAAAACCTTAATCTCTGGCAAACACCAAGAAGCAAGTAATTGCAAACTGTTTGTCATAGCAGCATTTCCTGATCAGAAAACTTACACTTTAGTCTTCCTCTCCCAAGAAGAAGAAGGTAGGTAAACTTAGGCCTGCCCAACAATTAATGTTCCAATATTTTATCCTACTTGAAATGACCCAGGTGTCAATGAATTCTCTTCATTTAACTTAGCTTAGTTTCAAGTTACCAAAATCTGGAGAGACTATTTTAGGTAGACATTCCCAAAACACAATTATCCCTAGAGAGTTTAAAAAGGCGTCTTTTTTTTTTTTCTTCACTCTTAGAGATCACGTATAATTAAAGTTTCTGGGACCCCAGGTAGATTATTTACATCTCAAAGGCTAAGGAAGAGAAAGACCAATTCCTTCTAGAAAAGCTCATTTCCTCTAACAGCATATGCAAAAACCAGTTTTAGAATATCAAAAGAGGACATCTTCAGGGATTTTTTTTTCTTCAGTTTTTAAACAGCCAATTCAATTTAAACAAGTAACAGTAACAGACAATAAGGCATAGCATTCACTCACAGTCACATGGTTCACTTCCAGAGAAACATGGATCAGATTCACGGCAACCTTCACCTCAGCTGTAGCTCAGCCTCTGTAGCCTTTCTTAATTAAGAAAGCAACAGCCAGCCCACAGCTGTGGCCACTTGTTTTTCCCATTGTAATGGCGGCCATTATCTCCGCAGCACTCTTAGGTGTGTCCATGAGTTCTCTATACTTGCTTAGCAGCCTCCATCTTCAAGAATAGCCACCACAGGACCCACATGCCAGTGGACAGCCACCCCAGGATTACCCTGGCAACTTTTAGGCCCCAAATTTTAGTGGACGCTCCCCACAACTTTGTATTCCCTTGTCCTTATTCCCAGTATCTCAGCACTCATGGGAGTTTCCTCGGTCTCCTGGCTTCTCCTCCAGTTGCTGGGCTGCACCCCACAGTCCTGCAAGTTCTGTACTTGCCTGTCCTAGAGACCGAAGAAAAATCCCAGGGTCAGCGACAGGGATGTCAATGGTTTAATGGATAAGAGGGAGCTTATATGTCTGATGCAAGGTCCTGGAGTGACTTCTGGAACACCATGAGCAGCAGCCAGCCAGCAGGACCTGACCACAGCCTTCGCTCCCAGTGGGAGGGGGAGATTAGCAGTATTAAGGGGAATTGACATCAGGTGCGCTATAGGTTACCAGGGAAACCAGCAGAAAGGCACGCCCCTCACTGCCCCTCTGATAAGCTATCATGGTGAAGATGTTCTGATCTAAAGGTTAGAACAATCACTAGCTGGGGCCAGAAGCAAGTATGTAGGAAGGTCAGTTATGTGAGTGAGGTGTTGGTGAAGCAGACACTGGTCCAGTGGTAGAGCAGGGGATGGACAGAGAGCAAGAAAACAGCCATCCTGGTGGCCTGATCATACAGCATGTATATGTGTGTGTGTGTACAGTGTAACATACACACTGTTATAGTGCAACAGACAGAATTCTCACTAAATTTTCTGAAAGTACTTTTGGAATATTTCATGTCAGCTATCATATAAGATAAGTATGAGACTTACCCAGAACTATCACATGAAGATTTTGAGGAGCAACAAGATTGTTGCTCCAAAATTATAGTAATAAAACAGCGAGAGAAGTGGTCAGAGTGACAATATCCATATTCAAAAGTACTTATTAATCGCTCTTAGTTTTGATGATGACCTGTCAGTTTAGAGCTTACACTGTGCCTTAGGCATCCAACCTGCCCACAGCATACTAGGCGTTGCACATGAAGTTAACAGAGATGCTACTCCCCACTGGGAAGTGTTTGCAGAAACCTTCCTCTTATGCTGAGTGAGTCATTGTTGAAGGTTTGTGATTCACAGCATTAGCTTTTTTTATGAAAACAAACAAGCAAATAAATAAATAGCTAAACAAAGGTATAGTCTCTTCCTCCATACCCCTCATTTTTATTATAATGTATCCAGTTTGATAAAAGCAAAGACAGGCCAGACATTATACTAATGTCCAAGATGAAGGAACACATAAAGCAAATGATTTATAGACTATCTGGTTTTCCACAGAAAGACTCTCTCAACTCCATAATTTATTTTACTGTGAAGGGAAGCTTTCTTCTCATGTAGCATGAAAAATCTCTGTTGATATTTAACTCTCTGAGTTTCCATGAAAATATCCAAATTCAAAAATACTCACTAATTACTCACAGTTTTTATGGTGGTTTAGAATGTCACTCAGAATAATCCACTTTATGATAGAATAACTTTTCTTAAAGAAATTTGATTTTTATTCTCAATGGTTTTCAATTTTCTTTTTTTCTGTTAACCTGCCTTCAGAAAGTTAACCACTCTCCAGGATCTCATATCCTGAATATCACCCTCTTCTATGAGAAAAAAAATTTGATTTAATCATATCTCTACTTGACTCCACACTTTTCTCATTTTATTTAGTTCTAGTGTAGGCAAAAAGGTACTGCTGATAAATGTTCTCCTTCAATTTGTATAATATGTTTTTTCCACCTCAACTGTGTTTTTTTAATCCTTAGACTGAAAACATAAAAATGAGTTATATGATGTTGAGCAATTGATTAGTTTCAAATTAACAAATAAAACCATGTAAAAATATCAACCTTGTAATGCATGACAGTACATAAATTGTCTTTCTATTTGGTATCATGCTGTTTTAATTATTACAAGTGTAAAATGATAAAGCTATAGAGAATGATAATTCTCTCCCTTTCTTTCTCTTTTTGTCTATTTTTAGGACATATCTATTTTATTCCTATTTTAACACTGGCACCAATTTGTCTAGTTTCCAAAAATATACTGTTGGTATTTTTACTAGGATCACATTAAATTTAGATTAATTTGAGGGAGAACTGACATTCCTATGATGTTCCAATTTTTTTTTCCAAGAATGTGTCTTTCCTTGCACTGAAGTCTTCCTCTGTGTTTCTCTGTGGCATGTAAGGTTTTCTTCATAGATTTTACATGCTACCTGTTAAGCTTTGTATTTTATCTTTTGGTGTTTTATTTTTCTACCTAGTTATCATCCCTATAAGAAGCCCATTTATTCCACATGTATCAGTTCTGCACCCAGCCCTGTAACTGCTTTGTCTTATTATTTATAATAGTCTTCCAATTGATCCTTCTAGGTTTTGCAAGGAAAATAAAAATTATTATTCTCAAGTAATGACAATTTAAAATTCTATGTTTCAATTTTTGTTTCTAAATTTATTCCTCAATGTATCCCCAATATCATTGGCTAATGCCTCTGGAAAATTTTTAATCAAAATGTTGACAGCAAATTTTGTTGCTTCATTATTGATTTCTGAGAAAATGTTATTAATGTTTTCTCAATTAGAATATACAAGCTATTTTTGCATATGTATAAACAGGTCATATAGACACTATTATGATTTTAAAAATCAAGAATAGGTGTTAAATTTTATTAAGAGAATTTCTTTATAGGAAGATATGTATGACTGTCTCTTTTGACTTGCTAAATGTGTTGATTTATAGTTATAGCTATCCTGCTATATAACCACACTAACATTCCAGGAATAAACTGCACTTGCTTTATTATTTGTTAAATAAACAACTGAATTTTGCTAGTTATTTTTAAAATATTTTTATTTTAATATATTTGAATTTCCTGTGGTTTTCTTTTGTGTGTATATCTTTAATGGAATTTTGTTATCAATGTGATGCACCCTAATTCTAAAAGAGATAGGAAATTTTCTTTTTCTTTTTCTTTTTTCATATGCTTTGAACAACTGAAGTTTAACTGCAGTTATCTATTACTTAAAGTTTGGGAAGAATTCCTTTGAGAAAGCATCTGGGCAATAGCTATCAGACAACCTTATCTTTTGAATGGTAAATCATGAGTGTAGTTTTCCAGACCCACTTTCTGGGGTCAGTTTTGGTGATTTATATTTTACAAGGAAAGCATTTATTTCATCCATGTTCTCAAACTAAATTGCAAAGATTTGAAAAGATTAGTTGTTTGGAATTCTACTAATTTCTATAGTATTTGTGGTTATTTCACTATTGTCATTGATAAAATTAAGTAACTGTTCTTTTTATTCATGTTATCAATTTTATTTGCAACAAACAGGGCAATAGGTTTTATTTACTGATATTTAACTCTTCATGCTTAATTAATTTTTGCTTTTATTTTTATGACTCACTCTTTTCTTCCATTTGTTTCTCTTGTTCCAAACATCGAAAAATTGAAAGCACAGTTTTTAATATATATTACGTTTCCTCTGTGCACTATTTTAGCTGTGTTTTTCATAGATTTAAAAATATTTTTTTAACTGACATAATTTTCTGAATCATTTACAATTTTAGTTTGATTTCCTATTTTATATAAGAGATGCATAATAGAAAATTTTCATTTCCTGGCAGAAAAATCATTCTTATTAGTTTTTACTTTATTGCATTGAGGTCATATTATTTTTAATCTGGAATTTATTAAGCTGTTCTTTAGGGCCCAATATAAGGTCAATTTGTGACTATTACTTAGGAATTTGAAAAAATATGTATTCTCTCATCCTTTGGAAATACACACACATATTTACATGTTCATTTAATATAGAATATATTATAATGTTCATATTATTGAGAAGTGCCTAAAAATTTACTATTACTATGGGATTCTATTTCTGTTTTTTCTGTAGATTTAGCTCCATTAATGTTGAAACTTTTTCTTTTTTTTTGGTGCATAGATAATTACCTAGTTAGTATGTCTTTACCCATTTATTAATTTCTAATCAGTATAAATATTTTTGTGTTAAGAATGTTTTCTTATTATACCATATTGTGCTCTGAGGTCCAGTCTGAGAATTTTATTATTTTAATAAATAAGTGTAGTCCATTTGCATTTAGTGGTATGAATTTTTTTTTTCCCTTGGCTCTTGAAATTCTATGTTTACGTTAACCTATTATTTCTTTTTGTAATTTTTGATATTAGTTTTATTTTTCTTTTATTCCTGTTTTTTATACATTTATGATACTAACTTTGTATAAGAAATTTAATCCTCTTTCTTTGACAATGTCTATTAACTTCCTGCTATGAGTAATGGCATAATTCAGTGTTTGTACTTCCTTTTCTCTCCCTTTACTTCCTTCTTCCCCTATGTTGTTTAGCTTTATACATTAAAGTATACACTTATAACTTTATACCATTATATGGCTTATTTAACTTGTATTTATAAAAGATTAGATAATCATCTCATTCACCGTAATTCCATTGTTTTCCTCATAGTATAATTTTAGTTATGCCATTTCTATGTTTTCAGAGCATATAATGTTTTCATCCTATTATCATATTCTCCATATTTGTTTTTATCCTAGTTGTTCAGGTAAATTAATGTCCACTGTCACTTATTTTCCCATAGTTGCCTGGATACTTATGTAAATTGACACAGAATATGTACATTGTCCATTCCTACTTTGAAGGCTTTGTAAACATGCTCTCCTGTTTCCAGAGTTAAATGATGTGACAAGGAATAGGGAAATCAGAATAATTCTGTTCCTTTACATATGACTTGACTTTTTATGCTTAGATTCCTAAAATTTTTTTTCTTTTATTTATTTAAGGTGCAGTAAAATTTACCAGGCTGTATTTCAGTATTCATGTATTGACTGTTCTGTGTTAGTTTTTCTTGCTATAGGTGACTTTTTAATCCCCTACAGATCCCCATCTTTTATTTTTAGAAAGTTTACATTATTTTATTTTATTTTGTAAAGTTTTATTTTATCTTAGAATAGTTTTACTGTTTTCTTTTCTAGTAATCAATTCATTTTCCTTTTGGGACACCAATTTTGCAAAATGGAATACCACTGCCTGTGTTTTTTTATCATTCATTGTTCTCTATTTTTAAAAACTCTTTGTCTTCATTTTATTATTCATCCACTAGTATTTGCCCAATTTTATCCCCCATGCCAATGACTGTTTTCAGCAATATATAATTCATTAATTGCTGAATCCAATGAGGATTCATTTTTTGGTGGTTTTGAATATGTGTGGATCTATGTTTGTGTTTTTCTAGGCTTTTTTCCTGTGCTTTGCATTTTCCCATTTTATTTCCTTCTGAATTCTCATCATATTATCATTAAGAAAAAGACTTGCATATCTTTAGTCTGTCTTCATTTAAAGTACCAACAGTAATTTAGGCTTTCATCCAAAGCAGTTCCTCTAAGGTCTCACTTTTCAATCAAGTTTCCAAACTGTTTTATTGTTTGACTGGTAAACTGTTCACAGAGTGGGCTATTATTTGGTGAATGTGCTTTGCTTCTTTTTCTGAATTTTAAGAGCAAGGGGCTGCCATAAAAAATTACTACAAACTTGTGGCTTAAAGCAACAGAAATAAATTATTTTATAGTAATGTAGGCCAGAAATCTGGAACCAAGATGTCAGCAGCATCATGCTTCCTCTGAAAGCTCTTGAGAAGAGCACTTCCTTGCCTCTTTCAGGTTCTGGTGACCCCTGGCCTTTCTTGGCTGGTGGCAACCTAAGTCCAGTCTAAACCTTTATCTTCACATGAGCCTCTCTTCCTTGTCTTCACCCCCTTTTTTTAAAAAAAGGATAGCTGTCACTGGATTTAGTGCCCACTCTAATCTCATCTTGAGATCCTTAATTTATTACATTTGCAAAAACACTTTTTCCAGATAAGGTCACATTCATAGGCTCTGAGTGAACATACTGTTTTTAGGGTCACTATTCAGTCAACTACAGGATCTTAGCAAATTTCTATTTGCCTTTCTAACTTTGGGAAAAATGGTACTTTCTTCATAATTTATGGTTTGAGGTTACAAATGTCTCTCTTTCATCAAAACATTAACTTAATTTTTGTTTCTTATTACTTTTCCCCCAAGTTTTATTGAGATATAATTGACATGTAGCATTTTATAAGTTTGAGGTGTACAATGTATTTTGATATATTTATATATTGTAAAATGATCACTACTGTAGCATTAACTAATACCTCCCTCCCATCATATCATTACCATTTTTTTGTGTGTGTGGTGAGAACATTTAAGATCTACTCATTCTTTACACTAACAATAAATCAACAGGAAAAGAAAGTAAAGAGGCAATCCATTTTAAAATAGCACCCAAGGTAATAAAATACCTATGAATAAATCTAACCAACGAGGTGAAAGACTTATACGTGGAGAACTACAAAACACTGAACAAAATTTAAAAAGATGTAAAAAAATGGAAAGTTATCCCATACTCTTCCATGATTGGAAGAATCAATATTGTTAAAATGGCCATACTGCCCAAGGCAATCTACAGATTCAATGTGATCTTTATCAAATTGCCCAGAACATATTTCACAGAACTAGAACAAATCATATTAAAATTTATATGGAATCACAAAAGACCCAAAATTGCCAAAGCACTACTGAAGAAAAAGAACAAAGCTGGAGGAATAATCCCCCCAGACTTCAGATAATAATACAGAGCTACAGTAGTCGAAATACCACGGTATTAGTACAAAAACAGACATAGGGATCAATGAAATAGAACAGAGAGCCCAGAAATGAACCCACAAACTTTTAGTCAATTAATCTTTGACAAAGGAGGCAAGAACATGTAATGAACATACAATAAAGACACTTTCTTCAGCAAATGGTGTTGGGAAAACTAGACAGCTACATGTAAATCAATGAAGTTAGAATACTCCCTCACACTATACACAAAAATAAACTCAAAATGGCTTAAAGACTTAAACATAAGACACAATAAACCTCCTAGAAGAAACCATAAGCAAAACATTATCTCACATACATCTCAGCAATATTCTTTGAGAGCAGTCTACCCAAGCAATAGAAATAAAAGTAAAAATAAACAAATGGGACCTAATTAAACTTACAAGCTTTCGCACAGCAAAGGAAACCATAAGGAAAACAAAACGACAACCTACAGAATGGGAGAAAATATATGCAAAACATGAAACTGACAAAGGCTTGATTTCCAGAATATATAAACAGCTTATATGACTTAGTAAGAAAAAAACAAACAACCCAATCCAAAAACAGGCAGAAGACCCAAAAAAGCAATTCTCCAATGAAGACATATGAATGACCAATAGGCACATGAAAAATTGCTCAATATCACTAATTATCAGAGAAATGCAAATCAAAACTACAATGAGGTATCACCTCACACCAGTCAGAATGGTCATCATTCAAAAGTCCACAAATGATAAATGCTCGAGAGAGTGTGGAGAAAAGGAAAGTCTCCTACACTGTTGGTAGGAATGCAGTTTGGTATAGCCATTGTGGAAAACAGTATGGAGATTCCTCAAAAGACTAAAACTAGACTTACCATATGACCCAGCAATCCTACTCCTGGACATATATCCAGAGGGAACCCTAATTCAAAAAGACACCGGTACTCCAATGTTCATAGCAGTGTTGTTTGCAATAGTCCACACATGGAAACAACCTAAATGTCCATCAACAGACGAATGCATAAAGAGGCTGTGGTTTATTTATACAATGGAATACTACTTAGCCATAAAAAATATAAAATAATGCCATTTGTGGCAACACGGATGGCCCTGGAGAATGTCATTCTAAGTGAAGTAAGCCAGAGAGAGAGAAAAAATACCATGTGACATCACTCACATATGTGGAATCTAAAAAAAAAAAAAAAAGACAAATAAACTTATATATAAAACATAAATAGACTCACAGACATAGAATACAGACTTTCAGTTGCCAGAGGGGAGGGGAGTGGGAAGGGAAAAACTGGGACTTTGAGATTTTCAGATACTGACTGGTATATATAAAATAGATGAACAAGTTTATACTATATAGCACAGGAAAATATTTTCAATATCTTGTAATAGCTTATGGTGAGAAAGAATATGAAAATGAATATATGTATATTCACTATGACAGAAGAATTGTCCTGTACACCAGAAATTGACACAACATTGTAAACTGACTATACCTCAATAAAATAAAAATAGAAATAAATAAAATTTAAAAAAAGATCTCTCTTAGAAACAGGTAGGCATACACTACAGTATAATTAGTTATAATCAACATTATGTACTTTAGATCCCCAACTAAATAATTATTGATAGGTAAGGACTTACTAAAGCCATCTCCTTTACTGTTTTCTGGCTGTTGAATAGTTCCTTTGTTTCTTTTTTCCTCTCTTGCTGTCTTCCTTTGTGATTTGATCATTTCCCATGGTGATAGTCTTCAATTTCCTTCTCTTTATCTTTTGTGTATCTATGTAGATTTTCTGTGTGTTTATTACTAGGTTTACATAAAACATCTTATAGAAATACAGTCTATGTTAAACTGATCACTTAACTTCACTTGCATACAAAAGTTCTCCCCTCTTACTCCTTCTCTCCTACATTTTATGCTTTTCCAATCATAATTTACATGTTTTATACTGTTTATGCATTGAAATTTATTGTTAATACACTGCCATATTACAGCATTAGAGTACTGCTGTACACCAGAAATTGACACAACATTGTAAACTGACTATACTTCAACGCAAACATACAGTAAAAAAAAAAAGAAGCAAATCAGTTAGTCCAGCCACACTTAAGAGGAGGGGAATTAGATTCTACTTCTTGAAAGAAGGAGCATCAAATAATTTGTGGACCTATTTAAAACCACTGCAGCCATCTAATCACAACATTCTAAGGTCTCATGGTTTCTCCAAGTACATCTTTTCCATAAGTAAATTTTCTTCGTGTCTTCTCTTCTACGCACCAATGGAGTGTTAGCGCACCTCAGAGATTTGCTCCAGGTGCTCTCTGACTATCTGTCCATCCCACAGAATCTATCCTGGTGCTATGATATGTAGATATCTAAATTATGAAGAACACAAGTTATCTCTGTAGTTTAGATTTATATACCTAATATGAGAAACCCAGGGAAACAGTAGTCTCATAATGTTTCTTATCCAGGAGTACCAGGTTGGGACAGATAGGAAGAGTTGGGGGAATATAACAGATTTTTGATTTAACAGATGGGTCCACATTTGTTTCCTTTTATTTGTTTGTAATAACAATATTTATTCTAATTAGAAATCTCAAAGCATTATAAGAGAAAACTAGGTTTTACTTTTTAATTTTTATTGTCTGTTTTTCAAAATGAGACATGGTCTAGGACACTTTGGAAAGCACTGACTTAAAGAATGCTGTTCGCCAAGGCTCATTAATTGCTTTTTGAGAACACTACACATTATGTAAGCAGCAATACTTTGAAGGAAATAGTAACTAAACATTATGCATATTCCTATTTTTTGCTTAAAGAAAATGAGTAGAGCTTAATGAATTTAGCCTTTAGAATGGGACAGAAAATGTCTGAAGACAAATTGTCTAACAGTAGAGAAAAGGGTAGTTAGCAATTATTGTTAAAACCTTTGCCTCCCTACTCTAATATTTTAATGCTAAGGCATCTGGAAAATTTAATCTTTTCCCCTCAGGCAGTATTTTGTTTTGATATTTTGGATTCCTGAAACTTTCTGAAAAGATCACTATCCATTTATCGCTTTTTAATGAATTTTCAAAGAACCTAAGTTTTAAATTTATACTCCAAACCAGCCCTGGGTCACCAGTTCTTGCAGTTTTGTAACTTCTAAGCTGCCGTTTTCATCATTCAAACCACAGGCTCCATGTTACATATTTCTTTGTTTTCTAAGTGGGTTTATTTTCTTCTGACACAAATACCAAGGCAAAAATGTTGAGTCTGCGCACTGATGGTTATTTTTAACTTCTTCCAGTTAAAAAGATAGTCAAGATATCTGCCAAAGCAGCTCTGGCAAAAAACAAAAAACAAACAAAAAAACTATTTTAGCCAGTTTAGTAATATACATTTAATGCACTTTTTTCCATTTGCAAGATCCACCATGGGAATCTCAGCATTTTTATTTTCTTCCAGATGTAGAATAAAAATGGCAAGAGGTTATTTCAGGGCAGATTTTTGGAGAATAATTTGAATTAGCATGAAGTTAACATTTTCTAAATGGCTATTTCAGAAACTAGATCATTAACCTTTAGAAAAGACAAAAAAAGAAATATATTGGAACACTGTTCTAGTATTACTGGCTTCCAACAGAACTTGGGAGTAAGTAGCATAACTCCTGGACCAACTAAAAACAGAATTATTCATTAGAAACATACAAAACTTCAAAATAAAACACTCCTACCTATAAGATAACCCCACTCAATAAAATATATTAAAAAGCATTATCTAGAGTTATGAAATAAAATGAGATGAAAAATTAAAGATACAGATCTTCCTTGACTTACGATGGAGTTATGTCCCAATAAACCTATTGTAAATTGAAAATATTGTAAGCCAAAATGCATTTAATACATCTAACCAACCAAACATCACAGCTTAGCCTTGCCTACCTTAATGCACTCATGACATTTACATCAGCCTACAGTTGAGCAAATGCACCTAACACAAAGTCTATTTCATAATAAAGTGTTGAATAACTCATGTAATGGTTTGAAAACTGTACTGAAAGTGAAAAACAAAATGGTTGTCCAGGTAGAGAATGGTTGTATGTGTCTGGAGTGTTTACCCCCTGGTCACGTGGCTGATCAGAGCTGTGGCTGTGACTGCCAGCAGCACAACAGAGTATTGTACCACACATCACTAGCCAGGGAAAGATCAAAATTCAAAATTCAAAGTATGGTTTTTACTGAATGCCTATCACTTTTGCACCATTGTAGTCGAAAAATTGACTTTTTAAATTGAACCATTGCAAGTTGAGGATCATATATATATATTTTTCAAGTTAAATTAGAGCATTTCTTTTGGAAGAAATTGTGGAGTCTTATAAAAGAGACAGAATGTAGAGGAAAAGTAGAAGATTTAGGTGATTAACAATTTTATACAAACATGATAAAAACATCTAAAATTAAAATATTCTTCCATAAAAAGAATTATATGGAAGAAATATAGATCATATGGAAACACCTAAACATGAACTAAATAACCTGCTTTTACACTGAACTCAGACTCATGTGTATCAGTGAGAATGCTGCATCACTGCAATATCAGCAAATAACTAACATGGGCTGAAACAGCAAGGGGCGGTGATGGGGTAGGAGATACACAGGACATCCTTTGGAATCTGGGGTGTTGACTCAGAGTTAAAGATGAACTTATCCAAGAGGGAACTGGCTTCTTGCAGAATATTTGGGAACTAAAATCTACTCCACTGAAACCAGCTGTAGACTTCAGTGCTAGGACAATCCATTCTAGCAAAGTGCTGAGGTGATGGATGGAGTCTGGAAGCCACTGGAACAGCATATCACACAGCTGCAAGCTCAAGTCTTGGACTTCATTCTCAATCAAGCTGGTGGAAGTGCATGTGCTTCCTCTAATATGAAGCTATATAAGCTCCCAGCCCAGAGAACTAGATCTCTCTTCCAGAATCCAAATTCTTGTCCCACTATGTGCAGCTTCAGAGTATGATGAGCAACAGGGAAATGATGTAATGAATGCTCCTGTCTCTTAATTTTCCCCAATAATACTTTTTCAGGTCTCATGTGCCTATTCATTGGTCAACTGGCCTTCTTTGCCTAATAGTCATTTTGGGTAAGTAAGGTGGCATGTTTGTGCTGCTAAGTTCCTCAGAATTATACCCATTATGCATGCTTCACAAATGAAATAAGAATGTGTCAACATATAAGCTATTACTAAGGTGTTGCAATGCTTTCTGCTTATTGTCATATTTTCATTACTAGATTACAAACTCTTAGAACAAAGAACTCTTTTATTCATTGGATGATTTTTTTCATTTCATTTTCATTTTTGCATTATTTCACCACATAAAATATTGTGTGGACAGGCTCCAGGATGGCTCCCAATTTCCCCTGCTTTCTGTTGTTCATGCTTCTGTAAGATCCTCTCTTAGTGTGGGTGGGATCTGTGATTTGTTGCTAACCCATAGAATATGATAAAGACCATGGAATATTTTCATGATTATATTGCCTAAGATTGTGCCTTCTATCTTGTTAGCAGATCTTTTCTATTGACTCTTGCTGGCTTTGATGAAGTAAGCTGGCAAATAGACAAGCCCAAGAGACAAGGAACTGAGGGAGGCTCTAAGTGACAATAAGGAAAGAACTGAGGTACTTAACTGGGTAGGACACAATGGACTGAATCCTGGCAAAAAAACAGAAACAGAAACAAAAACAAAAACAAAAACAAAAAAAACACTTAAGCTTAGAAATAAGCCCCTCCTCATTTGAGCCTCAGATGAGATCCCAGCCCAGAATGGCATTTGGATTGCAGCTTGTGGGAGTAGCTAAAGCAAAGGATCCAGGCAAGCCGTACCTGGATCGCTGACCCACAAAAACTGTAGCAATTTATTATGCAGCTTTAGATAACTCATACAACTATATATATATATTTAGTCACACTAAGCTCATGCTTTGTTTTATGAAATGGCTGATTTTTATTGATACCAACTTTTTAATTTAATGGATACAAATCAATGGTCAAATAAGAATAATTTTTATTCAGAAAGGTCAGACATGAAAGACTGTTTAATTTATTTAACCACAAAGAGCAAAGAACACAAGTTCAGCCCTTTGTTAGAAAATCAAACGAATTTTCTAATATTACCACTGAGATGGGTTCTTCTTACCATACTGCAGAAACAGTTAGAAATCAATAAAGACAGCTATATGCCCCTTCTAAATATTCTATATTCAATCAATACTTCTCAATTTAAACTTGTCTTGACATTTACAAAACTTCTCCCCGTTAAAATAAGCCAATAAATGTATAAAACACACACTTGGAGGTCCCTATCTCTACCCCGGGGGGTAAACTCAAACGAGGGAGTCAATGATTTTGCCTGCATATGGATTATGGAGAGGTAAATAATTTCCAGCTGGTGGAAAGTGGTCAAAGAGTAGCAGAAAAAGAAGTGACGCTGATTATAATCAGGAGAATTATCCATGCCTAGTCCAAACTGGAAAAAGAACAAGCAATATCTGTATCTAGTATATACAAAAATGAATGCCCTCCCCTCCTTTCCCCATCCTTTCATCTATCTATATTATTCTTGATTCTACTTGAAATTTATTATACTATTATAATGTAGTATTAGTAAATAACTGTATCTTATTATATCATGATATCATATCACTAAATAACTCTAAGTAAATAATAAAGGATTAAAACAATCTATGCAGTAATAAATATATTTTGGGTCAGAAATTATGCTTTTATTTTGGAGCTACAAAATATTTTACTTTCTGGAAGTCTAAATCAGTATTTACCTTCTTGGTTCTTAACTTTCACTCTGAGAGTTTTTATATTTTGAATACTTGATCTTTTTTATCCTCAGTGAATTAAGGAGACAGGATCCATGCTCATCCCAGATCTCTTAAGATAACTTTTATCATTTCAGTGTATCTTTCCCTGACTACCTTGTGCTGATCTCTTACCAAAACTTCCCTTGCATTGCTGGAATTTCACTGCTCAGATTTAGAAAGAACAGAGTACCTGGCAGTTTACACTTAGATGCTGATCACCCAGAGTACCTGGCAGTTTACACTTAGGTGCTGATCACCCAGCTTGTGGATTGGGTGCCCCTGAGGAAACACACCTGTCACCCAAGTGGTAATCAACATGTTAAGATGACCGACTGATCCGCGAGCGTGAAAGCCCAGTTCTGCTGCATCTAATGTAACTCTTAGATGCAGTGCACCCGCAGAGCCACCCTGCGGGATCCAGCTGAGCCTGGGACCTTGCCTGCAGGTTTCACTTGGCTTATTCTGTTTCCCTTTCCTGCTCTGTCCTCTCCTTTTGTGGTTTTTCCTAGGACTGGTTCTTTAACAAATTACAATTTGCACAAAAACCATTCAGGGTTTGCTCCCAGGGAACCTGAGCTAGGACACAAAGGATGACTAGAATATTCTCCCGTGTCAGAGTCTGTCCCGTGTCTCTGGATTAGAAATGTAAAGCTGCAGGGTCAGTGGAGGAAGTCCATTCCCACCAGATTAGAACGTAAGCTCTACAGTAGCAGAGACTTCGACTGTCTCCTTTATTACTCCTTCACAAGGGGCCACCACAAGACTGGTACATAGAAAATGCTAAATGGGTATTTACTGAGTGCTTTAATGGCTATACAGAATGGAAACTTGACTAGTCAAAAAAGTAAACTAATAAGAGACAAACTAATATGTAATACAGAAAAAAGGGATGGATGACATATTTCTTTATGTTAATTATCTAGTTGCTCTGTAACAAATTACCCCCAAATACAGCAGCTTTATAAAACAAGAATCCTTTATTACTTCTCATGGTTCTGTGGCTCAGGAACTAGAACACAGTAGGGATGGTTTGTCTGCGGCTACAGTAAGAAAACTCAAAGACTCAGGGCTGCTATTATCTAAAATCTTACTCCTTCACAGGTCTGACAGTTGATGTGGGCTATCAGCTGAGGACCTGGCAGGGGCTGCCAGTGTGAACAATCACACATGGCCTCTACATGTGGCTGGTGCTTCCTCAAAGTGTAGCATATGCATCACAAGAGCAAGTATTGAGAGAGATGGTGAAAGAGAGAGAAAGACTGCTGATGGACACTATATTGCCTTTAAGACGTAGCCTCAAAAATCCCATAGCATCGGTTCTGCCTTGTTGGTTGAGACAGTTACAAGTTTCACTTAGGCTCTGGGAAGGTAACAGACACCACCTCCTAACAGGACATGTTAAAGTTGTGAGGATATGGAATGAGATACATGTTGGTGAAGCCATCTTTGGAGCAAAAAAATCTGCCGCATTGCCTTTAACTTCATTTTAAATTTGTTTCATGTTTTATTTTAGCACATATAAAGAGAAAGAAAATAGGCCCATAAGTCAGGAGGGAGATTGACTTCTCTCTCTAGAATTCCTAATTTACTCAGTAAATTTTATTAACTCTGCTTTTGTAAAATTTTATTTCTCCATCTGTGATAAATTGACTCTCCTCGCCCTTGAATCTAATATTTTTCAATATCATTCATAGTTGAAATATACTGGTTAATTCTCAAGGTTAAAATTATTGTGGTCTCAAACTTTTTATGGGTTTTGGAAATATGAGTAAGAAATTTTCTTAAAGAGGGATAAGATTTTTTTTCCAGATAATCTTCAAATTATATGAAAGGCTGCAAAATACAGACGTCAACCAAAGAGCAAGGGTCCTGAACTCAGCTTGCTTGGATTCAAACCCCAACTCCTTCACCTGTGTAAATTCGACTGACCACTTTACATTTCTGTGTCTTTGTGAACTGGTCTGTAAACTGGCGTAATGATATCTACTTTCTGGAGTTGTGTTAAGAGTAAATAAGTTAAAAAACAACTTCATTTCACATAATGAAATTCCATATTTATTAACTATCACAGTTAGTATTATTTTCATTAAACAATTTAGTTGCATGTGCACCACTGTACTGGAGAAGACAGGTAGGTAGCCATCACAAAAGAAAATGTAGCATGATCATTAAAGTTCTATGTGGTACATACAATACAACAGCATAAGCAGTGATAAATAGTTGCTTGGGTTGAACTGTGGCCCTGTTAAAAGATATGGCTATGTTCTAACCCCTGGAAACTCTGTGTAAGCTTATTGAAGGGTTTTCGCAGATGTCATTAAGTTAAGGATTTTGACATGAGATCACCTTGGCTTACTTGAGTGGGTCCTAAATCCAATAGTGTCCTTATATAAGACAGAGAATAGAAGGCACAGAAAAGAAAGCCACATGGAGGCAGAGGCAGAGGCTGGAGCTCTGCCGCTGGAAGCTAACAAAAGCTTGGAGTCACCAGAAGCTGAAAGACACAAGCGAGACAGGATTTTCTCCCTTGAGTCTTTGGAAGCGATCACAGCCTTGCCCATACATTGATTCAGGACTTCTGGCTTCCAAAACTGTAGGAGAATAAGTGTTTGTTGATGTAAGCCACCAAGTGTGCGATGATTTGTTACAGCTACCACAGGAATTTGATACAGTAGTAAATCTGGGGGTTCCTCCTTTCAGCACAGAGGGTATATTACTCTTTGTTCTCTGTTTTCTTGCCCAAGTTAAAACTCAAGGCAGGCAATGGTTAACATTCAATTTCACAGGTTAGTAGGTGTATCTGCTAAATGTTTCTGATTAAACTGCCATCTGTGGCTATCACTGGACCCAGTTTAAAAGCTAGAAGTTGGAGGGTTTGTTTGGCCCACAACACGGCCTTGAAACTGTTCTTGGTTCAGTAAGTCAGCAGTAAAAGGTAGTGAGGCAGGCATACGGTAGGGGGGGATGAAGGTCGCTATCATCTACTTAAGAAGCTTTAGTACTCCAAGAGAAATTGTGCTTTTATTAAAAGATTTTTATTTTCCCATAAGAAAGCCAAACATTTGTAAGTATGTTTCTAACCTGTTCTTGATCATTCTTTCCATCCGAAAATAAATTGTTCTGCTAAGAATATATGACATTTTTAGTTTGAAATTGGCTATTAATGTTGCTAAAAAAAAAAATGTGTTTAAGAAGCCAAGCTGAATAGATGTTATGCATTAGATTTTTTAACTCATCATCACTCATATTAATATTTTTAATACATGTATATTACTCTCTGGATGCTCAAATGTAGAAGAAAAATCAATGTATGTCTCTTCTACACTTAAACAAACTATAGTTGAATTTGCCTAGGTGCATTATTGACAGAGGTTATTTGTAGAGTTAGGAACTGTGTTTCCCACAGCCCTGATCAATTTGCTTTGACATAAAAACAAAGTTAAGAAGTCAGCGTGAATGCAGAAAGCCTATCTGTAAAAATAACTGTCGCAGCATCGCGGTTGTTTCCTTATGCAGCCTTATATCTTAAAAGCTAATCTCTGGAACAGGATCTAGAAGAGCCAGTTTTCAAATTTTGTTCTTCACCAACATTAATTGTGGAAAGTATCAATATGCAATCCTGTGAAAGCAATCTAAATCATATTTAGAAGTAAATATGCTGCCATAAAGTCTTCAGGGTTGCTTTCAATTCATTATCATAGATTGTAAACTAATGTTTGATCTCTTCTCTTTATGTGTATTTTGTGTGCTTTATAAACAATAAAGAGAGTGGAAATGTTTTCTGCAATAAATACAGTATAAGGACACATCATATGTTTCAATAAATATTTGTTAAATAAATGATAAAAAGCAACCCAAGTGTCCATGCTGCACTTCAAACTAATTTAACGTACATATATGAATATAAATTTTAATTTTTGGCATAAAATATAAGGTTACCAGAGAGGTTAAGATACAACTTTTATACAGAACATATTTTTTCATTTTACAACATCACCTAAAATCACAATTTGAGATGGTATAGAAAAGCTTATGTATTTTCCTTTCCTTCCACTTTTATTTGTATTTTTACATTTTCTACAATAATTGTTATTAGTGAAAAAAAAATTTTTGTTTTTAAATCAGAGTCCATTCTATAATTCAATTAGATTGGATATTAAAACTTTAAAAGTAAAGAAGAAGGATAATACTTTTTCAATAACGTTAATTAAAGATTTATGTTAATCTCTTACTTTTCAAATTAATACACTCTCACTTTTGTTTTTTAATCAAAGGATTAATTTCTGTTAAAACCACAGTCACATTTTTCCCATATTTAAAATTGGGAATGCTATCAGTGTTTTTTTAAAAAAAAATTTTTGGGATGATGAAGTTTTGGAGGTGGATAGTGGTGATGGTTGCAGAACAATGTGAATGTACCTAATGTCACTGAACGGCACACATAAAAATGATTAATACATTAAAATGTTATGTATATGTTATCACAGTAAAAAGAAAAGCTTATATCTCTTTATTCATCAGTTAAAAAAAATCAATATTAACAAAACTGCAGTCTCTTAATGGATCATGGCTTTTGCCCTCATGGGTGTTATAATACACTAGCAACACATAATAAGTAAGTAAGAGCAGAATTTTACAAAATTACTAAATTAGGTTTTCTTACTATTTTGAAACATCTATTCTCTGAAAAAATAATGCAATTTATAGATCATGTTTCTCAGAAAAAGGCACAAATTCTTAAGTTCTTAACGTAACACTCAAATTCAATATTTAATTTTAGCTAGTAGGTAATTTCAACAGAGGGCCTTCAAGATCTAATTATGAATGTTTGTGCTAAGAATTCTTTCCAAATGAGACAAAAATATACCCAGGCCAGAAAGTTGTGATTGCTATATGATTGAATATGCAGTATTTATAACTCTAAAAGCAATGTGTCAATCAAAGGGGGTTAATCTTAGTTTGTAAGAAAAGGTGAACCAGTTAGGAAACACTAAACACAAAAAGAAATCACTCTTACTCAAGAATTTCATCTCCCTTTTATGATGATGGATGTGTGGGGTATTCTTAACCTAATGGCACAGAACATTTTTGTTAGGCAACTTTACTCCTGCTCTGGGAATCTGTATTCAACAAACAAATTCCTGACTTTGAGCAGACTCCTCACGCAGATTGTCTGCATGGTACTAATGTACTTGCCAGATGATGTGACCAGTTTCATTCCCTTAGAAATATATAGTTCTAGAAGTCTGTGTATAAATCTTACCCTGATAGTTCTTGCCAGTTTCATAACACAGAGACTAGACAATATTTATATCAGATTGCAAGCTGAGGTAATGTTTTCTCCAAACGACCTTTCAGCTTCTTTGCTACCCAAGGCCATTCCCCGTTCCTGAACCCTAGGTTCTATAAGACTCAGGAAAATGAGGAAACTATAGGTTACCTTTCAAATTGTTATTAGAAAAGGTAGTATGAACTCCCCAGCAAGATGTTATTCTACATTATGAACAAAAGGTTCTATGTAAAATCATGTGGAAAACATACTCTGGCCTAAGAAATTCACATCTCAGTTTGTTCTTTTTTTTTTTTAATAAAATAAATCTGCATTTAAAAAGACCTATATATTTAGTGTAATAATCTAAAATATTAATATTAGTATTGACAACAAGGAACCTAATGTATTATTCTCTACGGGCAGAAGAGTGTTAAGAATGAGCATCAGGGCTCATGTTTAAATTCCAGCCTAGAAGTCAGACTATTTTTAAATTCCAGCCTAGAAGAAATTACTTATCTTCTCTGTGTTTATGTTTCCTTACGGAGATAATGTTATTTGCCACATACACTTATGAGTACTGTACATATAAAGTACTTAGAATAATTTCCAGGACATAATAAGTACTCAGTAATTGCCTATTAACTAATTGACATGTCATTTTTGGATTTATCCAAAAGTCTACTACCCTACTCTGTCCCAGAGTTTCAGCTGTGAATATCTTTTGTATATGCTAGAAAGTATATGCTAGAAGAAAACTTATGAAATCTACTAGAGAATTTGCAACTGTAATTTTAGCCATTTTTACAACTTATATTTAACTGTATCAATAACTGTTCACTTAACAAATCTAGCAAAATCCCAAAATAATAAATCAATATTGCCTTTCTATAAGATGCCACAGTGACCATACATTTGCTTGAAATTTTCTAAGTTTTATATTATTTTTCTAAATTTAACTACACTTTAAGACAGGCAATTTCTAATAAGCCAGAATCTTGAGAGTTATGTTCCTGGATCTTCTTTTTTTTTTACTAATATTTCTGTTCTCACTGAATTTTGAAGTAAGAGTAAGACTGAGGATTTGCCTCTCCTCCTCCTCCTCTTGCCTTGTCTTCTTGGAACCAGATTACACAGTTTGTATATCCTGTCTTAAAATCTTTAAAAAACAAAAATCCTTTTGTAAAGTCATGTGTGCCATGGTTCTTTAACATTATAAACCTGCTATGGCTGCTGGAATGGTTTATCATGAAAAGAAAAGAAGTGCTTTTGGCATATAAAAAAGAAAGAAAGAAAGAAAGAAAGAAAGAAAGAAAGAAAGAAAGAAAGAAAGAAAGAAAGAAAGAAAGAAAGAAAGAAAGAAAGAAAGAAAGAAAGAAAGAAAGAAAGAAAGAAGAGAGAGAGAGAGAGAGAGAGAGAGAGAGGGAGGGAGGGAGGGAGGGAGGGAGGGAGAGGGAGAGGGAGAGAGAGAGAGAGAGAGAGAGAAAGAAAGAAAGAAAGAAAGAAAGAAAGAAAGAAAGAAAGAAAGAAAGAAAGAAAGAAAGAAAGAAAGAAAGAAAGAAAGAAAGAAAGAAAGAAAGAAAGAAAGAAAGAAAGAAAGAAAGAAAGAAAGAAAGAAAGAAAAGACAAGAAAAACAAGAGAAGAAAACTCCTGAGCTCACAAATAGGCTATTGTAGAACTAGAGCTTAAGAAGGCACTGCTATTAGGTATATTTCATAATATGAAAAGACAGGCTGATTTGGGTCCCCTCGCCTAATGGGATCAATCCTGTCAGTGCCATTTATTTGCAATCCCCTGTGATTTCTGTATCCCACAACCCTTTTGCATGAAAATGAACTATAAAGGCCATCAAAACACCTGCTTTTCTGACAAGACCGATTAATGCCTTGATTTATCCCTCAGTGTGTGAGCTAGTCTGCTGCTACAAGGGCCTTGGGTTGGCATATCATTCATCAGACTTTGAAGGTCTTCTTTTCTCTGTCCCAGAGTTTCAGCTGTGAATATCTTTTGTATATGTTAGAAAGTTCTGTTAACACCAGAACACTCAGTACAGCTGGAAGCCAATGTTTCTAATCAACAGCCATTCAGGTATTTTAACTTATTAAGTGATTGTAAACTATTGAACTAATTTGAAAGGCTTCCACCCAGATACTTAGGAGTGCATGTTTCATCACCTGATTTAACCTCAAGAACCCAGAAAAAGAAAACAGACAGCTTTCTATAGTTTACTTCAAATTCATTTCCTTTGTATTCTTCCAAAGTTTGTATTTGTCATTTTTTACTTGTATTATAATTATAAGCAGGCATGCTTAACAGTGATGTTCACATCGCTGAAGCAGAACATGGTACTCTCTGAGTTTCCGGACACAGGGCAAGGAACGCTCCCTTCAGCCTACTCCTCCTTTCCTAAGGAAAAGGAATACATCCATGATGCCATTAAACCAGGGCAGCATATTGACATAACAGGATATATAGTTGCAGAGTTCAGTAAGATAAGCTAATCTTGGGGGAAAAAAATCAATGAATGTACTTGGATTCAGAAGACACTGCCTGGCAAGATGCCTTTTCCCACTGTCATACTTAAAAGAGCAAATCTGTTTTGTCTTTCCTAATCGAACTGTTTATATGCATTTCTTTTCAGGAGACTTGGGAAACATTCTTTCCCCGCACTTAACTACAAAATCTTTCAAGTCTTTTTTTTTAAGGAATTTGGTACTTGAGGCCGTAACATTTCAGCCTAAATAAGTTGGAAAAATTATTTCATGAATGCTTTACAAATCTGAGTGCTTTATTTGCTGTAAAAGATGAGGCTTCCATACAATGATGGTGCCAAATGATACAGTCATTAGAAAGACAGCTACGGTGGAAAGCTGGAAAGAAAGCTATAGAAGGAGAAAGAAGTTTTAAACCTTATTAAAGAAATGAATATCTAGGAGGACACACTTCAGGCTGCAGGTAATGCTAAGTGGTCAGCCTCAACATAACAGTGATAAAACTCTTGGTATTTCTCTCTGTTCCAAGAACACACAATCCCCACTACAGTATGACAAAACTGAGGATAAAACTTCAGTGATTTGCCACAACATGGCAAACCAGGATTGTAAAACCAGCTGAGCTCCAAAGCTATTTTTTTTCCATCCTACCCCTCAGCAACGAACAGTTTAGACAAAGACATGTCTTTGGAGAAGTCAAGTAGTTAAAGTTCAGAGATTGCATTTTTCAGCTTTTAGAAAGTACCAGCGCTCACAGTTTCCAAAGATACTGCAGCTGGTCCTATTCCTGCAAATGTGCGTTTCTGCTGAGAATTTGGCTCTACTCCAGGAACTCGCACAGATAAAACCCAAGACCTAGGTACAGTCTTCGCTTCAAGTCAGTTCAAAGGCCTGAGGGGACATCCAGTTTGTGCTGTATTTATGGTTAGTCAAAATGACCTGGTTTAAAGTACCCTGCAGCATTCTAGCAGGATGTACTTTGTGAGGATTAATAAGTCAAAAAAAAAATAAAAACAAAAAAAGCTTCCCTTCTTTTTTGCTTTGTTTCATATTGAATTAGCAGTAAACAAATAACAGGTTTGCTACAAAATCATTTGTGGGATTCCTTTGTAGCTAAGTCAAAGAGAATTACTTGTAACCAAAAGCGAAAGATTGGCTAAAAGTATGAATCTCCTTGCATCTGAAAGCCTAAAGACATTTTTTGATATAAAAGAAACTGGAGTTAATCAAAATCTGGTGATGTTAGTGAAATCAAAGTATTAGTATTAGCAGATTAGTTGACATGAAAAGCCAAATCAAGTTTCTCTTAGGAAAGGAGAATGCATCCACAGTTGTTTAGAGCTTGACTCAAATAGGAGAATGGGTTTGATTCCCAGCTCTGCCCCTACTATTAATAAGACCTTGACCTGGTTATTGAATCACTCTGGTCCTCAATGTTCTCACCTGTAAATAAAGATCACAGTAGGACCCACTTTAAATAGATAATTTTAATAGATGCAAGGTGCCTGTCTCACAGGAAACATTCTGCAAAAGTTACCTATTATTGTTACAAATACAAATTAATACTTAGTAATTAAGGAAAAAGATTTAAACCTCATTTTTGAAGTTGAAGAAGCTAAGACAATGTTGGGGAATAACAAGAGAGAAATTAAACAGATCCAGTTTACTCTAAACCTCTTTGTGAGAGTGCTCTTTCTAACATATTTTAATACCCTAGGTTAAGATACAAATGAGGGACAACAATGCTTTTTCATGAACACACTTTCATGCTCATTAATATGCTTAACAATGCCATTTGTCACTAACAGGCTGGTGAGTATTATTTAATAATTATATGTTTACAGTAAAATGAAGTATATAACATTATGCTATATTATAAAGGAGAGTTAGTATCATTGAATCTATGGATAAAAATCAGAAGATTTGGGTTCTGCTAACATTTATTTTTTGCCTTTAGTTACTAGTCTTAAAAGTGTATTTTCTTTATAATTTATAAATTGATCTACAATATCACAAACATACAATGAAGATTAAATTTAATCTGCACAAATCTTTGAAAATATCTGTTAATATTTTTATGCTTTTTTATATAAGGTGTATTTTTATTGAAATGGCAATGAATTTTCACCAATATGCATTTAGAAGACAAGGAAATTAGACAATAAGAAAAAAATTCACCAAATTAATATTTTGGTGTATTTCCTTCCAGTTGTTTCTAGAATAAGTGGCTATTTTTTTGTAATCATATGTAATTACACGTTTTGTTTATACAAGAAGATGATGCTGAAAATATCCCAAACAATACTATTTACACATCTCTTTTCCCTGTGTTTGATACACATTTGCACCCCAGGGACGCAGCATGGCACTCATAAAGGTTTACTGAAAGGCACTACATTAAAGGTCATTTAGTTCACCCTTCTGCCTACGTACGAAGCCATAGTGAAATAGTTTTATCAATAAATGACTCAGCAGATTTTTTCATTCCATAATCATTTGGAAATCTTAATTTAGAAAAAGCAGTCTTTGCTATCGAAGATTCAAAAACAGTTTTAATGGTTTAGGCCTTCAAAAAATCTTTATCTCTAAGAGATGAGATAGCTGTTGCTCTACTGTATGTAGTAGATTTTTAAATATTTTCTAATTATTATTGTTTGGACTGAATGAAGCAACAGGGTTATAAGGCTCATATGCAGTTCAAACTTTATTTAGAATTTTACTACAGTGGTCATTCTAGTACATGAAATAGATTAAAGACAACAGCTTCTTAACACACAACGAGGGTTAGAATTCTGGTTCTGTCATTGCGTGACCATGGGCACATTTTATGCCTCAGTTTATCTCCTAAGGTAGAGAAAGAGTGATACTATTGAAACACAAAAGATACTAAAGCAAATAAATAAAATTGCTATGCTTCAGGAATTTTCTAAAATATTAAAAGTTATAAAAAATTGAGCTCATGTGCTTGTTTGTTTTCTTCTGGGGGAATACTGTTTGGGCAAAGTTGCTTTGTAAAGGTATGGGCCTCATCATGTAGAACT
Organism: Camelus bactrianus; assembly: GCF_048773025.1. Taxonomy (NCBI): domain Eukaryota; kingdom Metazoa; phylum Chordata; class Mammalia; order Artiodactyla; family Camelidae; genus Camelus; species Camelus bactrianus. Next base: position 38,901,706 of record NC_133540.1, read on the forward strand.
TTCATACTGATTGGATGCAACTGTGAGTTGCCTTAAAGTAGGAGCAGGATCCCAAATACTACTAGCGCCTGCAAGTAGTGGAAATTTAAGAATTAATGTTTACATGAACGAACCAGCCAATTAATGTGGCTGATTAGAAGGAAGAATTGCCCTTTTGGCCACAAACATTAATAGGGTGTGTATCAAGGAAAATAAAAGTAAAATAAACCCATCTCCATCTTCTAGAGCAGGGTTTGGTAAACTTTTTCTGTAAAGGGTCAGGTAGAAAATCATACCTGCTTTGCGGCCCATTATTACGTCTGTTGCAATGACTCAACTTTAACGTTGTGCAAAAGCAGCCACAGATGATGCAAAAATGAATGAGTGATGCTGTGTTACAATACATCACATTTATGAAAACAGCCAGTGGTCTGGATTTGGTTGTAGTTTTCTGACCCCTGTTCTTGGTAACAGTTAACCTTCTCTGATGCTAAACAAACTCAATTTGTAGAAAATCCAGCTAAGGTACCCACTCTCAACCTTAGAGAGCTAGACTTGTTTATGTCACTGAATAACAGAGAAAAAATAAAAAAACAACTGTATAACCATGGAATCACTGATACTGAAAGCTTTTCTACCTAATCTGTCACCACTCTCTGTTATATCCCTTAAAGAGCGATCCAACACCCTGATTAGCGTTGCTGTTATATTTCACTTGGATAACGTATAAAACTGACCCCCACTGGCTTCTCCATACCTAATCTGTACTCTTATAACCCACTCTCCACTATGTAGTCACAGAAGCCTTTCAAAATCTGTCAGCTGCTCAAAGTAGTTCAAAGCCTTGCAATTACTCTTAACACAAAGGCAACATTCTTAACCTTGCCTGAGAGACTCTACGTGGTCTAAGTTTAATCACTCCTCTTGCTTAATTTTTGCTGTCATTTTTTTCCCGCTCCAGCCACAGCAGAATTACTTAGATTTCTTGTGCCCACTCTACTCCTTTGTAGCTCCCGTTCCTTCTACCATATAGGCTTTCCACTCCCTTCTTAGTAGATTCCTTAATATAGTTGATCAGCATTACCTGACTTTCTTAGTCACATCAAATTCCCAGAGGTACCTTTCCTCTACCACAACTGCAAAGTACAATGTGTAGTTTATTTCAGAGGTGACTGGATTGGTTCTTTCTATACAACCTGACTGTAAGTGCCAGTCATGCCATGCCATGCCATGAAGGTACAGGCAATGTTTGTTTTCTTTCCTGTTGCATACCCAGAGCCTAGCAGAGGGCGTGACAAATAGTACATGCTCAGTATTTGTTGAAAAAAAAGAAAGAAAAGTAAATGAAACAGCAGGCTCTACTTCCCTAAAATAAGCTATAAATTAAGAAATTCCCAATTTGAAAATGTGGGGAAAGGAAGGATAAGAGAGAAAAGTGAAGAAATTTATCCCAAATATCATTTTTAACAACTGACTTAGCAAGTATTTCTGTCCTTTGGTTATATTTTTTTCATCATAAAGTGGATTGCATGTACGATTCTCTTTGTACAATACAAACAATTTTAATATAGTTCAAAATTGTGCTTTTTACTGATACTTGATAATTAAGTTGATAATTATGTTGCTATTTCATTTCTCATTATACAGGTTCTAGATCTACAACATATGGTTATAAATATTTGTATACTTCCACTGTGGACAGATTTTAATATGCCATCACTCCTAGTTTTCAGTGCTTTATAACAAACTTCAGAGGAACTCTGCTCAGTCCTTTGCAAGTATCATTAAACTAGAAACTAACTTGTAAGAATGTGTTAGTTTGAGTTAATGTCTGTCACATAAGATGTGACAGTGACTTCTTCAGAACAGTAACAGCATCAACAACAACAAAAGCACCAGTTTCTTTAAGACTTGAAAAGCTGATGAGGGTATGAAACAGCACAAGACCGAGAGAAAGAGCAGCACTTTTATAAATATCATTCAGTTCATGAAGAATGAGACAGTTCAGTTCCTCAAGGCACTAAAATGTCTAACTGATTAAATTCATATTCTCTCTTTTTGTTGTTTTCTTTCTACTTTAGCAGTTTATTCTTTAACATGTGACATTATATAGAATACACAAGGTCAATCTAGTTTGAATTCAGAAACCCATTACTACAGTGTTTGCTGCACCTTTATTTGCTCACAAATCCTAATAACTACTACTTGTCCATAGGAAGGTAACTGACTATGAGAATATATTTAAAAGTTTGAAAGTACACTTCAGATATTAAAATGTCTTTCCAAAGAGAATGTGAATTCACTTATGATTTGGAGGGTAATTTTCTTTAGAAAGTTAAAATGGGGAAAAAACCTTCACTTTGTTAAGCAGTTGTACAAACAAGAAACATAAGATTTAAAAGACTCATAAAAAGTTGCTAATTTGACTAATTATTAACTCAGAGAGTAAAGAAATTAGTGATAGTCTCTGTAGATAAGAATTATTGAGATTTCTTTTCAGAAAATAATATTTCTTAGAACCAAACAATAGAATCAAGTGAAAGTGTCATAAAATTGCTTAAGGATTGGAATTCCCAGGGAAAGAATGAATATTAGTTTGAATTTAATTTATCCGTTTGGTCATAGGACTGCATTTCACATCAGGAATTATAAAATAATCTGGGAGTTAACTTAGAAAATAAATGAGACAAATCAACTTTGCTCAGTTTACTGTCCTTAGTCTAAAGTTCTGGAGTTAAACTTCAGTTGCCTTATTTCATATATTGAAAGTTTTAGAGTCATCACACACAAAAAGTACTGTGACTGAAGAAAAACACACAACCTAAAATTTGCGAGTTAAGTTTTATTCAGGGAGCATACTGAGGACTATAGCCTGGGACACAGCCTCTCAGCTAGCTCTGAGGAACTGCTCAGAAGAGGTAAGGGAGGAGCCAGGATACACAGGAAGTTCTTGCTGGGGAAAAAAAGAAAAGAAAAAAAAAAACCCCACGTAGTTGAAAATCAAAAGATTGTTGCTAGTCACAAAGAACAGATATCTCAAGTTAATGATTTTAGTGCTTTTCTATGTACAGGAAGATGCAAGAGTCTGGGCTCACTGAAATTATCCTTAGATATGCATCTTAACTATCTAGAGCCAGTAGGCAAAACATCGAATGCTTCCTGTTTTTCTGCATCCTGAATTCCCTTCAGGGTCCTTTGTGGTGAGGAAGGCAGGGGGAGGCTACAGTGGCTGGTGGCTTGATTCTTGTAGAACTGGAATGGCTGGCAAAATTCTTCATTTACAGGAATGGCAGGCAACATTCCCTTTCCACAATAGTAAATATCTAGTCATCCTTGAAAATAATAACCTGTCTAACTGACAAAACACAGGGAAAATCCAAACTCTCAGTAGAAACTGATTTGCCTCTGTTAATACCAAATGCCTTCTATTTTCATTGTTTCTTGAAAGGCTTTAAACTTTCTGAAAAAGAAATGCCCTTGTAAACAACTCCAAAGTTCAATGATAATATCCCATTGTTGTTTAACAAGGACAGTGTAAGTATGGAACAAACAAACAAACAGATCAGAAGCCAAACTGTTAAAGTAATCAAAAAGGAAGTTATTAGTCTGAGGTGGCTCTAATACTGTGGTACCCTGAGGGAGCAAACTGAAACTTAAACCAGAGTCAATTCCTGTAAAAGCCTCAAGGCTGAGAAGAACAACCAATCACAAAAGCCAACTAGGCTATCCAGAATCATGCAACCCCTTAATCTACAGCCAATCAAATAATTACCTTGCTGTGCTTTTGCGTCTTCTCTATAAACACCTTGCCCTAACTCCTGTTGGTGGAACACCATGAACCACTTCCAGTTTGGCACTGGCTGGCTGGAATCAATCTTTGCTTAAATAAACACCAAAATTTTTTAATGTGCCTCAATTTATCTTTTAACAGAACCAAAGCCTACATCCCTGGGAATAATAAAAACGAGTAAGTCATTTTCAATTATAATAAGTTCAACATCCCCAAATCCAAGGGCACTTTTTATTTCCAACCTCACCTGATATTTATACTGCACTTGGCAGTATTAACCACTCCCTCTTTGAAACCCTGCCCTTGGCTTCATGACACTGGCCAGCGTGACTCTCCTGCACCTCTCAGCTGCTCTTTGTCAAGGGGCTTGTTCAGCTCACTCTCCTCTAGCCAACTTTTAAATGTTGGAAATTCTCAGAATTTAGCCTTAATCCATACTACCTGTATCTCTTACTTCTCCCACTGTGTTTGCAATTTTGTCTCCCTACGCCCACTGACTCCAAACCTCTCCCACAGTTCCTCAATTCTTTTTCAACCCAAATCTGATGAGATCCCTCCTCTACTCAAAACCTTTGAAAAGCTGATCATTACTTTGAGGTACAAGAACATCACCTTTTAAAGGGTCTAAATGCACCTTATTATCTAGCCCTTGCTTCTCTCTCCAGTATCATTTTATGCAGCTCCTTCGTTCCCAGGGCAAAATGTCACTTATTTGCCTTATTTTGATTCTTCAAACACACTTCTTCCTGCTTCAGGGTCTTAAAACATGCTGTCCTCTACCTGAAAGGCTTCCTCACGCTTTAGTTTATTAGCTGTCGATTTATCATTCTGAAACCAGATGATGCAATACTTCCTCCTGGAGGACTTATCTATCCTCTGAACGATCTAAGACCCTACGTCCTTTTTTTTCATGGTACTTAACACTTTTGATAGTCATGCATTGATTTACATAAGTATTTTAATGAATGTTTTTCTCTCTTCCTACACTGATGCATCTTTGTATCTCCAGGCCCTCCCTGAAGGCTAGATGAGTACTGGCTGAATAATTGGAGCAGATGACAACCTTTATATTGTTAAAGCTCACAACAATCCTCTGGGGGGTGGGGGAGGTATTTCTATTGTTTTCATTTTACCAAGAGGAATCTGAAATGGGCAGAAGTAAACAGTCTTGTTTACGCTCACAATGAGCAACTTGAACCTGACAACAACAGGACACTGTAACCACAACAGCTCTCCATCTCCCAATACATCCAGGTTTTTCGTGGAGCAAATGAGTAAATGTCAAGGCAGCACAGTACAAGGAGTCAAGTCAAAGGCTCCTGGGCTAAACAGAGCTGGCTTTGAATTTGATTGAGCCATTTGCTTGCTCTATGATTTCAGGCAAGTCATTTCATTCCTTTAGGAATTGATTTCCTCATCTATGAAATTGAGTTGATAATAATGGCAATCTTATAACATAACTGTGGCAATTAAGTGACATAATAAATACAAGGCATGGTGAAGGGCACCTACAGGCTCAATAATGGTACTCATGTCATTTGCGTGAGCACTTTTGGCTCCGCTTTGAATGGAATATTATGATTTATACACTTTTTGACTTTTTCCCCTCTATATGTCATAGGAGATCTCATTTCCTAGCTGATACTGTGCAATACTTACTTAGTAGAGAGTAAAGTCAAATACGTATCACTCTTATCACTTTAATCAGACACACTCAGAACACGGACAGTTTTCTGACAGAGCTAGGATTCTGCTATTTCTGTCTTACTGCAAATCAAATGATTAGAGTGATTTTATTTTATGCAATATAAAATCATATACATACATATGTGAATGAGGTAACAATAAAGTTAGTATAGAGCATTTTTAAAGAAAAAAATCTATTTACAATTACAAACATCCTCTCAAGACTAAGTCCATTTGTCTTTCTAACCAATTTCACATGTATATTTCTTATATCATTGAAATCATATTGTGCTTTTATCAGTTCACATTATTTCATTAATATATTCATAATTATAATTTTATAGCCAAAAATATTTGTCTAAATAGGTGTTCAAAAATCTTTAAGTATTTCTCTGTTGCTGGACATAGGATATTTGTAATTGTTTTCAATTATAAATAATATGTAATTCATATTTATAAATTTAACTTTCCTTTGTTGAATTATTTTCTTTGGATGAATTCCCCAGAGTGGGTAATTAGTGGTATTTTTTCCACTGTGTGTTTACTAGACATTAGCAGTCTCTATCTGAAGAAGTTAAATAATAGCTTATACAAAATTCTAGTGACAATGTATACAAAGAGAAGGATAAAAATTGCAAACTGCACATTCACACAATGTTTAGAGAATAGGGGTTACTAGTGAGACAGGCCCCTGGGCTATATTTATAGACCATGAGGGCAGCTTTAAATGATCCTCTTGGAAGACAGTTCTTTACTGAAGAACAGGAAAGGCCATATTACACTTCGCCTGAAAGTACCAAATTCAGTGTTATTATACTCAGTTGCCCATAAAGGCATACTAAATAGACAATGACTAGCAAAGGATAGTCAATTCAACATCAGATACAGTATAAGTTTTAAAAAATCCAGTAATTTTTTGAGTCAATTGTGTTTTCCTAGAGTATGAGTAAGAGTTTTGGACTCTAATTCTAAGATATGCGATTAAATTATTTATCCTATCCCAGGTGCCCAGACATAAGCTAGAATCAAATTATCTCCCAGGTCTCATGAAAATTGTACACTAAATTTTAGGATTGTTTTCAAGTTGCATATGATAGTTGCCTTAAGTACAGTACCTGACCATCTTTGAGTTGGTAACATTAGCTCCTGCCCATTTCACTTGGAAATTACTGCAAATAATGTCACAACCCTCAGCAGAGATTTGCTTTGGTTTAACTGAAAATCTTTTTTTTTACTGGTTTTGTCTAAACTCTTGCAGAATTATTGTTAGGCTGCATCAGATAATTGAAAGTACACAGGATAAAAGTCAGGATTTCTGGCCAAAATGTTATATAAAAAGCCAAAGTTCTATTATTGATGCAAGATATAAAATCTCAGTAAAATACATATTTTTTCCTTTAAAAATAAGTTTAAAAAGGGAATAAAAGATTGTTTTCTGATGCAAGCCAGGGTTTAGTTATGAATTTTAAATCACTTTTCCATGGTATATAATAAAACTGGGAAATGAAAAACAACTGGTTTGAATAGAATGTTTGCTTTTTTCTCTCATTCTTTAGTATATTGCTTAATTTATGGGGGCATTTTCACTAACGTATAAAACATGTACTTCAAAGTGCAGAATTATTAGAGTGCCTAGTCCTCTTCCCATCGTTTTTGATTCACCTACATTAACTTTATTTAAATACAACGTATCTTCCTTCCAACCTCCACCAGCACATTACTAACAGCAATTCAACAATTTCATAGCTTTTGATTTTTAGTGTTTTCATGCAATTTTTGTAAAAATCAACTTGGCTAGACAATGAATTATTTCAAGTTCCAAAAAGCAATAGGTTTATGTTTTCTTTTTTCTTTTGATTATCATTACTTTTAACTTTCTACCTCTAATCCCCACAAATATTATTATTATGCTCTCCAGATATAAAGCAATCACCTGAAATCCTGAGTGGGACAGCATTTGTGACATCATCTCTCAAATATTTTTCCCTAAACTTATACAACCTACCGGTGGGATTTCAATCCACCAAGAATGGGTGAAGCTAACAGATACGCACCTATTCATTCAGAGATGAGTCACTGGGGAAAGTTTTTCTTGTTATCATCTTTGAGAAGATAGGAGCTCAGTTTCTCACAAGTTGCGAAGGAGAGAATCTTTCATGTTAAATAGTTTGAAAAATGTGTTAAATCAAGTTCATTTCCTATTTCTCAATCTTACAATTAAGGCATAACACTTTCACTGCTCTTTTTAGAATTGATTTGCCCAATGATAGAACACCTGGAGAAATTAATGTTAGCCACAAATTGGTATTGGTAAGTAGTGGACTGAGCTTTAAAACCAGTAACATAGTGCTTGATGGTAATATGGAAAACAGATTCATGGTATGCTTTAGTTTCAAAGATATACTAAAGTAGGTCATTCTAATTTATGTACCAAGTAGATGTTTTTGTTCCTACTATTTTCTTAGGAAACTGCTGAAAAAGCAGAATAGGAAGAAGAAAAGTAAGTTTGCCCTCTGAGTTTTAACTAGGTGCTTCATTAAATTTAAGTTTATATGGTTGATGCCTAAAATGAAATGAGAAAGGATTCTGAAACTGCTTTGAGATTTTCAGAGGGAAGCTAGCAAAGAAGAAAATGATTAGAGAAGAACAATTAGGATAGTTAAAAACTAGACATCATTATCATAAGATGTATCTTAAAATAATGCACTTATTTCTTATTCCAGATGGTAGAAGCAGCATTTGTGGAGAGAAATGACATGGAGATGAATTTTGACTGAATTTGGATGTTCCAGAAATACAATCGAATAGGGTGCCTTATTAATAATGAGCCCCCCCAATCCCAGATATTTTTGAGCAATGGTCAGTGACTGTTAGAAAAAAAGGATGCTTTATAAAGGTGTTTGATATATTGGTTACACTATTTTACTATGTGACATTTCAGTTCTTTTCCAAATCTAAGACTGTATTTTTTCTAAATAATTTCTCTTTGTCTTGGTAAGGTTATTTGTTCTTTACAGGAAGCACATCATGGTTATTTTAAGCTAAGAAGTATGAGTTCTTATTTTAGCTTTTGTTTATACTTCAGGCTATGTAATATTACATGCAAAATGAAATGAAATGAGAAGAAATTTCAGATCCATATATTCACATAAGATTTCATTATCAAAAAAGAAAACAACAAATTTAAACTTTCCTTCCTCTTCTTACAAATAATTGTAAGTAGTTTTTCAACATAAACAATGCATACAGCAGTAATAGAGTCAGAAAAAGTAATGTGAGAAGAGTATCTATTCATAAATTTTAAAATGAAATGACAGTCTAAAATATGTATATAGTTTGTAAAAATTTTAACAGCATTTATAATATCTAATAGGTTGTCTCCTGACAGTAGGTAATACAAGGTGGTCCTAAGTAGCCTTAATTGTAAATATTTTAAGAAAAACTTTGCTTCAGTTTGGAAGTTATAGTTACCCAAGGAAATTTGAGTAATTTATATAAATTTAATGTTGGAAAAGATCTTTGATATGAAATGGCAATTATTTTTTAAACAGTAAAATACACTGCAAAGAGCTTAAACGGATTATATAGGTATTCAGTGAATTAGTGAAAAGTAAAATATTAATATCCAATTATCTCCCATTAATACTTATCATAATAATATTAATAGCTAACACTTGATACAGTGCTTATTATTGTGGCAGGCATTTGTCTAAGCACTTTACATAATTAAGCACATTTATTCCTCCTATTAACCTCAAGAGAAATATTGTCCTATTTTACAGATATGGCAATTGAGGCATAGAGAGGTAAAGTGACTTGATGATGGTTATTTATGTAGGAAGTAGCAGCCTTGAGTTTGGAATCTCAGGCAGTCAGGTGGGTAGGCATTCTGAACCCCTGCACTATTCTGCCTCTCCAAACTGAGGTATTTTGGTACTTTTAAATTTCACACATAAAAATGTTTGAGGATAGCAGTAAGTAAATGGGAACTGGCTAAGGAATTTTGTGTGTGTGGTTCAAATATCCCAGGTAAGAATTTAAAGATGTTTTAGGGTCTTTTCTAGGCAGTAACTTTGTGTAAATGCCCTCTCCACCCCATCCCCCTAGAGCAATTTACCTCCCACTGGCATCCTGGAATTTGAGGATCAAGCCGCAGAGATAAGAGTAGAATTCTGAGGCTTGTGTGAGGAGCTACCTTCTAAACCAAATGCCCTGGAAAGTTATTTCAAATGGAAATACTGTGTTGGCTGTTATGGGAAGGCTGAGAGAAGCAAGCGGAAGGGCTAAGTGAGCCAAGAAAGCAAAGGTAGAAGAATTAGTCAGCATGTACTAGTCTCACTGTGATGGGCTCAGTCTAAGTAGCATAACCAATGAGAAAGAATGCCCTGTGACCTCCCTGGGTCTTGGGCTTTCAAGGTGTATTCTGATGTCTCCTTCTTCAAGGAGTCCCGAGGCATAGCACAGATCACGGAAAGAGAAGTAAGCTGAGAGAGGCAGAGGGTAATATAATGGAAGGTTATAGAGAGGGAGTGGGAGGCCTTGCAAGGCCACCAAGAGCAAGAGCAGAAGCAGTTGCTATAACTTTCAGAGAGTGGGTTGCAATTTCATATTATAGTAGACAAACTCATAAACACAGAAAAGAGATGAGGCTCCACTGGCTAGTTCACCTGAAAACAGAGGATCCAAGATGATGACACATGGCTCAGAATAGGAAAAGAGAACAAAAACAAAAGCAAGACAAAGAACTAGCAGTGTTGGGCATGGCCCTAGGGAAGTCAGTGTTCGGTGGGATTAGCTAGGTAGTAGTAAAAACTTGTCATTTTTGTTTTATTTTTTGTTCTATTTGTTTGGTTTTGGTTTTTGCTAATGTTTTTAAGTATTCGGATTCTGTCGCATATTTGTGTCTACACATTTTTTGAGTTCACTTATATACTACTTAACAATGGATATATTCTTAATCATCTCAACTAATTCTCTGACTTTTTAGAGAGCCCGTAACCATACTGAACCTGAAATAGCTAACAGGGACTGTAGACAAGCAGGGAGCATTGGCTCAATTAGTATATAATTAGGGAGGGACATATGCAGTGGGAAATAGGTGCCTAAATTAAAATTGTGCTCCCACAGAGAATATTTGTGAGTTTTATCTTTAATACGGTTGCCAGAATGACTAATTCTATGAAGACTTCAATATTCTAAGGTATTTTCAACCCTTACCCCTTTCCTCTCCCCCATTCTCTATTATATTTTCATAAACTTGGCCTTATGTAGAGATTGCAGGAATTTTTGTTTTGTTTGCTTGTTTTTTCTGTTTCAACTAAAGACCTATATTTACAGTGTTTGCTCAGAGGGTATTCATTTGAATTATCACTGAAAAGGTTGCCGTCACAGAGGGGAAAACATTCGAGAAAGATTCAGTACAACATGCCCTTTTGTCTAACAAGAATTTGCTTCTCCATCAGTCTTGAGTTTGTTGCAGAGAGAGAGCAGCAGCACATTCAATTATTCATGTTTTCTAATTAAGCCTTGCTGATTGCACCTAAATGGAAACTCCACTTTGACGAGAATGTGTTCTTAATGTTTTTCACTAGAACAATAATTTGTCTGACAGTGATCTGTCTCTTTAGGATCCTGAGTAGCCTATTGGTGGGGTTTTGAACTCCCGTACAGATATTATCTGTCATGCCAAAGGCCTCTGAATTGTTTATTTCATGTCTTGTTTAGAGATGACAATGAATCTGACTTTTTGCTAATGACCTTTTCATTATTGTCAGTATTGGAAATTTTGGGAAATGACAGAGCCAGATTCTGTTGCTACACGATTAGTTATTCCGTAGTTTCTGTAAGACATACTAAAATCTCATTTCTTTCAAAGCTGAGTGAAGTGATTCAAACATTACATTTATGTACTTGTCTCTTCTTGGTTTTTGTGTGGATGAAAAGTGTTACACATAAAAAACTGCCAGATGTCATTACTTTGGGCATGTACTTCCTAAAAAATGTTTGATTTTAAACATAGATATTTCCTAATTCTCAATTTAGATTCCTCAGTCTAAAATTTAGACTATTTTAGCACCATGTCAAAATGACTGCATGCATTTCTTACAATTTCATTCTTGCCTAACCTTAATTTATATGATCTTCTTAGTATATTTTCTTTATCACATATCTTAATTAGTAAAAATATTAAATGAATATATTAAACTATAAAAATCTATTTAAAGTACTTTGATAAATTTTTGTATATCACCCATTGATACATTTGAAATGAATACTCTAATTCATCTGAATAGAACAGTGACAACATGACAAAGTTCTGAATCATCCACTTTGGGTAACACTATTAATCAGATTACATAGAGAAATTGTCATTCTGTTACTTCATAAGAAAACATCCCACTTTTAGTGTTTTCTAAAAGTAAATTATTTTTTATACACTGTTTTTGTTACTAAGTATAGAGTGTAATTTTTTATTTTCTATATAATTTATGGTGGTTAAAGATGTATCTTAAAATGACAGATCTTTATTAAAAATAAAAATTGGAGATACATTTTATATGCAAAAAGCTATTACAATTACTACATTCTGTCAGACTTATATTTTTATTAATAGGTATAATATAGGTAGTTGGAACAGAATAAAAAAAAATTAGTGATTGCATTTTATTTAACCTGGGAACTGGAATTTAAGACAATCTGAATATTCTCTGCATATGTTATTTTCCTAGATGATTTAACATTTAGTTTTCAAGGGAAACACCAATCATTTCACTTATGATGGAATTACAGTGTAAAGAAAACAATTTCAAGTTTTGGATAGATCTTTACACATAATCTTACCAGCTTAACATATGTTTTTAAATGATATGATATTATATACCACTTTTTAAGGCAAGAATTCAGGTAATGTTATGTATGCAATCAAGTAGCAACTAAAATATATTAGAGTAAAATCAAATATAGAAGCATACCTATAGCAGTATAATTGGAAAGTGAGTAGTTTCAAGGAAAAGACAGAACAGATTTTCTGATAATGTATTTATCTCATACTCTATACTTTGATTACTTTTTAAAAATTTTTTTCAAATTGAATGATTAAGTTTTTCAGTTAGTTCCCAAGATAACATATAACAAATACTACTTAAGAAAGAACTAACTCTGTAAATGCTATTTGACAAAACATTTCTTTGGGGTAGAACCATTTTTTAAGATTTTCTAGAAATTATTTATTCATTAAGTATAAATTGTTATGGATAATTCTGAAGTACCTGAAACACTTTATTGAAGAAATATTGTAATACTGAGTGGAATTATGAGACATTCTTGAGTTTGAGTCTTATTTTCTTATATACTGCAGTGCTGTTTACAAACAATATTGACATTTAAATAAGCTAGATGATGACAATTATTCACAGTATTTTAGGATGCCTATAGGAAATTAAATATCTAGAATTTAATTTGAATTTAGATTCCATTTACTTGTTTATACCACTACAGATGAAGGAATTTATAAAATCGATTTTCTGAATTCTGTTCATTTTTTTCACATAGATTTTCACCAAGGCCATGGGATTTTTTTGAATGCACTTCTATTGCATTTTCTGTTAAGAACTACATTAAATAGCTTTTAAGATATTGCAGTTAGGGAAAAGTTAGGCCAGCATTTTTACCTTTCTTAATCTTCAAAGTATTAAAGTAAATTTCATTTGCATACAAATATCTAATATAGACTAAACTATGAAATAATTATCTTAATTTATATTTTATTTGAAACATATAACTCTGAAAAATATGTATTACTACCTCCAATGTATATCTGAGGAACCCAATGCAATATAGTCAGAGTCATACAAGTAAAATGTAAAAAGCTTTGATCTTACTAGCCAAAGTTCATATTTATAGCCTCACCATCTCCCAAATCTGTATGCACTCCTATCCTCAGACTTAATGAAGCCCAGTGATTAACAGATGACCTGAATTTTTTCACTTCCTAAAAGGAAAAGGTCTAGAGTCTTAATTGCATCCAAATAATATGTACTACCCATGAATACAACCTAAAAATTTTCTACAAAAAAGAGGCAGAGGATATAGGGGGCAGGGGGTTCTGACCCCAGGAAGCCCCATAGTTTGTTAGGTGAAAGTTAACAAAGGTCTAAACTGACTAACAGCAGTGCCAATGGAAAAGAAGGGATACCTGTAAGGAAATCACAGAAGTGGAATATACAGCACTTATCTCAACGCAGGTAGGTGGCAAAGAAGGAAAAGTAGTTAACAGATATACCAAGAGCAGAGACCCAGGCACTGGAAGGCTGATGGTGCCACGGACAGAAATAGGCATGTTAAGAAAAAGGCTACTTGGGGAGTGAAGATGATTAACTGTAATGGAGAAGCCAGTTAACAGAGGAAGGTTATAGAGTGTTAGGAGCAGTCCCATTAAACTGTGAACAATACTGAAAACTCCAAAAGCCTGTACCACTTGGCATTAAGTTTTAATAAATTTGTTCAGACTTTCCAAGTTCTACATTATAAATGAAGAAGTATATGAGTTTCTTTGATAGTATAAGCATGACCAGTGTGGTTTTATTAGCATTCTCTGCAGAATACATTGCTCTTTCACCACCTGGGATATAAAACAAAGTGTGCTATTATGGAAAGCATTTATTTTAGAAATAATAATCTATTTTTGCTATAAATAAGTCTACAATGTATGTTGCTTGACAAATGTGGCCTTATTCCTTTTTCTTTATTCAAGACTTCAAGAGAATTTAATTTTGAATTTAAGCAACCAAACTAAAATAACATTAACTATAAACTTTTTTTTTTTCCATTTCTTTTCCTGAGCAGGCAAATGTTACTATGCATTTCAATTAGAAACATACTTGTCAGGTGGGAAGGAAGAAAGAATAAAGTGAGTCAGCAATGGAATAGGACAGGCTTCTTTACTGAGCCTGCTTCCTGAAAAAAAATAAAATCTAGAAATGAATTATTCAAAGCCATTCTGAAACTAGTCAGCAACACTGAAATAGGGTTCAATACACCTGAAAACTGTTTAGGGGAATTATTTTAACTTCTACTTCTTGAATTTCTATAAAATTTCCTTGTTAAACAACAGCCAGAAAGACTTTCCTTAAAATTCCACTTCATTATGAGGGACCTGCAAACATTGCTATTATTATTTTCTACTGCATGGAAAGCTTTCTCATAGTTAAAGACTGTGCTCCTAGCTATAACATCATATACCTGGGACTCAGCTGCTCATGGCTCTTTGAGTTTTCTGTGCCTTCCTTTCCCCATTACCATTCTACCCCATTTTTAGTAACCTCTCTCAAAGATCTGTTTGGACATTAGAAACAATACAAGAGTCCTATCCCAAGTAGGAATATTGATCTAGAATGTTTTCTTCTTCTTGTGAGTCAAACAGAATGGCTTCTTCAGAAAAGCCTGTTACATATTAAACACTCTAATGAAAATAGAAATGGAATGGAATTTTTAAAGAAAAAGTATAAAAGAACTATTTGCTATGCATTTGAAAATCTACTGCTGGGCATATGTAGTGATATTCAAAATACCAGTTTAATTATGCTGACCTCTTGTTTTGTTCTTTTACACAAAATAAAATTAATCATTTAGTAAATCTGGTGTGATGGTAGCTTATAACTTATTTTTTATTCCATAAACAGATCTGAATATATCTGATATATTAACTACACCAAGGAAAATTCAACATTGAAAAAAAAATGAAAACAATGCCTATATGTACTGAAGTGGGAACAGTGGCCAATGTCTAACAGGTTTCTTATAAAAATAAATGTCTTCCATGTTGTCCTAAACTTTGATGATGTTTTTAGGGTAACTGAAAATACAGTTAGTCAACTTTAAACTAGAAATGAAGAATAATAACTGATGGTGAAGGGGGTCAAGAAGATTTTCCAAATGGTAAAACAAGCATAGATAATTTAAAGAAAATCAGTTTCCAGATTTCAGATTTCCATATATACCAGGCCTATCTCACTTTCTTGTGCTTCACAGATACTGTGTTTTTTTTTACATATTGAAGGTTTGTGGCAACCTCAAATCGAGCAAGTCTATCAGCATCATATTTCCAATGGCATCTTCTCACTTTATGTCTCTGTAATTACATTTTGGTAATTCTCACAAGATTTCAAACTTTTTCATTATTACTATTTTTATAGTGATCTGTGATCTTTGATGTTACTATTGTAATTATTTTGGGGTGTTGTGAACTGTGCCCCTATAACATGGTGAACTTAAATCCGTAAATACTGTGTATGTTCTGACTGCTTCACCAACTGGCCATTGTCCTTTCTCCCTCTCCCTATTCCCTGAGTCACCAGAATATTGAAATTAGGCCAATTAATAACCGTGCAAAGGCCTTTATATGTTCAAGTGAAAGGAAGTGTCACACATCTCTCACTTTATATCAAAAGCTAGAGATGATTAAGTTTAGTGAAGAAGGCATGTCAAAAGCCAAGACAGGAAGAAAGCTAGGCTTTTTGTGCCAAACAGCCAAGTTGTGAACACAAAAGAAAAGTTCTTGGAAGAAATTAAAAGTGCTACTACAGAGAACATACAAATGACAAGAAAGTAAAACAGCCTTAATTGCGGATATGGAAAAAGTTTTAGTGGTCTGGAGAGAAAATCAAACCAGCCAAAACATTCCTTCAGCCAAAGACCAATCCAAAGCAAAGTCCTGACTCTCTTCAACCCTGTGAAGCCTGAGAGAGATGAGGAAGTTGCAGAAGAAAAGTCTGAAGCTAGCAGAAGTTGGTTCATGAGGTTTAAGAAAAGAAGCCACCCATAATATCAAAGTGCAAGGTGAAGTAGCTGATGCAGAAGTTACAGCAAGTTATCCAGGAGATCTAGCTATGATAATTAAGATCATTAATGAAAGTGGCTATACTGAACAACAGATTCTCAGTGTAGATCTTCTTCTTATATTGGAAGAAGATGCCATCTAGAGAGGAGAAGTCAATGCCTGGCTTCAAAGCTTCAAAGGACACCCCAACACTCTTGTAAGGGACTAATGCAGCTGATGACTTTAAGTTGAAGCCAGAGCTCCTCTACTAAGAATCCTAGGACCCTTAAGAATTATGCTGAATCTACTCTGCTTGTACTCTCAAAATAGAAAAGCAAAGTCTAGATGATAGCATATCTGCTTACAACATGGTTTACTGATTACTTTAAACTCAAACTTACTGCTCAAGAAAAGATTTCCTTAACACAATATTGTAAATCAACTTTACTTCATATTAAAAAAGACTTCCTTCAAATATTACTGCTTATTGACAGTGTACCCGGTCACTCAAGATCTCTAATAAAGATGTACAACAAGATTAATGTAGTTTTCATTCCTGCTAACGACATCTGTTCTGCAGCCCATGAATCAAGGAGTAACTCTGTCTTTCAAATCTTGTTATTTAAGAAATAAATTTCACAAGGTTAAAGCTACTATAGATAATAATTCCTCTGATGGATCTGGGCAAAGTCAATCAAAAGCCCTCTGGAAAAGATTCATTATCCTGCATGCCATTAAGCACATTCATGATTCATGGGAAGACATCAAAATATCAATAGACATAGGAGTTTGGAAGAAGTTGATTCTAACCCTCATTGATGACTTTGAGGAATTCAAGACTTCAGTGGAGGAAGTAACTGCAGATGTGGCAAAAACAGCAAGAGAACTAGAATTTGAAGTGGAACCTTGAAGATGTGGCTGAAGTGCTGCAATCTCATGATCAAACTTCAACAGATGAGGAGTTGCTTCTAGTGGTTTCTTGAGACGGAACCTACTTCTAGTGAAGATGCTGTGAAGATTGTTGAAATGACAACAAAGGATTTAGCATATTATATAAACTTGGTTGATAAAGCAGCAGCAAGGTTTGAGAGGATTGACTCCAATTTTGAAAGTTTTACTGTGTGTAAAATGCTATCAAATAGCACTGCGTGCTACAGAGAAATAGTATACAAAAGGAAGAGTCAACTGATGTGGCAAATTTCACTGCTGTCTTATTTTAAGAAATTGCCACAGCCACCCCAACCTTCATCAACCACCACCCTGATCAGTCAGCAGCCATTAACAGAAGCAAAAAGATTACCACTTGCTAAAGACTCAGATGATGGTTAGCATTTTTTAGCAATGAAGTATTTTTTTCATTAAGGTATGTACATTGCTTTTTAGACATAATGCTATTTATTGCACACAATAGTCTACAGTGTAGTGTAAACATTACTTTTACATGCACTGGGAAACCAAAATAATTGTGTGACTCACTTTATTTTATGAGATACTCCCTTTATTGTGGTGGTCTGGAACTGAAGCTGTAATATCTCCCAGGTAAACCTGTATTCTTTCCAATAGGTGAGATGACCAATCATGCATCTTTTCCCCCACCTCCCTTTTCACAGTTGCCATGCTTTCATCTTACAAAAGAAAGGTAAACCTCTTACAACTTCTGGATCTTCATTTAATGACCTTGACTTGTTCATTGCTCAACTGTCATCAAATAACACATTGTCCCTGAGATAAAAAGCATTGTGCCATTAGGCGTCAAACTCCCAGCAAGGCCCCCTGCTTCATCCACCCATGTACCTGTCTATCCGTCATCTGTCTAATATCATTTAAACATCTCTGTATCTCAGAATTAGAATTCAGAAGTGAGATTGTTGTTGATGCATTTATTTAAATTGGAAAATAAAGTCAGGTTTTTTTCTGACAGGAAGTAAAAATGAACTTGCTGCTTTGGTTAACAGCAGTCCTGACATTGGGAATTAGATTATATGTCAGACCTTTTCCCATTAATTGAATGAACCAAAACATCAGCCCCAAAGTTACAAAGCACGTGATGCTGCAGAAGCATTTTATCCAAAAACTAACAATGATTTTTTAATTTTCTCAAACCCTTCTGTGTGCAGCTGGTTAAAAATAGTGTCTCTAAGTGAAAAAGAAATAGGTATAATAGTTACTTGATATGTCTGGGTAAAGCCTTAATTGGAGTAGCAGAAATTGAGAAGAAACAACTTTAAGAAAATTTATTTCAAGCCAGCTGATTTTCAATCATTTGCTTTCACTGAAAACGAATTAAAAACTAATCCGTATGTCAGCTGATGTTTGTCATAAAGAAATACTAACTAATTGGTGTTCCTAATCAGCATTTAGTGGCACTCAACCAATATGGTCTTATAGCTTTTTTTTTTCTTGAGGGGATAAGGGACTTTGCAAAAAATCTTAGGAAAATCTGATAAATTATCTAATTAATTTGATTATTATAGACATCCTAGACAATTCAACTAAAGTAAATATAAACCAACCCCTCCCTTTTATTTTTTACCATTTTGCCCCAATTATTCTGATACATTTGTTTTTTCTTGTATTAGCAATCCTCACAATTCTGAAAACCACAAAGATCAGAATTTGTTCATTTTGACCACGTAACCTTAAAGATTTTTATAGTGGAAAGTCAATATTCTGTAATTTTCAGTACATAATAAATTGATCTTATGTTTCTTAATAGAAATTCTATGATTAAATCTGATAGAACTTTAACAATAGTTTTTAATACAAAGTGTATCCATCCTTTGATTTGCTTAATGCTATAACCATTTTTGTTAAAACTTATTTGGTTAGAACAGTGTTTTCCAAGGTGCAGAATGTATACACAAGATGATTTTAGCTGGTAAACAGGCACGAAGTAGCACTGAATCATATAAGACAACTATTTCTTTATCAATTCTCTTTCAATACTTTTTAATGTATCAAGGAGAAAAATCAGTTAGTTGCTAGTATATTTTAAGATTATTCTAACACTTTCCACTCTCTGTTGGCATGAGATAGAGTTTAACTAACGTTTAATATTATTGAGATGTTTTCCTGTTGTAATAGAATATAGATGTTAAGTGTTTGGGCTCCGAAGCCAGACCAGCTTTGTCCAGTCCCTGGCTCTACTACCTACTGGTTGGTGACCTCAGGTAAGTTTCTCAACCTCTCCATGCTTCAGTTTTCTTCATATGTGACAATACCTACTTTTGAGGGCACTGAACTATAATGAGATAATATTTATTCATATAAAGAATTTCAAAAACTTATTTTCTGTCATATATTATGAGTTCAAAAATGTTAACTACTGAATTACTGTTTATTTTTTTCTCTTATCATTTTGCGTTTACTTCAGGTGATATTGGTTTCCCATTTATGGAAGTAAAAAAGTAAGATGACTGAAAGAAATATTTAATAGATAATTGAGCATTGATATTGGGATATTGTAAAAAACAAGTGTCACTTCTAAACGATTAATTTGTACAGCAGTCACTGCTGACATTTGACCCTCAAGGTTTCATTTAAGCACTTACAGAGCACATCTATGTCCAGCTAGGAAGAAGTATCTGGTGGCACTGTAATGCCCATGCCCCTCCCTGAGAAAAGCCAGAAATCTAAGTAAAGTGCACAATATTCTTTTTGAAAAAACTTGGAAGCTGTCAAGACAACCATGCCTAGAGAGGCTAAGGATTCCAAAGAGAAGGAAACCATGGAGAAAGTAGTCATCAGTCTTCAAGCTGCTTTTCTTTTTAGGGCGTCTGCCAATGCTCGCCCTCTGTGTGAGAAGAAAATACAGGCAAAGGGCTATAGGCAAGCAACAGAGAAGCCAGAAGAACCACTGGAAATACCAAACGACTGGAGAGACAAAAATCTGAGTTCAGAGCTGCCAAGGCTGCAGAGATTAGAGGGGCAAGATCCTAGAGAGAGGGCAGGCCCAGGAAAGGGAACTTGACACAGTCATTACTCTACATTTTGTCAGCATTTGCTGAATTTTAAATACGGCAAGAAAAAGGCTAATAAAATGTGCAAAAAGTCACTGCTCTACAGGGTTCTACACTCACAGATCAGGCATTCCATCAGCCCCCAGTTAGTGGTGTGGATGAGGCCCTGCAGGCAAGAAAATAAAACATGTACCCAGTGAGGATGACTCACTGGCCCTTCTCAGATAGAAGGGGTCCAATGTACTCAACTTGCCACTGAGTGGCCAGCTGGTTTTCCTGATAAATCATAACCTATTAGGGGTTCTATGTTGATCTCTTTCACTGGGAAGTAGGAAATTCAGAGGGTGACATTGGTCAAACTGCCCTGGGGAAGAAGGAGAACATACTGTTGGTCCACATGTAGTCTCCACTTCTGTACTTCTGCCACCATGTTCACTCTGTGTTTGTGCCCACTGAGCCAGTTCTGGGGCTGGCCATTGGCAAAGTCTGACTAACATCTACTGACTAAGTCATTTTTCTCCTTGGCTTTTCTACTCTTCCATGAGGGTTGTTTTCTCGTAGATATTAATGAGTGATATCAAAATCTTCCCACTTTGTGCCTATGTCCATCCATCCACCAACCACTCTCCATGACAGACTTCTTCATTCAATCTTACAGTTTTTTCCTTTTACCTTCACCAACTGACCAGGTCATTGCCACAGCACAAGAATCTGAATAGAGTCTTAACTAGGGTTACTTCTGCTTTCACCAAAAGTGTGACAGGTGCATCACTTGCAGAATCAACTACTTAAAGATTTTCCCTGTCCTCTGTCTCTCAATTCACTCCCTGAAAATAGTTGTAATGAAGCCACCATCCATTTTCACTTGCATCCATACAGCAAGGTAAACCCATCCATAGGGCTTTTCCCTCCTTCTTCAGCTAGTCATAGGTACAGCCCACATGGTCACAGGGACAGGTGGAGGTTGAGTGTGGATGTAGTTTGGGTGGGTGGTATGGAGATCTGGGATACCTGCTCTCCACTTACTTATGCCCTCTAATCCTTCTTGGTCTGACCGTTGATGTCCCATTTAGATCTAAATATTAATATATTAGTAATGGACTGCTACTGGCCCTGTGTGACTTTATGACTAGGCCTGTGGAACAGACCCTGCTCATCGTGGGTATTTATGGATGGCATGCTCTTTTGCTGCCCCTCAGACAGCCTTCTCTTTCCCACCAGGGCTCAACAGCACCCCAGGAGCTGTTTCCTGAAAGTTGTGTAATTTTCTAGTGCCGATCACATGGCCTTGCACTTAAGCTTCAAGGAACTGCATTGTGATTCTCACTGAATCTTGTAAACACTTGTATCTTTTCACCACTGAAATCTCTAACTTCATAGAGTCTGACAGATACTATGATCCAAGCCACAGGCTGCTTGCACTGCAGCCAAGACCTGCTGTGAAGCTTTTTTGTTGTTGTTATTGTTGTTCAGAGCCCCACTCAAGTCTAACAGCCTTCTGAGTCTCCAAGTATGTGGGCCAAAGCAGTAATTCTAAGTGTGGAATGTGTTGCCTTTAGAATTCTATGAGGCTTTCCAGACATTGTGCTGCTTTTGTGTGACAGGGGATACAAACAAAAAGCAACTTGACTCTTAGGTCCATATTGTACATGGCCAAATTAACTTTTACTGTCCATCACTTTACTGTTTTCCCTCTGCAGTACATGAATATAACTCAGAAATAGCCATCTAAATCCACTGTCCTTATAGCATGTCTTCAACCCCAATCCCCACCCCCACCTCATCATTCAAATGACTGGATCACTGCACCACCAGCAAGAGTCATTATTTCCATTAGGGAATTTCCCTAACTCACTACCAGCAAAATGTTAAGCAATTGGGTCACCAATTTTTGTTTCCTATTTTTCTTATGATTGAGTTCTCCTTACCAGCAGACAGCAAGTGAGCCAGTCCCCGAATCCATCTTTATGCTTCTTTTCCTGAACTACTCTCAGTACCGACTCTGCCTGTCATGCCATCTAAGAAGAAGACATCAACATATGTTTAGACATGAGACATACTGTGATAAATGGCTGTTAGAGTTAAAGGAGGACATCTCAAAAGTGATGGAAAGAGCCTTCACAACATGCTCCAGGTATGACATCAACGAAAGGAGAGAGGGAAAGAAGGAGGATGAGATAGGGAGAGCTCCTGTTGTAGAACTGCTCTGAGAAAGACCCTAAGAATGGTTTCTCATTAAA
Source organism: Camelus bactrianus (assembly GCF_048773025.1). NCBI lineage: Eukaryota > Metazoa > Chordata > Mammalia > Artiodactyla > Camelidae > Camelus > Camelus bactrianus. The sequence continues at coordinate 38,924,176 of NC_133540.1, forward strand.
GCAGCGACATGTTGGGTAGAAATGGCCCACCTTTAGTACCCTTGACATCCTCAGTCTTTGTCAGCAGCCTGGACAAAGTATAGCCTCAGCGTGAGCTCCCTAAAGAATCTGAAGGCATACCAGTTGGAGGCTGTCAGTCTTACTGAAACAATAGTCCTTCTGAAGGGAGAGCTGAGTGGTGCACACCAAGGACAGATAGCACAATGGAACTTTAAACACCCCACAAAATCCAGTGATTAGATGATACATTTTTTGTGTGTGATCTACTTTAATAGAGTAAATGAGCTAAAGAAGAAAAGAGAAAGCATGACATTAAAGTTGGATAGAAAAATTTGTAGAAAAACAGAAACATAAAGTTATAGGATTTTTAAGCTGGATAAAATAAAAGACAGTCTAAAGCATTTAATTTTTTAAAGAGAAAGTTGAAACTCAAAAAATGAAGACTGCATTTCTGATATTTATTTGTTTTTATCATTCATGTTTCAAAAGGATTTGATATGAAATAAAGCCAGTTATTTTACAGAGTTGGAAATAGATGGTGTTAAAATATACTAGGATTGTGGTTTTAGTAGTCATTCCATATCCTTGTATGCATACCATTTTTATGCTCTATGTATAGAGAATTATGACAGGAAAAAAATCTTGGACTGCTCTTAATAGCGGAAGAATGCAGCTAGTGTGAAAATTAATGAGATGTAACGACATATTGAAAAGAATAACAAAAAACTGTAAACAATAGAGTGAGACTACTTCACGTAAAAAAATGTGGAAGGAAATCATGGATCTGTATAAAAGTAGTAGGTCTAAAGGAATTTTCCCACAATTAAGCTAGAATATGACAGGACCTTTTGAATGTATATGAAAGTGTAAGATTCAAAATACAGTATGGGAACTTCTTCCAGGTAATGATAGCACTCCTTCCATTGGACTACCTCCCATGGATAGTAATTATAAATATTGGACAAAATTTAATAAAGAATTCTTTGAATGCACTGGAGAGCAATGAGAAGAAGACAGAAAGTGGAGTAGAGTCCATGCTACAAATTTCTAGCACAGGATGCATCCCCAGTTGTAATTTTAGGGCCTCTCTTGTTATATGTAAAGTGGCAGCAATAATAATGGCAATGAGAAATCTGACGATGGTGGCCAGACAGAGCTGTTACGGTAAAATCTCTATCAGGAGTGTTTGCTGAAGCTATGAAAGATGCCTAAGTTGGCCATAATGGAGAAGGCAAAACTCAGCACTGTAAATTTCTGAGCCTTCAAGAACCTTATTATGAGATCTTCTGCCTTCTCCCATCACGGATAATGACACTTTTCTCTCAGTACAGAAAAATACTGAAGTGGAATTTCAACTGCAACAGCACCTGCAGTGGTGGCGAATGAGTTAGCAGCAGAACTGCCATTTCTAGGCAGTGTCTTGGCAGACTGGTCAGGCTTGAGCTGTCCCAATGGAGTGGCAGCAAAACCAAGCCATAAACTAGCCAAGCCTGTGGACGATAAAGCTGCATCCTGGACTTTTCAAAATATTTAGGAAGACATCCGTTGTAATACACTGGACTTCCTGGGGCTGTGCAGTGGAGCTTTTAGACTAGCAAAATTTGAAGACAGAAGGTAACATGATTTACTCACTCACAAGCTGGGAAGGTTTATGATATAAGGCTCAGTTGCAATATTATGAAGGCTTTTAATATTGCTGATTAATTTTGTGAAGAGAACCCAAATCTCTAAGAGGAATTCCCAAATATCATGATTGTGGGTAATGACACTGACATACAAGCTCTCAACTGAGTTTTATTGGTCAATAAGAGAGAAAAAAGATTTTAAAAGCAATGTTATCTCTTATGCTGCATAGGCTTAAAGAATGCTGCAGAAATCTTTTTCTATTTGTATTGTATATTTAATCCGGAGGTAAGATTATTAGGTAATAGTATCAAGGGGCGGGTAAAACTTAAAAATCTCAGTTTTGAATGACAAAGAATGGCAGTAGGAAAGCCTAGAGGCAGGAACCCAGGGATACTGGTATGTAGAGGAAAGGCAAGGTCAGGAATATGCTCAAGTGCTTATGGATAAAAAAGTGTTAAATCCAGGGTATGTATCCACAACTGAGGTGAACTCCAAGGACAAGTTTACAGAGCAGAGTGCTGATTTTAAAATGGTTGGTTTCCCAAATAAGAACTTAATTTTTAAAAAGGAAGAAAGAAAATTCAGACCTGGAGGCAAGTGAGGATATAAAGAGGGGAAAATAAAATAAATTAACAGAAACAGATCATACAAAAAATTTAAAGCAGTATCAGCAAATGAGTTGAAGTTACAGATGCAAAAGGGTCCAGATAAAAATCCAAAGATGAGAGAATTTCAGGTATCAAAGTAACCATGAAAATATGTTTCTGTATGTTTCATAAGAGTTTCCATTTCTTGGGGAAAATCCAGCTTTCTATTTCTCAAATATGTGATGTGTGACTTCTGAGAGTATGAGACTATTAATTGCATCAATGCTCAATTATCCCAGCTATATTAGCTGTGAGCCCTTTCATTCTGAAGACCAAATGCAGACAGTAAACTAAGATTATAAATACAAAGAATAAATATATTAAAGATAAAGATTCTCTGTATTTTCTAAACATTCTGTGCATCTCGTTTTGTCCATTGATTGTCAATACATTGATTAGCATAGATTCCACACTGATAATTATTTTTTAAAATATTAGTTACATTTTTTGTGATTAGCATATTTAAAATTTTAATGTGAAAAAACAGAAATGAATGCAAAGTGGACAAAAATATGAAAAGATAAGAATGAGTTAAAAATCACCACAAATATCACTGTGACTAATATAATGCTTTTTAGAACATAAAAACAGAATGAATGTATGAGCAAGATACTATTTTTAAATATTGTTCTACATTCAAATCTTCTATATATGATGGAGAAATCTGAAGATTACATTTCCATGAGAGTAATGTTTCAATTCATTTAAAAATATTTCCATTTTTATAATAGGGAAAATCGATTGTTATGGGGGAAAGAGGGAAATTAGCACATTCATTTAAGAAGATGGTACATTTATAGCCAAAATTGTTCTCTGATATTTCATTATTTAGTTGAGGCATTGGTCCCCTCCTCTACCCTTATTCTTATTCTGAGAATGTCATCCCATTGCTTAGTCAGTAAGAGCACCGCAATATACTTAAATGTAAAAACCAAATGGTTTTATTGTTTGTTTTTCTGTCAAAAGCAAATGTGTTTTTGTGAGTTATCTAGCTATTTGGTTCTCTTAAACTTTTCTGGATACTATTAAACTTTGAGTGAATACAAATCAATACTTTTGCTACAGGATTTTTTAAAAATCCATCCAGTATCTCGAAATGGCTGAAGTTTCAACCAACAGTTGTAAAATTTTTAAAAATAAAACTGCCTGCCAGACAGTTTCACATTTGGAAACTCGGTTTTGCTTCACATATCCTGGCACGAGAAATAAAGTTTCCACATCCTCAGAAAACTAATGGTAATTCCACATTGCTGTTTCTCTCTGGGGGTTCACAGAGTCCATGTTCATTTAAAATCCTTTGCCCACCTTGAGCTTTATTTGTATTTCTCATCCCATATTATTTTTCACAAATTCAATTATTTTCAGGGAGAAGAATTTCTCTTTATACTATTGTTTCACTGATTTTGAAAATCTCTGATCTGAAATTCTCTAAGTGATGGTGCTGGCAGAGGATTTGTAAAGTCATCTCAAAACAAAGGAAGCAATGTAGCAATTAGATCCAATTAAAAAATCTCTTTACTCCACAAGATCAGATTCCGATTTTAGACTTCTGTTTTTGTAAGAGCATTTCCACATAAGAAAATATGTGATCAAGAGGCGAATGAACCCGGACACTCTAATTCTTTATAGATCAGAGACTGAATTATTTGTGTTAAATGTGAAGTAAGAATAAAAACAAATATTGAATAATTTATTTAAATTTGGTTTACATATGTGAAGATAAGTACTTTGGTCTATATAATCTGCCTACATTGATAAACCACTGGAAAACTGCAATACAAATTTCTAATTTACTGTATATTACTATCATAGAATTTGTCACTAATAGCCAATAATTATACCTCATTAAATTTTATGTATAGCAACTACAACTAGGTTAAGTGGAAATATATTTTTTAATGAATGTTTTTTGATGACAATAATGGTGAATAATGCAAAAGTAACTAAATTAACCTTATTTGCATTTTAGCAAATCCAAATTAGTTTAGGCAAAATTGATTGGAGTGTTAGAGTATTTCTAAATGTGCATTATAGATTTTTAGATACACTTTGATGTAGGATAAATGAATCTTTCCATTTAATTCTGGAAATTCTTTATGTTAAAAAATGAAGTTAAAGGAAAATGTGCATTTCCATAATAACCTTTAAATATCAAAGTGAACATAAAATGTGTAATCACTGATGGAGGATTCTGTCTACTTACTGCCAAAATAGTCCCTTATAAACTTGAGAAAAAAATTTTCAGCGAAAATATGATTCAAAGAATAGTAGAAATTGAACAAACTTTTTTCCCTCAAGCTTACCTCTTCTGGAGAATTTATATTACAGTAGAGTGCACTGGCTTATTTATGCACTATTTTATTTCATTGGTTATTTATTCCTTGTCACTCTACTCCTCTAACAGGAGAGGTTGTTACCAATGTGCATAATATTTTTTATAACCTGTCTTAGAGTATCAAAATCAGTATTAATAAACTCAGTGTTAAAATTTTCCAGTTCGGTTAAGTAGCATTGCCTGAACTATTGTTAACAAATCAATATTAGGTGTGTTATAACTTATTTTCCTGATGATACTGCTGATGAGTTTTGTGGGTAATAACATTTATGAGCAAAATGTTTTATTGCTGTTGTTGTTGTTATTATTATTTTATATGTAGTAAGAAGTGCAGTAAACTTCTTCCTGGACTGTAAAAGTGGATTTTAATGTGGTAAATTCACTAATTTGAGACAAGAACAGTGTAAACACAGATAGTTTAATTTCTCATATTAGCAGAGAAGCTGTACCAAATGACACCTAGTAAAAAAATGCAGTAGTATATATCAGTTCAAAGGTTTCAAAAGGGACTCTCAAATTAACCTGGAGAACTTGGGGAGTGAACGCATTGTGTTGTCCTTGTCCACCTACTACCTGGATCTCCCCGTGCAGTACAGCACTAGCTGATGAGATACGCAGGCTGGATTATTCTCTGCGTGTAGTAAAATCACTCTGCCCAGTTTACAGAAAGCAAAGGAGCAAACCTGTTGATGCGTAGTAAGGATTCTTCTGAATACCAATATAATGGAAGTCAAATGCCTGTTTGCTCTGTAGGGAAAGGTGAGAAAAAGACTTTCTCTGCCACACACAGCCAAGAGGGGCTGTCTCACATACCAAAGCTTTCTAAAATCTCACCGTTTGTGTTATGGTCAAAGTACAAACTTTTAGGGTTCAGGTATATTCCATGAAAGCTGTTAGGATCAGGAAAATTGTATTCCAGTACCAAATTCACAACTGATTGGTAAGCAAAAGTTACTATTACATGGATTGCCCTAATCACTATGTTGTATGAAATTCCCATGTATTTTAGAGAAGGTAGAATTACTGCGGCTTGCTGAATTTCATAAGATTTGCTTTTATGAGGCCTGATACCAGCACAGAAGTAGGCATTGCCATATTCCACACCTCGCTCAAGGGTGAACATTTTATAAAGATTTATATACATTATAAACCAGCCTCCTCCATATTGAAAAAGCTTTTAAAATTCATCAGCTTCTTCCTTCCATCACCTATAGTACATGCGATGACAGTACCCATGAATTTTATCTAAAGAGATGAGAGAATCAAACCTGAAAGCTCAGCCTTCATTGAAAATTTTGAAATGATTATACTGATGGGAATCTTTTTATGTGAGGATTTATCTTTGGTTTCGGTTTTGAAGAATAATAAGAAAAGAAATAATACAGAGAGCTATTTTGATATTATATCCTTAATACCAAAAAAAGGAGCAGAGAATAGAATGTCCCATTCTTAGTGAAGACTTTTTATGTTATTATCATGAAAAAACCAACAATAGTTCCCCATGCACAATACAGTCCATGTACAAATGAATATAATTATAAAGGAATTCTAATTCTCCAGAATCGGATTGAAAATGTAAACTGGCATCTGTGATAAAGAACAGAATGATTGGTAGTATATACCTGGGAAAACTATAATTGTCTTGTGTTCCAACCAGATCCTTATTGGAACACTTTGTCAAACACGACTTGGTATATTCTATATACATACATACTGTGCACCACAACCATTTGTCATATGCCTTTACATCTTTATCTATAAATCCTGAGTATTTTCTTTATATTTTTATTTGTATGTTGAGTATGCTTATTTAAAAGACATTCATTCAAGGAATAACACAGCAATTAACACCAGGATGGCAGAGAATTCAACCCCTAGTAGGCCTTGAGGCTCAAGATGTCAGGAGATTTGACTTCTAGTAGAACTTGAGCTTCATAATATGCTCATTGTAACATATCAGCATGATAAATAACATGCCCACAGGTGCCATGACAGCCCCAAGGCTAGTCACAAAAGGTCAAAGTGTGGAAATGGCCAACTTCCTGGGAATCCCAGCCCCTTGCCTAGGGTAGTTAGGCTGGTCCTTCCACTTAATAGCATATAAAGCTACCAAGCCCATAAAAACTGGCAACACAGCACCTCGAGCATGCCTTTTTTGCTCCCTCCTCTTTGGAGACAGCCGCACTTTGTCTGTGGTGTGTATACCTGCTTTTACTCTAACCTGAGCATCCATCCCCCACACCTCCTGGCCTTTCTCTTGCCTTCTGAAACAGCCTATACTCTCTGCAGCATGTATCTCTCTAAATAAATCTGCTGTTACTCAACTGTGGCTCATTCTTGAATTCTTTCCTGCGTGAAGCCAAGGACCCATACCTGGTGGGGCACGTCCCAGTGACTCAACGGTGACTGGGGACACGACCCTCCCCATGCCCCAGACCCGTTTTTCCTGCATCACTTTTACATCTTTGTCTACAAATCCCAGAATGTTTTCTTTATATTTTTATTTGTATGTTGAGTATACTTATTTAAAAGACATTCATATGTAACTTTCACATAAATACCTAACAATTTGTGCATAATCTGAATAAACAGGAAATAGGAGAAATTTTCTTCCTATCTTTCATTTAAAAGGACATATACCATTTAAAAATAAAGGATTACCTGAAAGTCCATATACTAAGACTTGTGACTTCCTGACTCCTTCTCTTGATCATCAGAATGTTCACAAATAAATTTAATTCTCACAGACGGGAGAGAAAAGAGTCTTACTTCAGGTTCTATCAGCCTGTAGGTACATAAGTTGCACTCATGCCCAAAGAATTTCCAATCCTCCTTTTGGTGCACTAATCATAAAAATTAGTGAATAACTGGGAATCATTAATTTGAGGAAAGATCTTTCAGGAATGATAGAGATCAAAATATAAAACAGGAAAAAGTAAAAAGGAACTTTGAGAAAACAAACAATCAGGGGTAAAAAATTTCAAATAATTTATTAATGTACTCAGAGAAATAAAGAGAAGAAAGTCTAAGCTATGAAACAAAATGAGTATTCAGAGAGCTGAAAAGAACTCTTGGGGAAAATATAACTGCGTGTGTTATGTATGTGTATGTTCAGAAATTTCTTGAAAATACTCATTTGAGAGGCTGGAAAATAAAACTGAAAAAGCATCCTAGAAAATTGGAAAATTGAAAAACTGATGAGAAATAGTTGTGAGAAGTTAAGAAAATAAGAGGATCAGTATTCCATTACCTGAAAAAAGTATTTCCAAAATGAAACAGAGAGAAAAAAGAGAGGTGTAAAAATATCAAAGAAATTATTCAAGAAAATTTCTCAAAGGAGTAGAACATGTTTCCTAGACTCAAGGAAACCACCTGGTGCCCGGTGCCACCTCTATCAAAGCATATCATATTGACATTCTGGAATACCGAAGTTTGACAAAGGAGGGCCCTAAAAGCTTCCAGAGAAAAAGAAAGTAGAGGTCACAGGAAAAGGATCAGGAATCAGAATGGCAGTAGATATCTCAACAGTGGCAAGGCAACCAGGAGAAAATAAAAAGCAACATCTTCGAAGTTCTGAAGGAAATTGTGTTTCTAAAGTATAATTGTGTACTCATTCAACTATCAAACAAATATGATGGTAGGAAACTTTATTCAGACATGCATAGCCTCAAAAACATTTTCACTGTCTCTTTTCTCAGCAAGAGACTGGTTGAGGGACTCCAGCAAAATAAAAGATGTAAACCAAGGAAGAAAAAAAAAAGAAACCTACGTGCCCTAGGAAGAAGATTTAAGGCAAAAAGAGGAGAAAGGGGTCTGAAGGATGATAGAGATAGATACTTGAAGTGGGACAACGGAGCCACAGACCTCGGGAGCAGTCAGCCCAGACTGGAGACTTTCAGCCACCCTGATAAATATTTCTCTAACAGATCAAGTCAGCCAAATATCTGATGTGTTTGAATGTATCAAGGAAAGGTTAATACTAATGGAAGAGATTTTGGCATAAATTAGTGATTTAATTCTCAGATTGCTAAGCAAATTATAAGATAATTGCCGTCAAAACCAAAGTTCTGCCAGAAGGGAAACACCATCCTGATACATAGGAAGGCTAAACTGTGACCAGTCTTCATACCTTTAGTTGCCATAATTTAAATGCTGAATACTAATTAAACTAATAAAATTCTAAATATATTTTGAAAAGGAGGCAAGCAGAAGTGTGAAGTGTGTGTGGTGTGTGTAAGTGCACACACAGGCAGTGGTTTGAAACATGGCAAAAAAGAGAGAATTGAGTCCTTAATTTTTATAGGAGGAAGCGAATAGATATTGGCTTTAAAAAAAACCTCAGAGTAGCACTGTAAGCATATTATTTATAGAGACAGAGATAAATGTCTAAAGAAAGAGCTGAAAGAATGAGATGAGAACACGTGACTGTCATTGCTCTTAATAGGCTTAATGGATCCTTTTGATTGTTGAAACTATGTTAAAAATAAAAATTAAATTAAAGAAAAAGAATGGGTATGAGATATCAATATTTGGTATTACTGAATAATATTAAGTTATCTCTAAGGTATTGCCCTTACAGAAATGTCATTTTTCAAAAGAATAATTAAACTCTCCATGAAATTTGGCAGCTGCTTTTAAAAGAATCTTCTACAACTATATTTCTAACTGGGTATGTTTCTCCAGTGTTTGCAAAATTCAGGCCACAGTTAACTGCTTTGATAGCCATAGTAATAAAGCCAGCTTCTTAATTTAAATCATAGAATTTTAGATCCCTATTAAAAGAAACATTTGAAATGATATATCCAGCCTCTTTCTTTTAGAGATGAGGAAACTAAGGCCCAATGGAATTAGTGACAGAAATGGAACTATTTTCAATTAATTTAAAAAATGCGTCAATAAGTATGAATAGAAAGGATCATAATATAGATGCTATGGAATCAGACTGATCTGGTTTCACATTCTTTTTCTACTCCTTATCAGCTAGATAATATCTGGCAATTTATTTAATCACTCTCAACACTCTGGTTCCTCATTTTAGAAATGAGAGATGATAACTTACTGGATTAAATGAGATAAAGTAAATGAAATTTAACCCAGAATATAATGCTCAACAAATTATAGCTTTATCACCGACAGAGCTAAGAGTATATATCTGTGATGTGGGTAAAATATAGGAGAGTTTTGTTCTAATTAGGATGACCATAAAGTTTATCATGCAAAGTAGGCTCCTGAGAATGTGAATGAAGGTGCTATTAGCAATAATGGCCAGACCACAGGTTTTTGTGTTTTGTTATTGTTTTTGGCATTTCCTGGTAGTTACTTTAATTACAGATTTTGTTACAGTTTTATTGAGATATAAATAACAAATAAAATTGTGAGATATTTAAAGAGTACAATATGATGATTTGATGATATATGTATACATTGTGAAAGGATTTTCCCCAAGAGAATTAACTATGCAATACAGGATTTTAGCAACTATGGTCACAATGTTATACATTAGATTTGTAGACCTTATTCAACTTATAACTGATTGTTTGTACCCATTTATCAAACTTTCCTATTTCCCTTGAGTCCCTAGCAATCGCTTTTCTACCCTCTGTTTCTGTGAATTAGATACTTTTTTCTTTTTTTAGACTCCACATATAAGAGATACCATACAGTGTTTATTTTCCCCTGCCTGGCTTATTTCACTTAGCATAATGCCCTTAAGATCCATTTGTGTTGTCACAAATGACAGGATTTCCTTTTTTTTTTTTTTTTTGTAATGCTGAGTAATATTTCATTGTATGTGTGTGTATGTATATATATATATAAATATACATATATATATATGTATGTGTGTGTGTGTGTGTATATATATATGCCATTTTCTTTATCCATTCATCCATCAATAGACACTTAAGTTGTTTCCATACCTTGACTGTTGTGAATAATGCTGCTATGAACATGGGAGTACAGATATCTCCTCAAGAAAATGATTTCTTTTCCTTTGGATATAAACCCAAAAATGAGATTGCTGGATTGTATGGTAGTTCTAATTTTCATTTTTAAACAAGGATTTAATTGACATATTATATTTGTTTTCAGTGTACAACATAATGCTTCAATATTTGTGTATACAGTATTGAGAAATGGTCACTACACTAAGTCTAGTCAATATCCATCACTATACAGTTACAAAAATTCTTTTTCTTGTGATGAGAACCTTTAAGATCTACTCTCTTAGTAACTTGAAATATACAATACAGTATTATTAACTATTGTCACCATGTTCTACACTACATCACGATGACTTATTTATTTTATAACTGGAAGTTTGTTCCTTTTGACCACCTTCACCCATTTTACTCATCCTCTGACTCTCTGCCTCTGGCAACCATCAATCTGTTCTCTGTGTCTATGTGTTCATTTTTGTTGTTGTTGCTGTTGTTTTAAATTTCATATATATTGAGATATAGTATTTGTCTTTCCTTATCTGACATTTCACGTAGCATGATGCCCTCAAGATCCATGCATGTTGTTGAAAATGGCAATATTTCCTTCTTGGTTATGGCTGAGTAATATTCATATAATATTCATATATATCACATCTTCTTTACTCATTCAGCCACTAATCGACACCACATAGCTTGCTTCCATGTCTTGGCTATTGTAAATAATGTTACAATGAACACAGGGATGCATATACCCTTTTGCATTAGTGTTTTTATGTTCCTTGAATAAATAACCAGAGGTGGAATTGCTGGATCATACGGTATTTTACTATTAACTGCTTGAGGAAACATACTGTTTTCCATATTGACTGTACCAGTTTACATTCCCATCAACAGTACATAAGAGTTCTCTTTCTCCACACCTTCTTCAGCATTTGTCATCTCTTGGACTTTTTGATAATAGATATCCTAACAAGTGTGAGGTAGTATCTCACGGTGGTTTTGATTTGAAATTTCCCTGATGATTAGTGATATTGAGCACCTTCCATGAACCTGTTGGCCATCTGTATATCTTCTTTGGAAAAATGTCTGTTTAGGTACTTTGCTCATTTTTAAATTGTCATTTTTGTTGTTCTTGAGTTGTATGAGTTCCCTGTATATTTTAGATATTAACTTCTTATTGAATACATGGTTTTCAAATATTTTCTTCCATTTCATAGGTTCATTTTTCATTTTGTTCACAGTCTCCTCTGCTGGGTAGAAGCTTTTTAGTTTGATGAAGTCCCACTTTATTTTCACTTTGTAACCTTTGTTTCTGGTGTCAAATTCAAATAATCTCTATGAAAACCAATGTCAAGGAGCTCTTTCCCTATGTTTTCTTGTAAGATTTTTATGGATTCAGCTCTTAAATTCAAGTCTTTAATCCATTTGTCTTCATTTTTGTGTATAGTGCAAGATAGAGGTGTTTCATTCTTTTTCCTTGTGGCTATTCAGTTTTCCCAACAACATTCATTGAAGAAACTATCCTTTCCTCATTGCATATTCTTGGTTCTTTGTCAAATATTAGTTGGCCATGGGTTTATTTCTGGGCTATCTATTCTGTTCCATTGATCTATGTGTCTGTTTATTTATGCCAATACTATACTGTTTTGATAACTATAGCTTTGGAATATAGTTTTAAATCAGGATATTCGATGTCTCCAGCTTTGTTCCAAACCAGAAAGGAAGAAGTAAAATTGTCTCTATTTTAAGATGACATATTATTATATATAGAAAACCCTAAAGACCAAAAACTGTTAAAACCAATAAAAAATTCCGTGAAGTTTAGGATACAAAATCAACATATAAACATTAGTTGTATTTCTATACACCAACAACAAACTATCTGAAAAAGAAATGAAGAAAACAATCCCACTTACAATAGCATCAAAAAGAGTAAATCCCCTTGAAATGAATCTAATTAGGAAGTGAAATACCTGTACACTGAAGAATACAAGATATTGATGAAAGAGACTGAAGACAATACAAATAAATGGAAAGGTATTCTATGCTCATGGATTGGAGGAATTAATATTGTTAAAATGTTTCAATGCAATACCTAACAAAATTCAAATGGCATTTTTCACATAAATAGAAAAACAATCCTAAAATTTGTATGGAACCACAAAAGACCCTGAATATCCAGAACACAGATTTAAATCAGACAAACTGGGATGTTAAGAGATTCTTGCTGTGATGTAATTGAATTTATACATAAAACATACAAGCAAATCTCTGTGGGCAAAATGAAGGCCATCTGAGTGGTAAGAGAGGAACAGAGAAAGTAACTGAAACAAGCTGGTAGCACAATTGCCAAGTACTTCACCAACAGTAACTCTGGAAAATGTTCCAGTCAACGAAAAAGGTCTTGAAAGTGAGATAATTTAGACACTTGAAAGATAGAGGAGAACAAAGCCTACAAAGTCAGTGGAGTTGTCTGAGTACTGCCAAGTTGCCTTGATGGCATGCAGAATGAAAATGAGAAGCTGAAGACCAGCAATTAAAGGCTACAGGCAAGATTCAGAGTGGCATTTTAGTGGCTTTAAAAGTTGCTTTTCTTTCTTGGAGAAGAACAAACACAGCTGAGCAGAAAACTGAAAATTGCAGGGCTCTAGAAACATTTAAATGCTCTGCTGAAGATCTGTTATGCTAAGGTCAAATCCTGGTTGGAAGAACTTTGGACCCTGAGATATGAGGTGGAAATATCTGTGTTTTTGCCCCAAGGATGTTGTCTCTGGAGACCCTCCCCATCCCTCAGAGCTGGCATAAGTGCTCACCTTTCCCTAGAAAGAATTAGCATATCTGTGCCAAAGACACTGAAGAAGCTTCCTCCTCTCAGAACAGCAGTTAGAGGAGCTTCCTTAAGGAGTGGTCCCCATTTCCTCTCTTGGACACTGGACCAATACCTTGGTGATAGAGGAAGAAAGAGATTATATTCCCAAGGAGCTGTAAAAAATAGCTAGCATGTACAAGAGTCAAGAAACTACCTCCGAGGCTGGAATCTAATCAAGGGATTCAGAATATAAGACAGGATAAAGAAGAATTCAGTGATTTAGAGCAGTCCCTGGGGACACAGGATTTAACACCCTGACAAAGACCCTGGAGGAAGGGGTAAACCCACTGCTCTTGTGACTTTTAGAGGCCTGGAAAAAGCAATGGTCATTTCTGAGTCATGTCAAAATGACTGAGTTGCCCTGGCAGAGAGCAGAGAAAAGCATGAAAAAGTCTACTTCCATAAAAGGAAATAGACATGTGGCAATGGATGTATTATGTTAAGTCAAAAAAAGCACTACAAGATTACGTGTCCCAGAGGACACACAAAGAGTGAGTTGTTTCAAGGAGCACAAGCATCACTATCAAGTTCATTTGTCCTGCAGACAAGGACTATGAGTAGGAAAGGAGGTCAGTCATAGAGCTGAATCCTACATGGGGCTGATCGGGCCCTGAATTAGCAAAGACCAGATGGCATCACTTAACCACAGAATGGGCCAGGAAACTAAAATTGTCATAAGAAGCAGTAAGGTAGAAAAACAACTGACCCACAAAGAACTGTGGAAATCGTTTACAGAATATGGTGTTCTGGGGGAACAGGAACAAGACAGACAGGCAGCCAAAAGTAATATCTACACCTAGAATAAGGCAAAAATTAGAGGAGCTAGAAACTGAAAATATGATTTTCTGTTTAGAATTCTGTCCTGAGCCAATTTTTAAACTTGAATCTATTGACTGAACTGGTCTCTAGATTTCTAAGTTGGAAGAACTTACAAGACTGCAGTGAATATGGACAGTAATGATTTCTCCAGGCCGTGCCCAAAGGAAATGATGGACATTTACTCAAGTACTCTGGAGAAAGTGGTTCTTATACATTTTGAAGATTATTGGACAAAAAGTCTGAGTTGGCGTTGATACCTGGAGACTCACCGTATCATTATGATCCCACTCTTAGAATGGAGATTTATGGGGCCAGGCAGTAAATGGAGTCCGAGCTGAAGTCCAGCTAACATTGGGCCACCTTAGTCTATAGGATATTACACTGACCCATTAAAGCAGTGACATCAGGTTGATCAAGAGGTGGCTAAATTATTTAGAGCCCTGTTGTACCACACATATGCTCCAGGGGGTGGAAAATAAACTCTCTTAAGATGTCCTGCCACTTAAGTTAGTTTTTATTTGCAGGCATATCAGTCCCTAACCACAATGAATGAAACACAGCCCTTGATAGACCTCTTTGAGTTCTTGAGGCAACATATTCCAGATCTAGGAATACTGCTCCAGCCCGACATGCTGGGTGACACAGACTTGAGTGTCAGAGGCTATCCAATTTTGAGTGGCACCTGGAGCACAAAAGGGCTTTATGGCAGGTCTCAGGTATAAGGCAAGCTGTTATACCTCTGGGTCCATGTGACACCTTAAGCCCTATGGTGCTAGAGATGTCCATCACTGAAAAACAATACAGTATGTAGTATCTGTCAAGCCCCCATAAAAAAAATCACAACAAAGTCCCCTGAGACTGGAAAAACCCAACCCATCCTGAGTAGAGTTTTAAGCACCTTTCTAGGAGTAGCTCTTCGCATGCTGCTGGGATTCTGCACAGATGGAACACTAGATGATAGGCCACCAAATGACCATGTATACAGGGCTGCTCCTATGATCTAGGTTATTTTAGATGCTCTGCTATGTTCTGAACACTTTTCCCCCCAAAATTCATATGTTAAAATCCTAACTTCTGATTGTTATGGCATTATGAGGTAAAGCCTTTGGGAGGTGATTAGGTCATGAGGGTGGAACCGTCATGAATGGGATTAGTGCTCTTATAAAAGAGACTCCAGAGAGATCCCAGCCCCTCCCATCATGTAAGGATACAATGAGAAGTCTGTAACCTGGAAGAGGGCCCTCATCCAACCAGGCTGCTACCCTGATCTCAGACTTCCAGTCTCCAGAATTGTGAGAAATAAATTTCTGTTGTTTACAAACTATCCATTCAGTGGTATTTTGTTATAGTAGTCCGAACCGACTAAGACAATCTTCAAGTCATGAAAGTTGGGTAGGATGAAATGGCAGTTCATCCTAAAATGGAAATAGTATATCTGAGATTGAGCAGGAAGAATAGCCATGGATAAACTGAGTGAGCAGGGATTCCAGACCCCCCAGGTCACCCACCACAGTTTTACCAGAATCTCTACCCCAGATTAGACGGTAGGAAGTCCGTATCAGTAGCTAACAGAGGTGGAAAATTCCCAATTTCTCATTTATGTATAGGCCAGTTCGATTTGAAGGCAAATGCAAAGAATGGATGAAAGCTACATGACAGTCACATTCAGGGGTGATTCTGAAAGCCATTCAGGAAATACCTTCCCACTGGGCAGAACTGTGAGTAGTGCACCTGGCCATCTACTTTATACAGAAGAAAGAGTGGCTCAAGGTGAGACTATGTGCAGATTTTTAACAGTGACCAATGACTTGACTGGTCAAGGGCCTGAAAGGAAAATTACTGGAACATAAGACATCTAAATGTTATAGTTTACTGAGGACTCAATATTCACAATTACATACCTTTCAACTTGAGAGGAAAGGGAGACCTAAGCATTTTCTCAATGTTAAAAGAAATTTCCTTTAAAAATTTTCAAACTTTTCAGTTTAGATTTTAAAATATGTATCTTTAAGTATAATATAACTTTCCAGCTATAAATGATGGCATTTTTCTTTTGTGTGTGTGTGTGTGTGTGTGTGTTGTGTGTGTATGTAAGAAGAAAAATTAATAAACCGAAGTTTTTCCTCCTTTTGATAGAAAAAGACAGTTGCCATAAACAACCACATGCCAATTTCTTCTGTTATGAAATCTTGAAAAGGAAAATGCCAGAGTGTGACGGCATATATGTTGCCACTAAATTCTTTAATTTTCACATTTCCTCATGGTGCTTAGTATTTTCCTGTAACCAGCCACTGTAGAGTGGGATCTCAGTGATCCAAAAAATTAGGCTTGCCTCAAAATGCTTATTAATATCAGGGTTTCTTTGAGCATCTGTTAAAGTTTCAGTTTTTTTAACTTTACTTCTCTTGTTAATTTAATTTTTTATTAGTCAGGAGCATTATTTTCAGGCTTTCAGAGTTGACATATCTACAATATTTTATGAAATCAGCCTTGTTTTCTGTATAACAGATGGGAAATCACATATTTTTCAAAGCATTTTCATCCTCAGGGTATATATTTCTATACAATCTGATTATCCATCATTGTGACAGACAAAGGAGATATTTTCTCAAAAAATAGTTATTTGCTTTAGATGCCTAATATAAAGGTACCTAATGTGAAATATTTGAGCTTTCTTTCAAACCTTAAATGTAGTAATTCCTGTTAAGTACTGAAACCACTATACAGGCAGGCTTTTGTTACTACACTGGAGATACCTGATCACTGTTTTTCTATTTTAAGAAAAGAAACCAAACTATTACAGTGGCATAACTGGTCTTCTAATAGTCATTCTCCCTATTAAGCTTTCAATCCTATTGCTTCCTAACTAAACTTCCTAAAGTGTACTTCCAAAGCTTTTAATGACATCTTCATGTATCATACTTAGGGATAAAGCTCTTAGCATGACATTCAAGGATCCATAAGAAATATCCTCAGCCCACATTTCCCCAGCCACATTTATTAATATTGAGTATTTTATGTGATAGGCAAGTAGGGAAATTGAGTTCCTTATTTTTTCTACCGTCCTTAAAACTTAGCCAGTGTCTTAGATTTCTGCGTTTCTTCAGTAATACCTACCACAATGTGTAGGATATAATGGGAATATCAATGTCATGACTACCTTTTTAAGTGCATGAAAACACTATTACAAAAATGTAGATAACTTAATGAAATATAAAAACCTCAAATCCGCATCCCATTTCTTGCCTAAGATTCAGTATTCTGATTAAAGAACACTTTGGTGGGAGATGGAGCATCTTCAGAAGGGGAAAACGTGTGTTTTTGAACATACTTATTTGAGAATAATGGTTAAGTACAATTGAAAGAGAACTCTCCATTATAATCAGATGTTTTATGGGTAGAACTGTCTTTTGAGACCTGCTTGGGAAAATTAAAAGTTCACAATGGTACTTCATAGAAAAAAAGCTTCTGAGTTCTATATGGCTAAATTAAAAGAAAAAATATTTAATAAAACCTTTTTTATAATATGGGAGTTGTCTATGTTTTCAGTAACACCTATACCCAGAGGATTATATTTTAATTTAGAGAGAGTCTTATATGCTATTTTTGTCATAGATCATATGACAGAGCCAACTGGAAAGTATGTCTACACACTATTTGGGAAGCAAAGAGAGTTCAGGTTCTTTGCAGCATGCTCACAGCTCTTCATGAAATCTTATTAGTGTATGTTTGGATGGTGCTTCATCTCCTTTCTACATCATTAAAGTATCATACCAATCCTCACAAACATAAATGCTTATCCACTTTTTTATTCACCATATATTTTTTTGACTCCCTTCATACTGAAGATGAATGAAAGAGTAAGATGCTCTTTGCACAAAGCAGCTTCTAGAACACTGTGGTAATCAAACAAATATAGACACAAGTTCATGGCAGTTCAAGAGAGTAAATTCAATAGTAAGAAGCATGCACAATGTAAGGACTGTCACAAATATGGTAGTAATTAACTCTCTCTATGAGTGTGAAGAAGCTTTTCTAGCTATCCATGCCAGGCTGATGAAGTATGAGTGTGAAAGAAAGTGTGTGTGTGTGTGTGTGTGTGTGTGTGTGTGTGTGTGTGTGTGTGTACAAAACTATTCTTAACTGAAGAAATACATACATATATATATATATATATATATATATATATATATATATATATATGAAGAATGGGTGTATAATGTATCTATTCTACTAAAACTTAAAGTAAGTTTAAAAGACATGAGGTAAGAAATTTAGATAGGGACCATATCAAAGAAAGCTTTTATAAGCAAACTAAGGAGTTTGGGCTTTTAAGTATAAGAAACTAGGGGTCATAAGCATTGTAAGCAGGAGACTCAAGTTAAGGTGTGTGTTTTAGAGGAATCACTTCTGTGGCCATGGGAAGAATAAAGGAGGAGAGGACAAGACAATAAGCAGGAGGGTATGAAAGAATTTGCAAGAGAGCTGATGAGAGACTGTGTTAATATTTGAAAGAAAAGACTAATGGATAGACTTGATAAATAGGAAGGGAGAGTCACTGATAATAATTTGATGTAGGGAAAACAACTAGAGAAGATTCTGGCATGACTCTTAAGTTTCTGTTTGGGAATTAGAAAGAGCCACCAAAAAGAGCACTCAAGAAAAATAACAAATTCAGGGAAAATATGATTAGCTGAATTCAGAAGATGATGCACTTAAAATGTTTCTCAGAAATCTAGGTCAATATTCAGTGAATTATTTAATATCTACCTACTAAGCTCCATAAACATTAATAGGAGTGGTCTGGGTTAGAAAAAGACATTTAGTAGCTATTGTTGAAAAGGTTGGGTCAAAATTATAAAAGGATTGTTAATGCTAAATAAAAAATATTTTAAAGCATCAGTCACAAAGACATCAATATCGAAGAGAAAGACAGAGGATCAAATTAAAAAAATCTAAGAGAATAAAAAGAGAGGTAGAAGACTGAGGAGAACACACCATTATGGCATCTGTGGCTTCACAATATTTAAAAAGAAGACTGTTAAACTCTCCTGAAATTTCAAGTATGACAAAGAGAAATTTACAGTAAATTAGCAATCAGATCATTGTACACCTTTACCAGCAGGGTTGGAGCATATGTTAGCCTGCAATGACCTATGAATTGTGGGTGGGAACATGAAAAGTATTCTTGCAAGAGGTGTGCCTGAGATGGAAAGGAAAAAGGTATCAGAAGTTAAAGGAGGATCATTTTAAGAGTCAGAAAGCTGAACAGATTACAGTATAATACAAAAAAAAAAAAAACCAACCAAAAACTGGTAGATAGGTAGTGACTCCATTAGAGGAAAAAGAGGATATGGTAAATAGAATATCTTTCTTGAGCTGGGAATTGGATGATGTGCATACAACTCAGTCTTCACAATAAGCTATTAGAAGAAGAAAGCATGACATAGATGCAGATTTAAGAATGAGGTGACTAGATTTATAGATTTTTTTAATAACAAAAAGTGTTTAGAAAAGTCTCTAAAGAGTGTGGGTCCTTTTAAACTTATAAGCTTTTGCATAGCAAAGGAAACCATAAGCAAAACAAAAAGACAACCTACAGAATATGAAAAAATATTTGCAAAAGATGAGACTAACAAGGGCTTAATCTCCAGAATATATAAACAGATCATACAACTTAATAAGAAAAAAATAAACAACCCAATCCAAAAATGGGCAGAAGACCTAAATAAGCAATATTCCAGTGAAGACATATGAATGGTCAATAAGCACACGAAAAACTGCTCAATATTGCTAATTATTAGAGAAATGCAAATCAAAACTACAATGAGGTATCACCTCATACCAGTTCACAAAATGGTAAATGCTAGAGAGGCTGTGGAGAAAACAGAACCCTCCTACATTGTTGGTGGCAATGTAGTTTGGTATAGCCACTATGGAAAATAGTATGGAGATTCCTCAAAAAACTAAAAATAGATTTACCATATGATCTAGCAATCCCACTCCTGGGCATATATCCCGAGGGAACCTTAATTCAAAAAGACATAAGCACCCCAATGTTAACAGCAGCACTATTTACAATAGCCAAGACATGGAAACCACCTAAATGTCCATCAACAAATGACTGGATAAAAAAGATTTGGTATATTTATACAATGGAATACTACTAAACCATAAAAAATAATAAAATAATGCCATTTGCAGCAACATAGATGAACCTGGAGAATGTCATTCTAAGTGAAGTAAGCTGGAAAGAGAAAGAAAAATATGGTATGGTATGATATTACTTATATGTGGAATCTTAAAAAAAAAAAAGATAAATGAACTTATTTATAAAACAGAAACAGACTCACAGACATAGAAAACAAACTTGTGGTTACCAGGAGGGGAAGGGGATGGGAAGGGATAAATTGGGAGTTTGAGATTTGCAGGTACTAATATATATGAAATAGATAAACAACAAGTTTATACTGTATAGCACAGGGAACTATATTCAATATCTTGTAGTAACTTATGGTGAAACAGAATATGAAAACGAATATCTGTATGTTCCTATGTGACTGAAGTATTGTGCTGTACGCCAGAAATTGACACATCATAAACTGACTGTACTTTAATAAAATATATTAAAAAAAAGGCTGGATCCTGATGTTGACCAGAGACAACTGATAAATAGTATTAAGAATCCAACTAAGCTAGGAAAACATGAATTTTTATTTAAACCATGTTTTTAAATACAATTACTTTTTCCTGTGTCACTCAATTTCTCCAGTATAAAATTGTGGATATCAGATATGAGGATCAAACCAGTGCTGATAGAATGAGTACTGAGCTCCACAGATTAATGTTATAAATGATCTTGTGTGTTTGTGTGTGATTATATGCATATATGTGTATGTATGTGTATATTTGTATATACAGATATATGCATATGTATGTATGCACACATATTGCCAACTAATACATCAGTGTACAGTGATACCTGAGTCTCAATAATACATTCAAAAGACTTTAGAGGGAATTTTAATATATATTTTATTTGGTAATATGTTTAATAAGCAGTGGCACTGGAGAAAAATAAGTCTTTGGGTCACTAGCCCAAGGCAATTTCAACTCTGCTACATTCATTCTCACCCAGCTGCCTATTAAGTTTATTTCTTGTTATCAGCAGGGTATGGCTAATGAATGTTAACCAAACAACACTTTTAAAAAAAGTAAGCTTAAATAAGCCACAGAATTTGAAAAGACTCAGTATGAAACCTAGCACATGAAGATGTTCATTGTTCTTTTCAGTCATCTTCTTTAGTTTTTTGACAGAATTTCCTGAGACCTCTTTAAAATGCAGGTTTTGACACTGTAAGAACCAAGATGTCTCATTTAAGAAATACTCAGTTTTTGATCAATAAAGTCACAGGTCTGCAAAATTATATTATTTAACAAGGTTTCTATATATATGTGTGTTAGTTAAGTCAGAATTTCTTCATCATTTATTTTAAATTATCATCCTAAATTGACAGTTAATGTCTTGATTTGGGACTTACAGAGAAAGAGAAAGATGATCATAGACACACACACATAATATGATGTGGCTGCAAATAATATACATTTGAAATGTCATGCAAAGAGATTGAATGGCTTTGCTAACACATTAAATAAAAGGTCAAATTTTGTTAAGAAGGGTTATCTAGGTCAATTTGTTCATTAGAAATAAGAAGAGCCTCAGGCTGAACTCACACATCTGTCACCTAGTACAGTCAAAACACTTTAAGCAAACACAAACTTAAAACCACATACATTAAGCATATCAAAACACTTACTAACCAACATTACAACAGCATTGGATTTATCACACCCAAAGAATCTTCTTGTTATAACAATCCACATACACTTTTGGATTTAAAAGACTTTCTTTAAGCAGTGCTTCAAAAACCACAGTGGTAATGGGCCCTCCTCCCTTATTCCCTCCCTTCCACCATCTCTTTCTCCCTTCCTACCCTTTCTTCCTCCCACCCCCACCCTCACTTCCTTTTTCTTTCTCTCTTTCTTTGTAAAGTTTCCAACCCCTTGTAAACAAATACTTCTGTAAAATATAAGTTCACTCCTGATCCCTACAGACTTCTACTGAATCCCATTACTTGTGCCACATCACCCTCCTCCTCCCACTTCCAAAAAGCCATACCTGTGTAATTGCCCCAACCCTGTCACCAGTAATGTCAAGAACTGTGAAGTCTGAGATTTTACACTACCTGCAAGCTCACAAGTTAACCTGCAAAATTTCACTGATGCTGGGGGAAGACATGAGACTCCTGGGTCAAAAACAAAGAACTTATCATATTTTGCACAGAAAGGAGCAGAGCAGCATATGGGCATCAGTTTTCCTTTTCCCAAGTCCCACAGGGAAACACAAACGGGTCCAGGTGGGTGGCATTAGAGGGAGGACCACTGAGCTTAGAGAACCCAGATCTTTCACAGTGGGGAAAAAGTATGCCTTTCCTTTCTCTTTTGGCAGTTCTTCTCCTTATTATCCCAGATAATACGCATGTCTGTTCTCTGCTTTGGAGGGAGACACTATCTTTAACTTCAAGGCTTTTTGCTATACAAACATACTTAAAACGACAGTCAGGACCAAAGCAATCAATGCTTCTGGCTCACAAAATGTTAAAAAAAAAAAAAAAAAAAAAAAGGTGAGACCTATGGAGAATTGGCTACCAATAGTGGGGCTGTCTTGGATTTTTTCAAATGATCCCTACATGACTGAGATTCCCGCCTTATTTCTCTAACTTGACATAAGGTTCCATGTCCTTTAGTCGCCAAGTGACGGGGTCTTACCTACTGTATGTCTTTTTTTGCTGTCAGTGGACACACTCATCTATAAAATCTAGGGCAAATAGGATACTTTTAGACAATGGTTAATTCTGTTTATCTGACTCTGCCCTGCAAAGAATGTAGGTTTTGTTTGTATGTCTGCTTTCTGAAGTTTGTGTTACTTTGCTTCGGTTTTTTTTTAAGAGTTGACATTCTCAGCCTATTTCTTTATGTAAGAATCAATCATTCATATAAGATCCTTATACATCTCTATACAATCTACATGTCTTTTAACCTCCTTTATTCTCTTTTCCCTAATCATAACTCTGGCTCTTCCTGCAGCCAAAACAGTCTCAGTAGTGAGAATTTGTGGAGGTGTGTGTTTAATTGTATAATGTTTACTTTTTCTATTGCTTCATCTTGTTACATGACCTTTTATATTTAACTATATTTTATTATTAATGTGTTTTTATTAGTTTCTGATCAGCAGGGATAAAGTGATAATAGCTGCTTAATTTCTTTCGTGCATTGGCTAGTAGAGCATTGGTATATTAAGGTGATAAATAAGCACTGTTTGGGAATTTGATTATGTTGCAGTGTTTTGTAATATTCAGAGAAAGCAGAGAAACTTGAAAGAAAAATATACCTTCCTTTGAAATGATAAATTCTCATTTTTTAAAAAGAAAGTAGGCTTGTGCTCAATTCGTCTGCCAAATAGTTACATATTCTAAGCCATATTAGGGCTCTGTGGAGCATAAACTCTGCACTTCAGCTGTTTTAACCCTTAATTAGAATTGAGATACCATGGATCAGAGAAATATCCAAATAAACTTACGATGAAAGTGAGTTTGAAAAAGCAATATTGGAAATGAGGCTGTAGCTAGAAAAGACAGAAAACAGTATCAAAATATTTTTTTCTGAAAACTGAGTAACACTATTGCATTTACTCCATTAAAAATAATTTATATTTATTTTTAAAATGTATTATCTATATAAATTATGAAAGTAGCACATGTTTACTTAAGCTAGCAGATCAATTCAAAGTGTAAGGCAAAAGTTCTTAATCTCCTTCCACCATACTGAATTAACCAACAATAAGAGCATGACATATTTTTTTCATACTTTTATGAATGCTCATTGGACATACATAAAAATATGCATACATATATGCATGGTTTATTGTTATAGTTGTTATGATAAAGGCTGTTATACACATTTGTGCATATATTTTTATAACTTTTATACATTTTTTAGCCTAAAAATATAATGGCCATTTTTCTCATTAAATTAATATACATCTAATTCAGATTTGTTATAATTACTGAATAACTCTGCCACTGATGATTTTTTACTTTTTGCTGCTTTAAATATAATAAAATACATGCACATAAAAATCCTTGCAGTAAAAATTCTTGTATATATGTTACATTTTATTTTATTTCTATAAGGTCATCTAAAAAATAGGATTTCTGGGTCAAACATTATGGTATTTTAAATTTTTATAGCTACTGACAGATTTTTATGCCAATTCCCATTTTATTTCCAAAGGTCCCCCAGATTTCTACTCCATCAATCAGAATGAGAAATCTCCCTATCACTAGATGCTTTTCCTTTCTAAAATTTTTGTCAACCTCATGTGCTACATTAGTTTATATAATTTGCATTTCTCTGATTCTGATTACTACGATTGATCATCTTCTATGTTTTTGGCCATTTAAACCTCCCTTGTTTGAAATGCCATAAACTTTGGCCACTATTATTGCTTATCTGTTTTTTAATTAGTTTGCATTTGTAATTTTTATGATAAGCATAAATGCATATTTGCCATTTTTTATGGTAAGCATAATCCTTTGTCTACCATTTGTACTGCAAATATTTCCCAAGTTAACATTTCCTATATACATACTAGTTTTGGTATTTTTTGTTATACAATTAAACAAATTATATGTAGTGCCATATGCCTTCCATTTTGCTTTTGGAAGCTGAGATTCCTGTATTGCTTCAGATGATTTACCCATCTCTAATGTCAAGATTTTTAATAAATTCTTGCAATATTATAAATATAAGGCAATCAGATTTGTAAAAGAGTTGTGTGGTCTAGGGTTATCACTGAGCAGCTGTGTAAGTTTTGGCAAGATGCAGAGACACTTTGTAACTCCTTTTCTTGCACTTATTTTTCCAGAATTTTGGGCTGACAATAGGTCAAAGCATGACCATGTTTTAAAAACGCAGTATTATTATTTTTTCCTTGTTTAGGATCCTTTTCAGCCAAGAGTGGGCCCTATTGATATATTCAGATGTCTTTACATCTTTCCTGGTCCTTGATTAATCTAGACAATTTATCTGCGAAATGAGATTAATGCACACAAATAGTAAGAGTGTATGCATTATTTGAGATAATGTATTGGTAAGTGAACACTATAAATCAAATAAAATTTCCAGAATTATGATTAAATTCACAGCTTTAAGTTGAGATCTAAAACTAACTTGAATTATGACAGAATAAAGATGCAAAAAAAATGTAAAAGTATCTCAATTAAAATCCTGGGCCATCTCTAACTATTATATGTATATGTCTGTGCCTCTGGTTAGATCTATATATCTTTATTTATATCTATATCTTTATCTATATCTATCTATAGCAGAAGCACCTACTATGTTCCAAATGCTGCACTAGCTGCATTTCTGTTAATCCATATAACAACCATAAATCACTATGAGAGAAATCCCTTGAACTGTTCATCAAACTCCTCTGAATTATTTATTGGCAAATTCACCAATATTGGTGAATTTCAAAGCATTTCATCAATGAATGGGCTGAGGATCCCCACCAACATCGTGTAAGAGCGACTATTTACAACCTTCCAATCTTAATTCAAAAGTGCAGATAGTAGATAGAGCAGAACTCACCAAGACCAAATGCCTGATGGCTCAACCCATATTTGAGCTAGGTATTTTTGTCTGATTTTCTCTTGATGTAAAATAGAAATCCCTATATCCTGTCTTGTTCTCCTCCAAGTACTTCAGATTTATAGTCAAATGAGATCCAGCTTCCTACTGGGTCTTTTTGATCAACTGTTCATATATAGTTGGCTACAGACATACAAGGGTAAGCATTTAACACTCTAAGAATAAAATATTGACTCCTTACCTTTGTTTACAAAGCCCTATATCTTCTAGCACTTGTTTCTCTTCCCCTTCATGTTATATCACTCTCTTATTTGCTCAGCCTTCCTGTAGACCCACAGGCCTTTTGAGTCCTCAAAAATAACAAGATTGTTCCTTCTGACTGGCCTGACATTATCACCCCAGTGTCCCTTACCATGTATCAGCCTAAACATGTCCTTTTCAGAAAAGTCCTCCTTGTCTGTTCAATCTAAAATAGACACCAGAAACTGTCTATTGCTTCTTATTTTTAATTCCCTGCATGCCAACATATTTTTATGTGTACGTATTTTGTCTCCTCCAAATAGGTCCCTATGAATTTTTAAAATAAAATAAAACTTTGTCCAGAATTCTATAATGAAGAGATAGAACTGGCATGCAAACACATGTACACTAAATCCAATGCCCATCTATTAAAGAGTATTTTGTATGGGTTGATAAGAAGAATGTGGTCAAGAATGTGAAATGCTGCTAAGAAGAGCAGTCAAGTGAAATAAGCTCTGACTAGGGTTTATATGATTTAGTAAAAAGTCATTGTTTGAACTTTGCAGATGTTTATTCCCCTGGAGTGATGCGGGCAGACATCAAACTGTATTCATTTAAGGACTGAGGAGTAAATAAGTTTTGAGAAATCTATGCAGCAACAAAGTGTGCCTAAACACAAAAGGAAACATCTAAGACAGAAAAGACTTGAGTCTTAGATGTTGATAAGAAGGAACCTAAAGGAGATGTTGAGTGATGAGATGGATATTCCATTGAGCCAGGTTCTCATGAAGATGGAAGGAATGGAAGTGAAAGAGAAGGGTCAGGGAACAGATTTACCATAGTCTAGACGACAGACAGACAATTAGCATACTGAGTAACAGTAATCTGGAGTTGAACAGACCTAATGTAAACTTTGATTAGCATCAGTTTCCTCCACTGCAAAATGAAAAATGTAATAGCTACTTTGAAGGGCTATTGTACGGACCCAAGAAAATCAAAGAACAGAACTTGATGGATTACTTGGTGCATAGTAGAAACTCGGTAAGTTGTAGCTTTCATTGTGTATCAGTGAGCCATTTCCCAAGTCCTTTCCCTAGTTAAGCACAGACCAATATTTGAACCTTCAGTACAAAGCCTTGTGACATAATCACCCTTAATTCTGTCCTCCAGGATAAAGTTCTCCCTAGAGATCTTCCTGTGTCTTTATCTTAAAAGGGAACATGTTTTCTCCTACTTACAAACACAGACATGCAGCGCTACAAAGATTGCTGATATAATGTTTCACCTAAGATGTTTGAAAGGAAAGGAGAAGATAAAAATGAGCCAGGAATGACTCACTAGAGGTATCATTAATAGCAATTACTGAAGTGGGTGCTCAACTCCTGTTTATCAAAAGTACAGGATTAATTCATGTCACATATTCTGAGGGCAGACATCTCACCCTTCAAGAAAACGAATTCAATTTTAGGCTGTCATATTTGCTCCTGTAATAAATACTTGGTTGGCAGCAAATGACATTCACTCAAGAAAAGGAAAGAAGGTGTCAAGATCAGAATATAGCAAATAAGTAGCATCTTCCACATCTTCTTTGGTCCTGCCTTTGTCCTGCTTGTTATTTTATCTTCCACATGTATGTTTTCTCTTCTTTCTGAGAGCATGGACTTTGAAGTCTGTCCCATCAGATCAATTCCTTGATCTACACTATAAATTTTGGAATTTTTGACAAGTTACATAGCCTGCGCCTCAGGTTATTCATCTGTAGTAAGCAGAAATAAAACCTGCATCACAGTCTAGCTGATAAATGAAATGGAATAATGCAAGTTTCATGCCTTGTGTACAGCAGGCAAGTTGTGTGCCTTGGATAGAGTTGCCTTTCTCCCTTCTTTGTCCATTTTATCTAATCATGGCACTTTAACTATACGTTCAGTGAAGACAACTCTCAAAAGTGTATTTCTAGTTTCACATTTTCAACTGCATACTTTTTTATTCTTCAAGGGCAAAGCAAATATTATACCCTGAATCGTAATTTTTATTAGCAAACCATAATAAACTTTCTTCCTTTAAAAATCTTCTAGTATCTTATTTTTCTCATGATATTTTTCAGTTTTATCCTAATCCCTTTCTAGATATAGACTGTTCAAATCAGAATCCAGGCCCAAATAATTTTTAATCAGACATAGTTATTAATCCAGTGACTATTATCATACCAGGTTGGTACCCTGGAAGTGTCTTGACAGAAGACGTTACATAAAACTTAGCAAATGTATTTATAAATTATAGTTAGCAACGAAAACTAAAATGTAGATCTGATAATGGGTTTGGGCAGTTATCACTATGTTAATTATATCCACAAGATCACTATTGAAAATATCTTTGACTTTTCCAGAGTCATATATTCAAGGGGAAAAAGAAAGACATTATACATTTTAACTGACATTCATTATTTACAAGGGTTTGTTTTGGTTGTTTTCATGAAAAAAGTCACCCCATTTATATAACCACATAATTCTGAGATAGAGTATATCTATTCTTTTCATCAGTCAAATTTTTCAGGGGAAATAATCTCTTTTCTATTTATTTCTACAATGCCATATCTAGAATTACCATTCATTTCCTGGAATAACATATTTATTTTCTGTTCAAAACATATAATTCCTTCATCATGAGCTTACAATTCACTATCAGCATATTTCATATTTATCAGCCCTTACATTGCTATTCATAAAAACTAAAAAAAATGCATTTTCACTTAAAGAACCTAACAGCACACAATACTCCTTATATCGATGGTCAGTGTCATGCTACTTCTAACTGTACATATAAAGCCAAACAAATTTGGATGTCACATACTGATTCTCAAGTCTATATTCTATAAAATAAATCATCATATTATTTTCTGATCTCTATCTTCATTCTAGATATTTTTCTGGCATGTAAAGATTATTAGTAAAGTGCTTTCAGACACTGAAGAAAGGAACTATACACATAGATAACATTATTAAATAAGAGAGTATCTATTCTAAATTGAAAAATCTTGTTTAAAATGTGGTTAAATCTAGTTTAAATGTGGTTCTAGTAACTAAACAAAAATCTTTTTTGTTTATTAAGCTAAACAAAAAAGTTTTAACAGATGTTATATGTACTACTAATTTTATAAACTTTAATATATCTAACATCTTATACTGAAGCCAACTCTAACCCTTGATTTACATGTAAAAGATAAAAGATTTATTTTTACAAAAACTGCTCCTTTCTAGAAACAACTCACTTTTCAGATTAAAACACAAAATTCAGGGGAAAATATACATTTTTCTGTTTGACTATAAGAAATCAGAAGTACAAGAAAATTTTTTTATTCAGTTAAACATTTTTCATTGGTTGAATGTAACCAAAAATTCACATGAGGTTCTAACTAGCTTTATTAAGTACAACAATTTAATAATAAATTATTGTTTGAAATGGTCAAGTCAGTTTCACTAGATACCTTTCCTAATCCTGAAGCCTTACTGTGTTTAAAAATTGGACTTGTCTCAAAGGTTTCTGGATCCTTATTTCACAAGAGACATGGTTAAGAAAAACATAGCTGCCTGAAGTATACAGCATATTGGTAGGGAATAAATATAGTATCTATGCACACACAACATTAATAAAAGTAATTACTTAGCATCTTGGTTATCAAAGAAGTCAATTAACTAAGTGCAAAATGCTGGCTTCAGCTTTTTAAAAATGAAGTGTTTCCTGTTTCTACTGGGAAAAGCAAAACAAACAAATGGGTGATACTCTAGGTATTTGTTTTGTTTAAAGAAGCAAAACTTACGGGTATGAATTAAATTCCTGAAATGGTAAGTCATAGAGCTGGCTCCTATCAAAATTATATACAGTGTTATCCAATCATAATATTCAATGATAATGAAAATCATTCTTCAAAATTAATATTTATATATATGCTTTATTATTATAAATGTCTATTTCAAAGACGGTGGTATCAGTGATAATACTATTGGCTTTCCTTGTCTACTTCTAACAATTTAGATAAACCTGAGATGTATGTATGGCTTACAATAGGGTAATAATTCTCTGAAGTAATTTCCTGACTTTGATAAATTATTGGATTCACAAGGGCATGAAACCTATTCATTTTTGTTTTTATATTTACAGCTCTAATTTTTAGCATTGCATCCAAACTAAAACACTCAATAAAAATATATTAAATGAATGTATGAATGAATTTGGAAATAATGCTTCATTTATTCTGATTTTATTAATTAAGAATTTTAATAACATATGCCTTATATGAAGCCCCAATTATTATTACTAAGACATTAATTTAAAAAGAGAAGAAACACTGAGATCAATAACTATCTTAAACAAGACTTAAAAAAGAACTATGACTCAAAACTTCCAAGTTCAAGTCAGTATTGGCCTGGCCTCAAGAGACAGAGGCCCTTCCTGAAGATGTATAATTAAAAAGAGTTTAGAGTGAAGCTCTAAGTTTCTGTGGAAATAAATTCCACAAAATTACATCTGTTCAGTTATAGCTGGTTTCACAGGCTTTTTAGGAGGAACTCACTTTTTGATGAATTTTCTACAAACATTTAGACTCAATTTTAAAATGCCACTCTTGTTATGTTCCTTCCTAATTTATGGCAGCAACTGAAACTAGGATGTAGTTCTTCAGTTTCTGGATTTATAGTCAGCACTTTCTTTGTTGGAAAACTGCCCAATTCTTGCCTACAAGAATAGTAAGGGAAACAGGGAGTTATTAGCTTAGATTGATTGTTTAAGCCCAAATAATTCCCAGACTAAAAATTCAAGTAACACTATAACAGTTAATTTAATAAAGGTAAGGACCAAATTAGAAGATCACAGGGAAAGGCATTTTGTCTTTCAAAAAAACTTGTAAAAAGCTACTGATAACAATTTTGTTACCACCCTTGACTGTCTTGCAGATCTCTGACAAGCCACAGGATAGCCTCAAAGCTGGATTATGACCCCAATCTGATAGCCTCTTATTTTTCCTAGGTGAAAGTACAAAGTGTAACTATAAATAATTCCTATTTTAATAAACATGCCTAAATTTAGTCCATCAAAGGAGAGCTGTTCTTTAAAATGAATATCTTGAGAGAGGGTCTATTTATTCCATTACCAAAGAATTTGGAAAACCTCTTTTGTTGTATTTTCTTGCAAACATATGAGTCCTGCAGAAACAAAAATCAATCTTATAACTATTTAAAACACAGACTATTTGGGGGCTAAAAATGGCACAGACCAATTCCATCACTTACATTTTTCATGAGTTTTGGTTCCAAATACATTACATCTTTTTTCTTGAATGAAATCCAAATTTAAGGTATCAAAGTCCAGTTCTACTGGGTGACTCAATAAAACACACCACAAACTATAAAGCTACTTCCCAAAGAGGTTTTCCAAAATGTCTAAAAGATGGGACCATCACTGGATTGGGACTATAAACTCCTAAGTGACTACTTGGATACAGGCTTAAAAAATCACCCATACCTATTTTTTAATTGCACTTTATAAATTCTGAGTGTCCAGTAAATAACAGAATTCCTTACTTTTTTCTTGTGTTCTAAAATACATAAATAATACAGTGGTACCCTTAGAAATAATTTAAATTTATGAATCTCTATGAATCTATTGTGATATATTTATAGTTTTGAATAGAAGTCAATAAACCAATGTCTGACTCTTCATTGTGCCCACATGATTAATCAGAAGCACAGACTTAGGATGACTAAAGGGGTCTTAACTGGGACTTGTGTCAGTGTCTCTGACAATATGTTGGACCTAGCTACACAAATTTTAATATGGTCTTTATAAGGAGTCATTTCTGACACCAATAATAATTCTTCCACTAATATCTTAGACAAAATACCAAAGTCTCACCAAGGGAGTTAAAAAAAAGATGGTTTTATGCGGAAATGAGTAAGGAGTCATATATAGCGGAATTACAGCAATGAAAAATTAAAGATTATCTTCAGAGAAAATAAAATAATACCTTTTCTTATTTCTCAAATATAGATTTAAATTAGAAGTCAAACTGTCCTGCAAAAGTATGAAATATTCCAGGTACTTTTCTTCAAATATTATAACTGGAGGAAATAGTTGATATCTATTTCACTTTCAATTGCCAAAAATATGGGCAAAACTATTTCCTTCTTGTGTGTTTTCCAAATTTTGAAATGATTATATTTCCTGAAAGCAAACTCTAAATTAAGTAAGATAAATAAGCTTAACACATGTCAAGTTGGATCTTAAACACATTTAAGATTTCAGTTTACCTACTGAATAGCACACATCACACATAAAATTTAACATTAATAGATAAGAATATCTTGTACCTAGAAACCATGGTTGCAATTAGCTCACCCGCAGTACAAAACCTCTTAATTTCTTAACCTGTAAATTGTCTATTTTTCTGTCATTCAGTGTTAAAGAAGTATAAAATCAATTGCTAGAGTCTTAAAATCATCACATGTATGAATCATGTAACCTATCAACAAATATTAGCTGAGTACCTACTGCGCTCAGGGTCCCATACAGGATACAAAGAGGAAGTTCATGACCTCGAGTATTATAATATCTATAGTTGGTGAAAAAGACATATACATGGAGTCTGTAAGGTTCTTTTTGGCAATACAGTCCTCTGAAACGACACGAAAATTTAAGCTTCAAAACAGGATCATTAGAGCATTTACAAGGATATCAAGTAAATGAGAGAATACTATATACAGAAAAAGTTTTAAAATATTTTTTCCTGTTCTAAACATTAGCTATTATGACATTATTTCCTAAGGATGAATTCCAATCAGAA
Organism: Camelus bactrianus; assembly: GCF_048773025.1. Classification (NCBI taxonomy): domain Eukaryota; kingdom Metazoa; phylum Chordata; class Mammalia; order Artiodactyla; family Camelidae; genus Camelus; species Camelus bactrianus. The sequence continues at coordinate 38,957,201 of NC_133540.1, forward strand.
ACTGATCAGCTGTAGGCTTTACTCTGCCAGTGCATATTATTGACAAATTGAGTGAAGACAAGTTAAGGAAGAAAAAATTAGACAATACAGATGATTCAAATTTGGCCCTTGATAACATAAGTAATGAGTTATTTTATAGCTAAAACTCAGTCACTGTTACACAAGAATAATTTTAGAATTGTCATGGCATTAAAATGACTTTGATAAGCATTAGACCATTGAAATATATTAAAGAATAGAGGATATATATCTTTATATTCAGTGCTTAAAGAAAAAGAAGGCAAATTTTTTTGCTTCTGTTTATAGTCCCAATTATCCTAAGTACTTGGTTTAATTTGGTCTCTTCCTGATTAAATCTAGACACACAAAGATCTGATGAGAATGCATGTTCCTGTTAAATGCTGACTGAGGATGAGCAGACATGATAAATGGGATTCTTTTCATTAAACTGAGATTTTATACTTTTATTAAAAAATATAAATATTATTTTTATAGCCAAAGAATTAGAAGTTATGCTTAATATGCTTACCTATTGTGTAAAATGCATGAACAATTCTTTAATAGAGCAGGCATACATAGATTGTCATCATATTAAAGTCCGAGTTGTTCAAAACAGAACCCCAAATTGATATGATAAGTGTGGGTCAGCACTTTGATAACTCTGAGAATTCAAGTAAATTTTATCAACTGATTTAAAGTTCTCTTTGTGATCATTTGTATTGGGGATATGAGAAAAAAAGAGCAAGCCTATGTTTGTTTTATAAAATTTATATAATGGGATAACAAAGAAAGAGTAAAATTATTTTACTGGCAGACAAATACTATGAAAGTATTTTGGTTTCTAGTGTTAATAAACTTGCATCTTATTAAGTAGAAAAGCCACTGAACCCATAAGAATATAGCCTGTGTTTCTAATGAATAGACTTAAAGCGTTTAAGCTGCAGAGAAGAAAGAACTTATTTCTGATATAAGAACTTAAGGTATGCTTTTTATCCACAGATGGAAGAAGGCACTAAGAGTCTGAGAGCATGGGTCAACTGGTATGACTTCTATAAACTGAACTATTTATGAGTATTTGTATGATGGACTCTGGTCCGGCTATACCAGCAAATCTCAACTGCTGTCCCCAGGGGACACTGGGGAATGTCTGGAGCCATCTATTTGTCATAATTTGGGGGGAAGGGGCACTCTACTGGATCTAGTGAGTAGAGACCAGGGATCTTACAGTGCACAAGACAGTCCCTCACAACAAAAAAATGATTTGGCCCAAAATGTCCGTAGTGCCAGGGGAGAGGAACTCTGAGCTGATTCATTGTTTTCTCCTCATTGACAGATAGCTGAGGTTGGGGACCCACCTACTGATAACATTATGGTCCAAGAAAAGCCCTACTGTATCCAGTACTAGCCAACCCTCACCTGGCCTTAAAAATATTGTGCTTTAGTAATATGGGAGAAAAATTAGAGGTGGAATATATGAGTAATTGCGAATACTTCTTTGTGAGGCTGACTTATTCTCTATTTAAAAGACCTTTTGGTCATAGTACTAAATCAACTCATAGGAGTGCATTCAGGATGACCAAGTTAATATGTTCTCCTCGCCCATAAATCAAATGTTGACTCAAGGTTCCTTCAGAATAAGTAGGGAAGAGGTAAGATCCTCAATACTGGAGAAAGTAGAAGGTACTTATAGGAGATCTGGAAAGAGTGAAGAGAGGATAATTAATAAAACAAACTGTGTAGGACAATTCATCTTTATCTTCAGGTGTGCCAAATTACCTATTTGCAGAGTACTCTGTTATAACAAAAGGCCCTTCCAGTTCTTACGCTGTACGTTAGATGCTTTTTCCTTTCCACGTTCTTCCAGAGACACAAGGAATGCAAAAAGACCATTTAAACAAATATGCTTAAGGACAAAGATGCTGAGCAACGATAAAGATGGTAATGTGCTCAGTACATGTTGGTTAGATGAATAAACGGTTCATCATCCAGAACATGAACTCTCCCTTCATGCACTAATACTCCTCTTTTGTTTTATAGAGTTGTTTTCAAGCCTAGACTTTTCTTTTTTCATTGCTTTCCTCCTATTCTTTCTTCCTGTCGCTTTTGAATGTGCCTCTGAGAGTGACACCTTCATTCTTGCCTTGGTTTCTCAATTCTCATGTCTTTAATATTAACATTCTTTTAACTCCCTTGCTGCCAGATTAAACATTCCTTTTAAACATACTTCTTTGCATACTTTCTACTACTTTTAGTACATGTAAAAGGTCCCTGTTGTCTAAAATGAAACTTCTATCTTTTAGTTTTGCAAAGTTTGATTTGTCAATTTGTGTTCACTGATCAGCTTGGAATTTTACAGTGTATTTAAAATAACAAGTATTTTTTTAAAAATCACTATTTAGCAAAATAGGGAAGAAGGTTATTATGTCATAGAATAGAACTATCATTGGCTAGGAATTGAGACTCAGTGTTAATCCAGGTTTCAATATTAAATAGTATCAATTTCAATAAACCTCTTAGATGATATCTGAGCTATGTCTCAGTTATACAGTCTTTTATGTCAGTATGATTTGGAGGGAGGAAAGAATATTATCTGACATTTGGATTCTAGCAAAAAATAGTTTTTGCTTAATACTTTCATGAAGGAAAATAATTATGAAGAAACTAAAATTTGGAGATTCAGGGCCCATTTTTACTTTAGCTACAAATAAGTCTTATAGAATATTATGTTACAGAAAAATATCAGGAGGATGAAAATAAATCATTTGCCACATTTTTGAGGGGAAATTACTCTTTTATAAAGAAAAAGTCTAAAAGGGAATTTTTCTTTTTTTAACTCCATTCAGCTTCAATCAGTCCAGCTGTCTTTTAGCAGTCAAGCAACCCATTACCACTATTACTGTGTTTGAATCATCATGCCCTTGAGATGAACTGCTCGGGGAAAACGGCTTGAAAGAAATACATACATCCACATTGGCATCAGTCTTCAGTCTCTTCTTTTTAGTGGCATTGCTTTCAAGTCAAGTTGGCTCTTGTCCAAAACAAAACAAAACAAAAAGCAACAGTTAAACAGCTGGTACCAATTATACTAACTTCAATGGGACTCCACACTTAAGTGTCCAAGTAGCAAACTGGATCTATGATATAATAGATTTGTGATTTTGTACCTTGACCATGGTGCTTGTGCTCAGTTTGCCGATTGGTTTCTGTTTCAAGTAATCTCCAGAATTATATACCTATTTTCTCACAATAAGCGTTATTATTTTTGTGTATTTAAGCTCATTAAATTACTGTCTAATTGTATATACACACCAGCAGATCTTATTTTCTAGGGAAAACCCCAGAAAGTTAGATATAAAAGTTTGAACAAATATTTATCTGATAAATAATATGATAGTCTGGCACGGGGATGTGGAACTTTTAGAGAAAAATACTATGATAACAAACATGAAGAAATGTACAACATAGATCCTTTTTCTGGCATCAAAGATTATTAGAAATATAGTCCTTCTCAAGTTCACTTTTAGAAAGAATGGAAAAACTAAGTGTATATACATTATTGATTCATTTAAAAATATTTGTCTTCAGAAGACATACAATGACATTCTGTAACACATTCTTATATTTATACTTTATGTTTTATAAAGTTGCCTCACTTTTTCAGGAGCTTAGATTGCAATTTTAGCTGTCTGAGAAACTACTCTCTAGAACCAGGCAGTAAATGTTGGCAATATTAAATAGAATTTGGACAGGAAAAATTCCAGTTCATAATTTTAGTTGCTAAGAAGTACAAATTCTAAATTTGGCAAAATATACTGGTTTTAATATGTTCTACTCTGAAATAGAAACTCTCTTAAGTTTACTTTAGGAAAAAATAATCCATTGCTCTCCATCAAGACAAGCATCTCACAGATCACAAAGAGGATTTTGTAACTAGGCAACCAAGGTCAGCAAGACTGTGACCAAGGTTTGGAGAACCAGCTGAACACACACACCAGAAAGACTGAGGACCTAAGCTACAAGGAAGAAAATTAATGTTGTCTTTTGAAGCAGTCCTTTTTAAAACCTGTAATTCCATTGCACTACACAGGTGTACACTCTGAAAAACAGCTAAATCTGCTACAGATCCACTTTTTTGAATAATAAATTATATTTTATTCAAAAGATTTTCTATTATAAATATATCCTAATCAGCCAAGAAACTGGAAAACAAACAAACAACAACAAAACCCTTAAATAGGCATTTTTAAAACTGGGTGATTCCACTTGAATAGTACCTGATTACTTATCTTCCTAGGCAAAGCTACATTCTCATAAAGAAAGGACAGATTTGCTAACTCCTGTAAGGAGAATGTTAAGATGGATGAAATGCTTTCATGAGTTCTCATAAACTTTTCCAAGTAACTGAAATTGATGTTTGTGTTTTTCACATCGACAAAGAGCACAGTAGATGATCAACGCTATAAAATCACAGTACCTATCAGAATTCTAGAGAGCAACAAATATGACTAAAATCAAGTACTGTTATTGATTTTTAAGTTGACTGTAGAGTTGTTAGTTTCAGAAGCTCAAAACTGGCCAGGGCCTGAAGCCCCAAGTAATTACATCAGAAAGTTGTACTGAATATTTCACTCATTTGCACTGTTAGCTGTTGGAATGCCTCAATGAATAAGCAGTATTGTTAACATCTTTAAAGCTTGCATGTAACTTTGAAGTCTTCTAAATCTCAGCTGAGCGGCAATTTGGTAGGCAATTTGAGTATATTTGGCTATCATTCTTTCTGGTTACTTTCCACCCATTTTCCCAAAAGCCGGGTTCATATCTGTGAAAAGAGACTGCCATTGCCTACAGTGTGCCCCAAATTGCTCAGAGAAGCTATGAAGTCATCCTTGTTGCACTGAATTAACATTTAGTTTTATGACATCATATTTAAATTCTCCCAGTCTAAACCTAATAATGAAAATTCCTGATGCCATTTTAGCAATATGCACCTTGTCAAACAAATACGGTATTTACTGGTCAAAGAAATGAAAAGAATGGAGGATGTTTTCCTGGATTCAAAATTTCAAATTGTTCTCAAATATTGTAGAGGCACAGAAAAGGCACAGATAAGCATTTTTTTAAATTATACACTCACCTCCTCTAACCCTTCCTTCCCACTTCAATTTCTGCCTATTGCACATCTAACTCAGTTTCAATGAGGCCATAATTAAGTGTAACCTTGTTGGTTTAAAAAGAACGCTGTATATCACAGTAATGCTGTGTTCACTGGGCCTTAGTGTTATCATATCAGCACAGACGCCTGCCCCGAAACTACAGGCAATGGTCACATCTTTCTGTGTGATATTGAGAAAATATATCTGTGTGTCTGTAAGTTTATAGGTGAAAGCATAAGCTGCTTTGTTCAGCAGTATTTTCTGAACTTACAACCTTTGCCTCTTAGCTGACCCGCAGGAGGGAGTGTGACTTTCTAATTGTAAGGACTCTAGATACATTTGAGAATTTATGCCCCGGTGGGAAGAACAGGAAGAAAGTAAGATTCAGTAATTCAGGCTCAGGACAATAACTGACTCTATCAGAAGAATATCACACCATATTATCAGCCAGATTGTTTCTAATGCGAACGACAGTCCTGGTGAGAAAGCCAGGTATGGAATAAAAACCATTTATATATACTTTCAATACATATAGTGCTATGACTATGGACATCATTTTAAAGTTTCGCTTTAGTACTGTTACAATCAAATCTTTAAACTGTTATATTGTACATACATTTTAAAAAATAAATGAAAAGTATCTAGTTAATGTTTTCTTAGAAACCAAATTCAAGTTGAAAGAAAGAATATAGCAGAATTTCCAAAGAAATGATTCATAAGCCAAACCTTAACAACATGATTAAATGAGTAAGAGTATTCCTCTAATATATTCGCTACACATATCCATATATCATTTAGTAATAGAATTAAATTTCTTTAAAAATACTTTATTCAAAGGTCAATCTTTAGACTGGTAAAAAAATGCTGAAAATTATTTTAGATGAGAATCATTAGTTGAAAAAGATTACCACTTAGCAGCATAATTTTTTTAGATTTGCTTATATAAATATATCCTCTTTCAACATGTCTATAATATGTACTAGGCCTTTTATCTCACCATAAAAATGAATGAGTTTCAAAACAGATTTGCCATAAGGTTTTCATATATTACCAATTTTCACCATAAATGACATCTGTGAGCCAGATGGAATTAACAAAAAGTCCCTTTACTTCCTGTGTTGCTCAAGAGAAAATAATACTGATCATTTTAACCTCAAAACAACCACAGTTTTATTGTCTGAAGATTATATCATTTTCCACATTTGCTCCTAGAACAAAATGATTTCCACATTAACAGTTTTTTCAATTGATTTTATCTTGTTCTTGAAGGATTAATGCTTTTTTTTAAAAGTATCTATTGAAAGTTAGAAAACTTCCATATTAACATGAAAATAAACTATTTGGACTTCCACTACAAAGCTAGTTCTCTTACCACTATTTTATTATAACTCTGGTAAATGACATAAAGCAAACATTAGCTCAAATTTCAAATTAAGTATTGATATATTCATTTAGTAGTTAAACTCAAAGTTTTAGAAGTTATTCCCCTGATAATCTAAAATCATGTAAGTTTTATACTAGAAAAACAAAAACCAGAAATCCTCAATTTTCAGGACAGTTCATTTGGTAAAATATCTTTTAGTGTAAATAATTTGATTAACACATTTAGTATTTCATTTTGTTTGTCTTATTCTAGGCACAAACAAAGCAAACAGACAATTGATAAATGAATGCATTTACTGGAGACACTGCAAAAGAAAAAAACAAGAAGAACAGGAAGACAAAGACTTTTTAACACTAAAGTAGAAATTTATTAAAAAGTTCTATACATTTGTTAAGTGGAGAAAAAAATGTATAAAAATTTTTTACTGGGCTATGGGGCTCTTAGGATATGTCTTCATTTTTAGCTGAATGCATAATGTTTAATGTTTGCTAGTCACTATTTCCCACTAGACTGGAGTACTTCATTTCTGTGTACTAAATATTTAAAAGACAAACTCAGTATGGAGGCAATGAAAATTTGATAAATGAATGAACTTTTATCAGCTTCATCAATAGCCACCTGCTAATAGTACTTTATCCTACAATTAAAGAATAAATTTTAAATAATATAAATGAATAATTCTTTGTCAAAATATACTTAGTTGATGTTTGTCTCACCTATTCATTCTGAAAACAATAAAGAATTATTATTAAATTTTTTTTTCAATTATAAACAAAGCTATAATGAAAATGGTCTGGTTCTCCCACAATTCCTTGACATTTTATTTATACATGTGTTAAGTGTTTTAGCTGAGTAAATTTTGCAATAAATTGTTAATGATATCAATAGATGTGCAAATACTATCATAATTAGTTTTTCAGATAAAGAAGAAATATGGGGGCTAGATAATTAATCATATTGTATTCTTTACAGAGATAAAATGGCATGTTGTTAAAATGTATTTTAGTCTTTTGTTTAAAATTTTGATATAAAGCAAATATTTGACTTGAAAGATAATAGAAATTGTCTTATTAAAAGGAACAATGTTAATGTTTTCAATGAGTACTTAAGTCATTCTCAAGTTTGATGAACAATATTAAATTAATTAAATGAATTTTCAGAGGTCTTGTGAAAATATCCATTACTGACCATTATCAGAAATTCCAAGTGGCCTTGAATTGTACAACAGTCTATATATATGTGCATGTGTTTGTGCGTGTGTGGTAATATGTATGTATGCATGTATCTACCCATCATCTATCATCTATCATCTGTACATCTATTTATCTATCCATCTATACTAGCATCTATCTATTCATCTTGACAGTACTGATAGCCACTTAATAGTGGCTGTTTTTCTTCATACGGATTTAAACAAGACTAAGGAAACTCTATGCAACTTAATATCTGATATGAAATATCCATTTGTCAATATTTTTCGTTAACTCTTACTTTTTTTCCTCATGGGTTTCATAGAGAAAAAGAAATGTTCCAATAATGCTTGACATTTTGGTTAAATGTTTAATATATATTTATAAATAATTATGTACAAATACACATTCATATACAAGGATATATTTTCACAAATAGACAAAAATGAGAAGCAATAAAATAAAAGGAATTGCATATATCCAGAAATGTACTCATATCCTCAAGTGTGAATTCAAAGTCATGTTTTCCCGACCTATTCTATCCTGATTAATATGTTTGTCTGGAAGTTAAGCAAACAAACTAACAAAATGCATAGTGGAATTAAAATAAGTATATTAGATTTAAAATTTAGAAAGATGCATCCCTATGACAGTATTATTTTTAGTTATTACAGGATACTTGGAGCACAAAATGTATGCAGGTATGTGTGATTAGACTGAAAAACAATGCAATCTTGACAGGCACTAGGACAGATCCTCCAATACCTAGCCATAAATGAAGATAAACCAGGCAGCGTCAAACTATAGGTATTTTGAATCTCTATCCTTTTTTTTCTTTTTACTACTTTTTGTGTTGGTTTGGTTTTTCAATAGAGTTATATTATGGTATTCTGACAAAATAGCTGTGACCCGCTGTCTGACTCATACAGCATGATTGTTTCCAGAAATGTAGAGATGTGATTTCATTTCCCTTGTCTGTTTTTTTTCCCTCCTTTCTTTTGTTACAACTATATGGTGGAGTGAGTTTGGGATGCATTTGATATTCCTTATAAACAAACTGGAAAAAAAAAGGCACATGCTGAGGAACAGGGAAGACGGTTATAAATGATAAGGTGTTATTTTCTACCTGCTTTTAAAATGCTGTTTATCTAATTCATCGTGTGGTGGTCCTTAGAGTATATTGAATATTTGTGTTGAGAGATTTCAACAATTTCCCTTGCCCCCAAATTACTTCCAACTTGCAAAGAAGGATATGGTAAGTCTATGCATTTACACAATTTTTTCATACCATGTTGAAATATTTATAATATTAGTTCTCAGTCATTAAAGTTTCCAGTATGGGTTCCCAGGGCCTTACATACAGACACACAGCAATTTCCAATATGAAGGGTTCATACTTGAACGATCAGAGCAATGCAACAATTGACCTTTTTGCAAATCTTTAAACATACATGAGTAGTAGACTTAGGATAGCCATATGGTTTAAATTTCTTCAAATTAGCCTCTGCTTGTTCAAACATTTAATCAGGGATCAGGGACTGGAAAACTTTTTTTCTTAAAGGGCCAGAGAATAAAATTTTCAGGCTTGTGGGCATTTTGCTCTTGTTCTTAACTACTCATATCTTCCACTGTAATGTGAAAGTCACTACAGTCAGTATGTAAAAAAGAGATATGGCTACATCCTAATAAAAATTTATTTACAAAAACAGAATACCCACTGTAATTTGCTGACTCCTGATGCAGATAATTGTTCAGTATTACTGGGTACCTACAAACTAATACCTTTATTGACATTAAAATTTTCTTTTTGAAAATTAAAAAAGGTTTAAAAGATAGCTGAAAGAGTGTGTGGTAAGTTAAGACATGTTTCTTATCTAGAGTCAAAATAATCAGAAAGCCAATATTTAAACAATGAAAGTTTGTGTCCATGTACCCTCAAGTAAACAAATGTTATTCTTGGTAAAATATTCCAGTTTTAAGTCTGTGATTTATTAATACAATGTATTTCATTTACTATATACTTATTTGAAATGGCCTCAGAAACTAAAAACAAGGCATCAAGAAATTAACCACAAGCCAAAATATTCATTTCTCAAATCTAATTAGCTTTGTACAAATTGGGAGAGGAGACTGCTCTCCTAAATGTTCCTTTCTGCAATTGTTTGGTGCAAGGTTATATATAATTTAATTGGTTAAATTAGATCAAACTTGTAAGGATAATATTAAATTTCCTATATTTTAATTGATAATTTGTCTGCCTCTCCTATAAATAACTAATAGAGGTATGTTGAAATTTCCCACTTTGATTTTAGAAATATCTATTTTTCCTGTTAGTTCTGTAAATTTTTGCTTTATATATTTTGAGCTAGGTTACTAGGTACACACAAATTCAGAACTGTTATATATTCTTGGTGGATTATCTCTTTCATCATTATGAAACTTCACTCAAGACTTGGGGTTCACAGTGCTTCTTACGTCTGTAACTTAAACTCTACTGACATTAGAGAATTCTCTTAACACTGCAAATATTGATTCTGTACAATCAAGTTTCTCACATTCTAGAACTGCAAATTAAATGTGCAATGTCAACAGAAATAATCAATAAAAAAAATCTATAACAGTAGTAGAAAAGAGTTTTACTTGAGCCAAATTGAGAACTATAGCCTGAGAGAGAGATTCAAGACACATCTGAACTGTGTTCCTCTGGACTACAAACTGGGAGAAGCATAGAAAGGTAAAAAACACAAATTTACATAAATTGCTTGTCAAGGATTATAATTTGAGCTGGCAAGAAGTAACAGTGCTTGTTAAGCAAAGATCTGTTGGGGCTTGAAATAGTTGCACAGTTACAAGGGGAGACCTTGAGACTCTAAGGTTCCAGCTGGCAGCTAGTAAATAGTGTTTTGAGAGAGGCTGGTGGTATCCTTGAGTCTGATACAGTTCGGAAAATTGAACTTCTCAGTAAAACAGGAACATGTCTTAAGCCATGTCCACAATGGCCACCCAGCTCCATGTTGAATGTCTGAACCACAGTTACTCCATTTTGATTTTTTAAATACATTCTTTTCTTTAATGGTTAAAGTAGAAATACAGTGCGTGTTTAATAGGCCACAAGCAGGCTGTTTTGGTTACCCTGAAGTTTAAGTTAAATCATTTACAAGCCAGAGTGTCTTCCCCTTAACCTCAGTATGTAAATATTTCGTCTATCAGTATTAACACTTGTTAGTAAATACCATATGCCTCTTGCTGTGTGTTTGTGTCTTTCTGGTTTTGGTTGTTGTTGTTTTTGTTTTGTTTTGTTTTGTCTTGTTTTGTTAAATGCTATCCTTTAGTTTATATTCTTGCTATTTGTTGAATTATTAAATTCAGTTATGGTATGGTGCTCTTCAGATCTAGAATTTCTGTATAATATATTTATAAATTCTAGTTCTCTGATGAGACTTCCTGACTTTCATTTAATAGCCTAAACATTTTAATCACAATTATTTTAATCTCCCTCAGGCAGCTCAAATATATATGACTCTCCTGTGCCTCTGTTTCTGTTGTCTATTTTTCATCTTGATTATTGCCACTCAGCTATTGCATACTTTTATGCTGGATTAATTCTGTCAAATGTCAGACAATGTAAATTAAAAAGAAAACACTTTAGATTTAATTTGATGCTGTGTATAATTTGTACTCCTCCTGAGAATATTTTGTTTCATTTCTGGTAGATAGTTTAATTAAGAGCAGAAAAACTTAATCTAATCAATGATTGAGATGCCTCAAAGCTGAGATTCCTTCAAAGGAAGGAATTCTATTTCCTGTAAGCCCTACTGTCAGGGTGTACTTCTTTTGGATTCTCAGATCTCAGAGGGAGAGTTGGTCTAAAATAAGTTCTGTTATAGCTGAAGAGTAATCTATGGACTCCTTTGTTCACTGACCTTTGGGCTATGTCACACAAAGACAAAGAAACATCAGTTTGGCATTATAGGCATTTTAAATCCTTGCCAACACTTGGTAACATAAGTCTTTAAAATTTTTCCCATTATTGCTTGTGTGAAGTGGTATCTTAATTGTGTTTAAACTTTGGATTTCCCTTGCAGTTAGTGATATAGTACATCTTCTTGTGCACTTGCTGATTATTAGCATACTTCTCTTCTGAAGTATCTGTTGAACTATTTGCCTGTAGCATTGTTGGCTTATTATTGAGGTGTGAGTGTTCTTTATATAATCTGAATATAAGTCTTTATCAGAAACATATATTACAAATATTAATTTACATTCTGCAGCTTGTTTTTGTTTTTGTTTTTGTTTTTAGTTTTTGTAATGGTGCTCTTTAAAGAGGTAAAGCTTTTAATTTTGAGAAAATTCTGTTCATTTTATAAAGGCTCATGCTTTTGGTGTCCTATTTTAGAAATCTTTCTTTTCTCCAAAAGGTTACACATTTTCTATTAAATTTTCTTCTAAAAGTTTTACATTATTAACTTTTAGTTTCAGATCCACAATCCATTTTAATTTGATTTTTGTGTATTGTGTGAGCTATGTGTTGATGTTTACTTATCTCTCATATAGATATTTAGTTTTTCCAGCACTGTATGTCAGAAGACATTTTTCCTTCAATAAACTGTCTAGAACTTTTATTTAAAAGCAAGGATGATATACGTGCATTTCTGACTCTCTATTCTATTCCATTGATCTATATGTTTATCCTTTCACTAATACAATCCTTTTGATTACTGTAACTTTTTAAGTCTTAAAATCAGGTAATGTATGTTCTATGGATTTATTCTCATTTTTAAAATTACCTTTGTTGTTCTAAGTTGATTTCATTTCTATATAAATGCTTAATTCTGCTTTTTCTCCTCTACCACAAGTGTTGATTCTGAGTCCTCCTTCATAAACTCAAAGATTGAGAAACTCTTTTCCAGGCACTTGACTTGCAACTCTTCTATTTTATTTATGGTAAATTTAAGGCTCTTTAGAAATGAGTGGAGATTAATGTCACAATGTAGTACATGGCACGAATGTTATTAGACCCAGGTATTTTTAACTGAGAGCCTCCTTGGCTATTAAACATTATTTGTTTTTCCTCCAAACCCCTAATCCAGGTCACTATTCTTTCTTCCAAAATGTAGTAGCCTTCTGACTAGTACTCTTTATCACTGGCTCCATCTTATATAAATTCAACATAATGCTGTCAAATGTTTATTATGTTTACAGAAATAATATTACCTCATACTAGATACCCTAAGTGGATGTTCGGTGCACAAAGAAAAAGAAATCCCAAATCCCTTATTGTTGCTAAACAAGTATATGTTTCCGTTTCTTACCTTTCCAGGCTCACATCCATCCACTCTCGACCTTATTCTTTTGCTCTAGTCTTATTGGCTTTCTTTCAGTTCCTGGAATTGAGTAAACTCTCACAGAGGGCTGTTGTGCATGGTGTTTTTTCTCTGCCTGGAATGCTCATCCCCTCAGTCTTCTCATGGTTGGTTCGTCCTTATCCTTCAAATTTGTTTAAACAGTCTTTCCTGAACACTATGTAGTTGCTCTGTTATCCATCACAAAGCTTGTGTGTTCCTTTTACAATTTATATTTTTTAAATTATTTTACAATTTTGACATTCTCCTGTACAAGGGATGATTGTGTCTATCTTGTTCTACTGTTTCTGAATCTCCAGTGATTTGCAGAACATCTTGAAAATAGTAGTGTTAACATGCATTGAAGTAAATAAAAAATTTCCATATCTTCTGGAATCATTTTGCCATTTCCACTCTCTTAATATAACCACTTTTCTAAGTTTATTTACTTTCTCAGGCTTCTTTGTACTTTGCTTCTGAAATAGGATATGATACTATTGAATATCTCTTCTTAAATTTATCCTCTTGTCTTCTTTGATTCCATACTTTCTAGTACTATTGTTTTTCCAATAAGTTTAACATTTTGTTCTTTGGTCAAATTCATGAATTTTACCTATTGCTAATGTTCAGTCTTCTCAAACCTAGTGTTTTAGTTCATTTGGGCATCTATAACAAAATACCATATATTGAGTGGCTTAAACAATAGACATTTATTTTGCACAGTTCTAGAGGTTGAGAAGTCCTACGTTCTACTGCCAGCAGATTCAGTTCTTGGTGAGGGTCCTCTTCCTGGCTTGCAGAAAGCTCTGGTGTCTCTTCATCTATTTATAAGGGCATTAATCCCATCATGGGGTTCTACCCTAATGACCTCATGTAAACCTAAATTACCTCCCAAAGACTCCACCTGCAATTCCATTACATTGGAGGTTAGGGCTTCAACGTATGAATTTTGGGAGGGACAGAAATATTCAGAGCATAATACCCAGTTTCAAGGTTTTATTTCCACCTGCTATCTGCACATCTCTACCGAGGCCTAATGTACAATTAAAACTCAATGTGATATAAACCAAATCTTGTACTTTTTATATTTTCATTTTTAATCTACAGCATTCCAAGAGCCAAGGTATATGACATAAACTAGTAGCTAACATACAGATTCAGCTACTAATTGCCAAAAAAAAAATGGATAAAATTATTTATGGACCAGGCAGCTCCTTCTCTTCCTTCCTCCAATTCTCTTAGTGTCACAGATTCACTTAGTTAGAAACTTTCAGGTTATCTTTATCTTTTTTGTGTTTCTCTTCTCATAATGCCCATTTAGCAATATTTTGAATATTTTGTTAGATTCTACATTAACTTGAAAGTGCTTTGTACAGTTATAAAGTTCTTTTTCTGTATTGACTTCTCCCTATTTCAGACTAATTCAAGTCTATTTTAATAAATTCTTTTCTTCCTTTATACATCTCTCAACTCAGACACAGCCTACATCACTGTGAGATTAGACAGAGTATCATATCATACTCATATCAACACAGTCCCCAATTTACAAATGAGCAAGAGCTGTCAGTCACCCTTCAGAGAATTAGGGCAACTGTCTGTCCTTCCATATATCTCCCCCATCTTCAAATAACTCTGGCAAATAACTCCCTCTGTTCAATGCATGTGATTTTTGTTTTTGTAATAACTGAACTTTTAATTATGTTATTCCTTCTTTTGGAACATATTTCTTTTCCTCTCATTTACAAGTTTTGAAATTACACCCATCACTAAAGGCTGCAGTCAAATACCACACCACCTGGAGGCTGTTTTTGATATTCTTAAAACTTAGAGGTATGTTTTGCTCTGATTGACCCTCTAGCTTATGTCTTGTTAAAGACACTAATCGTATATAAGGCTTAGTCTGCTCATTTAGCAAAGTTTAAAATGAAAATGTATTTCCTTTCCCATCCTTATTAAATCTTGACTTTTGAGAGCAAAGGCTGAGACTTGTTTATCTTTTGAAATAACACACATCACATGTCACACAAATTCAATGCCAGGAACAATCCATATGGTGCTTAGTTGGTTGATGAAAATAGGTGTATAAATAGACAATTCCTATCAAGTTCATTTGATTTTTTCTTCAACCAATCAGGTTTATCCAAGCTATGAAGAAATATATAGATAAAACTAACCCAGGAAATATCTACTCTGGGCAACTGAGTAATTTTTAATATGTGGACAAAACAAGAAAGTATTGCCTTACTTAGTTGTAGATTTAAAAATATTACTTCCACACAATACTATGTAAAGACTCAAAACTACTTTTATCAGAAGCACAGTAGTGTACAGCCTACAGGATTCACCCTCCCTCAAATGACATAAGCACCAAGCAGAATAAAGGAGAGGAGGGTAAGATAACATTGCCAACACAGGGTTGCCCGATTTATTTGTTTCTTGAGAGGCAGTAATGCAGGCAGCTAAATTTTTCTACCATCATTTTACAGATCAATAAGCTTGTCTATTCTTTTCTATAGCTTTATTTCCAATGTATTTGTTTGACTTTACCTTAGGTTACTCTCCTGTTTTGATTATTCACTTGATTATGACTAATCTGTTTTATTAAAAGAAAACCTCCATTTCTATTGACATTTACTACCATCAAACTTCTTAGTTTGACCATTTACAGGTTTGGAAGAAGATACAAATTCATATTCATGTAGATCACACTCCTACATTATGATGTCAAATGTATTAGCTATTAACCACAGATTTCTTCACCTATCTGGCCAATTAAACAACCTCCTTAAACATTATTTAACAACAAGAAACAACATGTTTTCAGAAAATATTTTGTACTGAGTATCTCAACAAGCTAATTTTCCTACTAAAGACCTCACACAAATTAAAAACATACATATTTCCATATATAAATGCATTTCTTAAATAGATTAAAAATTAAAGAAAGCATTCAAAAATCTGTTTAATTAGAAATTGTTGAAAAGCAAATGTGATTATTAATTAAACTGATATTTACTGACTATATGTTATGTGGTGGCTACTGTGCCACAGATAATATAGTAAACAAAACAAGAATGTTCCCGCCCTCATGCATAGCACATTTTGATGAGCAAAAGAGAGAATTTTTAAAACTTAAATACTTGCAGACTTTTGTAGCAACGAACTATATAACACATGCTGTGGAATACAGCAAACTGAGAGAGGATAAAAGAGAGAGAATAAACTATAATCTAGAGTCTGGAAAGGCATCCTAAGAAAATTATAATAAAGTTCAGAGCTGAAATATGAGGAGTTATTTAGGTAAGAGGGGTAAATGCCCCATGCCAACCAACCGACAAACAAAAGAGTTTTATATGCATAAATATCATCCAGCCTTGTCTATAATTATAGAGAAAGAAAAAAAAACTAACAGTCCAGTAATGGATGACTGACTGACTATGAAAATTATGGTACAAACAGCTCATGAAATATTATGAAGTTATTAAAATGACTGAAATGTATATGATCACATGAATACCTATGTTGAATTAATAATGATTCCAATTATACATCTGAATATCATTTTATAAATGTAAGTGGGTACTTGCGTACCTGTGAAACAAACACACAAACTAGAAACGAACCAAGCACCACTACCAACAACGAAAACCTCATTACTTTGGAGTACTGAACACTGATGAAGATGCCATTTTAAATGTTTTTCCTCAGTTTCTCTAGTCACCAGTCTTCTACAACACTGCTGTAGCAGCGTTTTCTTTCTGGTCACTAAATCTATACTTTCCGCTTCTGTCTGAGCACAGTTAGACCACATTTCCTTAACTCTGTTGTGGATCCGTACAGGTATATGACTGAGTCATAGGCATTGCCCTGTGAGAGGAAGTGATGGATATGCCCTTTCTAGGTCTCCCACGCACAAACACGTTCCTTGTTTAGTTCAGCACCTCAAAATAGTAGGGGTCAAGATGGGATTGAAAATGCAAAAGATTTACTGGGAAAAATGCCTGTGAGAAAAAATGGCAGCGAGGGAAGACATGTGGAAAAGCCTTCAGACTCCTTTCCAGGTCTGAGCCCAATGGGAGGAGAGAAACGAAGGGAAAAGTGGGTAGGAAACATCTTAAACTGCAGTTCAATTCTGGGGAAATCCTAAATTTCTTTCACCCTTAGTTCTCACCTTGGCAGTTTTCTGTGGCTTAGCTGGTGATATAACCCAAACCTTCATTCCTGAGGAGTCTGTCCTCGGTAATCATACCTTTCTCAAGGCAAGGGTGTTGCACCTGTCCAATCACAGTTCCAGTGGGGCATGAAATTACCAAGGGGCACTAAAATGGACCACCTGGGTGACAAATTCCTCCATATCCCTCTAGTATAGAAACAGCTCTACTTCTAATCAGGTTCAATTATCCCTAACAAGCAGGGAGGGTACAGCTCAAGTGGTAGAGCGCATGCCTAGAGTGCACAAGGTCCTGGGTTCAGTCCCCAGTCCCTCCTCTATAAATAAATAAACCTAATTACCTCTCCCCTGGCCAAACTATAATAATTAAATAATACAATAATAAATAAATAAAATTTTTAAAAGATACAAAAAAATTATGCCTGCCAATACGGTGATATATTTGTTGCCTTCTGGTCCCTTGATGTAAAGATCTAAAACGCTCTAAGGTTCATATTTCAATGGAAACTTTATTGTTTGCCCTGACAAAAGTGCACCCCCTTTGGGGAAGAAACCCTCTAACCCTACAAAGACTAGAGCTGCGGAAACTGGAAGCACAGAACCCCTCAGTGGGCCTTTGGAAATGATGGTGTATGAGTCAGGGCTCTTCAGAGAAAAAAAAAAAAAAAACAGGATGTGCGCATATACACAGATTTTAAGGAACTGGCTTACCTGATTGTGGCGGCTTGTCAAGTCTAAAATCCAAGAGGTAGGCTGTCATGCTGGAGACCCTGGAAGAGTCGCAGTTTGTGTCCAAAAGTAGTTGCTGCAGAATTTCTCCTCACTTGTGGGCGCTCAGCCTTCCTCCTTAAGGCCTTCGACTGATTTAATGAGGTCCACCCGCATTATGGAGGGTAGTGGAGGCTAATCTGCTTTACTCAAAGATTTAAATGTTATTCTCATTCTTAAAAAACACCTTGCAGACTCCCTGGGAGTGGCCCACGTCCTTCCAGTCCTGGGCCAGACAGTCCTGGTGGCCCTCGCCCTCCTCCACGAGGGGCCCCTGGTGCTGTTCAGGGCCGGGTGGCGGGTGTCTTAGAGCTGGAGGAGCTGCGGCGCCGCTTGCGGGCGGGCGTCCGCCCGGCACCTGCCAGATAGGCTGCGGCCGAGGCATGGGCGCTTCACCACAGCGGTAGCGCGGCGGGCTGGCGGCTGAGGCCAGAGGCGTGTCAGTGGAGCGCCAGGTGCTGGCCGGCTCTCCGCTGAGCGACTGGAGGCGCGGCCGAGTGGCGCTGTGCGCGCAGCGGCACCTCTGCGAGGTCGTGTTCCACCGCAAGTGCAAGTTCCTGAGGGACCGGAAGGACTGAAGGACCAGTCACAGAATTAAAAACAAAAACAAAAAACGTTTTTAGGGAAATATCCAGAATGTTTGACTAAGCATCTGGACACTGTGATGCAGACAAGTTGACACAACTACCACACATGGTGTAGGGGAAAATGGAGTCACTCAGGTTCCCTCGCCAGTCACCGAGTGACGCAGCTGTACTATCCCGCATGCGCAGTACCCAAGTAGTGTTATATATGCGTGACTTGCCCCGCGCAAGCGTGCTGGTTAGCTCCTATCATAGTTGGCTGGATGCTGGCCTTGCTTGCGTTGTTATATAAGGTGGACGGGACATTCCTCCCCCCGGGGCCATTGAAGCCTGTGTACTCCGCTGCAATAAAGGCACGTCATGATACCTGCGGCTGCAGAGTGTTCTTCTGTCTGTCCAAATCCATGAACCTGCTAGGCCTTGAGAGCCTGCAGTACAGATGGTGACTGAGCTACTCCTGTTTTTATTATTTACTTCCTAGACCCACGTAGTCTTCCTTTATAAGACAGAGCACCACCTCAAGGTCTCTAGTTTAATGTATATGTCGTATTTTAGGTCATTGGGTATCAATGTTTTCTCAGACCTGGTGCTCAATGATCCTGGAAATGTTTGGGTATTCCACTTTTTCCAAAGTACTCATCGTAGTAAATGGCCATACGTCCTCCTGAGGAAGGACTGGGGTGATCATTATAGTATGTATTTACTGGAATATGGCAGAGTCCTTCCTTTTGGACACCTGGCCCCTTCTTCAGTTAGTAAGTTCTGGATCTGAAAATTGGTTCAAGTTTGAAAATTGAGCAAGTAATAATAACTTTCTATTGGGACAACTGCCCTCAGCCTCCTGTTCCTCCACTTTTGCCTTGTTCTGATCCTAAAATTTGACAATCCCCTTATTAGCTACTAGTCTATTTGCCCCTAGGGATGCCATTGTCTATGAGTCATCTCCAAACACTCTCATCAACTCTTTGTGGCTGCTCACACAACCTTGATGTTTATATGGTAATTCTGGCTTCTTGAGTTCCAGCAGTTAAGTACCACCATCTGACCTCTGTTACTTTATGGTGTAACATCATTTTGAATGTTAAAGAGAGCTCTGTGACTGCAGAGAAGGGCCACTACTGAAATTCTTGTGTGACACCAGTTCCCCTCTCACCAGCATGTACCTGATGGCTGTGAAACAATAAGTCTTTTGGATCCTTGCAAAGAGCATAACTTGGTGATTTTTTTTTCTCACATAATATATCCAGTCTAACATGCCCTCTTTACCTGGTCCCTTTATTCTTTCCTTAACTGTCATTCAGGCAACTTGAGCCTTTCCATTTCGTTCAGCAATTGTCACAGCCCTTTTTCAGGCATGTGACAGTCACTCTAGTGGTGAGTAGTGTGTCTACTCCTCTGGGGTCCTTCCTAGGGTGATAAATCCCTGTAACCCTAGAATGTGCCTCTAAGTCACCAAAATATTGCTTATCCTGTCATATATATTAGTCCCCTTGATCAAGTCCTCCCAAAATCCAATCCTAGGGGCAGTCCCCTGGCTCATGTTATTAGTATGTAAGTGACTATTATGTTTCCTTCCAGGTATAATTCTTTTCCTTCCTTCTCAGCTGAGCATTTCCCCAGCCCAGCCATCCTGGGATTTAAACCCCTATTAATTGGCTTAGTAGCTAGGAGAGGAGCTGAGTGGTGGTCCAGAGAGGAGCCCCTATCATCTTGCAGGGGTTGGACCTCTTCAGCATCTTCAGCAAGACATCTGGCTCTTACTAAGGAAAAGTAGACCAACTGTGTGAACTCTAAGGGTTTGGAGCACAAATGTCTGTAGAGACAATTCGTTCACAAGGGTCCATTCAAAACTCCTCATTCTGTGTTTCAGGGTGCCACTCCAGGCCCTGATTGTAGCAGGGCACACCTGCCTTTACTGAGCATTTAAACATATCTGAAATTCTGCAGCTGTGATTACTGGAGTTGGATGCTTACCTGTGTCCCCTCTTCCACTACGGGGCAAGGGGCTCTCTGCAATCTTCCATAGAACCCTTCTGCCTCTCAGTCTTTAAGTCCTGAATTTCATATTGTCTTTCTGCAGGGCAGTAATTGAACTTTGCCGTCTAAGTATTGTTGCCCTAATATTTTTCAGATGCCTGAATTATTAAATCTGTGAAGGAATTTCTCTCCACCGGGATAATTTCCCAGGTCTCCTCTAGGGGAATCATGAGCAATTAAATTATACTATGTGCCAGGGATTACCGGTGCCCCACATTCTTCAGAATAGCATCCTCTTTCACTGCCAGGTAGTGAGTGACCTAGTCCTTGACCCCAATTTACTGCTCGCCTTCTGGCACCCTTTGCATTAGTTTGGGGTCTCTGAGAAACAGATGTTAGACACATTTACACATGCAAGTCATTTTTTTTTTTTTTGTGGAAAATCATCTATGAGGAAAATGAGGAGTCAGAAGATGTTGATAGAGTGCTCAGATCTTGATGTAGTTCTGATTCCTATGAAGGAGAGGGGGAAGGAAGGAAAATTGTGCAGGAGAAATCTTAGACTATAGTGCAGTACTAAGAAAGTTGCAGCAAGGCACATGGGGAGTCTTCAAGACAAAGTTGCCATTAGAGGACTGCCTGTCTTAGTGTTTTGGCCACGCTCAGCCACTGGTGTGACTCGGGCACACATGGCAGGGTTTGTTTTCAGAGTGTAGCAGCTGGGACCATCAGTCAGTTTCATTTCCTGTAGTTAGAAATTGGAGAGAAGTATTTTGCTGAATTCTAGAGTCCAGAATGCTTTTCTCTCCCTTGGAAGGAAGATAGGCCCTTTGGAAAGCACATGTTGAAAACGGTGGGAACTCTGTCAGCCTGAGTTTCTGAATGAGTGCATGGAGGATGGCATCTCCCATTACCATCATGTGAGAAAGAAAGAAACTTCTATTGTGTTTGAGCAATCTACATTTTAGAGTCTGTAACAGAAATTAACTTATTTTAGGCAATGCTTCTGCTCAGCCTATAATTCTTTACTGTATTTGAAGTTATATGTTTCTACTGACATCTAACAAGCTCTGACCCATATTTTTCACTTATTAATCTCTACAATATGTTTTTCTGATCTTAAAAACAATGACCTATCTTGACTCAGAGACTGTCTCTTGCACCAGCAGGAATCGTATCTTTGAGATGGAAGTTACTTAAAATTCAAAGTCTTATTCTGCCTAGCGCCTTGGTGTCCTATCCTTATTGCTTATTAGATATCTTTTTTTATTCTTCCCACCCTACTTCAACATCCAAGACTTGGGTATGTCTGAATCTTATGTACTTGCCTGGTCTTAAAGGACTCTGGCTATTTTGACTTAATTAAAACTGTCTATATATTCCCTGAGTTTTGTATGTTGGTTATTGTCCTTTTCCTTGCCCAAATTAGGGGTTAATATTCTCCTTTGGTTCCTTACTTCATGTCTTCTCTGAAATAGTGGGTTGGTTTCACATCTGGAAATTTTGAATCCTCTATTTCTCTGCTCTCTTATTTATATGTATTGACCTCTTTGCAACTATTCACTCCAATTGTGAGATAATGTAATACAATGTGTGGCCTAAAGAGCACAGCAATGGAGTTAGCTCTCCAAACTTAGTCTCAAAGTCCTTGTTTATAAATTTGGGTAATAAACATTACAGTGTAGAATAGATTTGAAGATGAGACCAGACAGTATATGTAAATACTCAGTATTGAATATGAATATTTGTAAGGCTACTAAATACTGAGTACATGGTAGCCGCTTTGAAGAGGAGGAGATGGAGGAAGAAAAGATGGACAGGGAAAAGGGGAGAAAGAAGAGACCAAAGGTTATCCTTCCCAGAGATGTTCACTGCTCTGCAATACTTACAAAGATTGTTATGTATGCTAAAATGAGTTATTTTGAACACACCCAGAAAGAGTTTTTTTTTTCTTTTTAGGAACTGTTAAACATTTTAAAGAATTTGAGAAAACTGATACCATTTCAATCAATAAAAACCTTACATGTTAGATTACTATACAGTGTTCTTTCTTTCTTTTTTTTTTCTTTTTAATTTGCCACAGACCTGGTTGTATCACTTTTAGGCTTTATAGCCTTGGGCAGATCATTTAATTTCCTTATAAAGTGATAATTAATACCTGTCTCCAATTTAACTATCTTAAGGATTTGATATTCTTCATGAGATTTTTTTTTCATTTAGATTAAACTTTCAATTAAACTTTCTTTAAATTAACTTTCTTGACCAAATTAAATTTTAAATAATTGCATCAAGCTCCTGTAGATTGTTAAAGTAAATACAGTTGAAGTGATTTCAGTTCCTCTATCTCGTTCTTTCTCCCTCTCTGCTGCCCTGTCTCTTGCTCCCTTTTTGTTTTCTTTCTGTTCTCCCCTCTTTCACCTTCTCCCTCAGATATATATTTAGTAAAGTTGATTTTTCTTTCTTTTCAATTTTAGTATCTTCAGTACCAGCCTCTGAGTACATACATGTGTGTTGATAATGATTTGTGAATGTGTATAGCTAAGTGTCGAATTCAGCAGTTTATTTCTGAACCTGTTTTAATGTAGTAAGTTCAAAATATATCAAAAAGGTCTTTGTTTATATTTTTATATGTTCAGTAAACAGTTGAAAGGGAAACCTCCCTTATTACTTTATTTCATTTCTCTTAAAATACAAAAGCTTTCATTTTAAAGCATTACTAAAAATAAAAGAGAACAAAAGCTAATTCTAAGACAAGAATTGAAAACAAAACAAAACAAAAACAATCCAAACCACCTTCCAAATGCCTTTTACCACACTCTGCAAGGTACTGAAATAGAGTTTTCTATTCCTGTCACATCCAGTTGCAGGATTTACCAGAAGTGGACCTTGTTCCAGTTAGATAAAGTAAGATTATACTGAAAGCTGCTGATCTGTTTTCAGAAGAATTGTTACAATTCTTGAGAGAAATTGCCCAGAGTAATAGAATTTTAGCAGAAATGAATCTGTTACTAGCTGGGAAAAGTACTTATAGCCACAGAAACCTGAGATGACAAACATGCAGTTTTGATTATGGTCTATGGAATTAGTACATAGAAGAAGGGAAGTACATTGAATGAAATGTTGATTATTATTTTTTAACAGAAATGTATACCCCTGTGAATTGCACCACTTCTTTTTTTTTTCAGAAAATAGTTATTACTAACCTTGGTAATGAACTTCACTTGCATATCACTTCACAGTAAGACCTTCTTCTTCCCTTGCTAATCCAAATGATGAAAGAAAGACATCTGGGCTAATATCTTTAATGAAAGCTTTCTTCTGAGAAACTAAATTTAAAATTGATCTTTGGTTTGAAACACTAAATTGATCAGGCATCAATTCAGAATAACTGATTTGAGAACAATCATTTATCTAAAAGTCACTCTTGTTTACTTACAATTTAGGAATTTATTTTCAAACTAAATCAATTATAGTTTAAGTCAGTATATTCGAGTGAAACTGCTGTAGGCAAGAAAAAAATTTGAGAACCAAAGGCAGCATTTGACCAAGAATGAGGAACTGCGTCATTTACACACTAAAGCCAATAAAAGTACTACTGAAAATGAGAAATTGAAGCTCATGTTCACAGTTTCAGATTAAAAAGTACAGTTATTTTTTCATATTTATAACTGCATTAGTCCATTCAAACTGCTGTAACAAAAAATACTATGGACTAGGTAGCATATAAACAACAGAAATTTATTTCTCCAAGTTCTGGAGGCCAGAAGTCTGAGGTCAGGATGCCAGAACAGTTAAGTGAGGGCCTTCTCCTGGGTTGCAGATTTCTCATTGTAACCTTACGTGGTGGAAGGGGCTAGGAAGTTCTCTGTTGTCTCTTATAATGGGATGAATCCCATTCCTGAGGGCTCTATCTTCATGGCCTAATCATCTACCAAAGGCCCCAGCTCTTAACACCACCACATTGGCATTGGAATTTCAATGTATGAATTTGAGGAGCCACATCAGACCACAGCGATAACAGTGGGACACAATGAATCACAAATTATAAAATATCTTTGTGGATTTCAAATGTAAATTAAATCTTATCATCTTACTATATTCTGTCTTTGCTGCTTGCTACTGAAGATGTCGATTAAGCAAAATCAAATCATAAAAAGCAGTTAGTAATTTCTTAAATTGAAGGCTTTTCATAGTAACAAAAGACAACTGAGGATTCAAAGTTGATCAACAGGCCTCTCATGTAGGAAACCTGTGTCCTCTCTGTCCCCGCTTCCACTGTGGCCACTGTTCAACATGCCCCCTATTATTATATTGGCAATGACTGCATTTCTAGACCCTAAATGGAGCATTTTTGGCACAATTATTTTGGATTAACCCAAAAAAAACAATTTAGAAATATTGTACTCCAGGTTTTTTCCTCCTTTATCCTTTTTACTTTCCCTAAGTTACTAGCTATACGATTTCCAAAATTGCTTTTACCATTTATTGCTGAAAATTCTAAATATATGCATATCAGCAAGATTATAGCCAAAGCAGATATTTAATACAGGCTTTAGACGAAAAATACAATGTTGAGTGGGGCACACACTTTTGGACCAAAGGACTCAGTCTAAATTTCTAAAACTATAGTAGTAGTAGATAAAAAACTTCCTAGTTCATGAAGAGGCGGCAAGGTGTCCCTGAAACAAGAAGCTTTGGATAAAACAGTTTTGCCCTGTTACTTAATAACTCACTCTGGGAATAAAAATTAGCTTTCCATGTGTCAATTTACTTCTTTGTAAAATGAGAAAAAAAATTAGCTATCTCCTTTATGGATATTAGGATGTAATTAAATACAATTAAATTATCCATGTTGACATGCCTATCACAGAATTTGCCACATAATACATACTCAAGAAATATTACTTTCCCTGCCCAATGAATGTTAATCTGACTTCTTTCCATGTTCAGATTAAAAACAACTGTGTAATCAAGATGCAGCAAAATTCCTCTACTGTCAGTGCAGTAATATAATCTCAAATTCTATTATTTCAGACAAGTCACTTTCCTTCAGTGGATTATCTAGAACTCCTAACTTACATCAGAGAAAAAATATGGTGTTTATAATTATGTGACAGGATTATAAATACAATTCTTTTAATTTCAGTGTCAGCTGAAATGTCTACATAATGCTGAGTTGAATAAAGTGGCTTTAATCTTTAACAGCTTATACAAGACACCACAAGGTAGAGAGAAGACTTGTTAAGTGTGAGAAGGAGATGTTACACAAGGAACTCTCTTTGTGTCCTGAGTTCCCCTCCCTACCCCCATTCCTGCATAAGGGGCTAGGACAGGCAAGTCCTTGCCCCTCACTTCAAGTAAAGAAAGGAAATCTTCAAAGTGACCAGGAAGAGCACTTCACATATATCCCCTGGGATTCACTCAAGATCAGAATTGAGGCCACACAAATGGGAAGGAAGAAATGATGGTTGCCTGGGAAGGCAGCATGCACTCCAACGTTGGCATGCAGAAAAAAAAAGTGTTAAGTATACATACCCCAAATGGCTTTACTCATAAAAGATAACCAAAAAAGGATCATCTTTGATTTTATCAAAGGGAATCAATTGAAAGGGCAAAAATACCTTGGGCCAAAAAACTGGCTGAACTACCAGATGCCCAAGGGATTAGCAAAGAGTTGCAAATGGCCCTTAGCAAGGAAATTGTAGGCCAGATATCCCCAGGGTTAGAGACTTTCCAAAGAACACCCAAAAACTGTCCAGGAGTCAAATTGCTTCATCTTGTTAATTACATTCTTCAGTTTCTGTAGACATTGTATTTGTAGTACTCTCAAATTGTAGAATTCATCTCCCTGGTATATATTATTAGTTTGACATCTTATTTTTGCATTTAGATTGCACAAAACATTTTTACTTCAAGAATGTAATGATACCAATTTGCTAATTTTTTTTTTTTTTTTGGTTCTGTTTTTGGCATACATACCTTTGAAAACCAGATATTGCTAATGCTGTAACACCAAGCAGTATAAGTGACGTAAATACTTTCTAGTTCTTCCTGTTTCCTTTCTCTTAACTTATATGAATCAATTTTGGAAAGGTCAAACCCTGAATATACAAAATATAATTAAATAGCAATTGTGAGATACAAATGCTGTAAACCATCTTATCATTTTTCAGTAAATGATAACATGTTCATATTCATTCAGACATAAGCCATGTAAACAGATGTTTTTACATGGAAAAGAAACCCTGAATTGTTGAATTGTTCTAGTATAACTGGGCTCAAACACTTGAGGGTTTAAGAGGGAATGCCATGACCAACAAATCCAGACGCTCTTTGAGCTCAACTAAATCCAACAGAAACATTCAGCTTTATACTTTTACCCTTGAGACAGCTTGAATTCAATAGCTATTTGCAGAGTTATGTGAGGGTGAGACAAAAATGAATGTACCATGTAAAATAGTGTTTCAAATAACATATTGGTTTGAAGACATTTATTCCAATTTTTATAAGGCTTTATTTCTTTCCTACGAGTTGGTTTAGCTTGTTAAAAGAATATTGCCCTCTAAAAAAATATAAACTTTCTTGTCCTTAAGGACAACATAAACATAGCTAACCTATACGGTCACATTCTTCTGAGACTAATACTGAATAAAAGAGGGCATTGTCTGGATAGTCAGAAATTCTTTCTCTGCTCAATACCCCTAAAACTGTGTAATTATCTGAGGTGTTGCTATAAATCCAGTATTTACAACATACATTCCTTAGAGCATGAGGTAATCACATATGTCATAGAGGAAGAAAAGAAGTTTCAATTTTTTCTGTGAGACACTTTTTTTCCCCAATTATTGAATTTAAGTCTTGGAAGAAACATGAATGTAAATATTATTCAGACCAATGCATGAAATCATGCAAAAGTACTTTAAACAATACATTTATTAATCGTGGTAACAGTTTCTCATTTCTAGCGAATGTAGAATGACTAATGGCATCACTGCTATTTTTTAATGCTTTCTGGGTATATTATTTCAGAGATTTCCACATTGATGTTGTTTTTCATGCCCTCTCATGTAAAATTCAAACATTTTTATGCCATAATATAATACTTAAATTAAAAACAGTCTAACCTCTTTCAACTTTCTCTACTGTACAAGTTCAGGGTTACTTAAAAATTGCTTTCATTATAAAATAGTGGAGCAGACTGAGCTTGCCAATAATGTCCTTAAAAAGCTATTGCCAAGGAACTGTTCAGTTTTTGGTTGTTCAGTTTCAGAGTCTTTGCTTCCACACACATACACACAAATTACTTGGAATTCCTGAGCATTCTAAGAGGGAAGCTCACCTTCAAGCCTCAAGAGTAGATCAGGTCCACAAGGCTTCGTCCTGAGTCAGAGTGTAACACAACATAGAATTTCATATTCAACTTCAGTGAAAGACGTTTAAATCCCAAAGCTCTCAGCCTTCTCTTTCTAGTGCCTAGTGTAATCTACTTATTAATTTCAATAAATGTTTATTAAAATTAATAGCCAGTGTGATCTGGGTGGGAAACACCACAGAAATAATCTCTGCTCTCCTGAAATTCACAGTCTAGTAGGAGAAACAGATATAAAACATGGGACAAAAAATATATATATATAATATGCACTCATAACAATATATGCATGTTACAGGAATTTGACTAAAATGGCTTAATCAAATAGGAATTTATTTTCTCATGCTTAAGTTCTGTTGTGACATGTTTTCCCTACAATTTAGAGGTGGATCTTATATTTTCTCCTCTTGAATTTGGTGAGGTTCAACTATGGCAAATGTGACACTATGTGAATTCCATAACTAGATTTTAAAAGGAAATAAAGCTTTTGCCTCATCCTCTTGCTGCACTTGATTTTATAAAACAGCTGCCAGGCTACATAGAACCATATGTAGGCATTCCAGCCCCAGCCCCTTCAGGCCCAGCTGAAGTCTCAGTCAACAGTAAGCATCAACATCTGTTATTTGAGCCTTTAGATAGTTACAATACTGTCTTCAAACCTCCTCAGCTGACACTGCATGGAGCAGAGATGAGTTGTCCCTGATAGACCCTGAAAAACTGCAGATTTGTGAGTAAGATTAGAATTGGTATTGTTTAAATCACTAAGTTTTGGAATTGTTTGAGCAGACTTTGCTAACTTTAAGTGAGGTGCTAGAAAAATTTATATATATATATATATATATATATATATATATATCTTTGTATATAAGTACATATATATGTATACACAGACACACATATATCTGTGGAAATTAGTGGAGAGTGGATCAAAGGAAGCTTGAAAAATCTTGAAGAGGTAGTTAATGAAAGTCAAAAAGGAAGAGGCTATTAATAGAAGCCTCATGGCCCTCAAAAAGGCTGTCAGTGGAAGCTTTAAGGAAAGTAAGGAAAATATCATTGTAAACTGGAGGAAAATGAGCAATTGTTATGTGGCAGTAGAAAATTTAGATATTCTGTCACCTGCAATAACATGAAAAATGGCATATTTGTCTAATGAACTTGACCAGGCAAAGTGCTGAAGATGCTGTCTACCTTCATCGAGCTGCCTACAGTAATATGAGGAAGAAGAGTTTGAGGCTCGAGAAAGAAATATTAGATTAAAACCAGGAATTGCTGAGTTCAACAAATGACATTTCTCATTTAGATAGAAAATCTGGTCAGATTTTCTAATCTGATTAGATAGAAAAAAAGATGCTAACACTAAGAAATGATTTCTGACCAAAAATCAAATCCAGAGGGCTGTTCATGGCATTGATAACCATAAACAACACTAACATTCCAGAGCAGCTTAGCTTTCTGCTTTGCCACATTAACCATGTTAATTTTATGCTCATATTTATAAGATGGCTGTTGCATTTCTAGGATGCATCCCATTGCACACAGGAGGGAGGATAAGGGCAAAGGGCAAGTGTTGTATGAGTTATTTAGACATTCTTGCCTCAATTAAAAAACTAGTAAAATGAGGTTAATAACAGTAGATACCTCATAGATTTCTTTTAGGTATGAAATATGTTAATAAGGATAAAGCATTTGGAATCATGCCAGAAACATGAGTGCTACAAAAGTATTTATTTAAAAGAAGAAAAAAACATATGCCTGCTGAATCTGTTCTTCTGATCAGAAAAATAGTTATTTTTATGAAATCCTCCATTTGTAGAATTCCTCTCACTTCTCCTTTGCCAAACTGAACCACATATTTTTACATGGGTGAAATTCTACATTAAAGAGTATTGGACCTAGTAGTAAAGAAAAAGAGAAAAGTGGACACTGAGTAGGCACTCATCAGCAGCAGCCTGATGAAAAAAACCGTAAAATCCCATGTGAGCATGTACTAGATTCTGAACCTAGTCTGAGGACCTAAGACATCTCAAGTAGGACAGAAATATATATAAAGAATGCACTATATATATATATATATATATATATATATATATATATATATATATATATATATATATATATTTGAGGCACAATTTCTTGATATTGATAGGCTATTTGGGGGTAACACTGGAGAAACTATATTGGAGAGAATCATAATGAACTTTGAAGATAAAAGCAACAATGAACTTTGTCATTTAAGCAATTAAGTGTATATACATGTTTCTTCTTTTACATATATTCATGTATTTTCTTTCATTATATCTGAGTTATACTCTATGTTTTAAATGTGTCTGAGGCACAGTTTATTTTTATTCATATTTTTAATTTTTTAAGTTTTGCATATTTTTATTTACCTTGTTTCAAGGTGTTCTGTCATATTAAATATTCTGTTGAATCCTCTAGTAAATTTTTCAGTCACTCAATTTTAAGAATTGGATTTTCTATTATTTAATACTTTTGCTGTTGTTGAGTTCCTGTTTACTCATTGATCTCATACTGTCCTTTAATTTTTTAAATACAGTTTTCTACAATTTGGGGACATATTTGTACTAGTTAATTTGAAGTCTTTATTGGCTAAATGTAATATCTAACCCAAATGGAGTCAGTTTCTATTAACTGCTTCTTTCCTCCCTAAAGTATGAGTCATATTTGTCTGTTCTTTACATGTCAATTAGTTTTTGTTTGAAAACTGGACATTTTACACCATATGTTTTTTGACTGTGGTGTTTCATTTTTTTCTACTGAAACTGTCTCACTTTTCTTCTAGTAGGCAGATAACCTGACTGAGTTTAAAATGTGAAATTTGTCAACCCACAGTGGTCAATAATGATGCCTCGGCCTACTCTTTTTAGATTCTTGCAGCTCACATTTTTAGCTTTGCAATCTGGTGGCTCCCCTCTGCTGGCATAGTATAGAAATCAACCATGGATTTGGATAGAATTTTTACTCGGATTTAGGGGCTTACTCTTTCTGTGATTCTCTTTCTTCTAGTTTCCCTTTAAATTTCTAGCCACTCAGTCATTCCAGAGTTCCACTTTCTAACCTCAAGCCAGGAAGCCTCTGACTTGCTGATGTCTATGCTATGTTCAGGTAACAAACATGCTCAAAGCTGCAGCAAACTCTGAAATCTCACCAGGAGCAAGTACGTCTTACAAAGGTAGAACTCTCCCTAGTTTCTACAGGGTTGTTCTTCATGCTATCAAGGACCTACCACATTGCTGTGTAGTGTTTAGTCAGACAGAGATTTGGAAAGAATTTATATTCAATTTTGGATTTCAGCCATTCTATGGCTTTTCTTTTCCTTTCCTGAATTCAATTATCTGCCACCTTGAGCTGGTAAGGCAGTGACTTTCCTTCACTGGAGCTGGGGTTGGAGAATGAACCCAGGTTAAAAGTCATATGCTTACATCTCTTATCTAACAGGGTAGTTTTTTTCAATAAAACTTTTCTCAGTTTTTTTGCCTGACTTTGGTTTTTTATACTGATTTGATGCTTTTATAATTGATATCTATAGGAGGAATTGCCTGCCTTCTTCACACTGCCATTATCAAAAATCCCAAATACTTTTTTAAATAACTCTAATTTCCAGCTCTTTTCAAGCTATACTAGCATTGTTACTTATTTTTGTACATATTTCTTCTGGGATTATTACATAATCTCACTTGTATATTTGCTGCAGCACAATATTCTTATCTATCTGCCCCAAATTATCCAAGGTGGAGTATGACTTTGCAGCACTTCTCCTGAGCCATTTTTTTAGATCATCATTATCATTGCTCAAGCCCCTGCCCTTAGCCATCATATATTTTTCTAATAGTAGATAATTAGTTATCCATTAATCTCTGCCTTCATACATCTAATTATTTTATGACCTACATATCTAAATGAATATTATTTCTTTAAATAATAATTCTAATATCCAATTACTGAGTAAAGAATTCAGAGAGGCTAGGCAGGATTAGAAGCAGTTGCAGCTGTACATTCCAATTTGGCCATAGTTTTAAATGGATTGAAATGAAAGGAATATTCACATGTATGGGTAGGAGCTGTTTCCCGTATCCTCCTTTCTTCTCTTTCAATATTCTCACTTTAGAAAGGGTAAGTATTATGCATACCTAACTTTTTCTCCATCTTATTAACCAACTGCCAATGCGAATATAAAGTTCTGTATAAGGCACTGGTGTGAGAGGGAATAGCATCTATGTTTATATACTCCTTTGAAAATGTCCAATCACTGTCTTATGTACATCATGACTTATGATTCTAAATGGTAATCAACAAAATTGTATCCTATGCTATGCAATTATTTAACATGTCCAAAAAGGTTTGAAGATTAACTGTTCCAAGTTTATAGCTTTAATCTTTACATATGTGTACATATATTTATTTATTTAGTCTCAAACTACAAAAGAATAGATGTATGAGTGAGCAAGTGACTGAGTGTGAATGTGTGTATGCATGTGTGTGTGTGTGTGTGTGTGTGTAGCATAAGATCAAGAATTTCTGGACATCATGTATCAAAACTTATGACTCAAAAACTTAAAGCCAAAAAACATGTTATATTCTTTCAATATTTAGAGGGTCTGCCTAATATTTCCTATCACTAGAGAACAGAAGAGTTCAACTGTAGATGAGTAGATGAGAGACAAGTCAGTGCTTTATGAGATCTTTTCTGTAACGTGTTCTGAGCTCTTTAAATACTTGATCGAAACAATCTTTGTTGGAATTTTTGCATCTTGTGATACAAACACCAGAAATAAATAAAAAGAATGCTCAACTGGTGCCTTTCTTGTCCTGCCACACACTTCTTCCTCCAATTATATGTCATTAATATAGCTAATGGGATTTTGGCACTAGACTGACTGGGAGGGGATGTGGTAAAGGAGGGGGCAGACGAAAGTGGATGACATGAGCAAAGAAAGCACTCAGTATTTCTCTGCTTAAGCAGTGGCAGCGCCATCAGCCTTTTCTTTAGTCTTCACTGACAGGGCTGGAGGTCCTTCTATACATGCCTGTGTCTCATGCATTCATGGGCAGCTCTGACACCACAGCCCCTTTTGTTCAGATCTTAAAATACGAGCTCATTGCTTTCCTTCTCTCAGCTGCCATATGGCTTTGTGGAACCTGGCCTAAAAGGAAGCAGGAAAAAAACTCCTAGAAATAAAACAACCAACAGATGAAATTGATTTATTTTCAGCATTAAGAGATGGGGGTGGAAGCCTTTCAGAAACATAAAACCTAGCACCGAGCAGGCAAACAGCCTGCTCGTATGACAGCTCTTATATACATTAAAAAAAAAAAAAAATAACATGTGGCAGAAAATAGAAGGCCCATTGTTTTACTTAACTACTGTATCCAATTTGAATGAAATGGAATTTTCAAGCTTAAGTAAACTGACTGCACAGTTTCCCAGTGTACTTTAGTTTTAGTTGGACAAAATACTTCAGAACTTTAAAATGTCTATGGAACATCAGCCTTCTAGAAGTTTATCTTACCCTAAAACTTTTACAAATACTTCACTTTATTTTAGTTCTTCTACTTTAAGCTTCTCAATTTAGGCAGTTACAGCTCTCTTCTAAATTGCTTTAAAAGCCTAGTTAGAATATATCTAAAGGATGGTTTTGGAAATGACATTTTGTCATGCTGTAAAGATGTGACAAGAGTGCTGAAAAAACAAACTAATGAAGGAAATGTATTTGAAAAGACAATCATATCTCTGAACAAATTTGTTAAATTGAAATATTTAAATTTTAAGAACAAGAATATTTGAGCTCTAAAATACTCTATAAGACTATCTTTTTTATTAGGACATTTAAAATGTAAATAAAGGTTAATTGACACAAGTATAAAAGTGAAAGTTATTTTATTGATACTTATTACCTTATTTCCTTAGTTTGGTACTCAAGTGCATATTGCTAAAACATGGCATTTTCTAAGAGTTTCCTACATTTGTATAAATAACTCCAAGCACTGGGTTATCTATTCTTGGATTTTGAACTTTTAGTTTAAACAAAGGTTGAATTAGATCAGGTTCAACTGAGTGCATAGGAGAAAGTAGGCTATATAAACACACAAGAGGCTCCTTCTTTAATTCATTACAGAAAAAAAATCAGAAAGATAGGTACTTGTGAGTGGTCTACATGACACTGAAGAAGACTTGTAAGTTTAGCTCTATCACTAATACATGGTTTGCCTTTGGTAAAACATTTTATTATCCTCTGACTGTGTTTGTGTTTGCTTTTTATTTTTAATGCCTCATCATTTTTCAAAAACACAAACAAACAAAAAAAAACTTATCCCTGTATTTAAATGAAATTTTGCTACAAAGCCTAGCATTTAAACAGGTAAAATTAGTGCTGCTTTAAAATTTTTTAGATGTTTAAAGAAAGTTATTCCAAGAGGTTCTGTACTGCTCTTTCTGTCATTTGGCAACTGTTTTTGAGAAACCAGTTGTATGACTAGTAAAAATATTTATCCACTTAAAATTGAATTATTTCATGGGGAAAGAAATTGAGGGTATAAATTCATTCACAGCATCTGGGTGTCAGTAGGCTTAGAAGAGGATCAGATCCTCGCTTGTGACATGGGTCTGTGGGCAAGACGTTTTTGTTGACTCCAGCCAGGAAGGTAAGTTTTGAGCACCTATCCTCTTGACTAGATTTGAAATTTTCAGAGACGACACTAAGAATTTTAAATGGCTAGGTAAGCATTCTATTTATATACTACATATAAAAATATATAATATTATTAACATAATATTATGTTATATATTTGAAGTAACAGATACTTAGAACTATAAATATTTAGGAGAGAAATTTATTGGAAAGGAATTTAAAAGCAAACAGTCTTCTCTGGTTTTTCTGCTTAAAGTCAGATTAATTTTTATTAAGACCACATGGCATTTGGCACTGTGTTTAGAATTATGAAACCCAAGATAGGATTATACTACCTGAAATAAAAACACAGGGGGGTTTGAAAGAGCGATTGGTCTCAAACAATATAAATACATTGAAAAGAATTTTCTGTTTTGAAATGTGCAATTACTAATAGCAATTGATTGTACCTTTATTCTCTGTAGGTACTTCTCTCTGGTTCCTACTCTACAGCTGTACTAAGGGATCGTCTGTGTTCCCCTGAATCATAAAGAATTACTTTCATCTTTAGCAAAAATCTGGGAAGCATATGGTCTTGTGCAGAAGAGCGCATGTGTACTACTTCCTTTTCTCAGAGTTCAGCCAATGGCATGTGGCTCATTGTTCACTTTGTGTCTGTCCGATTTTTGCTCCACGTTTTCCAACTCGGAGGAAGCAGAAATGGAGCCACTTCGTACCTCATTACTTGTTCTGTGGAGAATGCACTGTAACAACTTGATGGTTTATACGGTCCCAACAGGAGTCAGAAAAATCTTAACCTGTATGATGTTTTCAGACTTTAAATTTTTTTCTGCCTCATTTTCTGTTGTGACAAGAGGATGTGAAGAAGGAAACAGGTTTTTCAACAGCTAAGCTTTGAGCACATAAACTAGTAGAAATCCTACCCTTGTCATTGACAGTTTCTGGAGTTTTGAAAAGTCTGCTTCCATTTCTTAGTGATGCAAACTTCCTCCCTGGTTTATTTATTTTACTATGATTTCATCTGGATATTATTTAAAACCCCATTTCTATTGGAAATATTATGATTGTAATGACTTCCAAATGAAAATTTGTCATTATTTTATGACAAAAAGGGAAAAATATTCAGTAGAATATCTGTCTGTGAATATCTCACTTTTGAATTTATACTTTGATTATCTGGGAACCATTTTGAAATGGATAAATACTATTATTGTCTCAGCCTTTTCAGAAAATCTATGTACGTATTTTTTTGTTTGTTTAAAAGTCTGGGTTTTTACATCTATCACCACGAATTTAAACATACATTTTGATAGATAAGATGATCCTTTGGGATATAACTACTTCAGATGATAAATCTCGTGCCCACCAGAACTTTCTTTAAAAGTATTTGTCATATTTCTTTTATAAAAAGAGTTACACAGAAAGTTATTTTGAGGTGTGTGGGATTCATTGACTTCAAGGTTGCTGCAGCAATCTGAGTCTAAGAGTTTTGTGGCTGACTCTATGACAAAATTTAAAATATTTCATATTCAAGGAGTAGAGCCTCAACAGGGATTTGGAGTAATGCTGAATTTCTGCAAAAGACAAGCCAGATACTGAGTATTATTTTAAAACTAGAAATGTACCTTTAGTGATCTAAGTTTTTCTCACTTTCATTGTTTTAGGCACCCAGTATGGTTTGAATTGCCATAAAGTCTTCCCTGGAAACTATGAAAACAAGGAAAAAATTCTTAAAGAAACAAAAAATACAGACATGAGGATCTCTTAATTTGTTATAGCTCTTTCCTTTCTCTGGGTATATGTGTATTTTAAAAGAGAAACAAATTTGTAAAACAAGTGTTTAACTTAGAGGAATCACATTTTGTGATGTGAAATTTATTATCAGGTAAATAGGAATAATATTTGGACATGAGAGGCAGATGTCCTTTCCAAAATCCTTTAGTAGGTACCAGATCCACAACTAGGTTCCCACTAGGTCTAAAAAGGTCACATTCAACTGAGGTCACATATAACTGAGATTTATTTTACTATCAGAACTCTTGCTTCCAATTATACATGTGGAACAAAAAATAATTAGGCAGATATAGGTCCATTTGTCATGAAACTACTTGGTATCTGCATAAATTTGAGCAATAAAATTCTTTCTGAACCTCAAGTTCCACATCTATATAATGGAGCTAAATGTATCAAATTGTAGGGATGTTATAATGATTTGGAGTAAGTCAATAAAATATAAAATATTTTATTTGGAATATAATAGGCACTCACTAAATGATAAAATATAATAGATATAAAGCATTGTCTATTTTTTGTGTGATACTATAATACACCAGGCATTGTGCTGTGTGTTAAACCCATAGGAACTTATTTAATATTCTCAACAATCCGCTGAGACAGACACAATCATTAACATAATTTTAAATTAGGAATTTAAAGCTTAGAGATTCTAACTTGTCCATGGTCTCATGGTAATACTAACTGAGGAATTGGGTGTAAAATTAGGATTCTCTGACACAAGAGTTCTTAACCACTAGAATGACCAGTCCATCTATCTCTGCTAAACACAGAAATCATTTCCATGTCAGCATTATTTTGTTTTTGTAATGATATATAAGAATACATCTTGTAAATTTATACTTGTTCATTCTAGATCAAATACATTTTTATTATTATTCTATTTATCAGGTCACAGGTGGCCCCTTTGCATACCTACCTGATGTGGAATGGGGTAAATAAACTGCATGATCCCACAGTGTGGCAATCTAGTCAACAGAGAATCTAAATTCCTAAGTTGATGATTTTCTCCTCTTTGAAAAAACGTAAATTTGGAAGACAAAGAAAATTCCAAAATAAAAGAATCGAGTAACTAGAACATTTTATGAAATGTTTTGAAAGATAATGGTAGAATGATGTTTGGCAAACTGGTAAAATACTTTAGTATCTCTCTTTTTGAAGATCTAAGATTTTGATAGGAATTGTTAGAATACTTTTTAAAATATTTAAGTCTAGACAAGGAGCATTAAGGATAGAGACCCCATCAGCCGTGAAGCAGGTGAACCCAACAATAAAGTCGTAGCAACCGTGCCGCCTAAGATTTCTCTGACCATTTGATGACACCAGCTGTTCTGCTGAAAAGCCTTTGAAAGTGTTCTTCTTTTAACCTCCTGGGATATTTCTGATTTCAGCCCTGGATACTTCTTGGCATAGAATTCCTGAACTACAATTCATCTTTGTCCTGGCAGGACAACTCTAACTCATGATCCTCAGCTTGGATAATAGAGGATTATTGGCAGGGAGAGTTCTGTGGTTGGCCTTTAAAAGCTTTTTCTTTTCCTGTTTCATCAGTTCCTTGATTGTTTATCTTTAAGGCATAAGATAATATTTTCATCCTTCTCCTTTTGACCTAATCAAGTATTGGACTTTAATTGAATAAATTTGTATTCATGCTTGAAAGAAGTGTAACAATTTTTGCCACTAATGCATATATATTATATATTATGCCAAAAATAATGGTGTGAGAATAACTTCATTTTTCACCTCTTGATGTGTTTTTTTTTTTAATGGCTCAGGAGGCCCCATTGGACTTTATATTCTGTTTCTCTTGTTATGAAGAAAATTCCATGAACACCTTTTTTTTTTTAAACTCTGTGCAGATTACCTTGAGTCTTAATCCAAGCATACTAACACTTTTGCCATTTCTTCCAAAATGACCCTTATTTAGGGGAGTCAAAATTTAACTTCTATCAAACAGTAACATTTTATTTTATAGATTTACCTTGTTGATTTCTGAAATTACAAAACACAAAGATGCAAAATGAAGAAAATTCTGTGGAAATAATGCTTAGAACAAAATAGCCAATACACTTTTAT
This sequence comes from Camelus bactrianus, assembly GCF_048773025.1. Taxonomy (NCBI): domain Eukaryota; kingdom Metazoa; phylum Chordata; class Mammalia; order Artiodactyla; family Camelidae; genus Camelus; species Camelus bactrianus. The sequence continues at coordinate 38,995,662 of NC_133540.1, forward strand.
TAATGACATCTTAAATTATTGTATTGATAGTCTCTATATTTAGCTATCTGTTACTCATTTGGGACCAAGATTAATGATATATTTTAAAATGTATTGTTTAGTTTCCATAGATGCATAAAGATTTGAAAAAAACAGGAATCATATACAATTTATCTTTATATTCATTATATGGAGACAATTCTCTCAGTTTATGTTACCAGCATATTAAGCAAAGAGATACATGAAAATACAATTTATATATGAAAATTTATTCTTTCAATGAAAAATACTTTGAGAAACTAACTGTAAAATTTAGGTTAATTTTTTTGTGTGTTTTATTTTTGTTTGTTTATTTGCTTTGTTTGGATGGTTGGCTCTTGTCCCTAATTTCTACAGATTGCCAATTTTCTTTGTATCAGAAGATAATTGTTGTATTATCCAACTCACCTGGCTGATATAGCATTTTTCTAAATTGAAGTATAGTTGATTTACAATGTTGTGTTAGCTTCTGGTGTACAACACAGTGATTTAGTTGAATATATATATGTATACTTTTCCATATTATTTTCCATTATAGGCTATTACAGGATACTGAACATTACAAGATATTGTATAATGCTACACAGTAGGTCCTTGTTGTTTATCTATTTTATATATAGTAGTTTGTATCTGATAATCCCAAACTCCTAATTTATCCTGCCCCTCTCCGCCACCTTTCCCCTTTGGTAACCACAAGTTTGTTTTCAATCTCTGAGTCCATTTCTGTTTTGTAAATAAGTTCATTTGTGTTATTAAAAAAAAATTCCACATTTAAGTGATATCATATTTTCATTTCTCTGTCTGACTTGACCTCACTTAGTAGGACAATGTTCAGGTTCATCCATGTTGCTGCAAATTACATTATTTTATATTTCTTTATGGCTGAGTAGTATTCAATTGTGGATATATACCACAACTTCTTTATCCAATCATCTATCGATGGACATTTAGGTTGTTTCCATGTCTTGGCTATTGTAAATAACACTGGAGTGCATATGTTTTTTCAAATTAGGGTTTTCTCCAGATACATGCCCAGGAATGGGAATGCTGGATTATAAGGTAACTCTATTTTTACTTTTTATAAGAAATCTCCATACTGTTTTCCATAGTGGCTGCACCAAATTACATTTCCACCAACAGTGTAGAAGGGTTCCCTTTTCTCCACACCCTGTCCAGTATATATCTTTTGTGGACTTTTTAATGATGGCCATTCTGATTGGTGTGATACAGCATTTTACAATTTATAATGAAATAGGTCAATTCTTGAGTAGAGTCAGAGCAATCGACTGGGTGAGAATTCTGTCACTTTCATGCTGTTAGACTATTGGTCTGTCTATGACTCTCGGTAACTTCTGTGGGTAGGCTAAGGAATGTATTGGTTTTCCTCAGTTATTAAAGTAGGAGGAATATTAGGGATTTCTAAACACTAGATGAACATTATATAAGTGGATATTACGTGATAAAGCAGTCAAGGGTATTCAATTTCTAAAAATAGCAAATAAAATATTGTTTCTTTTAGAAATTTTCTCAAAATTGGACAATAGAAGTAAACCATTGTATTGACACAAAACAACATTTCTGAAATACTTAATTCTATACAGTTCTAATAATACATCTCTTAATAACATGCCTATATGATTTGAAATGAAAATGGGTTAATTTATAAGTAATAACTTCATATAGTTATAATAGGTAATATTCTATAATTGGTGTCACTGTCATTAGTAAGTACTATGCTTCTTTTAGATTTTGCTTAATGTAATCTTAAAACTCTAATCTCTTACACATAAGACCCATAGTCTTTAGTAAATAGTTACCACATTTAAGGGAGAAAGTAAATCAACCTCCACTTTATGTTGTTCTTCTGCAATATTAGCAAGTTTCTTGCAGCATATATTTAGCTTATAGGGATGTAGAGCAAACAAAAAACGTGAAAAGTATTTTTACATTTCTTCATTGAATTATTATTGCAGATGTACTAGAAGATTCAATTAAAGAAAAACAAAACAATTGTTGTATTTTACAAAAGTGGCTATTAAAATATCTAAAAGATAAATGGACTTATTTTGTAGTTCTATAATTAAAAATATATAAGCGACATTAATAAAATTTACTTAACTTTCATTAGTTTAAGGAAGAAAATTATCCTCCACTCTTCACTGATTAGATTATAGTTGCTATAATGTAATTTTAGAAAAATTTGGAGTAAATAATAGACTCAGACCAAGCTGAAACTGATAAAATCTACTGTATAATTAGAATGGCTTAAGAATATGATAGAAGAAAAATCACCAATCATTCCTAGGCACTGTGGTAGAATTTTACTTGAAAATCAGAGACTCATTTAGTTCCTTCTTATGGCATCTCAGCTAGGCAGTGTGGATGGCAAAGAATGATACTTTGGTTTATATCTAGGGAAAAGAATCACAAGCAGGCAAAACATCAAGAACAAGGAATATATTACTGCATAAAAGAAGAATGAGTGGGAAAATACTCAGGAATAAAAATTCAGTTTTATCATCAGGAAAATTGAAACCCCCAGATCTGCCCAGATCACCTTCACTGGTGATAAACTCATTCCACAGCTGCTGTGAGTGTTAGCTGATCACTCCCAGCTGCTGCCTCCACTGCACTCCTTCCATCTCCAGGCCTTGGCCAACCGCTGACTGAAATGCTTTGACTGAATTAGTTCATAATTTTATTTGAAAGTAATTTTCATTGTACCATCATTACTGTGTAAATACTTCAGCTATTTGTTGCCTGGCATGATTAAGAAACAAGTACTGTTACTAGATTTCATAAAAATCTTTGATTTTTCTTTAGTAATTATAATTCAAACCATCTGAAAGATAAAGGATTGATTAGGAAAAGAATAATCCAAAGAATAGATTTCCCAGTTAAGAATCATGAGACCCCAACAAGAAAGATGTTTAAATAGCAAAACTTCCTCCTGTCCTTTCTTTCTTAGAAGTATCTAGTCATACAACTGCCTCATTTCCTAGTTTAACACATTTCTTGCTATATCTATGTTTATATATATATATACACACACACATATATATATATATGTGTGTGTGTGTACTTTTCAGCAACTCTTACATAATAGTTAGGTAAACAGTCTTATTTGAACGTCTGAACCCAGAGGTAGGGACTGTATAACTAGAAGAAAATAAAAATGCTTAACCCAGTTCCTACAGAGATTCAAAGCCTTTTGAGAGCAGTTTGATTGTATTTGTAAACTACCTTTTTATTCCTATTATTAAGATTTCTGATATCTAAAGTATTTAAGTATAGAAAACACTTTCTGTTCATTTTTAAGTTTAAGAACTATAAAATTATTCAAGTTATGAATGAGTTACAGCGGAAACTGAGTGGACTTGAACTGCTCTCTATTGCTGTAGCAGTTATCTATTGCCCCAGTAATGGTGCAAAACAAACAACCACAAAACCTCTGTGACATGCAACAATGTTATGATAAATATTTTTGTTCATGGTTCTGTGTATCAGCTGGACAGTTCTGCTGAGCTAAACTGGGATCATGGGATCACTCCTGTCTGTAGTCAGCTGTTCATCAGCTACAAGTTGGCTTTTCTGATCTTGGCTGAGCCTTTTGTAATGTCTAGGCCTCTACTGGTACAACTATGCCTGCTGGGCTCTGTTCCTTGTCCTAATAATGGAGGCAAAAAGCAAGAGGAAGGAAATGGAAGTGCACAAGCTCTGCTCACATCAAGTGTGTCCCTGTTCCATTAGCTAAAGCAATCACATGCTCAAGCTCAGAGTCAGTATGGGAGGCCAGGACCAAATGCTGTAAAACTGAAGGCCAATAATGCAATCAATCTCCTGCAACAGGCTGCACCTCAGCTTGAATTCTTATTAATATATTTCCTCACCACTACTTTCTCTTTCAGGGTTAACTGGTGAGCTTAGAGGAAACAGAGAGAAATTTTCTGAGATTTGAAGAAGAGATGTAGCCAAATATCAAAGCCATAGTGAGACAATGACATAATAACAGGATCTTTATTTTCTTAGGAGGCTCAGCACTCAAGGAAGAGTGCATTTTTTTTTTTTTTTTTTTTTTTACTGAGGCTCAAAAAATATCATGATGCAAATAAACTTCTTTCAATGCAATTAAATATAAAATAGGTAAATCATTTACTATATATCAAGTATAAGTACCTATTTGGTAGACATGTGCCATTAAAACATAAGGAATATGTCAAAAATCAGTGTTTCTCAAAATTTAAAGTGCATTTGAATCACCTGAAATTTTGTTAAAGTCCATATTCTGATTCACTAAGCCTGTGATGAGGCACACAGTTCTTCATTTCTAAACAGCTCCTAGGTTGAACCCAATGTTCCTGGTCCATAGAATGCAACTTTGAGTAGCAAGGACATAGATTACACCTACAAGAAATAAAGCCTAATATAGGTAATGAAAGTGAGGAATGTAGACAGATAAGTTACTCTGTGTAAATGCTGTGATAGAAATACTTATGCGAAAGTAGAACTGAAGGCAGAGGTGTTACCTACCTATGTTTGCATTGGGGCAATCACTGCATGGAGCCACCTAATACCATAGCATATTGAGGGAAATACAAGTACTTCTCTATCATTGGAGTGTGATGACAATAGGTCAGGAAAGTTATTGCAATGGAGTTAAAGGAAGACATCTATCCATCTATGGACTTAAGGTAGGCCATTATCTTGATTAGATATGCTTTAGATATGCTTTTTAGTACCCCACCCTTGTGACCAAATGTAAGAAGGGAAACTATGAAGGCATTGAGAATGCTTTTGAGATATTTTCAATAACAGAGATACTCTATAATGACAGTCTTAATTAGTGTCATTACAAGGAGGGTGGTGATAATGTCAAGACATATTTAAAAGATAGGATAGTGATAGATTAGTTAAGGTAGATGGGAAAGATATATAAAGTCCCTCTAGTTAGCTATTACTATAGATGCAAGAGTAAACACAGGTGAAGACTGTCGTATCTCAAATGAGAGGGGAATATTAGAAGAAAAGAATGTGAACTATATCCTGGTCAAATAGACTTATTATGCAAGGAAGTTGATGCTTCATCTTGAAGAAAAGAAATTAGCACTTATGGGTAAAATTTAATTATCAATATCTTTAGTCTTTCCAATAAGGCTTTTGTTCTATTTTAGAGTATTTAGAGTATGTTAGCAGGTGGTCCATTTTTGGTGACTCATTCCTCAGATGTGTAGCTATTATTACACCTTTAAAGTTGCTGATTGGTACCTACCTATAGTTAATATTAGATGCATGTTGTCATTCCTGAATGATTTTATTCTTGGAACCATCCTCTCCCATTTGGTAAATCTGCCAATCATGTTGTCCATTCTGTCAACATGGGACTTAGCTCCCTTTGCTGAGCCAGTCAGAGTTGCACCTGGGTTACCGGTACTATCAGAAAATATCCGCAATGTTTTCTAAGATCACAAATCATAAAGAGGATGTGAGCTACAACTACATTTCTGAAGGAAGCCTAGTCATAGAAAGAGAGTATGGAAGAAGCTAGAATCCTAATGGTATCCTTTGTGTCTTGGGATCCAACCTTGCTTAAAGCCATGACTACCCTAGAGTTTCACTATATAGTCCACTAACTTCCTTTTATAGCATTTAATCTATTTTGAGATAGATTTTTATCTCCTGTAAACAAAAAAATCTCTAGCTCTTGACTCCTACAGAAAAATGAATAAAATTACCTATTCTTCCAGTTTCAGTGGATTAAATTCTTACTTGCTCCTAGGCACATGAAAACTATCACCCTATAAAATCATGTAGTGCATGCTAGGTAATTGCATATCGTGCAGGTAGAATGTCAGAGAGAACAACAAATAAAAGCACAACACTCTATTTTTTTTTCCCTAAGGACTGATGCCTTTATTACATGTCTTCTTTTTATAGTTTTGGGAACATTGTTAAATGGAGGGAGAAAAAGGACACACAGAGTGAGTTTATTTTGTGACATGGAGGGGACTAACTAACAGCATGATGAAGAAGCCAGACCTTTCACAGCAATCAATAGTGCTTTTCTTTTAAAGGCTATTATAATAGCTTCAAAACCAAATGAATAAACTAACAACACCAAGGGAAAAAACAACATCTAGGGATCAAAAAAGAATAAGCATAGTCCATTAGCAGTTTCTGGCATCCTGAGGAGGAATGACAGTAAGGAGAGTTATAAAGCAAGGAAAGAGTCTAGTAAGAGAGGCATGAGCAGAAAGGAATGAAACAAGGATAAAATTTAAGATTTTCATCATCTGCTTCAAGTTACTTGAACAGGAATTCTATTAACACCCTCAGAGGTCATTTATTTACTTAAACTAATATTCAAAAATATGTCCTTAAATTCTAAACCATAAACAATGAATTGCATTTTTTAGAAGAGATATCCTATTATCTGAAGGTCTAATGCAGAACACTTGTATAATAATTACTCTCAGCTGATAAATATAAAGTATTCATATTTTGATGATATGCAGACCAAATTTTCTTTTGTATTTAAATAGCATATATTACCACCTCTAAAAGACAAAGGCATAGCATAGTCTAAGATAGGTAACAGCAAACTCCATAACAGGGAAGTTTTTCCTCAGTAAATGACAACTACTTTGAAGCGTGAATTACTGGTGGTCTATATAATGAATGCAGAGATAAGTGCCTATTTTTGCCTGAAACTGTCACAAATGTACTGGGTAATTTGCTTTCAGAAATGTATATAAATATTTACTACCTAGACTTAAAAATAGTTATTTTTTTCCAGATAAGAATTATTTAAAAACAGAAACAAAAAATATCTTGCCCAGGTCTATGTAATATTTTATATTTGGAATTCATTCAACTAAATATTACAATAGAAATAAGCTTATTTTAAATAATCACTAAGTAGAGTTTTCTATATACTCTGTCATGATATGTTCAGGCAGAGGTAATCACTTATTTATCTCATCAAAGTGAAATAATTCTTAGATAATATTAATATGTTTGTTGCTCTATTACTCTCAATTTCTCCCATTAGAATCTTGTAAGCAAATTTTAGTGATGCCTGGATAGTCATTTTACTGCTGTTTTATGATTCTCAGTGTAGCCATTTCTATTCATGCACCCACCAATTTATTCCATAAATTACTGGGCCCTCATTGTGGGCATGGCATTGTGCCAGGCATTCTAGAGCAAAGAAAGCTGAATAATTCACAGTTTCAACTTTCAGTGAGCTTCCAAATAATGAAGGCAGAAAAATTACATGCAAAATATCTATAATATAAGAAATAAGATTGTGAAGACAAGTGGATCACTGTAATCATGTGAAATAAAATAAAATTTTAAAAAGAAGATGACATTTGAACTTTAGTTTGAAATACTGTATGGAGATTCTTTTAAAAATTAAAAATAGACTTACCATATGATCTAGCAATCCTACTCCTGGGTATACATCCAGAGGAAACTCTAATTTGAAAAGATACATGCACCCCAATGTTCATAGCAGCTCTATTTATAATAGCCAAGATGTGGAAGCAACCTAAATGTCCATTGACAGATGACTGGATAAAGAAGTTGTGGTATATATCTATAATGGAATACCACTCAGCCATAAAAAAGAATAAAATGATGCCATTTGCAGCAACATGGATGGATCTGGAGATTGTCATACTAAGTGCAGTAAGCCAGAAAGAGAAAGACAGATATCATACAATATCACTTTTATGTGGAATCTAAAAAAAGTGACACAAATTAACTTATTTACAAACAGAAACAGACTCACAGATATAGAAAACAAACTTACGGTTACCAGGGGGCAAAGAAGGGGGTGAAGGGATAAATTGGGAGTTTGGGATTTGCAGATACTAACTACTATATATAAAATAAACAAGGTCTTACTGTATAGCACAGGGAACTATATTCAATATATTGCAGTAGCCAATAATGGAAAAGAATACAAAATATTTACATATGTATAATCGAATCACTATGCTGTACACCAGATATTAAATAACATTGTAAACTGACTATACTTCAATAAAAAAAAAGAAAATCTAGACAAAAAGGAGTATACACTGTATCATTTTAGTTATATATCATAAATATGGGAGGGGAGACAGGGGAGTAAGAGAAAGAGGACTGACTTAAACTTTGGAAGTGATGGTGATGGTTTAATGAGTATATGCATAGGTCAAAACTTATAAATGCATGATTTATACATGTACAATTTATTTTATGTCAATTATACCACAATAAAGTTTTAATTAAAACATATAAATAATATAGAACAATAATACTAGAACTAATATTAGAAGAAAGAAGGCCAAATCAGATGAAAAGGATACCAAATCACATGAAAGCAAATACATAAAAGCTAAAAAGTACATAGTAGGTTTGGGGGAATAGATAGACAAACACATAGATTCATAAAGGAGAAAAACAGAGACAAAGTTAAAATGGTACATATAGTGACCAGGTAGTAATAGGTATTGAATGCCAGCCTATGAATAATCACTTTACATTGTAGAAAATGAAAAGCTATTAAAATATTTGAAAAAGTCACGCTGAGGTCAAGCTATGGTTTTTGAGATTAGGAGGTAGGAAGGATTATGTGGTGTTGATCTTCGAGTCAGGGAGAACAGGCTTTTTAAAAAGTCTTAGCAAGAGAAATGGGAGTTGAATAAGAGTAGTTACACTGGAAATGTAGACGAGAAAACAGATGAGAGAAATATTGTAGAAATAAAATCAATAAGTTTTGGAGACTGGATAAAAATTGGAGAGGCAAAAACAGGAAAGAAAAAGTCAATGATGAAAGAGGAGAAAAAAAGTCAATTATAGGTCTGGTATTTCGTTCCTAGGTGGTTAGGAATTGTAAAATAATTAGTAAAGACATGGATTTAAATAGACATATCAGGATGTGACAAGTGATAAGTAAAAACTAAAGTGGTAAGTGTTTTGGGTAGATTTTATTTGAGAGGTATAAGCAATCTATTGCAGCAGATCCCAGTCCTGGCTGATTATCACAATTTTCAAATGAGGTCAAAGGGCAAACAAATCAAATGACAACAGAAAGTTGCTAGGTTCTATCCTCAGGAGTTCTGATTCAATAAGCGTAGGTTGTATCATGGGGTTCTGTATTCTTAAAAAAATATTCTAAGAATCAGTTAGATCTGGAAATCATAGATCTGTTGTGGGAGATTAGGTTCTTGCCTAACACAGGAAAGAATTCAAGAGTAAGGCAAAGTAAAGTGAAAGCATGTTTATTTAGAGATACACACCCCATTGACAGAGTGCGGTCTGTCTCACTCAGAAGGGAAAATGGCTTAGGAGATGCACGCTCCATAGGCAGAATGTGGGCCATCTCAGAAAGGTAAGAGGGAGAGGAGCTGAGAGGTGTGGCGTGTTTAAAGTAAAAGTAGATACACACTCCACAGACAGAGTGCAGGCCATCTCAGAAAGCAAGAGAGAGAGTGACAGCAACAGCAACCACGAGGTGTAGAGCTGTTAGGTTTTATGGGCTTGGTAATTTCATATACTAATGAGTAGGAGGATTATTCCAACTACTTTGGGGAAGGGGCCAAGATTTCCAGAAAACAACCCCTCCGCCCATACTTTGAACTTTTATGGTCAGCCAGGGAACTGTCATGGCACTGTGGGTGCGCCATTGAGGCTCAAGGTCTACTGGAAGTCGAATATTCCACCATCTTGGTTCTAATCAGTTTGTCCCATCCTCAATTGCTGTGTCATTCCTTCAATAGTTGTGCCCTGCCCCCTTTTCCTCCCACTTCAGATCTATATAGTACTGAGCATTAAATGACTAATAATGGTACTTAGGCTGTTTTCTTCTCTTTCTGGAAGGAGGTAATAAAGAAAATGTGACAAATTTATTTTCAGCTTAGAATCCAATCAGAAAGTAACTGTCACCTCCAAAAAGGGATCTAAAGGGTTTTTTTTTCTCCATTACAACAGAACACTCAAAAGTCTTGATTATTGCAGAAAACAAATGTAAACAAATGGCTCATGTTAGAGAGGCCTAGCTAAAGAGTGCTATGCAGGCATTTTTCTAAAAAACAATGTTCTGCAGGGCATTTTGGGGGGAATCAGACTTCTTCCAAAATCAACTAGTATTAATTTTGTACTTCAAAACTACAAGGGAAAACACATAATGGGGCCATAAATAAAGCTTTAGAAAACACAGCAAGAGAAAAGGAATTAAGGAAGTAAGAAGATTAAACAAAGGATAATTACTCAGATACTTCAAATTAAATTCAAAAGAGTTACCCAAAGGGTCACGACTATAGATAAATCAAAATGTAAGAATGAGCAAGTTTTACTGGAACTTCATGTTTTTAATGGGTTTTGAATTACCAATTAGGTGAAGAAATTCAGTTATCTACCAGAGATCAATTTTTTGTAGAGTGGGTAAATGTTAGGTACTCATTGAATGTATACAGATCAAAACCAGTATCATAACAGTTGAGAAAGTAAATGTTTCATAGGAAAGTGATGATTATGAGTAAATACTGCTCTTCTATTAAGTTTAGCATTGATTATTTTTTTTAAAAAGGTAAGTTTACCTGGAGAATGTTTTAGTTTTTAAGAAATTTAATATTCCACTAGGAAGAACAGATCATTTCAGTGAGGACGGATTTTTTTTTATTGTTGTTAATGACACCCCCCCCCAACAACCAGAAAAAAAAAAAAAAAAGACCAGAGTGGAGTTTCTTTACTTCCATTAATGGTGGTCTTATAAATCTAAGTCAGTGTTTCTCATTAGGTAAACAGAAAATCTTGAAAATATTTATGTTTTTTATTTTTCTTCAAAGCACTGGGGATCCAATAAACAAAAGAGGAATTATCTGATGAAAATCATGGAAAAGAAATAATCTAGAGAAATTAGATACAACAATTTATCTGGAGGCACTTTCACCTGGACGTATTAGCTGACACCAGAAGAAACAGACAAGAAGCTGAAAGACTAAGTGGCAATTCTGGAAGCATCTCAGGCTTAAATTGACCAAGTTGAAGATTAGGGCATACCAAGCAGGGGAAGGGAGAAGATTGGTATGGAAATTCTTTATACTTTGGTTTGAGATGGTTAGAATCTTTACCTTAAAATTGAAGAAGGGTGATCCAAGATTTCTACTACTCAAATATCAGCAAAAGCAATCTTTTCTGGAGGAAGATGGAATTATCCTAGCCCTGAAATATTTTAACAAACTTTCAAATAGAAATCCTGGCACACTATACAAAACAGCCAGATACAGTAAAAAAAAAGGAAGAAAATATGAGGAGAACCAGCAAAAACAACAGTAATTAAAACCAGAGGCCTGAGATATTAGAGTTTTCTATCCGATTTTTAAATAAGTAAGCTTCTATTCTTCAAGGGCATAAAAAATAAGATTAAGAATTTATCAAAAAATGGAAAACACAAAAAATGACATGGAAGATTGATTAAAATATTTGAAATAAAACTAAAATAATATATTGAAATGAAATGAGCATTTAACAGTAAATGAGAAACAGATGAAGTAAGAATTAGTGAATTGAAAGTTACATCACAACAAGATATTCAGAAAAAAGCATAGAAAAAAATAATGAATAAAACAGAATAGCAAGTAAGAAACAGGAGAATCAGTGACATGATCTACTATGTATGTAACCTCATATAGAGGAAAGGTAGAATGAAGAAACAATAACTGAAAATATAATGGTTCAGAATTTCCCAATTGTAAAGAAAGACACAAAATCATATCAGGACAAATAAAAAAAATCTGTACATAGACATTATAGTAACACTAGTGAAAATTAAGGACAAAGAGATATACTTTTTTTCCTTTTTTATGTATTTTTATTAAAGTATAGTCAGTTTACAGTGTTGTGTCAATTTCTGGTGTACAGCACAATACTTCAGTCATACAGGAACATACATATATTCATTTTCATATTCATTTTCACCATGTTACTACAAGATATTGAATATAGTTTCCTGCGCTATACAGTATAAACTTGTTTATTTTATATATAGTAGTTGGTTATCTGCAAATCTCAAACTCCCAATTTATTCCTTCCCACCCCCTTGTCCCACTGGTAACCATAAATTTGTTCTCTATGTCTGTGAGTCTGTTTCTGTTTTGTAAATAAGTTTGTTTATCTTTTTCTTAGATTCCACATATAAGTGATATCATATCTTTCTGGCTTACTTCGCTTAGAATGACATTCTCCAGGTCCAACCATATTGCTGCAAATGGCATTATTGTATTATTTTTTATGGCTGAGTAGTATTCCATTGTATAAATGTACCACAGCTTGTTTATCCAGTCATCTGTCAATGGACATTTAGGTTGTTTCCATGTCTTGGCTATTGTAAATAGTGCTGTTATGAACATTGGGATGTATGTATCTTTTTGAATTAAGGTTCCCTCTGGATATATGCCCAGGAGTATGATCGCTGGATCATATGATAAGTCTATTTTCAGTCTTTTGAGGAGTCTCCATACTGTTTTTCATACCTATAAGCAAAACAAAAAAGACAGCCTACAGAATGGGAAAAAATATTTCCAAAAGATGAGACTGACAAGGACTTAATCTCCAGAATATATAAACAGGTCACACAACATACTAAGAAAAACAACCAACCAACCAACCCAAACCAAAAATGGGCAGAAGACCTAAACAACCAATTCTCCAATGAAGACATACAAACGGCCAATAGGCACATGAAAAAATGCTCAATATCACTAATTATCAGAGAAATGCAAATCAAAACTATAATGAGGTATCACTTCACACCAGTCAGAATGGCCATCATTCAAAAGTTCACAAACAATAAATGATGGAGAGGCTGTGGAGGAAAGGGAACCCACCTACACTGTTGGTGAGATATACTTCTAAAGCATGTGGGATGAAAAATACATTGTTACACAGCAATGATTCGGTTATTCCTTGATTTTTTAACATGAAAAGTGGAAGTCAGAAGTCAATTGGATGAATGATTTATAACAAAAATGGCAATGTAAAAGCAGTAAGGAAAGATGCTATTTTTATTAAATGGTACTGAGTCAGTCCAGTATATATTTGGAAAAAAAAGAAATTTGACCCCTACCTCCCACCATACACAAAATTCAATTTCAGGCATTTTGTAGATCTAAATACAAAAAGGCAAAGCAAAATGCTCCTGGAAGATAAGACAGGAGTACACCATCATGCAATTATGGTTGAGAAAGATTTCTGAAACAGAATATATAAAGTACTAAACATAAAGGAAATAATTAATGAACTGAATCATATCAAATTTAAGGCTTTTTTTTCTTTCATCAGAAGGCATTATTAGCAGAGTAAAAATAAAGAAAATTAAGACAGTGGAAAAAGATTTCTCTAGCTTATATACAAATAAAAATTTTAAATTTTCAATTAATTAAAAGGTCTTATATTCAAAATGTATATAGATAATCCCTACAAATCCATAAAAAAGTAGAAAATTTGACAAATAAACTTAACATTTATTTTAAGAAAATTGAATATCCAAATGGTTAATAATTTTACAGAAATATGTTTAGCCTCATCTGGTAAATGAAAATTAATGTCACAAATAGATGTCACTATATACCAATAAGAATAGCTAAAATGAAAGACTGATTATACCAAGTGTTGATGAGGATGTGGAACACATGAAACCTTTACACAGTGCTGAAGGAAATACACATTGATGCAATCATTTTCAGAATCTGATTGGCATTTTCAGCAAAAGTTGGAATATGAATACCCTAGGAATCTAAAATTCCACACCTAAGTGTATATCCAACAGAATTCCCTGTGTTTGTGAGATGCTCATGAATAATGAATGTTCATAGCAGCATTACTTAGCATAGCCCCTGTTGAAAAAGAGACAACAGAGCCAAAATGGGGTCACTTGTGCTAAACCCCGGGTCAGCAAACCAAGATTTAATACCTAACCTGATTGCAGTTTCAGCCTCTCCTAGGAATGTAATCTTAACCAATTTGTCCAAAATCTCCTGGCCAGCACTAGTGAGGTAATCTGCCTGATAGAGCCCTGCCTTCCCACAATGAAAGGGGACCTTACCTGAAAAAATACCTTTCTTTTGTTTATGACTTCCTTGTTCTATCCAAAATGTTCTAAAAAGCATTTTTCTGTTTTCTGGATGGGATGCTTCTCGATTTGTAAATAGCTGGAAAAAGCCAATTAAGTCTTCAGATTTACTCAGTTGAATTTTTTAACACCTCAAACTAAAAATAACTTAAATGCATAGCAAGAAGAGAAAGAGTAAATAAAGCATGGCCCATATTACTACACAGTGAAACATTATACAGCAACAAAAATGAGGCACTATTGTTATATGTATTAACATGGATAAATCTGACAAATATAAAATTGGGTGAGAAAAAATAGCACATTTGAATGATTCTATGTAATTAAAGTTCAAAACCTCACAAAGCTATACTTTAGTTTTAGAAGTCAGGGTAGAAATTAAAGAGGAAGAAAGGCTTATAATTAGGAAAGAACAAGAGAGAGGCTTCTGGATTGCTAATTTTTATTTCTTCAACTTGAAATTGGTAACACAATTGTTTAATCAATAAACTCTGATGATTTGTGTGTGTGTTTATGTGTCTATGTTTAACTCAAATATATTTATATTTAAATATTGTGTCTCCTGGAGAGTGACTAGTTTCTTTGGTATATATTAGTTAACTGGTGCTTAAAATATTTTACATTTCCTTTGGGTATAAACTACTTTTAATGTAAGTGATCCATCTTAATCAAAGTTGGTTAGCAAAACACAGTAATGACTACTAAGAGAGTGCAAAAGGAGCTTCAGGTGGGGTGAAAATATTTGCAACTAACAAAATGGTCAATCCAGAATACACAAGAAACTGCTAAAACCAATAAGAGAAAAACAGGCAACCTCTTAGGAGGATCTATAAATGCCTAATAAATATAATACAGAGTTTTCAACTTGAATGAAAATCAAGGTAATGCAATTTGAAACTACAATGTACTACCACTACCACCAGAATGGATAAATTTTAGAAAGACTGACAATACCAGTGGTAAGACATGTGGTAACAGAAACTCTAATAACCTGAAAGTGGGAATGAAAACTGTTACAACTGTTTTGGAAAACTATTTCGTATTATCTACTAGAGTTGAAGATGGGCCTGGCAATTTCATTCCTACGATTATGACCCACAGAAATTCATATACATATGCACTAAGTGATAAGTATGAGAATGTAGCATTGGTCTTTTGCATTACCCATGGGTTACTATACAAAAATGAAATGAAAGGAAATTAATTACAGCTACTTGCAACCACATGGATGAATCTGAAGAAGATGATGTTGAGAGATCCAGATTAAGACGGCAGAGTAGGAAGATCTTGTCCACAGAAAATGTTTTACTAGTAAAGACAAATACATAGTAAAGGTAGTGGGTCAATCAGATATGAAGGTTAAAAGATAACAGTAGTAAAAATCATTTGTATCTACAATTTACTAAGCAATAGAAAAAAATTAAAAAGATGTAAGTATGACATCAAAAACATTAAAAAATGGGGAGCCCTATATAAAAAATGTAGTGCTTTTAAAATGTACTCAAATTTAAGTGACTATCTAGACTCCTATATACATAGGTTGTTCTACATTAACCTCATGATAACCACAAACCAAAAATCTATAACAGATACACAAATATAAAGAGGAAGAAATACAAACATAACACTTACAAAATTTATCAAATCACAGTAGAAGAGAACAAGAGAAGAAAACAGAGAACTACAAAACAACCAGAAAACAATTTACAAAAGGCAATAAGTACAAATCTGTCAATAATTACTTTAATATAAATGGACTAAAAGCTTGAATTAAACATCACAGGATAGCAAGACTTCTGTAGGCATCATTTAGATGGGTCTTGTTTCAAGACCTATGCCTACAAGAGATTCACTTTAGAACTAAAGACACACAGATGGAAAGCAAAAGGAAGGAAAAAGATACACTGTGCAAATGGAAATAAAAAGAAAGCTGGGGTAGAAATACTTAGACAAGATAGACTTTAAAACAAAGATAATAACAAAAAATGCAGCTATCACATAAGAAAAAGGGATCAATCCAAAAAGAGTATGTAATTATAAACATCTATGTATATAACTATAAATATTGTAAATATTTACACACCCACATAGGATCACCTAAATGCATAAAGCAAATATTAATGAACATAAAGAGATAAATTGACATAGAATATAGTAACAGTAGGGGACTTTAACATCTCACTTACAGTAATAGACAGAGCACCCAGATAGAAAATCTGTAAGATCTTGGTTTAACCCTAAATGACACTCTACATCAGAGGACTTAATAGATATAAGCAGAACATCCCACCTAAAAATAGCAAATACATATCTTTTCAAGTGTGTATGGAATATTCTCCAGGATTATATATTATGCCACAAAATAAGTTTCAATAAATATAAAAAAGATTGAAAACATATCAATCATCTTCTCCAATAGTAACAGTATGAAACTAGAAATTGATTACAAGAAGAAAACTGGAAGACAAACAAACAAATGGAGGCTAACCAACATGCTACTTAACAACCAAGGGGGTCACTGAAGAAGTCAAAAAATAAATTCAAAATACCTGAGACAAACAAAATAGAAACACATCATTCCAAAATCTATGAGATGCGACAAAAATAGTTCTAAGAGAAGTTTATAGCAACACAACCCTACCTCAGAAAATAAGAAAAATCTCAAATCTAATTTTACAACTAAAGAAACTAGAAAAGGAAGGACAAAAAGAGCCCAAAGTTAATAGAAGGAAGAAAATTATAAAGATCAGAGCAGAAATAAATGATATAGAGACTAGAAAACCAGTAGAAATGAAATGATTACTAAGAAGGGAAAGGAGTTTTCCAGTGGAGTGGTGAGACAGTCCAATGATTGAGGAAAGGAATTAGGGGGGTTTTTTGATTTATGTATTGTTGCATTTTTTTAAGCTTGGTTTTCGTTATTTGGATTTTTACTCTGGCTATTTCATAGGATCGCTTAAATTTTGTGACTTTTTGTGTGTTATAAAAATAATAACATTAATAATAAGTAATAATATATGTTGTAAACATAAACCAAAAAAGAAAACATGTAAGAAAGTTTTCTGTTGTAGCAAGTATGTGACAAGGGGCATAGGTGTGAGATTTAAGTCTGAAAAGGAAAAAGTAGATTTCTTCATGTAAGATCTTGGAAAATTAGTTGAAAGTGGGTAAATACAGGAAATTTTACAATACAAGAGGAAATGAATGATTAAGCTCTTATAAAATGATCTTTTGCTCTGTAATCAAGGATACATTTGGGTAAGTAATTTTCCCAAAGAAAAAGAATGACTTTGATATGAAATAGATATTCTGCCACAGGACAAAATCAAATATAAGACAACACTCACAGCAGGTTTGCAGGAGGAAAGTTTCTCAAGGAAGACTCAGCACAGAGTTTAAAAACTGGGGTGCAGGTCCTTCATTATCTATTGTCCATTACAGGTCTGTGCATAAAAGCCCAGAAGATTCAGGCTTCAGACTCTGGGAGAGGAAACACGACCCTGGGTTCTGGGGTTTGTAAATTGTATGATTAAAGAAACATTGGCTCCTCCAATGGCTTGATCACCACTCAGGTACTGCAGCTTAACAGAACCTTTGCTCCAGCCCTCTCCTGCCCATTCAACATTTGTAGTTATGAATCATGTGTGAGAGAACCAGCTCATTCCTTGGTGCCATTAAGAAGCGTATTCCAAGCCTTATAGTTGCAGCTTCATGACATAGCAAGGTAGTGGCAGAATGCCTCATACCAGTGTTCATGTTGGCAAAGGCCAGCCTTTCCCTGGACATGATCATGAGTTTGGGGGACTGGGAATGACTGCTTTAAGCGCTAGGTCCTAGTGGGTTTCCATGGAGATTTATAGCAGGCTAGCATATTGTATGACAGATGCCTGACAGAACATAGGTTGTCAAGTTAATTCTTGCCAGGTAAATGATTCAAACCCATGAGTTTTTCAATATCCTACATTAGCGAAAGAAATCAGTTTTATGGATTGAAAAGGCAAGCAGGGAAGTATGGTTGATGTTTTGCTGTGGACATTAGCCTTATTTAGTTTTATTTTCCAGATGGCATCCCTCCCTTTTTGTTTTTTTTTTTTAACGAAGCTTCTCTTTCCTTTTCCCTAACTTTAAGAATTGGCTAGTGGGCCCATCAAAATCTTAATAAAAAGCAATTTTGATCACAATTCCAATGTGTTTAGATGTTTTTCCCCACACTAGCAAGCAATTCTCTGCAACACCAGCTGGATCTCCTACAACTTCATTCAATTCTGACACTATACTGGCAGACAGCACCAGACCCCACAGGTTAGGGTTTCACTCCTACAAGACTCTACCACCACCTAACTTCAGACACCAATTGTAAACACAGGAGTGTGCTTCTGATTGACTGGCTATAGACTGGAGGTTCCAAAGACCTCCTCCTTGGGTTCGATTAATTTACTAGAGTGGCTCACAGAACTCAGAGAAACATTTTACTTACTAGACTATCAGTTTATAATGAAAGGATATGACTCAGGAATAGCCAGATGGAAGAGATACATAAGGTGAGGTATGAGGAAAGGGCTTGGGGCTTCCATGCCCTGTCTGAGCACATTATTTTCCCTGAATCTCCATGTGTTTGCCAACTCTAGGGGTTCTCCAAACCCTGTCCTTTTGGGTTTTTAGTGGAGGCTCCCTTACGTAGGCATGATTGATGAAATGATTGGCCGCTGATGATTGAATTCAACCTCCAGCCCCTTTTGTCCTCCTCAGAGGTCAGAGGGTGGGACTGAAAGTTCTGACTGTCTAATCATAGGGCTGGTTCTCCTGGTAACCATGGCTTTCCAACAGTCTCCTCATTAACTTAACAAAAGATATCTTCTTTGCTCTCTCCTCACTTAAGAAACTCCAAGGTTGACCTCTAAAAAACAAAAGAGCCAGTTATTTTACCAGCAAATTCAAACTGAATTTATTTGAGAATAGCAGAGAACTGCAATTCAGGACAAGTGAACTATGGGGAACCACAGTTAAGTTCAGAGAACAGAGGAGAAGGGTTTGCTTTTCTAGAGGAAAGAAGGAAATTAGGGAGGGCTGTGGTGGTTCTCTGTAGATTGCAGACGGTGGGCAGCTTGTTGCTGGATCAGAAAATCTTTCCTCCTGCTGGGGTTTGCAAGCTATGGTGAGTGATACGCGAGTGAGAGATCCTCCTTCAGGGTTTCCTGACTCTGTTTTAAATGATGTTTCCTTTATTTATTTTCACAGGTTTTAGGAGCTCTGTGCCAGGAATAGTGGAGACCAAATATATATTTCTTTTTAAAATCACAGCATCACACAAGCCATGACAAGTACGTAGGTCTGGAGCTTCTGGGAATCATCCTTCTCATCAACATATTAAGAATATCTGCCTGAGAATTACTGCAAGGTGGAATAAAGCAGAGATAAGAAATGGAGAGATGTGTTCATGAATGCATGGTTTGATCACCTGAGTCCAGCTGTGCCTAAAGCTGGTATCCCATAGGCTTTTTAGTTACACGAGCCAATAAATTTCCTTTCATTCTAAATCTACTTGGAGTTCAGTTTTGGTCACTTGTGGGCCCACAAGCCTGACTAATGCACAGAAAAAAAAAAAAAGGATCCTATGGTACTTAAGGCAGTATCATTTAATAGGTTGATCATGCTGAGTTACATAGAGAGATTATGAATTTACAGAGAAAGGTCATTATAGAGTTGAGAAGCAGTGAGAGCAGGAGTGGAAGGCTGGACAAATTGTGTGAGAGAGGTTGTGGGGTAGTACACTGTGGCTGGGGGGTGTGAAGAAATTTCCCTTAATGGTAAATTTCAGTTGTGGCTGTGATACTTTGGGAAAGAAAGAATGTGAATGGAGGAGAAACTTTATTGGAGTGATGAAGCCAAGAAACTGTGTGGCTAAGCCTTTTTGAAAAAAACATATACTTGCTTTTTCTCTTTTTTGCTCATTCGATACCCACATTGCTACATTATCTTTCACTCCAATAAGTCACCAAAACTATTTTTGCTTCTGTTGCTTATTACATCTTTGTTGCCAAATTCATTTAACATTGTCTGTTCTCATTTATTATTGCTGTATCATTTGAAAGCATTTAACTCTCCATGCTTTAAAAATTCTCTATCCTCTTGGTTTCCCTGGCTCCATCTGTTCTGATTTTCCTCTTACCTACCCAGACATTCTCAGTCTTCTTCCTGAGTTTCTCACATGAAACTCAGTCTTTAAATCTTAGTGCATTCTGCTGCTAGATC
Organism: Camelus bactrianus; assembly: GCF_048773025.1. Lineage (NCBI taxonomy): Eukaryota > Metazoa > Chordata > Mammalia > Artiodactyla > Camelidae > Camelus > Camelus bactrianus. The sequence goes on from NC_133540.1 coordinate 39,016,051, forward strand.
TTTAGTCCTTTTTTCTTTCCATTATATGCAATCTTTCTGAGAAGCTTTACCATTTCTAGTAACTGTACCTATCCTCCATAAGCTAGAGACTCCAAGAGGTCTACCTTCAGTTTAGGATTTTCTGCAATTGATATTTTTCTATTTGAAATACCCACTCTGCATCACTGCCTGAATACCCCATAGTTAGACATCAACGTTTAACATCCTAAATTATGCTTATTACCTTTTTTTTTTTTTTTTTGGTGTTTTCCCCATATGGCTTCTCTTCTTCATTCTCCTGCTCTGGTCAATCAGTCTGGCATTAAGAATTTCACATGTGAATGATTAAATATTTCCTCATGTTTAACTTGGTGAATTTTCTAGGACGATCTTACTACTTCACAGAATTTAGAGACTTCCCTAATTGAAATTCTTCAATGTTTTGTGTAATCTGGAGAATAAAATCTTACCTTCTCAACTTGTCACTTAATACTCTAATTCCTGCTTAACGTTCTGGCTTTATAATCCACTTCTTGCAGTTCTCAGAACTGTTCATGTTCTCTCATCTTTGTATCACTTGCTCTTTGCTTTGCAGCCCCGTGCTGCTGAATTATCACAACTTTTACAAGGCCTCCTTTAGTTGTCACTTTCAGGAAATCTAGTAAGGTCCTACAATCAGAGCAGGTAAGGTTTTGTACCCTGTCTGCCTCTTAATATGATGTGAGCACCTGTGTACAGATCACACAGTCTGTATGCTTGTTGTCCACTGTATTTGTTTTAAGCATTTTGTGTGCTTGTTTTTGTCTCCTCGGAGCCTTGGCAAAATGCCTGGTGCTCAGTCAGCATTGAAAGAAATAAAGGAGGAAGGAAAGAAGATGGTGAGGGGAAAGGTAGGAAGGAAGAAAAATAGATGATAGGTACCTTGATGAAAAGGTCTAATCATCCAAAATAGATACATGTAGACAGTACGTAGAGAATGGTGACCCTAAGCTTGCTTGCTTTCAGCAGTAATTTACATGGTCACTAAAGGAAACTGCATAGAGTGCTTGGGCTTGAGTCTATCTTAGCTTTTTACAATCTGGGTCTGACACTTGACACCTTGAGCAAGTTACTCAACCCCTCTGTGCCTCAGTTTTCTCCTACGTAAAACTGTGGCACTAATAGTGCATAACTTTAGGACTTTTATGAATATTAAATATGTTTGTATAGGCATACCTCATTTTATTGCACTTTGTTTTATTGCATCTTGCAGATATAACAGTTTTTAAAAATTGAAGGTTGGTAGCAACCCTGCATTGTCAGATAATGGTTAGCAATTTTTAGCAATAAAGGATTTTTTAATTAAGGTATGTACATTTTTTAGACATAATGCTATTGCACACTTAATAGACTACAGTGTTGTGTAAACATAAATTTTATATGCACTGTGAAACTGGAAAATCAGGTTACTTGCTTTATTGCAATATTCAGTTTATTGTGGTTGTCTGGAATTTGAACCTGTGATATCCCCAAGGTATGCCTGCATTCATAAAGTGCTTAAAAGAGTTCTTGGCACAGGGAAACCCTACAAGGGTTAATAAACAAAGGACTTGATGTAGGGGAATTCACTATATAATTTGTAGAGTAGTTCTCTAATAAAACTGTTCGTTTGTTTAGTATGTGTGTGTTTGTGTGTGTGTGTGTGTTAAAGAGTCCATAATTAACTGCAATATTATTGGCCACTGAGAAATATACTTTATATCAAATTGCTATATTCCATGACAGGCAAAATTAACACCTCAGACTTACCATATTAAACAGTTTATCAATCTTTGTACATTTCTTATTATTATGTTTTGAACATGGAGAAATATTTGATTCCAAAGATTATGATTTGAGTTTAAGTAATAAATATCTTTTTTACACATAGAATTATAAAGTGAATGCTATTTAATACTCTGGTATGTCCTTCAGATTCTTTGCTTTTTAATTAATTTTTGTAATCTTTTCTGCTACCAACAGAACTGGCAATACAATTTGTAAATTAAAATATGTTTGCATTTTCATTTCAATTGAACTTGAGTGTGAGTCTGAGAGTTTCAGCAAGCTTTTTGAAGCCTGAGCTCTCATTTCTATGAAGAATATGTCTCACAGGCTGTGCTTTTCAGCTTTGTTTGATGTCATTCCTAGTTATAATTGTTCCATAACAGTTAGATATGCCTTTAAATGTAGTACTCAGACTAGGCATGTTAGTAGGTCTAGTAGTGCCACAATTACTGAGGGAACTAGAAAGAAATCTTGTACAATTTTCCTATTGGCCTCAGGAGGTGATTGCCCTTGATCTTTGAAGCATGTATTTAAATTAAAACAGCAAAAATGGAATAAACTATTCAAAGCATGTTTTTGAACTGTCTACCAGAGCAACTGCATAAATCAGTTTGAGCCCACAGGCAGAGGATACAAAGGGATTCAACTTCAACTTCAGATAGAAAGGAAAACAATCTAAAACAGGGAAGAATTTTAATTAAATTGAAAATGTGAATCAAAAGTATTAACATTGTTCTGATATGGATTCTTATTGCCATCAGATTCATCATGCCTTAGACAAAAGTATATTTCTGAAAATCTAGTAGAACATCGTGGCTCAAGAAATTATCTCTGCTCATATGCAAAGCTGAATTTCTTTGGCTTTTTTGTTAATTGCATTGCTAACAACATTTGGGATTAAAAATGAAAATTTCAAGTAAAGTGCTTTCTTCTTTTCTTTGAAAAGTTCTAAGATTTAATGGGTGTGGATAAAAACGATAAAAATGATAGGCCAAGTAATAACCAAATATGGAGAAAAGGACATTTATTCCTATTGATTATTTTGATAGTTTTGTCCTGCTCACAAGCTTTTAGCTTTTTATTAATTTTTATAGAAAACCTGAGCATGGGTTAAAAATTAATATTGTATAATTAGGTTGCTATAATATTAAAGATTACTGCTTAATTTTTAAAATCATACTTTATAAGTATTTTTTTCTTAGAGACCTTAACTTTTTAAAATATGGAGAAAATACTGACTTATTTAAATTACCTAAAATATAGATTTCTGGGAGAGTTACAGAGAAGAATGAGAGGAGGGAGAAAGCACACTGTGATAAAAAGAAAGTGAGGTGGTAGAATAAAGAGACAGGTAAAACTACAGGAGAAAAACGGGAAATAAAGAAGTCCAGGAAAATACAGGAGAGAAATAAAAATACATGAAGAGATTTGAACTAAGATGGCAGCTTATAACATGAGTGAAAGTAGTGTTAAACTATTTTTTGCATTATGTAAGATTTTCAGGAACAGTAAGTGTCTCCTATTACTTTAATAACTCAATTACTATCATAGAAAGGTTGTAAATTTGAGGTATCCATTAATTGATATCCAAAGTCCATCCCCTTGTCAGGTTCCAATCGTTTCCTTCTTGTATCATGAAAATGGTGGAGATATTTTACCACTAGATTTTTGAGAAATTCTTTAGTCATGCTTCCTTGTTTCACTAAAATTCATTGCATCTAACCTCAGTTGGGTCATCTGTGCTAAACAGGGTTATTTTTATTCATACATACATAAATCCTTATACATGTCCTAATTGCACATATTGCAGCATTTTCACCACTCTGAGGGCCCTAAGGCCATTCTGACCCTCTCGCTAAAACAGTGAGTTAACCTTACCTTTTAATTTACAAATAGCAACAGTCTAATATGAACTTCTTTAAGGTTGCTATCCATCTTTGTAAAAATTTCTCTGCTCATTGTCCATGATTTGCTAACCATTTCTCTTTTCAAAGGATGAACTGCCATTCCCCTTTTCCAAGTTAATGTCATCTTACCCTCCCCAGCCATGACACCTCTGGCCTATTCTGGTGTCCCATCACACCTACATTCCCTTGATCTTGTTCTAGTGATCATTTCCCCTTCTGTTCTTTCATCTTCTAATTATTCATCTTCTATTTACTCTTTCCCTGCGGCTCTTTGCTAAGACCTTCAATCATTGTCAGTTGGAATATATACTAAAACACTTTTCTTTAATCCAGCCACCTGATAAAGCTCACACTCACTCCTCAAGAAAGTCAACAAAATTATTCCCATCTCTTTATCTCTTACTCGCTATTCAGATAATCAAAATCTCTCTTCTACACCACTTTGATTTTATCATTATATTAAAAATCAGGAATGATTCCCTAATTATCACACTTAATCCACTGCTTCTAATTTTCCTCCTGGATCTTTGCAGTATTAACATTACTGACCAGCATATTCCTCTTTAAACTTATCCCTAAAATCCAAAGAAAGTTATCTCTCTCTCTTTTTTTTTCTTTCCTACTCTCATAACTCTTGAGTCTTTCACTGGTTTACCATCTTATCACATTTCTAAATGTAGGTATATCCTAATGGTCTGTTTTCAATTTCATTGATTTCTGCTCTTTATTTCTTTCCTTCTCCTTGGTTTAGATTTATTTAGAGTTTTTAAATTTTACTTTTTTAAAGTGAAAGTTTAGATTATTAATTTGAGAGTTTTCTTCTTCTCTAATAAGAACATTTATAAATTTCTCCTTCAGCATTGTTTAGCTGTTCCATTCCTGTAGCATTGCTTTAGTGCTTTCTCTCTAAGGACTGCTATGGTCACAAATTTTGATATATTACATTATTGTTTTCATTCAATTCTCAGTATTTTCTATTTTTTTCCTGAGACATCCTTTTTGACCCAGTAATTAATTAGAACTGTACTGTTTAGTTTCCAGATGTTTCAAATTTTTTCTGTTATCTTTTTGTTATTAGTCTAGTTTAATTCCATTATAGTTAAAGGACATACTTGGTATTATTTCACTTCTTTTCAATTTGTTGAGGTGGTCCTTATGATTCCCTAAATGGTCTACCTTGGTGAATGTTCCATGTGCACTTCAAAATCTGTATATTCTGCTGTTGTTGAGTGCAGTGTTCTGTAGATATTAATTAGATCTTGTTGGTTGATGGTGTTGTGTATTCTATATCCTTACTGATTTTCTATTAGTTCTATCTATTACAGAAACATGAATGTCCTCTACTTCAAATTATTGACCAAATACTTTACTAAAAACTCTGTTTCTGGCCTTAATTTTGAAAACTGTACTTTTGTTGCCACTCCCTTATTGCTGTTCCCTGAGGCTTTGATTTCCTTCTCTGTGTCCCTGAAGCTTCAGTTTTTCCCCCACTGTCCCATGAAGCTTCAGTATCCTTCCAGTGTTGCTTCCAGCTCTGGCTGCTCCATGGCCACAGAGAGCTGCAGCACTGGGAATCACACCATGAAAATATACAGAACACATACAACTCAATAGCAAAAAATCTAAAACACAATTAGGAAATGGGCAGAGGAACTGAATAGTTTTCTAAAGAAGACATACAAATGACCAACAGGTATATGAAAAGGTGCTCAACATCATTAATCATCACTCAGCATCACTAATTGTCAAGGAAATGCAAATTATAACCATAATGAGATATCGACCTCATAAAGTTAGAATGGCTATCATCAAATAGGCAAGAGATAAATGTTGGCATGGGTGTTGAGAAAAGGAAACCCCAGTGTACTGTTGGTGGGAATATAATTTGATACAACCGCTACAGACAACAATATGGAGGTTTCTAAAGAATTACAACTAGAACTACCATATGATCCAGCAAACCCACTCTGGGTATATATTCAAAAGAATTGAGATCAGGATCTTGTAGAGCTATCTGCATTCCCCTGTTCATTGCAGTATTATTCACAATAGCCAAGATAGGGAAACAACCTAAATGTCATATATATGTAGTGTAATATAATGAAATATTATTCAGCCATGATAAAGAAGGAAATCCTGCCATGTGACAACTTGGATGGACCCAGAGGACATCACATAAAGTGAAATAAGTCAGAGAAATGCAGGTACTGTATGATATTACTTATATGTGGCATCTAAAAAAGACAAACTCAGAGAAACAAATAGTAGAGTGGTGGTTACCAGGATCTAGGGTAGGGGAAACAGGGAGATACTGTCTAAACGGTACACATTTCCAGTTATAAGATTAACAAGTTTAGGGACCTAATGTACATCATGGCCATTATAGCTAATAATATGGTATTGTATATTTGAATGTTGCTAAAAGAGTAGATCTTAAATGTTCTCATCACAAAAAAGAAATGGTAAGTATATGATGAGATGGAAGTGGTAGCTAATATAATAGTGATAATCATTTTGTAATTTATAAATGTAACAAATCAACACTTGGTACACCTTAAACTTACACAAGGCTATGTGTCAATTATATATCAATAAACCTGGGAAAAAAAAATAAAACCACATGGATGGAAAAAACAGACTAATGAAATTCACATGATCATATCAATTGCAGAAAATTGTACTGATTCATTTATTTCTTTATTTGCTTTTTCGGTTGACTTTCTTTTTTTAGTGGACGAAGGTAATTCAGAAAGTTTGGAAGGCATTTTGTTGAACATTGGTACAAATTGGTAAAAAAAAAAAGTTTTAGATGATTCAACAGTGAATGAATCATCAACAGATGGTTTCAGTTAAACTCTTCTCAAAACACATACTCAGCAAGGGTACACCAATCAGTTTAAGTGTCTGGTTTTTGCAAATTTGTTCTTTAAAAAAAAACATAAATAACTTAATTTAGGATGTTTCAAAATTTGGGTGTAATATATTGTAAACCATTGTTTTCTTATCTGTGACATGTTTTAGCCAAACAATAGAGAAGTAGGTAATTACATTCAAGGAATTGAAAATAAAGCAGGCCACAAAGCAGGAATATTTAAACTGTGTTTGCTTTTAGAGGATCCTAATATCTTCATGAAAATTATGACCTAACAGAAAGCCCTGGCGGAGAGTCTGAATGCTTTGTTCAGTCAGGAAAGAGAAAATAAATAAATGAGATACACATTTTTGGCCAACTAATCAGAAAAATACTATTTTCTGTTTTTTCGGTCATGTATTGGTAAAGAATTAGATACTCTAATATTAAAGAAGACAGTAATTTTCTAATAAAACTCATACCAGGAGGTGCCAGGTATTTTCCGAGTTGAATTGATAACTCTAGTGTGTCAGTCAGAATTCTCTAGAGAAACAGAACCAGTAATATATAGATATAGGTATATAGATATTCTCTCTCTCTCTACATATATATACACACACACACATATATAATATATTAAGGACTAGGCTCATGTGATTGTGGATGCTGGCAATTCTGAAATCTGTAGGTAGGCAGGCATGCTGGAAACTCAGAATTTCCATGTTATAGTCTTGAGGCAGAATTTCCTCTTCAAGAAACCTCAATGTTTGCTCTTGAGGTTTTTAACTGACAGGATGAGGCCTACTCATATTATCCAGAGTAATATCCTTTAGTTAAAATCAACTGATGTAGGGGTGAGCTACATCTACAAAACACCTTCACAGCAACATATTATTTAGTGTTTGATTAGATAACTGGATACTATGGTCTTGCCAAGTTGATACATAAAACTATCACATTTGGTTGTCTGTTTTTGTAGTTTGATTTCTTTTAAAGTGAGATATATTTTAGATACACTGGATATAATATATGTTTATATTCATTAACTCAACCACTTAATATTAATATAAATATAATAAAAATAGTAACTATTAATTACTACAACCAATATGTAAAATATTGTTTTTATTCACTAATTCAACATTTTTTATTAAACATTTACTATGTACTAGATATTGTGCTTTGTTCTGAGACACAATAAATGCGATATTATCCCTACATACCAGAGAAGTTTAAATTTCAGGGAGATTAAGTGTTTGTCTTTGACATACATATATCATCCCCAGTTTTCAACTTGAAAAAAGCTCTAAAATATATTTCATTCATGAAAATTACCTAGTGATTATATGTGCTCTGCATACTTTAAAATATAAAAAAAAATACTCTTCCCTCAAAGAGTTTATAATCTGCTGGGAATCCATTTGGCTCTTAATTCTGTCACTATGTGATATAGGCAAATTACTGCAATTCGAAGTTCAGCTTCCTTTTCTGTGCAGTGGGAATTACACTAGACAATATTTCAGTAAGATTTCTTTATGGTCCTAAAATACTATCATTTTTCAAGATTTTTTTGTATAGAAAATTATTCTCCAGTGGATAATTCTCCAAAGGATACATTATTTATAATGATTTGGTTCAAAGTAGGAAATTAGTCATTGACGGCTTGAATTCAAGTACTGAGCTCTGTATATGTTTTTCTTTTATTTAGAGTCATAGCTAAATTGCTTTCATAAAACAATGAAAGTTAACCTCAAAGACTGATGGAGAAAATTATCAATAAGTAGGAAATGCAGTGGCTAATAGCAAATTACAGGCTTTAACATTATGTAAATATTAAATAAACATTACTATTTTGAGACAGCCAACTGGCTATGAACTGTATATAGAATGAAAGTATTATGTGAGGTTTGAGGATTTGAAAAAGTATAATATGCATTAAAGATTATTATTTGGAAGTCATATTATGTTTGTTCTCCAAATTGAAAGTTATTTTTAAAATTTGGCCATTCAATATTAAAGGAACTTCTGCCTTATAAAATACATATTGCAAGGAAATAATGTTTTTATTATTGTAAGTGATTCACTCTAATTGTTTGCATTTATTTCCATAAAAAACAATTGCACAGGGCAAGGATTTATCATGATATTGTTAGCAGGTTGCATGTTTTATGGATTTGAAGAAAAATATACAGTTTTATATAGCCTTTCTTGATGAGAAAAGAGCAAACCTTCTATTCTGTAACTGAACTGCCTGACATTCTCTGTGCACACCAAAGCTTCATTCTTCATATTTGCTTTCTATTTTCATAGCGATGGGAATGGAATGTGACCCTCAGCACTCAGCCATTATCCTGCCCTCTGTGGTTGTAGCCTTTGACTCAGGCCTGAGTTCACCATAACTTATTTTTACAATGATCCTGAGATGCAGCCAGCCCACTTGGCAATATTTTCACTCCTACTCAGCTCATTTCAAAACGGGAATTCTCACCGTTTCTCTTTTCAGAGCATTTCTAGTTTCAGCATGAAATCTTTTAAAATAAAACTGCTGTTACATGAATGACTGAAGAAAAAATGCATTTTTTCCAACTCCCTGTCTTGACTATTAAGCTCCATAGAACCCTCTACTTTCCAGTCTTATTCATAAAGCTATTACCCAATCTGGCAGTATTTTCTTGAGACATTTCTGGGTAGTACACACTTGTTTTTTTATGGCAGCAAATGGGTTCACTGTTTTCATAAGCTGCACTGTAGAGTAAATTCCCAACATGTGTGTCTGGAATGCTTGCCTTGTTTGGTAACAGATCATTGGAATTGTTTGTAACTATCAGTGAGTCAAAGGGATTATTGCAAGATTTGGGACTAGGGTTCTTTCCTTTCTGACTTTTGTTGTTCTCCCTCTATGGTTTTCTTTTGCTGTTTACTGTATGCATTTTTTACTTCAGTTACCTACTCAACCCCTACCCTCATTGTTCTTCTTCTTTTTTTTAATAACAGTGTGAATTGATGAACTTCAAATTTGTAAGCTTTCATTTTCTGGTTTTCTTCCAAGCACTGCTTTGAGTGACCTTTATTTAACTAATTAATCAATCAATTAATTAACTAATTTTCACATAATGAATTTCATGACTAGGGAAGTTGCAGAAATAAATGGCAATTAAAAAACATGAACTCATCTTGCTTGTAAATACGGCTTACAGCTTGCTTACTCTAGTGGTTCTCAAACTTGATTGAGCTTCAGAATCACCAGGAGGACTGTTTAAAACCAACTGAAATTTTGAGCTCCACCCCAGTTTCTGATCCTGGAATTTTGGGAGGTGGAGTCTGAGAATTTGAATTTCTAATAAGTTCCCTGGCGATGCTGCTGTTGCTCTTCCAGGGACTACATACTGGAAATCAACTCTGTAGGACACAACAGAATACTGGACTCTAGTCACTTTGTACAAATAAAATGCCAGGCTGTTATTTGCTGAAGAAGGCACAGTGCATGATATTTAAGAAATATTTGTGCCCTTCTGCTCATAAAACAGTCCACTTTCCTTTAAGCTCAGCTCTTGCATTCTGTAAATAAAACCTGAATGGAAGAAACGGTCATATTTCTGACAAGCTTTGAGGCTAACCAAGGTCAGTTTTGCTGGCTATATCACTTAAAATATAATTCTGCTTACAATTGCCTGGCATGGATGAATGAACATTTTTTTAATGTACATAATACTTTTTGACACTGGGAAATAAGAAGCTATGAAAATAAGGCTGATAAACCAGTAGAGAAGTCTTCCCTTAAATGGTAGTAACAATCTGCCAAGAGCAGATAAGGAAAAGGATTCTGTGGGGACAATGACAAGACACTTACAGCCATCAACCCCATGTCAGCACTGGGCTAGAAAACAAATAGAATTCCAGACAATTCAGAACAAATACTACAAATCAGAGGCAATCCCCAAACCTCCTTTCAATCTCACACTTCTGAAAGACAACTATCGAGCACAAAGGACACTGGGCAACTCCACACTAACGGTTACATTGTGACTCTTCTTTTAATTTTGTTCTCTTTAATCAAATTAAATTTGTCTTCAGTAAAAAGTTTTCTCTATGGGGCATATCATTTCATCTCCAGCATAAAATACTCAAGACAAGACTGAGGCAGAGCAAGGGTAAGTCAATTATTGAAATTATGTATTAATTACGATGAATTATTTTAGAGTAATGAAGTAGTGCTTAGCAGATTTCTATTGTGTATGTATATACTCTGTTCCAAAGGGTTTTGATGCTATAAAGTGTTACTGGATAAGGATATTGTCAGATAAAGTAAATAATCATAGATTCATAGATCCACAGATATTGCAATATGCTTATTTTGTTACATAATAACAAAATATGTGTTTTTACAAACTACTGCATAATGAGTATATTTCTGATTTTTTTTGACATTAAGATAGGTTACATGACAAACTTTAATGCTATTTATGACAAAGTACTTAAAATGAATGGCAGCAGACAATGGATTAATTATCTGGGATATAGGATACTAAAGTTTTAAATATTTTAAAAGTATTTGTGCAGCAAAGGTTGATGGAGGATAAAAACTATTAACACTGATATCCCTTAATCACTGGGAAAGTGCTGTGTTCAAGATACTCTTCTAAATACCTTACATAGATTATATAACTTAACCTTCCTCCCCTCCATCTGAAAAAAGACAATAAAGAGGTCTGTGTTACATTTCATATTCAACATATTAAATTTTTTTTTCTTGGGCTGCCATATATTACTTCCAAGGCTGCACAATAGAAAGCATCCCACGAAGTTTATAGAATCTTAGGTTTAGGGAAGTCAACTAATTTGGCAAACTCTTGCAAACAGTAAATGCTTAAGGTAGAATTTGAACCCATGCTTATTCTTTTAATTATTTTAATTTACATTAATGTAAGTTTATATTAGGGCTTTCAAGACCATTTATATGTCTAAACAACCTTCTCTCATTGATAAAGTAACATTGGAATAAGTCAGCCAAGGTGAAATTTTACCAAAGTTGGCCTAGAAAGTAAATATGGGGGCTGTGAGGTAGACATAAATCTTTATAGTACAAGTATATTGGTAACGTACATCCTGCTTAATTACATGCAAAAATGACCAAGAAAAAAATGCAGCATTTTACGGAAATATGAATGAGTAGGAGATCTAAGGTGAGACAGCTCAGATAGTAGTTTTTTTCTGAATGTCTGTGAAATAAGAGGAAATAAAGACTCCCTAAAATAGAGACATGCATATTGATTTTAATATGTTTTTCTTTTTGTCATTACTTGTTTTTCTTGTTCTAAATTGTGACATATTTATATGTATATTCTTCTGTCATCTTGAATTCACTGTAGTTGTCAATAATAAAAAGAGTTTCTATGAAGACTTAGTCAAGGAAGTTCATGGTATAAAAATAAACCAGCCTCCTAGAAAGAACAATTAGAGTGAAGCTTCCTGAGGGGAAGCTATCCTGGTGTTGCCATGTTGGGGGGTTCAGCTTTACTTACTGTTTTGAAGAAGCTCTGAACCAAATCTTCAGCCACCAGACACCCTCTAGCCAGGTTAGATTGATTAAAGAGAGAATATTTTAAAGAATGTCTATTTTTCTTTTAATTAATTTCAGTGGGCTAGGAAAAGAAGAAAAAAGGACAAGATACATGCAGGTACAAATAATTTATTCAGAAAAGTAGTAGGGGAAATGAAATGGCTTGAAAGTCAGAATATTTGCATCAGCTTAGAATCAGCATAAAACCAGCAGAAGGGGCTACTGAATAAAATGACAATGATTGTAATATAATAAGAATGTACTGTTCCAAGAATGGCTAAGAAGAAGAAAAATGATTTAATTATAAAATGAGTTAATTATAAAGGTAAACTTTAGCAATAAAAATGTTAAGGCAAAACAAACATGTTAATTCAAAATCAGGTGAGAAGACTGATAGTACAGAACTATAACTTCACTAGCTTGATTATCACATGGTATTGATCATAAGTTGGGTAAAGTCTTTTAAGTTATGGCATTATATAATATATTTGGCTTTACTGTAGCTAATTTTTAGGAAGATTTTATCATACTCTTTTATAATTAAAAATTGGGATAGTTTATTAAGTTAGTAAATATTATCATCATCGTATAATTTTTAAAAGATATCTTTATATAGCCAAAGGAAAAAATGCAGGTACAAATTGTTCTTTCAAATGAACAGTATTATTACTCACTGTTTTATTTAATGCCCAGAAATGGTTACAATTATTTCTTCCTTTCTTAACTCTAAGTTTAATAGCAGTAACTTTCCTTTGAAAAAGTAATGTTAGATTACTTACATTGATACTGTTTAGGTTACAAAAACATTGATACTGGTCTAAAGGGAGATTTTATACATCTAAGAAATAATTATCAGTAGTAATTAGTCTGCATCTCAGTTAAGGCTTACTGACATACGCAGGGAAGAATGGATAGACTATTTTATAATACAAAATTTACCTACTGCATACATGAATCATTGAATAAATATATATAGTTTATTATTATTATGTAAGACATGTAAAGAAGAAAACATTTTCGAGGTACTAAATAAAAACATAGATTCAATTATGTAAGTAAAATACAGGTTGTCATTCATTATTTCATTCAGTAAATATATGCATGGAATGGCTAATATGTCCTTTTTCTCATGGAATTTACATTAACTGAATTTTCTTGAAGAGTGTTTAGAGGTTCAGAATGTTTGCTCTGGAGAATGAGATAGGCAAGTGATTGAAGACAGAAAGGAATAACTGAGAGCACAGCTGAGATTGGGAGAGATGTAATTTGCACCCTTCAACATAAAGTAATTTTATCTAGAGGTATTCAGCAGCCTATTGGTAGCAGTAGAGACTGCACATAATTTACTACATTAATCTGAGGTTTAGCAGAACAATAGGTGTTTCTGTAAGTGATGTGTGAGCTTAAATTGCATAAAGGATGTATTAAAGAACTATAAGAAAAGAGATCTGTTCACTAAATAATGTGAAATTTCCACATCAAAAGGACAGGTAGAAAAATTAGAATGAGCAAACTATACTAAGAAATGAGAAAGGTGGAGAATCAGACAAGGCCATTAAAAGAAAAACAAATTACAAGAGATATTCAAGAGGAAGATTGTCATCTCCATTTTCAGTATTGCAGAAAACTTATGGTTAGAAAATACTTGGACCTAATTAAACTTACAAGCTTCTGCACAGCAAAGGAAACCATACGTAAAACAAAATGACAACCTATGGAATGGGAGAAAAGTTTTGCAAATGATGAAATTAACAAAGGCTTGATCTCCAGAATACATAAGCAGCTCATACGACTTAATAAGAAAAAAACAAACAAACCAATCCAAAAATGGGCAGAAGACCTAAACAAGCTATTCTCCAATAAAGACATATGAATGGTCAATAAGCACATGAAAAACTGCTCAATATCACTAATTATCAGAGAAATGCAAATCAAAACTACAATGAGGTATCCCCTCACACCAGTCAGAATGGCCATCATTCAAAAGTCCACAAATGACAAGTGCTGGAGAGGCTGTGGAGAAAAGGGAACCCTCCTACATTACTGGTGGCAATGCAGTTTGGCACAGCCATGGTGGAAAACAGTGTGGAGATTCCTCAAAAGACTAGAAATAGACTTACCATATGACCCAGTAATCCCACTCCTGGGCATATATCCAGAAGGAACCCTACTTCAAAAAGACATCTGCACCCCAATGTTCATAGCAGCACTATTTACAATAGCCAAGACATGGAAACAGCCTGAATGTCCATCAACAGATGACTGGATAAAGATGATGTCGTATATTTATACAATGGAATACTATTCAGCCATAAAAATGACAACATAATACCATTTGCAGCAACATGGATGTCCCTGGAGAATGTCATTCTAAGTGAAGTAAACCAGAAAGAAGAAAGAAAAATACCATATGAGATCACTCATATGTGGAATCTAAAAAAAAAAAAAAAAAAAGAATGTACATAAATACAAAACAAAAACAGACTCATAGACATAGAATACAAACTTGTGGTTGCCAAAGGGGAGGAGGGTGGGAAGGGACAGACTGGGAGTTCAAAATTTGTAGATACTGACAGGCATATGCAGAATAGATAAACAATATTATACTGTATAGCACAGGGAAATATATACAAGATCTTGTGGCAGCTCACAGCAAAAAAAAAGTGATAATGAATGTATGTATTTTCATGTATAACTGAAAAATTGTGCTCTACACTGGAATTTGACACAACATTGTAAAATGACTATAACTCAATAAAAATGTTAAAAAAAATACTCATTGGATTTGTTAAAGAGTAGGAAAGTGTATTAGAAGGAGCTGTTCCTGGAATGGCACAGGTGAAAGCCCAATTGTAGAGGGTTAAAAATTGAGCAGGAGGTAAGCTGGTGGAAGGAATAAGCTTAAGGTAGGCAATCTCTTCCAACTCAACAAAATGTATAGATTCATGAGAAACTAGGTTTGAAAATTAGGGGATGCCAGGCAAACTCTCTCAAATGTCTTATTTCCATATTTGAACTTAAGCAAAGACTAAGTTAGGATTGAACTCAGTACGTAAGTTGAAATTAATTGGCTCTTTTCTGACAACACTGGTGGTGAGAAAAGTTCCAATTTTTTTATTGTAGTGGAATTCACACAACATAAAATCAGTCATTTTCAGGTGTACAATTCAGTGGCATTTAGTGCATTCACTATGTGGTGCTTTACTTTTAATAAGTATAGAGTGCTTTGAAACACAAAAACAAATAGTGTCAAGAAATCAGATAGAGAAAACATTTGAGTCTAGGGAATAAACAAGCAAACAGAAACAAAAACAATCTGAAATAGGTATTGGAATGATTCCACTCTTTGTTGGAATCATATTGCTTTAAATATAGTCTAAGATATCTAATAAAGGCTACTCCAGCTTATTAAGGGTTGTGGCAATGTCACGGCTTTCACGATAGCTTTACATCTTCTTACAGTTGTGTGTGTATGATTTTCCAACGAGTTTCTTCTTATCTCAGAATTACAAATCTTTTAGGGCATGTTAGATATTTTTGTGGGTTTTGTCTTTTGTTCTTTGTCTTCTCTAACAGCAAGTATCTCTTCTGGAGCAGGCTATTGAAAATCAACATTTAAAAGATAATTTTTAAAATAATGCCATAAAATAATTATCTAAACCTATAACTAGAGAAATTATTTCCAGGAATTATATTTAACTAAATTGAAGATCAAGAAGGAATTTTGGTGTCTGGAGAAAACTGAGTGAAGTGGTAGAATGGCCACATAATAATGACAAGATTAGGTCTCTAGTTATTTTGAAAGAGAAAACAGGCTAGCACAGAAATGTGGAAAAGAGATGAGAGAACATGGAGGATGAGAGAACCAAAGTAAAGGAGAAACAGATACGGAGTTCAGCTGCTTACTGTCTTTAATAGGACAACTTAGTTGATTGTTTACACCGCTTTCTTTTTATTAAAAGCACAATGACCTAAGCTGACTCAGATAATTTCCCCTCTGCTACAAACATGAGATCATAGATAAAATGAAACTCTAAAACTAATATCTAATCAAGCACAAAGGAATGAAAGGAATGATTCAAGAAGCACAAAAAATAATAAGAAGCAGTATGGTGTGAGCTGACAGCCCTATAATCCATAGTGATTTCCATCCTATATTTAGCCTTTAAAGGCTGAAGCCTAGCTTTCTAATCCACAGAGGAAGACAGGACAAATGGCCTCAGGCTGTTGAATGAAGGTGGTTAAACTCTACTTTCTGACCCTGAAATACTACTTGAAAATCCTTTCAGAGATTCTCCATTTATTAAATGTGAAATAAAAAATCTCTACACACAAAAATGTGGACATAATATTTCCATTCTGTATAGTCTTTAGTATAAAGGTAAAAAAGATGGCTGGAAAAAAAAATCAAAGTCTTGGGAAAAACACATCTCTGCCTAGCTGTAATATTTATGATATTTACCTACAATTTTTCCAGTAGCACTGAAAGCCATATAACCTTGTCAGAAATAAGGAAATTGAAAGAATATAACCAGATGTGAAAAAACTATCTGATGAAAATTACCTCTTAAAACCCAGTTATAAAACATGAGAAGTGAGCCTCCATGACAGTTAGTATATGCAAGAAACAAATTGACATTAAAAACTGAAAATAATAGGATAAAAAGAAGGAAACTACTAAATATACGCTTAAAATTCTTTAAGAGATAACAAAGAAAGAAAAGAACAAACAAAAAATAGAACTTGTAAGTAGTATATGTATAATAATTGAACTGTCATTTGAACCTTTTTTTGACTGACAAGGGCTTAATTTCCAGAATATACAAACAGCTTATACAATTCAATAACAAAAAACAACCAACCCAATTCAAAAATGGGTAGAAGACATAAACATTTCTCCAATGAAGACATAAAAATGGCCAATAGGCACGTTAAAAAAAAATGCTCAACATTGCCAATTATCAGAGAAACGCAAATCAAAACTACAAGCAGGTATCACCTCATACCAGTCAGAATGGCCACCATTATTAAAAAGTCCACAAATGATAAATGTTGGAAAGGGTGTGGAGAAAAGGGAATCCCCTATGCTGTTGGTGGTAATGTAGTTTGGTGAGGCCGTTATGGAAAAAAGTATGGAGATTACTTAAAAAACTGAAAATAGACTTACTCTATGATCTAGCAACCCTACTCCTAGGCATATATCCACAGAAAACTCTAATTTGAAAAGATACATGCACTGCTATGTTCATAGCAGTATTATTTACAATAGCCAAGACATGGAAACAACCTAAATGTTCATCAACAGAGGACTGGATAAAGAAGCTATGGTATATATATATATATATATATATATATATATATATATGCATATATATATATGCAATGGCATATTACTCAGCCATAAAAAAGAATAAAATAATTCCATTTGCAGCATTAGACATGGAGCAACCTGGAGACTTCCATACTAAGTGAAATAAGTCAGAAAGAGAACAAAATTACTATATAATATCACTTATATGTGTAATATTTTAAAAAGGACAAAAAAGAACTTATTTAGAAAACAGAAACAGACTCAAGAGATACAAAACACATGGTTACCAGGGGGAAAGGGAGTATGGGAGATAAGTTCGAAGTTCAAGATTTGTAGATGCTAACTACTATGTATAAAATAGATAAACAACAAGGTCCTATTATATAGCATAGGGAACTATGTTCAATACCTTGTAATGGCCTATAATGAAATTATATACAGAAATTAACACAACATTGTAAACTGACTATACTTCAATGAAAAAGTAAAAAAAATAAAAATAAAATAATTGAACTGAAAAATCACTTGAAAGACTAGAGAAGATTAGACAGAGCTAAATAGAGAACTGGTGAACTAGGAGATGGATCTAAGGAAATTACCTAACATGCCTCAGAGAAAGTTTAAGCAGCAGGTAACAGTGACTGACAGGGAACACCAGAAGTTTTCTGGGATGTTTGTGATCTCCTTCTTAATCTGGAGAATGGTTAAGAATGGAATGATCATTTTGTGAAAACTCGTGGAGTTCAAAAATTAAGAGTAATCAACTTCTATAAAGAGGTAAAAAAAAGTTAGGTATAAGTACACAAAATACGGGGTATATAACATCTGAAATTGTCAAGGGGAAAGGTAATATAAACAGTTCTATAAATTGTAGGGAAGTGAAAAATGAAATAAAAGTAGGAAAATTAATAAGATTAGTTGATACACAAAACACAAAATAAAATGATTAAAATAGCCCAAATATAAATCTACCTCTCTAAATACAGAGAACATTAGATTTTATAAAATAACAAATTCTATTTAAAAGAATTGTACTTAC
This sequence comes from Camelus bactrianus, assembly GCF_048773025.1. Lineage (NCBI taxonomy): Eukaryota > Metazoa > Chordata > Mammalia > Artiodactyla > Camelidae > Camelus > Camelus bactrianus. Next base: position 39,034,504 of record NC_133540.1, read on the forward strand.
AACATGATGACTAAGACCTATCTCCTTTGAAAACAGGAACAAAATAAGACCTTTTTTCTTTAAACCTATGAGGGTTCTAGCCAGTGTAGAAAGAAAAGAAGAGAAAATAAAGGACTTTAGCTTTAAAAAGGAAGAAATACATTCTCATAAAGCCTATCCTTTATGAAAGTCTATATCGAAAAACCAAATCCTTAAAATTAGACTTCACTAAGATGATGGATACAAGATAAATATTCAAATTAAACCCGTGGTCAAGTCTGTGGATAAGAAAAATGTTACATGTTCCTTTCCAATCTGATATTTACTTTTTCTTTCTTTACTGTACTGGTTAGAACTATGAATTCAATGTTGAATAGAAGGAGTGAAAGCAGATATACTTGCCTTGGCCCCAATTTTAGGATGAAAGCATATAATCTTTGATATTAAGGATAATGCTAACTTTTTTTTTTTAGATAATCTTTGTGTTTCATTTTGCAGTTTCTATTGTTTTGGCTTCAAATCCACGTATCTTTTCAAGTGCACTATATACTCTTACATTAATCTCATTCAGTGTATATTTTCATCTCAGATATTTTAGTTTTTGTCTCTAGAATTTTGAGTTTTTGACCATATGAAATACAGTTACAATAAAGGCTTTAAAGTCCTTTTTCACAAATTCTAACATTTGTCAGTTGTCTGTCAGTTTTGATAATTATTTTTTCCCCTCATTAGAGGTTATATTTTCCTTTTTCCTATCATGCCTAGTTCTACGATTGGATGGCATACATTTTGATTTTTATATTCAAATGCTGCTATTCTATTTGAGAATATTCTATATATATATATATATTTGAGAGAGATATATATCTATTTGAGATATATATATATATATATATATATATATAAAATCTTTATTCTAGGAGGTAGTTTAGTTACCTGAAAACAAGAACAGTTGGATTCATTTTGGTCTTGCTTTTATGATTTTTTTAGGTAGTTCCTGAGCAGTGCTGAGTACTTGGCTAATTAATCCCGATTACTGAGGTAAGACTGTCCTGAATATTCCATTCAGTGCTTTATAAATCTTGAGATATTCCAGTCTGGCTGATGGCGACAGGTACTATTCCCTGCCCTATGTGAGTACCAGTCACTGTCTTCTAATCTTCTTGAATATTCTTCCCCCAGATACTTGGGTGTCTCGCTCATATGCATGTGCTGTTCAGTACTTTGTTGAATACTCAGGGAGACTCTCTGTAGATATCCAGAATTCTCTCCCTGTGCACTTTTCTCCTCTCCAGTGCTTTCTCTTGTCAAGTATAGCTGCTTAGTTCTCCCTAGGTGACTCAGCTTCCTTAGTTCAGGGGGTCTTCAGGGCTATGCACCAGACTTGGAACCTTTCCCAAGGCAGGAAGTTGGGGCAAATAAGGCTCTTGCTGGTTTGCTTCCCTTCTTTCAGATATCACTGTTTTTGTTGTCTGAGGTTTATTGTCTTGAAAACTATTTTTTTTAGAGCAGTGAGAATACTCTGTATGATAGCATGATGATGGATACAGTTGTCCAAATGCACAGAATGTACACCACCAAGAGTGAACCATTATGTGAACTACAGACTTAAGGTGATTATGATGTGTCAATGTAGGTTCATCAGTTGTAACAAATGTACCACTCTGGTGGGGGATGTTGATAACAGAGGGAGACTCTTCATATGTGGGGGCAGGAGATATACAGGAAATCTCTGTACCTACCTCCCAACTTTGTATGAACTAAAACTGCTCTAAAAATAAAATCTTAATTAAAAAATACTGTCAGGAAACTGATAGTATAAGTAAAAGAGACAAAAGGAGGAAAATAAGTGATAAAAAATAAATGATTTTCAACTTTGTTAATCAAGAAGTGCAAATTAAAACAATGTTTTTTCCATCAGATAAGACTTTTAAAATGATTAGAGACTTTCTCACATACTACTGATAAAAATGAATTTAACCTAATGTTTCTGCAAAGAAATTTGGAAAACACAATTTAAAATATGCAAAAAACCCCATTGTTTCTTGTTTTGATCTGTGTTCTTTGTTGTTACAGATGGGACTATAAGTCTGTTACCTGTTACTGTATTTTGGCTAGAACTTATGTTTTATTACCTATCATTTTAAAATACACTTTTCATTTATATTTGATTTTTAAAATGCTTCTCTCCTCTTTTCTCTGTTTTTCTTATTTCTCTAATATTGTTGTATATTCCTCTTTTCTGTTTTTTCCCTACTGTATCTCTCCTGCTTTGTTTTATTCCATGAGTCCTTACCCCATATCTCTTTCCTAATATCTGAGAGGTCTGGTTTTATACATTTAGGTTTCCTAGAGATATATTTCTGAGCTTTTACATATCTAATTTTACCTGAACTTTCAATTATTGCATAAAATTTTTTCCCCACTTGTATATATTAAATTACTGTTTTTAATCTTTGTTGCTGTTTATTTCTGGTGTTTTCCCATTATTTATTGAAACATCTGGTTTATCATTATCTTTTTTATTGGAATACACTTGCATGGGGTTAGATTTTATATTATTGATTTATTTTTGTAGTATCTTATGTTTAAATGATGAGGGTTTTTCGGGGAAAATATCTGGGGCACATTTTCAAATTTCAAGGCTTTCTCAAGCATTTGCTCCCTGGGATACTATTCCAGATTATTTGAACTGAAGGTCCAGTGTTTTTGTCCTATTCAGTTTCAATTCTGTAATTAGTATTTGGTTTTTGTGTGAGCCATCTTCCTTTGCAAGAGAGTATTAGCTTAATATATTGGAAATTCTTAAGGGGATATGTTTCTGAAATAGCAATATTTAATCTTCCGTATCTGTCCACAGGCTTTTGCACTGCAATTACTCAGCCTCCGTGAGGAATTTTCTCAGTTTCACCAGTCATTCTCATTGCATCTATTCAGGTTTCCACTCAGGGTGGAACACATTGCTTTGAATGGTGAGAATTTTTTGGCTTTTTTGGGAGGGGGTAGTTATTTACATGGTTTATAGGTATTTTTGTATTGTATTTTCACTCTGCCACTCCCACAACCAGCTGCTGTTCTATTGTTACTGCTTTGGTCACTTGGTCAACTTCATTCTTCTTTTGAAATTCTTGGGTATTCTTGTTGCCTCATTTTTAAAAGATGTAATGTGTAGTATATCTTTTCCTTCTTTTTGTCTTTTTGAACTTACTTGGTTTTTAGAAGGATTTGGGGGATAATAGTTAAATACTTGAGTTTGTTATAGGCATAATTTTGAGAAAATAAAGCAAAATTAAAAGAGAAGAAATATAATTTAAAAATCAATAACCATGGTAAGAAATACTACGTTATAAGGGAATAACTCTGACAAAGGAAATGTAATATATTTATGGAAAAAGCTTATAAAGCTATTGACAAAACAAAAAAAATGCTAAACAAGTGAAGATATATATTGTGTTTGTGAGTGGCACAACTCAGAATAGTAAACATGCCAGTTCTGACCAAGCAAATCTATTCACCCATTGTATTTCACAGAATTTGATCCAACTTTTCCTAAAATGTACACAAAAATGAAAAAAGTAAGATTAGAAAAAACACTGATAAAGAAAAGTAAAGGGAAGCTTATCAACACTTATTGCAATGAAAGTATTTGTAAGATTACAATGATATAAATATTAGTAATACACACAAGAAAATTTATGGATACTTGCATGGTAAACTTATTCAAGCAAGGGAAGGAGTATCACAAAACTGAAATAATGTTTACTTTAGTGGAGCAAAGGTAAGTAATGGGATTGTAAAGATACTCAAGAGACTTCAACTTCCCTTACAATATTTAAGTTCTTTAACAAATATTAGAATCAAATATGGCAAAATTTAACATCATTAAATCTGAGTGATCATTCCTAGTGTGCCAGTTATGTTTTCTCCTCCTCCCCCTCTATCTCCTCCTCTTTCTCTCTTTGTTTGCAGGAAATGAGAAGTTTTTTCAAATATACCTGAATTATATGATTGTTTTCCATTGGTCAGTAGACAATAGTCTGATTTTTAAAAAACTAAAAAAATGTTTATATTGCTCTATTTCTTTCCTCTAACTTTCTGTTTTTATTTTGGTTGGTAGTGTGGATGGAATCTAAGAATAGAATTTATGAGGAGAAAACAGCTGTTAGCACCAAAATTATAGAGTCCATTAACTCTCCTTACAATATGCATTGTGCATAATTGCATGATTCAATTTTATTTAGGTTTAAAGCCTTTTAAAAAGTGTAGCAATAAATACTAGACCACCAAACACTAAAAATTTGTGATGAATAAACTGGTTTCAGATTACATTTTAAATACTGCAAAGCTATTTATTCTTTAAAAAGAGGGAAAAGTAAAACATCAGCTAATCAGACTAGCTAAACATTATACAGAGAAAAACTACTTGGGGATTTCACTAGTCATTTTTAGGATTTGTGTTTGAGGCATGGTAATGGCAACACAAATAATATGGGGGGCAAGAGATATCTGTTACTCAGTTGGGATAACTGAAAAGATGATCCCCAAAGTGGAGCTCGATATTCAGTTACATTGGGTAACACAGATCTTTCTGAACAGAGGGTAAGGGTAGTCTATTACCTATGAAATTTAATAAAGTGGAGTGCAAGGAATAGTGTTATTTTATATAGTATCTTTTAGATTGCTTGAAAGAAGTTTAAAACTGATGCAGCACACATAGTAAGTGACAGTTGAACTAATTTCTCTTATATAGCATGTTAGAAATATCTATAAGGACAAAAATGAAAATGTAACACATTAAGCATTTTCAATGACTTTCAAAATTTTTGGTCATGCCCCATGGCACCTTGGCAAACTTGCACATATCCACAGCTAATCTGAGTCTTGGCAGATGCCTGGTGACACTCCCAGAACACAAGAGGATAGAAGGCATGTAAAGAAAGCGCTTCTACAGAGCAATCTCCCACTCATTCCCCTCCATTTCCCCTGAGAGGTTATCTTGAGACAGTTTCTCATCACCTCCTGGGTTCTGATGAGATAGGAGGTTTCTGGAACTCTGCACTAGAATAAAGCTTCAATACATAAAACTACTTAGCTTCAGTCAAAATTAGTCCCTCAGAAACACAGTATCGCACTATTCATTTGGCCCTTTTTATTTCAGTGTCATTGTTTTTGATGTTGAGACAAAGACCATGGGAAACTGGTATATCTTGCTAATTTTTTTTTTCTCTATTGTGAGTAATACAGTCTCTGAATCTAAAAATGACTCACTGTACCACTGCTAATAAAATCAGTCAGGACTTGGACTAGCTTTATCTTGTGTGTGCTTGACAGAGCCAGATTAAGAAATAATTTTGCATCATTGAAACAGGACAATGGGTCATCTTCCCAGAACTGAATCAATAAATGTGTTGGTTCTGCTTTATGGGTCCTTGCATTCCAGCCCTTGGAACCAATCTCCTACCCACCACACACATGCACACAAACACACACATGCACACTCACACATTATATCTATAACATAGCCTCTGAATGTTCCTGATATCTGGATTCTTATCTTCCTATTTAAGTGCATTATTTTATCCAGAAATATGGTTCTGTCAAGTGTCATTTCTCTCAGGAATTGAAATAGTGCCTTGAAATACAATTCTTGCAGCTAAGTCCTAACGTTAATGTCAAAATCTCTGGATCTGACTATCCACTCCAAGGAGCACGTCATTATCACCTGTTAGACTATGATTTCTAACTGTAATTAATTTAATTTATATTGTCTTTACTGCTATATTCTTGTACATAAGATAGCATTAGTTACAGTGTAGGTGCTCAATTATAATTTTGATTAAGTAAAAGAAATACTAGATAGTCGTGGCATAACATAACAACAAATAGGACAATTTATCCCAAGGCATGGTGAAAAACTTGCAAGTATTTTAGAAAGGTGTTGACTTAATTTCAGTCTTATGAATTAAATTGATAAAAATGACACTATCAAAAAGTTACATGGCATCTTCAGTGCCTTGGAATATTGTAGGAGTAAATGGTGTAGGGATCACGTTGTTTTCTCTTCTTTCAGTTGAAGCTTTGAGAAGACAAGTAAAAAAGAAAAAAAATTAAAAATATATATAAATTTTTAATAACAAGATACTGTTATATACTCTATTTTATGTTACTAAGATAGTGAGCTTAGGGTTGGGGTAAACAGTTTTTATTAAATCATTTTAAATAACGTAAGTTGGCAAGAGAAATGCTGACCTGAACTAACAACCTTTTATGTCTATCCTACTGAGAAAATTTTTAAATGCACTCAGGAACAAAGACTAAATTATGAACACATATATTCCATCCTCTAGTAATAACTACTCTAACATTTTATCACATTTAATGTCTGTGTTTTCACTAAATAATTAAATATTACCTACCTGGCTAAAATTCCTTTCATGTCTTATCATTTTTTTTTTTTCTACTCACCACTATGCCCACAATCTCTGTTACCATAATAATCAGAAAGATTGGAAACATAGATGAGATAAGATTCAATTCATGAGAAGAATGTTTTTGGGTTTTTGTTTTTTTGAGAGAGACACACGGGTATTCTGAAATTCCAGCCCACCGACTAGAGGGGGTGGGTTGTGACTTTCTCTAATCTTAAGTCAAAAGAGCAGTGCTTCCTCAAAATTAGACTTCTAAGTATTTTATCTTTTTTTGATGCAACTTTAGAAGGGATTGTTTTTTACTTTCTTTTTCTGGTATTTCATTATTAGTGTAAAGAAATGCAACAGATCTCTGTATGTTAACCTTGTAACCTGCTACCTTGCTGAATCTGTTTATCAGCTCTAGTAGTTTTTGTGTGGAGTCATTAGGATTTTCTATACATAGTATCATGCCATATACATATAGTGACAATTTTACTTTTTCCCTTGCAATTTAGATCCATTTTATTTATTTATTTATTTTTGTCTGATTGCTATGGCTACAACTTCCAATACAATGTTGAATAGAACTGGTGAGAATGGACATCCTTGTCTAGTTCCAGATTTTAGCGGGAAGGCTTTCAACTTTCACCATTGATTATTATGTTGGCTGTGGGTTTGTCATAAATAGCTTTTATTATGTTGAGATATATTCCCTCTATATCCACTTTGGTAAGAGATCTTATCATAAATGGATGTTGAATTTTATCAAATGATTTTTCTGTATCTATTGAGATGATCATGTGATTTCCGTCCTTTGTTTTGATGACTTAGGAATAAACCTAACCAAGGAGGTGAAAGACTTATACACTGAGAACTATAAAACATTAGGAAATCAAAGATGATTTAAAGAAATGAAAAGATGTCCCATGCTCTTGGATTAGAAGAATTAATATTGTTAAAACAGCCATGCTACCCAAAGCAATCTACAGATTTAATACAGTCTCTATCAAATTACCCATGACATTTTTCACAGAACTAGAGCAAATAATCCTAAAATTTCTATGGAATCACAGAAGACCCAGAATTGTCAAAGAAATACTGAAGAAAAAGAACCAAGCTGCAGGCATAAACCTACCAGACTTCAGACAATATTGCAAAGCCACAGTAATTAAAACAGCTTGGTACTGGCACAAAAAGAGACATACAGATCAATGGTACAGAATAGAGAGCCCAGGAATAAACCCACACACCTATGGTCAATTGATCTTCAACAAAGGAGGCAAAAATATATAGTCTCTTTGGTATATGGTGTTGGGAAAGCTGGACAGTTGCAAGTAAATCAGTGAAGTTAGAACACTTTCTCACACCATACACAAAAATAAACTCAAAACCCCTTAAATACTTACATGAGACAGGATACCATAAGCCTCCTAGAAGAGAACATAGGCAAAATGTCCTCTGACATAAATCTTAGCAATGTTCTCCTAGGGCAGTCTACCCAGCCAACAGAAATAAAAGCAAAAATAAACAAATGGGATGTAATTAAACTTACGAGCTTTTGCACAGCAAAGTAAATCATAAACAAAATGAAAACACAACCTATGGACTGGGAGAAAATATTTGCAAATGATAAGCCTGACAAGGGCTTAATTTCCAGAATATACAAAAAACTCATACAACTTAGTAATAACAACAACAACAACAACAACAACAACAACAACAACAACAAACAAGCAACTAATCAAAAAAATGGGTGGAAGACCTAAACAGACATTTCTCCGGTAAAGACATACAAATGGCCAATAGGCACATGAGAAAATGCTCAATATCACTAATTAACAGAGAAATGCCAAATCAAAACTACAATGAGGCATCACCACACACTGGTCAGAATGACCATCATTAAAAAGTCCACAAAGAATAAATGCTGGAGAGGGTGTGGAGAAAATGGAGTATAATAATGACATTTACAGTAACATTGATGGACCTGGAGATCGTCATAGTAAGTGAAGTAAGTCACACAGAGGAAGACAAATATCATATGATATCACTTATATGTGGAACCTAAAAATAATGACAGAAATGAGCTTATTTACAGAACAGAAACAGACTCACAGACATAGAAGACAAACTTACGGTCATCAAAGGGGAAAGGCAGGGCAGCGGGGGGATAAATTAGGAGTTTGGGATTAGCAGATACAAACTACTATATACAAAATAGATTAAACAGCCAGGTCTTCTGAATAGCATAGGGAACTATTTTAATAGCTTGTAATAATCTATAATGAAAAAGAATATGAAAAAGAGTATATGTATAACTGAATCACTATGCTGTACATCAGAAATTAACAAAACATAAATCAACCACACTTCAATTAAAAAAAAAAGAGAAAAAATATTTGGAGGCGACAGTGTGATTTGTGTTTTTGTGCACTTCTTGCACTTTTGTGCAAAAGACAACACTCTGGCCAGATACTCTGGAACAGTCACTAATGCTGTGGGATCAGTGTCCACTCTCAGAGTTTGTCCATATAAAGAACCTCAAAGTTATGCATGAGCCAGAAGGAAAAAAATTTTGGGGGAGGTTATCATCTTTCTAATTTTGTCCTATAAACCATCAAGAGGAGCAAATAGCCTACAGCAAAGGTGAAAGTGGAACTGAAATGCAGGATTCCTAGTGTCTGAGGCGGGACTAAGTGACTTCCAGAAAAGAGTGCATTCACCTAAGCATATGAAACAGCAGGAAGGTGCCCCATGAACTGGTCAGAAACCACAATGAATGAAAAATGAGATGTAGAAGCTTAAGTTGGAAAAGATAGAAGAAAAAAATGTTTCCACTATTTCCTGAGAAGCCACTCAGTTAACATTTAAACAATTTCAGAGTTTTGTTTGTAACAGTGATCAAAGGAGTATAGTATTTTACAAGAATACATTACTGTGGGTATTTTTATTACTGATAGTTCTAAGAAGAACCAAAATCTTGCTCAAAATTTATTCAGAGACAGGAAACTAACCAAAATATATATATTCCATGAGTCATGCTTATTCAATTTACAAGTAGAAAACCTAAATTATCAGCAACATTATTCTCATATAGAAGAATGCTATTCATGTATTAACACTGTGATTAAAGAAATTATAGAGGTGATTGCTAGCACGTAACTGAATAAGAGGTTGAAACAAGGTTGAATTTTCACTATGATTTCAAATTTGTATTTGTGTGTGTGCATGCACACATGAATGTATGTGAGAGAAAGTATCTGTTTAACACTAATATGTTTCTAGAATCATAGATAATATTGTCATAATTTTAGTTTTCTCTATTTCCCAGTTCTCTATAATATGACTTTATAGATTTTATAATCAGGGAAAATAAAAACAGCCAACATTTTAAAAGAAGTTACATAGGAATAGTAACAAGAATAGTAACAGGCATTATTTTACCTCTTTCTTTACTGAAGAAATATCAAGCAAACCCAAAATAATAATTAAGAATATAAAATATCTAAATAATATGAATAATATGTAAATCAACTTATTAGAAATGTCTTATTTTTCCAATGTCCACTGATTATAATTATAAGTTATATTAGTTTATAATATATAATAATAAATATAATTATATTTACCATATATAATTAGATTCAAGACAGTAGAGGAGGGTAAACTTGATGACAAATAACTTTGTTATAAATGAAGGGACAAAAGACACAACAGTTAAAGAGGAAACTGGATTAAGAGAGGTTTGTTTATAGAATTGTGTTTTAAATAACAGAAATAACATCATGAAAATAATTAAATAGGGAGGTAACAATTAGTGACATAGCAGAAAAAGAGAAGATTTACCAGAATCTACCCCATGTAGACAAGAGAGGATATTATCTACTACACAAATGAGTAATAAATATTTGCTAGGAATGCAAGAAGCTCATCTGGAATAACAGGGAAGAAGGCAGAGTACCTGAGACAGGTGTAGGTGTGGCTATTAAAGGTGGAAAATTCTCTTCTCATTATTTCTGTTTTCTCAGTGAAGTAGGAACAAAGTCATCAGCTGAGAGTGAAGTAGGATATTTTGGAAATTTATGAAGCGGGAGGAAATATGAAATAGTCACCTTGGGGATTGAGAAAGTGACTGGATTAAAGAAAAAGTGTATGTTTGCCAAGTACAATTAAAGGCTTAGTTGAGTTTGGTAAAGTGAGACCAATGAGTATGATTGTATGTTTCCCCCTAGCCATGTTCCAGATGCTCAGATGTATGCACAGAGTAAATGAAGATGCGGCTTTAACCAGGTCTTTGTGTGATTGTTAGTTTTCATTTTCCTACAATGTGGTATTCTATCATTTGTATTCAAAAGGAAGTTAAATATGTTTAACATGCATTCAATACCTTTATAAAGCAAAAATTATTATCAAAACCTGTCTATGGGTAGTGAAATTGGGGAAATGGCAGATAGCAATGGGAGGAAGCCAACTAATAAATAAGCCAATGTTATTTAACATTTCCCATAAGTATATATTACCTATCTGACTTAAAAAGTCAAAGTATATTTATAAATACTTTGATTAAAAAATGGAAGAGATGGATGAAATAATTTCAGCTATAAAACATAAAATTTTAATGAAAAACACAAGGGTGGCAGGAGACAATGAGCTCTGTTTGTGAAAATGATTAAAAATGACTACTAAAACCAACAAATAGAATCATCCAACTCAGATCTAAAGAGCAGTGCCAATTTTAAGAAAACTTAGTATTTGTATAAAAAACTGCTATTTTCCACTTCTGGAAATGTGGATGCATACTTGTGTGTCAGGTTTTTCAATAGCTATTTGTAGAATTTACAACCAGTAATAAAAACAAAACAAAACAAAAAGGATAAATCTTAAAGAAAAATGACATACAGAAAGTAATGAAACTTTAAAAACTGACTCATAACTTTCAATAATTTTATAAATATGAATTATCATTTGTTAAGTTTGATTACAATTCATGACACAGTATAAGTGCAAAAGAAGCATATGGACTAAATTACTTTGCTAACATACAGTAGTAGAAACATCTATAGAGGGAAGAAACTGAACATCAAGAATTGAACATGGCTTTAAGAGTATACAATGGAGGAAAGACTGTCTCTTCAATAAGTGGTTCTGGGAAAACTGGACAGCTACATGTAAATCAATGTAGTTAGAACATTCTCTAACACCATATACAAAAATAAAGTCAAAATGGATTAAAGACCTAAACACTACATACAAACAAAAACAAAGGTGAACATGCCTTTAAATTCTAACCACCATATTACGCATACATACAACTGATTACAGATATAATTTCAATTCTTATGTTTTTCTTCATTATTTGATAAATCAGAATTTAACAAATACAGAGCACACCAGATCTGTATGTACACAAATATTGCACAATGCTGTATATATGTCATCTATTTCCTCAATAAACCTATTCCTTTTCTTCACAGATGTGAATTATATCGTTTTTGCTTTAGTTGATATTATTTTTAACCATTTAGCCTCACTATGTCTAATAGTTTAATTGTTGAACCAGGCAGAGTTACTTCTCTAAAGAAAAAAGAACTGTTTTTTCCTCCTTGTTTTGTAAATTAGGTCATCTCAACATTTAGCAGTCTGTTTAAATTATACTGACAGTACCTCAAGGAACAAGTACAAGATGAGTAACATTATATCCTAATGTCCCAAACAAAGTTGAATTGTATGATGAGTTCCAACTCAAGGAGGAGAAAGGAACACATTGTATTGATTGGATGAGTCTAAGAGAGACATCTGCTGGCTACATTTGAATAGCTACTCTGGGAAAAATGTTCAGAATTGGTAGTTCTATTATTCAATGTACAATCAGGAGAAAGAAAAAAAAATATGACAAAATATCAGAGAACATTTCCAGAGTTTAGTGCATTCAAATAATGCTCACAATTAGATTATGACTACAAGTTCACAAAAAGACAAATAGGTATGTGCACCATAGAAATTTGCTTTAGTGGTGCTCATTGATAATGTCCTTTTAAATAATAGTAAGTGGATGGTAAAGTCATATAAAATATAATTATAAAGTAATGGTAAATAAAGGATTATAAAACTATTACAGTATTTAGCTGGACAAAATTATTACAACTCAAAAAAGGGTAAAAAAAGAATGCAAATAACATTTCATTAAATGTTATTTTTAAATATTAAATTTTTAAAATTTTTAAACTGTCACATCTTTATAGACACTGTGTCTTAAGATATTTCCTTTTTTGCTGTTCAACTATATGAATAAATAGTACCAAAAATGCTAGTAATGATAATTACACACACACACACACATATACACACATACACACACATTTTTGGCTATAGGATACCACTTCCAAAATACCAAGAAATGCATATAATTTAATTGTATATGTGTGCTACACTATGCTTTATATATACACTATGAAAAAAAATCCATATAGACAGAAAATCCAATCTCGAAAAAATGAAGTAAATCAGTAAGAAAGCAGTGTCATATATATGTGATTGAAAGTCTGAAAAGGATCTTAGCCACTTGAAGTCTTTCTCTTTTTATATGAGTTCTATAAAAATAGCCAGTGATTATATTTTTAGAAGTGGTTTATTCCTTTGACCAGCTGTGTAAAAGATAAAAAGACTGACTCAATCATTTCCAACAAATTTCCTTTGGTTCAAACTTGTGGCTTATCGGGCCATTCCATCTAAGTCTTTCTCCTATTGGCACTACAGCTTTGTTGCTCTTTATATCCTTTTCCTCTAGAGATGATCTGCTACATCAGTAACATTTATTTTGTTTTAAAGAATTGTGTCATTTTTGTGTGTGAGAGTAAAAAGGACTAAAGGCATCTTCCTAAAACCTTTGCTTACTTCTTGCATTAATAGAAGCTTAAGTCATACTGTGATACTTCAGGGCTGATGTTAGAAACATCAACTCTCTACATACTATAGCCTATGAGCTTTCTTCTTTCACATATTTGATAACAAAAACAACTCTTTGCATTTGTACAATGACTTACAAAATAATTTCACAGTAAAAAAAATATATATATTAATAATCCTATTCATAGGCAGGATTGTTTCTCCTGGCATCATCTAATTGACTTCTTTTTTCCCTTCATTAAGATTTTTCTTAAATTAAGAAAAAATCATTTTATCATACTTATTTCTTATGCTGTCTTAAAGAGTTTTTGGGACAAAATTCTGACTAGAAATAGAAGCCAATAATTTTCATTTCCAGATGAGGAAATTAAGACTCAGAGAGGGTAAATGATTTCTTTAGGGGCATGTGTGTTTATGTATTTATTGTTTCTTTATTGTTTATTTGTTTATATTGCCCAGGCTGGCCCTCTTTTTAAATGTAATTTAATCTTTTTTTCTTTTTATATTTCTTTTGAAAGGTGTTCTGTGGTCATTAAAGAAAGTATAATTTTTTCCTGAATAAATATATCAGGTTAAATCTAAAATCAGAGTTAATTTCCAATAACTATTCCATATCTCCAACTTAATTCTTCTCTAATATTTACTTTCTTGTTAATATCTAATGTTGTCCTGAAACAAAAATCTACCAGATATTACTCAGCAAAGACGGGTTTATTTGGGATCAGCAAAGAACTGCAATTAGGAATATGTAACCATGGTGAGCTACATGCAAGTCCCCCTACAACAAGAGAAAGAGAAAATTTTTATAGAGAGGAAAAGAAAGTTGAAAGAAGTTAATAAGCAAAAAGTCCACGGCTTCTCAATGACTGAGCACTTGCCAGGAAAGAAGAGTCTATTTCTCCTGTTGGGCTCTGCTTTCATCTCAGGGTGTGGAAGCTCCCCCTTCTGGTAGCTCAACTCTATTTAACTGAGGTTTCTGTTCAATTTTTTACACTAATTAAACCTACTGACACTTGCTCTTTCATCCTCTTGGATACTAATATCAAATCTGTTCTGATTGTGCAACCAATTGTTAAACATATCGTGATATGTACTCTCAATATTTTTATGTTTAATTATTTATATATTTGATAAAATAGTACTATACAAATACATTTATACATTATGAAACATACTCAAAATTTTGATTGAATAAATATTAAAAATGTAATATAAATAATTATTGTGCTCATACCAGTTGTTTCTAATTTATAATTTGGCCTAGATATAAATAATTTATTTAACAGTATGTGAGAATAAAAGCAAATAATTGACAATATATGAAGATAATAAAGTGCAGACAATGCATTCAACACCTTACGTGAACCTTATAAATGTCCTGTTGAAAGATGAAGTACAGAACAATTTGTATATACCATTTTCATCATTCTAATATTCTGTTCTTTCACTTAGTCCTGTTATAATGACTCTGTGTATACACCAACACTATCTGTGTTTCTATCATTTCTTTCAAGCATCTACAGTCTACTCCACTTCAATAACATCCTCTTTTTATGTGGAATACACCCTTTAATATTTCTTCTACTCTCACTATTCTTGCTCTGCCTGCTCTTAATACTGGCTCAACTGGGCTACACATTCCTTTGATTTTAGTCCTAGGCTACAATGGGAGAGCATATTAAGGAAAACTATTTAATTTGTGATAGTCAACACGTAAGCTCTTCAAATTCAGCTGGAACTTCAGCACTTTTTTAGCATTAATCCTCTTTATGTATTTTACATTTCTGTAGCTGTTATTTCAAAGATTTACCACTCAAATCCTCTCTCCTTCACGTTCTCACCCCTCTCTGTGTTGAAAACCTTACCTCACTTTGCAGGGGAAATGAAGGCTATTATATATCATCTCTAATTTACCCATCCATTTAGCAAATTTCTTGTGCTCCTCTCTGTTTTGGAGATACAGTGATTAAAAGTGTTGTTCTGGGCCCTTACAATTAATGAAGAAGACTGATACGGCAGATTCCTCGTTGTTCCCCATGGTCCTCCTTTTTTATTATAACTGAATTTAACTAGTGCATGGACATTTAAGGGTGATTATAAATGCAGGGTGCCATAACAAGTATATTAAATTTTATTTCATCTTTATTTTCTGACATTTTATATAGTTAACCTATATTAGTTGTATAATTCTTAAAAGTCTATGAGAAACAGAAATTAATGGCTATTGTGTAAAGGTTAATAGGTGCCAAACACTATACTAAGTGCTGCACGTGGATTATTTTGTTTAATCCTGGTCACATTCTCGTGAGGGTTTGGTGACCACTAGGTAGGCAAATCTGTGTAAATATAACATGAAAAACTGAGGTTTAGGAGGGTTGAGTAATTAACTCAAAGGTCAAATATCCAATAAGGATATGGATCTGTTGTACAAATATAGAAAAATCTGGCCAAAAAGCACATATAATTAATCTTACAAGAATAAGCATTTCTAAATATCAAAGCATTTCTAAAATATAAATTTATCCCTGGCTGTATTGGCTGAAAAGTTAATGCTAAACAAACTCTCCCACTTTCTTGGCTTACAAAGGCACTTAAAGCTAAGAACAAAGTTTTGATGTGCCCTAAAAGACTCAACAAGATTGTCACTATTTCCCACCAACCTCATATTGAATCACTGTTTCCTAGACTCTGAAACTCCAGTCACATGGGATCTGTTTCACGTTTGTTCAATAAATGCAACATAATCTCTTATTTTTGCATGTGTTATCTTCTCTCTCTCTAGAAAGATCTTCACAACCTGTGTCCCTATCCTACTTCACCTATCGTATACCATTAAATCGATTGCCATGATTGTAAGGTACAATAATATTTTATTTGAACTCTTTACTGATAATTGTAGATTCCTATACAATTCTAAGAAATAATGCACAGATATTCCAGTAAATCTTTCACCTAGTTCCTGCCAGTTAACACTTTACATAATTACAGTGCAGTATCACAACCAGGATGTTAACATTTATACACTCCACCAACATCATTCAGTTTTCACTGCTTTTATACGCACTGATTTATGTGTATATTTTCATACAATTTTAGCATGTGTAGAATCATGTCACTACTACCATAGCCAACATACAGAACAATTCCATCACAGTCGTCCCCTGTTACATCTTTTTATAGCCACAGCTATCTCCTTTCTCCCTCCCTTTATAAGTCCTGGCAACCATTAATTGTTCTCCACCTCTACAATATTCTCATTTCAAGGGTATTATATAAATGGAATGTATGTAAGCTTTTAATTAAAAAAAATTTTGGTAATATATTTTTAAAATTTTAGGACACCTTTAGATTTAAAGAAGAATTATGAGGATGGTTCAGAGAGGTCTGACATGCCCCACATCCAGTCTCCCAACATTAACATCTTATATTAATACAGGACAGTTGTTACAATTAATGGAAAAGATTGATACATTATCATTAAAGTAGATGCTTTATTTATATTTTTTAGTACTTACCTAAAGGTCATCTTTTCTGTTTCAGGGTCCCACTCAGAATACCACGTTACATTTTGTTGTCAGATATTCTTAGTTTCCCTTTGGCTGTGACAATTTTTCAGAATTTTTTGGTTTTGATAATCCCGCAGTTTTGAGGAGTATTGTTAAGGTATTCTGAAGAACGTCCCTCAACTGGATTTGTCTGATTTTTTTTCACATGATCAGACAGGGGTTATGGGTTTGGGGGAGAAGACCACAAAGATAAAGTGTCATTTTCATTTCTTTTATCAGGGGTGTATGCTGTCAATATGACTTATCACCACTGGTATTAACCTTGATCATCTGAGGTAGTATTTGTCAGGTTTCTCCACTGAAAAGTTTTTTTTTTTTCCTTCTCTCCTTTCCAAAATGGTACTCTTAGGAAGGCAGTCACTATGAATAGTCCATTCTTCACAAGTGGGAGTTATGTGCCACCTCCTTGAGGGTGAAGTGCTTACATAAATTACACAGAATTCTTCTCCAGGAGATTTATCTCTTCTCCCACATTTATTTATTTATTTGATCATTTACTTAATCAGTATAAATTCATGGGTTCTTATTCTATACTTTAGATTATATTCCAATACTATTAATCTTCTTGCTTATTGTTCCAGCTTTGGGAGCTCATTTATTTGGCTCTTGTGTCCCTTTCACATACCCCCATCTTTGGGTTTGTTTGTTCCCTTCCTAACAACAATTACTTACCTTCCTCACTTGCTGGCAATACAAGATGTTCCAGGCTCATCTTACATATTTATTTCATCAGTTCTAGAATTACCCATTTAACCAAGGATCTTTGGCTTCTCATATCAGAGCATGTCATCAGAAACTGAGAGTCTGACTGCTAGATGTCCTCAATATGTATATACATTTCAACAGTTTGCTTCATTTTTTTTAACAGGTAGTGTTTCATAGTACAGGTGTATCATAGTTTAATCATTCACAGGTTGAAGGACATTCCGGCTGTTTCCAGTTTTTGGCTACCTATAAAGTTGTTAGGAACGTTCACCTTCTCTGGATCAAATGCCCAAAAGTGCAGTTTCTGGGCCATAGGGTTAGTGCATATTCAATTTTATAAGAAACTGGTTAAATCTTACCTAGAGTGGCTTAACATTTTATACTGCATTCCCACCAGCAACATAAGAGTGATCACGTTTCTCTGTAACCTTGCCAGCATTTGAGACTATTAAAAACCATTTTGATAGATACATAGTGATATTTTACTCTGGCTTTATAATAGTACCTTAAGTGCTGCTGTCAAGTAAGGAAGAACTGAGGAAGATCTCAGCGAATGTGGCAAGAACGCGAGATCGCTTGAGAACGGGAGAGCGCGAGACTGGGAGAGCGCGAGAACAAGATCGCAATCTCGCGAGAGAGCGCGCCTGCGCTGGAGAGAGCGCGAGAGCGCGCGCGCGCGCGGGTGGGAAGGCGAGAGAAGGGGAGAGGGTCACAGACAGACAGAGACAGAGAAAGAAGAGAGGCTGTCAGTTAAGGATGCTCCACTGATAGTAAGTTATATCCTAAATTGAGAAATGTTAAAACGTGACAGAAAAAAGTTTACCGTGAAATGAACGATAGCTGAACATCTCTTCCTCCTTATCTGAGGTAAAGAGCCGTTTTCTCACAGAAGCTTTGCCTGTTTCCTTGAGCTTGATGAGGTCACCTACTCACATCTTGTAGTTCTACAAAAAATGAACTGGAGTTTATTTTTTTCCATAGTACTAATAATACTTGTAACCGTATTACAAGGTATTTCGTTGGTGGCGTCCCTTTTCCTCACTAGACCTTGAAATTCCACGAGGACAGAGGATGTGTCTGCTTTGTTTACCACACTATCGCCTCGCCACACTTGCTCGAGGATCTGGTATAATAAATACTGTTAACTTAATACATAGATGTGTTCTTCATTAACTCATGCATTTTTCAATTAAGTAATTTAATCTTCCTGAAGTTCTATATACTTGTTTATAAAACAGAAAATTGATTTAGATCGATTCTAAGACTGTCAATGGAAAGGACCACGAAATATAAGGAAAAAAACAGTTTTTTGGGGGGTCTTAGAATTGTGATTTGGGGATCTCAGATTCGAGAGGAACCCAGAATAGTGTTCCACCAGAGGAAAATGTGTAGGGGTTTTTATGGGGAAAAAGAGGGAAGTTAATGCAGGCTTTCACAAATTGTTTACCAAGAATTTGGATTGGAGGGTAAAATTGTTTTATACATGTGATTGGGTTACGGCATGAATCTCATTCCTTACTGGGGAGGGGTTGTTTTCCTTAGTGTAGGAAAAGCCCAGTTCTCAGCATTATTCTGTCCTTTTGGCAACTCAGCAACTATTCAGCAGGTCTAATTTAGAGTGTTCAAAGTCCAGCATGGGCAGCAAATGTGGAGGTCCTCAGGTCACATCTCAGTCATTCCTGACAGTTTTTTTTTCACAAGACACTGGACTTCCAGCTAGAGAGGGGTGATAAGAGACAAAGATATAAAGAGATGATTTCATTTTCAAAATCATTACTATCAAATGAGAAAAGAAATACCATTTAAAGTTATCAATCAAGTATACAATCTCCATACAGTTCCATAAAGAAAGCTAACCTTTTTTTTTTTTCCCTTTGAAAAATTACTCCATCCCTGTCCTCAACATTGTCTAATTGTCCAGGGCATCTTTGAAGAAGGTCTATTTCCCAGGAGGCTTCAGTCTCTTAAGTATCTCTGGAAGGAGGTTATGGTTCCTGCTGTTTTTATAACCATCTAGAAATTAAGACAATACTAGAGACACAAAAAAGATAACACCTCCAGTATCCAATAAATATTT
The DNA here is from genome assembly GCF_048773025.1 of Camelus bactrianus. Lineage (NCBI taxonomy): Eukaryota > Metazoa > Chordata > Mammalia > Artiodactyla > Camelidae > Camelus > Camelus bactrianus. The sequence continues at coordinate 39,054,147 of NC_133540.1, forward strand.
GGTTTGATGGGATCTACCAATAAGGAAAAACCTGTCAAAACAGTGATTTTGAATTTTATTAGTTATTGATCTATAGTTCTATTTCAGAATCCCTGTTAAATACTGAGGTCAATACAAATTAATTTCAGTGTATTTATTGAAAATAGTTTCATGACACAAATTTATAGCCAAATTTATGACTAGTGGAATAAAACATAAATTATGTGCCACGGTGGAAGATAGCCAATGCATTAAAATCTGATGTTTTTGACATGTCCTTAATAAAAGAGAATGTTATAAATCATATTCAATATAAAATGTTAATAAATGGCACCTATGCATTGTTATAGGAAAGTAAGCTAAAATCATAGTAAAAGGGCATGGGTGGTGATGAGGGCATTTTCAAATTAAATGTAGAGTATTCTTCAATTTGTAATATGTTCAAGCAATTTAAAATAATTTTTGTTATATCATTGCATATTTTAGAATAAAGATTGATAGGGCATAATTTAATCTTATATATAGAAATGAACTGAGGGAAATGGAAAAATTTACTAGTTTCATTGAGCAATGTAAATAAGCTATCGAACTGAGTAATTCAGACCAAATTGCTTCAGATTTAAATAAATATCAATTTAGGTGCTTTTTAAATTTCTTCTCAGTTTTGTCTGAAGAAGCTCTGATGGATTCTTCCATCCCTCACAGTCCATTTTCTTCTCCTTACTTTTAGTTATACACATAGAATGCCACTGGTCTGCAGTCTGCATCCCTAGACTATCCTTATAAGATACACTGGGTCCAAATGTATGCAGGTAGAGTTAAATGCAGCTTCCATATCACAACCTTAAGGAAGATTTTGCCCTTGAATCCTTATGAGGCTTAAACCTCATAAGGAAAATGTGAGAATTAAACAAGATAATTTATGTAAAACAATAAAATCAGTTATTATTAGTTATTAAATTTTTATTATCCATGTATTAATTGTGGATGTTTTTGCTCTTATGAAACATTGTTAAAGAAAAATGTTAAACTGACAAATTCAAGGAAAGCGTAAATGAAGTGAGGCCAGAATTTCCTATACATTACAAAGTGGTTCCCGAATTAGAGTCTGTATTTCTTGATAGCGAAAACAAAATATGAAAATGTGGTTATTAACATAATTTCCTGTGTCTGTGAGAAAATGTGTGCTAAGTAGACATGAAGATTTTAAATACCTATATTTTAAAGTAATTTCTTTCATAGACTTTTAATTAATTCAAAGCAAGCTCTGCATCTATGTCTATGCTTTTCAGTATAATTTCAGGTGAAATTTCAAAGTTTAAAGATGAGATGAAATCAGTTCTGTAGAATTTAGTGACAGTGCACAGCAGAGTGTGTAAGGATAGTGACCTAGTTTTGAATTCACGTTTGACCTCACCTGTGGCTCCCCAGGCAAGTTACTTACCTCAAGCAAATCTGAAGCCTTGGACTGCCTTGAAGACTGATGATTCAGATTCATTCAGGGTCCAAGAAAACTTTTTAAATGGACTGAAATTATTTGCATTAATTATTTATAACAGTTTAGTAGCCAAGTTTTCCAGAAAAGTCACCAGAACAAATTCCTCTTCATAATAGTAAAGTAATTTTCTTATGGCTAGAATAGTCTTCTGCAGAAATAATTGGTTCTCATAGGGAACTGGGGACTTAGAAAGCCTGAAGATGCTGTGTTTCCCCTACTTGTATGGTTATCTTAGTAGTTTTTTAGTTATTTTTTCATTTAAGAATATTTATGTAATTTATTAGTTGACATTTTTCCATCAATCTGTTCATCAACCTCAAAGGTTGGTGTCGGAATATGGATTAGCACAAAGACCTGGAACCTAAATATTAGGTTGATTTGGAGGAATTAGGACCTAAATATTAGTTTGATTTGAAAGAATTAGAAACAACAACAACAACAGAACACTTGGGCAAGGAAATGGTACCGAAAGGCTAAGATTGCACCAAGACCATTCAAAGCAAAGACTCCATTTATATTTAGCAGTCATGAAGGATTGTTTCAGTAGAATATGACCCAAGATTTGAGATAGTTAATTATACTGGATTAAAAATAAATTACAGTCCAAAATGGTAAAGTGTACATTTCTCCTGTTGATTTTAGAGTCCACTGGCTTTAACCAAAGGAGTTGAGATGCCTGAGAATTTCCAACAGAAACTGACACCAAGAAGAAGCACTAAACCAGAAATCTAGTAGGTAAGCAAAGCAAGAACTTAAGACTCTGGATCCTTATGTTTTTTTGAATAACTACTTGGGGTGTTAATGTTAGAAATGGTGGTGGTCAGAGGACTCCAACCTCATCCTCTCTGAAATGAAAGTTTATCATAAAGTAAAAATACACAAGAGCTGAGAAGTTCTTTGACTCAAAGCTCTCTGAAAAGGGAAAAGAAAGACAGAGGCAGATTGTAGAGTAAGGAAAAGAAAATTTCAAGTATGAGATTAGTATTAACTCAGTTTTAATACGCATAAGTAGCTAATCTCTGTTTTTACTGGCTTTTTTTCTCTGAATGAGGTGCGGAACATGCAGGTTGATGATTTAAGAAGCTAATTACTATACACGTACACTACATTTAAAAAAATTTTTTTTAAAGATTATCTTCAGAGTACAGGACCACAAATGATTTCATACTTGGACCATATCTCTTCCAGGGGAGTGTCAGAGGTATTTAGGTGACATAGAATTTTCATTGCTAAAATGTGGGTAATAAGAAATTTTATCCCCAAACTTCTCCTTGAATGATGTAAGTGAATGCATGATACATGGCCAGTTAGGGAGATTCTGAGAGTGAATGTTTGCCTAACATGTCAAAGCTGTTTTGCTATTACCAGAGTGATTCACGATTCTAATGTATACTATATTGCTCTAAATATATGGTGGTCAAAGGGTTAACTAACTTTTGTTCTTCAAGCATGTTTGTGTTTAGGGGAAGATATTTTGCTGCACTGGAGCCAAAAGAGATAAGTAGGGGAGGCTGGAAATATTCCCAGTTTCTCCAATCCCAAGGTCTTTGGGAAAATAACATTTTTTCTTTTCTCATCCCCTTGAGGTGTTTTGCTAACCATGGCTTTTACCAGGCTTTCTTAAGTGAAAGCATCTGGCAAGGATATGGATGTCTGTCCCCAGCCATTGTCTCCTCTTCCCCATTTTCTTCATTATTTTTTAGTAAATATACGTAGTGAAGTTATATTGAAAAAAATTGAATAAAAAGGGAAATTACTATATTGGAAAGAAAATTGTTCAACATAGTTATGAAAACATTAAAGTGTTAGGAGCTCTGACATCAGTACTTTTGTCTAGGAGTAGCAAATGAAGCCAGTAGTGAAAAATCAGAGTAGGGATTCAAACAGTTTCTGCTTCCACATGTAACGAGCTTGGAAGTCACTGCTCTGTCTTAAGAACAAGTAAACATTTGAACAGACCGAAAAACAACACTTCTTTTTGCATCCATGTGAGAGGGGAGATCACAAGGCAAACCACTTTCCCCAAAGTTGGTGAGAAAGACAGGTGAAAACAGGGAGTCAGTCACAGCTTACCAGAGGAGAGACATACAAGCAGAAACCACTATAAGAACCAGTGCTGGGGAAGGAAAACCTGAACTGTAATTGACAAATTATTGGAGGCCCAGTATGGACAAGTCTGAGAATTAAGAACTCTGAGGAAAGCCAGTCATAGGGAAGCCCCCACAATATTGTTGGATTTACCTTCAGGAGCTCTACAAGGCTCCCACAGTAATCATCAGAGAAAAATACCCTCAGGCTTCTGGCAGGGAGAGGGGTAAGGAAACATTTTGAAATAATACAGAGTACTCTGTTCTTGTTAACAAGGCCTCCCTTCAGGGGAAGCTAGTTAACCTGAGCCTAACTTGCTGGTGTATCATCAGAGCTTAAGTGACGTGGGGAAGGGAAATACCCAACTCTAATCAATCACATTGATTAGCCTCCAGCCAGGCTAACTAAGAAAAAAAAGACAAAAGGCACAGATTACTAATATGAGAAGTGAGAAAGAGGGGGTATCACTAGAGACCCCAAAGACAGTAAAAGAATAACAAAGGATTTATTATAAAAAAGTCTGTGCCCACAAATTTGATAGCATAGACGTAATGGACCAATTTCTTGAAAGACATAATTTGCCAAAACTTATATAAGAATAGACAATCTGAATATTTGTGTATCTATTAAAGAAACTTAATCAATAAATAATAACCTTCCAAAACAGAAAGCACCAAGCCTAGATGGATTCACTGGTGAATTCTGTTAAACATTTAAGGAAGAAATTACACCAAATCTCTACAGTCCCTTTCAGAGGATAGAAGCCAAGGGGATACTTCCTAACTCATTCTTTGAGACCAGCTTACTCTAAAAACAAAACCAAAGGCATTGAAGAAAAGACAACTACAGACCAGTATCTCTCATTAACATAAATGCAAAAATGCTCAACAAAATATTAGCAAATTACATTTAACAGTGTATAAAAATAATTATATTCCACAACCAAGTGAGGTTTATACCAGACATGCAAAGCTTGTTCAACACTCAAATATCAATTTATGTATTTCATCATATCAACAGGCTAAAAAAAGAAAAAGCCCATGATCATATCAATAGATGCAGAAAAAATGTTAGCAAAATCCAGTGCTCATTCATGATAAACAATCGCAGTAAACTAGGAATATAGGGGAAAATCCTCAACTTGAAAAATAATTTCTACAAAAAAATCATATAGCTAACGTCATACTCAATAATGAAAAACTTGAATCTTTTTCATTAAGATAAATTGAAAATCAAAGGTCTTTTCTCTCATCACTCCTTTTCAAAACTGTACTAGAAGTACTAGCTAATGAAATAATAAATGTGGCGGAGAAGTGAAAGAATTCAGTGTAAAAAATAAAATAGTAAATATACTAAAATAAAATATGTTTAAATTCTTTTACAAGATTAGAGTAGAGAAGTGATTTCCAATTATGATTCAATATTTAGAATCCATTAAAGGAAATATTGATAAATTTGACTATACCAAAGTCAAATACTTCTGCATGGCAAAATAAAAGGGGGAAAAAAAAACACTAAGTGAACTCTAGAAACAAGTGACAAGCTAGGAAAAAAGTATTTTCAACTCATCTATCAGAAGAAGGTTTAATCTTCCTAATTATGTAAAAACCTCCTAGATATATAAAAGATGAAAGATATAGATAGAACATAAAGAAACAAATTTAAATATACCTTAAAGAGTAATTAAAATTTTTTTCAATCTCACTCATAAGAGAAATGCAAATTAAAAATAAACCAAGATGCTATTTTTCACCTCTCATATTAGCAGGAATCCAAAGGGATGAGAAAATAAGAAAATGTTCTGTTGGCCAGGCTAAGGGAAAACAGATTCTTTCATACATTGCTGGTGGAAGGACAAATGGAATAATGCCAATAAAAAGAGTTATAAAAATACATCAAAATATGTGCCTTTACGCTGTGACCAACAAATCTCTCTTCCCAGAAATTTTCTGATACACATTTTTGCATAGATAGGATGACATAGCTGTAAAGTAGTTCACTGAAATGTCATCTGTAAGTCCAAAAGTGTGGAAACAACCCAAGTGTTTATCAATAGGGAACTGATAATATTCCACTTTTGTTAAGCAGGGAAAGAAATTAAGGAAACTTTCTATATACTGATATTAAAGAGCTCAAGATACATCATCAGGTGAAAAAGCAACGTGCAGAGTATTGTCTATAGCAAGTTACTTTTTTTGAAGTAAAAAGGGGAAAAACTATATATTATGTTTGCACAAAGTACCCCAAAGTGATGTACCCAAAAGTAAAAATAGTGGTTGCCTCTGATGGAGTGAGGTGGGGTAAATTAAGTTGATGGTGATTGGGTGAGTCTGAGGCTTCTCACTGTTTACAGTTTTTTCTTTTGGATTTTTGAATTATGTAAATGTATTTCACATGCTAAGGGAATGAAAAAATAAAATAAAAAAATTTAAAATCAATGATTCAGAATTATATATTCATAGCATTTTGTTGCTGAAATTGTTCAATACTCGTCGCTTCACTGGTGAAAAACAAAAGTTGAAGTTTAGCTTTTATGATTTAGTTAAGTTTACATAGCTATATTGTGGTAAATCCCAAATTAGAACTGCAGTCATGTACTTTGTTAACATCTGAAATTCTGAATAGATTTCCTAAGACATATCTACCAGTTTAGTTCTCACTGTCAAGAAACTGTTTATCGAGGTGCTGGGTTAAAATGGAAATGCATTTGCATCCTTTCTCAAAGTATCATATACCATAAATGTAATAGGTCAGAATAAAACTCATAAAGTTAATCTACAAGGACGAAGTAAGAAAAAAATTAAAGGAGGTATGACACATGTGGAGATGGTCCTTATAAATATCTGTAGTTTGTGAGAAGAAACAAATCTGTATGCTCTTGGATGTGCTTATTGAGAAAGGAAATTGACAGATATAAGCCATTTGCTTTTGATAAATTATAGAATTTAAAATAAAGTGAATGATATTTTAAAAATTGTGAAAAATTTTGCATTTTTTAAATAGAAAGGCTTACTCCATAGTTGCAATTTTACAATGCATGCTTTGTGAAGTGAGATTGATCTACTTTTAAATACAGTGAAAACTTACAAAGGAATTGAACAGTATAACTAAAATGAACAAAACAAATGACTCTTCCCACAAACCTTCTAATATCTAGAGTTGTTGAATATTTTAAAATTAATGTGAAGTTTGTAAGATGCCTATTGACTTTTAAAAGTTTTAAAATCATTACCTTCAATCTAGTTAAACTTGGCTTCTATTCTTCTAAATCACTTCAGTGTTATATGAAAGATTTCTTCATATCGAAATCAGTCATTTTGATGCTCTCTTCCATAAGGACTTATGGTTTTTTGGGCACAATACTATAATGGCTCTTTCATTGTTTTCATAAATTCAGGTCCTTAATCTCAATTAAGTTAACTTTTTTTCATTCTACTACACTGAATCAAGGAACAACTAAAATTGACAGAAACCGAATTCCTTTTGTTCCTTTGTATTTTCTTATCTTAATTTTTAGAATATCATTTGTGAACCCCAAAGTCTACCAGGGACTAGGTGAATGTGGAAATCTTCCACCCAGGACTTATGTAAAATTTAGGGCAGGTCTTGCATTTTCTACTGTTCTTCTCTTTTACTCTCCTATTCTATGCAATGCAATTATTTTTTTGTAGTTGGAATAAAGTTTTTAAGTTCAGGTAATGCAACCTAAGATGATGAAAAAGGTATTAAAATCTGATACTTGGAACCTAAAGTACAGCAGAAAAGTTGAGAAATTATTTTGTTTTATCATTTCTTTGCACCAAATTATAGAGTGTTTTGATCACCTTCTGTTCACCTTGCTATTAATTAAGGGATCCTTTGCTCTAAATGGTATGAAATGGCTATTACTGAACCAGATTTGTTTTGCCCTACACAGCAAGGCAAAACACTGAGACACTGAGGTTTGCATCAAAGAGCCAGTTTATTTGCAAGACAACCAAGTGAGGAGACAGGAGAACAAATCTCACATTCACCTCCTTGAAGGCAAGGGGCTTGGGGTGTTTATGGGATAAACAGTAAAGAAGCAGGGAGGTCTGAGGCATGGGGAGTATGGGGAAAGGTGATAGGAAAAAGTGCTGTAATTGTCCTGCTCAGACATAATTAGGCTACAGGCCTCTACACCTTCTGAAGGTGCTTTTCTGCCCTGTGATGTCAAAAGTCACCAAGGACACTCACACATGCCTAGTTGAAGGGTTGGTGGGCCTATCCAACCTTAACCAGCTCAGCTGGAACTAGAGGCAGTTGACTCCAAGTTCCTGGAAAATAACTTGGGCAAACATAGGCTGTGTGCCACTTGGAGGACAAGCTAGTCTTTAAATGACCTTGATTAGTGAAGTCAGGTAAAATGGTTTTCACCCACAGTTTCATGGCCATATATACATACCATCCAACAATCAAACAAAAGTTTATTAATTAAAGACACTCACAGCCCCAGAGGAGGACATGGCATGCCACACAGGGCCACATGGAGGTTGCACTCAGAGATACAGTGAATAAGCAGAGAGTTTAGGAGGTAGGTTTTGTAGTAAAAAGAGGGTTGGGTACCTGTGGGAGGATATGATTGGATATTAGAATAATGGCTCAGATTTGCAGGCAGGTGAAACCCATTAGGTCAAGGATGATCAAGTAGGGCCCAACTGGTCCAGCTGATCTGGCCAGGTGGGAGCTTTTCTCCCTGTGTGGAAGCATATATGGTGAGAGGAAGGGGCCCTGTAAGGTTCAAAATGTCAAGGCAGCAGCACATGAAATTTTGGGCCTCATGATACGTAAGTGTTGTAGTCCAACATATTGTGTTCCTCTTGAAGAGAACTTTTCTATTAATTTCTTTAGTTCTGTCTTAAATGAGTTTTTCTTTTTCTTCTCTGAGAGCTTAGGAAATACATCATTTTTCTGTGTGAAATGTTCAATATTGCATAATTAAAGATCTTATATAGTATCTCTAGTATCTAAAGTACCTAAAGGATGAACTACTGATTTAACAAAGTTTAAAAAAGAAGATTATATTGATGTTTAAAAATTTAAGAGATGTTTTTAATTTTATGGAGTATTCTGATGATTTTCTAATTAATAAAATATAGGAAGGTTCTGTGGAATGTGATAGAATGGAAAGAGAACACAGAAGGAAACCAAGGTTCTAATTCTGGTTCTTTTGGATGTAATTTTTAGTCTTCAGTTTCTTCAATGGAAAATAAGATGATAAAAGAAGATTTTTATTTTCCTCCTGTCCCAGTATTATTTTAATTCATCTAAGCTTAAAAAATACTTTGCCAGCTTGCATGTATATTTTAGTTTTAGTTCTGTAAATTATGGCCCAAAGGTAGTGGAACAGATGGCTGTCAGAAGAAAACGGTATCTTTTAGTCGATACCAAAGGGGAGGAAAGCCAAGGGAATATACCCCCACTGAAATATTTTGCTGATGTTCACCTTGGTAATTGTGCACCAACTCATTCATATTATAGAATTATTGCAAGAACCATAATGATTTATTTAAGGTATTTACAAACACTTCAACTTAAAACATGCCAGATGTTTAATATATCCACATCAATAAAACTTGTGCAGATAAAATGTAGCAGATGCTCTTTAAAAGAAAATTTGGTCATTTTAAGGATACAAGTTGAAAGGAAGCATCTTCTTCCCTTTACAGTGATTCTATTTATTCTTTCAGAATTTATTGAATACAAGATTGAGAGAAAATAGGTTAACCACAACAAAAAATGAAAGAAATGCTGTTGCTCTATTTTCATTTCCCTTAATACTTCTGGGAGTTGAAAACATACATAGAAAGATCTAGCTTTGGCAGAAAGAACAAATGAATCAAAATGAAACTCAAATCTACTGCATGCAAAAGAGGTAGAATGTTCTTTTTGTATGCAGTTTTGGGGATTGATTGTAGAATTTGGGGTCTGTGATACAGTGGGGTTTTTGTTGGTGGGTTCTTGGGGCATTGTATAAATCACTCTCATTTCTCTACTCTTTTCTTTAATCTGTGGAAAACCTTTGGCAAGTAATTTGTTTTGGAGTGTTAGAAGATTCTGATGAAATGAGATTTGCTTAGAAGAGGGAAAGCTTAGGATAGGCCTGGAGTTTAGCTGTGAGTAATGCTAAGGGTCTTTTTGTCTTTTTCTAAGTTGCTCAACCACTTTTATTGGAATAGGACAAATGGGAAGAGGATAGCTATCAGAAGTTTTCTGTTCAGGAATAAAAGTCATGGAGTTGTCTCAAGCTTACCTTTTATTCATATTCCTGGATGCCAACCCCTACAATTGGGCAAAAAATAGATTTGGCGTATGCAATGGTGTCAATATTATGTCCAAACTGAACATTTGATAAATAAGCTTTATAAAGTCAGCTGCAACTGCCTATCCATCTGAGCATGAACTGAGATTCTGTCTAGAAACTGCTGTTTTATTCCCTTGGCAGTATTAACAAATACCCCGTGTAAGTAAAGACTATTTATTGACTATTGAAAAGAATTGATTTTTAAAATTTTTGTTCTTTTGCAAGTGTCTTCTAAATGTTCTTTTTTTTAGCTCTTTATTATTGATTGATTTTAATAATTAAAATACGCATACACACACACACTTCACTAGCAGCAAGTGATTTGAAATCAGTGATCATCTTTGTTTTCCCAGTGTTAATTAAAATGATAAAACATACAAGCAAACAATACTTAGTTTTATTCTTAATTTTTCTTATAATGAATTCTTACAGTGCCCACACCTTGATTATCTACTTATCAAAATTGTACCAATCTTTACAGGTTCATCTCAGATACAATCTTCTGTGAATCATTTATTTTTTCTTCCCATCCAAATAAATATATTCTTTTCCCTTTGAAACCAACAATATTTTATGTTTCTTATCTTGCTTATCTTACTCTTCCTACATTTAAAATTGTATGTGTATGCTTTATCGTGAGCATTAAATTCAAATAATTTATTCTCTTCAAAGTATCTGTTGAATACCTTCTAGGGTCCTGTTTTATATTTTTGAATTACATCCTTGAAGAAAATAGATGCGATTCTTTGCTTGGTGGAATTATATTGTAATTGATATAGACAAATATAATCAATATATTAATTAAACAGAATGCTAGAGAATAGTAATTATTGGAATAAGAAAAAGTAAAACATGTAATGGGAGTGACGGGAAGTTGGAGTTAGAGTAAAATAATGGGATAGAAAAATGTCCCACACTAAGAAGGGGACATTTTTATGAAGACTCAATTGGTGAGTAGGGAGTTAGCCATATCCCTCCCTGGGGTTGCGGGAATTTGGAAGAGTGCTCCAGGCAGAGGAAACAGCCAGTACAGAGGTCCTAAAGCAGGATCATGAAAGACAAGTCAGAGTAATAGAGGCCAGTGTAACTGGAAGGGGACCTGTTTGGGAGACTGGGGTGTGATAAGAAGTGATGTCAGGATGATAATGCAGGGCTAGATCATTAAGGGCTTTATAAGCCCCTTAAAGGATTTTGCCTTTTACTTAGGTAAATTATATGGACATTGCAGGATTTTTAGCAGATGAGTGACAAGATCTGACTGCTTTAAAAAACTCTCAATGTATTGTATTGAGAATATGTATTAGCAGTGCCAGGGATAGAAACAGGAAGACTAGTTAAGAGGATATTGTAGAAGAGGGATGATACTATCTCAAATCACAGAATATCTTTGACAGTAGTAAGTGGACATATTCCGGGCAAGTTTGCAATGGACAGATTTGGAGGAGAATATAAAGAGTTTAGTTTAAGAAATGTTGATGTGATGTCTACTATACATTCTATATTTATGTGAGCAGGGACACATTCTTTTTGCTAAGTGTTGTTTACACCTAGTCATTTATTGCATAGTAACTAGGTATATGAAACATAAAAACATCACTATGTTTTCTTCTTACCTCATATAATGGTATTATTAGATAATAAAAAAAGTTTATGTTCTATCCTAAGGTAGTCAACTTAATACTTAAGAGAACTAGACTAAATATTTTTCTTTAATTTCTGATTCTTTGATAAAGATTTTACCAAATCTGTAACCTATTAGAAAATAAAAATTTTAAAAATTAAAACTCATGGCCCATATTCTGTAGATTTGTGAAAACATGCCATATTTTTTCACAATGACCATATTAAAGTATACCTATCATATTAAATACTTTTCATATCTGGTAAAATGTCAGGTGTTCTGAAAATTGGCACAACAAATGAATTGGACACACAGAGATAATACCTTTGCCAGCCCAGAAAATATATGCAGTGCTTCTATGCCTGCATACCCCTTTATTCTTCTCATGATTTATCATGGAAATGTGAGGTGACAGTTTTATATATGGAATGCAAATCTGGCTCACTCTACCAATCCAATGCATATGAATATGTATGTATGGTAATTTTTGTTGCTTGTAGAATAGCCTTTAGACATGCAATTTAATAGGTGAAGTATTTGAATGTATGCATTCCATGAATTTGTTTTTATTAAACTGGTAAACTAGTTTGTTGAAATTTGCTCAGTGATTGTCAGTCTTTTATTATATTCCCATACATGATCAAAAAACAAGAGATAAGATGCATTATCATATATATGCATGCATCATATACTTGCCAACGTAAATGTTGTTTCTAATTATGGAAACTCAATAACTTTATTGAAGCAAGAGAGTTATTTTGGAAGAGTAATTGTTACAAAATGAAGCATACATTTTCACAAAGTTTCAGAAATTATCTGACTTAGAGTATGATCCACCAAGTAATTCTTAGCTTTCTAATGTCATTATAAAAGAAAAACAAACTTTATAATCCCTAATTATTTTCCCCACATGTCAAATATCATTATCAGCTAGACTTGGTTATGAAGATGAAAAAACTCCCTTCATCGTTTCCCCTTAGCTTTCCTTAATACTGCACTTCAAAGATATAAGTGTGTGTTTTACAGTCAATAACTTATATTTGAATCTTCTATCCAGGCATTTCCTAGCTGGGTGACCTTAGACAAATCTTTTAAACTCTAAGCATCAGTTTCTCCAACTATAAATGGCAATAATAACAGTGATGCTTTATAAATTTTAATGATATGAGTAATTAAGATGAGAGGTGAAATGTTTACTATTCTTTCCTACACATAATTAGCACTCAGTGTGATTTATGAGTGTCATCACCATCATATGTGTATGATTTATAAAATGGTATACCTTTTCCCTGTTTATAGACAATAGTTCTACCCTATAAAGTACGTAGATTCTGTATCTGATCAGAACACTTATACTTGAAAGTGTTATTTTTCTCTCATGTGTTCTATAATTATGCTGATCTATTTCCATAAACACGCCCAGATTTCTTTTCTTAGAAACAACAATAAAATACTCCTCAGATGCAGATCCCTTTTCCTAACCTGCATCCCCTTCCAGTTGTCATCTTCTACTGCTCTGCGCTGACACCATCCCAGTTTCTTGAAAGAACTGCTGTGCTTGATTTCTTTATTCCTCACCTCACATTCACTTCTTCATTCTGGATATGGCTCTTATCTTTCTTTTCAAATCCATCTGTTTATTCAATAATCTTAATATCTATAAATACAATGAATATTTTCCCAGCTTTTTCTTGTCCTACTTTAGTGGCATTTGACAGAATTGACTACTTCCTTTATTTTCAATATCTCATCCAATGACATCAGTGTCCTAACTTTCTTTGTTTGCCTTCCAGCTGTTCCTTCTTAGTCTCCTTGCCTCATCCTTCAAAGCTTTACATTAAGTGTTCTAGTTTCTTGGAAACTCTTGATGACTTCACCAAAGTTCACACTTTTTTATTCTTTTCAATTTCTCAGTCAGTTGTTAAGCAACAATGACAAAAAACACAAACAACTACAACAAAAATGTCTGATTATTCTGGCTCAAAAAATAAAACACATATTTGAATTATTTTTTTCCTTTACCTTTTAAATCCAGTACATCAAAAAGTCCTATTACCTCAGCATTTTAAGTCTATACTATATCTGATGACTTTTCACCATTTATTTCTACTATCATTTTCTCCCCTAAGATACAATCTTACTGTTTCCTATGTAGCTACATATACATAAAAAGAATAAGCATAATATATAGCATAGTTAGATTTGGTCATGACAAGTGCTGTGGAAGAAAATTAAGCAAGGAAAGGCACTAGAAATGATGTGGCTTCAATTTTAAATAAGAAGTGAATGTAGGCCACACTGAAAAGGTGATATATAAATGAATATTCACAATGTGTTTTATTACAAAGAAATGTCCTTACGTAATTCAAGCCTCTTGAATTTTTATAAAGTAAGATAAATACCTCAAGGACTTTACAAAAATTAATTCAGTGCAAATCATGACATGTGAAAATTAAATACATGTGACAAATGTTAAATATGATCTTGAACATTTTTTCTAAGTTTTAGCAGAAAGCCATGAAGGCAAATGGTATAGGAGGAAATTATCAATGAAGTTCCTATTTATGCAAATTCTAAGATGTTGTGAAAAATAAATCTGCCAGTTACTATCCCATAAGGTGCTTGGGAGATATAAGAGCAGGAGGAAAACATGCAACATATTGAAGTTGACATTGTAATGGTGGTCTTTAGAGAGAAGGAGTTGCTGGTATATTGTGGATTTCCTCTAACCTCCTATGGTGAGGCACTATCTCTTCTTTACCTCAAGCTAAATGATAGTGAACTTTAAGTGAACCAAGTTTTTATTCAAGTCAGAAAAGTTTAAATGCAAGTGACCAGAGCTGGTTTCCTTGCAACAACATCAAAAGTACTGCTTTGAGAGAGAGCTACACTTCCATTGGCTGCCAAGCAGAGGTATTGGTTTTTCCATGTGCTAGAGAAGAATACTGAACAAAGTGCCAACAGTGAGCCATACTAAAGTACCCTTCCAAGAGGACTGCCAACCAGGAGTGAGGTAACCTCCACAGGAAAGACTGGAAGTCTAGCATGGACTGTAAGAGATAGTGCATGAATGATGGGACATAACAACCATGTGACAGAAGGAATACCATCAACTAATTCATGAACTCCAGGAAGCTATGCAACTATGAAGAAGGTCTCACAAGAGAATGAGTTAGCTTTTTTTTTGGCATATACTAAACCCACATGGTACTAGTGCTGAATTACAACCTGTTCCAGGTAAGTGAGACCTTCTTACCCTTATATCGCCCCACTCCTCTTGCTTCATCTTGAGGGGTTCCCTAAAGAGCCATGGTGTGGGGCAGGAGCTCAAGACAAAACACCTATGCATTTCCCTTCCCTTGATTGCTTATCAGCTGATGAGACAGAAATTGTAGACTTGAAGAGGAGTTAAAGATTTGATGTAAAACTAACAGATACTTATATTAATTTAAAGGAACCAGAAATTTAGGAGATTTTCTTGAGACTTCATTTAGAGTTAGGACAGAATATCAGTCTATAGGATGCACTGAAAGAGGACGTTATGAGGAATAATAAAGTTTCTCTCTGATTGCATTCTACCACATCCAATTTTTCAATAAACTGAATATCTGCAATTTTATAAATTTCATCAAGTTCTTCATTGAATTATGATTGGTTCTGTTGGGAACATTGTTGATTATATTCACTTGTTCTTTATCTAAAATTAGAGATCAGTTCATTTAATGGGAACAATTTGGCAAATTATTCTCAGTGATAAATTCAGGAATAATTGTGAATGACTTTAAAATGCACAAAAAAGATCAATGGGTGTTCTGTCTCATTCATCCTTCACTATCTTTTAGCTATGTTATCTAATTTGTATATAAATAGTAGCAATGGATATGATTTCCTCATAGGCAAGTAAAATAAATTTTCTCCAGTAGAGGTACTATTGATTTCCTTCTTCTCCCTCCCAAAGAAGTCAATTTTCCATCTATTGATCAAATTCATTTCAACATTCCTGATTACTTAATATGAATCTCTCAATTTTCTCTTGAACTTTTTCCAGTATCTTACTTGTTCCCTCATTAATTAATGAGTTAAATAAAAATGTTGACATATGTTCATTTTCTATCTGTATGAGGGTCGTGGTTTATCCTTTTTAATAGTTTATCCATTTTTAAATTTTTAATTGAAGTATGGTTGATTTAGAGTATTAGTTTCAGGTGCACAGCATAGTGATTTGGTATTTTTATAGATTATGCTCCATTAAAAGTTATTGCAAGATAATGGCTATAATTCCCTGTGCTATACAATATATCATTATTGCTTATTTATTTTATACATAGTAGTTTGTATCTCTTAATCCCATACCCCTATCGCACCCCTCCCCACTTCCCTCTCTCCACTGGTAACCACTAGTTTGTTTTTTGTATCTGTAAGTCTGTTGGTGTATATCTGTTTGGGGTATTCTCTTATGACTTTTGCATCTCTGTGGTATCACTTGTTTCTCCTCTTTCATTTCTTATTTTGTTTATTTGGATCGTCTCTTCTTGGTGAGTCTGGCTAGAGGTTTATCAATTTTGTTTATCTTTGCAAAAAAATAGTTCTAGATTTCAGTGATCTTTTCTCTGATTTATTATTGTTAAGTGTAATAAAAGTATATAGTTCATTCTACTTGGGTTTGTTTTCCCAAACTTTTATAATTGTACTGATCAAATAAGGCAATAATTACTTGAGTTATATTTAACATTAAGAAAAATTTAAATTTGTTATACCAAATTGAATAATTATTTTGTTCAACTTTTTATTTCTACGGTAATTATGTTTGTAGTATGTCAGCTCAAAGGAAATTTATGAGATCTTATATAATTTAAAACCTCAGCCTGGTATTACCTTAAGTTAATTAATGATACTTATTGGAGACCTAAATAATTTTAACTAAAATAGATTACCAAAGCCCGGTTACTAAGCATAATTTTGATTCTGTATACCTTTTTACTTTAATATTGTATGGAGAGGCTATAGCTTTAGGTCACGAATGTGTGAAAGCGGTATGTGTGACTTTAGAAAGTTTTATTGTGTGTGTTCATGGAGCTACTAGTAAGACAGTTCTCATTTATCCAATCCCTTGCTTTTTCTGTGAAATTGTCATTACGTTTGTTAAAAGTTACGAATTCATACTAGGAATATTGGTGACAAAGGAATACAATGTGTGTCTGTTTTTGTTTATCAAAAGAAGAGTGTAGGTTTTTCCTAATGCAGTAGTTCTCAGGCTTCTTAGTCTCTGAACTTTTGTGGCCCTCAAAGAACTTTCGTTTAATGTGTTAACTATCTTTATTTACAGTATTGGAAATAGAAACTGGTATTGTTAATACTTATTGGTTTGTTTGAAGATAGTGATAATGAACACATTACATTTTAATATAAATAACAATAATTATTGCAGACTCCCTGAGAGAACTACTATCCTGATGTGTCCATTGGTTCCAGAGAATGAAGGGACATAATGAAGGATAGCATTTGGATTTACTCAGTTTGGGAGTGAACTTAAGTCCAGAGTTTCTAATTAGTGCATTTAGGTTCAATAGGAGAGGTTATTTTTCAATTTTATGCAGTCTGCCTAGATAGAGATTCTGTGTTGTGTCAAATTAATTTTCTATGTCTTATGCTGAATTTATAATTTTATTTACTACTTAGAGGAGGAAAAAAAAAACAAAGTTTTTTCACCTTTGGAAAAGTTCTTTACAACTGTGTTATTTTTTATGTTCCCTTAAAATGTTTTGTCACTTTGATTAGATACAAAACCAACTTTTGCTTTGCAGGCAACCATAATTCTATCCTAATCAAGTGCCCAAATCTCTGACAACTCTTTTGACTTCACCTTTCCAAAATCTACACTAAATTTATAGAAAGTCCCCTTAAAATTGTCTTTTGAGATTGTCTGGACACTACTGGAAAATCATACATACTTCCTTTTTCTCATTATATAAAGGGAGATGCTAGAAATCATAGATTTGTTTGATGTTATTGTAAGAGTTGCATAGAAAATTGTCAGATAAGAAGATATGCTCGGTCTTCCCAAAGTTTGTAGAGATAAAGCATTATTAATATAAATATTTTAGAAACTGTATGCATTATGGGAAGACTCTGGAGATTTGTCAATATGCTTCTTTCCATAATATGTATTTACCCTCAGGGAAAGCACTGATCAAAACTCTTATAAGGTAGTTATGTTCTGTGCTGCCATAAAGAATTTTACTCTCCTCTGTCCTGATATTATTGCTGATAGAAACAAACTAACCACAATCAGAAATTAATCCAGTATCACCTACAGATAGTTTTTATTTTCCTGTTAGGCTTTCTTGAAGACTCTGATACAAGCTGTGGCTCAGAAAATGTGTTTTTGAGGAAGGAGGTCTCACAGCTTTGTGCAAAAGTACTGCATTAGGCACTTCAAACTATTGACACTAAAGAGTCAATTCATGGATAGAAGCTTTGAGTAGACATCACTTAGATAACTTTCAGACCATACTAGTGAATAGAATCAAAATTTCTAGGGCTCATTTCAGTCCAGAAAAAAAGTTAGCTACCTGCAAGTAGATGGGTGGCATAGCAGAAAAAAAAATCCAACAGAAAAAATCCCCCCAAACAAAAAACTAATTATGTAGGATTGAATGAAGTGATGAGAGAAAACACATTGTTTTTATTTATTTGCAATATTGTTGATGTTGTGTAAATGTACTATTTTCTAGTATATGGAAGTCCTTTTTCTTTTTTAAGCTATTTGCCACTCCAAACAATTTAGTAACTCCGCGTTTATACTTTGAAATAATACTTTTTAAAAATCTGATTCTCACTGACCTCCCAGAATTCATGAAATCTGAGTCTCCTTACTTTTTATGGAAAATTAAAATAGATTGCATCGGTTCCGTAAGAATCTTTTACCAGTACATAATTGACAGATTGTGTAATCACAGCCATATCCGGAGTGTTATATTTAGGAATGATTCATATTTAATCAGGTGTGACAAGACAAGCCAGTTTTCAGTAACAATGCTTGATTGTTTTATTGACAGAGCCAGTGCACACCAAGTTCTGTTAGGAAAACTGGTCTTATACCTGGCTTACAGGGCTGGGTCTTCTAGATGGCAAGGAAGATACATTTTTGACAGGCTAGGAGTCTTAGGAAATTTTGAGGATCTCTGGAAGAGAAGAATTCACTCAAATTTATAGGCACTGTAGTTGAAATCTGCTGGAGATAGTTTCTTGGGTTTGTTTTCCCGTTCTCTGGATAGCAAGTAAATAGAGGTATTTAAAAGTATAATCAGAAATTTTTTATGAAAAATTTTGGATGGAAATGAATTCTGTAGCCTCATGGGTTGTTCGGTACTTGATGGCACTTGATTTGAAAAAGAACTCTAAAGGAAACCTTCAGGGTTAGTGAAAACTCTTACTGGACCTACGTAAATAACCAAATCAAACCTAACAAGACAAGTCTATTTTTCTGTGACTGATAATAAAATTTCTTTGATATTATGATGAACATAAGGTGGGAAGACTGTCAGAAAAGTAAGTGTGAATGGACAAATGGAAATGGGCAGAAATTATTACTGTGTCTTGTTTAGTGCACAGATCCTGCTTATCTCTTGCATTACATTTGAGCTATTTTAGAATGTTGTATCTTGTAGATAACTGGTAGTGATGCAGATATTTTTTGTTCATATAGATACGGGTGCATATTGACTACTGAAGGTGCAGTTGATTTCCACAAACCCTGAGGAAGAGTCAAGTTCTTTTATCTGTTAGCACATTTATTTCAGTATTTCTGTTCACTTATATATGTGTCTGCTTTTAGGATACATTGGTTACATTTGGTATAGGTTACATTGACCAGATGTAAAATCTTTCATGCTCCCTCATTAATTAATGAGTTAAAATAAATATTTGAAATGCATTCATATTATATTTAGGTGAGAGTCACAGTTACACCTTTTTCAAAATTACATTTTAATGTTGCTGACATTGCTGAAATGTGTATCATTTCAATTGGCTTTCAAGCTGTTAGTGTCATTTTTTTCAACATCTACCGTGTAACAAATTCTATTCAAGTAGATTTACATGTCCTTTCAATTCTAAGAACCACTCTACACTGTAGGCATTATTTTGTTCATTTTACATCTTAAGGTACTAAATTTTCTAGATACTAAGTGGTGAAATCATGATTTAAACTATTTCTAATGCCTAAACCCTTAATAAAAGTTTGTTAACTCCTCGGAATGTTTAACAGAGCTACAAAATTCAAATAATTGTTACTACCAGTCATCATCTACTTCAATATAATAGAATTTGGTTTAATGGTTTTGATTATCAGTAGGAAGTAAACTATTAAAAAAACGTTATTCCAGGAAAGTTCTCAGTGAGATGAAGGAAGCTGGCATCCGATGTAGACATTCTGCTGACAATTAAAACAACAACAACAAAACAAACATAAATAACCCTGGAGAATCTTCTGGTATATCATTAATCGTATACCTCTATAAAATTAGCTGGCACACTTCCTAACTTCCAACCTTCCAGCAAACCTATTAACCTCAGCTGGTATTGTTTTGAACAGTTTTCAGAATCATCTACTTTATCACCAAAACCCAGGAATTGCTTGTTCATTTTTATGTTGTTTTCAGTTTTGTTTTTTATAAAAATAGAATCCTTGTTGGAGCTGGCTTTCTTACATACCTCGGCAATATGACTTGCCCATGCTTAGATATGAGATAGCATTTTGAATGTCTTGCTATAAAACTTTTTTCTCTGACTAAATTGCAAAGCCTTTGAATTTTCTTTCTTTTCAAACTTTTCTCTATTTTATAACTGTAGATTTTCAAGAACTATTTTTGTAAGAACAATAGTTACTCCCTCTTGTCCCAGAATTCTATTACCAAATGACTACTTGTCTTCAGATATTCACCAATTTTGGCTTTCTCCTAAATTAAAAAGTCCAGAAGAAAAACTTCACTTGCGCTTATGATAGTTCTGGATAGTTTATATCTTAATTTCTTATCCTTCATGATTGAATTTTGATAAGCCACAGAGAGCCTTTTTTTCCTTAACCATTTCTATATGTCCAGCGATATAAGAGGATCCAGTTGTGTGGGTAACTGTGTGGCCTTCAGCCTTAACCTGTGCTTACTTTATAGTGCTGTGAGAATTAAATGAGTATGTACAGTAGTTAAGCCCTTTTGCCCACATACTAAAGTTCTGTTTCCTCTCTTCCTTCTTTTTTCTTTATGTTTAATTTTGTCTTCACCATTCTAGCACTAACTGTCAATGATACCTTAGGTATAACCCACTATGCTCACTTATTATCAGGATTAGCTTCTGTACTCATTTGAAAGTTGTCTAACCCCTTCACTTGGATATTTCTTTTTCAGATGTACAATTTGATAAATTTTGGTAGATGTATACACCCATGAAACCACCATCACAGTCAAGATAGCTAACATTTCCATCACTTCCCAAGAGGTGCAATTTTTGAATCCCCAATTTATCCCTTCCCACCCCCTTTAAGTCCTGGTAACCATAAGTTTGTTCTCTGTGTCTGTAAGTCTGTTTCTGTCTATGTTTGTTTTACTTTGTGTTCTTTCCTTTATAACATTCATATATTCAGGTATATACTTTCAACAATCACTTCAAATATTCACATCCTTTCTTTATCCTGATTCTTTCAAATACATCGATATTTCTTTATATCTGTAAATTCTTCCTCAAAATAAGCAAGTCAAGACTGATTTTGTTAGCTTTCCTAAAAATTGTATCACTTGAAAATTCTTTATTTGTAATCATCTTACCATAATACCAATCTCTACACAGAAATAGCATGGGCCAAAAGCAACCCTAAAGCTATCTGGACTTACGTTTTTACTTCCGATATGTTCGTACCAGCATCTGTTTTTTTTTTTTTTTTTTCTCAAATAAGGATCTTAATTTCTTCTTCCTTTTTTGATTAAATAGGTACTATTTTCATCTAAGCCCCTTACATTTACATGCTAGTTGATAAAAGCTAGTCTTTGTTTTCTATTCTCACTTTGTTGGAATACAGTGACACCTTAGACTTCCTTAAATAAACTTTACTTTCCATGTGTTCTTCCATTCTGTCATGTTACTTCTAAATTCTTAATTCTTTAATTTAAAAACCTTTCATTTTTCAGTACTCATTTTAAGATTTAGCTATTAAATTCTTTTCATTTTTTTCTCACCAGTGGTGCCTTCATTTGACTTTTCAATTGTATTTTAAGTGTTCCACATTTATTAGATTATATTGCCCAGACAAGTCCAGCTTCTTTTTTGTTTGCCCTGTTGGTAAGTGCTACAATTTTACAAATCAAATAATAAATAAAATGGGAACAGTTTTTCTACAGAGATATGGTATAATACTATAATAATTTCTGTGTGAATTTCTTTACAATTTGCCATCCATATCTGAATTAAGAACTGGTGGAAATCTCCTTACCCATTCTGACACTGACACTGAAAGCAGAGATTTCAGTTTACCTAATGTTGTAAAGATGCTGTTGGGTATATTTTTCTTCATTCAATCATTCATTCATTGAGCATTTTTTTGTGGATGAACTTTATATAAAACTCTTTTGAATGTATATACAGATAAGATGTCACTGTATTCAACATGCTTAAATGTAATGAAACAAGAAAATAAATGTAAAATTAACATGCAGTGTGGTAAATATCACAGCTAAGTTATAGAGGAAATGCTATGGAATAACAACCTTCAGATGTTGTGAAATGCTACAGGTGGAAAAAGAACATTGAATAGTGCCTGGAAAGAGAAATAGCACAAAACTTCCAGGCAGAGGGATCACTTGTAAAATGGCAGGTAGTTGTGGAAAAGGAGTGTGAGGTCAGGTATAATGAGAAGTTTGGTATAACTTTGTATGAACTGTCTTTGTTTCTTCCAGTATTTCATATGAACTTTCCTTTGTCACCCTTACAGTTTGCAAAAGTCTTTAGGACAAATACTAATCTAATAGTTTGTTTTCATGAAATGATAGTAACTGTTAAAACTCAATTTGCAAACACCATGGTAACCATGTAGTTAGATACATTTTCTTATTCTCTATAGACATAGCATTTGAGCTAGTCTGTCAAAGTAACCTCTATTTAATAAGTAGAATAGTCATGAAGTAAATATATGAATGTCTCAATATGTACATTTCTGCACCTTTATACTTTCACATGGAGAGCTCTAACTGGTTTGATTCAGATTCACTCAGTTCATATACTCGAGAACACATTTATCAGACACTAGACAGCAAGGCTCCTTTAGACAGTCAATATACTGCAGGAGAGATGCTGAAAAGTGAAATTGTAATTATTCTTGACATAGGACATTCTAAGGGTGTCTTATGCCAAAATAATGAAAGTTATTTTTCTTCAGGAAACTGAAAGACGATTCATGAGGTGTCTTCAGGTTTCCACAGAAATGGAGTTAAATAAGAAACATGTGGCACTTCTGATGGATATAGATCATCCTGAAATCACTTCACATCTGCTGGCTGAATAGAGAAATAACTATAAATCTTTTCAAAAACAATGGAGGGAAAAATGTAGCAAATATATCAAGTAATGCCTTTATGGCATCCTTTAGCATGATTCTATATAGAAGGTTAATTTTAATGGTAGAATTATTTGTTACACACCATTTAAAAAAAGAAAATTAAAATTATAGATGGATTACTATGCTATATTTTATCTTGCAAACTCTAGATATTTCACTTTGCTATTTACAAACCTGTTTTTAATCTTTAGTACCATTTAAAAATGTGCAAATGTTTTCATTTTTAGCTTGGTGTAAGTTCATATCATTAGAATATTTTTTAAGTCCTTTGTAGAAATTTAAATAAGTTTTTCTTGCTCTCACACATGCATATATGTGAAAAAATATTTTGAAGGAGTATTAATAGTGGATAAATATATTATGGAATACATTTTTTTATAAATATGTACATACTTAATAGAAAATCGTTATAAAGCTCACAGTTAAGAATTCAGATGATTAATCTTCCTTCTTCTAAAAAAGTTTCTGGAACACACTTCTCCCCTCAGTGCTCCATTTCCAGCAACATACCATTTAATTATTTAAACATAATTATATAAGAATTGTTATTTTTGATCCTAACAGTGGAGCAAATTTTTATGACTTTCTTGTCACTTCAATAATTAATATAAAATATGTATCTATGAGGGTTAAAATACATACATCACTGAACAATTTATCACTATATAACTAGTCTCATGTTTTGAATATACATGTTGTTTATATTATCACTATAAAAGTTTTCTTGTGTGATAAATATAAAAATAACAAATTTTCATATATATTCATGTATATGAGATTCTGACCTTCAAAAAGCCCTTGTAGGAAATATTTTCATCATAATCTATATTCTTGTTTTCCTTAACTCTCAGAAAAGAACTATTGATTTTTTCTTTAAATAAAATAAGAAAGAACAGAGTCAAGGTGCTCCTTTCATTCCATTCAAATTCAACAACACGCATATGGGAAAATGCGGTGTTGGTGGAGGCAATGATGCTGTGGGAATTTTCATCTAGCAGCATAGTCTTATAAACTAATAAATACCAAATTTTCTTCTTTGTCTTCTTCACATCTTCAAATAATTCTCCAGTGGCATTGGCTGCAGAAAATGAAGGCTTCAAATCAGATTGGGAAATGAGAAAAGATTGCACGCTGAGTTAAACATCTGACTGATTTGAACATTAAATTCTAGTTCTATATGCCATGCTTTTTTGCTCATACTGGAGACTGACCCTTGTTAAATACTAGGATATGTGAAAAAAATTCTGGCTTAGTATGAATTTTCAACCAAAGCAAAGAAAATCATTTCAGAAAATTGCCAATATAAGATACTGAAATTTAATGATATAATTTAAGTGTTATCAATATTTTGAAGGGATATTAGAGGTCAGAGTTAAACTCCCTCATTTTCAGATGGAGACAGTTAACAGTGAGTTTTAATGAGTTGTTCAAGGTCATTGTAAGCTTTTATTAGATGTAAATTGCATTTTATTTAGTTTTCTAGCTCTTCTATGCCTAGTGATACATCTGACTTTTTTCCCACTACGATGTAAGATTATTCATACATTGAGATGGGGAGTGCATAGCAATGAGGTAATTGTCCCCCTTAAGAAATCTGAACAAAGTGGTAATTAAGAGATGCAGTTGGAAGGATGGGTCTAGCTTAGAAATTCCCCTTCCCCCTCTTCACAGTTCAGATTAAAGAGACTTTTCTTTAAGAATAATTGTTCTAGACCAGGGTTTTAGTTGATTCCCAGCATCCTGAGGGAATTTATAGGAGTGATATGTTGTATTGTAACAAAGACATTATTGTATGTAAACATCCTGCTCTCAACACCTTTTAAGATACTGCCTCAAAGAGGTGGAGGTGGGGAGAGACAGAGACAGAGAGAGACAGAGAGAGACAGAGAGAGAGAGGGAGAGGGAGAGGGAGGAAGGGAAACGAGAGTGTAAATAAAGGAGCAGAAGTCCAATTTCACTGGCATGTTTTATATGCTAAGTGAATGTCACTCAGTATGAACTGCCCCCTGAATATCTCTTCAGCATTGTACAGAACCAGAGCCTGTCCAATCCATAGTTAGAAGAGAAATGGAGTTCAGGTTGTTCTTTTGCTAAATCCTTGTGACCTTTTTAGGATTCTCTTTAATTATTTTGTTAGGAAAAGTAAAAGATTTGAAAATAGGCACAAGAAATTCACAGAAAGATGTGTCAATGAATCTCAAGAGTAAAGTGGTATATGAAGAATTTCTTACCAATTTCTAATGTCTTGTCTCTTGTTTTATAGCAATAAAAAGTTTAATCATGGTAGCAGTGATGGAGGTCATTTTATCTGGTATAAGTAGGATGGAAACTCTCTTCCATGACCCACGTTCCCCAAGGAAGTTATCTGATTCCCTTTGAGTTGAAACAGAGGGATAGATAGGACAGAGTAGAGAAAACAGACTATTGATGGTATATCTGATTCACTGAGTATCAATCTCTTTGTCATCTTATTAAAAATGACAGCCTTATTGTTTACTTTTCTTTATGTTGCCTAGTTGCATTCTCTTTGATTTTTAAAAAAACATTTTTGCTAAAGTTACTCTATGATCTGTGATCAAATTAGTATCTATTCTTGGACTTTTTGGGAACTCCCTGAGTATGGAGGATAATGAAAATGAGAGCCACATTAATGAAACTTTGGATGATGTGTCTGAGAGTCAGATTTTTGGTAGTATATGGAGGGTGATTAGGTTTTAACTTTCTATTTCATTCCCTTTCATTAGGATTTTGTTTTAAAACTCCCAGAGAAGAGAAGTTAAATTTTTTTACTCCAACATTTCAATATATAAAAAGGTCACTATAGTGAATCTACTTCTTAGAAGAAAGAATATCAACTTTATATATAGTTAAAACAAATAATCTAGACATGTTTAGTATGATAAACTATACTTGGACACTTCTAAGGTAAACTGACGATTATAGTTCTTTAGGGCCTCTTGTCTTAGTTTAGGGATTACCAATATATATGTTTTACCTAGTATCCCTACAACCCTCACCTTCTGGCTCTTAGCTAAGAAAATGTTGGGGTGGAAGGAAGGGAATAGGTATTTATTGAATATATCTGTGCCAGGTACTGAATGTTTTACATTAAAAAAATTAAATACAGTAATTTTATGAGGTATGTGCTATTTATTTTTTAGACCATGTAGGCACACACACACACACATACACACACAGAAGACTCAGAAATTAAGAAAATTGAATATATATTACTTTTAGTATATGGAGTATTTTTTGAGACTTTAAGGCTCTTCATCTCTTCTGTTTGTAAGCTATGATCACTAGGTTCTATCTGATAGTTTGAAGTTCTAATGGAAGAGAAATAAGTTTCTGATTTAATCTTCAGACTGTTACCAACAGCTCATTAAAACTGGTGACAGAGGAAGAGGGAGAATCATTTCTTAGCCAGTCCTTCTGTGATGCTGAAGGATGTAGCTTGAGAAGATGGTCTCTGATTTAACTAAATGTGTCAATCACTGATTTCTATGCAGCCAGAGAGCACAGGATGAGGAGAGGGGACATAGCTGAAATGCTTTCTCTTCAGTCCTTTCCAATTCTGTGACAACCACTATCCTCCAGGTGGTCACCTTTTCTTTCTTGGACGACCTCTTAACGGCGCTTCTCACATCTATATGGTGCTCTTCTGAACCAATCTATATATAGGTATTCCCAAATGATACTCTTAAAACTCAAATCTAATCATGTTACTCACTTTTTAACCTTTTAATGGCTTCTCATTCTCATTAGGATGAAGTTTGGCATTCTTAAGCTGTTCAGTTAATCCTTATATCATCTCACCACTATGATCTGGGAAATTAGAGTATAATTTTCAGGAGAAAACTGAATTGGTAATAAATATCACCAGATGCAAAACAAATATTTCTGTATAAATATATTGGAATCTATAATTTGCGATCACTTCCCATAAGTTTTCTACCTCATAGGAAATCTCACCTGCTCTTTAGAGATTTTGAAGGATTTTAGGGAATGGCTGAATTTTTTCTCAGAAAGTTTTTCTCAGCAAACCTCAGACTAATACTTTGAAACCACTTTTCAAAACCCTTTCTAACTAAAAGTTACTCAATTATGGAGCATAAAGGAGAAATATAGAACATAAAATACATCGTGTTCTTACCAGAAAACTAGGTGTCAAAGTAATGAAGAAAATCACCAAGGTCGAGCAATGGTTAAAGCAGAGCTAGTAGACTTCAATGTCACTGGCAGAATTCAGGTATCATTGCTTTTTCAACTGCTCCATAACCACCTACTTTCTATTTAAGGATAGATTTCAGAAAACATTCAGAAATAAGAATTATTCTTTCTCCTCTTTGTTCTGCCAGTCTAACACTTTGCATTAGGAGGTATTTAAACAGTTTCTATTCAAATGAGCAATGCTTCTCTGACAAGTACTATGGACACACAATTAACAGGGTCAAACTTTAGAATAAGCATGATGTACATTGCCATGTTATTAGTTAACAATGCACATATATATTTGTTTTAAAATAATGAACAAAAGGGGCTAAGCCTTAAGTGGGTTGTATAAGTAGGTAAAACCACTGAAAGGGCATTGAAAAACATTTTTGAAGTAGCTGATATGTTTAGTACTGCCCCAGATATAAATTTAATGAAGTATAATGAAACTAGTTCTTTTTCTAAGTGTTTAAAGTGCAACTTCATAGCTCCTCATCAAAAGGAAAATCATCAGTACCTTTTTGTAGAATGGAAACAAGATACATGATAATATTCAAATTCTTTTCATATTTCTATTTCATGTTAGAAGGAACATTTGAAATCAAGGAAACAGATAAATAACATTACTGTGTAGGACTAACCACTCTGATTTTTTTCCAACCGTTTTTCAGTTCATGGTCTGCTTGTATCTCTCTGCTAATAAATACACTTTGAAGAGGCAGAGTTCTTCTCAGTGATTGCTTTGACTTTGATTCAGCACAGCAAGGACAGGCTAGTTGGGATAGATGGATATTAAAGTTTTTTCTGTATGCTAAATATCAGAGTTACACATGTAATGTGTGGTTCTGGCCTCAGTTAAATCAGCACAATTGAAATTTGCTTTGTTGTTTTAAGTAACATCTTGGGTAGACTATGTACCTGCCATCAAACACAGAAAATATATTTGACATAATCCTATATACTGTTCAATTATAAAAATGAGGAATTTTATTTTTTGAGTCACTGCATCCCCCCAATCCAAGTCACTCTTTTGTATAAAGACATAAGGGTTAGGCTATTTATTTCATCTATGATGTACTAAGACTAGTCAGAAGACATGATTTGAATCATCGCTCTGCTAATCAACAACTGAATAATGTTTCAAGTTGCTTAAATGATTTTAGCTTCAGTTTCTAGAGCTATACAGTGGAGAAATAGCATTAGTTTCTGAGAATTTTAAAAGGGTTAAAATAGATGATTTACTTGAAAATATTTTGTACATAGCAAAGAGCTATTTTTGTTATTATTTGAGAAATTTAGGGGTCAATTTATAATATTTCTCTTTTATAATGAAGTATTTTGGTTAAAAGATCATGAGGTGTGAATGCAACTAAGCAGCTACAGAAGAATAATGTCATTTTAGCTGGCATAAACAACCTGCATCACAGTCGTTACGTAGAGAACTACCCACAGTATCTTTTTTTTTTAAAATTGAAGTATAGTCAGTTTACAATGTTGTATCAGTGTCTGGTGTACAGCACAATGCTTCAGCCATATAAGAATGTACATAAATTTGTTTTCTTATTCTTTTTCACTGTAAGCTACTATAAGTTATCAAATATAGTTCCTGTATGGCACAGGGAACCCAAAGTATCTTTGTATCTCACAGCGCACTTTACATGAGTGTGAAATATCCACTGTAATGTTAAATCATCAGGGATCATCTTTTTACTTCTGTGTAACTTAACCTATTTTTTATATATCTTTTGAGAAATTTATTTAACAAATTTTGAAGTGCACATCATAAATGAAAGCATAGATAAAGATGACTATATTAAAGTAAAATACCATCAAATACAAATTTAAATGACTGCTTAAAGACAATATGTTTTACACAAATATAAAGCAAAAAGATTTAAATGTCAAGTGTATATAGATTTTATAAACCAGTAAGAAGATTAAAAAAAAAAACCAAGCTAGTAGAACTGGCAAAACATAGTAACAGGGAATATGAAGAATAAGAAATTACAGAAGTCAATACATTTATGAAAGAAAAATGACCGGTATATATAATTGCAAATTTAAAATAAATATCAGCTATTTAATTGTCAGATACTAATATTCTGAGAATACCAATTGTTTTCAAGGATGTAAAGCAAAGATAATTTCAGTATTGTGCTAGAGAATAAATAAAAAATAAATCATTTTGGAAAGTGATTGAACAAAATTGAGTAAAGTTGAAGATGTGTGTATTCTAAAACTCATCATTTCTACTCATAGTTAATTCCTTGAAATAAGTTTTTACATGTGTAAGAACATTTATGAGAACATTGGGTCTAAGAGCAAAGTGTGTGAAGACTTCAGTGTCCATCAAAAGGAGAGGGTTAATTTACTTGCAGTATGTTTTACAAATAATACTATTTAGCAGTTAAAATATTTGAAGTGACTATTTCACAAATGTAATATTTTGAAGAAAATTAGAATGGAACTTTCAGTATTGTGACATATTTTAAAATATACAAAACAATACTGTGTATTAAGTATAATCTCATATGTATTGAGCAAAATTATGTAATGTGAGGAATGAAAAACTACAATTCAGGATAGCAATTCTGTCTTGACCAAGGAAAGAAACAAGGGGAGTGAGATCAAAGAAGTAGAACACAAAGAGTATTAATTTTATTCATCATATTTCTATTAAAATATTGATGAAATTTTAGCTTCCAGATTTGGTACACTAGTAAATTTGATCAACAGCCCTGCTAAAAACAACTGGGAAAACTGAACAAAGCCTAGATAAGCATCTGCTTGAGAGAATTGTGAGGTCAACAGAACTGAAAAATTATTAGTTCAAGCATTGAAGAAGAGGAAATTCGATCAATGGGAATCTGGCATTCAGGACTGCCTTAGCTTTAAAAGTATTTATCAATTCTGGAAGAGGTGACTGAGAGGCTAGGACTCTAAGAACTGCTTTGACAGTCTTGTGGACTATTTAAACAAAAATTGGAGTTCAGGAATTTCTATGAGGAAGAAAATATCCCATATAAATACACCATCTTTGGGTTGAGATATTGAAGTGTTAGAGTACAAAATCAAGTTTTAGCTAAATGTAGGATGACTTTCTGAGACCCTTCTGAAGCCCAGCATAAATTAACTTTAATCACAAAGACTTGATTTAATTTATTTGGATTTGCTATTGTCCCTTGAGCCCCAATAGAAATTGTCAACATTTTGTTACTTTTGGAGGAAAGAAAGGAGATAGGAGTTCAATAAATATTAACTGATTTTCAGTCAAAAAGAAGTCAAGTGAATAAGATGAAATTAAGATTTGTTAAAGCTGATCCTTAAGCTCATGGTTGTTTGTTTTATTGATCACTTTTTTGTGAGTATCATAAAAAACAGTATGCTGCACAAGTAAAATTTTTATTTGCCAATCACACCTCAATAAGGTAGGGGAAAAATAGTAAAGGAATAGAAAAAACTGTCAACAAAATGTATATTCCAAGGAAAGACTGGGGAAAAAAATCACTGTCCACACTCATTCCAAGGGAGCCAAGCATTACATCTGGCTTGTAAACAATTCATAGGTGATATTCATAGCTGCAAGTCATTCCTGAACATTATCTACAGGGTCCAGATTTCTTACTTTATCCACTCTAATTTTTATTGAATTCTTTGTTTTTCAGAGAAAAAAATGTTATTAAGTCATTTAAAGGGCCTGGAAATAATTGCTAACTAATGAAGCTGTAGCTCATTAAGTTAATTTGACAATACTGTAA
Organism: Camelus bactrianus; assembly: GCF_048773025.1. NCBI lineage: Eukaryota > Metazoa > Chordata > Mammalia > Artiodactyla > Camelidae > Camelus > Camelus bactrianus. Next base: position 39,085,236 of record NC_133540.1, read on the forward strand.
AAAGACAGCTAGAAACCAATATTACAGATTTTTTCCCTTTGAATTATCTGAAATAGATGTAAAGTAGAATAAGTTTGGTAAAAGCCATTTGAAAGGAAATCACATTTTAAAATTCTACAGGTGTTGATACCTTTCTCTTTCCATTGCCAGAACATCTCTTTTAGTATGCTGTATATATATTTTTTTCTCTAGATCAATAAGGTTGAAACTTCCTTTACTCTACCATTGATTTTGAAAAAGTTTTCTCTTACTGAGTTACTCTTTTTTTTTTTTTAAAGCAGATGCCTTTCTTCCTCTCAATGTTTCTAATATCTAAAATTTGTATTAATTTTTATTCTTATGTCACCCCTTATTTGAAACATTTCTTAATATTCTCAGGAAACATTTGCAGCCTCACTTGCTTGGCTTCTATTTCACCTGGCATCTTCTGCTATTGTTATTGGTTTACTTCTCTTACTGTAGAGATTAACATCCAGTTGTGTATCTTGACTTAAAAATCTTTATAGTTTCACTTACTAGTTAAGATTCAATAAACACCAGCTAATCAGTGAATGGAAATGAATTCTTAGATATAATCTATGCAATTTATGAAACAATTACTGCTTCCTGGGAGATTGAAATACACTGATTGGTTCTTCCCTTATTTATTCCTGGAAATGGAGTCAACTTTCTAGAAACAAATGGACCCCCAAAGGTAAATCAAGACTATCTGTAGGAGAAGTGATTCTGGGGAGGTTAATAAAGTGAAAGAAAATACTTGCATAATTAACAAGACAAAAATACTGTGAATGTAGTCTTCAAGAACAGACTTCTATCTTTTTGTTGTTTTTTAATCACTTTGGTCATTTTGGAGTTCATAGTATTATCTCACATAATATCGTAATGAAAGTTTCATAATAAGTAAAAATAATTATTTGTGAACTATTATCATTGTAGATAAGAAAAACCTAAGATACTATAGACAAATTATGAAAATTAATAAATTAATAGTGAATAAGTGAATCTTGATGCAAAATAAATACACAAAAATAAACTGTACTTAAATAAAGGCAACAAAAGAATTGTAATTTAAAAAAATGTTAAATGTACAATTGTGGGAAAATATGAACTATAAATGTTGCTGTGTACTAGATTAGAAAGTTAAAAAATAAAACTGGGTCCCCACTTTATACAGTATTTAAACAATCTCTGGATAGATGAAAGTCTTAAATTAAAATCATAATTTAACAAACTGTCAATAAATTGATTCTTTTTATTACTGGGTATAATAAAAGATTTCTTAAAGCATTAAAAGTATTTTAAAAAAGGTTATTATTGATAAATGTAACTGACAAAATTTTAAATATCTATTCTGTGAAGGACCTCATAAAATGTAAGAGACAAGTCACAGAAAGAAGGAAAACTTCTGTGTTGTATTACTGACCATTGGCTAGTACTCAGATTATAGAAAACTTTGAACTATCAGTAAGGGAAGACAACACAGTGGGAAAATGGACAAAAGATAAAAAAAGATATTCACATAAGGGGGATCATAAATGAACACTAACCTATGAAAAATTATTAAATCTTACTAGTAATTAGGAAAATGCAAAGTAAAAGCACAATACTATTCCCCATTCATCAGATTGGGGAAACAGTAAAGTCTGACAATAACAAATATTTTAGCTGTGGTGCAACAGGGAAATCATATGTTCATGATGAGAGTGTAGACTGACACAATCACGTTAGAAAACGTGGTAATATGGGATAAAATTGAAGATGAGCATATTCTAAGGTACAATTTCACTTTTGGCGTCCAGCCCAGAGTAATTTTTGCATATCTACACAAGGTAACATGTAAAAGAAAGGCAATTATACTATTGTTTTTAGTGATGAAACTTAGAAACAACCTAATACCAGTGTATGATAACATGAAAGTAGAAAAAGTGACTGTAACTGTCACCTAATGCTGCCGTAAAAAAATAGTAGTGACTGGGTGTCTTAACAGAAATTTCCCACAATTCTGGAGGCTGAAAGTCCAAGATTAAGGATTTGGTAGGTAGTTGGTTTCTCCTGAGGCCTCTCTCTTTGGCCTATGGAAGGCCATATTCTTCCTGTGTCCTCACATGTCTTTTTCGTTGTGTGTGTGCATTCTTGGTGTCTCCCTTTTTGTAAGGACATCACTCCTATTGGACTAGTGCCCCACTCTTATGACCTCATGTAACCTTAATTACCTCTTTGAAAGGCCTGTCTCCAAATATAGTCACATTAGGAGTTAAGGTTTCAACATATGCATTTAGGGGCACAGTTGAGCCCATAGCAGTTACATATTCTTATAATGGATCATTGTAGAGCAGTGACAGTAAATGGATTATCAATAAGGATGAACTTAAAAAATAAATGTTAAACACAAAAAGCAAATATCATATAGTTTTTAGATATGGAAAATAATACATAATACCTATTGCTTAGGAATAAAATAATGTGTAGTAAACCTGCAAATAACTGCATAAGAATAAAATATTCAAGATAGTCTTTTCTTCTGCAGGGGAAAGAGGAGGATTCAATAGTGTATATGTATACTAGGCACTTAGCTCCATTGTGGCTGGATGGTGCATGTGTCTTTGTTTATTGTTCTATTTTTTTGTTTGCAGTAACACTTATATTCAAAAATATATATTGTACAATGATTTTGTGTGAAGCATTCTTTTAGAATCTTGGGATACATTACTGAATACTAACATTCCCTATCCTCATGGAGCTTATATTCTACAGCAGTAGATAAACAGTAGCATTAAAAAAAGCTTAATGTATAGTCCTCTAGAAAAAAAATGGAGCACATATTTTAAAAACTATGTTTTTCAATATTTGTTTTCATCCTCAGGAATTGTTTTTGCTTTACACAGTTTGCAAGTTTTCCACTTGATCAGAATTTTTTTTTTTCCAATTTTGCTGCCAGAGTTTAGGTCCAACCTGAGTAAATATGGAGGCATTTGTTATGTTATACGTTACACATTTTAGACTCAGTCCTAACTTGCTTTTAGATCTCTAATTTTAATGCTAACATTTTTGTAAACTGCCTTAATCATGTCTATAAAAATCTCTGGAATATAAGCAAACAGATAAAGAAAGAACAAACCGGGTAATCCTCACACTGTCAACAGATTGAATACAAGTACATCTGTTAGTTATTTGTTTAGAGCATAGTACATATTTTCTTATTTCAGTAATATTAAAAATATTGTTGAAATACTAATAGCCCAACTTAAAATGGTAACAAAAACAATATGAAAAGCTAATTCAAAAAAGAAGTAATCTAATGCCAATAAATGGTAAAAATATTTGTTGTTAATTATCCAATACAGATTGAAAAAGTAATTTAATTTTTATTACATGCAAATATGTCTAATCTGCATATATATACACATATATAATAAAATTGGAGAAGTAAATAGTTTTTACTAAAACATATTAAATAAATTATATCCATATAATATCAGAATCATGGTTTTGAAAAATATTCAAGCACATAGAGAAGCACATTGGAATGTTTAGCGAAAAACAGGTTACAAAAAATTTTCTGTGACAAATTCTTTGTTCCCAATTATATAATATAAACATGTATGCAGAAAAATACAAATAATAGCTGACATTTAATGAGTGCTTACTTTTTTTCAGACACTGAGCTGAGGATTTTATCAGGATTATTTCACTAAATTATCATAAGAGCCCTATAATGTAGGTACCAATATTATCTACGTTTGACAGATAAAATGAGTCTTAGAGAGATTAAGTTCATAAGGCTAGTTATTATGGAATCTGGGATATAAACAAAGTAGTGAGATTCCAGAACCTTAATTACTATGCCAACTTGAAGTCAACTGAAGTTACTCTTTATGATTAAAAATATAATTAACTGGAGATTAAAGTCATAATCCTGTTTCTAATGGTAAGACCAGTCCTGTCCCCAATATTACGCAGATTTCTGGGGGCTTATCATTTGTTTTTGATTCATATAAGTTGTATTCATTATAGCAATAGACATTGTGACTATGAGAAACCTCTATTAACAATCTTAGCTCTTTCAGACACTAGAAAATTGTGCCTTGCCACCCTTTGTTCAAGTGAGAGCTTGCTTCCTAATCCTGTTTTTCTTCCTTCTCTTTTCAATCCACCTCCTCCTTTTTTTTTTTTTTGTTCTACCTTCCTAATTAACTATTTCTTATGCAGAGGAGATTAACTATCATTTCATTGTTTTCTTACAAGTTTTATGTTGCCTGAGTGATCTTTCAAGACATTTTGCTAAATGACAAATTTCCAAAAACAGTGGATGCTGTTTAATAATTATTTGCCACTTTAAATAAATATGAAAGTCTAAAAAGAAAAATTACGTAAAAGAAAAATCATAAGATTAAACACGAATGACCAATATGTACTTGAGAAAATTTTCAAGCTCACTAGGAATTAAAGAAATGACAATATAAATCATCACAAGATCATATTCACCTCAGAAATTGAAAAACTTTAAAAACACATTACTAAATGCTAAAAAATGACACTGTTGTTCTCACTGAATACTAACTGCCCCAAGCTTCCTCTGTAATGTGGTGGAATTGGGAGCCATTGGCTGTCCCCGACCCCTACCTGGCAACCCCTTTAACCAAGCCAGAAAATTATGAACATTATAGGTGTTTCAATTAGTACATGTAATTGCTTGTTTTAATGGAAGAGTGTGAAAGCGCCATAGGTCTGTGTTACGTACCATTGGGAAGCATTCCACTGCGAAATTGCCAAGGACCAAAAAATTATAGCTGTAAATGATGAATTCTTTGGATTCACAGAATCACTGACAAAAGAAAGACATAGATATTTACCCTAAAGCTCCACGAGCACCACCACCAAAATGGTGCCACAGTGACTGGATGACGTCTAGTTTTGGTACTGGATGTATTACTGGTTCTCTTTAAACCCTCTAATTTTGGAAAATTTCAGTCATCAGAACAGAGCCCGAATTTGTAGTATATTTAACTGATGTCAGTTCAGGTTTACCTCAAAAATGTTTATATGATACAGTTTCAATGTGGGTTAAATCCAAGTCCCCTGTATCTCCAATGGACTCTTCAGCTGAAAATGTAAGTGAGATATAAATCAATAAGTAGAAATAAGGAAAGGAGAAACAACAACTTGCTGACACCTTCTAAACATCAAATCCAAGTGTAGATACTGGTGGTTGGATGTAACCAATTCCATATATGACTAGCTATAGACCTTGGGCCTACCCAACATGTTTTGTTATTTACAGATTGTTTATAATTTGGGTACCTGTACATCCAGAGCTCTCTATGTTTAGTATAAAGGTAGAGAAGAGTCCTTGTCTGTTCAACTTCCATCACCTTCTGATGGTGACTATTTTGAATTGCATTCAGAGATCCTAGAGGACTGGTTTTGTCCCTTCTTTTGAACATTTCACAATGTTCAAATGAATTTGCATTAGGAATTTTAGAAAGGGGAAAAGTCAATATCATACAGTTTGTTCCATACCATTTCTGGAAAATGATGAATTTATATACAAAGCAATAAATAAGAAAAACATGGAAGAAAAGTTACACTTAAATCATTATGATGTACTTCTGCATCCTGTGGAGTTCAATGTTCTTGTATACTAGAAAAACTAACTATAAAATATTAGTTTCTAAGGGATGATTTTTTCCTCAGTGAATATTTATATACTGGTACACTAAATGCAAAGAGAAGTTTGTAAGTAGCTTACGGTTTATTTTTAAGATTCCAGGTGTTCAGTTCATCTGCATATAAATATGACACACACACAAGCATGCAAGTTTATTCACCAGAGTAAATGAAGCCCCTCTAGGTACATTCCTTATACTTTCTTCAGAGATCAGTTCAGCACAAACCACATTATTTATTCAGATGACATTAAGATGTTCACTCTTCACAAGAATAAACACATTGATGATGTTAGTGCCAGCACTTCATTTTCTGTGGAACACTTACACTTAAATAAGCAGAGGAGTGCATGACATTTTCTTTGCATTTTTCATTTCAGCATGTGCTTATTGCTTTCTATTTGTGCTAGTCACTACTGCAAGATTTCTCACATTTAATTTAAACTTTTAAATATTATATATAGTTCTAGGTTTTCAAATACATAATCTCAACATGATTTTATCATTGATACTCTTTGGTGGAAACAGATAGTAAAAATTTAAAGATTTATAAGGACACCAAATCCTGTTCTTCCTAAGGGTCTCTGAAGGAAAACTAAAAATGGGAAGCACTGAACAACATGAGGAAAGTCACGATAGTCATATAAAACTGTGGGTAAAATAAACCTCTTGAAGAAGGAGATGGGTCTTTTTACCATTAACTGAGCATTTTTATGGTCCACTAGGGCGTATACTATAAAGTGTCGATGAAGAAGGTTAGATAAGTCTATAAACTAAGATTCTTTCTTGTAAGGGATAGTAAACAGCTCCAGGATGTATCCACAACGGCTTTTTAGTTATTACTAGACAAACAATAGAAGTAGAAGGCAGCACCGGGGCTGAGGCAACATCCATTAACAGTAATCAATCTAAAAAATTAGAAGGAATTGCTTAAATTAGATGTAAATTGTTATGGGTATGATAGCTTAAAATATTTTAAAGTATGTATTTGATTACCTGGATGGTAAACTTGCAGTTGGAGAAAATCAAGTATTTACAAAATAGTATACAGTGAAAAATAAGTTTTTTCCCCTACTCTTACCATCTAAACTCCCTTCTCCCAGAAGCAGTTATGATAACATGTTTATTTAAACATTGTTTTTTGACAAGTCTATTTAAGGCGAAAGGCAATTACATTAAGAAATGATAAATTATAATTAATGTTATAAGGTAGAATGGATATGGAGTTTTAGGAGTCTGTCTTTTTTATAGGTCAGGATTTCAGTCTTTTAATCACAAAATCCACTTTAAAGAGATTTACCAGAGAATTTTAGAAGCTTTCTCAGTATATGGAAAGAAAACAAAAACAAGCCTGGGTGCTACACAGTAACAAAACTCCACTGTTCTTGATGCAGGTTACCTTGAGCCTATTAATCTAGGAAATCAAGTGGTAGAATTTAATGCAGCTATAATCAGAAGAATAAAATACTTCTACCACATGATCTAATCTCCCTAATTCCATTTTCTTTTTGATGACATTTTCCATAGTGGTCACATGAGAACTTGGGATAAAAGCGAGTCTGGAAAAGTGTAGCTTAGACTTTCCAGTTTTAGCAGAACATACACTAGAAGATTGGAGTGGACTTTGATTCCCACAGTCTGCCTTATCTGACACACCTTGGCTTTTAACGTACTCTAACTTCTACTAGAGGAAAATGCATTAAATGAGAAGAAAAGTAGCAAGAAAATAAGGCCCCATTTAAACGTAATTTTTTTATTCTAGCAAAAACTGCATTATGCAGGAATACTAATTAACATTTGCGCATGCCAGATTCCTTTTAAATTCCAAATACATAATAATGGAGAATAGACAAAAATGGAAAGAAAAATCTTATGCTTACTTACATTAAGTGTATCTTCACTTATTAAAATAACTCCACATATCATGAGTCAAATTTTTTTAAAAAAATGAAATGATTAATATCTCAGTAAATTTATTTACAGTTTTATTTATGTGTTTTGCAAGAAACTCAACAATTAATTTCAGCTTCATTTAATGTGAATTCAGGGAATTTTGTTTCAAGATTTTAGTTAGGTTCAGGTCTGACCCCATTTATATAAAGGATTGAAAACAGACATTTTTGTTTTGAATAATAAATTGCACAGATCAAAAAATGTTGTAAAACTTTGTGACAGTAAATCCTTGAGCATTCTTCCTACAAAATTATTGAACTTTATGCAATGTGTAATTTGAGAAAAGCTATGCTAATGAAAATAAAATTCTAAATGAATAGGGTAAATGTTTTATCCTTGAAAAAGCATGGAATTCTGAAATTTTTGTGGAGTAAAGCAATGCAAAAATCAAAGCAAAAAAGAAGATGCCACTACAAATCAAAAGAAAAAAGTAAAAGCCAGAATATATAAACAGCTCATACAACTTAGCTAGAAAATAGCAACCCAATCCAAAAATGGGCAGAAGACCTAAACAAGCAATTCTCCAATGAAGACATAAAATGGCCAATAGGCACATGAAAAATTCTCATTATCGCTAATTATCAGAGAAATGGAAATCAAAACTACAATGAGGTATCACCTCACACCAGTCAGAATGGCCATCATTCAAAAGTCCACAAACATTAAATGCTGGAGAGGCTGTGAAGAAAAGGGAACCCTCCTACACTGCTGGTGGGAATGTAGTTTGGTACAGCTATTATGGAAAACAGTGTGAAGATTCCTCAAAAGACTGAAAATAGACTTATATGATCCAGCAATCCCACTCCTGGGCATATATCCAGTGGGGATCTTAATTCAAAAAGACACATGCACCCTAATGTTCATAGCAGCACTATTTACAATAGCCAAGACATGGAAACAACCTAAGTGTCCATTGACAGGTGACTAGATAAAGAAGCTGTGATATATTTATACAATGGAATACTACTCAGCCATAAAAAATAATAAAATAATGCCATTTTTAGCAACATGGATGGACCTGGAGATCGTCATTCTAAGTGAAGTAAGCTAGAAAGAGAAAGAAAAATACCATATGATATTACTTATCTGTGGAATCTTAAAAAAAAAAAAAAGAGGCAAATGAACTTATCTGCAAAACAGAAACAGATTCACAGACATAGGAAACAAACTTATGGTTACCAGGGTGGGAAGGGGGAGGGAAGGGGATAAATTGGGAGTTCGAGATTTGCAGATACTAACATATGTATACACACACACACACACACATACATACAAGTTTATACTGTATAGTACAGGGAACTATATTCAATATCTTATAGTAACTTCTGGTGAAAAAGAAAATGAAAGTGAATATGTGTATGTTCCTGTATGAAGTATTGTTCTGTACCCTAGAAATTGACACATTGTAAACTGACTATACTTCAGTAAAAAAATATGTATATATATATAAAGATACAACATGATGCAAAATTTGTTGAACACCTATTGTTTTCTAAACTTTCATTAGTTTGTTAGTTCTGTCAATCAGCAAATCTTTTTTAAGTACTTATTGTATGCCCCATTTTTTTAAGTAGTTTGGTTACAAAAGTGAATAAAGCAAACTCACTACCTTAAAGGAATTTACATTTAATGGCAAGAGATAAAAATGACCAAGTAAACAAACTATAAAGATAATATATTATTTGGTTACATATTATATGATTAAATTATAATATACTTTATGTTATATGAGGTGATTAGTGCTAAGAAAATAAAAAGTATGTGTGGGATACCAGAAAATATAAAGAAGTTCCACAACTTCATATCAAAGCACAAATAATCCAATTAAAAAAAAATGTGCAAAGACCTGTATAGACTTTTTTCCAAAGAAGATTTAAACATAGCCAAAGAGCACTTAGAAAGATGTTCATTGTCACTAAACTATAGGGAAATGCAAATCAAAACCACAATGAGATACCACTTCACACCCATTAGGATGGCTATCACAATCAAAAGAAAAACAACAAACAAAAAGACAGAAAATAACAAATGTTGGCAAGTATGTGGAGAAATTGGAGCCCTTGTGCATTGCTAGTGGGGATGTAAAGTGGTGCAGCCATTGTAGAAAACAGTATGGAGGTTCCACAAAATATTAATATAGAATTACCATATGAGTCATTAATTCCACTTCTGGGTATATACCCCAAGTAATTGAAATCACAGACTTAAACACATATTCTACAGTAACATCTGTAGTGGCATTATTCCCAATAGCCACTGGTGGGAACATCCCAAATGTTCATTGACAGATAAACAAAATGTGGTATGTTCATACACTGGACTATTATTCAGACTTGTAAAGGAATGAAATTCTAATATATACTACAACATGGATGAACTTTAAAGATATTATGCTAAGTGAGATAAAACTAAACACAAAAAGACAAGTATTGTATGGTTCCACTTACATGAGGTACCTAAAATTGTCAAGTTCATAGAGACAGAAAATTGAATAGCAGTTAGCAGAGGCTGGGTAGAAGGAATAAATAGCATGTTATTATTTAATGATTTTAATTTCAACTTGGAATGATGAAAAATCTTCTGAGGTGTATGGATGATGGTGACACAGCAATGTAAATGTACTCAATGTTACTGAACTATACACTTAATAATAGCTTAAATGGTAAACTTTATGGATATTTTATCATGATAAAAACAATTGAAAAAGTTTGTATGGGGTTAGAAATTGAGGTTGAGGAGATATTTTATTTTATTCTTTTTTATAGTTTAAAACATTTTACAACAGTCCTAAATTTATAGAAAATTTGTACAGATACACTCCTATACTATGCAGGCAATTTACTCCATTGGTAATACCTTATTTTGGTATGATACATTTGTCCAATTTAATGAAGCAATATTGAACATATTGATTATAATCCATACTTTATTTTTCTTTGCACTTTTTCTGTTCCAGGATACCATTCAGGTTACATATCACATTTAGTCATCATGTCTTCTTATCTCTAGATCGTGACAGTTCTTAAGATTTTCTAGATTTTAAGATTTTCTAGATTTTAAGATTTTCTAGATCATGACAGTTCTTAAGATTTTCCTTGTTTTTGAGGACTTTAAAAGTTCCTTAAAAAAAATCTCCATTGGGTGATCATTCAGTTGTCTCCTGTGTTCCTTGATATGTTATTATTATTTAGTTTTATTATTTTAAAAAAATACTTCCTTACTTTCTGGCAGTTCAGGATGCTCCAGTCCATCTTGTATATTCTCTGTTTCAGCCACAGAATCAGCCATTTCTCTAAGGAGTCCTGGTATCTTTTACTGGGAAAGATATTAGAAACCAATAGCTGGACACAGTCAGGCTTTCTAGACTCTTTCAGCAAAAAGCTTGGAAATATATGTATGTATACTAATCCATGTAAAATTCCCACTGTAATTAATAATTCTTGCTATATATGTCCATCTATGTCTATATTAACCTAAACATAAACTTATACTTAACTAGTGACTCCAACTGTAATCCAGTATTATGTGATTCATTCTACACCACCTACCTTGCTTATCGCAACCTCCCTCTTCAACAGTGAGAGATATGGTTCCTTTCCTCTGCTACTTATTTGTTCAGTCCTGGTATATATGTATAGTAGTTTGAGACATATTAATATCTATCCCCTTGAGGAATAAACTTTTCTAAATTATGTACAATGTTTATGTACAGTTCCTTTCTCTTTAGTTTTATAGATTCCACTCTATTCTAAAATCACTTAGGTCATTATCTCCCCCACCACCCTTGAGGGGTTGTTTTGCAAATTGGTCTAGGAAGTTCTTTATAATGAGGTGACTTTTGATGAACAAATACCTGAATTGAGGGAGGGAAGAAGCCACGTAGAAATTTAGGAATATAGCATTGCAGACACAGAGAACCACAGGTGGAAAGGAACGTAAAAAAGGAATTTAAATCACAATGGCATTGAGTTGGGAGATGCCTTGGAGGCTTGAAAATAAGTAGGCAATATTTATTGTCATAACATTGGGTGCACTCTAGAGAACAAGGCAAATATAGCTGTTAGTAGAATCTTGGCATAACACAATCATTTTATAAAATCATGGGCTTATGAGTTATGTGTGGCCTGGTTAAAAATTTAGAACATTTTGAAACATAATATGTTGGTTAAAAAGTAAAGATGTCTCTATCAGTCTAGAGGTTTATTCCCTTTATTTAGCTTGATTGAGAAGAGTAACTACCATAACAGTTTCTTGTGTATGCTTTTTGAAATGTAAAAAATTATATTGCTTTTGTAAATAAAAAATTCACGTACATTAAAGATTTTGTAACAAAACAGAGATTCCTGAGTTCCACACTGCTGAGTATCTGTTTGAGTATGTCTATGCTGGAGATTTTCTAATTTAGTTTCTTTACCAAAAAATTTCCTAATGTGGAAGAAGAACTATTATCTAGAGAAATGCAATGGAGAACATGACTTATTCTAAATCCTTATTACACAATTTTGACTAATCTTTGTTTCGGTATCTAGATTTTCCTCCATTTGTCCCTTTCAGTGCCTTCAATTTCTGGGCCTTTCTCTAGTTTTGCTCTATGAATTGCTATGCTTCTCATTCTCTTCCCCCTCTTTGTCTATTGGTATTTGCTTTTCTCTATTCCTTTTTGTCTTTATTCATTTCATCTCAAAATATGTTGAAATGCGATCTATTGAAGTTTTGTTCAGTGTTTTTATTTATTCTAAAATTATCCCATAAATAAAATACACATTTATTTTGTACAGTTCTGATTGTACATGCACATAGCTAGTAAATTTCAGATTAATGACTTTATCAAAATTGCTTAGTAAAATTAGATTACTGGTTATTCATTTTATCAAGTTGTATTATATTAAAATAATTCAGAATCCTAAAGAGGAGTTTATGATATTTAGCAAATGATTTTTATAAAAGGTCTCCTTATGATATGAGTTTTAAAAATAAAGATATTAAATATATTTTTCCTTTTCCAGTTTGCCTATTCTTTCAGGTTTCTCATTTATAAAAATAATGTTATTGTCCATAAACAAGCACTGCACTGCTCATTCTTTATGTGTTTCTTCTTTCCTAATCAAGGACCCTCTCCATTTTCCCCACTCATTGATTAAATACTATCTTTCAAATTCCTCCCACAATACTACTCTCTCTCTTTAAGCAGGCAATGTGTCTTTTGCTTTAAAGCACCAAGACAGGTTTTCAAGTCATCAGATCTTTTAAAATCCTGCTACTAATACCCTATATTATATCCTTATTGTCTATTTCCTCAACTATAATAAGAGATTTCTATCTGGTTTTCTGCTGCTAATTCCTCTCTTTAATTCATTCTCTGTATTTCCACAAGAATTACTTCCTCCAAAATTTTCTTAAGTAGTTTCTCTTCTGAAAAACCTCTCTTGGTTTGTTCATAACCACAGAATAAAACCAAGCAGTGTAATATGGATGCTTTTCCAGCCTTGTTGTCACCTGCCCCTCTGACCTCTTCCACTGCTCCATCTCCCCATTCCCTTCATTCCCTTGTTACTACAGTAAGTCCTACTTTGGGACATGTATTTATTTAACATCAAATGGGTAAGCTTTTATTACTATAAAATTAACTTTACTTCTGACAGTACAAGTATTGAACCGATACTGAAACTGAAACAACACCGGGTTGTTATTCTCTTGGTAGACTCAGTAGGATTAGTCAATGAATTAAATAATGATGACAAGGAGAAGAAAAAGTCAAACATGACTCTGATGTTTGAGCCTGAGTGATTGGGAAGACAGTGTTGCCGGTAGCAAAATTTAGGGAATATGAAAGGAGGCAGGTTTAGGGAAAGCTAATATGTTCAGTTCGGAAATATGTTGAAGTGCTTATGAGGACACTCTAGTGGAGACAGCAAAACACCATTGAAAGTGTGACGATAAAGATTTGAGAAGGGGTTAGGCTTAGATGTGTGCTTTGAAAACTTTACGTTAGGGTGACTGTATCGCAGAACCATTTAATTTACCAAATATTATATGTTAAATTACTGAATATTATATTTATTACATCTTTATTTTATACAAAGAAAAATGTTTCACTGTGGCATAATTATGCAGGTCAGAAATTTCAGAAAAGACATGGAATTGTAATGATTCATTTGTTACATATCTATATAGTTTTTCTTAAACCAACATCCTGTGCTAAAATTATAACAAATGCACCTATTCAAAAACAAAATAAAGCACTAAATTATTATTATTTAAATCCAGAGAAAGAATAATACACAATGTAGTAGATTCTTTCTGATATTCAAATACCATTTGGTGGTATGCAGTATTGTGTCTCTTAGTTGTCATAGCAACTGCATCTCAAATTTACAGCATCAAGTCTTCATTTTCTATAAATTTTCAAGTGACAAGAGTGTATAAAATAGCAAGCTATCTACTAGCTTTATTTTTAATTTTGATGTAGCAGATGTAAATACATCTCATATAATATAAAATATAGACCAATTAAAGGGATAACTACTTTCAATGGTGATAATTTAGAATTGGTCTAATAGGCTATTTGTTTTTGATAAGTACACCAATTTTTAACAACAAAGATTTGAAAAAATGCGTATTAGCTGCCAGAAAGTCATTTTTGTTCTCTACTGCTATGGTCCTCTGTATAAAAGAATAATTTTGTACTGAAATAATGGAAAATGGCTTATGTGACTATTTTGTTTATGAGGTCAAAAATATGGTGATTTTCCAACCCCAATTAGTTCTTATTTTTAACTCATAGAACATCAAGTGTATTCTGGCATGTAAATAAGGATGCAGACTTCTTTAATGGTAAATGTAGGTCTAAAGAGTAGAGGTCTGAGGAAAAGGATTTAAAGGTTTCAAAAGTCAGTCAAAGGACCTGTTTACTATGTAGGTAGAAACATACCTTCTTGCTTGGGGCATCCATACGGAAGTTGAAAAAATACATATTAGAGATAATTTCTGAGATAATTCTTTGTTTAATGCACCCATGTGGATGTTGTTTCTGGTGAACTCTTTTACCTGAAAGCTTCAATAATTCTATTCAATTATTTGCCTTGTTACAGACTCCTGAAAAGAAAACCACACCGTAGAACTTGGTATAATTAAAAAACCAATAGGGGCTAAAAGAATATTTTATTACTGATGATTATTTTATGCAGAAACACTAATAATTTATATATACACAGTTAGAATATAAAAATTTACACATCAAAATTGACCTTCTCTAAAATAAATTTCTATGAATATTTCAAGCCAATGCTGGGCAAAATGTAGCAGCATTGATTTTGTCCTTGGTAAGGAAATAGATTATGCACACAGTAAGTGACAATGTGCAGCCTTATGTAGATGGAGATAGCCCCATCTTCTATTTGTGAGTGCACGCAGCTAAGGAATTAACCATTTGGGCTGAAATGATTGGTTTTGTTGCTCTTCTGATTTTGCTGAACTCACTATTTTAAAAAATCTGAATCAATAAGCTATTCAGGCAATTGTGCAAATATGGCTTTTTATTCTTAAGTCGATTTGACATGTGGTGGATTTTAGCATGAATCTAATCAGAGGAGAGGCCCATTTCCAAGCAGTGAGCTTCAGGCTAAGATTTCTTTTGCAAGTAAACCCAGAAATCCGTGTATTAAAAAGTGACTCTATGTTAACAAGGGGAAAAATCATGTTGTTGAAAGGTACCCCCAAAGTCAAGGTGTTTAAAATAAAATTTATTTAAATTATCCAACTACTAGCCATCCAATTTTTAAATTCTGGGCTTAAAGCTTTGTAATTTCTGTCTTTTTAAAAAAATACTCTGTCTTAAAGCCACTTGTGCTTTAATGATGACTTAAAATGTTTGGGTTGTTCTCTTATACAATGGAAAGAAATGGAGGTTTGGATCAGACTATTCAAATGTGATTCCACCTCTTTGTAGTTGTGTGATTTTAGGCAATAAAAAATTACACTAAGCTATCTTTATCTAAAAATCAGAATAATTATTCTAACTCAGGAAGCTATTATAGGGGAAAAGAATAAAATGAAATAGTAAGCCACCTGCCACCTAACATGTAAGAGGCATTCGATAATTATTAATTCCCTCCCCGCTTCTCACTCTCTATCCTGGTCTTAAATGGTCATTTACCTGGAACTCTGCCTGTTATTAATGTATAGATTCTGCTGGACAACAAGAAACAAATCAGGCTTAAGGACGTGTTAAATAGAGAACTAAAATTTCTTAGAGCAACTATTTTGAGTAGATTATAAATATCGCAAAAGTAACGCGTGTAATGGTAATTTTTGGAACATCTGCACAAACAAAATAACCATCTAAGTAAATAGAAGAGTAGAAAATGTGATTTTTTTCTGAATATATTTGGCTCGAGCATCTACCCTTTGATTTATGTAATCTTATCATTATGCTGCAACTGCTTTCATTCTGAATTATTCATTCACTATAAGCTAGCAATAAAGGCAGTGTCTTTCTTCAGCTAAAAATTCTCTGACTTTAAGAAGGTTATTTAAATGAACCATTTTTTTCCCTCCATTTTATGGTCTGAATAGATGTTGGTTTTGGACAAACTGCATTTGTGGGAAATTTATCACATCTTTTAAGAAAAGCTACACATACACTAGTGGAATAGAATTGTCTTTGAGCCATGTCCTTGAATGGCCACTAATTTCTTTTCTTGGCTCCCTGCTTGTCTGGAGAGAGTGTTATTGAAAGGCTTGTAATGAAAATAACAGCAGAAATATTGGCTTCTGCTGCTTAAGGTACTCCAGATGGTTACATGTTTCTGAAAATGTATGTGCTCATATGATTAGTTTTCTCAGCCTATGCTTTCAAATGTGAAATCAATGAATAATGAACTATTAGTGTAATATTTTGAGTCTTTATAACAATAGAGCCCATACTAGTATATGCAGCACACTGAAACTTAACAATTGTGTCTGTTTTTACATATTTTAAACCCAAATATTTATAGACTATACAATACATATTTTTTGTACAAGACTGCCACTGGCTGTACCACATTGAAATTATGTAATTTCTATCATTTAGTATGATTTACTCTCTTATGTTACTAGAAATCTAGGTTTACTCTTTAAACTACAACTCCTTGTCTGTTAAAAAACAATGTATACTAATTTGAGATTTTCTGTCAGTATTCTGTTTTTTGATCTTTCAACTATATTTTAAAGATAATCTTGTAATTTTTTATTAATAGTAATTGACATTGCATTTGGAACAAAACTATGCTTATCTATTGAATGAATTAATTGTATCAGTCTCTGAGACATAAATCAAATGCATATAAAATGGTGTAATGTATTTAATAAATTAAATGCTACTTAAGACAGCATATGCGGAGCATCATGCCTAGTACCTGGCACATAGTAAATACTCAAGTAAATGCTCATAATTACTATTATTCTTATAAAGTTCCTACTCATCCAAAACATGTTACAATAGCAAACTTACTTATTAATTATCTACTATATTCTAGACACTAGGTTATATGTTTTATTTTTAATCACAATCTCATTATAACTCTGAAATAGAAATATTTATCTCTATTTTTAAAATAAGGAAACTATAGCTCAGAAAGTTGATGTAACTTGAGCAGGACCCACAGAAGCAGAATTCAGTACTGATTTTATCTGACATCAAGCCTAACTTCTTTCTGTTGACCAATTGATTTCACCATTAGCAGAATCTTAGACATATTGAATGAAATTTCTTTTTAAGATTTGAATGAGTATATTTAATTCATTCATAGAATTTCAAAATTTAAAGGCACAAAACATCCATTTATTATGTTTACAGATTCTGTTGGTTAGGAATTCAGTCAGGGTACACTCCAATGGATTGGACACCAAAGTGTCTGGGGCTTTAGTCAGAGGACAAGAAGGCTTAGCTGAGGACTGAAATCAGCTGAAGGCTCATTCACTTACTTCTCTGGTAGTTGAGGCTGGCTGTTGTTCAAGACCTACCTGTGGCCTCTCTAGGTAGTCTGGGCTTCTTTACTGTAAGTGGCTGAATTCCTGAGGTAAGCATGCCAAGAAAAAGGGAGAGCCAAATAGAGGCCATGTCCTTCTGCTGACATGGCCTCACAGGTTACAGAGGATCACTTCCTCCACAGTCTATTGGTTGGAGCAGTTACAAGCACACCTTAGTTCTAGGGAAGAAGAAATGAACTGTACCTCTTGAAGGAAAGTGACAGTGTTCTGTAATAGCAATTGGGACTAGAAATAATATTGGGGCAGATTTTGGAAAATGCCGTCTGCCACACTTTTATAAATAGTAATTATTCTAAATAAAGAAGTATGATATACATATAAACAATAAGTGAAAATGCAATGGCTTGGTGCTAAAAATATATGAAGTTTTCTTGAATAAAATAAACATCCTAAAGCCTTTGCACAATAGTTAGATCAGTACTGTCCAGTCAAATTTATATTCTACTTGTCTGATGGACATACATCTAATGAAAACATATTTCTAATGAAAAACCCTAATCCACTGTGTACAGTAAAAGAAGGTAAGCCCTAGTTTTGCTCTTAAATTGAGCTTTCCCAGAATGATTTTTATAAAAAGTTAATGTGGCAATAATTAAATGATTATAAGCTATTTAGGGAAGTCACTAAAAACTGAAAATACCTATTTGATCAAAACTAACATGATCTAAATTTGGGCTGCTGTTTCGCTCTTTTTTCCAAGTTTATACAGCAGAATGTGGAAAACCAATAATTTTAATCTTTAAATAGCAGGAAAATCCATGTAGGGAAATTTAAATTGAATCTCTAGTTTAGTCTTAACCCAGCAAGTGAATCTTCTGATTTAGAGGCTTCCATTTCTTTGTGAATATTTCAGGATCTTTATGTAATTCACTAACACAAATCCACAAAAATTACCCTATCTGTGGATTTAGAAGGTGCAGACTTAAATGACATAATGTGGCTAATTAAGCTACTAATTCCTATGATTTTTTAAGTTAATATGTCTGTTTGGATAAGTAACAGGCCAACTGAAAGTGAGTCAACAAATAAGTGTTCATTATCTCATTAACAAGCATGCTAGCAGCAGAGGGGTTCCTGGGCTGAATGAAAGAACTCTAGGTCTTAAAGACTGTAGCTCAGCTTCTCTGCTATTCCCTTGTCTTTTCTTCACAGTCCCCAAAGGGTGGTGGCCATTGCAGACATTGATGAAAACAAGTATCTAAAGCAAAAGAACAGCTATGTCCTTGTTTTGTGTATCAACCTTTGTCGCCCTGGGCTGGGAAGGGATCAAGATTAGCATGACCACCCAAAATGTGAACAAAATATGGGTCCTGTTAGCAAAGAGGAAGCAGAAAGGCTATTGCATAGACTAGATCACTCAAGTTTTAAAGATCATATAGTCACCTTAAGATCTTATTAAACTGCATATTTTGATTTTCATATGCTCCCAGGTGATATTAATGCTGCTAATTTGTGGACCACACTTAAAATAGGGCGCCAACTATGGAGTATAGCACTTCAGGTATTAATCCTATAATGATATTCCCTTTTTGTTTTATTAGTGATGTTTTCAAATGATGCAGAATGTTGTTGATATGGGGAAAAAAAGCCACAATAAAATACATAAATTGCTTTGTTAAGATAGACCTATAAACCAAACAAAGATATTTTTCAATATGTATAATATCATTTTATAGTTAAATATCACTTGTGTTTATTATTCACACAGGCACATAAACTTACAGTTTACCAGTGAGCAATGGAATAGAATGCATAAGCAATAGCATAATATGTAAATGAAAAAATTCATGACCTTTTACTCATAAAAGATGTTTCAATAGTATGTATTAAGTATAAGCAAGGCACAGTTAGAAGATTTTTTAATACTTACCATGAATTTTGTAGAAATTATAGTATCTTTCATTCTTCCAGTTACTAAAAATATATTAAGCCCTTATGTTACCAACATTAAAAACTGACTTATTTCCTCAAAGTTGGTTTTTGCTAAAGGATTATTCTCTTTTAAATTGCCTAATAATTTTGAATTATGACCCAGATAGTGTAATTCATGACTCAAAAAGCCAAGATTACTTTATAGAGAGGTACACATGTCTTGACTAAATTCTCCACCAGAAACCTGGCACCAACTCTGTCAACTTCTAAATACATTATCCACCATATATCAGGAGGCAATTTTTTCAAAGGAAAATAATTTTAAATATTATATATTTAGCAACTGGTAAATTCTTATAACCAAAAGAGTCGTAATGTCCTACAGTTTTTTTTTTTTAAAGTTCACAATAAGTATTTCTGAAAGTCCTAGGACTTGAAAGCATAGTATGTTTAAGAATATTTTCTGAGAGCCAGTTTCACAAACCTGCTTCATCTCTCTCTCCTTGTTCTACTTGTGTAAGGCAGCGTTGGCTGTCACCGTCTAGTGAAATCTCTCCACTGGCATTTGTAGCTATTCTAACAAATGTTACTCATCTGTGTTTTCACTGTTGGTGAAAGTTCTGATGTTCAAAGTAGGCACCCAAGCAAATCCATTCATCAAAAATAGCTGTCTGATTATGTGTAGTATTTCTTAGTTTGTTACTTAAAGAAAGAATTTCAGGTTTATAAAATAAAGGAAAAATGGGCAATTGGGGAACTCATGTATTTTGGTCCCTGCTGTGTCACTGGTGTCCAAAAAAGTGCCTGGCACATAGTAGGTGTTCAGTTGGTGGTCAAATGAATAAGTCTTTCTATTTATACAATATTCTTTTTTCATTTTTTTCAACTAGGATTTGAAAACAGTTTCATCTTCCTGATAAAAACCATGATAGATATAGTGGTAAGATAGCAAAGATTGACACATCTGCGTAAGAGATTTTTTTCTATGTCATAGTATCATCTTTAAATAGCTTCATGGTATCTTCTTTGAATAACTTAGCAATATTTTGTACATGTAAAGCATAATTTTCCTGCTGTCTCAGTAATTGAATGTAGATGTAAAGATGCAAAGGCCTTCAGATGTATACTTAGAAAAATATTTTTGCTGATTAATGGGGAACTTTGGGACAGATTCTGAAAATACAGCTTTCAAAATGTTAAACATCCTCTTTTTGGATTGTATTGTGCACTGTTACGCTGTGACTCATACAGCACAGGCAATTCTCATTTTTCTACTGTTTATTCTGCAGACAGCATAAAAAAGAATAATGCTTTTTCATTATCATGATGTATGCAAATGAGGTGCTAAATTCCTAAATGAAGACTCAGCACCAAAATCATAGATCTTCTTAACAATGTCATATATTATTATAATTCTTTAACACTAAATATTTTTTAAAAGGAAAAATGAAATTCCACATCCTATAATTACATGTAAATATATTGGCCAACATTATTGTTTGCCTAGTACAGTAATCTAATATTCCCCCCCCCCTTTTTTTTTTATACTGTCCACAGTTTAATGAAATTCTACCCATTGCATTACCAAAAACATTAGATCAAGGAAATACTGTAAGAAATCAGTAAATATCTCTGTTGAACCAACAGTTTTTGGGTCTTAAGTTTCTTTGTTTGTGAATGACACTACTGGACGAATGTGACAAAAATAGCTAGCTATTGAAGAAAATTTATGGTCCTCCTTCCAAGAGAGTGCAGAGTGTCATTGAAAGACAACTAGGCTTCTCACATGCATTTGTAGCCATGTGAAAATATGAACAGAAATGAGCATCCCTTTCTAAAGAAAGAATTTAAGGAGCTGATGTGGCTTCTCCAGGCTTCTACTGTCTATAAGCAGAGGACTCTAAGCCCTAGAAGACTGGAGAGTCACAAGATGTTAATGACCTGATTCTCTGAGTCATTATGTAGGGGAAAGCCACTCAGTAACCATGAGCATTGGGCTTCATTGGGCTATTTTATAAGCGACAAATAAACTGTTGTATGAAGCCACTGGTATTTTGGAGTTTACTTGTTCCAGCAGCTAACACCACCCTAGTGAAACCAGGAATCGCTGTATTCTACTTTATATAACTCAAAATATTAAATAATTACATATATAAAACAATATTAAAAACTTAGCACAAGCATAGCATATATATAATTATGAGACATTAGCAATGTAGGCTTTTGTTTTAAAATGATGTATAATTAGTAAATAATGATGAAGTACCATAAAATGCATGTTATTGACCAGGAACTGAACATTCATTTAAATGTTACAAAGATTCTGGGAATTAGTTATTATTATTCTCCATTGTACAAATGTGATAACTAAAGCTCAAGAAAGGTAACTATACCAAAGTCGTTGACTTAATAAGCATTGGAATCTGGAATTGAATAGAAGCCTTTCTACCAGCAAAGCTGATTTAGTTCTGTTATATTTGCTATCTTCTAAAATAGCCCTTTAAGCAGTTGTCTCATTTTGCCTCTTCTTTTCACCACCACTAATTGACAATATTCTACACAAGATGTCTCCACTTTCTGATAAAAAATGCACTCTACAGATCCTTGCAGTCAGACTGTAACTGTCATTACTTTGCTGAAACTAGTCAACTCAACTTTCATTTTTACATAGATTTCAGAAGAATGTAACTAATAAGGAATAATTCCAGAGAGAGATTATTTTTAAAATCACAAAAGAGAATAACATGTCTTATGCTACTGTTTGTGTAAAAGTTAAAACAAGAATTGATCATGTGTATGTTTATGTGCACAAAGGGTGTTGGAAAGCTATATAGGAACATTGTGACTCTGTTCTCTGACTTGGGATATAAAGAAAAGAGGCCTGCATTTCACAGTAGGCCTTTTGTACCTTTTAACTTTTTAAATTTAATTTAGAAAATAAGATAAAATGCACATTTTCCCAGAAATATATCCATGTTCATTATTCTGATTGCTGCTATATTAGACACCTGTGACCAAATTTCTTTGTAGACAATATCTTTTATTCATTTTCATGCTGAGTCTTCTACCTGGAATGTCTTTTCTCTGCCAAAATCTAATTCATCTTTCAAAGTTATTGAAGTTTATCTAAAGTTTTCCCTGATGTCTGCCACATGAACAGAAAAACAAAATCACATTCTCATCTGTAGTTCTCAATTTATATATTCTGATGATAATCAATGAGTTAATCTATTGTGAGATCTGGGTACATGAATTATCAAATAATAAATTCCTTGAAATTAGGAATTATCTTATATTAATCTTTGTTCCACAAAGTGTAATCCTATCTGGGAGAGAGTAATGCAATAAATTATCAAGCTCTGTTTGAGTCAGTCCTCAGTGACATGTAAAGAGATGTCCTCCACTTTATCCAACCACAATTCAGCTCTTAAAGACCTCCATTTTCAAATCATACATCATAGGCCCTTTCCCAAGGTATAGACTGTATTATTGTTCCTACTCGTAAGACACAGGTGATCCTTTCTTTATGATTGTAGGAGAGAGGAGTTACCTTTCTAGTCAGCAACAGGAAACAAATAATGAAATACAAGATGTGGTGTGTGCAGATATATTCATTTGTCACTCTAGAAATGGGTTTATGTTTTAATACAAGTTTATAAAAATCTTCAAACTCTAAAAATTGTCTTTTTTCTCTGTGGTTATTAGCAGACTTAAGCGTGTTAGTATAAATTTTAAAAAGATACAAGTGTAAGAAAATTGATGTGCTTATAAACCAGAGTAAAATCCCTAATACATTTATTTTTCAATAGAATTAGCAGTCATTTCTGCCAGCTACCTACTGGTTCTTAGATTTACCCTAAATCAATCTTTAAGCATTTAATTCTACTACGAGTGATACAATAAAAGGAATCAGTAAGTAAAAGATACGCAGATAAGACTTCTATTTATTCTGGGTATTTTCATTCTTTTCAAAATAAGGTAAATCCATAAATTGAAAACTATAACTAAAAAGTTTTGAATACTAATTAATAGGAATTATGTTATTCTTGAGTCATTTATAGAAAGTAAAATCTTAAGGGAAGTTAAAGTTCCATTTTATCAAGAACATTCATTAAGTGTATGATTTTTATAAATTTATCTGTCAATTTTGAAACCAGGAAAACACTAACAATAATAACATACAAATAGGGAAATTGAGCAGATTTTGAAAGAATGTAAGTAAAACACTTAGAGCTTAAAGCCATTATATACATTTTTTATATTTCAAAGCAATAAAAAATACTGTCCACTGAGTGAATGATGTAATAAATGACTAATACAGATGATTTAGATCATAACTTAGAAATCTGTTAATGATAATAGATGAGAAACTATGATTAAAACAACTTTCCAGACAAAACTACTGAGATGTGAAAAACACAGAGAGAACTACATATAACAGCAGTACTTGAGCAATAAATCTCCTGCATCTTCCCAAATGACTATGTCGTCCAGTATAAAGTATGTATGATAGATTTATGAGCTTTCCTTCTATACAGTGTTTATGTAACTTTAGCTGGGAACCTAGGCCACATTGTTAATCTTCAGGGAGTCCTTTCTGTTAATTATTCCTCACTGCACTTCAGGAGATATGTGTATTATTATTTAACTCATAGTGAAGATAAACAAAACAGCATAGATGTGTGTATGGATTTAGTACAATTACAAGGATGAGATGTGGAATACTCAGGTTTTGCACTTTGTCTTACCTTTTCATCATACAGCTAAAATAATTTTGATTTTTACTTTTAACCCTGAAAGTCCATGAAAATGTTGTATAAATCTAGTAATATGCTGTGAAATATTTTTATGTGAATGGCTTTCAGTGTTTTTTCTCTTCTATAATTCTTAAGATTAAGGAAGGAAAAACTAAAATGTAATCAGCATGGTAGAATCCTGATGCATTACCTTGTATTATAGATGGAACAGAGAACCATTTAAAACGGTTTGCCTGAATTTAAAATACATCTCAAAATATTAGCAGATTAAAGTTTTGGAGGATTTCTATGAGGTTATGCCTATGAATGAAAAGTATGAACAACTCTTGCAGTTTCCAAGCACCTTTTGGACAATTTGCAGGGTGATTTTTGTTTTCTATTTTTCCTTGATATTGTGCTTGAAGTCAGAAATATTAAATTTGTAGTATTAAATTTGGCTGTTATATATTAAACTCATTTCAGATTATATGTAGCTACCTGGTTTTTAGAATTTCCTATACCATTTCCCTAACATGGTATTTTTATCATGCAAAAAAATAACTTGAGAGTAGTGTGAGTCTGAGTGGTATCTGGGGAAAGATCTGTTCTGGACCCGATGACTGTTGCTCTTGTTTGTATTTCTGGCACATACCCTGGCATATGTCATGCCCACTGTAGAACCAGGGCCATAGCATAGCAGATCAGGTCAACATCAAAAGGAAAGGTGTGACACTTCTTTCTGTTTGTGCAACAAGTCATCAACTGGTGGCCTGGAGTCCTGAGAAGAAGTGATGAGCTATCCATATCTACAATATTCCTGGAGAGACCTAGGCAAGGCTCAGGAGTATTAACAAGTTTAATCAGTGTGGAATACTCCATGAGTTCATATCACCCAAAATATAAAACTGTATCCTCTGGAGCACTGGAGAGTATGACATTCTTGACTGAGTGAGAACATGGTTGCCAAAATCTGTCAGTTTTTTCTTCAACTGATTTATGATATCAAGTGCAAAGGTGGATAATTTCACTAGTGATATCTTAGTTGAATATTATTCAAAGGCCGTTTTGTTTATGTTGATGGGTTGGGCATCAGCTGCTGGGCTGAGGACTGGATTGTTGGGAATTTATGGAGTAAAAATATGATGAATCCTTGGAAGAAAATTGAAACTAGCCCATATAAATTTAGAAAGTGGGATCATTAAAACCTTGCCTATTAAAGTGTTCTGTGTTTTTGAAGACTCCAGAGTTTAAGTTTCTCTGGAATATGGATTTGTTAAAAGTGAAACCGTGAGCAGTAATCATAATAGATCGTATTATCATGGGTAGTAGGTTGGTTCTGTTGGAAAGGATCAGGGGGCTATTCAAAATAACAACTAGTGTAGCATTTAGTATCTAGGATAAATACCAGTACTGGTGAATAGTGGCTGAATTATCAGCCCTGGAAAGAATGAACAACTTACCACCAAATAAGTATTTTCTAAGGTAGGTTGTCATTTTAAAACCTACATAGAATGCTTCAGTTATGCAATGAATATGTTATAAATACCTCGCAAAGATCCACGATTTTCAGGGGACATTTGGTTGCTTGATTTTGTTTTCCTTCATGACAATGTTTTGCCTTTTACATTGGGAAAATCTGGTTCATTAAATGTTAGTTAAGAGGTAAAATACTACAAATTTACAACCAATTATTTTAATTTAATTTTTATTGAAGTATAACTGACATACGACATTATATTAGTTTCAGGTATACAAAATAATAATTCAATATTTGTATATATTGCAAAATGATTACAGCAATGAGTCTAATTAATATCTGTCACCATACAGTTACAGAATTTCTTTTCTTATGATGAGAACTTTTAAGATTTACTCTCTTAGCAACTTTCAAATATGCAATACAGTATCTTTACTGCTGTACATTATATCACCATGACTTATTTATTTCATACCTGGAAATTTGTACCTTTTGACTACATTCAGCCATTTCACCTATCCACCCCATCCCCTGCCTCTGACAACTACCAATCTGTTCTCTGTATCTGTGAGCTTGGCTTTTCATTATTAATTTTTTCTTTTTTTTTTTTTTTAAGATTCCACGTATAAATGAGATCATATGGTATTTATCTTTCTCTGTCTGGCTTTTTTCCACTTGACATAGTGCCCTCAAGGTTCATCGTGTTGTCACAGTACAACCAACTCTTATATCAACTAGGAATCTATGGCGGGAGAAGTAAGTTATCAGGGGTTTCTTGGGAGATAAAAATGTAAGAATTTGGAAAAGAAAAAAATGACTTGACACTAATAAGTTGTAACAACAGTTTTTGGCTGAGCAACCTTATTGGTCTGTTACCACTAACTAGCAAAATAATAATATGCTGTACAAGTAATACATCCTTTGCTTTAATCATCATGCCAGTATGACACAGTTTTAGTGAATATTTATTGCATACTGCAGTTCTTTACTAGATACCAGTTTCCAATAGTTACTATATTTTATTCTTCTTTTAAATTAGAATTCAATAGTCCACTTTTTTCTTTCTTTGCTTAATTGTAAAGCTTGGTATGGTATCTCTAAAAGATAATGATTTGGGCAAAGACTACGATTTTTATAAAGAGAAAACACTATCTGTTTTACTCAGGGTTCAGGAGCACACAGCAGCAATAATAATCACTAGTTTAAGCCTAAAGATATTTAGTGTTACATATTAGGCCTCTTATAGAATTGTTGGAAGGCCAGAATCATAGGCTATATTTCATGCCTTCAGAAATAGCTTTCAGACCCTAGTGGCATTCTGTATCTCCAGGATGGTTAAAGCTTACATACCCCCTGCAGAAAGGTGTGAAATCTTCTGACATGTGCTGAAAGCAGAACCATGCTGCTTCTACCTACCGCTATCCATACCAGCAAAGCAATGCTTAATATCCTGCTTTCCTTCACACTTAACTCTTTTACAGCCAAATGCCCCACTGAGAATATCTGCGTGATATGCAGGACCCTGGCTACATGGCAATCTGAGAAGGCTAGAGATCAGCATTCCAGAATCTGCAACACTGGAAGGGATTGGAATAGTTTTTGAATGAACCATTCCACAAGATATGCCCAAATTCACTCATTAGGGAACTCCACAAACAAACTTAATAGGCAGCAGAAATGGCAAAAGTAATATACGCCTACCTAACATAATGTAGCTATCTGCCCTACAGAGATGGTTCACGTTCTCCTCACAAGAATGCCTTCACCTTTTAGTGGTAATCATTTTCCAATAGTTCAGGTTCAGTCTCAAACTGTTACCTTCCTAAACCTATAAATTTAATTTTTATTGCTACCACCATGGCGTATACATGGTATAGAACAAGGAAGAAAATTGTGTGATTGTCACATTCCTTGTTAGAAAACTATCATTCAGGGGTTACTTTTCACACTATGTTCTATGACTAGTTTTGTGTTCCAAGTGTGTCCCATATACATAGAATTCAGTGTGAGTGGTGCCAAAATAGTACCCTGAATTTGGACATTACAGCAGTTCTTGTAGTGATTCTGTGATGGTTTATGACTTCCTCTACTCACTAACCTTTATATATTTTCCTTTGTTCTCAGCAAAATACCAACTCAGGACTCTGTGCTTGATAGGGTGACTCAAAACCCTTATTTGTAAAATTGGTGAGATTTAGTACTCCTGCATGTATTGAGCTGACATAATTTTCACTAGCTTTAACATTGGATGTAGAGTACCAAAAATACTCTAGAGAATTCTCTGGAATCCATCCATTCTCCTTTCCCCCATTATGTAGCAGAAACTGCAAATCCTCTTGATAATAAGGATTGATCACCCATGCCAGTATAGCAAACTCTTCTTTGACCCTCACACTCAAAAAAGCTCAAATAGCTAAGATGGCATACTTGACTTGCAGCTAAATGGAACCACTATTGTGTCCCTAGGTAGAAACAGTATTCCATTATAACTAGATCTCTAAAATAACAAAGTATAAAAGTATACTGAAAGTATAAAAACAGGGGAAAATAAATGTGAAGAGCAACTCAAAATACAGGCAAGAGGAACTACTATCTTTTCCATCTCTTGGTTCCCAGACCTAAGTTTTCCAACTAAAAGATAAATGGTAACATGTATTGTTTGCAGATTCAGGAAAATAAATATTACGTCCTGTAGGAAGGTCCTAGCACCTACTAGATCTTAGTATTTAACTTGTGCTATGATCTATTTTTTCACTAATAAATAATTTTAGAAGCAGTAAGTGGCCATATGGTAAAGAGAAAACTGTATACATTCCTCATCAAATCTGTTGAGATAAATTTCAAATAGATCAGATATTAAAAAGTAAATATACAAGTATTAAAGAAATTAATACAGTGCTATAGTTTACAACCTAGGAATAGGGAGAATTTTTCTAACCATAACTTTTATTTTACTTGAAGAAAATAAAGAAAACATGGATAAACTTGACAATGTAGAACATAAAAAAGATATTCACATGGGATAAAATGCCCTAAGAAAGGTGTACAAAAATAAAAATAAGATTTGACAAACTGGAAAATATGTTTTCATTTAAACATAAAAATTTAATAATTCTAATGGATGAGGAGAGCCTATAAATTAAGAAGAAAATATAAGTAACCCAACACAAAGATGTGCAAAGAAAAGCCCAGTTACAAAGGAAAGAAAAGTACCAAATTTTATGATATTCCTGCTAACCTAAAATAGGCTAATTACAGCAAAATGAAAGTGAATAATTACTAAAGGGATTTTGATTAATATACACAAAAAGTCCATGAGTTTTAATGACATAAAAAATAGATTTAAAAAATATATGAAACTTTATTGATCATCAGTGGACATTTCTAAGGGCAAAGTCTGTATTGTTAACCACTAGGTTATACAGCCACTAACTAACAGAATATTTCTTTTCATATTGACTTTCAGGAAATCAGAAATAAATTTGCAACTTAGCTCAGCAACTTATCTTTTCTTTGATCCAACTTAGCATTTCTATTTCTATGCTCTTGTGCTTTTTGAAATGCACATATATCACATAAATATTTTTTGCAAGTCATTTCTCTTCCTTTGTGGAAGAAGATAGAACCTTACCAAATAATATTTTTCTCAATGTATGTGACTACAAATATTCACTAATATGAGGAGAAAAATAAGAGGTTGAATGGTTAGAGAGTCTGAGGATAAACAGAGATAAGAGCCTTCCTATATGAAGGGTATAGTTCTTTGTGCTGCAGATTAATAGTGGTGAAGACTGAGGAAAGACAAATAGCAGGTCATGTTTGGGAGTCACAGACATATTTCATGTTAGTAGCCAATGATGACTTGATGTAGTGGGAGTGGCCAGTAAAAGCCACTCTTCCAAGAAAGAAAAAATTAGAAGAAGAATGTAATGAGGCCTTGGAAGTTTATAAATTTTCCTGACTGTTACTAGGTATAAGCAAAGTATAAAAGAGTAAATAAATGGATTAGTATCATGTTTAGTATTAAGATAACTTACAACATCATTCTCTGTGCAGAACAAAATGGATTAACCAGATTTATTCAGTAATTTCTTTCTCTCTCTCTCTCTCTCACACACACACACACTTTTAGTACTGTGGCAATTTATCTACAATTTTCAAAACTATATTTAATGGCAAATACCTTAGAAAAGGGTGATAAAGATATGGTTATCTTCAAAAAAATTACTATATAAAATATTGAAAAGTATTGAAGTTAATGTCAATAGAAGCTGATAGACATAAATAAGTTTTCTATTAGTAGATATAAATATTTAATAAGCCATGAAAATTGTAGTGAGTAAAAGGTAGATAAATAAGTGTTATCTACAGCTTTCATAATGAATGCTAAAATTCAATTCAGGGCAATCCAGAAAGGAGGTGTAATTGAATGCAGAAGATGAAAGAAAGTAAACATAAACCCTAGAACTTAGAATAATGCAAAGCAGAAAATGAGGATATCAATCCAAGAAGTTCAAGTGATAATTTCATGAAACTATTATGTATCTGGAAGTATAAAAATTTGGAGAGGATATGAATAAGCAAGATGGAAGGGAGAGGATAAAGTAAATGTATTCTATCATGGGATGTAATCAACTGTTTAATTTCATTCCCATATGCCTCATTCGATTATGTTGACAACTGAAAAGCACATTTATCTAAATTTTTAAAGTATTTAGACATTAACCAATATAATATGAGTCATCTAAATTGTACATTGCAAATAAAAATTAGATCAGCCATTTAAACAGAAGCAATAAGAAATGACATTAAATTATTCAATGACAAATAGCTCTATCCAGTTAAATGTCACATACATTTTAAAGAAATTCAGTTGTCAGAAAGATAGCTAACTGCTGAAATGATAAATACTATGGTAAATGCAGAAAAAGGTCAATTAGTAATGTACTGTTTTTGAAAGCAACATCTTCTGGCATTTATTCTATTATAGTTGTATTATTCCCTTTTATTTATAGAATGAAGATGGGTAACTTTCTTGGCATATACATCTCTCATTCAGACTAAATAGAAATTAAGGTTAAGATTTACATTTAAAAATAATAATACAGTTTTAAATCAAATCCTTTCCTTTTAAATGTAGAAAAATTGGGTGCTAAACATACTTGGAAGAAAAAAATAGCTACTGCACTATTTGTGACCCAAAATTTAGCAAATAAAAGAGTTTACTGCAATAATATATACACCAGTCTGATTTGAATATTTTTAGCAAATGCCAAAGTATCTTTGAATTCACTTTGATGAGTTCACGGTGTAATCATGACAATTAATTTAAATTAATCTTCCAAAGATACAAGAATAGTATGCTATGCTTTATAGAGAGAGAATTGGAGTAATTCTGAATGGTGAGTTTCTTTGCAGTGTGAAAAAAACTCAGTTTCCATTTTATGGTTTTTAGACTGTCAATAAAATTGTTTGTGTTAGACTGAATAATACCGATCCACCAAAGATATCCATATCCTAATCCCTGAAACTTGTTAATGTGTTACTCATTTCAAAAGGTCCTCTGTAGATGTAATGAAGTTGATGGAATTTGAGATGGGTTGATTTTAGACCCTGCCCAATCACAGGAGCCCTTAAAAGTCAGGTTCCTTTCCCTGCTGAAGTTTAGAGAAGATGATGCAGAATAGGAGGCAGAGGAGATAGAAAATTGTGAGAAGTATTCTACCCACCATTGCTAGTTTTAAGATGTAGGGACTCATTTACAAGTACAGGGAAGGAGGCCCCTAGGAGCTAAGACTTGTCTCCGGTGACAGCCAGCAAGGAAATAGGACCTCAGCTGCAAGGTTGAATTCTGCCAACAACTTGAATGAGTTTGAAACAGATTCTCCCCTAGGGCCTCCAGAGAAGAACATAGCTCTGCTGAAATCTTGATTTTGGCCTTGTGAGACATGAGCAGACAAACTAGCCAAGTACACTAGACTTCTGACCTACCAAACTGTGAGAAATAAATTATTTTGTTTTAAGCGACAAAATATTTGGTAGTTAGGTACAATACCAATAGAAAACTAGTATGTTTCTTCAGCTTTTCTTATGTGAATTTCTTATAGCAAAATGTATTTTCTACTGGCTAAAATTTTAAGCATGGATTGGTGCTTATTCTTATCTTGGATTACTTGCTATAAAATGCCCTCTTAAGCTATTCCTATAACATAGTTTCATAAGGGTTGACAGGTAGTATAATGGAATAGAAATAAAAGTTTTAAAGCTTTTAATAACTATTAAACAATTTAGCTCTATTGATTATAGTGCAAAAATTTCTAATCTTCATCTTCCTCATTTGTCATTTCGTGATAATGACATCTGCACAAAATTGACAAAATCTATGTAAAAGTAGTATAACACATAACTTGAAACACATGTGCCTAATAGTCAATTTCCTAGTCTGCCTTTCATGGACAGCATTATCTGCCCTACTACTCTATATAACTCTTGGTGACTTCTTTATATTGAGAGAACCTATTTATGTACTTACTTATTTTACGTTTGTGATTTATTTCCTTCTAATAATAGAGGTGATCTTTGTTTAAATTAAAACTTAAACAAATCACATTGCCATTGTTTGCTTTCTTCTGGATTTATAATAAGCTAGGAATTGGAATTTTGTTTTGGTAGAAATAAAGTTAACAGTGGTTCACTGAACAGAAGTAATGTCTAACATAGCTCCCAGTGATTTCCTTGGGCAGTAACGTATGATTCTGGGGAATCTAGACTGATGGGTAGAAAGGGAGAAATGAGAAAAGATGATGCCATAATAGCCTTTATTTACTTAGTGATTTTTTCCCCTAGGATAACCCTCTCTAAAACCAGAGATTAATTGTATACTTTCTATACTTATCTTATTTTATTAATAAATCAAGTAGAACTTGTAATGATTTAAGGTCTTTAGAAATTTGAGAATGATATATATTTCATCTTCATGTTTTTTTCTTCTAGATTATATGATTATATTGTCTTCCAGATTTTTTCATTTTATTTTAATTGATAACGTTATTGAAGTGTAGTTGATTTACAGTGTTGTGTTAATTTCTGGTGTACAGCATAGTGATTCATATATATATATATATATATTCCTTTTCATATTCTTTTTCATTATAGGCCATTACAAGGTATTGAATATAGTTCCCTGTGCTATACAATATGATCCTGTTGTTTATCTGTTTTATATATAGTAGTTAGTATCTGTAAAATTTGAATGAAGTAATATTTTAATATTCCTCTATTCATGTATTTATAGTGCCTATAATATAATACCTAGAATATAACTGGAAATCAATGCAAGGTTTTATTATCTAATGATGATAAATTCATAAATAAATTTATTATTTAGTCTAAACAGAGCAGAAAATAGAAAAGGAAACATTTCTACTTTTATTAAGGAAAATGCAGGCAATTATTTTCATCTAATGTTATATAAGCAGCTTAAGTACACAGATTTCATATTTGGAAGTAGTGGTTTCAATATTTTTTGTTTCGTTTTCATTTTGCTTTTATTTTCTTGTTGTTCAATCCAGCAGTGATTATATTCAATTTTACTCTGTGCTATGGGAAATAGAAGAGAAATGTAGAATATTTTTTATGTCCGCAATAGAATCTAACACACGCTTCAAGAACTGTCCTAAGTAGGTCTAGTGCTCCAAATGTTGCAGCTACAGGATGGTCAAGCCTCCTTCAGTCTTAGCCTGTGAGTATCTGAAGCCGAGATTTTACCTAAGCCACATGTTATATACAGCACCACAAGAAATAAACTTACT
Organism: Camelus bactrianus; assembly: GCF_048773025.1. Lineage (NCBI taxonomy): Eukaryota > Metazoa > Chordata > Mammalia > Artiodactyla > Camelidae > Camelus > Camelus bactrianus. Next base: position 39,118,783 of record NC_133540.1, read on the forward strand.
GTTGTTTTTATTGTTAAGCCAGTGGATTTGGAGGTTGTTTACAATCACAGCATAATTTAGCCTTCTCTGACTAATACGGACTTTGGTACATAGATTATGGCCCTACCCTAACAGATACCTTCACATGTGACATCATTTTAGTAGTTGGGTAGTGGTGGCTGGGAAAATAGTATGGTACACAATAGCAAAACATTTGATAAAACTGTTCAGACTTAACTTGGGAAGCAGACTATGTAACAAATAGATATTAGTGGTATATGTTAGATGCTTTTGGCTGCTTTTGTCAATGTTTTATATGAAAAAGATGAACTTGGAAAAGAATTGCCTGGAATAAAAGAGTAGAATGAGAAAGAGAAGACTTTGAAGGGCTGGAAAGGGCAACTGCTTCAGGACTTTAAATAATAGGACATAAATTTGAGAAGATAGTTGTGAGATGAAAGCCAATTAATCCTAGCCTGGCAGCAAGGATCAAATCAAGTTTATGGTTATCACACAGTGTTAAAATCTCCTTGGGGATTAATGTAGTGCTGGGTAAATCCTTTCAGTTTATAAATGGTCACTTAGTTTTCCAACATTCCATATAGTCCCACTTTACTCAGTTGTGCCTGTTGGGACTGATATGGACTGAATGTTTGAGTCCCACCAAAATGCATATGTTGAAGCTCTAATCTCAGTGTGATGGTATAAGGTGATGGGGCCTTTGGGAGATAATCAGGTTGAGATGAGTTCTTGAGTTTGGGGCCCTCATAATGAGATTAGTGCTTTAATTAAAAAGAGATCAGAGAGCTCCCTATCTCTGCCATGTGCAGACTCATTGAGAAGATGGTCATCTGAGAGACAGGGAGAGAATTCTCACCAGAATCAGACCATGCTGGCACCCTAATCTTAGACTTCCTACTTCTAGAACTGCAAAAAATAAATTTCTGTTGTTTTTTAAGGCACCCAGTGTGTAATATTTTGTTACAGCAGCCCAAACAGGCTAAGACAGGCCATTACACAGATTTTCTTTATCATCACCAGAAAATATGTGTCCAGTCTTACACTGTCAATATAATATATTCTGAAAATCTGACTGTCTCTTACATAGTCTGTAGTTTTCTAGGGTTGCCTAAGTAAGACACAAACTGGGTGGCCTAAACGATAGAAATATGTTGTCTCAGAGTTCTGGAGACTAGTAGTCCAAGATCAAAGTGTCAACAAAGTTGTTTCCTTGTGTGGGATGTGGGACAGAGTCTGTTCCATGCCTCTCATCTAACTTCTCGTGGTTTGCTGACAGTCTTTGGCATTCCTTGGCTTGTAGAAGCACCACTGCAGTCTCTGCCTTCATCTTCAGATACTATTCTTGAGTTCATGTCTGTGTGTCCAAACATTTATCTGTGTGCTATCTATGTGTGTATGATTAAACCTTTTTATTTTGAAAAGTTGAAAAAATAGTTCAGAGAGCTCCTATGTAATTTTCAATCAACTTCCCCAGTGGCAAAAAATCTTATATAACCTTAGCACAATTATCACAACCAAGAAATTGACATTGGGTCAATGCTATCAACTAAACACTTTATTCAGATTCACTAACTTGTATTTATTCACTAACTTTAATATTCACCCTTTTTTGGTGTAATACTGTCAAATTGTATCATGTTTAGATTTTTATAACCAACATCATACCCAGTGTATAGAACTGTCCCACCTCATCAATGACACTCTGTCATACTTCCCCTGTATAATCATATCCTACCCCAGTAATCGTTGATCTGTTCTCTATATTATAATCTTGTCATTTTGAGAATACTGTATGAAAGAATTTTAACATATATCACATGTTGAGACTGGCTTTTCATTCAGTGCAAGGCCATTGATATCTATCCAACTTGTTTAATATACTAGTAGTTGTTTTTTTTTTAAATTGCTGAGTAATATTTCATTGTATGGATGAACCACAGTTTACATTTAGACTTATGATCCATTTGAGTTAATTGATTTTACTCATCTTTCTGTTTTCAATTTCATTGATTTCTTTTCTCTTTTAAAAAATTTCTTGAAATATAGTTGATTTACAATGTTATGTTAGTTTCTGGTGTACAGCAAAGTGATTCAGTTATATATCTATATATCTCTATATGTTCTCTCTCCCTATGGTTTATTACAAGATATTGAATATAGTTCCCCATGCTTTATAGTAGGACTTGTTGTTTGTCTGTTTTATATATGGTAGTCTGTACCCGCTAATCCTAAACTCCTAATTTATCCTTCCTCTCCCTTTCCAGTTTGATAACCATAAGTTTGTTTTCTATGTCTGTGAGTCTATTTCTGGTTTTTAAATAAGTTCATTTGTATCATTATTTTAGATTCCACACATAGGTGATATCATATGATATTTGTCTTTCTCTGTTTGACTTACTTCACTTAGTATGATAATTTCTAGGTTTTTGCAAATGGCATTATTTCATTCTTTTTATGGCTGAGTAGTATTCCTTTATATACATATAACACAACTTCTTTATCCAGTCATCTATAGATGGACATTTAGGTTTCTTCCATGTCTTGGCTATTATAAATAATGTACTATGAATATTAGAGATGCTTGTATCTTTTGAAATTACAGTTTTCTCTGGATATATGCCTAGGAGTGGGATTACTGGATCATATGGTAACTCTATTTTTAGTTTTTTGAGGAACTTTCATATTGTTTTCCATAATGGCTGCCAATTTACAACAATTAACATTTACACCAACAGTGTAGGAGGGCTCCATTTTTTCCACACTCCAGCATTTATTATTTGTAGATGTTTTATTGGTGGCCATTTTGACCAGTGTGAGGTCACTGTAGTTTTGATTTGCATGTCTCTAATAATTAAAGATATTGATCATCTTCTCATGGCCTGTTGGCCATCTATATTTCTTCTTTGGAGAAATGTCTGTTTAGGTCTTCTGTCCATTTATTGATTGGGTTTTTGTTTGTTGGTTTTGTTTGTTGAGTTTATGAGCTGTTTGTATATTTTGGTAATTAAGCCTGTCAGTCACATCATTTACAAATATTTTCTCCTAGTCCCTAGATTGTCTTTTTGTATTGTTTATGATCTGCTTTGCTCTGCAAAAGCTTATAAGTTCAATTACGTCCCATTTGTTTATTTTTGCTTTTATTTCTATTGCTTTGGGATAGTGACCTAAGAAAAAACATTGCTACGATCAATGTCAGATGTTTTGCCTATGTTCTCTTCTAGGAGTTTTATGGTGTCATGTTTTATATATAAGTCTTTAAGCCATTTTGACTTTATTTTTGTGTATGGTGTCAGGGAGTGTTCTAACTTCACTGATTTGCATGCAGCTGTCCAGTTTTCCCAACACCACTTGCTGAAGAGGCTGTCTTTTCTCCATTGTATATTCTTACCTCCATTGTCAAAGATTAATTGACTGTAAGTCTGTGGGTTTTATTTCTGGGCTCTCTATTCTGTTCCATTGATCCATATGTCTCTTTTTGTGCCAATACCATGCTATTTTACTGTAGCTCTAGTATTGTTTGAAATCTGGGAGGGTTATACCTCCAGCTTTGTTCTTTTCCCCTCAGGATTGTTTTGACAATTCTAGGTATTTTATGGTTCAATATACATTTTAGGATTATTTGTTCTATTTCTGTAAAATGTAAAAAATGTCATGGGTTATTTCATAGGGATCACATTAAATCTGTAGATCACTTGAGGTAGTATGGCCTTTTTAACAATGTTAATTCTTCCAGTATAAGAGCTTGAGATATCTTTCCATTTCTTTGAATCATTTTCAATTTCTTTAATCAATGTTTTATAGTTCTCAGCCTGTAAGTCTTTCACCACCTTGGTCAGGTTTATTCCTAAGTATTTTTTGATGTAATTTTAAAATGTATTTTTTTTTACTTTCCCTTTCTGATATTTTATTGCTAGTGTAAAGAAATGCAGCAGATTTCTGTATGTAACTCTTATATCCTGCTACCTTGTTGAGTATATTTATCAGTTGTAGTAGTTTTTGTGTGGAATCATTTTATATATATAAAATCATGTCATCTCTATATTATGTATCTATAGTATGTCATCTGCATATAATATATAGTATCTATATATCCATATAGTATGTTATCTGTATATAATGACGTTTTCACCACTTAACTTCCAATTTGGATCCCTTTTATTTCTTTTTCTTATCTGACTGCTGTTTCTAGGATTTCTAATACTGTGTTGAAAAGAAGTGGTGAGAATGAGCCTCCTTCTCTTCCAGATTTTAGCAGAAAGACTTTCAACTTTTCACTTTTGAGTTATGTTGGCTGTGGGTTTGTCATGAATAACTATTATGCTGAGATATGTTCCCTCTGTATAAACATTGGTAAGACTTTTTATCATGAATAGATGTTGAATTTTGTTAAATGCTTTTCTGCATCTATTGAGATGATCATGTAGTTTTTGTCTTTTCTTTTATTGATGTGGTGTATCACATTGATTGATTTCTGTATGTTGAACCATCTTTGTGTCTCTGGGATGAATACAACTTGAGAGTAATGTGTGATCTTTTTATGTGTTGTTGGATTTGGCTTATTAATATTTTGTTGAGAATTTTGCATCAATATTCATCAAAGATATTGGCCTGTAAGTTTCATTTTTGGTAGTGTCTTTGTCTTGTTTTGCTATCAGGGTGATGGTGGCTTCATAGAATGATTTTGGGAGTCTTCCCTTCTCTTCAATCTGTTTGGAAAGTTTGAGAAGAATTGGTACAAGTTCTTCTTTGTATGTTTGGTAGAACTCCCTGTGAGGCCATCTGGTCCTTTACTTACTTTTGAGTTTTTTGTTTGTTTGATTATAGATTCTATTTCTCATCTAGTAATTGGTCTTTTCAAATTATTGATGTCTTCTTGATTCAGTTTTGGTGGACTTTATGTTTCTAGAAAGTTGTTCATTTCTTCTATGTTGTCCAATTTGTTGGCATAAATTGTTGATTGTATTCTCTTAAGTTTTTTTGTATGCCTGCAGTATTGATTGTTATTTCTCCTCTTTTATTTCTTATTTCGTTTATTTAGATCCTTTCTCTTTTCGTCTTGGTGAGCCAGGTTGGAGGTTTGTCAATTTTCTTTACCCTTTCAAAAAACCAGCTCTTGATTTTATTGTTTATTTTTCTATTTTTAATCTTTATTTTATATATTTCCTCTTTTATCTCTATTATTTCCTTCCTTCTCCTGACTTTAAGTTTTGTTTGTTCTTCTTTTTCTAATTTTTTTTTTTTTTTTTAGGTGGTAGGTTAAGTTGTTTACTTGGGATTTTTCTTGTTTTTTGAGGAAGGCCTGTATCATCACAAATTTTCCTCTTAAAATTGCTTTTGCTGCATCCCATAGATTTTGTTTGATTGTATTTTCATTGTCATTTATCTCAAGGTATTTTTTAATTTCCTCTTTGATTTCATTGTTGACCCATTGGATTTTTAGTAGCATGTTATTTAGTCCCCATGTAATCTTTTTTTTTTTTTTTTCCTCATTACTATGTCTGTGGCTTATTTCTAGTTCCACACCACTGTGGTCAAAAAAGATGCTTAGAATAATTTCTGTACTCTTAAATTTGTTCAGGCTAATTTTGTGTCCTAGTATGTGGTATATCCTTGAGAATGTTTCATGTGCATTTGAAAAGAATGTGTATTCTGGGGTTTTATTGTATGTTATGTTCTCAAAATATTAATTAACTGTAACTTTTCTATATTATGTCATTTATGATCTCTGTTGCCTTATTGATTTTTCTGTCTGGAGGATCTGTCCATTGATGTCAGTGGGGTGTTTAAATATGTTACTATTGTGTTCCCATCAGTTTCTCCTTCTATGTCTGTTAGTATTTGTTTTATGTATTTTGATGCTCCAGTATTGGGTACATATGTGTTAATGAATATAATATCATTTTTAATATTGATTCTTTTATCATTATATAGTATCCTTCTTTATCTTTCTTTAGAGTTTGTTTTAAAGTCAATTTTGTCTGATATGAGTATTGCTACTCCTCATTTCTTGTCATTTCCATTTGCATAAAGTCTCTTTTTCCATCCCATTGTTTTCAATTTATGTGTGTTCTTTGCCTTAAAGTGGGTATCTTTCAGGCAGCATATTGTAGGCTCTTATTTTATTATCCAATCTGCCATTCTGTGTCTTTTGATTGGAGTGTTTAGTCCATTGACATTTAAGGTAATTATTGATAGATATGTATTTATTTCCATTTTAAACCTTGTTTCCCAGTTGATTTTGTATTTGTTCTTTGCTTCTTTCTTTTTCTTTTACTTTTTCCTTTTGTGGTTTGATGGTTTTTCTTTTGTATTATGCCTGTTTTCTCTTCTTTTTCGTTTCTGTGAATTTATTGCATTTTTTGTTTGGTGGTTACCCTATTTTTCAGATATGTTAATCCATTACTATATCTACTTGCTTTAGACTGGTAGTCATAGAGGCTTAAACACATTCTGAAAAGAGTCTACGTTTTCTTACTGCCCTTCCCTAGATTTTATGAATTGGTGTCCTCTTTTACATTTTCATGTTTATTCTTATGCTGTTCCATGTACTTACTGCAATTCCCGTTGTGATTTTTTTCTTTTCTATAGGTTCTTACTTCTTTTCTGTTTGGAAAAGACATTTCAATATTTCTTTTAGGGTAGATTTAGTATCGGTGTATTCTTTTAGTTTTGCTTGTCTGAGAAATTCTTTATTTCTGCTTCTATTCTATATGATAATCTTGCTGTGGGTAGAGTATCCTAGGTTGCAGATTTTTCCATTGCAGGATTTTGAATATTATCTTGCCACTCGCTTCTGGCCTTTAGTATTTCTGTTGAGAAATCAGATGATAGCCTTATGAGGCTTCCCTTGTAGTTAAGTCTTTGTTTTCCTCTTTCTATCTTTAGAATCTTCTCTCTATTCTGCCATTTTAATTATAATACGTCTTAGTTTAGGTCTGTTTGGGTTCTACTTGTTTAGTACCCTCTGTGCATCTTGTACCTGGATGTCTGTTCCCTTCTTTAGGTTTGGAAAGTTTACAGCCATACCTCTTTCAGATACAGTTTCAATACCCTTTTCTCTTTCTTCTCCTTCTGAGATCCTTATTATGTGTAGATTGGTACACTTTATATTATCCCATAGGTCTCATATATTGCTTTTTTTAAAATTTGTCTTCCTGTATGCTCTTCTGATTGTGTGATTTCCATTATTCTATCTTCTAGATCATTTATTTGTTCTTATGCATTATTTAGTTTATTTAGTTTTCTATTTATTGCCTTTAACCCAACTTTTCTTCTCAGCAATGTGTTTTCTAATTTTAATTACCTTTTCTTTATTGTTTCTAGTTCTTTTTTACAGTAATCTGTATTTCTATAATTAACCTTTAATTCTTTCAGCATTTATATTACCTCCTTTATGAACTTGGGTCCTAATGGACTGGAGAGATCTGTTTCATTGTTTGTTCTTTCAGGGGTATTCTCTTGTTCTTTTAGTTGAGAGAGGTTTTTCTGCTTCTTTATTTTATTTATTTTTCTCTGACTCTAGGAAGTTATGAGACACAGTTATCTACCACGGCCTTAAAGGGCTATTTTTCTATAGGAGTATCCCTGTGTAAGCTACATGAGTCTAATATTTTTGGTGCAAGAGCTGTTTTTATCATGGATGTCTGTCACATCTTTCCTCATGGTGTGCTTGCTGTTATCCCCTTGCTAGTGGATGTGATTGGTGCTGTGGTAACCAGAACCTGCACTGGATATAGAGTGGGGCATCCTCTTTTCTCTGTGGTTGTCACAGCACTGTCAGGGGCCAAGTCTATTCCCCAGTTGTTGAAGTAGAAGCTCCCAGATCCATTTTTGAGCTGTAATGTGAGGAAGGCAGGACTAGAGTGGGCTCCTGTTAGGAGAGGAGGCACTGAGTATTGCTCTGCAAGAGCTGTCCACCAGGAAGTACGCTCTGTGGTGTCATCTGTCACCCATTGTGCAGGCTTACAAACTGCACTGTTGTTGGCATTGCCCTTGGCCCGACTTCAACTGTGAGAATGCAGACAATCAGCCAGATGTCCTTCAGCCCTATGTTCACAAAGCCATCAGCACAGATCCACTGATGCAGATTATTATGTTCCATATTTGATTAAATGTTTCACAGAGAATGACTGGCAAGTATACTTATATGGTAAATTTATTTTCAAAAATGCATTCCAAATAAGGAGAATAAAATAATATATGAGTGATATAGGCCTCTTTTCATTCTTAATCTCTATCTAGTATAATTTTGAGTTTTATTTACACAAGTAATTATTTGAAATTTAACTTGGGCAAAGATCATTTTTAATACTTGCAATGTATTATCAAATTTAATATCATCAGAAGATAACTCAACAGTTGTACCTTTCAACAGAGAAATAGCATTACATTTCTTTCTTAATTTATACAACTGTATGATTATCATAAAAAGTTCAACAAAGATTAATAAAGAATAGAATAAATATTTCAATACTGTCTCCAGACTTACTTTTTAATATTTGGTAGCTATCCTTTCAAAAATCCTTCCTTTATTATTTGTTTTTTTTTCTCTTTTTTGTTTTCTTTCTCTTTTCTTCCTTTCTTCTTCCTTTCCTCACTTTTTATCTTTCTATCTGAATATAGACATTTACATACACACCTGTAATTATCAGGTTGCTAAAATGAGACTCTCCTACCTCAATTTTGTGTCAATACTACAGATAACATATCCTAAATTTAGTATAAAACACATGCTGATTTTCCGTTTTGTGATTCTATCAATTCCCGAGAGAGATGGCAAAGTCCCCCACTATAATTTGGAGCTATGTATATTTCTTCTTCCAGTTATATCAGTTTAGTGTTTCATCTATTTTGCTTTTTACTTTTCTCCTATTGAGGAATAATTGATATACAATATTATTATATTAGTTTCTGAGTATAACACAGTGATTCAACATTCATATATGTTATGATATTATCACCATCTAGTTACTATCTATCACCAATTAAAGTTATTACATTATTTTGATTATATTCCCTACTTGGTATATTATATCCTCATGACTTATTTATCTTATAACTAGAAGTTTGTGTCTCTTAAGTCTTTCACCTACTTCAGCCACTCCTCTCTGCTCCTCCCCCAGCAACTACCAGTTTGTTCTCTGTATCTTTTAATCTGTTTATATTTTGTTTCTTCATATGTTTTCATTGTATATTCTTGCCTCCTTTGATGTAGAATAATTGGCTGTACAATCCTGGGATTATTTCTGGGCTCTATATTTTGTTTTATTAATCTGTGTGTCTGTTTTTGTGCCAACACCATACTGTTTTGATGACTGTAACTTTGTAATATAGTTTGAAAGCAAGGCACATAATGCATCTAGGTTGGTTCTTCTTTCTCAAGATTGCTTTGGCTGTTCAGGTTCTTTTGTGGTTCCACATAACTTTTATGGTTATTTTTTTCAGTTCTCTGAAAAATGCTGTCAGTATTTTGATAAAGATTGCACTGATCTGTATTGCTTTGGGTAGCATGGACATTTTAGCAATATTAATTCTTCCAATCCATGAGCATGGTATATCTTTCCATACATTTTCATTGCTTTCAATTATTTTCATCAAAGTCTTATAGTTTTAAAGTACAGATCTTTCACCTTCTTGGTTAAATTATTCCTAGGCATTTTATTCTTTTTGATGCAATTGTAGTTGAGATTGGGGTTGTTTTCTTCATTTCTCTTTCTAATAATTTGTTATTAATGTGTAGAAATGCAACAGGGTTTTGGTATTAATTTTGTATCCTAAAATTTTTCTGCATTTATTTTTTAGTTCTAATAGTTTTTGGTGTCATCTTGTGGTTTTTCATATATAATATCATACCTAACATCATCTGCAAATAGTTATATTTTTATGCCTTCCATTACAATTTAGATGCCTTTTTATCTTTTTCTTGTTTAATTGCTGTCAGGGACTTCCAGTGCTGTATTGAATAAAAGCAACAAGAGTAGGTGTCCTTGATGTGTTTCTGATCCTAGGGGAGTAGCTTTCAGCTTTTCATAATTGAATATGATGTTGGCTGTAGGTATGATGGGCTTTATTATGTTCAGATATGTTCCTCTATACCCAGTTTTGTTAAGAATTTATATCATAAATGGATGTTGAGTTGTGTCAAAATCTTTTTCTGCATCTAGTAAAATGATGATATGATTTTTATTCAATTTGTTACTGTGGTGTATCACATTGACTGATTTGTGAATATTAAACCACCCATGAATCCCTGGGATAAATCCCACTTGATCGTGGTGTGTGATCTTTTTAATGTATTGTCAAATTTGGTTTGCTGGTATTTGCTGAGAATTTTTGCATCTATCTTCTTCAGTGATACTGTTTTGTAATTTTTTTGTGGTGTCCTTGTCTGGTTTTGGTATCAGAGTAATGCTGACTTCCTAGACTAAGTTCAGAAGTGTTCCTTTCTCTTCAATTATTTTGGAATAGTTTGAGCAGGATAGGCATTCATCCTTCTTTACGTGTTTTATAAAATCCACCTGTGAAAGTGTCTGGTCCTGGACTTTTGTTGTTGGGAAGTTTTTAAATTGCTGATTCACTGTTATTACTGGTAATCAGTCAGTCTACTCATATTTTGTATTGTTGAATCAGTCTGTAGATGAGTCTTGTATTTTTATGTATTCAGCGATTTTGTGTCTTTCGATTGAAGCAGTTAGTCCATTTACATTTAAAGTGACTATTAATAAGTATTTACTTATTGCCATTTTGTTAATTGTTTTCAGATTTTTTTTAGTTCTCTTTGTCTTGCTTCCTCTCTTTTTTTCAGTTGTGATGTGATGACTTTCTTTAGTGTTATGTTTGTATTTCTTCCTCTTTATTTTTTGTGTATCTGTTACAGATTTTTGGTTTGTCATTACCACAAGGTTTATGTATAGCAATCCATGTATATTGCAGTCTGTTTTAAGTAGATCATTGCTTAAGTTTGAGTACATTTTAAAAGCACTACATTTTTAGTTCTCCTCCGTATGTTTTATGATTTGAACATCATATTTTACATCTTTTTATTTTTTGTATTGTTTAAGTAATTATTTCATATACAGATGAACTTAATACTTCTGTCTTTTAACCTTCAGTCTAGCTTTCCATGTGGTCAATCCATTATCTTTACTATATGTTTGCTTTGAGCAGTGAGATATTTTCTTTCACAATTTATTTGTTTCTAGTTATGGGCTTTTCTTTCCCATTTTAAAAAGACACTTTAACATTGCTTTATGTTTTTTAGTGGTGATGAACTCCTTTGCCTTTTGCTTGTCTGAGAAATTCTTTATTTCTCCTTCAATTCTGAATGGTAACTTTCCTGGGTAGAGACATCTTGGTTGTTTTCTTCCTTTTTTATTTTTTTCCCCATTTCATCCTTTAAAGTTTTGACCTGTAAAGTTTCTGCTGAAAAACCACTGATAGTCTTACGGAGGATTCTCTTGTACATACTAGTTGTTTTTCTCTTGCTACTTAAGATTCTCTGTCTTTTACTTTTTACATTTAATCGTAATGTGTCTTGTGAGTCTCTTTGGGTTCATCTTGTTTGGTACTCTGTGCATCTTAGATTTAGATGTCTGTTTTCTTCAGGTTAGGGAAGTTTCTTCAAGTAAGTTTTCTGTCTCTTTCTCTCTTCTTCTTCTTCCTCTTCCTCTTCTCCTTCCTCTCCCCCTCCCCCTTCTCTTCCCTCTCCCCTCCTCCCCCCTCCTCCTCCCCCTCCTCCTCCTCCTCCTTCTTCATGTGAATATAGTACACTTGATGTTTTCCCAGGGATCCATTAAACTATTCTAATTTTAAAAAATTCTTTTAAAAAATGTTTTGTTCCAATTGGATGATCTATACCACCCTGTCTTCCAGATCACTGATCCATTTTTTTGCATCATCTGTTGTGCTATTGATTCCATCTAGGGTATTTTTCATTTCAGTTTTTGTATTCTTCAGCTCTGATTAGTTCTTTTTTTAATATTTTCTATCTCTTTGTTGAGGTTCTGATCTAGAGATTATAATATACGTGTTTAACTTAATACAGTATAATAGCTTAGAGTTTGTGATTTGAGATCTTTGGGAATATTGAGATAGGGTGAATGCATTTTGTATATGAAATGGATGTGACTTTGGTGGGGGCCACAAGGAAGACTGTAATTGGTTGAATGGTGGTCCTTCAAATGATAACGTCCTAATTCCTGGAACCTGTGAATTTTAAATTATTTGGAAATGAATATAAAATAAAAGGCATGGAAAGAAGATTGCTATTCTATGTCAATAAATTTTATGAACAAAATATTATTCTATGATATATTATTTCACAAATTCAGACTTTGGTTACATATATAGCTCACTTTGCAAATTATACGAATGAACAAAATCCAATAGATAACTTGACCCTCATATTTGGTAATGTATGTGACATAGTCAACAATCAAGAATATACATTAGATAATCCTCTGAAATATGTAATTGAGCAATAAAATATGTAAAATTAAGAGCTAAAGTATGTAGCTTAGTCAGTAAAACTTGGCAAGCATAGTAATTAAACAATTTACTGAAACAGCAAAATATGCAAGAAAGAGTAAGAAAATCTTATTTATGAAACTAGTATTGAGTCATCAATAGATAGTTTCAGATAACTTGATTTGAAAAACAAGCTGTTGTAATGATCTATGCTGCTCCATCAGCAAATTATCTACCTCAATCATTGAGCTATATGAAAAATTAATTGGCTAACTATGGAATTTTATGATCGCAACCAAGGAAATTCATTGAGATACTAAAGATGTTATGTGCATAATTTTAAAATGTTAAATGGCATCTTAGAAGGATTTGCAGCTTGCTTCTATTAAATTACCTTCAGACTCCACCCCCACACCTTTTTAACCAAATGTTGACTGACAGATTATTAAAAGCTACAATGTTAAGTTCTTAAATAAAAATGTGTAATAGTAACACATTTCTTTGAATATTTCACCTATGATTATGACCTAGTAATAGTTCTAGACTCTCTCTTCCACTTTATGTAACTGTAAAACTGGACAGAAAATAAAGCAACTGTTTTCAGAAACTGGACTATATAGGGATTGCAAGATTATTATTCCTGACAAAATGTAAATTCATGCGGTGAGCCAATGATATCTCTAGCTCTATGAATAGGGACAATTTCCCAACCACAGAGTAGTAAGCTAAGGACCAAGAAGAACATGATACTTTTACTGAGCTGAGGAAGCAGAAATTAGAGTTCAAGTCAGTTGGACTTGAGCATAGGAGAAAAGGTGTTTGTTCTGGAAGGAGTTCTCAAAATCTGTGCGTGGTTGATTATGAGAAATTAGGTGAGGGCTGTGTCACATATTTACAGCATGAGACTACCAAACTCCTACAACAGAATATATGATATAGAGTTAAAAGGTAGAAATACTAGGGATCAAGTAGGCTTTAGGAACGTTGGGGTCCGAGTAAGCCAAGAGTGGAAAGACCATATTAACTCATTAACATTTCTTCATACATCTAGCATAACATTTGATATACTAGAAAGGTTGAGTTCTATGAATAAGGTCCATGCCTGAGAATGGCCTATTCTATGCCACCCTAGAAAAGCCTAAAACCAACCACAGTAAGACCTGAAGCTATTTGAAGTTGAGTACTAATTCTAGAATTAAAATGAAAAAAATAGTACTAACTGGAATTCATAGCAATTTGAATATTACATAAGAAAAGTTCAGTGAATTTGAGACAGATAAATGATCAATTCTCCAATGAGAAATTTGAAGTGAGTATTTACACTGTGTATGGATGGGAAAGTAGCACGTAATGAAAGTTGAATGGGATGTTGCAGGCACTTTGAGATCAGGTTAGAAAGCTTAGTCTGTTGAGTATGGTATGTTGGAAGTAGAAGCTGATGTTAGATGCTCACAAAATGCTTAGGAGACTCAAAAAAAAAAAAAAAAAAAACAAGTATAGATGGTGAAACTAGTGTGAAGTGTAAAATCTTTTGTGTGGGAAAAATGCAACAGAGCTTCCAAATTTGTTGAATATGGGTCAGAAGAGAGTTTGAGAAGGAGGAATCCAGGAAGTGATGACCCAAATTTCTTAAAATGATTAACTGGATGCATGAAAAAATTATTCATTAATTAGTTTAACAAATATTTTTGAATACCTACAATGTATCAGGCATTGTTTGTGGTGGGGGATATAGCAGTAAACAACATAATCAGAAATTCCTACCTTCATGGAGAGTTTACATAATAGAAAAGACAGACAATTTAAAAAAGCAGTATGGACATAAACACACTCATTGTCACATTTTTTTCTCTGTGAGTTATCATAGCATTTTCTGTATATTTCCCTGTGCTATACAGTATAATCTTGTTTATCTATATGTCCATGAATGACTGAAAAATTGTGCTGAACACTGGAATTTGACACAACATTGTAAAATGATTATAAATCAATAAAAAATGTTAAAAAAATAAAAAAATAAAAAAGCAGTATGAATCATCTTAAAATGCTTATTTTTTCTGTGTGAACTGAAACCCTGCTAACTATCAGACTAAAAAAAAAGTGAAAATATAGTCTTATATCCTTAGTAAAAATTCTCTGAAATATAATTTAGAAGTAACTAACATACAGTTAGATTTATTTTGGTCACTATGAGTATACCTGGTGGAGACTGAATATTAGGGAAAAAAGTAGCAATATTTAGCAATACCTAGTAAACATTTTAGCAATTCTATTTGAAGGAATTAACTCTGGAAGACAGCCAGCCATGTGTACAAAGATTACAGTTTACAGTATTGAAAAAGTGAAGAGCCTAAATGTCTGAAAATAAGTGATTGATTTAAAAAATACATCCCAAAGTACAATTATATTAGTAGTTCCCAAGGCTCTGTTCATCAGAATCAATTAAGGAGCTTGATGAAGCTCCAGATTTTCCTACTTCACCCAAACTATTTGAGTCAGCATTTCTGATGGTAGATTCTGACTCTCTTTGCATTTATTGATGTATAGTTGATTTAAAATATGATGTTAGTTTCAGGTGTACAACATATTGATACAATATTTTTATAGATTATACTCCATTTAAAGTTGTTATAAAATATTGGCTATTTCCCTGTCAGCCAAGGGAGGCTGATGTGAAGTTCTAGGAGGTGAGTGGCCCAAATGAAAAAATGCATGAGGAGTTGCCATACTGCTGGACAGACTTCAGCCGGAGACACCATGGGTTTAACAGCACTTTATTGCCACAGGGAGGTGCGCGCCTATGATGCACCTGTCCTGCTTTTACTTGTTTTTCTGTCAGCAAATGCGCAGTCTGAGTTTCTTTGTTCATTAGGCTTACAGAATATCTCTGGCACATGCGTACTTCTATTTTCTTTGTTCTAAATCTTATATAATTGACACATGCGTGGAGCAATTATTTACTGCATCCTACAAACGTGCTCTGTAGTCATGGCCTTGGGTCCCACAGCCTCAACTCGTCTCAAGGCCAGCTCACATTCCCCATGCTGTACAATATATCCTTGTAGCTTATTTTATACATAGTAGTTTCTACCTCTTAATCCCCTACCCCTATCTTGCCCTTTTCCCCCTGCTCTCTCCCCACTGGAAACCACTAGCTTGTTCTCTTTATCTATGAGTTTGTTTCTGTTTTGTTACAGTCAATGCTTAATTTTTAGGTTCCACATATAAGTGATAACATACAGTATTTGTCTTTCTCGATTTAACTTAGTTTACTAAGCATGATACCTTCCAAGTCTGTCTGTGTTGTTGCAAGTGGCAAGATTTCATTCTTTTTTCATGGCTGACTAATAATCCATTAAATATATGTCACATCTTCTTTATCTTTTCCTCTGTTGATAGGCACTTGGGATGCTTTCATATCTTGGCTATTATAAATAATGTTGCTATGAACATTGGGGTAGGTTTATCTTTTCAAATTAGTGTTTTCATTTTCTTTGGATATCAATCCCAGGAGTGGACTTGCTGGGTCATATAGTAGTTCTATTTTTAATTTTTTGAGGAACCTTTACACTACTTTCAGTAGTGCCTGCACTAATTTACATTCCCACCAACAGTTTACCTGGGTTCGCTTTTCTCTACATCCTTACCAACATTTGTTATTTGTGGTCTTTTTTATGGTAGCCATTCTGACTGATGTGAGGTGATACCTCATTGTGGATTTGATTTCCATTTCTCTGATGATTAGCAATATTGAGCATCTTTTTAAAATTGAAATACAGTTGATCTATAGTATCGTGTAAACATCTTTTCATGTACCTGTTCGCCATCTATATGTCTTATTCAGGTCTTCTGCCCATTTTTCAGTTGGGTTGTTTGTGAGTTCTTTTTTCTTGGTATTGAGTTGTATGAGCTGTTTATATATATTGGACATTAATCCCTTGTCGGTCATATCATTTGCAAATATGTTCTCCCATTCAGTAGGCTGAGAAACTATATTTTTAAAGCAGTTCCCCAAGTGATTTTCATGCAAGCACAGTCATTGATACATACAATGGAATGCTGTGTGGGCATCAAAAATTTGTGGCAGAAAAATTAGTGACATATAGGATACCTAAAATATAATACCCTGTTGAGCATAAGAGTAATACCAAGGAGTATGTACATTATAGTATAGTTTTATTACCTACAAGACACACATACACACACACACACACAGAGAGAAACACATACACAGTTTCACAGTTTTATAACACTAAATAGAACAACACATTTAAATAATAATTATGATGATTTTAAATTGTGATATGACTAATATTTAACAATTAACACTTAAAAGCCTGTGTCAAGATATGCAGATGCTTCTATTTTCCTAGTTTTAAATTTAAAAACTTAATTGAGAGAAACAGGTCTTCTTAATCACCTTCTTAAAAAGGATGTTTTGGAATTGTAGACAGCTGCAGAAACACAGATCCTGAAAATAGGAGACTGAAACACAGTTTCATTGTCCTGAATCAGACTTTTAGAATAATTTGTTGGTAATGCTTGCTGCTTGGTGAAGTCTCATAGCATAGCTAAATTAATGACTCTAGAGATGAGGAGTCAGATTCCTAATATAGTAAACTAGCAGAAAGACAGGGTTCTTAAACTCTATTGTTTCTTTCACCCTTAAAGCTATTTACCTGTTCAGAAAGGCCTCATGTATAAAAAGTTATTAATACTCAAAATGAGAAAATTTAATAGGAGGTAGAAGAGAGAATTCAGTTAGAGGATGCCAGTGAAGTACAAAACAACCTTCAAACTTCCTGATCAGCAGTTAGTCAACTGAAAAGGACTTTTACTTATGCTCTGAAATATAACTGTGACATTACCGAGGCAATTTCTTGTAAACTATATAAACTGTGATTTATCATAAGTATTTGGTAAGTATAGTATTCCTATTACTAATTTGATCAACATAGTTTAGTCTACAAATATTATGTATAATATAATTTCCAAAAATTAGCATGTAACAAATTTCCCATAATGGGAAAATAATAATGAACATAATTATACTTAGGACAAGTGAAACTTCAGGGTGCTGCAGTGCCTTATATTGTTGTTATGAGTCTTTGTTTTTCTTACATAAATATTTAACCTACACAGGAAAATGAGGATGACTGACCACCAATTCTATGATATACTTTGAGAAGGAATTATATAATAGGTTTTGTTGTTTAGTTTTATTTATATTTGCTTTGTGTATAGGTTTATAATTATTGGGATATGATATAAAAACAGAATTTTCTTATAAAAGAAAAATATGTTATTTTCTACCAAGGGATTTAGTTATTGATTGGTCCCTGTTGTAAGTTCAAAAAATATTGACCAGTTTGTTTTATGAAATGAAAAAACAAAAGAAAACACCCAGTGAACTTACTTTCTCTGAAAAATTACTAGGGCTGTAAGAAAATTCCCCAGTCAGTGGCTGTCTGGCCCCCTGTGTAGAATCAACAACCAACATGAATTAATGATGTATGCTTTGTGAGTCTAAAATTTTAAGATTTTGTTATTTGGGCATATTACCAATGTCTATTTAGTAGTAAGTGCTACATGAATGATATCGCCACTGTTTGTTGAGGAAAGAGTCAAGTAAGTTGAGGTAGAATAGAGATCAAATCTAAACCTGAAATTTTGACTGTTTGATCTCAGGTAAATTTATTTCACCTTTCTAGATATCACTGTATATCCTTGGGAAAAAAACCTAATAAACTCCCCAAATTAACAAAATACAGAGTAGAAGGCACTTAGGTTGCAGAGTTTTGTGATTAATGAGTGATAATGCAAGAATCTCAACAGGTTGCATGACTCAGAATTAGCTTTAAAAAAGCTCTGTTTTCTTGTTTTGTGGAAGCAGACTGATGTGGTAGGAGAACTTCTAATTTCATTTCTAAATTCTGTACAATCTTGTGAGAAGTCACTTAAATTCTCTGAGCTTTTATTCTCTCATATTGAAATGAAGAATACTCAAGTTTTGGGATCTTAACTGTAGGGTTTTGTCATTCTCAATTGCAATTTCCTTATGCTTAAAATGAAAATAGTTGTGCTAAGATTAGTATATATTAATGGGAATTAAATTTGAAATTATGCATATATAATTATAATTTAAATTGTACATAAACATTGTGTGTTTTTGAATGTATTATAATATGGGCTATATATGCAATATTTAAGGCAATATTAAAAATATACAAGTGCTCAATAGATTTTTTCTCCTCTATCCTTTCTCTTATTAATTTTGACTTCCAAGACTGACACTAAATACCTTTTGGAGTAAGAAAACTAGAGAATGTGATGACATATACATTTTCATGTCAGGTTTCAGAAAAGAAAGTTATGTTGAATTTCAAGAAATGTCCAAACTTTTTCAATCTCCTGGAATTTTAATAATATGTCATAAAAATGTAAAAATTCTTCTGTAATCATTTTTATGCCTCAAAACATAGCCTTAGATAACATTGAGATGGATGGATTTGATGTGGAAAGACATTGATAACAGTGGAGGATTTGAGGAATAAAGCTGGTTTAAAGCAATCTTTCTACACTTTTTTGTTTGGAGTTCTGACTGCCAATGCTGAGATGCTTCTGTTTAGAACTCTGCTTTATACAGAACTGTCAAATTCAAAGTGAGACATTCTTCTTTGAACCTTCTTTATTGATTAAATGAGTAATCATTTCAGAAAAAACAGAAATATCCAACTTCCTTGCATATTAACCAACACAAAGAAATAATTTCACCTTGGCTTTTAGAATTAGCATAACCAACCATCACTCTGATTAAGGTGTCTCCCGTTACTCTTAATTTTCTTATTCCAAACTCAAGGGAACTCAGTTGCAATTGTCAACTTTTAAAACATAAAGGTTAGCTGTTTGGCCAGCAAAATTGAGTTTTTTCAGGAATAGCAAAAGAACTGCAATTTGAGACATGCAAACTATGGTGAACCATAGGCAAATCTGGAGAACAAAGGAGAAGAGCTTTCTTTTTATAGAAGAAAGGAGGGTGTTTGGAAGGACTGTTTTGAATGAAGCTTCATTGGAGGAGAGCAAGAATTCAGGTCTGTGGAGGCCTCTTACTGAGTTGTAGTAGTTTCTCATTGGTTGGGTTGTTACTGGGCAAGGAAAAAAATCTTCCTTCTTCCTGCTGGGGTATATAAAGCTTCTTTCTGCTAGGGTATGTATAGTAAGCTGTAAGCAGCAGTACAGACATGAGAACTGCCCCTTGAGGGCTTCCTGACTCCATTTGAATGAAGTTTTCCTATATTCATTTCCACATTTCCCCTTTTGATCAAGATTTTTTTCTCAAAAGCATCACTGATCAAGAATCAGGTTTTTCTTATTGCGTGGTTTTGTCCCTCAGTGCCAGGAAGGACCTTTCCTGGCTGTCATGTCTCAGTAAGAAGGAAGGATAAGAGGGAGAACTCTCAGGCATTTCTCAGTCTATATCTTACTAATAAGTTCTTAAGTGTTAGAGTTCATCTAGAAGCATTAAGCTATCATCACCTTATTATACCTTGTTTCTACAAGAATTTGACAGGCAAATATAAAATTTAAAAATAGTTATGGAAAGCAGAGTTAAAAGTAATATGACAAATCCAGTTTGTATAATGGTTCTGAACCAGGATACTAGACCTGAGGGTGACCAACTAAACAAATCAAAGGACCATGGAGAATCAGATGGAATTTATTGCAACCAGTGCACTTGTTCCCTGATCTTGTATACTTGAATTTCTACTTCTCCAGAGACATTTGTCCATGTGCAACAGGCAGTATTTGCTATGGCATAATCACCTCCTTGTTCAACAAGTAGATAATCAAGGACTATGCAATTATTCAAAACTGTTTTAACTATTGTTGTTAGGCTGCTATTGCTTTGGCATGGAATTGGATAGCTCTTCTAATGTTAGGGAGAGAGTTCTGATCATGTTTACTGGCACTTAGTCTGACTCAAGGGAGAAAGTTGCTTTCTGTGGAGGCAAACTTGGCATCATATACGTCTCTTAGGTTGTTCCTATCTGAATGTGTGGATCAGGACAGGAAAAGTGACAGCCATGGAGGCCAGTGAAAATTTAAGGGTCTGTAGACCACACTTGCAGCTTTATCTGGTTACTTTTGCCTTGTGTCTCTTTCTTTGCGTAGAGCCTGGACACAAATTTCCCCACGTTTGGGTGTTAATCAGAGACAGGGAAATTGACTAGGGTGATCCATAGATCAGAATTTTTGCTGATAAATCCAGCAATCTGAAAGGTTACCTCCTTTGGCAATGGCCTGGGAGAAACAGATGATGATGTTTTTCTTTCCTGGTTAATGCCAGTATAAAAAAGCAATATAAATGAAAAATGTTGCAAACCATATCAGTAAAAAAAATGATGCTGCAGTCATCAAGTCATCAGCTACTATCCCCACCGCTAACAGTGAGCAGAGGGAACTCAGGAGGGAGACAAACAGGCAGCCAGGCCTCTATAGCCATCCCCAACAGTGCACCTTGAGGGAACTCAGGATATGAAAAGAATAGGATACTGGCCCTAGATAGCTAGTTGCATATCAAAGAAATGACTTCAGTGAGCCCAGATCTTTGCATCTTCCCATTCATAGAAAAGCATTAAATTCCTTAACTTGTAATATCTGATTCTCTTTAATTAACAGTAATCTTTTAATGTTCCAACTATCTGGTCTGTGTTGTAAAAACTCATATATATTCTCACTCTTCCCTTGTCTCTTTGGAGCATTCTCTTAGAGCGATCTGAAAGGCTCCTTCCCAGGCTTGAGTCCTCAGAAAGTCCACTGAATAAAACATAACTCTCAACTTTAGGTTGTGCATTTTTTTCAGTCAACAAAAGAAAGAGAAGAAGTGGTTTTTTATTTAACTGAAGTATGAAGTCTTGATCCAGCCATCTACATTGATGTCAGCTATTTCTCTTCCTTATCAATTTGATTCAGAGTTTTTCAATATTTTACAGGACTAAATGTCAGGTGTATACCCAAATTCAAGTCCCTGAAGTTTAGTAAGGAAGACTTAGTATATTCCCTTCCAAGGAGATTCAAGGGCACTTTTTGGCTCTTACTGATTCCAAATCTGAAGGGTGGGAGGAAATTGGAAACATTCCTTTAGAGAGTCATAGCCAGGCATCTGAGCAAACTATAATTCAGGATCCAGTTATATACCAGTTTATAGGTATATAAGAAAACCTCAGAAACAACAGGATTAGAATCTAATATTGACAAAGGAACAAACATAGTTTTTGTCTCTCGATTACCCCCATTTTAATCAAAGATAATCATAGTTAAACTAATTTATTTGCATTAAAATTTGCCTGATTATTTATATGAGTGCAGCAAGAATAGTGAGTGGGCATATAAGCTCCTTTTTAGACTGTTTTGCTGAAACCTTCTGGACAAAATACTAGGCCAATTTTTCCAAGGGGCTTTATTGGCTCCATAAGTCAACCTAGTTCCTTAAAACTATCTGATGATATCTGAGTCTATGCACGTCTCTTTCAAAAATGACATTCCAGTCAAAGCCTTGGTAATATAATCAGTGTTTCTACTTGCCCTGTTACAAGAACAGGCATGTAAATTCAGTGTATGTAAATAAATAACTTTGTTGTGAAAAGAACACTCAAGAATTTCAGAATTACAGGGGTCAGGTCGGGAGTAAAAGTAAATGTTTCACTTTTGTTTGCAAAAGTATATTTTACCAGATTGTTGTAAGTCATTAATTAAGAGAAAATGCTTTCTTAAATCTTGAAAAACAAAACATTAAGGAACCAGTGTTGTTTCAAACAAAAAGTCATAAAAATTGTAATCATCCTTCTCAGTTCATTGAGTCCCATGCAATGAATACTTGTTCTGCTTGAATACAGTTTTTTTCCATTATTCTGAAAATTTTTATCCAGTTTAGTTTTATCATCCTATAGTTATCAGAAACTTGTACTTGCCAATTTTTTTTTCTTGAATCTCCTTGAAGATAAAGTACTTTTGCAGGAAGGCTATTGTAAGAGCACCAGAATAAAACAATAACTGTCTATAAATGACAAAAGACTTAAAAATGTCAATAATTGAAGATCTGATGAAAGTTAAGTTATAATGAAGTTGACAAGAATATTTGGTTATTTCTGTGACACACGTTTTAAGATAACAACCAGAATTATGACTGATAGTAAAAGGACATATCAGATTCAGATTTCTAGGAATTTCATACAATCTCTGGAAAACTTGTAACATATAGCTATGCAAATACAGCATAAAAATTCTTAGTATTTCTCCTTGTTGAACAGTGCTTCCCATGCAATTTAACATATCAAGTAAGCCAAATTAGTTTAAAATCTCTTTTATAAAAAATCTTTTGAGATGTTCAAGGGGTCCCCTGAAAAATTCTCAAAGTTATTTTTTGGTCCAAGAAATTTAATTTAGAATCTGATTTTTGGGAAGTTTGTAAAAAAACAGTGAAAGGTTTTGGATACTTGACTAAATTTAATCACAGATTATAATGAAACGATTTTTAATTATCTACTTAACCAAAGTGACAAAAATTTTTTCACAGGCAAACTTAGAAGATTACATAGTTCTGAGCAAAAGACTCTGTTTCCTAAATAATCAAAGACCTGATAAAGACAGTAGGAAGCATAGGAAGCTATTTTGATAAAAGAGACTTCTTTTATTTTGTTTTAATAGGCAGATTACTTCAAAAGGTAAAGAAAAACCTTTCATAATCTTTTGTCAAGCGCAGACCCAATAGTGCAAACAAACTTAGTTCTTTTAGCAGAGAGAAAACAGGATTCTAACCTTATACCAGTTTACCTTTAACAGCAAAATTTATTCATTCAATTTTCATTCCAGTCTCATTCCTGACCGTGAACGAAATTCCTTTCCAAAGACTCCTTTTCCACAAACCATCTACAACTTTATTTTTTACATTCAGATTTTGTTCTATGTTTTTTCTCTTTCATATTCTTAAATAACCAACCTTTCTTAGGAGAAAGTTACTTTTTTTTTTTTCCTCTCTCAACAAAATGCCTTTCTATCCCTCATACCTTCTTTTACTGAAAACATGCATCTTACTTTTCTTGCACATGGAGATTCCTTTCTTATTATTCCTAGTAGCCTTAACCACACATACTACATTTTAAACCCGTAGAAACCTTTAATTTCCAGTGAAAGCTAAGAAGTAAACAATTGTGAACTTTCTTTTATGGTAGCATTATGTAGCTTGGCAACTTTATAAATAATTTTGATAATTTCTAGAAACATATGCTTTCTCATAGAAAGTAATCTCAGCATGGCATAACACATGTTTACTAAGAGACCCAAATATCTTTAGTCCCTCTGTAAAAGGAATTAAAAAGTGAATAAGCCTGTGGTCAGTTATTTAATGTTTCATTGTTTTAGCTTAGTTGGGTATAATTTGTATATTCAATGAATTTAACTTAATTCACTTTTTAACTGAACTCAGCAAGACTCTGAGGTTCTAGTTTACCAAAAGATTTTGGGAAACTATTTTTAAAAGTTTATCTAAAACTTTTTATCCTACTTACATCTATTTAATTTATTTGTTTTTAATAACTATGTTTAGATTGCTTATGAAAATGTAATCATACCAAGTTATTTTTCTTGCATACAGATTTTGTAACATGAACTTATTTGACAAACTCAGGTTGAATAAAAATTAGATGATTGTATTATATTCAGTATTGATATAAGTAATCAGTACTGATACTTAAACCGGCTTTAATATCAAATACTTTCCCTGACCATGTAAACCTGAAAAGCATTTGGATGAAATTTCTATTATATTTCTGGGAATTTTATGAGTGCTTAATTCATATAAGTGTTTGACTTTCTTTACGTCAGTTAAATAGAGATTTTTTCTTCTACAAATTTTAGTAATACCATCTGGAGGTAGAAACTATCACATATCTACAACACGTATATCGACACATGTAAACATACATCAGATACAAGCAAACTTTTAATTTAAAATTTCTGCTATGAATCAAGTACAATACTACAGAACTCACTAGTTTTAAAAGAACAGTTGAAATAAGTTAAGTTTATTTGTTCAGATGGCTAAAGCTTCCCCCCTAACCCCGTGTACATTTAGCTTAGAAGAAAAGACCTAAAAGAAAATTCATATCAGGTTCTGAATATTAGCTACCCTTTGGCTAAATTTTTGGTCATAGGGTTATTAAATCCTTTCAGATATTTTGTCAGATTTCAGCCAAGATAAACAGTAAATATTTCTGGCAGTATTAGATACTGGACTCAATGGACTCAAGAGGCATCTTCAAAGAGGCTAAAAAAGGTTGGTACCTTCCCAAGATCCAGAGTCCCTCCCAAAGATAGCCAAAAGAAAGAACTGACAGCCTATGTGTCTCAGGCAGGTAGAAAATGAAGCCAAGTTTTTAGGACATAAAGTGAGACAACCAAGAAAGCAGTAGCTATCCCTGGGAGAGAAAGGATAAATAACCAATGGATCTGAACTTGAAAGGAAGGGATAATGTGAAATTTTATTTGCCTCTCTTAGTTGTACACTATAGACAGAGATTCAAGGGAGTTGATTCTTCACGTTTTTCTGACTTCTGCCAAATCATTGTTGGGATCCTATCTGCAGGTTCTGAGTTGGATTTAAAGTGGAGAATGTAGCTATGGTATTTACCAGAATTTTTTGTTAGAGAAATAAAATAAAATAGATTGAACTAAATTCCCTTGTTTACTTTTCTCAAATTCCATTCTCCTCTCCTTTTCTCACTCTTCAGAGGTACTCTTAATTATGAATTTGATGTTTTCACCCCTAATTGTAATACATTGGTATGTATGAGTAAAATAAAATTATTGTATTCCATGTTTTTGAACTTCTACAAATTATCTTAATCTGATTATATTGTTCAGCTATTGTCCCTGTTTGTGTAACTTTATGAAGTTTGATTTATTTCCATTGTTATTTGTAGTTCTAGTTTGTTTATTTAAATTGCCATCTAATACTGCATCTTATAAACATACTATAGTTTTGTCTTTCTACTTTCTAAGACATTTGGTTTCTTTCCAAATATTACAATTAATGTTACAACAAACATTATGAAGGTAGCTCTTTATGCAAAAGTGAGAGATAATTATTGAGTGCAGAGCAAGAGCACATTCCAAATTTCTTCATATGGCCAAATTGTTCTTTAAAGTGGTTTTATCAGTTACAATCCTATTGGTGGGCATGAGAGCAGACAGTTTACTCTCTAAATTTTTCTAGTTTTTTTTTTTTTTTCATTTTTCCAAATTGTTTTCTGAGTTTTTTTTCTCCTTTCTTAGTTGTTAGGTTCCTCCCCACCTCCCTGCCCCCCACACCCTTGGCCTTTCTCTCTCTTTCTCTCCCCTCCTCTCCCCTTTTCTTCCTCTCTGTTTAACACTTTGGAGATACTAGTTCATTATTAATTATGTGCATTGCAAATATCTTCTCCCAGTCTGTAACTTGTTTTTCATAATTTATTTTATTTTAGAACAGTTTTAGATTTGCAGAAAAATTGGAAAGATAGGAAATTGTCATATACCTTACACCTAGTTTCCCCTAGTATTAGCTTCTTACATAAGCATTGTTTATTATTTAAATTAATGAACCAATATTAATATATTATTATTAATTGAAGTCCATACTATATTCAGAATTTCTTTATTTTTAATCTAATGTCCTTTTTCTGTTCCAGGATCCCATCTAAGATACCACATTACATTTAGTTGTCCTGTGTTCTTAGGCTTTTCTTGACTGTGACAGTTTTTCAGACATTCCTTGTTTTCGAGTACTTGTTAGCTGTTTTGTAGGATGCTTCATTTTTGGGATTTGTCTGTTGGTTTTATCATTATAAGGCTAGGTTGTAGACTATTAGGAGGAAGACCACAATGGTAAAGAACCATTTCATATCAAGGGTACATACTATCAGCATCATTTATAGCTGTTGATGTTGACTTGAGCATCTGCTTGAGGTAGTGTTTGTCAGGATTAGTCACTGTAAAGTTACTATTTTTCCCTCTTTCCATACCCTTTGGAAGGAAGCCACTATGTACAGCCCACACAATAGGATTCAGGATACTGTTGTTTTTGTCATAATTCCCACGTGGATAAACTCAAACAAAGGTATTTTTTAACCTTAAAGATGACACTGCCTCAAAAGACTTGATGTGTACTGCATGAATAGAGGGAAGTATTTATTCAGAATGAAAAAGCCACATGAAGATTTATAATTTAAGACAAAGGTATATCTAATACTCATAGGGGTCATAGAAACATAAAAAAGTAAAATTGTTCTCTTTCCTTGGTAGTTTATAATTTATTTAGTGATAAACCTGAGAAGACATATAAAATTTAAAAATTAGACTATATAGTTTTTAAAGACTTTTAAAAAAAGATTTTTGTTTTTGATGTGTACATTTATATAGAAGGAAACATTTACATGATGGTTACTTACACTGATATTTTGCAACAGAATCAATAGTTATTCTTTTATTAAAAAGCAGTAAAACAAAACAAAACATGCTGTGGTTATTCCATCAAAGATTCTGATTAGGAAGTGTAGAGTTGTTCCAGACAATATGAAAATTAAATAAACAAGCATATTGCATACAAGTATAATAAACACCCAGTGTTGCTAAGCACAAGTATCAACACTGTTCTCACTTACCTATGTATGCATTAGTTACTTATAAGATAAAAAAATATGTTGGGGGAATGAAGAAAGAAAGAAAGAAAGGTAAGAGCATGCCATTTAAGTTATTCCATTAAGTTAGATTTGGAAATAAATACAGGACTTGGACTGGAAGAGAGGAATAGTGTGGGAATTTCAGGCAAAGCACATCATTGGAATAAAGGTTCAGATGTAGGCTGTCCCTGTGCGTGGAGAGGGCAGTAAGGAGAGTAGTAATTAGTGAGTGGAAATGTTTAGGTATGAGTAAGATGGTTACTAAAGAGAAGCCAAACAATATATTTGTGGAACCTCTATTTAAAAATCCTGATAATCCCCTATTCCTGTAGATAAAAAACAATAGTCCTTTAATGTTACATACAAGGATTATCAACACCTCCATTCTACCCATGCTTTCAAGTTCATCTTCCACATTTTCTTCATCTGTATCTTAATTGCCATCCATAGAAGCCATTTGAATTTCTTTGAAATCATCATCTCTAAGATGACTGTTTTCCATACCAACCACAGGCCCTCCCCTATACCCCAACCCTTTTCTCTAAATATTATCACTACTGTGACTCTTTCTTAGACTACCTCTTTCCATCTTGCTCTCCATACAATTTCCCTAAGTCAAGGCAAATTTTTATCTCATACATACCTCTGTTAGCATTTCCCCCTTTCCCTACTGTGTTTGTAATCTTTTCCCTATGTGCCTTTTTCTTTATCCTCATAAATTCTTTGAGGACAAGATTTCTATGTGTTTTTGTATTTAGTGCATCCATCACAGAGACTGCAGCAGAGTATTCTGTCCGTGAGTATTTATAACTGGAAGGCTAGTGGTGTAAGACCATCCACAACTTAGGTATAAAGTTTATGGGGCAGCAAATCGGTTGTGGACAATTCCCTATGTATAGGCCACTGTGCCTTTCATTATATGAATGCCACACCTCAGGTTTATAAATTATCAGAGAAGAAATCAGGGCTTGCATCATAGTCAACTATCTATAAATTAGCCATCTACAAGGTCTAAGAACACTGTCCAACAGATATGCCTTATATGGGAAATGACTAAGGCACAATTAGAGCTCACTGAGGAGTTTTGTGTTTGAAGTAATGACAATAATCTTTAGTAGGAAATGGAAAGCGAGCAAACAACCAAGATATGCTGTGTCACAGTAACAGTAAAGTCACTCTTGTTCCCTGAAAGATGTTTGCATTCTTAATGAGACCTGCTAAGATGTTTTCCTCTTTTTTTTTTCTCATTTAACAGTGTATACCTAGAATATTTCATCAGCTGTGTTCACCAAAATGACTTGACCTCTTTCATCTTTACCTTGAAAGAACCAAGGTAATAAGAATAAATAAATCTAATAGTGTAGAAGAGACAAATCCTATCTTCTGAGAACAGAAACTAGATCTAACATTTTTATAAGATTTAATAATCAAAATGAAACTATTGGTGTTATACTCTCTGGACTTGTAACAATGGTTTTCAAGAAGGATTGCTTGGCAATTTCATTAATTAAAAATAAACTAAAATAATTATATTGAATTGTATCCATTAACTTCCTATTCTCTCTTAAGAAGAAATTGGATATTATATATTAAGTCTAAAATATTTGCACATGTCCTCTTCAAGAGTTTGATCATTTAAGATCAAAGCCAAGAGTAAGCCTGAAAGGAATGTAATTATTTTTTCACAGCTGTTTGCTATTTTGCCACTGAAAGAACAATAATAATTCACTAGACATATTTTTAAAGTGAAGAATGAGTTTAAATTGTGATTGAGGGCATGTGTTGGTAAGGCTGAGTTACTTATGTTAGCCAGTGAAACTAGTCCTTGTCTTGGATGATGAACGGTCCCTAAAGATTCTTAGAATTTCTGTATCATGATTTTTGTTTGTTTGCTTTAGCCAAGGTTGTTACGAAAAGGAAAGAAATTCTTGAATAAAACTATGAATGACACTTTGGTTAAATGACACAACTTTATCAAAAGGCTGTGACATTGATTCAGATAGCCAACTATATAATTTAGTGCCTCCATCTACTTTGTTTCCTTAGTAAGGATAAATATTACTCTAGATACGTGTAATGAGGAAGTCAGATTTCAGGTTTGGTTCCTAAAGTTTTCTGTTTATTTTGCCCTGTTGTACTCTATCTTCTGTGTCTTGTCCTGAATGATTTCACCTTAATTATTGTGTTAGCCCTCTTTGTGTTAATTCATGGATATTTCTCTCTGCCTTTACTCTGTGTTTCTTACTGAGAAACAATGAAAAATGTTCCTTTATTTCAGAAACAAGAACATAAAAAAGGACAAACAAACAAGCAAAGAAAAAATTCAAACACATGCTTGCTGCTGCTTGTTTCAGTTGGGCTTTTCTACTCTCTTGCTTTCTGTATCTCCTCATTGATGTTTTGCCAACATCAAGAGGAGGCCAAATTGAAAAATAGTTGAAGTCCCTAACTTTATGAAGGCTGCTCTGATTGCTTCTATGTTGACTAATGAAAATTTGGAAAGGAATTTTAGTGGAACTCTTAAGGAAAAGAGAGCTTCTAGGAGTCATTCCCTCTGCACAAATGATCCCTAATAATCAGTCCTCCCTTATCTGTGCTATTTATTTTCAGTCTTCCATTTGATCTGAAAATGACTTTTGGATTAAGTAGTTAAAAGTAGAAGTGAAGGGCAAAGTGCTGGTGTGGCACTTGGGACATAAAATCTATTCTCAAAGGAAAGACTTGAGGTCTTCTTCAAGAAAACTGTGACCAGGCTACAAAATTAAAAGTGTGTTCTACTTTTTGTGCGCTCTGGGTTCTGCTCAAGCAGAGTGTAGAGTCATTGTCACCAGCGAGGTGTACGTGTTGACAGGATCAACTCAGTGGTTTTCAGTGTTTATTGTGCTCACCTTTCACAGATTTCTGGCCTCTCTGGGATTTGTAACCATTTGTAGAAAGGATTAGGGTAAAAGCTACCTTTGTGCAGAAGAGTTATTTTATTTTTCTCATATTCAGTTTTGTAAAACTTTCCTATTATACATTATTGCACCTAGGTTCTAACTCAAGTAGGAAACCTCATAGTTCTCATCACTTCCTTCATTTTTAAATTCTTATAATACGATATTTTTCACAGATAAGGATGTTGAGAATGGTCATTATTTGATGTGTAAATGAACAGATGTGTTAGAAGAAATTCTTATTGGACTCCTCCTAAGGACCTCATCATTACTGTAATTACTGTAGTTTCTTAATCTTAGAGAGGCATTGAATTTCAGAGGTAGGCTTCAGTAGTTTCATGAAACACCCCCTGCTATATCCAGCCTTCATTATTTGACTTGGGAGTGAGTATTGTTTTAATCCTCTGCTGTTTTGTATGAAAAATGGGGGACATATCCTGGTTAATCAAACCTTTTCTATATTCACATAGTTATTATTCCCTTTCAGAAATCACAATTTTAATGAATGTCCAAGATAGAAATATTAACTCCCATTCTCACACATTTATAAAGCACAGATTGTTCCTAGGCATATTTGCTATTGTTCTTTACTATTTGCCTGACACTGTTTTGCAAGTATTCTTTTGTAAAAACATCCAATAAAGGATAAAATAAAATTAGAACATCAAGACAAGTTTGGTAAGACCTTCCTAAAATCATAATAGCTCATTGTGGTACTATAAAATGTTCTTCTTGGTAGCACAAAGAAAGAAGATACCAATTACTATCCTCCAGAATTTGAAAAGAAAACCAAGCTTTCAATTGATAATCTAAGGTTAACTTTTGCCATACAGACTTCACTTACAAATAATATACATACTATATTTCCTACCATCCACTCTGGAAACTTCTACTGAACTTTCTTCGTTTTGAAGTCTCTACTATTCTGTGAGAAAATTAGTTCTTGGGATAGTCTGCTCATTTTAGCAGACTTGCTGTGATAACATATCATATTTCTCTTAGGGGACATTCTTTCATAAACACATGGCCTAAACTGTCCTTATGACACAACCTTTCATCCTGAGGAGATACTTGAGGACCTGCAAGCAGCTCTAGATGCACAGCCAGCAGGATTATCCACAGGTAACAGGATGCTGAATTAACTCCTTGGTATCTCAAAGTCTATAATGCAATAGCAGATATCAACACTGAACATGAAGCAGACATTTTCATGTAGATTTAAAAGAAAGTTGTTTTAAAACCTATAGCCAGCTCAAAGATATAAAGGAAGGGTCATTGGGTTAGGAAAGAAACTTCTTTGCAGGGAAGGATTGCCATGCTCTGAGTCTCAGAGTGGCGGGAATGATGTTCCCTTCTCACCTCAGCCTAAGGAGGAACTAGCCAGTAGAACTGCTGGATAAATGTTGACCTACGTACTGCAACTCGGAAAGATGAAAAACTTCCTCCTGACAAAAGTGAAAAGGCTGAAGCAGATCATGGGCCAGAGACTGATTTTAGTTGGGGGATTTATAGAGTCTTCTTTGGTGGCAGAGCCAGGGAGGGTAGTGCATCCTGTGAAGTCTGCTCTGTCAGGTTACTAGGTCAAGGGATAGGCAAGTATTTATTTACATGGGGCAGATCTGAATTCAAAAGAAGAGAGCTGATGAGGGATTTGGGGTTATTTGGGCTTCTGTTTCCCTGAGCCCCAGATGGGCAAGGAGCCCTCATTTGTAAGAGCTTGAATATAAATTGCCGGACACGCAAGAGCTAAAGAAGGAATT
This sequence comes from Camelus bactrianus, assembly GCF_048773025.1. Lineage (NCBI taxonomy): Eukaryota > Metazoa > Chordata > Mammalia > Artiodactyla > Camelidae > Camelus > Camelus bactrianus. The sequence goes on from NC_133540.1 coordinate 39,150,658, forward strand.
GTGAATGATCACTCAAGATGATGATGCAACTTTCGTGGTCAAGAGAGTTTGGGAGATAGGTGCCCAGTAGATAACACTCAGAAGAAAGTATAGCTTTAACCATCTGCCAGGGCCAGGGATGGCCAAGGTACTCAGCTAAGAGTGAACCCAACTAATTCTATTATACATCCTCCTTCTCCTGACTGGGAGTTGAGAATCGGCAAAATGACAACAAAAAACAGTTGAAGGAAGATAGAAAAAGGATAGGGTGAAAAGAATGACTGTTTTTCTCTTCTAGACAAAACTTAACTTGAAGTAGGTCTAAAGTAGGAGAGAGGAAAAGATTTATCTCTTAATCAAGTTCTGAGTTTTGATTTATATCTGGTATTGTCCATTCTAATTGCAAAATTGAAATTATTTCACATTTAATTTACCATAGGGCAAGATATTATCAACTATGAAGGAAAAGCTGTAGGTACGCTAAATTTTCATCCAGGGGCAGGTGAAAATTATCCATATTGAATAAATTTTAAGATGCAGTGAGGGTAGTGGGGACACAAACAAAACTGTATTTTGTTTACTTTGCAAGTTGTGATTCTTCTGTACCTAATCAAGCAGCACATATTTTGCTTTATCAGAATTTTTTTAAACTTCTCCTCTTGGTGTTGGAATTATTGATATCAAATAAGATAAGTTGGGTAGAAATTTTACAAAGCCTTCTCAGAAAATTTATTGGTCCTTAAAATAACTAATAAGTCATTATTTTAGGTAACTTACAACTTCTAAAAGGCTTCAATTGTTCTCCAATTTTCTGACTTTTTGTTGTTCACTTCATATCTTATAGAACTTTATAGTTTACATATGTTCTTATAATCCTTACTTTATTTGACACTCAAAATAATCCTTTGTAGTAGCAGGACAAACAGTTTTGCCTCTTTTAGAGAAGAGGAGACCAACATTCAGAAGTAAAATAATCGTTCAAGCTTATATAGCTAATAAGTGGTAAGACTAAGATTCCAACTCAGTCTCCTGACTGTAAGTTTCACAAATCAAGCTCCCATATTTTGATGCCCATATACCCTTCTGTTTGCAAGGTGATAATAATCCATAATAGCTAATAATTTCAGAACATTTTTATAGGAGAGACACATTGCTACTTTTTGTTATCTCTTGTTTTAAAAATAATCCTATGAGGTAGGGATGACAGTTTCTATTTTGCAAATGAGAAAACTGAGGTTTTCATAAATCTAGAAATTTAACCAAGATCATATACTGGACAATATATGGAAAATTGGGCCTGAATTCAATATATTTAATTTTCATGTCTGCTTTGTTTTGGGATAATTGTGATAACAACCAAGTCATGTAATTTCTAAGTATCTTTTTTCTTGTATGTCTATCATACAGAAACTTTATTTAAATTAATTATGCAACAAGAAAATGTTATACTTAGGCTCACTCAGTAATGGTGAATTAATTTCTGAAAGAAAAAAAGCTTAAATTAATATGCTATCTTTGTCCATTTGGGTTACCTTAGCAAAAATAACCATAGACTGTGTGGCTTATAAGCAAGAAAAAGTTATTTCTCACAGTACTGGAGACTAGAAAATCCAAGATCAAGGTGCCAATAGATTCTTTTTTGGGCGAGGGCCTGCTTTTTGGTTCACAGATGGCTATCTTTTATCTGTAATCCTACATGGTTAAAGAGCTCTCTGGGGTCTCTTTTACAGGGGGCACTAATTTCATTCATGACCAAATTACCTTCCAAAGACCCCACCTCCAAATACTATCATACTGAGGATTGTTTCAACATATGACTTGAGCAGGTGCAAATATTCAGTCTATGGCATTCTGCCCATGGACGCCCAAAGTTCACTATCCTCTTGCATGCAAAATGCATTCATTCCATCCCAACAGCCCTGTTAAGTCTGATATCTCCTCTGAGTATCATCAAAGTCAGAAATGAGTGAGACTCAAGATATAATTCATCCTAAAGCAAAATTCCTCTCCAGCTGGGAACCTACGAGATGAGACAAGTTACATGCTTCCAACATACAATGGTAGGACAGGCATAGGATAGACATTCCCATTCCCAAAAAGAGAAGCAGAAAAGAAGAAAGAAGTGATGGGTTCCAGTAAGTCCAAAATCTAACAACATTAATCCTCAAGGCACAAATGGCAATTATTATCCCCATAGCTCAATAGGACAGCCGAGAAGTTCTCTGGGCTCCAAGGATTTCCAGAGTTGGAGTTCTAAGCCCAAGGTTGTGCTGGGAAGTCCTATGCTTTGAAATCTAACGGAGGCAGCGATGGCCCTGGGACCAATGTAGTCCATGCTAGTGGAGCTGGAGTCCTGCAGACATTGCCAAAATTTGCTGCTTGCATCCTGTAGAGGGGCTGCCATCATGATCTGCTCTCATGGGACCAGTGCAGTCATACCTCAGGTTGGCCAAGAAGAGCAGCACCAGAGTGAATTAATTTCTGAAGAAAAAAAAAAAGGCATAAATATGTATGCTGTCTTTGTCCATTTTGGCTACTCTAACAAAAATAACCATAGACTGGGTGGCTTATAAGAAACAGGAATTTATTTCTCAGTTCTGGAGGCTGGGGAGTACAATAACAAGGTGCTTATAGATTCAAAGATTCCTAAATGGCCTTCTTCTTGCTGTGTCTTCACATGGTGGAATGGGTAGGGGAGCTCTCTGGGATCCCTTTTATAAGTTCAGTAATTCCATTCATAAGGGTATCTCCTGAAGTCCCCATCCCCAAATTCATTTACCTGGGAATTAGGTTCCAATGTATGAATGTGGGAGTAACACAAAAATTCAGTCTACGGCATACGCCACTATTACCATTATTTTCAGAGTTAATAGTGAGGCAGATATTTATTTCTCATCTGTTATCAGCTCATATTCAGCTGGCACATAGTTGGTCTCTGTGCTATATCATTTGTTAAATATTTTCTGTGTACACTTGCCACTAATAATCTCAAATCAGAGTTCTGTGCATATTAAAAAACATGGCTCTTGAAAAAAGGATCTTGTGATATAACAAATATTCGAACAAAATGCCAGAAGCTTTCCATTTTTTAAATATGTATTTACCATTTAACCGTGAAACCTTAACCAGTGCATTAAAATGTTGAACTGGAATAAAATCTTAAGCATTGACATTCATTTCAATATGCTAAATTTTATACAGATGACACTTTACTATAGATTAAACATAACACTCTTAATCTATTATTTTTATACCAAATTCTGACTGTTATACTCCGGTTGATGAATGATCATTCTGAATCATCAAATGGTACTGCTGCCTTCTAGCTATCATTGTACAGCAGCATTTGTGCGATTATTTGAATATTTTATTGCATTTTATGTTATTACTTATAAAATGAGTGGAAAATGGGAAAGTGATAAGAAGCTTACATCTCATAAACTTCATTCCTTTGAGGCAAAGCTAGATGTTATTATCATGCTTCAGGCGATGAATCTTAAGATTCATTACATTCATTGTTCTGAAACTAGTTGTTGTTCCATTGTGAAAGAAAATAATAAATGAAGTACATATATAAAATAATAGAAAGATATGAGGAATATATTGTTTAAAAAGTTAGATTTATTTAGGGAATTTATAATATGAATTTTCTAGATTTTTAAGACACCCAGGAATTGTGAGATGTGCTATCATTTAAAAGTATTTTACAAAGAATGCACAGTGTTGAATTCAAAGTAAAAAAAAATCAATTCAAGATGTACACTGAGTTTAGAAATGCTGAAATGTGAGTCTTAGAATCAGATAAGTACATTATTATTTTTAGTACTGAAAAATGTTTTGTCCAGATTTTTCATATTTTACTCTGATAGGCATTTAGAATGTATTATCTATAAAAGTTAAGAAACTAGATCCATTTTCTTTCTATAAGAAAGCTAATTTAAAAGCGAGTAATGCTCAGTAACAACAGAAAGCATTGGTGTAATGTATATTTATTTTTAAGTTTGTTTATAGATCATAATAACAAAGACATGATTTTTTGTAATATATCTTGACTATCAGACCACATTTTTGAGTTTAGCTTTAATGGGGGCAAAGATTAAGAGGCAAGAATTAATTTCTTTACACATTATTAGAAATTTATGATTTAGGCCTTCCTGTGAAACCCGTGTTTCTAAGAATAATTATTTACCATATTTTGTATGTCAATTTTATATATGTTGTGTTCCCACAAGAAGCAACAGTAGTAGATAATCTTCAGGGAGAATGAAGAATATTTCTTTTTATTTGTTTTTTTCTTCCTATTTATACTAGTAATTTTTTCTTTGCTTTTTGATTTTCATATATTGTCTCTTGCTCATCAAAATTGCTTCACTATATGCTAATGGCTAGGATTCCACAGTGTATTTCTCAATAAAACTTAACTTTATAAAGCAAAAAGGTATAAAATATTTTGGATCAGACTATCAAATAGGAATTAGAGAACGATCATGTTTGTTTTTCTTGTTTATAATTGGTTAAAGAGCTTCTTTGGAGATGATGCTTTTAACTATTTTTTCTCTTTGTGAATTATCCAATAATCTTCCCTTATGTCAACATTAATGATCATTTTCAAAGTATGAGGATGATGAAAGAGCCATTTATGATATGTTTCTGATTGGTTAAGTAGGTCATTATACAGAGAATACTGAATTTTGTTTCTGTTTGAAGCATAGAAATGCATATAATAGAGAAGTCTAAGATTGTGAAAAATACGATTATTTAAATTTGACCATCTGGAGTGTTTTTTTGCCTATTGAACTTTTAAGTATGGCTACCCAACAGACAGTTGGGTCTGGAATTAAAAAGGGAGTTTGAGGGTCATTAATATTTGTGTGAGAAAGGGTATCAGTAGTATATGTTCAATAATTAAGTTTCATATAAAGAAGGAGAAGAATCAAGTACTATAACTAAATTCATGGGAAACTAATTCCTTTCCTCTTTTTTGTACCCAGTGCAATTGCTTCATTTTTTTTTTTTTAATGTTTTAATGAATAGAAATTCTGACAGCTTCTTAAGCAAGGCAGTACTTTGAGTTCTGTTGCAATAAAATAAGCTATTCAAGTGTGGAATTTGTGTGAATCAGTCTTTCTGGTTTTGTGAGGTACCGTAGTGTTTTCAAGAATAATAGACCTAATTAGATTTAGTGACTCAATAAATAAATGAAACTTTTTTATTTTTTGTAAGCCATCAGTCATTTCCTCCTGTTTTAAACTAGAGATGAGAAAAGAACTTTCATGCAGAAAAATATCCTACACACTTGACAAGTGTCTGAAAAATGCATGCCCTTTAGTCAAAGTAAGTAGATAATTTATTGACTTCTCATTCATTCAGTAAGAGAAAATAATGTTTTTAGAAAAAAAGTATAAGGAAAGATCCTTTGTTTCCTTAGGTCTTATGAGAAAAATAAAATTAAAAATAAGAAAGATTTGAGTTTTTAATTGCATGTTGTAGCTGAAAGTATCAAACTATACTTAAAAAAAATTAAATGTACTGAAATGAGACAAAAACAAAGCAATTCACCCATTTTCCCCACCTCTCACCCCACTTCTGGTAACCACCAATCTGTTCTCTGTATCTGTGAGCTTGTTTTTGTTTTTGTTTTTTTAAGATTACACATATAAGAGTGATCATATGATCTTTCTGTGTCAGACTTACTTTGCTGAAAATAATGACCTCAGGGTCCATTCATGCTGTTGCAAATGTAATGTAATTATATATATACACACCACAGCTTCTTTATCCATTCATCCATTGATGGACACTTAGGTTGTTTCTGTATCTTGGCTATTGTGAATAATGTTGCAATGAACATTGGGGTTCATTTATCTTTTTCAGTTAGTGTTCTTGTTTTCTTGAGATAAATACCCAGGAATGGAATTGCTAGATAGTATGGTAATTCTGTTTTTAATTTTTTTAAAAACCTCCATACTGAAATTACAACTGACACAAAAAACCATAAGAGAATACCATGAACAACTATATGCCAACAAATTGGACAATCTAGAAGAAATGGACAAGTTTCTAGAAACATACAGTCTGCCAAAACTGAATCAAGAAGAAATAGATCATTTGGACAGACCAATCACTGGAAGTGAAGTAGAATCAGCAATAAAAAACCTCCCTGAAAACGAAAGTCCAGGACCAGATGGCTTCCCTGGGGAATTCTACCAAGCATACAAAAAAGAATTCATACCAATCCTTCTCAAACTTTTCCAGAAATTTGAATAGGAGAGAGTACTCCTGAACTCATTCTATTAAGCCACTATCACTGATACAAAAACCAGGTAAAGACGCCACCGCAAAAGAAAATTACAGGTCAATATCACTGATGAACAAGATGCAAAAATCCTCAATAAAATATTAGCAAAGAGAATGCAACAACATATTAAAAAAATTCATACACTATGATCAAGTTGGAATCATCCCAAGGTCATAAATATGTTTCAACATATACAAATCAATGTGATACACCACATCAACAAAAGAATGATCATCTCAATAGATGCAGAAAAAGAATTTGTTAAAATTCAACACCCATATATGATAAAAAACTCTTACCAAAGTGAGTATAGAGAGAACACATCTTATTAAAGTTATTTATGACAACACCACAGCCAACATAATACTCAACAGTGTAAAGTTGAAAGCTTTCCTGCTAAAATCTGGAGCAAGACAAGGATACCCATTCTGACCATTTTTTTTTCAACATCATATTGGAAGTCCTAGCCATAGAAACCAGATAAGAAAAAGAAATAATAGAGATCCAAATTGGAAGAGAAGAGGTAAAATTGTCACTATATGCAAGTGACATGATACTATAGATAGAAAACCCTAAGGGCTCCACAAAAAAACTAATAGAGCTGAGGAAAGAATTATGCAAGGTAGCAGGATACAAGATTAACATACATAAATCAGTTGCATTTCTTTACATTAACAATGAAATATCAGAAAAGGGAAGTAAAGAAACAATCTCTTTTAAAATTGCATCCAAAAAATAAAATACTTACAAATAAATCTGACCGAAGAAGTGAAAGACTTACATGCAGAGAACTACAAAGCATTGACTAAGGAAATTAAAGATGACTTAAAGAAATAAAAAGATATCCCATGTTTTTGGGTTGGAAGAATTAATATTGTTAAAATGGCCATACTACACCAAGCAATCTACAGTTTTCATGTGATTCATAACAAGTTGCCCAGGGACATTTTTCACAGAAGTAGAACAGATAATCCTAAAATTTACATGGAATCACAGATGACCCAAAATTTTTAAAGCAATACTGAAGAAAAAGAACAATGCTGGGGAATAACCCTCCCAGACTTCGGACAATACTACAGAGCTTACAGTAATCAGAACAGCATGGTATTGGCACAAAAACAGACATATGGATCAGTGAAACAGAATAGAGAGCCTAGAAATAAGCCCACAGATTTGTAGTCAATTAATCTTTGACAAAGAAGACAAGATTATACAATGGAGAAAAGAAAATCTCATCAGCAAGTGGTGCTGGGAAAACTGGACAGCTGCATGTAAATCAATGAAGTTAGAACACTCCCTCACATGATACACAAAAATAAACTGAAAATGGCTTGAAGACTTAAACATAAGACAAGGCACTATAAATCTCCTAAAGGAAACTTAGGCGAATCATTCTCTGACATAAATCTTAGCAATGTTCCCCTAGGGCAGTCTATGCAGGCAATGGAAATAAAAGCAAAGATAAACAAATGGGATCTAATTAAACTTACCAGCTTTTGCACAGCAAAGGAAACCATAGCAAAACAAAAAGACAGCCTACAGAATGGGAGAAAACATATGCAAATTATACAATTGACAATGGCTTAATTTCCAGAATATGTAAACAGTTCATACAACTTAATAATAATAAAAAAAAATTCAATCCAATAATGGACAGAAGAGTTAAACAAGCAATTCTCCAGTAAAGACAAGCAAATGGCCAATGGGCACATGAAAAATGCTCAATATCACTATCAGAGAAATGCAAATCAAAACTACAATGAGGTATCACCTTATAGCACTCAGAATGACCATCATTCAAAAGTCCACAAATGGTAAGTACTAGAGAGGGTATGGAGAAAAGGGAACCCTCCTACACTGTTGGTGGGCATGTAGTTGGTGCAGCCATTATGGAAAACTGTATGGCTATTCCTCAAAAAACTAAATATAGACTTACCATCTGATCCACCAATTCCACTCCTGAACATATATCCAGAGGACACTCTAATTCAAAAAGATGCATACACCCCAGTGTTCATAGCAGTGTTCTTTACAATAGCCAAGACATGGAAACAACCTAAATGTCCATCAGCAGATGACTGGATAAGGAAGCTGTGATATATTTACACGGAATACTACTCAGCCAATAAAAGGAATAAAATAATGCCATTTGTAGCAACATGGATGGACCTGGAGATTGTCATTTAAGTGAAGTAAGCCAGAAAGAGAAACTAAAATACCATATGATATCATTCATATGTGGAATTAAAAAAAAGGAAAAGACACCAATGAACTTATTTACAAAACCGAAATAGACCATAGACATAGAAAACAAACTTACGGTTACAAGTGGGGAAAGGAGTGGGGAGGGATAAATTGGATTTTTGAGATTTGCATGTACTAATTACTGTGTATAAAATAGATAAACAACAAGTTTCTTCTGTATAGCACAGGGAACTATAGTCAATATAGTAACATACAATGAAAAAGAATATGAAAATGAATATATGTATGCAGATGACTGAAACATTATAATGTACACCAGAAATTGACAAAACATTGTAAACTGCCTATACTTCAATTTAAAAAAATGAAATAAATTAAAAAAAAACCAAAAAATGAATTTCTTCTTTATTTTTTCATAATGACTTGTTTACTATTTTCCTGTAGCTCTTTTTTGATCTAAATTTCATGACTATACACGTGTCTAATCATTTTGGGATAAATAATCAAGGACATACATTGATTGTTAAAATGTATACAGACTTTGCGTATAATAGATACTCAACAATTTGTTTGCTGCTTAGATTTAATAAAAATTATAAAACTTTGGATATGAATTGCTTGATGATTTTCCTTCAGTTAAGTTTCCAGTTCAAATAAATGACGTGAGTGTTCAAAAATATCTTACCTACTTTCTTATGTCCCATGGTTTTAGATCTCAATTGTAGTTCAATATTCTATACTAATGTAAAGGTATGTCTTAGTTTTGCATTTTCATTAGTCTCCTGTATACATTTACAATATAGAAAAAAGACAGAACATCTATTTCCCTTGACTGTGACTGTGTATTACTGCAGGTAATTTGGTGTTCATTTTCATGTAGTTGACTATTGCTCTTGACTTGCTCAGCAAGCACTATTTATGACTAGGCCAAACCTAAAAAGCAAAACGTTCCCCAGACTCTTAAGTCCTATAAAAAATGTCTTTGTAAATTTGTGATGTATAATTTCAAGAATTATATCCATAACAAACAAATAATGATATTGTATATATGAGAAAAACAGTTCCTTATAGTTTACTTTCATTTTTTATTTGGATCTTGGCTTTTTAAAAATAGTTGGATTTACTGATATTTATTTTTCCCCTGAGAATAAATTTGACTCCACAGTTTGTTCAAATAACACATACTCTGGTCTTAATTTAGTTACTTGAGGAAAAATAAGCTGGGAGATGGACTAAGAAACACATTATTAGTATATTTTTATGCCAACCAGCATTGGGGAGCAATAAGCTATTTCTTTTCTTATTTCTGAAATCAGTTGTCCTATACTTGGCAGTATCTGAAAAAGCTTACGTTAATAATTCAAATAATAAAAATATAGTAAAAGATAAAGGGAAAATGAGAGGGAGAAAAAAAGGTGAAAATGCATCTGATAGTTTATTAAGATTAAAACATTTATTTCTACTGTATCTCTGTGTTTATTTTTTGAAGCCTGAAACATGTATCTACTTGAATAAGCAATATGCCTTGAGAGAGAATAAAATATAGTATTTACCGTATTACTGCTCTTTCCATCCTTAAAACTTTAGGATTTTATAAACTTATTATATACAGTTGCATTTCCAAGTTTTTATAATACATGCAAAATATGTTTGTTTTATTAAGAATAGTTAAGAATTATATGCATAATACCCTAGGTTATTTCATCATAAACCAGATTTTGATTATGTAATGTCAGAATCTTTCCATATTTGAGGAAATTGCAGCTTTTTTACACTTCCATTAATGTATGCTTGCAAAAGCAAGCACCCCAACCCCCTCATCACCACCTTCAATAAGCAACATGGGGATAGTGAATCAGAAATAATTATGCTCTGTTTTCTTCTGAAATTCAACCCATGAATCAGTTAATTTATATGGAGATCTGCTAAGCTCACCATACCATTTGTAATTCTTAATCCTTTCTTTTATTAGCTATACTTAGAAAATTATACCATTGTTTTCCTACAAGCCTCAAGTCTCAACTAATTTGTGTAGTCAAAAATATTTTCAAGTGGCTTTTCTTTCTAACTAAAGAATTATTCATACTGCATGTCTCAGTTTGACTGAATGATTCTCATTATTTGTACATGTGTGCTTTATTCTGTTGATAGGAATAAACACTCAGGAAGCACAGTATTAACAGAACTTAAGGTTTATTGTACTTGTCAGTGGTTCTTGGCCTTTATTTATCCTTTCATCAGTTCTGTTGCCTATCCCCAATAGCAGGAGTTTTGTTTTGTTTTTTTCTTTTTCTCAGTGCTAGTCACTTATTAACATTATTTTTTATAAGGACAAGGTAGATTTATTACTAAAGGGAGAAAGAGAGTCTGTCTCCTAAACTCTAGAATTCTGGGAATTGATCTGACAGTTGGACAAGTTTTTCAGCATTATATGGTGACAATAGAAAGTATATTTGAAACACAAAATTATGCCCATCAATTATTAATCTGTATGCTTCCTTCCCCCTCACACACTGAGTATCTAACATTCAAATTTTATTTTCATCAGTATTTGTGAAAGGCTACATTTACAGAATTTTGTTTTCTTTTTGAATTCTAATTGTATAAAACCTCTTACAATACCATGTATCATTTTTATTGTGTTCATTATGCCATAGATTTGAAGGAATTTTAAGTTCTGATTCTCAGTAAAGCAATGGAATAATACACATTAAGAAGGTCAGACTGTAAAGGTGGATATTCAAAAAGAGGATGTAAGTGAACCATCCAGTTCTCCAGGGGAACATGCCTAGTCAGCTCAAGAAAGGAGGCCCTATGACTGGAGAAACATAGTCAAGTAGACATTAGTAGGAGATGAGGTCAAAAAGGTAACTGGGATTCAGTTTTTGTAAGCTTTAGAGCATTGTAAAATCATTTGGCTTTATTAAGTCACATAGGAAGACAGTGAGTTTTGAGTAGGTATATGACATGCATTAAATTATAGTTTCTCCAAATCATTATAGATTATGAACACTTTGATGAGAGTAAATTGTGGACCAATTAGGATATTGCTTCAAAATATGGCAGTAATCCAGATGAGAGATGATGGTGGCTTTTAGTAGTAGAAGTGATCGTAAGTGATTTGATTCTTGTTGGTTCTGAAAGACTTGCAGATAGATTTGATATGGGGTGTGGAAAAAATAGAAGTATCAAAGATAAATTCAAGGATTTTGGCTTAATCAATTAGAAGAATGAAATTGCCATTTGTGTAAGGGGGAAAGCTGTGAGGGGAGGTTGCCTCTGGTAAAGATTCAGATTTGAACATGTTAAGTTTAATTTGCCTGTTAGTTAACTATGAAGGTATGTAGGTATAGAAGGCTGGCTTTTAAATGTATGTGGCTGGAGTTGAGGGGAAAATATGTGAAGTTATAAATTTTGAAGTTGTCTGCATAGAAATTCTATTTAAAGCCCTGGAACTGGATGAGATCACTCAAGGAGGCAGTTCATATAAAAACAAACAAACAAATAAACAGAGAGAAAGAGAGAAATTGAAATCTGGAACATTCCAATATTAACTGTTAGGAAAGAACCAGCCAAGGAGACCAAAAAGGAGTGACTGGCGATAACAGAGGAGACCTAGGACAGTGCTGTGGTCAGAAGAAATCAACAACAGTTAAGGAGAAGGTTAGAGAATGCTTACACAGCAAGTAGGTTGCTGACAGAAAACAGACTCTTAGACTTAGCAATCTTTGTAGTCTCTGACGATTTGTAAAAGTATTACACACATACGCACAAAGAATTTTTGGTGGAAGTATGGTTAACTGAAGCTATTACAATGGTCTCAAAGGAAAATAGGAGAAAAGGCAATTAGAGACTGTGAGTATGAGTAACACTTTATAGCAAGTTGCCATAAAGGGGAAAGAGAAAGTCAGGTCAAGAGAAGTGGTTTTTTTCTTAACATATAAGAGAAATGATGACATGTTTGAATATTCATGAAAATTACTAATAGGTGAAAAGTTGAAACAACACAAAGAAGCATGAATCACTGTTCCAGTGTTCTTTAGCAGGCAAGGAAGGATGGAATCTGGAGGAAAGGGGAGTATTAAGAGCGCAGAGTTGATTCACATCAACAGAAGGGTGATCAGAAGTATGTGGGTATATAAAGATGGGAGATGGGTATATAAAGTGATGGGATTTCATGGCAGATTTATTTTCTTCTGCTTTGATTTTGTCAGTATATGAAAAAGTGTGTGCATTTGTGTATTCCTATACTTGAGATGTTCTTACCTGCTCAGCTGATTAATATTGGTGATGTAATGAATGTCTGGAAGGAGTTTAAAATCATCTAAAATAAATACATCAGGTAAACTTCTTGAGGAGCTTCTGCATCTGTGTTGCTGGTTGAGATAGCTGATGCAGGGATGGGCTGACATTGAGGCTAACAAAGGGTAAATGTTGGGGCTGCTCCCTTGCATAGGTCCTTTCTAAGACTGTGGGAGTGGCTCTAGGAATTTTACTTATAAGTTTTATTTCTTTTTTTCCTTAAAGAGAAGTTTACCTAAAGCAGCTATGAACTTTCATCTGCCCATGCATCTCCCTATAACTGACTTGGGAGAATAATGGTCTAAGCCTTTTCTGCCTTATAAATCTTGAGCAAGTGCTTCTCAGTGACAGATTCCAACCTGGGACCTGAAACTATACAAAAAAGAGATTCTGGGAAATGTAGTTCTTTTACCTTTGAAGAGGCTAAGGATGGTGCTGAGTTGACAAGGAACTATACAGCATAGCACCCTATGGCAGAAAATGCAATTAATTGTCTAAGGAGACTGGAACTTTAAGCCATTCGAGGGACTGGGGCTTAAAGGAAGGAGGTGTTTATATATTAACATACCTGAAAGTGGAAAACAGTGGATTATTAAGGAAAACCTGATTGATGATAAAGTAAACAGAAGGGTAATGGTCAGTTTGAAATTTAAAAAGCAAAGAAGTAAGAGAGCAAAGGTTCTTCAGGGTGTCTTTAGCCATATTCAGGGAAGAGGGTACCCTGATTTTAAGACTCTGGTATTCATTAATAATTCATTCAACACATTTATTGATCATTCACAGTAGGTACTAAGAATACAATTTAATACAAGACAGGAATGGCCCCTCTGTTCAGAGGACTTATGGTCTAAACCAGCACTATCTAATTGAAATGCAATTCTAGCCCCAAATATGAGCTATATATGTAATTTTAAATTTTCTAGCAGCTGCAATAAAAAAGTAAAAAGAAACATAAAATTAATTTTGACAATTTTACTTAACCCAGTAAATCCAAAATATGTATTATCAGTTCAACACTTAATTGATATAAAGTTATTAATGATATATTTTACATTCTTCTTGTTTCATACTGTCTTCAGATTCTCTTGTGTTACTTCACACTTACAGCGCATGCCAGTTTGAACTCGCCACAATGAAAGTGCCCAGTGTGGTTACTGGCTACAACACTGAGTAGTATAAGTCTTCTTGCAGCTAGAGGTTTAGCCAGAATAATTCTTCAAGACCTCATTGTGGAAAAAAGTTTTGAACCTGAAATCTGGACCACACATCAAGTTGTGTTGATCCATCAAGATAGTGCTATTTGTTAGGCTGTCTTGAGCTTCCTTTATGACTTATAATATCCAAAGAATGTATATGACCCATAATTCCTTAACTCAGTAACTGTATACTGCTGTTACTGATGACTAGTGTATGTAAATAAAGTTAATTTACAGTATCTATTCCATGCCACGACTTCCTTTGCAAGCATACACTCTAATTTTAACATACATTAGCATGTCGCACTAAAGACATATCATGGGCTTTCTTCTTTTTCACTAAGAGAAGTAAGAGTAGAGTGGGGGATTGACTATGACTTATCCCTTCCCTATGGGAAGCTGGGTTTGAAGTTAAGAAAATGCTACATTTTTGTGCCAGCAATTGTTAAGAGGAGGAAAAAAGCAATTACTGAGAAATTTAAAAAGCAGGCCAAAAAACCTGACTAGTTCAGCATTTGTTGATTTTATATAAAAGTTTCATATTTGAAAAAAAAAATATATACCATAATTTGGTTATAATGAAACAGTTATTGAGATTTTTTAGTGATCTGTTTCTTGTGTATTTATAAAATTATTTAGTTGCTAAATTGCTAAAAATTGCTTAAAATCTCAAAACATATAAATGTGCATTATTTGCTCTACTTCTTTAATTTATTGTGACAATTGAGGACAGATACTTATCAAAATCCATGGAACACTGATGTGTGTTGTGTTCTAATGTTGTCATTCATATATGCCACAATTGAAAATAAAATGAAAGCTATTTTTGAAAAATGTCTGTCATCTCAAACACAGAAGAAAATGGGGTGGATACATACAAAGACAAATAAAAAATACATGTAATTATTTTTATTTTATCTATCCAGTCATCTCTCTAAACATCTATTGGCTATTTACTAACCCCTCTCCAACCCCTATCTCTTGCTCCTGTTCATTTTCATTAGAAAATTTAAAAGCCTGGGGCATTTTAACCAGGATAATTTGTGTGTATGTGTGGGTGAGGTAGGGGATGTAGATAGTCTTTTCAAATTATTAATTTTCTGTAGTAAACTTAAGAATTTGTTTAAATTTCTTTGTGAGTGTGTATATATAAAGATTGCAAGGTTACAGCTAACTGCCATTTGCGTTTCCTTAGTAATGCTCATGATCTATAATAGAAACTATTTTAGTATGTGAAGGACATAGAAAAATGCAAGTGTTTATAAATTAAAGAAAGAAATGAGAGCCAGAAGACTGGGAAATAGTATAAAGATTAATAATACCATTGGAAATCCAATTTGCCTGCAAAGAAAATCATATTTTCTGGGAGAAATATTAATATCAGAGATGTCTAAATGGGTTATTTAAAAATTAGATTTCAAAGGATGGAAGAGTAAGAACAAAAACAAAATCAAACAAATAGGACTAACATTGTAGACTGATGATTGATTGCCACCTACTTAAATACCTTTCGACAGAGGTAAAATATAAAGCATTATTCAGAGTTCTATCTTTTGAAAGAATTTGTGGAGTTCATTAGGTATATTTTACTCAAATTGGCCCAGAGATATTTAAGTTACACTGTGGTGCCAGATAATGGACATCAGAATAAAGAAGAATATGGATTCACATACAGAGTCTTAAATTCTGGCTCTGCAGGAATGCAGTGGTAGAGTTCATTTTTATGGAAAAGATTATTGAAATACAGACTATCTACCTTTTCATTTGATTTCATTCCTTTTAAAATGTTAGCATATTTTCAGGAAAATTTATGTAGGTATTGCATGAATTCTGTCTCAACGTTTCCATATATTGTAAATACATAAAAATGGTATCCACATTCATGTTATGACAACTCTGCAGCAATTTTTAGAAACTGGACAGATTATGTTTTTCTTTTTATAATTTCTAAATTACAAAATTTAGAAATCTCTCCTCAAATATATTTTTAGGGAATGAATTTATCATAGGCATTTTTAAATGCATGGTCGAATTTTATTTATACGTATTAGTGTAAGCTCTTATTTTTAAATCAGTTTCATCTGAGAATGGCAAAACAAATTTCTGAAACCTTGTTTAAAAATTATCTAGTAGGTCCTCAGCTGGCTTTGAAATCTGCTCAAGAATAGAACAGTAAAGATGCTTTTCCACAGCTAAACAGCATACAGGTCTGCTTCTTCTACCATGTCTCAGTTTATATGGCATTATTTTCCAGGAAGGTCTTTGATCTTTAGTTATACTTATTCATCTTCTACCCGTATTTTAAGGCCAAAATCAAAACTTTTGGTCACTGCTTGAGATTTAGAGTTATGGTGAAGATTTTTCTAACTTAGTTAACTTTTTCTGAGAAATTTGATTGCATTTGTAGTTTGGCATGTTAGTCTTTTTAGGCTCCATACTTAGATTTTAAACTCCTTGAAGTCAATAATTTAATTTTTATGTTGTACTTTTTCTTTGTATTTCCCAATACCTAAAAAGAGTCAGTTTACTAGATATCGGATCTTTAGTTTAATGCTTGTTAACCAACTAAAGGCATTGTTTCAACTTGTATGTTTTAGAAAATAATGAACTACATGTGAATTGTTTCACTAGTTTGGAAAAAATGAGGAAATGAAATATTTCAATTAAAAATAATACGATTTTATGAAAACTCAGATGCAGTAATTAAGAAGAGTTACTTGTCAAATGATTTTCAAGAGTGTTTCTAGGTTTGGAGCCTGGAGTAATACTGATAATCCCAATTTAAATGATTTGTGGATAAAAATTATTTTCTTTATTATTGTATTTTGAATTTTTGCTGCATCAGAGGGATCAGAATTAATTTTAAGTTTAGTAATCATCAGCAAGAAGAATGTTTTAAAGTTCTCATTAACCGAGAGCAGAATATGGAGAGAAATGAGGAACAAAAGCTATGGGATTGCATTGTGGACCTTGACTAGGGAATGAAGCCCTGTTCCAGACTCCCTGTTTGAGATGTCAATCTTTTTTGTTAAAATAAGATGTTAAGTCATCTACTGTGAATCAACAATAACACTGGGAAAAGGATGGAATGAGAGATTGTGGTGATCATTCATATTACAAATACCAAGCTTAAGTATAAATGTTAGGTATAAGACACCACCATCGACATGGTTGGCATTATTAAAATTAAAATTTATTGCCCAATAGTCTGCTAAGATTTTATTTTATTTCATCCTCACAATGTAATCAAGTAGATATTGTTATTTCCCAGATTTTACAGATGAGAGGACTAGGAATCATACTACTTAGGGGAGTTGTCAAAGGTCTCACGAAAAGCAGGGGATAAACTTTTTATTTGAACTTTGGTTAAACCCATGCTTTTACTTTTAATGTCCATAAAATATTGATATACCACAGTTTACAAATATTGTCAGATTTGTCATCATTTTAACTTTTGTTTGCTCTATACCATACATTTTGAGTGTTGATTTTTTTCCTACATCCACAAAAAAGATCAATTAAACAAGTATAGATGCTACACCACTCCCCTCCCTCACACACACAATCTCTCTCTCTCTCTGTCTAAATCTCTTATATTCCATAGAAGAATAAGAAATTAGATAAGAATATTATAACTTTAAAAGCTCAGTGCAATCGTTTTTTGGGCAATACCTAAACAACATAAAGGTATGATTTGATTATCTACCTTAGCCATTCCATTGAATATGAAATATGTATGTATATTTCTGTGACATGTCTTCTGGACTAAGAAGTAAAGATGTAAGAAGTAAAGGAAGACTGCTATAATATTTATCTCCAAGCAGAGAAAAGTCTATATATAAGAGTACAGTATAATTTAGTCATTCTATCAGATATTAATAATGTAGAAAGCTTCTGAAGTTTTGTCACTGTATTTTGGCTCTGGTCTTAAAACATGAGCCTGGAAAGATGCTTTGTTTAGATAATACAACTGGTTGATCTCGTTTCCCCCCTCTTGTTATCAGTGGTAGGATATTTCTACTTGAGAGATTGTTGTTTTTATAAGGATTAAGAATCCAGGTTTTGAAGACAGACTGAAGGGTTTAGAATTCCAGCAGCATAATTTACTTATACAGCCCTAAGAAAATTTATCTTTTATTTTATTAATTATTTTCATTGAGGTATATTTGATTTATAGTATTATATTAGTTTCAGGTATACAACAGTAATTAAAAATGTTTATAGATTATAATCCTTTTAAGTTATTCTCCATTGATTATAAAATATTAGTTATATTCCCCCTGCTGTACAATATATCCTTTTAGCTTACTTATTTTATACATGGTGGTTTATACCTCATAATCCCCTACACCTATCTTGCCCCTCTCTCCTACTCTCTCCCCATTGGTAATCACTAGTTTCTTTTCTGTATCTGTGAGTCTGTTTTGATTTTACGTTTATTTATTTGTTTTATTTTTTAGATTCCATATAAGTGAAAACATGCAGTATTCGTATTTCTCTGTCTGACTTATTTCACTAAGCATAATACCCTCCAGTTTCATCTATGGTGTTGCTAATGGCTGAGTAGTATTCTGCTGCATATATGCCAAGTCTTCCTTATCCAGTCATCTGTTGATGAAGATGATCATATCTTGGCTATTGTAAATAATGCTGCTCTGAACAATTTTGTGTGTGTATCTTTTTGAATTAGTGTTTTCATTTTCTTCAAATATATACCTAGAAGTGGAATTGCTGGATCATATGATAGTTCTAGTTTAAGTTTTTTAAGAAACTTCCACACTGTTTCCCTCAGTTCCTGCACCAATTAACATTCTCAACACGAGTGTACAGGGTTCCCTTTTCTCTGCATTCTTCCCACTATTTGTTGTTTGTGGTCTTTTTGATGATAGTCATTCTGACAGACTTGAGGTGATGTCTCGTGTTTTTGATTTGCATTTCTCTGGATTAGTGATTTTGCGCATCTGTTCATGTGTCTGTTGGCCTTCTGTATGTCTTCTTTACAGAAATATCTATTCTGGTCTTCTGCCCACTTCTTAAAATCAGGTTGTTGGGTTTTTTTGATATTGAGTTGTATAAGCTGTTTATATATTTTGAATAGTAACTCCTTACTGGTCACATCATTTAGAAATATTTTCTCCCATTCAAGTAGGTTGTCTTTTCCTTTTGTTGATGGTTTCCTTTGCTTTAAACTTTAAGCTTAATTAGGTCCTATTTGTTTATTTTTTATTTTGTTTCCTTTACCTTAAGAGACAGATCCAAAGAAATATTGCTGTTATTTATGTCAAAGAGTGTTCTGCTCATGTTTTTTTCTAGGAGTTTTATGATTTCAGGTCTTATATTTAGGTCTTTAATCCATTATGAGTTTATTTTTGTATATGGTGTGAGATGTTTTAATTTCATTCTTTTATATGTAGCTGTCTAGTGGTGCTGGGAAAACTGGATAGCTACATGTAAAAGCCCTAGGAAAATTTCTTAGCCTTCTTTTTCAGTTTTCTCACCTTCAATATGAAGCATTATTAATGAGTGATACTTATTCTATCATGGGTTGTAACAAGGATTAAATGAGTTAATATATGTACTATTCTTAGTGTCTAAAACATACTAAACTTTATATAATCAGAGGAACATTTGGTCATAAATATTGAACATGATTAAAAAGATAAAAAATAGCTCTGTAGAAAAGGTCCTAATACCATTTCCCAAAAAGACAGACCCTTTTCCTAGTTCTGCTAGACTTCCTGTGGACTGAGATTCTTTTTATTACTATATCACAATGTCTGCTTTCTTCCTACTGGCCTGCATGCCCAAGTGATAGATGTGCTCTGTTTTGCAAGTCATACAAAAGTGGTGTAAACTTCCTCATAAACCAGATTCCCAGGTAGGACGATGGTTGATCTTGATATATTTTAAAGAGACTAAGCAAAATGAAACTTAGGCCTTGAAGATGAGTCTTTATTTTCTGTCCTCAGTGTTTGAGCTACAGTGGCAAATGCTAATTTATACACAAGTTTTATTTTCTGATGCCATGCAGATTTACGTTAGTAAGATATGGGAATATTGATGAAAGAGTTGATCATCTTCAAGTGTGACAATCAACATCCATGTTGTATTCTGGGCATTTTACGCAGAAATATGACATTTATTTGTCTTTCCCACCCTAAAGCACTTAAAAAGAAAATATTTGTTGAACTGAATTGACCCTTGTTTGCTATATATAACATTAGAGAGAATCATAAAATGCTATGTAAACGTTTAAAAACACATAATATAGCTGAAACAATTTTAGACTGCAAGTACCTGAGAACATTACAGGAAGGAAAGATCTTCCTTGCATAGATTAAAAAAAAATAGTCAAGAAACAATTTTTTCTTCTTAAATTTTTGGCCCTTTCTACATTCTTGTAATTTCTTTTATAATATAAGATGTGAGGTTGAGGCAAGACACGTAAGTGAAGAATTTGTTTGTGTTCTTTGGAGAGCAACGATTTTGTCTACACATTGTTGAAGTGTTTGTTTTAGAAAGGTTGGCAGGATGCAAGGATAGCAGTGAGTGAAAAAGTGATGTGCAGAGACCTCTAGAGACTGGAAAGCTTAACTACACTTAATGTTCTGCAGATACGGTTCAGTGCCGTACTGTAATTGAATTACTAAGGGAGCTATAACACAGCTATAAAGAGAACAAGGTACTATTCTATTCCTAGTGATGTGGTTAAAATCAGTGTTCTCATATGCCTTATGCATTTGGCTATTTTCCCCTTAATGAGTTAATTAAGGTAAAATATGCTTTATATTTGCTCTACTGCAAAAACAGTGATTAAACAACAGATGTTCATACCCTAAATATAAAAATTATCAATGTGTGCAGAATATTTATTTTTAGAAAAGACAGAGCAAACATTTACCTGCTCCTGTGACGTAAGGATATTCTGTTTACTTTACCTTTTTGGGGGGAAAGGGCTTATTTTCCTTTTCTGAAATATTGGACTTTGCTTTTTTGATATCTTTGACTTTGACTGGAAAACTTCTTTAAATGTCCATTTTACTACTCCTCTAAGAATTTATTGGAATAAAAATGCTTTACAGTGTTTACAGTGTTGTAAACACATTTTACAATTGTGTCCTCACATTAACTGGTTTTCCTCTGTACACTAAATTGTGAATGTTAAATAGTTCCTACTACAAAGAAACAGATCAATTAAACATATTTCCATCTCTCTTTCTCTCTTTTTCTCTCTAGCACACTTCTGTGTATTAGTTATTAGATTATTAGGGTTTTATTTTAAAAAAGCAGAACCGATAGGAAATGTGTGTGCATATATAAATGTGTGTTTGCATGCGTGCGTGCGTTTGTGTGTGTGTTTGTGTGTGTGAGACAGAGATAGACAGAGAGAGAGAGAGTTGAGAGATTTTGGGTGCTGGCACATCTAAAATCTGTGGGGGTGGCCAACAGACTGAAGAGATAGAAGACCCAGGAAAGAGTTGATGTTGTAATCTGTAGTCCAAAAGCAGTCCAGAGGCAGAATTCCTTTTTGTCTTAAGTCCTTTCCTTAAAGCCTTCATATTACAATTAAATGAGGCCTATCCACATTATGGAAGGTTGTCTGCTTTACTCAAAGTCTGCTGATCAATCACATCTTAAAAATATATTTATAGCAACATCTAGACTCATATTTGATCAAAAGCTAATTACCATGACCTAGCCACATAAAATTGACCATCTTACTGAGTAATTCTTTAATAACTTTATACAATTCAACTGTTTGAAAAGTAAACCAAAACAAATCAAAGCAATCAAAATATGAACACATACTCACAGAGACACAATATATGAAGGTTAGTGATTTTTAAGTTTTTTAGTAGTACACATTCTATCTAATCATAGTAAAGTGTTTCTCATAATGAGGTGAGAAATTAAGTAAATATGTTGTAATGACAATTACAGATAATAACTTCCCTTTTCATATGAAAGTAGGATGTATTAAGTTAGCCTATGCAGAATGTGTCCAGGGTGACTGGAATAAAGAATCATTAGGAGAATTAGTTTGCAACAATCACATGCTTAATGATAACTGAAATCTGTTTGGCATTGCCTGTGCGAAGGATAGTAAATCTCAGAAAGTTCATCTTGATAAAATTTCAGGCTAAGGTGTAACTGATAAAGAGATTCATTTCTGAAATCAGGTATACAAGAAAATGCAAAGAGGCCCGTGGAAACTGCCTTCCGAGGAATGAGGGAAGGAACAGGTGATTGAAGGTGGTAGAAATAAGACAAACTTTTCTTACTCTACCATGTTGCTTGAGCTTTTTTTTTTTTTTTTTTTTTACTCAGAGTAACATGCTGTCACCTTTCAGAAGAGATCTTTTTGCATTAATAACATTCATTTGATTTTCATCTGGCTGAGACAAAAACAAAGAAGCAGAAGAAATTTATCTTGAGAAACATTAGCCAAATTCTGAGTACACACTTATCCATGCACAGATTAGAGAAATATATAAATATGGTTTTCATATGCTTATATCTCTGATAAATCATCATGCTACTTGAGATATATAGAACAATTCTGCCACTCCAAGGTAATATTATTTTTACATGTCACCAGTGATTAGCTTTGACTGTTCTGGAACTTCTTACGGAATCAGGTAATATGTACATTTTTGTATCTGGTCTTTAACTCAACCTGCTTTTGAGATTCTGCGAAGTTTTTGTTTATCAGAAGGGTGTCCTTTGTATTGCTATACAAAATTTCCTTATTAGAAAAAACAATATTTTTGTCTGTTCTCCTGAGGTTGGAGCTATGAAAAAGCTGTTACAAACATTCTGTTTATGTCATTTCATTTAATTCTCTTGGGTATACACCAAAGAATTGAAATTGTTCATGATGCTATAGGCATATATCCAACCTTATTAGAAACTGCAGGAGTGTTTCCAAGGGGTTATAAAAATTTGCCCTCTCATGGGCAATAAATGGGAGTTCTATTGCTCCATAACTTTTCTAACACTTGGAATTGTCAGTCTTTTAAAAGTTAAGTAATGGTATGTAGGGGTATCTCACTGTGGTTTTAATTTATGTTGCATGGGTGGCTATGATGGTGAGCATCTTTTCATATACTGATTGGCCATCTGATTGAAGTACCTGTTCATCATGTGCTTTACCAATTTTTTTTTGTTTGCTTGTTTGCTTGTTGGTTAATGTATTGGAGTCCTTTATATGTTCTAGATCTGAGTTTTTAGTTTCAGCCTGGCTTTACTTGCCTTTTCATTTACTTAACAGTATCTTTTGCTGAACTAAAAATTTGAATATTGATGAAGTCTAATTGATCAGTTTTTTCAAATATGTTTAGTGCTTTTTGAATCTTGTTTAATAACTACTTATGAAAATGTTCTCCAGTGTTCCCTTCTAGGAACTGCATGGTTTTAGCTTTCTTATTATATATAAGTGTAATATCCATCTTGAATTAATTTCTGCTTATGGTAGTTGGGAGAGGTAAGAATTCACTTTTTGTAAATGCATATCCAGTTTCTCCAGTATTTCCTTCCACATTGAATTGCACATGTGTCTTTGTCATAAATTAGTGGCTTTATGGGTGAAGATCTATTCCTGGATTTCTGCTCTTCTCTCCCATTACTGTTTTTATCTACTCTTACATATGCGTTTGAATTTCTACATAAATTAAAATATCCTTGTTGATTTCAACAACAACAACAAAAACCCAGTTGGGACTTTGGGATAAAGTGTGTAGATCAATTAGTATAATTGATATTTTAAAATATTGTCTCTTATAATCCCTGACCATAGTACTTGTTCTCCATTTATTAGGTTTTGTTAATTTCTCTTGGATAGTTTTCTGTGTAGTGGAACTCCAGCACATTTTAAATAATTAATGTGTTAATTATAATAATAATTACAATCAATGATAATTTTAATTTATCAAGAAATTACTATTATTATTGCCTCTTGGCTTCCTTTCCTCCCTTCTCATTTAATTCCTTTATCACTAAATTGCCTATCTTCCTGGTTCTTCAGTTTTTCAAGGGGTGACCTGAAGAATTCACCTGCTTCTTGACTCTTGTTCTTCTTGTTACCCCAACTGGAAATGATAATCTGGTATCTTTATATGGAGGGAGATAAATTAATTGAAATACTGTTTAGAGAATAATAATCCTGCCATAAAACATATGCCAGACTGTCTTCTTCAGGACTCCAGGAGATAGACAACTGTGATTTTATCTGCTGAGGCTTGGTCTTTATGGGTTTCTAGCAAAGACCCGATCCTTCTAGGTGGTATCTATTGCCATAGACTTAAAAGTCACTGGTTTCCCTTCCCTGGCTTTCAGGTCCCATAATGGTGATAGATGTTTCAGAAAGCAGGTCATCCCAAGGCTTAGGGCAATGGATTGGCAGCCTGATTCCTGCTACCTGTGCACTTTGTGGGCCTGATGAGTTGACCAGCAGTTTGGGTCATATAAACTCCAGATGTTAGAAGTGAAGTGTATGTTTCCATAAGTCTTCACATTACCTAATATAAAGTGTAAAGTTTCCAATACTTTTCTCCTTTGAGAGTTAACAAAGATGTTCAGTGCCTTATTTATTTTGTTTCTCCAAAAAATATTTCTCTGTATTGATTAGAAAATTAGTATGACCCTAAGCTTTAGAATATCCTTTCCATGATTCACAAGACTAATCTTGAGATATTCAAATTAACCTTTTTTCTTAAAACTTTGCTTTCTATCCCTCAGGAAATGTTAACTAAGTGATAAATCAAGTGAATGTTTTAATAAACACAGACTTTGTGTGGAGGCATTTGAGGAATCATCTGTCTGTACACTATGCAGATGAATGTCAACTTGCTTCACTATATCTAGAAACCTTTGCAATGGACATTTAGGGAATCCAAAGTTCAAACATCTCTCAACTGAGAGAAATTAACTTACCTAAAAATGAATTATATATATATATCACATCTTTAACTATTGCCAGCATTATCTAATTATGGGAAAGTAGTTAGAAAAGACATGAAATTGTGTAGATTAAATAGAATGAAAAGCAAAATGATTTACTGAATGCACTGTGGTCTGAGTGTCAGTAGTTCTTTACGTGTACTTTGATTCTGCCCAGTGTGGCCTTAGGTAAATCATTTTAACCTCTGTGAGTCTAAGTTTCTATAAATAAGGATCATTAATTGCTCATTTCAACTCAAGGATTCTTTGAATCTGTGAAGCATGGAATGGTTACTGCTTCAAAGATGTTTGGAGTCCATCAAAAGAAACTGGGTTAAAAAAAATTTTTTTTTTATTGCAATAGGTTAAGGTATTCAATTCCTGTTGTTTGGTTCTTAATTGTTTATGTTTCAATAATTACATTGCTTAAATTTTCCAATCAATCGCTTATATTTACCAATTAAAGATGCAATGATATTCCAGAGTTTATCCATGTATCAGCTTCAGCTGCACACTCTACTATGTGGTGGTCTCCATTGTAGTTACCATGTTAGATGCAGTAGTATCTTTGGTAGAGCAGATAAATATAACCACAGGTACATAATAAGCAGCTATTGAAGTGGCAAATATATTTTTAAAATGTCTGTTGGAAAAAAGACTGTGAAATAATTTGCTTTATATAATAGACAATACTGTACATAAATGGCTTTACCTCAGGGCTATATTAACTCTCCTGTCCTCTGTCATAACGTGGTTCAAAGAGGTCTGGAATCTGGGCATTCTGTAAAATATCACATTGGTCCACTGTATTGATTTCATTGTGTAATCAGTCTGGATAAGCAGGAATTAGCTAGTAATTTGGAGACCTTGGCAAGACACATACCTTTTGGTCAGATGGAGACCCTATAAGGACTTAGGAAACTGCCACATTAATAACTTTGTAGAGGTCTAGTTGTCAGGAGCATGCTGGAACTTACCATCCAAGTAAAAGATAAAACACACCATTTTGCAACAAATAAGGAAGCATAACTCTTATTAAGCTTATCTGGTTTTTGGAGACAACATATGCTGTACCTGAGAAAACTGCTCTGGCCCATAAACCATGTGAATTAAAGGCTGCAAGCTTTCAGTGGGACATAGAGTAGGAAAAGTTTCTGCATTAGGTCCAAATTGCAGTGTGAATAGCCCTACAACCAGGTCCATACAACTTGGCAGATCCTGTAGTATTAGAGATATTAGTGGTGGACAAAGCTGCCATGGAATCTATGACAGACCCCAGCATGGGAATCACAATGCAGGCCCCACGTTTTTGAAGACAACTCCTGTTTTTCTATTTGAACGTGGGATATAGATTTACTATAATTCTGGGATTACCCATTATGAGATGGGTTTTGTCAGCCCAAACAATTTTTGGTTGGTCCAAGAATAATTCACTGTAAGGTGGGAGTTGTACATCCAAGACTGAGTATAAACAAGACCAGAAGGCACAGAAAAACTACATGTACAAGAAGCCCAGACCCTGCATGTAATCCATCACTATTTCCTCAGTTTATACCTACCTATGGCCAGACAGGGAATATGTCATGACCAGCTGACTGAGGAAGAAAATGACCCATCTTGTTTTACATATAGGTCAGCTCAAATGTATTAGCAAGCTAAAAGCAATCAGTACCTGCATTACAGCTTCATTCTGGGCTGGATTTGAAAGACAGAGGCAAGGGAACTAGCTCCCAAAAGATAGAGCTTCAGGCTGTACATTCAGTCATTCATTTAGTGTGATAAAAGAAATGCTCCAAGGATAAAATATATACTGATTTATTCTTAGTGACAAATAGCCTTGTAGGGTCTTGGAAGGAGAATTATTGGAAAATCAGGGACAAGGTTGTCTAAGGCAGAGGTATGCAGATGGAAATAAGGAGGTGGGTAAGGAGTATGAAGATGCTTGTGTTTTATATTAATCCTCATCAGAGATCACTGCCATGGGAGTCACTATACAACCAAAAAACAAAATGACTCAGCAGACTGTTGCCAGTCAGCTTCTGCCATCAGTAATCCCAGGGCTAGCATGATAAACACATTTTTTTTAATGGTCATGGGGTGTTAGATATGGAGCTGGTGATCAGACCCAACAGCTCCGTCCCTCACTTACTAAGACTGTTCAAGCTACTGCCATCACAAATATTTAACCTGCTGGCAACAGAGAACAATAATGAGATCCCAAAATGGAATCATTCTTTGAGGATACCAATATGCCACGTGGTGGCAAGTTGACATTTGGGATTCTTTCTAACCTAGTAGACCAGATATTTATTCTGATAGGAATAGATAACAAATTCCAAGAGTAATTTTGCCTTTTCTGTACTCAATTCCTTACCCAGCACCAGTATTTGAAGGCTCATAAAGTATTTGATTCATCGGCACAGAATCCCTCATACCATTGGGTCTATTGAGAGAAGCCAGTTTATAGTGAAGAATATCGTGAATTAGGCCCACCACAATGCCATTCCCTGGCTCTTTTATATACCACAATCAGCCAAAAGCTGCCACTATGATAGAGTGTTGGCATAGCATGCTGAAGTCACAGTTGAAGTGCCACCTTTGAAATGATACTTTAAAATGACAGACTCATTCTCCAGAATGTAGTACATCTTCTCATAAAATATCTTTATGTACAGCTTAGCCCAATGAGAGCAATTACATAGGTCTACATAAGAAGTAGTGAAAACTGTAGTAGCCCTAATTATAATTAGTCCCAATAACTCCCTTGAGGAATTTGTCTTCCTGTCTTCACAGCATTAGAGTACCTGGTTTTCAAAGGAGAAACATTTCTTCCTGCGACACAGCAAGAGTCCCACTGAGCTATATATCTATGGCTACTATCTGTTTGGCTCATTTTTGTTCATGATCCAGCAGGCAAGAAAAGGAATAATGATTTTCACGGGTGTATTAATGGTAATACTCAGGAGAGGAAAAGTTGCTGAAAAATAATGTTTATACCCAGACAATCCACTTGGGTACTGCTTAATGTCTCTTCTTCAGTTTTAATAATAAATGTACAGCTGGCCTAGGAATGTCATGGTGGCCAGTCCTAGACTCCTCAGGGATGAGTCTAGCTAGCTCGTACCATCAGCTAAGCCAGCAGAGATACTAAAGGAAGGTAAGGGAATGGTAGAGTGGACAGAAAATTTTTAATATCATGGTCCTGAAATGAGATGTTATTACATGTGTTACCGCAAAAGGTAAAGACCCTGGTTCTTGTCATACCTGAAAGAAAAGTTTACAGTCAGGAGACAGTGTGTTGGGTAGCAAAAGATTTTTCAAAATTTATTTAGAAAAGGAAAAGTACACCTCCAAGAACGGGAGGTGGGCTGATCCAAGGGAGGAAAAGCTGTGGGTTTTGTCTCCCTTTTCTCTTATACCATTGCCTAGAGGTGGTGTCTTGATTGATGGTTCTTGTCTCTAGAATGCTTAGTCATGTTTGCCCCCTTTGCACATGTCCTTACCCATGATGCACACAGAAGAACCTATGGGGGAGCCTAAACCGCAATGCTAATTATAATACAATGAGCATTGGGTCACGTCTGGTTAAGTCCTTTCTGCTACCACGCAGTTGTGGCTGTGGGGTTCTAACTGGTTTCTTGCTGGCACTCTCTTAGAAGAAGTAAAGTCCCTTTATGCTGAAGGCAGGCATAACACCATCTTCCAGACCATCCTCCCTCTTCCCCACCTATCTGCCTGGTGCCCCCACTTATCTAACTACCTAACATGTGGATTGTAATCATCTTGCTAACTTTCCTTATCTAAGTTTCCTTCCAGAAGAGAAGCTCAACAGAATCTTAGGGAACTGCTCCCTGATTACATATGTAAAATTATATCTAAGTGGAGTGGACCATGGAGGATGCACAGATGCACTAACCATGATCTCCCTTCAAGGAAGGGATTTTTGCCTCAGCTGTGGGGAGTGCTGGAAGTAGAAAGCCTTCAGCTGTATCCCCTTCAGGAATTCCTTCTGTTGTAGTGAGCCACTTAACCTAGTCATGATCTGAGGCGGTAGCCTGTATCCAGTGAGTGGTCAAGGTGGGAGTATAAAGTCTAGCTCAACATGAAGAACTCTGGGATGCTCCACAGACCCACATGGTGGTAGCTGAAATTGTCAGGCCTGAGTCTAACTTGACTTCTTTGACTAGTTCTGCTGCTTCTCCCTTCAAGGGCCTTCCTTAATAAATATCCTGAACATTAAATCCTTTTAGATCTGCTTCCCATTGAACAAAACACGCAACAAATCCTGTTACTTGACCCATGCACTTTAGCTTCACGCATTTTAAGGTTACATTATTTAACCTTGTAGTGTAAGCTCTGACACTTGGCTTTTCTTTTTGTAATGCAAGAGCCTGACTTAAGCTTTGCTTGCTGAGGCAGGCATCCACTACAAAAAGGCATCCATTTCAAAGAAGCAACTGTTCCGGGGAAGGCTATCTCAAATGAACACATTGCAAGCCACAAGACTAGGTAAAGAGACAGGATGCATTTCCTCATGAGGCTCCTTTATTTTAGAGATTTTGGTTGATTTTGTTACCTGACCATTTGAACCACTTGTTTTTTCTCTTGCTGCACTTCAAATTACTGCTTATGTGTTTTAAATTCACCAATAAAAAGTGAGTCTGAAACTCTAGACCCCACCCTTGAGCTCAATGAGAGGGCCCCAAGGCATTTCTAGCTGATGGTCCGTCGGCTGAGACCAGCACAAAACAGACCTGTACAATTTTATGAATAGCACGTGCTGATTGGGTATTATAAATTGTATCATTATTAAATAACCATTTTTACTCTCTGGTGATTTTATCTTAAATTGCACTTTGCCTGAGATTAATTTTGTTACCTCTGCTTTATTTTTGTTTATGCCTGTTTATTGTTTTTTTTTTAATACATCTTCATTCTTTTAGGCATGTATTTTGTAGACAATATGTATTTAGACCTTTAAGCCAATTTAATAGTGCCTTTTAATAGGGAAGCTGAAATCTTTTATAGCTATAATTTATATGCTTGGCATTATAGACTTTAAAATTATGTCACTCTTATTTATTCCTTTATTATTTTTATTCTTTTTTCTTCTGTCTCTTGGTATGTAGTTTATGTTTAGTATATATTTTTTGTATTCTCCAGTGATTTGAGAGGCATATGCCACTCTTATGTTTGGCAGTGGTTAATGTAAAGTTTAAAGTAGGCACCTCAGCTTTTCAAAGCCTGGCAGACAGTTTGTGGGGAAAATAACTTCATAACCAAAAAAGCATAAGCACTATATCTCTGGTGCATTTTAATTTACACTTGATCCTAAGAAACTCATTATAGGAAATGAGTTTTTCAACAGTGCTTCCTTAGTAGCATAAGGCAATGAGCAATTTAGAAACACAAGAACATTTTACATTTTTGAATCCAAATTTAGTAATTTTAGAAATTTTTGTTTACATTTTTAAAATGACTAACAGTAAACTAACTCAAATGTAGTTTGCTGTTGAAAGGAATTTAGCTCAGTTTGTGAATATTTATGCAGAATTCCTCTTGAAACCAAAATAATTTTACTGAAATCAACCATAGTTTACTTAACAACACATTTAGAAAATATTGTGTATGTTTACCCAGCAAACAAAGCATTCAGAACCCACAGATTTGATGTTTCTGCTAACCTTTTCATCAAAAGCTGTTTCAAAGAAGATGTGAGATTAGCAAATGATTAATTTAAACTTTCTATTTTAGTGTAATCAAATAGTTCACATTTCTAGATTGCATTTTTTTAATCGACCAGTATTATTTTCTTACTCAGCCCAGCTGTTTTTGACAGACAGAATAGTGCAATTTGGAAGTGGCAAGGGAAGTTTATATTCTAACTACAGAGATGGAAAATTACCTCTGTTGCTAAATACAAGGGGGATCTACAAAATAAGAGTAGAATGAAATGCCACAATTCCTAAGAATGGCAAAAAACTGGATACGGAAAGCACTTGAGTATTTGCTTTGGCTGTATCAGGCAGTCCATTCTAACTCAATTTTATATTAAGACATTTGAAGTTTTTAGAAATATTGCAGAATATAAAATATATTTCTGGCATTACCAACTAATAACTTGTGTTTACTTATTCCATAAATCCAGTTAATACTATTTCAGTATTATTTCTTACTCTGAACATTATGATAATTATTTGATATGCTCTAATCTAAATCATTAATAATAAGAAAATATTAGGCATGAAAATAATTGATTCAAACTATCATCAGTTTTATTTATAAGATTTTTATAGTATAGTTAGTTACATAGTTCTTTAATTAATTTGTTGTAGAAGTCATATATAAAGTCATGCATAGAATTATTATATTTATATCTTTTTATTATTCTGTCAGTAAGTAGAAATTTAAATAATTGCTAGTAATAATGCTCATTTTAGAATCACCATTGACAACTTTGTCCCCAAATCTTATCTCTTGTCAACAAATATTTTTGAAATTAGATATGGATTTCCATATTTATATATAAATCAGTATATAATTTTTCAAGTTTTTATTGTGGTAAAATACATATAATATTAAATTTATCTTAACCATTTTTCAGTGTATATAGTTTAGTGTTGTGAAGTACATTCATATTGCTCTGCAAGTGTCACCACCATCTGTCTTCTGAACCATTTTCTGTTACAAAGCTGAAACTCTGTATCCATTAAACAATAACTCCTCATTTCCCCTTTGTCCAGCCTGTGGCAGCCACCATTCTTTCTGTCTCTATGATTGTGACTACTGTAAGTATGTCATGTAAATGGAATATTTGTCTTTTTGTGACTGGCTTATTTAACTTAGCATAGTTTTCAAGGTTCATCCATGTTAGTATATGTCAAAATTTTCCCCCTTTTTAAAGCTGAATAATATTTCATTGTATGTATATACTACATTTTGCTCATCTTCTTCATCCATCAATGAAATTTGGGTTGCTTCCATATTTTAGCTTTTGTTAATAATGCTTTTATGAACATGAGTGTACAAATGTATCATTTGAGACCCAGATTTAAAGTCTTTGGGTATATACTCAGAAGTGGAATTACTGGATCATATGGTAATTCTATTTTTAATTTTTTGAGGAACCACCATACTGTTTTCCACAGAGTTTGTGCTATTTTACATTCCCACCAAAAGTGCACAAGGATTCTAATTTCTCCAAATCATCAATTTCTCGACATCATAACCAATACATCATTTTCTAATTTTTTGGCTTTGTTGAAAAATCTATCCTATTTCCAGTGAATGGTCTTGGCACCTTTGTCAAAAATAATTTGACCATATATGTGAGAGTTTATTTCTGGGCTCTCTATTCTATTCCATTCTATTTATCTTTATGACAGTATTACTGCATTTTGTTTTGATTGTTAGAACTTTATAGCAATTTTTGCAATCAAGAAGGTAAGTCTTCCAGCTTTGTTCTTTTTTTTTTTTTTTTTTTTTGGATTGTCTTGGCTTAGGCAATATGAAGTAGTTTCCATATTAATTATAGGATGTTTTTCTATCTTTGCAGAAATCATTGGCATTTTAATAGAGATTACATTGAATCTGTACATAGCTTTGTGTAATATTGATATCTTAACAGTACTAAGTCTTACAGTGCATAAGCATGTCTTTTCCATTTATTTGTCTTTAATTTCCTCAGTAATGTGTTGTAGTTTTAATTGTATATCTTTTACCTCCTTAATTAATTCTTAAATAGTTCATTCTTTTTGATATTATTATAAATGAAATTCTTTTCTTAAATTTATTTTCAGATTGAAAACTTATTTCAGATTGTTAGTGAGTAGCATTGCAGCTGATTTTTGTGTTCACTTTGTATTACACTACTTTACTGAATTTGTTAGTTCTGAATTTAGTACGTGTATATGTATGTGTGTAATGTCTAGGATTTTGTACATATAAACTCATGTCATCTGTGAACAGAGATAATTTTGCTACTTTCTAATTAGGATAACTTTATTTTTATTTTGGACTAATTGCTCTGGCTAGAATTTTCAGGGTTCTGTTGAATAGAAGTGGTGAAAGCTGGTATACTCCCCTTTTTCCAGAACTTAAAGGAAAAGCTTACAGGGTTTTAGCATTTAGTATTATGTTTTCTTTTAGTTTTTAATTTGGCTTTTATTATGTTCAGATAGTTTCCTTCTATTCCTAGTTTGTTGAGTGTTTTTATCAAAAAGGGTGTTGAATTTTATCAAATGCTTTTCTGTATCACTTGAGATGATCATTTTTTTGGCCTCTTTTATTTTATTACTGTAATATAGTTCATTGATGAATTTTCATATTGTGATTCTAGCGTTCCAGGAATAAATCCCACTAGGTCATGGTGTATAATCTTTTCCTATGCCACTGAACTTGGCTTGCTAATATTTTGTTAATTTTTGAACCAATGTTCATAAGGGACAATGTCTGTACTTTTCTTGTAATGTCTTTGGTTTGGGTATCGATGTAACACTGGCCTTATAAAATGAGTTAAAAATTGTTTCTTCCTCTTCAGTTATTTGGGAAAGTTTGGAAAGGATTGGTGTTATTTAAGATTTAGTAGACTTCACTAGTGTAACCATCAGGTACGAAGATTTCTTTTGCCAGATAATTTTTGATTACTGATTCAATCACTGTATTAGTTTTAAGTCTTTCTAGATTTTTTTTAACTTTTTCATGGTATAGGCTTCATGAGTTTTTTGTTACTAAGAAATTGTCCATAATCTATGCTGTCCAATTTCTTGGCATACAGTTACTCATATTATACTCATAATTTTTTTTTTAATTCTGTGGAATTGGTAGTAATGGCCCCACTTTCATTTGTGATTTTAGTAATTTGAGTCTTCTTTCTTTTTTTCTTAGTCCATCTAGCTAAAGGTTTGTCAATTTTGTGAAAGTTTTCAAAGAACCATCTTTTGGTTTCATTGATCTACTCAATTGTTTTTCTATTCCCCATTTTGTCTCTGCTCTAATTTTTATTTATTGCTAATCTTTATTTATTATTCATCTTTATTATTTCTCCTTTTTCTGGGTGCTTAATTTGTAAAGTTAGGCTATTTTTCTTATCTTTCTTGTTTTTTAAAGAAATTGTTTATAGATACAAATTTTCCCCTTAGCACTACTTTTGGTGCTCCTATAACTTTTGGTATGTTATGTTTTCATTTTCATTTATCTTAAATATTTTTAAAAATTTTCCTTGTGATTTATTCTTTGACCAACTGATTTAGAGTATGTTCTTTAATTTCCACAAATTTGAGAATTTTCTAATTTTTTAAATCTTGTTATTCATTTCTAACATTATCCTGTTGTGGTCAGAGAAGTTCCATTGTATGATATCTTTATTTTTAAATTTAATGAGATTTAATTTGTGGCCTAACATATGATATGTCCTCAAAAATTTCCCATGTGCACTTTGTGAAGAATGTGTATTGTGTTGTTGAAGTGTTCTGTAAATGCCTTTTAAATCTAGGTGGCTTATTGTGTTGTTTAAGTCCTCTATTTTCTTATTATCTTCTTTCCTTTTCTTTTACTTATGTTCTTTCCATTATTGAGAGTGAGGTATTATGTCTCCAGCTATTGTTGCACAACTGTCTATTTCTCCCTTTATTTCTGTCAATTTTTCCTTCATATATTTTAATGTTATGTTATTAGGTATATTAATGTTTATAATTGTTATGTATTTTCCTGCATTAAACCTTTTATTAATATTTAATGTCCTTCTTTATATCTTCTAATCATTAAAGTCCATTTTGTCTGATATTAGCAGAGCCACTCCTGCTCTCTTCTAGTTACTATTTGCATGAAATAGTTTTTGCAATTTTTTATCTTTCAGCCTATTTTGTCTTTTGATCTAAACTGGGTCTCTTGTAGACAGCGTATAATTAGATTATGTTTTTTAATCCAGTCTTACAATTTCTGTTTTTTGTTCGGAGAGTTTAATACACTTATATTTGAAGTAATTACTGATAAGGAAGGCTTTTGATTTTGTCATTTTGCTATTTGTTTCTCTTTATGACTTAGACCTCTTTTGTCCTCTATTTCTTTCATTACTATCTTCTTTTGTGTTTATTTATTTTTTTGTAGTGATATACTTAAATTCCTTTCTCATTTCCTTTTATGCTATAGCTATTTTCTTTGTGGTTACCATGTGAATTACATATACTATCCTAGAGTTACATCATTTTAATTTGAATTGATACCAGTTTAACTTCAATGACATGCAAAAACTCTGCTCTTTTACAAGCCCATCCCCACTTCTTTCAGTTGTTGATCCCATATATTGCATCTTTATACATTCTGTGTCTTAAATAAAATTTAATTTTTCATCTCTGATTTTATGTAGAAAACAAAATGTGGGGAAAAGTTATATGATATTACAGCTATTAAAAATATGTTGGTCTCATAAATCATATGGAAAACAAAAAGTGAAGTTACACACTTTTGTTACAATAATGTTAACCTTTTAATTGCCCATATATTTACCTTTACTGATACCTTTATTTCATCATGTTGTCTGGTGTCCTTTCATTTCATCCTGTAGGACTCAAGTATTTATTTCATGGCAGATCTAGTGGTAACAGATTCCCTCAGCTTTTGTTTATCTAATTTTTTCTGCAGTTTTGAGGAACAGTTTTGTTGAACTGGATACTTAGTTGACTTTTTTTTTTCCTTTAAGCATATTAAATTTATCAACCCACTGCCTTTTGGCTAAGAAATCTATAATCTATAATCACTTGTTGCTTTCAAGATTCTCTCTTTGTCTTTATCTTTCAAATGTGTATCACATGGGTCTCTTTGAGTTTATTCTATTTGGAGTTTGTTCAGCTTCTTAGATGTTTATATACATGACTTTCATCAAATTTTGAATTTTTCAGGTACTAACTCTTCAAATAACCCATGCCCTTTTTTTCTTTCTTCTCCTTCTGGGACTTCCACAGTGTTTATGTGGTCCACTTGATGGTGTCTCACAGGTCCCTTAGGTTCTATTCACTTTTCTTTAATCTTTTTTTGTCTGTTCCTCAGGCTGGATGATTTCCATTGCTCTATTTTCAGATTAACTGATTATTTTTCTTCCTACTCAAATATGCCTTTGACTTTTTCTAGTGAAGTTTTCAGTTATTATATTTTCAGCTTTAGAATTTTTTATTATTGTTTAGTTTTTAGATTTTTCTGTCTCTTTATTGATATATCCATTTTGCTTATATGTCATTTTCTTGACTTTATTCATATCTTCCTTTAGTTTTTTTAAATATCTTTTTTGTATATATATATATATATATATATATATATATATTTCTTGAAGTATAGTCAGTTTACAGTGTTGTGTCAATTTCTAGTGTACAGCATAATGCTTCAGACATACATGAACATACATATATATATTTGTATATATATTTGTTTTCATATTCTTTTTCACCATAAATTACTACAATATATTGAATATAGTTCCCTATGCTATACAGTATAAACTTGTTGTTTATCTATTTAATATATATTAGTTAATATCTGCAAATCTCAAACTCCCAATTTATCCCTTCCCACTCTCTTTCCACTGCCCCCCTGGTAACCATAAATTTGTTTTCTATGGTTATGAGTCTGTTTCTGTTTTGTAAATAAGTTTGTTTGTCTTTTTTTTTTTTTTAAGATTCCACATATAAGTGACATCATATGGTATTTTTCTTTCTCTTTCTGGCTTCTTTCACTTAGTATGACAATCTCCAGGTTCACCCATATTGTTGCAAATGGCATTATTTTCTTCTTTTTATGGCTGAGTAGTATTCCATTGTATAAATATACCACAACTTCTTTATCTAGTCATCTGTCAGTGGACACTTAGGTTCCTTCCATGTCCTGGCTACTGTAAATAGTGCTTCTGTGAACACTGGGGTACATGTATCTCTTTGAATTAAGGACCCTCTGGATATTTGCCCAGGGACTGCTGGATCATGTGGTAAGTCTGTTTTTAGTCTTTTGAGGAATCTCCATGTTATTTTCCATAATGGCTGCCCCAAACTACATTCCCACCAACAGTGTAGGAGGGTTCCCTTTTCTCCACAGTCTCTCCAGCATTTATTGTTTGTAGACTTTTGAATGATGGTCATTCTGACTGGTGTGAGGTGATACATCATTGTAGTTTTGATTTGGATTTCTCTGATAATTAGCGATATTGAGCATTTTTTCATGTGCCTGTTGGCCATTTCTATGTCTTTATTGGATAATTGCTTGTTTAGGTCTTCTGCTCATTTTTGGACTGTGTTTATTATTATTATTATTATTATTATTAATTATTATTATTATTATTATTAAGTTGTATGAGCTGTTTATATATTTTTTTTTCTGGAAATTAAGCCCTTGTCAGTTGTATCATTTACACATATTTTCTCCCATTCTGTAGGTTGTCTTTTTGTTTTGCATATGGTTTCCTTCACTTTGCAAAAGCTGATAAGTTTAATTAGGTCCCATTTGTTTATTTTTGCTTTTATTTCTATCGCCTAAGTAGACTGCCCTAGGAGAACGCTGCTGAGATATATTTCAGATAATGTTTTGCGTATGTTTTCTTCTAAGAGGTTTATAGTGACTTGTCTTATGTTTAAGTCTTCAAGCCATTTTGAGTTTATTTTTGTGTATGGTGTGAAGGGAATATTCTAACTTCATTGATTTACATGCAACTGACCAGTTTTCCCAACACCATTTGCTGAATTGGTGTTCTTGTATTGTATGTTCTTGCCTCCTTTGTCAAAGTTTAATTGACCAAAAGTTGGTGCTTTTATTTCTGGGCTCTCTATTCTGTTCCATTGGTCTATATGTCTGTTTTTGTACCAATACCATGGTGTTTTGACTACTGTAGCTCTGTAGTATTGTCTGAAATCTGGGAGGATTATTCCTCCAGCTTCATTCTTTTTCTTCAGTATTGCTTTGGCAATTCTGGGTCTTTTGTCATTCCATGTAGATATTAGGATTCTGTGATTCCATACAAATTTTAGGATTATTTGTTCTAGTTCTATAAAAAATGTCCTAGTTATTTGATAGGGATTGCATTAAATCTGTAGATTGCTTTAGGTGGTATGGCCATTTTAACAATATTAGTTCTTCCAGTCCAAGAACATGGGATATCTTTCTATTTCTTTAAGTCATTTTTAATTTCCTTAGTCAATGCTTTGTAGTTCTCTGGGTAGAAGTCTTTCACTTCCTTGGTCAGATTTATTCCTAAGTATTTTTTTTTTGGATGCAATTTTAAAAGGGATTGTTTCTTTACTTTCCTTTTCTGATATTTTATTGTTAATGTAAAGAAATGCAACTGATTTCTGTCTGTTAATCTTGTATGCTGCTACCTTACCAGATTCTTTTATCAGCTCTAGCAATTTTTGTATGGAGCCTTTAGGGTTTTCTATATATAGTATCATGTCACCTGTATATAGTGACAATTTTACCTCTTCTCTTCAGTTCGAATCCCTTTTATTTCTTCTTCTTATCTAATTGCAATGGCTAGGATTTCCAGTACTACATTGAATAGAAGTGGTTAGAGTGGGCATCCTTGTCTTGTTCCAGATTTTGGCAAGAAGGCTTTCAGTTTTTCGCTGCTGAGTATTATGCTGGCTGTAAGCTTGTCATAAATGGCTTTTATTATGTTGAGATGTGTTCCCTCTTTACCCACTTTGGTTAGCGTTTTTATCATAAATGGGTATTGAGTTTTATCAAATGCTTTTTTGCATCTATTGAGATAATCATGTGGTTTTTGTTCTTTCTCTTGTTGATGTGATGTATTACATTGATTGATTTGCATATGTTGACCCACCCTTGTGTACGTGGGGTGAACCCCACTTGACCATGGTGTATAATCTTTTTTTTGTGTTGTTGGATTCTGTTTGGTAATATTTTGTTGAGGATTTTTGCATCTATGTTTATCAATGATATTGGCTTACAGTTTTCTCTTTTGGTAGTGTCTTTGTCTGGCTTTAGTATCAGGTTGATGGTGGGTTCATAGAATGAGTTTGGGAGTCTTCTCTCCTCTTCAGTCTTTGAGAAGAGTTTTAGAAGGATCGATATGAGCTCTTTGTATTTTTAATAGAATTCCCCATGAAACCACCTGGTCCTGGAATTTTGTTTTTAGGGAGGTTTTTCTTATTGCTGATTCTATTTCACTTCTAGTGATTGGTCTGTTCAAATGGTCTATTTTCTTGATTCAATTTTTGTGAACTGTATGTTTCTAGAAAGTTTTCCATTTTTTCTAGTTGTCCAATTTATTGCCATATAGTTGTTCATAGTATTCTCATAGGATGTTTTTGTATTTCTGTGGTGTTGGTTGTAATTTTTCCATTTTCCTTTCTTATTTTATTTATTTGTGTCCTCTCTCTTTTCTTCTTGGTGAGCCTGACCAAAGGTGTGTCAGTTTGTTTACTCTTTCAGAAAACCAGCTCATGATTTGATTGATTTTTCTATTGTTTTTTAAATCTCTTTTTTAATTTATTTCCTCCTTGATCTTTATTATTTCTTTCCTTCTGCTGATTTTAGATTTTGTTTGTTCTTCTTTATCTAATTCTTGTAGGTTAGGTTGTTTATTTGAGATTGTTCTTGTTTTTTGAGGAAGGCATGGATTGCTATAAACTTCACTCTTCAGACTGCTTTTGCTGCATCCTGTAGATTTTTGTGTGGTTGTGTTTTTATTGTCCTTTGTCTCAAGGTATTTTTTAAATTTATTATTTGATTTCATCATTGACCCATGGGTTTTTTAGTGGCATGTTGTTTAGTCTCCATGCTGTCATTTTTTCCCCATTTTGTATTTCTATGGTTGATGTCTAGTTTCGTGCAATTGTGTTTAGAGAAGATTGTTGAAATAATTTCTATACTCTTAAATTTGTTGATGCTTCTTTTGTGCCCAAGTATGTGATTTATCCTAGAAAATGTTCCATGAGTACTTGAAAAGAATGTATATTCTGATTTTGGTGAATGTAATTTCCTAAAAATATCAACCAAATCCAACTGTTCTATTGTGTCATTTAGCATCTTCATAGCTTTATTGATTTTCTGTGTGGAAGACTTGTCCAATGGTATAAGTGGGGTGTTCAAGTCTCCTACTATAATTGTGTTCATCAATTTACATCAATTAGTATTTGTTTTATATATTTAGGTACTCCTATATTACGTGCAAATATTTTTATGAGTGCAATATCCTCATCTTGTATTACTTGTTTGATCATTATATATGTCCTTCTTTATCTCTCTTTATGGCCTTTGTTTTAAAGTCTATTTTGTCTGATATGAGTATTGCTACTGCCACTTTCTTGTCATTTCCATTTGCATGAAATATCTTTTTCCATCCTCTCACTTTCAGCCTATATGTGTCCTTCACTCTCAAGTGGGTCTCTTGTAGGCAGCATATTGTGGGCTTGTTTTTATTATCCAATCTGCCATTCTGTGTCTTTTGATTGAGGCATTTTTTCCGTTGATATTTATAGTAATTATTGATAGATGTGTGTTTATTGCCATTTTGAACTTTGTTTTCCAGTTGATTTGGCATTTCTTCTTTGTTTCTTTCTTTTCCTTTTCTCTGGATCTATGGATTTAGGAGTATCAGTTATCTACTGTGATCTTGAAGGGCTGTTTTATTTTTTGTTTGTTTGTTTTTATTTAAGGTGGGAGCATTCCTGTATAGATTGTGTGCATCTAATAGTTTTGTTGCGATGACTGTTCTTAGTATGGATGATTTCTTTCTTCTCTGTGTGTTAGCTATTATCCCTTTGATTAGGGGTGTAGTTGGTGTTGTGGTGAACAGAACCTGACCTGTTGTTGTTATTGAACAGGCCTCCTTTATTGTTCTGTGGTTGTCACAGCCTTGACAGGAACCAGGTCTGCTCCTTTGTTGCTGGAAAAGAGACTTCTTAACCTGTACCTGAGCTGTGGTTGTAGTAGGCAGGGTTGGAGCAGTTCAGCTGGTTAAGAAGAGTAGGCAGGAGATGTCCACTGGGATGTACCCTCTGTGGTGTT
This sequence comes from Camelus bactrianus, assembly GCF_048773025.1. Classification (NCBI taxonomy): domain Eukaryota; kingdom Metazoa; phylum Chordata; class Mammalia; order Artiodactyla; family Camelidae; genus Camelus; species Camelus bactrianus. Next base: position 39,191,584 of record NC_133540.1, read on the forward strand.
GTCTGTCACTTGTTATGTGGGCTTACAAAGTACTCTTTGTTGATGCTGCCTTTGTCTTTGCCTCAGCTGTGGGAATGTCAGCTACCTGCTCTGGTGTCCCCCAGGTTCTGAGTACCAGAGACCACCACTGTATATTTGCCAATGCCAAGCACTAGGACCCACCATAGGGAGCATGCAGTCACATACCTGAATTCTGGTGCACAACAGGGTCAGCACAGACTCTAGCCCTGCCTCCACATATGGTACAGGAAGCTGGCCTGTTGTAAATACCTGTACTGGCCCCTGTCATGTGCCAGAATTCTACTCACTGCCTATTTGTCCCAGAGGTGTAGATCCACAAAGGGTCCAAATAGAGCAGATCCACCCTCTCTGCCTGGGGTTGTAAATAAATCTCAGTCCTGTCTGTGAAGTTGCAGGGCCACTGGATATGGATTCAGCTTTTCAGTTCTGCCTCCACACAGCAGTGATGTTTGTGACCAAGCCCCACCTCTCCCTTGTGAGAACACACCAACAATGGAGCCAAGAGGAGAAAGCGGCTATGGCACGGCTATGTTGCATCCTTCCCCTCTACACACCAGCAGTGTTGCTTTTTATGGGGGTCCCAGGTTGTTCTGCTCTGCACACACCCGCAGCCAGATCTTACACTGCTCTCCAGTCCCCTGAGGTTGCCTCTGTGCAGTGGGCCCCAGCCTCCTCACTGATAATCCAGCAGCCAAACCCAGCTTGTCCCTGCTGGCTTGCATCTAGAACTGAGGATTTCAGGGACCCTCCATGTCAATTTCCCTTAGTTCTGTCTGCCAAGTGGCTGCCACTTTCTCCTCCAAGCCTCAGAAGCTCTGCTTCTGTCCCTGCTGACCTCCGGCTGGAGAGAGGGCGTCCCATGGTGAGGGTGCCTTTCTTCCTATGCTGCTCCCTCCTTGCAAGACCAGTACTGCACCAGTATTTTCTTTTTTCTCTTACTGTATTTTGTGAGAATCTTCCTGTATTTTGAAGCGAGGAACATTCTGCCAGAGTTCAGTAGGTATTCTGTGCAATTCAGTGGGTTTGTAGATTTAATTCTTCTTGTATTTGTGGGAGAGGGTGAGTTGTGAGTCTCTCTACTCTGCCATCTTGGCACCTCCCCCCTTTTAAATCTTTTAAAGTTTGCTTTAAAGATTTTGTTTAATAGATCCATCTTCAGGTCTTTTCCTAAACTATTGCTGTTGATTTAATTTTTTTCCTTTGAATGGGCCATATTTTTCTGTTTCTTTGTATACCTTGAGAATTTTTGTTGAAAACTAGACTTTTGAATTTAATCATGTGATAACTCTGGAAATTAGATTCTCTCTCTTCCCCACGATTTGCTCTTGTTTGTTTTTTGTTTTATTTTTTTAATTGTTGATGCTGTCTTTGAACTGATTATCCGCCTGAGGTGTAAATTTAAGGTCTCCACAAGTCTTTTATGAGCCTGCAGCTTTCCCTAGGTGTGCATGACCACTTTCTAATTTTCCCCATATATAAGATTATTTTTTAATGTCCTAGACATTAATATCTGGTTCCCAAAAGGGAAGCTTTAAATATCCTAGAGGTTACTTCAACCAGAGCAGGAGGAGCTTGCAGTTATGAAAGAAAGTGGCTATTTGCCTCTTTGTTTGCATGTTTGTGATCAGGTGCAATTGGCTCAGAGTACAGATCCCCTGTATTTGGAAATCAGGGTCTTTTTTTTTTTCTGTCCACACTGGCTTCCACAAGTTATGCGTAAGCTGCTCTTGGGATGCAAGCCCTGTTGCCTTCCATAGCTCTGGGACATAGGGAGAATGTGTAGCTGTTTCTGTGCTAAGAGATGAAGTGGACTGAAATTAACTACAACTTACCCTCTGAGCCTTCCCCTGGAAGGCCTTTCAAGTATTCAGTAGATTTCAGAGTTCCAAAATATTTACATCGGACAGATTCTACAAATTGTTGTCTATGTAGGGACACAGATTCTTGGTATTTCCTACTGTGCCATCGTATCAGAATCCCTTACTATATATTATTTTATGTAATAAAGTATATAATTAATATAATTAAATTAAACTTTTAGTATATTTAGTAGACTAACCAATTAGCAAGAACTTACATTAGCTAATTGAATTAAGACATAGTGAATACAAAATAAAATATTGAGTATATGTAGTGAGAAAATGAGTCACTGCTCATAGGAAAATAAGATTAAGACAGAAGATAAAAAGACAGTTTTGAGGTCCTTACAATTTTTATTAAGTTTTGACCCTACAAAATTTCATTTGGATAGGGGAAAATACAGGCTTTCTTCAAAGATAACTTTATAAAATAATACATTTGGTCAGTACCAAATAACGAACTTTTCATAAATGTTTTCCTGATGAGTTTTGCTGTTGTTTGGCAATACTACCATTGTTTTAATGGATTTTTTAGTTTAATTGATGTATCATAATACTCATACATTGTAGGTAATTATAGTACAATGATATTAGAGGTCAGCAGATTCAATCAAGATATTTTAACTCATTTTTCCAGAACAGAGCTTCCTCCTCCTACCTCTTTTGACATACCTAATCATATTCCTCTTTTGATTTGCCCTCAATCCAACTTCTAAATTTTAAATTCTCTCAGAACTCAGTTCTCAGATTCTTTATTCTATTCAACTTTACTTATTTTCTGGATGATCTTACCTAATCCCATGGTACTGAATATTCACTATATTTATTACTTATGGCTTAAAATTTCATAGTGACCATATACTTTATCATTTTAATAGACACAATTCTTGGAGTGAAAGTAGAAGTTTCTGGAAAGAAAAAACACTATTGTCCTAGGATTACCTATTAATTCTCATGGTTTTAAATACCATCTAGACTGGGCTTAACTAACTTCAGCATCAGATGGTAAATTATTTAGGCTGTGTGGGTTATATAGTCTCTGTCACAACTCTGCAACTTTGCCAGTGTAGTATGAAAGCAGTCATAGGCAGTATGTTATTTAATTGACATGGCTGTGTTTCAATAAAATTTTATTTATAGAAATAGATGTTGGCTTAGGGTTGGCCCATGGACCATAGTTTGCCTATCCTAATGTATACCATCTAAATACTAATTATTCCCTAATGTGTATCTTTATCTGTGATGACATCTTATAGTACCAGATGCATATATCCAACTTTCTACTTGATGTCTCTTCAAAAATATCCAAAATGTAGCTCAAACTTAAAAACATCCAAAGCAGGATACCTGGTATCTACATTACACATCTGTGATTCCTCTAGTATTTCCATCACTGTAATTAGCATCACCAGGCACTTAGTTGTTCAAGTCAAAACCCTTGGACTGTGTATGGTTGATCTCCCTCTTTTTATTACTACCCTCATTCTATCCATCAGTAATTTTTTCTGTCTGTAATTTCTCAAAATATGACCTGAATCTGACAATTGCTCCCTATCTTAATCCCTCTTTCCTACCACAAAATACAAAGCACCACCATCTCTCTTCCACATTAATGAAATAACTTGCAACTGGTTACCTTACTTGCAGTCGTTTTGCCTTTTAGTGCATTTTGCACATGGCAGCTGGGACTTGCTTTTCAAAACATAAATCATATCTTGCTCTTTCCTGACCAAGTAGGTTATACACCCGTAAGAACATCTAGATGCTTTACTATGGTTCTGTATTAATTTTTCACCTATATAGTTTTCTCCAACTCTCTATTTTTATTCTAATTCTGTTCAGGTTCTAGTGGGTTTTTTTGTCTTACTTATTGTGCCAAACCTCAGGCACATTGTACTCACTGTTGTTTTTTTCTTAAATGAACAAAGTAGAGGTTTTATTAGTAGGTAGGGAAAAACAATTCTGAGTACCCTTCAAGATTATTCCAGATCCTTCCTAATGAAGTGATACTGTTTGGTTATAGAATATTGCAGGGGTTGGCTTTCCTGAGCCTTTTTTTAAATGCCATTAAAGGATTATCTGAAGGACCCATCTTAATTTCTCCCTGTTCATCAAAGGGGTACTTTTGCTTGATCTACCTCAGCAAGACAATGAGAAACATACTGTCAGTAAGCATATACATGGTTGTCACTTGGAAAGATATGTGCCTGCTATGGATCTGGAGATGTATCTTGTGGAAATTTGGCCCATTTTTTATTCTTTATTACCTCAGGTTCTTTGTACTCACTGTTTCTCCTCAAATAATCAATTTGCTCTGGAATTTTATCAGGTTTGTGCAACATTCATGTGGTCCCTAGGTCTACCCTGAGATTCAATAACTGGCTAGAAGAACTCACAGAACTCAGAATAGCTTTTATCCTTATGGGTATAGTGTATTGCCATGGAAGGATACAGATTAACGTCCTCAATGGAAAAGATGAATCCAGCAGAGGCCAGGTAGATGAGAGGCAGAGCTTCCAATTGTCCTCTTTCAGTCTAGTCATGTAGACAGCACTAATTTCTCCTAGGAACAATGTGTGACAATACACATAGAGTGTTGTCAGTCAAGGACGCTTACTCAAGCCTTGGTGTTTAGGAGATTTCACTGGGTGTTGGTCACAGACATGGACAAACACCTGCATGGCTGACCTCAGTCTCTAGCCCCTCTAGAAACAGAGGTGATATGGTGGCCCAAGAGTCCCACCATAAATCACTTTGTTAACATAGACTATCTAGCATAGTCCAAGGTCCCCAGGTAAACAGAGATACTCTTATAAAACAGGATATTCCAAGGGCATAGAGATTACCTCCCAGGAGTTGGGGACAAAGGGTCAGACCTTTCGTTGGTCAGGATTAATCTTTTTCTGCACAGCTTGCTTTCCCATTTCTTCCAAGTCTCTGATCCACATATCTGAAAGCCTTGTAGCCACATAATCTATAGCTACTGGCTCTATCCCTCAGCCTTCAACCTGCTGTGTTATTTTTCATCATTTACCAATAAGTGACATGCTAATGTTTTGTTTATTTTGTAGTGCTTGTCCCCCTAATAGAAGTGAGCTCTGTGAGGGCAGAATTCTGTAAGTCACTACTGCATCCCCCTGGATTAGGTCCTAAAAAGATATTTTCAATAAGTGAATTTAAAACAAGTGTAGACTTACTCAATTTAGTGTGCTTAAATATGTATATGTAAAGTATAATCTCTTGAACAAAGTATGATATAGAATTAATAATTTATTCTGAGTGGGGGAAAACCAAAATTCTTAATTTTTTTTTTTATCTTGGGTTTTTTTTTTTTTTAATCACATGAGGACTGAAATGTTTAACAGATTGTTTCTCATTCAGTATGGGAGATTATCACAATTTGAACCTGTTTAAAAAACATTTTCTGGTGCCCAGTAGCCTATAAAACAAAGTTCAAAATCTTTGTATGGCATCAAGTTCTCTATATCTAGTCCATCCTGGTCTTCTGATCTTTCTTATGCAGAGACCTCTCAAGCCAAGTCATGGCTTGGTACATTTGATGTGGTATTTCCTCTCACCTCTGCCCACATTCCTCTCTTCAGAGGATTTGGTGAATGGACTCTCCAGGCTCAGCTGACATGTAGCTTCCCCTGGAGACTGACCTTACTCACTCAGGTATAGTCATGGCTTTGTTCCTCATAACATTTCTAGAATATTAGTAGTTTATTGTTACACTTTTAGTAAAAGTCAAAATCTTTATAATGGCCAGTAGAACCTTCTGTTATTTTTTATAGTTTCCTTGTCTCCTTCAGACATAGCCTTGACTTCATGCTATTGTCTTAAAGCTTTCCCACTGGTTACTCTCTGTCTTCAGTGGCCTTCATATGATAGCCAAATGGCCATCGTCTTCATATTCTTTGAAAGTTTGCTTATAAGTCTTCTCAGTGAAGCCTATCATGACCATCATATTTAAAACTGCAAATGTCCTCCCTATCTACTTCATGATATATGTATTTTTGTAACATTTATCATTTTATACAAAACAATACAGTTTGACTAATTTTTATTATATCCACCCAATTGAAAGTAAGTCCCATGAAAGCAAATGTTTTATCTCTTTTTATTATAGATATATACCAAACATCTAGAATAGCGCCTGTTTAATACATGTTTATTAACGAAATGAAGAAAATAAGTCTTGAGCAAGTTACTTTGCCTCTCCAACCTTTACTTTCTTGTATTTAAAACAGAGGTCATAAGAATTCCTAAGTGAGAAGGCTGTTGTGGCTAATAAATGAGATTGTGCATGTAAAGCAGTTACCATAGTGCCTATCTCATCATACTATATATTAATAATGTGAAATCCTATTGTTAATGGCTTTATTATTTTCTCAGTTTTTTAAGAGTCAAAAACCTTAAGTCTTAACCATTATGGTTATAGAAATGAAAAAAGAAGTTAAGGAGAAAAACCCAGAAATATATTTGTAGGTGGAATTCATCATATAGTTGTATATTTTTTAACTTCAGAAAAATTAAAGATTATATTTTACAATATAGAAATAATGTCTGAAATACTATAAAAACTAGATCAAGGTAATATACATAATTTAGAAAAATATAAATAAATGGTTATCGATAGAGTTAAAAAGAAACTCAGTAATCCCTTGCCCTAACCTTCTGCATGCCCAAATATAATATACTCAGTGAGAGTCTAATTATCCTTGTTTTGAGCTGTTCTGATGCTTACCTTAATGTATCTAACATATATGCTTATGCTGCTATTTTTGATTCTTCAACTATAGATATTTGTCCTTGTCTTTGGGCTGTGATAGATGAGCTATTAATTTATTTCTCCATCAACACTCCCACTTCTTTACTTTTCCAATTCTTGATATGTTTAGCATTCTAAACTTTTTCAATTTATTATCTCTTAGGTTTTTTTGAAAATACTGAAATTTTTATTTTTTTAATCTATGTAATCTATGTGAGATCAGCATGTTAGTCCCTCTGTGATTTACATTTTTACTTTAAAGCTAAAAGTATGTATATTCTATCTTGTTAAGTGCAATTAAATGCTTTGTACTTTCTCTGTAACTTTATTGATAAAGTTGAAAATTGATAAATACTGGTTTATTATTATGATTGTGTAACTGTTGTTCAATTCAGAACCTAGTGTTGGACATAGTTGCGTCTCCTTTTCAGGTTTCGAATGTCACAGCAGCAGTGCCATTTTAAATATTCCTATTGTCAATGCCAAATGTATTTTTACTTTTTACATTCTTGTAACTCTTAAAATCATGCTTTATGTTTACATCTTTTTGGACTGTGACTATATTTGGCAAAACTGCAATCAACAACCACCATTTTCTGATTGAATTTGTTTTGCTTGTTTGCAGAGGAGTGATCTCCTAAAAGTCAATTTACCATATAGTTTTAATTGACAGAATTTCAGTTTGTCCCCATTGAAATATTAAAAAAAAATCAACTTATCACTGCCCCAGCTCCCTACTGCTGCTTTAGGAGACTAAGTGGGGAAGAGAAATTGAGAATAAAGACCATAAGAAATATATTGACAATTCTTTGTTTTTACTTTTATTTTCTGGAGTCAATATGCAAATAATTTCCTGGGGAGGATGTTTCTGTGCAAGTCAATGTTCCAGCATTTTGCATTAATGAACATTTTTTTGTCATTTGAAAGCTGACTAATAATTTGATGGGAACTAGAATTCCAGATTTTATCTCATTTTTATTCTCCTGCTTTGAGACATTGCTCTAGTGTCTCTTAACATCTCTCACTGAAGGAAAAGTATGATGCTAGTCTGATGCTTGTCTTTTAGAAGGCCATTTGTCTCTTGTTTTATTGTTTTTTGTCTGAAAGAATTTAGAACATTATTTTATCTTTAATGTGTAATATTCTACAATAGTTTGTCTATATGTGATTTTAAAAAGTTATATAGCTTGGTGCTCAATACTCAGTGAGCTGCTTGCCCTCTTATAGGATTATTTTCCTCCTGTGCAGACAGTTTTGTGTCAAAAGTGGTATTTTAGTTCTCCAAAGGCACTTTTTTGTACTCCCTTCCTCTTTCCTAATTCCCTGTCCTTGCATTAGGAAGTTAGAACTTCTTGACCCTCTTGAACACCTTGAAATTTTCTAAACATAATTAATCACACACACACATTTCTCCTTATGATAACATTATTTGTCTTTAAAGTTAAATTGATAAGAATGAAGGAATAAGAAGTCTGACTGGAGAAATGTATGTTAATAGGCAGAACTTGGCAACATATAGCTTTTTCTCTGTGTCAGTTGTTACTGTGTTATAATAAAGAGGACTCTACTATGAAATGATTACACACACATAAACTGCTCTATTTGTATCCCGAGAATGTATTTTTAAGGAACATTTTGTGTTATAATCGGAAGACTTCATTTCCATTCTCCTAGTGGAGTATCTGTACATGCATGTAGGTATATGGATTTATACACATGGGTTTATGAGAGAGAACTAGATTTCAGGACCATATTTTACCCTTGTTTTCTTTTTAGATTCATCATGAATATTCTAAATTGAAGATCCTTGTTCGTACTTCTTTGTCTATGGATCTCTAGAAGAAAGAGAGTTTCGTGTGTGTGTGTGTGAGAGTGAGAAAAAGATCTGCAGAGAAGGGAATTATTAATACCTTCCTTCAACAGTACTGTTAGTCTTTTCTTTCTAGAACTATTAAAATGAATTATGAATATTTTTATAGCAAAATTAAACACATAGGTGTCTCATTAGATGGTACAAAAAGATTTTTGAAAATGTATTTTCCAAACAGCTCACATAATTATATCTAATGCAAAGAAGAAATTATCTGTCATTTTCCCCCTACAATTGTGTTGAATTGCCAAGAGTGTCTAATTAAACAAAGATCATAGAAACAGCAACACCTCAATCCATTATTTATGCAAACATTTGTAGAGCGGAAAATTGTAAATTAACATTATATCAAGCTTTACAAATATTGTCTAACTCATGTTTACAGATAAGTATTAGGTTTTGTGAGAATATTGTTAGCACATATAATAAAGATCAGAAGATTTACTACTTGGCATGGGAAATAAAAAATGAACCGGCAAGAGTAAGTTATTCTTTATAATTATCTTTTTTCAGATTTTCATTAGAAGAAATAGTTCAGGTAAGTGCAATTCAAGTTTTAATCTGTGTTAATTAGTTTTAATAACTTTTGATAAAAAGTTATTGGAGTATGACTAGTCTGAATTAGCCATATTTCTTTTTGAAATGCACGTTACAGATTATAGTTTAATTTCTGAGTAATAGAATTCTAAAAATGGTTTTTATATTAATCAGAAGTGTCTTTTGAATATTTTTCTTGGAAACTACTAAAGGAGCTAGACCTGAAAACTATAATTACAGCATAAATATATATTTTTGATAGCTGAAATATTTTACTGTTAATTGAAAGGAGTATCATGAAGAAACATCCTATAGTACCTTAAACAATATGCACAATACTCAATCACCCTACATAGAGCTCTAAAGTAACCTGAAATGATAGCTAGTGAACCTTTTGGTAACTCAGCTATTTTTTTTGCGGGGGGGTGGATACCAAATAGTAAGGGATACTGATTTCTCCTTTCCATGCATTAAGTTAAGATATATGAAGCAATGACCAAAAGATTCAGAAGTCTAAGAGACCAAAATAATTCTAAACATTATGAAAAGTAAATCCTCATTTATTTTCTACTCAAGATAAAAATAAGGCATCTGATAGTGCCTATATTGCTTTCTTATTTCTCTCCAAGTAAGCTTTTCCTCGTCTAACTATCTTAATAGTGGAAAACTCCCTCCACTCTCCTAGAGATGCTCACTAAAGTTCAGTCAGAGTCATTTGCCTTTCAAGACAGAGGTGATTTGGTACCTATATCTCTCAATGAACATAGATGCAAAATTCTCAACAAAATTTTATCAAATCAAATATAAAGTTTATATATTTATACCAGTATATAACTTTAACTTTTAATAACTTTTAAATACATTTATATAAATATACATTTTAAAATATAAAAATAGTAATAACTATGAATGGGTGAGGCTTATTTATAAAGGCTGGTTCAGTATATATATGAAAGCCAATAATCATAATCCACCATATCAACAAACTAAAAAGGAAAAATCATATCCAATTATGATTTTTAAAAAAACTCTTAGTACACTAAGAATAAAGGAAAACTTCCTTAACCTCATAAGGAGCATCTACAGCTAACATAATACTTAATAATGAAAGACTGAATATTTCCTCTCTGAGATCAGGAACAGGGCAAGTATTTCCCCTCTTAACCCTCATATTCACATAATTCTAAAATTTCTAGCCACTGTGATAAGAAAAGAATAAGAAATAAAAGGCATACAGATTGTAAAGGGAGGAGTAAAGTTCTTCGCAGGTGACATGATTGCATATGTAGAAAATCCCAGGGAATCTACAGAAAAAAAGAACCACTTGGAAATAATGAATTACAGAGTTCAAGGTCAATACAAAAATTAATTACATTTCTATAGACCAACAGTAAACTGAGAAATAAAATGAAAAATGTAATTCCTAATTATACCAAAGACAGTGAAAGAATTAGATGTAAATCCAGCAAAACTATAAAGTGCTGATGAAATAAAGAAAAGTTACCATTTAAAGAGATATACCTTATTCATGCTACAGTATCAAGACTGTGATATTGCCAGGAGAGACACATAGCTCAATGGAACCAAAAACAGAACTCAAAAATAGATCCACACAATTATGCTTAATTTTTGACAAAGAGACAAAAGCAATTCAGTGAAGGAAGGATACCTTTTCAAAGAATGGGAAGAGAGAAATTGGATATCCATAGACATAAAAATGGATCTTGATGTAAAACTCACACCTAATATAAAAATTCAAAATGGATCATAAACTTAAAGTAAAACATAAACCTATAAAACTTCAAGACAAAATTATAGGAAAAAATCTTCAAGATCTAAGCCCAGGTGAAAAGTTCTTAGGTATGATACCAAAAACATAATCCATAAAAGAAAAACTTGACATTTGACCTCAATAAAATTAAAAACTTTTAGTCTGTTAAAACCTTTGTTAAGATGATGAAAAGTCAACTTTCAGATTTGGAGAACACATTTGTTAGTCTTGTAGTCAGCAAAGAACTTTTATCTCTACTATATAAAGAACTGTCAAACATCAACATTAAAAAAAACCAGGACAAAAGATATGCAAAGACATTTTACCAAATGAGCTATACAGATGGCAAATCATTACGTCAAAAATGTTTAAAGTTATTAGCATTAGGAAAATGCAAATTAAAACTGCATTAACATGTTACTGTATACCAGTTAGAATGGCTAAAATAAAAAATAGTGATAAAACTAAATGCTGATAGAATGTGGAAAAATTGTATCACTCATACATGAGAATTTAAAATGGCTTAGCTACTCTGAAAAATAGTTTAGCAGTCCCTTTTAAAACTAATAATGGACTTACCATATGACCTAGCAGTTCCACTCCTGTGTATTTATCCTAGAGAATTGAAAATTTATTTTCACAAAGAAATTTATACATAAATATTCAAAGCATGTTTATTTTTAACGGTGTAAACTTTTAAACTCTTCAGATGTTCTTCAGTAAGTGAATGGTTAAACAACTGTGGTATATCCACACCATGGAATACTATTCAGCAATAAAAAAGAAATAACCTATTGATAGATACAACAATTTTAATGACTCTCTGGAAAATTATGTGAAGTGAAAAAAGCCAATATTGCAGCACTCCGTTAACCTTCTAAAATAACATAATTTGAGAGATGAGGAATAGATTGACGGTTACCAGAGTTTAGGGAAAGCCAGAGGGCTAGGTATGGCTATAAAGATATAGCCTGAAGGAGATTTGTGGTAGTGGTACAGATGAGTATCCTGAGTTTTGGGGTTCATACATAAAGCTACTCCTGTGATAAAACTGCAAATAACTAAACACACACACACACACACACACACATACGAGTGCATGTATAACATGAAATCTGAATGAAGTCTATGAATTGTGTTAACATCAATTTCCTGGTTTTGATACTGTACTCTACTTATGCAAGATATTAAAAGGAGAGAAAGGGTAAAAGGCACAGTGAGATCTATCTTTACATTTCTTAGCAATTTCATGTGAATCTGTGTTTATTTCAAAATAAAAACTTAAAACATTATTTGAGCTACTTGGAATTCATTTTCATGTGAGATATGAGATAGGGATCTGTCTAAGTTTCCTTGGGCTGCCATAACAAATCACAAACTAGATGATTTAAAACAATAGAAATTTGCTTTTCATAGTTCTGGAGTCTAGAAATCCAAAATGAGGGTATTGGTAAGGTTGATTTCTTCTGGAAGCTCTGTAGGTGATCTGTTTCATGTCTCTTTCCTAGTTTTTGGTGGTTGGTGATACTCCATGGTGTTCTTTGACAGCCACATCACTCCAATCTCTGCCTCCATTATCATATGGCATTCTTCCTACATCTATGTGTCTCTGTGTCCAAATTTGCATTTTCTTACAAGGACATCAGTCATTGGAGTAGGGCCTACCCTAATTCAGTATGAACTCATCTTAACTTGATAAAGTTGCATTCACAGATATTGGGATGAGTATTTTCTAAGAATTTATAATCCAGCAGAAATATCAGCAAACTAGTGTACTAATTTTTTAAAATCTCTTATTATTTTGGCCAATATTATCAATTTCTTACTTCTATCAAATTGCACTCCTGGACTCCATTTAATTCTATATTTTTACCATTCACTAAAATATTAATTTTAGCTTCCATCTTGACTTATATTCCTGCTTAGAGAGATGTCCCACCTGACTCCCACATTTTCTAATATGATAAAACTCTTTGAGATCCAGATTATGAAACATTCTCTAAAAATTGCAACCAAACTTTATTTTCTGTAAGACTCTTGCAGTTATATTTAGTCTTGTGGTTACGTATTTTGTTATTCTCAAAGGAGTCTTACCAAGTTTTGTTCCATGATTAGAGAACAGGCTTAAGAGCTCTGTGAACATGTTGCTGTCTATACCCATGTCATATTTCTCCAAGGGGAAAAATGAATATACAAATAAAACACTATCAAATAATTGATTGAATATATGAATGTATCTTTAGGTAAATGAGATTACTAACATATGGGCATTGTGATCCAATTGTGCCTCAAATGTGTTCTCTGAATATATTTTGTCTTCAAATACAAGAGACAATAAATAAAATCTGAATTATAATTGTACAGTATTACTTGTTTTATTAAGATTTAAAAAAATATAATAAGACTGATGGATAAGGGAAATATTTTATTTCTTATACTGTGATTTCAAAGTTGCAGTTGTTTGCAGAGAAATGGGAATAAAAATAGATTTCATATAACAAAATGGAATTAGTCAACAAAAATGAAGGCGACTTTGGTGCTTCTGTCTCTATTCCCTCTATCTCTTTTCTCTGGGCCTTTGTAATCATTTCCCTAGGCTGAAAAATTACTGCATTTTCCCTTTACTTTCCTCATTCCTTTTTCTTGGGATCTTGAATTACCTCATGTTCTGGTAACTGTACCCAATAAAGCTTGCAGAAATACTCTGTAAGATATTATTTTTAGAATGTTGATTATATACAATTTAATAAATTGCAATTTTAGTTTACCATTTTTGAGTCTTACGACTTTGATATTCTCCTTAATGCCATTTTAATTTCATTATGTTTGTTATATTTTGACTGTCTTTATTGCTTGTTTTATATCCGATGTTAATTACTTTGTTTCTGTTCTAAACTAATTTTTTCCTTCACTACTCAAGGGAATTTTCTCTCTCATACAGTAGAAGAAAAAACGACAACTTCTCCAAAATATTAACTCAGGCTTCAAGGAAGAATAGTTCAATTCACTATGACAATATCATGGTATATTTAAGAAGCAGCATGCAAGGCATCACATCCAGTTTCAAAAAACAGATAAAAGACAGTTACTGACCTTGTGTTATAGACAAAGTAAAAGGAAGGGAATAGGAAAGTCACAGAGACTGGGAATAAAGAAAACAGGGAAGAGGGAGAAAGGATCAAAAGAATGTTTAGGTATCCATGAAGGCTTTTAGGATAATCTACTACTTAAAAAAAGCCTAAAGCAAATGAAGATGATAACAGATAACATAACTGGGTTTTTCAGATATCTCTGCCATCAAACAGTTTAGTCTTTGAGAAAGTTATTCTACCTTCTTAAACTTCAGCCTCTTAGCTTAAAAAATTATAAAAAGACTACCTATATTATAAAGCTGTTATGAAGTTTAACTGTGAGCCATGTAAAACATCTTGAAAATTTTATATACTATTTGCTTCATAATTTTTCCTATTTTTTCACTTTTTGAAGGCAGAAAATCTGAGATGGCCATCATAGTGTTTAATGCCAATGTGAACAAAGGTAAACAATATTTAGCAAAATAAACTCAGAAATACATTAAATGTAGTATATCATAGCCAAGCAGGGTCCATCTCAGGTATATAAGGATAAATTATACTTATCAGAAAATCTACTTTTATATAAAATATATTAATTTTGCAGAAAAAGTCTACTGAAAGTCAATATCCATTTATCATTAAAATCTTTTAGCAAACTAGGGATGCAGGATTCCTAAAGCTAAGGAAGAACAAACATAATAGTTAATGGTGAAATGTCAGAGCATATTTTTTAAAAGCTGAGAATGAGAGCAAAATCTTTTTTAATCACTTTAATTCAATATTATATCAGAGGCTGTAACAAATTCAGGAAGACAAAGATAGGAAACAGTGTAGGGACTGGAGTCAAGGAATAATGATAATATATTGACAAATTAATTGAGTGGATACGATTTTAAGTAGGTTTCTTGACTACAAAATTATTTTTAGCTAATTATATTTGTATTTCTGAATAAAAAGAATAAGAAAATATCATTTTAAAAGGATACAATTTACAGTATGGTATACACAGGAATGCATTTGATAAGTGTCCAAGTCTCTTCTGGAGATTTTTAAACTTTATTAATGCATGAAAGATGATATAAACAACTGGACAGATACACTGTATTCATGAATGAAAAAAGTTCATTGTCCCATAGATACCAGTTATCTCCAAATTAATGAAGAAATTCATGTAATTCTAATCAAAATCTCATTTTTTGGTGGAATTTGACAAGCTGATTTTAAAATATATATGAACTAGCAAAGACTCAGTGACAGACAAGGTAAATTTAAGGAAAGACGAGGAAGAAGTCAAGGCAGTAACACAAGTTAAGACATACCATAAAGCAATTGTTATTGAGACACTGGAATTTTCCTGTGATGAAGACAAATAATCAGTGCCCCAAGAGAATGAGCCCAGATATGGACCCATGTATCTTTGAACACTTTATGTATGACAGAGGTGGAATTACAGATCAGTGGAGAAAGAAGAACAAGTTAACAAGGTGCTAAAAATAGTCTTCCATTTAAAAAAATGAATCTTTTCCTCACATTATACACAAAATTCCTAAATATTAACTATTTCTGTGTAAGAAAACTTCAAATTTTTAAATAGAAAATATGAATTTTCCTTATGACTGAAGGATACTGAGTATTTACTAAGATATGTGAAAACAGAAAACATAAAAAAGTGCTATAACTTGATTAATTAAAATTTATTGCTTGAAAAGTTACCTGAAAAGATTCTATTAAAAAGAGTAAAAGCTAAATTTTAGGCTAGAACAATATATCTGAAATGCACATAACTGACACAGAACTAGTTTCTAGACCTCACAATACCCTCCTGTAAATCAAAAGTAAAATGCAGAAGTGCTAAATTATAAAAGTGGCAGAATGTATAAACTTACTTTCTTGGAAGGGTGTGTAATACATAAATATACTAAAAGAATTTCAACTTCTTCAGAAATTATGGAAATGTAAACTTATATCTACAATTACGTATCTGCTATGCCCCTAAAGTAGACAATTATATAATGACTTCCAATAACAGTGTTGGTAAGAATGTAGAGAAATAGGAATTCTCATATATTGTTCCTGGAAGTGTAAATTGTTACAGCCACTTTGGATAGTGATTTGGCAATACCTAATAGAACTAAATGTGTGCATACTCTGACCCCCATATCATATGGCCCAAAGTGCATGACATAGAGTCTTCCACAAGTGTACAAGAGAAAAAGTGTAAAAAGATTGTTTGTATCATCATTTATTTTGCTGTAGCAAAACAGCATTAACAATAATGAAACCCTGAAACAACATAAATAATCAAACCAATGCTTTTGGTATAGCCATTCAGTGAAAACCAATATAGTAGTAAAAATGGTAAACTATAATTACATTTATCAAACTGGATAAACCTAAAGTGTATGAAGTTGATCCAAAGGAATTTTCAGAAGGACATATAGTGTAGGGTACCATTTATATGGAAAAATATGCACAACACTAGAGACATGCACATAAGTAGGAAAGATATAATGAACATGAGAATAATGAAAATTGAATCCAGAATTGTAGCTAGCTCTGGGGAGAGGGGACAAAAGAGAAATGAATATGAACTAGGACTTCAGCTGTGCTTATAAATGTTTCTTAGGCTGAGTGATGATTAGCCATTATTTATATTGTTATATAATAATATGGTATATATGATCATTTATATGTTATATAATACATAATTATTCATACACTTCTCTTTTTCATGCTTGAAATATTTCAAGATAAATAATATGTTACTATTGATGACGATAGGAGGCAATATAGGAGAGTATTTCCAAAGAGTCAGCCATAGATTATGGTGATTTGAAATAGGATAGTAGACATCACATTTGAAATACATATTAAAGTTATAACTGACCAGTCCTATATAGCACTTAAATGATGTGTTTGAGTCCTAGCTCAAATCACTTTCATGCTACTCTACACTGTATCCTCCATCGAATAGCTATATTTATGTGCCTCTTTAGTAGCTTGCCCAGTGTGTACATTTCTTTATTAGATAAAGCCCAGGGAATTTTAGAGATTCCAAGGATAACTGTGTCTGATTGCTCTCCCAGCAGTCATACAGTAGTTGTAATAGAACTATTTGCCTCTTAGTGATTAATTAAATATTCTTTAAATATCCAGAATTTGAACACATGAGATTACTAACCTTGTGCCATGTCACACTATCTCCAGTTATGGCTCCTATCTTGCAGCCATTGCTAATCATTTCAAACTAGAGAAAAATATTTCATTCTTCAGTCCTGTAATACTTCAAGGTGATAGACTCTTTGTCAACTCTGTCTCCCTTACCAATGTAAAGTGTTGTGATTTCTCCCACATTAGAGAGTGATAAGCTCATGTCTGACTTCTCAGTTTTGTAGGATTTTGCTAAATTTAAAACAAAGAGCCAATATGCACCAGTAATCCTTTTTTTTTTTTTTAATGTTGCTCCTAGTGCTAGAGTCTGATGACTCAGTCTGCTGTTCAAGAAAAGGAAGGTGAAAGTTTGACCAAATATTCTTCCATTGCATTGGAAGGATCACCAGGTTTCCAGTCAAAATTTCCAGTTGATATTTGTGAGTCATTATTATTTCCTCCCAGCCTTTCCATTTAGTCAATTCCACTCTCATGCAGCATCACAGTTTTAGGTACCAAATTCTGTATCTCTTAGGAAGTAGACAGCACAAATAACACTGGCTTATATACATTGTTTTCTCTCACATAACACTATTCATAAGATAGGCAATTCAAAGCTAGTTCTAGGGAAAGGCAAGTCACAGGAGGTATGAGACCTCCATTGTCTTCAGAAATTTATGTATCTTCTTTCTCCTCTGCCATGTTTAGCATGAGGTTCTAACTTCATTGTCACAAGAAGTCATCTAAAATTCCATCTGAAATACTCATGTTCCAGGCAGTAGGAAGGAGGGCAGTTAACAGGCTATTTGTCTCCCATTTAAGACCTTCCCAGGAATCTCATACCAATCTTTACATAAATCTATATGAGTACTTTGGTCTGCAAGGGAAGCAGGGACCTTAATAGGCTGGATTGCCTAGAATCAAACTGTATTTATACTATTCTGACATTTATTAAAGTTTTAACTCTTTTTCAGGGCTGTTTCTCTTTTATTAATTGATTCCCCAAGATGTTTTATGTGTTTGAATAATATCTTGTGTCATCATTGTGATTGAAGAAGAGCAGTGAGTTCATTTGTTCATCTTTTTGCTAAACTTGAGGCTCTCACTGATCTCTAAGTAGATGTCCCTCATACACCTGGACACAGGGCATCCCACACACATTTGCTATATTTGTGTTCTGTACTCTGGGTGCTGTCAAAATTCTGAGGTTTACCTTCAAGTGACTCGACACGACATGACATCATCTTGTTTTTTTCTGAATCTTCGCTGCTTCCTCCTACAGTTGCCTGTAAATCTGCTCGAATTACTGCCATCTGCAGGACTATATGTCAGGACCTCTGGCTCTCAATGGGAGCATGCAAGAATGTTTGCATCTTTTCAAAGAGATGTGAAACCTGGGCAATAGAAACTCTGGTCTCTCCTTATCTAAAACTATGTTGCTGTATTTTTCATTTTCTGCAGCTAAGCCATTGGTTTTTGACTTGGGAACAATCTACTTGGGAACAATCTGTCAAAGGCTGAAAAACAGCAGTACATAGTATGTATTACTTATGATTCCTCCTGCATCCTAGAGGAGCTTTTTCACTGAATATTTATCTTCTTTTGATTCAACATTAAGAATGATAGCAAAATAATGTGTTTATCCTCTTTCTCCTTCTTCTCTTCTGAAATCAGAAGAATTTTCTATTTTCCTTTCTGTTGACTGAGAACTTGTTGACAACGTTTTCTAGTTCTTTCTCATGGTCTTTGCAATTGCCTTGCCTTCTCCTGTGTAATAAATCACATGACTTAAGTTTGGTGAAAGAAGAAGAGCTAAAGAATTTGTTTTATGGAGGAAACAATGTATTTATGTAATATTTTCTTCATGTTTATCATATTAGTGGCCCTAAGTCTTTGGAGATTGTTTTACATAGACATTAATTCATTTTCAAACTCAACATTCTCTCAAATCTCATAAGAAAAATAATATAAGTCCAATATGCTCAGATCCTCACTGTGTCGTAAATTTTGCTGACTTGGGAGTCCATAGAATGCCATATAATGCCAGTACCGCTTCTCCAGCCTGTGCTCCTTTCTTTCTTTCTCCCTTTCTTTCTCCCTTTCTTTCTCCCTTTCTTTCTCCCTTTCTTTCTCCCTTTCTTTCTTTCTTTCTCCCTTTCTTTCTCCCTTTCTTTCTTTCTTTCTTTCTTTCTTTCTTTCTTTCTTTCTTTCTTTCTTTCTTTCTTTCTTTCTTTCTTCCTTTCTTTCTTCCTTTCTTTCTTCCTTTCTTTCTTCCTTTCTTTCTTCCTTTCTTCCTTTCTTCCTTTCTTCCTTTTTGCTTGCTTGCTTGCTTGCATGCTTTCTCTTTCTTGCTTGCTTGCTTTCTTGCTTGCTTGCTTTCTTGCTTTCTTGCTTGCTTTCTTGCTTTCTTGCTTTCTTGCTTTCTTGCTTCCTACCTTCCTTCCTTCCTTCCTTTCCTTCCTGCTTTCCTTCCTGCCTTCCTTCCTGCCTTCCTTCCTGCCTTCCTTCTGTCCTTCCTTCTTTCTTTCCTTCCTTTCTTCCTTTCTTTCTTCTGTACTGAAGGTAGAAATGCACCTTGGTTTCAATGTCTACTGCTTCCTTAAGGGAATATAAATGAGTGAACTTATGGACAAAGGATTAAAGGAAGCAATAATCAAGTGATTCCTTTCTGAATTGGGACTGGCTGTCTCATACAGCATCTGAAAAGAAACTGCCCTTGCTATTACAAATAGTATAAATCTTTCAGCCTATTTCCCATCCACTAATGATAATTTCTGATTACTGTAAAAGCAATTTTTTTCACCATGTCCTGGATTTCAGTTCAGACATCCCTTATGTTGACTAACAGTAAATGATGATTTGTCCAAACTGCTTCTCTTGTTATTTCTAGTTTTGGTTCAATCATCAAAAGATTATGTCAGGGTATAGGGTTATATCAAACTGCCACATATCACTCTCTTATTAGGCTTTTGGTTTAAAAATCCTAATGATTTATAGTTAATTAAATAATAGTACCTACAAAGTATTTGTAATGAGAAGGCACTGTTCTTTGCATTTTATTTTATTTATATTGTGTAATCCCTATAGCATCTCTACTAATTTTCTTATATTACAGAGTGGAAAACTGAAGGACAGGCAAGTTAAGGAATTTATTTAAGGTCTCATTGCTAGAAAGTGGTAGAACTAGGATTCAACAAAGGAAACCTGGCCCAGAATCTGTGCTTTAAACAATATACTATACTGCCATTCTCAGATTGATCCCTAAATATAATAAATTATATTTTCTAATCAATAAAGTTTCTGAACCTGCAGATTTGCATAATATCATGGAAGAATTAATTTGCCAAGTAAGTTCTATTCTGAGATGGGAAGAAATATTTTCGAGGCTAGCCATTTTACACTAGGCAACAGATCTCTGTATTTTTATGCACTATTGGATTTTTCTTAAAAAAAAACTATCACAAGGATATAGACAATTTAAATAAATTAAAGATAGGAAAGTATTTAGTAGTCTTGAAAGTGTTGCAATGACTGTTGGCCTGAGAGCAGATTCTGGCAAGTGATTCAGCCAAAATCTGCTTGAATTATAAATGGTAGGAGACTATATACCAACAACTTGATGAGAAGAGAGAGAACAGAAAAAAAAAAAAGTAGATATCAGTAATTAGAGAGATAAGAATATTTAAAAAAAATTTTAGGGAGAAATAATGGCCAAATTTTATAGAATGAAGGGAACAAATGTCAAAGGAAGATGACATTAGATATAGGATAAAGAAGGTGTAAGTAATGGAAGCAAGTCCACAGAGAGGGTTTTTTTTTCTCAGCTACAGCAAAATATCAGTGCCTACTGATTAGCAATGATTCACAATCCTTTCAAGATAATTAAAAGTAGAAAGAGTTTTCTTAATGGCATGATAGGAGATGATTCAAGTGAGAATTTTAGAGTGTACAGTGGAAGATTGAAAGTAGTCAAGTGAAAGCAGGGAGTAAGGAGTAGGAAGACTGAAAGTCACAAAGGTTCTGAAATCAGAGCATTTAGTCTTCTCTTAGGGAAATGAGAGGAGCAAATGTGGTAAGTGACAGAGCTACGAAGATGAATTTCACCTAATATGAAATTTTTATTCTGACCAGTCGAGTTAGTGGAATTTATTGCAATTTTAGTGTTCAAGAGGCTATTAGAGACAAATACATGTCAAATTGAAAGTAATGTAACTGAAGTGAAAGACTGTGATTTTTCAATGCCATACAAAACTACTCAGTAACTGGTGTGCTGCACAGTTCTTTTCTATCCACATATAATGGAAGAATTACCATAACAATTTTTCTTCTTGGTCATTCAGTATCATAAATATAGCTTTCTTCCTTCACTTACTTTTATGTAATGATACTTTTTCACCATGATGTATCTTCATCTGAAAACCACAATTAGACTCTTTTGTTGAATTCCTACATAAGTAAATGGCTTTGATAAAATTGGGAAATTCTTTTAAAGAGTGCTTTAAGGAAGAGCTGCTGTCTTAGAATGAATTAGCTTGGGCTTTGCATAATTTTTTAAAAAATATTCATTTAAAAAAGGGAAGGGACTTGGAACAATGTTCTCATTCTTATATTCTCCAATTTAATGGAAAAATTCCTTAGGGATGGACCAATATTCTTGTGGCTGACACTCTATTGATTAGGTACAGATTAGCAAAACAGCTACTGTTTTCCTCTTTTGCTTCCATGGACTCTGAATTCCTCATTATAATGCTCCCTCTTGCAGTTTGGAAACCCACTTGAAAACTAGTGAAGTAAGTCCTGTGATTCTTGTCCCAGTGCTGATACTTCTCAGAGGGACTGTTGCAACTAGCCTATCATGCCTTAATTCCATGTTGTTATCACTCAGTGTGCAGAGCAAAGACATCCTCTAATGGACTTCATGCCTCAAATGCTCTACAGTTTCTTGTCCTTTAGTCAGATCTACCACACAGGTCTTTCCACTGTGCTACCCTTAACTGACTGTCTTTAACAAGCAAATTGTTGTATCCATCACCTTTGTTTTGAGCATTTCCATCAACTTCTTGACAAAACCACAATTCCATCTGATGACATCACCATATCCCCATACCCCTTGCAAGTGGTGTCAGTGTTGGTGAAGATAGAACAACTAAAAATATCATCGGTAGAGGGAATGTAAATATTTCTATTTCTTACTTGAATACAATAATAAGGATCTCTACTACAATGTTGACAAATGTGGGCATTTTTGTTTTATTGCCAACTTAAAGAGAAATACTTGATATTTCATTATTGTATATGTTTGCCATTTATTAGTATAAAGTATTTAACAGAATAAATTTTGGTTATTTCTTCTATTTTTGTTTTGCTAAATAAATTTTTAGAAGTAATAAATAGGAGTTGAATTTTGTCAAAAAATGAATTAGGGCTATGAAGAAAATCAGGATTTTTCCACTTTTCTCAGTGAATGTGGTAAAATATATTGACTGGAATGATAAACTACCCTTGCTTTTCTGGAATAACCCTGATTTGATTGTGATATGTTTACTTTATATGTATCCTTTGGTTTTATTTGCTTACATTCTCTTATGGTCTGTTTAGCGGTTTTGAGTGAGTGTGATGTGTGTGTGTGTGTGTGTGTGTAAACTTAGATTACTGATTTTAGATCTTTCTTCTTTTTTACTATATACGTTAAAGGTTATACATTTCCCTCTAAGCACTGCTATTGCTGCATTCACACACATTTTGTTAAATTGTATTTTTTTTTTCATTTAGATCAAGATATTTAAAAATTTTTCTTGAAATTTCTTCTTTGGCCCATGTGTTATTTGGAAGTATGTGATTTAATTTCCAAGTGTTTTGGGATTTTCCAGCTTTCTCTTTGTTATTTATTTCTACTTCAATCCAGTTGTGGTCTGAGAGCAGGCAATATATAATTTCTATTCTTCTAAATGTGTTAAGCTGTGTTTTGTCTCTTATCTTATAATTTTTTGTGTATTTATTCATAGGGTAGACTGGTATGTAATTTTCCTGTCTTATAACCTTTTTAGGAAATGGTATTAAGGTTTTTCAGGCTTCAGTACCAAAGAACAGTTTCTTCTTTTTGTAATCTATGGAAAATTAGGGTTTTTTTCCCTGTAAATGATTGGAAAAATTAATTGATGGAGATATCTGGGGTTGTGTTTTCTTTGTGACAATAATTTCTAATTAGATAGTCAATATCTTTAGTAAATATTTAGATTTTCTGTATCTTCTTTGCCAGGCTTGAAAGTTGTACCTTATTTTAGGTTTTTGCCCTTTTTTATTTTATGAAATTATTTATTTACGAATTTTCATAATAGCACCTTTTTTGGTGCCTTAATGATTTTTATTGATGTTTTCATATTTACTCCTGATAATAGTAATTTATGCTCTCACTCTCTCTACCTAGCCTTTCTAGAAGTTCATTATGATTTATTATTTTTTTAAGTGATTAGATTCTAATTTTTTAAGATATTCTTTATTGTGCATTTGTTTTCTTTTTATTGATATACACTCATTTTTATTTCCTTCCTTGTGCTTACTTTTTTTTAGAGTGTTTTATATGACTCTTATGCTTTATTTTCTATTCTTTTATCTGTACTCTAATTTAGACATTTTTACTGACCTATTGTTCATTTCACTTTTATTTGTTACTACTGCATCTAATATGTCAATAACCCATCTATTAAGTTCTTAATTTCAAATATTGTTATTTTTAGTTTTATAATGTTTATTTTGGTATCCAAATCTTTGATTATATTCTCCTTATTTTTATCTATTTTGTCTGCCCTTTTTTTTCTATTATTTTAAACATAAATCATAGTCATTTTAAAGTCCATTCTTGAGTAACTAATTTCTAAATCATCTCAGGTTCTACTTCTATGGCATGGTTTTGTCTTGAATATTATGTTAAATATTGGCCACGTTTACTGGCTCTTAATATGTCTAATAATTTTTAGTTATACATTGGACATTTTGTATACATTAGCTGTAAAATATGATGTTGGCCTTCCTCACAGAGCATTACTTATTTCCTTTATTAGAGAGATGAAGCTAATCATCCTAGTCTTGCCTGGGATGAAGCTGGGCCTGAGTTGAATTACCAGTTAGTAATACAGTCTACCTCTGGTTCATTCTTGTTGCTAGGATGTAGCCCTCTAAGAATTTCAATTTAAATTGTATCAAGCCTTTCTTTCCTTAGCCGTGAAAGACTGTCGGCATACATTTTAGCTCTTTATGGTGTTTTCAGCAAAGCTCTTTATCTTTATTCTCCATGCAGATTCAAAATTTTGTACAAATTTTGAGAATGAACATATATGTTTTGAGACTGCTCTATTCTCTAATTCTATCACTTCAACCCCCAGTGGATTATAAAATATCTATTGGTTTCTACGTAACTTAACATAAGCATCTGCTAGGGGGGCAGCCTGTTTTCTCAGGCTCTTGTTAGCTCTATAATCATTAAACTGTCTATATGCCATCAATATTACCTCACTCTTTCCTCTCTAGAGATTTCATCTCTTGAATGTTTGACTTTCATGGACAGTGTTATGCTATTTTGCATGCCTTTTTTCAAAGAGATTTTAATGTGTAAAATAATCATGACTTATTGCAATGTTTCCTGCAGATTGCAGGTGTACATCCTCTGTTTTATATCTTTGATACACATTTAGAATATACTCTGTGAAGTAATCCACTTACAGTAGCATTACAAGATAAAATGACTTGATAGAAACTGCATGTAATCTTTGAAAAAACTTATTGGGAGTAATAGATGCTTGGAGTTAATATATAATTTCTTGTTTGGAAAAACCAACCATGATAAAATATAGATTTTATTAAAATATTAATTTTAATTTATATATGGTTTACAGATTATTGGAATGGTGGCTTAAATTCTTAGTTCTAAATATATACACATTTTAGTTAACATGGAGTCTAAGAACTTGATGATCCTATTATTGAATAATGTGGGTTATGCAAAACTGAATACTAATCCATATTATTGAATGGCTAGGTAAAGTCATGTCTTAAGAGAACCTGTGTCACTAACACATTCCAAGTATTGGTTCAAAGGGTAGCATTCTATCATCTTGTTGAATAAATACTCAAGTATTACATTTTGGTCTTGAGTAGGTAAATGGGGATAGAATTTAGTGACCAAGTAGAAGGGATTTATATTGTAGGTGTAAAGAAAGTTTGGAAGTATTAGGAGAAAAGGAAGTAGATACAGGGTAGATCAAGTTAGATGGATATATGTGGAGGTGAGAGCTTGTGAACATTTCTTCTTAATCTTGTGGAAATAGCAAGCAAAATCATCAGCTGAGGGTGAAAATGGTTGAACTGGTAGAGGACAGAGAAGAAAATATGGATTACTAATCTAGAATAGTTCAATAGTAAGTAGACTATAAATATTATGAATGCTGGGCAAAAATAAAGATCTCCTTAAATTAATTATTATGAATTTAAAATAAGACTTGTCAGTAGTATGTTTTTGTTCAGCCACGTACCTACCAAGAAATAGGTAGAATGCTGGTTGTAGGGTTTTATTTTACCTTCACAAGTATAATAAAACAATGCAGGCAAGGAAGTTATAATTACTAACTAAACATTTAAATTTTTTAAAGAATGAAGTGAGACAGCGTGTTTGGTAAAAGACAGATAAAGGAGAGAGGATCAAAGGACAATAATTTACAATAAACATGATCAAAGCTTGTTGAAGTTAGTTATCCTAGGGAATGAGATGGAAATTGGGTGCAGTTAGTCAGAGTTAAATAGCTGAAATCAAGAGTTTGAAAAAAATCAGTTTGCTGTTGATCGAGTGGCCATATTATTTATCACAAAATCTGTTACACTTTAGCACAGGATATATTTAATGTATATTCATCCAACATATTGGTCTGAAGCACATGATTATTAGAGTAGAAGTCTGAATTGGACGATTGGAGGACAGAAGGAAAGAGACAGTGATAATCAGCTTTGCAAAGATTAGGCACAGTTAAACCCATTAATGATGAAGACAGAGTTGTCTTGGAGAGAGAGACTGAGTCTAAAGCGAATATCTTCAAAGGAAGAGTGAGAGATCACATAGATTATTAGATGATCGCAACAAGCACAGAGAGTGAATTGTGTAAAATTAAGAGCTGGGAGTGTCAATTTTTGTTTTTGTTTTTTAACTACTATACACTCAATATCTGTCTTCATTACTATAATTCAATAAAGAAAAACACAATATTATATTCATGGTTGCAACGTTGGCACCAAATATTATAAGTGCTAATGAATACTTGCTGAATAAATGAATCAATTAGATCAAACATTATATATGAATGTATAATTTCCATGTGATGCCATAAATATATTTAATTAAAATTCCTAATAATGAAAGTATTTTCAAAAATGGAATACTTTTATGGCATGATATTGATTCAATTTTAAATTGTAAAAGTATCTGTTTTTCTCTCATAACTATGCTACAAAAATCATAAATTGAAACCACCTATTTGAGGCAAATCAACTTTAGGCATTACTGGGTTTTTAATGGAATTGCATTTGTCTCAATGGAGTTAAGGTAAGCATGGCAAGATGCAATCTTTTGAAAGGATTCTACTACAGAATCTTGTATAATACTGGTGCCTAGTAATTTTCAATTTTAACACTGGACAACATCATTATACTATTAACATGTGCTATCAGTCCTACTACATTAATAATGAAAAATGACCTTTTCCTTCTAGAACTAGATAACCACTCATAAGACAAACAAGAATGTTTTCTTAATGGTGCCCAGATTCACCTCTTCACTGGTTACATTTACTTAAAGGATTAGGATGAGTTTTTACTTGTAATATTTTCTCTTGTTAATAATTATGGAATTGTGGCAATGGGGCGTGTGGGTATCTGACATAGCATTTAGATACATAGGTCAATAGTTTCTCCTTTAAGAACCCAAACCCATCCCCCCAAAACAGTTCTTCTTTTGCTAAGAAGAGGACCACTACATCCATTAAAACAACATAAAAAAGGTTCTGGTATCAAACTTCATATTGTTTAATTATTTCAAACTATTTCTTAGAGACTAAAGTATCTCCTTGGATAAACTTTGGTTTTTACAGGAAGTAAAGTGAATGAGAAGCTCAGTGAGTGTCCCTTTGTGCCCTTCACCCTTCATTTTACAAGAGAAGCTTCACATAGATCTGTTTCAAATGAAAGTTTCACTTATTTATGTCAAAATATTATCTTGTTTAATGTTTCTTTATGACATTTGTTTTCATTTCCTTTATTCCCAGTGCTGTATGTTTAATGTTAGGTTGACTGTCAAACTCTTCAATTTATCATAAATAAAGGACTTATTTTGGCTGTTTATTTATTCTACTGTTGCTGGTATATTGCCTATGAATTCTAAGAACTTGGCATGTTTAATTTGAAATAGATGTAGTTTGTAAGATAAATGATAGCTTCCTCATAAGTGTGAAGAGCTGTATTGTTGAACTTGAAGCAGATTTACTCTGATTCTTTCAAGAGATTAGAATTATGTTTAGCAAGTAGAAGTTTCAGGGGCCTGCTTTTAGCTTTATACAGCAAATGATAAGTGTTTTTTAATATAGTACTGCAGAAAAAATGGGGTACATGGATAGTGGGTTCTATGTCACTGTATCTATTCTGCATGGATGTATGGGGACTTTATTGAATCCATGGTTAGAGAATTTCAAAGATTTCCTCTAAGACTGTAAGAGTTGTCTTCATATAAATTAGATTATTTAATTATTTGTATGATTATGTTGATTCATTTAATTTGATTTTACAAATTATAGACAGATATAAAAAGCTCATTTGCTTTTCTAATAAAAATAAAAGTCTAAACCCTTATGTTGATTACTGGGTTGTTAATTTTATTACGTGTGCCTCAATTTATTTGGACATATTTTAAGGCTGAAATGGGAGTAGATTTTTAAAATTAATATTTTTCATAATACATTGATGTTTGCTTACTTTAAAGGAATAAAATCCTATTTGTATAAAAATGAAATGTTATCTTAAAAATTTGTATTTTGCTTCAAATATTCAATTTAAATAAAGAACATCTTTAAAATTTGATTCAGTCACCAAAATAGGTCTTAAGAAGCAGTAAAATAAGTCCCAAGTGAGAAAAATTATTTTGCTACTGTTGTGTTACTTCCTTGATATTTTACTGAAATTCATAAAAGGGAGCTTGACTTCTAGCATGCTCCCCGGGATGCTGTGAAGCCATAAACCAAAGAACTATTAGTTCTTCCAGGATGGCAGTGTGTAGACAATCATCTTGTTTAAGTTGGCACAGCTCACAATAGTCAAGCATTCTCTGAATCAGTGTGCTATCAAATCCATATGATTTAAATCACTATGTTTAAGTAATAAACACATTTCTTTCTGGAGCTAAGGCTTGACAGAAACTCTAGATACAAGATCATTTACCTCCAAGAGGTTGCTTAAGCAAGCAATCAAGGGAGTCAATGACATGGACATAGAGTCCATTAATACTCTACGAAATGATAAGAAAGTGGAGATCTCACCAATGATATATTTTTACATGTCTTTGTGACCAGGGTATCCTCCAGAATATAAAAGTACTAAAATCCACTGTTTGGGATTACAGTCACTCCTTTTAGTCACTACCAGAATGATACTTTTTAAAAAGTGTTTTATTTGAATTTTAAGCTTTTAATAGAAAGGATAGTACAGATACCAAAACAGTTAAAAAAGATAAATTTTGAGGTACCAGAAAGGTATATAATTTTCAGATTTTATCAGACTCAGCAGCCAGCCGGTCTGAGAAATGAATGTGTGATCTCCAATAATTAAAATGCTTCACAGAAGCAAAAATAATAAATTCATTAGAAAAGTTATATTTTGGAATGATAGTGATATAATTTATTCTGTCAGTGAATGTTAAAGAATATTTTCTCCAAATGAACACATTCTCATTATTTTTATATGAAAATAATACAATTTTTCTTTAAAATGTATTACAAATTATTTTAAGCTACACATTTTAATAGTGAAGTGGCTAAAATACTGTAATACTCAGCAATAGTTGTGTTGTTTTAAAATATTTGAGTGCTTCTATGGGCATTTTCATATTAATTTATGTGTAGTCTATGATTTATTAATTCATGTTTAAATTAATTAAAAAGCATATTTTAGTAACTTATTTATGTATATACTTACCATTTTTTCAGTATACTTACCATTTACTCACTGGATTATTTGATAATCCAGTTTATATCAATCTTAGACAACAAGATAAATGTGATTGGAGTTTTGGTCAAAGAGAAAAATCATTAGCATGTAGACCAGGAAAACAATGAAATAATTTTAACTTTTTTTCAGTTAGATAAAATGATTTATCTTAATTCCATATTAAATACCATTGAGGGATATATATTTGAACTGAGTTATGTCATCCAAGTTTTCAAGCTGGTGTGAAGTCAAAAATCTGGGGCATTAATTTGACCTTTCTCTACCTTTATTTAAGATTTGATTTTTTTTTTTAAGCATGGATATTTAAGACATATGAGAAGAACTGAAACTGATGATATAATTATGAAAAATGAAACTTCTGAAAAAAGTAATTCATTTTTCTTATGAGTTAATAATTCTAGATATTTTAAAATATTTTCTACTGTTTATTTTTAGTAGAACCATCATTGATTTCATTTGTATCAAAACCATTGCAATAATCTGCTTAAAATTAAGAATCTTCTCTAGATAGACAGACATTGATAAGTAGATACTGTGTGGTCAACAAAATAGGAAGTGATGCAAAGTCCAGTGGCAAACATTATGGAGTACTAAGCAGAGGGGAAAAAAAGTTAGGGTCAGTGATTCCATCTACCATACACCTATAACATCCTGTCAGTGGTTATTTTAAATTTCAAGGATAAACATATTCAGGGTAAGGTGAATATAGATTTATTGCTCTGAATAAAAACATGACTCTATAGCACAAAAGGAGATTGGTCGAAATCTTCATTAGAATTTCAATTGAACATAATCCTTTGCAATTAACATCACTGCATATAGGAAAAGTCCCAAGTATATAGATAATGAGTATGGCCAAGCAGTTTACAAATGCCTTTACAGTTAAGGTACTGAACCTAACAATGATTAAAACATGAATTATATGGCTCTTTTACTCCAAGGAAATATGCTACTTAATTTTGCTACAGGAAGCTAAATTTTAATAAGTATCCTTCAATAATGAAAATAAATATCAATTTAATGTTAAACAAGCATTAAAGATATATTAGCCCTTTGCAGTAATTGTAACAGTTTACAGTACAAGATCCCAGTGGGTTATGTCATTATTGTCATTGTTATTGTTACTCCATTTTTCCAAGGGAAAAAGAAACACAGCTGAAATAAATTACTTGTCTAAGGTCAACGTTTTACTACTGTATTGATATAAAAGTTAAAATAGCAAAATACACTTAAAGCTATAGTAAAGTTTTAAATCAATTTAGTAAAAAGCTGCATTCATAATTAAATATTTGATAATAGTTGAATGTGAGGAAATAGGCACTACCATGTTGGCCATCTAGGATTATTTATAAAATTGAACATGCACATATTCTTTCGTGCAACAATTTTTCACATGTTTACTATCAGTTGCATCTAAAGATGTTAATTAATTAAAATTCTTTACAGTATTATTTGTAATAACACACGAAATGTAGATAACACAAGTATCCTTTAATGGAAGGATACATTATTAATGGGCAATCTGTACTCTAAATGATTGTGCTCTACTATTGAGGTACAAGATCTTTCAGATATATTGCTAACTAAATTAAACAGGAAACTGAAAATATGGAAAGTACATTCCATCCTGTATAAATGAAACATATGATTATAGGTAAATGTTATGTACTGATACATATGATCTTTTTGATGGTGATTATGTTTTGAGAGTGGAATTATGGGTCTGGGTTGAGAAGATGGCTCACTTGTTTATATACATTTTTAAAATTTTAGTTTTTAATATGTGGAAGAGTTATTTCTTGATAGAAAAGAAAATAATAATTTATAAAAATGATTATAGTGTTACTATACACTAAATACCATACTTAAACTTTATATTTATATGTAATTTAATCCTCAAACAACTGTGTAGAAGGTACCATTATTACCTTAGTGGTACAGATGAGATAAAATAGAGGGAAAGAGACGTTGAACAAATAACCACCATTTGTATAGCTAGAAGCTATACAATGTTGGGTTGAGAAGTCCAGGAACGTATCATCCCCAAGTTTGTACTCTTAAATACTTCACTCTAATTTCCAAAATCAAAATATCTAATGTGGAAGAACAGAGCTCATGTGAAAAGCTTCTGACCTAATTTTCATTTGACCTTATTTGCCTTACATTTATACATGGAAGGAACACATGATTTTGTATATATTTGAGATAAATTAACCTCTGGGGAAATTTAAGTAATTCTTTTGTCTGTAGTTGTAATCAGAGTATTTAGTTCTTTTAAGAGAGATACGGAAGGACTGATAATGACTTTCAAACCTAAGACTCTCATTTCTGACATGACCTTCTTTGAAATGTCTTGATTTGTGTTCTTATGACTGTCCAATCCTAGTGCAAAGAACTCAATATATGTTTGTCCTGGAACAAGTAATCATTTTAAATATAAAGTATTTTTATTTCCTCTATAAAAGAAAAACATTTTGACATGTGTATCTGTTCTTAAAAGCTCATCTTAGTAGTGGAAGTGTCTGTGAAAAAAAACAGATAGCTGTGAATCTAAATATAGAATCAGATTCAGTCTTTACAATGTAAAGGTTGGAAATGTGCTACTGCTCAATACGTAAAACTATAATTGATAGCGCTATGTGTTATAGAAATTGTGTAAACTGAATTTAATGCTACTATTTCTCTCAAGAAGATGCCTATTATTTATAGCCACATGTGTTGCACTGTATTTTTCTTATGTGAATATGTCTATATGTGACTTATACCTCCAAAGAAAAGTCAATAAAAGGTATACTTAGTTTTTGTTTGTTTCCTTCTTTCTTATTGATAGATATAGTATCTCAAGACACAAAAGTACTGCTATTTAAAAGATAAAAGAAGAGCAAAGTTTAAAGTAATTTCAGCTAAAACAATTCAATTGATTTAATGTGAACCCAAATTAAGCATTGTATTCTATGGAAATAAATGATAATAAAATAATTATCCTAAAGAAAAATAGTTTCAGTTTGTTTTCCAGAAAACAGGTTATATCCATCCCCAATTTCCTTCCTAGTCACCATAATCTCGTATGAATTAAATTGGGATAAATAATCCCATATGAATTTCACAGAATTATGATTATGTTAAAAGAATTTAATTGAAAAAAATTATATTTATTATGTTATATTTCCTCAGATAGAGCAATGTATTCATATATTTTCAGCAATAGGAAGTGAAATAACTTAAAACTGTTTTAATTAACTAAAAAAAATCATTAATCAAACACTCTGTTTTTCCAATTATTCAGGTTTTTTGGTATTTCTCCACAGAATTGATAATGAACATCTGGTATTATATGGTTAATGAGTGTGAAATGATATTGAGTTTCTTTTTCCCTAGGGCTCTTATGTCTTTTTTGTACCCCTACTAGGGAAATAAATACATAAAATCATAGCCATTTGTGATGCTGTGCTATGATTAATGTGAAACAGTCACACTGATCTTATCAGTGTTTCCTTTACTGGTATATTTTTCAGAGTTGGAATAATTCTTATGGATTTAATCTACATGACTACCAAATATGTTAAAATAAAATCCAGGGATATGAAATAGTAGAGCACTATTATATTTTTCCATCTTCCATGTAGAGATTGTTAGAAGAGAGAATCTTATAATTAAACTGTAAAGAGATTTGGGATTTTAATTCAAAGATATTTGGTTATGCCTTTTCATGGAAGAAGAATACTGCAGATTTATTTATTGGGTAAGAAGGTAATGGGCAGCAAAAAGGGTGAAGAAATAAATATTTTTGAATACCATGTGCTTTAAAATGCCTGAAAATATTTTATCCTCATAACATTTATTTTATATTTTCCAGTTTAAAATTGAGGAAATTTAGGTAACAAGTTAAGTATCTTGTCCATAATCACATACAGAATAAGAGGAAGATTTGACCCAACACTGTTTAACTTCAGAGCCATTTTTGTTGTTGTTACTTGTTTCTCTTGATAGCTCATATTTAAAATAGCATGGATTCCAGGAAAAGAGATTTAGAGTAGGAAACAAACAAAGGGTTAGAAACAGTGCTAAGTGTATGTGGCTATTTAAAGTATAATAATAAAAAAAAACGTTGTTTTAAATTGAACATTTCGTAAATGCTTTAGTAAAATTAGTAGCCAAATGTTTCCCTCAGGTTGGTTGAGGACCATATGCAGGACTACCAGGGTTATTTTTTAAAGGTATATTCTGGTTTCTACTTCAGATCAATTAATCAAAACCTTTGGTATTGTAATGTAGTCATTTAGAGATGATAAAAGTAGTTCTCTAATTCACTGCTTAAAAACAAATACACACTAACAAGAACAGATTGTCAATTCTAGCAAGTCATTAAAAATTATTATTAACTCTATATTTATAGTTAACTGATGATGCCTATGAAATATTATTGAGCAAAAAAGATTATGGCATTGAATAAAAACACACATTAGTAAAACTGTACATACATGTTTGAGTTTCAATATATAAAATTGGTATGTTGAACAAACATGATTAATGAACATAATAAATACATATTTTATTCTTGTCTTCTAATAGGTATTCTAGTTGTGGTAATCTTTCTCTGACCCTGAATAAAAACTTGGCTAGGGTTTGTAATATTTTGCTTACTTTCATTTAACACACAATCTTAAAGTCATTAAAAAATATGAAAACACAGTCTCAATCAAAACCTCAGTAGAATATGAAGCAACACTTCAACCTTCATTGAAATTTAAGTCCTTCTCTCCTATCTGCAACTAAAGCCAAAGTTTGAGGAGAACCTGTGACGGGAGAAGTTGTGATGGGCCTTTCCCTTTTTTCTCAAATCTGACTCATTGGGTTGCTAACTGAAGCTTCAGTGCCTTTGGAGCTAGCTTATGGGGAAGGAGAAACTGCAAGAGAAGGGACAGGGCATTTTCTTAATTGCTGATGGCTTTCTGCTTTGGGGGGCTGTCAGTGTTTAAAGTTGATTTCTCTCTTTGGTGCTTTTGGGCTCATTAGGTGCTTTTCTGTTCCACCCCTTTTGTTCCACTTTAGCCCAGTTTTTCTGGTTGTCTACTTCTCCAATATTCTGGTTGTTCGAGTCCTCTGGTTCCAGTTCTGCTGGGCAGTGGTTTCTTTACACAACCTTTTCACTAACAGTTTAAAAAATGTAGGGCCTTTATCTTTCTTGGACAAAAGAAAGACATTTGTTTTCCTTTTCTGGTTTATTATCATTATTGCTTCATTATTTATAAATTTTTACATGGAGAACTGTTTTATACACATTTATGATGTAATACCTATAGTATTGGTATATCAGAGAGAAATGAGATAGTCTTATTTTTGTAAGGTGATATAAATGTATATAATTATGTGTGAATTCAGAGTGAAAGGGAAAATGAAGAAAAAATAAGGAAAGCATGATTGTTTAGTTATCTTCTGATGATATTGAATATTATAAAACATTTTAAGTGCTTAAAAACTTCTTTTTCCCATGACCAATTTCAAACAATGATTCTTAAAAGAAAAAATGAAATTATGTTAAATGGATCTTGTAAGAATCCAATTAGAGGCATATATCATTTGTATATTGTTTTATCCTCCTTTCTTAGATGTGTGCTCATTGATGACATTTACCATATAAGTAAGTACACTCACCAGCCACATCTCTGTGGAATATTTTAATCAAATATGGAGCATAGTTACCTAAGCAATGTAATATGACTATTTTCAGCACAATAGTTTTTCTTTCCTCCTCCTTCTTGTAAAAATGTGATTATTTAAATGAAAGTAACTCAGTTTCTAAAAGTTTGTTTTTATGACTACAAATAATGCTTCCCTCCTTCAAAATTATACATGATATACTTGAATAAGTTGTTACATATAATAAAATACCTAGAGCAAGTGCTTTAAAAAAGCTATAGAAAGAGATGCCCTTAAAACACTACGAATAAATAAAAATGGAATTCTAAAAAGTATTGTCACCCACAGAAAGGCAGGAAAAGGAAAATAAAAATGAAATTTAAAAACCCACAACAAACAGAAAACAAAGAAGAAAATGGCAGACTTAAGCCCTCACATAAATAATTACATTAAATGTAAATAATCTATATACATCACTTAAAAGAAAGTGATTGCTAGAGTGGACAAAAGTTAAGCAAACAAACAAAACTCACAAATAGCTATCAATGAATGCTATGCTGTCCCTAAGAATCTCACTTCAAATATAAAAGTGTATCAGTACAGATCAGTTGAAAGAAAAGAAATACAAAATGATGTAACATGTAGACATTAATCAAAAAAATATTAGTTACAGATAAAGTAGAATTAAAAGCAAAAAAATTATCAGAGACAGAAAAAGACATTAAATATAGATAAAAATAAGACAATCCACCAAAAAGACATAGTAGTCAGAAGTATTTATGTACCAACAACAGAGCTTCAGAATACTTAAAGCAAGAACTGATCAATTTATAGTAAAAATTTAAAAATCCACTATTATAGTAAAAGAACAATCCCTCACCCAGAAATCACTAGAACTACTAGATACAAAATGATCAAGGGTTCAGAAGAATTGAACAACACCATCAATCAACAGAATCTAATTGACATTTATAAATAATTCCACCCAACAGCAGTAAAATACACATTCCTTACAAATGCTCATGAACTATTCAACAAGATAGATCATATCATGTGTCATAAATCACACCTTGACAAACTTAAAAGAATTGAAAATACGGAGTATGTTTTTTCACCATATTGGAAACAAATGAGAAATTAATAGTTGAGATATAATAGAAAAATTGCAAACATTTGGAAATGAAATAACATATTTATAAATGATGCATGGGTAAAAGAGGAAGCCTTAAGGCAAGTAAAAAAATTACATTGAAAGAAATGAAAGGGAAAATTTAGCATATCAAAATTTGTGGGATATACCTAAAGCAGTACTGAGAGGAAAAATTTTAACATTCAATATTTACATTAAAAATAATATGAAGTCAAGAATCTAAGCTTCCACCTCAAGAAAGCATAAAAAGGAGAGCAAAATACAATGAAAGCAAAGCAAGGAAAGAAGAAACAAAGATAAAAGATCAGTGGACTTTAAAATTAAAAAAAAAAAACAAAACTTAATGAAGTAAAGATGGTTTGTTGAAAACATCAGTAAAATTAATAAAAATCTAGCAAAAGTGACAGAGAAAAAATGATCAATATTCAAGAATGGAAGAGGGGACATTGCTACAGATTCTATGGGTATCAAAAGGGTAATAAGGGAGTAATATAAACAAATCTATGCAAATATGACAACTTAGATAAAATAGGCCAATTCCATGAAAACCACAAACTATCAAATTATACGCAAGTTGAATTAGATAATAAGAATAATTCTGTAGTTATATAAAATTATATTTATAGTTTAAAAATCCCCAAAAAAGAAATTAAAATTTAAGAAGTTTTGCTCTGTGAAGTATTTTCTTAAAAGGATGAAAACACAAGCTACAAAGCAAGAGGAAGTATTTGCAAATCAAATAACCAACAAAATACTTGTAACCAGAATATACAAAGAACTCTCAAAACTCAACAGTAAAATAAAAACCATCCAAATAAAAGATGGTCAAAAACATGAACAATGAACAGACCTCAGAGAGCATATACATATGGCAAGTAAGCACATGATACAAAATTTAACCTCATTAGCTTTTAGAGAAATGAAAATTAAGACCATGTTGAGATATTATTACACACCTACTAGAATTACATATATACATATACAGAAACACACATACACAATACAGTGCAAAGTGCTGGCAAAAATATGGAGAACCTACCCCTCATATAGTGTTATAGAATGTAAAATGGAGCAGTAACTATGGAAAATGATATGGTGGTTTATTATTAAATTAAATACGCTCTCCATGGCCATGCAGTCATACTCCTGAGAATATATTCTAGATAAATAAAGACTATGAAAACTATGTTTATACAAAAACCTGTACATTAATTATCACAGTAGCTATTTGTTATGACCAAAAACTCAGAGCAACTGGAATCTTGCTTTCAAGTGAATGAGTTCACAAATTGAAGTATACCCATACAATGAAATACTATTCTACAAAAATAAGAATGAACTATTGATGCACATAGCAATATGGATGAATCTCAAAATAATTATGCTGAGTGAAATAAGGCAAAGAAAAAAAAAAAGAATACACACTTTATGGTTCATTTATACAAAACTTTAGATAGAAAATACACACAAAGTATGCCAGTGCTTGTTGTTCTCATGGTTGTCATGAGAAGTGGGAGAGGGACTGTCAATGGCATGAGAAAGACACAGCAATATTGTTTAGGAACACAAATCATGTAAAAATATTATATATATTTATAGCTTACATACAAAATTTTCATAATTGAAAACAAAACACATGGCACCAAATGATTATTTTCAATTCTAATATGTTTCTCTAGAGTTTCTTCTAGTCTAGTCTTAGTGATGATTATTATACCTTTCTTTCATATCACAAGTCTTCTGCGTTTTTCCTCTACCCTCCATCTTGGCAGATGATTTTCCTCTTTTTTATCTGAAAAAATATAAACTATCAAAAATGAATTTCTCTTCTTCCTACCTGTAATCAGTCAATCAATAAATAAATTTTACTATGCTTACACCCATCTACTTATTTTGTCCTAATTTGTTACAATGGAGGCAGCCTATCACTATTCAATACTTTCAGGTGTGCTATAGATTCAATCCACTCTTTTACCATCTCAAGAATTTCAACACATCAAATGATCTTCTTGCTTTTTATTCTTTGGAATATTCTTTACAGTTAAATATATCATAACCACTGGCATGAAAATATACCCTAGACACCCCCATTTAAAAATACCTAAATAAGTCCTCAGTCTTATAAATAGGTACTGCTACATCT
Organism: Camelus bactrianus; assembly: GCF_048773025.1. NCBI lineage: Eukaryota > Metazoa > Chordata > Mammalia > Artiodactyla > Camelidae > Camelus > Camelus bactrianus. The sequence continues at coordinate 39,229,828 of NC_133540.1, forward strand.
TGTCTTTTCCTCTTCAGAGCCAAGAAAGAGTTGGTACATTTGTCGTCTCCTATTACTCAACACCAATTTAATCTTCATCAAACCAATGTCTGGCTTTTACTCCCCCTTGTTCACCTTATTAATTGGTATCAGGCTACTGTCTTTACTGTTGACAAATTCAGTAGACACTTTTCTATCTTTTCTTTTCAAATCTTTTACCTACTTTCACCATTCTTTCTGAAACAAAGTAAAGTCTTGCCTTTTATGTTATTACTCTCTTAGTTTTGCTCTCACTTCATTTTTGCTTTGTTTCCTTTTCTGGATCATCTTCCTCTATCTATGTTTGAAATAGTGGAATTCCTTAAAGCTTTTTTTCCCTCTTCTTCTCTTTCCTTATACTCATTCTCCAGAACATATCAATGGTTCATTGAAATTTATCTTCCATTTAATTGCTGATTACTTCCTAACAGAAATTCCTTGCCTAGATCATTCATTAGATAGGACCACTGTCTAATATCCAACTCTATGTATGACTGCTTGAATACATCAGTTACAGTAAAATCTAAAATGGAGCTCTTGAGTTCCTCCATTTCTAAGGGATGTGTTTTTCTATCCTTAATTTTAATAAATGACATCACTATTTAGTATAATCATTCTTTTCCTTCCTACCATCCCCCACATGCAATCTATGTATAAATTTAAGTCCTGTTGAATTAATCTCAAAAATATATCTCAAATATGTATATTTCCCTTCATTCCCTTTGTCATCATCATCCTCTGTTATTCAATATCTATCTCTTACTGCATAACAAAATATCCCAAAATTTAGTTGCTTAAAATAGTGATCACTTATTAAATCTTACAATAGCATGGATCAGAAATTTAGGCAGTACTTAGCTGGACCAATCCTTCTGTTCCACTTTGAATGGAATGGGGTTGCTAAATGACATACAGTTAGTGGCTGATACAGTCTAGAAGCCTCAAGGTGGCTTCATTCACAAACCTCATGCCTTAGTGGGGAAGAGGCTGGCCTTAGATGGCCCATTCTTCCTCTTCATGTAACCTCAGGGCTTCTCCACTAGCAAGCTGTTTGGCCATGGCTACGCAGGGCTCTAAGAGTATTCAAAGATCAGAAGTAGAAGGTAACCTTTTAAACCTGAAATGTGGAAACTGGCAAGTTCATTTCCAGCATATTTTATTTTTCAAGGCAGTCTGAATCCCCAAAATTTAAGACAAGGAAACATAAACTCCACTTCTTGATATAAAGATTAGCAATGAATTTGTGGATATTTTTATTCTGCCACAACCTCAAAGGTCAATTACTGTCATGTCATGCTTTATATTTAAATTAAATGTTACCTCCTCCTAAACCTTCCCTAATCATTATGTTTAAATCGGGTGTCTTACCGTCTATATTTCTCTCAGAGCATTGTTTGCTTGTTTATTAAGATTTTTTGATTTATTTTTGAAATATATTTAATTTATTTTTCTTTTTTACTGCTTCATCTACTAGGAATAAATTAGTAAAAAAAAATGTAAATCTATTTGTCTGTGCTTCTCTAGTGCCTAACATAGTAATGGCAATATATCAGGTATTCAGTAGATATTTAATAAATAACTTTTTTAGCAATAAGTGAAAAAATGTTTTATTAAAATGTTTGCATAAATGCAGACTAGTGCATCTTTGAGAACAAATCCTGTGAAAAAATTTGGAGAACTTAGCTGGTCACAAATTCAGCGTAACTCACTATGGCTATTAAGGAGTTGGGGAGGGAGTGTCACAAAACCAACAAGATACATTAAAGGAAACAGTTAAATAAAGAAGTAATGTTCCAAATATGCTGATCAGATCACATTTGAAATGATATGCTCAGCTCTGAGAGACATATTTTTAGAAAGATAGAGAATAACGTGACGTGAGAATATGGAATCAAGTGAAAATGTGCAATATGAAACACTTGAGGGAACTTGGAACGTTTAGCTTGTGAAAGCCTGAGGGGCAGTATAATTGATATCTTCAAATGTTGAACAGCTGTCACATGTGAGATAGTTTTCCCTCCATTTTCCTTGGAACTCTGATATCAAAGATGAATTTTACAATTAAAGTGATACTTAAGCAATCCAGAAGAATAACTCTAAAGGGACAAAAATGATTTAAAATGTTTCTGCCAGTATTTCTTAAGGCTGCTATAGTTGCTTCTTGCCCTTATACCTGGGATTAGATCTGAAGCTTTCTTGTCTCCTTTCGTGTGATAATTACATTTACTTTTCATCATTAAAAAGTGAGTCAACTAAAGACTTTTTATTTATCATATTATTCATTTCCTTACTAAGGTATTAACTATATCTTAAGCACCTGTACAGTGTACAATCTATAGTGCTGTGAGGAAATCATAGGAGATCCTGTTCCAGTGGTTCTTATTAGAGAATGCATCTGGGCACTACGTCAAGTGAATGAAAATAAAATTCAGCAAATTAAGTAAAAATCAGTATAAATGCTTAGGGTGGTGAAACTACTCTCTTAGGGTGGTGAAACTACTACTATAATGGCGGATACATGTTGCTGTGCATTTGTCCAAACTCATACATTGTACAAAACCAAAAGTTAAGGCCAGTGTTAACTATGGACTTTGGGTGATTGTGATGTCTCAATGTAGGTTCATCAGTTGTAGCAAATGTAGCATTGTGGTGGGGATGTAGATAACAGACGAGGCTGTGCGCATGTGGGAGAAAGGAGTATATAGGAAATCTCTGTATGTACCTTTCAATTTTGCTGTGAGCCTTAAACTATTCTAAAAAAAAGTCTTAAAAAATCAATATAATAAATTATAAGTTCTCTAAATGGTCCATTCCCCAATTTTCTGGATTTACACATTGACCAAAAATTTATCTCTATAATCTGTTTTTAAAATTGTTTACAACACCTATTGATGCTGAACAGTTTTGACAGATTTTGAAGATTTTCACAAAGTTTTGTCTAGGTAGTTTATTATTATTTTAAGTTACTGATATTAATAACAATGACTATACATTTTTAAGAATTCTTAAATTGATTTATTTAAAGTATTTTTTCTGGTTTGCCATCTTTTCAGTATTTTTCAAGTGTGTCCACAGATTATCAGGAAGAAAAGTAGTATCTGTACCCAGTGTATCATACAGCTAGTCCATTTGAATCCAGACTCGTTTATTAATTTACCTATTTTAGTTTTCTAAAGGCAAAATTTAGCTCAAATAATAAAATAATAAAATCCTCCCCTTTTCTCTGTAGAATAGTTGAACTCTTGGGAAATCCCTTTTTAACTATGAAATTACCTCTTGTAAATCTTAGTGTTTGTGAATGTCAGAGGCTAGAGGCAAGAAAGTGAGTCTGGTATTTTAGTCACTACCATTTTTAAAAGTTGTGACAATACTTGAGGTTTAATTAAATTTTAAAAAGTGAGGCTGTTAACCTCTAACAGTGTTAGATTTTTTTCAAAAAATAAACCCAACTATTAAACATTTTCTAAGGAAGTTTTTTAAGTGTATACTTTTGAAATAATTTGAGTGCTTCATGATTAAATTATCAAAAATCTGTTGGCTAGCACTGTACTGTGACATGTAGTGTCACTGCTGTCTGTGTGTAAGAATGGTTAAGACATCTAGCTCCTTATGTTGCAGCCTCTCCCACCACAAAGCAGAGAGCACATTTGCACAGGTGCAGCTTTATATAGCACTACTGTGGTTGTTCTTTCAGAAAGTTTTAAGAAGATAATACAATTTGTTCACAATAAGAAATCATATTTGGTAATGAAAATAAGTGCATTGTATAGCATATGTAATAAAATGTAAAATGTATAAAAATATAGCAAATCTATAGAGTAAAATGTTGATTTCACTGTCCATGTTTTCTTCATTAAAGATCAGATGAAGACCTGCAACTACTCTTAAGGCAACATTCCCTCTTATGATCCGATTTTATTTGTATTCATGAATTTTCCATATCACCTCATCCTATGCTGTGTGACTTCTAGTTTTTCTTCCTGATTATATTACTAAGTCTGAGAAAGTTCTTAATATTGAGTTGTGTCCTTGCTTAAATCCCAGCCTTTATGTAAATAATCAACCATCAATTATTTATTATTTATGTAAGTAATCAACCATTTATTTTTATAAATAATAATTCATCAATTTCTAAGCAAACTTTGCTCCTCTCCAATGGTCATAAATTAGTTGAATGTTAGAAAAAATAACATAATCAAAAATAAACTCATTACTTTTGATGCTGAATAGCATCAGCTTTTCCAACGTGAGCACTTTGATCATGAGTCTGTTGACTTATGTGAGTCTTTCTGACTCTTTTCTCCACATTCAGTGGGTGTGGAAATAGAAAGGTGGGCTGTTTCACTCACCTTTCCCTTACCCACTAAACTGGATTATTTTAAGTAAAGACATCATAAAATGTTACCCTTAAAAAAGCATGTCTTTCTAGGAAATACTTAATTTTGAAAAATTACATAATATAAAATTACATAGCCCAAATCCCATTATTATACCTAAAAAGGAAAACACTTCCTTAATATTGCCCACTATCCCATAATGTTTTCATCTCCATTTGTCTCATATGTGTTTTTTTTAAATAATTGGTTCTTTCATATCAGTATCAAAAAAAAAAGACCACTCATTTCATTTATTTTATATATCATGGTCTCTTTTAACCTATAAAATCTCTTCATTTTTGTAAAGTCTTAACCTTTGTTTCTTATTTTATTTACCTTACATAATTTTACATGTTTTAGGCTTAACTAATTGCATACCTGTGATATAATTTAACATATTTCTCTATTTCCTGGATTTTACATAAATTGATTAGATCATATGGATTAGATCAATTTTGATTTTTTTTTTCAGGAGTTTCTTATGAGGCTCAGGATATCTGGTCATCTCTCATTTTCTGATCTCTCTGCTATAAAATTCTCCATCAACTTTTCACTTAATGCTTTGGCAAGCCATTTAAGATCATTGGCGAGAACCATTACTTGATTAAGGGATGCAAAATTGTGTTTTTTCAATGTTATAATTTTTGCTGGAAATATTGCCTGTGACTCTACAATTAAAAAAATTACTCATTGACTATTTGGTTACCCTTACAAGCATTGGTACACCAAAGGAAGGTAAATTCTGCATTCCTTCCTGTTAATCATTAGTTTCCAGAATAATGAATTATTATTCTAGCAACCTTGAGAGGTGGTCAATGACATTTTAAAAATTATTCTGAACTCATGGATTTTTAACATCTTTGAAATGTTCATTACAATTATTATAGTTCTTGATGTTTAAATCAAATGTCTTCAGCTGGTAGAAACATTTTTAATTTTAATTTGATTCCTATGATATTCCAACAGGATTCAAATAGTCTTTGATAGTTTGTTTGTGCTACTTTTTTGGTATGAAAAATAGTTCCAGGCTTACATTTTACAGTCCTTATCACAGAGCAGAATCTACCAGTTCTCCAGGAAGTTTTGGCTTATATTACTATGTACTGCTATTTAGATACCATAATCTTGGTTCTTTATATATGATTTAGCCAGTTTGGCCATTGCTTCTAGGCCTTTTCAGTTTAACAGCCAGAAAATAAGTCTGTATTTTATTTTAGGAGAGAATATAAACACCCTAAGATATATTCTAGTTGCAACAAAAATGTAAGAATACAAAGTTTTTACTAAAATTCTTTTGAAAAATATTATATTTTTGTTCTCAAAATATTTCCTAAAATATTAATATATTTATTTTCTATTTATCATTTATGTATCTAAATATGCATATCTATTTGCATGTAAATATTCAAAATAGTAATATCAGAAGTGTCACTAAATACTGTTTGAGATTTCTTTTCAGTTCTTTCTAGTAATGATGTACAGTCAGACTACCGGTTTATGATTATTAAAAACAGTTATTGCCAGATGAAGCCATTACATTGGTATACAATTTGGTTAAGTTTTATTTTGTTTCTACTTTAAGGGATAATTTAATTAATTTATATTTAATTTTACTTTTATAATTATGCAAAATAAATAGAAGGCTCTAAATTCTAATCTGTAAAACAAGATATATTCAGGTAAATAGGCCTTCAACTTCTTCCCCCCTTATGTCTTTTTTCTTTCAGTCTGCACATAATAATTTTCATTAGGTTTTTCTTACTTACATTTGTAAAATGTAAGCTTCTGTTATGTGTAAATATATAGATGCATGTATATCTAACTCATTATATACATATATTTGCCCCCTTTCATATATAAAAGGTAGTATAGTAATCACATTGTTTTGTACCTTTAAAAGATTTTTTAGGGCTTGATCTATAATCATGAATAAAGATTTTTCTCATTCTTTTTAGAGATATATAATACTCCATTCCATGGATGTACCATAATTTATTCAACAGGTCCCCTACAAATGGACATTTTGATTACTTCCAATTTTTTTTTGTTTTGGCAAATAGGAGAAAAATAAATTGCTTTATGCATATGACATTTTAGTATTTCTAAATGAAAGAGGTTCATAAAGAAGTGATTTCTATATAAAGAGACAAATCAATAGTCATTTTTAAGATATTACCAAATTCCTATTTATAGATCAGTGCAGCTCTGTATTTCTACCAGCAATATAGGAGTGTGTGTTCCCCTACAACATCATCAAGAGAATATATTGCTAATATTTTAATATTTTCCTTAATGGAAATATTCATTTTCATGATATCTAGAGTTGAAAATGAGTCCTCCTGTTGCACAAAACACACATTAGATCACTTTGCCTGGAACAACTTTAAATAAGCCTGTTGCCTTTAGATGTTCAATAGGTTTAAAACTTTTGACAACAATACTTGATTTTGAAAGGGGCTTATCTAATCATTTGGGCATCTCTCTTTCAATAAGCATTCTTGGGATGAGTGACAGCCCTTGAAGAGATATAGCTAGCATACCAGTTTACTTAGGTTCAGATTATCTAAAATTTTAAGGAAACTTTTAGGAATGGATGCATATGACATGATAGTCTTGATCTAGCATGAACTCCATATTAGTTACTATTCTCAAGGTCCTAGCATATTTTACGTTAACTACCTATTACATCTATTTAAAGGGGTAATCAGGGAATGGCTTTTTCCAATAAATGAGCATGTACAAGAGGCCCACAGGGTTGTCATTCTATGTTTTGTTTTGGTTTGGTTTTTTTTGGTTTTTGGTTTTTTTTAGAATATTACCTTTGGACACTACTGATGCCTTCATCACTATCAGGTACACATGTTATACTTTGCTCATTGCTGTCGTGACCTGTTCCCCTAGGAGGAATCTCAGAACAAAAAAGTCACTGGAGAGTTAAAGAGTGTAGATGAGGGCAGTTAACCACCACAATGCACCTGTCAGAAGTCCAGCTGGCTCACATATAACTGAACATAAGGCTGATTGGCTCTCTGCCCAGAGAAACCAGTGTATCCTGAAGGGTGCCATATTGACAATTATGGATATGCAAAATTGTTCACACATTCAAGGTTAAGAGCAACTTATTTCGAGCTCATATCTTTATGCAATTTGTTTGATGTCATATGGGGTCATTTAGGAGCCTAGTTTCTAGAGGCAAGAATTACTGCTGCAACTCATTTGTTCTAAATTATAGGTGCTGTTAAAATAGTTTAAAAAAAAAAATCCTTCTTGGTTTTGACCAGCATTTTAAGTGGTTAGTCAGGGAAAATTGGGAAATAATATAAATTAACATCTAAGTAATAAAGTATAAATGTATTGATCAGAGCTTGGATATGACAATGATGGATGATTTCTGCTGAAAACAAAGTGTCTATTTGATAATGATGTGTCATCAAATAGCATAACAGCATGAAGCTAAATAATTAAAATTGTCCTCCTATAAATCTTGTAAGGGGATTCCCAACAAAGCAATTACCTATCTTCTGGATTTCTCATGAAAGATAAACTACTATATGTACTATGGTGTTTTGTAATTTTTTACAATCACTGTAGACAGGGTCTTTATTCTGTGTATTTATGATAAAGACTCATGTCTTATTCATTTGAGGATCACATAATCAGTTCCTTTTTTAGGTAACAGCACAATTTCCTCTTGTATTATCCTTTGTATCAGAAATTTCTTGCACTTAGGGACATTGTCAGAGTAGATTTATTGAATGTATAAATTCTTTTTTGAAAGAAAAAACAGGTATTATTAAAATATTTAGGTCCTACTTATATCAGTAAAAATCATATTTATTCTAGATTTATACAAAGCAAATACATTTCCAGCCATTTCTCACTTAACATAGGGAAAACTATTTGTTGAATTAACTGTTGAAATTATGCCTAACTTTTTCAGGTCAGTTGTTAACTTGGGTAGCATTATGTTGATAATAACATTATGGTATACATGAATTTGAATGACATTTTCAAATGCTTTTCATTTCTTTCTTGAGTATCTTGTCATTATTAAAAGATATTTTTTTCCTATGAGCAACAGTACATTAATAATATCTAAGATGACTCATATTCTTTTGTTTGGATTTGTAAGTGACTTCTTATAATAAGATCTTAGCCTATAAACTTCCTTCAGTTCATTAGAGTTCTTATGAATTTTTACTAGGTAATACTCTATTCCTATTTCTGTTCATCTATATATTCCCTAAATTTGCTTTATCACCACCTCTATATGTTGTAGTTATTCTGTTTGTTCATTTGATACTGGTTATGAAGATGCCACCTGCTGTTGATTTCAAATGAATCCTTGATTATTCGTTAAATCTTATGGAACACCTACCTTTGGTAAACACTTAGAAAAAGTATGGGGAAACTCTAAAATGAAGATACTTTCAAATAACTTACAAAATACAAAAAAAAAGGGACATTATAATGTTGGGACTAATTAATCCTAATTATCATGAGATATAGTTCTTACTACATGACGAGGGAAGACAAATATGACTAGGATTTGAAATGTACTCTGAACCCATTTATTGTTTCCATGGTCGTAATCACGATTGAATAATTGCACCAACTGTGCCTATAAAAGGCATGATAGCCAAGGTTCAGATCCCTTTGGGGACGTAGATTTGAGTTAGTTCACATGGCAAGCAATACAAATCAGCAAATATTCCTATCAAGAAAGAAGAGCATCAAAATATATGACAGAGGAAAAAAATGATGAATACTAATTATTTCCTAAGCACTAGCTACTGCATCAGAGGTGTAGCTTGACACATCAGCTCTCTTGTTGTAAGTTGTTTTTTTTCAGATAGTGTGACTGCTTACTATCTTAAAGAAGCTTTCGTAGTTTGTATGGTTATAATGTGGTGCAAGAGTAGATCTGAGCTGTGATGGGTCAACAGCAGATACAATCAATGTAACCCAGACCTCTAAATGCCAGAATCTGCATCTCTATGCCTGAAGGCTCTCTGTACCCCCACACCACATCTGCTCTGGCCATGTGCACAGCAGAGCGGAAGTGTCAGCAATGTAAGGTCCCTTCTGAAAGGGTCATCAGTCAAGAATGGACAGCACAAAAATACCCCAGATCTTTTGCCTCTAAGTGGTATTACAATAAGGCATGTATAAGTGTCTTTTTGAAATAGGGTTCCTTCTGGATATATGCCCAGGAGTGGGATTACTGGGTCATATGTTAAGTCTATTCCTAGTCTTTTGAGGAATCTCCATACTGTTTTCCATAGTGGCTGCACCAAACTGCATTCCCACCAGCAGTGTAGGAGTGTTCCCTTTTCTCCACAGCCTCTCCAGCATTTGTCATTTGTGGGCTTTTGAATGATGGCCATTCTAACTGGTATGAGGTAATACCTCATTGTAGTTTTGATTTGCATTTCTCTGATAATTAGTGATATTGATAATTTTCTCATGTGCCTATTGATCATTTGTATTTCTTCCTTGGATAATTGTTGTTTAGATCTTTTGCCCATTTTTGGCAATGGAATACTATTCAGCCATAAAAACCGACAAGATAATGCCATTTGCAGCAACATGGATATTCCTGGAGAATGTCATTCTAAGTGAAGTAAGCCAGAAAGAGAAAGAAAAATACCATATGAGATCACTCATATGTGGAATCTGAAAAAAAAAAAAAACAACATAAATACAAAACAGACTCATAGACATAGAATACAAACTTGTGGTTGCCAAGGGGGTGGGGGTTGGGAAGGGACAGACTGGGATTTCAAAATGTAGAGTAGATAAACAAGATTATACTGTATATCACAGGGAAATATATACAAGATCTTGTGGCAGCTCATAATGAAAAAAATATGTTAATGAATATATGTATGTTCATGTATAACTGAAAAATTGTGCTGTACACTGGAATTTGACACAACATTATAAAATAACTATAATTCAATAAAAAAATGTTAAAACAAAATAAGGCATGTATACTACACTGACTTCCAGACTTCCCCAGTGGGAATAAGTTCAGATTTCCTATGTAGTAACTTATTTGAAAATACGCCTTTAATTGGCTGCCTTCCATCCCTTCTCACTCCCTACTTCCCTATTGTTGTCTCCTGGGATCATCTATCAAATAAAACCATATGTACTCAAAATCTCACACCTATTAGGACATAAAAAAAAGGTGTTGGCAAGGATGTGGAGAAAAGATAATCATTGTACACTGTTGGGGGTAATGTGAGTTGATGCAAAAACTATGGAAAACAGTATGGAGATTACTCAAAAATTAAAAATAGTACTATCATTTGATCCAGTGGTTCCACTTATAAATCCAAAGGAAATGAAATTAGGATCTTAAAAGAGATATGTGCACTCCCATGTTTACTGCAGCACTATTCACATTAGCCAAGACACGGATGCAATATAAATCTTCATTGACCAATAAATGGATAAAAAATTGTGGTATATCCTTACAATTAAATGTTATTCAGCCTTAAGAACAAAAGAAGATCCTACCATTTGTGACAACATAGATGAGTTTGGAGGATATTATGCTATGTGAAATAAGCCAGACACAAAAGAATAAATACTACATGATACCACTTATGCAAGAAATATAAAATAGTCAAATTTATAGAAATGAAAAGTAGAATGGTGGTTGCCAATGACTAGAGGGAGAGGGAAATGAAGAGGTATTAGGGAAACAGTACAAAGTTTCAGTTACACAAGAAAAATAAATCCTAGAAATCTACTGTACAACACAGTGCCTGTAGTTGACATATTTATTGTATACTTAAAATATTGTTAATTAGGTAAATCTTGTGTTCTTATCAAAAAAATAATAATAAAGAAGGCAGGAGGAAACTTTTGAAGATAATAGATTTGTTTATGGCATAGGTTGTGGTGATGGTTTCATGGGTCTACACTTATCTCCAAAGTCATTAATTGTGTATACATTAAGTATGCACAGCTTATTATATGTCAATCATATGTCATAAAATGGTTAAAAAAGAAACTTTACTCTTAAAGATACTCTCCCGTTTAAAACAAAATAGAATAGAACAAAGCAAAAAAATCTTGTCTGATTTTGTACATCATTTTAACATAGATTTGTGTGTACATTTTCATGTTATGTTCCTTCAAAAACTGTAAGATAGATACCCTAATATTTACTGTATAGATAAGAAACTAACTCTAAATTACAAACAACTATATCATGAAGTATGATAATATAAGAACTATATTTTAAAATCAGTTTCTCTGATCTTACTACAGATTCTGTCAATTATGTTTCTCCCCTTTGTCTGTTTATCTGCTAATAAGAAAGCTTCATGCTTACCCAGGCACATTAATTTTGAACTCTTAAGAGATAATATGTGCCATATGTATCATAAACATTTCCAATCATACCAAAGCTGATGTGAGGAGAGAAATTTCACTGAGTTATTTGAGAATGAAATTATTTCTGTTTAATAGTAATATAGGTTGGGATGTATATAGACTTCTGTACATGAAGGAATAAAATAAAGTTATTAAGATACTCAAATTAGTGTCTTGAATAGAGACTCCAACAGGGGGAAAGCAATGAAGATAAATAATACTCTTGTCTTGCCTTATATTTACAAGGCATGATTATTGTATGCTGTAAGATGTTTCCATTCAGTATCTCTAGCCTCACAATTCCTCTTGAAGTGGGCATTATTATGACCATCTTTTATAATAAGGACTTCAGACTCTGAGCTGTCAAGTGGATTGTTCATTTTTAAGTGCATTTATATTGAATGCATTAAGATCTAAAGTGAAAAGTACTAATTAAATTATGATTAAAATATAGTACATTATATAAAACAACACTGTGTAAATAAAGCATGAATTAGAGGTGACCTTATGCCTTCATATTTAATTCTCACCTCTCCATTCACTCCTTTCCTAGATTAGAGAGTTTCTTGAAAAAGTTGAATCAAATAGCTAAGCATAGAAAAATAAACAAATTTGGGGTATTGAATTAACACTAATATTACTCCCATTTATATTGGAAACACTTCCTTACACGGCAATAGATACAGGAAAATGAGTATTACCCTATATTCTTATACTTAGTTCCCCAGAACAGAGTGAAAAGGGAATCTCATGACAACTGATATGAATGAAATATATCTGAAAAAGAAAAATTAGTAAATTTCAATTCATTAGTACTCAGCAGTTCTACTGTTTGAGTAATCAACTATTTATCCTAATAACCCATATAATGCACTATTATTAATTTTTAACTGTTTTTGTGATTGAATTCATCATACTGACTAACATTTAACATCATTTCTGAAAAGCCAATCTAATTTATGCAAATAATTAATAAAAATATTTTATCAACAAGCAACTTCTTATTTAAAATCACAAGTGATAATCAGATAACTTAATGTCTAAAATAACTAAAAATTAGACTCAAACATTAAAAAATTAGTATATATGGCATAAGAAATAATAGATAATTCTGTCTGTTATGCATTTTTTTATCTCTGAAATAATGTAGTCACACCATTGTCCATGAATTATCTATTAAAATTATAAAATAAATTACAATAAAAATAAACAGTGTAATTCAGTATTTCATAAAATGAATTCCATTTGTCTCGATTATGAAATTTTAAGAAACCTTTTTTTAAAAGCTAGGATTCTGAGTATATTTAATTTCCTCTTTTTGCCTTTTTTTTTTTTTCTGATTCCACATTTAAGCAATATCATGTGATATTTTTCTTTCTCTTTCTGGCTTACTTCACTTAGAATGATGATCTCTAGGTCCATCCGTGTTGCTGCAAATGGCATTGTTTTATTCTTTTTTTTTTATGGCTGAGTAGTATTACACTGTATAAATACCACGTCTTCCTTATCCATTCATCTGTTAATGGACATTTAGGTTGTTTCCATGTCTTGGCTGTTATAAATAGTGCTGCTATGAACATTGGGGTGCATGTGTCTTTTTGAATTATATTTTTGTCCAGATATATGCCCAGGAATTGGATTGCTGGATCACATGGTAAGTTTTTATTTTTATTTTTTAAAGGAACATCCATACTCTCCTCCATAGTGGCTGCACCAATTTACATTCCCTCCAACAGGGTAGAATGGTTCCTTTTTCTCCACACCCTCTCCAGCATTTATTATTTGTAGACTTGTTAATGATGGCCATTCTAACTGGTGTGAGGTGATACCTCATTGTAGTTTTGATTTGCATTTCTCTAATAATTAGCAATGTTGAGCATCATGTGTTTATTGGCCATTTGGATGTCTTCTTTGGAGAGGTCCATTTAGGTCTTCTACCCATTTTTTGATTGGGTTGCTTATTTTTTTGATATTAAGCTGTATGAGCTGTTTTATATATTTTAGAAATTAGTCCCTTGTTGGTTTCATCATTTGCAAACATTTTCTTCCATTCCGTAGGTTGTTTTTTTGTTGTGTTGATGGTATCCTTAGCTCATTTGTTTCCCTTCTCTCAGGGATCGTTATCCTTTGTTGTCTGATTTCCAGTATCTTGCAAAACGCAATTTCATTATTTTTTTCATTTTTCATTGTTTGGGGTGAGAGACAGTCTGTCCAGATCCTGTTAATTTTTCTTGGTCAGAAGCAGATAGCTCCATTATTATTATTATTCTCTTTGAATGAAATAATCTTAAGAGGAAACAATACATAAAACAGCAGAATTTCAGAAGCTTATATATGAAAAGATATAGAGATATTTACACATAAAATGGTTAATGCAGTGTACATGTGAGAATTCATATTGGTAACATAGGGCACAAATTACAATGTAGAACAATTAAAGAACAATACAAAAAAATTATGCAGTCTAGGCTATTTTGAGGAAGCTTTGACCAGAGCCCTCTCTATAGTCCCAGAACTTGCAACATAAATTACTTAAGGGCACAAACCATTCAGTGAGGTATAGCTATGGTTTGATCCTTTCTTTTTGTCTACATCTCGACTATCATGTAACCTCCTAACCTAGACTCACTTAATTTTCTCTATTGCTCCCACATAAGTAAAGTAATGTGACTGTATCCCTAATTTTGGTTGATTAGCATCTTGACTTGACTCCTTAGATTCCTGAAAATTGGCATGTCAATGTTTCCCCAGGGCCACAATTTATCTATGTATTAGTATACTGAAGTTACTCCTTGAAAATGCAAGTTGATTCTACCATTTATGGGGTCTCGGTTGAAAGGCTTTCTTGCATTTCTGGAATCTCTGTGCCTCTATGTGGTTTTTCTGTCTTCTTGCATATGCTACACTTAAGTAAAGAGGTTTCATTTCAAGACTGGACTATCCAAGTTTGCCACAACTACAGCAATTCTTTCATTTCTTACCAAATTTTGAATTGAAATATATTGAGGACAATTACTTTTTACAGTGAACTTGTCCTACTTATACATGCATGTGTGTGTGTATGTTTGTGTTTCAATTTATGGATATTTAAATGATTACCAATGTGTATTATTGTGACAAAAACAGGTTGATGCAATGACTATGTTGTCATGCAGATTTACACAGCCAAAACTGAAGATATCTTCAGATTTATTACTGCTATTTAGCAGACACGCTTAAGGTTATATCAGCTATGTTCTTTGAAATAAAGTATATGAAATTATAAATGTTCCTAGTCTTAACTTACCATCTTTATAAATTCAACCCTACTATATTAGGCTTTTTCTTTTCTTTTTCTTTTTTTTGGGGGGGGTTGTGGAGGGAGGGAGGAGAGGGAAGTAGTTAGGTGTTTTTACTTATTTATTTTTAGAGAGGTACTGGGGAATGAACCCAGGACCTCCTTCATGCTAAGCATGCTCTCTACCACTTGAGGTATACCCTCCCCCACAACCCTACTGTATTAGTTTTAATTATAATAGAAATAAACCATCATCCAAGTATTGTATTAGGTGAACTTTAAGTTTTGTACAAGGATAACAAATATCTGCCTTACTTCAACTTATTGTCTGTCTACTGCCACCTACAGCTTCAGTTACCGCCAGAGTTATACAACTTCCACAGCTATAGCTTTATTTGGCAATCCAATTTTTTACCCACATTATTCTATAGTCCCATATTTTAGAAATATATGTTCTATTTACTAGTCTATGTTTCCCTTTTACATTCACATTTAAATACACATGCACAAACACAAACACACATAGAGAATATAAAATTAAAGCAAGATGTATCATTCAGTGTGCTTTTCTAGTTCACCCTGATCCAACAACTAATCTCTTGACATCCTCATATAACCACCAATGCTACTTATCATATTTTATTCAATAGCAAATACTTAGAGTACTTTTTTCCTTCTCCAATTCCTATTCTATACCCATCATCTCTTTATATATCAGTTTTCCCAAAGAGACCTTAAGAAACTTTGGAGAGAACTAGAGAAAACATATATTGATCCCTTAATATGTGTTAGTATTTTATATACATTATTAAAGAAAAATCTCCTAACTTTCCTATGACTTAAAAGTTTTTTGCAGTTTTACTATTTTAAAGTTTAGGTTCAGGAAGATTGCTTTTCAAAGTTGAAATATGTAGCATTGTCAGGATTTAGTTCCAGTTGTTTCTGAATCAAATATGTATCTATTTGTCCTCATCATGTCAGCCAGATTTTATTTATCACACTATCTCCATATATATTTTTTGATTGAATAACTGTCACCTCCATGTTTTCTCCCTTATAAATTCATCCATTTGTTTATCTTTGTGTTTATTTCTGGTCCCAGCCACATTGTTTAGTCCTCCACTCCAAAACACTTAGAATGTTTGGCTCACATAATGAAGGGATTAGCAGATGTTTATCCATGATAATTAGTTTTAAGAAATGCACGAGTATTATTTTTAATCAAAGTACAGTCAATTACACTCTATCAATGTCTTGTGTACAGCACAATGTCCCAGTCATGCATATACATACATATATTCATTTTCATTTTTTTCCATTAAAGGTTTTCTTTTTTATTGAATGAAGATTGTTTAAATTCTATAGTACTTCACAATTTTAAAAATTTCACACACACTAATTTCATATAATCCCATGATAACTCCCCTTTTCATACCCCTCCCCTCTTCCCATTCTCCACTGGTAACTACTAGTTTGTTCTCTATGTCTATTAATCTCTCTCTCTCTTTTTTTTTTTTTGTATTCCCTAGTTTGTTGTATTTTTTATATTGCACATATAAGTGATATAATACTGTGTAATATTGTTTTCTTTTAATGAATGAAATTCAAGCCTTGTGATTGCCAGGCTAACAGACAGGCAATCATATGGAAACCTGAAAAAAGAAGCTGCTTAAAATAGAGGAAAGAAGAAATCTACTTTTTTATCCACAGGACATGCTGGAGTTACTGAGCACTTTCAATAAACAACACTCTAAATTGTTTGAGTTCTGATAAATAAAAAAAGAGAGATTTACAAAACAAAAATATTTCATTATAATTTCTAAAGAGTAGGTTGGATCACATAGATTATACATGAAACCAGTAATGAGATTCTTAATATCAGACATCAGTATTAATATATAGTTACTGACCTAGTCACAATAGCATAGAGTAGGCCTGTCCCTAAATGAGTAGTAGAGAATGAATTATCTCTGTAGACTTGCTTACTATCAATATGAAGAAGGACAGAAATTAGCAAAGCATATCTGGTTAATTATTTCCAAATTTAGCAATCACATAAATTACTTCTTCTCCTGTAGGCAGGGTGAATAGATAGAGAGAAGCTAGGAATTAAGATAATTTAGAACACTTCTCACAGAATGAAACACCATGCAAAAAGAATCATTCTCTAAAGCACTTTATAAGTTTAGTTAATATTTAGATCATTGACTGAAAGAAAAGCACTTGGAAACAAGTTCATTCTGGATTTAAGAATGATGATCATTAACTACATTTTACTGAAGCAAAAAGTTTATTTCCAAAGATTCTAAAACTCACCAGGGATACATATGTAAAAGGTGAAATTTCAGAGAATAGAACTATTTTGATATTCTTAAATTTGCTTCCACATTAATGTCAAATAGTCAGATGAGTTGAAAGATAGGAAAATGCCTTTTCAGTGCATCTGCCAAGCAATTTCAGACAATTTGACTGATTTTTTGTTTTAGGTAGTAAGTTCTGAAAACAGAAACTGTTGAAAGCGATCTGACCTGGATTTATTCCACAAAATTTTATTCCCATCTAAAAGTGTGCCTGTGATTTATTCTCTGTCACTGCTGTATCTACACTAATGCACCATTATGCATAGTGGATGTTTTAGATATATAACCATCACTCTTCCTGAGGCCAGAACTTTATGATTACGTCAGACATTGTCTGGCATAATCTAGTTAGTTGATTTTACCTCCAAAGTTTCTGATTAATCTGGAATAATTACTTAAATATTTACTCTTCTATGTTTAAAATCTGCTAGAACAAAGAGATTATGCATGCAGAAAGTGTGTAGGGGGGTTGAAGATAACAAATGATACATCGAGCACAGCCTAATGTGGCTTTACTGGAGTAGAAACAGTGGTAATAAATCACCTGCCAATGTTGATAATAAAATACTGCATTGGCCTCCATCAGCCACAAGAGAAAGGTTAAATGTTATTTCTCGCAATAGCCATGTGGTCTTCATAGCTGACATCTCCAATATTAAATCCCATCATTATTTTCTATAGAAAACATTTGATCTTTATTCCTAATGGAACATTTTTGTAAAGAACTACTTTGCAAATATCTAATATCCTTGAAATACCTTTACTCATTTTATGGTTATTTTACTCTATAAAAGTATCTCTTCTCTGTAGTATAAAATTATTTTTATGTAATGGGTAGCTTTGGGAGGTTGAAATTCGTTCTGGTCAACTGTAAGCGACCTTTTAATGATTGGATTCATACGAACTCAATGTTGGTGTAGGTTGCAAATTGTAATATTATTTCTGAATAAGCTCAGTAATTTATTTTCTAGTTTATTTATTAAATCAAATCTCAACTTTGTCTATACTGCATTCTAAATTACTCTTATTTCAAACACCAACCTCATCTCTTGACGTATCTACACAACAATTATTTCCTTAATATGCTTCCTATAAGGAATTAATTTTTCTAGACTGGCTTTGAAATGTATGTTGGTCTCAAAGGCAAGGCATGAAATGTATTTAAGGAGATGTAAACATAAGGCTTATATTTATGAAGGTATTGATGTATATATACATTAGCTTATACTGGTGAAGATATTGACATATGTACACATACGCTTATATTGAAGAACCTATTGATATACATGCATATAGCTAAATGATAAATAATTCCAGCTGTTGTCACAAGTGAAAATACATTATTCATAAGTCTCCCATACACCTGCACCACCTCGACTATCTATTGTAATATTTCTCACTATTATTTCTGAAAGATGTCAAATTGGAAATTTTGTTGTACTTACAAAAGTTTTTCAGTGACAATGGCCCTATGGCTTCCTTCCTGTGCTTCTTATGTTCAAGAGACTGTTTTAAAGGAAACTTCCTTTCAGTGCTCATCCAGAGAACAGCAAGGTTCATTGAAATTGTTTTATCTCCTGACATTCCTCAAACAGCCAATCCTTGAGGTGTCAGTACAGTCCTGGGTAACGTGCAGAAGTAGGGAGAATTCCTTCCTGCATGATTCACTGCAGAGAATTGTTAATGGGGAACCGAAAACAGCATTGCATGTGACCACTCACACACTTACTCATACCCTTTCACCAAAACCAGCAATGATTTTCTGGACATCTCAACCCAAGGCCTTCCTCTGAAAAGGCACATTTCTTCAATAAAACTATCTTCTATTCATATATGTTTTTAAATCTTTACACATGGTGTTTCTGAGCTTTGAGCTACGGAGTTGCTCAGGCAAACTAACTTAAAAATACAGGCTTTGCTTTCCACTACAGGGTTGTGAACAACTTAAAACCAAGTACTGTTATCTTTTTCACAGCTGTATCCAAGAACAATTGTTGGAAAAAAATAGGTTTTTCCCCCAGAGTTGTTTCTGGCAAAGGTCTTTGCTTGTATTTGTTTCCTGGACTGAAAGTGAGAAAGATCAAATCCATCTTAATCCCTGCTGTATGTCCAGCACAGTACTGGCACTGAATTTTTAAAAAATGAATACATGAATAAGTGAAGGACAATTAGATGGCATTTCCAAGGTGGGTCAGTCTACATAACAAGATAATCAATATTCTACATATATATAAAATTTAAAATAATACATATTTTAAATTAGGACTTTTCAAGTTTATCATATATATAGAAAGATGGATAAGAGAATATATGTACATATATTCTTTTTCAGATTCTTTTCCATTATAGGTTAATACAAGATATTGACTATAGTTCTCTGTGCTTAATGTTCCCATTCTGAATGTTGCCTTTTAATTTTCTTAATTTTTTTTTTTTTTTTTTTTTTTTTTGCTGTGCAGAAGCCTTTGAGTTTGATGTATTCTCATTGTTTGATTTTTGCTTTTGTGGTTTGTGCTTTCAGCATCATGTCCAAAAAATCATTACCAACACCAGTATCATTGAGCTCTTCGCTATGTTTTCTTCAAGGCGTTTTATAGTATCAGGTCTTATGTTTAAGTCTGATCCATTTCAAGTTAATTTGTGTGAATTATGTGAAATAGGAGTCTAGTTTTCTTATTCTACATGTATTTCTTCAGTTTTCCCAGAAACATTTGTTGAAGAAATTATCCTTCCTCCATTGGATATCCTTGGCTCCCTTGTCAGATATTACTTGACTATATATGCTAAAATTTAATTATAGGCTCTATATTCTGTCCCATTTGTCCATGCATTTACTTTTGTGTCAGTACTGTATTGATTTTATTACTTTGTAGTATAGTTTGAAATCCAGAAATATGATACCTCCAGCTTTGTTCTCAAGATTGCCTTGGCTATTTAGGTCTTTTATGATTCCTTTCGGGTTTTAGGACTGTTTCTTCTACTTCTATGAAAAAAAAAATGCCTTTTGTATTTTGATGGGGATTGCATTGAGTTTGTAGATAGCTATGGGTAGTATGGCCATTTTAACAATGGTAATTCTTTTGACCCATAAACACAGAATGTCTTTCCATTTCTTTGTATCTTCGGTATCTTTCTGCAAAATCTTGCAGTTTTCATTGTACAGATCTTTTACTTCTTTGGTTAAACTTATTTTATTGTTTTTGTTGCTACTGTGAATAGAGTAGTTTTCTTTATTTCTTTTTCCAGTGCTTCATCATTAGTGTAAAAGAATGTTACTGATTTTTGTAAGTTGATTTTGTAACCTGCCACTTTATTGAAATAATTGATTGACTCCAATAGTATTTTGATTGATTCTGGGATTTTTCTATATATAAGATTGCATCATCAGCAAATAGCAATAATTTTACTTCTTCTTTCCCTATTTGAATGCCTTTTATTTCTTTATTTCACCTAATTGCTCTAGCTAGGAATTTCAGTACTATATTGAATAGGAGTGATACGAATGAACAAACTGGTGTTGTTCCTGATTTTAGAGGGAAAGCTTTCAAATTTTCTCCATTGAGTATAATGTTAGTTGCAGATTTGTCGTATATAATCTTTATTATGTTGAGTTATGTCCCATCTGTACCCAATCTGTTAAGCATTTTTATTACGAAGCAGTGGTCAAATGCAGTTTCTGCATCTTTTGAGATGACCATGTGATTTCTATCTTTTATTTTAGTGATGTGATGAATTATGTTTATTGATTTGTGTATATTGAACCAACCTTACAACACGGGAAAATCCCACTTGATCATGGTGTATAATACTTTTAATGTGTTCTGAAATTTATTTTGCTAATGTTTTGTTAAAAACTTTTGCAAATTTATATTCATTGGGGATATTGATCTGTTTCTTGTTTGTTTTTTGTTTTTTGTTTTTTTACCTTTGCAGTAGCCTTATCTGGTTTTAGTATGAAGGTAATGCTGGCTTTGTGGAATGAGTTTGGAGGAGTCCCTCTTCCTTAATATTTTGGAAGAGCTTGAGGTGGATTGGTGTTAATTCTTCTTTAAATACCTGGTAGAATTCAGTGAAGCTGCCTGGCCCTGAAGTTTTCTGTGTTGGGAGTTTTTTTGGTCCCTCGTTCAATCTCTTGATTCATTATTGGTCTGTTCATATTTTCTGTTTCTCCCTGATTGAGTCTTGGTAGGTTGTTTGCTTCTAGAAATCTATCCATTTCTTCTAAGTTATGTAATATGTTGGCACATAATTCTTCATATTTCTGTAATATAAGCTGTAATGCCTCCTCTTTCATTTCTACTTTAATTTATTTGAGTATTTTCTCTAAAGGTTTGTCCATTTTATCTTTTTGAATAAACAGCTTTAGTCTTGTTGATCCTTTCTATTGTTTTTCTGATCTCTATTTCATTTATTTCCATTCTAATTATTATTGTTTTCTTCTTTATGCTAACTTTGGTCTTAATTTGTTCCACTTTTTCTAGTTCCTTGAGGTATAGAGTTAGGTAGTTTATTTGAGATCTTTATAGTTTCTTAATATATGCATTTATTGCTATAAACTTTCCTCTAAGAACTGCATTTGCTGTATTCCACTAAATTTGATATATTTTCATTTTCATTTATTTTGAGATAATTATTTATTTATCTTTTGATTTCTCCTTTCACCCATTTGTTGTTTAGAAGTGTTGTTTTGTTTCACATTTTTGTAGATCTGTTCACTTTCCTTTAGTTGATGATTTCTAATTTCATATTATTTTAATCAGAGAAAATAGCTTGTATGATTTCAGTTATCTTAAATTTGGTAAGATCTGTTTTATGGCCTACCATATGGTCTATCCTGAGGAATGTTTCATATAAACTTGAGAGGACTATATATTCTGCTGCTGTTGGGTCAAATATTCTGTGTATGTCTGTGAAGTCTTTTTGCTCTAAAGTGAATAAATTTGTTTGTTTGTTTGTTTGTTTATTTATTTATTTATTTATTTATTAAGATTCCACATATAATTGATATCATGCAATATCTGTCTTTCCCTGTCTGGGTTATTTCCCTTAGCATAATGCCCTCAAAGTCCATCCAAGTTCTTATAACTGGTTCTTTTTTATGGTTGAGTAATATTTCATAGATTTAAAATGAACTAAGTTTGATATTATATCAAGAAATCCAGTATTAAGTGTTAAGAAATAAAATAATAACAGTCATCTTTCTGCATCTTAATTTGCTTACAAAACCTACTTTTGATTTTCATTTAAACCCATGGCTTTTGCAATGTGTCTGCATTAATAGAACATAATTGCAGGCTTTTCATGAAATGGTTTGTCTTTTGAAAAACTGCATTAATCTTGGGCAGATGACTTATTGTTGTTCCTGAAAACAAATTAGGAATTCCTAAAAGAACATTCTCAAGCATGAATCAAATAAGCTGTTAATCAAGTGAATTTACTCGTGATTTTCCTTGCTGTCTATTTTTAAATGCTACATTTCACTTAGCAAAACCAATACTATTTTTAAATGGTAAAGAAAGCTCAAATATTTTAATATAATTTCACTTATTTTTATATATTCAGCTATCAGTAATTTTATTTAACCTGAAACATAGGGATTCTTTATGTAAAAGAAATATTTCTGCTGTCTACTTTTTTTTTTTTTAAATCTGCATTGTATTTTAAAGACACTGGACAGCTACAAATACAAAAGGCAGTATGGCCAATTATTTCTTCTAATGTAAAATTATTTTCAGATTTCTATGCACATTTATTCCTCTAGTTGTGTATAACTGTTATATCTAGTAACAGCTTATATATACACAGACATTCCTAAATCACTGTGTGCTGGTTAGTATTATGTCTCAACTTGGCTGGACCACAGAGTTCCCAGATATTTGTTGAAATGTGATTTGGGGTGTTTCTATGAGGATGTTTTGGATGAGATTAACATTTAAATTGGTAGATTGAGTAAAGTAGATTGTCCTCCCTAATATAAGTGAGCTTCATCTAGTCACATGAAGCCCAGAATAGAGCGAAAAGGCTGACCCCGTCTGAATAAGAGATAATTCTTCTTGCTCAACTGCCTTTAATCTGCAACATTCGATTTTTGCTGACTTCCCACTGCAACTAAAACACTGAAACATCTCTTCCTGGGTCTTGAGCTTGCCAGTCTTTGGATAGGAATTACACAGTTGGCTCTCCTAGGTCTCCAGTTGGCTGGTTCACCCTGCAGATCTTGGAACTTGACAGCTTCCATAAAATGTTAGCCAATTCTTTATTTTATATATAGAGAGAATAAGACAGAGACAGAGACAGATACAGAGAGAGATAGATGGAGAGAGAGAGAAATGAGAAACAATAGAATATATAAATACAGGTTTATTTCTCTGGAGAACACTGATACACACTGCATTTGATACTATGGCTACCCTGTAACTTAATGACCTAAAGAGAATTACTCAGGGAGCCATAGGTATTATAAGACTATCTCAGGAAGGAAGCCATGGAAACATTATTTGGTCTTTGATATCAGATAATCTTCATGAATTCTGAAAGTTTGAGATATTAGCCATGGCTTATTGTGAAGGAGAAGGGAAAATACACACTCTGGCTAGAATTTGAAAAGTTTGGTGTAAGCCTTTACATCTCAATTCTGAAAGCATGCTCACAATTTTAATTGTTCAGTTAAGATCCATTCATAATCTTCTCATCAGTGGTTCACAATCTGAAAAACTAAGGCTCTATTTAACATCAATTTTGGCCAACCTTTGGAAGGAATTAAAAAGGAACTCACAAAGATAGTAAATTTGGGTCAATTGTTATATCCATTGCAGGAAGAGATCACCACTGTGTCTGAAATAGTTCAATATCATATGGAATAAGTTGGTGTGCCTATGCCTAGAAATATATATCAACAATATTTTATAATACCAAGTCCATAGAATCTTGAAGCAATGAATCAGGCATCCCAGAGGGCACTTCAGCAGGGCCCTGTATGGAATATTTTGCTGTTGGGACTGTAAGAGGCTGATGTAGGGACAAAGAGCAAGCCAGAGTTTTGACTTTCAAGAGGAGAAGCAGGGACACAGGGGAACAGTAACGATTCATATTCTGGGGAGGCAAAAGAGTAAGAAGTGAAAGTGAACTAGGGAGCTCAAGAAAGTGGGGAGAGCTGGGACACTGC
This sequence comes from Camelus bactrianus, assembly GCF_048773025.1. Taxonomy (NCBI): domain Eukaryota; kingdom Metazoa; phylum Chordata; class Mammalia; order Artiodactyla; family Camelidae; genus Camelus; species Camelus bactrianus. Next base: position 39,254,413 of record NC_133540.1, read on the forward strand.
TTGTCAGGAATGGTCTTTCCTCAAACTTAAATTTGGGGCAGTGGAGGGAATAGATAGATATCTGTACCTTGGGTGTTGTTCTAATTTGTCTTTTTATTCCCGGATTTTTGTGTGACCCAGTCAGATTTCTATACATATAGAAATATCAAGGTTTTTTCCCCCTTTTTTGTCATGATATTATGAAGCTTAAAAAAACTATTCTGAATGATTGAACTGAATTCTTAATTCCTAACTGTACATTTTTTATTCATCATATTTATATATAGGAAATTCAGGTGGATATGCAGTGAATTGTTATACTGAGGTACATGATTTTCCAAAGTTAGGAGATGGTTTAAACTTGTTTTGAGTACATATAAGGGGATAGTTATGATCCTGACAAAATGTTTCAATGCCCAGTGGTCACTCATGCATTCTCTGGTTCACTTTAATTCTTGATTGGCACTTCTGGCCTTGATACTTGTCATCAATGTGTTGGTATTCTGTTCTTAAATAAATAATCATATACCTAGGTTAGATAGAACTTAGTCTTTCCTGTCTACTGGTTTTAGTAATTGAAGCTTTGTAAATTAATTTTTCCAGAAGTCTTTGCTTACTAACATGATTGTGTTTTAAGTTGGTAGTAGTATCTTTATCATATTCATGTTTTTCAGAATTCTACAAGTACAAGAGCTATCTTTTAACCTTTGCTTTCCTCAGAGTCACTTTGTTTGGAGTCTTGGGTAGAAAATTTTTTTTGAGATTGTCATTATGCTTACTGTGCAATATCATTTCATCTTATTTCTCTCTTCCACTCTTCTGACTAATTCAGAATTTGTTCCTTTTCAACAGTTCTCTGTCTGCTATGACATAAATCTTCCCTAAATGCCCTGCAAAAATGTGGCTTTCTGGTACACTTGGAGTGAGAGGCAAATAGTTGTCTTAAACAACAACAATAACAAAAACACATAGGGAATGACATACACAGTGGCTTATTTTTAATTTAACCTCCAACATCTTCTGTTCATAAATAAAACAGCATTTTTATTGAAGAGTATTTGGTTTACAATGTGTTAATTTCTGGTGTACAGATAGTGATTAAGTTTATATATATATATGTATATTCTTTATATATATTCCTCATTATAGGCTATTATAAGGTATTGAATATAGTTCTCTGTGCTATGTAGTAGGACATTTTATTTATTTGTTTTATGTATAGTAGTTAGTATCTGCAAATCCCAAACTCCCAAGTTATCCCTCCACCCATCCCCTCATTCCCTGCTGGTAACCAGAAGTTTGTTTTCTGTGTCTCTATGTTTCTGATCTGTAAATAAATTCATTTGTGTCATTTTTTTAGATTCCACATAAGAGTGATATCATATGGTATTTTTCTTTCTCTTTCTGGCTTACTTCACTTAGAATGACAATCTCCAGTTCCATCCATGTTGCTCCAAATGCATTATTTTATTACTTTTTATGGCTGAATAGTATTCCATTGCAGCTATATATCACAACTTCTTTATTCAGTCATCCTTCAGTGGACATTTAGGTCGCTTCCATGTCTTGGCTATTGTGAATAATGCTGCTATGAACATTGGGGTGCATGTATTTTTTCAAATTAGAACTTCCTTCAAGTACATGCCCAGCAATGGGGTTGCTAGATCATATGGTAAGTCTATTTTGAATCTTTTGAGGGCTCTCCATATTGTTTTCCATAATGGCTGCACCAAACTATATTCCCACCAACAGTGTAGGAGAGTTCCCTTTTCTCCACACCCTCTCTAACATTTATCATTTGTGGACTTTTAAATCATGGCCATTCTGACTGGTGTGAGGTGATACATCATTGTAGTTTTGATTTGCAGTTCTCTAATAATTAGCCATATTGAACATTTCACCATGTGCCTATTGACCATCTGTATGTCTTTATTAGAGAAATATTTGTTGAGGTCTTCTTCTCATTTTTGGATTGGGTTGTTTGATTTTTTTGTTATTGAATGAGCTGTTTGTATATCTTAGAAATTAAGCCCTTGTCAGTCACATAGTTTGCAAATATTTTCTGCCATTTCATAAGTTGTCTTTTCATTTTCTTTATAGTTTCCTTTGCTGCACATAAGCGTATAAGTTTAATTAGATCCCATTTGTTTATTTTTGCTTTTATTTCTATTGCCTTGGTAGATTGCCTTAGGAGAACATTGCTAAGGTTTATGTCAGAGAATGTTTTACCTGTAATCTCTTCTAGAAGATTTTTAGTGTCTTGTCTTATGTTTAAGTCTTTAAGCCATTTTGAGTTTATTTTTGTGTATGATATGAGGGTGTGTTCTAACTTTATTGATTTATATGTGGCTGTCCAGTTTTTCCAACACTGCTTAGTGAAGAGACTCTTTTCTCCACTGTATATTCTTGCCTCCTTTGTTGAAGACTAATTGACCATAGATGTGTGGGTTTATTTCTGGGCTGTCTGTTCTGTTCCATTGATCCATACATCTGTTTTTGTGCCAGTACCATGCTGTTTTGATTACTGTAGATCTGTAGTATTGTCTGAAGTCTGGGAGGGTTATGGCTCCAGCTTCGTTCATTTTCTTCAGTATTGCTTTGGCAATTCTGGGTCTTTTGTGTTCCATATAATATTTAGGATTATTTATTCTAATTCTCTGAAAAATGTTCTGGGTAATTTGATAAGGATTGCATTAAATCTATAGATGCTCTGAGTAGTATGTTTTAACAATATTAATTCTTCCAATCCAAGAACATGGGGTATCTTTCCATTTCTTTAAATAACTTTTAATTTCTGTAATCAGTGTTTTATGGTTCTTCACATATAAGTCTTTCATCTTCTTGGTCAGGTTTATTCCTAAATATAATTTTTTTGCATGTGATTTTAAAAGGGTTTTTAAAATAATTTTCCTTTTCTTATCTTTCATTGTTAGTAAAGAAACACAACAGATTTCTCTATATTAATCTAGTATCCTGCTACCTTGCTGAATTCGTTTATCAGCTCTAATAGTTTCTGTGTGGAGTCTTTAAGGTTTTCTCTATACAGTATCATGTCATCTACATATAGTGACAATTTTACTTCTTCTTTTCCAATTTGGATTCATTTTATTTCTGTTTCTTGTCTGATTGCTGTCGCTAGGACTTCCAATACCATGTTGAACAGAAGTGGTGAGAGTAGTCATTCTTGTCTTGTTCCAGATTTTAGTGGGAAGGCTTTCAACTTTCTATCATCGAGTATTATGTTGGCTGCGGGTTTGTCATAGATAACTTTTATTATGTTGAGATATGTTCCCTCTATACCCATTTTTGTAAAAGTTTTTATCATGAATGGATGTTGAATTTTATCAAATGCTTTTTCTGCATCTATTCAGGTGATGATGTGATTTTTGTCCTTTCTCTTGATTTGGTGTATCACATTGATTGAGTCACATGTATTGAACCATCTTTGTGTCCCTGGGATGAAGATGTATGATCTTTTTATGTGTTGTGAATTAAGCTTGCTAATATTTTGTGGAGAACTTTTATATCTATGTTCATCAAAGATATTGGCCTGTAATTTTTTTTTTTTTTGGTTGTGTCTTTGTCTGATTTTGGTATCAGGGTGATGGTGGCTTCATAGAGTGAGTTTGAGAGTGTCCCCTCCATTTCAATGTTTTGGAATAATTTGAGAAGAATTGGTGTAAATTCTCTTTTATATGTTTGGTAGAATTCCCCAGTGATGCTATTTGGTCCTGGACTTTTGTTTGCAGGGAGTTTTTTTAAATTACTGATTCAGTTTACTTCTAGTGATAAAATTATCATTCAATCAGATCAAATTACTTCTGTTTAAATTATCTATTTCTTCTTGATTCAGTTTTAGTGTACTATATGTAAAACAGCATTTTAGTACCAAAACATGTAAGAGGATATAATTTCAGAATTTTTTTAAATTGAAGAATAAATTTAAATTATGTAACTATTCTATATATTCCCCTTAATTCTTGTGACTTGATGAAAACCTTGTCACTGATTGGTGATTTTCCAGATTATAGTGAGAACCACTTGCTTAAAGAATAACTCTGACACTCAGAATCATGACAATCTCACAGACATTGAAAAAGAAAAACATTTGTGTTGTTCCTAGCATTAACTGCCCACCTCAAGACTAATCTGCTAAATTTAGAGAGAAATGGCTCAGTGGACTTCATGGAGCCAACTTACTGCCAAACTTATTATATAGCTTTAATTAATGTCGTATTATTCCATATACTATTCATACTGTAGTAAGATTGCCATCTGTAGCTTGTTCAATAGAATGAGAATATAAGATTGGTTGATAGGAAAATATTTTCACAGCTGTTATATTTTAGAATAAGGATATGCTTAAACATGAGTTAATTTTTTGAATACTTAAGATTTAAAAATTAAATTGCCCCTTAAAATGTCTTAAGCTTTTCCTATGATGATGTAGTTATGTCACATAATTGATGTTCACTAAATAATATCTCATACTCTTCTCTGAACCTGATGTTTTTTAAATAATTTATTAGCAAGAGTCCATCATCTTTAATCAAATGTAAATCCAATGCAGCTTGTTCATCACATATGTTTTGTTAAGAGTACATTGTTCTAAGTAGGTTAATCTGAAAAATTATTATTTCAAACAGTATGCCATGAAAGGGATTAGCCTCCATAAATATTTCATTGAGCTATATATTCTCAATGTCCAAAGAACTTCTTAAGTTTAGAAAATTAAGTTCTTAATTTAATATCATTCATAAATAAAGTAATAAATTGCTTTTACAATGAATTGAGTTACAAGCGTTATTTCTATTCAAGAGGATTTTAATTGTGTTTGCAAGTTAGGCAGAGGTGCTAGGAGTATTGTGAGACAATGAAATCTATACATATAAGTATAATAATTTCTTCTAGGAGACAGATGACTCCTTATATAAAATAATGAGCAGTTACTGCTTACAAATAGTCACTTGTTACATATTACTATTAGAATGTCTGTAATTAAAATGGAACATGCAAAATATTTCCAACCTTGAAAAGTATCAGTCTAGAGCAATTTATATACCACACAAGTGAACCTGTGATTTTTTTTTTAAATTAGTATGTGCATTTGCTATTTGGAATAATATAATTATTAGGTTAATGGTCATTGTTGTAATAGATGCTGTGGTGTGTCTCCCAGATTCCTCCAACTTCTAGGAGTTTTGATTGCTGAAGGGTCAAAACTAAGGTCATCTCCAGAAATTGCTTTCTCCAAATATTATACCCATGTCCTGGGAACGGCTTATTTCTAATAACTGATTAATTTATATGATGCTCCAGCCCCCTTACCTCAAGTGATGATAGTTTGGAAGAATCATCTCGGTTTTAGGTTTTCCTAAGGGGTGAACTGAGGCCCCACTGCAACCACATCTCAGTTCAAACCTCCTCTCTGCTCAATAGTACTTCTTTTATTCCCTTATAAGATTGATAAACAATGTCGATAATATTACATTAATTAAACTAATGGTGAACAAGACATAGCTATATAAGGGAGGCTTTGGCAGGACACATACATTCCAAAGTGTGAGACGTAAACTCTATGATATTTCAGGAACTGAGCCCATCAATGAATATTTTTAGAGATCCAGTTATCTAGTGTGTTCTGGTACATGTCCTTTAATACAAAAAAAAAATTATGACTTAAAATTTCTGACCATATAGATGCAAGTATGATTCCCTAGCAGATACTTGGGAATACTACTCCTATCCATTGATTAAAGTGGAAAGCTGCCATCTTTGAGTGGGGCCCGGATAAGGAATGGCTGTGCAGCAGATTCAGGCTGCAATGCAAGTTGTCCTGTTGCTGGGCCATCCAAACCAATAGACACTAAGGAATTAGAGATGTTTGTGGTAGAAAAACATTCTTATACAGCAGAGAATTATATACCATTTACAGACGATGCTCATACAGATGGTGCTCATACATCTAGACATGAGAAAAATACTGATCATGAAACCCAAGTAACCATGCAGCCTTCCTAAACTGAGTTCTATGAGACCCGCCAAATCACTTAGTTCCCAGAACCAACAGCTATTTAATCCAAAACTGAAGGAATATATTTGATATTGGGCACAATAAGATTAGGGGTATAATTAATTTGCATAAGATGTCTCAGACTTTCAGTTTCTCCACCATGATTACACCAGCACCTATCCTCAGCTCACCCCTCTGGCTACAGGGAAGTCCATCATGAACAGTTAATGTTAAAGGTAAAAGACTAAGGGAAATGTCACAGATATTTTGGCTTAAGGGTGCAAAATGAAAATGGACTAGTTCTATAGTGTAAGAAGGTCTTGTTGAGTCCCATGCACTTCAGAGTGTGAGACATAAACTCTGCAATGTTTCAGGGACCCACTACATTAATAAAGTTTTTAGTAGTCTAGTGATTTGAGATGTTCTGGTACATCACCTCAAACATAGAAACAAATTGTTGTATCTCACACTTCCCACCATTAAGTAAGCACCATGCCTGGTAAACCACTTTGATTTTTAAGAGATGATCCTGAGTGACAGTAAAAAGGAGAAATCCTCCAGATAGGCAGAGCTTCGAGTACTGTGCCTGGTCACTCACTTTGTATGAAGAAAAGTATGGTGAAAATACATATGAACTCACTGACAGTGGATAATGACTTGGCTTGTTTTTTAGGGGCCTGGAAGCAGAAAGATTAGAAGATCAAGTACTGCGGGGCAGGGTGGGTATAGCTCAGTGGTAGAGTGCACACTTAGCATGCATGAGGGCCTGGGTTCAATTCCCAGTACCTCCATTAAAATAAATAAATAACCTAATTTCCTTTCCCCCACCTCGCAAGAAAAAAAAAAAAAAAAAAGAAGAAGAAGAAGAAAAAAGTGAGAACAAGAAATGTCTAGACTAAAGTACATGGATCACCAAGGGAATTAAGCACAAAGAGTGAAGATCTCCATGTTACATTGTAATACCTTATTAAGTAGGGTTCTTCAGAGAACTGAAACCAGTAGAGTGTATGTGTGTATGTATGTATGTGCATGTATTATATACATAAAGGAATTGGTTTATATGATTAAGGAGGCTGACAAACTCAAAAATCTGCAGGATAGGCCAGGAGCTTAGAGACGAAGGATGAGTCAATGCTCCAGTTCAGGAGTGAAGGCCATCAGCTGATTTGATGAGACCTGCCCACGTTGGGGAGGGTAATCTGCTTTACTCAAAATCCATTGATTTAAATGTTAATCTCATCCATCCAAAAAAATACACATTAGGCTCTGTTGTCTAGCCAAACTGATGCAATTAACCATCACAGACAGGTATCAGAGATATCCACTGTAGAAGATACACTAAACAATCAACTAGAAAGAATGTTTCAGCCAGTGAATGCTCAGCCTTTTTTAGGAGCCCTAGCAGAATTAGCACAATGGTTCCATGAATGGCTTGGGATTCTGATCACCAAGACTAGTTACTGCTATTTCTAATTGTTTATCTAGCTACTAAACCACTGATTGATCCAGTACCACACCTTGAAAAGACTAACTAGACACTTAATGCCAAGTTGACTAGAGAGATCTACTTATATCCTGAAAGGGACGATAATTCATTGTGACTGTAATTAACTTATTCTTTACAAAGATTTTCCTTTCCTTTATACAGAGCCTCAGTTTGTGCTAGTATTCTAGGACTTACAAAGTTTTTGATCCATCAACAAGGTATTCTGCATAACATTACATTATAACAAGGGGATCGAGAGGGAAGGATATGCAGCAATAGAAAAATGGAGGCACAGGTGAAGAGCTAGGTTGGAGATGATACCCTGTTCAGATGAGATACCATTAGGAGCAGTATACACAATAAATCAATGTCAGTATATGGTGTCTGTCCTCATTAAACAGAATAAATAAGCTTTAGAAACAAAAGATGGAAGTAGCAGTGGCTCTGCTTACCATCACTGCCAGTGATTCACTTTAAGAATGTGTGCTTTCCATCCCTGCAACTCTAATCCCTTCAGATCTGGAAGTCTAGGTTCCCTCTAGGTTCCACTTCTACCAGGGTCCATAGTCAGAGTTCTGTTAAATTTTAAGTTATGGCTGCCACATCACATCAGTCTCCTATGCTAAAGACCATCAGGGAAGAAAGGAGTCACTATCCTGGAAGAGATAATTGATTTGATCATTGAAATGAGGTGAGGTTGCTATTAACTGATAGTTTAAAGAAAAAAGTATGTTTGACACCCAGGTGATCTTTTGCATCATAAGGTTAGAATTCCTCTGTACAATTTTTAAAATAACTTTATTGAGATGTAATTGAGATATAATAACCATACAATTCATCCATTAAATGGTGTAATTGAAAGGTTATTATTTCTAATTGTAATTATATGTATTTATACATATATATAACATTAAAATTTGTCATTTTAACCATTGGTAGATTAAATTCAGTGTCATTCACAATGTCATATAATCCCCACCACTATCTATTTCAAAAACTTTTTTATTACCCTCCCTCTCAAAATTCTGTTAAGCCATTAAAAAATAATTTCCACTCCTACCTCCCCTCATACCTACTGTCCCCATCTAATCTACTTTCTAGCTCTGAATTTGCCAGAAAATTTCATATAATTGGAATCATATAGTGTTTGTCCTTTTTTGTCTGGCTTATTTCACTTAGAATAATGTTTTCAAAGTTCATTGATGTTGTTGCATCCCTTTTTAATGGCTTAGTATTATTAAGATCTATGTATATACTATATTTTTTTAATCTATTAATCAGTTAAAAGGCACTTAGGTTGTTTTCATCTTTTGGTCATTGGGAATAATGCTGCAATGGACATTAGTGTTCAAATACCTATTTGAGTCCCTGTTTTCAATTTGTTTCAATATCTACAAAAAGAGTGGATTATATAGAAATACTGTATTTAGCTTGTTGAGATTATTACCCCACCAGATAATATCTCTTAACCAGTGGAATTGGTAGTTGAAGTTAAGGGGACTCTAGAAAGAGTAGTAGAGGAGGAAGACAATGAGTATTATTTGTGGCCCTAAGACCGGCTGAAGTCAGAGGAGAAAGGCTTGTGTCAATCTCAATTACATTTTTTGCCCCAGGAAAAGAGACCTGGAGGATCTGTTTCCAGATGAAGTAAACTTATTACAGGAAGCAAATGTATCTAAGTGGTGCAAGGGATAGACTGTAGTGGAGGTTATGGTGTACTGCTGAATCCTCTTTCAGAGTGGGGACACCCATTACTCCAGCTGCTAGGGGTGATGACTGCTTATGTCTCATAGAAATGTAACTCCCCAGGAATCTCCCTCAGACTTAGGAGGCTGCTTCAGACACTTTTACACTGCCACAATGGGGAGAAACTTGTATCCAATGCAGTTAAAACAGGGCTACAAAATCATAGTACTTTTCCTCAATTTGGGGCATTTCTGAAGGACTTCAGCAGCTTGAGAGCTCTTCTTGAGATCCTCTGTTGCAACTATATCATGATTTAATTTCTTTTTTGGCCAGTTCCATTTTTCTTTTAATTTCTACAGATAATTATTGCTGAAAACTCCCTATACATTTTCATTTCATTGCTTGTTTCCCAGGTAACCTAATCAATAAAAATTAGCTTAGAAAAACTGACAATAAAATAACAATAACTAAAGACTAAAACAGTTTGTTAGCTCAGTTGTGTCCATGGCTTACTAGTCCTCATTTAACATTGAAGTTCAGGTTTCTTGACATTGAAAATGTATATTCTTCTCATAATGATGCTTTTTTTTTTTCTGATTCTGATAGTGCAAAAAATTCATTAAAATTTCTATCTATGAAACAAGATAGATAGTGAAAATTGTGAACAAAATCAAAGTAAAGCAATAACTGACTGAAGAAAAACTAATAGTAAGGTATTATGTATTTGCAGAATATGTAAAAATAAAATGTATGACAATAATAGTACAGGGGATAAGATAGGAGTAATTGAGAATATACAGTTGTAAAGTACTTACACTACACATGAAGTGGTATGATATTGTTTGAAAACAGGCTGATTAAATAAGAAAATATATTTTAAACCTGGGGCAACCACTAAAAAATTAAAATAGTTATACATAGTAGGTCAGTAATGTAGATAAAATGTAACTTTGTAAAATATTTAATTAACCTAGAGAAAGCATAAATGGAGTGGGGGAAACCTGGATACAAATGCAGCAAACAGAAAACATCTGGGAATATGATAGATTTTAATCTAACTATATTAATAAACACATTAAATACAGATAGTTAAAAGATAATAAGCAACAAATATGGATAGGTTGAATAAGCAAAGAACAATTACAAGCTATCTATAAGAAACCCTTTTTAAATATGTGGGCATAAGAATGTTAAAAGGAAAAGAAAGAAAAACATTATACTATGCTAATCACTAATCATAAAAAAGCTAATTATGTATACTAATATCTGATAGAATAGATTCAGAGCAAGAAATGTTACCAGGAATAAAGAGGGGCATTACATAATGATAAAAGCGTGAATTCTCCAAGAAGACATGACAGATTTATATGTGCATATATCTGATGACAGAGCTGTAAATTATATGAAGCAAAAACTGATAGAACTGAAAGGAGAAGTAGACAAATTTACAATGACAGCTGGAGACTACAACACTCCTTTATCTGTAATTGACAGAACTAGCAGCAAGACAGTAAGGATTTTAAAGAACTGAAATAACACACTGAATGACACAATTGGCATTTATGAAACACTTACTTAATATCAGCCCAATATACATTCTTTTTAAGTACATGTGGAACTCTTGACCAAGGCAGAGCATTCTTGGATATAAAACAAGCCATACACACAAAAGGAATAGAAGCAGTAAAGGTAATTTTCTGACATAATAGAATTAATCTTGGAATTAATAACAAGGTTATTTGGAAATTCTCGAATATTTGGGTATTAACCAATACACTTCTAAATGCCCTATGGGTTAAGAGCAAATTTGAAGGGATATTAAAGGGACAAAATTTGAACTAATTGAAAATGAAAATAGACCATATCAAATGTTTGTGTAATCCAACTAAATTAATGCTTAAAGTGAAATTTATAGCATTTCAGTTTTATTTTAAACAAAAGTATAAAACAGTAATATAAATAAATAAATAAATAAATAAATAAATAAATAAATAAATAAATAAGCAAATGAAAATCAAAGCAAACAGAAGAAACCACAAAGAATAAAGCAAAAATCAACGATACAGAAACCAAAGAAAATAGACAAACTCATTGTAACAAAACCTGGTTCTTTGAAATGAGTCATAAAACCAAATGAATTTTATAGATGAGAAAATTAAGACTCATAAAGGTTAATTCATTCACCCAAAAATCATATAGAAGCAGAGATAAAATCCAAATCTAAATATTTCTTAATCTAAAACCTCCTAACTGCTGCTTTGAGAGGTCATCTATTTTGTCTTGGTTCATTTAAATGGAACAAGACTCCCAGACTCTTCATTTAAATAGGAAATCTGACAGTGTTTTTGTTTGTTTCTTTCATGTATATAGCAGATAGATATTCCAATCCTATCTGACCAAAGAAGAATCTCAGAGATATGTGCCTTTGAGAAATCAGAGATTCCAAATTAAATGTTATTACCTTGACAAAATATTAAGACAATCAATCCATGGTTAAAAGTTTAGTTACACAGGACTGAATAATATTCTCTGAAGTTTGGGTGTCATATGAGACTTACTTAACAGAAAAATACATGTAAGGACACTTTATTTTTATATAACTCAGAGTAATAAATGTTTTTCTTTCATCTGTGAAGGAATGGAAAATATTTGATCCTTCTAATTTTGCTGAGACTTCTTTCATGCAGTTATAAGAGCTTGCAGGTTCAGATCCTTAATCACAAAGACAGTTTTCAGTGTCTCTGCAATTTCTCAAAGTTCAAACTTTATGTAGTGAGTCATCATTAATTGTTTATGTATATAACTGTAGCCCAGCTTCACAAGATGCTAGAATTTGTGTTTTGCTAAGTTGCATTTTACTCTACAAAATGATGATTACAACCACATTTTATGCCTGTAAGAAACTCTCTTGAAAGTGCTGTATGATATATCCTGTGATAAAATTTGGGCAGTGGGTGCTAAAAGCCATAATGGCCTTTAAGTGAAAGGGCAGATTCATGACTGAGTACAACCTCAAAAAGAATTTCTCTGTGTGTATCTTCATGAACTTTATAATACTAGCTAAGCATTTCCTCACTTTAGGCTCATGGTTTTATTTTCCATTTCATGCCTGATATAGGATAAGTTAATGTATCTTTTAGGATGGTTTCCATAGAAAGGAATAAGAAAACTTAACTAAACCTGGCTTGAGAGGGAATTTGTTCACATTAGTGAAGAACATAGAAATAGAATTAGCTTCAGGTGGAATATGAACGTGAAGTCGTAACATCACCAGATCTCTGTCTTTTTCCATCTTTTCTGTTTACCCCTCTACTCTAAGATGGTTTTATTCGTAGCTCAGTGTAATGGTTGCCAACAAAAATACCACTACATTACCCAGGCCTCAGATCAGGAACAACAAAAAAAAAAGGAGTATGTTTTTAGTCAGTGCCCATATTTGTCTAAATGTTAATATTAATTAAACCAATTTAGGTCATAGACTTATCCCAGAATGAATGGGTGTGGCCAGGGATTGGAATTATATTGTTTGGCTTTGACTTGGTTCAATTTCCCCTACTACACCCAGCGTTATCTGAGTCACGTGGGAAGAGAGTGAGGAAAGTTTTCTGTTTTCTGTTTTTTTGCCTAAAAGAAATTTGTAAGTTCCAAAAAAAGAGAAAAGAGGCACAAATAATAACCATACAGTATAACTACATATATAGAGAAAAGTGGCAGGATGATCTGTGAGAATTGTTTTCCTTTCCCATTTCAAATCCAGCAGCACTACTTCCTTCCTACAGGAAGCAACCTTTACAGAGGCATGTTTAAGATGGCATGCCACTTAGCACTGATGTGCTGATCACTTTGGGAGGAAATTATGATCAGAACAGTTCTTGGAGCTACTCCACTTCCATGTTTGCAGACAGGAATTAGGAGAAGCCTTGCTTGCCTGATGGGAAAACAAATGTCTTAAGAATTAAGAGGAACTTTATACTTATGTTTTACTGATGACTGCAGGTTGCTTGCTTAGAGAGGTTGAAAATGAGAGCTGCCACTCAGTGGTAAGTGAAAGAGTATTTGAATTTAGAAGGTGTTATGCTCAAACTGCAGGAAGAGTGAAGGGCTTGCCAAGAAAATGGGCTGGCCTTTGGGCATCTCAACCCAAATTCAACATTTCTATTCAAAAATTAATGTCTTCAATCAATAATTCTGCCAATCTGTGTCTACAGTTTCCCCACAGTGATCTCCCAACACCCATGTAGGCAATGTTGAATTTACTGCGACCTGTGACATTTTTTCTATATTTTTTTCTATTCTTACTTATCCTCCTTAAACAGTTATAATTTCTCCCTCAGGGAATCATTTAGGATATTCTTCAACAATTCACCCCTACAAATGATAAGCTGTTTTCAAGCTCAAGCCTAAGATAATAAAAGGCAATATAATGTGTAGTCAAAAAGACTTGCTGAGGATTGAAATAGGTTGTTTAATGGAGAGTTATAACTGTCAATTTCAGTCTCTCATTGCTTTACTAACTTTAGAAACTTAAATTTCTATGAAACTTTCCTAAATGCACTCCTTTTTTTCCTATTTTTATCCTCAGTTTTACAAGTTAAGTTAATTACAACAAAGAATTCTAAGAGAGACCATTAGCTTTTTGCTTTTGGCATTTAAATTGTATGTGTGTATTCACTTGGTCATTGTCAGTGTCTGTACCCCACAATGGTTCACTTTGTAATGTTGATGAAGCAGATGATGTTATCACTTAATTTTTAACACTTTGTTCTTTTAATATTTCATCTTTTCGAAAGCAAATTAAATATTTTTGGAATTGACAAGTTGGGTTGTCACATCTATACCACTCTGTCACATCAATATTAACATCCTATTCCTTCTATCTAGTTAAAGTGGATGAGGCAATGCCCCAAGAGAAAGAAAAGAAAAATCAGAAGTATGAAATGAGTTTCACATTTGTGTGGAAATCCTCTTATTTATAAATTGTACTTATGTTAGACAGTGGAAGATATTTATGTTTTGGTACTGTCCAGCCGTTGTTTAAGATTCTAATACACTTTCTGTAACCTGGCAGAAACATTACCTATCTTGGAAACCAAAGTAAAATCCCTAATATTTGAAAGTAGCATTTTGTTGCAAGGTGGGGATGGAATGGGGTGGGGATTGTGATAATAAATTAGATAATTAAAAGTGTTCCTTTATTCAAAATCCTAAGATTTGGAAACAAAATTGTATAGTGACTTGAGAACGTAGATGATGAAGTAGAGATACATCATTTGCCAAAATGTATAATTTACTTTAAAAATACTTATAAGGCAAGTGTCACAACCCAAAAACTCAAATAAAAACAAAACAAAACAGTTTTCTTACTTTCTTAAAGCAAATTCAATACAATTCCAAAACTCCTTTTTTCCAAGATATTGGAAAACTCTATAACATTGGGAGTGATAACCCCTTCTCTCCTTTCTGAGGATCAGACAAATTCCAAGAGAACCCATAAAATTGGAAATGTCTCTCACAGTCAGGTTTTAGAATCAATGTTGATATCTTAAACTAGCCAACACAGGAAAGAGAAGTCCCACTCTTCTACAAGCAAACACACACCACAGTTTGAAGGATTGGGAGAGCACTGTCCTTATTATCTTGAGTGAGATTTAGAATATATTTTGCTACAGAAATGATTATTTTATAATCCCATTATAACTCACTTAATATGAAACCTTCCTAAAATATGAAATAATATCAGCCTTTTAAATTTCCATATAATATGCAAATCTCAGAGTTGGAATAAATTACATAAGCATATGTTCTTCCAAATAAATTAAAATTTTGCATCACTATGTATTAATCAACTCTGAAGAACACAAAAATGTTTAACCAATTAATACTGGGGTATCAATCAATCAATATGTTTTACTTCTATTTAGTTTTAAATAGTTAGGATTATGCAACATGTGATAAATATATGAACATATCCTCCCTTTGGTTTACCACAAATTGTAATAAACATAGGATTAATATTATTATGGAATTGTACCATTATATTTTTGTTAATGGATGAATATTTAATACCATAAACATTTATTTTAGGGTTAAAATCATCACATTGTTTATTGATAAGAGAATTATTTATCCCCAGTTTTTAAAAACAACTTGTCTATTGACCTAATCTAGCACTTTCTTTTCAGTTTCCTCTCTATGGAGTATTTTCTGTATTAGACTTTTTTGTTTTGTGTTTGATATAAGAAATTGTCACTTTGAAGAAAAGCTGTGATGTTCAAAATGTTCTCTATTAAAAGTAAATATCATTATTGTTTATTTGAAATCACAGAAAAATGACAATTATTCCAAATTGAACCCAATGATAGTTAAGTATCTAGTCATCTCTTCTTTCCACCGAAAGCATATTTATTAAATCTTAAAGTCAGAACAAAAGAAATTTGTGCCTAAGCATGTCTTGGCAGCAAAGTATGGAACTTCCTTAAACGTTGAGGATATTTTAGTATTGGGTCTCATCAGTGATTTCATGCTATCATTAGAGATGCCGGCCTGCAGGGCCATTGTCACCATACCCAACAAAACAGAAAAATAGAAAATGTCATGCATGTCTACTATTCATCTCACTAATTCTTTTCTTATGTCTACTCTTGTTTCTTTTCTAAGATTTCCCAGTAATTATATTTTTTGAATCCCTAGTCATCTGTCCTCTTGTCACTTTTGCTTCTGTATTTTTTTTCTTAAGGACCTGAGAGAAATTTTTGAAATATTTTCCCCTCAAATATTTGATTTTCAATTGTATGCTCACTGCTTGCTCAAGTTTCACATTTCAGTTATCTTTACAGTATCATTTAAAATGTGCATTAAGTTTTTTTAATGTTTTTCATTTCTAGACAACCTAAGAGAATATTATTGAATAGTCTGGCTTTTAGCAATTTTATTCTCTGAAATGCATAATGCAAGAAATAAATTTCTACAGAAAATGTTGCATATATGACTTACTTTTTCCTTGTGAATGATTTAAAGTTTTTGATACATATTATAAAATTTCCTGTATGAAATTTGGGTCAATTTACAACTTACTTAACATAGATTAAAACTGATATAATTTGTGTGTTTGGAAATTTATTGGGCTAAGCAAAGCAAAATCTTATTATTCCAATTTGCATTCCTGTAAATACTACTGGTTTGAATAGTTTTCCTTATGTTTTATATGCACAGGATAGCCGAAAACATCATCTACAGTCATATGACAGAAGATAAAAGCAGAGTCAGAGTTCTCAACTGTACAATTATGAATTATACTGAAACCAAGGCTAATTCTGAGTTTATTTCAGCTCCATGGATTTTCTAACTTATTAAAAATACTTTCTTTTATTTACATTAAAATGACATTATGTCTTACCAAAATTTGTATCTGCTCCAACGTGATTTTGCTTGGTAATTTCAAGTTATCCATCTGCAGCCATATATTCATATTTTCCCTGTTACCAATCATGTTGATGAAATATAATTTATTCTGTTCATTTTATATTCTTATGTAGAACAAAACCTAAAGAATTTGCAGTGGATCTTATCAATTTCCAGTTCTATTGTTATTAAGGTACCAACTCAGCATGGACTCTGCTTTGTGAAGCATAAAAGACTCAGCAGATCCAGGGACCTTTGCCACCTAGCCACGCCCTTGTAGACATGAAAGGATTCCCCCCTTCACTCCATGACTCAGCTGCAGCTCTATGCTTTGGGGGACCACACTCCCCACTGACTACTAGAAGGGCTGGAGAACAAAATTCAGAAATGTAGAGACTTAGCACTCACCCTAGGGGACAAACTTGATCACTGAGAATCAGCAAACAACAATGAATTGGCAGTTAAATACTTCTCCCTTACTGTGGAGACTGTTCTGAGTTCAAGTGATTCCCTTACCCGGCTGTGAATTCTCAGAGAGCTGTAGCTAACCTAGTAGTTTCTTCCCAGAAGTTTATTCCCTTTCTTTCTTAGCTCATTACCCCTCTTCCTTCATCTTATTACTTTGAGTCCATACTCCTAATAGGTTGTAAGGTTTGCAGAATCTGTTTTCAGGGTTCCTCAGGCTATGATACTTGTTCACATCATAATTACTCCTTTGCATATCCCTCAAGTGTTTTTTTCTTCTTTAACATAATCAGGCTATATTTGCAAAATTACAACCCTGGTTAGATCCAGCTCTGTTCATTGCAAACGTAACTGTGTGCCATTAAATACAGATGGAAGAATACATTAAACAAACTTAATTTTCAATTTAAATTTTAAATTTAATTTTAAATTTATGTCTGTGAACCTAGTCAGGGATCACAAATCTTGTCTCTGCATCTTCTATGAATTATGACTAGGATGGTCCTGTTTAAATTCAACACCCCCCCCCCGCATATATACTAAATTTCATTCTTTCTCATTTACTTATTCATGAACATTGCTTCAGCAAACCTCTATTTCCTACATCATCATTATTTTTTCATAACTCTTCTAGATGTCTTCCAAGAGCATGCAAACATTTTTATGTCCCATCTTAAGTGCAATAGACACAAAAACACTTTTTTGACTCTTTTTACTCTAGATATGAACTTGTTTGTTCTCTTTTAATGTAAAATTGTCAAAAAAATTGTCTCTAACTCCTCTTCTTCCATTCCTTCCTTAATGCATTCCAATCAGGTTTATCCTCTACCATTCGACTGACACTGTTCTTGACTAGATTGACAATAACCTTAAAGTTGCTAAATCTAGTAAGCAATTACACGTCATCATCTTTGTTGACTTAAAGAGCAGCAGTGGCTTATTTCCTCCTCCTTGATGTGTTGTGGTTTTTTTGTTTTGTTTTGTTTTTTGTTTTTGTTTTTTAAACTTGGCTTCCAGGACATCAGACTTTCTTTGTCACACTAATTGCTCCATCTTAGTCTCTTTTGTTTCTTCTCTTCACTCTAATGCTGCAATCATAAGTCAGTATGACAAAACTAAACCCTCATTCTTCATCTTGAAACCAGCTTTATCCATATCCTTTTCTGTAGCCATTGATGACAACTCCATCATGTCAGTTGATTCGCTCAAAGACCTTGCAGTTATTATCTCTTCTCTTTTTTTTCACACCACATATGAAGTGAGCTGAATAAATAAATTACCTTGTCTTCTGTGTGTTTTTATTTAAAGATATCTTATTTAATATATATTGTTGATTCACTAACATTTAACTGGGGCCAACAGCTCAAAAACTCATACCTGAACAACCATTATCAAACACTTGTATTTTGTCCAAAAAGTACATTGTAGCCTTCTTCCACTTAGGGATTCTAGATAGCACTTTAGCATTACAATTGGGGGCCATTTTTTAACAAAAAGCACAAAAATATGAAAACTGTGGTACTAAATAGTTGGTGAAAACAAGATGTGTTTACAAAGTGATAGATGAAATAAGAAAGCAAATTGTTTCCTTGTTTGACCTCAGCCAGAAACTTGTTCGTTGGGCAACTCAGTTTCTGCAGCTATGCACATGTCCACAAGTGATCACAAAAGCATCCCCAACATTGATTTGGGTGTTGCAAACAAATTTTAGTTAGTAGGCAAATTCTTAAGTATGGAACCTATGAATAATGAAGATAGACCATATTTTGAATTAGTACTTTCCAAAAATAACTAGAGTGTGAGCATTTATTACCAGTTCAAATTATAATCGTCTCCAACCTGTATTATTCAAGTAGACTCCTTTACTGTTTTCTGTACATCTGCCCTTGCTCCTACATTGTTTAGTCTCAGTACAGTCCTATATGTAACCTACAAGGAAGAAAGGAAGGAAGGAAGGAAGGAAGAGGAAGAAAGAAAGAAAAAGAAAGGAGGAAAGAAAGAAAGGAAGGAAGGAAGGAAGAAAGAAAGAAAGGAAGAAAGAAAGAACAGACAAGATGAAGTGGAGGGTAGGGAGGGAGGGAGGGAGGAAGGAATGAAGGACCATTCATAGTTGTTATGGTAATGCACCTTAGATTGTGAGTCACTCCAATTTAAGAAATGCTAAAATTTGGGAAGAATGTGGTTCTTAGAACTGATAAAATACTGTATATTCCATTTACTTTGTATGCTTAAATGCAACAAAATCTAAAGGATAAAGAGTGGATTGTATGAATCTGCAACTTATTTTTTTATCAAGGTATCAGTGTAATCCCCTTTGATCATCATGACTAAAGAAAACATGGCTCCTCTCCCATGACATTACCATGTGATGCCTACATCTTGTTTCAGTGCTCTAAGTACCAATGAAGTCTCTGCCTTTTATGTTTGTATCAGTGTAGAATTTAGGTATTTATCTGTTGTTTCTATGGGAGTATTTTTTCTAGTTAATTGGTTTTTTCTTTTTTATTTTCATTTTTCTTTTTTTAAAATTTCTTTTTGGAGTAGAGTTGGTTTACAATGTTGTGTTAATTTCTGGTGTACAGCATAGTGTTTCATATATATACATATTCCTTTTCATGTTCTTTTTCATTGTAGTTTATTACAAGATATTGAATATAATTCCCTGTGCTATGCAGTAGGACCTTATTGTTTATCTATTTGATGTATAGTAGTTAGTATCAGCAAATCCAAAACTCCCTATTTATCCCTCCACCCATCCCTTCATTCCCTGCTGTAAACCAGAAGTTTCTTTTCTATGTTTGTAAGTGTGTTTCTGGTTTGTAAATAAGTTCATTTATGTTATTTTTTTAGATTCCACATGTAAGTAATATCATATGGTATTTTTCTTTCTCTTTCTGGCTTACTTCACATAGTATGATAATCTCCAGGTCCATCCATGTTGCTGCAAATGGCATTATTTTATTCTTTTTTATGGCCAAATAGTATTCCATTATAGATATATGCTAGAACTTCTTCATCTAGTCATCTGTCCGTGGACATTTAGTTTGCTTCCATGTCTTGGCAATAGTAAGTAGTGCTGCCATGAACATTGGGATGCATGTATCTTTTTGAATTAGAATTTCCTGCAGATATATTCCCAGGGGTGGGATTGGTTGATCATATGGTAAGTCTATTTTTAGTTTTTAAGGAATATCCTTAAAATCTATACTATTTTCTATAATGGCTCCATCAAACTACATTCTACCCACAGTTTGGGAGGGTTCTCTTTTCTCCACACCCTCTCTAGCATTTATCATTTGTGGGCTTATAATGATCACCATTCTGACTGGTTTGAGGTGATATCTCCTTAAAGTTTTGATTTGCCTTTCTCTAATAATTAATGATATGGGGCATTTTTTCATGTGCCTATTAGCCATATAATATGTTTTGAAACAAAACTGTTTGTGTCTGTGCCTTACTCTTGTTCTTTATCTATCTGACTTGAGGATTCTGTGTCTTTTTTTTTTTTTTTTTTTTTTTTTGCCTTTACAGAAAGAATTTTAGGTACATATAAAATATTTTCCTTAAAATTTTTTTGGAAAATTTACTTTCTACTTAACTAGGATTCAGTAATGTGTATCACCAAAACAAAAACTATTTAATGCCAGTTTGACAGCAGTAACTTCTGGATTATCTGCTGTCAAAAAGTTCCTGGCCAAGTACTATATGTACTATATCATTAGGCCTCACTACTAAGGCTCTCTGAGTTATAACAGATCTCATGTATATAATTCACATGTAATTATTTAGTGAAACTAGTTTGATTTCATTTTTAGTGACAGTTTATGTCAAATATTACTTCTAATTACATCCCATAATCTCTTTGAGGTTTTAACTATGATTAACTCTGAATTGCCATTTTTTAATGAAGGCAAATTAGTCTTTAAAGGTTGACATGTATAGCTCCAATAAATGGGTTTCAACTGAATGCAAGAGGCAGAGGGAAAATTGTAGTAGAAATAAATCAATTGATAGAAATACAACTCCAAATCAATTAAAGTCGAATAGTGACCTACTTAAATTTGCATAGAGGTTAATAGGCTTCTTGTCTAGGAATTATCTCTTTCAAATGAAAAGACTGATATTATATGACAGAAACTGAATTTAAGCTGCCTGAACTTATTTGCTCTTCTTTCTCTCATTTCCTCCTTCCCTTCCTCCCTCCCTTCTTAACCTTTCTTCCTTACCTTCATCCATTTTTCCTTTTTCCTTTCCTTTCCTTTTTTTATGTATTCATACTGATTAAACACACATGCTCTAGAACCAGAGAGCTTTGGTTATATTCTGGTAGAAATATTTACTACTTGATCTTGGACAAATTGTGAACTTCCCTGTTCCTTTCCTAATATGCCTTATAATGGTGATAATTTTCTCAAGAGTTTGTTAGGATTTTTAGCAGTCATGCAAATAAAGAGCAGAGTACAAGGCTTGGCACGTAATAACTGCCCAGCTGATGGTAACTAAAACATTTTACAACAAGTAAATAGTATCTGGATATCTTCATGCATTTTATCATTTGCATGTAAATTATTATTTTAAATGATATAATGATTTTGTACATTAAATGGTTCATGTTACTTTAATTTACTCAGTGTCTTTTATTTTTCATAATTTTGTAAATTAACAAATCCCCTTTACGACAAAGTGATGCTGAAAAGATTAAAGAAGCCAAAGTAATAAAATTTCATTGTTTTATTGATCAATTATGTATGATGATAATAAGTATTACTTACAATATGACAGAAACTATGTTAAGCGCTTCAAATGGATTTTCTAATTAAGTCCTCACAACCATATGATAAGGCCAGTATTTAACACACTGTCTAAGGCAAACTTTTTCGAAATAATTTTATGTGCTTTCTTATCTTTAAGTATGTATATAGTATTTTTTAAAAATACCATCCCACTTCAGATTTTCCTCAGCATACTTCATTGCATTGTGTATGTGTAAATTCTAAAATAAATTTCTTAATTTTATTTAGCTCACAGATGTTCTTTCCAAATACAGTTTTGTGTAGAATTCAGAAAACAGGCGAAAGAGTAATTGTCAATGGTCCCTAAGTAGCTAGAGTATATTATTGTGCTCTTATTATATGTTAGGCATTCTGTTGAAAGTTTTGCCTGTCCTTTCCTCTTCATTGCTGCCAAAGTTCAGTGAAATAAGTCTTGTTATTTCCATTTTACTTAAAGGAAAAAATTCAAAGAATTTGAGTAATGTTTCCAAAAGCACAGCTTGAAATAATTTCAGGTTTACTGGATTTCAAAGTCCATGATCTTAAAGGCGATATACACCACAGTCTCAGACTGAATTTCTCAGAAACTAGAGTCTAAGACAAAATTATGTACTACTAATTTATTAGGAAGCATAAGAAAGTATTTGAAGTTGTGCATAATTGGACAGCAGGCAGTTCCTGTGGCATCTAATACATTAGAGGCAATAGAAGCCCAAGGTGAAATTAGCAGTCAAGATAACAGACATGAAGCAGGGAGCTGATCTCAGTGAAGACTATCAAATGACACAGGCACAGAATGGTGATTGGAGTGACATCAGTGTCCAATGGCTCAAGGTGGTGTGTGCAAGTGTTCAGTAGACCCACTTTTATTTCACTGATGGAGCTTATAGTCTAAGAGTTTCAAGTTTTAATTTGGATAGAACTTAATTGTCTGACATGTAGGTTGAATGATGACCAACACAAATTGTAAGCATGAAATCCATAGGCTTATACAGCAAGAAAAAGAATACTGTTTCCAACATTCATAACTGGCAATGAAGTACTTTCCATACTACAGGTATTCTGAATAGAGCAGAGAATTTTACCTGGATCTTCTGTTGAAAACCATAGTGTTGTGTAAAAAAAGTATTAACAGTAAATTATAAAATATTTATAATTTATCCTTCTCCTGTCTAGGAAAAAGTGGAATCTAAGGAAGATACAATTGTTTCCTGGGTAACAGTGGCAATTTAGGCTACCTAATTCGATTCACATTTTTTCTGTTGGTAACTAAGGAAAACCAAAAATCTAAGAACAGAGGGCATGAAGATATTTGTCTCTTCCTGATACTGTTGGTGCCACTTTCTTTTTTTTTCCATGACTCTTTTTTTTTTTTTTTTGAAAAGCAAATGTGGTAGAGATGTTACCAAAGAGGAGGTTCTTGTCACAGAAAGAATTCACAGACGAGACACAGAGGTCAGGAAAGTAAAATGAGGATTTGTTAAGTGATAGGGAGCAGGCAGATGCAGGTGAGTAACTGCCCTGAGTTTCTTTGGCAAGCTGGTAATATAGGATGTAACAGTGAATGGGTGAAATATTCATTGGAGAGGGAGTGGTTTTCCATTATATTTCTTCTTTTCATCCCACCTCCACCTTCCTGAGGAGAGGAGAGCTTTTTGTCCTTATTTAGTCTGGATGGGAAGCGTCATGGTGTCAGTACATGATGGTTACTTCTTACATGCAAGGCTAATTTTATTGCAGTGTGGAATGATCCCAAAGTTACATTCTGAAGCCAGAGATTCATGCTTTTTCCCACCTTCCTTTGTCTGCCTCCAGGACTCTTATCACATCAAAATGTGTGGTTTCCTGTCAGTCTGGAGGGTCCTGCCTTTCTTTGTCTGCCCAAGAACCCCTTTGTTCACAAGATGCATGGTTTGCTGCCCTTTGGCCTATGTCCCCCTTTCTGTGCCTGTATCTAGCTATCTGCCTGCACAAACAGCAAGAATGAAACTAGAATCAAGCAAATTATAAAAAGCGGAATCAGACATATTTTGATGCTCAATTTTCTTCTGCTTAACAATATAGTGAGAAAACAAAATTGCTCATGAATCTAGGAAGTATGAATATATCATAAGCTCTCACTCTATGTTTAGCCACTAGAGAATCAGCAAAAATTTGTAGTTACAAAATAACATGCATTTGCTAGAGTTATTACATAGGAATTTTATTCATCAGCTATTTTATGATTACACTTTAGTAGTCAGACATTTCATTAATCACTTACACACAAATGATTGCTTCTTTTTTATGTGAATAAGAGTTTGCTTTCCAAATTACTGACATCAGAATTTTTATCTTAAATTGTCCTGAACTTTTTTTGGTAGTGAATTATATCATTTTATTTTATTATTGCAATCCACAAATGTCACTTTGTTTTGCCCATACTCATGAAAGTATGAGTAATATTAAAATGTAATTCTGGAAGCTATTATATAACTCCCTGTAAATTAAATTACTAAATAATACAAGTTAGTTAACTAAATATTAATAATAAAGGTAGAAACATAAAGCAATAATATGAATTTAAAGATATGATATAAAAGGTTAGTAAAATATGTATCTTCTAAATTTTACACCTGCAAATAATTTATGTTGTTGATTATTCATAGTAAATTTCAGGTTTCATTATATTTTATTCAAAAATCCCTAGAACTCTGCATTAAGTTATTTGATTTATCATATTTTTTTTATCTGTATAATAACTCTTCAGAGTAGTTATTAACATTTTTTACTGGAATTACCTGGGGCTCTAAAAGTTTAAGTAACATTTACAAAATTGTACATTTAATAAATAGTAAGGCTAGGGTCTTCTGACTTCAAACATATCATTAATGTCACTATATATCGCAAGCTAAGATTAAACTGCTTATATGGTAACTTTCTGTGGAATAAGTTACTTTATTCTGGAGGTTATATGTTTTTAGCAAGTAAAACACGTAAATTTACAGATACAACTAACACAACAAAAGCTAGATCTGTCCTAGACCCTTTTAGGACTTGGGTGTAACACACACACACACACACACACACACACAAAACAGCCCCAGCCCTGAAAAATCTTACAGTATGATAGAAAAGACCAACAAATGTACTAGGAATTTGTATGATGTGCATGCAGATTTATGAGAATGTAAAAGACTAGGAGACCAGTTAAAGACCCATCTGGATTGAGTGGATTAAAGAAGGCATGCTGGAGGAGATAACATGCAGATTAGGAGCAAATAAGAAGTTGGCTAACCCAGTTAAAAAAAAAGAGGGGTGGATGGAATGTTGAAAACAACAAAAAGAACACATGTTTATGGGCAGTGGAAGAGGAGATATAGATTCACTTTCTGATAAGAGAGAGCAAAATCTTTTAAGCATAGAAGTGATCTATCAGATATTCACTCCACTAAGACTGAGTAACTGAGGGTAACTACTGATAGTTCAGAGGAGAGTAATAATGCAAAACATTCATGTGGTAGGAGTAGCATAAAATTAGGCTAAAATGTATATGCATCTGGCCTAAGATCTTAATCTCAGACTAATAATAATAAAAAACTCATATATTACACTGTTTTACATTTATTAATTCATAATATTTAATCCTTACTACAACCTTGGGATTAGGTACTTCTAATACACTTTCCCTTGTGGGAAGACAGAGCCACAAAGTTTAAGTAACTTGCCAAGGTACTTGAAGTTTATGAGAAAGACACAGAAATTCTAATGTAGGAGGCTGGTTTCAGATTCTGTGATCTTAATTCCTATGCTATTCTGCTTTTCTAGACGGCTGGTGGCTTGAGGGTAGCTGTACCAAACTGGGCAAGTCATACAGCTTCTTGTTTATCAGTTGCCTTGAATGTACAAATGGGTATGACCATAATTATGTACTTGACCATTACATTTTTTGAGATTGGGAGTCAATATATTGTAATCAAAATTAGATTTTACTAATAGAGAGAGAGTTTACTAAAATACTGCTTTCATTTAGTCATGTAAAAAAAAATTTCTCAAGCACCTACTACTACAGATTCATCAGACTCAAGCCCTCTTATTCTAAGAAGCTGTCCTTTCTTTGCTACCAAATATCACTCCCTTCAAAGGATTCCTTAGTAGCAGTCATCTGAAACTCAATTGTAGAACTTCTTTATCAAATTTACTTTTTACAGGCAAGTTCTGATTTAGGAAGCATAATTGTAATTCCCTTGAATGCTTGAAATCTCATTTTTGTTTTTGAGGTTTTTAAGTAGAGGTTTAAAACAAACTTGTTAGTAAAAAAAATTCTAAAAAGTTCCTTTTATTAATAGCATAATTTGTTGTATAGACAAGAGAAATAACTGGAGCATCACTAGTCAACACATTGGTCCCCTAAGGAAATTATTTCTGTTGATAATATTACTGACAGCTATTATTCTAGCAGTATCTTTGATTATCCAGTCACCTATGTATGAATGTATGTATATATGGGTGTATCTAAACTATATATTTATGTCTGGGGCAGCAAGTAAATAATGAAGAAAGATGGTGGACTAAGCCAATACTTCCTGTTCGAATCACATTCTCACACACATACATACACACACAAGATATTTTAAGTGGAGAATAAATCATTTGTAGTTATGTAACAAGGAACTTATCATAATTTCTTTAAGTAGAACTTAGCCCAATATGAGTTGATGGAGAAAAACACAGCCTAAAATTTGAAAGAAAAGATGTGTAGTGTATTTTAAGTCTTAAAATTCATAGTCTATGGATAAAGCGTATGGAAGTGTGGAATTTGGTCTGGTGATAAAGAATCTTTCCAGAGCAACAGAACTGAAAGGCTTTCCCCATACCTCCTTGGCACAGGCAGGGGCAGTAGCAGCTTCTGCCCACAATTAATGTTCTGGGACCCAAGATGTAGAAAGCACTCCATATAGCTACTGTTCTCTGTAGAACTCAGAGCTATTCTAAGTTCCAAGCAAACTGTGCTGATTCATAGACACACAGAGCATGCCCACCATGTTTGTCACACAAATTATGGATTTTAGAAAAAGCATTTCTTTAGAATAAATTGATAAAAAATAGTTGGGCTATGTAAAATGTTTACATTACTCTTTATGAAAATGTTGGTTTATTACTTTTCCTCACCATGAATTTATGCAACATAAGTAATAGACTCATTGCAATGAAGAATTTTCCACACATTCTGTAGAGAATATTTTAAAGTAATTTTACTCATCAGCTATCTGATTAAACCTAGCAAGAATATAATCAGCCAGACTCTTGAATAAATTACACATGGCAACTTCGCTGTTCTCCCAGTGCATACATAAAACTACCATTTAACATGATAACATTTGAAGTCTTTGGAAAGCAGCTGCTTTTAAAGGTTGAAATAATTCTTTAGTATTTTTCTGGTAATTTGTGTACAATTAAATTCATGTAACTTAAGCACATGCCATTTTTCTGACAAATTATTATGAAATAATATAAACAAGTATAATTCTAGGAGACATGTCCAATGAAAATACATGGAGATATTTGATTGTGTCATTCATAATATATTTCTTAATTAAAATGAATCAAGGAAGTTTATCATAGAATGATGTACATTTTAGTAATACTCATTAGGGATAAAGTGGTTTAGAAATTTTAGATAACCTATAGCTTGAGGAATTTTAGCTTCAACCACTAGAGTCTCAATAAAGTTTAAGATTCTAGGAACATTTATAAATAATTATAAAGTTATATTACTTTAAGTTCTAAGGAGTTAGAAATCATCTACTCAATTAAAATAAGTTATTTGGCATTTTTAAAATTCTTTGTGATACTAGGGCAGATACATAAAATGTTAACATATTGAATTTTTATCTGAAACAAAATGATACTCAATTATGATACTGCTTTTATTTTTTCTTCCTAGAGTCAACTCAATTCAATACAACAAATACTTATTTAGTATATTAGTATATTAGCATGTTTATTAAGCCCTTGAGATGATAGCATACATGTAAGTCAGATATTACATGACTGTGCATAATACTGTATTGTCGGTCTCAGGTTGATGTGCAGGCAGACACACACTGCACACGTACACACACACAAAGGCATCAGCAGTAAAAAATATCTGAAAATATCCAATTCCAAAAATAATTTTATGTCACTTATTCTGTAAGTAATTTAAGCCAAGTTATTGCCAGGACCACAAATTAGATATGTATTATTTTCACATTTTTTTATCTTTTTCAAATTTAAATCTTCTACTGGAACATGATATAATGTATAAACAAATTAATAAATACAAAATGACTTATGTATTAAAATATATAAATGCATAAATAAATTGCATAAGTAATACTATGATTTCTTATGAGATTTATTTAATGCAGTACTCTGATTTTGGGTGTGTAAGATGTTTCCACCCATCATTGTATGTCTTTACAGTGACTCCAGTGGAAAGCAACTCAGAAAAGGGCCTTTTTTTTTTTAAATTAATTCATAATATATTGCTAGTTTCACATTTTAGAACAATGTTACCTGTGAAGAGAAAAAGCCTACAATTTAAAATCGAACTGAGAAGCTGTGGATACATATCTCATTGTCATAATGATACATATAAAATTAATTTTCTTATTTTGTAAAGGTTATATGTGTAGAAAAAAATGTTAATTAACAAGACTGAATGACTGATAGATTTAGGTGTATTCCTTTTACCAAATACCCTGGGCAATACTTCATTTTGATATAGAAGGAGCACAGTCTTTTCTGGATAGTTGTGAATTTGTATCTCTAACTAGTCAACAAATAACTGTGTCACATTGTCAAGTGGCAACTTTTAATTAGTAAATATTTTAAAATTTATACTATCATCACTATTATAAGAAATTGATTGTATAAAGTTTAGATAAAATAGTGTTGGTTTATGTTTGTTGTCTTGGCAAAATTACTGATAACAGCTTCTTCCTCTCTGGTATGTGTCCTGGTTTGTATGGTAAATTGTACAGTCACCTTACAGACATATAATGCATGAATAACAGTTTAAGATTATTGCTGTGGGATAGACATAAGGAGGATAATGGGGAACCAGAAATAGGGACTCTGTAGATAATTTTAGGAGTATTGACCATCTGTATATCTTCTTTGGAAAAAGTCTATTCAGGTCTTCTGCCCATTTTTTGATTGGATTGTTTGTTTTTTGGTATTGAGTTTTATGAGCTTTTTGTATAATTTGGATATTAACCACTTACTGGTCATATATTTGCAAGTATTTCTGCAAATATTTATATTCCATTCAATAGGTTGTCTTTTTATTTTGTTGATGGTTTCCTTTGCTGTGCAAAAGCTTTTACAATTAATTGTGTCCCATTTGTTTATTTTTGGTTTTGTTTCCTTTGCCTTAGGAGACAGATCCAAAAAATATTTCTACAACTTATGTCAGTGAGGGTTCTGCCTATGTTTTCTTCTAGGAGTTTTATGGTTTCTGGTCTTACATTTAAGTTTTTAATCCACTCTGAATTCGTTTTTGTATATGCTGTGAATAAAGGTCTGATCTCACTCTTTTACATGCAGTTATTTTTTCCAACACCACTTATTGAGAAGACTGTCTTTTCTCTATTGTATTTTCTTGCCTCCTTTGTCATAGACTAATGGACCATGGGTTCATGGGCTTGTTTCTGGGCTATATACTGCTATATTGATCTATTTGTCTGTTTTTGTGCCAGTACTTTACTGTTTTAATTATTATAGCTTTGTAGTATAGTCTGAAGTTTGGGAGTGTGATACCTCCAGCTTTGTACTTTTTTCTCAAGATTGCTTTGGCTATTCAAAGTTGTTTTTAGTTCCATATGAATTTTAGGATTTTTTTTCTAGTTCTGTAAAAAAAAAGCCATGGATATTATGATAGAGACTGCATTAAATCTGTAAATTGCTTTGGGTAGTATGGACATTTTAACAATATTACTTCTTCTAGTCCATGAATATGAAATATCTTTCCATTTTTTGGTATCATATTCAATTTCATTGGTCAGTGGTTTACAGTTTTCAAAGTATAGGTCTTTCTCATCATTAGTTAAGTTTATTCCTAGGGATTTGAGTCTTTTTAATGTGATTTAAAAAATTTTTTTAAATTAAAGTGTAGTTGATTTACAGTGTTAATTTAAGGTATACAATAAAGTGATTCAGTTATACATGTACGTACATACATGTTTTCAGATTATTTTCCATCATATATTATTACAAGAAATTGAATATAGTTTCCTGTGCTGTATAGTAGATCCTTGTTGTTTATCTGTTTTATATATAGTAATATGTATCTATCAATCCCAAACTCCTAATTTATCCCCCCCCCACCCTTTGGTAACCATAGGTTGTTTTCTATGCCTGTGAGTCTTTTTTTTTGGTTTTTAAATAGAATTTGTATCTTTTTTTTTTTTTTTAAGATTCCACAGATAAGTGATATCATCTGGTATCTTTCTTTCTGACTTATTTCACATAATATGATAATCACTAAGTCCATCCACGTTGCTGCAAATGGCATTCTTTAATTCTTTTTTATGGCTGAGAAAAATTCCATTGTGTATACACACACACACACACATATTACATCTTTTTGGTATATGTATTTTTTTATTGAAGTATAGTCAGTTTACAATGTTGTGTATACCACATCTTTTTTATTCAGTCATCTGTTATGTGATGTTAAATGGAATTGTTTTCTTGTTTTCTCTTCCTGATAGTTTATTATTAGTGTATAGAAAAGCAACAGATTTATTTATACTATTCATGTATCCTGCAACTATTCTGAATTCATTTATTAGTTCTAATAGTTTTCTTGGTGGAGACTTTAGGGGTTTTTTTATATAGTATTATGTCATATGCAAACAGTGACAGATTTATGTCTACTCATTCAATGTGTATGCCTTTTATTTCTTTCTCTTCTTTTATTGATGTGGCTAGAATTTCCAATATTGTGTTAAATAGAATTGGCAAAAGTGGGCATCCTTGTCTTGCTGGTAATTTTGGAAGAAAAACTTTTAGCTTTTCACCACTGAATATGATGTTAGCTGTGAGTTTGTCAAAAATGGCCTTCATCATTTTGAGATAGTTTCCCTTTTTTCCAACTTTGATGAGAGTTTTTGTCATGAGTAGCTGTTGAATTTTGTCTGAGTCTATTGAGATGATCATATAATTTTTATCCTTAATACTTTTTGGAATAGTTAGAGAAAGATAGATATTACTTTTTCTTTTTATGTTGAATTGAATTCCCCTGTGAGGCCATCCTGTTATGGACTTTTGCTTGCTAGGGGTTTTTTAATTACAAATTCAATTTTACTACTAGAGATTGGTTTGTTCAGATTGTCTATTTCTTCCTGATTCAGTATTGGAAGATTATATGTTTCTAGAAATTCCATTTCTTCTAGGTGGTCTAATTTGTAGGCATATAATTGTTCACAGTATTCTCTTACAATTTTTTGTATCTCTGTGACAATGGGTTGTTTCCTTTTTTCCTTGATGAGCCTGGCTAAAGGCTTATGAATTTTATTTAGCTTAAAAAAAAAACCAGCCCTTGATTTTATCGATATTTTCTGGTTTTTGTCTCTATTTTATTTATTTCCTCTGCTCTTTATTATTTCCTTCTTTCTGCTGACTTTCGGCTTTGTTTGTTTTTTTCTAATTCCTCAAGTAGTTTTCTGGTGGCATCTTTAGGATTTTCTACATATAGTATTATATCATCTGCAAACAGTGACAGTTTTACTTCTTCCTTTCCAATTTGGATTCCTTTTATTTCTTTCTCTTGTCTGGTTGATGTGCCTAGGACTTCCAATACTATGGTGAAGAGAAGTGGCAAGGATGGGCATCTTTGCCTTGTTCCTAATCTTACAGGAAATGCTTTCAGCTTTTCATTGATGAATATGATGCTAGCTGTGGATTTGTCATGAATAGTTTTTATTACGTTGAGTTATGTTTCCTCTATGCTCACCTTCTGAGGAGGTTTTTATCATAAAGGAATGTTAGATTTTTATGAAAGGATCTTTCTGCATCGATTGAGATGATCATATGGTTTTTATTCTTCATTTTTAATGTGGTGTATCACATTGATTGATTTGTGGATATTGAAAAATTCTTGCATCCCTGGAATAAATCCCACTTGGTCATAGTGTATAATTCTTTTAATGTATAGTTGAATTTGATTTGCAAGTATTTTGTTGAGAATTTTTGCATTGATGTTCATCAGTGATATTGACTTGTAATTTTCTTTTCTGTGATGTCTTTGTCTGATTTTGATATCAGATGATGCTGGCCTCGTAGGGTAAGTTCTGAAGTGTTCCTTCTTCTGCAATTTTTTTGGAACAGTTTGAGAAGGAAAGCTGTTAACTCTTCTCTAAATGTTTTATAGAATTCACTTGTGAAGCCATCTGGTCCTGGACTCTTGTTTGTTGGGAACTTTTAAATTATTGATTCAAATTCCTTACTGGTAATTGGTATGTTCATATTTTCTACTTCTTCTTAGTTCAGTGTTGGGAGATTATACCTTTCTAAGAAATTGCCTATTTCTTCTAGGTTGTCCATTTTGTTGGCAAATAGTTGTTCATAGATAGCATGCATGTACCGTTGATATGGTAAGATGAGAACGAATGGAACTTTACCTCTGATTTTCCTCCCCCAAACCACGTAAGCCTTGTCTAATACTGAGAAAAAAATATCACACCAACCCAACCGAAGGACAGTCTATAAAATACTTTTATCAGTACTCCTTTAAACAGCTAAGGTTATCCAAAAGTCTGAGAAAATTTTATGGAGACATGATGACTAAATATAATGTTGCATCTTGAGTAGGATTCTGGAACAAAAAAAAAAAAAACACATTATCTAAAAGCTAAGGAAATTCATATTAAATATGAACTTAATAATAGTGTATAAATATTAGTTCATTAGTATGACAAACATACCATAATGAGATATGATGTTAATTGGGAAAGCTGGAAGGTGGAGTATATAGGAACTTTGTACTAACTTTGTAACTTGTCTATAATCTAAAACTGTTCTAAAATAAAATTTTATTTTAAAAAAGAACAAAATGATACAGGAATACTATTAAAACCCTTCTGTAATTTCAAAAGGGGTAAAAACAATTGTGTTCCCTGGTGAATTATTTTGTGTTTTGCATCTATGAACACATAATTTCCTCTCAAATATTTTTGATAAAAATTAGTACATTCAGAGGTTAAATACTATCAGTAATAAACTAGGAAAAGGTATATGCACATGTAGTTTCTTTCTCTGTTTAAATGTGGTTTTAAGAAAAATCTGCAGGATGATTTATACAATAAAGAAGACAATATTATTGAGATATGTTTTTAAAGTTAAAATGGGTTTGCTTGTTTTTTTGCTCAAGGCTTGATCAAAATATATCATTTTATTCTTTAGCAGAACATATTGTATTTAATTCAAAATACTTTTTTTTTGGCTCTTTTGACTTACACAACTCATATGTGATGCTAATTTTCCTGCACAACAGCCATGTTGTAAGAAGAATACTACTTCTCCTGCATTGCAAACACATCACAGCTGAGAGATGTAAAATATGGTACACAATTAAAAGTTTTATCAAAGAAAAATAAATACGTATCAAAGTAAAATAAATTCGAAGATTTGGGTCATACTTTTATTCTGTGAATAATTCTAAAATATTCTTATATTTCCTTATAAAGATCTTTTACTATTAAAATTCAAACATTAATTTGTTGCTGTTTCAGCAAAAAGCATAGAGATTTAGTGTACAATGGCAAAGAATTGAAAAGTAGATTCAATGATACATGTGTAAAGTGAATTTATTTTTTCCGTGAAATAATTGAGTGAAATTTGTTGCACACACACCAACACATATGAATATATATAATTTTTGATAGTCATTATGCCTTTATCTAAAAAAAAAAAAAAAAAAGACAAACCTAATGTTAATGTAAACTACAGGGTTTATGTGAGTTTATTTGTTTTTTAAAGATATCCCTACTGGGATTTGGGGGCAAGTATAACTTTGTGGAAGTAGAAGAATGCATCTACAGTCTACTTTGAAAATTGTAGAGAGCAGTTTTCTTGATCTGCATGTAAATACCAGAAAAACAGCACTTAAATATAGAGGGTTTTATGTTTATAACTTGAAAAGTTGGAATGCAAGCAGTCCAGAGGTGATGCAGTAGCCCAGTGAAGTAAAAAATACCTCAAGACTTTTCTATATTACCAGTTCATCATTTTTAATGTTGATTTTTCATTCTCATGTCTGCAAGAATTTCCCTTGCAGAAAGAAAAGTTAAGTAGGAAAAGATTAAAGAGGCCAGCCACACAAGCCAGTACCCCTTTAAAAGGCTTTCAAAGAGCAACCTCTCCCACCCCACTCTACTCCTGTGACTGTCATTTATGGCAGTGTTAAGGCCAGTGTCACACAGACACTTCTAACTATAAAGGAAGCAGGTGCCCAGGTATTGTCACTGAAAGTAAAAATTAAATCATCATTCATAGTAAAGAAAATGGGGAGAAGAGATATGGGATAGGTAACTACCAGTATCTGCCACAGTAAGTATCTCTGAAAGAGAGCACTATAGTTCAAGGGATGCATCCATGAATTTTTTTTTGAGATATAATTATGTATAATATATAAGTTTCAGGTGAACAACATAATGATTTGATATGTGTATTCATTGTGAAATGATCACCACAATAAGTCTAGTTAACAAACATTACCATATATAGTTACACACTTATTTCTTGTGATGAGAACTTTCAAGATCTAATCTTTTAGCAACTCTCAAATATACAATACAGAATTATTGACTGTAGTCACCGCGCTGTGCATTACAATCCATGACTTCTTTATTTTATAATGGAAGTTTACTCTTTTTGACCACCTTCACCCATTTTGCCCAATCCTCAATCCTGTGAACTTCTAATGGCTCTCAATATCCAAACCAATGTTGTTCAAATTTTCTCAAAGTTAGTGTTGCATTAATAATTTATGAGGCTATATCCCAGAAATTGGGATATGTACTTTAGATACATTTACTCATTTAATCCTTCCAGAAAACAAACTATGATTTAAGACAGTTAAGGACACGGAAACTAAGAAGTCAAATAGGATAATTTGTAAGTAAGATAATTAGTAGGGAGATAATCCAAAAGTCATACTTAAATTTTCTGAGATGTAAGCTCATTGAGTATCTGGAGATAAGAATTGTTACAACTATTCTCAAATTCTTTGAAACACATGATACTTATATTGTTTTTAGTTGAGGGCAAAAAAAAGAAGTCCTAAGCAAAGGAAAAGCACATGTGGGAAGGCATGCACAAGAAGAGGCCACAGAAAGAATTGCCCTGAGGAATTTGACTATGTCTATAGCGAGAAAGTTCATGTCTTTAAAATCATTAATGCAAACATTTTTCTCTTATCCAGTTTGGTTGAACTTTGTAGACTTAAAAACTCCTAAAAGTTAATTTTTCGAAAATCTAGTTTCCAGTTTTCATAATGAGGCCCTTCAGAAGCCAATTAGTTATGGAATATGATATTTGGATTTAAAGAAACATTGAACAGTTTAAATTTCCTCAGATATCAGTGTTTTACTCTCGTATACTTACACAAAAGTCTAGGTAAATTTGACTTGAAGTCAGAATTTATCATATTTTATGCTTCTTTATAAGTTGAAGATAGCTAAAGTATTAGAAAATTATGGATATACTATGTCATTTTTATTTTATTTACAGTACTGTAGGAAAACTCTTCAAGATACTGTTTTATTCGTATTTCAATGAAATTAAAATAAATGTGATAATACATTTCAAAAGAAATTAAAATTCTTTCAATGTAATTTTTCTCAGTCTAACTTTTATGCCTTTTATTTACAAGACATTTAAGCAGTAGGAGTAGAATTACATTTTAGAGAGTAATAAGATTTTTTACATTTCCCCTTTAAAAAAAATGCCATCCACTGGAAAAAAAATTGAATGAATGAAAGAAACGTTTCTGAGAACACAAGGACTGAAATCACACCAGCTACCATATTACTTTGCCAGCTTCTGAATAAGCAGTAAGAGATGAGAGTAAGCACTATGCTATTGGCCAATAGGACAATAGAGAAATCCGGTACATTTTCTTTTTACTTTTCAAAACTTGCAGAGAGCTGAAGTAATTAATTACCTCTCCATTTTCACTTAGCTGTTGATTCCTCAACCTGCACATATACTTATTTCAAGATCAATATTCTGAGTACAGATTTAATTGTATATCCTGAAATTCCCCATTCTAGTTATATTTTAAAATAATGAAAAATGGCAACATAGACTTTTGTATTAAATAAACTTTGACAAGCACAGTAATTTTCCTAGTAGAGACTAAGTGTTTTCATTCCATACCTCTTCTATCAATATGGTTAACAAAATAGAGTGCTTAGATTTTCTTCCAGCTTTTTAAAAAATTACACATAGACACTGACACACAGATCCTTTATGTTTTAACTAACAAGCCTGCCATATAGCTTATCAATAAAAATAAAACTGGATATGCAACTTGTTTTTCAGTATTTAAACCAGTATATGATGCAGAAACAAAAGTACTTGTTTACAATGAAAGCAAAGAACATTACTCTTAATTGTATTGTCAATCTTGAAAAAGGAAGAACTACTTAATACCAAATAGTTCTAGTGGACCTAGAGATTTAGGTCCAGAACCTGTTTCCTTAAAGTAATGTAAAAATCATAGGTATCTGGATTTCTTATACCTAATTAGTGAGGCCATAAAATTTACCAGTAGAGGAGAGTCTTTTAACCAAACAAATACATTGAGGCTTATATCATCTTGTAAATATTTTCATTTATTTGTTCCCAATATAGTGTTTTGATATTTTTAATAACTAATCTAATCTTAATTAGATTAGGGTCTAATGTTAATCCCCTGCAGATTTTATATACTCTAGTAAATGTGCCTTTAACTTAATGTTATTTTCATTAAAGATAGCATAAAGTCATGCTTGAGTAATCTTTGATGTCCTCTGGAGTAACTCCTCTAATTTCAAATATGTTTTAGGTAAGTATAATAGGTAAAACATCAATATATCTTTTGAAGGATGACTTATAGACAATAACAATAAGAAACATTACAAAAAATCTTAGAAAATGAATGCTGAAGTTTTAGGACCAATTTCATTAAACCACAACAAATTTGAGATAAAATCATGACTAAAAACATAAATTTTGCATAACTTATTCACATTCAGTATAAGAGAAAAATTATTCTGAATGATTTTTGTCACTTTACAAAAATTATTTTGATATTTATTTAGCTTAATTTTTTCTTAAAATTTTATGTAAATACATAAAGTTTGCATAAAGTATACAAAAATTAAATGTACAATTTGATGAATTTATATAAATATATTCCCCTATATCATCACCACTCACATTACCAGCCCCTTAAGCCTCCAAGTCAATCCGTCTGCAAAGGTAGCCACTATATTAACTTTAATCACAGTAGATTCATTTTTTTCTGTTTTTGAACTTTAAAGATGTAGTCATACAAGTATATACTTTTTTGTGTCTGTATTCCCCAGCTCAGAATAATGCTTATGAGATTCATACATTCTAGAGCTTGAAACAGCTTGTCGTTTTTATTACCCCTACTGTACCATCATATGAATACACAATAATTTATTTTTCCATTGTAGTCTTCATGGGCATTTAGATTATTCCCAGTTTGATACTACTGTGAATAAAAGTTCTATGTACATCTTTACATGTATCTTTTGGTGAACATAAATATTTGTCTCTCTAGGGTGCGTACCTTGGAGTTGAATTGTTATTTCAAAAATGACTGAATATCAGTAATTATATACGTTCAACCTAATACTATCTGATTTGTATTTTTTAAATGATATCTTTGACTTCCTCTTATTAGCTATATAGCAATGAGCTTATTCTGTTTTCATCTCTTTTTCTCAGGTATTTTAGTTCTGTTATTTCTATTTCATCAAAACACTTACATTGTATTCTTACATTACTTTTGTATTAGTCATAAACCTACAATTGCATATGTTAATTGCCCACCATCAGTTCTTTTGCTTAGTGATGTTTCATTAGTCACGTCTATGTCAGATGATGCTCATCCTTTAGTAGATTCTTCAAAAAGAAATAATGTTTATATGAATTTTTTCCTGGGAGTCTAGGGGATTTTTTTCTCTTTTTTCCCCTAAAGTTGAATACTGTTCTTAGTCTAAAAAATTACTAGGATGTGTCTTGCAGTTAACTATTAAAGGTCAGTTTTCTCAGGTATAAATTGGGCCCTTTCAGTATGTAGGTATCTCCTTTACATTCCAGAGATTTTTCTTGGATCATAGTTATAAATATTAATTCCTCTTTTTGTTTTTTCCTTCAGAATCTACAACTGCATATGTACTTGATTTTTGTTTCTCTTTAATTTGAACTACTTTCTCCTTTGTCCTTTAAATTCTGTCTCCCACTTTCATTGTCTTGGTTTTCTTCCTGTATTTTTTAAGCCCCTCATTAATTTGGGGTTGAATTTGTTACCCCATATAGATCCTGTAATTTAGTCTTCATTTCTGATATAATTTTTTCTTTTTTCTTTATTTCTGATTTCTAACTCAATCAGTATTTTATGTCTTCGTTGATATTGTTCATTTATGCTCTTATTTTTAAAGTCCTGATTTATGGTGTGTTTTTCCCTGTTAATATTTCTGAATGCTTGCTTAAATATATTAAGTTGAGCTTGAAGTTTTCCGTTAGAGTTTTTTCTGCTTTCCTTTTTTTTTTTTCTAAGAAAAATTGCATCTGCTGAATTATTTTGATTCTCACTTTCTATTGTCTTTTAAATAGGTATTTGCCCAGTTTTAGATTTCTTTTTTGTTATTTCATTTGGGGGCAGCTGTTACGGGTTAGAAGTATCTCAGAAGACTATCAGTTCAAGACTACTTTCTTAAGTGTAATAAAGTGTAATTTTGTTTTTTTAATATGTAACTTTTTCCTTTGGTGGTGTTGAGGGGAGCATTTGGTGTGTCTTTCATCTTTGTGATTTAATTTTATTTCTTCAGGATCCCTTAATTTCCTCACTTTCTTCTTTCTTTTTATTCGCTTCTGAGTATCCACACATTATTGCCCATTTCTGCTTACTTCTTACTTTCCCAGAAGTAATTGGTATTTATGACTTCTGCTTCAGTTATTATATGTATTCAAATATTTTCCCTTTATCTCCTGCTGAGATCTGTCAGGTCTCAGGCTTGTTTTCAGGAGTTTTTAGTTGGTCCTATTGCTGATTTAAAAAAAATTTTTTTTAATGTAGCAAAAGGAATTTTTCTTTCTGGGATGAATTTCTCTATGCTCTGCCACCCATGAGTTCTCTGCTCTCCTCTTTTTTGTGTGCAAATTCTTCATATTCCTTGCATTCTCAACTTGGGACTCTTGTATGAGCCATCTACTAGAGTATCATGTTTATTTATCTACTTACGCATAAATTGAGGTTTGTAGTAATCCCTATCCCTTATATGTTGAACTGTAAGTTATGTTTATTTTTATTTGCTCTCCTTATTGAAGTGTATGATATTATGAAGGATATGCAGAGAAACTCAGATTTCAGATTTAGCAAATCAAAATTACTTTAGAATGACCTGGAAGGCAAAGACATAACATTCTTATTGGAGTAGAATTCTTATTCATTTTAAGAAGTTTAGAAATGTAAAACTCAATGAAAAGTTAAACTATAGAGATGAGTTTTGTGAGTATTTTGATGCTTATACTGTATTTTTATGGAAAAATGCATAATTATATATATATATTCAGATTTATTATTCTTAACTTGGATCATGTCATATTTTTGTGTTTTTCTCTTAATGACATATTTTTGCAATATTTCTGTGTTACAATGTTTTTCAGAGTGATTTTCAAAGTATATCAAATGTATCCTAG
This sequence comes from Camelus bactrianus, assembly GCF_048773025.1. NCBI lineage: Eukaryota > Metazoa > Chordata > Mammalia > Artiodactyla > Camelidae > Camelus > Camelus bactrianus. The sequence continues at coordinate 39,294,179 of NC_133540.1, forward strand.
TAATATTAATTACCATAGATTGCTATACATCGATATATTTGTGCACACTATCTGAAAGTAATCTTAACATTATTATAAGATAAACACAGAATGACATAGTATGTAAAGATTTATTTTTCAAGTTCAAAAGATAATTATTGCTTTTATTAGTGGCCAAAGTAGTTATATTTGCTATTAAGAAGTGGTTACCTATTTTGTTGATCAGTACTAAGTTATAATTAATTGTGGAATGATTTATTTTGTAAAAGATACTTTTAAATACCTTTTAAAAATCTAGGACAAAGTCATAAAACTTCAACCATCAGCATTGTTATAAAATTTTAAGAATGGATAAACTGCTGAGTTGTTGAGTTCATTATACCATATGTTCAGTCTATTTTTTCCAACAACTTGTTTTAATACCTTACTAAGTACATGTCATACCTCACCCTCAAAGAAGACACAGAAGATTTCTTAGTGTAAAAGCAATTTTGTTACAACTTTATTAATTTAAATCCAGAATATGGCAGTTAGCTCAGACCTGGTAAAATTAGTCTCCTTCTTAGCAAGCAGACAGCCACTAGTGTTTACTTATTACTGTGTTCTTTCACTGATTGAAGAATCACCTTCTAGCTTTTATATCATGCCTGCTGTGACTCTTCTATTTTCTGCACTAAGCAATAATAGCCAAGTCGATTTTTGCTTTCCACATTTTATCAAAGAGGATATATTGAGAAGACTTGTGACACTGGTACACTAGAACATGGCACATAAAGTTAAATCATGTTCCTTTTCCCACTTGAATCTATGTGCAACACATCTTGAGTAGGGTATATCTTGAATGACGAGGGGAGGATCTCGCTCAACTATCTTCAGCATATTATGAATATTTACAAAGGAATATAAGACATTTGGATTCAAAACATTGAGTAACTTCATTAGGCATCGTATTATTTTTCTGTGGCTGCTGAACAAAGTACCACAAACCTGCTGATTTAAAACAGGAAATTTATTCTCTCATGATCTGGCAGATACAGTCTGAAATCAAGGTACCAGCAGAGCCCTGGTTCCCTTAAAGTTTCTACAGGTAAATCCTTTTCTCCCTCTTGTGAGTTCTGGTGGCTCCAGATATTCCTTGGTTTGTGGCTTTGTGAATACAGTTTCTGCTTCCATTCTATACAGGGAATAAATCCCACTTGATAGTTGCGTATAATTCTGTTTGTACATTGTTGGGATTACATTTGCTAATATTTTTATTGAGGATTTTGTGTCTGTGCTTATGAGAGATATTGGTCTGTAGTCTTCCTTTCTTGTAATGTCTTCATCTGTTTTTCATATTATGGTAATGCTAGCCTCATAGAATGAATTAGGACATGTTCCCTCTGCTTTTATTTTCTGAAACAGGGAGAGGACAATTAGTATTATTTCTTTCATAAATGTTTGGTAGAAGTCACCAGTGAACTCATGTAGGCCTGATGTTTTCTTTTTTGGGAGGGTATTGGTTATTGATTCAATTATTTTAGAGTATACTTTCCTATTCATATTTTCTATTTATCCTTGTGTGAGTTTTTGCATTTTGTGTATTTCAAGGAATTGGTTCTTTTCATCTAAATTATCTAGTTTGTGGACATAGGGTTGTTTATAATATTCCTTTATTATCTTTTTAGTGTGTATTGAATCAGTAGTGATAGCCCGTCTTTCATTTCATTAGTAATTTGTGCCTTCTCTCTTTTTCTTGGTTAGCCTGGCCAAAGTTTGGATTTCCTCACATGCTATAGTTTGGGGGTTCCTGTCATAGACATTTGAGGGAACAAAGGTTTAGAAATATGTTTTGGTGGAAATACTTTGAAACCATACAATTTCAGTGAGGTTTAAACATTAGTGTTCATTAATTTTTTTGCCCCTTACTTACTCCCTCATCTTTCTTTTCCATTCTTTCATTTCCCAATTCCTTATAATTAGTTTTATTTATGTTTCCTCACTGAAGACACAATTGCTCCACTTCCTAAGATGTGACTGACACTGCTTGTACTTAAGCTCCTATAGACCCTCCATAAGGGCTAGTAATTAGAAACTCTTCTAAAGTTTAGTCTCCTTGCCACCTATCAGACTTCTTTTCTTATGAAATAATAAAATGCAATCTGCTGTTTTAATATCAAACTGTAACATCACTCAAATCAGCAATTTCAGTAGCTTAAATGCTTCTAATAGCCTAGCCAAAGGTTTCCTTTTATGAGTTCAACAAAAGAGAAACATGTACTCGTTGTGGAGTCTTCTTTATATACCAACAGTGGGAGTATATAGGTGATTATAGTTTCTTTGCTTGTATATGTGATTTAACCAAATCTCTATTAGGCATTTTGTAAATACATAGGCTCTATTAGGATTTCTCCCTCCCTACTCCCTCCCAGATTGTTTTCTCTGTTGAGAGAAAAGCTTACCTGCCTCTACTGCTAAGAGAAGGTGACTCTAGATCCATGGGGCTGCCCTTTTTCTGTCCTGAGGCTCTTTGGTGTTAAATGCTAGGTTCCTTGCCAACTCTTGCTGGCCAACTCTTGCTGGCACTGCAGATTTCTGTGACACAGTCACAGCCTCTATTGTATTTATGGCTTAGGTCATCCCACCTGACAACTTCCATTTAGGGTCACCTCACCTCTTACTGCGGTGAAAGACTTTCCATGGACTCTTTCTGTCTCCCACAGGGAGCACACAGGAAAAAGCTCTCTTCTCTAAACTGTAGGAGCTTTGGGCAATTGTGGACATAATCCCTGGTGGCACATTTCTCTGTTGGGCTTGCTCCAGGTTAACACAGAGACACTCGAAAAGGTTGTCTCCTCACAGAATCCTAAATGAGGATAGGGAAAACATCTATTGTTTTGTTTTGCTCAGGCTGCCATAGAAAAATACCACAAATTGGATAACTTAAACAATGGAAATGTTATTTTCTCACAGTTCTGGTATCTGGAGGGCCAAGATTCAAATGTCAGAGGGTTGGTTTCTCCTGAGGCCTCTCTACTTGGATTGTAGATGGCCCTCCTCTTGCTGCCTCTTGATGGTTTTAGATAGTTGTCCCTCTGTGTAAGTGCACCCTTACTGTTTCTTTGTGTGTCCAAATTTTCTCTTCTTATAAGGTCACCAGTGAGATTAGATTGGGGCCCACACTAAAGGCTTCATTTTAACTTAATTATCTATTTAAAGACCCCCATCTTCAAATATAATCACATTCTGAGGCTCTGCCTAGGACTTCAATGTGTGAATTTTCAGGGAACACAATTCAGTCTGTAACATCTGCCTGCCTATCTGTCTATCTATCTCTCTATCTCTCTGTCTCTGTCTCTCTCTATCTACCTATCTGTCTTTATCTACTTATTTCCCTTTTCCCTATCTCAGTAGAAAGTGTTTTGATCTAAAATAAAACCTGTTTTTTCTTTTCACTTTCTTTCCTCCATTCTGTGTCTTCTCTTAACTCTAAGAACTACTAGAGTTTTTAAAAATTTGTATTTCCCCCCTTTTGATTTCCTATGTCATACTTTACTCTTTCTTGTCACCTGGGAAAATGGAGGTAGGGAATTTAAAATATGCACTTAGTATTATTATAATTACATATCTCCTCTACTTGATGATAAAACACCAAGATATAGGTATATTAAATAATCCTTATGTTCGTAAAAAATTTCTGATAAATGAATAGAAACTTCCTGAAATAATATATGAATAGTAGAAAACAAATATATTACCAGTTTACAAAACATGGTAACTGCAGATATTAGTTGTAAGTAAGCAAAAAATGGTATTTTTAAACTTCTTTATGCTTTTAACATTTTAAAATCCCCTACAATTATTTGCTTTGTAATATGAAAAAGCACTGTAGATTATATCAAATAATTCTGCAGATCTCAAGAGTAATTATGTTTTTTCCCCTTGAGTAAATAAATGTTCATCTTAGTCTCCTAGTTATGATTTTCTAGAGTAGTCTATATTTTCCCCCACATCTCAATGATGTCCTTAAACATAGTTTAAATTTTCACATACACTGTGAATTTCAGTAATTGAGTTTGCCTCAAACACTGAATTGCATTCTCTGAGAATATGTACAAGGAGGATTAAAAATAACAAAAGGAACTTTAAATACATAAAGCTATCAGATCTGACTCTACCTCAGAATTTTTAATCTTTATTGTTAAGTATTCTGCAAATGCCTTAAACTGAGTTTGACTTAATAATAAAAATATTCTCATCCTGTTAAGAATAAAATTAATTCAGCTCAACTGATAGCAGTTTGATTTAAATAAGTACAATTTTGCCTATAAACTTAGAGACAATAGTTTCAGCAAAGAGACATTTTTGAATCCAGATTTATATTAAAACAAGCTAAAAAGACTTTATTTTTTAGAGTAGTACTAGGTTCACAAATTGAGGGGTAGGTACAGAGATTTCCCATATACCACCTGCCTCCACACACACACAGCTTCCCCCATTATCAATATCCCCCATCAGAGCGGTACATTTGTTAGACTTAGTGAGCCTACATTGATACATCATGGTTGCCCAAAGGCCATAATTTACATTATGGTTCATTCTTGATATTGTAAATTCTATGGATTTGGACAAATGTATAATGACATGTATACGTCATTATGATATGATACTTTCACTGCCCTAAAATTCTCTCTGTTTATTTATTCCTCCCTCCCACACACCCACCTGCAACCCTTGATCTTTTTATTGTATCTATTGTTTTGTCTTTTCTGGAATATTATAGAGTTGATATCATAAGTACATAACCTTTTCAGATTGGCTTCTTTCCCTTAGTAATATGCATCTAAGGTTTCTCCATGTCTTTTCATGGCTTGATAGCTCATTTCTGTTTAGTGATGAATAATATTCGATTGTCTGTGTGTACCACAGTTTATATATTTATTCACTCAGTGAAGGACATCTTCATTACTTCAAAGTTTTGGCAATCGTGAATAAAGGTGCTATAAACATCCATGCGCGGGTTTTTGTGTGTGGACATAACAAGTATTCAAGTCCTTTGAGTAAATACCAAGAATCATGATTGCTAGATCGTATACTACGAGTGTACTTACTTTTGTAAGAAACAAGTCATCTTTGCAAGTGGCTGTACCACTTTGCATTGCCATCAGCAGTGAATTAGAGTTCATGTTGCTCCAGCATTTGTTGTCAGTGTTCTGGATTTCAGTTATTCTAATAGGTTTGTATTGGTATCTCCTTGTTTTAATTTTCATTTCCCTGATGAGATGATGAGGAGTATCTTTTATATGCTTATTTGCGATCTGTGTACCAGTTTTTTGATGAGTTACCTGTGCAGTTTTTAAAATCAGGTTGTTTGTTTCTTGCTGTTGAGGTTTAAAAATTATTTGTATGTTTCAGGTAACAGTTCTTTACAAGATGTGTTTTTGCAAATATTTTCTCCCAGTCTATGGTTTAGTCTTCTCATTCTCTTGATACTATCTTTCATAGAACAAAAGTTTGTAAATTTAATTAATCCAGTTTATAAATTATTTCTTTCACGGGATCAAGCCTTTTATGTTGTATCTAAAAAGTCATTGCCATACCCAAGGTAATCTAGGTTTTCTTCTGTTATCTTCTAGGAGTTTTAGAGTTTTGTGTTTTACACCTACATCTGTGATCCATTTTGAGTTAATTTTTATGAAGGATGTAAGCTCTGTGTCTCAACTCATTTTATGTATTTATTCTTGCATGTGGATGTCCAGTTGCTCCAGCACCATTTGTTGAAGAAACTCTCATTGTTCCATAGTATTGTTTTGCTCATTTGCAAAAATCAGTTGACTATATTTATGTCTTCTTTTGGGCTCTCTATTCTGTCACAAATTCCATGCTTTCTTGATTACTGTAGATTTATAGTAAGTCTTGAAGTTAGGTAATGTCAGTCTTCCAACTTTGTTCTTCTTAAATGTTTATTGGTTATTTTAGTTCTTTTGACTTTCCATATAAACCACAGAATCAATTTGTCCATATCCACAAAATAACTTGCTAGTGTTTTGATTAGGATTGCATTAAATCTATAGAACAAGATGGGAATACCTGACATCTTAACAATATTGACAATGTTGAGTCTTCTTATGCATGAGCATGAATTATCCATTTATTTAGTTCTTCTTTCATCAGTGTTTCCCTTTTTTTAGTGCTAATGTAAATGGTATTGTGTTTTTAATTTCAAATTCTGCTTGTTCATTGCTGATATAAAGGAAAGTAATAGACTTTTGTTTATTAACTTTGTATCCTTCAAACTTGCTATCATCACTTACTAGTTTCAGGAGGCTTTTTGTCATTTCTTGCAGTGTTTTTACACGAGATGATCATGTCATCTACAAACAAAGTTAATTATCTCTTTCTTCCCAATCCGTATACCATTTACTTCCTTTTCATGTCTTATTGGACTAGGTAAAACTTCCACTAAAATACTGAAAATGAGTGATGAGAAGAGACATCCTTGCCTTATTCTGATCTTAGTGGCAAAACTTCACAGTTCTCATTATTAAGTTTGACGTTAGCTGTAGAATTTTTATAAATATGCTTTATCAAATTGAGGATGTTTGACTCTATTCCTCGTTTACTGAGAGTTTTTATCATAAATGGTGATTAGATTTTATATAATACCTTTTCTACATCTATTACTATGATCATGTGACTTTGCTTTTTTAGCTTATTGATGGATTACATAAACTGATTTTTGAATGCTCAACTTGCCTTGCTTAGCAGGAATAAATCCCGCTTGTTTGTAAGGCACAATTTTTTTATACATTGTTGCACTCAACTTGCTAATATTTTACTGAGGAATTTGCATCTATGTTCATGAGAGATTTGGGTCTATATATTTTTTTTTCTTGTAATCTCTTCATCTGGTTTTAGTATTAGGGTGAAACTGGCCACATAGAATGAGTTAGGAAATATTTCTTCTGCTTTCATCCTCTGAAAAGCATTGTAGATAATTGATACAATTTATTTCTTTAATGTTTGGTATAATTCATCCGTGAACCCATTTGGGCCTTATGCTTCCTGTTTTGGGAGGTTATTAATTATTGATTCAATTTTTTAAATAAAAGTAGGGCTTAGATTGTCTATTTCTTTTCTGTGAGTTTTGGCAAATTATATCTTTAAAGAAATTGATCCATTTAATCTAGGTTGTCAAATTTGTGGACAGTGTTGCCCATAGTATTCCTTCATTGTATTTTTAATGTCCATTGAATCTGTAGTGATGCTACTTCTTTCATTTCTATTATTAGTAATTTATGTCTTCTCTTTTTCTCTCAGTCTGGCTAGAAATGTAACTGTTTATTTGATCTTTTCAAAGAAACAGCTTTGGTTTGTTGATTTAATCTATTTCTTGTTTTAAATTCCATTGATTTCTGCTATAATTCTTATTATTTATTTTCTTATGCCTACTTTGGATTTAATTTGTTATTTTTTGTTTGTTTCTTAATATGGAAACTTACATTATTGATTTTAGATCGTCTTTTCTAACATGCATTTGATGCTATAAATTTCCCTCTAAGTACTGCTTTTGCTGTATCCTACAATTTTTCATAAGCTATTTTTAAATTTTAATTTAGGAAAAAATTTTAAAATTTCTCCCTAGATTTCTTCTTTGACCCATGTGTTATTTAGAAGTGTGTTTAATCTCCACGTATTTTGGGATTTTCCAGTTATCTATCTATTACTGACTGACTTCAAGTTAAATTTCATTGTGAATTAAGAGTAGATGCTTTATGATTTCTGTTCTTTTAAACTTTTTAATGTGTTTAGATAGAGAATGTATTTCAGGTTGGTGAATGTTCATATGAGCTTGAAAAGGATGTGTATGCTGCTGTTGTTAGAAGATTTAGTCTATAAATGTCATTTATATCCAGTTTATTGATGGTGTTGTTGAGTTCAGCTATGTCCTTACTGATATTCTGCTTGCTCTATCTGTCCATTTCTGAGAGAGAGAGATTTGAAATATCCAACTATGGTAGTAGATTCATCTATTTTCCTTGTAGTTTTATCAGTTTGTCTCTCATAGTCTGATGCTCTCTTGTTAGGCATATACACGTTAAGGATTATAATTTGTGGAAAATTTACCTCTTTATCATTACATAATGCCCTTCTTTTTCCCTGATAACTTTCCTTGCTTTGAAATCTGCTCCATTTGAAATTAATATAGCTACTCATGCTTTTTTGATTAGTATAACTATGATATATTTTTCTTCAGCCATTTACTTCTAATCTGTGTGTGTCTTTATATTTAAAATAAGTTAATTGTAGCCATCGGATAATTGGGTCTTGTTTTGTAATTTGTTCCAATAATCTTAATCTTTTAATTGGTGCATTTGGACCATTGATGTTCAAAGTGATCCTTGATATATTTGGACTCAAATCTACCATATTTGTTACTGTATTCTGTTTAATGCTCTCCTTCTTTGTTTCTGTTTTCGTCTTCCACTTTTTTTCTGCCTTTGTAGTTTCAAATGAGCGTTTTTTGAGTCCATTTTTCCCTTTTTCAACATATAGATATACTTCTCTCTTTTTTTTTTACTAGTTTTATGGTTGTCTTAGGGTAAACATAAATATTTTAATAGACATTTACATCTGATAAGTCCACTTTCAAATGACAGTATACCACTTTATGGGTAGCATGAGTATCTTATAATAACAAAATAATTCTAATTCCTTCTTTTCATCCTATGTATCATTGCTGTTATTCTTTTTACTTGTATATAAGTACACATAAGCATATATGTATACACATATATGTACATGATATATGTATAAGCATGTATAATCAAATACATTGTTAGTATCACTTTCAAACAAATATTATCTTATTTTCCTTGTCTCTAAAGAACTTTTCCCCCCAACACTTCTCCACTTTAAGGTTAACCAATGTGGTATTTATGTATCTAAACATTTGCTGTAAGTTTTCAGTGATGTTTAAATTCTGAATTATCTTTCCATAAAGATAGTGGCATATTGGTTTGTATTTTATAGAAACCATTTATCTTTAGGTCACAAATAGGAATGTATATAATTTGCCAGTGTTACAAAGTTGATTCAAACCCTCAGCTAATCTCTTTCTTGAGAAATTGCAACCACTTGTTTAATCTTCAATGAAAATAGAGACTAAAAACAATTGCTTAAACATATCACTGTGTAAGATTCCGGTGACTAAAAAATCCCTGAAAGAGCAGTAAACCGTGATTATTGAAAAGCTCAGAACACTAGCAAGGTAAAGATTTAACAGAAGGCCACAAACTGTGTTTTCCTAAGAGGAGCTAGGAACTATATATGCCATTTAATAATGTTTGAAATGGCCTTGTCTAGTGTTAGTGTTGCACAGAAACCCCAAGTCACTTCTTCCTGGTCTGTTATTTTGGATAAGCTTCCACTATCATAGCATGGCCCTGCACGCCAGCTGCATAGGCAGCCACTAAGCCATACTGGCCTGCTTCCTCCCATCATCTGTTGGCAGCTATCATGACTAGCCAGCAGCCAGTGGCTCCATACAGGTGTCCCAGGGATAATGATCCACCCCAGTTGTTAAACTTACTCAAAGGATACAATCCAACCTTGTTTTTTTCTATCCATGTAGTTTTGCACAAACCAATCAGAATCCACAGCTTTACTATTAGCCAAAATCTGACCTAAGACAGCTTCATGAAATACAAGAGCTTCAATATCATTCATTGTTAATCCTTCCTTTTCTAGCACTTTTAGAGTAGCATATGTTGGTCTGAGTAGAAGTTGATCTTTTGAATCTGGAGACAGATACACAAAATCCCTCAAATATGCCTTTGACTTATATAACCCATGGTCAGAGCTTTTTCCTTTGCTATAATCAGCATTGCAGATGCAACATCAGTCAGAGAAGAAGAATTTGTAGCTGTCACTGTGCTGTAGGGCTTGATGAATGCACGTTTTAGTTTGACCGTTTGTTCTAGGAAGGACAAATGCCACTATTTGATATTTGTATCTTTTCCTGCTTTGAAGACATACAGCATCAGAAAGGAGTCCTTCATCCTATGCCTTCTTGGCCAGGTTGTGCAAGATCAGTGTACACTCATTGTGTTCCAGTCGAGAAATAGCAAGGCAGAAGCAAGTCAGTCTGCAGAGTGATGCATAGTCTCAGTGGTGGAGAACTTGGCCACTGTAGGGTGCTCAGATGATAGGAAATTCAATCTAAATTTAGAGATTAAAGATAGTCACTGACCTAGAGTCTTAGACTTATTGAGATTAAGGTTGATATTCCTTGAATGATAAATAGGGATGTAGGATGTTTACTCTACACCACCTGCTACGACCACATCTTACTGGCCAGAGGTAATCAAGCCAACACTCGTGGTCCTGGCTTGGTTTGCAGAAATGCAAGCCATGGTGACAATGTGAGCAAGAGTCTTGTCAGAAAGGTCAGCTCATAGGGCATCCTTTAGCCACATTGCTTGTTTTCGTTTCCTGTACAACTGTGCCCAAAATTATATAATCAGCAACTTCCCTTGGGACATTGGTCTGATGCGGCAAATCCAGAAGTGCTTCTCTAGCTGAATCATGTGGCATCTGGTCTTTATATAAAGTACCTGACAGCAAAAAGGGAATGTGAATACCACCACCACATTCCTTATACAAGGTTCAGCCAAAGTCTTCTTGATTTGGTTTGGGTGGGTAGGGCAGCTGGTAGCTGGTAGGAACAGCTCAGAAGTCTTACAGAAAACCTGAGGGCCCATTTTGACATACTGGCAAGATTTTCAAACTCAAGATGGAAGTCATCTTGAAATCATCCCACCTTAGCTCACATCTGTTGAGGCTTCTGCTGTGGGCAAGGCTTGGTCCCAAGTGAAAAGGTCAGAGGGACCAAGAGATGTGTCCAGCCTAGAAAGGATCCCTCACACTGGCCCCCTGGGCTCCAAAGGTGTGGCTGGCTTCTCAGCTATCCACCAGCCTTATGATTAGACAACCAGTCATTTGCCCCCTCCTTGATGGGCCTCTTTCCTCCCAGCAGACAAAGAGTTATTTCTGCTCCTTTAGCTACAGGGAGGGGCAATGTTAGGCCTGCAGCAACTCAGCATGGTGGGTGGAGTGGGGTTAATCAGGAAGTATGTTGGGGGCTTGGCTGGGGCCAGGCTGCAGGAAATAAAGTCCTCTGTTCCCTCAGCCCAACTTGAAGTGGCCTGCTTTCTTCGTCTTCAGCTCAGGATGGTGGCCTCCCTGGCGACAGGCAGCTTCACTTCCTCCAGGATGCTCAGTACTCAGGTAAGCCTGGCTAAGAGTGCTCTAGAGCCCTGGGAAGATCTCCCGAGGAGGAGGCAGGAATGGCCTCTGAGCCTCATCTCCCCCGCTGAAGAACTTTTTAAAACATTTCTTGCAAAACAAGTCTCTTGGCAGCAAGTTACCTCAATTTTTATTTATCTGAGAAAGTATATTTCTCCTTTCCTTTTGAAGGAGAATTTCACAGGGTACAGACTTCTAGGTTGGTGCGGGGTTTTTCTCTCAACATTTTAATTATTTCACTCTACTTTCTTCTTGCATGGTTTCTGAGGAGAAGTGGGAGGCAATTTTTATTTTTGTTTCTCTATAAGTAAGATATTTTTTCCTCTCTGGTTTCTTTCAGGACTTTTTTTCTTTCCCTTTAATTTTCTGTAGTTTGAAAAAGACAATGCCTACGTGTAAGGGTTGTTTGTTTGTTTTCCACTTATCCTACTTACTTTCCTCTGAAATTCTTGGATCTATGGTTTGGTGTCAATATTAATTTGGGGAAATTCTCAGTCATAATTGTTTCTTCTGTTCCTTTCTCTCTTTTTGGGCTTTAGTTAACTAATTTCTCCAGAGGGCAGGCCTTCTTAAGAACAGAGTGCTCTGGAGTATTTCAGAATGGTTCATTTTCCCCTACTCCTGCCAGAAGCCCAAGGGGATGTTTCTCTAATATTTACTCTGAGAATCTGGTCAAGTTACCTGAAGTAAACCTTATAATGTTGTGGGGACCCCATGTATGACTGTGTTCCCCTTGAGTTTTAAACTCTCAGACTTCTCCACACTGAGCCTCCAGCAATTCTTTAGGTTTCTTACCCACATCCCTTGCAGTGGTGCTTTCTGCTTGGGATCTCTGCTCGGGCCAGCCAGTACTCCCTGTATTCTCCTGTCTATCTCCAACCTTGGGAGTGGTGGTTTGTTCTGTGTCCTTCCCTCTCTTACGGATCCACAAAGGGTAGTTAATTTTTCAATCTGTTCAGTTTTTTACTTGTTGTTAGGACAGTGTGGTGACTTTTAAGATCCTTACATCAGACCTAGAAACTGGACCTTAAACATGTCACTTTAATATATAATTGCTTGGCCATGATTTAATGCCTGTCTAATAAGAACTACATTCGTTAGAGATATTGTTTGCTCTGCACCAATATTTCCAAAGCCAGGAGTCTAAAGTCATTCCAGACACTCGGTCCTCCTATTTCCTGTCTCACAAGGGATTAGAAAGCATTTGAAGATATTGGTGCAGGCATACCTTGGAGATACTGTGGGTTTGGTTTCAGATCACAAAAATAAAGGAAATATCTGAATAAAGTGAGTCACATGATTTTTTTGGTTTTCCAGTGCATATAAAATTTACTTTACATTAATCTGTAGTCTATTAATTGTGCAATTGCCTTATGTCTAAAAAAGTACATATCTTAATTAAAAAATACTTATTTCTAAAAAATCCTAACCATCATCTGACAACAGAGTTGCTATAAACCTTCAATTTGTAAGAAACTTAATATTTACAAAGTACAATAAAGTGAAGGGCAATAAAATGAGGTATGACTGTATTTAGGGATCTTCTTTCTCTGAATCCAGCTGTGAAACAGTGACATTTTACTCTTTTCTCTGTATTATTGTCTTCTTAGAACCTGAGTGTATAGGTATCTCTTGTTTCCAGAAACTGATAAATAGCTATAAATAACTTAACATAGTAGGGGATGTTGTGTAGAGAGTCACAGAGCAGGCAGGTTAAGTTATTCTTATATTATTATTCTTTGCAAGTGATCTCCAGCTCTCAGCTCCTAGCTACTTCTAAAATTACAGATCAAATTAATAATAATCCATTTCACCCCTTCTTTCTTTTTCTTTTTTTTTTTAAATTGAAGTATAGTCAGTTATAGTGTGTCAATTTCTGGTTACAGCACAATGTCCCAGTTACACATATACATACATATATTCATTTTCATATTCTTTTTCATTAAATGTTATTGCCAGGTATTGAACATAGTTCCCTGTGCTATACAGAATAAACTTTTTAAAAAACCTATTTTTATATGTAGTGGCTAACATTTATAAATCTCAGACTCCCAAATTTATCCCTTCCCATCCCTTTGCTTGATAACCGTAAGATTGCTTATTATGTCTGTGAGTCTGTTTCTGTTTTGCAGATGAGTTCATATTGTCTGTTTTTTCTTTTCTTTTCTTTTCTTTTTTTCTTTTCTTTTCTTTTCTTTTCTTTTCTTTTCTTTTCTTTCCTTTCCTTTCCTTTCCTTTCCTTTCCTTTCCTTTCCTTTCCTTTCCTTTCCTTTCCTGTCTTTCTTTCTTTCTTTCTTTCTTTCTTTCTTTCTTTCTTTCTTTCTTTCTTTCTTTCTTTCTTCTCTTCCTTCCTTCCTTCCTTCCTTCCTTCCTTCCTTCCTTCCTTCCTTCCTTCCTTTCCTTCCTTCCTTCCTTCCATCTTTCTTTCTTTCTTTCTTTCTTTCTTTCTTTCTTTCTTTTTTTAGATTCTACATATGAGTGATATCATGCGGTATTTTTCTTTCTCTTTCTGGCTTACTTCACTTAGAATGATGATCTCTGGGTCCATCCGTGTTGCTGCAAATGGCATTATTTTCTTCTTTTTTATGGCTGAGTAGTATTCCATTGTATAAATATCCCACAACTTCTTTATGCAGTCATCTGTCAATGGACATTTAGGTTGCTTCCGTTTTTTGGCTATTGTATATAGTGCTGCCATGAACATTGGGGTACATGTATCTTTTCAAATCAGAGTTCCCTATGGATATATACCCAGAAGAAATGGGATTGCTGTATCATACGGTAGTTCTATTTTAAATATTTTGAGGAATTGCCATACTGTTTTCCATAATGGCTGCCCCAAACTACATTCCCACCAGCAGAATAGTAGGGTTCCCTTTTCTCCATACCCTCTCCAGCATTTATCATTCATGGACTTTTGAATGATGGCCATTCTGACTGGTGTAAAATGATACCTCATTGTAGTTTTGATTTGCATTTCTCTGACAGTTAGTGATATTGAGCATTTTTTCATGTGCCTATTGGCCATTTGAATGTCTTCATTGGAGGATTGCTTGTTTAAGTCCTCTGCCGATTTCTGGATTGGGTTGTTTGTTTACTTTTGTTATTAAGTTGTATGAATTATTTATATATTCTGGAAATTAAGCCTTTGTCTGTCACATCATTTGCAAATATTTTCTCCTATTCTGTAGGTTGTTGTTTTGTTTTGCTTATGGTTTCCTTTGCTGTGAAAAAGCTTATAAGTTTAATTAGATGCCATTTGTTTATTTTTGCTTTCCTTTCTATTGCCTAGGTAGACTCTCTTAGGAGAACATTGCTAAGATTATGTCAGAGAATGTTTTGCCTATATTTTCTTCTAGATTTATCATGTCCTGTCTTATATTTAAATCTTTAAGCCATTTTGAGTTTATTTTTGTGTATGGAGTGAGGGAATGTGCTATCTTCATTGATTTACATGCTGCTATCCAGTTTCCCAACACCACTTGCTGAAGAGACTGTTTTTTTTTTTTTCCATTGTGTATTCTTATCTTCTTTGTCAAAGGTTAATTGACTAAGTCTGTGGGTTTATTTCTGGGCTCTCTATTCTGTTCCACTGATCTATATATGTATTTTTATGCCAAGACCACACTCTTTTGATTACTGGAGCTCTGTAGTATTGTCTGAAGTCTGAGAGGGTTATTCCTCCAGCTTTGTTCTTTTTTTTTTCAATATTGCTTTGGAAATTCTGGGTCTTTTGTGATTCCATATAAATTTTAGGATTGTTTGTTCTAGTCCTGGGTAATTTGATAGGAATCACATTTAATCTGTAGATTGCCTTGGGCAGTATGGCCATTTTAATGATATTGATTCTTCCAATCCAAGAGTGTGGGGTATCTTTCCATTTCTTTAAGTAATGCTATATATAGAAAACCCTAAAAGCTCCATGCAAAAACTATTAGAGCTGATAAAATAATTTGGCAAGGTAGCAGGATACAAGATTAACATACAGAAATCAGTTGCATTTCTTTACACTAACAATGAATTAACAGGAAAAGAAAATAAGGAAACAATTCCTTTTAAAATTGCATCCAAAACAATAAAATACTTAGGAATAAATCTGATCAAAGAGGTGAAAGACTTATACATGGAGAACTACAAAACGTTAATTAAGGAAATTAAACACCCCTTCCTTCCTTATCTTTCCTAATAGCAGAGAAATATATTTTTTAAATCTTAAAAGGTTGAATTCCTCTCAACTGAGGGCAAGATGAAGAAGAGAAGAGAGAAATTCTGATTATAGTCATGAAGTTAAAGCTAATGATTCTGTGATTTCACAAAGGTTAATACCTACATTGTCTATGTAACGATGCCTAAGAACACTGTCACCAGGCTGACTCTATCCTGACCCACTACCCACTTGTCCCAAAATGTACTAAAAACTGGTTAGTATTAGGTACTAATTACTGGAGAAACATTTTTGGTTAAATAATAGATAAATGATTTAGTCTTTCTACTTATAAAAATGTCGTTAGTGGTGAGTAGATGTAATGTCACTGTATATCATGAGAAAAATCATTTAATTTATGTTATAGAATACATTTCTTCTTTGCTTTATGAAAGTTTAATTTTAACACAACTTTATTTGCATATTTTTATCTCTTTTTCTTCCAGATTAAACATTAGTGTTCTGCCTTATTGATTTGCAAAAAGTAGTGCTAGCCCACTGCTCTGCACAATCACCAGTGTCCTATATCCAATATTTTACTGGACTTCAGGGACCATTTCATGCATTTATCACCCTGTGCTGCTATTCAGCAAAATGCCATGACAACATTTGTATAACATACAGAGACCTAAAGAACCCTATGAGGTGTTTTTCACTCTGATTGATTTGGGGTATATAACTGCTCTCAAATGGATAAAAAACAAGAAAGTAATTTTGCTTTACCAAACAGTGCTCAATGAAAGTGATCATTGTATTTCCTTATAGGAAAAGAAAGGAGGTCCAGGGGATTTTTCAGTGATGCCTATTCACTTAATCCCTTACCAAATAAGCTTGTAAAACTCAAAGAACTGATTCTTCCCTCTCCCAGTAGACATATTTTATTTAAACACATCAATAAGCCACTCACCCAGAAAAAAAGTGGACTTAAATATAAAATATATATATATATAAATATGTTTGTCTATATGCATATGATCATTATTTAAAAAAACAGAAATATATTGTATATTTAAGTTGTACATTATAATTTTTATTTAATTATTATAAACATTTTCATATTTCTCATTAAAATTTCCTGCTATAATACAGCTTTTACTATAGGGTAGTATTAAAATTTATAAAACAAGTCTATTGTTGAACATTTATGATATTTCTAAACTCTCATAATCACAGCAAAGTTTCAGTGAATATTCTTTCATATAGGGAGGGGCATATGGCTCAGTGGTAAAGTGTGTGCTTAGCATGCATAAGGTCTTGGGTTCAATCCATAGTACCTCCATTAAAAAAAATACACAAGTAAATAAATAAATCTAATTACCCTTCCCCCCCCCCAAAAAAAAAGAAAAAAGAAAGGAAAAATATGGTAATGAGAGTTTGAGGCTGGGGAGAGTAGCTCAGTGGCAGAGCACATGCTTAGCATGCATGAGGTTCTACGTTCAGTTCCCAGTACCTCCATTAACAACAACAACAACAAAAAGTATTACTAATTCCTTAGGATAGTGGTAAAGAAGAGAGATTTCTATGAATGAGCCATTTTATGCTTTTTGGCACAATCACCATTCTTGGTATTAATATTATGTGTGACAAATAATTATCTTTTCAAAGGAGAAATGTGACATTTTTGATGTTTGAATTACTTTTATTAATTGCAAAGTGAAACAAGCTTAGCATGGTTGTCATATACTTTTATAAATTTAAATTTTGTATACTCAGTATTTTTTTCCAGTTTCAACTGGAAAACTAATTGTTTTTTTTATAACTTTAAAATTCTTCTTTTAGTCTGCCAGATATGGGGCAAATAGTTTCCCTCATATTCTTTTTGCTTTTTATGTTCATGTTACTTTTTAATTCACGTTAAAAACTTCACATATTGATTTCTATGAACTATTTTTGGTAGTATATTTTTATTTATATACAACTTTGAAAGCCCTTTTCTGTCCCAAGACCAGATGCATGCCTATATAATTTATATTTTCTGTTGTTTAATGAGCTTGGACATGAGGACTAAGACTTTCCTTTTACTAAGGGAAGGGGTAGGGATTGGGGAGAAAAGAAGAGGATACACTAGGTGCCTACGTTTGTACTCTTGAGTTGGCCCTACAAATGCAATTGTTATTGGTGGGCTTAATCTCCCTGACTAAGTCTATGAATGTATTGAAAGACAAAAAAGAACTTAATTATTTTTATATCCCAAAACTTAGCATGTTTTTGTTTAATTATTTAGAAAACTTTTTCCAACCTGAACCAGCAAACTTCTGGTTCTTGGACAAGATCTGTTTAAACTTTTTGTGTTTGGTCTGCACTGTATTTAAATTTTATTTTGAATAAATATTTAATATTTGGGAAATAATCTGGCTTTTCAGAAAAAAAAAATCTGAAAAACACTAGTCCCAGCCATGTTCCCAAATGGTATCAGAAAAGACCAATTTCTTCTTCACCCCCAACATATCTCCTGTTGTTTGTCCAGTTTGTCATGGTCCAGAGATTCCCACGTTTTTTCTTACACCAGTTTCAGTGCTATGAGTCACTTGCCTGAATCGTTTGACATTTGGATATATCACATCTGTGATACACATGTATGACATAAATGAGAAATTAAAATATAGAGGATAGTATTATAACAGTATTAAAATTCTGTATTAATTTAACTTAAATTCATAGGCCAGTATTAGAATTCTGATGATCTTGGAGTTGTTGTTAAAGCAGAACTCTCCTGTGAAAAGAAATTGATTTTTACAAATGAATTTACACTAACCCTGTATCCATGAAGTTTAACTCTTAAATGTTGTAGCAGTTTAACCATAGTCTCATTAATCTTAACTCCTGAATGCTAAATGTCCCTATTTGAGATTCCTAATCAGATAATTTTTGAAAGAGAAACTTGAAAATATCTTCTTTGTATCTGAAATCAACTCTCTGTAATTTGAATTTCCTAGTTCTCTAAAGGGCTGTTAGAACTTTATGCCTCAAAACAGAAGGATGTCATGAATACATTTTTCATTTTGAAAATATCACTTTACCCCATTGGACTAAAAAATTTTATCGTTAATGTTTTTGTTTTCAGCACCTGATGCTAGATAATTTACAATAAAACCAAATACTAGATACTTTATAATGTATAGATTGATATTTCAGATTTCAGTTATCATGGTCACTTTATTACATATCATGGTCACTTTATTACATATACATATCCTTTATTACAAATGAAGTAGTCTTCCTTTATCTCACATCTTTTATTTGGATAAATATTTTTCTAGTAGTGCAGTAAAATATATAATAGCTTATCAATGATGGTATTTGTATTATAGTTGTGACTACCAGATAAGATAGGAAGAAATGCATAGGGGATATATTTCAAAATAAATAATAAAGTCATTTTTCTGTGTGTGACAAGAAGATAAAATCAAAGAGGATGCCTAATTTTTACAGCTGGAATTATAAGCACTTGTCTGCCATGAACTTCTCCAAATTCCCTTCCCAATACCATCAAATAAATCTTTCAAATATATTACTGATTTCAGAAAGAAAACATTATATTCTAGTTGAATTGCAATCAGAATATAGGCTAAATAGAATTAAGGGTCTATATCTAAACATAAACTTTATGCAAATATTTTGTAAAACCTTAGCTATGCATTCTAAATGGTTGGATTCCAAAATATTAGATTTGAAAGCTATTCATAGGTTATATTTGGTAATATTTCATGCAACTCTCTTCTGTACTCCAGGTTGAAAATTTATTTAATATGGAGAATCCTAAAAATCTTAAGCTGCTGCCCCATTATGTATTTCCCTTGTCTGTCCAACTCTAGTATTATCCTCCTGCCTGGACAGCTATAGAATAGAGCTGTGCTCACAGCACATTTTCTTGGTTGGGAGCTTCATGCTGCATTGAAGCCACAGTCTGTCAGTGAGTCTCCCAAAAACATGGGGATGTTATTGATCTGGTTTTCCTTCATGTTATCTTTCAATGCTTGATTTGAGTTGACTTTCAGTGAATCAGTGAAAAGCTTACTGCTGAGGCATGAGAATTCAGTGACAGCTTTCAGTGCTGCACCTCTTATGAAGAGATTTGGCTGCATGTAAGATACAGTTTAGTTGTCAGTCCTTAGCACGCAACTGACACCTTAAAATGATCCATAATCTGTTACAGGATTATTTGTGTGAGAACTCCTACATGGACTGTACAGCCTGCTGGGATGTCAGTGTCAATGCTGTACTCTGTACATAGGCATCTAACAGTAGTGGTCTTGTGATTTAAGGGACAAAGCCTAAAAAAGTGACATTTTCAGAGAGCAAAACTATTATTAAAAATTAGGCTAAAAGAAATGGCATAACCATCTGCAGAGGTACCTTTTCCAGAGAGATGATATATAAATATGTTGCTTAGAAGACTTGGTGAAATCCTTAATATAATCAATTGTAAATCAAATTTCGAATATAGAGGAAGATGCAATCTAATTATAGTTTGTGAGTTTGAATAAAGATGTATGAATATGGTGCTATAAATGGATAGTAAGATAAATGACACATTTTTATGTTCCTTCCTAGGAATAACTCAGGGGGATGTAAAATATCTTCAGAGATTCCAATGGCTAGCTATTTAAACCTAGCATAATAATATTCTGAATTAGTTCATGTAGTGGAAAAATAGGAATTAATGTCCAACTTAGGAAATATTGGGCGTGTACTACAGGCACAGTCTTTGACATTATTTTATCATGGGAGTAACTAAGGCTGCTACTAAATCTGCTAGATGGCTGAGGCTTCAGAAAAATAATTTTTGGAAGGCCCTGTCTATATAAACAATACATTTAAAAACTCACAAAATTCATAAGACCATGTGTCTACAATGATCTGTCAATGAAGACTTAGAGAACAATGGGTAGGGAAGAGGTTCTTATGTATTTTTTATCACCCAACCAGTATACATGAAGAGTCTTCTTAATGCCCATGTGCCATTTTTCTCTATTGTCAATTGTGCCGTAATTCGTTAATTTCATATCCCTCACTAAGACATAAAGTCAAGATGGTATTACCACTCATGATACCATGGCTCTTCATTACCTACTTGTATTTAAACAATATAGATTTGCTTGCCTCTGAAGGTCCTTAATACTATGTATTTAATATTACTTATTATTCATTTGTATCCTTCTGAAAGATAGGGTCAAGTCCTAACCTCTGGTACTCTTAACCCATCGTGAATATGATATTATTTGGAAATAGGGTCTTTACAGATATAATCAAGTTAAAATGAGGCCATACTGGATTAAAGTGAGCCCTAATCTAATGAATTGTAAATCAATGACTTCCTTATAAGAAGAGGAAAATTTGGTCACAGACACAGAAGACACAAGGGAGATGATATGAGGATGGAGGTTGTGATTGGAGTGATGTGTCAACAAACTAAGGAATGATAAGGATTCCCAGCAACCTCCAGAATCTAGGAGAAAGGCATGGAACCTGTTTCTTCCTCGAGCCTTTAGAAGGAGTCAACCACGTTGACACCTTAATGTTGAACTTCTGGCCTCCAGAAGTGTGAAAGAATAAATTCATATTGTTTTAAGCCACTCAGTTTATGGTAATTTGTTATGGCAGCCCTAGGAAGCTAATGCACTGGTGATACTGCACCATCTAATATGTCACGCATGAAATACTGGCTTTCAGTGACTCTCTCAAAGATTGCAACTTCAATTCATTGATGACGACTACAAATATAAGTCTTACCCAGAGTGTGCAGGAAATTGTGAATGCTAACTCATTTTTTGGTCATGTTAAATTTACCATTTAGAATTTTATAGCATAAATGTAAAAAAGTCCATCTTCCAACCATGTATTCTCTTGAACTCTTTAGGTCACAATCATTACATTCTTACAATGATCTTTTTCAATATTGACTGCACCTCTGCCTTGCTTTAGTGAGGAAGATAGGCAAAAGACTTGTGGGTGGAATATGAAGAGAAGTCCAAATTACAAAAGGAACATCAGTCTCTCTTGGGCATGGCTCAAGACTAACCCAGGAGAGCACAGCATCATGACCTTGATTGAAGGCAATTAAGGACATCAGTTGGAAGGACACTTTGGCATTTCAGAGCAATAATATCAAATCCCTTGCAGGAGATACACATAAGTCACCTACGGGAGACTGAGAAATATGTTGCACAGAATCTGCTACATACAAGAGATATGTGGTGAATACTCTGAGTGCCAACAATAGAAGCTGCAGAGGATAAAAGATGTGTTTATCCACAGGTGCTGTAAACTGAAGGTGGCCCATATCTTTGGCCAACAGATGGGGCAGAGACTTAGGCCTTCAAGGTGTAAGGAAGATACTGACAGAACTATGTAGTAAATTATATGCTTGTTACAAATATTACCTAGCATCCATATGCTGTCTTCATCATCCTAAAAGATAACTTGCAGCTCGAATACCTAAGGGGAGGTTGTAGTCTCAGCTCTAGGGTTGCAATTTTTTGGTCTAAGGATAAACCAACCCCAAGAAATTAGGTCTGTCATGCAATACAATATAATTCTAGCTAATTGTGTAAAAGTACCCTTTTGCCAAATGTAAACAAGGCCCTGGTTATTTCTGGTAACCATCCTGGAAACTTGAAGAAAAACTACTTCATGAAAAGTTGACAATTTGAGAAGCAGAAAAGAAAGATACAAAGAATTTGGCTTTTAAATGATGAAATTGGGCTTATGAATGAATCTATATGAAGCCAGCACTAGCTCTGGACTTCTATCTTCTTATTTATTCTGAGTTGGGTTTGGAGTGGTGTTGGAGAATGGTACTAGAGGAGGAAACCAGTTAAAATTGCTGTTGTTTGGATTAACAGTTTGGACTACATGGTGCAAACTATTGTATTAAAGAACTTAAGCCGGTTAAGTTATAAAAACTTCATACGTTAGAATGATCCATAATCTGTTACAGAATTACTCACCTGAGAGCTCCTACAGGGACTGTACAACCTGTTGGGGTCTCAGTGTCAACAATGTCCTTTGTATATAGGTATCTAACTATAAGCAGTCTTGTGATTTAGGGGACAAGCTCTAGATAGTGGCATATTCAGAAAGAAAAACTATTATAAAAATTGGCATAATCACCTACAAACAAAAACAACAGTACCTGCATTTATTTTTTCAGTCACTGGGTTAGA
Source organism: Camelus bactrianus (assembly GCF_048773025.1). NCBI lineage: Eukaryota > Metazoa > Chordata > Mammalia > Artiodactyla > Camelidae > Camelus > Camelus bactrianus. Next base: position 39,316,814 of record NC_133540.1, read on the forward strand.
CACTTCAGTCATTTTGTCTTAATTCTTGCTTTCTCAGCAGGCATTATTATTTCCATTTTACAGATGAGGGATCTGAGATTCACTGAGTTTAAGCAAGTTGCAAAACCATGTATCTAAGAACTGAAAGCACTCAAATTTAATCCCAAATCTCTTTGTTGTAATGACCATGGTCTTTCCATCACGGACTACTTTGAAGAAAGACATACAGAAGACCCAAAGATTGGCTTTGCAAATATGGTTAGTCGTATTAAGTTAATGTTTTGTGTTTTCATTGTCATATTTTTTTTATCACCAGTGTCGTAATCTGCAGCACGCACATATACTGAGCACAAGTTGAGAGGAAGGGCATAAACTTAATTATTTATCTATTTGTTCTCTGATGTTTCTACTCTGAAATAAGTTTTATTGAGTAGCAAAAGAGCTAATATAGGCATCTAGTGCCTTCAAAGTCAAACTGAAAGTTCCAGTACCATTTATTAAAATACAGATTTCCAGAATTACATAGAAATTAAAGGCTGAAGTAATTGAGCCCCAGATTATCTAACATTTTTTCCTTGAATTTATAAAATTTATCAGTGTTTTGGAGAGTTTTAGTAAAATGCTCTGTGTGTGTGTGTGTGTGTGAGACAGAGAGGCAGAGAGAGGCATAAAGAGGCAGAGAGAGAGTGACCTAACCAAATAGTTATCTTATGCAATGGAGAGCAGCTATTACACTGGCTATGCTATACTGGCTTCTTGATATTCTTGCAGTGGTTGCTGAACTACCCATATCTTCCCAGCCCTGGGGTTACTGACACTACTCTTTTCACTTTAACAGATGGCACAGTCTTCTATGTCCTGGGACATGAGGCTCAAGGATTAGAGATGTGACTGTGACTCTAAGGCCTTAAACCACTCCCTGCACTCCTACTTCCTCCAGATTCAGAAAGAGTTGTTTGCTCTCTTTTCTGAGACCTATCTTCATATGGTGTATATATTTCTGTAGAAATACAGTCTCTCCAATGAGTACCCTGTTTTCTGCTTTTATCTAGAGCAAGGGCTTGCAAACTTTTTTTGTAAAAAGCCAGATGTTAAATATTAGGCTTTATAGGCCAGATGTTCTCCATCACAACTATTCAAATCTGTCATTGTAGTGTGAAAGCAGCCATAGGTAATATGAATGGATGTAGCTGGGTGCTAATAAAACTTTATTTACACAAACAGGTGGTTGATGAAGTTGACCCATGGCTTGTAGTTTGCTAATGCTAATGCCTGGTTAGAGCATCACTATGTTACTTGTCTTCTTTTACTACAAATGTATTCAGTTTTGAACTATCTTGAGATACCATTTCAGTATAAAAAATCAGGAAATCAAATTATCCTGAAATAAAATATTTAGGAAATTTTTTTCTGAAATATGTATGTTCTCTTTACTAATTTTTCAAACTGAATTTCAAACCCTTACTATCTATCTTCAACATATTGCTTCTACCCCTTCTCTGTACAGACACAGACACACAGTCACACTGTGCACATGCTCCTCAATCTAATATTGATTGCCTTCTCGGCAAGCCTAGTGCACCACCACTCCACAATAACATAATGTTGGTTTTATTTTTCTGTGTGCTTTTTTCCTATAGTTTCTACTCCCTGAAATGCCCACTCAGACTTTACCTACCCAAAAGTTGCTCATATTTCAAAATTTATTGTGCAGAGCTAGAATGAACATGGATATTTATTGTTTGTGTGAGTACTCTAACCCCTGATGATATTTATCTTAACTAATATGGCATTTATTGACTGTGACAAATTACTCCCTGTGTGTGGGGGTGTGTGTAGGTATGTGTGGTGTGACTGTGCATAGGTGTGTTTTACTGCTGCTCTATCATCTAGAGATTTAAGAGTGAGTAATTCCTGCCAATGTGGAGTTCACATTCTAGTAGATGAGACAGTCATTTGAGTCATTTTTTGTTTCCATATGATCTTTTGCTTTTATTAAGCAATATTGTGTGGTATATCATTCCTTCTCATTAAGATTATAATATACATGAAGACAGAAAATTGTTCTAAGTTTTGTATATATGTATCTCACACAATAACTAGTGGATAAATGTTTTTATTGCTGAAGTTCAAAAATAACATACCGAATTAAATTAAAAAGTGAAGTTTCTGTTTTAAATTACCTTTATTTTAAAATTTTAGATATTATAATTTGCCACATTTGTCATATTTTTTATTTGTAAGAGCACCGTGGGTCTTATACTGTTGGTTACGTCTTAGGTTTCTCCAAAAGTTAGAGTTTCAGTGAAGAGTAAACCATATTTTGACCCTGCGTAAAGAAGCAGTGATACAGGTTGAGTGAAGAGGCAGGAAGCGTAGGAGAGAAAAGACATTTGGGCTGATTGTCAAGAGACTACAGCTCTCTCTTTTAACTTTTTTATTATCTGATAGGAAAAAAAAGCCTTTCCTGATAAACTATTGTTAATTCAAGGGAAAAAAAAGAAGAAAGAGAAAGGTAGAGAGGATGGTAAGAGGAAAGCATTTTTCTTGATTTCTTGCCTCCACGCATGCGGCAGAAATATTCAAGGAAAAAATATGCAACCATAGGCCCAATGTGGGTCACTTACAAAAGGATTCAGTACCATCTCTTTAAACCTCAACTATTTAATTGATAAATTAAATTTTTAATTTCTAAATCAAGTGACAAAATGTATCAGAATTGTACATAGGCAGAAAGGGCACAATTCTAAGTCACCTGAATTGAATATTTTTACAAAGGATATTTCTCACCCTCTCTTATGATTACTTTCACATCAAGTATACTTGCCTGACTTTCTTTCAACATAAGGATGATGGCAGAGGCCTGATATTTAATTAAGACCTATCTCTTATTAACTAATGGTTGAATTTGACACCTCGTTGCTATATTCTAACAGGGTTGAGCTTTTGTAAGGGTTTTGGCTGAGATCCAGTCATCACAGCTGTTCTTGTATGATCACTGCTTCGAGAAAACTAATTTTCCTACTTCTAAAGACCCTATTTTCAAATGTAATTTTGCCATGAGAACTTCTTTTATCCTTTTTTACACATAAATCACTTCCAATTGGAGAAATCCTTAACATTGGCTACTAACTGCTGTTCACAACTATTACTCATCTGTGATATCATTGTAAAGTAAACCACCAGAAACTATCCAACCAAGGGTCACAGGGAGGGTGCATTTTATTGTTAGAAGGTTTAGGTAGAAGAGCTTCTAGTCAAAAGAAAACATATATCATGAGAATATCATAAAATTATTAATGCATGCATTATATTAATTAATATAATTAATTAATTAATGCATTATAAATGCATGCCTTTATAGCATTTTATTCTTTTTATTCTTATAGACAAGATTTAGGCTTTACATTAGAATAGGAAAGCAAGCCTGAATCCCTGAATGCACGTTTTCTTTTTCAAATGAATAGTCAGCATTTCTTTCTATGTTAAAAAGGAAGTGTTCCTTCTTCTCCATAGTGTCCTTCAACTGACTTTATTTTCTAATTCCAGATACTGGGAATATTCACAAATACCACATATAGAATGAATTCTAATGTCCTGGAGTGCAAGCATGAATAAAATGGGTTTTCTTTAGGAGCTGCACTTAGACATTAGAATAAATCTGGGCTGTAAGTTTGACACTGTACAACTGGCTTAAATGTAGCTTTTCATTGGGATAAATGTGGTTTTGCAACAGATTAAATATACTTATGTAATTATTGTGGTTGGCACTTATGGGATTGTGATTGTGTAAACTCTAAATTCCAGGGAAAATCTGGGCTTTGAAATATACATGGTTAAATTTGTATTCTGACCCTGCTAAATTCACCTGTGTATGACATGCCAAAGTGCTCATAATGTCTACTAGCACTAAAATTTCTCATTTGATCCCTTATATGTCTCATTTTGCCTTGGACTACAGTAATTTTGAGTCTTGATCAACTGTTTCCTCTTCTGCTTAGGCAGTCCTATTTAGCATATCAGTTGTTCGCAGTCTTTCAACTTTCCACTTGGTCCCCTCAAATTTGAATGATGTCTAATTTTACCAGTCCTGGGTATCCACTGGCTGTTAAACTGAGAGCAAATACCACTTGACATAGAACCGCCATCATCAGCTATCATCAGCTATCACAGCACTCTGTGTCACAGCCCAACATGTGTGGTTTTGAGATATAATGTTGTTAATCATACAGAGACCTAAGATTAATACATAATTAACAGTCATCTTGGAAGGTGCATACTTTTTTAAAGTGTGCTTTAAATGGCAATATCAGTCTACCTTGGCTTGGCTGTAATCTTTTGCGTCTCTGCTGATTCAATTTATATATTTAGTTAAACAAATATGTATCCCAACTTGATCCCTTTTATAGTCAGATATCTTTAAACAACGGTATATCTAGGCATGTTAAAAATTTCTTTGTTCCTGTATTGATTATATAAAAGTCTAAACATTGAAGATTTTCAACAGGGCTCATAGGTGTGAGGCCCCACGCACTTACACGGGGCCCAACACTCAGATGTGCCTGCACTTGGTATAATGCTTGCTGTCTTTGTCTTGAAATTCTTAAGAATTTTCTTGAGCAATTTTATTTTTTACTGAGCTTGACAAATTGTGTAGCCAACTTGCTTTTGAAATTTGGCAAAGGCAGTAATTAATCTGGTCATAGGTGATTTCGGATATTAATTAAGGAGATATAGGAAAAGCTTTAATTCAATAAATATTTATTAAGTGTACACTATTTGGCAGGCCCTGTTGTTCTAGGTACTGGGGATATGTTGGTGTAGCAAACAGACAAAATCCTTGCATTTATGGAGCTTATGTGCTAGGGAGGAGAAACAAATAATAAATAGAGATTCTACATAATATGCCAGATGATAAGGATTGTGGAGGAAAACAAAATATTATAAGAGGAATAAATATAAAGACAGACAGACAGACATTACCCACCAGGACAGAGATGGGGTAGAATTTAGCATCAGTCTTTCTTTTTCTGCTAAAATCATCTCTGCCTTAGGATAAACTTTCCTCCCCAAACCTTTAAGATGAAAAGAAGTCATCAGTCTGTCATTTAGATGAGAAAATAGACTTGGAAAGTTTTTATGAGAAGTTATTGAAATCAAATTTGCAGTTGATTAAAATCTGTCTCTGACTCTGAACAAATTCTTTATTGTGGGAAATGGTGGAGTTAGAGGTCTCTATGACCAATACTTTGCATTAAATTCTGCCAACTAAATTTTTTCTGTACTCAGGAAAGCAAACCAGTGATGTGATGGGTCTTTGTATTTGTAATAGGAACATAACACCTTTGCAATTATACTTGAAGATTTATAATAAGAATATGTGAGGGTTATATATCCAAGATGATCAATTTTTCAAGCCATTTGTCATTTAAAAAATAATGAATACCAGAAAATTAATTTTATGGTATTATATGTTTTACCTTGGAGGACATTTGGTCCTGTCCAAAACACCCATTGAGACATTTGGTCCATTTGATAATACAAACATTTAACTTCATTAAAATTTTATTTACATTATTTTTATTGCAGTTCATGATGAATTCTGGATTTCACATTTATTCTTGTTCTTCCTCATCATGAAGTTCACCAGAATTACTCTTAAGTCAATAAGCAATTGCTCTCAGGTATATATCGATCTGATTATTGACTTTGTATTTGTTATATGTTAACAATCTCTATAATATGAATTTTATTTTATTTGTATCATCATGAGGTTAATGGCCTTTTTGAGTGTGACCACCAAGAATCTTATTCATGGCTTTGCTGTTCATCTTTTAACATTTTAATAAATCTCCAAATTTAAGTATTAATCACTACCATCAGCTTTTGAGATTTGCTATGCCAGCCTTCTGCAGCATTGTTCATCCTGTGTTTGATGTTCAGTTCTGATGTATAAACAGTCCAAGTTTCTGGTGGAAATCTTGGAGCTTCTGGTCTTCTTCTGCCTCTGCCACGCCTTCTGGGGACGTACACTCTCACTGTAATCCATTAGGTCATCTAATTTTTTTTTTTGAATTCTCCACAATGTACACCAAAATTTCATTTATATCTTCCAAAGGCAGGCATGAAAATCCAAACAACATGGAGTTACTTTTCATTGTCATATACTCTCATGTTAGACCCCACGAAGATATTTTTTTGCCACGGTGATTTTGAAAAGTGCAACAGGCTTTCTTTTACTTGTCCATTTGGTAGGAGTAGTTGAATCACGCACAACATAATCTTGAATTTTTCCCATGCAAATGCAAATACTTTCTCATATATATCTGTGTCTTCTCACCTTTTCATTATTAGTGCATAATCACTAGTGTAATATACCCCAGTACTACACTGTGCACAGTTAATAACTGAGTGGATGATTTGAAATAACTGGTGCCATCTTGTACCACTGAGTGATGTGGTACTGACACTTATATTGAAAACTGTCATAAGCTGTGTAAATAAGAATTCTTTCGTCATCTTGAGCACTGGAGTCATACATAAGAAATAGTTCTCCACATCTGATCACTGTATACGCCTCAGGAATTTCAACCTCATGCAATGAAGTAGAGTTTGGAGGTTGATGTGTATTTTCAATTCTATTCAGGTCCCTCTTTAATGACCTCTTCATTATGAATATCATGAAAATCACAGAGAGTTCTCTAAAGTGCCTGTGGTGGCACTGCATTTGGTTTTTCTTCTGTGTGTTATTTTAACCTATTTGGGGTTTTCCTTACTTCCTCTTTAACACCAGCATTATGCTGATGTTTTCCTGTCCCGTCTTGAATAGTTGGAAAGTTATCCAAATCCTGACTAGTTACATATCTGACATTGCAGGATCTCCACTCGTAGTGCTGGTACCTTTTAATCCTATTTTTGTTAAAGGAATGAAATGTTAAGAAAAACCATAATAACATTGCACTTTTTTTTTTAAAACTTTTTTGTGAGTATACTGTTTCTGCCATATTCAACCAATAATTTTCAAATGAAGATGTCATATTGCCAAGCAACAAAATAAGGGTTATTTTTTTTTCTTTTGTAGCCATCTGACCAATGGTCACTGATTTGCTGGTAGAGGAAATCTTATTAACATCCTATGGATTCAACGCCCTGTTTAGCCACTCTGGATCAACCAGTAGTTAGACACCAGCTGAGGCCCTCCTGGTCCACACTGATTGGCAGGTAAGTGCGGGCATCACACTCATTAAAACCTCTCTATGCTTCTTGAGATTTACTTCAGTTGTACCTCTATAGGAAATCAATTCAAGGAAAACATTGCCCATTAACCCTGGGCAGTAGGATAGTTGGTGGGGGGTTAATCAGATGCTGGTATACTCCTCATGGTGAACATTACACTGACAAGTGAGATACTTTGTAAAGTGTTTATATCAACACATTCACCACCTGTTTTACACAGTAGTCTGCACAGTAGTCTGACCAAGTTCTTCCTTTCAAAGTCTGCCCTTATTGAATGACCTAGCCACATTCAACCAAGTGTTCAGTGACATATTAATGCACCATGTATAATAAGATTCTATCCTTGATTTGTTATTTTCTATGCATTTCACTAACTGTAGGACTCTTCCTCAGTAATCATAGTTAATGTAACTTCTGCTTTTCTGCAAGATTCAAACCCCAACCCATCTCCCTAACTCCTTGTCCCATTATTAGCTAGGCTGCCAAGGTGAGAAGGGTTTTTATTGGCAATACAACCATAACATAGTTATAAGATCAATAAAATATGGTAATATTTTTATGTATTAATCTCATAAACCAAAAGTATAAATAAACATATGGACTATTTGAACCCAGGGACATTTTCTAAACAGAGATGTTTTTGACAGGACCAATATCAAGGACCATTTGTCATGGATAAATTATGCTCATGGATATTTTTGAAATGACCAAATTTCAAGGATCTTTTGGCATGGACCAAATGTTTCCATGGGTGTTTAGAATAGGACCAAATGTCTGCTAGTCCATATTCTATGGTTCAAATGCTATATCTTATAGTAGTATGTTATTTTTACTTAGACAGATGTGATATGTGTGTGCTAATTTAATGTACAAGTTATAAAAATTAGGCCATATGGAAAAACACAATTGTCAGGTACAGCACTCTATCTGTGATGCCTTCTAATTACCACAGCATCTTTACCATAAGAACTAAAACAAATGGAATTTCACATGTTCTCACAATTCATGCAAATAATATATCACCACCATGTTTTAAGATTTCATCATATAGACCCAGGAAACCGAATTAACTTTCATAAGTTTATGTAGTAAGTAAATAGGTCAGCTGATGAATGTGTGGCTCTTCAAAAGATTGAGTGACTTTATTTACATCAAAAATGTATATGTACACAACCTTAGCACTTTTAAAGTTTACAGACAGAATTAAATTTAATGGAAGTGTATATCACCAATCTCTGGCTGAATTGTGTAAAGTTAAAAATCTATTCATACCAGCAGCAGTGCCATCAAAAATAGTCATCATTACTTAAATTGTGACAGTCTTTGTCAAATACTATTGCTTTTGGCTGGACATTCTGCTGCTACTACGTAGTATATTAAACAGATACAGCCACCCCACCCCCGCCTTACTACCACAGCTTTTTTTTTTTTTTTGTAATGTGGCTGATATGCACTCATCTCTGCATTTGATTTTCTATATTTTTCCTACATTATATTCCATTTCTTTTTTTTTTTTTGCCTTCTGTTAAAAAAAAAGTAATTTTTATTTTTGAACCTCTACTATGTAAATTTTTAACATGTTTTCAATAGGATTTGAAGCAAAGTACATCAATTTGCATTTTTTATTTATTCCAGATAAGTTATACTCCTATTAGCCAAGTAGTTTCCAATATGTGCTTTTCCTATCATCTGTTCCAATAACTGGGGGGGGGGGGGGAATGTTTAATGGCTAATGATATACATGTGTTAGTATGTCTTTAAGATACTCTGTCACTTTGATGGGCTCAGTGCTTCTGACATAATCATCTAGCTGTTGAAATTTAATTTTAAAATTTGAGGGATAGTGGCAAAATCTGCAAAAGCTGTCAGAAATATTTTGAGGTTGAATTGAATTGCATACACTATTCCGAATTACCTTGATGTCTACTTTAAAAAAAAAATTCCCTTTGATTCCAGTTGTAAAATCTAGTAAACTAAAATTGAGACTATTTTCTTGGAAAGGTAATGGTGTTAATGCATTTATAGGTCATATGTCTTGTTCAGAGTGCTTGAGTAACTTCTGTAGGTTTGTAGCACTTCATGTGGAAGGACTCAGAACATACTGCATATGTTGTTTACATTGCAGCCTTCAAGCACTTTGACCACCTAAAGTAATAAAAATGTTGGATAATTTATTATTGCCATTAAGAATGTAGAATACTTTTTGGTTAAAAATAAGAGCATCTAGTTAAAAAGTGAATATTCCAAAATAAATCCAAAAAAATAAAGTTTCAAATTCACATTGTTAATAACATCAATTTAAAGCTAGAAATATGAAAGTCAAAATAATGTTTACATTTTTTCTTTGTTTTTAGTCTACACATCTTAAAATTTAAAACTACATTGGCAGACAAAAATCCAACAAGGTTGGTGAAAATGATAAAATATCTGCAACGTATATAAAATCATTGAGATTATAACTTTTCCTGTCTAGGTATTCCATGACTTAGGAATAAATAACCTACCTACTTTGCTTATATTTGAACGTACAGTGAGGAAGAGTGGTCTAAGGTGGTAATTCCTGAGGGTAACTCACCTTCCCCATAGCTCTCGTTGGGGAAGTATCCCTCCTACAGTGAGGAGAACGAGGGCTGCTCTCATGGACCTTAAATTCCAAAAGTATGATTGTTGCTTTTCATCAAAACATGGAGACTTTTCAGATTGTGGTAAGTTGTGTACCTATTATTTCTCAGACTGCTTTAGTATCCTATAAAGGCACACTGAAAAATCAGTCTGCCTCAAAACAAGCAAACAAATCACAATGACAATAACTTCTGGGGTCAGAATATCTATAACAGAGTCACTGATAGTTACTAAGTGTTTCTATACAGTCCATACCAAGTGCCAACTCAATACCAAGTCCTGTCTTGGGGTTGGGGGATAATAGTAACACAAGGGACATGACTTTCTGCATCTCCACTGTAGTCATCACGCAGGGTGGAGATAAATATTTCTGGCAGAAAGAAAGAGCACATTTAAAGATTTAGATGAGAAAAATATGGGACCATAGGGACTAAATCAAATAAATTCAGTGATAGCTACTGTATTATAGAGGGTAAAGAATACTAGTTTAAGAGGCAGGTTTAGAGAGAGAAGGGACCAGACCATGATGGCACTTGTAAACCATGTTTATGAGTGTAGACTTTCTCCTAATAGGAAATAGAAGCCATTGAGTTGAAAAGAGAGAAGTGCCATGTTCAAATAAATGTCTTCCATGTTAGGCAACTGGTTAGACATCAATACTATTTACTTAAAAAGGGATCACTGGAGAGGAGGCAGGTTTGGGAGATGATGAGTTTAGATGTTCAAATGTTGAGTATGATGTGTCTGGAAAACACTCAAGCATACACTTGCAATTGGCACTTGAACATTTATCTCTAGCAATCAAGAGAGTGGAGTGATTTGAGACAACAGCTTTGTAGCTTAATAGAAATAAAAGGAGGGATCAAAAGAAACAAATGTTGCCAAAAGATCAGTTAAATGCAAATGAAAAAGGAAAAATATCTATCTTCAGTGAATTTAAGGTGAACAAGTTAAATGGTTTGGGTCCTAGATTCAGGGGAATTATGGGAGCAGAAAACTAATAGTAATCACTTAAGGAGGAAAAGGAGACAATTAATTTAACAGGTTATATCAGGAAATTTTGCTCTGTCATAGAAGAGAGAAAGAAGTAGCTGTGCAATGATTGGATTAATGAAGGGCCTCTTTAAGGGAAAAATTTTTAATATTTGAGTAATGATGGAACAAAAACCAGGAGCAAAGAGATCTGTTTTTCTTTCTCTTATTTGTCTAAATGGGACAATCTTGAGGATATCTGTAAAGACTGTAGGGTTTATGTATATATGTATTAGAAAAAGTTGAGCTTTTTTCTGATCCTAGTTTGGCCTGGGCAAACTAGAAACCCTGAGCAGATGCAAAAGATATTTTCTTGAAGCAGGAGCCTAATCTCAGGATAGACTTGGGGAGAAGTAAAGGAGAACTAACTGTACCTTGAGATTCTTAATTATAGGACAATGTGACCTCTGGCAAGTATTTGCCTCTGACTTTCTGAAATACTCCTTCATATATTGTTTATATTGTCCCTGATCTTTCAGTCTCTGCTAAAGCAGTGTAGTAAAGTCATTCCTATTAATCAGTCCTGTCAGTTCTGCCTTTTTCCTCAGGAAGTAAAGCCTGTGGATCTCAGAAATGATTCTTTTGCCAAGGCTGAGGGCAGCAACAGGGGAAATGAAAGGAAGACGATTAGGAAAGGGCAGTCTTACTGTTATTCCAAGTCAGAAACTGGAATTTGTAACTCTCCTGAACTGACTACCCTCTACACCCCCCACCAAAAAAAAAAAAAAAAAACCTTAAAAAGGAAAATATTAAAAATTTAAGTTTGAAGCAAATTAATATAAAGATTAAATGTCTTTTTTTCAAGAATGATCAAAAAGTCTCAGTTCATTCTTTTCCCAAGAAAATTTATTGGGTTTCTAATTTATTTAAATAAGAAATGTTGGCATAAATATGTGTAACTTGTTTTGTTCAAATCATCAAGATTTCTATAACAACACCAAAAAGCCTTAGTCTATAATATATTTAAAATGCTTTGGAAATGTAAATTAAGATGACAACTTGGAGCAGTACTGTTGATACAACTGGTTTTAATTATAAAACTATGAAAGGCCATATAAAATTTAAGAACTTTATGAAAGATATTAAAAATTTGGTAAGGGATGGAACTTTGAGTAAGTTTATATCTTAATAGGGCTTAACAAACTTTTTATTATAGAGAAGCAGCTAGTAAATAATTTAGGCTTTGCAAATCATTGGTCTCTATTGTAACTACTCAGTTCTGTCATGGTAGTTTAAAAGCAGACATACGTAAAAGAATGGGGTGGATGTGTTCCAATAAAACTTTATTTACAAAACAGGCTGAAGGCTAGATTTGACCCAAGGGCCATAGATTCCTATCCTAGATGCTAAAAATATATAGATGATGAATAATAGTCTACTTGAATAAAATTTATATAAAGCAATATATTTTGTGTGTGTGTATGTCAGCATCACATTTCTTTCTGGGAACACCAGCCATCATAAAATCATTGTGAAACAGTAAAGGAGATTTAATAAGTACATTTTCCTTTTTTTCTATTCAGGCAAATTTTGCTACTTTCTTTAGGTGTTTCTTCTTGTATATGTAAGGATTAGGGTTCACACTTTATTGGAGGAAAGCAAGGCAAAATAACTAGGTATTGTTTTGTTTTTAGTTTGGATTTTATTCTTTTTTTGGTTTCCAATTGCAGTTAAACAAGTTGCAGTCAGATTGGAAGATAGCTGAGAGTTTTCTCTTGTTTACAGACTTTTAGAAATCTGGTTATTAAGTCAATCATTCCAGAAAAAATAATTAATTCTTACTGTATGCTAAAAACCATAGTAAAAAAAATAAAATAAAATAAAAACCATAGTAGGTACTGAGGATTCATATCAAGTAAGACATGCCTCATTATCAAATGCATGTAGACAAACAATGTCTTCTAATATAATATGAGAAGAGCTACAATAAAATGATGTACTGGATGTTATAAGAACCCTAGAGAACGAGTCTGTTCAAACTAACAAGGAGACTGTAGGATATTAATGTTCAGGTAACTACTTAGAAGGCACAATGTCTTAATTATCAGAATAAAGTGTTCCACTAAAACAGTATGCTAATGTCTTATTGCTCCAAATGTCATTATCCATAGTATCAGGAAGTACAGTATTTTCTCCATGAATTTTTCAAAGACCTTGGCAAAAAGTTATAGTCTAAAATGTCCAATTTCCAATTCTAAGCTACAGAATTATGTAAGTAGGATCAGCTCACTATATCTATTCCTTCCACCTTTGGGTATGTTGCTTCACAGTTCAACTATGTGGAAATACGTGATGCTGGTCCTTTATTTTTTGAATTATTTTATGAATCTCTTTTCTGTGTGGCTGCACATCCCACTGTGTTCTTCCAGAGAAGATGATCTCACTCTCTTGTTGCTTTGGTGAGAAAAGTATGCCAAGTATTTGAATTCCCAAAGATTATGGCTCTCAATACTTGGATACTTCAGTTTGAAAATGCAGAGAGCTTTCAGAGGGGTAGATTCAAGAGAGATTCTGGTGTTTATCACCTCATAGGCTAAGAACTGCTCAACTTTTTCTACTCCCCAAGTATTTACTTCTAAATATTTGGCAGCTTTTTCTTTTAGAGTTTCATAAAACAAATGTCTGATTATATTGCCTTTTCCTGAATTTAAGAATGCAAACCTAAATTTGTAATTCTTAAGTAAGCCACCTATTATTTTTTCATAGTGTTCTCTTTTATTTCTCTTTAAAAAAAAAGATACCCTCAGTGAAGTGGCATCTTCTTTGCTGAAGACAAGGTGAACAAAACATAAATAAATAAACCCACACATGACAAGTAATGTTAAGTATACCATTCAGCTATACAAATATTTAGTATTCACTAGACAAAAAATGCCATAAATATATGATCTGTGTCTTACTAGAATTCTGGCACTCTGGCACTCTAGAATGCTGGCATTCTGGTACTTTAGAATACTGCAAAGACCACCTTCCCCCAAATCTGAAAAGCCTAGCTACTTTTTACTGTTGCCTAACACTGAACAAATTTTAATAGTTAAGACATATTCTTCATGTGCAGAGAGTTTCCTGCCTTCCCCTACCCCCAATCTTACTCCCCAGCCCAACAGAGTCCAAGCAGGGGTCTAATGTTAGAGATACATGATGCAAGTAATGTTACATTTTACCTTTTCTTTGACCATTACTTTTTCAAAGGGAAACATGCAGTAAGAAGGCTATAAAGAGAGGTATATCTCAGTTTAGAAGCCTAATGATCTTTGACATACGTCCATGAGATAAAATATGTGTATTGTACCTTAGGGAACCAAATAACAGGTGGTCAATAAATGTGTCCTGGTCCTACCAGTTTTAGAGATGGGGATCAAAGGTACATAGTAGAAAGGGAAACAGAATTTTTTACTTTCCTTCCATATTATTGGAAAACTGCAGCAAAGCTACCTGTAAGAGGTGGTACAAGCTATATGGCTACCTGTAATATTAGACCAGAACCTCAAAATTTGGATGATATAGCTCAGGACAAGTCCCTTAACCAATCAAAAAGCTTCTCAAGCATTTGATTGTGAATTCATTCTCCCACGTTGACTCTGTACTCTTCTTCCCAGAATTAATTCTACTTTAATTTGAAATCCACAAGTAATACTGATGATTAGACTTTATTAACTGAAGTATGAATAAATTATCCAGGATACCGATAGAGAGCTGATAAATAGACACAATGATTAATAGTGTAGTCTCATTCAGTAATTATGCAGGAACTGGATATATCCTCTGTCAACAAGATACCCTACATGAGAACATCTGGCTTTTCCTTTGTCCTCGAATAACCAATTCAGCAGCCTTCAAGCAAGTATCTTTAAAGGAAGCTTAAATGAGTAAAGATTCTTATGATACTGCGATACTTCTTCCCCAAGAGACAAGAATAACACATAGCAAGTTGAAACTGAAGAAAGTTGAATGAGTGAATGATTCAATCAGCAAAGAAATGCAATATGAATTCAGAGGCAAATCTAAAACATGTTATAATATTTAATTAAATTTCAGTTTAATGTATTCATCATCCACCACATATTGAGTATCTACTATGAATTGGCACTATACAACGGGCTGTAGACGTAGCAATAAATAGTTCATCCTTGCTGTGAGAAGTTTGCAGCCAAGAAAGAGAGAAAACCCCAGAGGAGACTGCAGTATTTGCTGTAACAGTGTAAGTACAGGAAGTCACAAGAGTATAGGAAACAATACCTTCTCCCAGGAAGAATTTGCTATAGAATGGAAGACCTTAGCCCTTCACCAATTAGACAGGATGTGCCTCCCTCAATTACAGTGAGAGAGGAAATGTGGAAAGAGTGGCCAGAAAGGCTATTTTTGCAAAAGTCTCCTGAAAGAAATGGGAAACCAAGAAAATAGGTGTTCTTTTCTAATACATGTGGCCTACGATGACAAAATTAGAGAAAATGTAGGACTTTTGTTGTCTGGTGATAGAACAGGGTAGCTTCTATTACTTTTTATGTTAAAAAAATGCCCCCAGGAACTATGTGGGAGCCTTCAAGATACTGTGAGGAAAGCTAGCCTGAAGACACAGCGACACTGGAAAAGAACTAGAGCCCAGTAAACACAACTGCCTGAGTACTGCCTTAACGCTAAACATTTCAATCCTATAAGTCAATGCATTCACTTTATTAAGACAATCAAGGTTGTTTTCCTTTTAAACCAGTGAATATGACAGTACTTTTAACTGATATTCACAATGATATAAATAAATTGTCCTGAAATATGTTTTAAATGTCCTTAAAGATTTTTATGTCAAAATGTGTCATATGTATCTGTATCAGATTATGTATTTGTATTATATACATTGCAAAACCTAGGGTATATGACTGCATGCTAGTATTCCAGGAAGCATACACAGTGATGTGCTAATTTGTTTCACTTCTAATAACATTGTATTCCCTTTTTGTCACATTGAAACATTGCTTGTATTGGTCACTGGCAGAGGCAGTCTGCCTAACTAGATGGGCCAGAAATCTAATCTGGTGTGACAAATGAAAGAGACACATAATTGGCTATGTAAATCTAGGGTGGAACTATTATCAATTTTAAGCAATTGATGTTATCAGAACAACATTATACACAGCACAGGTGATTACAATTACTGTGGGGAATCACTGACTGTTTCTGTAATTTTCTAGTGGGTTATAAAAATTGAACAAACTTTTGGTAACTGGTATTTTACTTGCATATGGTGATGATCTGAGTTTAGCTTCTTTGATGCAAAATGGCTCTCACCATAAAGCTGTTTTCATCTTATTGTGTTAAGTATCCATCTTTAAGCATAACATGACTGTTTATTTTACTTGAAGTATATAAGCCTTTAGCTTTAGACCATGTCAGTCTCTTGCCCGCAGTATCTGCCAGATGGGGGCACTTGTTTTGTTGACCTCAGCTTCTGTTGTCTCCACTCCCCTCATGATCTAGTGAAACTTTCAAAAACACAAATATTTCTATTTCTATTGCTCATGCACTTTTACAGTCACTCTAATTTTCCAGAAAACTGAACCTTTTGAGATTTGGGGGAAACTGAAATTATATAGCTGAGAGTTGAGAGAGAAACTCTAACTAGGCCATATACAGAGTTACATACTAATCACTTCCTGGCTTGCATCTTAGGGAACTGATGAAATTTAGCCCAGACTTGGAAATGTCACTTTTCTCAAGAGATTGTGCTATACTACTGCTTATTTCTTGTCTTGCATTTCTCCACTATATCTCAAAGAATTGGCTCATTCTCCACTTAAGTTATTTTAGTAGGTTCTGTATGATTTGGCAGACAGAAAGACACAAATGAGACAGTTCTCCATGTGCCCACGTTCACCATGTGCTTACAATTAAACTGCACTCTTCAGCATAGATTGATTTGCAGAAAACAACTTTCAACACAATATTCTGGATTCCTCTGAAGCTGCAACATTTAAAATATACAAGAGGTGTTAATTCTTTATTATGTCCCCAAATATAAAATAGTATTACAGCAGGACATAATAAGTTTCCATGGCTATGTAGGATTCTTAATGTAGAAGTGATCAGATAATTTGAAACACTCTTAACAGAATAATTCTAATGATAAGAACAATGATAAGGCATATTAACACACATTCATTTTTTGCCAGGCACTGTGTTAAGTGCATCACATTAAATTTGAATCCTTTCAACAGACCCTGCACACTTGAGATTATTATCCACTTTTTAAGGGTGAGGAGTTTGAGACTCATGTAAGTCGTTTACCAAAGGTCATGTACCTGGTAAAAGAAAAGGCCAGCACTCAAACCCAGTTTTGTTTCATGTACCTTTTAAATTATAGCACCAAGCTCAGCAGTCTGATAAAAAAAATTTCCATCACAAAATATATAATGGTCAAGAAATAAATATATTATGGGAAATATATTTTCTTGATTTAAAAAGAAATGGTGGGGATGTAAGGATCCAAAGGAAGGTAATATAGCTCTTCTGTGTGTATATTATACTCCAACAGAGGTCTTAGTTCAGGGTTGTTAGGCAAACACATTTACCCACCAATTAGCCAAATTCTTTTTCTTCAAGTAATACATTAAAACCATACTATTTGTCACATGTAAGATAGTTTAATTTTTTATTTTCTTATTTTTAAATGAAACAAAATGAGCTATTAAAAAGCAGTTTCTCTTGTGCAATGATTAAGACAATTATAATAATATTGACTCTACATAATAAAAAAAAATTCCAAATGGCTCAAGATTATCTCTGAGGATTAATTTGAAAGTATTTAACTGGTAGATGTATCCTGGACAGGAATTTAGTTAGTGTGACTATCAAAGGGTTTCTAAAATAAAGTTAGTTCACCATTATTATATATTAGAGCTTAATCAACCTTAGAAGTTAAAGAAGATTTGTGACAGACAAAGGTTATTTTGACAAAGTCAGATTAAGGATGAAGTAGGTCTTGATACACAGAAAGACTATTCAGTCCCCAGTGAGTCTAGTGATAATTAACATCTGATTTAAAGAACCACTGGGAATGACTTGGAATGTTTTAATTGGTCCACCTTACCTGCCTGCAGGTAAGGTAATTTTCTGTTGAGAGGATGATTTAAGCCTCTTCTTGCTTTTGTTTAAATCTCAGCATGTCTCAGATTTCTAAAGCACCTTTATCATTTGAGGCCATAAGGAAAAAGTGAATTGTAATTTAGCTTTCATCTTACTTCATGGAGAACCATAATGTTTCTATAATATTAAAGGGAGAGCTGATTAAGAAAGCAGGAATCAATCACAAAATAAAGGAAAATAAGTAGGAATGGATCTTTAGGTGTCTGCTAATATACATGACCTGGTTCTTTCATGTAAAATGTATCAGATTAAAATATATTTTAACTTATAAGAGTGATAAAGAACTGTTCACAAAACCACTAGGGGGAAAACTTGAGATACACTGAATTAGTACAAAGCCATACATTTGCTAAAATCTATCAATATTTGCCACTCCTATAGTGAAATTAGACATAAAATTACTGACTGTTAACTGTATCTCATATATATTTTTATTGTTGCATACTTGGAATGAAACCCATGGGAGGATGGTTATGAAAATAACAATATCCATTAAGAGTGCAGTTCTAATTGAAAGCATTATCAAATGCAGTAACACTTGCAGCTGGACCACTACAGAAATGGAAATAAATATGCAGATGGTCAAAACCAGTCTGCTGTCAGTGAACCATTAAGGCACATTATCCCAGCTGTCAAAAAATTGTCTATTTATATTGAGTATTCATCTTTGCTAAGTGGTAGACAGACAAATAAATCGTTTTATCTTTTAAGACTGCATTTTTATAAATTTACAAAGATAAACTGTTGCTCTCTGGAAAGATTTTGTATTGGTTTGGCCACTTTCTTCTTTTACTATAAGTCATACTATCCTAATTTCAGATTATATATATTATTATATTATCTATATTATGTCAATACATTATTAATTAAATATGTATATGTTCAGTAATAACTGGCTTATTTTAACATATGTGTACATGTACATTTTTATATAAATTCCTTTTACGTAAACACTAAATCATTATCATGAAGAAGATAGCTCTTAATTGGGTTTTGAGTTATGTAGTTGTAGATAACATGTTCAGAAAAGAAAATTTTAAAAAATCTCTTTGGATGCAGAGAAAAATGGGCAGAAACATATTTTCTTTCCTTTTTCTGTTACTTTCATTACACACACACACACACTTTAATAGAATAGGAATTTCAGTATTTTCATTATGCTGAGATAGAAATGCCAGAATGAGTAGAAAGTGGAGTCCTGCTGTCACTGAGAGTCCTTGAATCTCTAATTCTGAATGAGTTATCTGAAGGTTGCTGGTAAGCATAAGGGAAAATTCTTGTCAATCTGGTACTTAATTGGATGTACTTCATTCTATTTGTAATCTCTGGAGAAAAGCCCTCTCAAACAGTAGGCCCATAACATTTATAATTGAGATACTGCACTTGCAGCTTTGCTTTCATTTAAACTGGATGGAACTATGCTTCTAAGATTCATATAAACACATGGCAATACATGAAACATTCACAACAAAATCTGTGCAAGGTGAATATATATGAGGTTGTGTTTTAGGAAAAGTTTTGTCCTAAATTCCTGTTATTCTTCAGTAATTGGTTCCATTTATATGTAGAAATCATTCTTTGTTGTATCACATTTATGAGTATGGTGAAGTGCAGTGACATTCCTTAAAATGTTACTTTGATACTAGTAAGAATCAAACTTGTGATATGAAATATGTGAGAACATGTTCCGAAGTTGCCCACAGCCCAGATTCATCTTCAAATATTCAAATGGCTATGAAACAGGAAAAAGAATAGCATTGGAAACCACACACACACACAAAAAAAACCCTTGTATATACATGTCAAAAGTATAAAGACATGTCTGCCAGCAAAGTACAGGTAAAAAAAACAGAAAGGAAAAATGTGGCACATGACCTGCCACAAAGCACTTGTAATTTGAGAATGGAACTCATGATTTGAAGGAGTAAGGACTAGATTGCATCTGGGAAATCAGTAGCTTTTCCAGCAGTATTTCTCTGACACTCGTGAGGCCTTATTGAATAGAAATCCTGCCGTGCTCGTAACTGTGGGCTGTGGCTTAAAGCTGGTATCTGACAAAGGAAAAGTATCAGTCACAGGCAAAGTGACTGTGCACTGACCCTGCTGCTATTCGGCTACTATATCCATGCCAGGTGATAACTAGTTGGCTCCAGCTAGAGTCCAGATGCTTCCACAGCAAAGGAAAATCACCCAACCTCTCCTGTCTTCTCTCAATATCTTGCCTATTATCATATCTCTCTAACAACCAAATAGACTGCAGGAAATCTAAGTGTTCTCCTTCATTTCAACTTGAAAGAAGACATGAGTGTTTCCAATAATCTCTGGCAGACCCTCCTCAATTCACAATATGGAAGTTAATTTCTCTTCCTGTTGAACATGGAACAAAGGAAAATATTATCTGACACGAAAAAAAATTTTGCAATTCAGACGAAAGAGTACAGTATGAAGAAACAAACATGTCTCCCTATGACAAAGAATTATAATGACACAAGAAAACCTACAGAAAATGTGTAATTTTGTTAATTTGTATTTTTATTTATTAAATTTAATATTACTTCCAAAACAACTCACTCTTTGCCAGGTGCTCTTCGAAAGGCATTACAAATATTAACATTTTATTACTATAATAAATTATATTATAATCCCCTTTTCACGGATTTTATTCTTAAGCCAGAAATCAAGAGCATGCTTTATACAGGAAATAGAGGCTGCAGACACAAAGAGAGATGAATCTGAGTTCAGAAAAGGATTAGGGCTCCTGAGATAATATGTATTACACAGTAGGAACTCAGCAAATACTTGTTGACTTCAATTTTGTTGAATTTGGAAGATTTCTGATTTTAAAAATATAAATGTATCAGATTGAGTTATTCAAATATAAAAAATCAGCACTAAAATAATAAATAAGCACAAAAAGTTCCCATATAATTAAAAATAAATGATAGTGGCAAAAATTAAAATAATGAGAGAAATAAACATACGTGAAATATTAACAATTTTAGTAGTAGCATAAACAGAAGCCAGGATGAAAAATTGCAGAAAAGTAATGCTACATCCATGCCAGGTGATAAATAAAAATAAGATTTTTTTTAAAAGTTGAAGAAAATTTCTTTTTGTACAAGCATTCACAATATAGTAGTGATGATGATGATGATGATAACTGACATTGAACTACAGGCATAACTGAGATATTTCAAGTTCAGTTCCAGACCACTGCAAATCCCAACAAAGTGAATCACTTGAATTTTTTTGATTTCCCAGTGCATTAAAAAGTTATGTTTACAGCATATTGTAGTCTATTAAGTGTACAATAGCATTATGTCCTAAAATGTACATACCTTAATTAGAAAATAATTTATTGCTAAAAAATACTAACCATCATCTGACAACACAAGGTTGCCACAAATCTTTACTTTGCAAAGCACACAATATCTGTGAAGCACAATAAAGTAAAGAATAATAAAGCAAGATATGCCTATAATAATTATGATTAACTTCCAAAGGGCTCTGTATCTATACACTCACTTAATATTCGCAACTTATTAACCCTATTAAACCTTATTAAAGGAATACTGTTATAAGGACTTTGCAGAAGCAGAAATTGAAGTGCAGGATGAAAGTTAGAGCCTGGATTCAAACCCACAGAGCTTTTCCCTAAGTCCTTCACTCCAATCACCTCTATACCAAACTCTATTGTTGAAGAGACCCACATCTTAGAAAAGTAACTGCACTTCAAGAATAACAACAACAACAACAACAAAAACTACACTTATTCATGCAGAAATACATTTTAAAACGCTACAAAAAAAGAAACAAAACAACAACTTGGTGCCTAATAAGGTAGACATGAGAATTACAAAAATAAGTGCCAAAGACAGTGAATCCATTTCCATAGAGTTTTGAGTAAAATAAATCTGATTCAAATTTTTATAGCTAGTCATAGACAATCTCAAAAAATTTACTTCTTGAAATAAAGAGTAATTCAAAGACATACTTGCAGCCAACAGTAAGGTAAATCAAGTTATTCAGTAACATGGAATCTTGCCAAAAAAAGAAACAATAGTTAACTAAAAAATACAAAAACTATTAATAGGTTCATAAATTGTGATATATATGTCAATATAATATTAGATGCAGATGTTACATTATTAATTTAATTGTTTATTCAATAATACTTTCTGAAAGACAACTAGGTGCTTGGTCTTAGACATTCAGCAATGAATAGAACAGACAGATCCTTCTCTTATGTAACTTACTTTTAGTAAAGAGGGTGTAGTTACAATGAAAAAAAAAAATCAGGTTGTGATGAGTGCTATAAAGTAAAATAAAGCAGAGTAAGGAAATAGAATGAGGCCAGTAAGGAAAAGCATTTGTATTAAGGAGACTCTTGAATGGGTGAAAGTGAGGGAGTGAGACTTGCAGCTATCTGGAGAATGATCATCCCAGGAGGAAGGGACAGCAAGTACAAAGGACCTGGGGTTGAATAGTGTCTGGCTGGTTTCAGGGAAAGGGTGAAGTGAATGAAGGAAGTGAGTTAGGTTCTAAGATCAAAGAAGGAACTAGATTTTTAAGCCAGGGGTTGGCAGACCTGTCAGATTCTGCCCACAACCTTCTTTTGTAACAACTTTTTTGGGAACATAGACATACCTATTCATTTGTTCACATTGTCTATGGCTGTTTTCACCTTACAGCAGCAGAGTTGATTAGTTTGCATGTTATGCTTATGCCTACAAACTGAAAAGATTTACTTATTGACCTTTACAGAAAAGTTTGCTAGAACCTGGTTTATGCCATTGTTAAATTCTGGGCTTAATGAGTCAGTAGGGAATTAGTGAGTAGAGAAGCCATGGAAGGTTTTTGAGCAGAAAAGTGATACTATATGACTTATAGAAGAAACATTATTGATGCCATTTAGCAAATGGACTTTATTGACGCAAGAGAAGGAGAAAGGGAGTACTTGGTGGATTGTTTTTCATAATCTGGGCAAAAGCTATTCAGAATTATGTTGTACACCTGAAATTTATATATTATTGTAAATCAACTATACCTCATTGTTTTCTAAAGAAAAGAATGAGAGAAGACTAACTGGGATGTGGTTCAAATAAACACAGCAATTGAGATCAATATACAATATTGGGGGGAAATCTAAATATGCTTGTTTATAATGTTTACTAGTTTATTTTTCAGCTACTTTGTTGCTACAACTACCCTCATTGTTTGCCAAGCACGGTTCTAAATGTTGGAAATAGTGTGGTAAGGGAAACACACCAACTCCCTGCTCTCCTGAAGTCCTGATGTGGACAGTTGACACCTGAACAAGTTCCTGTTAAAGTGCTAGTGAGTTTCCTGAGCTCTTCAATATAAAATTACTAACTCAGTCCCTCGTGCTAGCAAATAATGTTGCTAATTCTACAGAGCATTTGTCATTCTTGATTAAGATTAATCTGTAATAACATTTGTATTTGCACATCCTAGGTATTTCAAAACCCCTGGTGTCAGATGAAAATAAGGAGAAAAATCTTGAGCATATTCTAAGTTCCTTATGGAAATGGGTTAGCCTACTGCCTAGATTTGGAATCATATTAGGAATTTAACATTTCACAACAGAATGTCAATTCAGCTGCCTGAGTGTCTGAAATGTAAAGCATATGGATCCTTTTATCAACAGCACAAAATATTGGCATTTCAGACACTCATTAAAAATGTCAATCATAAATTAACTATGATGCCAAAAACTTGCTGGAGACATCTGATATTTGAAAGTTAGGATCTAAAAGATATATGAAGCATCCATTTCTCTAGTCAGGCAATCAAGAAACTGAAGTTCAAATGTTCACTGAGTTCCAAATTACATGATTTGCAGGAACAAGGAATTTGCTTCTTTCCCTTATGCCATTATTCTTTTGCTTTCAGAGAATAAAATTTGGTGGTTTAATGATTGTGTTCATTTATTCATAAATATTTATAGATTTATTGCCAACCATTGTGCAAGTATAAAGAACATAAGAAATAATAAACTTAACTTTATTTCATAACAAAAAGTATTGTAGCCAAAAGCCTTAGCTCTGTACTCAAACTAACCATGAGTTTAAATCCCTGCTTTTTTACTAATAAGCTCTATCCTTTTAGGTGAATTTTATTAACTTCCAAAACATCAATGTTCTTATTTGTGAATGGGGATTAATAACATATACCTGGTTCATAGAGCTCTCACAACAATTAAAAAATGATATTATAAGGACTTAGCACTGTACATAATGCTTAGTAAGTAGCTATTATGATCATTATCATTAATTCTGATTATCATTAAAATTACTTTTAAAAATGTTTATTTTGAGATAGTTGTAGACTAACATGTAGTTTTAATAAATAGGTCAGAGCAATTCCGTATAAACTTTATACTCAGTTCCTTCCAGTCTCAATATCTTGCATTACTTGTAGTATATCAGAAGCAAGAAATCGACATTGATACATCACTGACCTTATTCAGATTTGACAAGTTTTATATATACTCATTTGTGTGTGTTTGTATGTGTATTTAGTTCCTTGCAATTTTATCATATTATCTGTGTGACTATGACCATAGTCAAGATACAGGATAACTCCATTATAAGGATTCCTCTTGCTACCCTTCTATAATGAGAGCTCTCTTCCTTACCTCTGCCTCTCCCTAATACCTGATTACCACTTACCTGTTCTCCATCCTTATAATTTTTTCATTTCAAGAATGTTATATGAATTCAATGATATACAACCTTTTGAGTTTTTTCCCATCACTCAGCATAATTCTTTTATGATCTATCCAAATTTTCATATGTATGAATATCCTGTTCCTTTTTAAGACTGCATTGTATTCCATGGATTAGGTGAACTGTAGTACTATATTTAACTATTCGTACAATGAAAGAATTTAGTTGTTTCCAGATTTGGACTATTAAAAATAAAGCTGCAATGAACATTTATCTATGATTTTGGTTGAACATAAATTTTCACTTCTCTAGAATAAATGCCCAAGAGTGGAACTGCTTGGTCATATATAAGCAGATGTTTCGTTTTTTAAGAAATGTCGTACCTTTTCCAGAATACATGTCCTATTTTACATTCCCACCAGCAATGTATGAGGGATCTGATTCTTGGACGTCCTTGATGGCATATGATATAATCACTATACTTGATTTTAGCCATTCTTATTGGTGTGTAGTAAATATTAATGTGGTTTTAATTTGTATTTTTCTTATGACTAGCAATATTGAATATATTTTCATATGTTTATCTGATATCTCTATACCCTCTTAGTTAAATAACTGCTTTGTCTTCTATTTTCTGATTGGATTATTTGTTTTTTCACTGTTAACTAAAGAGCTCTTTACATATTCTAGATATCTTATGTTGGATATGACTTTAAAGTATTTTTTTCTCAGTTTGTGCTTGATTTTTACCCTTTTTACTGAATCTTTTACAGAGAAAAGTTTTTTTTTTTTTAATTTTCATGAGGTCCAATTTATGATTTTTTCTTTTAATGGATTGTGCTTTGGTAACAAGTCTAAGAACTTGCCACTTAGCTGCAGGTCCCAAAGAATTTCTTTTATGTACTTTTCTAAAAGTTATACAGTTTCATGTTTTGCATGTAAGTTTATAATCCATTTTGAGTTACTTTTGTATTACAGTGTGATATTTAAGTTGAGGTTCTTTTCTGCCTTTTCCTCTTTCTTTTTGCCTATAAATATCCAATTGTTTCAACACTATTCACTAAAAATTCTATACTCTATCCATTGAATTGCTTTTGCATTTTTGTCAGTCTCAGGCACATATTTATAGGTCTATATTTCAGTTCTCTATTCTGTTTCATTGATCTGTGGGACTGTCCTCCAACAATACCACACTGTCTTCATTACAGTCACTTTATAATAAGTCCTAACACCAGACAGAGTGACTCAATTTCACTGACTTTTTTTAAAGAACCAGCTATTAGCTTCATTGATTTTTCTATTGTTTCCTATTGAAAATTGAAAATTTTATTAATTTTTGCCTTAATCTTTATTATTTCCTTCCTTTGGTTTGCTTTGTTTTTATTTTACAGTAACTTTTTTTTTTCTGAAGGTAGAATACATGTTATTGGTTTGAGAACCTACCTTGTGTCTAAGGTAAGCATTTAGTGCCATAAATTTCTCTTTTAGCACTGTTAGTTGAATTCCACATATTTTAATATCTTTTATTTTCATTCAGTTCTACATAGATTTTTTAAACTTCCTTTTGACACTTTCTGTTGGCCTCATGGATTAATTAGAAGTGTGTTGTTCATTGTCATGTGTTTGGAGATTTCCTCTTATCCTTCAGTTATTGAGTTCTATTTTGATTCCATTATAGTCAGAGAACATAATCTGCATAATTTTAGTTTCAGTTTGTTGAAATTTGTTTTTGGCCCATGATATAGTCTATGTTGGTGAATATCTTCGGGAAAAAAAATGTATATTCTGCTGTTGTTGGCTGGAGTGTTCTATATGTTAGATCCTGGTGGTTGAGTGTAATCCATTTTTTCTATATACTTATTGATTTTCTGTTTAGTAGCTCTATCAGTTGACAAGAGAGGGATATTGAAATCCCTAACTGTGATTGTGGGTTTGTCTGTTTCTCTTCGGGTCTATCTGTTTTTGGTGTGTGTATTTTTAGGCTCTCTTGTTTGGTGCATACACCCACAATTTACTATTCTTATGTCTTTATGATTGATTGGTCGTTTTATCATTATAAAAATAAATTTTAATGGTAATTATTAATTATGTTGCCTTGTATACTTTTCAAGGAATCTTAAGCAATGTAATCTACATAAATTAATAATTAAATAGGGAAGCCTCAAACCCTAGTGCAGTAGTTAGGACAAGTTATTTGAACTTTAGCCAATGTAACTGGAAATACATTTTATAGTGTGGCAATAATAAGACACCAAAAAAGAGTCTTAGACTTTGTGCAAAGAAGTTTATATGGTACGTGTCTACCATTTTCATTCATAAATTAGTAAAATTAGTCATGTGGGTGTGTTGGTGTGCATGTATACGTATATTGAGCAGCTATTGAATAAGAAAGAGCTACTTACTATGCATATGGATAATGGTAGACACACTTGCAGTGTGATTGTGATATTACCTAACAAATTAGTCTGACTAAGCTACCAGTAAACTCCTTGGCTATAAACAGCAAGAGATAAGTAAAAGATAAAACAGCTCTGGTTATAATATGATCTTCTCATCTCTATTTTTCCCTGAAATTTTGTTGAGATGCAATTGACATATAACACTGTATAAGTTTAAGGTATACAGTATAATAATTTGACTTACATATATTGTGAAATGATTACCACAATGAGTTTGGTTAACATCCATCATCACATATAGATACCTAAAAAATGGGATCTTTTTTCCTTGTGATGAGAACTCTTAGAATCTACTCTCTTAACAACTTTCATATATACCATAGTGAGCCTCATCTTTGTTTCATGTTGAGATATTAATCAGCTAATATTTGTAATAGTTATGTTGTCAGTTATTATAAAAGTTACTTCAAGCCTTAGGTTTTCTTTTTTTCCACTAATGGATGCAAACAAACAAACAAAACAAATATGAATAAAGTGGCAGGGACTAAGGATCCTGTTTTTAGGTTTAATGTTTTAATGGCATGTGTCACAGCGATAGAAAAAGGTTTCATTTTATAAAGATAGTTGTTATAAGAAAAAAGTAATGCTTATATCTAAATCCATGTATTAGTTTTGCACAGTTCTTGCTTTTAAGTGGAATCTTTTACAGATTCTGTGTTTTATGTTTATTTTTTTATTTCGGTTTTAAAAGCCAAGTTGTCTAATTTTTTCTACATATTTCCAGTTACATCCTCACAAACTTGAGAATGCAAAAGGTGACTTACATTAGTGATTATGGTGGTCACATAGAAGTCCCTAGGGCCACTTCAGTTTATCTTTATTTGTTTACAGAGACAAATAAATGACTGGATGGTGTAGAATCAGATCAGCATCAGGACCAACATTTTCCTATCCATTTCTAACCAGGGAACGAGTGTGCATCTGTGTGTGCAGGTGCTATCATTTTCATAGTTTAAAAACTTTGTTTTAAAGTAAGGGGACTTTTACCACAATAATCCTCCATCCTCCTCTTAGACTTTTTCCCTTCAGTGATTCTGTTTGGCACCTTATGGGTTCTACAGAATCCTTTTCATGGAATTATTTCTAACCATGCTACTCTATATTTGACTTTTGGCGTGTCAGTCAGTAGATAACCTATATACTTGAGATGTTCAAAATACTTGGTAACTATGGTAGTTGAAGTTTTATATCTATACCTACATTTGTGTTGATATCTATCAGGCTCAGAGTGGGAGGTTTGTGTGGTGATACCTGAAAGGGGAAGAAACTTAGTTCTTATTTTCAGAATCTTTTTATATCTAGGACTGATTTCTAAAGACACTGTGGCTTAGGTCAAAACCCCTTGGGCTATAGAAATTGAAAAATAAAATTAACCTGTGTCCAATACTTCTTATACTTCTTTAAAATGTCATATTAAAAGTTTTTGACAATTAATATAAAGTATAAAATGACAGTATGATTTGTGGCACTCTGCAGTATCAGCTGCCCGCAGAGTCACTAATCAACAGGAAGGAAATGAATCTTGATCTTGGTTACTTAGCTCAACATCAGAAACTAAATTTTAGATTTCCTTTGAACACCTATTGTTGACTCAGTAAATGTTGTTCAGTGATTGACAGGTTCTATATGAGATGTGAGGGTGAAAAAGTTGTATTAGCTATCTATTGTTAACATAAGAAATGACCCCAAAACTCAGTGGCTTAAAACAACGAACATTGGCTGTTTCTGTGAATAAGGAATCCAAGTGTGACTTATCTCTGTTTCGAGGTCTCCCAGAAAGCTGCAATCATGATGTAGGATGGGGTTGTAGTTGCATCTGAATATGTGTCTGGGAGAGGACTTGCTTTCCACACTCATGCATGTGGGAACCGACAGGATTCAATTCATCACCAGTTATTGGTTGAAGGACCACCTTAATTCTTTGTCGTGAAGCCCTCTCCATGTCACAGATGAAAACATAGCAGGTAGCTGGATTCTCTCTGAGTACGTGAACAAAAGAGCAAGAGAGGGCACCCAAGGCTGAAGTCACTTTCTTTTTAATCTTGGGAATTCTGTCCCCTCACTTTTGCTTCATTTAAGTCCCTAAGTCTAGGTCACTTTCAAAGAGAGGGGATTATACAAGGGAATGATAAAAAAAAAGAGGCAGGGATTATTGGGGATCATGTTAGAAACTACCTATCACAAGGGTGTTGTTAACAATGCTGATGTACACAAATTATTTTCTTTAAAAATCCGTTTGATTTTTTTCTCTCTCACACATGTGATTAAAGAAAATACAGGTAAATGAACAGGAGAACAGACACACTCTGAAGATAATCCTGTGGGTAGCTATGGGATAGGGTGGGAAGTTAACCATATGAAAGAGAAGATTAATAAATTTAAATGCTACAGATGCATGATATCTCACTTTCTAATGTTTTAAAATATCAACTCACTAAATGTTTTAAAATATCAACAGATTTCCACCAGCATTTAAGACTATATTTAAAATTCAACAAAAGACAACCAAACTTTGAATTTCTGATTTTAAAATAATTTTCATAGCATTGATTTTTCCCATAGTGGGCAAAGAGATATCCAGTTACCATGTTTTGTCTTTATACAAATTGTTGAACAAAGTATAGACAACACTAGATCAAAAGAAGGCAAAATGTCTTTGCATAAAATGATAAGGGACTGTTTCATTAGTGAAGATTCCCATTCCCACACTTTAGAAAAATCAAGGTTGTGTTAGACTTGTTATTTTTATTTTGTAGTTGTTTGCTGCTAGTTCTTAGGTAAAGCATTACATTTTTCTCCTGAAATGGCCCCTGTTTTTAGTTTAGTTAATTGGAATGCCAGTTTATTTTATTACCAAAAAATTTGCTTACAGAGTGCACTAAGATGCAATGTGACTATAATTATAAATGTCAGCTGGTTGTGATATCTTCTTTCTTTCCATGACTTCAGAATTTGGAATCCAATATTACATCGTATTGATTTTTTGGTAAAATCTCTTGTTGTTGTATGCAATATTGAACCATTGAATCCCTTCCCTGCTGTGGAATTAGATGTGTAACCATTGTCTCATAATGAATATGCTGCCTAACAATAGAGTCCTTTATAAACACAACAATAACATTTTGAATTTCATCATTATGAAAGATTAGAAATGTACAATTTAATTCCCAGGGTTTTAGCGTTAATATGATGCTAGCTAAAATATTTACATTTTCAGTGCCAGTTTAATTAAGCATATTCATTGTCTTGAATCAAAACGTAATTTGCACTGGGTTTAAATATTTCAGCATTATGTTTGTACAGAGTTTGAACGCTGTCACAGACGGTCCTTAGAGTTAATTTTAAACTCTAGTAAATGAGTCATTTTAAGCTAACCCAAGCTTCTTGGTGCGTTGCAACACAGCTTTACATTTCCTGACAAATTGAATTCCAGCCAGGTGTCACTCTTTAGAATCCCCAAGGTTTATCTCTGCCCTTTCTGCTCTGACATACGCTTTTGACATACCCAGAAAATTGTGTGATAGAAACCTGTGGAGTGGTAATACCCTCTACAGCAGGGGTCAGCTGTAAAGAGCCATTAATGAGGCCTCCCATAAACAAACTGGTTTGAGCAGTGACTGTGGTGGAGGAAACAAAAAGAGATATGATCTACTATTATGTGTTGCATACAGTGCGAGGCTCTTACAACCCATTCTTCAGAGTGTTTTTCCAACAAATGAAAACAAGCTGATTTTTTTGTCCATCTCTCCCTGAAGAGAATTATTTGAACTTATTTGAATTTTTTTCCTCTCAATTTGAAAAGTATTCAATATTTACTTTTCTTGATGTTTCGCAATGGATATGTTATCTACTATCTATCTTCATTAAAGTATATCACATTTTGAAGATATGTCAAAGCACTTGAACTAAAATCAATAAGTATGTATTTAACTCTCAATAAACAGTTCCTAGTGGACCCCACCCTGTAGATTAATTGGGAGTGAGAATAATGAAGAACAAGAAAGGACATAACTACCCACAATAAATAAAAACTATCAAGTGATATTATTTAAATTAACCCATGAGAAATAAACAGAATATCCTGGTACAATAATATTATAAAGTTGTATTTACATATAATCTGCTTATGTTTGTCTCACTGACCCCAAATATGAATAAATGTAATAATATACAGCTAAATAAAATAAAGGATTATAGCATCAGTCACTACATAATGAAATGCTGACTTGTAGAGCTACCCAAAGGCTCTGCACTGTTTCTCCTTCCCACATCACAAGTCTCCTTGACTACTCTAACCACCTTTCTGTCTAGTCTTAACTCAAGTTCAAAGATTCTGAATTAAAGACTTTTCATTTACAGATCTCTCTCATTTCCTCATCTTAATTAATTCTAAGATAATAATACTAAGATAAAAATACCTGAGAGGTTATATTAATGTGGAAAGTTGTGTGTGTGTGTGTGTGTGTGTGTTGTGTGTGTGTATGTATGTGTAAATGACATCATTCTAACTGCCTTGTCAATGACTTAAATATAGAAGCAATGCCTTAGAAATTTACCCCTTGGGGAAAAAGCAAAGACATTATTTATAATTTTTATAATTCCCCAATAGGTAAAACAGTCTTACTTTGATTAGCCTGGTTTTGAATAGATTTGGAGCAATCTCAGCTCTCAAATACCCTTTTTCTGAGTTCTTTGTAGCTTTGATTTGTCATTTGATATGCCATAAACAAAGCACACCAGGGATGAAACCCAGCTCCTCCCCTCAGTGGGCTATGTTTCCTAAGAGAGGGACAGGCTTGTGCTTAACTCTGCTGTTAAGTGTTCTTGTCTCTTCTTACCATTACAGTCCTCCAAGTGTCTTTCTGGAGTCTTAAAATACACACCATGAATAAACTCCCCAAAGCCTCAAACCTAAGAAAGAAGTATGAAAAGGTGAAGAAGAGTGGGTATATGCAGTCTAGTGATATATTTTTGACTGCCCAAATCTTATTTTTTTCTAATTTTGATAAATAATTAATATACATCGTTCTATTAGCTTAAAATGTAGAGCACAGTGATCTGATTTACATATATTATGTCATGATGACCACAAAGGTTTAGTTAACATCCATTGCCTCATATACATAAAATAAAAAGAAAAGAAAAAAATTCTCCTGTGATGAAGACTCTTAGAATCTACTCTCTTAACGACAATATATTATACAGCAGTGTTAACTGGTCATCACGTTGTATATTCCATCCCCAGTTTTTAGCTTATAAGTGAAAGTTTGTACCTTTTAACTACCTTCCTCTAAATCTCCTTCCCCTAACTCCACCTCCTGCCTCTGGTAACAGCAAATCTGGACTCTTTTTCTATGAATTTGAGCTTTTTGTTCTTGTTTTCTTTTATAATCCACATAGAAGTGAGATCATACAGTGTTTGTCTTTCTCTGCTTGATGTATTTCATTTAGCATAATGCCTTTAAGGATCATCCATGTTGTTGCAAATTGTAGGATTTCCTCATTTTTTATAACTGGAAAATATTCCATTGTGAGTGTATATATACACACTTCTTTATTCATTTATCAATGGATGGACAACTTAGGTTGTTTCCATGTCTTGGCTGTTGTAAATAATGCTGCTCTGAACAGGTATCTCTTTGAGTTAGTGTTTTTATTTCCTTTGAATATATTCCCAGAAGTGGAATTTGCTGGATCATATGATAGTTACATTTTAAATTTTTGTGGAATCTCTATACTGTTTACCATACTGGTGTCCCAATTTACAACCTCCCCTCAACAGTGCACAAGGATTTCCTTTTCTCCACATCCATGCTAGCATTTGTTTATCTTGTCTTTTTGATGATGGCCATCCTAACAAGCATGAGGTGAAATCTCAGTTTGATTTTAATTTGCACTTCCTTAATGACTAGTTATGTTGAGCATTATTCACATTTCTGTTGGCCATTTATATATTTTCTTTGGAAAAAAATCTAGTCAGGTTCTTTGCCCATTTTTAATTATATTTGTTTTTTTGCCATTGAGTTCTATGAGTCCTTTATATATTTTGGATATTAACCTTTTATCAGATATATGGTTTGCAAATGTTTTTCCCATTCTGTAGGTTGTCTTTTCACTTTGATGATAGTTTCTTTTTCTGTGCAGAGGGTTTTTAGTCTTATGTAGTTCCACTTGTTTATTTTTTATTTTGTTGCTTTGCTTTAGGTGCAAAATCCAAAAGGTTATTGCCAAGACCAACATCAAGGAGCTTTTTTCTATGTTTTTTTTTTTTTAATGGGAGTTTAATCATTTTAGGACTTACACTTAAGTCCTTAATCCATCAAGAGTTAATTTTTGTGAATGTTATAAGATCTAAAACCTAAACTATTAGAATATCTTTAAGAGAAAGTAGAAAGCACTGGGGTCACCAAACACACAAAACACTAGGAGTCACATAAGTGGTTCTTCATCTTTTTGTTTTATGTCACCCAATGATAACATGACTCAGTCGTATAAATACTGTATACAGACATTCACATGAATTAAAGATTCTCAGTATATCCTTTACATGAGAAACAGTAAATGAAAATTATAATAACAAAGTATGTAGAGATTGTTACAGTAGTAATGGAATACTAGTATTATTATCAAACGTGGAATGATTAAATAATATTTAACATATAACATTCAGAATATTGATTAACTTTTATTTCTCTCTATCTTACATTGAGATTATGTTATTCAATTGTTGCAATTTAACTTGTACATATATACAGTGGGATCGACATCAAAGGAATCTGTTTAATGGCTCATGTGCTTGCATTTCCTGAGAGTTTCATTGCAATGAAAACCTCCAAAGGGAAACACCTCCCTTGGTTAACACAGCTTCTCTGATTACTGTTCCAAAGTTGTACCTTTTACTCTGGGGAAGTGGCAAATGAACCTCTCCATGGTCCTCTCTTCAGCAATGACAGATTCCAAGGTTTTGGACTTGGTTCATAATGACTTAAACTATATTTAAGTCTTGCCCCAAGACTTAACCTAACTTTGTAGAAATGACAAGAATCTTAAAATCATGAATATCTATTATGTCAGTGATCCCTGTCCTAATGGTCTGCTTTAAAAAAGGAATTGAAAATACATGAAATATTTTATATCATATAAGAATGTTAACTGGTACAGCCACTATGGAAAACAGGATTGAGGTTCCTCAGAATATTAAAGGAACTACCATATGATCCAGTAATCCCACTTCTGAGTATATAGCCAGAGGAAATAAAAACAGAATATTGAAGAGATATTTGCACTCCCATGATCACTGCAGCATTATTCACAATAGTGAAGATATGGAAATAACCAAGTGTCCATCAATGGATGAATGGATAAAGAAGATGTGGTATGTGTGTGTTTACAATGGAATATTATTAAGCCATGGGAAAGAAGGAAATCCTGACACTAAGACACTGTAGATGGACCTTGAGGACATCATGCTGAGTAAAATAAGCCAAATAAAGAAAGGCAAATACTGCATGGTGTTATATATGGAATCTTAAAAAAAAAAAAAAAAAGTCAAATTCGTAGAAATACAGAGTAGAAAAGTGGTTGCCAGGGGCTAGGCAGGAGGTAGGGAGGAAATTAGGGAGAGATCAGTAAAAGAGTACAGACTTTAGCTATAAGATGAATAAACTCTAAAGATCTAATGTAAAATATGGCAACTGTAGTTGATAACACTGTATATATAATTTAAATTTGCTGAGAGAGTAGAACTTAGGTGTTCTCATCAAAAAACAAAAAGGTAAATATGTGAGGTGATAAATATGTTAATTAACTAGATGATAGGAGTTCTTGCACAGTGTATATATGTATAAAATCACTATGACATACACTTTAAATATCTTACAATTTTATGTCAATTTTATCTCAATAAAGAAAAATATTTTATATTACAGTATAATTTCCAAATTATTTATAATTTTAGAAAGTTAAAATAAGTTGTATACACAAAATTAATGGGATATTATTGTTGAAATAAAATATTTATAGAAATTTTCTAATATAATGAAAAATGCCTATGTTAAATTAGATTCAATAATTATCATGAACTTTCAAAAATGTAATTGCTGTCTTAAAGCAATTAAGTAAATATTGAGGACATTTACTTTCCATTATTATAAAACTAAAAAAATGTTATGTGGATAATTCACATTTTGTTTTCTGAATTGTGACAAAGAAGGGTTATTTTCAAAAGAATCTTCTCCACTATGCATCAGGGACAATTCAGACAAAGGTATTATAAAAGATAAGAATCCTAAAGGCTGATATTCAGATTTCATTTAGCCCTTAGAATGTTATTATGAATAAAATTATTTTTTTAATTCTAGGTTTAAAAAAATAGTGCATGAATTTAAATCAGTGTCATCTATAAAAATGGAAGAGAAGTTTTCTATGCTTGCTTCAGTATACTTGATAATTCAGTATTTTAGAATATGGAATACACAAAAAGAGAATTAAGAGAACATAGATGTAAGAGATAATGAGAAAGAGAGAGAGAGAAAATGAGGGAAAATGACAGAGAGGAAAAATGTGTGTGTGTGTGTGTGTATATATATATATTTAGTAACAAAAAAGAAATAAACAGTTCTTATCAAAGATTTAAGTACCATGTAGTGCATGAAACATATTTGTGGGAAATGTGGGCTTTTGCTTTGTTAAAGGAAAATTAAAATTTAAGCAAGTGTACAAAAAAAATCTCTGATGAGGCAATCTATTTGATTAAGGATTCAAGGGTAGAAACATTAAAGCTAGGTATGGTTCAAAGCACTCACACCGTCTCAGTGTGGCTTTGCTCTGAGAGCAAGCACAGAAGTTATTTGATTGATGCACCCTTTCCTTCTCCAGTGTCTACAATTTGCGTTCCAAATGAAAGTCAGGAAACATACACAAGATCATTTTTTGGAATGAAGTGTGGAATACAAATTAAGGTAGCTTAATTTTTTTAAATGCTTGATTTCTATTTTCCCGTCCATTTTTGTTTTCAATTGCCTTATGGGTATGAAGAGTTACTGTTAGTTTAAAAAAAGAAGTGCTGGTTTTGGATGTGACAAATTTCAAAAGAATAAGATTCATATCAAAGGACCGCATTATCACACAGTTAGGGGGTGAGGCATAAATTCAGCAACGTGATTCACTGCCAGTGTATAATAGCAGGATAGCACCTTAAAAACTGCACACACTGCTATGCCTTTTCTAACAAAAATAAAAAGAGCAGATGAACAAATGGCTACTTTTCTCAGCAGCTCTGTGAGATGCTTAGGTGCTAATGTTTCTAAATGAAGAGAATAGAAGTGCCATAGCTATTTTAGAGACCTTAGTAGTCAAAAAAAAAAAAAAAAACCAGTACATTGTTAACTTTTACATGACTCACTTTTAACATAGCTAGTCATTAACCAAGACTTACTTTGGGGTTTTCCTTTTTTTAAGGCAGTTTATCTTTTGGCTTCTAAAATTAAGTGCTTTGTTTCTGGGAGTGCCAGAAAATGTTGTTGTTACTGTAAAAGAATAGAATACTATAACATTGATCAGTGTATCAATGATGTTTTCCCCCTAGAAAAGCCATGAAAAATATGTTAGATTATCATTAGCTAAGACACCTTGAAAATAGCAGTATTGTTTGGGTTATAGTAAATACAGAAATCTATATAGAATTTTACCCATGTATTGTTTTAAATGAATGCCCACTTATTTTTATAATCCTCATTTTAGAATGCAACGACTCTATTAAGACCCGGGGTCATATCGCTCTTTCTTTCTTTTTCTTTTTTTTTTTAAAGAATTGCGACATTTTTTGGTTCTGACTACTTAACCAGAAGGTGGCAGCATAGCTCTTTGGTTGCTTGGAAGAAATGTTCTGAAATTTTAAGTAATCAAAAGAACTCCTTTATGGTGATTTAAAAAAAAAAAAAAGTTTTTCTGTATGCTTCATGTATTTCTTTTTTTCCATACGATATTTATGCATAGGCATATAATATTTAGGTATTAGTTTTACAGAAGATTAGAAATTGCCTTTTCAGATAGATTCTGTGATATATAAGCTGTATTTACAACATCATTTTCATTTTTAAATCATAACATTGTAGACCAATAAAGGGACACTTCTAAATTCACTGCCTCACCCTTACCATTTTACACGTTGAAAAAACATAGAGTCCTAGAAAGATAAAGTGATGTGTCCAAGATCAATGTCAGGTAGTTTCAGAAATCAGTTCATCATCTCAATAAAAACTTACCTGGAACTTTTTTTTTTGTTTGTTTGCACAAATGTTGAAATCTGAACTAGAGAGTATTGACAACTACCCATATTTTATTTTGTTTATATTTTATAGTGAAATCTCTCTCTCTTCGTTTATTTGGTAAGTTTATGTTAAACTGTATGGAAAGACCATTGGTAAACAGCTGTATTTTTTTCCTGACCATTGACATTCTGAAACCAATAAAAAACATCAGATTAGGTGACTAGTCAATGCCAGTTGATATGACAATTTTAAATGAGGAGATGTCACCTTTGTAACCACTTGTCTCCAATTTTTCAGAATTGTTATAATTGTTCTTTAGAAGATATCTCTCTAAGCTTAAAGCCAAAGTTGTTACAGTGGGCAAGGACCCTAACAAACTGTCCCTCTAACCTCTTTGGACTCCCCTGGAGCTGCTCCCTCTGGTGCTCATTTCACTCCCAGCACACAGTCTCCAAGCTGTTCTAGACACTGTGGAACATATTCCAGGCCAGGCCCAATCTTTTGAATTTACTAAAACACTCTGGTTTCAAATGTTTTCAAGGATTGTTTCTTTAGATTTTGGCACAGATATCACCATTATGTGAAAATAAGTGATCATTTTATAAAATTACAACTGCCCCCTTGTCATTTTTCCTATCCATAATCTCTGATTTATTTAGTAGTTCATTTGGCTACCTTAAATCTGAGAATATTTTGTTTCCAGCAACCAAAGGACTATGCTATTATCAAAATAGGCAAACAATATATTTTGCTTATTAGTTAATTTATTGTCATCCTACTAGACTATAAGCCTCAAGAAGCCCCAGATTTTGGCTCTCTTGTTTTCTTCCATATCTCTAATACCTAGAATAGTCCCTTGCAAATAGTAATTATTCAACAAATTGAATGTTAGATTTTGCTCTTTTAAATAAAGCCCGTGGGGTCTTTAGAAGAAAGCTGTAAACAAAAGAGATTGCTACTTTTTAGGGTCTAATTAGCTTAAAGCTTATTTTCTTAATTATTTGTAATTCATACAAAGTATTATAAGCCTTGTTTTGGTGAGTTCTTACATCTTTGCTAGTAATTGATGACTATTGCAAGTAAAAATAAATGAAAACATTAATAGCATATTATGCTTTCCAGATACTCAGTGATTTTTCTTCTTCTTCTTATTCTACTTTCTTCTTCCTTTTCTTCCCTTACTTTAATGATTATATAATAAAATACATGAGGTCAAACTAGTGAAGACTGATCTTAGAATTCTAATAATCTTAAGTTTAGATACAGAAAAATATAATACAGGGCTTATTTTAAATCTTGAGTCACAGTATTTACCTTGACAAATATGTTAATGTGCTACCCAGCCTGAGATGAGCAAGTCTACAGTTTTTGTGTGCCCACACTTATATGATTAGAGTGCTCCTTGGTAGTAAGAAGGCTTCTTTTCATGACTAATCACATATCATCGGTACCTTGTGGCTTTGTGACTATAAACCACCTCAGCTAGGCTACAAATCAGTGACAAGTGATGTCAGAAGAGATAATGCTAATGATATGTGTGGCATTTTCCCTGTTAAGTGAATATTGATCGAGGATTCTCACATTCAGTTTGTAGGGAGAATTTTATTACATAAAACACCTTCTTTTGAAAAACAGACAGTAGATCCTTTGCTTTGGGGTTATTCAAGATTCTCTGAAGTATAGAATGCTATAATCTATAGCGAGAAAAATACATTAAACAAGCCAGATCAGTTCATATTAAGCTCATACTGCCCTTATTCATTTAAAATATGAATTTTTTTTATGAAAGAATGAAACTTTATATTCCACAAACTACCTATGAACACATTAATTGCTCCAGTAATGGGCTTGTTTATGATGTTATCCCCAACAAAGAACTGATAAAATGGAACTCTCATCACAAAAATAAAATTAAATAAAGCAAAATGTATATTTCCTCATTTAAATCATGCTATGTTTACTGTGACCTATTTTTCTTAAAAATAGTAAGGAAGATGAAAATGTGAATCATGCGATGACAGGCAGTTTAACATCTATATGCAGACATAGACAACTCCTTCAGAAAACAGTATCATGGAATAAGAAATGAAAGTTATCAAAATCTGTAAAATCATTGTTCTTGCCTTGAAATGAGATCTGGACACTTTATATAAGAATGCAAGTAGCCACTAGCCAGTGTCCAGAGATGTAGAAGAAATATGATGCAAACTGTAAAAATGCTTATATCAAAAATTTCCATTTTTATATAAAATTTGAAAGATGAATTCACAAAAAATGTTTGCATTACAGAGTTTTTGTAGTGGTATTTACTATGTGAATGATCATATGGCATATTGTCACTTTAAATGTTTTAGAGAAAGGGTGTGGGTAAATTAACCATATGATGAGGAAAGTAAGCCAATAAGCCACCTGTAGTTTTGTTTGTACAACAATAGCATACACATGTATTTGACACCTCTGATTTTAGACATCACAATCTGTAACACCTCTAAACATAAAATGTATATCCATGGTAGACTTCGGTTCCAGCTATGCCAATTAAGTGTTTCCTGGGCGCAAAGCTTAAACGGCACGAGGACTCTGCATGGCAGCAGTCGTGCAGAGAACACACTAAGGTTTTCTGAAAACTTAAAATATAGCCCCTGGCCTGAATAGTACCAATTTTCCTCATGAAATAAAGACAATTATCTTTTCTCAGATTAGGAACTTAAAATAAAGTCAATTTTGACTCTTCCATATTAAAATTATTATTGGACATTATAATCCTAAACAAATCTAGATATAAAATTTGCTGAAGAAATGAATATTTTCATGTCATGTTTCAAAGCATGTTCTACAATCCTGCTGTATTATATTCCATTCACACTCATGTACCATTTTCCTCTTTTATACTGTGACTGACCTGTGTTTCTGTCTTCTCCCAGCCAGCTGTGAGGTCCTTGGGTAATGAAACTGTGGCTTTTTGCCATTTTGGCAGTTCAAGTAGCTAAGATAGTGGCTGGCATTAGATATTATTTGGTAAATGTTCATTAAATGGATAATAAATGTTCCACATTTTTTTCCTTTTTAAAGCTTTTTAAGGTGTATAAAAAGTGAACAAATCAAATACTATAACCATTCATATTATTCATATATTATTTTAATATATATGATAGTTATAAACTTCTGTAGAAAATTTTTTTCATTTATTTAGTCTTTCCATGCTTTTTTATTTCTCCTCTTTTTGTTTTTAATAATATATAAGAAAATGAAACTATTTTCATCAAGGCATGAAATTTAAAGGGCTTCTTTACAGTGATTTTGATAAACATTTATGAGAGAAATGTGAAACTACTAGACACTATCTCAGTACATTTTGAGAAAGTGATTTATAGTTGCTAGTTTTACTCCCTTTTTAATTCCTTGTGACTAGCAAGCAAGGACCTGAAATCAGTTTACGTCCTTTTTGATACATTTCATATTTGAATCCAAATACATATACACTTTTATATTGCTTGTCAAAAATAATTCCGAGATAAAAATGATTCGCTTTTTCTATTTTTTTCCTAAAATCAAGACCCTTTGTCATTATCTTTCCATGTAATATTCAGAATACAAAAGTCTGAGTATGGAAATGATTACATTTCTTTGTTAATATCTGTATTATTTGGTTAAAGTAAGACTTTTTTTAAGAAAAATAAGTGAAGAAACAGGGGCTTAAAAAGAAGATCTTGAGAAAATTAAAAAGGAACAGAATATATGCTTGTATCGTTGCATTACTTTCATGTCATTACAGTACTTTTAAATGCCATTAAAATGAGAAAGTTAAATTTATTTCTTGTTAAAATTGTTTTAAAACATCTTCTCTTTCTAAATCATTTTTGATGTGAGAACATATATACTTGTGTGCCTCGCAGGACACTGTCTCACAAGTTGATATCTGCATGTTATAAGGATCTATCTTGGGCTTCCTGGGTATAAAAGGAACCAGCCTGTAAGGCATGGTGTTCTTCATTCTGCTCCCTTTGGCCACCAGTACTGGATTGCAATTTTCTGTGGATTCATCAGGCATAGGCACCTATGTTTTCAAATATACTAAGTAGATAAATTTTAACATCAAATATAAAGTTAATAGAAAGGATTTGGTAAGAAAATAATTAAAACATACTAACTAGTAAAATTCTATGTATTTGAAATTTAAACTTAAAGATGAATGAAACTATAAGTTATATATATACATAAAACTACAAGTTTTATACACACACACACACACACACACACACACACACACGTACAAAACCACAGTGCATGTGTGATGTTAACTTATAATTCTCCCTCTCTAAATGTTAGTATGGCTCTTAGTATGGTTTGATGCAGTATCATTATGTCCTCATTCAGCCCATCCACTGCTTTCATCTTTTACTGATCCTTTCTCATCTCCTTATGCCAATCTGTATCTTCTTGCATCTGTACAGAAATTATTACTTTTGTTAAGTCTATCTGCTGTCACCTAGAAGACATTTAAAAACAGAGTCATTCATTTTATTTTTAAATTGTTTTCTCATAATAGTCTTAATTTTATAGCAGATACCCAAGAAATTCTAGAAAATAAGAAGATGCTTTATAGATTATAGTAAATTCTTCCTTTTGGAAATTTTAAGTTGCATTTCTTGCAAGTGTTTTGGGGATATAGTACTTGTACAAAAATATGAATTTTTAAACCACTGCTCTTATCATTATCCTCATCTCATCTAGATTGACTTGTTTTGATAATGAAGATATTGATTGAGAAAAATAAAGTATTATTAAACCAGTAATATTTATAGCATAGCTATCCAAAGCCTACCAATAAGATAAGAACTATTCAAGTGTGAAAGAACTCTTCCAGGTCTTCTTAGGAAACAAAATTAATTGAGACTGTAGTATGTTAAAACTACTCTGGGATTTAAATAGTTAATATATTATGCGGGGGAAAATAGGCAAAGCTTTACAGGCTTCATGTCCTTAAAATACAAGTGTTTAAAATAAGAGTATTTGGGCCATGTCTTCTCAGTGTGCAGCCTAGTTGCTGATTTTATTTCTTTTTTTCCCTGTATTTTTAAAAGATATATTTACTTAGCCATTTCATCTCTTTATTTGGTGTTGCATGGGTGATTGATTGATGGTTGGTGACATCGCACAAATTGCAACTTATGTCGAACTAGGGCAAAGGAAATGAGAGGGATCTTGTCATCGTTAAGTGAAGTTTGCTTTAATGCAACTCTTATCAGACTGCCACTTAGTTTTGGGACTATACTGAGAAATGTAGTGCCTGCCCTAAAATTATATTAAGGAAAAAAGAGCACTGTGTTAGCATACTTAATGTTCTTTTGTAAGTAATGGTTATTCTAATACTGTTGTTTCTCTTTGTGATCATATAAAATAATTATCCTTGTCTCTGAGTTTCTCCACCTGTAGTAATGATTCTTACATACTAGTGTGTAAATGCAGGAATATACCTTGACTCATTGTTGGTTAAAATAGTAGGAAGTACCTAGGAAACAGTCACTATGATGTAAAAATGATTTGCCAGTTGGCCCAGTGCTAAAAAGTACAAATGTTTTACCTTTCACATGTAAAAATATAGTTGCAATTAGATTCATGTATTCACTTTAAAATGATTAAAATGTACCAATTCATTGCAATGTATTACAAAAAGGGAAGTCATCATTGGGTTTTGTTGGTAGCAGATTATTAGAGTATCTAATAAATATAAATATATTTAATTTACATTATTTATGATAGTAACAATTGATGCCATATATTTCTATCAGTTTATTTTCAAAGAGATAAAGATAGAAATTTTTATTTAAAACTGAAGAATTAAAAATTTCTCTTATAGCCATTGTATGTTAAATGGAACCAAACTTGCTATTTCAGTTTAAACAATATTAAATTTCAAAAAAGATATAAGACAAATGTTTCCAGGCTTTGGAACACAGGTCATGAATGATCATGATTTTGAGAAAAGGAGAACAAACAAGGCAAACCCCACATGCACTCAGGCTTTCTGTCTAGGGAGACCTTCTCTCACCACAGTGCAGTAAGTTGAAGGCCGGAGTACCGCAGCCTCACTGAGCTGAGGAGGAGCACTGGAGTTGAGGGCAGCTAACGTGGCTGAAATTAGTAAGGCAGGTAGTAGAGAGAAGAGAGTGTGAAGAGGGAAGTCTCAGAAATCTGCAGGGCATTCTCCATGTTTCCATGACTGAGGGACAATCTGCACATGTGCAGAAGAGATTACTAGGAGGTTGTAGAGAGTCACTGCTGCAAGGGGACCAAGAGCTGAGAAAAATACCAGAAACTGTGAAGTGCTGAAACACGTTGGGGTTCTAGCCCAGTCAGATGATAGAGTCCTCCTCGAACTCATACATTTAGTTGAGACTGTAGACTCTTCAAGCTTGGGAGAAAAAAAATATGTCTTTGAATATGAAGCATATCCTGGGGTTAAGGGAAAAACTAAAATAGCTGTATTCTAACAAAGAATAAAACCAAGCCTGGGAGCCTGGAAATAATGTGTCAGTACTTTAACTGCCTACTAGCACAACAAACCTAAACACCTTTAAAAGTGTTGCAGTTTCACTGACATTATCATCCATAGCATCTAACATACAAGAAAAAAATTGCTGGATCTAAAGGGAGCAGTAAATTGTAATCAACAATTGAAAAATTAACAAGCATACAAAGAGGCAAGAAAATAACCAAAAACTAGGAGAAAAATCAATCAATAGAAACAGAAAAAATCATGACTAAGATGATAGAATTAGCACAGCGATCTTAAAATAGCTATGGTAATTTCACTGCATATGTT
Source organism: Camelus bactrianus (assembly GCF_048773025.1). Classification (NCBI taxonomy): domain Eukaryota; kingdom Metazoa; phylum Chordata; class Mammalia; order Artiodactyla; family Camelidae; genus Camelus; species Camelus bactrianus. The sequence goes on from NC_133540.1 coordinate 39,361,065, forward strand.
CAAGACTATATGATGAATAAAGATACAGCGGATGTAAAAAAAATCAATCAAACTACTAGAGATTTAAAAAAAAAACATGCAAACTGAAATGAAAAATACACCAAATTTGATTAAGAGCAGATTGGACACTTCACAAGATAAGATTAGTGAAGATGCAAAGAGAAAAAAGACTAACAAAGTAAACAGAATTTCATATTTTCTGTGAATTATTATCAGTGAATCCAACATTAATGTAATTTGAGTACCAAAAGTTGAAGAGGCAGGAAAAAAATTAAATAATGGCATTTTTTGTCAAATTTGATGACAACTACGTACTCACAGATCCAAGAAGCTCAACAAATTTGAAGCAGAAAAAATAGGAAAGAAACTGCACTAGGAATAGGAATAGCTTATCTGAATAACAAAAAAAGAGAAAATGCAAGTTTCTGATATTAGTAATGAAAGCAGAAATGTCACTAAAAATCCTACATTCATTTAAAGTATGAGAAGTGATTATTATAAATAACTTGTGCTAACAGATTTGATGTTAGATGAAATAGAAAAACTCATTGAAAGGCACTACCAAAGTTCATCCAAGAAGAAACAGACATTCTGAATAGCTCTAGATCTATTCTTTAAATTAGATTATTAGCTTAAAATGTTCCCACAAATAAAATTCCAAGTCTAGGTACATTGAATGATGAATTCTACCAAATATCTTAAAAAGAAATAAAGTGCACCTATGAAAACCTTACAACTAGTATGATGCTTAATGTTGAATGATATGCTTTCCCTCTAGTATCAGGGAAAGAATAGGTATTATTCACTTAAAACTATCAATAAAATATTCTTGATTTTGGTATTTTGTTATACCTTGTATAGTATATTGATTATTAACATTTTCATTATTATACCATAAAAAGAACACAAAAATAGTTCTAACTAGTTAATGGGTGATCTAACTGTACTTAGTTTAGTATTTTGGGTCAATTTAGAAAAGACATTCAAGAAAGGAAAGAGATTTTTGTTCCAGTGACTGGGATTAACATTCATATACATTACATATTTAAGTTTTTCTCAGGCTTATATTTGTATACATTTTGTTCAAATTTTTATATCCTAGTACTACATAATTCTTTGAAGATCAGTGAGTGTTCATGTTTAACATTATGTGTAATTCTGTACCACATTCTATTTAGATCTGGTCGATATTCTGTCAGTGTCTCAAATAAAAATGGAAAACAGAGAAAGAAGAAGGAAAAAACAAAAACCCAGAAGCCAAAAAATGAATAGAAAGTAATCTAATTTATAGACTACACAGGTGAAGGTAAAGATATACTTGGACCAGCAAGTTCCAGCTGGACAATGGGAATTTGAGGAATGGGAATTAGGTTCCTGGAAGACATGTAGGCACAGAAATAGGATGAATGATAGGATAGTGCATTTGGTGGTGTTTCACCCAGGTCCCTTCTTCAGCTTCAAGTCACCCATCCTCCAACTGCTGAGCATATAATCTTGATTTCTAATTGTTCACAGCTGTATTCCTCTCTGCAGATCACCTTAGTCACAGGAAACCACTGCACTCAAGGCTGTTCACCTTTCCAGCAGTGACTAGAGATTGGCTGGTGGGGGAATACTAAGGCCTAATCCTTTGCCTAAATTTGGAACCACCCTGCAGGTCATCCCAGCTACAGAGCTCCATGTAGGATTAGCTGGAAGCTTGGTTACAAAGGGTTACAATAGTCTCTCTATCTAGTCCTGCTTTTCTCACTTCCTGACAGGTCTGTCTCCCAAGACTACTGCCCAGTAAGCATTCTGCACAGAACTTCCTGTTTTAGAACCTGTTTCCACGGAACCCAATGTAAAACGAATGGCCATTGAATTCAGGCCTGTGGGAGTGCAGCTATTTAAATACACGGCGCTATTTGAAAGGGCCAACTTTTCAGTGGATTGAGTGGTGGACCTGAGAGTGTGACAGAAGTGTGTGAAATGGACAGGATCACCAGAAACATAGTGGAATGGCTGAATTTAAGTAATAAATACTTGAATGAAAAATATTCCTCGGAAATTCACTTTAAATTACTAAATAGGAAGTAAAGTTAGCTTGCAAAAATCATTGATTTAAAAAGAAAGTGGAACAAAATCATTTCACAATTTGACACCTAGATCCTGTGACTGCCAAGTACATCCTGGCAGTATTGGCACTGAAGCCAGGGCAAGTTTAAAGAATGCCAATGGGAAAAGCTGGTGCCAAGCTAATGCTGAAAATTGCTTAAACGGAACACTAATGCCAATTTGCTTTTGCATCATAATAAGGTAAAAAAAAAAGTTAAAATTCAACTTTTACATGATAAACATTTTTTGGTGTCCACATCTAGTTATTTCTGAACTCGTCATCCATCCGTGCTCACTGACCCTTCCTCCCGTATATCTTCTGGGAATGATTCCAACCATCTAGTTTCTAAAACAGGAAATCTGATAGCCAATTTAGAATCTTACTCACATAATCCTCACATGCATTCCGTACATAATTCCCAAGCTGGCTGATACCTCTTACTAATGTTTGAATTCATTCTTCTCTCTCTCCAAATCCATTATTACTTTTGTGATTCTGATCAATATTGGCCAGATTATTTCACAGCTTTCTTAAAGTTAGTATCTTCCAAACCATACTCAAAACTATTCCCAGAATGAAAATTTTACATGTAAATTTAATTACGCTATCCTTGTATAACATGTTCAGTGTACTCTCTCTTTAAGACACATCTCAGGCTCCTTAGCACAGCATAGAAGGCTCCAGTATTCTGTGTATATGTTACCTTTCCAGACATTTATTTTCCCATCAAATCTTATGGCCCAACTACATGATACTACTTTCAGTTTCCTCAAATGTGGGCCTGCTCACATGATAACTCTTCTTCCTAGAAAATCCATTACTTTGTGTCTCAAAATGATGTGCTTAAGAGTGTGATTTGGAAGAGAATATATATATATATATATATATATAGAGAGAGAGAGAGAGAGAGAGAGAGAGAGAGAGAGAGAGAGAGAGAGCGAGCTGACTTTATTTTTTTGTTTTATTTTTGAGAATGAGCTAGTAACTATGTATGTATATATGCATTTTCTCCTTTTTCAGTTTTATTAGGTAGATCTATTATAGTTTGACTGCAATACACATTATATTGCATGTAAATACATATATACAGTATGCTGCATTTTTTAAGTTTACATATATATACTAATTATTATTTCTAAGAACAGATTTGATCTTTAGCTTTTTTAACATACATAGTTATCAAAGGAATAAAGCCAACTACAAAATAAGAAGCAACAGATAAATAGCTGACTTAAAAAAATGAATTTGAATGGCTTTAGAGGGGACATGTACTCTCCAACTGACTTTGGGAACCCCCTGGCTTTTATGATATCTAGGCAAGTTTGGTTTATCAGTATTTGTCCTGGAAAACTCTGCTCCTCTGATGTACCGTCTGAAACTTCTCTGCTGTATTTGTCTTAATTGTTTCCCTCTTCTTAGGGACTACTTAAAGTACCATTAAAAATTTTAGAATAGCATTTTTAAATTAGTATCTTATATTACCTTCACTTTTCTCCTTACTGAAAATTTTTTTTACATTTTTTTTATTGAATAATAGTTATTTTACAATGTGGCAAATTCTATTGTAGAGCACAATTTTTCAGTCATACATGAACATGTATATATTCATTGTCACATTTTTTTTTGCTATGAGCTACCACAAGATCTCGTATATTTTTCCCTGTGCTATACAGTATAATCTTGTTTATCTAGTTTATCTAGTCTGCATTTTAAAATCCTAGTCTGTCCCTTCTACCCCCACCCACTTGGCAACCACAACTTTGTATTCTGTGTCTGTGAGTCTGTTTCTGTTTTGTATTTATGTTTTTGTTTGTTTGTTTGTTTGTTTGTTTTTAGATTCCTCATATGAGCGATCTCATATGGTATTTTTCTTTCTTTTTCTGGCTTACTTCTCTTAGAATGACATTCTCCAGGAACATCCATGTTGCTGCAAATGGCATTATGTTGTCAGTTTTTGTGGCTGAATAGTATTCCATCATATAAATATACCACATCTTCTTTATTCAATCATCTGTTGATGGGCATCTAGGCTGCTTCCATGTCTTCGCTATTGCAGATAGTGCTGCTATGAACATTGGGGTGCAGGTGTCATTTTGAAGTAGGGTTCCTTCTGGATATATGCCCAGGAGTGGGATTCCTGGGTCATATGGTAAGTCTATTCCTAGTCTTTTGAGGAATCTCCATACTGTTTTCCACAGTGGCTTTCCTTGCTTCCCTCTCCCACTCAATGATTTAGATGTCTTCTTTTACAATTTTGTGTTTATTCTTTTTGTAATTCATGGCAGTTATCTCCTTTCCAGTTATGAGTTTCTCATTTTTGTAGCATCCTGCTTCTTTTCTATTTAGAGTAGACCTGTGAATATTTCTTTTAGCATGGATTTAGTGTTGCTAAACTCTTTGAGTTTTTGCTTGTCTGTGAAGTTCTTTATCTCTCCCTCTATTCTAAAGGATAACCTTGCTGGATAGCGTATCCTTGGCTGCATCCTTTTTTCATTCAGGACTTTGCATATATCTTGCCCACTCCCTTCTGGCCTGTAGTGTTTGTGTAGAGAAATCAGCTGAGAGCCTTATGGGGGTTCCCTTGTAACTCACTCTTTGTTTTTCTCTTGCTGCCTTTAGGATCGTTTCTTTATCCTTGACTCTGGCCATCTTGATTATGATATGTCTTGGTGTGGGTCTGTGTGGGTTCTTCCTGTTTGGGACCCTCTGAGCCTCCTGTACTTGGATATCTGATTCCTTTAGATTTGGGAAGTCTTCAGTCATGATTTCTTCAAATACCTTTTCAATCCCCTTTGTTCTTTCTTCCCCTTCTGGAACCCCTATTATGCGTAGATTGGCGTGCTTTATATTATCCCATAGGCCCCTTATATTGTTTTCATTGTTTTTTATTTGTATTTCTCTCAGCTGTTCTGATTGGGTGCTTTCTATTGTCCTGTCTTCTAGGTCACTTATTCGTTCCTCTGCATTATCTAGCCTGCTTTGTACAGCCTTTAGGTCAGCTCTCATCTCAGCAAATGAGTTTACTAATTCTACTTGGTTCTTCTTTATAGCTTCTATTTCATTTTTGACATATTTTATATCTCTAAACACTATTTCTTTAAGTTCCTTCAGTACTTTGATCAGTCCTTTTTTGGAATCTTGATCTAGTAGGCCATCAATGTCTATTTCCTTGATCATGCTTTCAGGGGATTTCTCTTGATCTTTTAATTGGGAGTGGTTCCTTGGCTTCTTCATATTGCTCATATCTCTCTGGCACTGTGGCTTAAGGAGTATCAGTTATCTAGTTCTCCTGGAGATGGTGTGCTCTTAATGATTTTATCGAGAGCTCTTTGTGTCTTCGCCCTGTTTCGCGAACTCAGCTTGCTGTTTCCAGAGGCCCTCTGTTGGTGCCCTCATCTGTGCTGCTCCCAGTGGCTGTGGGCTAGCAGATCGCACCCCCTCCTAACACTGGGTCAGGACCTGAACTCTTACCTGGTGGGTGGGCGGGTCACTCCCCTTCCTGATGCCGCAGTCAGATGCTGCTCTTGGCGGGGAGGCCGGTGGGCGTATTGCACCCTCCCCCGGCACCGTGGTCAGGTGCTGCATAACTGCCATGAAGGTGAGTGGCTGCCCGCCCTCTCCTGGCACCGGTTGCTCTGCTCCTCTGTGCAGCTGCCCACTCCGCCTCGGGTTGACACTCCAAAGGCAAGCTCGGGGAAGACCACGGAACGGCCCCGCCCCTGCTCCGTGCCAAATCTCAGCTCCTTGTTTGTCTTGGCGGCACAAGTTCTCTGAGGTGCAAGGGCAGAAAGATCCTATCTGCCTTGGGCTAAAAAACAAGTCTCAGTTCTGCCCAGGAGGTTGTGGAGTCCCCTGGTGTGAATTCAGGTCTCGGCCCTGCCCCCACCCAGGCTACACACAGGAGGAGATAGTGGCTGTGGCAGAGCCCCGCCTCTCTTCTCATGAGATGCACCAGTAATGGTGGCACAAGTCTGAGGATACAAAGGCTACGGCGCCCCTCCCCCCAGGGCATACCAGCCGTGTTGCTTTGCTTTTTTTCGCAGCTTATGGGGGACCAAGGTTGTTCTGCTCCGTATCCACTCCCAGCCATGGCACACAGCCTCCTGCGGTCCCCCCGGGGCTGCCTCAGTGCAGCCGCCCCAGTCCTTCACCCGGCTCAGGCAGCCTGTCCCGGTCCCCGCTGCCGGCTGGCATCTCAGGCTCGGTGTCGTGGGGACCCTTTGTGCCTGTTTAATTCAGTTCTGTCGGTCAAGGGGTGCTTGGGGCAGATCTGAGCCTCAGAGGCTCCCTCTCCATCCCGCTGGCCTCTCCGTTGGAGAGGGGAGACCCAGCAAACGAGCGCCAGTCCTCCTTTGCCGCTCCCTCCCCATGGGACTGGTCCCATACTGTTTTGCTTTTTCTTCTTTCTTTTTTCCTTTTCTCCTACCAGATGTTTTGGTGTCCTTGTCTTTCGAAGAGGGCAATGCTCTGTTGGAGTTTAGGTGCTCTGGTTGGCTGAGTAGGTCCGTAGATGTGAGTTTTGGTGTATTTGTGGGAGAGGGTGAGCTACAAGCGTCCTTCTACTCCACCATCTTGCTTCTCTCCCTTACTGACATTTTAAATATAAGAATGTGATATATCTGATAAACTAAGTTCTTGATAACTCAATTTTCTCTTTATATTTTCATATCAAGCCCATCTTTATAGCATCTTATTTTAAGTTACTAAAATGACTGTTAAAGATAGAACAGATAAATCTATATCATCAGTTCTCCATTGGGGGTGAGTTTGCCTTCCGGGGAGCATTTGCAACGCCTGAAAACATTTTTGGTTACCACAATGAGGAGTGGAGGGAACTACTGGCATCTAATGGATGGAGGCCAGGGATGCTGCTACACACCCTACAATGCACAGGACAGACTTCCGCAGTGAAGAATTATCCATCCCAGTATGTCCAGAGTGCTTAGATCGAGAAATCCTTATCTATGTAAAAACAAATGTGTCAGTCTCAGGAGTCAAACTATTCCAGTTCAAATTCTGGCTCCATATGGGAAGTGTCTGATGTGATGTTGTCCAGTTTACTTGTTCCTCAGTTTTTTATTTTTTTAAATGGAGGTGATGATTCATGCATAAAGGGTTATCATCAGAATTAAACTAAATGCTTAGAACAGTACCTGTACATAGGTAAAATTTTAGATGTTAGTTATTCTCATCAAATATTTTATACGTAGTTTTATTGATTGTGAGTGTACATGATTTTTCAATCACAAAATTGTTAAGTCAAAGTAATTTTGCCAGAATCCATTTATTTGTTGCAAAATTCATTTATATCTGGTTGTCTTTTCCTTTTGTTTTAATTAAATACCACCCAAGTTAGCCATAGGATGACACTAAGTATGCTTTGTTTTCTTTTTCTCTTCTCTCTAGCCATGCCGTAACCGGGTCTAAATTGTTAGCACTTCAGTCATATAACAAGAGGAAATTGTACCAAACAAATTAAAAGTGGTAGTGTTCACAGAAGGCAAAAATGACATATAATTTGAGCCAGGCTGACAGCTGGAGATAGTTGTCTTAACTCTGATGACTATCATGAGATTACTGCACTTTTCAACAGTAACAACAATCTAAATAACCAAGGAAAGGAACCATTTACAGTCTTAGTTAAAAAATCTAAAAAATCAGAGTGTATGCCCAGCATATTTTCAAAATTATTATTTCTGTCTTATTTTCCCAGTAATATTAAAAATCTTGTAATTTATTGACAAATACTTGCATTTTCTGATATGAACAAATAAACTGTTACAAAATAAATACTTTTGCACTCACACAGGTAGTTACTAAGTTAATATAAACTTTAAGTTGAAGCCCTCCTCCCTGCAAATAGTGGACTTTATGGACTTCTCTAGCTTCCTACCTATTTGTAAGCTTTTAGATAAAATATTTATTGACTATTGAGGCACTAGATACTAAGATGAAAAAAAATAGAACTCTTTTCTTAATAAAATGCAATTCATCACATTTAGGGAATTTCCAGGGAACATATACATCCTTCTTAATAGTCAATAACACAAAAGCAGTGAAAACCATAACTTATCTTTGAGTGAAGCTTATTGAGGGCTGTGTGGGAAAAATGTGGATCGTTCCTCAATCGATATTAGACTGTGTTGATTTAAAGAAGCTTTACCCCACTAGGAAAGAAACAACAACAATGTGTTCTAAAAGTGATATAATATGTCAGACCAAAATATCGGTTTGAAAAACTTTAGATAGAAAATCACAAGACTATCTAGTATATTCACAAGACTGTCTAGTACATAGATAGATATGGCTAGATACTTGATGTGATAAATTTTTCACCTTTAATGTTGATTTTCCAAAATCATAAAACTTTATAGATATATAAGACAAAGAGAGAACAACATTTGGAATCAGAATGAGAAAAAAGAAACAGCTTAATAGAATTAAGGTTTTGTTTTGTTTTGGTCCAGACCTCAGTATGTTAACACATAAATTTATCTCTTCTGTTTCCCCAACCACACTACAATTAAATTAAAGAATCACTTGCTCTGAGGAAAGCTAGTTGCCATGTTGTAGAGACTCTCAAGCAGTCTAATGAAAGGTCCATGCAGCAATGAACTGAGGCTTCTTGTGAGTTGCCTTTGAGGTGTTGGGGTTTCCTGCCAACAGCTGTGTAAATGAACCATCTTAAAATTGGATTCTTCAGCCCACTCAGGACAACTGCAGCACTGGCCAAGATGTCGACCACAAACTCATGAGACACACTGAGCCAAAATCACCCAGTTAAGCTACTTCTGAATTTCTGACCCACAGAAACTTAGAGATGTTTGCTGTTTTAACTTGCTAACATTTGAACTAATTTGTGACATGGTAGTAATAGTGATCCAATACAAGGATAAAAGAGAAGAAAGAGCATCATAGCAGATGGAAGCTGGTAACAATTTGAAAACTATAGGGCAAGTGGACAAGTGATATGAGACAGAATGTAGGTGGGATTGAAAACAGGTGGATGAATAATAGAAAGTCAGTAAAAGGAGAACTTAGATTCTAAAATGTCCTCTCCCACTCCTACTCAAAAACAAAATAGAACAAAACAACAATAACCTCTTGCCATTTTGGCAAAGATAGACAGCTTACTCTGGAATGTTGGTAAATTCTGATACACAAGGCACAGCTGTGGAAAGGAGTGGCCAATTTAATAAGATCAATTAAATGGAAGTTTCTTGGTGATTAGCAGGAAACTAGCCAGAGTTTCCTGAAAACCTCCCAGAATTTTTAAAGTTAGAGTTACAACTCCCACCCCTCAAGAAGCAAAATTGAATTATTGCTTCCTTTAACTAATCAGCACAAGAGAAAGTATACTCTCAGTGGAGTATACCGTCCCATAGTGAAATGGCCTTGATTGTTGGCTTACTATACCACTGTGGTCCACACTGAGGTAGGCAGAGTTCTAACATGACTCCTGATGACCCACAGCCTCATATAATCCCCTCCTCTGAGTATGGGAGGGACCTGTGAATAGGATGGGATATCACTTCAGTTATAAGGTCACTTTATATGTTAAAAGTGGAAGGATTTTACAGATGTAATTTAGATGTTTAATCAGTTGACTCTGAGTTTATAAAAAGGGAGATTATCCAGGGTGGGCATGACCTAAACAGATGAGCCCTTAAAAGAGACTTAAAACAACAGCAGACATATTCCTTTGGGTCTTGAAATAGAAAACTGTCATGTTATCTAGGGTTTGATAACAACCCCTGGCCAGCTATCAGGAAGAGAACATGGACCTCAGTCCTGAAACAGTGAGAATTTCTGCAATTAAAATTCTGCTAACGATCTGAATGAAGCTGGAAATGGATTCTTACCCAGTAGAGCCTCTGGCTGAGAATGCAGCCTGGCCAACCCTTTCATCTCAGCCTTGTGAAACCCTGAGCAGAAAACTCCTCTGAGCCATGCCCAGACTTCTCACCTACAGAAGTGTGAGATTAAAATGGATTTTTTATTGAAGTATAGTTAGTTTACAATGTTGTGTCAGTTTCTGGTGTACAGCATAATAGTTCAGTTATACATATACATACATATTTTAGTTTGCATATTATTTTGGGTATAGCTCAGTCATAGAGCACATGCTTAGCATGAATGAGGGCCTGGGTTCAATCCCCAGTAGCTCAATTAAATAAACAAACAAACAAACAAACAAGCCTAACTACCTCCCCCCAAAATAAAAAAATAAATAAAGTGTATTTTTTTTAAAGCCACTAAACTTGTGGTGATTTGCTGTGTGGCAGTAAGAAACAAAAACTAACATACACACCATTAGACAAACTCTGCCACTTTAAGCTGAACTGTCATTTAGCACTTTCTTTTTAACATGAATAGGTAACCAAAAATAATTAAACATTGAGGGAAGATATTAGTCATAGACAAGGAAATTTTTTTTCAGAATAGAAGGATATGAGTTTTCATGTTAATGGGGCCATTGAGTATACATCAAAAATGAAAAAGACTCAAAATAAAACTGCATTATAAAATTTCAGAACATAGTGGATAAGAATATGATCAAGCTGAACTACATTCAGCTGTGAGTAATATATGGAAGTTAGAAGAGAGTAATACCTTTGCATACCAAGAAAAAGGGTGATCCCTCTCCCCTGAGTTCTATACCAAGGCAAAATAACAACGTTTTATTATGATACAACAAATACGTTTTTGGTGGGCATGCGTCTTCTCAAAATATTGCTTCCTATGCCTTTTATGGAAACTACTGGGGGCTGTGCTCCCTAAAAGTCTAGAGAGTACGCCAAGAAAAAAAAGAAGCCCTCTGCTCCAGAACATAGAAGATTCAGAGTTAGTTCTAGCAAAAGGATGTTAGTGAAAGGAATTCCCAGGGAGAACTGTATAGTAGGCATGGCGAACAGCAGCAACACCCACATGGGGTGGGTGTGGAAGGAGGATGGCTTTAGGATAGAGGTCACCTTGAAAATAATTAATTGATAGATATTTTGATGGGTTTAAACATGCGGAAAATGCCACTGAGAGACTTTTTAGAATCTCATGGACTGTTTCAGAAGAAGGAACTGTATTAGTAAACAATACAGATTTTTAAATGGGCAACTACTTATTTCAGAAAAGTTAAAAGATTTTTAAGAGTGCTTACTTGGCTCAGCATTGAATGATAAGTGTAATTGCATAGTAATATATACTGAGTATTTAAACCAATGTTGTGGTATGGGCTTATTATAAGAATGGAGAAGAGAGAGAACAATGGGAAGGGCTTCTGTTGTTAGAGATAAGATCTTACATACCATAATAGAAAACAGTATATACTGTCTAAAAATTGTGTATCTAGTTATAGCAGTATAGGTATACATTTTATGTATACACAGGTAAATATAAGGAGACATAGCTAAAAACAACAACAACAACAATAACAAAACCTCACAAACAAATAGGATTAAGGAGCCTAGGAAATAATGGAAGAAAGACTGCTCTTCATTACCAGTCATTTTGGTCCGTTGGCTCTTTTTGAAATGGAGTGTATGTACTACTCTTATAAAATTAAATTCATTAAAAGGATCATAGTAAACTAATTAAAATGTAAATGTAAGGTGAAATGTGGGAGAACATTTCCAACTAATGTGACAGTCAATAAGATGATATTCATTATTCAAAGAATTCATTTTTTACTAGGAAAAAGTATAATATGCTGTCATGGTTGAGAGAAATTTGGAGACAGACTCCATTTTCGAGTCTCAGCTCTTTTGACACTGACTCTCATTCCTGGACTAGATATATAATTTCCTCATCTCTAAAAAATAATACTTATACAACATGGTTCTTGGAAAAAATAAATATGAGAAAGCTTATAAAGTATTTTGATAGTACCTGGTAAATAGTAAGTCAATAAATATTAGCTATACAAATAACTGGGAAATACTTACTAAGAAGATCAATATACACAGCACTGTATTAAGTCTGAGTATAAAGAAACATGAACGAAACACGAATGATTTCTGCATGTTAAACTGGCAGTCTAGTTGACAGTCTAGATAAAAGACAAATGAGAAAATAAAGCTACAAATTTATAAAAGCTAAAAAATATTATAAAATCCAAATCCTAGTAAGTGAACAGCGTTTCTCTGAAAGAAACAAAGTAGTGAACAACACTGGAGAGTGTGTGTGTGCGCGCGTGAGTGTGTGTATATGTAGGGTAGAAGTTGTACTTCCTTACAAAGTACAACTTAAAAAGGTTATCATTGGTTGTCTCATGAGAAGATGGTGTTTAAGTCCCAGCCTGCATTGATCTGCTCAGGCTGCCATAACAAAATACCACACTGGGTGTCTTAAACAACAAATTTATTTCTCACAGTCCTCAAGTGTAGAATTCTAAGATCAAGATTCTGTGCTTTTCATCAGAGTAATTTTTGGTGTCAAAATGCCCTTGCAAGTTTCTTCTGACAATTATTTGGGCAGGGGTGGAAGAGATGGTCTGGCCAGTTCCACACAAGGAAGAACAGCCACACTGTAGTGCCAACAGAGCCCTAATTGAGGGTGTTAGACATGAATGATAAGACCACATAGCAATCACTCTTTTCTTTCCTCCTCCCTAAGAGACAGTCTCTCCAGAGCAGCAAAAACCAGAAGTAGTCACATTCCAGAAGCAGGAAGAAAACATACTTTTAAAGAGAGAAAATGCTTACCAAACAGACTATGAAGAATTATTGATGTATTAATGACTGCAAGATCTACCCAAGGCAGGCATAAGGCTTAGAGAAACAGAAAATACTAACTCTTATAAAATTGATTTCCATTTTGTGGTGGAGGTTTTTGAATTTGATTTTTGACAGTCACATTCATATTTGATACACTATCCTCAGTCAAGCAAAACAGCAAACGTTAAAATAACCTTTTCAAGAGTTAATATCCTATAATTTCAGTGCATGGAAACTGACCTAAGAAAATTGTTGGAAACTCCACGAATCTTCCATAAATTAGTACAGTGTTACTTATATTAAGAAAAGAGTGGAAATGATTACATATTATATAGCTATCTACACTGTGTTTTTCAAAAATACCTTATTTACATGGACACCTCACAATACAATGATAGGAGAAAGTATGTTGCATATTTACATGCAGTTTAGAAAACATCATATGTATACATGTATATATTAAAAGGAAACCTGCTAAAATATTACCAATGATTATCTCTGGTGGATAGTATTACTAGGGTCACTTAAAAAAAAATCTCTTTACATTTTTGAAACTTCTATTAACAGTCACTTTGCTTTCTTCTTCATTGTTATTTGCAAAATAAAATAGTGCTTTCTCATCGAATGATTCCAACAACATTGAGATATGGGAAGGATGTGTTTTATTTTAAGAGAGGCATTTCTGGGATATTACCTAATTGAAAGTTTGCATAATGCAAGTCTGAAATAATTCAAGAGTATTTTTCCTATAGAAAAGTCAATAGAGAAATGCAGTCTTGGAATACAGACATTTCTAATCATAGCACATACATCTCCTAGATGTACTTTTTCTCTAATTATGTTTTTAATTTTATCTAAAATAAAGCTATCTAAATTATAACCTTGACCTTCTTTATAGAAATTTAACATACCTAATTGAATTCCAAGGTTTGTGTCGCCTGGCAGCACTTTTCTGAACTAGCACTGATTCTGCCATTTAATTAATTCTTAGATGATATTGTCATAAGATAAAAAATACTTTCAGGTTATAAAAACATTGAATGTCAAAATAACAGCACAGGTGTTATAATAAAAAATCCTGGAAATTCCAGTGCACGTTAAAAACAGTATGGTTTAAGAGACATACTGAAAAAAAAGGAGGGAAATAGATATTGCTGTTTACCAAGTAAGGTGACACTAGCTGTGGCAATCATAAAAACACAGTATACACTGAAGCTAGTCTGCTAGTTTTTACATTTAAAAAATCTTGGTAATAAAAAAGTCAGCATTTTATATATTATTGTTTCATAAAATGCAATTATACTACTTATATAATACAACACAACACTCACCTCTACCCACCCCCTTCACACACACATTTTATTACTTTCTGTTCTCAATCACATATTCCTCCCCAGAGTTAACCATTTAACAGTTTGTGTGGTTGCTTCCAATAATTGATTTTATGATTTTATATGTGCATAGTATATTATATTACCTATGAACAATAAAAATATATTTAAATGTACATAAATCAGTTTTCATTTAACTTATGTGTTAAAAACTCACTGTTGTAATACGCAGAAGAAAACAATCCATCCCTCTGTACTCTATAATTGATTAGCTCATAAATCAGGTCTTATGAGTGAAAATTTCAGAATTTAGTGACAAAAAAATTCTCCTTAGAATCTGTTCTGCAGATCTGCATGATTATTTCTATTTGTTTTACCTAAATACGGATAGAAACATGTTACAAGTATGCAATTAAATAAATTCTTGTTACTTGGTAATATTTCTCCTAAAAGTAAGAAAGATGAGAAAAGAGAGAAAAGCCAGCTTTTCCTCTTGAGTTAGTACAGTGTGAAATACTCATTAGCATACTGTTCTTGAAAAATAAGGGCCAGCTACTGAGCTATGCTTACGTCTCCTTACAAGCAATTTAAAGGAAATTTATGAAAAATACTTACATTGGATTAGGGCTAAATTATTATCTTTGTGAAATAAGGGTGGATTTTTTGTTTCTTTTTAAAAAATAAACAAACGGGAAAAAACACCAATTAAACTATTAGCTAAGTAGTTATAGAAGGCTTAATTACAAATTTCTCCCCAAAAAAGCAATTTTAAAACTTGTAGTTCCACTGCCTCTCCTATGTCTCTCCTCTTATCTGAACTAGGTACTTTTTAGCTAATTTTTCCTATATTCAGTATAATTCAAATTAGTAAACTATCAGGCAACTGCTGTTTCAACAATTAATAATTTCCCGTCTACCCTTGCAATTTTCCACAATCATTATAGTTAAAATGCAGTGATTCTACCAACAAAGGTATGTCATGGAGAGAACACAAAATTATTAAAAGCATCCAAAGGGTTTCTAATGATCAAAAAAAATGAATTTCGCTATGGAGATGTTTATTGCTATCAGAGATTGACACTGATGACAAATTCTTATATCCATTTTCACAATTTTATATTATTTATTTTTGGCTTTTCTAATGATGGTCAAGTAATTCAAATTACATCGGCTTTTTAAGAACTAGATATTATCTTTAAGAAATAGGCCTTTTAAGAAATAGAAGAATTTGCATTTATAATTAAAATTGATCTGGGTTGATGTCATCATGTTTTTCAGTGTCAATGCACAATGACTCAGTACTTAAATAGGAATGATATGCATGTGTGTATTTACAGTTTTTGTATTTCTAGAAGAAAAAGGTGCTTAACAGATGGAGCAATATTGAACTTTACCCAGAGTTACATTCATCTTATGCACAAGTCTATGCAGCAAGCAAGCCAACTTGACAGTTTAATTCCACATTAGGATAATGCTTGGAAGGGTAATCCTATTCGCACTGCGGGATAAGGATGCCTGCGTCGTGGCTTTGGCCTATAAAATTGTTAGCTATAAATTCTGAGTTGGCATTATGAGCTTCTTAACTTTTAAACCATCCTTTTCTTAGCATCCTATTGCCAACAGTAAGTTATTTGCCCCATAAATCCATCTAACCCATTATATTTTTCTTTCAAAAATCATTTGGCAAATATACCAAAAGCAATAAAATCTGCTTTTCATATGGATTATCTTATTCTAGACATAATAATTTTGTGTATGTGAAACACACGGAATGAGTTATAAATGGAATAATTTTGTTTACGAGAGTAGATTTAAAAAGAACCAGAAGAGTTTTATTTTTGCTGTATTTAAGGATAAAAAAATCAATCAACTGTGAGTCGAGATAAATGTTCACAATATTTTATAAGGAAAATCAAAGAAATGAAAATACCTTGTTTACTTAGTTTTTAGAAACTAGCACTCAAATTTGATTGTTCAGCTGTGTACCTAGTCTGTGAGTTTATGTAATAAAAATAGTTCATGCTTATACTTTACCGTTGTGGAGTGACCAGATATGAACACAGAGAGGTGAGCTCTGAGGACACCTGAGAGGTGTCTGCCCTGCCTTCTCCATTTACATGTTGGCTGGAAGTCTGAAGTTTCAAGCTAACAAATGTGAACATAAGGGTTTTAAAGGCCAAACATTTTTGCTCTTACCTCTTTACTTTTCCAGTTGGAGAAAAATCTGCTTTCAACCTTAAGTCTTGGGTAGAATCTAATCTCAAAGCCTACAGATCCTGCCATTTCTTTTAGTGTAAAAGGGTCTGGTGTCGCTGAGAAAAAGTTTGAAGCCCTTGATTCCTGTCCCATTTCCAACTATGACTGCCTCTTTGAGATTGTCTTTTTAAAAATTTCTCAGTGTCTTTGTAATTTTCCTCATTTTATTATAGCTCAACTACCCATGACCCATCTTTCTTCTACATTATCCTTTTCAATTAATTATAATTTATCTTAGTTTGACACAAAGTTATCTCTTTTTTTGTTTGGTTATGCGTATAATTTACACCTTGATTGTATTAAAATTTTTTAACCAACAGACTATGTTTTTAGAGCAGTTTTAGGTTTATAGCAAAATTGAGTAGAAAGTAGAGAGTTCTCAGATACCCCTTCTCCCCCTTCTCCTCCACACATAAAGTATATTATTTTTCACTCTTGTTGTTTTCATTGTATTTTTCAATCTAAAAATTATTGGATGTTGTTTTCACATTTATATCAACAGAGGCAAGAATGTTTATAATGATTATAGCTATAAGGATCATCTATATCCATCTATAGCAAATTTATCAGAAATATCAACTTCAATAGAAGGGGCAGCCTAGAGCTTTCAAATAAGAAAGATTCTTAGACTCTCTGAAGACACAGTAGGACAGTTTCATGATCTATTAGATGTCTACCAAGGGCAGAGGGGATAATGGCAGTATGCCTGGCTTGTTTTTGCCAACCTTGACCTATTGCCTCAGATTTCCAGATTTCCCTACACAAGCTTTGTAAGTCTTTTTATTGAAAGCAGAACTTCCTCCTCCAATATTGCAAACTTGTAATAATATATTTTTAGATCTAAAAGACTATCTTTTCTCCATTAGTTGGAGTAATATTAAATGGTTGTACATTGTCATCTTATTTGTATAGGTATAGTTCTTGTTTTACCATACCATATGTGAATTTAGGTGATATAAAAGTCACTGTCTCTGCCTTGTATGATCATTAATAAGGGACAAATTTTGAAATATAATAAGATTAATGGTATTCAAAACTTATTTTAATTTAAAATTGCTAGGCAAGTTACATACATTAATTCAATTAATGGTCACATTATCCAATAGCAAGTATTTTTATCCAAGATTACTAATGAAGTCCAGAGAGATGGGTTTATTTGCACTTAGTAAGTGATGGAGGTAAGATGTCTGGCTCCAAAGCCCAAACTCTTAGCTATGACACAGGCAGCAATGGTAAGAAAGAAAGAAGAGGCATCAGTCAATGTTGAATCTTCTAATCTTCTGGAAGGAGACAATCCATAATCGGATTTGTCTACTCTTTGTTACTTCAATATGTCTCCCGCATGTTTATTTTATTGATCATTTTTGCTCAATGCATGGTCCATGACAACTGAGAGTCCATGGACAAATTTTCATTGAGACACTGATATTCTTTCTTCTTTCAGACATTTTTTTTAGAATGTGCACATTAATTCTATTGTTATCTGTTTGAAATATTTTTGAGTACAACAGGCTGTGTAAAAACTAGTTAAATAAATCAGCCCCTCTTATAAAATGTTTGCTACCATTGTTTTGGAATTATCTCTAGGAAAGTTAAAAGAAGAATATCCCTTGTATGAAAGTGTATGAACATTTTTTCTTTTTCTTTTCTTTTTTTTTTTTTGAGTCAAAGGTGATGTTCTGACTGCTAAGGTTATCATCAGGAGACTTTTATAATGAAGTAGTTTCATCTTTGGTGAATTAGGTCTAGGAACATACAAACAAAACAAAACAAAATAAAATCGACAATTACATCCCTTACTAGTAAGTGAGACAGGCAGGACACTAGAAGTCTATAAGAATGACACCTTCATTTCCATTAAACAAGATATTTTAAACATTGCCTACACATTAGAATTTCCCCCAGAAGCTTTGTAGAAAATACTGATGCACAGATTCTTATTTAATTGTTCTAGGACAGAGCTTGAGCATTATTTTATTTAGCTGTTGCAATTTGCTTTTTAAATCTACTTAATTTTGATACAAGATATATATGATAAAATACACTCATTTTTAATTTTTAGTTCATATATTTTAACGTATTAGTATCTGTGTAATCACACATCAGGATGTACATAGACATTTCATTTTCCATTAGTGCTTTGCACTAGACCCACCCATCCATCCCTGGCTCCAGGACATCACATTTTGGCTCTTGGTCACTGTCATTAATTTTGCCTGACATAGAATTTCACATAAATAGAATAATTCAGTATGTTTTTCTTTTTTCCTGTCTAGCTTTTTTGGTTTAGCAAAATACTTTTGATATTTATCCATGTTCTTGTGTTATCCATTGTTCGTTCTTTCTTACTGCACAGTGTTATATTGTGGGCTTATACCAAACTCCTGTGTGTGTGTGCGCACGCGTGTGTGTGTGTATACACCGGGAGATGACTGTATATATGTATGGGGGATTGGTTCCAGAACCCCTGTGGATACCAAAATCCATGGATACTCAAGGCCCTTATGTAAAATGGAGTAGTATTTGCATAAAATCTACACACATTCTATGTAAATACAATGTAAATAGTAGCCATTGTGCAGCAATTTTTGCCATTGCAACAAGTTTTCCTTTTTGGAACTTCTGGATTTTTTAAAATATTTTTGAGCCACAGTTGGTTGAATTCACAAATATGGAACCTGTGGAATATAGAGGGCCAACTGTACAGATATATACATATAAATACATATGTATATATATACACACACACATACACACATACATATATATACGCATGTAAATATATATGTGTGTAGATTATGCCTTGTGTTTTTTGAGTTCTTTCAAAAATCTTTGCCTACCCCTGTCTATTTTATGTTGGGGAAATTTTTTTCTTACATTTCTTTCCAGAACTTTTACACCTCATCTTTTTTATGCTTAAGTGTATGACTGCATTTGAGTTAATAACCATTTGGAAAGAGGAAATTGTTAAGATATATTTCTTGGGATACCCATTCTACCATTTCACCACTATTTAGTAAAAAGATTATTTTTTTTCCATAGCAGCACTGAAAAATTAATTAACATGATTTGGGAAAGATTCATTTTTTAGTGAACTGAGCAAATGACACACGTGGATTTTAGTAGAGGTGAATAGTATATTTCTCAATTTTGTGAATTGCTTCATTTGACCTAAATCTGTCCTTAAGTGAATACCACACCCTTTTAAGACTTTGAGAGTAGGTCTTAAAATGCATTAGTGTAACTCTTCCAATTTTGTTCTATTTTATTTTTATTTTAGCTTTTTTTTGTGACTTTGTAGTTTCATACAAATTTTAGAATCAATTTGTCATCTACCAAAACAAAACCAAATAAAAAATTTTTTGAGGACTTTTGATTGAGATTATGCTGAATATATGGACCCACTTTGAGAAAACTAAGACCTTTACAGTATCATTTATTTCAATACATGAAATTGGCATGTCTTTCCAAATTTTATGTAGTCTTAAATTATTGGCAGAAATGTAATATTTGTAATTATTTATAAATTTTTTTTTCTTATATTGTGTTGAATTTATCCTAAATTATTTTGCCTTTTTAATGCTAGTTTAAATGATATTTTTATTTCATTTACTGATTATTTCCCAGTGTACAAAAACACAATTGATATTTCCCAGGTGTCTTTGGGTATTCCATCAACTATAAAATAAAATATTTTTACATCATCTTTTGTAATAAACATGCTTTGAACTTTTTTTTTCTTTATTGTACTAGATAGAACCTCCAGGAAAAAAAAAATGTTATAAAGAAGTAGTAAGAATGGGCATCCTTGCCTCCCTAATCTTAGAGGGAAAGCAATCAGTCATTCACCACTAAGTATAAAATTAGAAGTAGGTTTTTCAAAGATTTTTCAAATAAGTAGGTTTATCAGAATGGAAATTTTCCCTTTTAATCCTATTTGTATGACAGTTCTTATGACTGGATGTTGAATTTTATCGTGTTATTTCTGTATCTAATGGTACCATCCTATACTTTTCTCCTTTATTCTATTAATACGATTAATTATACATTTTTTTAACTTTAAAACGTTAAACTTGCTTTCCTGGGGTGGGTGGAGACCTTTTCATGGAATATTGTTTTTATATATTACTCAAAAGAATTTCTAATCATTTTGTTAAATATTTTTATTTTTATATTTACTTTCATGATGATCTCCCCAAATGCAGTGCTCTCAACTCTGTGAGACCACCATGTTCTGATCTGGTTATGTCTTTTCTGCACTGAGTCCCAGAAAATGCCACCAGGCAGAAAGCCTGGCACTGTCAGTGGAAATATTTGGTCCTGCTGAGATGATCAGGAATAATCATTTTAAATGGAATCAGTTCTATCTTTGTTGTCTCATGTCTATAAATAAACACACTATGTCACTTACTGGGCAACCAAGACTAAATTGAAAAGACAAGAGTTCATAAGAATATCTCTATTTCCATTACATGGAATGTTTTCAACACTGCCTGCATATGCTGTGAAAAAATCACAGTTGCCCAGTTTTATCACTAGTTTTGACTTAATTGTTCTATTTTACTTAATTTTTTATCTATTTTTGTTATTAATCTCTTCAGCTAATTCTAATGTAAAGCTACAGTTGAAACTACTGCTCTAAGTAGCATAAGTACAACCATATTCTTGCACGGCACTTCTGGAGAGTTATCTCTCCCCTATGGAGGAGATTAAATAACTTGCCCAAGTATTCATAATATCAAGTGAAAAAATAATCCTTATAATCTGCTGATTGCCAATGTGTTGTATTCTTTTATGATATGGTCAGACAGGTGAAGCCACAGAGAAGATAGGGGTGTGGCTCAGGAAAAAACAAAGTTTTTATATTCAGAGTTCCTAGAAACAGGAGGTATGGCTCACCACACAGAGCTACGTAGGAAAGACATCAGGTCAGGCAGTAGAAGACAGAAACAAGGGGAAGGTTTCAGCAACCGTCTTTATTGGAGTTTTCACAGGAAAGGCAAGGCAAGGCAGGGCAGGATGGACAGTTTAGAATTGGCTTGTTTGAATAATTTCTGTGGGTTTTGGGCTGTAAGAGCGGTCCCCAATTGCCTGCACCTGGCCCTAGGATGATTAAGGCAGAAGAATATTGCCTCCTGGGGTGCCCAGGCCAGATAGATGAGGAATGGCTCTGAATTGATTAGTTTACATATCAAAGACATGCTCCAGGCTAGGCCCTTTGCCATCTCTAAGAATTGCTTAACCCAAGGAGGGGCAGTTTCTCCCTAGCCAGAAAAGTTTTTTTACGAAGTCAAAATATCACAATATACAACTAATTAAAAATATATACAATACAACCAACATTCCTATTCTTTGTACTTTAAAGTATTGCCTTCTCAGGCCAATATTTTGATATTTTATTTCCTTAGCTTAGTGAAATTTTTATTTTTGAACCTCTTAGTTATATTAATTGAATGATCTTTCAAAGGTGAACACTGTATAACTGATATCCCAACACCTGACCATGGTCCACACTACATCACACAATGATTCCTCTCAAATTTTTTCCAAAGAATTTAAATCCTATAATGTATAACTGAAATAATTATTTAATATTGTTGAAATAAATTTATAGGCTCAAGAGGGAACCCGTCCTACCCAGGGTGCCACATCAGCAAACCTAAACCTAGATAGCTTTCCTGTTCCTGTCAATACTTTATTTGACCAGAAACACAGTCTAGTCAGTCAGCTAATTCACAGGTGCCAGATCAACTCTGGGCCTCCTCACCCCAAACAAGGTTGATTATTTGGCTCTCACTAATCAGATATTTTGTATTTGTCCCTTCCTTGTACTTTATTCTTTACCCTATAAAAGTTTTTGCCTTCCACCCCTTTTTGCAATTCCCCAAAAGGTGACTGTCTACTTTATGAAGTGTTAAAGTTTTTTTGTATTACCTAAATTGTCTTCTTTAATCTTTTTTTTTTTTCTTTTATAGTTTTTGGTGAGGAGGAATGAGATCCTAAGCTGACTGCCAGTGGTCTATAGAACAAGAAGACACACAAGGGAGACACTTGCTGATTCCTTTGAGTTCACTGTTCCTCTCACCATTACTGAAAGCCATGGGTAAGTCACTCTGGGATTTGAGCTCTAATCCCTTGCATACAGCTCTTCAGTCCAAGCAAACTTTATTTAAAAGATTACATATATATATATATATATAAATAGAGAGAGAAAGTGAGAGAGAGACAGACACACACACGCACATATATACATATATATTCTTTATCCAGGCCTTGTGTCTCTCAGAGCCAAATTAATACCTAAGAGGAATGGGCTGCTGGGCAAGGGTTTTGTGATGTTTTGCATGTACCTCTTTACACAGAAATTTTCCTGGGATTGATGGATAGTATACATCAGAGAGCTTCCAGGGTTTATTAAAGTTCCCAGAAATGTTCTGGGGTCCCAGAAAATTTCCAGGATAACTTTATTGGAAGTCCACATCAGGTGGTATCCATCATGGGGCTCACAAAGCCTTAAGGTAAGCCTACAGCATAAACCACTAGGGGACTTGGGGAAATAAGATAAGAAATTCAGACTGTTTTGATCATCAAAATCAAAATCTAAGTAGGCATAAGAAACACTATTAAAAGCCATTAGGGTGTTCACCACTATAGAGAAATTTTCTCCTGAAGGGAACGATAGATCTCTTGCTAACAGGAACCTCGGAAGCCAAAGCTTCAAAACTGATGCATGAGGTGGAGCATTTAAAAGCTGTTACAGTGCTCACCACTTTAACTCTAAGACTCCTGTGCGACGATAAGTTAACTTGACACTAGATCACTACCAACCTCAAGGAAGGTTCTGTGCAACAAAGTACACTGTAAAACACCACACAGTCCCCAACCCAGTGGCACACCCCTCTTAGGTATTAATTTGGCTCTGAGAGAACCAAGGCTTGCTACAGAAATGGAATCTTCAAGTTTCAAAGAATCGTGTCACTTTCTGGCACATCTGCTTATTTTATGTCTAAGAACTGTGGTTTTGGAAACTCTAGTTATCTACAAAAATGGCAAAGCCTTACTAAGACAACCCACAGTTACAGTGAACATTATGGGGAGAATTCCAATTAGGAAGGTCATTCATTGAAGAGATGCACTTGAAAGCAAGGATTTCCAAATCAAACAGAATGGGCTACCTATTTTAACTGGTATGCAGAAGCCTCCAAAAAACTTCAAACTTCCGAAACAGCTTCATTAAAAGATTCATTGCAAAAGACTAAAGAGAAATTAAAGACACAGGAGATAGCTAAAACGAAAGACTGTAAGACTGATGTGCTGTCTGCTACTGCCCTCTATCTTTATTTACCTGAATATTTAGTCTACTAATTCTCTGTCTTAATTGCCTTTCCGCTTGGAAAAAGCTACAATACTATAGACAAAAATCAAAGCTTTCCGCACTAACTCCGACACCCCCATATCTACCCTTGAAAGCAGGCCCCACAGAGCCCCTCTTGTGGTCGATGGGACTCCGAGGGATTCTCTGGGAAAATGCTACCAATTATACCCTCAAATAGCTAAGGAGAAACCAAAATTAAAATTAATGGAAGACCTTCAAAATAATTCTAATAGATATGGGGCTACACTCTCTACTTTAATCCCAGTAACTCTGGAGCCTGCAGATGGGATCCAGGGAAAACTGGCAGAAATCAACAAAGGATGAGAATTCTTACCAGAGTGAGCTCTCTTGGATCTCTGTAGTGCCCCGTTGAGAGGAAAGTAAAATTTTATGTTGTCCTTTATTGGTTACCAATCCTTTTCTCTCCCAGAGACAGCTATTGCCTTCTTATTGGTCTCATTTTGTGTCCTGAGAATTTGACTTGGCTTTCTGCCATTCTGGTGTCGACTGAAATAAATGCACAGCCTAAAAGTTAAGAGTTATGTTTTATTTGGCGGGAGGACTTGAGCTGGGATGACAGCCTCTCAGATCGCTCTGAGGGACTGCTCCAAAGAGGTAGGGGAGGAGCAAGGATATATAGGAGCTTTACAACAAAAACCAGGTAGTTGGAACAATAGAAGATTGCTTGTAATCTAAAGAAGGCCAGGCATCTCAAGTTAAAGTATTTAGTGCTTTTCTATGTATGGGAGGAAGCAAACATTTGGGCTCACTGAATTCATTCATTTGACAAGCACCTAGCTATCTAGGGCCAGTATCCTGTCCTTTCTTATTCTGAGTCCACTCAGAGTGCACCGTTGAGTGGCTGCAGAGGCTGGGCTACAGGCCCGTCCACACTGGGGGGTGGCTGCAACCGCTGATGACTTGGTTTCAGCATTCTTTGTTTACTGATATGTTTGCAGTATTTTCACTCACATTGCAGTATTTTCGTTCACATTGGGACATGTAGATTGTTGGTTCTTACATATGCAGGCAGCCCAACTGTCAGGTTGGAGGCCCCAAAATATGGCCAGACAGAAATGTGAGTTGCAACCCATCTTGGGTTAGATACTGCCAGACGAAATTGAGCGCACTGCATTCACAGCTGGGGTCCTCCTGACTATTGCCAGTGCTCAGGAAATTGCCTAAGTCTTTCTTTGAGCTATCTTGGAGAGTGTCTCTTGGTGTTGGGAAGATAGTTTCTTTTTTTACAACTTCTTTGGGGATGCCTCTTGGTTCCATGAGGTTGTTCAATATTTCCAGGAATACTTACTGTTTGTCTCAGCTGAAACCTGACAAGAAATTTGAAAGGATGTATTTTTTAAAGTATTTCTATGGTCAGAAGTTGGCAAAATTGGAAACTGACATTCAGAGCTTGACAGGAACTTTTTTGTTAAGGCCTTCTCTCCTAAGCTAAATGAAACTATATACCCAGAGGGAAAGAAAAACATTTCAAAGAAAAACAGCTCTAAATCTAGAATATATGAATCTTTTGATTTCTACCTTAATTGAAGATCTCCTCCTTGATATAAAGAAGCAAATTGATAATAATGTACTTTGATGAGTAGATCAGTCCCCTTTTATCATTCCCATTGCAATTCAATTCTTTGAGAAATTAAAAACAACCATTCTACAAATTGAGGACAACTTGTACAACTTGTCTTATAAGTTGAGTCTTTACAAGGACAGAAAAAAGCCTTATCCTTTTTACCAATCCCAAAACCTCCCCTATTCATCTCAAAATACTTGTATGCATTGTAGAAAATTTTGGGTTTAGGAAACAAAAATCCTTCTTGCAGGAACTCACATTCTTTCTCTGAACCTTTAAGTTGTAAATATTCTACCTGGTCTTCTCTAAGACCTAAAGGCCATCTCCTTGAAATGTAAACTTCAGAGAGGTAGTACTTCTTCTGTTAGGAAGAAAGAAAAAGGGAAAAGCTATTTGAAAACTAGGTGCAAGAAAATTTTAGAAGTCTCTACAAATAATAATAAAAAGTTTAAGCCATCTGAGCAAGTACCTTAACTTATTTAATCTGCCAGAAACTCAATTTGGATCTAACTGTTCTTTCATAAATTAGTGAGTTTTGCATTATCATACCCAGCTCATGGCAAAAATTTTAAAGCAAAAGCTATAGATCTGTGTCTGTCTGTATATTTATGTATTCCTTTGTATGTATGTTATAAATGTGTGATTTTTTTCTATGTTTCAATGGTACTATATGTAAAGAGCTCTGGTCAGGTTCACAAGATAATCTTCAGTAAATAAAAGCTGGTTTAAGTTTGTTGATTTAATAAAAATAATCATGTTTTTAGAGTTATCAGCATTGAATATAATACTTTTATTTTACCTAGGTTAACTGAAAGTCAAATAAGCTTATGTTATCTCTGTTATAGACTATGTCAGCAAGAAAGATAACTGAGATGATGGTTAGCTGTTTAATGTCTCATAAAAATTTCATGAATAATCTAAACATAGGGGTTAAGAACAAGTAAATTTAATAGATCTGAGTAATGTAAAAGTTAACAAATGGATTTTTCGACAATAAGTATGCTTTATGGTATGTCTACTTAAAAATAGTTTCCAAAATTGTTTTGGCAACTTGTGTTCTTCAAGTTATATTGAGATAAATTAAATGATGGATATTCATTTTATATCTAAATCATTTTCAAATAAGATAAAATATTGAAATATTAGTTGCTGAACATACATTTATCCACTTTAACTTCCTTTTACAGATAAAATATTTGGGTATATTAGTGAATATGTTTTGTACCACATTGAAAAATTTACTATGAGTAAAAGTATACTTACTCATAGTATATTTTTACTAGTACTATGATATGTAAACATATCACAGTGTATGATGTTTTACATATCTTGTAAAAAAAATACTTCTAGAACTTCTGAAATGTATTTATAAATTTGCCAATCCACAGAATGCTAGTGTAATAGGTCACAAATTGCTTTCTTCTTAGTTTTCACTAGGAATTAAGGATTTTAATGTTAAACATTCTAATTAACATAAATAAATAAAACTACTAGAAATAAGGGAAACATGTCTGTGCAAGGGAATTGCATTGTATTTTTGGTAAGAAAAAGGATGAGGTATGGGAAGATGTGCTTTTGTTAAGGGAAAAAGAGAGTAATTTTTTTCTAAACTAAAATAACTGATAGTTCCATAAAGAGAAAGATAGAAAAAAATGGACAATATCTGAATGAATATAAAAAGTTGTAGAAGGTTTGTGGAAAGAGTTTCTTAGGAAAGGAATTTTACATATGGTCAAACTGGCTAAGGTTAGAATAGACATAGATAAGTTTTTTTTTTTCTTAAAGAGTTTTAATATCAAAAGTACACTGGTGCAATTTTAGTACTGGGTTTTCTTTCTGTTAAAAGGAAAATTTTTTTAGATTATTGGTCTGCTCTTAATAAAAATGTTAAACAATGTGGCCCCCACCAATCAGATATTTTCTATTTTTCTCATCCTTATTTATTTATTTTTTTAGTTAAATTAAAGTTTTTTTTTTCCTTCTGGCCATTTTGCAGTTCCTTAAAAGGAATCTGTCCACTTTATGAAGTGTTAAATAAAGTTTGTAGCACATAAATTGTCTTCTTTAATCATTTTTTTAAAGAATACTAGCTACTATAAAGTTAAATTCACTGCTATCTTAAATTAAGTGAAATTACTTCTCAGCAACGTCTACCCCTTTCTCATAAGCAACAAAAACTAATTCCCAGTCATTTAAAAGAAAAATGCATTTATTGAAAGAATATTGACTGACCTACAGAACTGATGGGTGTGGTAGAGAGTCAGACTCAGAAAATACCCATGCACCAATGGAGACTAAGAGGCAAGTATCATAGCCAGACTCACACCATAGGAAGTGACTCAACAAGGAAAGTGCCACTAACATTGGACACTGGACACTAGTGTTATCCTCACTGCCCCTATTAGCACTGGGAAATATTCCTCCAATGTATCTTCATCCAGATACTTTTTTTTTTTTCTGCCATGGTAACCACATACCTGATTAATTCTCTGTTGTTCTTGCATCACAGACTTTTAATTCTCTGTCTCAGACTGGCCAATCTCAATCATAGGCAAATGCCCAAGCTGCTAAGTAGGCAGAGAAAGTGAGAGCCAGGCTATTCAGCTTCTTTGTTGCAGTGGTCAGTTCTCCCAAAATTGGATGGGAGATCAGATATTGGTTTGGATTGAAAAGATAAAAACTCCTCTTTCACTTATCTTGGTTGTCACAATGTAGTACATTAGGACCTTGGCTCCTTGAATAAGAAATTAATCTTAATGTATCTTAATGTGCCTGTTTTCTAACTCCTATCAAAGGCCCAGGTCAAAGAGAAGTAAAATAATTTTTTTTTTTACTGTTTTTACTGTTTTTCAGATTTTTTAAAATGTTTTAGTGTTTTTCAGAATTCTTACACCTAAATAGTTATATATAAGACTAAAAAACAAATGTCTTCTAATTTTTATTTTCATATTTCAATAATCATTTGTATTGATTATTTCATAATTATGTGTTGTAAGAGATTAAGATCAAGTCCAAAATAGAAATGAGAGGGAAAGAAATAGGGAGAGAGGGAAGGAAGAAAGAGAGGGAGTGAGAAACTGAGAGAGAGAGAAATTGATTGTTGAATGTGAAGTCTTTAAAATATATATTTGCTTCTTTTATATATAAAGACTGTTTATGGAATGAGGTTGACCAACTATAACTCAAGCCCAAAGGTGTTGCTCTTTTATGGAAAAAGATTAAAGTTTATTAAGAAACTGCATTACATATATGAATATGGCATCACAAATCGGTGTTCATTTCTCTGGTTTTAGAGAGTTCTCATTGAGGAATGTAATTTTTAGTAAATGATGTTGTGACAATTAAGTAATCATTTGGAAAAAAAGAGAAATTACATCCATACTTCACTGCACATAAGAGAATATTACGAAATGAGTAAGAGACTCAGAAAGCAAGGACATACACCAGAACTAATGGGAACATATCAAATTGCACAGGATCTAGCAAGAAAGGGGCCCTCAAGGGCCAAATTAGAGACAAATAAACATCATTAAAAATACGAGTAGTCAATTATAACACAACTAATTATAACATATTATGCATGAATCCGTAGTGCTACCTAAAAGAAAAGGGGGGAAGAAAAAAGCTCTTTTTTAACAGAAGAATACTAACATATACATGTACTAGGAAAACAGAAAATCATCATTTGTGACTACTAAAATAATTTCTTAATCAAGCAAAGGTTGTTAATAAATGTTAAAAATCACTGACACATGTTTTAAGCAACACCTCGTGTATTATTTACCTAATACTAAAGGAAAATATTTTCCTTTCTGATACAAGGATCTAGAAGACAAGAGCATGTATAATAATCAAACTTGGCATCAGTGATAAGGAGAAAATGGCATTCTTATATGTGTCATAATGTTGTTGTGCAACAGGAAATCACCCATCTAGTATTTTTGACACACGTACAAAAATGTTTAACTTAAATCTGATTTATGAGGAAAGAATTAGAAAGATCTTTATTATATGATTTTCTATATTATATGATTATATAATATCTGGCTAGAACTCTTAAGAAGTATCTTGTGTTACATATCCTACCTGGCTAGAGGAAACCTCCAGCATTATTGTGACCCCTCCCATTATGACTGATCACCATAAATCATTGTTTTCCCTTTCTAAGGAAAAAAATACCTTTGAGGCTTAGGCTATCTGGATACATCTACTTGGCTTCTCACCTTGGCTTTCAGGTTCAGAGACTTTGCAACAATTTCTACAAGCACCTTGAATGTGTAAATTACATGTCAGGTTCAATAGCCACATTCTTTCACTTCAATTCCAATGATTTCAGTTTCACCCCACTCAGTACCCTATTTCTATACAGTTCTGTGGACCACAGCATCAAACAGAAGTACAAACATAGTTTACTATTCATCCTTTAGTAAAGTTATTTCTGCTAATGCCCTCTTTCCTTTAAAGCAAGCACATCTGTTCCTTGGTATTTTTAATCTAAAATAAACAGACTGTCACCTATTTCTCCCAGCCTTCCCCCCTAAAAATGGGTTTATTCAGGATCAGCAGAAAACTGTTGTTCAGGGTCTGGAACTACGGCAAACCCTGTGCAAGTCTGCCCTGCGCAGAAAGGAGAACACTCTATAGGGCAGAAAAGGAAGTTGGGAGGGCTGGAGTAAGCAGATTCCATGACTTTTCACTGGCTGAGTTGTTGCCAGGAAAGAAGTCTTTCTTCTTCCTTTGGGCTCTGCTATCCTCACAGGACATGAGAGCTCTCCTCTCTGGTCTCCTGACTCCATTTAATATAGGTTTTTATTTATTAATTTTTTATATTAAAATCGGGATCCTCAGTCCCTTGGACCATTCTCTTTTTCTCAGTCTATGAGCCTCAAACTCTTCTCATTTTCACAACTTCTTAGCAGAAGTCTCAGAACTTTCACTTCAACTTTTATTTTCCCCAAACCCTCAACTCCTCCTTCCCCTGAATTTTACACTTACATGTCCAATTGTGGATTAGTCCATCCTATGAAGTAGGCATCATTAAGGGCGTTTTAAATGTCAGATAAATAAATAGATAATATTGCAAGGTTTTAGAATGTATATCATCAAGGAAAATGCAATGTTCAGTGCAAACAGTAAAATACTATCTTACCAAAATAAAATGTGAATTTAATGAGACCAGCAATAGGCAATTAATTGAGGACAAAGAGAACCATGCAGACTTTTGCATGATAAGCAGGAATTTAAACTGGATCTATATTAGGGGAAAATTTGCATTATCAAGATTCATTTAAATTTTTATGTATTTGAGTAATTCTACTTCTGAGAGCATATACCAAGGAAAAATTCTGAAATATTATAAAAATGCATTGCATGTTTATAATAGTTTAATTAATTACCTAAATTTCAACACTAAGACATTTATATAAATTAATTTGCTGGCATATGATGGATATTGTGAAAGTATTGCAACTATTTTTACAGTTTATACAATTGGAAAAATGACCATGCATATTTAAATGAAAATAGGTTTTTTCTACATCTCTATCAGATCAAATAAATTTAAAATTTTCAAAGAAAAAGCACCAAAATATTAATAGTAATAGTTCTGAGCAGCAAGAGAATGGGAGATCTGTATTTGATTCATTACATTTTTTAAATCTCTTAATTATAATGAGTAGAGGCAAAACATTTGTTGTGGTTACCCATATGCTTGACTATTTAGAAAAATCTTTTAAGTGTTATTCTAGGAATGCTCAGATATTTCAGATATTCTCTTTGTCAATTCAAAAAATCCAGTATATTATGCACTTCCAGCTTTACCCTCAATGTTATTTGTCTAGGAATCCCCAACTACTTTAGTTTATGTGGGCATAATATGTACATGGAGGGATGGGGGTGGGGGTGCTGTTCGTCACTGTTCTTGTCTCCTGACCATGGATTCATAGATTCAAATGCATCTCTTTGAAGGCTTCAAAGCAGTAGCCACACAGTTTGATTCCTTTGGTTCTAGCCACAGGGCCACCATGTTTCTGGACAGGAGTGATGGTGACAGGAGAGGAGGAGGATTCCTCTACTCTTTCATTACTTTCTGGCAAGGGATTGTAATAATTTGATGTCAAAATTTGCCCAGGCTCCGGAAGCATTATAGGTTACTTATTTTTCCACTTACAGGCATAGAAACAAATTTAGTTTCTACAATCTGACTCACCATACCCCACCTCACATATAGATAGAAATATAAAATTTATATAAAAATATAATTTTAAATGTCTATAAAAACCCATTTTGATTTTTACCTCTCCCTCTTTATTTCTTTATTTGTCTACATATGTAAGAAATTTTCTCCCATTAGAAAACTAACCAATCCACACTCAAACCAGCCCCTTTCCTCCATTTGCCTCTTTTCTTTCACACCTGAATTTACTGTCTTGTTCACACTTCTTACTTCAGCCACATCTATTCACTCTAACTGTTTTTACTTTCTTACTGAACCAATTGCTGTCTAATTGCCATAGTGACTGGTATTTTCCAGCTCTTCCCTTTCTCTTTAGCATTTGACTTTCTTACCTCACCTTCCTTGTCACAACACTCCTCTTCACTGGCTTCCTTGGCCATCATTCTGACCCTCCCGCCTTCTGTGTTCACCCTTCTTCCTTCACCCGTAATTTGAAACCTATGGTCTCCCAGAGTCTATCTTGACTTCTTTCGTCACTTTCATCAACCTCGTGGGTGATAACATTTACTTCAATAATGTAAACAATCCCTAGCCCTACCTATAATGGTCCCAGGTAGTTTGACATCCTGAATCCATCATATGCTAGCCAATTACCAAGCAATAAAGGACGATGACTTGCATTTGAATCATTGGTTTTCTGTCCTTGTTTATACACATTTTTCTAACTTGTTCATACTTCCATATGACTTATAACTTGCAACTTTTTGCTGTACCCTGTTGGTTTCTGGATTTTTTTGCTTATCATTTTCAGTTCCTGAGCTGTATCATATGGGTTCTCCATATAGATTTTCATCTCTTTGAATCTCTCTCATGACATACCTGCCTTGCAGTTTCCTCAGAACCTGATATACTAGCCCTCGTGAGATTAAGACAAGTTCAAATGGGAGAAAGTTTGGGGGAAATTTTTACATTTTGCCAAAGACAAAGAATATGTCCCTGACCAAAACTGATGAGCTTGTTGACATTTTCCAGCCCCTGTGACTTAAGACTGTGGCACTAAAGAGAAAAACAGCATGCATGCAATATCATATTTTTCTTAACTGTGGATAAACTGCTCTCCAAACTCACAGACACACAGATCTCACCTCTCAGAGCTGTGAAAGCCCACTTTCTCCAGCAATGCCTTTTTGTGTATATTTCAGAGAAGCATTGGGCAGCCTATTAAAAAGCCATTTGGATTTCACATGAAGCTGTATATTTTTTGTGATTCAAGATAGGATTCTACTGAAGAAATCAGGAAGATCTCATTTCTTGCATCCTGCTGGCCAGACAGGAGAGACAGATTAACTAGCTCGTGCAGATTGGCTGGCTTTCCAGCAATGATTACAGATGTTTTCTAATCACCCTTCTGAGAAAGTTTCACAATGCTGCTTTAAAATGATACAGAAGAATTTGCAATCCATTTTCTCACATAAGAGGAAGATATAGGTGGCCAGTGTGCTATAGAATAAGGCACCCTCATTTCTTCTTTTCTAGAATGATTCACAATCAGAAAATGATTTGAAAGACTCTCAGCTAAGTGCTGCACAATAAGCTAACACATGCTCTACAACCAACCAGCGGGTATATACATTTTTATATTTGCATAAGGACACAGATTAGAACACTTACTGGTCATTACTCAGGTTGAATCAATTAGTTGAAGTGGAGCCAGGGAGTGGGGTGAAAGGTAGGAAAGTAAATGGTGGAGCACAGCCATTGCTTTTCTTGCCAATATCAGAAGAAGCACAAATAAAACAGGTAGCTTAGTTTTCTTATAGTGAAACCAACCACTTTATTGTGGAAATAAGGTTTTATGGTATAAAGCCTGTTGCTAAAGACACTATATTCTGCCCTCCTCAAAAGCCCAAAAGTGAGGACCCTCAAAAACTACAGAGAACAGGAATTCCTTAGTGAAATGGGAGTTCTCCAAACCCTCCTGTCTTAGTCTGCTTGGACTGCTATAACAACAACAACAAAAAACCGAATGGCTTATAAACAATAGAATTTTATTTCTCACTGTTCTAGAGGCTAGAAAGTCCAAGATCATGGTGATGGATAATTCGGTACCTGGTGAGAGTCCACTTCCTGGTTCATAAATAGTTGTCTTTTTGCTGTAACATCACTTGATGGAAGAGGCTAAGGAGCTCCATGGGGTCTCTTATAAGGACATTAATCCCATTCAGGAGGGCTTCACCCTCATGACCTAATGAGTACCTCCTAAAGGCCCCACCTCTTAATACCATCATTTTAGGCATTAGGGTTTCAACAGATGAATTTTAAGGGGACAGAAACATATAACATTTCCAATAGTAAACCCTAGAGTACCGGGCAATGATGCTGTTCTTGCAAATGCGGCTACAATCTTGGCCTGGGTTCATACCAAAGTGGGTGGACCAAACCAAGAGTTCTGACTTCCACTATGCAATCTAGCATGGAAGAACTCTGCTTGAGTGTATTTCTTCTCAGCCTATGGAAAAAAAAGAAAGATTGGCATTGATCCATTGGCAGATGTTTAATAATGACTTCTCTCTTCTGTATTGTAGTACACAATGTAATGATATTTATAATCTCCTCAAAATGCACAGGCCAGTGGTCTCAGCATGCTTAAGTCCTCCAGAACAGCCACACCTCTAGGTTAGCAGGTATCTCTGAAAGGCAGATTTGAATTCTGTGGCTACATTTGTCTAGCTCTTTTAATCATAAATCAACAAGCACTGGGACCATGCACAAATATATGCTTTTTTTTAGAGGAAACTAAATTATTCCTCATTCAAGGAAGTCTTTTGTGTTATGTTTCTCTGATTTGAGCACCATATTTGAAACTATTCAAACAACAATAGTGACTAGGAACTTCAGATATTTCCAGATGAAGCTGATGCTGTTTGTTCTGTTTATTGAAGTCCAGAAGTGTTATTTACCAGAAAGTCATATATATCTTATAATTTCAGGGAACAGGAGAAATCGCCCCATACCGGAAGATCCTCTGAGTAATTCTACAACAGTTGGAATTAGTCAAGGTAATCAGTTCAAAATAAATGACCAGTTACTAAATATAGTAGGGCCTGTTGCTCCTCTGTTCTCCGTACATTAGCTTTCCCCTTCAAATTCATGTATTAATTATATATACCTCTCTGACATAGCTGTAAAATAGTTTTAAATCTAGATAATACTGCCACTGACTACTTTGAACTCATATGTTTGGTCTCTTTCAGTCCTTAAAAATCAGTAAGAAATTTTTAAAAATAATTTTCATTAAAATTACATAAAACAGATTTTCAAAAAAGGAAACAAAATAAATAGTATTGCATATGTATGCTAGTTAATTTTACAAGTAATAATGGTTTTTAAATGAGAAAATGTTTCCAGTGCTGGGATATATGACTCAGACTTGGTCAAGTAATTAGCATATCCTTACCTAAATTAGCATCAGGGCGGATGTGATGTCACAGGGTTTATTTCTAATTTATTAATTATTTCTCTATGTATTACAGTATATCTGAATACAACATTTCAGTATAAGTTGATTTCTGTCAAAATACCGAGGTTTTTAAAAAATTCTGTTGACTAATGATTCGGAAATAGATAATCCACAATTATTTGCCATGATTGCTGTGCTTGCGTGAATGCACCCTGCAAATACAAAGAACTTTGGCATTGAGGCTATTTTTATATGAGCCCAGTTGTCTGGTTTTGTTTGGTTTGATTTGGTTTGGTGGGGGGATATAGGAGAATGATTATTAATACTTTTTTATTTAAAGATTCTTCATGGTGAGAACCTAAGATAGTAAACTCCTGCTAAACCATTGTAAGAACATCTGATAATCATAATTCTAAACATAAGTTTATTAGAAGGAAAATTCCAAGGCTGCCTTGACCTAGTGTAAGGAAATGATGCCTTTGGTTTAACAGTCTCAAAGCACTTTCTCAGAAGTTTAATGTCTCCAGATATTATAAGATTATTCTGTGATGAAAACAAAACATATTTTCTAGCACCTTTTGTTAACTATCTCCACATTTAAAAAGTAGTGCAGTATAATTGTTATAGAATGGGTTCTGAGGTTAGACACCCTGGGTTTAAAACCCATCTGTACTGTGTTAATGTTAACACCTTTTTAAGCCTTTTCTTCCTCTGTAAAATGGGAATAATAATAGTACTAACTTCTTAGGGCTGCTATGATAACTAAGTGGAATGATCGATTTTAAGAGCTTGAAAAGGGTCTAGTGATTTTTTTTTAAGCTCAAAATAATTATTGGTTATTCTCATAACAGTTCTATTCATTTGATATCTGTTGAGTACTTGTTGTGACACATGTTATACTAAGTCTTGCAGAGAGTGCTATGTAAGCACGGTAAGTTTAGCCACAAAGGAAAACAATAAGTGAGGGTCTAAAAATTAAAATTCTTTTAGCACTAGGGTAGATATTTTTCTTAAAAATTATTTCATGAATATGAACTCCCAATGCTATAAATGACCTTAATTCCTGCCAATCCACTTCCAAAAACAAAAGTTAGTTTAAAAAAATAAAAAAGCATGATAGGAGGACTTTACAAATGTATAAAACTCTCATGTAAGTTACACTATTATAGTTGCTGCTTCAGGTTGGCCAACGTGGTCAGCTTTCGTCATAATACAGTGCATTAAAATCTCATTTGACTAAACACAGGCAAACAGCATAGCAGCTGGTTATACAATATTTTATTTTATTTTATTTATTTTTTTAACATTTTTATTGATTTATAATCATTTACAATGTTGTGTCAAATTCCAGCATGGAGCACAATTTTTCAGTTATACATAGACATACATATATTCATTGTCACATTTTTTTCTCTGTGAGCTACCATAAGATCTTGTATATATTTCCCTGTGCTATACAGTATAATCCTGTTTATCTATCATACAATTTTGAAATCCTAGTCTATCCCTTCCCACCCCCCACCCTACAATATTTTAGAAAAACTTTAAAGTTCTGGAGAATAAATGAGTTGCTAAATGATATGATTGAATCAAGGTTTTCTTGTCGAACATAATTAGCTGAAAATAGGAGTAGGTCAGTGGTCAGACTTCCCTGTCAGTACCCAACCACTGGAAATAGCCTTAGGGAGGCAAGAATCCCATATTTTAAACCCAGATTGAAGGAAAACTACGAAGAAGGGAATAAGTCTTCCACAGAATAAATCTTTGCATCGCCAAATAAATAAATAAACAAATAAATAAAATAAAGAGAAAAACAAGCCTTTGTTACTCAAGCTGTTTCAATAACAGTTTTCTAGTAGGATAACTGTCAATCCTAGGACACATGGGTGGTGTGGAAACCAAATGTGTTTGTGAGATATGTCCAATATGGTCACTGATGATTGAAAGCATTATCATGTTCACATTGACATTTACCACCTATAAAGTGAAAAATAACCCTTGTAATAATCATTCTTGCAGTGACCTTATAACAATAGAGATGTTACATGGCTTGTGAAAATTAAAATATGATCCTTTTATGGTCAGTATCGACACATGCTATGTTAATTCTTTTTGACAGTGTTCTTCCTTCTGATGAAAATTTTATTTGCTCACAGAGGTACCATGTATATCTTTAAGAGTTACTCTTCACTCCAGAACCTACATGTGATGCTTTTATTCACATAACAAAATTTTAAAAAAATAATTGCATGTTTTATGTCTGCTAGAAGGTGAAAAGACCTACTGAGTACAAAATTTACCCAGAAAGGGTAAAGTGTGCCTTCTGTTTCAGGGGTTCTGTTAGTCTTCTTACTAAACTGCATGTCCTGCCTCTGATTAGCTTTAAACTTTCAACATCAAGGTAACTTTGGTTTCTTCATGTAAAAAATGGAGTTACAGAGCTATCGTTCAATGACCCTATCTTTACAAATAATACAACAAAAAAGTTTTAATCTACAAATATTTCAGAAAGCTTTAATATATACATATTTCCATTTTCTGCACCTTGCAAACTTTTTGATAAGTGTATGTTTCATCCCTCAAGCAAACTTTAAATTATTTTAGCTATATGTTGAAAATCCAGCTTACTATTTGTCAGTCACGTTGCTGGTTGAATTCTGTGTCTCCCTACCCTACTCCAAGTTGCTGTGTTGGAGTCCTAACCCTCAGCATCTCAGAACATGGTTTTATTTGGAAATAGGATCTCTTTCAGATATAATCAAGTTAAAATGAGGTCATTAAGGTGGCCCTGATCCCATATGAGTGGATTCCTTGTAAAATAGGGGAATTTATAGATAGACATACAAACAGAAAAAAAGCCATGTGAATATGAAGGGAGAGATGGGTGATATTTCTACATGACGAAGATTGCCAACAACCTTCAGAAGTCAGAGGGGATGCATGGAGCTGATTCTTTTCTCAGCCTTCGAAAAGATCTAAACCCACTTGTTACTGAGTCCAAGCTCATACCGCTCAACACATGACAGACCAGTAAATTGAGAGATGAGTTATTGGGGCAAGGCATAGCAAATTTACTGGGGAAGCTAGCATATTGAGAAGATGGTGAAATATCCCAAAGAACAGCCTTACCCAAGTTAGAATTCAGGCTTCTTTTGTACTAAAGGGAATAGAGGCGTGGTTGGTTGTTGCAAACTTCTTGGTGCCAGAATCCTTTGTTCTTACAGCTGGTCACAATATTCCTATAAACGTCCAACAAGACCATTGTTCTTTTCTGTTCTGCAACTTTTTATCTCTACATGAATAGAAAAATGTTATCTTTCAAGGTAAGAGCCTCAAGAATGCGCTGTCATGTATATTCAGGCTATAGGCAGCATTCTTCTACAAAGGTAAAGAACCAGCATGACTAAGCACAGGCAAGGGTTAGATTTAAAAGAATAGATCCAATATGGAGTCAGGTTTGTTCTTCTCCATTACATGCTGACACATTGATTTGGCACTTCTAGAGTCCAGAACTGTGAAACAATAAATTTCTGTTTGTTTAAGCCACTTTGTTTATGGTACTTTGTTGAGGCAGCTCTAGCAAACTAATATAAATTAGATGCAGAGCTTTAAAGAAGAAAATAGAGATGGACTAATTTTGTTGTTGATTTTCCTTTAACATAATCACTTGTTCCCTCCAAGAATTTTGTTTCTTACCTCTAATTGATTCAAGTAAAAAATTAATCAATGATTTGGGTCACCTTCGATTTTACTTAACATTACCTTTCACACTGACTTTGGAAGGTGGGGGGCGGGGTAATTCCTCTTTGGCCCCGTGTTGACACGTTCACTAACTGGAGCTTTTGATGATTAACACCACTCATCAGGGTGCCTCCTTCCTGCTCAGGTATCATAAAGGTCTCCTGCAGCTCACAGCAGTGACATACTAATTCAGTACCTTAGCAAAATTAGCAGCAGGAAACAAACCTTTTGTAATTTTCTTCCTTTATAAATAGCATTGTTCATTCAGTAAAGGATAGCAGTTCCTGCTGTAATTGTTTCTCCACTGAAAAGTCACATTTTTCCATCAGTCTTAAAAATCAATCAAAATGAATGCACATACAATTAGCCAGCCTACTGAGAAAGGGAACGTTCCTTTTACTTCGGAACTTTTCTGATTTCATCTCAGAGTGGGTCTATTGTGCAGGCATTTTTTAGGAAGCATTCAATACATCTTATGTGCCATTGGAGAGGGTGGAACAACAGATGTAGCATGGGTGAGCCTATGCCACTGTCTTATTTATCTCAAAAAATGATTTTTTTCCTCAATGAAACAGTTAATTTTAATACCATTTGAATGTGGAATTTGGGAATTTGTTTCCCAAAGGTGAATACAAAAATTACAAACCAAAACTAGTGTTATGCATAGAAGGCAAGTGTATAGAAATGGTAAATTCTTAGTATAGAAGGAACTTCACCTCAAGCA
This sequence comes from Camelus bactrianus, assembly GCF_048773025.1. NCBI lineage: Eukaryota > Metazoa > Chordata > Mammalia > Artiodactyla > Camelidae > Camelus > Camelus bactrianus. The sequence continues at coordinate 39,400,516 of NC_133540.1, forward strand.
TCCTCTGAAGTAGTGTAATACATCATCTTCAAAACTGACTGAAAGTTTAATGGACATAGACCTTAGTAATTTAAGAGCATAGCAATTTTTATGATTTTGCAATTGCTGTGGGGAAAAAATTATCAAATTTGTTGTCATTTCTCCTTAATCATAATTCCAAGTAAATAAAATTGGGAAAAAAGTGTGTCTGTATATAGACAATAATAAAGTGATCAAAATAATTTTTATACAAATAACAAGGAAAACATTCAGAACAAAACATAGAAACACAAAATTTGGAGATGAGGGAGAAAATAAATGACAACATGTATCAGGATACTTAATGCTATATATAGAATTACGAAATGTTATGTTGTATAATTTCACGGTATAGCAGAAGTCCATCATGAGTCTTAATTGAGCTCTTTGCTGCGTTGCAAACATGTCTGGACTTCTGGAAGTGAACTGACAATGTGACTGGGCAGAAGTTCCAGCAAAAGAGATTGGAAGCCCCTTGGAAAGAAATAGTCTGTCTTGGGGAAAAAAATTTCTCTCCAAGGGAGTGTGTCTTGTACACCTGCCTATAATGACATTAAAGATTATAGATTTCAAATTCCTTCGGTTTTATACATGCCAGCTGTTAATTAAAATTCACATTTGTTCCCTACCTTGAATATACTGTGCCCAGCCTCCTATGGGCTCATGATTAACTTTAAAATTGAGTCAAGTTTATTTTAAAAACAATGAAAAATGTATTTTTTATTTCAGTGATATATCTAGAGAAAAATTAATATTGTTTTGCAAGTCATATAACAGTATAACTGCAAAATATAAGATAAATAATTTCCATATATTGACATGGAACACAACACTGTATTCAAGACTAGTCTGTTGGTTGGGGGTCCAAGGTGCAGGGGTCAGTCTAATTGTAGCACTTCCTGGTAATGATACTGTCCCTGGTAATGATAGTGTCCCTGATATCCTAGAAGCAAACATCACCAAACAATGGAGTTTATGTTTTGTAGAAAGCAGTTCAGAGACAGTCTTCAAGAACATTCAGGGACCAGTTGCTTTGATAAATGGGAGTGGCCAAGAAACAAATACTTGTGTTGTGAAACAAGTATTTTTTTCTTTACAATTGATTTTTAAATTGCTGCATTCAATTTTATAATTTCTAATCTTCTGTAAGCTTACCTTTAGGAAAAAAAAAATTCTTAGAGTGGTTTTAGGTTTACAACAAAATTGAGAGAAACATACAGATACTTCCATATAACCCCTGCCCCAACACATGCATACCCACCCCCAATTATCAATTTTACTCGCCAAAATGATGCTTTTGTTTTTTTTAAACCAAAGATGAACTGAAATGACACATCATCACTAAAGTCTATAGTTCATCTTAGGGTTCACTCTTGGTGTTGTACATTCTATGGGTTTGGAGAAATGTATAACGTACATCAATTACTATAATGTCAGAAATTAGAGTGTTTTGCCCTAAAAATCCTCTGTGCTGCACCTGTTCATCTCTGCTCATCACCTCCACCAAACCCTTGCAAACACTGATCTTTTTATTGTCTCCATATTTTTGCCTTTTCCAGAAAGCTATACAGTTGGAGTATGTAGGCCTTTTCAGATTGACTTATTTCACTTACTAATATGCATTTAGGTTTCCTGCTTGGTTTTTCATGGCTTGATAGCTCATTTCTTTTTAGCTCTGAATGATATTCATTGTCTGGATACACCACATTTTATCTGTATACCTACTGAAGGATATCTTGATTGCTTCCAAGTTTTGGCAATTAGGAATAAAGTTGCTATAGACATCTGTGGGCAGGTTTTTGTGTGGACATAAGTTTTCACCTCCTTTTGGTAAACAAGTGTCAAAGAGCATGATTGCTAGAATGCATGGAGTTGGTGAGTTGTGTAAGAAATCACCAAACTGTCTTCCAAAATAGCTGTATTGTTTGCATTCTCACCCATTCTTATTCTCAGCAATGAATGAAAGTTCCTATTGTTGCACATACTTGCCAGCATTTGATGTTGTCAGTGTTCCAGATTTGGTCATTATAATAAGTATTTAATGGTATCTTATCTTGTCTTAATTTGCATTTTCCTGATGTCATATGATATGATCTTTCCATGTGCTCATTTTTCTTCCCTAGCTTTTCTTTGGTGAGGCATCTGTTAAGTTCTTTGGCCCATTTTAAAATCAGTTTTCTGTTTTAGTATTGTTGAGTTTTAAGAGTTCTTTGTGTAATTTGAATAACAGTCCTTTATCAAAAGTGTCTTTTGCAAATATTTTCTACCATTATGTGTCTTGTCTTCTTATTCTCTTGACATTATCTCTCAGAGAGAAAAGGTTTTGTTTGTTTTGTTTTGTTTTTCATGACATCCAATGTATCAATTATTTCTTTCATAGATTTTGTCTTTACTGTGTTTTATCTAAAAAAAATCATTGCTATAGCCAAGGTCATCTAGGTTTCCTCCTGTTATCTTGTTATCTTCTGGGGGTTTTATACTTTTGTCTTCATTTATGTCTAGGTCCATTTGGAGTTAATTTTTGTGAAGAGTGTAAGGTCTCTGTCCAAATTCTTTTTTGGGGGAGATGTAGATATTCAGTTATGCCAGCACTATTTGTTGAAAAGACTGACTATCTTTGCTCCATTGTATTGCTTTTGCTCCTTTTATCATATTTACGGAGTTCTATTTCTGGGTTCTCTACTCTGTTTTACTAACAGTCTATTCTTTTGCCAGCACAACACTTTCTTGATTATAATAGCTATATAGTAAATTTTGAAGTCAAATAGCATCAGTTCTCCAACTTTGTTCTTCTTAATATTCTTCATCCTCATCATCTCAGGCTTTATACACGGAATCCCCCAAATGGAGGGGGTGAGGGTTTTCTACTCCTCCCTAGAATGGGTGGGTGTAGGAGAAAGGTTTGTATTAAGGAAAATTAAATTTCATAACAAGTTTCTCTTAAACAAAACAAAACAAAAAGAGCATCTACTTTTTGCCTCTCCATATGAACCTTAGCATTGATTGTTTGATATCCATAAATTAACTTGCTGGGGTTTTGATTGGGATTGCATGACTTACCTTACTTTTATGCTTAAAAAAACAATCAATAAAGGCAATATTATACAGTTGACTCTTGTACAGCATGAGTTTGAACTGTGCATTTCCACTTATATGAAGATGTTTTCAACAATAAATACTACGATACTACATGATCTGAGGTTGGTTCAGTAGGATGCAGAACTGTAAATATGGAGCATAACTACAAGTTATGCTCGGATTTTCTACTGCCCAGGGAGTCAGCACCCCTAAACCCCACGTTGTTCAAGGGCCAACAGTACTAGAAGACTTTCAGAAAGAATAGTTGAATCTTACTGCTGAGTTGAGAAGAAATGAAAGAACTGCTCTATGACAATAAACTCTCTTCTTCATAGAATATCATCTAAAATTAGAAAATACGGCTACATTCCAGAACTATTTGGTGAATGTCAACTGAAAACCTTCAAAACATTGAGACTGTTCAGGATCAGTATAGTATTATTCCATTGTGTTTGTATCATGTATTTCTGGATTATGCCAAAATAGGTAATTCCTCTGAACTACATGGTTGTTTTGGTTTCATGCAAACTTACCTTGCTAAAGGGACTCCCTGTATATGCTCTCTTGTGATTAAGTTGGATTGTTATTTACTAGTACTAAAGGCATATTAAATTCTAAAAACAGATTTTACCTATCAAGTTAAGAGAAATGATATCATGCATTTAAAATAGGGGAGTAGACATGCAATTTTTTGTTCAAACTTGACACGTATATTTTAACTGTCATTTCTTGCTCATAAATGATACCCTCTAACGGAGGCAATTTACTTCATCAAGGCAATAGTGTAACTACTAATGTGTTTAAACTCCAATGATCAAATTTACCAAAGAGAAAAAGTACCTACGAAGGTTGCAAACAAGCCTTCTTATAGACTAAGTAAGAATGACTTGCTATTAATATTATTTTTATTTTGTTTTGGACCTGTTGAATTGAGCAAAATAACATGAATGAGGTTCTAGCTGAGATTATTTATTCAAGCAAAAACAGAATTAGAAAGGGCGGTGACACATACATCATTGCCACTGTTAGAAACAGCTTTGAAAATTCAGTCTCAGTTGAGTATATTAAACTCTATGAATGACTGGGCAGACAAAATTATAGTCCACTCAGATAATTATAGTTCACAGTCATATCTAATGGGATCTGCATAAATCACTGTATTGTTGGCCACAAAGTATATTTATACTTGTCAAATTATTGTAATTGGACATTTATAAAGGACCATTTCAATTCATAAACATGACTTTTTAAATGAATATTTATAAAGTACTTGTTAAAGAAAATAAATTTACTCAGGTAATTTTGAACTGTGATTTTACAGCATCTAATATAAAACCATCTCTTACTAAGGAAACCTCTACTAAGTATCTGTTGATGACAAAGCTTAAAATTAGAGAAATGTAGGAACCTTTAAGCAGCTCACAGGGTAAAATATTTCATAACATCTATGTAACACAAAAGACATTAATGTAAATTTAAATTCTAAACTGTGGGACTAATTTTTGTGGAAGGAATAGAATCAAGATGATACACATTGGTACACAGATGCATACTCCATACTTCTACTTACATAAAGCCTGACGGAGAATGCTGCCTATATTGTAGAACCTCCCCCCAAATTTGAGTAATAATTTATTATAAAAACTATTAGGAATTATGAATTTAAATAAAGCTTTTAGACTACCACATAATCTTCTTTGGAAACCTCATTTTTTGAACATGAATTCTTTTTCATCTTATTCAGTATTACTTTATTAGTCAAATTAATATTACAAAACAGATGCTTTTCAAAGAGTCTTTGACTGTTACGGGCATTACTTGTTTTGGAGTGTAAGTAGTCAATATAAAGACCCAATTCCTTATTCTTTGATTAGCTGTCTTTACGCTGCATCTATTTCTGTTCATCTGATGATTATTCTGTATGCCGTGGACAACATTACTGGAAAATGCATTCTCATTTACTGCCAGGACAGGAACCACAAAACTCTTCCTAGCTTCTGCATCTGTTGAGTTGGGCTAGACCACCAGAAGCTAAGATGTCTCCCATAAAAATAAACCCATGACAGAGAAGATTTTGTGGCCTATTTATTCCTGCTTTCTTTCCAGCATGGGGTCAACTTTATTCTCCTTTGGTCTTCCAAGGCTAACTATCTCCTCTAGGTTGCTCAGGATTGCACTAACCTAGCAGCTGGTTGAGAAGGAACAAGGGCATCCAAGGGCAAGTTATGTGAGTCAGAAGAACATATACCCCTTTTAGTTCTGGGTATAACCCATTTATTCTTATTGACAAAACTTACTCTTCTACTCAACTCTACCTGAGTAGAGTGGTCCAGTTGTGTTGTTGAGAAATACATTTTCTCCTACATGTACAACAAAGCTAACCTCTTCAGGAGGAAATACAGTTTTGACTTCCCTCTAGAGACTGGAAAGTCATCCTAACAACCTACTTAAATTAGGAATTCCTTGTTCTTCCCTGATAGGAGCATATGCTTTCACAGTTGTAATTACTACCTACTCTGTCTTAGAACATCTTTCCCATTTTTCTTCAACTGCTTAATTTTTTCTTATCCTTCAAGAGTCAATTAAACCAATAATGGTCTTTAAGTCTTTTTCTCTTACAGTTTGTATCAGATACTCTTCTCTGAAAGGTTTGCATGTTAGTAATGAAACTTTTTATAATATTTTAAAAAAACTACATTCCCAACTTAACTGTGGGATCCTGTGTCCAGAAGCCTAGGTCATTAAACACTATATTCTCAATGCCTACATCTAATCAACACATCTTTAGTATATGAAGGGATTATGATAACTCTTACAAAAACCTTGATTCCTAAGAAAAATATTTCACCTATTCTAAAACTTGAATATAGTTCCGATGTTGCATCAGCCAATTAAGACAAATTGTCTAAATCTGCAGGTGATGAAAGAGAAGCAATTGATTCAGAAAAGGACACATGGGCAGAGGACTAGAAGGGAAAGTTAGATCATGTTATCTATCAGGACAAAAATCTCTCAGTGCCTTCCTGTATTTCAATCTGTAGTTACCTGTACACTTCCCTATACTCTATCCTGTATTGTAAGGGATAGAAGGCCAAGTACTATTTTTATCACTCTCTTTCTTCAAGGATTCTCAATGTGATAAACATTCTGCCAACCCGATTTATTCATATTAGATTTTGAGATAGAAAAAAAATTTTAAATACATTGCTTTCTTTCACAGTGGCAGCACACAAATACATGGGCTTCACAGAGATGGCATTTTGCAGCAACTTCTAGATCTTTCCCCTTTGAGTGCCCTGGAACCCTATTAAAATAAAACATTCAGGATGTGAAAGAAGTTGGTTTTTGCAGAAGCATTGCAAGCATTGAGGGAAATAATAATCCATATCCAGGAGGTTTATTTTTATCAGGATGAATCTCTGGCCTCTCCATACTGAAAAGAATCTCCTATAATTATCCTGCTACCAGGTGACTGTCTGGTTTCCCTGGGACATAAAGCCCTATTAATGAGTCAGTGTTGACCTTTGCTGTTGTCTGGTTAGACACTCAGCAGCAGTGGTGGTGGCAGCAGGTGAGCCTTGCTGAGGGAAAGTTCACATTTAAAGCCCGTGTAAAACCTCCACCTGGACTGTCATGGCCACACTGAATATGAGCCAACTGAGCACACCCCAGGGTGGCAAAGAAGTTACCAGTGAATTCAGACACTGTCAGCTCTGAAAACTCATCTCAGATGTTTCCATTTTGGGTCTGTTTCTCACTGCTTTTGTTGAAACACTGTATTATCTAGTATCCAGCAAAATGTCCAACACAGTATTGTTTAACAATGGGAAAAAGAGGCATAGATCTGAATCATGGGAGATTCTCTCCTTAGAGAGAATTTTAATACCTCTTAGAGAACTATAAGCACTCACTACAGATGGGATCTACAAAGCCTGACTGAAGATTTAAACCCACCAGCTAAATGCTAGCTGAGAGAAAAGAAACAAGGAATGATTAGTTGAAGGAGAAAGTAAAATATGCAAACTACAACCCTGTGACCCACTGGAGAAAAGAGAACTTTAAAAAACTATATATATTTATATTTTCTTACTTATGTTGTTATGTATATCTTTGTCTATTTAAGTCAACTTCTCTTCACTTAATAATTTACATAGTGTTGTTGTGGTTCATATAAATTAGTTTTTAGGAACTAAATATATCAAAAAGAAGTTGCAACTGAATTTAAGGAAATCCATCACTCAGGGTTGGATTTGGTGATTGATGATACTTTTGGTCTCTGTTTGGGGGGAAAAGATTGGGACATCTTTGTATGAAGAAAAGCTCCATTATATTAGAAAGAATCATTTGTTTTTAGCATTGCTGTAGGTTGAAATTTTAAATCTTGGCCAAAGTGGCATATACTCTGCTGCCTATTATCTCTTTTGGCACCCAGCATTTGTTCCCAAGTTCTCCTCTGCTCTTCTTTCAATCACAAGAGATAAAAAGCCTGGTAACTAGATTTTTTTTTTAGACTCCTTTATATCCAGGCTTCAGTGTATGATTTATGTTTGGCACTAGGAGTCTATGTTTTGATTTGAATCTTTAGTGCATCTCATTATCTAGCATACAATGTATTTTACTTACATATTTTCAGTCTCCCACTCAAGAATGGCAGTTCAAGTTCAACATAAAGAAAATTTTGTCAGTATCTTTCACTACTACACCTTCAGTACCTAAAACAGTATCTGTCACATATTAGGGGCTCAATAATATTTGCTGATTAAATGATTAATAAGTGAATGAATATTAAAGCTAAGAGGAAATATAAGAGAGAAACAATGATTTTATGTGGGATTGCACATTGAACTATTTTAAATAGAACAAGGATCATCTCAATCTTTTGGTTACTAACGCATATTGAGACATGAACTTGGCTAATTTTTCAGCTCATAATTTCACAAGAATATTCAAATTGTATCAGAATCTATAGCATTCAAAAAAATACAAAAAAAGAGAAGAAAAACTGAGATCTTAAGTGAATGTGAAAATAAATTTTTTAAAATTTGCGAAAAAAAGAACGAGGAAATGAAACACATGATTAGAAAAATGGCCAGTGGTTGCATCACTGAATAAGAAGTCATTGATTGCACGGGTTAAACTGAATATAACTAATATCTGTACTAAAGAAAAACGACAGTGCAATTCATTACCTGCAATTTTCTTATCCTAAACATTAGATGTTTAAATATTTTACTTTTGCCCTTCTACCTACATCAGAGATGATCCCCTATTACTGGTGTTTATGTCTGATTCTCCAAAGGAATTATCAATTCCCAGAGGCAAAGTCTATATATTGGTTATCTTTGTATTTCTCAGGAAACAGTATAGCCCTTCCTACAGAAGAGGAAAAATACATTTTATTGAACCAAAATGAAAGGAAACATTTGATGTGGCTGAATAGCTAACTAGAAATCCTTTACATTTACAGAATTCAATTTCATACCTGCTAATAGCACATTGACAAAGGCCTTATAAAAGTAGCGCAAACAATTAAAAGGGCAAACTTTCAAAACAGCATCATAATTAATGGGTTAATAAGTGATTCTTCCTTATGAAGGACATTTGATACTATTTGGTATTCCCATTCAACCGAACACATCCTTGCAAAATAAGCATCAGAATCATCTCTTTCAAATTATTTAAATAATTCTTAAATCAAACCATTTTATATTTGAAAATTCTAATATCAAAGTCAATATATATCATTTCAACAAAAATTAACCCCGAAACTGTTGTCCAGACTTCACGTAATATTCTTTATTTAGACTTGAGAGAGGAAAAGAGTACACACCTGTCTATAGCTTATTATTCAACTTTTGACCTCATTTCTTATTTTATTTAATTATATATTTTATGTTTATTATCAATCTCTTTTAATATAGATGAGTCTCTTCTCTGCTGTAGTGGCTCATTGAACTGATAGTTTTGACATTTATTCCTCAAAAAGCATGCATAAAGTGTCATCATAAAATCTAATTTACAACTGTCCTACATTTGAATACAACTGTTTCCATACACTCGACTTAGTTATACCACTTGTTAAATAAATGAGCATGGCATATGTGAGATTTTGTTGATGAAATGTATTCCATGAGAGGCTCAATTGTCAAAGTGTTATCTTCATCAACTTGAGATTTCAAAAGCAAAAATCAACAACCTCTTTCATTTTACTTTTTCTGAAGAACAATTTTGAATACTCATTGTTAGTGAGGATTATACTCTTCATTTCAGAAAAACAGCATTACTAAAACTGTGCATTTTCAGTATCAGACTCAAGGCTCTTACTTGTTATTGAAATACAACTCTAAATATTATCTATCTATCTATCTGTTAAATGCTTGCAATCTATATTTATAATGCTAAAATGCCAGGAATTATTGTATCATTATGAACTTTATTAAGTGGCACAAATTTCACTTAAAATATTTCTATCACTTGCTAAATATGTTACCAAAAATTTTGAAATGACTGTTGGGTAATTCAGTAAACTGTGTTCTAATTACCTACAATATATTAGAAACACCACAAAAGTTCTGGTCATCCTGGAGAGACTGAGAAAAAGAGGAAAGAATGCTTGCTTAGGAGCAGAACAGGCTTCTAGTATTGGATCTATTTCTAATAATTTAAAATTGTGAAGCCTTTATTTACTCTTCTGCAAAATGTAGAGTATAACATTTATCGCTACGCTCTGGGTTATGGTAAGCAGAGATGCTTTCCATATTGTGAGGTGTACAAAATGTGTAAAGTAGCATTGCTATGTCATACTTATCTCTGGAGGAGAGCAGGTCAAGTATTGAAGCCCTGCAATGGAATTCTATGCAGCCAAAGGGTAGAGCAAGGCTTTGGGCAGTTGAAGAAGAGAGCCTGCAATTGGGATTCAGAGGAATGGGAAAGATGTGTACTTAGAGTGGACCTCCAGACAAATTTTCTCCTTCTCTTTCTTATGCGCACATGCTTCTGACCTGGATGTACCTAACTTCCCACCTTCCGTTCAGATGTTTCAAACCAGAAATCTCTGGACATTTCACAGCATTTCTCTTTATCTTACTACCACGTTGAATCATTTACCAAGTCCTATCAATTTTATCTCTTGGAAGTTGATTTTTACTATTTAATACAAAAACACCTGTAAAGCCTATATTATTTTAATATCTTATATTATTATTTACCATGATGTTAACCTAATTTAATCATGTATATGTGTGCAGCGTATTGTTTTAATCCATTGATCTAAGTTCTCCCCCAAACTCCGCAGCTCAAATATTAGTCTTGCTGTGAAAATAAAATACACAAATCATTTCATTTCATAATGCAATGTTGTCAGGTATATGTTTATATATATAAAAGACAAAGTAATTTAAAACTGAAATAGAAGCAGCACTTTATAAAAGCACATTTTACTTAAAAGAGAATATTTGTTCACTGTCAAGAGGCTGGCATAGATGAATTAATATATTTTTGCATATTTAATTTCTGTGATCCTGTGAGGTCTGACAGTTATTAAACAAGTAATTAAGAGGCATTACATAATAACATTTAACTTACACTCACATATGATGTTTAGCTTAAAATGTAATTGCATCATGGTTATCATAAAGACATTTAGAGTCCAATTTCAGGAAATAGTATGTATGTGAACTTAAAATATGGCAATTTTTAAGACAGCTTTTTTAACATAAAAAACCTGAATATATTTATAATTAGTGCTGTGGTGAAACCCTGTTAGTATTTTTATCCTAAATCAAATGTATTAATTAGTCTAAATTTACAATAAAAACCTCCTAAATTTTGAATTTTTAAGCCCTTAATAACTTTTTAGAGAATTGTAATCAGAGCCTTATTATGTGTCTGTTGAAGCTAATGCAACATCAGTGTAACATACTCTGTTCATTTAGCTTGTTTTCATGATAAAAGCATCTAACTATATTTTGAGCTCTTGGTGCTAGGAATTCAAAAGACTATAAAAATATTTGCAATATAATCATCTGTTTTAAAAGTTATGGGCCATTTAAACTTCCAGCGTCATTTTTGAATTTGTTGTTTTTTCAATTGTTGTGATGCATTCAGTATCAATGAATTGTAGTAGCGGATTTTAATAATTTAGTTTACATCATGTGCTATACTGAAGGAGAATCACAAGAGAAGTGCCCATGCTATTTCCTAAAGCTCCTCCTCTGTATTCCTCAATTCTGTCACTGAAACTTAAAATTAGAGAGTATCTTTCATATGCCTCATTTGATTTTATTTCTGGAATATGTCTTGTGTCTGTTTTGAACTTACCCTCCTCTTTAATTTGGATCTCATCACTTCTCAATTCTACTCTTGTCTGAGCTTCAAAGCTTCTTTTCTTCAATCCATCCTTCCTCTGCCACTTTCTTATTAGAGCTTTAATACTTTTATGTCAGTCTTTTGCTCAAAATCTCTTTTAAGCTTTCCTCCAAGCCTTACTGGAAAACAAGTAAATAAATAAAGCTCATAGTCTAACCCCGATGCTCCCTGCCCCTAAACACACACACACACACCCACACCCACACACACACGCATACACAGCATCTGAACTCAGTGGACATTTATAGCCTTACCTCTGTGTACCTCTGTGTCCCTTCCTCTAGGAACAGTAGCATATTAGCCAATTACACAGATATTTAAATTTCACCAAGGTTGTGTTTTACTACCAGAGTCCTAATACTGAGATGGCTTTCTTCCTCATTCTCACCTTCCATCTGGCTCAGACTGTTCAGTTTCTAGGTAAAATTAATGGACTTGTTGATTGTCTCCACAGAAGCTTTCTTTCCTTCCTCTGTTAGGAGTTAACTTTATCTGGTTCTTTCTTGCATAGTACTTAGCCTCTTCTGCCTGAATTAGTATTTACAGTCCAGCATTATTTTCTCCACTATATAAGAGTGTTTGTCGGCAGAAAAGATTTCATATACATTTTCGTCTTTCTCCTTAGTGCTCAGAAGAAGAGTTTTCATGGAGTTTAACATCAATAAATATTTATTGAAAAAAATGAAAGAAAGGAGGGAGGAAGGAAAGATGATTTCCTGATTTTCCTTTGCTCAGTATTTCCTTTCTGAATTAACAGACATACTTTAAAGTTCTGATAGTTAATACACAAGTCCATTACATATACATCATATTTCAATAATGAATTTATAAGGAACCACATAGTCTGTCTGCACTCACTCTTTGCTCTCTGGAAGTTTGGTATTTATGGGCAAGGCTTGCTTAGTGATCCCATCTACTTATGTGTCAAGGGTTGAATCATAAGCAGATAACCAATATCCATAGCCCTCTCATCTAAACTAAGCTTACAAATGTCCTTCAACTTGTCCTGCACAGCATTCAATCCAAAATGCACTTTTATCTGAAGAATCAATGAAAATATTCCTTATTTCCTCATACATAGTTTCATTTAATCTTTTTTTTTTTTTTTAATGAAGTTCCTGGGGATTGAACCAGGACCTCAAGCACACTAACCACGCATTCTGCCACTGAGCTATACCCCCACTGCCGCTGCTTAACCTTGATTCAAACATTCTTCCACTTAGAATTTCTTTGTTAATTACAGAGAGACTCTGGGAATCATTCTCTCACATGTTGCTTTCAGGTGGTTCCTGAGTTATTTTCCTAAATATACAATTTTGCTACTTAATAAGAGTTAAAATAGGCCTTTTTCTGCTTCTATGTTTACTGCAATATATATTAAAGTAAGTGAAAATAAGGTAGCAACTTAATAAATGCTTCTTCTCCAAAATTCAAGTAACCTCTGCAATTTATGCAAGAGATCTAAATTTATTGCTTGACTCTCTTAAGATTCTGACTTTTTTATTTTTGGCTATCATTATAGAACCAATTAATTTTTTAAAATCACTTTATTAAAAATGATATCTTAAGAAATACAACAGTTGTTTCTTTCCTTTCCTTTCCTTTTGTTAAGAAGTCCCCATTTAACCTGAAAAGAGCTAGTAGTGACCGCAGTTACTAAGAATTCCAAGCAATAATTGCATGAGTTCGGTAGTTATTGGCATGAACAGCTTATCGTACTCACATTCACTGGGCATGTTGTTGTTGTTGTTGGTGGTGGTGGTGTTCTTTGTTTTAGTACTGCCAGGATGATTACATGTACTAGTAGAATTCTAATATAGTTTTTTTAATTAAAAAAAATAGTTTTGCCAGATGATAGCAGCAAACAGAACTCTATCTGCCAGAGGAAAAAAAATTACAGAATCTAAAATAACCACCTCATTTCTGGCAAAGAATAGTTATATCAAGAATCAGGTGTGACAGAATAAAACTGCAAAAGGACAGTGTCATCCTGACTTGCCAGGTTTGGAGTCCCTGATAAGCCAAACCTGCTGTGTGATGTTGGCAAAGCACTTTTCAATATAGTGACCGTCTGATTATCTATCTTCTAAAATGCAAACAACAGTTCATGCCTTGTTAGATTGCTGATAGGGTTACATAAAGTAGTGTATGTGAAAACCCATAGGACAATGCTAGCATTTTACAACAATAACTACAGTGTAATGAGTGCTTTCTATATACCATTTGCTCTTCTGAGAATTTGGTATGAATTTTCACAGTGATTTGCAAACTTCATTTTCATTATTTTGTTACATTAAGGATGCACCTGTTTTTTGCTCATTCTCTTTATAATGAACTCATTTTTAATTCTTTCTTGTTCTCTAGAATTATGGGTCGACTAATAATACATTTTTTCCTGTCACACACACTCACTTACACACGTTTATATTCAGATATGCCTCTATTATAATATATTAACAATACTTTTCCAATACCAGCTTAATACACTTCATTACTTCTGATGTTACACATTTCTGCTTTGAGAAATGCTGCCCTGCCTTATATATTATAATTCTTATCACAACCCACAACCTCAGAGGGGAAATCACAGATATTATTAATTTTTAAAAATTTTTTGCAAATAAGAAAACCAAAGCAAAGAAAATGTAAGTTGTTTTTTCAAAGTAACACTGAAATTTAATGTGACAGAGCCAGGTTTCAACCCCAGGACCCCCTATATTCAAATTCTGTTCTCCTAACAACTCTATTATGGCATATTTCTCATGAGTAAATCAATGGATGTTTCTACAGCAATTATGCTTCATTTTTTCTTTTGATCTTAAGCTCACACAGTTCAGATATATGTTTAATTCATATTATTATATGCCTCAAGAATAGAAAGTGTTGTCCTATCTAACTTGTAATTAATAGAGATATGCAAGAAGTAGTGATTTAACATCTTTGCATTGTCAATCAAGACACTTTCCTCCTGTCAAGAGCCTTAATATCAATAAAGGGCAAACCCAAATTCAATTATTTTCTTTAACTGCCTCAAGATCTTTTCTCTAATATTCTGTCACCACTAAATTATCCTAAATAGAATTTGGTTAATTTCCAAGTAAGAAAACTAGCCTGGGATACCTCAGAAGGAGATTTTCAGGTATAGCTTTATCTGCCAGGTTCTTTCTGATGTTTTAACCTTGGCGTATGAACAGAAGCTCTGACCTCATCTAGAACATGTTACTATCTCTCTTCTTCTCCACTTCCTGATATCTACAGCCCCTCAGGAGCAGCAAAGGAAAAACTCACAAACAGGTTCCTTTTTTTAATCTAAAAATTTTACTTTAAAAAAGCCCAATAATGAGTTTTCCTAACCAAAACTTTATCTTTACCTGACATAAATCCCCCTTCTCTAAATTTTGGAAATTCTGTGACCACTTACTTTTCTTAATTTCTCTTCCTGTTACATTGATATATTATTACCTCACAGAATTCTTAACTCAGCACATTGTGAAAACAGTAAGAAAATGGGTGGTAAGAATTATAATTTTCAAATGCACTTTGAAATGATAACTATGTATCTCTATATATTATATAGATATGTATATACATAGAGAGGTTAAGCAAACAGCAACGAAGGTTGATTCTAAAATCAACCTTTATTGCTCATCACTGAAGAATTGGTGATAAGATAATTGATTTGGCTAAGAAAATGGTGACAGTCTAGTCTAGATTCTTCTTTGTTTTGTCTGATTTTCCTCCTGTCTCATGTCATTTTTCTCACTTCTGAGATTTATGCTTCTTGCTTCAGGACCCTTATTACTAATTGTTTGACAGAGAGGCCTCATCATCAAAGTACTAAATTTTTGAATCCTTGCAGTTGCAAAGTTGAAAAGGAATAAAATATTTTTATAATGGGAAATTATTTAGTACTAAAATATCAACTCCTAACACTAGTTCCTATTCAAAACCTACCCCCCACAACATACACATGCACACTAAATATAAGGATTAATCCCTGAAAATATCTTGCCAATTTTTGGATGCTATAAACATCTCATGGAAGAAAGAAAATAAAAAAGGAGACTGATTACAATGTGAATTTGCACATATCTGGGCAAAGATACAGAATTTCATGATTCAACAAAGTGAGATAGAGCAAAATTATTTACTACTTAAAACCATCGAAAATTGTGTATATGGCAGAGTTCACAGGTTTACAATTGAAAGGACTATTGACAAAGATGATGATAAAGAGCCTGTGAAAGAGATGATTTAAATATCAAGTGAAGATGGGAAATCTGTGAAAAACAGATAGTCCTCAATTATTTTTACTGATAATCATTTTGGGTATCTTTTTTTTAGAAGTCAAATGTGAAGTGAAGAGTGTTATGTGGTGCCATCCTACGGCAATAAAATGATAATAACATAAATAAAATATTAACACTTGAGTCATTTTTGTTTAACTTGACATTCAGAATCCTGTTGTGGACCAGTTCCCAGCTAGTGAGCCAATTCTTAATACAATAATGTAGAGAGGTAATGGCAAAATAGAGAAACAAAGGAAAAGGAAGGAAGGAAAGTAGGAAGCCAAGAAGGCACAGGACTTAGAGTGACTTACAATTAACTATTTAGATTACAGCTTTCCAAATATAGTTTCAGAATTCACTGCCTGTAGAAGTAAGTTCTATCTTTAGGCAAACATTAAATTTGGCAAGTATTAAATTTGCAGGTAGAATCAAAGTACCACGACCCCTATATATTGCTTCCACCTTGCAGAGAACAATATATTATTACTAAGACTGTTATCTTTGTAAGTCGTAAAGGATTGTTACAACACTATTAAATTTATTAAAGGAGATATTATACAGAAATTTCTGGGTGAACTGCCTGACTCATAGTAGGGATTTAAAATTCTTAGTTCATTCTTTTTTGAAGATAGCAGGAGACTTAAGATAACAGTGTATTTGTTCCCACTAATAAATAGATTGAGTATGTGGGTCAAATTTAGGCCCTTGATTATTCATGGGGGAGAAGATCAATTGTTACTGCATTTCTTCCCACTTCTTCATCCCTCTTCTTTCAATTTTCAGAGAAGGAAAACTTATATTTGCAGAGTTATATCTTCATGATTTCTCATCATTACTTTTCAACTTTGACCTTTAATTTCACTTGTACATATTTCTACTTCAATTTCATTTTAGTATATAACTATTTTTAAATATTATGTATATTCTTTTGTACTCGATTCATTTTATATGACATAATTTTATTTAAACAGAAATAAAATAATTGATTTCTTAATTTATTTAAACAATCAATTGACATAGATATCAGATGGAAACTAAGGCATTTACTCAAAAGAAATGTTAATGATGTTTCTTGAAATGTATATTCATACTCCAAAGAACAGAATTTTAAGAGGAGAATTGAGGAACATTAAAAATTATAGTGTCAGCATTCATGTAATGTTGCTTTTATATCACTTATTTTGCAAAAATAAAGAAAAAAATCTTCATTTCTCCTCACAGAGTTATTTTTAACCAGGTGTCAGAACTAAGCATTGCTATCAGAGTGCTGAGTTTGTTGGAAACAGAAAATGCTTCTTTAAGGTACAAGTAATATACAATGAATCTGCTTGATAAACATGATTGCCTAGTCAAAAATTGCATTCTGCCAGAAAGTAACTGTATTTAATATGGCTACACAAATGTAAACATTTACAGACTGCATCAAGGAAAATTATAAATATCTGACATCACTTGGGATGCAGTTGATTATGTTTTTGGGCAGCATTTTTATGGAATTTATATTGCATCAAAAATGCTGACAAAATCAACATTTTATATTATTTAAAAAATTATAAGGCTGTTCTGTGACAAATTATGATTGATGAGCACATTTATTTAATATATGCTTTTTAGTCAAAGAGTTTCCTTTGAAATTACATAGCTATATCTTGTTTTCAGTTATTTTTAATAATGTTAAGTCAAAGTCATTTTTTACTTTGATGGAGGGAAAAGTGATTTTAAGAACTATTTTCAGTGAAATTATTTTAGCGAGATATATAAAACTCTATCTCTATAGGTCTCAGATGATCAAACTCCTTTTTCCTCCTGTGTAGTCTGAAGAAACTAAAAAGAGTGCTGATATTTTCATCTGACTGTCCAGCTTATAAGCTTAGGTGAAAAGTTCTTCTGTTTTCCCTTGATATCTATTTATCTTGAATTTTGTAATGATAAATTCTAAGACAATGAATAACCTTCTTCAATAGTGGTCTCTTGATAGATGTTGAGAACTTTATTCTTGGCTCTGGTGTTCCAGAATGGCTCCTGTTATGTCTGAGTGCTCATCATCCCCACCCCTGTGGGCCACTTTGCACACACTCAATACTGGCCTGAGGCAGAAGCATTTCTACTAGAGTGACTCAATAAACTCACAAAGCACTCTATCCATTTTCCTTCTCTTTCCTGTCCTATAGCCTGAAAATCAAAGGACTTTTACACTGCTTCACAATTGTTTGAGTTTCATGAATTCTCAACCAGTGGAAGTAATTGGGCTAAGCGCTTGGAAATGCTTGGATCATAATGGTTGTTTATCAGGAGAAAAATGTTAAGAACGAGGTCGGATCCTACTAGAAGGTTTTGGGATAGTCAGAGATCCCATTGCAAAGACCTGTTACCTGGATTATTGGGGTAATTTATAATTGATCTATGCTTCTTGATATCAGAGAGGATAAATAGTTTTAGCTCAGACAATTTCACTCTTATTTCATATAGGGGCAGAAAATACTTTCAGCTAACTGATTCATAAATTCTATGTTGTTTAAAAGGTCTTTTTTTCTTCCTATTTTCTTCAAAATTCCTCCTTCCCAAACTCACCATTTTTACACAATTCTTACACAAATCCCCTGTACTTCTATATCTTTTTCTAAAAGAGGATCCTTGAATGTCATCTTAAAATAGGTACATTCCAAATGATTAATATAGAAGCATTGACAAATGCTTTATTTTTACTGCTCATTATACTTTTATCGATACGAAGTATTTTTGACTGAAACTAATAAAGATTCTCTGGTGATGTGAAATATCTCCATCACATGTAACAAGTATAATTAAATGACAAAATATTTTAAAATCGATGTTTTAATGTCAATGGGTCTGTCTAAAAGTAGGCAAAAATAGAGGAAACTAGATGCTTGAAAAAATGGAAATGAACTGGCTCCAACTGCTTGTAACTTACTTGGCTAAGGGTATTCCTTAAGCTCCTAGGCACAGCAAAGTAAGCAGTGTCAACTACTTGAGGTGTCAGAATACACAACTCAAGGATAACAGACCATAAAAACAAAAATAAAAACTGAAGCAGAAGTCCAGACAAAAGTGAGACATTAAAGGGGTTGCACTCTAAAATTTCTTTGTAAATTTTGCCCAAGTCATTGCCCAATCACTGAATTATACCATGGCAAAGAGACTGCAGTGTTCCTGTAAACCTGGCAACTGTAACCTGACAGAACTGACTGAAGACTTCTGCTGTATTCCACTCCAGAGAAAACGGTTTGGAGTCTGTTATAGAAATAAGTTCATAGCCTCCTAGAACAAAAATCAACCATCTTCAAGGCAATGTAACTAAACTTGGGGTGGCTACAATATACTATTCAAAATGCCTATTAAAAGGCAAAAAGTTATCAGACATAACAAGGAATAGAAAAACATAACTTATACTCATGAAAACAATCAAGAGTTGTTCAACAGAAACAGAGCCTCAGGTGACCCAGATGTTGGAAGAAGCAGAAAAGAGCTTTAAAGGAGCTATTTTAAGTATATTCAGGAATTTGAAGGAAAATATAGTCATAATGAAATGAAATATATTGTCTCTCTGCAGAGAATTGACAAATATAAAACTAAAAAACATGGAAATTCCAGAATAATCAGTTTAATCAGTGAAAGGAATAATTCACTGAATGGGCTTGACAGTAGTGTTTAGATTGTAGAAGAACAAGTCAGTGAACTTTAAGAGATATCAATAGAATTGATCAAATTTCAACAACAGAGACTCAGTAATCAATGGAACAAATTTAAGGGGTCTAATGTTTATGTAATTTGGCAGCCCAGAAGATGAAGAGAGAGAGTAAAACAAAAAGGTATCTGAAAAAAAAACAGTAGAAAATTTCCAAATTTTGTGTATGTTTCTATCTACAGTTTGAAGGAACAAACTGAATGCCAAACAAGATAAATACAAAGAAAACCAAATTTAAACATTTCATAGCACAACTGATAAAACGCAAAGATAAGGAAAGGAGCCAAAGAAAACTGAAATAGTACATGCAGGGAAATAATAAGAATGAGACTGATCTTGTATAAGAAAAAAAATGAGAGGACAGAAAAAAAATGGAGCAAAATCTTTAAGGTACTGAAAGGAAACAAAAATATCAATAGGACACTCTATATTTAGCAACTCTAGTCTTTAAATTGAAGTTGAAATAAAGACATTTTCAGATAAAAGAAAACTGAGAAAACTATTTTCCAGGAGACTTGCACTACAAAAATGCTAAAAGATGTTCTTTGAATTAAAGTGAGGTAACATTAGACAGAAACTTAGATCTACATTTAGAAATAAAGAGCACAAGAAGTAATAAATATGTGGGAGATAATATGTGGAATCTAAAAAACAAAAACAAAAACAAACAAACAAACAAAAACAAAGCGTAAATAAAGGACAGAAATAGACTCACAGACAGAGAATACAGACTTGTGGTTACCAGGGGGGTGGAGGGTGGGAAGGGATAGAATGGGATTTCAAAATTGTAGAATAGACTACACTGTATAGCACAGGGAAATATACACAAAATGTTATGATAACTCACAGAGAAAAAAATGTGACAATGAGTGTGTATATGTCCATGAATAACTGAAAAATTGTGCTGAACACTGGAATTTGACACAACATTGTAAAATGATTATAAATCAATAAAAAATGTTAAAAAAAGAAAAAAAAATATGTGGGAGATATAGTTCTAATTTTGTAAAAAGATATATGACTGTTGAAAATTAAAATTATTACACCAAATGTAGTTTATAAAACAGCACAAAGAATGAGGAGTTAATTGAAATGATACTGTTACAAGGTTTATATATTCTGCCCAAAGTACTACAATATTAACTCTGAGTAGATCATGATGAGTTAGAGTTGTATATTGAAATCCCATGATTCAATCACTAAAAGCTATTTAATTAACCTAATAAAATACAGGAGTATAGAATGGAGGGGAAAAAACTCATAGGACAAAGAAAAACAAATAGTAAATGGGAACCTCAGTTCAACCATATCAGTAATTCTATTGACTAGACCAAGCATTACAATTAAACAGTAGATTTGCCAGTGTGGATTAAAAAAAAAAAAAGCCCAACCATATGTTGTCTATCAGATATACACTTTAGATACAAAGACATAGAAATATTCCAGGTAAAATGAAGGAAAATAAGTTTGGGTGACTATATTCTACCAGACTGTGCAGACTTCAATACAAAGATTGTTACCAGAAATAAAGAAGGAAATATCCAATGTTAATAAGATTGACTAATCAGTAAGATTAAACAGTTATGTGTGTATGGACCTAATAGATTTTCAAAATACATGAAGCAAAAAACTGACAAAACTGAAGGATCAACAGACTGGTAACAATCATAGTTGGGGATTTTAACACAGCTCTCTCAGCAATTAATACAGCTCTCTCAGCAATTAATACAGGATTCAGAAGATTTGAACAGAACAATCAACTATCACAACATAAGTGAAATTTACACAATATTATGCCCAGCAGTCACAAGATACATATTTTATCAAATGCACATAAAATATTCACAAAGATAAACTATATACTGGACCATAAAAAGGTCACAATACATTTCAAAAGAATAAAATGTTAGAGAATGTATTTTCTGATCACACTGGAATTAAATTAGAATCAATAATATTTTATCTAGAAAATCACCGAATAGTTAGAAATTAAACAGTACAGATAAACCAATGCTCATAGGGAAAATTTTAACATCAAATGCTGACATCCAAAACCAAAGTTTTACAACATTGATCTAAAACTTCTTTCTTAGAAAGCTAGAAAAAAAGAGTAAACATAAAGGAAGTTAATGGAGATTAATAATAAAGAAAAGAGAAGAAATCAATCTTATCAGAAGAATAATGCACAAAATTAACAAAACCAAAAGTTGGTGCTTTAAAAATATTAAATTCAAAAAACATGTAACAAAATGGATCAAGAAAAGAAAAAGAATAAATTACTGATATCAGAAATGGAAGAAGTTATGACACTTAGAACCTAGAGATATCAGAGTAATAATAAGAAATTACAATAACTTTATACTAATAAACTCCATATTTTAGGTGACCTGAAAAAATTTTTAAAAAGCAGTTATCAAAATTGATACAAAAATTCATTTTGTTTTTAACTATTTGCAACAAAGAAACTTCCAGTTTTTTTTAAATATAAATATTACATATAATGTTTAAGAAGAAATAATGTCAAACTTACACATAATCTTTCAGGAAAATAGAGAGAAGAAAATATTCCCCAAATGATTTTCCTAAGTAACATGGTTTCTCATTCTAAAACTTGTTAGAAATGCCATAAGAAAAGAATATTACTGATCAAAAGCCTAGATACAAAAATACTTAAGAAAATATTAGAAAATTGAACCTACCACTACATAAAACAGGAAGAATATTTTATGAATAAAAATATATATTAAGGAAAGCTGGTGTTTTAAGATGATTTTATCTAAGCAAAACTGGCTACATTTTAAAGAGGCAGAAAGAATTTCAAAGCAAAGTGAGAATTTAATATTAACATCTGCAACACATTGACTATTAATGATTATGGTTAGTGGGATTGGTTTCCTTGTGCAATTAACATTCAGGATTACTTAAAACAGTGTTACTTTCTCATAAAACCAAACTGAAATTTTTCGGATATCTGGAAGATGCTTTGAAAAGTGCAAAGGAAATGAATGCTAACAAGAAGTAGACTGGAGTTGAACATAAATTGATAAGTCTATGAAAATGGTGCTTGAGTGTCAAGTATCCATTCATTGAAGATCTCCCTCTAAGTCAATGATGTTATTAGTAAAGTCCCCAGACTCCTGAATACTAAGAATAAAATACATGACCTGCGCTAAGGCATGAAATCTTTGATATAGTAAAAGTAAAAGCCAAAGTCTCAATTATAAATTAGCTTCAAGAGGGTGCTTTTATAAAGAAAACTTTATAAAGAAGTTTTTTTAAAGAAAAACTTTTTCTTTAAAGTTTTTATAAAGAAAAACATAGTGAAAGGACAATGAAACAAGAAGAGGAAGCTAAAAACTTCCACAAGTTTTTTGACGACTTTAATGAACCCTAAACTGAGTTGTTTCAAATTCATTTCAATTTACTCTTTTTAAGTCATTGAAAGCTAACACAGTTTGTATGAGATGTGAGTATTTATAAACTCAGGAGCTTAGGCATAGTCAGACAGTAGTTTGTTTCAATACTCCAGTTCCTCTTGGATGCCGTCCCACACATATTCAATAGATATTACTAATGGCTCCCCATATTTCCTTTTAGGAACAGAGAACTGGTCAGAAACACTCAGTGGATTGCCTGATCTTAACATAAAGTTCACAATTCTTTATATGGCATTCATAAACCTATGTAACCAAATTTACCTTTTTTTATTTACTTCCTGCCAATTTTTAGTCTTTAAATTAATGCCACTGTTCTCAGTCTAAGTTTAGAACTAAAGAACCAATAGACATTGGAGTTATTAAAATATATATCAAAGTGCCAGCATTACTACTAACCAAAATCTATGTCTTTAGGTCTGTTGGTCAAGTAGGCCCAATCATAGAATAAAAACATGTAATCGCCCAGACACTGGTATCATAATATTCCTCTCATTGTCTAGTTAATAATACTGAAAACTTTCCTTAGTTTTTCAAGGATGGTTCCTCATTAACATCGTTTTTTTATAAAGCAACAATAAATATTTATCATGATATTAATTATCAATATTTAAATATTTCATTCTGTTGGAGCACAGTGTTAAGTTTAAAAACAAGTGAAAGTGAAATAATTCAATTTCAGAATATATCCAGTGTTTCATCCTTCTGTTTCCGTGTGAGTCATCCTTTCAATACTTCTATGACAGTGGACATTAGATTTCTGTTTCAAGTCTTCCACTATATCTTTTTTGGCTATGAAGAGGAGTTGGAGGAAGGCTTTGTTAGAATGAGGTAAAAAGAGTCTGGAAAAACATTATCTGTTATAACTATGTATATATTGTATATTGTATAAGTTATCAATTGAATTGTTATAAGCCAGACACTCTACTAAAAAACACAACTGTAAACAAGGCAGACATAGTATGTCTTAACAGAAATTAAAGACCAATGTGAAACAGACATGTAAACAGGTATCAATGGTATTATGAAGTTAAGTGATAAATTAGGTATGCAATAGGCTAGAATGTCAATACATACAAAGACGTTACTTAATCAGTCCTTAGGGGGATTTTTTTCTTCCTTGTGTAAGTAAGATGAATTATCATTCATCTACTGACATCACTTGGAATCAGAGAAATTAAAGAATAGACAATTTCCTGAATTAAGTTCACTTAATTTTCTTTGTGCATGCTCTTCCAACTACTGGAATGTTCTTTTCATGGAACACCACCTTAGTTCTTAGTTAGACTTCAAAGATTCATTTTAAGCCCTATCTAGCAAACATGCAATGAACCACTCTGCCACTAACCTCATACAAAACAGACTCAGTGCCAAATTGGTTGCTGCTCCTTTGGGACACCACTTGTCTTGTACATCTGTCTGTTTTTTAATCTATTGTACTCTATGTTAAAGGCTGTGTAGCTTAATGATTAAAAATATGGACTTAACCTTACTGCTTTTAATGACTGAGAGAGTACTTGGGTTTAAATCCCAACACTGCCATCAGGCAAGTTTTATTTTGAAAAGTTTGCCGAGGACTCATTAGCTTGGGATTACAATAAAAGGGCGTGTTTCCACGAAATACTAGGTTCTTATTGATTTTAAGCCCTTGGGGATCTTGGATTCCCAAACTTTTAAGTTAATATAGGTTTCTTCATATACATTCTGCCTCCTACTTATTACTGCCACCAGAGTTAAGCTTGCCTGAACAAAATACTGTGGTGCTTCAAAGAAGAAAATCCAGTCTATCAAAATGGAGAGACAATTGCTTTGTGTTAAACTCAGTACAAGGGAAAAGAATGAGTGAATGGACTACCAAATGAAATTCCTTGATCCCTTAATGTCACCTGATGCTGTTCCTCTTGCCATTGGGGTTTGCCAGACTAAAAGCCATGGCATTCCCAGGAAGATGAACCCTAACCCAGCTACACAATCATGGGGATCCCAGGGCTACAGCTGCTAACCCTGTCAGCAAAGTCAGAATTTGTGGATCAGTACCTCAAGTCCTCATGGATATGGTTCTCACTAAGGTACCTGATAAATTAAGCTGTTTTGGGCTGCAAATACTAGAAATCTAAACTCAAATGACATAAACATTAAGATAATTTATTACAAAGTGTAGAGATAAAATCATTTCGACTTTGGTGAATTTAGTATCTTTATCAGGAGTGCAAGTTCTTTCCATTTTTTCCTGTTCATTTATCCTCAGTATATTGACTCTCTTCTTTTCAGCTGAAAAATGGTTTCAGAAATTCCAGACATCACATTCTTACACATCAATGTCTGGAGACAAGAAGGATCATCTTTTCCTTAAGTCCTCATTATGACCTACTTACTCTTTCCATTACCAGAAGGCTTCTAACTTCTCACTGGCTGGAATTGGGGCACAAGGACCCACCTAAGGCAATCACTGCAAAAGGAAAATAATTACATATTTTATAATTAGAGAAATACCAAACTGAAAACGTTAAACATTTACATGGCCATCAGTATTTTATGGCTGAGACAAAATTTATTACTAAAAATAGTGATTTCTTTTTATTTGAATGAAATTTTCAAGAACAATTTGTAATCTACCAAGAAATTGCCTGCTTCATCATTCACAGGTTCTAAGATGTTTATTATTACTATTTGCAATGTATTCCTTTGGAAATTTAATTTTTTTCATAATTGCTACAGGCATTTATTAATTTCTTAGGCATTTAATTTCTCCATATGTAGAAATTACATTACATTCTGGAAATGTAAAGTTCCAGAAACTGCACCAACTTTACAGACAACTGAGGCCAAAGGAAAGGAAAAATAAAAGGAAACCCCCCCCAAGACCTCTCACTGACCATATGGCTAATTGGTTATTTATCAAGTTTAAAGCAAAGCATGGTAGTTGGACAGAGGGTCATACCATAGTGATATGGTTTCACGTTGATTGAATCAATTAAAATTAATTATATTGCTGTACTGTGGTCACTCAGAGAGGACAGACTGGTTGAGTAAGTTATGTGTAATAAGTTCTGTTGGACAGTGGAAGGACATGACAGTTTAAAAGAGCAATGAGGTTACATATACTAGGTCTTGTTTTAGTTAACATGGAGGAGGAAGACTTTCATTATTCACATTTGTATACTAACTGGAGGAACTTCTTACTGATAGAAAATTTGTTATGCTTTAGAATGCTTCATGTCTACAGCCAGCCTTGAAGTAAAAGCCCTTGAATTTGGCTGTTAATCTTAGAGAAAATAGTTGATATATTTTTAGAGAAGCTCATGAACTTCAGCCACAAATCCATGCCTTCATTATTGATGAATAAAGCTTTACAGTAGGTTAGTAGAGGAGCTTTATGTATCATTATTTTAATAGCATCACTTTCCTAAAGAAGGTACATTTAGCAGTGTGAAATGTTAGCAATCATGGGTCTCCTCTTTACTGAGGATGGAAAAGTTATCTTCTTTCATCCGAGACACCGAAAGCACTTAAAGGACATTATCTCATTATCTCTATAACATCCTCTGACAGAATTCGCTTGTAGTATAATTCCCATTTTATTGGTGGATAAAGTCATGCACATTATGGTTTTATAATTTAGCTAGGCAGCTGGCCTGCCCTGGCAAAAGAGCTTTCAGCTTTACTTCATCTTAGAAATTTGTCTCATTTATGTCTTCACATTTCTAGTGCAGACATGACCTTAATGTTCCCAGAAACCAAGTATTTAAGTGGTCATTTGTCCAATGACTTTTTTCCTGAAGAAATGTTTCTGAATTATATTTTATTTCATTTTGACATGAAAGAGAAATGAACAATATTTTGGATAACTGATAGAAAGTGATTTGGATCATTTTCTAGATTCAAATGAATAGTAGAGCTCTTCAGCAGTATTTTTTTGTTACTATTAAATGGCTTTAGTTACTCTTAACAGTTACTTTAAATATTTAAATTTGTAGCTTTTAAAAATCAGTCTCACTCAACTCTATCAGACATGTGCAAATTAAATCCATGACACTTGTATATGGTTCCCTTAGGAGTTAAAGAAAAACATCTTAAATGTCGTCTGAGATAAACAGACTAAAACCATGATGACATAAGAGCTTTTATTAGCACAAATGTGCCAACTTAATGAAAACCATTTAATTTATTTAAGACAGAGGATTGTATTACCCTTTATCAAGTTTTACAATTAGTTTGTTTTTTTGAACTAAAAGTAAAAGGTAGACAAATACAAAGAATATTTTTGCAGTGGTTATATAGGTTTACAAAATAATATGAAGGCACTCATGGAAATCTGAATCATGTTTTGTCCAGGAAGGACTGAAAAGACTATAATTCATAACAGATGACATTATTAATCAGTATAGAGTATATAGTACAGAGAGTAAGAGGGTGAGTGCAGACAGAAAAAGGGAATATGGAGCTGTAATAATTATTCTGTGCCTCTTCCTTGTCTCAATTTTCCAAGGAAAATTTTATTAAATACCTCTTCTATGAGGTATACTTCAGAAACCCGATATGTAGGTACAATTTATTTTATTTTATTATTTTTTTTATTGAAGTACGGTCAATTGTAATGTATCAGTTTCTGGTGTACGGCACAGTGTCCCAGTCTTGCATGTACATACACGTACTCATTTTCATATTTAGAGACCTAGTATACAGAACTATAATTCAAACATGAGTCTATCCTTCCAAGAGTTATATATGTATATTACTATAAAAATTAAAACCAAGGACTAGTAAGCACAGTGAAAAGAAAGTGGATATCAACATATACTTTTTTGTACTTTAATTTCTTTCTTGCACTAGAGATCTAACAAATCTATTATGGCCCAAAAGGGGATTGTCACATGCTCCACTGTGATAGAAGAATGGGGAGTAAGAAAGGCAAAGCTTTTTTTTTTTTTTTTTTGCTTTAAAAGTAAAGTTGGAATATACACTTTATGATGAAAGCTTTTATGCATTTAATGAAAGCTCTGGACTTCACTAATGTGATAGAAAATACTGAAAGGATTTTTAGCAGATGTATAATTTTGACAGATAGATTATGATTGAGTTCTAAAAACTTGGGACTTTGATCTATTATTAGAAAAATGTATTAATATTTTCATTTGAGGGCTGTAAGATTATAATAGATTCCTTTTCCATTCCAGAGAGCCATACAATTAAAGTCTTACTCTCAAAGATAATATGTAACATTTTGACTTAGGTTCAGAGTATGTACATACAATCTTTTTAAAAATTTTATTTTAAAATAAGAATCTTTCAACACACTTCCCCATGGTCGTATTGTCAAGCTGGAAGTTGATCTTGTCTTTCTTGGAAATAAACCAAAGTAAGTCTTTGCTACAACCCCAAATTAACATAAAAATAAATAGAACTGTGCCAGTGTATAAATTTGACCCAGATTGTGCTCAAGTTGTAGGATGAATCATTTAACTGTAGTGGAAGAATTGCTTTTGAGTCAGAAAAATACTGATTATTATTATTTTTGTGTTTAAAACATTATCCTATTCTATAATGACTCATAATATGTACAGAATAAAATACATTCCTTGAAATATTCAAATAATAAAGGTGACTTACCAAATATCCACATTAAAAAAAGATACACAGTGTTGTACAGTGGTCTCTATGTCTTAAACTAAGCCAACTTGAAAGAAATGTTTGTTTAGTGACCTAAGGGTCAAAACCGCTGGGATCCCTGTTCAGACAAGGACAGGCAGGGGATTCCAAAGATGACTGTAGGGCTCCACAGTGTAAATCTGGGAGCATTTTGACAGAAGTATGTCAGTTCTGACCTTAACTCCCGCTGAATGCCTTGTTCCTGTGAGAGAAAACCTCTCTTCTGCTGAACTGTTCAAAATTCATTTCCAATGTGCATTTGCTCTGCTCCACTCTGTCTGAAAATATATGCAGGCAAAGTTGATTGACAGCCCTCTAGTTACCATACCATGAAGGTTGAAACCAGAAAGGCTATAGCTCTAATTCACTGACAGCTGAAAGCTACAGAACCTAATTTCTTAGGTTCGTTCTTAAATCTCTGCTCATTGTCCCAAGAGGAAAACAAATAATGGGGGATTACATAGGACTAATGGAACTCTGTATAGGATAAGGGTGTAAATATGGAAATTGCAGTCATAAATTCTCTGCTCTTCTGAGAAGAAAAGAAATCACATTTATTCAAGTACTTCTCACAAAGATGGTTGATGAAATCATTTCATTTAGTAAGAAATATTTCTTTTTCAAGTAGGAAAATACAGAAGGCACATTTTCCTTATAATTTAATAATTAGTAAAATATAAAATTTTCCTATAGAAAGATACTGAAATTCTGACGTAAACTGTCAGCTGCCTCACCAAATATTCAAACCTAACACCATTCTCTCTTTTTCATCTCTAAAATTCAGGCTATGCAAGCTCGAGTCTTGATTCCTCTCTCTTTCTTGCATCTAGCATGATTCTATGGAAGAGGTCTGGTTATTGAATTATACTCTGAAGTTTAACTCGTGCTTTCCTTCCCTCTTCCTCCCACCCTCTTCTAACATAAACATGAATGTGATAGTAAGATGCAAGAGCTGTCTTCCAGTAATGGGAGAAACTCTCTCCCAAATGAGATATATCAATTTGAACATTATTGATCCTTTATATTCCTTTATCCCAGTTTCTTGTTACATGAGAAAAATAATCTTATTTAAGCCACTACAGTATGTTGAATAATTGCCCCCCTCTAGATGCTTTCATCCTAATCCTCAGAACCTGTGACTATGATACCATCCATGGTAAAATGGACTTTGCAGATACAATTTAGTTAAAGATCTTGAGATGGGACTTTATTGTAGATTATTGAGGGAGCCTAAGGTAATCAAAAGGTTCTTTTAAGTGACAGAGGGAGGCAGGAGGGACAGAGTCAGAGTCAGAGAGAGATTTAAGATGCCACCCTCCAGATTTTGAAGATGGAAGGAGGGTCCATGGGCCAGGTAATACACACATCCCCTAGAACCTAGAAAAGGCAAGGAAACAAATTCTCTTCTAGAGCCTTCAGAAGGAAACAGGCTTGCTGACCCATTTGAGACTTCTGAAGCCTAGAACTGTAAGTGAATGAAATTTGTGTTTTCTTAAGCTGCTGTGTTACTGGTAATTTGTTACAGCAATAATCAGAAACTCATTCAGCCCCAATTTCTAGTATTTGCAATATAACTCAATCTTAATTGAAACAAGAATTCTTAGAGCTCAAAAAAACAGTCCAGAAAAGGCTCCCAAAGAAAACTGTAAAGCCAGCTAAATTTATCCCAATGGTAAATGATTCTTCTTTTGTTCAAGAATTCATGGTTAAATATTTATTTAATATGGAGAAATTTTTTAAAAAGAGTACTTTCAAGAATGATCTAACTTGTTCAACAGTTTTTTTTTTTTTCAAGAATGGTAAAATTACAGTGAATACACTTTTTTGAGAATGACTGACCCTTTAATAACATCCTTCAAAGGCTAAACATTTACTTAAAGTGGATGTTATATGTAAATGCTTATTTACTAATGTCTTTTTTTAACATTTTTTATTGATTTATAATCATTTTACAATGTTGTGTCAAATTCCAGTGTAGAGCACAATTTTTCAGTTATACATGAACATATATTTATTCATTGTCACATTTTTTTCTCTGTGGGCTACCATAAGATCTTGTGTATATGTCTTAAGCAAAATGGTATATGTGTGTATAAACAGACACACACACACAATTCAGGTTAATGGAGGAGTTAGTAGATGTGTCAGTTTCTTCAAAGTCTCCCACAGTCCTGCCTCCTGGCATAAATGCTTTTGCATAATCTCTATCCTTGTGTGTGGGCATGACCTTTGATTTGCTTCTGACCAATAGAATATAGCAAAGGTGATGAAATGTACATGGTTGCATTATATACGATTGCAGCTTTGGTCTTGCTGGAGTCTCTCTCTTTCCTTGCTGCCTTTAAAGAGACTCATGTTGTGAGGAACTGAGAATGCCTCTGGGAACTGAGTGACCTCCTGCTGAAAGGCAGCAAAGTTCCCCAGGGATAAAAGTATAGAAAGCACTGCAGTGATACACCTTCAGCCCCTGAAAACTGCTTTTTTGGGCTTTTTGTTCTTGTCGTTGCTTTGTTTTATTAGCTGAACAATAGTACTCTTATTTCAAGACCACTGCTAAAGTAACAACAACAACAAAATAGAATCTAAGCCACTTATACAACCGTGGCTCAAGTCCAGCCTGGCTCCATCCATCCAGTTGTGTATTAGTCCATCTATTAATCCAT
The DNA here is from genome assembly GCF_048773025.1 of Camelus bactrianus. NCBI lineage: Eukaryota > Metazoa > Chordata > Mammalia > Artiodactyla > Camelidae > Camelus > Camelus bactrianus. Next base: position 39,431,720 of record NC_133540.1, read on the forward strand.
CCATTTATTCATACAACAGAAAAATGACTTTAGTGTATATCATCTTCCAAGTCCCAAAGCAGGAATTCTTGATGATACAAGATGAAGGACAGAGCCCAGCCTCATTAATTGCTTATTATCTGCCTTACCCTAAATTTCCAGGCCCAAACTAGATCTATTTTAGGGGGCATATAAGTCAATCCTGGACTCATATGTCATCATTCAGCAGGCATATACTCTGTGACTAAAGTTAACTCTAATACAATTTGATTGACTCAGTTAGTAAGTGAATCCTTTTTAAAGAATAACATAGCACTTAAAATTATGAATACGTGGTGCTGAGTTTTGTAACTGAGTAAGAACTTCCAGCATGCAAATTTCAGCTACACCACTTTCTAGGCTTGTTACCTTGAGCAAATGACTTATGTAAATGTGTTTCCTCATCTGTATAGTCAGGATTACCATAGTACCTAACTAGTCAAATTGTTGGGAGATCTAAATGAGAAAATATGTAAAACATCTGGAACCACCCCCAAAAGAGTTTAATGGATATCATATATAATTACGGATGAAGTTTCTTCCCCATTCGCCTAGTCTTCGTGAGGTGAGATTGTTCCTTAAACACTCCTAGCTCTTTCTCCACTGCTTCTTTCCCACGGAGGTGAGGGAGCTGTCTGGTAAGTGCTGGAGGTGCAAGTATGCATTCTTGGCCCAGTCCCTGCCTCCCTCCTTTCTCCTGGGGATCTGGCTGTTTCCCAGAAGTACGCTTTCTGTTCTAATGTTTGGGATGTCAAGTATTTTACAAGGACAGCTGTGTTCCTTTGGAGGAAGAGCAGCCATTTTCTAGCTATGTGTTACCAGTATAAGTCTACCTAAACCTGAGCCGCAGTTTAAGAACATATATGTGATTTTAATGAATGGTTATAATGTATATTTTTTACTAGTTAGGAATGTATTTCAGGAAAAGAGTACCAGTCAGAAGATGATTTTTGAGATGACGTATGTGGAAATTTTTTTTTTTTTATGTTCTACCATTTATCTCAGTAAAATTTTGACAGCTTTAGTCTCAGAGAAACAAAGAACTTCATGATTCTCAGATAAGAAAAACGTGGTAAATAGCCTTCATGTGTACACTAAAGATCCCATGTGAAAATTTCCCCTATATGAGTTGATAGCTAATATAAGGAACCAGATTATCCACATATAATTAATGACTCTTCTCAGTAAACTGGAAACTAATTTGAAAAAATTTACTAATTTTTTCCAAATCTATTCATTACATACTAATATTTAAATATTAAATTGCATAATTTTGGCTATAGTATTTTTTAATTTTTATTTTATTTATTTATTTGGGGGGGTAATTAGATTTATCTATTTATTTATTTTTAGAGGAGGTAATGGGGATTGAACCCAGGACCTTGTTCTTGCTAAGCATGTGCTCTAGCACTTAAGCTATATTCTCCCCCCCTAGATTATACTATTTAAAAATGTGTCTTAAGTACTGTCTTACACCACAACTGATTGTGTAAGTTGGTATTGTTTTGAAAAGCAATTGATGATACGTATTAAGGTTTCCAAATAGTTATATAGATTACCCAAATATCTTATGTAATCCATCCTAAAGAAATAATCAGAAATAAATAGAGTAATATTTCAGCACATATATGTTTCTTAAAACAATTTAAAATTGTGAAAAATTAAAAGAAACCTCAGTAGTCAATGATATAGAAAGACCTAGTAATCTTTGATACAGCCATAACTTTTAGTTTAGACATTGCTACAGTTAATGGCTATAAATTATAGTTAATGGCAAGAGTAAGCAAATGTGCAATAATCTTAAGTCAAAAGCAAATTTTCTAAAATTATGTCGACAGTATTATAGCAGCAATGTTAAAACAACATGAATATAAACCACAATAGCAACAATCTACAAGGAAACTCCAATACAAAATAGGGATTATTTTAAGGTTGTGGTTTTCAGGCTGTTCCCCAAATCTCTCCCTCTTTTGTTGTATTTTCAATTTTCTAAATAACCATTTTTGTTTTGAAATTACTTTTTAAAAAATTATTACCTTTTTTACTAGGAAAACATTTTCCTATTTTACTTATTTAAAAACTCAAAGTTCACTGATTAAAATTTTGCTTAGAATTAAAACATATATCCAGCTTATTGCTATAATAAATTTTTGGCTCCCTAGTTAGTGTGGATTACAAATCTCCATAGTACATTTAGAATTTTTAAAGCAATGCATTTGATTTAATTTTGAGATTAACTGCAGGAGGCAATCCTGTGTATCAGCAGGATCAGCATATGTATTCAGGTAGATTGTCCAGGTGGTGTCAGTAACTGCCCACCTCTAACACCAACTCCCACCTCTTATCAAGCTGCATCTGCTGATTCGTCCAAGCATTTGAACTCTGTTCATGGCTGGGATTCAGATATGTACAGGGGGATCTAGTGAACCCATCTTGGAGGAGCCAAGTAGCCTTTCAGAAAGAAATCCAGCACAATTCACAGGACCTGGAATGGAACACTCAGTTGTAGACAGCTCTGTGTCCTAAGAAATGATTGCTCATAAGAAAGAAAGAGTTTTAAGATCTGGGCCCTTAAACAACTTTGTCACGGGATCTCCCTAAAATACTCATAGTAGGGAAAGGACACTTTCCCTACTAGCAAAGAGAAATGGGAACTTTATCCATGTCATGCAGTTAGGGTACATCATTTGACAGCCCAGTAAAGGGGCAGATATGCCAGCAGTGCATGAAGGAGGGTGGGCATCTGCGGCAGATTGTGCACAGCAATGTGGGCATGGCCTAAGCAGCACCCCCTCCACCCCTCCTACAAATGGATGTGGCTTATAAAGTTCCTGGGTGACAAGAATGGTCAGTGGCAGTGGTGTCTCCTGAGACTGCGGGAATATGGTGCAAAAGCCTGGGGACTGTAACCCAGGGGCTTGAACAATAAGTTTCCACAGTGCATTGAATACTCTGGGAACTGAAAAAAAGTAAAAGAAAAAGAAATGGAAAGAAACCTGAAAAAACAATGGCCTGCTGCATTTTTGCAGTTAAGATATCATCCATCTAGCATGCCATGAATATGACTTTTAATGTGATTTAATTAGGCTGGTTCGGTTTAAGGACATTCAAGTAACTTATTTTTCCTCTTTCATCTATCAAGTGGCAAGTGAAGATGTATGTGTTACATCTATATCATGTTTTTTGCAAGATTATAGTTAAGTAATGCTCAATACATTTGCAATTACAGTACGTTAAAATAGTCTATTTTATGCTGATGCAAACTCGACCCAAAATACTTGTTACAAATTGCATTTACGTTTTCAATATTTTAAGAAAGATTTGAGTGTGTTAATGTCCCTAGAAATAATTCACCATTCTCTTGGTTGTCAAAAAATAAAATAAATTTGGAATTACAGAGCATGTGTGAGCCCTGAATCAGAGCTGGAAGATACCTTAGAGATAATGCACTTCAAGGTTCTCATATTATATGCAACAGATATGCAAAAGCTACTGTAGAGAATTAATTAACTTGCCCAAATCACATAGCTAGTTAATAACATGCCTGAAGTCACATAACGAGGCAATGGCAACAGTCTTAAATCCACGTCTCCACTACAAAGTACTGCCAACTCTGGTTTTGTTTCTACTCTCTGATAATTCAGAGAACTTTTCACTAAAAATGAAAAATGGAAATTAACCTGAGACTGGAATAAGTAGACTGGTTAATACTTCAGTGGGGCAGTTATGTGAGTATAGCTAGTTAATAAAAGGAGTGTATCACTGTGGTAATCAACTACTCTTGGAAGTATATCTGTACAAATTAGGCCAGTATGCAATTAGTGAATTTCATATATTTCATTTCAATTACCCTTTGTTGTATTTTGAAAAATTAAAATGATCCTACTAAGAAATTACTTATTGTTTGTATTCTTAGATTTTGATTGTAGGAAAGTGGTCCATATCCTTTTTGGGGCCCAGAGTAGGCTACTCCAAATGTGCCTCAATAGCATATCAATTATTTTAAATTAAAATTACTTAAGAAATGACCAATACAAGAGGGACACTCTGGCCTTCTCTTCTGTCTCCCTGAAAGTAGGAGGTAAAGCTCTTATGTGAAAAATGCACTCCCTGCACCTGGAGGTGGAAGGACACCCTTAACATCAAAGATGATAGGAAATTCAGGCCAAGAATCCTATGTAAACAAACCTGGAAGATGCCTTAGAGATAATGCACTTCAAGGCTCTCATATTATATGCAATAGATATGTAAAAGCCAGTGTAGAGAATTAATTAACTTGCCAAAATCACATAGCTATTTAGTAACATGCTTCCTGAAGCCATATTCTTTCATCTCCTTGCAGGCCTACCTGCATGTTTTAAGAATAGGATCCTACCATACCTCCCTAGATTTCTGTCACAGTTTCAGGTTGTAAGTAGATTTAGCTTCATACCTTCCACTTGCCTGTGCAGAGCCTCTCTCCATCCTTTTTCTCCTTACTCACAGCCCAGAAGGCAGAGCTATATGGCTGGCATCAGCAGAGTTCTCACACCTTCCAGCTTTCATCTGGATTTGGCCAATGAGAAGCATCAAAGAATTTTGAAGAGTTGATATTAGAGGAATTATATCTTCCGGCGGAGAAAGTCCTGAGAGAGATTTTCAGTTGGCTCCTTGCTTCTGGAAACCATCTAAATTGTCAGTCAGGAGACATTCTGGACCTGCTGTGGTTTTGTACCCTGATCCTTGAGAATCCTGAGCCTGAGCTCTGTGCCATTTCTAGGTCAACCAAAGTGCAGGAATCTGCTTTCTACTAAGTGGCCTGAATCCAGTGATAATTTCTGTGTAGAATTTCAGGACCATGACCAGCAGGTTGTTCTGCTTCTGCAAACCAGGATCCCAACATGAAACCAAGTTTTAATTGCTCTAAAGTTGAACAGAGGAAAAACACTACTCTTATGTCTGAAAAAAGACCTCTACACAAGCTGCGATGTTGCCTTCCTGCTACAAGTGCAACTGAATTGCTTTACTTTGCAGAAATAGGTGGAAACATCTTGTTTTAGCTGAGAAATATGTGAAAGAATAAAGCATAGACCTGTGCTGTGCAATACTGTAGCTACTAGCCACATGCAGCTAAATAAACTAAATTAAATAAGAGTAAATATAATTAAAAATATAGTTCCACTTGTCACTTGGTTATTGGTGACTAAATTGAACAGCACAGATTGTAGAATCTTTCTATCATTGCAGAAAGTTCTAGTACAGCACTATATAGTAACCATTATGGAAACAGACTTATTCAAAACACATTTAGGATCAACTCTCTAAATCTTCTGGAGCTTCTTCAAGTTAATAAAGCAAACAAAGAAATAAAAGCAGCTGACATTTATTGAATATTAATAAAATGCCAGGCCCTGTACTTGGTTCTTCTCGTGGATTAATTCACTTAATCCTCAAAAATCTCTATTACTTGTATATTATTAGTATCCCACCTACTAGTATTTTTACAGCTAGTAATTGGTGCAGGCAAAATTAGAATCCAGATAATCTGACTCCAATGCGTAGATCTTAACAATCACACTCTACTGACTTCCTAAAAACTGGATACTGAATTATTTGGGACTTTTATTTTCCTATGAATGAAAAACACCAGGTAACCATTATAAAGTAAAATAAGACATTTTTTTAATACCTTGCAAGTATACAATGTTTCTCAAGAAGATTTTAAAATGCCTCTATCATATGAATTGAATACCACTGGCAATGAAAAAAATTAATCAATAGTCAATCTAAGAAATAAATGGAGAATTTTATTTGAGCCAACTTGAGGATTATAACCCAGGAGCTAGTCTCTTAGAGAGCTCTGAAAACTGTTCCAAAGAGGTAAAGTGAGAAGGCCAGTATATATGTGATTTTGGCAAAGGGGTCCTTGCAGTCAAGCTCACATCTCAGTAGAAGGTTGCTGCTAGCTTTCAGGAACAGACATCGTAGTTAATGATTCAGTGCTCTTATAAGTATGGGAAGATGCAAGAAACTGTGTTCACAAAATCTTATCCTAAAATATTTAGTTATTTTGAGGGCCAGTTCTGTTGGTTATCCCAGAGCACAAAGTGCCTCATCCTGATCTCCACTCTGAATACCTTTTGGGTTATATTTTATGTCAGCTAGTGCAGTGACTAATGACTTGATTCTTGTAGAACTGGATAGTGATTCTTTATTTTATAGTTCCTTCTCTTTGCAGTCAAATGCTCTACCACTGTACAATTCCTTCTCTTTGAATCTTAATTTCGACCAAGGTTTGGGAAGCATTTTGTGATCAGTTTGTCCCACGGTGCTAGGAATGCTTATTCCTAGATCAGGGGAGGATTTTGTTGATAGGCTACTCAATGTAGCTTATTACTGGACTAGGCCCTGTTAACAGTAACCAAAAGCCTTGAGACCACCTATCTTACTAATCTATTATGGTCCAGGAAATTGTCCCTCTTGTTCCTTCTTCCCATATCTAGAGTTACACTATTACAATCATTGATCTTTTAAAACTATATTTTTGATCAATCATTTCATCTAATCATCATTAATTTTATCTGAGGCTCAGTCACACATTTGGTAATGCAAGAAACAATAATCTTGTAAAATAAGCAGAATACAAGTAACATAGCTAGTAACATTAATAAAGTCATTAAGTAAATATTTAAGTTAAGAACTTCCATTAGATGTAGCCCAGTACCTCTCCAGTTCCTCTGACCAGTCTGTTCTGCACCAGTCTCTTATTGCATCTTTAAGGCTAATAATATATTGGCATTGTACATAAAGTTCACCAAAGATGTCTGCTTGTACAAGGCAAGCAGTGGGTCATCGGGACCCCTTATAAGATTGAGATAGGAGTGCTGTCTTCTAAAGAGTTACATGGCTGGTGACAAAAAAGGAAAAACTGATCTTTATGGTTGAGTAGGTATTTCTGCCATTGGGGAGGTCTGGTTAACATATAATGCAGCTGCACAATGCACACTACAGGGAAGGGAGAAGGCCAAAGGGCAGAGGGAAAGTTTTATGCTTGAATTTTCATTGTCTTACCTTAAAGTGTGAATTTGTATGTCATCACCATATATTTCCTTTAAATTAAAAAATCTAGAGTATATTAAATTTCATTTTATTCAAGACAGTTTGGCCATTGTTAAAAACATACTGGTAATTTGTACAGAATTTGGGAAATATATTATTGATAACTCATTCCTTTACAAACATCAGTAGGATGTATATGCTGTTTTCTTTATTTTTTATAAATTAGCTACTCTTAAAACATCTCAATTTTTAAAAAGTAAGAAAATTAATTGGCATAATAGTTGATGATTTAGTTCCCTTAAATCATTTACTGTGTCATTTCAAGGCCTTAATTAGCATAAGGTTAAAGTGCATAAGGAAAAAATTATGCCTAGCCATGGTTATAATCATTATAGCCATGATTAAGAAATGAACATTTTACTGATGAGTAGCATTGTTAGCACTATTATTATTAATTATATTCAAATATAGGACTTAATCTTTAAAAAAATGTTTATTTTTTGTTATCTCATAAATTGTGTCTTTGGAGCACTACTACCCTTCTATTTACATAATATAGGAACATACAGGAAAAGTAAATTCAGTAATGAAATATTTTAATGTCTTATTGTAGCAGAAATATATAGATTACAAAACTAAAATTAATTTTATTTGCATACTTACAAAGATATCTTTAAAATAATGAAATATCTTTTGGTAATAAATGTGTCTTTTTGCAAATAGAAAACTGCTTCTTCATTTTTTTCTTATTGGCAGCATTTTGGTTTTGCATAAGTTAGTGTTTCCTGCTGTGCTAAACATTAATTCAGAAAGGATGATTGACAGCAACTTAGGTATTCAAAGGCCAAGTTGCACAGATCAGACCAGATTAACTTCTTTACTTCCCAATATTCAAATAGGATATTTTTTTGATACCCTCAAGAGGTTTCTGGAGATTGCAGTGCATCGTTGCATCTACTAATTGCTCATCATGTTTCTCAACCTGTATGGAAAATGACAAGTGAGATTTTTCCACAATATGCTTCTTCTACTGTTGAAGGAAATTTATTTTTTGGGAAAAAAAAAAAAAGTGGGGCAATACAGCATCATTCATTGTGGTTTTGAAATTTGAAATTATATCCATAACCATATTTTCAATTATTATTTATTAATATTTTAGGACATTAAAAGTAGGAAGCATATTGACTTTTTTTCTCAGTCACTTTTCTAAGTAGTATCTCTGTAGTATCCATTTAGTTGACAAGTTATGTACTGTGTAGCAAAGAATTAACTTGGTAGGCCTGGGTTGTGCAAACCCTGTACATTCTAAAGAAAGGTTTAGCCCTTGACTAGCTCCTGGGACATAACTCCTAAAACCTTGCAGTATCCTGCTTAATGGGAGTGTTTTTGTTTACCTGAAGCTTTGGCTGTTACCAAGTGGTCTATGCTAACAATCTAATTTAAAGTGGAGTTCTCAGGCCATGCAGTATCAGTTTGACTTCTGGAGGGGCTGGAGACTGAGGAAACCAAGTCTGCCAGGCAGGTGCTCCATACCTACATGATCAACCCCCAATAAAACCCCTGGTCACCAAGTCCTGGATGAGCTTCCAAGGTCGGCAACACTTCGTATGTATCACCACACATATTTACTGGGAAGATTGAGTGTTATCAGCACGACTCCATAGGGAGAATACAACTGGAAACTTGTGCCTGTCTCATTTGGACTCTGTCCTATGCCCTTTTTCCCTTTGCTGATTTCAGCTGATTTCTGTTTATAACAGCAAACTGTAGCTGTGAGTAGATCAGCTTTTCTGAGTTCTCAGAGTCTGGTGGATCATTAAACCGGAAGGTGGTCTTAGGGATCCACTGAAAGCACACATAGCAGGCACATGCATACACACTTGCTGTGTGTATGTGTTTGAAAGCACTTCTAGGATCTTTCTACATTTCACCTCATAGAATCATAGTATTACTAACTTAGAGTCGTATGTAAGCCCACATATTATCTCTTTCTCTATAATTCCCAAAGGTTATCAGATAAAAATATTGAGATTTTCACTTTTAAATATTGGATATGGATGGGGTATATTCTAAATTACACTGGCATTTCTTACATGAGATTGTAATGTACATACATGTCAGGCACTACAAAGTATTTTATGTGAATTACACTCATCTTTAGGAGATCTATGATTTTACAGCAATGGATTTTCTTATTTACTTCAGTTCTTCTGCTCAACACTTTAAATCTCAATTATATAATCTCCAATAAGCTATTTTATAGTTTAACATAGAATTTAAAACTTGATATAATATAAATTATTTTACTAATGTAGACCTTAATAATTATTTGTTTTAATCATGTTCATGTAGGGATCTGTATGTAATGAAAACAGAATTCCAATTCTGTGGTAAAGGGATGAACTAGAAATTTAAAAATGATGTTGAAAAAAAAGCAATTATTTGTTGAAAAAAGAAAAACTAAAAAGAAAAAAAAATCTACCTGGAACATAAATTTGATCAAAGTGAATTAAAAATAAATATTTATGCATATATATTCTCATATATATGCACACATACATGCAAATACATATTCATATATATAACAAAATTGAAAATATTTTATTAAGTGGAAAGTCGCTTCTAAATCAAATAGTAACCTTAAAGAAAAAGAATGATGATTTGATCCTATAAAATTAAAACTGTTTATGAAATTGAGCAGGACCCTGATGGGCCTGTCCCAGGTACAAGCCACGCTATGTCCCTTTCTTGTCTGGCCTTCCCTGAGTTCCAAAGAGCAGACTTAAACAGTTAATAATTAGAACAATAGAGTCATAGGATTCCTAGTTCCTCCTGAAGGCGTATAGATAACAATCTGACATATATCTTTGAGTTGTTCTGCAGAAACTAAGACCCCTCTCAGTGGAGGATGGTGATTATATGCTGACCACAACTTCGTAGACCCCAGACTGGTTTCAACCAGTTGGTGGATGATTAAGATTCCCGAAACATCACCCTATTGTCTCACCACCAACCAATCAGAAAAATGTCCATGCACTCTGTGACCCTCACCTCTGATATTGCCTTTAAAAGGCCCTTGCCTGAAAGTCATTAGAGAGTTCAGGTCTTTTGAGCACTAGCTTCTCATTCTCCTTGCTTAGCACCCTGCAATAAATAATATACTTTCTTTCAACATGACTGGGAGTCAGTGGATTGCTTTGCTCTGAGTCAGCTTTTTTGGTAACGTTTATAATAACAAGACCGTGAAACCAAACTCAACTGAGAGCCTAGGCAAAAAACATCTGCAATATATGCAACAAAAAAGGAAAATTATAAAGAAGCCTTACTTAAAAAAGAAAAAAATTAACGAAAATTATGAAGACATTTCACAAAGAATAAATGTAAATGACCAAGAAATGATAGGAAAGTTTCTTAACATAGAGCTCCAATTATGAATCTTTTTCAAAAAGTGGCCTTTTTTTCTAATAAAACATATCATTTGACAGTTTATTTAGTTTTCTTTAGATTTTATTTTATAAGAGCAATTTTAAGTTAAGGAATATTTAGCATAAAGTACAAGAGATTTTCCATATACTGTATCACCTGCCTCCATGCACAACTTCTGTTATTATGAACAGCCCCCAACAAAGGGCACCTTTGTTACAATTGATGAACCCACAATGACACATCATAACCACCCAAAGTAAGTAGCTTACCTTTGCACATTACTTAGTAAACACATAGCTTACTCTATGAGTTGGACAAATGTATAATGACATGTATTCATCATTATAATATCATACAGACTATTTTCACTGCTGTAAAAATCTTCAGTGCTCAGCCTACTCATCCCTCTCTCCCCCTCCCCGAGCCTCTAGCAACAACTGATCTTTTCATTCTCTCCATAGTTTTGCCTTTTCCAGAGCGTCATATACTTGGAATCATACAGTATGTAACCTTTCCAGACTGACTTCTTTCATTTAGTAATATGCATTTAAGATTTTCCGTATCTTTTCATCGCTTGATAGCTCATTTCTTTTTAGTACTGAATAATATTCCATTGTCTGGATGTACCATAGTTTATCTTTTCACCTACTGAAGGACATCTTGATTACTTTCAATTTTTGGCAATTATGAACAAACTGCTATAATCATTCCTGTGAGTGTTCTTATGTAGACATAAGTTTTCAAATCCTTTGGGTAAACACCAAGGAGCACAATTTCTAGATCTTACAGTGAGAGTATGCTTACCCTTATAAGAAACTAACAAACTGTCCTCCAAAGTGGCTATACCATTTTGCATTCCCACCAGCAATGAATAAGATTTCTTGTTGCTCTACAGTTTGATCAGCTTTTGGTGTTGTCGGTCTTTCAAATTTTGGTCATTCTAATAGGTGTGTAGTGGTATTTCACTGTTGTTTTAACTTGCATTGCCCTGATGACATATGGTGTGAAACATCTTTTCATATGCTGATGTATCATCTATTTATCTTCTTTGGTGAGGTATCTGCTATGATCTTTGGCTGACTTTTTAAATCTGGTTGTTTGTTTTCTTACTATTGAATTTTAGAAGTTCTTTGTGTATTTTGGATAACTGTCCTTTATCAGATATGTCTTTGGCAAGTATTTTCTTGCCATATGTGGCTTGTCTTATCATTCTCTTGACATTGTCTTTCACAGAGCAGAAGTTTTGAATTTTAATAAAGTCTACTTTACCAATTACTTTTTCATGGAACATAATTCTTTATAGTTGTATCTAAAAAAGCCATTGCTATAACCCAGGTCATCTAGGTTTTTGCCTACATTATCTTCTAGGAGTTTTACAGCTTTGTGTCTCATATTTAGGTCTATAATCCATTTTTTAGTTAATTTTTGTGAAGGTTATTAGATTTGTGTCCAGATTCCTCTTTTAGCTTTTGGATATTCCAGTACCATTTGTTGAAAAGACTATCTTTGCTCCTTTGTCAAAGATCAGTTCACCATATCTATGTGGGTGTATTTTTGGGCTCTCTATTCTGTTCCGTTGATCTATTTATTCTTTTTCTAACACCACACTTTATTACTATAGCTTTATAGTAAGTCTTTTATTTGGGTAGTGTCAGTCTACCAACTTTGTTCTTCTTCAGTATTGTGTTGACTATTCTGAATCTTTTGCCACTCCAAATAAACTTTAGAACCACTTTGTCAATATATGCAAAATAACTTGCTGGAATTTTTGTTTTAGATTCCATTGAATCTGTAGATCAAAGTGGGAAGAACTGACATCATGATATGCTGTATCTTCCTATCCATAAACAGGAATATCTCTCCATTTATTTTGTCTTTGTTTTTTAATTTTGTTCATCAGTGTTTTGTAGTTTTACACATATAAAGCTTGTACATATTTTGTCAGAAAAATACTTAGGTAATTGACATTTTGGTATACTTATATAAATGGCATCATGTTTAATTTCAAATTTCATTTGTTTATTGCTAGAATACAGAAAGTGATGGACTTTGTATATTAACCTTCTATTCTACAACTTCATTATAGTTGCTTATTAGTTCCAGGAGGTTTTGTTGCTGCTGTTGTTACTCTTTTTGTCATTCCAGGAGTTTTTCATCATTATTTTGCCACTTCCCCCAGAATTTATAAGTCTCAGAATTGCCCACATTGAGCCTTTAGCGATTTTTCAATTACAGTTTTGATTTTCCTACCCTGGCATTAGTTTCTATGGTGATTTCTACTCATGAGTCTCTGCTCTGGTGAGCCATGATTCCCTGTATTTGTCTATTTGTCTCTCCAGTCTTGGGTGCTGAGTACTTACTTCACTTATGGATCCTAGAATAGTTGTTGATTATTTAGTCTGTTCAGCCTTCCACTTGTTTTTTAGGATGGAATGGCAATTTCCAAGCTGCTTACATGTGGAACAGGAAACCGGAAGTCCAAATGTTATTTTTAATTATGGAATATGACCTTTTGTATAGTCCCATTTATACTATATATATATATATATATATGCAGGTGTACATGCATGTATATGTGCACATAAATACATAGAAACCAGTTTGAACAGAATCATATCACAGTTAAAATAATTATTACGTCTGGAAAGGTCAAAAACAGAGGGATGGCCTACTGGCCATGCCAGCTAGACAGGGCTAGAGAGTAAAAGTATTTTAACATTTTACTGTTAAATATATTTAACTGTTTAGATATATCACAGTGAAGTATGTTTGTGCTTTTTAAAAATTTTCAGTTTGAATACAACTTCTAATTAAGATGTCTATTTCATGATAGCCTTAATAGACCAATTTGAAATAGAGCTTAAAGAATGTGATAACAATTTTCTTTCTTCTGAAGACAGCAAAATAAATTCTAGACAAACACAGATATAGATACAGATACACATTTGGTATTGATCCAAGAATAAGATTTCTACATAAAGTCTCTCAACTAAAATTCAGTTCTCTGTTTCATGATTATTGATTATCAGCAAGATATAATATTCCTAACCTCAAGAAGACTGCTGTTTTATGATTGATAGGTGTTTTTGTGCTTAAATGTTACGCAGCACAAATTGCAGTACATGGCACAAATCTTGATAATATAAGACTTGGATGTGCCTCCTGGTTTACATTGGCCTTCAACTCCAGTTGTATTATTTTAATACCTTTGAGGCAAGACCCTCCCACCCCCATTACTCATGTACACTCAACAATGTGTCTTATTCTGTGGACTAGGAAATTGAAGTTTACAATTCAGAACTTTGTAATTTGCTGAAACTATAGAACAATTACTATACAATTAGAATTATCACTGGTATGCTGGACTCTCAGTCCAGTACTTCTACTAACACAAACACGACAGTTCTAAAGTGCCAGAGAGGGCCTCATAGGCTGTTTCTAAACATTCAGTACTAGTGAAGCATCAGTTTAGTTTCACTTCTAAAAATAAGAATTCACTTAAAAGAAAAAAGAAAAAGGAATCTACAGTTGAGGTACCTGTTAGCTACACTGTCAATCCTTTTGCAAATCTTCCATGATAACATCAAAATGAAAGAAGATAATACTTATTATACCATTTACTACATACACAGTTCTTAGTGCCTGGAATTTCTTAAGTGATTTAATTATCACAAAAACCTGTAAAGTAGGCAACCTTCTTTTCATTTTCCTTTTACACATGAGGAGGTTGAAACAATGAGACCTCAAATGGCTTGCCTAAGGTGACAGTGGAAGTAATGAGTAAGTCGAGATACAAACCTAAGCCCTGTGGTTTGAGTGACCTTGTTCTTAACCCTTATTCACTCTGCCTCTTGGATGGTAGAAATCTCTCTCAACTCCCTATGTTAATAAGCTCTGTTTTATGGCATCGCAACATGAAAGTAATTGTTTAACACAGTGCTAGTCACATAGTAGGAACTCAATTTTAAAAACTCATCATATTCTTTTGAATGTCCTCTTGTTTGTAGTCTTATCTTCCCTACTAGATAGCAGACCCCATAAAGGTAGGATCACATCCCTTATTTTCCTCTGGGTCTCCTACTAGGTCCAGAATTGTGGTTTACCTGAAGTAGTTGTTGTTTAAGCATTTGTTAAATGATGATCATCGAGTAAATTAATGAATAAAAGATGAAATAAATTTCCATATGATTGAATAAGTAAATGAAAGAAAGGGTTTTTGGAGAAAATATTCAGTTCAGTATTAGAAGACAGTATCTTAAAATGTTACTAAAGATTTCCTTTGAGAAAACAGTGGCAGGAAAGCTTTTCATTCCAGCTCTGTGTGTGTGTGTGTGTGTGTGTGTGTGTGTGTGTGTGTATGTGTTTCTTAATAGAGCTTGTGATGCTCGATCTGTGCTCAATGTGTTTGTGGCTGCTTCAAGATTATTATATTCAGGCAGGAGAGTTCAGTTAGACTAATTTTCCCCCTGAATTTAAATGTGGATGCCTCCTTTAGGTATTGTAAGTGAGGTTAATGAAACGTTAACTTCCAATCGTAGTTGGAACCATTTATATGCTAATTATTAAGCAAAGACAGCCTAAAAACAAATATGCAGCTGCACTCAAGGCACTTTTAAAAAACATTGTCCTTATGGTCACTGCTATTTCTTAACTCATCCAGAATGGCTTCTTTTATCCAGTTATTCCCTATGTAGGTTTTCTCAACTTAGATTACATTGAAAAGAAGTTAGGTTGCTTTACATCCTCCTCTGACTTTATACCATTCACTTCAAAATACCCTACATTTCGTACGGCACACGGAACAGAGAGAAATACCTGCTGCGTAATGGTCTAAGAATTTTCACATAAATAATATTAAATAAACAAGCACTTTGAGACATTCTGATAATCACAGTCATGTTATGATCATGTTATGATCATGACTGTGATCAGTTTACTTTTTAGCAGGTGTTTTTACTTTAACTTTTTTAGGTGTCCATGAGAGGCATAATACCAAATATACTGAAAATTCCTCTTGAAAGATGTATGCTATAGAATTATTGTTATTATTGGGTTTTACTTTTGAAATGATTTTTCTCTTTAAGGAGAGTTTAGTTTTATAGTGTCTGTGTTGAGAGCCACTGAAATGGAATCAGTGAACACAGTGCAGTCACAGGCAGGGACAAAATTTCACTCTGGTTGAGAAAGACCTGTTTCATCTGGAGTTTTTGCTTAAAAATGTGTTTTTTTTTAACCTGCCCATGTGAACAAAAAACTGTTGATTGCAAGACATAGATGAACTTCTTTCTAAAATTTGCCTCTTTTCTTTAGTCAGAAAGCTTAGAAGTAAGATTTGTCATTTCTTGTCCACAGCAGTTGTAACAGATTTTTTTTTCTTAAAATGTTAGGGCCATTGATAACCAGGTAACACAAACTTCCTCCTATTTATTCATTCACCCAGGCAATCCTTTGTTAAGCAGTGACCATGTGACTGGCTCCAAAGCAGAGCTCTACTTTAACATAGCTAACAGCCTTGCCAATGGAGGGTAATAGGTAAATTCCTACAGGAAGTGACTCCTGTATTAAATTTCTCCTATCAAAATATATTTAATATAATTGATCTATTTTTGAATAACTAATGCATGCATAGAACACAATCTAGAAGGTACACATTGATGTACCTTTCAAAAGTATATCTACCTCCCACTCCTATCTTTCAGCCTTCCTATATCTTCCCTAGATACACATTCAACTGCCAACATGATGGGTAGGCTGTAAGTAATAAGAATTTGATTATCGAAGGCCATTTCTGAAGTGGGGGCAAGGGGAGCAGGGACACAGAACCATGAAAAGTAAAGATTTGAAGAATCACAGAAAAATATTTCAAAAAATCTGAGGCGAGAAATTGGTTTATTGGGGAAGAGGAGAGAAAAACTGGTACAAGAGCAGGCTAGAGGCAAGGAGCTGTAGTCTCCTTTTGAAGTCAGAGCACTTTCTCTTTTACAACATTTTAAACATTCATCATCATACGTGTATTTAATATTACGTTGACTGACTAGAATAAGTTTTAACCTACATTTATTGAATACCTAATAAGTACTAAGCATAGGTATAAAAATGTGAGCAATATATGGACTCTGCCTTTCAGGCAATTACTGTCGGTTGAGGTAAACAAATAAAATTATGACACTATCTGGGGATAAATAATGAAAAACAAAATCTCCTCCCAATTCAGGAAATCTCTTCACAAAGGCAGAAGAGAAAGAAAACAGTTTTATTATTGAATAAGCATGACAGTAGAATGTGATGCCCATCACAGGAAATCTGCTAAGAAACTGCAAAGACAGAAAGGAATCTCACTCTTTTATATAGCCAGGCAGATACAGCCCATCACCTACATGTTCCCAAGATAAACAATATATAGTTCTCACTAAGAGGACTTGACAGCACCATTTTTCACACATAGTTTTTCCTAAATTCACTTAGTAATTGGGATGGCCGTCTGTATTATCCAAAGTAAAAATAAGTTCTCATATATTTATGACATGTAATAGTTTTGCAAATTGAAGCAAGTCTCCTACCCTCCCAGGACTACTATCTTCCTTGATGATTACATTTTAAAGACTCAGTTCCCAGGTCCATGAGTCAGACTTCCATGGGCCACAGAAGCTTATTTAGCATTTAAAAGCAGTTATGTATATTTCAAAGACCGATAAAACTCAGTAAGTTTTCTAAAGTAAATGTTCGAAGAAAAGGAGAGAGTGGAAGTCTCTTCCCTTATTTTCAACAGGGAGAATTTTTTTTTTTTCTTTTTCAGCTTGCATTTACCCATACAATCTTCCCTTTATTACTAAGATATAGATACAGTGACACTACAGATTTTTAACTCCCCTTGCTGTAGTCACCTTTCTCTGGGTAAGTTGTCACCCTCTAAATAACCAGCAACTCCATAGTAAAGTATAATGTGAAGCCATTGTCAGATTCTGATCAAATAACAAAATCACTAAATTTTAAAAAATCCATATATTGTTTGCCTGGAGTAATAATCTTTGACTATATCATATAAATGGTAAATGGTTACATCAAATTCTTAATTAGGAACACACAAAATTGTTCTTAGTCTTACATTAATTTTACAAATAGTTGTGATGTCTTTATTACTTGCATTTTCAAATGAATAACTAGCTAAATATATCTGTTCCTTATAAAGTCTTATCCAATCTAAGCCTAAATAATAGCTTAAACTGATAATCTAAATTTTTAATTAAGCATTTTCCTTGTAAGGCACAGTAAATTTCCCCGGAATTTCAGTCATAAGTACCATCACATTTGTACAACAATTTAGGCCCTTTAGTAATTGTTCTGTCTTCCCACGATTGTTCCTAGATATGAAACGCAAAGACGTTTGTGGCCATCATGTAGAATCAAGGTCTTCGTATGAGGCACACATTGAAAGGTAAAGATTGAAAGTCCAATATTCAACATATGTGGCTTTAATGGTTTTGAAGATAAAGACACCCTATGGACCACTTGTTTTTTTGCACAGGGTCTAAATTTATAGTCATATAATTATAACAGGCAACTAATATAAACTAATATAAAATCTACATGACTAGCAGGCATTCACCTTTGCTCACCTATCAATATTGGGATTAGAGATAGCTATTATCTCAAAGTTAATCAAGTGACATTAGAATTGTCTTTTCAGAATCTATATATAAATGCCAAATTTCTTTTTGTCTATTATTAGGATTTTGTTGTTGTTGTTATTTCATTCTCCAATCAAACCAGTGAACAAAACATTTTTTGTTGTTTTGTTGTTTTGTTGTCAAATTTAGAGCTTGAGTACCTGGATGCATATTAATTGCCTTTACTTTTTTATTATCAAAAATGACTAATGAAGATAATCCATTTTTACTCTATCAATAACCAGATAGCTTAACTTGTAAGTCCAGACCCTGTTATACTGGAAGTACAATTTAAAACTGATTGGAAAAGAGATTGTGGGAACCATTTCTGAGAGTACAGAAAGAAAAAAATAATTTAATGAGTGATGTGTTTGTTTTCTAATAAAATATGATTCTTAAAATAACTGAAACAACTTTACTGTGAATGGGACAGCAGTGCACCAATAAGAACATTAATAAAACTTTGCTAGAATACCTCCATTCAGTTGAGGTATCAGTATACATAATTCTGGAAAACTAAAATTTCCTTTGTGGGAACCACAGTCTAGTTGTCTTGAGAAGCTAGATTCCCATGGGGAACATGACTCCATGAGGTTTTTTGTTTTTCATTTCAATAGCAACAGTTGAAAAGGTCTCTCCCAGTATGATGACAGCCTGTCTTGTCTTTCCTGTACAACATTTCTGTGTGGACAAAATCTGGTCAGTAGGGGTGGCTGACTTCTCCCGGGTCCTTCTAGATCCTTATGACTTTATGTCTCAGGGTTTCTAAGGAAAACAGAAGCCCTTATAAATGTTGAACATAATTATGACAGAATTCAATCAAATCACATTAAAGACGTGGTCTCAGACCTAAATTTATGGGCTTGCCACACATAAATTTAAAGAAAAAGATTCTGTGTTTTCTGGTAGGAATTACTCTGATTTTCAACAAAGCTAGTGGTAAAGCTGAAGACCATCTTGACATAATAGGTTTCAGAATCTTAGTTACTGAATTTTTCAGAATTTGATTTACTCATTCTGTTTTCCAGAGAACTAGGACTTTAGGAATCTGTAAATATTTGCATAATTACTGGATGATTTGATGAAAATCAAATTACTTTCTCTTCTCTGTCTGATTTAAAGTTCTGGTAACACAAAAGTAGAAATTATGTTCATTGTAAGAGTCTTTTCTACCACCTGAACATTGTAATTTTTCGAAGAAGGAAAGATTTTAGGCATCATATGTACCATAACTAGATAAAATTTCTTAACCTTATTATAAATTTTGATTTTATGAAATTCCACCTGTTTTTTGGTAAAGTTGGTCAGGGAGAACTTCCTGTGCTTATCTTGGGAGTAGCCTGTAAAGAATTCCACTGACAAATAACACATTTAAAAAAATGTTTTTAATAACTTTATCTCTTTGAAGGGGATAGTAAGAGTCTAATGTCTTTAAAATCCCTGTTTTATTCAGATGATTCTGTAGATGGCTGAACAACACTAACTAAGCAAATGGGAACTGTGGGACAGGAATTATTTTGTTAGGTAATTCTCATAATCCAGTCAAATTTCTTTTAGCAGCTTTTACAATCCATCTTTTTAGTTTAGTGTATTTTTTTTTAAATGAACAAACATTTCTTATTCTATCAGAAGCAGAGATTCTAAGTTTGGAATTTGCCGTGTTTTAATAGTGGCTTTTGTAACTCTATCAGCACAGTGAATCACTGATATCTGAGTAGACTCTTAACAAATCACCTATCACTTTTCCATGAGAGATTTATAGTAGTCATAGAAGTAAAAAACCCTCTAAAAAATTGCTTTGTTGTGTGACAGATGCCAAACATGTATTTATTATTAGTAGATATAGTCTATATTCATTTAAAATTCAGAACCAAGAAATTCAGCTCTAATAACTGCTGTCAACTTGATCTGCTTGTGCAGACTTGATTCTGTAGCTGGATGAAGCTCCTCTGAAGGAGCTCCCTTCAGAGGACGGTCGGAAGGAATCATTCCCTTTAGTAAAGAGTGCTAATGGAGCAGCCAACACAGCTGTCTTTAAACTTTTTTTCTTTATCTGGCTCTATATGGTGCTCACCTGCATAGCTGTTGCTAAAATTTGAGTAATAATCCTGCCTTACCTTCCTATCACCTTTTTCCTTAATGTGGACTTTGGCATTTGGCAAGAGAGCCAAAATAAACCAGGTTAGAGCCAAAGGGCAGTTTTGATTTGCCCTTGGATCCATGACAATAATTTCTGAGAAAGTCTCAGCAAACCACTGATTAGATCAGTCAGGAGGAGGCTCACCCCTCTTCCGGGTACACCACTGCAGTTCCTCCCAGCTGACTGTTAGCATAGGCTTCAGTACTACTCTCAGGAGCCCCAGCCCCTTTTAGGACTCTGATGCCCTTAGACTTTCATGGTTGTGGGGAGTGGCAGAGAGTTGGCTTCCTTGTGCACCATACACTTTAATGTGGTGATCTTGTGGACCCTGATGTGCTTATCTCATCTAAGGAGCAAAGTCTGCTGTTTGCGTAAGTCCATGCAGTACGGTGGGCACCCCCAGCTGTGGGGTTGAGCCAATAACATGCCACTGAGTGCTTCTGTAGCCTTCTAGAGTCACAGGGGAAAGAAGCCTTTAAATGAGTAACATCAGCTGGTGAGAAAGGCATGTCAATCACCCAGGAGTTCTGGGTCATTTCTCAGTCGTATCAGCTTTGCTCATAATCCAAATAGGAAGGGCTGATTTTCTTTTCTGTAAGAAAAATGTAAATTATATGGCACTTTGGTTTCCCTTTCTGTGTTATTTATCAGTTTAACACCTTGTTTGTTTGCCTTTTTCCAAGTCACCTTCTCTGGAGGCATAGCCTCTCATCCAAGTTCTCAGTTATTCCCAGTCAGGCTTCTTGATCATGTTTGCTTTCCTAGCTACATAGTGTGTGGAAGAGAATTTACTCATAGAGGTGAATCTGGGCTGAGACATGAAGTGGGCACAGGGCCAGGCCACAAGAATGGGTCCTCCTGGGTCCTCCAAGAGGGCAAGTAATGTGTTACTGGTTCTTTTTTATAGGGAAATTCACTAACTAAACAACATCCACCACATCCTCTCCCAGAGAGCCAATGTGAGCCAGGGAAAGATAAAGAAACACAGGAGCAGCAGAGGGGTCGGGAAAAAATAGGAGACTTCTGTGAAAGAAAAAGTGCCTTTTGTTGGGGCCCAGGGCAGGCCACCCCAAAATATGTCTCAATGGCAATTGATTATTTTGAATTAAAGTTATTTAAGTATCAACTGAAGAAAAATGCACAACCTAAAATTTGCGGGTTAAGTTTTATTCAAGGAGCTTACTGAGGACTATAGCCTGGGACACAGCCTCTCAGATAGCTCTGAGGAACTGCTCAGAAGAGGTAAGGGAGGATAGAGGTAAGAAGAAGTATGGGAGTTTTGCTGGAAAAAAAAATGTAGTTAAACATCAGAAGATTTCTGCTAATCACAAAAAACCAGACATATCAAGTTAATAATGATTTCAGTGTCTTTCTATGTATGGGAAGATGCAAGAGTCTGAACTCAGTGAAATTATTTCTTAGATATGTATCTTAACTGAGGCCAGTATCCAACAAATAGAATGCTTTCTGGTTTTCTCCATCCTGAATTCTCCTCAGGGTGTACCATCAGGGGTGGCTACAGTGGCTGATGGCAGGCAACATTCTTTGCTCACATAAACAACTGCAGATGCAAGAGGGACTTTGAGTTTCCCCTTTGTCTCCCTGAAAGCAGGAAATAAATCTCTCATGTGCAAGGTACACTGTCTGCATCTGGAAGTAGGAGGACACACTTTTCACCAAAGACAGGGAATTCAGCCAAAAAGCCTGTGTATATAAACACATTGCTATTTCTGTAATTTAATACACTAAGCCCAAACTTTGTTTATATTCTTCACTAATTAAGCACCCAAAGCCTAAATTTCTTTGTCTTGTTGTCAGGAAGGAAGAATTTTTTTTCTACCATTCTAGGTTCTTCTGGTTGGTCTAAGAATTAAATTGACATAAGACAGATTAACAGGAGAAAAATTTTAAATTTAATAGCATATATACATGGGAGAGATCCAGGAAAACTGAGTAACTCACCCAAAGAGCTGAAGCCCTTACGAGGATGTTGGGAGTAGTGACTTGGGACCTCAAAGGGGAGGCAGGCAACTTACATGGAGATGGAAAAGCAAATGTTTGGTAAGCAAATGTTTGCTGGACCACGCAGAGACAGTGTGACACAGAGAAGGATTTTAACAAACAGATTTTGCTAGGTTCCTCCCCTGTCTACACACATACTTCATACTACAGTTATCTATGGTGATAGCTCCCTTCCTGGAACAGGTCTTCTATCTGCTTTCTTTTAGACAGTTAGCAGAGAGGACAAAATTTCTTCCTTAGGCTTTTGGGCCTTGACTGTTTTCAGCTAGAAATAATCCGCATGCCAAAGAGACATTTTGGGGTAGCAAATTTTGTTCCCCTACCTGTCAGTTTCCCACAAATTTACTGTGTCTTTGTCTAAAAAGTATAAAAGCAGCCTGCTTTCGCCACTTCTTAGATCCCATTTCTATGAGACCATACATACAAGTTAAAATGTGTTTCCTGTTCTCCTGTTAATCTATCTTGTGTCAATTTTATTATTAGTCCAGCCACAAGAACTCGAGAAGGGTAGAAGGAAAACTCCCCCTCCTGACACTCTCATTCTCATAGTTCTTCTTCCGTTTTTCTCAATCTTTTCATCTGGCTATCCAAATCATTTCGCATTTTCTCCTTAGATGATATTCATCCTGTATATGCCAGCACTTCATTTGCTTGGAATGAGACTTGTCTAAGAACTCCAGCAAATACATTAATTTATCTGAATCAAAAGAACCATCCACAGGCAACTGCACAACTGTATTCTCATATACCCATTTCAAATATGACAGAAATATTAGCTTTTTGAGAGAAAGATCTGGGAGGAGGGTATAGCTCAAGTGGTAGAATGCATGCTTAGCATGCATGAGGTCCTGGGTTTAATCCCCAGTACCTCCTCTAAAAATAAATAAATAAACTCAATTACCTCCCCCTCTAAAAATTAAAATAAAATAAAAAAAGAGAGAAAGATCTGAAGGCAGTATTCTTGGCTTCCTATATTTGCCAACCATAGGGTAATGCTATGGGATTTTAAAGTCTGTATTACCCATGCTTCTTTAATAGTAAAATACTGGATTTAGAGAGGGTGGTCTGTCAAGCTAGTATTTCAAAAGAGTAAGCAACAAGGAGGGAGACTTTTTATAACTTGGGGTTTCTCACTTGACTGTTGTGAGGCCACAGACCTTCAACTCCTCCACTCAATTCGGGAACTACCAAATATTCCTCCTTATCACCATAATTGTTGAGGAAATGTAATTTTAAAAAAATCTCCTCGCAACCCAGAAAAACCTCTCCACAAAAGGAGAAGAAAAAGAAAACAGCTTTATTATTGAATAAGCATGACAGCGAATGGGATGCACATCAGAGGCAGTCTGCTACAAAATTGCAAGACAGAAAGGAATTTCACCCTTTTATAAAGTCAGGCAGATACAACCCTTCTATACAGTGTTCCCAAGATAAACAATAACTAGTTCTCAGTAAGAGGACTTGACAGCACCATTTTTCACATGCAGTTCATCCTAAATTCACTTGGTAATTGGGGTGAGCATGCATGCTAGCTAATTGACTTTATCCGTAGAAAAATAAACTTGTCACATCTTTATGGCATGAGGTAGTTTTGCAACTTGTAGCTAGGCACCCACAAAAGTTAAGCACCTATCATTCCACAGAAACTGGGAGATAGGGGCCCTATCTTTGTTGATGATTACATTCCAAAGAAATTGTTCCCAGATGTTTGAGTAAAACTTTCCTGGGTCTTAAAGCTGGCAACAGACTTCTTTAGTTTTTAAAAAGATTTACAGACATTTCAAAAGAGACAGAGAAAGAATTTTCAATTTCAGGTTGTCTGAAGTAAATGCTCTAAGAAAAGGAAAGGAATGGAAGTAAAATCTCTTTCCTTATTTTCAACAAGGAGAACACATTTTCTTCTTTTTCTATTTTTCTTTCTCCTTACATATACAGATATCTTATTGGAGATAGAAAAACAAAGTCATTCTTGAGAACAATAAAAGTTACTAAGACTTTTGAACTAGGCTTTGAGACATGAGTTGGAGAAAATCATTGGGCAGACAGACATAGAAATTTAGGGCAATACAGGAATTATTGATTGATGAAGACTATCAACATTTAAGGATCCCACAGTTTTGGTTTGTTTTTTTTTTTTTTTTTGAATAGTCATAATTCCATTATCATTTCTTAAAATATTTGAGACCTATTATCACAAAAAACATCACATATATTTAGTTACATATAAGTTACACGATTATTTCTTGTTATTGTTTATTAGCTTTGGTTTGTGATCTTTATACTCATTACTACCATGTCTATCATTCTTCTGGGAACTTTATTTACATTACCTCCCATTCCCGAAGTATCTTTCTAATTTAGGAATTACAATTCATGCTTAACAGAGGAGAGCAGATGGTAATTTTCCAAAGTAATCACAAAAGTAGTAATTGGAGAAATCTGGATTTCAGTTCAGTTCTGGTTGCCTGCAAAACTTGACATCTATTTTATTTTGTCTCACAGATTTTCAGTGAAAATTCTATGTACAGAGAAATTACATACACACACCTATACTCATATATATTTATATGGATGCTATTTTTTCCCCTATGCCCTTCTGTGTGTGTTTGCATGTGTTCTTTCAGGAGAAGTCATAATACAGAGGGAAAAAAGTCCTTGTTCACAGCAACATGGTCTAATTTCAATAGAAAGTTGAAGCAGCATCTGCTTCTTTTTTGTTTTGTTGTATTTTATTTTTTATTTCACTATATAACTCTTGAGTGCTGACTGTTCCCATGTCAGCTGAGCTGCACAGAACACTGCACATACTCTATATCTAAGCTAGAACAAGTGGCACCCTTCTAACCACCCTGAGGCTTGGAGCAAAAGCTAGGAGATTTCATTGCTATGTGATTGAGCGGGAACAGAGAGGGAAGTAAATGATCCCACATGCAGTTTCTGTTTTTCTTTTATCAAAATTCTGCTTCTGCATCCTAAAATCAGGACAAGGCAAGAATGTCTGCTCTCAGTACTTCTATTCAACATTGTTTTAATAAGAGAGATTAGAAAATAATTTTTTTAAAGGCATCAAGACAAAAAAAAATAAGTTAACCTATCACTCTTTGTGAATGATCTAATCTTATCTATAGAAAATTGTAAGGAAAACACTAAAAACTACAGCTATAAGAATCAATAAACCAGTTTAACAAGGATGCAAGATACAAAAATCAATGTTTTACGTACTAACAATGAACAGTCTGGAAGTAAAAATCAAGAAAAAATTACTTATAAAATGATATTAAATAAAACACTTGGGAAAAAAATTAACAAAAAAAGTAAACCTTACACTCCAAAAAAATAAAACATCACTGAAAAAAACTAAATACCTAAATAAATGGAAGATATCCAATGCCCATAGGTCGGAGTACTTATTAAGATGACAGAACTCTGTATATTGACTCAGTGCAATACCTACCAAAACACTAGTTGTTCTTTTTCCAGAAATTAACAAGCTGTTCTTATATTCATATGGAAACATAACATACTTAAAATAACCAAAACAATGCCAAAAAGAACAAAGTTGGAGGACTCAAGCTTTCTTTTTACAAAACTTGCTATAAAGCTGATGATAAAAACAGTGTGGTATTGACATGAAGATAAATGGAGATAAAAGAAAAAATTCAGTCTATAAATTCATACTTTTATGGTCAGTTAATTTTTGACTTTTGACGAGAATGCCAAGAAAATTCAATGGGGGAAAAGGAGACTTTCAAAACATGGTGCTGGGACAAAAGTAAAACAATAGAGTTAAATGATTTTCTCATACTATACATATAAATTACTTCAAAATGGATCCTAGAACAAAATCTAAGACAATTTTTTAAATTCTTAGAATAAAATATAGGAGTAGATTTATATGACCTTGAGTTAGGCAGATTCTTAGATGTGACAACAAAGACACAATTGACAAAAGAAAAATGGATAAATTAGACTTTATCAAAATTAAAATGTTTTCTGTTGCAGGTAGTGCTGCCATTAGTAAATACAATACCACCCACAGAATGAGAGAAAATATTTACAAGGCATATTATCTGAATAAAGGGCTTGTTTAAAAACTAGTAAGAACTGTTAACTCAAAACTAAAATGAGAAATAACCCAGTCAAAAATATATAAAGGATCTGAATAGACATTTTTCTAAGGATGATACACATATGGCCAATAAGTACATGAAAAGATACTTAAAATCACTAGTCATCAGGGAAATGCAAATCAAAACCACAATGAGATATCACTTCACACTTGTCTGAATAGCTGTTATCAATAGGACAAGAAATAGTAAGTATTGGCAAGGGTGTGGAGAAGGGACCCCTTTTGCACTGTTGGTGGGAATGTAATTTGGTGCAGCCACTATGGAAAACAATATGGTGGGTCTTCAAAAAATTGAAAATAGAATTACCATATGACCCAGCAATTCCACTTCTGGGTGCTTACCTGGAGAAAATGAAAACTCTAATTTAAAAAGATATATGCACTCCTATGTTCATTTAAGCATTATTTATTATAGCCAAGATACGAAAACAACCTAAATGTTCATTGATGGATTAATGGATATAGATACAGATATAAATATAGATATATAGACATAGATGTCATCCGTAATAAAGAAGAAAATCTTGCCATTTGCCATAACATGGATGGACCTTGATGACATTATGCTAAGTGAAGTAAGTCAGACAGAGAAAGGCAAATACCATATGATTTTACTCATATGTGGGGAATTTAAAAATCAAAACAAACAAACAAAAACCTCATAAATACAGAACAGATTTATTGCCAGAGGGGAGTGGGTTGGGGGTGGGCAAAATGGATGAAGGGGATCAAAAGCTACAGACTTCCAGATATATAATAAATAAGTCATGGGTTGTAATGTACAGCATGGTGACTATAGCTGATAATATTGTACTGCATATTTGAAAGTTGCCAAGAGATTAAAGCTTAAAAGTTCTCATCACAAGAAAAAAGAAATTGTAAGTGTGTATGGTGATGGCAGGTGTCATTAAAAAAGGAATGCAGGTACATGTAGAAAGAGGGAAGCCAGGGGTAGTCATTACAGTAAGTGTAAACATGATGTAGATTCTCCCGAGTCACAAGACAGAGACTCTTTGCCTTTTGCTCCTACCCTTAATGCCACCTTCAGAATACGAACAGGCATTGGTGTCTCTGGAATGAAAGGAAGCTCCTAGGAGTGGGAGGTGATGGAGCCCTAGAAAAAGTGGGTAAGAGCCACTACAATAAGGCTCATTTCCTGTCCAGGGACAGAGGATATTAGATCAATAAAGTACAGCATCAGCCACAAACAAGTATCCATAAAGACCATGGTCCTCATACATCCACACTCACACACACACATCCCAGCAGTGAGATGAGATGGGACACAACACTGGAGGTCAGAGAGGTGGGGGAGGCAAATCTTAAGTTCCTTATTTAGGTGAAAAACAGTGTTCAGGGAAACTGAGGGATTTACGAGTTTTTAGTTTCTCCCAGGGAAGATTTTGTTATCAATGATCAATAAAAATTCAAGAAGCTTCCTTCGAGTCCTGAGGCTTTCCATCTCATGACTGCACGTTTATTCTCTGTATTTGCAGTGATATTGTTCTCTCTGTGTGTGTCCTTCTCTCATGGAGTCTCTAGATTCTTGATTGGAAACACTGCTTGTATCTTTTCCTTAGAAGAAGGATGCCAATCTAGAACAGTACCACAGCAAAATGCCATGCTCTATCCACTAGACTCTGGTAAGTGTAAAAGAAATAAGCTTTTCCTTTCTCCTGTTAATTTGCACTAGTCAGGAACAAGTGGGTATATAGGAAGATTTGCACAACTCAGCCTCTAAAAAGATATCAAGAAGACATGCAAAACCCAGAGTAATCCTTGGATCGATAGGAGTGGGAGCAAGAAGGTGTTCCTCGAACCCTCTTTCAACTTTAGAAGCTAGAGTAGATGCATTTGGAACTCTTCCTGGTGGTAGAGTGCCGTGACTGTGTGTAGATTGCCACTGTCTAATTAAATGAGATAATAGATTAATACAATGTAGTTTGAATGACAATCTGAATAATTTGACAATTGAAAAATAACTTTATTATTATATCAGGCATTGCTGAGCATGTTATGGCTTTTTGAAATTGCTCGGTATAATACATACAATATGGTTTTACGGTTAATTAGCAAAATATATATACAATATAAAATATCAAGAGGTCTGGTAAAATATAAGCATAAGTTATTTTTGACAACTTTCATCTTGACATTTGACCCAAATAAAAGTATATCTTATTTCTATTTACAAAGTTGTATTTAGAAATACATACTAGAATGAATCAAACTGTTAACTGATGTGTTAAGGATTAATAAATCATTATATTTGGTTAAGGAATCACTTTAGAGTTTCACTCTGAGAATATACATCTGGTAATTTGACATGTTCTATTGGAGAAAAATTTTTATTGTTAGACTACGTATCCCCCTTTACAAAATGCCAAACTTTTACAAAATTTATATGAAATTATTTTTATTTTTATTCCATCGAATTTTATTCTCATCTGACAGGTTTTACAGTAGATAATTTTTCTTGTTATAAAAAGAGAAGTAAAATTTTAATTTCATAAAATATAAACTTGTTTCAAAGGAAAATTTTTTTCCTATGAAGCATTTATTCTTAGTAAGAGTGAAATTATTTTTATTATAGTTTTATTTTAACCATATCTTAAATTTTGGCTTTCTGCCCTTTAATTTTGGAATCTCTCCTAAATCTGTGATTCCAATTGCAAGCCTAGACTAGCACCCATCATTATCTTCTATGGTAAAGATACCTGGTCTGATTTTTTTTTTAATAATAAATTGTGAAATACACCTTGTTAGAGGCAATTCAAGTTGCCTACTCAATAGCCATTTTCTCCCTTTTCCAGTGAATCACATTTTCGTGTATGTGTATGTATGTGTATGTGTATGGATAGCTGTGTGCTTTAGCCCAGTGAAGAAATAATAAAAGGTAACATGGACAGAAAAGAGGCACATGTAACAATATCATCCCTAGATCTTCAAGCAAACATTTTACCATAGATAATAGGTCTTAGAAAAAATATCCAACCAAACAAGGACAGCAGAGCAGAAATGGATCTTTGATGACACAAACTACTGACAGAGTTCCACAATGGTACCTGCCTTCAGACTCTCCAAAGTAATAAATGGTTTTCTTATTGTTTAAGTTATTGTTAATAAGATACTATGATTCTAGCCAATGAAAGCTAGTCCCAATACATCCTCATTCATCTCTCTAAGCCAATTAAGGGAAATAGTTTATCAACCTGAAAAGCAATTTTACATGATGCCCATGTTTGCTATTTATAGATAATACTGGGGACTTTATTATCTTGAACTAATGCAAAATATGTTTTTTTAAAGTATTCACAGAGAATGAAAGTCTTAGATTTTGTCAAATTTTAAATCTGCATTTTTAATAATGCTGCACCTTTATTGTTTCTGATTGGCCTATATTCTTGTATCCACTCAGAGTAGTTTTCAAAAACACAAAAATTATAGAATTATCCTCTAAGTCAGAATAAAATCTTACCTAGAAATGTGAGCCATTATATAATACATTAAAGCAGAGTTGCTTTGATGGAAGATAGAAAAGGATATAGTAACATTTTCAAGTCTGATTTTTTCATTTTCTCTTGTGAAGCACAATTTGAAAACTATGTCCTACAGCATTCTACCCTAACTGTATTTACCTAATTTCTATTCTTCCTCTGGAATCCAATTCAAGCTTGTTCTCCAATTGTAGGAGAATTTTAATAGTACAACAGTTTACATGAAGAGCAAATAAGTTTCAACTGCCTTTGTCATATATTATGAAGAAATATAGCAAGTATAGTATGTTGCTTGGAGCCTGACTGACATCTGTTCATCCTCTCTTACCCTTGCTTTTTATAATTGCACATAATTCTTACCTGTCACTTGATGGCTTTAATTTTTATATAATGAACTAATGCAAATATATTAGAACACCTTTCACCTTCAGTGAATAGAATCTAAAAAAATCACCTACAAAGTCTGAGTACCTAATGATTCTTTAGGGATCACTCTTGCACCCTTAGCTTTCAAAACTCACCCACCTTCTTGGCCTCCTTTCTGGCCTGCTGTTTCCTCATTCTCACTCTAGGTACTTGCAGGGATTTGAGTCTGCCTTGAACCTCAGCCTAACCTAATTGGTGATCAGGATCCCTCCACTATTGTCATTTCCTTCCCCAGGATTGATTCTTGATTCTCTTTAGCCATGCTCACTTGAATTCTTTGAGACCACTGTTTGGCCAACACAATGTTTTTGTAGAATTCAAATTCTAGTGGGATGTAGTGGTATCTCACTGTGGTTTTGTCACATTTTTCTGATGACTAGAGTTCTTTTCCTATGCTTATGGTCATTTGCATATTTTCTACTGTGAAATGTCTATTCAAAATTTACCCATTTTACCAAATTTGTTTGTTTGTTACTGTTGAGTTACAAATTTGCTTTATTTATTCTGGATACAAGTCACTAGTCAGATATTTGCTTTTCAATTTATTTTCTCAATTTGTGGCCTATCTTTTTATTTTTGTAAAAGTACTTTTGAAAATAACATTTTTTGATAAAGTACAGTTTATACTCTTTTTCTTTTATGATTCATACATTTTTGGGTCCCAAGATCCTTTGTCTAACCAAAAAGATTTTCTCACACGTTTCTCATTTTCTTCTAGAAATTTTATAGTTTTAGCTCTTAGGTTTTAGTTCTTACGATTCATTTTGAGATTTTTTAAATATAGGTAAAGTAAGTACTGAGGATAATTTCTTGTCATATGAATATCTAATATTTTTGTTGAAAAAACTAACTCTTCCAATTAAATATTCTTGGCATCATTGTCAAAAAATCAATTGACCTTAGATATATGGGTCTATTTCTGGATTCTCTATTCCATTTAATGCACTAATATGTCTATCCTTACACCATATATGCGTTATTAAGGCTGCTATAACAAAGTACCACAAATTGTGTGGCCTAAACAACAGAAATTTGTCTCACAATTCTGGAGGCTAGAAGTCCAAGATTGGCAGCACCATGCTCCCTGAAGGTGCTAAAAAAAAGATTTATTCCACACCTCTCTCCCAGCTTCTAGCAGTTTTTTGGCTGTGGGAAGATAATTCCATCCCTTAAATGACATTATGACATTCTTCCTGCACACATGTCTGTGCCCAAATTTCTTCTGTTTGATAAAAACACCAGTCATATCAGACTAGGAGCAACTATGATGACCTTATTTTACCTTTGTAAGCACTCTGTCTCCAAATAAGGTCACATTCTGAGATACTAGGGGTTAGGACTCTAAGATATCTTTATGGGAAGTGGGGGAAAGAAATTAATTCATAACACACTGCTGTAAAAGTTTTATTTACTATAGCTTTATAGTAAGTTTTGAAATCAGGCAGAATAATATCTCCAAACACATAACTTAAAAAAAAAATTAGCTATTCTATTTTTTGGTCCATTTTTCCATAGTATAGAAATTGAATATGTACCCTACCAAAAATTCAGGACAGTGGCCAAACCTTGAGATTTACAACCATGAGTTATCATCATATTGATGAGATCAAAACCATAAAATGAATGAGTTCACTAAGGAAATAAGTATAGATAATGTAGGGGAGCAAAATTTGCCACCCCAAGATGTCAATTTAGCATACATGTTATTTTGAACTGAAAACAATCAAGACCCAAAAGATTCAGAAAGAAACTTTGACCTTCTCTGTTACCTAACTAAATAATTTAAATGGAGGGCCTATTGTAGGAATAGATCTATTCTATAGTATGAGCTAGGTGTGTAGACAGGAAGGAAACTAGCAAGTCTGTTTGTTAGCATTTCTCTGTGCCTTACTGTCTCTACATGGCCCAGCAAACATCTGTTTACCAAAAATTTGCTTTCCATCTCCATGTCAAATGCCTTCCTCCCCTTTGAGGTCCCAAACCACTACCCCAAACATCCTCTGTGGTCTTTAGCTGGGGATACTATTTAAGGTGAGGGTTTTGGCCATTTTAGCAAGTTATTCAGTTTTCCTGGGTTTCCCCCATGTATACATGTTACTAAACATTTGTTTGATTTTCTCCTGTAAATTTGTCTCATGTCAATTTAATTCTTACACCAGCCAGAAGAACCTAATAAGGTGGAGGAAAATTTTTTCCTCTCCAATAATAAAAAAGTGAAAAGGCCCAAGGGTTAAGCTCTTGAGCACTCCAGTGTTTAGAGAATAGGAGTTGGAATATGAGAAGGAAACAGCAAGGGAAATGGAAAGAAAATGAGATGAGTGTGAAAGAAAGTACACAAAATGAGTATGATATTTATACTGAATGAAGACGATATTTCAGTGAGAAATGACCAGTTTGGTCAAATGCTGCTGATAAGCCAGGTTAAGAAGAGGATTTAAAATTGACTGTTGGATTTAGCACTGTAGTGTTTTGGTGTTGGCTTGGGTACTGTAGTTTGGTGGCCTGGATATTTTGATTGGACAATCAGATGGAAAACAAACAATGAGAAAAAGGACTCAAAGTGTGTGGAACTCCTTTGAGAATTTGTGCTAAAAAGGAAAAAAAAGCAAAGAGAGAAAAATGATAGTGATTTTTAGACAGAAATAATATCTAGTTTTAAGGCTCAAGGGATAAACTAATAACTGATGCCACATGTAAGAGCGGGCATTTCTGGGGCAATATTCTTGAACTGATGAAAAGAGATGAATAAAATGCACAAATGGATGGTTGGCCCTGGCTAGGGGCAGAGATGATTTATACTAAGAGACAAATTACGTAGCCAAGACACAGGTAGATATGTAGGTACCCTGGTGGGAAATCAATCATGTGTTCTTTTAATTGTTTCTATTATTTAATTAAAAACAAAAGCAAGGTTATCAGCTGAGAATTAGAAAAATGAAGGCTGTTTTATATACTTATATGGGGAAGAGAGATGTGATAGTTAAACAGGAGAATTAGAGTATCTGTAGATTTAGGGAAGATATTATAACTGCTCAGATTAGTGGTCGCTGATGTAAAATAAAAACAATCAGCATGGTTTTGTGTTTTTTCTCCAGTCATACTCAGCTAAGCAGTTCACACATGTAATGATAAAGCTTTGATATCATCAGAACAGTACTTCAGTCAAAAGAGTTTTATTAAGATAATAACCAGAAGAATTAAATATTTGTATAAGGCAACAATTTTAATGGCTGACCATGGAATTTAGGCTAGATAGGAAGGAAAGCTAAGAAATGAGGTATGTACGGACATAGAAAAAGTAGTAGAATCGATGGATTGTGAGATCTGATAATTAATGGAATCAGGAAACTATAGAAAGTGAGCTGTTAGCAGACTTGCTTCTCCTACACTTTCTTGAATCTACCTTTCTATTTTTACCTAACTTTAATTATTAATTTGTTGTGTGCTTCTTTTATCTCTATAATTTTATTCACATAGCATTTCGATTTTGAACCATAAAATTTAGAACCACAATTTATATTTTTATATTTTCCAATAAATATTAATGTTTAGTTTTTCTCACTTGTGTAGAAAATATCTTGAGAGCAGAGACTATGCCTCTGTTTATTTATTTCAGTTTTGAAAATTAATTTTATTTTAGTTCAGCAACAAACACACACACATTGCAACAATTTTCTAGATGCATTCACACTCAGATTTTATTGGTTTATAAGACAATCACTTATTTTTCTTGTAAGAAGCATGCCTGTCTTCTTAAAGGAGAAAGAACATATCATGAAGAAGAAGGAATAATCAAAAAATTATTAGTTAATTTTAAAGAATATGTTGAATTGCATGAAGCATGCAGAATGAGGGGGTTAAAAATATAGGAGAGCTATTATAATCCTTTCTTCAAGGACCCCAAAGACTTGGGAAAGGATGAGGTCATATTACTTTTAACATTCCTTTTTTAATTGGTAAAATATGAATATTTGGGTGTAAATGAAATAAGATTTTCTTTTATGGGTCTAATAGATTGAGTGTGAACCTGCCAGATAACTTTAATGTTCTCTTAAAATAAAAGATGATTTCAACTTTTAAGAAAAGAGTTAGCTGAAAAGAATAAGGTTTTGAGGAGAGTGGTGAAAACTTTAAATAGGTAATATGGATAATGGACAGATGATTGAATCAGAAGGAACAACTAAATATCTGGGTAGAGTGAAAAGCACTACCTAGGTTTGAGGTCACGGATTTATACTGGGTTCAGTCCAGTAGTTGTGTGAGTTGTATCCAAATAGCATTCTGCAGGCCAAGTGGAGTAATAGAGAGGATATAGGGTAGATCCATTGGAGTATTTAGGATGTACTTAGTGGGTGAAAGAGAAGGGTAATGGAATGAGGGAGCTGAGTATATTAGCAAGGAAAGACAAAGTGAAGCACTCTGGAGATGGATATAAAAGTTAAGGTCAACATAGAAATGGAGTTTGATAAACTAGATAAAAGGAAAGAACCAGGGAGTAAATATCTCAACTGATGGAAAAGAAGAAAGTAGAGACAGCATCTGGAAGAGGAAATTAGGAGACTAGAAGACTGCTGTTAGAGTGAAAAATTTGATTTTAAACTTCTGCATTGTGAAGATGATAAAATCTAATATGTTGCCATGTCCGAAGAAATTACTGATAAAATTCACATGTGAGCATATTGTTAAATATCAGTGTATGTTCATTGGTTGATTGTAAGTTAGTGTTCAACAGACTGATATTCAAAGTTCAGTGGCTAATGCTGCAAAATTTTAATTCAATTTCTAGTTAAATCTAGATACATAACTACCTGAGGTTCAAGTTTGCTTTCCATGTTTTTGCTGATATTTTCTGCAGTTTCTTATTGATATCCTATAAGCACTAGTCTTTCTGAAATGCAATGGCATGAATTTTGCTTATGTTTTTTAAACTTTCATATCACCATGGTTATGGACAGTAAAATGGCAGAAGACCACTCTAAAACTTTCAAGACATCTAATCACCTGAAATATAATAATACATTTAATAAATCAGGATATACATGAAAATAAAAATGTCACTGTTGCTGTGGTTCAGATATATCAGGAAAAAAACAACTATGGAAAATGGATACCTTAATTTTATTATCTCTAATCTAAATTTCTAATAATAAAATTAAAAGGTGAACGTTGCTTTTATCATTTGCACTTATCTTTAGATAAAGCCCTCAATTTTAGCATTTATATTTGTAAGTGTGCTGGGTTGTCAATTTTACTGAACTGAAAAATGTTGATTTGCCGCTAGCTTTTTCTATTCAGCTTATGAAATTGCTTTCCCTTTAAATTACTGATATTTATTCATTCAAAAAGAGGATAGCAGTAGGGACGTAGTGCTTTGGTGATTTCACGTAACTTTAGTCACCTTTCATCCAAATAGGAACTGTATTTAAAAGAGTAAAAAAGGGTTTTAAAAAATAATTAAATTGATTTTGTTTTGGAGGGGGAAATTTTCATCCTACTCCTCTTAAGTTCTTTTAGTTGGTCTAAATAAATTGACACAAGACAGATGAACAGGAGAAAAAAAAATTAATTTGTACACATGGAGGTCTCATAGAAATGGTACTCAAGGAGTGATCAAAGCAGGCATCCTTAAACTTTACAGACATAGAAACAATAAATTTGTGAGGAATTGACAGGACAAAGAAACTTAGGCTTTGTGTGCTTAATCAGTGAAGAACCCATACAGACTTTCGGCTTAAATAAATATTAATATAAATTAGTAAGGAAGTAACAAGATTTCTTTATATAGCCTTTAAGGCCCTGACTTTCCTATCTCTGGTGATAAGGATGTCAGTCTACCTCCTGGTACAGGGAGGGTACCTTTCAAATTAGAGATGTATTTTCTGTTTTCAGGGAGACAGAGAAGAGGGTCAGAGTGTCCTTCTTGCACCAGCTGTTTTTTAAGTAACTTTAATTCAAAATAATCAATATGCCACTTTGGCATATTTCAGGGTGGCCTTCCCTGAGCCCCAACAGTTTAAAAATACTAGACTAATTTTTGCTAGTTTTTGATCGTACAGATGAACCTAATGGCAAAATATGTTGATTGCTAATAAAGTCATTTAATATTCTACACACCTGCATATTTATCAGCTATAAGTGCAGTCTAGCAATCAGCAATATCCCCATGATAACTCTCCTGTGGTGCCTGGCAAGATAATATAATGCCTGATGAGCAGTAAGGTACTCTTGAACCAAGAGGTAGTCAGCTCTCAATTTTGGTACAAAGGAAATGAGTTCACCCTGCTGCCCCAGGCAGTGGAGCAAGTGGAGCAGAGCACCCCCGGGCAAGGAAAATCCTAGCAAGTCTAATCATTTAAAAAAGGTCTGCAACCTTTCCAAAGATTTTTAAAAGATGAAACAGACTGTTATACACCTATTAATAATATATACTTAACAGCAAAATGCTTTTTCAGTGAAAGAGTCTTGTAATTTAGAAAGTAGAGTCCTTATTAGGTGCTGTATGCCTAATAAAGCATTGTAATAAATAGCTGTTCCAAAAGAACTGCAGCTCATAGATCTTTCTTGGGGCATGATGACGCTTTGAAGAGGGTGTATGTTCCTCGCTGTCATTAACACTAATGGAGTTACACTTGTGTACATATTTTACTATTTATAATGCAATGTGCAGTAATAAGGCCCTGCAATATTTGCTTTTCTATTACTAAGCCAAGAACTAAAAAGCAAACTGAGCACTTTGGGGAAACTTGAAGTACTGTATGATTGTATGCATGGCCCGGACCATACTTTGTTGTAACATTTGCTCAGGATATGGAAGAAGTGCAACTTATTCACCTTTCTGTCACCATCTAGATTGGGACCTGGTATATTACAGATAGCTAAATATCTGTTGAACAAAAAAACAAATGAATGGTACATTCTAGATTCTTCTTAAATTTTTCTTTCCTTTGGAACTAAAGACTACTTAATAATCCACTGTCCATATATTTCTTACTAAAACAAATAATACATAAAATAAAGAAAAATAATGCAAGATGACTTCTCACTTGCATTAATTTATTCTCTATATATTTATCAAATGCCTACTTTGTGCCTGGCACTTAGGACAGATCAGTGGAAAAAAAAATAGACAAAAATCCTTGGTGTCATGGAACTTACATTCTCATGGGGAAGGAGAGACAATAACTGTAATTAATAGTAATATGTAAATTAGATTATATTAGAAGATGATTCAATTTTGTGACAGAAAAAAAAAAGTAGGGCAGGATAAGGATAAGAGTCAGGAATGCTACTTTAGAGGGAGAGATGTAGCAGTTTTAAATAAGATAGACAGGGAAACCCTCACTGAGAAGGTGAGACATACAAAAGGTAAAGAAATGAGCCACATAGTCATCAGAGGAGCAGAACGCAGAAGAAAGCTCAGGCAGTGAAAAGGTGCTAAGGGAAGAATATATCTGCCATGTTAGAAGAGCAGGAAAGACAATGTGGCTGAAGCATTGTGGAGAGAAGTAGAAAAGTGAGTCAGAGAGGCAATGGGGGACCAGATTAAGTAGAGCCTTGCAAGCCATCGTTAAGGACTTTGGATTTTAACTCTGAACCAAATGTGGAGCTGTTGGAGAGTTTTGAGTGAATGACCTGGCTTCTTTGTTAAGTATTAACAGTTAGGAAATAAGAGTGGAAACAGGTAGAGCCCACCACAGTACTGTAGGGATGGAAACATTTTCTCTTCTTCTCTTCTAGATTCTTTGGTTGATCTGTTACCGGCAAAAGGGAAATAAGAATTACCTCAGTTCTTAGACACCCCCCCAAAAAAAGAATTTTTACACAAGAGACAGAAAGTGTGATATAAGCAAGATTTTTATTAGTGAAGTAAAAAGATAGTAAAAGATAGTACACTTCCGAGATTTGGCAATGGGCCATTCCAAGAGAGGAAAAGTGGCACCACTCCTTTGTTTTCCATCTTATACCCTGGCTTAGGGGCATTTTTGTGATTGACTGATTGGTTAATGGCTCAAGTTCTTTGAGTGAACAGGTTGATTAACAACTCAGCTCTGGCACACCCATCCACTTTTGGGCAGGTTCATGGGGTCAGATTACTCCAGGTCCTTCTCTTTGGGCAGCTGCAGCGTTTTGATTTTAACTGGCTTCTTTTGCTGGCTCTCATTTAGGGAAAATAAAAATGTCTGGAGTCCCTTTTACTGAATGCAGAAGTGCATGGGTTGTTTCTTTTGCCTTCCTCTCCCCCTGTTCAGTACTCATTCCTATCTAAACTGCCTAACAGATCTATTAATTAAATCTATAGAAGACAGATTAACAGGAGAAAAACAAAATTGCACATGTATGGAAGCCTCATTAAGATATAAAGACTCCAAAGGCAGCCAGGTAACTGAAGCTTATATAACATCCTGAGCTAAAGGGGGTAGGGAAATGAGGATACAAAGGGGAGGAAGATCATTCACAGGAAGGTGAGAGAGATTCTTGGGAAAGACAGGTTGCCCTGTTATAAAGATAAGTTTGCTAGGTAAAAAGTATCTCTGGTAATGGCTCCCTTTCTGGATCAGGCCCCTCTCCAATGTAGATTTAGGGAGTTGAGAGTGAGATAAAGAACTTTGCCTGAATCTACTGGGTTTTGATTGTCTTTAGCTCTGTTAAAAACCAAAAATTAAACCCAATAAATTTAAAGATTAACTGGTTTTATTAAATGATGTATGAATAGTAAGAAACCCATCTAACAAACACAAAGGTGCTCTGAGGAGTTGTACAAAATGGAAAGTTTTTAAAGGCAGAAAGGAGATGGGAAAAGAAAGATAAGTGGATTATCTCAGACATGATCACCTTTCCTTAGGGGAAGGGAGTGGGTCTTGTGCAGTTACCTTACTAGGAAAATTCCAGACTTAATTTGTTTAAAATTCCACTCCTGGGCAAGTCTGAAACTACCATTAGGTGAAGTATGAAGTCTTGGTGGGGCTTAGAACAAGTAATTCCATCTGGGGCTTGGTGTTTCTTTTCAACAGCTCAAAATAATCCACATGCCAAAGTGACATATTTTGGGATGACAAATTTTGCTTCCCTTCATTACCTTATGTATTCAATGTGCTGTGTAAGACAAAGACAGAAGGTGAGAATGAGTTCCAAATTTTTAGCCTGGGCAACCTGGAGTGAAAAGTTAATAATCTAAAAATTATGTAGACAAAGTATTAGTGGATGTAGGGATCCCTAAGCTAGGAAGCCCACCAAAATGTGGGTTCTTGTCACCAGCTGTGAAAGAATTTGAGCAGAGGGCAGAGGGACAAAATGAAAAGCTGCTTTATTGCTCAGAAGGGGAAATGGAAGGAAGGTGCTTGAGCAGGG
The DNA here is from genome assembly GCF_048773025.1 of Camelus bactrianus. Lineage (NCBI taxonomy): Eukaryota > Metazoa > Chordata > Mammalia > Artiodactyla > Camelidae > Camelus > Camelus bactrianus. The sequence continues at coordinate 39,471,431 of NC_133540.1, forward strand.
AGAAGGGAAGAAAATCGCTCAACGAGGAAACAGTGCTTGAGCGGGGAGCTGTCAGCCAAGATGGCTGGTAGAGACAGCTCCAGCCCAGGTTGGGCCACATGAACTTTTATGAGAGGCTTCCATCATGGTGTCATCATTCCGAGTGTGCAGCCAATCAGTCCTTGTTTGAGTTTTTCAGTCCTTTTGTGGTTGTTGTCATGGCAGTCATTAACTGTCATGGCATTGGTGGGTGTGTCATTTAGCATGCTAATACATTACAGTGAGCATTAATATAATGAGGCTCAAGGTCCATTGGAAGTCATATCTTCTACCATCTTGGACTGGGTGGGTTCTAACCAGTTCTTGTTTCTTCTCTGTAGCTGTCTCCTGAGACTTAGATAAGAGTAATTGGTTTCTATTTGAGGGAGGGGCAGATTCTGGAGACAACAGCCTTGGTAATGCAAAGAAAAGTTGCTTTTAATCAGAATGCCTACAATCTAGTGGACCCAGCATCCCCCTCAATAAAACATCTCCAAAGATTCTGTTCAGCCATGAAAGTTTTATAGGGAAATGAAGGAATAATCTCAGTTAATCGTTGAAATAGGTGGTCAGAGATGCTGCCATCCCCAAATGCCTGCAAGCTTATCCTAATCAACTGCTTGAGCCAGCTCTTCTGTGACTCAGGGAGGCCTGGGAGACATCAATTTATGTATAAACAAGAAGCAGGGGTTGACGGGGTGCCCACAAGGTCCTGCTCACTTTCAAAAGTACAATGAATTGTGTAGTATCTTAGAATCTGTGTAGTGTACTGTAAAAAATGTAGGTGACATATTCACTGAAAATCATGCTTGAAACTAAGTCCCCCTAAAACTGAGTTCCCCTGTCAAGACCATGATTAACCTCTCTAACTAAACATTTATTCCCTTTCTTATCTTATCCCTGTTCTCCTCAGGATTAAGGAACTTGAAAGAAAGGGGGAGGGGACTGAAACCTAGCAGGACCCTATGGGACCTTCCCAGGTACAAAAGCCCCTCTCTGTCCCCCATTTCTCCTTTGCAAAAAAAAGCTTTAGTCTCCTAGGCCTTCCCTGAGTTTCAAAGAGCAGGCTCAAGCAGTTGCTAATTAGAGAAGTGAGAGAATGCAGAAACAAAAGTAATCAAGCAAGAAAGGTAACCACAGCTTAACCAATAGTTCAGTGATAAAACAGAGTTCTAATTCCTCCTCAAGGGGTATGCATAACAACTTGATGAGTATCTTTGAGTTGTTCTGCAGAAACTAACACTCCCATCTAGGTGGAGGATGGTGACTTCATGCTGACAATAAGCACATAGATCCCACACTGGTTGGAACCAGCAGATTGATGATTAAGATTCCTAAAACATCACCTGTCCACCAGTCAATCAGAGGAAAGTCCACAAGCTACAACTTTTACCCCAAATGTTGCCTTTAAAAATTCTTCCCTGAAAGCCATCAGGGAATTCAGGTCTTTTGAAAAGGAGCTGCCCATTCTCTTTGCTTGGCACCCTGCAATAAATGGTGTACTTTCCTGCACCACAGCCCAGTGTCAGTAGATTGGCTTTGCTGTACAGAGGGTGAGCAGATCCAAGTTCAATTTGAAAATGTGTTTAAGAAAATAAACTCCAAATCAGGGTCCAGATGAGAAAGGATCTTGTGTTTGGGCTTAATGACTGCCTAGGTCAATCCCAAAGTTCAATCATTCATTTTTTGCATTCAACAAATATTTTTGGACTACCTATTTTATGGCAGATGCTGTTCTAGGGATTGGTGATAAGATAGTATAAAAATCAGGAAAAAAAATTTATCCCTTGTAGTTTACCTACAGTTGAGGTACAAATACAGTGAGCAAAATAAATTAGTAAAATATTATAAATGTTATATAGTGATAAATGCTTAGAAGGAAAAAAATATATGTATCAGAGAAAGGGAATATAAAATGACTGGGCAAGAAGGTGTTGAAACTTTTAAAAAGAATGGCCAGGACAAGTACCACTGGGAGGTGACTTTTAAGTAAAGACATTGAGGAAGTGATGAAGCTAATATAAAGATACTTCTGGAAGATCATTCCAGCAGAGGAAAAAATAAACCATGAAGACCTTCTCATTCAGACTGTCGGCAAAGCTCTAGTATGGCCTGATAAAGGAGAACAATGAGGATCAGTCCTCAAAGAGTCTTCCAAATTGACCCAAGATGATCATCACAGCAGAAAATTGTCATTTTGTGATCTCTCATCCCATTCTGGATTTGGAGTTTAGGGACTAAATTCTGATCCCATCTACAGGGTGGGAAAAGAGATTCAGCCTACTGAGAGAATTGAACATGATCATTTGAGGTATTTTAGAGACTGAGGTGATTCACAGCTGAGTGGATAGATTCTATCTTTATCTTTGGGAATGCCTAAATGTTTGGTGTTTGACTCTTGGCCAACATAAGGGCAGTAGGACTTATGATATGCCGTATAACATCTAAGCTGCTCTTAGCAACTCCCAAGGCAACCCCCATGGCTAATTTCTTTATTGATGGCTTAAGACTAGCCTAACTGGTTAGATAAGCCTGACTTGATGGTATGAATGTAGGGATTTATAAGAATCCTTCATTTGAAGCTTCACTCATTGATGCCTGTCCCAAAACTCACACTCCTTGTACAGATCTTGGCAATTCAAGGCATGTTAAGCATATTTCATGAATATGGTTGGGTCCATGGGCACCTTATGCTGTGGAATGCCTCTTGGACACATGATGCATATCAGCATTCTCTTTCTCTCCCTGCACATATCCTTTGCTTTTAAATAAAAGCCTTGTATGAGTTGAAGGAGAGCAAAATTTGCCACCCCAAAGTGTATCTTTGGCATGTGGATCATTCTGGGGGAAAAAAAAAAAGTCAAGTCCCAAAGGACTCAGGAAGAAACTTTCCTTCCTCTTAATTGCCTAAAAGAATGTAGATAGAGGACCTGTTCCAGGAAAGGAACATCGCCATAGAAAGCTATAGTATGAACTAGGTGTATAGACAGGGCAGAACCTAGCGAAGTCTGTTAAATTTCTCTCTGTGTCCCACTGTCTGTGCATGGCCCAGCAAACATTTGCTTACCAAACATTTGCTTTTCTATCTTCATGTGAATTGCCTTCCTCACCTTTGAAGTCCCAAACTACTACCCCAACATCCTCTGTTGTCTTTAGCTGAAGATTGTATTTAAAGTGAGGGCTTTGAACATTTTAATGAGTTACTCCGTTTTCCTCAGTCTCTTTCGTGTGTACATGTTGGTAAATTTTTGTTTGATTTTCTCTTGTTAATCTGTCTCAAGTGAATTTAATTTTTAGACTGTCCAGGAGAACCTAGAAATGTAGAGGAAAATTTCTTCCTCTCTGACAGAGTATATTCTGTGGAGTCTACTAAGCTGTTTAAATATTCCAACTGGATAAAACAATATAGGTACCAGTGTAAGAAAAAGAGCTGTCACAACCAAGGTTTATAGTACGTGCACTTAGATAGATCTGGAGAGTCAGAGATGTGTATCTACCTCTCTGCCAGCATAGAAAGATCACTCCACTCACTCTACATACTCACCATCTTCATTGTTAGTTGATACATACTGTAATATAAATTTAAATGCTGAAGTATACCAAAAAACTGAGTGCCTAAGATTTTTAGGAGATGTTCAGGTCATTCATAGTTAATTGAATATGAAATAAATATAGTCAAATATATTCTGGAAAAGCTTCAATTATGACAAAGTATCTTTTTATTAAGAAAAAGGGAAGGGGCTTTTATTTGTTACGCTCTCTGATTGTTCTCTAGCACTTATAATAGAGGCTGATACATCAAAGACATTCAATAAACACTTGTTGAAAGGATAAATAAGCCACAGTGCTGAATTTAAATACCAGTACTTTATCACATATCATGTCTATCGATAGGTGAATTAGAGCATTTAAATTAATTCTGTGACATATAAAACATATCTGGGACTTAGATAGTAGCAGGATGTTTCTCCAAACTGTTGGCCAGTCATCCTGGAAGCATAAGCCTTCACATCTATTATAATCACTTTCCTAGGCAATGTCTTACCATAGTTGACTGACTATTAGTTGAACACATGAATGTATGTAGATTACAGCAGATATTTATTGCTCTTCAGTCACCCAGAAAGCATTCACCTTTCTTTTGGGAAAAAAAAACATACTTTGGAGTAGCAAATTCTTTAGCTCATTTTTAGCCTCTGAGACACTGAAAGTTATAGGTGATGTCCTTTCTGGTGCTGGGTTTAAACTTTTTGTTTAATTATTTAATTCCCCTTAGATCCTTAAAATAAATCCCAATTTTATTCAAAATTGCCAGACTTAAGTTTCTTTTGTCTATAGCCGAATGACCATATCTGTTAAAGTAAACTAAATATGTTATGTGAGGAATACTATAGCATGTAGTTATAGTTTTTCAGCTTTAAAAAATGAAAGAGGGGAAGATGTAGCTTATGACTAAGGGAGAAGCTGTGAATTTTGAAAGGTTTTGCACTGCTTCTGAGAATTCATGTAGATTGTGTCATGCTTCATAACATGCTTCAAATAAAATAAAAAGGATTGGAAGCAGAGAATTTCTGCCCCTAAGCTCATTTATGGTTGTTTCCATTTCTAGCTCTTTCTCTGTTTAGTATTTGACCTCAAAGAGTCAAATACAGTAACAACCACTATGGATTGAACTTCTCTCAAAACTAACTGTTAATGAAAGCAGTAGGCTGCAGGCAGGCCTTTTCTAAATAAAATTGAATCACTTTAGTTGTTTGTATTATTGATGCTTAAAATATCCTATATGACGATTCCACATTATGATACTGTGATTTATAATAAAAATAACGTATTTGGTTTTTGTCCCCAGTTTGGACACAGAGTTCATAAAGCCCTTGGAATTTCCTAATAAGAGTAATAAATGCCTCTTGATATTCATAACAAATCCTTTTCAACCACACCTGAGTTTATTTTAATGAGGTGGCTTTGGGAAAGTGCTTAAATATGGGGGCTGGTTGCCAAAAGAAGGAACCAAGTGAAGAGAGATGGAACTTTCATCCCACTCTGGGGCTACTGAATAAAGCCTACATTAAAAAAAAGGGGGGGAGGGTGTTCAGAGAGATTCCAGGTTGATGGACCCATGGAGATTTGGGGAGAGTGGTGCACCTCTTCTCACATACCTTGCCCTATGCCTCTCATCTGGCTGTTCCTGAGTTATGTCCTTTTATAATAAGCCAGTAGTTTAGTAAGTAAACTGTTTCTCTGAATTCTGCGAATCACTTAGCCAATTAATTGAACATGAGGAGAGGGTACTAGGAATCTCTGATTTATAGTCAGTAAATCAGAGGCACAGATGACAATCTGGACTAGAGATTGATTTTTAAATGAGGGGCCACAGTCTGCTGGGGCTGAGCCCTTAACCTCTAGGATCTGACGTTATCTTCAGGTAGTATCAGAACTGAGTTAAATTTGTGGGACACTCATTCAGTATCCCTTGAGAACTGGAGAATAGATTGATGTGGGCAAAACCTCTGCATACCTGGTGCCAGAAGTGTGAGTGTGATAGTAATGTGGAAGTAAGAGACATAAAGGAAGAGTAAGTCTTTTCCAACACATTGGACACATATTTTTACATATGTTTTTGACTTTTTATTTGCTGACAACCATTTGAGATTCATTTAGATAAGAAATATATGATTTCCTTAGTTATTAAAAAGTTAAATATTTTAAAGTTGTTTCCAATCTTTTCTCCCAATTTTTATATTTCCCAATTCTTTCCACCAATTGAAAGACTGTATAGCATATATATCCTTGTATATCAATACTTTAAACTCAAATACTAGCACTATGTTTCTAATTTAGCAAGCATCAAAAATAAACTTGAACAACAATTTCAAAACTTTTCCTCCCACTCTCACATTTGGGAGTTCAAATTTCCACAAAAACAAAACAAAACGAAAAAGCAACTTTCTAACATTTAGGACACACCTTAGCACATTATGAAATTGGGGTTAGTGGCTACTCCTTATATTTGCTGTTTCTATTTTTTTTTTTATTGTTCCCTTTACCTCTTTTAATCAAATTTGCATTTCTCCAATCTCCTGTTAAGGTTGATAATGATTTATATTAAACTTTCCCTGTCCAAATTACTGTATACTTTGCTCTCTGATTGGAGATCCAACTAATACAGATAGCAACACAGTAGCTTCATTCAGTGTCCTCCATAAGGCTTGCTATGGTATAAAATTTGATCCATCTAGTAAATTTTAATGTATTTATTATTACTCTTATAATTCCAAAAAAGGACATATAACTCATATACTTTATGACATCATATTTTTACTTATTCACATGTTTCAAAGGTGAGGGTCTATAAAGTATCAAGGTTGAAATTAGAGGGAGAGAAAGAACTTTGCAAACACTCTCACATTGTCCTATTAAAAAATAATTTTTTATCATCACTTTTCTTGTATTATCAGTGACTGAGGACTCAATCACTGAGGACCTATTTACAACTCAAGATCTTCAAAATTCTCCTTTTATTTAACTGTAAGTGTATCCAGTTCTTTTCTGATTTCTCAGTAGTTGCTGCCATGTCAAATTTGGTTGGGTCAGTGAAAGTCCTTCTTTCCAAAATTGAGCCTGGATATTTGTAAATTCCTAGAGAGTCAACACAAATATTTGCATTCAACCTCTCCCTTCTTCTGGAAAGCAAGGATTTATGTTAGTTGGAAGGATGATGATGTAAAATAACAATCAGCTACTCTTTGCTAAAACAAAGTCAAAGCCAGACGTCTTCTAGTCTGTTGCAAATACGGGAATATTCTGTGGATTATCATTATTTTTACAGCATTCAAATGGGAATTTGTTTATTCCTATGCACCTGGGTTTCTTTGTTTGAGATTTCAATTCAGTTCCAAAATTTGTGTATTATCACTTAGACGTTCCCAATCTGACCCTGATTCTGGGATATGAACTTCATAACTTTGCCCCATACCTGGAGTATTACAATAGTTGCCCTCTTTTCCTCTTCAACCATGACTAATTTCTCCAAAAGAAAGAATTAGAAAAAATCTGGGTTGTGTTTATATCCATTATTATTAATCGTTCCTGCATATTCATTTATATTTTTCTGATTTTTTAATCTGAATTCATCAACACCTGACAAATGGCTGGCTTGGTCCTTGTGTAACATATACACATCTGCTCTGATTGATGATCTGTAATCTTAAATTACAATTCCATTCAGTATCAACCTTGGCCTAAATACAGTCCTTGGCAGTAATGCAACTATTTGCAGAAATATCAGTTCATATAACTCTGGGTCCAGGAACAGCCTCTGGTACCATATTGCATGGTCACATTTTAAAATGGTCCATTCCTGATTATGATGTATTCTGTTTGTTTGTTTGTTTGTTCTGGCAGGGGAGGGAAGGTAATTAGGTTTATTTTTAGAGGAGGTACTGAGGATTGAACCTGGGACCTTGTGCATGGTAGGCATGCACTCTACCACTTGAGCTATACCCTCCCCACGATGTATTACTATAATTCAAAATTCTTTTCTCTGGTCCTTGACAATATAATTATTGAAAAAAATATCAAATTATTCATTGCAGTTAGCCTGCACCAGCAGTTCTAAAACCTGAAGGATAATAAGTATTTAGTTTGATTGTGCAGTCAGTCAGAGCTTTGAATTAATCTAACCAATCCTGATATTGACATCTTCTTGTTATCTCCATAAAATCACAATTTTCAAATAAATTAGAAGTCCTTAGATGTTGGGCATAACAGCTGATTTTCACTTTAACACTTCCAGCAGGGTAGTTGTAAGTGTTCACAATTTAGTGCTGTGCATAGTTTTACTTTTCTAGTGAGTGTGTACAATCTCTGTCAGTTATCCCCAGATTTGCACCTCTAACATCAGAATATTTTCTGCACTTTTTGACTTTCTTGTGTTATTCAGGAACCATCTTTTCATATTATTCAAGAATGATTTTTAATCAAGGATGCTGGTGAATATAACACCTTTGCTCCCCAAAGCTGGATAACAGCAGATGAGAATTGTTGCTAAAGAAACCATCACTAGTGTGAGGTTTTATTCTGTGCATTAGTTTCTGCATGGATTTCCATTAACGTTCAAAATAATTTAATTGGAATTTCATTTGTACTTAGTTTCTCAAAGAATATTAACCTTATTTATCACACCAACAACATTCTTCAAAAATCCATCCCCTTCCCAGTTAGCATAATTTCTGTAGTTATGCCAAGCCACTCACCTGCCAAATCCTTATATTCTTTTGGTTACAGCCTCATATGGCTTTTCTTTTTCTTCTCTTCACTATTTTCCATATTTATTTAGCAACTAGGCTAAAACTTTTTCCATGGGAAAGATTTAGTAGGAAAAATGTGAATGTTTACATACTGACATTTTTGCCCTGTTTGCAAAATAATCCACCATTATTTTAAGTAGCCTACTTTTTATTTTTTTCCTATTGTGGTAAAATACGGTATCTGCTTTTTATCACTGGGTGTAATGATACAAGATTTCTATATTATCTTTGAGCTACTTAGTTTTTCCAATGAAAGAAAACCATAAAATTAAACCAAATTTGTCTAAAGATTTTTTGTTATAGACTGTTTGTGTCCCGCAAATTTATATGTTAAAGCCCTGTCCCCCAGTGTGATAGTATTTGGAGGTAAGGCCTTTGGGAAGAAATTAGGTTTAGTTGAGATCATGAAGGTGGGAACCTCATAATGTATTAGGATCCTTAAAAGAAGAGAAAAAGAGACCAGATCTCTCTCTCTCCACCATGTAAGGACAAAGTGGGAAGGTAGTATATATAACACAGGAAACATGTTCTCACCAGGGAACTTAATTGTGGACTTCCCAGCATCCAGAACCATGAGAAACAAATGTCTGTTGTTTTAAGCCACCCAGTCTATGGCAGCCTAAACTGAGACAGTATTTTTGGTTGCTTATACTAGTCATGGTTGACAGAAGTGATTTATTTTTGGTCAACTGTTGGTATTTAACAGCATAATTATGTTTTACTTTGATTAAGGAGTGCCCCATGATTCCAAAATAGATGATTTTCTATTTAAAGAGTGGTGATTCAGCACTTTAATTCCACTTCTAATGCGCATTGTAACAAAGTAAGGTTCAGTTTTGTTGCATTAAATGTTTACATTACTTAGTATATAATACCTGTATATCCATAAATACATAATATTATATAAATGAATATATTAATATTTTAGTTTATTTCATGTTACTTGAGAAAAAGGAGTTGATTAGTTGAGCGTTTTGTTTTTTGAATTTATCTCCTGATCAGCTGTATCCTATACATTGAACTTAATAGATCCTCTGTTACGTAACACAAGGGGCTGGCTGGACCTCAACACCCAAGGTAGCCACATACTTCTCAAATTCTCCAGTCACATGACTTTTCTTGAATGTAGTTTTTTCAGTACCACCATCACCAACCAATATAAGTTTGAACTGAACTTGGGGTTCTCTTTAGACAGCCATCATGATGTTACTTCCAGAAGCATCTCAGCGCCCATCTGACTGAGCTAATTAGTTGAGTTTTTCTGTAAGACTAGGTTAGTAATTACCCTTAAAGGTTTAAAGTAAATTAAAGGAAAAAAAGGAACCAAGGCCATCTTGAGAATGAGTTTGTAGAAGGGAAGAGGGGTTATTTGATGCTTGTTCTCCAACAAGAGCTTTTGGCAAATATGGCTGATGCAGTTCACTGGCATTTGAGGAGCTATTTTTCATTCTTAGCTAGGAGAATTCAGAGAAATAGTTGAAAAATATTTTCTCTCTGCTGGCGACTATATAGAGCTGACATTGTAAAATAATGTTTTACTCCTATAGAATTTCGCTTTACTGAATTTCTACAGCCTATAGTATTAATGAATAGAAATAAAGATGGAAATATGCACAATTAGCTAAAATAGTTAGGACTTGCAAAAAGTATATAAGGAAGTAGCACTTATAGTAACTCACTTAAAATCTGAGTATTGAAAATACTAGAATTGATGTCTTTAGAAATTCTGACTTCACTTTTATTGAGCTATTTACTTGGTAATTAACTCTGAGTAAAGTAGCATTCAGCAGTGTGAGAGTGGTACACTTTCATGAAGGGTATAGTTACTGCTGCTTTACAGTTGGATCAAGTCTACCTTATCTGTAACCAGAAGGGATAGATTTATAATCTTGAGATTTTCTTTGAAGTATTTTCTTTGTCATGTACTCTTAATTGTGAAAGATTAATATGGTCAAGTCAGAGCTAAAAAAGGACATTAGCCATATATTTTCACACTAAAATTTCAGTCATATTGACTGTCCTAATTTTCCATATACCAGCTACTTTACATTATGTTTATTAGTAATGTGGAAAACTTCTAATGAAGTGTTTATAATTGGTGAAAGGTTGACATAAGTTAAAGTACTTCGTATATACAGCAAGTATTCTGTGTAACGATTCTGCTTAGGGCATATAGAATTTAATACCATGCATTACTTTTGACAATTCTACATGGAGCAAAAAATTGTTACATTTCATGTTACCTTTAGATCCTTGTACTCTGCTCTTCCCAAGTAATTAGACCTGTGGAAAAGAACCTTACAAAACAGTCTAAGGCTATGCATACTGTAGTGTAACAGCCAGAAATTCATTGTTTGGTAGTGTCAGAAAACTTGTTTCCCCATTACATGAGCTTGCTAACATATTTTGTAAAAATCTATTGAGGATAAGAACTAGTAATCTTTCTTGTTTTGACTTACAGTGAAAAAAGTCAGAAAGGGCTAATTTTGATTTCTTATCTTTATGTAATATATTGATTCTTATGTACTCAACTAATTGTCACAAACATGCTACTGCATATTAGATTTTTTTAAAACTGTTTTTCAGTGTGATTACTATTCCACTGTTAATGATTTGAAACAGGGAGCTTTGTCCCCTTGAAGAAGATACTAAATTAATGAACCTGATGCAAACAATTTGGTTCCAAAAGCTGATGCTTTGAATTATACCCTCTGGCTAAAAGAAGTTAAAATTTTTGGAAAAGCAAACTTGACCCAAATGCAATTTTAACAATTTGTGAGAAAAGAAGTAATCTTGTCCCCTACTACACTTCCTTCCATTATGACAGAATTGATTTGATAAAAATAATATCTAATTTTGTCCCAGATTTAAAAGTTTCCAGGTCCCCCAAGTGAATCCCAAAACTTTGACGAGGTTTTTTACTTGTCTTTAGACAAAAGGGAACAGAAAGGACAATGTCACAAGTTGTGTGTGAGTATGTCAACTCATCAAACTATGCTGTGTTTTTATGTTATTTTCCACCTTTATGATTTAAAAAAATTTTTTTGGTTTTTAAATCGTAGAGTAATAGAGTAATAAAAGTGTTGCTACATCTTAATCCTACTTGCAAAACTATAAAACTAATAGTCTTATGGGTCACTTTCATCTTCTTTTCATTCTTTTTTTTTTGTTTTCTTAATTTGCTCTTCTTTTTCTTACTTTCTTTTGCTTTACTTATCTGTGAATTCAAACTGTTGTAATCATGGCCCCCAACATGATGTTCAAGGCCTTATTTTTCCAGACCCATCTTTCATAATCTCTAAACAAATGTATACTATTCAACCATATCCAACTCTTACTCTTCTGTGCCTTTGCATTTGCTATCATTTCTTCTGAAGATTTTTTTCTAATGTCTCCTTCACATGCATTTAAATTTTAAAAAAGGTGTAAATCATACTTCAAGACCCTAACATCTCAAACACATTTAAACATCCTTCCTCTCTAGTCTCTTGGTACAGCCTGTAATTGCACTTACCACATTGCATTATAATTTTTTTAATGTGCTTGGCTTTCATAACATGATCTTACTGAGAATTGGAACTATGCCTAATTTGTTCTTGTATTTCCATTTCCTGGAATATAATGTATGCAACAGTCATTTAATTACAATTTCATGCATGAATTCCTGATTAAATGAATGAATGAATGAATGAATGACTCATCATAGCTATCACTAGCTCCGACAAAATTACCGTGAATGTAGCTTATTTGCTAATTGTACAAAGATGGGATTTAAATGTTTACATTATTTGGTCCGTAGATTTTCAACTCTGTGCTTCAACACTTGCAGAGCTTTATAAAAATACGTGTTTGGTCTTCAGTCTTAGAGAGTCTGATCTGTTGTTTTGAGGGTGGTTTCTGGTAATTATGTATTTGTCCCTTAGTTTTAATTTTCACTCATGATTCTTGTGTGCAGTCATTTGAGAACAAGGTGTATCAATAATTTTGAAGGAAAGTCTCACAGTGTAATTGGCTCAATATTAAAAACATAGAATATGAATAAAAAGTACAGCAATAGTGCCTGCCTTGAAGCCTTTCAATACATTTTGATTAATTGTAGAGTGCCAATTTGACAATTATTCATACTTGCTTTGCATGTAATTTTATTCCATTTAAATCACATCTGCAGAACTTAGACAGAATTTCAGTTATTTGCCAGCATTGAGGACATTAGTAACTACTTCCCTGACCTTGAAAACTAGCTAGTGATGAACAAGATGACTAGTGCGTATGAGGGGGTTGGGGTCTATGACTACAAATAAATTCTGCTTTGATGTTTGTGCTACAGTATCTGTATTGTGATTTACGGAAGTTTTGATATCTTTAGCTCAGCCATACGTAGCTTCACTGGAATAGGGAGTATTGCTGTGACTTGATTAATCTAGTGACAGTTTGTGGTTTCACTCTTCGAGAAGGACAGTAAAATAAGATTTAGTTGTAATGATATGTATAGTATAGAGTTTCATAAAACCTTATCTCATAAAATGCCTGAATAACTTTCCAAGTGGTAAGAAAGAAGGAAAAAAAAAAAATTTATGGCAAAAATAATAAAGAAGGTTCTGCTATTGAAGTCTGGCCTGTACTGCTGGAACTCCAATAGCATGCGTTAAAGTGGAAACAATCTTGATGAAACTGCCTATCTAATACTATTGTTCTTTCGTCTTACTTGATTTGTGGAACAGCACCCATACAGATGTGAGTTTCCCAACATCATTGTCAATATCATTATAGGATTCTGTGTGTTGGTTCTAAATCATTATGGATAGTTGCTGGACAAGTCACAGAACAAATTATTTTATATATACAGTTTTTGTGACTTTTATTTATATTTTAACACTTAAAATGGTACACTTAAATACCAAATATATATTAAAACAAAAATATAATAATTAACATGAGTTTTACTGATAAGTGAAAATACTATGGTAAGTAGCTGATATTAATCCATGTGGGTATACAGTAGGATTTCTCAACCTGGGTTCCTCACTTAAATAAGGTGTGGTTATGGGTAGTGCGAAGGATCATAATACAAAAAGAAATATTTTGTACCTTGTGCAAGATCTTAGCACACACAGTGATGGAGCAGCTTCATTATCACATTTTAGAATCTTTTTTTCACTCCCAGATAGCAATGTGTGCAAAAGCACTGTGCTCTTTTGATTGTGCTCATTCTCACTTTTGATATCGCATAGGAGAGGCTGTTTATAATTGGTGAGTCCTAAGTATACTCAGGGGAAGAGAGGAGGCCAATGACATCAGACTCTCCCTCCCAAATCATGTACCCTAAACCCCCTCTTAGGCATCACCTACTGATTTAGAAAATCATAGGAGCAAACATGCTCTACCATCATAAAAGAAAGTCAGAAGGAAAATTTAATTCAGAAGAAAGAATTTCTGTATGTTGCAACTGGCTACCTACTTTCACACTTTGCTGTTGTTCCAAATATTCCATAATAAACTTTTCTGTTTTATATCTTATTAGCCTTTTTTTTTTAAACAAAGATGTCTGAGAGTTAAGTGTGATGGTTGTTGAAAGTGAGATGTGAAAGAAAGAGGAGTATTCTAGGTCTAAGCCAGTAAACAGCTCTGAAAAGGTTGGTGATGAACAGCTATAATCTTCTGAGTCATTTCAGAAATATAATAAGGACACACACATCAAAAAAAAAAAAAAAAAAACAAAGAAAACAGCCAACCATTACAATGAAAGTTTCTTATCCTTGGGCCTTTTCCTGGGGGTTTAATCCACATTTCCTATTCCACTATGTGGCAAGTAAACTAAAAATGCAGGAATGGCTCCAGCAAAATTGAAATATACTTCATTACAAGTTACAGCCTTTTGACACTTAGAGGTGCTGATTACTTTAAAGATGTTAGGATCACAAAATTGAAGTTTTCATTTTAAAAAGTCACATTAGGAAGCAAGTTATTTAGTAACCAGACTTATTGCCCAGAGAAGGAAAAGTCACACAGTTGATGAGAACCTAATAATATCAGTATGTAAAATGATAGTGATTAAAATGCTAGGACAAGATGCAGTATGAGGATTTGGAAAGGTTCCCCTCTCGAACAGTATGATAATAGACATGTTAATATCAAACCACATCATGCTGAAGAAGTTTTGTGTAATAATCTGGAGAACATCAGCTCTTTTACCAGGTAATTAGTCTTGAGATTTCTTCAGTAAATGTCATGCTGTAGCATTTGTAAGGCTGGTGAATGGTAGTGAGATTCAAGAATTTTTTTTTCCCTACTGCAAAGAGCAGACTGAAACAAGCAAAGGCCAAGCTGTTTTTCATGTTTTCCCTCTTATCTGCAAACAGAGTCTGTCTTGGAGGGACTGTGTTGACATTTGTGCTGACAGTGCCCCACCAATGTTTGGTTTCATGAGAGGTTTTATATCTCTTTAAATGAAAGAAAATCCTGATGTAGTCACAACAATGCTTTCTTCACTGAGAAATGCTGGTGACAAAAGTTCTTGAAGTTGAAATTTAAAAAAGAAGTTTTGAACGATGCTACAAAAGTACTTTACTTGTTAAACAAAGACCAGTTTTACTTGAGAATGTTTTAAAAATGTGTGTACACCTGGTCAAAGGGCACATACATTTGCTACGCACAGAAATCCAGTGGGTTAGTAAAGGAACAGTGTTCAGCAGGGTGTTTCAGCAGAGAGGTGAATTAGAGGATGCTGTCAGGAAAATAGTAGGTTTCATTCCATGGAGAATTTTAAGGTAAACTATGACTGCCAAAACTGGTCTAACAGGTCTTTGTGAGGTCTTGCAGAAAATGTTGTCAAAGGAAACAATCTTTTGAAAAACAAGCTGCAAAAGGAAAGGAAGGTGTTTCTACTCCTGCTTGGACTTGCGTATGTGAAAAGGAATCAGTAAGTCTCAGAAGTTGCTGGAAACCACCTGCAAGAACTAAAGGAGAGATTAGAACACCTTCCACTGAATACAAGAGTATGAGAGAGTGAGGGACCCTTTTTCTGAATCTGCTCAGACTGAGACCTAGACTCTGAGACAACGGGAAGAATTTTGTGAGCTGCAGTCTGATTAGAGACTGAAGATGAGACTTACTGATCTGCCCCTACACAGGTTCTGGAATTCTATAGAAGTAGGATGTTTAACATTCATAAGAATGAATATTTTGCTATAGTTTTCAACATCTTAACATATGTAAACAGGCATTTTCTTGTTTAAAAAGCATCAAGAATGAGGACAGAAATTACTTTATTTCAGTTTTCTACCTAAAATTGGATATTTTTGCCCCCTCAAAAAAGACAGGTTTCATAATAAAAAGGTAAATTTCATTTAAAAATAAACACCTTATATACCTTATAGTGACCTATTAAAAGATCAAGAAACAAACAAGTGCATAACAATTTAGTACCTGCTAGAATTATATTTAAAACTGATCATATTACTCAGTAAGAAAATGTTTTCCCAAAGTCTTATATAAAATTATGTCCTGTATTTCTAATGACATTGTCTTGCTTTTTTGTTGTTGTGGTTTTACTGCTTAACATGTAAATAAAATTTCATGTTGTAAAATGAAATTTATTAAAATAAACTTCAGCCTGTATTTCAGTGGAACATATCAAGCTTATGTTTAGAAAAATATAAATTCTATCTTGGCTTAAGTGCACTATTTAACAAATTTTTTATATTCCCATAAGTTTTTAAAATTTATTAAATAAAAATATCTAAAAAGAAAGAGTAGTTTCAAGAAAATAAGCTAAGTTTAACTATCTTTTTTCTATAAAAGTTGGCCCCAAATTTTATTTTTAGTTCTAAATAGGGGAAAAAACAGTCTACCACATACCATGTACCACATATCCCATATCACCTACCTTATACTACATCATCAAAATTTCATAGAGTAGGAATTCACAACAAAACTTCAAGGCCTACTGGAATAAGGCTTAAAAAAAGGAATTCAAGTAAGAAATTAAGAGAGGAAAAAAGAAATTGAAACTGAAGTTTTCCTTCTTGGCAGTATTGCTATATATATGTCATGGGGAGGAATAACCATATAACACATTGACCAAAATTGTAGTTATTTTCTATTGTGGTGTAGCACATGACTACAAACGTAGTAATTTAAAAATCATCTATTTGTATATGTATTATTTTTTTCTCCACACCTTCTCCAGCATTTATTATGTGTAGATTTTTTAATACTGGCCATTTTGACTGGTGTGATACCTCACTGAAGTTTTCATTTGCATTTATAAGCTCAAAGTTTGGTAAGCCAGAAGTCTGCTATAGTGAGGCTGGATTTTCTGCTCAGGGTCTTACAAAGGCAACATTAAGGTGTTTGCATGACTTCTTTCTGTAGGTTTTGGAGAAGAATCTTCTCCTAGAGTCATTCTTATTGGCAGAATTCATTTCTGTAAGGTCATATGTCTGAGGTTCTTATTTCCTTGTTGTTAAGCTGTCAGCTCCTAGAGACAGATCTCCAGTTCTTGCATGTGACCCTGCCATCTCCAAAGTCAGCAACTACTCATTGAATACCCCTTGTGCTTTGAAGATACAACTCCCTCCTCTGTTCCTATCTGGAGAAAACTCTCTGCTATTTTTGTTTGTTTCATTTCACTAAAATTTGGTCACTTTTTAAAAATACCCTTTTTTAATTGAAGTATAGTTAATTTACAGTCTTGTATTAGGTTCAAGTGTATAGCAAAGTGATTCATATATATATATTCTTTTTCAGATTCTTTTCCATTATACGTTATTATAAGGTATTGGATATAGTTCACTGTACTATACAGTAGATCCTTGTTGTTTATCTATTTTATATATAGTAGTGTGTATATGTTAGTCCTAAACTCCTAATTTATCTCTCCTCCCACCTCTGCTGTCCCCTTTGGTAACCACAAGTTAGTTTCCTATGTCTGTAAGTCTATTTCTGTTTTGTAAATAAGTTCATTTGCATCATTTTTTTTAGATTGCATGTATGATATCACATGATATTTGTCTTTCTCTATCTGATTTCACTTAATATGATAATCTCTAGATCCATTCATGTTGCTGCAAATGGCATTATTTCATTCTTTTTTATGGCAGAAGAATATTTCATTTTATATATATATATATACACATACATAACACATCTTTTTAATCCATTCATCTGTTAATGGACATTTGGTTTGCTTCCATGTCTTGGCTATTGTAAATAATGCTGCTGTGAAACTTGGGTTGCATGTATCTTTTCAAATTAGAGTTTCCTCCAGATGTATGCCCAGGAGTAGGATTGCTGGATCATATAGTAACTCCATTTTTAGTTTTTTAAGGAAATTCCATACTGTTCTCCATAGTGGTTGCACCAATTTACATTCCCACAAACAGTGTAGGAGGCTTCCTTTTTCTCCACACCTTCTTCAGCATTTATTAGGTGTAGACTTTTTATTGATGGCCATTTTGACTGATGTGATACCTCATTATAGTTTTGATTTGCATTTCTTTAATAGTTAGTGATATTGAGCATCTTTTCATGTGCCTATAGGCCATCTGGATATCTTCTTTAGAGAAATGTCTGTTTAGGTCTTCTGCCCATTTTTTGGTTGGGTTGGTTGGTTGGTTGTTTGATATCAAGCTGTATGAAATGTTTGTATATTTTGGAAATTAATCCCTTGTCAGTTTCATCATTTGCCTATATTTTCTCCCAGTCTGTAGGTTGTCTTTTCATTTTGCTTATGGTTTCCTTTGCTGTACAAAAGCTTTTATTTTTTTTTTAACATTTTTTATTGATTTATAATCATTTTACAATGTTGTGTCAAATTCCAGTGTTCAGCACAATTTTTCAGTTATACATGAACTTATATACATTCATTGTCACATTTTTTTCTCTGTTAGCTACAAAGATCTTGTATATATTTCCCTGTGCTATACAGTATAGTCTTGTTTATCTATTCTACAATTTTGAAATCCCAGTCTATCTCTTCCCACCCCCCGCCCCCTTGGCAACCACAAGTTTGTATTCTATGTCTGTGAGTCTATTTCTGTTTTGTATTTATGCTTTGTTTGTTGTGTTTTTTTTTTAGATTCCACATATGAGCGATCTCATATGGTATTTTTCTTTCTCTTTCTGGCTTACTTCACTTAGAATGACATTCTCCAGGAGCATCCATGTTGCTGCAAATGGTGTTATATTGTTGGTTTTTATGGCTGAGTAGTGTTCCATTGTATAAATATACCACATCTTCTTTATCCAGTCATCTGTTGATGGACATTTAGGCTGTTTCCATGTCTTGGCTATTGTAAATAATGCTGCTATGTGTACAAAAGCTTTTAAGTGTAATCAGGTCCAATTTGTTTATTTTTGTTTTTATTTCCACTACTTAGGAGATGAATCCAAAAGAATTTTGCTGTGATTTATGTCAAAGAATGCTCTGTCTATGTTTTCCTCCAGGAGTTTTATAGTATCCAGTCTTACATTTAGCTCTTTAATTCATTTTGAATTTATTTTTGTATATGGTGTTAGAGAATGTTCTAATTTTATTCTTTAACATGTAGCTGTCCAGTTTTCCCAGCACTACTTATTGAAGAGACTCTCTTTTCTCCATTGTGTATTCTTGCCTCCTTTGTTGTAGGTTAATTGACCATAAGTGTGTGGGTTTATTTCTGGACTGTTTATCCTAGTCCATTGATCTATGTGTCTGTTTTTGAGCCAGTGCCATACTCTTTTTATTACTATAGTTTGTAGTATAGTCTGCAGTCTGGGAGGCTGATTCCCCCACCTCTGTTATTGAGATCATTTTGGCTATTCTGGTTCTTTTTCCATACAAATTTTAGATTTTTTTTCTTCCAGTTCTGTGAAAAATGTCATTGGTAATTTGATAAGGATTGCACTGAATGTGTAGATTGCCTTAGGTAGAACTGTCATTTTAACAATACTGATTCTTCTAATCAAAGAACACAGTATGTCTTTCCATTTGCTTGTATTGTCTTCAATTTCTTTCATCAGTGTCTTACAGTTTTCTGAGTCCAAGTCTTGCACCTCTTTGGTTAGATTTATTCCTAGGTATTTTATTGTTTTTGATGCAATGGTAAATGGGATAATTTCATTAATTTCACTTTCCAATAGTTTTTTGCTAGTGTATAGAATTGCAACACATTTCTGTATATTACTTTTGTATCCTGTAACTTTACCAAATTCATTGATGACCTCTAATAGCTTTCTGGTAGCATTTAGTATTTTCTATGTATTACATCATGTCATCTGCAAACATTGACGGTTTCACTTCGTATTTTCTAATATGGATTCTATTTATTTATATATATATTTCTTTTTTTATTTCTGATTGCTGTGGCTAGGACTTCCAAAAGTATGTTGGATAAAAGTGGCAAGCATGAGCATCCTTGTCTTTTTCTTGATCTTAGAGAAAATGCTTTTATGCTTTTAATTTTTCACTGTTGAATATGACACTAGCTGTGGTTTTTGTCATATATATGGCCTTTATTATGTTGAAGTATGTTTCCTCTATTCCTACTTTCTGGAGAGTTTTTATCATAAATGGATGTTGATTTTTATTGATAGATTTTTCTGCATCTATTGAGATATTCATATGGTTTTTATTCTTCAATTTGTTAATGTGATGTATCACATTGATTTGCAGATATTGAAAAATCCTTTTATCTCTGGGATAAACCCACTTGATTGTGATGTATGATCCTTTTAATGTATTGGTGGCATCAGTCTGCTAGTACTTTGTTGAGGATTTTTGCATCTACGTTCATTAGTGAAAACTCTCTGCTTTTAAAAGTCCCACCTGATTGGGCCAGACCCACCCAGATAGTCTCCACATTTTAAAGTCAAATGATTTGAGACTTTAATTCCTTCCATCTTCACAATTCTTCCACAGTGGTATCTTGATTAGTGTTTGATTGAATAATCAAAGGATAAAAATCTAAAATGTTATATGTTGAATGATAGGTACTAAACTTTTGCTTTTAATGTGAATTGTTTGAAATCTGGGTTAAAATGGAATCATATTGGCATAGGGTGGGCTTATAATACAATATAAACAGTATTCTTATTAAAAAAAAAGTGAAATTTGGACACACAGACACACAGGAAAGATGCCTTTGTGAACTCTAAGGATTTTGGGTCATCACCCAAAACAAAGAGAGAAGCATGGACCAGACCTCTCCCTCAGAATCCTTGAAAAGAATGAATCCCATTGACACCTTGATTTTGAATTTCTATATTTCAGAACTGTGAGAGGATATATTTCTGTTCTTTTAAACCACCTGTTTTTTCATATTTTTGTTATAGCGGCTCTAGGAAACTGACACAAATTCAAAATAATCCCACACTTTTTACAATGGGCTTTATGATCTGACCCTACTCTAACTTTCCATTTATTTTCTTCATGAGTATTTCCTTGCTATATGAGATTTATTTTGGTTTTCAAATAAACCCAGCCATTTTTATGCCTGAAGGCTTCTAATATTGTTTTCTCTGCCTAGAAAGTTCTTTTTGTCACACTCCAAATGGCTAGCTTTTAGTCATGAATTTTATCAGTTGCTTATTATAATGTTAATCTTCTTTCATAGTAATTAAATATTAGGACCCATGCTAGGATGAAGATTATTTTAGTTCATGCCAGTGGTCTGATGTTGAAAATTTTAAGTACTACTAAAAACCATTAATAGGTTTTTATTAGAAACTTAAAGAATATGGAATAATTTAGAGGAAAGCTAATTCTTGAAGTGAAATGTGATTTGGCTTGAGGACATTTTCTATTTCATTTTGTGCTCTATTAAATAAACTTTCTACCCACTCAAGTACGGTATCTTTGAGGAAAGAACCATTTTTTATCCCTAATATGTAGCACAGTTCCCACATATGACAGATCTTCAACGAAGATTTAAGTTGATAGTTACTTAAGAATAAGTTATTGAGTGATACTGCCTTCTACACATACATGCTTTTCCTTATCACTGAAAAATAACATTATTTTAAATAATATTAATTGTGAATAAATATTGAAATTGAATATTATGATTATTTTCATTAAAAACACATAAAAATTTCTCATTTACATGACCAAAAATTTTAATAAAATGTATATTTTATACACAAAAATACGTTTGAATGCCTTTAATTATTAAATACAAATATTCACTTATTTCTGGGCTTAAACACAGGTGATATATTAAATGTTATTAATAACTTTGTCAAGTATTACAAATAGTATTCAAATATTCAAGCTATTAATCCATGCTACAAATATAAAAATATAAAACATGAAAATAAGCCACAATTGGCATAGTGATTTTCTGCCTCACACTTCTTTCCCATGGATTTAGAGTGGAATTTGATAAGATTTGGAAAACTGACAAAGTTTCTAGCAGATCACAAATAACTGAATGATTCTATATATTTTAAAAATTATTTTCCTATTCTTGCAATTTTCTGTCACTTGAACTTGCTAAATTTTCTCTAGATATCTGCACTCACCAGCAACTTTTTCAAATTGTTATCATATCTTTGGACATATCTGTCTTTGCTAACTGATGGAACACTAGGTTCTGAAATTTCCAATTATCATATAAAAATTGAAGCTCATCTTAACATCTCCTGAGTCATATAGTAGTTTGGTAGTCAGTCAATGTCCTATATATTGACAAATTGACTAAGGACCACTCTGTACTATTTAACCATTTATTTACTTTCTGGCTTGTCAGAAATAACCTGAACATGTTGTTTAAAAGAGATGTATTAATTGAAATCAAAATACCTCTTTGACTCTTTATTTTTTAAAATAACCATTTTAAAATAAAATGAAAGAACATATCAGTAAAGCAACCTCTATTACAACAGTATTTATGTTATCCTTGTTATTACATTTACTACTTTTCATTGAGAGGCGAGTTAATTGCATTAAATATTTATGAAAATTGAATTGTACTTTATATTTAAATTTAGTGTAAATAGATTTGAAATACCTTTAGGGAAGATACATTTGGCAAGCTTTGAAGTACTTTAAATACCTAGAACAATTAAAATTAGAAAAAGAAAACAATCTTGAAGGCTTTATACTGTCTGATTCAAGACTTTATTAAAAAGCTATAGCAATCAAAATGATATGATATTGCCTTAAGAATAGAAAAAAATTAATAAAACAACAAAAAATTTGGAAAGAGACCCACACATATATGATCAAGTGATTTTTCAACAAAGGTGCCAAGGCACTTCCATGGTGGAAAGAAATTCTTTTCAATAAAATGTATTAGAAAAGTGAATGTATACCAATGTGGGGGAAAAACTGATTCCTGTCTTACACTGCAAATGAACTTTATTTTGAATTTGATCAAGATTAATCATATATGTAAACAAAATTAAGAACCATTAAAACCTGAGAGAATACCAAACGAGTCAACAGATCTTTTTGTTTTGGAGGAAGTAATTGTTTCCTAGATCAGGACACAAAAAGCATGAGCCATCAAGTTTCTGTCTAAAAAAACCAAAAGGAAATCTCAATGTTTTTTACTCACTAAAATTAAATATTATTGCCAATCTTGATGTAATCTTTGAGGAATACTGAGTTTACTTTGAGTATTATTTTCAGTTAATCACAATACCTTAGTTTTTCAATCTGTTTACTATCTCTAGGCCAACTCAATTTGTTGGTGGAGCTAATAGACAGCCATGTGATACATTTTGCATGGATTTTCACAGCTATTCTCCTTAAAAAAGCTTTTCCTATTGTCTACTAGAAGTATTCACATTCCTAAACTTTGTCTAAAGTTTTTATTATTAATGTATATTAGATTATACATAAATTAAATTAGAAGCTAAAGAATTGTTCTGGGGGAATCTGGATCACTTCACTTGAGAGAAGATAAAGGAACCTGTGTAGGGAAGGAAACATGGGATAACTGCAGGTAGTTAATAGGAGAGGAAATAAATTGCCTACTTTTATTTGCGTTTGAGTTTGTTTTTGCTTTGTTACTCTTTTATTGATATATATGAGAAGGATTATTTGGATTTAGGTTTAACAAGATGAGTTTATTTTGTGATTACAGAATTAAGGAGAGGCTGGATAAAATAAAGAGGAATATAATCAAAGTGTACAGTGGAAATTAGGTGCCTTATGGGACCAAGCAGAAAACAAAATGAATTTTAAAAAAGTAATCAGGCTAAAGAAAAAAAAATAAAGAGCTGGAGGATGAGGTGAAATGGAGAAGCATATGCTCTATCCAAGATCAAGATGAAGATTTCCATCATTTTTGAGCATGCCAAAAGAACTTAGAAATCAACTTTAGCTTAATAAATTCAATGTTTGAACATTGACTCAATTTTTAAAAATTCTGCATGAGATAAAGAAAATATTTCTTGGTGCCTGATCATCTGGCAAATTAGATCTGAATGAAGCCAAAAGAGCACAAGGCATTATTTAAGCACAGTCATTTTTCGAGTTTGCAGGAGCTATTGGATTTAATGAAAAACAAATTCATTTAGTGTATTATTGAATGCATAGGAGCTCTTGTCAATGAGTGTCAACAACTACCACTAAGTGTGAGTTTCTTTTTTTGTAATGTAAAGGAGGGGAGGATTCTTTTTATATTCATAGGATTCCATTGGTATATATACATAAGTATATATTTATATCAATGGAACTGGAAACATTCATAATTTGATCTTACATAAGAGGAGATTGAAGCTCGTTAAAGTTCAGAGGACCAAATACCCAAATGCAGTTATTTTAGAGTTGGGATTAAAAACTGACTTTTCCAACACTTTAGTTAAGGCAGTTTCTTTTGTCTCTCCCAACTTTCCACTGAATAATACAGGAAACAGACTGTAAGCCGACAGGAGACTTAAGTGTAGAGTCGTTGTTTCATACAGTCTGTGTATTTTCATAAATAGGCACTATTGACGTTTGGGGCTGCAAAAGACTATCTTATGCAGTATTGTAATGATTAATCAAAACATTTAGCCAATATTAAGAAGAAAATGCCAGTACACATTTACAAAGCATCTAATTAAGAAGTGCTGCTTTGACAGTAATAATATTCTTTAAAAGCCAGAAATTTACCCCAATCCATTTTTCATTGTTTATTCATCATGTTTCTTTTACTTTCAATATTTAAACAATTTTACAAAGTCATTTTTAACATTGTCTAGCTTGGATTTTAATCAATTTATGAATTTATTACTCTGTTTAAAGTAGCACTTTCTTATACTTACCCTAACTATACATATTTAACAAGTACAATAATATAACTAGAATTTACTTTCCTCTTTGCCATTGCAACATGATTTCACCTCATTTTCTCATTTAGCCCCATTATAACCTATGAGTTACAGATTTTTTTCATCTCTACTTAATAAAAATGTATTCCTAAGTTTCAGTTAATTGACAAGATCTCACAGGTATTAATGCAAAAGCTGAACTGGAGAACAAATCCTACTTTTTAGTGAAGCATTTACACCCATTCAAAATATTTTAATAATGTAAAATTTGGTTGTCAATTTGTATAAAATTTACACTTTTCTTGTCTACTTAAATGTTGAATTGTTAAAAACTGCTGCCGTACTCTGAAATACAGCCATATGTATCATTATTATCCTAAATGCTTTAGACAGGTGACGTTAGCTTTGACTTTCACCTTCTTCTCTTGATAAATAAAAAATTTGGGCTTACTGCAAAATCTGGGCTTACTCTTCCTTTATTGTTAGTAAAGGAGGCTAACATCTAAACATGTCCAAGCTAAGCATATTCAGACATTGCTAAATACTGATATTATCTCATGCATTTCAATTAAAAACCTACAGATAATGCAAGGGAAGCAAGTGAACTACATGGCGTCTACATATTACTCTATTTTCAAAAAGCTACTCTTTAATCAATTAATATTTTCTATGGCAAGTATTAGTCTAATAGAAGTGATTCTCTATATGCAATGTGAAGAAGGGAACAGAAAAATCTCCCATTCTAAAGGGAACGGTTTACAGCACCTCTCAAGGCAGACTGTTATAATGTCACTTTATAGTGTTGATTTGACAAACTCTGAATTCTCACAATGCCTAATCTGTATCAACTAAAATGTAAATATAAATATAACAGGTATTTCCTTAGGCCATCAGCCTAGAGGTACAGTTATGGTGCAAAATAATAGTGTAGCAATTATTCTGTACCTCAATCACCCAAATTCTTCCTTTCAGCATCGAAAAGTGAAAGGTGCTGCTATTAAGTTTAATTTTCACTACTACATTTTGCCCACCCCTTACTCCCCATAATCCCTGAAGGTACTTCTATTTCCAAGTAGCTGCATTGATTATTGATCGATTTTGCTGATGTCACTCAGAGAATTGACATACTTCCCAGACACTTATGCAAAGAATCTGTGCATCCATTGCTACCTTATCTGTATTCAAAGAGACCATTGGCCAAAGGGCCTCTTTTAATTCTGGCCTGGGACCATGGCACCAGGAAAGAGCCGTAATAAGCCAGTACAAGCATTTGTCCTAGGCTAAACCTTACCACCAGAAAAGGACTATTCCTCTGCCAGTGTTCCTCTCAGTCATTTCATGTCATTCAGGACGTTTCATGGCAAAGCTTCCTCTTGAAACCGTTACCATTTCCCTGTGCCAGATGCTAGTGTGATTCATGATTTATTTTTCCTCTTTTTTCTTTTTTCCCCTCTGTTCTGTTATTAGACATCAGGATGTAGGTACAGTACAGGGTCAAAAACTCTGCTTCCTGTGTTGGAGTATTTATTTATTCATTTTTATTGACATGTAGTTAATGTATAATATAATATAAATTACATGTGTATAATATAGTGATTTACAAGTTTTAAACATTACATTCCATTTGTAGTTATTATAGAATATTTTTTTCCTCTTCATAAATAGGTAACCATTATTGGTTTCTTGTGTAAAAGGTTTTTTTTTAACATTTTTTATTGATTTATAATCATTTTACAATGTTGTGTCAAATTCTAGTGTTCAGCACAATTTTTCAGTCATACATGGACATATACACACTCATTGTCACATTTTTTCCTCTGTGATTCCCTGTGCTATACAGTATAATCTTGTTTATCTATTCTACAATTTTGAAATCCCAGTCTATCCCTTCCCACCCTCCGCCCCCCTGGCAACCACAAGTCTGTATTCTATGTCTATGAGTCTATTTCTGTCCTGTATTTACGCTTTGTTTTTTGTTTGTTTGTTTGTGTTTGTTTTTGTTTTTGTTTTTTAGATTCCACATATGAGCGATCTCATATGGATACTTTTTATATTTCTCATGTTGTACAATATATCCTTGTAGCTTATTTTATACTTAATAGTTTGTACCTCTTAATTTCTTACCCCTATATTGCCCCTCCCACCTTGGAGTTTATTTTTTTTAATATCTTATCTATGAATTGCTTTATCTAAGAATTAACCTCTGAGCAACTCCTGAGAACTTATCCCATTCCATTTATTTTTGTCAAAGAGAATAAAAATGTTCTGTTTTACCTTATATTTTATTTTAAAGGTTGTATGTGTGTGTATGTGCCTTTGGGTAATGTGTTACATGAAAATTATTTTTAAGGCAATTAACAGTAAACTTTAAAACAAAATTTCAAACTATATTTAGTTCTATTAAAATTAGCTTTTTTCTTTCTTTGAAAATTATAGAAGATATAATTTATTGGCTTGTTTCTATGTTTACTGCAAGTATTTAACTACATGTGTACCTGTGCCTTTACAGGAAACATAATATTCTTAAGTGAAAGTGGGATGGTAAGGTAAGATATGTCAAATTAACATACTGCAGAAGAGCAGGTGGGTGAAGCGAGGGCACTGACGATGACTGGGAAGTCACCTGCAAAGAAAAGCAAGCAGGCAGCAAGGAAGAAGTCAGTTTCAGTTAGAGGAAAGTATTTGAATTTGGTTGAAGCTAGGAAAACACTTGCTTTAGTATTTTCCACAACCAGTAATTAGGGGACAGGCTAAGGCAGTGAGTTTAGGGAAAAGAGATGAAAGGGCCTTTGTAAGTTTAGATAAAAGGAATGAGCACTCAAATACAGAGAGTGAGACTTTTGAGTAAATGAATATATTGAAAGAGTTTTTTGAGAAAAAAATAGTTTAAACCTTATCTGTGTGTAGGGTGCACTGAGTATGAATTCACTAGTGTCTGGAAACGGCAAGAAAATGACTGCAGTAAAGGAAGTGTAAGGATGAGAGCTCTAGAAATGGACAGAGAATGTGGATATAAAACTTTTCAGAGAGATAAAAAACAAAACTTAAGAGATATGAAATGGAGATAGTTTTAGGCGCTCAGTGAGTCTTCAAATTGAAAGCAAAATGTTGTGTATATGTGCATATATTCCCATATAACTTTATGTGATGAAGATCAATGGATTTTTGTCAGACTCTCAAAGGGGTTCATGCCTTTATTATTGAATGTAAAGAGCAGTGAAGGAGCAGAAGTCAGAAGGAAACACCAGAGAAAGGTGGTATCATTGAAAGTGATGATAAAATATTGGAAAGTGTGAATTAGGGGTGAAGTTAATTGAGTTATCTTTAACTTGTTATATTTCATTAAACCCTTTGGCAAACTAAAACTAACAAAAAGAAAAGAAAAAAGGAGGCAATTCTGAGACTATTTGAGAATTTTGTCATATAATAGATTCATTATTTTATCTATTTTTGTTTGAAACCTTCAATATTTCAGTTTAATCATGTTCACAGAAGCATCATAAATATCCCTTTTTCCATCATAAGATTTTATATTCTCCCCACCGATTTAAATGACCTTTTTAAACACGACTTTGCTTATGGGATTTCTTTTTATAAATAGATAGCATTTGAGTAACTAGCAATCAAATTTTAGTGTAAGTAGGAAGATAATGGAGTAGGGAAAATTGAACCTAGGACAATTAAGCAAAACGTAATTCTCAGGGATGAGGCGGTAACTGACCATTTCAAGAAGGATTCAGAAGCTGACCACACTTTGGTTGATTCATCAAATTATAATTTCAGAAAAAATAAATTATCAATTTAATCACTTCAGATTCAAAGGCCCTAATTATTAAACATGAATAATAATTAACTGCTGTAACTAAAATATATCTGGCATGATAATTGAAAATACTTTTCTAAAGTGGATAAATGTGAAAAACTTGTTTAAGAGCTCAATTTATAGGCCAAAAGTAATTAGGTGGTTGTATTAGACAAAATTCTAAGATTTCCCCAAAGATCTCCTATTCTCTCTGATATATGTCCTGAATAATTCCCTAGCTGAATATGATGGGTTTTGCTCCCAGGATTAGGCTATGTTCTATGACATGGTTGACTTTAAGATATATTTTTCTAAGCAGGCCTGATCTGATCACAACAGTTTTTAAAAGGAGAGTTTTTCTCAGATTGTTGCAGAAGACCAAGTCAGAGACTTGAAGCACTAGCATGATTCATTGAGCCATCTAGCTTGCAGATGGGGACCATGAGAAAAGGAATTTAGAGTGGCCTCTAGAAGCTGAGAATGACCTCCAACCTCCAGCCAGCAAGAAAATGGGTTTGAGTCATATTACCACAAAGAAATGAATTCTCTCTCAACATACAGGAATGATTTGTGAGCAGATTTTTCCCAGGAGACTCCAGAAAAAAACAGCCTGGTCAACACTTGATTTTGATTTCAGTTATGTGTTGTCCAAAGCAGAAAGGCAAACTAGCTTTCTGACTGAAGAAGTTTGTGAGGTGGTAAAAACCAAGATAGTAGTGTCAAAATGGAGTCACTTATGCCAAACACCACATCACCAAAGTGAGATTTAACTTAATTACTGTTTTGGCTCTCCCAGAAATGGAATCTTAAACAGTCAATCAGAAATTTTCTGTCAGAACTAGTTAGAATATCTTCTTGATGAATTCCTGCCATTCCTTAAAAAAAAACTAACCTTGCAATAACCAACCTGCTTTTTTGCCTTGTATAACTTTCTTGTTCCTTCTCCTTTCTACGCATGAAAATCTTTCATTTTGCATAGCTTCTCAGAGCTCTTTTCTATCTGTTGGCTGGAATGCTGCTCGACTGGAATTGATTTTTACTCAAACTCTTAAAAATTTTAATATGCCTCAGTTTATCTTTTAAGAGAGATAATAAATGAGTATTGTTTTAGGATACAAGATTTGTGGTGAGGAAGTAGTCATAGAATCAGCATAAACAGTTTCTGTTTTTTAGGTGTTAATGTTGTTTCATTCAATGAATAATTGCAGATTTAAGTGGCAGACATCAGTTTCCCATCCCATCCCTAACTTTTGGAAAGCATTTCAAGTTTTGTTTGGGTGACTATCTTTCCTTACCATATTTTAAAGATACTTTAATTTGCATGAAATTCAGAAAACCCCAACTCCAAGGATGGAGGCATAATGAATGTAATTGATATTTATCTTATCAAATGCAATTATTTCAGATTCTTGCACACTTCCTAGGTGAATCTCAGGGCAATTAATAGGATTTTTCCTGAAAGTCTTTGGAAACAAATGACCCCTATTTAGCTGGATGTGAACAAGGAAGATCTTCACTCTTTCTATCTGATTTACAATACATACTCCCATGAATTTTTCCCTTTATAGAGTGATACTAATTTTTTACTCTTTGTTTCCTCTTTCTTGGTTTCAATCACCAAATACTTCTGTCATTCAGCTTTACCTCATCTGAAAACTTTCAAAATGAGTTCACTTTTTAGTAAGAGCATTTTAGATTGATTTCTTCCTGATGAATCAAGAAGAGACATTTCATCCACTTAATCATTGATATATTTTAAGAGTGTGTCTTAGAATGGCCACTGGAAAGATCCCCACAGGTGACCAGTTTCTCTCATTTATTCTCACTGTTGAAATCCCAGACAGAAAATACTTTATACAAAGCAAATAATTTGCAAAATCTCTGTTCAGATTGTGGACCATTGTCTCCTAGACTGAACCACAAGTAGTGTTAGTTTGAAAAGTACAGAACAATATAAGTGCACAGACAATTATATACTTGTTTGAGGTTGCAGTAAATCCTTGAGGAAATTCTCCAAATAAACATAACTTATTCTTATATTCATATTTACTGTGTTTCATGCAACTATTATTTTATTTTAAACTTGTCTTCCTCTGTCTTTTATCATCTGGTTTTTAGGTCATGCCAGAGAGAATGCCAAAACTTTTGTTCTTCACTGCCACCTAGAAAATAAGCTCCCACAAAATAATAAGCTTTTAAATATTCAGAATTTACTTCCTCAAGCAAAGGTACATGGAAAAGTCAATAGACTTGTACTTGGCAGATTTAATGGCCATGAATTTGAGAAAGGGAGGTCTGAGCAGGCTGTGTATTATTTGGTTATCTCCTTTTAGAACACTGTCTTGCATTTGTTTTCTGAAATTGCAGCGCAGTTAAATAGGAAGGATTTTCTTTTTCACCATATGCACATGAGCTGTGAACTATAGTCAAATGAAAACTAATCTCTATTATTTATGTTTCTGAGTGAAAACTATAAATCAGCTACATGTGTCATTTATAATATTATTTATAAAATAAAGTGGAATCCATGAAAACCTGCTTGTATTTGAACCAAATAAAATAAAGTTAGAAAAGGTACAATTTTACCTTTGCCTCTATCACAAATCTATTGCAGTACTATATGAGACACTGGTTGAGAAGATCTAGGATTGAGATGAGAAGGATATATGCCCCCAAACTTAGATCACCTCCTGGTATGTGGCTCGCTTATCTGTTAAAGACCCTGGATAGTATACTGCACTGTGAAACTCATCTGTGAGTTGCAAAAGCACTTTGACCTAACAGACAAGTTTGCTCCTGAAGAAGCCTTTAGCCATTTATGCTGACAGCAACAGACATTGCTTTACTACATTTCCGCTATGTATTTATAATACTAATATAAGATAATGGGAATAAATTTTGTTAAAAACATAAAACTTTAATAACAGAGTTTTTAGCTTCTTTACATGCCTGAAAATTCTTTGCTAAACCAACTAGAAGGAAACACATTTATTAGTATTTACTACATTTAGTGATTTAGTACATTTTTGTGATTACTAAAAATTAATAGTATTGAGCAACACAAGTTTATACATGTTCTGGTAGTTTCTATACTGAACATATGGTTAAGCCTGTTCTCTGCTCACTGGTTTTTGTGTGCATGATTTAGCTTATATCTGGAAAAAATATTACCAAAGGCAGAAAATCAAATTGTCTTAAATATTTTTATGTTCTACTGGTAAACCCAAAGCCATGTAATATGGTTATCTTTTTCCTGGATTTGTTATGTTAATCCCTCAATTAAACCTTAAAGCCACAGTATGCTGGCATTTAAAAAGCTGCTGACTGAATCAAAGCCAAAAAATTTACAGAGAACAGATGACACTTTTCCCCTCAGGCCAGTCTCAGTATCCTAACCTCAGCTTTAGTAAGCCAAGGCAGCTGCAGTGGTTAGCAGGCCCCTCCCTCTGGGTAGCAGTGCTATCAGGCAGCGACTGGCCCTCTAGAGGGGTTTCTCCATTTAACAATGCTTTTTATACTGACCCTGGGAGGCAAAAACCAGCAAGGTTGTGTTGCTATTTCCTACAATATACTGGAATACTTGGACAAAGATATAATCTTGTTTTTAGCTAATGTGTACATAGTTTATTTTTAAATAGAAATATAGTTGGTGTACAGTATTATGTTAGTTTCAGGTGTACTACATAATGGTTTGACATTTGCATATATTATGAAATGATCATCATGATAAATCTAGTAAACATCTGTCTCATGCAAACTTACTACATTACTATTGACCATATTCCTTATGCTGTGTATATATACCTGTGACTTATTTATTATTATTACTGTAGGTTTCTACCTCTTAATCTCTGTCACTTATTTCACCTACCCTCCTCAAACCCCTCCATTCTGGCAACTACCAGTGTATTCTCTGTATCCATGAATTTGTTTTCATTTTGTTTTCTTTGTTTTGTTTCTTAGATTTCACATATAAGTTAGATCATGTGGTATTTGTCTTTTCTTGTATAATTAACTTAGCATAATACCCTCTAGATCCATCCATGTTGTCACAATGACAAGATTTCATTTTTAATGGCTGAGTAATATTCCAGTGTGTGTGTGTGTGTGTGTATGTGTGTGTGTACACACCGCATCTTCTTTATCCATTCATCTAACCATGGATACTGGGGTTGCTTTCATATCTTGGCTATTGTAAATTATGCTACAATAAACATTGGAATGCATATATCTTTTCAGATGAGTGTTTTGGGGTTTTTTTTTTTGGATAAATGCTGAGAAGTGGAATTGCTGGATTGTACGGTAGTTCTATTTTTAATTTTTTGAAGAACCTACATACTGTTTTCCATAGAGGCTGCACTGATTACATTTCCACCAACAATGCATGAGTTTCTCTTTTCTCCACATCCTCACCAACATTTGTTATTTGTCATCTTTTTGATGATAGCCATTCTGATAGATGTGAGCTTGTATCTAATAAATTTTAATTTGCATTTCTCTTATGATTAGTGATCAGAAAGGTGTCTTTTCATGTGCCTGTTGGCCATGTGTAAATGTTCTAGAGAAAAATGTCTATTCAAGTCCTCTCCCCATTTTTTAATTGGGCAATTTGTTTTTACAATGTTGAGTTGTATGACTTCTTTGTATATATTGGCTATTAACCCCTTACTGGCTATATTATTTGCAAATATCTTTTCCCATTTGATTGGCTGCCTTTTCATTTGTTGATAGTTTCCTTTGCTGTTCAAAAGCTTTTTACTTTCATGTAATCCCATTGGTTTATTTCTGCACCTGTTTCCCTTGCCTAGGTAGACATATCCAAAAAAATATTTCTAAGACTGCTGTCAATGAACATACTGCCTCTGTTTTCATCTAATGGTTTCATGCCTTACATTTAAGTCTTTAATCCATTTTGAGTTTACATGGTATGAGAAAGTAGTCCAGATTGATTCTTTTGCATGTAGCTGACCAGTTTTTCCAATACTTTTTATTAAAAAGGCTGTCTCTTCTGCATTGTATATTCTTTCCTCCTTTGTCATAGATCAGTTGACCAAATAAGTGTGGGTTTATTTCAAGGTTCTCTACTCTGTTCTGTTGATCTATGTGTCTGTTTTTGTGCTAGTACCATACTGTTTTGATTACTTAACTTTGGAATATAGTAAAATCAGAGAGTATGATACCTGCAGCTTTGTTCTTTCTCAAGATAATGGGGCTATTTGGGATCTGCTGTGTTTCTACACAAATGTTAGAATTATTTGTTCTAGTTCTATGAAAAATGCCATTGGTATTTTGATAGGGATCACACTAAATCTATAGATTGCTTCAGGTAGTATGGTCATTTTAACAATATTAATTCTTCCAATCCCTGCATAGTATATATATCTTTTCACTTGTTTGTGTCATCTTCAATTTCTTTCATCAGTGTCTTATTACAGTTTCCTGAGTCCAGGTCTTTTATCTCTTTGGTTAGATTTATTTCTAGTATTTTATTATTTTTGATGTAATTGTAAATGGGATTGTTTTCTTAATTCTCTTCCTAATAGTTTGTTATTAGTGTTCAGAAATGCAACAGATTTCTGTATATTAATTTTGTATCCTGCAACATTGCTGAATTCATATTTTACTTCTAATAGTTTTTTTTTGGAAACTTTTTAGGAATTTCTATGTACAGATTCATGTTATCTGACTAACAGTAACAGTTTTACTTCTTCCTTTTCAATTGGATTCCTTTTATTTCTTTTTCTTATCTAATTATGTGTCTAGGACTTGTAATACTATTTTGAATGAAAGTGGTGAGTGTGGGCATTCTTTTCTTATTCTTGATCTGTCTCTTTCTCTCTCTCTTTTCCTTCTGAGACCCTTATAGTGTGAATGTTAGTATACTTGATGTCCCAGAGGTCTCTTAAACCAACCTCATATAAATGTTTTGGTTTTTTTCTATTTTCTGTTCAGTGTGATGATTCCTACTACTGTCTTTCAATTCACTGATCCTTTCCTCTGTATCATCAGATCTTCTGATGATTCCTTCTAGTGTAATTTTAATTTTAGTTATTAAATTTGTATTCTTCAGCTGTTTGGTTCTTCTTTATATTTTCTAATTCTTTGTCAAAATTCTTACTGTTTTTATCCAGTTTTCTCCCAAGTTCATTGAGAATCTGTATGATCATTACCTTGACCTTTTTTTGGATAGATTGTTTATCTCCACTTTGTTTTGTTCTTTTTCTGAGAATTTTTTCTTGTTCCTTTTTTTGGAACATATTCCTCTGTCTCCTTATTTTGCCTAGTTCTCTGTGTTTATTTTTATTGATAAGTTAGGTCAGTAATATTTCCTAGTCTTAGGGAAGTAGCCTTATGTAGATGTTCTATGGGTCCCAACAGCTCACTCTCTCCCCCTGATCTGGTATGATGCCTGGTCCAGCCTTGAGCAATGGCTGTTGACCCACTGGTGAGTGGGGCCTGGCTCTGGAGCAGCTGGCTGCAAAGCCAAGAAGGTCCTGAGGTTGATGCAGGCCCTCTGTTTAGTGGGACCAGGTCCTGTGGCTGCTGGCTATGGGGCCCATGTGGGTCCCAGGGCTGGTGCTGGTCCTTTGGTGGGCAGGTAAGCTCTTGATGCAAATAGCTAATGGGAGGACTCCATAATGGCACTTGCCAGCACCAGTATTTTGGTAGATATAGCTTCCCAAAATGGGTGCCATCAGCATCTCTGTCCCCAGAGGGAGATTCGGTTGCCTACTGCTTCTCCAGGAGACTCTCCAAGATCAGCAATTGGGTCAGAACCCTGAGCCCTTCAAATTACCACCTACACACGCACCCTTTAAGAGTGAAATCTCTGTTTCCTACAGCCCCCTGGCTTTCCCATATGCAAGCTTCTCTGGCCTTCAGTGCCAGATGTTTTGGTGGCATGCCTTCCTAGTGTAGGACCCCCTGGCCAGAGGGACCCCAATGTGAGGGGGCCAAGCCCTCTCTTCTTGGAGAGAGCCTCTGCAATGGTGATTATAGTCCTTTTAGTGTGTCACTTACCGGGGAGTGTGGGTCTTGACTAGCGTGGGTCTGTGTCTCCACCTCTTCTACTCAGCTTTTTTCAGTTCCTTCTGTGTATCTTTAGTTGTAGAAAATCTCTTTTGCTAGTTTTAAAGTCATTCTCATAGATAGCTGCTCTGTAAATAGTTGTAATTTTAGTGTGCCTGTAGGAGGAGGTGAGTTCAGGTTCTTTCTGCTCTACAGTCTTGGCCACATCCTCTATAGATTCTTATTTGTTCAGCTCAAATAGAGAGCCAAAGTATTCCTCATAGGAAGAATTTTCTTTCCTGTATATGTGTGCACACGCACACACACACACACACACACACACACACACACACACACACACACAGAGCTATGGAAAGAATTGTGTCCCTCCCCTCCACCTTAATTCATATGTTGAAGCCATAACATCCAATGTTTGGAGATGGGGCCTTTGGGAGATAATTAGGTTTAGTTAGGGTCATGAGACCTTGTAATAGGATTAGGGCCCTTATAAGAAAAGACACCAGACAGCTTGCTTCCTCTGCTTTGTTTTTTCATGGGTCAGACTAGTGAAATGAATGGCAGGGAATCACCATTCTGCATTCTTTGGATTTATAGGGATATTCCTAATTTTTTCCATTCATCCCAAGATGCAATATTATTTTTTATTTATGAATTCATCCAAGGAACATCACTGTCAGAGGCTTCCATTTAGCCTTCTACACTATGATTTCTCTTACCTCTCAGGCCAAGGCCCCAGGGAGTTGACCTCACTTTTAGGCAGAGGCTTCCAGGTCCCACACTGGGTATTATCTGGAAACCTGGGAAGAAATCATGACTTATGTTTTGATAACTTATTTCAATCTCCTGAGGATCTATTCTTAATTTCCTTTGATTGTGCAGAGTAAACGTTTTTGTTGGATACCTATCTAATTTGTCCCTAATGTCATCGTGCTATGTTAACCTTCTCCATATCTTTTTGCAGGTCAAGCCTCTCTTGGCTGCCTCTCTGGTTTTACTATACATTGAAATATTTGGCTTCCTCTGACTATCAAAGATTTTTATTTTTTATCAATTTCTATGATTATGATTGCTGTCAATAAGCCCACTCCTGCAATTCCATCTTCTGTACCAGGAGTATTGGCCTGATAGACCTTTCATAGTCATTCCCTCACATTTGTAGTAACCTCATCTTTTTTATCACCCAAATGTATTTTTCTTCATTAATTATATCAATTTACAGTTATCTGAATATGATGATTAATTTGGCTTATATTTCTTCTCATATGGTATGCCCTTTATCTGTATTGTAATCCCACTATCAACAAGAGGCTAAATTCTAAATGTTTCCATAACACACTTTATTTTGGAAATCTATTGCTGATACTTCACTCCAGAAACTGTTACTGCATTTCTCTTCCTTTCTGAGTTAGATGTCTTTTGTATGAATTACTATAGTTAGCAATATTATAATCTTATTATTTACTTGTCTTCTTCACTGTGTGTTAACTGCCAAAGAATTAGAAAATGAGTCATGTTTGGCCTTATATCTAACTTGTTGTAGTTGTGTAGCACATGATTCTTGAGTGAAAGAAAATAACTATAATAATTAAAGATAAAGTACCAGCCATTGACTTAACAAATACCATTCTCAGATGCCAAAAGATTTGATTGAATTGTGTTGGGATATGTCAATTCAATGTGGCACAAAATTAACCAAACACTAGGGAAACTGTGTTATTAAGAAGGATATCACTTTTGTGTGTGTGTAGGACTAGTTATATTTTGTGCCAGAAACAGCTTTCAAATACATGAACACAGTCTGAGAGGATTGTTCAGACATACACAAACTTAGTAAACTTATTCTAGATCATGGTTTCTCCACTTTGGCACTAATGTCATATTGGGTTGGGAATTCTTTGTGGGGAACCTGTCCTGTTCATTATAGGATGTTTTGTAGGATCCCTAACCTCTACCCAATAGATGCCAGTAGCATCACTTCAGTAATGACAACCTAAAATGTTTCCAAATGTTGGTAAATATCCCTTGAGGGATATAATCACTCTGGTTAAGAATCACTGGTCCAGAAGTATATATGCATATTTTTCAACTGAGCTAAAGTAGAAACTTATTTTTGTTTGAACCGGTCATCAAGCCTTTATCATATCTAACATGCAATCATAACCTAGAGAGAGAAATTCACAAGGGGAAAAATGGCAAAAAAAAAAAAAAAATCCATGCAGATTAGATGTCTCATCCTAGAAGGGAATAGTACACTATTGTTTTAAAAACATTTAAATTATTTTAACTCCTATTCATTCATTACATGTTACCCACTATCTATTTTTCTGTGGAGATTTGTTGACTACCCTTTAACCCTGAAAAATCATCCTAAAATATTTTATAAAAAATGGCAAAATCCTGTGTGTTAGTTCAGGTCTTCTGAGTAGCATTTGCCAAGATGGGATTAAATGTGTAAGACCTTTCTAGGGGGAAATGCCTGGGAAGGAAAGAAGAGAGGCAGTTGGAATTTTTGGAAAGAACCATAAGACTAAGATAGAGGTCTGACTACTGTGAAGGGAAGATGAAATAAAGGACAGTTGATGGACAGAGTCTCAAACAGTAGCATAGCTCTAAGAAGTTTTCTGCCAGGCCAAAGTTGTCTCCTCAAGCCAAAGTCACCCTTCAGAGGCATCCTGCATCCTGCAGGTATGGACCTGCCCCAGTATCCTTGCTATGAACATTAATTGACTGGGAGCAGTGTTTGGAAAGAGTGGGCTCAGCACAACCTGGTGGTGGATTCAGAACACAGCACCTGGTGCATCATCAGTTATGCTCCCTGCAGCAGCAGTACCTCGGGCTGTTGGTTGATTTTTCTTTTAAGATCCTCGGAGAAGGAGATCTGAGTGTTACATTTTCCCTGCCGAAGTCTGTGTCTTGTTTTGAGGATAAAGAAGAACAGAAGAGTTGAGGAACTAAATACGTATTTTATTATTATACAGTAATTACCTCCAATTGCACTGTCCAATGCATTAGAAGCCAGTTATATGTGATAATTTAAATTTAAATTAATTAGAATTAAATATGATTAAAAATTCAGTTCTGTAGTTGCAGTAGCCATATACCAAGTGCTGAGTAGCCACATGTTGCTAGTGGATACTGTCCTGGAAAGCGATGATTTATAGTATTTCTATCATGGTAGAATGTTCTCTTGCAGAGCAATGGTCTAGAGAAATGGAAGCAACAATATGTTGTCTATTAGGCTTTCTCTTTCATAAAAACTTCATTAAAAAGTCAGCAGAAATTAATATAAATTTGGAATTGGCAATAGAAATCTAAATATGGATTGTTTGTTATAACTTTGGAGATAATCTCCCTAAAAGCCATACTGTAAGACCCTTATATGTACTTACTAACAGTTTAAACATGTTTTTAACTTCACTGAATATAAGACGAATGTTCAAAAATACGATGTAAAAATTATGGATAGTAATATACACTAAAAAAATTAGGTGGAAGATGATGTATTTATAGAAATAATTTAGAAAAAAGTCATCACATTTGCCCCAATTATCATATGGCTTCAAAGAAATTATTAATTGTATGTAATAATTTTCAAGTACTCTGTTTTCTGATGTATTCACCTTCAAAAAAAAATAACATCTGTTGAGAAAAATGTGTATTGTTATGGTTAAATATAGGGTTTATTTCTATTTATTATGCCTTTATAAGTGGCATTTATTCCCTGCTGGAATTATTCATTGTACTTCAAACTGATAGGTAATTTTTACATTTAGATTCTACTAAAAGAAAAAAATGTATTTTCTAATACATAAGAGGAATTTATGTACTATCAAATCAGTTTTTTGTGAATATTTGAATTACTACATTATATTAATGGTTAGTAATTTTGAAGGGGTAATAATTCTTATTGGGCAATCGAAACATATTCTGGACATACTCTTGTGTAAAAGTAACTTTATTCTTAAGTATTTGTGCTTAAATTAGAACATAAATGAGCACGATAAAATTGCTGTCTTATTAATTTCTGAAGCCAAGTTACACTAATTTCTTTTTTCTTACTGACTTATCAGTAAGAAATCAGAGTTCTTTCATTTTTAAAGGACTATGAAGGGGACAATCAGCATAGAAAAGCTAATAATGATAACAATTCCTTGCCTGTATATTAGGCATCCAGCATTGTACTTGGTACTTTATACACATTACTGCATAGAAGTCTCACAATTAAGGTATGGGGCCTATTGCCATTTTGTCAATCACTTTACAGGTGAGGAAACTGAGGGCAAAAAATAGGGAAGCCAGTTTACAAATCAAGGTGACCTTAATTCCTCACCTCATACTCTTACTTATGGATTTATGTAGACATCTTGATTCAGTACTTACAAACTGAATGACACTTATTAACACATCTCTACCCTATGATGAAGCAATTACCTGAATTGTTAAAAAAAATATTTTAGGTCTTGGGTGCAGTGCTAGCTGTTGTCAGAGAAAGGGAGCAGGAGAGCATAAAGAGTTAGTAATGCTGATTAAAGAGTATGTATTTCCAAAAGCTTCATTTAAACTCCAATTTGTTCTAAATGCCCATTGGAGGGATTCTGTAATTACAGCAGTTACCAACAATATTATGGTATGCTATTGATATTTTGGTGTCATCTCGACCTTAACTCGGCAACTTGAGGGTAGAGTCCAGAGCTTCTCACAGTGCCAGTCATATAATGAACAAGATGCAAATTTTTATTAACCACAATTGAACTAACCAAGTGAAGTCCTTATGATTTCCAAATGTACATTAGCAAAACCCTTCTCAATTATGTCAGAAATATTTATCCTTGCCTTATGCTAGTTTGCTACCTAGTCAAAACCAGATGTCTAAATTGAGTCTTGAACATTGAAAATATATTGTAAGACAATTATGATTTTTAGAGAACTATATCTATATTAAAACTATCTATCCATCCATCTTTCTACATTAGTTTCCAGTCCTTTTGGGTCCTCTGAGATTAGATTCTAGAATTGGATAGATAGGACGTCTGCATTAACGTGATACTTGCATATTACACAGTGGGGAACAAGGAATAAAGTACAAACTCTGACAGTTAATAAACTGAAGCCTGTGAAATTGCATTTAAGACTGAGAGACCCAAATTCACTTTATTATAAAATGGTGGCAGAAACTCTGTTTCAAGTTACATAGACATCTCAGATAGGCAAAATCGTTCGTTCTTTACAGATAAAGCAAATGAGGATACCTTAGTAATTGAATGAATACTAAAAATGTAAACACTGTCCTATTATATTACTTAATTTTATTCACTTGAATTAAATTATATTCAGGATACAATTGAGTGGTATAAGCTTGACTTTTAAAAATATTTGTGGCACTGCAGAATATTCAAATGTCAAATAACAATGACCTTTAAGTTAAAAAAAGTTTTCACATAACATAACAAAGAGACAATATAATTTCTCTTACAGTCATTTTATAACGTATTGTAGAGTATAATTATGAAGACATCTACTTGTTAATTTAATTTCAGCAGCTGTCACTGATGGCATGAATCTTTCAATATCATTATGAAGGAGTACATGTTCTGGAAGAAAACAGAATAAAAATTTGGGACATGAATATTGAGTGTTATACTGTAAGGAAAGGTTGTCAGGTTTTAGTGGGACAATGAAATGAGCTGGATGCAACAGATATAGACACAATGAGAACAGAAACATGATATTCTGGCCATTAAATAAAAAAATAAATTCAAGAAGAGAGTGGTGAATTAGATGTGTGAATAAATGACAATGAAGTTGGAAATTTGGAAAAAGAAGAGCATTAAAGGATTAAATACAGAGTAATCACATAGATAATATGTGAAATAAATTGTTATTTTTAAATGCTGCAATAAGAAGACAGAGGAGTTGTGCCTGCTTTTTGTCAAAATAATATCACTAGTTAGAAATCACGTTAGAAATCACATAAAAAAACTTTCTGTCTAGAAGGGAAAAGATGTGCTTTATTTAATGAGTTGGAAAACGGCTTCAAGAAGGAGTATCACTTCAGGAAGTGTGCAAAATTGTTTTGGTTCACATACTCAATGTAGATATCTTTTAAGAAATGGAAAAAATCAGATAATTATTACTTCATTGGAGGGTTTGCTGTGGGAAAGATCCATTCTTAATTCTTTCTACTAAATAGTATGGTTCAAGTTCACTTAGAACAATGAAATATCTATTGAAAATTTCTTCAGGAAGCAAAATTACATAATAATTTTGGTTTAAGTAAAAACAATGCAATTAAAATATTTTACTTTCTCTAATTTTATATTTATGCAGAATATTTTAAATGGTCCTTATAAAACGTGTTTCCAGATAGTGAATTTTTTACTTTAAAGTACATGGAAATTTTACATTATGACTGGATTTAAAGTGCTTAAGAAAAATGTAGTGAATAAATAAATGAAATAATGTATTTTCAAATTACAAACTATTTAGCTCCTAGTAAGGGAAAACTTTTTATTAAGAACTTACGGTACATATTAAAATAATTAAACCTTAGACTTTGGCCTCTCGTAATGTGAGACTCGTAATTATAAAATAAAGTGAAATAAATACCATTTCACTTCTAAAAGCCTTTCATGATGAGAGGGAAAAAGTTAAGGATAGGTTGATTTTACTTATTTTTAATTGAAATATAATTAGTATATAATATTATATTAGTTTCAGGTGTACAACATAGTGATTCATTATTTTTATACATTATGAAATAACCATCACAGTAAGTCTACTTGCCATCTGTCACCATACAAAGTTATTACAATATAATTGACTATATTCCTAATACTGTACATTACATCATGGGATATACAGTATTTTTTAGCTGGAAATTTGTACTGCTTAATCTCCTTCACCTATTTTGTTTGCCCCCCTGACTTCTGACAACTACCAGTTTGTTCTCTGTATCTATGAGTCTGTTTCTGATCTGTTTTGTTTGTTCATTTGTTTTGTTTTTTAGATTCCACATAGAAGTGAACTCATTCAGTATTTATATTTCTCTGACTTATTTCACATAGCATAATACTGTCCAGGTCCATCCATGTTGCCACCAATGGAAGACTTGATTTTTTTTTTTTTGGCTGAGTAATAATCCATTGTACATAAACAGCACATCTTCTTTATCCATTCATCTATCAGTGGGCACTTAGGTTGCTTCCATAATTTGGTTATTGTATATAGTGCTACAGTGAACATAAGGGTATATATATCTTTTTGAATTAGTGTTTTTCTTATCTTCAGATAAATACCCAGAAGTGGAATTTCTGAATTGTATGGTATTTCTGTTTTTAGTTTTTTGAGGATCCTCCATACTGTTTTCCATAGTGGCTGCACCAAGTTTTGTTTCCACTAACAGTGCACTAGGGTTCCTTTTTCTCCACATCCTTCACAGAACTTGTTTCTTAGCTTTCTGATAATAGCCATTCTGGCAGGTGAGAGGTGGTTTCCCATAGAGATTTACTTTTCTCTAATGATTGGTGATGGTGGGCATCTCTTCATGTGCTGTTGGCCATCTGTGTGTCTTCTTTGGAAAAATGTCTATTTAGTTCCTCTGTCCATCAATCAAGTTCTTTCTTTTTTAATATTGAATTGAATGAGTTCTTTATAGTTTTTGGGTATCAACCCCTTACTTGATATATCATTTGCAAATATCTTCTCTCATTCTTTGGGTTACCTTTTCATTTTGTTGGTTGTTTCCTTCACTGTGCGAAAACTTTTCAATTTGATGTAGTCCCATTTGTTTATTTTTGTTTTTGTTGTCCTTACCTGAAGAGATATATCCAAAATAAGTACTGCTAAGACTTATGTCAAAGAACATACTGCCTATGTATTCTTCTAATTTTATGGTTTCGGGTCTTACCTTCAAGTCTTTACTCCATTTGACTTTATTTTTATATACGGTGTAAGAAAATGGCCCAGTTTAATTCTTTTGCATATAGCTGTATAGTTTTCCCAACACCATTTATTGATGAGACTTTTTCTCTATTGTATATTCTTGCCTCTTTTGTTGTAGATTAATTGACTATATGAGCATGGATTTATTTCTGGGACCTCTATTCTGTTCCGTTGATCTATATGTCTGTTTTTGTGCCAGTACCGTACTATTCTGATTACTAATATTGTTTTAAGTCTGGGAGCATGATTTCTCAAGCTTTCTGTGTTATTCTTTCTCAACGTTGGTTTGGCTATTTGGGATCTTTTGTGTTTTCATACAGATTTTAGTATTACTTGTTCTAGTTCTGTGAAAAATGTCATGGATATTTTGAGAGGGGTTACATTGGATCTATAAATTGCTTTGTATATTATGGAAATTTTAATGACATTGATTCTTCTAATCTGTTAGCAAAGTCTATCTTTTCATTTATTGTGTCATCTTCAGTTTCTTTCCTCAATGTCTTATAGTTTTCCAAGTACACATTTTTCACCTCCTTAGTTAAATTTATTTCTGTTTATTTTGGGGTTTTATGCAGTCGTAAATGGTTTTCTTAATGTCTCTTTCTGATAGTATGTAAACAGTATATAGAAATGCAACAGATTACTGTATATAGATTTTGTATCCTGTAAGTTTACTGAATTTATTTTTTAGTTCTAAATAGTTATATGGTGGAATCTTTGGAGAGTTTCTATATAGTATTATATCATTTGCAAACAATGACAGTTTTACTTCTTCCATTCCACGTTGAATCTCGTTTAATCATTTTTTGTATGCCTAATTGTTGTGGTAAGGATTTTTCGTACTATGTTGAATAAAAGTGGTGAGAGTGTTGTTTTATTCCTGATCTTAGAAGAAAAGCTTTTAGCTTTTCACTAAGTTATGATTTTTAGCTGTGAATTTGTCGTATATGGCTGATCTACTGCTTTTACTGTATATTTGCCTTTATCAGAAAGATTTTTATTTCCATATATATTCTTATTTTCAGCTGTGGTCTTTTCTTTTTTACTGAAGGAAAACCCTTTAACATTTCTTGTAAAACCTGTTTAGTGATGATGAACTCCTTTAGTTTTTGCCTGTCTGGGAAATTCTTTATCTCATCTTTGGTTCTGAATAGTAACGTAGCCATATAGAGTATTCTATGTTGTAATTTTTTTTTTCCTTCAACGCTTTAAATATATCCTTCTACTC
This sequence comes from Camelus bactrianus, assembly GCF_048773025.1. NCBI lineage: Eukaryota > Metazoa > Chordata > Mammalia > Artiodactyla > Camelidae > Camelus > Camelus bactrianus. The sequence goes on from NC_133540.1 coordinate 39,515,997, forward strand.
CCTTCTGGCTTGTAAAGTTTCTGCTGAAACATCAGTGGATAGACTTATAGGGTTTTTATTGTATGTGATTAGTTGTTTTTCTCTTTTTGCCTTTTAGATTCTCTCTTTATCTTTAACTCATGACATTTTAATTAGAATATGTCTTGGTGTATATCTCTTTGGGTTCATCTTGTTTGGTCCTCTATGTGCTTCCTGTATCTAACTCTGTTTTCTTTTCCAGGTTAGGGAAGTTTTCAGCAATTATTTCTTCAAATAATTTTTCTGTCCTTTTCTCTCTTCTCCTTCTGGGATCCTTGTAATGAGAATGTTGGTATGATTGATGTTGAACTAGAGGTCCGTTAAACTATCCTCATTTTTGAAAAATTCTTTTTGCTATTCTGATTGAGTGATTTCCACTATTCTATTTCCCAGATAACTTATCTGTTCTTCTGTATGATTTAATCTGCTGTTTATTTCCTTTAGTGTTTTTTATGTCAGTTATTGTATTCTTCAGCTCTGATTGGTTCTTTCTTACATTTTCTGTTTATTGAAGTTCTTACTGAGTTTATCCATTCTTCCACCAAGTTCAGTGAACAAGTTTATTACCATTGTTTTGAATTTTTTACCAGGTAAATTACTTATGTCCATTTCATTAGGTTTTTCCCTGGTATTTTACCTTACTCTTCATTTGGAACATATTCCTCTCTCTTCTCATTTTGTTTGACTTTCTATGTTTGTCTCTATGAATTAGGCAAAACAACTACCTCTCCTGGTCTTGAAGGAGTGTTGTTGTGTGTTAGGATTCCCTGTGTCAACTTCATGCACTAGGCAGCATTGGCAGGCCAGCTGGAGCTGGAGTGGGTGCCAGACGAGGGAGTTCTGAAGTGCTCCTCACCAGGGCCACCTTGGTGGGATGGATGGAGTTATAGTAGGCAAGGTGTTGGTATCTCTGGGTGCTCCTTGCTGGGGCTGCCTTGGTGGGATGGCTGGAGCTGGATCTGACTTGAGCCAGAAGGACTCCTGGGGCAGGCTGTGCCCAAGACCACTTTGATGGGTCAGCTGGAACTGGAGTGGGTGCAAGTCTCAGAGAGGCTCAAACAATGGCACTCACTGCCATCTCTAAGCCCTGAGAGATTTCCAGCAGTTCTCCACTCATCTGGTGGACAATCTAAAGTTGGTAATTGGATTTCTTTCTTGACAGTCTAACAGTCCTTTAAACCACTGTTTTTTTCATTGTGTCCCAAGAAAGTGGAGTCTCTTCTCTGGCCCTCAGTGGTATTCCTCTCTACAGTAGGGCTCTGCTTTGGGAGTGAGATTCCTGTGGATACCATGCCTCTGTCTTTTCTACTTGTTTATATGTGGTCCCTCTATGTGCAGAAGCTGTTCAATCAGCCCTCAGACCTCTTCAGGAGGTATTGTTGTATATGTAGGTATAGATTCAGTGTGTCCATGGGAAAAGATGGGCTCAAGATCTTCCTTTGCTGCCATCTTAGACCCCAGTCTTCAGGGTAGGTTAATTTTAATTTGTTTGCTTTCATTTCTGCTTATGCCCTACTTATAAGGATTAATGTTTAGATATTAAGACTAACTGAATCATCATAGGACAATGTGTACAATGATAAGTGTATATATGTGAAATAATAAAAATTAAAATGAATTAAAACTTTAGTAATTATCCTCAAGAAGGTTAAAAAGCTCGCTTTTATCTGGTATTTGGGCAGTGGACATACTTTGGTCAGCGCAGTGTTATCAAAGGTTCTCGAATTAGTTGACCAATAAAATCCAGAAATAGGAACTTTTCTTAATGAAAAAAATCAGAATATTGACAACAGGCACTGGATTTTAGCATGACCAAAATTAGCTAGAGTCAAATTGTCACTTGGTCAGTTAAATGAGTCATGTACTTGACAGTTTGTCATAGTCCCTCCACTAGCTGTTGTCTCATGACACCAACAAACCCCTGCTTTACCCAGCAATACTAATGGTCTGATTCTGTGTGCACTTAATACCAAGCAGAGAGATATATACTTCAATAACTGAATTGAATTTTTTTGTTCAGGTTTTTGACATCATAAAAAAATTAACAAAATTTTCCATAAAAAATGTTTCTTTCTTATAAAAGAAAATTTAGAAACAAAATATATCAATAAAAATGAATTTTACTATAAAATTTAATCCATAATGCTGTAACCTAGAAACAGACATCAGAGAGAATCCTGGATCTACTAGTTCCAAGTTTTGTAATTTAATTTACTTTTCTTATTCTTTATACCCTCACCTACAAAAGAATTCATTAATAATATCAGCCTCATACATTTGTTCTCCATATTAAAAGAAAGAAGTGCTTAGCTTTTTGCCTGGCAGACATTAAACATTTGCATTAGAGTACTGTTAAATAACTCTTTTAAAAATGTTTTTGTTCAAGAATTTTACCAGTAAATTGAAAACAGGGCAGCTCTGACTGGTAGTGGTGTCCTACCACTGGGGATGTTTTCTTAGCCTCTTCAAAGGACTGAGGCACATGTAACTCAGCATGAGACCGTTGACATTTGACACTTTGTTAAATGGAGGCAGAAGGCCATTCCAAGGAGCAGGTGTTTCACTCTGAAAGGAAAAACAAAGACCATTCTCTTTACTCTGAGAGTGTTTTATCCAGAACCTTTTAAGGGCATTTCAGGAGGAAATAAGTAGATTTCTTGATGGAAGGAAAGTGTAAAACTTTTAGATCATAAAGACACCATTTAGGAGCCCTCTTATATAGAGCATAGGAGAATCTTTAAAAGTGTGAAGACACAGAACCTAGTGGCAGAATCTCCCAGGCTGCCCAGAAGGTACTAGGAAGATTCTGTGTGGTCTCTGTTCACTAGAATTGGGCAGTAAAGTCATTGCTATGCGAAACAGACTACCTCTTTCAACTTAATATGGCAAATTCTGGGATTACTTATGAAGGGGAGGAACTTTGGTGCTCTGGTTATCTTGTAAAATAGGGTCTTTCCAGTGCTTCATTGAGCTCTTGCATGAACCACAACACATACCAAATGAAAAATCCTATTTTTGAATAAAAACATAATTTAAAAAATAAGTAGGAGTTATTTACTATGAAAAGAACTTGCTTGACTTATTTATGCCAGCTTTAGAGTTGATACTATTTTTTAATTATGTGAAAGTAACAGAACGTTAGAAGGCTCTCAGTTTTGTATCCAGCCCTCTTTTGTCCCTCTGGCCAACAGGTGTCTGACTTTCTGAATCTTAGCCTCTGTCTTAACTCTGGTACTCTCAGATCTCTCCACAACTTTATGCAAACAACCCCAGTGTGAGTGTGTTCTCCAAGAATATACTATATCAACTGAGGCTGCTTTGGGTTTCTATCCAAGATCTTTGCCTGCCCAACTAGAGCAGAATAAACTAATGCTACTCGATATTTTCTGTCAACTATCTTCCATAAGTGAGTCATTGGTAAATCATTCCATAGCTTTACTGGGGAGCTGCTTCTGGATAATGGGGTATATAGTGAGAGCATGAAGACCCATAATTACAAAGCCATTTTTGCATTCTTTTGCAGTAAAACAAGCTCCTTAGTGAGAAGTAACCATCTATATGATATCAAACACAATGGTGAATAAGAACCTAAGAATATTAATACTGGCAGGAGTTCTATGAGCAAGAAAGATAAATTCATATGTAGAATGGGCCATCTTACCCATATGATTATTGAGAGACTCCTCTCAAGTGGGAGAACTTTTGTGAGTATATATATACAGAACAGAAAATTCTCACAATCCATGCACATGTTAAGTCTGTCTGTATTCTTCTCCCTCATGCATCGTTGTCCTAAGTATTTAAATATTTTCTTTCTAAACTCTTAATTGCTACAAGTCAGGGTACATCTGTACCACAGGCCATCATTTCTTCCAGGAAGAGTACGTATCAAGTAGACAAATAGGAAGTCAACCCAGTGTGAGGAGTTGCACAGTTTTGCTCCAAAATCTGGAGCTAGGCATCGTCATTTCCTTATTTTGTGGCAGGCCCTGATTTTCCAGTTTATCACTCATATTCTGTCATGGATATTTGTACCTACCAACCGTCTAAAGTACTGCTACTTTTTTTTTTCCCTCTACATGATTAAGCTTGATATCATCAAGGTGAGCCAGAATGATGCTCTGTAGAATTCAATACTATCCATGTCCCTGGGTATTGTATTATAAGAGATGGCTCAAGGTTGCCATAGAGCTTAGCTAAGACAGTGAGTTATACTGCCACACTGCCAGGTAAAGGTAAACTCCTTATTTTTCTTGTAAATTAGTATGAAGGTTTAGCAGTTTCCAGATCAATAGCTGCATATCAGATAACACAGTATACAGAGGTTAGCTCCAAAATGTCTGGTTTGGGAAATGCAGCTCAGTTATCATCTGATGACAATTATGAAAATCTACAATCATTCTTCAAGAACTTCTGATTTTTTCCAAGGAAAACATTCAAGGAAAATAGCCATGTGGTAGGAATCACCACCCCCTATATTGTTCAAGTATTTGAGGGTGACACTTATCTTTTCAATTCCCTCAGGGATCACAGATGGGGTATTGTTTCTGTTTTTTAAAATTTGGATGTCAGAGCAGTCATAAAGCTCTCATTTGTCCATTCTCATTATAATAACCTATACTACATGGGTCAGTAGCCTATGCAGGGATTCTGCCAGTTGCCAAGTATATATTACAATTATGTATTCTGAAACTGGGGAAATATATTCAAGGTGAAATCACAGGTACATTGACTTCAGTGCATGAAAAACCTAAAAAAAACTTTATTTAGCACCTGACTCATAATCCCCATCCCTTATCCAAGGGCCACAGTGGTGAATTGGATCTCCAGAGATCATCTTCAAAACATTAACACTACCTAATAGTCACTGGAAAATTGCAGTATTTTCCTTTCCTCAGAGCACAATCACCCTGGTAAGTGGCCTCAAGTTCCACTTGCGAAGGAGGCTTGTAGGGTGACTTATGGTATATACTTGTGGCATTGTTGAAGGGTATTTATTCAAAGGAATCCAATCTTCTCCTCAGGCAAGAGGCTCCGATTGTGAAGTGTGTCTTGGAATTGAGTAAGTCTGCACTTTTAAATAATATTTTACTAGCCTAAAAACTCTTTTATATCTGTGGGTCCAGTAATCAATTAGCCACCATTGAAGATACTTGAGTGTCAAAGTCAAAATATCTTATTTGTCAATCCACCCCAGCTGCCCATTTTATTCTGATGATTAAATTTTACTACCCAGACTTTGTCACCTCAGGATCCCATTAGTCCCATGGAAATCAATGAGTTCATTTCAATGGAGGTGTTTTCCAATGTTAACCTTGGTTTTCAAAGGAAAACCACCCCAGAGATTTTTCACAGATGCTGGTGTTTCCCTCTTTAAGGTAGTTAATGATGCTTTGGTAAAGGAACTGTAGTTTGGATCTTCCTGATATAGCTTGTGTTACTCACATCATAAATCTATTCTAACATTTACAGCTCCTAAATGTTTGGATTTCTTCTTCCTCCTCCTGCCAGGGACTTTCTGGCATCTCACTCTATTGAACGTGGTCCACTTTTGTGTATAGCTTTTGGTAAATTAATCAGTGTCAGAGCCACTTCCAACTGCTGGAAATTAGCACATTGAAATAAAAGTCTTAAGAAAATATATACATATGGATAAATTTGATTGAATCCATGTTACAGAGTGCCTGTCACATTTAAATTTATTTCTATTAACGTCCCCCAGGATCTTGCCAAAATAAATGATCAAATCTTACAATTGTTTTTGTGTATATGACTTCTGATATTGGCTCAGAGTTTGCCTTATTTCCCAGAGATATGCTGGGGTGTGTCCTGTTATGGGTCTGGGGGCAAAGGGGAATAATGAGGGTGGGTCTTAAGGAGAATAGATAACCCATTGCAAAGTGAGATTATTACAGGGTCTTTAAGAAGGGGGAGATGTCTCCTCAGTAAAAGAAGGAAGAGGCTTTCTTCCACTGTGAGCAGAAGGCTCAGTGGAATGTTAAGGGCTCAAGTTTCTCAGATTCTTCTGACTCCGATTAGAAGTCTCCATTACAAATCTTGGGAACTCACTCTTCAGTGTTCTAGCCTTTATTTTAAAAAACAAAAACAAAAACAAAAACAAAAACAAAAACAAAAAAACTCAGTAAAACTTTTCATTCAATTTGCATTATTATTTCCCACCTGGCATGATTAAATTTAGAGTTTGATTCTTAGCCCTGTGGGGCCTGTGACTGTAAGAAATAAGATACTGTTTCATAGTTACAATAGAAGATTTCTCTCTGGTATTCTAAGTCTTGAGCTGAAAGCTTTAAAGCAAGATTTTTATCATTTTCTTTTCCAGTATAGCCCGAAGTGGTCATTTCATACTATGAACTTTGTAGTCATCATTTCTACCACAATGATCAAGGGCAACAGCAATTTTATTTCCAGAAGACCTGATTTCAAATAACCACTACTGGTGATAGTTTAAGTAATAATGATGTAACCTTATGCCATGGGTATTTAGTATCCCTTTTCTGACTGACAGTAGGGAAATCACCACTATGTTGTAGCTCAAATAGGTGTAGAATCCAATTCCAGAATTCTAATGAAAGATCTGTTTCTTGAGACCACTTCTCCTAACAATGGTATTAGTCAGGTTCATGTCAGGAAAACAGAATCTATACTAGATAATTCCAGTGAGTGTAATATAGGGAACTAGTTACAGAGGTACACAAAGAGCTGAAAAAAGGGGAATATGAGACAACTAGAAATCAACTGCAGAAACCCCCTTAGGGTAGGAGGGGCTGGAGAAAACGATGGGGTTACCAGGGTCCAGGAGCTATAAACACCAGGCAGGAGCTGAACCCATGGGTTGGAGACCTTTCCCAGGCCTACCTGGAGGAGCTGGGACATGGGGCAGGGGATAGCTGTAAGGTAAAAGCTGAAATATGAGCCTGTGCTGGAGATGATCACTGGAGGCTGGAAAGGAGTTGCCCTGGTTTATCTCTTCTTCCTGCTCTCTGGACCCACCAGGCCACCCACTGACTGCGCCTAACTGAAACCAGGAGGTGCAGAAGCATGAGGATTATCATCTGTAGGTATCAACCCCGTGAGGAGCAGGGGTGGATCTGAGAGCAAACAGGGAAATGACTGGCATAACATTTTCATACATTTGTGCCCAAATAGGTCATGTGTTCTAAATGGAAAACAAATTTTAATTTGTAACAGTTATATTTAAGCTATTTACCTAGTATTGGGAAGATATAAGGAAGAGGCATTCTTTTTCTAAGATTACTTACCAGGCTAGATAAAGAGACTCTCTCCAGCATAAGAAAGAAAGCACATTTAACCCTGGGTGAGGCTAATTTTTTTTTTTTTTTTTACCTTTGTCTCTGTGTAGTTTTCTATTGCTACATGAGAAATGATCACAAACTTAGCAGCTGAAAACCGAATCAATTTTCCATGTCACAGTTCTGTTGGTGAGAAGTTTGAGTCACTCAATTGGCTTACAGACCCGGCTGTCTCTTTGGTTGGACGTAGGGAGTAATCCACTACCAACCTCATCCATTGTTGGCTGAAATCATTTCTTGTGGTTGTAGGATGGAGGTGCGTGTTTTCTTGCTTGCTTTAAGGTGGAGGCTGCCTCTTGCTTTGGCGTTTGGCTCTCTCCACATTCAAGCTATCAGTACGACACATCAGACCTTGTATTTTGAGTCTCTTCCCCTTCTGCTACCAGAGAAGTCTCTGCTTCTGAGGGCTCATTCAGTTAGATCAAGCATACTCGGTTAGTCCTCTATCTTAATGCCAATTGTGTCATATAACATGATTAAAGAAGTGACATCTCATTATAGACACAGATTCCAGGGATTAGGGTGAGACATCATGGCGCGTAAGGAGGGCATTTTAGCAACTCTGCCTGCCACTATGGCACACCCCAGTAAGGGGTAGTGACAGAACATTCTTACAGTAACATCTGCTTTGTGCCTCAAGAGTAATTGCCTTGATTACCTTTGGCATTGATAATGAAATAAATATTTCAAAATAATACAGGAATTTATTTAATAATGACATTTTAAATTAATTTCTGAACTAAAAAAACACTGGCATTTGTGAAAATGTGAAAAAAGTTCTATCCATTTATAGTAAACAAAATATTCCTCTTTTTGAACAAAGATGATTCTTTAAAGCTCTATAAAAAAGGAAATAGGTTTATAAAAATATCCAAGTCCCATGGTTCCAATAGATTTTGTTAGGTGTGTGACTTTCTGGATAGTTTCCTTTTTCCTAAGGAAGGAGCTATTTGAGCATCATGTAACTTTCCACCATTAATTCTCTTGGAGCACGAAATTGTGGCTGTGTAGCCGCTGCACTGCCTCTAGAGCGACCACACTCACATATTAAGGTAGCAAGCCCAGCATTTATCTGTAAATTTAGAGCCTTTCCTACAGTGAAACATCATGGAATAATAAATTTAAAAAAGCTAGGAATTATTGTGAGTTGCCTGAAATATTTTCCCCATTAATTTAAAATTATTACTTGATTTTGATATTTCTTTCTTTGGAAATAGATTCTCTGTTGATTTTACAAGAAGCCATAAATTCTTAAGGAATCATCAGTCAGCTATTAGCTTTGCATTATTTCAAGCAAATGACAATATTATGTGATAATAAAACAGTAAACTTCTTAAATTAGACATGTGCATTAAAACAAACCCTTCCTGGTTGGAAACCCAAGTGACTGTCATTAGCCACTTTAGTATCACAGCAGGTTACACAAATTATTATTGCATTTAATTAGCATTCTGACAAGTTGAGGAATTCTTTACCTGCATTCAGATTATACACAGAAAATGATTTGAAAGCATTTCCTGCCTTGAAAACATCAAAGCAAATCAAAGAAATCAGCTCCAATATTATCTTTATTATCAAATACTCAGGGATCATTAAACCAAATGACAGAGGAAGAAATGCCAATTATAAATGTTGTTTTAAGCTGACATTTGATTTTCCATATGAGGAGATTATTACGAACAGATTGATATAGTTCAACAAAACTATTTTACTGTGATATAATGCTCATATTACCATTGTTCACTTCCTTTTCTTGATAAAAGAAATAGTGTAAAATATAACAATTTAATATTTAGTGCATCATTCAATTTCTGTTTAATTCTACTCCTGTTGTAATACATGTTACATAATTAGTTATTTTGAATTACTGAATATCATTTTAAATTCCCAGCAGAAGTGAGAGTTTCAGTGGTGGAAGAATATATAGATTTATACACACGAAAAAGTTTCTGTGCTAAAAAACAATGCTCTAAGACAAAACAGACTAATAAAAAATGGTAAGAATATGAAAATACATTTAATGTAACACTAAAGAAAATTAATTTCATAATTTGAAATATTTACAAGTGATATTACTACTTGTTATGATTATTTACTGATAACATTTAGCAGAACTTTCTCAGACTCAGCTAGTTTCTTGATGCAAAATCTCTAATGTGATGACAAGAGTAAAACTTGCATAAGAATTTACTCATTTCAAAAAATAAATTTCTCATTTTTGTTACATCGGAACTAAAATCAACTTTGTGTATACAGTAAGTATAGTTTTATTTCCTATAAAAATATTCATTTCAAATATGAAAGTTTCTCGGAAAAACTACAAGAATAATAATTAGATAAGTGTATATAAGTGGAAACTGTTATCTAGACTTAGATAGCTCACAGATTCAGTATAGTTAAAGATATGTTGAAATTCACAGTAGATTTTTTTTATTATTATAATGATGAAAGACAACATTTTTCTACTCCTTACCTTAAGTTTTATGTGTAAATAACACCGATGATTTCCCATATTATGGGGAGAGACAAGAATTGTTACTAAGAAATCTGAAGCATTAAATTCAATATTAGAAACTATCTTCTCTAACTGAGCATAACTGGTATTACTTCTTAGTATGATTACACAATTCTATAAAAATGAATTGTTTTTCTTTTTTGGAGGAGGAAAATACATGAACTAAGGAGATTTTTATATAAGGTCCTTACTAATTATTCGAAGTCTATTGAACATTAAATTCTAAAAAAAAATCCTTCTAGTCATGAAGATTTTAGAATTTATTACCTAATTTATATAAAGATAAATTTTTTTTGTTTTTTTTTTGTTTTTACCAGAAAACCCATTTTTTTTTTTTCTTTTTACATTATCTTGGCTCTCTACATACTAATTAATATACCCAGTCTGTAGTTAACCACTTGGGTATAGATTCTCCTATCTGAAAGTTAGGTGATATTGGACAACTTAATTGAGCTTTTTGTGACCAAGTTTTCCCATCTCTAAAGGTAGGATGAATAGTAGTATTTATATCATTAATTGTTTGGAGAAGCAGCTGAGTAGTACAAGTAAAGATAATAGGAAAAATAAAACCTCACACAAGCCCTCAGTAAATGTTAGATAAATTTATGAGTAAAACAATACATGAATTAAACAAAATAAAATTCTCAAAGACCTTTTCTGTATTTTCAGTTTATTGAGTTTGGGCATTTTTCATACATGACACACTTTGCCTATAAAAAGTAAATTACCAACAATAAGAGCATAGCATTTCAACCTAGAATGAAATCTTTTCAATTTTTCTGATAATAACCATACAAAGCATTTAGAAGGATAATCGGAACCTGCCATATTTTATACCTTTAGCAGAACCTAAGACAGATTAAAAACTGCCAAGCTCAAAATACCTGGTATATAATAGGGAAAAATATACAGAATAAGAACAAAATGTTTGCAGGATTATACCAGTTGCTGAATAAGAATAGGGAAGGCCAAGGAATCAAGCCTGTGGTTGATCCCAGGGAAAATGACAGCAGTAAAGGAGTAGGAGGATTTTACCCCAGAAGGCAGGAGGCTCTACCTCATGGGAAAACCGGCTGTGATTTCTGATAATGACTAGGGCAGGGCATTGTGCTAGGAGTAAAGGAAATAAAGCAAGGGCTGTGCAAAGGAATTAAGGTGGCAACAGTTTGTTGTAAAGAAACCACTCAATTTGTACCAAGAGAAGAGAGAGCCTTTAAGTGAAGAAACTAGAAAACACTACCCTTACGCTTCACCACTTCTACATCAGATCTTTCTATTAGCTGGACCAGGAAAAATTTATTCATTTAAATATGAATAATAAGAAAGGAAAATGGCTATGTCAATAAACTGAGATTATAATTGAAGCAAACACGAGCACATACGCAGGAAACCAAAGAGAGGAAGGGGAAGGCTGTGAAGTACAAATTGACAGAAATCAGGAAATAAATTGAAGAAAAAATAATTTCAGAAAAGCAGACAAATTTACAAGTAGCAAAAGGGAGAAAAGAGACAAGAAAAAGCAAAGAAAGTAAGAGACATAGGGAATAAAAGTAAGAAAAGAAATGAAAATCTAACAGAAATAAAGTAAGAAATGAAAAGTATTAGAAAGAGACATAGAAGGCATATAAAGAACAGACTAGCATACCTATTATTGGAAGCCAAAAGGAAAAAACATGAACCGGTAAAAAGTATTAGAAAAACAAAAAAACTAAGATAAACTCAGAAAATAGTATATAATGCATGAAATTCTAATTATTTTAGATATAGTAATGACATTTTGGCTATCTATGAAAATGATAATATTTTAATAGATGTATATTAAAGGTTTCGGTATAGAATGTTCCAGTTCTGTAACTTAAAAATACTTTTAGGACATTGAACATTGATATTCTACCTACTCATTAATCTGTATGTTTCAAAGAAAGGCTTTCATGTACTTTTATAAACACTGGCTTTGGATTCAGATAGACCTCAGCCCAACTCCTAGCTAGGCCACTTCATAGCTATAAAAATTTGGCAGTGTTACTGAATCTTGACTTCTATGTCTAAATTAAAAAATTATTTTATGGATCAAGGTGTAAACACACACACATCAAAATATCTGGCACCTGATAACTCAATAGTGACCACTATTATTCTTCATTACTGGGACTGTCCACTACCCACAATTTGGAAATCCCTGAACCAATGAATGTGAACCTAGAAAGGACAATAGAATATATGATAATTAATTATAAACAGTCCAAAAATAGCAGAATCTCCCCTATCTTACTTTCTCCCCCATGAAATAACTAGCTGCTCAAATTTCTGTTTTTAATAATAAAACTTTTCTGATTCAAATTCCTGTGTTTGACCATATTCAAATCAACTGATAGGAAGAAGATGGTCATAAACAGCCTCTCTTTACCGATAGATTTTTAATTTTTTCTGTTATTATCAGATTTAGAACCAAATTTTCTAAAATTTTTCTGGTTATTCATGAATTCACATAACTTTACTGATTTATAGTGATTCCTGTGTAACCACAGGGTCAGCTCAAACTGTGAAGGAAAAGCCGAGCTGGTCTAACAAGGTAACTCACAAGTCTAGGAATGTGAAGGAGAGGCTGTGCTGGGCTAACAAGATAACTCACAAATTTAAGTATCGGAATACCGATCTGAGTTCTGCTGGACTAACTCGTAAATCTAAGTTAATTAGTGTTGGTTTGCTGTTCATGTTTTTTTTGCTAGCCAGCTGGATTTTCAAAGAGATATATCTTGCTTTGGAATGTTGGTTTGCTGTCTCCCTGCCTCCACTTTTGTGATAATGATGCTGCTAAAGCTGTTCCATGCCTATTGGCCGAATACCCCAAGCTTGTACTTTACCCTATAAACCTCATGCACACGTCTTGGAGGTGCTCAGAGCTTTGGAGCAGAAGCCCCACTGAGCCCGCCGGCGTAATACATCTGAGTACTCCAACCCTCCGAGTGGTGCTTGTTTCTTGGCTGGCCTGTCATTTCTGTAACAAAACTGGTTAGTCTATCAATAACAAGATACAGAGTGCTTTTTCAGAAACAACAGAATAAAACTGCAAGTCATATTAAGCTGAAGCATGCACAGGGGAGAAAATTCTGAAAATTCAGAAAACACCTGGAACCAAAGTTTCCACAGAACCAGGGGATCAGGGCATGACTAGAACATGAATGTGGGAACCCTTTTAGAAGCAACAGATCTGCTGTCCAGGAATATCAGATGCTGAAGCCCCCTTTACTATACCTTACCACAGGGGCCAAGTTCCAAAGCCCTTCAACGGAAATCTGCCACACCAGTGCTTCTGCATACCAACCTTCCTCCCCTAGCTCATAAAAGATTGACCCAACCTGAGATCAGGCAACACATCTGAGCCTTGCCTCCTGTCTCCTTGCAAGTCAACCTTCCAGTAAAGCTTTTTCTTTTCCCAAACCCAATGCTATAGTATTGGCTTCTCTGCACATCAGTCAGTGAGCCATTGCTTGGTAACACCTACACATGATATTTTTTTCCCCAAATTCCTATGGGGACATTATAAAATGCTTTACTCTTTGTGGAATTTATACTGATATTTTACCAAGTTTTCTTGCATCTTGTTTATATTACTAGCTTTTTATTTTTATTTGGTCAATTTAACTTTTTCTGTACATGAAAAGAGACTCCATTAACTTTGAAGAAGGAAAAGCAGGAATTAGAATTAAGGCTCTTTCCTTTAGTACTTCCTTCTGGGCCTATTGTTTTCTTATATATAATTTAAAATAATTATAAAAATAACATCAGTCAGTGTTGATCATGTGCTTATTTTGTGGTGAGCACAGTGTAGTAAGAACTTTATAGATGATGTAGGACCTTGTGGGTCATTGTTAGGTCTTCGGCCTTAGAGGACTTCAAGCAGAGAAATACCCTAACAAGACACTGGTTTCTGGGGAACAAATTGACCAAAGAAACCAAGAACAAAATCAGGAAGACCACTAGAGTAGAAGATAATTTCAAAAAATCTTTACAAGTAAAGATGATGGTCTGGACCTGGGGCTGGTGGTGAAGATGAGAACAGTTCAGATTCTGGATATATTCTGAAGATATAGCTTTCAGTATTTGATCATAGATTGGATATATGATCTAAAACAGTATGAAATCAAAAAATATGAAATATGGATTTTTGGATTGAAGGATAGCAAGAATAGACATTTACTTTGATGGAGGATTTTGAGAGAAACTCTTTTTGGTGAAAATATAAGGAGTTTGGTTATTGTCATGTTATTTTGAGAGACACTAGAATATAAGTGTATAAGTATAAATGTATATACCTATGTATGTATATATAATATATCTTTTAAAAATGTATTCTGTATTTAAATAAATGTCAAGTTAGTGTGTAAGACTGAAAAATCAAACTCTACTTTGGTAAGTTGATAATGGAGTGTTTTCAACATATACAGAGATTGCTTAAAGGAATAAAAGTGGTTATTCATTGCAACAAAGTAAACAGAGTATAAAGGTCTTTTATTAAAGAAATGTCACTCTTACAGTCAGTATTCAGCCAAGAAAATTTTGCTAAAAGTCAAGAAAATCTATAAAACCTATTCCATAGAAGTAATGCATAGAAAAGGCATATTTTACCAGATAATTTTTCAGAAAATTTATTTTATAAAATATTATGAATCTGCAGAGAGGTCCCTTGAAGCTGAAATAGCTAGAGCTCTAGAAATAACTACCTTAAAGGATAAGATTTGAACAGCTGTAGATAGAGAATATGAGAATACAATACTATAATTATTTAACCATATTAGTAAGGCTCTTATATTTTAAATGTGAAAAAACTCGACTCAGACAAGCTGAAAAAAACACCTAGTTTATAAAGAAGATTCATAGTGATTCATGAAGCCAAGAGAAAGACGGGAGCCTTATCTCAGGAGGCACCAGAGCTTTGCTCAGTGCATTTATGTCATTCTTGTGTTTTTCTCCCCATAGACAACCTTTTCTTTTCTTTCTCCTTCATGGAATAATAGTGTTCTATTATTTCATAGTTTTGATGCAGGAAAAATGGATGTGGGGTGTGAGGAGGGCCGTGTCCCAGGCTTTGGTTGAGCCCCTGGAACATGCCCTGCCAGGTGTGGGTCCTTCGCTTCTTGCAGGAAAGAATTCAAGAGCAAGCTGCAGTTGAGTAAAGATAGATTTATTTAGAGAGATACATCAAAAGGCAAGAGAAAGACCACGAAGTGTGGGAGTTGGGTGCTCAGATTAAAAGTAGGTACATACTCCATAGACAGAGTGCAGGCCTCCTCTGAAAGAAGAGAGAGAGAGAGAGAGGCCCTGAGGGGCAGTGTTGCCCGATTTAATGGGCTTTGGTAGCTTCATATGCAAATAAGTGGAAGGACCAGTTTAACTAGCCTGGGGAAGGGGCTGGGATTCCCAGGAAGTTGGCCATTTCCCACTCTTTGACTTTTTGTGGCTAGCCTTGGACTGTCATGGTGCCTGTGGGCATGTTATTCACCATGTTAATACATTACAATAGGCATATAATGAAGCTCAAGTTCTACTAGAAGTTAACTCTCCCACCATCTTGAGCCTCAAGGCCTACTGGGGGTTGAATCTTTCACCGTTTTGATGTTACTTGCTGTAGCATTCCTTGAATGGCTGTGCCCTGCCCCCTTCCTGTCTCAGTTTCATCACTTACAAAGATTGGCCCTTTCTCTGTCCTAATTGCAAATGATTAGGAGAGACGCTTTGATCAGGCCTACTCCAGTCAAATATCCATTCACTTGGTTAGGAAGAGTATAGTACAAATACAACTGCCAGGGACGGTCACCCATGCATTGTGGCCGAGTCATTCACAGAGAAAGGCGTTCAACAGATTATGCACTTATTAGAAGAAGGGGCAAGTAGGATGAGGACCTAAGTAGGAAATGAACCTGCAGTGAAAAGAGAAGTCAGTCAGCAAATGGTATAGAAGAGAGACTATTAACCTGGCTATTCTTGGGTAAGAGATTCACCAGTAATAAAACGGAAGGCATTTGGCACTAAAGCACTTGGAACTACACTGTAATTTTCTCCATATATTATTTTCAAATTGAAATACATGTATTTATACACACACATATATATACATTTATATATCATTAGACATAACATGTTTATTTAATATCTAGTTATCATTGCTATAGGTATACACATAAAAAATAGACATATTTAAATAAAGTTGTCTTTTCAGAGATTGATTCTATTGTTAAGTTAAAAAAATCTCAGTTAATTGTAGCTGGTTAGATGAATATCTTAACCCAGTGGAATTAACCAATTTGAGAAGTTAGAATCTTGATGCCCAGAGTTTTAATAGACAAGCATCAGTATTTGCATAATAGGCACTAATCAGGTCCTATTTTACTTGATAATGCCTATCCACAAAATTTATGCTTCTTTTTATCAAGTAGCTCCTGGTGGTTATGACTAGTGTCCACTGAAATAAATGCACAGCCCAAAAGTTGAGAGTCATGTTTTATTTGGTGGACATTTCTGAGGACTTGAACCCCTTCAAGCCCAGAATGACAGCCTCTCAGATCGCTCTGAGGGACGGCTCTGAAGAGGTAAGGAAGGAGCTAGGATACAGAGGAGTTTTACAACATAGACCAGGTAGGTGGAACATTAGAAGATTACTTGTTAACTAAAGAAAACCAGACACCTCAAGTTAAAGAATTTAGTGCTTTTCTATATATGGGAGGAAGCAAACATTTGGGCTCATTGAATTCATTCCTTTGACAAGCAGCTAGCTATCTAGGGCCAGTATCCTGTCCTTTCTTATTCTGAGTCCCCTCAGGGTGCACCATTGTGAGTGGCTGCAGAGGCCAGGCTGCAGGCTTGTCTTCACTGTGGGGTGGCGGCAGCCGCTGATGACTTGATGGCTTCAGCATTCTTTGTTTACTGATATGGCTTGCGGTATTTTTCATTCACAATAGCATTTCCACAGTAAGAATATTTTTGGTGGAGTGAAACTTTACTGACTCCTATTCCTTGAGATAGGGAAAATTACGTCAGCTTTCTCAGTCTTTGATACTGTCACATAATCTCGTCCATAGGTTTCTCTCATTTTATTATTTTATTTAATCTGTTTTCTATATTTAATGAGCAGGAAATGGAGAGGCTAAAAGAAAACTAGATTTACTGAAACACAACTTATTCAGAATATACCCAGTTTGAACAGGTGACACAAGAAATACTACTTTATTACTATGTATATTGTATTAGAATAAACTATTTCATTACACTTAGAAAATATAAGTATTTTATTAAATTGCATTTTAAATGGGCAATTGAAATAAACATAGGATTGGTTTTTACTGTGTCATATAGAGAACAGTAATGTAAAATTTGCATTGATGGTGGTAAAACATATTTGACAGTTAAGCCCTTGTATCTATAAGTGCGTTGTGGATATAATATTGTAGCCTATATGTTTGCATAAAGTGAACTGGGTAACAAAATGAGAGAAATTAATTTTTGAGAAGTAAAAAGGCTCTTATTTGGTTAAAAAATTATTTGCCATTCTGAATTGAATCTGCATATTAACAGCTTTCATTAATATTGCCATTCAGACCTTATGTACTGTTCATTTCCAACTGTCTACAGCTTTTTCTTGATCTAAAAAATGCAAATCTACTTTTGAGATTCTGTATGTGTCTGATTGCCTTGAAAACTATGAGGGATTCTTTAGAATGTAAGACCTGAATCATTAAAGGGTTTATTTTGCATCTTATGCATTCAAAAGGTTTGGAATTTATTTTGAAATGTTGCAAAGCACACCAGTGTCTCATGGGTTTTTACTCCCTAAACTCACATTCTCAATGAATGATTTTTTTCACTCAAAAAACTCTACCTGGGCATAAGGTATACAAAATAAAAGATGAGGCAAATTTCCTCTGAGTATAACTTTAAATCACATTAGGGAAGAGGCCAATATTTATGTTTAAAAAACTAATTCAGAAGTTTATAGATATATGCTTTACTAGAGAGTATGTTAACTTAGTACCTGTTCTGGTATCAAGTTTTACCTAAATTGTCTCTATATTGCTTTAAGTCTAGAAAAATATCTTACAGACTTGTACACAATAGTTAACTTCTAAAGTTTATCCTAGTGTATTGAATCATGAGCTTCTAGAAGTTACAATAATTTGTCATTTCATTAAAACTATTTCACGAGGACCAAATATTTGAGATTGAATTGGTAGAGTGAATACAGGACATTGAAAAACAACTTCTTGTTTTAGTCATAGAATTAATGGTTATTTGGAATAAGGTGTAAACAAATTGTGATTCTAAGTTCAAATTATTCCACTTGAGTTTTATCTTGGAAAATCCCAAACTAAAAATCTAAAACAGTTCTATCACTGGTTTCTTTAAATAAATTTTATTTGGAATTGTTAAATATTTACTTAATAAGCTTTTCCATAATGGTTTTAATGGCAAAATCACTACATTGAATATACAAAATAATTTCTTTTTCACTTATATTGAAATAAGAAAATAACCACATTTGGAAAACAATTTCTGCAAACTAAATGATGTGTTAACATACTGAAACTTATTAAGAAATTGTTCAAATTCAGGCTTAGAAATTTAAGTCTGAAAATACCAATATAAAGAGAGGATCTATCAGAGCAAATGCAGTTTTTCCAATTCTCCTTTAAAATCCAGTGGAAAGATGGGAAAAGATTACAACTGGAAACATGAAAGAAAATTAAGATTGCTGCCCAACTCCATGTTAAGAAAGGATTTCTGTTTTCTGCAAGCCCTGTGGAGTTGAACTGAAAATCCCAGTCAATGGCAAGATGCCTGTTGGCACGGAACATGTAGCATGAAACAAACCAGCTATAGAGATACACTGAATTAAGGAGGGATGGCCTTACAAGAATGATATTTACATATTGGTATGTAATCCAATCAAGTTAACAACTCAGGTTTGGGCACAGACAGGAAGGATCAAGGACTAGGAGCCGGAGGTGGGGTCAAATTCTGGGCACCATTGTTGTTGCTGGTGTTGTTTTTCACTAACTTTCCTTCTGTACAGAAGAGAAAGGAACTTGACTGGTACAAACAGTATAGGTAAAAGAACTGTGCACACTATGTGGTGTAACAGGAACTAACAAGTATTGTAGGTCAATTATACTTCAAAAATACACAAACAATCCCACAGAAAAAAAGATCAGATTTGTGGTTACCAGATGTGGGAGGTAGGGGGAAGAGGAATTAGAGGAAAGTACAGAAATTTAAAAAAAAAGAAAAAGAAAGAAAAGAACCTTGCATACACAGAGATTAGTTAGCAAAGTTTAATTTTAGGTATATATGTTCTCCTTAGAGAATGACTAATGAAGAAGAAAATAGAGTTGGACCTATGGAAATATATTGTAGTCTAATAAAGAGGAAACTGTATTTTGAAAGTGGAATGAAAAAGTGTACCTTTTAAAAATGATTTATTGTAGTAATATTTTAGAAATCTGTTTGGTATTTTAATGAGATTCAAGAAGGCTCTATGAAATAGTAGCACAGAGAAATAAGGAAAGAACAATGTGCAATTATAAAGAAGACCACATGTCGTGTAGGTACAGAAACTAGCTAAAAGGTTTTACAGTGGGTTGTAGAAATTGAAGTGTCCAAGGAAAAGCTGTAAGTGAACAAACAAACCGAAGCATTCCCAAGAAGGGAACAAACTAGCAGCTGGAGGTTGGGACCTTGTCATTAGTTCTGTTCTGTAAATATGATTCAGCCACTCCATCTTTGGTTCCACAGATCAAATCCTGAGTCAATTAGGTGGACTCCTTCAAGTCTATGATTTTATCTTTCTTTATCACATGGTCTCTCTGATTCAATCAGTTGTGGCTGAAATAAATGTGATTTTGTGGATTACCAAAATCTGTAGGCTGAATGGAAAGGTATCAACTGAGAGGAAAGGGCAGTTGTCCTACTGCATCCCAGCTCTTTGGCAGACTAACTGTAAACAGCAAAGAGTAGAATGAGCCTTGCAGGCAAAACAGTGATGTGGGGAAGTGATGTACTGTGATGAAAGCACACGATTTTTAAAAAACGATAAAAATAATAAGGACCATAAAAAATGGTGATAGAGGTCTATCCACAGGTTGTTAAGTTTTCCTGAGGGGAAAAAAAGAACAATTAGAAGAGTAGTAATAATAAAATGCATGCTTGAAGAGACTTCTGCTAAGCTTAAATTAAAAAAACAAAAAACAAAAAACAATCCAATGAACATATCATATTGTAGGCAAAATTAATAAAAACAAATTTGTATCCAGAAATAATTGGCTATTTTTTTCTTCTAATGATAAAGATAAGGAATAACATAATACCTATGTAAATCTAGGCAAGAAGGAGATACCCTAGGAAGGAATAAAATGCCACTATCATCTTCTCCTTTGCAATTTTAATAACCTGAACTCTATAGAAAAAAAATCTATGTGAGTTCTAAAAGACAAAGTCCTTGACTCTAGTTTCATACTCAACAATTGGTCTTCTTTGCCAAGTTCACACTGCACAAACATAAAAAAGAAAGCATACATTGCTGAAGCTCTAGAACAATATGACAGATGAAAGCCAAAAATATCAGTTGTGACAGTAAATGTAAATGTTTTAGCTTCTCTACTGAAAGACAAAGATTCTCAGATTGTGTTTAAATCCTAAATAGACAAATACAATTAATTTGTAGCACTCTTAAACCAAAATAATTTAAAGTATAGATATGGTGAATCAATTAGAAATGGCTGCAAGTTGCCACTCCATCCCCTGTCATGCCCAGATAATTTTCACTGGCAAATAAAGCCCATGGAAGAACTTTTTGCCCAATTACATATAGCAAAATCACTTCCTCTGAAAAATTTTCATGTTCTTTCTTAACACTTTCACCAAAATCTGATTTAGATGTGTTTTCTTTATGTTTACATGGTGTCTTCTATTGCATTATCATAGACAGCATTTCATTGTCTATTGTAGTGACCACCTGCAGCGACTTACCTCTCATCTCCATGGTTACAGAGGGGGCTTCAATAGCAGCTTTGTTCATGCAGTAAGACCAGTCTCCTGGTCATAACTGAAGAGACTATTTTGAAAACATTGGTTTGGAAGCAGAAAGATACATAATTTCTTAGGGAAGTTGAATCTGTGAGAACCTTGGTGGCCTATTTTTTTTTTTTTCCTGATGAACCATGAAGGGAGGGTTGAAAAATCTGGAAAGAAAGAATTAACATGCAAAGAGAAACAGATGAAGGGTGAGGAAAGAGCTCTGACAGGGTTATCTGTTTCTTATCTCATTCTAACTCAGCTGCCTCATTGTTTTGGGGTTCTGAGAGACCTACTTTATCCTTATAACAAATTCCCCTGTTTACTTAGGTGTTCAAGGTGACTTTTTGTTTCTTCAGTAACCATTATGTTGAGTAAATCAGATTCTGAATTTTTTATAATACACATTTTTTGTATCGACTGTTCTTTTAAATCAACTCTTGGAGCTTTGTCTTCACACTACATTTGGATGGAATGTAGAGCAACTGTCATTACTTTTCCAGTTACTCTTGGATAGTAAAATGTAATACAAATACTTTAAGTAACAAAATTCACTTTAAATTGTGTTAATTAAAATATTCAGTCCCATACAATAATAAAACATCGACAACTATTATAAATGTAAGACGCTTTCCTCCCACAGCCAAGTCACGCTTTAGGCAGAAACCTACAATTGAGGACTGGAATGAGAGGTATAATCAAGTTTTTAACCTCTTTTTTCATCTAAACTCTATTTTCCTTCTCCTGTTAATCACAGTTGTGATTTTTCTAGAGTAAAGGAGAAGAATTGTGAGCAGAAACATTATTTTAGTGAATCTAGCTTGGCTATGATACAATTGGAACTGGCAAATACTTAAAGTTGCTTGTCCTACAAACTCTTTTATGGGTTATTTAGAAATTTTTCTCTCTTTGACTCTTTTATCAGTAGTTCCCAAGATAAAGCCTAATAATCCTTTTTTCACCTCTAGATGTGTGGTGTTACCTCATATTCTTTCTTCTGAATTATAAATATCTCTCCATGAAGCTCTTTTGAACATGACCAAAGATGAATCCAAAGCAGCTTTCTTTTGTATGTCATTTGCATATTGTTCATAGGAAACAGGTATCTTTTACCTACAGAAATGTGTAAACTGATTCCAACAAAGTCCCCTACCCATAGTTTCACTGTCAACTCAGGCAGTTAGTCAGTATCTACCTCTTTAAACTTTCTGAGCTGGTCTACCCTGTCCTCCAAATGTTGGATACATATGATACTTTATGAAGTTCCACCCAAATTCTTTTTGTGCTTAGTTTGGTATAAGGAATAAGCATATAATCCTAGAACCCATCCTTGTTGTGTGGGGATGGAGTAAGGAGGTAGGACGGAAAACATAGCTTGACCCACAAAATTCCCCTCTAGAATCTTTCTCCAATTTCTCATGCTTTTCATGAAGTCAAGGGGGATGAGTGATTTAATAATCACAAACACAATTTGTTGTCTCCTCCTACTTTTTTGCAAGTCCAACATGGAAGGATGTGGCACCTAATTTTGGAATGTAGGCCTAAAATTCAAAAAAATCTATTTGAAAATGTGAATATTTTAAAACAAATATAACATTAACCAATACGTATTTACAATGTATGTTCCCCATTAGTCATGACAAGGGCAAGGCCCAAATCTTTGAGTTAACTTGAGGATTCTCAGCACCTAGTTGCATACCTTGCACATAGTATGAGGTAAATAAATATATTTTTAGGATTAATGATTAAGGTCAGGTAAAATTTTAATTTAAAAAGTATCCAAATAATAGAACAATGTTTGACTTTGAGAACTGGTATATATAAGATTGTCAGAATTAAATCCATTCATGCATGGGGATAATTTAGGGGACAGATTTCAAGAAAGACCCTCAGATGACCACAGGAAAGAGGACTTCAAATTTTGAATTATCTTTGAGTGAGACTGTTCTTCAATAGATTGCCTGTGGACTTCGGGGAACCAACTAAGGGAAATGATCACAAAGAGATATTGACTATAGAATAAGTGATATTAATTTTGCTTATTTACTTAAAGATAAATGATGCTGATATCAAGATTTTAACATTTGGGGGAGCATAGTAGGAGAGGAAGTTTCTCAAAAAAGAGAAAGTAAGTTTGTAGACAATAGAGCCATAACTAATGAACAAATTTCTATTTTTCCTTTTTTTAAAAACTAAAACCACAAAACTTACATATTCATAGCATATTTATCTAGTAGTTTGGGGTTCAAGAGTTTCAAATCTTTATAATTGATCTTATAGTTTTATTTTCATTATTTCCTTGGAAGAACACAACTTTCTGTGTAAGGACTGTATCTGCCAACACCAAGATATGGGATCTTTGAATTGAGGTGTTGCCTCATTTCTCTCTGTTAGGTTTTTCAGATAAATTTTAGAAATACTAGACAGTCCTTTTTAAAGCTCTGTATTATTTCAGAAATATTTCCTTAGCATTTTTTCTATTTTGTATTTGACCTATGTTTTGAATGCTATATTGCTCTGACACTCAAGGCAAATAAAAAATATATTTCTGACAGATTGGATTGTTGTCTTTTTTCTAGCCTGGAATTCATGTAAAATTTGACACATGATTTAAGAACAGATTCAAGAACAATTTTCCATAAACTTTTGCATTTTACTTCTTGCCAGTTTAGAAGCAGTCTACTCCATTTTCAGCTATAGCCATAAATAGATAATATAAGCAGTATAAGATCAAACTTCAAACAAAATATAGAGTGTTATAAACTACACTAGAGAATAAGTGGTGGTTTGGATAAAATATATTTTTTGTCCATATGCCACATAGTATGATAGAAACTTCATAAGATTATTTCCTTTAAACTTCCTAATAACCCTGTGAGTTAGGCATTATACCTATATTTAATGAGTGAGCACACTGAGTTTAGAGAATTAAAATTGTTCATTAAAGATCTCTCAACTAATAAGTAATATGCTCAAAACTCAAACCAATATTTCTTTAATTGCAAAGTGTATGAGTTTGCCTCTTTAATAATCACATTACATAAATTTATTTTAGGCTGCATTTTTCTAAATGCCAATTTCTTGATATATTTGTTTGTTAGACAGCTACTAGCCTGAAAGGAAATATTTGATGTACAATATAATTCACTGTTGTGACTTTTATTTAAATACTATATATATTAAAATCAAATAAGTAAAATGGATGCCATTTAAATGAGGGATAAAAATTAAAGTATGTCTGAGAAGTGATAATTATCAAAACTTCCAACTTTTTGATGCTATTAATAGTTGGATTGCTTACTTCTCCATTAAAAATGATGAGAAAATGCATGCAATTTTTATTAGATTAGTAGTATTTTTCAAATTACTGTTGCTTTATCTCATTAGCAGAATGAACTCTGTTAGCCAAGCATATTTCATTAATCTACTGTTACAGAAATGCCATGGTTGCTAGTCTTTAAAAGTATTAACTTCTAAATGTATACCAATGACTATAGCTAAGTTATTTATTTTTAAGTAAATATTTTGGAGCATTGATTAATATAATACATATTTAAATATTATTAAAGAATAAATGGCTCAGAATAAACCATCTGATGTTATTACTTAAAAAGTAGTTATTGTACATCTCCATTTGAGATTTATTCTTTCTCTCACTAATTTCTTCAAATGTATATGTGGAATAGTTCCATTTTGAACTTTCTATGCTATGTGCTAAAGTATAAAGGAGAGTGAGATAAAGTAATGCAACTCCTGCCCTCCGGTGGTTTATATTTGAATAGGGGGAGGTAAATTGAATGGAGGATGTTCTTTGAGGACATAACAAAGAGGAACATGATCAAGATTTTAGAAAACTGTCTTGAGTAAGTGATGATTCAGCTGAGGTCTAAAGGATAGTTGTACAGTATATTTGTTAAGAAAAAGGTTGTGGAAAAAGACCATTCCAGACAGAGGGAGTACATATATAAAGGAGAGACTACAGTGACCCAGAGGAAGAGAAGGAAAGTGAGAGTAATAAAATATGGAGAAAAGTGGGCCAGCTTCCATATAAGTCTGGGGAAGATGACTTTTCATAAACTAGTCCTTGCAGGTCATGTGAAGAGTTTTATCCCATAAGCAATGTGAAGTTCTTGAAGAGTGTGGCCTTATTACAATAAATATTTGCAAGATTTAACTAGCTATACTTTACAGAATGGTTTGTAATGCAGCTGCATTGACAGAAAAAAATAATTAGCAGGCTGATATGTAGTAGACAAGGCCAAAGATGAAGGTGGTATTGACAAAACTAATGGAAGTAGAGATGGAGGGATATGGACAGATTTAAAAATATTTTAAGATGCAAAAGAACTTATAATGGATTTTTTATTTATTAGAGTAAACATTTTACAAGCTACATGAGAAATACAAAAAAGAAAATAATACGATTTTTGCATTTTAAATAACATGATAAATTTTGGATCATAAGACATTCACTTAAAAAATCAATATAGCTATTCAAAAGGCTGGTGGGTACATGAAAACATGTTCAACAGTGTTAGTTGTTTACTTCTCCTGATCTGAGATATTTGGATTCTGAAAGAAGAAACATTCTTCTTTTAATATGGCTGCACAGCGAGGAACTATCCTTGTGGGAAATGCCCCAATTAAGACAGACAGAAAGAGGGAACCATTGGAGAAATATTTGAGAATATAGGGTAGGTTCTTAACCATGGAATAAGATTTCAGATTTTACTGAGAGAAATTTTACAACAGAAATGAAGAAAGACCATCAGAAAATGGAAAATGGTACTGAAATGAGAATTGAGGATATGATTGATTATCCCAGTGGCTCCCACCGCAGGTATTACCCAACGGCTCCTACCTCAGGTATTAACAAGGAAATCAATAATGTGGATTAAGTCCCATTAGTCACTTAGGTAAGGCTATGCAGGCCCTTGAGCCAACAGTACCCAAGGCACAGCCATGTCCTGTAAGGCCCAAATTGTTTTGGTTTAAATAGTTAATTTACTGCTTTGTTTGTAGTTGGTGGTGGGAGGTGAAGCACTTTCAGCAGTACCTTGAACCACAGAGCAGGCAAGTTAGAGCCACATGACCTCACAGTAAGATATTTTCAATGATCTGAAGCACTTCTGTGTTCTGCATTATGTTGGAATGACCATTGATTGTGTGGTTCCTCCATTGCATGACAATAGCCATGAAGGGGTTCTTCTTTTATACTCACGTTTTATTATTCTCAATCCAGAATATTAATGAGAATGTTCTATCAAATATTGATTAATAAATCATACCCTTGTGTTTCTCAAGCAATAACCCTAGCAGAAGAGTATAAATTCAGATATTCCTCTTGAGGTGATTTCTTAAAGCAAAGACCAAGTTTTTGTTGCTTGTAGCATTGCTACATGATTGTGAATCATAAAACAGTGGCTTTTTATTCCTTCTGGGACCCACTTTCTCAATTCAACTGTCTAATGGAATGCCACATTTTTCACAAGAACCAGAAATAGAATTACTGGAATCACTCAAGTTTTGAAAATTAAAAGATGAAATAAGAACCTAGCAGCCATTTATCAAAGGTAGAAATCTTTTCTTTGATTTTTATGCATTTAAATATTTATATTTTTTATAAAAAATAAATATATTATGGAGCAGAATGCAGAATTTATAAGGCATGACACTTAATGTACATTTTGTGCTTGAAATAGAGTGTTTTCATTATCCAGTGCTATTGTGGATGTTTCAGTAGGGAATTATTTGTAGGACTGCAGATGGAATTATTACAAATACAACCTTATGTCATTTTGGCTAGTCTGGTTTGGTAATAGTTGATATTTTCATTCAAATTTCCCTAAATGGTATTTTAATGATTTTTCTCCCACACCTCATCTTCCTTATCTTCCTTTCCTGCTCCAGAATCTACAAACATACCCAAGGGAAGCGAAAGGTAAACAAATAAAGAGGAAGATAGCAGACATATAGATAAGATAGGAGAACAAAATTCATGCTGCAAGATAGCAAATCCAAATGGGGATGTGATAAGTCCACTCCATTTCTAGGGAGGCAAAAAACACCAAGGAGTATCTTTAATGGGGTCATTCAGTACTAATACAATCTTATTGTCTTTGATGTTCTTCAAAACTCTGGAATATCTTGTCCCACCCAACTTAAAGCATGGTATTTTGTGGAAGGAGGGGATGTTTTCCTTGCTAGAAGCTTATCTTCTATCGACACTAAAATCAGCCTGTCTTATCCTCTGCTCAGTAATGCTAGGTGATGCAGAGAATGACTCAATAGTCAATCTGTGCTGTTGACTTGTTTCAAATCTGGTCCTGGTGTGCCTTTCTGAAACATAGCTCCATCTTTATTCACATCCTGCAGGTACTATTCAAACTAAATATGTGTAATTTGACATGAAGTTCCTTGCTAGCCTGCTATTTGGGCCTTATCTACTAGGTCACAATTCTGTGAGAGAGTTTGGGAAATGTCTCCAGTCCTCTTGTGTCTACACACATAATACCACTGTTCTACTCTACAACTACAACTTAATGACAGTAAGAGTCTTCTTTATTAATCTTAGTTGTATCCTAGTGTCTGAATAATGGGCTCTGTCCAATGTAATTCCTTAAAATAAAGTGGAATAAACCTTCTTCCCAGGACCTATTTCCAGGAATTGGGAGAAGGGTGCAGTGTCCCCTGTAACACGGAATCCTCCTTTTCCTTCATTTCCCATCTTTCTCTTCCATAGTTCTGTGGGTCTTAATGTATTTAGGAAGAGAGAGCAGCAATTATAGTAAAAGCTTTCACTATTTGGGTTTTTTTCTTAAATATATCAGACTTCAATCTAGATCAGCAGCTTTTTTGCTCAGAAGTTAAATATTTCTCACATATGTTCTCAGGTCCCTCTCCAACAGCTTCCATTGGCTCATGCCTCATGACAAAAATGAAAGGTGACAGATGGAGGGGTGGTGTTGGAGAAAAGACTGCTTCAGGTAATACATCACCATATTATCCTGCTGTATATTTTTTTTTCTTCTGTGTAAGATACAACATGTGTAAAGGCATAAATTCTTATGCTGTTTTCTGAAAATGGTTGTTGTAATAACTAGAACTTTTAATAAGACTTACCAAAAGACCAGCCCATTTCGAACAATGTTTTGAAGCTAAGGGAAATAGCATTTCAGTTTCTTAGATTAACTTTTCAGTGGCATTCTGCTAACTCTTCTTGGCAAAGACTAGCTCTTGGCTGAAAAAGAATATCTCAAGGGAAGCAAGGATCTGTGTGCCTGTGGGTACCCAGCAGGAAATTCAGTGGAAGCAATTTGAGGGCTGATCAGCATCTCTGAGCACAGATTGGACTGGAGAGGGAGGTCAGGGAAGAAAGGAATGGTCAAGATCTCTCTGCAGATTTTCCAGAGGATTTCAAACCAAGAAGACATTGCTAGGCCCCTCTGTGTCAAAAGCACAATTTTGAATAGCATACACTTAACATGTTCAGTAATTTTATCTCTAAGCACACAAATATATGCCTGTGTTAAACTTTAGAGCTTGTAGTACTATTTCCTTTCTTTTATTCCAGTTAGCATTTTATGCCCTAGTTTATTTTCTTCTTATTATTTGACTTAATTTAAATTTTTTTGCATATTTATTTTTTCCTTTTAATCTTTTAGTCCTTTTGTTTTTATAATCTCAGTGTTAATTGTTCTTAGTTGATTTATCTTTTCTTACATTTTTGTAAGACTTTTATCTCATGTTTACTTTGTTCTTGTATTACTTATTTACCTAGTTTCTTCTTACCACCTTTAGGCTTTGTTTTAATTATTTCCTTTTTATGTTATCTATTTTTTATTGTAGTTTTTAATTTTTTATTATCTTCTTTTCTTTTTCTTATCTTTATTTTAGTTTATCTTAATAAAACAAGCAGAGAGCACTAAAACATGTGGGGAGAGACATGAACAAAGCCTGTCTAGGCCCAAAGAAAGGGGGAGTTCTCCCTTTTTCCTGTCCATTTGATTGTTCTTGTCTCTTTCAGGGGTTGAGCCTCTACTCTCAAACTTCTTATCTTGAAAGCCTCAATTTAGAAAGGCAGTGTGGTACCGTGGTTAAGTCATGGGGATAAAACAAAACTTGAGTCACGTTAGAACTGTGCTGCTAAGGATGTTACCTAGCCTCTGCCACTTGAAGTTTTCTCTTCGGTAGTCTTAACAATAACTTTCAAATGGTGTGTGGATTAATTCACTTGAAGAATATTTACCAATTTCTGATTTCCCTTCTTCACTAATAAAAAGTCTAGGATTTGAATAACACTCAATCATGTTTCTTTCTCTATTACCCCTTAACAACCTGTATCTACCCTCCATTAAGCAGCTGATATTGATCTCCCTTCTGTCATTTCTAGGCCAAATAGGCTATCATGGGTGATTTCATTCTTTCATTAACCTTCTGTTTTTGTTTTTGTTTTTATTATTTTCTGACTCCTGTAACTTTTCCTCACCTTGCCAAGAGAGAGACCTGTCCTCTAAACAAGGTCTGAAACCCTGAATTCCTGTTAAAATCGCCTAGAAGAGCCAAAGTGCTACCTATGGGCTGGTTCCTTTATTCCTGTAATATTTGTCCACTTACATTGTTCACTGATTCCAACTAGTCCTAACCGAGCACCATATTCCACTAACAGATTTTAATAATATCCAGTATTAACTGAGTATGCTTTCTACTTGGTCTCAAATTTCTTTGCTAGAATGCTGTGAAATAAAATATTGAGGAAAGTCTCTGATTTATAATTTTAGAAGGTAATATCCAGGGCTTACTTTTGGGCAACATAATTATGAGGATCGTAAATAATATTGTGTGTGAGTTTATTTCCTATGGAAAATGGGGCTTGCATGGGTTTCACTGGTGTCTATCTCAGTGTGCTAATACAGTAAAAATATGGCTAATATAAATATAGACTGAGGAAATTAATATCAATTATTTTTAGATCATTTAGTCCCAATGTGAGCTTATTTCAACATATGTTTTTTCTCCTCATTAAATAGAGGCTATATCATAATGTCTTTAACTTCAGGATACATTCATATTAACTAAAATGTGATTCTCTGGAAAAGGCAGTAAGCCATATTAATGTATTTTGGGAAAGTCTATCTTTTACAAAACTCAACAGATCATTTGTTTACACAGGTCACTTACATTAACTAACTTATATTCTAAACTGCAGTGTTTTATTAAACTGAAGCTTTTTTCTCCTTTTGCCAAACAATTCTGGAGAACAGTATAGGTATTTTGCGTACAATTATATTGGTAATTGAATTTTTCATATCTGGATGATATGCAGTTGGTTTTCTTCCAGATGCTGAGATATGAGGAGGATAATGTTTGAATATCAAACAATGTGCTCCATAAACAAGGCACATTCTTCTAAGAATCATGATCCAGTTTCTCACATGAAGTAGAATTCAAGATTTTAGATGTCAAAGTCAAATCCAGCTCTTGTATCCTAGTGCTTAGTCTCAGACATCAAATAGAACTTCTAACAGTCAGCTGACAGAGATACTTTCCACTAACTGCCTTCCAAAAGTATTTGTCATTCTTCATTAGATTTTTTAAAAATTATTTTAATATATTGTCCTCTTTGTCCTTTGACTTCTCAACATTCAAAAACAATTCAAAACAATTATTTCTGCATCAGTAGCACTATTTGTCACATCAATTCTCTTGTCATTTACAACCTACTGTATATGACAACATTTCAAGGATACATGCTAGCACATTTTTGAGATCTTACAATTAAAGCTTTCACATTATTTTTTTTCTTTTACGGAAGATTGTTTTGTAAGTTCAATAGGAGAACATAGTTTTCCATTTTCATCAACTGAATTCCAGATATAAATAATATTAGTGTTTTCCTCTTATTTATATATATATATATATATAAACATTTTTTATTGAGTTATAGTCATTTTACAATGTTGTGTCAAATTCCAGTGTAGAGCACAATTTTTCAGTTATATATGAACATATATACATTCATTGTCACATTCTCTTTCGCTGTGAGCCACCACAAGATCCTGTATATATTTCCCTGTGCTACACAGTACAATCTTGTTTATCTATTCTACATTTTGAAATCCCAATCCCTTCTGACCCCCCGTCCCCCTGGCAACCACAAGTTTGTATTCTTTGTCTATGAGCCTGTTTCTGTTTTGTATTTTTGTTTTTTTGTTTTTGTTTTTGTTTTTGTTTTTGTTTTTTTAGATTCCATATATAAGCGATCTCATATGGTATTTTTCTTTCTCTTTCTGGCTTACTTCACTTAGAATGACATTCTCCAGGAACATCCATGTTGCTGCAAATGGCGTTATGTTGTTGGTTTTTATGGCTGGATAGTATTCCATTGTATAAATATACCACATCTTCTTTATCCAGTCAGCTGTTGATGGACATTTAGGCTGCTTCCATGTCTTAGCTATTGTAAATAGTGCTGCTATGAACATTGGGGTGCAGGTGTCATTTTGAAGTAGGGTTCCTTCTGGATATATGCCCAGGAGTGGGATTCCTGGGTCATATGGTAAGTCTATTCCTAGTCTTTTGAGGAATCTCCATACTGTTTTCCACAGTGGCTACACCAAACTGCATTCCCACCAGGAGTGTAGGACGGTTCCCTTTTCTCCACAGCCTGTCCAGCATTTGTCATTTGTGGACTTTTGAATGATGGCCATTCTGACTGGTGTGAGGTGATACCTCATAGTAGTTTTGATTTGCATTTCTCTGATCATTAGTGATATAGAGCATTTTTTCATGTGCCTATTGATCATTTGTATTTCTTCCTTGGAGAATTGCTTGTTTAGGTCAACATATGCAAATCAATTAAAGTGATTTCTTTTAGTGACATGTAATATACCCCTAATACTACCATGATGAATTAACTTTCTTGGACTATTTTTATTATAAGTAGATTCCTTATACTTACCATGTCCCTTCGATTGATTAAATGAAATAAGTATGAGGTACAAAAAGCAGAAAAAGCATTTCTAAACACAACTTGGCTTAATGAGGTTGAGCACTATAATTGCTCAACATTTGAGCAACTTTGAACCTTTTGGGTTTTTTTGAATCCTTTTGGAACCTTTTGGATCTTTTACTTCAAGTGTTAAACCAAGATGGAATCAACCAAAAGATTTCTTTGTTCATTCTTGAATTAACCTAGCTTTGTAGCAGGTAGGAAAATAACACTTGGAAAAGTCTGTATTACAGTGATGCTTTGCAGTAATGACTAATACTATTTTTTTTAATGTGAGTTTACGGTTGACTAAAACATAAGATTAATGTAGCTTACTTTCAATTTTGCAAACATGGCAAAAACAGATCAGACTAATTAGCATTTTCAAATCACTCACAGCATTGTTCATACTTAGTAATTTAGACTTTAGTAATACCCACATCTGAGAATGCATCCTGATTAAATAATTGTTTTATCTCCACATTTAATTCCATATCAAAATCTGAAATGAGAAAGACACCATTCAGGAATGCATAATGCTCATTAAGCTTTATTTGTTCATAAAATCATTTACCTTTCTTACTTGCTTTGGGCTTGAAGGCTCATGTTTATTGTGCTGAATAGCATTAATTTACAAGTAATATGATCTCATTGTCTTTATTTAGGCAGATCCTGACCATAGAACTATTCAACAGAATTATTTCAATTTGAATGACAAAACTTTTCAGCCGCAGTTCTTTCAGAAATTTTGAGGCACATAAATAGGGCAGCTGATTATTGTTCTCCTTGAAAAAGAAACTTTAGATTAAAAAAGGTGGGATCAACATGGTGGAGGAGGGAGACTCTGAGCTCACTTCCTTGCAGGGACACGTCAAAACTACAACTCCTTATAGAACAACCCTCACTGAGAATGACCTGAAGACTAGCAGAATGGCTGTTCTACAACCAAAGCTATAAAGAAAAAGCTACAAGGAATCTGGTAGAGGAGAAGGAGTAGCAATCTAGTCCAGACCCACATCCCTAGCAGGCAATCCAGAAGAAGAGGGGGATATCTCTGACTTCCCTGAGAAGCAAGGGATTTGAGCAGCGTATCAGGCACACCAGCCCTGGGGTCCAACACTGGGAAGGTGAGCCCTCTTTGCTGGCTTGAAAACCAGTGGGGCTTACCAGAGGGCTGTAAGAAACCGAGATGCTGCTCTTGAAGAGCATACACACAAACTTGTTTGCTCCCAGTCCCAGAAAAGAGACATCAGATTAGAAACTGCCTGGTGCTCTGGTCAGCCTTCCAGGACCACCCTAGCATGGCTTACAACCCTCACCAAGCTCCTGCTCCAGCTCCTTCTGCCTCGGCATTACTGCCTACTAAGGCAGAGACTGCCATTGCAATTGTGGAAGCTCACACACCGGAGGAAAAAGTGGAACCGATACAGAGGTGCAGCTCCAAATCCTCAGGCCAAAATCCCCCCCTAACGAAGGCAGAGACCAACATTGCCATCGCACGTGCACTGCACTGGGGAAAAGTAAAGTCAGCTCAGAAGTGCTGCTCCAGCTCCTTGAGCCCTGGCCTGGCCCCCAACCAAGGCAGAGATTTCCATTGAGCTTGGGAAAAGCTTCAGCTCACACTTGGCTTTGCTTCTCTCTCCTCTGACTCCAGCTCTACCTCCCACCAAGGGGGCAGCTGCCAGCACACTCAGGGAGAAGACATGGGCAGTGCATCAGATCCAGCTCTCCCACCAAAGCCACTGGGCACACACAGTCGATGTTTCCACATAAGGACATGCCTTCAAGAGTGGGATTGGTAACTGATTCACCTAATTTCGTGGAGACAAACAGAGAAAGCCGAACAGAATAAGAAGACAGAGGAATTTGTTTCAAATGAAAGAACAAGATAAAAACCTTTGAAGAAACCTTAATGAAGTGAAGATAAATCATTTACTTGCTAAAGAGTTCAAAGAAACAGTAATAGAAATGCTAACTGAACTAAGGAATAGAATAGAGGAACACAGTTAGAACTTGAACAAAGAGCTAGAAAATATAAAAAAGAACCAGTTGGAACTGAAGAATATGATAATGGAAATGAAAAATATACTAGAAGGAATTAACATCAGGTTAAATGATCAGAAGAATGTACACATGACCTGGAAGATAGAATAGTGGAAATTACCCAGTCAGAACAGCAAAAAAGAAAAAACAAACAAACAAACAAAAAAACAAAGTGAGGATAGTTGAAGAGCTCTCTAGTACAACATCAAGCATACCAACATTTATAATATAGGGGTCACAGAAGGAGAAGAGAGAGAGAAATGGACAGAAAATGTGTTTGATGAAATTCTGCCATAATCTGAAGAAGGAAAGATATCTGAGTGCAGGAAGCACAGAATTCCAAGCAAGATGAACCCAAAGAGGTCAACACCAAGACATATAATTACAATGGTAAAATTTAATGAGATAATTTTAAAGGCAGATAGAGAAAAACAATGAGTCTTGTAAGGGACTACCCGTAAGGCTATCACCTGATTTTTCAGCAGAAACTTTGCAGGCCAGAAGGGAATGGCATGGTATATTTGAAGTGCCAAAGAGAAAACAACCTACAACCTAAAATACTTTATCTAGCAAGATTTATCCAGATTGAAAGAGATAAGGAGTTTCCTGGACAAGCAAAAACTAAAAGTTCATTACCAATAAATTGACCTTATAAAAAATGTAAAGAATTTTCTTTAAGTGAAAAAGAAAAGCTATAGCAAGAAATAAGAAAATATATGCAGGGAAAAATCACACTGGTAAAGGCAAATGATATTTCGTATAAGAGGTTAATATCCAAAATATGTAACAAACTCATACAATTCAATGTCTAAAAATCAAATAACCAGATTAATAAATGGGCAAAGGATCTGAATAGGCATTTTGCTGAAGAAAACATACGCATGGCCAACAGGCACATGAAAAGATGCTCAACATTACTAATTATCAGGAAAATGCAAATCAAAACCACAAAGAAATACTACCCTACACCTATCAGAATGGCTGTTGTCGAAAGATAAGACAAGAGTTGATGAAGATATGGAGAAAGGGAACCCTAATACACTGTTGATGGGAAAGTAAATTGGTACAATGATTATGGGAAACAGTATGGGGGTTCCTATGATCCAGCAATTCCATTCCTAGATATATATCAAAAAAAAAAAAAAAGAAAGAAAACATTAATTCAAAAAGATATGTGCACTCTGGTGTTCATAACAGCATTATTTACAATAGCCAAGATATAGAAGCAACCTAAGTGTCCATCAAGAGATAAATAGATCAAGAAGATGTGATTTACATATGCAAAGAAATACTGCTCAGCCATAAAAGAGAATGAAATTTTGCCATTCATGACAACATAAATGGACCTGGAGGGTATTATGCTTAGTGAAATAATTCAGACAAAGACAAATACTGTATGTGTTCACTTATATTTGGAATCTAAAAATTAAAATCAAGAAATAAAAAACAAAACAGAAATAGACTCACTGAAACATAGTACAAACTAGTGGCTATCAGAGGGGAGATGGGTAGAGAGAAGGGCAAGATAGGTGAGAGAGATCAAGAGGTAAAAACTACTAGGTATAATATAAATATGTTACGAGAGTATAATGTACAAAACTAGGAATATGGCCAGCATTTTTTTAAAAACTTTATATGGAGTATAATCTATAAAAATATCAAATCACTATGTTGTATGTGTGATGCAAATATATTATTGGAATTCAACCATGCTTCCATTTTAAAAATTATAAAAAAAAAAAAGAAACTTTACCTGTTTTTGCTTTTTTGTGTAATTGTACAAAATTTAATTTTAATTTTGTTTATATTTTAACTTTTGATTATGCATTGGCTTTCTTCCTCCCTTTGTATTTTTTCGTAGGTATTTGGAAAACTGATAGTAAGTGGTTCACACTGTTGTTAAAAAGAAAAAAATATATATACTTCTGTATCATTGTGAAGATTGTTGATTTTCCTATACCACCTCAATTTCCTTGCATCACATCTGGTAACATCTGTCCCATTTTCCTTCAGTCTGAGGCTTATTTCTCTCTTATTTTCTTTTTCCCGGTTTCCTCTACCTAGCCTTTCTGGCATTAGAAACATAGAGTTTTTTATTTAGTTGTTACTGTTTCTGTGTGTTGTTGTTACTGTTGTTGGTATGACACCTGATTCTATCAGATAAGATTAAATTTGGCTGTGAGTAAATAGAAATGATGATTTTAAACCAATAAATGATTTTATTATTCACACATATGAGCAAGCTAAAAGTATTCAGACTGGGCCTGAAGTAGCAGCACTAAATTATCATTGAACTTGTGGACTTTCTCTGTCTCTCCACTGAGACTTTGGAGCATATGGCTTTGACCTTATTATGCTTAGTGTTTCATGGTAACATGGTCATTTCACTTATGGCATCAAATCTAAATCTTAAGACGATATAAGGCAAAATAAACAAAAGTTTATAACACATGAGTCTCTTTGTTTATAGAGCTTTATAGGTAAATTGTACTTATATCTAATTGGCTCAAACTTGTTCAAATGTCCACTCCTAACTGCAATAGAATCAGAAAAATACAATTTCTTAAATGAGCTTATCGACACCTGAAACAGAATCTGGTTTCTGTTAAGAAAGAAAAGAAAAATGGATATAGCATGGGCCACAGAGGGGCAGTTTTTAGTAATTTGGATCTTTTAAAAGTATGACCGTGCTTGAAGTTCCTTAAATAACTCCCTCAAATGAACGAATTTTGTTCTGTTTCTTTCAGTTATTCTAAGATTAATTAGGGTCATAATTGGAATAAAACTCTGTAAATATGTTCACCTGGGTTGGTTAAAAAAAAATGAAAGAAAAAGCAATATAAATCTCTACATGTGTAGGTTTTCATCATGAAACAATTCTTTAAAAAAAGGTAAAGATATCTAATGTACAGTGGTCACAATATAATCTCCACCAACCTCTCACAAGAAACAGATGTTTCCTTAAATTTTAACCATGATCAGAGACTGAAAAGCATTTTAATTTAACACAATAAAGAAAGTCACATAGGCCTAAAATTAAAGACCAAAAATACAAAGCCAAAAAAATTATAAAAAGTAATAAAGAAAAAATCTCTTGCTGAGAATTATTATTGCTCAAAACCCAAATTAAATAATGAAATAGCCAGTATTAAAATTAATTTAGTAATATCTGACACAGAGATACTTCAGTTTTTTTCTTTTTTTTAACACTTTGAAAACAGGGATCCAAATTTTCCAGTTTTGTGAATGTTCCTTTACTCTGTGCCAATAGAAGAAATTTACATAGGCCAGCCCTAAAGGTAGTGTAACCATTCTTTAGAACAACCATTAAAACAAAGATGTAAAAGTAGAAACATAAAAACCAAACCGCATATTCATAGCCAATATTTTTGAAATGTAAATTATGTCTTTGGAATCATTAGCAAAAGTTATTTTAGGCGCTCTTTACGTTTTCAAAAATCTCTTCAAGGACCTTCTGCTTTGATAAACATCATTTCTGAGTAAACATCACTATCTTGGGAATTGTGGGCACCTTTTATTGATGAAAAAAATTTTCTTTCCACATAAACAGCAAATATATATTTGCCAATAATCTTTCTGTTTCCTTTGCTACATTCTCATGTCATCTCCTATGTGTCCAAGAAAGTAAAGAACTATGTAGAAGATTTTTTTTTTTTTTTTTAAAAGACAGCAGGCCCAAAATGGAGTCATCTGTGCTAAGGC
Organism: Camelus bactrianus; assembly: GCF_048773025.1. NCBI lineage: Eukaryota > Metazoa > Chordata > Mammalia > Artiodactyla > Camelidae > Camelus > Camelus bactrianus. The sequence continues at coordinate 39,553,681 of NC_133540.1, forward strand.
CATGTCAAGAAATTGAGGCTTATTACCTAACCTAATCACATTTAGCCTCTCCCAGGAATGTCTTCTCACTCAGTTTGGAATTTCCTGGCCAACATTAGCAAGGAAATCTGCTTGATAGCCCCCCATCATCCCCTTAAAGGAAGGTGACCTTGCCTGAAACAGTTCACTCTTTGCTAGAATAACCTCCTTGACTTGCCTCCTTTTGCCTATATAAGTCTACCATTTTGTGCAGCAAATTGGAGCTCCATCCTGTTTGCTAGATGGGATGCTTCCTGATGCATGAATCATTAAATAAAGCCAATTACATCTTTACATCTACTCAGTTGATTTTTTTTTTTTTTTGTAAGGTAAGACACCTCTTAGTTTCTGGATTAATTTGCTTCATATTTTTGGAAAAATGGCATGTAATGGTTCAAAGTTGTGTCCTGCCAGAAGTTCCCTTTTGCAGTCATTTTGGGATTCAAGTTCATTCTATTTCTATAGGTCTATTCTTCCATTATCCCTTAGTGCTTTGGAGTGATTTGAATTGGAAGGAAGGAAGGAAGGAAGGAAGGAAGGAAGGGAGGAAGGGAGGAAGGGAGGAAGGGAGGAAGGGAGGAAGGGAGGAAGGGAGGAAGGGAGGAAGGGAGGAAGGGAGGAAGGAAGAGCATAGAGGATGCACCACTGCTAGTTAAAATAAGCTAACTAAGGAGTGATATAGATTGTTTTGCTCCCATATTGTAATGTGACATAGAATGGGAGAATAGATTGGAGATTAAGTATGTGCCCAAGGAGTCTCTGGAGAAGAAGCGTTGCTTGTTATGAGTATCAAATGATCATGAAGTGGCCTGAGGTGGCCAAGAGCAACAGTCAATTTTTGGATTCACAGTATCTGCCTTCTCAATCTTGAAGGCTCCACTCATTTAAAAAAATATATGTATTTTTTAAAGTAAATAAACAAACAAATAAATGAGAGGATAGCATAATATGAATTTTATCAGTGTTGTGGTCATAGAAATAATCTTCTTTTCTAATTTAAGCATGAATTTGGAGGGATTAGAGTTCTTGTGATTTTATAACAAAACTGAGCAGCACAGAATATCAAGTCTAGGTCCCATAATAGATCTGACTAATATCTTCAGTATTTGCAAAACTGACTAAAAAAGTGATATTTTCATACACATGAAAACTATATAGTACATAATTTCTTATATTATTTTTAAGGTATTTTTTACCAAATTAGATTTTTAGCTTGGATTAAAATAAAACTGGCTTTGGTAAACCATTCTGTTTTTATGTTTTTCATAGGTTGTTCTTAAAAATTGTCTTACATAGTCACTTTCTGTTGATCTTCCCTTAAAGACAATTAAGGTAGTAGAATTGAGACCTTTTCAGGATTCCAAGAGCCTTGAGTGAGATCAGTATTGAGGAAGGAGTTGGTTCCCAGTTTTGTAGTGTTGAATTGAGGGAAATCAGAAAGGCAACATCGAAGGCTGAAAATCCAAAAACAAAAAGATAATTTGAAAACAGTATCTGTCCAAATGAGCCAGGCCAAAGGGAAAAGCCCAAGTATGATAAGCTTCCATCTCCAAGATGAAAGAATCTGATTTAGAAGAGAAATTAGCTAAATTTCATGAAATACTGGAATATAAAGTGAGATATGATTCTATAAGTAAATTGAGGTCTCCCCTATGAGAGAAATGATGCAATTGTGAGTCATAGGCCAGCTTGGGGAATTATTGAATTATATGTAGAAAATATTTCTGAAGCTTATGACAACTACTATTTGACTAAAAAGCAAAATTTATCAATAAGTGTTTCCTCTTAACTGAGTAAAGAAAACCACAGCATTACTTCTAAAATTAGTTCAAGATAGAAGTCAAGATGACAGATTGCTCCTATGATAATCCACAAAATTTGGATATTAACTTAAAATTTTGATAAACACAAATTTTTAACAACTTAAGTAGTGTCCCATTTCACTAGGGAAAATTCAAGAACTTATGAAGTTGAGGAAATGGCTAAACTATTCCAACAAAATGGAATAAATAACTGAGAAACAATGTTTACAATAAATTAATTCTTCAGTAAATTGGAGTATGATTGTAACTAATAAATTATCCTTTTTTCATTAGATTTTTATTACCATCAAATACCCTGATAATAAAATTTTATTTATTCATGCTTTTCCTATTTCATTAATGAAAATGTTAACTATTAAAGAGAAAATATGAGATAAAATAAAATAGGAATAAAAAAATCAAGACTAGAGGAAAGTGAACCACATTTATGTTCCTGACAAAGGCTATCTTGATACATTTTCACTGAGGCTTAAAATTCTCTCAACTGAGCAGCAAGTCTTTAGGGACTAATAATCTCTTCCCTATTTCAAAGTATTTGTAATAGGGAGACATAACTATTCTCTAGGGAGAGGAAGAAGCTTTTCTCAAAACTATGCTTTAAAATAAATATATCCTTGGTTAAATGATGTTTACTATAAAGTGTGCAGTGTCCTCAAAACTTGTATAGTAAAATAAGAAACTATAAGAAAGAACCAGAATTTATCAAAATATTATTGTGGGGGCTATAGGATGTTAAGGTGGGTGGAAGGTGTATGACAAATTGAAGAAGGACTACCTTTCCTAGGTTTTTCATTAATGAATGGCTTCATGAAATTAAATCATTATTATAATTGTCTAAATAACAATAGCAATAAAATTGTGTGAATTGCTATTACTAAATATAAACATTATAAATTACTACGTTTTACAATCCTGTTTTACCACTTTTTAAGGGTTATGGGCCATAATCTCTACCTAGACTTGATAGGGCTTTAGATTCAAATATGCCAAGTAATTTTGCTCTGTTCTAGGTGTACAAATTGTTTTATTTGGTTCAAAGTAGATCAAGAAAGAATTCAACTTAATAAATGTTAATGAGTAACTATTGCAAAAAAAAAAATCACTTAAAGTATTTGACCTTCTTATGATGAGTCAAAATAATGTCATATTCAAATATCCATGTAGTCTATTATGTAAGTACAAAGCATACAAAATTCTAAAGGTCTCAGGAGTCTATGGAAGTAAATCTACCTTACTGATTTCCAGTATTCAAGGACTAACATTAGGCAAAACATTTAAAATTCTTAAGTGATATTATGCATGTTTATTTGTAACTCTGATTTCCTTTTTCTGTCAGTGAAATAGCTTTGTAAGTACATCATAATTTACAAAGCCAATGGACTCTTTTTCAATATATCTTAAACCCATGGTAGTATTTTAAATGTTCAACGGTATTGTTATTCCAACACATTTTTCTTTATATTTGTCTTAAATGACAATTCTATCTCCTAAGTATCTTTATTTCACTTAGATTACTTTTTGTATATCATTGCTTGCCTTTTTTTTTTCTGCCTGTCCCCAATACAGATACATTCCAAATTTCTGTTCTGGGTCTTTTTCCTTCCATCTCCACAGTTAATTCTATCTTTTCTATATATACAGAGCTCTTACTATAAAGTATAAAAACCATTTCATTGCCTGCAAGTTCCTCAAAGACCTGCAACCTGCCTTCCACTCTGGTCTCCCTGCTACCATAGTCCTATCTGCCTTCTCTTTGAAAGTATCAAGATCATTCCTATTATAGAAGCTCTGAATTAGTTTCCTCTGCCTGGTCTTCTTTACCCCAAGAACTTACCAGAACCACAGTGCTTTTATTGTCAAAGTTCTTTAATAATTGAATGTGTGATATGATGAGTCCCTATCATTACTCTTCTTTTCCAAAGGATCTGGGTTAATGCCAATGTTTATTTAACATATGGGCTATAGAATCACCTTTCTACTTCCAAACGATAACAATAAGAACAAGTTATATCAATTATTTTTATTAGGTTCACATAAATGTTATAAAATAATATATTAATCTAGGAAGAAATGCAGTCTTTACAAAGTTAACAAGTCTTTCCATTGGTTCAGGTTGTCTGGAATGTGTGTGTCTTCCTCAATGGCATTTTAACTTTTTCTCTATGTAGATTGCATGTATTTCTAAAGGTAGTTTCTAGGTTATTTATATTTTCTTGCTGCTGCTGATTGTAATTTTTGCTATATAGTATAATTTTATTACTGTATAAAAAATACTTCTTGTTTACAGGAAATTTTTTAAATATTTTGCTTCTCCCTAAAATAACACCCTTACCAATGGTAAGAATTGGTCTAACTTATTTTGGTATTCTCTTCCATGGTGTTATTTTGCTTCCTATAATACTTCAATGCCTCAGCTTCTTTAATTCTCACAAACTCTCTGAGATAGGCAATAGTACTATCCATTATTCATAGATGAAATGAGGAAACAAGAGTAGAGAAAGAATGCACACATTTTCAAGGCTACATAGCTAGCACATAGAGCACACAGGGTTCTAACTTGGTCAGTCAGACTCCAGAAACAACTCTGCAGCTCTAGGTAGTATTTTATATGTATTTCTGTTTTTTCAAGTAGCTGCCTCCCATATACTGTGAAGGTGATGAGTTGCCTTAAGTATATGGGCAGAGCATTTCAATGAGTTGTTTCTTTTATGGTCTGTCTAGTACAAAATCAGCAATGAGCATTTAGAGTAGGAGAAATCCACAATCAAAATATGAAGGACTTTCCTTAAAATCATGTCCCCTATTCTAGTAGCTTAAGTTCTTTTCAGAAAATAAATTTAATCTCCTTTGAGGTAATGAAAAATAATATTTTAACCTGGGGGTAAATTGCGGGGAGTCCTTGGAGATGGGGTAGAATGAATTAAGGAAGAAAGTATGAAGCCAAGTGCAAAGGTTCTGTGTACAGAGTTACAACTACTTCCACCTCTACTTGTGTTTTTATCATTTCTTGTTCAAACTTCATCAAATGAATGGATTTTGAACTGGACACCTTTGAAAAGGTTACACGTAGTGTATCTTTTCTTATTGATATTGAACTATGTTGTATACTTTTTCATTGTTTTGCCTGTTCATGGTTAAAATCTACTTTTTCATATTCTTATATTCAAGATTTTATATCAGATATTTTAATCCTATTTACATGATGAGAAATTTTTTTCTATAGTTACACTTTCATTGTGGCTCGGCTGCTTCATTTACATGAATATTTGAAATAACTTTGTGTTTGTGATTGATTTTTCTCCTTTTATTTTTCCTCCATCAGATATTAATATTTCCACACTGTATTTGATTTGTTGTTGGTTATATTGTTTAGCTCTTTCCATTCACATGTTACCTGATACCTTTAATCATTTTCAGTCATTTAGATGTGTGAGTCCTGTTAATTATATTCTTTTGCTTTGGCTTTATGAGTTTGAGATCATTCTTCTGCAAATCAAAGAGCTTAACCTTTACACTTACAGTAATATGCAGATTTAATTTTAGTCGTAATTTTTTCCTTCTGTTATTCTCTTGTAAAAAATTTCCTTGTTTTTCTTATGTTAATATAAGAAAATGTTAATATAATAAGAATATGTTAATATAAGAAATAATAAGAATATGTTAATATAAGAAATAATAAGAATATGTTAATATAAGAAAAACACTAATGGGTGTTTTTGCACTTGTCATTTGTAATATGAAGCATTCTATTTTTTTTAATTTATATTGATTTGGACATAATAAAAAAAACTAATAATGCTTAGTTTGTTTAACAAAAGTCATGTGAATAAAATACATTTAAGATCAATATTTCTCTAAAGTATCAAGACAGGGTTGTCTTCTCTTAATGAAAATATGATATTTAAGACACCTAATTACTGTTTATTTCTTTTTTGGCCATTAAAGTTAGAATTCTTTTTTTCCTGTGGTTACATTATTAGTAGTAAATGAATTTACATTTCCTGTTATTAATTACATTTTATTTTAAACTTTTTGAGTAGATGGAATACTTACTTTGTTAGTTTCAGTGCTCACTTTGCATTCTCGTATGGTTTTCCAGCCCTCCAGTTCATGCTTGGCTGTAATATGTAGTATATGATAGTAAGCTAAATGAAATACATAATACATAAATATCAGCATATATATCTAAGTAACCTTTCCTACTACATGTCCTACTTTAAATGGTCTACAGCCACCTCAATCACGGCAAATCCTTAATGGAATTCCAGGACTAATCCACAAATCTGCTTCCTTTTTTATTCACTCTGTCTCTGTTAATAGTGCTCAGTATGCCTGCTGGCCCCAACTTGATAACTCTGAGCTCCATTCTCACTATTCCTGTAGATTGGCCATAAATTCTATTGATTCTATCTGTAAAATATCTCTGAATTCTATCCTTTTGTATACCCACTCTCAGTTCTTTGTACAAAGACTTCATTTTCTCACTCCTTAACTATTTGTTAGTTACCTGATACTCCCAATCACGTCTTCTGATTTTCCTTCCTCAGATGTTTCAAGTATTGGCAGAAGCTCTTTATGATATACAGGTGGATTATATAAAATCCTCTGCATTTCTTCAGTTATTCTCTGTCACTTCCATGAAGAAAATCCAGTCCTGTAGAATGGCATAGATGTTCTTTGTGGCCAAATATGTGCTTACTTTTATTTACAGTCTCAGGGGTTGCCGTCCCTGCATAGCTCCTGCCTGCAACATGCATTCTCTGTTCTAGCCACATTCCATAGTGCCGTTCCACACTTTTATGCTTTTCTATATATTTTTACTTAGGATGGTGGAATCTGAATTGCCCTTAAAGACTGAAGACCCTGGATTTAATTCCCAATTCTTTAACATATAACATAATAACATCTATCTTTCAGTCTTATTATTGTTGTAGATGAAAGTGCAGTTAAATATCACCAAGTGCATTTATTAACTCATAATAGTGTCTTTTGATCTGAATTCATCTCCTCCCTTTTTTACATGATAAACATTGCCTATTAAGTAAAGAAATGCCTTTCTTTACCTCCCCTTTGGCACAGTCATTCCATACCGCGTGCTTCCATATCCCTTGGGCATATCATATAGCATCTATTTCTCAGAATTATGATTATGTGATTAAGCATTTGTCTCTCTCCCTAGGTTGTGACTTCTCCAAATAAAATTTTGGTTTTCCACTTGCTTCCTTTCTTTATCATATAGTTTAATACTTGGCAATAGAAAAAGGGCACTCAACAAATTTTTTTTCCTGGAAAAAATCACATGTGAAGAAAATAAGTATATATTTTTATGTTTGTTACCTAATCTTCAAATTATTGGCTAATTGAGATCACTGTTAGTAGTGTTTACTTACATATGTAAGTGGTGTTTTCTTGCTGACATTTGATAAATCATTTATTAACAATTAATTTAGAAATACAGAAACAGTATTGAATAATTATTTTGGCCTTATTCACCTCTCAAAAGTTAATTACCTAATTTGCATGACCTTTGTGTGTTTTTGTATTTGATTTCATAGTCAATTCAACAAACTTCTGGTGAGTGGCTACTATGTGTAGGTAATGTGGTTATTTAATTAAAATTAATTTTTAGCTTACATTAACTCTGTCTTCAATATGATGGCAGCAAAAAAGGAAGTCCTTGGATCATGTTATGCACAGGTTCAGTCCAAAAAATGTTTAGTAGACACCCACGATCTGGCTGTAAATATGCCAAGTGATGGACATAAAATAGTTGAATGTAACTTTATTTTTGCTGTGGTAGAAATTACAGTGTTTTATGAAGGCTGTTTTTTTCACTTATTTAAGTATTATTTAAAATATTCAATTGTAGTACATGCCATGTTGTTTATGTCATATAATTTTTAATGTTAAACTAAAATTCATTTGAAATTACTTTATAATATACAGAAGCAGTTCATAAATTATTTCAAAAGAATAGGAAAATAAGAATAATAACTAGAGTTTATTTAGCACTTACCATGTGCTAACTACTTTGCTCTGCAGTTTGGCATATCATCACATTTAAGTCTTAAAACAACCCTTATGAGATAGATGCTACTGCTAGCCACTCTCCTCATTCTCATGGCGAGAATACTTGGGCTTAAGTAAGTTTGGTAACTTGTCCAGTATTTTAAAGAAGTATTGGGAGAATACGGATTCAAACACATTCTGTGTGACCACAGAGCCTGAATAGCTATTTTCACCACATTGAGCACCCTCAATAAAAACATCTTGCATTAATTATTTGTTACAGAATAATGCTGGCAACAACCATAAAACCTTAGTGGCAAACAACAGTCAACATTTATTTTTGCTTACCAATCTGTGGATCAGCTGACTGGTTCTGTTGATCTGAATTGATCTCCTTAGGGCTTCCTCGGGCAGCTGCAGTTAGCTGCCAGTCAGCTGCCAGTGTCACATTCACATGTCTCAGGCCTCAGCTGTAATTGGCCTAGATCAGCTTTATCTGTGAGTGGCACTCACGAAGGAATGCGCACAAGCATATCCTAGTGGGGAAAGCAGAAAACAAAGAAGGCGAGTGGACACATACAATGCTTCTTGTGGCCTAGGCTTGGAACTGGCACACCATCACTTCCACCATATCACATGGGCAAAAGCAAGTGTCAAGTCCAGCTGAGATGCTAAGGGTAGTGAAGTGAACTCTGCCACCTTCTAGGAAGAACTTCTAAGTCACATTGTGTGGGGCCTGAGCACAGAGAAGGGTGAAGAATTGAAGTTATTTATGTAATCAGCTACCACAGTCCACCCCCTGACCTGGATATTCCCATCCCTTCCATCTGCAAAGTACATTCACCCCCTCAAAACCACCTAAATCTCATTGAGTCACATTGTCACACTCAGAGTCCATATAGATCTCATGATCTACATTAGGGCTAGAGGTTCATGCTTGAATGCAGTTTCTATTAATCTGAGGAAATGCCAACTAAAGAGACAAGTTATCTTCCCCTCCAAACAGCCAGTGTATAATGATGACACACAAATAGATAAACTCTATGGACCCTCCCATTTGAAAAGAGGAGGAATGGGAGACACATAGGAGTCTTTAGTCATTCTATAATCTAGGTTTTGACAGACTTGCTGTTCTGAGTTGGTTAATATTGCTTGACCAGACCCTGGTTCTGCAACTTGGGAAAGTCTATCCAGTCATTCTGTCCTTGACTTTGCTCTGTGGGAAGGTCTTCCTTTTCTATTCTTCTGTCCAGCCACTTTTAAAGAGAACATAGACTATACGGCCTTTGAGCTACGTCCACCTTCTCAGCCTGATGTGTGTAATTTAAAGGTGTGATCCCAGTTAACTTTTTGAGTTTTGAACAATCTCAGTCCCTTTTATACCAAGCTGCTAGAACTTGCCAACTGCAATATTTTGTACCACAGAATCCATCAAGAGCATTCTTACTAAGATAGGTCTTTCTACACAGCTTAGTCAATGTGTAAGCAGAAATGCAATGGACACGGCAGCCTGCTGTGAATCAAAAATCCTAAAGATTCCTAGAATCCTTTTTATCTTTTTGAAAATGTTCCTTAGGAAATATGTTAATTCTTTCAGAGGCCTGTCAAAGGGTGTCACAGTCAAACACTTGATTTAATCTTTACCCTGTAGTCATTGTATACTTGGACAATTTTTTTTTATTGATGTATAGTTGATTTACAATGTTGTGTTAGTTCTGAGTGTACAACAAAGTGATTAAATTACACATATACATATATATTATTTTTCAGTTTCTTTTCCATTATAGGTTATTACAAGATATTTAATGTTGTTCCTTGTGCTATACAGTAGGTCCTTGCTGTTTATCTATTTTATATATAGTAGTATGTATTTGTTAATCTCAAACTTCTAATTAACTCTCCCCCTCACCCCTTTCCCCTTTGGTAACTATATGTGTTTTCTATGTCTGTGAGTCTGTTTCTGGTTTATAAATAAGTTTATTTGTGTCATTTTTTTTTTAGATTCCATGTATAAGTGATAATAAATGATATTTGTCTTTTCCTGTCCAACTTACTTCACTTAATATGATAACATTTAAGTCCATCCATGTTGCTGCAAATGGCATTATTGAATTCCTTTTTATGGGTGAGTGTGTGTGTGTGTATGTGTGTATAGAAGTTGATATATATCTATATCTATATCTATATCTATATCTATATCTATATCTATATCTATATCTATATATCATCTTCTTTATCCAGAAAGATAAGTGGACATTTAGATTGTGAATATATTCCCAGAAGTGGGATTGCTAGATCGTAAGGTAACTCTATTTTTAGTTTTTTAAGGAATCTCCATACTCTTCTCCATAGTGGTTGCAGCAATTTACATTCCTATCAAGAGTGTAGTAGGGTTCCTTTTTCTCTACACCCTCTCCAGCATTTATTATTTATAGACTTTTTAATGGTGGCCATTCTCATTGGTGTGAGGTGATACCTCTGTAGTTTTTTTTATTCCTCTAATAATTAGCCATGTTGAGCAACATTTCATGTGCCTGTTGGCCATCTGGATGTCTTCTTTGGAGAAATGTCTGTTTAGGTCTTCTGCCCATTTTTTATTGTTTTTTTTTTAAGCTATATGAGCTGTTTGTATATTTTGAAAATTAATCCCTTGTCAGCCTCATCATTTGCAAATATTTTCTCCCATTCCATAGGTTGTACTTTGACAATATCTTTGTGGCTTAAGAACCTGAATATGTTAATTCATATTCTTTTCTAACCTAGCAGATTCTGACCCTTTTAAAATTTACTCTAAATTCAGCTTATCAGCATTGGACTCGGTATTTTTTTGGCGCATCTCTTTCTTGTAGTAGTAACTCATGCACAATATGTAAGAACTACTGACGCTTTCATCATTCTGCCTGGAACTCTCATAACTGAAGGTCTAATTAAACAATTACCTCTTTTGTTGCCTCTGAATTATAAATCGTGTTAACATAGATCTTTCCTACTCTTAGCTTACTAGGAAATGGCTGCTATGTCTTCTTTTAGTATTGTTATGGTCTTATCTTTTGCATTAAAATATTTAATCAGTTTGACATGTTTTTTAGTGAATGATATGCTATATATCTTCCTATTTATTTCTTTTCAGATGACTCCAGTGGTCAGAACACTATTTCTTGAATAGTCCATTTTTTCTCCCTTATTTGAGATCACAACAATTAACAGCTCATACCTATTCAGTCTGTTTCTGGACTTTTTCTTGTATTCTATTTGTCTTTCTATGCATACCCTATAATAAACTGCTTTAATGTTGACACTTAATGATATGCATAATATTAGTTGGTTTATGTATAGTATTTTATTTAATTAATTCTGCCACCTGATAGGACAGTGTTTTTTCATTTGACAGATGACAAAACCATGGCCTACTTACCAGATTCATTTGGCAAAGGGCAGCACTGCCATTATCTAACCCCTGGGCTGTCTGACTGTAAGACTGTGTCATCTTCACCGCCACCGTCGCTGTTATTACTGCTATTATTATTGTTACCTGCACTGTCTCTAGTTGGCTATAACACATGATGAATGAAATTACTGTTTAGTGTCTAGCAGGGCTAGTGTCCATTCTGAATTAGAATTTTCTTCTTTATACTTGTTTGCTATTTTTCCATGTGAATTTTTAAAACTGGTATTATAAAAATGAATTCACTTGCATAAAATTGAAGTTATTATAATATCCTAGAACATGATATAATTTTTATTTGTAAGAGCATCATTTGTTTCCTTCAGTAGCTTCTTAAGTTTTTCTTTGTGTGAATTTTATATATTTCCTATTTAATATAATTCATAGGTATATTTGATTTTTGTGCTGTTGTAAGTAGGTTCCCTTACATAGTTAGAAATTCTGAATTATAATTGACTATTTAAGGACCACTGGTTATTTCTATTTATACATTTGATTGCTTGAAATATTATTGATTTATCTTATTGTTTGGGATCAATTTCAGTTGATTCTCTTACATTTTACAGACATGCTGTGTTTATCGCTTGTAAACACATAATTTTATTTCCTTATTTTTTCCTACTTTTCATACTTCATGCAATTTACTTACCTTTTAAAATTGCTTTGATTAGAACTCAAGTACAAAGCTTAACTTATTAAGAGGGAAGTTGAGGTTGTGATAGGTCTGTTTTACCATCTTAAGAAAATGTTAATTATTCCTTATTTTCTTGAATTTTTATTTTCAAAAACTGACTTCAGTTTGGTCAAATACTTCTTATTACCTATGGAAAAAGTCTCTGATATTTTTCTAGGAGTATTGATTTGATAAATTATATCAATCAATTTAACAATATTGAAACATCACTGAATTCCTAGAATAAACACTATTAGGCCATGTTGCATTTATTTCTTTAAGTAGGTTGCTAAAATCTGCTTATTTGTGATTTTTAGGTCAATATTCATAAGTGATATTTTTGTAATTTTATTTTATTTGTTGTAAAATTATTGTCATATATTAGTATTAGTGTATACTCAATTTATAATTTGAATTTGGAAGCTCTCTTCTTTTTATGTACTCTGGATATATTTTCATAACATTTAGTTATTTGCCTTTTAGAGATTACTAAAATTATCCTGTAAGCTCTCTGATCCCCTGAGGTTTGATTCAGCTTTTTTCATTTAGTTTTTATGGTATTTAATTGTTTTAAGGTAATATTCTCTATAGGTTTCATTAATTGTATAGGCTTTATTTTCTTCCTGGGTCAGTTTTGGGAAATTTATTTTCCTAGAATTTATCTGTCCTACACCGGTTTTCAAGCTTATTTGCATATTTTAAAGCAAATCTGTTTTGTTTGATTCTTATAATTTCCTGTTTCTGTGACCGTTTCCCTATTATTTCATATTTTATATGTTCCCACTTTTTTTTTCTTGATTAGGTGAGTTAGGAGTTTTTCTGGCTGTTTGATGTTTGTCAAAAAGCAGTCTTTGACATTGATATATTAATTAAAATATTCAGAGTTTCAACTTATTGCTGTATGTTTAGAATGCTTCCGTGTATGTCTGTAATTTCTGCTTTACTAATATTGCTGCTGTGTTATACTTTACAAAGATATGCATAACTGCTTATCTTCTGTGTAGATTGCAGGCTTTAGCATCCTGAAGAACTCTTTTATCTCATATAGTAGACATCAACCTGAATCCTACCTTGTTTGATATTAAGGTTACAATCCTACTTTCTTTTTGCTTGCACTTACATAATGCCCATTTTTCAGATTTATGAATCACCTTTTATATATTCTATAAAGTATAGGTTTGTGTTTGCTGAGATCCAAAGTCAAGCTATTTTTTATAGATGGGTTAACTCTATTAACCTTCATTGATATTATTACATTATTGTTATGAAGTTTTGTCCTAATTTTGTCATTTTTCTGTTAACATGTTTTAATCTCTCCTATACAATCTGTTTTCATTGTTCCTGTGTGTAATTCTGATATTTGAGTATTTGCATTTTTATTCTACTGATAAAATTTTCTAATTAAAATTTTATGTATGTTTTTACTTCAAACACATTCTATTAGTTTCTTATTATTAACAAATGAAAAATCAGCAAGTCTTCACCATCCTTTTCCATCTTCTCCATTTTCACTTGATAGTATTATCATTATTACTGTGCTTTTGTATAGCTTCTTGTAGAAATGGATATTCTGCATGTGTATTTGGCCTTGCCTTCCATACTTCTCTGAACAAAAATGTTTAATACAGTTCCTGCTCACTCTTACTCACTGCAGTTACCTAATTTTGCATTATTATATGTAGCACAATTGCTAAAAAAGGAAGTAGAATTTTTTTCTTTCTGGGGCAGCCCCTCCCCTTCAGAAAGGATACTTTTGCTGTTTTTTTCTGGTATCTCAGGCTCTGTACTGCCTACCTCTCTGTATTTAGTGAATTAAATTTGTTTGCTTCTCTCATTCAAAATAGAGTATGCCTGTGTGATTTCAGAATGAGGAATGGAAAATGATTCTTGCCAGAACTCTCCAATAACTCTTGACAGCAAACAGGGCAAGTTCTTTTATCTTATTATTACTTTATTCTTTTATCTTATTATTATCTTGCTATGAAGGATCTGATAAAAATATATGGCTGGCCAGGGTTGCACAGCTACCACACTGGAGAGCTAGAACTGGAACCAGTGCTTTTTCTCTGTATCCAAAGAAGTTGTCCTGAAAGGTGTCTTAAGTAAACAAGATTACCTTTCAGCTGTGCGCAGACAAGCTTATGCTCTTTGATTATTCATAACAAAGTAAGTATTTGTAACAACAATTACCAACAGTATGATGCCTAGCCATGTTTGAGCTCTAACTCTCTAATACTGACTAAGTTTTTCTTGATGAGTTAAACTAAAATTTGTGTACATCTCTAGTTTTTTCCCTTTTTTTCATTAGTTTAGGGAAAACCAAAGCTTTGTTTAGTTACATTGCACATATAGTCAATCTCTTAAACAAGATTTATAATAATGTGTTAATAGTACACCACAGTGTACATAGAATGTGAAATTCTCCCCATTTTGAGCAACTATGATTATCTTCTGGGGTTTGCTGTAAAAGATGGTACAAGAGAGGAAAGAGGTGTGCTAAAAACTGTGGTGTAGTTGGTGCTTAGGTATAGTGGTGCTTTGGGGTGGTGGGTATACTGATAACTTTCTTATGGGTTAGCAAAACAGATCTCATGTGGAAGACACTTAGAGAATGCAGAATTCAGGCAGGCAGGACATCTATAAGAGAAACCAGTTTCCCTGCTTCGAGGAGCTCATATCTTCACCTTCACAGCTGATAAGTGATAATCTGTTTAGAGGAACAACTCCAAAGCCAAACAGGCCAGGGATGGGGATGTTCTATGCTTATGTGCCATATGTCTTTTCATGCGTTTCTGTTTTGACATAACAGAAAAAATTTTAAAATATAAACAGTTTTAACTTTCTCAAAAGTTCTTCTCTTGGAATGAAATCACACATACGGCAGAATTTTTTTTTTTTTAAGACTTTGGAATAGAGCCATTAACATTTGACTTTGAATCACTGAACAGACTGCATTAAGGCACCTGAGAATGTACACAATAAATTTTTAGGATGATATTAACAAGGGATTGAATTTTAAGTGGCATTATACATTTAAAGAATCAAAGAAATGGTGCTCCTTTGTCCACAGGCTGATTAATAACTTTGGGGTTCATATTTTCACATAACTTATTTAATTTGTGTCTAAAATTCATATATTGTCCATTATCCTAAGTTGCAGATCACTGACTTAAAATTAGAATGTGACATTTTAAATAACGTCCCAAAAATGTTGTAGTAAGTAAACTAATATGTCTTTATTAGTCCTTGAGAATCAATTTCAAAAGCTTTTAGATTCTGATGAAAATTATGCAAATTCCAGCATACTATCATCCTTATAGTTTATGTTAATTTGACATTAATGTTAGCTGCCTATCTCACTAACAATAATCCATCTGAACTAGCAGGCTGGAATACCAATTACCGAAATGAGTGGAGCTCATCCTTGAAGTTTCTTTTCTCTGTTGCAAGTAGACATATGTCAGCACATAGGGAATAGCACAGATGTATCAAAGTCTTTCAAGTAACCAGGCATCTTTGTGTAATGGAGCAGGCTGTGGTTGACATACTAAATCTTAAAAAGAAAGAGAAGTCACTTTGTATTGAGAACAAAAAGAGCTGAAAAAGAAAAATTGATGTGAAGATACTCATATATTTAGAGTCATTATTAAAGAATATTGACCAAGTAGGATCTCTATTTTGCAGTGGATTAATATGCATTTTATTGAACTTGTTTGTAAAGGGTTCAGAATCCTACTGAGTTTTTAAGTGAGGGTTTTTTTCCTCCTGCTTGATTCTGGCAGCTGAGCATGAATTACCTCACTTTGGATTATAATGAAAATAAAAGTATTTAAAAAGGAAAATGACTTTTGCCGTTCAAAACACGTTGTTATTTGTTTTCTAAGGAAGAGTCAGCTGGACTCTGAATTTTTATGCATGTCTTTTCTTATAATGATACTATTATTTTTTATGTTAGACAAGCTGAATGTCTTGGAAACTCCTTGAATAAGTCCCCCAATTTTTCTTCCTCCATGTATTTGGGAAATACTTATACAAATGATGCAAAGAATATGTGCTTAATATCAAATCTGTTTGTAATCATTATGTTACGTATTTTATGACAGTTAAGAGGTCACATAAATGTTATTCATTTGATATATTTACACATTGCATTGAATCATTAGCTAAGTTTTAAATTTAAGATAAGGTTTAGTTCTTTTTGTTCCTTCCACAGTAACTGAGGCAATAAAAATTCAAGTATTTTCTATACTAATGTGCCTCAATTATATAAGTGGGCAGGGAACAATTAAATACCCATCTCCCCAAAGTGCAGTAACATGTAGACAACTATTCTTACAGCTGTATATAAGGAGCAGATGATTACAAAAGAGAGAAGAAAGAGTATAATGGCAATTTAGAGGATACATTTCAAGTATCTGGACTGGAAAATTGATCTTGCTATAATGAAAGGTAAAAAGAAGCTACCAGTTAGGAACAGATCTACCTGAGGTGGTAAAAAGTCTCCTGAGATAAGGAGTATTCTTGCCACCACACACATTTTTCTCCCCATTGATTGAATTTTATAAAGATGCACAGTGATTGTACAAGAATGTGTTTTAATTTTAAACATATTATGAAATATTTTGAATACAGACAATAGAATCATAGAGTGAACATGCATGTACATTCCATCTAGCTAAACCACTGCTTACATTTGCCAAATTGCTTGAGGTATTTTTTGTGAAGTATTTTAACATAAGGTCCTACATCATGATAGTTTATTCCTAAGTATATCAGTATGCATCACTAGAAGTAAGGACATTTTCTTATATAAAACAATGCCATTTGCACACTAGCAAAATTAATAATGATTCTCTATGTTATCTAATAGTCCACCCATATTCAAATTTCAGAATGGAGATCTTAGTGCCATTGCATTTTGACGTGTACCATGGAAAGTTGTGTTCAACCATCTTTCTCTACTTATGAAGAGAGCAAGTCTGTGTTTCTGACAGATGGCCTTGATTGTGCTTTCTTAAAGAGCTAACTTGCTGTATCATATACTTGAATGTTACTAAGAGAGTAGAGCTTAAATGTTCTTACCACAAAAAAGAAATAGTACTTACGTGACATGATAGAGATGTCAGCTAGCTAAGGTGGTAATCATATTGCTATATACCTACATCTAGATATGGTGTGTGTGTGTTGGTGTGTGTGTGTACATATGAGTGTGTGTTATATTAACAGTACACCTTAAGCTTACACAGTATTGTATGTCAATTGTATATCAGTAAGGCTGGAGGGAAAAAGAGCTGACTAGTCAGGGAGGGTTGAAAGGCCTTAAGATGAATCCAGTGATGGTATGAATGTACCCGTTCCCTCAGTAAGAGATGCCAGAAAATAGGCTGTAGCCTCTACTGCCCAGTTCTGGGGCTTCCAACAGCCCCTGGTAATCCATGTTGACATTCATTTCCTCTATAAATTTACAAAGTGGCAGAAAATTTTCTCTTTCTGAAGATAAAGCCAAGGTTCCTCTCCATGAGATATTGAGAGATGAAGGACTTGTGACAATGCACTCTTAACCACACTTCTGCCTGTAAGTTTCCCTAATATATCTGCTTTGAATATGCATCTTCTATCTTTTGGCATTTACATGACTCTTGCCCAAAAGTTAAATACCAATATGAGTAGAGATGGGAGGAAGAATATAGAGGATAACACACCAACTGTTATTGAAGGTATTTCTAGGGATGTATGCCAGTAATGCAGAAATGGAAATGTTACTGCTATTCCTCCAGATAGGATTAAAGATTAAACAGAGATTCATGGATTTTTTTCCATTTTAAAATTAATTCCAAATGATGATACAAGAAAAGCAGACTTTACAAATGCTGAGATAATTTCCATATGTACTAGGTACAATCAAATTGGTACTGAGGTATTATATAACAAAAATAATTGCAAAAGGGATGGATAGGAATTAATGTGTAATTGGTTGTCATGGTTCCCTTGAGAAACAAAGAATGTTCTAAGCAAAGTATTTGCCTTTATTCTTCATGAGTAAATGTAAATTTCTTAAAGAGAAGTTCAGATACAACTTGAATAAACACATTATCCTTTGTTCTTTGTACAAGCTAATGTCCTCCTCCAAGATCCTGACAGGGATGCATGGGGGAGGGAAAGTATGTGAACTTCAATCTTCTGTGTAGCATTAGTTAAATAGCATCCTTTTCTGGGGAAGAAAGAAGAAAATATTGGAAACTATCCCAAGATTTGTTGGTTGTCCTATTTGAGTTAAGACCACGCTTGCCCCTTCCTATCTGAGGTGCAATGAGATATGCTTAAGAGGAGCATTACAGTATATCTGGATTGTTCAGATATAATTAGTCCTAGAATCACAATGAAACATTTTCTTATATTGCTCCAATTCTTGCCATCTGGTTATTTAGCACTCACCACCCCTCTCTACCACAAGCACTTTCATTTTTTCATCTCTTAGGAAGGTTACACTGAATGTTTGGGTCCCTCCCAAATTCACATGTTGAAGCCCAGCTCCCCAGTATGATGGTATCACAAGGTGGAGCCTTTGAGAAGTAACTAGGATTAGATGAGGTCATGAGGATGGCTCTCATAAATGGAATTATTGCCCTTACAAGAGCAGTGAGAGAGCTTGCTTCCCCTCTCTGCTCTTGCTCTCCACTGTGTCCTCATATATAATGAGAAATTGGCACTCTCAACCCTAAACAGCATCTTCACCCTCATATCAGGCTTCCAGACTCCAGAGCTATAAGCAGTAAGTTTCTGCTCTTTATAAGCCAGTATATGCGACTTTTTATAGCAGCCCAAAATGGCTAAGCCAGTCTCTACTATTTATCTTTCCCCACAGGGAACTGACAACCATGGTATGCTCCTCCCTGGGGGGTTATCCACATCCAATAGTTGGTTGATATGGGGTTTAAAAGTGCAGCCCCCTGTCTCATGTAAGACAACTCTGTAAGACCATCTGAGTTTCAAGGCTTCCTATGGGATTGACTTGCCCTGGCACTGCATCACAGATCAGTTTTTATTTCTGCCCAACCCTTCCTCTCATCATTAATGTTGTTGTTGCTTGTGAGGGCACTTCCCAATACCTTCCTCTACCCAAATACCCTTTTCAGAATTTGTTTCCTGTGAATATAGACTGAAATATCTCACATTAGGTAGAGAGCTAAATGGAGATTATGACACTTTTTCAACTTAATTCATTTGGTGTCAAGTCTAAAATAGAGGTAATAGAAACTCACACACACACATACCTATGCACATGTGCACACACATGCATAAACACATATATGCTTTTTCTAAACTCTGAGAGTAAGTAGTGTTTCTAAGTATGGTGAGTGTTTCATAGAAAGCTCAATACCCTCTGTACCATTTCACGCTTTCCTCCTATTGGAAATAGAACCCCTATATGTTAGCATCGCACATGGCCACACAAATATGGTTTACATTTCCCTGCCTCCCATGCAGCTGGATAAAGTCATATGGGTAATTTGTCAAAAAAGGAATATGAACAGAAGTGATGTATGTTGCTAACATGCCACATGCTTGACAGGAAATTACTTATTCTTCATTTACTTTCCCTGCCCTTTCTATTACCTGGAAATAGTGATGGATGGGACACACTCAGAAGTTATATAGAGAGGACACGCATACCACTCTGCCAACCTGGACCACTCATATCAAGCTGGTTACTTGAGAGAATAATACATTTTCATCATATTAAAGCCATTGTATTTTGGTGGCTCTTTTGGCAGCAAGTTTCCCTGAACTTTTTGCAGTAGTATAGATTTTTTTTTTTTTGAGAAAAAGCTTATGCCCTTTATGCTTTGATAGGTCTTAATGAATGGAATTCTGCCAAGTATGTACTTTGCATGGATATAATTCCTATATTGAACTAGTGTCTGAAAATAAGACCCTAGAATTTACCAAGTCAATATTTTCCAGTTATCCAGAAAAATTTCAGTGTTTCTCTGTAAATCAAACATGTAAAAGAAACAAGGGATTTACTAACATACATGTGCTGACACACACAATTAGACAGATCTACAGGATGATGCCACCTTCTGGTTATGCTAACGTGAATGTATATTAAAATATAGTAAAGGAAAATAGGGTAAATTTCCGGGGATCCTTAAATAAATGTGAACATTTAATCATATATCCAGCCTAGGAAAGTGCAGTGATTCTGGGATTTAGATGGTAGGAATTTACTTTCTTCATATCTACATGGTATTAAATACAATACATATGTTTCTGGTTCCTGTTTGTTTCAAGTGATCTAGTGGGAATTCTGTAGTAAATAAAATATTAGGTTAGTTTTTTCTAGTGTGATATTACTTTTATCTGATTTGAAGTTTCTCATATTATGAGAAATCTATGTCAGTTAGCTCAAATGAGTCAGGGGAGAAGGTGAATAGGGGACAGCAAAGACAACCTTCATGGCTGGACAAATCCTAGCTAACAGAAATGGGCATGATCCTAAATGATCATCTAATTCACTTAATACTGATGATTTTCCACTTTTTTCTTCTTTTTCCTCTTGTTAAAAAATAGGACCTTAAGAAAAATGTGAGGGAAAGCATTTTATTCCATTCTTGCCTCTATTGCTGAGAAGAATTAGCTTCTACAGGCCAGGCTTTGTTTCAGATTGAAATCATTTGATGGCTGATTAAGATTTAAGCATAGAGATTTTAAACCAATTGCTGAAATTTACATAACTGAAAGTGCCAAAGATAAATTTTAAAACAAGATCTTCCAGACACCGGCACCTTACCTTTCATTTGTTACCACAACATACTGCCTTATAAATATTTGTTGTTTGGATAATTGATTAATTATGACCAGTATTAATATTATGTCATGTCAAAATTGAATTAGAGAAAGTACTCCACACTCTTCTCTGCGAAAATTCCAATTATGCTCTTTATTTTTTTTATTGAATTACAATTAACATAAAATACTACATTATTTTTAGGTGTATAACACAGTGAGTTGATATTTATATATACTATAAAATAATCATCATGATAAGCCTAGTTATCATCTGTCACCTTACGAAGTAATTACAGTATTATTGGTTACATTCCTTATGCTGTACATTACATCCCCATGACTTATTTATTTTATAACTGAAAGTCTGTGCCTTTTAATCTCTTTCACCCACTTCCTCCAGCCCCCTATTCCTCTCAGGTCTGGCAACCACTAGTTTATTCTCTGTAAATCCATTTCTGTTTTGTATTATTTCTTCATTTGTTTTGTGTTTTAGATACCACGGATAAGTGAAGTCACATGGTATTCGTCTTTCTCTGCCTTATTTCACTTAGCATAATATCCTCTGGACCATCCATGTTGTCACAAATGGCAAGATTTCATTCTTTTACATGGATGGCTAAGCAGATTGCCATTACACACACACACACACACACACACACACAACTTCTTCTTTGTCCATTCATCTATTAATGGACAACTTAGGTTGCTTCCACATATTGGTTATCATAAAAAATGTTGCTGCAGTAAACATAGGGGTACATATATCTTTTAAAATCAGTGCTTTTGTTTTCTTTGAATAAATAACCAGGAGTGGAATTGATGGATCATATGATAGTTGCATTTTAAATTTTTTTGGGTACTCAGTAGTGGCTGTACCAATTTAATTCCCACCAACAGTGCAAGAAGTTTTCTTTTTCTGCGCATCCTCGCCAACACTTGTTTCTTGCCCTTTTGATAATAGGCATTCTGACAGATGTGAGGTGATGTCTCATTTTCGTTTTGATTTGCATTTTCTGGATGGCCAGTGATGTTGAGCATCTTTTCATGTGCCTGTTGGCCAGCTGTATGCCTTCTCTGAAAAAAATGTCTCTTCAGGTCCTCTACCTATTTTTAATGTTTTTGATATTGAATTATATGAGTTATTTTCATATTTTTGGTATCATTCCCCTTATTAAATATATCATTTGTAAATATCTTCTCCGATTCAGCAGGTTACCATTTTGTTTTGTTCATGGTTTTCTTCTCTGTGGAAAATATTTTTAGTTTGATGTAAGCCCATTTGTTTATTTTTGCTTAATGTTGCCCTGGCCTAAGGAGACAGATCCAAAAAAAATTGACAAGACTTCTATCAGAGAGCATACTGCCTATGTTTTCTTCTAGGGGTTTTCTGGTTTCAGGTCTTATACTTAAGTCTTTAATTCATTTTGAGTATATTTTTGTTTACGGTGTAAGAAAGTAGTCCTTTTTAATTTTTTTTGAATGTAGCTATCCCATTTTCCCAGCACCACTTACTGAAGAGACTCTCATTTCCATTGTAAACCCTCTCTGTTTATATTTTTGGGCTCTCTATTCTGTCCCATGACCTATGTGTCTATTTTTGTGCCCATACCATACTATTTAGATTACTTTAACTTTGTAATATAGTTTCAAGTCTGGGACCATGGTACCTCCAGCTTTGTTCGTCTTTCTCAAGATTGTTTTGGCTATTTGGGGTCTTTTGTGGTTCCATACAAATTTTAGGATTATTTCTTCTAGTGCTGTGAAAAATGCCGTGGGTATTTTAGAGAAATTACATTGAATCTATAGATTGCTTTGAGACATTTTAACAATATTAATTCTTCCAATGCATAAACTTGGTTTATCTTTCTATTTATTTGTTTTCACTTCAGTTTCTTACCTCAACATCATATTTTTTCTGGACTGCAGTTCTTTCACCTACTTGGTTAAATTGACTCCTAGATATTTTATTGTTTTTGATGAAATTGCAAATGGGATTGTTTTCTTGATTTCTCTTTCTGATGATTCATTGTTATTGTATAGAAATGCAACAGATACCTGTATATTAATTTTGTATCCTGCTAACTACTGAATTCATGTATCAGTTCTAATAGTTTTGGTGGAGTCTTTGGGGTTTTCTGTATACAGTATCATGCCATTTGCAAATAGTGACAGTTTTATGTCTTTCTTTCCAATTTAGGTATGTTTTATTTCTTTGTCTTGCCTACTTGCCATGGCTAAGACTTCGAATACTATTTTATTGGTGTCAGTCAATGTCCTTATCTTATTCTTGATCTTAGAGGAAAAGCTTTCAGCTTTTCAGCTTTGGGTATCATGTCATACATGGCCTTTATTTGTTGAGCTATGTGCCTACTATACCCACTTTGTTGAAGGTTTTTATTATAAAACATGTTGAATTTTGTCAAATGCTTTTCCTGTATCTACTGAGATGATTATATGATTTTTATCCTTCATTTTGTTAGCCTTCATTTTGTTATGCATTACATCACATTGATTCATTTGTAGATGATAAACCATTCTTGTATCTCTGGCATGAATCCCACTTGATCATAGCG
Source organism: Camelus bactrianus (assembly GCF_048773025.1). NCBI lineage: Eukaryota > Metazoa > Chordata > Mammalia > Artiodactyla > Camelidae > Camelus > Camelus bactrianus. The sequence continues at coordinate 39,577,015 of NC_133540.1, forward strand.
TATGATCCTTTTAATGTTGTTCAATTAAGTTTGCTAGTATTTTGTTGAGGACTTTTGCATCTACGTTTGTCAGTGATATTGGCATATATATATATTTTTTACTTGTCTTTGTCTGGTTTTGGTATCAGTGCAAAGCTGGCCTAATAAAATGAGTTTGAAAGTTTCTTCCTCTTCATTTCTGTGGTATAATTTGAGAAGGATCGGTGTTAGTTCTTCTTTAAATGCTTGGTAGAATTCACTTTTGAAGCCATCTGGACCTGTACTTTTGTTTGTTGAGAGTTTTTCGATTACTGATTGAATGCCATGGCTAGTAATCAGTATATTCAGATTTTCTATTTCTTCATGGATTAGTCTTGGAAGATTGTATGTTTCTAGGAATTTATCCACTTTTTTCAGGTTGTCTACTTTGTTGGTTTATAGTTCCTTATAGTATTTTCTATTGATTCTTTGTATTTCTGTGATATTAATTGTAATTTCTTTTTATATATGATTTTATTTATTTGGGCTTTCTTTTTTGCTTGATGAGTCTGGCTAACGTTTGTTGATTTGATTTATCTTTTCAAAGAACAAGCTCTCAGTTTTACTGATCTTTTCTTTCTTTTGTTTTTTCTTATGTCCATTTCGTTTATTCCCACTCAAATTTTATTTCCTTTCTCCTACTAACTTTATGCTTTCTTTTCTGATTCCTTTAAATGTTAACTTAGGTTGGTTTTGGGGTTTTGTTTTGTTTTGTTTTGTTTTTTGAGCTTTTTCTTGGTTTCGAGGTAAATCTTTATTGGTATGAACTTCCTTCTTTGAACTGCTTTTGCTGTGTATCAAAGATTTTGGAATGTTGTGTTTCCATTTTCATTTGTCTCAAGGTATTTTTGGATTTCTTGTTTGATTTTTTCAGTGACCAGTTGGTTGGTTAGTGACATATTGTTTAGCCTCCCATGTATTTTGCAGTTTGTTTTTTTTTCTAATAGTTGATTCTATTCCCATACTGTTGTGGTTAGAAAAGACGCTTGGTACGATTTCATTCTTAAATTTACTGAGACTTGTTTTGTTGTTTAACATGTGACCTATCCTGGAGACTGTTCCACATGCACTTGAAAACAGTATGTAATCTGTTGTTTTTGGATGTAATGTTCTATTTATGTCTTTTAAGTCTATCTGGTATAATGTATTGTTCAAGGCCAATATTTTCTTACTGATTTTCTGACTGGGTGACCTGTTTATTATTCATTGATGTAAGCTGGGTATTAAAGTACCCTTCTATTACTATATTGCTATTTCTCCCTTTTTAATGTGTTAATATTTGCTTTATATATGTAGGTGTGCCTATTTTGAGTACAAAATTGTTTACAAATGTTATATCCTCTTGTTGGATTAATCCTTTTTATCATCATGTAATGTTCTTATCTTCTGTTATAGCCTTTGTTTTAAAGTCTGTTTTTCCTAATATAATAATTGCTACCCTAGCCTTTTTTGTTTGTTTCTGTTTGTGTGTACATCTTTTTTCATCCTTTCACTTTTAGTCTGTGAATGCCTTTAGGTTTGATATAAATCTCTTGTTGGCAGCATATAGAAGGATCTTATTTTTTTATCCATTCAGCCACCCTTGCCTTTTGACTGGAGAATTTTGTCCCATTTACATTTAAGGTAATTATTGTTAGACATGTACTTATTGCCATATTGTTAATTGTTTTCTGGATTTTTATGTAGTTTCCCTCTGTTCCTTCTTTCTTCTTTCTTTCTCCCCTTGTGCATAAATTGTTTTCTCTACTGTTAAGTTTCAATTCTTTTCTCATTTTGTTTTGTGTATTTACAATATTATTTTTTCTTTGTGGTTATCATGAGGTTCACATGTAACATCCTGTGCATATAACAGTCTTTTTAAAGTTGATAGCAACTTAATTTTTAAGTTGAAAGCAACACATTTCAAAGCTTTATATTTTGACTCCTCTGTCCCACATTTTATATTATTGATGACACAGTTTACTCTTTTTATTTTGTGTATTCCTTAATTAATTGTTGTATTTTTAATTAATTTTACTACTTTTTCCTTTTACCTTTCATATTTTCTTTGTAAGTGAATGATTCACTATCTTTTTAAATTATTTACTTTTTTTCTGGTGAATTATTTGTAATATTTTCTCATTATTAATTAATGCCTACTTTTTAGCTGAGAGATGTACTTTTAACCTTTCTTCTAAGGCTGGTTTAGTGGTGATAAACTTTTTTTCATTTTTAGTTTTTCCTTATCTGGAAAACTATTAATCTTTCCTTCAATTCTGAATGGTAACTTTGCCAGGTCGAGCAATCCTGGTCGGAAATTTTTACTTTTAGCACTTTGAATATGTGACGCCATTCCCTTCTTGCCTATAAAGTATCTGCTGAAAAATCTGCTAATGGCCTTGTGGTGTTCCCTGAGAATATAAAAACTTGCATTTTTCTTGCTGCTTTTGAGATTCTCTCTTTACCCTTATCATTTGCCATTTTAATTAGAATGTGTATCAGTGTGTTTCTCTTTGGGTTTGTCTTATCTGGAAAGTTCTGGATTTCCTGGACCTGCACCTCTGTTTCCTTCCCCGGAGTATGGAAGTTTTCAGCCATTATTTCTTCAAATAATTTTTCTGGCCCTTTCTCTATCTCTCTTCTCCTATAATCTAAATGTTACAGCACTTGATGTTGTCACAAAGGTCCCTGAAAGTATCTTTAATTTTTAAAATTCTTTTTAAATTTATCTTCTCTGTCTGAACATTTTCCATTGCTTTGTCTTCTAACTCACTGATTCATGCTTCCATTTCATTCACTGTGCTATTGATCGCCCCTAGTATTTTTTTTTCAGTTTAGTTATAACTTCTGTTTGGTACTGTCTTATATTTTCTACCTTTTTGTTGAAGTTTTTGGTGTGTTCCTCTATTCTTCTCCCCAGATCAGTGAGCGTCTTTATGACCATTACTTTGAACTCTTTATCAGGTAGGTTGCTTATCTCCATTCCATTGAATTCTTTTTCTGGAGATTTGCCTCATTCTTTGGTTTGGAACATATTCATCTTCATTTTACCTATCTCTCTGTGTTTGTCTATATGTATTAGGTGAAACAGCTACCTCCTTCATTCTTGAATAAAGATTCTTGTGGAGGTGCTGTTCCGTGTGGCCGAAAAGTACAATTTCGCCTGATCACCAGACCCAGGTACTCTATGCATGTCCTTTGTGTGGAATGTGTTTTGTGCCAGATGTAATAGGGCCACAGCTGCTGCACAGCGAGGGTGGAGTTCAGGATGCTCTCCTGGCCTGATTGTGGGCTGGCTGCTGTGCAGGGAGGACAAGACTCAGTGTACTTACATATTTTGGTTGTGGCTTGTCCAATATGTGGGGAAGGCAGGGCTTGGAGCACTGCCTGGGCCGGTTGTGATTCCAGGGCTTCTTGGGGTGAGTGTGACGCAGGGTTCTCACTTGGGCCAATAACAATATGGGTGGTCAGAGCCTGACCTCCAGTGCTAATAAGCTAGAGAAAGGGCCCCGCAAACAGCACCCCTCAGCTCTGCCCCCAGCAGGCTAGCATCCTGCAAAAATGTCATTGCCAACACTTCCATCTCCAGATAAAGTCCCTGCAGGTTCCTACCTCTTGGCTGCTGCTTTAAAATTAGGAAGTGTGTCTTCCTCACTTATTGTGTAGGCATTTTTCAATCTGTTGCTTTTGCACTGGATCTCAGGGCAAAAGTTCTGCCTGCAAGCTCTTTAACAGCAGATCTCCATTTACCCCATTTTCTATAAATCTCCTGCTCTTAATCCCCATTGATTGTCAAAAGCAGAAGTTTTGGGGTCTTGGCTTTTTTGGTGCCAGCTCCGAGGGGTGGGGTGCCTAATCTGAGGCTCACTCCTATCACTCCACTAGGGGGAGTTCTGTATTTTTGGAATCCCTCTCAATTGTGGGGTCATCGTGTCTGGGGTGGTGTCCTAAGCAAGGCCATATTTCTGCCTCTCCTACCCTTCTCAGTGCATCTCTTCTGTGTTGTTGTTGTGTTGTTGTTGTTATAGAGTTGCTGTTCGTCTAGTTCTTAGGTCCTTTCCAGAAGAAAATTATTCCATATATAGCTGTAAATTTGTTGTGTCCATGGATGGGAGTGAGTTTAGAGTCTTCCTATGCTGCCATCTTGAACTCCTCTCTCCAATTATGCTCTATTAATGAGCTTTGCATTAGATAGTAATTTTTTCTCAGAGTTTAAAGTTGTGATGTTGGAATCTATCCATTTCAATGACAGTAAACTGCTCAGAAATCAGCAATGTTTATGATATGACCAGGGTTTCTATTCCCATGACAAAACCACTAAGTCATAAAAGAATTAATATACTTATGGAAGATGTTCATGAAAAGTCAATTTTATTCAAAATAAAATATGGAGAAATGGTTGAAACAATTCTATTTGGTTATAAATCCTCTCACTCAGCTCTAAATCACGATTATAAAAAAAAAATTTTTAATTTTTGAGAAGAAAGCTAGCAAATGCCAGTTCTACTGCTAACAGAGTGGTACCTGGTTGATAAACGGGCTGAGATTTTCAGCATCTAAAATTTCACATCTCACATTACATTTCTCCCTGCCTTTACATCAAGTTCAAGCATCTTTTATTTTAAAAATATCTTCTACTTTTTTCCTCCTACAGCTCTTCTCACATTTCAGCCCACTCCTTATCTCACCCCCTCTACTTTATGAAAGTATATTTATTTTCATTGTGCTTTTACATCTTTAAAAGTGAGCATTTTCACTTCATTAACTTATCTTCAATGATACTTCATTTACATGTATGCCCTTGTAACTGCTTTTTTCTGTAAACCTCTCCTCAGACATCTGAATTATTGTTGACATTTTGGACTTATCCCAACATTAGGATGTTTCAGAGTGACCCTCAATTGCACTTAATATTAAATTTCTTTTTAAAAATTGAATATGATAGTATGATCTTAATAACAATGTTTAGTGAGTCAATAATTATAAAATGTGTGATCAGTGTTTATTAACATCTTTGTAATTTGCTTATGTAAAATGGTGGTTAAATCATTAACCTTGATGTTGACTTCAAGATTGTAAATGGACTTGCTTAGGTTGTGAAGAGACTCAAATGAGATAATGTAGATCATGTAGATAAAGGTTATTTGTATAATTCTATGTGTATGGTACTAGTAATAATCTAAAATATTTAATCAGGTTTTCAAAATGAAAAATAGCCCTCTATATAGCAAAGAATGCAAAGAACAAAGCTAATACCAGTCTCAGCATAGCTGTGAATTTGCTTGTTTGTTCTGAGTAGACTTTTTTTTTTTTTTTTTTCACCTTCTAAGGACTTCCTTTTCCACTCATGGACTCATGGAACACTCTTGTTCCATTTCCAGTGTGCTTTTGCTACTTATTCACTGCTCAAAGGATTCTTGCTTCAGTGAACTTGTTATGTTTTCTTTCTTGCAGTTTACCTGCACTTAAATATATGTATAAAGAAAAGACCTAACTATTAGACTGCAAATTTGTATCACTTATATTCCACTAATTAACTAACAACCTAGTCATGATTTTATATAGTGATCTTTTTAAATTTATATTTTCATTATAAAAGAACTTTGTTAGCTTATCTTTTAAGTCAGAAACATTCAGAAGCACCTTGTCTAGGTACATGAAATCATACCAGCTTGGCATCTTTTTAACTTAAACCTGGCTCTCTCACAAGTGTCCAATCTTTGATAGAGAACCAATGGAATTTTGTTAAATGAGAATATACTTACTGTGAAAAAAATGTAACAAAATGTAGTTTATAAAGGATATATTCTAAGGTAAGAATTGTATGAAAGACTCTCCATAGAAAAGAATTTTAAAAATTGTCTTTAACTATACTAATTGGTGTGTTGACAAGAACTTTGAACGTTTTTATCAGACTATCATTTAGGTCTTCCTACTGCTTTCCTTGAAACTGAAATCAGAATAGTGATATATTAATATAAACTTTATATGAATGCTTATTTTACATTTCGTACTATTTGTTTTGGAAACATATCATAGATTATAGTTAAATTTGCCTAATATTTGCATAATGTTTTAAAACCAGATTTGGACAGTAGTACAAATGGCTAAATTGTTTTCATTTTCTGATTTTGAGTTGTGGGTCAAGAGTACATTAATTTGGTTAAGATGCCCTTTCACAGTGTTCTACCAACTAAGTTAAGAAGCCTCTAGCAAAGTATAAATAAGTTACACTACCCAACATCACAGAACTTTGAGGAGTACATATGATTATTCATGTAATAAAGATTTCTTAGCACCTTTCATTTAGAAGGGATTGTGCTAGACAATAATAAAAAAGGTAGGCTATATAATATTCATCTCTTTATCCCTCATATTTATTGTTGTGTCTAACATTCAATAAATGCTTAAATGTAGAAATACACTTTAATAAACACTAAATAAATAAAATGTTAATTATTAAAAAAATCTTCAACTTCTCATCATATTTTCCGCATACAGACCAGAAGAAAATCGTATAAACAAATATTTGCAATACATTGTAATCAGTGAATATGAAATGGTAATAGGAATGTTGAGTAGATCAGTTCAACAATTTGGAATTGAGGAGTACATCCTAATATTAAGTTCAGTGGCAGGTAACAGAGTCCCCCAAATTATCAGTGTATTACATGAGAAAAATATTTATTTTTTGGTCTCACATTAATAGAAGCCTGGAGATAAGAGAGTCCAAGGCTAGTGTGTTGGCTCTGTCTCCCTCAGAGCTCTGGGCTCATTTCACCTCTTCATTGCAAAGCACAATACTTTACTTCATCCCAGGTCTTTGCTAGAGTACCAGTAATCCCCATTCTTGTGCCAACAGCCTACTGATGTTCCAGCGATCAAGAAGCCTGAAGGGTCAATGAGAGTGCATCAATCATCTCGAAAGAAAGGCTCCCTGAAGGTTCCATATGATATTTTAGTTTATATTTCATAGTCCCAAAGTTCATCTATGAACTATTAGCTTCAAAGATGTCTGGTAGGACATATAGTATCTATATCAAGTATGTGCCTGGCTTAAAAAAAAACCCAAAAGGCTGCATTTCTATGGAAGAAGGAAATGACTGCAAGTCACTGCCCAAAAAAAAAAAAAAAATTGAAGGTTTTCTAGAGCATGTAACATCTGACTTAATTTTTCAAACAATGTGAACTTGAGCAGTCCATCCCTGGGGTGATACAAAGTAGAAGACAGAATAATCTAAACACAGAATTTGCAGAGGTATAGAGGTCAGACACAGTATGCCACGCTGCATTACATTAACTTCTTCTGTACTACTAATTTCAGCTTTTAGTGAAAATGTGAAAACACTGCTGGATTTTGCAACTGAGTTATATATATTTGTTTTGAGCAGACAAGTAGTAAAGACAGAATGGTGAACTAGCATGAGAGGAGAATGAAGGTGATATCACTTAGATACTATTGTAATAATTCAGTTATAAAAATATTGCCAATGATAATGAGGACACAAGCATCTGAAAACAATAATCTATATATGTGTGTGTGTGTGTGTCTGTGTGTATATATATATGATAGAAAGGATTTGATAACAGATTGGGTGTGGGGCTGAAGGGGGAGAAATGTCAAACATTAGTCAGGAGTTTCTAACCTGGGTACCAGGAGGAATAAGTGAGATCAGAAATGCAATGCAATTTAATAAGTAGGTTTCATGTAATAAGTACATCAATTTAGGACTTTTAAGTATGAATTATCTATGAAGCATATGTATTTGTGAATAAGTATAGAGTTTAAGAGAAATATATGAACTGATGATACTATTTACATTAATATGAAGAATTGAAGCATTAAAAATCTCATTTGTACTGTGGTTATCTTGCAAATTATATACCTCACTACCTCAACTATATCTAGAGAGCTAGTTATAAAATTCTTCTTCTGTGTGACAGGCAGATACTCTGCTTTTCATAGGAATGAGGTGTATGAAATAAAAGGTATATGATAACATTTAAATGAGACACTGTGTACCCTAATGTAACAAGTTCAAATGTATCTTTTAGTTACCATTACTTAGTATTTTAAATAGTAGAAGGAGAAAAGATTGCAATTGTGGAATTATACAGCTGTAATAAAGAACAAATATACTAATAAACCTAAACCACAGCAATTAAAAACACTCTACTAGATTTAGACTGGTTCCCTCAGGGTACTGATACCTGGTTTAAGAAAAAAAATTGAAACCTTCTCTGTGAACTATTACTTCTTAGTTAATGTACTTTCCTCAAGATCAAATACATAAACTGAGAATCTTATAAGGGAAGCTGAGGGAAGATGCTGAGAAAAATACTATCTTACTATTTAGTTTATAAGTAAAAATAAAAAGGCCAAACATAAACTATCAAATAAAAATTAATCATGCCTGGAATCTTTGTTCTAAACTAGCTATTTACTTTGGATTGAATATTTGAGCATTTTCACATCCTCTGTAATTATTTTTTTCCTTCGTGCTCATCAGTCCGATTAAAATATTGAGCAAACCATACTTCCCTTCATTTACGGGATTGCATGGCAATTGGTTGGGGGCTGGAGAGTGTGAGAGAGAAAAATGTTATTCTTTCCTTTTAAGTTGCTCTGTGCAATGCTGCACAATAATAGGCCAGTGCATATTCTTATTCTGCTTGTACCGGCAACCTTTACTGCCAGAAATCTTCACTGTACCAAGTGTGGGGGTTGGGTTCATTGTCTAACATCCAATGCTGTCCCAGTTTTCTTCTTATTAGATATGTGTGTGTGTGTGTGTGTGTGTGTGTTTCTCTGTAAAGTAAAAAAATGGAGTATTCCAGTATCTGTTCTTAGGTTATTTTTCATTGAAACAAGCTTCCAGACAAAAAAAATACTGTAACATTAGTCTTATCTATATTATTTTCATGTAATAAATTGAGTAGCCTGCTCTGGGCATGTAGCCCTTCCTATATCTTTGTGTGGGATCTCCTACAAAGACAAGTTGACTCCAAGATGACAGCACACATCCTAAGAAGGCATAAAAAGGTTATCATTTACACAAAAAGGCTTCTCTGGGACAAGTAGGGAAGGTCTCCAAACTGGGCTAAAAATGGCTTGAATGAATAAGAAAAGGAGACTGGCTGGGGGGTTTTACTGTGCTGAAGGTGTGGGCTGATGAGAGAGTTCTCATGCTTTATGACCTTAAAGGAGTGTGCATGTAGGAGCTTGTGTACTTTGAATCCTCCATCGGCACTAGAGTAAGGAGCATCTAAGTTTTCTTTCAGCTTGTGCAGGTGTGGGGCAGAAAGCAAAGACAGAGAGGTGTCCCTTAAAAGCTGTCAGCAGTGAGAGTAAGTGAGAAACCTTATTACATCCTTCCCGTGGCTGTTTCTATCTGTTCTTTACCAGTACATCTGCCACACAGTACTGCTACTATTAGCCTGTTTATTTGCCCCTAACTCTACAGTCCAGGGTCCTTGATAGAAGGGACTCTGTTGTTTACCATTTTGAGCCTGGGACCTATCACAGTTCTCCACATCTGACCTTCCTGAAAAAATCGGGAACATTAATGTGCTTTTAATACTTATTGCAGTTGGCTGAATTACCTTTTGCTCAGAATTTTGTTGTATTCTTTATTTAAATTGTACTTCATTGATTTTATCTTAATAGTCTTAAATATTTTATGAATTGACAATGAAATGTTTTGGGAAGCATTGACATTGTTGGGTTAAATCGAATTTTCAGGAAGACAAATCATATCAAGTTTTTACAGGTATCAATAAACAACTTTTCCCCTTCCTTCCTCCCTTCTTACATTCTTCATTCCTTCCTTTATTTTCTTGATTTGTTGTAGGCATTTTGAGAGTGACATTTTGATAATCTATACAGTGCTATTTTCTACCCCAGTAATTTCATTCATCATGTGTTATAGCCAAGTAGAGACAGTGCAGTGTAACAATAATAACAGTAATAACAGCGACAGTGGCAGCGATGATGACACAGTCTTACAGTCAGACAGCCCCGGGGTTAGATACTGGCAGTGCTGCCGTTTGCCAAATGAATCTGGTAAGTAGGCCATGGTTTTGTCATCTGTCAAATGAAAAAACACTGTCCTATCAGGTGGCAGAATTAATTAAATAAAATACTATACGTAAACCAACTAATATTATGCATGGAATGGCACCTGGCAAAAACCAGTGAGAAGATGTATAAAGATGGATAAATTTAGGAGAGCATAGTTGTTCTGTTATTTCTTTGGTATTTTTGGACTCAGTATTACTGAAATCAAAGAGACTTCTGGTGTCATCTAGTCTCCTGGTTATCAAATGTGAGTCCAAAGCTTACTTTTGTCACTCCTAGAGAACACACATTTCTGCGCCCTGTAGTCAGGTGGTTTCCATAATGATAATATGGGTTACATCCAGGAATCTGTATTTTTGTGAAGCTTTTCAAGTAATACTGAAGCATAGCTGATTTGGGAAACCACTGATCTTTGTACAAACTAATCATTTTATATGTGCGGAACCAAAGACCAGAGAGGCTATTTTCTTGGTGCTATAGAGCTAATCTGTGGCTGAGCTCATTTTTGCCAGTTGAGGTGTTTGTCTGTGGTGACACTTCCACACACAGTGTTGATGCACACGAGCCAGGAGGCTTCATGAATTTAAAGATGTGTAAATGCAGAGAGGCTGTTCCCAAGACAGCCGGGGTGACCGGATGGTAGCTGTGCATACATGGCCAAGGAGGACTCTCTAAAGCAAGAATAATGTGCTTGAGTTTGGGTTTCGGAGCCCTGTGGCCATTGAGGCTTTAACCCATTTTTCAGTCTGGTCACTTTTCAAAGAGGATGCTATTTAGAGGAAGGAAATGGATTGTTGTCTTGGATTCATCACTAAGAAATGTAACTGTCCCATGCTTAATTTTATAGGCAAGATCATACTGAGAAAAGCAAATCAAATATAGATCTTTGAACCACAGAGCAGTTGCTGATTGTTAATATTTTATTCTGGAGACATCTTGATGCATTTTTTGATGAGTGAAAAATAACATCACTATTTTATAAGCTTTATAATATATGATCATCTTATTCTTATCCTCACTTTAAGAATTGACTTTACCCTTATTGTTTAAGTGTGCTGAGTGCATTCGGCCAAAAGTAATTACCATACCTTAGGATTCTTTTTTTTTTTTTTTCTCTCACATCTTCCCTTGATGTCAGAGCCAGGGATTCTCTGGGGCCTCTCAATGCTGGTTTTGCTGGACAATGGTAGATCTCTCATTTAAAACTGAACCAAAATTCCAGTGGAAAAATTAAGGAATTTTAAATCTGATGACTAAAACATAAAATAATCTCCATTTAATTTCCCCATCAATGCCTTCAACAGAAACTTATACAATGGTCTTCTTGGGATACAGAGATAATGGTGGCAGTTAAAACTGCTCTTTCAATTTTGAAATCAATATACCGTGTTCAGAACAAAAACAGGGCAACTAAATTCGGAGTATAGATAAAGTAAGAGTTCACTGAAGTTGAAAATATTTTAAATCCAATTTGGATGGTAACATTTGATAGAAAACACTCGCATAACATACATAATATCTCCAGAAAGTAAGACACAGTTTTCATAAATTCTAAGGCAGCTCATGTTCCTTTATAAATCTTTGGCAAATTCCTTATTTTTGATAGCCTGTCCAGCATTCAAATTCAAAACTAACCAAACTACCATTTGTACTGAAGGCTTAAATTTTTTTTCCTCTTCATTTTCATTTTAAGTAATAGATAATTTTAAACAAATTTCAGGATGTTTACAGAAGCTTATGTAAATGTCCTATGTTAACACTTAATAGCTATATAATGCTTTCATCTGCAGATCCCAAAGGGCTTTTTGAATGTTACTCTCTTCATTTTCTAAAAGACAAAAGAGAATTCTGAGATGACAGAAGTGTAGTTACCCCAAAGCTTTCCGAGCTTGTAACTAATAATATACTGGAATTAGAATTGTAAGAAAGAAAATTGTCTACTTACGTCCAAGATTTGTTTTTATAAGAACTGCCCCATTGGGTTCCAGAGGGAGGAGAAGCTTGTCTCGCTGTGACTGTTGTTTGTTTTATTTTCGTTTGATTTCATTCTTCTCTTTACTTCTCCTCTTTCTGGCATACTGTATCTGCATGTTATTATTATTTTTTCTCTGGTGGCTCCCCTTAACCTACTATTAGACATTCTAATAGTAGGGAAAGAGTTCACTTTCACAAAAAGTTGGGTGAGCAGTGATTGCATCTATTATTTACTAGCCAAACAAACAAAAATCTCCCCTATTTCACCTGCAGTCGTTGTGCTATAGTGTTAATGGTTATATCCCAGGTTTAGACAATTTCAAGTGGCAGAAACCGGATAAGACAATACATTTGAGCCGAAAGCCTTTCCCTTCATCTCTGAATTGTCTTTATCTTTCTGTTGAAAGCAACAATGATTAAGAAAATTGTCCTTACAAGTCAATCCAGAGACTGTATTTTCTTCATTTCTCTCCATTATATTGAAACAGTTCTACCATTAGCTGTACTATTTGCTATATTATTTTTCCTAAAGGACAGCATGATTTAAGAAAAATAAAAGGTAGATGGCAAGACAATTTATTGAGTTATTAACTATTTGTATTGTGTCCTTACTGTTGCGGTAGACTTGCAAAATGGAGAGTTATTTTTATTTCTGCAATCTGTAAGATTCTGATTTGGGCTTACTTTCTTTAGGCAGCCTTTAACACCTGTCATGTTTCAGGGCAAAAAAATGAGATGTCAAAAGGCACTTCAGAGACACTCTATCCCACCAAGACCTCTGTTGGATTTAGAAGATAAAGGCACTAGAAAGAAAGGGCAGAGAGAGTGGTTAAGAACAGGAGGTTGTAGAGGGCTAATCCAAAATGACAGAGTTTACTGAGACTGAAGAGTAAATGGGTTTTCAGATTGTTTTCCCTGTTTATGTCATTTGTTTAAGAGTAGCAAATGTCCAGCTTACCTTGTTGAGCTTATGTACCTGAGGAATGTCTGTGCACGTGAGAGCCAGAGAAATTAACAGGAGAATCTGTGGGGCATCTCCCCTCCATCCACAGCCCTGTTCTCTGAGCTTGGCCAGAGCATCAATGGGTCCCAGATGGGAAAAGCCTCCACTAGGCGGCAGCACTATGGGAAGAAGGAGCAATGGGGATGTGAACCACAATGCAACAGGGCTTGGGTCAACTTCTCTACTTTGGCAATACATAAACCCTTCAAATTTCTATCTGATCCAAAGAAGGGGAGGAGACCCTAATACATAAAGGAAACTGAACTTTCACCAGTAGCAAGTTGTGAGTTGGGCCAAATTAAGAACTTGAATTAGGAGAAATAATATGAAGTTATTTTTGCAGAAAAAGTATGTGGGATTATTAAAAAATATAGGCCTTTTGGAATTAAGATGTATTTGAAGTCCAAACTTATAGTTCTGAGAAAGAATGGCTTATCTAAATTATTTATTTAATTGGAAACAGAATTTATTTCAGCATGGTTGCCTGCTCTTAATTTACCTTTCATATTCATGAGATTAATCATTTCGTACAACAAATTTATTTTTAAAGGGGTGCAACTGAGATTTTCTTTTGAGTTAAGTAATAACAAGAACTCCATGTACATAAAAATAAGTAGCATTTTTGGACTTCTGTAAAAGAACATTTACAATAACCAAACACATGGTGTTCTTAGTTTGCTGGAGAAGGTCCAGTTCTCCAAAATGAGTGATAAATAAACAAACAAGTAAGTATCCTGACTTTATAGTAATGCCTGAACTGCTTTTAGTGAAATAAAATGTCATTTTATTTTACATCTAAAATAAATTTTAAATTATATATACATTAAAAGATATGTGTGTGTTTCTGTGTGTGTATGTATGTATGTAAATGATGCTTCAACTTAATGCACAAAATCCTGAAAAATCACAGAGCTATTTCAACCTTGAGAACACATTAACATGGGGAAAAGAAGCTGGGGGAAAAAGCTGAATTTAACATGAAACAAATATAACAACTTGTTAGTTTATCTTAGAAGCATTCTATTACATTAAAATTTGCCCCTCTTAAGGCTCTGAAATGGATGTTCTTATTTAAAACTTTATTTTAATAATGGAGTCCAAAATCATATTCAGCAATTCTTGCTTGCCTGCAGGATGTGTACAGGCCACTGGGTTGGATAATAGTGGCTTTGTTTTATCCAATGTATGGTCAGGCCACTCAAGATGGCTGTTCTGTTGCTCTCTGTCCATCCCCTGCTTAACCAGTGACTGCTTCACCTGTGCCCTACTCACAGGACTGACCTTCCTACATACTAGCCCCAGGCCCCAGCTGGTAATTGTTTTCATCAAAGGGGTGGTGAAGGGTGTGCTCCTCTGCTGGTTTCCTTGGGAACCGATGAACCAACCTGACATCAATTCCCCTTATAACTGCTAACCTCCCTCTGCCCCAGGAGCAAAGCCCGCTGCCACGTCCAGCCTGCCGTCCATAGCACACAGTGGGGAGTTGCTCCAGGACCTTGCCTCAGACATGTAAGTTCCCCTGTGTCCACTAAAACGTTAATGTCTCTATCACTGACTCCAGGCTCTTTCTTCAGTCTTGAAGTTGGTCGAGTACAGGCCTTGTAGGCCTGCAGGGTGCAGCCCAGCATTCATATACAGCAGTAGGGATTTACAGTAGCAGTTAGCCTGGGTAGTTTGTAGTGAAAAGGAAGTAATCCTTTAAAATTAATTTAAAGAGTTGTGTTTTTTTGTAACTACTGCTAACCAAACAATTTTCTGTTTATGAAGAGAGCCACTAATTTAAAAATGGGTAGAAAATTATGTTATGCTACTGGTAATTCCTGATAAATATTTATTCAATGTTTACTATAAACCAGACTTTATTGTAGACATTTATGATCTCACATAATATAGACAATAACCATTAGATATAAATGGGATGGTTATTCCAGTTTTTCCATTTGAAGAAACAAGAGTTACCGAGAGTTCAAATAACGGGCTGGAGGTCACACAGCTGGTACAGAGTATATCAGGAATCAAACTCGGCTTCTTATCTCTGGAGCACATTCTCCTCTAAGATTATGCCGCGGGGCTCTGCTAAGCTAGAAATCGCTTACATTTAATGAGCACTCTTGACCTACCCAACATTTTGTTGTGCCCTTTAAATCATTATACCGTTTACAACTGAAAACACAACTATGGAATAGAACCATTATTATTCACATTTCAGATATTAGAAACAATTAAGGACAGTAAGCAACTTGTCTAAGTAAATATGAAAATAAATGTGGATGAGGAATGTGAACTCATTTTTTCCTCAGAATCTGAAGTGCTCAATAAGTCTTTGGAAGTGTAGTCTCACAGAAATGTGCATGCAACCTTTTAATCACTGTTTTATTGCCAAGGACTTCGAGTAACCATTTCTGTACTTCTAACTCGTTTTGAGTGGCAGAATAAAATAGCTATTTTTGTAACTAGGGAAAAATAACATCCTTAGCATAAGAATCTTTAAATACGTGATGTCTGTAAAATGTTTGTGTCAATTGACCTAGTTATTTTTGAATTGGAGATCTGATTCTAAACATAGAAATGGCTTTGTAAATAAAAGCTATTCATTGCATAAATATATAGCAATACAAGCAAAAAGTAATAACAACCTAAATACTAAGCATTAAGGAAAGAGTTGAGTAAACTGGAGTATTTATTCTTGGTGGAAAATCATGCATTCATTAAAATATTTCCTAAGAGTGGGCCGTAACATGGGAAACACTTACGGAAATATGTTAAAAATAAACATTTGATGTAAACCTATTCATAAGGTAATGTTAAAATTATGTTTAGTGATTTTTTTCTTACTCTCTCATTTTATACTGTTGTGATTTTATTTTTTTCCATTTCAAGTATTTTTGTGGGGAGTAGAATCTGAGGAAATGAGGTTGGTACAGGCATAGTGTCAGCTAGACTGCACAATTATTCATTTCATTGTGCTTAAGAAAGGATCCGAAATTAGAAGAATGCTTTGTCTGGCTTATGTGGTGTTCAAATAGTTACTTTCCAAGGATATACCATTAAAGTTATTTAGTAAAGATGGTTGAAAGGCTTAGCAGAGAGCAATAGTGTTATTTATGTTACAGATTGGTGGAAAACAGGGTGAACAGAATATTTAACTACAAACATTGATGCTGAAGTTCACTTTTCTCAGCTGGTTGTAGACAAAGCAGAATAAACTTACTCTTAATCTGGGGATTTCCATTGATAAACTGGGGCCCTAATCTATTTGCTTTGGGTATCAGTATGACAGCTTCTCATTGAGAGTACGAACCAGGCTATAAAAATAAGAATGTGGCAGAGCATGTAGGGCAAGCCAAGTCCAGATGGCACTCTAAGAGACAAATGGAATATGGACTCTAGGTGTAAGTTTCCAGATCTAGGTTTGCATATAGCGTTTTCAGGATAATTAGCTTTCAGGACACAAAACTCTATTTGCTGTGTTTAGAATAAACAATCAGTCTTAGGTAGCCTGTATAAGGAGTGTGGGGGGAAGTAGCGGAACCGACAAACATGGGAGATTAGAGCCAGGTTGGCCTGGGGTCAAATCCTGAGTACCCTACTGGTTTTCTGTGCAGTCCTGAGCAATCCATTAAACCACACTAAGTTCCAGTTTCCTCATCTATGAAATTGAGTTAATCATAGAGCCTAGCTCACAAGATTGCTGGAAGGATAAATTAGGTATGGATTTCTCTGCACAGTGTTCCACATGCAGTATATTATTACCATTGTCAAATTAGTACTGCTGTTATATCAGAAACTCCATGGGGTAGGAGATGAGTGACCAGCAATGACTCCATGCATGTACTAGATATAGAGAAAAGTGTGGGTCATCTCCAGAGTAGGAACTTTCTGTTTTTAAAGTGTGTAGCTGAGAGTGGGAAAGCCAGAGTGCTGAATGAAGAATTAAGGGCAACTCTGCAAGAAGTCAGCAGAAGAACTATACCTTGAGTCTTCTTTTAGGGTGACAGCTTTCTCATAAGGGAGGAAAAAAAGAAAAATCCCGATTTTCACTTAAGATTCTCTATCTTGAGGGTGAATGATACGGAGGACTTCTTTAGGCTGTAGCAAGCACCAAAGAAACTAATTTAGAGGCAAGAACTTTAATCAAAAGGGAATTATGGGGAAAAGTTCAGATTTGGAGATAAGGGAGAAGTGAGTCGTAGTTTAGAGGATGAATTGGAAATTAAAATGGAAGAAAGTGGGCCAGGAGTTGGAGATAAAGATTTAAGAAGCAAAGAGAGCTGAAAATATAGCTGCAAAAACACATACCAGAAGTCTGTGAATTGGCCTCTTTTTTGATATACTGTTAAGTTTCAGCTTGTGGATTTTTTTTTCTTTTAATATTCTTAGAATTACTTAATAACTTTAAGTAAAAGGTTTCCTCCCTTACACAAACTTTTTTCCCTCTGAAATGAATGAAGCAAACATGCAAACATTGGCCAAAAAGTAATAGTAGCTTATCTGTTCAAGAAATCAATGATTAATTTAAACAATCTATTTGTTTAAGTGGAAATTGAACTTTCATTGTCCAAAGCTTAGTGCAGGGAGGGGGTTAGTGGTTTCAATTGATTCCTAGGCTCTCTAAACACTTGCAGGCAACTCCCTTCCCTGCTCCCCTTGACCCAATAAGGCGCCCAGCTCAGGAAGTCTTGGCATATTTCCCTTGCAACATTCTAGTGCATTCATTGAGTCTCATAAGACTGATGGACTTTAGCCCATCAAATTACAAGTATCTTTCTGCCTTTGCTCATCCATGTTTCATGTTCTGTATTAGACACAGGGCTTCCTAATGAGGCTTGCAGAGCCCTGAGCTACCACCTAAGAAGAAAACAACTCTCCCTTTGCTTTTCTCACCCACCCCCAAGTATTTATTCTTATATTGACTTTAGATGCACAGGTTAGGCATCCTCTCTTCATGCACAACAATGGCATCTAAGTTCTCATTATATCATGTCTATTGTATGTTTATCTTCCTTTGGTAACATTTTTTTTACTGTGACATTAAGATTAATCATAGTTTCAGGTGATAGAGTCATTATTATAAACTTCATCATCAAAATTTTGCGTAGTGATGTTACTAGCTGTTGAAGGTCATTACCTTGATCCATTATTTCATTGTATTATAAACGTTTTGACAGCAGTAAAAATATTTATATTTCCTTTTTGATGGGAGGTTTGTACTTCTTTTATTCGCCTCTTTTTTATTTTTGATTTCCCTGTGATACTATATATAAGTGCTGGAGTAAATAGAGATTGTGTGCACTTTCCTATTCCGGAGTCATTTTGCCTACTACAAAACCTTGCATTTGTATATTGCTGTGATTTCCTGGTCCACTAAACCATATCTTCAGGGATATAGACATTATCATCTTGTATTTAGAAAATTTATTTAATGAGCATGTACTACTTACGGACTAAGGGAAAAAATATTTTTAGAAACTGGGTAACAGAAGCAGAGTACATCTAGCGCAAACTACTACTGGTAAATAATTAAATGTGCCTCCCCTACAAAATCCAAAAGACCCTTTACTTGTAATAATAGTTTGGGGACACATTGATGTATTTTATATGAGTTTGCCTACATACACGTACTCTTATGATGAAAGATTTTTTTATTCTATCTTAAAGCAAATAAAAGAGATGGCCCTCAAGAGAAGTACATTATAATTCCTATAGTCCCAAATATGGCATAATGAAATACTATTATCCCCGTTTCAATTATGATAAAGGTTTTCAATAAATTTTTGACATTTTTGAAGGCCTGATTCTCAATAACATCATTATAGAGCAACTGGAATTATTAATCCTTTGTGAGAGTTTTGTCTCTCACATTGTATAGTCTCACCCTCCAAACCCAAATTGCCATTTTGCAGATTATTTTCAGAGGGCACATTTTACTTGGCTGGAATGTTCGCAATGCAGACAGACCTCTAACAGCACTGCTAGGGAACCGCGAGGAGTATTTACCGGGGACCCATGGAAGAGTAACACCGTGATCGTGTTGTCATATGCCGCAGAAAGTAAAGGGTGGTTTCTAACACAAATGCTAACTTGACACAAGTGGGCATTCTTGGCATCAATTTTCGGAAGAGAAATCTCCATGTTATATTTTCCTCTAATAAATGAAGACTATTAAATATCTGCTTCAGAGAGTTACTTCTGTGGTTTGCAATTTTTAAGGACAGGCTATATATATTCCACAACAGGGAAAACAGTTTAAGTTCCTTTAGAATTACATACAAGAATTGCCGCAGCAGCACACATTTCCTGAAGTCAAATGATCCTCAATAGTCTCTTGATAGAATATGAAGCTATATCATCTTTAAAAATTTCAAAGCTACATGCCCCAGGATAGGGCAGTATTGGAAATACTGCTTTCACATAGTCATGACTAAAAGCTTCAGTGCAGTTCTGCAAATATCTACTTAGTAACTTCTAGGTTAAAAAATGGGAAAGCATGAATGACACAGATTATGATTTTATTAATAACAAATAAAACCACTTTGTTCTCTGTTACAAGGGAAGAATTCAAATATACACCAAGGATAAGCGAGTAAAAGAAAAGCACAAAGTTCTCTGACGGTAACAGGAGGCTTTGTTTAGAAGGGCATGGTGGCAGCCAGGGGTGGCACTGATCGTTTCTACTGGGTTGGATGGGCAGGGGCAATTGCTTCTCCACTCTGATGAATTACTGTATACAACTGAGTTTGGCCTGCAACCCTAGAATTACAAGATATAATTGTCTAATGGTATTTAAATACTTATTTTTAGAAAAATTATTGGCTCATTTAAAAAACCCTCTATTCTAGCCAAACAAAATACTTTTTTTAGGACCTCTGCACCAAACTTTTAGGCACATATGTGACAGCTGCTTTGTATTCTTTGATACACCATTTTCCTTAATGGAGAAAGGAAGCAAATGTCCATTATTAATTCTTCTTTAATTTAAACAGTTGTATTTAAATGGAAATTTCTGGTCTAGGAAGTGAAAATAAACAGTGTCCCTGACGTTCCCCTTCGTGCCCACAACTGGGCACAATGAGGTCGTCAGCAGACTTTTATCATCCTTCCTCAGCCCATTGTGGGTTTTACTAAGAGTATATGGAATTTTACTTTCAGATTTTTATTTTCATTGCTATGAATATTTGCCTTTTGTATTTCAAAAATTAATTTTAACGACAGCATTGAGTCTCAGCAAGCAGTATCAAAACTCTATTACAATTAAGTTGTGTCTTGTTTCTCACCATTCTTTCTCAAATACCACAACTTCTGCTTTATATGTCCCTGCCTTTTTAAAAAATACATTTCCTTCCTTTGCCTAAACAGAGAAAAATATTAATAATTTGAATTATTCAAACCCACTTAACTCCAGCAATCGTGGGCTTTCATTAGAGTGGCTGGTTGAAAGGGTGATGCAAATCCACAGCTCAAATCACGTCACTGTGTTAACAATTATAACTCTGAGTTTTAGTTCTGTGTTTAGATCTGATGTACTTGGATCTTTTTCTTACCATTTGCCTAGTTTCAGCCAACAATGGAAGATATTGAGAAATAGTTCCATTCGCCAGAAGACTTTCACTCACTTTTGAATTTTGAGTTTGAATTTCCTTTCTGCAGAGGAGGGACTTTCCACATGAAAAACAAACCCATCAAAAGACTGGACGTTTGAACATCATTCTCTTCCCTGCTTTGCAATGAATATAAACTGACTCTGCTTCAGTTTATGCACCTACTCATTTTCTACTTTAGAGCAGCTTTTATGCTAAGAAAATGTCTGAAGAACTTCTATCTCTTGGGAAGAAAAATGTGTTGTATGTCAAAGCTGCATTGTTAAAAGACTGTAATATTTTCAAAGGCTGGGAATCAAGGTCAAATCAAAAGGCTAAGTCCCTTTAGTTTCTTGAATATATTGTTTCTATTTCTCTTTTCTCTATTATAATCATGTCTATTTGCTAAAAGGTTATGCAAAATAAATTAGGCTTTTACAGCACTGACAGCTCAGCCATAGAGAAATTCTTTCCTATTTTATTTTGCACTTTATACGTGAACACCTGCTACACTTTTAATGAGCTTTAAATTATACTTTACACCCATGTAACAAGAATGGATATTGCTCTTTAGTTATAATCAAAGAAAATATCAAGATGACTTGTTGCTAAGAGCAACAGCTTGTCAAAAAAATGATACTTCCTCCAGTAACAATATAGATAGATAGGTCCAGGTTGATAGATGGAAAATATGATTTATACTGCATTGAGAGTTATCAATCTTTTAAATTTTCTTGTCTTCTGTGATTTAGGAGAAATTTGTCATTGCTCTATAGCTAGGCCTAGATTATTTTCTTTTGTTCTTATCTTTGTTCTTTCAGTCTCCTTGCTTCTTATAGGCCAGAGGATAGAAATGAAAATTTTCCTTTATGCTTTTCTTTTCTCTGACACTTTAAAATGGATTTTAAGTAAGTAAGATTCCAAGAGCTTCTTGAAATACCAAAATATAATGATATGTGTATTCATTTTTTGAGTTCTATTTTTCCCCTATATTTGCTTCACTCTTAAATACTTAGCCCTATTTAACTGACCTTTAGTCATGATCAAATTTTCTTTTAAAGGAATTTAATGATAACAGAAAACCAAGCATTAAAACAAAGGATAGCAATTTGGCTCAAGACCATCCTCACATGAGAAACCTTAGACTTCATGGCCAACCCAAATTAATTTCTTTTCCACAGTGGTATCAATTTAATGCCACCTACAGAGAGGTGAGATGGCTGAGTGGAAGAGAGGCCTATTGTGGAAGTAAATATAGAGTGGAGGCAGACAACGGGGCCACGGCAGAGAGATCCTGGCCATGTAGGTTTTATCTGATGTCCCAGTCAGGAACTGAGAAAGGCAGGATAGTGGGATATAAGAACTGGGGCCACAGAGGTCACCCCCAGAGTCTGCAAAGGATGAGGAGGTTCTTCTCTGTTGGGGTGAACACCTGTTTCTTTCCTTTCAGTTGAGTCATGGAGTGATGATGTGTCCATAATATAGGCTGTTTCCTTGACATGTATTTTGATTCATCATTTTGTAAGTGTTTCCCTTTCCACTAAGAAGTAGGGCTGACCTCTTTGTGACTATTGTGCTGTTTAAAATGCCTTTTTCATATGGAGTTAAAATGCAACACAAAAAAGAAAAATGAGGAGAAAACAATAGAATGGAATAGGAAAGAGACTATGAAAATTAGTGAAGAAAGATGAAGAGGAGAAAATAAACAAGATAGGAATATTTTAGCATATTTTCCCATGCCATTTTATAAACCCCATAAGATTTAGAAAATAAGGCACTGCTTAATTGGAAAAATAGTCAATGTAATAAATTCCATCATTTCAATTTTCAAATTTTTCATTTTTATAAATATTCTTTTTAAGTTTTTGACAAAAATGCAACAAATAACCTTTCTTCCTTCATGTGTTCCCTAAAATAATATACCTTTGCCTGTATGAGCGCACATTGCTGTGCTTTCTTTCTCAAAAAAAGAAATTTAAATGTCTCATTAAAAAGCAGAAGAAGAAATGTACTTTTTCCTCTTATCACTAGTAACAAAAACTTCAAAAAAAGTTTGGTTCCAAAGCGCCTCAATATGCAAGCTATCTATTTATACTAATTATTCAAGCCTTGAGAGACTGAAAACTAGAGATAGAATTCTCATGAGAAAAAACAAACTCTGTACATTACATATGAGATTTCCTAAAATTCACTGCTTCCATTCAGAGTATCTTCAGAAAGAATATCATGTTTGGTATTTTAATTTAGCTAATAACAATGATAACTGTTTATAATACAATAATAGCAATAGTAGTATATTTACAGAGATATTTCTTTAAATAGGCTATAATTACATCACTAAGTATGCAAAAAATGTCCTTCAAACATCCTTTCTCATCTTCTCTGAAACTAACAGAATAGAATACAATACTGGAACTAGTGTTTGATTTTTCATGTGACTTCGAAAAAGCCCAAAGATAAAATGTCTTAAATCCAGCGAACATGTTCTGCTATAATCTATAAGGGAAGTTTTTATGATGTTATCCTACCTTGCTTCTTTCCATTTTATCTGTCTCCATTTTGGGCACTCAATTTTCCCAAAGAGCTGAAGCAGAAGCAGCAGTTCAAATACAACTCTTTATCAAGTATCCACTTATGTTTAATTGTGTCCATATAAAATGTAAAATCCCACAGAATTTGACAACTTTAGGTCTTGTCTTAATTAAAATATAATAATGTTAGACTTCACTTATTAAATCGAAGCCTTGCTATGTGACAATTTTAAAAAATCCTTTACTTTTAGAGTGTAGGCTTTGGTAGTCATCAAACAATTAAATTTGGAAAATAACTATTTTTTAATATAATTAGAATAATCTCCTTTCCTGTCATGCGTGAGGACCCCATTTATTAAACATTGGGAATGACTGTGTGTGTCTGTGTGTTAGCACACATTTTAAGTGGAGGCAAAAGAATATGGCAACTAGGGGGGCTTCAAGATGGTAGAATAGAAGGACACTGAGTTCATCTTCTCCCACAAATACATCAAAAATACATCTACAAAAATATATGTGGAACAAGTCTCACAGAATACCTACTGAACTTTGGCAGATCTTGTACAAGTGGAACTACAAGGAAAATCATCATAAAACAGGGTCAACAAGGTCCAAGGTTCTACTGTATAGCACAGGGAACTATATTCAATATCTTATAAGAGCCTATAATGAAAAAGAATGCAAAAAGGAATATATATATGTGTGTATATATACATATACATACACACACATACATATATATATAAAACTGAATCACTATGCTGTACACCAGAAATTAACACAACATTGTAAACTGACTATACTTCAATAAAAAAAGTATATGGCAACTAGAAAGTAAGAAGCCATTATTTGATATTATTGGAACTTATTGAACGAATGGCAGAATTACAGGATTAAGCAGACTTCATGGACATGAAAGATTGAAAATGAGGGAAGAGAATGCTTTGATCACTACTGAAACCTCAGTTCCAAAAGACTGCCTAAACGTTGGATATGATGAATTAATAAATGTAGGTAAGTGATTAGAAAAAGCAGTATCCATCATTCTACCCAATTTCTCTGCTAATCCTTACCCGTACAGGCCGGTTTACACTGTACTATATTAAAGTTTTCATGTTTCTAAGCTATTTTTGCAACTGCTGACAATGTTCTAACTCTAGTCTTTCTTATTCCTTTTAACACAAATTAATCTCAGTCCCAGTATTGGAGAAAGCAACTTCTAACAACAGCTTCTCTGTCCTTTCTCACCCTCCCACCCAACTTACTCACCTCCCCAACTGCATCTTGATTGTTAACACATATAGGCCCACAAAGTAATCATTTTGAAGCTTAGGTCCAGTCTCCCTGTAGTTCCCCGAGCATTTCTCATTAATAGAATTAACAGGTACACATGAAGCTCCTCGGTGTGGAGGCCTGGATGGTGTTGCAGAAAAAAAGAGGGACAAAGACTACCCCAGGCTGATTGGTGGTGGATTGCCTTAAAACTTCCTGCACCTAATATTGGTCTGAATTTATGAGCCCAGATTAGTGATTGTTTTAGTTAACAAATGGGCCCTGGCAGAAATACCCTTGTAGGTAGGTTTAGGGACTCTAAAAGTGAATAAAATGACTTGTGAGCAAAAGGAACACAGTGAAGAGGCATTGGAAGAGATTCTTCACAGAAGTGTTTAACTTTTTGGATGCTTCTCCTCAATAGGAATATGTCATATTAGATACACAATTTTATTTATTCTTTAATCACCTTCAGCCTTTTAATACAGTTGACTGAACTCATGCATGTCTGTATGGTTTTGAAAATTCGAGAGATGGGGTCACTACATGCAGTTGTTATCACTTGTTCATTCCCTCAGCTTGTCCCTGTGTCAGGTGACAATATTTTGACATGTGAGCAGATTCACATTATCATATTTTCATTTGTCCCATAGTTGTCATCTTGTTCCTACATTCCTCTTGATTTCTTAACACATTTTAGCCAGTAGATAGAGACTCCCATGCTCTTTGTGTCAAGGGTAGAACATCCCAGAAGAATGGGGGAAAACAAGAAACTGTTTCTTAGCTTTTGGACTTTGATAATAGCCTCTGGGAGAAACAAAAGTTTCATTGCCACAGAAAACAAACATTCAGAAGAACTTAAGTGAGGTGTGAGCAAAGTTTCTCATACTAACCACTCCCTGTGTGGGAGATTAGAGGATCAGAGAAGAAGAAGAAAGAGCTAAGAGGCTGGTGGCACCCCTGGCTGGAGCCCTAAATCCTGACTTCACATTGCATCATCATGGGAAAGAGAGGATAACAAAAATCTCACATAGATTTGAGGGAATCTGAATTCAGATAAACTTTTAATTCCTTTTCTTGGCAAATTTCCAGGAAGCCCAGAGCAGATTCCAAACAGAAATTGTTGCAAGATGTGTTTAGCTGACAGGCTGTGGGACCCTTGGAGAGCTACCCCATGCCCTGCATGACAGAGGGCAGCAGAACAATTCTGATGGAACCCTGAACAGCCTGGAAGTTGTAAAGCCCCATAGATGTCGCCATGAGTTTCTTGTATGTCCATCGTGATGGAGAAGCAGTAGAATGACCACATGCACTAGAAGGGATAACTTGGCTTAATGAGGGTCAAATACAGAGACAAAAATGACTATTGTTATGCAAAACAATGATGACTGTTGGCCTCCTTAGCAGAGTGCAGATTGCAGATTGCTACTAGAAGCAAAAGCATCTCAGCAGATACCAAGGTGTATTGTTAATGACTTAGATCAGATGGCAACCCCTAATCCCTTCAGGGAACACTGGTCCTATAGGAATGGGGGAAACTTTAAACTGCCCAAAATTAATTTTCTTTCATCCTGTGGAATGGATGCTTATACTAGAAAGCCAGTTGGGTTATAGAAAATATAAAATTACCTTTCTTGCACTCCTGAGTTTTGTGACTAAATTCAAACTCAGAATCTGCAGCTCTACAGAATCAGCCACATTTTCCCCAAGATGGTGCCAGAAGGGGTGAGTCCTTGGAGGAGCTGATGTAACTGGGAGGAACATGGGATGCAAGCCAGAAGCTGCCAAATGGACAACTTAGAGAGAGCTCAGAATAGACCCCAACTTTCAATCTATTCAATGGAAAAGAGAATTTCTAAAGATCTGCTTTAACCCCTTTAAGAGGGGTGGGGGGTGGGGGGTGATAAATACATTAAAGATAACACTGTTTACCTATTTACCTTTAAAAAGACACATTGTTAATAGTTAAGAGATCATGTATGCAAAGTACTTAGACTGGTTTCCTACTGAGATGGTTAATTTTATGTGTAAACTGACTGGGCTAAGGGATACCCCGACAGCTGGTAAACCACTTTTTCTGGGTGTCTGTGAGGGTGTTTCTGGAAGAAATTAGCATTTGATTCAGTAGACTGAGTAAAGAGATCTGCCCTCACCCATGTGGATGAGCCTCTTCCAATTCTTTGTGGGCCTGGATAGAACAAAAGGGGAAGCAAGGATGAATTCTCTCTCTTCTTGAGCTGAGATGTCCATCTTTTCTCACCTTCAACATTAGAGCTTCTGGTTCTCGGGCCTTTGGGCTTAGAATGAATTACACCGCCAGCTTTCCTGGTTTTGCAACTTGCAGAAGGCAGATCGTGGGACTTCTTGTCCTCCATGATCATGTAAGCCGTTTCCTATTATAAATGTATATGTGTGTGTATATGTGTGTATATAAATGTGTGTGTGTATATGTATATAGCATTGGTTCTATTTCTCAAGAGAACCCTGACTAATACATCTCCGCGTAAGCAGGTACACACATTCTCTTAGTTTCCCTTGTAATTTTCTTCAGAGATGGATCTAGAGTCAAGCAGAAAGCTTTGCATTTTTGTTTTCTTTTGATAGTGGGAAGGAAAATGAGAAAAGGCAATTGAGGGATCAGTAAGTCAACCTAAGAGTTTTAATTTTCAAGAACTAACTTTAAAAAATAGCTAAAAAGCCAGAATCCATTAAAGAAAGTCAACCAAATGTGTATAAAATGCACATATACTTTATTTTACACATTTCTATTTTTATGTAAGAGAATGTGTTTTTCTAATCATTCTCATTTGCCTGCTCATTGAGCTGTTCATTCATTTTAAACTGTTCTGCGTTTCCCTCTGCAAGAAATTCTGAGTGGGTAATTTTGATTAGTAGCTCATTATGCATACACATCTTTATATTCTTATTTTCAACTGTTACAGTTTTACTTTTTTATTTTAATATGACTTTTCATTTTATAACTTGTGAATTAGGCCAGCCTCTTTGATGTGAGTCACTAATGCAGAGATTTGATTATTTTACATTGACAAAGGTATGAAAATACATTCATTTATTCCTTTAATAGGAAATGTCACACCATAGGGATTTAATAAGTAATCATACAAGAGAAAATGAAGGTATATCAATGTCTCTGTTAAGTAAAAGCAACAAGTCATGTAATTTTTATCTTTGTGAAGAAATAGGTTTTCTTGGAGATAATGGCATAAGAAACATCCAGAAGATTTTAAAGAGAATGATGGGTAGAATGAATAGTCCATTGCAGCCGGTATGGCTCTATGATAGCATCTGGCAATCTCGCTGATCTCCATGGTGGCCACGTAGGGAAGACTCAACCACGGTCTGAACCAAGTGTTGGTGGAATGTGCTGGCATCCTCCCTGCAACATGGTGAGATAGGGGCTGTCACAAGGCTGTTTCTTGGTTACCTCCTATCTTGCAGGAGTCTATTAGGAGGCAGTTTCTCATCTGCCTCCTTAGTTCCATCAGTATTGGGACTTTCTGTCTTGCCCTCATTCGGGTATGGCTGCAGACTGTAAAACTGCTTGACTGTGAGTTGGCTCCCTCAAGACAGAGCTTTCACACTCATCTTGTCTATCATCTGGCTCCTTCTGTTTGATGTGGGCTGTAGAACCAGGGATGTGAGAAATTGACATCACTGACTGTGGTTTTGCTGTCTGTGAAAGGAATAAACTTGCCAACTCCATTTGGGCTCATTGTAACCATTTCAGACGAATCTCTGTAAGTACCACAAGCTATCCTGACAGCTGCCAACAGTTTGCTGCGTAGGGACTGATTGCTTGACTGGCACAGAGATTATAATAATAATCTACAACTGGCACAGAGATCATAACTAATAATAATCTACTATAACTAAAAACAACGTACATGATTGTTTTTGTCATGGCCTGTGCAGATCATAGGACCCCTCTCTGTTGCTTCATTTATAATAATCTTTATTTATTTTCATATATTTCCCTCTGTGTATTTATTCCTTTCTTCAAGCACATGATGTTTTCTTTTGTTTTCCTAGATGGATTGAGATTTCATCATTTATCTTCTTTCCGCATATGAACATGTACACACTCATGGATATTTACCAAAATGGTAAACACAGTATGACCACAAATGTTAAAAATAATCCCATGCAGTAAAAGGAGGAACTACGGTGCATTCTTTTTTATGGGGGGATGGTGGTGGTGGATAATCTCTTTAATCATTTCTCTATCCTCTACTAATAAAATGATCAGCAATTATTTTCCTTTTCTTTCCAGTTAGTAAACCCATTTCCTTCTGAAGCTTATCACTGTACTTTCACTTTTTTTTCTAAATTGAACTAGAGTCAGTTTACAATGTTGTGTCAATTTCTGGTGTACAGCATAATGTTTCAGTCATAATACATGCATATATTTGTTTTCATATTCTTTTTTCATGAGGTTACTACTAGATATTGAATATAGCTCCCTGTGCTATACAGTATGAACCTGTTGTTTATCTATTTTATATATAGTAGTTAGTGTGTGCAAATCTCGAACTCCCAGTTTGTACTTTTACTCTTGACCTCATCTTTGTTTTCTGCTTCTGAGAACAATTAGACTTTTAAAGTCTTGCATTGTCTTTTATGTTTAATACTTCCTTTTCTTCTAGGTCATTTGTATATCATATAATGATGGTCAGAGTCATTTATCATTATAAAAATAAATAAACAAGAATCAAACAACATTTATCAAACAGGAAAAAATCACTTAGCTTAAATCCAGTGCCTGTCTTTTCTTTTATTACCAAATTTCTTGAAGAGTGAAAAGTAGCCTACACTCACTGGTCCCCGGTGTGTACCTCCCTCGTTTTTTACCCCACCATAATCACTGTGTACTCCATGCACTCTGCTGAATAAGTGAATAGGTTACAAATGACTAATCACAATTTCTCAGCCTTCTTATTACATGGATTTGCTTATTCTAGATTTTTATCTAAGTGTACATCTACTGTTTTTAAATATGCTCTTTTAGCTTCTCCTTTGTCTTTCCCTAAATACAGAATTTTTCCATTTCTTTACTCTTCTTTTTAATCACTTCCCTTCCTTGGAGATCTCTAGTTCCCTAGCTTTAACAATTACTAAATTACATTTTTAGGTATTTATGGGAAGTTTTTATTGGGTACCTTAATAGCCCCTTAAAATTAATATCCCCAAACACTGTCCAACATCTTCAATGCCCATCTGCCTCTCTTATGCATTCTTTATTTCTATGATAAATATGTCTACTTTTTCCAGTCCTTCTAGAACCATCATTCAAGCTGTTTTTACTCTCAGTTATCAACTATGCCCCCATCCATCTGACACATTCTCCTTAATTTTCTTAATTTACTTTCCCAGTGTCCCCTGACACAATCTCATCTTTTCATTCATCACTGTTACTCTCCTAAATTAGGCTTTCATGACAACTCTTAAAATAGGCCCTTCATTGGCCAGCGTATTGCCAATATCCCTTCATGTCCTACATCTTATACGCTTCTATGTCGGATACACTTGTTTATATGCACACAACCACCACCTTCCCCTCTACTGGGAAAGTCCCGACGCTGCTTTGGTGTTTACTAGCCCTTGTCCCTAGGAACAACAGCTTTCTGTAGTGCCTTTGATTTCATCATAACTGGTCCAGGGCAGTTGTGTTTGTTTTATTTCCTTGGCATGATTGTTTTTTGTCATGGCCAGTGGCTTTTTTAGCAAATTGTACCTGATGGGAAATCTGTACGCTTCTAGGACAGGTTTTGCTTATGGACTAAAAGAGATTCAAGATTGAAAATGCCCATTTTTAATAGGACATCAGCTTTCTGCCTGTGAGGCTTTGAACTGGTGTAGCTATTTTTCATCCATGAAGGGAAACATCACCTGCACATGGGGATGACGAGGCAGACTGATAGAAAGCTTCCGGTCTTTGATGAAATGACTGTGCTATTGAATTTGCAAACCCTCTGTCTACACTATGTCTAGGAGCTCTTTTTTCCCCCCATATGTATCAGTTATTCTGCTTTAACCTTGTAAGCTGCACATTAATAGGGTTATTTATTTATTTAAAATTGAGGTAAAATTAGTTTATCACATTATATAAGCTTCCTATATACATTATATTTTGACTTTGTTTGCACTACGGCGTATGCACCGCCAAACATCTAGTTGCCATCCATCATGTACAGTTGACCCCTCTTTACCCGTTTTACCCCCTCCACCCCCTCCCCTCTGGGAACCTGATTCCCTGTATCTACATGTTTTTGTTTTGTTTGCTTTGTTCATTTATTTTATTTTCCACCTATAAGTGAAATCATATAATCTAGTAACATAATGAATCAGTTACATTTAAAACTTTTTCAGATGAGTTAAGTTGGTTTATGTGGGGCTGTTATTTAGAGCCAAAGCATATCTGTTGCAAGTCAGGTCACTTTAGTCTATGGCTTTAATTGTTCTCTAGTTCTTTTAGAATAAAGGATAATCTTAGCAATGTATTTAAGGACCTGTATGAACTGGACACAGCATACCTTTCTTCCAAAACTTCCAAAACTACTCTTTACAACTTTTGTGCTCCATCCAGAATTCACTGTTCTTGAACATACTTTAGAATCTTTCCCTCATTTGCCTTGAAGCACTTTCTTCTTCCATTTGAGGTAGCTTCCCCCTCCTTCAAAGCTCATTTTTCTGTTGCAATCATTATGATCTTCTAAGGTTAAGTTCAAAGACCACAATACTCATGAAGTCACCCTGTTCCTCTGGTTGGAATGTAAAATCTCTGCATCTGTTGGGTATCCATATCATGTGGTAATTGTATTCTAGCACCTGTCACAGTCACTCTTGTAACATGAAATTTCATGCATTGTGCCCTTTTTTCTCTTTGTAGTTTCAGTTATACTTAGCAATGCATCTACCTTTAGGAAGTTGTCAGTAAAAAGTGTGCTCTGTGCCTGAAATGGGGCAAGTTAAAAAATAAAACAAAACTTTGAAAGCTTAGCCCAAGGAAAAGTAAAGGACACTTGCTGAAACTTAATCCTACTTTAGGACACGGAGATTGTGATTTTGGATTTATCTCAGGGAGATTTTATATTGTATACCAGAATACATTTACACAAATGTTCATTTTAGTGTTGTTTGTAATATGAAAAAAATTAAAATTACTTAAGTGTCCTTCCATAAAATAATGAGAAAAAAACTTTAATTCATACAATTATATGTTAATGTGTCAACATAGATAGATCTTAAAAACTTAATACAGGATATGTAGAGAAAATTGTGTAACATAAAATTTAATTTAGAAATTTCAAAATTAAGAGAATAACCAGTATCAGGAAGGAGATCTGGAACAACCACCTTGACTTCAAGGAAAGAAAGATTTCACAACTATAAACTGAGAAACACACAATTCTTTTCTTAGGGCAGCAAAGGAAAAGGATATCTCTTACTAGCTGACATTTGTGAGCTATCATGCTATCCACAGAACATGAAAATTGTGCATCTTCTCAGCTCCCTCAGTATGACTTAGCTAATCTGCATATCAACTCACTATAGTCTTCCTTCCTATGACACTGAGACTATGGTCTTGGAGAGAGAAGTTTTTTTCTCCCTATTCAGGGCTAATTATTTTTCCTGTGCTTTAGGTATCATCCACCATACTGTCTTGGGAACTTTCCACCCACAATTATTTATTCACCCCTTCTTGTTTTAACTTCTACTAATAATGAGCTTTGTTTTCTATTTATGGTTTATAAACACCTCTTTCTCACCCGTGCTCCTTTTTTTTTCTCCCTGGGTCATAAATAAGTTAAAGGAGGTGTTTTGTACATGTTGCTCTCATTGTCTACATTATTGTTTACTCCCCAGTTCACAGCTGTATCCTTTTATTCTAGCATTTATGTGGCTATTATAGCATCTCCCCAGAAATCCTGTTGACCAAATTCAGTAAACACTCTCTGGTCGTTATTTTTTTATTTGACCATTCTCATAACCAAAACCCTGTTTTTAACCTGTCTTTTTTTTGGGTAAATGTTTTGTTTTAGATTTACAGAAAAGTTGAAAGGATAGTTCAGAGGGTGCTTATATGCCCCACACTCAATTTCCCCTATTATTAATATCTTAAGTTAGTATAGCATATTTGTCACAATTAGTGAAATAATATTGACTTATTATTATTAAAGTCCGTTCTGGGCCAGGATCCCATCCAGTATAGTCCATCACTTGAGCTGACATAGCTCCATAGGCTTTTCTTGGTTGTGTCGGTCTCTCAGAATTTCCTTGTTTTTTGAGACCTTAACAGTTTTGAGGAGTACTGCTTTGCTATATTGTAAAATATCCCTCAATTTGGGATTGGTCTGCTGTTTGTCTTATGACTAGATTAAGGTTATAGGTTTTTGGAGAGAGATCATAGAGGTAAAGTGCCATTCTCATCACATTATATCAAGGGTGCATATTAGCAACATAATTTATCACTGTTGATATTAACACTGATCAAGGTTAACATTACTATAAAGTTACTCTCTCCCCAGTCCCTTTCCACACCATAGTCTTTAGGAGGCAGTCACTGAGCACAGACCACACTTAGAGCAGGGAGTCATGTTCTGCATCCTGAAGACAGAGTATCTACATATATTATTTGTAATTCTTCTGCACAGGAAAGTTGTCTATTTTCCCCTATCATTTATTTATTTAATAATTTATTTATCTCAGTATGGACTCATGGATATTTATTTTATACTTTTGAGTTATAATCCAGTACAACTTTCTTTATTTTGTTGCTTAAATTGTTCCAGCTTTGGTCCTTCGGAGTTCTTTCAGTTGACTCCTGTGTCCCTTTGGTTTATCCCCATCATTGTGTTTTCGTTTTCTTCCTCTTTTGTGAGCATGCCCTTACTTTGTGGCACTATGAAGATGCTCCAAATTCATTGTGTATCTTTCCTGTCCTAGATCGAGGGCCTGATCTAGTTCCAGAGGCCTTGTTTCCTGATATTGGAAAATGGTACTAGAGACCAAATCTGGGTGCTAGTTGTGGCATCCTTTATTTTTTTCATTGTTTCTTCCCTTTTTTGTAGTTTCCTCTCCATTTTTTTAAAGTTCCCTTTCCTTCTGCCTACCCCCACTTCCTCCCCCTGCCCTCCTTTTTTCTGTTCTCTAGATATTTATCCTTATTCTTCTTCTCCTGCATTCATTGCCTCTCCTGAGTGACCTTCCCATTAGAGGACACCAATTATCCTCTTATATTCACAATTCAGCAAATATGGAGATGGGGCTACCTTCTCCATTAAGAGGAAGTCGTATCAAGGTTTCTCCTGTTCATCCCTTAATCAGACAGTTTCTAAACAAGGCACTTAATTCCCCTCTATACCTGTCTACTTGCAAACAGACTGTAATAGGAGATGAGTGAGAGCTTGATATCTATTAGGTTATGTTTTACATAAGGCAGAGCTGAGATATTGAGACTGCGTGGCTATTCCTGGCATGTCTTCTATTAGTCTTTCCACCACCTGTGCTGACATAGGGCGCTTGTCTTGGAATTCTGGTCTCCGTGCTAAGATGCCTCTGGATGTTGCAACAAGTCCTCCTTTTGCTGTGCTCCAGCTTTTCAGCCTAGGACTTAATGTGTAAACTCTAACAGTGGACAAGTCCTTTGAGGTTTCTATTCTCATCCAGGCCCACTTGTATTCTCATTTCTAACCTCACTAAGTAGCCCTACATCTTGGGATTTGGAGCATCTACTTGGCCCATTTATAAAATGGATACTTTAATCCCAATTTGGGTCCTTCAATTAGCTCTTGGTTAGAACACTGCTGAGTAGAAAGAATGACTCTTAAAGTCTCTAATTTTAACACTTATCTTGTCCCATGATTTAAATACACACTTCTATATTTTTTATTAATGAATATGTATGTCTAGTCTAAATCACTTCCCAAAAACTAAAAATTGAGATTTTTATATATGAATCAGTTATTCAGGTGTTCCATAGGCATTGAAAAATTACTATGTCCAAGCTTTGCTCAAACTCTCTGTCTCACTTTTTTTCTCTCCCTGTGTCCTATACCATGGTGACTGTCCTCCCTATTCACCTACCCCTCAAGCAGGAAGCAGGGGACCCAGGCTTAACACCTTGCTTTTTCCACTCCCTAATCCAGTGATTAAAAGGTCCAGTTAATTCTCCTTCTCTAATGTCTCTTAAATTTTATGCTTTTATTTTACTATTACTGTTAGGGAAGCTTGTTTAGATTAGCATACAGACTCTCAATTCCCTTTCGTGCCTTCAGTTATAACTTCCCTAATTTATTCTCTGCACTACTGTCAGTTTCATTGTTTCCAAATATATATAAAGTAATCATAGTACTCTATTGCATTGTCTTCAGGACAAAGTTAACTTCTCTTTCTTTCTTTCTTTCTCTCCTTCCTTCATCATTTCCTTTTTTTTTTTTTTTTAAATCATAGCAAATAAGACACTCAGCTAGTTCCAACCATATCCCTCATACTCTGACATGAATACTTGACTTCAATTGTCTGGAAACACATACATTTCATAAAATGAATTATGCTTCTCCTGCCTCAGTGCTTTTTGACATAGTATTTCCTTTGCCTGGAATGCTCTTCCCTCTCTATGCCTTTGTTAATTTTCCTTATACTTGTGGTTCACTCACTAAACTGTTAAGACTTAGTTCTACTTACCTACTAAGACCCACCTACCTGTGAAATTTGAGGGAATGAACACTTTCTCTGGGCTTCCAGAGTTCTCACTATGTGCCTAACTCTATTACAGCTCTCCTAGATTTAGACAATCTGTATTTATTATCTGTGTATTATAACTAAGGGAAACCAATGAAATTCATTCTAGTGTTAATTGCAAAGTTGGGTATATTGGGTATGATTGATAAATGTTTGCTGAGTAAATGAATAAACAGTAATAGAGGATTTGGAGCTTTTGGTCAAACTAATTGCCAAGGAGATAGTGGAGAAATCACACCGAGTGTCAGTGCAAGGAACACCTTTTCTAACAATCACTATGAAGCTCCTTTCTATTTTTTGAACAATTATGGATATTGGAGTGTCAGTCTCCATGGCCACTGTGACCTCTGTAAAGAACTTCTGAATATATGCAGACAAAATGAAACTAAAGTAGTTATAGTTGGTTTTCATTGCTATCTATAACTGTAACTTTCCAGGCTAGTGAACTTCAAAAGGCCAAAATATAGACAAATCTAGTATTCTAATACCTGATTGATTTGTCCATCTTTACTAAAGACTCCCATCATCCTGCTTTATTTCTTTCAGAATTCTGCTTTTTACTATTCTTATTTTTTTGGCTGTTAGCTCACTTGCCTTCACACTAAAAAGATGAGATTCTGAGAAGAGTCAATGTCACGCTTACCTCCAATATTTTTAAAAAATTGACTTAAAGACAAATTCTAATCCACAGATTTAATAATTTTTGATATTTGGCTTTATTTGCTTTACCGCATATATTTCTCACTGCATCTATCACAAGGGTCTTAATATCCTCACAATCTCATTAAAATAGTCACCAGTTGGTTAAGGCGGTGTTTGCCAGTTTCCTTCATTGTAACGTTACAATTTTTTCCTTCCTTACTGTATTTTTAGAAGCAAGTCACTAAGTGTAGAACACCCTGGGGGTGGGGGGTGGGGGGTTAGTGGGGTGGGGGGACAAGGGTGTACAGGGGACCACAGGGGCTGGTGACAGGAATTAAGATCCACCTCCTGTAAGGTACACTATTTACATATACTCTTTGTCATTCTTTTGTACAAGAGATTTGTCCATCGATTTACTTATTCAATCACTTATTAATGTCAATATGGACTTGTGACTATTTCTTTTATATTTCGGGTTATAATCCAGAACTGCCTGATTAATTTTCTAACCTGGGTCATTCTAGCTTTTGTCATTGAGAGCTCTTTCAGCAAACCAGCTTTTTTGATAGTCATTTTTTATGTTTCCCTTGATCTTCATCCTCCCTTTTCCCCAAATCTTATATCTACAGCATCTCATAGGATAGAAGTTCAGTTTGAACTATTGACCATCATTATGACATACAACTAAGAAGAATACTCTTCAGTTCTGTATTTATAATTTTGTAAACCTATTTCCCATTATTTGATTTCTCCAACAAATTAATCTGACTTATGAGGTATTATTAAAATATATTTACTATGGTGAAAATTAGAACTCATAGAATATAAAAAATAAGCTATCAAGCCATCTGTTGGAGAAATCTTGATACTTGAAACGACTTTCTGTTCCCTGACATTTATACATTTCTCCCATCTCTCATGTGTTGCTCTAAATATGACAGCTGCCATGGGTGATTAGATTCCTCATCTGCAAAATCTAAATTTCATGCTTAATATATCATATTATCCAAAATAATATATAGTCATAGAAAGGTTATCTGTATTTATAGCTAGATATATTTGTATATTGGCAGCTTATATGCCACCACAGTGCAGAAGAAGCCTCAATGTGTCAGTTGCATTTGACAGAGGACTTACTTATTGCTTTAATTTTTCAAAAGGGGCATGATTATCTTTATATACTTTTATCTAATTTTAAGTTGCCTACTCAGTGTCAAGTAGCATTTTTTTAAAGTATTGTTTTCAAGGAAAAAGATGTTTAATATGATGGCTTTTGGTTGGAATTTAGCAAAGAACATATTGACAAAAACAAGGCTGAACCTATCCCCATAGCTTATCTGCTTTTTCAGTGGTTTTGTATATAGTCTTTGTGTATTACATATGAAAAATAGAGATGTAAAGTGGTATAATGGAATGGCACAAACTTTAGAATTCTAGCTCCACTACTTAATATTTTTCATCTGTATAAAATAAACAATAATCTTTTAACAAGGTCATTATAGTAATCAAATACATTTAAATGACTACTTAGTGTTTTTATTTAGTAGTCTGTGGAACAGTGGTAAGTTGTATTTAACTTTTTTATGTGTTAAAATATATGCATTTATTTTCTCTAAAAATTAAACAGATTAAAGTCATTTTAATGAGTATTCTGTAATTATTCCAGATGGTAAGTCAAACCATACATGATCATTTGTTGAACAAAATCCCCCCAGGCAATAAACCCTTTGTCTAGTGATTGGGGATTGTCCCAGCCTTGAACCCACTTGTCTGTTGCCATCTCCCTGCTCCTTTCCATAGGATTTAGTACCTATCCTCTCAGTTTTGCTTTAAACGGAGAGAGTCAGGGGAGGTGAAGAAGAAGTACAAACAGTGATATTTACAAATATATTTATTTCCTAATGCTTCTCCAATAAAATCAAACACATTTTTAGTAGGGTAGACTCACGCCCCTCTGGAATACATAGACTCAGTCTTATGCTGTAACTTTGCGACTTCTTTTCCCAAATAAGGCGTATCTTAAAATTCATTTTCTTTTGATATTTCTTCTGGAAAGTGACAGAGAGGCTATGGAGCACGTAGTGAACTCATGCTCTGTGATCTTTAATCCCTAGGTGTGGCTCTTTCATTTTTCCTAGTGTTCCACGCTTGTAAGTTGCATCTTTGGAAGCGACACGAATTATCAGAGTTAATGGAATATAAATAGGTAAGAAATCATCTCTCAATGAATTTGATTGTCTCAAATCCTAGAAGGAGCAGTATTGTTTCCAAGGGTGTATAAAATTACTGAGGGCTATTTTAAACAGTGTGAAAATGCAAAATCATCATAATAACACTCACTGTTGCCCACACACACTTGCTATATTATTTCCTGAACCTAATGAATATGTATACTTTTTTTGCATATCATATGTCCGTTCTACTTAAAATACTTTTCAAGTTATTGGAGAACATCAAATATTGTGTAGAATATCAATGGCTACACAATTTACTTACTACCAGGCACATGATTTAGGCACCATGGCAAATACGTATTTACCTAGCTACAAACTGAAGAAAATATTTTTAGCTATTAGATTAGTTATAACTAAATACATAGTTACACTTAAAAATGAATCCTGAGCATGAGAAAGGTAATCTGCACAAGCTAAATTATACAATAGCAACACGTTTCCCTTTGCTTTATGATACATAACATACTTTGTTATATATACTGAATATGTCAAAAAGTCTTTTCTACTTTTTTTCACATAGGCAATGTGAAAAAGAAAAAAAAAACTGACATTATAGCTAATCTTCACAGGTTCTGATAATTTACTTAGGTATACTTCTATCTAGATCATATATTTTATGTAATAGCTTCTTTGGCTTTAATCACAATTTTGTGTGGAAGGGAGAAGAGTCTTTCAATAATATCAAATTATAAGCAGTTTATAAATAGCAATACATAAAGGCTCTTGTTTTCATTTGTCTGCTCATATTTATTAATATATAATTATAATCTTCATTTCATGATAGTTTATATGTTTTCTTATGAAAACAAATATTATAAACATATCAAAAATTACTAAAGAAAATAGAAGTCAATTCTACAATCAAAATATTAGAATGCAGTTTAAGCTAGATAATAATATTAAAATAATCAATACAGCAAAGTATATAGTACCCACTTTATTCAACTGTATGTAAAGCACAAATTCTGTACTTTTTTCAAAAAAAGAAGACAATCGTTACTTTCACTAAACATCCAGGATGTTTAAGATTGATCTTCACTTTAATTATTTTCTTCAGAATACCAATAGGAGCACTAATACTTCATATAAATCCATAGATTTTGTGGTGGTTTTAAAAAATTGTTATTAGAAAACTGAAACTAAAGAAATAAGAGATTCACAATTATTTATACCCTCCAATATCATACACTTTAAATTTATACTAGTGTGTGACTATAATAGAAAGTTTTGTTATAATTCTTCTGCTAAAAGACTTCATTGTTTTGCTGGGAAAAGAAGACTTGAATTCATATACTAATCTGTAAATACTGGAGTTAAGTGTATCATCCATCAGAAGATAATTTAAGAAGTTCAGGGAGAAGGTGATCAATGTAGTCTCTTGTTCTGGGTAGGAAAGTAAGACCAGCCAGGGTAGAAAAGGGTATCATTGTTGGGCAGTAAAGTGAGATGAGGTTGACAGGGAGATGTAGCCACATTAAATTTTGCCTGATATAATATAGAATGGATTGGTGATACATTTGAATATTAAATTTATCAACATGAGCAAAAAGACTAAAGATTAATTAGATATGAAATATTAATTCAGATCTGACTTTTCTAAGAAATTAAATTCATTTTAGGAATGAGGTCTAAATGATTTCCAATGTCTAAAAAGCTTTAAAGACTGTATTAGCAAAAACCTATAATCTTTCTCAGTGCTTATAACTTTTAATTTTTTTCCCTGTTTTTATTGAAAGTTTTGTTTTATATATATTCTAAAACTGTTTCTAAAATATACTTCTGGAAAAATTGACTTCTACCTGTGTTTTAATTAATTACTTAAATTAATTAATGTATCAAAGGAAAATGCTCTGAATACTTGTTGAGCAAAACTTCTAGTGTTGGAAATCAGAGGAGCTTATTTATTTCAAAAGTAAATTTTCCACTTTTGAGACCCCTGGAATCTGTGTACAGTAGAAGCTACTTTAAGTAATTTCTTCCTAAACAATTATATGGTTTAACTGATACACTCTATTGACTCCGTGCAAACGCTGACTCATGCTATAGAATGTTCACCCCTTGTAACAAACTGCCTGATTTTTAATGCCATGAACCAGTTGTTTATTTCCAAAACCCTTTATGCCAAAATTACTTATTGTTATTATAAAAAATTTAATAAATGTTATAGAAAAGGATACAATAGAAGAAAAGAATACATGATCTCATTACTTTTCTAAAGAGTGTATTTGTAAAGATTTGATAAAAGTAGGTCACTAAAAATTGTTATCTATGTTTTTAAAGACTTTAAAATTTCAAAAATTCTAACACCTAAAAGAATTCTGCAAAACAGATTATTTCTCTTCTGTCTATAGTATAGTTCTCTCATTTTACTGTAAGGTAACTGTAATTGGAGAACATATTTCTATGATATATGCCAGAAATAAAAGAACTCCATATTTTAGATATTTATTTAAAAAAAAAAAGACCTTAAATCTCATGACAACTGGATAGCTATTTGATAAAAGATAAGATGGATTTTTTTCCCTTCCCACTCTAGGATAAATTCCAAATTGATTACACAACAAAATGTAAGAAACAGAAATATATATGAACTAGAAGAAAATTGGTGTGAAGTTCTTAATGGGATAAAATGATAAGAAAAGCACAATAAGGTTAGTCAAAACCAAACAGCAACTGGGAAATAATATTTCCAATTTATAAGACACAGAGTTTATATTCCTATCAATATTAAGGAATAAAGAGCAACCTATAGCATAATAAATAAATGACATAAACTAGAGATAAACAATATATTCACTGAGAAAAAAAATTCTTTAACATAAAAAAAATTGCTCCTTCTCACACATAATAAGGGAAGAACAAACATCTCTGTCTCATCAGATTGGTAAAATTCTAAAAGCATGACAAAATATTTTGGTAATGAAGCTGTGGAGAAATGTAGTCTCATATATATACTGCTTATATATACTGGGGAAAAAAAGGCATTACAGGTATGGAGGAACAGTCAGTAACAACAGCAAAATGACACACTGAATGTACTCTATGATTCCACTTCAGGAATCTATCACCAAGATACATTGACAAACATATTAAATGACTTAAACCCATTGTGATATTCTTAAGAGCAAACTACTGAAAACAACTTAGTGTCCTTCAGTAGGAAACGGTGTTCATTAAATCCTGTATATAATGCAGTAGGACACCCTGTAACCCTAAAAAAGAATACATATAATCTTTATACAGTGGTATAATGTGATTTTTATGATATACAGACATACTTCATTTTATTGCATTTTAGAGATAACTACATTTTTTAAAGAAAACTGAATGTGGCAACCTTGTATCAAGCAAGTCTATTGGTACCATTTTTTTCCAACAGTCCTTGCTTACTTCTTGTCTGCCACATTTTGGTAATTTTTGCAATATTTCAAGCTTTCTCATTATTATTATATTTGTTAAGGTGATCTGTGTTCAGTGATCTCTGATGTTTCTACTACATCTCGCTGAAGGCTCAGATGATGGTTAGAAATTTTTGGTAATAAAGCGGTTTTTAATTAAGGTACATACATTTATTTTTCAGACATAGTACTATTGCATGCTTAATAGACTACAATATAGTGTAAAGATAACTTTTATATGCACTGAGAAACCAAAAAATTCCTGTGATTTGCTTTATTTCAATATTTACTTTATTGCACTGGTTTGGAACCAAACTCACAGTATTTCTGAGGTATGCCTGTACTTATGTGTGAAAAAGGCACAATATTGAATAGTGTATATAATTTCTTTCCAGTTATCTCTATGGGGAGAAAAAGTAAAAATGGGGGAGACAGGAGTAAAGGCAAGCTTTTATCCAAATATCTTGTTACATAGATTGTAATTTGCAACCTTTTCATATTCTTACATAATCAAATAAAACTGAATCAGAAAGTAAAAATTTCCTAAAATCAAAACTAATGAAACTAATTATATATCATGGTTGATTTAAAATGTATTTTCTCTTAAGGTTAATTCATAACATGTTAGATTTTTCTATTCAAACTTAGAGAAATAATGTATTTCAAGGAAAAGCTGAACTGCAAAGAATTCTTGAAATTCATTCAGCTTTCTTATTTTATTAGCAATTCTGGTGTTATTACATTGAAACTAATTTATTTATAATTGGATAAAGCAAAAAGTAATAACATTAACTTTATCTTGAAACCAAAATTTTCAGTAAAAGAGAAAATAAACATACATTTAAAAGAAAACAGATCAGATAAATATCCAGTGGTAGAAAATTTAAATTGGAGATACATTATGAATACATACATTTGTTTTGTTTCTAAAGTAAATTTTTGCTAGCTCTGTCTCTTGAAAATCCCAAGAAGTGGCCACCACTGAGTGGCATCTGGATTGTGACTTCTCTAAATACCTTTCACTGATAAAAAGAGCAGCAAAAGCTGCATGAGGAAATATAGATTAGCTGAAACATCTTACTGTGCCAAAAAAGAAGGATGCTATCAAAAAAAGAAAAAGTTTACGTTGAAAGAAAACAGGCAATAGATGAAATACTTTGGGCTCTCTACAAAAAATGTTTTCGAGAAAATGTTAAATATCCACATAGTAGTTTTATATAGAAACTTCAGTTCATCTAACCAAAAGAGGAACTCATGGTACTCACCATTTGGCCTTTAATCCAGGCCTAACCACCCCAATCCCCACCCCGACTCCCCTCACTTCCCCACCACCTGGAAAATAGAGTTGGAGAAAAATGCAATTATCTCTATTGTTTTTTCTTTCTTAAGTATTTTATTTATTTCTTCTACATGGGTCTTCCTGTATTTCTAGTACACAGTTTCCTTCAGCAATGCATTTTATTATTAATTCACTCATCATGGCTTTTGGCTACTTCTCACTGGAAACAGAACAACAAATTTATGCATGGCTGATAATTTAAATTTAGTATCAAGGAAGTAACGGCCAATAACAACAGTTAAACATATTCAGCACTTCTTACGTGCACTGCTTTAAAGCTTATAATTTTAATGCTCAGAGAAATTCTAGAAGGTCAATTCTGTTATGACTCCCATTTTACACTTGAAAAAAATTATGCAAAAATGAGAAATCTTGACCAGGTTAGAGTCAGTAGCTGAGCCAGAAGATACACCCAGACAGTAGGGCACTGGAGTTCATGCTCAGGACCAGTCTTCAGAGCCTATTTTTTGTAGTTACCTGATTCCCTCAGCTCTCTTCCAGAAGAGAATTGTTTCACTCACTCGCATATTTGCTTCTGTTTAACTTGATGAATATTAAAAACCCATTTCATATAATTGCCTCATAAAAATTGAGTATGAATAAAAATAATTAATGCATACTTTGTCATCTTAAATTGTTAATGATTTGTCATTATTAAAATTTGCTATTCTTTGTTAAGGGACCCTTTGATGGTCATTATACATCTTTTTTAGTCAATTTAAGAATACATGTGTTAAAAGTGTAGTGCTCTCCACATAAAAAGATGCTTTCAGGTGCTACTAACTAATGGAGTCTTATTTTTCCCCAGTTCTCTATTTTAAAACAAATTAAAACATTATTTTAATAGATATAGATGGTAGATATTGCCTCTTTATGGTATACTTTAACAATATGTAACATTCACAAAATTTACAGAGCATAAAAAGTTTTCTCTTATCATTTGAAAGGTTTCTAATTTATCCTTTTTATTAAATCTTCAAAAAAGCTAAAAATTAAAAATGTGAAATTTGTAAATTAACCTGCATTAAAGACAACTTTAAATTCTTCGCATTGGAGAGTAGTGTATTAACACATACTTGGAAGCAAATTAAACAGTGTGTAGCAAAACCATTACATAACTATTTATAGAACAATCTTAACAATTAGGTGAAGTTAAAGAGCGCTATACAGAGCGCTGAATAAATTTACCTCATTGAGGTATGATAGGTTATTTTAAACATACTATCAATGGCAAAAAAAAAAAAAAAGCTTTTGGAAAAATGGTCTTTTCATTTTTAGCTCCAGTGGGAGAATGTACTTGTAAGTAATTCTATTTAAAATAGCCTATTTGTGATAATTTATTTAAATAAGAATATGTGGAGTAATCAATTTTAGAATGGGCTCTTAAGGCAACTTATTTCCTTATAAAGATATTTCACAAGAGACTTTATGTATATAAGTTGATTTTATAGTAGGAAAGAGGTGATATATTACTTCTCTTTATATTTGTGAATCTATGTAATAATAATGAAATACAACTTGAATTTATATTGTATTTTTATTGGACTTTGACAAATATAATTTATGTTAACAAATGGTAACTTATAAACAGGAAAATATTATCTTAAACTGCTTATTTTCTGTATTCATGTGCACACACACTCAGATAAAAATGAGGCCACTTGAACACATGAATTTAATTATCTATTGTTATTACTACAGTCATCTATCTAACACTAAATTCCCATATGCCATGCATACTTACCCCAGAAGGAAAATGTTGCTATTTCTAATTTGTGGCATTTTTAATTTGTCTGATTAACATTTGCCTCCTTTGAATTATAAACAAGTTTTAATAATAACCTTATGATTAGTGAATGACTTTTCCTAACTCTAAATGGGAATGAAATAGAATGTAGATGTCAAGTACATTAGAATATGACCTCTAGCTAATTAAATTAAATTAGCTAACATTTTTGAGCAAATTTCCAAAGAACTCTCATATACTTTATCTCACATGATAGTTGCAGAAACCCTGGGAGGTTGCTGTTACTGTTCTCACCTCCATTTTACAGATGGGAAAAATGAATTTCAGAGAGTACATGAGTTGCTCAAGGTCATATAGTAATAACTTGGATTCAGACTAAGTTCAGATTCTATGTGCGGTTTTTTTTTCTT
Organism: Camelus bactrianus; assembly: GCF_048773025.1. Classification (NCBI taxonomy): domain Eukaryota; kingdom Metazoa; phylum Chordata; class Mammalia; order Artiodactyla; family Camelidae; genus Camelus; species Camelus bactrianus. The sequence continues at coordinate 39,621,978 of NC_133540.1, forward strand.
TTCTTTTCCTATTATTCTACTGCAACTCTTCATTATAAGTAAATGTTTTATTATTGGAAAAATATAAGCTTGATCATTAATAGATAGCATTCTCAGTTTAACACCTTTCCTTCAAAAACAGATGTGGTATTTGTTGATAAAAAATGTCACTATGTAAAATGTGTTACTGAATTTTTAAACAGAACATCTGTATGGTCAGGCCACTCAAGATGGTCTCTTACTGTCTGTCCATCCCCTGCTCAAACAGTGCCTGCTTCACATGCACCTTACTCACAGGACTGACCTTCCTACACACTTGCCCCAGCTAGTGATCTTTCTAACTTTAGATCAGAACTCTCCAATATGCTTATCAAAAGGGAAGGTGAGGGGCACGCCCCTCTGCTGCTTTCCCTGGTAACAGATGAGCCAACCAGAGGTCAATTCCCCGTATAGCTGCTAACCCCCTACTCCGACCAAGAGCAAAGACTACCACCTTGTCCTGCCTTGCTGTCTGCCGCACACAGTGGGGTATCATACCAGGACCTTGCTTCAGACATGTAGGCACCCCTATCCATTAAACCACTGATGTCTCTGTTGCTGACTCCAGGCTCTTTCCTTGGTCTTGAAGCTGGGTAAGCACAGGCCTTGCAGGCCAGCATGGTGCAGCCCCACAACATCCAATCAGTTTTCTTCTACCATCCTCATCAGAGTGTTGCCTCCAATGTAATTCTGAATCTCTATTACTGCTGATGTATATATTATACATTTTGAGAGATAGACTATATGTGAATTAGTGGATATACAAATTATATGTAAATAAATGTACATGTGTAAATTACGGATTATCATATAATTAAATATATATAATTTATTTATAATTATATATAATTTATTTATAAACCCTTTAAATTAGGACTTATTTTATATAAACAAGATGCTGTAGAGGACAAGTGATATTTAAGATCCAGCATTTACCACATTCCTTTTAATCAATTTTATCACATAACACTTTGTCATTCCTGTAAATGAATAAAGCAAAAGAGCTACCTAGAGCTAGTAATTAACTAGTACAGCTAAACTGGTGAAAAACTGACATGTGAGTGCTAGGAGATACTGTAACTAGTCGTTCAAATCCCATATAAGCAACATGAAAAATACACTGCTGGAGTCACAAGCCACACTGCCATGCCCTATTTCCAGGAGAAGCTCAAGCAGACCGAAATGCCTGGGAACTTAATAACCACATGCAGACATTCTCAGGTAGGTCACTACTTCACTACTTCTGTCATTTATACTTGTAACATGACCTGGAATAGCAAAGTTATGTAAAAAAGTTGTATTTTATACAGAAAAGTCAAATCATAAAATAAATCAGAGTACTTCAAATCCCTGGGTAAATTTGAAGTCCAATGTGGAAAAAAATTATGTCATTGAAACAGGGTTTTTGATATTTGGGATGATTTCCTGATAATATATTATTTGCTTTATAGAGCTATAGGGAACATTCTTGATCAAAGTGGCAATTGAAAGCAGTAACAATGGGCTATGCTCTGTGGAAGGCTGCACCTAACTTGTGAATTATTTCTCTTCCTATGAGATTTTGGAGAATAGATACCTTTGAAGCATATATTGTCACCTACCAATAAAATTCAAAACAAATCATAACACGAGAGTCTCTTTATATATTTCATGAAAATTAGGATAAAAAGAAAGACAGAGTATTTAATTCATGATAGTCAACACGGATTATTTTTATTTAATCAATTTTATTTCTATTATTGATGTAAAAAATACAGATGGTGAAAGCCATGATTATAGAAAACCTGCAAAAAAAATCATCCCACACGTCCCTTTTGGAATCACAGTTCCACTATCCCTCTGTAGAAGCAATGATTTTTAAATGTCTACATTTGAGGTTCTCTTGTTTTTCGCAACAATATTGTCATTTTTTTATACAAGCATTTCTTGAAATATGAGTATTAACATTTGTTACTACTTTCTATGACAGATGAAAATGAGAACACATAGAATTCACTTCAAGTCACCTCGCTTTAATTTCAGGTTATAGTTGATCATTTTAGTCATTTTTATCATCAAGTAATATTCTGGAATTTAAATTAATATTTCATTAATTCATACTTTTATTTACTGTATTATAAAAACTTTATAAAAATATACAAAACAGCAAAAACCAGAGCAAAATGACTAAGTGTATTTAAACTCATCACATAGGCTTAGCTAATAGAATATTTTTCTATATATGCTATATCTATTTATATACTTGAGCTGAATTATTTTAAATTGTTGATGTTATATTTCACCTTTGTATACCAATGATGTTTTCCTTGAAACTAAGATATTTTCTTACATAACCATAATGTTATTTTCATATTTAAGAAAATGATTTTCTATATAATATCGAGTCCATCTTTAAATCTGTTAAATTTCCATCAATTTCCGATACCTTTTTTTTTTCTCAATATGGCGGGCCTGCACTAGCTCCCAGCCAAAGGGCGTGCACCTGGCTGGTGTTGACACCAGGCAGCGTGCTCCTGCAGCTACGTTAGCAGCAGGTGAGGGCTAGGATTAGCCTTAGATCCTGAAGCTGCGTCAGCAGCAGGGCCGCCCACTACGCGTGCAGGCCCACGAGCCCCGCCCACCCCGTACCCAGCAACTGCGCGTGCTCACGGCCCGCGCGTGCTCACGGCTGCTCCTGCCAGACGCCGGTCCGCGCCGCTCTGCCCGGTTCTGTTGCCGCCTTAGCTGTCTATGACCACTGTTCAAGGTAAGAATATTAACGCACCTTTCTTCCCTCTCTTTTCCCAACTTTCTCTCTCCTACCATCTATTCTTTATACTTAAACTCACCATAATTAGGTTTTTCTGCTTTGTCTACTGTTTGCCTATACATTTAAAGGGAAATTATGGTAAAGAAAAATGGACTCTTGTCTTAGGTGCAGTGGGAAACAGACTGCGAGGTTCACTTTGAGTCTGTGCCACCTTGGGGGAAGTGCCCTGGCGTCACTTACGGAGTGAAGGTGTAGGATTGGGCAGAATGGGTGATTGAACAGCCAAGCGCTTACACTTAAGTCAGAGGCCCCAGCTGGTCTTGCTGGGTTGACTCTTCACAGGCCCTCTTCAAGGTCAGGGGTGGGGAGCGCGTAGTGGGGTGAAGCGGACCTTCCTGTCTCTTCTTGTACTGGTTGTCGCACACTAGCTACAGCGTAAACTTGGTCTTGGTAGCTTCCTGAGGCTGTGGGAAATTTATGGGAGGCCAGTCAACTGAAAACTCTCGGAAGCCAAGGATTTGGAAGCTTGGGGCAGTGCCTGGGCCTGAAGGGGTGACTGCGCGGCCACTCCCGGCGTCTGCTGTGCCGCCAGCTGAGCTGAATTGGAGACGCCTGAGCCGCCAGGCACTGCCAAGTGCTGCCAGGTGTCAGCGGTTAAGTCCTCAATGCACTGAGGTAATGTAGATGGGAGGCCAAACAGGAGAAGGCATCGGTTCCCCAAATCTTCCGTTTTTCTCCTTGGGACAAGGAAAGGTGAGAGTCAGGAAGTTCAGTGAAGACATGGGGATTGTCTCACTGCCGAGGGAAATGGAAACTAAGGCTCCTGGTGGGGATGTGGGGAGAAGGATGAGGGAAGAGGGCTAGAATGGGAAGTATCGCACCCTGAATCTGAGTGGAGAAAGCTGTCTTCAAGGCCTCTGGCCCCGGAAGGTGCTCTTGGCAGAGATGGCTGGGGAAGGCCTCAGCTGAGCTCCTCTCCTCTAAGGAGGCCTCCACGTGGAGGCACCGGGACTGGGAGTGCAGAGAGGAGGAAGACATGGTGGCCAGGGGGCTGGGTCCTTCACTGTTACTCCCCTGAGAGACTGCAGTGCCTTGGCTGTGCTGCAGGTCTGCTGTAGGGAGGGCAGCTTTCCTCCGACGTCTGCCAGGGAGGCCTTTGGAATTGCCTGTTGTTGGGCCTGGAAAAATCCCACAGGGGGTTTTGTCCAATAGCTGTACTCCTCACACTGCAGCTCATTCTCAGCTGTGTCCATCTCTAATCTGTCTGCCTCTCCAGATTTGAAATTTTGGAAATCAAGTGTCTGGGTCGGAGTTCATCCTTTGGCCTCTATGGGAGTTGGCCCAAGAAAACTGATGTGGGGTTTCTCTGCTATGGGTGAGGCCAACTGTCTGGAGTCCCTTGTCAGAGAATCTTTTGAAGATCACAAGGGTGCAGCTCCTCAAAAAAATGTGACTCAGAGCTGTGGGGACTGTTGTAGGGAGGCTTAAGTCAGCCCCATGGATGTGCTTGATATTCTAAATATCTTAGCTGGGGGCTGGGACTGCGGCTTGCCTGATTCTGTGTCACTGGTCCATTGATGGAGAGATGGCTGTTCCTTTTCACATGAGGGATTGTGCCCAGTCTACTGCGAGACTAACAGGATGGGTTTTATACATAGCTGAGGCAGCCAGAGAATGAATAAAACTTATACTCGCAGAATGCGTAACCATTGCAGTAAAGGTGCTGGAGGAGGCTGATAATTTGAACAGAAAAAATTAGTTAACAACAATTAGGGAAATTTCGATGCTTCAGCATCCATCCATACACTCACACAGGCGTGTAGTTAAGCAAGGGGGGAAAAAAGTCTGAATTCTGAATAACAAGGAAATATTTCTCTTATGTTAGTTAAAAAATAAGATTGTCTTTTGAGGCCTAAATTAGTGACCTGGCAAACAAGTTGGAAGAAATTTCTTTAAGTGCATTTTAATAGTATAAAAAGAGGGAAAAACACAACAGCATGATACATTTAGATTAATTTTAAGGAAGAAAATAAACATAGAATATAAGCAATGAATAAGTAAGTTAAAATAGACCTGAGTATTCAGACTAAAACAGCTTACCAACATCCAGGGAGTTATCAGAGACTGGAAACGCAGCTGGTTCCAGGCAATTATTTGTATTTGTGTGTTGAAACATATGCCCTGATGCACTGGCATATGATTGTAAGAGCATGGGGGAATGTGAACGATTACACACCAGATTATGAACAGGTTATTAAATTACTAATATAGCAAGAATGGGGACAGATTATATGGGAGAAGGTGAGAGGGAGAGGCAAAAGAGACAGCCAGCCCAATAAGAGAAAAATGGGGCCTTCCCCAAATAATCATGATTAACATGCTTCGTAGATTGAAATTAGTGTTAGTCTTAATCATTTATCTCAATTGTCTTCAATTAACATTGGTTAATTTAGAAACAAGAATGCCTGTGGAATAATATTTTTGCAGAAGACATAAAAACAGTAATTAAAGGCTCAAGCTTTAGAACCAATCTGGCTATATTAAAATTTCAGGCCCAGCACTTCCTAAGGAATATAACTTAGAACAAATTACATAAACTCTCTGTTCTTTAGTTTCTTAATCTGTAAACTATGAAATAGGACTTAACTTCATAGGACTGTATTGAGAATCAAATGATTCACTACATGAAAAGATCATGGAATAATAGTGCGTGGTAAATAGTCGGGTTTTGATAGATGCGGGTTGCCATTACTATTGCTGCTGCTGTTTTTATGTATCCAGTGTCAGGACTCCTGTGCTACTCAAAGGAGAATGTTCCTAGTAATGACAGCATTTTTGTTTTGCTCTATTTCAGTTTGCTTCAAAATAGTGTCTTGGCTTTATTACACAGTGTTTAAATTTTGTTTTGGAGTTTATAATTTCCTTTTATATTTTTGGAAAAACAAGAAAATGCTTTCTGTATCATGACAAAATGCTATCTAGCTTCCTTATTCTATTTATATATGAGATGAAAATTTTGGTTTTTTGAGCATGTTCTCAGATTCTACTGATAGAGGATTCTAATCTGAAGTCTTTTATTACAAGGACCAGTGCATCTCTCACACGATTACTCCTTCCCACCTTCCTCCCTCCCTCTCTCTTCCTCCCACCCACCCACCTTTCACTTTCTTTCCTCTTTTTTTTTTTTCATCTTGAGAGAAAAGTTCTTGAATTTCACTTACCTCTCATTTTTCATCATAATTTTTCTGAAATAGTGTCTTTTCATTTCAAGACTAATTTGAGGGAGGAATTTGGTTATTTCATGTCTGTAGGCTACATAATGGTTTCATTTTCAAACCAGTTTGGATGCTGGCCTGAATGTTGAATTTAGATTGAATATCATTTTTTTTTTCCTGAAAACTTTAAAATTATCACTTATTTCATAACATCAGGAGTCATCAGTGAGAAGTTCTGGGGAGGTTTGATTCTTTGTTTTTTTTTTTTTGTAGGTGGCCTGTTTTCAGAAATTTCCAAAGAATGATACTAGGTCTTTTTTTTTTTTTTTTTTTCCCAAATGTCTCCTGCTTTACGCCTCATGAGCATTCTCTGTGTGATATCTTTGTAGCTCTAGATCCATTCCCGAGCTAGCGGACTTACTAGTAATTCTCCTCTTTTTGTTCTTTCACTTAATACTATTCATCACCTATAGGACTAGCACAACTAATCATTTTGTCCCATATTTTCTCACAAGTTGTCTCCTTTAATTTTTATTATAATTAAAAAAATGGAAATATAATACCCATCCCCCAGAATATAAGACGTAAGTGTACAGAGCAGTAATTATTACAAAATTAACAACATATCAGTATGACACAGGGAAAGAAATAGAACAAGTTCCCCTTATGTTTCTTCCCCAAAACTGCAGTCTCTACTTCCCATAGATAACTATTGCTATAACTTCATATTATATCAAATAATATCGTTTATCTGTTCCTGTGTTTGAAATACATGGAGGTTAAAATCAAGCAGTATGTATTCTGTGTCTAACTTCTTTTACTAAACATTATACTCATGATCACGTTACAGGTTGTTTTGTTTTTTTCACTCTTTGCATTGCATACGTATTTTTAGCAAAAACAAAAAAAGATTTTGCGCTTGGAGTTGCACTGAATCTACAGAATACATTGAGGAGAACTAGAAATTACAATACTGCATCTCACAATCCAAGCAGATGATAATCCCAACATTTACTTAGGCCCTTTGTACATTTTCACAATTATATTGTACAGTTTTTTACATAGAAATCTAGTACAATTTTTGATATATTTATTCCTAGGAGCTTTATTCCTAGATGTTTTGATTTTAGGTATAGTTTTTTTTTTTGAAATAAGTTTATGTTCTACTTAATTGTTATTAGTATAAGGAAATACATTAATTTTTAATTACAGATCCAGTTACTTTTCTTGACATAGAACATGTCAGTTTTTCTGTTTATACTTGTGTCTGCTTTAAGTTTTTTCTCATTTTCTAGAAACCTGTCCATTTAATCTAGGTTTTCTTTTTTCTGTTGTTGGCATAAAGTTTGTTTTGATTATGTGTGTTTGCATCTTATGACTTCTTAAAGTTGATAGAGTCCATAAATCCTCTTTTCTATTTGCAACATTTGTAAATACCTCTGTATCCTATGATTTAATACATTTTACTGGTCTTTAATTATAATAGTTATTAGTTAAGAACCTACTCACACTGTTGATCTCCATTGTACTGTAGTTTTCTATTTCATTGTTTTATGCTCTTTTAATTTTTAAAATTTACTTTCTTCTACTCTTTAGGATGTAATTTATTGCTCCTCAGAGTTCTTGAGGTGGATATTTAGATCTCTGATTTTCAGCCTTTTTTCTTGTTTAATCAAGACATTCAGATCTTTAAATTCCCTTTAAGTATGGTTTAGCTGTGTTGCACAAGTTTTGGTACATTGCATTTTCATTATAAATCAGCTCAGAATACTTTCTATTTTTAATTGTAATGTTTTCTTTGATCTGCTGGTTTTTAAAAAATATGTGGCTTAATTTCCAAACACATGGAGTTTCCTTATCTTTTTTCTTATTTTGTATTTACATCTGTATAACTTTAACCCTTTATCATTTTTGAGACTTACTTTATTCATGTCCCAGAGTATCCTGAAGTTTAGTAAATATCCTCTGAATATTTGAAAAGAGTGTGCATTCTGTGGTTTTTCTGTTGAGATTGTCCACATATGCCAGTAAAGTCAGGGTTGTTTATTGTATTGGTCAATCTTCTAGTCCTTCTTTTTGTAAGCTTCTCCAGTCTGTTACTAAAAAAAATAAGTTAAAAAAATTCTCCTAAAAAGGTGATTTTTCTTAATTCTGCTTTTGTTGCAATTAATTTTTGCTTTATGTATTTTGATACTGTTAGGTGCGTATTATACCAGGTTGTTTAGAATGATATGTTCCCAGTAATTTTAGTAATTAATTAATCATACTTGAACATTATAGAGAATCCTTTTTTTTTGCCTTAGAATCTATTTTATATGTTACTAACAGTGCTAGCAGCTTTCTTTTGGAAAATTTTCTGTCATTTATTTTTCCATCCTTTTACTTTCAACCTTCCTTAATCCTTGTATTTGTAACATACATTCATTCAGCTTTTTTAGCCTGTGTGATAATTATCTTCTAAATTTAACATTAGCTCATTTCTATTGTGAGGTAATTAAATAATTATTTGGGTTTAAGTCTGTCATGTTGTTTGCATATTTTTTGTCCTACCATTCTGCTTTTCCCTATAATGCATCTTAGTTGGAAACATTGCAACATTTTCACTCATTTTCCGCTATTAACTAGCTTGATAAATACTCACTTTTTTTTTTACAATTCAGTTAGCAGTTATCCGGAATTTACAAATTTGTACTGGATCTGTTGGCCTTAGTGTAAATTAGTACCTTACCTTATACGAGAAAAAGCATGGACATTTAAAACAGTTTATTTCTCCTTAAAATTTATATTTTTCCTGTATGTTAATTGTATATATTTAAAACTACATAATACATTTAAATTATGTGATTATATAGTATATGTTTATTTATATTAATGCGTATATTTATCCTTTTCATTGTTCCTAACTTCAGCTTTTCAAACTGGACAATTACTTTTGGCTTGAAGAATAATCTTTGTGTGTCCTTTATTGTGGGTTTACTGGTGACATATTTTGCTTCATTTTTGTTGTCTGAAAATGATTGTATTTTACTTCCACTTTGGAAAGTTATTTTCTTTGGTTATTAAGTTCTATATTGGCAGCTTTTTTCTTTCAACATTTTGAGAGTATAATTCCATTGTCTTCTGCTCTTTTCAATTTTGTTAAGAATCAGCTCTCAGCCTTAGTATTGCTCCTTCGAAAATAATATGACTTTACTTTTCCTGCTGCTTTTATTATCTACTCTTTATTTTTATTTTCAGTAGTTTTCCTCTGATGTGCATAGGCTTAGTGTTTTTGTTTTTTTTTTTTCCTTTAAATTTTGGATTTAACTTGCTTGGAGTTTACTGTGCTGCTTTTGCCATTAAAAAAAAAAAAGACATAGCAAATATCACTTGACGTATGTTCATCAACTCTCTTTTCTTCCTGGGAGTCAAATTAATGCATTCATGATCTTATTTCCATATCTCTTATCTCTTTGTTCTTATGTTACATCTCTGTGATTTTTATTTTGGTTATTTTTTTTTCCATTTCTTCCAGTTCCTTACCCCTTCAGTTTATCAATATATAATCATCCATTAAACCCACTTATTTATTTAATTTTTTGTTTTTATGTTTAAAGTTCCATTTTGCTTTTGAAAAATAATTCCCATTTCTGTCAAAGTTATGAATGCAGTCTTTTGAATTATTGAAGAGTCTCTGTCTAATCAGTACCTTATATGGATCTTCTTTCCATTGTTTCTTTTCCTTTTCAGACATACCATTTTTTCACTTATTTTGTTTGGTTATTTTTGACTGAGTGCTGGGCACTCTACACAAAAGAAATGTAGATTTGAGGTCTAGAATGATGTTACTTTAACTCAGAGAGAATTCATATTTGCTCTGACAAGCAAATAAGGACACTAGGAATCCTGAATTACTGTAATCCAATTTCAAGATTAAGATGATCTGAAGTTGGCTTTTAGTCCCTGCAAGACTTGGTGTACTTTGCATCCACTTTTTATTATCAGGTGCTCCTGAAAGTCTTAATGCAAAGCATGGTATTTTAAACAGGGTTAGTTTGTTTGTTTGTTTTGAAAGGCTCTGAACATCATATACTAATTTCTAGAGCGCAGTGAGGGTCTCAGAAGCTTTAGCCTTTCTGCCTTCCAACTCTTCAGGAGTTGTTTTTCCTCTGTGGTAAAACTGACTCAAAGATATGGTTCCCATTTCTTGTTTTTTTTCCCCTGGATGTCATCCCCATAATTCTTCCCTGACATTTGAACTTCTTTTCATTTTTCGGTTGAATTTTCAATTGTTTTCTGTTTTGTGTAACTTTTTCTTGTTTTTTTGACTCTTTCTCTTTTTGTTCTTTGTGTTTCCTTCAATTACATCTTCTAGGCTGTCAATTGTCTTTTTAATATTTTTTTTTCCCTCAAATCATTTTTAGTAGGTAAGAGCACTCTTTAGTTTTGTGAGTTGTTTCCTTTTAATAGCACCCAATTACATTTTCATATAGATGTAAGAAACTTTTTAAATGCTCTGAGCATACTAATAGGAGTAATTTTTTTTAACATTTTTTTATTGATTTATAATCATTTTACAATGTTCTGTCAAATTCCAGTGTTCAGCACAATTTTTCAGTTATTCATGGACATATACACACTCATTGTCACATTTTTTTCTCTGTGAGTTATCATAACATTTTGTGTATATTTCCCTGTGCTATACAGTGTAGTCTGTTCTACAATTTTGAAATCCCAGGAGTAATTTTAAAATCCCCCTTCCACGGTGTTTTGGAAGGATGCATGTTCTGTTTTAATTTTGGTCTTTTTCTTTCTTCTTCCCTTCAGCAGAAATTAAGAGCTCCTGGCAACATTCCCACTTCTCATTCTCCACAACATTCACAGCTTGCCACCAATATCTGGCTTGGGACCATTAGGACCAGTTGCATGGTGGCTCTTATTTCTGTTTATCTGATGGCAGAAGCAGCTCAGAATTCCCTTATCATCTGTCATAGTCTGGTTCTGATCTACTTATAACCCTAGGGATGACTCTTGTGATGACTTATGTGATTCTCTCTCTAATCAATCTCCATTTCCTTAAAAACAAAAAATCCTTTTAGATTGACCTTAAGAACTCATTGTTTGTCATCAACAAATCTTTTATATCATCAGGCACTGTTAAAGAGCATGCCCTTTGTCTCTTGCTGAAACTGATACCTGAGTTTCCTTATGCCAGCCCTTCCTCTGCTGTCCTCTTGTGTGCGGACCACATGGTGGGTGGGCTCTCTTACCTCTTACTTCACTTCTAAACCACTTCCCCTTTCTTCCACAAAAACAACCAGCTTTGATTCTCATATAATAAGGCACTATCAGTCCATTCTTTTGCAGCTGGTTACTGAAACTCGGGAGCTTTATTACCTAGCTCATTGTCACTCTCTCCACCTTGAATCCTTTCATGAGTCCTGGCTATTTCAATATTTGAGTTACTAGAATCTAGTAGATTATTTTCCCAGTAACCTGATTTATTAGCTTCTTGGCCTCCTCATCTTCATTTCTTGACTTCCATGCCATTTTTTTCCCATGATCATGTTGTAGATTTTCTCTTTACCAATAACTGCAATCCCTAAAGAAGCCTAGTTTCGAATATTCCACTCTCTAGTCCACCAGCTGTCATTTTTCCAGCTCTCTCCCTCTAGAAATCTAACTCCACCAATTTCTCCACCTCAGTGTAACCTACAAAATTTAGTTTCTTCCAATTCTCCAACGTATTTTATCTCATCAAGTTGTTATTTCCAATTTAATTTCATAGTCAGTCATTAGCATCATTTCCTCATAATTTTCATCAATGTCCCCCCTTCCATAATTTGTCTTACATGCTTGTCTAAATCATAACCTGATGAAAGTTCTTTTTATTTCTTTTCCTATTCTCTCCCAGTCCCTGCAGAGGTAAATATGGTGACTGAACACTATAGCCAGCTGATCATCTCAAGATTAGTATTTATCAACTTGAATGATGCCTACTGTGCATAAATTATACCAGTTTATTTAGTTATACTCCCAGGGAAATAGTCTTTCTACTCTCTTCAAATCTACAATATCTCCTACCTAATTCTTCCCCAGAGTTTATAACTTTACTTCATATTTTAAAAACAACTCAAAGTAATCTGTTAAGCTCTTCCAACCACATTATGCTGTCTGCGTGGCATTTGTGACCAGATATTCCTCTTTCTTCAGTTACCACAAAAGAAATATTTCTGTTCTTGACTTTGGTTAAATATCCACTTGTATGCTGGATGGCATATTCTTTTTTTTTAAATTTTGTATATACATATGTTTTTATTTCAGTATAGTCAGTTTACAATGTTGTCTCAATTTCTGGTGTACAGCATAATGCTCCAGTAATACATGAACATATACATATTCATTTTCATATTCTTTTTAACCATAAGTTACTACAAGATATTGAATATAGTTCCCTGTGCTATACAGTATAAAGTTGTTTATTTTATATATAGTAGTTGGTATCTGCAAATCTCAAATTCCCAGTTTATCCCTTCCCACCCCCTTCTCCCCTAGTAACCATAAGTTTGTTTTCTATGTCTGTGAGTCTGTTTTCTGTTTTGTAAATAAGTTTGTTTGTTTAGATTACACACATAAGTGTTGATATAAGTGATATCATACGGTATTTTTCTTTCTCATTCTGGCTTACTTCACTTAGCATGACTTTCTCCAGGTCCATCCATGTTGCTGCAAATGGCATTGTTTTATTCTTTCTAATGGCTGAGAATTCCATTGTATAAATATAGCACAACCTCTTTATCCAGTCATCTGTCAATGGCCACTTACGTTGTTTCCATGTCTTGGCTGTTGTATATGGTGCTGCTATGAACACTGGGTGCATGTGTCTTTTTGAGTTAGATTTTTCTCTGGATATATGCTCAGGAGTGGGATTACTGGATCGTATGGTAAGTCTGTTTTTAGTCTTTTGAGGGATCTCCATACTAGTTTCCATAATGGCTGAACCAAACTACTTTCCCACCAGCAGTGCAGAAGGGTTCCCTTTTCTCCCCACCCTCTCCAGCATTTATCATTTGTGGACTTCTGAATGATGGCCATTCTGACTGGTGTGAGGTGATACCTCATTGTAGTTTTGATTTGCATTTCTCTGATAATTAGTGATAATGAACATTTTTTCGTGTGCCTCTTGGCCATTTGTATGTCTTCACTGGAGAATTGCTTGTTTAGGTCTTCTGGGCATATTCTTATATAAAGATATTACTCAGGCAATTTTCCCTTTTTTCTTTTGCATCATCTAGTTTTCCTTTTCCACTTTACTATTTTTGCATGATCTTGCAAATATGCTGTTATTTTCCTTATTAAACAAAATGCAAAACAAAAGAAACACTTTTCTTGACCTCAGTTGTCTAGCTAGCTTTACATTTCCTTATCAACATAACTCTGTAAATGAGGAATCTTCATTTGCTAACTTCATTTTTTTTCCTTTTCTAATTCCAGTTCTTCTCTTAACATATCGGGGAAACTGATTCCTATCAAGCTTTTGCATAAATACTCCAATTGAACTGTTCTGGCCAAAGATTTCTCACATCTCAGGATACATCCCTGTGAAGTGTGACTCTAGTGTTCCCAGCACCAATTTTCCCCAATCCCTTGAATCTGGAGTGTTTCCATAACAAGGACCTATTATGGGCTTTGGGGCCATGCTGTGGGAGAAGTTCTGGAAAGACAATAAATAGACTGTTGGTAGAGATTGAAAGAACTGTGAATAAACATATGTACAAAATATAAACTACATATTCATGAATATATAAACTATTCGCTTTCAGTGATCTTTCTGCTTCTTGTAACTTGAGTTCATCCTCGTCTGTGACCCTCTAGAAACTGGATGCTAGCCATGTCTGTTCTAGTACTTTCTTGCAGTGCCTAGCTCCCTAGCATTCAGGATTTTGCTTCTGGGCAGCTCCTCATCTCTGGCCAGTTGGGCTTTCTTTTTAGATAAACTTGGTGGGATGATTCTGTCTACATTCATATCTATTACCTTCTCCAGAAGAGAAGTTGAGATTCAGAAAGCTACATACAACTCATCTTTGCTCAGCATTTTCTTTAGGAGATAGATGTAGTAGTATCGGGGTTTTATGATAAAAAGAGAAAAGGGGACTTGGGTGAGGGTATCAGTAATGGACTTGGGACAATTGAACCACTGGAGAAAGAATCAAAGAAAAGCCCACAAAGCTACCGAGTGATACCTGAGGTAACCATATCTCATCATAACTACCAGTATTTTACATCTTAAAATGACATGAAATTTTAGTATATTGAAGTCCTTAAAATCAGTGACTAACCCTGAAAGATGGCCAGAGATTTTTGAGTAGATACATAGAGGACAAGCAGAATCTTAGATATTTTTGATGGTGAGCTCCATGAGAACAGACACTGTTTTTTCTCTCTCTCCTTGTCTTCCTAACAATCAATTAAACTATTGATGTATAATAGTGACTAAATAAATATTTGTTGAATGTGGATGAATCCATGTTAAAGGTTGTCAGTTTTTCTGTAAAAATAGGCAGGGAAACAGAAATGTATATATGTTTGAGAAATAGTAATACAGGTTGGCTGGAGTCTAGGGTGGTGATAATGAAAATCAAGGGGCCAAGCTTGAAAGGGAGTGAGACTTGCTATCGTATTAATATTTTCCCATTGCATAATATAATCAGTAGAAGATAAGCATTACATAAGAGCCTTAAGGAGATGATAATTTTTTTCAAGAAATGAGAGTCTGCTTTGCCATAGATGGTGTGCATATTTAGGGAATAGATGGGCTTTTAAGCCTGTCTCAGATCACACCACTCCACATTAGGCAAGTTTGTTTTGAGACTATGAATAAGGTTATACTTTCCTTATATAATAATGTGAAGGTTATTTTATTTGAGGAAGAATTAAATTATTTTGTATTCTTAAAATTTCCATTTGCTTTCCATAACGTTTTTATTTTCTGGGATCCTTGCTAATCAGTATTCCAAACTATTTTGGGTATATCTGAAGAGGTGATTTGATTTAAATGACTTGTCTACTGACATGTAATGTAGTGTCTTATTCTGGTTAGGAACAAATTATTTAGTAAACTCGGATTTGCCTTCAGAAATAGTCACTGCCTACTGATCAAAAGAAAACTTCTGTTTTCATTGTGGGATGCCAGCACGCTGAGGAGGAAGGGAATTTTGGAACCACGTGGCATAGCTGCACAGGCATGAACAGTAGCAGCAAGAGACTGGGTGGCAGGTGCAGCTGGCTAGAAATTGGGAAAGGCATGCTGTGCTATTTGCAGAAAAAGGTTCAGTCTGTACCCTTCTCCATTGTGGAGACAAACTATATTTCTTGCAAATTAATAGGCAAAGCCTAGAAATCTGGATGTAGTTCAGAAAAGGTTAAAGAAACAGTTCAAAAAAATCAAAGCAAGGAACAGGAAGTTATTAGAAAGCCAAGCTGAGTTTCTGTGGGCTTTGAGTGGAGAATTAGGTGTTTGTCTCTTGCTGTATAAAATCTCCTGGAAGAAAGTCTCAGCTGTTTACAAAGTATTAAATCGATATTATGAAAGATATGTTGCATTTCTTATGTATTAACATCTAGCTACAAACTTGGATTGAAGATACAGATAAAAAGAGGTATATTTAATCTCTGAAATATTTTGAATAGAATATTATAGCTCTTGGGAAAGAAAGAAAAAAAGAGAGGGAGAGAAAGAGGGAAGGAAGGAAGGAAGTAGGAGGGAGGGAGAAAAGAAAGAGAAGGAAAATGTTAATTTCTTTAGGATCTTAGGCCAGCATATGCTTCTCTACTGATGGCAAGTCATAATTACTGCTTTGACTCCTAAATTCCCCAGTTTTTATTCTCTTCAAGTACAGCAATTATTTTACATAAATATGTGTTTGTGTATGAGAGTGAAAGGGAAAATGACTACTATTTTTGAAGCAGCATCTGATGTTGAGAATAAAAAATGAGAACTGAAGGGAACTTTAATATTTTACTTAAGTATTTGAAATTAAGACTATTGTACAGGATTGAGTTACACATTTTTATCTTGAGATATTTCGTTGTTTTATTTGCATTGTAGTGACTAAAGGAATTAAAATTTATTAGAAACTCTCGTTTATGCACTGGAATTGTTTAAGAAGCATATTGATTACCTGGCAGTTAAGTATCTATAAAAGATCTTGAGTATCGAATCATCTGAAATTACCACTTAATGGGTGTTACATGATTGTATAGCTTTTAATATGTTAAACGTATTTATGTGGAATGTTTATTGGTCTGTCTTTTTTTTCTATTAGTTACTGTCTCCCTGTCCCCATGCCTTCTTAGAGAATTTCATCACATAGCCTTTTCAGAACCCATGCTCTGTCGGTCAAGCCATATACCATGGAATAAGCACATTAGTTTCAATTACTTTGAGGACTATTTTGGAGGCGCATTAAACCAAGAGTGTATCAGTAAATGTTTAGAATCTATTTTTAAAGTAGTAGCTTTAAGGGAAACCCGAGTCACTGGATTTATATCCCTTTAAAAGAGATATTTAAAATGTCTTCATGTGGCTAGATTGTCTTTACAGCGATGACCCTTGTTCTCTTGGGCCTTGGGAAGTTTCACTGGGTTGAGTGTGGATGTGAATGTACCTGTACATGTGTATGAGTTGTGTTTAAGCAGGAAGCCGTCTCCATTACACTCACCCACCACTCAGCTTCCAAAACCCTCCTGTGCTTGGCGATTTCTCATAGGTCCAACCCAGGCCATGAGGATGCTGTCAGGATGTGACAGGTGACAAAGACCAAGTGAGGCTAGCATACTTTGAGGCTGGGGCACACAGGTGTATCTGCACAGGGTCACAGTCAATAGCCGTGAATTCAGATTCATTCTCTGCAGCTAAGTGGCTGTCATGAACAAAGCTCTTAACCCTTTTGAGCCTCCTAAGCAGAATTCTACCCTCAGATTGTTGTTAAGCTAAAACAAGACAGCATGAAGATGTTCTGTGCAATTCCTGGTACAAAAGTTCATGCTTAATAAGTATTAGTGGAAACAAAAAAAAAGTCTTGTGAAAACAGTGTCAATTCTGTGGCCTTATCATGTAAAGATGGGAATGACTAGTGAAAGCTATTGTTTATTTTCTGTGGTTTTTTTGGTTGTTGATTGGTTGCTATTTTAACATTCATTTTTTTTAAGCTGCTTTAACTCATTTTTTAACATTTTATTCATTTATTATTAATTTTTTTTTAATTTTGGGGGGAGGTAATTAGGTTTATTTATTTCTAGAGGAAGTACTGGGGATTGGACGCAGGGCCTGGTGCATGCTAAGCATGCACTCTACCGCTTGAGCTGTACCCTCCACCTTTAACATCCATTTTTAATCATAGTGCAGTTGTTTCCTCTTGGATAGCTTTCTTTAGTAGGGAAGGCCTAAGTTTAACTTCTGAGCTACAGAAAAAAATGGAGAGAAGACCCACATTATTCCTTTAAATGCGGAGCTTTATTTCTTCACCCAAAAGCACTTTGTTAGAGGGAGCACTTGAGAACTATGTCTCCAAAGCCTTGATGCCCCAACCTGGATTGCATCTGATGGGCATCCAGAGGGAGACAAGGCAGCAGCTTGGTGGAATGAACTCAGGGCCTGTTCTGCTGGCAGCATTCCCATCTCTGCCTCTAGGAGACTTGTCTTTCTCGCCCCTCTGCCATCTCTGTGAAGGTACCCAAGGAACTGGAGCATTTTCTTCCAGCAAAATGAGGAGGATTGCTCCAGGTAACTAGACTTGAAGGATGCTCAAGGATTTCTTAAAGCACGGCTTCCCGCAGTGCTGCCTGGCTGCTGATTACTGGGAAATTGTAAGGAGGAAACCAGATGTGCAGCAGACACATTGAGTACAAGTTTAGACTTCAGGCAAGGAATTCTAGTTAACTTTTAATTTTGTTTCATTCAGAGCTGTTTAAATTTATTTAGGCTCATATCTGCTATCCTCCTCTGTCACTACCACATGATTTAAACTGTCTTTTACACAGTGAACACTGCAGAACATTTTGTTTGAAATGAGCGTGTTGAGTAAATTTCCCAGGGAATGTATCTGTGGTGATAATGATTGCTTAAAATTAGTCCTTTCTACCTCCCATCACCTGAGAATAATAGAGTACCAACAATAACCTTAATCTTTTGGAAATTTGTCACCCGGCTTTGTCAAAGCAAACAACATTGACAGAATGCTTTTTGCTTATTGTAATCACTGTTTACCTTAAACTGTCAAACAAGATTAGCTCCATTTCAACATCACTTTCTAGTATATTATATTGTTTAGTGTTCACATTTCAATACTTGATTTACTTTCTATACCAATCTCTCAGCTCTCCACTTTGAGTCCTAAAATTAGAAGCTTGAGTTCATCTCTGATTCTTCCCCCATCCTCAGTTCACAATCACTGTTCTTAAATTTGTCCCACTGGAGACAGTTCTAGAATAAATTCTCATCAAGTCTAAGTTGCATTTATGCCCCAGTCTTCTAATTCCTTTTTTTTTTGTGCTTTTAGTTGTATATTCCTCAAATCATGCTCTCATACCTACACTAGAGCAGTGGATTAAAAAAATAATAAAAGTGCCATTTATTTAGTTATTTTGTAACTAATGACATAATTATTGACCTTTTATTTTGTCATTTAGGGAAATATAATTCATTTATCAGGCGGAGGGGGAGGTTGGTAATTCAACAAACCAGATTCAATTAAGGCTACTTACAATATAATACTCTATTGCTTTGAATTCATTCATCTGTTTCTCCTTTTGATTTCAACTTTGGAATCTCTCCAACTCTTTTCACCACCACTGATTGTAACACACGTGTAACTACCACCCCACAGCAGAAAACGCATGCACCAGCAGTGCTGACCTGCTTATTTCTCTGAGCACGTCTTGTTCTTTGTGTCTACCATTCTGTTCTCGCTGTTCCCTCAGCCTGCAGTTCTTTCACTATCCTCCCTTGCTTGATAGACCCTTCTTGACCTTTAAGATTCAGATCTTCTCTATTCCAGAGAGCTTTTCTTAACCATTTGAAAGCATTTATCATTAAGAATAAGATTAAAAATAGTGGGGAGGGTATAGCTCAAGTGGTAGAGTGCATGCTTAACATGCATGAAGTCCTGGGTTCAATCCCCAGTACCTCCACTAAAAATAAATAAATAAGCCTAATCCCACCCCCTCCATAAAAAAATTGAAAAAAAAAACCCCACAAATTAAGAATGAGATTAAAAATAGAAAACTTTTCTGTGTTCAAATAATCATTAGGGCAATCTCTATCACTGCATTTGCCATAAGGTAGGATCATTACCATCCTCATGTCTGATTTGCTCCCTCTGCAGGCTTTTTGAAGATAAAGACCATTATTATTCACCTTGTTTATTTCTGACACTAGCACTGTGTTTGGCACATGGGAAGGATTGAATAAATTTCTTCATTTTATATATATGGAGAGAGAAAAACTTTGACAAAGCATATTCCTGCATTTTGAAGGTTACTTTGATGAATTTGGGGATAATGTTACCTGGTAAAAGAATAAGGCCACGTAATTTGCCTCATATGTGAGAGTGAGTGTGCGTGTCTGTGTGCATATATATATATTACATACAGAATGCGAGTGTGTGTGTATATATATATAATATATGATAACATGTTATGATCATGTATATGATAGACATAATGAACCAGAATGTATTAATTTCTGCAACATTATTGTAATCCTAACACTTGGTAATGGAAAGTTACTTCATAGATTTTGAAGGCAATTGGTGACAAATATATTTCCTTTTCAAAAATATTGATTAATTACTGTTTGTTAAACTGTTAAAATACAACGTAGGACATTTTAAAGGGGTAGGGAAGAGGAGGATGGTTTCTCGAATAAACTCATCTTGCAGTTGGAATTCTTTTAGTCTTGAGTGGGTCCCACCTGTCATACCCCGTATCACTAATAGCTCAGCTGCCTGCTTTCTGCTCTGACTTTCACCTCCATCTACCCCTGCTTACACTTTTTGTTTGCTCACAGCAATTAATGTGTCTTGCAGCTCATCGTAGAGTTCCACTCTTAAGAAATTGTTTGGGTTTTTTTTTGCATCGACCACTCTTTATATTTCTATAGATAATCATAATTTTTATATTATCTTGACTTTTTTCTTGGTGTTCCTGAAAGTGAGGCTCATCTAAATCCTCTCACATCCTAACAATGTCAAATTCAAGCTCATTTGCACTTATGGATGTGATCAGTGTTTGTTTTTAAGTTCTGCCATGTTAGTTTGTATTTTATTTCTGATTTGTGTTGTCCCTTTAAAGCTGTCACCATTTTGTTAAACCTTTAGTTTACTTTGAAAAATTAGATTATTACACATTCTCCTGTTTTGTTGCTACATTTTAATGGGGTATTCTCATTTTCTCTTAAACATTATTTCATCACTTTTTATCTCATAATTGGTGTAAGCTTAAACAAAACCCTCTTCGTTTCCCATGTTTAAATGAGGTACATACCTCCAGGCTGTTAGGAGGAGCAGGTCATAATACCCTCACCTTTGTGCTCCAAGGGGTCCCTCCTTTTTTTTTTTTTGGTTTTCCTAGGTATACAGTGTAATGATTCCATACTTGTATAAATTGCAAAATGATCACAGTAAGTTTAACTAATATGTCACCACACATTGTTACACATTTTTTCTTATAATGAGCACGTTGAAGATCCACTCTCCTAGCTACTTTCAAATATGCAATACAGTATTATTCACTGTAATCACCATGCTACACATTACATTGCCATGATCTGTTCATTTTGTAACTGGAAGTGTGTACCTTTTGACAGCCTTCAGCCATTCTTCCCCACTCCTGCCAGGCAACCACCAATCTGTTCTCTGTATTCATGAGCTCGGGTCTTTGTTTATTACATTTCACATATAAGTGAAATCATGTGGTATTTACCTTCCTCTTCTGTTGTAAATGTACGAAGTGTGTCCTTGGTGTGGAGCCACTTTCTTCTCCGACTCAGGAGAAATCTCTGCTCCCGCCCTACACTCTGCTGTTATGGCTCCACAGGATTTGCCTTTCAGAGTGGCACGCTCAGTGTCACATACATTTGCTGGTAAAATCCTTTCTGAAGTCATTTTCCTATGGGCACTACTCCTGTCCATATCAGAATCTTTTTATTTTTCTGATTCCCAGTGTTCCTGCCTTGTTTATCTTATTTTTCTATTTATGTGACTTTCCTTCAGAGTTAGGCAAGGATGTATATGTTTTGTACTTCTGAAGTTCTCAGAAGCTTAGATTGTCAAAATTATGCTTTATTTTCCCACAAAACATGCTTTTTTTTTTTTTTTTCCTGTTTAGACATTTCTTGAAGCTTGTCAGGACTCTATAGGGTCTCTGCTCAGAATTTGCTTTTGTGTGTGTGTGTTTTGTTTTGTTCTGTTTTGATTTTGGTTCCCCATACTCTACATCAGTGATTTCCATTTACTCCTGGTATTGGATTGGTTAAGAATGTACATTTTATAATGCCAAGGTGTTATGCTTACCAACGTGTGTGCATCAAAGGAACCCAGGGATGTTATATCTGATTAGAACTACAAACTTAATTTTATACCTTTATCATTGCAACAAAGGTAGCAAAACAACCTGGCCTTGAAACCAGGACAAGGTTAATATGCATTTGATAAATCTGCTTGTTCCTTAAGTGAAAAGTGATGCTATACAAACACCACTAATATCATCAGTAGGTACAGACTATGGGTCCTACCTGTGGTAAACAAACAGAAAAAACTGCCTTGTATTTGTTAGAATTTGTGAGTTTCAAAGATGTAAGTACTGCTGCGTTTTATTAAGGTGAATTGTTATTTTTTACAACATGTGTTCTGTGAAATACCAGTTCAGTGGATACCAGTAAAAATGTAAAGTATCCCCTCAAATTCAGACACTAGACAAGGTGTCGTTTATCACTAATTATGTTCAGGGTCGCATAACTGGAAGTGCAAACCAGTGCTATAAGGAGAGTTCAGAACAATAAAGAATGGAAAGAGAGAACATTGTTATTTTTCAGAGGACATGAATACATATACAGAAAATTCAAGAAAATCTAGAGACTGTGAACTAACAAATGACTTTAGCAAGTTTTTTGGACTTAAAACCAATATACATATATTGATAGTTTTCCTGTATTTTCTTTGTAAAAACTAGACATGTGGTAATAGTAAAATGAGTATTCCATTTTTAAGAGTAATGAAAATCTCTTATGTACCTAAGAATGTATTTAAGGTATGGTAGTGGACCATAGGGAAATCCATTACTTTTCCTGAAGGAAAAAAAAACCTAAGTATGTGAAGGTATATACCATATATAAGGAGAGGAAAATGGCATGAAAATGCCATTTCTTTTTATGTTAGTCTATAAAAATAATACAATTCCAGTTTTACAAAAATGAATGTTTATATTGATTGTTGTTATTCTTGAATTGGCAAAAGAATCAATAATACCTAGGAAAATTTAAAAAACAAATTAAGAAAGATTAACCTACCCTGCCAGATATGATGGTAATCCTGGGCAGCAGTCATGGTAAAGAAATCCCTCTACCATTTTGTGTTCCAGGAGATGGCTTAGCAAAAGGAGACAAGCCTCCCCACGTGACTTAGATCAGACTCACGAATACCCCCCTTGTTTACCCATGACTGGCCAAACGCAGAACCTCCAAATTTCTGTTCTTGGCCATATAAATGATAGCTGAACGGTTTTGCCCCCGCTAATCAGGTGGAACAAAATATTTGATAACCAGACTTTGGTTAGGTTGCTCTGCTTCTGCCAGGTTCCTGAACTTTGATCCACCCTCAGCCTGAGCCAGTAGATAACCTCTCATTAACAGCCCCTTCTGCGAATAGGCTGAGGGTAAAAAAATTCTCTGATCCACTAATTACATCACTTTCATTCATCCTCTGGTTCTAGTCTGACTCACTTCTCTCTGTAAAAGAAAAATCCTCTTCTGCCTTGTCTTTGAGATGCTTGCAGATCTCACACCTGGAGTGTTCTCTCTATTACAGTAGTCCTCTCTCTGTTGTAATCGTTTTGTCCCTCCTTTTGCAATAATCCTTTCAAATAAAATCTCTCCCTACCTAGCTCTGGAACTGTTAATTATTTCACACTGACCAGTGCAACACAATGGCCAACCCATAGACAGACCTATGAATTTATGGATGTTTTTATCATAAGGAGGAAGGAATTACAAGTCAATGGAGAAAATATTAACTTGTTAATAAATTATGATGGGAAAACTGACTAGCATCATGGAAGAGGGAAAATAGAAGCCTAGCTCATTACATATACAAATACATTTCAGATGTGTTAAAAAGTCTAACATGAAATGGAAAATTGTTATGTCCTAAGAAGAAAATACTGGATATATTTAGTTATGACCGCAACTAAAGAAAAAATTCTTCAGACAAGTTCCCAAAAATGCAACTCATATGAGTAAAGGTGTACATTTGGCTTCATTAGAATGTATATTTTCTGGGATGAAAAAAGTTATTAAATTAAAAAATAAGGATCAGTCTAGAATGAAACATCTGCAGTGAACAGAGTAAGAAGAGATTGCATGCTTGGAATTTATTTTTAAAGAAATCCTACCTTTTCTATTCTTCTCTTCTCCCAAATTTTCTTAACAGTTTGGCCCAATAGACAGTCGGTGCCTAACCAGGGAGGACAGGACCCCTGGCCACACCAGAGATTGTTGGAGCCTGAGCAGTAGGTAGAATGGGGTGTCCATGCAGTGGATGGGGAAGAGGGTATGGTAGAGGGGAAGAGCTGACCTAAAGTGGGAAGGGTCTAAAAGAAGATAATTTTGGCAAGTTGAAGTAAGACTCCTAGGGAGGTAAAATCCAGAATATAGTGAGGATAACCCTTAGAGGTGTCTCTGAAACTCAGGTCTGGCTGCTTGTTGCTCAAAAGCCAATACGCAAGAGGCCAGTGTTGGTAGAAATGAAGGTTTGCTTTATTCTGGAGCCTGACAACCAGGGGAGAGGGCAAACTCCTGTCCAGAGGCCAACCCCTCCCACTGACAGTCAGTAGGGAAGAGCTTTTAAAGAGGAGTTTCAGTGGCGTACAGGTGGAGGGAGGGAGCAACGTGCAGAACAGCACAGTTAGCTCTGATAGTCGTCTTGAAATCAGTCATGCAGTGGTCTGATCAGCATCATCCTGGTTGTTTTAAGTATAGTTAATCTTCAGTTCCAGGGTTAATTTGTTCCCATTTCTCAGAGGCCTGTTCTTGGAATTGTGGCAGCTATGCCATGGCTACAGCCTGGTCATTGTGTAGTTAACTTCTTCCACCTGGTGGGAGTTTTAGTATCTACAAATCAGCTGAAAGGATATGGCTCAGAGTATTATCTATAGCTCTTGAGGAGGAACTAAATGTTCTTGACTTGGTTTAATGACTAAACTGTTATTTTGTTTTGCTTGACTTTATTTCCCTTTGTTTCTGTATTTTCTTATTTCTCTGATTAAACTTATTCTTTGACTAAATTTTTTCTACAGACAAGAGGCAGGTGGGTCTGTCCTGGGAAGGCCCCATAGGGTCCTGCTCTGTTTCAGAGAGAATAGACAGCAATTTCCATTGGGGTTGGAGGAAAGATATCTGATGTGATGTAACAGTTGAATAATTGTGTGTAAGAAACAACTTCATAGCAGGTTACAGTGGTATCCATTTTTTGCTCACTCTCAGGTCTGTGGGGAGGTTGTATCCAGGCTGGGCTCTTCTGGGATTGGCTGGGCTGTACTCTAGGCTGTTAGTTGGGTGGAGGTCTGTTCCTGTTGTCTCGTACTGGCTGTTTAGGGCAAGTTGTGTCAATCTGGATGGAATGGCTGAAGTGCAAGAGGCAAAGCAAAACAGTGTAAAATATGTAAAACCTCTGCTTACACAGATTCTCTGCACATTGCCAAAAGCGGGTCACACACCTGAGCCCAAAGTAATAATGCCTTAGGGAATGTTACTCTTTATAGTCTACAAGGAGGCACTGCAGAGCCATACATACATCAAAAGGTGGGGATTTATTCTACTGCAACAGGGTCACAGGAAAGAGTAGGATCAATAATTAGTTTACCAGAATTAGGTACGTACTATTTTGACTCCTTAGGTAAGGGACAGGAGATTGAGAGGGTATGTCCCCTTCATTATATGTGCAAGGTAGGATATAAGATTATCTGTATTCAGTAGAAGTAGTGAGTGGTGGTGCAAATTATTTGAGGAAAATGGTGAAGGTTTTAAATATATGGTAAAAGGAATGAAGATGTGGGCACAAAAAATGTTTCCCAAGCAATTTTGAGGACGTAGCAGAGGTTGAACACCATGCATTTGGTAGTGCCAGTAAATCAGCAAAGTTTAGGACATGGATAAAGTGGTTGCTAAAGGACGGTAGAGGTTTTGACGACTAAATTTGAGAACAAAAACTGAAATTGTGGTGATAGCAATGTCTACATAGCAAGATTGTCATTGTTTGATGATAATATTTTAATAGGTAAATAGGTTATGAGCCAAGTGTCAACATTGGTAATACTGTAAGATGATATGAGTGGATAAAAAAAGTTCTGAGAGCTTCAAAATAATGAGTGATTCTTATGAATTTGCCTTTTGTGTAGAAAGAGAATGATTGAATATTTTCTGTTTTATATGATTTAATCTACTAGTTGGTTTTTACCAGACAGTAGAAAATGAAGGCTTGGGGCCAGGAGAAAGCATTACACCTCCACCTCTATCTTCCATTTCTGATTATGTGAAGTTTGTGGGGACTGGGAGTGAGTGAAACTAAAGATGACGTGTAAGAATAACAGACCTCAGATAAGGAAGCTGGAAGATTCATCCTTTGGCAGAATCCATTCCATAAGTGGTTTGCAATTTCCCATCTAATAAAATCTAAGGTTCTTGGTCTGAGATGTGACTATGTTCAAAAGGTGATATATCCCTATTTTCCATGTCAAATCTCATAGTATTGCTTTAGGTGATAGATAAATAGGTAAAATTGTACTGTAGGGCCTTGGGTGTGGGAATTTTGCATTGGTTATCTCTGTGCCTATTCCAGGATTCACCACATTATGCATTTGTTACATGTTTATTGAAATTAGTCGATTAATGCATTAATATTTAATAACGTAAATCAGTGAGCATGTCCTTGAGGAAATTATTCTAGAAAAGATACTTTCTACTGAACCTCTTTTAAGAGAGAGGCTTGAAAATTGTCTGAAACAGACACACTGAAGTGGGAGAATAGGCCTTGGGAAGAAACTCTTGGTTTCTGTTGTATTTTTACTTGAAATGGTATAAGATACAGGTTCTAGCTGGTGCAGCTCTGACAGTTATATCTCAAACTAATTACTATTTAGATTGCACATTCTTAATATTTCTTTACTAAATATTTCTAGAGGAAGAAATATAATTTTTTTTTTACCCTTCTAAGTTCTCTTTGGGCCCTTATGACAAAAGGTAGATTAATGAGAGAAACACACACACAAGTTCATTAACATGTGTACTTCATGTATAAATGGGAGACACCCAGGGACAAAGGAGTAACTCAGAGTGATGGCGTAGAACTCTGGTTTATATAACATCTTCAGTAAACAAAAATACATCTGTGCTAAATGACATAACAAAGGAAAGCACGTTTAGATTTCTAAGGGCAGCAAACTGTGGGAAGGTAAATATTGGGTGGGCCAGGGGGACTAATGATAGATATAAACTAGTTAGTAAAGTTTGTTATGCAGATTCCTCTGATAACCTTCTTCAGACTGATAGGGTCCAAAGCTGTCTCCAGTAACTAACTTTTTTTTTTGTATTTTTAAAATTAAAGTATAGTCAGTTTACAATGTTGTGTCAATTTCTGGTGTACAGCACAATGCTTCAGTCATACATGAATATATATACATTCGTTTTCATATTCTTTTTCACCATAAGCTACTACAAGATATCGAATATAGTTCCCTGTGCTATACACTATAAACTTGTTTACATTTCATATATACCAGTTGGTATCTGCAAATCTCGAACTCCCAGTTTGTCCCTTCCCACCCTACCCCCGACCCCCGGTAACCGTAAGTGTGTTCTATGTCTGTGAGTCTGTTTCTGTTTTGTAAATAAGTTTGTTTGTCTCTTTTTTTTTAGATTCCACATATGAGTGATATGGTATTTCTCTTTCTCTTTCTTGCTTACTTCACTTACAATGACATTCTTCAGGTCCATCCACGTTGCTGCAAATGGCATTTTATTTTTTTATGGCTGAGTAGTATTCCATTGTCTAAATATGCCACAACTTCTTATCCAGTCATCTGTCATTGGACCTTTTGGTTGCTTCCATGTCTTGGCTATTGTAAATAGTGCTGCTGTGAACATTGGGATGCAAGTATCTTTTTGAATTAAGGTTCCCTCTGGATATATGCTCAGGAGTGGGATTGCTCATCATATAGTAAGTCTATTTTTAGTCTTTTGAGGAATCTCCATTCTGTTTTTCACAATGGCTGCACCAAACTACATTCCCACAAACAGTGTAGGAAGATTCCCTTTTCTTCTCAGCCTGTCCGGCATTTATCATTTATGGATATTTGAATGATGACCATTCTGACTGGTGTGAGGTGATACATCATTGTAGTTTTGATTTGCGTTTCTCTGGTAAGTATTGATAATGAGCATTCTTTCATGTGCCTGTTGGCCATTTGTATGTGTTCACTGGAGAATTGCTTGTTTAGTTCTGCCCATTTTGGGATTGGGTTGTTTGTTTTTGTCTTATTAAGTTGTATGAGCTGTTTATATATTCTGGAAATTAAGCTCTTGCCAGTCTCATCTTTTGCAAATATTTTCTCCCGTTCCTTAGGTTGTCATTTTGTTTTACTTATGGTTTCCTTTGCTGTGCAGAAGCTTGTAAGTTTAATTAGGTCCCGTTTGTTTATTTTTGCTTTTATTTCTATTGCTTGGGTAGACTGTCCTAGGAGAACATTGCTAAGATTTATGTCAGAGAATGTTTTGCCTAATGTTTTCTTCTAAGAGATTTATTGTGTCTTGTCTTATGTTTAAGTCTTCAAGCCATTTTGAGTTATTTTTGTGTACGATGTTAGGGAGTGTTCTAACTTCATTGATTTACATGCAGCTGTCTAGTTTTCCCAAAACCATTTGCTGAAGAGGCTGTCTTTATTCCATTGTATCTTCTTGCCTCCTTTGTCAAAGATTGACCAAAAGTTTGTGGGTTCACTTCTGGGCTCTCTAGTCTGTTCCCTTGATCTATATGTCTGTTTTTGTACCAATACCATGATCACAAAAGACCCAAAATTGCCAAAGCATTACTGAAGAAAAAGAATGAAGCTGGAGGAACTTTTGTTTTTACTGGTAGAGAGGGGAGGAGGGACACCTTTGTAATTTTATGTCCTGCTTTTTGGCAAATACAGGAGGGCAAAAAGCTTTTTTTTTTTTTTGTATCTGCATCTTCTCAATTACCTTCATCTCAAAATAATACTTACACAAGAGTGGCATATTTTGGGGTGGCATATTCTACCTTTCATGATGAAACATATTTCAAGGAAAATGTAGAAAATAAAACACTTAAAGTATGATGTTGTTTTAAACACCCCAGAGTACCTTACCTCCTGAGATTTAAAAGCACTCCATTGTGATGTATTATTTTTTCTATTTAAAAACTATTTATAATTTTAGTATACTCATTAGAAAAATGTTACTAAAATGTATACATCATTCTGAGTTAATGTAAAATGAAAAAATTAATGAGTTCAAACCAGATTATGAACTAAAAGCAATTTCTAATTAAAAATTTTTAAGATTTTTAAATTTTCAGTCATACCAATTCATTCAAATTATATATATACATTTATAAAGCACTTTAATAAATCAAAAGCTATTTGAGTTTTTCAATTGAATATTTGTAAAGTAGAATTTGATGCTTCTTGTGATATAATCCCATATACAAAGCAGTTGCATGGCTTATACGTATGAATGCTAATTTCTTATTTCTGACATCTTTAGCTGGTTTAAAGTTTTGCAGTCTTTTCTTTTGTTAATATTTTTGTTATCTTTAAAGCTTCAAAGATGATATTTTGTCGATATTTGTAGAGCATCTCAAATTAAAGTGTGATATTTAATGACGGATTTAGACTGATTCTTGACATATTTATAACTCCAATCAGCTTAAATTTTATCTGCTTTTTTGGAATAAAGCCATTTAGCTACAAAAGATTCAAGCAGCTTGAAGATTATTAAAACAGTATGTGTTCTTTTAATAATATAGCTTAAAGTGTTCCCATTTGGGGGGGGAAATCCTTGAGGTTCAACAAGCCATCAAACAAAATACACAAAGTGCCACAAAAGACCTTATGATTAATTTATTTCATTTGTATTCTTCTTCATATTTTATTATACTCTTTAGCTTATTAAGGTTAATTTTTGGAGAGAAAAGATTAAAAATTGTTTCAAATCATGAACTTACTAGTTTCATGATTTCTGAACATCATTTAAAATTGATCTGCTGTGTTATTTCCAAGCTTTTCATATTGAATAAGTTACTCAAAAAATAGAAGTAAGAGATCCAGGTATTTGAGGGGACCTTTTTCATGCAAATCATTCTTTGTGAAAACAGCCTGAATTAACATAGGCAAATCATAGTCTTGAGAAAAGTTGTAATAAAAATTAAGAAAATAATGTCTTTTTTTACATACTGAAAGTCTTAGCACTTTCTGAAAATTAGAATTTTATGTTATGAAGGAGAGAGAGCAATGCAAGGAGAGATTGTGCGTGCATAGTTTTTGTCTAGTAGAACTTTATTCACATTATTATCAAATTCATTTTAGAGAGTGAATATCAGAAGGAGCAGTGTGAAAAGAAAGCCAGCTTTGGAAGTTCAGGCTTGGGAAAATAAAATATTTGTCAAATTGAAAAGTACAAAAGTAATTTTATATTCCAGTCCATATACGTTTTATGGCTTTTTTCTTTTTTTAAAAGAATTTTCAAGTTTATCAGTCAGGATTCCCAGTTATGCTGAAGAGATACAACAAAGACTTGCTTTTCGATTCTGCCGCAGTCCATTGAGGGAGCTGCCACTCCATTCCCCCCTCAGTATGGGCTGGAGTGTGCGGTGAAGCACGTGCTGTTTTCTCAAAATGTCAACCTGGAAGTGACCCAGGCCCCTCTTGCTCACATTTC
Organism: Camelus bactrianus; assembly: GCF_048773025.1. Classification (NCBI taxonomy): domain Eukaryota; kingdom Metazoa; phylum Chordata; class Mammalia; order Artiodactyla; family Camelidae; genus Camelus; species Camelus bactrianus. The sequence continues at coordinate 39,652,165 of NC_133540.1, forward strand.
ATTGCCCCAAATGAGTCACATGGACACATTCAATTTCAAACTCAATGAAAGTGCAGTGACATGGCAGGACCCATATGAAATACTGGGTAAAAAAAAAAAAAAAAGAAACACCATAGTCTTCTGTTCACTATAAAAATGTTGAAATATATGAAAAAATAAATGTCAGTGGTATAAGGGATCCATGAAAAAGTAAAAAAAAAATAAAAAAGGTAAACACAGGATAGAACCTCAAACAGGTATTTCACATACTGTAAAGGTCACTTCAAAACATGGAAAACCTTAACAGTATAAAATTCTGTCTTAAGAACAGGGTTTGGACTGAGCTTCTAGGTTTCGGTTATTGGGTTGGTTATACTCTCAATACAGTTGCCATGTGAAAATAGTTTCAGCAAGGGTAAAACGTTAATAATCTCTGTGAATTGATAGGCAACTAAGTTATCATTTGGATATAGGCTCTGCCTTGCTGAGAACTGGAATGAGGTGGGGGTTGGTTTCTAGACGTAATGCTAAAGGGTATTGGTGGTGGGATGTGTGATTCTTTAAATGGAGACTGTCGGAGTCAGCGAATAGTATTGTCTGTCTGAGCAGCAGACGCTTGCTCTCCCACGCTCTTTGATTCCCGCACTTTAAACACATACTCACTGTGGCCTCAAAGGCAGCATCGTGTAATCAGGACACAATAAAACCTGGTGTATTTTGACTTCTGAATAGACTATATACTTAGGTCTGGCATGAATTATTGCAAAAATTATCTTCTCTCACATCAATAAAGAAGATGATCCCAGTATTTTGGTGAAACTCATACTTAGTTTTCTATTTTTTTAGCATTAATAGAAAAATTATTTTGATTAGTTTTAAATTAATTTATTATCTTTTTAACACTTAATTTAAGAAAATTAATTTTAAGCAACTTTTATATATGTACCAGGAAATTTCTCTAATTGAATTTATAAAAATAATTTTTGAATACTTTGAATCTCCTTTATGAAAACACAAATATATAAACAGTTAAACAAAGCTGTTTTCTTGGAGTTCCTGAATGAAAATTATAAAAGAATGCAGAGCCAAAATTTGTGTTTGAAATTTGTTTTTTAAATAAATTAAGTCTTGTATATATTTAGAGATCACAAAATATTTCATTATGAATATTATTTTTGTCTGAAAACACCACATAAATAGGTTTCTCTCTTTTAGAAATATATATGGTTTGGAAATAGCCTCATAGACTTGGCAGGGATAAATTATGTTATTTTCCCAAGAAGTAAACTTTTCTTGGATGTCACTGTGTAGAATTTTGAGCACAGTTGTTCATGCTGAGTTTTCTAAGCTGAAAGATGTCACTGCCGGGTCTTAAACACATGGGGCAGCGTGCCATTGAGAACAACTTGCCCAATATCTGTCAAGCCAGGCCGAGCATGGGGCAGTGCCCAGAATCCATGAAGAATACTCTGAAGGTCAGGGCATCAGTTAACTACAGAGAGCTCACGATGAACTGTGGAAGGGTATAAAATGCCCTGTCGCTTTCAACATGCAGACAAGGAGTCAGGATTTCTCAGTTACCAGAAGTTACAATGCGTATTGATGGCTTGGTTAGAAGTCACACACTTTAGGTAGTATTATGGCTCAATAGTAATGCTACCATAATTAAAAAGACGACATGACTAGTTTCTGCTTCAGAATGCCTGGACAGTTCTTCAGCTACTTAAAAACCTAGAAAACTGTTTTTATTTAAAAATGCACAGTAAGATATTGAGTGTAGTTCCCTGTGCTATACAGTGAATCTTCGTTGCTTACCTATAGTATGTATAGTTTCATCTGTTAATCCCATACTCCTAATTTATTCCTCCCCCTCTCCCTTTTCCCTTTGGTAACCATAAATTTGTTTTCTATGTCTGTTAGTCTGTTTCTGTTTTGTATACAGACTCATTTGTATTAACTATAATATAGAAATTATGGGAACTAATCAGAATATATATATATATATATATATCTGAATTACTTTGCCGTATAGCAGAAACTAACACAATATTATAAACCAGCTATACTTCAGTTAAAAATGCATAGTAAGTGAATCTTAGCATATTTAATATGTGAGAGATTATCTAGCATTGTAATAATAGAGAACAGGTATGGTATGATTCAAAATAAGATTTTGTGTCTCTGTATAGAAAAATAATTTAATTTCTAGTATCTAGAAGGGGCAAACATGTAGTTATATTTTTTTCCTGCTGCATAAACAAGGAATAAATGACAGCTATTTTTAAACTACACATTTAAAATGAAAGGAATAGACATGATCAAAGTGTTTTCTTTTTGTGTAGTTGTTTCTCAGCTAGGTACTAGCGAACAAGACAAGGAAATAACTAAGGCAGAAAAAATACTCAGTGTTGAAAGGGAGGAAAAATGGGTAGAGAAATCTCAAATAAATGTATCAACTGAAACCAAGGGAAAAGATTCCTTCATGTAATATATATTGGGATTTTCCTCTGTATCTTACTTTTCAATTTTTTTTTAACTTTTCAATGGTTTTAAGTAACATATTATTGATAATAGATTCAGCACTTGGAATCATTTTTTATGATAATTCTTTTATACATCCACCAACTGGTATTACATTTTTCATACCTACCATTTAATCTATTCTCATTTCTGTGCACTGGGTTGCAATAAAATGTTGTCCATTGGGTTTACTAACATGTTCCTAAACTTGACCTAGAGCTTAGAGCATTCATTTTACACATTTGAAGTAATAGACTGGATAGGCATAAAATGAGAATGATGAAATAAATTGGGATTCCTAATTTAATTTTCTAACACAATAATTTAAAGTGTGTTCCTTAATTTTAAAAGGGCATATGTGTTTTATATTTATTCTTGCTTTATTTTTGGCAGTTACTAAAATTAAAAAGTAACTTTCATAGAGAAATAGAAATTCTTAAAAATCGATTGTAGGAAAAAGTTTTAAGTGATGATTTTAGTTAATGTTTAAATATATTAAGCAAATGCCCAACAAAATTTTTTTCATTAAGGAAAAGCATTCTCATATCTGGAGAAGGTGTGAAACTACAATTTTATTCTTAGAGAAGTCTTTAGGTAATATTTTTGTAAGCTTCTTGTTAATTAACAATGGCTTCTAATAAATCGGATGTGTCATATATCACTCAGTAAATAAAATATATTCATTAAATGACTAAGTGACTTTCATTTTGTAAATGTGGAGAGGAATTGGTTTCAAATTTGAAACCAAATTTGATACTTAGAATTTTAAAGAAAATCTTAATGTGACATTAAAGATTTCTTCTAATAAAGGGAGAAACGGATGGACTATTTTACTTTAGTTTAAATAAATTGGATTTGAAAAGAAATAAAAGAAAAATTGCCTTAAAAGTGTTTATCCTGTAACTTTTAAAGTTTTAGTTGTTTTAAAGTATAATATTTTAAAACCCTAGGACTGTCCTGATTAAAGTGTTTTTTTGTCTGATTGTAAGTACATATCCATTTGCTGGTGATTTCCACATATTGGCAGGTGTAGATTTATTAATTGTGAAAACGCTATTGACACCATATGAAAATGTTCAAGGAAGAACCATAGTATCTATAAAAAAGGACTTTTCCAGGCAGTAGGCTTCATTTTGACCTTTTGGTGGTGGTGGTAGTGGTTTTTCTATTCTGTACAGTGATGTAGTATCAGATATTTTGCATTATTGGTGACAGTGTGTTTAAACATGCATGACTAAACCAGTAACATAGTGTGGAAATAGGTTTCATGATTGAAAGGCTAAGCCGTTTTACTTTGCATCTTTCCCCATATTGTCACTGCATGGAGTAAAAGGGCATTTCAGCACATTTGGCCAAATTCTTCACAGTGGAAGAAACACAGATTCTTTACATTCTTTTAAATTCTTTATAGAATAATCAGCTCACTTAAAATACGGACTGTAGACACATTACAGCTTGCAGAAAGAAGACATATCAGCTGTTACAGTTATACCCCTTAGAGTAAGTGAAGGAACGTGGGGCAAAATTGTAAAGGATGAAAGCTCAGATTTCATTTTTCTTCCTTTCTCACCCTCCCCCCGCATAAAAACAAACAAACAAAACACCTTACATTTTTAGTCTTTTGAAAAGAAAAATGATTAAAGTAAAAATAATAAAAATGTTCTTGGGATATTAACATATGTAGAAGTAATTCCTTTTTTTTTTTTTTTTTAAAGAAAGAGATATCCTAGGTAACAGGTTTGTAAGCAAGGATGTGACAGGAGCAGAGCAGAAGGACAGGCTCATTCTGACTCAGTGAACAGGATGAACTGTGTGTGAAAGAAGATGGGAGCCCTGTGAGAGGATCATTGCAGTAGTCCAGTGGGGACAGCCTGACTAGGGAATGTGAGGAGGGAAGAATCCTGAGAGCCATTCCAGGAGCTGACAGTCCATCAGCTGGTAGGGGTTTTCTGGCTGTGCAGGACAGTGTCACTGACCACGACCTTTTGTAACTTATGTCAGATGATGCCACCAGGACCTTACGACCATCTGTCTCTCACTGCTCCTCTCTTTTGTATCAGCTTCATCCTGAGCTAGGCTTTTCCCCGTGGTGGTGACTAAAAGAAAAAAAAAATTCCTGTGGGAGAGAACTGTGCCTGAATCATAATAAATAGACACTTTGCTGCAAGAGGCTTTTTCTGTAAATGGACTTGAATGGCTTTAAAAATCACATTTTTTTTCAGTTTCATTAATATTATTATCAATGAAATAAAACCACTTTCTGTATTTAGAACTTCACTGGAACAGGATTAATAAGCTAGTACCATGTAGCTTTCCAGTAAACGTTTAAACAAATTTTCAAAGCAGTAGATAGGTATTCTAATAGTGGGGAACAAACTGAACTGACAGAAAATATTCAGAAGACAAAATCACTTTTGAAAGACTCAAAGTAATCAAGCAGAAATAATGTAACTGTACTAATTTCTAGATTAAGTTAATTTTAAAATTCCTTATATTAACTAACCTAATTAATTCGACCATGTTCTCTTTTGGTAAATTGTAAAATTTAAAACTCCAAATAACCCAAAAGAAAAAGTCATTTTTAATATAAGTCTTAATTCTTCTCAATTATACTTCTAATTATGTTAATAAATAATGCTGAACTTCATAAATTAATACAGCTATGAAAAATATTCAGAAGTGTATTGATAAATTCTCAGTAAGTTAATTTTAAATGAAAATATAATAAAAAAAGATAGCTTGAACTTTGAAGTTGTAATGTATATACATATATGTTAAAAATAATCATATAGAACTTTGAATTTTTGTTCTATGTTTACATGTCAGCATCCAACTGTTAGTCTGCCTTTTTCTAATAGTTTTGATCAGAAGTATCAGTATTTTTCTAAGGATTTCAACCAGTTGAATGACAAAACTAAATGCTTCAAACATTCAGTAAAAAATATTAAACTTGGAAAAAATTGAAAATAGAAACATTGCAAACATCAAAACACTCATTTCAAGTTTTATCCATCATACCACTCATTGTGTGTATGTGTGTGTGTGTTTGATTTTTCAAATTATTTAAAATGTTTTTGAATTATTTCTTTAAACAAACGTTACATTTATGACCACCTTCAGACTAGACCAGATTTATCAGCTTTCCTGTCTTGTGCATAATGGGTGATCATCGTATATATTTCTGGGTGTGTGGGTGGCTGTCTGTAACACATCACTACTACAGTTTCTCCTTTTGAACAATATCCTCTTTGTGCTGTCTGGTGAAGAACATTTGCTCTTACACCACTGGAGAGTAATAGGTCCCAGATCTACAGACAGTTGTGTCCAGTCCCAGTTTTGCCCAGTCCCAGTTTTGCTGTTGACTGATTTGTGACCGTCTTCAGTTAACTTGCTTTCTCTAATATCGGATTCCTCTGTAGTAAAATAAGGATGTTTGACTAAATGATCTTCAGTGTCTCTTCAGGAACTAATATTATGTTATCACCATCCTATGAAACAGAAACATTCAGTTTCCATGCTCTTAGTGTCTCACCCTCCTCTAGTTTTGTTTCAGCTCCTGTCAAGTGTCCAGGTCCCTCATGAGATAGGGTGCTGCTACGTTGTATATGTGAAGGCGCATGTTTTGCTGTTTGTTAACCTATTTAAGACTGTAGTAAACATCTATCTCTATTTTTACCTGACTTGTCTAAGGTATCTTTTGTTTTATCCTATTATTTTTGTGTTATAATTGTGCAAATATGTGGTTTGAAAAATCAGTTAGTGCTATACATTTGTATGAAATACTAGGAACCTCTTGCCCCAGCCTCTCTTTATGTATTAACTGAATAATGGTCATGTATTTATCTTTCCATTTCAGACAATATCTACTAAATTCTTATTTTCAAAGATAAGAGTTACAACTTTCTTACTATTGGTCCTTTTTTCCTATTGTAACATGCAGTTCAAGCTAAACTTTAAGTGAGAGGAAGTAATCTTTAACAGAAATTTGTGTAACTAAATCAACTACAAGACAACATAAGGCTCAGTGTGTCAGGTTCCAGGAAACTGTAAGACTGTAATTTGAATGTTAACCACTTAGCTATAGAATAAAAAAAAGGCCAAAGGACAGAAGTATTAAAAAATAACTGCAGCTTCAATGTGAAAATAAAACTGATGATATTCTGATGTTGTAACAGCTGTCATTTGGCATGGCAAAATGTGATCACCGAACCAAAACGGTAAAAGCCTGCTTTAAGGGTGTTAAAGGCACGTGAGGTGTTCTGTGCAGTGGAATGTGAATATACAAGAACGTGGAGTTAAGGATTGGAGCACCGTAACCATTTTCTTACGCCTTTTCTGAAAACTAGATATGAATCTCAGGGTAGAGAGGAGATACCTCTGTATTTAAGAGTTAAGCTCCCTGTTAGATAGAAGCAGCTGGGTGCTGATCTCAGTCTAATGGTCATTTATACTGGGAGAGAATGGTTATTTATAAATATTATTTTACAAGCTCTGAAATCTGTTTCTGTGCATTTGCTTACTATATAAGGTAAGTCTGACTTTTGTTTTTTCCTTTTCAGTAATAACCTGTAGGTAACATCTTTAATTTTTCATGAAGTATTTATATGAAAACAATCACAACATGTTTGGGGACAAATGCTCTTGATAAAGTAAAATGTTTGGATCAGTGAATGCCTTATTCTACTTAATTTAATATTTTTATGTTCACTTTCACTAATTAGGCAATTGAGTTTTCAAAAACATTCCTGTTTTATATGTACATATATTTTTCTTATTATAAAGAAATGATACTATTGACTGAAATTTTTGTGTGAACAGGTGTGTCTCAAACTATCTCTGGATGACTAACACCCTCTCCACAGTGAGTACCTGTGTAGATCATGCTTCGCTCGTGTCACTGAGAATTTGCCCCTTAAACTCATGGTTAGCCCCAGAGTCACCCTCAGCAGAGTTGTTTTGGGTTTTCCTGGCTGAATGCCCTGTGCCTGCTTCCCTCTTCCATCTCCCATCTTGGAGTTTTTCAGCTACAGGATGATACTGGGATGTTGGGAACTTCCTTCATTGCACACCTACAGAACTCACTGCTCCTTCCTGGAGTCTCTGCTTCGCTTTCCTGGCTCGGTTGAGCCAGGTGGTGATGGCGCCGTTCATGTATTGTTACCGCATTAGTTCTCTCATGTTCACTGTTTCAAAGTACTTGTAAGAAAACTGCTCTAGAAGCAGAATGTCAACTCCCTTTCTTTTGTGTGTGGTTTAGGATTGGTGGTACACTGTCACCATAATCTGACCAACTTTTAAACTATTTTTGGACAAATAATTGTTTAAAATGATTTAAATTGTTTAAATTATTATGGGCACATTTTCTCTGGTAAGTAAAATGAAATGTTGGCTAGAAAAGCTGCCAGTGGGCTTAAAATATAACCTGTTACTGAATCAACATATTGAAACCACATCTAAATTTTCCAAAAAAAGATGGGCCTTCACAGTAATGTCTGTTACCAGAAAGGAAACTGAAGTTTAAAGTAGCAGTTTTCATAGCCCTCAAAAGAAAAACAGGTTATTTACAAGATACAGGGGAGAACTGACGTCTTCCACAGTGTACTGGGTGCGGTGCATGCAGAGACTGCTTTCTGAGGAGGTGGCTTGTGAGGTTTTCAATATTTGAGTAGTTGTGAAGAAGATACACTTGAACATGTATTCTCACTGTTTTAAACTCATAGCACCTTTGTTGGTTGATGAGTTTAATTAGCTCTTATCTCAGGAACACACATACCTGGCTTATGTTCTGTGAACTGGCCATCCCTGTAGAGAGTAGACTCTGTACTTAGAAAGGACACTGAGAAGAATGAGATACTCATTTATATGTACCTTAGTTACAGCTTATGTTTTGTAGTGTCAAGGGCGTCCATATAATTCTGTCCTCTTTTATTTGTGCCTTAGGCTAAAAGCAAAGCAACAATTTTCTTTATTATTATTACACAAAGATAATGTCACAGGTGCAGGCTGTTCTGGGTATATTCTGTTTGCCCCTTCAGATCCTCTCTCCACTCTTGATCTCCAGTGGGCTCCACTATCTGAGCTGAACCTAGCCTAGGAGATCTTTTCCCAGGAATGCAGGAGAGTGAAGTCCGTCTTTATTCCAGGTACCCTCTCCCGCAGCCCAGGTCCCTTCCACTCCCCAGGCCCAGCATGGTGGCAGACACCACCCCGCTATCCGCCCACCCAGGCCCACTAGACCTGAGACATACAAATTCTTTCTTGGTTTCCTTTAGCTATTTCTCCGACTTTTCTTCATTAAATTCTGCCAGATTATCCCAGTTGAGTGAGCTTAAGCTATCCTGCACGAAGTCAGAATATTGAGCTAAAATTAGTATCTGCAAGACAAAAATCATATGTAAAATTGAAAACAGAATTCCAAGCTACATAAAGCTTTGTCTGGAAATGAGTTTTATAATACTATCAAATATATGAAAATTTGATTTCCTTTTAAAATAATGAATATATATAAATAACTGTCAAATTTTTAGCATGTTTCTATGAAAACAATCACATATATTTGAACATGATAATCTTTTGTTCTTTAGTAACTGTTGGATGTTCTTTAGTAGCACCATGTCTGAAGTACATTTGTTTCAAAGTGTTCTCTAATAGTGTGCTGTTAATAAGACTTAAGGTTTGCATGTGAGTGTGTCTGAAAAAAATGCAGTCATTCACAGAGTGCACACATATGATTAATGCCCTTTATTTTCACCGTTCAGTGTATTTATTATAACACTCCATTATAAACATTTAGTGTGTGTGTGTGTGTGTGTGTGTGTATATATATATATATATTTGGCTAAGGCATTTTATATACACTTTGAAGATACAGAGATGAGCTAATCTTTTCCATCAAAAAACTCAGAGGTAAGTATGCTAATGAGGGAAACGCACCAAATAATCCTTAAACCCGGGGACAGAGGTGCTGACTAGATATGAACGTACATGTGTTTCGATATCACAGCCGGGGAGCGGCGGCTCTGTCAGCACCATCTGTTACTACTTCTGTCTCTGGTTCTTAGACCCATGGAAAAGTTGGAGTGATCTATTCACTCCTAGTCACTCTTCAGCTGGTCCACTTCTTACTGTTACTTACTAGCAGTTTGTATTAATAGCATCTTAAACAATAAAGTATCATTTTGGAATCAGGTATTATTCTGTAGGAAATCCAAATCTATCCCAATTTTGCCTGGTAATTTCATCACAACGGCCATGAGGATGTACTAAGATTTTTAAAGAGAATAGATGGAAATTAAAGCAGATGACCAAAGAGAACAACCAGCAGTGCCAGTTATCTTCCTAGAAAAACACAAGGGATATTTCCAAAAGGTATTCTTAAATACTTTTCTTGTCAGATTTAAAATTACATTATTTTCTACAGTTACCATTAATTGTAAATATAAAGCTTTCTACTATAAAAATTTCATAGGCAGAGTTTATAAAATTGTAGAATGTAGATCTCTTTTGAATAAAATGTCTAAATATGTTTTTAGTTACATTTAAAACGTACTTTAATTGTGCATGATTTAGGAATAAGCTCGGATTTATGAGTTTATAAAATAGTAAGAATACCAGAAATCATTAGGTTACTTAATTTGGATTTCAGAAATTAAATATTATAAACATGTTGAATAAAGTAGATTAAAAGAGGATTAATAGCACGGCTTTTAATAATTGATATTTTCCTCTCATCTTTATTTCATAAAGTGACAAGGCTGACACCTTTGTTTCAGGCTTGCATAACCAGATGGGACGGCTGCCTTTTACTTACAGGCACAGCGACTGGAGAGCAGCAAGTTCGGGAGCACATAGTGATAAGTTCTATTTGGTCTTGCAAAGCATGATGTCAGCTAGGCAGTTGAGACCAAGGTTCTAAATTTGAGAGGAAACATTTCCTGACTATCCTTGTGATGGTGAATTTTCTGTGTCAACATGGCAACTGTATACGTCTCCTTAAAGCATACTCACCCCAATTAGAGAGAATAACAAAGTCATACTTCTGCCTAACAGGATACTGCTATCCTGAGAACAACCAAAAATGCACTATCCCTTAACCAAGAAGAGGATGCAAAGTCCTTGGGTGATGTTTACCCACCTCGATACCCTGTAAGTTAAATATCATGGTTTAAAGTTAATACATTTTAAATATTACCATATAAAGTCAACATATCTTATGTCCCATGTTAGAATTAGGACCTTGTTACTGTATTTGGGGATTATATATGGGTTAAAGAGGTGTATATGGATGCCGTGTTGATGGGGGTGGCTTGCAGTGGTGAATTTTGTGTCAACTTGGTGAGCCATTTTAGTCTACATGTTCTATAAGGTATTTTTTTAGATGGGATTAACATTTAAATCAGTAGCTTTGACTAAAGTAGGTTACCTTCCATAATGTGGATAGGCCTTATTCAATAATTTGAAGCCCTAAGAGTAAAAAAAAAAAAAGAAAGAAAGAAAAAACTGACTCTCAAATCTCTCTTCCCCTCTCCACACGCACACACACTCTATATCCGTCCTTTGTATTCTTTTTCTCTGGAGAACCCTAACACAGTCCTTCTCCTGTTGATGGTCAGTGTCACTCCTGCCTGTATCATGTACCATATGTGCTTGGAGGAAAATGAACTTTGAGTTCCATTCCATCTAACCAGTTTTAACTACTGTAGCTTGATAGTAAACCTCTTCTTTTTCAAAACTGCCATGGCTATTTTTACTTTTACAACTCCATTAGGATTCTAGTATCAGCTTGTCAAATTATGCTACAATTCCTGGTGAGATTTTGATTAGAATGCCAGTGGATCTTTTCACTTGGAGAGGAAGTGCTCCCATTTCTTCCATCTGTTACCCTTTCCTCAGTGCAGGTCTCCTCATACGGTTTGTAAACATTGACTGTGAGCTCCCCTCAGGGTGGTTTGCACAGTGGTCCCGTGCGGTTGGGGAAACATCTCTAAAGGAGGTTTTATGTTTTTCTCTGAATGGGACCCACAGTGTTCTCAGTTTTCATAATTTTAGGTTTCCATACTAGTCTCTCAACTTATTACTTATAAAATATTAGAGTGGTAAGAATCTGATCACCTGCTTTGAGGGTCCTGACCTCTCAGGGATGTTTCTTATGTTAGCCTAGCCCCTGAAGGAGTGGATATTTCCTTAGTCCCCTGAACCTGTGACCAGAATTCTAAGATTCCTTTATGCACACACTCTGAGACTTCTGATTTTCTGAAGGTAGCTCAGTGTCAGGTTCTATTTGATTTTCCTCCTGATTCCTAGAATTCTTGTTCTATGCAGATACCAAAACCATTGCTTCCTGCCTTTACCTGATTCAAATAGCCCACAAATAACTTCTGTCTTAGCTCCTGCATACTAGACTTCTTTATTTTTCCTTTGATTTAATTGATCACAATTGCTAAAGATATACTTAACCTTTTTAAGTTTTGATTTTCTAAAACACAATCAGTTTGTGGATTAATTATCAGTTCCAAGCCTTTTGGAGTGATAGCTTGGAATAGAATTTAGAAGATGGCTGTAAAATGACCATGCAGACTACATAAAATATCTGTATTTAAGTAAAAAAAATACTATGTTGTCTCCTTGACCTCCATTTTTCTCACCTGTGAAATAGAAATGAAATAAAAGTTATGAGGATTGGTTTAGACAACATTTGTAGCACCTAATAAACAGGAAGCATTGTAGTATTATTTTACCTACTTTAACTGTGCGTAAAGGCAGGGAGAGAGCAAATAAGAATTTTTTTTTAAATATTAAGAGTACAGGTAATTTGGCTGATGTTTCAGTCATGGTGCTCATTCTCAAGAGTATGCCTGAGATGGGAATCAGTTAAGCTCACATAAACACGCAGGCACACACTAACACACACTGAGAAGGAGAGAGAGAATAACAATGGCTTCTAAAAGAATTCACAGGTTTTTCCTTATTCTCAACTGAGAAAACTAATTTGTTACAATCAGAAAGAAAAATAAACTACTGTGTCAGCAGGTCTCTATGGGAAGTTCAGGTGTAATTCTCTTACAGCTTAACCACCATGGAAAATGTTATTCCAGTTTTCAGAAAGCCAGACCTGAGCTCCTACACTATCACCCTTGAGTGTCAGCTTTTTCTGAGAAAGGGGGGTGCTGCCAGGCCTCATTACCAATAGTGACTGAGATGATTACATGAGGCCTGTCCAAGTTCTGGGCAGACTTGAGGGTGTGCTGGGCTTCACATTCTTGTTTCTGTTGTTAAAATCAATTATTCTCATTTTCATAAGTTACAAAGGTTAGGATTTTATGAAAACAAGGATTTCCTCCCTCCCTCTTTCCTCTCCATTGCCTGCCTCTCTATTTACATCTGTAGACACACTTTATTCAATTTGTAATTTTTAAAAATTTTCTAACTTGCTGGGTTTAATTTTACATCATTACTTTCCTTTAAAAATATAAGCATGTAAAACTACCGACTACGACTTCAGCTGTATTATATAGTTTGGAAATTTTTGATTTTATATATATTTTATTGAAGTCTGGTCAGTTACAATGTGTCAATTTCTAGTGTACAGCATGTTTCAGTCATACATATACATACATACTAGGGGTAAAAGGGTTGGAAAGGGATAAGTTAGGAGTTTGAGATTTGAAAATATTAACTACTATATAGATATAAAATAGATTAAAAAATTCTTTATAGCACAGGGAACTATATTCAATATCTTGTGGTAACCCGTAATGAAAAAGAATTTTAATATATATATTGAAAATTCATTTTCACAAAGTCAATCTTATGATACTGTGTTATCAGCTTTTCTGTGTTCCCTAAAGTGTAGTTCATAGATCTAAGGTGAGTGGTAGAAATGGACATTACTGGTACTTCTTCCTGCTGAACCAAAATCCACGGATTTAAGTATCATAAGTCAGCATCATTATTCACATTCCTAAGTAATTGTCATAGAAACTGAAAATTAAGAACTGAGATTCTCTCTAGCTTTGTTTTTATATTTGACAGTCTGTTATGTAAACCCTAGCACCTAAACAGGAACAAACAGTGGTGTGTAGGCACATTAGGTATATTTAATCCGTGATAATCTTACTATGGTATTGTTATTAAGAACTAGTGTGCTGAAGCAATTTATACATGCTCTTACCTTTAGTAAATTGAAGTTGAGTTCAGTCTCAGGTCATCTGGCTTCAGTGCCCTTGATCTTAATCACCGTACACGTGGCTCATTTGAATCAAGGCATAGAACCATGCCTAGTAAAATCACAGTGACCTCGGACTCTGTCAAGGTGTTCCTGATATTAAAACAGATAAATAGGCTTGTGGCTACAAAATCTTCATTGTTAAGTGTATACTTAATTAAAATAATACATCGGTCTTTGCTCCATTTTATACATTTCATACTATAGCAGGTATTTATATCACTATGTCTGCTATTTTGTCATTTGTTTTTGACTGATCTATAGTTGTTCAAGCTACGTTTGGTTATTTTGATTTCTCTCTCTGTTATAAAGAGCATATGTCAGACTGGCTTCTCTACCTCTGGTCTGCCAACAGACAAACAAACAAAAACACCTTCGAGTATTTACATGAGAGATTGGATTGGATAAAATGAACATATGTTAGTTTGTTTTCTGTAGAATTTTCCAGTTTTGCCTTAAAGATTTAGATACAATTTGAATCTGTCCTCTTACATCCAAGAGATGACTGCCCAGTGACTTTTGTTAACAGTATTCTTAAAATGTTGCCTCTTTTTTACTTTTTTGACTTTTATGAGTATTTTAACACAAAAATTAGAGAATAAATCAGAAACCACAAGTAGTATCATTTTAAACTATCAGTAAACTAGTATAGAGCTAATTCAATTCTGTTATCTTTGAAAACAGAAATTTATTGTTTAGTAAACTATTTCTCCTCCACCCCAATACTAAATCTCTATTTTATTTTCTATCTCAGAAATTTAATTTTGAATATAAGGAATGGAAGGAGTAGCTACTTCTAGATAACACAGTGAAGTGATCACAAGTTTAGTCTTATACTATAAAGGGAAAGCACATTTCGCTTCGAGAATGCACCATTATTTTCATGATTCCAGAAAAGTTAACCAAATCGACTGCTGGGGCTCCCTGTTTACATATAACTCCTTAGCTGATAAAGAAAGAGCCAGTGTTCTGTTAAAAAACCTTTTGAAGATGGTTGCACATAGAGAGCTTATTTATTTCTTTTCCAAAAGGGCTTAGATAATGAAAATAAATTCTTCAAGGATTAATTTTTACCTACACCACAAAAGGTCATGTGTACATTTCGTGCTGCCTACCAGCTATAAATGACCTGGTCTTGTTTTGGATGACAGCTTCCAAATTAGGCAGTGCAGCAGCACAGCTGGATGGGAAATCTACAGTTTTAAGTCAGTTCACTTCACAGCTGCAAACTAAGAGCCAGTTGTTCCACCTGTATATCTGGCTCCTCTTAGAAAAAATTCTTCCTTTTCAGTGTTTAAAGCCACGTCCTTCGGCCTCACCCATCTGATATTCAGGAAGACCAGCATAAATACCACTCTATAACTTAGCTTAGGAAAGCTACAAAATAACTCACCTGCTATTTCATTAGAAATGCATTTCTATCGCGTTACTTCACTTTATTCAAGAGGTGAGAATCTAGTCCTGCCATTGCACGGACATACAAAAAATGATTTTATTCCATAACAATCTCACAACTTCTTTTAATTTAAACTATCTTTTGTAGTTCTGTGAATTCTCAGACCACTAAAGGAGATGAAGAAATTGTCCCAACTCTACAGTTGGTGTTATTTATACATAAAAGAACGTGTTTTCTTTAGTTCAGCTGTGAACTAATATTAATCTGCCATTTGGAAGCATGTTGAGCTCTCCAGGTAACAAGAAACTAACAAGTTAGATTGGGTCCTAATCTTTTCACTCTGATGAAGTGAAGAGCTATTAAAAATAATGGTACTGTGATAACACTAATTTGGCTGGTGCTGCTGTCCCAAATCAGAGCTGTAGCTCGAGGCAGCTGCAGGTATTTTATTGAAGCCAGAGTAAATTGGGGCAGATCCCCTAGCAGTATAAATTAGTCAGAACCTCGGAGACATAGGTATATTTTAGGAACGAAGTACTGAACTCTTTTTCTAAGAATTATGTCACCTTAATTCAGTAATTTGGTATGCCTCAGGGTGTGCATGTATTTTAGAGATACTGTAATGAAGCGTGTGAGTATTCATTTAAACACAGAAGTCCCCCAAGAATAAAAGGCATGCCTAATTCACTGGAAACGCTATCATTCTCAGAATGTTTCCAGGAGTAATGCAGACTTGTACTAGCTAGGTTAGATAAGTTATTAGGAGCATATAGGGATAAAATGGGTAAAATGTGCTAAAGAGATCATTGAAAATTAGGTCATCCTCAAATGAATTAATAAAAACTCATGGAGTTTACAAACTTAAAGACTTACAGTGGCTTGGTTCTCCGTGCTTCTTCCTTCTGGCCTCTGGCTTGGATGGAACCACCTCACTATTTCAGTGTCTTCAAGCCTTACATGTTTTTACTGATCCGATTTAAATGCTATGCATAAAAATAGGATTTTGCACATGGGGGTAATTTTGTCTCATATAGTGGTCTGAGAATTCACTGAAGTACACTGTTAAAATTAAAACTGAAAAAACAGATACTGATATGGAATCAAACTTTTTTTGTAACTACAGTTTAGTAGGAGACAATGCCAAATAGGTTTTAAAAAGTTTATAAACCATTTGCTTAAGTAACCTTTGTTCCCTATTAACTGCTTCAGTCTAGGAAATGCTTCCTTTTCCTGGACATGAAACATACACAACTCCAAATTTTATTATAATTGTATGTCATTTTGTATTTTTCCATTAAATTTTAAACACAACGAATCGTGATATATCACAGAGCATATGTTTTAGAGTTAGATGATTTGGTATTGAAACCTTAGTGTGTCTTTTTTTTGTGGTGCAAACCTGGATGTTTTTCTTAAACTTTGTGAAGCTTATTTCCTCCTTTCAGATACGCCACTGCACATGTGTGCTGAGAGAACTAGGTTATAACGCTTTTATTATACACTTTTAAAATTAAGCCAGGAAAATAAAATTCCCTTTTCTAGTTGTGGGAAATAGAGTATGTTTAATGAGAAGAAAACATATTATTGTTCTATTCTCATTATTTCTATTTATATTAATAGTGCACCACAGATACAGAAAACAAACTTGTGGTTACCAACGGGGAAAGGGAGGGGGAGGGATAAATTAGGAGTTTGAGATTAGCAGATAAAACTACTATACATAAAATAAACAACAAGGTCCTAGTATATAGTGCTGGGAACTGTATACTCAATATACTGTAATAAACCATAAGGGAAAAGAATTTGAAAAAGAATTTACATGTATATATAACTGAATCACTTTGTTGTACACCAGAAACTAATGCAACATTAAATTAACTATACTTCAAATCATGTTCCAACTTTATACAGTACATATGTATCTCTCATTACCCAACTAAAAATGCTATGATCTGAATTTTAAATGGAATATTATCAAACAAATGATAAGTTATGCTTTTGAAACTCTGTTCAAGATGATTCACCTTTTATGGCTTTAGAAAATAAAGAGGATAGAAAAACATCATTTTGGAAACAATCAATGGACAGGTGTCATATTTACACAGACTGTCAAAATCAAGGACCTGCCTATCAGTGCCACAGGCAGCCCTGATAGTCTGATGTTTATGTGGTAAGAAATGCATAATGTTGCCTGCGGGAAATCTCCAGACCATGTCCATGTGATATCACCATTTAAGTGGTTAAAATGCAGTAATACAATCCCTGTATTTTGATTTCTTCTTAAGGATTAATATAATTAGTTGGTTAATATATTTTCACTAATGTCATTTCTGTTAGGCCAGGAAAGAAACCATCAGAAGGGCTGTACTACAAGTTTTTTCATTTTAATATGTTAGTTGGTTGTAGAATATTTTTTCTGTGAGAACATATTATTAATGAAGTGGAGGAATGTTTACATTTCTTAGGCCCTTCTCCAAATAATATGATGACCATGATTAAATTAACTGAGGTAGTGAAATGTTGCTACCTTGACCTCAGTCGACAAAATCAAGGTCATGATTTTACTGTGGAAGGCAAATACTAATCTGTGTTCTCTGGTGTACAGTAATCCATCATGATCCTTATGGATCTGTGTGAGAAGGAATATCTCAAATGTTTGAGTACAGGTCTGTTTAAGTTGTTTACTAGGTTATTTCTATAACCTAAAATATATTTTAGAAGCTAAAGTTTAGCCAATATTCTCAGAAACTAAATGTCATACAGTGACACTTATTAGACTGTAAACACATGCATATGTCAGTATAACATTTTATATTTGTTCAGCATCATTTGTTTCTATTCATTATTATTACAGTTCTTAATCTACCAGGTTCTTCTCTTGCTCTGTGTTAGGTGAAGAGCATTTGTAATATGCTGTTACAATCTTTTAAATAAGGGAACAAAACAATAAAAATAAAAATACACATTTCAAAAGAAAATTGCTTTCCAATTAAATGGCACAAAATATTAGTAAATTTATTTTAAAAACCATTTCAGTTTATAAATTAAGTATACTTGTATTTAATAGTAAACAAAGATTAGATTTATAAATATAACAGGATGTCCCCTGAATAGAAAAAAATTATTCAGTTTATTTTTAAGTTCATATATGTGTACATAGGAGAGTGAAAATTAACCAACTTATTTATGAAATGATCCTTGGGTAAATGGAAAGTATTTTAGCTACTTGTAACTATGTACTTAATTACATGAAGATTATGTTTCTTTGGAAAAAAATCCAGTTTGGAATATTTTTGGTTATTGTGAATAAATAGTTGCATAGACTGAGTGTTAGGAAATCAGTATTACTAAATTCAGGTATTTCAAAACACCACACTAAAACAAGTTCACTGTGTTTTGATATCCTTTAAACATGAATTTAGTTCTATTTGATTCAAATGTTCTGAATCATATCCTGCCAGTG
This sequence comes from Camelus bactrianus, assembly GCF_048773025.1. NCBI lineage: Eukaryota > Metazoa > Chordata > Mammalia > Artiodactyla > Camelidae > Camelus > Camelus bactrianus. The sequence continues at coordinate 39,670,747 of NC_133540.1, forward strand.
TGTGAGTCAGGAGTAAGACTGTGAAAAACTGAAGGAAAGTAAAGCTCTACCAGTGCATATGACAGCTCATTTTAGTACAAGTTTTTTATTTCACTATAATGTTTTGCTAAATATTACAACCTAGATACCCTTCAATAGGTGAGTAAAGAAACTGTGATATATCAATCACAATGGATAAATGGAATATTCAGTTATAAAAACAATACTGCAGAACTACAGTAATCAAAACAGTATGGTTCTGGCACAGAAACACACATATGGATTCAATGGAACAGAATAGAAAACCCAGAAATAAACCCACAGACCTACAGTCAATTAATCTTTGACAGAGGAGGCAAGAATATACAATGGAGAAATGACAGTCTCTTCAGCAACTGGTGCTGGGAAAACTGGACAGCAGCATGTAAATCAACAAAGAGCACTCCCTCACTCCATACACAAAAATAAACTCAAAATGGCTTAAAGACTTAAGCATTAAGACAAGACACTATAAAAACTCCTAGAAGAAAACATAGGCAAAACATTCTCTGACATAGATCTTACCAATGTTCTCCTTGGGCAGTCTATGCAGGCAATAGAAATAAAAGCAAAAATTAATAAATAGGACCTAATTACACTTAAGCTTTTGCATAGCAAAGGAAACCATAAACAAAACAATAACCACCTATGGAATGGGAGAAAATATTTGCAAATGATGCAACTGACAACAATTTAATCTCCAGAATATATAAATAGCTCATACAACTTAATAACAAAAACAAACAACCCAAACTGGCAGGAGACCTAAACAAACAATTCTCCAGTGAAGACATACAAATGCCCAACAGGCACGTGAAAAAATGCTCAGTATTGCTAATTATCAAAACTACAGTGTATCACTTCACATCAGTCAGAATGGCCATCATTCAAAAGTCCACAAACAATAAACGCTGGAGAGGCTGTGAAGAAAAGGGGACCCTCCTACATTGCTGGTGGGAATGTAGTTTGGTGTAGTCATTATGGGAAATTGTGGAGACTCCTCAAAAAACTAAAAATAGACTTAACCATATGATCCAGCAATCCCACTCCTGGGCATATATCTGGAGGGAACTCTAACTGGAAAAGATACAGGCACCCCAATGTTCACAGGAGCACTATATACAATAGCCAAGACATGGAGGCAACCTAAATGTCCATCAACAGATGACTGTATAAAGAAGCTGTGGTATATTTATACAATGAAATACTACTCAGTGATTTTAAAAAAAGAATAAAAGACACCATTTGCACTAAATGGATGCACCTTGAGATCATTCTAAGTGAAGTAAGCCAGAAAGAGAAAACAAACAAACAAAAAAAAACCTTTATATCACTCCTATGTTGAATCTTAAAAAAATAAAAGACACTAATGAACTCACTTACAAAACAGAAACAGATTCGCAGACATAGTAAACAGTCTTATGGTTACCAGGGAAAAGGGGATGGGAGTGGATAAATTTTGGAGATAAGCAAATTTATTCTGTATAGCATGGGGAACTATATTCAATATCTTGTAATAACTTTTAATGAAAAAGTATGAAAACAAATATATGTATATATATGCATGACTGGGACTTTATAATGTACACAGGAAACTGACACATTGTTTACATTGTAATTGACTATTCTTCAATTGAAACAAAAACCAAAAAAACAAGTGCAAACTAAGCCACAGAAAGACATGGAGAAACTTTAACTGTATATTGCTCAGTGAAAGAAGCCAGTCTGAAAAAAACTGTATGATTCCAATCATACGACTTTCTGGAAAAGGCAAACTATAAAGGGACGGTAAAAAGGGGTCAGTGGTTGCCATGTGTTGGGGGAGAGGGTTGAATAGGTGAAGCACGGATTTGCTTCGGGCAGTGAAACTATTCTGTATGATGTTGCAGTGGTTGGCACATGGCACTGCATTAGTCTCAGCTCATAGAACTTTATAGCATAAACTGGATCTTAATTTTTTTATTTTTAATTTTTTTATACAATGTTTAAAGGTTACTTTCCATTTACAGGTACTACAAAATATTGGCCATATTCCCCATGTTCTACAATATATATCCTTGAGCCTGTCCTATACCGAGTACTATGTCCCCCCCACTTTCCCACCCCTATATTGCCCCTCCCCTCACCCACTGGTAACCACTAGTTTGTTCTCTGTACCTGTGAGTCTGCTGCTTTTTGTTATGTTCACTAGATTTTTTTTTTGTATTTTTTTTAGATTCCATATATAAGTGATACTATGCAGCATTTATCTTTTCTGACTTATTTCACTTAGCATAATGCCCTCCAAGTTCATCAAATGGCAAAATTTCATTCAGTTTTAATGGCTGAGTAGTATCCCATTATATATATTTATTTATACCACAACTTCCTTATCCATCCATCTTTTGATGGACACTTAAGTTGTTTCCGTATCTTGACAATTGTAAATAATGCTGCTGTGAACATTGGGGTGTATATATTGTTTTGAATTAGTTTTTATTTTTGTTTTTGGCTATATACCCAGGAGATGAATCTTAATATTTACAAATTAAAAAATATGTAGGAGGTGGTGGATCCCAGGGTGGACTGCAGAATGTGACAATAAAATCTAATGTTATGAAACAGCCTCATTGAGCCTCCAAAACTTTGGAAGCGGAGTCTGTATCACAGAAGGCAAAGGAACCACACAGGAGCACTGTAATCTAGTTGAAAAAGTTGTTTCCTACAGGGTATGGGTTAACAATTCTGATGCTACTTCACATGTATAGTAGAATTGAACACTTCAATAAATGGAAGGTGGATGGGATGGACCAGGTTTTTCACTGTTGGAGAAGGAGTTTACAAATAAGCAAGGACTGGAAGCTAGAATGATCTACTTGCTAATGGCCCAGAGTTAGGGGACATTGGTAAGAACTCTTGTCTGGTTTAAAATAGTTACAGATGGTTAGAAATAGAAGCACTGATGCATCTGTGTACACACAGTGAGTATGAACACGTGCATTTCCTTACTCTCTCATCCGAGAGGAACTGGAAACAGCGGCACTAGGAGTGACAGGTACACCTAGCACCACTTAATTTTTAATACTATTCTTGAATACAGGAAACGCAGTTTCTCAGAGAAACGGTTGATTCTAAGACTGGAGGAGGAAGGATGCAAGATAGAGCAGCTTGTAGTACTCAAAAACAAAAAAAAGAAAGACACACAACAAACATAATGATGGGTGTATGACAAAGGGACAGAGGTGTCAACTGAAAGCGCTCCCAGGAGCCCAAGTTGGAAGAAAATGAGCAGCAAAGTGAATGAAGTAGTACTGGATCTTAACCCAAAGTGTAAAACATATCTGTGCATTCATGCTGACACAAGTAATTATGTGAATGAATAAATAAGGGAGAAGAGGCAAATCCCCCATGCAGAATAATTCTAAATCATTCATACAGAGACTCTGATGTGAAGGAGATGCGGCATCAGTTCTCTCTCTTTAAGGACAGGTTGCATGTGTTAATTTTCTTCCAAAGAGTACTGTGTGGAAGAGGCAAACTGGAGTCACTTTGTCGTAGGGTAACCTTACAGTCACTCCCTGAGTGAAGTGGCCACGGCCAGCGTCAGCAGTGGGTTCACACTGACAGTGTGTACGGTGGGTGTGAGATAATCACACTCAGCATAAAACAGCTTCACCTCTGTGGTCTACCTCCAAAAAACCCGTATTTAATCAAGAGGAAAAGAAAAAGATCAGACAAATCCAATTAAAGTGTTTTCTACACAATAGCTGATCAGGCCCCCTCAAAACTGTCAAGGCCATCCATAACAAGGAAAATTTGAGAAACTATCATAGCCAGAAGGAGCCCAAGGAGACTTGAGGACTAAATGCCATGTAGTGACCCAGAGAAAATCCTAGAACAGCAAAGGGACAGAGATAAAAATCTAAGGAAATCTCAGTACCAGTGGGACTTTAGCCAATGGTAATATATTGATATTGGTTCATTAAGTGTAAGAAATGTGTCATACAATGTAAGAATAGGGGAAGTTGGGTTTGGGATATATGGGAACCCTGTAAAATCCTTGCAATTTTTCTGTTAATCTAAAACTTCTAAAATAAAAAGTTTATTTAATAAATCTAGTCTATCCTTTTTGCTCAATGCATATTAACAGTGAAATAGTCTGAGGAGGTAAGTATGTACTTTTCTTCATAATATAATTAAAATTTAAAACAGTATGCAACCTTTTCTTTAATTTCTTTACTTTCTTTTTATACAGACCTAAAATGTGGCCAGTTGACTTAATTACTCTTAGAAATTGAGCTAGCTTTTCCTCAGTGCTAAATTCATTTTCTTTCAAGGAAAGAAGCTTTTAAGAGCAGCTCATTAATATTTTGTTTCACCAGGTTTGTAGCCTACATGTTTCCCTTCCTTGCATGTGCCAGACCATTAGGTAGAAAAGAAGGCAACCTTGGGACATGCGTTGCTTGTCACCTGTGAGGTAACAATATCCTGTCCATGTGAGGAAAGACGGTGATTAAAGGACAAACGGATGATTCTGGGACAAGGAGATTGGGTGATTACTTTAATAAGTTTTATTAGGCACCTAACAGGTCTCTTGTGGGTATTCTGCTTTTTAGAAGAGTAACCTAACTATAAATATGTGTTTCAGATATTTCCCGTAAGAGAAGTATGCGTATGATCAATTCATGCAACACACTAATTAGCTGTCTAATGTATGCCAGGCAATTGCAATGCTAGGGATGCATGGTGAGCAGAACAGATGAAAATCATCGACTCTGTGATTCATACCACTGTGTGGTTTTCACTGGGGCCATTTTATATATGGCCTATGAAATCATGAACTTAAGGAAAACAAAAGCACCTAAAAAGGTTTCTTTGAATCCTACCAGGAAGGGAAATAAGTAGTCAAAACTTTTCCCTCTCAAATGTAATGTGTTAAAACATCTTTAAACCACGAAGAATTAAGAAACAGGAAAAAGTAGCAGTAGGTTGGTTCCACAAACTGTAGAAAATCAAAACTTTGTTTTAAAAAAGAGAAAAGAACACTTTTGCCTCCTCCCTCTTTGTTTTTCTCTCTCTTCAAATTTGGTAACATTTTTTCTAAAGTTCTTTCAACAAATATTTAATGAATACCAATATCAGGTAAGTTTGTGCACTGGATGCTGGGAATAAAAGACTAATGTAAAGATACTATTTCTACATCAGAAATTTTATGACCTAAATCAGAAATATTTTATTCCATTGTAGATTAAAAATGCAATAAATGTTACGAGCTTTAAAGTCCATCCTAAATATTTTGATGACCAAGGAAAAGAGGACAAATGAAGTCCCACATACCACATTCTCTAAAATTTGTAAGTTTCAGTTATTAAATTAACAAACCTAAGAGGTAAAGTTTCATGCCTTTACCTCAACAAGTACAACTGGAAAACAAGAAGCTTAAAAATCAGCTGCTATGAGTTGAATTGTTTCTGCCACCAAAATAGGTATGTTAAAACCCTAACCCCTAGAAATCTGAGAACCTTGTTTGGAAATAAGAGTTTTTACAGATTTAGTCAAAATAAAATGAAGCTATCAGGGTGGTCCTTAATCCAAATGATTGCTGTCTTTATAAGAAGAGGGAAATTTGGACACAGGTACACAAGGAGAACACCATGGAAGGACGTGGAGACACTCAGACATAGAAGATGGCCATGTGACAGTGGGAACTGTGTGAAAGTTGGGAGTTATGCTGTCTGCAAGCCACGGAACAACTGGGGCCACCAGAAGTTAGAAGACGCCAGTTAGGATCTATTCCCTTGAGGCTCTGGAGGGAGCATAACCCTGCCGACATCTTGATATCAGACTGCCAGCCTCCAGAACAGTGAGAATACATTTGTTCTTTTAAGCCATCTACTTTGTGGTACTTGGTAACAGCAGCCCTAAGAACTGAATGAATATGTGTATCAGTGTCGTTTTTGTTAAATGACAACAATTTAGCAACATATCAAAGACAACTGAATATAATTATTACTGTATAAGCTCAGCTGTTCTGTTTATGGGTAGGAAATATTTGGATGAAGAAGAATAAAAACTTTCATGATTCAAAATTTAATATATAGATTTTCAAGTTATATATTATTACAAATTATGTTACTAGCATGCAATTTATTTTTCTTGCCTTTATTTTGACAAAAATCACTATATTTATAATCAAGATTTTACTTAATTTGTATTCTATTGGCAATAATTATTGCCATATGCTTTTAAAATGGTAAAGATATCTTTTAAATATTTAGATGTAAAGATTATAAATATAAGTAAATTTTCAGGTTGCAAAAGTTGAATATACTTTCATGAAGTATGTAAATTAAAATAGTATAAATATTAAAAATATAATTACTCATGTTTGCCAGAAACATTGTTCTGTTAAATATTCAAAATTTTATATTAAAATTTAAACAAAAATGGGTATAATTAATGACTTTCAAAATTTAAATCAAAATTACTTAGATCAACCTGAAATTTATAGTTAATTTCTGGAAAAATAATGTTTTTATGAAATTAACTTATTTTTAATTCTAACATTCAAGTTGAATCTAGCGCACTCCTGTAAAGAATCAGTTTCGAGACAGTAGTATTGTTCTGCGTGAATGTGAACATAGGTTCAGCATATTTGAAGAGAAATACATGTTTACTTTTGGGGTGGTATTTGAATTGCTTGTGAACCGTAAAGCTGGAACCAGCAGAAGCTCAGTGTATGACTGTACATCAGAGAAATGGTTGGATTATGTGTCAGGTGACCTGGTGAGTGGATTCACAGAGGGCATCAAGAACTCTGCACTAGTGTCCCTTTTTCCCTGTACCTCTTATACAATCTTCTGAAATAATGATGATCTAGTTTTAAATATTATAATTTTCAGTATTTTCATGATCCAGAATATGCTGGAAATAATTAACAGTTCGTCCACTTTGACCCTCTACACATTTCAGTGGTACTTCTTAGCGTTTTAAAATTTCATGGTCTTCATCTTGGGAAGAACCAATAAATTTCCAAAGGGCATACCTTAAATAATAAAAAATAATCATTGTGGCATGAAGAAAAAAACAGAAATGTACTCTACAGGAAACTTCAAATGTTTATTTCCTCTAAACAGGGATTTCTAAATACCTATGATAATGCAAATAAGAGGATTGCTTTTTAAAGCAAGTTTTTAATTATAAGATGATTTGAAAACAAGCTAAAATTTATATATTTGGGCATTTTACAGCATATACAATTTTACAATGCAGCATTGTTCTAACTATCACATATAAAGGGAGACAAAAATGAACTGATGTACAGTGTACTGATTGGAGAAAAGGGGATTGACTAAAAGAATAATATAAAAATGCTGTCCATTCAACTTTCAGACTATCTGCTTCAGAGCAGCATATAGTGAGCAGTGATGCTAAATCTTTAATTTGCAGGTCTCCATTGGCCCCATTTATACATTTCACGGTGTATGCCACGCTCCTGCAATGCAGAAGGCATTCCCATTGTTACCTCTAGTGCGTTTGTGGTCAGTTTCTTGAAACTGTTTTTTTCTATTTCAGTTTTTATTTTGCTTTCAGATTCATTCTTTAAGTCTCATAAGAAAACAACAGCAGTAACTGCTCTATAGCCTGAAATGTGTTTACCTAAATCTAGATACAGCCAGGTAGCTGGCTAGTTAAAAATGATATTTCTTTGTAGATAAGCACATTTTGGAGCGGTCATGAATTTTTTTTTCTGAAATATTTTGGCACGTTATTGATTTCATTTAATAAAACAATTGACACTATCCATTTTAACTGACACTATTAGAGATTTCCCTGTGTAGATAATGGCAGTGCATTCTTATCTTAGGAGAGTGTGTTTAGACAATAGTCGGGGAGAATGGATAAACCAGCCTGCCAACATGTATGTTTAAAATTGTGAACAGGCCCCTGGAGAAATAATATTGTTTATAATGAAAGGAGTACAAATGTTTCCATTATATTTACTGCAGCTACATATAGCACCTGCCACATAGTTCTTTAATTCCTATTCTTAAAGTTACAATGATTCCAAGAATTCATTTTGTTGAACAGTTTGTTTATGGAAGTGGTGGTGTCTGCCAAATGAAACCATTTCTAAGAAGAGTGCTCATTTATCTTCCTTGGATTTCAACCAAACACATTTCAGAGATAATGACATAATGTATCTACAAAAGTTTAACTTGACTGGCATAAGGCTTAAGTAGAAATATTCCATCTCTATCTATATTCATACCAAATCCATATCTACAAGGCATGCTGCCATTTCAAGACTCTCATGCCTTAGGATAGTGGATCTCAACTTTATCTACATATTGGAATCACTTAGGGAGCTTAAAAAGGTACTAATATCTGGGTTCCAAAAATCAGAAATTCAAATTGAATTGGTCATAGGCCTTGGCTCATGGGTATTGAAATTTTTAAAAGCTCTCTTGGTGATTCTAATGCCCAGTGAAATAGTAGAATGACTGTCTTAGGATTTTAAGAAGGCGAGGGTGAGAAAGAAATAGCTTAGATTTTATAAAATTTCAGAGTATTTAATTTTTTTCAAATTACCATGTTTAACTACAAAGTGCTACCTTCTTTGAACATGCCTTAAAACAGATTTGATGATACAAGTATATTATAATTTAGTTACTACAAATCCAAAATTAAGTATGATTTAAAATTTATATTTTATTGAATTTAAACATTTAAAAATTGTTAGAAACTCAGTATGATTTAAATTCATATTATTTTGGTTCCTAATCCATAAAGCTGTTACTTTAAAATATTTTCTACTTCTTCATAATACATTCTTTGTAGTACTGATATTAAATAGGCATATTTATTAATGTAGATCAGAATTTAATGATGTACTGCTAAATATTTAACCAGATCTTTGAGGACAAAATGGCCCTGATTTGTATAGTATTTTATGATTTTCATGAAGTACTTACTTTAAGCTGGAGCCACTTTCAAGCTACACATGGGACGTCAGTCAATTCCCCAAATTTCTGAAAACTTGATAGATATTGCAGTGCTGGAGTTGGCCCCAGCGTTCCATCACAACACATTACTCGTGTATGTCTAATCTTTTGTAGAACACTGTATCATCTTACATAAATGTGTCAATTAATCCTCGAGTCCAAACAGTGATAGATCAGCAATGCAATTGTTTCCAATTCAAAGGAAAGAAATAAGAGGCTTAAAGGAGATTTAAGCTTCTCAAGTCAAACAGCAATCATCCACATAAAATTCTGAACCACTACTATGGAATCGGGTATTATTCTTTCAGTTGTAGGTTCATGACAATATCTCTACCCTCAAAGAGCCCATGTTCTACTTTGAGAAGCCAGAAAAATTAATAAATCAAAATATAGGATAAGCTTACTGGTTGATCTAAGCCAGGAGGAAAATAAGATCAATAATAACGGTAGAGAGTGACTGGTAATGATTTCAAGTTGGACGGCAAATGAGTTTTCTAAGGAAGTGTCACCAGAGTGAAATGGTATACAAGGCACACAAGGCAGTGCAGCTCTGGGAGGACTGTTCCAAGGAAAAGGAACAACTGAAAATGTGCCAAACATAGTATAACCAAAGGATTTCTGAGGGACAACCAAGATGTCTAGTAACTGCAGTGCGGATGAGAAGTTGGGGGTGTCGGCAGAAGACAGGCTTTATAATGGTGTTGTAGTGTGGGTTTATTTTACCTGTAATGCTACCTTGTTTTTAGGTCTGCAGCGAGGAGCTATGAAGCATGACTCAAATGCTAACCCAGCTGTTCCGACCAAGGGAATGAGGGGTGTTGGGAGAGCAGCTCTTGCCCTAATTCGGGCACTGACAATAATGGCTTGAACCAGAACAGGGTGTCCCAAGTTCTGTGCAATCCTCTCAGCCCTCGGCAATTTGAAGGATCTACATGTCTGCTGTCCCCATGGCCTAACCCTTCCGCTGTGAGCAGCCCTGTCCCTTTATCTCAGTGTTAATAACAGTACTGTCCATCTCCCTAGGCCATGGCATAAAAGTGGGGGAAGCCCTGGAGAATGGTTAGCTGTGAATGTTGTAAGATAAGATTATGGATACAATTTGAAAGTAGAAATGTCCTCATTTGCTGATCATTTCACTGTGGGACCTAAAGGGAAATCAAGGACTCTGAATCAATCAGATAAGAAACTGATGAAACAAAGTGTAGACAAAAAGGATTCTAATCAATGGACTGCTCATAAAGCAATGGAAAAATTAAAGTGATACCAAAAGGAACAGTGAATTACTCTGGAACTCCGTAACAGGAAGCTGTTACCAACCTTAGCCCTAAAAGTGCAATGGAGTAGTAATTTTCACTTTAAAATACTATTGAGGGAAGTTAAGAGAAAGTTCCAAATGGAAATATGCAAAACCAAAAATGCTTTGGATCTGACAGATACGGGAGGGGAAAGTAATATTACTCTCAACAGTTTTTTTGTTTCCCTCTTTCCTCATCCACTTCCTGGTGGGGATGAGATACATTGGCACAGTAATACATCCATGTTGTTGTAGGGAAAGTAATCCCTTTTAGCAGCAGAGACTTCCTTGTACATGCTCCGCCCTGAAGTGTCTTAAAGGCTCAGGTATTCTCCTAGAAAGTGCCTTAAATATCTGTCCTTCCATTCCCTGCAGTTTCAACACCCTGAAAATCCTCAATTTCTTCTTAATGGACTTTTGGGACTTTGCTAATAATCCAAGCCAAGGCCTTGGAAAAATCATGGTCTTTTAATCTACATCTGGCCTTGATTTTCTGTTCATCAATCTGACCATTAATGTAACTGCTTCCTTCCTTGTACCTCTCTCTTAAAAAAAGAGGTTTAGGTAAAGAGGCTGAGCTAACCTGAAATTACAGCTGGTTGGAGATCAGTGGACCCCTCGCTGTAATGAAGATTATCATGACGTTTCCCAGTCCTGGGAGTATAGTAGGAAGACTGAGAATCTTTTTCTGATTCTCCTGTTATTGTAGGTTTCTATGTGTTTCCCATTTTTCAATTGGTAACTGAACATTCATTGAACTAACTTAGCAGTGAGTATATCAGGAGAGCATCTCAAAATCTCAAACATAAAGCATTTGAGATTTCCTTGTGTGTTTTTTTGGTTTGTTGTTGCTCAAGAAGATAGATCAATATAGTCATATCAATATAATACCATACACACGTGCACAATGCACTTGTATGTCGCTAAATAAAAGGAATGTACGTTATGTCAGGAATTAAGAAAAATTCAAATGTTGGAACTGCAGATTTACAAATGATGAGTGGGAAAGAGAGAGAGAAGGCAAGATAGGTGAGGTAGAGAGAGAGGAAGAAAGGTAGAAAGAGCGAGGAAAAGAGTGAGTGAGAGGAAGTCTTTGAATTAAAGTTATTACATTCAGAATAGAAATGGCAATAATAATCCAAATTTGAATGGACAAACCATATGTGAAGCCCCTGGGTTCATGATATACGGTCAAAATACCTAAAACCTCACTTTTTCTTGGGTATTGAGTGTTGCTGACTGTGAAGTAGTCTCATTGTTAAGTATGTTATATAGATGGGCCTCAGTTTAGGATATTAACATTGTCACACCTGACATTGACATGCGTGTATAACAGCCTTAGGCTTTTGCTATAAACATACATTCAAAATGAATAGTTGACAGGCTAATTACAAAATGAATTAATAGTATACAGTTTTTCTTTAAAAATGGTAATCTTGAAACTGCTGGCTTAATCAATTTAATTCATTCCTCTTAAGCCCTTTTGTGTTAACTCTGATTATAGTCATCTGTTCTATCTGCTTTTCTTAGACCATCTGACAAAAATATGACCACAACAGACATAAAAGTTGGACAGTTAATTTGCTTAGAAATTAAAATATTGCTTTTCATGTTGGTTATTAATTATTTGTAAGATAAACCCATTGCAGAAAGCCTCAGGGTACATGCCAATTAAATATTTTTAAGTCATAAAATAAAAATAGCTGCAGCATGAGAATTTTAATCATCAGCGGATGTCTCTTAGCCTGAAAAGTTAAGTTTTCAAGGCCACAAAACTAATGTCTCTGGACAGTAAGTAGACAGGTAGTTGACAGCACTTGTTGATTTCTCCTTCTGGGTAGAAGCTGAAGCCACAAACCTGGTGGCTTTTCATTCCTGAAAATAAGATTTTTGGTTCCTAAACCTTACGTAGAAGGGATGTTTTAAAGTCACACAGGAGCAGCGTCACACATCACTGAGAAACGTGCCACGGGCCACGTGCTTGTACAGACAGGCCAAGTTTTCCTTCCCACTGAATCTTAAAAAAAATGCTTTGCTTGCTTGGATGGTCTCTGATACGATTAATATAGCCTCACACTTCTGCTTAGTAACTTATTTAGTAATTATTTGCCAAAGACTAGTTGATCGTGGTTGCTAAAATTTTATACCTTTAAACTACAGATGTGGGTCCAACATCCTATATTTTCTTGGGATTACCTAATTTTTTTTTGAAGACACAAAACTTAATTTAATAGAAATTTTGTTTGTAGTTCTTACATTCTCAGTATGAGCCGAGTTAGAACCCACTGCGCCACTCAGAAGTGGCCCAGACCTGGGGGCAGGGGAGAAAGCTGGGGTGGGGAGTCAGTACATGGTGTTGGAGTGTTTTAGTTTCCTCAGAAATCAACAAAAGATCCTGAATCTAACTAATTTAAGCAAAAATCATTAAACACACACACACACACACACACACAGAGAGAAAGAGAGAGAGAAACTGCTTACTATATCTAAGGAAACATCTAAAAACTAGGCTTTGGGTAAAACCGAGTGAGTGCATCAGTCTCAGCAGCAGAACTCAGTGCCTCTTACTCAGGACTTTGACAGAATTGGTTGTTCACAACATTCTTTCTTAGTATCAGTCCATGTAAGATTTCAACGCCCGAGGCTGCAGTTTGATTAGCATGGTTACTGCACGCAGCAAACATGTATTGGGGCATTGGAGCAGCTCTGCTGATGCCACCCCCACCAGAGCCTTGTGCAGGGGCAAGCTGGTCATGCAAAATTCACAAGCACAAAGTGCAGCTGCTAAAAAATAATAGAAGAAAAAATTCAGATATTCCCCCAGTATATCATTTTCCCCTCAATATTGTCTTTCCACCAAGAGCTAGAGTAAGCCATAACATTCCTCTCAAGAGAAAAATATGTGCCATTTACTACGAGTGGGCTGCCCATTAGAGCATTTTGAACGTGTGGTTTATAGGAGCAGAAAATACAAAAGTACTGAACCAGTTTCATCCTTGCTTCTAGGTAAGTATGGATCATCCGTAATGTTAAATCATATTTATATTATTTTAAATTGATATTTGTGTATTTGTTAATTAACCTTAGTTTAAGCCCGTGAAGCAGAGACTTTCTTTTCTCCGTCGGCCTAGAGCTAGACTCCATTTTGCAGCCCCCCTTGCAGTTGGCTGGGCCATGCGATTGCATTTCAGTCAGTGGAACTGGAGTAGAAGTGGTGGGAACCACCTCCAGACTGGCCTGTTTAACCCCCCTCCACCCCATATCTGTCCATCTGTGCTCCTCTCTCTCCTGACTGACAGGAATGAAGACAGCCCACAGAGCAGTTCTGGAAGCCACATATTGAAGATGGCAGACTTGCCCACCACCACAATCCTTTAATGACTTCATTGGGCAGCAGACAATCCTCCCACCACTGCCTCCTTTGGTTAATGTGGGAACTAGAAACTCCAAATATTTTGTGCTTTTGTCTTTAAAAATATTTATTTCGGCAGCCATAGAACTTAACAATCTTCATAGAATTCATTTCACACTATGAATCTAATGTTTCTCTAAACACTTATTTTATGGTCATTATACTTGGGAGAATATGACCCCTGTGAGTCATGGACTAACCCTAATGAAACCAGCTGACTGCTGCCCGGTAGTTCCAGCCAGTGCTTCCTGCCAGAGGCTTCCTGAACGATCCCCATAATTGGGAGAGTGATGTATTATGTTTGTTATGAGCACCTTTCATTTGACAAAGTTCCAGAACCTACTCTGTAGTCAGCAGCACCTCTTCACTAATGTTAGATTTAATTATGTTTCGTAAGTAGGATTCATTCGTAAAATAGAAGAAGAGAGTAAAGGGAGGGACAGTCACACTGTATCCAAACAAGTAATTGATTCTCTTCCCCTTTTGCCCCTTCCCACCCTGCATCACCTCCTCCACAGAAGAAAATACCCTCTTAGGATTGCTACGTAGCTTATTGCAGTACAATATTATAAAGGCTAGATATACCACTTCTTACATCCCTTCTTCCTTCCTGTCCCAACCCCCCCCCCCCCGCCCCCAAGTGGTGTTAATAACAAAATGAGCAGGCCACACGTAAAACCTAGCAGAATGATATAGGACGGTGCATATGAATTTTGGGGGGAAAAAAGACTAAAATAATTATTTTAATATCCAGATAGATACAGTGTTCCTAAATAATCATATTTCATTACTTTATTTGAAGAATTAATTTTACTGAGAGAGATGTTTGGGGGAAAAAATCTCCTGTTTTCTATCTCATCTTCTTCGGGATAAGATAATAGTTTTGTTTTTGTTTTTGTTTTTACATCAAAACTAGAGAAGGCATTTGAGGCAAAAGGCTTTATCTGGGTGCCCTGAAGCACAGGACTTGGTTCTTGGTTGAGGACTAGAACGGGATGACCCAGTAACCAGTGCGGGCTCAGTATAGAGGTGCTCAAGGAAGAGCTGTCCTTGCGGCTCACGTAAACTGTTGCTCAGGCCAACTTTGTCTTTCTGAATCTGGAAAGGAGCTACCAAAGAGAGCTGAATGGTTTTCAGGTTCTGAGGCTGGGAAAGGTCTGACAAATCCATCTGGTGGACCTGGGAGCAAAGAGGATTTTTCTCTGATGTCAAGTGACAGTGGGCAGTTAAGAGATTGTCTCCTGCCTGGTCAGAGGCATAGAAAAAGCTGTGCCTTCTGGTGATTATCTCTTTGTTCAATGCAGTCTAATAACTTAACCTGATCACTAAGAGGGCGAAAGGGGAAAAAAAATTACACTTAAGAGCACAAACAGGAAAAAATAACACACAGGACCCAGAGATCAAGTTGCTCCTGCTGAAACAGTCGTTGGAGTCGGCAGGCAACAACCTTAACAACATGGTAATATAAGCCCTCAAGGAGCACTAATTAAGTTATTAAAATCATGATATTAACATTGTGAAAACTGATTTAAGCATCTGGAAGACTGGGTCATCAGTATTCAGCACCAAGTGCGTGGCTTGGCAGATCATGTGAAATTAATAACTCAGAGCCCACAGAACAAATAGAGAAGACATGTAATGGAAACAATAAGAAGACTTTAGGATGGTTGCCAGAGCAATAACAGAAAAATAATATGTCTTTTAGAAAAAGAAAAGGAATAGATGATATAGAAGAAATGATTATATAAATCAAAGGGGACAATTTATCTGATCCAAAGGAAGACTTAAAAAATCTCATCATGTCCCAGGACTGATTAAAAAAATGCCCTACCATCCTACGGAATATCTTGAATTCCAAGCATAAAGACAATAATCCAGACCTTCCAGTAGATTACAAGTTACTTAGAGAAGGAAAAGTATCAGATTAGCAACAGCTTTTCATCAGTAGTATCTAGTAGAAGTCAGTGAGACAAAGAGGAAAAATAATCCAAAAATAGTATATGTACACAAATACAATTTATCCTTTAAGGCAAAAGAAAAATATTTTAGGATGGGAAATTATTTTATAGAATATATTAATGGCATATTCATCAGAGGAAAATAGTTGGAGAAATCAATGACCAACTGTTGGTGACTAAACAAAACCAGAAAAGGGAGAAATAAACTTTGACACACACATTTACTTAGTAGCTATTAACGAAAGTGTGCTTAGCCATTTAAATACACAAGCTGTGCTGTGAGTGGATACGTTATTGGAAAAACTAATAATGACTGTATTGAGATTATTAAACAAGATACCACCACCTAGGAACTGGGTCAGAGTTGTGGGAAGAAGGACCCTCCAAAGGTTCACTGAGAAAAGTGGGCTAAAGAGTAAGCCAAAGACTCAAAGACCACGGCAAACAGAGCGGTTAATGGAGAGTAATAAAGCATGTAAGTCACAGAAAGCTGCCACTTTTTACACTGAGTAATAAATATTAAGTGAAAATAACATTTAATGTTAAGGGGGCCCTGGAGAAGCTGACTTTCATTACCATTGCAAGTAGGAATTATCCGATAATATAGGCAAACAGCCTAGCCATAGCAATTGTACTTAAAATGTCCATAATTTCCAGGTCAGACCCTCCTTTTTGGCTATCTGTTCAAAAACGTAGAAGTCCCAGAAAGAAAATACAGAAGTGAGTGTGTTTGTTTTAGCTGTGTTAGTAGAATCAAATGAAACCTGGAAGTAATCTGAATGTCCATGCAGAAAAATCATTGTGTGATCCCTGTATTTTGGATTCATATGAAGCTCCTAAAATAATTATATACATTTTTATTTACTTGAAGATATGTACCAGATGTACATTTTTATATGGATAAAGTTTATCCAGGAAGGATATGTAGGAAGGCATGTAAAACAGGACCCAAAATGTGTCAAACAAGTTGTATACTATATATTTTGCTATAAAAAGGATGTAAGTTCTGTAAGAATGGTTTTCTGGCTTACATGTTTCCAGAATTTTCTAAAGCATCATTCTGCTACATTCCTATGCAAATTTAGCACTGATAATGGGGGGTGGGGGGGAAGGATTTTGGATGGTTTTATGTTACCAGATTTTCAACTAAGTTCTTACATACTTGTTATCCATCTGTTAAGTGGGTGTGCATGTGTGTTAAATTTACACAAAACCACGTTTTACAGTTGATTTCGAGTGGGCTGAATTTATTTATCAGTATTTACTAGAACTGAAGGTTTTATCTGTGTGTGTATGTGTGTGTATATAACAAAGGCAGCAAAATTACTGGTGTTCCACAAGTGCTGCAAAACTGGATTAGACTCAAAATCTCAGATAAATTTGAATGATCAAGAATTCATGAAATTAGCAGGTAATTACCTGGTTGTGATTTTTTTTTTCTTTCCTATTTACATTTTTCAGTTGCTGAAATTTTCCAATAGGTTAAAATGACAATAATATTATTTGAGGTTTATTAAATCTGGGACTCTGTGTTCTTAGGTTTCTAAGTGAATGATAAATTAAAATCCATGTTTCAATTAATAAATTATAATCTGTGTAATTCTAGTTTCTATGGATAAGTGTACCCCATGGTAAGCATTTCTAAATTTTGTTAACAATGAAACATGGTTTCAGATAGTCAATCAAATTGATTGGGCAAGCAATTCAATTTTATGAAATAATGTGCACTAAATTCAGTAGAATTCATTGTTAGAAAGTTTTCTTACAGAAGTATCAGCTTCCATAAACCCTTATTTTATTTCCTCAAATTCAGATTTTCCCACAAATTTTTTTTACAGCTTCTGTGTCTTTATCCCTTTCATTCCAGAAGCGTTTCATTAGATTTCACAGATGAGTGAGCCTGTGAACAAGTGAACTGAAATAAATGTGGTTTGATTCACTACTTCTCTTTCATTAGGTTAACATGCATTAGATTGCTTCTGTTAATCCAAGTGTATAGAATTAAAGAAAGACTTCTCTTTTAAAAACTTGTGGAACGAAAAGTAGATCTGGGGAAACATCTATTATTATTCAAAACATTGATGCAAGTATAAGAGAGATTATTTTCCCAAAATATTTTGTAACATATATTATGAGATCTAGTATTTAAAGTTCACTTGTTGTTTAATGTTTGGATGCATATTGGTAAAAGACATCTAA
This sequence comes from Camelus bactrianus, assembly GCF_048773025.1. Taxonomy (NCBI): domain Eukaryota; kingdom Metazoa; phylum Chordata; class Mammalia; order Artiodactyla; family Camelidae; genus Camelus; species Camelus bactrianus. Next base: position 39,688,612 of record NC_133540.1, read on the forward strand.
ATCAAATCTCTCTTATTAGCAGAAACAATTTTTGTATGTTAACTTAATTGCTACAATAAGGGGCTATTTTAAGGCAGATGTGAACATGTTTAGCCATAATTAGGAACAAGTAATCTTTTGAAAAGGCAAAAAAGATAATGCCTTTTGTAAATTTTAAAATTGGTTTAGCTATTGTATTCAGAAATAGGAAAAAAAAAACTAGTGAACTCTAATTTAGTGAAGAAATTTGATTTTCATTTAGTTGAATTTTTCTGCTTGTCTGGTATTTCCCTCAATACTTTAATGTTCATTTTATCAGAAGAGTACATAATGGATTTCTAGAACTCTCTGGTTTGAAATGAACTAAGATATTCATTGGCTGTTTTACTTTGAAAGTCCACTATGAATGTCAATACATAATTTTATATAAATTTATAATGTGATGCATATTTTTAACTTCAGTATCTTTTTTACATCATTATATCTCCCAAAATAGTCCATAGTGGCAATTCAGTATTCAGAATAATGTAATTTTATTTAAGTTCATGTAATTATATAAAAAACATTTATACTATAGTTGATATTTATATTATTATAATATATTCACTTATCTGAATATAGGGCTTAAATTTTTCCTTTTGCTTTTCAAAAATAATACCTCCCTTCATATATCTGTATCAACTGCCTTTTATAAAATAGAAATTTATCCAAGTAAACTAGCACATCTATCGATCATTGCTTACAATGGCTACATGGTATTCCACGGCATGGATGTGCTTTATTAAAATATTTTCTCATGATTATATATTTATCTTTGTTCTCTGCTATGAGCAAACGTTCTTATATATATGTCCTTGCATACTACATGTTTTTCTGAATCAAAGGTTTTTAATTTCTTAATTAAAAGTATTAATTCTTAGTATTCTTAATTTCATATTGCCCCATTACATCCAAGATGCCTGTAACATTTTGTATTCCCCACAGACTTAAGTGAGAGTATTTCTTTCTCCTTAAATCCCTGACAGCAACAGATGTTATAACCCATTTTAACTTTTGCCTTTCTGATGGGTGCTGAGTGATATGTCATTATCCTATAAATATGTTAGTATTAAACAGTCATTCTTTGGCTACTTGTGAGTTTGAGTATTTTATGCATAAATATGCAAACTTAATGCATTTATTGGCTTTCAATACTTGCTCTTCTGTGAATGTTCAGTTAATAGATTTTTTTCTGTTTTGATATTATTTTTCCATTTATCAATTTGTATTAGTTCTGGGAATATTATACACATTAACCCTTTTTCTACCATGTACATGGCAATTATTTAAGAAATTTTTTGACTGCTTACTTTAGTAATGGCACATATTACTTAAAAAAGTCTTTTATACAACATTTTATATGGTCTAATATGTGTTTTCTTATATGGAATTCCACACTTGGTTAAAACAATTGCTGTCTCTAGATTTTGGCTGATACAGTATCAAGCTTCTGATTCACGATTTTTAAAATTAAAGTCCATATTATGTCTGTAGTGCATTTTTTGCATGCTATATACGGAAGTTTTCATATTCTTTTTTTTTTTTCTAGTCAGATAACCAGTTTTGCAAAATTAAAAAGTCTAGCTATACCAAGTGCTGGTGAGAATGTGAAGGAACTGCATCTCTTTTACCCTGATGGTGAGAATGTAAATAATCCATCCTTTCCCTCCAAGTGAAGTTATCCTGTGGTCATTAAATTCCACAGATACTGCATTTTTTATTCTGCTGTATAATGATCTGAGTGGGTGGCTTCTAGTTTTATCTGATATCTTGTATAGAAACTGTCCCATAATTCTTCCACTTTTAAAATAATTCTTTAGCTATTCTTGGGCATATATTATTCCACATGTAAATATCAAGACTATTTATTACATTTATCTTTCCAATCAAAATTGGTTAAAAAATTCTAATAGAAACTATAGTACATTAGCATAAAAATTATGGGTAATTGACAATGCCACACACACACAAAATGGTTTCTATTTCCATTTTCTTATATTTCATTTAGTTTTGCTTGTTTTATTTTTAATAAATAGTAGCTTTGTATGAGTCAAAAACCAAGTGAAAAACTGCAGTTAAAAATCCTACACTCTGTCTAGTTACCATTTTTATTTTATATAAGAAGATATTTGTTAATTTCTTATGCATGATTATAAAGATTTTTCTGCATATTTTAAAAATAAAAATTTGTAGTCAGTTTTTATCCTTTTCCCTCAAATGATAGTATACTCTCAAAACTGTTTAGCACCAGGCATAGTTACTTGGTAATAGAATTTAGGCAAGTTTCCATTCTGTGGATGTGACACCTGGAGAAAGTATCCTGGCCCCTACTGCCCTTCAGTCTTAGAACAAGAGTCAGCACACCTGTTTAGCTCCTCCTGGACCTCAGGGGGTTCAGGATGCCCAAGAGCATTAACACAATGCCAAGTCAGTCACTTTCTCAGGGATGCTTGAATCTCTGAGGACCCAGAGCTTTCTGGTTACACAGATGGCAAATAAGCACATGAAGAAAGCTCAACATCATTGCTCATAAAGAAATGAAAAGTAAAATCACAGTGACGTACCACTGTTCACCTATTGTAATAGCTAATATTACAAAGATTAACCATAACAAATGTTGGTTAAAATGTGGAAATACTGGAAATTTCATGTAAAATGGTACCATTTTGGAAAATATTTTGGCAAAAATCACTTTGGAGATTAACTATAAACCTACCATATGATTCAGCCATTCCTTTCCCAGGTATTTCCCAAAAGAAAAGAAAGCATATGTCCATAGAAAGACTTCGACACAAATGTTTATAGCAACTGAATTAACTATATGTAATAGTCTAAAACCTGAAACAATCCCAAAGTCCTTCAACAGGTGAATGGACAGACACATTTTGGTATATTCACACAATGAAATACTACACAGAAACAACAGGAATGAATTATTTATATACACAATATGGATGAATCCCTAAATCACCATACTGAGAGGAAGAATCCAGACAATAAAATAGTACTTACTAAATGATTCCATTCACATAAAATTCTAGGAAGTCCAAACAAATCTACAATGATAGAGAGTAGATTAGTGGTTACCTGAGAACGGTGGCGTAAGGCAGTCAGGACTGGTGTAGAAGGATTACAACGGGGCAGCAGTACTTTCGGGGGAGTGATGGATATTTTTATTATCTTTATTTTGTGATATGTCACAATTTATCAAATTATACACTTTATTTACAATTTACTGTATGTATGCCCCTTACACTGCAATACATCTGTGTTTAAAAAACTTTTATATGGATTGAAGACCTAAATGTAAGACCAGATACTATGAAACTCCTAGAGGAAAACAGAACACTCTGACATAAATCACAGCAATATTTTTTTTGGATCTATCTCCTAAGATAAAGGAAATAAAAGCAAAAATAAATAAATGGGACCTAATTAAATGTAAAAGCTTTTGCACAGCAAGGGAAACCATTGACAAAATGAAAAGACAATCTACTGAATGGAAGAAGCAAATGATATGACAAAGAAATAGTTCCTACAACTCGATATAAAAAAAAAAAAAAGAAAAAGAAAAAGAAAAAGAAAGAAAGAAATCTGGTCAACAAATGGACAACAGAACTGAATAGACATTTTTCCAAAGAGTAAATGCAGTTGTCCAACAGGCACATGAAAAGATGCTCAACATTGCTAATTATCAGGGAAATTCAAATCAAAACCACAATGAGATATCACCTCACACCTGTGAGAATGGCTATCATCAAAAAGAACACAAATAACAAATGTTAGTGAAGATGTTGAGAAAAGGGAACCCTGTTGGTGGAAATGTGAATACGTACAGCCACTGTGGAAAACAGTATGGAAGTTTCTCCAAAAAACCTGAAAATAAAACTACCATATGACCCAGCAGTTCTATTCCTTGGCACATATATGAAAGAAACAAAACACTAATTTGAAAAGATACATGCACCCCAATATTCATAGCCACATTATTTATAATTGCTAAGGTATGGAAGCAACCTAAGTATCCATCAACAGATGCACAGATAAAGAAGATGTGGTATATATAAATACACATACACACTATGGAATACTACTCAGCCATAAACAGAACAAATTTTGCCATTTGCAGCAACATGGATGGACTTGGAGAGCATTATGCTAACTGAAATAAGTCAGAAAGAGAAAGACAAATACTGTGTGATATCACTCATGTGGAATCTAAAAATACAACAAACTAGTGAATATAACAAAAAAGAAGCAGACTCACAGATACAGAGAACAAACTAGTGGTTTCTGGTGGTGGGAGGAGGAGGGGCAATACAGGGGTTGGAGAGTGGAACATATAAACTACTGGGTGTAAGATCAGCTCAAGGATGTACTATACACATGGGGAATACAGCCAATATTTTGTAATAATTGTTAATAGAAAGTAACATTTAGAAATAGTGTAGAAATAAAATTTTCAAAAACTTTTAAGAGCAAAAATAAAATACCTCTTTAAGTTTGTATGCTGTGTTAAAATGCAGTGTTCAAAACTGATGAAAAAATAGTATTTCACATATTTACCTCCAAAAAATGTTTTTCAGAATATGATTTTGCATAGATTAAACATTCAGAAAAGTATCTAAATTTCCAAATCATCTAAATTCAAAGTAAATTCAAAAGGTAGTAAATGAATGGTAAGTAAAAGAAATTTACTACTATTTGAGATACTCTGGCTTTGCAGTCAATTCTCAGGTTCAGAATCTCAGCTGTACCACTTGCTAGTAGTTAGAACTTGGTATAGTCATTAAACATTTCTGTAGCGCATTTGTAAAATGGAAATAATAATATCTGTCTAATACGGATAGTGTAATGATGAAATGAACGAATGTATGTAAAAATTCTAACAGTCATTCTTGCAAACAATAAATAAATGCATACTGATATCGTTATTTTATTAGAAACTTTGATCAGAGTTTATCCTAATTTTAATTGCTTTGTTCTTTATCCTACTCATTTTACATGATCCTCTAAGATGGACAGTTAGCTTCTGTCCTTTTAAACACTATATTATTACGTACCTTGAGAGGAAAATAAAATGAAGACATATTTTAACAGTTTGTTTTTATTTTCTCTTTTGTTATCCCAGCATAGTACAATACAGTGTATAGTAGAGGACAGTTTCATGGTTTCAGTATGCATGGATGTTTTCCTTAAACACCTTCAAGCCTACTGAAGAGCAATGTAAAGCATACAATTGAGTACTTTGTTAACTAAGCTGCAGAACCTATTCAGTGTTATAAGAACAGGTGATTTTTTTTAGGATAAAAAAAAATTGTATTTCAGGAAATGTAAATCATAACAGAAAGGTGGGAATCAAGTCATGGTAAAGAATATCTGTAGGATAAGCTAGATTTATAAAAATATTAAATATGACATTACTTTTACCATTTTCATTTTTTTATAATATTTAAACCAATCCTAAAGTGTAAAATTGGTTCTTAGTAAAGTTTATTAACTTTAAAAAATTATTAACTTTAAAAATGAAGATCACTGAGGCTACTTTTACTTATGGAAATGTTATATTGTGGGGACGCTCTTGCTTGAACACCTGTGAAATTGTCTCAAAAATAGTTCCATCAATTAAATTCATTACAAAACTATTTTTTGAATATTTTATTTTAGTTTCTTTCCAGGTTCAAGGACACACACAATTATTTTCAAAATATAGTATTATTTTAAAGTTTTACATTAAATTACATGGACTTAGGCAAATAGATGCGTTATAGGATAAATACTCTGATTAATAATCATGATGAGAGATGAAGAAGCCATGTGTCCAATTTTAAATATCACGGTAATTAAACTTTCCATTTATAGCTTTGGAATTTAAAAGTGTTGAGCTTATTATAATTATAATGAAATATTGAACACAATTATATGCACTTTAATAATTGATACCAGTGTATACTCTATGTAACTCTACAGAATTTTGAAAAGAAGCAATTAGAAGGGAAAAAAAGAGTTCATATTGGGAGGTTAGTGCTTTTAAAACCATATAGAAGACAAAATTTCAGGACAGTTGTTATATGACCCTGAACATTAATAATGAGAATATTGTTTTATGCTGATTTTAGTTACTGCAGAAAAACCTCCAGCTTTTTGGAAGTTGATGTGTTCACATTAGTAGCCTTCAGTGACAGTTTGATAGACCTTGAATCTTCCAAGAATATCTACCTCAAATTTTAAGCAGTATTTTACTGATCCAAGCCTCAAAACAAAAAATATCACTTGGTAACAAAAGGTATTTCAAAGAATATGACTATGTTTCTTTATATTTCAAGGTATATAAATACAGTGATTTCCTTGACTCAAAAGAGGGCATCAAAAACAAGATGACTTAGAGTCCAGGTGAGCAGAAACAGAAAGTGGTAGCTACTGTGGGAAACTTTCTAAAGATACTCATATTCTTCTTCTTTTCATGCATCTGGCCAAACAAAACATTTTTTAGGTTTGATTAAAACTGAAGAAATCAAATTATTTTTTATAGGTAAAAGGAAAATTCCAATGGCCAGTGGAAACATTTTGAATTAAATTTTATAATGAAGACACAGTGTTACTGTTAGCAATGGCATCGTTGTAAAGATGAATACAACACATAGTACATACCATGATCATGATTATTTATATCAAATATGTTTCTAGGAAGACTACATGAATGGACTAGTATCCTTCTTTTACATAGTTTAAATTTATTATTTAGCAATGTGATTTTTTTTAAACATGTATCTTTAACATCTTTTCTATGTCCACATTTTTCCCTTTAGGTGCACTTTATTCTTTTTAATGGATGTATAAAATCTCATTCCATGGATATAGTATATTGATCTCACTATTTAAGTTTTGGAGTTTTTTTGGCATTGCAAACAAGGGTACCATGAATTTCTTTATGCACATAATGTGAATATCAATACAAAAATTTGAGTAGAATAAAATAGCTTAGAATATTGATGGCAATGTGTTACATCTACTAGCAATGACAATTTTTTTATATATGCAAAGCTAAGTTCTTATGTAGAATCTCATTATTTTGTCTTATGATCTGTCTCTCAAATTTAAAAAAAAATACCATTATAATCTATTAGTTATAAATCTAGAGAAGGTAACAAGAATGTGGCCAGGCCAAGATAACTGAGTAACAAGCATCTATAAATAAAGTATTTGATAAGAGCAGAGTGAAAATTGGAATGAAAAAAATACCTTTTGGTTAAAGATTTAACAACAACAACAATAAAACAAGTCCTCAGTAAAAGGGCTGTATTTAATCTAGCTGTGTTTGATGAGACAGCCATGAACTAATGACGACGGGGTACCAGTAATTGGTAAGAATATGAAAGGGAAGGTGTAACTTACAAACTGGTGGGCAAAAGGGATAGACAAACAGTAGATTTAGATAATATTTTAAGTGCTATAGAATTTTCAATTTAAACAGGCATATGGTGCCAAGGAAAGATGGTTACTTCCTAAGAGAATTATGGAGGCTAAGTTATTATGATGTGCTTACCAAGATTCAAGTGTGCCCTGTATGCCTGCTGAGAACTCTGTTTTGTGTGCAGACAGAAGAGTGAGCTCCTTCTTGAGGGAGGGGCATATGTACTATATCCTTTAATAAATAAAATCAGAATTTCAGTTTACTATCATACCTGGATAAATAAAACTGTACTTGGACCAGAAATAATGGTCACATGACCAGTATTCATTTCTCTCTCTCTCTCTCTCAGGACAAATCAACATGGGAGAACTATTTTAAAATGATAACATTGCTTGCTGAACACTGAATTACATAACAGGAGCTGAATAAGTCAATATTTTAATGACATCAGACTAGGATATGTCTAAAGAGAATGAGATACTTAAATTCTGTTCATTTATGCTCACTTTATCCAGGGTAGTATTTGTGTGGATGGTAACAGTTTTGATTTCAGTAGTCTACACTTATGTCTGCAAGTCTGACTAAACTATGTGCATGATACATTATTTCCCAATATATTAATACACTTTATCAGGTTAAACTAGATATTGTCTTCCTGTAAGAGACTTTTTCCTATTTCAACTTTTGTTTACAATGCAGTTATTTACAGCTTTTATAATACAGTTTTTATCTAAAGGCAAGTCCCATTGAAATCCCAAAGTGCTGAGAACAGATAAAAAACTTATTCAGAGATGAAATCAGGGCAAAACTTGATTTTACAGATAGACTTAACAGACATATTTCTGCTTGCTTAGGATGCCTGAGTATGTAAGGAAGATGAGAAATAGCAGAGAAATCTTGAATTAATTTAACTTGTTCATTATTTGTATTAATTTGGAATTTAAACAATGGGTTGGCCACAACTTTATTAGAGAGTGATATATATATTATGTAGTATACCTAGTTATTAAATGTATTTACCTATTTTGTCGATTACTTTGTTAACATTTAGGTGTATGATATACACATCAATCATAGTTCACTACAGTGGGAAGTATGGACTATTTTGCAAATTCACTCCTTCACTGGGAGTCTAAGGTCTTGGGGAAAGAAATCATCATTGTGCTCAGCATGACCTATAGATTTTAGTAGATCACAAAATAAATAGGATTTGTGAAAAATACAGCTGTCACGATAAGATTAAATGATATACGTGGACAGCAGAATTACAGGTTACAAAGAAAAGGTCTACATCTTCCCCCAGACTCGAGGTGGCCACACATGCCCACAATGATCTATGGTTAACTCCCTGCCATTTCATCCATAAGCTTTAGTTAAACAACTAAACAACTTTCTGTTCTTCAACACAATATGGTCATATTTCAAATCTTTGACCTAAGTAGCCTATGCTTGTGATGTTTCACAAAACTTCCTACTACTCCTTCTTCAAGCTGAGGCTCAGTTATTGTCTTTTCTCTGAACTCTACTCTGATTCCAGGATTGAAATACTTGCCCACGCAGAATGCTCCCTCCCATTGCACCCTGGGCATACATGTATTGGAATTAGTGCCAATTGATTAACGGCTGTTTAGGGACAGAGATGATCTTCTCCTTTGTTGCTTCCCAGAAAACATCACGGTGCCTAACAATTTTCACTCATTAAACTAAACAATCAAATCAGGTGGACTGAATGAATAAATGAACATTATTACTGGTTACCGTCTTCTTGATGTTCAAGACTGGTTGCATTTGAGCTACATAAGCATGGAATCCCTTTCTTGTTTATTTATACATATGTTTATAGTATCTCTTTGTCTAGATCAAAAAATGAGTTTAGGGAGATTAAAAAAAAAAAAACAAAACTTGTGCAAGATCACAGTTTGATGCCAGAATCATGTGCTTCATTTTAGTACATTTTAAGTATTCTTCCATACATCTGTCTTTATTTCTAGTTAGTAAGAATTTTAGAACTATACAGAATTAGAGTAAAACTTTTCCTTCACTAATACACATTATATCTAATACAGGTTCTGGTAGCTCTTATAATATCATTGAGCTAGTTATCCAAAATTGTTAAGTCTAATATAAAATATATTGCATGATTTAATTTTTTTCTGTAAAATTTGCAGAGCAAATTACACAATTTCAATTGAAGTTTCTAGAAAAAAGTATGAAATTTCTAAGAATGTTACAAATAAAACTGCCATGTTAGCTAGAAAGCTGGTAACTTTTGAAATGAATAAATCACAATATTTCAGCGGTTTAACAATATATATTTATATTGTGCATGTGTGTGCCTTTAATGTAGTTTTTCTTGTCTATTGTAGCTTTCTTTCATGTAATGTTTTAGGAACTAAACTCATTTCTTCTAGTGGTCCTGTAAACATATAATATTCTTATTTTTAAGTCCACAGGTGAGACAAACATAATAGTCAATAGCAAATACTAGTCATTGCTTTTACTTCAAGTTTACTAATCTTTTCTTCTGCAATATTGAGTCTGTTTTTAATCTAATTCAGTGTATTTTTCACCTCAGGTATTATAGTTTTCATGTTCATGCCAAGAATTTCAATTTAGATTTTCTTTTGACATCTTACTTGACTCTACTTGAGTTTTAAAACACATGGAATATAATCTAACACTTATTTTAATGTCCATGCCTGCTAATCTAACATCTGTGTAAATTTTAACTGGTTGACTTTTCTCCTCATCAGGATTGTATTTTCCTGTGCCTTTAAGTACCTGGTAATTTTTTACTGGATCCTAGTCATTGTATATTATGCCTTGTTTGTGCTGGATATTTTTGTATTTCTATATTCTGAAGCCTCAGTCTGGTACGCAATTAAGCTACTTGGAAACAGTTTGAGTATTTCAGGTCTTGCTTGTAAAGATTTGTTAGGCAAGACGACAAGAGCATTTAATCTAGGGCTGACTGTTTGCTGTGACTTAGATAAGACAGTTCTGTGTATTCTACCGAAACCCCCTTGAATTATGAGGTTTTCCAACCTGGTGGGTGGGAACGGGCACTGCTCCTGGCCCTGTGTGAGGGCCACATACTTTTCCTCTAATGCTTTTGGATGGCTCTTTCCTCAGTCACACAATCTGCTCACAGGCATGTTCTGATCACTACTATGATGAACACTTGAGTGGAGACCCTGTGCAGATCTTGATACCCTTGTTTATATATCTTATATTTTTGTTTGTTTCAGGTTTAGGACAGTTGTTTTTTTCAGAACAGTATATCCAGTCCTTAATACTCTTTGCTGATAGCCCAAATAATGTTAAGGAGCTAAAGTATCTTTAGTGTCTAATAAGCACCTGCACTAGAGATCTTACAGAACAAACAGGCAGCTTGGTGTCATCTCTTCGCAGGGAGGCTGACTAAGCTGTGTGACAAATGGGCTTGGTGGAAGGAAAGCCATCACCATGGTGCCATGCAGTCGGCCTCATGACTGTAGTCAACTCAGCTATCAGAAATGTTAATAATGTCATCGGTGAGATCCAAATAAGATGTAGCTCTTAAAATATTAGATGTGGTTTATAGTCTTTGCTCTCCCAGTCTGTCTGTCTATCTAGCATCTATGTTTTTCCCAAAGATGAGTTATTTTGCTTCTCTAATCATTAGCTTTCTCACATGTAACTATGGGAGATTGAAATTTGATGATCTGAGATTCTGTGTCAGTTTTAAATATTCTACTAGTTCTGGCAATTTCCCAAAGCATAGGGCTGCAATACCTAAAACAATTCTATGTAGAAATTGTAGAATTTTAAAAAATGGCTTTAAATACTTTGGCTCTCCTGTTATTGAAAGGCCATGTCTGTGTCTCCTGTCCTTGTGAGTGAGTGGACTTATAACTGTCTGAAGCAATAGTGTGTGACAGAAGTTACACTGTGTGACTTCCAAGGCTAGCCATAAAAGGCCATGCAGCTCCCATCTTATCTGTATTAACATTTATGCTGTAGCCCTCAGCTGCTAAGTAAGACATCTGACTGCCTTGAAGTTGACATTCTGTGAGGAATCCAAGCCACATAGCAAAGTCTTGTATAGATAGCCTTGTTGAGACTTCTAGCAGAGTTAAACCTTTGCATTATTATAACCTGGGCACTAAACATATGAATAAAACTGCCTCCAGATAATTTCAGATTTCATATACTCCCAGGTGAGGCTCCAGACATGGTAGGGAAGAAACAGGGATTTCATTGGTTTCTTGTCCAAATTCCAGGCCCACAGAATTTATGAGAATAAAATGGTTATTTTATGTCAGAAATTTGTGGATATTTTGTTATACAACAATAGTAACGAGAAAAACAGTTATGAAAGAAATTGTTACTTTACTGAATTGATACATTATACACAGTTAATTTTTAAATACTTTCTCCTTTCAATTGAAACCTACACATTTTATATTAAATTAAGATAACCTTACTGATAGCCCTTAACTGCAAAATTTAAATGTTTATTTTTAAAGTTAGACTAAAGACAACAGCATAGTGAAAGAGAAATAGCTTACAGCTCTGAGCATTTTTTATGTCATAAATTTGTAAGACATGATATGAGTATTAGATATAATATTGTGTCAAGCTGGAAAGGACAGGATATATTGTAGCTATCATGAAAGTTTGGATGGACTTCAGCTGGAAACTTATTAGGTAAAACAAAGGGAAATTGTGTATCATTATACATAGTATCAGGACACCTGGTGCTTCATTTAAAAAAATAACACATTGTTTTTAACACATCAAGGCAATGGGAAAACATGGAGCATAGTTAACTATAGCATAGCCAATTGAAGAGAGATTGATTATGTACTAGGAATTTTTTATTCAATTCTTATATTACATTTTTTTATTTTAAATTTGAAAAATGTTTCACAGTAATTTTCTCTAGTGACTCTACATGTAAATTTAATTTGAATTGTTTAAGTCAATGAGTTTCTTTTGAGCTTTTAACTCACAAAACTTATAAGTAGATTTAGAGTCACCTAGAAACTCAATATGATAATATATGAAGAGCTGAAAAATAAATAGGAACCTTTCACAGAATTGTATTTGTTACTAAATAACATTGACTTTTTTCTTAATTATGTATGTCAGGCCTTGAAATGATCAATACCAAGGCACTTTTGGAGGCCCTATCGAGGTCTCTTATTTGCACACATTTTCTCTTTGGTAAACTTTTTTTTTTCTTTCCTAATTTTATTGAATATCTTATAGGGCATGAGATGTTAACTAGCTTATTTTGTGTCTAGTTCTTCATCTCATTACAATATGTTAAGTTATAGTCATACAGTTTCTATCAATCCTGCATATACATAAGGTATTTAGATATAAAGTACTCCATTAGATTTTGAGCCATTCAACAATCAAAGGCACAGTTTCTTTTGAATCCCAGAGAATTATAAAAAAAAAAAGTCTGTCTTCCACATTTAGGTCATCGAAAATATGCATTTGAAGGAAAGAAGGAATATGTAAATTTATGATATATTTTTTCATTTATTCCCACCACCTCTTTTTATATTTGACTCTTTGACACGTGTCAATATTTCCAATGGAATATTAAATGTAAATCTATGAAACCCAGTTCTATAATACCCAGATTACAGACGGAGGAAATGGGCTCTATCTGGAAGGTAGTATGCAGATCAAAAATGTAAACAGAAGTCAAACAAGAAATCTGAGAAGGAGCCGCCAGGAAAATGCTATTTTTTTCCTACACATGAATCTTGGTATTCTTTCCAGAAGAGAAGTTAAACTTCTATTAAATCATATGTACCCATTCCTTTGATTTGACTTATAATGAAGAACGACAATGTCTAACAACTGTGAATCTGGAAAATAAAAATGATTGACAAATTTAGGGTTTCTCTGTTTCCCTGTTGCCAGCCAATGACTTATATTAAATTGTACCAAACCTGTCTAGCAACCTGAGTCTGATCTGAGGGTCAAGCAAACTGCTTCACAGAGAAGAAAGGAAAACAGACAAGTTACAACAGAGAATTAACATTTAACAAGAGGAATAGCTTAAAATAACAAAACAAATGTATTATCTTCTGATACTTGTAATATAATAGTTCCTCTGTTGAAAAATGATAAAATACAACAAAGTTGAAAGAGAAGTAATTAGTCATAATACTACCATTTAAAAATAACTATTGTGAAGGTTTTATTTATACATAGATTGGCCATAAAATTTATCATGTAAACTAGGATGGTTTTGAGAGTGCTTTTAATAATTACACTAGGGCAGGAAGTATAAACTAAGACTGTACAGGTCCTACCAGGAAATATATTTTTCCTATTTATATGCTCTGATGTGGCTTATACATAAGATTATAAAAATATATTATGAAATATCATGAACATTTTTCCAATTTAACAATGCTATCTCATTTTATAGTATCCCATTAAAATGTCCCTAAATTTATTAAAACAAGTGTCATAATTCATCATTAATGTAATTTCCATTTCATATTACAACTGACACTCCAATAAACAAAATTTCATTGTTACTTGTCCATGTGATTACTTCCTGTGAATAAATTCTTAGTAGACATGACTACTATGACAAAATTTCTGCACATTGTGAATACAATTCATGTGCTTAACCAAATTGATCTTTAAAAGAGCTGTGTGGGTGTGTCATTACCAAAGCAGTGTATGAGAGCCTAGCACTTAGGTCTAATCTACAATCTGTATTGTCACTTTTCTTAATTATGCCAATGTGATCATTTTCATGGTAATTACTTTTTTTACTGGTGATGCTGGGTTAAAAATATTTTCCCAGCCTTTTGTATTTCTTTATAATTTTTACTACATTTTTTTAAGTGTGTCGCTTTTCTTTTGGAGTGTTCATTTATTCTTAAGAGTTGGGTTTGGGAAAGGTAATTTGACATTTTTATAAGTATAGTATAGAGAAAGAGGGAGAGAGATTGAGAAATACCAAATGATCGTGGATTAGCAGAACTGGGGCAAATGGGCAATCCAATAAACAGTCTCCCCTTGGTCCCGTATCACAAACCCTGGAAAAGGCTGAATCTTGGAGCCTCTATAGGAGTAAATTCAAGTCTCCATCCAGTAACTACAAAATTATTTGATCATATTCTTCTAGGGATGTATCAATAGAGAGTAAAAATACAGAATAGACATACATCTCACTTTGTAAAGGAAATCAGCTACAAGTAAAGTAAAATTATATTCCATCAACAATAATTTGAATAAAAAACTGTACGTGGTATATTTACTGTGAAGGGGAGGCGAATACGCCCCTCCCCCCACATGAAATGCACCGCTTTGGCATGAGAATTACTTTGAGCTGAAGGTAATCAAGGCCAGGCAGACTCAGGAAAAGCTTTTTACCTCCCCCTGAACTGTCTAAACTAATTTAGATAGGGGGCCTGAACCTCCTCCCCTACAATTAACTCTACTGAAAAAAGTTCTTTCCTCAATTGAAAAACAAAATATATATATATATATATATATATATATAAACATAATCATGTCTAGGTAGCAAAAGAATCTGGTTGATGCAAATTTGGCTGTCTTCTGTTTTTAGCACAATTTAGTTAGTTGGAGCACTTCCACATGTTTAATGTATGGAAATGTTGACTCTCTTGATGTCATTCTGTTTTAACACAAAGCCAATCTAAGCAATAGAAGTCTAATGACAACTCCAATGTTCACGTAGAATTCACATTGCAAAACATTAAATATATGAATGGATTTGTTAAATATGAATGTGAGAAATAACAACATATAATCAAAACTTACATCTATTGTTTATACCTTAAGATATAAATTAACGTTCAGTGAACTTACTTGCTTATTCATTAGTTTTTAATCCTTTTGCTTTCCAGCCTGTGACTATACTCTTTACTTATATATTACAAAAGCCCCTTGTAACTCTGGGTGTTTCAAATAAGACTTTGCAATATACTTGTTCTTCCCCCTCCAATGGAGACTAAAGAGCTACTTACAGACTCTTGACGAAAACTCAGTGTGAAGCTACATTTGTTTCCGTAGGGGTGGAGAAAGGGGGCAACAGAAACACAGTGTTGGCCTTTGGATTCTCTCATCCATCCTCTCTGGCTACCCCTTGTTTCTTGATTATTGGCAAACCGATCAGGTGAATGGGTAAGACCTGATACTTCATCTCCTTCACTGGGTGAAAGGGAAACAACGCAGGGCTTCCTCTTGTGATGGGGGGAGGCCAGCTTGTGTTCTTCCTTCAAAGTTTCAGTCTACTGGCCACACTCTTTTATGTTCTTTCCATAAATCCAGGCCGTCCGCATCTCTACACTTCTTAGGGAACATGTAGTCTATTTTGTGAAAGGCTGAATTTCAGTAATTTTACCCCTTCATACATCGACCTGTGTGTGTGTGTGTGTGTGTGTTTGTAGTATATAGTGCATTTATCTCTGCAATATGCATTAAGAAGAGAAAACCAGTATTTACAGTCTAAGTGAAGGGATAGCCATTATTTTGCAGTAGTTAAGAGCAGGGACTCTGAAGTCAGACTGCCTAGGTTGATATAGAAGCATCTTCCTCGTTGTCTGACTTGGCAGATAATTTCCAAGGCCTCAGTTTTATAACCAGAAAATTAGGTAATGAATTCTTATCTTATGATCATTGGGAGGATTTAGTCAGATAATGCATATAAAGCATTTAAAACGTGTTTTTTAAAAGAACTCTTAGCAATATCATAAATAAGAGCTTTTAAAGCTACTAGTTATTTATCAACTAATTATAAACTTATGAAAAGCTTTGGAGAAGACTGTGTGTGTAAGGAGATGTGTAAGAAAATGTGAGGATATTGGATGGGGAGATTTTACCTATTAGAGGTGGCCGGGAAAGTCTTCTATAGTTAAACTGAGTTAAGATGCTTACTAGGATGAAGGATGAAGGAACATCATCCCAGAAGAGTCTGTGCATGACTGCTGTGGTGCAAAAGAAGGTCAGAAAGCCTGGAGATGAGGTGGACATGGTGCCGCTGAGGTCGGAGTGAGTGAGTCAGGAAGACTGTGCTGCGCTTTGTAGTCAGATCAGGATGTTTCATTTTATATGAAGAGAAATGAAAGGATATTTAAGGGTTCAGTGGAGAGGGGGCTTACATTTCAAAATATCTTCTTACTGAGAATGAACTGTCGAGGTTTAGGATGGATTCAGATAAATGAGTTTGTGGGAATCAGCAGAACTCCAGCCCATCAACAAAATTTACCTGGTTCTGTAGGTAGAGTTTTACTGGTGCACACACATGACTTGGTCTGTTTATTTGCTTGTTGTCTATGGCTGCTTTTGTGCTACACAGTAGTGACAATGATAATATGGCCAACATAGCCAAAATATTTACTGTCCAGCTCTTTACAGAAAAATTCAACATTTGAGTTAAAGCACAATTTTAATGGTACAAGTAAGATACAATGGTTGTTGGGGTTGTGGGGGAAAATAATTCAATTCATGGGGTATTCAAAGGGTAAAGAGTGCATGATGAATGGACTGAACACAGAGGATAAAAATAACTACAGTGTCATAGTTTATTCCCACGTTTCAGGCTGGCATAATTAATGGATCATGCAATTAATCTTTGAGAAAAGTGGACACTGATATAGGATCTGTACTATTACATGGGTCAGTGTTCAAATATTTAAACCTCAGAAAAAGAAAAATAGAAACCTTGTACCCCAACTGCCCCATGTTGTGTCCCTTGAGAAGAATGAGAAAGGTCATTTAGATAATTGGCCAGCATGAGTCTCTGCAATCTTGAATAGCTTCATTTTCAAAATTTATTGTGAAAATCAAAAATTAGCTTGGGAATAACTGCTCCTGTACTCCTGTCACTGATATTACATTTAAGGTGTTTATCTTGTGATTAGCATGTAACTGTGTTGTGCATGTCTTTGCCTTTCAATTGGAATGTTTAGTCTATTTGTATTTATTGAAATTATTCATAGGTTTGGGTGTAAGCATTCTTATTTTGCTATTATTTTCCTTTTGTCCCCTCTGATTTTTTTTTCTTCTTTTATTCTTTTGTTTTATTTTAGGTTAATTGAATATTTTATATACCCTTTTAATTCCTCTAATTGCTTTTTTAGCTATGTCTCTTTATACTGTTGTAAGTAGTTGCTTGAGGGGTTACACTATGCATTATTAATATATCGGAATCTATTTAGACTTAAAATTGTTCTACTTCATGTAGAATATAAGAACCTTACAACAGTATAATTCCACTTACTGTTCATGTCATTTATGATACGCTTGTTGTAAATTTTAGGTTTATGTTCATTATAAACTACAGAATATAATATAATTATTTTTGCTCCATTTAATTGGTGTTTTACATTTGTTGCTGCAAATCCACATTTTTATTTCATTCTAAAGAAATTCTTTTAGCATGTCTCATGTTGCAGATCCACTACTGTCAAATTCTCTCAGCCTTAATTTATCAGTAATAGTTTTATTTTAGACATTGGTGAAAGAAACTGAAGAAGACATAAGTAAATGGAAAGATATTCTGTGCTCATGGGAGAATTAATATTGTTAAAATGTGCATATTACACAAGGCAATCTACAGATTCAATGCCATTTCTATCCAATGTCTATTCCAATGACACTTTTTACAAAAATAGGACAATACCCAAATTTGTATGGCATCACAAAAGACCTGGAATAGTCAAAGCCATCTTGAGAAAGAAGAAAAAGCTGGAAGCATCACACATCCTGATTTCAAACTATATTACAAAGCTCTAGTAATCAAAACAATATGGTACTGACGCAAAAGCAGACATACAGATCAATGATACAGGATACAGAGCCCAGAAATAAATCCACACATAGATGGTCAATTAATTTATTAAAAAAAAAAAACAGGAGCCAAGAATACACAATGGGGAAAGGACAATCTCTTCAATGCCTGGTGCTGTGAAAACTGGACAGTCACATGCCAAAGAAAGAAACAGGAGCAAAATCTTACACCAAAAATAACCTCAAAGTGGATTAAAGTCTTGAACATAAGATCCCAAACCACAAAACACTTAGAAGAAAACAGACAGTGAACTCCTTGATATTAATCTTCACAATAATTTTGTGGATTTGACACCAAAAGCAAAGGCAATAAAAGCAAAAATCAACAAGTAGTCTACAGCAAATTAAATAGCTCTGCACAGCAAAAAGAACAATAAAAATGAAAAGGCAGCCTATGGAATAGAAGATATTTGCAAACCATATTATCTTATAAGGGGTTAATCTGAAGCATTAAAGAATGTATACAAATCACTTTTTAAAAATGTAAAATAGGAGGACGTCCTGAAGAGACATTTTTTTCAGAGAAGACACACAAATGTCCAACAACTAATTGAAAAGCTGCTTAACATCACTAACCATCAGGGAAATGCAAATCGAAACACAATGAGATATCACCTCACACCTGTTAGAATGGTTAGTATCAAACAGACAGAAATAACAAGTGTTGGTGAGGATGTTGGTAGGAACGTAGATCGGTATAGCCACTTTGGAAGACAGTATGGAGGTTCCTCTAAAAATAGAACTAGTGTACAATCTAGCAATTCCACTTATGAGTATTTATCTGAAGAAAATATCATCAGTATCTCAAGAAGATATCTGCACCCACATTTATTGCAGCATTATTTATAATAGCCAAGACAGGGAAACAACCCAAGTGTTCATGGACAGATAAAGGATAAAGAAAATCTGGTATGTATGTATGTGTGTATATATATATATACATACACACATACATACACATACACACACACACACAAATATACACACAATGAAATATGATTCAGCCATTAAAAAAAAAATCCCAAATCCTGTCATTTACCACAACATGAATGGCTTTTGAGGGTGTTATTCTAAGTGAAATAAATCAGACAAAGAAAGAGAAATACTGTACAAGCTCACTGTATGTGGTATCTAAAAAAATAAAATTAAATTAAAAACCCTCATGAATACAGAGAACAGATTGGTGGTTGCCAGAGGCTGGGTGAGTGAAATGGGTAGAGAGAGTCAAAAGGTACAGAATTCATGCTATAAGGTAGGTAAATCCTGGGGATGTAACGTACACCATGGTGAATATAGTTAACAATGCTGTATTAGATATTTGAAAGTTGCTAAGAGAGTAAATCACAAGTAATCACAAGAAAAAAATGTGTAACTATATGGTAATGGATGTTAACTAAACTTTGAGGTAATCATTTCACAATATATACATACATTAAGTCCTTATTTGTGCACCTAAAGCTAATACAATTATATGTATATGTCAATTATCTCAAGAATAATAAAAGTTTTATTTACTTTTTCCACTAATGTTGAAATGATATTTTCACTGTATAGAGAATCCTGGTTTACTAGTTTGTTTTTTCTTTTAAGCACATTAAATATACCATTGCATTGTTTTTGGCCTTTGTTTCTGAGGAGAATGTCTACCTTTATTGATTTTGGTCTGCTGAATGAAATATTGCTTTTATTTGCTTATTTCAGTACTTTTTGTTTTATTTTCACCAATTTGACAATGGTGTGCCTAAGTTGCTTTTTTAAAAAAGTTTATTATTTTTTATTCATTCTCTCCTTTAAGTTGATGTTTTTTCATCAAATTTATCAAAACTTCAGAAATAGTTGTTCAAATATTATTTCATCTCATTCTTCTGTTTTTTGGGGAAATGCAGTTACTTATATGTTAGTCTGTTTGATGTTTTCCCAGAAGCCACTGAAGTGTCTTTATTTTTACTCAAACTTTTTTCTGTGTTCTTTCATTTTGGATAAGGTCTTGAACTGTCCTCATATTTACTCACCCTTTATTCTGCTCTGTCCTTTTTGCTGTTATGACTAGTACATTTTTCATTTCAGACATACTTTTGATTTCTGTAATTTCAACTTTTTTGGTTTCTATTTCTCTAATGAGATAAAGAATAATCACTCATTTATGTCTTTTATGTACTTTTTATACACTCATTATAGCTGTTTATAAGTCCTTGTCTGTTAATTCTAAAAGCTTGATCTTCTTGTGTTTGGTTTGTATTGAGTTGCCCCCCTGTTTCATTATATGTCACACTTTCCTGTTTCTTCACATGTCTAGTAATTTTTATTTTATATTGAACATTTTGATTGATACCTTGTATGGAATCATGAGAATACCACCGTCTTTGAATGGTACTGAATTGTGTTCCCGCAGGCAGTTAAGTCACTGGTAGCTCCCTTTAACACTGTAAGGCTTGGTATTATTCTTTGATGAGGCAGGTCTGTTTTCACATTGTGTCAGTCTTTGGGTAAGGTCCTTCCTATTAAAATATGACTTTTATTCTGGTATCTAAACTGAATTTTTGATGAGAACAGTATTGTCTTTCTCCTCTGGCTGGGCTTCAAATAAATGACCCTCCATCCTCTGATGCATCTGGGCTGCACTGTGTCCCAGAGTAGCTGTGTTCTGCCGGGACTCACCGAACCTCACCCTGCAGGTGGACAGCTCAGACTTTAAAGCAAGGGCTCAGAATCAGTCCCCATTCAGATTCCTAAGGATCCTTCCTCCCTGTTCACTTTCCTCTTTGAGGATCCAGCTGTACAAATTCCAGCCTCTTCAAAAGCTTGGGTCTCTTTCATTTCTATCACAAATGTGTATAAACCCCTAGGAAGATAGTTGAATAAATCATAGGGCTTTCCTCATGGATTTTTCACTTCCTAGGAGCCACAGTCATGTTCTGCCTGTTTTTTTTTTTTTTTTTAATGTCCAAAATGTTCTCATATTTTGTCTAGTTTCATAATTGTTTACTGTGAGAAAGAAAGTCTAGGACTACATACACTGTCATGATTGAAAGTGGAAGTGTAAAAACTTCTTAAAAACTCGATTTCCCTAAATAGGTTTCTCGTCTCATGATTTTAAGGATATATTTTCCCTATGGTTTACACTGTAGTCTACTAATTATCTAGCTAAAAGCTAAAATTCTTTTTCATATCTTAAGTTTCTGTTTCAAACTAATTTTAGAAAAGTTGCAAAAATAATACATAAAATTCTCTTATATCTTTCCCCCTGTTTCCGTTGACACCTTATATATAACTGCAGAATAATTATCAAAAATAGGAAACCAATACTGGTATTGAAGAGTAGTAGAATATGTCACCCTAAAATATGCCTTTTTGGCATAAGGATTATTTGAGCTGATTATTTTGGAGAAGCTGCAGACAGAGGAGAATCTCTGAAAATAGAGAAGACATTGCCCTTTTGTGAGGGAAATGTACTTTTATCAGGGAGAGAATGATAACTCTAAGTTTCCAGAGACTCATCAGTGGAGAAGATAACAATTTAAACCTGCATAACACACGTTAGCCTTGTTAACCATGCTTTTTCTGGTGACCTTCCATAGCTGGCCTCCCCTCACCTTAAAATCTTTTTGTCTTTAACTAAAGATGGTATTCAAAATGGTGGCCTGGACCATTTTGGGGAGTGTTAGTTTTCCTCGGTATCTCCCATGTATTCAGGCGGTATACGTGTTATCAAACTTGTTTGTTTTTCTCTTGTTAATGTATGTTTTGTAACAGGGGACTCTCAGCCACAAAACCTAGAAGGATGGAGGAAAAATTACTTCTCCCTGACAGTGCATTGTTTATTTTTTCAATCGAAGCAGAGTTGACTTACAGTATTGTATGGCTGGACACTATTTTTTCACTAAAGACTTTATAAATTATCTGCATAAGAAAAAGATCCCACCTACATATGTGAAAATACTACAGCCTTAGATATTGTTACTTAAGTTATATTTTCTGTTAAAAATCTCTGTAGTTGGCCAGAACAACATAGGAAAAATTCACTCAGGAAAGAAGAATTCAAATCAAAATTTGCTACTGTTAGGCTTTGGTCTGCTGCTGAGGCCACTGGATAACAAAAATGGTAACAGAAAGACATTTTACAAATATTTTAGTCAACACATTTAAATATACCTTATATTTAGAGAAGACTGTCTTAATACTTTTAATACTTTTGAATATAAACCATTCTCACAGAGAGAGTTGGTTTTGCAAACTGACATTTCAAGGAAGCATACTGTTTGAACTGGTCTGTTTAGTTCTAGCAAAAGGAAGTCTCCAGCTGATCCCTTTGATTTCCCTAGCTGGTTTCTCTGATTACCCTCATATGGATAATGTAAAAACCATATGGGGGGAATTTACTCCTTTTGTATTTGAAGCTAAAACCTGCTGGGATCCTTAGATCTTATAGCCTATAAGCAAACAAGGGGGAAAGTCATATAATTTTTATCTCAGGGCAAGGAATGAACCTTGTAAAACTCAAAATGAAAAGAACAGCTTTTAGGGAACATATGAGATAATTTTACTCAAAGATATTTTCCTTCTCTTGTTTGATTCTTGTGTTACTTTGGATTCTTTGTTAGTTGGTTTACAAAGTACTTCATTTCTCATCCTTCATTTGGTAGTATTGCTTCACAAGACTAATGCACCCTGACAAAACATATGCTTGTTTTTTTAATATACTCATTATATCCTGTGAGACCAATGATGAAATAGTAATATAGTCATTCATTGTCAGATAGCAGTCCTGCATTCATTCATATATTAATTTGCAAAATTTACTGCATGCCTACAATATGCAAAGCAGTGTTTCTGGTTTCAGGGATCTGTGATGAACAAGACAGAAGAGTCTCTTGCTATCATGGGTCTGTAGGAACAAAGCACTTTTGTTGCTGCACGTAAGTTCCCGTGCCCAGCGCACAGGGAGGCCAACCACCCCTACTGCACACTCACTGGGTTCACCCACATAGAAACTCTCTGAACCCTGGTGTTTAGGGGCTTTTATGGAGGTTTCATTATGCAGGCATGATTGATTAAATCGCTGGTCAGTGGTGACTGAATTCAGTCTCTGTACCCTCTCCCCTCTTGGTAGATTGGGCTTGAGACTGAAGGTTCCAACCCTGGAATCATGGCTTAATCTTTGTGGAGACTGAAAACAGCTCTTCTGCCCCTTTCCTGTTCACCCATTTCTGTCCCCCTCTGACCTTAAAAGAATCTAATTATAGGAATGAGATCACTAAGCAATTGAAATTAACTCCTGGCTTATGCTCTCCTGAATGCACACAATGCCTTGTATCACCTGTTGATTCTTTTCCTAGATAAAGAAAATTTAAAGAATGAAGAATGAAACAGTTAAAGAATGATTAGCTCTCTACCTGCAAAAGCCCCCTTAGCAATCCTACAGAGAGATCACAGGGCAACATAACATCTGAAGAGAGAGTTAGCCAGTCTGCACACAATGGAGAACAATGCAGAACCCAACCTCCTGCCTCAGTGATTCGCTCAGCTTCTCCCCACACCTCCATTTTTCTCCTTAAAAACTGTCATGGCTGAGCAGAATCTTTAGATTTGCTCTCTGGACATGAATCCCCCATTTCCCCAGATTGCTGGCTTTTCTGATGAAAGCACCTTTCCTTTCTACTGACACTTGCCTCCAATTATTGGCTTTTGAGCAGTGAGCTGCTGAACCTGAGTTGGGTAACAAGATCAACCTCGAGATTGAAGCTACCTGAGGGCTTCCACCACTCATCACACAAGAGCTCCCAAGGGCTTTACGAGCTCTGTGCCAGGACGTGGGGACAAAGACCAAATATCTATTTTTTATTATACCACAATAGGCCAGAAGATGAAATTTTTCATAGGGTAATCAGGGAAGTGTTTTCTCACTCAAGATTACGTTTGAGCAGATACTGGAATGAAGTGAAGGATTAAGATATTTGAATACCATCATGAAGTGCCTTTAAATGTATGAAAAACAGCCCCAAAGACATGTCTAGAGTAAGGACTAAGTGAAGGAAGAGTGGAAGTTCAGAGGATCATTAAGAACATGGCATAAGTTCAGCTTTACAGATCATGGTATGAGAGCCAGTGACCACAGACTTTGTAAGCAAAAGAATGGCTTGTTTGGAACAACGTTTTGAAGAGATCACTCTGGCTGCTCTGTAGAAATGGATTGTGGGGGCACAAGAGTAGAAGCTGTGAAATCATTCTTTTTTTTTCTTTTTATTAAACATATGGACATATAGATTTGGCACTTGAGGGGATTTGAATAATGGAAACAACACTTTTAGCTGAAATGATAGTTCCTCTGGGAAGTCGGCCTTGAATCATTATGCAGAGTTAAGTACTTTCTTCTCTGGATCCATAGAACATCATTTTCAAACGTCTACTAGAAATAGAACCGACTTCATTTTTATGGTTATTTGATCATATATCTGCAAACACCATTAGTAGATTATAAGCCTCTAGAGAACTGATTCTGAGTTTGTACATCTTTCTGCCTGGTGGTTACCATATTGTAGGTAATCAATAAATTTTACTGAATGTATGAATGGACCCCGAGCTCTTAAATATCCAGCCATACTGCTTGTCTTATTTATTTTTTGCATAAGAAAAGCATCTTTTAAAAATATTTTAAACCTATTTCATTTAGCACACATATTGAAATGAATATCACTATATTCACGAGATGACTTAGACAGTAATAACTTCTTTTTCTGTATGGTACATTCTAGCAATTTTATGACCTTTATAGCCAAGTTTCCTTTTCTTATGGTTTTAATACAACATATTGCAGCAGGCTGAAATGAAATCTTTATTTTATACCATATGGTAGTCTTCCAGTAACAGTCAACAATGAGTAAAAATTTGAGGAGGAAAAAAGTAACATTCCATTCCATATAGTATTATTCTGTTAGCACTTGCTGAGAAATAAACTTAAGAGATCTAGCATAGTCAATAGAGAATGCAGAAAACTAATACTAGTCTGTACTTGTGTTTTAGAATTCCATAAACTAGAAGGTTTTTGTTTAATCTTTAAACGTTGTTAACATGTGCAGTACTGTTTAACTTTCTAAACAAGTAGTAAAAAGCAAAAAATGTTGTACACTAAGGGATAACATGAAATAAGTGATTATAAATTGCTACAGTCATGTCTCAATTGCTCATGTAAATATTTGTTTATATCTTCAGTCTTTTCCACTGATACTTCTCATTTGTTTCTAAATAACTAAAACAAGAAGAAATAACCATCTACACACTACTTTTAAATTATCCATTTAGGTATTTGTAATACTTATGAATATGGTTTTATACCTTAAGGTTTAATTAGAAGCCATTTCTATTTTAAGATACCATTACCTTTGTAAAATATAAAATAAAAAAAAAGATTTGCAAACAAACTAAATTTTCCTTTTACAGACAAGAGTGATATAACATTTTCAGTGTCCCGAACACTTGTAATTCTATTCTCTATTTTATCTTTTTTTTCAAAATCAACAATAGTATACAATGAGCATGCCAGCAATGAATTTTTAATAATCTGAGTAAAAAAGAACATATTTTAAGAAGTATTTAAAATATTATTGAATAAGATGTTTATACCAAAGAGAATCCTTGAACTAGGCCAGTCTTGAGTCTTATTACTATAGTTAAATAGCAGGTATAGTTATTGCTAGTTTATGTAATTTCTATCACATCTTGAGAACAAAGCAGCATTTGTGTATGTATTTTTAAATAACAAAGATCAAGTCACAATGGAAACTATCACTAATAAAGGAAATTTTGAGCGTCAGATCTGTGTACATGAATGCCTCTCCCTAGTTTTTAATTCATTTCTTGGCAGTAAGTTAAATGCAGGGGTTACACTTGTCTTTCAGGCACCGGAATACAATTGGGAGACAAATTGTATGTTTTCCTATAGCTTTGAGTAAGTAAATGTCACTGTGGGCTTTTGAAATATGTAATCACTACTGGTCAGTTATCATATTCATTTGATTTTATTTTAAATTAAACAGAAAACACTAGATCTATTCTATTTGATTATTTTTTTAGCAGAGAAACCTTTAGGCAGAATTATAAATTAAACTATTGCTTCCTTTAGAAGGACATTCATTTCTTAAGGCTTATCGACATTGGTCTAATTTAGTTTTAATGCAGTGGGGTCACTTAAGTTGAGATCACATGGTTTGTTTTTGCATCTTGTTCTGCAGAGGTTTACCTCGTGAGATTAAGAAATCAATGCTTCTACTAGGTATTCAGTTTACTCCCTCCCGTGAGTCCATGAGAGCTTATATATTTCTACTTAGGGAGGCCTGCTGAGAGGCCAGAGTGGTTTCTTCAACTTCAAAGTAATCATCGCTATCCCTCTGAAACAGCTCTTCCCTAGAGCACAATTAGGGTGATTCTTCCCCTTTGCACAGAACTGCTTTTAATCACTTTGAAGTGGCTGTAATTATTTCTTTCTGACCATTGTTAGGTCTGGATGCACCAAGGTTACAAGCAGTGCCTCAGTATTCTGTCTTCAAACCTGCGTTAAATACTGAGCGAGAGACTCTCAGCATCATGTTCTCTATCCCAGTGTTGGTGGGGCAGTTAACACAGGAAACAGAGAAGATAAACTCGGCCTCCTGGGCAACAAAGGGATAAAGCTGACTCAGGATGCAGAATTCACTAATCTTATGTGAGGCTCAGCAAAATCACTAAAAAAACAAACAAACAAAAAAAACCGCTGCCTAAATAACCCACCAATCTCACTTTTAGAAAAAATAAAGCCTATTAATAAATACCAATGATTTCCTTTTAATGGCAAATTTTAGTATAATTCTTTATATTGGTCTAGAAAATTATTTTAATATATAAAAGTGAAGTTCTATCTTTAATATAACTAATAGGCCAAAATAACTGAAATGCTTTCATGCCCTTAAAAATATTCTGCTAAAAAAGTTCCTTCCACATCACATTTTTTCTTGGAATCTTATTTACAGGCTGGTATCCATTCATGCATGAAACTGTTCTTTGGTTTCATGAAAGGAGTGTACAAGTCACACGTGATGGCTTACACAGCCAAAGGGTGCTTGAATTTTATTGTTTTATTTATTTTTGTATGAATAAAGAGTAAAAATCTGTCTATAGCAACAATTTAAAGGTTTAGTTTGTGTTTAATATCTTAGACTTACATATTTGGTTATACTAGAAAACACATATATACTCAGCTAAAATGAGACTATCTAAAATTTAAAAATTTTACAATTTATAATTCACATAGTAATCTTCAGTGTCTGTCATGATATCTGCCTCTTTCTCATTGTGTCAGCGTGGTTAAGGAAGCATGTTTGAAGTCAGGCCAACAACATCTGCTATGTTACTAAATGCAGTGATCAATTTGCAGTCCTCATCCTATTTGACTTAGCACTACCTGACAGAGTTGATAATTCTGTTTCTTTGGAAATACTTTTTTTCCTGGTTAAAAGACACCAGAAATACCTGGGCTTTTTTTCCAGCCCCACTGGCTTCTCTTAGTTTTCTCTGATTCCTTTTCGTTTCTCTAATCCCTTAACAACTACAGTGCTCTCAGGATTCCTTCCTTGATTCTTATAATTATCCCAGAGTAATAAGCTATCTGAAACTTCAGTGGCTTAAAACAATATTTATTATTGCTCAGGAATCCATGTGTCCTCTGAGCAGTTCTGCTGATCTGGGACAGGTGCTGTGGGTTTTACTGCTTATTCATACATATGTGTGCAGCTGATGTGCTGTCTGATGTGCGGTTGGTCAGAATAGCCTCACTCACTTCTGGAGGCTGATTGGCTCGTTGGCCTGGACATTAGAGGTGACTGAGCCACAAGACTCTCGCATCCAGCAGGCTTAGCCTAAGCTTGTTCATGTGCCCTCACCCAGCTTCACAAAGAGAAATCAGAAGCACGTGAGGTGTCTAGAGGCCTGGCTTGACATTTCCATTGCAACATGTTGTTCAAAGCATGTCACAAGCATGGCCAGGATTCCAAGGGATTTGAGTAGTGCCACCTCTCAATGGAATGAACTATGAAGTCACATTGGAAAGGGCACAAATTGAAGGAGAGTTAAGAATTGGGGACACACTTGTAAATAACATTCCCTGACCACTTCCTATCTCTCTGTTTGTTTTTATTTCATCAGTGATCATACCCAGTTGCATAAATGGTTTTAAATACCATCCACATGCTGATAACTTACAAATTTATAATCTAACTAGTACATCTCCCTGAAACTTCAGATATACAGAACCAATTTCTTATTAGATATTTTTAATTGGGTGCCAAAAAATCCTCTTGTCCAACCTACCCACCTGCTTCTGCAAAATTCTTCCACATCTTAGGTGTTGTCGTCTGCAATCTTCGGTTTACCAGGCCAAAAAACTTAAAGTAATGCTAAAGCCCTTCTTTCTTCCCCCCATACTCCACATCCAAACCAGCAATACATCATCTCTCTATCTGAAAAGTGTTGGGGAGAACAAATGTTTTCTCTACCCATCTTAGGTTCTTGGCTGGGGGTGTGTTATATACACGGAAGAAACTCAGGGATGAGTAACATAAGAGGTGGCTTAGAACTCAGGCTTATAAAGAATCCTTAACAACATCAAAAAAACACATTTGTAAAGAAATAGTTTAAGACTTCCAAGGTCT
The DNA here is from genome assembly GCF_048773025.1 of Camelus bactrianus. NCBI lineage: Eukaryota > Metazoa > Chordata > Mammalia > Artiodactyla > Camelidae > Camelus > Camelus bactrianus. The sequence goes on from NC_133540.1 coordinate 39,717,559, forward strand.
TCAGGCTAAGAAGGTAAATACGTCAGGGGAAGCTAATAGTAGATAAAGGCTAGTTAGTGAAGTTTGCTACCTAGGTTCCTCTGGTGCCATCTTTGGGTTGATAAGGGTCTAAAGTTGTCTCTGGTGATTAACTTTGGCCCTTTTTTATGGAGAAAAGAGAAGGGGCACCTTTGTAAATGTATGTCCTGCTTTTAGGAAAAGAGGGAGAGGGTAGAAAGCTATTCTTATATCTGCTTCTCAGTTACCTTCAGCTGAAAATTATTCTTTATTGGAAAGTGGCATATTTGAGGTGGCAAATCCTGCTATGCTACAAAAGATGCAGGTATCTGGCTACTTTTCACCAGCTCTAGTACCTCCATATCCAAATCAATTATTATCTCCCAAGTGTATTATTAAAACACGTCTGTTTTCTTCCTTCTGCCCTAACTCACCTAAAATCTATTCTCCCTCAGCAGCCAGCGTAATCCTGTTAAAACTTAAGTCAACTTTATCAGCATTCTACTCAACACCTTTCTACAGCTCTGACTCATACAGTATAAAAGCCATTATCATTCCAATGAGTCCTTCCCCACATCATGTTTGATTCTTCACTTATCGTGTTATTTCTGGTTCAAGTAATCATATGTAACCTACTAAGTTCATACTTGCTCATCAGATTATCTGAATTTAAGGAAAATATTCTATTCTTTTAGATTTATTGTTACTTTACAATGTTGGGAAGTACATCATTCCAGAACCTAAAAATACCTTCAATATTGTTTACACACAATTTCCATAAATTAATAAAAATACTCAAGCATAGAAGACCTGATTAAAAATAGAGATTAAACAATCAAAAGAAACAGACTCACAGGAGACCACATAAGAGACTTAATGACTATGAACATTAGAGTAACAATGCTTAATAATCAGTGAAATAGAAGGTGAGACTAGGAAAATTTCCAAAGAACTAGAAACTTTAAAAAGAACTGTGTGGAAAATCTAGAACTGAAAATACAGTAGCTAAATTATGAAACTCAGTAGTTATTTTTGAAAACAAAAAAGAAATGATAAAATATTTAGTAGACTGAGAGATGTGTCAGAAGAAAATACACAGATTGAAGTAGGAAAGAAAAAAAGGTATAATGCAACAAAAGATATTAAAAGACATATGGCAGATAATAAAAAAGTTATATATATGGATTGCCAGCAGAGAAGTAATATCTAAAGAGATAACAGTTGATTTTTTTTCCCTAAAACTAATGAAAGGCACTAAACCACAGATTCAAGAGCAGGAAAAATAAAAGAAAGCCACATGTAAACATATCATGGTATCATTGTTGAAAACCAGTAACAGAGTGCTGTAAGCCATCTTAGAAAAAAAAATACCACTATTTTTAAATGAGCAACAAGACACACTGAGAGCTGACAACAGCAGCAAGCAATGAAGAACAAAAAAGAAGGAAATGATAGTTTCAGATTGCTGGGAAAAAAAAAACTGCCAACCTACAAGTCTATACCCAATAAGAATAGCCTTCAAAATAACAGTGAGATAAATACTATTCAGGAAAAAAAAGAAAGCCTATTAGTTAACTACATACTAGGACTAAAGGAAATCTAAAGAGTGTTCTTCAGGTGAAAGAGTCCTAATAATCCAGGAGAAACATTTATCAAAACTGCCACAAGAAAAAAGTCGAAACAGTTATATGATCATATGTGCCTACATATGTGCATGTATGTGTGTGTGTGCAAACACACATGATACTGTAAGAAACAAAGCCTACAGAATATCACTCAGTAACACAGATGCAGAAATTCTCCAACATATTTGCAAACACATTGAAGCAATATATAAAAATAAAAATACAAACTATGTAGGTTTATTGAAGAAATACAAAATTAGCATAATAATGTAATTCACTTTAATGAAGGAAGGAAAAAAATATGTTTACTGCAATATACAAAGAGAAAAGCAGTGAGTACAATTCAATGTCAATTCATGTTGAAAGAACCTCACACTTCTTAAGAAATGGAACGCAAGTGGAAATCTAATTTTTTAAGTTTTTCTCCTATAAAAATATCTATAAATCATATCAAGGTATCATACTTGATTGGAAAATACTGAAATAGGTTTTTTTCTGAAAGAAAACCTGCCATCATTTCTGCACAGCTTTTGACAGAGACCTAGCCCATTGCAATAAGTAAAATAATATTAACAACAACAAAATGTATAAAAAAGGAATTTGTAGCCACATCATGATACACCTAGAAAACTCCAAAGGACCTACAGATGAACCACTAAAATTAAGCAAATATTAATAATTTCACAACACATGCAAATACTATATAAAAACATAAACACACACAAGCATGATATAGTATGGCATACATTTCTACAAATTATGTAATTCACCATAGGTTCAGACTATTAGGGCATATTGTCTTGCTGTATCACTGAGAAATCCTTTTTTATATTTACTTTTTGGAGTGTCAACACTGAAAATCATATACAGTTCTTATAACCACTGAATACGTTTGCTCTCCGTTGCCACTGACTGCCATGCTGCTGTGCCCCAGTGACTATGGAGAGGCTTTATTCATTACTGCACTTTTCTTTTTCTATGTGTAATATGGGCGGTGTTACACTGCTGGTGAAGAAAACAGATAAGAAACGCAAATACAGCCTGGTACCAAGTTCTATATGTTAAACAAAGATATGTTGATTTTCCTTTGTTCTTTCTGTTTCAAGAGCAAATTCAATGAACTCATCAGGTTATTGTTGCTTTTTCTGTCAAGTCCCCTGTTCCTACCAATCACACACTTAGCCCGGCTCCTTCATATCCACTCTATGTATTTGAGTTGACAAGAATTACACTAGCTGGAGAAACTAATTTGTATATTATCATATTTTATTAGTGCTTGATTAATAGTATTTTCTTCATCCACATTTGGTTTGGGTGGACATTGTTAGAGCAGGCTGGTAGCTAGATATGAGCCGGGAAAGGGGGAGATGGGCCAAATGGCAGAAAACCATACATCTTATGAACAACAAGGGTCCTTGGACAGACCAAGAAAAGCAGGAACCTCCAGACGGATAAGAGACCATATATTCTGGGTTGACAAATGTCCTGGAGGCAAAAAAAGAAAGATGGGACAAGAAGGAATCCCCACCACCCAAATGTAACCTTTAGCTCATCATGACTTCAAGTGACTTTCTGATCAAGACTAAATAAAGACAAACCCCATCCCCCCAGGGAAGATGGAGCTGGGCTGAAGATCAGGAAAGATAACCCCAAACACCTCCCGGACACTGAATATTCTGCCCACTCATTTTTACACCCATATAAGCAGCTTGCCAAAGAAACTAGGGGAAGTTACCCACCTAGGTCTGCCCGCTCTTCCCTGGAGAGCATAATATCTGTCCCTAAATAAATCCTTGCTTTGCTTTCTTGACCTCCGTGTCTTGTTTCTGGATTCTTTCTGCGACAGGACAGTAACCTTCTCTCTGACAATATATTCAGTAATGAAGACCCATAGAGTTTGTTGTAAATATTGCATCACATCATTCTTTGAAGAGTTGTTTGTTGAGTGACTATGTATTCTCTAGCAGGTATATATAGGAATTGTGGACACACTGAAGAAATCTACACACAATAAATATGTTAAGATATGCCTTATAGTCAAGGGCTGAAAATGCCTTGGAAGATAAAATTGCTTCTTAATTTCAATGCCAGTTGTAAGAACATATCTATAGGTGTCCTTTTTAAGCTACATATTAATTACTATTAAGATAGCAACCTTCTTATTTCACGTATTTCCACTTTGCGTAGAGTTATGAAAACCTTTACCAACAGAGTATTATTTCAAACTACTGAGTGTCATAGAACACTTATAAGAAGATAATAAAAAGTTCACTTTTTTTTAATCCCACTTCAGATATGTCCAGCTATTTAATTTAAGCAATCTATTTACATACTTCTGGCTCCTATTTTACCATTGATTGCCATGCAGATAATTTTAAAAATTGAGGCGACAAGACCTCAAGAAGTTTCCTATTCCTTCCTCAGTTTTCTGTCAGTATTATATCTAAATTGTAGGAGGAATCAGAATTTCATTCTTTACTTCTATTTCTCTGAAGGGAAAGACATGATACAACCTCAAAGAGCCATCTATTTTAATATCAATTACTGTTACTGCCCAAAATGTCTTTATTTTAGTTTTAGTTATTTTAAATTTCTCTTTCTGCAATTCAAGTGTGTGATTTTTACTTTTTCCAAGCTTTGGACAGGGAAAGGTAGATGGGAGACATGTACTTAGTGCCACGGCTGAGGGAGGAAAAAACAGTGAGAGAGAGACAGAGACAAAGAAAGGCAGGGGGAAGAGGGTAAGGTTTTCCTTTCTATCTTTTTTAAGTAAACAATTTTAAAGGCATCACTACTTATCTTCTTTCTGGCTCTTCCTTTAATCAACTGAGATTTCACTTCATTAAACATTCTCTTCTAACCTTGACTACCTAATTCCAGTACACCACAAAGATTTTTTTTTAAACAATAGAAATAAACTGATCACTACAGAAAAGTGAATGCAGTTTCCATAATACAACTGATAGATTGCATCTTCATTCTGTTTTAAAGTGTATACATAAAAGTGTTAGCACAATGTCTTGAATATGAAAGCAAGCTTTGTGCCCCCGCTTTTTTTTTTTTTTTCCAGAGTTGCCAACACGAGGAATATAGAAGCGATTTACCTTCATCTTTTGATGGTAGTGTTGCTGGTATGTCAGCAATTTTCTATTACCAGATACAGCAGCTGACTCTACTGGGTAGGTGCTTTTTCTTTGATACATAGACAACTTTCTGGAACCTTTTAAGGACTGGAATGTACTAACATTTGTGTGTTGCTGAACTGTATGGGCCCTGTCACTTTAACCCTCCTTCTGTACTAGAAACAAAGTGTCCTATCTCTTTGCTTTTCCCAAGTGCTGAATTTTGCTTGGAGACTTTTATCGCAAGCTCTATTTTCAACCATCACAGCACAGTTCAGCAGATTGGGACTCAGTAGGATATTTCTCCAGAACATTTTTTTTTATTGAATGCAAAGTTATATGCTCAAATTACTCCAATTTTTAATTGTTATTGGACAGATAGAATCTGTCGTAAGTACGTGTCCTCATTCTTACTCAGGTTTAGAGAAATTATCCCTCCTAAACAAAGACGAAACAGATTTCGATGCAATATTTACACGTTTGCCTGTTTAATAACTTCACAGTGTTAAAGCAGCAGTGATAACTGTTTAGCTACTTAGTTGAAAATTTCCTATCTTTTTACATTTTAACAGACCTATCGAAGACAGTTCCTTTAAAAAATGAAGCTCATTTTAGACTATTCTAGGATGTAATTAGGCACTGTCATACGATTCTCTATTTTATGTTTAGTGTTTCTGTCTCCATGATTACACTATAATGACAATGACAGTGGAAGCATTTTGTATGCTTACATTCTCCTGCAGTTTCCAAAATTGTGCTTGTTCATATTTTCATGTTAGGAATTTAATAAATGCAAACTGATTCACTTATTGAATAATGTGTCTTACCTGCCTTAAAAGATGTTGAGAGATCTCTGTGGTTTTTTGTTTTAAGACCAGTTTACTATTGCCAGTAAATCACATGGTTAAGCCACCATCTATTTCACCCATGAACTGACCTAGCCGTGTCTAAGATAATATTAGATATGTATTGTAATGTTAAAAGATGTTTGTCGGGTTAAATTTGAATTGGATGTAAATTAAGAGAATTTGAGATGTATAAATCAACACCTACAAATGCCTGTTCACTGCAGAAAATGTCATCCGTGGTAAGACAGATGGAAGATATTTGAGTATGACCTTGGATAACTAACAATCTTCACATGCAAAATATCAGAATCTGGTAATAGTCATGCTTATATACACAAAGTTCTGAAAAAAATGAAGTTAACAAATCATTATGTTAAGTAATTCTGAATACAATTTTAAAGTCACCACTTTTAACTCACCGGTATTCATCTTACTAAAATAATATTTTCTTTACATACCTCATCATGTCATAAGAGATCAGGTAGTTTTAAGAGAAGTAATTATGGACAACAGTGATTGAGCTTCCCTTAAGATTGTCCTGTCAAGGTATTAAGATGTCTTGATCTATGAGACAGATGGTATTTTAGTCTGAATGTAAGCCAACTTTGAATGGTAGATCAAAGGGAAAAGAACATTCACAAAGTTTTTAATTGAAAAACTACTTAATTTTTTGAAGTTCTATGATGGCTTAGTATTTCTTTACTACTCACAACAATTCTGACACTAAGTGTGTGGTTTTTCTCCTCATATTAAGCAATTTTGATACTAACTACCTTGAGTTAGTGCAGACCTCATAGGTTAAGGGCTCAATGCCACATGACTACCCTTTACTTTAGACTCCAACCACAATTAGTGGGTCCTAGGGTTACCTACATTCTGTGTAACTTGGCTACAAATCGAGGATTCCCAAGACTCTCTCCTCAAGGTTAATAATTTGCTATAACAGCTCACAGAATTCAGGGAAACAATTCACTATAACGGTTTATTACAAAGAATACAAATTGGGACCAGCCACATGGACGAGACACATGGAGTTAAATTATGGGGAAAGGGTGCAGAGCTTCCATGTGCTCTCTGGGCTCACCACCTTCCCAGAACTTCGATGTGTTCAGCAACTCAAAAGCTCTCCAAACCCCATCATTTAGGAGTTTTGTGGAGGCTTCATTAGGTAGGAATGATTGATGAAATCATTGGCTGCTGGTGATTAAATCAACCTCCAGAGTCCCTTCTTTCCCACAGGTTGGGAGTGGGTCTGAAAGTTCTAACCCTCTAATCATTCCTTGGCTTTTCTGACATTCAGCTCCCATCCTCCAAGGGTTACCCTGTCACCTCACTAGCATAAACTCAGATATGGTTGAAAGGAGCTTGTAATGAATAACAAAAGACCTGTCATTCAGGAAATTCCAGAAGTTTTAATAACCCTGTACTAGGAACTGGGAAAAATGTTTTCTCTTAAATACATAACTATGTTTATTTTTATTATGATGTCACCATACTGTAGTTATAGTGAAAGATTTTTATTCCTGATTTTTTATAACTATGTGTATTCAATTGTTATATATGTATATATATATTGTTATATATATTTTTATATATATATATATATAATTGTTATATATGTATATTGCATATACATATTAAACCATAGCTATAATAATTAGATATTCAAATATTTAGGTAAATCTCAGGTTTTGTTTTCAAAGTTTTCCTCTCATATTGGGCATTTTAATCATGAGATACTCATTGTAATCATATCCAACAGCTGTGCCACTAATAAGCTTTTGAGAAGCTTCTGAAGTTAACCAGTAAGAATCGAAGATTATGTAATTGATTTTTTTCTTTAAAAATCACACAGATCAATCTCCTGATTGGCCTAAAATGGAGCCGCAATGTCCCAGCATTGTCTACATCTTGCTAATTCAATGAAATGGATTTTATTTGTATTACACAAATGATGATACTCACTTATCTGAGACTTCAGATAAGTCATTTTAAAATTGGACTTCTTTCTAACACATCATTTTGAAATGAAAATTTGATATGAAAGGAAACCACTGACAAAATGAAAAGACAACATACAGAATGGGAGAAACTATTTGCAAATGATATGTCCAGTAAGGGGTTAATATCCAAAATATATGAACCACTCATACAACTAAATATCAAAGAAATAGACAACCCAATCAAAAAATAGGCAGAAGACCTGCATAGACATTTTTCCAAAGAAGACATACAGATGGCTGACAGGCACATGAAAAGATGCTCAGCATCACTAATTATTAGAGAAATGCAAATCACAACAATGAAATAGCACCTTACACCTGTCAGAATGGCTGTCATCAAAAAGCTGACAAATAACAAATGTTGGAGAGTATGTAGAGAAAAGGAAACCCTGTGCACTGTTGGTGGGAATGTAAATTCATGCAGCCACCATGGAAAACAGTATGGAGGTTTCTCAAAAAACTAAAACTAGAACTACCACATGATCCAACAATTCCACTCCTGGGTGTTTATCTGGAAAAAAAAAAAACTTAATTCAAAAAGATACATGCACCTCAATGTTCACAGAAGCACTATTTACAACTGCCAAGATATGGCATACATATATACAATATACACACAATGAAATGTTACTCAGACATAAAAAGAATGAAATTCTGCCATTTGCAACAACATAGATGTACCTAGGGAATATTGTGTATGCTTAGTGAAATAAGTCAGACAGAAAAAGACAAATACTGTATGGTATCACTATGTGTGAATCTAAAACATAATATAAACAAATGTATATACAAAACAGAAACAGAATCATAGAGAAAACAAACTATTGGTTACCACAGGGGAGTGGGAAAGTGGGTGGGGCAAGTTAGGGGTAGGGGATGAAGAGGTACAAACTACTCTGTATAAATTAGATAAGCAAGAAGAATATAGTCTTTAGCACAGGGTATTATAGCTATTATAATAACTTTTAAGTATAAACTGTAAAGAAAAACTAAATCACTATGATGTACACTTGAAACTAATACAATACTGTAAATCAACAATACTTCAATAAAATAAATACCTAATTTTTAAAAAGTCATCAAGAAACCTTAACGATGGGGATAGCAAATACATTGATATTGTTATGGTCATATCACTACCCACTACCTTATTTCTTAATTAAATTTTTCTTATAAAGGTGATGGCTTACAACCCTTTAAAATCAACACATGTACTTCAGTGCACCCTATATGTCTTTATATGACTTTACTAAGTGAGACTAGTCTTATACATCACATATCTTAAATCATGTATTAAAAATGTTATGGAAGGCTAGACCATTCAGGATACCAATTTAATTCCAATAGTCGTTGATTACTTCACTAACAATATCTGAAGAATTCTATTAAAATTATATGTTTTTGAATTGGTAATGAAGCATCATTTTCTAATCTGCATAAGTTACGCTCATGTGTCAAGTTATTCAACTGATGAGTCACAAAATGAGTATTATGTTACTTTTATTCTTAATAGCTGAGCACTATTTGTATGTAACTCGTTTGTATGATTGCTAAGATTGGTTATCTAAGATTGTTGATGTTCCTATAGAGGTGTCTGTCTATAAGATTTGATTGACAGGTACACATGGACAAATCTAGGCAATTAGTAGATTATGATTTTTTAGCTAATAACTGCTGTGGACATTTGGCTGCTTGTCAAACCATCCATACATTGTTGATGGTTTTTCTGCTGTATGTGAAAAACCTCCATCTTTAATACCCTTTCCTTTTAACGTCATTAATGGTTAATAGTTCCTCTTGTTTGCAAATATCATCGCTGATTTTCTAGGTGGGCTTTACTATAGCCTGACAGGAAAAAATGTCTAACATTATACTTCAGAAGAACAAGCTTACTCTCTAGAGTTTCAATACTTATTTTTGTTCTTAATGATTCTGCATATAAGGCTGGGCAAACATCAACTGGAACTTAGGGGCTGTCATGGGTTGAAAAAATGTCCTCCAAAATGAGAAGTTACAATCTTAAATCCTGGACCTCTGAATGTAACTAAACTTGGAAATAGGGTCTTTGCAGATGTAGTCAAATTAGAATGAGGTCATTAGGGTGGTCCCTAATCCAATGTAACTGGTCTACTTGGAAGAAGGGAGAGGAACACAGTCTGATGACAGAGGCAGAGACTGGAGAGATGCAGCTGGAAGCTACTGAATACAAAGGATTGCTGGTCACAACCAGAGGCTAGGAAGAGGCAAGGAACAATTCTACCCAGAGTCTCAGAGGGAGCATGGCTCTGCTGACACCTTGATTTCAGACTTCTAGCTGCCAGAACTGTGAAACCATAAATTTTGATATTTTAAGCCCCCCAGTTGGTATTACCTTGTAATAGCAGCCCTAGGAAATTAATACAGAAGCCAAATGCATTGGCATCATTAACTTTGAATCAACGACATGATGAGCTTAAACTGCCTGGAAACAATAAAATCCAAGACATAAGTTTCTCAAATTATGTACCAAATTAACTTTCAAGAATAAACTAACGTTAACACACTTATTATATTTACTGAGTGTATTGGTTCATTCCTATGCTAGGGGACAGAAAGACGGCCAAGGAGGAGAGCAAAGGGAGTATAAAGAAAAAGATTTAGTCATTCTCTTAATGAGCTAAGAACTTAAAGGATACTAGACATCTAAATTGTTAAATCTTGTACACTTCAGAAGTACATAGTTGCTAAACAACACTCAACTGAGGAGTTTAATGTAAAATGAATGTAGTATAAGTAAGATTTCAAAAGGCAAAAAAAAAAAGGTCATAAAGTTGTCCAAATTAGTGTAAAACACTGGCACAAGCTAAAGGGACATATTTTGAAAATAAATGACATTCTTTGGAAATGATAAGAATATTAGTGTATTTCAGACATACATACATGTGTGCATATGTGTGTGATTCATTTTCTCTGAAGAATTCGATCTCTGATATATACATGTCATAAATGGCACACCTATACACCAAATTTGTTCATTTGGATACATTAAAAAAGGGGGAATGAGAGAAACAAACACTATTGATATATATCCATGTATGTTGTTCTGGGTGAGGACTTCTTAGACAATATGGTCCAACAGTATATGTAGAGTCTCTAAAATATTGCAGAAGATGCAAGAGCATATGTTCAAAAGCCTGCCTGTTGTAGATGGAGTCTTTGGAGTAGCATAATCTGATTCTGTTTTATTAATGTCATTTCAGTTAACTATTACCACCGTTGTGCTGCTCAGTGGCATATGGCAGTGAGAGTTTACGGCTCTTGTGTCTGAAGTCAAATAGATAGGCAAGGCGCTGATGATCTTGGCTGCACTTGCTCACATGTCTTGAGATCAGCGATCTGTTGGTTGATATAGGCTGGCCTCAGATTCTGTTCTCCTGTCACCCATCTTCTACCTGGCTACCCACCCCCAATCCTATTATCATAGTGAAGGTGGATGCATAAGAGTACAAATGGGAACCATACAATCCTTGAAGCCTGGGCTTAGAACTGGCACACCATCATTTTTGCCTCAATCACTTATCTAAGACAAACAAAGGGTACCACAAACACAATACTTAGGGATAAAAACTCTATCTTACCATGAGAAACTGCAGCACAGCATGACAAAGGGCAGATATAAGGAAATAAGGTCATCATTGCAATCCACCAAATATTCAGTTAACTTTACAATTGCTCCTTGGAGTCCCTCTTACAATCTTATTTTGTTTCTCTGTAATTTATATATGATTTTAGTCGTCTAAAATCTATGATGATAATACCCCTAACTTGCCCCACCACTCCCCTCTGGTACCTCTAGTTTATTTTCTGTACCTGTGAGTCTGTTTCTGTTTTGCATATATATTTGTTTATATTATTTTTTAGATTCACCCATAAGTGATATCATACAGTATTTGCCTTTTTCTGTCTGACTTATTTCACTAAGTATACATAATATTCTCTAGATCTGTCCACTTTGCTGCAAATGGCAGAATTTCATTCTTTTTTATGGCCAAGTAATAGTCTATTATATATATATGTGTGTGTGTATACAAATTAAGGGTATGGCACTAAGAGGTACAAGCTACTATGTATAAAATAGATAAGCAAGAAGGATATATTCTTTAGAACAAGGAATTATAGCTGTTACCTTTATAATAGTTTTTAATGGAGTATAAACTGTAAAAATACTGAATCACTATGCTGTATACCTGAAACTAATGTAATATTGTAAATCAACTATACCTCAATAAAAAATTTTTTTAAACCTAAAGAAGAACACCTGTGGTAATAAAACTTGAAATTTTAGCAAACAGGCATTATTTAGGAAAATGTCAATGTAATCTTAGAAACATCTGTCTAATGAGCCATTTGAAAAACAGATATGAGTTTAAGAAAAGGCACATTGGTATAAACACCAGGAAAAGTGATGAATCAAATAAGAGATCAAGGGTAAAAACAGACTTAGTAGAACTGCAGATTGCTATAGCTGAGCTGCTTTGTTTTTCAGTTGTGATTGTTGTTGTGGAGCCAAGACTAATACATTTTTGTCTTTTTCCTAAATTTAGTGGGAAGGCTTTTAGCTTTTCACCATTGAGTATTTTTTGGCTGTGAGTTTGTCGTAAGCGGCCTTTATTAAGTTGAGATATGTTCCCTCTATACTCACTTTGATGATAGTTTTTAATCATGAACGAATACGGAGTTTTGTCAAGTGCCTTTTCTGTGGAAAATGAGATGATCGTGTGATTTTTATCCTCCATTTGGTTAATGAAGTGTATCACATTGACTGATTTGTGAATGTTGAACCAACCTTGTGTTCCTGGAATAAATCCAACTAGATCATGGTTTTTGGCCAATTGTTGGATTCAGTTTACTAATAGTTTGTTGAAGATCTCTGCATGTATATTCAAATATATTGGCCTGTAATTTTGTTTTTGTAGTGTCTTTGACTGGTTTTTGGTATTAGGGTAATGGTGCCCTTATCGAATGAATTTAGGATTGTTCTGTTCTCTTCAATTTTTTAGAATACTTTGAAAAGGATAGGAATTAGTTCTTCTTTATATGTTTGGTAGAATTCCCCCTTGAAGCCCTCCAATCCTGGACTTTCATTTGCTGGGAGTTTTGTTTGTTTGTTTGTTTGTTTTTTAATTCAATTTCACTATGAGTGATCAGTCAGTTCAAAGAGTCTGTTTCTTCTTGGTTCAGTCATGGCAGACGGTATGTTTCTAGAAATTTATTCATTTCTTCCAAGTTGTTCAATTTGTTGGCATATAACTGTTCACAGTGGTCTCATGATTTTTTGTATTTCTGTGATAACAGTTGTTATTTCTCCTCTCTCATTTCTTATTTTGTTCATTTGGGTCCTCTCTCTTTTCTTCCTGTGAGCCTGGCTAAATGTTTATCAATTTTGTTTATCCTTTCAAAAAACCAGCTCTTGGTTTTATTGATCTTTTGTTATTTTTGACTTTAATTGAATTTATATTTATTCTAGTCTTCATTATTTCCTTCTTTCTGCTGACGTTTGGGTTTTTTTTTTTTTCTTTCCACTTTTCTAATTCCTTTAGGTGATAGATTAAGTTGTTATTTAAGATTTTTCTTCTTTCTTGAGGAAGGCCTGTATTGCTGTAAACTTCCTTCTTAGAACTGCTTTTTGCTGCATCCTATAGACTTTGGAGTTCTGTGTTTCCATTTTCTTTTGTTTCAAGGTATTGTCTGCTTTCCTCTTTGATTTCTTCATTGACCTACTGGATTTTTTAGTAGCACGTTGTTCAGTCTCCAAGTGTTTGTTCTTTTCCTGTTTTTCTTTCTGTAATTGATTTTTAGTTTCATACCATTGTGGTCAGAAAAATGCTTGACGTAATTTTCATCCTTTTAAATTTATTGAGACTTTTTTGGTGGCCTACAGTGTGACCTACCACAAGTATTCCTGAGTTTTTGTTTTGTTTTGTTTTTAGAAAAGGGAATGCACATATTATACACCATTTTATATCAAATTTGGTCAACTCAGGATTAATTATTCTGATTATAACATTCCAATAATTGTAGAACCATTAACTGATAATGGCTTTTGGAAGTAACCTTTTTTTCCCAAATTAAAAAAGATGCAAAATGAAGATTAAAAAATATTTTCCCAAACTAAATCCCTTCCACTTCCAGCTCCTTAAAAGTAATTATTTATAGCATCCATTCATTCACTGATTAAAACAGTATTTTTAAGGTCTCACTACATGCCATGCACTTCACAGATGATCAGTAATCGTAGGCACAAGCAGCTTTCTATCTTCTTTTCATGCTCCGCATACAGGTGGTTTCAGAAATGACCAACCCATTTTTTGAACTTGCTGCTTATGATCTTTTAATTATGTGCTTTTCTTTTCTCAAAGTTTTCTGCTCTTTTTTTTTAATAAACCACATCAAAATATTTAGCTGTTCTTCCTCATTACCTCATCAGTTCATAGTGCAGTGCTAAGAATACAGTGTATCCAGCAAACAATAAATGAGCACTTGAACTATGATAATAAGTAATTGTTTACATGATGCTCTTTTCCTTTATACCAGGGCTGAAAGCAGGAACTTTGTCTTTCATTTCTGTATAGTTTTCAGTTTCTAGCTCAGTATATCATACGTAGTCATCATTTAATAAATGTTTGATAAATAAATGACTAAATATAAGAATTTCACAGAAGCAGAATAAAATGCATTTGTTTAGTTGTGTAAAATTTCTGATTTTAAAAGCTGTACATCCTCAAAGGAAAAATAAAAACAAAAACAAAAATAACTGCACTTTTTGCTGAAATCTACAACATACTGTGAATGAGATCAGAGATTCTGGAATCAAACCGCGTCGAATTTAATAGTGTTTTCTCACTTTGTCATTCACTTCATTAAGAAAATTACTGAGTTCCGACTCATATATACTTTTAGACACTAGGATATACCAATGGAAAAAATAAAAAGAAAAATTATGTTTACCTTCCTAAAGATTCTATTAGAGTAGAAAACAATATCTATCTACAGATTTTTTTTTGCTAGTATTAAGTTTAATAATATACATGGAAGATTAGGTTTATTGTTATTATTAATACTTGCAAATTATATTTACTATTTTTCTAATATTTTGATAAATCTCACAAAACCCCTGAAAGGTAGGTATAAATTTTGGGGTTTTTTAATTAATTAGGCAGTAGGGTTAGAGAAATTAAGACTTTCATCCAAGGTAATCTGCTGTTCAACAGATTTAAATCCTGACCTTATCATTTCACTTCACTTATAGAACATTCCTCATTTGTTTCTCTACATTTTTTGTCTTGCTGTCCTCTCATTTGTGGTCAAATTTGTTTATTTAAAGCTCTAAGAAGATGTCAATGATAGAAACTTGTTTACTTAATAACTGAGAGATTCCTAAATCTACTTGACCTTTTATCTGTTGACAACTCCTCATATACTTTGGAACACATAAAGGTATCTGTCTAACACAAAATTTCTCTCAATGAGGTGCTGAAAGTTTCCACCCAGTCAAAATCCTCTGTCTCCTTCATTCCCTGGAGCACCACCTCACAAATATTATTTGTGCTAAGCAATGGAAACAATCTTCAAAAAAACCAATTTGTTGCATTTTCCCTAAATGAGATTTCATTTAGGGATAATATATGTAAGAAAATATACGTAAAGAAAAGAGAAAACTGAACATCCTGTTTATTACCAGAGGAACATGGCAATGAAATAACAAAAACAAAACTAAAAAACAACTGAATCCACTTTTGATGTTTAATTTTCTCCCCTGACCCATTTTTTCTGGTTGTGGGGGTACAAGCACATCTGGTCTGTGACAATGAAGTTAAGAGCTACTATGTGTTGAGTAGACTAGTGTAGTAACAGCTTCTCACTAACAAGTGTACACTAAGTTACTCCCTGGAAGGGTATGCAATAGTACATGCTATTTAGAAGGAAGTTTCAGATACACCTCCCTCTTGATATTTTGTGTTTTGTCTGGCATTCTCTTTCATCTATATGAGCCATTTTTATTTTAAGTCAGAAAATCAGGATTAGGGAAGTACTAAAGGCTTACTCGTTCCCCCTCATTCTGAAGTGTAGATAGTCTAGGTTCCTTCCCAATCATAAGCAAAGAATGGAAGGAATTATACATCCATGTGAAAATATCAAAGTGCAATTTTACTTTTTAGATTATATCTTAATAGAATTATTACTTGATGATAACACATAAAATAGTTATACATGCAGACTGACATGTTCAACAACCTGCTTTTATATCTAGAAGTCGATTATGTAACAGAAACCTGCCAAATATTGTCCCATTATTAAAATAACTTTGCAGGATAAGAGGATAAGAACCATTGTCAATCAAGTCATTCTGTACTAAGAAAACTATGGGCTGTTAATATCTCACCAACTAGTGCAAGCAATGAGTATTACTACCTGTTGCTTCTGATAAGCAAATGACAGTTTGAGATCCACAGTTCTCTTGTTTGGCAGAAATAAAGACTAGAACCTATTGTAGAAATTAGCTGAGATTATTGGTGATAGATTGATTAGAATAGTTGAAATATATTAGTTGGAACTGAAATTCAATTCTCAACTTCGGTGGTCCCCTCAGATGGTTAGGGGGAGTGAAAATACATCTGTTACTCTAGCACCTGCTGACAAATCTCCATTGGTTGTTCTGCATCCAAAGTATAGGAGGTGGCTCCAAGACTCTGCAAGATAGTTTGCCGTGGGAAGCCCAGTTTTATACTTCTCCCTATTTATTTCTGAAAGAATAGTCGTTTCGGTCACTCGATGCCATGCCGCTTTTGATTTGGACAGCCATGTAATTTGCAACATTAATTTAGGATTTTATAAACATCTCAAAGTTTTTCCTTTTATAGTATCTACTATTCTGTTTGGTTTGCAATGTAAGGTCAATAGCACGTTATATTAATTTAACTCACTAAAATTCCGTTTGAGCTAATACATGAAACCTTTTGCTATCTTTGTCTTAAGAGGAAATGTGATGAAAGCTTACATTTTTACACAACCTATAAAACAACTTGTCATATAATTAAAGATGATATGGCTCAATTATGTGGTCGCAGAGGTAATAAAAGAGAGCATTGTAATATTTCTTTTATATAAAAAATAAGCTTCTCTGAGGTATGTGAAGCTAAATCCAAAGTATTCACAAGTAAGTATCTGGGGTGACTTCAAATTGAAATTCAGTATCAGATGGTGACTGAATGTTAAGAGAGCTACCCTACAAGGAACTATATTTTAATAGTTGGAAATATCGCCTTAAGTCAAATATTAAGTAATAAAAGAATGGTCAGTACAAAGGAAATTCTACATCCTTACTAATTTTGTGGAACCAGAGATACGGTTACTTTTCATGACATAGTTAAAAATCTCTGAAGACAGGAAATTTCTACTCAGTTTTGGTCTTTACTTCCCTCCATGCACTTCATGAGGTCTCTTCTGAAGAAGCTGACAGTGGCTATGACTTTATATAGGATGAAGTTTGTTACAATGTATTCACTTTAACTGTTCTGACAGTTTAATAACTAGGTGGCATTTCTTTTTGGTTATGTAACGTTGAACAATAACTACCGCTGAACGTTTGCATTTGAGACATCGCATTAAAAGAAAAGATATGCCTCAGGGCAGTTTGTAATAATGCCACAGTCAAAGGCAGAATCAGAGAGGAAGAACTGATCTGACAACTTTTCATTTCAGGTGAAAAACTAAATATATTCATGTTACTTCAGTGATATAGGTAGATCCAATTTGGGATCAAACTGCAGAGCATGCATAATGTAGATTTTTAGTGACTGGAGTGCGTGTGGTGCAAACGTGGAGAAACGCTTTGTGAAAGGATAAGAGAGGTCCCTAGAGAAAGTCATATTTTTAGAAAGAAAACACCTCCATTCGCTGTGAGACTTTAGTCAGTTTCATAAAACCTAAGAATGAATTGACTAGAAGTGGTATTATACCAAACTGGTATTTGTTTTGTTTTGTTTTGCAGAAAATAATGAAATGGTTTTCTCATCTCCTTCTTTCTTTTATTAATACATTTATATATTTATAGGAAAATATTGGCATAGAGATGGTGGTTTATAAATAAACATTGAAAAAGAATTCTGGAAGATGGAAATCCTTATGTAAAATGCATGAAAATATTTGCTAAGTTTTGGTGGGTTCGACTTCCATATTCCATTCTGTATTACTATTAGGACTTTAATTTTCCCCTAGAATAGCTGCATCAACACAATGATTTAGCATGAATTGTGTAGTCTACTGCAAGTACCGCAGAACAAGTGCTTTCCCTATCAACATGTCCAATGGGTACCTTAAATTCTTTTTAATCACCTATTAAACAGTTAATAATTGTAATGTAAAGGTTAGATATACATTTTCAAACAGTATTTTCCTTATATGCTGCCTATAAGATGTCTTCTCCATCCTGGAAAAGCATAACTTTGTGATTTCCATGGTTAATTTAATCAAATAGTCCTCTACCACACCAAACAATGAGAATAAAAACCAGACCCCTAACAAACCCTAACTTTGATGTTTAACATCTTTAATTTGAAGTTTTAGAGTTTAAAAATTATGCGTTACTTTAAAACTGCCAGACTCAAACTCTGCTGCATTCGACTTTCTCTATTTCAGGTAATTTGGTTGAAAATGCATTTTTGTGCAAAAGAATATCCTTAGTAGTCTGCCTTTCATGTAAGAAAGGAAGAGATGTAAGAAGGCGTTGAATATATATAATATTGAATATACTATAAGTAAAAAATACTAAAGGAAAAATAATTATCTGCCAGTTTTGTACTCTATTTAGTAGATTTGTTTTTCACAGAGTTTTAGGATAACAATTCTGACACTGCTTTATTGGTATTCTCAGACTGGGCAAATCAGTAAATATATTGTAGATAATGAAATCCAGTTTTTTACTGTCAGAGAACCTGTCAGGGAAAGTAGTTACAAATAAAGAAGGGGGTGGGGGCGATGGCTTAAGTGCACCCTGTGGTGTTTGAGATACTCTGAACTCAGAGGTTTTGATCAATATACAGACTGAGATTAAAATAGAAAAGGATGCACATGTATGTGTCTACACAAATTTCATGTTTCCAAGCTCTGTACACTGAGAAAGCTTTGGTGCAATGACACCCCAGTAATATTAAGCATCCCTTTGCTTGGTTTGTATATGTATTCTCCACTAAAAGGAACCAGAGATCCTTGGGGAAATAACTGATTCATTGTTATTATTGTGCTTGGCCAACTAATTCTAATATGCATATGGAAGCTAAAAGAGCCACAGATTATCACAAGGTTTCTGCAAAATGAAAACTTAGACATCGAGAAATTATACACTACATTGAGTCTGTATTTGATAAATAAATGAATAAAACAGTCAAAGAGACTACATACACACACCTATATATGTATATATACACACATACATATACACAGGCATTCATACAGGTATGTATATATGTGTGCATATGTATCTATGTATGTATGTGATGCATGTACACACACATGTATCTGGTATATATCCAGTGTTGCCTACCAGCAGGGAAGAAATGATCTAATCTACACAATCTTTATATATGAGCACATACCATGTTATCCATTTCAAAATTAATTTATATTCCAAATATTTATTGAAACACACACACACTATGGGTACTGTAACTGAAATATAGAGTAATAAGTAGTATCCATTGAGGGCCAGTTATGGGCTAAACACCCATCAAAACTTTTTTTTTTTCTTACAGTGTGGCATACTATCAGAAGATGCATACATAGTTTGAGACTTAGTGAAGGGCACACTTACTTCAGAATGTCAAAATCAAAAGAATTCCAGGTAACTATTTTAGTGAACAAACTAGACTTGTAGGATATGAAGGAAAAAGCAATTGCATTCTTTAAAGCACCTCCTTTTAACCACTCTGTCCTGGAGATTTATCAAAAAAATCCCAAGGCACTTTCATTTCTTATTAGATAGTCTAATTACTTCAGGTTTTTTGTTTTTCTTTTCCGAACAATGGAATGTGGTCAAATCTAAACACACCATACTGTCTGATGCAAACTAGAACTTCTGCCTTATTTCCATAATCTCAAAAGCCTGCAATGAGAAAGGGGGGGGAGGGGGCGTAAATATGGTCCAGTGATTTTTTTATTTTTTATTAGTCAGCTGTCTTTTGTATTTGTTTTACTCTTGCTCCATAATTCTGACTTCTCTTCTCCCCCAAACCCCACCTTTCTGTGTACTTCTTGCTTCTCTAGGATTTTGAATATGAGAGGATAGATGGATAGTCGGACATGCCTTACATGGTTGATGATGCTGAATTACCCCACTTACATTCAGTTATTTCATGTGAGTGTTCTCTAAGGACTTCGCTCATCTCTCCTCTGCCTTTTCCTGTTTAGGTCACATCTCCACTAACTAGCAACTTATAACTCTATCAGTCCTGGACTTCCCAGGGGCCCACCCATGCTGAATCTTTCTGTCTAGGTAACTTTGCCCTTCCAATCTAGCCTCTTGACCACAGTTCTTTCCAAAAGGAATTGAGTCCTAGCCTCTTTCTGTTAGGTCCACGCATGATCAGCAGGACTGAGCCCTTTCCCCAGCACCTCGGTGAGTGTAGCTGGCTCCTCCATGCCTCTTTCTTCATCCAGACATCAGAGGCAGCTAAAGCCATTGTTGTGCCTTTGGAATTTTCACGGGGAAGTCAGACTTTTCCGAGTCTTTTGCATCCCTAAAATGTCCGGAAGGCACAAGCCAGGATCTTTCAACGTATTCTCTGCTCCTTTCCTCTCGAAGCACCAGAGCAAATAAAACCTCACAAGGGTGGAGAGGTCAGTCTCACTTCCCTGCAAGCTTTCCCATGCCCTATACATGCTTTTCCTGGGGAAAAAAACAGGTAAAAAAAAAGACAATCCTACTTTATATCACATTATTTTTTACAAAGGTGTCTGACTATGGTCATGTTAGTAATGGCAACTGTAAGGTTTTGGACAGAATCGTGACATAACCAGAGGCATACTTGTAACAACAATGGTAAGCATCCCGCTATTTCTATTTAAACTTTTCTAAATCAATAACCTCAACCTGTTCTTGGTTGAAGAGTAGCAGTTTGCTATTGTTCAGTTGGTTGCTGGGTTATAGTGGACTTTGAGGTATAAGACTACTAGAAGCAGTGTAGCAGAGGAGAGATTTCTGCAACTGATCATTTGTTTTCTGAAGACCAAAATATTTATTTTCACATAGACTTTAATTTCTGGTACAACAGCTGCATTTGTCTAAATAATGTGATTTGCAAAATATTTTCTTTTTACGGATCCACTAGACTTTGCCAGTTTTCATTTGCCAGAGGTTAGACTTTTAATGTTTTAATGATATTTACTAAAACATTCTAATTCATATGAACATTATTGAATTGACAAGTTTTCTAAGATTACTAGCTGTGTCTGTAATCCGGCATTAAAGTCTTCTGATTTTAATCTCCAGAAGGCTTGAAAAATAATAAAAGCAAGAACTCTTATGGCGTGGGCTTAAATCCTTTTTATTATAATTGAATTAGTTCCCCTATCTTGGCCTAGACAAGCCTTTGTTATTTTCTGTTAAGCTTTCAAAAGTGGCTTGCATTATGTAATCAGAGAGATAAGAAATAAAATAGACCCTTTACTTAACAATATTATTTTTAAAAAGCACCACTGATTTAGTCTATAAAACACTGTTGACAAAATAGATTAATAACAATGAAAAAGGCTGGATTGAAAGGAGTGATTGCTGAGCTTTCATTTACATTTAAATTTAGACAAAGATAGCTAAAGTGTCTTGTTGCCTAAAATTACCTTGTTCAAATCTTTCCCATTAGAAAGAATGATATTTTCAAATCAAACAGATGAGTTTGCTGCTCACAGAGATGAGGCCTCGTCTATGAAAATTTCTCATTATTATAACAAGATGATACTCTATTTAAATGTAGCAATAGAATTCCACTTTTCATTCTGTTCTTTACTTGATGAAGGAGTTTTCACTGATGTATGCTTCTCCAGACTTCAAAAGTTGGTAAGAAAACTAAATCAGCCTGAGGAAAATCAGGCGAAAGGGGGTATTTTTTTTTTTTTTTTTTCATTCTACCTGTGCCTGGCAGCAAACCCTGTGTTAGCTTGGACTTAAAAGTGGACGTTGTAACTCTCACTGCAGTTCCTTTAATTCTTAATTTCCCGATCAGCTGCATAGTCAGAGGATTGAGCCAGGCTATTTACACAGTTCAGGGGAACTTCCACTTGCAAGATGCAGAAAGATGCACAAATGTAAATATTTTATAAGTTAAAATAAACTCCAGTCAAAGAGTTAATATTTGGAGGCTATGATGGTCACAGTGAGCACAAGTTTTCATAGATATTTTACTGGGAAAAATATCACAATTTTCAGGACACATTTGATAAGAAAAAAAGGCTTTGGCAAAATCGCTCTCTTTAAGTTAAATTTGCTAACAATCTTGTACAGACCAGACCCTATACTTATTTTTAAAATCCCAAGGCAATGAGCTATGTATCAAAATAGGTTGACATAGACAGAGAGGCTTACTTCAGAAGATGGAACTGATCTGAGCACTGGGCAGAAGGACATGGGAAAGAATCAGACTGGAAGGAGGGCCACTGCCCCTTCGTGGATCTTTTTCATGCAGCACCAGAGGCGGCCAAAGCCTCTGTACCTCCGTGCAGGAAGACTTACATGGAAATTGGATGACATGTTAAGAGGGCAATGAAAAAAAATTACCTTTAGGTGAAAGCGTACATCCCAGAGAAGTGTGGAGAAGGTGGTTACATAGGTCAAGTGGGGGAAGAACCTTAGGATGCTCTCAAGTCAGGTGTGATACAGAAACATGCCAGAGCCAACAGCAAGTACTAACACACACTGAGGGTCTACAATAGGTCAAACACTATGCTGGAAACTAAGTGTAAATTACCTCTTTCATTTCATAACTACCTAATGCCACAAGTATTGCTATTATCTCATTTTATTAGTGAAGGAAAAGAGTCTTAGGCGTGGTTAAATATTTTCCAAGGCTAAAATATTAGTATGTGGTCTGCTATGAACTCAGTATCTTGTCTAGTTAACTCACCACTTGGAGTTACTTTCGACAGTCTTTTGCACGAGGTGGACATTCCATAAACAGTTTTTATTGTTATAATTAATGCCACTGTCACAATTACTCCATTGCTAATTGGTGATGCTTAGTGGCAAAACCAGAAATAGAGTTTTGTCTGACATCCTCTCCAATGAATGAATTTCTACCTAACAATAGACAGTCCCCTACAATAAAGACTGCTCCTATTACACAAACTACAACAATTTTAATGCATTGTTCACCTGTTGTAGGTAATGTAAATTACATAAAGGATATTATATAAAATGTAATTATTACAGCAATCATATTAGATTATTATCTCCATTAAAAAAAGAAAAATGTAACCTTACTGAGTACTTAACAAGTACAAGGCACTATGATAAGCACTTCATATGCATTTTTATCCTCCAAATAATACTGTAACCTATTCTTTTTTTAAAATTGAAGTATAGTTGATTTAGGATGTTGTGCGCTGTATCTCATTCTTATTACAATGACAACTAAAGAGGATTTAAATTCTGCCCAATGTTACATTGCTAATAAAGGACTAAATTGAGACTTAGCAAAATTATATATACTGCATAAAGTAACATAGCTATTCAGTGAATTAGGATACAGAAGCACAGAGATGGAATAACTTCCCAAGGTGGAAAGAATAAACAGAAAATAGAGCTAGAATTCAAACTGACAATTAGCTGAGAGATTTCATGGTGAGAACAGGAGTAACAAAAATGACCAAAATGATGGCCTTGTAGTTGTGAAACTTACAGGGAAGTTGTGGGAACAGCTTTGGATCCAATAATAATACAAATAACTACAAAATTACATCACATCTAGTAGAAAGAGGAGACCCACGGTTCTGTGCAATGTTTCGGTGGGAGTGTACACCTAATCAGAAAGGTCAGGGAAGGAAGACTTCCCTGATGAAAAGTGACTGAGTAGGTTTTGAGGGAACGAGTGAAATAGGCAAGTGGAGGAGATTTGAAAGTTCTGAAAAGTTCTCTATTTAGGTAGAGAATTTGAAACACTGAGAAAATGCATAGCTATTTGTTTTGTTCCCACCATAACACTTTATCATTATTTGAGTTAAAAACAAAAGGAACTCATGTTGTTCTAGAAATGGGATAACTGGGTAGAAGTTGAAGCCAGGGGAGCACTTCCTTCTAATATATCTAATATATCAATCTAATATATTACTCTCCCCAGAAACCCCAGGTGGGTTTCTGTTCAACAAATTTGTCAGATTATGAGTCTGTACAATGTTGCCAAAAATTATATTAAAACAGCTGTGTTCAGAAAGCATGTCTCTACCATCAAGGTCAGACAGGGAACTTTCCTCAAACTGGATTTTCAGGGGACATTTACAAAGTATCTGCCAGGAACTGGTCAGGAGAACCCAGAACCCTATGAACTCACTTGACATTTCATTCACAGAAATTTAATGCCATGAGTTGGGTGACAAAACTGTCAGAAAAGACAGACAGGTTAAGAAAGGGCCCAGGGCAGTCTTATCCAAAGACCAGAAGATACAGGAAAGAAGGCCTTACTGCTGTCTCAGGAGGCCCAGCCATCTGCATCTCCGATGCTCTTGGCTGCTGCAAGAGCATCACGGTTTCTCTTGCTGTCACTGCAGGCGTGAACCAAGGCGGTGCAGGAGCCCAGCACGGCACCCAGAGAAGGGCTGAGAAGTAGAATAGAGTTGTCCTTGCTCCAGCCCTCTGACACTGTGCTGGGGACCCCCACTGGCAGAGCCAGCAGGACACTGCTGGCAAAAGACTGTGCTCCTTTCCATGCCCCTCATATTTCAATTAGCAATAGCACTGATTAACAGTTTCCAGTGAAAAAACCAATAGTCCAAAAGCAGAAATGTTTGTTAGGAACAGAACTTGCTACTCATCATAAAACTAAAATTTCATAAGATCCAATATCCTTTTGGTAAGTTAGCCACAAGGAAGACTGTATGTGACATAATGGTATTTAACACTAGATTTGTATGCATTTATCTATTCATGATACTCTAATTTGGACTGGGCTCAGCTTGGAAGTTTTTTTGCTCATCTTGCTTGCAGCTGCCGCCATCTGATGAATTGACTTGTGCTGCATGATCTAAGGTAGCCACACACATGTCTGGCAGTTAACTGGGTCAGCTGATTGGGACACTTAACATGTTCTCCATGTGGTTCCTACAGCAGGATAGCCCTGGAAACTTCATACTTTGCAAGTGAGAATATAATATGACGCAGCCACTTTGGAAAAGAGTTTTTCAGTTTCTTAACAAGATATATACACATTCACTATACAACAAACCAATCCCATTTTTAGGCTCCATCTAAAAGCAATGGAAATATACGACCACACAAATATCTTTATGGGAACAATTTTAGCAGTATCTGTAAAAATAAAAATATTAGAAATAACTCAAATGTCCACCTACTGAACAGATAAACAAATGTGGTATATCCAGACAAGGAAATACTATTCAGCAATAAGGAGAAACAAAGCACATCTACCCCACAGACAAACTTTAAAAGCATAATGTTTATGAAAGAAGCTCAACACAAAATACTACATTTTGTACGACTGCATTTATACGAAAAGGTAAATCTCTGGATACGTAAAATAGGTTAGTAGTTGGCTGTAGCTGAAGTAAGAACAAAAAATAACTTCAAACAGGCTCAAAGGATCTTTTTAAATGATGAAAATATTTTAAAATGGATTGTAGTACTGGTTGCACAATACTAAATTTATTAAAAGTCACTGAATTATACATATCCTTTTAAAGCAAGTGACTTTCATTGTATGCAAATTGTACCTAAATAAAGCTATTTAAAATGTGACTTTTTAAAAGTTAAAAGATTGGTTTGAAAAAATCAAAATTCACGATTAGGAGATTTTAAAAATTTCATTAATTAAGCACTTTATAGGATCGCTTAGGCCTTTTAGATACTGAGAAAACTGAAAAAAAAATTAATTTTCTTACTCTTATAGAAGTAAGTGAATATATAAAGCTTTAAGATTATAATGGCCAGACAGGCCAGTCTTGTAGCATGAGGAATCACTGCTGCAGGGGTCTACTTAATGGCATTTCATAGGAAATGTCAAGGTTCCTATGGCGTGTGAACAGTCGGAAAGCTTCTCTACTTGGATTTAAAGTAGTTCTTCCCACTACAATGTAATCAGAGTCTTGGCATTGTTAGAGAAAACGGTCATCCAGGGACTCAGGTGAGAGAGCGTGAACAGCATTAATTGGTCTATTTTACTGGCCCGAATTAGAGCAACCATCTGTGATTGAAGCTCAAAACAGATATGGGGGCTAAAAGCAGAACAGCTTTCTGAGAGGAGGATTTAGACTGGCCTGTTACAATTACCTTCAACTGCATGGATTAAGTGCTGTACTACACACGCGTGCGCGTGCACACACACACTTGTGCAAACACACGCACGAAGGCAACATCTATCAGTTTGGAAGAAAATTCTTTCCCATATTTTTATAAAGCACAAATTAGAGAAGTCTTCTAAAGAAATTGTTACATACTCTCCTAGACCAGGTAAACTATTCAACTGTGTCATCAAGACTCTACTGCCTAAAGCAGGAAAATTGAAGAAAGCAGCACCATTATCCAATTTCGTCCTGTTGAGGCACAGTTCTCACATGTTCTGTTATACTAATAGGGAGCCCAGTATTCACAGGTTGTACCCTAAGTAGTAATATTTTAAGTTTTTGCCTCTGCTGTGCAAAATGTCAGGGGCCTAGAGACAGTATATTCAGTGCCTTCTTTTATTATTAAGATATTTATGGCAAAATATTTATCTATTTGTTTAGTATTTTCATCTGAACTGATTGCTAGCTCATCAGTTTACTGAAAATGGTCAAACCAATATTTATGCTGTCATAGCCAAGTGCTGAATTGTAATAAGATTATTTCAATAATGTTTTGTCAGACTACCCAAAAATAAATCAACCAGAATTTACACGTAACACATAAATGTCCCATCAAATATTCAGTAGAAATATTTTGAATAAAAATAACCTAGTTTTAAGTATTTTATAAATGTTGGGACTACCAAAATCTCACATTTAAAGGTAATCAATCTTTCATTTCAAAAAAGCATAATTTAAAACAATTTTGTTTGCTGTATTGCTTTGTTATGAGGAAATAACAATCTTAAAATGTGAAAGGAAATAATGGCATATGCAATGTGAAGTACAAAGAAAGAAGAAAGTTTTGGAAAGTTAGAATTTAAAATGTTATTTTAGAAACAGAGCTAGAAGAACAATAGGGTGTTGGGAGCATTCAGTGAGAATCATTCTGGGGAGCTTTTCAAAACTACTGAGCCCCAGTTCCTATCCTATGCCAATTAAGCAAGAATTCCTAAAAGTGTGGCCCATGCATCAGAATAAATATTATAAATATTCTCAGAAGGATTATGATATGCTAACTGGGTTCAGACTCACTTCCTAATCTAGACCATACTGTCTTCAACAACTTAGAATGATATAGCAAAATAGGTTTGTTTTAAAATTATCTTTTATGCTTACTTTTCTGCAAATTTTGCTATGTTACATTGCCTTTTGTATTTGACAGTTATCTATTTTCATATCGCCCTACTTAACCTTCAAGTGAGATGCAATGAGGTGGATGATATAGATTTTAATCTTTTAAAAATGTAACTTTAAGTTAAATGACATTAACAGCAGTAATTCAATTTTGTGACAGACATAAAATATGAGAAATATTCCTTACTTTAATCAAAAACATTTATAGAACCCTTACTTCTACTTTTAGAGATACAGAGATGAAGGGGCCAAGTTTCCACATTCACTCCTCATTCTTGATATGATGATAGACAACAAATAAGTACATAATATTTCAGGTGATAAGTTGCTGTGAAAAAACTTAAGTAGTGTAAAAAGTGACAGGCACACTTAGATATGTTAAAAGATCAACCGAGGCTTGTTAAAAATTTCAATTTTTTTTTTTTTTTTTTTTTTTTTGAGAAAAACTGATTCAAATTGGGTAGTGCCAAACTGGAAATGGTAAGGAGTGCTCCACCTGGCAGGAGCTCAGGGAAAGACGATAGAAAAACGGCCAAAGCAAAGCAAGGACATTATTTGACTGGCTATAACTTAAGCTGTTGCAGTTTGGAGAAAGCCGAGTTGACTATTGTGATTGGTTGTCCTTAGATTTGGGTTTCTTAACCTTGAAGCATTTACAGGCTTAGGTTTTATTTTGCTTATGGAGGCTACAAAGGCATTAAAGCCACATCACGCTAAAGGCCTCCTTGTTTAATTTAACGTAGTGTGCTTAGGGAATGCCTGTCTGAACAGCCACATTTGATCAGCGTGGGTTAACAGTTCTAGTTCAAAAAGTTACTTTTCCAAATAACTATCCAGCAATATTTGTGTTTCTCTCTGTGCAGATTCTAGTGTGCATTGATCTGTTGACTATATTCCTGTGCTATCATTAACAACTACAATAATGTACTTTGATTGCCATGTCTTAGTCAATGTAATGGCAATCTTTCAGAAAATGAATTTCACTAGGATTTTAAAACTTATTTTTGAAATCAAGACAAAGCTATTTTGATGGATTCTAAGCAACGTATTAAGATGAAGTCCGAACCTTTGTGTTGATCTGATACCTAGTAGCTCTTGCTAAGTGTCCACCTGCCTTCCAGGCCTTCCCATTCTACTATACGTAGACTAGCATTTACCCAATTTTCCTGTGCCCTTTCAATGGGCAGTTTTTCAGGCAATGGTAGAAAATAGTGAGGAATATGGGAGAAAGAATGACATGAAAGCTGAAAGATAGCCATTGACATTTTTATATATATAAAATAGTATTGTATTCCATGACAATCTTACCCTAAAAATATGTAGCCTATGCTAGTTATTTTTTAGGTGGTGTAGCTCATGATAAAAGTAAAATGGAAAATAATTATGCTGTCACATTATGTTCTTATATTATTATAAAGACAACCATATTAACTAAATTAACACATAAATCTGTTCAAATGTGCATAATACAAGGAATGCATTATCAGTCTAATTCAAAATGTATAGAATTAATTACATTTTCCCTCTATTTTCCAAATAGTTTATTTTCAAATAGTTTACTTGGTATTTTATTTGTAAATTACAGAGCTATATCAGACAACTCTGAAAATTCAACGTAACTTATGTAACATTTCAATTTAAGGTCAATTATAATAATTTATGCCTTGAGCAAGTAATTTGGTATTCATGCAGTCTTCAAATACAAATGCAAATTTTCCAGAAAATAATTAAATATATGAGATGAGAGAAAGGAAGGAGGGTAGTAACTTTTCATTGCTACATTTACTTGAGGTTGAAATTTTAAAATTTAAGATTATAATAAACAGAACTGTTAATGACTGGATGATGATGGTGACAAAGGTAAGTATACATACATGGTCATGAAATGTTTATATCAAGGCACTTTTAAGAAATAATAGTGGAATAAAAGGAAATAGGCAAGATGGAAACAAGCTGACTTAGAAGATGGGAGAGGAAAGTTAGTTCCACATTTGGATATTTTCCATGTTTGGATGATTCTAGCTTCTATTCTGGTACAAATGACCAAGGCAGAAGAAAACTCATACTGAAATTTGAGGGCAATGTAATATTTTGTGATCTAAGTTTGTAGTTATTCTTAAAGACAGAAATGAAGTCAGCAGTGTATAGGAGGATGCTGTGCCTCTCATAATTAGGAAATGAGAGAAACAAGAAGTTCTTGAAGAAAATAGAGAATGGCCTTTGAGATAGTGGAGAACCAGGATAATATGCTACTATGAAAACCTAGGAAGAAAAGGTTCCATGGATTTGTGGGAAATAGTCACAAATGCACTAAACTGCAAAAGGAGAAAAGCAATCCAAAAAAATGTCAATTTCTTAGAAAATGAATTTCTAAAGTAGCTATCAATCATTTATATGCGTTGCAATCTTTATTTTTTAAGAAAAGCAAAATTAATTTTGTATAATAAATTTAGCCTGCCTTCTTATTCTTCATATTTTATTTCAAATAACTCCAAATATAAAATCTTAAATAGGATAATCCATAACCCATATTATAGCATGACCTATGATAGTCTATGATTATCCATTTTTTAAAATTGAAGTGTAGTTTACAATGTTGTGCCAATTTCTGGTGAAAAGCATAATAGTTCAGTCATACATATACATACCTATATTCCTTTTCATATTCTTTTTCATTATAGGTTACTACAAGATATTGAATATATAGCACAGGGAACTATATTCAATATCTTATATGATTATTCCTTTTTAAACACTTTTTAAAGAAATTACTAGCTTAAATAGCAAAATGTTTCCAACAAAGGAAAAACATCTAGGTAAGGGGAAAAGGGAGAGAACAATTTACAACATGTTATGTTTTCATCTCCTGTTTTCTGAAACACTGCAAAGTACATTAATTGCATTTTTTCCCGTTAACTATATTCTTGCAAATGAAATCTATTATCAAGATTTATGCAGTCTCCACTATTGCATATGAGTAACCAGTAGTTTTTAGAGTACAGAAAATGATTAAATGTGAATAAATAGTTAAAATTTTGGCACTATCTCACAAGATTTTTTAATCTAATTAAAGAAGTTGCTGTCAGATTTTGGAAAAAGTCCCTGTATTTAACAGCTGGGAAAATGGAGCCTCCCACAGCAGAGGCATGAAATTTAATTGCCAAGGATAAAATGCCTATTTTATTTTATCTACTATGTCAATTATTAGTGGCACAATATAATACTAAATGAATTTCTTCTCCCCCTACCCCTGCCTTTAGCTTGGATATAGATATGAATCACTTATAAACTAGTGAAGGGACAGCTAGAATTCTCATTTTAGTAGTTGTAAGCTTTTTCCCAAATCATAACCTCCATCTACCATATAGTTACCAGTTAATATGCTAGCAAATAGCTGTATAATTATGTTCACAACCTCAGTCTAATTGCAGAATTGACAGCCATAAATAGCAAAGAATTTCCCTACATGGCGTATTTCCAAAAGAATTTCAGTTGTGGCAGTACACTGTCATTCTTTCAGTGACTAAAGTAAAAATCAAGGACTGATTTACTTTTCAAAGTTAAAAAGTAGTATTTAATTGAAATATGATCTGAAAAATCCACTCATTTGAATATTGATTGACTCTGCTCTGTTTCATGAACTGTTATATAGTCTTTAAAGATAAAGCAGTGAAAAGATAAAAATGTTCAGAAACTGTCTTCAAGAAGGCTGACATCTAGTGCATCCTCTACCTGCAGCTCTACTCAGAGAAAGATGGCCACTTGAGTGCAAATTTGAGCCCAAATGTTACTTCTTAGGATTTTTTTTTTCAGCTGGGTCTAAGAATTCTGTTGATATAAGACAGATCAACAAGAGGAAAAAACTTACAACTTTAGTATGTCTTACTTGACAGGTGAACCCGCATACAGAATAAAGACCCAAAGAAACAGCAAAACCTGCTTGCTTTTGTATTAGGTTTAATTAAAAAGTCAGTTGTAGAAAAGTGAGTAATCTAATGAAGAATCTAAGGATGTTAACGAATTATTTTAACAAAGTCTGTTTGTATAGAATTCTCTGGGTCTCAAGGTCCTTGATAAGAATGTTGCTTTCCTTCTGATATATGGAAGACATCTTCCATGGGGGTCTTATCTCCTGCTTCCAGGAAGTGAAAGAGGAAGGTCAGAGCACTCTTTTTGCACCTGAGGGGTTTTTTTCTTCAAGTGTCTTTAGCTCACAATAATTTTCATGTCAAAAAAGGCATATTTTAGGGTGACATTCTGATTTCCTTCAAGTTCCAGCTATCCTAACTTTGTCCATCTAACTGAAAGTAGGAAGGAGAAAATAAAAAAAAAAATCTGTGCCTTCTTTTTCAAGGAATTTTTAAAAAGTTGTAAAAACATATCTCCTTACAGCCATTTGGACAATATTTAGTCACAAGTCTTCAACCTGTGCATGGGTGTTGGGAAGTAGTGTCTTTGTTCTAGGCAACCCAAGCCAAGATAAAATCCTGGGTTACTCTATCAAAGAATAAAGGTTCAGTGGATACTGGGGACGATGCGCAGTCTCCACCTTGTTATCTAACGTAAACTGCATTTGAGGACTGTGTGACTCAAGAGAAAACAACATGGCAGAATAAAAGAATGAGGAAGAGAAGGGCTATTGCTTCATTAGCAAGTCTTTTGCTCTTCTTGACATTTGATTTGATATACAGGATGATATTTAATATCCTTAGAAAACACTGACATTAAGTGTGCTTTTCTGAGAATCTATTCAACTCAGTACCAAGCCCACAGTACCTAGAGGAGTCTTTCTCCAAGTCTACAGATCTCTGGTGGTAAAAGAATCACCTGAGTTGCCTGATAAAAAAATTTACCTACTTTATCCCCAACTATGCAATTACTAAATGAGAATCTTTCAGGACAGGGCAAGCTCTCAAGATGACTCTTATACATGATTATTTAAAGAACACAAGAACTAGGGGAATCTCTGGCAAGCTGAGCATGAAAAGCTTGGATTCCAGAATCTTGTTTATTATATTCCCAAAACAAATCACTCAGTTTCATTCACTCCTTGTTCTGGTTTTATAAATCTGTTCTATCCAGAAAAGAAGGATAAAAGTATTCATGGTATTCACCTGTATCAATTTGTCTATCTTGTTCTAAGGGAAAACATTCAATAATTTCAGTTTCCTGAGCTACTGAAAGATGTTTACTTTTTAAAATAAGAATATGTTAAGGATAAGTCATTCATGTGAAATGGAAGTGGCTAGCGCGTGATACAGAAATTAAATTTATCAGTTTTCCATGCACCTTCACTAAAATCTAGGGTCTGAGTAATTCTAACATACATCTCATCTCTCACGGTGAGTTTACAATAGAAATTGAGCAATATAAAAGGTTACACCTAACAGGTTTCTAGAATACCAGATAATTAGATTGTTAGCTATCAGCCCCTTCACCTCCATATTTGTACAGCTTAGAAAGGTGCCATTTCAAGAAACCCAGGTGAGACCATTTGTCTTGAAATGCTGCACTGCTGGAGTCCAACAGCCTTTTAAGATAAGGCCAGACTGGACACCTTGAAGCTGCTGGTGCTGGCAACATGAACAGTCTAATTGAGTGCCTTTGTTCCTTCTCCCCAGTGAAACAGGTGAGGCTTTGTTCATTTCTGCATGCACATAAAGCCATTTAGGCTCATTTACAGCAACTGTTAGAGGCAGGTACTCGTGAAATACTGTTGATAATATTTAAATATAATTTATCTGTTGCCACAGATGACCACAAGCCTGGTGAAACCCTTTTATTCATTACATTATGATTTAGCTTTTTATTCACATTCTTTCCTCTAGCTAACTAGATTTCTTGACAGCTGTTTCAAATTCCATTTAGGGAATAACACCAAGGGGCATGACCAAGAAGAATGAGACTTTCCCATTACTTTTACTTTGAAGAGCCTGTATTTGGATGTGGCTTTGAATGAAAGAACTTCTTTCCAGAAAGTGACTAAGTCATGGGGTGTATTTATAGTAAAACAATACTGTCAAGTTCTTGAGAAAAGTAAAACATAATATTTAAAAATGTTAAAACCATTACTAAATGTAACTTGATTTTTTTTTTTTTTCTTTCAAGGGAATAATGGTCTCCTCTGTGCAGGGAATGAAGACCTCACCTTTTTTTTTTTTTTTTCTATACATCTGTTCCCACACCTTAGATCTGGATGTGAAGAATAAATGAGAATTCGACAGAAAAATATATTTCTAACACCACCGGCATACTAGCTAAATGTTAACATTTGTCGAGGATAGGGTCAGAGACCAACAGTATCATCAGATGAAACACTGAATAAACAACTTCAGCTGCACCATGTTGTGTCTCCCACTGTGCGTTACTCACAAAACCTATGTCAAAAAAAGGATAGCTCTTTGGTTCTCCTCCCTGAATCCAGCATGTTCTAAGGGCACCTACCTCATTTTCTTTCTCGTCTAGACATATGCCCATCACAAATATGTGAGAATACAGGATACTCAGAAAAGAAGGAAAATCTGACTACATTACACAGGAAAAAAGTTAAATTTTTACTAAAGATGTGCATAATTTGCTTTCCATGGTGTATGTTCTGAAAGGATTTAACTATTATATGTCATGCTTTAAGTTTTTTAAATGTAGACATGACATTTACTAATGCTTAAACAAAGTTATAAATAAATTAATTTTTCAGTAAATGTTTACTAATCCAGTGATCATACGAAGTATCCTTACCTCATTACAAAAGGATGCCTACATAGGGAACAATGATAGGCAATTAGGAGATGCAGAGATGAGAGATCCTAAGCATCCCTTGAAAACTAGCTTGGCTAATCTAAGTATCAGTTGATCATTGCAGAGATACCATGAGCTCCCTCAATAACCTGAACAATCAATAAATTGCTTAATGGTCCCTAAAGCAAAAGGAAAACAGCAAAATCCCACAAAGAACATCCTTAAGAGACACTGTTTAAATACTATACACAAAAATCTGTCTCATTTATTTTGTACAGAAGTGTTTCCTTTGTTAACAAACAGTAGGCCCCCACAGAGTCACTTTGTACTAAGCCCCATGTCAGCAAGTCAGAACCTAATTTAACTGCAGTTTCAGGCTATCCCAGGAATGCGACCTTTAACTAGTCAATTTGGAATTATCTGGTCATCACTAGTGAAATAATTCATTGGTAGACCCCATGTGTACCCCGCCTGAAACAAGACGTTCCTTGTGAGAAACTCCCTTTCCCCACCCTCTTCTGCCTATAAAAGCCTTCCATTTGTACAGCTCCTTGGAGCTCCTTTCTTTCTGCTAGATGGGATGCTGCTTAATTAATGAATCATTGAATAAAGCCAATTAGATCTTTACATTTATTCAGCTGAATTCTGTTTATTTCCCACCTCCAAGTACCAATATTTGTGGCACTTCTGATTATCATTGCTGTATAAGTGACTTTCTCTTCTAAATAGACTAAATTTTCTTGAGAATAAAGATCCAACTGGATCATTTTTTTCCATTCCTCAACTATTCCTATTACATAGTGAATATAAGAGAAGCTTAAAACATTTGCTCGAATTAAATTCTTTAAGATAATTCAAGCCCTGAAGTAATGAATGTATTTTTCAGAAGTTTAGCTTCTTATATGTAAATAACTGTCAGACTTCATTCATAGATTTAATTATTTATGTTTTGAGTAATAATAAAAGGTTAATCCTTTTATCAGCACAAGTTGTAGAATACTGTATAATTATTCAATGAACATTTTTCAATTTCAAAATAAATCTGTTCGGAGTATACAGATGTGTCCAGATGTATACTTATAAGCCTAAATTCCAGATTTTTAATGGGGATATAATAAATAAACAAATGTACATTTCCTACAGGAATAATTTTTTGGTTGCAAGTATAACTATAATTACCATTATACATCAGCTGCTATGTGTCAGGCATACTTCTAAGCCCTTTATAAATATCATAATTCATCTTAGGTCATAGACACCTCTCTGGCTTACCCTCTTGAGGCTATCTTTCAAACTAGGTAGGAATAGATGTGAGTTTCTAAATTTTAGAACAGAATTATTTACTCTGTCACCAGAACATCTGGTATCTAAATGGATTATTTTAAATAAACAACCAAAACATTTGCATTTCAGACATGCATCAAAGGATCTAACTGTGAATTATTCATAATTAAGACTTTCATGAACCTCACTTAAGACATTGAAAGAATCTGTAACTAATTATCTGGTTATTTATTCTTGATATTTCCCAATCCATAGACCTAGAACAAGTTAGTATCTCTTACAGGCTTAGCTATATCCAAGATCCTGAAACAAATCCCTTTCCTAATCCTGGGAGATTTAATTTGTTCTACTTCAGATGACTGACATTTTAGCATTTGGAACTGGTGTTCTAATTTCTGTTACTAAATTTAAGTTTTGTAAGAACAACAACAAAAAGCATCTTAGTTCTCTGTAGAAATACTTTTACTCAGTTGAATTAATATTACATTTTCAGTATCTACAAGTTTCCATTAAAGAAAATATTTAATTGTTTTGTCAAACATAATGGAAAACTTTTCCTATTATCCCTTCTGTCCTTTATATAAGTATGCCCTGTGTGTCCCTTATATAAGAATGACATAGAACATTTTATCGGTATTCAGGGCTGAATTGTGTGTTGCATTTTACTGGATAATATAAACTACATATAATAAAGTATTTAGTCCCCCCATAGCAAATAATTTATGACTCCTTATTGACTGATTCTAGAAACAGTAGTTACTACATAGTAGTCCCTACTATGTGTCAGGAACTGTTAGTCACTGGGAGTAAAACAGTCAGAAAATAACAGATACAGACCATTCTCTCATAAATATGATGCACTGTAGTAGACTGTGAAAGTTCTATGAATAAAAATTTTATAAAGTTATAAGCTCATAGAGCCTAGGAATTCATTATTGTCTTGCTAGTTAGGAAAGAGTTCTTGAAGTAATACAGAGCAGAGATCATAGAGCAGATATCTATAGAAGGAAAGTTAGTTAAGTAGGAAAATGATTTAGAGAGTAAACAACAGAAAAGTCTTCAAAACAGAAGAAATAGTATATAAAAAAGGAACATAAAATTTTGGGATAAAGTTGTGGAGTATTTTTTTCAGCTCTGGTACACAGGGGTTACAAACAGATCAGTTAGAAGATAAGTCAATAGAAAGAATGTGGGAGGGTGTGAAGCTACTTAAACTAGCAGTGGAAAGGAAAGTGGTTTTTAGTGGAACTTTGGAGAAAAACAGATACGACTTAGTGATAAGTAGGATATAATATGAGAGGGCAAGGAAGTGTGACTTCTCAGTACTTGTCATAATCATAAAGATGAATAGTGGTATCAGTCACTGAGATAATCACTGGAGGAGACCTAGTTACTTTCCTTGGTAGGGAGGGTATGAGGAAGAGACCTGAGTTTATTTGGAGTATATTCAGTTTGAGGTAACTTTGGTCTTCGTTTAACATACTTTAATACTCTACTTTGTGCGAAGAAAAATTTCAGTTTCTTTAAATATTAAGTAGGCACTTAAGAGACAGGAGTCTGAAGCTCAGTGAAGAAGTTTAAGTATAAATTTGCAAGTAATTAGCATATAGATGGTACAGAGGTAAAATGGAAGCTTTTAACATGAATGGTCTTCACGAAATGCAGTACTGGGAGAGAAAGAGAGAGAAAGGTGATGCTCTAGAAAAAGAGATCAAGAAGCAAGAGCCAGATAGAGCAGAATAAGATCAATACAGCTTGAGTGGCAAAATGCAAGCAAAGTGTTTTGAAAAGGAAATAATTCACCAGACAATTAAGAAACCTAAAAATGTTTCTAAATTAAACTCCAGAAGGTCCTGAGTAACTAAAGCAAGTGTTCTTTTTATGGAATGATTGGAGACAGCTGAATGGGGTAAAGGGGTAAAAAGAGAAGTCAGAACATAGAGAGAACAAAGGTCAACCACTCTAAAGAAATGTCCTTGTGAAGAAGGAACTGATGTGGTAATTTTGGAGGCTATGTATAAAGATAATATGACAACATGCTTCATTGCCAGTTGAAAGGTTTTATTATAAAGCAGGTAGTTGAGAAACTTTAGAATTTGTTCCTTGGGTGCAATGAGAATAAAAAATGTGAATAAGGTTTAGAGCATTGGCATGAGAATTATTAGAATAATGAAGCATGGAACAAAGGCTGAATATGGAGGGGAAACAAGATGAGGTCAAGGAATGGAGACATGGAAATATGGAAAAGTGGAGATTCACATGAGATCAAAGAATATACAGATAGTAGCAATTCACAAGTGAGCTGAGAGGGTTGGTAGAGAGAGCACTACGACTACCAGTGAAGGGGGTGGCAGGAGCACTATTGGGGGGAACAAGATCTGGCTTATGGTGTAGGATTACATGGATGAGAAAGGGGAGGGGGAAATCTTTAGAGGTAAAGAGATTAAAGAACAGAGAGGGTGAATGTTGGAAAGGTCATCTCTATGGAACCTGGGGTCACCCAGAATATTGGCAATAACTAGGGTGGAGAGAATACTGAAGTTAGATGCTGACATGTTATAGGGACTGTTGGGTGGTGTAGTATAAGGACACATGCCTCAAATGTCTTCAAGATGAGTGAGTACAGATCTGGACCTTATAACAAGGAACAAACAAAATATTAAACACAGCAAACAAAGTTGAAGTGCATGGTGAGCGAGAGAATAGTCAATACTGGGTAGCGCTACAGGTAAAGTAATTCTCAAGGAAGGGGACATAACTGCAGTTAGGGCATGAAACACTCTTAAGGAAATATTGATACTGTTTAGGAGCATAGTTCCAGCAGGTAGAGTAGGCAGTATTATAAAGTTTAGGTGAAGGGCAATGAGGTTACTGAATCCACTTTATTGAGATGAAATTGCAGTAGATGATGGATAAGATGGTGAGAGTATGGGGTTTTAAGAAAAGGAGGACACTATGATTCTCAGTGCAGACTTTTTTTTTTTTTTTTTTGGTAGAGTGCATACAATTTAAATAGAGGTGACCATCTATTTACATTCCATTCCATTCCGTGACTCCACATCCTACAGGGCCAGCAGGCTCACCTCCTACCCACTCCCTTAACTTTGACAAAATACCAACTATGGTGATCAGGCTTTGATTTTTGTTTTTCTTTCTCAAGCTAACTGAGGTGAGGATAATTAATCAACATGGTAGCAATTCTCACCCACTGCCTATAAGCATATTTCCTCTTTCATTATTTTAATAATTGTTAATTATTTTATGAATACGTAAGATACTATGCCTGGGTTCTGTAAAACTAGAGCAAGTTAAAACACAGATGGAATCATTAGTGCATATTCATGATCATTTCTCATTACTGGAAGCTGTCCATCACTATATTTTCAAACACATCAGCTCAAAAAACTTGGTATTTGCATAAATAGTGTTCATCATGGAAGCATTAACATTGTGTTAGAAGGTGAAATAAGTGCAATAAATTCATCTGTTTTAACATTATAATCCTCCAATTTATGTTAATTTCAAAAGACATAAAACAGTAGCTTATGTATCTGAAAATCTGTATAAGGTTGTAGTTTTATCAGTGAGTGTTTCTACATTAATTAAATATGCACAGGTTTGTAAAATAGAGATTAAAATATGAAAGAGATCAAGCTATTTACAATCTAATTAGCTCAAAAATTGGATGAGTAATATAAATGCATAATTAATCTGATTTGACTATGACAAAATCTAAAGGGAGATTATGGAATTAGTAACAGAAAAGAAGTATCTGAAAAGAAAATCTTTGTAATCAAAAGCCAAAGTAAGAGGAATTTCCTGACATCTTTAAAATAACCACCTCACACCCAGTTTTCTGGAAGGTTTTCCTATCATATGTTGATGAATAAATACAGAGTGAAACATGAAAATATTTTACCTCCAATAGAATTTCTCAAGAAAAACACTTGTTGCAAAATACTTACAAAGTAGATAAATAACAAATTTACTTTTATATTACCTCACTTGATTTATTCTTTGCTAGCTCTCTTTTTCTTTCCCTCTGAACCATCTGAGGGTAATTTGTATATTTCATTGCCCTTTATCCTTAATACTTCAGTATGTATTTTTGAAGAATAAGGATATTCTTTTATATAACCACAGTGCAGTTATAAACATCAGTAACATCATATTAATATAATACTTTAGCCAAAATTGCTCTCCTTATTCGTTTGCTGATTGTCCCAGTAGAGTCCTGTGTAGTAAGTTTTTATCTTCAGTAAAGAATCCAGTCTAGGGTCAAGTATTATACTGAGCTGTCATTTCTCTCCTTTCTCTCCAGACCTCCTGAGATCTGGAAAATGTTGTCAGCTTTTCTTTGTACTTTATGAATTGATATTACTGAAAATTATCATTCCTCTGTTGTTTTAACTTTCATTTCAAAACAAAACTGAGTTTGTCTGATGCTTCCTTATTATCAGATTCAGGTTTTATACTCCTAGCCTGAATATTTTATATGTTTCCTCTCTCAGTATAGGTATCACATGTGGGGCCACACAATGTCCATCTGCCCCTCGTTAATCACGTTAATTTTTAATCACACTGTCAAAGTATTAACTGATATGTTCATTATAGACATAGGTTTGAAAGTATGTTCCAGTACAGTCTAGGGTCCCATGGTGAATACATGGGGTAACCAAGGATGATTTTAAATTTCTACGGAAACCCAATACTTGTCATCTGCCAGAAATCGCACCAACTATTAGCCTGAGGTGAGCTCCCAGTTAAATTGGATCATCCTATATTCTTTCAAAAATGCCATAACATTGCAAACCTAGTGTTCATTGTGATGAAAATGAGACCACAGAAAAAGCAATGGAAATGATCAGTGTCCAATTTGATTCCCAGTTTGTTCAATGCCCAAAAGGCACACACATCCCATTGCGTTATTTAGAAATGAAAGAAAATGCTTGTTTCTTTCAATGTGTGTATTTTTTCAAATGGTAATTAAGTATTTTGTATATAGCAATTATTAAATCATTTGAATCTATTTAATAGATAGAACTGTCTGCTATATCTTTTGGACCAGCAGAATTACTGAAAAAATTACCCAGATGTTGTACTAAGTTTCGTAAACATTCCCACTCTATGGTTGATACTTTTTTTCCCATCATAATTAATACACTATATATGTTGAGACATTTAGATACTCACTTCAATCTTCAACATTTAATCCATGGTGAGACACTTTAAGATCCTCACCAACATGTGCCACCCCCAGATTAATCATTTAGTGGAGATTTTTGGCTGTTTCAGTGTTTAATATGATGATTACAACATGATCATTTCTATCTCCATCATTGCCTCCAAAATTAATAATGGTCCACATTTGGCCATTTTACTGAAATAGCCTACTTTTTCTTCCTATTTGTCTATCTATCCATCCATCTAGCCAATGTTTGTTATAGGTACGGTCTCATGAATTACATCTTATTTCAAAAGTTTATAATTCATCACTCTTAATTATTTTGTTGATCAAATTGTCCCAGACTTGGCCAGTGGAAGCCTGTTCAAGGTGGTACCTGTGTCCTTGTGACATGCACTCATTTTTTTAGTGACTCCTTACTTTCTGGCATGGCAAGATGGTCTAGTCTCATTTTGTACTTCCTGGAAATAGCCCCAGAATTAGCTATTTCTCTAAGGAACCTAACTCATGTACTTGCATGCTCACGCCTGTGCATATTTTAGAAATCATCAGTCCCTATCAATGCCTCCAACTTCAACCTGGCCAACCATTTTCTCCCTTTACTCTTTCCAATATTTGAAATCTCCTAAAGTGATGTCCTGGCTCTCAATACATCAAAACATTTACTCATTTCCTAAAAAAATATATTGTATTTATAAAATATTTTGATTAATTATTTCCATTTGGCCATCTTATTCATTTGAAATAAAGTTGGGTTAATTTGCTCCTGTTTGTTTTCATTTTTATTTTTTTCCTCCTTCCCACTCTTACTGTGATATAAAAAATATCAATAGCATTCACATGCTTTCAGAAGTCAACGTTATACAAAGATTACTTACAGAAGTGTCACTCACTCTCATCCACTGTCCCAATCCTACCTCTTATTCTTGTCATTATTGTTGGTGGCTTTATTCTTTCTGGGGTTCTTTTCATGTAGACAAGCAAAAATATGGTTATTATCTACTGTTTCTTCTTTCCTACATCAAATGTAGCATCTTACATATTCTATTTTGCAACTGCTTTCGCACATAAAAATATCTCCTAGAAATCGTTCTGTTTCAATTTGTTGGTATCTCCCTCATTCTTTTTTTAAAGTTGTGTAATGCTCTAATATAGTTATGTATCACGGTTTATTCACCTATCTCTTATGTTTGGATATACAAGTAATTCTCAATGGCACAATTAACTTGTATATATATGTTTTCATATTGTTGAGGGTGTATATTTAGGACATCTTCCTAGAAGTAGGATTGGTAGCTTGAAGGGTAAATTCATATTTTTGTAGAATATTGCCCAAAACTACTCTGTTAGGTGTATCAGTTTTACATTACCAAAGTATGAAACTGTTTCCCCCCAGTTTCACCAAATGACTAAATTTTCTGCCCATTTTCCTACTTAGTGTTGTCTAAATTTTAATTTAGAGTCATTTAAATTACTTTTTAAATAATTGTTTCTCGTATAGAGCATAGAGTTGGTTTTGCATTATGTTGTAATTTGAAATATTTTAATTTTAATAGTCTGAATTAGCCTAGTCTCCTTTAAAGCCTTACTTTTCAATAGATTCTATTTTACATTGAGGGCTTCTGGGTTATTTGGTTCATAGTTAGTAACAAATGTTATTTCTTCACTTTGAAATGTAGTTTTTAGCATCATAAATTATTCCTCTTTGTTTTATTTATTCCTTTGGTCTTGAATTTTATGTGCTTTCAGGATTGTAACCTCAATTTCTTTGTTGTGAAATTGTCAATGTATTTGGCCTGTATTACATGCTTTTCATAGGGATAAATATATTAAAGACACTGATTATAAAACTAAATACACATGGTAAAATTGCAAGTAATGCTTAAAAGAAAAGAAATGAAAATCAGCTTTTCAAAAAGAGAAGAGGGACATTTAGGGATGTAAACAGAAACCTGCAATAAATCTAAAAACTGTTGAGAAAAAGTCAAGGCCAGAAAGTATGGGAAAATGAATACATTAACACAATGGCCGAAGTAAAACTCAATATATAAATAATCACAGTAAATTTAAATGTTATCTCGTTCCAGTTAAATACAAGCAATGTCATACTTCCCCTCTCTAGCTCCTGTGCTCTCTCCTTCTAGCTTTTCCTCTAGTATCAGGAACAAAGCAGGATGCCTGCTTTCACAACTTCTATTCAACATAGTATTGGAAGCCCTAGCCAGAGCAATCAGGAAAAAGAAATAAAAGGCACCCAAATAGGAAAGGGAGAAAGAAAATTATACTTGCAACTTGCATGTGCATTCAGGCAAACCACTTGTTAGAATAAACCAATTAAGTGAAGTTGCAGGATATAAAATTAACTTCTAAAAAAAAAAAAAATCAGTGGCACTTACATATACTAACAATTAACAATCCAAAAAGGAAACAAACAATTTCATTTACAGTCATAAAGAATAAAAATACCTAGGTATAAATGTAACCAAGATGGTGAAAGACTTGTACACTGAAAACTATAAAACACTGTGGAAAGAAATTTAAGAAAACACAAATAAGTGGAAGACGTCCTGTGTACATTAAAAGGCTTAAAATTAAGATATTTATACTACACAAAGCAATCTACAGATTCAACAGAATCCTTATCAAAACCCCAGTGTCATTTTTGGCAGAAATATAAAAATAAAAGTCAAAATTTGTATAAAATCTCAAGGGATCCCTTATAGCTAAACAATTGTGAAAAAGAACAAAGTTGTAGGATTCACTTCATGATTTAAAAACATACTACACATCTACAGTAATCAAAACAGTTTAGTGTTGACAAAGACAGACAGTTAAAACAATGGAAAGAAACAGAGTCCAGAAATAAACTCTTGTGTACAAATCACCTTCAACAAGGGTGCCAGTGCCACTCAATGCGGGCAGTCTTTTCAACAAATGGTACTTAGGAAAATTGGATATCCACATGCAAAAAATTGATGTTGGACCCTTATATTTCACTATATATAAAAGTGAACTCAATATAAATTAAAGACATAAATGTATGGCCTAAACTGTAAAATTCCCAGAGGAAAATACAAAGGTTTTGGCAATTATCCTAAGGTATGACACCAAAAGCACATGCAACAAAAGCAGACATAGACAACAGAACTACATCAAACTTAAGTTTCATTCAAAGGACATAAACAACAGATTGAATGGAAACCTAGGGAATGTGAGAAAATATCTGTAAATCATATCTGATAAGGGATTAATATCCAGAATATATAAAGAACTACTAAAACTTAACAGAAAATCAAATAAATCCATTTAAAAATGGGCAATGGATGTGAACATTACTCTAAAGATGATATACAAATGGCCAAAGCATATGGAAAGATGTTCAACATCACTAATTATTGAATGCAAATCAAAACCACAAAGATATATTACCTTATACCAATTAAGATGACCATTATATAAAAAAACAAACAGAATATAACAAGTGTTGGTGAGAATGTGGAGAAATTGGAACCCTTATGCACCTTTGGTGAGACTGTAAAATGGTGCAACCACTATGCAAAACAGTATGGATTTTTGTCAAAAAAATTAAAAATAGCACTACCATATGATCCAGCAATCCCACTTCT
The DNA here is from genome assembly GCF_048773025.1 of Camelus bactrianus. Classification (NCBI taxonomy): domain Eukaryota; kingdom Metazoa; phylum Chordata; class Mammalia; order Artiodactyla; family Camelidae; genus Camelus; species Camelus bactrianus. Next base: position 39,761,703 of record NC_133540.1, read on the forward strand.
GGATACATATCCAAGAGAACTGAAAGCAGAGTCTTGAAGAAATATTTGTACACTAATGTTTGTAGCAGCACCATTCACAACAGTTAAGAGATGGAAACAATCAAAATGTCTACTGATGGATGAATGGATAAATAAAATGTGGCATATATAGGCAATGGAATATTATTCTTGGTCATATGTTACATCATGGATGAATCTTGAGGATATAATGCTAAGTGAAATAAGCCAGTCACAAAAATACAAGTACTATATTCTTTTGTTTTTATGAGTTATCTAAATTAGCCAAATTCATAAAACAAAAATTAGAATTGTGTTTTACCAGGAGCTGAGGGGTGGGGGGACAGAGTGGAGGGAATGTTTACTAAGTATAGTTTTTCAGATTTTTAAGATGAAAAAGTTCTGGACGTCTGTTTCACAACAATGTGGATATACTTAACACTACTGAACTCTACACTTAAAATGGTTAAGATTGTAAAAAAATTAAGATATAAAGATGTATCAGAAAAATTCTTAAGGACCCCTATATTGATACCAGGTAAATAATACTTCAATAAACTGTGTGTTATTAGGGACAAAAGAATATACTCAAAATAATTGAAAATATGCACTCAAGTAAATATATGTACATACAAATTCATTACAGCACTGTTCAAAATATCCAGAAGGTGGAAAGAGCCAAAATGTCCACCAATGGATGAATGGATTAAAAAAAAGCAACTATGATAGACACACACACACACACACAATGGAACATTACTTGACCATATTTAATAAAGGTGTGCATTATGATACATGCTACAACATGGATAAACTTCCAAAATATTATGCTAAGTGAAATAAGCCAGACACAAAAGGTCACCCATTCTGTGGCTCCATTTTTATGAAGCATCCAGAATTGATAAATCCATAGAGACAGGTGGTTGCCTGGTGTGGAGTGAAGGGAAAATGGGGAGAAAGTTTCAAGAGGTAGATGGTTTTACTTTTTTATGCTTGAAACAGTCTTGATCTAATAGAGTTGGTGGTTGCACCACATTGTGAAAGTATTAATGTCACCTGACTGTTAATTTTGTCATGTGAATTTCACCTCAAAGTGTTTTTAAATATGGAAACAACCAATAAAAATTGAATACAAGAATGTTTTACAGGATTATCTACCAAATTAAAAAGAAATAAGTAAGTTCAAACTTACACAAACAATTCTAGGGAGTATTTCCCATCTTCATAAGGCTAATAGATTAGGAAAACAAATCAAAGAGATGAAAGAAGAGACGCATTAAGAAGCTATTGTGAGAACACAGGCTGTCACAAGACCTACAGCAGCAGCAAAGGAGATGCCAAAGCATTTGATGTATCTTGGACACGTTATGAACATGAAATGCTGACTGACTGCAGGAAGTAGATTAAAAAATAGCTTTCAAATTACCTCTTGATTTTAAGGTGTATAAAGTTTTGGGTGAGGCTGACGAACTACAGAGAAAACCCTTTGAATTGATATTTTTTAAACTAAGTTAATAGCTACTGCTTCCCTCTACAACTTGAGCTAGTGTAAAATAGTGATGCTGTTAATTTTGATGCTACACATAAGTGTCACATTTCTCTTTAGAACAAATGCAGTTTAAAGCCCAGAAGCCTGGAATATAAGGGTCCATTTTCTCCCACCTGGCTCCTAGCAATAGAAGAATTTTAGTCACTGAGAAAAAATACAGGAAACACCTCAAAATATAAAAGAAATATACACACTTATCTTACTCATGTTGGACTTAAATAATTTGATAGTTGAAATTTTGCTGTTAACCTACAATGTTAGTAGTTCTAGTTAATAATTGCTAAGTAGAAACAGATCAGACCAGTCTTGATTAGATTTGTGATTTTAGCTTCTCAGACATGTCCAGCTAAGAAGAGCCTTATTAGAATAGCACACGAAAAAACACTATAAATAATGGTATGAAAAGGGATCAAATAATATTTATAAACATATTTAAAGATGCTTATTTCAATCGATATTGTATATATTTAGCCATACAGTTGCTCTGATGAACAAAATGTTTCATCTGTTTGTAACTTGGTTGGTTATCTTAATGAATACATTAGATCAATGTTTTATGTGTTGGTAGCTATACTACAATTACATGGGCTCAGGAATGGTTTCTGTATAAATTTTTAAAAATAATTTAAACGTATTTTTCTATACATTTCTCATGCTTTATTTTTTTAAAAAATTGTATAATTAAAGTCAAAATAATCATCTTTGGTAGCTTAACTTCCCTGAGGAGCTTAATGAGGTAAACTTGAGTATTTCATCCATGCCAAAACAAGTGCTGTGTTCTAACATCAAAGCCCCATATGAAGATGCAGGTGAAGTGTTGTGGTTTGTAACTTTTTTAACCCCTCAAAAACTGGGCAAACCACCCAAGAGAGCTGGCAGTCGTAGCACTTAATTTTCATTGCAGGGGCTATTTTCCCTTCCTCTGCCTTTGTTCTGTGATGAAAAGGAGACATGATTTCCGAGTTAAAATTTTTTCACACCTCTGATAAAGACATGCACACACAGACACACACACACACACACACAATCCTCTCTTCCAGGAAATATCCATCTGTTTCTACATAATGTCTGAGTCTACTTTATCTCCCCATGCCCCAGTCCTCTTTGAAATATATTTTGTCCTCTTTTTCTCTCTTGCTTTCTTCTCCCTCTGTTTCTCTTTCAGAGTCCTATTCAAGTTGGAAAAGCCAAAACAACTAGCAACAATTAGTGGCCTACAGCAGCTGCTCCATCATTACAGAGCAGTAACCGTTTTTGTCTGGGGGATGATCCAAATGGTGCCCTTCACTCCATCATCTACACAAAAACTGCAGTCTACAGTAGCCAACTCTCAATGTGCAGCAAATGCAGCAGCAACATTCTTCACTGAAATGATAATATTGCTTTGCCCTGAGCTAAGTGTTTCTGTGTATAACAATCTAAAGTTATTTTTTACTATCTTTATAATATAGTAACTCAAGACTTAAAGAAGTGGTGTTCATTATTATTTTGAACTTTTGAAAAATAGTCGACATGTGGAACCATTGTAATTTCTGCATCACCACACCTCTTTACCCTTAGTAACATCCAAAACACAACTTTTCCTCAGATGTATGGTTGTAAGGCATTAATTAATTTATTCACTGGACAGCTACTATGTACCAGGTTCTATTCCAGGTACTGGGTTTTCAAATTTAAACTTATGAAGGAGCTCAGCAGATTCAAGGGAAACGAAGACTAGTGTGGTCAAAGTACAAGACAAAGATAACAGTATAATAAGCTTAGAAGAGTCAAAGATCAGATGCTATAGGCCTTGCAATGGGGTGTGTGGGGGTACCATTTGGTAAGATGGTGACTATTGGGGTAGCTATGAAGTTTGTGGAGGGGAATTAGAAATAGTAACCAAATGTTGCTAGATACAATCAAATAGAAGAATAGAGCAAATCTTGTCTACCAAATACAATCTATAACACATTTATGAATATTCAAATATACCAAAACCTGGCTTTACTATCATCTGGTAGAATAAAATAGGTGAGAACCTTAATATCATGAAAACCTCACTGCATCAAGGAGGCTTGTCTTACCTACCTCAGGAAAAGTAATTCTACATCTATAGATGCCAAAAGTAAATGCAGTTGGCCCTTGAACAATGCAGCTTGAACTCCATGGGGTCCATTTATACAGGAATGTTTTTCAGTAGTAAATGCTACAGAACTACATGGTCCGTGGTTGGATGAATCTACAGAGGCAGAGGAACCGAGCATATGGAGGATCAACTATAAGTCACATATGGAATAACACCCCCACATTGTTCAAGGGTCAACTGTGCATGAAATGAAAATGCCAGTAACCTCAACTTGTTATTTTCTAAGTAATTATACATACATTAATATAAAATATATAATGTATAACATTAATGCATAACATTTTAATATTATATAGTATATAATGATTAGGTCAAACTGTTTTATGTCCAAAAGCAACTTTGGAACCCATTTCCTGTAATGATGTACAGGGTAACTTTGATTTTGCCTATATTAAGCCTGTAGGATTCCTTAAGACAGAGTTTCAGTGAGCAGCTTGTATAGATTTATAATATCTATGGAATAAATGAAATCAAGTTAAAATATCATGTGGAAATATCTTTCAAACAGTGGTGATGGTACCTATGACAAAATAGAATTTATTTTAATCTAACATGTGTATGATACTATAAAGTCATTGTTTCATTAAGCAACAATCAAACTTACTGCTTTGTAAAAACTTCAAAGGAAAACGAAGTTTCAAGTGATTCATTAAAACTCTAAAAAGGCAAGCACACTTCAGAAATAATAAACTGTTAAAAGCAAAAACTACAATCCAAAGAACATTAATATCTTTTTAAAATGAAAATGAAAAATGAGGAATGTTATTTATTTAGAGACAAATTAAAAACCAAAATACTTACCAGCACTTGTAGGATAGGTTACATGTTAAAAGTTCTGGATAAAATATTGTTGTATACAGTCACATGTTATTCCCCTGGGGGTTTGACTGGTAAGGTGTTTAATCAAGAAAGGCTTTGTGAAATGTGTGGTCTGAGTTTCTCCTTAGCATCAGGTAAGATCTAGACAAATATTTGGGAAAGGACATGTCTGTGGAGGTATAAAAGGAACAAAGGCATGGAAACAGAAACTAGAGAGCACTTACAGAGAAAAATCAAGCAATTCAGTTCATTCATTTATGACATGCTTAAAAGAATGTGGATGGGGCATAGATTTTTTAAAAGTATGTGAGAACCATTTATTGAAGATTTTGCAAAACAAAGTTAACCCCTACTCCCTCACTTAATCTTTATGTCCTCTCTCCCTTCATTTATTCCTCCTTCTGTCCTTCCTATTCCAATGCTTCCCACATACGTGATTATTTAAAAGGCTAAAACAATATTCCAATATAGGTGTAATGTTTAGCGATGTTGTTTTCCTGTAATTAGCATTCTTTCTTAATTGCATTATAAGCATTTCCTTATAAGTGTTTATGAATGCATTTGTCAGGATAAACAAGTTCAATGGTTTATTTTATTCTCCTGGGATTTGGCAGAAACTTAAATCAAATTAAGGATGATCTATATTGTCAGGCACCCATGCCCCAATCTGAAATTAATCAGAGGTTCTTTGTATCAGGGGAATCTAAGGCACAAGGGCTATATTTATGCTAATTTTTGTTAATATGGCTGGAAGGCATCAGAGGATAGTAGAACACAGAGCAGCCTTGGAGTCCTAAGAATAGAATTCATTTCTCAGCTTCACCAAAGGAATCATTCATACTATATAATACTAAAAAATTCCTTTTGTCACTTAACAATACATTGATGAACATATCTGTGGGTCAGCAATCATATTTAACTTGTTCATTTCAATACTTGTTTTAGATTTAATTGTGTATTGGCATAGGGTATACAAAACATTTTTTGTTGTCTACCTGTGTATACTTAAGTTGATTTTAATGTTGTATACTATTAAAAATCATGATATAATTAGCATCTGTTCATGTGGTTTCTTGAGCACATATGTGTGTATATATATGTATGTACATTTAAATTTGTTATTGGCAAATTATCCTGAAATAAGTTGTACCAATTTATTACACTAACATTTGAAGCAAAGACCTCGGAAGTTGTACACAACATTGATTGTCCTTCTATTTTTATTACTCTTCCATGGTCTTCTGTCATAGTTCTACCTCGGATCATTTACTGAAGAGAGATAGCTGGAGCAAGACTGCCTGTAATGTAACTAACATACCCACTAATAGATACAAAATGAATTTATACCTTTTTTGGTGTGGGTGTATTTATTTATAATTCCAACAATAAGTGTTTTGTGTATAGCATCATACTGGTTTACCATAAGTTGTCAAAATATTCTGATATATTTTTGCATTGAAGTTCTAATTTTTAAAAAAAATTGGAGGGGAGGTAATTAAGTTTATTCATTTTTTTAATTTATTTTTCTAATGGAGGTACTAGGGATTCAACCCAGGACCTCATGTATGCTAAGCACGCACTCTACCACTGAGCTATCATCTCTCCCCATGTTATGTCTAATTTAATGTACACTGATGTTATTAATAGACACCTTTGTTCCAAATATATTTCTTTTATGCATCTCTTCTCTGGTATATATATTTTAGAACACAATAAAACTTCAAGAAAGATATTCAGTCATAAAACAGAATGAAATCTGGTCATTTGTAACAACATAAGTGGACTTTGAGGATATTATGCTAAGCAAAATAAATTAGGCAGAAAGACAGCTACCACATGATATTGCTTATATGTGAAATCTAAAAAACAAACACGCACATAAGCTCACAGATATTGAGAACAGACTGATACTTGCCAGAGGCAGGGGTTGTGAGGTAAGTAAAATGAGTGAAGATAGTCAAAAGGTACAAGCTTTCAGTTATAAAATAAACAAATCATGGGGATGTAATATACCTTGTGGCCACTAGAGTTAATACTGCATTGCATATTTGAAAGTTGCTAAGGGAGTAAATCTTGAAAGTTCTCATCACACACAAAATTATTTAACTAGGTGTGTAGATGGATGTTAACTAGACTTATTGTGGTGATCATTTAATATACACAAATATAGAACCCTTATGTTTTACACTTGACACTAATATGCTGTATATCAATACCTCAAAAAATTAAGGCATTATTTTAAATACACATTTCCTGTACAAAGTCAAATCTTTTCAAATATTTCTGACCCATTTTTTTCTAGAAAATTAACAAAAATGTTATATTTTATTTTCTCCTCACAATAAATCTCTAAGAAGCTAACACAAAACTGCTTTGTGAAAGGAATAAGCCCATGTTATAGTTCAGTACACAAGTATGTCCCAGTCACAAAAAACCGTGTTCACTTAAGTCAAAAACGTGGCCTACACATTTTCAGCCTCTTCCATTTACCCAGAGCTGATAATGAGCCAGGACACCCTAGTATTGTGAAGCTGCTCTGTTTGTTCTTACTGATTTGCCATTCAATCTGATCGATTGGTACTTAATGCTGTGTTAGTTTTTAAATACTATGAACATTATACCTGATTAATTTCATTCCTTATCTAATCAGTCTCTGAGAATTTTAATTTCTACCTCAAAAGTCTTCTGAAATATGTCTATTTATCCCCATCTTCACATAAATATGCACATAAGTATTCTAAAGCAGAAAAATACCCTTTCTGTGAATACTAAAATGAATTCCAAACTCCTAAATCAAAGCTGTTTCAGATATTTAAAGGCATCAACAGTCCTTAAGGCAAAGCCCAAATTCATTTACATTACACAAAGCATTTTTTTTTTCTTACACGGTGTAGTAGAGCCAAAATAACTAGACTGAAATTTTGGCTCTAGGATTTCTAAATTTTTGGTTTCGGGCAAAAGATTTAATGGAATCTAAGTTTCCATCCACAAAATGGGTAGTATTATGATCCTATTGCATAGAGATTAGAACACTTATGGCACATATCAGTTTTCAATAAATGTTAGTCTTTCTCCATAACCTCTATCACTATCAGGCATCATCACCAAACATGTCCTCAATATTACAGATAGGTCCCTGCCCAATGTACTTTCATCTGGGGCTATAATAGGGAAGAACAAATCTGACTCCATATTAGATCTGTTCCTTTAGCTCTAACCCTGTGCTGTTTCCTGTGCTTAGTCATGCTGACTCTGCACTTTTTGTAAAAGAATGTTGCTTATAGCCCAAAGTATACAGGCCAGCCCATAGTCAAGGCTCTAACAAGGGTCTAACACTTTTCCATTCATACAGAGATAAAAAGTTGCAAAACTGAGAACATTTGTTTTGTTAGAGGTTTATAGGAACATCATGACCTGACCTACATGGACAGCTGCAAGAACAAAGGATTCTGACTCCAAGAAATTTATAACAAACAACAACACTCCCTCTCCTTTTTAGTATAAAAGGAGCCTGAATTCTGACTTAGGTAAGATGGTTTTCTAGGACATCTTCTCTGTCTGCTGGCTTTCTGAATAAAGTCACTGTTCCTCGCCCCAACACCTTGTCTTCTTATTTATTGGCCTGTCATGCAGCCAGCAGGATGAGTTTGGACTGAGTAACAGTGCTAATCTACAAACTGAAATATAGATACCAATATTAATATGCAAGTGTGCAGATCATCTTTCTTCTAGTTTTAGGTGTCCAACTGTTGGAACTCTTATTTTACCACAGTTTGGGCACTTGAGGTGGAAAAAACAGTTTAATTTGTAACACTGCCAGTTTCATGATACATGTTTGTGCCTGATATCAACATAGTCTGCTATGTAGCTGGAGGAAGTGAATGTATCCACCATACCTGCCTTCGGCTTTCAAAGCATGCTATACAGAAAAACTTGGACATATAATTCTCTATTTGACTTCCAACTTAGATTAGTCAGATGTACACAATCTTTAAACATTGCCCACATGTCATTCAAGTTCTCTAGCTTCTGCATAAGCCAGTGCTTCCCTTTCAATCTGTGCTTTATTCTAATCCACTCCAGGGGATGCTACAGCATTATAGGAGTTTTCACCATTTCACTGACAGTCAGCTCTTGCTTCAATCTTATTAATGAAAGATGTAGTTTGAGATTAACTTTTTAAAGAGTCTCTGTTCATGATTTTTTTTTAAAATAAAAATTCTATTTCTACTTTGTGGATGAAGAAAATTGAGCACTGAAATGGCACCATCTAGTTAGTTTGTAAAACTGTGGATCCTGGACTAGGAAGCAGTTTCCCTGGTACTGACACTGGTTTTCAGCTTCCACACCTTGGTGGCTAGAGTTTATCATCCCCAGAGAACAGGGGTAGCAAACAGACATCCAGACACAGGAGAGAGGGCTTGATCACATGCTCTTCATTATGTATATTTTCATTTGGAGGATTTACAGGAGAGAAAATTTATAGTGTTGAGATGGGGTCATATTCAGACATAATAAAGGGTGAAAATTAAAAAGTGATAGTGATACAGGAAGAACAGGCCATGAGAGGATGGCCATGTCCCAGGTCGCAGCTGAGTCTCTGGGACCGCCTTGCCAAGTGAGGGTCCTTGGCTTTGTGCAAGAACGATTTCAAGAGCATGTCATGGTGGAGTAAAAGTAGATTTATTCAGAGAGATGGACATTCCATAGACTGAGTGTAGGCCATCTCAGACGGCCAGAGAGGCCATGAGGCATTGGTGGCCAGTGTTAAAGTGAAAGTGGATACACACTCAGAGTGTGGGCCATCTCAAAAAAGCAAGAGAAAGGCCTAGGAGATGCACATTCCATAGGCAGAATGCAGGTGATATTACTCAGAAGGAAAAGCAGTGACCTTAGAGCATGGGGCCAGCTAAGAAAAATGAGATCAGCCACCAGGTGTGGAAGTTGTTTGTTTTTACAGGCTGGGTAACTTCATATGCCAGCAAGTGGGGAGGATTATTCCAACTACTTCAGGGAAGGGGCTGGAATTCCCAGGAACTGGGCCATCACTCACTTTAGTGACCTTTTATGGTCAGCCTTGAAACTGTCCTAGCACCTGTGGGAGTGTCATTTAGCATGCTGTTGTATTTCAATGAGCTTATACTGAAGCTCAAAATCTACCTGAAGTTGAATCTTCCACCATCGTGGTGCTAACTGCTGTATCATTCTTTTAGTGGCTGTGCCCTGCCCCCTTCCCTCTCGGGGCAGTGGATCAGTAGCTTCAGTGGGGTTGGATTAACATGAGCATCTCAGGAGTTTGGGAAGGACAGGACTGATAATGAAATACAATGAACACACCATTAAGAGAGAATAAATGCAAAGGTCTATACTGTTGTGTGAATGACATTCTGTGAGCATCTTAGTGGTTGTGTTTTGTGGCTCAAAGTAAACAGAAGTTGAAGTTTGCCTTTGTAATCATAAAATTCTCAGAACACACATTCTATATGCCTTTTCTCTAAGGTTACAGAGAATGCAAATACTGTTGATGAATCCTTAAAAGCATAAGAAATGGGGGAAAAGATAAAATATCGCCACTTAATATTCAGCCAAAATACTATCTTTATACAAACCTTTTTTTGAACACTTTTTAAGAGAAGTTTTCTTTTTACAAAAAATTAAGAGGAGGGTACAAAGATTTCTTATATACAGCTGGCCACCACACATGGATGCTGGTGTTTTGACAGGTTTTGTGGTGGAAGGCTAGATGATCAGATGCTTTCAAATGCTCATTTATATTTTCTAAATTATATGGCAAAAGCATCAGGTAAGAGTAAGCAGAGTTCAAACGATGTTGGAGTACTGAAGACAGAGATATAACAGTCATTTAGGACAGTCAGAAAGTGAGTATGCCAGGAAGTGAAATAGTCTTGCCAGAAATATATTTAAGACTAGTGAAAACATATCTCATATTCCATGATTTAAAATGGGATCTATTAGTGCCATCATCTCCAGAAACAAACCAGAGCTTCTGTACATGCATCAGAAATATTTTTAAGCAATTCATGAAATCATTAAAAATGTGAAATGAAGGAAGTGTGGGGGGTGGGTGGGGAGAGAGGAAGGCCAATAATCTTGAGAGTATTTTGAAATAAGTTATCTCTGAAAGGCTGAATTACAAGCAAGCATTACTTTCTTCTTTATCTAATCTTGTATTCCTTCAGTATTTGAAAATGAGAAGCACTTTATAATAAAAACAGTTAGGAGAGGGAGAGAGATTTCTCAATGATCCTGTGCAATCTTTTGCAGAAGATTTAGTACGATACCCACTTCCCTTCCTGATATAAAAAATTGTGCTGTCAAATTATTTCAAGTTCTCAACTGCAATGGATGAAGTTGAATCTAGCATAGTAAAAATGTCATCACTTGCTAATCTGTACTTGAAATTTTCATTATGCTATATTTTGTAGTTGTTTTTGGCTGAAGGCATGAATTTATGGCTACTCTGTCCCAAAGCCACTGGGTGTATACAATTTTTTTTTTTTTTTTTACTAATTTGTATTTCCCAAGACCTGTGGAAGTTGCTTTATGAAATAATTTTCCAATATCCCATGCTTCCACACATATAGAATATTTCATATTTTATTAATTTGTTTTGTTATATTGTTTTTTTCTGAAAATGATTTTTATATTCTTTTATGTTAATAAAAATTTATATAGTTTACAGGAAGTTACTACTTTAATGAATAGGACATTTGAAATAGCTGTTTAGAGATTTTTTTTCATAAGTACACCTAAAATTATATGGGGGAGCCTGGAATATTTGTATCTCAGGTGAAAAATGCTACAAGTTATTTTGTAAAATAATGTCAGTAACTAATCATTATATATACAGATATTCTTTTCCACACTTTTCCCTACTTTACCTCCATAAAGAATAAACTCAAGCTAATTGTTTTAAAATTTAATTTTTTTATATTAAGAATGTATTTTAAGGAAGCAAGAACCAAAGATCCCTTTAAGAGATTTGTCTGAATAAAGATTATTAAGAGTGTGAACAAAGGTATACAAGAAAAAGTAATATGGTTTACTAGTTAAGAGTGTAATCTTCCAATCTCTTCAATTTGTCCCTTCCCCCTCCCTGCCACTATACTGCTCACCTCAGCCAAAAAAAAATACCCTGAACCTATTTAGGGAGCACAGTCTTACTGTTTTGATGCTAAATATAATAAGCATATTTTCATTATCATTACTACCAAAATCTAGATGAAATTAAAAATCTGCATTCAATTGCATTCGGTAGGTAAGCATCTCAAACTGGCAAAGAATTAATGAAGTAGTTTCTGTGAAGGGGAATATTTAAATAAGGGTGAAAAATGAGATAGCTGTTGCTGTGATTTAAAAGACTGTTAGTTAATTCTATAAGGTCATTAAAAATATACTTCACTAAAGTAGAAAGTTCTTTTTAAAAGCATTATTTTAATATGCCAAAACTATCTCTTTATAAACTTGCACAATGATCTTTGTCTGTATGTTAGCATAAATGACAAAGTGAATAATGTAAGAAAAAGTCTCTATTGATTGCTATCCAGGACAGCCAGCCTATTATTGGAATCTATATAAATCATCTCTTCCTAAACTAATGTATGTCTTGGAGCTATAGTCAACTTGATAAAAGCTAATTCGGAGAAAACACATTTTCTATGTGTCCTTGATGGTATAACTGTTAGTCTATTCCTCACCAAATAATAATGACAGTGTTTTGAATATGTAAAAATCCATGAATAATGAATTTTGGTCTTAGCTTTTTATAGTATCTTAAAAATAGGAACATGTAATTTCTTTTCCCTCATCTTAGTTGGGGGGCTTTTCTTTATGGAGTGCATGGTCTATCTAATTCATATGCCATGTATTTTACAACATTATATTTGTACCTTTTAAATAATTTAATGATGAGAGTTAATCATTCAAAATTATTCTTCCTTTTTATTTTTATTCTTTAGTGTTCACTATAAAGTTAACCATTATACAGGCATAAACTTTAGCTCATTCTCAATTAAAAATTTAAAATATGAATTTATTGTCTGATTAAGTGGCCATATAGCTTAGTTACTGTCAATGAGCCACAAGAGTAAGTCTCATAGAACTAAAATGGTTTCTGGTGTATATTCAGGTTCCTGGTAATGGTTAAAATTATTTTTATTCCAGTTTCCAAGGCTTTTCACCTATTCTTTCTACTTCCTTTCTAAAAATACGTTACATTTCTTTGAGATGGGCAACCCAAAAGGTCAAATAAAGGCAACATACACAGGAGAGTGAAATAATTAAGAGAACTAGGTTCTTAATGACATTTGTGGCACTGTGTCAACTATGACATTTCGGATCTCTGATCTCTAATTATGTAAAACAATTCAATGCTTTTAATAACGACAGTGGCAAGTAGTCTGTTAATTTGTGAACCAAATCATTCCTGATATATTTCAATATTAGACCTGATCTCAAATAGATCTATCACAATAGATAAAAATTTCTTCCATTCTGCAGGATTGGCATTAGAGGATGTATGAGTAGATCAAACAATTTTTTAAATTTGTTTTTTATTAAAGTACCATCAGTTTACACTGTTGTATTAATTACTGGTATACAACAAAGTGATTCAGTTATATACATATTCCTTTTCATATTCTTTTTCATTATAGCCTATTACAAGATATTGAATATCTTGTTCCCTGTGCTATACAGAAGCTTGTTTATCTACTTTATATATAGTAGTATCTGTAAACCCCGAACTCCCAATTTATTCCTCTGCCTATCCCTTTCCCCCAGTAACCACAACTTTGTTTTCTGTGAATCTGTTTGTTTTGTAAATACATTCATGTCATTTTTTAAAGATTCCACATATTAGTGATGTCATATGGTATTTTTCTTACTCTTTCTGGCTTACTTCACTTAGTATGACAATCTCCAAGTCTATCCACATTGCTACAAATGGCATTATTTTATTCTTTTCTATGGCTGAGTAGTATTCCATTGTATAAATATACCACATCTTTATCCAATCATCTGTCAATGGACATTTAGGTTGTTTCTATGTCTTGACTATTGTAAACAGTGCTGCTATGAACATTGGGGTGCACGTATCTTTTCAAGTTAGAGTTCCTTCCAAATATATGCTCAGGAGTGGGATTGTTGGATCACATGGTAAGTCTATTTTTAGATTTTTAAGGAATCTCCATACTGTTTTCCATAATGTCTGCACTAAACTACATTCCCACCAACAGGTAGGAGGGTTCCCTTTTTTCCACACCCTCTCCAGAATTTGTTTGTGGACTTTGTAATGATGGCCACTCTGAGTGGTGTGAGATGATACTTCACTGTAGTTTTGATTTGTATTTCTCTGTTAGTGATATTGAGCATTTTTTCATGTGCCTTTTGGCCATTTGTATATCTTCACTGGAGAAGTATTTGTTCAGGTCTTCTGCCCATTTATTGATTGGGTTCTTTATTTTGTTTTTATTATTGAGTTGTATGGGCTGTTTGTATATTTTGGAAATTAAGCCCTTTTCAGTTGCATTGTTTGTAAATATTTTCTCCCATTCTGTAGGTTGTCTTTTCATTTTGTTTATAGTTTCCTTTGCTGTGCAAAAGCCTGTAAGTTTAATCAGGTCCCATTTGCTTATTTTTGCTTTTATTTCTATTGCCTGGGTAGATTGCCCTAGGAAAACATTGCTAAGATTTATGTCGGAGAATGTTTTGCCTATGTTTTCCTCTAGGAGGTTTATAGTATCTTGTCTTATGTTTAAGTCTTTAAGTCATTTTGAGTTTATTTTTGTGTATGGAGTGAGGGAGTGTTCTAACTTAACTGATTTACATGTGACTATCCAACTTTCCCAACACCACTTGCTGAAGAAGCTATCAAATGATTTTTGAGCAAACTATCAAGTCCTTATGAGCTCCATATTCCTTTCTAAGCAAGGTTATAGGGATTGCTCCTACTAATTAGCTGTGTGCTACATGATTAAGAGATGGCTTGCAGCTACATGAGGGGCAAAGGTGTCTAAAGCAATGATGAAAACTCAGGAGATAAAAGATGGAAGGCCAGTATGCATACTTAAAGAAACTCACAATGACCAAACAGGTGAAAAGCACTCAGTCATATGAATGGGATAGTGAGTGAGCTCCCCTGTGATGGCCAGGTTATGTCCTCATGAATCCATGAAATCAACCCCAACATCACTCCAATGCCAAATCAAGCTGACCATAGTAATCGAATAGGATCTTTCTTGAATTTTATTTTACTCTTTCCCACATCAATTTTAGATGATCTATTAAATGAGGGATTATATTAGTTTTCAAATGCTGCTGTAACAAATTACTACAAACTTAGAATCTTAAAATTACATACATTTATTATCTTACTGCTTGTAGGTCAGAAGGCTGAACTGCATTTCACTGAGCTAAAATTAAAGTGTTGCCAGGACTGTTTCTTTCTGGAAGCTACAGGGAAGAACTTGTTTCTTTGCATTTTCCAAAGTCTAGAGTTCTCCTGCATTCTTCAGCTCCTGAACCCTCTTCCATCTTAAAAGCCAGTAACACTGTGTCTGACCCTTCCTACACATCTCTCCCTCCCCCATCCCCTCAGTCTGCAAATCTCCATGTCTAAGATTATTACAGTGCAATTACAATTGAACTTCATAAAATATACACTAAGGCAACAAATTAAATCTTGGAAAAAATGTTAAGGCCTTTATGACCGACATTTTTGGATACATGTATTTAACTCTATCATCGTCAAATGTGGGTTGTCTAATTTTAGTTATTTGCCAGTCTCAATTTTGTGTATGTTTACACAAGTACTATATTCATATAAAGAAAAATCCATAGCTTAAAATCCCAAACATTTCCTTTTACAGAAACTTATACTAGAATCCAGTTTTGTGGTATAATAAATGATATTTCAAGGAGAAAAAAACCCTTGATACTTATTAAGTAAGAGGTTAAAATAAGGCAATATGAGTTTGGGATATATGGAGAATTCTTGCTAGTAATTTTTAAAACTTAAAGTCTAAAACTATGCTAAAATTAAAAAAAAGCTTATTAAATATAAAAAATGAATGAGGTAAATATACAAATATCTATATAGAGTGAGTTTAATAAAATACTAAGTAAAATTTGGGAGAAAATAATTTCTGATTTGGTATTCAAGGCACATCAAGACATATATTAAATGTAATTTCTAAAATCAGTTCAAAAAACGACTCAATCTTTGAAAGAAATAGAGTTTGCTTAGATTATTTTAATGTTTTGTAACAACTTTCCATTGGCCACTAGAGCATTTGATATTTGAACTTTAGTTCTAATGCACAAAGTTCAATGAGCAGAAGAATGGAAATATCTAGAGACAGTAGTTATGACTTTTTTTTTCCTATTCACAAATGATGGTTATATGAATGTCCCTAAATCAGTGACTGAAAATAATAAACACATAATGTTCCAACATGATACAAATCTTATCAATACACTATTTCAAATTAGATTTCTTTTTTGCTGAATTGACTTTGATTTTTACAGTGACTGAATTAATTATGAACCCAGGCAGAGATTTTTCCATGAAACTATTGTTTATATAATTTCACTACATACCTTAACCAATGATGTCAATTAATTATTGGCTAATACATGATGCTGAGCACTGTAACAGCTGTATTTTAGGGAAATATGATGTTAGATGAAAACATAGGCATTACTTGTTCCCTGGGAACCTCACATTCTTCTCAGGAGAAGAGACTAATACCTCAACAACTGGAGAACGTGCCTAATTAGATCGCTCATTAGAAACTATAAACTGCAGGACAATAAAGTGGCGTTCTAGCCAAGGGGACAGAAACAAGTACGGAATGGAATAATTAGGGAAAGATTCATAAAGTAGGTCATAGTTTGGATAAATCCTGAAAGAAAATAAAGAGAATAAAGAAGAAAATAATGGCAGGTGAGAGAGCTAATATATAATACATAGCAAAAGGTATGTGAGAAAAATGAAAAGGATGTATTTGGATTAAAATATATTTTGAGTAAGGTTATGAATAAATAGAGAGCAGTTTGTGAAGGATAAGAATGATTAGGTTATACGGGGCCATATAATTTTGAATTGATTCAACACATAAAATAGTTAATAAGAGCAACAGGCTTTAAGCAAAATATTTTATCAGAAGTGTTGCAGTGGATTCTTTACACCAACTGTGCAAAATATTAGCTTCCATTTTTAAGGACTTGGTCATTTTGTAACACATTAGAAGAGACATCCACTATTTCAGCTAAGCCATATCATTTCAAATGAAAAGGTTTTGTAAAAATATTATGAAGTAAGAATTGCAATGTCAACTGTCAGGAATATTTTCTCCTTCAAGTGAATGGAACCTGGTATTTTTGATTCTTCTAATTTGTGTCATGTTCCCATGCAAAACAACATGTGTAAAAAAGTTAATAAAAATCACAGTTCTTAAATACTTGAAAACTTCTCTGTTGTATATAAAGCCAAGGTTCAAATTGTTTTAAGTATTAAAATTGCCATGGACTATTTAGTACTTTATTGACTTATAAACATACCAAGAATTACTTCAATAGGAATTCCAAATGAAATCCTAATTTAGCTCAGAAGCCTTTGAGGGGGCAGGGGAAGGTGGTGTCAAATGATCAAAATGTATAGGCAGTTTCTGTCTAGGATGTAGCAAACTGAACAGAATATCATTCCACACTTTGAATCAAAAAAGAGCAGGATAACAGATAAAGTGAGTACTTTTCTTGAAACCGTCAGAACATTGAGGTGCCAGGACAAACAGTTGCCTAAATTCCAGGAGGAAACAACCTTTTAAGTAGACAGTTCACTTGTACAGAGCATGGTAGCTAGTGGTGTGAGCCACCATCTAGGAAGGCAAGGAGAAATCCGCTGGAGTTTCAACAAAATGCTAAAGGCCAAGTGTGAGACAGTGCGATGTGCTAGGACCCCTGAGAACACCACACGGGAGGACTATTTGCAGATTGTTCTTCGTGAATGCCCATCTGTATTCAGGAGAAAGTCGAGGCAAGAGCAGGTAATCAGAGAGCCTGCCTCAGTGGGGTAGGGGTGTGGAGGGGATTGGCTGCAGGAAAGACACATCGCCTCAGCCTAGCCTGGATACTTCCTCATAGGACAGGGGAGAGACAAAACAAACAAGTCTGCCTTTGCAGCAGGGGCAGGAAACAGCCCTAGGCCCAGGATCCTGTAACATTACAAGCACACCATAGTTAACCTAAGTAACCACAAAACCCAAACCCAGCTCTGTATCTGCTTAGATTGACTCAAATCCATCACTTTTCGCCTTAATGCTCTGACAGAAGTCAAAAACCAGGTGCTGGGTATAGGCTATGTTTGATGAGGAAGAACTGAATATTGATCAATAAATATACCATAATCAAAAATCCACTCTAATTACGTATTTTCAGTTTTTAAGGTAGTTGAGACAGCTGAATATCTATTTGAATTATGTCTCTTTGCAGTTATTACAGAGCCTGGATTCAGACATTCTTACCAAAATCTTCTGTCATCTTCATTCTTAGAATGTCTTTAATCACTCCACGGATGGTTATATTTAGAAATCTAATCTAAATCATATTGGCTAGCCTAGCTAGCAGATTCTAGACAGAGAACAACCTGGTAATACACTACAGTGCATTTAGAAAATTTGTTATAAACGTGGTCATATCTTCCTAGCATATGCAACAGGTTAAATTTTTCTGCCAGATGTGTGTGAGTAGTGGAAGGGTGTCGGGTGGAGTGTGGGGAGGGAGTTAGGAAGACTGCTAGTAAGCAATTTCGAAAAGTCAAATAACCAATTCGCTACTAAACACAATATAGCTATTCTTATCTTGTTTTTTAAAAGTGGTTGAGGACACTAATAAAAGTTGTGTTCTAATGAGTTTAAGACACTCCTGAATAACACTATGCCTTATACGTTTGCGAAACCAATTCGGTAGCAAACTTCCACTGAATTGTATTATATTTCCTATCTGTGCTGTTACACACAGTGGAATTCCCTTCAACATACACAACAACTAGGATTATTTGGTGCATTACTCCACCAGATCTTTACTTTAAAAAAAAAAGCATGACATTTACCAAGGAACTTTGATATCCAAGATGCATCAGTTGTGTGTTTTCTAAGGTGAGGATAAGCATCAGAACGAGAGGCCCTAAGGCAAGTGTGACAGGTTATCGGCTCTAATTACAATCAGTAGTTAGTGGTTCTCATTTCACAATAGGTACAATGTCTAATTTATTAGCAAGAGTATAGGTGCTAATTTTGCTTGTAAATGAAAAGAACAAGAGTTTTCAAATTAAATCAAGCAGCTGCTTCACAGTCAGCAATACTAATAGCTACCAACAGAACTCCAAGCCATTACTCTAAATTGTTTAATGAACTGCTTTTAATAAGTAGTAAACTATAATCCTGGTTCCTTCAAAATGCTGGGCTGGAGCTTAGTTACTCAACTTTAATTGACCTCTCGGTAGCTCCCCTTCACTTATTAGAGTAGAAGGAGACAAGCTTTAAAAATGACATTGCACAGAGATTTATATACCAATATATTTAAATACATGCATACTGGGTATATCTGTGATTGACATTCATGTTTATAATCTTTTATGTGTTCAGGCATTTTCTGCCTTTTTGTTTAGGATGTTTTTTAACTATATGTTTTAATTATGAAGGCCACTACTAGCCTACTCATTTCTGTCTATTCATTGTTACCCAAATAATATCCTCAGTTGATAAAAATGATGACGATGATAGAAAACAGTAAATATAATCTCAGTTTTCACAGATAACTGGACACTTCACACCTTGAAAACAGCACAGAACTCTCTTTTAAATTTTATAGTTTGTAAAATACTGAAAAGTTTGATATCAGCCTATGTTCTGGTAATGGGAAACTTTCTTTCTTTTGGAAGAAAATTAAGATCTATCTACCGAGTCTAAAATAACTAGAACTACTTATCAAAATCTTAGATCATTATCAGAACTATTAACCACTCTTGCTTTATTACTTTCAAACATCAGTTTGAAAATTCAAATTTCAAGTAGGAACTCAAAAATACTCTGAATAAATAAAGTATGATAGCATCTCTCGTATCAAAACTCTTTGGAGGTTTTTCCAATGAAATTTGGAAACTTCATCTTTTGCCTGTCTTCTATAATTAAAGTCTGTTAACTTTCTAAGTCACATCCATAATGAAGCAATATATTTAAAACAAAAATAATTCATATTGTCACCATATTTAAAATTATATCTGGAAAAATTAGATGGCTTTAGTCATAAAACTGATTACCAACAAATATAAGTTCTATCTACAGCACATGCAGAATTTTTGACAACTGTATCAGTTAAACACAAGAAATACACACTTTATAGTAAGTGTATTAAGGTTTTTTTTTTTTAACTAATTTTTTTTTCTGTTCAGAATTTACAGTGAAGGAATTAAGAGGCAGAGACATAAATACATTATAATTTTTGACCCAAAATTGTCACCTGGAAAGTGTTACTGAAAATTTATCAGAGAGGAGCAGACCAGGCACTCTTACCAGCCATCAGGTGATTTTTATCATATGAAAAACAGTAAAAGCTTAGAATTGTTTTGTTTTCTCTCCCAGTAGTCACAAAGGAAAATAGCTAAAAGCAATGTAGTATTTATAATAGCATTTAAAAATGCACATGAAGCAAAGATTAAGACAATTTTGACTAATAAGTCTATATAGTGTTACATAGAACTAAAATAATGTTCAAACAGCATATATATGAAGATTTTTTGATAAAATTGTTGAATTACCAGTCTTCAAAATTTATAATGTGGCTATTACTTGAAAACATACTGTTTATATAGTATTGGCTTTATTTCATAGATAGAACATTTAGAGCTGTATTTTCTTTTCCATAGATGGAACGGTTAGAAGTGTATTTCTTTTTTTCTTTTTTCATTTTTTTTTTTAAATGTCTTGGTAACAAATTACCACAAATTTAAACAGCTTAAAACAACAAAAAATTCTTACCTCACCATTTCCGTAGATCAGAAGTTCGGTACCACACGGATGGGATATCTTCTCAGGGGAATGCAAAGCTGACTCTCAAGGGTTGGTCAGGCCGAGTTCTCATCTCGGGGCTCTGGAAGAAGGCTGCTTCCAAGTTAAACTCCATAGCATTTAAGTTCCAGGCAAAACTCAGTTTTTTGCAGTTGCAGGACCGAAAGCACGGTTTCCTTTCTGACTCTCAGGAGGGCTGCTCCCAGGTCCTCCATTCTCCCGGACTCACTTGCCACAAGGTCCAGTTCACCTTCAAGCCAGAAAGGGCGCATCGTCTCTGAGTTCTCGTGTCTCGGACCTAGACCCAGATTTATAGAGTTTATGTGATTAGATCAGGCCCACCTGGATAACCTCACCCTTGTTAAGTCAGTTGATTTGGTAACTTAATTGTACCGGCAGAATTCCTTCTCAGAAGTACTGAGATTACTGTTTAATTGGATAATTGGGAAAAGGTGTGTGTACACAGGGGGTCTGGGGAATACTGTTTTGGAGATCGTCTTAGAGGTCTGCCCATAACAAGAACAACTCCATTTTTCCCAGATTGAATTCTTTCTTCGGAGGAAAATAGTTAAGTAAACCTACTTAGGAAAGTGTTCTGATATCAGGAAAGAGGATAAAGAATAAAGAAAACCAATCATGCTTACGTGGAGCCTCTATTTTGTATTTTTCAGAGAGTAATAATAATAAATCCCTTGAACTGATGTGAACTGAAGGGGAGGAGTGGGTAGAAGAGGAAAGTGTCTGCTGTAACTGTGCATTTAGGTCCTGGTTAGTGTTTTTGAGATATTCAAATTAAAACATGTAATTTATTTTTAATTACTTCAGTTTTCTTGAACATAGCAATAGGACAATGTCATCTCTGGATTGATTAGGCTATATGTGTAATGAATATGACCACTTCAAAGGGAAACCTTCTCTCATTTTATATAAAATACAGAGGCAATAAATGCAACAGAGAGAAACTTGATGGGTTACCATGAGTCAGTGTCCAACACATCCTTACAGGTATTCAATACAGGTGTATCCTGTGGAAAATTGAAGAAGAAAAGGAAAACACACACAAAAAATGGATGAGGTACAACCATTTCTACATCCCATAATAAAGTAAGAGGAAATATATTCTTTAACATGAAAAACACAATTTTGTATGTTTGCCACTTATCCTAAGCTCTACAATGATTTCAGTCTTCTAATGTATTGCCAGAAACCAAACAAAAAATCCACTCCAGCAAGGCATTTGGAATCTGTTTTTTTAATATATATATAAAAAAATGGAAATATATAATAAACAATAATTATATTCATATATATTTCAGCTGTATGAAATACATATGTATATATAATTTTATTTTCAATGGGAATCTGATTTTTATTACAGGAATTATTTAATATTTAACATATGCCAAAATATACAAGTATCTCTCTTCTTAAAGTTTGGATAGATGAATCAATTATGCAATGAAATCTTAGTTTTTATTTCAGAGAATATTGTACTTCAGAGAATATTTTGCAGTATTGGCTATTACTGAATATTACTCACATATTTGACCAGAATAACTTTTTTCAGGCCTCTATCTTAATTATCATTGAAAAATTAATCATCTAGACACAGAAATCTTAGGAAGTTTTCTTCTTCTCATGTACAGTTAAGGAATGTACCACATTCAAGCTTATCTTTAGTTTGTAAAGATCTATTTCTGGTGAGAATTTACAAACAAAAATTGAGGATGTGAAATAAGTGTTTCATATTATTATTTTCTTTTTGAAAAAATCATTTTAGTATGGAAATTTCAAACGTGTAAGTGTAAACAGAAAGTATAATTAACATCTGTATACCCTTAAGCCAATACAAAAATTATCTATATTCCACCATTCTTATTTTATCTATATCTGCTCCAAGTCCTGACCACCACTTGCTGAAGATGATGAGCATAATGATGATTAGTTACATATAATTTGCACATATTTAAATTCAGAACTTTTAGCTGTACTACAATTTTAAGAAATTAATTCATTCACTTGACCCACTCCACCAAACTTTCATTTTCATCTCTCACAAAAGGTTTCTACTTTTACTTCCTTGTCAATACTCTCAAACCTGCTAAGACAACTACTGATCTGTTTTTTTTTTTTTTATGTTAAGTTAGTTTTGACTGTTCTAGGACTTCATGTAAATGGAGTTTTATAATTATATAAAATGAAATTGTACAGCATATATTCTTTTTATTGAGGTATAGTTGATGTACAATATTAAATACATTTCAAAGGTACAACATAGTGATTCATAATTTTTGAAGGTTATACCTCATTTACAGTTATTACAAAATATTGGCTATTTTCCCTGTACTGTGCAATATATCCCTGTGGCTTATTTTTTTTATACTAGTAGTTTGTACTTCTTAACCTCCTATCCATGTCTTACCCCTCCCAGCTTCCCTCTCCCCACTGGTAACCACTAGTAAGTTCACTGTATCTGTGAGTCTCTTTCTATTTTGTTACATTCACAGTTTTAGTTTTTGGATTCCGCATATAAGCAGTATCACACAGTATTTGTCTTTCTCTGTCTGACTTTACTAAGCATAATACTCTCCAGGTCCATCCATATTGTTGCAGATTGCAAAATTTCATTCTTTTATGACTGAATAGTATTCTACTGTATATATATACACACACATCACATCTTTATCCATTTATCTGTTGATGGACACATCTGTCATCAACACATAGCTTCTGTATCTTGGCTATTGTAAATAATGCTGCTATAAACATTGGGATGTATATATCTTTTGAAATTAGTATTTTTGTTGTCTTTAGCTATACACTCAGGAATGGAATTGCTGGATGTTGCAGTTCGGTTTTTAGTTTTTTGTGGAAACTCCATGCTTTTTTCCACAGTGACTACACCAGTTTATGTTCCCATCAACAGTGTACAAGTGTTCCCTTTTGTGTCTGCCTTTTAATATCAACATGTCTTTTAAGGTACAACCATCCTGGTTTTCCTGGGACTGTGCTGGTTTTAGAACGGCAAGTCCCACATATCAGGAAGCACCTCAGTCCAGGTAAACTGGGACTGTTGGTCACCCTATTGTGTATCCATCCATGTTCTGCATGTCGTTACAGTTTGTTCCTTTAATTGCTGAGTAGTATTTTATTGCATCCATTTTCCTTTTGAGTGCCATCTGTCTTTATTTTTTCCTTTTCACAGCTGTGAATAAGCAGCTATGGACGTTCTTATATAAGTGTTTTTGTGGATAAATATTTTTTATTCCTCTTGGAAAAAATACTTCAAAGTGAAATTTCTGGGTTAAAGCATAGATAATCTTTCACTTTATTAAAAAATACTGTGTTCAAATTGGTAGTACCACTTTATATTCTACCAGTATTGTATGACTGTCCCAGGTGTGCCATGTTCTTACCAAAATTTGGTATTGTCAGGGCTTTTAAAAAAAATTTCAGCGATTCTGGCGGGTACATGGGTGGTATCTAGTGGTGTCTCAATACGGTTTCAATTTGCATTTCCCTGATGACCAACTATATAAAACATCTTTTCATATTGTTATTGGCCGTTCACATACCCTCTTTTGAGAAGTGTCTGTTCAAGTTTTTTCCACTTTTAAAAATAATTAAAATATTTTTCTTTATCATTAAATTATATGAGTTTATATAAATTCTGAATATAATACTTTGCCAAATATGGTTTGCTGGTATTTCCCCAGATTGATGTGCCTAGACTTTCTTAATGATGTATTTTGATGAACAAAAGTTATTTTTTATTTTGATGAAGTGTATTTTGTCAAGCTTTGATTGTATGGTTATTTCTTTTTGTGGCCTAAGAAATCTTTGCCTACAAGATCTGCACTTTCTATACTCTTTCCAATGTTAAATAGTATTCCTCTCCTCATATGTATTTCTCAATGCCATGCCCATCTCTCCAGCAGTGCTCTGGGACACCTGATACAATTTCTATAAAGAATATCAACTTTCAAAAATGTCCCCAGAATGGTTTTCTTTAGACAGCTTCTGATCTTAGATATGCTAAAATTACCAAGGGATGGAGTTATTATGAGTCATGCTAACTTCTTGGAAAAGGGGAGAGGAAAGGGAATCTCTAGGAGAAAAAGAACCACATCAGTATCTCAGCAAATTGTCCTGACCTGTTATTCCCCTTGAATATATTTGCATGTGGGAAAGAAAATGTATTTGCCATCACTCCATCCTGGTCTTTTACTTTATGGTGGTATTTTACAATATTCCACCGCTTGACATGAAATCATTTTGGCTCTGTGTCTCAGTCATCTGATCTTCGTCAGGCTCTCCACAACTAGCTGAACACATATTCTGCTTTGCCTAGAACAATCCTTGTTTATACATTTTGTTATATCAATCTATGTGGATTAGCTTTTACTATTTTAAACTTTTTTATCGTAATAATTGATATTAGCAATAATCTGGGATGAGTTTGGTGGATTGGTGCTTTGTCCATCCAAGGTTTTCCATGGTCTCAGCTGGTAACATATGAAATGACTGTGCATTATGCCAAGTTCTCATTTTAATATGTAGTCAAATATGAATAACTACCAGCAATATGCCTTCTCTTTTCCCAACTCTTGGCAGAATTAGCTAGCCCTTCTCTTTTAAGGACAACATGCTGATAAAATGAATTACAAGGGGCATGTGTGGGTAGGGTTAATCAATTATTTCTGGCTATGACATAGTAGTATTAGATGTTACATCCTGCAATTTGATAAAACAGCCAGGTGTGCCATGGTTCATGACGAGGGCTTTAACATGCAAGATTCAGTCAGTGGTGTCAGTGGGAAATATAGTGCAATATTAATATCATTTGTCAATTATGCATAGGAAATCAAGGCTGATCAGAGTATAGAGAATAGCTTGAGTGCTCAACGGTTTACATTATATTGGTGTAAAATCTCACCATTTTATATTTTCTTTTGCTTCATAACACATTAACATTTTTTCAATATACTCTTTTTAAATACTAATCTTCAAAGAAAGATGTTTAAGAGGTACTGATTTTCCATTTCTTAGAAATATTAATGTTTGAAGATGTATGTGTAATCTTCAAAATGAATGGAAAGCAAAGTCTCTTCACTGACTCGGAAACCAGAACAAAATCTTAGATGAGGCATTGACCACTACTTGAAAGTAACCTTCATTTTAGAGAACCAATGCCTAATGAAGACAATTTAACACATACAGCTGCAGAAAGTGCATTTACTTATTACTCTATAAACATGACTTTTATTTCAGGTTAAACTATCCCTCTAAAGTAGTGTTACTCATTTTCAAGTCCAAATTTTTTATGCAAATACTAAAAGTGAAGCATTATCTTTATTATGTCAGCTCTTTCAGGAGAAGACAAAAGATGCAAATATCAAATGATGTTCAGTTTATACCAGTGTCATCAGATGCTTCAAATAGACATAGTTTCAATCATGATTTGAGTTATCCATTTACCTCACAGAATCAAAGTAAAATATTTGGAATTTCATCCTATCAATATGTAACATGAAACTACTGTGGATGTGATTGCAAATTTAGTTAAGATATTCTAGATAGAAGATAAAATAATTTATTTTGTAGCATAATATAAATAATATACTTATGGTAAAATAAAGAAACATGGAGAAGAAACATACTTAGGATTGGTTGTGGTGTATACAAAACTCATATTAATATATTTCTAAACAAGCATTAGTCATGTACCACTAGTAATAAGAGCTATTATTAACAAAATGTATATATAAAATATATAAACAAAATAGCTGAACTGTAATTTTTGTGTGAAATACAGCATCAAATGTAAAATGTACATTTCAGCATGATAGTCAAATGCTTTCTGTTTTTGTGACCAATCATTAATTTAGAAGGGTCTGAATCTTTATTACAGATAAACTAACTAAATAAATAAATAAATACATAAATAAAACAAAATGAGAGAGTCCTACTACTATTATATTTGACATTTTGAAAACAATTCCAATAAATTTTGGCTTTATTTTATTCAAAACTATTTGGAAAGCTTTAATTTAATATTCAAATAATGGAACAAAAAAAATTTCAATTTTGAAGACAGTGTTAATATGCAGTTATTAAAAGCAATGCTAGAGGAGCATATTAAACTACACAGCTGCAAGTGCAAGGGAGGAAGAAATAAATTGAGAGAAAAATATGTGTTGCAGTTTTTTTTTCTGGAATTTTATAAATTTGCCTTGGTAAATAACTTGCCAGAATGATTTTTTGATGAAGTTTCTATATTTAATTGATTAATATTTTATTGCAGAGTAGAATAAAATATGATTTAGAAAGGTTTTGGTTCTATAAACAAAATTTGTTAAGTTATTCTAAAGAATCATAGGCATGTTACATGATAAATTTTATTGTAATACTATTTGTCCAAGAAAGCTACTCTGAAATGAGACAAAAACAATTTTATGTATCAAAATAATTTGTAAGAAATATGTAAATTTCAATATAAAAAAAATTGAGAATATCTTTTATTTTCAGAATTTTCTCTAAGCTTACCCGAGACTTCAGCTACTGGAGAGTGGATGAAGTTCCTGTAAAAATATAAGGTATAGAATGGGGTTTATTAAAATGGTCTAGAATATTAAATTTATTATTCATTAAGTATAACTTTGGAGAGATTGTAGGTAATTTTCACAAAATTAAAAAATAATAAAACTATATAAAAAGTATAAGTTCTAGAGAAAAGTATAAGTAACAACTTGTTAAATACAAACATGGTGGAGAACTTTCTATTACAGGAATAATATCAGGAAAAATTTTCTAGTAAGTTATTTTAAATGGAAAAAAGATTTCATGTATATTTTGTATATTGGTAAATCATTTCACTTGTAAGAAATAATTTAAATAAACATATTTTGTATGTCTGTCAATAAAATACAACCTACTTACTGGCCAATAAATAAGTATGTCAAAAGTTAGTTATTAGTTACTCAATGAACACACTTTTCATCTCAAAAGCAACCACATTTGCCTGCTTCTATCTCATACAAAGCTTTTGGGGTAATAGTTTCCTTATGCTCTCCAAGAAAGAAAAAGTGAACTCTCTTCCTAATTTTGAGAGATAATGCTTCTTAGAGTATATTTCTCCTCCAGAAATGAGCTCAAGCATCCAAGGTTCTAAACATTGGACAGACTTTACTCTGAGTTTACGTAGATTTTGTATGCACTTCTCAATCTTGAGATGAGCCTTAAGGTAATGAGCTTTGTGCAAATCCCATGTGGACAAGTAATGTGAATTGGGTTTTCAACTCCTCTCCATTTATGTCCACTTGGTGCCTCAAGTCATCATTTCCCCAGTCTCGGTTTCCATGGACAGGTTCCTGCCCATATTCTCAGGGCCAGCAATATTCAAGAAAAAATTATTCTGACACCATTAAAACAGTGGGGAAGACTTCATTCAGAACAGCTGTGACAGACATCAGACTTCACAAAAGGGGAGAGCGATCAGGTTCTACTCAGAGTAAAGACAACTGTGACTTACAGCCAATGAGCAGAGTGAGGGGAATCAAGGGGATGGAAAATTAAACAGCAAAGACAGTGAGGATTCCTGGTAAACCAACTTAACCTAACCAAGGTCTTGTACATCCAATGTGGGGATAAGGAATTTGATCAGATAGTAAAGGTGATGAGACATCAAAGGTGCAGGTTCTCCCCTAAATAACTTAGCAGGAGTCTTGCTGACGCTGGGCTGGGCAGGCCAATGACGGAGTGGAGGCTAAGACTAAAGCTTAGTTGAGAAGTGGGCTCAGAGGAGTCTGACTAGGGTTTGGTGAAGGAGCAAATCTTTGTTAGAGGTGACCTACATGTTGATGTTTCAGCATTTGATCTTCATTTGACCATCCCCCTTTCAGATCCTGTCTGCTTGGGTGAGTTGACCAAGTGGGAAGCCACAGAGTCCAGTTCATTCACTAGCTGAAGCTTCTCTGGTTTCCTGACACCACCTCCTGGCCCGCATGTAGACTTCCTTGGCTTCTGATTAAGTGTATGAGACTGTTCCTGCTGACATCCTCTCTGAAATGTTAATTTTTCTTAAGAGAAACTACTGAGTGTGTTGATTTCTAAAAGTCTACAATAATTGCAGTATTAGCCAACCTCTGTCAATGTTACAGTCAATGTCTCAAGTGATGAGAATGTTATAATGAAACATATATTACTCTCATATAGCTTACATCCTGTGGTAGGATATAAAAAATCAGTATGTAAGTAAATGCATTATTAAATGTTTGACACTGGAAAAAACAAGGAGGGAAAGAACACATTAAAGAACAGATCATACATGTTATTGATGCTTGCCAGAGCCCAAAACAAAACAGATACAAATCAATTAACTTTAAAATAGAAAATTATTTTCAGGATACTTTATTAGAGGTAGATATAACACAGTAAATAGTATATTCTCCTTTCCTAAGAAGTGATACATTTAAAAAACTGAATATTTCAAATTAATGAGTTTATGATTCAAAAATATTCTAAAACTGATCATTATGATAGGTGCAAGAAATATTTCAAGATAACTATATACCTGCTCTATGTCTAATTAAAGCACTAAATAGTTATGTGCTGGTGGCCACATTTTTCAAAATCATGCAAAAAATTGTGTATTTTGCAATACAAGATCTCCCATGAAAGTGATATCCACTCTCTCTTACCTTTACCAGACCTCAGGTTTCAGTGAGATTAGCATTTACAATTTCCAGAGGTTTCACCCAAGGAGAGCACATAAATTGGAGGAGAAAGACCCCTGAAACAAATAAAGATTATTATTACTTTCAATCTTCATGGTATCTAAATGCAAATCTGTTCTTTGCAGAGTTTATAAATTCACTTACATTAAGGTATGAATAACTGATCAGTCTAAATTTTTGCTATCACCCAAAGTAACTACATTTAATAAGCCCAGAATTCTATCCAAAAATTATTTTTAGAACATTGAGCCATTGATGAATAGGGTGAATGGATTTATGGTGCTTTTTTGTGGATTGTAAATAGGAGTCTTTTGGGGGCTTTTGAAATAACATTATGCACATACTTAACTATTCATAATACTGACAGTGTGTAGAAATGGAACAATTGCTCTCCTAATGGAATTGGCACTGAGAAATACATTCCATATTAATATTTGTCTTTTATGTCAGTATCTAATATTTTCTAGGTAACCATATTTGGATTTTTATTTTTGTATCTCCTTTTTTGGAAAATAAGTTTTGTTATGATATTTCTTTGAAATGTGTAACAGTCAAAGAAGAAATGAATCCTCAAATGTTAATAAGTTTTATGCTTTCTATAGATTTTGATGTTTGTAGCATCCAGTTGCCTAAATTAAACAATTATATGTATAAAGGCATCAAACAAAAATTATCCTGCCATTACTATTGATCATTGTTATAAGAAGTGAATTAGTATATCTTATGAAAATTGAGAAAATATTTCCATTTGATTTCTTTTTCACTTTTAGTTAACGTTTAAGGTAATAGGAATACTTATTAAAATAAAAACCTATTTTATGTTACTATTTTCTATTTTTTAACTTATATGTAATGTGAAATAGAAATTTGAAGATATTTAAGCCAGATTACTTCTATTATTTCACTATTATTTTGGGAAATTTGATCATTTCTATCTTCTTTAGGGTTTTGAATGTGTAGGTAAGTTTCCCCCAAAGGCATAAAACAAATTTAATTTTAGAACAAATGGTCATGCCCTCATTTTTTGACACATTATGAATTTTCACAACTCATATGACTACCAATCCAGTATTTCCAACTTCCAAATCCAAATCAGTAAGAGACCTATTGTTCTAACACAGGGAGTTCTGCCACCTCATAATAGGAAGTCAGCAAGAATGACCACTGTGGGCTGTCAGGAGATCTTGGTCAAGGTAATGGAAAGCAGCATCATCACAGTTAATTGTAATTTTGAAATTAAAAGAGTGAGGGCTGGTGTGGGTCCCAGGGTTGGTTAGATGGTGAGAAGATCTGAGATTCAGTGAGTGACATGGACACTTCCTTGATATCTGGCAGATTACAAAGCCGAGATCTGATTCACAAGTGCTTTCTCCTTCTTCCTTCCTTTCTACCTGTCTATCCTTTCTGTTTTTTTCTTCCTATGCTGATACATTGCCTGTGATACTGTCAGTGATAAACACAGCTAGGCATTCCTTAAAGTGGTGAAGACAGATTTTGTTCAGTAACCGCTGACAAGAAGGGAAAGAGCTGAGCTCCGTGCCCACTTGTGCAGAGGTGACTGGAAACTTTGAAGGGGGAATGAGGGAGGGGAAGTTTGGGGCTCCGGAGACTTAGAGAGGAGAAAAAGTACAAAGATTGGTCGGCATAAATGTGATTAGGCCAGCTGTGTCTGCAGGCTGTTAGTTAGCAAGTCGGGATTCTATCCTCCCACAGAGACAGGGAGATGGAGGCCTTCTTAATCATTACATTTCAAAGGACTAGTTCCCAGGACCTTGAGAGAGACGCTTCTGCATTGCAAGAGACATATTCAAAATTGCAAGCCATTTTTAGTGAATACTCTAAGAAAGGGAGGTCAGGGCTTATTATAAGAGTTGGCTAGAACAAACAGTAAAATAATAAAATTTCTGGGCACTGTTGGGCTTTCTCAGGCAGGTATTTCAGTGGGTGGGTAGTGGCGGGTGCTGCAGTATCAACCTGGAGACCCAGCCTTTTGCTGCTAGAAGCCGTTCTAGAGTTTGGTCAAGTGTCTTAGTGCAAGGGTGTGGACAGAGTTATTTAACAAAGTTCTCCAGTTTTCAATCTTTCTGGTTCCCTCATTCCAAATATAGAGGGGAGCAGATTCCCTAATTTCTGCATGTGTAATAAAGGAAAGGTGTTGACTGGAATTTTAGTAAGAAGTCAGAAAAGCCTGTTGTCGACAGGCT
The DNA here is from genome assembly GCF_048773025.1 of Camelus bactrianus. NCBI lineage: Eukaryota > Metazoa > Chordata > Mammalia > Artiodactyla > Camelidae > Camelus > Camelus bactrianus. The sequence goes on from NC_133540.1 coordinate 39,793,223, forward strand.
TATCCAAAGTTTGGTCTCATTTAATCACACATTTTCTCTCATACCCAAGCCTGACTCTTACCTGTGATTATAGTTACTAATCACTGCAGTCACTTACTTTCATGGTCTTTTCTTATCTATTTCAGTGAGTTACTTTTGGGGTAGTATTTTACTTTTCAGCTTTTTAACTCACCATTAATGTAAGTGTATATGTGTGTGTTTTAACAATATAATTATGGATAATAATGTTAAGTCATAACAAATGACATATTGTTATATTAAAATTTGTGTTTAGAGTATTTTGTTTAAATTTTAATAATGATAAGTATAAAGCATAATAGACCAAAAGGAATAAATTAGAACATTATACATGGAATTAATAGCCCTGCTTTCTTACTCTTGAAGATAATCAATCCAGTCACTTTGTCTATTCTAAAACTTAACTTTTGAAAACTATAAATGGAGTGAGTGCATTGATTAGTCAAACTAGGTTTTATATGGGAAAAAATTCACTTATTTTGGTATTTTTTGTGATATTGATCTGTGACATCCATCCCAGGGGAAACTATTCTATAGTTAAAGATCAGATAACATGGAAAAGAAATTTAATATTTAAAAATTAACTGGTGCTGACTGTGAGTTTTGGATTAGATTAGAGAACAACTTCTTGACTATTAAATAGATCTCTGTCTAGGAGGCTTTTGCTTGCCTTGGGTGGCTAGAAGAGCTCTCCCCAAGTCAACCTTCCTTAACTGAGCACATTTTGCTCTCTTCCAGATGTCATCACACATCAGTTGCTGCTTCATATTTTTCCTCAACATTGGATCGTTTCTCACTTACTCAGCAACCTATTCCAGATCTAGTCAGCAAATCCATATCTGTCTTTCATCTGTTCACCACTTTATCCACTAATTATTTACTTTATGAAACATCATTACTCTGATTTGATGAGTGTGGCATCACTCATTATTGTATAGTTTTAATATAAGGATTATCTTCTGAGATTTCTATGCGAATCATTTAATAATGCATGCTATTTCCTAGTTGTATTCCTCATGGAAGAATGAATTCATCCCTTTTAAAGCCTGATGACAAATTTGCTTTTAGGTAGGCTATGAGGCAGTGAAAACAATGTGAGTCAACATCATATGTAATGCCTCTGGTTCATTAGAATTTAGCATTGTGAGTAGTATGACTATAAGTGCTCTATGCTGCTGTTTTACCATAGCTCATTATGTCTGAGAGTTTTACAAACTCATCTTTAATGTTATACCAAGGATGAGTATAAAGTGCATCAATATTGCATGGTATTATAAAAAAACAAGGAGCAGAGATTAGTGTGTTAAACTAAGGCAGTTATAATTAGGGAGTTTGCTTTATAATCTAGATGACATCATTTAAACTACCATATTAATTTGCAAAACCCAAAATATAATTGTCTCTTTTCTAATGTAGATAAATATCATTATGTTCAATTCAATATCTTCTTAGTTGTTAATAAGTCATAAAATTAAAACATTCCCTGCATTTTTCTTCATTGTTCATCTTAAAATATTTCAATGTTATATCTTTGTGTAATCAGTTGTAAATGGTTATATGTCTACTGGATATAACAGATAAAGATACACTCATAAACATGGCTTTTAATTCATGCGTGAACTTCAGTATGAATACTTGACTCATGTTACATAGACTGAACTAAGTTGTCAAGTGTCAGGGACTTCCCATTGGCTTGAAGTCATCTGTGTGTTATACCTGATTTATAACAGTGGTTCTCAGTATTTTCAGAGGCCCTGTAGAAATTCTGAAACCCTTTTGTGGCTTAGTGAGGCCAAAACTAATAATTTCATTACAATGCCATGTTATTATTTGCCTTTTCTCACCCTCATTCTCTTACAACTACCTATTTCCAGATGCTCCATCATTTGTGATATCACAATGGTTTGAATGCGAAAGTGGAGATGAGACTTCAGCTGATTTTTTTAAGCCAGATATTGAAGATTTGAAAAGATATGAAGCCATGTCACTATTCTCATCTTTTTTATTGTCTAAGACATTGTAGTTATTTTTCATTAACTTGTAAGAGGTTTATTGTTGTTACTTTTAATGGGTTAACAAATAAGCGGTTTTAAATTTCTCAGTTTTAACTTCTAGTATAGTAAATATTAGCCACATGAAGACAAGCTCCTTGGTGCCTTCAACAGATTTTAAGAAACAAAAGAGCTCTTCAAACTAAAAAGTTTCAGAAAAGTTGATCTAGAAGACAACCATGGAAACTGATTTTTTTAATGTTTCAATTTTCTTTCAATACCTAAAATATACTAATACGAATGATAACCATAACAACTGGTTCTGTATCTGTTTTACTAAAACACATCTCTTTTATCTCATTAAATTTTTCTTTTACCTAGTAACTTTCAAATTGAGAAGTACTCATCTTGCAACTTTTGCATATGATTTAATTGCTATTCACAGATATTTTTTCTTGCTTGTCGTATATTTGACTCAGACAGGAAGAACGTGGAATGTTTCTCATGGACTTGAGGTCTGTTCTGGAAGTTGAAAAAAGTAAATCTAGTTTGTAGCAAATGTCTAACTGTCTGTTTCCACAGCCTCTGTGTCTATAAGGAAAATTATAATTCATTCTTTTCTGTAATATCAGTATTTCCATTATTAAATATTTTCTTTTTAAAGAGTAAGAGATAGCTTTAATTTTTTCAAAGGTGCTTCTATTTAATAGGCAAACTACAAATAGACTGTATGGCATTAAACGCAGAAAGTAACCTGATTAAATATTCTGATTATATTTTATAAGTTAAAATGTGAAATATTCACTATCAATTATTCATACATAACAGAAATACTTGCTACTCACACAAATACTATAAATGGCATGTTCCCAGGATCTTGAGTTTGAAAGCCATTAAATGAGCAATTTATTCTTCTGAAAACCTTCTATGGAATTTCATTTTTTACTGGCCCTTTCAAATCAGAATAGTAAATAATTCAAGAGGAATTGGTTACGAGAGATACAGAGTAAGTATGTTCACTTTATGTTTAAATAATTTCAATTAAAATAGAGTTTATGGTCTTTAAACATGTTTAACGTTAAAAAAATCCTAGGTGAAACAAAGAAAAGACAGCTGGGTGTATGTATGATTAAATAGTGAGAACAGTAGGTGTAGGAGACATCTGGAGTTTGTAAGTGATGCATGAATTCTTTTTTTGTGACATCCTCCACTGCCACTCTGGGGAGTTAGGAAAGTGTTGAGTACTACTGGTGGAAAAAAAAAAGATGAAAATTGCATTTTATATGACTACCTCATTTGCTCACAATTTGATATTGTATCCTATGATGTAGGAATTTTGCTTGAGATAAAGAATGCTGGTTGATACAAATGAAACACAAAGAAGCATTTTATAAATCCTTATTGACTAGCTAAGTATAAAGTTATGTTGAACATATCATAAACTAATATATATTAAGATCAAGTGTATATATGTGCTTATTAAACATTTAGGTACAGATTAAAACTGAACTCCAATGAGGTTAATTTTAAAGACTTGATCATATTTCATTTTTTTCCTGTCTTAAGTATGTAAAATGCTTAAGTGTGCTAACAATGATATAAATTTTCTTATGTGGCAATTTTACTTGTTTTTATAACAGTCATGTCTTACATTTGAAAAATAAATATCCTAATAAGCTTTCTTGTAATACTCTTTTGATTTTCCTTATTCCAGCCACAATAGCTATATACAATCCCATAAGTAGAGGAATAAACAGAGAAAGACATTATAAAATACAACCGTTTCTATCATCTGTCTTGTATTGTCCCTGATAATTCTCTTTTAAGTAAATCAGATTACAGAAATTACATTTACATGTGGATCAGAAAAAAGACACAAATTTCTGACTTTACAGATGGTTGTTTTTCTTAATTATATGGATAACAGTTTAGAAATAACTAATTGGTCATGCCTGACAAGTAATAGCAGTTTTTCCAAGATAAACAAATGTTCACATTTTTCATACTTAATCAGAGTCTCTATGTGCAAAAATGACCAAATGTATCATCTATTCTGAGCCTCCTGTGTTGTTTTGTAATAAACGACCATCTGTACTTTGATTTGACGGAGTTTGTCTGTGTGTGATGACCAGAGAATTTGATTACATGGCAGATGGTTTTGGGAGAAGAACTTGTCTTTTTAGAAGTAAGCAGACAAGCACTTCTCAATATTTTGTCCATACTCTCCCGACTGGCATCTGCTACTTTTGACGCAGAAGTAAGATCCAAGATACCAGTCAGCACCTTGATGTCATTCCCTTTGCTTTCCTAAATCATAATAAAATGTGAGGAAAAGCTTGTACATAGCATAGCTACTGTCACAGGCATGCACATATCAGAATGTCAGGCTTATTAATAAAGGAAACGAAAGTGTGCGTCCACGTTTGTGCCCTTGGTGTTATTAACGTGGAAACCCATGTCTGGCTCTGCCTCTCAGTCACCAGCTGACACTCTGCATTCTCCTAGGTATCTGAGTTGTCCCTGCTGCTTAGCTTCTTGTCAGGCACTCTCCAATGCAATCAGAATCAGAAGCTGTTTAGTCAAATAAAAATGTATTCATTTAATAAAATAACATACACTTTTGCACAACATCTTGACATGTTTAAAACTAATTTATACAGTCCTTTCCTTTGAGCTTCCTAGTTATCTTATGCATGAAGTACAGACTTTATCACTACGTTTTACAAATAGCTGAGGCTTTGAGAGACTGAGTTACTTGCCAGAGGCCATTATTTATTAACTAGCAGAGCTGTAACTACAACTGAGGATAAAAATAATTATTGTTTATTCTTATAAACTTCTCTCCCACTAAGTGATCACCTTCTTGATAAGATAGTTGGTAGTATGACTTCTGCTTATTTCAATTTTTAGCAGATGTTTTACAAAAGCAAAAATTAAAACCCCAAAGTTTTACTAGTTTTCAAAAATGATATTTTTATGTCTTAAAATAAAATTTTAGACTTCTGTCAAGATTTGTGGAGGATGACCTCATGGAAGTTCTGCTGGGCTAAGAGACTATTTCCCTTCCTGTGAATTGTGTCCTAAATCTTGAGAGAACAACATTGATGATCTGACTTAATTATGAACAAAATTTCAATAATCAGATTAAAGGAATAGAACTGTGTACCAGTTGGATTAAATGCCAAATATTAGAAAATAAGGCTGTTTCAACAAAATTCAGGCTTCATAGGCGTTAGAATATCAGGGCATTTGTACATGCCTCAGGTAATGTTTAAAACATCTAGTTTATTGGGGATAGCAATTAACAAACATCCTAGATAGTTTAAGAAAGTAAGATGTATCTGAATATATAGCATTTTAAAGTATATTAAAAAATTATTGAGTATAAAAGATTAAGGCTTCATGTCAAGAGGGGAGTTTTGAAGTCATATGTTATCCTCCCCACCAGTATAATCAATGAAACAATTGAAAAATACAAATTAATCCATATGATCACTAGAAAAAAGTAACTGGGTCAAAGATTATAAAAAATTTTTAACAAATTTTCAAGTTTATAAAAAATTTTTAACAAATTTTCAAGTTTTAAAGCAGATGGAGCAAGATCAACAAAATAAAGCAAAAATACAGAGAGGAGACAGTTAAGTTGTGTGAGATGGTTGTTGATTGATTTTTCCCTAAGAACACCAAAAATAAAACAAAAATAAATGAAAACCAAAACGAACTATCAGCAAGTGATGGAGTACTTACTGGAGTGATTAAAATGGGTAAAGAACTATCTAGGGTTTAATTGATGCACTCCAAGGATGCAGCTGTATTTTTCACTCCAAACTGTTAGGTGTAGTTCCCTTGGTGCATTGGTGTCTGGCATGTAAGTGCCTAACACAGATATTTTGGTGATAAAAAAACCAAGCAAGACCTCAGGCAGCTCCATTTCATCATAGTAGTCAAGAGTTGGATACAGATTCTAGATGCTGTGCAGAGTAGAAAATTCCTAAATTCTTCTACCATGATAACATAATTTTTTTCTTTCTCAGTTAAAGGCTACCAGTCTTTGCCCTATACAGTCAGTTTGAGGAAAACACTGTATTCAGACAAATGAAGCAGACAGAAGGGAGCTCTCCTAGAGATGCACTGACAGTCTCAGGTAGGTGCTTGCTGGTCTCCCTTTGCTCTCTTGAGCAGACATAAAAATGTAACTCATAAGATAAAATTGAGAAAACATTTAATAGAGACTGTATTAAAATACAGCATAGAGACAAGAAGAAAAGGTCTATGATAGAAACAAGGGCAGCTTCTCTGAGCTGAAGAAAATTTTATTTGGATCAACTTAGTGTTAAGAATATTAAAGGAGGAGGAAAAAAAGGGATGCATAGATATATAAAAATAAGGTCAAATTGAATATGCTCTTTTGGCAAAGTGACCATAACAAGAATTACAAAGGAAATAGCTGTATTAATGAAACTATTTTGTTCTGTATCTACAGCACTTAACATTAACAAAAGCACTGACAGACTGTCATATGTGTGCTCGTGAACTCCAATATATTAATCCTCATTAATCTGACTCAGTTTGAAGGATATTATGTTCAATTACATACTTAATAATTTTGAAATCTAGATGGAATAGTTTTGAAGAAATAAATGAATTATGCAAATGTACATAAAATTATCTTAGGCTAAATGACGAATACATGTGAAATAACAAAAAAACTAAACAAACAAAAAGCTAAAATGCCCAAGCCCTCCCACAGTCTTTTGACCTGCAAAGGCATTTGCACAAAGATTGCCTGTAAAAACTGAAGTAAAATCAAGCATAAAATGACTTCTTTGCCTCTCGAAATTTCCAACGCAGAGGTAAAAGTTACAAAAATTTCAAGTCCATTTTACCTTAGTATTACATAAACAGATATAGTTTATATACAATGCAAATCCTGAGCCAATCTTGCTTATCAGCATGGAAACAATAATTCCAAATAAAATAGATGTGAATTACCACCAGTATGGCATTGAAATGATTAATACAGTATGATCTTAGATTTAGTTACTGATTCTACACTGCACTTTCTTTTTCCAGTATTTTTTTTAGCCACTTGGATCGACTCTATTCTATTTTTCCTCCCACTTCCTGAGTATAGTATAGTTCAATATTCAGTCATTAGTTTTTCCCTAGGTTGGTCTGTATTTTCTCCAGGGTGTTAAAATCTAATGTCTTGATTTCCCATATTTATCTACAGAGTTGCTATTCCTCTTAAAATTCATTCTCTAACATCAAATTTGTTCCTGACCCCTTGTCCCATGCAAACTCCATTTGACATATTGCAAAAAGATTAGTCATTCTAGAAAATGTCTTTGCCCTTGGCACTGCTCCACATCAGAAAATTTCTACATCTCCCATTTGTTTGAAAAACAAAAAATAAAAACAAAACCCAGGCTTCTTCGCTTGACACTCAGATCTTTTCAATGTAGCCATCACTAGCAAACTTACCTTTCCATGTTTTTGCAAAAAATATTTATTCATCCAAGCTCTTTTATTCCTATTCCTCATATGAATCTCACACATATGACACTCTCCTCTTTTGCCTACTTTCCTTCTCACTTGATATCTGCTCTCTTGCGTTTCAATTTTTTTACCTCAACTTCAAGTTCGAGTTCATGGTTGATTCCCTCTAAAATCTTCCCAAGTTACCAAGTTCTTTATGACGTTCTCTTCCTATTTTTCATAATTAATATGAAAATACTAATTATTTTGGATCATAAAAATGTCTAATAAGTAGGTATTGAATGCATGTACACAAGATTTTGAAGGTATAAAATTAATCTCCATCCACAAAATGACTCAAACAAAAGCAAAGGAAAATCATAGGCAAAGGGAGGGTGTAGAGATGTTTTGGTTGTCATGGCAATATATCCTTAGGAAGCAACGCCCTGTGAAGTACTTCTTAGTAGATCAAAGAGGAAAAAAAAAAAAAAACAAGGTAAAATGAGGACAGAATTATTAAAAGTAACAGCAGAATCTATTTGGAAAAAACTTTTATAATGCGCATGACTGCCATTTAGACCTTCTGAGGCAGTGTTGAGTATAGCATTCTGTCATTAGTAGATGATAATTCTCAGATATTCAAGTATACATCAGTTATCTTCATTTCATTCCTCTGAAGAAGTTATCTCAGCAATGTTGATATTTTGGGTGGACAATTCTCTGTTGGTAGGGGACTTTCTTGTGCACTGTGGAATGGTATGTATCCTCTATGGCCTCAAGCCACTAGATGCCAATAGCATCATCGTTCCCCACATTTCCACCATAGCTGTGACAACCAAACGTGTCTCCTGAGATCGCCAAATGTTCCTTGAGGGAAAAAGAAACTGACCATGTTTGAAAAATTGCTTTAAAGGATCTTTAGGTATAAGACAGACAAAGAGGATTTTTCTAAAATACCATTGTTTAATTTGCTTAGTTAATAACTAACATGGTAATAAAATAGTTCAGGACATTCTTTAGTATTTTTATCACTTCAAAAGAAGAATAAACTTAAACTATTAAAAATTAAATAGCAAAATTTTATACCATATTTTAAGTCCTGTAGTAGATCATGTGATCACTACAGAAATTGGAAGAAATATTTTCCTACATTTTAAAATTCATACTCTTGCTTTGATATTGAGTATAAGTGACCTACTTTTAACACTTTTGCTGCTCCATGTTGTATATAAATCCCTTTCCTATATGGTGTGTAGTCAAATCTAAATTTATATTTCTGAGAGTCTGTTCCTGTAAGAAAATGAATGTAGAGAATTGCATTTTGTATCATTTTGTAGAGGGGGAAAATTATTACAAAAAGTAGGGATAGCTTTTGCATTAGCTGGGCTTAACAGCAAATCTCCCTTTGACACAAAACTCAGAGGAAATTCTTTATTCTTATTTTCCAAGTCTACACAGCTATTTTAGGAGACATCAAAGAGATTTACTATTGGCTAGTTGGGGTGTTTAGCCCTTTGGGGATAATTTGGGTTAGATAAAGGTACACTGACTTCAACTGAGAGTCCCATTTCTTCCTATGCCAAAAAAAAAAAAATGCTAAGAAGAAATCTTTTATATTCATACCACAGGCAACTAAGAAACATAATCTGGAGAAAAGTCTCTATTTTAAGACTCCATATTAATTTGACATACTGACTCTCACACTACTAGCACTGGCCATAGCTAACCTGAGGGCCAACAGCAATGTCCTTCACTTCTATGATATTTCATGTCCAATTATGTGCAGAAGATCCAGTAATTATAGCAAAATGTCCACATGCTTATAAAGAAGTTCTCAAAGTTAAAACTGTGTAGAAGCTAAAACATGTTTTCTTTCCTTTTACAATTTTATGTTTTGACTGTTTTTTTACTAGAGCTCTGCTTTTTCCTCCCACTTCGAGTAACCCAGTTTTCTAGTATGTTTTTTCTACCTGAAAACTGTCTAGAATTCTACGCCATTACACTTGACAAGCTTAAATTCCTTCTCCTTATAGTGTCTCCTCCTTACAGTGTCTTATAGAATAAATATATAACACATAGTCATTGGTGAATCAAAATAAGCATTTTATAAATAATAAACTGTAAATATAGAGACAGCAGGATGGGAGTCATATTCAGTTTGAAAAAAATGTGGACAGAAAGTTAGGATAAACCGGACTTACAAAGGTTACCTCAAATAGTTGGTGATTATACTTGCTCTTTTGTATAATTTCTGATCTAATGGAGTGTAATGTAGAAATTCTGAAGTGATACACAGCTAGGAAAGGTTTAAAGAACATATACATAACACCTTATCTTATAAGTTAGGAAAAATCTCCAGAGATACCTAAGTTATCGTGCAAAGGTTACAGTGAGTATCAGCTGTGTGTGTCAACTTGGATAGGCTAGAGTCTCCCATTATTCAGTCAAATACTAACCTGTGCACTGTTGTGAAGACACTTTCTAGATGTTATTAAAGTGCATAATCAATTGACCTTAAGTGAAGGAGATTATCCTAGATAATAATGAATAGCTCTTATCCAACCAACTGAAAGGTCTTAAGAACAGAACAGTGGCTTCAGCTCACACTGAGAATTTCATCTTGCCTTTCCTGATGGCTTACTTTGTGGATTTTGAATTTGCCTCCACAATTACATAAACCAATTCCCTCCAACAAATCACTTTGTATGTAACTGGTGGGAAATAAATGCAAGGGCCTTCTATCTTAGTAAAATTTCTAGAAGTTCAGTGGTGTGAGCACGTTAGATGTCCTTTCTAAGGTAAAAGATAAGTTGTTGCATTGAGCCCAACCAAAAAAGAGACTCATGGCTTAGTGTGTGTCTTTGGATTTCGGAAGCAACGTATTCCTCCTTCAAGTATGCTACTCCAACCCGTCACCAAGGACCTGAAGAGCTGCTCCTTTAGAGTCCAGAAGAAAGGAAGGCTCTGTGATAGTGGCAAGCTTCCGGGGAGGCTGGTCTGCCACTTGGGTCATATGATCCAGCAGATGCAATGGTGCTTGAGGTGTGAGTGGTAGTGAGATGCTGAATGGAGCCTTTGACAGGCAACAGGTAAACTGCAGAGAAGAGTCAGGATTTTGGAGCAAAGTGCCGTCAGCCTCTGCAGATAACCACTCTCCTTTTGAGAAACACCTCTTGACCTGCTCCTGGGCCTTAGTAGAGACTGAATGCTTAAGCATCAGTCACCGAGTCACCATGCAACTTGAGCTGCCCATGATGAACTGAGTATTTTCTGACCCACCAAGCCATGAAGTTGGGCATTCTCAGCAGCATTCTAGTTTCAAATGAAAGTGATATCTATGATACTGAACTAGAAGCAAGCCCTGAGGACACAAGCAAGTTAGATGAGGAAGTGGTACAAATGCATATGGCCCCCATTCTGCTTCAGGACCTTCCCTTTATCAGCCCACACCTATGGCCTGGGTAGCCTCCTATAATTAGTTGACTGAGCAAGAGAAAACTCAAGGATGTTTTATGGAGTGTCCTGCATAGCATGCAGGCACCACCTGAAAGTGGCTAGCTGCAGTGTTCCAGGCTCTTCCTGAGACATCACTGAAGGACGGTGGTAAAGGGAAATCTGTCCTGTGGACAGAGCTTCAAGCAGAGCACCTGGCAGTGCATTTTGCTTGGAAGGAACAAGTGCCAGAGGTATGGGTATATATCAAATTATGGGCTGTGGCCAAAGATTTGACTGAATAGTTAAGGACTAGGAAGGAATGCAATAGGAAAATTTGTGACAGGAAGGTGCTGGGAAGAGATGTGGTTGGACTTGCGGAATGGGCAAAGACTGTGAACATATTTGTGTCCCATGTGAATGTTCATCAAAAGGTGATCTCTGCACAGGAGTTTTATGATCAAGTGGATAGGATGACATATCAGTGGACACCAGTTAGCCTCTTTTCTCAGCCACCCCTACTATCGTTCAGTGAATTCAGGAACAAAGCAGGCATAGTGGCAGGGATGGAGGTTATTCATGGGCTCAGCAACACAAGCTTCAATTTACCAAAGAGAACTGGCTACAGCCACTGCTAGGAGCCCAATGCCAGCAGTACAGACCAACAGTGACTCCCTAATATGGCACCATTTCCCAGAGTAATCAGTCAGCTACCTGATGTCAGATTGATTACTTCGAACCAGTTCTGTCATGGAAGGGGCAGCACTGTATTCTATGAGACACTTATTCTGAATATGGATTTAATTGTCTTGCACACAATGGGCTCTGCTGAATTCCTATCCACCATTGTGGTATTCCAAATAGCACTGTTTCTGATCTATGAAGTAATGATCACTACTTAAGCAAACTGAGTTTAGCAATGGGTCCACATTCATTGACTTTATCAGTTGTACCACACACTCCATCATCTAGTATGAGTTGGCTTGATGGAACAGAGATATGGCTTTTTGAAGATTTAGTTACAGTGTCATACAGGTGGTAATACCTTTGGGGCTGTGGCAATCTCCATGAGGCTGTATATGCTCTAAATTAATGACCAGTATATAGTGTTATTTTTTTTCCATAGTCAGTACTCATGTCTGGGAACCAAGGGGTGGAAATGAGAGTGGTACCTTGCACTACTGTCAGTAGCAAAATTTTTACTTCTTGTCTCTGTGACTTTATGCTCTACTGGCTTAGATGTTTTGGTCCAAAGGGAGAAATTCTTCCATCAGGAGGCACAACAATGATGCCATTGAACTAGAAGTTGAATGTGTCACTGTCTATTTTGGTCTCCTCATATCTCTGAATCAATAGGCAAAGAGAGGACTTCCTATACTGACTGGCGTCATAGATCGTGACCACCAAAGGGAAATTGGATTACTAAACTGTCAACTTCCACTACACAGTGGAGGTAAGAAAGGATATGTCTGGAATACAGGAGATTTCTTAATTCATTTTCTAGTATCGCCATGTCTTGTAATTAAATTAATGGAAAATTACAACAACCCAACTAAGGTAGGACTGCTAATGCACCAGATGCACCAGAAATTTCATGAATTAACATTTAGGTCACTTCAACAGGCAAAGAACTATGGCCAGCTGAGGTGCTGGGAATGATAGTGGAAACGTGGCTATAAATATTAGCTATAACCTTATGACTAGTTGCAGAAATGAGGACTATAATGTCTTTAATCATTTATTCCTTATTTTGTTATGGATATATTTATAGATAGAGATATATTATGCAATTAAAAAAATTTTTTTTTAAAAATACCATATGAGATCGCTCATATGTGGAATCTAAAAAAACAAAAACAAAAACAAACAAACAAACAAAAACAAAGCGTAAATACAGGACAGAAATAGACTCACAGACAGAGAATACAGACTTGTGGTTACCAGGGGGGTGGAGGGTGGGAAGGGATAGACTGGGATTTCAAAATTGTAGAATAAATTACACTGTATAGCACAGGGAAATATACACAAAATGTTATGATAACTCAAAGAGAAAAAAATGTGACAATGAGTGTGTATATGTCCATGAATGACTGAAAAATTGTGTTGAACACTGGAATTTGACACAACATTGTAAAATGATTATAAATCAATAAAAAATGTTAAAAAAATTTTTTTTCTTCCCATTCATCTTTTTATCATCTATTATAAGATGTATTAATGAGAGTTAGCTTTACATCACAGAATTTGATACAAGATAAAGAGAAGAGTAAATGCACACAATGTGTATCCTCCTCCAGGAGAATAGTGAACTGGAAAAATATGACTTTGTTATTGTTTTTATTTGGAGAGTAAACATATGTTAAGGAGATGCTGACATGGGTTGGACTTTAATGGTCAGTTTTATGTATTAATTTGGATAGGCTATAGTACCCCATTATTCAGTCAAACACTAATCTAGGTGTTGCTGTGGAGATGTCGTAGGTGTGGTTAACATTTACAATCAGTTGCCTTTAAACAAAGGAGAGTAATCTGTGTGGGCCTGATTCAATCAGTTGAAAGCCTTTAGAACAGAACTGAAGTTTCCTGGAAGAAATTCTGTCTGTGTGCTGCATCTTTAACTCAGCCTGAGAGCTCCACTCTTCCTTTCCTGATGGCCTACCATATAGATTTTGGACTTGACTAGGCAGCCCTCACAGTCACATAAACTAACCCCTTCATATACATCTACTACTGATTCTGTTTCTCTGGTTGGATCTTGGCTAAGAAGTTTCTTAAATATTTTGTAGCACATTCAGGACAAAAATAATAACACAGGACTCTCATGAAATTAACCAAAATGTTATTTCATAGACTAAATATCGAGCTGAGTTATATAGATTTTCTGTGGGTCTGCTCATTTAAGCTCATTTTATCATTATTTTATGCCCCCCAAAATTAACTAATTCATAGATCAAAACAAAATTAAATAAACCTGACTTAGTTAATCTGCTTTAAAAAAATCTTTCTAGAAAGGCATCTCATTTTACCTAATTATGGCAACTGAGGAATATTTGGAAAAGATTCACGCAAGCTAAGTGACAGTCAATCTTTAGTAGCTGAAACAAGGAATCACTTAAATGTGGTACATGTAACACTAAGAATGATAATTATATAATAACACTCCTGAGATTAAAAAAAGACACAGCAAGAGAATGAAATTAAAAACTGAAAAGAAGAATAACACAAACAACATTGCAGATACCTATGGCACTTTCATTAACAAAAGGACTGATGGGATAAAATATGCACAGTCATGTGCTCCTGTCTATTATTACCCATTAATTCCACTCAGTTTGAAGGGTATCACACCAAGAAAATCTCGAGAAAGAAATGCTAATCTCCTGACAGTCAGTCTCTACATTTTCTGAAATTTATATATGAATCAACAGAGGATTCTGCCAAATGCAATTCCATTTGCTCTTCTGATCACAATTCAATATGGAAATAAAAGAGAAAAAAGAATATAAGGAAATTGAACTAGAATAATAAATAGAAAGAAAGCAAGTATTATCCCCAGAAACAATAAATACATCTTGAAAAGCAATATGCTGAGTCTTTATATACAATGTACCTTTTTTCCCTTAAAAACTGTGAAAGCCAAACCAAATGATTTGCTTTATGCACCTGGCGCCAGACACAATTAGTCATTTCTGAGTATCCTTGGGAAAGCACAGCTTTTCTCAGGGATGTAAATGCTTTCAGCTCATTTCAATAAAAGACATTTCTATCCTGTAGCATTCCTTTTTGAGACGGTGGATTTGGAGCACTTAGATAAAACTAAACTCCCTGTGCTCAGAATGTGATCACAGCTGCTGTGTGGGCAGCGAGCAGAGAGCACAGGGGCCCTAGAAACCAATTGGAGAGTTTTGATATGCTTTGAGTTAACAAGGGAAGCCCAGGTGATGCTCCTAGATTCCACAGGCCAGTTGGTAGAGATGGGAATCACTCAACAAACAGGGCTGGCTTCATTCTCAAAGTCAGCTCCAACCATCACATCAGGCTGCAGACCCAACTGCACTGAATCGCTAATTAAGTTATCAGCAAACAGAACCTTCAGAAACCTCAGCTGCATGGACTAAAATAGAAGAAAAATCTAATGAAAGCACAGGAGCATTTTTGTTTTGCCTTCTCTCAAAACGATGAAATTAGATTTTTTTTTTTGTCTCTGCCTGCCTCTGAACTATGAAAATAGCATTCCCAATTTCACACATTACCTCTTCAGCTACCATGAACAATGTGGCACATTTTACTCAAGTTCCTTGTCATTAGTGCCACCTTGAAACAACTTGAAATTTTGGTTGTTTTGCTTTTTTTAATTGTATTTACTTAAAACGTAACAATCTTCAGAGTAAAGCATTCTTTGAAATCTAAGATCATATTCAAATAGACAAGCTGTTTCTACTTCTTCCATAGCCAAGTATAATCTTACAATCAATAAAATAACAGGTGGTTAGTGCCTGATTACCACAGGAAAAGTGATATGTTAGCTGGCATATCTCATTAAATAAATCTCATTAAATAAATTTCATAGTACTTTATTAATCTAAAGCAAAAGAAGGTAGGGTGAAAGATATTATGTAAAGCAGTCATGGAGGGGAAGTAAAATGAAAAAGGAGTGTGTTAAAATATTTAAAATTCAGAAGTACCAGGGCAGATCTTCCGAAATATAATCCCAAGATTATATTTTAATCTTTCTTCTAGCTTTCCCCAAAGGGACCTGTGGACATTTACCAGGGTAACTGTGCACTGGAAAAAGGAAAACAATCAGATTCTTTGGGGATCCCCTCCCTCCACAAAAAAGAGGTATTCTTAAATGCAACGCTTGAAATCACTCTCTTGGAGATTCATAATGTCCAGTGGCTTATTAAAGACTCTGATAGATCTTGCAATTTAAAAATAAAAAACAAAACAAACCATCAACCAAACTGTTTCAGTTTGGCTGTGTGAACCTCAAACTTACATGACTACTTATGTGACACCCTTCTTTTTTTTAATAAAAACTTATTTCATCAAACAAAAATGTTATTCTGAGCATTTGTTTGGGGAAAAGTCACTAGATTATTTACTTCGCACTCCAGCTTTATTTGAAAAATTGTTTTTTATTAAATTAGCTTTTTTAGATTATTATCATATTTGTTTGGAGACCCCTCAAATACAGTACAATTGTCACTGTCACTCCTTTACAGGTTTTACTCCCTAACCACTCAGATTAGTTTCTGTAGAAACTCACATTTCTATAGTCATATTATTCATTATTTTTCAAAAGACTATTTTATATCATTTTCTTTCTTCTCACACCTCTCCCGTCTCTCTCAATGCTGGTGATTTTGATTCTTATTTCACTGAGAAATTGGGAGAAATAAAATAGACCTACTCATCTTTCCATTAATAATCTATCAATCTATCTATAGTCAATATCCTGATTTCCCATGTGTTGTAATCAAATTACAAAAATGCTTTTAATCTAAAAACAAACAAAAACCTCCTTGATTCTCTGAGCCCCCACATAACTGGTTGTTACCACATTCATATTTGCTTGTTCTTTTTCAACACAGTCAAATACTAGTTCTGACTGAGTAGTTTACTACTCCTAATAAATTATTATCACTGATGTTACCAAACCTTCACTGGCCAACCCCAGTGATCAACTTTAACCAACATCGTACTTGAAGTTAGGAAGTATGTTATACAATACACCACTCCTTCTTTCATGAGAACTTTTCCATGTGGATTCCCAAACAAAACCCTCTGCTGGATTTCTTTCTTCTGTGACTCCTACTCAGTTTAACTAGTGACTCCTACTCCTACTCCCAGAGTCTATGTGCTCACTCTTTGATCTTTTCTTCTCTCTTTGGAGTTGACGACACACTTTCCCATGGATTTGAATTCATTTGATAGATTTTCAACTCTCAAATGTGTATCTTGAGTTCATAATTTGATATTTCCTCTTCTAAACACCTTCATTTAAATATCAATTTGACATGTAAAACTTAACATAGTCAAAATGGATTTCCTGGCTCAAAAACCTGCTCCCCCAATATTCCCTGTATCGGTGGATGATACCAAAACCCCAGGACTTATTCTTGTTCTCTCACTCCCTGAAATCTTACATGCAGTCTATCAACCGCCAGGTTGCTCAGCCACCTATAACCTGGCTGCTTACTGTCTGTAAGCTTAACCATAAGCTTTTAAATATGACTTTTAATTACTTACACTGCTGCTAGTCTAAACCATCATCATCTTTTCCAAATCACTTAAAAGCCTATTAACAAAGTGATCTCTGTGATTTCACCAGATTTATTACCTATACTCTACACAGAATCCAAAGCAGTCTTCTAGAAACATAAACCAAATCTTATCTCCATCCTGCTCAAAACTCTCCAGTAGCTTCCAATCACAGCTTAAAACCCAAATTCTCTAGTTTATAAGGCTCTACTTAATATGACCCCAGCCTAGGTTTCTGGCCCTGTTGCCTCCCTTTTGTTTCCCTAGTATTCTGATTCATTCTGGCCTTGCTACCCTTGAAACTGCTAAGTCAAGCTTCTCTGCTTGCGAGGCCATTGCCTTCCCTGGCTTGGTCAGCTTCTCTCTTGAAGTGTATTTCTTTCCCCTAAGGTCATTTCTGTCCACACGCCTTTACAATTATTTTTCCATAAGTAATATCTTTCCTTATTTCTCTCCAAATAAAGGATAAACTTCCTACTAATGTTAGTAGACATGAGTAGACTCAGTCAGACATGAGTGGTGAGGACAGCATTCAGGGAGGACCCAAAAGAGACTCAGTCCCACCTCTTGCATCTTAACACCTAACTAATAACCTACCACAGAGAAGAGCCTAAAAACCACAGCGGGCAAGTCCCCCGGCAGAGCATGAGTGAAGCCTAGGCCCCCTTGTCCTCAGATGACCCTACCACGCAGAAACACGCATCATCTGTGACATAGTCTGCCCATACATTAATTTCATTATAACAAAGCAAATTCTGGGACACACATGCACAGTTCCGGCACCTGTTACATAATTCTCAACTGTCAATCAAGAGGTGACACAGTCTTCATGCAAATCCAAGACAAAAAGTTAAGCTTCTCTGCTTGCAGGGCCATTGCCTTCCTTGGCTTGGTCAGCTTCTCTCTTGAAGTGTATTTCGTTCCTAAATAAACTCTGCTTATGCTTTGCTACTGTTGTGGCTCCTCAATTCTTTGTTGCGCCAACAACAAAAACCGAGCCCAGGGGCGGCCCTGCCGTGGTCTGCGGTAACACTAGGACATACAAGGCCCACGGTGATCTGACCCCTATTTCCTCTCAGATCGTATTTCTTTCTTCTGTTTATCTAGCTCACTGTCCTCCAGCCATAGTCACCTCCTTTTTGTTGTTGTTGTGACATGGCAGGTACGTTCCCACTCTGAGGTTTTGCTTATTCCTCTTCCCTCTGACACTCCTGACTGATCACTCCCACTGCTCCTCCAAACCTTTTCTTAAATGTCACCTTCTCAGTGAGATGCTTTGTATCTAACTCTTTTCAAGTTGCAGTCTCTCCCTAGAACTCACCACACTCATAAATCTGGTTTTCCCAGCACGATCACTTTACCACCTCATCTATTAATGTATAATGTTTATCGTTCTCTGTCTGACATTCTACACCAGAATGTGAGCTTCACAAGGGCAAGGATGATTTTGTCTGTTTTGTTCAATGGTGTATCACCAAGGGCTGGAACACAGCTTGACAACATTGAATGGACTACTGATTAAATAATGAACAAATGTAATTGGGAAAAATTATTTTTAGCTCAGTCTATTTTACATGTCCCATTGAACATCTTATTAAGTAGAATATTGTTGGAACATTAATAAGCTGTGTTTCTCAAACAGGAAAAAAATGTAAGCTTCTCTGTGTATTTGAATTTCTTATAGAGAAATATGCCAGTAGTTATATTCCAAAATAAGGTTTTGTTTGTAGTTAAATAAAACCATGGTCAATAACACGTTTTCCCCTCATATAAACCAATCCAAAACAGAAAAAAAAATCAAGATAATTAAAGTAAACTGTTAGTTTTTGATAGTTTTATGACTTTCTTTTTAGCAAGAGAAACTGAGATAGAAAAGAAAGTTCGAGAGATAGATCCTTATTCTGTTATATATTTTTTGTAAAGGTATATATAGTTTTTGTAAAATTTATAGAGGTAAATTTTTTCCTAACTTGACAATGTGTGATAAATGTATTTGCCTCTTTGTTTCTCAGAGCTGCCAGTCAAGAATTCATGAATGGTACCTAAACTTAACTATTATTCACAAAATGTTCTCCTCCATGTTAATTAAGATAACTTGCAATTGCATCAGAAATCTTTCCTATAATGGTAGCTACAAAATAGTCATGAATATACATTTAATAGAGGGAATGGGGTACTATTATGATGGACTTCTTCCCTCCCTGACAACTCGTGAAATCTGATCCTTTTACTCTGTCAATAGAGGAAAGACAAATATATACTTTATTTTCTATTCACTGCCTCTATTCTTCTTTGTTCTTTTTGATTTTAACTGAGCATTCCATATGGTTTCACTTTTCCTCTTCTCTTATCTATTCTACTTCATTTTAAGAAAAATTCATGATTTCCCTAAGATTTGCAATATACTTTTTTGACTAATCCAAGTTCACTTTCAAATAACATGATGCCACTTTGCAAGTAGCACAAGTGCCTTATAACAGAGTATTTCAAATTCATCCCTTCCTCCCCTTACAATTTTGCTGTTATTCATTCCACTTATCCATAACCTATAAGCAATAGTCACCAAATTTATTGTTGCTATTATCATTTTTGAACAATGCTATCTCTTAGCTTAATTTCCAGAAAAACATTTTATTTTACCTTTATTTCTTCTTGTCTAAAGCTCTTCCTTCTTGATGTAGACCTGAATTTCAGAACTTTATCATTTTCCTTCTCTCTGTAGAACTTTTAAGAGTTCTTGCAAGGTCTCTTGGTAACAATTCTCTCAATTTTTTCCTATCTGAAGTAGTCTTTACTTCTTCAGTTTTGGAGGATAATGTTGCTGGAAACAGAATTCTAGATTGGCAGGGTTTTTTTTTTAAATTCTTTAGATATTTCATTTGCTCTTGTGCTCACTTCTTGCTTGCATGTTTTCTGAAGAAAAGTCTGATGTAATTCTCCTTGTTCCTCTATTGGAAAGGTATTTTATTTTTTCAGTATTTTCTCTGTCTTTTATTTTTTGCCAAGCTATGTTTAAATACAATACGCCTAGCTGTAGTGTTCTGGTAGCTATGCTGCTTGGTGCTCTCTAATTCTATGGGTTGGTGTCTATTTTGTTTCTGTCTCTCTCTCTTCTCTTTCTGGTATCTCATCTCCCATATTGTACTGTTTTTTAAAATAATTTTCCCACAGTTCTTGGATATTAAATTATGTTTTTTCAGTACTTTTTCTCTTTGCATTTTTGTTTTGGAAGTTTCTACTAACATATCTTAAAGCTCACTGATTCATTTTTTCCCCACCATGTTCCATGTACTGATGAACCCAACAAAGACATTCTTCATTTCTATTACAGAGGTTTTGATTTCTAGTATTTTCTTTTCACATTCCCATCCCTCGGCTTAGTTTACCCATCAATTTTTGCATACTATCCACTTAATCCATTAGAGCCCTTAGAATATTCATCAATAGTTATTTTAATTTCTTGGTCTGATAATTCCAAAATTTCTGTCATATCCGAGTCTGGTTCTGATGTTTGGTTTATCTCCTCAGATTTTGATTACTGCCTTTTAGAATGCCTTATAATTTTTTGTTGAAAGCCAGACATGTATCAGGTTAAAAATAATGAACTAGATAGGCCTTTAAGGTGAGGTTATATCTGGCTAGGAATAAGACTGTGGTTACTGTTTTCTATAGCTATGAGGTCAAACACTAAAATTTCTTCAGTGTCCTTGTCGACCCCCTGCCCCACCATTGTCCTTAAGTACTCTTTTTATTTAAGGACTTATATTTAAGGATTTGAGGCTTGAAGTTCCTTTAGGTGTCATTCTTTTTATTATACCTTTACAGCCTTTATATACCTTAATAGCCTTACAACATGGTGGTGAGGTATAGGGGAGGGATGGGAAGCATTCTCTAGAATCCTGTGAATAGGACTCAGTCTCTTAGTGAGCCTGCATTGGGTATTCCCTATGTCAGTTATTGTTAAAATCCCAGCTGATTAGGCTCTGGTAAAATAGTTCCTCTTGAGGGAAAGTCTTATGAAAAAGAACAGAGAGATCTGGGTATTTTAAAATAGTTCCTTTTCCCCTCCCTCTGCTGGAAGTATGAAGGCATTTTTCTCCAGTCTTCACAATAAAAACCAGGTAGGGATCCTGCAGGGAAAACTAATGAAAGTGTGCAAGCTCCCCTAAGAATGGGCTTCCTTGGAGTTTTTCTCTCTAAAATTAGTTCACTCTGAACTTCCAACAATTAGTCAATTAAAAAGTGTGCCTTTAACATTGATTTTCTTTTGTACTTTGTTTGATACCAATTTTAACTGTGGGCTTCCACTTCTGGTCTTCTGCTCCAGTTAAGCTGTAATTTCCTGTAAAAACAGTTTGTCTCCAGCTTTTAGGGCAATAAGTTTGCCCTGTGACCACAATTCTCTGATGGATCTAGGAAGAGTTACTTATTTTCAGTTTTTTCAGCTTTTTTCTCGCTGTGAGGACTGGAGTGATGTCTTCCATGCTCTCTACATGTCTGACTGGAAACTGGGAATCTATAACACTACTTTGATAGTTCCTTTGAGCACAAACTGTTCATTAATTTATGGAGATGGAGGTAACACAATACATTTGAGAAAGAAGAAAGTAGTCTAAGATGATTAAAGCTGTGGTCTTAAGATGGTGTGTCAACTCAGGAAAGTAAGTACATACTCCGGACCTTCATTAAAACACAAGAAAGTCATACCATGTAGATTTTATATTATTCCAGAGGCCATGGGGAGCCACTGAAGAGTCTCTAGAAGTGCAGTGACAAAATTCAAGTGCCCTTGTTTAAAATCACTTTGCAAACGATGTAGAGCACTAGTTTCTAAATGTTTTTGGAAGATTATAATCATGATAACTGAAAAAGAATCACCTGAGGAGTTGAGTGAAAAAAAAAAAGTTATGTGGGCCCAGATCTGTTGAACTTTGTGTTATATTTGTGCTTACGTATCTATAATTTAAATGAGACCTTCTGAAGAGTATATATTTTTTCTGCACCATCTTTATTGGAAACATTATTTACATGTTTTTTTCCACATCCTCCCTAATAGATGGTATTTTTGTAGGGGGGATTGAAAATGTTATCTCTCTTTCTTCAGCATATAGATTTTGTATTTTTTCAACATATCAAATTAATTCTAAGAATATTTATAAGTTAACATGAATGATGACAGTAGCCTTTCCTCTGTTGTCTAGTTAAAAAATCTAGGAGGTTGATATTTTGGAGCTCAGTGAATATGGGAGTTGTCCTGAAGTGGAATAAGAAAGGATATTTACCCAGAAAGGCCAGCATAATGGAAAAGAGGTTTTACAATTTTCTGGCCAAAGAAGGTAAGTAGAATAGAAAATGTAAGAATCTCAAACTAATTTCATTCCCTCCCATTCATATATCTCCATCCCTGGGGTGGTGGGGAGATCCTCGTTTCTCCATCCAGGTAGCATATGTTCAGGGTTTCCTTATCTGGTGTCTCCTATTTCCATACATAAATAAACAAGTACTTATATTATCCAGTGCATTTCATCTAATCTGCACTTAAAAAAAAAAAACCTCAATAATGTTTAGAATTTAACATTAGTATTCTGATAGACTTATTGAAAGGTATTTTACTTCAAGGTCACTTAGTACAAAGTTGGTTAGAGATGTTAGTGATTCCTTCAAACTTCAGGATTTTTCATGCTCTTACTCCTGTAATTTATACCATTCCTATGGTCTGAATGTTTGTGTCCCACCAAAATTCTTATGTTGAAATCATAAACTTCCAAGGTAACATTGGAATGTGGGGCTTTTGGGAGATGCTTAAGTCATAAGGGTGGAACACTGATGAATGCCATTAGTGCCTTATAAAAGAGGCTGCAGAGATCCCTAACCCTTTCTGCCATGTGAAGAGACTGTGAGAAATCTGGGACCCAGAAATCTGTGATCTTCACTCAGTCATGCTGGTATCTTGATCTCCAACTTCTAGCTTCCAGAACTGTGAGCAATACATTTCTATAGCTTGCAAGTCATCCAGTTGCAGTATTTTGCTATAGCAGCCCAAATGTAATAAGACATATCACACTTTGTGGGCCCTAGCCACTGCTGAAATGCTCGTAATGTCACTGGGGTATTATAGATGAAAAAACCTCAACATATATTAACAGTTTGATTCAACAGTAAGAGGAAATAATTTCCCCAAGGGCATACGCTAATGATGGGTTGTTCTTTCTGAGCTAGTTAAGTTCCCTGACTCTGAGGCTGACAACACTACTAAACATGTTAATTAATTATAAAATACTCAAAATCATTACTTTTGAAGATTGCAATGACATTCTAAGTAAAAAATAATGCACTCAGAGAGTATTAGAATGTTTTGACTCTTGATACAAATTGCTTTTTTTTTTGAATGTTGAATTACAAATGAAAAATCAAACCAATTTAAGAGGCCAAAATGGGAGTTGGATTTGAGTAAAAAAATAAGTAAAATATTTATATATTTTAATTCATTGTAAATCAATCTGTACATTTTTATCCATTGTAAATCAATCTGAGATTAGGATTCAGAGAATGTGGATCACAGTTATGTTCTAAGGCTGAATGGAATCATAATATTTATTAGTAATGAAATACTTATAATGTATAATTTTAGATTTGTCTCTAAGTTAATTGACGAATCAAAATACAATTATAATTTTTAAATGTAAATACATGTTTTGGCCTACCTCCAAACTCTCCATTATTTTATATCAGTTTGAATTGTTCAATAACAAGAGTATCAATAATAATAATATTTTGGACTAATGATGAGACTATTGTGATTTCTGTGATTTTTCCATAAAAGAGTCAAAATAAGCTATGCTATTCTTAGTATAAATATTCACTTCCTCAATAACAAGTTTAAAAAAAATTTCTGACGTAAATACCATATAGTTACTTTTTATTCAATCATTATTTTGAACAAATTGCACTGAGACTAAAAAAACTCATATTTATACCAACCATCAATCAAGATTTTAAACCAAGGGCAAGTAAAGTGTTTTTAATAAAATCTTAGAATAAGATTTTTTTAAATATGTTGCATTTACTTCTCTTATCTCCTGAAAGTATAAGCAAACAGACTGGAATATAGCAAAGAAATTGGAAAAACTCCAAGAATATTCAAAGTAAACATTTTTTTCAGAGCAGGGTTGTAATTAGCTAACACAGTAAAGAATTCCTTCTAAAAGCATCTTGCAAAACTTAAGAGATTTTTCTCTTAAAGCATACTCATGCCTGCAGGTAGAGCTCTTCCTTTAGGTATTCATCTGCCTGTCTTCCATAAAAATGAAAGAAAATTAAGGCATATTTTTTTTCTAGCAGCATTTATTAACCTTCTGTCGCCTGAAAGAAAGAAGTCTTAAAGCATATGTACCTGCAGATGGGAATGCATTGGCAAGATTTTTCTGCTGAAGGCCAGTATCAGGAAAATAGACTAGACTATGTTTAAGTTGGAATAATCGGGGGGGTGGGGGGGGACGATACTAAGTGCAAATTAATAATATTGGCACTTAGAACAAAAAGCTAGAGAAGTCGTTTTTGCTTGCTTCTTTATTCTGGTTTGTTTTGCTGTTTTTGTTTTGGCCTTTACATTTTTAAGTGCTGAATGTCTGCTGATTACCGATTTTTCCCTCAAAATAACACTAATTTGTAAGGTGAATGAATTCTCTAAAGCAGAACTCTTCCTACGGTACTAGCAGGTGTTTACAAGGGAAGTGAAGATAAAAGCACTAAACAGCTACTGTTGTGCTAAGGTGTTGATTGAGGTGGCAACACGTCTATTCCCTGGTTTTGGAATAGATAACTGGACAAAAAGGAGAGGATGTGATCTCCATGATATATTTTCATAAGACAGAGACATTATTTTCATACTACCCCAAACATATTATATCTAAATCTTATCTCCATTTTATCTTTTATATATTACTTTTTTTTTCCTGTTCTAAGATTTTTTTTTTAATTGAAGTATAGTCGGTTTACAATGTTGTGTTAATTTCTGGTGTACAGCATAGTGATTCAGTTATACATATACATATATATGTTTCTTTTCATATTCTTTTTCATTATCGCCTTTCATTATAAGATACTGAATATAGTCCCCTGTGCTATACAGTAGGACCTTGTTTATCTATTTTATATATAGTAGTTAGTATCTGTAAATCCCAAACTCCCAGTTTATTCCTCCCCCTGCCTGTTTTCCCCCTGGTAACCATAAGTTTATCTTCTATGTCTGCGAGTCTGTTTCTGTTTTGTAAATAAGTTCACTTACGACATCATTTTTAGATTCTGCATATGAGTGATATCATATGGTATTTTTCTTTCTCTTTCTGGCTTACTTCACTTACAATGACCATCTCCAGGTCCATCCATGTTGGTGCATATGGCATTATTTTATTCTTTTTTTTAATGGCTGAGTAGTATTAACTGATTTCTTTAACCTTATATTTCTCCAAATGACTTCTAGAATGATGACCAAAAAAATTTCAGGATACCCCAAAGTATTTATATGCATTTCTGTGCTTATATCTTTTGTCTATCATGATATATATATGTCTATATATCTATAAATCCATGGTGAAATCCTCATTCCCACATCATGCTCTTGTATTCCACATGCTTATATCTCACACATATAATCTACATGTATATCTACAGCCATAAAAATCCTACAGATACTATGTTTGTATATGTATTTCCTTAGATTTTTCAAGGAAATAAACTCTCATTGTCTTGGTCAGTTCTTAGAAAAAAAAACCTATGAAGAGAGTTTTACTGTACTCAGTTCAGAGAAATGGAAGCTGTATTTTAAAGAAAATGAAAATTACAGAATAATATTCATGTTAAATAGCAGAACTCTGATTGCCAAATCACTTAGCAACATTTTATTGGGGAGGAATCACCACTGTTCACTCCTATTCATAGAAGCTTTGGACACTAGAGCTTGCTTTTCAAAAATCATGTAAGTTACTTAGGAGACAAAGTGCTCTATGATTTTACTGCTGAAACATTAGTATATCAGTATAAAGTGTTAGGATATCAGTATAAAATGTTAGGATATAGTTAACTGGTGATGGAGCTTGGCCCAGCAGGGAAGGGGAGCATTGGGAGGCATGAATGGGCAGACAGGCAAATTGGATTGAAGGGTTCTAGGAGATACTCTACTTTTCTGCTTTGGCTTAAGGTCACCCCCCCCCCTTTTTTTTCATTTCTTTTCTTTCCTTTTCCCTATAAGTCTTTCGGGTATCCATGTTGCAGTCGGCTGGACTGAATTTTGGCTGGGACAACATCTGATTCTTATTTTTCTAGAACTAGTAAGCTTCCAAATATATGTACTTCTATGGATAAGTCTGAAGTGCAAGAGAGAAAACTACTACACAAACATCCTTCAAGCAATTGAAGTGCCTAGTGTCACATCACCTGACGACTCATTGGCTAAATGAAGCTGCACGTGTGTGTGTGTTTTGTGTTGTGTGTCTCTATCTCAGTTTCTGTCTTTCTCTCTCTCATGTGTAAAAATGACAGAGAGAAAATGTAAAAATTCATGTCAAAATTAATTTTACAATTATAGACATCTGGGTTGTTCAGAGAATTTTACTACTATACGCAGTGTTTCTGTGCATTTCTTGTACATGTCTCCTAGGGCTAACTGTCTAATTTAGGGGGCCCATTGCAAAATGAAAATGCAGGGCCTCTTGTCCAAAACTATTAAGAGTTATAAGACGTTGATAGAAAGGCATTAAAATAACATGTGGAGCCCCTCTAAGCACAGGGAACAATGTGACTACACATGTTGTACACCCATGAAGCTGGCCCTGTTCCTAGGACATATATACAAGATATTTCATTGGATTAATGTAGAAATGGACTTAGTGGATTGTAGGTTATGAACAACTCTGGCTTTGTTAGACAATGCCAAAATATTTTCCAAAGTGATTCTCCAAATATGTATGCCTAAATGCAATATATAAGATTTCCTGTTCCTTGGCATTATGAGAGTTTGAAATCAGAAAACCATGGCCAACTAGAAGAAAGATCAACCTCCTTTTCAAATCTTTCCCATTTCTGTAAATGACATTTTCATTCTTCCCATTACAATCTTCATTTCCTCATTTTGTATAGACCTTTCTTAAATAAATTCAGCCACTATGGAAAACAGTCTGGAGATTCCTTAAAAAAATAAAAATAGAACTACCATATAAATCAGCAATTCCACTCCTGGTTATTTAACCAAAGAAAACAAAAACACTAATGAAAAAAATATGTTCCCCTATGTTCATTGCAACATTATCTACAATAGCCAAGATATGGAAGGCAATTTAAATTTCCATCAATAGATGGATGAATAAACACTTGATGTGTATATACATACACAGATACAGACACACACACACACACACATATATATATATAATGGAATATTACTCAGCCATAAAAATAGTAAAATCATGCCATTCGAGACAACCTGGATGGACACAGAGGGTATTATGCTAAGTGAAATAAGCCAGATAGGGACAGACAAATATTGCATAGTTTCACTTATATGTAGAACCTACAAAAAAAAAACAAAACAAATGAACAAACATAAAATAGTAATAAACTTATAGATACAGAGAACCAACAGGTAGTCACCAGAGGAGAGGAAGGTGGGGGGAGGAAAGAAATAGGTGAGGAAGATTAAGAGGTATAAACTTCTGGTTGCAAAATAAATGAGCCATGGGTATGAAATGTGCACTGTGGCGAATATAGTCAATAACTATGTTATACCTTATTATGGTGATAGATTTTAACTAGACTTATCATGGAAGTCATTTAAAAATGTATAGAAATATGGAATCACTATGCTGTGTAACAGGGACTAACACAGTGTTGCAGGTCAATTATACTTCAAAACCAACCAAACTCATAAAAAACAGATCAGATTTGTGATTACTACAAGTGAGGAGGTATGGGGAAGGGGAGTTAGATGAAGGTAGTCAAAAGGTAAAAACTACCAATTACAAGATAAATAAGTACTAGGATGTATAATGCACAACATGATAAATATAATTAACATTGCTGTATATTGTACATGAAAGTTAAGAGAGTAAATCCTGAGTTCTCAACACAAGGAAATTTGTTTTCTTTTTCTTTAATATTGTATCTGTATGAAATGATGGATGTTAACTAAACTTGTCATGATAATCATTTCATGATGTTTATAAGTCAAATCACTATGTTGTACACCTCAGACCTATACAGTGCTGTATGGCAATTATATCTCAATAAAATTGGAAAAATAAAATGCTGGCACTATTTAAATTGCAATTCCCCCCATAATTTTTTCGTTCTATTTTATTTTGCTCCTAGCACATTTACCAAAATCGTAATGTTAGCTTTTTACCTGTTTATTGTCTATGAAAACTCTAATAAAATTTATGTACTATGATGATGTTTTAAATCTTTTGTTTGTTGCTTTATGTGTATATAGTTCCTGGAAAGATGTCTAGTGCAGGCTAGGTGTTCAATGCTTATGGAGTGAATGAGCAAATAAATACATACTTAGTTAGTCAATTAGTTTAAAATACTGATACTTGAGAACATATAATTATCTAGGATAGATGGTGTGATGGAATTCAGAATGATTCCAATACTTCACCACCTTATTTGCATTTTTTGCAGTGTAATTTTGTAGTGTCTACAATTTTAACTACAGTTTTAGGTGTGCAGTTTGCTTTGGTCAATAGGGTATTAGCAACTTTTTACACAAACAAGGCTTAAAAATTACTTCTGTGGTTGGATTCGCTTTCATTCATGCCCTCTACCTTTTCTGTGATAACATGTGTGAGTTAACTTGGTGGAAGATGAAAACATGTGGAATAAAACTGGATTGCCCCAGTCATTTCAGGTGAAGTCATCATATGTCAATCAAGAGTCAGTTATGTGAGCTGATCTGGTTAATGTCAGCAGGCCTGCCATACTGAACTACTGTTGATGATAGAAATACGGGAAAAGACAGATCAGATCAGATAAGCCCAGCCCAGAACTAATGAATCATAACTGACTCATGAGCTAAATAACTGTTTGTTGTTGTACATCACTAACACTTAATGCTTGTTTGATTTGCATCATTATTTTAGCAATAGATAGCTGTTATAGAAGGAAATAATTCCATCTGAGGCCGCTTTTAAGACCACAGGTCAGTGGCAGTCAAAATCAGGATTTTGAGTCTCAATTTCATGCCTTGTAAAATCAAACACAACAGAGTATTGCTATTTGTTGGTTCACATTAGTACAAAGGAGCACTTTCCTGAGCTGGTGTTGAAATGAAAAAGCATGAGCACTCCAAAACAAGTGAGCTTTCTTCCAACTAGAGGGATAAAGCACTTGAAATATGGCCTGCTGCTTATATAGAATAGAAGTAAAGGCAAAAATAAAATTACAGATGAAAAGTTAATGCAGTATTTTTAATATATGTAAACTATACATGTTTCTTGTTTGTATACAAGGTCCCTGTTTGTACTTTCTACAAACTGATGAATAGGATAACTGATAACAGAGATCAATATTAAGGACCCCTTTATATTTTTATCTCAGAGAAAATCCTTAAACATTATCCTTAGTGTACCTAGAATGGAAGACAATATATTAATCTGATAAAGTTTACACAAATAAAACCTACCATATAGCATCCTTAGAAATATTCCCTGTCAACGTGACTAATCAAAGACTGGACCAGCGAGACTCTAATCAGAAAAGTTGTCAACAGTAGTGACCCATTGCTGACAGTCCTGAGAAAAATGATGGAAGGTCTGAGGTAGTCAGTCTGCCAGGGGACCAGGCAAGGCCCACACTTTGCAGTGAAGCCTTCCCTCACTGCAGGACACCCAGGTCAACTTCAGCAGGAATCATGAGACTGGTAAGGAGTGGTAGCCCCTACATTTGAAACCGAGAGCACTTTACTTTTGGCCCAGTCTCTGATAGCGGAAATGTTGCCATTTCTGTTACAAATGGATCCAGGCAGCAATGGTGGCAATCTGAGTCCTATGGGTGCCATCCACATCTTGATTCCAGTTGATGTCTTCACAGAAAAGGTCCACGCTGTAGGCATCTACATGAGTGACCCACACTGTTCAATCAGTGTCTGTGATTCTTTCTCCATATTTCATGGGATCCAAAATAAAGATGTTTTTAATCATTAACTTTTAGTTTTCTAAATGGCAGACCAAGTAGCTAGTTAGGCTATCTGGCAGCATTTCAAGAGTCAGTAAAACTCTCTCCAGATTTATCAAGAAGGGGGAACATAGATCAGTGCTAGGAGAATTGCCTGAAATCCCACCCACAGAGTAGAACAACTGCATCCCTTTTGGATCTGCATGTCTGGCACTGAGGCTGAGCAGTCACAACAGCCTAGTGGACATGTTCAGAATTTAGGTTTTTAGTTAACCATGCCCTGATGTTTAGGGGAAAGCCCACTGAAACACAGAATTTGCTTCAGGCAGTTTAGTGAGGGATGTCTCCCCAAAGGAATAAGCTGCTACTTTTTCACGTAAAACTGACTTGCTAGCTAGGACCAGGTGGGAATCACTCACACATTATTCAGAATAGACAGATGAGAGCAGTAAGATGTGATTGGGGCACAGTTGGGAGTTCAAAGACAATGGTAACAGAATATGTTTTAAACTGTTTAGATAGTATGTAATTTCATTATTTCGTAAGCTATATGCATTTATACATATAAGTGTGTGCATACATACTCACATGCATATATACACATATATACATGCACATGTGTATATGAAATAAAAATAAATCTCATTATAGTACTTGCTCTTTAAGGCTTTAGTCCCACTCAGTTTTCTTCTTTCTACTGAAGTTTAAATTTTTAAAAATATTTTGATAGGTTTTTTTCAAATCTAAAATACAAATAAGGCTTTTCTATTATTAGTTTGTTTTCTCAAATCATTAGCATTTCTCAAATCACGTGCTAGGTTCTGGCAATACAAAGACCAGACTAAGCCTCATCATTACCTTTACTGTATCCACTGTTTCCCCAGCCTTTTCTAATCCCCCATGGCAGGGAAGCCGTCCTGCAAACAAACATAACACTTCTTGTCTTAGCTTCTCAGTGAACCCCCAAGCTGAAGTTCGTTTACAAGCTGTTCATAGTCCCTTCAAATAGCATGAAGTTTGTTCCTTAGGGCATCCAAGAAATAATGCCACCTGCCCTGGCTGTTTAGGCATCCAAGAAATAATGCCACCTGCCCTGGCTGTTTAGGCATCCAAGAAATAATGCCACCTGCCCTGGCTGTCTGAGGACATTTGTCCTGTGGAATATTAGGAATGTCCTTTCACATCACCACTGTCATATTGTCTAGCACACTGTGTGGCCATTCTAGAATTCTCACGTGAACTCAAGTTACTATCTACTAGGGAACTGGATTACTTATTTAAATCACATTGTAGCTCACTGTAGCTTAAATCTTTCATGGTTCCCATGCCTGGATTCCTCAATCAACTTTTACCTATAAGTCCCTGTAAAAAGTTACAAGCCGTTCCCACGCTGCTTTGGGCTTTGTGCACCAGTAACACATCATTCAAATTATTTTTACCCTTTGAAATTCATGATGCTTTCTACAACTGCAAATCATCAGCTAATAACTCCCCTATTTTCTCAAAAATGTTTCCAATCTTCTTTAATATTCCTTAACACAACTAAAAACTATTTTCCCCAAATTTCTGCTTCAAGTGTACATTTTTCAGATGAATGTTTTTCATCCCCCATGCTACACATGTATCAGTTCATTTTGGAGGTCCCTTCTGCTCTCACTCCCACTTTAACACTTTTTCTCCTTGTCTTTTTAGCATAACCTGCTATGAGACCTTTGCTTTTCAACAGGGCCACTTTTATGTACCGTATTTTTTGATGCTCATCTCATACACTGAAACACTTGAAGATCAGCTCTCTCTACCCTAAATAAGTTATCATGCTACCTGACTTCAAAGTCCAAAGGAGTGATCCACCCAAATGCTCACCTCTCAGTTTCTTACTTCTCATCTCATATGCCATTTAACTATCCGTATCGAGGTATATTTCATTCTGAAAATATTAAATTAAGTCATTGTGTCCTCCTATTATACCTTCAAACATCTGAATTTAATATTGTAGAGGACAAATATTTCAGAATGATGGTACTGCAGTGTATCACTTGTAGGTATTAGCTACAACACATACTCCACACTCTGCCTTCTCCCTCTCCAGTGACCCTCCACTTTCTCTGTATTCATCAGTCAATTCCTGTACTCACTTTACTAATCTCTAGATGTTATTACATGGAAGTTTAGGTTAACCTTCCACTCTCTGACTGCTTGTCCTTTCCACATATCTGTCTTATGAAATCTTAATTTTAGGTGAATTCAACTGTCTTCCTACCTACACCTAGACAGATGATCCTTGTTCCATATGGTAGATTGGGGCCACTGGGGCCATTGCATAGCCATTTTGTGTTCATCAGTGTCATATAGGCCCACAGCGCTACCCATCAATCTTACTGTAACAATCACCCCACAGAGAAAGGATCAACTTTCTACCACCCTACCCAAAACTTGGTTTGTATATGTCACATGGGCCACCAAAAGGGTATGGAAGGTTTATTACTCACAAAATGACCCTTTCTGGGAGACAGCAGAGAAGGCTTCTGAAGCTGGTTCAAAAATGACTCAAGAAGTCAGGGAAAGAAAGCTAATTTGAGGTTTTATGGGGTTAGCGGGTGCATCCAGGGCGATGATTTGCCATGTATTCTGGAAGGTGCTTATATAATTTAACTTCCCCACAAAGTTAAAGGAGGAGGTACTTAGGATTCCTTAATAGCTTGACAGATGTGGGGCAAACTGGAAAGAGGGAAAGGTGTGCTTAAAAGCTATCAGTAGTTTAATGATAGTCAGACTATCACATCTACTATTCTTTTTTTCTGAGTTGAGTGATTTTATTTATTTATTTATTTATTTATATTGAAGTATAGTCAGTTTACATGTTGTATCAATTTCTGGTGTACAGCATAATGTTTCAGTCATACATATACATATATTCCTTTTAAAATTCTTTTTCATTATAGGTTACTGTAGGATATTGAATATAGTTGCCTGTGCTATACAGCAGAAACTTTTGTTTATCTATTTTATATATAGTAGTTAGTATCTGCAAATCTTGAACTCCTATTTTATCTCTTTCTACCCCTTTTCCCCCTGGTTAACTATGAGTTTGTTTTCTATGTCTTGAGTCTGTTTCTGTTTTGTAAATAAGTTCATTTGTATCACTTTTTTAGATTCCACGTGTAAGTGGTGCCATATGGTATTTTTCTTTCTCTTTCTAGCTTACTTCACTTAGAATGATGATCTCCAAGTCCATCCATGTTGCGGCAAATGGCATTATTTTATTCTTTAAGGCTGAGTAGTATTTCATTGTATAAATATACCACAGCTTCTTTATCCAATCATCTGTCAATGAACATTTAGGTTGTTTCCATGTCTTGGCTATTGTAAATATTGCTGCTATGAACATTGGGGTGCATTATCTTTTTGAATTAGAGTTCCCTCTGGATATATGCTCAGGAGTGAGATTGCTGAATCATATGATAAGTCTATTTTTAGTTTTTTGAGGAATCTTTATACTCTTTTCCATAATGACTACACCAAACATGCATTTCTGCCAACAATGTAGAAGGGTTCTCTTTTCTCCATACCCTGTCCAGCATTCATTGTTTGCGGACTTTTGAATGATACCCATTCTGACTTGTATGAGGTGATACCTCATTGTAGTTTTGATTTGCATTTCTCTGATAATTAGCAATACTGAACATTTTTTCTGTGCCTATTGGGCCATTTGTATATCACATCTACTATTATTGCCTGTTACTACCTGCTTGGTTTTCTGTTCCCCATGATGATCAGACCACTTCCATTCTTTACAAATGTCACTTCCCTTTATCTGAACTTTTAACTTACTTACCTTTATCTGAACTTTTAAATTTTCTTTAGAGAAAACTGAAGTTAGAATGTGGGCACTCTTTAAAGATCTTTCGTCTCCTGTCTCCAAAAATACACCTACCTGCCTTCATAGTCAGTTTTGCTTTTTCTTTCCTGTCTCATCTTGTTCTGATTGCAGCCCCCTTCACATTCTCAGGGACCTGGTTTGATTATCTCCTCCATCCTGTTGGTAATAATAAAAAATCGATTTTTAAAATTTCCTTCAGTTGAAGCATAAGAAAAATACAAAAGTCCAGAACAGATATTTGTAAACAATTGGGAATGTTACATTCTCCTATATTATCTTCATTTAGTTCTATTGTTCACCTGACATTGATTTTAGAGTGTGGTCTAAGATCAGGTCATCTTTAAATGACGGAATTCTTGGTTGTTACAAAAATACATAAACAGATTGGGAAAAAGGAAATGATTGTTCTAAAGAGGAATAAAGAGTTATAGTGAGGAGGTAATTTTTGATTTAAATCATGATTGTTCAGGAGATAGATGGCAAAAAATAATAAGGAAAGGCCCAGGGACTAGCAATAGGGAGAATCATTTCCCCCACTCTAAGTGCTACCAGAGGGAGTGGTATAATTAGAAGTGGTCACAAAATGAATCCAAAGGGCAAAATAACCAGCACAGGTTGTAAAGGAAATAATATGCAAAAGTGTAAAGTTTAGAAGAGATTTCTATGTGACAGAATTAAATAAACAAGATTTCTTGAAAGAATGGCAAATGTAGTAGAGTGCATGAAATGACTGGTCTTTAAACAAAACCAGAATATGAACGTGGAAAAAAAAATTTGTAAGGGGGAATCCAGATAATGAAAGAGAACTAAAGAAGAGCTCAAACGAATAAAATCCAACTTTTATGTTTTAAGTGTTACAAATATAACATTTAGTGATACTTGTATAAATCACATTTGGGAAATTCTGATTGATATGGGC
Source organism: Camelus bactrianus (assembly GCF_048773025.1). Lineage (NCBI taxonomy): Eukaryota > Metazoa > Chordata > Mammalia > Artiodactyla > Camelidae > Camelus > Camelus bactrianus. The sequence continues at coordinate 39,828,372 of NC_133540.1, forward strand.
TATATTAGAAACAGGAGTAGCAGAAACACTACAAAGAACTCTAATGTGATTGTCCAGGCATGAGAAGATTACTGTCTGTCAAGGATAATGGCTAAGAAGTGAAAAGTATAAGTTAAGAAGAAATTGTGGCAGACAAAATTACTTGGTATGTTTAAGATATTAATAAGGTGGGTGAGAAAAGAGAAAGAAATAAATACATTGGAGTGAAAACGGCCAGTTTAATTTTTGGGTAAGTCACAGATGGAACTGAATATAAAATTGTGACAGAAAGATATCTGGGCTAGAGGCAGCTTTTGGAATTGTCTCTTGATAGGTATGTAGTCAGAGCTCACAGGTTCTCTAAGGGCCTTATTATAAACAAATATCAACGGAGGGCCAGAGACTTACTTAAATGTTCACAAAGCATGGAGTCTTGAAAATCTAGTGAGATGACAGGGCAGTCAACATTATCAGATAGTTCTGGGATGATGAAAAAAATAGTGGAAATTGTAAAATTTTTAAAGTGCAATTATCGGTAACTTATTTATTAATGTATTCATAAATTAAAATAATTGTATTGAAATTTTTAGTTGAAAAGTATTGTTTCTGGTTTAGGCCCTGCTCTTATGCAGCACAAATATAATGGCAGGAAGATTTATAGACAGATTTCAATTGTGCTTAGCATTAAAATTAATAAACTTCTAATTTAACAAGAAGTATTTAAAAGAAATCTATATCATCTCATTTTATTTTATATGAAATTTATGATTTCCAGTAACCATTCTCATATTTATTATAGATCTCTGTGACAATAAAATAGGATCAGGTATAAATTGAAAATTCAGAGCCAACTTACCTACTTAGGAATAATTGATTATTTATGAAGTTTCTGAATAGGATTTTTAATACCATCTTGGTATTTACTAGATGGATAGTAAACCACAGCAAATCTTACAGTTTCAAAAATAAAAAAGAGAACATTGACAATTTAAAAATTAAATGAATGTGATAAAAAATAAATTATTATTGTGTTGGCTATCATTACAGTTATCTAAGATACAAAAGTTACAGGCATTATATGGGAACAATAGATAGCAATTGTTTAATTCAATTCATATCACAAATTATAAGTCTCAAACTATATGAAACTAATATTATCATTCATTGTCCATCATTCCAGTTTCAAAGAGATACCTTGCTTTTCTCTTGGTGGTAAAAAGCAAGAGTTTCTTTTTTTAAAATAACCCAATAGTGTACACATACTTATGGCAATACAGATTTTAATTTAGGATTTCATAATAGGTAATAAATTACACATATTTTCATGGAAATATGATAAATAATATTATTCAAATGTTTCAAACTATGGGAACAATAAAATTAAGATCAAATATAAAAATTTTATTTTCTTAGAATGTAAACCACTGGATATAGTACCTTTTAGGCATAATTTTCTCTTCCTTAAATGTTCCTTGCTATTAAGCCATATATTAAAAATATTTGTTTAAAATTGTATTTTCTTGTCCTCTTTCCAATTTACCTATTTACAGACCTCAAAATTATTAGAAATATAAAGAACTATACCTTAGTTAACCCCAGTAGTTTTAAAAGAATATTGCTTAGGAATGACAATTAATAAAGCCCTTTTTAATCTTTTGATAGTACAAATATAGATACAAAAATATTTTGTTATTTTTTGCTACACAAAGGTCAGAATTGATGAGGTTGTCCTTACTTTACTTTCATTTTTTGGCCTGCAGTGGTAGTTGGTACTTGCTTATTTTTTGCTGTATAATTTAAGAAAAGTTTGGGGAAGTTAAATGAAATTAAACAACACTATCTTAAAAATATTTCATTAAGTGGATTTAAGACAATTTTATTTATTCAACCTTTGATTTTTTAATGCAGATTCTTTAATGCTCAACTATAATCTGTGTCAATATACCCTCCTTTATACTCCCATTTTCCTAAAATTATTATTTTATAAATTACTTTTCTTTGTGGTTTGTTCTTATGTGATTTCCTTTTTCCACACTGAGTTCTGTTTTCTGTGGTTTACAAAGTGTTATGCTGCTAAAGGAAGTCAGTGCTTTGATGGTTTATAAGCCTTTCACTATTAAAAATAATTTATTATCGGCTATAAGGAAAGTATTACGGTAAGGAATAAAAAGGATAGGGGATGTACTGAAGAAAATTTCCCACCTTATTGTACTTGGGACAAACTAAAAGAGTAAGAAAAAGACAAATTCAAGAATTCAGGTTCAAGAGTGATGGCTCACAGACAAAATGGTGGGAATGGGATTTATGCATGTAATACATACTGAGGTTGGAGTGTGGAATTTTTGCCTTATTTTGTAGGAAATCTGTATTCTTCACCATACCTAAAACAGTATGTGTAAGCTTGAAAGCATGTTCTCTTACCTCAGTCCAAGTTCTTCAGAACTCTATATCTTGTGTTTTCATAGACTATAATTTTGTGTTATAATGTCTTTCTCTCTTCCTCTTCATCTTTGTTTCTCTGTCTTTCAATGTTTCTCTCCCTCTGAAAAAGTTTAAAATAACTCTATGAACTGTTATGTGAATGATGTGGAAAAACTGGGACTCCTTCATTGTTGGTGACATCATAATTTGATATAATCACTTGGAAACAAATGTTTGGAAGGACATACTTACAAAAATTAAAGATAGGTATATTGTATGAACTAATCTGATTCTAGATATATAACAAAAAAGTAACTGAAAGGAATTAAGTGCTTATGTCTACCAAAAATGTACAAAAATGTTCAAACATGGTTTTTTTAATAGATAAAACCTAGAAACAACCTAATAGCCATTAACATTAGATTTGGTACTTTTTTCTTTTCTTTTTTTTTTTTTTAACAAAGGAACACTACACAGCAGTACTGGCACATATAAGAGCAAATAGAAAGATAATATTCATAATATTTTCTTTAAAGGAATCAAACACAAGAGAGTATTCTGTATGATTCTACACATAAAAAGTCAGAAACAGTCATCACTAATCTATGGTGATAGCAGTCAGAAGAGTGGTTATTTTGGGGCTAAGACTAACATATGTGAAGGGGCCTTCCAGGGGAGTGGGGATGTTCTATACCTTGACCTGTTACATAAATGTATGTGCATGTGAAAATCCAACAATTGGGACACTAAGGATTTGTGGATTTTACTGTAAGATATATTTTTATAAAGTCAATCAAAAAATGGCACTTCTGTCAAACATAGTCTGGGAAAATTGCAGTCTTTTTAGATAAATCTATACATAGAGCATGGTATTAGAATAAAATATTTTCCTAGTTTACTTAATGGTTCCTAGGAATGGATTTTTTTATTTTGTCATTTTTTGAAAGCTATTTTTGCTGGATACAGAATTCAAGTTGGATTTTTTTTTCTTTCAGTATTTTAAGACCGTTGTGCCTCTGTCTTCTCACTATCATTATTTCTGACAAGAAATACACTGCTATTTTTATATTTGTTCCTGAATACATTACTTCATTTATTCTCTAGCTACTCTTCAGATGATTTTTATCTGTATCCCTAATTTTGGGCAATTTCTTTATAATATGATATGGCTTGATACAGTTTTCCTTCGTGTTTCTTGTGTTTAAGATTGAGATTCCTGGATCTGTGGGTTTACGGTTTTAATCAAATTGGGAAAAATCTGGAGCAATATTTCTTTACATACTTTTGCTCTTCCTTCTCTTTTAGGCACTTAAATTACATATATATATATATATGTATACGTATATTTAGCTGCTTGGACATTTTTCAGTTCATTGAAACTCTACTAAAACTTTTGGGGGGGTGTCTTTTTTTCTTCCTGTGTTTATTTTAGATAATGTCTATTTCTGTGTCTTCAAGTTCACTTAGTTTTTAAGCCTTTAAAACCATTTGAAACTACTTCTGCCTCTTTCCATTAAACAACCTCAGCAAGAATAAGCAAGAGATTAATTTAATAAGCGTACATGGTGAGCAGAAAACCCATTCACTTGACATTCTGAATTGACATGAGCAATGGAAATTTAAGGTACACAAATATAAAAATATTTATTATACCATTTACATTTATTGTTCCCAGCCATTTAGAAAGTCAGCATAACATATCATAGCAATATTGTAAAAAGGAAACTAAATATAGATTAAATATGGAATTGGTTTATTAAAGTTATATAAAATTTAATACTTTTTTAGCAATTGACAAAGAATTGCTAATATGCCAGTTTAATTATTTTAGCTAGTTAGCAAAAAGTGATGGATAACAGATGTGTTCAGAAAACAAAACTGGGGAAACACCTGGTCTTTTTCCTCTGATTCTGAATAAACTGAAATATGCCTTCAGCCTCATTGGGCTGCTTTCTTTGACATCTTTCAAGAAACATGTCTTTAGAAATGTAACTAAATTGTTTCCCCTGAGTCAGTTATGAGTGATTTCTGCCATGGGGGGCATTCTCTCCACTATATGAAAAAGTGGACTCTAAAAGGAAGGTCATTTACATGAGAGAAAGAATACAAATCAAAAAACGTATGCTGCCCCTAGAGTCATCACATTGGTAAACTTAACTTCAGGTGAAATTAAACCACCTTAGAAACATAAATTTCTTTCATACCTTAAGGCATCGATTGCCTAAATTAAATGTCATGGATGAGCCCAAATAAACAAACATATTTCTCTTTCTGTAGGTAGCTAGTGGACTTCCCTACATTATTTTAGTAATGTTTAGGAGAAAACTTACTGATTCCAATTCCCTCTCTTCTTTTAAAGATCTCTATTAATTACAGTGTATAGCAGTGAGTTGGGAGCTATGTCTGTAGGGGTGGGACTTCTCACCTTCTTACAATTGCAGTTATTTAAAAAATAGGTTTGAAATACCTTGCTTTATTATTATTTTATTTTTAGTAAAAAATATCTGAAAATGTTCAGCTTCTCACTTCAATCCTGTTTTAAAAAATGCATTATAAACATAATAAAATATATGCATTTTTCTTCAACCTAGAAAAGCTTTTTGTCATAACAAGAAAATGAGGATTATTATTAGGTACAACAATAAAAGGATGAACTAAGGAGCACTCTTGGTTTTAGTTATGTAATCTCATTTTAAGTAATGGTGCTAGAATCAGAACAAAAAGTATAAGCAGGAAAACCTGTGGTATTTACTAATGACTAAGCTTCAGTCAACCTCTCAAATCATCTTGATATTAAATTGTGAACCTCTCTGATAGATGCTCCTGACCCAGCTCTGACAAAGATCCTAAAATAAAGTACAGCAGTACCACATTACTTCCTCATTGTAACCCAGTATCCTTGGCATAAACAGTCTTTATATCAAATAGAATACCAGGGCAACAAATTATGTTTATAAGGACAGAAACAGAAAAGAGGCAAAGGTGTTTGGGGAATGTGTTTCAGAGTATATTTATATGGTCCCAAACTATACTTTTATTCTTATTTTTTCTTCTAAACAGAGACACCTAAAGATAGAAGTGTAAGGAAGTGTATTTGATACCAGTACAATATACTGTGATTGATATGTGCCCAGGTGCCTAACAGTGAACCAATGTGAGAAAGACAATACTGCATATTTCAGGACATTGATAAGACTGGAGAATGTAGCACAACTGACCAGTGGCCTAGAACTATTAACAGTATCCTCTTGGTGACTCTAGCATTATTAAGAGCTGGTGATAATGCGGGCACCTTCAAAAGTCATTATACCTTGTATATCAATGTGTCCAGTAAAGTTGGCAAGGCATCATGTGATTACACATAAGAAAAGAAACAATTGTTCATGAACTCACAAGAGATCAACCAAAGACTAGTATGTAATATGGTATAGACTTGGGGAGGACCAAATGGAGTAACTTGTGCAAAAGTTCCACAGAAATTGCATTAATCTTTAAAATATTATTTGAAATATTTCTTATCATTTTAACATATACATATATAGTATGTGAATTAATGAGTATTAATTAATATCTAGGACTTTGCTTTTAAAAAACTAATGAACTTGACAAATCCAAAAATAGAAGTGTCTTTAAAAGTCAATAATGTACATAATGAATTAGATCCTTCCTTATTCTCTTTCCTTTTCTCTTTCTTCCTTTATTTAATAAACCTTTATTGAGTATTTGTTCAGAGCTAGGCACTGGGTATAAAATCACAAATAAGCATGACTGATGTCATTGGGGAGATCACAGTTTAGTAAAGGAGCTGCAATAAAGTGTACCATAACTGCTATAGAAATCAAATTGCCACAGGAATACTTTTATGACCCAGTTACAAACACAAAGTTCCTGCAGAGAACAACTAGTCTTTAAAATTTTTCTCATAATAATTTGGCTACGTTTCTTTCATAAAATATAACATTAATCAGCAACATGTAACTATTGACCAAAGGGAATTATAAATATATCACTCAAAGATCTGGGCTAAAATTGGCTGGATACTTAGAGCAATAGGAATAATGAAGGCATGTGGGAAAGCTGACAATCAGGAGTATTTATGAGAATACTGGGTATTATTGTAAATATCTGGATAGGCAGTTTCCTTTTATGGAGGGAATGCAGTTTTATATTGAAATCAAGAATCTTATGCTTTAATGAGATTTGGTTATACAAGATATGTGACTGAATAAATTCATACTGTTTATTTATAAAAATCACTTGGTTCTTTTTTTCTGAGGTAAATTTTTAAGGGCTAATATAATTACAGAGATAGAAAAATATGTGAAATCTATGGATATTTACTCCCATGTTGTCTTTGATTGTGTTGCTCATTAAGGTACAATTTTTTCTTATTATTAAGATATGAAAAGTGCACCTTAAAATCTGAACAGTATATTACTTGTGAGTAATCTGTCAAATGGCATGGCATGAGACTATGCTGATAATATTGACTAATATTAGGCCTGGGAATTACAGGTTATCTTTATACATGGTTTATGTACATTACTTTGGATATTTTTAAGGTTGATGGACATAATTCCATTAAACATTCTGGTTAAAATTTTAACTATCTCAATTGAGATTTAAGATTTTAAGATTTATTATATATCTATAGTAATAGATTGTCATTTTGCCACAGAGACAGAGACACACAGATCCATGGAACAGAATAGAGAACCCAGAAATAGACCCACACAAATATGCTCAACCTACTTTTTTAATGGAGTTAATTTTTTAGAGCAGTTTTAGGTTCACAGCAAAACTGGGTGCAAAGTACAGAAAGTTTCCATATACCATCTGACTGCATACATGCACAGTCTCCCTGATTCTCAGCATCTCCCAGGAGAGTAGTACTTTTGTTACAATCAATGAATCTACCTTGACACATTATTATCAATCCATGCTGATAGTTTACATTAGGGTTCACTTTTGATGATGCATATTCTATGGGTTTTGATGAATGTATAATGACACATATTCATTATTTTAGTGTTATACACAATAGTTTCACTACCCTAAAAATCTTCTTGTGATCCATCTAACTTATTTTTGCCAAAAATGCAAAAGTAATTCAACTCAAGAAGAAGAGTCTTTTAAATAAATGGTACTGGAGCAATTGATATCCACACACAAATAAAAGAAATTTGACTTGAACTTCACACCAAAAAAAAAAAAAAATTAATTAAAATGAATTACAGAATTAAATGTAAGATAAAAACTTTAAAACTTTCACAAGAAAATAAAGGAGAAAATCTTTGAGAACTAAGGCTTGGAGAACAGTTCTTAGATTTGATACCAAAAGCAAGAGCCTTAAGAAAAAAATCAATACATTGGACTTTATTAAAAACAAAACAAAACACAAGTTTGTTCTGCAAAATAACCTGTTAAGAGAGGCTACAGACAGAGAGAAAACATATATATAAAACACATATCTGACAAGGGACTCATATTTTGAATATATGAAGAACTTTCTCAGAATTCCCAAGTAAAAATCAAACAAACAAAAAATCCAAGTCAAAAAATGGGCAAAAACATGAAAAGACATTTCACTGAGGAGGATATGTAGATGGCAAATAAGCACATGAAAAAATCCTTCACATCACTATCCATTCAGGAAATGCAAGTCAAAACCACAGGAAGATATCCTATATAGCTATTAGAAGAGATTACACAAACAGAAAAAACAGTAGTGGGAAACCATGAACAGGGGGGGACAACCTATGGGAGTGGGAGAGAATTTTTGCAAGCGACGTCACCCACAGGAGATTAGTTTCCAGGATATGCGGACAGCTCATACAGCTCAATGTCAAGGAAGGGGACAGCCTGGTCAAGGAATGTGCGGAGGACCTAGGTGGATATTTCTCCAGGGAGGACATGCAGATTACCAACAGGCATGTGAGGGGTGCTCAACATTGCTAATTATTGGAAAGCTTCAAATCAAAACTACAATGAGGTATCACCTCACACCTGTCAGGAGGGCAATCATCAAAATGCTTGCAAGTAGTGAATACTGGAGAGGGTGTGAAGAGGGGAAAACCCTCCTACATTGCTGGTGGGAATGTGGATTGGTGCAGCCACTGTAGAGAGCAGTATAGAGGTTCCTTGGAGAACTAGAAATGGAGTTGTCATATGATCCAGCAATCCCACTCCTGGGCATGTATCTTGATAAAACTCTAATCTAAGGGGATATATGCACCCAGTGTTCATGGCAGTGGTGTTTGCAATGGCCAAGACATGAAGCAACCTGGGTGTCCATCGACAGATGAATGGATGAAGAAGATGTGGTGTGTAAATGCAATGGAACATTGCTCAGCCCTGAAAAAGGATGGAATAATGCCATTTGTGGCAACACAGATGGATCTAGAGATTATGATGCTAAATGAAGTGGATCAGACAAAGACAAGTATCATATGATGTCACTTACACGTGGAATATACAAAAGTGATAGAAATGAACTTGTTTGCAAAACAGAAATAGACTCACAGACATAGAAGCAAACTTATGGTTGCCAAAGGGGAAAGGGGGGTGTGGGGAGGTGGAATAATTTGGAATTTGGAATTAACAGATACACACTCCCACATGTAAAGTGGATAGACAACAGGGATCTACTGTGTAGCACAGGGAACTGTGTTCAGTACCTTGTGGTAACCTGTGGTGGAGGAAAACCTGAGAAGGAATACATACATGTGTGCACATATGTGCACTTTGCTGTACAACTGAAACACTGTAAGTCAACTATACTTCAATTTTAAAAAATGGGGAGAAAAAAAGAACAGTGGCAATACTAAATACTGGCGAGAATGTGGAGAAACTGGATCTCTCAGTGCTGGGCATGTGCAATGATACAGATATTCTGGAAAATATTGTGTAATTTCTTTAAAAAAGTAAAACATGTACAACATGGCGTGGCCATCACTTTGGTGGGGGGGCATCTATTCTAGAAAAATGAAGTCATGTCTGCACAAAAACTTGTAAATAATTGTTCATATAAGTTTTATTTGTAATAGCCCCAAAATGGAAGCAATCAAAATGTCCTACTATAGGCAAACTTAAACAAACTGGTACGTTCATCCCATCAGAAACTACTTAGCAGTAATGAAGGCTGAAGTATTGATACACATAACAACTTGAATGGATGAGTACAAAAAACCAATCACAAAATTTCAAATGCTGTATGATTCCATCCTTGTAACATTTTTCAAATGATAAAATTATAGAGATGGAGAACAAATCAGTCATTGCCAGAATTTAGGGATAGTGGGGTAAGAGGGCAGAGGTGATCATGATGTGTAGCATGAGAGAGATCTTTGTGAGGATGAAATAGTACTGCATCTTGATTGCAGTGGTGATAACATGAATATACCCATTTGGTAAAATGACTGGAACTATTCATACACATTGTACCAATGCCAACTTCCTGGTTTAGATATTGCACTACACAGTGATGTAACCATTGGAAGAAACTGAGTGAAGAGTACATGGGGTCTCTGAAACTTCCTATATATCTATAATTATTTTAAAACAAACAAACAAAATTTAAAATTTAAAAGTACTTAATTTTAATATTTTATTTAAACCAATGTCCAAAATATTATTTCCCTGTATAATCAAAATAATAAGTATGAATGAAGAAAACTATTTCTCACATTATTTTTAAGTCTATTTTTGATCTACTCTGTTCCATTAATCCATGTGTGGATCCTCTCACTAATACCACACTATCTTGATTATTGTAAATTTATTGTATGTCTTAGATCAGGTAGTGGTAGGTTTTTCAACTACTGGTGGACCTATTAATTCTGCAATCAGAAAACTTCAAAGCACTCAAGGAGATTTATTATATCTACACAATTGTACTCTGTACCAAAGACTTCAAGTTCACTTTGTTTTCTATTTTCTATCTCTGATTTCATCTAGCCTAATTGTCCAAAATAGCTCATTACAAGTTCTGTTATGAGACTAAATGACACATTAACATATTACAATAGTGAACTGCAAAAAAGTTGATAAAATTATAACATGAAGATATGCACCAAATTTTAAAACAAACTATTTCTGATGATCAAACTTGTAAGCAAAGATTAATGTGAAAAAAAGGAAAGTTAAAGGAAACTCCAAAGCTATATTATCTTCCCTCTTGTGAGTTACATTTAAAGAAATGTGGGCAATGTGGCCATATGTACCCGGGAAAACCACTGTGATATTGCTCAGTAGAAACTGAAATTTAGTACCATATATGTAAATCTCGAATTCTATCCAAGAGAGTGTAATCACTAAAGTCCCAAAAGACTTCAATTAGACCTATAATATACTCCCAAGAAGAGAATTAAAATAGATTTTCAACTTCTTTTGAATTTAATTTTACAAAATACATCAAATAGAAGTTACGAGTAAATTGATCTGACATAAAAATTTTACGTGAGTACAAAAATAATAGTAAGAAATGATATTTTGTTTTCTTTACTGGCTTTCTCCCTTAATTTTTCAACTTCCAATCTCTGGAGACCTGGGTTAGTGATGGAATAAGAATGCTCAGCACATAGGTATGGGAATCAATAATTATATAATTAGAACTGATTTATATCAACTATTATATAACAGCATTGTTAAAATTATAGTACCCTTTAAATATGTTTGCCAACTTCTTTGACATTCTTTCTTTCAAAGAAGTAGCAAACTGTAGGCTCAGTAATTCCAACATGGTATACCACATCTCTGAGTAAAAACAAACAAATATGATACTGAGCCAATTGATCTTGGAATGTTAAACTTTTGGGTATCAAAGAAACTCCATATGATGTTTTGAAGAATATTTAAATACTTATTCTATAATCTTATTACTTCATTTATTTATAGATCAGTGGAAGAGAAGAGAACCCACAAGTAAAGCCTAACAAATAAGTACAACTAACTTTGACAAAGATGTTAAAGCACAGGTCAGTGGAGAAGGAATAGTAATTATTTCAACAAATAGTACTGAAACAAATTAGATATCCGTAGACAAAGTGAAATGAAACAAAGGTTTTGACCTAAACACTCACACCTTATACAAATGAATCACTGACATAAATGTAAAAGATAACACTATACCTTTTAGAAATAAAGATAAGAAACCTTCAGCCTGGGTCTAGGTGAAGAGTTCTTAGAATTGGCATCAAAAAGTGGCACATAAAAGAAAAATATATATACTGGACCTCATCAAAATTAAAATTTTTGCTCTACAAAAAACCATCTGGAGAAATTGAAAAGACAAACTAGAAATTGAGAGAAAATTTTCACAAGCCATATATATCTGACAATAGTCTTGTATCTAAAATATATAAAGAGCTCTCCACATTCAACAATTAAAGAAAGATAGAATTCAAAAATGGTCAAAAGATATGAACAGATGTTTCAACAGAGAAAATAAACAGATGAAAAAGAGTTTCATCATTTATGTGCAAAATGTCAATTAAAACCACAGTGAGATGAATATACACCTTTTACAAAGTCAAAAAGGATGATAATACAAAACGCTGGTAAGGAAGCAGAGAAACGACTCCTCGTATATACATGGCTGATAGGAATGCTAAATGATGTACAGCTGCTATGGAAAAAGGTATGACAGTTTCTTACAAAACTAATTATGTGCCTACCATGGGACTGAGCAACTGCACTCCAGTGCATTTAGCCCAGAGAAATAAAACTTATACCCACTCAATATCTGGAAACAATTCACATATTTTTAAAGTAGTGAATATTTAAACTGTGGTGCATTTAAATCACGAAACACTACTCAGTAATAATTTTTTAAAAAGAGCTATCAATTCATGCACAAAAACTTTAATGACTCTCAGGAATTATGTTAAGGGAAAAAAAGCCAATTTCAAAAGATTATATACTAAATGATTTTAATTGTATAACAGGCTTGAAATGACAAAAGTACAAGATGGAGAACAGAGTAAGGTGATTGGTCAGGGGCAGGGTTCAAGGAGGTTGTTGTAACTATAAAATGGTTGTAGAAAGAATTCTTGTGATAGAACTCTACTGTATCCTGACTTTGCTGGTGATCACAAGAATGTACATATATGGTAAGATTATATGGAACACACACATACACACACAGGAGTGAGTGCATATAAAACTGGTGGAATCTAAAGCAGGTCTCTGACTTATATCAATGTCAGTTTATTAGCTATAATATTATAATACAGTTACACAAGATAACATCTTTGGGGGAAACTAGGTGAAAGGTATATCTGATCTCTATTTTTTTTTTTTCACAAATGCAATTGAATCTAAAGTCATCTCAATGCAAAAATATTAAAATAGATGGGAATTAAAATTACAGAGGTAAAAATCAGTATACCTTTTAAATATGTTGTCATATATCTGGTCTTTTGAAATGTGGAGAAAAGACACTTCCTTCTGTTTTAAGGTTAATGACAATGTTTAATAAAAAATAAATTTTCTTAGTATATTACTACTAATTCTAGAAAAAAATTTTCAGTCTAAGACATACTTTTCCAACTGTTCTTTCTAACTCTAAACATGCTTTAGCATATTTCCCAGTAATTGATTTATTTATGCCATGAGAGTATTTCCATCACATAATGTTAAATGATATAATTTAACATAGCAATATGGAAGTTCAAAAAAAGTGTCAAAATATTAGATTCCTATGCATAACAACATTTTTTGTGTTTATGGTATAATTGCCTTTTTTCAAATATATAAAGAAACTATTAAAATAACAAACTTGGCAAGTTTCTTAAAATTAAAAATACGTTCTAAACTATCATCATAATGCTAATAAAATTCAGAATTTTAATTAATAGGAATTTCAAAATAGAAATAAATATTAGAAAGTGATTATTAAAAACTTTTGAATCATCAAGGGAATATCCATAAAAGAGCTTTAAAAATGTCAGTTAACAATTCAACTATAAATTCCATTTGTCATTCTGGTTAGCAAAAACGTCTCTTCTTAGAATAAGTGACATTTCTTAGTTTCTTTTTAGAAGAAATGAAATTAGATGTTGAATAATGAAATTAGATGTGCATTGTTGAATTGTAGGGCCTCTTTGCAAGCCAATACCCAGGTTCTACTACAGTGTCTGCGCATGGTTGGTACACAATTAATATTTGTTGACAAATGAATGAACAAGCTGATGTAAATATTTAGGTTCATCCTTACTGGACTGGTATTTGAGATCTTCTACAGTTTTCCCAAAAACAATCTTCAATTTATTGACTGTGTTTTCAGTTATTCCTTGCCCTCTTTTAAATGAATCATTCTTCTTACTTGTACCTAGTTTAACTCTTTACTTGTAACATGGTTACATTTTCTCCTACAGGAGGTATAGGTAGCAACGCTATCTGTGTTTTGATTTACTATTCACTGCCAATTAGACTGCTTTCAGTAGCAACTAACAGAAAACCCAAGCAAATCATCTCAAATAATCAAGAGAATTTAATGGGTCATTCAACTGAAAGGGCTATGTGTAGTTCAGAAAACAGGCATGATTTGATCTGGAATCTGGGTTCATTTTCCTCCAGTTCTCATGTTGCCCCTCTGTGGATATTGGCTTCATATTCAGTTTGAATTTTCATAGTTGAAGGTATCCGGAGAGAGCATTTACCCTCAATACAGGGAAACAAATTCCAAAGCTTTGTGCTTACTGAACCACTATTCATTCACTGCTTAGCATCTGTGGAATTATATACAGTAATTAGATTAGTTCTGGCTACCTTAAAAATATGATTGACTCTGATCTTGAGTGACTGGGACCCCATGTCACACTTAAAAAAGAATGTGTAGTTAATCCTAACTGTATGTTTTATAAGGAGGGAGTTTAGAAGTGATTGGTGTAATGGTATTTGCTGTATATTTTGTATCTGTTTCTTAATCAGAGAGACAAAGTGAGCCATGAAGTTCAAACAGATTATTGGTGAGAATTGGTTTCAGTGTTATAGCTCTAATCCTTGAGCAACTGTTTGGGTAACAGGGTTTTCTCTGTGAAGAGTTGAGAAGATATAGATGAAAAACAAAAAGAAAAAAGAAAATAATGTGATTGAAATTACTGTGTATCTCAGTTGCTGATGCTGTCAGGATTTTGTGACGACCGTGTTACTTTTGTTTATGAATATTTGATGCTATATATGAAACACTACACTGAGACTCTTAGAGCAGATGAAGAGTGAATCTAACAGAAAGTGAAAAAGAAAACTTTCAACTCCTCTAGGCTTCAAAAATAAACACACAAACTTCAATAAGATATCATATTCCCTCCAGACTCCAACTATGCCCCCACTAAGATATTTGGGTACAAACAAATTACCAAAAGAAATAAGGATACATACTTCGGAATAGGCACAGAAACAAAAATGATTTTATAATTACCAGTATACAATTTTTAAACAATCAATCAGAATAGAAAATACGGAGCTAGAGCAGGGTTTAAGAACTGAATTGAACATTTCTTTCCTTCATTTTGGTGCATTAAGAAGGTAAGAATTTGGGTCATACTGTAAAGTGGGGCTCAGGAGGTAAGTCCAGAAATGGGTATTCATTTTTGGCAAAAAATTAAATGAGGAAAAAAAATGAAATGAGAAATGAGGGAAAAAAAATGAAATGAGAATAAATATAAGAGATCCAAAGAGGGAGAAAAGTTAGAAGGCACCAAAGAGGTCAGAGCAACCGAAAAGGCTAAAGAGAAGTCTGACCTAGAGAAATTACAGAAGTACAATTTGTTTTTGGCAGGTTTCAATGAAAAGGCACAGTGGGATCAGTGACATCTGTTTGATGATTTTTTTTTTTAATGGACTGAGCATGCGCAATTGAGCCCCTTCTAAACTTTAATTTGCCTGAGCCAGGAACAGATTTGTTTCCTTTCATCTCCCAGTCAACGTTCTCAGCAAGGTTTCTCTTTTCTAGTAGTTGATAAACTGATTCTAAAACATACATGAAAATAATAGCTGAAAAACTTTTGAGAAAGAATAGAGTTGAAGAATTTTGCTACTGAATTTCAAGACTTCTTACAAAGCTACTGTGTACTAATGGTGAAAGCACGGACAAGTCTACTAATGGAACAGAAGGGCATCCAGAATAAACTTAATATATGGTAATTTTTTTAAACAAATGTGCTAAGCTAATTTAATAAGGAAAGATTAGACTTTCCATCAAGTGGTGATAGGTAGACTAATATCCAACATATGTAAAAAAAAAGTATGGACCAGTATTTCATATCGTTCAAAAAATTAACTTCAGATTGATCATATAGCTAAATGTATATTAAAGAGATTTCAGAAAAAATAAGGTAATATCTGGGGACACAAAAAGCACTAACAATAAAAGAAACAGAAATAATGCATCAGACCTCATCAAAACTAAAAACTGTTTTTCAAAAGATCATTAATAAAAAGAAAAGTACAATAGTTGCCATATAAATATCTGATAAAATCCTGTATCCAGAATTTATTGAAAATCATCAATAGAACGACAATCCGATAAATATACAGAATTACTTGGGGAAAAAAAAACTTCAAAAAAGAAAACTTATAAATGGCCCATGAAAAGATACTCAACATGATTAGCCTCTATGAAAATTAAAACCACAATAAGATACAACTTCCGCTCACCAGGAATATTGAAAATAATGCCAAGTATTTTAGAGGATGTAAGAGTATAAAATTATTTATAAAAATTTGGAAAGCAGTTTTATGCTTTCTTATAAAGTTAAGTATACACCTAAAAAATGACCCAGTAATTCCATTCCTAAGTGTTTACTACAAAGGAATAACATACATGCACAGAAATGTTCACAGTATCTTTAAACATAGTCACTAAAAATTGGCAAATGACTATCCATCTTCAGGTAAATGGATATATTTATACAATGGAATACTACCTAACAATTTAAAGGAGCAAACTACTACTTTTCTAGAAGCATAAATAAAGAATATAATTTGGTTGAGTGATAGAAGTCTGACACCCAATAAAATATGCACTGCATGTTTTCTAGTTAATATTAAGTTCTGGCCAGACAGAACTAAGATTTGATTAAAAAATATCAAATCAGTGGTTGTGTGGGTTTGAGGATTAGAAAGATAGACTTCAAAGATAGTGTAAGAAACTTTTGTGGATAACTGAAAGTTTATGTATCTTGATTAGGGTGGTGCTTAAATAAAGGCATATATTTGTCAATACACATTAATCTGTACACTTAAAAATCTATGCACTTTATTTTACTAAAGTTCATAGCTCAATGAACTGATTACAAGATAAACAAAAATGATTTTGTGAAACTTCGATGTTGTGAGTTACAGAGTTGTAATTCTTTGTCACACAGTAGCCTAACAGGATTTTACAAAATGCAAACAAACTGGGAAGCTTGAAAACAATGAGTATTAGAAGGAAAAGATTTTACACACTTTATAGTTTATAAATTATTTTCAAATGCTTTAGAGTTTCAGAGGCTTCTAGGATGTCATTGTTGGCAGACAGCAGAAGCAGAAGAAGAAAGGAAAATGCATAGAATAATATGATGTATTTTTATTTGCTTTATAAATTACTTGGGATTTGAAAACATACAAGTAATATTAATAAGAATGACTAGATCTTTTGAGTATTAAGTCAGACAGGCATTTTACTTCAAAACATGTCATGCTTGACTAAGGATAAGTGAACTATCTAGCTAAAAGATCAAGTTTAGTTTGAAATTATGACCCTGTAAAATTTATGAATTTTGTAAAACATCTTCTCTCAGATATACCCCTACTTCTCCTTTCACTCTCTCTCTCCCTCACTTCCTCTTTTTCTCAATAATATAAATTTTTATCCATAAATCTGTGTTCTTATTTTAGTGTAATTTATATATAATACCATGCTGCTGTTTTTTAAATTTATAATGATTCATTATTATAAAGTATAACTTTACTTGTTTCTTTGGGTTCCTGGAAATAAATTTGTGTTTGAAGTATTTTGTCCTATTTTTCCTCCTGACAAGGCGAAGCTTATAGGTGCAACTACCTATAAGCACGTATCCTGAGATAAGTTTCTGCCTCTGGGCAGAGATCCCAGCAGCGCTGCTCTATGTACAGTTAATGGACCATATCATAAAGACACATATTTTTAGACAATAAAAACTGATGGGTGCACAAATGTTTGCAATATTTAGGTAGAACTTTGGTCACGAGTATTCTGACCCTGGCCATCTGGGTACATAAATATGGATGTAGACCATTTTTGTAAACATATTTTGCCTTTTTGATGATGAGTAGATTTGTTTTCAGCAGGTAAGGTGTTCAGAAGCACAGTCTGCTTCCCTTAAGCGCTACCAATACAATATGCATTTAAGTTGCTTATGTGCAGTCTTGAGCAATAGACTCTAAAAGCGACACAATTTTGATTGAAATTAAAAATAACTTTAATGTTATTTTGGTGCTGTGTGTGTGTGTGTGTGTGTGTGTGTGTGTGTGTGTGTGGTGTGATTTTAGCGTGTCAGATTTTACCTGACAATAACTTTTTTATTGAAAAAATCTGAAACTAATGCTATTGTGAGCAACACTGACTACCATTAACTACTGCATAGTGTGTTTTCGATAATTAAATTAATAAACATGTAATCCTTTAAAGTTAAAGCATAAACAAATACTATGCTCTCTTATTCCATGCTATGACAGGCGTTTATGTTTAAGGCTGCCACTTTTGAATTTCACTGAATGTGAACAAAGCAAAACCATCAAAAGGATACTCTTCCTTTACAATTGTTAGTATCGGCTCAAAAACTATGTCTTTCATCATATTTAAATAAAACTGTCACTTTGGAAAATTAGATTATTAATTTTCACAAGGCATGAATCTCAACCTTTGTGGTACTTTTTCAATATAATCATTAAGAGAAAGTTCATGAATACTTAATGAAAAAGAGGCATTTGCATCATATAAATACCTTCAATCTCCTGTTCTGTATGCAGTGGTTGCACTACCATCTGGCAAAGGTTTCAGTTGACTGAAGCTAAAGCAATAAATTAATACAGCAAAAGATGCTACCAACAGTTTTAAGCCAATTAAAATGCTTGAAGCTGACTCAATGCATGTTAAAATGTTATGTCTGTTTCTGCCAATAGCCATGTATAAAGAAATATAATAAGCCAACAATAGCTGAAGGAAAGTTAGCAGGAGTCAAGGGTGCTCTTCATTGTGGGCACTTAGAGCAAAGGCTCATACAATTAAAAAGTGAATATTGGCATGTGCGACCCTCCTTACCACACCACCCTATCTCTCAGGTGAAGGGTAAAATTTCCTGTTTATTTTTATTGAACATATTAATACTTTTGTATTTCAAATAACAAAGTTTGATGTTTCATGTCTCTGAGAAACTTGTACTGATTGGGATCTATTTGTGGAAAACAAATATTTAATTTCCCAAATTTCCAGACAGCACTACTGGATTAAACAGAAGATAGATATTAGCTGCAAAATGACTTTGGAAAGAAAGTATTTTTTCCAGTTTATTTATTTTTTTTAATTTTTTAAATTGAAGTATAGATTGTTTACAACATTTCAAGTGTACAGCAGTGATTGTTATATATATATTTATTTATATATATATATAATCTTTTTCAGATTCTTTTCCATTATAGTTTATTACAAGATATTGAATATAATTCCCTACACTATACATTAGGTCCTTGTTGTTTTATATATAGTCGTGCGTAATCCCAAATTCCAAATTCATCTCCCCTACCCCTTTTCTCTTTGGTAACCATAAGTTTGTTTTTTGTGGCAAGTCTATTTCTGTTTTGTAAATAAGTTCATTTGTATCATTTTTTTTTAGATTCCACATATAAGTGATATCATATATTTCTCTTTTTCTGTCTGACTTACTTCACTTAGTATGGTAATATCTAGGTCCATCCATGCTGCTGCAAATGGCATTATTCCATTCTTTTTATGGTTGAGTAGTATTCCATTGTTTGTATATACCACATCTTCTTTATCCATCCATCTGCTGATAGACATTAATTGCTATTGTTTTAAAGCTAGTTTTTATTTTTGAATGTAGATGGATAAAAGCAAGCAAATGAATATTTTATTATAATCTTTCAATACATAGGTGATCCCATAAGATCATTTAAGACTGGAAAAGCAACAGATTTCTTGTGTTTCATATATGAGACAGTAAATGTTATCTCTCATTACAATTTTCATTTGTAAACATGAACAACTTTCTAAGTTCACATTTCTAAGGCTGGTAATGTGTACCTTAAATTCTGATTATAAATAAAATCCATGGGTCTTGGTGGTGGGGGGTTAGTTATATAATATTTCTGAGAAGTGTGGTCTGTTTGATTGCTATTTATCCTTATCATCATAATTTTCAGTTAAATATAAATATTCTTAAAGCCCAATTTGTTGATTCAGTCTTTCAATTATGTGGGCAATTTTAGAGACACTAACATAAATTAAAAGAACCAGAAATTCCTAAATACTATCTATCTATCATCTAAAAATCATCTTTTTTATAGAGGCATACCTCAGAGAAATTGCAAGTTCAGTTCCAGACTACAATAAAGCAAATATTGCAATAACGTGAGTCACACAAACTTTTTGGTTTCCCAGTGCATATAAAAATTATATTTACATTACACTATTGTCTCTTAGGTGTGCAAAAGCATTGTGTCTAAAAAAATATATATGTACCTAAATTTAAAACACTTTATCACTACAAAGTGCTAACCATAAGCTGAGTCTTCAGCAAGTCAATCTTTTTTCTGGTGGAGGGTCTTGCCTTGTGTGGGTGGTTACTGAAGACTGGGGTGGCTGTGGCAATTTCTTAAAATAATAATAGAATTTGCCACATTGATAGACTCTTCCTTTCATAAATGATTTCTCTGTAGCATGCAATTCTGTTTGATAGCATTTTACCCACAGTAGAATGTCTTACAAAAAACATTTTCTTTGTTTATCAATAAGAAGCAACTCATCCTTTAAAATTTTATTATGAGATTGCAGCAATTCAGTAACATCTCTAGACTCCACTTCTAATTCTAGCTTTCTTGCTACTTTCACCACAGCTGCAGTTACTTCTTCCATTAAATCCTTAATTCCTCAAAGTCATCCATGAGGGTTGGAATCAGCTTCTTCCAAACTCTTATTAACGTTAATATTTTGACCTCTTCCCATGAATCACAAATGTCCTTAACAGCATCTAGGATGGTGAATACTTTTCATAAGCTTTTCAATTAGCTTTACCAAGATCCATCAGAGGAAGCACTATCTACAGCAGATATAGGCTTATGAAATGTATTTCTTAATAATAAGAATTGAACATTGAAATGACTCCTTGATTCATGGGCTGCAAATGGGTATTGTGTTAGCAGCAGTGAAAGCAACATTAATCCCATTGTACACTTCCATCAGGGCTCTTGGGTGACTAGGTGCACTGTCAACTAGCAGTAATATTTTGAAAGGAATCTTTCTTCCTGAGCAGTAGGTCTCAACAGCGGGCTTAAAATATTCAGTAAACCATGTTATAAACAGATGTGCTGTCATCCAGGCTCCTTGTTCCATTAGTAGAGCACTGGCAAAGTAGATTTAGCATAATTCTTAAATGTCCTAGGATTTTTGGAATGGTAAGAGAACATTGGTTTCTACTTAAAGTCATTGGCTGCATTAGCCCCTAACAAGAGAATCAGCCTGTCCTTTGAAGCCAGAAATTGACTTCTCCTCTCTAGTTATAAAAGTCCTAGTTGGCATCTTCTTCCAATAGAGGGCTGTTTTATCAGCACTAAAAATCCATTTTTTAGTGTAGCCACCTTCATTAATTATCTCAGATCTTCTGGACAACTTGCTGCAGTATCTCCATCAGCACTTGCCACTCCACTTTGCACTTTTACATTATAAAGATGGCTTCCTTCCGTAAACCTCTGCTAGCTTCAAACTTTTCTTCTGTAGCTTCCTCACCTCTCTCAGCCTTTATAGAATTGAAAAGAGCTAGGGTCTTGCTCTGGATTAGACTTTGGTTTATGGGAAAGCTGTGGCTAGTTTGATTTTCTGTCTAGACCACTAAAACTTTCTCCACATCAACAAAAAAGCTGTTTAGCTTTCTTACCATTTGTGTGTTCACTGGAGTAGCACTTTTAATTTCCTTCAAGAATTTTACAGTTTCATTCACGAACTTGGGTAATTGTTTGGCACAAGAGTCCTAGCCTTTGGACTATCTCTGTCTCTGACATGCCTTCTTCACTAAGCCCAATTATGTCTAACTTTTGATTTAAAGCAAGATTTGTGCAACTCTTCCTTTTACTTGAACACTTAGAGGCCATTATTAAGGTTATTAATTAGCCCGATTTCAATATTATTATGTCTTAGGGAATAGAGAGGTCTGAGAAGAGGGAGAGAAACCAGGGGAAGAGCAAGTCAGTAAAGCAGTCAAAACACACACAGCATTTATGGATTAAGTTCAATGTCTCATATAGGTGTGGTTTGCCCCCAAATAATTACAATGTGATGTCAAAGATCATTGATCATAGTTCACCATAACAAACATTATAATAATGAAAAGGGTTGAAATATTGGGAGAATTACTAAAATGTGACACAGAGACATGAAGTGAGCAAATGCTGTTGGAGAAAGAGAGTCAATAGACTAGTTTGATGCAGCGTTGCCATAAATCTTCAATTTGTGAAAAACAGTATCTGTGAAGTGCAATAAAACAAAGCACAATAAAATAATGGATGCCTGTCCCCATCTATCTCCTGAAATGAAATTTATGGATACTGTGGTGATGATACAGATTGATTCAAATATCCAGTGGCTCTAAAAACATGCCTAGGCTTGGATCCCATGCTGTCCTGCCTCAGTAATGGAGTACAGTGAATAGTATCACTTCAGTCATGGGCACACAGAGCCAAAACCAAAGGGTCAGTAGGATAATCCCCATCAAAATACAGGAACAATCTTACCTGCACAATAGGGAAATACTATTCTGGGAAGGTAAAACAACAAATAGCCACCACAACTTTAATTTGTAGTCCTCTTTTCTGCTCACTTTTTTTGAGTTTCTTAAATTTATCTCAGCATATGATTGTTTATTTGGCCAAAATCACAATATTATGTGAGTGGATAAGACATACAAGATGGTGTCATATTGCTATGACTACTCCTATGACGAAGACCAGTACTGTTACACTGTGGACAATGCTTCCCTGATATCAGTTACAATCAGAATAACTAGCAAATACAATATTCAACTATTTATTGAGTACTATGTGCCCACATTTTTCTAACCATTTTATTATTTTTATATTAATTAAATTTAATGTTTATAAAATTAAATAATTATATCAATTATTTAATTAATTAATATAAAATAATTATATTCATTGGATTAATTTTATATTAATAATAATTTTATGTTAATTAATATCTCTGGAGAAAGAAAGATTTGGGTTTGAATGCTCCTGATAGGAACTTAACAGTCTAAGCTATTATTTTCTCATGAAGATTATAGCAGCATATATTTCATTGCCTTGTCATTATATTTAAATGAAAAATATATATACATTAACACAATATTTGCTGAGGTCTCAGTAAATGTTAGCTATTCATTAATGTCATAGATGAACCTGAGGTTTTGCATAATTATGTTACTTGTTCATTGTCACAAGGGTAAAAGATAACATGGTTTAAATCTTGTCTCTCTGACTTCAGAATCCTTATTTTGAAACATTGCACCATTTTTCCAGGACCCCATTATTAATGCAATGGCTTTTCTATTATATATTAAAAGTCACAGAATTTTTATATAGAAAAGACAGTAGAATATATACAGATTAGATGCCTGCTTTACATAGGATGATACTGTAGCCAGAGAATATTCAGTTCCATGGCAAATATCACAGAATTGGTTAATGGCTCAGTTGAGACCAGAAGTTAGTTTTCTTGACTCCCAAATCAGTGCTTTAAAATGATGTTATTTTGAAAGAATCAGGAGAATGTATATTACATAAACATGGTTTCTGAATCATCAATAAAATGAAAATGAATACTAAGTGAAGTGACTCATCATCAAATTTTAGAAAAAGAGTATGTTCAACAATACTGAAATGATCACCTCCCTCCATAATAGAAGTCATCATAATCCTGAATTTTATCACTTTGTCTTTAAAAATGTGTACTATATATATACACACACACATATATACATATATATACTTGTTGTTTAGTTTTGCTTGCTTTTGAACCTTATAAACTTGTATCAAACTACTAAATATTATTAATCTATTATATTTACATAAGACCAGATATGTTACCTCTATCATATAGAACATGGAATATACACAGAAAAAAATTTATCAAAGGAGCTTTCTGTAATTATGCTTAACTAAATTTGTCACTCCCTGAGCATCTGTAAAGTGCCTAAGTCAATCAAGAAGAGAAGACAGACAAGATATTTTTCTATACCAAGTAGGAAATATGTAACTCCTCAAATACGGCAACCTACTTTATGAAAAGAACCTATTGGTTATGGGAAATAATCATGAATACCAGCTAAATGGAAACAGATCCCTTGGGTGAAAAGCGAGGGACTATTAAAAATAAAATAGTAGGCAGTATGAATGCTTTTATCTGGATGTTGGTTTGATTAAGAACACATGCAGTATGTTAAAGCCATTAAAATCTCCCTGGTTACCTACCTGAACAAGAGTAGAATCACACTTTCAAACAGCGCATGACCCCCATGATACACCCACTTTCCACTTATCCTTTAGACTCATCCCTGCACCCCTTATCAAATCCTCTGCTCTTTTCCTCATATCAATCTATGTAATTTCTTTCATTTGTCATCATTGCTTATTCATTTTATGTGCTCAAAGAACAAAATAATATGCTGTGTTTTCTACTCTCTCAACACATTTAATCATACATATTGAAATCATAACTGCAAAAGACATGCAAGAGTAACATTACTAATAAAAATACTGTGTTTCATCTCCCTAAACACCTTTAGCTTCATACAGAGGAAGCCCTTATCATAGTTAACTGGATGACTTCATGTATTCACACGTCCTACCCCTACCTTTGCTGGGCTGCTTTACTTCCATTCAAATATGTTTCCAAAACTTCAATCCAAGCACTGTCTTCTCAGAACATCCACCTGTTGTCCGTGTCAGAGAGAGAATCCCTTCTTCTATGTACCCATAGCACCCACTCACATCACTGTCATGAGCCCTAATTATTCAGGACTGTCATTATAAGAAATTTGCCTGAAATAGCTTTGAAGATGGGCGGTATGTCTTATTCATCCAACTCTCAGCGTGAAGCAAACTATCTTGTATGTGAAAACATACAAGCTATTAATTAGTGGAAAGAATTTGTTAAGGATCACCAAGAAAAGAGTTTCTATACAACAGTGGTCATATATTCTCTTTTTCTTCTACTTTCCAAATTTTGCTACTAATCCAAATGCTTCTGAGTACTTTGGGTTAGACTATCACTTTAAAAAAATGAGGGCCTACCTCATGAATTTGCCTCAAAATCAGTATTTTCAAATCAGACACACATTATATGAATATTTAAGCCTTTCTTTGCATTTAGCAATAATGCTTTTCTGATATGAGCTATATTTTGCTCCTATTATTTTCTGAGACTGTTAAGCCTGTCTTCTTATCCTGTGTCCACAATTGGCATAACTCATACCCAATAAGGTGATAATTTAGCATAATTTGAATAGAAACAAAGTTAATACAGTGAAGTATGGGGGCCCTCCACTAAGAGACAATGATCAAATGACAGAATAAGATTGATATTTTTAAAGTTTGTGAATGTTAATGTGGGAGAAAAAACTGTTATTATTTTTTATTTTTATCTTGTCATGTTTTAACCTCTTTATATGAAGCATAACATTGCCTACCTCCATTTCAATTAAAAGTCTTCTTTTTTGATTACATCCATAGCATTAAATGTGTGAAATAATTATGTACATAAGTCACCTTTAAAAAAAGTAAAAAGTGCTTTACAGATCAGGAAATACAAGTTTAATCACAACCTTACTTATTTTGAAGTTAGAAAAGCATTATTTTAATTTAAAATAAAGGCATTCCGCTGAATGCTAAATGCTTGGCATTATGCAGAGTGGATATAGACTATTATAATAGTGCTTCACCCAGGTGTATATATTTCAAAACTACCATCATGATAATCTACTCATCTCATATTTGATGAGCATAGAAAACGGTATTGTAAGCTTGCCATGCTTCAAGATTTATCACTAAAAACCTGTCTTTAAAGCATTTCTGAGTTGTAAGTTAATCATAATGAAAGCACCTTTATGATGTTATTATTTTCAATGCATTTTATATACACAGAGTGGTTTTACAGAAATAATCACATTTTTTAAGCATCGTCACCAGACACATCCTGATTGCCAAAGAATGAGTAAAACAAATAGAAGAGTCAATCATATTTGGAATGGAATTGGAATTAAGTACAGACAAAATCAACTTACATAGTTTACAATGTGTGTTGAGATTTTGCTAGTACAATAATATTCTTGAAAATAATAATAACTATAATATTTATTGAAAGCATACTGAATGTTACAGCACCGTGATAAGGCAAAATAGATCTGAAATTTCTTAGTATTTTTCAAGTTACTTAAAAACTTTTAATGTCTTTTTTTCACTAATAATGCATAGCAATGTACATTTGGAGAGAGATAATAGATTGATAGATTACATAGCTAGCTAGCTAGCTAGCCTCATTTTGCCTTGTGAAAATACTTAAATTTCTCAGGATGAGAAATATACACATGCATTTCTAATGTATTGATCATCAATATACACCAATATACTAGATATGCATTGTGAAAATAAATTGTTCTCTAATAATTCATTTTACTCTTGTGTAAGTATTATACATGAATATCTTCTTGATAATATATGGGTGGTATGCATATTTCACTATTTTTTTTCTGTTTTGAAGTAAATATGTTAAAATTTTCATAAAATATGTTATAACAAAATACATATAATTTCCATTTCTGTGACCATGAGAGTAGACAAATACTTTACACTAGGACACTTTACTAGCTGTATCATTTATATATACTCCCACACCTAGTGGCCTAAAACACAAACTTGTTTTTTACCACAATTCTGTGGGTTGGGAATTTGGGCAGAGGTCAGTAGAGATGGCCTATGTATGTTCCAGGTAATGTGAGGAAGCATTAATCACATGTTTGCAGTCAGACGGCAGGTTGGTTGAATGCTGTCTGGTCACAGATTTCCTTATTTACATGTGTGGTTTGACTGCAACTGTCAGCTGAAGTATCAGTATATCCTCTCCTTGCCCTCTCCACAGCTAGTTTAGGATTACTCACATGGTCACTGAGTTTCAAAAGGACAAGTGTCCGTGCATGAGGTTATTAAGCCTCTACCTCTGTCACAGGTTTCAATGTCCCATTGGTCAAAACAAGCTGAAGTTTAGAGATTACACAAAGGTCAGGATAACCATGAGGTATAATTCATTGCTGGATATTAATGTGACAACATACCATAGAATGTGACTCTAATAAGTCACAACCTTACTTCATGAAAAATATACTTAGCCTCTTCTAAGATATCTCAAAGCTCAAATAGTCACACATTAAGTCTAAATGTCACAGTCTCAGGATCTGAATTACATCAAGATGCAGGTGAAGCTTTTTGATATCCTTGAGTATTTCTCCTCTTTATACATGGACTTCAGAATTAAAACAAAAGGATATCTATTTGACATTCCACATGCAAAGTTAGGAGAGGGACACGACAATGGATTTTTACATTTCTGTTCAAAGTAATAGAAGTAATAGAAAGCACATAGGAACACTGGATCACAGAAATTTTAAAATTCAGTCATACACACATTTTTCAGGCCCCCTATCCTAAGGACAGAAAATTTTCATTGATTAGAGCCCAGTTCCAGTTCTTTGGTGAAACTCCCTTTCCAATTTTCTCCATGTAGCTTAGATCTGTCATTTGGGCTGTTGGTTCTGCCCTCTGAGAGATTATTCCTTTTCTATCAGTAATGGCCTGTGTTTGCAGCTGAATAGCTTTCACAATGTTTCCTTATCAAAGAAAGTTAGAAAAGTAGAGGACTTTTTTTTTTTCTTCATTTTGAATCATCTCAATTTCTTACTGTCCAGTCTTTAGGTGCTCTTTTAAATACAATTATTTTAAATTCTTTGAGTGTTACTCATGAATCTTATTGACATTTACTCCATGATTCAAAAGCCACTTTCGTAATTCTTTTAAAGACAATCTTTACTTTGCTTTTATCAGGCTGCTGTGGGACTGAACACTTAACATTCTTATAAACGTTGTATAAATAAGAGGGTCTTTAAACACCAACTTGAAAATTTCCAACGTTTATGAAGGGGTCTTACAGTCATAAACCAGGTCATTTCTTATGTGAGAATATCTTGCCTAATAAGAGATACACACGATTTTATTCTTCATCCCAGACACCATGTACTGCATTTTCAGTTTCCTCTAAATTCTGCTTAAAAAGTGAATACTTAACTTTTTTAGTAATTCTTGAATGAAGTACCATGTCATATGCACTAGAAATTCTAATATTTTCAATATTTTTTTCTAGAAATTTACTTAGCCAGATGCACAAAAACTTTAGGTTATTATTAATTTTTTTTCATCTTCCAAGTTACTAAGTGATACCATTTGCCACTTATTTTGCTACTATATAACATGAGTTTCCTTTTTATCAGCCTCCAATAATAGTTTCACACCTACTTTCTGGTCTTATCTAGACATGACAAACTGCCGTCTCATACATTTTTGGTTAGCACCTATCCCTAATCTTGAAGCCGTTGTCTCATATTTTAGGTTTTCAATAGCACTGCAAATCCAGTGCCAATTTCTGTATTTATTATCTGTTGCTGCAAAACAAATCATCAAAATCTCAGTGGCTTAAAAAAGCAACCATTTATATGTTTTCTATTATAGGTTACCAACTTTGGCACTGAGGTAGGTGAGGCTGCTTTATGTGGTGTCAGCCTTTCTCCCTCATGCTTTTGCTGTCAGTTGACATGTTGATTGGGGACTGGCTGGTCCTGGATGGCTAGTCACTTGACTGTCAGTTCTTTGGTGCTGTCAGTCAGATTACCTCAATTTTCCTACACATGGCTTTTCCGTAGGCTAGTTTGGGCATCCTTAGATGACAGCTTGTTTCCAAGAAGAGAAACCTCAATATATAAACACTTAAAAAGTCTCTGTTTATGTCACATTGGCTTATGTTCCTTGGCTAAAGTTAAGTCACATGGTTGAGCTCAGTCATTGTGGGAGGGAACTATATAAGCTCATAGCTACTAGGATTGGCAGAAGCCATTAATATAACTACTTCCCACAGTGGCTATCTTTTTTTCCTTTTTTTTTTTTTTTTCCGGTATTTTGATTATGACTCACAGTTGTAAAAAATTCCTGCAAAATAAAGGACCTGATATTCTGGCTATAGATAAAGCAGAGAAATTTTTTTCATCCCAGACCACCTTCTCTTACAAGTTAGACTTGTTTTATGTGATATACAAAAATAACAACAATAATAGTTGAAAAGAAAGCAAACAAGTATTAATGGAGACCATAAAACAGGCAAAGCACAGTGGAATAAGCTATTATTTCTTAGGTCTGAATTCCAGAGGGAATGCTTAACTCCATATTCCTCATAAACTGTTCTCTTTCAAACCATCTCCTCTCCCATGTAGCACGGTACTTCTCTTGATCTTGTTGAGACTAAATATTTCATTCAGTAATCATTTTCAAAGACTTCAGAGATATCTCCCAAGCAATACTGCAGATATTTTAAATTGTCAAGGGTATATAACTTTTTAAGAGTATGACTTAAGTATACTCAAAATGAGAGATCAGATTTAAAGGACTTCTTTAGATTTTATCCCATCTTTTTAATGTGTGCTCAGTCTTTGACAGTGTCTTTCAGCATTAAGGAGTACTTAACCAACATCTAAAATAAGTACAATAACAATATAATCACCATATAATGGTTAACATATTTGAATCTCATTGTGAGTTTGGTGTGGCTGGAGGGCAGAGTATTGGGTGGGTGGACAAAGGTTATAATAAGGGAGATCCAGTATGATCTGATTTAGAGTTTATTCTTTGTGTCCCTGTAAACAATGAAGTGTTTCAAGCATATTTAAACACAACTAGACTTTTTTATGTAAGACAAATCTTTGGACGATGCATTTGTAAGATAATTAATGCTTCATTAAAAAAATCAGGGGAAGTTGTTTTTTTTTTTTAACAAGATAAAATATCATTAGTAAATGAACTGAGGAGAAAGAATAGGTGATGATCTGTTCACAGTGCTGAATGATACATAGTTTCATGATGAAAGGACATAGTTTATTGAGAGCTTGAATGTGGGAAAAGAGTAAGTGCATTTGAAGGGGACTTCTAGTTTTTTATATCACATTGATATTATTGTGGTGGACTTGCATCAAGTCAACTTAGCAAAAATGGAACTGTTAGGTAGTTTAGAATACAAATGAGCACTGGGCAGGGGAAGAGGAAGGGGAAAGGAACAAGGCAGAAAATGGCAGTGTATCTGCATTCAGGAAAAAGGACTCCAGAAATTTTTACTTTCTCTAAATGAGGGCCAGTAAAAGAAACCAGTTAAAATCAAAGCACTGCAGCTGCACATGGGAGGGGGATTTGGTATAACGTGACCCAATGAACCTGCACAAAAGGGAATGGGCATGCCAGAACACAGGAAACCTGAGTTATCAGTCAATCAGTCAATCAATCAATCACAGAAATGCCCTAGGCCAGGAGGTAAGACGGAAAAAAAAAAGAGCCATGCCACTTGTCCTCTCTTGGATTGGCCCACTCCTAATTCTCAGAAGTGTACTATCTTTTACTTTTTTAACTTCACTAATAAAAATCTTGCTTATATCACGCTCTTTGTCTCTTGTCAAAAATTCTTTTTTTTGGGTGACTAAGAACTGAGGTAATTCTTATTTTCCTTTTTTCAGTAACAGAACAACATTTCTCAGAGCTTCCCCACCTCATGAACCATGAGAGATATTTCACATGAACTTTTGAAGGTGTAAATGAAGAAACAGCCATCTTCTTATGCTCAAAAACTTTGCAGTGGATACAGGTTGTCGTGGCAGATCATGCATGTTGATATTTATCTGTGTGCTCACCTAGTGGGCTTGGGGTAGTAGGTGGGCCCACAGCAGTTCAAACTTCTGCTAAATCTCCTGTTTTAGCTTCTCTAGGCAATGTGTGCATTTAACTCCATGACGAAGGGTGACAGCTTCTGCAGACAACCCATCCTCCAGCTGGAGATCTGGAGGTGGCTGGTTCCAATACATAGTCATTATTTCTAGTTCAGACTCAGTTTCCTGTTTATCTTTGTTTTTGTCACTTTACCTCTATTTCCCTTTTCTGACTGCTTGTCCTTCAGACCTGTCTTCAGCACCAGAAACAGAAAAACAATCTCACCTAGACTGCATGTCCCCACAATTATGCAAGGTAAAATCCTTGTAATAAATTATATATAGACAGACAGGTAGAATGACAATCCTTATAATAAATTATGGATAAAATTTATGTAGACAGATATTGGTAATGTATAGATATATCAAAAGATATAGATGTATAAGTAGATTCAATACTTAATTTTTATGTATCCTAGCTGTATTGCTTTACTGATCATATCTTAATACGATTATTAACTGGATAACAAAACAAGAGAAGGATTCATTAGTAGAAAAGAATTATTGAGCACAGTTTTTAACATGCTATTTTTAGTTGCCTGGAATTTATCCAGGGAAAGACCAACAGATCTGAATTTTAGGATATAATATTTGGCTGAAGCTAAATATTTGGAAGTGGACAGCATATCAGTGGTAGTGGTACCCATGGATATAAATGGAGCTTGAGAAAAGCTGAGGGCAAAAAAGCTGTTAGTAAACACTAACAGTTAAGAAGGAAAGAGAGAGAGAGAAACCCATAGAGAGACTGAAAGGAAAGAATGAAGAAATTAGAAGAACAGCATTCCAGAAGCCAAAAAAGGAAAGAGATTACAGAAGGTCATAAGCAGCAGACTAAAATATCACAGGTGTATCAAGTAAAATCAGAAGTTAAAGTAATCCATGGATTGGGCAATTTGACATTGCTCATTTTGGCAATAGTAGCTTCAGTGAAAAGGCAAAGTAAAAGTCCCAGTGGATTAGACCAAGTGGTAAATGGGAATTTCAGGAAGTGCTAAGGATATGTGGACTCCTTGGAAGTATAGGTGTGGGGGGAAGAGGAAAAACAATTCTTAGCTAGAGTGTATTTTGAGACCAGGGTTTTTGTCTGTTTATGCTCCAGATGAGATGGAATTAAAAGCAAAGCCTGAGGGAACAGAGATGATAAATGGGGGAGGGGGAGGATGAGGATTGTTAAATTTGGTTTTCAGTTGGATGTCAGCCTAGATCTAGATTATTTAATGAAACTTGGCTGGGGGAAATTTATAGTGTTCTATTAAATTAATGAAAGTATTAAGGATAGATGTGCTGCAGATAGGTTTATAAGGGTGGGAGAAGAAACTGAGGAAATAGTTGAGGGATCTCATAACAAATACAATTTTATTTATATATCAACTAGTGGGTTGAATAGTGTCTCTTGAAAAGATATGACCAAGTCCTAACCCCTAGTCCCTGTGTATATGACCTTATTTGGAAATAGGGTCTCTGCATGTTATCAGGTTAACCTGAGGTCACAAGGGGTATGATGTCAGAGACTGTACATTTGAGTCTGTTTGTGGTTATATTAGAACAGGCAGATAGCTAGATACGAGCAGAGAATGGGGGACACAGGCCAAATGGTGGAAATTGGGCAAAAAGGAGGGGCATATGCCAAATGCAGGAGACCATATATTATATAAACAAGGGATCCCTGGGCAGAGAAGGAAAAGCAGGAACCTCTGGGCTGATAAGCAGTCACTCAAGTGGCCTGAAGGCCAACAAAGAAAGGTGGGAAAAGGCGGGAATCTCCAGAATCCAAATGTCACCTTTTGCTCATTATGCTCATTTGCTCATTTGCTCATTTGAATAAAATTAGCCTTGCCAATTAGAAGTACCCATCATGCACTGATGCCAGGACACTTCTGATCTGGACTAAATAAAGATAAAAATCACCCCTTCTCTTAGGAAGGTGGAGCTGGGATGAAAATCAGAGAATACAACCCCAAACCCTTCCCTCCGCAACGAATATTCCTCCCATTCTTCTTTACACAATATGTAACCAACTTGCCAAAGAAACCCAGAGCAGCTACTTACCTGACCCTGCCTGCTCTCCCCTTGAGGGCGCACTATCTATCCCTTAATAAATCCCCACTTCACTTTCTTAACCTCTGTGTCTCATCTCTGAATTCTTTCTGTGACAATAATCTAATCACTGGCAACAGTTGTTTGTGAGCAAACCACTAATTACAGCAAATATAATGAAAGTGACAGTGTAGTAGAGAACAACCTTTGTTTTGTTGGAGGTTTACAGGGACACCATGACCTAGCCCACGGGGATGGCTGCAAGAACAAAGAATGCCTGCAGCAAGAAGATTACAACAATCAACCACATCCTCTCCCTTATTTTCCCTCCCCCTCCCTTATTTTTTGTATAAAAGGAGCCTGTATTCTGACTAGAGCAGGATGGTTCTCCAAGACATTAGTCTGCCATCCTCTCGGTCTGCCAGCTCTCCAAATAAAGTGGCTATTCCTTGCCCCAACACCTCGTCTCCAATTTACTGGCCTGTCGTGTGGTGAGCAGAACGAGTCTGGATTTGGCAACAATTTCGCCAAGGCAGCCAGGAGCCTTGCTGCTAGTGGCCAGCTGGCTCCGTTTGGGGAATTTTCAGGTGAGGCCCTAGCAGCTGCCAGGACCACTGAGGATCTTCCCCTCTAAATGCCCTGAACCGGCACCCGCTGCCCCAGCGCTTGGCAGTTGGAGGAAGGAATCGACAATTGGGGGCTGATGGGCTCCATACAGTAGGGTAAGTCTCTCTGGTGTGTACAGCCAGGAACTTTACTCCTCTCCATTTGGGCTTTTTCTCTGGAATAATCCAATTTGTTTTAGTGGGGTACCCTGTTGGTGAGAGGAAATAGTTGCTAGACTTTAACCCAATTTGGAACTGGTTCATTTGTTTCTCTGGATGCTTGCATTTGTATGTGTTATTTGTGTTTTGTTTGTCTTGTATTCTTTTTTTTTTTTTTAACATTTTTTACTGATTTATAATCATTTTACAATGTTGTGTCAAATTCCAGTGGAGAGCACAATTTTTCAGTTATACATGAATATATATATATTCATTGTCACATTTTTTTCTCTGTGAGCTACCATAAGATCCTGTGTATATTTCCCTGTGCTATACAGTATAATCTTGTTTATCTATTCTACAATTTTGAAATCCCGTCTATCCCTTCCCACCCTCTGCCCCCTTGGCAACCACAAGTGTGTATTCTATGTCTATGAGTCTGTTTCTGTTTTGTATTTATGCTTTGTTTGTTTGTTTTTGTTTTTGTTATTTTTTAGATTCCACATATGAGTGATCTCATATGGTATTTTTCTTTTTCTGGCTTATTTAACTTAGAATTACATTCTCCAGGAATATCCATGTTGCTGCAAATAGCGTTATGTTGTCGTGTCTTGTATTCTTGTCTTAAAAAAAAGATAGGGAACATTTCAACTATCCCTAAAGAAGGTTCTTTGAGGCACATTTTGAATTTGTGGTCTGATTACATACAGCTATGAACCCATGCCTAAGGGAAAGATGACTTCAGTTTGTGTTTAGTTAAGTTATACTTTGTGTTTTTGGTATTGGGGTTTGTTTGCGCCTTTTGTGTCTTATTGTTCTTAAACTTATAGATGTGGGAAATACTCCATCTGACCCTAAGGAAAGCCCTTTGGGGTGTGTCTTAAATAAATAGGAAAATATAGCTGTGAGCCTATGACTAAGAAAAAGATGGTATTTTACTGTAATACTGTTTGAGTAATGTACACTTTAGGCTCTGAGAAACACTGGCCTGAAAATGACTAAACCATTCTCCAGTTAGAACTGTTTTGCCAGAGAAAAGATAAATAGGAAGAAATACCACATATATAAGCCTTTACGAAATCCCATAATGAGGAAGGTAATAACTGACAGGGCCCAGGCCTCTAGCCATTTTAAAGACCCCCTATAACAACTGCCACCCAAGAGCCTTAGGAAAAACTGACAGTGGGGTCTCAACTAGTGGACTTTGTAACTTCTAAACTTCTATCCCAATGCCAATGACTCAACAGCTGTTATGACCTTTGGAATGCAAATCTTGAAAAAGGGAGTAATTTGGAAACAAATAGAAATACTAAATGTCTTCCACAGAAGTTAGTAAAAATGTTTAGCTATCTACACAGGCAACTTTGATTTGTTCTGTTCATCTGCCAAAAACCCAATTTGAATCCAACCTCTTGTAACTGATGAGTCTTACATTGCTGTATCTGATTCATAGCTAAAAGTTTAAAACGGGAACTATGAGGTCTCTGTGTTTCTGTGTTTGTACATACCTATATGTGTGTTGTAGATATGTGGCATTGCCAAAATTAATTTGTAAAAGAGCCCTATTTAATTGGCTTAAAGAAAATTAAATGCTTATATAAATAACTCAGAAATATAAAAGAAACTGGCCAGAATGAAAATCGGGTTCCTGTGATCTAAAAAAATACTCAGTACTGAATCGATTACCTGGTATTTGAAGCTAACTTAAGCCTATTGGTTCAATTAATATAGACATGTCTCAAGATTCATTAACGTTAAGCATAGAATTTCTATTGTACTTAGGTTTAATAGAAGTTCAATAAAACACTGTCATATCTGTTACAAATTAGTCAGCAAGAAAAACAACTTGGGATAATATTCTCATAAGTAACTTAAATGTAAATGAGAAAGATATTTTGGGTAAACTTTAAGGAATTATTATTTCAGGAATGTCCACTCAAATGATCTCCCCAGATATTTGGTAACTTAAAATTTTAGAGTTGTGTTAAATTAAGTTAAATGATGGAAGTTTATTAAATAGCTAGGTTATTTTCAGATAAAATAAGATATCAAAACATTAATTGCTGAATATTGACTTCCTTTTATAGGAAAACTAAAGATATTTAGAAATGAGTATTAACAAATGTTTGGTGCCACCCTAAAATATTCTCTACTACTAAGGGAAACATCTCAGTATGCTAGGAAAGTAAGATGAATGTTTTCAGTGAAAGAAGGCATAAGGAATGGAATTATATTTTGTTAATGAAAAAAGAGTGACTTTGTCCTAAGCCTAGTTGCTTCTGAATGAAAAAGAAAATAAGGGCCAAAATAATATAGATAGAGAAAATTGTAAAAGGTTTGTGAAAGAGAAACCCTGAAGAAAATAATTTTGTACATGGTCAGGATTGGCTAAGTTTAAAATAAATTTAGTTAATTAAATAAATCTTAAAAGTAAGCTGGTACAAGATGACTAGATTTGGTTCTCTTTCTCTCTGTTGAGAGAACAAAGTTATCTTAAAATGTTAATCTGCTTCTTAGTACAGATTGTAAAGTTTCTTTTACCTCTTAAGTGATCTGTTCTGTATTTACTCTTGAAATATTTTTATTGTTAATGAATAAGTACTGTTTCACAGTGACCTATACTTTTATCTGACCAACTATTTTGAAACTTTTTAACAAGCTTCCCAAATATCAAATTTTAATCAGAATTCTTTTGACCTCCAGCTAAATCTGGGATGCTTCAGAGGGCCCCTGAAACATCCCAAAGAGAGATTTTAAACTAGTAAGTTTAACTTGGTATGCTAAACAACATGGGAAGTATTGTCAAATGAATAATAAATCTTCCTAGGTTATAATGTATAAAAATATTATTAATATAGATATTCTAGAAATTATATGGAATCCCTAAGAATCTGGTATGTCTGAAATGTTACCAGTCATAATTCTGGTTATTATGACCAGATGTCTTTATTGATTACAGTGTAACTAGGTGCTTAACCATGCTTTTAGGTCTTTTGTCATTTATAGACAGTTATTGTTTTATTCTGATGCTTTTGCATAATGCTTTCTCTTCAAGGAGATTTACTGATTTCTAATTTCAAACTACAGCAATGAACTAAACTGGGTAAGAAATTTTAAAAGTCTGATGGAAACTGAGTTCATAAAACTGTTAACAAAAGAAGGATTAGTTACATGGGACTAAATAAACTGATGAATATGGTTATAATTTTTGGTTTTGTCTGAAATATTACTGCCTTTTAATCTGTGTTCTCCAGATATAAAGAAGTCCTTCTTCTCAAGCTAATTATGACTTATAGCAGTTTGGTAAACTATACTTTTGTAAGCACCTAGTGATAGTTCTTGGCTTAAATTCTCACTTATGACCTTACTAATACTGCTAACTATATTATTTGTACTTTGCCTGTTTTACATAATTATTATTTCTTGTATTATCAACTGTGTGACTGAGCCTCTGATAAAATAATGACTAGGTAACTTAAAACAGTAGACCAGATATATACTTCTGTACGAGACCAATGATTGTATGTGTGAAAAGTTATAACCCAAGTTAATACCTGGTTTTCTGGTCTCTTTTCATGGATACCCCAAGGTCTCAAATCCATTCTTATGGGAATTCTACAGTTTCTGTTACCACTTCTGTTACCAGGAGTTGGTATATATCTAATATTCAGACTGTTTTTCCTTGTCTAATGTACAGGAAATGAGCAGCTAAGGCTCTTTCTGAACCCCCAGCCACATGGCAAGATCAGGTTCGCTCATTCCATTTCAAGGGCCCCAAACAACGCCCCCTTTCAGCAGGAACACGATGCCCATCTCCCTATTTCCAAGAAATGGAATTAGAGAAACTGACAGTGGGGATTTTGAAGGAGGATTAATAAAATGGCTGCACTTAGGCTAACAAATTGCTTATTCTTATGCTTGCCCTTAAAACGGTCAACTGATCTGACTGACCAGTTGCTACTCACAGTTCCAGACCCACTGTTAAAACTAAAGTTATTGATCTTACTGTTTCTACTTTATTCCAGTAATCAAAAGCTATAATCATGCTTGGTTTCTGAGTCGATCTCCAGGGAGAAGGTCACAGGACTTTAACCTTACAAAATAGCTAGAATTACCAAGAAAACCACACCCTGGGTGCTTATAAGATAAAGAGAAGGAAAGAGTGACAACCGCTAGCCTCTGTAGAACTGGTCGCCTGGAGGCTTCATGACACCATTCTAAGTCTTCAGATGAACTAAATAGCACAGGAATCTAGTACAATTACGGTACAGTGGAAAAAAATAACATTAATAGATATGTATGGGGAACCAAAACCCCAAGTTCAACAAAGTACCAAGGAGTTTTATCAGGATCAAATAGTTGTAAATAAAGAGAAAGAGGAAAAAAAAAGAAAGAGAGATTATACTACTGACTAAAAATGCCCAGGAATGTTCCCTGACCAAAGCTGATCAATTCCATTCTATAATCACCCCCTCATCGCCCCTTTTGAGCAGGAAGTAGCCAGAGCAGTCATCGCCCCCTTTCCCACAAGATTGTGGAATGGACATGGATAGTGGGGAATTGTAGTAGAGAATAACCTTTGTTTTGTTGGAGGTTTACAGGGACACCGTGACCTAGCCCACGGGGATGGCTGCAAGAACAAAGAATGCCTGCAGCAAGAAGATTACAACAATCAACCATATCCTCTCCCTTATTTTCCCTCCCCCTCCCTTATTTTTTGTATAAAAGGAACCTGTATTCTGACTAGAGCAGGGTGGTTCTCCAAGACATTAGTCTGCCATCCTCTCCGTCTTCCGGCTTTCTTCCTTGCCCCAACACCTCGTCTCCGATTTACTGGCCTGTCGTGCAGCGAGCAGAATGAGTTTGGACTCGGCAACAACAGTGATGTATGTACTCCCTGAGTGCATGTTTATAAGGATATTGCTTGCCTTGTACTTCCTCCCTTTTCCCTTTCCTACAGGCTGGGATGTGAACATGACAGTGGGAGCAGCGTCACCTGTGCACCTGAGCACAACCCCGGGACAGGGATGAGACAGCAACAAGATAGAAGGAATCAGGGCTCCTGTATGACGGATGGTGTAGAAGCATTTATCCTGACCAGCTGCAGACATGGCCTTTTCCATAAGAGACCAATAAAATTCTTTTGTACTTGGGCCACTTCACTGTAGGATACTTTTGTTACAACAGAACATTCGTTGAATTCTCTTTCTGGATATGATGTGAAAAAAATTGACTCTGATCTCTTGAAAATCCAGGAATTTGTGCCTACACTGGAAATTATTTCTAGTCAAGTTTATTACTCTGTGTTTTTCTCAAGTAAGAGAAACACAGGAAATTTAAAAACTGGAAGTCACAAACCTGCTGAAAAGTTAATGTGGATCACTGCTTCAGACAATTTCTTAAACAGGAGACATGGCTTCAAATTAGAGGGTGGAAATCTTGTTAAAAAAAATAGGAATCAGAGAAAGGCAAGGGGTGGTAATGAATTAAATAGGAAGTGGTAGTGTAGCACCAGTGTGAAAAAGGTCAATGTTATTCTCAAATGAACATACCGAGTAGTTTCATGTAAAGCGGGAGAGTTAATGTTTGAGAAAACAGCCTTGTTCAAGGATATCAGAATCTCACTATGATATATTATAGTTCTGCTTAAGAAGACAAAATAAACCTCAGAAGAGGAATATAATTCTGGGCTTAAGAAAACATATTTGCTTTATTCACAATGGATCCATTATACAGTTAGCATATTCAGGCCCATAGAATATGTTTTCATGCTTAAGATAATCTTTTTAAATCATATATATAGATATTAATACTGAGTCAGTAAAACCCTGAATTTTAAGGAAAAACAGCATTTAGTTTATATGTGACATCAAAATTATGTACTAACTAGATGTTTACTATATAACCCAATTAATGTGACCAGATATGTGAATGAAATTAAGGATAAAAGATAATTTTAGTATTTTATACTACACAAAGGAAAAATAACAGCATTACATGGAAATTGTTTAAAGTGCTTATTACAAAATCAAGCATATGTTCTCAGAGCAATTTGAATTAAAACCTACCTTAGGGCTTAGAGTTCAGAGAACTCTTTTATGAAGTTACTTGGATATAAAACAAGTCAGGGAGGAAGATGAGGGCTAACAACTTAAAAATCAGCCATTTTACCCAACTGTTCCGCCTTACCCAACTCCCACCACACACACACACAAAACAGAAAGAGAGCATACTCTTTTCCCACATCCATTAGGTTTGCTATTGATTTTTTTATATGAAATAAGCATTTGTTTAGATGACCTAATGCACAAACACAGGCCAGAAAAATCTCCCCATCTATCCATTCAGTCCTCTTGCTGAGAATCTGAACAGGACAACTTCTCTCCAATGATCCTAAGTTAGATGCTTCGTTAAAATACGTTGCCTCGGATGGAGACCCTGTCCAGTAATACTTTGT
Organism: Camelus bactrianus; assembly: GCF_048773025.1. Classification (NCBI taxonomy): domain Eukaryota; kingdom Metazoa; phylum Chordata; class Mammalia; order Artiodactyla; family Camelidae; genus Camelus; species Camelus bactrianus. The sequence goes on from NC_133540.1 coordinate 39,868,349, forward strand.
GTTTTTTACAAACAATGTACACTCTATACCAGTAAGAGTAGGTATATTCTCCAGGCTCAGAATCTTTCTTGGAAAGTAGTAAGTGGTGACAAAAACTAACGAGGCTGAAGCAGTAATAGTTTCATTTCCCACATGTGCTCTGCTGGAATTGCTACTGCTTTCACAGACACTCCTCTCCTTGCATGGCCATCATTTACTCCTCAAAGTAAATGCAGTGGCTTAAATCACATGCTTCACTCACTTCACAGCCAAAATACTGCCCTCCACAGCACTAGAGAATTCTATGGTCTTTGTGCTCGTACACAAACAGTGAACTGATCATATCTGGTAATATGGGAAAACTGAAGCAAGCAGGGTTGAGAACATGGCATTTACAGCATGCGGCACGCAGAGGAAACTGGGAGAACTGCGTACTGATTTACTCATTTATAGTTTATCTCACCACAATATTTCATGGTGTTTGGAGGTAAACCAAGAACACAGGATACAATGTGGCACAGTCCAGGTCCTCCCTCTTGGAAGGGCTAGAAAATGTGCTAGAAAATGAATTCTTTCTAGACATGTTGGCAGGGCAGATTTTTTTCTAATACCTCCACCTTATTTTTTATCCAGACATTTGTGGACTACATACTTCTGGGATTTTTATTTGTGTGTTTCAAATACATGTTTGAAAATGTTTTTAACAGCCTATTAGATTTGGATGGAAACTTGTTACTTAACTAAACCACATTTGGGTCTGCTCTCCCCCGCATGGTAAGGCCAATCTGCTAACACCAGGTTGTGGTGAAGGAAAGCAGGAAAGCACAGTGTGTACTGCAGGGCACTGTACAAGGAGTCTGGGACAGCTAGTGCTCAAAACACCCGAACTCCCTGTTGCATTTCAGCAAAGTATTTTAAATGTCAGATGAGGGAGAGGAGTTGCAGTGTATGTGATCAGTTGGTGCACAATTCTCTGACTGGTTGATGGTGAGGTAGTAGGGCAGTGTCACAAGGCTGACATTATCAATCCTTAGGCTGGGTCTGGGGGCTACGTACTCATGGTCATCAAGTAGTTAATGTCTTCCATTTGGTGGAGGGTTTTTGAATCGGTAAAGCAACTCAGGATATGTGCATCAGAAACTACTATCTTGAAACTTCAGTAAGGAGCCAAAGCAGAGGATATGGGGGAGGTGTCTGTCCTGGAAGGCCCCGTAGAAGTCTGCTTGGTTACACTTACAGGACACAAATATTAACGCCAGTATCACACTCAGTCTTTCCTGGTAGTTATTCTGTGCAATCCTTTTGTGCACACTAATCTGCTTTCCCTTAATGCTTCTGTATAGATAGGCCATGAAGATATTTCTACACTCAGCACAAAATCCAGTGACACTGGAAACTTGCAATATTATTTTCCTCCAGGCTGGGTTAGATGCTCCTCACTTCCACAGAATAGCATGCAAACCTCTGTCATAACAGTCCTTCCCAGGGGTTGCAATTATCATTTTACTTCTCAGTCTCCATTACTGAACTGAAGCTTTCTTTCATTTTTCTGATTTCAGGAAACTAGCACAAATGTGTGGCACCTCTGTGTCCTCAACAAATGTTTACTGAATACTTGAATGAACTACTTATTTTATATATATTAAATTGTGGCTGCTATTGATTCGAGAGCTCATCATTATTAAATTACTTGCAAAGTCAAGACACAGATCCTACCTCTTAGGCCAAATTTCTTGTCATTTAAAATTATGTCCACTCAGAATCAGTAACTCTCCCCTTCAACCTCTCCATGCTGTATCAACAGCTATTTATGATTGAGTATTCTGACCAAGTAAAACTTCAGCTGGTGAAGTTAAGTGCATAAAGAGCAACTGCTTAAGAAAACATTTACTTTTTTTTTTTTTTTATCTCTCAGTGATTTCCTACAGCAACTGTTTATAATTCTGCCCTCACTTGCTCTGTCACATCTGTAGGAAACTGTAGGGGGAAAAAAAGGTGCAAAATACATTTTTCAGTTTGGTGAACAGCAGTCTCATTAGACAGCATCGAGGTGCACTTTGGCTCTGTCACAGCAAAGCCTGGGAAATGCCTTGAGAAAATTATTGGTGCAAGGGTCTTAAAGAATTAAACACCTGCCAATTTCTCACTCTTTCTCTTTCTGATTCATAAGAAGATTACAGAATACAGAACTTAAAGAGGTTTACTTTTTTCTCCTAAGACTATCTTTTTCCCCAAGGTAGACTATTGGCTATTTTTGTATTCAACTGTCAGAAATAACTCTTCTAATAACATTATCTTCAGCACAGAATGAATTTTAGGACAAAAAATAAATACTGAGATCATTTAGAATAATCCTTTTAGGTGTATGGCAATTGAGGCCAGAAAAAGGAAGCCATGTACTCATAATCATACTGCTAATTAAGGGATAATATAATTTGAGGTTTCTTTCTTTAAGCCAAAATTTATTTTCACTAAAGTAGCTTCTTTCATAATTTCATAAAGACAGAAATTCCATTTTCTTTAAGAATTTTTATTTGAAAAAATTTGAAACTTAGTATTGTGTTCATACTATGTCAATACGAAAATTACAAATATAAATTAGTGGTTCTAACTTAAAGTTGGATAAATAACACATTTTTGATATTTTTCAAAAATGTCAAAAATGAAATACATAGAATTCAATTTATCATTTTGACCTTCGTAATGATTTCTACTTTTGTCATGTAGTCAATTATGATGCACATGCAACTCTATTTGTAATTTTCAAGTTTCATCTGCCCACACACCAAATTCAGTTTTATTTTGCTGGTTATTTCATGCAACACATTCTTCAGTATAAACTGGAAATTGCTTCCCTTAATCTAAGACAATAAAATCTTTTCATGTCAGATTGAATGTTTTGATGCAAACTCAGAGTTCTGTAGAATGGGTAAACTTAAAAAATTAAACTTAAAAAATCTAGAATTCTATCACAAAATGTACACTATATTTTGCATAATTTAAGCAATGACTTAGTTTACTAGGGCTACCATAACAAAGTATCACAGACTGGGTGGCTCAAACAACAGAAATGCATTTCCTCTTCATGGTTCTAGAGACTGGAATTTCAAGACCAATGTATCAGCAGGTTTGGTTTCTTCTGAGGCTGCTTTCCTTGGCTTGCAGATGGCCGCCTTCACCTGCGCCCTCACAAGGTCTTCCGTCTGTGTGCATGCACCCCCAGTATCTTTCTGTGTGTCTAAATTTCCTCTTTTTATAAAGACACTGGTCAATTTGGATTAGGCCCCACCCTAAAGGCCTCATTTTAATGTAATCACTTCTTTCAATGCTTTGTCTCTAAATACAGTCACATTCTGAGCTAGAGGGTTAGAGCTTCATCACAGTTTTGTAGGGGACACAACTCAGTCCGTAACTGGAAGCACATATTTCAAACATATTACAAAATAGGTTCTGCAATGTTAATGGGCAACAATACTGTGGAAAGCTCTCTGTCTATTCTTGTACAAGTCAAAATCTATGCTTTAATAATCTCAATAGTGAAATGAAAAGGTGGGGCCAAAAGATTCTTAGGTCCAACTCGCTGAAGTTCAATGATCCATGAAATTTTTAAGTATGTAAAAATTCATTTTGATTTCATACTACCTCTGATATTTTCCATAATGTGAAATAATGAAGTTCCAATTTCTCAAGGTTCCTAGGCTATCTTTTAAAATAAGACTATAACTCTTTCCACTTTGTTGCCTTCAAAGTTTTGCTATCAGGACTGTGTTAAAAATGCAAAATGAATTTTTAACAGAGCATTGACACTTGCATTGTTAATGTGCCTTCAGGCATGTAATTAGCTGAGAAGTTTAATCTTTTATATTCCAAAGTTTGATCAGAATGCATAAGCTCAGAAAAGCTATAAAGTATTGACCGGTATCTTTGATAAAAAAAAGAAAGTTCTAAGCAAGCACTTGAAGGTACTTTCTGTAAATGCAAATGTTCCCTGTTGCTTCTCAATAACTATTAAATATAATAAGATGATTTTTTTCTCTTTTTATATATCAACTAGAAACAAAATGTCTACTATTTTTCCTGCTTTATAGACTTGAGAGTTTTTTTTTTTTTGCATGGGAATATTTAAAAAGAGTCATGTGTAACTTTGATAAATGAATGATTATTTCATGAATGATTTGTCTTTAACAAAGCATATGACCCATTAATGAAAACTTTTAAAAAGTCTGCTAGGTGAAGATATAAAATGAAATTATAATGTAGGTTATTTAAATAAATTCATGTTATCTATTTATTTATGCTGAGTAAATACTAACAGATATGCATTTCTGTAGCATTCAATCTCATGTTATAATACAATATTTATTTGATATGAGATTAAGAGATGACAGTACGATTGCATTGGAAACTGTTGGTTTGACTGAATAAGAGACAAAAAAAGGAAACTTTCACAAGAATTGAAAACATATCCAAATTGGAGAGAATTAGAGATATTAACCACATCAGTCTGGAGGTAATTTTCTTTTATTTGAAGCTCTTGTGCTTAAGTGTATACTCAAATTGTTCAAAAGGTATCTCTTTAATTACTTTTATATCCACTCACTGTTCAACAGAGAGTAGGTGATAAGTAAATCTTGTTAATTAAAAGTTGCAGGGACCTCAGAAGAAAATCAGATTTACATAGTGCCTCTGCTTTATGGGAAACATGAGATTAGTTCTGGTGTGATTATGTAGTATTTAGGCAGGAGAGGTTAAAGTTTGGAATAAGAATAATGCAGAGCATTATACCAAGGAGACAATATTATCACAATATGAAGTAGATATTAGTGGTGAAAGAAGTAGGAAAATAATTCTTTTTGGAAAAGGCCATTCCTGTGGCTGAGATAATCCTGAAATCAATATTTTAAAAATATATTATAATGACAGTTGATTAACACCATGTTCTCTTCAGAAAACAGCTATGCATGGATTAATGAGATACTATAATCAATCACTTTACAAAAGAACTCTTTTGGATCTAGCTGGACATAGAAAAGAACAAAGGTTTCTGTGCTCCCATAATATTGTACCATTAAGATGGTGGGGTACTCATTACATTCTATTTCATATTTATTTACAGTTATAATCATCTCACTCACTACTTTGCAAGTTTTTTGAGCTACTATTTTATCTCAGTTGTATTTGTATTACTCACAGCACCATTTATTTTTCCAACAAGTATTTATTGAATCTTCACTATGTGCCAACTATGGTGCTATATACAAAATAATCGAATGGAAATGTACTGTTTCTGGCATCAGTGAACCCTGTGGTCCATGGAGACACACACACACACACACACACACACACTATGCTACTACCAATACTTGATGAATTTAAAAAGAGCAGGAGTACTGGGGAATGTGTATAGGGTTACTTTAGAAGTTAGGTAAGAGCATCTAGCTGTAGAGTGCTTCATGAGATAGAAAGTTAGATAGGCTTTCACATTGTGTATAGTGGAGTACAAACATTTGCAAAGCACAGTGTTTGTGAGAATGACCTGTGTTTGGGAATTACAGAAAGTTTACTACTGTAGGAGCCTCAAATGTGAGATCTAGGGTGTGCATGTCAGGAGGGGTGATTTATGAAAGGTAGGATAAAGTCAGGAAGGGAGAGGTACATGAAAACAAAAAAAGATATAGGAGATGTAGTTGATCAGTTTAGAAAAGGGAACAGATCATAGAAGGGAATAGATCATAGAAGGATAACTTATCATGCTAGAGTGTTGGCATGTTATACCAGAGAGGAGAAGGCTCACTGAGAGAATTTAGCAGGGAGTGACTTAGTAAAAACTGTATGTCAATAGATATTTTTGGCAAATAAAAGATGCTTGGAAAACAATAAACTGGGGAATAACACTTGGAAATAATAACACTTGGAAATCACAGAAGCTATTTTGGAAATGCCTGAAAACAATTGGCCTGTCAGTGATTCCAAAATAACAAGAGAACTGCAGAGTCATCTAAGTTATCCTTTCACCATGCCAATTCAAAGGTCTTCTCCAGACTTTTAAATTAAATTAGCTGGGAATGGGCCTGAGTATCTGCATTTTAGCAAGCATTGCCACATTATTCTTACGGAGGTGGTAGCTAAAACATATCTTGATAATACTGCTTTATAGGCAGCTCTAAGTGTTGCTTCAGTGGATCAAATTATGCACAAAGGCAACTGGGCTTAAGATCTGGCTCCTATTTGAGATTAGTGATGATAATAATACACAGGTGTATCTGTGTGCACAGGCACCTGTGTGCGGAGGTGGGTTGCCTCCAAACCTTTAAAAACACTATCCTATTTTATCCACCCAGAATCCAATGATGAAGGCAGGTGAAGTATATTTTTCCTATTTTAAATGAGAGAATTGAGACAATAGCAGGTAAGTGAATTATTCTAAGTCACACTCAGAGAAAGAGGCAGAGGAAAAACCCAAACTAAAGCCACATGATTCCCTAGGTCATTGTAATTTCTTATCCACTTCACTGTAGTTGATAGATTATTTAGAGGACACCAGCCAAATTCTTGATATTTCTAATTCTCATAAATTAAATGATGGTTCAGGCATGTGGTTCTCAACTGGGGGCAGTTTTGCCTTCAGGGTACATTTGGCCGCGTTCCTGTCATCACAGCTTGGGGCTTGGGAGTGTTAGTGACATCCAGTGAGTGGAGGTCAGAAATGCTGCTGAACAACTTACAGTGGACAGGACAATCCCTCTCCCAGCCAAGCAAAAAAAAAAAAGGTCTGGACCAAAATTTCAATAGTGCCGAGGATGAAAAGTCCTGATTCAGATTAAGTACCTACTAAGCTTTATTCCAGCCCTAAAATTCAATGACTATCAAATTATTTATGCACTCGATGCAACAAACTGGACACATCTGAGAAACTGTCAGTGTTATGTCTTGAATTTCTCTTTTGTCTAAATATTGTCAATAGTTCTGACCCCTTAGTTTATGTTTATCCAATGTTATTTCAATGTTATTTCAATTCTTTGGTCTGTATCCATCTGTTGAATAATAAAGAGGGGACTGATATTCCCTGATTTCCTACTACATGTCAGACAATTTTGCTATGCTGACTCATTTGACCCTTAAAACAGCGTATTAAAACTGACATTATTAATGCCCTCTGCCCTTCTTGTATATAATTAGACAGTCCCATAATACTGGACTTAAAAATAATGGTTTGGTTTTCATTGGCAAAGAAATGAGTTGATTATTCCTGTCTACATATCTTTCTAATAGATGGGTCTGATCCTCGGCATCAGCTCCTGCTGTGCAGGGTCTTCACCACACTGGTGAGGCTTCCAGGGAGAAAGGCAGATCAGCATGTGAGTCACAGGACTCAGCATGAACACTGCAGAGAAGCAGAGAAAGCTCAAGTCTTTGTCATTTTTATGAGACACTATCAGTAGCAAGCGAAGGGCTTGGTCTGCAGATGAGAGACATCAGCAGACTTAGTCTGTAAAACCAAGGATTTACAATGCCAGCCTTGTCACTAATGAGCTATGTGACTTGGGGAAATTCAATATCTTTGTCCTCATTTTCTTCAACTGTAAACTATACGGTTGGACAGTTGGAACTGAAGTTTTCTAGCATCCTTTCCAGCTTTATAAAATAATTTCTTCTTTTGTAAGCCACTCATTTGGAATTCACTTGGAGAGTCTCATATTTGTTTGGCAACCTTCCTTATAGAACTTAGAAGAAAGTATATGTGTTTGTTTTAATTTCCGACAAGTGGTGAAGGACTTATTTTACAATTTGAAAAATTCGAGACTCTTTTCTGGTTTGAAATAAACCTTAGGTTTTCTGGCCTCAGTCAAAATATTCTCAAACTTCGTAATAATAATTTTAAGTAATTTTTTTTATTAGTATTGGAGACAAAGGTATATCGCTAACAGAAAAAAAAGGAGGTTGACTTGGAATAGAAACATGCTTATACTTGAGTGTGTCTTATATTTATGAACCTCTTAATGCTTAAAAATCACTCAACACCATTAGGAAAAGACCAAATCCAAAGAAGCTAGGATTTCTGGAGACTTTCTAGCCTCTCCCTCTACAGAGGCTTGCCAGTTATCTGTCCATGCAGGTGTGTTGAAAGTAGTACTGTGTATATTGGATTAAAATAAGGAAAAAACATTGAAAGGGTGCATTTTAATGGCAAATGCAACAGCTTTCGACTTTATTTGCTATTTCTCACCTTATGGAAAGAAGGTATAGTGTTTTGACTAGTTTCTCTCTCCCTTCTCCCTCATCCAGCTGGAACCTCACTCAGCTGCAGCTTTAAAATGTCATTTTATTTGGAAGAAGGATTTTTGCAGATGTAATTACTTAAGGATCTTGAGATGATATCATACTAAATTTAGGGTGAAACCTAAATCCAATGACTGGTGTCCTTATAAGAAGATGAGAGGACACAGGCATACACAGAACAAGTTCTTTATCAGGTGGAGGTAGGCAGAACTTGGAGTTATGCTACCGCAAGCCAGAGAACACTTGGGATTACTAGAAGTTGGAAAGGGAAGGAAAGGTTCTTCCCTAGGGTCTTCAAAGGGAGCACTGGCTTTCTGACACATGGATTTCAGACCTCTATCTCATAGAACTATGAGAGAATAAATTTTTGTTGTTTTCGACCACCCAGCTTATGATATGCTATTATGGCAGCCCTAGAAAACTCCTGCAGGGTTTGGTACTTAGAAGTGGGTTGCTTCTTTTGTTTACAATAGCCAAGACATGGAGGCCACCTAAATGTCCATCGACAGATGGTTGGATAAAGAAGTTGTGGTATATATTTACATTATATGTATATATAATGGAAAACTACTCATAAAAAGCCATAAAAAAGAATGAAATAATGCCATTTGCAGTAACATGGATGGACCTGGAGATTGTCATACTAAGTGAAGTAATCCAGAAAGAGAAAGAAAAAAATACCCTATGATATCGCTTATATGCAGAACCTAAAAAAAAAAAAAAAAAAAAGGACACAAATGAATTTATTTACAAAACTGAAACAGACTCACAGACATAGAAAACAAACTTACGGTTACCAAGGGGAAAGTGGGGCAGTGGAGGAACAAACTGAGAGTTTGGAGTTTACAAATACTAACTACTATATTTCAAATAGATAAACAGCAAGGTCCCACTGGACAGCTCAAGGAACTATATTCAAAACCTTGTAATAGCCTATAATGAAAAAGAATACAAAAAGGAATATATATATTTATGTATGTGTGTGTATATATATACACATATGTATGTAAAACTGAATCCCTATGGTGTACACTAGAAATTAACACAACATGGTAAACTGACTATACTTTAATAAAAAATAGAAAAAATAAAAAGATCAGTTGTTTTTTGGTACAAAAAAAGAAAGTGGGTGCTTCTTTATGAAGTATTTTGAAATGTGGAAGTTTCTTTGAAATTGGGTAATAGAGACTGAAACTATTGAGGCTTATGATAGAAAAAGTTTAGGACTATTGGTAAAAATATAGACATAAAAGGTACTTCTCTTGAGTTCTCAGAAGGAAAGGAAGAATATGTTATTTGACACTGTAAAAAAGGCAATCTGTGTTATAAAGAGGCAAAAAAAAATTGGCTGAATTGTGGCACAAAGCAGAGCTTATAAGCAATGAAACAATATTTAGCTGAGGACATTTCCTTGCCAAGTACTGAAGGTGCAGCCTGGTTTCTCTTTCTCTGTCATCATACAATGTGAGAAGAAATAAATAAATCAAAGAAGAAACTCTTAAGCAAAACAACTAGAATTTGATATTTTGGAAAATTATCAGCCTATCCTTATCTCAAAAGATGCTAAATCATACTCTGGAGAGAATGCCAAGGATAAGGAAGACAGTCTGCTGCTGGAGATACGAGGTATGTGACTTATGAACACAATAAATCATCAGTAGAAGCCAGAGGTGGAGATGACATCGCACAGGAGGGATCTGTGGAGAACCCTTGTGTCTAAAGGCTTGCATCCCCTTGAAATGCCTGGGAAACAGACACGGTTCTTGAGAATGTCAAGCCAGCTGAAATACTGCAAATGTATTACACCTGGAGTCTCACCCATACTTGATTTAGACGATGTGATTTGGAACTTCTTGAGTAATGAATGTTTAGATGAGACTTTGGACTTAGAGAGATTTTGCTGAAATGAGTTAAGGCTTGAGACTGTTGGGATGAAGTGAATATGTTTTGCCTGTGGAATGAATGTGAATTTTGGAGTAACAGACGGTGGATTACAGTCTACCCCCCAAATTCAAGTCCAGCCACCCAGTTAGTGTAATTTGTTATGGCAATTGGTTGAAAGGAGAAAAATACCTCAGAAAGAAGGTCTTCTGAGTTTGTGGATATTTACTGTATCCCACACCATACACACTTTGGACAATATTCTTCACCATTCCCCATCCCAAATAGGCAACACTCTTCTCAAACAAAATAATAGGACTTAGACTAGTTTTAAGCTGATATGTGGTAGTGGTCTGCCTTAGTGAAGATCACACACAGTGCTAACTTGTTATAGGCAGTCAAAATTCAATGCTGGCTCCTAAGATATTATGTATAAGCAACACCTGGAGTGTAGTCAAATACATAAAGTTATGCAGGACCAAACTTTTGAATATTTGAGTCTTAGTGAAGCGTTAAAGAATCATAGCTGACACAAGATCCGCAGAGTTCATGGTATATTATGCTTAATAATTAGTAGTTTTTATTGTTTAATATATGTTCATTTCTTCACTTCAAGTAACTTAAAACATTTCTGAATTCGTACCTTAAAATAATTCCTTAGAAGGTGGTACATATCTTTTTGGCTACTTTTGTAGCTACCCACCTGTTTCTCAGAAAGATTGGACACAGATTTGAACATTTAGTATTTTTGATGAGTGATATAGAAAAAAAATCATTTACTCTTTGAGTGCACGGTCTCTTAAACTGTCTTTCATACATATTTAAAGCAATGGGTAAATACAGATTTTATTTTTCCTTTAAAATTGCTTGCTTTCTGCCTTTCCTGGTAGTCAAAGGAGGTTTAAAAACATTCCCCTCTTATCTCATGCAGAACAATTACAGGCTTTCTGAGACAGAAAACAAATAGTGAAATAGATGTGGAAAAAGGAGTTCTAAAGCACAGGAGGAGCTAATATAAAAAAAACCATAAAAGCAGAGTGTATTGTATAACCAGTACTGTGAATAATAACCCTGAGTACACTGAGAATAGAGTACATTTTATTATTCCTTAAAGAACTCTTGGCGTCACTAAAAATCAGGAGAGCCTGAGGCTAGCTCTGTGTATGTCTTAAATTCAACAATAAAATATACGGTAACTTACTGACATAGTAGCTCTTTATTTTTCTTTAATTTGGCAGTAGAGAGCAGGTATTTAGGTAAATTATGTAATGAATAACTGACCAATACTTTTCAACGTTCTATTCTATTTTCAAATCATTTCTTGAAATAAATTGTATGCACATATACAGTCTATTATGGATAGAAGCAAAATATACAGTGAATCATGAATATTATCGTATGTATTTAGTCCCTTATTCCAGAGCTTAAAATGTGTCTCTTCAAACACATTTCTTTGCTCTTACCTCATGCCAACTCTCACTGACTAGGAGGTATTTTAATGACTTAACATTTATAGAGAATGCAGAAGTTTGTTAGTACAAATATGCACCTCTTTTTGAACAGCTTGAGGAACATAGTAATTGTAAATATAAATTATTCAACTACTTTTCCCATTTTGATACATTTCATAATATTCTATTAAAGACAGAGTTATATATAAATATTATCTCAAGAGATAGAGAATGATAGATAAACAGATAGACAAATAAATATCCATACCTTTATGGCTTGGGAGCAGGAAAGTCAGAGTTGGTATTGGTCAAGGTAACTATAAATGGAAAAAAGAGAGAAGAATATTTCTAATTTAATAACTCCTTTTTCTTAAAGCCTTGTTTGTCAATTAGTTTTATGTTTTTTTGAAAATTTTATGTTCTATTCTTAATGGAAATAAAGTTTCTAAATCTGTTACTATCTGTAACAGTTTCTATAATGTTAATGTAAAAAGTAGATTTCCATGATTAGTATTTTACAGAGTTCCAGTTCTTAAAACCATAAGACATGTATTAATGTCCTGAGTTATTTGATATTCTAAGTGTGGGTAAAGAGGAAGATACTGAGTGACATTCAAAGTTTCTAACAAAGAGAATTTAATGCAAACATGAAAGTTATTTTGAGGTTTTAATATTGTATCAATATTAAATATGTGTATGCATACACATATAGATATATTCAGCTACATATACATATATACACCCATGTGTATACATATATATGTGTGTGTAGATATACATATACATATATATATATATACACATATACATATATATCTTTGTATATTTACAACTTAGGACTCAGGCATAAATCTCAAGCAGATGCTAGAGGTCTGCTTGTGATTTAGTTGGTGAGGAGATTCCTAAAAGTGACATATATTCTTATCTGAACATTTAATTTCATTTCAAATTGTACACATTTCTAAAATTTAGATGATGGACAATGGTGGACTTTTGGGAAGTCTGTCTCAGATTTGTGAAAGCATCTATAAAATGAAGTGCTCTTCCTTCTTATCTAGTTTGTTTAGTCAGTTAGATATTTACTTTTTGCCTAAAATGGGAAGTTATATGACCTAATGACCATACTTCTATTTTTGTTGACCTGATCTTGGGCATGGGGCATGCTCAGAATGGCTTGTGGCTTTAAATTGATCTGGAACATTACATTCTGAACATTAAAAATTCAAAATATTTGTAAACTCATTCATCTGTGCAAATGGTTTTCAATAAATAAAATGCTTTATACATTTAATTATGTGATAGCCTTAGTCCTATCTGATGTTCTATCAACCACTTTGATTGAAATTCAATTACATAATATTCATGGGACTATATATGGGAATTACATAATATTAGTGGGAACTTTAGAATAAGTCTGCCATCAAAACCAGCAAAATATCCAACATGGGATCCACTGATAAAATGCAGCCTGCTGGATTTGGAGGTTCACTTGTCCTGTAATTTTTCAGCAACAGGAAATTACAGACTAAAGTAACTAGGAGGTTTGGGCTTGGTCTAAATAGAGCATAAGATATATCTAAGGTGAAAAAATTACTGATTGATTATGAAATAATCAATAAAACAAAATAAAAAAGGAAAGAAAGTTTATAGGCCCAGCAATAATATATTAGGTAATTTGACAGAGAAATCAGTAAATTAGATCCATTTTAGATTGGATGGATATAAATAAATACATGTGTGAATGTATAGATGCACACACACACATACATACATATGTATATACATGCTGATGAAAATATATTCAGGCATTTTCTTTTATTGAGGAGTTTGGGGGTTTAATGAAAAATCCAACTATAGTTGACCCCTGAGAAACCATAGGTTTGAACTATCCAGGTCCATGATATGCAAATTTATTTCAGAAGTAAAGACTATGGTACTACAGGATCCTGGGTTGGTTGAATCCTCAGATGCTGTACTGCAGATGAGGAGAAACCAAAGATACAGAGGGTTGAATATAAATTGTACAAAGATTTTGAGTGTGGTGGGTCAGTGCCGCTAACTTCTATGTTGTTCAAGAGTGAACTAACTGTATTTACAAACTAGCCAAACTTTGAGTCGTATATATCTAGCTTTGTGAGAGTACAGTTCATTCATGACGTATCTTATGCCTTTATAAAATAACTTAGCAATGTGAGCAAAAGGCATATAAATGTCTAATGAGATCCATCATTGGAAAATTCACATGCACACATGATTTTTACTCAACTTACTATCTCAGGATTAAAATAAATAACTTTACTTATCACGACATTCTGGAGCAATGTATCTGGACTAAGCACAGATACCTGAGTGCTCAAAGGACACCAGGAATTCATTTCTGTGTGAACTTTTTAAAGTTTATTCAGATTCTCCCTGTGACATTATATTATATATTAGTTTTATGAGTTAAACAGTTATATGTTATACATACCAGTAATGGTATAAAGAAATTGGTACTTGACTCTTCAGATTAGTGACACAAAAAGTAAGAGTTCTGGTTTGAACTGAATAAGCACTAAAATCCATTCCTAACAGTAGAGTACAGACAAATCTTGATTACTCAGGAATTAATTCTTCAGGTTGCAGATTTTTCAATTGCTTTGCTCCTCCTCCTGCCTATTCTCTTCTTTTGCTTGTTTCTCATTTTACTGGTGTTTTTAACTTCACCACAATGCGAAATAGTACATACCTCTAATATTTGCAAATTTCAGTCAACTAGAGTGGAATGCTTATTGATGCTTACCGAATGTCTCTGGAGGATAACTTACTACTGATATATCTTTTTCATATTTCTCAAAAATCAGACCTATTACTTCTTTGCAAAAATGCATACTCACTATAATCAGTGTCTAAGTATTATTCCTAAAATGAGAGACTCAAATTTTTCAAAGTAAGAACTTAAAGACTTCTATAGCCTATGCTCCCCAGGTAGATCTTCCATCAATTATTTGTTCTTCCTAAAGACAAAGGAGTTCTTATTGTTATTCTAATAAGGTTTTGGTCATTATTTCCAATAAATTAAAATTCTATATATTTGTATTTTACTGGAAAATTAGAAGAGACTAACAATAACCTAAAAAAATTAGCAAATCTTTACTTCCTACTTAAATCCATGAACATTTGGGAGACAAAAAGTCTGAGCAGAGATTCACTTCCTATAAATATGATAGTGAATAAGAAAATAGATAAACATACCTCCAAATAAGCATAATTTGTCTTTTCCTTCTGCAGTATTTTTATTACAAAATTAATTAGGTATTGGAAATAATGCATTTAAATTACTTTTATATTTATGAATAGAAATATTAAAATAATTTAGCTTTTATAGAATAATTATCAGATTTTTTGTAAGCCTTCCCTTTATACTATCTGCAGTAAACATAACAATAACCAGAAAAAGGATTTACAAATTTCCTAATTAAGAACATGGCATCTGAGCAGGTAGAAAAACATGAAAGTTTTCAGAATCATACTAAAAATAATATGGGTATGTTTATTATTGAAAAGTTAAGAAAGAGAGATCTGATTATGTGATATTCTTCTCAACAGATTCCTCAGTCAGAATCTGGTATTAATCAAACCACACATGCTGCAAATGTTTGCCTTTGGGTTAAAAAAAGATGTATTATAGTGTTTTATATCTGTATCTGAGCAAGAGAGCAATACAAATAGGCTTTTTAAGGGAACTGATTGTGGTTCAGATCTCTGGAGAATAAAGTTATAGTGGTTTCTGGAAAAAAATGAGTAAAATGTATGTGGGTGAAAAATTTTGGATCCCAGTGTGGGTCATTCAAAATGTGTAAACAACAGATGACAGGCAGACACAGGTAGCTTTTTTCACAAATGGAGAAGACAGTAGTTGTATAAAGGAAATTGAATGTTTCTCCTTTCTATCTCTATAAAGCAAACCTGCCTCTGAATTTGGCCTTGAGTTGGGTTATGCAACAGCACTCAATGCAAAAATTAGCAAAGCATTTATTTTTCAGAGCAGAATCTCTAAGCAGGAACCAACCCACCATGGTTAGGGAATTTTTCAACTAAACAGGAGGCTAGGCAGTTTGAGTTAAGTTTGTTTGAAGTCTTAGCCTGTTATTCCCCCCAATGAACTGATTACTCGCATTGAAATTACAGAAATAGATGTGCTGCCACTTCCTTTCTAAGCTGAATGCTAATGTATTCTGCCTGCTGGAGCAACATTCAAAAGCATCCACAAAATGAGCTATCAACCCATTTCAAAAACAGTTTGAAATCTACTCTGAATACTTTCCTACAAAATAGAAATGCAAAATCATATGGCTGCCAGAAACTTGCAAAGGTCATCTACCATTCCAGCTTTTACATATTCTAAACAGAAATGAGTGTGTCCCATTCTTCACTAGTTTATTCAACACCATCAATAAATAAAACTCATTCCTACTATAAATTTCTTTTGCTCAATAAGTCAGAGAGAATGACAGAGTTGATTAGTCATTTTTAAATAATTTTATTTAATGCGACAAATACCAATTTTGAAAGGACTACAACATGATAATAAGGCTGCTTTGGAAGGAAACTTAATTCTACCTGGGAATTGGAGTAAGTTTCACAACTATGTTAGCTGCATCTTGGCAGATGTTAGCATTTACTGGGAAAAGGGGGACTTTTCAAAAGTAGAAATATAGGTATAATCTTGTTTTATTTCTATTTGAGAGTAATGCAGTGGAGAGATCTATCCCATGCTCTGAAATACAGAATTTTGATTTTTTATGGGATATTCCTTGGACACTTTCTCTGTGGCTACACCCATGCAGCTGAACATAACATAGACTTCCCTAACCCATTATTTCTTCCATTTCCCTCGTGGCCAACATAATTATTTCACATTTTTTTCTCTATCATTGCTACTTTTCCTTTGACACTTCCTCCACAATCCACACTCCCAACTTTCTATTTCACAGAGAAAATAGAAGCAATCAGAGGATAACAGATTAGCTTGTACTGCTATATCAAATCACTTCCCACTTCTGCTCCCATATATTCCATCTTTTTTCCTGTTCCAAATGCATTTGCAGCCCATGTCACTAGCTAAGGCCAATACTAACAGCTGTTCACAGGATCACATTCCTGATAATTGCTCAAGGACATTTCTCAAGGTGCTCTCCCCATCTCTCTGTCTTACAACATCATTTTTCTCCTTACTGTATCATTTCTTTTAGAATACAGATATCATTTGACCATCTTGCAAATACATGGTCTTCTTTGTCTCCTATCTTATTAAAATGAATGAACTTTATGATCTCATTTATTTATAGGCAAGGTTGAGACTATGGTGATACAAATGACTGACTCATCTTGGGCCAAAATTTAAAGAGTGCCAAAAAGTGTAGCAAAAAAGCTAAAATTATTTCAATATTTAAAAAAAATTTACATAAAAAGTCCATGGTAAACAAAATTTGTAATTATAAATAAAACCAGAATCAATATTACTAATTTTTATTCTTACCTTAAGCTCTAATAAGGGTAGGCATGGCACTGGTGCCAGGACACAGTCCTCTTTGACCTCTTCTTTTTTCTGTATATATGCACTCCTCACATAATCTTAGTCTATCTTATGTCTTAAAAAAGCATCTATATTGGGAATTCCGGTCAAGATGGTGGAGTAGTAGGACCATAAGCTCATCTCCTCAAGATTACAAAAAAACCACAACTGACTGCTAAACAAACATTGAGAAAAAAGACTGGAACCTAGCAAAAAAGATCTTCTTCAACTGGAAACATAAAGAGGGAACCACAGTGGGGTAATGGGAGAAGGTGTGCTCATGATATAATCAGGTCCCATACCTGGGTGGGTGACCCACAAACCAGAGGTCCTCCTACAGGAGTAAGAGTTCTGAGTCCCATGTAAGGCTCCCCAGCCCGGGGTTCCAGTATAGGTTGGAGAAGACCCCAGAACATCTGGTTTTGAAGGCCACTGGGGCTTAACTGCAGAAGCTCCAAGGGACTAGGGGAAACAGAGACTTCACTCTCTTGGGAAGTGCACACAGAATCTCACATGTGCTGGGACCAAAGGCAGAGGCACTGATTTCACAGGAACTTAGGCTGGACCTGCCTACTGGTTTTAGAAGGTCTCTTTGGAAGGTGGTGGAAGCGGGCAGCTGTGACTCACCCTGTGGACCTAAAAGCTGGTGGTGGACATTCAGAGAGTGTTCATCTACATGAGCTTTCCTGGAAGCTGACATCTTGCTTGGGTCATTAGCACTAACACCCAGCCCCACCCAACAGCCTAAAGGCTTAAGTGCTGGGAAGCCTCAGGACAAACAACCTACTGGGTGGGAATGTAACCCCACCCAACAGCAGACTTCCTGAGCAACAAATGCCTCAAGACATGCCCCTAGACATGGCCCTGCCCACTAGAGGGCCAGGACCAAGCTCCACCCAGCAGTGGGCAGGCACTGACTCCTCCTACCAGGAAACCTGCACAAGCCTCTAGTCTAGCCTTACCCAGCAGGCGGCAGATACTAGAAGTAAGAAAACAAAATATAAAGACAGCTCATATAGCTTAATATCAAAAAAACAAACAATCCAATCAAAAAATGTGCAGAAGACCTAAACAGACGTTCTTCTAATCCTCTAAATGCTTTGTATGGGATTTGATTGCAGTCCTTTTCAGTTGCTAATTTCTCACGAGCACTGAGTTTCCCTATACTTTTAGGAGAGTGAGTTAGGATAAGTGTTTCTAGAATCAGGGTTCTAGAGTTTTACGAACTGTTGGGTTCAGAAAAATAATAGGAAAAAAATCATACTTTTTAACTGCTTTCTGTATTTCTTTCCCTTGCTTTTATCTGAATCTTCTCTTCTCTTCACTGTACTATGACTGTCCTGTACAATTTGGGTTTTTCTCCAGTTTCACCCAGATGGCAAGACTTTTACTTGAAGGGGAGCTTAAATTGTTAATTTTTGGAGCTTATGTGTATGAAGTGCTCCAATACACTTAGATTTTACCATATCATTGTTCTCTGACTTGAAAATTTGGTTCTAATAGAGCAGATGCTATTTTCAGATTGTTCCAATGCACTTTCAAATATGTGGTTCTACAGTACGTAACAGCATTACAAACAGTTGCTTTCCTTTTCCTTTCTCCTGCATTGCTGCAGACACCACACATGTCATGTAGGCAATCAGTGGTTTCAAGTTCACGACCATAATTTTCTATCCAACTTTGCTGTGGAAGTTTTTTTGGTTTATTTATTCTAGTTTATTTGGTCTATATAGAAGAGTGAGAAATATTCATAAACATGATCATGATCAATTACTTTATGACCATCTATGTTATGAGCAAGGTGGGTTTATCTCAGATAAGGCTGGGGTCATTTGACATTACAAAATAACTAAACATAATAAATCACATTAGAAGATGAAGAGAAATATACTTAGCATTATCTAATTAAATTAGGAACAGGTATTTGATACATTTGATAAATTACAACATTCACTGCTGATTAAAATTCCTAGAAAATGAAGAATAAAAGGTAAATTCTTTAGTCAGATAAGTGCTACCTATAATAATTATCAAATCTTATGTAATGGTGAACATAGGAAGATTTTTTTAGGGGGAGGGGAAAAGATGACATTATTTATGAACACCACTGAATCAGCACTGATTAGCAGGGCACAGACTCTATGATAAGATGAGAAAATAATTAGTAAGCAATCCAATCTAATGGCTGTAAGTTTTTCTTTTCTCTTATTATTTGATAAGCAAAAATTGAAATGGACATTCAAAGAAATAAGAATGGCTAAGATAATATTGACAAGAAATGAGCTGGGGGGTGAAATGGACTTGTGCAACACATTAAAGTCAAAAAGGGACTAATTCTAAAGTGATAATAGTTGAGAGATTAGTTTATTCACAGAAGACCAGATTAATGAAGCAATGAAAGAAAAAAGGCAGTCCCGAAATAAATAAATGGACAGTTTCTGTCAGAATCGGCATTTCAAACCTGTGGGGAAAGGAGAAATCATTAAATACAACATGAAGAAATGATTGCTTAACTCTGTGCCAAAAATTATATTTCACCATTGAAATTAAATGTTCACTGCAAGGAACACAGAAGGATGTCACTAGGCCAATAACTCTAAATTTTGTATATAATCCCTTATTCAAGGAGGGAATTATGTACTATGTCATAAAAAAATTGGTTGGTGCTATCCACGATGTAGGCAAAGCTGTATATTTAATTTCATTAATTATCTTTTTTCCATTCTCCTCATAGAAGAGAAAAAGTGAGCTCTGGTAGTCTATTTGCAGCTTATTATGTTTAATAAACTGTACGGAAAATTTGGAGTTTGGCAAACTATCTGCACAGAATCTATGGTAGTCATAACAGAGATCTCAGTTACACTGGAAAAAAAAAACCAAAAAATGAATAAATTGACCAGGGGTAAGTTCTAATGAGGGAAATCTAAAGTAATTGACCTTGTTAAACTAATTGAGGACATTGTAGATAATTCACTTCAATGAATATGAATATGAATCTAGAGGTGAAAAGGACTAGCTAATTCTTGCCATATGGTTACCATTATGCTAGTACATTCTAAGTGTTTTCAAATGCATGACAATCCTAAAAACACACTAAGTAGTATCTGCACCTATACATCAATACCACTAATAGACAAAGTAGAATATTAGTTTAGATCATAAGCTTGACTTCATCTGTGTCAATATCATACAACAAACATCCCAGAGGTATGTAAGAAGCAGAACACTGGACCAGCTGTTGACTGAAAGCAAGAGGTCTTCTTTATGGAGAGAAGAGTAAAGTTCTAGGTATAAGATAATAAGTAACCTCTTCAGAATAACTGCAAATAATTGTGAAGGTTAAAGATGAGACTAAATTGTTCTGCACTCTATCCATTGATGCTACTCATTCTTCAATTAAAAGAGCATGTAAATACCTTACTCTAAATAATATATCTCTTCTTTCAACTTTCTAAACACAAAGAATATATTGAACCAACATTTTTTAGTGGTTCCAGCACCTACCTGAACTAAAAAAAAATGCTTTTAACATGCTTTATGGTGTATTTGTTGCATCTTGAAGTTTAAATCTGTCGCTTATCTGGTGTTCCCTCCAGCAAGATTTGATTTTCCTAGCTCCACTTAAAGGTATAGATTTTAGGCAAATTCTTCTGCTTGCTCTAGAGAATTTTTTTTTTTTTACAACTTTTCTATGATTCCTACATCATTTCCTTCCTTTGATTTCTGTGCCACCACTTGCTAAGCCCTGGTTTCCATATCCTTCTGGTTTACACCAGAAGCCTAAACACACAAATATCTAGGACAAGAAGTTTGAAACTAAATATACTTAGCGTTACTTGTTTTTCATTCTATATTTTACAGATTTTATGTGCTCATCTTGTGGTATGTTTTAGAGAATTAATAAGCAAAAGAAACAAATGACTTCTTAATGCCATTTTTTTACTCAGTAAAGAATTCTTTACTCAGTAAAGAAACAAGAATCTTAATATTGTTAATTAATTACTCTTTTAAGACTTAGAATTTAACAATTTAGTTTCAACTTTTCAACTTTGTCACTTCGTGAACCTGAACAGATGATAGATTAATAATGCTGACCTATTTAGCTTTCTCTAATTTATTTTGCAGTTAAATGTAATCGGCTTTTGAGACCTGCTTATGATCTGCATAATTGCCAGAGTATGGAAAACGACATTTTACCATTTGTCCTCAGTGTTTATCAGTAGTCTTTTTTGCTCTCACTTCCTTGATATTTTTTCTTTCTTGTTGTGAACATCCTATAAAGACCATATATTTTGCTGACCAATTTTTTCAATATGAAGGAAAAACGTTTTCAGACAGGAACATTTGGAAAGGGCCAGTTAATATTTGGGAGAGTCAGCCAGTATTTGGTGTGCTGAAAAGAGTAATTTTTGTAGTCCATTAGGTCTGATTCTGCCTAAATTGTATCCTTCATATGGGTATAGAATAGTTACACTTCGGGTGTTTAACATACAACAAGTTTCTTCATGTTATTTCTTCCCAACAAAGCAAGCCCACTGTTATATCCACGTCTTCATCAGAGAATGGACAGCAGAAATTGTAGAGTACATTTGACTGGGAGTTGCTCTCTCCTCTCCCAACAGCCCAGATAACCCAAGCCTTCAAACTGTCACCAAGGCTTATTGATTTTATTTTAAGTATTTTTAAACATCATCCAACTTTGCAATCCTAACAGACAACATCAACCACCTTTTGCCTGTTATTTTTCAATAGCCTCTTAACCAGTTGCAATGAATCCATTTTTTGATTCTCTTAATGTCCGTTATCATCATTAGAGCCTCAGTTATATTTATAAAATGCAAGTACTGCTATTTCTACCTGAAATATTTCAGTAGTATTCTTTTCTATTTTGAATCAAGTCCAAATCCTTCATCGTGGCTACTATGGTTTCTAATGAACTAAACTCTACCTAAATATTACCTTTCACTGCTTAAAATCTTCATCTCACTCCCAACCACCTATTCATAGCCATATTTTGCTACAGACATCATTGAATCTCTTTCAGTGATTCCAACAGTTCTTATTTATCTGTCCACCTAGAATCTTTGCAAATTGCATTATCTCTCCATGGAAAATTATCACTTCTTTTTGTTTTCATGGTTCCCTTCAACTTCACATACTTGCCATGCCTTCTGTATGCCTTCTATCTCTTCATTCCCCCTGTATCATCTTGAAGTATTTTACTCCATTAAGTATCATTACAGACTAATAAATATGGACATCACATTTTATTGTTAGTGCTTATTAATTTGATTTTACTATTAGAGAGAGAGAGAGATGAAAATAATGTGTATCTTCACTTTATCATCATTGAGCACAATGCCTGAAAAATTGTGGGCGATTAAAAATACTGCTGAATGCTGTTAAATGGAAAGGATAGATTTCAATATATATTTGTCATGGAGAGTTATGAGTGGTATATCAACAATAAATTAGTAGGGGTTTGTATCCAACTCTGAGTATACAGCTTTAATTCAAACAAAATACTCTAATAAGAAGCCAAGATAGAATATAACTTGGCGTCTGCAATGACACAGAGCACTCACAGGATTCTAAATGGCTCTAGGCACACAAGGTCCTTAGTAATAACTTACTATTGTCCAAACTGGATTTCTACACTGTTATATTTCACTTTTTTCCTATAGACTAAAATTTATTACCTGTGGTTAAATTCATAGGCTGGCCTCATTTTTATAGCATTAGTGATAGCTTATCCATCCACTTCTATTTTCACTGCCTGTCACCACACTAATTCCAATGATGTTCATCTGTTACCTACACTTCTGCATTTGCTTTATTATTGGTCCCTTATTGTTACTCCTGCTGGTTTTCAATCCTCTTCATTCAGTAGCCATAATAGTCTTGCAGAAATGTAAATCTGATCTGATTATAGATCCCTGCTTAAAAATAGTTCCTGCTGTCTCCTAAAGTAAATGAAATAAAAGCAAAAATAAACAAATGAGACCTAATTAAACTTAAAAGGTTTTGCACAGCAAAGAAAACCATCAACAAAATGAAAAAGACAACCTCCTGAACAGGAGAAGATATTTGCAAATGATATGAACAATAAGGAATTAATAGCCAACAAAAATAAACATAAACAAAAATGAACAACATAATTAAAAATGAGCAGAAGAACTGAATAGACATTTTTCCAAAAAGGAAATGCAGATGGCCAACAAGCACATGAAAAGATGCCTAATATTGCCAATCATCAGGGAAATGAAAATCAAAACCGCAATGAGTTGTTATCACACATCTCTCAGGATGGCTATAATCAAAAAGAACAGAAATAACAAATGTTGGCCAGGATGTGGAGAAAAAGGAATCCTCAAAACACTTTTGGTGAGAACGTAAACTGATGTAGCCATTGTGAAAAACGGTATGGAGGTTTCTCAAAAAACCAAAAATAAAACTACCACATGACTCAGCAATTCCACTCCTAAGTATATATTCAAAGAAACCAAAAACACTAATTCAGAAAGATACATGCATCTCAATGTTCACAGTAACAAAATTTACAATCGTCAAGGTAAGCACAAGAAAGCAACCTAAGTGTCCATCAACAGATGAATAGGTAAAGAAGATGTGAGATATATATATATATGATGGAATACTACTCAGCCATAAAAAGAACAAAATTTTACTATTTGCAGCAACATGGATGGACTTGGAGGGCATTATGCTAAGTGAAATAAGTCAGAAAGAGAAAGACAGATACTATGTAATATCACTTATATGTGGAATCTAAAAAATACAACAAATTGCTTAATATAACAACAACAACAAAAGAAGCAGGCTCACAGATATAGAAAACAAAAAGTGGTAACCAGTGTGGAGGAGAGGTAATACAGGCATAGGGGAGTGGGAGGTACAAACTATTGGATTTAAGATTGACAACAAGGATGTATTGTTCAACATGGGGACTATAACCAATATTTTTGTAATAACTGTAAATGGAATGTGACCTTCAAACATTATATAAAAAATAAAAAATAAATAGTTGCTGCTGTTCTATCTCCTAGAATATTGTCCATTTCCTTCACACATTTCCTACACATCCACTCCAGAATGTGCAATCCTATGCCTAAATGCTTGTGTAATTAATTTCTATGTCTCCATAACTAGACTGTAAGCTCTACAAGGACAAAAACCTTGTCTCTCTTTTTGACAATGGTATCCCCAGCAACTATCATAAATAGCAGGTGCTCAGTAAATACCATTGGATAAATTTGCTGGATAAATTATCCTTAATCTTTGTTAGCAGCAAAGTTCTAACATAATAAAAGTTATCTACAACTTTGGGTAAATAAAATAAATCTATTTATTAAGGCATATTAGCCAATAGTTTCAGTAAGTTCAAATACATGCTAAAGAGAGTCCCTCCACCCTCCTTCCCCCTGAGGCCAATTTTCAAGAAAGTGTTTTCAATAATAATTCTAGACACCTAAAACTGATGGTTGTGGGTGTTCTGTCAGGCCTCACTGGGAACTGTGGCTGACTGCCCAGGATTCCTGGTGCAAACCTAACCCAATAGAAAGTTTTGATGCAAGATGTTTCAGAACCAGTTGATATCAAGGGTTCAATATCTGTCATCAAAGACTGAAAGTTATTTCTCATTGATGCATCTGTTTTTGACTCCTTCATCAAAAGAATCTATGGCAACATATGGATAAATATACATGTTTTCAGTTAGCATTTGCTAACAAACATTAGATTTTTTTGTCTTTCACAAGAGGGAAACATCTACACTTGAGAAAATAATGGTTAATTTGCTGTTAAGATTTTCATTCATGAAGGTAAGATCAACAGTAATGTTATATTTAAAAGAAGAAATTTAAATACTTTAATATTTTAAGTACAAATCACCCTATTAAAAGATTAAAACATACAAATCTTAGGAGGACCTCATTTTTTCTGTGACATTAAAAAATTCTTTATCCCTAACTCTTTTAATTGGTTAGTTTTTAAAAATGAGGTTACAATGTTGTGTTAATTTCTGGTGTACAGCATAGTGATTCAATTATACATATATACATATGTTTTCATATTCTTTTTCAGTATAGGTTATTATAAGATATTGAATATAGTTCCCTGTGCTAACAGTAGGATCTTGTTGTTTATCTATTTTATGTATAGTAATTAGTATTAAAGCAAGTTAAAATTGTACTATTCACACAGTAGGGATAATAGGGCTGCTGACAAAATCCCTGAATGAAATAATTGAAAACAAGGAAAAATATTGGAATATTTGTCTCTTTAAATTAATTATGTTTTTCAATGATAGTATTAAATTATTTTCTACAGATGAAAACTAGCCCTCCATTTGGCTTCAGGAAAAATAAGTTTGATGGTTGTGATACTGTGTGTCTTTGAAAAGGTTCTAAACATATTTGGATCATTGGGTTATTCTTTGGTTATTATTAGAGGGTGAAGTCTATTTGTATCTGGTCTCATATCACAGTCTTTACATTACATGATTTAGATAGGTATGTGCCTTAAAAAGTGAGGGTAACTAATTAGTCTTATGCCTTAGTCTATGCCCCATTCCTATTTTTTTTTTTCTGACTGATTCCAGCCAGATATCCTTAAAACAGACGTCATCTTGAATTCTACTTTCAGTCCACAATTTTTCGTCCCCTTTCTATGTAGCTCCATAGAGAGAAGTTAGGCTTGTAGTCAAGTGGCTGTGGTTCAAACCCAAGCTCTGGCATGTTCAGTATTACCTTGGAAAATTGCTTTAAACTATATATATTTCTGCTTCCTCTTCTCTAACTGGGATGCTGATGTCTACCCAGAGGGTTGTTGTGAGATCTAGATGATAGTATATATAAATCAACTAATGTAAAAACTATCATACAGTAAGTGTAAATAAATAGCAATTGTTTTTGTCTTTTTTTTTTTAAAGTAACAACATTTTTCAGAGTGTCATACAAAATTTGTATAAGCTCAGTATTAAATCTACCCTGAGGACTTAACTAAGTTTCCACTATTAATCCACGTTGGATCTTCCAAAATAGACCGATGCAAAGCCACTTAAAACCTCTGTGGACTGTTTACTCTGGGCTCTGATACTCCATCTATTTAGTTATCTCCACCTTCGAAACTCTAGCATTTTTTCTCCTTTATAAATTTTAATGTTTTCATCATTCTATACTTACACAACTAACAGGGCTACATATACAAAGTAATAGTGCTCCCACGCAAGCTGCCTTTTAGCATGCAATATCTGATACCGTAATACCAGGCATTCATTTTTACATAAACACTTTGAATTATACATTTTAAATTTAAAGACAAACAAGGATGCCTCCTAATTACCTCAGAAAAGGAGAAAAAATGTAGTTTTATTCACAGTACAGTTTTTTGCTTTTTCCCATGCAACAGAGAGAAAGAGTAAAATAAAAGGAGTCCATCATAAAATTAAAAGAAATTGGTTGTAATAATGCTTGGCTTTTAAATCTAGGAAAATAGCAATGAAGAATCACAGTAATCAAATCTGGCCTGAATAGAGCTTTGTGTAATTAGTACATTACACATAATGATAATGATCTTGTATTTTATTTAATTTTATTTATTTATTTATAAATGACTACTATATTGCACCTGGATGCTTTGCAATAATTAAAATAATTTAAAAAGTACAAAATGAGTCCAGTTAAAAAGGCTCACCAATTTCTCAGACTGATAAGCTAAACTAAACTAATTAAAAGTCAGAACTCTTATTTTCAGCTTATACTAAACTAGAATCCTGGCCTACCAATTTATTTCTAAGTTAGAGTGATGTTCACTTGAAAATGTAATTATAGGGAAAATAATAAAGATACATATTTCTGACGGTTTTTTTTTAATGACTTTATTAATCAAATGTATATTCAGGACGTGCTATATATAAGGCAATGTCCTCTGGAATACAGAGATATTTTTCATCTGTATGTTTTTCCTGACTTCAGTATAAACTCTTGTAAAAAAGATAAGTATATTAAAAAGTTACATATAAGAATAACACAGATGGTGTTAGAAAAACTATAAAATGGCTGCATGTTCATAGGAGGAAAACACTGCCTGGTTGGATATAAGAACTAAAAGTTTGTATGTTTTAATGAGAAGGAAGTAAATCCCACACAGTAGCTAGAATTCAAATGTCATATACACTGTATGAGATAAAATGATGATTTAGAATAGAGCAAGAAAGGAGAGATTATAATTCATAACAATAAACACATATAAACCAGGACAATGTATATGATAGCATGTAGATAACATACTATTAAAAATTCACGATAGGAAAAGACTATAACTGATTTTAAGAAGGTGGTCCCATTCATTTGTATTATGTCTTATATTTAATAGATACATATTTTAAATCTAGTCTTTTATATCTAGGTGAGCACAGAGGTACAACACAACCAAGTACGAAGCTCTGAGGTCAGTGATTCTTAGATAAAGATCAAAAGTGTTTTTTTGGGCAGCAGGGCTGTAAAAAATGTCTCTAATGAAGGACCCTTGTATAAAGGCTTTTAGGACAGAAATAACACTGAAAACCTTTGGGAAAAAACGAAAACTCATATGCTATTTAAATGATGAGGTACCCAAAGTACTAAGGGGAACTCAAAGCATTTATCCCAACAAATGTTTTCTTACTTTGTCCTCAAATTATTTTTTTCAACTCTAAGTTAAATCTGTTATTCTAGATTAATATGGGCTTCATGTTTGTAATTTTTCAAAGCATGGTTGACTTACTTGAATTAATAACCAAAAAATAGTTTTGTTTCTTCCACTAGTTTGATTCTTGCTATTTCTGATCCCTGCTCATCATTTTAAAAATGCAAGCACAAATTAAATTCAAAGTGAGCAGAACAAAAGAAATAATTAGAGCAGAAATCAATTAAATTGAAAACAAGAAATCAACAGAAAAAAATCTACAAAACCAAAAGCTTATTCTTTGAAAAAAAATTAAATAAAATTGATAAAGCTCTAGCTAGGCTAAGAAAAAAAGAGAGAGGACACAAACTACAAATATCAGAAATGAAAGAGGGGACTATAGATCCTGTAGAAATTAAAAGGATAGTAAATGGTACTATGAACAACTTTATGCCCACAAATTTTATAACCTAGATGAATTGGACCAAATGCTTGAAAGATAAAATTTGCCATAATTCACACAGGAAGAAATAGATGATCCAAATAGACCTACAGCTATTTAAAAATTGGGTCAATAATTCATAACCTTCCAAAACAGAAAGCACAAGGCTCAGATGGGTTCACTGGCGAATTCTTCCAAACATTTAAGGAAGAAATTATACCAATTCTCTTTAATCTCATTCAGATGTTTGGAAGCAGAAGGAATACTTACTAACTCATTCTATGAGGGCAGTGTAACCATAATACCAAAACCAGACAAAGACATTTTATCTGTAGAATATTATCTCCTATGAACTTTAATGCAAAAATCTTTAACAAAAAATTAGAAAATTGAATAAAAAGTGTCTAAAAAGAATTACACACCACAGACAAGTGGGTTTTACCCAGATACACAAAGCTTGTAGGACATTCAAAAGTCAGTTAATATAAATCATCACAACAAGAGAATAGAAAAGATAAATTATATGGCCATATTAATGGTTGTAGAATAAGCATTTGACAAAATCCAACATAATAAGAGCTCTGAGTATATTAAGTACAGAGGAGAACTTTCTCAACTTGGTAAAGCCACCTACAAAAAAATAATCTACAAGTAACATCATACCTAATGGTGAGAAACTTGAGACTTTCCCACTAAGATCAGGTACAAGGCAAAAATGTCCCATCCCATCACACCTTTTCAACACTGTACCAAATGTCTTTGTTAATGCAATAAGAAAAGAACAAGAGATAAGAAGTGTACATATTTGGGAAGAAAGACATAAAATTGTCCTTGTTCACAGATGACATGATTGTTTATGTAGAAAATACGAAAAATTGTTGTATCCTGCTAAGTTGCCAAGTTTATTAGTTCTAAAATTTTGTAGTGGATTCCTTAGGATTTTTGATACACAAAATCATGTCATCTATGAATACAAATAGTTTTACTTCTTATCCTATCTTTACTTATATTTCTTTTCTAATTGCCCTGTCTAGAATCTCCAGCAGAATGTTGAATAAAAGTGGCAAGAGTGGACATCTTTGTTTTGTTTCTGATGTTATGGGCAAAGCATCCAGTCTTTAACCATTATGTATGATGCCAGATGTAGTTTTTTAAGTAAATGCCTCTTATCAAGTTGAGGAAATTTCCTTTTATTCTTAATTTGGTAACTGTTTTATCATGAAATGCTGCTGTATTTTGTTAAGTGCTTTTTCTGCACCTACTGAAAAGATTATGTTTTTCTATGTATAGATACACTGTACTGCATTAACTGATTTTCAGATGCTGAATCCACTTTGAATTCCTGGAATAAATCTCAATTAATCATGGTGTATAATTCATTATATGTTGTTAGATTCTTGAGTTTTTTTGATTTGATGTCTTGGTTTGGTTAGGCATCAGGGTAACACTGGCCTCATAGAATGAGTTGGGAAGTTTTCCTCTTGTATTTCTAGAAGAGTTTATGAATAACTAGTATTTATTCTTTAAATATTTGGTAGAATACAAGAGTGAAGCCATCTGGGTCTGAGTTTTTCTTTGTGGGTTTTCTTTTTTTGTAATTACCAATTCAATCCTTTTACTTATAATAGGTTTATTCAGATGATATATTTCTTCTTGAGTCAGTTTTCTATTATATCTATGTTACCTAATTTTTGACATGTTATTGTTTATGATATTCCTTTATAATAAACTTTTTTTTTTTTTTTTGTAAGGACAGTAGTAATGTCTCCTCTTTCATTTCTGGTACTAGTAATTTTGATCTTCTCTTTTTTTCCTTAGCAAATAGAATTAAAGAATTGTTACTTTTTCTTCTTTTTAAAGAATTAGCTTTTACTTTCATTAACATTCTCTATTGTTACTTTATTCCATTCTCTATTTCATTAATTTTCATATCAACTTTTTATTGAAGTATAGTCAGTTACAATGTGTCAATTTCTGGTGTACAGCATAATGTTTCAGTCATACATATACATATATATAACATATGAATTTTTAACACTTTTTTGTTTGCCTTAGATTTATTTTGCTCTTCTTTTTCCAATTTCTTAAGGTGAAAGATTAGATTATTAACCTCTTTTTTTAAATATAAGAATTTACAACTGTAAATTTTAACTATGACTTTAGCTGCACCCCATAAGATTGCATGTATTATATCATCATTTCTCTCAAAATATTTTCTCATTTCCCTTTTTATTTCTTCTTGACCTATTGGTTATTTAGAAACATGTTCTTTAACTTAAACATATTTTTGAGTTTCCCAAATGTCTTTCTGTTATTGATTTCTAATTTCATTCCATGTGGTCACAGAACATTCTTTGTATTATTTCTATCCTTTTAAATTAATTGAGATCCATTTATGTCATAACATATTGCCTATCCTGGTGAATGTTACATGTGGATTTGAGAAAAACATATATTGTACTGTTACCAGGTAAAATGTTTTGTTGATGTCTGTTAGGTCTAGTTGGCTTATAATGTTGTTCAAATCTTTGATCTCCTTGTTGAACTTCTGCCTAGCAGTTCTATCCATTATTGAAAGTGAGGGTATTAAATGCTCCAACTATTATTGTTGAGTTTTCTATTTCTCCCTTAATTTGTTAGTTTTTGATTTCTGTATTTTGATACTCTGTTGTTAGATGCATATATGTTTCTAATTGTTATATATTTCAGATGGAGGGACACTATTATAAAATGTTATTCTATCTCTATTAATATTTTAGGACTAATTTTCCAATATTAGCACAGCCACTCCAGCTTTATTATGCTTGCTGTTTGCATGATACATCTATTTCCATACTTATACTTTCAGTTCTGTAAACAGCATATGGTTGGCTCATGTATTTTATTCAGTCTGATAATCTCTGCCTTTTGATTATGTTATTAAATCCATTTGAGTGTAGTGTTATTCATACGATTAGAGTTAAAATATTTGCAATTTTATTTTTGTTTTCTATATAGTTCATGTCTTTTATTTTATTCATCCTTTGCTGCAATCTTTTGCATTAAATGCATATTTTCTAATGCAGAATTTTGACTTTTTATATTATATTTTAATTTTTTTTAGTGATTGCTGCAGTGATCTTTGCATATGTATCATAACTTTTCAGCATAAACTTCAAGTTTACAATAATTTAATTCCAATAAAATCTAGAAACATAACTCCTTTATACCCCTATCTCCTTTTCCTCTTTGTGTGGTATTATTTTATATATAGTATATTACATGACTGTTACAAACAGAATCATACATTGTTATAATTATTACTTTACTTATATAATTTTATGACATTTAAAGAAGATGAGGAAACAAAGACAGCAAGTATATGTTTATAGCTTTTGTTATATTAACCTTCCTATTTTTCATTTCTGGTTCCCTTCATTTGTTTCTATGGATTCAGGTCACCATCTCCAGTCATTATTTTTTAGACTAATGTAGCTTTGCTCCTATTCATCTCCTTTGTGATGTTACTGGCAAATATTCTGTATCTATATGTTATAGGCCTCCAAGTATATTATATACAAGTTGTTTTAAGTGATTGATTTTTAAATTAGTTGGGAGAAGAAAGGAGAAGAAACATGTATTGAATTGTCTTCTATAATTACATAATTACCTTTACTGATGTTGTTAGTTTTTTATGTGGATTCAAATTGCTGTCTGGAGTAATTGCTACCAGTCTAAATAAATTTCTTTAGTATTTCTTGTAGTTGAGTGTGTTAGCAACAAATTCACTCAATTTTTGTTTATCTGAGGCTTTATTTAGTCTTTATTTTTGAAAGAGAGCTATGCTGGATTTGGATACTAGGTTGGATACTATCAAGTTTTTTAAATATATTTTACCACTTCAAATATATTTTCCCACTACCCCCTGGCCTTTATTGTTTCTGATGAAAGGTTAGATATTAATATTTTTGTGATTTCTTTGTAATGATAGTAGTTTCTTTTTTCTGCTAACAAGATTTTTCCCTATCTTTGGCTCTCAGTATTTTTACTGTGATGTGCCTCTCGTGTATCTCTTTGCCTTTATCCTACCTGGAGGTCATTGTGTTTCTTGGATGTGCAGATTAATGTTTTTCATTAAATTTAAAACACTTTCTTTGATTTTTTGTTCTCCTTTCATTCTCTCCTCTCCTTTTGGTACTCTCATGTATGTTTCTGCATTTAATGCTAGCCCCTATTTCTCCGAGGCTTTGTTCATTTTTCAAATTCTTTTGTCTCACTGTTCTTCAGATTATACAATCTCTATTAATCTTCAAGATTGCTAGGTCTTTCTTTTACCAGTTCAAACCTACTGTTGAACATTTCTTGTAAATTTTTCTATTTTAGTTATTGTACCTTTTAATTTCAGAATTTTTATTTGTTTCTATTTTATAACTTTTATCTCTCTATTAACATTTTTTATAACTGAGTCATTGACCTCATACCTTCTTTTACCTCTTTAATCATAGTTTCCTTTAGTTATTTGAACATATTTATAATAGCCACTTTAAAGTCTTTATGTGTTACCTCTGGTATCTGGCCACTGTCACAGACATTGTCTGTTGCTTGCTTTTCCCACTGTGTATGGGTCTCACTTTCCTGTTTGATACATTTTTCAGAATTTTTTGTTGGACATTTTACATAATATATTGTTGCCACTCTTGGCAATGCCACGAGAGACTTTGTTATTCTTTTTTTGCTTGTTTATTTTTTAGTTACTACCTGAATTCTTGGTGGGATCTATCTATCCCACCATCCCTGGAG
Source organism: Camelus bactrianus (assembly GCF_048773025.1). Taxonomy (NCBI): domain Eukaryota; kingdom Metazoa; phylum Chordata; class Mammalia; order Artiodactyla; family Camelidae; genus Camelus; species Camelus bactrianus. The sequence continues at coordinate 39,901,401 of NC_133540.1, forward strand.
CATTAAGCCTCTGATGTTGCTCCTCAAGGTTCGTAGCCTTGGATATGTCCACAATCATCCTGGAAGGACAGTAGTTTTTGCAGGCCTTACCATTACTATTTCTTTTCCTGACCACCAACAATTGTTAAATTCCACAATTTAATTTAAATTGGTGGCTGATTGCTTTTTTGCTTTCAACAATAATTAGGGATACAATTCTACAAATCAATCAAACTCAAACTTCTTTGAAAAAAATAGCTCCTGAAGTCAGTGTTTGAGATTTGTTCTTAACCCTGGCAAGTCTCCCCCAGCTGTCTCTCTCCCTAGGTCTTTCTGCAAACTAGCTGGCTTACAGTTTTGCCTATATCATCAATGCATCTATCAATATCATCGCAATTGCCTTTAACCACAATCTCCAAAATCTTTCCTTTTGAACTACTCCACACTCTATCATAAATAAAATCACTTCCTTTGGGAAGTTTTAAAACTTTCTGTTTTAAGGCCTGCTTCTCTTCCCAGGAAAACTCTCTGAGCTACAGCTCTGGAGCTAGTGGCAGGGTTTCTCCTCTGAGCGACAACCCCACTTTAAGAGCTGGGTGCTAAGTGGGAGGGAAGTTGTCTTAGATCTTTTTATCTTTTGACTCATGGCATTAAACTATTGCCTAACAGGCCAGAAGTTTAGAAAATAAACATCGAGGATATAGCTGATATATAGCAGCACATTAACTGGCTTAGATGTGTGAAGCCCAAACAGACCAGTGAGATTATACCACCAGTGAGAATATAATTCTTCAACCACATTCAGTTCTGTAGCATACCAAATGATAGTCACTAAAATATGTACAGTGTTTACTTACTTTAAAAATGCTAGTACTAATGTTTTTTATTTGTCCCTTTTGAATTATATAAGGCTACATTATTATTATTATACACATGAGGAAACTGATGCTGAGAGTTTTAAATTGCTTTGCTTGTTTCACAGAATTAATAAATGACAGAGCTAAAACTCAAACATAACCGTCTAATTCCAAGCGCTTTATTTTTTTCAGTAAAATTTGCTACTTTTAGACAACCATTGAATGATCCAACCCTTTTAAAGAATTAATAACAATATCAATTTCATGTAAAATTTTAAAAAATAAAATCTGTTTGTGAATTAGAAGGCAGAATATACCATATTGTTCAAATAGATTAAAGGTATAGAACAACCTCTAAATATCTACTATCTCTAATGTTCTAAGACCAGCTTAAATGCCAAACTTTGTATTTTACAGTACTGCCTCAATTTAAAGAATTAATAAATATCTGAGGGTTGAAAATTATGCAAATTATGTCTTTATCTCTTCCAGATTTAGGATCAAGGGTCCCTACTTTTGTATCCATTCTGCACCTAGTTAGTTTTATACTATAAATTTCTGACTGATTTAGAAATAGCACAAGCTCCTGCACTTAACGTATCTCCCATTCACTTGCAATGAATGAAACTCTGTATGAAATAAAATTTACCAACTGGTGCACTGATGTTTGGTGGGCGAAGGGCACTAAGATGAAATGGATTATCAAAATAATCTCGGGAGCCACCTGACCCATTCCTATCTGAGATTCTGGAACACTCACATACACATATGGAAAGTTATGTTTATTAATTTCAGAAAGGGAACATTTGGAACAAATCTATTAAAATGAGTCTCAAAAGCTTTTCCCACTCCATCCCACTCCCTTTCACATATACATCCTTTGAAAGCCATTGGAATTTAGAGAAGAGAATTAAAAATGATCTTAACTTTTGGATCTACATTAAAAATTGTGTCTTAACACCATCCCCAGCACCAACACACAGAATTTCTGATTAAATAAAAAATATATTTTGGGTGAATCAGTGAGTTTCAAGTGTGAGAAAAGTGAGCCTTTGAGAAAGGAATCTGCAAGAATGTATGTTGGATACCAACCAAATGATCCATAATATCAACCCTAAATTCATAAGTTAAGAATTTTCTTTTCAATCTATTGACCAATAAATGTTGACGTGGTCTATTCGGGAATAGTAGCAATACAAATATTGGCCACATATAAATAAAAACCATTCAAAGTTAGACCTACATATGGAGAGAAGGCTTCATTTTTTTCTTGCTTTGTGAGCTAATATTTCCACTATATTTGGTGATGTGTTACTTGTACATGCTTAATAGAAATGGTATTTCTAAAAAAACAATTTTATAAAAGGTATCAAAATAGGAAAATACTGCAAGATATCAAAATGGGAAAAAGCGTAGAAATAGAATGAGATAAACTATGGATGTGGACGGATGTCAGATATGTGTGTGTCTCCAAGAAAGGAAACAGTTAATAGGTAACTGATGGGTGGAAAACACTGACAAAGTCAGTGTCAGTTTTGTGTGGCGACCAGAATCCATGATTCAGTTCTTTTAATGATTTATTCATATTTTTCATTGGATTTTGGAAGCTGCCAATAGCAAATAAAAAAATGATTCCCAAGAAAGGATATCCTTTCTCTTTTCTCACCTTTTCTCTCCTCCTCATATTCTTCTCCAGTGTACTAGGCCTTACAGTCTCAACCCTTGAGGACAGTCTGATGGGTTATGTGTGTATAAGGTGGCTTAATTACAATACATAATAAATGTTTTTATAAAGCACAGAGGGAGAGTAGTTAGCTCTTCCTTAGGAAGTCAGAAAATGCTTCATTGAAGAGGTGATCAAATTTTCTCAACGGTAGAATTTAATAGCAATCATAATACTTTGTACTTTCATACTCAGTTGCCTTTTTCCATCTTCTATTTATATAAACTATTTATGAGCTCCTCACAGAAGCACATTATATCTTGTCCAAGGCCACATGCATGGTTTATGATGGGACCAGAACCAGGTACCAGGTACTCAAACTTAACCCAACAGCATAAATTTTTGCACAAGGACAAAAGATATAATATGTGCACTATTCAGCTTAAACTAAAAGTTTTCAATTAGGAGCTATTAGTTAGGAATAATTAGGTAACATACATTTTTAAACACAAAATGTATATGTGGAAAGAAATGATGTTAATCCAAACTTGCTGTATTTTCCATTTAACAAGGTGCTTTACCTGTATGTAGGTAATATTTGTTTATTAGTAGGAGCTATACTCCTATTGAGCAAAATGGCAGAAAATCATTACCCTAGCAGCTGGAAATTTACTTGAATTGGAGTTTGTCCAGAGAAACTAGTATACCAAATAATGACTCAATCTTTTCCACATAAATGTAGTATAATAGGATAGCAAAATGATTATTTCCTATATTATGATTAAGGAAAAATATAAATTCTATAATTGCAATAAATTAATCTAATGCAGTGGCTTGTTTTGTTTTTTTTAGAATAAGTGGCAACGTGTATCATTTATTTTTTACTAGCAGAAAATATAATTCCTGGTTTATAAGTTAATTCATTTATATTTAAACCAGAACAAGTTTAAGAGAGATTATATGATATAGCAGTTAATTAATTTATAACATATATACAAGCCCAACACACTTTATTAAGGCCAATGTCAAGATATTCAATATGTTTGCTTATTTATAGCATCTATTTATATAACAGCATATTAACAGTGATAACTATTCACCATTACCATAGCACTATCCAATACCTTAAAATTACTGCAAGTTTTTGATTACTTGACAAACATTTCAACATCTTCTTTATGATTACTACACATCCCCTAAGAACATGGATTAAAAATGTACAGAAGTATATTCTGTTGAATTTAGAGTATATTGTAGAATATTTTATGAGAATAAAAATTGTTTTTATTATTTTCATAAAATAGTGTACAATATGCTCTAAATTCTTCTTTAAAAGCTCAACAATCTTAATTTTATTATTGATTTACTATATTTTTCAACAAAATCAGGTTTGTGTGTATGCTGTGATACATGATATGATTTTAGTTTTGTGGAAAATATTTCCTGGCCCCATAAAAAACTGTTACTTTTTCTTTTTTTCCTCTCCCACCTTCCTGATATTGTCATTCCTAATAATCATTTCTTTGATTTAAGCTGGATATTTTGAGATGTAGCTGTGTGTCTACTCTGCTTTTCCCCAGTTCTTGGTGTAGTAATGGTCTCAATCTCTGATTACAATTGCTTGAGGTCTTCAGTCCTAGACTCACATATATTCCAGGTGAACAGATTTGCAATGTCTTCTGTAGTAATGGAGTGGCAAAACACTCATTTCTGAATGGTAGCTGGCCTTGATAAACTGCAAACTCTGTTGAGGTGCTGGTATACATAATCTACTGCCACGGGATGTGACATGGTAATTGTTTTAATCATCTCTTCTCTTTGTCTCCAGCTGTAAGAATAATTTATCTTTGTCCTTCCTAATGTATACCAGTGATTATTTTAATGAAGTATTATTATATCTAGGATGAAAGATATTTAAGAATCTAATTTATTTTAAATGCACAGATCACAAAGAAAGAAAGAGTGTATAGTCAGGATTTTCCAGAGCAAAAGAAATGCAATAGGTAGGTGGATGAATGGATAGATAGATAGATAGACAGACAGACAGACAGATACAGAGAGTTTTATTTTAAGGTAATGTCTCACACAACTGTGGGAATTATCAAGTCTAAAATCTGGAGGGGAGGGTATAGTTTAGCACTCATGAGAGCCTAGGTTCAATCTCCAGTACCTCCCATAATATAAACAAAGAAACAAACAAACAAACCTAGTTACCTCCCCCCCCAAAATTTAAAAATAAATAAATAAATACATAAATTCTGTAGAGCAAGTTCACCAGCTAGAAAACCAGGTAAGTGTTAATGTTACTCTTAAGACCTTCAACTCATTGGAAGGGGCTCATCCACATTATGAAGAGTAATCTGCTTTACTTATAATCTACTGATTGTAAATGTTAATCATACTTCAAAATAACTTCATAACAACATCTAGAGTTTGACCAAGCAATGGGTACCATAGCCTAGCCAAACTGACACATAAAATTAACCATCACACATCATATCTTTCCTATTCTTTATCCCACCTCTTTGCCTGAAATCTACATAATATATTGTGGTTCAGATGTCTACATTAATGCAAAATGCTATGAATGCTTGAGAACAATCTTATTAATATTTCAAATCATTATCATAAATTATATTATACCATATAATTATTATATAAAAATGATATAACTAACATTTTTTTTCTCAGCAATCATAAGGAATATATGCCTCTTGTTTTCTTTCCTGGTAATGCCTTTGCTTGCTTTGGGCATTGTGGTAATGCTGGTTTCTTAAATTGGAAAGTATTTCATCCTCTCTGAATTTCTAATTATTTTTATAGAATTGGTAATATTTATTCTTTAAAATTGTGTTAGACTTCACCAATGAAGCCAACTGTCCCTGGAGATTTCTTTATGGGGAAGTTTTTACCTACTTCAAATATTTTTCGTATTTATTCAGGTTATCTTTTTTTCTTGAGTAAAATTTAGAAGTTTCTGTCTTTCAAGGAATCTGCAGATTTTATTTACATCTTTAAATTTATTGACATAAAATTGTTCCTAATATTTGTTTACTATGTTTTCATTGTCTACACAACCTATGGTGTTGTCATCTCTCTCATTCTTAAATATGGGTTATTTGAGTACTTTTTCTCATAAGTCTTGCTAAAGATTTCTCAATACTATTTTTTTTCAAATAATTAGCTTTGGTTTCATTGATTTTCATTATTTTCTGCTTTGTTTTGCATTGCTTTCTGCTTTGGACTTTATTAGTTCCTTTTTTTTTTGACTACTTTGTGTTTAATTTGCTCTTCTTTTTCTGATTTCTTGAATTGAGACTTTTTCTCTATTTAAAAACTAATGTATAGGGTTAGAAATTTTCCACTAAACACGGCATAAGTGGCATCACACAAATTTATATTTATTGAACATTCAGTTCTCATTTGAATTTTTCTTTGCTCCACAGATTATTTATAAGTGTGCTAGTTTTCAGATAGTTAACATTTCTATTAATTACTTCTAATTTAATTTCATTGTAAATGAGAACATATTTTGTATGACTTAAATCCTTTAAAATTTTTGAGACATTTTTATGTTCCAGAATATGGTCTATCTTGATAAATATTAGACTTGGTTTTGATTGATTGATTTTTCTCTTTATTATGGGCTGTATATCTTTGCTTTTCTGCAAGCTTGATAATTATTGATGTGGTTCCAGACATTGTAAATTTTCCCTTGTGGGCTGCTAGAGTGTTGTTGTTTGTTTGTTTGTTTGTTTGTTTGTTTTGTATTCATATAGGTATTTTATAACTTTCTTCTGGTATGAAATTAAATTAATTAGTTTTGTTTGGTCTTTCGTATCTTGTTTTTTAAGATTTTTTTTTACATAGAACAATAGCCTTACTCATTCTAGGGCTAATTATTTCTGACTTCTGACTTCTGAGGAAAGGTCTTTCTGAGTACCCTAACTAATACTTCAGTCATTAGGAAATACTTTAGTTTGCTCATGTTGCCATAACAAAATACCACAGACTGGGTGCTCAAACAGCAGAAATTTATTTTGTCACAGTACTGGAGGCTGGAAGGCCATGATCAAGGTGCTAGTATGATCAGACACTCGTGAAGGGCCCTCTTTCTAGCTCGCAGATGGTCACCTTCTTGTTGTGGCAGAAGTGAGAAAGAGGGCAAGCTCTCTGGTGTCTCTTCTTATGAAGGCACTAATTTAATCAGACTGGAGTCCTATCTTCGTGGACTCATCTAACCATAATTAATTCCCAAAGTCCCCATTTCCAAATACCATTACATTGGGAGTTAGGATTTCAGTGTATGAATTTCGGGGAAACACATTCATTCCATAGGAGTACACTTTCCAATCTTGCTTGTGAGGACAGACGATGTTCTTGAATATCTGTGAGCAACGGTTACTGTTATGTCTAATCCTCTTGTGTGGTTATTTCCCCAGACTCCGGTAGTTTCTTCACAGGTATAGGCTGAGCAGTACTGCATTGAAAATTCAGAGGACCATCTTTAAATCTCAGATTCTCTCTTTGCAGTTCTCTCCTCTCTAGAACTCTCCCCTGAAAACCTTCACTATCTTGGTCTCGCCAGACTTTAAGCTTCATCTCCACAACCAAGAGAGTCAGCTGGACTCTGCTAAGGCCCCCATTCTGCACTGCTTCCTGGGAACTGTCAAATTGGGAACCTGGAGCAATTGTAGATCTCACCTTGTGTTTTTCCCATCTCTAAGAAACCACTGTCTTCCATTACTTGATGTCCAGTGTGTTGAGAAGCATTCTTTAATGAATTTTGCTTTTTTTTGAGAGCTGTGGGTTTTTTTTTTCAGGCAGAAAAGTAAATCTGTACCTGTTACTCTATTTTCTTGATAAGCAAGTGTCCCAATGATTTAAATAATATTATTATTTTATGATTACATAAATAATGTTTATTCTAGAAAACTCAAATACAACCAGAAAATGCAGAAAAATTTCCATTGAAATTTCCTACTCTTGAGAATTACCAACTACTATCACTATTAACATATTTTGACTATTCATTTATGCATAAATTTAAGTGTGTGTGTGTACTCATAAATAGTACTTTATGTAAATGGAACTTTTTTTTGATTTATAATAATGGAACCAATCTTCTATACTCTCCTGCATTATGCTTTCCACATACATAATATATTATGAATATCCTCAGAGTTATAGCTCTAATTCATTGTAATGATTTTAATTCATTTATTTCTATATTTTAAAACATTACATGGAGCATGATTATACAATTATACAGTTGTTTTTTTGTACTGATGGAATTCACTTTTTAAAATTCTTGACTCAAGCTAAAGATGAAGCAATAATAATTATTTCATATATATTCTTTCAAAGGGGGATTTTTTTTTAATGATGGAGTCTGAGAAACAGCTACAAGCCACACTATTCATCAAACTATTTTAAGGATTTTGCTTTTATTCTGAATCAAATAAAATAGTGTTAGAAGGAAATCCATGCAATCGAGTAATAAGTTCTAGTTCTACGGTTGGGTTCTTTAAAAGGAAAAGTTCACTGAGAGAAGTTTCCAGATCATATATTTAAATGAAAATTCTATGAAACTTGTCCTGTTTGAAATAAATTCTTTAACAAAATTTATTACAGATTAGTTAATGGCACTAAGATAAAATCTAGAATTATTGTATTCCATATTACAGTGCAAAAGTATTCCTGAAAAAGTACTACAGTACTACATTATAAAGTATCTCCCTCAGCTAAAGAAGACAGTAACTAAGACTATGAACTATTTGGAAATTCTGGTTTATTTAGGCAGTCAAACTTTGTTGAGGGGAGGTACTGAAAAATATGACAGGTGATTTCTTAGGATTCCACAGCGCCCTAAGGAACCAAGGTTGAAATTGTTACTTGACAAGTGTCAGTTTTGTGGCACCTCAGTAAATTAGATGGGACAGTGTCTTGATAGCAGAGGCTGAGCTAAGTCTGGATTCCTGCCTTCCCTCACTTGCTCTATCCTACAAAATTTAGGGAACTAAATATATTTTGGGTCTTAGAGCACACTGCAGGTAGTCTGTCAATGACTAGTCCAGTAGTGCCAAGCCTCTCTGCATTATTACTCATGGCCAATTCTAAAACCTTTCACCACCAAGCTTCTGGTCACAGCTTACAGTGCCAGGTGTGGCTCGGAGACCCTGGCTCATTCATTTGCACAGGAATGGTGGTGTCGAGCCCGTATGTGTACTTTAAAAATATTAGTGATCTGACAACTTAAGAGTAATTTGTTAAATTCACATATAGCAGACTTCGCAAAGTGGTAATAGTATCTTAGACATGTTATACTCAGGAAACTTCCAAGAGAAATAAACCATATAATTCACTAGTAGAAGGCTATTTGATGGGAGACTACTCTGGTTACTAGTGGCGCATAAATAATTGCCCCCAAAACTAAGTGCTTCAAATAATCATTTTGTATTGCTCATGATTTTGTGGGGCACAGATTTGGAAAGGTCTCAAATCACCCACAGGCTCAAGAAGAACTGGATATTAAACTTGGCTCAGTCTTTCTCAGGGCTGGAAGTTGATGATGGCTACTGACTGCTATATGTAGCACAGTCAGCATGTTGTTCTCAGAAAAGTCAGACTTTATAAGGGCAGCTACCTTCCCCATAGCAAAAATCCTTGGAGAACCAGATGATAGAAGCAGTGATCTAGCCTTGGCAGTCTCATACCATCACTTCTACCATACCTTACTGGTCAAAGAAGTCACAAGGCCTGCCAAAAGGAAGGAATTGGATTTCAACACTTGATGTAGAGTGAAGAGGTGACATTAAAAAAAAAAAAAAAGCATGTGTTATATGGAATATAACTTTATGGCTATTTTATGGCTAAAGTGAGTTAATTTTATCCTTATCACTACAAGAGTGACAGAAATCATATTTTATTATTAGAGCATTGATTCAGATACATTCCCCCACAAACAGCTTATAGAGCAGATAGTAATGTCTTAGAAATAGCAACCCATAGATCCATACATGCTATATGATCAATCTGGATGTAGGAGAAGAAACAAATATTAGGATCAATTAGGGAGTAGTTCTTCTGGTATAATGATATTAATGCACCATAGCTAAAAGCAAACAAACTTGATATTTGTGTCTAAAGCACATAGTAGCAAATATGGCTCACAAAAGTGTACAATTTAAACCATGTACATCCATAGTAACTAATACCTACCTAGCTTGAATTTATTTATTCATAGTCTCTAGGTTTAGAATAACAGAATCTTTGAAACCTACTGATTCAAACTATTCAACTCACTGAACCCAGCCACATGTCATTGAAACTGAAAACTCCATTGTGGAAGAGACGATGTAGAGAATGTTATAGTCTTTTTATGGATTGTCTACTGGGATCTAGTCCTATTAAGGGAACATTTTTGTAGCTTGCCTAATAGGGAAAATGTATTAAGCATTTTAAATATCTGAACCACTCCCTATCATCCTCAAAGGGATCTTGACTAATTTAAAAGAATTTTCAACCATAATGGGAACTCTCTGTCAGAAGTAGGAAAGGCAGGAGAATAGGTTCTGGGTTTTTAACTAGATGCATAAATATTTCCTAGGAGAACACTGTTCCATCTTGCTGACGATCCCTCATCAACTCTTCTGTAGAAATCATTGGGAAGATAAGAATAATTTTCTATAGGAATAAATATTTTTTAAGTATAACAATACCCAAAAGTTCAATCTAGGCTAGAATTCACCTAAGAATTTTGACAATATATGCCTATTTATTTCTCAGAATACCTTTGTAGTAGGTACTATTATAATTATTTTACAAATGACATCTCCCTCCCTTAAAACTTTGTTACATAAACCTCAGTATCTATGTTTACCTGTGCTTTACCGCTCTTTATTAAGTTGGCTACCAAATTTCTGTTTCCAATTAATTTAACTGTAGTCATATAAGAACACGAATATTTATAGTTGAGGTCCTATTATAAAAAAGAATATTCCTTGTACTATGTTTTTACATATGGAAATTCTATTGGGAAGAGGTGTTTTAATTTAGTATTTCACGGAAAATTCATTGTCATACATTATAAAGAGTTAAAATTTATATAAAATCTCTGCCCTTATGGTATATAAGGGGGACATTATTCTGCCCTATTTCATCTCACATGCATTGTGGAGTTTAGTCTACCTACATAACCTATTGACACCACTGATGTAAGAGCCTCTAGACTTCACTGGAGCAGATGTAAGAAGACTTATTTATAACCAGTTCTCTAGGTACCAGGGTTAACCACAGAATAAAGGAGTTAAAAACACTGCTTTTTGAGTCTTTGGGAGTAATTCAAGTTGGGTTTGCCTGGTAGTAAATTCTGAGATATTAGGATTTAGAATGCATGTTAGAGAATGCTCTTTGGTTAAACATCTATGGATAGGAAGAGGAGGAAACAAGACTGATGAAAGAAAAAAATGTTGCTATGTGATGCTGTGTCAGGAAAGGCTGAAATGTCCCTTCACATTTATTCAATATTGAGACAGGAGGCAAAGTCTTTATAACCATGTTCACCTATCTATCAGTCATGAATTTGGACTGTCCCAAGAAGGACAGATGATTCTCTTCAGTACCTGGATAGTAAGTCCTTTGTACTTGAAAGAGGATCTAGGCAGCATATGAGACCTACAAAGACATAACCTACAAAGACAGTGGTTAGAAGAGGAAAGAAGACACTAGGGCAGACTGTTCAATAAGAGACAGCATGAGGCACAGACTAGTAGCAGACAAGAACTTTGCACCTCAGCCCTTGGGGACTGGAACCAGACTTCCTGTAAGGGGAAGGTAATGTGAGAGGCAAAAGGAGCCAAATTCACTGCATGATCCACAAAAGTCAAAAGTCAAGTCCCAATAGAATTTTAAGGCAAAACAAGAGTCAGTTCAACCGGTATCTGGCAGTTCTCCCCGTGTGTCACCATGAGGTGGAGAGACACCTGAGCAGTGATACGTATAGTATTTGAGCAATACCAAACTGAATACAAGACTACAGTGATTTCTGCTAATTTGGGGTTATTCTTTGAGATACATCTGGCGGAAAAGGACCTGTTAAATGAGGTTTGTCATCTCCCCCCAAATGACAGCAGCTTTATCCAAGTAGTAGAAAGAATAAGGGATTCTGTCTTATGTTTTCCTAGGTTAAACAGGTTGAAAATAAATGTCCAATTCTAATGGTCTTCTTGAACATTTACTATTTTTGTCATAAACAAATGATTACCAGAACAAACAAGTTATGTTATTTAAAGACTATTATAACAATCATTGACTTAGGTATTCACTAATAATCAAGAAAAGACATCCTAACACATAATTCAAAATGATCTCACTGAAGTTGATTTAAGGATAATACTGAGATATATTTCCTACAATTCAAGATTATGTGAGTTCCTTTCAATATGACACTGCCACAGAAAAGAGGGAAACAAACACTCATTTATCTTGTTTTCACACAATATGTAAAATCATTCAATTGAAGAACTTTTGATTAAATGGCTAAATTAGAATACTCCCTGAATCAAACACAAAATATCTGAAAGAAAAAAGAAGACTTCTTATAATAAAATTACTCCACTGCTTGTATTCCAATTTAATGTAAAGGGATATTTCATTATATTTTCAGGTGAGAAGTTATTGAGTTTCAGGTTTTACATGAATGGGAATAAACACTATCACCAGATTGAAGATAACTAGTCACTCCTGGTCTTTTGAAACTTTGCAGTACCAAATTTGGAAATTTCTAACATTCTTTTAATATGTAGCCAAACATTCTTTTAATATGTAGGTTTTCAATAATAATAACCTTTCACTTGATAATTTAAGTTTCCAGACCATTTGGAGGTTTATCTTTCTATGCTTTGAATATTTCATTCTGCCCTAAGTAATGAAGAATTTTTTAAAATACAGGAGTCCTGTCTTTGCTACTTCTACCAGAATATACTCCAGTAATAAATAAATAATTTTTCATACTACATTTGGAAAACATGGGGGATTTCTCTACGAATGTATACAATTACATCAGTGAAGAATCTACTAATGTATACAATTACATCACTGAAGAATTATATCATTTTATATATATAATTATAACAGAAATGTACAATTATATCATGACTATTCTTAGTATATTTTATATTTATTTCAGATATTATGTCAAGATTAAAAGACAAATGTTAAAAATGAGGAAAAAAAGGACTAGAATGTGATATAAATTTTATCTGTAATCAATGAAGCATGGTGATGAAAAATACCAAAGCACACATTCATTTATTTAAAAAAATTAAATCTAATACAATACACTGTGACTTACTTATTAAGAAGGTAAGATATTTAAAGTACCAATTAAAAGGATATATGGATGTAAAAATAATACAATCTAATTGCAAGAATGAAGAGTTAGTGGACAAACTTTCTGTATTTTCCTTTGAATAAAAAAAATTAGTCTCTCATTAGTCTAATCTGCCTTTATCTGTTGCTTAGTTTTGAAAAAGAATGCATGATATATTGAGTGTGTTTTTTTATTTTCCAAACAGCTTAGTGTTAGTATTAATGACTAACCTTAATACACTAGGATTTTACCCTTTTTACTTGGTTCAGCAGAAAGACTGCAGAATCCGAAATCACGTAATTCTGATCCCACCACTAACCACCTTTGTTTACACATTTAAGGACAGATCTTAGAAACTAAATTTAAAAATGGGTTTTGTCCTAGGCATACTAGCAGAGTGCCCTTTTCTCTGAATGCATTAGAGACACAAACTGATAGTGGAACAAGGCCGCTAGTCCAACTCCCTTTAACCAGAAAAAAATTTCTCATGTATTTTTAATAACATGAGATTCTGAGTGTTACTTCTTTTGAAGAAAGTTCTCTATGTGGTTGTATGATTTGCACGAAATGTAGGCTAAGTCAGAGATGTTTAGAGTCGGGAGAATCTTTAGTGATCTCATTCAGTACTTTCAACGCATAAGCAGTCATCAACTCAATGGAAAATCTTCATAAAGAGACAGATATCCCAGGTCTGCCTCCTAGAGATTATGGCTCAGTAAGTCTGAATTTGGAGCTAGAAAATTGTGATTTTTAGAAAAGCTCCTGCAATGAATTGTGGTCAGTCACATTGGGAACAACTGATCGAGGCTTTTCCTTAGTTTAAGAATGACAAAATTAATAATCAGAAAAGGAATAACATCTAGGTGGCTGTCTTCTGCCCCCAAGTCAATGCTACATACAGTAGAACTGTCTCTTTATATTTCATTATAATACACATCAAAGAAATACATTAATTTGCCACAAGTTAGATGCTTCAATATTGAAAGTTAGAGATTTTATGAATAAGTTTTATAATAAATATTCTTGATATGCATCTATGGCAAGAGTACCAGCCAGTTGTGTAACTCATAGACAAGAGCCTTCAGGGTATTCTGATGACATTCCAGAATTTGGTCATCTTCTTGTTTTCCCTATGACTAGATGTTGACATTAACTTCTCTAACATAAAGTTTGTATAGAAAAGACAGGTTTCTGTTTCTAAAGAGCTAGTCATATAAACTTAAAATAACTGCCATTTGTTCTGCCCTTTAACAGATTTTCAAATATGTTTATATTTAGCATTTCATTTTTCAGAAACACTCCATGAGGCACATTGATGCTAATGTAAAGGGTACAACACCCAAAAGCACATATATACATATATGTGTGTGTGTGTGTGTATGTGTATTTCTTCTTTCAGAAAGGTAATAAGTGCTCATAGGTATGATATTGTAGGAAGATCAGGAGTTACAACTTTGTGGTATGACAAGCAGGATTTTCCAAAAATGATTCTGAGCATATACTTGTTTGCATAGGAATCAGAGGTTTATTCCTTTCCCTTGGGAAGACACTGCACCTAAATGCTGAAGACGTCATACCCTTGGCTAGAGAAATCTCAACTATTCAGATGAGGGGAATCTAGTTTTCAGATACCTTCTGTAAATATCTGGTACTTAAACCTCAAAAGCCTGGTACCCAAGGAATCTATTTTTTCTCCTACTGGGATGGCTTTCATATTCACTCTACATGAAAAGAAAATAACAAGAGAAACAGGATTCATCCTTAGAAATGGAAAACCCACTATAAGTCCAATAGATCGCACACGTATTACCATGTTAATAAAAGAACTGGAGATCACATGCCTCTTTTCTTCCTCCTGATTCTTTAATGCTAAGTGCACCCATTGATCCATGTCCAATGACATGGTAAAATTAACCATAAAATCTATTGTCAGTTAGTTGCCTCCACAAAGAGATCATCATTCCTAGACAGAAGTATTTAATTTTCTCATTCTTTAGTATATATACGAGAAAAAGAACTTAAATTTCCAGAACAAAATGTTACATGGAAATTCTTTTTCTTGAAGTCAGAACACAATTGTCCACCATTTCCTATGCAGCAACCTATTTGAAGCCCTATAATCAAGATTTTCTTTGTCAGTCCTTTGAAAAATCTGACACTTTTTCACAAGAAAGAAAGTCCACATTCTTCAACTAGTAAACTGCAGCAACAAAGACTTGAGACAGAATCAAAAGATGGTCTTCTGTTCAGGCTCAGATGTTTCAGAGTGAATGGGATGGAGATGTGGATGGTAATGTAGACTTGAGAAAGGGAGAGGTTAGGTGCTCTCTAATTGTTTTCCTAACAGTGATAACAGCAACATCTTTATTTAATGATTTCCTTCTAATAATTACTAAAAGACCAAGGTGACCTTACTCAACTGATCATTAAATTTTCCCTAGAGTTAATAAAAACCTCCTTTTTTTCTGAATTAGTGTATTGGCTTCAAAATACAGTGTCACTATTTAATTTTCACTATTAATTGTAAATATTAAAAATAAATATTGTTGCCTATTATTTAAGCAAATCACACTGTTGGACTTTCTGAGGCAGTGGTTAATAAGCAAATGGTAGATAAAACATCATTTTCACTCCTGTGAGTCTGCATGGATTAACTTTGCAAACTCTGACCTCAGCCACCGTCATTTCCATAGGCCTCACTGGACACAGGCCAAGGAGAAGCAGCATTATTTCAAACATATGAACTAGGAACAATTCAATATACACGTTTAGTCCCTCTCCAATCTTCTGGGTTCATCAGAACAAGGAAGCCCTCCAAAGTTCACACACCTATAGACAGGGCAGCCCCTCTTAGAAAACTCCTTTGTGAGTCTCCCTGAGAAGTCTCATTAGAGATCCAAGAAAACCTGTCTCAATTTCAGGATACAAGTTGACAGAAGTTATTTCAGTTGATCTCGCTGAATGCCACAGAGAATAAAACTCAGAATTTTCTTATCCTGAGATCATGGGACAATTCTGAGCTTCCAGTTTATCCTCTACAATTCAGAAGCTATATCACATTTCCATTGTGTTGAACTTTCAAATAAATTAGGCCATTTAACATTAAAGTTAGCATTAGAATATTTGTTTGGAATCTTGCTGTCTTAGCCATTAACTGGGTATATAACTATTCTGAAATTGCTGAATGTCCCTGACACATTCTACTTATCTGTAAAATAGAGAACTAAATATTATTACTAACTAAAGGTTCATCTTAGGTCCAAAAATATTACCAACATCCACTTTAAATCTCAACAATCTATCAATTATTTCTTAGGTTCAGACTATCCATATGTCCAGTTCATATTCCAGCAGCATCTTAATGGTCACTTACTCTAGCTTTCTCCCTCCCAGTGTTATTCACAGTGAGGTCGGAAATAGTTCTGTAAGGCATTTCTAATCATGCCATTTTCCCTCAAATATTCTTAAGTCATTGGTTAATTTTTTTCAATCTCCAGAGGTAGTCAACCCCTAAATTCCTTACTAATTAATGCCTGATTACACCCACAAATACTTCCACATTGCTCAGTGATTACATCATATGTTTGTCCTTGCTTATGGTCTTTGAGGCAGTTCCTGATCACACTCAGAATGTTTTTGCCCTTCACCATTTATTTGCCTAACTTTTACACTTTCTTCAGGATTCTGCTCAATAATTATTTCCTATTGGGAGTAACAAACTCCCTATTGGGAGTATATATGTTCACATAGAACTTTTTTTCTCTCTTTTTTTTTTACGTTGGCCATTATTTTTTTGTGGGTTCGTCACCAGTTGTGGGTTCTGGCCAGCAGAAGTCCCACCGAGACGGAATGAATTACTCAAGACTCTGTGGAAAAGTCAAGAGAGCGAGAGGGAGTGTAGGGGGTGGGGAAGCCAACTCCCTGAGCCTCTCAAATCTCCCATATTTATTGAGTACAGTCAAAGGAGGAATGCAGAAATTTAGGGAAGGACAGGGTGGGATCACAATGAGTACAAAGGCTTTGTTTATTGTTGGTGTTTGGCTCAAGGTCAGAAGACCCTTTTGGTGAATCATGTTCTTGTTGAGCCTTACAGCTTATCAGGGCAGAACGTATGAGAATCAGCTGCTTAACAACTTGGACTCAGGCGGCTGTGCCTGTCTTAGGTTGCCCCCCTCAGGGGATCTTACCCGTCATTGGCTAACTAGCCTTCTAACCTCTGAGTCTGCAGCTTTTTACCATTCCAGCCCAAGGCTGTTCTGGGGATAGAAGACTAACAGCAGGCACACCCAGCGTTTATAACCGGGGGCCTTGGTCATTGCTAAAACCTCAAGGCAGTTACTAAGCACATCTTCTTTAAGGAGATAAGCGGCTTGGATCTGTTACAATTTGTTAACCCAATCATGGGCTCCCACAATTTTTATTTTTTTCTTCCAGTTTTATTGGTTATATAATTAGCATAGAACACTGTATAAGTTTAAGGTGTACAGCATAATGACTCAGCATATGTATATTCTGAAATGATTACCACAATATATTTAGTTAATATCCATCACACCAAATTGTCACAAATTTTTTTCCTTTTGATGAGAGCTTTTAGGATTTACTCTCTTAGCAACTTTCAAATATACCATACAACAGTGTTGACTACAGTCATCATATACATTACATTCCTGGGAGCTACTTGTCTTATAACCCGGAAATTTGTAGCTCTTACTCCTCATTCCTTACCCCCAGACTTCGGCAATCACAAATCTGATCTTTATTTCTATCAGGGTTTTTGTTTTTTTTTTCATTTCACTTATAAGAGAGATCATGCAGCATTTGCCTTTCTCTGACTTATTTCACTTAGCATAATGCTCTCAAGGTCCACTCGTATTGCTGTAAATGGCAAGATTTCCATTTTTTATGGTAAAGTAACATTCCATTGTATATATACACCATATTTTCTTTTCTTTTTTAGTTTAATCTCTATATCTTCTTTTTATTGATGTATAATACTTACAATTTTGTATTTGTACAAGATAGTGATTCAATATTTTAAACCTTACAAAATGATGAACGTGATGAGTCTAGTCTATGGTATTCCTATGACCTCATGCTGTCACCCCAGAGACCACCACAGGTCAAAGCCCTCACCCTCTGACAATCTCAGTCCCTCTGTGACATCCTGGCTTTCTTAATAATTAGTAGATCCCAAATTCAGAACTCAAGAAACAACTTAAGATTGTATGCTGTCACACATAATGATCTATATTCTCTTTTGTTGGCTTACTACTACTACTACTACTACTACTACTACTACTACTAAAACAACAATATTAATACATTTTGAGATGGACCAAATTATATTTTCCAAATGTGTCTTCAAGAACTTCTGTAGTAACGGATGAAATTACCTCTTAGATAAAAGAAAGGAGGATGGAAAAACTAGCCTCACCAAGGGCTCAATGCACAATATAACTTCATCTCCCTGATTCAAAATAACTTCAAGATAAGTAGCACAATGTTGCCAGTACAACCTATAGGTCCAAATTTAGTCTATTTTGACTCTTAACAGTAAGTCCTGTAAGTTCATCTAAAAGGACAACAATACATGAAGCCAACACATTTGAAAGGATTCAGTCATTTTTGTAAAGAGGTCAAATCTAGTTATAACCAATAATAAAATAATTCAACTTATTCTAAAAACAGCTGAATCATAGAGTAGAATTTGAAATTAATTTTTAAATGTTAATTTTTATCAGTGATCATGGCTACATATGCAGTAAAATCTATTACCTAAAACCAGTGGATAGCATATTGAAAGATAAAGTTGGAATATTAACTCATCTGTAACACTGAATTCCACAGACCATGACTGACAAATTAGACTTGTTTTTAAGGTCAAGAAAATTAGGAAATTCTTATTCTTGAGAAAATACAGTTATTTGTACTTGTGTGATTAGTAGTTATATGTAGGTTTTCTTTAGAGTTTTTTTTTTTTTTTGAATAATGTCTCCACCTAAAAAGTATTTATTTGGAGGCAATGGTTTCTGAATAGTTTAAGCACAAACAGGCCCAAGTGATTTTTATTATTTAGATTCAAGATTGAAACTGGACATTATACGTGAAATTTTTCCATTTAACTTTTGTAAAAAAGGAAGTTTTGCTAGAAATCTGATGGGTGGGACCTTGTGCCATGATTTTTTAGCCACTTCTATGGTTTAATTGAAAGAATGAGGACTTTGAGGTCAATTACACATGGCTTTAAATCTTTCCTCTACTTACTGTTTATGTGAATTTAGGCAAATTATACCCTTTTTCATAGTCTCCACCTCATCTTTTGGATAAGAATAAAATACTTAACATTGTAATTTATATTATTAAAAGATACAATGTATGAATAGGCCTAATACACAGAAGTAGCTCTTCACATGTTAGCCTATCATAGTATGTTCCCCTTTGATTAGGATCTTTAAATTCACCCAATTCTATCCCTTCAGTTTGTACATAAGTTATCTTCAGACTAATGAGTTATATTCAGACAGCAATAAATCACAATAAAACACAAAATGTGATAATAAAACTGAAAACTTAGGAATCAGTGTCCTTGGGAAAAATTATTAGGTAGAAGTCAAAGGATATTGATTTAAGTATTGACTGTCATATTGTGGTGAAATCATTAGAACATATTTAAATTTTTTTGGTTCTCAATTTCCTCACCTGTCTAATGTTCCTACTAATACTTTCATATGATTACCTTGATAATACATGTTAATGTGAATAGTACAGATAAATAAATGAGTAAATAAGATAAATTTTTGTTTTATTTGAATTTGATCAAAGATTCACTTAAGTTTAATTAAAGATTCATTTAAATTTAATTATAGCAATAGCAGAATGATAAAAAAAAATTTGGTGCAAAATGTTCTCATTCACGTGAGTTATACCCCCTATCTAAAAGCATTTAGTTGGCACCTAAGCCCTGTGTTTTGATTTCACATGAGAAAAATTATGATCAAATTTCTTTCTAGGTTAGAACCTTATTTTATCTTTACCCTTCATTATTGGTATACTTTTCACATTATTATAAAGGTCAGCAGAACCCACAGAGTGAAAAGGAAATTAATGGATTTTGAATCAGGGAAAAAAAAAAATTGAACTTTACTCAGAATTCTATAGTGGCCTTTTTCAGTTTAGCGTTTCAGGGAAGAAGTTGCTAGTGAAATTTGCAGAAGAACTCATGTAAATAAGGTAAAGTACTTTTATGAAGTGGGTTTTAAACATTAGCTTTCTCTTCTCTTGAGTTCAATATATTGAGATAATAGTTGTTAACTCACTCCCTTGCTTGCTCACATATTCTCTCACAGTGTACGCATATTCTATGAAAAAAGTATGTAGTCTCTACGTCTAGATATGAACAGACACACCAGACAAATATACATGTATACATATACACACACATATATGATATATATATAGTATATCATATATCATATATATGCTCCATTCTCTGTTTAATTTAGGGAAAAATGACACTTTTTAGTTGTGCAGCATGTTACAGTATTCAATGAAAGTAAGTACAACTTCAACCACAACTTCAATTATTTTGACAAGACACCAGTTAATTATAAAATGCTGATTAGGGGAGTGGATATAGCTCAGTGGTAGAGCACAAGCTTAGTATGTACCGGTCCTGGGTTCAATAGTACCTCTATTAAAGAACATGCTCATTAACTCTGATTTGTCTTTTTCTAATTGCCTAATTTGACTCCATTTAAATATTCTTAGCTATATTATAAAGCACCTGCTCTTCTTTTTCACACTCTTTTCATTTTCATATTAACACTATTTTTAAAAGTCCAGTCTATTATCAGTATTGACTTCTTCTATTCATCCTTTTCTTTTGTATCACAATTACATTTCTACAAGAAGACATTAATGGAAAAATGCAATTTAAAACACACATGTGCCCATTATTTTTTTCTTAAACTATAATATTCTGAAAAGTACCAAAGTGTAAATGTAGAATATGCAACATTTATTTTCTACAAAACAATTGTCAATATTTTATTGCTATGACCCACAAGTTTTATATAGCATACATCTGATGAGAATCAGATTCTATATATCTCTATATTCTATACATCTTCTATATATCTTTTTAAAATAATTATTCTCCAATGTAAACATTTAATATCAGTTAGGTATTACTTGGCACTTTAATCTGATTTTAAGTAAATCAACACATATAAATTTACTTATAGTTTGTAAAGATCATTATATCTAAAATAGAGACACAAAACTTATATTGAATATTCTAAGAGCAAAAAAGCTTAATTTGTTTACTGCTGCTTCTTATTTATTTTTCAGGAGTATAAATATGAATTCCATGATTAAAAGAAAATGTAAATTTAATCCCATGGCTCTTTTGAAAAATTATTTCTATGCTTACTTTAATTCAAAGTATATGTTGCAATACCAATTTCTTCATCATTAGCACTTAATGGCTAAGCATAACACTTGATTTCAGTCAGTGATATGTATGAAAAAAGTTTTTTAAGTGTGTCTTTGATTTATTGTCTGAGTTTTAGAATCTTTAGAGACACACATAGACAAACATGCTTTTGATCTTTATGTAACAGGTGAAAAGAGAGAATACACATTTTTTTCTACTTAAAATATTTAAGAATTCCTCGACAGCTACTAAGTTTGACAGAATATTAGCAAAAACTTCTAAATTGCATCGTATAGCCAAAATTTTAACAAGGATACTATTATAGATACTGATAACATTAAAATATATATAAGAAATAAAAGTCACCTATGGGAATTCATGCTTAAAGGGCCAAAATAAAATTTAATTCACATTACTTTTGATTCCTTGTAAGATCTCAAACTAGTTTTTCATGATGTTATTTTGCTACCATCATTTATAATTCTAGGGTCACTTTTTTTTTTACCAAACCACAATTCCAAGATGAACTGGGCAATTTTACACTGCCGTGTTATTCTATGAATAATCATTAAGGCTTTTAATTTGCCTAGGATACTTTACTTGAATTATATAATTTCAGGGATAAATTGGCATGATGGCCTCCTCATTAGCTGTTGCTAAGTGATACGATTAATAAGTCTTATCTCAGCCTTTATGTCAGCATTTATTATCCTATTTTTTCATGACTGATTCCAATTTATTTATATCCAAAATTGGCAGTGTTATAATTTTGCATAGGCAAAAGTCTCACAATGAGAGCCCCAAATATTTAAGAATATTAAAGATTAAATATCCTTTTCAGGTTTTTGAAGTGAATATTAATTTAGCTGTCAATTATATTAAAGTAAAAAAAGGTATAGCAATTAGTTTACTTAGTTTCACAAATAACAGCCTTAGCATATTTTATTTTATTTATTTCATATTTAAATTAGTTTATTTTATCAGCATATTTCCTTTAAATTGTTAAAATTTTATTTTTTGCATATCCCAAATTTGTAATATCTGAAATAAGTAATATTAACTAGGTATTTATAATTGTTAAAATCAAAAAGGACTTTAAGTTAATCTATGCATTTATATTTTAGGGATTTTTGCATTTCCAATAAGGCATTTATTCTTCTTTTCTTTGTTAAATCTCTCAAGAAACAATACACTGACAGTTTCATTAGACATAGTTTCAATCTCTGGTTTAGTAGCATCATTAAGATCACAATATATCTTTGATATATTTTGACAAGTATATAAGTTAGGCAGAATAGAAAACAAGAGTGAGAAGTTAATATCATTTTTAATTTTTTACTTTCCAAATGGTCTAAAGTACACATATACACCTTTTTGTTTGTTTGTTTTGATATTGATTTTTGCTCTCTCCACCATAACTCAGCCAGCCAGGACAATGAGCAAGGGGTTAATTATAATGTAAATACAATAAATTAGTTGACCATTTAATTCTGAGGTCATATTACATATGCTAATTTTGAAAATGCCATGATATGAATAAGTATATACATTTTTATTAATCAAACTGTCATTACATTAAAAGTAATTTGTATGAACTCTCCGAGTAAATAGAAGCTATAAAAATTATGCAAAATATGAAAATTACCTACTGGAAGAAACTGAATTGCCAAGAGTTATATCTTTAAAAAAGGAAATATAGGGAAAATGAATAATAGAAAGATTACCTAAAATGAGAAGAAAAATTAGAGATGATATTTGCATTTGGATACTCTCTTCTGCTGCTGCTGCCCACTCAGGAGAGATTTCTGACTAACTGAGAAGCTAAGCAGTACTTTTCCTGAGACCAAGGGAACACACTGAGCAGAAGCAAATATAAATTGTCTTGGGAGTGCAACAACATGATCTTAGGCCTCTAATTTTTACATTCCATTTATTACACTAAATCCAGAACTCAAAAACTATTAGTCATAAATGAAATAAAATTACATAATTGCAAAACAAGAAAGAGTAGACAATACAGATGGGCCAATAGGACATCCAGGTGATGGCATTATCAGACACAGATTATAAAATAACTAAACTTACTATAATTAATATAAAATTTAAGATTAAAATTTCTATGCAAAAGCTATAAACTATAAAAAAATGGGTATTTTAAAATTAAAATATAGTAAAGATATTAAGATCTTAAAGGATGGCTTAATAGCTGATTAAATAGGTTAGGAGAGAATTAGTGATTTGAAATATATGTCAGAAGAAACTACACAGAATGAATCATAGAGAAACAAAGAGAATAAGATGAAAAAGAAAGTAAAAATAAATAAATAAATAAAGATATAGTTAGAAGATCTGAAGTCCCTAAAATAGACCTCAAGAGAAGAGTGGGGAAGAAGCAATATTTGAATTGATATACAAAGAGGGAAACAGATGATAAGCAATAGATTCAAGCAACTCTTACAATCTTTAAACAAAATGAAAACAGAAATTCATACCTATGTGCTCATAAATAACTGTTAAAATTCATTTTAAAAAATGAGATTTCTAAAACATCCAGATAAAAATCATTACGTTCAAAATAATAAATATTAAACTGAAATATCCCTCTTTAGCCAAACAATGAAAGAAATTAATGTCAATTTACAATTCCCTAGCCAATAAAAATTTCCTTCAAAGATGAAAAAAAAATTTTTCAGGCAAAGAAGTTATTGAATGTATCAACATCAAACATAAATTCAAGAAAACACTAAGAAAAAATAATTCCTATATGGCACCTTGGAGACACAGGAAGAAATGAACAGCTATGGAAATGGTAAATATGTGGGTACTTTTAAATGACTTTACATCATATTAAAATAAAATTCTATATTTCAGGTTTAAAATGGACATTGAGTTAAAAGCATTAGAACAATATTATAAAATCAAGAAGAGGGTAAATAGCAATAAATTCAAGTTATATTAGATTTCGATAAAGTAAAAGTGGATGTTTTAATCTCTTGTTAACCATTTAAAGAACAGAATACGCATATGGTTACCACACCAGAAAAATTGAGAAATGGAATGATAAAAAAATAATTAAAATGAGAGCAAAAGAAGAAAAAACCCCAGAAATGTTGCGAAAAATTAAGCCCAGATCTTAAGGCAATGTTTAAAAAAAGGTATATCAATTTTACATTAAATGTAAATGTGTTACAGTTTATATTAGAATATAAAGATTATTATACTGGTTCAAAACTACTAGCAAAATTCAATTATTTTAAGTTTAAGAGGAAAGGGTAAGTTATAAGTGTATAGAACAAGCAAGCAAATCAGGTGAGGGGAAAGAAGGAAAGGCACTATATGACATTACTTGATGTTGATATTGTTCCTCTCTCCTTTAATGGTAGTTCTATGTACATTTTCTATAACACAGGAACTTTATGAGACTACATTCTCTATGAGACTACATTCTCTATGAGACAAATGTAGTTCTTTACTGCCTCATTTACTCAATCATTGATGTGAATTAGCAGGATGAAATTTCACAAAGTTCAAAGTGCCTTTTGAGCTAGTCTGACATGAAATAGTTTGTGTCATTTATGTGTAAATTCATATTGCTGTGCACTGGGATCACCTTATAAATACAATAAAAAAGAAATGTATGATTGCAGCTCATACTGAGATGAAATGAAGACTTTTGAGATTGTGCATTCAGGCCCATCCTTAAAAATAAACTTACTGTCTATAATCACAAAGACAGAAACATCATATTGTTGATTTAAATATGCAAATAAAGGGATTTCTCACATGTTTGATAATGTCATCGTCCACTCTGGGTTACAGAGTGAATACCAGAGATTTATTTATTTTTATGAGAGCTCATGAGGCTTCCATGAGCTAGCTGGAAATAGAGGGAATAAAATAGGTTTAACAGAAAAAGTTTATACAATAAGGATATTGTAATGTAGGAAAAATACTTCTATGGCCCCAACACAAATTTGTCAAATATTCAAAGCTGTCAAATGACTTTATAAGTCCATATCATTTTTAGTTACCATGAATATTGTGCTCTTGTTTCACAATTATGATTTATCCACATGCTCAACTGTATCAGTTTCTAATTACTGTAAACACATTATAATATATACCTTTTTACTTTTTTTTCCACATACTACCTATATTAGGTTGATTGATTTTGACAGATCTCACTTTCAACCATTCAAATAACTTCTATGGTGTAAAGGAATTATGACAAAAAAGTGTTAGTGGTCTTTAATTAACACATCTTTATGTATTACTTTATTAGTTTGTTTGCTACAATTGAACCTAATACACAGCTCTTAAGGAAACAGAGCAAATATAACTGGTGTCTACTGAGATTAGTTGGTGGAATGTTGGGAATGAGAATGGGTAAGTATCAGGTGAAGTAGCATGGAAATATGCAGAGTATGGGGTATTATACAGTTTAAATAGTTGAAGAGTCTGAGAGCAAAGGATATAAAGCAGGATGTAAAGGACATGAGAAAAATAAAACAGAAGACTGTGTAATGACACAAACATACAATTTTGATCAGTCCTGTGGTGTTGTCTTCCAATGGCTCATATTTTAAATGTAGACTATACTGAATCTATTTCATGTGCTTGGAAATCATCTTATAAAGAGAACATTTATTGTGTAACTTTTAAAAAAATTTTATAATTATGGAATTATCTTTTTGAATTTAATTACATTTGGATTGGATGTATATATTTATTTTCAATTTAACTTTTTCAAATCATTGATTTTTTCAAGGCCAGTGTGACTGAAAGAATACAAAATAAAATACATCAGCAATGTAACTGATACAAACAGTGAAAATTAGAATAAGATACTTTAATTGAAAGTAAAATAAAAACTTGAAATTATATGAAAATCATTGTGATCAGACTGTTAAAGAAAACTTAAACTGTTCTTATCTCATCAGAACTGCCTGAAGTTACTTTTGTCACTCTGGTTAAAAGACAGACCAATTAAGAACATGCAAAACTGTTTAATGTTAGATAAAGAAAATGATACTTCAGATCTATGATTAAACACATTTCAAGATCAGGGTATTCAAATTTGAGATTTCTGAAAAAGGAAACATTTACTCAATGGACACATACTGGTTAACACCAAATTAATCTCAGAAGAGAAGGTCTTGTTTCTGTTGATTCATTCTGTCCTTCACATCTTGTCAATTTACCAGTTAACAGAGCAATAGTGTGGAGATAAGCTCTTATCTCAAAATACATCATGCAAGTGTAGGAGAGAGCCTCAGTGTAGAATTGAAAACAAAATCATCAATTTTATGTATGTGCAGATTAGCGTAGATGGCTGATCATCACCTCTGGAGGAGAAGTACCGTAGGTGGCTGTCAAAGAAGAACCATTAGGAAGGGAAAACTAGAGTTCAGACTATCTGTATGGTGGGGAAAAAAGTAATTACTCATAGGCTATTAATTATCTGGGACTATCTATTTCCATTTTATGAAACCTACAGAGATGGCAATGTGAACCTTTATAAACTGATTTTTTTTTTAACCTATTCACTAATGAGTCTCAGCTTAAAATACTGTATTATTAATGCCATCATATACTTCCAGTTTAAGATACATATAAACACATAATTTGTTGCAATTTTTGAATTATTTACCACAAATACATTCACTATATGTAACATAATTTGGTAAATTATTTTAACATGAATCAATGCCTTTTTCTTAAAAGATAAATATTTTCCTATAGGATATAAAACAATGTTTGGTTACTTATTTACATAAAGGGATGGGGAAGCAAGATTCTATGTTACTTATTCTAGCACGTAATTAATTGTCCCTCAAAATCTAGTTAACACTTTCTTAAAATCTAAGAAAGTAAGTGGCTAAATGTATAAAGCCTCTTGGCCATCTTTATGCTGAATAAATATGTCCTTTATTGCCAAATAATTTATTTGATATTTCATTTAACATTCATACCTGAGATTCTCCTTCCTTAGCTAAGAGAATAATCTGATAATTTTTGTTACCTTCAATTATGGCACAAAATGATTATAGGCTGGACTGAGAATGATTTATACATCCAATGCTATAAGTACAATACTATATATAGTATATAGTATATTACATTGTGTGATATAGTAGTCTAACTGTAACGATCATATTTATATAATTTTAGTTAAAGGTGTAATCCATTGGTTTCTTCTTATAGTTTTCTCTTACTGTTTGTGCACCTTATTTCCATGGTCTTAGCAACCTGGAAGATACATAATTGTTCTCTTATTTTTTATACCCATTTTATATAGGTGATTGCCTCCACATATATGTATGTACCCCCTTCTCTATAAGGGATTCAGAAATTTGAAGGTGAAAACTGATTTTTGTGTTCATCACTTACTTCTGAAGAACTGTGGTAGGTACTTCACATGTCATTATTTTTCCCTAGCTATAAAACTGACTAGTTAGGGACACAGCATCCATTAGAGAAAAGTGAAGAAAATCATTCTAATGTATTGCCTCTGTTATTAAGGCTGCATAAATATCTGTTTGATTACACAGAAACACACACACACAAACACACACAGTAGTAGGACACCCAGCACTATTTATATCATTACACAAGTCGTGGATCCAGTAATAAAGGAAAGGAAGGATGAAAGTTAGTATCTTCTTGTTGAGTTTTCATTTCCTTGATTATTCATGAGACGAAGTTTTTATGTTGAACTCCTTGTATTCTGCAACTTGCATATTTATGTATTTTGCTCATTTTTATATTGAGATACTCTTCTTTTTAATTTTTTACTTATATGGGGTCAAAGTATTATCATAAATACTATTTGAATTTTACATATATTACAAATATTTTCCCACTGTCATTTTATCTTTTAGCTACTATTTTTCTTTCTTATACAAGTGTGTCTTTTTCTGAATGTAAACATAACATGTAATTTTTAGTGTAGAAAATCTGGAAAATTCATAAAATACAAAGTGAAAAAGAAAGAACTGCATGTTGTATCATCTGGGGAAAAAATCCCTGAAAAATAATTTATAAGAAACAGCAATAATGAACAATCAAACTTTAACAATGTATCTTCAATCTTTCACCTTCCACTCTATTTTTCCAAGGCTACAAGTCACATTACTTATTTTTAACTCTTTCAAATCTCTAAAGAGTGAATAAAATCATGTACTGTGAACTATCCAGGCCATAGAAAACCACCAGGAAGTCATCTGCATAGTTACACAACATTTAGCATGGATTTTAGATTCTGAAAATTAGAGCTTGAAGTAGATCAGCATTATATGAGGTCCCTACAGAACTTGGACTGGTATTAAGTCACTGACCCTCTAATTTAAACCCACCCTTCTAGTCTTAGCTTTTTAGCTGGGTCTGATGTTCTGTGTTCCACTTTCTCCTTTGCCTGCTGCTCTGTGTTAGACTTTGCCAATGAGGGGTGCGAGAGGGAGGCTGCAACGATGGAGGAGTAAGAACAGATCTGCTCCATCCAGGTGGCTTCCTATTGGTTTACTTCTGCGGTTCCTATGACTGCTACCCGGGCACACTTCTTCACTCCAGAAGAAGTAGTTCTTTTCCATAGCAGCAAGAGAATATGGTTTTCAATTTTTCCAACACTTGCAGATCCAGCTTTGCTGTACCTTTTTTCAGAGGTGGGGTCTTGGCCCTACAGAGACCCTCCTTCCTGCTCAGACATCAATTCCAGATAAGCAGTGCCCCTGCCTCTGAGGTCTGAGGTCTGGGGACAATCTCCATGGAGCCCTTTGTTTAAATGTCTAAGTTTTGATAATTTCAGACTATTCTTCTCTTTCCTCAACCCTAGGGATGGTTCCTTCTGCCAGCAATGTGACCTCCATGATACCTTAGTGTTTGCTTTTTTGTCTTACAGTCATAACTTCCTTCCTAGTTAACAATGCACTACAATAATACATTTTCTTCATTCAAATAATTGGTGTGACTTCTTACTCCTATTTGATTGATACAGATGTGTTTCTAGAATCTCATATTGATAAATGTCTCCTTTCTCTTCAAATCTCTTGAATTCTCTAGCCAGTTCTCCTGTGCCATTCTTATTCTTGTTGGCCAGGCTTTATTGTGATTTTCATGTTGACAAATGACTTTACCAATCCATAGTCAACTGCTGATTTTTATCCTCTGTTTCTTTCATCATGCAGCAGTAGAATTTTCTTTATCCATTCTTTCAGTGTCAGCACTGTCACTTGTAATCACTCCTGTCATCATTATGAGTTGAAACTTTTCACCACTCAAAATAAATTTCAAGAAAAAGAAGCTACAGTGAAGAAAGCAGGATGTAATATAGAACACATAATTCAGAAGGGAAAGAATACTATACAAACAATGTGTAAACAAGTGAAATAATTTCAGATAATGATTGAATCAAGAAAAACTTCAGCAAGTTGGTGGGCATCAGAATGAACCAAAAGCAAAAGTAGAGGCAGGAAGATATTGGGGAGGGGTTAGCCATTATAGTTACATATTATAATGTTGCTACTTTAGTTTTAGGTGGAGTGAAAGTGAGGCTTTATAACCAGGAAAATGACCATGAGTTCTTTTTGAAACTGTTGTGTGTGAGAGGTATATTGAGCCTTCAAGCAGAGATGTCTATTTGGCTTTTAAACGCAGATTTCTGGGGCATAGGACAGGGGTCAAAATTGTATATATACTTTTCATCAAGTAGTTAACTAAGCATAGTTGCACAAAATGACTGTAAATAATATATAATGCATTTCTGATATTGATTTCCAATGCCTTGACAGAAAGAAACTATTAGGTTGGTTCTGCTCTGGTGCAGGCAGAATTTGTCTTTCCTTGCCTACACTTGGCAGTTTTCTTCCTAGGTACCCTGTCCTATTTTCATTTATATCAGCTTATTTTGAATCTTTGTCTCCTTGAAACAGAACAACTGTTTTATATGCTTAAAGAAAAAATAATCTCTAGAAGTAGAATGATTATTAATAGTTTCAGCAAAAGGTCTTTCTTCTGATAATACATGATTCAAGCTTTTATTATTTGAATTTTAGACTTTTTTTTTTTTTTTTTTGGTACAATCAGCTTGGCTATATAACTGTGTTTTCCTTGTGCTTCTGAGTTTTCCCCATGCTGAATTACAGAATAAGATTATGAGCATCTCCAGTGTATAAGAAAGCAACTTCTTGACTTAACTGAAAAGCAATTCCTGTTATTGACCAGGAATATGAAGTCATTATATTCTATCTGATTTATTATTTAAACTTCATGGGTGCAGCAATCCTGTATTTTGCTATGTAATCACTCTGTAAAATGTGGGTTCTGTTACCCACAAATTCAGGGCAAATATACCTCAGCGGTAGTTAAGCAAATTTACATGGTGATGGTAAACTTGTAGAACTCATTTCCCACTAAGAGTGATCATAGTTTAAATATTCAGCAGAGGAGAAAAGGCAAAGATGAACCTTACTATCTGAACTTGCTAAGGATCTAAAAGGGGGAGTGCATATTGGAGGGCCATACAATTACAAAGCTGTATATATTTTTTAAGTTCTAAAAGCCATAATCTAATATATTTATTTAAAAATAAGCATTTTATAGAAATTTGAAAAAATAAGAAAGCTGGATCTACAGGGGAAATTCCAGCACTCCCATTCCACAGCAATAATAAATCCAGTAATATAGTCAGAAATAAATTATATTTCAATAATTGTGTTATAAAAATGTTTAAAATGTCCTGACCTCAATGGCTTTGTCTCAGTCAACATGTTAACTTTTGGTAGTTTTGGTGCAGAGAGAGAGAATGCACTTATTTCACACAAAGCATGTTTATCAATGCATGAATTATCTGCATTGTAAATTATCTACAGATGTTGACAGCCATCCTTCAGTAGCTAGACACCTGATTACAGACATCACATTATCTTAAAAGATTTAATTAATGGTGACTTCGGTATACAGAGTTCTTAAGTGACCCCCAATGAACCTGAGTCTTATAAAATCCCCTACCCTTTTTGAGTGTTGGTGAGCCTCTGGATATATATCAGTTCTGTGATTATGTGACATTATAAGCAGAGTTGACTTTAAGAAAGGAATATTATCTGGATGAGCCTAGTATCATAATTACATGAGCCCTTTAAAAGCAGAGTGTTTTCCTCTACTGGAGGCTAAATAATAATCATTACAAGATATTTTGAAGACACCTGATTAAAGTTACATCATGTTTAAGTACTATAACTTAAGTTACCTGTGTAGACCATTCTGTCATTTATAGCATATAGTCACAGTATTGTAACTCATAATAAATGTTTATGATACCTAGTTTGTATTCCCCAGAGAATCTAGTAAAATATTTACAAAAATAGCTGATGATTATATTTATATTAAGCTATTATGAATGTGATATAATATTTTTTAAACATTTTTTATTGATTTATAATCATTTTACCATGTTGTGTCAAATTCCAGTGTAGAGCACAATTTTTCAGTTATACATGAACATATATATATTCATTGTCACATTTTTTTCTCTGTGAGCTACCATAAGATTTTGTGTATATATCCCTGTGCTATACAGTATAATCTTGTTTATATATTCTACAATTTTGAAATCCTGTCTATCCCTTCCCACCCTCCGCCCCCTTGGCAACCACAAGTTTGTACTCTATATTTATGAGTCTATTTCTGTTTTGTATTTATGCTTTGTTTGTTTTTGTTTTTGTTTTTGTTTTTGTTTTTTTTAGATTCCACATATGAGTGCTTTCATGTGGTATTTTTCTTTCTCTTTCTGGCTTACTTCACTTAGAATGACATTCTCCAGGAGCATCCATGTTGCTGCAAATGGTGTTATGCTGTCGGTTTTTATGGCTGAGTAATATTCCATTGTATAAATAGACCACAGCTTCTTTATCCAGTCACCTGTTGATGGACATTTAGGCTGTTTCCATGTTTTGGCTATTGTAAACAGTGCTGCTATGAACATTGGGGTGCAGGTGTCATCCTGAAGTAGATTTCCTTCTGGATATAAGCCCAGGAGTGGGATTCCTGGGTCATACGGTAAGTCTATTCCTAGTCTTTTGAGGAATCTCCACACTGTTTTCCATAGTGGCTGCACCAAACTGCATTCCCACCAGCAGTGTAGGAGGGTTCCCCTTTCTCCACAGCCTCTCCAGCATTTGTCATTTGTGGATTTTTGAATGATGGCCATTCTGAGTGGTGTGAGGTGATACCTCATTGTAGTTTTGATTTGCATTTCTCTGATAATTAGTGATACTGAGCATTTTTTCATGTGTCTGTTGACCATTTGTATGTCTTCCTTGGAGAATTGCTTGTTTAGGTCTTCTGCCCATTTTTGGATTGGGTTGTTTATTTTTTTCTTATTAAGTCGTATGAGCTGCTTATATATTCTGGAGATCAAGCCTTTGTCGGTTTCATTTGCAAAAATTTATGAATGTGATATAATAAATATTTTTCAAATGTGAATGTTTATATACAATTTAGACTATGTACACTTACAGAATAATCTTGATAAAAGTTTTTAATTACATTTAAAATATTTAGTACTATATGCCATATAAAATAAACTCATATAAAGGATATATACATTTATGGGTATAAATATATATGCACATATATTTTAAATTTAAAAAATGCCTTTAATTAACTTTCTCAACTTTTCTGTCTATAATTTCCTGTTGAGAATTTATGTTTCTGTCCCTCACTAAATACTGCTCGCTTGACAGCCACCTATTCCGCTGTCTTTCTGTTGATATGATATACACTGGCATTCAGTAGCTCATACCCACAAGATTGATGATCTTGTTATTCAGGATTTTTTGGAAGCTTTTAGGTTATAAGCTAGATGCGAAGGACAAATCTGCCCAGTCTATTACCTCAGTACATGTTTTAATAACAATAAAAGTCATTATGCTTTCCAAGAGGCCATGTTCTTTTATGGAGGCTGATTTGACAAGCTGCAGAGAATTTTCTATGATGTGTGGATTTCTGCTTTCAAACATTGAGGTGAATTTTTAATAGTTTTAATAGTTTTTTTTTCTCCTCCTTAGTATGTTTAAGATCAATCTTAATTCTAAAGTGCTTTTATTTTATGAGTCCTATCTCATTATGAACATTTCTTTCAGAGATTCTTAATATTTTCCATATATATGTATAATAGTTTATGACAATTACAATCATACTACTCTCACTCCAAAAAACCTTGCCTTGATATTGACTGAAGTGATAGCAGTGAACTTGAGATTCCTGATTTATTATTTTTCATCTGTATTTCCTCTTGCATTCAAAAAGGTGTTTAATAGTCTGAAATATTAGATTAGCACATACAGTGTTAAAAAATTTTTCGTTTTCCCATTTACTTGGCTTTTCTTTACTTTGTCTATTACATCATTTTCTGAGTTAGATCTTACCCTTTCCTCCTCCTTTCTTTGCTCAAAGTCATAACAATGCTACAAACTCACTTTACATGTTTTCCAAATTCTCAAATGCTATTAGTCTTGTTTATCACATTTATACTGAGATACAGGTTCAAAAATCTTTGGTCTATATGGCATTAATACAAAGCAATAGCCAGTTTTTTTTATTATTATTATCATTATTAAATATTTAGAGTTATTTACAAATTTTTCTTTCCAATATATCTTTTATAATTCTTGAACAACAATACTATGTTTTAGTCAGTCCACTTTAGTCCCTCTATACCAATCAAATTTCTTTGTTGTTGCCTTGATTCATATAGTTATCTGCCCTTCATCTTGATGTTCTCTGTCCTTTTGTAGACTTTACCCATCCAGCTAGCAGGTAGTCAGCAAAAATAAATGTCATAAATAATATTTCATCTCTTTAAAAATTGTTCTGTGTTATTCCTGCACCCAATGTCTCCTGTCTTCTTATTCCCCAAATCAATTTATTATATATTATGTTTTACTGCTTAAAACATGTGCAGCCTTGATGAATTCTATAGCTATTTCATGCTATAGATTTTATCCCACATCTCCAACCCCCCTTCCCTCCAACCCAATCAACAAATGTGAGCTCATGAAAACCATCTACATTCTGTGTATGTATGTGCCTCTGTTACCAGAACAAAGCAAGGGGGGAATCAGATATTCTCAAATAAATATTAAACCTATTTTCTCCTAAATAAAGGATGACTTTATTCATGATATATTGATCTTTCTAATTTTTTCAATTGAGACTTTTCTGAATTTTTAATTTGAAATTGAGACAAAAACCTTATAGTGTGTCTAATGCCTTTCATTCCATAACAGAAGACACTTCGCTGCAACTAGATGCTAATGCAAAAATTTATTACAAAAAGGTATTTTCAATAAATTTGTAGTTTTGGTAATAAAACACATATGGCTCTTGAAGTGAGATTAACCACAGGTTTTAAAGAAATAGTATCTATTATATAGAGATTGTGTCATGTTTAGTCAAAGAGCGGAACCAATCTCTTAAAATTATTATTTGAAATCCTATAAAGTCCACATTGTGGTGGAATTTTATAAAGTTTATCAGAAACAATAAAAATTAATAGAATTGTTCTCTGGTGGGCTATTTACCTAAATTCACATATGAGGACATAGTTAAAAATATTTTTGAACACTTTGAAATTGAATCAGAGAAATTCCAGAAATGTTTTCTCTGATTCCAAATCTTTATTCTAAAAATGATTATGATATTTTACAGAAACAACCATGAAAATTAAGGGTTGTCAAATACGGTATTATTAGATTTTGTAGCTTAATAATAATATTTCTGTTTAAAAATTCTGTATCAAAGAAATAACAGTAAGTTGAAGCAGCGAAGTTTTTTTTTTCTTATTTTACTTTGCTATTGCTCCAATTCAGTGTATAAATTCTGTGAGGTGGTATTTTTTACAAAAAAAAATTATTGTCTTGAGAATTTGACTATTTTCCCTGGGTATATTAAGGATCATTGATAGTGAAACTTATGGTTTAGTTTGGTCTAATGGGTAACAGAGATATACTAAATATAGATGAACTAACTGCCTGTGGTTTCATACAAAAATATAAATCTCAATTTATGGACACTAAGTTAATTTGTGATTTAAATGAAAAAATTACATTTATTAGAAAAATAAAAGGTCTGAGGACAGAAGTATTAAGTTGGTCAGAGCATGTAAATAACTTTACCTTAGGGAAGATAATATAACCATTTCCACTAACTTTCAGAATATTAATTGCTCATAAATGTTCATGAATTTATGTGTCACATTAATGGACTTGTTTGAACATGCACAATTTATTCATTATTCAACTGCCAGTAATTACGCTGCAGATTTCTCATTCTATACTTCTGCATATTTTGTAAACTAACCAATTTGAGGCCTTGTCATTGATTCAGAATTCTGCATTTAAATGTAAGGAGAGTAGCTACTATAATAATTGTAATTCACTTTTTTTTTTATTTTCAAAGCGAGGAAGAATGCAAGATGTGTTAGAAGATTTGTATGCAATCAGTGATAAGTACGAATATAATTTAAATTTTTCCTGTGTGGATAAAAATTGTTTAAAATTTATATTTTTGCTCATTCAATAGCATTTATATGGTTACTGTGAATGTTTAAAGGACAAATATTGAAAAAAGTCATGTTAATTTAAATATATATAAAAAACAATCCACTGAACTAAGTAGGATATTTGTTATTGTGCTTTTTGCTTCCATACATACCAAAAATTGTTTCAAAATTATCTTCCTGTTTTAAAAACCGCTTATGTATAATTAAATGTTTAAACAAAAAAGGGAGTTTGGGAAAGAATAAGAATAAATATGTTAGTATTTCTGCTTGCTTTAATTGTCAATCACATATAATAGTTGATAATAACTAAAATAATAAGAATTAATCCTATTTATGATACTATTTTAATAAGTACACAGTTCGTACTGTTTAAACAACCTGAAAGGCCTTTTTATACCTTTTTAAAGAGAGGTCTTTGGGAATATGAATTTGAAACCTAATAATCACAAAACTGACCAATCTGATAATCTCAGTTCAGAAGAACACTGTAAACACAACAGAGTTATTCTGTATTGTTAAATTATAGCCACATGCTCAGAAAGGTTTTATTCTGCATGTTTTGAAACAGGGGAGTCAATCACCATATAGCTAAGAGATATATTTGATTAGTATCTTCATATTTTTCCATCCTTAGCCTCCTGAAACACAAGCCTGGTACCCTGTGGCCCCTTCCATTGTAACTACTATTTAAGTGAAAGCAAAGCATGTCATCAAGGAATTCTGTATGTAACACAGGTCTCTCTGTTTTAATAAAAATACTGTATGTTGATAAGCCATACATTTTATTTCTGGACCAATTACACGTAGAATAGGTATTTATTTTGTGTTAAAATTGTTCAAGGAGTATTTCTCATGTTATTCCATTGCCTCCCATTTTAAAAGACCTAAAGGAATAGAAGTCCCTTAATTAGAAGATTCTGTTTTTAAAAATAAGATGCCAGGTAGAATATGCAGTATCTAGCAATTAATATTTATTTATTTTTTACTTTCCCAATTACAATAAAAACTCTTTGAGGGCAAAAATTTTCTCTCTTGTTCTCCATAGTATTTCTAACACAATGTATGGTAACAATAACTATTTCTGAAATAAATAATTAATTCCTTTATGCTACTATGCATTTCTGATATCTACATGATAGTTTTACATAAAGCCTTATCCTGACAACCTTAGATTTGTCTAGCAAGTATTATGATTTGAATGTTTGTGTCCCCCTAAATTTCAAATGTTGAAATCCTAATACCCAATGTGGCAGTATCAGAAGATAGGACCTGAAGAAGAGCTTCGTGATGGCAGAATAAAAGTCACGGAGCTCATCCTCTCCCATAAATTTATCAGAAATACATCTACATGTGGAACAATTCTCAAAGAACAGCTACTGAATTTTGGCAGATCTCATACATTCAAAACTACAAGAGAGATTTCCATGTAACCGGGTAGAACGAAAACAAAACAAAACAGAACTGGGATGGGACCTGTGCCTCAGGAATGGATCAGTGAAAGAGGAAAAATGCCCTCATCCTGGGAAGTTCCTTCAACAGTGGAGAGATTAGCTGGGACAGAAGGGGAGTTTCAGAGGCTCAAAGGAGAGCACAAAAGCCATTTTGCAGCAGACAGACCAGAGAAACAAGCACAGAGGTTCCATGCAGTTCTAGCCAAAAATGCAGGCCTTCCGGGACAGGGTGCTGAAGGTCGGGCTTCAGAGGACAGACCAGGGGAGAGAACTGGGATAGGCTGTGTGGAGACAGCCTGAAGGGGCTTAAGTGAAGTATGAGCTAAAACTTGGAGTGTATGCAGGATGAAGCACAAGTCCACCATAAAAGCCCCATTGTTAACATGATCACAAGAAGGGAGGGTCAGAACTTGGCTGTAGCAAACTCCTTCTCCAGGAGCTCACTGAGCACACCCTGCCATAAAAGTCCATTGTTAATGAGCTCTTGTGAGGGAAGGGATGGCTCCCAGCCATAGCTGTCTCCTTGGATTGCTCTGAAAGGCCTTGACTGCTGGCAGGTTGCCCCCAAGCAGTGGTGGGGCTGAAATCTGAGCACATTCCCAGTGTCCTAGAAACTATAGAAGGAGGGCTGAAATTTGAGTCCTGTCCCAAGTAGCTTTGGTACTAAAAAAAAAAAAACCCTGTTACCAAAACCCACCACTGGTACTAAAAAAAGACAATGGGTCAATGATGAAAAAAAAAAAAAAAACTAAACTAAAAATTCCTTGAGACAAATGACAGTGAAAACACAACCACAGAAAATCTATATTATGTAGCAAAAGCAATCCTAAGAATGAAGTTCATAGTGATACAAGCCTTCAAAAAAACAAGAAAAATCTCAAATAAACAATCTAAACTACCACCTTAACAAATTAGAAAAATAAATAAAACCAAAATCATATGGATGTTATATGAAGCAGAGACAAGACATAATGCTGGATCTTGCCTAAGTTGAAGATTTGTGAATAAAATAAAATTAATGATTGTTGTTGTTGTAAGATACTATATTTTCGAGTTCTACAACAAGGGATTATCAGAACACCTTTATCATATCACCTTCATACTCATTACTGTGACTGCTAGATTGTGGTGACATATTAATCACCAGAGGTTAATATCAGTTCAGATACAGTATCTCTTAATTCCAGTAAAGGATCTAGTTACATTTTCTGTAATGTAGTCACCTGTTAAATGGCAACAAGTACTTCTGAGGAAGTTTGGGGAAAGATTCAGAGTATAGATCAGTGACTGCATTGCAGGAGAGACTTAGCTTTCCCTTTAATTGAGAGATTTCGGGAATGTAAACAGGTTTGCATCTGAAATAGTTAAGAAGCCATAAATCGCTTCTATATCTATTCACATTAAGTATCTGCTCATCAGACATAGAATTTATCCACCAATATATGCCAATAGATTTCTTAATAAATTGCCCATCCATCAAAATACTTTATTTATTCAATTCTCTTTAATTTGTTGTGTATTGAGTCCACATTATCTGGGAATGTTAAGCACCACCACCTCTGTAATACTTGAATCCCAGTAATCTCATTAAGGCCAGAGCACCCAATTTCCATGTAAACATCCTCTGCCATAATATACTTTGAAGGCAGCCACAGAGTTTTCCAGGGATGTTCAGCTACACATATATCAATACCCTGATGAAGGAAGTGTCCAGCTGTATCTCTCAGACTTACGGTTGATAAAGGGCTGAGCAATTTGAACATTCTACCTGCCCATCTCCCTGAATCTTTGGACTCCTTCCTTTACATAATTCAAGGAAGTCCTGACAATTCATCCTCATAGATTACCATTAAATATTTGGTCCAAGGTTTACAGCCAAACTGGCAGAACATCAATGGCACCGCAAGGTGCTCAAGCCAATATAGTCATGTTAACCCTGGATGAATAAATATACATTGCATTAGCTTTTTGTGCTGGAAAAAAGACTACCACAAACTTACTGCATTTGCTAGCTCAAGTTTCCCTCAGGTCCTCTGATCCCCAGGTTTTTATAGGCTATGAATGAAAGCTGCTCAGGTTCTAGAGGCAGACTATTGTCCCCTACCATGTGGCCTTCTTCACTGTCTCCATGGTTAGTTCATAACATGACAGTTTGCCTCGTTTAAAACCAGCACAGAAAATCTCATGTTCCAGTATGCTAATATGAATTTTCACATAATACAACTAATCAAAGGTGACCTCCCATCACCTTTGTCATATCCTATTGTTTTAGACAAAAATCACAGCTGCCTCTCACATTCAAAGGGAGAGAACTTTACAACACTGAATCCCTAGGGGTCACCATAGGTTATGGCTGCCATAATATTCATCAATTAAAGGTTTTCCTCTTATCTAAAGAATAAGCCCCATAAAAGAAAGAATTTTGTTGAAGAAAATTAGTTCAGCAAAATACTAACAGTCTTACCTACTGTATTATGTTTGTGTTTTATATTACTTGAACCTTAAAAATTGTAATTGTATATACACATTTTAGGAAAACTGAAGTGTCTGATTTTCTAAGAGAATAATTTTATGAAATTTCATTTCTTATTTTTAAATCACCGTGTATTTATAATATATAAAATGTAAGAACAAATATGAAAATCTGACGAGATGAACAGTTACTGGTTTTTACCACATTTTATCTGGTATGCATTCCAACAGTATATTTCTCTCTGGCTCCTGACATGTACTTGATTTCAATCCTAAAACATCACATATTTTAGCAGGAGTTTAAAATAGTTATCTTCCAGTTAGGATGCAGGCGGTGATAGATGCAAGTTGGTTCCCTGGGGACCTTGTTAGAGAAAATCACTCATATGTTCAGTGAGCATTTGAACAAATGGACCTGCTGTTCTACCTCTTGCCAGTGTGATTCCTTGATACATGGCCACTGTGTGTGACAACTGATACTGTCATTTAGTTCATAATCATAATATTTCTAGGCTCAAGTCATAAAAGCTGCATATTAATGCTTCTTTAAAATGTTATCACACATAAGACAGATAAATGAGTAATTTTGGTCCAGGCAGTTATTCAATTAAAAATAAATGCATGCCCATAGTTGAGGAAATTGAGACACTGTTCTATATATATATATATATATATATATATACACATATATATACATTTTTGTATTATGGCACTGTGGAAGGCTCTAGCTGAGCATGCCTCTTGTCGGATTCTTGTCGGATTCTATTTTTTAGGCAACAGGTGTTTCATTACAGTGCTTTGCTGCTGTAGATAGGGCTGTATAATCATCAGGGAGCATAAATCTATTTATGTCTTGCGTAAAGCTGCCAACAATAACTTTAATCTGGACTTCATGACCTAAAATAAAGCATTTAAGTTGATTCAACTTAACAAAATAATACAGATTCCAGGAGATATTTTTATGGATTAAGCATAGAGGTTGCTTAGGTATTCAGTACAAAAGCTAAAAATAAATATCCATATACATCTACAACAGTACAGTCTCCTCAATAGCATTCTTTAAATGGATTCAAATTACGGTTAATCGGATTCCAAAAGGAAAAGGTTTTCCAAAATATATTTCAAAGACTTTATCTGGTTATTTAATACCACATTCAGAATTCAAATAAGGAATCAAATAATCTAATTTCATCTATATTAACAGAAGAGAATAACAACTGAATAAACTAGAAACTTAAGTAATACAAAAGCTAACTGTGTTTGGCATTACAATTTGATTTATGCACTTAATTTAAATGCGTATTACTTGAATTTTAGGAATTGAGTACATTACCACAGACTGAAGTCAACGCCAATGGAGAACTTGCCTTTGTATTAATTGATCAGCTGTTTTTCTCTCCCAATCAGCACTTTATAGTGACTGTCACAAACATAGACACTCCAGTGGGTTCACCTGGTTTTAAAAATCTTCTCTTATCAACGCTGGGGATTAGATGTACTTATTCAATAGATTTCAGTCACCTGTAACATTAACAAATAAGTGTTTATATAATAAAATCTATATGTATAATACAGAATTATCATGAGGCAAATATACAATTATGAATAATCTCATTATTTAGAATATTATACATTTTAAACATGACTTTTCTAAATATCTGTTTAATAAAAAATAAACCTGATTATTTAATAATAAAACTAAATAAGTACTATTTGAGTATTTCAGATACATGTGTATATAATTTGTGAGGTTTATATATTTCAATGATGCATGTGAATACATAAGTACGTCAATAAGTATGTAAATTGCACATATTTAAAATATATTAAAATAGTATGAGTAGTGTCCTGTGAGTTTCAGTTATCTCTGTGTAATTGTCATTACTGTGCTCATCCTATTACTAAAGTTTATAATTCTTGCCCTTGGCACAATTATGTCGAGATGCATTTCTTTTTTTTTTTTTAACGTTTTTTTACTGAATTATAGTCATTTTACAATGTTGTATCAAATTCCAGTGTAGAGCACAATTTTTCAGTTATACATGAACATACATATATTCATTGTCACATTTTTTTTCGCTGTGAGCTACCACAAAATCTTGTTTCTTATGGTTTATTACATTCCTCTTTCTTTCTTATCCAACTTACATATGTGTATATTCAGAATATTTCTTTCTAACAGCTTGACGCAGTTATGAAAATAGCCCAAGAGAAGTAGACCAGGGGAACATATTTAAGCTTCATTTTCAATAAAAAAAAGATATGACTCCTCAGGTATAATATGAATGGTTGAGGATTCAACTAAGAAAACTTAAATTACTTTATATGACAAATAAATAAAATTTCAAAATAAAAAACTGGCAGGTTTCTGGTTGGAAAAGAATGAACCACAAAATATGGTGGGGTGGCTGAGACCAGAAAGATTAGGAGTCAGGGAGAATTTACTGAGAAAGGGGAGAGTCCAAGAAGTTTTCAAGTAAGGCATAAGGTTAAGCATAAGATTTAGAAGAAATATGATGGCTCATAGGAGGAAACATCCTCTTTATTTCAATCAAATATATAGTAAGGAAAATGGCTGTCATGGAAATTATTTTTTAAAACATTGAATTTACAAAGTTTATACAAGATACTGTCATTAATGAAATAATGCAAGACATAAATTAGAATGTAAAACTCTAACTTTACCCATCTCCTTTCCAACATTCCTGAAGAAAATAATGTTAACAGCATGGTATATAACCATTTATATAATTTTCTATTTTTTTTTTTACCTGTATGCTCAAAATATTTGAAAATGCATATTTTGGGGATTGTTAGCTGTTTTATTTTATAAAATATAAAGAAATCACATTTTAGGTCAATAATTGTATATTTCAAAACTTTGGGGCTAGATGTGCTTCAATATTAAGAATTTTATTCAGATTTCAGAAGGATAGTGTGATGCAAGTAACTGATCAGGATTTGTGCAGTGTCCCTTGATCAAACATATCACTATGTCTGCAGTAAAGCATATGGAAATCCACACTAAGTAAAGCAAAACAACATTAGGCAGAAACTTATATCAATTCAGGTTAAGCTTTATCACCAAATTAGTTTACAACAAATTACATTAGTTTACAACAAATTCACTTTTCAGAATTTTGCAGGTTAGAGGTTCTGAAATGCAAGTAAGACTTCGTGAACCTACACGTATAAAATCAGCTCTTCATATCTGCAGATTCGGCATCTGAGGATTCAACCAACAGCAATCAAAAATATTTGGGGAAAATTTTAGAAAATTCCAAAAAGCAAAACTTGAATTTGCAAGGGTAGCTATTTATGTAGCACTCACATTGCATTTACAACTATTTGCATAGTATTTACATTGTGCTAGGTATTATAAGTAATCTAGAGATGATTAGGTATGCGGGAGGATTGCTAGGTTATGTGAAAATACTATCCCATTTTAAATGAGGGACTTGATTATCATTAGATTTTTGTATTTGGTTGGGTGATGCATTAGGGTTGTGTCCTGGAAACAATCTCCCTGAAGATATCAAGGGACAACTGTATCACTATGCAGCTGGCTTTTCTTACTTATGTAAAGTCCTTTAGCTTGCTGAATGTAGATTTTAGAAATTATTTGTGTAGTATTAAAAAGTTTAATTAAAGCATGCTTTATTTAACAT
Organism: Camelus bactrianus; assembly: GCF_048773025.1. Lineage (NCBI taxonomy): Eukaryota > Metazoa > Chordata > Mammalia > Artiodactyla > Camelidae > Camelus > Camelus bactrianus. The sequence goes on from NC_133540.1 coordinate 39,944,857, forward strand.
TTTTCAATTGATGAGCACTTAGGGCTTTTTGTTGTGCCATTATAGATACAGACAAGGATAAAATGTTAGTATCAATTTTAAAATAATATTTATTTAAAAAATATTTATCTGAGTTTACATCATCAGACAGCAATTTGGAAAAGTCTGTATTTTAAGAACCAGAAATGATTTTAAAAAAAGCATTCGTATACCTTTATTTCTTATCAGGAATTGAAGTGACTTGAAACTAGGCTTTAGTCCCCACGAAAGCAGGTCCATTCCAGGGCACCCTTAATACTATCATGAGGATTCTTTGCTTCCAACCCCCAGAGTATAAAATTTACCAGAATTCCCTTCCTTGGAAGGCCAAGACACTAAATTTGAACACCTAGCCCCAGTAGCATTAGTGAGAAGGGAATGTCTATCATGCTGGCAATGCTCTATTTTTCAAAAATGTCCACTGATTATATAGGTGTTCAATTTTAGATAATTTATTTAGATGAGCAGTTGTGATTCAGCTTTTTCTGGATGTATAAAATGCATGAAAAGACTTAAATATGATTTATCAGTGGAAGTTATTAATTAGTCAGAGTTATCTCTAAGAGGATTGCATGTCTAAATTTTGTCAGTTTAAATGATAATTTTTGCAATAAAATGTGTAAATATTTTAATGAAATTATTAGATTCAGTATAAATTTCTATCATCTGCAGTTTTTCAGTTGAATCATGTAAATAAGCAAGAGCTGAAACTCTTTACTTAGTACTTCTACATTAAAATCAATACAGTAAGTACATATGATACAAAATAGTCTTTACAAATTATTTATACTATAGGACATAAACAGTGATACAATGTCACATAAAGTTTATAAAATAGTTCTATTTGTGAATCTATTTTATAAAACAAGTGACAGCATTGGTGACTACAACTGATTTTAGAGAAACTGACTAGGAAATATGATTAAAGATTTCATATTATTAAATCCATTGTTTTATGAGAGGAAATAAAACCTCTTCTTTAAAGAGGACATTAAACTAAATATAAAATTTCTTCATTAGCCATTTAAAGGAGAGGAACTTACATTGATAGGCCGTTTTTGAATGTCATTACTGAATAGCCCATGTGAAAGACACTATATTTTCTCTTCCATTGCATTGTTCTAAATACTTTGTTAAACAATATCAGATATCAATTACTATAGCTGGATTTTTTACATGGTGAGAGACAATTCTTCTTTACAGCATGTTTTTGCTACTTAAATTGCATCTGGTGTTTTAGAAAGAGTGTGAGCAGATGAGATACATGTACACTGAAAAACAAACACAATTTCTTAAAACACTTTTTCTTCCGAAGTGAAATACAAGCAGAAAGATACTTCTACTCATGATCAAATCAGTTTTTAAACTTTCATAAGTATCTCAATTTCAATACAACAGATTTCAAAAATGACTATGTAAGAGTCTTTCTTTTTTTTAAATTTCTTTGTCCCAAATCTCAGTAGAACAAATCTGAGGTTATATAGGAATATGAGATGATTTTAATTCATTCTCTAATTATTTTATACAACTATTTTCTGGTATTTCCACTGAGATATTAACTAAAGGACATCCTGCTGACTGTAATAAAAAAGCAAATGTATTTGGTTTTTAATGGCAAAATTGAAGACCTTTATAATGATGGAATAATGCCCTCTGTGTTCACCATTTCCAGTGAATCACCTGGTGCAGTGCAATGAGATTTTAGAAACATGTATTAAAACACATTGTATTAATTCAGTATATTAGTTTCTTAATGAGGTGAGGGTGCTTATAAAAATTTAATAAAAATCTTTTTCAGACTAGAAAACATGTTATTTTAGTAATTCTCTATAACCATATTAATTAAATAATCACCATACACAGAGATTTATAATTTCCTAAGTGAGTGGATAATAATTTTTAGAACGTTCAACTCTAAAACTCAGCAAGATAAAACAAATCATCTCCTTGTTTGTCTGTGTCGCTCTTAGGGAATGTCAATTTATGGTGAAATGTGAATATATGATTTATAAAGGAAGTCACCATCGCTAAGTCTCAAATGATATGATAAAGTAACAAAAATTTAAATGTTCCATTAATATAACTGGAATAACTTTCAAATTATTTTTAAATATTTGGCAATCTTTTTCTTCAACATTGTTGAATAAATGGTATTAATTCCTCAAGTGGAAAGTATTCATAACTACCTAAACACATTTGAGTCTCAAAGACTTAAATATAATTTATCAGTGGAAGTTATTAATTAACCAGTTATCTCTAAGAGGACTGCATGTCTAAAGTTTGTCAGTTTAGTTTAAATTATATCTTTGCAATAAAATATGTAAATATTTTAATGAAATTATTAGATTCAATATAAATTTCTTCAACATTGTCTGAGTCCCTAGAGAGCCAAGTATCTTAAAAACTGGACTTGGTTACGTATTAAGAGCAAAGTTTGAAGATTTGACTAAAGAGCTTAACACAAGTGATGATTTTGAAAAGTCAGAGGAGATATGTTGGAAACAATCTTACCAGAATGAAAGGAACTTAGAATCTTTCTGCTAGAGAGTTAAGAGGGTGGACTCAATAAAAGTGATTCATCAGTTTTCCCATTCTCTGTGTTTAATGGATTGAAACATGGTTCAAAAGTGAGAGAGAAAATCCCAGATAATATCAATGAAAGTCACAGAAAAATAAATATCATGTTCTGTCTCCATTTTTGAGACTCTGGAACATAGATTACAGTGTTTTATAGACCTACTTTTTCTAGGAGAAACAGAGTAAAATTGTTGATTTGATCAGTTAAAATACCTAATTCCAGCAAAATATAAAAGGTCCCATAATTTCCCAGTTGTTCTCCAGTCATAGATACAGAATGTCACTGAGATTAAAGAATCAAAACTACAATGAGGTATCACCTCACACCAGTCAGAATGGCCATAATTAAAGAGTCCACAAACAATAAATGCTGGAGAGGGTGTGGAATAAGTGTACCCAACTACACTGTTGGTGGGAATGAGGGGAATGAGTTTGGTGCAGCCATTATGGAAAACAGTATGGAGATTCCTAAAAAAACTAAAATTAGACTTACCACATGATCCCACAATCCCACCCCTGGGTATATATCTGCAGGGAACTCTAATTCAAAAAGATACATGCACCCCAGTGGTCACAGCAGCACTGTTTACAATAGCCAAGACATGGAGACAACCTAAATGTCCACTGACAGATGACTGATAAAAAGGTTGTGGTATATTTATACAATGAAATACTACTCAGCCATAAAAAGGAATAAAATAATGCCATTTGCAGCAATATGGATGGACCTGGACATTGTCATACTAAGTGAAGTAAGCCAGAAAGAGAAAGAAAAATACTATGTAATATCACTTATTTGTGGAATCTAAAACACACACACACACACACACACACACACACACACACACACACACACACAAATGAACTTATTTACAAACAGAAACTGAGTCACAGACACAGAAAACAAATCTATGGTTGGCAGGGAAGAAAGTAGGGGAAGAGGGGAAGTGAAGGGATAAACTGAGAGTTTGGGATTTGCAGATACTATTATATACAAAACAGATTAAAAAAATAAAAGGTACTACTGTATAGTACAGGGAAATATATTCAATACCCTGTAATAGCCTATAATGAAAAATAATATGAAAAGGAATACATATATATATGTACACATATATAACTGAATCACTATGTTGTACACTAGAAATTAACACAACATTGTAAACAGACTATTCTTCAATTAAAAAAAAAGGAATCAATGAAGCTGTCATGGGGTTTCTGTGGTAAGAAGAGGGTGATTACACAGCACAACTTATGAGACACGGAGTCTAGACCTGGGAACAAATAGAGGATAGGACTTAGACGAGAGGATTAGTAGTGATTCTATTAACTTCAGGTGAGTACACTAGTGGGTCCTATCAGACCCACGAGATCACCAGGGCTTGAGAGTGCTAAAAAGACTGAACATGAATTACACTGGCCTCAGACTTTCAGTAACAGAGTCAATGAGGGAACAGGTTGCTACCCAATCAGTGAAATGAGTTAAGCTCAACTGAAAGATATGTTAAATAAATAAATACATAAATAAATAAGCATCCACATAAGTACAGATCACCCAAATGCAGTACAGAAATTTATCATTTTTTACCATTTAGTTTTTATATTTTATGTATGTCATCATTTGGAATTTGCTCATGCACTTTTGGTAAATAGTAATTATTTAATTTCTTCTTGAAAAACACACTTCATATATAATTTTCACATACAGATGGAGCATTGATTTCATAGCTTGTGTCAAACTGCATGAAAAAATGATATATCAGGTTTATATCATTAATATATACAAAATCATGTTAGACAGTTATGCTCTAAGAAATCATTTTTGCAACATGTCCAAAAATTATTATAAATATACTAACAACTCAGATATACAAACTGTCAAATTCTTCTTTGAATTTAAATAGCATATTTATGAGAATTCTCCAAATAAGCTAAACTGCACATGTATTTATATCAATTTTATAAATATCATTGAATATTGCCAATGATTAAATAATTTATTTCTTCATTTACATAAGTTATGAAGACATGGTTTGCAATGTTGGGAGGCAATTCTCTATGCATCTCTCTCATTTCTAAACATATTACAATAAGATGTACTGACAACTTTTTGCTCTAGACTATCATTTCAAGGATATTTGTATAGCAAACATCCTTGGAAGATACATTGTTTTCATATAGAACAAAGAGCAGATTTGTGTGTTGTATAATAAAGAAAACATCTCTCTTTGTGACAAATACGGGGTGGTGTTATTGTGACCTATTATGAAAAACTGTGATTTCCTAAGCTTGAAGTTCCTCAGCTGGGACATAAAACTACTGCTTGAACAATAATATTCTAGGTCCACCTGTATCACCCTCATGGGAGCCTCATGGAGAACCAGGGAAAACATGAAGCTCATACAACTGGTAGTGCCACAGGTAATAAAGTTCTTGATCTGACTCAGAATTCTTATGTCTTCTGCCTGTATCTATAAAATATGACAAGCTAACTTATAAGCATGCAAGCAAGATACAATCTCAGATCCTTTACGGTTCTTGACTAGGCACTGTGCTAGGCACTGGGAAGGCATAATTTGGACCAGAAATGCATGATCCCGGATATCAGTGTTTGCCATCCAATAAAAAGAGACAAATACATATGTTCTATGGGTCACACAGGAGAGGCACATCTGCACAGCAGCCTGATGAATGCAGTGTGTCTGGTGGTAAACTCTGTATTCCACGTAAGTTCAGATCAATGGTAAAGAGAAAAAAAATAAGGCTATCAATGAAGAGATACTAGGATATCAATATTAAGACTGGAATAAGGAGATAAAGGTAATTAGCTAATCTTTTTGGACATAGTTGAATGTGCAGAGGATTTTTTTTTTAATGGTAGGACATCCTAGCTCAGTTTACTGTCTATACTGTAGTCACCTCCAAGAAGGAGAATGTGAGTTTTGACACACTAGGTTTCTTGTATTGTTCTTAACTAGTGATAAACTTGCTTCTACTTGCACAAGCAAAGACACATAAAATAAAGCATGTCATGAAAGGGCATTGTGTCAAGATAGAAGTTTAAGTGTAACAATTGTAAACTGTGTAGCCTTCCTTTCTGACCTCAAATGCATAGAAATGAAGGTCATGTGTACTTAGAGACAATTCATGACTGCTGAAAAAAAAGTCTATTATTGGATCAGAAACTATGATATATCTCTGAAAAAAAGAAGGCAGAAATAATCTGATTAGCAAAAGAAACCACAGACTGAGCATGCACTGCTGTCGTGAGTGTTGATAATTTAACGTGGAAGAAATTTAATTGTTCCAGCAGTGGTCAACGATGACCTTTGCTTATGCAGCAATAATGAATATGGGGCTTAGAATAGTAGAGTAATGCCTTCACTGGGCAAGCCCATGAGTGGGAAGACTCCACAATTTAAGAAAATGAGGACACTCTAGCTGTAGATCATTAAAATGGAGAAAAACTATGAGAAAGAGAAAGTGAATCCAGGCAAACTTGATGTCTACAATAATGAGATGACCAGAAAATTACCCTATCAAAAAAAAGGACCATTGCTAGTAACTTTCTAATACATCAAGCTGTTTGTTTTATTAAATGCATATCTAACAAGGTGAAATTTATATTTTAAATTTATTTAAATACTTTTTTTCATCGGTTTCCCTACTTCCCTTCCCTCCCTTTGTACTGTGTCTCCAAAAGACAAACTTTTCCATGTTTATCACTAGTTGTATCCAGCTGAAACATAGTCAGTACTTATTGCTAAATGGATGGCAAAATGCTTGCTAAATACCAACACAAACAGACAGTAACAACATAACATTTTATTTTAAGTAGCACTACATAACATTAAAATTTTAAAGTAGATGTGAACAGTGAGAAAGAGGCACCAAACTCAAGAAACAAAAGAACAGACCTGATATAAGACATCTAACAATACAAAGAGAAGATGATGTTCAAAGCAAATAATATTTTCAGAGATTGGACAGTGTATCATACCTACAAAATAAGTAAAGATTGCTATGTAATACACCAATAATCACAAAAAGATGAGCACATCTGGAAATAAAAACATGATACAAATAAATTAATGTGTAATTGGCTGAACGTATGAATTAAAATAATTAAAAATTCAATTATTAAGATGGATTTTCAAGCTAAGAAAGTCTAAGAATCCAGTGACAAATGTTAGAGTGATGAAATATAAAAGTTAAAAAAAAAAAACAACTAATTCCCCCAAACTGGTGAATAATCTAGAATTCCACATAGTAGAAGTTTTAGACTAAGAAAATAGAGAGACTGGAGAAAATACAAGATAAAAGAATAATAAAAAGATCTTTTAAAAATTGAAAAATAAACATGTCTTTAAAGAGACTTATACAATGCCAAGCAAGATTGGTTAGCATAAAATAATTCAAGTAACAAAATCAATGAATAACTCATTTGAAGGAAATGTGATGGGAAACTCTCCCTAACAGATATTAATATTTATATAATCAAAACATACTTATTTTCTTGTCTAATATTTATTTCATGCACTAACATTTAACTAAATACTGTATTTAGTTTTGCTTATCACAATAATTGCTCCATCTAGTCTTTAGAAACTTTACATCTTTTTTCAAACATTCTTTTAATATAAATGAGTCAATACTCTCATTCTGAATTTGCTATCAAGATGAATTGGAGAAGGAATAAAAACAGTAGACAAAAAAATGCAACTTTTGCAAGATTGTCATTGTAACATGGCTGTATAGATAATTATCTTTTCTAACACTTCCAGCTTCTGCTGGAACTTCTGTGTAAGTTTAATAGTCTTGCTTTTAACTTCTGTAGTGTAAGAAGTAACTACTCCTTCCCAATCTGTGCTATTTAATCTGTTTTCTACATTCTTGCAAAAAGAAAAGGATATATCCATTTTTGGAGCATATGTGAGAAATGCACACAATTATATGGAGAAAAGAATGTTTTCCATTCTTCAGAAACAAATGTGTACACCATGGTAAATTTCTGTCCATTATTTTTTGAACTTTCACATAACTGAAATAATAAAACATATGATATAGATGGACATCATTTTAATCACTATATATTATTTTAATAGTACATTTCATAATATGTTTAATGATTGTTCATTCTTAAAATTTATGTTTTCATTGCTATGTATAATGCTACAATGAATGCCTACATAGTGTTAATATCTTTTTAAAATGTTGTTAAAACTATCATAAGTAGGATAATTACTGGATTAAAAGACGAGAACCTGTTTGGGACTTCTGATACACATTGCTAAACTGCTTTCAAAGAAGTTTTAAGAATTTATAATGCTCCAAATATTTTATAGGCATACTTATGTAAGTGTATAATGTCAACATTGGATATTCATTTATTATAAAAATCTTTCAGGTATATAAATAAAAATGCATCTCCCAGTTTTAAATTTTATTCCTCTCATTATCACTGAGCTTGCTGTATTACAAATATGGACTGGCAATTTTCATATTCTTTTGTTCATTTTTCAGTTTACTGTAGTGATTTAGAGTTTGAGTTTGGAGTCAAACAGATGTACGCTTTATGTAGCTACTTACTAATTATGTCACCTTAGGTAACTTAACTTTCATAAACCTTATCTGTATAATGGAGCATAAGGGAGGATTGTTTGTAATATTGAAGTTATAAAGTTTTTTGAGAAGATTATTTTATACAATGATTAACTATCAGGCTCTATCTAGAATGCAACATTCACTGTTGTTCTATTGTGGGTACAGGACCCATAGCAGATTCGACAGTATCTGGTTTTAGAGATTCTAGTAATTGTTCCGAGTGTCTCCCATCCTGCAGTCCTGTTAAAATGGAAAGCAAAGTGGCAGAGCTTACTGGTAAAACCACCTGTGCTTCGTAACACCCACAGTCAAAACAAGGAAGGATTGAGAAAAGGCAATGGAAGTCATCAGGGAAAATACTTTGTCTTATACTCTTGCTGAGCCGTGGCCAATTCCTTATGCCCCACCCCACCTCCAGCATAGTGAGATGGACTCTGAGCAAAGCCTTCTGCAGGTTGGCAGTGCCTGGCCTCCGTTCCACAGTTCAACTTTTCTTGAACTCCTGAACCCAATGAGTCCACCTTTCTGTGGCCTTAGACCAGAGTACATTGAGAGAATTACTGAAAGAGGCGGCTGGAGTTTGTCCTTGTAAGTTTATGGCTTATGAGAAAAGAAAGAAAACTACCTGTGTCCTATATAATTTCTTAAGGTCAGAGAAGCCTCTGCAGAGCAGAGAGGTACTAAGGATTCTCTGAATAGATTGCCAAAAAGAGAGTCGATGGAACCACATCTTAATTTCCTGCAGATCTTAACAGGCACTGAGGACAACCTAAATGGTGACTGTCACTTTCACAGGAGGTAAGTGTCATAGAGCTACTGGGTTAACGGCAGGGTTAGGCGAGGCTTCTCTCTACCAAGGAAGGCCTTGTGGCCCAGAATATTCTTAGTGATGGAAATAGCTGGCATAAATCAAAACTTAAGGCAATCACACTTACCATTTTTATAGATAGAAGATAGCAGCAGACAGAGCCAGAACAACATCAGAAATGTTTCTCATTCATTTATAACAGTGAACCAGTTACCTCTGCTTCCTCTCTGCCAACTGCCTCTCTCCAACCTCCCAATACCAGAAGAGTGAGATGCAGAAGTGGAAAGGCAAGGAGATACTCTGAACCAAACCTTCTCCTTGTACTTTGTTTTGAAGTATTAGAAACAAAGAGCAAAAGAGAAGTCTAATCACTATTCCCACTTCAGGTCTACGGGATTAGGACTTTAACCTGCTCTTGGAGAGGGGAGAAAATCAGAAGTAAATCATCAAGTGTAAGGATTTGTGTTTAAATTCAACTGAGGCTTAAAAACTAAGTGACCAGAAATCATTGGAATCTGCTAAAAATCTCATTTGGGGTTTTGAAAAGGAGCTATTACAGAACATTTAAGGTAATATTTGATTAAAAAATACATTATTTAGAATTTATTTCGCACTGAATTTATATTGCTCAATAAATCAATTTTATAAGAAATGTTCTAAAAGAAGTTTCCAGTATTGAACAAATGCTAAACAAATTGCCTTGTTTGATACAGTATTATAGGTGCTGTGCATGTCTCTCCGTATTTTTTTTAAGTCAATTGGTAATTCATACCTTTTTAGAAATGTGTCCCAATTTAGGTTATCTAATGTGCCAACATAAATTTATTATTTTTCCTTATATTTCTTATGTTGAAACAGTATTTGTTACAATGGCAATCCACATCCGGGTCCAAAGTCTGTATGAGTTTCCTATTGCTTCTGGAACAAATTAACAATTTAGTGGCTTAAAACAATACCAATTAATTACCTTATAGGTCTAGACGTCAGAATTCCTAAAACCAAGGTGTCAGAAGTACTGCACTCCATCTGGAGGCTCAAAAGAGTACCTGTTTACTTGCCTTTTTAAGCTCCTAGAGGTTACCTACATTCCTTAGAATCCTTCCTCCATCTTCAAGGCCAGCAGCACAGCACCTTCAATATATTTCTTTCTCTCCTCTTCTCCCATCACACACTCTCTCTCACTTTTACTTCTGTTGTCACATCTCATTCTCTTTGACCCTCCTTCCTTTCTTTTAGAAGGACTCTTTTGATTATATAAGGCCAGCCAGATAATCCAGCTTAATGTTCCCATCTCAAGGCCCTTAAATCAATCACATCTGCAAGGTCTCTTATCATTCATAGGTACTGGTGACTGGGATATGGTCAACTTTGGAGGGCCATTATTCTGTACAGAATATGTACAAAACTCAGCTAAATCCTGCCCAGAATCCTGATCTATAGAAACTGAGGTAAGAAATAGTCATTGTTTTAAGCTGCTAAATTTGTGGTAATTTGTTATGTAGAATAGAGAACAAATACATTATAGTATCATAAAAGCCAAAGCACATTTAAAGAATAAACTAATAGCTTTGCAAATTACTTAGCAGACAAAGATGGCTGAAATTGACAAATATTTCTCATTTAATTATGCAAATATCACTGATAAATTTTGCTGATCTGACAGATTATGTGGGTGCAAAGTAGATTCAAGTGGCTGGGGAAGGAGTGGAAGAGGAGTTAATGGTAAATACGAAGTAAACTTGTGGAGAAGTTTCACTCTGAAGAAAGGTCAGGTCTAAGGAGACTTAACAGGAAATGGAGAGAGACAATTTGTTTTAGACTTGTCAATAAGTTCTTTTTTAAACACAAGAGACTTGGAAATGTTTAAAGACTCTTTAAAGATTTAATTGAAGAGTGACTGAGGAAGAGTGAAGTAATCACCACAATAGCTTCATTTTTTTGTCTTAAATATTTTCTAATTAGATCTATTGTCTGTGGTTATTCATTCAAGTATAATAAGCCTCTGAAAATAAAATTCAAAAATATAAAATAAGCTTTTATTTACTTTTCTTCTAGGAAAACGTATTATTTAATTTTGCCTTTTATACCTATAGGAATCAAATTTTATTCAAACATCTGTCATGATAAATTAATTTTCTAATCTTTATTTGTAACTATTTACAATTGATGATATCACAAAAATGATACATTACTCTGTGTCCAGGCTGACCTGAAATATATTTTTAGAAATTCAGATATTTTAATCAATGTACAACACATTTTTTCTCTCAGCTGTTAGTTACTTTGATAAAGAAGTATCTTACATGAAGTAATTACTTACCTTTGAAAACAGAAATGCATAAAGTATAATTTGTAAGGAATTTGTCATATTTTCAATAGCAAGCATTTGGACATTAGTGACATGACAAGGCAATTACCTATATGTTAAGAGTTATTTAAAGTATTACGAGATTAGAATACATTTTTTACACTGAACCTACAGGTCTCAAGTATTTAAATTCCACGTATACTGAGAAATGTATTTTGAGCCCTCAAGCATATTTTCCCCTCTGGTAATTATTTCTATAAAAAATAATCATTTGCATGACAGGAATTTTGGTGAATGGTAATTTGTAATAATTTTGAAACCTACAGTAGTCATAAGACCAAAATAATTATATTTTGTATTTTCATTATTGTAAGGATCTCTATTAATATAAAAGAGAATTAAAAAGAGGAAGACAATTTCTATAATTTAATCTTATCAAAGAGGTATTGGGGAAATAATTATATTTATAAACGTGTGCTCATATACATGTACATTAGGTAACTTGAGAAAACTTCATGAAATCAATTGTTACTTAAAACAAATTTAAAATAACACTTCAAAAATACGTACAGCTGATGTGTGAGCTTACAAAGTACTGGGATAGAACAGACAATGGCTTTTTCTTTAATGTCTCTTTTTATAAAAATTTTAGTCTTCACACAATGCCACTAGAAATCTGACATGTTCCTTCTGCCTAATTAATTGTTAGGTGTCATGTAACTTGCTTATTAAAATTTTTTAGAATTTTTTTGTATCAGTGGAGTATGAAAATAGTTATGCTTCACTGCACTGTTTAATGTTACATGCCATGAACTATGAAAAGATGATTAAAACATATCCTTGTCCTGATATTTGTTGAAATAGGAAATGCTATAAAATCAGACCCGATAGGGACATGTCACAGTTTGATGTCATTAATATTCGGACAAGTGTAAGCAGGAATGCTCTTGGAACTGAGAGAATATGCTTACTCCACACAGATGGCATAGTTTACTTCAGCATGTGGGGCTTCCAAAGACATGTTCCTAAGCTGTGTTTTTGTGTTTGTTTTAAAATAAAATGAATGCTGAAGGGTACCTCAAGGTCTGTGAGACCTAAAATCAGAATAACCTATATATGATTACTAATACTTTTGTAACACACACATACAGACACACACATCAATTGATTGAACTAGTTTCTGCAGAGATAACCTACCTAATAACAGGCTCTACTGTGAGGGTTAATTCTAATTTACTATGACCCCTAGAAATATTTTAAATTCAAGCAATTACAATCCATGAATGACAGCAGAGCTGCCACTAGAAATACAGGATATGAAAAAGAAATTTTAGAACTGTTTACAGCAAAACTGTAACTATTAGTAATAAAATAAGGCATAGAATTATTACAGATACTCAATTCATTAACTGATTTAGTACACTATCTTTTGTTGTCAACATACATACCAGGTGCTCTGTTTTGTTTAGTTAATATATTTATTTTTAGTGTTTGAAGTAAAAAAAATTTTTCTTATATTTAACTAACTGCTTACAGCTTGATGGGTAAGGTGGGCTGTCAGGCTGTCTGGGAATGAGTCACGGTTCTTACTGGCGGGTGACCTTAAATTAGATACTCAAACTCCCACTGTCTCAGTTTTTCAAGTGTTAAATTGGAGATAATGATAGTATTTAATTCACAGGGTTGTTGTGAGTATTGAGCACTTTAGTGTATGTGAAATACTTAGAACTGAGCCTGGCGAATTGTTCATGGGTGAACACATTACAAACACCTTGCTAAACAGAGCCATAGCCAAGGCATTTGCTGAAAGTATTTGGAGAAAGAAGGTATTTTCTTCTGGCATTTCTAAGCTAGAGCTCTTGGTCACAAGCTGAAGAAGGCTTGTTTCAAATAAAGCTACTTTAAAGGAAAGCAGGGCTGAATGTTGGGGAGATTAAAAGGGAAAGTCTTCTGATGCCAACCTTCATTTGGATCTGTCAAAGGTTAGAGTGAATCTGTTCAGTTGGGTAACCTTTATAGTTATGTAAGCAAATCAATTCCCCTTGGGTTCTAGCCAATTAGAGTAAGATAGCTAAAATTTTCAACTAAAAAATTCCTAATATAATAGTTATATGTAGGCTTTTTCTTTCCTTTTTAGTTGTGTTAAAATACACATAAATTTTTTTTTATCATCTTAACCCTTTTAAGTGTACAGTGAAATGTATTCATGTTTTTGTGCAACTATCACCACCACCCATCACTGTAATTCTCTCCACTTTGTAAAACTGTAGCTCTACACCCATTAACATTCTCTTCTAGTGAAAAAGAAATTACAGAAAAACATTAAAATCTCAGTTAAGGATGTTAATTACATGGACACATCAATGTAATATACTTTTTCTCCTTTATAAAAGTCTGTTATAATTTAAATGATAAAACAAATTCAGTACAATATTTATACCTGATAGCTTCTTACTTGATTTAGTAAAGTATCTGAGGTGAATTTTCTTATAACAACCACAGAAGACATTAGCAGGGAACACACTGAAATACCAATTTTATTAACTCCTAAAAACCTAATCAGAACAAAAATCTCATAAACTAATCATTTACAACTAAAATACATTTTTTCAAAACATATAAAACAGGGCTACCAACAACAATGCTCATAAAATTATGTTCATGCTTTCTTGAGCCTTTAAAATTTTTTCCAGAGCATCATATTTTGCTCAAATATAAATTCTTTGCTTTCCATATATCATATCTGAAGGTGAATGAGTTCTAAAACTTCAGTCTAATTGAAGTTTTATTGTGACATTGACATTAAATACATGCATGAGATATGCAGCTGTAAATATAAAATTTTATGCTTACCAAATCAAGTAAAATAAAAAGGAAAGTTTCTAAAGAGTGATCTATATCATGTGATTGTACACTATTATAAAATTAAATACTAGGTCAAAATTTCCCTGATAACAAGTGATCATGCAAGTTGAATTTTAAAAAAAGAACTAAAAAATATAAAACTATTTTTAAGTTTTTTGGCATATTTATCTTGGATATTTAATTAATTCTTTTTGATTTGGGGATTTTGTCTCTATTTCACAACTTGACAGGCAGCACTAAGGGAGTGAAACATAGAGTCTCAAGCTGGAAGGGTGGAGCTTGGGAGATACTTCCCTGGCACAGTACCTGCTGGGGGCAGTTTAGTTGGTGGCTCTAGACAAAGAAAGTTCTTGTTTGAATCTATAGAAAGACTAAACTCAGTGAATAGCTCCTCATACTCCTGATGGAAAGCAGAATTCTAACAACATTTTCTCTGAAGACATGGATTATGTCTGGCCCACTTCTTTTGCCTTACATTGTGGGGAGGATGTATTGCTCCGCCTGACTGATGTTCGGCTTGGCAAAGTGATTTGAATAGTCCTCTACAACACAACCAGGTGTAATCTGAGCAGAAGTCTAAAAGATGCTTGCACAGCAGTGTTTGTTCTTGAAACTTGGGTGATCTGCCATGAGAATAGCAGACCCCAGAGCTGCTTCCCCTTAAACCTGGGCTATAAAGTGGAACAGGTGTGAACTCAATCTGCAGCTCTGAAGAAAGAAAAATCAGGCTGCAGACTGAAGCATATACATCTAACCACTAAATTGGCTGAACTACAGTCACCTACCCTGCAGAACTTGCATGGGATAATGTTTGTTGTTCTAAGTCACAGATTTGAGGGGGCTTTCTAAACAACAGTATTGTGGCAATAACTGACTCACACAGATATTGGAACTTAGAGCCCAAAATTAAAATATGTAGCACTGGCTCTGGATTGACAACAGATAGAAAGGAAATGCGCAGGAATAATGATTTATATCATTTATAGAAGATAACAGCAGATTGTAAACTGAGGTAGGGTTTCTCTGGTACAATCTTGAGGCAGAAATTTTTCCCCAGAAAACAAGTTTTTAATTCTTCATGTCTTCAACTGTTTGGGCGAGATTCATTTACATAATGAAGTGAATGTGAATACTTCAAGGCAATGGATTGTAAATATTAATCACATTTATAAAAGATCTCTGTGGCAAAATCTAGACTAGTGTTTGACCAAATGATTAGATCAAACACTATAGCCTAGCCAGATCGACACACAAAATTTTACCATCACTGTAGCTATAACTAAAGAAAGAAATAGCTGTATCTTGAGAAGGACTGTAGTTGTGATTTTCTAGACATGGTTTGACTGGGATGAAAAGTGTTTTAACTTTCAAACTTAATTTTATGCATAAATTGAACAAAGGAGTATAGCCATGTGACAGTATCAGTTATTTGCAGAAATAAAATAGTTCAATAAAATTCATTGCCCATTTTATATAAAATAATTTCAATTCAGTTCATTAAAATATTTTTTAGCTTTATGACACTGGCTTGCCATTTTTCTTCTTCCAGTGTCCTTTTCAGCTTTTGGTATCATGAATTCATTGACAAGTAAGTGAGCTGATAGTATTATCACTATTCCTGTTTTTTGGAAGAATTTTTGAATTTCGAAATTTTTTGTAAATTTTTATTAGAATTCTCTGTTGAAGCCATAAATGCCTATAGTTTCATTGTGGAAAAGGTTTTATTGAAGCCTTCAAATTTCTTGAATAATTAAATAAATATACAGATTCTTTATTTAATTTTGTTTCAATACTTTAAGTTATATTTTTCAAACAATTTTTCTATGAAATTTTAATGTTCCATTTTTGATGGTATGCTTTTCATAATATTAATTTATTGCCATTTTATTGTCTACAGGATTATAATGCCCTCTTTTTTCCTGACAATTATTACTGAATCTTCATTTCTAAAATTTGTATTAATATTACCAAAGAGTTAAATTTCAATAGTCTTTAGGGAGAACCAATTTTGTCTTCAATGATTATATCTATTTTATGTTTGTTTTTTATTTCATTAATTTTTCTTGTTATCTTTATTATTCTTTCTTCTACTTTCCGTGCGGTGCTACCTTTTTCTAGTTTTTAGACATATACCCTTAGGTTTTTGATATTGTGCCTTTCTTCTATTATAATATATTCATGGCTATAAATTTCTCTCCTAAATGGCTTAATTTGTTTAATACAGTTTTGGTTTGTAGTATTTTCCTTACCACCCAGTCCAAGCTATATTCTAATTTTCAGGGTGTTTTCTTCACAGGCACATGAGAATTTATATTAAATATTATTTGTATTACATATAACGTATGCATTCTACATTTGTTTGTAAACATATCAGGATTTTTGTAGATGTCTTTTAGTTATGAATTTCTAGCTTTATTTCTTCTCACTGTCCCTTTTTGCCTTATCTAAAACCTGTATTACTGAAAGCATAAATATTGAGAATTTTCATATATTCTTGGTGAATAATCTTATCATTATGCCATGTCCCTGTTTATCACTAGTAATGCTCTTTGGCTAAAGCCTTTCTGATCAGTTATTAACACAGCTATACTAGTTGTTTTGTTGTAGTTATTACGTTATTTTTTGTCTAAATGATTTATCAGTTATCTGTTACTGCGCAACAACTTATTCCAAAACTTAGTGGCTTAAAACAACAATAGTAATTTATTATTTCTTGCAATTTCTCTAAGGGAGCAGCTTAGCTGGATATTTCTGACTTGAGTGTCACTCAAAAGGTTGCAAGAGGTTAGCTGAGACAACAGTTATATGCAGGTTTGACTATGGCTGGAGAATATTTTTCAAAAGTGATTCTTTAACATGGTTGGAATGCTGTGCTGGCTCTCGTTGGAGGCCTCTGTTTCTGCTCAAGTTTGCCTTTCTACAGGTTGCTTAAGTGTACTCATGACATGAAGGCTGCCTTTCTGTAAAGAAAGCCATGTACAAACCTCAACGTATTTTATAATCTAGACTCTGACACACTGACATTGAGTCAGAATTCTACAGAGAACACAGATCAGCTCTATTCAGTATGGTATTGCACTGCACAATTCTGTGAATACTAGGAAGTGAGAACCACTGGGGGCTATTTCAGAGGTTGTCTACCACATGTGGTCTATTTGTTCCTTCATTCTACTTTCAAACTTTCTATGTCTGTACATTTTATAGCTATTTCTTATAAATACCATATAGTTTTTACTCCATCTGGCAATTATTTTTCTTTAAATTTTAGCATAAGTCAGTGAAATAGCATTGAACATAATTTTGGATTTACATTAGTGTAATTCTACCAACTTAGTAGAGATGACTTATTTGTCTTATCTTTTTAATATTTATTTTCCTCTCTCTTTTGGAATAATATATATGTTATTATTCCATATTACTCCCATATTAGCTTGGCAGTTTAGTGTTGTGTATATGTGTTCAATTTTTTTTTAATGCTAGTATAAAGAATGCACCATGCTTCCTTGGCTAAGTAAATTATAATCTTACTTTGTTCTTTTATTGTTCCCCTAAAAAACACAATTTTAATAGATTTTTTTAAACTCCATTTACTAGAGTTTTTAAATTACATGCAATTATTTTGGTGATTTTAATTCTAACATATGTGTTTCTTATTTCATCCAGTTAACATTCCCTTAGATTAGATTGTATATTTACCTCTTATAACTCTTCATTTCTTTCTGCTTCTCTGTGCTACCATCTGGAGAATATTCTTTTTCTTAAGTTACATCATTCAATATTTCTTTTTTCTGTGCCTGTTGGTGCAAATTCTCTAAACTTCTCTTTCCCTAAAACTGACTTTTTTCACTTACATTATCATAAAATATTTTGTGCTGAGTTTATATTTAAAAGTTGGCAGTGTAATTTCTTTAGATTTTGAATGCATCATCCCTTTATATTATAACTTTAATTTTTTTTTCTATTACTATTATTTGTGTGGCAGCTGGAAGTCTAATTATTGTCCCTATAAAAGTAATTAGTTTTAATTCCTGATTATTCATGAGATTTTCTCCATGTTTTTACTTTTCAACAGTTTCATTCTGATGTGCCTTGTTAAGACATTTCTGTTACTTTATGGTGGGTCTTCTTTTGAAGTCTGGGCCTGAAGAGTCCATTTCGCCCCTGTAGATTTGTTTCTATTGCCTCTTTTAACTCCTGATTTGGACCATGGTGCATTTGCCTAGTT
The DNA here is from genome assembly GCF_048773025.1 of Camelus bactrianus. Lineage (NCBI taxonomy): Eukaryota > Metazoa > Chordata > Mammalia > Artiodactyla > Camelidae > Camelus > Camelus bactrianus. The sequence continues at coordinate 39,963,262 of NC_133540.1, forward strand.
CTATTTGATTGAGTGTCTAAAACTGTATACAAGAAAGTATAGAAATAAGAAGAGGAATAGGATAGTATAATTTTTCTTAAGAAAGGATTTACATTTGTTCCCTGGGATCTTTATTTGAATTCCAGAAAAAAGGTAAACTTAATTTCCCCTCAAGGGCTGTCTACTTCCTGCAACAGTTGATCTCTAAGTGTAAACCCTCAGGGTCCAAATGTAAATTAAGAGAAATTAAATTAGTTCTACTTTCTTTGACACATTCTACCTGAATTTGTGTGTGTGTGTGTGTGTGTGTGTGTGTGTGTGTGTGTGTGTGTGTATATGATTTTGGGTCTGAGTCTCTCAAAAGCACTTTTCACATTATTATCCTAACAGACATTTCTTTGAGAACTGACAGACCCATTTAGGGAAAAAGATGTTCCAAAATACTTGGCTACACTCTCTGCTCCTCCTTGTTCAACAGACAGCCTCACCTTCTATGAATGCCAGCTGCATCCTTGAGATACAATGGTAAAGGTCAGAGTGAATGGATTTGGTCATATCAGGCGCCTCATCACTAGGGCTGCTTTTAACTCCAGCGAAGTGGACATTGTTGCCATCAGTGGTTCCTTTATTGACATCAACTACATGGTCTACATGTTCCAGTATAATTCCACCCATGGCAGGTTCCCTGGCACAGTCAAGGCTGAGAACAGGAAGCTTGTCATCAATGGAAAGTCTATCACCATCTTCCAGGACCAAGATCTTGCCAACATCAAATGGGTGATGCTGGTGCTGAGGTAGCTGTGGAATCCACTGGTGTCTTCACTACCATGGAGAAGGCCAAGGCTCACTTGAAGGTTGAAGCCAAGAGGGTCATCATCTCTGCTCCATCTGCTTGATGCCCCTGTGTTCACAATGGGCGTGGACCATGAGAGGTATGAAAACTTTCTCAAGTTTGTCAGCAATGCCTCTGGCACCACCAACTGCTTGGCCCATCTAGCCAAAGTCATCCATGACCACTTTGGCATCATGGAGGGGATCATGCCCACAGTCCATGCCATCACTGCCACTCAGAACACTGTGGATGGCTCCTCTGGGGAACTGTGGTGTGATGGCTGAGAGGCTGCCTAGAACATCATCCTTGTTTCTACTGTCACTGCCAAGGCTGTGGACAAAGTCATCCTCTAGCTGAATGGGAACCTCACCAGCAATGGCCTTCTGTGTCCCCATCCCCAGTGTGTCAGTCATGGATCTGACACGCAGACTGGACAAAGTTGCCAAATATAATGACATCAAGAAGGTGGTGAAACAGGCATCAGAGGGCCCCCTCAAGGGCATCCCGGGTTACACTGAGGCCCAGGTCTGTGACTTCAATAGTGACACTCACTTTTCCACCTTCTATTTTGGGGCTGGCATTGCCCTGAATGACCACTTTGTCAAGCTCATTTCCTGGTACAACAATGAATTTCACTACAGCAACGGTGTGGTGTACCTCATGGTCCACATGGCCTCCAAAGAGTAAGAGCCCCTGGTCCACCAGCCCCAGCAAGAGCATGAGAGGAACAGAGAGACCCTCAGCTGCCAGGGATTCCTTGCCCCATCTCAATGCCTGAACACACTGAGAATCTCCTGACTTCCACACAGTTTCCAGCCCAGACCCCCTGAAGAAAAGAAGGGGCTTAGGGAACCTTACCTTGCCATGTAACATCAGTAAAGTTCACTGAACCCAGAAAAAAAAAAAAGTGGCTAAACTATCATTTTTCAATCTCCAGAATCTCTGTCTTACATTTTTCCCATTGTTTCATTGGGTCTTTGATATTACGTACATGTAAATATATATATATATATATATTTTTCCAGCTTTTCTCTGCCATAGTGGGTGGTTGCCAGAATTACCTAACCCAATATTATTTTACCTTACTCTACTGAAGAAATAATTAGCTGTCTCATATAGGTTGTTTGATATTATCAATATGTTTTCTTTTAAATAAATGTGCTTACTTCTTCCTATTTAATATATACGTTAAATATTGTCAAATTAAGTGATTTTGCTGAATTTAAAACAAATTAGAAATATAAACTGGAAAATTTTAGATTCAGAGTGTCACAGAAATACATTATGATTTAATTTAATTACTTATTTGAATAACTTTAAAAGGAGACTACAAATATCTGAGTATTTTTCACCAATTTATATGACTGTATTAAAATGCGATGAAATATTTTATACAATTATAATATAAAATCATTAAGGTCAGAAATATTTTTATAATATTATGATCTTGCTATCACCTACCATAAAATTCATTTTCCAAATTCAGTTATCAATCAATAAAAATAATTTAAATAATATCTTAGTGGTAGATTAAAAAACTATTACACGTTACTTAACATTAACTATTCTGTCACAGATTTTGGCTGTAAATCTAACTATTAAGAAATCTTAGCACATGTATAGTATAAAAATATCATGTACCGAAATTCATCACATATTGAAGTATATTTAGCCATCAATACCATTTCACAGAACATCGTCTAATATTTTTCCTATTTTTCCCTACTATCTGTAAACTATGGATATGATAAACAAGCAAACACTTGTTAACTAATTGTGTTGGAAACACCACACATCAACTTAATTTAATTACTAATTAAGTCCAATCCAAATGGAAAGATTATGAAAGAAAGAGGAAAATAATGATCTTTTGGTCAAAACATGTTTTCTTCTTTAAGGTGTCTGTTAAAAGACAAAAATCAGTGCAAGCCGTTAGTGAATAAAATTCTCATGATGAATTATGATATGTAAAACTAAGCATCTTAGGTATAACATTGAAGCTTCTGCTGTATAAGTTAACTTTTTTCTTTTCTAAAAAAATACACTTTGTAAAACGATGTTTTAAGTTACTTGAGTATCATTCAGTGTCACAGTGAGTATGGTCAGTATAACACAGGATTTCTACTACAAATATCCCCGTAAAGCATTCCGGCCAGAAATTGGTAGAAGTAAGTATTTCGGATAGAATATTGGTATAGCGAATCTGCCACATATTATAGATTATAAACGTTTTTATCGTTCTACCTCTATTTGCTCACTTGTGATTGAGTTATTATGGAAACACAGATTTCCTAAATGTATAAAATAAGAATGAATTTATAGATCAAGTCTAGGAGTTTGATGATTACTATGTATGTAATCTTTACTTCAAAGAAGGGAACCAAATTTGTACATGCACTTAGTATAATGATATCTTGAAGCAAAGAGCTATTTTCATACCACATTACATAATAGACTAGGTGTGAAATTAGTTTTATGGTGAATGTATACCCTGAAGGTTGTTAGCTTTTTATTATGTACAGCTTTTTGTACACTGGATGCATTAGCATTTCTTTTTATAGATAACAAAATTGATATGTTTAAATGAATGACTAACTCTTAAAGTGCACTCACCATTTCCTATGAACCCAAATACTAATTCCACTTTTATTTTGCAATTATAACTCAAAAAGACATTTGCTTCCAGGTCAGCCACGCATGTACTTTGTATAATTTAAAGATGAAGTGAAAATAGGAAAGTCTACATTTTCCAAGAGAAGTACTGTGAGAAAACAAATACACATACACAAAACTATATAGTCATAAACACTTTGTATCTTGAATCTAGTTCAGTTTTTGAAGAATCTAAAGATGTGGATAAAATTGTGTGTGATCAACTCTAAGTTGAAATGATAAAAAATAAACTACGAACATCTGTATGAACTAATTTGGCAGCAAGCAACTGAGGGCCGTGTATGTTTCCTTTTCTCCAAATTGAGCTGTTAGGTTACTGCATGACAATGGTAACCAAAAAAGAAACATAGGATGAAAAATATACTTCTCTAATTCATGGATCTTTTGGGAGCTATAGAATTTAATTTTGTTTGTTTGCTTGTTTTTATTCAAAGATGACAATAGGAACTATGTAAAATGTAAGATTTTTTACTTTTCTTACCATTTCATACCTGTTAAAAGAATTAATAAAATTGTGTTTAAAAGTATAAATATAACCAATCTCAATATTTCCTATGTGTGGGTTTTGTAAACATTTAGCACCTAGGGATAAGAATTAGATATTTTTAATTCTATAGTGCCCTTATACTGGAAGATGCTATTATATTCCTAAATTTTATCTTTAAAGTAGTTAATTTATTTCAAAGCAAATGAAACCCTAATTGGAAAGAAAGGAATCGGTAAAGAGATTAGGTGTGTACCATCATGAATATATATGCTATTGAAATAATGCCATTAAATTAGATCTAGCTTTCATTTCTCCTGAATGTCATTCAGGTAAAATTTGCTGTAAAGAAGTGACACATATGGTCAGGATTTTTTTTCCTAAAGCAGTTTTTCCAATATAATGCATAATCTTTACTATCTTTTCAATTATCTTACAGGGAGATTTAAAAATTTAGGGCACTCAAAATACATTTTACTTTACCCCAGATAACCAGAGAATTATTCCAATCCACTCCCAGATATCTGTTTTCATTCATTAAAAAATCACTTATCACATTAGTTATCATCAACCAAAAAATGCACAAAGGAGGAATAACTAAGGCTTCCTGAATTCTTAATTTGTGTCAGTCACTGGGATAAACACTTTAGGTAAATTGTCTAATTTTTGTCATCAAAAATTAGAAACAGGTACCATAAGTGTTTTTATTTCATACATAAGGCAACTGAGGCTTAGTGAAGTTAAGTAACTTGCCAAAAATCACATGACCAGTATGTGGTAGAAAAAGATATGAAAGCTTTTACAGACTGTATTATGCTGATAGCAGTATAAACTCAAAGTAGAAAGTCCAATGAAAAAAGAGTAGTAAAGAAATAAATATGAAAGTTACTAAAAGGGCAAAGTAAGATTCATTGTACTTCTTTGAATGAGATTTTATCCCTTCTCGAAATAATTCACTTTTTAAATGTTGTGCAATTAAAGGATAAGAATAATAAGTGTAATATTCAAAAATATGCAAAAGCATATTTAAGAAGGTCAGTTAAATATGCTTATTACCAACATTTGTTTATACAGTTTGAGAACAATGTCAGTAATAACTCTTCACAGCAGAAATTTAATTGATTATTTGCATCTCTCTGAAATGCATTTTTATATCTGCAATATTCACAAAAGTAATATGTCAGAATTATCTTGAAATCCTTTAAAATATAATAGCATGAATAATTTATCCCTACTTAAAAATTGTGGTAGGGTAATACTAATCAATACAGAACACAATCAGTATTTACACTGTTGTGTTAGGATAATAGTGATAAATACAGAAAACAGATCACAGTCCTTTCTTAACTTCCAAGTACACCTGTCAACAATAAACTACAGAAATGAATGACCATGTTAAATTTACGTACACTCTTGGCCCTCAAATCATTTTTCTAAATCTTCAATTGTGTAAGTTAATTTAATCTGATTTCAAGCCACAGAAACTGCTTTGTCCAACTGAGCCAAAAGAGATTCACTGGAAATATATGGGATGTATCTAAAGAAAACAACAGACTTTAATAGAGGACCACTCATCTAAATAGCAAGAGCTTAGCAAATTCCAACTTTGAGAGCCTCTGATAGAACTGGAGCTCCTCAGTGGGAGAGATAGGGTAGAGTAATGTAATACTCACTGAAGTTTCATAAGTACTGTCTACCATAAGGAAGAGGGGTTTCGCCAAATGAAAATCAGGGTAATATCAAGAAAGGAAAAGTTAGTAAATGGAATGCCCACACATAAGTTAGCCAATACATCTATTCATCTAACTGTAATTTTTTTTTCAAACTAGTTAAAGCTAACACAGCTAGTCTATTATCAAGCATTTCTCATTCATTGTATATTTGGCAACAAGAAAATCATCTTTAAAATTAAGCTACGAGGAATGTGAAAATCACGTCTTCTCAGTTAAATAATTATATCCATATATTTATTTCAAATAAATTTAATGCTTACTGAGATTTCCAATAATATCTAATCATAAATATGATGTTAAATACATTAAACTTCAGAGCCATAAACCTTGAGATCTACCTTTTTTTTGTGTGAATTTGATACCTTATTTCACCATCATATCTACGAGCACACATTGAGTACAGGTCTGTTTTTTGTTTCTTGCTTATGTTTCTTGTTCTCTAACACATCCTTAATTTTTCTCCTTGTTATAATATATTTTAATAATTAAAATTATATATAATATATGTCAGTTAAGTACTCGATCAACTCACTGATAAAAAAGAATGTGATCAATTTGGATGTTATGTTTAATGGATGTGTTATAAATTAGATATAATGGCCAAAGCTAGTTTCTAAGTTTCACATAGACTATATCCTTATGAATGTCAAAAGTGTATCAATATAAAAATCAATTACTCTTTTGCTGAAATATATTAAAAATTGCAAAACACAGAGGTTACAATTACTGCAAATTATACTTCACTTCTAGAGAACAGTAGTTTACAAATTTTAATGATTTCAAAAATTTATTTAGAGGTTATTGTGTGAGAAAAAACTAAACTTGACATTGCCATTCCCAGCTGAAGTCTTAGCAGTAATATATAATGTTCAGGGTGCAGTACATTTCAGGACTATACAAATGATACATATTCATTTGAAAGTTATCATCTCTGGGGTAAAATATTTTTAATAATGTGAAGTTCAGTGTTTATTTTACTTATTTAATCTTAAATAACTTAAGGTGACAATTTCCATATTGTTAGCTGATTTTAGCTTCCATTTTAATAAAAGAAACAGTGTGAACAAAATGTAAATTTTGATGCTGAAACAGAAGAAATAAAACAACTATAAACTTTCATTTATTAAGTTGAGAATATTTATCTGAAATTAATATAATAATTCTGCTTCATTTACCTGGCATCATTGGTGAATAAGCTATTTCACAAACATGAATTATCCAAATGACTGAAATTCTCCCAGTTACTAACTGAAAATTTCATTATAAGTGTTCTGTTAGAAATCCTTCAATAACTTATGACACACTTTTCTGACTCATTTTATAGTAGAGTGAATATAATTTAGCCTTTTCTTGTTGATTCAATCAATCATTTTAAATGCTATTCATTTATTCATTTACTGAATGCCCACTAATTCAAAATCTGCAAAGGACTGGGACTCAAAGGATGGATCTCAAACATTAACTGCCTACTGAAAGCCACTGGGATCATAGGTAGCTAAAATAGTTTTACCTTCCCTTATAACAGGCCCCCTTACAAGGAGGGGTTGGATTTTTTCCTTTTGATTCCTTCAAGGATCTGCATAGTTGCTCCTCAATTTTAGCATAAACAAAAACATTAGCTTTTAAAATTCATGTTGCAATGCCATCTCCCTGAGAACTGAAATCCTATCTTGATCCCATACCTAGGACTCTTTTGCAATTTCCATGGTCACCTAGATTATGGAAACATTGTTTTATAAATGTTGTCATGAAATTAAAATATTAAGAATTAGTATGCTGTGTAAATTTATTTTTCCTTCCCTTAAATTTCACATTAACTTTTATTTCAGGAATTCCATGTTTCTAAGGGATCTTCTCTCACATTTCTTAAGTGAGTCATTACTCTTTATGTTCTGCCAAATCATGAGTAATCTTCATCTTATATATTGTCTAGGACAGGGTAATTAGGCACTTGGCGTTCATCACAAATCTTTTTTTTTTATGAGCCTTTCTACAATGGAAAGACCTAAAAGCTCAACAGTCCCAAGACTCCCTTACAGCTAGTGCTATGGATAAAGCTCAGGTTCAAAAAACTGCACACACCAGAGTAAGCTGTGAAGTCACTGCTTTGGTCATGTGTGTGTGTGTGTGTGTGCGCGCGCGCGCGTGCGTGTGTGTTTTCCTGAAGCTGACATTCAGTGCCTGGCTTCTGATTTTTCCATTTGAGGGACAAGTAGGTACAGCAGCTCTGACATCTTGGTTCTAGGCAGTTACAATGGTGGCATTTTCCTGACTAGCCTCCTGAGTACAACTAAGGTGTTATGTGATATCTGTATTCCATTGGCAGCCCCTGATTCTTCATTGAGTGAATTCTGCTACATATTGGTAGTAACTTATGAATGCTCAGCTCAGGCGCAGTTGCACTAGCTCCTGCAATGGTTGGTAAAAATTAATTTACTCTCTGCTTAAAATCAATCTAGGTTTCTATTTCCTGTACTGAACCCTGACTAACATTCATAAAATTTCAGATCTCTTAAAGCAATATGATAAAAATGGATAAAGTAAGAATACATAAGCTTTATGGCAACTAGTTTCCAAGACTAGTAGTTTTTATTTATTTTTGAATTTATGTATTTTTAAAATTCTATTATTTTTGGTTCATTCATATGCTGCAGATGGATAAAATAACCTGAATTGCACCTTTAACTCAAAAATAGCAGTTACTAAAAGTAAAAGCAAACACTGGGAAAATATTCTCCTGGGAAAGGGGTAGCTTGCTGGTACTGGTAGGCAGAAGGAGTAAAGAAATGAAATTTTGAAGTGTAGGACAGAAAATTTCAGAATAACTTTCAATTCACCAGTTCATGTAAAATTCTTAAAGGCTCAGACCCCACTCTGCCTGTGAAATTGGAAACTCTATTTTAGTATAAGGGGAAAAGAAAATTCATGAACATGGAGCCAATGACCACTACAGACTGGAAAATAACATAGGGAAATAAGAAAAAACAAGGTAATAAGACCCTGATTAAAGACTGTATTTGAAGTGTACATAGACTTGACACATGCTTACGAATCTACATCAGTTTTGTTATCTCTCTTGTTTAAAAAAAAAAAAAAAAAACTATTTTATTCTCAATTGAACTTGACCAGAACTGACATAACATCAATTTCCTGGGTTCTTTAGTAACTAGGAGCAGAGATTAAACTCCTGATCCCAAGAGAAGATTGAATTCACTAAAAGAATCAACTGCAACTATAATAGACTCATCAAAATCTGTGGCAAATGTCCATGAAAATAATCGTTTCAAGTTTAAAGAATAAAGACATGCTTGCAATGGATCAGAGATAATGACCTTACTGGGAGCTGAAGGACACTGGTGTTTGTTGGGAAATGTAATGGCTGGGGAGCCCTGAGTTCCTCCCAAGAACTGTCCATCTTGAACTTTCAAGACTGTCACTAAAGTCATAGGGATACAGGGGATTTGTTTTATTTTGTTTTACTTTTAGTTTTGTTTGTTTGTTTTTTGATCTAGTTTAAGTTTCCTTTTAGTAGTATAAGAAATGTATTAAGTAACCTAAGACCTTATGTTCCTTTTTATTATATCTTTATTCAAATAACAATAAAACACACAGGTTAATGTGATACGTCATAGAAAATGTAAATATGCACAGAGATGGCTCAATTTACATCTGTTTTAATGCTGTATGTATTTTCATAACTTAATGAGTGTGGAGATACGTATACACCTTATGGAAACATCACCATTAAGGCCATAAACATATCCATCACTTTCTAAAGTTTCCTCCTGCTCCTTTTATTATTATTATACTATCATTATCATTATTATTGTTATTATGTGTGAAACAATATTTAATGTAAGATCTACCCTCTTAGCAAATGTTAAGTATGTGGTACTCAACGGGTTTAATATACAGGTCTTCAGTTCATAAATTTGTATTGCAATATTCTTGTTGGAGAATTTATTCCTCCTCACACCAATTTATTTTCCATAATACTTTCAATTAAATAGTGTAAATGAGAAAATGTTCCATACAATTTCTTCTTGGAGAATAATGTCTCATATGAGACTCTGAACACTATACTCCACGGCTTGCACTGATTCATTGCTTTTGCTTATAATTCTTGTAAGTATCATTCAATTGGAGAAGAGGCTTGGTTTGAATTCAGGAAGATTACATTGAAAATGTAAGCCTAGAAATAAAAGTGCAGAGTTTAATTAAACTCATGGATTAGGGATGAGGACGAGGTTATTAAACAAATGTGAATGTGTTACTGAATGTCTCTTTGAATTTGACTCAATCAGCGAGCTTGTTTTCTAAGATGTTTTACTGTAATTGGCAATAGAGATTTGGAAGAAGCAATGTTAGAGAGATAAATGAGAAATAGTCCAAAGATTCAGAAGCCAATAGCCAATAATGCAGTTCAGAATGAAAGAAAAAAACAATGTACCTGTTGAAAATTAAATTAAAAAGAGTTCTATTTTGCCTGTGCAGGGAAAAGAACATTTTCACTTTGCTCAAATCAATGTATTAGTATGCAAAGAAGCTGGGGGTAAAGTCTCATCTCAGTGTCTTGGGATTTGTACACAGATGAGGTGTAGATAGTTGAAATACTGCCAGAAATTAAAGCAATATGAAAGGATCCACATATAAAACAGATATCCAGGAGTGGATTATTACTGACTTATGCAGAAGGCAAGAGAAAACGGAAGACACAGGGAAGTTACAAACAAGGCGAATATGCTATCTTATTGTTTCTGAATATTTCTGTATGTTACTACACAATTTTGATATCTACTTTTCTATGAAGATACATCTACAAAAAGCTTTTGTAAACATTTGAAAATCCATTCAAAGCTAAATTATAAAGTAATATTTACAATTAAATTCTAAATAGTTTGTGAAAGCTCTACCTACAAATAATAAGCATTTGTAAAACTACTACACTCTTCAATTATCTAACATTTTCTTATTGATATGATAAACCATATAAATTGTATTTCAGCATAGATCATCAGGATAACTAACAACTAGCTTTTGAGAACTGTGCAGATTATTTTATGTATGTGTCCTAGAGCTGCAAATATTTAGATTCCCTTATAATTTACATAGTGATGCCTACCCTCAAGCTAGCTTAGATCATGAGTAAAATATAACTGAAATCTAATGACATATATACAAAGATATGAGGGTTGACTCTGGGGACAACTAGAGTCTTATATCAGACTATGTACAGGTCCCAAGGCCATGGATAGCTTTGATCATTATCAGCTGCAATGAAAGGTGGCCTGCAGGGAGTTAGTTCAAGGTTAGTATAAAATTTGCTGGCCTTGATGTCATGGGAATTCTAAACATGGTTAAATTACTATTTTATTTAAAAAATCAATGTCATTCCATTTATTTCTGTAAAATTTTCCAAATGGAATTAGATTTTCTAAGGAATCTTATATTTATAAATTTTTTAAAAAGTGGATTTTCTTACACTTATCTTTATTGACTGGATTGGTATCTTACCATATCATTGGATGAGAAACAAAAAAATGCCTTTAGTTATTAAAACATGTATGAGAAATATTTACTGATTCAGACTTATGAAGAATTAAACTATCATTTAAACCAAGTTTTTGTTTGTATATATCTCTGACAATTAAAAGGAAGGAAAATGCTATTAACTCATATCTGGATAGTTAAATTAAATATATGTATATATGTATGTGTGTGTGTGTATGTGTGTATAAAAAAGATATATTGTAGGCTAGGTCATATTCTGTAAATAAGTAATACTGTATAGTAAGTATGTGACATAGCAGACAAAAGTTCATTCTTTGTAATCATCTAATTTAAGTGGTGTGTGTGTGTGTCCCCTATTACCATGCATTAATTACGTGACTCTTCCATGCTAAACACAGTCTCTTCTGTTGAGGGGCTTATAGTTTAAAGGCAGTAGATAAATAAATAGGCAATTTTACGGGAATGAGATAAAAGTTATAATGAGTGGAGTTGTAGGAAAAAAATAAAAAGTTTATGGGCAGGAAAATTCGACTGGAGCAATAGCAGCTATGTTAATCACTAAAGAATGAGTAGCCAGGTGAAAGTTGCAAGAGAAGGGGTGCTGAGAAGAAAAAGGTTTTAGAAAACTTTTACTAAAAATAACATTTTTAATAAAGACAAACTAATAGCTGCTTTGTTTAAAGTTAAAAGCCTACTATTATACCAGTAAGCAACTAATTATCTACAGATTAATTTTACCTTTACATTTATTGATGACTTATAGACATCTTCTTTTTTGATTTCTACCGTTAACATGCCAGAATATTTAAGTTCCTTGCTTTGTTTAGCAAAGCATTTTCAAGGTTTGCATTGGCATCAGCACAATAGCAAGAATCAAATCATTCTGAGTCATAATTTTTTTTTCTGTTTATTTCATCCTGCTGGGTCAAATAATAACTAAGTCTAAGCTTCATTATTTTTGTTAATGTCATTTTTCATATCTATGATTCATTTGATTCGAGTTAGATATGTCATTGCAGTTGCGTGCTTTATATTTTATCCTCTGTTGCAAGCGCTTGATTTTTTTATTTTTTTGCTTGTTTGCTTCACACACTTACATTTGCACATAACTAGGGGACTTCATGATATTCCATTCAAATCAGCACACTTTGGGGAGGAGAAAAGGGCACCATTAGTAATTCGGCTTCAGTGACAAGTATAATCTTGGACTGTCTGGGGCAAACCTACATCATGGTAATTCCCAACTTTAAGCAATACTCTACTTGGAATATTTGACCTCACTTTAAATAACCTCTGACTAGCTATTACTTAATTAAATGATTTCATATTCCTATTAATCAAAGGAGATTTTATTTTTAATTCTATAAAAGGTGCCCTTAAGTCAGAAAGAGATTTTTATAGTTAATCATTATGGTCTATTGATACGAAGGTGGTAAAACTAAATCTTCTGGGGTTTATTTGGCCTTTAGAGAATATGTTTCGCACATAAACTGGTATTTGAATCTCAGATTCACAACTGTTTAGCAGTATGCTCTGGAGAAAATGCTTAAACCATATAATGGTAAATTCCTCATTTGTAAAAGGAATATATTATAGCCTGCCCTGTTAAATTTCTGTGAGAATTGAATGAAGTATCATGAAATATAAAACAATTTGCATGGTGGCTTACTCATTATACATGTGAAGTATATGTTACGTTATTTCCTTCCAATCATAAATATTAAACTGACATAGATTTTACGTCTATTGTATTCATAAATTACATAAAATCATTTTCCTTTATGTTTTTACATTATTTTCATGTAGGTTTAAAAATTAAATTTGCACAAAATAACATTATCTATTTTTTTAAAGATATCTAAAGTTATTCTTCACTTATTCTGGCTTCCATTTTTTATCTTGGTCTCCAAGGTCAAATGGTTTCTTATTTCACTTATCAATTTGTTGGGATAGCTTTTGCAAATGTATTTTTACCCATTGTAAATTTTCCCCATAAGTAAATAGCTTGAGAGTATGTAGATTATTTTGTAGAAATGAAATAATAGAATCCCCATTTTAACTAAAGAAAATATGAAATTAAAAATGAGATTTTGCTTTTAAGAGGGAATCAGATTTCTTTTCAGGAAACTTATAGGGAGAAAGATCAGACGATGCTTCATTCCCAAAAACAGTTTTTTAAAAAAACCTGGATTATACAGCTAATGAAGTTTTGGACTTGACCACAAACAATCTTAACTACAACCATATTCAGTTCTTTATCAAAAGTGAAAAAAAAATTTGATTGTAATTCTCCTTTTTTACATTTAATGTAAAGAGATAATGACTTGTCTGTTATCAAATTCTGTTAATTTGTTCTTATGTATGCCTTTCTGAAATGCACTTTTTATTTCCAAAAAATAAAGTTTTGTCTGGCATGTCTTGGATGAACATGAAAAGTTATACAATATGGCTACTATAGAAAAGAAGGATAATTTATACACTGTAGTTATTTAGATGTAAGTTACATTAAAAAGAAATGGTTTATCATCATCATTATGATAATAATTATAAGTTTACCTAAGTAAACCTGCTGTTCTTCAGCATAAAAATGAAAGCCAGTGTAGTTAGATACTGGCATGGAGTATATACTATTTTTCTCTTTAGTTGTTAAAAAACAACTGAAAGTTTCTAATCCTAAAACAAACTCTTTTAAACCACTCTATTCTTTGAAACCTATAGATATTTTATAATCTTCATAACAGTCATCTAATCACTCTTTCTTTTCTCCATGTTGAAAAGTTCTAGTAATGTCTTATTTATCTGGTGAAGTTGTATGTGGTTGGATGATTCACTAAGAAATTAAATATTGTGGTACTGTCTCTAATATAAATTTATTCTATGAGCCCAACAATGTAACTGATATTTTATTTCATTTTCCATAGGAACATCTGTTTGCAGAGCCAGAGACAGAATTTCCTAGAAATAAGATGCCAGTTCTCCAATAATTAGTTTTGATTAGGGAAGGCTGACGTGATTTAAGATGTATGATGGATGAAGGATGTAGAGGTGGTGACAGACTTATGACAATATTTAGATACGAGGAGAATTAATCTGAAGAGCAAAATGTTTAGAGAACTTCCTATATGATTGCAGAATGAACAGGATTTTGCAGATCATGTAACTAGAAAGTCCATGTGAAAAAGAATAAGCAAAGCTTTCTGAAAGTTTGGAAGAAAGATTCTATTCTAAGTTTGGGTGAGGTCAAAAAAGGGTTAATTCAAGTAGTCTTTAAAGCTGGATAGGAATCAGTGAGTAAAAATTAAGGGGCAGAACATCCCAGGTAGCAAAAATAGGGTGAACAAAGGATGAAGGGTAGAGAGTGTGGGGCCTTGTTGGGGAATGGCAAAAAGCTTGGTGGGGCATCAGTGTCGGGAACTGGCAGGATAGCACAGGGATGAGCACCATATTGGATTCTTAATAATTTTGTTTTTGAACTTGTGTATAATTTAAGCCTGATGGGACAGTGGAGCATGTCCCTTGACATTCTGTTCACATCAGGCCTGGTGATGCCTCATGAGCACAGACTTCTAATGAACCCATAGTATGCAGAAGATAGACAAGTCTCAGAGCATGTCTAAGGTAAGCAAGTTACATTCATGACTGAGTAAATGGGGCACTGATGGCCCCTAGAGAATACACCTCATCTGAACCAGAAATTTCTTCAAACACAGAAAGAAGTCAATGATGTCCTAGGAAACAACCAAGAAACCTTACCATATTTTTTAGCTGTGTAACTTTTCTCTATTAGCTAATATCTTAAGTTGAAAATGAGATGAAGAAAAAAGATAGGTCTACTCATAATTTCTTTCACTTTCAGTCCTTTCTTTTTATTAAGTACCAGTATGAAGAGAGTGTATGTAGAATATACATGTATCAAGAAGTGAAATGTAAACATCTCAGTTAATTTTGTGCAGTGTTTCTACTCTTCCTGTAAGAACAAAATAAATATCATGTACTAGCTACAAAATATGAATTGTGTAATTGCAGCTATTCCACATATGAATTAAATGCTCTTATATGTGCATTTAAAACTGGCTTTTCACTGTGTAAAGATGAACAGCAAAATTTACGATAAAATTTTAAACTTAAATTTTTCTTTTCTTAGAACACTAAGTAGAAAAAAAAAAAATCACCATGACAAGTCAAGAGTGAGATGGTGGAAAAAAGAAAAAAAAAAAACATGCTTTATATTTTAGCACTTTAACACTTAATTTGCACTTGGGCCAGCAAATTATGTAGCCCAGCCTGCCTGGACCATAAACATATACTATTAACACTGTAGACTAAATATGAGGCGTGTTCTTATAAATTCAGAAATATGTAAGTTTCTTAGAACTATCACAAGGCACTGGGGTGAGAAAGGATTAACACTACTTGCTGAAATTGAATTTCCTTCTAAGTAGGTGTGGCTGGATCTCAAGGCAGGTTTCATTTAATATTGAGGAGAAATATTTGTTCCAAGCAGCTGTGGTTTTATGTACTTTTCCCAGTAGCCTTTAACCTCCTTGAATGCTAAAATGATATTACTCTCATATTATCCTATAAATCAAGCCATGTCATTGGCCCAAACATATGCTCTTGAAGCTCTTTACCCTTTGTGCTGTCACCAGTTCCCAGTATGTTCTTAATAGTGCCTAGGATTATACCTCTTGTCCACAGAGAGAACTTAACCAACGACTGATAGGTGGGGGACCATTAACTCTAACTCCTTTGTAACTGGTTGAGGTAACTCCAGGTATAACCCACACTGCCTTCAGGGGTTCCCTATGGAATTGAGGTGAAATTATCCCCTTTGTGATGCTGTTTGATCACATATACTTGCTTGGCTGTTTTTGTGTTCCTGACTCACTTTCCCTTTATTCACCTGGTTGCTTTTGGAAAACATCTTACCAAATTCCTTTTACACAAACCTTTGTCTCAAAGTCTGCTTAACAGGAAACTCAACCTCAGACTCTCAGAGAAATTAAAACATTTGACAAGAATAATAGGCAACTGAAAAGTATTTACTGAATTCAATTGAAAATGGTATGCGTATGGATGGACAGAATTCGCTATATAATTAAGTAGTCTATCACTATAAATTTCCTTACAAACACCCACAAATATCATGAAATCTAAGCATTTAAGTGGCTCATTTTATATAACAGTTCACTGTAAATACACTGGCTGAGTTACCGGATCAGTTAGGTCTCATTTTCAGTTATCCTGTATCTTACACATATAATCTTACTTCCTATGTTATGAGCAAAGTGCGAATGAATTCTTTGTGTAATTCTGTACAAAATGTAGGCCATTATTAATTGAAAGGCTTCATATATTTAGTCACATTTAGCCATAAATAGAACGATTTAACATTCATCTTCCATCTTTAACAGTTTTTCTCTTTTATAATGTTCACTCTATATAATATGAATTTGTAGTATCTTTGAAGAGATGAATTGAGTATAGAGATTAGCAAGTTTATGAACATTTTATGACAGAAAATAAGTTTAGTCATAAGGAAATAAAATAAGAACAATCAATTGAAATTATTTTAAAAGTCGATAGTAGAATTACTTGACTCTGGAGATGTATTCAATAATTTTAAGTGGGTCTTTTGAGAAATGCTAGCATTGCAACTGGGTATGAGTCAAATAATCAAACTGTTTCTCAGAAATCCAGATCATTCACACATAAGTGATGGATATTGAATTTTAAATATATTTTGCTGCCATCATATGTCATTTTAGAAGAATAAAAGTGATATGCTTTGCTACCTTTGTATAGCATTTTTTTCTTATTTATCTCCTATAAAGTAACAGTCACTACTGAGTATTTTTATGAATGTATATACACATTTGAAGAGGAGGGAAAGAGAAGAATGAGAGAGCATATACAGAGAGTATTTTTTTTAAGTCACCAGGAAGCTCTACTCTTGTGAGTGTCTCCAGATTTTTTTAACTCAAAAGAAACAAAAACACAAAATGTAGTCACATAAATATTCTTCACAAAGCATTTTCAGGATAAAATATTTTGAAATCTTATAATCATTATTCCAATGTGTCTATTCTGATATACACTTATTTCTTATAGCAACATAAGGTCATAGATCATTCCTCTTTTTTCCTGCTTTAATATTAGACTTTAGTCCAATGTCTATAAAATCGGTTTAATTAACAAATTAAGGGCTATTTGAGGTCATAGGTGTTTTGTTTAACTTTCGAAAAAGTCATTCCAGCGATATATGAGACAATAATAGGTAACATTTTCATTTATTAACTAATTTAACAAATTTTTATTAAATATTCACTATGTTCCAGGCACTGCTCTAAAGAATAATGAATACTTCTTCTGAATAATGAGAAGTAAAAGAAGGAGTTTAAAAATGTTATGATTGGTGAGGGGCCTTGCAATTCTTTCTAATCCTTAAAGTTTTATTTTTAATCTGTAATAAATATTAACTAAATTTTATACCCTTGGCTCTAAGTCTTTCCAGTTTTTAGGACTGGTTACTTAAAATACTACAAACCTTTTAGAAGATAAACTATAAAGCACATATTATTTAATGTTATGTACTATTCATTTAGGACTAGAAGGTCAAAAAGGGTACCAGGGGAGCAGGAGGGTTGAAAGGGAGGTAGTTGGTATCACAGGTAAACTTCAGTCAATTTACCACTTGGCCTGTGAGCAGCCCTTCCTTTTTTCAAGGTGATAAAGTGTGTGTTTCTTTGTATGTGTATGTGTAGGACAAGGAAACTACTTGACTTTAACATAAAATATGTATTTTAAAAATTTAAATTTTGTTGATATCAGTTCTCTTTATTGCATCATTTACTGATATACAAATTAGAAGTTAAATATATAAAATAAAAATCTTAACATTAAATAACATATACTGTCTTTTCCATATAGATCTTAATGTTTTTACCAATCTCTGAAGCACAGCTTATAGTTAGTTCTCTGTTAAGTAATATGGTTAGTAAACAAGTAAAGCCATATGAAGGATGACCTTTGAGGGCTTTCAACAGCTTTAATCTGGTGGCAGTACAATTTATTTAACCTTTTAGAAAGTATTCTTCCCTGACAGTGACTTGACTTGACTTTTCAAAGCTATACAATCAGCATATTAGAAAGTTTACTTTATATTTATTCATAAGCTCATCTATATAGTGCAAGTTTTTAGGTTACAGTTTACTAAATTTATTTAAAATATATCACACATTTATATCATATGTCTATTAAATTGCTGTTATATGTGTATATACATACAAGGTATTCATGTTACTTATATACATTATATATTTTCTAACTGTGCATATGTAATATGTAGTACATAAACATATACAATGAGATATATATATAAGTATATAAATATAAAATACATAATATACATTTTATATAAAATATACACAGAATTAAAATATAGGATCAATAAATGTCATGTATATATTTCTATTTACATGTCTATTTATTTTTCTTATTGAAAAATACATATATTTTCCCCCTCAGACTGTGAACTCCTCAACATCAAAGA
Organism: Camelus bactrianus; assembly: GCF_048773025.1. Taxonomy (NCBI): domain Eukaryota; kingdom Metazoa; phylum Chordata; class Mammalia; order Artiodactyla; family Camelidae; genus Camelus; species Camelus bactrianus. The sequence goes on from NC_133540.1 coordinate 39,982,026, forward strand.
CCATGTATCATCTTTATGTTAATTTCCACAATTGAGCACAGTATCAAGTATAAATTAGGAACAAATAAATGTTCATAGAATAATTAAATCTGAAAACAGATCACATCAATTGGCTTATATATTCTTATATAAAAAGTGAAGACAGCAGTGATTTGAAGCAGCTTAGATGAGAATGACAAAGGTTTAAAAAATCCATGGTAAAAAAATTGAGGGTAATGAACATTAGGTTATAAAAAATAATGACACATTTGCAATATCACCTAGGTATATTTAGGACATACTGTACCTCAAAGAGGCAATTAGCATTTAAAATGTACTATATATGTTTATATACACACACATACATACATACATGTATATACACACACATACATACATACATACACTTTCATCTTTATGTAGTCCCTATAAAGCTCTCATATTTAGACATTTAGAAAAGATATGATTTACTTACATGAGTTGCAACTTGATAGATATTTAAAATATTTTAAAATTTGGATACTATTTTAAAACACAATCAGGACATTACAAAAATTTCTGTAGATGCTTTATCTACTTTTTCATGTTGACTCTGATATGCTTAGATAATCCATATTTTTGCTCCCACTATACAAAAATTATCCCCAAATATTTAATATAATTTAAAAAATATTTTTGAAATACTATATTTGTGACAAGAGATATCTTCTTAACTCTTCCCATAATTTTAAAATAATTCTTAAATTATTATAATTCACCATATATATCCTTTTAAGTTGCATTTTAGGTGATTTTTTAAATGCTCCAGAACTACTGCACATAGAAAAGATGACTGAAACCTTCGATGCTTAAGATGACTTTTATTTCTAGATTTGTCTCAGGTTGTACTTTAATCTTACCATTAATTGTGTTCCAACATTTTCACTATTGATTTTTTAATGCAGAAAATTGATATTGCATTTAGATGGCAGGGAAGGGAAAACATGAATCTAAAACCTGCAGACTCTAAGCAAAAATGTCCCATGATTGCTCATCACCACTAGAGGATGATTCAAATCTTTACTTTAAAGCAATGTGCCATTCTCTTTCTTTATTATCTTAATAAAAATAATTATTTTAAAAAACATAACTATCTTCTTAAACTTTTAAAATTATTCCAAAATATATGAAATAATTCCTGTTTATACTGTTCTTACTATTTCAAATATCATTATTTTAAATCATCATTGAGGGGGTGGGTATAGCTCAGTGGCTGTTGTGTGCTTAGCATGCACAGGGTCTTGGGTTCAATCCCCAATACCTCTACTAAATAAATAAACAAAACTAATTATCTCCCTCCCCCTCACAAAATAAATTAAATAAATAAACAAATCATTATCAAAATATTCCAAAATACATTCTTTGAAATAATCAAATAATTATCAATGGAATTCTTTTATTACATTTGCTACTTTTAAAAATATAAATTTATTAAGAATAATTTTAATACAACCAGATTGGAAATTATTTGAGAATTCCATAGTAGAGTGAATATTTTTAACTGCAGATAGAGCATACTTACCCTTTTCCCATCTATATCAGGCAGGTGAACTTTTATAGTTTAACTTTTGCTGCACCATCACTCAGTGCTGGCCTTTGATATATTCATTAGACTCAATTAGAATTAATCATTACCTACCTAAACTTCAGATACTTAATATCCATTTGGTTTGAGATGTGTTATATCTAAACAATACTGTGTGTAAGACTGTGTTTAACAGTTAACGAACATTGTGTTCAAAATATTCATTGATTCATCTTACAGTATGACCATCATTTTTCCCACTGAATTAATTCACCTCTCAAAGTTATGCTGTCTTCATTATTGTACAGTTTACAAGGGACTCTTGGAATCCTGCAAAATAAACTTGATGTCAAATCTTGCCTTTTCTTATAATGTCTTGTTATTTCTTTCTCCACACAGAATCTAGAAGCTTTGGAGGCAGGTACTGATAATGGATTTGACTATATAAAGAAAGATGAGGAGCCAATATGGATCAAATTTGTGAAAGACCCAAATTAAATCCATTTAGCACAAACATACACACACACACACACACACACACAACTGGCAAGTTTAAAGAGTGGGCATGCATAAGGGCACGGTTTCAGGAAGAATAATTTCCGTTAGAATTTACAAATAGAAAACCAGGTACTGAAACCTGGATATAAGCTCAGGTATCTATTTTAAACCATGCAATGATACATATGAACACAATTACATCTTCTTTACTTCCTGAACATAAAACAATGTATTTTAAAAAGTCTGTTTGTTAACCATATAAGTTACCCTCTCAGTAATTATTTGACCAGAATCACTGAAATAATTGTGTAAGTAACTTCTATAGTGATTATTGAACAATATTAAAATGAAGTTATTTCTGCTCACATATTTTCTTTAATCAGTCATCATTTATTCAATCATAAATTTGCATGTTAAACATTTATTGGTTGAGAGCCTACTATGTACCAAGAAGTGAATAATAAGTACTGTACTTGAATGTCAGAAAAAAATACATAATCTTACAGTCTAGTGGAGATACACACATAGAGAAAGAGGCATGCATATTAAAACATGTGACACATACATAAATACACTTAGATATGTATATACAAATGAATTTAGATGAAATACACTTTGGGACTCAAGGAAGGCCACTTTAAAGAAGTAGTATTCAAGCTGAGAGTCAAAGAATGAGTAGAGCTCAGCCAGACACATTTGGGAGTCGGGAAGAGAACTAGTCTACTTGCTATCTCAAAGAAACTGTAAAATTATAATACTCACAAGTTTCAAGTGTTGGAAACCATTTCAGGCAACCATACTGATCTCTTTCCAAATAAATGAAGAGATTATTAAAGAAAATAGCACTCATAAATGCTGTCAGAAGAATATTAGAAACCTTATCTTCATGTCAAGTATAAATCAATCCTTTCAACATTTGTATCTTCCACAAATCTCCAAGGCAACACAAATCCATCAAAAGTAATAGCATCAGTAAATGCCTGGAGGGCAGACATTTTATTTTGTAGTTCCAAAGAGGAAACTTCAAGTGTGTAAGAGAAACCTGACTTACTCAGCACTGACAAAATAAGACAAATAAAAGTTTTGTATCTTCATGCTCTATTTCAGATGACTAAGTTTCTCTGGCTTCAAGCTCTTAGTAGGTTTAACCAGATGTGTCACTGCTCTCATCGCCTGCTGTTTCTGGAAGAGGTTTTATTGCTGCTCCAGATGTTTAGTTTTGCTAGCTCTGTCCATCATGTGCAGCCTGGGTCTCAAAACTCTGAATCATTTTATACTAATGGCTGCAAGTCATTTGTTTATTTGAATTCCAGACACTTAATTCATTGTTTTAAATAGTGTCTAAGTTTTATTCATGAATAAAAGGCAGCTTGAGGAGATGAAAGGAACAGAATTATAAAAATAAATTGTAAAAAAAATGTATTAGTCCACAATTATAAGATGACAGCGTTGGAGAAAATTGAGACATTCTAATGGAAGTCTTCTTATTTAAACACAGAGAAATGTCTCATGCCAGATTATTCAAATTGTTAGTTGAAACAAGATTAAAACAAGTTTGCTTAAGTGGCAGTTTTGGGGAATTCGCACCATCCCACAACTGTCTGACACAGGGGTTAACAAACTATGGCCCATGGACCAAAGCCACTGTTCTGCCTGTATTTGTATGTACATTTTTTATTGGAGCAAACTGTTACGGTTGGAAAGGTCTATATAGGACATTTAGTTCAACACCCATTAAATGAAAAATATCTTTTATTCCATTTCTGCAGATGCTTATTTCGCCTTTGCTTAAATAAATCTACTGAAGGAAATTAGAGTATTTCTTGAAGCAGTATATTCTATGGATGGACAACACTGTTAGATGGAATAAAGATTTATGTTTTGAATCAGATTTGATATTTGTAAACTTTACTGATTATAGTCTAGTCTGCACCAAATACACATGCTTTACATGCCAGTCTTTCAAGTGATTTAACTTTTTACATGGTAAATCACATAATCCTTCTGTTCCCTAGGAAAACATATTCCATTCAGTCTCACTGCCAAACCACTTAACATCCTGGTCATATTCCATGGGTCCTATCTTAACTGGCGAGATTTAAAATGTAAATGTAGCACCCAGAATTGGAAAAAGCCTGACTCTGTACAATGTATATTCTTTCAATAACACAGGAAAAGTTATATCTTAATATCTTAATATCTCCGGATTATGGTGATAACACGTCACATGGTAATATTGTAAAAATAAGGTTAGTTAGTATCTTTTGTGCTCAGTACACGGACATAAACATAATAGGTGCTCAGCCAACATAAGTTCTTTCTCTAGACTTTCCCTTTCTTTTTAGGAATTGGTTTGAAAGTAAAAAAATAGACCATTTGCCTTGTTCCAAAGTAATTCATATTCTATTAGGGAAGATTGGTATCCAACCAAATAATTACAATGCAGCAAAACAAGTTCTGTATTACAAGGTCCTAGAAAACATAGGAAATAAGTTTTAGAATATGAAGAATTCATGTGAGTTTTATGAAACAGTTTAGTTTTAATAATATATGACCTTTCTTAAATTCCTAGACCAGGTAGCTTAAAAATTCATTTTGTAAAGTATTTCAGAGTGAAAAAAATCAGTTTTTTATGTCTTGCTCAATAAATATTGTGTTGTCCCTGGGGTCTAATGAAAATTGTATATTATAATCATTTGTTTGATGACAGTTTAAGTATAGCTTAAGACGTAGAATGGCTTTTTGATGTGGCTTCCAGCAGTTTGTGAACTCATTCTTACAATAATTAAATACCTTTGAAAGTGGTAATAGCTCTTTTAGATTATAGTTATTCTTGAGACAGGTAGAGTTATTTGCTTAGTATCCAGCATCTTTAAAAAGTTAATGAATTTTTCAAACATATTGAACATATTGTAAAATTATGTTCTTCCATGAAAGAGATGGCCCCAGTGGCAAATCACCGCCTTATTATTTACCAATTACTATTTCCTTAAAAAATACTAAGAACTACATTTGTATGTAATAGTTAATCCACTTATAAAGGTGGGATCCTATGAGGTTGACTGAGTGCTTTATTTGTATCAGTTACCTTCAGGGAATGGGAGAAAGTGACCAGGAAGCAAGGAGGGAGGGATCATAATAGGTGGAAATTGCTAATTTAATTCCAAAAACTATTGATTATTTTGTATATTTCATAATACCCGACCAAATCACCGAATCTTTTCTATTTATCTATAGAACTTTTGATAATTTTCATCATGGTTGGAAACTTCCCCAAATCAAATAGTAATACTGGCTGTTAGTGTAGAAAAAATATAAAACCCTATAAGGTATTATGTTAGAAAGGAGAATATATCGAGCCAAAAAAAAAAATCAATTATATAATTTTCTGTGTTTTATTGCAAAATTCCTACTTTTAATTCAATAATTGTATAATGTTATATATTAACTATAATAAACCTTCAATGGTTGGATTATGGGAATGTGTGGGGTGTCTCAAAGGAGAATCCATGCAACTGATACGGTTGATGTTAACTTTGGGGCACAAGAAAAATACCTATATGTATATCATTTATACTTGATAGTAGGAGTTGGGGTATTGACCCCTGGACAGTTGAAAATCCCCTTTTAACCTTCCAGTGGGCCCCTAAGCCATAGTTTTGTTTTCATGGATTCAACCAACTGCAGATAGCATAATATTGTAGTAGTAACTAGTGTAAAGAAAACACTAATTTGATAAGATTCATCCACCCCAATATTCATAGCACCATTATTTACAATTGTCAAGATATAGAAACAAACTAAGTGTTCATCAATAGATGAATGGATAAAAAAGATGTGATATATATATATATATATATATACACACACACACATACATACATACATACACAATGGACTACTATTCAGCCATAAAAAGAACAAATGTTGCCATTTGCAGCAATATGGATGGACTTGGAGGGCTTTTCGCTAAGTGAAATACATTAGACAGGGAAAGACAAACACTGTATGATATCACTTACATGAAATCTAAAAAAGTACAACAAACTAGTGAATATAACAAAAAAGAAGCAGACTCACAGATATAGAGAACAAACTAGTGATTACCAGTGGGGGTAGGGGGCAATATAGGGATGAAGCAGTGGGAGGTACAAACTATTGGGTGTAAGACAGGCTCAAGGATGTATATTGTACAACACAGGGAATATAGCCACTATTTTTTTTAATAATTGTAAATGGAAAATAACCTTTAAAAATTGTGTAAAAACAAAAAAACCCCATGTAAGTGAACTTTGGTAAGTGTAATGCACGCAGTTTAAACCCATGCTTTTCAAGGGTTAACTGTATTAAAAATCAAAATGGCTATAACAATACTATTCCCATCCTCAGCATGCATTACAATACTTACTTCTCAACTGAGTGCCAGATAACAAGAATTCACAGATAAAATATGAATCATAGAGAGGTCAAGTGACTTTCACATGGCCACACAGTATGTCAGAGATAGAACATAACTACATATTCTTCAGATTCCAAAGTGAGGGAAAAAATTATCCCAAGTAATTTTCCACTTTTAAGAATGTATTTAATTTCTCAACCATGGAAAATTAATTAATTTAATATGAGCTTATAAGATTGGAAGTGCATCAACTTTTATATTAATAGGACTTACCTTTGAATTATAGGATCAATGGCACATTGTATTTTTTTATATCCTTCTGTATTTTTTCGAGTATTCTAAATGGATGCTATTTTTTACTAATCATGAATATAAAATGTATAAAATTTGGAGTTGTTTCAACAAGGAGACAGACTGAGAAAAATATTGGTTATAATTCCATTACTGAGACTAATAACAATATTTATGATCAAATAAAAAGAGACACTCTTTCCTTTATTCTCACTCATGGTACTAAACCTTTTCCATTCCCACATTAAAATAACTACAATTATTTATATGAGGAAAATTTGGCCAATTTTAGAAGCAAGTATTGCATTATTGAGAAATATTGCACATTTGGTCTTTTGTGAATGAATATATTAATAACATAATCTAAAAAATATATATTTAAGGCCATTTCTTTGGTCTTGAACTCCATGAACTGATTTTGAGATAATAACCTTTGTCAAAGTGTATTGACTATATATGTCAATCTTCTTGCCTCTTAATTCTGTTCTGTTGATGTATATACACAACTTTACTCTCATGCCATGATTTCTTATTTTCTGTGGAATTTTCGTAATCCTTCAAATCAGTTACTGTAAGTCTTTCAGCTTTGTCCTTTTTAGTCAATATTATTTGGCTATTCAAGTTCTTTGTAATTCATATACATTTTAGAATCAGTTTGTAATTTTCTATGACAGTTCTACTGAGATTTTGCTTGCTTTACATAAATCTATAGAAAATTTTGGTGAGAATTAACATTTTAACAATATTTAATTAATAAAATATTAATATTTTAATAATATTAAAATATGATTCAGATATTCCTTCAATTCTAGCAAGAATGATTAGCAGTTTTTGGTGTACAGGTCTTGGACACATTTTGATTAAATTCATCTCTAGGTACTTTATGATTTGGGTGCTATTTTTAACGGGTTTTTTTGATTTTCAGTTTCTAGATGTTTGCTCACAGTATATTGATATATAACTGATTTTGTATATTGACCTTACTTATGTCCTGAAATCTGTGAAAATTGCTTAATAGTTTTAATGATTTTCTATAGATTCGTAAGGACTTTCCACCTAGATACGAGTTTCTCCATAGAGGTACTGTTGACATTTTGAGTGGGATAAATCTTTGCTGAGAAGAGTTGTCTTGTGTATTGTAGGATGTTCAGTAGCACCACTGGCCTGTGCCTAATACATGCCAATAAACACCCACCAACTGGACAATAAAACTCAACCATAAATGTTTCCTGATATTGCCAAATGTCCTTGGGAATGGGGAGGGAGGGAATCACCTCTGTTGAGAACCACTGATGTAGACTATTACATTTTTGCAAATAAACTACTTGAATAAAAATATCACACATTTTACTTCTATGTCCCTATACACCCAGTACCAGCAATGCATTGTTATTACTTCTGTAACCAGTATATTGTTCATTATACATTATGTTTTAGAGAGTTTTTTTTTAAGAGAAAGAGATTGAATGAGAGAATTTCATAATGATACATTTACTCACTTTTTGACCATTTCTGGAAACTTTGAATTCCTTTAATGTAGATCCAAATTTCCAGAGTATCACATTCCTTCTGCCTGAAGAGCCTGTCAGAAGACAGATTACTTTGGTTGCTATCAGTATTACAGCACCTTCCTGATTGTTTTGGTTAGGACTTTGATACAATATGGCAACACTCTGAATAAGATAATACATTTGGTAGTGCTTCTTTATGGCACAGTTTTTGACCACTACAAATAAATGCATTAAGAGATTGCCTTTGTTTTCTAGAAGGAGTTAGGCACTCAAATTTTATGTGTATTAAAAGTGAGAATTATTATAATAGAAGTGGCATTATTTGTTCTTCTTGTAGTAATGAATTTAGATAACTAACAAGGCAGAAAAATTATTTTAAAGAACATCCACCCTTACTGCATATGGTGACTGCAGATGGCCAGCTAGCGGGCAAAATCAAATCCAAGCAGTAGTTTCAAAGAAGCTTTTGAATTTCTGTCCTCACCTAAGAGTGGATTTCTGCATTCTAACTCTTCTAGTATGGAGAGAATATTGGCACCGGAACATTAACATCAGTTTCCTCCTCTGGAAATCTCAGGAAAGGGGAAAAAAAAAAAAGACAACTTTGATCTGCAGAGTTTTCAGGACAGTAAAAATGTGGTTGCTTTGAGAGCTGAAAGCAAAAGACTTTAAGGTTTACGGAGATGGGTATTTGGCTTATCCAAAATGATCAACTGTTTCGTTAGTATTTACATTTGGCCTATGTTTTCTCCCTGTGTTCCTAGAGGTATAGTGGGAGGGAAACCTTCAGTCAGGGATGAAGATCTTTGTTGCAATAGACAGGATGAGGGTTCAGAATTCTTTTATTTAACCAAAGTAGAAATAATATTCATATTTTAGTGTTTTCTGTGGAGTTTTCTTCCAGTATAGATTCTAGTTAAACATCTATATTTGCTTATGAAAAAAGCAGAAATACAAATAAATTAAGATAGGGATATAAATGAATGAATGGATAAATTAACAAATTCATGCTTCCTTTATACTTTATCAAAGCAACAGTAAAATCACAGCTATGGTTTAGATAACATGTATTTATGTTGACATGTGTTAATATATTTTCAAGGCCATTTTCTGGTTATCAAAATTGAATAAGAATAGCTGGAAATGTAGCCTTATTGATTCTCTGATAACCAAATTATGTATCATTTTTGGAAAGACTGAAGTTAGAAGAACTTCATTATCTGGAGTAATTCAACATGATCCCTAGAAATAAGAGCAGATTTAAAGGAATAATTGTAATTTTCCCTCTCATATCTCTTTTAACATGGAATGGCAGTATACATTTTTTTGCCATTTATAAGAATCTCTGAAGGAGGCATGTCAAAAATACAGCTCCATGTCCATCCAAAAGAATCTAATTTCACAGGTCTAGGAATTTATGCTTGCATCACATTGTTTTCCTTTCTTTTTCTTTATTATTTGGGCATATGCTCCTCTTCTGCCTACACACACAAACACACACATACACACACACACACACCACCAATGTTAAAAGTCTAAAATGTATTGTGAAATGTATTTTCTCATCTTTTCTCCGCGACCATAAAATCATACAAAAACATACATAAATATGAATATATGTAGATATATGTATATAGGGATTTTGAGGGTTTTCTCCCCAGATTGATATTTTAATAAACACATTTTCTTGCATTTTACTTTTTGGTCATTAGTACCTCATGAAAATCACTTCAACTGTTAGGACCTTTAATTATTTCAGTGGCTCTACAGAATTCATAGACCATGTCATAATTCATTCAGCCATTCTAAAAATTTTCAGCCGCAGAGCTAGTAACTGAGCCCACATTATCAGCTCCTTCTTAGCTTCATGAAGGGCAAGGAAAAGTAGTCACATGTTAGCGTTTCTACCAAGACTACCTACATCTGAAAGATCCAACTTATTTTACCTCTGTACAAGCCTCTACACAGCACAGTGTGTAGTGTACAATAACCACAGTAATTTTATCTGCCAGGACTCCTATGAAGCCCAAGATATCATTTAAAAGCTCTGCATTGCATTTTGTTGCTCTGGCATCAGCACAACAGCAAGAATCGAATCATTCTGAGTCATAAATGTTGTTTTTGTTTCTTTCATCCTACAAGGTCAGATAATAACTAAATCTAAGCTTCATTATATTTACATTTTTGTTGATGTCATTTTTAATATCTATGATTCAGTTGATTTGAGTTAGATTTGTCATTGCAGTTGTCTTTTTTACATTTTATCTATTTTTATCTATCTTAATTTTTGATTTTTTGTTTGTTTGCTTCACACATTTACATCTGCACATAACTAGGGGACTTCATGATGTACCATTCAAACCAGCACACTTTGAGGAGGAAAAAAGGCAGCATTCGTAATTTGGCTTCAGTGACAGGTGTAATCTTAGACTGTCTGGGGTAAACCTACATCATGGTAATTCCTAACTTCAAGCAACCACAGTTTGGTTCAAGAGAAGCAGAGAGAGTTCCATTCATAGAGGAGGAATGGGAAATCATGTTTAATCTGAGACCTTTCTGGAATTCTTTTGCCAATAACAACCATCTTATCAAGCTTCCTGGGTGTTCATATTTCATACAGTCAACATTTTAATTTGCATCACAACTATCAAAAAGTATATATGATGCAGAAGGAAAGTTGGGGGTACTAACTTCTACTTTAGAATTCTCTCATGGTTTCTCTACCAGATAGTCACTACGCACTCAGGCACTTAACTGTTTTTCCTGGCATCTGAGATGTGTATGCCAACATTTTATTCCAGGAAAATGTCGGCTTTTTTACTACACAGATATCTTCCATAAAAATTAATATTTAACCCTACCCTAGTGAGAGCTGAGCTCAGTTATAAAGAAAACTTTAGAGTATCTTTTTCCCCCTACTCTACTAATACTCACCACATAGCATAAGAAGGAGTCAGTCAGAAGAATGGTTCCTTTTTGTCTTCACCTGTCCATTTCGATTTCAGTCAGTTCTCCAAGATTCTCATCCTCGGGCTCCAAGATGTCAGTCTCCTAAACACATCAGATAGGGGAGAGTTAATTTTTCATGCTACTACTGATTGTGTTATTTTGTTCGTCACATAAGAGAGTTCAGCTACAGCTGGAATGATAGGAGAAACTTTATAAATAAAGATAGATTTGAAAGGCTAAGTTCTAGGATTTAAAATTTTATAAAAAAAATCCACAAGTTAATGGATCAAGGTGTTTGTTTATTTTCCCAGGAACAGAAAAGCTGGACAGTTTTGTGTTCTAGTATTTGGGAGCCTGTTTCTTCTTCTTGTCTTCATGGGGAGGAAGAAATCTGGGGCTTTGTAAATTTTGCCTGGGAGTCAAGATGGGAAAGGTAGTTTGCTCTTTAAGCATCCCATTGTCTTCTCTCCCCTCCTGTTCCCCAGAGATGGTGTACTGATGACACCACAAATTACATTTACCTTGTTTAAAATTTTTGACAATTTTGCATGGAAAATTTATCTCTTGCATGTAAAATATGTGTTATGTAATATTACTCTGATTTTAATCTGTTAGCTGTATTTGCAATTGTCTCCTTTGACTTTGGAGAAGTACACAGCTAAGAGGCAGCAGGTACTGAACCCATTTCATGCAACTCATACATATATTTGATGTTTTTACTTAGACAAATGCACTAAAGATTATAATCCTATTAAATAAACCATTAAAACAATTAAAATCAATACTCCCCAAATTATAGTATTTGTATATGTCATTAAATATTGGGATTTTATCAACTGAATTTCATAAAAATCGTGAGATATGTTACACCTAGTTCACCCTTCAGTTTCTACCCATTTAGCAATGTCAGCATTGAATCATATGTTGACAGAATTAAATTTGTTCAACTTCCACACTAAGTTTATTTTCCATTATTATTAATATGTATTTTCTGAGCTTTATAAATCCAAGAAATATTAGCTGTAAATGTGAAACCATTTGCTTCCTCCTGGAACATAATTCACTGTTTCCTTTCCATTTTCTGGTGTTCTGACCCAGGTCATAATACTCTTTACAACAGACTCTATTTTCAGTCTGCTTGAATTCAGGGACACATCAAGGTCAAATTTTGCAAGCAAGGATTTAGTTACATGTTTCAATAACTCTTGCAGAAGCGATAAGCTATCTGCCACAGCACACTTGTGGTTCTCCAATCTGATGTGGCACTCAGGGAACAACAGCTTTTGCTACAGATAGGGAAGGCCTCCCAGGACATGGAGCATTAACTCCTTCAGTTTATTTTTTGTAGCAAAGTATTTCAAAGTGACAGGAGATAAGAGAAAGTGAAGAAAATATTACTGTTATACTTCCATGTGCTTTATGCAAGGTAAAGTATAACAAGAGTTATTTATGTAAGAATTGTCATTGATTACTAAAATGTAATGTCATTGAAGAGGATTTTTCCATCTGATGACTTAAAAATGTGAAAAAAATATTGCAAATGTGAACATACTTATGTTCACAGAATTTTCAATTTATTCTGAGATGATTTTTGTTACTTTGTGCATTCTCATAGACCAGGGTATTCCTATGGGCCTTGTCATGTGGAGCATGAAGAAGATACCAAAGTAGTGCTAGTGGGATCAAACTTAAAATATAACCCATGGCAACGGTTTTCCTTAGCTTCATAATTTTCAAATAGATAATAAATATTTGAGACATTAGACGGAAAGAAGAAACTGGTAGCATGGTCTGATGTTTAAAATAGCCCTGAGTTCAGTAAACGTGAATGCAATTCCTTAAAAATGATCTGCTTTCCATACTCCCAAATCTCAAGTTGCATCTTGCCTTTTGGTTCTTTCTTTTCCTGTTAAAGTGTGTCAAGTGAAAAAATTTAACCAAGAATCCTTAACTCCAAAATCTGTTTTTTCTCTCTCTCAACTCTCCCTAGGAGAAAATATGTTATATGGTTGTTCAAGGTGTGTGACCATCTTATTGGGAGAGAGTTACTAGCTTTAGTATCAGAAGATTAAAATTTGAGACATCTGTAATTGTTCTTGTATTCATCTTTAACTGAATCTAAGTTTGCATTGCCATAACTTCTAAGGCCTTCCTCTTTCCATGGAAGAAGCTAGTCTCCCTCTGACGTGACATTTTACCCATATTTGGTCATAGTTAATGAGAAGGTCCCTATGTATCCTTGAGATTTTTCACCATTAATAATTGAGAGTTCCAATCCCTTTTCCCCTATGTAATGATTTCCTCAAATTTAAAACCTATATGTCCTACTGTTCACAGTTCTAAGCTTTGAGTCATTATCAAATACCATTAAAATCAAGTTAAAAATATAAAATAATAACCTTAAAAGAGAGAGCAACTGGCATTTTGTTATTCTCATAATTCTATTTCTCATATTTTGTGAAAGAGTAATTTGGGTATCCTCAAAAATTCACTGAAAAATCTAGTACCTATGAAATAGGGAAGCAGTTACAAGGGAAGTAGGTGAGATAATACAGAAAGTGAGTGAGAATCATTTAAGGGAACTCTAAATAAAAAAGCAAAACAAATTTCTATAAGCATGGCAACAGACACTTTTTAAATTAACGTAAAGGAAACAAAATCATCCTTTTCCTCTATAATACTAATAATAGACTCAGAAAAATCCAAAAGATTTTTTGATAGAATATGAACTGAGTAAATAAATTCCATGGTGGAACGAGGGCATGAAAGGTGACCAGACTAAGCACTTTACGCTGCAGCAACATGTGATTCACATGCGTATTTGAAAATCTGTACATTATTAGCATTATTTACCCTTCCTAAACTATTATGATTAAGAATAAAATTGAAATGTATTCATCAAAAATACACTTGTAATATAAAACTGTACCTTCAAAATTAGAAAAACTACAGAAATCAACACCACAATATGCTCCAAATACTTGTAGCCATGTCCTTGCTAGGTGTTTTTATTGGGCAGAAAGAATAGGCATGATCAGAGTACTTCAGGTGAGACCACCTGCTCTACTAAAAGGGACATTGCCTGGTGCTCAGCCAGGCTGAAAATAATAAATTTTAAATTATTACTATTAAACATTAATAATTTTAAATAATAACTATTACAATTATTATTATTATGACATTTTTATTTTCCTCATTAAAGACAGATTTTATAACAATACTCTATGATGAGGAAATAATTGGTAGCTTGAATTTTTAATTTGAAAAGCATGTCATATATTTTCCCCAAATTAAAATAGAACTTTCTGAATACTTCCCCTATTATATGTGAAGTGTATTCTTAATTATTAAAGCCCATGTAAATAACTATTTTAAAAAGCCTTAAGTAGAATATTAAATAGTTTTAACAACTAAGAATGTAATTTTTAACAATTAAAAATCAAACTAAATTGCATTAACTAGTGAAGCAAATAACTGGAGTGTTAATAAAACAGGTTGACATAGCAGGTAGACAATAAGAGTAAGGCTTCTTTACCTTCTTATATGAGAATCTTTAAGTGCAATGAATTAAGTAATTTTCTGTATTGCCTCTATGAGCTAACACAAGTGAGTAACTGGACTTCTTATTCCATTCAAGTTTTGACAGTAATGTGATTTGACAAGCAGGCAAAGGATTATTTTTCTTTGCCCAGAGGCTATTGTCTTTAAACACATGTTATTTCTAAAGGTTTCACAGATATATTTTAATTTAAAATTTTACCAGGTCTTTAATTTAAAAACTAGTGTCATAAAAACAATGAAATTGTCAATATATGCTTTTCAATCAAGTCAATAGCTAAGGTCAAGAAAAGTCACACAGGAGGCATACAGAAGTTGAAAAAGAGTAGATTCTTGGTGCAATCAGTGTCCAATTTTCAGGTTATGTCTGATCATGATTAGTTTATTAAGCATGAAATTTCACATTCTTCCTTTGGGGCCATGGTTATGGATCATATACTTAGTGTTAAATATAAAACTACGATCCTTCAAATGATCTACATTTTTATCTCGTATTTTCAATTTTGTCATCAAATGTTAAAAATAAATTCTACAGTTTGCCTTAAGAATGCCTGAATACACATTTCAAAAAGAGCCTCATTTTTCTGTTCCTAAATGGAGCGTGAAATATGTCAATATTTTATTAATGAACAATCTCTACTAGCAGATTCTTTAGGAGAGATGTATGCCATACTCCAATAATCCACTGATTCTTTCATCTTTTATAATGCACTATTTCTTGTTAGTCAAGATCTTGATGAAGTTTTTTGAATCTCAAATGTCTTAGGAGTCTAAGATACTGATTTAAGAGTCTAAGAATTGTGAAAATCCTAATGCTGTTCCATGAAACTCAAGTTCCTTTACCTCTCTTTTTGTGTCAGTTATATTCTGATACTTTACAAGAGGTGCAGAGTTTTAAGGTGACACTTGCCTGCTAGGCAGCAACTGGGATCTTCACACAGTACAGGACAACAATCATTATTTTAACTTGGGTAGGCCTGTTTAAACCTTTCTTCAACTCTGAAAGGCATACTGCTTTTCATTTTCCCAGGGTGTTTTTATCTTTCTTATTATACAATAATAAGGAATGAGCAAGTCACTGAGGTCCTTCTAGGAGAGGACTTTCAAAGTGCACACTGCAATTCATTAATGATTGTGAAATCCATGTAGCAAGGATTTATAGAGTTTGGAAATCAGAATGATTTGTTAACTTAAAATAAGAAAGAATGAACTAAAATACAAAATTAAATATTAGAAGGCATCAACCAAAGAATATATTGATTTTGTGAATTCTGGGTCATAATATAAAATACATATTTTCAAGTGGTCAGTAGAAAAACAGAGAAAAAGGCAAAGCCTCCAATCTGGAACATGTATGAAGCAATCTAGAATATGTGCTGAAAAGAACTTTTCATGCGTGCACACATACACATAAACACAAAAAGATACAAGAATACTTTCAAATTTAAAAAATTCAATTGAAAGAATGAAATTAACCTTACTGAGTATCTAATGGGTCAGGGACTATACTAGATGCATTCACGTATTTAGTCATCAGAGTTATTCAAAATGTATTATGCTTTTAGTATTTAAGAATGAGGCAGACAGATTCAGATAGTTTATGCAGGTCAAAGATTTCCTAATTTTCCAAGTTGGGAGCTAAATCCAGGGGTGGCTCCACTGCCTTTACCATACTGGTCTGACATCCAAAGCATTTATTTCTCTGCCAAGAGATTTATCTTCTTTTTGGTCCCAAGTCCACCAGTGTGCCTTTGATCACTGCCTAATCGGTAGGTGGCCACGAGGCTCACTGTCATATGATGCCTTGCCTCTCCCACTAGATGCCTCTGTTTTATCAAACGTTTACACCTATCATCTTTTATTCTTGAAAAATCAGATATGATTTTCTGTGTTACTAATAAACAGTATAATTGTTTTTAAGAATCCAATTATTACCAATCGACAGTGAAGTAAATAATTATAAAGTACTTAGAAAATTCCCTGACACTTCATAGGTTAACAATAAAAATATTCTTCCTATGCAATACTCAATATGTAATAAATTTAGGTTGAAATAAATACTTTTCTGCCCGCTAAATATAATCAATCACAGGAAGTAACAGGGCTTATCCATTTCAAATTTTGATATGATCTGGAGAGTAGGCAAATATTTTTTTTCTTGGCCCAACAGCTACTGTCTTTAGATACTATCCATTTTATTATAGCTCATCCTGCATATTTCAAATTTGAGTTTTACTGAGTCTTTAATTAAGAACGAGAAACATCTGAGTGAAGTCTGAAGTCAAGCCTGAAAGACAAGCATCACATTAAACTCAGATTTTCCCTTCTCTTATAAATTAGGGAATTGTTCTTTGACTGAATTTTTAAGTTATCTTTTATCAGCAGGATAATCCCAATATCTGCCCCAGGAGGAAACTGTTTTCTCAGACAAATAGACACCTATCTGGATGGAAGAGACATCCCAGGGTGGCCTCAATCTGCTGGACATGGTATCTCTTTGCCTAAATATCCATTTAAATCAAAGGCTCCTTGTATATTCAAGACCTAAATCTATACTTTTAAAGAATTAAAGAATTTTTAAATAAATTAGTCAATTATTAACGTCCCTGCTATCACAAACAGTTCTTCAATCCTAAAATTTTGTTACTTCAAATTTTTAATATAGCCAGATACAGTGAAAGCAATAGAGTATTTCAAATGCATCATTTTAAAGAATCATGTGTGTGTCTATATATGTGTGTGTGTATAGATATATGCATATATATATATATATATATATATATATATATATATATATATATATATATATATGCAATCTGATTTAATTCTACCTAGATTCAACTATAATCAAAGTGCAACTTTAAATCATGAGAGTTATCACTATAGATATGGGCACATCAGAGTGATTGCTCTGGCTCAGTTATTAAGGGAAACAGCACCTGCTCTAATTCAGAGAAGTATCAGGAAAGAGCAGAAAGAGGATCCACCAGGTGGTGGTAATTAGAACCTAAGCAAGGCAATCAGAAACTCAACTCAATGTAGGCTGTCTTCTAACCACAGAGAGACTGAGTTTATGGCAACACTGCCCAAGTCCCCACTTCTACATTCAATCCCCCTATTTTGTTGATTTTTTTTTAACTTGCAAGGTGTTCTTACATTCCCTTTAATCAGATCTTTCATTTGTAGAAAGAGTGCAGGTAAAGAGCAACCCAGAGCATGTCTGAAAACCAAGAGAAATTTTTGCCAAATAAACTGAGTTTTTAAAATCTGCTCAATTTGGCCCCCGCCATATAACTCTTCTGTTATTCCTTCTCCATGTCGCCTGTCTCTTGGGGATATTTTTTAACCCTACCTGCCTTGTAAACTGCAATGATATCAGCGGATATAACCATCTTGGGAGCTGAACAGTTTTTCCAGTTGACTTCTGGCTTATTGCTGATCTGTCACAAGGGTGATTTTAAATCTCAAGTATTCATAGTCTTTTTCCTCCAATCTGTGGATATTTTGACAATGTAATTCTCACAAAAACTGCAGTCAGCTTATTAATGTTATTAAAATTACCTTGAGGTGCTAATTATATATTATATTTATATATTCTTTACAGACATAACTCTTGTTTTTGTAATAGTTCCTTATTGTAAACATGCACCTCTTCCAACCTAACTATAGGTACCTCACGTGTATAAGATTTCACAGAAGAGCCACATTTTCAAGCATATTTTCAATTTAAAAGATTTACTGGCTGCCTCAAACTTAACAGGGCATTTAATCTCTTCAGAGTTGCCATATATTGCACTCCCTGGTTAACAAACTCCAAGGCTCTGATATTTTTTGCTTATAAGATTTTTGAGGAATACTCTAGGAAACACCACCATTAAGGGATGTTTTAAAATCAAGTAAATATTCTCCCAACCACAATAACTATCACTGTTGTCATTTTTGGTACTTCACTCATCCATCATCATAATAAAAAGCCTTCTCTTTTATGATGCATGCCATTTGGATATGTATGCCATCATCTCCCCTTCTTAATGCTTCCACCTATTGAACTTCTAGTTATAATACTGAGTTGAAACAAATACTTTGATAATTGGTCTCAAGTCTTCCTGTCCATTGCACAGTATGGCACCAGTATGTGTGGTATGTGTAGGACATGGCAAACTATGCCCTCTCAGTTGAATTCCTCTTCTCCTTGTCACCTCATCCATCTGCTCCCATGGGTAAATTCTTAAAACAACTTCCTATTCTCAGTAAGTTAACTATATCATTTATATAAAATAGGAGACAGAAGCCATCACATAGGATGTTCTCAACTTTTAACTACTAGATTATGAGATCTGTGGCATGTGTACCTGTCATATGCTTCCTCCCTTCTGTTAGAAAAAGAGGAATTGTTACTCTCCTAATACAAAAACAAATATTGTTTATGTACTACCCTTGTTCTGCAATCAAGTTCGAACACACACAACCCTTACCTTTTCCTCTCCTTCACTGACAACACACCTAACTATCTACTACACTTCTCCTCATATCATGCCAATAAACTTGTCTTTGGCCAATAGCCTCGATATCAATAAAGCCAAGATATGTTTACCTTTCTTAAACTTTTTTTTTTTTAACTCACAAGTGCATTTAACACTACCGTTCACTATTGTTTTTGGAAATACTATCTGTTCTTGAATTTTGTATTACCATGTTCTACTACTTTCTCTCCTACCTTCTCAATCTACATTGTGTTTTCCTCTCTCGCTTCCCTGGCCATTAAATACTAAAATATTTCAATGACTGGTTCCAGGCCCTTTTCTCTGATTTCCCCATATGCTCCCTAAAGAAAATATAAAATACACTGAAACTTCACTACTTACGGATATTAAATTGCTAATAAAATATTTTTTATCTCTAGTCTAGACTTGGTATCTGAGTTTTAGTTGTATAAACCTGTCTTCTTAGTCACTCTATCAGAGTATTTCATAGTCCTTTTGTTTATCATTCTATCCCAGCCAATACTGGCTCTCTTGCAAAGTGTTCTATGTCACTGAATTTTACTATTATGCATGCTGTTATGTGTAGTTTTACCCTTAGAATGATCTTTCCCTTATGTTATTTACTACTTTAAATTTTACATTATGCACCTGCTTCCCCTAACCTGCTCCTTAATCCCTCGATTTTTCCAAGAACAAAGCAATCCTGAACAAGACATCATACATAAGATCTTCACACATACTGCTTCTCTTCCTGAAGTGCTAACTTTCACTTTTTCTCCAGAGCCCAGGTCCACTTTAATCATCTTTACAAATGTCAACTTATCAATTGATTCAGGGGTTAGAGGTGATTTAAGGGATGGTACAACCAGGAACCCCCATGTCACAATTATTTTTTTGGTACAATAAGTATGCTCCATAGTTGCATTACCTAACAGGAGGCCTGGGTCGGCTCTGTCCTTATTATCTCTGGGCATGACTGGAAGTCTGAGAGTCACTCTTCGTGAATATAAAGATAAGATGTGCTAGCCAGTAATTTATAATGATGTTTAATGTTCAACACTTCCCTTGAGACAGCCTGTACTAGATTATCTACATTGTTTGCAGAGGTATAAATTGATGGTCTGCACCTCGTTTAACTAGTTACACAGCCTGGCTTTAAGCAGTATGAACAGTGAGGTATAAAAGACCCCTCAATGGATTTGTACTGGATTATCTACATTGTTTACAGAGGTATAAATTGATGCTCTGCACCTCGTTTAACTAGTTACACAGCCTGGCTTTAAGCAGTATGACCAGTGAGGTGCAAAAGACCCCTCAATGGATTTGAGTCTTGGCTCCCCTGAAACTAAGACAAGTGGCACAGATTTCAGTAGTTAATTGTCTAAAACATAAAGTGTGTCCTCTACCACTGTAGAAGGACCTTGGAGCTCTACTTGGAGATTTTTACACCACTCCAAGTATCTGTACTCTCTCCTGTTGGCTGTATCCACTGGTATTATTAAAGTCATACTGGAATACATCCCATGAGGTTTTAAGGATCCTGTCTTTTATTAAAACTCTGTAAACAACTCAAAATTGTACCCTAAAAAATTGAGATAATATTTCATCCTAAATTGAAAAATATTCCTTTATGTTGGTACAAGATCAAGAGTTAACTCAAAACTGATACTTACTATAAATAGGAAAACAATCATTACTGAAATCCTATTTTATCAAGATTATTTGAATATCTCCTAGTAATATACTAGATGAAGTAAACAAAAAATTTATAAGAGCTAATTCCTAACCTTGAAGAAGACTAAACTTACTATATAATGCTTCCCTGTTATATTCCAGGGGTTATGATACTCACTGAAATGCATGTTAATGATGTGAGAGATAAACATTGCCTTTTTCATATGTAATATTTGGAGGGTAACCTAATTACTTAATTCATTATAATAGTATCATCATATATTTCTTGATTTTCTGCAAATATCATGATATAATAGGTATATATATGCATATATCTGTGCTAGTGTTGTAATATAAACGGTACAATTTTAATCCTTTCAAACTCCATGTACTTATAATTTCACCTCAATGTACCTATGATAAAAACAATCAAAAAGTAAAGAACAATGCATGTACAATGATATTTAGCACACTTTTACTAAAATAGAAGCAACTGAAGTATAGAATAAAAGTCAACTTGTTAGGTATGTCACAGTTCATTTCTATGATGAAATAAGCATTTATTTAAAATAATAGCATAAAAAACTAATGACAAAATTTCTATAATAAATGAGATGATGAAAAAGTGCTGACTGAAGAAAGGTCAGTGACTTCACACAATTTAAAATATGTATGCTTTTTATTTAAAAGCCTGAATAAGTATATAAAATATATATAATATTTATGCCTGGTGCTGGGGTTACATGATTTTAATACCTTATGTAAATATATGCATTTAGAAATTTTATCTACTATACATATATTACTTCTACAACTGAAAAATAATATTTCAAAACATACAATGGAAAAGAAAATTTAAGTTTTTTTTTTAAAGAGAAAGAATTGTAGCTTTCAAAATTTCTGTATCTATGATGAGGTTTAATAAGTAATTTTACATGTGATATATTTAATAGATAATTCTTTTCTCTATATTTTCTTTAAAGATCTTCAGCACTATTGGAAAGTTTAATTACAGCAAAACTTATAATAGGTAATTTGGGGAAGAAAAAAGGACTGTACTATTCTAAAACTTAATATTTATGTACGATATTATAGCTTATGTAAAATACTGATCAACTGGTCATATTTTTAATTTGTGTGGAATGGGACATTTTATGACTCTTTACATTTTTCAAAAGTATGATATGTATACATTTAATTTTTAATTGCTCTATAGACTTAATAATTCCCTTCTCTGAAATATAGTCAGCAGCCTTGCAAAGAGATATTTCATTAATTAAATTATTAGTTACTCTAATTCAAAAATTATTCAAGAAGTATTTGTGAAAACTCAAATCATAAGTGGGAAATTATTAGCAGTATATATACTCTGAACTTGGTCTCTTTATAAACATTTGGATGGCTGTTGATGTTTCCTCCCACTCTGTGTTCATCTGAAGAGACAGAAAATTACTGCTGCCAAGAAAATAATCCATTTTCATTGAGCCTTCCTTATTTCCCCTGTGTCTGTGAAATATATTCTGAAAATCTAAAACAATGTTTTATGCAAAAGTAAAGTATGAATGTTGTTGATTTGATTGCTTAATGTGATGCCTCTACAAAGGGACAAATAAATAATATTCTGCAACACAAGACTCATGGACAAAGTAGAAATACAAGTTTCTTATCTATTTCTTTTTGAGGCTAAAAAAATTAAGTTTACTTATCCTATAATCCAGTGGAGGTTTGCCTTTGCCAACATTTATTGTATATAGCTATATTTTTAATGTTAAGTCTCCTTTCAGTGGTTCTGTAATTTATCAACCTAATGATCATTAGGCATACTCCATAGTTTGTGTGCAATGGGAATGTGTAATAGTTAATCCAGTATTCTATAAACAAAATATTCTACTTTTTCCCAAACCACACTACAATTTTAAACAATATGATCAGAAGGAATAGAACACAATAAAATAATAACTTTAAGATACTAATGAAATTTTAATTACACCATTAAGAATTATTTTGCAGGAAGCTTTCTAGTTTAATCGGTCAATCAAATTATTAAAAAAAAACAATAAGGAAATTGAAATTTACTTATGCTCACTATGTTGCACATAATTCCTTAAAAGTTAAAAAGCTTTTCCAGGTAGATTTAATGTATAGATGCTTGTATATATGTATCTTTATGCATATGGATTCATTATGCAATATAGATTATCTTTAACTAAATTATACTAATCAATAGCAAATATTGTTTTTTTGTATTGCATAATCTATTAGGACTATATTAAGACTTTAGTCAAGTGAATTACAAAAGGTATGGTTTAAAATACTTACACAATAATTTATGTTGTATTATTCAATACAAAAATCTCATCATATCTTGAAAACTTAAAACACTGCATAAATACATACACACAAACACATACACAAATAAACATCCTAAATTTTTTCTGTTGATCTAATTACATGAATATAATTTTAAATATTTTTACTATAAACATAGTCTCAAGAAGCACTATAGGGCTAAAAGTTGGAAAACAAAATGTACTGTGTACATGAAGCTAGTTACAAATTTTAGAGCAGCAGTGATTAAAGCATGTTTCTCAGAACATAAACCCCCTGAGATGTACTTAGAAAAATACAGTCTTAACATCAAATGCTTTGGAGACATGTTGCACAGAATAGAAGTGAATAAGAATGCAGACCATCATATTAAACATGTATCAAAGATATTTAGGAGGTGTGATCACTATAGTTTTGTGCTCAGATGGTTGGTTTGAGCAAAACAACAACAATAACAACACACACACAGACACAAATCCTTGACTATGAATGGAGAATAGCTGAGATAAATGCTAGAGTGGAGGGTAAGGAAAGATTGGAAGGTCAGGATAAAACGCATTCTTTAGAAAACAAATATTTCTTGAACATTGCTTTATATCAAATCCAGAAGTAGGTAACTAAATCAGACATGTTGACATTATTCACATCATTAAAACTCATACATAGATTAAATACTATTAGAAACACAAATTATCTCAGTTCCCAATCTAGCTTTGGTAAAATTTAAAATTATATTATCATATTAAATTTACTTTGGGATTAAATGGCTAGCCACAAAAATAATGGACACAACAGAGACACTATATCTAGACTTCATCCAATTTCCTCTATCTAAATGTTCATGGCACTGATAATTGCTTTAACAAATCTTATTCAATTATAGTAAATGTAGACTAATATCTCAAGGTGACATTATAAAGGGATTACCTTAGCAATCACTGTTGACATTATAAAATTATTATAGATAAAAGACAATGGGCACATTTAGAAGAACAAAATACTTTCATATATTTTTCTTAACCAAGATTAAAGTAACTCTTTCATGGATACAATAAAGGAAAAAAAAGGTAAAATTTGTAAATTAAAAAAATTAGGAAACCAGGTTGTCTTAGGAAAACAAGGAAAGAAAGGTAAATCAGAGATCTGTATTGTTCCCAGTGGCCAACTTGTCTGGAGCCAATCCTCCCAAGGAGTTCTAGTATTAAAAATGCTTCTTGGGATTTAGTATAGAGCTTTGCATATTATAAGAAGTATAAAATTTTAGCTACATAAACATTTTGCCAAAATCAGGCAGAACCAGGAACCAAACAATTTAATAAGCTCCTATGGCAGAAACATTCTCAGCTATATAAAAGTTGGGGGTAATAAATTGAAAACTGCCCCTCCTCCAGAGACTACCTTGTCTCTGAGCTCTTGCTAATCCTGGAAGAACAGAAATAGTAAATACATGTGTTTTAACAATGTACCAAGGTTGTTTGCTCCTGAGTACATCCGCGAACATGGAATTATTCTGCCATAATAATTGTTAATAAAATATTTTAAAAAATAGAACAAGCAGAGTGAAAGTAAGACCTTGAGACACATAAAGAAGGCCATGGAGGTTTTTCCTGTCTTTACACTCATCCTCCCTATTCACAGTTCTGATCCTGATGTTAGAACATGACTCTTCCTCTCACTTCAAACTTCCTGAATGAAAGGATAACCTTTTCTCATTTCAGCACCTCTGTCACCTAAAATAGTAACTCACACATTGAAAACAATAAATGGATGTTTGTCAAATCAGGCAGAAGTGTAGGAAGTTTCAAAAATACTAGGAATGATTTAGGAACGAACAATGAGATTCAGGATGAGTTAAGATAAAGGAAAATCTAGTGTGAATTGTGATGCACAATGTGAATATAAAGTTTTTAGTGTTAATGTAATACATATTTCAAACATCCAAAATCTAAACAGAGAAACTGCTCATTTGTCATAAATGGTAAGTTTGCTATAAAACCGTAAAATTCGTGGAAGACCTTGCATCTGTCTGATCATAGTCTCCTAATTTTATAAAAAGTATATCCTATTGTGTATGTATGTGTAGAAAAAACCTCTCCTAACCTTTTTGTATGTCTCCTTATTTATATACAAATCATGAGAGCATTTTAACCTTCCTATGTAATACTTGGTAATCTATGTCTTCATGTTTAACCTATATTTTAAAATATTTGACTATAAATCAATTGAATAGCCAACATCTTAAAAAGATGTTTTCAATATTCACCAAAACAAAAAAATACTGTGCACCTTCTAAAATAAAATGCTTCTTAGTAACTTTTAAAAAAATTAAAATATATTGTTTTCATTCCCCATATTTTTTCAAAATACCAATGTGTGAATATTACATTCTACAACAAAGATAAAAACAAATAATATAAATACTGATATAAACATTTTATATGTTAAATCTAAATAATATGATTTTCACATTAAATAGATGTTAAATAAATTTTAAATGAAAATAAATTAAGTAAAATAAATAAAAATAAACTAAAAATTTAAATTAAGTAAAAATAAAACTATTTTTAAGAAGACAAATCACTGATTAATAAGCCTAAATATTAATTTGAGATTCTCTTTTTTCAAATTTTTTTTTATTTTTTATTGATTTATAATCATTTTACAATGTTGTGTCAAATTCCAGTGTTCAGCACAATTTTTCAGTCATTCATGGACATATACACACTCATTGCCACATTTTTTCTCTGTGAGTTATCATAACATTTTGTGTATATTTCCCTGTGCTATACAGTGTAATCTTGTTTATCTATTCTACAAATTTGAAATCCCAGTCTATCCCTTCCCACCCTCCTCCCCCTGGTAACCACAAGTCTGTATTCTCTGTCTGTGAGTCTATTTCTGTCCTGTATTTACGCTTTGTTTTTGTTTGTTTGTTTGCTTTTGTTTTTTAGATTCCACATATGAGTGCTTTCATGTGGTATTTTTCTTTCTCTTTCTGGCTTACTTCACTTAGAATGACATTCTCCAGGAGCATCCATGTTGCTGCAAATGGCATTATGTTGTTGGTTTTTATGGCTGAGTAGTATTCCATTGTATAAATATACCACCTCTTCTTTATCCAGTCACCTGTTGATGGACATTTAGGCTGTTTCCATGTTTTGGCTATTGTAAATAGTGCTGCTATGAACATTGGGGTGCAGGTGTCATCCTGAAGTAGATTTCCTTCTGGATATAAGCCCAGGAGTGGGATTCCTGGGTCATATGGTAAGTCTATTCCTAGTCTTTTGAGGAATCTCCACACTGTTTTCCATAGTGGCTGCACCAAACTGCATTCCCACCAGCAGTGTAGGAGGGTACCCCTTTCTCCACAGCCTCTCCAGGATTTGTCATTTGTGGATTTTTGAATGACGGCCATTCTGACTGGTGTGAGGTGATACCTCATTGTAGTTTTGATTTGCATTTCTCTGATAATTAGTGATATTGAGCATTTTTTCATGTGCTTTTTGATCATTTGTATGTCTTCCTTGGAGAATTGCTTGTTTAGGTCTTCTGCCCATTTTTGGATTGGGTTGTTTATTTTTTTCTTATTGAGTCGTATGAGCTGCTTATATATTCTGGAGATCAAGCCTTTGTCGGTTTCACTTGCAAAAATTTTCTCCCATTCCGTAGGTTTTCTTCTTGTTTTACTTCTGGTTTCCTTTGCTGTGCAGAAGCTTGTAAGTTTCATTAGGTCCCAATTGTTTATTCTTGCTTTTATTCCTTCTAGGAGAAAATTTTTGAAATGTATGTCAGATAATGTTTTGCCTATGTTTTCCTCTAGGTTTATTGTATCTTGTCTTATGTTTAAGTCTTTAATCCATTTTGAGTTGATTTTTGTATATGGTGTAAGGGAGTGTTCTAGCTTCATTGCTGTACATGCTGCTGTCCAGTTTTCCCAACACCATTTGCTGAAGACACTGTCTTTATTCCACTGTATATTCTTGCCTCCTTTGTCAAAGATGAGTTGACCAAAAGTTTGTGGGTTCATTTCTGGGGTCTCTATTCTGTTCCATTGGTCTATATGTCTGTTTTGGTACCAATACCATGCTGTCTTGATGACTGTAGCTCTATAGTATTGTCTGAAGTCTGGGAGAGTTATTCCTCCAGCCTCTTTCTTTCTCTTCAGTAATGCTTTGGCAATTCTAGGTCTTTGATGGTTCCATATAAATTTTATTATGATTTGTTCTAGTTCTGTGAAATATGTCCTGGGTAATTGAATAGGGATTGCATTAAATCTGTAGATTGCCTTGGGCAGTGTGACCATTTTAACAATATTGATTCTTCCAATCCAAGAGCATGGAATATCTTTCCATTTTTTAAAGTCTTCTTTAATTTCCTTCATCAATGGTTTATAGTCTTCTGTGTATAATTCTTTCACCTCCTTGGTTAGGTTTATTCCCAGATATTTTATTACTTTGGGTGCTATTTTAAAGGGGATTGTTTCTTTACTTTCTTCTTCTGTTGATTTATCGTTAGTGTAAAGAAATGCAACTGATTTTTGAACGTTAATTTTGTAACCTGCTACCTTGCTGAATTCTTCAATCAGCTCTAGTAGCTTCTGTGTGGACCTTTTAGGGTTTTCTATATATAGTAACATGTCATCAGCATATAATGACACTTTTACCTCTTCTTTTCCAATTTGGATCCCTTTTATTTCTTTCTCTTGCCTGACTGCTGTGGCTAGGACTTCCAGGACTATGTTGAATAGGAGTGGTGATAGTGGGCATCCTTGTCTTCTCCCAGATTTTAGTGGGAAGCTTTTGAGTTTTTCACCGTTGAGTACTATGCTGGCTGTAGGTTTGTCATATATAGCTTTTATTATGTTGAGATATGTTCCCTCTATACCCACTTTGGCGAGAGTTTTTATCATAAATGGGTGTTGAATTTTATCAAATGCTTTTTCTGCATCTATTGAGATGATCATGTGATTTTTGTCCTTTTTCTTGTTGATGTGATGTATTACATTGATTGATTTGCATATGTTGAACCAGCCTTGTGTCCCTGGGATGAACCCCACTTGGTCATGATGTATAATCTTTTTTATGTGTTGTAGGATTCTATTTGCTAAAATTTTGGTGAGGATTTTGGCGTCTATGTTCATCAGTGATATTGGCCTATAATTCTCTTTTTTTTGTAGAGTCTTTGCCTGGTTTTGGTATCAGGGTGATGGTGGCTTCATAGAATGAGTTTGGGAGTATTCCCTCCTTTTCAATCGTCTGGAAGAGTTTGATAAGGACTGGTATGAGTTCTTCTTTGTATGTTTGGTAGAATTCCCCGGTGAAGCCGTCTGGTCCTGGACTTTTATTTGTAGGGAGGTTTTTAATTGCTATTTCTATTTCCTTTCTAGTGATCGGATTGTTCAAGTGTTCAGATTCTTCTTGATTCAGTTTTGGTGGACAGTATGTTTCCAGAAACTTGTCCATCTCCTCTAGGTTATCCAGTTTGGTTCCATATAGTTTTTCATAATATTCTCGTATGATATTCTGTATTTCTATTTTGTGTGTTGTAATTTCTCCATTTTCCTTTCTTATTTTGCTAATTTGTGCTCTCTCTTTTTTCTTCTTTGTGAGTTTGGCCAGAGGTTTGTCGATTTTATTTACTTTTTCAAAAAACCAGCTTTTGGTTTGGTTGATTTTTTTCTGTGGTCTTGTTAATCTCTATTGTATTTAATTCCTCTCTGATCTTTATTATTTCCTTCCTTCTGCTGCTTTTTGGGGCTTTTTGTTCTTCTTTTTCTAATTCATTCAGGTGGTGGGTTAAATTGTTTATTTGAGATCGTTCTTCTTTTTTGAGGAAGGCCTGTATCACTATAAACTTCCCTCTTAGCACTGCCTTTGCTGTGTCCCATAGGTTTTGAGTGGTTGTGCTTTCATTATCATTTGTCTCAAGGTATTTTTTAATTTCAGCTTTGATTTCCTCATTGATCCATTGTTTTTTCAATAACATATTGTTTAATCTCCATAGTTTCCTTTTTTTCTCCTTTGTTTCTCTGTTGTTGA
Organism: Camelus bactrianus; assembly: GCF_048773025.1. Lineage (NCBI taxonomy): Eukaryota > Metazoa > Chordata > Mammalia > Artiodactyla > Camelidae > Camelus > Camelus bactrianus. Next base: position 40,011,299 of record NC_133540.1, read on the forward strand.
TTTCTAGTTTCATGGCATTGTGGTCAGTAAAGATGCTTGAGACAATTTCTATCTTCTTAAAATTGTTGAGGTTTCTTTTGTGCCCAAGTACATGATCGATCCTGGAAAATGTTCCATGTGTACTTGAAAAGAATGTACATCCTATTTTTGGGGGGTGTAATGCTCTGAAAATATCCACCAAATCTAGTTTTTCTATTGTAGTATTTAATTTCTCTGTTGCCTTGTTTATTTTCTGTCTGAAAGATCTGTCTAGTGATGTTAATGCAGTGTTAAAATCTCCAACTATGATTGTATTCCCATCAATATCCCCCTTTATCTCTGTTAGTAATTCTTGTATGTACTTAGGTGCTCCTATCAAATTTTTCATATAAAGTATTTTTAAAAACATCTGAAAGTTTAATTTTACCACTGACGGACAATGGCAAAGAAGGAGGGAGACATGAATGTGTATAAATATCAAAGTATATAAAAATTTGTGTAGCAAGAACCCAGAAAGAAGATACAGCTTAGCTTTTATTTTGATAATGAGAGTCTATTCATCTTTGTTATTATGAACAGGGACATAGACTTCACGTTATGTATTTTAAGAAAATTATACTTTAATCTTGATGTGTAGTCAAGTTTAGTAGTAGCATAACTCTACTAAATAACATAGTAAGACTTGGATGAATTGTATTTTAGGAATACCATTGCAGTTTCCTTCATTCAGGAAATTTATCATTCACGGAATATGATTTGGAGCTTCTGTGGCATTTATAAAGCAGTTGGCATATATTTGAAGTAAGTTGCCAAGTTTCTTACTCTAATTCTGACAAGCAAGGCTTGTGAAAATAAAGACCCATGTATGTATCTTCCCCACATCAATCTGCTAATTGGAGATTAATTTATGGTAAGAAAGACATTTTAAAACAACTAACTGAAATTGGAGGGGAGACTATCAATTATTCAAATGGTAATGTGAATGCATTTAATTAAAAAATTTTAAATGCTTATCTGCTAGCAGCAAAAAGTCCTAAGCAATGAAGTCTGTTAATCATAGGAGGTAAATAATCTCCAAGAATATTTCCTTTTACTATTTGTGTTAAACAATTTCCAATCAACAGAGCCCTTCTCCAAGTTGCTTTCCTGGCTCAGATTATTAAGGACAGGATAAATTGGCACTAAGTATCCATTTCAAATTTGGGATACTGCACATTCTTTTCCTGTAGACACTGGAGATTTATAGGCTCTGGATACAAATTAGGTTTTGCCTATTAGATGCATATGCAAAAGATATGGAAGGTGAAAGCGAGGTCGAGGCATTCTTTTTTGGTTTTGCCTGTTTCCTGCTGGCAAGCAAGGTTATGGAATCGTTGGGATTTTCTGCAGCAGTGGTTTGGTGTCCAATTATTCGTTTTATGATCACTGAGAGGAGTTCAGGAGAGGCCAGCTTCTAGATCTTGGGATCGCAACTACTGTAATGTGCTCCTGAAGTCAGCAGGGACAGGGCTTGCTCCTGAGTCTACCTCCCCTATGAGGCCAGCTCCCATGGAAGGCCACATTTGGAGTGCTGCTTTAGGAGCAACTGTTGAGACACAGCCAAGAAACAATTTCCCATAATTTCCCAATAATTTTGTAAAAAACCTAAACTCATTTGTGCTTCAAAAAGAGTAACTTTTGTTTCCTGAAAATAAATCCTGATGATTCTGACATATGTTTTAATTAATAGGAGAAGCTAGAATGTAAGTAGGCATGACATGCAGTGAGACTGCTGAATCAGTCAGTGAAGAGAATGCCTCTCGCAGACTTTCATCCAGGCACAGGTTTTTGTGCTTTCTCTATTACATCTACTTCTATGTAGTCCTACCTTGCATCACTGTGGCTTCATCATTATTCTGCTCTATACTTCAATGTCCCCAGCTTAGTATTTTAAAGTCAAGAAACAGTAAAACTACAGTTTGTAGATTTAACATTGAATGAAAGAGCTAAATCAATGTAATAATTGTGATGGTCAAATTATTTTAATTTGTTTGATTTCTTTAGTTGGTTTTTCATAAGCTATAACTATCACAGCTGAAATAACCAGAGAGTCGCATTGGTTGAGATGGGCCCAACCACTTCAAACATCCGGATGTCTGTGAAAGAAATGACCTTAGCTGGTAGGTAAAACTGGAATGTGTCCTAGTTTGGGCTGCTATAACAAAGTGCCATAGGCTGGGTGGCTTATAAACAACAGAAATTTATTTTTCACAATTCGGGAGGCTGAAAGTCTGAGATCAGGGTGCCAGCATGGTCAGGTTCTGGTGAGAGCCCTCTTCCAAGGTTGCAGGTGGCTCACTTCTTGTATCCTCACATAGTACAGAGCAGAGAGAGGACACAGACTCTCTCTTGACTCTTATAAAGGCACTAATCCTGTATATGAAGACTCCAACCTCATAACCTTATCTAATTCTGATTACCTATGAAACAAATGCCTCATCTCCTAATACCATACATTAGGGTAGGGATTAAACACAGGAATTTGGGGGGGACACAAACATTCAGTCCATAAGAGAATGTGAATTACCTCAGGAAAATCTGTGTTCCTCCTCTTACCCACTTTTGTATACTTAAGATCGAGAAGAGAATATAGCACAAAATACTACTTAGATATTAGTGGAGTGAAAAATGACAATTGGATGACATTCTCTTAGAGCACTGTTATTCTCTTAAACAATTTCTAAGGATATTGCCAGCCTAAGGTAAATAGAGCAGTCATTACGAAAGAAGAACAGAATATTCTAAGCACTGCTGGAGACCAGATGAAATCAGAATATTTGGACTTGGGTCTTAGAAAGCTGTATTTAAAAAATGATACAGTCTGAATATTTATCATTGTAGTAAAACATATACATACTGGACCTTTCATCACCACTACTGTGTGTTTTTTAAAATATTTAAAAAAATAAAACCCCCAAATAATCAACTCTCTAGCCCTTCCAGTGGTTTTGTAAAAACCTGAATTGATTAGTGTTTCCAATAGCTAGAAGGCGAGACGTGACATCCCTAATCTCTCCGTCCATACCTACTTCAGGCTTGTCTTTAGCTCCTTCCTCCCATGAGGCTTTTAACTTTCAAGCCATTGATGGGACAAATATATCAATGATTCTCATCTTCCTAGATTTTTAAGGGCATATTCTCATTTTTTCACCTGTAGTTTCTGCCTCTGTGTTTAAAAATGACATGTTCTGCTTAGTCGTGGACTATAATGTTCATAAAATCACTTATAACTACCAACAGATTTGGTAAAAATACAAATTTCAAGTCCATAGTACTTTTAAGTTTTACGTATCCTAAAAGGCTGCCTCTCTCGGTTTAGGAATATATATTCTGACCTAAAGGTATGACCCTATTTTAGTACAGGCTTCTATTATTCCAGAAAGATCCAGCTATCGGTTTATGGTACCTAGTTCAGTGCCTACTCTTGATGTCTTCTCCTTTAGGTAACGACACAGAATAAAAATTATAAAGAAAAAGTGGTACAAAAGATAATCCTTGTATAATTTTGAATCACAAGAAAACTTTAGCTACTTCATTTTCCTGAATTACCCTCTATAAAACACTTCTCATTTGGAAAATAAATCACTTCCTTACTCCTAATAATAATCCAAATGCCAGGATTTAAACTCCAGTCTGCTCCTCACATTGGGGTTAACATAGGTCACTTGTGTTACCTGTACTCTTTTTTTATTTCAGTATCCTCACAGTAAAGGAGGCAAGTGCACACTAGCATTGTAAGGACTGTGTGAGTAGATAAATGCAGGCTGGATAGGAGAGTGCTGGACACGCAGTATGAGCTTTTTGGAAACTGCTGTGTTAATAAGCACACTTCCAATCAGTGTCACCTACACCACTTAGCTATTCTTTACATTTCTCAGGGGGAAGTTCTAGTTATACTCATTTACCAATCTTTACCCCAAAATATCACATCCCTTTTTGATTTTCCTGCCTCTCTAAGCACTAAAACATTTTCAGTGTCAAATTAAGTTCTCCTTTCTATATGCCCAAGAATAAGATCATAGTATATTTTTCTGAATTAAAACAAATGTCTCTTTATATAATACAATTTATATTTAAAATCAAATTTGAAATATATTTATAAGAGCTTTCAATTGATTTTGGTGTTCAGGACTCTATATGTAACCTTATTTGTTAATTGTGATGTTAAACACTCTGTAGGTTAACTGGTCTCATGCATGTGCTTGCTTCATGTACCAGTCTCAGAAGATGGTTTCTAGCACAGTTTGGATGTCCACTTTCTTTGTGACTATGTTAGTTTTTGCTTTATGTTATACCTGCCTGCTGAAATATTCATTTTAGCAGTAGTTTAAGAATGTTGGTTATCTCCAATACATATTTACCAAAAAGTCTACTCCAATATTATTAAAACTATGTCAGTTTTCTTTCTGTTAATATTTTCTAATTAAATCTTTTTCATTTAATTTCCATCTTTCTGTCATTAAGTTGCTATGTTATAAAATAGCAAGAGATGTGAAAATTAAAATCTGAAAATCCTTCTTTTAATCAACTAGTTAAAACCATATTTATTTGTGATGATTACTGATAATTTAGACTTGCTGCTTTTGGCTTATTTTCCATTTTCTATTGACTATATTATTTTTGTATGTGTGTGGTCAGGGAGGGAGGTTCTCATTACTTTCTTTCAGCTTCCTGCTGTTTTGATAGTTTTTTTTTTATATGTCAGACAATATTTTCTGTTTCTTACATTTTTGGAAGTTAAATATTTAATATACTATTTATCTCCCTTCTTATATTTTAACATGTACATATTCCTAAAAGTATCATAAATTCAGCCAACCCCACTGTTCTCCTCCCAAACAGCACATGAGCACACATGCACTGGAATGCCAACCTAATTTATAATTCCCACATCTCCTTTCAATATGTTATGTTATTTTTTCTTACATATTAGTTATTACTTTTAAGATAATACTATCTTAACTATATAGTTAGCAGTGTTCCTTAAAATTAAAAGCCTGAACTTATATTTATCAAAATGTTTAGTTTTATTCTCCATCTCAGCATTGTGTTTTGCACCCCATTTTTCCTAGGATTAGATTTCTATATAATGAAGTTCCTGCTTTATTATCTTTTCAGCAAATATCTGAGTGTTAAACTCAGTGTTGGCTGAAAACATACATTTGCTTATTCTTCAGTGACAATTTAGCTGTAATATTGATTACATTTATGTTTCTTTGTTTCTGATCTTTCCCATGTCTCTATATTTTATTTAGTTTGTTTTTACTTCTTTTTCTTGTTCAGAATTTCTTTGCTCCCATCAAATTGGAGTGAAGATCTGTCTGTAACTTTCAAATTCTATAGCAATACTAGAAACTATCAGGTCACAAATCCTTTGATGTTTAATCTTCTTGTGTTTATTGTTCTGTTAAATATCAGTGTAACATTGAGTAGAAGGGGAAATAGTAATTGTCTTATTTGGTTCTGAGTGATAAAATACATTAATAAATACTACTAAGTATAATGTTCTAGCAAGAACTCTTATAGATAATATATTAGGTTAAGAGGATGTGATTTATTTCTAGTTTGCTAAGAATCATGACCTTACCTAGGTTCTCGAATTTTAGCAAATGATCATTCTGCAAGTCTATTTGGTGAATTACATTGATTGTCTTTCCAAAGTTCAATGAATCTTACATTTGTGGAATGAATCCAGTTTCGTTCCAATGTTTCATCTTTGCTTAAAATCTCTGGATTTAAATTTTCAATATAGTATGTGGATTTTGCTTCATGAGAGAACCGGTTTGTAATTATATATATATATATACAAATATATATATTTTCTCTCTCGAGTTTGCTTAGTATTCTGAATATATGGTGTGACATTTTTTATCAGTTTTAGAAAATTCTTGATCATTACTTTGTTGAATATTGCTTCATTCCCATTATTTTTACTGTCTTCTTCTATTAAGTCCACTAATATAAATATGAGAACACATACGCAAGCCCCACATCTCTCTCTTTTTCCCATTTATTTCTCTGGGTTTTTTGTTTGTTTTTTTGTTTTGTCTTTAGTTTGTCTTTAGTTTTGTCTGTTTTCTAATTTCCTATCTTCATATTTCTTGATTTGATGTTTTATTTCCACTATTTTATTAAATTCACCCATTTAGTCCTAAAAATCATTATGTTTTAAATACTCTTTAATACATCCAATCCTCTTGTGAAACTCCAAATAGCGTCTTCTACTTGTTTTTGTTTTTAAAAACATTAATCAGAGTTATGTAAATTCCGTGTCCATTACTTGGACCTCTTAGCCATCTGGATCATTCCTAACCCTTTTTAAAAAATTATTATTATGTTTTCTATTGAATATAAGACATATTTTTTGCTTATTTGAATGTCTAGTATTTTTTAATTCAATTGAAAACTGTGTACATAATAATAATAAAAGTTCCAGACAGTTTTTTCCCCCACAAAAGGGCTATTTACTTTAATCCTATCAAGAATTGAGCTAGGTTAGGGATACTCTGCTTTGTTTCCAATTCTCAAGCAAGTTTCTGAAGCAATAGGTAAGATCCAATTTTGCCCTAAAAATATTCTACCCTTGTTCTGCAACCTTCTACTAAATTCAGTTTTGAAATCTTAAAAGTATCTTAAGAGGAAGTTCAGCAGTTTGCTGAAGACAGATTCACTCCCAACAGCTTCTGTTTCCCAAAAACATTAGGAATCAGAAAGAGACTTTACTCTGCCCTTTAGAAGATTTTGGCCTAGCTCTTTAGCATCCTTAGTAGTAACAGACCCCAAGAATATTTGAATCCTGAGGCCCACCTTGATATCTAAATAATTAAATCTTTGGCAAACTTGGCCAAGATTACTATTAATAAATATGCCACATTTTCATATTACTCAGAATACATGCAGAATATTTATATTCATGATTGTAAATAGTGAAATACATTTTTCAATTTTGTTTATTTATGTACTCAATACATATTTGGAAGGTCAGTTTAAATTGTATATTCCAAATAATTTTCCTAAATTTCTCTGCCACTCAGGAAATGAGAAAAAAGGCATCTTTTTTTGTTGTTTAGCTTTTTGTTTTAAGACGCTGTTACATATAAAAAATGTTTGTCACGTAGATGATAAAAATTTGTACTTCTGTGTACGTATATTAGATTTGCAGACATCAGCCATGCTTTGCCCTTTGCCTATACTTTGTCTTTTGTATACACTTATAGCAGTATGTGACCCAGGAAATAACAATGGTTCTGGAAGAAGAGAGACTCTGAAGACATGAAAAACTGACTTCGAAGTATCATCAAGTCATTAATTCTATCTTATTCTATGCATTTTAAAAATAAATAATTACATATTAAAAAGCAGTAGATAAGCTTTTAACTTTTACCTCCATAATTCTAGGTGAAGACTGTCTATATATCTCTAGTTTAAGTGCTATTTTTAATATAATTTTTTCTAATACTTAGGTACTTTAACTAGGTTTCTGGCTTTTGGGTAAATGAAATGATTCACTTTTTCTAAATTGTAACAGAAAGATAGAAATTGAGTTTACTAGATTAACCAGTCTATTACATCTATAATTATATTTAGAATAAACAATCAACAGAATCTTTAAATGAGAATAGCAACAACATGAGATCTGATTAAGTCATCAGCTGGTAAAGAAATAATAAAGTCTATGTTACATGTTTGTAAAGACAAAATCGTAAGTAAGGTGCTCAATTTTTGTGGCTAAACCTATCAGTGTATTTATATAGGAAATAATACTGCTTTGTTCATTCCTTAAAATACAGAATGTGATACTGTACATTCTTTTTTAAAATGTTTGACCATACTAGCAATGCATGAATATATTTTCAATCAAAATCATTCAAAATCTCACTCAAAATGGACTACTAACATCCTAGTCTTCTTTTCAAAGGCTAATAAATTTATCAATAATCTGCGTATTTTTACAAAAATACACACAGGGTTATATGAACCTGAAGAAAAAATATGTAACATGAATTGTAATATAATGTACCTATAATTTTGTAAGACGTCTTTTTCTACTAACTGGTATCTTAGTAATCCACTAATTTACCTAGCTGATTTATTCTCTTACTATATAGTACTCCATAGGATGGATATAACCATCATTCATTGTTAATCTCCAGTCTCTAAAAATTGACGGTGGTTCCATTTTTTGCTAATGTGAATGGTATTAAGTAAATGGCAGTATATACACTTCTGTGTTTATAAAAGTATACATACTCAGGGTATATTACAAATGATAGAATCCATATACTTACTTTAATTTATACTAACAGGCTGCCCTACAAAGTAGATGTTCCAATATAAAACATTTACTAAGAGGCAAAATCATATATTTTTAGGTTATTTTCTTAAAAATATGCTAATGCTTACATAAGCTAATGAATCCAAGTGAGTAAGAAAGAGGTAGCAATAATTTTTAAAATATTATTCTTAAAACAGGAATTTTGGTACACAATAAACTTTAGTTTAAAAAAAGCACAATATTTTGTAGTGTACTTGTGCTTTTAGCTTCAATAGTACATATTTTGTCCAGTATCTTTTTCACAATGGTTGCAATGACTTTCTGATAACTTTCCATATGGACATGTTAATTTTATTTTAAAATCCTCATGGATTTATAATGAGATATTAAGCCAGATAATAACATTCCTATATCTTAAAGTTAATATAAAGACATTATAATGCCCTTCTCCTTTATTAGAAACATCCTGAAGAATAACATAATGGCTTGGAAAACCTAAAAATCCTTGAAACTTCTAATGCTTTAAAATAAAGCTCTGAATTGAATTCTTCAACTTTTCTTAGGTGGTGTGATTAGTTGCTTTTCTAAATCAATAAAGAATGTTGTTCACTACCTCTTGTTCCGAAAACTGTCACTATTTAGTATGCAGTTACCACTTTCTCTTGGCTTTCACTGGCCATTCTGTATATCTTATTGACGGGTCCTTCTCCATTACCCTAGTTTCTTAATATCAAGTTTCCTAAGAATTCAGTCTATGGACTTCTCTTTCTACTCACTCTTGATAGGTGATCAAATTTAGTTCTATGGCTTTAAATATCAACTGTATGTTGACCACTCCAAAATATTTATCTCAACTCTAAAGTTCTTTCCTGAAATACACCTGCCTGTTTGATATACTCACTGACTAACAGGTATCTCAAATTTAGTATGTGCCAAATGGAAATCCTTATACCCCCCAACTCATATCTTCTTTTCATGTAGCTTTCGCCTTTCCAGGTGATACAACCCTGCAAGCAGCTGAAAATCATGGAGTTACTCTTGATTTTCTTTTTTTCTCAAATTGATATTCCTGCTGGTTCTGCCTTCAAAATATAGCCAGATCCTGGTTATGTCCTTGTCACATTGCCATCATTACTATACCCTGAGTATAACCAGCAAACATTTTTGCCAAGTTTGTTGACTATCTCTTTATTTAGATAGCCTGCTTCAAATCTGGGACCTATATCATCTATTATCACAGTAACAATTAGAGTAATTTTGTTAAAAATGCAAGCGGTATCATGTCAGTTCTACACTCAATATTATTAATTAGTTTCTCATCTCAATTAGAGTAAAATCCAAGTCCTTAAAAGGACTAACTGATTATCAATTGTTAGCCCTTTTATTTCATCTACTACTTTCACCACTCTTCACTCTGCCAAGTTACCCTGGCCTCTTTGAGTTTCCCAGGACATGCAGGTCAGCACCTTCTTACCCTCAAGCATCACTATTGTGGGTGTTTCTCTTTTTTATAGGTCACTTCCTCCAGATAGCTGCAGACCTCACACCCCCTTCTTCTTTGAATGAGTTTTTCCCCTAAGTATCATATAATTTTGAATTTTCCTCGGCATTCCTTATCTTTACTCCTGATACACTCTACACTTATGTATGTTGTAAACTTATTACCAGTCTCCCCCAATAGAATGAAACTATTCTAGTGCATAAACTTTTGTCTGTTTTGCTCTGTTGGATCCCCAAGCCTAGCACATGTTACCTGTTGAAAGAAAGGATGTCTGGTCATTTAGTCAAGATGTTTTTCTTATGTTCCCTAGAGAAGTGCTGAATGATGTACTTAGAGAAAGTGTTCTCAATGATTTTGATCTTAGGATCACCTTGAACTTTAAAAAATATATATACCAATAAACTATTATGTATTTACCTATGTCTCAAGATTTAGTAGCAAGTAATATCAAACACATTACCTGAAAATATGACCATTAGTTAATAATTTATTTTAAAAATGTACAAAGTAAATGTTTATGCAACACCTGTATAATTTTACAAAACATATTATGATAGATTTCAATAGTGAAATTTCACCTGCTTGATTGGTTTCATCTATATATATGTGGCTCTGATTTTCAAGAAATATACAGTGAATGCAAAGGCATGCTCAATATAATAAGAAATTTTAGTAACTCTTTAAAAAATGTAAACTTGTGACATTGTTGAATAGTTAGGCTTTGAAATATGTATAAATCTAGGTTTTAACTCAGATTTCAGTAAAATTTGCATCAGAAATTCAATAGAAAACTAAAATATCATGCACTTTATTCTAACTATATGAGTTGATGGGGTAGGTAAAAATATATTGTTGGTCTTCTAAACAGATTAGAACAAAAGTTATAGAAACATTTAATCTAAGGATTTTCCATCTGAGACATCTCAAATTAAATAATCTTTCAAAAAATACTTGACTATCCTAGGGAACAAAATTAAAAATCTCAGATAACATCAGATCTCTAATCTGGTTCTAAGCCAAAAGACATTCCGGCCTAAGTGGCAGAGAAAACAAACAAATGTCATGGCAACTAAAGCTGTCAACTTTCTCTAGTTTAACAAGTTTTTCACTCCCAATTCATCTTGCATTTTATTATTCTATCATTGAGGGTTTTGTCAATATGGTGGATTGTTTTTCCCTCTACTAATGATGTTGCATGATTAATAACATCAATGATGCTTTTACTTTAAAGGTAAAGTGACTATATCTGTGATTTTCTGTGTAATAGCTTGTATAAGTCATTAGGCTAAAATGGATAATCAAGAAAATACATCAATTTTTTCAACAATGGAAAATAACCCATATAATTATATTCAAAATGATAACACATTCAGAGATTGAATGAAATCCGATCAAAGTGCAAGGGAATGTAATGTACTTATTTAATGCTATGTGAATATTCTTAAAATTTTCATGTTATTTTAAACCAGTTCTTATAGTTCTACATTTTATACTCTTAAATGGTAAAACTATGTTAATTTTTTTCTTCTACTTTTGAAAGTGACGGTTGACATGTGATTTCTCTTACACTTTGGCTCTCCAAGTTGGAAATACTCAAGGGAACAGAGACTGGTGTCGTATGGCAGTTTGAATGACTTGGTCTAAAATAAAGGTTGCTGCCAATGAGGAATCAGAGACTCTTCTACCTGAAGGGTAGTGTTACACTGCAATAATCTGGCCTTGCTTTAGTTATGAGTAATAAAGTTTACTCTAGAGTCAAATGAAAATATTTTTACCACTTTCTTTGGAATGTGTGGCAAGTTTCTTTCCATGAATTTTTTCTTTAAAGTCTTGAGAACAGCTGGACCCAGCAGTGCAATTATGACGAGAGCATTATGATCCCTGGCCACATTTACCCAGGAATATATGAATGGCTGTAAGTGGTCATTGTATCCAAATGTAATTTAGTATAACAATAAACCTGAGAGTAGGCAAATCTTTAATATTCAAAAAATAATATGCCCAACTAAACTCAAACAGGTATCATACCTTTTAAATATTGTTAAAAGATAATAATAACTGTGTACACTTCAAAGTTTAGAGATTTGTCAAAAATTATTATCAAAATAATTAATACTCACCAAACTACACATTTTGTAATAAAATAATCACTATTTGAGAAATTAACATTAAAATATATAAAAAGATTAAAGAACCAAGTTAATTATCCTCTCAGACATTGGATTCTGTATTTAAAAAAGCAAACCAATGCCTTGAGTAGTAAGAACATGTCTACTCACATAACATTATTTGTTATATTCTACCTAATGTGAAAATAAGATTTTATATATATTAGGAAACTCACTTTAAAATTTATGCACATGAAGATCCCCCCAAATTTATTCCCTTTTTCTTGGAATTCTTGCTAAACAGGAAAGTTGACGGGAATAATAGAAAGGCAATTGAAGTTACAGAAGAAGAAAGAAGTGGTAAGAATGGGTTATTTTTAGTCTTGATTTCTTGAAAAGTTTGGGATAAATACACAATTAAAAAATAAAAATACAGGGAAAAAACTCAAAACTCTTCATATCTTACACCACAAGTTATCACAAAACAAAAATATGATTGATGTTCAAACCTTATTATAATTGGTGTCCAAGCCTTACAGATAAAATTATATATGTAAATGATCTATCATACACCATGGAAAATTTAAAGTTAAAAATAATGTGCCTCCTAAATTGAGGTCAATTTATAACTGGCAACTGACTGTTCACACCCTAATTTCAAATATATGCATGCTCAACTCACAACAATTTCTGTCAAAATTTAAAATTAGAAGCAGTAAATAACACATCATAAATTTGTAAAAGGGTAGCACTGTTGGAACACTAAATTATTACCAAAAAATTAATAGCAAAGTCCTTATATTTACTGCAAGCACACTCACATTTTTTAATTGGGGAAAATGTCATTTTTAAGTTAATACTGTTAAGACTCAATGTCAAGTACACTTCGATACTGTACATTTATAGAAATGACATAGTGCATTGATTGTGTCTCTTTCTCCTCCTCTTCCACCCTCCTTAACTCCCTCTCTTTCTATTTCTATCTCTATCTCTCTATTTCTCTACTTCTCCTTTCATCTCTATCTCTTCTTTGAAATTATACAAGATAAACAGAATATAAAATTAGGTATTAAAATACATAAATCTTTTGTTTAAGTGAACTATTTTTCAAAAATAGATAAAAAGTCTCTTAGGCAAGTTTCAACTAAACTGAATTAAGTATTATTACATATTAACTGAAGATTTAAATTACTCAATTTGGTCTTTCAATAATAGAACACTCTTGAAAAAAACTTCAAAAAATGCCATTCTTCCTGTCAACACAAAAGTTGCACCAGACAATATTAAACAGGAAGGAAGATTTTATTTAAGGCTCTTGCATAAAGGGAAGAAGGCTGTGACTCAGGCTCAATTCTGCTGAAATGAAAGGTGTTAAGAATTGCTGGGATCACATGGTATTTCTAATTTTATTATTTTGAGGAACCTCCATATTTTTTTCCATAGTGAGGCTGAAGTGAGAGGGAAATCATAGGCTATCTGTGCTTGCGGATTGGCTTCACCCAAAAAAAACTAAACTTTGTCATAACTTCATAATAGGAGGTATTTTTATAACTCGGGAGTAAGGTGCCTGTTGATGTTAGGTCTCTACCCTTCCACAGAAAATAGAAGTTCGGGGCATCATTTTCCGTAAAGATTACAATTTAAAGGGATGGCTCCCAGGTTCTTGAGAAAGATATTCCTGGGTTGTAAAGCTGGCAAGAGTCTGGGAGAAGATTTACATATCTAAAGAGCAGAGAAAGAAATGACAATTTCTGTAAATTCTCTAAGAAAAAGGAGGTCAGAGACCTAGAGTAAGAAAGAAACTTGCTTAAAGTATAGTCAAGCTGAGAGGGCACCATCAAGGCCTTTTTAGTCATTTCAAACCGTTTTTAACATTTTTTTCAACAAATATTTCTTCATTTAATTAAAATTATCTCAGTATATCTTTCACAAAGATTTAGCTGTTAACAAGATTTTTTTTTTTTTTGCAGTGTCAAAGAATATATGTGGGCATTTCAGCATCCTTTTTAGAAACTATAGATGTAAACTTTCACGTTTAGATATTTTGTGAGACTCACGTAAGCCCTGAATCAAAGGGCACTTAGTCTAACTTAATATTCAACCATAAAAAAATAATTTTGAAAAATCAGTTTATATATTTTTTAACCCCTAATTCACTTATGCATTGTTGATTTTTCTAATGCCACATCCTAGCTGCAGTTTCTTTAGCTCCTCCAATGCATTAAATTATCTCCTGAGTCTGAACCTCTACAGCCTGTCCCTAGAATATGCCTGGCTTAATAAAATACTTTTTATGGAACCCTTTCCTATATAAACAATTTCAGCAGACCAAATCCACTGCAGTGTATTCTGGGTCTCATTATCACACCATCCAGTAAAAAAATTCTGTACAGATGAACAAAGAAATCTGCTCACCAGGCTGACCTCTGAGAACCTGGACCTGCCACTGGACACTGAACTAACCCCATAAGCAGGAGATCTAGAATTCCTTAGGACATATGGGTGACCCAGGACCAAGATCAGAGAGTGCCCCAGGGAAGAGACACCCAGAGCTCATGTCAGTACTTATCCAGGAAACCCTACAGGCCCCCAGAGGTCCCAAGAACTTAGACTATTTTTAGGAAGGCACACTAAATCTTGGCTAGCTGCTTTTCTAAAGGTGAGATTGCCTCTACATGCCATTTCTACTGCATGGAGACTATTCTCCAGTAACGTAGCCAACTCCATTATACCTCAAGTTTCAGCTTATGTTCCACAAGAAAAGATTTCCCTGACTCTGCTGACAAGAATCAATCTCCCCTTTTCCCCTTTAGTATAATTGTTACCTTCTCTTTCATATAGATAAGCATAATTATCTTTAAATAACAGTCTATGCAATTATTTAATGCATATCTTTTCCAGTGTGTTGTAATTATGAGTTAAAACTGTCCTCCGCACTCCCACCCCCACCCCACTCTCCAGCCCATACATAGCTCAGAGCCTGTTGCACAGTACATATTTAACACATACTCACGACTGAATATTCTTAAGTGTTTTCAACCTCCCTGTCACAAAATTCTACATATTTCCCATATGAGTCTCTGTCCTACTTGTATTATTTCATGTTGGATTGATCTTTGTTGCTGTTGTTCTTTTTCAGGGGGAGGCAATTAAGTTTATTTATTTATTTTTTTAACAGAGGTGCTTGAGATTGAACCCAGGACCTCTGCATGCTAAGCATGCACTCTATGACTGAGCTAAACCCTCCTCACCAAGCCTTTCCTGAAGAGAAAGTTGAATGCCAGGACTACCCTCCCTGCCTCAGCCCTCACACCACCCTCGAAATCCAGCCATCCTGGCCCTACTGTGTCCCAAATATAAAGGATACGTTCATCTCTTCTAAATGGAAGTAAATGGTTACCCAACATTCAAGGCCAGATGAAATGTGGAGTGTCACTTCCTCTCTTTATTTTCTCCTAATTTTCCCAAGAAGATTACTTGTCCACTCATCTGTATCTGCAGAACTATTTATAAACCTCTATGACATAACTTGCCTTAGGATATCATAGAAATTTGCTTATATGGCCATCTCCTCTGAGGACTGAAGGTCCTCAAGGGCAAGAATTGTATCATGCCCAACACATTCCAAAATGGAGTGAAATATACAAAGGAAAGGAGGAGGGAGGGAGGGAGGAAGGGATGAAAAGACAAATAGGGGAAAACAAGAAGGAAGAAAAAATAGGGAAAGAAAACAAATGAGACCTAATTAAACTTATAAGCTTTTGCAGAGCAAAGGAAACCATAAGCCAAACAAGAAGACAAACTATGGAATGGGAGAAAATATTTGCAAAAGATGAGAATGACAAGGGTTTAATTTCCAGAAAATATAAACAGCTCATACAACTTAATAACAAAAAAAAACCAACCCAATCTAAAAATAAGCAGAGTACCTAAACAAGCAATTCTCCAATGAAGACATACAAATGGCCAATAGGCATACGAAAAAATGCTCAATATCATTAATTATCAGAGAAATGCAAGACAATACTACAATGAGTTATCACTTCACAACAGTCAGAATGGCTATCATTCAAAAGTCTACAAAGGATAAATGCTGGAGAGGGTGTGGAGAAAAGGGAGCCCACATACACTGCTGGTGGGAATGAAGTTTGGTGCAGCCATTATGGAAAACAGTATGTAGATTCCTCAGAAGACAATTCCTCAATAGACTGATCATATAATCCAGCAATCTCACTCCTGGGCATATATGCAGAGAGAACCTTAATTTAAAAACATACAAGTACCCCAGTGTTCATAGTAGCACTATTTACAATAGCCAAGACATGGAGACAACCTAAATGTCCATCCACAGATGACTGGATAAAGAAGTTGTAGTATATTTATACAATGGAATACTACTCAGCCATAAAAAAGAATAAAATAATGCCATTTGCAGAAACATGGATGGATCTGGAGAATGTCATTCTAAGTGAAATAAAGCCAGAAAAAGAAAGAGAAATATAATATGATATCACTTACATGTGGAATCTAAAGAAAAAAAAAAAGACAAACTTATTTATAAAACAGAAACAGACTCACAGACATAGAAAACAAACTTACGGTTACTGGAGGGGAAGGGTGTGGGAGGGGATACACAGGGAGTTCGAGGTTTGCGGATACTAATTAATATATATAAAACAGTTAAACAACAAGTTTATACTGTATAGCACAGGGAACTATATTCAATATTTTATAGTAACTTGTGATGAATAAGAATATGAAAACAAATATATGTATGTATATGTATGACTGAAGTATTATGCTGTACACCAGAAATTGACACAACATATAAACTGACTATACTTCAATTTAAAAAAAAAATATATATATATATACATACATACACACACACACACATATATACACACACCAAAAAAATAGGGGAAGAGAGAGAGGGAGAGGAGGAGAGGGAGGGAGGGGGAAAAAAGGAAAGGAGGAAGGCTGGACTTATCTTAAAATATAGAATTTGTTCATTTATTAGCTCAAACTGATTTCAAACTTCTAGTTATTTTGTAATCTTTGCACTGTTTTTTACTTTCTAAGGAAATACATAGGAAACAAAAATTTATAATTATTGCTACTATAGCTACTATAGTTAAGAATAGTTAGTATAAAATTTGTTCACTGTATTACACATTTTACTTGTATTATTTCTCATGTTTATAGCAAGTTGGGTAAATAGAATAATTGTTTTTCTGAAGATGGGGATAATGAAGGTAACAAAGTATGCTATAACTTGCCAAAGGTAACAGACTTTGGAAGTACAGAGCCAGGTTCCTACCACATGCTGTTTACTCCAGAGCTTGCATCTTTATATTACCTTAGTACATAAGGGATTTTTTTCCTTTTGAGATTTTAAAATACTATGGAGGCATTAAGAAATTTCCAGAGATTACTTTATTTAACACACATTTGTTTGCTGCATATGGATTAGCAGGCTCAATACTACAACAACAAACGATAACATGTACTCAGTGTTTAGGAAACTCACTCTAGCAGGAAAGATAAACCAGTAAATAGAATGTTATAAGACACTATAAAAACAGAGGGAAATATCCACAGAATGGTTTGGAAGTGTAAAAAGAAGCTATCCAATCTAGTCAGAATGGAAGGTAACACATAAGATCTGTCTTGAAAGATGAGCAAGATTTAGGCTTGTGAAGGAGTGGGCAAATAATATACCAAGTAAAATACACAAAGGCAAGACAAAAATGCCTATAAGTAAAAGAGAGATTAGAATTATGATATGCAAATATAATTATCTTTCAATTTTCCTATAGTAGAAATAATTGACTATCATGCTCATAAAATGCATAATTAATAGATGAGATGGTTGTAATTTGAATCTTAATGTTTAAGATACATTTTCTCAGGAGGAGGTGCATTACAGAGAGGTGAGCAAGTATAGAGCACGTATGCGGTAGGTAGGCAGTGTGGATTTATTTAATGCACAGAATGATTTAAAGAAAGAGATGCTTTAGAAATATTATTTACACTTACGTTGTACTAAATAGTTTGGGTAAAGGAAATTGGTTAATGATACCACAAAAGTACTAGTTTGTTGGTCCTGAAAACTGATGTCAGTTTGGAACAAGCAAATGGAATTTGGAGAAGATTCATCAATTCACATGTTAATAAGTACTGAAAATTACATTATGTGGATTTAGAAATTTAAAGAGAATGACTGATACTAAATTCTCAAGGTAATCAAGATACATAATAGAAATATGGGAACTATCTTATTTCGAAGAAATTAAGGTTATAATGTCTCTTCATATAATTGTCGACAATTCATGAAGAAAAAAATTATACAATTATTATATCTTAGGAAATAAATTTTTTGAATCTTGTATAAAGATTAATTTAAAGTGGAATACAAATGTATATAATGTATATATTAGTGTAAAACAGGCTAGTGAAGGAAAAAGTTTTGGAGTTCTGTAGAAGCTAAGTACCAAAAGGTATTTTCTTTAGTTGGTCAGTTTGGATCCAAAGTAGAAGAACAGGGCTTGGTAAACTAGGCTTTTAAAATTAAAGGAAAAGGAAACATGGAAGAAGAAAGTATTTTCTATATGAAGCAGGAGGAACTCTGCACTTACATCAAGATTAAATTGGGCATTTGCAAGGATTAAAATTGTAGAGAATTCATAAGGAGCTATCTATACTCAAAAGAAATAATGGATGCATATTTTAAAATACTAGCATATTTTAATCAGAAAATCTGAATATTTATTATTCAACATATTTGGCTTTGAAGATAGATGATGCACTCTGCACCTCTAGAAAGAAAATGCTGTAGGTAGACCAGGGAGAAGTTGCCTGGAATAGTCCAGGTCTTAGTGGCGGTTGTTTCTCAATGCCAGGTGCCTAATGGCTCAGGAGAAATGAGAGATGGGTGGCAAGGAATATCTGGAGATCACCAGCCTTACTTAGTTCTAAATCCACTTATTTATATTATATAGTGTTACTTTCTGTTCCAATTAATTACTCTCTATCAATAGGTAGAGCTTACAGCATAAATGTATGCTTTTATATAATCCACACTGTATTTGTAAAGTAGCAATTGCTATACTCCAAATGTTGAACATAAATGACAGAATGACTCATGAAATGTAGGTAGGGAGCAGGAAAAAAGGAATATATTCACAGGAATATTATTGTAAAAAGGAGCCTCTAAATTTTGCAGAGTGCTCATTGGGTGATTCACAAGGGAGCTATTACTTTAGTGTTTTCAAGTTCTTAATAAAGGGAAGAAGTACAGGTACATTTTTTAAATGGGAGAAAATTACCATTTGTCATGTTTCTGTTGGTCTCATCTAATTAATGATGTAATGTTAAATATTATACTCAATAATAAAATAGGAAAATCAGTAAATGCTTCTTTTTAATAAAACTTTGCTGTACTAGCTTATGGAAATTATACTTGTAAAATTGTACTGAATTCAGTATTCTTTCTTTTTCTGCTCCTCTTCCAATATATAGTGCTAATAACTTTTTCCAACTCTTTCAAATTATTGCTTAGTTTGAAATCATTTTAATTTCTATTTGCCACTCTCAAATTGTAAAAAATGATCTATGAACTGTCATTTATTCTGAGAACCAAATAGTTCATTTGGTTCACCATTGTAATGCTTAGCTGGATTCAGTCTCATACTGAAATATATTTCAGTATAACTATTAACAGTGACAATACATCTCCTCTATAAATCTCATTATTTCAGTAGATATCACATTAAATTGAAACTCACTGAAATCTAAAGGACTAAAATTGAGATAAATTTAAAAAGAAATTAAAAACTTTAATGATTTGCAAACTTTTGCTCATTTACCTTCCAACTGTGAATTCAAATTCTTCTGCCTTAATTTTCTACCTGCTACTTAATTTGGGCATTTCATTATTAGTAGTATCAAACTGCTATCCAACAGCATCAATATACTGTTAAAATTGCTTTAATGAGTACAAATGAAACAAATCTATTTACTATATTCTCTTTTATATTGAAATTATAAACCCTAGAAAAATTCATTTGTTCATTGGTTCATTGTTCTTTTTCTTTTTTTACCTTTCCCTCCTTCCTATGTCCCTCAAACATGAGTTGAGATCTAGAGTTTCTCCTCTCTGTTGTATTTGTCCAAGATCACTCTTTTTAATTGGGGTAAGAAGCTGGATATTTCTTACAAATCTAGGTGTATACTTACCATACAATCCAGAATTAACACTACTAGGTATTTATTCAGATGAGTTAAAGCATGTCTATGCAATCACCTGCACACAAATGTTTATAGTAGCCTTATTCATAACTGCCAAAATTTGGAAGCAATCAAAATACTCTTTAATATGTGAATGGATAAATGTTCATACAGTGAAGTATTATCTAGTGATAAATAGAAATGAACTATCAAACCATGAGAAGATATGAAGGAAACTTACATGCATATTACAAAGTAAAACAAGCCAGTCTGAAAAGGATACATATTCTTGATTTCAACTATATGACAGTCTAGAAAGGGAAAACTATAGAGATAGTGGGAAACCAGCAGTTGCCAAGGCTTAGGGGTAAGGGAGAAGGATCAATGGTGGAGCACAGGATTTTTAGGGCAGTGAAACTATTGTAAATGATACTGTAGTGGTAGATACATGACATTACACATTTGTCAAAATTTACAAAAATGTACAACATACAGAGTGAATCCTAATGTAAACTATAACATATCAGTACTAGTTCATCAGTTGTTACAAACGTGCCACAATAATGCAAGATGTTAACAATCAGAGAAACTCAATGAATCGAAGTGGGTAGATACGGGAACTCTGTATTTTCTACACATTTATTCTATCATCCTAAAACTTCTTTAAAAATAGCTTATTAAATACAAACAGATCAATTATAGTAGTATTGTGTTATTTAAAGCACAATGCCATAGGAATAGATACATCTTTATATAAGATTTACTTTTAGGGAATGGATGGATTAGTGGTTTCTCTGTTCTTAGCACTGTAAAAGGGAACAGTCAAACTTTGAAGAAGTCAGTTCAGGTGACTTGCTTACATGCTGGAAATTGGTGCTGGCTGTACATTGTCTGGAAGCTCAGTTGAGGCTGCATGCCTCAATTTTCTTCCACGTAACTTTTTTTCTATGGCACTTGGGGTACCTCAGACCTTGTTGACTGGTTTCCTACAGGAAGGATGATAAAAGCTGACAGATCTTCTTAATGCCTTCCTTGGAGTTACTAAAATGAAATTTCTGTTTCTAACCATCAAGAAAGTTACTGACATAACCTAAATTAAAACTCAACTTCCTGATTGGAGGAGTGGGGTTGGTGTGCAGGAAGACACACAATTGATAAAGCTATACTAGAAGAACTGTTCCATCAAAATGTGCCTTGGTACAACAACAACTGAGTTTATTTTAAAAATCCATCCCAGCCAGGCTCATCAAGAAAAGAAGGGAGAGGGCCCAAATTAAGAAAATTATAAGTGAAAAAGAAGTTACAACTGCCACACAAAGAATTATAAGAGGCTACTATGAGCAACTATATGCTAACAAAATGGACAACCTAGAAGAAATGGACAACTTCTTAGAAAGCTGCAATCTCCTAAGACTGAATCATGAAGAAATAGAAAATATGAACAGACTAATTAGCAGCACTGAAATTGAATCAGTAATTTTAAAACTCCCAACAAACAAAAGGCCAGGACTAGATGGCTTCACAGGGGAATTCTACCATTTAGAGAAGAGTTAACACCAACCCTTCTGAAACTATTCCAAAAATTTGCAGAGGAAAGAACACTACAAATTTTCCTATGAGGCCACTATCACCCCGATACCAAAACCAGACAAAGATATCACAAAAAAAGAAAATTATAGGCTAATACACTTAAGAGTATAGATGCAAAAATCCTCAACAAAATACTAGCAAATAGACTCCAATGATGCATTAAAAAAATCATACACCAGGATCAAGTGAGATTTATCCCAGAGATGCAGGAATTTTTCAATATCTGCAAATCAATCAATGTGATATACCATATTAACAGACTGAAGAATAAAAACTATATGATCATCTCAATAGACATAGAAAAATCTTTTGATAAAATTCAACATCCATTGGTGATAAAAACTCTCTGGAAAGTGGGCATAGAGGGAACATACTTCAACATAATAAAGGCTATATATGACAAACCCACAGCTAACATTATTCTCAGTGATGAAATGCTTAAAGCATTTCCTCTAGGATCAGGAACAAGACAAGGATGTCAACTCTTGCCACATTTACTCAACATAGTTTTAGAAGTCCAAGCCACAGCAATCACAGAAGAAAAAGAAATAAAAGGAATCCAAACTGGAAAAGAAGAAATACAATTGTCACTCTTTGCAGATGACATGATACTACACATAGAAAATCTTAAAGACACTATCATAAAACTACTAGAGCTCATCAATGAATCTGATACAGTGGCAGGATACAAAATTAATATATAGAAATCAGTTGCATTTCTATACTCTAACTATAAAATAGCAGGAAAAAATTAAGAAAACAATCCTATTTACCATTGTATCAAAAAGAATAAAATACCTAGGAATAAACCAACCTAAGAAAGCAAAGGACCTGCACTCTGAACACTAAAAGACACTGATGAAAGAAATTGAAGATGACACAAACAGATGGAACAATATCCCATGATCTTGGATTGGAAGAATTAATATTATTAAAATGGCCATACTACCCAAAACAATCTATAGATTTAATGCAATCCCTATCAAATTACCCAGAACCTTTTTCACAGAACTAGAACAAATACTCCTAAAAGCTTTTTCACAGCAAAGGAAACCATGAACAAAACAAAAAGACAACCTACAGAATGGGAGAAAATAATTGCAAGTGACATGATTGACAAGGGATTAATTTCCAAAATATACAAACAGCTCATACAGCTCCATATCAATAAAACAAACAACCCAATCAAAAAATGGGCAGAAGTCCTAAATAGACACTTCTCCAGAGAAGACATCCAGATGGCCAACAGGCACATGAAAAGATGCTCAATATCACTAATTATCAGAGAAATGTAAATCAAAAGAGAAATGCAAATCAAAACTACAGTGAGGTATCACCTCACACCAGTCAGAATGGCCATCATTAAAAATTCTATAAATAATAAATGCTGGAGAGGGTTTGGAGAAAAAGGAACTCTCCTACACTGTTGGTGGGAATGTAAATTGGGGCAAATACTATGGAGGAGAGGATGGAGATTCCTTAAAATACTAAAAATAGACTTACCATACGATTCAGCAATCTCACTACTGAACATATATCTGGAGAAAACTATAATTTGAAAAGACACATGCACCTCACTGTTCATAGCAGCACTATTTACAATAGCCAAGACATAAAAACAACCTATATGTCCATCAGCAGATGACTGGATAAAGAAGATGTAGTGTAATGGAATATAACTCAGCCATAAAAAGAATGAAATAATGTCTTTGCAGCAACATAGATGAGCCTAGAAATTATCAAATTGATTAAAGTAAGACAAAGACAAATATATGATATCACTTATATGTGGAATCTTAAAAAAATGATACAACTTCTGTTTTCAAATTGAAAACAGACTCATGAACATAGAAAACAAACTATGGCTACCAAAGGGAAAGGGTGGTGAGGGATAAATTAGGGGTTGGTGTTTAACAGACATACATTACTATATATAAAATAGATAAACAACAAGGACCTACTGTATAGCACAGGTAACTATATTCAATTTTTTGTAATAACACATAATGGAAAAGACTCTGAAAAGAAAAAAATATATATGTATGTATATGTATAACTGAATCATTTTGCTATACACCTGAAACTAACTTTGTAAATCAACTACACTTCAATAAAAAATTAAAAACATAAAGTCCATCCCACCTCTTGTCAGTAGCATAAAAATGACTGCCAAGAACTATGAAGGGGTCTTAGATTTTACCTTACTTGCAATCTGACAGAATAAGCCTGTTACATTTTTTTTTTTCTGTCACACTGTCATGGATGCTGAAAAAAGACTCCTTGTAAGAAACAAAGGACCATTTAATACTCATATCAATCGCAGTGACTCGGGGTATCATCATTTTTTTTTTTTTTGCTATTATTTTTAAGCCCTAACTTCTTCAGGGTGACACGTCTTAGAACAAGATGTCTGCACATGCTGTGGTTTGCATTATTGATCTAGTACCCAAGGCCATGGGCTTAGCACTTTTTGAGCAAGCAGCAAACATTCTACAAATAGCAGACAACCCAGCACAGTCCCTTCTCTCCACTCCTGCCTCCAGGAAGTAAGAAGCTACAGGGAAGTCCTGCTGCAGTTGCCTTCACTGACATAGTTGCCTATGTACCTACAGAAACTTCTCAGTATAAGGAGCCATATGAGTCATATACTCTGGCACACTCAAAAGGATGTGCAGGGATGCTCAAGCCCATGGCAGACTGCCTCTCCCAATACGGCTACATCTGTTAACTTAGTATTTGCTGGTTTATAGATATGTTTCTGAGATTCATCCTTCAAAGAAGTTTTGAATTTGCTTAAAATCCAAAAAGGCTTTGCTTCAACATGGTTTTGCATTTTAATTTGCTAAATTAAACTATCAGCTTGAAGTTTGTCAGACTACCTTAATTTTGTGATTTCAGTATATTTGTTGTCCCCAAGTCTCAGCAAAATACCATATTCACCACTCAGCACCTAAGTTTATACTAATTAATTTTTCTTGCCATCCTTTTAGGCAGAGGGCAATTCTGTTTTGTCATACATTGACAAAAAGGTTGTTTGGAATCACAGATTACTGAAGGTAGTTCTCCTGTTAGATTTTCCACTTAGGCCCAGAGTTCTTTCTCCTTTTCTTCGTATCTTTTGAGACTTAAACACCAAATTTCAATTTCACTAATTTTGCAAGTGCCTTCAAAGCCAAGTCAGCTGCTTATCTGTCTTAGTTCTTGACTTCACTGTTTTGCTTATTTTATTTATTTTGTCTGAAAATTACTTAATATTTTGCTAGCTTATCATTTAAAAATACATTTCATTTAAAGCTTTTAATTAACAAAGGATGGGTCATTCCAAGTCTCCCAATTCATAATACTGGAAACAGAAGACTCTCCCTTTCTTATTTTTATTAGATATTACAACATAGACAGCCTGAAGAATTTCTGATGACACAATGTGAGATTTAAGACCACAGATTTCACGGTTTATTCACTTTCCCTGTTATAACTTATATAAGTGATCCCATGAGAATGGAACAATGTTAGCTTTATTTTATCCTCTTCTGTTACTGACAGTTTAGCAAGGCCATACATTAATAGATTAAGGAAGCATGTAACATGGCATGTGGCCAAAAGTCTTCCTGGACTTCTTTCACAAGATTGTCCAAAGTTCCTTAGCATAATTGCACATGAATTGTCTGATCACTTTTCTCTTATAGTACAGGCTGTTTAGCAGATAGAAATGTATGCCTAAGTATTTGCAGGAAAAAAAGAAAGTAGGATAATGGGAAAGTTAGACAATTTATTTTAATAATGAGATAAATTCAGTAAAATTTTCTGAGAAGTCTTTTATCTATTACAGCTATTTTAAGGGTTAAAGAGAGAGAGAGACAAACAGAGAGACAGAGAAAGACCTTAAAAAAATTAGTCTTTAAGCTCCTTGGTATTGAACATGTAGATTTAGAGTTGGAATAACTGGAGCCTGAGAACTCAGAATTGATGGCTTACTTAGGCTATCCAAATATGGAATGATTTACTAACTCTTCCCTTTGGAAAGCCTCACAACATGTCCCATATCAAGCACCTCAAAGCTAATAATGCTTGACAACAAGTTAAGAAATATCTCAAAAGACCACACAGTGTACCCTTCTCAACTAAATACTTTGCCCACACATGTGGAAGATAAGAGCATTAGCTCACCTCCTTTCAAGCACAGGGATTTAGGAAAAGACTGGATTTCCTTGCCAACTGCATTATTATGGTGAAAAGCAACTTATTCTGTAACCACAGTCATAACTACAGAATGGGAGAGGATAATCTCTATTAGCTACAAAAAACAAGGAATTACCATCAGTGCACCTAAAACTTCAGAGAAGCATGTGTAAGAAGAGATTCCCTATCCTAAATCCTCTGGAGAAACACATGCAAGAGGTTATTTTTCCTAAATCCAGGGATGATAGATAAGTTACCTAAAATCTATTCTGCTAAAAACACGGAAAAGTTAGTGAAATGTAATTTTGAAAATATTTTAAATGAAAATAAGAGATTGTGAGGAAGCAAGAAATTATTTCAAATGTCTTAAGTAAATAAGAGAACGCAAAGGCAGTGGGGTAAAGGTTAGAGTTAGCGAACATATTATTTAACAATCCCAGAAGACTAGAGGTTAATTGAAACAATATCTTATTCTTCCATAAAATAAGACAATGACTGAAGTGACAGACCTTCTCTGTCTTCTTTCTTCCTTCCTTAGATTTCTTTTGTGGGAACAAAATACCCTTTGCTTCAACAGAACTTGCCTATAAGACTTAAAGCTTCATAGGCACAGTTAAGTGTTGTTAGTTTGATTTTAAATGGGAATTATTGCTTTTTTAATATATTATTTTATCTTATATTTGTGACAAAATCTTTATATTCAAAGATGGGTTTTGGATTCAAAATATGTCTTGGAACATTGGTGATTTGTTTTAGTAACTGTGGAAATAAACTGGAAGAGATGAATCAAAGGTAATTTTCTCATATTTAAATAATATTCATATGTTGACTTTTATTATTTTATTATCTAGTTTTGGTTTGTGGCAATATATAAGGATTGGTTGTTTTTATTTTTCTATTAAATTATACTTAATCACCATTTGTGGAGCCAAGAATATTAGCTCTAATTCTGTAACTATCAAGCTGCTCTCTTTCGAACAAGATAATTAACCCAAATTTCTTCAAAGGCACATGATGTTTAAGGTAGGGTGTTTTGGATCCAAACAGAAAGGGCTTAAAATCTTTGATTCATGCCTGACGAGCTGAATTAGCTTCAACAAATAACACAAATGCTCTGATTCATGGTTTTCTTACCTTTAAAAATGTGAGTAATAATACATAAATAGTTTTGTTCTAAGGACTTATAGTACACATAAATACTTTGTAAAGTCAAACACAGTAAGAACTCAGTAAACAGTAGCTGAGATATATTATTTTAATGTTACAAACATTATTAATACCAATCTTACAGGGCTTTTGAAAAGGTGACTGCAAAATATTATTTAAAGTATATCTCATATTTTCTAAAAGAAAGATTAATTTTCTTTCCTTTTATTATCCCCAATCTATCTACATTAATCAATAAGAATATATTATCCTCTATAATTAGCAAAAAACTAGGGAAAAAATATCACTGAAGTAAAACGTACTTGATTTGTTTTTAACTGAATCTTAAATTGTTGAATGCATTGGGATCAATTTTATTGGTCTATTTTATCAAGGCACAGAAAACTTAGGTAACTTTTACATATGTACACAATTAATATGTGAAAGATGTGGGGTATAAACCTGGAAAGATGGCTTACAGAGCTTGTACTATTAAACCAAAGTGTTATGTCTCTCTTTGCTTGCAAGCATCCAAATTGGGGATGTGAATTATAATGAAATCTCTAGTAGTCAGAACATAGTCATTAGCATGTTCATGTCAATCTGGCTTAAAAAGTTTTTGTTAATTCATTTGCATGTTCTTGCTTTCTCTAGAATTTTGTCAGTTACTTTCATTATTCTTGGACAAATTCCTGATGGCTAAAAATAACTTTTAAATTGTTTTAATAGTACATTTGAAGTTATATATATATTTCCCAGTTCCACAAGATAAAATGTATAGCTATTATTGCAAGATAATATTTCCAGGTGAGATATTTAAAGTTATATCATTAATTGTTCTCTAGATCAGTAACAGAAAAATAATCCAGGTGCTATTCAATGATTAAGTTGTTTTTGGTGTAAAAGACCCCAAGTAAAACTGTCTTTTTGTGAATACTATTTTCTAGAGTCCCTATTTAATAAAATTAGTGAGCACTGCATATATAATACATGTATATTAAGCATATGCTTCATTCACTAAGTAATACTGATATGCTCAAGGTTTAGAGATAATCTGTTTAACAGAAAATGATGGAACCAAGTTCCTAGGTTATTTGGTTATTAACTTCTTTAGTATAATCATAATTTTACTCTGGTTGTTATTGTTGAATTCTTCAAAAAATTAAAACAGGTATTATTTCCAGGATTTTAGAAGCACTTTGGTAAACCATGGTAGAATAAGGGCAGCATACTGGCCATAAAAAAATGGCAATAGTTATTACATGGAACATAGTATTCTCCTCTTATTTCCATAAAACATTTAATGAGCCCATATATTGACACTGATTAATTGAGGATCCAAGAATGATAAGGCAAAATGTAAGTTTTTAGAAAGATACAGGAGATTGTGAAAAAAATATATATATATAAACTTGTTGTTTGTTTTAAACTTTTTTATTCCAAGTATCTCAATATTTAATTTGATAGTGATATGAAATATCTTGTGATCTTTACTTTTAAAGATAATAGCTAACTACTTACATCATTCTAGGACAGTCCTGACTAGCTTGCTTCATTAGAGCATGAAGTGTCTCTAATATTTTTACATCAAAATTGTAGAAATTCAATGTACACTCCAAAAACAAGCAGAATGTTTGGAATGCTGGAATGTTACTCACTGGTGTTCTGTTGTAGTTTTTAAAAATGTTTCTGACTGAGGTATTAGTATACTTGTTCTCATTTATGCTCAAAATTTCTTTTTTTTTTTTTTTTTTGGTGTAAACACTGAGATATCCCTTTCAAAGTTAGAAATATGGTTTCTCAGTTAGTTAAGCTTGCATCTGTTTTAAACCAGGAAACTTGCCTCTTAACTTACTCAAAAGAGGTAATAAACAAAGATTTCCACAGGGTGAGCCATCTTAAGAAACTTTACGAAAGTCTGGGGGGAAGTATCTGTTTACTGACTACATACATAGGAGTGATTATGGTGCTGGTTTTTTTGTTTCTTTTTTTGAGGAAGCAGTATTTTTTTAACGTAAGTTTTATCCCCAATTTTTAAGCTGGGGATAGAACGTTACTCTAAATTTAAAAAAATCTTAAAATATAAAATTTTGAAGAATTATTTGATTTTTAAATAAATGGTAATTATTTTAAAATAAATATTTAATCATTTAATTAATATTTTAATTATTTAATTTAATTATTTTAGATAAATGGTTATTAACATGTTTGATGTTATGCTATTTAACCTAAACAGTATAATCATTATCAACAGAAAGTAAACAAATTTTATCCAGTCATCGGTCAATGGACATTTAGGTTGTTTCTAATCTTGGCTATTTTATACAATGGAACACTACTCAGCCATTAAAAAAAATAATGAGATAATGCTATTTGCAGCAACATGGATATGACTGGAGATTTGTCATTCTAAGTGAAGTGAGCCAGAAAGAGAAATAAAAATACCACATGATATCACTTATATGTGGAATCTACAAAAAAAAGGCAAATGAACTTATTTACAAAACAGAAACAGACTCAGAGACATACAAAACAAACTTATGGTTACCAGTGGGGGAAAGATGTGGGAAGGGATAAACTGGGAGTTCAAGATTTGCAGATACTAATTTATATAAAATGATAAACAAGTTTATACTGTATAGTACAGGAGACTATATTCAATATCTTGTAGTAACTTATGGTGAAAAAGAATATGAAAATGAATATATGTACATTCATGTATGACTGAAGCATTATGCTGTACACCAGAAATTGACACAACATTGTAAACTGACAATATTTCAATAAAAATATATACACAAAATTTTTAAAAGTAAGCATGTTTTATACTTATGCATTATGTTCAAGTAACAAAATTACTGAGTTCATTGTATAGGTACAAAGTACACAGAAGTTATTCTGGGATTAACTTTCTTGGGTGAAAAAAATATAGCAGTGAAGCCATAAAGGATACTTTAATGACTACACACAGATCATTTGGTTGAAGATACAAGTGAGTTAACTGCCAAGTTCTCTTTCCCTTCTTCAGTTTCTGGGTATCTGTCACAGGCTCAGTAAATTCCCAACTCTGAGCAAGTATACACTACTGATATATGCACACTCATGAGATAGGAAGAATCACAGATAAGAAAATTGAGACATTACAGATTTCAATAGGCTTTCCTTGAGTCTAAGTACTAGTAAGCTACAAAGTATCTGATATTATACATAAAAATAGTTTTTGATAACTGATTTTTAAGGAATTTGAGAAGTTGCTTCATTCTCACTTTTAATTTAATAAAGCAATTTGATAAATGTATTCTTAATAATATTTTAATGTAAAAAACTTTTTAGAAGTTTTGAAGCTAAGATCAGAACATCCTACCATCAGAACATCATAAGGTAATGTAATTTCCTTTTTACATCTAATTTTAATGAAATGCTATTTGAAAATTTTTAAATTCATATTGAATTTAATGAATGTCCATCCCGTGTATCAGGGAATCTAGAATAGTATAAGTAGGATTTTTGTCTTCCAGAAGCTTAAAATTTAGGTGGAGAAACAATATAAATGTTAACCAAAATTTTAGAAAGGGAGACCTGATTGAAATAACAGGTGTTTATTTGGGGTTTGTTAGAACTGCAGCCCGGGAGACACAAATTCAAGAAGCACTTGAATTATGTTCTGTTGGACTACAAAATTGGGGAGGCTTCTAAAGGCAAAAATCACAAGATACCAGTTAGTTACATGAGCTATCAGAATTATAATTGGAGCTGGCAAGAAGTAAGGGTGCTTGTTAAGAAAGGATTGGTTGGGGTCTTAAATGGTTGCATAGTTAGAAAAAGGAGAACTTGAGACCAAAAGGCTGCAGCTGGCAGGTGTTCTGAATACAGCTGATGATAACCTACAGTTGAAAAACAGCTTAAGTTCTCAGTGAGGCAGAGACGCATCTGAGACCAGATCCTTAATTCCTGCCCAACTTCTTTTTTGTATGCCTGAACTATGAATACTCCATTATAATTTTAACTTGTCATCATAAATATACATAGAAAAGAAAAACAAGAACTAAAGTATGTGTTACTGTCCAAATGTATTGTGAATTAATAAGGAGAGATATTAAACTTTGCAGGCTTACTTTTAGAACACAGTTTTGATATCAAAATTCTGCTGGAAATAACAATCCTAATTATTTTGAAGAAAAGAATTAGAGACGATATCCAGACAACAAACACTAAAGCTTCATTATGATTTGTTTGAATTTTATCAATGGGAAAAAATATTACCTTTGGACTACATTTAACATGACTCAATCTGGAAGCCATTGCATCCACACAAGAAAGGATCAAGTTCTCTAATAAAGTGCCTCTAAACAATCGTGTTGCTTGGGGTAAAAAAATAATTTAATGGAAGGAAGAAAGGAAATGAATGTTAACATTGGCTTTAAGTATTTCAAACATTCGATATGTCATTGTGTCTGTGTGACAACCAATTCTATTCAGAGGCTCTTGCAAATGTAAACTCTATTTAAATAAATCATGATAGTGCAATCTTGAGTACATTTCAAAAAAAGAAAGCAAAGTATTATTCAAATTAATTGTATATCTTTCCCCAAAATAGAGAAATATGTATGGGAGATCAACAGATATTTTGCATTAAACAATAAATATTTCTGTAATAATTAATTAATTAATTATATTAAAATGTGCTTCTGCTATTTACATGGTAGTTTGACATAAACTCTTATTCTGCCAGCCTTAGATTTTTATTTAGCAAGTTCTATGGTCTAAATGTTTGTGTCCCCTGAAAACTCCTATTTTGGAACCTAACCATCAAAGTGGTGGTATGGGGACTTTGGGAGGTGATTCAGTCATGAGAGTGGATCTCTTATAAATGGAATCAATGCCCTTATAAAAGTGGCACAAGAAAGCTCCTTTACCCCCATATGAGAGAATACAAGAACTCAGCAGCCTGATGAGGATCCTAAAAAAAATTGGACCATATGGCAGGCTGATATTGAACTTCTAGCCTCCTGAACTGTGAGAAATAAATTTTTGTTGTTTATCAGCCACCCAATCTATGGTATTTTGTTATATCAGTCCAAACATGCTAAGACACAAGGTGATCTACAGATTCAATGCTAACTCCATCAAAACCCCAGTAGCCTTTTTATAGATACTGTAAAAAAAATCCTAAAATTCATGTGGAACCACAAAAGACTCAGAATAGCCAAAGCAATTTTGAAAAAGAAGAACAAAGCTGGAGACATCACATTCCCGAATTTAAAAATATTACAAAACTACCACAATTAAAACAGTATGGTACTGGTATAAAGACAGATGTACAGACCAATGGAACAGAATAGAGACCACAGGAATAAACCCACACGTATATAGTCAAATGATCTTCCACATAGGTGCCAAGAATACACAACAGGGAAAGGAGAGTCTCTTCAATAAATGGTGCTGGGAAAACTGGATATCCACAAGCCAAAGTGTGAATTTGGATTCTATCTTATATCATATTAAAAAATCAACTGAAAATGGATTAAAGACCTAATTTTAAACAGAGAAAAATATATTGCTCTAGTTGCAGTGACTCATGAAATGGCAATGCCAGGTAAGACTTCCAAAAAATGAAAAATATGGTAATAGGTGGGGGAGAAAACTATACCCTCAAAATTGGAATTTATGACAGGGATTTAAATTTTGTTGAATGACATTTCAGCATATACGTATAAAACTACAGGATTTTTTTCCTAGATGTATAAATGTGGTAAATTATTTGAGTATGTTCTAGTACTTAATTATGGTTAACTTTTCAAGAATGAACTACTGTAAATGATGTGTTATTCTTCTTAATCATTTTTGGATTTTCTATTTGTTAACATTTTATTTTAATTTTTTTGTTTATTCATAATTCAGATTGGTGTGTAGATTTTATTTATGCAATATTTGTCACAAAAAATAATATTTTAAAAATTAATCTTTTTGTTCTATGCTCTAGAATAGCTTAGTGTTGGAATTATCTGTTCTTTATAATTTGTTGGTATAGCTATGAAAGTGTCTGAGCTTGCCTAGTATTTTCTTAGGGGATAACTCAATGACAGAGTTCTCTGATTATTTTGAAAAAAATCAACATGTATATTATTATTTCCTTTTCAATATGTATTGTGGCAGTTACATTTTCATAGAAAATTATCAGTTTCATTGCAGTTTTCAATTATATTTATACACAATTAGCAACTCAATTTACTATGAATCTTTCTGTGGAATCATTCTGCATTTTATTTTCTGATTTTATCAATTATTCTTTCTTGCATCATTATTACAGAATAGTACTTGTTTAATTTCTACTCTTTTCATGGTGTGTTTTTAATTTCTTTTTGATCCAATTTTAGTTAATGTTTCATGGACACTCAACAGAATGTGATCCTTTAATTTGGGGATTCAGAATTCATGCGTAAGCAATCACTTCTAATTCACAAATTCTTATTTTAGGCCTTCTATAGTTTCTG
Source organism: Camelus bactrianus (assembly GCF_048773025.1). Classification (NCBI taxonomy): domain Eukaryota; kingdom Metazoa; phylum Chordata; class Mammalia; order Artiodactyla; family Camelidae; genus Camelus; species Camelus bactrianus. The sequence goes on from NC_133540.1 coordinate 40,044,839, forward strand.
TTTTTGATGTTGTTTTTCTTTTGACCTTGTCATTATCTGAGAGGAGTAAATTAAAATATTCTACCATTATTATGCTTTTGTTTAGCTTTTTATTTTTAAGGCTTTATGATTATAAGTATTAGCTTGATTATAATTATTAGCTTTTTTAATTTGTAGATATTCATAATCTAAAGTCTCCTTACAAATTGTTAACTTTGTTGCTTTCTTTAAACTTGAATTTCACCTAATTTGATGGACTATAGATTAGTGTCAATGGTCAACAGTGTGTCAATATTAATTTCTTGATTTTAATTGTTTTATGATTATTTACAAAAATGTCCTCTTAGAATATACACTTTGAGGTATTTAGGGATAAAGTCACATTAAAGAGTCACATTTCCTACAATTTACCCTCAATTTTTAGAAATAATCTTTACATATATATTATTAATGATTGTTATATAGACAATAGATACATAGATAAAAGATAGTAAAAGCAAATAAACTAAAATGTAAACAATTTGTGAATCTGGGTAAACGACATTAGATACTTTGTGTATTACATTCACAACTTTTCTGTAACTTTGATATTATGTTTAAATAATAAGTAAGTTATTAAAAAATTCTAAACAACCAGGGAAGTTTTGGCATTTGCTGCAGTTTACTTATGTTCATGAACTGAAGCTTTCTCATAATTTCTGGACAGACACTAATGGTTTTCCTGTCTAGTCAGCCCTTTGGGTATTTATTAAGCCAGACTCCCAAAATGTAAAGTTAAAAGTTTTATTTGTAATAGTAGCAGTTGAAACTAATAGCTAAATTTAAGTAAAATATTGAACATATAATTTAATAATCAAACTATATTATGCTACATTCCTTTTACATACTCATCACCATTCCATAGTTTGATTTTATGTTGGGTTATTTTTTAATCAATCTCTTTATGAACTAAAATACACTTAAGTGTTTTACAATAAAATTATGCATGTTAATATGAGGCTAAGCTATCTTAGAAAAGAATAAGATTTGTAAATCAATGTGGTATTGTTTTCATATCTTACTGGGCACCAAGATACAATTTATGAATTAGCATTTTTCCTCACCATTTGGAATCCCAGTCTAATTTTAAATGACCATTTCAATTATTACTTTCCTTTACTCATCTTTGCCTCATACGAGCAAAATTAACTAGATTTACTAAATACGAGAATAGACAAAATCAAAGATTTGATGACACATTGGGAAAAGGATCAGGGAGTACAATAAAATTCAAAAGGAGGAGGAGAAACGTGGTCACAAATATTTGGCAAGCTTTATTTAAGAGTATTTCTTAATGTTAGACAGTCCTCTTAAATAAAGTGACTTAAAAGAGTAGGTAAAAGTTAAAGAAAATTAAACTTAAAATTACAATTATAGATGAAGGGACTAGCATGGCAATTTAATTTGTACCAAGAGTCTTTGTTTACCAATAAATGACATACACAGTAGAATGCATTTGTTAGCGTACATTTACCTTCAATCCTTGGTTATTGTAATATGCTTTTTGTGATTTGATTACAGAAATCATTAAGGTAGATTCATACTGAGAAAAATATTAATGATTGAATTTTGCTATCTATATTTGAGAGTAAATTCAATATAATTACACACTGTCACATATCTAAGTTATTTTTCTTACAAAATTAATCATGCAAATAACTCTAATAGAAAATTTATATTTTTATACACAGTTATGCAGAAAATCGAGGTATGTTTTTGATTAAACTTAATATGATTTTGTTTCAAAAATCATGGACTATTCATTGTTGTGATGAGAAAATAAGCAAATATTTGAATGGGAGTCTTTCAAATATTGTACCATTTTAGCAGTAATTTAAAATATTTAAATTCATATGATAAATGAATGTGAATGTGTTAAATTCTATACACATACAAAGTTCTGGAAAATAATTTTAAATAAAGAATAAACTTTTTAAAAGTATATAAATTCTTCTGTGAAAATAAAATTATTGACATATTTCATTTAAAATACTTTACTGACCAAAAATATATATATAAAGTTTTTGGTACATATAATTATAAAACTTTTTCTTGTTTCTTTTCGTAATGAAATTTTCAAGTATATTTACATATACTGACTATAGCCAGCCTGACTTATTTAGAGAGCCTTATAAACGGAAATTATAATACATCTTTTTTGAACAAATAAAAGCAACCTGGACAAATTCTTTTTTCCAATCAAATGAGATATTCAGAGAACTCCCAGAGAACAAGAGAAGCACTTTTCTTGAAGGAAGCATCATTTGACACTGCCTTTTAAAGACCAGAGGGACATTCTTTCTAATAATACAGGTAGATAACAAAATACAAATAGAAAAATCACCCCAGGCTGTAACAAAATACACCAGCATGGAGTTATGTTGTTTTTCATATACCTTATAAAAAGTTAAAGTCCCTCTTGTTTCAATTTTTTCAAAGACTTAGCAAAAATCAACAAAGCCTGTTCAAGTTTATTTTCTCTGCATGACCTCCCACAATTGTTACAAACTGTAGTTTTCTGGACTCTAGATTTGAAGACCAGAACTCTGCCATATTTACTTATAAAATTAGAAATACATTGACAGTTCATATTCTATCAAAATGGTTTTATCTTAATCTGTTGTTTTTCTATACTTCATAAAAAGCTACAAATTATGTGCAGAGATAATAAATATATATAAGCAGTTCAATGTTTATTGTGTAGTTGTATGTGTTGTGAAAACACTCATGTGTATATCTAATATACATCACACTATGTATTCTACTTAGAAGCAAAAACTCAACCATTCATACTGGGACAAGAAAAAATAAAGTGAAATATAAAGTTGCCAAAGTCCACCATAGAAATCAATGCAAAAATAATATCAATGAAGCAGAAGTTTATACATTGAAAAGAGATACAGAGTAGTAGTAATAATAAAGAAAATTCAGTTTAAGATTTAGAGGACAGGTTTTAGAATTTCAGGCAGAATTTAGGAAAAATCACGAAAAGAAGGAAGCAGAAGGAAGAAGTCAAGAGGGACAAGAGCGTTTCCACCTACAGATAACTGATACCCCTGTATTAGAAAGTAGAACTGGAACAGAGAACATAAGCAAACAAAACACAATAATTACAATAGAAAATCTAAGAGTTAATTAAAAATGTACTCTGCTTTTAAGAAATACCTGGAGTTGGGATGAGGAGAGAGCCGACTGTGCACCTTATAACCAGAGGTCAAGGCAGGACTTGTTGGCCTCTGCAGAGGATGAAGCATCACAGAACCCCAAAACCTGACAGGAAAAACAGATGACACATTTAGAGGGTAGGGAGGTGCGATCCCTTCCACTGATGCTGCCATTATGTTTAAGTCCCTTAGACCTGAGAAAATACTGCAGGAAGGAGAAAGAGGGAGTAATAACAATCTAGCTTCAGAAAGTATTTATCAGTAACGTTTACTGTACACAGAATTGGAGGGAGACTATTATAAAGAGTAGTGAGAACTTCTGAATGATGAGTCATATAAGAACATGTGAATTTTAGGAAAGAATTTCTTCCACTGAGACAAATAAAATTGTTTCCACATATTTGTTCTGTACCTCTCTGTGCTATTTTTCTTCTATATTGGTCTTTAAAACTAAACTTTTCCATTAAAAACAGCTTTTACAGCTATCAGTATAATTACCTAAGGACATGCTACATTTATATATGCAATTCAGGAAAATCAGCATATTTATGAACTATTTGTATATTTAGAAATATAAATGGTGTATATATGATATATACATATGTATGTATACATATGTATTATATACATATAGTTATAGAAATATATATATTATACATATGAAGAACTAACTAGTGAGAGAAGAATATGTATCCTAGGCATTTTGGATTATGATTGAAAAGTGAAGGAAACCTGAGTGTTGTGTTTTGGGTTTTTTTTTTGAACAAGAGTCATTTCTCTTTGAAGCTCATTCCTAAAAGTTATGTATATTGATAATCTTTTTCACTCTATATAACAATTATTTTTCAAGCAAAATACCTTCCAATGTAGTTCTTTGAGATATAATTCTTATTTTTTATATGCGTATCTAGTAGTTCCCTGGATAATCCAATTCAGCATACTCTAAGCCTGGAAGGGTTGTCTTATTTTCATATTAGATTTGTTTAATCCATCATTGATATATTCATATGAAACCTCACCCCACATCTTGAATTTTTATAGCTATTCATCTTACATTTATAGGATATCAAATATGGAAATTAATTGAGAATGTCCTGCAGGCATCTTTTTTTCTAGTGAGACAGAAAGGATAATTTATATCCATATGTTATATTTGCAGTACCTTTCTGAGTGAGTTGATTAATGAAATATAAATTATCTTTTAAAATTCTTATATTTTCATTTTTTATGATCTAAATGACTTTTGTTCTCTGTGGCATTTATTTTAGAAGATTAAAAAAAACTTTCATTTTATTTTATGTTTCCTGTTATAAAATGTAAGTTTCAAATCCACTAAATAGAATTGAACAACTGGTGAAATTCTCATAATAAAAGGACTCACTGAAGCTCAACTTAAATCTTTACTATGAAATTCAAAAACAAAAGTAGAGACATGGACATGCTTAGTGAACAACAGTCAGTGATTTTTCGAACAAATGATTTAGGGGAGAATTAAGCTAATGAGTAGACTGTTTTCTTTTCCCTTTTCTTCTTCATCTTCTTTTTTTTTTTTTTTTAATAGAGGAAGACTGCATTTAACAAGGAATGCATTACAGCAAGGAAAGAAAAAAAAGTGAAAAGTGTCCTGCTACAAAACATCTATAATTCTAGGTAAGATGCAACATATATCATATTAAATATATGTTGGCGCTAAAACAAAATATTGAGGGAAAAAACACGAGCCAGTTATAAAAAGGAAATGGAATTCAGAGTGCTGAGGAGGATTTAATTTGGGGTTTGCACAGCCAGAGGGAAACAACAGGTAAGACCTTACCCCCTGAATGAAGCCAGGGCTCCAAAAATTATACATCTTAGGGGGAAGCCTGAGTTAGGGGGAAAAAAATCTACTTACCTAGTAAGAGTGATAAGGAGAAAACTTTTCTGCTTCAACTTCATCATCAGACAGGAAAAACTTCTCTAAAAATGTATAACGAGTCTTACACTCAACGTAGGATTCTGAAAGAAATATTATCTGTCATCCAGGAATCCATGAACAAATTAACATATGAGACGCTCCGAGATGGTGGTCTTCCAAGGGGAAAAAAAAAATGCAAACACAAGCACAGGTGCTCGCTCTCTAAGGAAAATTTCCTCAACTAAGTTACTTCAGGATTCCCACAGAGAAAGGTCAGCGCTCCTCTACCAGCGAGCGCACACTCGGCCTCACGGGTCGTGGGCGGGGCTGCCTGACGCGGTTCCCGTCAGGAGGGGCAGGGTTCTCGCGAGACTGCGCAGCTCTGGTGCTCGGACTCCAGCGCCTCCGCTGAGGTGAGGTGTAGCGGGCAGCCATCTCACCCTAGGAACTGTACTGAAGCGACAGGTGCAAGACCTCTGTACGCCCCAACGTATGAGCAAGTGAAACTAGACAAGCACAAAGGAAAGGAAAGGTTAGACTTTATTTTACTACTCAGATTTTATTTTTGTTTCGTGAGAATTCTTTAGACTTTGCCGGTGACAGTGGTGGGGTTGCAACCTTGGGAGCGTCCCCGGTAAAGCCAGCCACATACATGGAGGCCCCGGGGAGGCCGAAGAAAGGGGCAGACCACTCCTGACTGGCAGGTTGCAGGTTTCATAAACAAGGGAGCTTACGCAGGAGGCTTGTCTTGAGAGGCCACAAGACGAGAGAGATCTCTGCGCCCACCCACCAGAATCTGAAAAGTGTATACTGAGGCCTTCACTGGGTTCAGTCACGTGCTTCATTCAGATGGTCTCAACACCCTTAGCCTTTATCTCAAGACTGTGTCCTTGGGCAGCTTATGGACAGGGGAAGGCACGTGGAGTCCATGTTCCAAGGACAGGGCAGGGGCGCCCCAAATCGCCCAGGTCCAGCTCGATGGTCAACCAGTGGTCATACCCTCTCCGTGACTGCCCCCAACGTTAATACACTTTTCTACACATTACTAATTTATGAAAGTAAAAAAGTCTTCTAATATCATATATGTATATTTTGTTACTAAAGGAAAATTAATTTAAAACTGGGCACCATGTTTGTCCTGAATCTTTAATCATTTTAATGATTTAATCTTAGTCAATATTATTTAGAGTATTACATCTCTCATTGCTAACTTGCCTAGCAAATATAATAAAACATTAGTTGGCTTCCTTAAGGACTATCTAGAGATCTTGTTCCACTATTTAGGCATTTTAAGTAGTACCAATGAATTAATTGCTCTCAGCATCTGATTTGAGTTGTTTTTTGTTTTTTTTGTTTTTTTCGGCCCTGGTACTTAGATTTAATTGGTAGATACAAGATGAACACATAGAGTAGAATATATATAACCCAATTTGTTTTGCCTGGGCTGATTTAATTAAGTTTTCCAGCTGAGTGAAAACACCTTTTATTCCTCAACACTTTATTTACATAATCCTAAAGCTGGCAACCTACACAAATTGGAGGTTTTCTTAGGAAATGTGGAATCTATGTCCATCTATCTTGTGTCCAACATATATGTATAACTGGGGTCACTGCATTGAAACCCCTTGCAATTGACTAATCCAAAACCAGCTACAAAAGTTACATAAAATACAGAAATGGTGTGTTTATTTTGAGGCAATTCATCCAGATGTATACTTATGATTTGTATACATTTCTGTGTTATACATGTAGACAAAGCCCTTTTTTTTAAGAAAGGACATGCTGCTCAGTTTTGGGATAGTTTTGAGTCCTAATAAATAACTTGCACCCCAAATACTGATTTGGTATTTGTTTCTGCAGAACCCAACCTAGTACGATTTCTACATATACTTTAAACTTCCTTAAAGTAACATTCAGTAAAAATAGCCATTTTAGGATACAAATACACATGATGCATGATGCAGAAGGAAAATATAGCACTAAATCAAAAGATCGCAGGTGGATTGCACATTATACATATTACGAAGATTGGCAAACAATAGTGAGGTAGTGAGAATTGAAATAGTTTCAGTTTTGTGGAGTCTGTGAGACTTAAGCTGAAGTTTGGGCAGGCTAAGTTGCACGTGGAAAGATATGAAAATATGGACAAGTGAAACAACCACAAATCTTGGCATGTAAATAAAAATGCCATGAAGTATGGAATGGAGTTACTTAGGAGTCATCTTAATGCTTTTAATATCTCATTCTGTGATATATATTTTTTAAATGTTTGGTGTGCAAGATGAGGTGTCTCTCATCGCTAACTTTAACAGTCTATGTATGAAACCTCTTTTGATAGTTTCTTTACTTCATCATTTTATAATGATCAGTTCGTATTTTTAAATTGGCATTTATTTTGGTCACCTACTGAGTTTTAACATTCAAGTCATTCTTTGTTTCTTTTAAGTTTGAAAATATTGAGAGGAATTATGTTTTTTTAAACAGTAATTTCTCTCTTTAAAATATCCTTTCTACATTATAAAACAAACTATTTTCTGTGAATAAATTGATTTTGTATGTTTTTTCCTTTATCGTGGCAATGATATAAAATAGTGAGAATGGGGCTTCATCAGTATGTTAAGGCTACCAAAGCTTTGTGATGAGTATATTTTCAGTGAAGTAGAGAATATCAGTTGTAAATATCGACCGTTGTTCTATTTTCTCTAAGTATTTGTTAATGAGTTCAACTTTTTTTTTTCTTCTGCCACTAATATGTATTCTCTTATTTACTTTGAACACTTTGAGTTCATGGACATTCAAAGGGCTTTAGGATGGGTGGTCTACCTGGGACTTGTGCAGATTGATTTGTCTATTAGTCCCTCCAAGGAGTGACACTGTGCATGAAATACATGTGCCTTGTATTACTGGTGAAGCAGCTTTGTTACTTTTAAGGAGTTTGGTTTTATTTTTGTTTCTCTTACTGATACTTGGTAACTAATCTTCAAAGTTAATAACAGACACCTAGTGATTTGAGTGATTTTCCTGATAAAACATATCTGTATTATTTTTTTCTTCACTTGCAAAAAGTGTAAAATAATATTTTTGAGGTAATTACAGTATACAAGTATGTGGAAATGAATAATTACACATGTCATAAAGATGGGAAAGAAGAGTCTAGATAATTGTTGTAGTTTCTTTTGAAGGTGTCCTTATAAAATTATTTCCTTCTCCTTTGGGATAAGAATTAAAAGAATTCTTAGAAGTTCACCTGATGCCTTCCTGATAATAAAGTTCTGTCATTATGACAGATAGTTATCATTTTGGTAAATTATTTCTCCCTTCTAGCATGTGTAGATGTTTTCAGTGGATGCACCTGTCTTATAAGTGTCTTCTAAAGAAAATGAAAATGACACGACTTCAGGGGTCTGCTGGTTGAAATATTTTTTCCAATTATCTGTGTCAGCACAGAGAGAAATAATGTTAATTCTGACCTAAAGATATGGTTCAAGAAGCTTTTCTTCATGCATTCTTACAGTTCTCATTGATCTTTTTTAAGTGAAGGCCACTTAGCAAATTTCCTCCAGTAAGTTCCTATCTTTTTTTTCTTCAAGTTTTTGAATTCTTCCTACATTTTCTCTGTTAGTGATATTGCAGATGGCAGGTAATTGGCATTGTTACTCTTGTCCTCATTATCACTGTAGATTTTGAAAAACAATCTAGCAGAGTGCAAGATTCCAAGTTAACTGTCAGTTATATTCTTACTGAACAGAAAGAGCATCTGGCTTTCTAAACTGATTACAGACCTAAACCTGAGATGAATGTTTTAAAATATATTGTAACTTCATAATCTTGGAAATAATATTAATTATAGATACAATATCAATTTTCAGTTTCTTATACAAAAAAAATTTTGGGGGAGAAGAATGTATTTTTTATTTATAGAGAATTGTTACATGAAAAATGCTTAGAAATACTAAATTTAGGATAACAACTTACATATGCTTTAAGACTTTTCAGATATAATAGAACTTATAAATGCCAATTATTTATTGTGCATCAGTGAACATGAAGCTATATGTTAAACCTGATTATTCTAGTAAATTAAAACATTACAAAGCTCACAGTGCAATTCCAAATTCTTTGTCAAATCATAAAAACTGGCACACTCTTTAATCCCCAAAACACATAATATGTATAAAAGTTCAGGTCTAAGATATTTCATAGTATCATTTACAGAAGTAATATTTGGAAACATATAATATACAATAGAAAATGATTGCATACGCATTTTAGCCCATGTATATGATACAATGTATATTTTGGTTAATCTTACCTTTATTTTAAGTACATTTGTTGGCATAAAATATAAGCATGATACATTATGTATAAAAGTTACAAAATAATATGTACAGGAAAATGTTCCTCAGCATTTATTCAAAATCTGCAGGATTACATGCAAAATATATTTTCAGTAGTAGTACTATTGTTAATTTTAATCTTCCTTGTGATTATGCATGTTTGTTAACTTACAGTGCTGAAAATAAGGTTCAGTAATAATGATGATGATAATGAAAATTATTATTAGTGTTATATTAATGGTAAGCACACAGTTTCAGTGTTCTTCATTTTTCCAATGTTTCTCATTTTTATGAAATGCACACAGATAAAAAAATAATTTTGTAGCAGCCTTAACTAAACTGTAAAGAAACCTGGACATCAATATAGGGCAAGGTGAAAATTTCTTTTACTGTCTCATAATTCTATTCAGATTAATTAAATACATATTTTAATAATATTAAATATTTAAAACAATATTTTAAATATTTAGTTTGTAAAATACCTCAAAATAAAATATTTTCAAATCTTATAATGATAAAGTTAAGCTTGCTTCTATAAATATAATTTTTAATATTAAATGTAGTGGTTGCATTGAGCTGCTAATTCAACTTTTTAAAAGATTGTTTACATTCTGAGGGAGTCTAAATTGATAAGAAACTCTCAGTAGAGACAGGTGGTAGCAAAAGGCAGAAGAATATTTCGTAGTTTTTTTCTAATTGACAGAAACCGTTTTTATCTTTATTAACTAGCATTTTGCCATCTTAACTTATAAAAATTTATTATAAGGGTGGAATTTTTCTGTAGTTTATCAACCCTTTTTTAATTGAACAATATAATGATGAAGTTAACTATAATAATACAAATTAAATATGAATACAAGAAATTTCCACCAAAATGGGATAATTATAATGAATTATAATTATAATTCATTATAATGAATTATAATGAAGCTTTTTTTTTAAAGTTTACATAGGTACTGCTCTACTAGTTCTAATGACTTATCTTTAAATGCTATTCAAACAACTTGGGGCATTTTATAACATACTCAAAGTTGATTGTTGCTCTAAATTCATAAAATGTGTCAGAACATTTTCCTGTATTTTAACACAGTGGTTGTAATTTTCAATTACATTTATTCAGGTGTTAAAAACTTTCAGCTTGCAAATCAGTTTTGGAGGCAAAAAAAATTCCTTTAAAAACCTGAAAAATCAGAGTCACCCTCACAGTATTTTGAAATATTTTGATTATAAGCTCTTGATAAAACTCTTCCTCTAGATAGCAATGAATTTCATCATTAAATTACAAAGAGTAATATGCTATTTCTTCTTATAAACCAGAAAACTATATGAACTATATAAACATCAGTGTCATTAGTCATTGCATTTGCTCACTGAAATTAGCAAATTCATATATATAAAGTGTTTATCTATGTAAAATTAATGTTATCTATGTAAAATTTGGATTTTGTATGGATGTAGGACTTTGTTCAGGCGTGTATTTATGTCATTCTTCAAATTAAAAAAATACAAAAATTAGTAAGAAGGCCAAATTGTTTCTTCCGACCACTCCTTTTCAACAAAGTAGTAGAAGACCTAGTAAATAAAATAAGAGAAGAAAGAAAAAAGTATACAGATTGGAAAAAAATAAATAAAACTCTCTTTGTTCACAGATGATGTGATTAGAAAATCAGAAAGAAATGACAAAAAAAAAATTCTGAAACTGAGACATTTTTATAGCCAGGTTGCATGATAAAAGGTTAATATATAAAAGTTAATTGTTTCTCTATATACTAGCAATGAACATGTAGAATTTGAAATTAAAAGCAAATTATGATTTACATTAGCATCACAAAAATGAATACAAATATAACAAAATATGTTTGTATATAAGGAAAAGTACAAATATCTCATTAAATGAATCAAAGAACTAAATAAACAGAGAGGTATTCCATGTTTATGGATCAGAAGACTCAGTATGTCAAGATATCAGTTCTGCCCAATTTGACATATAGATTCAATGTAATCTCAGTCAAAATCCCTGGAAATTATTACTGGATACTAAGAAACTGATTCTAAATGTTATGTAGAGCAGCAAAAAGCCCAAGATACCCAATACAATATCGAAAGAGGAGAGCAAAGTTGGATCACTGATACTACCTGACTTCAAGACTTAATATGAAGTTACTGTAATCAAAACAGTGTGGTTTTGGCAAAGAATTGATAGATCAATGAAACAAAATAAAAAGACCAGAAATAGACCTTTGTAAATATATTGAACTGATCTTTGACAAAGAAGTGAAGACAATACAATGGATCAAAGGTTGTCTCTTTATCAAATGGTTCTGGAACAGTTGAAAAACCACCCTTAAAAAGACCTTAATGCAAACACAAAACTTTAAAACTTAAAAAAGATAAAATGGGAAAAAACTTAAATGACCTTGGGTATGGTAATATCTTTTTATATATAACATCAAAGACACAATCTATGAAAGAAATGAAAGAAATAATTGATAAGCTGGACTTCATTAAAGTTATAAATGTCTGCTTTGTTAAAGTACTGTCAGCAAGAAGAGAAAGCAATCCACATAGTGGGAGCAAATATCTGCAAAAGGCACATCTGATAAAGGGCTATTATCAAAAATATATATTTAAAAAACACCTAAAAGTCAACAGTACGAAAACAAACAACCCAATTTAAAATGGCCCCAAAACCTGAACAGACACCCAACAAAGAAGATATACAAATGGCAAATAAGCATATGGTAAGACTCTCCACATCATCAGAGAAATGCAAATTAGAACCACAGTGACATGCCACTACATAGCTATTAGGATAGCCAAAATATGAAACATTGGCAACACAAAATGCTGGAGAGGAGATGGAACAATAGAAATCCTCAAAGATTTCTGGTAGAAGTACAAAATAGTACAGCTACTTTGGAATACAATTTGGCAGTTTCTTACAAAACTAAACATATTTTTATTGTATGATTTAGCAGTCACAATCCTTGGTAATTACATGACTTGAAAATTTATGTCCATAGAAAAATCTTCACATGTTTATAAGTCTTATTCATAATTGCCAAACTTGGAAACAACCAGCATACCCTTTAGTAGGTGAATGGATTAATACCTTGTGGCACACTCAGATGATGGAATATTATTTAGTACTAAAATAAATGAGCTGTCGAGCCATGAAAAGAAATGGAGGAAACTTAAATGCATATTAATATTACTAAGTGAAAGAAGCCAATTAAAAAGGTTAAATACTGTTACAATTCCACTGATAGGACATTTTCAAAAAACTGAAATTACGAAGATAGTAAAAATATCAGTTGATGCAAATGTTTAGGGCAAAAGGCAGTATTAATAGGCGAAATATAGAAGATTATTAGGGCAGTGAAGATCTACTGTGTGATAATAGTGGATACATGTCATTATACACTTGTCAAAACTCATAGAATGTGCACCACCAATAGTGAACCCCAATGCAAACTATGGACTTTGTTGATAATGATGTGCTAATGTAGACTCAGCAATCATGAAAACTTACCACTGTGGTACAGGATGTTGAAAGTAGGGAAGACTGGGTGTAGTTGGGGAAGAGGGAGTATATGAGAACTCTCTGTACTTCTCTTTCAATTTTGAGGTGAATCTAAAACTACCCTACAAAATAAGGTCTATATATACATGTATATGTATACATCCTCTATTTTATAAACACTGTATATAAATGCCACATATATATTTATAAATTTATAATATATAAACATTGATAAATTCTCACCATTTTGAATATAGAAAAACTTTATTTCTGCATATGCAGCATCTAATACAAATCCTGGTACATAGTAGGTGCCTAACACATTAAAAATAAGTTATGCCATTTAACCTGTGACAGGTACACAGTGTTGTCATAGAAAATGATCCTTTAAGTACATATCCCTAGGAAGTTAATAATTATTAACATCATTCTCTACTTGATCTCCAGTCTGGAGTGAGCATAGCATCAGTTACTGCTGCTGCTCTTCCAAATGGTTTTTTCCAGTACTGGAAGAAAATGATGTGATGGTCAAAGTATTCACAAGTTCCTTTTTCAAATTGTGACCTAAGAAATCAGTGAATATATTTAAAACTTGAACAATACAAACAATACAAACATACGGCTTTAAAATTCTAATTAAAAAAAACTTGGAATTTTATATCTATATATAAAAATAATTCATCTAACTTTAATATTCCATGTCTGATGATCATAGAATCTTAAAGTTGTATGGATTTCAGAATAATTATTGCTAATTACCTCATTTGTATAGAGACAAAGCCAATAAAATTAAGTGAATTCCCCAAGGTCATATAGCCCATTAGAATGTAATCTTTGACCCAGATCTCTTGGCTCTTTGATGAATAATCTTTTAACATCAAACCTTTTTTGTAGCACTAAGTGATGCATTGTTCTCATTTCATTTTCTATAGTTGAATTGCACTCAAACATTGCTGATTTATCATAAACTAGATTTTCCCAGCAAATTATTTATATAAAAATTACAGTAGAACCTAGTAGTGGGTATCCATTAAACACAGTGTGATTGCATGCAGTATCAATTGTATCATTCATTATTTGTGCCTATACCATTCTATCACTGCTACAAAGAGACTGAAAGCTCTAAAGTTAAAAATAATTTAATAGGAAACTAAGTATCTTTATCATTTTCTTCTATCATTCTCTAAAGTCTACTAGGATAGACAGTGATTCTTTAGAACTGGACTACTTAAAGAGGCTAGTCATTGGAAGCCATTAAATACAATCTGCTTTTCTCATGTTGAAACCTATGTAAGACTATTATTTTTCACAGTTTAGGTGATATTGTAGCTTAGAGTTTCAGTAACTAAGTAATTAACTAACTAAATCTCAGCGAATCAAATGTGATGAGTAAGTTTACCTAAAACGATTCATTGTAGGAAAAACTTTATTCTGATGGCTGACGAAGGCAAATTAAAATGGATAAATAAAAAATAAATTGCTTGCAGACAGGGCTGCCGTAACAAAATGCCACAGTTTGGGTAGCTTAAAAAGTAGAAATTAATTTTCTCAGAGTTCTGGATGCTAAAAAACTGAGAACAAGGTGTCAGCAACTTTGATTTCCCCTGAGATTCCCCACTACTTGGCTTGTAGATAGCCCCCTCTTGCAGTGTCCTCACATGCCCTTTTCTCTGTGCTTCAGCACCCTGGGGTCTCTGTATGTCCTGATTTCCTCTTCTTTTAAGGACACAAGTCTTACTGAATTAGACCTACCCTAAGGGTCTCATTTTAGCTTAATTTCCTTTCTAAAAGTTCTATCTCCATATGCAGTCACATGCTAAGTAACTAGAGTTTAGGATTTCGCCATGTGAATTTTGGGGATACAGTTCATGCCATAACTTAAACTAGTCAAATTGTTCTTTACAATATGTATGAGAAAAATATGTATATCTTGGATAATAAAGATAAAATGTACTATGTTAACTAATTTTATCCACATTATTTTAAATCTAAGTTAGCCTTTTTTTTTTTTAATTTTTTATGTTAAAAAACCCAGCAGGTATGTATGGAAATAAGAAAGCTAGTCCAAAAATAAAAAGCTTATAGCATTGACCTGTTTTCTAAAACTTTTAACCTGAAAATACTGGTGTATCATTAATTACATTCAGCTCAGTGGCAGAAATGTAAAGGCTGTAGAAAATGATAAGGGCTTTTGAATTTCTACCACTACTTTTGATATAAATTAAACTGTTAAGCAAGAAAGCATTTCAACAATATATTTTTTCAAACAAACAAAAGAAGTGATGAAAATTTGTCTTACCTCTGATATTGTCAGATAATAGACAAATGACCCAGAAACTGGGGGAACAAAAAGTTGCTGAATAACTTTTATCATACTTCTTTTCACACATTTTTCAATATGGCATTGCAGAGATACATTTGTTGCCTGTTACATTGCTTGACCTAACCCAGATCATAATGCATAAGGATGTTAGTATTTCAAAAGCACTTTGTCATTTTAGATAATATATTGGAAAAGAAGTATAATTTTAAAGGATGGTCACCTTTTGATATGTTTCAGCAGAAATTCTGTATCTATTTAATCAATAGCCTGAGCATTATTAAAGTCAGTTTATACTTGAATGCTTCACATTTCTTCCACTGTTGTGATTCTTCCTAAACATAAAATTATAGAACATTTTTGAGTTTCAGCTGAAAAATAGTTGCTCATTTCCTAATAAATATGAAAATGTTACTATTTAACATTTTAAAATCAATGTACTTTTTTTTAAAATAGAAACTATATAATTGTCAAATTTTATTATATATTTATTAGCTTATAACTTAAATGTCAGTAACATTACTTCTCCATTTCTTTCTGTTTATTGGGTTATCAGTTTTAAGTGTTGCTTTAATCATTAGATTCTATAGGAAAATCATAGTAAAATTGTCTTTATAAAAACCTATTCTCCTAAACATTTTAATGGAGCTTAAATGACTTCACCAATTCTCATAAAAATGAAGTGAAAAATTATGATTGCATTGTATTAATGAAATGTATTATATTGAAATTATCTACTCAGTTATAAAGAATGTATAAGAGTAATGATTCTTTTTGGGAAACAATTGTGGTATCTGGTGTCTTAGTTGATTGTTCTAAGATGTTTTAAGAAAAAGTTCCAACATTTTGTAGGAATTTAGTTTTATCGTTTTTGGAAGTGCAACTCTATATACAACTTTACATTTTTTTTTTTAAATGCTGAGTATGAGTTTTCTCACTATATTTTATCCTGTTACAATTTGGAGATAAGTTTCTTTTGTTCTCTAATTGTTCATTTGTTTCTATAGTTTGCCTTTAAAGTAAAGAGATGATTTTGTTAAACAAACAAAAATACTCATCTAATGATGCTAAGACCATAGTCCACACACGAAAAGTGCACTGTAACAGACTAGTGACTATTGGGACTTCATGCTGCTACTATCTGAATTCTAAGTCTAATGCAGATTTGTAATTAATAATAAACATTTTGTTGTCCTCATCATCAATAACTCATTATATAATAAGAGAATACTAAAGTCATGCATATGAATAGTTAAAATCTTTTTGTTAGCAATATTATTTTAAAAGAATTATCATCACACATATTCGGTAAAGGCAAAACCATCTGTATATGAGTGAAGTCCCACTTTTTTTTTTCTCTCCTCTGTCTTGTGCTCATTACCTTTTGTCTCCTTACTTCTTAAGATTTTATTTTCAGTTATTTCCCCAATTTCAATTTGTTTTTCCTCACAGACTCTTTCCCTCAGAGAAGATATGTTATCTTGGCATATTTCCCCTGTGTGTCTCTGGCAGATTTTCTTGCTGTCTCATTTGAGGAAGCTAGTTTTTCCCCTGGGCTCCCGCTTCCTCATTACACTTTGCCAAGATGCTCTTCACTCCTTTCTTTCTCTCTCAAGAGAGACTGCTTTTTAACCTATTTTCCTTTGTTTAACTCTTAACAGCTGTGAACCAAATGTTTTTTAACCACATTAAAATACACAAACAAGAAGATCACCTTTGGGATCATAGGAAGTTGAGTTTCATTAGTCCACTCCAACATGTGACATTGTACTTGTAACCTTGGAGAATGCCTCATCAGCTTGAGATGATGTGATGCCTCCTTGTCCTCCCACCATATTCTGGTGTCTTCTTGAGAGAACCCACATAGTCTTGCATTTGTTTTTGTGTGTGTCTGTGTCTGTTTGTATGAAAATGTATACATATCTCAAGGATAAAAATTAAACCTCAGAGGCCAATAAAATCTAACACACAAATAAAGAAGGTATTCACATCATTAAGCAAAGGTGTTATAATTTGATTCTGTCACTTGAGAACACTAACAAGGTTCATAAAGGAAGAAAGAATAGTTTCTGTTAGAATGTTCTCTAAATGAGATTATTTTAGTTGCAAGCAGCCGTTTCAACTTTAGTATTTTCAGCAAAATCATATGGTGAGCTCACATCTATGGAAAAATAAAAACCCATCTTGAAAGTTTGTCAGAAACCAAACAGTTTCACAGAACTGGAAGGCAGAATGTATGGGAGCCTGCCTCATAAAGCCAAAGACAGCTTTGCAAATTTTCAGGTTCATTTGTCACTTTGGAGAAGATTTATTACCCAGGGGGGAATCCTTCAATTTGAAGAATATGTCTGCCCTTTATCTGTGAGAAAGAGAGTAACTTGTGTAGCCCACCAAACTCTATTTAATGAAAATGAAGTCATTCCGCATACAACAATCAAGAAGAGGGAGTAAATGCAAGTTTGGCCAAGACAAAAATAAAGTGTCCATTATAATAAAGTCATTTGATTGCTTGACATACTTTCTTATATACATATAGTCCCTAAAATGGCAATACTAACTTAAGATATTCCAGAAACAAACACCACTATATTCCACTATATTTTCCCCCTCCACAAGAGTAGAAAATCTGAAGTTGTATTATTTATTTTAGTATACTGCTATAAATTTAGCTTCTCTGAATATAAATGGCCATTTTTCTCATTACAGTTCATTTTTTAATATTTTTCTTTTCCTGATTTTTATTTTTCCTCCAGTTTTATTGAGATACCATTGATGTACAGCACAGTCTAAGTTTAATGTGGACAGCATAACAATTTGAAATCCACATATCATGAAGTGATTATCACAGTAATTTTAGTGGACATTCATCATCTCATATAGATACAAACTTAACTAAATAGAAAAAATTTTTCCTTGTGATGAGATATCTTAGGATTTGCTCTCTTAACCGCTTTCATATGTGATTTGTATGTTACATCTCTAGTACTTGGTTGTCTTTTACTGGAAGTTTGTACATCTTGACTGGCTTCATCTGATTCTTCCGCCTCCCACCCCACCCCCACTCCTGCCTCTGGTAAGTACAAATCTGATCTCTTTTTCTATGAGTTTGCTTATTTGTTTTTGAAGTATAATTGACCTACGACATATGTTAGTTCCTGTTACTGAACATAGTGATTTGTTCTATACTTTTCAAAATAATCACCACGATAAGCCTAGTTATGATCTATCACATACTATTACAGAGCTGTTGACTGTAGTCCCCACACTGTACATTTCATACCTGTGATTCATTTATTTTGCATCTGGAAGTTTGTACCTCTTAACCTCCCTCACCTATTTGAATCCATTTTTAATATTCAACTAAGTGAAAAAATTTTGGCATATTTAACCTTCATACATTTGTTGGTGGTGGGGTGGGATAAGAGGGAAAGAGAAGTGTGTTAATAGCTATATAGATATATATAGATAGATATAGATATATATATAGATATAGATATAGATATATAGATATATATTACAATTCAGGGAAAGAAATATAGATAGGGGTTATATAATCTTTATTTATGCAAATAGTAGTAAGGCCCTAACTTCCAATAAACTTTTCGTGTCCCCCATCACCTGCTATGGTAATGGTTTTATTCAGTCAACATGATCTCATCAATGTCATGGACCAGTGTGATACATTTTGCAAAGGATAGGGAATTAAGATTCCTGCAGAACATGGTTGGAGAGTTAATGTAATCATGAGTAGGATAGTGAAGATTACTTCTGGCCAAGCTAGAAGACAGAAAACTGCTTCTGATGGTCTTTACTAACAGATATAGGAAAAAGCATTTGCAAGGTTAATACCTACATATCAGGTGCAAAAGATTCCCTAATTTGATCCAACACTGAAACTCTCATTCTCCAAGATCCATCTAACTTCTGCACAGGTCAAGAGGGTGAGCTGAATGAGAATATGAAAAGATTGACCTCTTCTGTATCTTGATTGTAGCACTATCTCTGTAATCTCTGCAGTAGCATGGTATTACCTTCTCTTGACTGTTTAAATCAACAGAGGCAGGTATGATGGCTTCTAATTGGCCTTTACTGCCAATAATTTTCACTCTGTGGATCAGGAAACTCTGTCAGTTTCTGGGTATATTTATTTCAATTGTGCATTTAAAAATTGGGAAATAACCACAGATTGCATTCAGGGTCCCATGGTAAGCTGAACTCAAACCAAACTCCTTTGATTGCCTGAATTCTGTAAGCTTGTACTCTTGTGGACCATGGTGACATTTGAGATTCCAGTTTAGAACCAGCATCTGATATTTCCAAATATTCTGATTATTTTCCTTTCACCAGTATGCAACCATCCTGGTAAATTATGTCATATCCCTCAGGAGAAAGCTGAGAAAAGATTTATAAATTTATGTCAGTATAGCAAGAGGACTATACTTCCTCTTCATTCAGGTATCTCTGTGCTGCGAACTGCCTTAAACCTGGGAATATTTTGAGAGACTGTGACTCTTCACTGTGGTGATTTAGTCATACTTCTCTGTTCAACAGCTCTACAGTTTTTCCACTTATATGAGTCAAAAATGGCTCAGTAAAATGCCTATTTCAATTCTAGGAACATCATGATCAGTTAGCTAATGTCCACTTCTGTAGATAAAGTTTTTATGGTTACTGCTTGTACCTACTTACCATTAAAGTAATCGCAACTATCTTATCTTTAACAATTAAGTACTGCCTTTGCAATCCTGGTCTGAGCATCTGAATTGAATTCAGTTTGTCAGATAATTCAATGACAGAGTTTTGCACTATGACTTCTGGCCTACAGGCAAGAAGTAATACAGAGTTTTGAGAATGTGGTGACTCCCCTTATAAATATAATTACCAAAGCCTTCATAAAACAATAGTTTCTGGACTTTTCCAAGAGACATAATTTGAAGATGTTGCATGAAAATCTTCTCTAACATTCAAATCTCCCTAATCCTCTAGATACCATCCGTTATGATATACCAAAGGATTTCCAAAACCTTAATTTCATTTATCATAGGTTGCCTTTGAGTCTAGATTTCACTCAAAATACCAAACAAATGGTTAGAGCCATTCTCCCAGCTAAAGCTGAACCTGGAATACTTTTTACTGTATCTCTATCAATGACCACAGCTTGATATAACATTGTATGTCTTTCATCCTAACACAGTACTCTTAGGATCCATTACAAAACATTTATTCCACATTCCTATTTATGTAATTTGACATAACTTTGCCATTTTTGGAGTATACTGAGCCTTCTCATGGCTCATACTCTTTACGTTTCTCTCTGGGACATGGTGGCACTTGAGTCTGGTTCTAGGTCTGGAGGCAGTAAGAAGCTATAAGATTGGGTCCTGAAGGTGATCAGAAGTCTCCCACCAGACAACTGCCTCAGGGGAGGCAATTAAAGATATTTTTTTTCAGACAAAGAGAGACTGTATTCCTCAAAGAATCAGAAGGAGTTTGGGAGTTCAGTGTCTCCCTCTTTATGAGACTCTGCCCATATGGCTCCATTCCAATTTTCAGGGTCCCATTATTCCCCAACAAATATCTTTATAATAATAGACCTTATGATGTTATAAATTCCATTTGTGTTGTAATTCAGCCACTTACAGGATTAAACCCTAGGTTTGGTTTTCAGAAATAGCAGCCCTGCAGCTATAGGAAATAATAATTATTTAGCAGGCATAGATGCTTTCTTGTTCTTTACCCAAGCCTTTAATCTTAAAGTTTGAAGCACAGAGCTTACGATTTTCTTTCTCCAAGTTCTTAAGTGCACTTAGAAACAACTAATTAATTATATTATATTCATTATTTTAACTAAAATATTTTATGGCAGTGTCTATTTGTTTACCCAGAGTTTTAGTTTAAATAAATTTATGTACAAATTGAGATTATATATCACTACTATTCCTTTCCTCTATCTGTTGCATAGTCTCCTTGCTTCACAATTGCCAGATTACTTGAGCACAATATCTATGTATTTTTACATCATTATGAATTTCTTTAAAAATTCAAGATGAGTATACAGATGGCAAAACTAATTTCTAATTCTGTGTCTGGCAAAGAAAACCTTATTGATAAGGAGGATATCTTACCAACATAACAAAAAATAATGAAAATTATGAGCTCTCAATTCTAGTTTTCACATACTTATACATTTAGATCTTTTGACTAATTAAGATTCCAAGGTTTGAAAATAAACTGCTCACAAATTATAATTTGATACCTAAGAATGAAGGAATTGGCACTTGACAACCTAGCTCTACCTAATCAATGGAATTTGATAGAATAATAAATTGTGAACTCTTTTTCAATGATGATCATGGTGATTAGCGGTCTTTCAAAACAAGTAACACATTGAAGGGAATTTTACAAACATTTCTGGACAACCTAGTGATCAGGCAACTCATAGATATCTAGATGGTAATGAGTCAGTGATAATTGATTATTCATTTCTACCTTCACCAACAAGAAAGCTCAGTTTTAGTTCCTTCTTCAGAGTATTAACAACTAAATAAAGGCTGTGATGGCTTCATCACAGTTGTCCTTCATTGTGTTATACACACACATAAACACACACATACACACATGACTGGAGAGGGTTTTTTGGTTTAACTGACATGAGAATAACCTATTCAATAATCTGAAATTGGGCAAGTTATATTTTAGAAGGCACCAATTGAAATACATAAAGCACTCTGAGTATATTTTCTTTAATAATATTTTTATAATAATTCCAGTTATTCCTTGTGTAACCTCATACCCCATTTGAGAATTACACTGGAAGTGAAGCCTTGGTCAATTTCTGCCATTCAATTAATTAATGAATTAGTTATTAAACTCAGTCACGCTGCTTCCCCCAACGTATCACCAGATTTTTGAAGATGGTCCAAATGGCTAAATGTGCAATAAATCTTACATTCAAACACATTTCACATAGATAATTATACCACTGTGTTCTTCCCAAACCATAGAAAATTTCAGCGTATTCTCTTAGTTGGTCATTATATTTCTGAACTTTAAAGATCATATTATCTATTGCTATTGAGGGTCCAATTATATCCTCTTTAGTTAATAGAATTTTAACAAAAGGAGCTGTAAGAAGCTATCTTTAATTATTTTTGCAACCATACAAAAATTGTGAAAAAATGTGCATTATTTTATTATTTAAACTTTGCCTTCTGTTGTTTCAGTCATATCACACAGATTACAGTTATCACTGATGAACCCCTTGTTTGCTAGAAGGAAAAATGAAGCATATTTCCTAAACTGTACCAATGTAAAAAGATAGCAAAAATGAACATTGAAATACTAGAAAGTGAGTGGTTTCTGTGATCTAGCTGTCCTGTCTGCAAGCTGTGAATATAGATTGTGTTATTTAACTATGTAACCGGTAGGCATCTCTCCCTTTGCTGCTATGTTAAAAAAAAAATGCAGTTCAGTGTGCAGAGACACAGCTAGAGGCATAAATTCATCTGTCTGTCATTTGAATTATATTTACCTTTAAGCCTCAAAATCAAATAATCCAAGATGCCACTGTTATTGATAATTTCTTTCTAAAAATATTTCCTTTGGTTTTTTGATGAAGATACATATTTCTAAATACTTTAAAAAGTCACCCTCACAAAAAGTCCTCTGAGAATTTCTGAATGTGTGCAACATACAGCACTTGTCAGTTGAAACTGGGACAAAACTGCATTGATTCTTGTTTGTTTTAAATTTTTATGCAAGCAATTGGATATTACAGTGTATTTTACATACAAATGAGTCCACTCCTAATAGAAACCAGAAATTCTGTCAATCAATAGATGGGGTAAAAGGGAACGCTTTCAAATATGTTAGTTACCCTCCACTGAATTATATAATAAGTGATTGCAGAATGTGAGAGTAAGTAATAGCCTGAATGGAAGCCAGTGGTAGGTAACAGAGTTATTTGTGACATTATCAGTGAATGGCAGTCAACATATTGGATAATGTCATGAATAAAAAGTTGATATAGACTTTCCGTTATTCATTTTCCAAGTCTCTCAAACAAGCTATATGCAATTACATTAGAAGGTTACCTCATTGCATTATTTAAAAACCAGTTTTTGAGAAAAAATTTTTTAAAGAAAGCTGTTTTTCTCACATCCATAAATAAAAGTGAAGAAATATTACAAATACTTTCTTGTATTACTAGATAAATATTGTTAATAGAAATTTGAAACATGAATAGACAATAACCTTTCATTAAATTTAATGGTATAAAAGAAAGAGAAAATGGTGAAATTTACTTTTAAAATAAGAATTGATGTTGGTATATACTTAAATCATAAATAAGTGTTATAAAATCTATATAATTGGACTAAATATATCATTAATTGAAAATAAAATTGTGAAGACTCAAAGAAATTTAATTTTTATACAAATCATAAGGCACTAATAAATGCTAATAGAGAAGATAAGCAAAATTGGTGTATTCTTTTAATTTTAACCTGAATAGGGGTTTCTATGGGAGCATTTCCATTTAGAGGATAGCGGAGAATATCCTGTAAGAGACCTGCACATAAGCTTTATAAAAGGAGTAGTAAAACTCAATGAGTAAGCTGTCATATATAATGAAATAGGGAGTTGTTAACCTTAACATGCAATGAGAAGCCTGTTAATAAAAGTGGTGTGCTGCCATCTGGTACAATTAGAAGATATTCTATTTTACTTGTTACATATTATTCCTTTGTTTCTATCTCTTTTTTTTTTTTTTTTTCATTATATGCTAGCCACCAGTTGACAAAGCCCTGTTGTTTGTAGGCTGAGTTAGAACTTGGCAAATAGGAAGTGAGGTTACTGTCTGAGAAATTGCCAAGAAAGCTGTTTATGGGTCTAGATTGGGTTCTTCATTATGTTACTCTACAAAGTCTCATCCATTTAGTTATTTACTGTTAGAACTACTGATATATGGCAGTTAAAATTAAATTAAAATGCTTGAATAAGGTTCATATTATTGTCAAACAAGGGCATGAATGTAAATATTGAAATATACTGCATTTCACTGTAATTGAACTGTAAGGTAAGTTACCACCATTAACAGTAAATCATAAAATCCAAAAGCATGCTGATAAATGGTAATAATATTCATGCCTTGCCTCATAAATTGATCTACATAACCTTTTTTAATTTCCTCAAAACATATAGTAGTAAAGTCTCTACTTAGCAAAATGAGAGATTTGCCAAGAATTAAATAAAGGACTATCCCTGCTTTTAATAAAACAGTATGTGTAATACAAGAAAAAGATATACTGAACAAGACAGAATTTTTTGCAATAACTTTTATAAAATAATAGCAGGGCTATAACCTAAATAAAGTGTGATGAACAAGAGAGAGTGATCTGCTCTGTGGCTGGTCTGGGTGATGGTGTTCAGATGAAGTGTTTAGAGAATACATTTAAGATAGATTTTGCTCAATAAGTCTAAGCAGTGTGGTGAGGGGAGACAGAAGCCAAAAATCTAAATTTGGGGTCCTCTAATACTTGGCTACTAAAAGCTCTTTCAGAATTAATTTGGTAGTTTTCATCAATACTGAATAGTTAATCATAGTTACTATATATTTTTACTCACACTGAATCCTGATAGCATAAGAACATCATCATATAAGAGAAGTCAAGTTATAAACCAGTAAGTCCAAAGGTTTATAACAGCCTTTGAATTATTTGGCAATACAACCTGATTCAGTTAAGCTAAAATTAATTGAAAATGATTATTTTTTTAAAGATATATTGTCATAAGTCTGTTAATATGATTTAGAAACAAAGCTATTCATAATTGATCAAAAACAATTATATTCAAACAACTGCAGTCAAATAATTCTGACCAAAATCAGTGGTAGGTAATGAGTGTTTAGTGATAGATGCAGAGCTAAAAAAGATAAAAGAAGTTCCTGCTATCATGGGAGTTACATTGAAAACATTATAGAAATTGTCTATTATAATAAAAATTATTAAAATATGTTTGATAAATGCTACCAAGGGTAACCACATGTTGTTCAGGGAGCATGTAATATAGAGGTCTAGATAATCCTTGGGAGATACAAATGAATACTTCGGGAAATCTTGATGGATAAGTCTAGTAAGGAAAAAGAAGCAGGATAATAGAGTCCCATAATAGCATGGTATTTTTGTGAAGGTCCTCAGGTAGAAAGAAGCTTAATGCTATTTGAGGATCTAATTGGGTCTGTTCTTTAGGAAGATTATGAAGAATCCAAAAACTCAGTCAGAAATAGTATTTACCCAATAAGACTCAAGAGTGCAAGCGCCATCCTAAATTATTCAATATTGTCTGTCTTAACAAGTGTACCTAAAATTTCCTTCTTAGAACTGAAGTATTGTGATCAGATAATGAACTTCAAACAATGACTTTTTAAACTTTAGTTCCTCAGAGTTAAAGAAATCCTTTTTTACTTAGATAAACTGCATTTTATTTTATTTTGAATAATAAATATATTAATTACTTACATATACAATAAAAAATCACATAAAGTTTGAATCTAAAGTCAAATTTCACAATAACTTTTGTCATAAGAGTAAATATTAAAACTGATATCTTTTTCTTCATTAAACATTAAAATTTTAATTTTAAACTGGGGAGATTATTTTATAGGTTGAATTTAATTGTAATTGTAAAGTAGTATTTTTATGTCTTCTCTTTCTTAATGGTCATTTGTATTGATTTTTATGCTGAAGAATTTGTGGCTTATAATAGAGGTAGCTTTAAAAACCATCAAAGCAAATTATACACTTAATATCCTGAAACAGTGTATTCTTAGATAAATTGAGCTCTGAGTATTCTTTACTTTCTGAATTCTGTTTATGCATTTGAATTTTGGCGAGTATTCTTTTCTTAAATTATGATCCAACAGATTATATCTTAGTGTTCCCAAACTGTGTTGATTTCTGTTTCAAACATTAATTCTGTAACCTCAGAAAGAATATAAGCTTAGCTAAACACTTTCAAAACTCTAGAAAACTGAATGATGATCAGTATTTTAAACATAGGAAAAAAATACACTAGGCTATCTCAAATAAAGGCTAAGTAGGAAGTTAATATAGTCAGAAGGGTCATTTAGTCTCTATAGTACATTTTGTATTATTCTCTGATTCATTAAAAAAATGTTCTTTGGACAGATTAGAAATTCAAAGCCCATTAAGGCCATTTTTATTAAACTATCTCTTATTTGTTACTTTAGGTTAAATTTCTTACTTGAAAATTAAATGTTATGTTGCTCCACACTTTGCTATTCTAGGTTAGCCCCTTGCTATCTAATAATTTTTAAAGAAAGAGAGAAAAGATAATTAATTAAAATTAATTATTTAAAAGAAAATATTTTAAAAAAGACAATGATGGCATAATACAATTCACATTTCAGTGTGATTATCCTAGATATTTAAAAGTAAATTAGCTTTTACTTTTAGACCTAAAAATTTTAAAGTCAAGTGCAGGGTAAATTGTAAGAAAGTGCAAATGATCATTCATTATTGATGGTAAAATATGCATGAATAGAAAAATCTTATGTTGTTTTAAAATTATTTCATCAACCAATGTCATTTAATTATTGTTTGGTATTATTGTATGTAAAGAGAGATTTGACATAGATAAATCAAAATTGAACTTCCAACATTTGGCTTAAATTACTGAATAATTAAAATATAAAATATAAAATATAAAACATATGTATCCAGGATATAAACCTGATTACTAATTTTATAATAAGATAATATTCAAGCATATTCTGTGTTCATAATCTGTATCTACATAAAATAACAGCTTTTAATTTGTGATAATTCTGGCCAAAACCATAGTTCTGTGAAATGAAATGAATATTAAACTTGAGTATTAGTTGAAGTATTTTATATTACTGATTTATTTTGGACATTATTGCTCCTTATAACAAGTGAAGAAAGCTCTGTTTCAAACAAATAAGTATATTTAACAAAATATATTTATGCAACACAAATACATTCATTTGCCAAGGTTTCTCCTTGGTGTTTAATCCACAAATGTTAGTAAGATATTAGCATATTAATCAACTGCCATTTATAAGTGTAATTAATGAATAAAGTATGTAACCACTGTGCTTAACTGTATTTTGAAATAGATCATTATTCTAGATAGAGCACAGTGCTTTCAGTATGAACATATGATTAGTTGTGGAATAGGTTTCAGTTTACGCTCCCTAGAAAGGGCTATTGATGCTTATTTGGTTTTGAAAACTTACAAGACAGTCTTGTGTAAGTCCAGAAGTACACAAAGAAACATGCTCACACACAGCCCTGACATATATAAGCATATAATTATCCTTACCAGGTAAATGTACACAATTCTTATTTTCTTTTGAAGCCATTCTGCCTTAACTTTGAACAAGATATACATAATACTGATCAATTTTAAACTTTCACTCATTTAGAGCTATATATCCCCCCGTATCATTTAGAGGTACATATTTGTGGTGTGTGTGTGGGTGTGTGTACATTTGTATAAGTTTGTGTATATGCATATTTATTTAAGCATATACATACATACATAGAAAAATACTCTGAAAGATTTTATAATGATTTTTATATCTGTTCAAATTTTTAATCCTTATATGCTGTATGTTTTTCTATTACAGAATAACAAATCACTACAAACACAGCACTTAAAACAACACACATTTATCTCACTATTTCTGAAAGGTAGGGAAACTGGGCATGGATTTCCTGTGTCCTTTGCTCAAAATCCTACAAGAAGTACATCAAAGTGATGGCTTGGGCTGTGATCTCATCTAATGTTTGTGTTCCTCAAGCTCATTTAGTTTTTGGCAAAATCATTTCTCTGCAATTGTAGGAATAAAGTGTCCATATTTTTTTTCTGCCTGCTGAGAACTGCTCTCAGCATCTAGACCCTAGCTACTTGACTGTCTTACTACATGGCAGGTAGATTACTTCTTTAAAGACAGGAATCTCTCTCCTCTCCTATATAATAGACAGGAGTCTTTGTGATATAATGAAGAGGATGATTATACCATCATTTTTGCCATAAATGGTAATAATCAAAGGAACTTCTATCCCATTATATTCATAGGCTGTTTCATAGTCAAGAAGAGGAAATTATGCAGAACAAAGTACCCCAGAAGAGAGAAATCCCAGAGGCCACCTTAGAATTCTGCCTATTTATGTGGCTGGAGATGTTTTTTGTTTGTTTGTTTTTTTGCATAGATGCTGAGGAAAATGGCTAAGTTAATGAGATAATCTTTAAAAACCTCCCTGAAAAAAAAAACAAACAATTTTATAATTACTATTTTGCACTATATTTGGCTATACTATTGTACGTTCATCTATTAATCATCTACACAAAAGAAAATGAGTGATAGTTGGTAGTTTGGGCTATCTGAAGTTACCCTATTTTTCATGGATTCCACAGTGCAGATCAAGTGAATTCAAGAGAACAAGTGAATAGGGTTATTTTTCCTTGCTTTTTGTAGGAATGAAAATGCTTTCTGAAATTCCGGTGGCAGATTCTGACTGTGTCTTTTTCTAAGCCCTCTGTAATGGAGTAGATTTGAAATTCTTTTGTGGCATCAAATCCCAGCTGCCTGAAACCACCTGCCTTTATAGAAGAAGAGAGCTTAGGTGAATGAGAGGATACCTGAAAGGGATGTTTTGTTATGAAAATACCAATAATTTTAATGTGAAATGATCCAAAGCTATCAACCCAATGGTATCATATAGAACATATGAAAAAATTTTAAAAGGCAACTAGAAAGTACTTATTAATATGTAGATACTGTTAATTCATACTATTCCAAGGGTAAAGCATCATATATTTCAATTTTGTAATGCATTTATTTAAGGGGGTGGTGATTATAGTTTCATTATGACAAAAATTGACTAAAAATATGCTATCAAAATAAACCCAGTTATTAAGTATGTGTAATATAATTAAAATAGGATAATAGGTTAAAAGCACTAGCCCTAGTAACCAAAATTATTATTGCTGCTATTTCTAGTTTATAGAATGTCTTTTTTTCAGAACTAATGTCTTGATTCAGTAAGAAATAACCAGAGAACATCAAAACTATTTGCGGCATTAATGTCATGAAATACAGGGCAGATTCAACTTGTTAGTAAGAGATAAAAGTTGCATGAAAGTTTATAGATTTTAAAAGCTAAATTAATCTCATAATCCCAAAATCCACTCGTTTACCTTGTCCATTTATTTATGTACCTGAAAACAGATACTGTGAGAGAGAGACAAAGGAAAAGTTTGAGAAAATATCATGTGTTTGCATACATATGTTTGGAATACAAGGAAGTTAGGACAGTACACACTTATAATTTCCACTAAAGTAGCAAAAGTTTATTTTGAATATCTTTGCATATTTTGATATATCATATCCCTCATAAACAAAGTATTGTTTGAGTTTATTATTCTGTTCCTCAGACAGCATTGTGTTATACATGATCAAAAGTTATCTCATTAAAGAGTGACAGTACTTTTGCATTAGTTGTACTCAAAGCTTCCTTGGGCATTATACCAAAGAAAAAGCAAATGACAGTTGGTGTCAACACTAAACAGCTTAGGGCAAACTATTTTCTCAAAACCTATGTAATTTAATTGAAATGCAGTATTTCATGAATATTAGAAAACTAGGGATTATTAAAAATGGCAAGGAAAAGTGAATGCATGACTGTTTAGAGTAACAAGCAATACAAATTTATTCATTCGACACATCGCTGAATTATTTAAAACTCAGCCTAAGCACAAGGTCATGGAATAATTTTGGCAAGTAGGCATTTTGCATGATGCATTTCCATAATTCCCCTGCATCTATAAAGTTGATCACAACTTTGGCATGGAGACATTTTCCTTGTAGTTACAAAGCCAGATAAAGTCTTTGATTCAAAATTAGAGCCAAAGCAAACTATTAGCACTTGACATAGAAAAAATATGTATTTATGTATGAAGGGAAGAAAGTCCTAAAATTTGTGTTAATTTTATACTATTTTATGTTAGAATGTTAAGTAGCAACTTTAAAACTTGCAAACAAAGTGAAAGAAAATTGAAATCCCTATATACTTCTTAATTTTAATTTGACACCAAAATAAAAGTGATGTGTAGAATAAATATTAAATTCTCAGATCAAACTTCCACACAGAAGACTTTAAACAAAACTTGTTAGTCAAGTAACTGAAGTAATACTTACAGTTTTTCATTTCTGTTGCTGTTTTTTTGACTTAGGACATTTCCTTTTGATTCTTTCTTAGTGTCTCCTCTCTGCTCACATTACCCATCTTTTCTTGCAGTGGGGTCTACTTTTTCCGTTAGAGTTCTTAGATATTAATAATAGTTATTTTTTATTCCTGGTCTGATAATTCCAACATTTCTGTCGTTATCTGTATTTGAGTTATGATGCTTGCTCTGTCTCTTCAAAAAGTGCCTTCTTTTCTTTTAGTGAGCCTTTTAAATTTTTGTTGAAAGCTGCATGTGACATATTGGTTGAAAGAAACTAAGGTATATAGGCCTTTATTGTGAAGTTTGTGTTTATCTGACTAGAGGTTAGCTGTTTTTATCATTTGCCGTATCTGTAGCTGTCAGAGGCTAAAATTTCCTGTTGTGTCCTTATTTTTGTCTCCTCTGTCATATTTGGGTTTCCCTAGAGATTTCTTCTCAAATCAGTTCTTTCAGTTGTATCTCCCTGTGATTATACAGGAGCATTGTTGATGTGCAGGTAAGATGTGGGGGAGGGAAAGCATACTATAATCCTATGGTTAGGTTTAGTCTCTTAGTGGTCCTGTGCCCCTGGGCTGTGACCTTCAGAAGTACTTATCCACCCCACTCTACCCCTACTCCCCCAACCTGGATGAGACAGGAAGGCTAGATGGGGCTGGAGTTGTGTATTACCCTTCTTATAGGCTGCTTAGGCTCTGAAAAAATCCCAGTTGGTTGAGCTCTGATTAAAATGAAGTTTCTCTTGATGGAAGTCCTGGTTAAGAAAAAGAAAAAAGTGTTGTAGGCTTATTTTGAAATGAATTCTTTCCTCCTTCCTGTGCTGAGAGCAAGAGGGTATTTTTCTCTGCTCTTCACTGTAAGAACTTGGTAGGGCTCTTAGAGGTGAAATTCACAAAAATATGAGAGACTCCCCTAAGACTGGATGCTCCATAGAGTTTTTACCTCTCAGACTTATTCACACTGGACCTCCAACAATTCATCAATTACACATTAGATATTGCTACCCCTACTGGTTCCCAAGGAGATTTGTCCTGGAATTCTGCTCTGGTAAATTGTCATTCCCGGTATCTGCCGGTTCTCTCAAATTAGGAGGAAGCAGTGGTTTGCACTGTGACCTCCATTCCCTGATGGATATTAGAAAGTTGATTTTCAGTTTGTTCAGCTTTTCCTTTGTATGAATGGGAGTGATGACCTTTAAGTTCCTCATATGCTGGACTGAAAACCAACAGAAAAAAATAATTGTTTTAACTTTTTCCCATCCTCTTAGGTAAGACAGCCATGCTAGAAGGGATAGGAATTGGTTAATTCTTCTTCTATCAATTCAGGTAAGCTTCTGATAAAGTAGTTTCCCTAGCAGTGTTGGCATTTGTTATGGAGAATATTCCAAGAATACTTCAAAATAATTATGTTTGCCCTCTTCTTCATGGAAATGTGAGGGGAGATTTCTTAGACCTTCAGTATGAGAATCTGGTGGGATTCATGGAGGTAAAAAGCCACAAAAGTGTTGGAGGAACCTTGAGACTGGACCAGGAGTTTCTTATTCTCAAAATAGTCCACATTCAGCCTCCAACAAGTCATTAAATTACTATTTAAGTGTTCCTATCAGCTAATGGCTCCAGCCACTTCTGACTCAGGCATTGATCATCTCAGCTGTGATCCTCAGTATGCACATTTTCTCCAGATTTTGCAGTAGGATTTTGCCTGTGACCTCAAAACTTTGATGGATCTAAGAAAAATCATTGACTTTTCATTTGTTCAAGTTTAAATTTGTTGTAACATTGAGTGATGACTTCCAGGCTCTTTATATTTTAAAGCTGAAGCCACATGTGTACATTTATAGGTCATTTATATTAACTTCCTGAGCTCTTCTCATTTATGTCCTTTAACAGTGTTTGATATTTTCACATTTTATTATCAATTTTTAAATTCTCTTTCATACCAACTAAATTAGCTACAATGAAGTACATAAATTGTTTTAAATTTAGCTTTTGGTTTTGAAGTAAATCTGTGTGTGTGTGTGTGTGTGTGTGTGTATGTGTATGC
Source organism: Camelus bactrianus (assembly GCF_048773025.1). Taxonomy (NCBI): domain Eukaryota; kingdom Metazoa; phylum Chordata; class Mammalia; order Artiodactyla; family Camelidae; genus Camelus; species Camelus bactrianus. The sequence continues at coordinate 40,077,408 of NC_133540.1, forward strand.
GTATTCATCAACATTTCCAGAGGCTTCAGTCATAGAAGTCAAAGCATGTAAGGGATTCTGGCTAAATCTTCTTCTCCAATGCTTGAAAATGCTTCCAGGGTGTCTTCATCTATAGAGCTTTCGCGGGAGAAATATGAGAACCATCAAAGTCTTAATTTTATGAATTCAAATTTCTCAATCTCATTTTTCATGAGTTTTAGATTGGTGCTAGTTTAGGAAGGCCTGTGTAGATTTTTATTTTTATTTTATTATTTATTTTTATTATTGTTATTATTAATCAAGATAATAAACATATCCAACAATTCCAAGTATTTCTCATGGCCCATTGTAATCCTGTCTCTTACCCCTAATTACCTCATCAATCTACTGGAAACCATTGATCTACTCTATAGGTTAGCTTGTATTTTCTGGAAATTTGTATAAAAGAAATTATACAGTATGTAATTTTTTCTTGTTTATTTCATCAGTATAATTTTACAATTTATCCATGTTCACTCATATATCAGTAGTTAATTATTTTCTGTTGTTTTTGCTGAGTAGCATTTTATTTTAATATTAGAAAGTACATTCACCTATCAGTAGACAGTTGTGTTGTTTCTAGTTTGGGGCTATTACAAATAAAGCTATTATGAACATTTGTTTACAAATCTGAATATGGACATTAACTTTTATTTCTCTTAGATAAAGGGAAGAATAGTAGAATAGCTAGGTCATGTGGTAGAGGAATATTTATCTATTTAAGAAACTGCTAAACTGTTTTTCAAAGTGATTATTCCTTTTCAAAGTTCAGCCTACAGGTGGTGATAGTTGCAGTTGCTCCACAGCCTCATCAGCACTTGATATTATCAATCTTTTTTTAATTTAGACACTTTAATAGGATTTTAATGTTTTTCAATGTGAATTTAATTTGCATTTTTATAATAATAATGTTAAGCATTCATAGATTTCTTATTTGCCAACTGCGCTTATTCCTTGGTGCATTATTAGTGCATATCCTTTGCAAACATTTTTATTTGGGTTGTTGTATCATTATTATTGAGAGTTCTTTGAGAGCTGGATACATATTTTATTTTTTATTTATCAGATATTTGATCTGTAAATGTATTTACCAGTCTATCACTTATTATTTCATTCTCTCAATAGTGTTTGTCAGGGAGAAGTTCTTATTTGTTATGTGGTTCAATTTATCATATTTTTCTTTGATAGATCATGCTTTGGAGTTGTAGCTGAGAAATTTTTGCCTATTCTAACTTCACAGAGATTTTCTTACTATGTTATATTCTAGAAATTTTATGAAGTTAGGTTTTACATTTTAGTTTATAATCAGTTTGATTTTATTTGTGAACATCTTATAAGGCAGATTAAAGTTTATTTATCTTTATATTTTCATCCAAATCATGAAGCACTATTTATTTGAAAGAATATCCTTTTGTCCACTGAAATGACTTTGCATGTTTAGCAAAAATCAATTGACCCTTTATATGTGGGTGTATTTCTGGACTGTCTTTTCTGTTCCATTAATCTATTTTTCTATCTTGACACTAATACTACACTCCCTTGTTTAATACATTTTTATAATAAATCTTGAGGTTAGGTAGTATAAGTCTTCCAAGTTTTCTCTTCTTTTCAAAGTTGTTATGGCAAATCTAGGTTTTTAGCACTTCAGTAAGAATTTTTAAATGTTTCTGTTTCTTAAAATAAGGTGTGCTGAAATTTTGATTGGAATTCCCTTCAGTTTGTATATCAGGATATAACAAGTGGAAGTTTATGACTCAAATCTACCTACCATAAATTTTTGTAAATAAAATTTTATTGGAACTTAGTCACTTCTGCTCTTTATATGCTGTCCGCAGCTTCCTTCATGCTACAGTGGGCAGAGTTGAGTAGTAGATATGATCATTATTCTTAGATTTTTTTTAAATGATTTTGATAATTATAGTGAACATAATTTTCTTTAGTTATATATTAAACCAATAATTATATCAGTGATAAATTGAATAATTAAATGTTAATCAGCACTTCCTTAAACTTTCCTTATGGTTCTAATAATTTCTAGAGGATATTCCAACATTCTCTAAAAGTATTAAATAATAAAGTTTGAAATAGGTATCTAATTTTTGTTCCTGAAACTCAGGCATCTTGTCATTTTGTTAAACTCAATGCCGACAGTAATGAGAAAATTTATACAAAGATGATAGAGGGATAGGTGGATAATGCCAAGAAAGATTACTCATTCACTTTTATGCTACAGTAATTCAGTAATTAGAAATTAATAGTAAAATATCAAGATACCTTACAAATTTCTTTTGACATAATTATATAGTTTTCCACATCCAAATATTTATATAGACAAGTATATTTATTGCATTTTTATTAATGAAAATTCTTGGCACGCCTTAAATCCTTATTGGTTATAAGGTATTTTTCTTTCAAAAACATTCTGGATTTTCTTTCTAGACTTTTAATTTTAATTTAGTATTTATTTTAACATTTTATTTAATATTTATTTATTGATATTTTTAATGAAATTGATAACAATTGTAACCATGTATTAACTTTGTCATTTTTTACTCTACAGTGGATTCATAAAATCAATTTGAAGTCTATAAAATCTGAACTAATTTAATGACACTGAAATTTTTATACTTTAAATATTTTGAACTAATTTACCTGTGAAAGGATCATTCTTTTGCTTTTTTATAGGAAAATCCTGAAAGTATAATTTATTCTAAGACTGTTCTATTATTTCTGTTTCTCCTTTTTATGATTAACTTGCAAGGATTTCCCCCAACCCCCTTGCCAGATTTTGTGTTTCAATGAGATTATCCAATTTATAATTAATGGTTATACATCATATTACATTTATTTAATTTCTACTCTCTTCTTATTGCTTTGTGATTTTTCGAGATTCTATTAGTATATTTTTCTCTGACTCAGAGATTCTTTCCTCAGCAGTGTTCAGTTTACTAATAAGCCCATCAATGGAGTTCTTTGCTTTTGTCAGTGTTTTCTACCTCTAGCACTTTTTTTCCTCCTTAGGATTTCCATCTCTCTGGTTTCATTGTTTATCTGTTCTTGCACTCTATCTACTTTACCCACTAGAACTCATTGTATTAATCATAGTTGTTTTAAATTCTTAGTCTGATAATTTCAACATCTCTGCCATTTCTGTTGCTTGCTGTCTCTTCACATTGTATTTTTTGGTTTTTGTATGCATTGTAAATTTTTTCTTAATAGCTGAACATGATGTACCAGGTAAAAGGAACTACTGTAAATAGGCCTTTAAGTATGTGGTGATGAGATGTGGATGCAGGGAAGCATTTTCTAACCCTGTTATTAGATCTCAGTCTTCTGTTCAGTGAACTGTCTCTGGACTGTGAACTTCATAAATTTTTCTCCATTTTTTTCTCCTTGTTTAGCTGGGATGGGATGACTACAGTGGGTTGGACTTGGGTATTTTTCTTCTACTATGTTGGAGGCTAGACCAGCTAGAGTTGGTTATTTTCCTCCCACAGGTCACTTAGGCTCTGATAATAACCCCAGCAGTTTGGGCTCTGGATAACTAGTTTTACGTGACGGCAGGCCTTGCTAGAGGGACAGAGTGCTCTGTATTTAAAAATGGTTCCATCCCCTCTCCCCTTGGAGGAAGCCCTGGAAGATTTGTCTCCAGTATTTACTGTGGTAATCTAGTTGAGCTGCCAAATGTAAATCTCACAATATTGCATGTCTCCCCCCATGACCAGGTCCCCATGGAGTTTTTATCTCTTAGATTGTTCACTCCGAGCCTCCAGCAATTTGTCAATTCTAGTTCAGGTTGTCCTACCCAGGCACTGGCTCCATGGTACTTTCTACTCAAAAGTTTCTCCTCGTAATAAGCGGACACTCCCTATACTCACCTATCCATCTCTCTAATCTTGGGAACAGCAGTATTCCCTGTTTCCTTCCCTCTCTTTTGCATTGAAAAACAGTTGTTTGTTTTTCAGTCTGTTCAGTTCTTCAATGAGCAGTTAAGCTGGAGTGGAGATTTTCAAGCTTCTTACACTTGGAACTAGAAACCTTCAATTCTCATAAAGATGTCTCATCACGAATAATACCATCTAAACAGGTTGACAGTTCCATTGGTTTTTGAGAGCTTCCCCTTGTTATTCAAACAAAATTTTTTTATTTCCTTTTGCTTCAGAACATCAGCTATAGAGTGCTTCCCTAGCAGACACTAGTAGTTTTTAACTTCTCCAGCAACTTTTAAATTGTTCACTTCTACTGAGTTTGTGAATCATTTTCCCAAGCATACCATCTCCATCAAGGAGGCCAAAATTTAGGCATAATGGAATTTCTTTTTGTACTAGTTTTATATTTTATCTATACTTTTAATTCCACATATTCAGGATTATGTCTACAACATGTCTTCTTTTAAAATTACACTGATATTCTTGTTGTTACTAAGATACGGTCAATTTTCATTGTTTCAAAATAGTGTATTTACAGATTTCATGGCTTCATCTTTATGTATTTTCACCAATTTTATTTAGTTACGTTTCTTAGTAAATATGTTTAATAATCTGACATGTTGTATATTTTTATGTCTTAAATATTTCATTTATTAAATAAAAATTTAAGTGTCTTGCTTTAAATTAAGATAAAAAAAGAAAAAAATTCCAAATATCCCAACATAAATGACAGATTTTCTTTTTCTTGATGAGTATACACAGTAAATATAAATATAGACCCAGACATATGCATGCATATCAGTTGGTGTATAAATTAATATTTTTATACACAATACTAGTAAATAAAAAGTGTCAATAAAAAGGAATAGGCTCTTCAAATGCATTAGTTTGTGTTACATTTTAACTAATATAAATTATTGATTAATGTTTTGGAAATATTTTGAAAAATTACCACAGTATTTCTATTAGAGACAGTGTTCATAAACTTCACAAATATATTAGTATTACACTCTCCATAAATTCCCTATTTAGCTGTACCCAGAGCCAAACCACTCTTATTTTGATTTTTTGTCTGTTCTAGTGAATCTATGGGATTTTAATTACTTTACAGATGATTATCTTGAGTGATAATAATATAGACTTTAGCCTAATTAACAGATTTGTTAATTGTGTTATTATGTTTACAAACATTAGATGAAATTTGATTTTAGTCAGACTACACGATTGTGTTTTTAAGAGTAAAATATTTCTTGTTTTTAGTCAGTTTTGGTAATAGAGTGAAAATTATTTATTTCCACTTATCTGAACATAGAAGTTAACTATTCATATGATACGATATTTCCATTTCTGATTTTTCAATAATCACTATCCAACTAATTTTATATAAATCAGCATTCATCTTAATTCTTTTTTGGCAAAAGATATTTTGTAAGAATTGCAGGGAAACTACCAAAATGATCCCATATGTTTGCATCACCACAATGGATTAATCTCAAAACTTCTGGAAGCCACAGCCTAAGATTTCAACTGGCTGTGTCTATATATTGCTAGAGAATGAGAGTTCCTTCTCTTCCATCTTCTAAATTTGCACTGTCAGTTTCTATTTTGGGAACATATTGGAAAGGAATTTGGGGAAATGCATTTTCAAGCTTGTCTCACATGATATAGTAAAGCAGGTAGGTGACAGAAATGATGTTGAACTGTCAACATTTTATGTTAGCATGGCCATACCCTTTGTGACCCCATACAAACATTTATCTGTATTAAAGCTATTAAACATCAACAACCCTGTCATTCCTCTACCTAATACTATCAACTCATTTATAGTACAATAAACAATATGCTTACTGTCTCTAAAATTATGAGTACATAATTCCATAAATCTCTTTATCCATATCTGGAGTGTTTTACCTTACTAAACTCAGTCTCACTATCCCTTTGATATCTCTTCTAAATACTAAAATACAAAGTTAAATATATGCAGATAAATTTTAAGTAAAAGGGTAGGATGAAGGCAGAGGGGGAAAATTGGTTAATATACACAAACATACAATTTTTTCTATTAAGCTGCAAAGAGAGAGCTTTCTATGAGATCATAGAAAATATTGAAAAAAAATGGGGAGCATTGAAGCAGGAGTAGGTTCAGTGGATTCTTCACCACTTATTTAAGCAACTACTTGTTCCTTCAGAACGATTGAGAATTCAACTTCTTATCAAAAAGAGAGTCCTGCTACATACCACAAATTTAGTGTAAAGTAGGGATTATGTCCATATTATGATAGGTAACTGAGGTTCATGGGTCTTGTAAAGCATTCAGTCTCCATAAGGGCTCAGTGGTAAATTGATTTCTGTTTTTAAAAAAGAGAATGTCTTTTCTCGAGAAGAGAACAAGAATCTTCTCTAAAGCCCTAAGAGTCTGTGCTGTGATATTCCTACCAGTAATTGGCAGATATTTCATAAAGTTTTCTTATCTTCCAGAGAAACTTGAAATAGGATCAGATAGGGATACACTGGATCGTTTGGTCAGAGAAGCAGAAGAGCTCACATTGCATTCTGAAACTGATAAGAGCCTTTTTTTTTAAAAAACTCTGCATCCTATTCAAAATTGAAAGCTGAACAGTTCACTCCAGTTAAATCTGGGGAAGGAGATCCCAGGCAGAGGAAATAGCACATGCAAATTTGGTTTTGTCACTTTTACTGTCCAATGGGGCCAGTCAACATCTGTTTCTTGTTTTGTTTGTTTTTGTGTTACAGGGTACACGGTGTAGCAACTGGTTCTTAATTTTGGAGCAAACACCTCAACATGCTGAAGATCATGTATTAAAATAACTCCTCTTAGTCTTAAGTCCCTGCATGACTATGATGACAGTTTCCCATAGAGCTGTTTTGGATATTTAATGTGGACAAAAGATAAACCTTTATTATGATAATTAAATGAAATTTTAGATTTGTATGCTAATTTATCAAAGCCTAGCTTATCTTGAGTGATATAAATGCAATGAGAACATTGAGAGCTTTCTGTTTTATACTTACGAAGTATGTTTATTCTTGTACTGAATTTTTATTCAGGGCTTAGTTTCTCTTTCAGGGCACTCTGTTTGGAGCAGTGAAAAAAAAGAGACAGAGAGAACCATAAGAAAGAGACAGAAACAGAGACAGAGATATTTACCCTCCAGAGTTGGAAGGCAAATATCAAACCAAATGAAAAAAAGTGAAATTGTATACTATTTTAATGGTGATAAAGCTGAGGAGAAAAAGTGAAGCAAGCAAAATACGGGAGTGTTGTGATAGAAGGTTACAATGTTAGATAGATGGCCTCACTAAGTAACATTTGAGGAAAGAAACATTAGCCAAGAGGAAATGCTGGATTTTACCGTTCCAGTTAGAAAGTACAGAATGTCGAAAATCTCTAAAACAAGACAGTGCCCAATTCCTTCAAAAAAGAGAACAAAACATGGCTCCAACTGGAGATGATTTTTCTTTGCTTTGAATATTTTACCCCAATCTTCCTCTATCTGGTTAATTATTCATTATTCAGATTAAACTCCTCTGAAAACCTTACTGTTCATTCATTTGTTCAACAAATACCCATTTTATTCTATGTCAAATATCGCAGATTGTCCCCCAAACTGCAGTGAAAAATGATTAGAATAAGGAAAAAAAAAAGCATGACAAAAACATGTTTCTGAAGCGACATGGGGAAGTATTTCAAAATAATAGAATATATTTGATTATTTGCTGGAGACTGACAGGGCAGTAGGAGATGGAGCTGGAAAGATTTTTTTTTAGGGATTTTGTGTGTCCTCTCATTTCTGTTCATCTCTGGCTGCGTATAAAAATATCCTCCTCTACACTTTTTGGGGATGGAAAAGAATTTCAAATTTGCCTCATCCCTGTTATCTTCATCTCTTAGTACTGAATCTTTGTGTATATAGTCAGTGACAAACTCAAGTATTTAACTATTGGTGCCACATTTTAATTTTCTAATATAGTCCTCAAATCTTAAAATTATAATATAAAAATGCTCTCTATGGGTGGTCATATTTTGGAAATAGTTTTTCATCAAATCATTTCTCCGGAAATAAAACTCTTGGAACTGTTTTTTTCCATGTTTCCTTCTTTCTCTCCTCTCCCTCTTTCCTTCCTACCTTTTCCTTCCTTTCTCCTTTCCTTCCGTTCTTTTTGCTTTGTTATTTTTTCAAGATAGGATAAATAAAATTGGATTTATCTATCAGTTGGTTAGCATATTTTTTAAAATTTTCTATAAAATACACACTGAAGCTAGACTGTTTTCTTTATTTGTGCCCTGAATTAATGAAACGTTTGCTCCTGCTGGGAGAATATAATCTTTAGGATTAATTTCAACATTGACAGATAAACATTCAAATAGATTAAATTTCTCCATAAATTCCACAATATACTTTAAAGCTCAGGAATATAGAAGGTAGATTTCACCTATTGACATTAACTTTTATTGATGAAAAGAGTTTGAAATATAATGATATTATAAAAGAAAGAAATGATCATTGTGACATAAAGTAACAAACAAGTGGGTTTGTGACATTTAGTGCAAACAGATGGACTTTTATTTTGTGTATATATAGTACTTAGAACCTAGCCTGATATGATTGATCCTAAATACTTACTAAAACCACCTATAAATTTCATTTCTTCAGTCATCTAGAGAATCAACTCTATTGTGTTTCTCTAGATTGGCTGCATTCATGGACCATTACGTTCTGAAGAGAGGATTTCATTGTATAATAAAATAATTCTATAAACCCAGGGTTATATGGGACCTTTCTCAATATCATTCTTATGTATATATCATGATTTACACTTATGAATAAACTGTGACAACAAAAACATACTGTTTTTAAACATTTACAAATAAAACAAACTCCCCAAGTCCTAATTCAAGAAATATTCAATTTAAAAGATAGCTGTGCTATAAAAAATGGTAACTCTGAAAAGATTTGCTTGTAATTTAGGATCAACCTTTCCATTGGTGTCTATTATAGCATTATCATACATAACAAGTGTTTGGAATAGTTATTTTAGGAGGTATAATTTTGTTATTTGTAAGTTGGAATGATCACTGTAATATATGTGTACATTTTGCATATATATCTACATATATACACATAAATATATATTTTTAAATGTATAGTATATGTGCATTATACATCTTGAAAAGCTAGTATCTAAAGTACTTATTGTAGGCTAAATCCCATTTATTGCCCAACAATGTCAGTGTGTTATTGAGGTTGTCTAGATATAGTTACATGTATTTTGAAAAGATGTACTTAGCCGTAATATTTTCAAAAGCAATTTCAATTAATAAGAATATACGTATTTCTTTATAAAGTCATTGAAAACTTTCCATGATTGTAATTACTTGTCTAAAATATAAGATAAGATAGAGAAGGTGTTCAGAGCATGTCATTCCAAAATATGCCAATTTGATATATTGATTATTTTGATTTAAAGGCATTTGAGAAATTACAAATCTAAGAAAATCCTCCTTTTCTTCCTGAAAGTAAGAGAAAAAACTCCCATATGAAAGGTGCCTTTCCTATACTAGCAGGAAGGAAGATACTGTTATTATAAGAGATGGGGTATTGGGGCTGAGAAATCTGTTCACACAAACCTTGTTAAACTACCTTTATCTTCCTAATTACTTCTCCACAATTACCCCTATTCCAAACACTTTATCCTATCATTTCTCTACAAATTTACTGTTCTTTGTTGAAAATGCTATATAAGCTGGAATTCTAAGCCACCATTTTGAGTTGCTTTTGGTTTAGGTTTCTTCCACGTGATGTGGGCTGCATGTGTTAATGAACTATCTTTCTCTGTTAATTTGTCTTTCTGTTACAGGTGTCTCAGCCAGGAACTCAGAGGGGTAGGGGAAAATTAGCTTTCTTCTCTGCAAGGGAAACCCACATAGGTGGGCAGAGCACCAGAGCCAAGTTTGCCTTGAGGTAAGTTACAGAAGCTGGTTTGGGCTTTAGTTTTCTTTGCTTTACCAGCTTCTGGGAATAGAGAGCAACTCTGCAAACCAAGAGAAGGTCAAATAAAACACAAACCCATTAAAACTGAGAACCCACAGATTTATCCCCTCTGAAAGTACACAAGTCCCACCTCCAGTCTTTTTTTTTTTTTTTTGAACATTTTTATTGATTTATAATCATTTTACAATGTTGTATCAAATTCCAGTGTAGAGCACAATTTTTCAGTTATACATGAACATATATATATTCATTGTCACATTTTTTTCTCTGTGAGCTACCATAAGATTTTGTGTATATATCCCTGTGCTATACAGTATAATCTTGTTTATCTATTCTACAATTTTGAAATCCCAGTCTATCCCTCCCCACCCCTCGCCCCCTTGGCAACCACAAGTATGTATTCTATGTCTATGAGTCTGTTTCTGTTTTGTATTTATGCTTTGTTTGTTTGTTTGTTTTAGATTCCACATATGAGCGATCTCATATGGTATTTTTCTTTCTCTTTCTGGCTTACTTCACTTAGAATGACATTCTCCAGGAGCATACGTGTTGCTGCAAACGGCATTATGTTGTCAGTTTTTATGTCTGAATAATATTCCATTGTATAAATATACCACTTCTTCTTTATCTAGTCATTTGTTGATGGACATTTAGGCTGTTTCCATGTCTTGGCTATTGTAAATAATGCAGCTATGAACATTGGGGTGCAGGTGTCATCCTGAAGTAGGGTTCCTTCTGGTTATATGCCCAGGAGCGGGATTCCTGGGTCATGTGGTGAGTCTATTCCTAGTCTTCTGAGGAATCTCCATACTGTTTTCCACAGTGGCTGCACCAAACTGCATTCCCAGCAGCAGTGTAGGAGGGTTCCCTTTTCTCCACAGCCTCTCCAGCCTTTATCATTTATGGATTTTTGAATGATGGCCATTCTGACTGGTGTGAGGTAACACCTCATTGTAGTTTTGATTTGCATTTCTCTGATAATTAGTGATATTGAGCATTTTTTCATGTGTCTATTGATCATTTGTATGTCTTCTTTGGAGAATTGCTTGTTTAAGTCTTCTGCCCATTTTTGGATTGAGTTGTTTGTTTTTTTCTTATTAAGTCGTATGAGCTGCTTATATATTCTGGGGATCAAACCTTTGTCGGTTTCATTTGCAAAAATTTTCTCCCATTCCATAGGTTGTCTTTTTGTTTTACTTGTGATTTCCTTTGCTGTGCAGAAGCTTGTAAGTTTCATTAGGTCCCATTTGTTTATTCTTGCTTTTATTTCTATTGCTTGAGTAGACTGTTCTAGGAGAACATTTTTGAGATGTATGTCAGATAATGTTTTGCCTATATTTTCTTCAAGGAGGTTTATTGTATCTTGTCTTACGTGTAAGTCTTTGATCCATTTTGAGTTGATTTTTGTATATGGTGTAAAGGAGTGTTCTAGCTTCATTGCTGTACATGCTGCTGTCCAGTTTTCCCAACACCATCTGCTGAAGAGACTGTCTTTATTCCACTGTATATTCTTGCCTCCTTTGTCGAAGATGAGTTGACCAAAAGTTTGTAGGTTCATTTCTGGGCTCTCTATTCTGTTCCATTGGTCTGTATGTCTGTTTTTGTACCAATACCATGCTGTCTTGATGACTGTAGCTCTATAGTATTGTCTGAAGTCTGGGAGAGTTATTCCTCCAGCCTCTTTCTTTCTCTTCAGTAATGCTTTGGCAATTCTAGATCTTTGATGCTTCCATAAAATTTTGTTATGATTTGTTCTAGTTCTGTGAAATATGTCCTGGGTAATTGGATAGGGATTGCATTAAATCTGTAAATTGCCTTGGGCAGTGTGACCATTTTAACAATATTGATTCTTCCAATCCAAGAGCATGGGATATCTTTCCATTTTTTAAAATTGTCTTTAATTTCCTTCATCAATGGTTTATAGTTTTCTGTGTGTAATTCTTTCACCTCCTTGGTTAGATTTATTCCTAGGTATTTTATTACTTTGGGTGCTATTTTAAAGGGGATTGTTTCTTTACTTTCTTTTTCTGTTGATTCATCCTTAGTGTGAAGAAATGCCACTGATTTTTGAATGTTAATCTTGTAACCTGCTACCTTGGTGAATTCTTCGATCAGCTCTAGAAGTTTTTGTGTGGACCTTTTAGGGTCTTCTATATATAGTAACGTCGTCAGCATATACTGACACTTTTACCTCTTCTTTTCCAATTTGGATCCCTTTTATTTCTCTCTCTTGCCTGATTGCTGTGGCTAGGACTTCCAAGACTATGTTGAATAGGAGTGGTGATAGTGGGCATCCTTGTCTTCTCCCAGATTTTAGTGGGAAGCTTTTGAGTTTTTCACTGTTGAGTACTATGCTGGCTGTAGGTTTGTCATATATAGCTTTTATAATGTTGAGATATGTTCCCTCTATATATAGCTTTTATAATGTTGAGATATGTTCCCTCACTTTGGTGAGAGTTTTTATCATAAATGGGTGTTGAATTTTATCAAATGCTTTTTCTGCATTGATTGAGATGATCATGTGGTTTTTGTCCTTTCTCTCGTTGATGTGATGTATTACATTGATTGATTTGCATATGTTGAACCACCCTTCTGTCCCTGGGATGGACCCCACTTGGTCATGATGTATAATCTTTTTTATGTGTTGTTGCATTCTATTTGCTAATATTTTGGTGAGGATTTTGGCGTCTATGTTCATCAGTGATATTGCCGTATAACTCTTTTTTTTTGGTAGTGTCTTTGCCTGGTTTTGGTATCAGGATGATGATGGTGGCTTCATAGAATGAGTTTGGGAGTATTCCCTACTTTTCAATCTTCTGGAAGAGTTTGAGAAGGACTGGTATGAGTTCTTCTTTGTATGTTTGGTAGAATTCCCCGGTGAAGCCGTCCAGTCCTGGACTTTTATTTGTAGGGAGGTTTTTTATTGCTATTTTGGTTTCATTTCTAGTGATCGGATTGTTCAAGTGGTCATTTTCTTCTTGATTCAGTCTTAGTGGACTGTATGTTTCCAGAAACTTGTTGATCTCCTCTAGGTTATCCAGTTTGGTTCCATACGGTTTTTCATAATACTCTCGTATGATAGTCTGTATTTCTATTTTATTTGTTGTAATTTCTCCATTTTCCTTTCTTATTTTGCTAATTTGTGCTCTCTCTTTTTTCTTCTTTGTGAGTTTGGCCAGAGGTTTGTCGATTTTATTTACTTTTTCAAAAAAACAGCTTTTGGTTTGATTGATTTTTCTATGGTTTTTTTTTAATCTCTATTTTATTTATTTCCTCCCTAATCTTTATAATTTCCTTCCTTCTGCTACCTTTTGGGGTTTTTTTGTTCTTCTTTTTCTAGTTCTTTTAGCTGGTGGGTTAAATTGTTTATTTGAGATTGTTCTTTTTTGAGGAAGGTCTGTATTGCTATAAACTTCCTTCTTAGCACTGCCTTTGCTGTGTCCCATAGATTTTGAGTGGTTGTGCTTTCATTGTCATTTGTCTCAAGGTATTTTTTAATTTCAACTTTGATTTCCTCATTGACTCATTGGTTTTTTAATAGCATATTGTTTAATCTCCATAGTTTCCTTTTTTTCTCCTTTGTTTCTCTGTTGTTGATTTCTAGTTTCATGGCACTGTGGTCAGTAAACATGCTTGAGACAATTTCTATCTTCTTAAAATTGTTGAGGTTTCTTCTGTGCCCAAGTACATGATCAATCCTGGAAAATGTTCCATGTGCAGTTGAAAAGAATGTATATCCTATTTTTGGGGGGGTGTAATGCTCTGAAAATATCCACCAAATCTAAGTTTTCTATTGTATTATTTAATTTCTCTGTTGCCTTATTTATTTTCTGTCTGGAAGATCTGTCTAGTGTTGTTAATGCAGTGTTAAAATCTCCAACTATGATTGTATTCCCATCAATATCCCCCTTTATCTCTGCTGGTAATTGTTTTATGTACTTAGGTGCTCCTATATTGGATATATATATATTGAGTGTAATATCCTTATCTTGTATTACTCCTTTAATCATTATAAAATGTCCTTCTTTATCTTTCTTTATGGCCTTTGTTTTAAAGTCTATTTTTGTCTGAAATCAGTACTGCTACACCTGCTTTTTTTGGCTTTTCCATTTGCATGAAATATCCTTTCCCATCCTTTCACTCTCAATCTATAAGTGTCCTCCCTAAAGTGGGTCTCTTGTATGCAGCATATTGAAGGTTCTTGCTTTATTATCCAGTCTGCTACTTTATGTCTTTTGACTGGAGCATTTAGTACATTAACATTTACAGTAATTAATGATAGATGTGTGTTTATTGGCCATTTTGAACTTATCTTTGCAGTTGATTTGGTATTTCCTCCTTGTTCCTTTCTTCTTCCTTTTGTTGTTTGGTAATTTTCCTTTGTATTATCATGGATTTTGTTTAGTTTGTGTGACTCCCTTGTAAGTTTTTGGCTTGTGGTTACCCTTTTTTGTAAGTCTATTAGCCCATTACTATAACTGTTTTTATTAAACTCTTAGTAACATGATCTCAAACCTATCCTACCAAGAACGAAAAATTTTAAAAAGAAAGAAAAAAATCTATATTTTCCTGCCTCCCTCTCCCACTCTCAATGATTTAGATGTCTTGTTTTACAATTTCGTGTTTATTTTATTTGTAATTCATAAGTTATCACCTTTCCAGTTGTGAGTTTCTCATTTCTGTAGCATCCTGCTGCTTTTCTATTTAGAGTAGACCTTTCAATATTTCTTTTAGCATGGGTTTAGTGTAGCTAAACTCTTGTAGCTTTTTCTTGTCTGTGAAGTTCTTTATGTCTCCTTCTATCCTAAAGGATAGCCTTGCTGGATAAAGTATCCTAGGCTGCATCTTTGTTTCATTCAGGACTTTGAATATATCTTGCCACTCCCTTCTGACCTGTAGTGTTTGTGTAGAGAAATCAGTTGAGAGCCTTATGGAGGTTCCCTTGTAACTCACTCTTTGCTTTTCTCTTGCTGCCTTTAGGATCATTTCTTTATTCTTGACTCTGGCCATCTTGATTATGATATGTCTTGGTGTGAGTCTGTTTGGGACCCTCTGAGCTTCCTGTACTTGGATATCTGATTCCTTCTTTAAGTTTGGAAAGTTTTCAATCATGATTTCTTCCGATACCTTTTCAATCCCCTTTGACTTTCTTTCCCTTCTGGGACCCCTATTATGCGAAGATTGGCACCCACCTCCAGTCTTTAATGACTGCAAGGAAGGTGTTACTGAATAGTCATAGAGTTAAATTAATCATCCTTGTGAAGTTATCATCATAAATATGCCCTAATGTAGACTTGCAATACAGATCCATATTATCTATGTTGAAAACATAGATAAAATAAGACAAAAAGCACCAAGCCATGTATTTAATTTGAATGGTCTTGGACTAATAGTTGCCCAGTGCCTGAAAGATGCAAACACCTATCCATTCTGGAGGAATAATTTATTCTCCAAGGCTTGAAATAATTTTCACACTTTTTCACTGAATGTCACACACAGAAAAGTCTTGGTATAAGTGTATATCTTTTTCTTGTCTATAAATATGGAGGGAGGTGGATGAAGGAAAGGAACATAATGTTACACTATAGGAAATTGGGGTATATTATCTAAAATGGAAAAATCGGGAAATAGTAAAATAACATGCATAGGAAACTCACTAAATGAACTAAATTCAATATAGTGTAACTCAGAGAGAAAAACTTCTTTAGCTGTCTCTTTCTATATACTATGTAGATTATTTCTTCACCACTTTTAAAAGAACTCTTCTGCAGGCCTCATAATTTTTGCATAAAGTAGTGTCACTTTCATCCACAAGAAGGATCTACTCTGTTTAAAAAATGTCCATTCCAATATCATATTCATATAACTCTATACCTTTGCTCACTTTAACTCTTATTTCCTCTTCCAATCCACCTCAAACCTATGAATCTTTAGTAGGAGTGAGGGGAAGCAGGAATTGGTTTTCAGTCTCACAATTGTACCTCCTCACCATCCCTAAATTCTGTCCACTTCTCTGCAATCCACCTGAGGGCCCCTACTCCAGATTATTGTCATCTCCTGCCTGAAACTGTAAACCACTTTTCATATTTCAAATTTAACTCCCTGGAACTTATTCTCCATGATACAGCCAGGGAAAATTATTATCTAAAACTTTTATATTTTCTTTGGGAAATAAGAGGGCATCTTATGAACAAAAGTGAAGGGGAAAGTGGCAGGGTCATGAATGAAAAGAACCAAGAAAGTTTAAAATGAGCAAAGGAGGTTTTAAAAAAAAGTAGGAGTGAGGGAAACAAGCAAAAGTTATGTCAACGACTTAACTGATACCCATCCAGAATACATTTGCATTGAAACAAATCTAAGTTTACTTAGTTTGTTATAGCAAGTTGAAGCCCACACCAGGGAAGAACAAGAGACATTTTAATAAGGAGAAGTTGAGAGGCGCTTAAGAAAGGCTTTAAAAAGAGGGAACCATTTCTGAATTTGAAGCAGTATTAATCTGATGATGGGATATCCCAATAATCTTTACCTAAGGGCAGGGATATTAAAGCATGACAAGGTTTGCCATTGGTAAAGAAGCGGAGATCACTTTAAAATGAGGATGATATGCATTGAAAGGGGAGAGTCTTTGGTAATTGTGCCTGTGCCAGCCCAATTTTCATGTTGGATTGCCCCCAGTGTCCATTTCTGTTTCCTTCAAAGGAAAAAGAAAAAGGATTGACTGGAAGCATTCATCACCTAATTGATCTGGAGACCATAAATTAGCAATGTCACAACTTTACCTGCTTTTATAATAGAGGTGAAACATTGGAAAACACCTAATTAATGTTAAATGGATATTTTGTCAAGTGAGATAACTGAATGAATGGGGCAAAGAAAGTTAGAAAAGTGACAAGATTTAGGTAGACTGATATACTATGAAATATTCATCAAATATGGAAGAAAATGAAGACAGGAGGAATCTGATCAGCAGAAATACAAGAGAGATTTGAGTTCTTTGGGAATTTGACAATAGGTATAGGCAAAAATAATGCTGTGTAGGAATGGAATAACAGCATTCATATTTTACTAATGGGAACCCTCTGGATGCTGACTAGGTCCATGATGTAGTCATGCTAACTGAGGGTGAACTGAGGAAGATTAATAGCACGAGAGATGATGTCTAGTCATGTTCAAGTTTCTCAGCTTGATGCCAGTGTGGAAAAAGCAGACATAAACCCAGTACTCACTGATTTAATGAGAAAGAATGAAAGGGATCTCAGTATAAAAAAAATAAAGATTGAGAAACTTTATCTTCTTAAAGAAGTCTAAAGAACAATGACAAATGATGACATCATGTGATTCTGGAGCAGATAAAAATAGCATTAGCAGGACAACTGATAAAAGTCAAATAAAATCTATATATTATATAAATAGTATTTTATGAAGGTTAATTTTGTGATATGTATTATTAAATGGTGATTATTTAAGATAATGTCCTTTCAAAAAACACACAATTATATAGGCAATTAATCAAATGTAAATTAGCAACTCATTTACAACTTACACATACATGTGTGTATGTGCATGTTTATGCACATATGTTTTGTAAAATACATAGATAGAATATGAATGAAATTTGTAAGAGTTTTCTCTTTAATATTTTTTCAAATGTAGTGTAAGTTTAAGGTATTTCAAAATAAAAAGGTAAAAATAAATCTGAGGAGAACATGGGGCGCAGCATGCTGCCATGAACCTCAAATTCACAGATTCATTTACGTAAGTGAAGAGAAGTGAAGAGGTCATGACTTAGAAAGAACATCATGGCAGCAGGGATCAAAGAGGATGCTTACAATACTTCCTGACACCCAATTTTGTGGAATGTGGAAAATGAGCCACCCCAGGGAGAGGGGTGCAAAGACGGTAATAGCTCAGCACCCTTTTAGTATGCATGATATTCAGGATTCAATCCCCAGTACTTCCATTTTTTAAAAAAAGTATTAAAAAAAAGAAAGGAAATGAGCAACCTCTACTTGAGAGAGCTTAAGATAAAGTGCTGTATTCAGGAAAATGGTAAACTAAAATTATTTTATTACTATTATTGGAATAGAGACTAGATTCTCAAGCAAAGATAAAGGTAAGCTCATATATGAATAAATTGATTTTTTTCAGTTAGTATTGAAATTAAACATACATTATGTAGTTATTGTTTCTGTGTGAAACTAAGTGGCTCCTATTGGGACTGGGCATAGATACTTGGCCTCATTATACCAACGAACTGAGCCAAATGCCCAGACCCAGTAAGCCTACACTCTACAAACTGAGTGATTAACAGTATGGATTTGGGGAAAAGAAATTGATAAATTAGTAAAATAGGTCCCAGTTTGGAAAACATAACCCAGTGAGAGTAAAGTAAATAATGCACTCCAATTTCAACTAAAATAATATTTTTTATGCTTGATTTAATTTTAAGTCCAGGTTTTATTAATTCAATTCCATGATGACTGTAGCATATTATGAAGATGAAACAAAATGCAATTTAAACTTGATTTTCCTACTTTCTGTATTCTGCATTGTCTATTTTGAAGATAATATCTAAATTTAATCTTACTGTACAAATAGCAGTGAAATAGAAATTTAAAAATAGTGCAACCTCTCTATTTGTCTGAATATAGGGAGCATAGTAATTAATAAAAGTATTTTAACTGGTTAAATTTATTTTTAAATGTAATTATGTGGAGTTAGATGATGTATTTATTTGGAGTTGGATGGAACAGTTGACCATATTCTAACATTCAATTAAGTATTCCTGTGGCATAAATCAAATTATTAATTTTGAAATTACTTCTTGAAAAATGCTTTGTTTATAAGTGATAAACCCAAATTATTTTGACAGCATTCTGTAATTTGTCCTGTGGCTTCTCCTGAGAACTGAAATTACTCAATATCTTAGTGAATGTTAACACATTATCAGGTAGTGTCTTGGACAAAGTTATTAGGGGACAATTAAAATTGTCTTAGATTTCAAGGATATTGACGTACCTTCGAGGACATGCTGTATGAAAGATGTGTTCTATGACACTGAAAACATATCAGTCAGAGTCCCAGCTGGAGGCGTATGATATATGCAAATTAAGGTAATCTGAAGTTTTTTTTTTCTTTTTAATATGGGGATTCCTTATAAAGATGTTAGTGAGGTGGAGTGGAATCTTAAATGTCAGTGCAGATTCCAGCACTAACAGAAATGGAAAAAAATGAAGGGAGGGTGGGGTTATGGATACATAGGAAAGAAATGGCTTTGAAGATTTGTCATCTGTATTCAAGGAATACAGCCAGCTGGTGTTGACTCTCTTGGGAGGGATCCTGAGGCTAGTTTTCCTGACCTATCTCTCCTTCATCCTTCAGTGTTCCTCTTGAAGCTCACCATTGATGCAGCTCAACCAGAAGCCAGAGGGCCTGAGAGTCCTGCAGACATAGCCCGCATGTGTGGCTGTCTTGGGTCAAGAGCAGGGCTGGCAAGGTAGGAAAGTGGACGTGGAGGAAGAAGCAAGAAACAGCTATATTTAGAAGAGTTTGAGCATTGATGAACAACCCAATAAGAATAATTTTCTCTTTGGAGCTGAGTCTGAAATTTATTTAGGGGTAAAAACAAACAAAATGTGCACATAAGGAACAGGTTCAAAAGGAAAATTTCAGCTGCCTGTTTTCATTTTGATCTTAATCATAACAGTCTTAGACCATCGGGGCTGCTCTAATGAAATAGATGTAGTGGCTTATAGACAACAGAAATGTAATGCTCACAATTATGAAGACTGGGAAGTCCAAGATCAAGACACGGATAGATTTGTTGTCTGATGAGAGCCTGATTCCTGGTTAATAGATAGCTGTCTTTTGGCTGTGTCCTCGCATGGCAGAAGCAGGGAGGGAAATCCCTGCAGACTTTTTTATAAGGGTACTAATCCCATTCATGAGGGCCCTGCTCTTATGACCTAATCAACTCCCCCCAAACCCATCTCCAAATAACATCACAATGGGGATAATTCTCAACCTATGAATTTTGGGAAACTCAAATACTCAGTCTATAAGCAATAACTAAACAGCAAATGAATTCAAAAAGAGGAAAAGTGTAATAGACAAATCCAAGTTACAATTATCTAGCCTGGAGTGTGGGGGGTCCTGCATGAAATCTTTCACAGTTTCTTATATCTCCCTAGGTACACACATTATGTATTTGCACACACACAGTGTGTGTGTAAGTACGTACGATGTATAATCCACACTGTGTATCATACATAATTTATATTTTCACTGATTGTCACATAATACTCAAGAAATAGGATTACTGAACAATGCCTTATAGAGAGAACCACAGTAATTAATCCACTCAGATAGGCTGTTTATTTCAAGTGCTCCAGTTAGTGCTAGTTATATTTGTTATCCTGCAGCTGTACCTATAAATATTAGCAGTTTAAGACACAGACAGTCACTCTTACCTGTAACTACATTCTGGAATTCACAAATCTATACATTAAAAAGCCCAAGAAATTATTCTCTTTACACATTTTGCTATGATTGATTCTATATTAGTTACAGATGCTTCAGTTTGGATAACCAAGAAAGAAAATTATTGTAAAGCATTAGACTTTTTTTTAATTGAAGTATAATGAACATAACTATATATTAGTTTCAGGTATATGATGTAGTGATTCAACATTTATATATACTACAAATTGATCACCATGAAGTAACCGTCTGTCACCAAAGTTACTGCAATTTTATCAACTATATTCCCTGCAGTGTACATTATATCCCTATGAATTATTGATTTTATAACAGGAAGTTTTTACCTCTTACTCTCCTTTACCTGTTTTGCTCATCACTCCCACCCTCATCCTCTCTGGCTACCACCAGTTTTTTTCTCTGTGTCTGTGAGTCTATTTCTGTTTTGTTTTTTTAGATTCCACATATAAGTGAAATCATATGGTATTTGTCTTTTTCTGACTTATTTTACTTAGCATAATGTTCTCTTGGACCATCTTTGTTGTCACAGATGACAAGATTTCTTCTTTTTAAGGCTGAATAATATTCTATTGTGTATATATACCACATCTTCTTTATCCATTCATCTATCAATGAACACTTAGGTTGTGTCCATATATTGGCTATTGTAAACAATGCTACAGTGAACATAGGGCTACATGTATCTTCTTAAATTAGTGTTTTTATTTTCTTCAGAAAAATACGCAAAAGTGGAATTACTGGATCACATAGTAGTTCTACTTTTTAGTTTTTGAAGAACCTCCATACTGTTTTCCATAGCAGCAGCACCAATTTACGTTCCCAGCAACAGTGCAGGAGGGTTCCCTTTTCTCCACATCCAGCTGAACCTTGTTATTTGTTGTCTTTTTGATAATTGCCATTCTGACAGATGTGAGGTAATACCTCCCTGTGTTTTTGATTTGCATTTCACTGGTGATCAGTGATACGGAGCGTCTTTTCATGTGTCTATTGGCCATCTGTAAATCTTCCTTAGAAAAATATCTATTCACGTCCTCTGCTCATTTTTTAATCAGATTTTTTTTTATGTTGAGTTGTGTAAGTTCTTTATATACTTTGGGTATTAACCATTGTTAGATATCTCATTTGCAAATATCTTCCCTCATTCAGTAGGCTGCCTTTTTGTTTTCTTGATGGTTTCCTTCCCTGTGCAAAAGTTTTTTAATTTGCTGTAGTCCCATCTGTTCAGTTTTGCTTTTGTTGCCCTTGCCTAAGAAGACAGATCCAAAAAAATATTGCTGAGACAGATATAAAATGGGATTTATTCCAGGGAACCATTAGATTTTTATATCACTTTTATAATGAAATACAATTTTTTGAAATATAAACATCATAAGATGACTAATTTTCAAATTATTTAATGATTAATAGTAAAACTCTTCTGATTATACAATGAGCAAGTACGAAATTTATAAACATTAATAATAATTATGACAAATGTAGGAAATGCAAAAGCAAAATGACACTAAAATACTGATGAAAGTCAGTAAATGGTCTTATTACTAAATGGAGAAAGGAGAAGGTAGTGATAAACTTTAGATTTTGGAAATTTCCTTTCAGGAAACAAATTTTAGTTATGCTTTATTTTCTTTATTCTAGCATTGCAGCTCCCTATCCATAGATATTCTAAATGTGTTTATTTGATAATGAAACTTTGTTACTATACAACAGTAACTGATTTATCAAAGGGAAGTATAATTGAAAGTTATAAAATAGATCACTGAGTCATAATTTAAATATAATTGTTAATTTGATTTAGTTGAATTAAAATTGTGACTGAGGTAATATTTTTCAAATGTATATATCTCAAAGCTTTCACAAAACTTATTTTCAACAAACTGTTACTTAATTGTGTAGTGTTAGTTTATAAATGAATAAACTAAAATGTTCCCATTAAAGTATCATTTTTAAAAACATCGGCAAAAATAGTGAGCTTTATCTTTTAGTCAGTTTTTAAAAACTGAATGCATGATATTTCAAATGATTATTTCTGAGTCATTGAAGTAATGTCATTAACTCCATTCTTTGATTACTATTAGTCTTGTAACAATAATCATGAGGAAAATTTTTTCTTGTGTTTTTAAAAAGCACATTAATAATCAGATTTATAAATCAATTTAAAAAGTGTCAGTGAAATGTGATTATGGAATTAAAAATCCCACAGTCTAAAAAAATAAGAGAATTCAGGTAAAGACACAGTAAAGAGAACAGTTTTATATAATATGAAAAGGTTGGCTAATAAACTAATCATATAGATTCTACAATTCTGATTTTCACAAAACTCTTCATGTAAGGAAGCTAGGTGATTATGTTTTATAGATTATGAATTTAAAATAGTCTAATAAATAGTGGGGAATGCTGGTAGTGTGGAAAAATAATTCTTTATTAAAAACCCAGAAGATAAATTTATTACTATATATCCTTTTTATTACCTAAACTGAAATTAAATTTTATATGATAGCTACTGCCTTCATTATTCTAATCATGACCTTAGTTTTTATTCAAAATATTTATTTGCAGGGGAGGAGCACTGCAATTAATTAAAGTTTAAGTATTTAGTTCGTATAAAGAACTGGACACACCAAAAACCAAACTCATATATCTGTTTTAAATAGATTATACTATAGAAAAAGAGAATTATTGATCAATCATGGTTTAATGAAGTTCAACTATGCCTTCCATTGACTGTATTTTAATCAACCCCCAAGAGGAAAAAAGGGCATATGAGGGATTCCCAGAAATGAGTGTGAAGAGGAGTAGCAACCAAAATGGAAAAGTTCATAGCAGCTTTCAGGAGAATACATAGAAAATGTATTCAATCAGTAATTCAGGGAATCTTCTTCTTTCTATGATTTGAGTTATTCATCTATAGATATCTATTAATTGATATGTTAAATATCCAGAACTCCAGGGAGAAATAATAAAAACTGTGTACATTAGGAAATTATATCTAAAAAATAGTTTCATTATTTTGTGCTTTAAAGAACCAAGTTGATAAGTAAATACATACTATAATATAATTTGAATGATATTTAATTTCTCATTGGCTCAAGTCTATAAAATATAAAAAATCCAATGCTATAGATGTTAAGTATTTTTTAAAGAAAAGATAATAAAGGAAATAAATATTTATGACTAACAGACTTCTCAAAGAACAGTTTATAAATGCAAGTTCATACAACTAGAAATGATGTCTGAATGTAAGAAACAGAGCATTGGAAGTCATTCCATATTTAGGGGCTGGGAAAACATTACATATGTATCATGAGTTTATAAAAATCATTAAAATCATTTGCCTGAAACAAATTTTAATAGACTTTATTAATTGGCTTTGGTTGGTCAGTTTGTTGTAATTTCATGAGCTGGTAAATCTCCTTTAGAAATTGGTGATTTGCCTAACTTTTCAGCTTTTTATTATCTATTCACACATAGTTTGAAGGGAAGATTCATGTACAATGTACCAATTTACATTGGCTCTGCTAATTATCTTTATTATTATTACTATTGTTATTATTTATATGTTTCCTGATTTCATTTTGTTACCATTACGTAGATCTCTTTATTTTCTTATTTTCACCATATCTTGCTTTTGTTAATTGTTTAAATAAAATGTATCTTGTCTGGAGACTTAAAAAATTCAGTAGCTTTTCAATTTTTTTGTAACTGTAATTATTGCAGAACCTTTAAGCCAGAACATAACCAAATGGAGGTTGTAAAATAATTTAAATACATTAAAGTGAATTAGTCTTGACTTGTGTATTCTAAGATACCTGTGGGCACCGTTAGATTACTTCCTGACACAATTGTAGTCACAAGAGCAGGAGATCAAAGAGATTCCTCTCCTTTTCAGTACTTCTAGGGTTTGGATTTCACATACCATTATTTCTATAGCAAATGCTCCATTCTCATCTTTTGTCTCTTTTTATTTTACCTGTCTCCATCTTATAACAAATAATAGCCTTTAGAGAACTTCAAAAGAGTTTTGTACTTTAGAGGAAGAAAGGCAAAAAAAAAAAAAAAAACCATGAGAAATTAGATTAACTTTTATGAGAATAAACAGATTAATACAGCAGAAAAGGAACACATTATTTAATGGAATCTGAAGAAAAATAGGAAGTCTGGGACATGCAAGAAGTTAATAGCATTTATGATCAATGCAAGTCTGCAGTATTTTTTCTCCCTTCTTAAAGAGGATCGACCCAGATTACAGGGATGCTCACGAATATCATAAATCTGGGATCCTTCTTCCCAACAGTATTGCAGAAAGGTATTCAAGGTGCTCTAGTTTAGAGGTTAAATGTGACTTTCCCAGGACTTTTATAGCACTATTAGGACTAATATCTAATTACAGATGGAAAAAAATATGGTTTTGTCTAGGACTAAAGAATGATAAACATTGTGTGTGTGTTTTAATAGGAAAATACACCTGAGCTCCAAAGACCCTATTAAGAAAGGATACTTGGGGTATAGCCATTTGGATGTTGGGGGTCAATCAATAACAATTTTCATTTTACTTTAAACAATCCAAGGTCGTTAGTTGGAACTGTATGATATCAAAATAAGAACCTGAAAAACAAAAAGATTATTCTTACAGATATATTATTTTACATATACAAGTTTTTAAAAGAGTTTACTGATATTTTAAGTTTAGTGAATTTATGAAAAGTACATATATACAAAATATCCATATACCTTTGCAATTATATTTATTATCAGTCATTTTTATAAAAATAAGAAGAAATTGGATTTCCACAGAATTTTCTTCAAATATAATGAATGTTTCAGACAAGGATATAAAGGTTAAGTATTGCAGGGTATATATATATATATAATACATATTTTTTTGACATATAAAGGAAAATATTCCCTAAAATTCTTACAAAAGAAATCCTTAAAAATCACATTTTAAAGTCTAATCAACCTTCTTTTGAATAGCTTAGTTCATAAAAAATTAATGAAAGATCCAAACCTAATCTCCCATCAAATCCTTGGCTAACCCCTGAACAAGATGCCATGGAGCTTGGTGAAAAAACACATCTCAAAGCATGAATAAGTTGAACAGACATTTATAGCTACTTAATACAAGGCACATATTTAGCAGTTTGAGTATCTTCAACATAGAGGGCCTTGGGAACCACATCAGTCTTTCCAGTGAAACCTTAAAAGAACTTTGCCTAACAAGTGGAGATTGCATTACGGATCCATGGATTCTATGGAAGATAAGAGCAAAAGTGAAACAGGCCCACTCTAAAGCCCTAAATTCAAAACTTTATACAAGTTAAAGGTGAGCAGCCAAAAGTTTCACCATCTGCTTGAACAGAAATCATTTCTCTTCAGTGAAAATAGAATAACCAAGAGTCAACAATATATCATCCAAAAGTGTCCAATAAACCATAAAGATGACTAGGTATATGATGGAGTAGGGCATATGACTACGACTCATGGACAATAGAAAATAAATAAAAATAGATCCTAAGAAAACCAGAGATAGAAATTAGCAGTCAGAGGGTTTAAAGCAGCTATTGTAAATATGTTTAAATACCCGAAAAAAAGAAAATCTTAATAAGTAAAAAAAAAAAAAAAAAGGGAAAGAAAAATTTTAAAACAACAAAATTGAAGATTTAAGAAATTAAAATTTACTGGATGTGACTAACAGGATATTGAAGATGACAAAAGAAAGGTTCTGTGATCTTGAAGATAGATTAATAGAAATTATCCAATATAGATTACAGAGAGAAAAACAGATTGAAAAAACGAATAAATTGGATGTCCAATAGGTCTAATGTATGTTTAATTACAGTCCCAGGAGAGGAGAGAAAAATATGAGAAAGAGAAAAAATATATACATATTGAAATAAAGACAAAGATGTCCAAAGCATGAAGGAAAACACAAATATACAGATTTATGTCACTCCAAAATCCTAAAGCAGGCTAAATGAAAATAAAATCACACCTAGGCATATTATAATTAAATCTCTTAAAAGGAGAGATAAAAATAAATATCTGGAAAGCAGCCAAAGAAATAATGACACACTGAATATAGAAGAATAATGATACAGATAATAGTGAAATTCTCGAGAATCAGAAAAAAACAAATGCTGGCACACTGTGAACCAATGTCTTTAGGGTATATATTGGACAAACAAACAAGTAAAAACAAAAATTCTATATCCAGTCAAAATGTCTTCAAAAAGGAAAATAAATCAAAAATATATTCAGAAAAGTAAAGAAAACAATTTGTCACCAAAAGGCCTGCAACACAAAAACTGCTGTGGGAAATTTTCAGACAGAAGCATATGACTCCAGATGGAACTGATCAAAGGACAGACTCAAGACACTAGATTGATAGGTTGGATAAATGAGAAAGACTAAGTTTGTGTTTCTTCTCTAATTAATTACTTTAATTATAGAACTGATAATTTAATGCAAAAAATATAACATTTTATGGTTAAGTTTATAGAATATATAGATGTAAAGTATATGGCCATGGTGCAACAAATTTGAGATAAATGAACAACTATTGTTGCAATGTGCTTACATTTTGCATAAAGCACTGAAAGATTAACTTTATATTCTAATAAATTAAAAATACACAGAATAATCCCAAGAGCAATAACAAATTAGATATGGAACTGGATAGCACAAAGAAATTTAAGTGGAATATTAAAAAGAAAACAGTTGTTCAATCCAAGAGAATGATGGAAAGGAGATAAATAGAAACAGAAAAGCGAATAAATATAGACAGATAAATGATATATATAGAGGTAGATAGTAGGAGAATGGTAAATATTAGTCCAACTACATTATAATAACATCAGATAAACAGAATTAACAGTATATAATTCAATTGAAAAGTATATATCATCAGACCTAATTTTAAAATAACAATAATAATTTAAGCCGGGAACAATTATTCCTTTCACTAAGAGATATGCACTTTAAATATAAGTATACAAATACTTTTAAAGTAAAATAAAATCTATGCAAACATTAAACATAAGAAAGGTAGTGTGTCTACATTAATAAAATAAACTTCAAGACAAACCGTATGACAAAAGATAAAGGAGAACATTTAATATAAGGTTAGAAAAGAAACTTTCTGAGGACTATTCTTCAAATAAGCCTTGTCTACAATTATCACTCACATATTCAGAATATCTATTTTATTATCCCATACCAGAAAATGTTTCCTGATCTAGGATTTGTAAGGATTTAATATTGTAAAGTACCTAATGTTCAAACTGTCATCATTCAAAATACCTGTTTGAGCTTGAACTGTGTAGTTTTTAGCTGTCATTTATTTGTAGGTCAATGTCATAAGAAGTAAGAGGTAATATTAATGCTACATGACAGATGCTAGAGAATTCTTGTTCTGATCTGCACAAGCTCTTGTGGAACAATGGGAAATCAGAGGAAGAATAAGAGGTCATCGGCAGCCAAACCTGGTCAGCAAGATATAGAATCCTTCATCTTTCTTTTGTTCCCTCAGTCCTACTCTCATCTTTCAATTAGATTATTATGAATAGATTCAACAGAAAATAAATGGAGCTATCAAAAATTAATTTTTTTCAGGCTACTTCCCTGAATTTCCAGACAAATATTAGTATTTGAGCTAAGATATATCAGAAGACATCTGGGACACTAAGATATTAATAAACTTTACTGTGAAATCATTGATGTATTGAGGCTGGAGTATATACAGCCCCTTGCATAGTGAAGATCTGTTAGACAAATTGTACCCTCTTTCTATTCCCAAAACTAATCTGTTTAAGGAGCAGAGAAAGATACATTTGCCTACACTAAACCATGCTAGAAACAGTCTATCCATGTTACTAATAATCCTAAAACATTTACTTAAGAATTCTTACCTTTAAAAGAAGAATTGTTCTTTTCACAGACTTTATATATGTAACACATATGTATATATACACACACTCACAACATATATATAAATGATATGATATATATATGTATGCTATTAATAAATATAATGAATGTAGTCATCTTCTTCATACTTGGTAATATTGACCTACTAGAGGGGCTGAAATAAAAGAAAAAAATGATGTATTCTCTAAGATTCAAAGTAAACGAGTAATAGATAATGAGTGTTGGCTATTCAACTACAAGCTTAAGTGTTTTTCAGAGCATGGGGAAATCATGCCAACAAGATTTACAGTTACTGTCCTGTTTTCAACCTGAAGATTTAAGGATTGAATTGTCTTCTTTTACCAAGAGAAATGCAGCTGTATACCTTTAAATATTAGCATGTGTCTGACTAATACAGAGATTAGTTTCTTTCCATTGCTATTTTTAAAATAATAATTTTAAGTTCACAACTTTGATATAAAAATTCAGATATTTAAAATAACATTTCAAACAGTTTAAAATACATAAGCTAAAAAATAGCTAATGATAATTGTTTTGAATCAGTTTTGAATATCAAATTCGAAATTCAGCTATTAATGAGTTAATCATTGTATCTTTAAGGAAATTAACCATAATCTTGACAGTATGTCATGTACATAGTTGAAACTATAACGTTACTTTGACTAGAACTGATAAAACATTTTAATAGACTGCTTAATTTTAAAAAATACCTAATTTACTGAATTTTTTGAATTTTATACTCAGATTGAATGATTTTACTTTCATTAAGCAATATATTGTTTAACTGAGTTTTCTTTCTTGACTAAGGTTCATTATGGTCAAAAACATTAAAGGTGCTATGGGCACCTACTGCATGAAATGTGTGTTTCAGTGCCCACCATCTACTGAGGTCTGGGTAGGAAAAGACTCTGGTGAAGGCACGGACGGGCATAGTAGGAGAGAACACAGGTGACCCCAGACCAGAAATCTCCGAGAGTTAGCCCATACACCAGCCTACACTTGCCACAGTGTGGAGTTGTCATTTCAACTTGAGTGAGTATTAACATTACATATGTCCCCATTTTTTCCCATGAGGAACCCTGAGTGACTATTGTACATGGAAAAGTTATGAGAGACATCTCTGAGGAAGCATCATTTGAAAAATGCTTATGTGAGACAGTGAGAAGATCTTTGGGAAGAGTTTCTCTGGTGAAGACAATCTCAAGCACAAAGTTCCTAGGTAAGATGCTTGCAGGGCACTGTAGAAGTTTGGATCTTATTCTAACTTCGAGGAAAAGCTGTAGAATAGTTTTTTACTTTGAAAGGATCACTCCAGATAAGGAGTTGTATAGAGCTCTCTGAAATGAGAGATTGTGCAATTGAGTCTGTATTTTGAAGGTTGAACTGACAGTATTTGATGATGGATAGGAGCAGTAGGAGGAGGAAAATCAAAGATTCTCATGTTTGGAAATGAGCCCCGGGATGAATAATGGTGCAGTTTACCAGGATACAGAATACAGGGAGGAACAAACTGGTACTGGAACATGGTAGACTTGAAACAAGGTATTTGCAGACGTTACTTGAATTTCCTATTAAATATCCAAATAAAAATCAAGAAAGAGGTAAGAGCAAGAAGAATATAGGAATTTCAAGCTCAGGAGAGAGTCATAACTAGAGAAATAAATGTGTTTGTTATCAGCAGCTTATCTGTGTCATGTGAAACATAAGTGAAGATGAGTGTGGAAATTAGTGAAGGGCTTTGAATGCAAAATATAAAATTACCTTAGGAAATAGAGAATTATTCAATAATTTGAATTTTTAAAGCATGAAATATTAAAATTTATGATTTGTTAAATATCACTATATAAATAATATTAATTTCTTTTATTGAAAGTATATGTTTTCACAAAATTATGTGGAAAATAACATACAAAAAGGAGATAAAAATCTTCATTGTTGATAGGGTTAGAAGAAAAATTTCCTGTTGTCATTTGTTCTTTTACTTAATAGGCATGCATGATTTTTTAAATTGTCAAATATATTCTTTGTAAATTGTACATTATAGGGATTAATCTGCTGGTGGTATACAGGATAAATTAGCATCAACTAGGGGCACTGTGTGACAGTAGAGCTAGATCATCATTTGAAAGATACTTGCATCACTAGATCCTGACAATAAAATGGAAAAAGCTCTTGGTTATGAAGAAAGGGTTTTTTGTGTGTGTGTATGTCAAATTAAAAAAAAAATTATATCTTGGGGAAAATCACCACACAATCTTGATATTTTGATGATGAATAAATACAGAACTGGCCCTTGATTGATACCTCTGTGCTTTGCCTTACATATTGGCAAACTAAAACCGTGATTAAACACATGTATTCACCCCTTTTTACACATGCAAATATGTGATTAAAAGTGACTGAAAAAATATATATAACTGTGTTGATTAGTATCAATTTAATTCAGGATAACAATGTTCAAAAGAGCCTGTAAAGATACCAGACATGGATGCAACTTTTAACTTGTTAAATCACCCCCACCCAAACTATGGGACTGTTTCATACCTGGTCCTTTATTGTCAGTCCTTCCATATACTCATACCCACTCACACCCTGCTTCCTCCCTCACTGTCAAAATAGAAGCAATAACAAAACAATCTACACATTCCCACTGCCACATATTCCTACTTACCAGTATCTGAAGATATTGTAGTACTGCATGTTACCATACTTGAACTAGCCATAATTCTGCCTAAATTCAATAATTTCTGTTTTTCACACAATTTCTCCCCTTTTCCCTTTGTACTTCAGTACATAGCCTCAGGAATACTTTGGGGCTCTCTTCTATATCAGCAATTATTTTCTGTCTATAGGCAATTTCCATCATTATACAAACATAATGTTACTGTCACATCTTTAAAAAACATCATTTTTTGAGCCACCTCCCACAGCTATTTTTATTAATTGTAAAAGTCTAAGAAATAATTGTCTGTGCTATGCATCTCCAAATTCTCACAGCTTCTTCTCTCTTACATCCATTCCAACTAAGATTTTGCTCCCAGAGTTCCACATAAATATCCCCAATGATTTCTACATTGTCAAATTTCATATCAGTTTATCAGTTTTTTTTTCTTTTTAATTGATTTGTGACACAATTTAACATTCTCAACCTTGATGCACTACTTCCCTTGGATATCAGGACACCACTGTCTTTTTTTTTTTTTCCTTCCTCACTAGTAGCTCCTTCTTAGTCATCTTTACCAATTCCTACTCTTGCCCCACCCTCTTAACATTCCTGGCAACCAAGAGCTGAGTCCTTGGTTCACTTATCCTGTGGACTGGCTTTGACTACCATGTATATGTTGTCAGCTGCCACATTCTTATTTCCTTCTTGGATCTTTTTTCTGAATTCCAGGCCCATAGGTGTAACTGCCTTTGTAAAATCTCCATATCTTATTGTCATCTCAAATTCAGCATGTCAAAACTAATCACCCCCTCCAAAATATCTACTCCTGCATTTTTTCCCATCTCAGTAATAAAGGTTAGGGGTACTCCTGATATACTTCTAGTTGCTTGTGCCAAGTATGTTTAGACAATTGATTCCCTGTTTCCCCCTCAAGCTCCATATCCTGTATCTCTAAAATATATCCAGTTACCAGTTCTCACCACTTCCATTGCTATCATTAGGGTCTGAACCATTTCATTTCTGGACTCTAGTCTCTTCTACACACCACTAGGCAGTCGTTCCCCTTCTTTTTTTTTTTTTTTTTTTTTGGTTTTCATCCCCCCTCTTCCTTTGTCTCTTCACAAATAAGCAATCAGTGAAGTTGATTTGAAATGTCGGTCATTCCTGCGGTGACTTCCCATTTTATTCAGCGTGAAAGCACAAATCCTTACACATATTCTGAAGACCAAAAGGAAATGTTTCTCCATTACTATCCTGACCTCCTCTGCAACTCCCCTCTCTGTCAAAGCAGTCCTTCAGCTGTTATCACCTCCTTGCTCTTCAGCCAATGCTTCAGGCATTCTCCTAGCTTCACACTTTGGCTGACTCTTCCTTGCTTGGAATCCTCCACTCCAGATATCAAATGGCCACCCTCCTCACCTGCTCCAGATTTTACTGAAATATCATTTTCTCAAGGATACTCTTCTTAAGGATGCCTTGATTAACCTATTTAAAATTACAAGCACACATTTCCTCTGAACTCAATAGTCTGTTCTATTCTGCTTTTTAAAAAATGAAAAAGTTCTTCTTCAGCATGTAGGAATGTTCTAACAGTACAGTCAGGCCTCATTATTTGAGGATTCCACATGTGAGATTTCATTTACTTGCTAAAATGTATTTGTTACCCAAAGGTAGTACCCAAGGCATTTTCATGGTCATTCTTAGACATGGGCAGAGAGGCAGAAAATTTGAGCCATCGGACGTGCAAGTTCCCAGCTGAAGTCAACAATGTTGTATTCCAACTTTTGGCTTCAGCTTTCATACTGTAAACACATCTCCTTTTTATGGTATTTTTAGTGGCGTGTTTTTCACATTTTTTGTTGATGATTTTCCTGCTTTAAGTTGCCCTTAAGCATAGAGCAGATGTGCTTGCTGGTGTACACAGACATTAGTAGGCTATGGTGTGCCTTATGGAGGAATTTTGTGCATTAGGTAGATAATGTTAATTTTCAGGCTTGAGTGATGGTGCTGTTGACCATGGGTTTAGTGTAAAAGAATCAATGATATATATTAAATACGGTATCTTTAAACAGAAACACACATAGAACAGTCAATGTATTGATCAATTGACAGAAATGTGACCAGAGATTCACAGGAACCTCACTTTGTATTTCCTCTAGAAGCAATGGTTAAATATTCACTAATTCAGTTTTCCCACTGACTTTAAAGAACATACCTTGAATAGTGAAAATTTTTTTGTATTTGCATTTTACTGGATCGAATTTAAGCTTCTTGATGAATAAACTATAAGCTCCTTGACACAGAATACATCTACCATTATTTTATTTTCATAATTTATTTAATTATGAAATTTATAAAAACCAAAACAGGTAATGTGTACACACATATTCATAGGCACACAGCAAGGAAAATCTATAACAATTGTTCATCATAGTTATTACAAGTAGGTAAAAAATGTAAACATGTGCTAAAAATAATTTGTTTGGTGGTTGACTGTGTGATGTGGTTCACAAATTCTTATTTAGTGGGCATTATGGTACTATATAGAGAGACTAGCCTGATCTATCTATCTATCTATCTATCTATCTATCTATCTATCTATCTATGAAAATCTCTATCAATCTAACCTTCTGGCATATGATATGTACCTAATATTTTTCATGGAAAGAAGGGAATAAATTTGTTATTCCTGGACCTCACTAGGACTGGAGTAAAGACACTTAATTTCATGAAAAAAAAAAGTCTGTTATTTTGTTATACTTTAAGAAATTTACAATATTTCAAAGGAATAAAAGTAAAAACAAAATGAAAGTATTGCCTTATCACTTGTCTCTCAAAACAAGCTTCTACATAGCTGATCAAAATGCATCTCTTCTCATAGCATTAACAAATAACTGTTCTAAAGGAATCCAATAACGGTTCTAAACAGCAGACATGCTACAGAGAAAATATCTCTATAATATCTTTTTACAGCACTGAAAAATTAATCAAAAAATTGTAGGCTGTTGCAATGACAAGTACATTAATCTCAAAGCAGCTACATTGATATTTCAAAAAATATATTTTCTAAGTATCTTTCCATGACATTATACAATTTATCTTTTTTTTTTTAAAGTCTTTTTTGTTGTTGTTAAGCAAAGAGGAAATAAACTGTTTTAATGGATTAGCTGGACTGACAAAAGCATTCAGGGAAATGCCACAAGAACCCTGCTATGGGGACCTCAAATACATATCATCAAGACCACATCCCTAGTTAAAAATGTAATGCATAGTATAAAATGTATAATTGATTGTCAGTCAGGTACTGTTCTCTTTGAAAATAAAATATTCCAACATATAAACCAGAATACAGTAAGACAAGAAATAAGAATTTAATGGATTTAGCATATGCCATGATGTCTATTAATGAATTATGAACTTTCACACTACTCTTGTATACAATTGGTCCTAAATTTAAACAGTAATTTTCACATTCTCTTAACTATTCTTTTTCTACTGGAGGGGTGTTATTATTTGCCTTACATAATTCATAGAAAAACATTTATACTACTTTTTGTTTATGGTCTAATAAATTGTTGTACTGTTTTGATTAATTTCTCAGAGTTATTTTATAATAAAAGACAAAGATGTTTTTATACACATAAAAATTATACATAATTTTATTTTACAGTGCATTTAAAGAAGAAGCATTTTCTCATTCTTTACTTAAGAATGTGGAATTTTGTTTAAAAATTACATAGAAAATTTAGTATATCCTGAGAGAGAAGAGATAAATTTTTGATGTGTATTAACCATTGCATTAAATTAGAATATTACCTGATCCAAAACAGGTATATTTTCTTTATTTGGTAAATTTATTTGTCCTTTATTTGGATTCTAAGCTAGATTCATAACTACCAAATAGTTGGTATATATGACTGCACGTGTTATTGGCTAAGTGGGCATGATGTCTTCACGAAACATTATTCTAGACAATGTACTTGTCCATAATATTACCACATCCATGAAATATGAAGCATGCATTTAATGCCTATTATTTCAATGACTTCTATGACCCTATAAGATGTGCTTCATTGTAGACAAATCTATAGTATTAATCAAAAAACTAAAATTTAATTTATATCAATGACAAAGTACGACAAATGCCAATATAGAATTTTACTTTTACTGTATCTGGTTCAAGAGAAGCATTGTATATTTCCTATAAGAATTTTTGTGGTCTTATTCAACTGAAAGATGATATTTCTCCTTAAGGCTTGGGACAGGTATGACATAAATTAGAACACTTTTAGAAAATTACTTAAATGATTCAGATTTAAAATATTTTACTAAATAGTAGCCATATATATGAGAAATAAGTGCATATTTTAGATAAACTTTCTAGATATTGAATGATTATCATGAATATATTATTTGTCACAAAAGTTGATTAAACACAGCTAAATGTTTACTTCCTATTCCTAGCCCCATTAAAAAAATTCTCTAACATACCTGGTTAGTGAAAGAACAAGTATTATATAAATAGTACATAATGAGAAGAAAAGGCAACGAACAAAAATTTCTTGTCCTATGCGACTTTTTGTTTAAGTAGTTATAATGCAGAAAAACATTTAAATTGATAGATGAATATATAGAAGCATAGATAAATAGAGATGGAAACATGGATATAAAGATCTTAGATGAATGGATAGATGGATGGACAGACAGATGGATATAAACAAATAAACAGATAAGCAGATTTTTAGATGACTGTACCTCCCAAGTAAGATATATATTATATTAAATATTTGACAGTAATTTCATTCAATATATAAATCTATGTATGTAATTTTAAAAATATTTTTAGAATAATTTTGTCTGTAAATACAACAAATCAGATATATTTTAAAGCTTCCTACCACATAAATGATAGAAGTTGTGGCATGAAACATTCATCAAAATATTCTAATAATTTTAAACTTTCATTGATCACTAGTAATTGTTGACTTGATCTTTTGTTTGATGCAATGTATCACTGGATAAATGAGCACCAAACTTTTCCAAGGTCTTCCTTATTAAGTTCACATTGAAGATTCTTCAGGTGCCTAAGAGGGGGTTTATGTCACTGAAAGGAGGTGCCATTGATTTGTAATAGGTAGTCTTTTCCAGTGAAACTCTATTTCCACGGGAAAGAAAAAATGGTTTTGGCTGACAAAAGTTGACTGGTCCAAATAGGTCATCTCCTCACAGACCAATCAAATGTCATGGGATAAAGGGAGGTGGCTGGGGCAGAAGGTATATTGTTACTTGCTAAGGTCCACATTATAAAAACAAAAGACAGAACAAGGTCTCAAGTTTATTATTTTCCCTGAGATAGCTTGATACTGCAGAGGGAGTACAGTCTCATACTTTGGGGACATTTTCTGAAATATTATAAATCATTAGAGGTAGGCCATCACATGATCATTTATCTGCCACCATGAACCGCAATAAATTCTCCAGAGGCAATCTGCACCAAATTAAGCTTTCCCCTTAGGCATTGTTTTTCAAGGATTTACAGAATATTTTTTTTTCAACTTGGCATGGCAGGCTCCTTTCCTCCCAAAGGCTTTGAACCTGAAGGCAGTTCTAGGAAATTGAAATAAACAAGATAGCTACAGCAGAATCACTGCCTTTAGTATCAAATTCAGAAAAAAAATTCCTTGGAATTGCAGTGTTTGATTTGGAAATCATGTAGAAGAAATTTATATCACTATAGACACTACTCTAATAATGGAAATGGAACTATTTCAGTATTTTTATTAGGTAATGTATCTGAACATTCCTGCCTGTACCAGCAGAATATCAGCCCTGACTTATAAAATATTCCAAATTTCTTAAAACTTTTTAATTGGATATTTCATGTAATTTAACAAATACTTTTGGAAGTATATTGGTTAACATATATGTTAATATGCAAGTATTTAATTTTGATTAAACTTTAATGTACAAGTTTTATACTAACACATGTAGATATTACACTAATAGATGTCATAATGCTTGTATTCACGAAATAAAACATATAATCATGGTATAGTATTCATTTGCTTTTCAAAATACTTAGTTTGAAATTTTTGTACATAGATTTAAAGGTATAATTGGATGTCCTTCCTTTCTTTTTTCCTGTCTCTCTTTTTTCCTGCTTTCCTGTCTTCCTTCTCAACCTGTAAGAATTTGGGATCAAAATTAGGAATAAATTAAGCTTATATTAATGAATTGAGGATATTTATATTTTTTTCCCTCTGCTCTGAGATAGTTTGTACATAGAATGCTTCTGTTCTTTGAAA
Source organism: Camelus bactrianus (assembly GCF_048773025.1). Lineage (NCBI taxonomy): Eukaryota > Metazoa > Chordata > Mammalia > Artiodactyla > Camelidae > Camelus > Camelus bactrianus. The sequence continues at coordinate 40,114,759 of NC_133540.1, forward strand.
GTTTGACCAGTTAAGTATTGGGAAAATATATTAATCATTTGCCCATCTACTTTTCAAAGTACATGGTTATATTTTTATTTATATGTTTATCATATTTTACGAATGCATTATGCTTGCTTAGTGTACAATTTAAGGTTTAGATCATAAGCAATTGTAGGAGATGATAGCGCTGTCATAAATGTTTCTGAGGCTGGAGCTAGAAGTGCCCAGGGCTGACAGTCAAGAGGAGAAGATACATGTAAAGTGGATAGGGCCAGAACAGCCTGGAACCCGCAAACACAAGCTTGTGCCCAGAAGTTGGACTGAAACCTGTGGAAGTTCTTGTCCCCTCTTACGTTTTTGTATGAGTGTCCTGCAGAAACAATTTGCTCATCATAGAGCTATATATACACATACACATACACACACACACAACCACATGCACGTGCTTACACACAGACACTGACACACTCACCTGACTTGGGAGTCAGAAAAGTTGAAAAAGGATCCTAGGGAAGGTAGAGCACTTGCGGGGCTGACCACTGCTTCATACCAACAAGGTGTTACAATAATGTATGTGAACCATGAAAAAGCTGTGACTTGGCTTCCAGACTACAAATCTCCTGAAAGAATATTTCTTATGGCCCACAGTGGCTGAAAACAGACAGATCAGTTCCCCCATTAGTAGGAAGGAAACCAAGGGATCACACACACCTGCACTAGTGTAAATGGCAGACAGGACTAAGACAAGTTAGTGATGCAGACCTACAACAGAGAGAGAGTGTCTACAAAAGAACACGCTGTCCTAGAATTGTGTTCCTGCTCTTTCCCCATGCCCGACCACCTCTTTTACTTTCTCTTCTCTCATTCCACCCCACAGGAGCCACATTGGCCTCTTTACTGTTCCTGGAGCTATATTCTTTTACTGGGCAGTTTGTATTGTTGTCCTACTTCTGGGCACATTCTTACCCCAGATATTGTGAAGTTTCTTCCTCATTTTCCTCAGAACTTTTCAGTGAGGTCCTGACTGATAACCTTGGCTGAAAGTGGAAACATCCACATTTCCTAACCTTCATTAGTAATATACTTTTTTTTGGTAACACTGATCACCATTTAACATACTACATATTTTACTTATTTAGTCTGTCTAGATTCATTCTCCACCTAAGCTGTAAAAGAATAATGTTTTAGCCTGTTTTTAATTCACTTCTCTACCCCAATTTCTATGAGAGCCAGACACTTAGTATTTGAATACTATTTTTTTACTGAATGAATATGTGGTCTGACTGTATACAAGCTATAATTTCTAAAGTCAGTAATATCTCATGAATTTTACTTTAGTAAATAATTATTTTCTATGAAGACAGAAATTATGAGCACATTGCTTCAGTCACTGTGTGTTATTTGTATGAATAAAGTAGCTAAATAAATTAAACCAGATTTGCTTATATATTTGAAGTCATAAATTTAAGCATGTATGTGTGTGTGAGGGTGTAGTGAAATTCAGTATTCCAAAGAATTAAATATAATTAAAGTCTATATAATTGTTTCGACAAGAATTTTTTAAATTTTATATTATTAGACAGTGGCTTTTTGTGCACACCTGTATACTTGCAATTTCCTTGTTACATTTTAATTTTATTTTATTGTGGCTATCTTCTTACTATTCATAATGTAATATTTATTTATGCCACAATTTATACTCACTTTAACATGAGGGGTTTTTGTATGCAGCAGTGCAGCACTATTTAACCAGTAATATCATTTACTCTTTATTCTTTATTATACAGTCTACAGAAATTAACTATTTAATACTCAGCATTATAACAGACTGAAAAACAGATCAATCTCATTAGTCACCTTGTATTTTCTAATTTTTTATTAGAATGAATTACTGTCAAATGTACTCCTGTCTATCTTAACATAAACATCTTGCTGAAAACGTGTGTGTGTGTGTGTTTCAGTATGTTGTAAAGCTGAAGTTAGTCTATGATGTCCCCTTCACTAATATTTCACCACACATGTATTACATTATTGCTCATTGAACTAATTCTCCTGAATTTAATATCTGATTCTTTAGATGCAATCCTTAATGTAAGATGGGAGGTAAAATATTTTGAAGAGATAACATATATGTCTACCTACCTGTGTGCAATAGGTATATGAAATAGTTCTATGAATGTACTAAATATGTTATTTCTCCTTTCTAAAACTGGATACTGTTAATTAAAATATGTAAAGAGATATGGCCAAATTTGTTTTTAACCCAAGATTGCATTTAGTGTGGTACAGAGAAAATCCTATTGTTTAATTCAGATATATAACAGAGTGGCAAGAACCAGAGCAGTTACATGATCTCATCCCTTTGCCTGTATAGTATTCCATTAAATTTTTATTGTTTTAAACAATATCTTTACTTTTATCCTCAAGTTACCTTTTCTCACTTTAAGATGAAGGAAAAAAAAAAAAACCTAGCTAACAACCCTGGGAAGAAAAAGTTATTAACTGAGAATGTAATAGGGCATCATTCTATATTTCCTACAGAGACATGTACTGTAAAAGCAAAATCAATTGTGAGATTCCAAAGCATTGTTCCGCAGCTCCATAATTTCTTCAGATTTGTTGTTTATTTGTTTTCATCAGCAAATCCAGTAATGTGTTCTCTGAGAAACAAGAGTGCCAGGGATATAATTAGACTTGAATAAAGTTAGATTCTTGGTATGAGAGTTGTCCAAAAACAAATTGATAGAAATCAACTTCAATAAGGAAAAAAATATATATTTAAAAAAATGAACTAGAGGAGTAAAGTTTTGTTCTGATAAGTCAGTATAACCTACTAGGAAGAAAATAGAAACAGTGTCAAAGATAAGCAGAATATAGTATAGGTTCAAATGGAATCTGAAAAACAAATTGATTCAGGACTGTTCCTTACTTGAGAAGATAAAATTTTGTATGGAGAAAGTAAGTTAAGGAATGACAATTTCCCAATTACATGGATGCAAATTACCTTCCCCCTACCACAATGAAAAAAATTTCCCCCAAAATGTGTAGTTATTTATTCATTCAAAAATGCATGCACACCACAAAAATTTGCTGAGTGCTAACTGTATGACAGGGGCTGGGTTATGTTTAGGCATAATAAAAAAATAAAACATACACCCTTTTTCTTTGGAAGGTAGTGGGGAGATTGGCAGAAAGGGCAGGTGAACAGATGAAGGGCAAACACTTTTCATGAGATAGCTGTGCAGAGTATAGGGAGACAAAAAGGATGTGGGGCAAAGAGGGATTAGTTTACTCTGGGATTAGTCATCACACATGAGGCAAAAAATTGATTTGATTTTTAAAGCTCACACAGTGATCTGGAAGTGCAAGATTTTGGTTTGTGACGTGAAAGGTGTGGTATGTATTTCAGGCAAAAAGAATCATGAGAATAGCTGAACAAAAGCTTTTCTCATTTGTTGAATTATAAAGTTACATGTGTATTATATATGAAGTTACATACATAGCTATGTCAGTATATATATGTATATACTAATATTGACATACATGTATCAATTTGTATACAATCACTATAGCATAAGGTGTAAAAAAAAAGACATCAGTGATACAGAGGGGAGACATCAGGAGGTAAAAATTTAGTATTTCAAGCAAGATTGCCGACTTTCTTTGTAAAAGTCCAGAAACTTAAGTATTGGAGGCCAAAATCTTTGTTCAGCTATTCAATTCTGCCATTAGAAGAGCTAAAGTGGCTATAAATAAAATAAAAGTTAATGGGAGTGGCAGTATTCCAATGAAACTTTACAAAACCAGTGGAACCTGGATTTGGCCCAGGGGCCGTAGTTTGCTAGTCCCTGATTTAGAATATGTAGAGGTGATGAAACAGTTTCAAACAAGGGAGTGGTATAATCATATGTATGTTAGAAGACAATCATTCAGGTACAGGTGTACAAGATTTGTGAGTGATGTGGGAATGCAGGCATGTAGAACACATAGAAGACTGAGGCAATAGCTCAGGACAAAGTAATTTTCTGAACTGAGATAGGAGTACAGGGCATGGACAAGCTCCAGGATGAGAGGTATAAGGAGATAAAATCTGTATATGGTGATGGATGGTGATTGAGGTAAGGAGAGTGAAAAATACAGGACGCCTCCAAGATTTATGAATTGGATGAGTTGGAAAAAGATAGTGTCCTTCAAGGACTTTTTTTGTACAGTCAATACTGACCTTAAATCTTCCTATATTTTGTATACACAAACTAAGGAAACATATAAGACTAAATCTTAGGTAATTAACTAGGGTTAACTGTTGGTAAGGGGTTTGCGGAGGATGAGAGGAGGCTAGTTAGAGAAACTAAAAAAAAAAAAGGAGGAAGGGTAGAAAGACTACTAAAAATATTAGCACATACGATAGTATTTTATTAATATATTTATGTAAAGTTTTAAAGTTATATGGTTGAAAATAGTTATATAGACTATTAAGGGACCATAAAAATTAAAGTTTTTTCATGGGTAGTTTGAATACTTATCTCTGATATTGAACTGTGTAATTGATTTGTCAGATTTCTTATTTTATTCTAAGATTCAGAGAACTCAGTGTCAAACTGAATAATAAATTACAGTAATTCAATTAACTTTCATAGTTATTATATCATCTTCCTTTATTTTATATAAATAGCTTCCTTTTTACAAAAACTTAATATTAATGTATATATAGGTAAATATTATATATACATATTTTCTATAGGACAAAGTGAATTCCTCAGCATATATCGCCTTCATTTTAACTGCATGAAATTTTACTAGGACTGGGGAAAGTTATAATAGTGAATTATATTAATTCAAACATCTCAGAAATTGACAGTAGTAATAATGTCTGTTGTCGTTTTTCAAGAGGAACAAATAAGGGATTACTTTTGACTGTGCCAAAGATTGTTAAGAGGACAGACTATAATTTCTAGAAATCAGAAAGCATACTAAATTAAGTTGTCATTAAGGACAGTGAACTTTATCACATTTGATTAAATAAGCTTCCATTATTACTCCTCCCCTACCTCTAGAAATTAGATCTCTTCCTAAACTTTGCAAGGCAGCTTTAGAGGAGGACAAGATTGCTACACCAATGCTCAACTTCTTTCTAAAGATAAGTATAACAATTAGGGAAAGTGACATTGAAAGAAAAAATACTCAGTTTATAAGCACAAGGATATATGGATAAATCTTATAATAAATTTTCTACTTTTGGCAATTAAATTGTTAAATTTAGTAAACTCTTACAATCTTTTCATTTCCTTTAAAAATGTCTTCTTAACTTCTGAACATTTTTTCATTTGGTTTAGGAATATATAGATATATGTCTTCTTTCTCTTTTCGTTTTGCACGTTTGGAGTTGTATGTATATTACATCATATTTTATTTATTCCACAACTTTTTTGGTCTCAAAATTGTATTAATGTTTTATGTTTCATTTTTCTTTCCATTTTAATAACTATTTTTGTTTGCTTCATATTATTTTGCTTTCTTTTTCTACTTCTAATTTAGAAATTAAAGACAGTTTTTATTTTGTTTAAAGTGGTTATCACCAACATTTTGATATGTATAATTTATAAGTTCTAAATTTATTAAACAGCCTTATATTCTTGTAAGAAAAAGAATCAAGAATTTAAGGATACTGTAAATCAAATTTAAACAACAAATCATGCTATTGTTGTGCTAGATATTAGATTTAGGTAGCTTTGTTTAATCCCACAAAACATATTATTAATATTTTATTATTATTACTTTGTTTTGCCTACATAATTAATAATGCCTTTGATTAACTTTTGTTCTCATCTCCTATGTAATATATCTGGGATCTTTTCTTCTGCCTGAAGCACATCCAGAGATTTTTGCCTTCTTGAGATTCTATTAGTTGCAAACCCTCAATTTTTGTTTATATGAATATATTTCTATTTTGTCTTTATGAAAATTTTATTTATAGATTGACAGCAGTTTTCCTGCACAGTTCATCAAAATTACTATTACACCATTTTTTAATTTAAAATATGGATGTAGAAAATTTAACTGTTTGTCTAAAGTTATTTCCTGAAGTATGTGTCACTTTTCTCTGGCTGCTCTTAAGATCTTTTGTTCTTTGTTGCTTTGCTGTATCACTTTGGTGTATTTAGGTTTAATTTTTTTTTTTTACTTTTGCGTTTGAGATCCATTGAGATTCTAGAATCTGAATATATGTGACATTCACCAATTTTAAAACATTATCCACCGTTAGTACTTTGATTTTTACCTCTACACCAGTTTCTCTCTGCTTTCTTCCTGACATTGTAAAACAGTTGGCAAAACTTCCAGGTTCTACTCAATACTTCTCTTGTCACCACTGTAACATCTATAGATTTTTCTTCCAATTTGCTCTTTTTTTTTCATCTGCAACTAACTAGCTAATTGCCCGTTTATATTAATTAAAATCCTTATTTTTCTTGAACTTTCTTGGTTGTTTTTCAAATATGCTTGACTATTTTTAGAAGTCCCTTGTTCTTTATGCATATATTCAATCAGTTATTCTATTACATCAATTATATTACATGTACTTATTCTATATGTTTAATCTTAATATCATTATCTATATTCATTTGTTTATGTTCTCTTTTTTATTCTTTTGGATCTTGCTCACGATGCCTTTGTTCTTTACATATGTAATGATCTTTGTAACTTTATGTTCCTTGAAACCTGTATAATAATTTTGGTGGTCTTGTTTGAAGGCTTTGTTCCTTCCAAAATAATTTATGGTTTGTTTTCCCTGTTTCTTGGTGATGTTATATGCCTGCAACCACTTTACATAAAAAAGTATTCCCTAGAGTTCTTCAGAAACACATGAAGACTATGAATCCATAGATCATGTCATGTGAATGTTTTTGATTCTGAATTCTTAAGGTTGAAGTTTTACCTTCGCATAAACGTAAAGTTTGAAACAAACATATTTTCTTGACACTTTTGTAGGGTGGATTATTCTTTGGTTCACACTTATTCTAAAGGAAGAGCCATTAGGTCATCCAGTTTTATTTACTGAGGCTTCTGTCAGATTTCCCACAAAATCATACCCTAAACTTTATCTTTCCCGCATGGTAGCATAAATTGGAGGTTACATTCAAAAGGATTTAGCAAATGACCCTTCTTGACTCTCTGGATTTCTTTTACTTTGTTGTCGTTCTCTAAGAAATTTTTATTAATGTATTTTCTATCTTGATACATTTCATGAGATGCTTTTATTTTTACACAGTTTCCTGGCATTTTTAGATTTTTTTGCTATATATATTCAGGTATATCATTTTTTAACAGCAGTGTTGATCAGTCTTCCTTTCTGCTACCACTATGTTTGAAGTAGATTATATATGCATTATCTCATATTTGTATCTTCATAGAAATTTTCTAACTGATTAAGTCATCCCAAACACCACTTTCAAAATTGACTTTTCCCCAATCTGTAACTTAAATGAGTTCCTATAAATTTCAAACTCATATTCATATTATTCAACTGTACTTCTCAAAATGTTTACTTTGTGTTATGGTTGAATTGTTTTCCTTCAAAAGATAGGTTGAATTACCTCTGAATGTGACCTTATTTAAAATTAGGCTCATTGTAATTAGTTCAGAGGAAGGCATGCTGAAATAGACAGGGCCCTTAATCCAATATGGCTGTACCCATATAAGAGACACAGAGACACCCAGGGAGAAGACTACCCATGTGACTATGGAGGCAGAGATTGGAATGATGTATCTACAAGCCAAGGAATGCCAAGAATTTTTGGTAATTGTCAGAAGCTAAGAGAGACACTTGGAATAGATTCTCCTTCTGAGCCCTTCAAAAGGAATCGACATGTAGCACCTTGATTTTGGGCTTCTAGCCTCCAACCGTGAGAGAATAAATTTTCATTGTTTTAAGCCACCTGGTTTGTGGTAATTTGTTACAGCAGTCCTAGGAAGCTAATAGACTTGCCAAACCAAATTTCCAACTATATTCTTTCAGAGATTCTTTATGAAAAACTATCTAAACAATTCTCTCATCATCTGAAGTACGCATCATAATTAAGCTGGTTTATTTTATGTACTTTTTTTCTATATAGTTTTCATTTTTACCAGTCTGTTCTCTCTCAGCCAATCCTTTATGCCGTGTTTTCCTACTCTACTAAATACAACAGTGATTGCTCCTTTTCCTAAACTGTGTGAAACATATTTTTTCCTTAGAATTCTTCACATATATATAATTTCTCATATGCATATTATATTTTGTACTTTACGTAATATAGTACTGTGCTTAACTCTTTCAATATATTTAATTTAATTTAATTTAATCATACTTCTGTAAAATAACTATATGAACTCGATAAATTAGGCCCCAAATAAAATACACTAGACATTTTCCAGATGAAAGTCTGTCTCTCTATTAAGAATGCAAATAATAATAGTTCAAATTTAATTTTGTGAACTGTGAACTTCACATATAAGAAAACAAAAACTGACTTCCTGACTTCAACACTTTCAGCTTTTAACAACAGGTGGTCAGGGGCAGGACTTGTTTTTTTTGGGGGGGGGGGTTTCTTCAACTATTGTGTATATTCTGGCACTATTTGTTTTAAGCCAAACATTTCTTCCAGATTTTGACCAAAGACTGAGTTTTAAGTAGTAAAATATTTTTTGAATAATATGCATAGTCATTAAAGAAAAGATGACTGCATTTTTGTAACTGAAACTATGGCTATTTAAGTGTTTAATTTTAATGCTGGGTGAGATAAATGATGAAAAATGCATTCCAAACTATCATTTTTCATTATTGTGTGGCAATAACTAGTTGAGTTTTTAATATTTAACTGAACTCTGATTTTTGAAGTCTATACATTTAATTTTGTTGTATCATTTATCTAATAAAGCTGTTGTTTAGGTTGTTCTTAAAAATATTTTAGGTCTAAGATTACATTTCTTAATTTTTTTTAAGTTTTAAAATATATATGTGGGATTATTGAGACCCAGATAAGCCATTTGTCCATGATCACACAGATAGCCAGGGAGGAAACAAATACTTTCAGTATTACAACTGCTGATTATTTTCTTTCTTGGTCACCAACATCCTCATGAATCAATATGTATTTGTGTGAATCTGCAGTATGTTTAGCACTGTTCTGAAAGCTAAATAGTGGTTTGAGTATTAATTGCCTGCAAGTTTTGTTGTGTGTGGTTTGTAATTTTCTAAATTCTTAATTTTGCTTTTCACTTTCTTTCTCAAGGTCTTGTGTCTAATACACCTCTGAAAATCCCAACGCAAGAAGTTTCTGTACAATTCTATGAGAGATTAAAAAACTTTTGTTTGTGGTGAGTGATGTTGACTTTAGGCTTAGAGTAAGAGGGGATGCAGACTTCCTGAGCCTCCTCTATTTCATTCTGTGCTTACCTGGCTGACTGATTATGTGCTCTGAATGGACACCTGGCCAAAAAATTCAAGGCAGTTCAATGTTGTATGCCTTTGACAGTGCAATTCACCCTCCAAATCTTATTTGTTCAGAAGTTTTTTAAAAATACTATTTTCAGATGATTGGATCTTAAAATACTGAAAGAGTTAAAACAAAAAGGACAAAGAGAATAAATACTAATATTCTAAGACGATCCTCCACATAGGATTTAGACAATAGTCTAAGTGGAATAGTCAATGAATGTTAAAGATTTATTTATATTTTAACAATGTAAAATATAATTCAATAAATATAAATATAAGTGTAAAATATAATTCAATAGAATATAATTGTTGTTGTGTTATAGGATTTAACAAGTATGTAGAACCAAAACAATAATACACATCCTGTGAAATGAAGTAGGCTAGTGGACTGATCACTTTGCCCTACCAAATTATCTCATGCTGTACCTGTCCCCAACTGAACAGAAACTTACACACACACACACACACACACACACACACACACACACTTAATGTGTTTCAAAAAAGCCTTGAGTCAGAGCATGCAAAAGAAATAAAAAGCTCTGTTTTTACTTAATTTCTGGGGACAAGTTAAAATTTATTAAACTCCTTCTACACTTGAAAATGTCTGTTGAAGATTCTTTAAGATTTGAAGGGGAAGGTGGTGAACATTTATTAAGTCAGTTCACTGAGCACTGAGCAATGGATTAAGGGAAGGTAAGCTTGGCCTGAAAGACAATAATAAATTCAAGACCAATTTGTTTTCTATCTCAACCCTTCTTTGTACTATTACTGTCATGTGATGTAAGTCCTCTCACAATGTGAGGGATTATTAAATTTATCATTAATGTTAAGGAATTTTTGTATCTCCACCCATAATGCATGAAAAAGAATACTTTAGCATATACCTATGTGCTTTGTAATAGAAAATTACATTTACTGCCTATATGTATAGGATGTGATACAAAATCACTCATGTAAGTAGTGTGACTGAAAATATCTAATGTGTGAAATTCAGTCATCACCTGCCATCCTGCATATAAGCTTAGTCTATCTAGTAGTTAGCCATTATTTTTAAACCCTGAAGTTACATCAGGGACACTATATTCTTCCAAAAGGGTAATGTCACTTGAATTTAAAATAAATATGACATCTTTGGTTATCACATGAATATTTTATTTGACTGTTGCTGCTACCAAACTGTCAATGTTACTGTTTACTGATTTGAGTTTATGTGAAGAACATCATAGTATTGTCATGTTTGTCTTCATTGTAGAATATCTTTGAACTTCTTATATTTATAAAAATCATGTTAAATCAAAGTTTTATCTTACACCATTTTATATTTACAAAGTGATTCCACATATCTTCATAATAGACTCATAAAATAGGTCATATTATATCAAAACTAAAACTACTGTTGAAGCCTAATGAGTTTTTAAGGACAAAGGCCATATTATAAGATGAAAACCTGGGATCAGAAAGAATTAGAGAAATCAACAGCTATCACCTATCAGAATCTCCCATTAGAGTATTTCATGGATGTTGCAAACTAAAGCTTGAAATCTTGGATTGTTATTAGTTACTGGTCATTACCAATTTACAAAGAGTAGCTAATAGTAAATGTAAATAATGTATTTCTAAGAACAAAACCTAGCCTATCAGAAAAGTGGCCTAAAATTGAGTATGTCACCACATGGTATTAGTTAGTGAAAGAATGTATTGAAAACCCAATCTCTCTTTAGGTAAGTAATCTACATAAGATGTCAAGGGAAATGCAAAATAAATAAATAAATAAATAAAATGCTCCATTCTCCCTGTTGAAAATAAGTAATGAGACTTCCCCCCTTCCTTTCCTTAGAGTGTTTGCTTTAGAAAACTTGTAAGTTCTTTCTGTCTCTTTGAAATGTATAAATATATTTTTTAAAAGCTAAAGCTTCTTCCAACTTTGATACCCAGGAATGTCTTTCTCAAGGGCCCAGAATCGTCTCTTTGAAATTGTAATCATCAAAGAAGATAGGACCTTTGTCTCTCAGTTTCTTTGGGAGAGTAGGAGCCTAACTTCAGTGGGTGCCTTGCTCCAAGGTGTAAAAATACCTCCTATCATAAAGACAGTAGAAGTTTATTTCCCTTTGGATTAAGCCAATTAACAAACAGATGGCTACCCCAAAGACCAGGTGAATCTAGAATGAACATTCTGTTTAAATGGTGCTATCTAGTCCTCTTACTTGAGGACTAGTTATTGTTTATCTTAAGAATGCATCTGTAATGATTCATATCTGCTTGTCCATACAAAAGGATGAGACTTCTTTCTGTCTTTGCAGTCTGTTTTATTAGTATGCATGTGATTGCACATAATGTTCTGCTTTAATGCCTATTTAATAATAAAAATTGTTTTCTTTCTCTTCTACCTTTGTGGAAGGGTTTTCTGGTTTGGAAGGAGGTTTTGTTTTTAATTAAAATCTTCCCAACAGGGGTCAACCTGTAAAAAGGGAAAATTCACTGTTCCTTATTTTGATTTAGATATCATAAGTGTAAATTCAGTGGAATATAGTAAATATAAATATAAAACTAAATCATATTCATGTTTAATTCTTGGATGGTATTCTCAATGAAAGTATTTTTCTGAGATACAACTTTTCATTGCACAAAATTTGAACTCCCAATGCTTTTAAAATATCAAATAATTAATAAAAAGAAGTAATTGTTTTGCACTCAATATTGGAATTAATATTGCTAAATATTTTCTTCATTTTGTAAAGAATATGAATTAAACTTATAAAACAAAATAACAGTAGCTTCCCTTCTCCCTCAGCTTCTTAGCAATATAAATTGTATTGTTTGATAGTTTAACTGTGATATTAAAGTGCTGGTGTATCTTTCCTAGATCAAGACTGGGAGCACTGAAGCGGAGAAAAGGGAGAGGCTTCCACAATCCAGCTATGCTCTACTGCTCATTGTATTTGACATGCTTCATGATGAGTAAGGGATACAGAGTACTATATACAGCCTTACTGCAGCCAGATATAATTATATCAGTAAATATTTGAAATTATAGCTATTTCCAAGTGTGGAATCTATGAAACTAGAAAATAGAATTTAAAAAACCACAATCAAAATTGCACTGTAACTGTTACCAATATTGGTACTTATAAACTTTCAGTGAAAAACTTAGGGACTTTTAAGAAAATTACTTCTTAAATCTGACCTAAAATAAACATTGCAGGACAACTCTGACACTGTTATTTACTAAAATTATCAGAGTATGTCTAGCTAGATTTAATTTTTCTTATGTATTCTGACGTGGTAGAGAATCGATAAAATAATTATCAACTTAATTATGAAACAATACACAGGTTTTAAGTAAGGTGATCTATCTGTGAACACTAACCTAGCACAGTGTTGTTAACTAACCATGAAACTTTGAGCATTTAATCTCTCTGACCTTCAAATTCTACAATTGTGAAATCAGAGGACTAAAAGAACTTTTTTTTTCCTTACCTGAGTGTTTCTTTGTTTACTCATTCGTTTGTTTTTATTATTGTTTTTCTTTCCCTGAAAATCAAATGAAATACTGTGACTGCAGCTTATGAAATTTCCAATACTGTACTGATATTGTTACTCATATTTATTCCCTTTTTTAAGCTAATTGGTACTTACATGCTAATACCCATCCTTTGTTTCCTTAGCAGGTATTTGGGATTTCCAGTGTTCAGTAGTTCTAGATGTTTTTTAGAACTTTATTGGTTCTAGGAGTTTGACAGGAGACTGATCTACGAAAGGGTAAGTCAAAAACTACAATCAAATGCTTTTCCTAGCCTTCTAATTTGTCTGTTCCTTCTTATGTTTTCAAATCCTGGGTGTGCTTTCTGTTTAAATTGAAGGTTGTGCTCATACGTGTGCATTTACACATTAATGCAAGATAGGACATCCTAGGCATGAAACAGTGCAATTACAATTAGAGACAAGACTTCTGAGCCATTCCAGGAAATTGCTTAAGTCCTTTTTATACATACAGAGTCATATGGAGATGAAACTTGCATATGCCACTTAAATCCTTAAATAAGTTTGAATGGAAACAAAGTGAGTCCTGAAGTGCCCGATCATGTAGGTGGTGGTGTTGCCCACAGACATAAGGAATGAGCAGAAACTTGTGAGCAGTCGTGTTGAATAATCACCTTTAACAATTGCTTCAGTGAATCTTTAGATGTATCATTTTTATTTGTGCAGATATTCATCTTCCCCCAAAAGCACTGAAACAAGGTAATAAGAACAGCACTGATAAAAGGTGAAATAGAAATCTAAACAAAATATTAGAAGATGTGTGTGTGTGTGTGTGTGTGTAAGCCACATTAATACTCCATAAATAAGTGTCTGACTGTTTACTCAGCTTTAAAGCAGTCAAGAGGATAGGGTGAAACACGGTCACTTGAAGAACTGTCATCATCTGAAAGGAAGAGAACATTAGTTCCTTAGGGGAAGTAAGTTATAGCTTGCATACTTCTACCAAAAATAAAACAAAACAAAACAAACTTAAAACTTCACCTGGGGCTCTATCTAAAGAGCCTAAAATGATAGTTTTTTTCTACAGTCTTCCTACAGATAATGAAGTCACAAATTTCACATGGCTAGATAGTGACACTTCTTTAGACAGCAACCAAGGGCTTAACATTAAAATAAAGCTCAGTAAGTTTATGTCTGTGTGGCTTTTAGGAATAGAAAGAAAATACCTAGATGAGTGGCTAGATTGGATATCATCCAAATCAATTGACCAAGATAATTTCTCTTATCCAGTATATTTATTGGTACTGAAGAACAATACAGAATAATAATGTATTCTCAGATGAGAGCCTAGGGCAATGACTTTGTGAAATGCTGATGGAAGGTTCATTCATATGCATTAAAAATCAAACAATGAATAAATATAATCAAGAATTTCTCAAGAATTGATGGCTGGTTCAATTTAGACTCATAGGTGGTACTAAGTAGTTGCTGAAGATCATGTCAAGCTTTATTTTAAGTATGCATTTCTTTCATACATGCAAATTTAATCAGGTTAGCATCAAAACTCCAGGGAAGTCATTTCAGTATATGAGTATTTCTTCTTGATAACTCGGATTTCAAGATAACTGTTGTCATAATTTCTGAGCAAAAATAACCATATCTCCCTACCAAGCGTATAATTCTCTTTTTATCATCAAAAGTATACTACTTATATAGTTATGAAAAATTAAATAAAGTAGTACTTTTTTGAAAAGCTATAGAAACTACAAGTAGTACCTAAAAACAGCTTATATGTAATTTATTAAAGCTTATTCCAGGTCCTGCCTACTCCCAAAATAATGATGAAGACAAATTACTTCTGATATAGACAAGGGTAGTAAGATCCCAAAATTTAGAAATACAGCACTGTAGCAGGGTCTTTTAGAACATCATAATTTCTACCTCTTAGATTTTATATCCTGGCCTCCCTTGTTAAATGTGGCCACATGATTGAGTTCTATACAACTAAGCTGAATGTAAGTAACTAATGCCTCTCCTACCTCCTGGCCCATTAATAAGCGTCTTCCACTCATGAACCTTTGTACCCTTATCCCTCTGCCAGCTGAATGTCTGCCAGGGGCAATTTTGGAGGATACATGTTGAAGACTCAGTGTCTCTGACGGCTTATTATTGAATTACTATGTAAAATAGAGTACTTCCACCAACCTGCATCTGCCTTGATCTAAATACCTAATTGAGGAATAAAAGTTTATCGTGTGGAAACATTACACATTTAGGGGTATATTTATTACTATAGGGGTACATTCATTGTATTAGCCTGTGTGAGTCATTTAATGTTGTCCTGCACATGAGATCTTGTTTCTGTTTGAGATGCATTTTTCCTGTTTGTATTTCTATGTAACTGTGACAGCCAGTCTAAATTTGTGTTTACACATGTATTAGTTTGTAGACTATATTCACCAGCCTCTTTGAATTCATCTCTTATCCTTCCTTGTGCTGCAGCCACTCTGGTGTTCTTTTTGTTCCTCATATATGCCCTGCTCGCTTCTGCTTTAGAACTCCTGCACTGAATTTTCCATTTGCAATGTTCTTTCTTTCCTTTGTTCTTTGCATGACTGTCTTCTTTTCATCTTTCACGTGTTACCTCAAACATGTAGTCATCTTATCTGAGAGCTTTCTTTGCTCACGTTAATGGAGACCACCTACTATTTGACTTCCAGAACCCTATTATTGTGCTTATTGTTATAGGAATTTTGCTTCTTCATTGATTCTGTTTTTGGTTGTATGTATATGAATGTGTATGTTTGCATATTTTTCTCCCTCCTCTAAATCTAGCCTTCAATATGACAAAGATTTTGTCTTTTTTTGTTCTCCAACTTAACTCAGTGCCTTGGATGAATAATTCCTGGTACATAGTAAGAGTTCAATAAATACATTTCCAATTCACTATGAACACTGCTTGTTCAAAGATAGACTAATAGATAAAAGTTGGATTGTCAAAGCCAGTAGATGCTCAGTGAATATTTCTAATGTAGTCCTAGTTTATCTTCAAGTATTACTGAGCAAACTAATTTACCATGGAGCTGCATTACATGGGGAGATAAAAGCAAATATTGACTCTGGCTGAAATTCTATAAAAGTTCTATGGAGGCTTATTTAACATTTCATAAAAATTTAAATGCCTCTATAGTGCTTTACATACACCATAACTTCAAAGTTAATGAAGAGTTTACTGCCTTTGAAGAAAGTAATTAAAAGGTGACTTATTCATTTATTTTATTATAAGTTTCAATGGGCTTTTAAATATGTATTATTATATTTTGAAATTAATGGAAATATGAAAGCCATGTTTAACTTATTTAAAAATAAAAGTAATGCAGTCTTTTATTCAAACCTGATAATTAAGTTATGCACATTCTTAGGAAAATCTATAGAGTTTCATTTAATGTATATTATATATTTTTACATAAATGGCTTATGGAATGAATGACAATGCAGTTGTTGAACATGAACACAGTTTAAATCTGACTAATTTATAATTAATCTCATCATATTCACTATAGTTTAAATTAGGTTATATTATAAGATGTACACTTTTAATTAAAAAGCATATCTTTAGAAAATCAATTAATTTCCTTTAAGCAACATATATGTTAAGAACAAAAATATTTTAAATAGGTCAAAAACTGGTGAAAATAACCTACTTTAAAAAGCGGAGAAAGTCATTAAGTGTTTTCATTAAAAATTTATTTTTTTGTAGCAATACAGAAAACTAAGAGATACTTCAATAACATGTGGTTTATGTGGGAAGATATGATTTACCACCTTCTATCTTTCTGTCTACTTATATATGCATACTTGTCTTTATTCATGTTTAAAACAATTTACTAAATAATTCTATCTTCTCAAATTGAAATCCATGTTGGGAAAAACAAATAAAATATAAATTACTCAAGAAAATTATAGTTTATTTAATGAAACCATTGAATAGACAGATGAATCCACAGAACAACATACATGATTAATGAAATACTGTAGTATTTATGTGTTATTGAGAATGCGAAGAATATGGAACAATGTATTCATTTTGGATAATTGAGAATGATTATGTAGTAATTGGCATGATTCTATCAATAAAAACTATTGTAAATCCCTATTTGAGAATGAAAAATGTATCAGAGATATATCTCCCTTTTAGAAGGCACAACAGTTTAATTAAGGAAAGCTGTTTTGGAGCACTATTTTTGAACTTAAAAGTACTTTCTTCAGGTAAATTATTTAGCTTCCTTCTGTGAGCTGAAAAAGAGATCTATCACTGAATAAAGAACATGGATTCACTAATCAGTTTAAGAAAACTTCTTGATGAGATTAAGTTTTATTAAACTCTTTTCGCTATCATAAAGGATACATTTTGCTATTTCTATTCCTGTGTATACTTTTCATTCAGTAGAAATGAGTAAGAACTCTTGTTGACTAGTTTTATTACAGAGATTGACTTGTCCAAATTGTAAATATTTGTATTTTATGAATGTCATAGGTGGTAAAATAAATTATAAGAGTTGCAGAATGTCATAAACCATGGAAAATGCAGTAAGTAGTGACAGTGTATAAATGTAAACGTTGTTGCTCACTTCAAATCTAAATGAACTTAAAATGATTTTTTTCAAATGTTAGCACCTTAAATTGGATTATTTTCTTATAGACATTATTAAAAACCCCGAAGTGATTTATGGTATTTAAAAGAGCTGCTGCTCTCTCCTGCATTCCTTCTTCATTGGTAAAAAGTAAAAGCTCTTTAGGAAGTTTCAAAATCTAATTATGGATTTATGTTTATTTAAGTGCTCACTTATTTTTACAATAGTCTCTTTCTCTAAAAAGCTTATAGCATAGACTAATTCAGAAATAGATTTAACGATAAGGGCAATCCAATATCTTAAAAGCTTTAAAAGGAGTATGTCTGACATCCAATGGCTGTATGTTAAGTATCTAATTCTGCCTTATTTTCTTCTGAATTTATGGTAATATTCTTTTTTTACTACTTATGCACATCTTTAGTGAAGGGAGCTGACTGCTCCTTGTAGGCCTGCAAATGGAAATATCTATTAATGAATATGAAAAACAGTCATCATTAGCCTAGCCCCTCTGATCTCTTTCATTCTGTAGCCTGAGTAACTCAACTGCATCGGTAGGTATATATTTTCTCTATTTTACACAATGACCAAAAGAACTGAGCTTCAGCCTCATGTTTCTTACAACCAAAATTAATTCAGTTTTCATCATCTGACCCTGACTGGGTAAAACAATGCTAGTAGATCTTTTCCTACTTTTTCCTACTTTTCCTACTTTTTTTCTACTTTTCCTACTTTTTCTTTAGTCCCAGTCATGAATGATGAATTTATTCTTGTAACTGAATTTTTTTTATTGAAGCATAGTTGGTTTACAATGTTGTGTTAGTTTCACTGCTGTACATCACAACATTGTGATGTACAGCAGTGATTCAGATATGTGTGTGTGTGTGTGTATGTGTGTATACTTTTTAGATTCTTTCCATTACTTGTAACTAACTTTGACTTGGATTCATTCATTCTTGTGACTAAACTGCATAATAACAAGTAAGTTTCAAAGCTGTACCTTGTTTTTTGCATCATACTTTGGCAACCTTACTGTTGTGCCCCAGTGGCTGGTTATACCACTATAATATCTTGATTTATTCCAAGAACCATCATCCTATGCCAGAGTGTAGCACTTGTCTAGGTCCCCAAGGTCCTGAAGGTAGGAATAGTACACCCACTTCAAAAAGACTGCAGTACTCTCTTAGAAACTACTCAACTATAGACTATCTGATTTATAATATCTGCTTGGTTCAGATCACATTCACTTACTGTGTGGCCCAGAATCACCACTGTTATATGCTGCTAACTCTTTGAGATGTCTTACTGCTTTGTCTGACTTTCTAGCATAGACGGTGGATCTAAAAATTGAATAGATATTATGGTAGCCTTAGACAATGCATTACCACACTAAATACTCTCAGAAGTGTTTGGCTCTGTCATTCCTATGGTTAGGATTTGTGTGAAATAAACATATCCTCAAAAGTAACCTGTCTCAAGTGTGTCCAAGATGGCAGAGCAGGAAGGCCCTGAATTCACCTCCTCCCACAGGCACACCAAAATTACAACTATTTATAGAGCAGTTATCTATGAGTATGACCTGAAGACTAGCTGAAAGATATTCCACAAATAAACATGTAAAGAAGAAATGGCAAGGAGATGGATGGGAGGAGTGGAGACACAGTATAGTCAAAACCCACACCCTTAGTATTTGACCCAAAAACAGGAAGATAATCACAATTTCAGAGGTTCTCCCAAGGGAGCAAGGGGTCCAAGCTGCCCTTTGGGCTTCCTAGCCCAGAAGCCCTGCTCTGGAAAGATAAGTCCCCAGGATATCTAGCTTTGAAGGCAAGTGATGCTTGTGTATGGGAGAGCCAGAGGGCTATAGGAAACAACTCCACTCTTAAAGGGTACACAAAATCTCATAAACACTGAGGCCCAGCACAGATGCAGAAATGAAAGGAGCTTGGGTCAGATTGACTTACTGATCTTGGAGAGCCTTCTAGACAGGCAGGAAGTAATGGATACTACCCCTGAAGATAGATGCTGGCAACAGCCATATTTGGGAGTTCATTCTACCACGAGGATACTGATGTAGGCAAGTATCATTTTAGAGTTCTTTCTTTAACCTGTTAGCTTTAGATGCTTACCCACTCACTGGTGGGCCAGCACCAGCCACAAGCCCCCCCCCCCCAGCTCCCGGGCCTTGTAGCCTATACCAGGACCTGACCCTGAGAACAAGTGGGCTGACAGCCAAATGGGCCAGGGGCCAGCCCCACCTACCAGTGTGCCCATGGTAGTTGGCCCTGTTACAATAGAAAGAGCCATACAGCCCATACAAGGGGCACCATTGGTGACCAGAGATGAGTATGCTGCTAGGCCCCACGAGACATCACCAAGATAAAGTCACTTCTCCAAGAGTGGGAAATGTAGCAGACCTAATACATAGAAATAAACTCAGAGAATTTGGCAAAATGAGAAAGCAGGGAATATGTTCCAAAGGAAAAAAGACAAAACCCAGAAGAACTGAACAAAATGGAGATAAGCAATCTACCTGAAAAAATGTTCACCATAATGATTGTACAGATGCTCAATGACCTTGAGAGAAAGAATAGATGAACACAGTGAGAATTTGAATAGTTATAAAGTATAAAAAAGAACCAACCAAACAAATACAATAACTGAAAAAAGAAAAAACTAATCAATGGTAGATTAGATTGTACAGAGAAACAGAGCAGCAAATTGAAAGATAGAGTAGAGGAAATCAATTGAACTGAACAGAAAAGAGAAAAAGGAATTTAAAAAATGAGGATAATTTAAGAGATCTCTAGAATTACATCAGGTGTACTAACATTAACACTATGGAGAAGAAGAGGTAAAGTGACAGGGAAATTATTTGAAGGAATAATAACTGAAAACTTCCCTAATATATTTCCCTGTGTTATACAATATATCCCTGTTGCTTGTTCATTTTATACATAGTAATTTGTGTTTGTTTATCTTACATCCTTACCTTGTCCTGCCCACCTTCCCTCTCCCCAGTGGTAACCACTAATTTGCTCTCTATATCTGTGAGTCTGTTTCTAGATTCTAGAATTTTATTCTGTGGATTCCACATGTAAATGATAATGTATAATAATTGTCTTTGATTTATTTCACTAAGCATAATACTCTCTAGGTCCATCTCCATTGTTGCAAATGGCAAACTTTCCATTTTTATGAGTAAAATTCCATTATATATTCTTTATTCATTCATCTGTTAATGGGCATTAAGTTTGCTTCCATATCTTGGCTACTGTAAATAATGCTGCTATAAACACTGGCGTGCATGTATCTTTTCTAATTAATATTTGTGTTTCTTTGAGTATATATCCAGCAGTTGAATTTCTGAATCATTTGGTAGTTCTATTTTTAATTTTGTGAGGAACCTCTATACTATTTTCCATAGTTTCTGCACCAGTGTATAATCCCATAAACAGTGTACTAGGGTTCTCTTTTCTCCATATCCTTGCCAACATGTTATTCCCAGACTTTTTGATAATAGCCATTTTGATAGGTGTGAAGTCATATCTCATTGTGGTTTTGATTTGCATTCTTCTGATGATTACCAATTTTTGAGCATTTTTTTAATGTGTCAGCTGGCCATTTGTATATCTTTGGAAAAATGTCTATTCAAGTCTTTGGCTCATCTTCTAATAGTGTACCTACAGATTCTTTTGAGTTTTCTACAATAGCCTATCATATTATCTTAAAAAATTATGTTTTATTTTGTCTTTTCTAACTTTGTGCCTTTAATTTATTTTGCTTATTTTATAATGCTAATTAGGATTACAATGAATACAATGTTTATGGTAGCTGAGATTGTCGGTATCCTTGTATTTTTCTTATTTTTAAAGTATTTTCCCAAGATTACCCAGTTTTTCAAGATTGATGTTGTGCAATAAGAGTTTTGTAGGTATTCATCATTTTCAGAAATTTTCTTTGTTTCCTAATTGTTTTTGTTTAAGATTTCTATTAATACTGTAAAGACATATCAGACTTTGACAGTACATAATCTGAATCTGCCATGTTTACTCTTTATTATCTTTACTCTGTTAATACATTAAGTGCTATGTATAGATTTCATTTGTTCACCTATCCTTGTCCATTCTCAGGATAAAATCAACTTTCCATGTTGAATTAACCATTATACTGGTAGAATATAGCTTAGTAGTTTGTTAAAGATACTGTGCTCTTTGTTGAGGAAGAAGTTGACTAATATTCCTTAATAAAATTTCTATCTCTTTTTGATTTAAAAGTAATCTAGCACCCCTGAATAAGATGGAAAGTATTCCTTCTTATACATTATCTTCAAAACTTTGGATACCATTTGAATATTATGCTCCAATAATACCATGTAGCACTTCAGTTTAACAATCACCTGGGCCTTGTGTTTTCCTTGTGAGTTTCATTATGAATACTTCAACTTATTTAGGATTTATAGGAATATCTAAGTTTTCTGTGATTCACATTCAAGTTGTATTTTTCTAGAAATTTTAGTATTTCATAAAAACCTTCAAAATTTAGTATAATAGTTTCACATGCATCTATTTCTGATTTTTTTTACTGATTTTTTTAAATTTGTGTCTGTTCTTTTTTGTTTTTTGTTCAATCTAGCCAGAGATTTTTCTATCTTTTTTTTTAAAGAACAAACTTTACATTTATTCTTTTTCTCTATATTATGTTTGTTTCCTGTTTCTTTTCTTTCTAATCTTATCTGGTACTATCTCATTCATTCTTTCTCTTCCCACACTAAATTATTTTCAGTATGTGCAAATACATCATTCAGTATACTAATCCTTTTTTGGATAATAAAATTTTTAAATAAAAATAGTTTTTATTTCTAGAAATTCTGTTCTTAACTCAAGTTTATCTTTGTCTTGTCAATTGGTGAATTTTGTGATTGGATTATATATTTAATTAAAGTAATTATATATTTTGTTTAAATTACTACTTTCTCAGATGTTTCATGAACTCATCATTTAGCCTTTGCTAACAAGGCTGTATATTTTTTCCCTTTAAATATAGACATGTCGTATTAGGCATGTGCTCCAATCTGTCAGGATCATTTTGGATTATGAGTCTTCCATCCAGAGTATTAAAATATTTGTTATCTCATCTTGATTAAAATGTTATTTAAGTTATTGATAAAAATTTTTAAGTGTAAAAGCAAAAGAAAGGCCTTTGACAATGCTTTGTGCTAATGACATCTGTGGAATAATGTCAATTCCTTGACCTTATTTTTATGCATGGTCATCCTCTCATGAGCATTACACAGAACTCAAGTTTCTCCTTATAAGTTACCTCAAAACATTTACAGCTGATACCAAAGTACTGCTTTTCAAGGAAAAGTCAATGTGATAGTATACGTGTGGGGGTGGATGGAGGGAGAAATTGTTAATAAACATCCAGAGTTGTTATTTGAAAATGATCAGAACTATTAAATACCCACTTTGCTTTTTACAATTATATGTTACAAGAAAAGTCAAAAATTCATAACTTTTTTATTTCATCTAGTCCTTTTATAATGTTTGAAGAATGGTATCATTTTTAAATGACTATCACATTTCTTTACATATATCACATTCATTGTGTCATTTCTTCTTTACTCAATTATTATGTATCTTACTTTACATTTCTTCATATATATCTGGTGTGTACTGTTTTTGAAGGTCAAAGTCACATCATTGTGCAGAGATGCAAGGAAAGAACTCATTGTCCACCTGACTCTGCTGGTATGAAGTTCTGACCTCCACCTACTTCATACAGTCACTTGTGGAACTCCTGCAACTAATTATCCTGCATGAATTATCAAAATGAAAACTATTACTTCAGGTCAAGAGAAAAACAAAATTATTCAAATGAAGGAAAAAGAACGAACTTTATTATACAGGCCCAAACAGGTACTGTCTTTTGAATGTGTGTGTGTGTGTGTGTGTAACTGAAGTTACAGGATAAATGATGAGGCTTTGAAATATTTTTATTGAAATATAGGTGATATACAACGTTATATAAATTACAGATGTACAATGTAGTGATTCACAATTTTTAAAGGTTATACTCCATTTATAGTGACCATAAAATATCGGCTGTATTCCTTGTGTTGTACAGTATATCCTTGCTGCTCATTTTATACATAATAGTTTGTATTTCTTAATCCCCTACCTCTATGAGGCTTTAAGATATTTTAAATACAGCTATGTTGAAGGCAAATATTTATTCCAGTGAAATAACTGATTATTGGTATAATGCGATTATTTTCTTGGTAAAGCATTTAGTAAAATACATCATTTTTCAAAGTAATTAGTAAACTTTATCTAGTCTCTTCATTTATTATTTAAACATATTTGTGGATAGTAATTGGAAATGGCAAGAATGTGTCTATCACCATTAGTGAAATGCAAATATTGTTAATATCGTTAACAAATTTCCCCAAGGTTGAATCTGTATTTACACATTTCAAAACGTAAGTTTGACTAATTTAAATGGAGCAGAAGAAGATGCACTTACCTACAATAAACTGGCATTAAATAGCAATAGTAAGAGCGAGGCCTAATAGCTTGTGCCTCTATTCCACGGGAGGCCTGACCCTAATGGCCAAGAGCACTTCAATTAAGTTTCATTGCTCTTCATTACATTTTTTCAATATATGTGTCTGATGTGATTTTGTTTGCTCTCACAAGAGCATGCGACTTTTCATAAGGGTCAGAGGTAACTTTGGATTTTATACTTTCTAATTCTAATGGGAAACCTCTTTAGGTTTTCAGAGTCAACTTATTCAGTGGGTTTCTTTCTTCTTCCTTGAATTAGTATTTTTGCACAGAATACTTAATTAATTAAATTGTTCATTTTACTCTCTATGCTAGATGTGATTTTATAACACAGGGATGCACAGCAATTGCTTTTTGTGACGAAAGCTGAGGGAGAGAAACAGCAGCAACCCAATTAATAACGTTATATTCAGTCTCTCATACCTTATGAAGACCTTTGTGCTAAAGCTTTAAATGGTTCATTTCACAGAGAAACTTAATTATTGCATTTATATCAGAGGATGTGAGTCTTAGGTAAGATACATCCAGAAGGCAAAAGCTACTGGTGAGCAGATATTAGTCTGTATATTACATTGTATGACAGAGAGACCAAGTAATGGAGAACGAAAAGACCTACACATTTTCTGCCAGGTAGTGATAAAATGTCAGCAGCAAAAATAGAGAAGGAACAACTGGCCTGAATGATACCAACATGCAACCCCCCCCCCCACACACACAAATCCAAACACTCAGAACTAATGGGCATCTTGGTAAATAAAGCTCTTAGATGCTGTGGTACAATGTCAGATACCAGGAGACAGGAGGAAACAGCGTTAGCTCCTTCTGAGAGATCCAAAATAATAGAGACAGTAATTGGGTACATTGCTTCTTGTTGCTAGGTCATAGAAACACATTCACTTGATTCTATTAGTGACTGCAAGCAGGGACTAGAGTTTTTATTAAATAAAATATAATGCATTATTTAGCCAGGCACATGAACTAGATCTAAACTAGGAAAGACATAAGGAGATACAAAATGTTTATTTATACATTGATGAAGAATTAAAAGTTCATATGATTACCATTTATATACTGCATACTTTTTACCAACTATCTTCTTTCACTTTTATATAAATATTATGTTTTTAATACTCATTATGTTGATATGAATAGTTCTAGTTTGTTCACAATGGTTCAGGATGCAGATATATATAGTAAAATATAAAGAAATGCAAGGGGGTGATAAACACAAATTCAGAATTGTAAGCACCTCTGTGTGGAAGAGGAATGGCATCAGTGGAGATTTAGCTCTGTTGTAAGTTTTGTTAATAATGGATATAGAATGTTCTTTATATATTTTATATACTTGAAATATTTCAAAATAAAGTAAAATTTTCTCCAGAAATTTTGATAGCTCAACTAATAGGTTAATGGTACTTATACATATGTAGTTACTTGAGGATAGAAATGGAATAAGGACATCATAAGACAGAATTTGAGAAGGATCTGATATTAGAACTGAGGGCCCTGAAGCATGCCTGCATTATGGCTCTACCCCACTATTTTTTTACCTTCCACCACGATCAGAAACAAAATCTCTTTCCACCACGAAACTTTCTACACCTGAGAAAGCTCAACACTAATGGATTTTAAAGAAATATTTATTTAAGATCTACTTATATATGTATATAGTAATATATATATATCTCCTAGTAATCTTATTATATATATTCTAGTAATTCTTACACCAAAACTTCTTTCACAGCCCTCTCATAGTTTTTCAGATGTAGTTGTGTGTATATTTGCAAATTCTCCATATATAAAAGTGTGTATGAGTGACTGTGTGTGTGGGTGTGTGTGGTTATGTGTGTGTGTGAACGTACATACTTCCACATTCAGCTCTGTACATGTTTGATTTATATCTCCTCCTGAATTATCTGCTGTCATTTCTTTTTTACCCAATTATGTCTAGTAAATAGTGGCCCAGAATAGATTGTTACTATGTTTTATAGTCCATGGAAGACAGTAGGTTATGAAGTAGCCTTAATAATATAATATACTATAATGTTTACATAATTGGCAGTCAGTAAGGATAATTCACATGTGATTAAAATAGCATTTAACCTTCATCAGATTAAGGTTTAAGTTCTTCCATTATCTGTGTCATTTTGGAAACTTCTATTAACATTCTTGGTCTTTATATTTTGAACCTGTGAAAGAAAGATACTCAGCTCAGTAACCTTGAAGCTCCCTTATGGTGTGAACATTTTATGGTCAGTTCTTATCAGTAAAGGTGATTAAAAAGAAAAATAGTAGAGTTGATAGGAGATATAGATTTACTTAGCATATGATATTGATGTAGCATTCTTAATTTTCCCTGTTATTCTTACTTATAGAGTTACTGAATTGAAATTCATTTTCTCTGTATACAAAGATACAATTTTTTGGTTAAAATCAAATAAAGTATTAACTTCCAAATTCCAATCTCCAAAGTTAACAGTGCATGTCTTTTGATTTTAAAATGTAGTACTGAAGGAAATACAAATGTTCCTTTTGAAGTTTGAGATACAATATTTAAGTAAATTTTTCATCAGCCATTTTGCAGCTACAAATCCAGAGTTAGGTTAGTCAGATAAAAGCTACTCTATAGATTAGAGTTGCCTTTACTAAAATCCAGCCTAAGTGGAAGAAACAATGAGAAATTGAGTGTGAAAACCTTAGAGGAAAAAAAGCCATCAGTCCAGGAGCTATCTAGTTAAACTTTAGTCTTAACCATCAAAAATTTATTTTCCTGCCTTCATAATCTTGTATGTACATGTGTCTAAAATTTCTAGATGCTTAATACTTTCAATGTTTCTGAAAAAAATACAATTTAATTGAAAATCAGCAAGGAATTTGCCATCTGTTTGCAGAGCAGCAATGTCAAGGCAAAGTGCTAGCCTGTGGTATACGTCCAAAACCCTAACAGAAATGTACAAGGCACATATGCTTGCAGTTGTGGTTGTAAAATCAGAATCCAGTTAGTGTGCTCAGTGTCTCTGAACCTGATCTGTATTTGCTTTACTTACAAATAAAGCAGCTTCAGTTTCAGACTTAAAAATGATAATTTAAGGTAGAATCTAGCACTTGTTCTTGCTAATAATAAGTACAATTAATTGCCATTTACAATTCCTAAGGATCAGATCTCTCTTAAAGCATTACCGTGGGGGTTTTTTTCCCCCTAGTTTTAAGACTTTACTCCAGTTATTTAGCCTCTCTAAGCACCACATTGTCTAGAGTTGTTGAAAGGATTTAACTTATATAAAGTACTGAGATTTTCTTAACATATAAACTCAATAAAAGATCACTATTCTTTATATTATTGACATTATTACTCACCTGGTCTAGGTCATGCATCATATCATTTAGCAAAAGTAATACTCTAATTATTAAAATTCATTAAAATTGAAATCTCTGACAGGCATTCAGCTAAGTACTTAACTTTCATTAACTAATTTAAACCTAGAAACAACCTTAGGAAATACGCATTACAAGCATTCCCATCTCCGAGCTGAAGAAACTGAGATTTAGAGCATATGAGGAAGTTTTTCAAGATCCTGCAGCTAGTAAGCATTGAAGCTGAAATTAAATCCTGAGTCTGGCAGTATCCAGGACTTGGTCTCGGAAAGTATTAAATATACTGGCATGCAAGTAGAATATTACTTTAGAAATTCAGTTATTGAGAACATGAGTGTTAAACTGATTTCAGTTATTTCCTTGGTGGGAATTTAACTGTGTATAGGTTTTAATTTTTTTTTTTTACTGAGTGTGTTCTTCACTTGATGAGATAGATGTTACATACCTTGTCTTCCTCTCCACTTCTCATTTTCCTGGTGGTTAGGTTTAGAACAGTACAAGTAGATCTCCTATACTCTCAAGAGCCCAAAGCTAGTGCTAGACCCAGAACTCAACCTCCACTTACTCTCTGAATTTGCTTGTTTTTCTCTCTGGTCCTTAGCCCTGCTTGAGACTGAAAATTCAACTTAACTCTCAGGTCCCAGGGCTCCTTAAGAAAATAGAAACTTGATAGTAATCCAATGTTTACATATCCGTGTAAGACAAAAATTGACCTTCAAGTGTGATGGAATGAGAACAGCTCTCACAGAAAGGTTTGTAGTATAAATATACACATGGATCAAATTTTAATATAGTAAAGAAAACCAAAATCAGTAGAAATTAAATATCCAGTTTAAATATGTGAACATCCCATTATACATGCCCTATCTCAAATCTATAATAAAAGTTTTCAGATTGTTAAAGATTAAAAGCAATCATATTATTGTATTCTATTACTCTGGGTTAAAAATACTTTTTAATATAAACATTTGAAAGGAATAAATTTTGTCATTCTTTTTGACTTTATGCTTATGTTTTCGATTTATACTTGAAAGTTTGAAAACAGAGAAATAAATTATGTGGCTGCCTCACATTAGTGTGAAAACTCCTCTGACACTGTAAAAATAACAACAGCATTAAGTTACTTAAATAATTTGTGGTGTTTGAGCTCATTAGCACCTTGTAAATTTTCACATAGTCTGTGTTATAACTTCATTTCCAGAAGAGCTATCATAGCACAAAAACAAACCCCATGTGCAGTTAATAACTGAAAGATTTACTGAATGATTCTGAATAGGAGACAGTACACAATAAAGAATAGATTCTCAACTTAGTATATAGGGCTGAAACATTAGTAAGAGTTATACTATTAGAAGTGATTCTTTTCTCTTTTAAAATTTGTTCACCCACTTGGAAGATTGGCTCTATACTACAGTTTCTGCAATTCAGTAGATAATTCTATTGAAAATAAAGTCAGATTATTTTATGGTTGGGATCACTTTCCTTTAAAAGTTCAATGCATTGTATTCCTGCAAATATGATTTCTGCTTTTTTAATTCTTTGATATAAATACTATGAAAGAATATTTCAGAATTTAATATGTCCTATCAATAGTATTGAAATTTACTATTCGGCAGATAAGTAAGCTTAGGGGAAAGAGAAAGAATCTTTTCTGCTCATGTAACTGCATTTTTACTCATGTAACCACATGCTGAGCAGAATTTCTGCCGTAGAAATTAGAACCCACAGCTGACACAAAGAGATGCTGTGTGCTCACTTCTAAGAAGACCCTTAGGAACTAGTAAAGAGATAATAGAATATATTCCCCACAACTCTACTTCTCCAGTTCACCGAGCTTCATGATGACTGGGGAGGGAGGAAAGGAGTCAGCACTGAGAGTCCCTGACATCATCATTGTAAGCCTTTTAGGGGATGAACTTGGGAAGGCTACTCCCATGCAGACCTGTGAGGGAGCCACAAAAATGTAACTCATAGGGAACAGAGTTAGTGGAATCTCACCCTACCCCCTTACTGGGCACTTGCTGAACTGCAGAATCCTCAGGGCTACCCTCTCACTACTTTCTTTTTTTTCCCCCAACTACTTTCACTCCTGAAAATAGCTTGGTGAAAGAAATCTTGAAAGAGCATGGACTGTGTCTATGGAGTTTGAGTGTATATGTGAAAAAAGAGACTAGTGATCTCCAATCCACTTTAAGGGAATTTTGGATCCAAAAGTGGTAAGTAAAAAAATGTCTCCTGAATACTATATAGGAGAATATTAACCTGATCTTTGATTAAAGATTCTTAAACATAAAAAGTACTGACCATGAAGACTGATACATTAAATCACAGTAATTAAATATATATATGTAAAGATTAAGAAAGCAAGCCACATAGTGGAAGAAGATACTTGTAACATGTAAAACTAATAGAAAAGTGGTACTCACTCCGAAGATATATTAAAAAAAAAAAAACAACTTCCACGAATCGATCAAGAAAAAGACAGACAATTCAATAGAAATAAATGGACAAAACTTTAAGGGAATTACATTGGCAGGAAGTGTGCCAGCTTTGACTGAAAGAGAGAGTGAAAACTTAAAAGAAGTCTTGTGGAAATTCAAACTTGTACAGAAAGTTGGCTGAGAAAATGCCTGAGGTGCAAACGTGGGCTATTACAATAGAACAGGAAGAAAGATTTAGAGTAAAATGAAGAATTTTGAAATCCAGAAGGCAGAGAGCCAAGAATCATGGAGCATCAGTTCATGATAAATATTTGACTGAGTCTCAAACAAGAAACTTTCAACATTTGCCTGGCAAGATTTTACAAATACTAGGGAATATTGATTCCTATGAACTTCTTACCACTCCCCTCAACCCATTTTGAACAGGAATGTCTGTAGCGGTATCCTAGAACGGTCTTCTTTGTTATATTGTCTGTATGCATACAGGGGGAGATAGAAATGTTGTCTCTTAAATTCACAGATCTTCAGATTGAGAGGAACTTGACCTGAGGAGCTACATATAAAACTTAATTTAAATAATAAAATTCTAGAATTTTAATGGGATGATACTCTTCAGGGCTTGGAAAGTGGGTGAGTGTATTTTGCACAT
The DNA here is from genome assembly GCF_048773025.1 of Camelus bactrianus. Taxonomy (NCBI): domain Eukaryota; kingdom Metazoa; phylum Chordata; class Mammalia; order Artiodactyla; family Camelidae; genus Camelus; species Camelus bactrianus. The sequence goes on from NC_133540.1 coordinate 40,145,364, forward strand.
GTAAGGTGCATGGATGTTTGGTGGTTAGAGAGAACATGGCCATAGCCAACTTCTGAGAAGGCTCCCAATGACTTCTCAGCATTCAGGCCTTTGACATTCCTCTCCCACAATGAACAAGGCTGACTTAAGTGGTCAATAGAATATCTTACTGCAGGAATGACAGAGTGCAATATTTATATTTTATGAAAATGCTGAATTGTTTCTGTTATACAAAAAAATGAGGGACATGGAGAGGAATTTTTAAGAGGATTTCTTTAGATAGAATGATGCTAGGAAATTTTACCCTTCCCCACTGGCAAGATATATCCTCACACAAAAGAGAAGTTTCTTAAAGAGATCATTTGAAGAGCTCCCTACATGTACAATGAAGTCTAGAGTACAAAATAAATTGGTATCTAAGTTATGAATAATAATCAAAATGGTATAAAGATGAAAAATAGGGGTATAGTTTAAAAAATACCTGCATTTTCAGTCAGAGCAAGGCTGCATAAGGTTTTCCCATGGACTTAATGTAGGTCATAACACACACACACACACACACACACACACACACACACACACAAATTAGTTGTATGATTGATTTAGGAACTCTCCAAGAGAGCATTCTTAAGTGTGAACCAATCACAGCAGGTAAAAACAGAAATATGTTTGAATTCTAAGAAGCTGAGGAAGGAATGAGTGGCCAGCCAAAACAGAGATGCATTCAGCCAGGCAAGACATTTATTGCATTGGTTGACTCTCCTTCTTACATGCAAACCCAGGAATTGTTAGAATCTTTGGTTAACAGGAATAACCATGGTAGGCTAGAAAAAGAGAAAAGCCAATCATGTAATCCTCCTTGACAGTAAGCTTCTTCCATACAACACACCTCCTTTGGGGGAGGAGAGGAGAGGCCATTTTAAATCAAATTTGGAATTCTTAATATTTGAATATTATAATTGTTTTCAATGTACCTGCAGTATCTTGTTTATTATTGTTTTATTTTGTTTTCACTTAACAGTGACAGAAAAATTCATAAAGTGCACCTAAGATTTCATCCATCAGCAGGGGAAATTCAGTACCCACTGATGAAATTTTACAAGGTACTCAAAGGCAAAAATAAAATTGTTTTATGATAATGTTCTTACAACTGTGCTTTTTCAAAATACCAGTTCAAATGGCACCTTCCTTCTCTACATGGGCTAAAATATTATGCTGTGTAACTCATTAGAAATCAGATATTTCAGACATCCAGATTCCCTTTTTCATATATCCACCCTCATTTCTTCTTTGCATACTCATCTCATTACAGAATTATAAAATACTTTTGTTCCTTTAGACAACAGATTAAAAAAATAAGAGATAAAATATAAAGATAAAATAAAATTCAAGTTTATCTTGTAGGGGTGGCAACTAAAGTAAGAAGACTTTGGGGTAGGATGTGTGTGGAGGTTTTTTGGTTTGTTTTTTCTTCCATTTGATTCTATAGGTTACACAGTCTGAATTTGCACTGGTTATACCAATGTAACACAAAGCAGTTTCACGTTGTACATTTGTTTACACAAATGTAAAATACAATTGCTCCATTTTCATGCTGGCCATTTAAAAATTGTGTCCATTGATAAGAAGAAAAGTTTGTCTAGTTCCTACTTTCTGCCCAACATGGTTTTAAGGGCTTTACATGGATTGACATATTTAATCTTCATAAAGTTGTCCTTGTGTGGTAGCTACTGTTAATCAGTCTGTGGATGAAGAAATTGGAGAACAAGGCCTCAAGTAACTTAGAGTCTCACAGGTAATGAGTGACAGAAGTCATCTATAAACCCAGGTACTGTAGCTCTAGAGGCTGTATCCTTATCCATTGCACTGTACCACTCATGATTCTAAAACTGTACTTTGCAAGTTTTCTTTTATCCAAGCTATTTCTTAAAAAAAAAAAAAAAAAAAAAAAAAAAAAAGACAGAAGACAAAATTGTGCCAGATTCAGGTAATTGTAATAATCATAATAAGCAAGAATATAAATTACTATTTTTATTTCTCAAGATTTTAAAAACATGACTGAATTTTCAAATTACTTATAAATAACATATCTTTAGATGTTTTGAAAAAGTGTGCTTGCAGTTCTACAGTAAGTTCTGGAATATTTGATTATGAAGCACCATGTTTTAAGATCATTCAATTAGTGATAAATCATTTAAATGGAAGTTAAAATGGCAAAAACAAACATTTTAGAAGAACTGTCTCTCTTTTACAGTATTTTTTCCCTCATTTTCCCTCCTTGCACACAGCCCTTACACTCTGTGCTTTCTTTGTTCATTTGAAATGAGTCTGTTTCTTATGAGTGGATGGAGTCTTAGAAGTATTACTCTCAGATTTATGTCATGAAAGATTTTGACCTATGAAAAGAAAATGTCTCATTAAATCTTTAATAAAAGAGTGACATTAAAATGTAAGGTAGGTCTTTGTTCTCATGAGAATGTAAAAACTTTAAACTTTTAGAAAGAAAATAACTTCTATAATAATTAATTTATTTTAAAAAATCTTTAGCATGTATATTGTGTAATGTAGAAGATAAAAATGAAGAGGTGTTTCAGGTCATTGTACTGTAGGGTTACCAGAATTGATGTTCCTGACATTCTTCTTCCTAAGTTTTTATTAAAATATTTACAACCATACCAGAAGTATAGAGAAGAAATATCCATTGTAAAATATTCAATCAGCACACAGAGTATGTAACTCAAATTATACCCTCAGAACAAGTTGAGGGGAAAAAAAGGAGTTCAGAAAGAGAAAGGCCCAAGGATGAAAGAGACACATTGAACTAGACCACTTTTCTATCCCTAATTCTAAGTTGCACTGACTATACTGAACCAAAAACAGAGATCCAATTATTCACTTTTATTGACTCAAACATAATGAGTCTCCCATTGATTTGAGGGTATTTAATGACTCGAGGAAAAGAATTGTAAGGAATGATGACTGTAAACAAACAGGTTATCTTAAAATCCGTGCATTATTTTTGTATTGTGCAGAGAAATAACAATCCACATTTCAAGATTCTTAATCATGGGTCATAGTGAAATGAAGAAATCAAAAGGAAAGAGACTGTACACCAAGAACAATCCAAAATGGTTGAAATTAAACCAAAAATATGGCAATAAATATAAAAAAGCATTCCTAAAAAAAACCCAAAGATTGTGAGGCATTTTTAAAAATAAAATATGTGGAGATTATAAGAAAATACCTTATAAATGACACAAAAAGCATGAACATTTTAGAAAAAAAAAAGATAATTTAAATAATAACACACAACAGTGTAAGTGAGGAACAGTAGATCTTTTTGATTGAAAAGACCACTGCAAGATAAAATTCCATAAATCCTAAAACTGAGCCTTATTAAATTCTTTAGGCATAAAACTTAGGCCCTGAGGTCGTGAGAAGAGCAATCTTTAGTGTATATTTATAGCCCACAGCTCCAATGTCTTCGGGTTGAAGTCTTATCTGCTTTGAGTAGTACAAACGAACAATGAGCTAGCCTTTGAGAGCAATACAAATTAATCTCAGTCTTTCAGAATAAAACTTCTCTACTCTTTATCAGTGCTCAGTGTTTCTTTGGTTTGGGGAAATATATTCAAGTTGCCTTTCAGGGAATGGTAACTTCAAACGTGTTCCACTCTCCCCCACAGCTTCACTCCATAATAGACTAGAGAAGAGTCATCTCATGCCTCTGTGATGCTAGAAATGTTGCAAGGCCTACCCCCATCCTCAGCCACTAACTAGAGACCCACTGTTTTAGGGACTTGGTATGAATGAAATACACAAACCTTGAAGAAGATCAGGAAGTACTGTTGGTTGCTTACAGAAAGAACTTCAGTATTCATTGGAGAGAGAGGTAGTCTTCCTCTTTGGGACACCATTCGTGCCTTTCAGAGCTTAAACAAACATGCCTGTAATCTAATCAGAGAGGGGATCAAAGAGCTTATTTGACAACAGTTTGAGAGAGGTTTGTTGGTTCATGAGATTTATACAAAATATGGGGTAAAAGGGACATAGAAGTGCTTCTTAGGCAATATAGGAATTTGTTATTCTATACCAAAGGCATCTGAATTGAAAAAAAAAAGACCAATGTGACAAAGGCAGAATATGTGTAAAAGTGAGTTATAGGAATCAGAAGATGAAGATAGCTACAATATTAAGAAGACTGAGAAATTTAATACACACTGTCAGATTCCTGATTTTCCAGAAAAATCCAACTTTAGAACTTCTGTATAATAATTAAGCAAGTATGAAGTTCATATGGTAAATCTTAATGAAATGTATATTATTGATGATATTTTTATGCATGTATAATTCACAAAGTTTTGATATAGCAGAAATGGATGGGACAGTGAGCTATGTAAGGATACATACTAAGTATGCTACACAACATAATCTCCCTTGATTTTCCCAGGCCAATTGTAAGAATTCTTATCAGATGCACTATCAAAATATTGCAACTGTTTAGAAGATTTGGTAAATGGAAGGCCATTTATGCTCCGTAGTATCTACTCAAATGAACTGAAATCTTCACATGAAATGCAACGTGCTGATATTTGTAGCAGCTTTACTCGTAAGTGCCAAAATGTGGAATCAGCCAAGATGTCTTTCAATAGGTAAATGAATAAACAAATGTGGTATATCCATGTAATAAAATATTATTCAGATATCAAAAATGAGCTATTAAATCATGAAAGAACGTGAAGTCTTTAATGTACATTACTAAGTGAAAAAAGCTAATTTGAAAAGGCTACATACTGTGTTTTCCAACTATATGGCATAGGCAAAACTATGAAGACAGTAAAAAGATCAGTGGTTGCCAAGGGTTCAAGTAGGGGAGAGAGGGATGACTAGATGAAGCACCGAGAACATTTAGGGCATGAAATTATCCTGATGCCGTAATGGTAGATACATGTTACACATTTTTAAAAAATTTATAGAATGTACATTCAAGAGTGAACCTTAATGAATGAACTTTAGTTAATAATATAGTATCAATATTGGCTCATCAGTTATACCAAATGTACCACACTAAGGCAAGATATTAATAGAGGACTCGAGGGAGGCGGAAGGATGAAGTATGTAGGAACTCTCTATGTTCTACTCAATTTACTGAGTTTTGTAGTAAATATGTCTATTTTTTAAACATCTGTATGTCATGGTTCTGGCCTGGATTTCTAAAACACTGCTGGGAAGGCAGCTGGAACTAAAAGATCAAAACCCAATGGAACACTTGAAAATTCAAAAGAGACTTTCACATCCTGAATATGATAGGCAAAAGCTTTCAGAGCCAAGATCACTGTGTGCATAGTCTCACTCTTAATCAGTATGGACCAAACACCCATGAGCTGTGGGGCTTCTTCCACCCCACTCTCAACCTACCCTGATACACACCTACACTCACATAGGATATGCACACACACACCTAAGCTCCAGGGTTTCAACTGACATTTACCGCCTTACAGTACCCTGTAGAGAAGGCATTATGTCCAGAATGATTGAGGTTAAGTTTAGCATACATCTGGAAAGTATGGGGACTCAAAAATGAAAATGTGTTTTTAGTAAAGAGTAAGGAGATTCTGAACTTGAGCACTGACAGACTTACCTCATTTCAAGCTTTTATGGATATGTATGAAATCAAACTCTTTATTTCCTTAACCAGAGCAAGTTGTGCTTAGCAGTCAATCAACTGCAACTTGAGTCTACAGCAACACTTACATGGAATCCAGATGCAGTGACAGATGCAGCAGGACAATCAGTGGACATTAACTCAGAAAACTCTCCTCATGCCAGAAGTAGAAAATCACTTCTAAATATGTGACAGTATGCATTAAGGTGACTTGCTTTAATTATTTTGCATTGTGCATGTGTGAATGTATATGTGTGTATGTATGTGTGTGTGTAAAATTCCTGGCCCCAACATGTCCCTGGAAGCTAGTCATTCAATGACATTTAAATACTGAATGTCTCATGATGATGTAATTGTGACATGTTCATTATCCCATTTGTTTGCATAGCCCAATTCTCTTCTCCTAATCTCTTTTTCATTCATTGGTATCCACATACAATGGCACCTCCTTTTTGGAGTTGTCCTTCATTCATATGAGAAGACCTAATCCCAGTTTCTGTTGCCTCCTGTTCAAGCCTTATTTAATGAAAGTAACAAACTATTATATTCACCTGTTAAAATGTTACAATACTCTTTAGAATATGAAAATCTTATGGATGGGACTTTTATCTTCTAATCTTGTAACACTAGCTCCTCAAAGTACATTTAAGATATAAACATCAGATATGTGTATGTTTCTTGGTGTGTGACAAGGCATTTCAAGTCATCATACCAAGTAATTCTTGCAATATTCTTCTGAAGAAGATGTTTGCCAGCATTATCACATACAAACAGGGACCCAAAGAAATTGTGACATGTTCACTATCACAACACAGTCAATTACTGAATTCAGTAATGTCCAATCCTGAGGACATTTTTGTTGGAAAAAAAAGAAAGGATAGCTGCTTAACGTCACCATTGGTAGCCAGTATTGTTGTCATAAAGAATTACTGAATGTTCAATACCTACTACCCATTGCCTTGTGCAATGGTTTCATGTTATCTAATTCTCAAAACGGGTTATGAAGTAAATTCTAGTACCATTATGTAGATGAAGAACCAAAGCACAGAGATTTCAGAAACCTGCACACACCATTAAATTCATTAGGTCTAGGAAATATCCAAAGACAGAGATAAACCAAAAACGTCCTTTTCAATTACACCCTAGCTATTTTATTAATTCCTTCAGGAATTCTTGACTTGAAACAAAAAGAATGCCAGATATTTCCCTAGCAAAGATGGCTTTATTTGGTATGAGCAGAGAATTGCAATTTGAAGTCTGTGACCATGGCAAGCCACGTGCAAGTCCCCAGCATGGCAAAGGGAGGAGAACACTTAAGAAGGGAAAAGAAGTTGGAAGGGATAGTAAACAAAGAGTCCATGGCTTTTTGTTGACTGAGTCCTCACCAGGAAAGAAGAGGGATCTTTCTTCTTCCTGTCAGGCTCTGCTCTCGTCACAGGGCATGAGTGCTCACCTTTTTGATCTCCCAACTAGATATAATTAAGGTTTCTGCTCATTAATATTTTACAGAAGAAATGTAGTAATGTCAACATATATGCTGTGCTGTTTATGTTATTTAAATATCATATTGATATTTTCTTAATATACTGAAAACATACTAAGCAATGTTCATTAAATTGACTTTGATACTAACCCCTGAAAATATGTTAGAAAAACATTTCACCTTCATCTTGAACATAAGTAAATTCAAGTTCAACAGCATAAACTGAATTTCATAAAAACGTAAGTTCTATAATTTGAAATGGAAATAATTTTTTCTCCTTTCTGTACATTAACTGAAGATAAGTATTAAAGGCATTGTAATGAAACATGAGGAAAGTAGAATTAGTCTATGTCTCTAATTTTGGAACCACTGATTTTTCTGAGGAAAATAAATACTTCATTACAAACATATTTCCCCAAATCCTTTGTATAATACAATATTATTACTCTAATATTGTCAATTCAATTTAGCTTTTGGAATACTGGAAGTTATGTCAAAAAATAATTATGGAAGAAACTATAATTCAAAAAGATACGTGCGCCCCACTGCTTATAGCAGCACTGTATAATAGCCAAGACAAGGAAGCAACCTAAATGTCCATTGACAGGTGAATAAATAAAGATGTGGTATATATATACACAGTGGAATACTACCCAGCCAAAAAAAAAGAATGAAATAATGCCATTTGCAACAATCTCTAGGTGGGCCTAGAGATTATCATATTTAGTGAAGTAAGTCAGAAAAAGAAAGACAATTACCATACGATACCACTTATATGTGGAATCTAAAATATGACACAGATGAACTTATTTATGAAACAGAAAAAGATTCATAGATATACAAAACAAACTTATGGTTACCAAAGAGGGAAAAGGGAGTGGGGGAGAGAAAAAATGAAATTATGTATTTTAATTCAACCCTTAGATTTAAGACAGGAAAACAATCTCAATATTCCTTTCAAATAAAATAGACATTTAAATTTACTTCAAATATATAAATTAGATTCCCTTAAAGCTAAGGAACATTTTGCTATTTGCTGATATTCTAGGAAAATAACATAGAAACCCACTTCTAAGGACTCTAATGAAGTCTCATGTTTCTGATAGAAAGAATTCACACGTGAAAGTACACAAACACATACATACATATACAGATATAATTAAGGGAAATGAGATGCGTGGTGACTTTAAAAGCCTATTTAATTTGGTAATAGAAAATTTGTTATACTGGGAAAGTAATGTTGCTGTGTAATGTTGAGGGCAGGATTTAGAAGCTACAGATATCTTTTCTCTATATAAATGTGTGCGGTGACTTCAGAGTGACCTTTTTCTACATTCTGAGAAGGAGATGCCACATGGAAGATACATTTTTTTCCCAAAGAGATTAGTCAAGAGAGCTCTGTTGGTGAATTCAAAAGCTTTAATTTAGTTTACTAAGAAGATTGAGAGAAAAATGAAGTTTTTTTTCCTCTCTCTCTCTCTCTAAACCTAGAAGGGTTAGATCCAAGTGCCCTTTTGAATTGTCATGAAACAGCAGAAGCCACCACTGATATATGGATATATATATATGGATATATGGATAACAATGGATAATAAAATGCTATTTTTCTATCAATGCAGCACAACTATTATATGAATTTCTGATGACAACCATTCCCATACAACCAATTAGAAAGTTCTTTCTTTATCAATTTAACTATCAATTCTTAGTGTACAGACATTATGGAAAAACAAATTCTGTCCATGGTGTAAAACACATTCTTTTTGCTCAGCTCAAGTATGCATTGAGAAGGATAAATGCTTGAGGAAAGAAAAATGTAGTAAAGCAGCTTTCAGCAAAAAAAGCTGACATGCTTATAATAAGATGGAGAACACAGTTGTGTTTATGCATATTTGGAAGGAAACTAAAATGGGAGGGAGGGAACCTCTCTATTTGGTCTAGTTTTCATTATGGCATGCCTGTTACTGGAAGTCCTAAAAGTCCTGGTACTTACCACAATTTGTTTTCATAATACATAATTAAATTATTTTGTTTAATCTTATCTGTTGTAGAGGTGCTATTCACCTGCTGTTCAAAATTTTGAAGAAGAAAATTTTAATGTGGAAAATGTAGTACGATGTAAAATGTAGATTAAAAAATCACATATATATGTAATTCTATATCATGATCTTAATTACATCTTCAGAAGCTTTCTGATTATAACAAATATTTTTGGAAAAGATTATTTGAATGGCTTAGCAATAATTATAATGATGCTAATAATAACTGACATTTAATGATAGTTTATTTTTTGCCAGGCTTGTGGCTAAGTGTTTTATTCCTACATAGAAGTTTTTTTTTTAATTGAGGTATAGTTGACATATAATATTATATTAGTTTCAGGTGTACAATGTAATGATTCGATATTTGTATCCACTGTGAAATGATCACCACAATGAGTTTAGTCACCATCTATCAGCATACATAGTTACAATTTTTTTTCTTGTGATGAGAACTTTTAATATTTACTCTCTTAGCAACTTTCAAATATGCAATGAAATATTATGAACAATAGTCACTGTGCTATATACATTACATCCCCATGACTGGAGTTTTCATATGTTAGTATATCAACACCCCCTAGAGGAGAGGCAGATGTGTAATCATTGAGAGTCTGGATCATCTGACCCAGACATCATGTCTTACTACTTCCAAGTCAGGTCAATTAACTTCTCTGGAATTCAATTTTCTCATATTTGAAAAAGAGGTATTACCTCAAAAGTCTGTCATTGGTATTAAGTGGGTTAATATACTTAACTCACTTAGAAGAATAGCGAGGACATTGTAACTACTCATTAAAAATAATTACAATTCTTTGTTTTGCCATAATGAACAATGTACACCAATGTTCAATAAAATAAAAATTTTGTAGACTTCATGCATAGTACCTAAAATGGAATCACTGGAGCAGGCGCTTTGAATATTTTCATGGCTTATGATTTATGACACCAAAATTCTTCCTCAAATTTATGCCCTAATAATTTCCGTTCAGTGTAGAGAAGACATATTGGCATGTTCTCCTATCAGAATTGTTAGACTCCCTGTAATTTTAAATTTGAAAACCAATAATTTAAAAATATATTCTATTAGCACTTTAAAATTTTACTTATTTTTCTAGTGAAGTCCTAGTAAGTTGTTCATCAATTTGAATAAATATTTTATATATTAAGGCTATTACACTTCATTGTGTTACTAGTTTTTTTGTTTTTTTTTTTTTTGTATTTTGACATGTTTTGTGTGTAGAGTGACTAGCAGAAAGCTTAAAATTTTTTCCTCTGGTCAAATTAACATTTCCATTTTAATTTCTTATTTTAAATTTGTGCTTGGAAGTTAAATTATAATGCATATCATAAAAATATACTATGTAAATATATATTAAATGGTATCTATCATATATACCACATAAAAATGTAATATATTTGTGTATAATTTCATCTAGATATATATATACATGTTACACTGACTCCATTTCAACAATTTAGAGCACAATATTCTAATATTTTGCAATATTCAATATCAACATATTATACATAAAAATAAGCTCCAAAAGCTCATATACAAAATAATGAAATGGAAAAGATCTTACTTTAACATATTTCCATCAAAATAGGAGCCTATAAAACATCCTTATACAATAAAAGTAGGTTATCTCTGAAAGCATTATCATTTTTGAGTTTTTCTGTGCCAAAACATACCCTAGCCTATTCATATTAATTCAGTGAGAACTGCAGTTTTGGTCAAGTATAGACTTTCTTATATGAGTAAACCATTGCCTTTGTGAGGGTCAAATTTTATAGATCACTTCTGGATTAAGGAGATATGTTAACATGAGAGAGTGAAATACCTGGATTTAGAGGACAGTCATAGCAAAAAAAAAAAAAAAAAAAAAGCAAATATACTGTATATTTTTAAACTTTTAAAATATCTTGTAACCATAAGAAGGAAAGCATGGAATTAAAAATTCCAGTTTCTCTTGGAGCACAAGTAAATTTTAGCTGGGCCCTGTGCACTGAGAGGTTTCTGCTTCTGCAGGAGCATGTACAGCATATTAAAAGGTAAATCTATTAGATGCTTCATTTATATGCACAAACACTATTTATTAAGACTTAGGTGTTAAGGATAGTTCTACTCAGTTTTGTTAACCAGTTTAAGCAGTTTTGTTTTATTTTTTGCTCTGGTTTTTGATGTTGTGTTATGTTTATTACTCCCAGAGAATTAATCTCATTTCCTTAAATTAGCTCAAATAGGTGTCTTCTAGAAAGCAAAAACATTTTGGCATATTGAAACTTTTCTTCTCTTTTTCTTAAAAGTGCAAAATCAGAAGATACTAGCCTGTTTTTTCAGTAATGTGTCAGTGGGAAATCATATCAAGCCTCATTGGTGACATATTTGTTACTCCAAAAGAATGCAAATATTGGAAAGTTAAGGCACTGTGAATAGTTCCCAGATAACTGTCATATCTCCCAATGAGCAGGTATCTGGCACTGACAACGTTTCATTAGCTCCTTAAATTATATCAAGAGCCTGCTAAGCACTCTACATCATCAAGGGGTAGAAGATTTTCAAAAAGCTATTGTATGTCAGTGCTGTACTGGACTATAAAATAAGAAGATACAGTTGATGGATAGAGGAGGAATTAAAAACATATGTATACCTCAAGTCTCAGGAAACTTTGCATTAAAAGTTAATATTTAATATTATATGAAAAATAAGGATTTGAGGGCATTGGGCATGTTAAGTATATATGGCATTTAATTTTAAATATCAAATAAAAATTTAATTGCTTAAAATATTTTGCAATCCTGAATAAACAATGAACATGAAAATGCCATATCCTAGAGTTACATATTTTTTGTATTTGATGTCATAGTATCTCATGCTTGTAAATTCCAAAGGAGTATTTTGACTCCTGAAAAAGTCTCAAATTTCTATTAGGGACATTATTTTCTCTTATTCATGAATCCTGCCTTAATCTATTATGAATATCAAAAAAGAAAAGAAAATGATAGCTCAGTAGGAAATGAAAACTCTCCTTCTGTACATTTCCCAGTAATTTCTTAATTTTTCTCAAATCATTGGTATGTAAAGAAAGATTGTTAGGGGAATGAAGTGTCTTTGCCAACAGAGATTATAACTTTAATACACATAAAAAGTCTATCTTGATGTCTGCTATGCCACCATGAGTATTGAGGTCTATGCTGTTTGAAAGGTGATGCATGTCATATCATTTTACTTGAGTAATATGTTTCCTATTTAAATAACACACAATAAAATTAAAAATGGTGGGAAGTGAAGTCATAAATAATATTTTTAAAGTCTGTGTATCATAATGAAGTGATGTATTCTTTGGTCAGATTCTGCACATTATAGAAATGGAATTTTTGATAAAGAAGGAAATTTAGAGCAACTTCTATAGAAGCCCTTTGCTATACTCTGCTTGATTATATTCACCTGTTTATATATTTGGTTAATACTATTTGAAGACCTGCTTTGTACCAGGCCCTGTTCTAGGCACTAACTACATTAGTGAAACAAAACAAAGACCCTGCCCTTTTGGAACTTACATTTGAGAATGGAGGGAAAAAAGAATATTAGGCATGCAGCAGACAGCACTACTGCTGAGCTGTGTGGGAAGGGGCATACAGGTACGTACGTATTAGAATACATCAAATATTTCTAGTACTACTTAGATATTATGACACATTCAGAAAGCAGGTAAGACATTCTCTATCCTCATGACTTTGTAACATAAAAGGGGTACAAAAGAGTAACTTCTCAATGAGTTTAACTAGTCAGTAAAACAATGTCTGACAATTATTTGTAAATGTCCTAGTTTGATTTGGTGTAAGATATGCTCTCTCTATCACTTTTTAATAATTTGTTTTTAATACAGTCATTAACATTAACATTTTAAATATCTGTCCATATTCTTATAAAGCAAAAATTAGCAATACATTTCTTCTCAGCAGATTCAAAACGATCAAATTGTTGAGAGAGTAATATATAGTTAATTGCTACTAAAAAATACATTGATGAGGATTCTGTGACTGGCATCAGAGAAAAAGGCAAAAAAGTATGCTACAAACTTCAGAATAAAAAGCATCGTCTTTAATGAAGCATTTTATATAAGAATCATATTCTTGTTCAACACTCTGCTCACTCTTGGATCATATTTCCTGTGTTAAACTTTTCTGCTTTGTTTATTTGCATAGGGTACTTCTGTATTATTATTCCAAAAATTCTCAACCTTAGCTGCACATTAGATATTTCCTTGGGGTTAATTTTTAAAACATATGGAAGAAGATTCTCCACATGTGATTCTCTTTTGTAGACCTGGGTCAGTCCTATGTATAGGTGCATTTACAAACCTCCCCAGGTGATTAAAACGTGCATCTGGGTCTGAGAACCATCAGTCCTCTCATTTTCTACTGTTCATTTTTCTCTTCAGTCTTCTCTGTCAGTTTTTAGTCATCATAATCGTACCAATTCTTTATTGTGTTCTACTTAATTTGACTCCTCCCGTAATTCAACATTAGCATTTATTTTGAGTTTTCCAAGAGTTTTAAAATATAATTGGTCAATTTGTATGATTGATAAAACATTCAAACTTGTGATTAGGTAAATAAACACCAAAACATGACTATGACTGTACTCTGGTTATCCAAGTTTTGTCTGAGTGATCTCTTAGGGGTCCTTGAGATCCTTTTAGAGGGTCATCAAGATCAAAATTATTTATTGTAATAGCAAGATAGACATATATACCTTTTTAACTCAGATTCTCTCATGAACTTTCTAGAAACTGTAACTTTTTAAAAAATTTCAGATACAGTTTAATTTATTGTATACATTACGGAACATTTTCAAATTAAAACAGTATTATCATAACTTCCACCATATTCCAGAAATGTATCCTGAGAAAAATGATTGGTATATGATGTCTTCTATCACAACCAGTTGAATGCGGAACCAGAGGTGAGGATGCAGCTGTCTCCTAATACATCAGACGTTAAAGGTATTTGCAGAAAAGTACAATAATATCCCATTGCTCACTGAACATATTTTATTTGGGAAAATATAGCTAATTTTCATAAATGTTATATTATTTTTATTAACATATAATGAGTTTATTATTGTTATTGTTAAATGAAATTACATACCTTTACATGCAGAGAAGATGGTTCTGATTTCTGATAAATTTTGGTATCACTCCTATCTGAATTCCCACTACTCAAATTATAAGCACTCACTTGCCTGCCTTGCTAAGTAATTTTACTAATTTTATCTTTTCTACTATTGCCACTCACAATTAACCAACTAACTCAAAATACCAAAAAAGTATTAAACATTATAAATATATTAAATACATATTTTTAAAAAGGAATCTCGTTTACATCTACAGCACTGAGACTTCCTAAGGTTATAATTTGAGGCATTAAACATAATAAACATAAAGAATTATGTTGTAAGTGACTTTTGCAACAGGAAGTGTTGAGAAGTGAGGCAATGGTATACCTTTTATTCTTACCTTTTAAGAATTCATATTTAGTCAGTCATAGACATCAACAGAATTTAGTGTTAATGCGGACTGTTGTGAGCATTGCCTACTTCATCATCCTCAAATTATAAAAGTCAGAATTAGAACTCTGAAGTGTATAAAATACAGCAGCAAAATCTCAATTGAATTTTGAGAGTACTGTGGCTTCAAAAATTGATAAGTAATGTACAAACCCATGAGTAAACCCTATGGGAAACTGCAGACTTTGAATAATTATGTGTCAATATAGGTTCATCAATTGTAATAAATGTACCACTCTGGCCACTGATAATGCGAGAAACTATGCATGTGTTAAGTCAGCTTGTATATGGGAAATATCTGTACTTTCCTCTCAATTTTAATATCAAGCTAAAACTGCTATAACAATAATATTTTTAAATGGATAATTAAACAATAACTTTGGTGATAATGAAATAATCTTACTTTCTTGAAAAGATCTTATTTTCTCTTTTCATTGAGGTTTCTATTACATTCAGTAAAAATTATTTTAATTGAAAGTTCCACAAAGTTTGCTAATATCTCAAGAATATTGCCATAGGTAATTATATACATTTAACAAAATCAACCTAAGAAAATGCAGATTTCATAAACTTACCAATGTTCCTTATTCATAAAATACTAAAATATATAAATAAAAACACATCTGACTCAGAGTTAATAGGTACTGATTTTTGTCTTTGAATAGAATATTGCTTCCACCTTAAGATCAAAATGATGTGAAATATTTCAAGAAAGCTCATACATGACATGGAACCTCAATTCCTTTACATTGAATATGACATTGTTGAATATACTAAAGAATCTGCCAGTTACCTTTCTTTGAAATATGAATTGCACCAAAGAATGAAAGCATTACTAACATTGAATAAAATTTCTATCCAAAATTCCATGAAGCAGAGAGAAGTAATTCCACTCAGTCAATGAATTATGATACAGAAAGAGGCAAGGAAATGATGCCCAAACTGAGATCAATCATCAGGAAGATGCAATTGAACAGAATCTGTTAATAAACGAAGTTAACCACTTTGCTTCCCCATATGTGCTCCCAGTCAGGTCAGTAAAGAATTGCGTTTTATCTTTGCTCCATGGGACTTCAGAAAGTGGCTTTGTGTTACTCTGTTTTCTACCATAATATGGTAAAATTAAAAGTATCACAACAAGTTTACTTGAATCTTTGTCAGATGAATGTGAGGCAGATGGGGCATGTTCTGTTAGCCTGATTTTACTGACAGTGAAATCAAGAAACAAGAAGTTTAAATCCCTTGGTAAAAGTCACGTGACTAGGAAATGTAGTGTTAAGACTAGAGCTCGAGTGTTTATTCTGTGATCTTTAAAAAAATGTTTTCAATGGTAAGTTGTATGAAGGCACTTAGCATTTACTGGGTGCATACTTCATGACAATCTTCACAGTGCCCTAAGTCACCTACAGTTGCTCAGTAGTTTCTATCTCACAGAAATTCTATGTACAAATGAGAAAACTGAAGGACAAGGCTCAAAGCTACTAAGTGTTAGTAGGTGTTAGACGTGACAAGGTGGTATCATCTAACGGGCAATTGGGAGGAATACATTCTGAACAACAAAATCAAAACACTCTTAAAAGAGCATAAATTCTAAGATGATAAAACATTAAAAGGATGCAAATAATCTTAATGGAAAAATAGATGGTAATATAAGGAAATGCAGGCATAAAGTACAAATTCTGAAAGCAATTTTTTTCATTCATGTTGTATATTGTAAAAGTATTTGGTTTTTAGTTTCTCTTTTCTCTCCATCCTTTCCATCTTCCCCTGCTCTCCTCTTCACTGCGTGTTAGTTTCTCCAGTACTTCAGTAGCTAAGGACACTAATTGTTATCTCAATTAATTGCTTATTCCAAATAGAAATTTAATAAATAGGTAAAATGAGGTTTGAAAATTTGGCATTATTTCTCTCACAATTTAATTAATGTATTTGTTAAATAGCTATTTATTCAAGGCATTATGCTAGACACTATAAGTAAATGGAAGTGGGCCTTCCTCTAAGTCTATTAAGTATAAGTGTAAAAGTCAGTTTTTACCTCTAAGTTTATTTAACTTTGTGATTATTTCCCTATTTCACTTTTATTTCCCACTTTCCTTATTTCCCTCCATAAACTTTTTGTGATTTCTTTTTATGATGTTCTATAAAGGATAATGTTGTATCAAGGCATGCACTATGCCCTGTGACTTCAGTTTTATGGAGAGGTATTAGAAAATGTTTGATGTTTCATTCAGATCAGTATGTTTTTTTAAATATTTATCAAAAAGTAGAAGTTATATCTGGGTATAAAATCTTGGGAATGGGTAGGAGGTTTTGTTTGTTTGTTTTAAGGTGACAATGTACATTAAATCTAAATTAGTACCCTTGGAGAACAAGGTAGAAAAGTCAAAGGCAAAAATAGTAAGTTAATGATTCATTGTTTAAAGATAACAAAATTCTTCATAAATAAAGGTGCAGAGTTTTTATGTCTAATTCTATCTCAATCATTAGGAAAGTTTTCAAAAATATAAATTTGTTAAAAACATAAATTATCCCTTGATATGAGCTAAAATACTCTTTTTATGAAATAATGATTTTATACTGTATATAACAATTTATATGAGTAAAATAAAACGTGATCATTGCAACTTAGCTATAAGAAATTTAGCATGTTTTACAATACATAAAAAGCAAATTGATTTTGATATATTAATATTTTAATATAATTTTTAAAATATGAGTTTTTAGAATCCAGTTTGTATATGAATAAGAAAATTAAAAATTTATAAACATTATTATAGATTAATGCATTAAGGAAAAAATATTTCCTGCATCCTTGAAGTAGCACTCTCTTCTGGCATTTGTCTCCACTACCTTTCCCCCGACTCTTCACTAAAGCAGTGTCTTTCAGATTTTGAGTTGCCATCCACAGGCTATGAAATCAATTTAGTTGGTTATTATATAGAAATGAAGTGAATAGGAAAGAAACTTCAAGAATGAAACACAGATGTAGTTTTAGTTTTTAGTGTGTTTCCTTTGATATTTTTGTAAGTGTGTGTCTGTATTCTGGGTTGTGATGTATAATCTTTTTCTTACTGATAGTACAAGTTTTTTAAAAAGTTTGAAAATCACTAATCTTGAATCTGAAAAATCTTCTTGTCTTTCTTATTCTGCAAAACATTTGTGATCAATTTTCAGTGAAAATCCCTCATTCTTTCATCCACTCTAATCCTCTCTGCTGAATTCCTGAATCAACCACTGTAGGATTAGAAACAAACTTCAGTGCTCTCTCTTATTCCTCTCAAACAGGGAGCCCAGGCTTCCAGGGTCGAAAGAAAGACACAAAATATGCCTTGGTCCCTCCAACTGCTTGCTCACAGAGAATAAAGGTCTCATTCTATTCTGGATCTCACTTTCTTCACCTTTTTTTTTTCCTCTTGAGAGGATGGGGAAGGTTATGTACCACTCTCCGTAAGCAACATTTCCCAGTTATCCGCTTGAAGATAATCCCTGTGGTGATCTTTTTAAAGAAATTCCCACAATTAAGCATGATAGTTGCTTTTGCTTAGAGCATTCCTTTTCACACTTTACATGGCACCATTGTTTCTAAACAGGTGAGAATTATGATATAAAATATTCCACCAACCGCACCCCATGCCCTCCAGGCAGAAGGTGTGAGATAAAAGTGGAAGGGGTGTACCATCCCATTTGGTTTTGGAGGCATGGTAAAAAAAAAAAAAAAAAAAGACAAAATGAAATACAAAGTGAAACTGTAGCAAGAAATTGAAGTGGAAAAGTGCAGTCCTGGCTATGATTGAAAGATCAATAGCATTCTTCCAAGAAAATGTAGAATCCATTCCATATATGAGCTGAGTTGAAAACAGATCTCTCTCTCATTGAAAACCACACCCTCAGAACATTCTGTAGACAGATACCAGTAAGTACAATGATTAAATTTCAGTTGTAACTATATATTACTTGAAAGTAAGGATTTTAATGTGATTTTTTTTATATCAGAAAAACAAAACAAATAATAGTAATTAATGGGTGATATTCACCCATTATTACCTCTTCTGTACATTGTCTATGTGGGATTCTTCTATTTAATCTAAGTCCCATTAGTTTGAAAAATAAGTATGCAGCTATAAGTTGTGTATCAATTTCAAATCACAATTTTTTTCCTGCTGAGTTTAAAAAAAAAAAAACAGTAAACAGAAGCACAGTGAAAAGAAGACTATGACAAAAAGAGAGAGAGAGAGAAAATCTCTCTGGTATTTTGTCAGCTTGGCATTCAGTAATCCTTAGGGGAAACTTGACTTCTGAATTCAACTTAATAGAAAAGCCCCTATGAACCCTGTCATGGGAATAACTATTACTGATTTTGACACAAGTGTAGACAAGTGGGATCATTGCAGCAGAAAATCCTATAGCAATAAACTGAAATTTTTCTTGACGTAAGAAATCTAAGTTTGGTGATTATCAATTAGGCAGCTAGAAAAAGCTGATGGGACAGTAAGCTTGAAGTGTAATTCTCCTTAGTGTGAAGGAGATGGAAAAATATTTCATTCCTGGTGAACGATTTGAATCATACATAAGAGCAATTATTATTAGACTACTCAGATTATTATTTCAGCTTACTAGAATAGTCATTTGTGTGATATAGTACACATGAATTGGAAAAAAATCAATGTGTTATATATATTTAAAAACATGATGTTACATCTGGGCAATATATTGTAAAACAATAAACAATAAAACAATTCTTTACAATAGTTTTAAGCAATGTTAATGGTACAGATAACCACCCTAGAGCCTATAGACTAGTTTAAAAAAATTCTTCTAAGTGTGAGGAAATTAAAATATTGAAAATACTGGCTTGTGATACAAATAGGCAATGATCAAATTATCAATCCCCTCTAATACCTAAAATAGAGGAAAACAACATCATGCTAAGATCTACGTGGACAAAATAAACTGCTTACGTGTTAATTTTTCACTCTACCAGCAATTTGAAAGCAAATTTCTAGACTTAACAGGTCTTACTCTGTTAAGAATGAAAAGGTCTAAACCCTACATATAAGCTAATAAGTTAGCCTAGGATCATGGATGCTATAGAAGACTTGAGACATCAGGTCAAAGGAAAAAGAGTTTTATCACTTGCAGCAATACCAGGAGCTATAGAGTCAGCAATTTCCTAAATGGCACCAATTTTCTGTGCCCCAGTATCCACAGAATGACACCATAATTGCCAGTTGACACCTGCACATACAGTCAGTTGCAGTACAGTAGAGGGACTCAAAGCAAGTATGTGGCCCATGGCTTCAAAAGAAGACACTCTATTGCAAGGCTGTTCACCATATATACATTATTGAAAAGACAGGCAAAAAAAAATGCTCAGTCCACCTTCTGTTCACAAAGTGTACATAACTCTGGAGACCCATTTTATTCACTAGTGTATTGTTTGTGTTGAATAATAGAAATTCCACCTTTTATATGTCCAGTTCTAAAATTTTACTATTTCTTTACTTTGCCTTGTGTTACATCAGTAGATCTCAACCTTTTTTCATTGTCATTCACTCTCAAGCTGCCTCTTAAGATATTTTTTATTAACATAATCTCATCAAATTTTAATGCCAAGGATATACTGTGCAACTGCTTGTGTATTTATATGTGTATTTCTGCTTTCTGCATAAAGAGAATAAATTTTTTTACACCTGGACACCCAGTTTTACTTCCTTGTAGGTGATATTATCTCTCAAGGATGCACATGTTGCACTAATAAAAATTAATGCTTACATTGTGTCCCACTAATAAAAACTAATGATCAACATTAAAGGGAATTTCTATTCAATTCTATGTAAATTCTAATCCTTAACCTAACAATTTTTATAGTTTATTCATGAGGAATTTCTGTAAAGGCAATAAAGAAAATATATTGTTTCACTGACTCCTGACAATTACTATTCCAGTTACAGAATATTATTATCATTATTTAACAGATGAAGAAAATGAGGGACAGTTTCCATATTTTCTATTTCCTCACCCCTAATAAGTTGGTAAGTGAGAGGTAGTAGGATCTAAGCCAGAAAGGCTGGTCCGTATCCCATAATCCCTATATTACATAATTGATCACCTAAACACAATGTATTAATTATATTTTGTCATACCCATGCTAAATCTCAATCTGATACAGCTTCCGACAAAAATAAAAGTGATTTTACTCGTGTAAAATTTATTTTAGGGAAGATGAAAGGGTAAATAAAAACCTACAAAGATTAAGTGAAAAGGCAAAAGAGGAGCAAAGTTCAACTTTATCGGCTTTAGCATCAAATTATTTTTCAAATTATGTAGCATGCTATGTCATATCTGAGTTCCTCCTTTCCCTTAGAAGGGAAGCTTTTTGATAAAATTTTCTCTAGGCCTTTTTCTACCATTGGTGCATCCTTTTCAAGAGTCCACCTCTCTTCGCAGATAATGCCATTGTTCCTTGAACAGTATTCTGTGTGTTTCTTAACCTCAAAATGTTACCAAGAAAACAATTCTGACTAGATGTTATTATATACTTTGAAAAAGAGAGATATCATTTAAAATCTTTGACAGTTTTCCAATTAATTTCAACCTTTCAAAAATTTTCTAAATTTTCCAAAGCCTTTCAGTATCTTTGTTTAGAAAGACTAACCCATCAAAAAATGAACATAGCCAGCATGAACATTTACAGCTTAGCAATATTTTTTCTACTCATAAATATCTGAAACTAAAATAAATAGAAATCTGTATTATTGAGACATTATTATATGGGGAAAAAAAGGCCATGAAAGTTTTTTCCTTTGAGATCCATGAGATGTACATAGAAATTTTTCACACGTCTCTAATAATGGTTGTTTACTCTTTTCTTCCAACTTGATTTTCATGAGTATAAAAAAAAATGAGAAAAGAGGCATAAAAGAAACAGTTTAAACAAAGAATCAGCATAGGGAAAGATAAAAAAGCCGTGGAGAAAAATCTGACAGGAACTACTGTTAAAAAGTGTCTAAGCTGTCAGAGCTGACAGGGTTGAGAATCCCCACAGAGTACTGTATCCTCAGGAATGTCTAATAAAGGTGATGCTGTTGGGCCTATCAAGATTGTTGGGCTTTTTCCTATGGCAATAAGCCTAGTTAATGCACCTTTTTAAACCATGCATTGACTTTATTTTAATAAATTATGAAAGGTATTATACATATGAAATATGGTATATAGTACCTATGTACAAGGAGAGACTACAAATAAATACTAAGTCGCTCATCACTCAGCTGAGGAAATAGAATATGATCAATATCTTTGAAGTCCTTTATGTTTACTAGACCCTTCTAAAGTAATATATTAGGAAGATTACTGTAGAAAAAGGGTCATAGCATTTGTCAGTCTAATGCTATCTAAATCTATTATTTACTTAAAAATCTCAAGGTCACAGGTCTGGAATTGAAGTAAGGCAGTAAAAATAAATCTTTAAAAGGTATGACAAACCATTTGATAGATGGTATGTAATGATTCAATAAACCGCAAGATGAAGATTCTAAGACAGCATGGAATTATTGTGTCGTCGGACCATACTTTGTATATGAAATATAACTCTTGGTTAATCAAAAGAGAGACAAGTGTTATATCCTACAAGCATAGCTCTTGTGACACCATATTTAGTAGAAGAAGGCATTGAAGATCAAACAAAAGAGGAGAAGATGATGTGAAGATGGAGGCAGAGGTTGGAATGATGCAGCCACAAGGCAAGAATTGCCAGCAGAAGTTGGAAGAGGCAAGAACAGTTTCTCCCCTAGAGCCTCCAGATCAAGTGCGATCCCACCAACACGTTAATTTTGGCCCATTGACACTCATTCTGGACTTGTGCACTACAGGACTGGGAGGTAATATGTTTCTATTGTCTTTAAGCCACCCTGTTTGTGGTAATTTGTTACAGAAGCTACAAGAAACTAAAGCACATTTTGGCATTGATTAGAGATGCAGAACATGGCAGAAATCTGTGTTGTTTCCATCTGATATATTCAGGGTGCAGAAGACTGCTAATTAAGAGAACTGGTTAGAAGCATTTTTCCCCCTAATAAAGCATGTATTATGTTTGTCCTATAGAAACTAAGAGTCAAAATCTAGTTACATTTGATGGTAACCAAGCACCTTGTTCATTATAATAGGCATATTCTATCACATATCAGAAAGATTACCCAGAGGGAGTGGATTTATGCATAAAATTTCAGATTTTGAAACTGAAGTCTCAAGTCATTCTGACAAGGGAGAAATTTTGAGGCTTCGTTGCTATGGAAATATCTCATGGACAAGTATCAAAAAGTTAAGCATTTTGATCATTGTCAAAAACCCTTCAAATAGATGAGAGTTAATAAAGCCAGTTGAAGCTGATAGCAAAGGAGTAATTTAGGTAAGAAACAATTAACGTTATTGTTTGAAAGATTACTTGTCTTGTAATTTGCCCAGATTGAACAATGTGAGAACCCAAAACAGACTTGCTAATAATACATGGACTTGAGAGCTTAGTCAGGAAACAACATATACCGGAAAGCAGGTAACTTTAGAGTGATTAAATTCAGACACTGGATGAAGCTGATTGGAAAGGAAAAAGGTAGGGAAACTTGGGAGAGACTTTCTACATGACTGTATAAGACACACAGCACCAACTGGATGGACACCTACCAAGAACTGTAAGTTACTGCTTGCTCCATCCTTCAGACCTAAGGTATCTTCTTGGTCAACTATAAATAAAAGTATGTTTTGACTTGATTGATTAAACCTATTACTCTTTCCTGACAATCTAGGCATAAAGGAATGTTCACAGTACATTTGAGTCTAACACCTCCTGATAGAGAATCTGATTTAAATCCTTAATTTTCAAGACTACCATGTTCATATATTATATCTTGCTCTAAATTTGTTTTATTGAAGTATAGTCAGTTATAATGTGTCAATTTCTGTTGTACAGCAAAATGTCTCAGTCATGTATATATATGCACATATACTCATTTTCATATTCTTTTTCATTAAAAGTTATTACAAGATATTGAATGTAGTTCCCTGTGCTATGCAGAAGAAATTTGTTTTTTATCTATTTTACATATGGTGGGTAATATGTACAAATCTCAAACTTCTAAATTCATCCCTTCCTACTTCCTTACCCCCTGTAAACATAAGATTGTTTTCTATGTCTGCAAGTCCAATGAAGACATACAAATGACCAATATGCACATGAAAAAATGCTCAATATTGCTAATTATCAGATAAATGCAAACCAAAACTACAATGAGGTATCACCTCACACCAGTCAGAATGGCCATCATTCAAAAGTCCAGAAACGCTGTAGAGGGTGTGGAGAAAAGGAAACCCTCCTATGTGGTTGGTAGGAATGTAGTTTGGTGCAGCCATTATGAAAAACAGTATGGAGATTCCTCAAAAGACTAAAAATAGACTGACCATAAGATCCAGCAATCTAACTCCTGGGCATACATCTGGAGGGAACTCTAATTTGAAAAGATACATGCACCCCAATGTTCATAGCAGCCTTATATACAATAGCCAAGACATGGAAGCAACCTACATGTCCAATGACAGGTGACTGGATAAGGATGTTGTGGTATATATATACAATGGAATACTACTCAGCAATAAAAAAGAATAAAGTAATACCATTTGCAGCAACACGGATGGACCTGGAGATCATTCTAAGTGAAGTAAGCCAGAAAGAGAAAGAAAACTACCATATGATAACACTCATATACGGAATCTAAAAAAAAAAAAAAAAAAGAAGAAGAAGAAGAAAAAAGAGGACACTAAATGAACTCATCTACAAAACAGAAACAGACTTTAAATTTGTTTTTTAATAGTGAATTTTCTACACTTCTTAAAGTGACAAACTTACTCCAAAGAGGATGATATATATTTATTTACTTAGTGATCTATTGAATAAATATTTAATAGGCGACTTTTATTCAACAAGCACTCCTGGAGCTGACTTTCTAACATATCTTTGCAAAACAGAAATATACAAATAATGTATATATTATATTTGTGTATGTTAAATATACAAATAATATAATATATCAGATGCAGATAAATGTGACAGAGGAAAAGAAAGTAGGTAAGAGTAATGATGACATGGTGATGGGTGTGGATGAGCAGGCTGCTCTTTTAAAAGGGGTGCAGAGGAAACTTCTCCCTCAGGAGGTAATATTTGAGTCTGTCCCAAGGGCAATGAGTTAGTCAGCCTAGCTACTCCCCAAGAGGAGCATTCCAGCCAGGGAAGTGCAGTTGAAAGGACATCTGGTGACAGAGGACTGGGTTTAGAGGGACTGCAGGGAGGACATGGGTTGGACTGGAGTGAGCAAGTGAGAAGAGGTAGCAGATTAAATCAGAAGTGCAGGAGGTAGTGCCTGTGAACATTGTAGGGCTTTGGCTTTGATGCTGAATGAGATTCACTAGTGCAATATTTGAATAAGGAATGATATTATGTAACCACCAAAGGTAAAATTGTTCTCTCCAGGTCAGATCTAGAACTACAGTGTAAATACAATGTGTTCTACCTACATCATCATGTATTCACTCTGGAAAACATTTCTTTAGAACAACTGTTTTTTGGGTCTTTTTTCCTCTCATTTCTTTTCAGTTATTTGTGCTTATTTTTACCTAATGAAATATGTAGTATATCTTTCACATGCTGCTACTTCTCATCACTTAAATTAACATGATCAATTCTCATCACAGGCCAACTAGCTATGCTTTTTTTTGGTACAGTTATTTCAGTAGATACATTGTGAGGATTTTAATAACATTTTACCACTTTAATACCAATTCATCTCTATACCTGAAGTGAAACTCTCTCAATACATGTACTTGCCATTAGTTGATACCTAAACTCTAAAACTATTTAAATTTTCTTTGATTTCATAAAGCAATCAAAACTTTATTTATTATAGATCTGATCTCTATATAATAAAATAAAAATAAAAAGGAAAAAAGATACAATTTCTTATCAATAAATATTCATCTGGCACTCAGTAGGTTTTTACTGTCCTGGCATGGTATCCTGTGTTGATATAAGCTTTGTGCTAACTAAGGTATTGGGCACATAGGGGTCTCAAACCAGTTTGGCTGATGAATGATCATGTTTTTGTTCAAAGAGAAGAATCATAAAGGACAATCAGGCAGTTGGTGTATTTTGCACAGAAATTAACCTTGTTTGAAGTTCTGCTTCATTTTCATAGTTTATAAGATATATTTGGAGTAAATAAAGTTTTCCATCAAAACAAATCCCCAGGCCAAAATAAAACCCAGTGTTCACTTGTCAGGAAGACATCCATTTCTATGAGAAAAACTGCTGAATTTTCAATGTGCTTGATTGTACTATTTTCAGATCACACATTGACAAGCATTTTGCCCTGAAGATGGTATGGTCAAGCCTGTTTAAAATTCATAGGTATTTTTCTCCTTACCAAGATGAATAGCTCAGCATTGAACACTTTATGTAGGTTAAAGCACCCCTCCCCAAATTTTAAATGTTCCTGGCAGCCTTCTTATCATGTAACCTGAACAACTTTGACAACATTTCCCTACTTGCCAGAATCTCATTACTACTGGCCAAGGTACACCATTTAATTTAAGATTTGCACACTGTGTTGGTCTCTTGCATGTGAACTTTCACTTTCCCTGTAAACTTGTGGAGTGGGATTCATTGATTTGAAGTTAATCTTTTATACTTTTCTATAAATATATACAGCATTACAAAATATTGATCTAGGATTGATCTTTAAGAATTCAAATTGGGTTGTTATAAAGTTTAAGCCTTTTATCATATAGATAATGTTGTCATTCAAACTTACTATTGTTTTAAAATCTGACCTGGAAAATTTTGTTGTAAGAAGTATCGTTTAGCTGGTTTTGCAGACCCTAAGCAAAGGCAGACACTTTTCCATTTATGACAAAAGAAAGGTCAACCAGTTTAGGGACAACAGAACTTGAGACTTTTGAACACTAATAAAGTGTATGATGAAAACCTTGGGTTTACACTCTGAAAATAGAACTTTATAGATTACATAGATTTAAAAACTTATTAATAAGCATACACATATACATCTTCTAAAAGGATATACAACAGACTACTATAATGAATTTGTATGTGTATATAAATTATATATATAAAAATATATTATATATTTATATATAAAAGAAAAAGGTAAGAATCCCTGGTCAGTATGGTTTAGAGAGGAGATCAAAATCCAAATATTTACATGTTTAACCTAAATGAATGAAGTGTCCAGTGTGGAAATGTGACAACTGCAGTGATCATGTCTCATCTACCCATTGTGCCATGCAGAAAAAATTCCAGATTTTCCAAATTTTTTTTATTCTACCAATAAAGCCAATATTCCTATTTTAAAATTAAATAACATTATTGCATTCATTTTCTATTACTGTATAAGAAGTTACCACACAACCTAGCACCTTAAACAACACTCATTCATTAGTTCTACAGGTCAGGAATAAGTTAGCTCATCAAAAATTCTCTGCATATGGTCTTATAAAGCTGAAATCAAGGTGCTGATCAGACTGGTCTCTGGGAGGTTCTGGGGAAGAATCTACTTCAAAATGTATTTAAGTGTTTGACTGAATTCATTTCCTTGTGGTTATAGCGTGTGATTCCTGTTTCCTTGCTGGCTGTCAGCTCGGGGTTTTACTGGGCATGTAGTGTCTATCCGCATTCCTCATGATAGGGCCCTCGCATCTCCAAGTGAGCAACAGCAGGTCAAATCCTTCTCATACTTGGAACCTCTGTGACTTATGCTGCTGCCAGCCAGAGAAAATTAGAATGTTTAAAATTCCTTTTAAAGGGTTCACGTTGTTGTTGGCAAGAAGGTTCTGGTCTTGTCGCAGAAAGAATTCAGAAACAAGACATGGAGGTCAAGAAAGTAAAGCAAGGATTTATTAAGGAATAGATAGTACGCTCTCAAGGAAAGAGCAGGCAGACCCAGGTAGGTAACTTCCCCGAGTTTCTTTGGCAAGCTGGTTATATGGGTGTAAAAATGAATGGACAGAATATTCATTCGCAGGAATGGGTTTGGGGTAATCTTTCCTGATCTTCACCCCAGCTCCACCTTCCTAGGGGTGAAGGGAGGGATTTCTTGTCCTTATTTACTCTTGATTGGGAAATCAGATGAGGTCATGATGAACAAAAAGCTGCATTCAGACAGAGGCCATAATGAACCTCTGTCCAAATACACAAATTGTGATGATTTTAACAAACCTTTTCTGCCATTTGGCCTGTGTCCCCCTTTCTCTGCTCATATCTAGCTAACTACCTGCTTTAACAATGTGATTAGATTGTACCCACCTAGATAATCTCCTTATTGATTAGCTAAAAGTTAACAGATTAGAAACCTTAGTTACATCTGAAATATCCCTCACATCAGAAAAATCTCTTTTGCCATTTAAGGTAACATATAGTCATGGCTGTGATATCTATCATAGTTCAGTCTTGGAGATTTAAGTGGGAAATTTTCGAAGTGGGGATGCTGTTTCAGAATTCTACCTACCACAATTCCCTAAGACACATTATGAGCTAAACAAAACAAATTTTCATAGAATATGAGGTATGTTTTAGACTTCTGAGAGCAGGATGTTTGCCCTTGTCCACCCATACTTACTTCCTCATTCTAGAGATGCCTCGGTATGTGCTACGAGTCTTCTGGGATCTTATATTGTTCTTGACGAACATTCTCATTCTCACTTTACAATGTTGCCTGTTTGCTTTGACTTTTTATTTCTGAGTTTACAATCTTTAAATCTTCAAACGTCTAATGACCACTTATGTTTCTTAAGTATAACATTTTTATAACAAATATTACTCTGTGCTATTCTCTACAAAGAGCTGGCTGCCTGGACTTTTGGAAATTCTGGTAAAGGCTTTGTCTTATTTCTTTGGCTTCCAAGTGTTCTTTCTACAAAAGAAACAATTATTTTACTTGTGTTTTCTGCCCTATTGTTCTTTGTTCTTCTGGAGCAACTAGGAGTTTTACTTGCATTTTGACATAAGAGGTCACTTCTGATTTAAGCCTTAAATGAAAATAGATTACTCTCTCCCAACCTTCACCATCTGTAGGTGACCTTGTCTTCTACTTCTCAGAAAAAGAAAAGCAAGAATCCATTAGTTGAGGGGAAAACACTCAACTTGCTATCAACAAGTCTCTCCATCTCTACCTACATTCCCCACTTATAATGTACGTCTCTTGTATGCCAAGTACTGTTCTAGTCCATGAATAAAAAACTATGGCCAAAAATATAACCCTTCTGTCACTGCTTCAAAGGTTGCAGAAGACAGCAGACAGTAAATAAAGCAATTCAGTGTGTATAATGTCAAGTTGGATAAGTATATGAGGAAAAAAGATAATAAAGTAGGACGAGAAACAGAAAATAGTATCATGGTCGGATGAGGAGGGTTGTTCTGTTAAATGTGGTGTCAGGCAAGTCCTCTCCAAGAGAGTAATAACTGGGAGAAGGCTTGCAGGTAAAGAGGAAATGAACAGTCAGCACTTCTCAGGGAGGGGCTCCCAGTCAGAGAACAGGCTTCCTGTTCTCTGAAGCTGAAGCATGTCTAATGTATTTGAGGAAGAGTTTGGAGGCTCATTTGGTTACAACAAACTGTTGAAGAGAGAAAAAGAGAGTAACAGAGTCTGGATTGTTCAGGAATTTGTGTGCCATAGTAAGGACTTTAGCTTTAATTCTGAGTGAAATAGGAAGTCATTGGAAGATTTTAATCAAAAGGTAATGTGATCTGATGTCGTTTTTAAGGAATCACTTTGGGTGCTGTTGAAAACACAATGTAGGCAAAAGACAGAAGCAGGGATATTAAATGAGTGCCGCAGCAATGATCCAGAAATTGTGTTGGTCAATATTGCTGTCATATTTTTGGTATAAAATCTGGGGAGAAAATCATTGCAATCTGGGTTTAAACTTTTCACAGAAAAGAGGTAACTGGAAACCATACGTGAATTTTGTATTTTTTATAGCTCAGTGTTAAATTTTATAATCTAGGTTGAGTTATAAGAAATGACAATGTAAAATTCCAAAGCACTTCATTGTTTCTAAGGAGAAAGACACATAAGTTTTTCCTTATTAAAAGGGATTAGCCCAATAACAGTATCCTTGAAGATAAGAATGATTTTCATGACTGAGCATTGATTTGACTCTCAACATTTCTCTAATCATTCTGACTATTGAACATGAGTGAATACTAACTACATACACAATGCCAGTAACTTAGTGCAGATCAACAACAATTCTCGGGTAGATAATTATTGAACAAGTGTCTAATTGGTCTTCCTGTCATCCATTCATTCTTCTGAACAACAGAGAGAATTATTCTTCTAAACCCTAAAGTACTGCTCTACTTAAAATCTTTATCTGGTCCTCTCTGCAGAAAATTTGAATTCCTTAAAATGTTGTAAATAATCATTCATGATCTTATCACTTTCCTTCATAAATACTTTTAGAATCCCCTGTGCCTTCCCTGGTAGCACCAATTAGAATAAAATAAATCAGTTTATATAAGTTATTAGTTCTGTTAAAGTATATATGTTTATTACCGAAATGTATTAGACATTTTAAAATTATTTTGAGTAGACCAAAATCATTGGTCTGTATTTATATATGTATGTAATTAAATAGATATTTATGACTACCTATAGATGTTCTAATTCTAATATTCTAATATTATTTGTTTACATTATCTAGACTTAATTGTACAGCTCTATGTATTATAAAGTTAAGTACACATTTATTTCAAACCAAATACTAAATGTATTTGAGAAAATAGTAGATTAAAATCAAGTGCCCTTTTAAGTACGCTATGTTGAAAATTACGTACACCGCAAGCTGATTCTAATAGTATTCACTATAAAACAAAAAATATGAATTTGACCCTTTTTAGATCAAATTTAAGATAATAGGCTACTGAGATAACAAATTACCATAATTATGATTTGGCTTCACCTACAAAGCAATTCCATGCTGGAATTTGGATGGCAACTTTAAAATCTGTTGTACTTTCTAATGCATTTGAACACCATTGTGGGATTTATTTCTTCAAAGACATTGTTCTTGTCTACAAGGAGTAAGCATAGATGAGCTTACTCTATTAATAGAGTCCTGAAATAAATCATTGTGACCCACATAACTTGCATTCCCTTTCAGAAATGTGTGTAATTTCTCAAGGGATCACGTGAAAAGCTGCAGAGTGCCAAACAGCACTATATGTCTAGATGATAATATCTATAGATTCATCCAGAAAAAAAATGTGATACAGATACTATGGGAATGGAAAATAGAGCATTTAAGGTCACTTTGGTGGTGATGAGAGTGCTGAGTTGGATAGCTCTGCGGGTCACATCTAATGTCATGCCATATGATTCTTTGTCTCCATCTGAAATGATGAGATTGGCCTCATTATCTTGGAATTAATAGGGCATCATAAACTAGAGATTCAGGATTAAAATTTTGAAGTCAGAATCACATTAAGTAGTGTATTATTCGATTTCATGTATATTGTGAGCAGAAATGTTTTTCCCCAAACCTGTATTTAATATGCTAGTTTAGAGAAATCTATGAATGAAATATTTAATTATTGGATTTCATATTTTTGAGTTATAACTTTGTGCCAAACTTTTTCTCTAATATGTTTCTCTAATATGTCTTTGCAGACATACTTTCAAATGTAGCTACTGGAAATGGGTCTTTTCCTTTTTATCCTCATCAATTGTATTAAATTTGGTTGGTTACAAATATTTTGCATTACATGTCATCATGGGCTATCATCTGTCTATCTAGGTAGATAGATGCATAGGTAGACTGCCTCCTCTAGATAGATAGAAGATAGATAGATAGATAGATAGATAGATAGATAGATAGATAGATAGATAGATAGATAGTTGATAGATTGGATAAAGAGTAATTACAAAACACTATATATATACTTTGAATCCTTGCCATGCTTCAAAATTTTTCACCACCATACTCATGTTCCAGATCATAGAAAAAAGGAAAAAGCAGATGTGAAAACCACTCTTATTCTTTTTAAGTAAAAACCTGCCAAAGTCTGATTGTTAGTTTCTGTTGTTCAGGAGATAGTGCTATATAGCAAGGAATACTAGGAAATACAGTCTTCACCCTTTATAAATATGTGACCAGATAAACCTGAGGATTTTAATGCTAAATATGAGAAGAAAGAATGGATTCATATTTGGGAATAAGGGGCAATCTCTGCACAGACTTATGTCCCCAGACTATTGAGGACAGGATGCAAAATAATAATAATTATGACAAAATACCAAAGATAGAACTGAAGGAATTTAAATAAAATGGACAGTGATCTAGATCATTAAACTATGTAATAATATTTAATAAAAAATAGCCTCTGCTATTTCTCTTCTCTGGCTTAAGAATGCCTATTGGAAAGATACTGAAATTGCTGAATATGCTATTAATGTCACTTAACATTTCACTCATATTTTTTCTGTTTTTTTTTTTCTCTTTTTTTCTGTGTTTTGGGGAAAACTTTAACTTCACTTTTCCAGTGAATAACTTTAATTTTTATCCTGTATCTGTCCTATTATTCAACCCACTTATTAAATACAGTTTAAAAATTAGCATCATATGATTAAACTGCCACATTTTATAGTATCCTGTTTTGTTTATTAATTTGATAAGTATAATACTTTTCACTCCTTACCTGAATATCAATGATATTTAGTTTAGAACTTTAACTTCATTATCTTTATAATTTCAACTGATATAACAAATTGATTAATTCTCAGTGATTAATTTTGACTTCAGTGTCCTCAGACTGTTGATTTTCCTCAAAAAATTGTTCACCATCTTTTTAAAAGGGTTCAATTTGACCACATTTGGAAACTAGATTCTGATTTCTCAGTCTAAATCAGAATCCCTGTCTGCATGATGATGTTTGGATGCTAAATCTGATTACAGGCACTTTGCCTCCAGGGCATGTGAAAGCACTAGAGTGATAATGAAAGACACATGGAGTCTGGGAACAGGACCAAAGTATCGCCCTGGGCCCTGTCCAACATCTCTATTGTCACAACCATTTCTGCATCTGTGATAACTCCCATGACAGAGAGTTCCACCTGGGGCTTGCCTGCAGTCTGGTGTTCCATGTTGAATTCTACTACTCCAAAATGAGGGGAAATGCTAAGTGGTTTTGTTGCCCTATGAGTAATTTCCTAGTGGAAGACCCTTGATTCTCTAAGCATCAAATTTCTTACTTTGGGGCAGAGTTTCTCAGCCCCTGCAGGGCTTACATTTTGGGCCAGGTAATTTTTTGTTGTGAAGGGCTTTTCTGGAAATTTTAGGACTTTCTTCAGACTCCCTGACCTCTAGGGTCTAGATGACACTAGCACCCATCACCCCATTTCCATGCCTAGTAATTACAACTGAAAATGTCTTTAGACATTGCCAAAGGTCCTGTAGGAAGCAAAACAGCCCCAGCTGAAAACCAGTGCTTTAAGGATTATACAGGGGTAGGGGGAATGGAGAAGTGGGGGAGAAGATTACTCATAAAAAACATGTTTTGTGGCAAGATATATTGTTGTCACGCTGGGGTGCTTGGTGCTTATCTTCTAATTTTGTGTCAATCATTTTGTTTTCAGTAAATTCTGACTCATCTTGCTATTAAGAGCCACTGTTCCAGAGTTTTCCGGTTACCTGCTTTTACATAATTAACTTCACATCATCATTTTATAACACTGACCTCTTATAATTCTCTTTTCCCTTCAATTATAGAGCACATTCCCTCCTTATTTTTCTTCTGTGCCATTTCTTCTTTGCTTCCGCAGTGTTGCCTTTTTTCCAACACTCCAGAGCCTCCCCTCCAGTCCCAGTTTGCTCTGGATACTTCTGCTCTGTGGCCATAGCACCCTGAGTCTATACTCTTTGACTGCAGGTTCTGGAGTGAAAAAGCCTAGATGTAAAATATATGGGCTCAGCAAGTCTTAAAATGATCTAAGGCTCATTTTTCCACAAGTGAGGTGTGGGTTTGTAATAGACACCTCATCATGGGGATTTTTTTTTAAATGTTGCATGCAATTCACTTAACACAGATGCTATTACATAGTAAGTACTCCATAAATGTTGAATTGTATTTGCATAGTACTTATGATTTTCCATTGAAATTGAAGAGTTGCTTGTGTCTCCACTAGATTCTTAGTTGTTTGAGAGCTAAGATTTTGGGCTTTTTAGATATAACATTTCAAATTACTAACGTATTGTCTAGTCCGTAAGAGACTTTGACTCATGTATATGTACATATAATGAACAGAGTTACCTAAGCCTGAATTAAAAAACTATTAGGATAATTAAGAATGAAAAATTATTTCATGTGTCATTAATATTTAACTTTCCCAGAACTGTCCTTGATAAGTCAATTAATGTGTAAAATATGCCAAATTACAACAATAAATGTTCCTTTCCTTGGATTATTATATTTCTCATATTTGACAAAAAGGACTAATACTTTAATTGTCTAACAAAAATATTTAAACATTTAACAAAAAATGGTAATTTTTTAAATCTTCAAAATGTGAACTTAAGAAGACTCTTACACGTAAAGCAATACTATAATAATGACACTATTAATAATGTAAAATGCATTTTTATTCTTTGCAACAAGTATTAATTATAAGAGATTTCCCTAGACTATGAAGCATTTAAATATGAGTCACATATATCCCCTACTCTTAAGTAGTTCACAATTTAGAAAGAAAATCATTTATTGAAAATAAAGAATGGATTGGAAGAGAATAATCTTGGACTACAAAGAAAAGAGAAATTAATTTAACCACAGAGTCTCAGGTAAACTTGATAGGGTCAATTTGACTCAAGTTTGACAAATGGTAAAATGTTTTCCAGGAATAAAATGTACATTAGTTGTAGGAAAAAGACTTGAGTCAAGGTATGAATTGTAGAAAAGCAGTTCATATCCACGAAATGTAGTTCAGGGAATGAGTGTAGAATTTGTGAAAGGAGACAGTGGAAAGAGACGGCCAGAGAGATTATAATCAGTTCCTATGGGACATTGAAGAAGAGGATGGAGGTGAGAAAGCAGGGGAGGCTGATCAGCAGGAACTGATGATGACATCAGTCAGCAGCCCATGATCTAGAATGAAGGATCAATGAGGCAAATTGAGAATAATTTAATAATTTACACATTTGCATGTAGGTGCTGAAAGACTGGTACTTGTCATTTTAATTGCTATAAAGTTAATATTGAGGCAAAAAAGAAACAAATCAACTCATTATTAGGACTAATTCTATGAAAGTCTCTTAAAGAAAATATTTTGATAGATTTTCCTAATCTAGTAGAGATAGGGAATAAAATATGGACAAAGATAGAAAAGATTGTGGTTAGATGAAATGGATCTTTGCAAAACATCAGAAACTTTTAATCATTATAATGTGTTACAGTTAGAAACTGATGAAAAAGTGATATGCTTTAAAAGCCCATGAAAAATGTTTTCCTAATGTTTCATAACATCTGTATGTTTATCAGCAATTCCCAGCAATCTGTATGGCAAAATATAAATATGAAGATATCACAATTCTTAAAAAGCTTGGAATAACTTTCACTGATTGTTGTTTTATTTAACACTATATCATAGAGTTTATATTAACATTAGCAGTGCTAAGCTTTTTTTGCAAGCAGATGAGATAGCATTATGTATTTAATGATATCTTGACAGTATATTGATGATTGTGTAGCAACATGTATATGGGGAGATAAGCATTTTTAATCTGCTGTCAGATTAAACTAGTTGAAGAAAAATGTGCTAGAATGTTCCACTGTTACTTTATATGTCTTTGACATCGAGCTTCAGAACAGCAGAATTCAGTGACTTATAGCCTGGTCTACTTTAAATGTTTGTAAAGAAATGTATGATTCAATTAAGTTTCCAAAGGCTTATTTCTGTAGACAAAGTACATTGTCAATTGCTGGATGTCTGTTGACACAAATATGAAGTCATAGTTATGGTTACATTCTTATTTGCATGCAACAACTCTTTCGTTTTTAACAACTTTATTTTTTAGAGAAATTATAGGTTCACATCAACTTCAACTGAAGGTACTGAGATTTCCATGTACCCTCTACCTCCACACATGTGCAGCCTCTCCCATTATCCACATCCCCTACCAGAGTGGTTCATTCAGGACAAGTGATGAACTTGCACTGACACATCATTATCACCCAGTGTCCATAGTTTACATGAAGGCTCACTGTTGATCTTGTACATTCCATAGGTTTGGTGAATGTACAGTGACATGTTTCCACCATTATAGTATCTTACAGAGTAGTTTCACTGCCCTGAAAATCCCCTGTGCTCCATCTCTTCATCTCTCCTTCCCCTGTACCAGCTCCCTTTAAATGGTGTAAATAAATAACATGATAATCTTTTATATAGCAGTAGTACCAAAATAAGAAAGGTAAAATGGATAAAATAAAATAAACAAATCATGGCCATTCCTGTGGAAGTGATGAATTAGTGTAATTGTATCTTAACAAATGTTAATGATAATTTATAGATCAACAGATCTTTATGATGATTTAATGCTTTTATAAAAATGAAAAAGTCCTAAAATTATAATTCTTTGCCACGATTCTTATGCCAGAATTATAAAGATATAAAATGCAACCTGAAAAAATGGTAGCATATTACAGTAATGTATGCCTTTGCCATTTTAACAGTAGTGCCAGAATTTCAGATATTTGTTTTGTTGGATGAACAAATCATTTGAAGCATCGGAACAGTTAATTCAATTGCAAGTAGTGTTGCCGTTTATTTGAAAAATAAATATTTATTTTAATATAGATTAGAATTAATTTTCAATTCTGTTTTAGTCATGCATAAAACCATGTATGAAATATAGTAACAAAAACAAAGCATCTCAATGTCATATAATCTGTCTCAAATAGATGCTATTTAAGTATATGTTCTTTGACATTGCCATTGGAATTTAAGTCTACCAAGACATAATTTTCCTCAAAATTTAATCAGAGTTCTTTCAAACACCAAAGTTAAAAATAACTGCTATTTTTTATATTGATTTAGGCCTCATTGAATCCCATAGAGGTTTTAATGTTACATACATATTATATGTACATATATACATATGTATAATATGTAATGTATATATAATATATATGCAATAAAAACATGAAAAAGGAATATAAACATAAAATTGAAGATGCAGACAAAAAGTAAATTTAGTTTTGAGTCCCACTCAGATGTAAAATGTGGAATGTGAGCAAAAATGTTTTAGTCTCTTCCTGTAAGCTTTTAAAAACAAAATATGAATCATCATAATTTATAGAATTAATGTTAAGTAAAAAGAAAATTATGTCAATTCCAGAGAGGGACCTTCAAAACATCTCTCTAATCAATTTTGTTCTTTCTCTGTCTTACACTAGCACAAGTCCCAGCATCTTGCATGTAGACTATTAAAGTAGCTTCCTAATCGGTGGTCTCCTTTCACTTTTCAGAACTCCTATGCATACATAGATTCTCTACTGAAGAGTTTGATTCTTTAAGAATGAGCATATATTATGTCATTTCTTTCCAACAAACTTCCACTGGCTACCCTAAACCCTTGGAATAAAATCTGAATTTCTTTATCTCGTGTGTCCATACACTATTTGGCTTTTGAAGGTAACTATGACTCATTTAACAGTTGTCTGATCTCTTCTTCATTCCAGTTACATTGAACATTTCCACCATTCTGAAGCACTCATAAAAGCCCTTAAATCAAGGACCTGACACTTGCTATCTGCAAACATGCAACACACGTAATTCTGATATGTAAACGTCTTGCTTTCTTGTTTCATGTCTGAGCGGTTCAGAAGTCTTTTCTTACGAACCTTCATTTTTAAAAAGCAACCACATTTGAGTTTTGTACAGATATCACCTTCTCAGTGACGGCTTCTCTGACTACCACCTCACTCCCTCTCCAACTTCCTTGATTTATTTTTCTCCATGGCATTTGCCTCCTTCTAATATACTATTTCACTTACTGTTTCTGTTTCTGTCTTTGTTTCCTTTTTTGTCTATCTCTCCCTAGAATGAAAGCTCTTTGAGAAAAGAAATAGGATTTTTTGTCTGCTTTGTTCAGTGCTGTATCCCCAGTGCCTAGAACCGTCTCTGGCACCTACAGTTGCTAAATAAACATTTGTGGACTGAGTGAAAAAAGTAAATAGATTTTCAAAAAAGTGACCCCAGTCTTTCTCTAGTCTCCCTCCTCACCCTACTTAATTTTTCTGTATGACACTTAATGTTATCCATCATTGTACATTTATTGATTTTTTTTATCTTCTCACTGGAATTAAGCTCTGTAAGCTAAGGAACTGTTTTTATCTACTCTGATGGGACCACTGGACACAACACATATTGGGAAGTCAATAAAATTTTAGCTAATAAATGAAACAATTAATAATTGACACAAAAACATAGTTTTTTTTCTGTCACTTATAACTGAATTTATCAAAAGGTTCTCATAAGGGAGACTACAATGCCTTTCAATATCTGCAACAATTTACCTAAATGGTAAAATAGTCAAGTTTGTAAAATTGTTTAGTTTAGCGTTTGTAACTATAATCCAAGATATAATTTCAAAGCGTAACTCAAGAGAAGCCATACTTTTGTGGCAAGGCATAAGGGAAAGACATGTAAAACAATGTGATCTAAATTGCAGATTTATGCAATTCCAGCTTGGTCCCCGTATAATAAATAAATTAGAAGAATGGTTGATGATGCCCTCCATACACTGGCCATAAATTTCTCTCAAAGGGGTTTTTGATCAAAGCTTGGCAATAAAAATCTAAGGTTACATTTTGTGAAAAGACTTGGGAACATTAAATATAGTATTAAACCCATACCAAGAAGAAAATGAATTACAAATCACATAAATATATTTTATTTAAAATATTTTTCATAGTTTTGAAGTTTCAAATTCAAACTTAAAAATGATTTCTATCTTTGTAATTGTCTACTGTGGTTAAGAGCATTCCCTATAGATCTGAGCTGACTTTTCAACAGCAAAGATATCTTTGCATGGAAGACTAATATCAAAAATGATGTAGAAGTGTGGAGGCACTGTAGAACATTAATTTATTCCACGTTGGCAACTGCTTCTGAATTTTAAATCTCATCTTAAAAGCCGCTCAAGATTCTATCTAAATATGGAGTCTCTAAATATCTTAGTTAGAAGTATGTTTTTTAAACTCAAAATTTGATTATTAGAAAAATAAAAATAAAAGTTACAGATTTTATGATAAATGGTGTTTCTCTTTCCACCTTGCCCTTTATACATTTATTCCTGGTACTTTTTTAAATATAATAAAGCCCTCAAGGTCAGCATCATATTTCTTATGCTAACTTTTCTTATTGTGGGCAGTAAAGAAAAAGGCTGTCATTTTTTTCCACACAGCCCCATTTCTGGATTGGCCAAATGTAAGAAGAAAAAGCTTCAGAATTTATTCTAATGGTTAAAATGATTATAGTTTAAAATCTGATCAGATAGAAAATCCAAAGTTTTTCTTAAAGTAGGTATTTCTTTTACAAGGCAATTAGAGCTACAAGTAATCCATCAATATTTAATGATGAATCTCAGTGATATAAAGCAACAGAGAAATGATGGTGATATGTGCTGAAGATACCATGGATGATTGCTTTAAAATTGTAGTCAATAGAGTCACAATACTAACTTGATATTTTGCTAGAGTATTACCCTTAAATACTACTATTTTTATAGGTAGCAAAAATAATGGAAATGACAGTCTTGTCTGCATTTGTTAATCTTTTATTTTCCTTAATTGCTTTTTCTCGAAGCCAAACAGAAGTATTGGGGACTGAACCCAGGACCTCATGAATGCTAGGCAGGCACTCTGCCAATGAGCTATCTCCCTCCCCACATTCTGTATATTTTAAACAGCATTTTTGTTTGTTGTGATATTCAATGTAACATCAGTTTCATGAGCTGCATCACACAAAAAAAGGGAGAACTCTATAAAGCTGTAATATCTACACTATATTCCTCATTTTGGATAGTCACCAACACATTAGCACATTAAATGTTATTAAAATTTTGGGGATATTCCAATTACTGAAGAAAGACAACCCGATTTACGTGTCATGAAAGTTATTATTGTCCTTGGAATGCAAACTAACTGGGAAATGGAGATGGAAAGTCTTCCTCTCACATACATTAAAAAAAAAAAAAAAGCACTCTTGAACAACACAGAGGTTAGGGGGACTGACCCTCCATGCAGTGGAAAAATCTGAGTGAAATTACAGTTGGCCCTCTGTATCCAGGATTCTGCATTCTTGAATTCAACCAACGTCTAATCTTGTAGTACTGTAGTATTTATTGAAAAATATCAATTTATAAGTGGACTTGCACAGTGAAGACGCATGTTGTTTAAAGGTCAACTG
The DNA here is from genome assembly GCF_048773025.1 of Camelus bactrianus. Taxonomy (NCBI): domain Eukaryota; kingdom Metazoa; phylum Chordata; class Mammalia; order Artiodactyla; family Camelidae; genus Camelus; species Camelus bactrianus. The sequence goes on from NC_133540.1 coordinate 40,185,622, forward strand.
CATATACACACACTTGCTTTACTTTCTGTAATGTCTACTCTCTTAAAAATAAAAACTTTTAGTCATTTTACAATGTTGTATCAAATTCTAGTGTAGAGCACAATTTTTCAGTTATACATGAACATATATATATTCATTGTCGCATTTTTTTTTCGCCATGAGCTACCACAAGATCTTGTATATATTTCCCTGTGCTATACAGTATAATCTTGTTTATCTTTCTGCATTTTAAAATCCCAGTCTGTCCCTTCCCACCCCCCGCCCCCTTGGCACCCTCAAGTTTGTATTCTATGTCTATGAGTATGTTTCTGTTTTGTATTTATGGGTTTTTTTTTTTTCAGATTCCACATATGAGCGATCTTATATGATATTTTTCTTTCTCTTTCTGGCTTACTTCACTTAGAATGACATTCTCCAGGAACATCCATGTTGCTGCAAATGGCGATTGTTGTCGGTTTTTGTGGCTGAATAGTATTCCATCATATAAGTATACCACCTCTTCTTTATCCAGTCATCTGTTGATGGACATTTAGGCTGTTTCCATGTCTTGGCTGTTGTAAATAGTGCTGCTATGAACGTTGGGGTGCAGGTGTCATCCTGAAGTAGGGTTCCTTCTGGATTTATGCCCAGGAGCGGGATTCCTGGGTCATATGGTAAGTCTATTCCTAGTCTTTTGAGGAATCTCCATACTGTTTTCCACAGTGGCTTTCCTTGCTTCCTTCTCCCAGTCTTAATTATTTAGATGTCTTCTTTTACAATTTTGTCTTTAATCTTTTTGTAATTCATGGCAGTTATCTCCTTTCCAGTCATGAGTTTCTCATTTTTGTAGCATCCTGCTGCTTTTCTATTTAGAGTAGACCTGTCAATATTTCTTTTAGCATGGGTTTAATGTTGCTAAACTTTTTTAGTTTTTGCTTGTCTGTGAAGTTCTTTATCTCTCCTTCTGTTCTAAAGGATAGCCTTGCTGGATAGAGTATCCTAGGCTACATCTTTTTTTCATTCAGGACTTTGACTATATCTTGCCACTCCCTTCTGGCCTGTAGTGTTTGTGTAGAGAAATCAGCTGAGAGCCTTACGGGGGTTCCCTTGTAACTCACTCTTTGTTTTTCTCTAGCTGTCTTTAGGATCATTTCTTTATCCTTGACTCTGGCCATCTTGATTATGATATGTCTTGGTGTGGGTCTGTTTGGGTTCTTCCTGTTTGGGACCCTCTGAGTCTCCTGTACTTGGATATCTGATTCCTTTAGGTTTGGGAAGTTTTCAGTCATGATGTCTTCAAATACCTTTTCAATCCCCTTTGTTCTTTCTTCACCTTCTGGAACCCCTATTATGCGTAGATTGGCACGCTTTATATTATCCTATAGGTCTCTTAAATTGTTTTCCTTGTTTTTTATTTGTTTTTCTCTCAGCTGTTCTGATTGGGTGCTTTCTGTTGTCCTGTCTTGTAGGTCACTTATTCGTTCCTCTGCATTATCTAGCCTGCTTTGTACAGCCTTTATATCAGCTCTCATCTCAGCAAATGAGTTTACTAATTCTACTTGGTTCTTCTTTATAGCTTCTATTTCATTTTTGACATATTTTATATCTCCTAACACTATTTCTTTAAGTTCCTTCAGTACTTTGATCAGTCCTTTTTTGAGATCTTGATCTAGTAGGCCATCAATGTCTATTTCCTTGATCATGCTTTCAGGGGATTTCTCTTGATCTTTTAATTGGGAGTGGTTCCTCAGCTTCTTCATATTGCTCATATCTCTCTGGCACTGTGGCTTAAGGAGTATCAGTTATCTAGTTCTCCTGGAGATGGTGTGCTCTTAATGATTTTATCGAGAGGTCTTTGTGTCTTCGCCCTGTTTTGCGAACTCAGCTTGCTGTTTTCAGAGGCCCTCTGTTGGCGCCTTCATCTGCGCTGCTCCCAGTGCCTGTCAGCTAGCAGTTTGCGCCTCTCCTAACACTGGGTCAGGTGCTGAGCCCTTACCCAGTTGGCGGGTGGGTCACTCCCCCTCCTGATGCCACAGTCAGATGCTGCGCTCCGGTGAGGCAGGTGGGCGGATTGTGCCCCCTCCCAGCACTGTGGTCAGGTGCTGCCTTCCTGCCAGGAAGGTGGGGGGCCGCCCACCCTCTCCCGGTGCCAGTCGCTCCACTGCTCTGTGCATGTGCCCACTCCGCCTCGGGTCAGAGCTCTGAAGTTGGGCTCGAGGAAGACTGCAGTACGGCCCCGCCCCTGCTCTGTGCCAAATCTCAGCTCCTTGTTTGTCTTGGCCTGGCCGGCGTGAGTTCTCTGAGGTGCCAGGGCAGAAAGATCCTATCTGCCTTGGGCTGTAAACAAGTCTCAGTCCTGCCTAGGAGGTTGCGGAGCCCCGGGGTATGGATTCAGGGCTTGGCCCCACCCCAACCTGGGTGCTGCGCACAGGAGATGGTGGCTGTGGCTGCACCCTGCCTCTCTTCATGGGAGAAGCGCCAGTAATGGCGGCGCAGGTCTGAGGAGACAAAGGCTACGGCGCCCTTCCCCCTAGGGCACACCAGCCGTGTTGCTTTGCTTTTTTCACAATTTATGGGGGACTGAGGTTGTTCTGCTCCATATCCCCTCCCAGCCACGGTGCGCAGCACCCTGCAGTCCCCCAGGGCTGTCTCAGTGCAGCTGCCCCAGTCCTCCGCCCGGCTCCGGAGGCCTGTCTCGGCCCCCAGCTGCCTGCTCACGTCTCGGGCTGGGTGTCGTGGGGACCCTTTGTGCCCATTTAACTCAGTTCTGTTGGTCAAGGGGTGCTCAAGGCAGATCTGAGCCTCGGAGGCTCCCCCTCCGTCCCGCTGGCCTCTCCGTTGGAGGGGGGAGACCCAGCGAACGAGCGCCAGCCCTCCTTTGCAGCTCCCTCCCTGCAGGACCGGTCCCGCACTGTTTTGCTTTTTCTTCTTTCTTTTTTCCTTTTCTCCTACCAGAGTTTTTGCGTCTTTGTCTTTCGAAGAGGACGATGTTCTGTCGGAGTTCGGCAGGTGCTCTGGTTGACTGAGTGGGTCCGTAGATGTGAGTTTTGGTGTATTTGTGGGAGAGGGTGAGCTACGAGCATCCTTCTACTTCGCCACCTTGCTCTAAAAACTTTTATTTTATTTTTAAGTTTTTATTAATACTTCTTTCTAATAGAGGGTGTATTTGCAATGTATAGCCAAAAGTAAGAATAGCTACCTCTTAAAGAAAATTCAATATGCATTAGGTACTGGGCAGAATTCTTAAAATGTGTATCACATTTTAGTCTCTTTAGAATTCTACCAAATGGAGGAACTGAGGCTTGGTGATATCAACTAACTTGGTCATGGACACTCAGCATGTCATCAGTGGAGCTTAGATAGGGTAACATTGAAGTATTATTTCCAAACACTACAGTATGTGGTCTCTAAGATCTCAGGTAAATCCATTAATTTATCAGATGTTTATTGAGTACTTACTTTGTACCAGGTACTGACTGTTCTAAGTGCTGTTGAGAGGGGAGACACTATTAAAATCTAATAATAAAGCTATGAACAAAATATACAAACAAACAAACTAGCTTTTGTGGAGCTTAATGAAGAAAAACGTACAATGCAATGAATACTTTGCAGGGTATTTTAGAAGGTATAAGCTTTGGAAATGCATAAAAATGGATAAGGAGGGCCAAGAATGATAAGGGAAGGGTAGTGGTGAGAGGGACATAATTTGGATATAAAAATACACTTTTCTAATTTACAGAATGGAAAACTAGCAGTTGATGAATTATTCAGGTTACAATTCTTATATCTCTTATTCTGGTTAAGTGTTTAATTTATGAAGTAAAGGAAGAGTAGAAAAAGACATACTGCTACTTATTTATTTTTACTGGTAAAAAATATGTATTCCCCATTTTAACCATTTATAAGTGTACAGATCTGTGGCATTGAGTACATTCATAATGTGGTGTAACCATCACCCCTATCCACCTCCAGAACATTTTTTGTCAGAACATTGTCATCATCACAGAAACTCTGTGTCTATTTAACAGTCATGCCCCATTTCCCCCTCTCTGCAGCCTGTGGTAACAACTACTCTACTTTCTGTGCCTGTGAATTTGGCCTATTCCAAGTACCTCATATAAGTCATGTCGTACAATATTTGTCCTTTCGGTCTGGCTTATTTTGCTTAGCACAAGATCATTAAGGTTCATCTATATTGTAGTGTGTATCAGAATTTCACTGCTTTTTAAGGCTGAATAATATTCTATTCTATGTATATACTCCATGTTGTTAATCCACTCATCCATCACTGGACATTTGGGTTGTTTCTGCCTTTGAATTTTGTTAATAATCCTGCTATGAACATAGATATACAAAAGTCTGTTCATGTCCCTGCTTTTAGTTCTTTCTGGTATGTAATCAAAAGTGGAATTGTTGGCTCTCATGTTAATTCTATGCTTAATTTTTATGAAGAACCATCATACATTTTCCACAGTGGCTGTACCATTTTGCATTCCCACCAGTAATGCACAAGGGTCCTAATTTCTCCACATCCTTGTCAACATTTGTTACTATGTCTTTTTTTTTAACTGCATTTATCTAATGATTTGTGATCTTGAATGTTGTTACATGTGCATTAAGCAATATTTACATGCTATAAGTGCAGTTATCATTGTGCTTATTAGCAATTTGTGTATCTTCTTTGAAGAAATGTTTATTCAAATCCTTTGCCCATTTTAATGGAATTTTTGTTGTTGTTTGTGTTTGCTGAGTTTTAGGAGTTTTTTTGTTTTGTTTTGTTTTGTTTTTACATTTTGGAGGTTAATTCCTTATGATAGATATGATTTGCAAATAATACTTCCATTCTGTGGGTTGCTTTTTCAGTTTCTTAATAGCGTCCTTTCATGAACAAAACTTTTTAATTTTGTTGTAGTAAAATTTACAGTTTTTTCTTTTTTTAACTGTACTGTTGGTGTCATATCCAAGAAATCATTGACAAACTCAATACCATGAAGCTTTTCCCTTTATTTTCTTCTAAGCATTTCATAGTCTTAGCTTTTACATTTAGGAATTTAATCCCTTTCTAATTATTTTTTGAATATGGTGTAAAGTAAGGGTCCAACTTTATTTTTTCAATAATGATACCCATTTCTCCTAGCAACTTTTGACTGCCCTTTCCTTTTTGAGTTATCTTGCCACCCTTGTCACAAATCATTTAATCATATGTGTGAAGATTTAGTACTGAGTTCTCTATTCCATTTTATTCCATGCCATTCATCTTTAAGTTTGTCTTTATGCCAGTCCAACACTGTTGCAATTACTGTAGCTTTGAATAGGTTTTGAAATCAAGAAGTGTGATTGATTTCATGAACTTTGTTCATCCTCTTCAAAGTTACTTTGAGTAGTTTGAGGTCTCTTAAGATTCCATATAAATTTTAGTATAGGTTTTTCTGCATCTGCAAAGAATACCACTGGGTTTTGATAGAGATTACATTGAATCTGTAAATTGTTTTGGGTAATATTGACATCTTAAAAATATTAAGTCTTCTAGTTTATGGACATGGAATGCCTTTCCATTTATTCATTATTTCCATTTAATGACTTTCATCAGTGTTCTGTAGTTTTCATTGCACAAGTTGTTTACTTCCTTGATTAATTTTTCCTAAGTAGGTTTTTTATTTTAAATGTTTTTGTAAGACGGATTGTTTTCTCTCTCTTTCTCTCCTTTTTTTTTTTCTTGCAGTTTTCATTGTTTGTATAGAAATGTGAATGAATGTGCTGATTTTGTGTTCTAAAACCTGTTGAATATATTTACAAGGTTTAACAATTGTGTCTGTGTGTGTGTGTAATCTTTAGGCATTTTTTATTAATAAAATCATATCATCTGTAAAAAGAGATAATTTTACTTTCTTTGCAATTTGGATGTCTTTTATTTATTTATTGCTCTTTCTGAAATTTTCATGAAATGCTTGGAGAAATCACTTCTCAACTGCCTCTCTTTTTTGAAGGAGGCCTAGGAGCCCTGAATCTGACATTTACAGACATATGTAAAGGACAGGTACTTTCTGAGGGTCCTGAAGGTAAAAAATGATGAAGGTAGATGTTAGAGAGGTTCAGACAGAGCTATAAGGACTTGTGTCTGAGAGATTAGTGCCTGAGTCCAGTGGGAAGGTGCACCTGATGGCTCTGTCTCTGTACGCTACAACTCCAAGCTCTGTGATATTATAAATTCAAGAACTCTGTCACCATGGTCCCAATTATTCTGTGGTGAAATACCTGTGGAAAGTCTTGTCACACAAAGGAGATGGATTTTCTCTATTAAAGGTAAAGGGAAAAGTTTACTTTTGATTGGAAGTTAAAAAACAGATGGAAGAGGCTGATACAGCAAGTCCATTGATCACCTGTGATTAACAGAACCACTGTGACCTTAAATGGGTCTATGATAAGAGTGGCCCCCAGGTCTGGACTGCAATTACTATGAGCATTTGTGAGAAGCTCCCTCTCCATGATGATAAGAACCACAGATTCCTAGAGGGAACAACTGAACAGCAGCACCCAAGAAAGAAGATTCCTGCTAATTAAGTAGGTATAAGTTCTAAGCATTCAGAATTGAACTGTTCAATTAAATGTGAACAATTTGTAAGTAATATGGTTTAAGAAAGTAAAGACCAGGATGTAAAATTTAAGTTTACAAAGAGAGTCATTCTTAGGAAGAAGATATACAAAATTTTTCACAAAAAAAAATTCAAAATGCCCTAAATCTCTGTAATGGTTAATTTTATGTATCGACTTGGCTGAGCCATGGTATTTAGATTTTTGGCCAAATGTCATTCTGGATGTTTCTCTGAGGTGGTTTTTGCATGAGACTTTGAGAAAAGGAGATAACCCTCTAGAGTGTGAGTGGATGTCACCCAGTCAGCTGAAGACCTACACAGAACAAAAGACTGACCTTCTCCAAGCAAGAGGAAATTCTGCCAACAGACAGCCTTCAGAATGAATTGCAGCACTGGCTCTTCCCTGAATTTTAGCCTGACAGCCTATCATACAAATTTGGAACTTTTCCTCCATAATTGCATAAACCAATTCCTTAAAATAAATCTCTCTTTAGATACACATCCAATTGGTTCTGCTTCTCTCAAGAATCCTGACTGTTACAAGCTCCAAATGTAGACTAGAGACAAAGTGGACATCATAACAGCTATTTCAGGACAGATAGGAAATGCAGAGACAACTTCGGGAAGCAAGAAGATGCTAACATATAGAGCAAGAGGTTATAGTAGTAACTCACACTAAGGTGGGGAGGACAGCAATCTGTGTAATGTGGGCTCTTGCTGCCACAAGAGACTAATGAGTGCACTTGTGACAGTACCGCTCATTAATGAGTGCAGGGGAAATCAATTTAATACATAAAGCAGGATTATCAAATAAAATAGTGACTTGTAGATTCAATACAGTGGGAAACTGAATAAGTTTATTAAATGCACAGCTGATAAATTCTCCTATATAAATAAAAAGAACATTAACAGGATGAGCAAAATGATGAGAAGCAAAGAGTACATCCAGAAGAGCCAATAACTATATAAGACAAACTCCAGAAAGAAAGCACAGTGTAGATAGAGGAGAGTAATTCTCAAAGTAAAATTAAAAAAAAACAAAAAGTAATGATTTGAAAACTGACACAAACTTACAAAATGAGTCTTTCGATTACAAGACAACCAACGGAAAAAGGTGAATCCTCTCCAGTGTACCCTCCTCACCACCACTTACACACACACGAGCAGTGCTAGCATTTACTGACAATTTTATTTTTAATTTTAAGGGTAAAGAAAAAAATCCATAAGGCTAAAATATACACAATGCCTTATATTTCATACTGAAGAGGTCACATTTGTATATAAAGTTGAAAATAATGCATAATGACTCTGGTATTCAAATGTTTCCATCAAATAGTGTTTTAAAATTTTATTGTCACTTTAATTATCCAGTTATAACTACATCTGTATCTATCTACCAATCTATCAATATATCTATCTATTGATATATCTTTGCAGTTTGTCATTTACTTTTAGTTTTTCTTTTCTATTAAATTCCTGAAAAAGATACTTAGTAAATATATACATATATTCCATAATAATAATGTAAGCAGTATTCATGAATGTTGTCTCCTGAGCAGATAGAAAGGATTTATTTATTTTCCTTTTATACTTCTCACTATTACTTATTTACTTATATTACTATTATCATTATTAACTTATTATTTTACTTATTATCACATTTTTAATTTTAAGCATTTATCATTTGTACAAAAACAATCAAGTCATTATTCTTTGAAGGAAAATGCCAAAGTTTTACTCAAGGTTTTTACTCAAAAAAAAAATAGTTTTATAATCTAAAAAGAAGAGGCTAAGTGTGAAACTTGAGGTGTTATTTTTTTAGAGTTACAAAGTAATTGTAACAAAAATATAAATGATAACATAGCACAGAATATTATAATAAATTATAGTAAAATAGCAAAAATAAAACAAATCCTATAACTGTCTCTAAAAGGGCTAAAATTTTTCTGAGATCACAAACCTAAAATATAAAAATAACTAAGAAAAATTGAAAATAATCAATGGGCTAATTTCTCCTCAAAAAAAGTTTAAAAAGTCAGTGATTTTAATGATTCAAAGGGAGTCTTTAATATTTTTAATGTATAGATGAATCTTGTAGTCAAATTTTACAGTGCCAAATCATAAGAGAGGATAGGAAAGCATTCTTTTTACTTTAAGGTAGCATGATTACTTCCAAAACTTGTCATATACTGCAGAGGCAGACAGACAAAAAGAGAGTTACAGAGAAATGTTCTAAAAACTTCCAATATATGTGAAAATAATAGTTCCCATGTGATCTTTTTTCAATAATTCAATATTACTTATTTAACAGATGATCAAATCAACAGAGAAAAACAGTATAGTGTTCTCAAAAGCTGCTGTTAGGGATTGTCATATCTGTCCTTCTGCAAAGCCACCTACTTACTGGCATTAGTAATGATTTCTATTTAGAAGCTAATAGAAATTTCACTTTGTGGAATTTTCAGGTAAGAGTGAACAAAGTTTATCATCATGGAATAAAATGCTTTTCTTACATTGCTAAAATTATCAAGTTGGGATCAGTAAAAATATAAAATCTAAACTAATTCAGGTCTAAAGTAATTAGGTGAATTAATAATGATCTGATTTGGGGTACAGCAGGGATTTGTTTTTTTTTTCACTTTTGCATTGTATTCCATTTCCACCTGAGACCTTATCAGAAGGACCTTTATGGTCCATATTTTTACCGACATTCTGTTCAGGATCACTTAGGTATTCTCCAAGATGCATGAGGCTTTCTCTATAGCTCTCTCCCTCTCCTTCTTGGCCCTCATGAGAATCACCTTTCACAGTCCATTCATGGCAGTGTAGGCTTTTTCTAGTATGCATCTCAAAATTCTCCCATTCTCTGTCAATTACCCATTTCCAAAACTGTTTTCCCTGTTTTAGATCTTTGTTATAACATCCCTACTTTTCAGTGCCAGTTTTCTGTCATGGTCTGGGCTGCTAAAATAAAATACACAGACTGGGTAGGTTATAAACAGAAATGTATTTCTCACAGTTCTGGAGGCTAGGAATTCCAAAACCAAGGCTCCATCATGGTCGTATTCTGCTGAGGGCCCTCTTCCTTGTTCATACTCGGCACCTTCTTCCTGTGTCCTCACATGGTGAAAAGAGGTTAGCAAGCTCTCTGGGCTTCTTTTATAGGGAGACTAATCCCATTCATAAGGGCTCTACCTTCATGATCTAAGCACCTTCTAAATGCCTTACCTCTTAATATCATCACATCGGACATTAGGATGCCAACAAATGCATTTTGGGTGGACCTAAACACTCAGACTATAGCACACTGTGTGAGCGTATCACAAATCATCTGTCATTTGTACCAGTGACAGTGTTGTTTTCAAACTGGGACATCTGTGAATTATACAGTTATAAACATTCCAGTTCACTTCTCTTATTTTGTATAAGAATTGCTGGTTCCTCAAGTATATGTATATATGTGAAAATTAGTAGATAATACCAGAAAGTTCCCCCAAGTACTTACATCAATTTACACTCTTACTACCTTTACATGAAAGTTATCTATGCTTGTTTACTTTTGATATTTCCAAGGGTTGTATTTGGATATTCTGAGTGTATAAAGATGGATCTCATTGTAATTAATTTGCATTTACCTGATGAACAATGAGGTTGAGCATCACTGTATCTTTGTTGACCATTTGAATATCCTCTTTAATAAACCACTTGATCATGTCTTTCGTTCATTTGTTTTTTTCTGTTGCTTTTCCCTCTGTTGATTTACAGGTGTTGTTCAGAGAGGCTAGACTATATTTGGCCCACAAATTCTTTTACCATTATTTATATTTAAAAATGTCTTCTCCAAATTGTAGTTTGTACTTTTATACTCTAATGATCTTTAAAAAGGAAAAGCAGTAACTTTACTGAGATATAATTTATATAACATTGAATTCACGTTTTTAAACTGTAGCAATACAATTTTTGTAGTATATTCAAAGAGTTGTGAACCATTACATCACCCTGATTTTAGAATACTTACATCTCAAGACAAGAAGCCTCTTATCCATTAATAGTCACTCCTCATCTACCCATCCCAGTAGTCCTAGGCAACACGAAGCTATTTTATGTCTCTACAAATTTGCCTTTTCTGGACATTTTATATAAAAGGAATAATAAAATATGTGATCTTTTCTGATTTTTTTTTTCATTTAGCATAATATTTTCTGGGTTCATCCATATTGCAGAATGTGTCAATACTTCACTCTTTTTTTGTTGCCAAAATGCATTCATTGCATGGCTATGCCATGGTTATTTATCCATTCATCAGTTGATGGTTTGAGTAGTGTATAATTTTTGGCTATTATAAATAATGCCATTTTGAACATTTATGCATACATTTTTTGTGGACTTATATTTTCATTTCTCTTGGGTAAAATTTTTAACTCTTAAGTTTTTGAAGAACTGACAAACTGTATTCAAAAGTAAGTGCACAATTTTGCATCTCTGCTAACGATATATATAAAGCTCCAATTCTTCACATACTTGTTGTCAACACTGACATTTTGACCAGTGCATTCCTAGTAGGTGAGAAGTTGTATTTCATTGTGATTTCTGTATGCAGTGCACTAATGACTAATGATGATGACCAACTTTGTATGTTCATATTACATACCCCTTTGGAGAAATGTCTTTGCATATAATTTACTGTATTTAATTATTTACCTTTTTATTATTGAGTTGTAAGAGTTCTTTCTAGATACTGGATACAGGTTCCTTATCAGATAACATGACTTTCACGTGTTTTTTTTTTCATTCTGTGAGTTGCCTTTCACCTTTTTTTTCTTGTTTTGTGCCCACTTTTAATTCAGTTTTACATTTTTTATTTTTATTTTTTATTGAAGTATAGTCAGTTTACAATGTTGTGTCAATTGCTAGTGTATGACATAATAGTTCAGTCATACATATAAATACATATAATCATTTTCACATTATTTTTCATTATAGATTACTACAAGATATTGAATATAGTTCCCTGTGCTATACAGTAGAAACTTGTTTATCTGTTTTATATATAGTAATTAGTATCTGCTAATCTCGAACTCCCAATTTATCCCTTCCCACCCTCTTCACCTCCTGGTAACTATAAGTTTGTTTTCTATGTCTGGAGTCTGTTTTGTAAATAAGTTCATTTGTCTTATTTTTAGATTCCACATGTAAGTGATATCATATGGTATTTTTCTTTCTCTTTCTGGCTTACTTCACTTAAAATGACAATCTCCAGGTCCATCCATGTTGCTGCAAATGGCATTATTTTACTATTTTTTATGGCTGAGTAGTATTCCATTGTATAAATATATCATAACTTTTTTATCCAGTCATCTGTTGATGGAATCTTGGCTATTGTAAATAGTGCTGTTATGAACATTGTATTGCATGTATCTTTTCGAATTAAAGTTCCCTTTAGATATATGCCCAGAAGTGGGATTGCTGGATCATATGGTCAGTCTATTTTTAGGCTTTTGGGGAATCTCCATACTGTTTTCCATAGCAGCTGTACCAAACTACATTTCCACCAACAGCAGAGGAGGGTTTCCTTTTCTCCCCACGATCTCCAGCATTTGTGGATTTTTGAATGATGGCCATTATGACTGGTGGGAGGTGATACCTCATTGAAGTTTTGATTTTCATTTCTCTGATAATTAGTGATATTGAGCATTTTTTCATGTGCTTATTGACCATTTTATGTCTTCATTGGAGAATTGCTTGTTTAGGTCTTCTGCCCATTTTTGGATTGAGTTGTTTGTTTTTCTTTCTTATTAAGTTGTGAGAGCTGTTTATATATTCTGGAAATTAAGTCCTTGTCAGTCTCATCTTTTGCAAATGTTTTCTCCCATTCTGTAGATTGTCTTTTTGTTTTACTTACGGTTTCCTTTGCTATGCAAAAGCTTATAAATTTAATTAGGTCCTATTTGTTTATTTTTGCTTTTATTGCTATTGTCTGGGTAGACTACCCTAGAGAACATTGCTAAGATTTATGTCTGATGTTTTGCCTATGTTTTCTTCTAAGAGGGTTATAGTGTGCCTTTAACCTTTTGATGGTATCACTTGCAACATAGAAGTCTTTAATTTTGATAAAGTCCATTATGTAGATACACACACACACACACACACACACACACACACACACATATTATTATATTGCTTTTGCTTTTGGTGATTTTTCCAAGAAGACTTGCCTAAGGTTAAAAAGGTCTACTCCTATCTTTTGGCCTAGGATTTTCATAAATTTAACTCTTACATTTAGATCTATGATCCATTTGGGGTTATTTTTTTGTGCATGGTATAATTTAAAGGTCCAAATCCCTTCTTTTGCATGTAGATATCCAGTTATTCCAGAATCATTTATGAAAAAGACTATTTTCCTCCACTGAAATATCTTGGCACCTTGTTAGAAATCAATTGACTAAAAAAGTAAAGATTTATTTCTGGACTTTCAATTCTATTAGATTAATCTATAGGCCTGTTCTTACACCACACAACCTTAAATACTGCAGCTGTGTAGTAAGCTTGAAATCAGAAGTGTGAGGCTCTAATTTTGTTGTTCTTTTTCAAGATGGTTTTTACTCTTCTGGGTTCCTTACATTCTCATATTAACTTTAGGGTCAGCTACATGATTTCTGCAAAATTGGCAGATTATTTTGATAATGATATCATTGAATCTGTGGATAATTTGGGGTGTATTGCCATCTACTAACATTGTCTTTTAGCCATAAACATAGAATGTCTTTCTATTTATTTAGGTCTTCTTTAATTTCTTTCAATAATGTTTTCTATTTTTCAGTATAGTTTTGTACTCCTTCTGTTAAAGTTATTCCTAAATATTTTCTTTTTGATGCCACTGGAAATAGAATTGTTTTCTTAATTTATTTTTAGGTTTTCCATATATAAAATATATAAATACAATTTTTGTGTATTTATTATTTATCCTACAAGATACTTATCCTTCCTTAAAACCCATGATTTTACATATCCAAATCTGTACATCATATTCAAAGCTTATGCCTAAATTATTGTATGTATTACAGGTAGAATTTCTTTTTGTGTGTTTTCAATCAGTTAGCTGCTCCTAACTTACTTCTTATATAACAAGACTGATGTAATTCTATGTGGAAATTAATGTTGAAATAGAAGTGTAAATGAAGAAATAGAAGAAGAAGGGAACTAGTTGACAACCTGAGGACAGGTCTTACAAATCTCAGTAATACATACTAGCTTCCCTCTTGTTCTTAGCATCAACTACTTCCTCTAATCATGGGATAGATGAGATAATAATAATACAAGTTAGTGCACAAGAATTTTTCAGTGCATAATATTTTTAAAGGTTTAAATGATGATACACATCACACAGAAAGAAACAATAATAGTTATATTTTTTAAATATATTATGCCACACAATCTAAGAAAAAGTAAGAAATTAAATCTTTTATAGGAATCAACATTTCCTAAGTTAGCTCTCTTAACCTAAATTGTACATTCTCTCTAGGTGATTATCTTCTTTTAAACTCTATCACTAGTAATCATGACATTTGACCCCTAGATAAACATTAGGCTCATCTCAGGATCTTCCTTCTATCTTTGAGTCTCTGTTACTCAGTATAAAGTCTAAAGAAGTTCAAATTAAATGATGCTTGATAGCTTTTGGTACTCTGACAGCTTATTTTTGTCCCCTTCGATGTCTACTTATTTTTGGTACAGAGCAGGAAAGAAAAGTTTGAGAGCAGGCCTATGCACAGTTACTCCCTAGCCAGGAGTTTTTGGGGAATGAATGCTCTTGATCAGACATCCATCCCTCAACACACAGTAAGTAATGGTATTTACAAAAAAGCGTGAGCATGCGTATAATATGTTTTTCTTTTAATCAGTTTATATAGGCATCTATTTAGATTGTTTGTGGAAAACAAACCTGAAATTTGTGGATTTATGAAGTATGTAGAATAGGGATGGTCACATAGGCTGTGTAATTAATGGAGAATAAAATGAAGATATTGCAAGACCAAAATATCTCCCTTCTATATCAGTGTTTTTACATACATAATTTAAAAACTTGTCTGCTTTTCCCCAAAGTAAAAAAAAAAAATGCAGAGGAAAAAGACAGCTTTTTAAGGGAGGTTCAGCAGACTATTTTGGGGTTTCTCCGGGAAAAACGTGGCACATATGTTCATGATACATGCCTGCCACTTTTAAATTACTAGTAAAACTTGATGTAGGTAAGATATATAATTTTCCTGAGTTAACTTTAACAATTTGACTCTTTCTGTCAACATGCAGGGATACATTGTCCATTGTTCACATTTCTTTGAGTTAGTGTTTCTTTGAGTCAGCTGTAAAACTCATATATAGCCTCTCTTAGGATAAAGATAGTCTCAATGATACTCTAAATCCAGTGAGGCAAAAAGAAAGAATAGAGTCTTAGAGACACATGACTTAATACATGTATACAATTATCCACTTACCTGGGAAATCCTAGCACTCAATGATGATAGACATCAGCAGTAGTAGTGGTGGTGGAAATGGTAAATATATCTTTGTTATATTAAGGACAGATTCCAAATTTCAAAAATTGGCCTAGAGACAGGCCTGGGGATCATCATTAGTCTACTATAACCTGTGGTGCCTCAGATGATAGCTGCTGGTGAACCGAATTAACACCTCTTCTTTTTCACTTACATCATAGGCATGGAATGATTTTAACTTAATGAGGTATTCTAGTTCAGTGATATCTTAATTAGTGTATACATTTGCATTTTATTAAACAGGAAAATTCAATCTGAAAACCTGTACACTAATAAGTGCATTTTAATTGTTGAAAATACAGGATTACTAGCCAGAGAAAAAGAGTATCACCTTCTAGATATATTCATGACAGGACAATTTTCAGAATTGAAGGGGTGTGTCAGACACTGATAAATAACAGTTAGCATCCATAAAAATTCTGAACATACCATCAGGCACTAATATCCTGCCCACATTTTTTGCTGATTTCTGTGCATTCCTTCATGCAATGTAAAATTCTATAAACATTTGGACTGACTGGGCAACATTTATACAAATAACAAAATTAATTCAAATACCCAGAAAGTTTAGGGGGAAGAAAACCAATTATTCATTTGTGTCTAGCCTTCTGACAACTCCTTTTAATAGATAATAGAGTTTTTTAAATTAGTAATATGACAACATAAACATCTTTCACACAAGCCATTCTTTTGTTAACTGTATTCTTTTATCTACTACATACATAGTTTTAAAAGAAACATTTGTAGAAGTGGATATATTTAAAAGACACTTAGAATTATCTAGGTATATGGGTAGATATAAAAACTCAACCAGAGTTGTGATACATTATTATCAGAAATCCTTGTAAAAATTTATATGCCTTCCAAGAGGTAGTTTAATAGAAATTCAGGTATTTTCTCAACGAGTTATGTCCATTAATCTAGTTAATAGAAATTTCAGATTTTTTCCCAGATATTTAATGTAAAAACCAGATATTTACTCACTAAGAATTTCATATTTTTTTTCACTTAGCATTACAATAATTTATGTATATTGCTTTATTTCCCAGAAAGTCATCATTAATCCAGCCACAGATTTTCAGAGTACTTCTAAAGTAGTACATTTTAAATATAAATGAAAGAGAATTCTTTAAAAGGTATAACAGACATTTCTGATGAAAATATCTGCTAAAATGAATCACATTTTTCACACTTACTAACTCCACAAGTTAAAGATAGACACAAATTAGAAATTTCAACTATTTTCATTCCACCACAAAAATTCCTTAGTGCATAAAATAAAAATGAAAAGTATTTTAACTTCCCATAGGAATATATCTCTCAAATCATCCATTTTGGAGTCAGAGCTCAACACTTACACTCCCACCGAGAGGTTAAAATACCTTTTTGTATATATATTGCAAGGAAAGTTTGTAAGAAAGTTTGAATTTTAGCAATTTCCAACTTTTCAGTTGTTTCTTTATTAACTTTACTACAGAAGTCTTCTCTAATTATATCTGTAGATAACTTCTTTAAGCTCAAATATCCCATTTATGAAATTGAGCTGATTCTACACAACTCACATAATTTAACAAAATTAACTAGGACTATTAGTCACTGTACATAATTTAGTTTTAGGCAGGGTATCATTCATGTAATTAAGCTAGCCCAGAATTTGTCATATAGATGATGATCAAAAAAGGTCAATTGCTTCTTTCAACATATGATCAAACAAGTTACTCATGCTGGTAGTCTATACAGCAGATCCAGCAACATTCTCAATCTCAGCCCACATAACACTGTTGAGCAAGATGATCAGGGGAAAAAGTTACACTATCATAATTGGAATTAATATAAAATTATTGTGATTTTTATTAAAGAATATATGAATCAATTAAAATATTTTAATAACATTTTATAAAATTATATTCACTGTGTTATTAGTGAAATTTGCAAAGTAGGCCTTTTAGAAACATAAAAAATAAACTAAACTGGCTAGATCCACTTATCTATTCACCTATATACCTACCAAACTAACTAAATAAAATCTGTTGAGAATGAGTATTAGTAACAGCTAGCAGTGCTTCTAACATGCCAAGTGCTCCTCAACAGTGCTTTACATTCAACACTTACTTTCGCCCAGTGAGGTAGTTACTATTAGGATCCTTATTTTCTATAAAAAGGAAATTGAAGTAGGGAGAGGGTAAATCCCTTCTACAAAATCACATATATAAAGAAAAATATCACATATATAAACAAAAATTGAGCTAATTAATAGTAAGATCCCAATTTTGTATAAGAAATTAAAGCAAAGAGAGGGTAAATGTATTCCCTCAAATCACATATGTAACAGCCAAGGTTTGAATCCAGGGCTACTCTTCCTCAAGGGTAGGGTTTTAACCATCACACAGTACTGCTTCTGCATGAAATCTGCATGAAGTATTCCTTATTTCAGTAATATAATTATTCTATGCAGTATCACCTTTTACTGATTGCTTATTACTCATGATAACATTCTTTTCTAAACTTGATTCCCCACAACTTATCTGTCCCAAGTCCCATTTTATTAAATTTCTTTTGATCCATCATAATGGATTGGAGAAAGGGTAGCCAAATCAACTGAACTTTAGAAAATTAATCTTCTAATTACAAAGAAAAGTTCTCCATCAAATTCCATAGTGTCTAATATAGGTTATTTCAAGCAATATGGCAGGCTTGAGTCAGGTGATCTAAAGTCTCTTTAAAACATGCCATGTAAGTCTCTAAAGAATATTAACAGGTTATGAAAGTTATATGTTCACACATTCTAGGGAGGACAGGGTGATTAGCTGTGTTTATTTGTTGATAGCTGAAGAACAAAGAACAATAAAATGTATTTAATGCTATTCTAAGGAAAACATAACTCCAGAAATTTTAATAGGAACAATGGGTATTGTTTTCTCTAAACGGAAAATTAAACTTCACCGTAGCATTGTGCTTGTCTGGGAATTTGTGTACCACATGTGGTCATTTCTACAATAAATGAAAAGAATAGAAAAAGCATAGAATTTGGCACATAATAAACATTCAATATTTGTTAGCTACAATGATATTGATGATGTACACAAAAATTTGAATCTGCTTTGGAAGTGTCTAAATTGTTCTAAGTAATGCACTAAGTCTGTAGAGAAATTTTGGAAAAGATCATGATGTTTGTGCTGGGTTATAGTTTTCTTCAGAACTGAAAGTCACATTTTGTCTTGCCTTAGAAACTTTGCTACAGGTGTGTCCTGGTAGCTGAGTTTTATATAGAATAAATATAATGATCCCTCTTTATTCTGGTATATTTTCTATCTGCAATAAGTTGAACAAATGCATTTATATGAAGGACTTTTAATCAGAAAACAAATCATCAGTCCTTCCTCGTCTTTGTATATAGAATATTTAAATGCATCAAGTTGCTCTGTGCCCGATGACTTTCATTATGTTGGTATGTTCTATCGTAACAACAGCTTTACACTATGTTGACTCCTATTTTTTTTTTATATTAACAAATGGGACTTTGGGATTAACGAACTATTGATTTATAGCATTTATAATTGTTTATTGAAACTCACTCTTAGGCTTTAAGAACGATGAGGAAGAGCATAAAGTCTGTTTGTAAATTTTCCCAGAAACTTTCATAGTGTTTTTCACTAGGAAGCCTAAAAATATTTATATATTGAACAAACGGATGAAAGTCACATAATAACTTTCAAGATACAAACCCAAGTCTATGCTCATTCTGGCAATGACTGGAAGTGTAACTTTTATGTGCATGAGATGAAATTAAATTGAAAACATGCAATGGGAATGGATATTTTTCACTATTTTGATCAGTGAAATGATAAGCTGATACTATTCACCCCACAACTGTGAGCTTCCCTACAAAATTATAGCTGCCAGCTTAAAACTTAATACCACTATCTCTACATGCCATCACTCTCTTTCTCTTCTTCTTACAACAGCAAGTTAGATTTCCAGAGAACAAGTTCTGAGATTCTGAGATTTTTGTTCTGAAGGTTAATTGGAATGTTCCCTAAGGAAAAAACCAAAATCTGAAGGTTGAAGGAAGCAACCAGAAGGAGAAATTGAACTGTGATACAGTTGCAACTAAAAAGGAGCTCTGGCCCAGTTGGGATGGTTCTGCAGGGTGGCCTCAGTTGTGAACATGGTTCTATGGGTTTTTATAATCTACCATCTACTGATCATTTGCTGTGGGCTGCCTCCAAAGAGGGAAGCAGGACCTTTGGAGAGGTGGCTGACTCTCTTAGGCTGAAGATAATTGCTGGAGAGGGACTTAACTGAAAATGAAGTCTGTGTGCCTTAACACAGCGTACACGAGGAGTTTTAGCAACCTGTTAAATGACAAATGGTGTTGATTGCATCAGCAAGTCCAGTGGAAGTCATGTGAAGTCTTAGGGCACTGACAGATGTTACTATTTCTGGGCACTTCTTATAAGAAGTGCTGGATGCTATCAAAAAAATGCCTCCTCATCTTATTATGGGAAACAGAGTTTACATAACTGCCTGGGAGCAGGATATCATATGTATATGATAATCATTCAAGGTGGTGCTAGAAGAACTCCTGGAAACATTTTTCAGCATTGTGTCTAGAAGTTGATAAAGGAATTATCGTCACTGGAATGATATCTGAGTGCTCTGTTGATGATGACTCTAGACTTAGCTCCAGGGCAAGGCCATTTGTGTTATTTTCTTTGCTTCAAGGTCCCTGATTTCCATCTCTGGAAATAAGAACCCAACATTTCTTTCCCTGTAGTCTATTTCAATTAGAACCTTTCTACATACAATCTCATAATACTTATTATTGCTATTAATAATACTAGTAATGAGTGAAAGAGTCAACAGTATGTGACTGGAAATTTTCTAAGGGATTTTCATGTAATAGAGTATATTAATTGGGGCCAAGCTAAGCTATTAAAACAAAAGAACTCAAATTATAGTAGCATAAAGACAATGAGTTTACTTTTCTCTTGTGTAACAGTCACAGTATGAGTGTTCCCCCTCTCAGGAACATTTCTGATATTCATGATTATTCAGAAATTCAGCTTCCTTTGAAGCCATTGTTCCACCACCATTGAGAGAATTGCCATCCTCTGCATGATGGAGGCTTCATTGCCACTCTCTCGTGACAACTGGAGGACGTGTGGGTGGAGGATTTACTCCTGATGTCTCCATTCCCAGACTGGAAATGGCACCTATCACTTCTGCACAAATTCCGTAGGTAGTTACTTGCTTATAAGTAACTGCAAAGGAAGCTGGTGTGAGCCGACTGACTTGGCAGAAATGTGTCTGGCCATAATTGTCATGAAAGAAAGAAAACCAGTTTGGGTGGAAAGCTAGCAGCTCCATTGGCAAATTCACTAGTGGCTTTTCCAATTCCATTACCTGTCATTTTTCTTCCCTTTTCCCAGGCTCAAAATAAAAGTTTTCTAGTCTCTGAGGGAAACCACACTCTCTTCAAATGATAATTATCACAAATACTTTTCTATGGATCCTGTCCTTTGTCTTCCTATTGTGAGGAGAGTATTTGGAAACCAAAATCAGATTTCTGTCTTTTATGTTTTATGTCCTGTGACCTCTTTTATTCTGAATCAGTGTCCTTAGTGCCAGCTTTCTAAATTAAAGGGAGAGTAGTAAGGATAAAAAACCTAAGAGACAAAAATACACAAAAGTTAGTGCTACAAAAGTATTGTCCTGCTATAAAACCCCATGAGTTCCCAATATTAGAGAGGTTGTCCAGTCAACCAGTGACTTTAACCAATAGTGCAGAAAGAGAAGGAAATGATGGGAGAGGGGCTGCCACCAGTAATCATCAAACTACTTCTCTGCAACCCAAGAAAACTGAGTGTCTCGCGTTATGACTCCTACTTCTTTCTTTTTTATTAATTTATCTTTGGCTCGACTGTGCTTACATAGATGGAGTCCTCTTTAATATAACATCAAATTCATAATTCATAAAGAGAATTAACTTTGCATAGGTCTGTGTTCTATGACTAGAAAAATATTAATTAAGACATTCTTAGCACTCTGTGTGAGTTTGTTTCAATGATTGAAAGCATTCGAGTTCAATAATAGGAGAGATCTTGGGGATCTTTCAGCTAAGCTTCATTTTAAACATTGGACCAAATTGTTAAATAGCTTGCACAATTTCACGTACGTAGCGTATTTACTTCAGGTCAGGACTGAAGCTTGGTCTAGTGACTCATTCTAATATTCATCCTAGTACACCTCACTGCCTTTCCATTCTCTTCCTCTCTTCTTTTTCAATATAATTATCCTTGTCACCACTTTCTAGCCATCTGACATTTTAATTAACTTTTCTAACATCAGAATCTAGAAGCTGATAAGCATTCCATTTTTTTTTTTTTTGTAATTCAGTCTGTTTTAAAGTGGCATTTTCTAAAGTATGTTCAGCTCAACTCTAGCCTTGTAGAAATGTTCCCAGTAAAATACATTTCTGGGAAATTGGTTCAAGAAATGTTGTGCATTATGACTTCTCTGAGATGCATAATATGCAATAGTGCAATAAATGCTCTTTGAAATAAACCTCTGAAATAGGAAATGATTTAACTTTGCTTAAACAATTATTTTTTTCAAATTTGTGTATATAGTCTCTTTCCCTTATCTGCCTATATCACTCAACTGCTTTGTATACTATTTAGGAGAGTTGCCTCTGAGTTATATCCCATTACTCTTAGGAAGTTTCTCAGATTGGAGGAATGATCAGTTTGGAAATAGTGTTTCATACACTGAGACTTCCAGATAAAGTCTGTTGTCAGAATTTAAGAAGTCTGGTCAAGATACTGATCATTGATTTAGTAAAAATTTTTATGATCTCTGACAACTACTTAATCAAAATATCTGGGTTTAGGCCCAGTAATTTTTTTTTTTCAAGCTCCTGAGATGATAGTGATTAAGATGTACAGAGGAATGATACTTGGCAATACAGAATTTTCTCTATTTTAATTAGAAATACATTTTTAACCAATACTTCATGTGACTATATGTCTAATTCACAATAATTTTAATATGAATTATGATTCTTTTCAATATAAAGTTCTAAACAAATAATCAGTTATTAGCATATCTATGTCTGTTTATAGGAGACAGAAAAAAGATTTTGTTGTTGTATTTCTTACATAGATAAAAATAATATTTTATTTTTATTCAACATTGAATTTTTTTTTATGCCATTTTAACACACTACTATAAAAATGCAAACACGATTTCCCTGACTCATATTTGTTATGTTTGGATACATTTTCTTAACATGGTCCTTCCACAATCTGATGAGTGTCTCCCTCCCTAACTCTTTCTTTTGTCCCATCCTTCTTTAATGTCAGCACTTCAGTAACGTGGTTTTTTTTTTTTTCAGTTTTTCTAAAGTTTCTTCAGTTCTTTCTCTTTTATTTGACTTCAGTCCTTACCCTTAATTGAACAAGTAGTAACAATGAGTTAAATCTACATATTTTATATGATACACCAAAAATATATATCAACATACATACTTAGAGATAAACAACAAAGCAAAAATGAAATAACTTGTATGTAAATATAATTTCTTTTAAAATTTAGCATATTTATGCATCGATTGATAACAATGTTAAAAGTTTATGTGATATTTGAATAAAGCAGGCTTTGGTATTCAGTTTTTAATGTCTTAAAACTGGGAATATTTTAATGTGATTTTGTATTTTCCTTCAGGCATCTTCTGTTGGTTTATCTGCTCATGTTGAAAAGTGGATTTGAAATAAGAAATGTTGCCACAGCATATGCTCAAGATTTCAACCACATATATCTTTATTTTCCCTTAAAGCATCTATCGTATAAATAAAATCTGCGATAAAGCTAGAAAAAAGATTAAATAAACAATGAACATTGAGATTTTGTTGTTTGCATTTGGAAATGTTATTTAGATCAAATAGATCAAATAGAATTAATACTTTTCATCTTTCAAATCAAATTAAGGCTGAAAAACTGTGATGCTAGTGATTACCTTCCTCTATGTGTTTCTAGATAAAAGTTGTTTTATGAGGCATATTTGCATACTTACCATATCTTTTAAGGAATATGTTAAGGTTAACTTATCTAAAACTTGTCCAATGTGTGATATCTTAGAAAATTTTAAAGGGCAACAAAGTTAATGAAAAATATTTCATTTATTCAAATGTCACTTCAGAGTGCATACAATATCTGAAATTATGAAACTGGTTTACTAAGAATCTGTAGCTGAAGATGCTTTAAAATTAAAGGATGATTTGAGTAAAGCTTCAAGCACAAACATTAAATTACCTGAGCAGCTTTTGTCCACCATCATTTTCAATTTAAGAAAGAAACCTGTCATTGAGGACTCATAACCCTATCATTCAATCATCTCCTCATCTGTAATAACCTCAAGAGTGAAATCAAATGTCAGTTACAGAGTTAGGCACAATTCAAAAGATATTTCTCTTGAAAACAGCATAGAAACTCTTACCAAGACCATTTTTGACAGAGGCTTAATTATGATTCAAATTTTTCTGTTATGTTTCAAATTAAAAATGGTTCTCAATTTCACTTTCCTCATCAAAATAATTTCTTCTTACCCCTCCATGTAAACACTTCTTTACAACCTATAGGAGGCAGCTCATTGTTACCTCCTAGTATCTTTATCTATTTCAGCCCTTTTCGACTCACTGTCCTCTTAATTCTTGTAGCACAGTAGCTCATGTTGCATACAAAGTACATTCAGCTCTTAAAACTTTCCTTTGTTTCATGTTCTTTGTCTTCTATCTCCAATTATTGAGGAGGAATTTTAATGACAGCGATTGTGTCTCTGATCCTTCTCCAATCCTAAAGCTATCTAATAGAATTAAATAAGTGGCAGACACCTAGCATGATGACTAGGAAAGTAATTTGAAAAACACTTTTATGGGGAACATCTGAAAAATAACTATTGGTTGCAATAAACCTAGTTGCCTTTTATATGCTTGAAAATTCAAGGTGATTTTTTTCATCCTTTTTCTACTTTTGTAACTATCAATTTTTCTATTTACCTTTATCTTGCCTATGGCATCCCTGCAATTTAGACTGATATGTATCCATTTGATCAAGGCTAATATATACTTCAAATTGGGTAAATCTATCAATGGGTTTATACTTCAAATTGGGTAAATCTATCAATGGGACATATTTATGTTATCCATGTTATGAAGCAAAAGTAAATGATACAAAAAACAGCCATTGTTATTATCTTTTTTAACATTTTTTATTGATTTATAATCATTTTGCAATCATTATTATTATTTTAACCACTCTTTTTGCGTTGTGCTCTTTTCTCCCAAATGACTTCATGTATTAATATATTATGCCAGTCAGGCTGTATTTGTTAAGAAGTAGATAATTAACTCTCTTTTAGTATTGTTATCACTCTGAACTAATGTAAATTTAGACCAGTGCAAAATAATGTGGTATTTAAGTAGCATCCATTTGATTAAATATGTCTGTTAAGGTCAATAAAATGGTGCATGTAGTTCATTTATTTTTGTGATTTCTGGGAATTCTGTGACCATAGAGTCAGCAATCACTGTGGAGCCTTCATAGGAGTTTTTTGTTCTCTTTGGTTTGTTTTGAATATATGCTGTGATTTAATTTAGCTACCTTTGATAGTTACAACCTGGAAATATACTTCACAATCTTGATTTAATTTCAAATAAACAAATATATGTGTATCTGTATTTTCAGAGAGTGAGCAGGAAAAAAAGATTCAAACTTGAATAGTTGCAAATGAAATTGGTTTCTATTTCCTAGGAGTTTTATAAGTAATAGTCTTAGCTGTATATAATAAATCAGATGCTTCTGAGAAGGAGTGTTATTTTTTGGAAATAAGTGATTGGGGAGGCATCTCTTAGGTCACTAGAGTACTTTTTCATGCAGAATAATAATAACACTAAATGAGTGTACTCTCCTGAAGGGTGGATGTGATTTCTTAAACATTGAACTTTCTATGGTATCCATTATATATATATATATGTAAGCTGGGTAGTTGTTTCCTACTATGATTTGAAGGTTTCAAATAAATATATAACTCTATGTTTTATGTAGGTCACATGCTATTGATAGTATGATATTGACTAGGAGTGCCTGGAGGCGCTCACCAGGGGCCTTTACTAGCTGTGGTAAGTCCAAAAGCCCCATGGACATTTCCCTCCCTGGAGCCAATGCTGTGGCTGGGCCAGCCCTTGTGGCTCTTATTATGACTGCAAGATGTACCTTAGCAACCATCAGTTAGGGGACATGGGAAAAATAAGGTTTATCATTCACAAGTCCTGGAGGGCACACAGATACCTGGAGCCACAGAGTGAGGTCACAGATAGAAAGAGAAGGAGATTGAGTGAAGACATGCCTTTATGGGGTAGAGGGTGGGGTGCCTAGGGTTTCATGGGTTTATTATTTATTAGTGAAATAAAAACATAAGAGCAGGAATTAAAGCACCCGAAGGGAAATACAGGGTCACTACAGAGGTCACTTACCTAGGTCACCCAGTGCTTTCTATAAAGGGAAATTTCATGAGTTGGGTGGCCTGGCTCTTTTTCTAGTTATGTAGCTGGCAATGTGTTTATTCAAGGTGGATGACTTTGAAATGAATGCCTCAGCAATCAAAAGCTTAATGTCAGGCACTTACATTACATATATATACATATACATATATACATATACATACATACACATATAAATATACATATACATACACACACACATATATATACATATCCATATATATATCAAGCTAATTGTCAGGCACTTACCCTATCTGCTTTTTGGTGCCCAAAATTCTCAGCAAAATATAACTGCCTTCACACTCTGTAAAGATATGGTTTTTTAATCTAAATATCTTTTTAACAGATAATATATTGAAAATGTATGACCAGGGTAAATGGTATATCAAATGGGTTGAAGAGCATATTTTCATAGTAGAGGGAGTGGGGAAGGAAGAGATGGAAAGAGCATAAGAGGCTCGAATTCCTGAAGGACAGACTAAAGGAGACCCATGAAAAGAAGAACATGATTTTAAAGAAGTTGAATTCATTAAAGATGTATTATGCCAGTTTTAAAATGTTATCTTTGGTAGAGGAAGTAATGTAACTAAGGTTTAGAGAAATAATAAAAATGATTTAAAATCTTTCAGAGAATTGATAAAGCTAATCATCCTTTTTATTGCTATAGTTGTCTGTTTTAGTGCTGACTACATGCCAGGACTATGCTTTGTGTTTTAAATAAATTATGTAATTAAATCCTATGTCATTCCTGGCTATAAGTCTCATTACTATTTTTACTACATAGATAAACATATTGGCCCTTAGAGTTCTCAGGAAACGTATTATTAGATTATTATTTAGTAAATGGCATAGCAGAAATGCAAGTTTATACTCTTTACAAGTAAGCACTTTTTCAGAATTGTTTTTAATAGGACATTTAGAAAGAAAATTTAGGAAAATTTATAAAAAGAGATAATGTAAAACCCTTCCAAAATCTTTATTGAGTAACAAAAGTGGAGGGAAGACGATCACTAAATATTCTTCTGGGGAACGTGAAGTATCATCGTGTTGCTCCCTCAGTAAGTTCCAAATCACCTATTGACTTGGAGACTTTTAGAAGCTAAATATGCATAGTCCTGCACTGGGTTGCCGGCGATGAAGCTCTTCTTAGATCCTGCTGTTCTATGTATTTGAAGAGACAGGGACTGCTTCCTAGAAAGGAAATCCAAGTCATTATTAGAGGTCATGCTTTTCTGTAAGACACCACAAGAAACTGTTAAGTTTCTTGGCGGGAAAAGAACGCAAATAGAAGTGTTCTGGAGAAATCAAACACAAATATGTTATTACCACATTGTTGTCAGGTAAAAGCTAGAGTCCTAAAATCCTTTCCCAACTAAGATAAAATGGCAGCTGGAAAGCTGAAATCTATTCCAATTTAAGACCAAACCTGAAGAAATCCTTTAACCTCCCATTCCTGATCTTCCAGGAAATGGAGCTGTGATTGTGTTGAAATGACTCAGTGTCCAAAAAGCAAGTTGAGTAGAGGAGTAGAACTTAGATTTGTCTTTTGCCTCTTCCTCTGTGAAGGATTAGTCTAATTTTTTGATCAACATGCATGGGTTGGGTTTCCTTGGAAACAGACTTTGAAACTAATATTTGCATGAAGGATGTTACTTGGAGAGGGATTTGGGAACAAAACACTTGTGAGGAAGCGAGGAAAGGAGGACTGTACAGATGGAGAAGTTGAAAGTAAGTTAGGATGCCCCTTCAGAGATGTGTAAAAGGGAAACCTGGCTAATGAGCCTTTGACTTGAATTGGCCAATCATTGGATACAGGCCATATGGGAGAGGAGGAGAGGAAGTCATCTTGAACAAGGCAGCTTCCTCTTACAGAGGAGCCTCTTCAGGGAATCTCAGCTGTGAGCTATCAGCAGACAACACTTCAGCACCTGAGGAAATTAGTTCTGAAAGGGGATTGGCGTGGTCCACCTAAGTAGCCACACCAGTGAAGGACTACCAGATATACGTGTGTGTGTGTGTGTGTGTGTGTGTGTGTGTGTGTGTGTGTGTGTGTGTGAGTTGAACAAATATAATAATACCTATTGGAGGTCCTTCCATTATACAAAAAAAACCCTGCTTTTGATCTCATAGTCGAGTTGATTTAGGCTGAAAAGATGACACTCATAAAGGTAAAAGTAATTTACACTGCATGTGGTTACTCAAGAAACATTGAAAAATCAAACCTTTGAGTTTGCACCAAAATAGCTTAGTATTGCCAAATAATGGGGTCTGTGGATTATTTGTAATCATAGGTCCCTTGACTATCTCTGCAGTTCTAATTTCCCTGAGGTGAATTCTTCCAAATCTGCTAAAGTTCAGGTTGTGCAAAGTGTGCTGGCTGCCTCGAGGCAAAGAGTGGAAGAGTTGAACTGAATATTAAAATGTCTGCAGTAGTCAGTTTTGCTGCTTATCAGTCACTCTTGGAATAAAAAGGTGGAAAACAATGGTTGCTGAGGCTCAGCAGTTAAACTGAGGTATCAGCCATGTTCTGATGTGGACAAAGTTACATTCTGGGATTTGGGTAGATAAGCTAATTAATGGCTGTCCTAAAGCATCTCCATTCTTTCCTGCCCCAAGGGCTTTCACATCTTCAACTTACCTTTTCAGGAATTTCTATGAAATAAACTTAATTCCAAATGTAGAACATTGTATCTATCATTGGCTGCAGACCAAAGGGACTTTGTTTTTTAATGTTTCATCTATCTTGCACACATCTGTTTATAGAACTCAGACCAACATACCTATACTCAGAATTTTTTTCAGGAATGACTAGTTTTATCTCCTCATATTACAATGACAGATCCCCCATAGTCTTTAAACATATCCATTAGTATCAATGAGATCACAATGGCCAGCATAGTTAATTTACATTGCCATTTCTGCTTGTTGGAATATTCCATCCATGAATTTATAGTAAATATATGAACCATACTTTTTAAAAGTCATATATGTTACTCTGTACTAAAGTGTATCTGTAATATCCATGTCAGCACAGGGAAGTAGAATATCTTGGACAGAAGAAACACAATAATTATGGAAGAAATAACACTGCATCAAAAGTTTCAAGAGAAAATAGAATGGGTCATACAGTAAATTTTCTGTACAAATGCAAGCTTTTCCCATCCAGTAAATTAAGAGAGATACCTAGCTCTGCCTATCTGTTGATGAGGAATAATCAAATATTTTATAATTGTAAAATACTTTAAATATTTGGATAGATACATAACAAAAAGCATTTTGCCCTCTATGTATATCCCCATCACTTTAAAACTGGATGGTACAGAGGTCTCATTGAATCTTGCAACTAATGATTTGTTAGACCCCACATTAGTACTCACTGCTGTTGTTCTGCATTTAATTCTCTTTAAGGAGGTATTTCTGACAGCTTAGGGTTTTCCTAGCTGTTAAATCAATTCAAAAAGGTTAGCATTGCAGTCACATGGAAACAATAACTTCAGAGGAACATGATCATAGACAATGGCACTCTCAAATTGTAAATCATACAAATAGATCCCCAGGAATACACAGACACCCTGGGGAGACCAAAAGAAAGAGAAGACACTGGAGGCCAATTGTGATGGCCAAGGAGACTTACAATGTAGTTGACACTAAATTCGAAGACATTGTTAGCATATATGTGTGTGTATATATTTTTTCAAAAAAATTTTAGTTAAAATAATGTTTTAGTATTTTTTAAAGTATTGGTGAAGTATCTTAGAATTGAAAATATAAAAATATTAAAATGAGAAATAAAAATTAGATACTAAAATAGGCTCTATATTGAGGTCAACTAAAATGGAGAACTCAAATAATTTGACAATGAATAAAATAAAATATAAAACAATCTACAAAATTATAATTCCACAGTATAATTCTTGATATAGTCAATGGAATATAGTAATTGAGAGACTTTAATAAAGAATATCTATGTTAATTTTAAAAAATAATTTTCCTTCAGGATGGGTTAAAAATTACTTTAAAAATTACCATTTTCCATTCACAGACATGGCTCCATTGGCATAGTATTTCCTTAAGGATAAACATCAAATATTAAGTATAACTGTATTTTTAGGTATTTGCTGCAGTATCAATTTCATATTATATATTATGGATGAAAAGTACTTTAGGTTCTTTAAATGGTGCCAGAAACCCCAAGGAAAATAAAGAAGATCTGTGTTCTATACATTTGTACATATCCATTCATCTGGTGTCATACAATAATCATCCAGATATTTTCTGATATTTTCAATAGACACATTTTGTTAATGCAAACACTGTCTTAATATTATTTTAATAATACCTTGAAGAAGGCATAAGTTAAAAGGAAAGAAAATATGCATATATATACTTTATAGATTTGGCTTCCCAAACCATTATTTTTTCACAGAGAAAAAGGCATTTTACAATCTTTTATGCTTTACTTAGAGTGTAAATGTAACATACACATAAAATTCTAAAAAAACAGAGAGGATTTGGAAAAATATACATACATTCATCTAATTATGCCATTTCAAAAGTCTATCACACTGATCTTCCTACTATCTTGTAGAGAAAACTTACATTTGTCATATGTTGGGATGGGCTACGGACAAAGGCTTCAATCATGCAGAAAGCTGTTTTCAAATTTCCATTAAAAAAAAGCAAGCACCATTTACATGATAAATTACTCCCAGACAAGAATCTTAGCTGACTACCCGAGTGCTTGATTCTGTTATCACTGATTTGTCCTTCAGTCTTCAACAGAATGAAAATGAAGGACTTATAACTAATTGTGCCAGGAAACAGAGCTAATTTCCTCATACTGCCAAAAAAAAAAATGCATTGTAAGCCATTAAACTTGAGTGTGAGTAATATCATGTGCAATAACGAAGTATTATTAATGTCTTTATTGTCTTACAAAGTGTCTTGATTGCTATTCTTACGTAAATTTGCTTCTGAAAAGTTCTACAGATTTTCCTAAAGAACAATGAAAACCATAGGTTTCAGTTAATAATGAAGTTTAAAATTTTCTGAAAGAACTTTAAAATTTTTTCACTTCAAGTTGGAAATGAAAAACTTTTCTGTATAGGATAAACAGTTTATCAGCATCAATTATAATCCTTCATTTGAAGATATATTTTTAAACTTTTAACTATAATCACTTTCTCTCTCCACTTGTTTAACCTGATTAATCATCAGTGAAATGAAAATTGAAACCACAATGTGAATCCATTTTGTATGTGCCCAATTGGAAAAGACTGAAAATTAAGTAAAAACAATGTACTGTGAGTAATATCCCACTGTTAGTGGGAGAAACCATTTTAAAAAATATTTTAATACTGTAGAACCAAGCTAAAATGGAGGCACTTATTTTTAAAATCTTAATAGTATATTTTATTTATGACCCTATATATCCAAAATATTAGTATGTCAATATTTAATTAAGTAAAATATTAATAAAATTTTTTTGTATTAAGTCTTCTAAATCTAGTAAATGTTTTATACTTACAGCACATCTTACTTTGTACTTGACCCCATTTTGAGTGCTCAGTAGGGACACATAGCTATTGTCCATTATGTTGAAAGGCACAGTCCTACACATTAACAACTGTGATAATAATTAGCCATACAGATTTAACACTAAAGTAGAGAGTAAGAAACTAAGCTTTTT
Organism: Camelus bactrianus; assembly: GCF_048773025.1. NCBI lineage: Eukaryota > Metazoa > Chordata > Mammalia > Artiodactyla > Camelidae > Camelus > Camelus bactrianus. The sequence goes on from NC_133540.1 coordinate 40,216,994, forward strand.
AAAAAATCCAGGTAAGAACAATGATTTGCCCTGTATTTCTGTGGGTGTTCATTTATGAGGCAATTGACTCTGGTTGGAAATCCAAGCTAAGGTCAAGCAAAAAGGTAACTAATTAGTCTCAATGAAAAATTAGCCTGGATCAGCAATTATTGATTATGTTGTGACAGATACACAGTAGATATATCGTATGCTGTTCTTTGATTGGGATCATAGAACTTTTTTTTTTTATTTTTGTTTTCTTATTGAAATGTAGTTGATTTACAATGTTAGTTCCAGGTATACAGCAAAGCAATTCAGTTATACATATACATTTTTTTTTTTCAGATTATTGTCCTAAAATGGAGTCACTTATGTCAGGGACTAAATGGAGACAGTCAATGAAGGCACATAAAGGAAACTTGACCTAAATTTACAGGTGTTTACTCCTCTTCTCAGAAATCAGTAGAGGAACTCAGCCACTCCCCAAAGTCCAAGTCTGTTGTTCAGGGCATCTCTGAACTTCCTTGTTCTCCTGACTCAGCTACCCTGATCCAAGTAGGTAAGAAGACTACTAGATAACCAATTACCTGAAAAAGCCAAATGACTTCTGCATTTACTCCATAAAAATCCCTTAGTCCGTGAGCAACTCAGAACTCATTGCTCTTACAGCCTTGAGTTTCCTGGCTTGCAGATCAAAACCCTTGCTGTAAAGTCATCTTTCTGCTTTGTTTTATTCCATGTACAGAGTTTGACAGCATTAACTCAGGCAGTTAAGTGTGACCTAACTATAATTATCCCCTGAGGAAGACACCCTGAAGAATCTCTTTGGTATATGCAGAGAGGGACTTGGGAATATAAAGTTTTCTTTTGTTTGTTTGTTTAAATTAGGCTATGGCTACAGAGTTTTTTGGTTGATTTTCCTTTAAACTGGCCAGATAATTTTCACACATGTGTTATATACATAATGCATGTAACAACAACAATGGAACATTTATTTTCCTTTATTTTCCTTTTCCCTTTTATGTTAAGCTAGAAAGCTGATTTACTGGAATTCCTCCAGTGAAAACCAGGGTAAATTGGTCAGCTGGAATTCTCTCATCTATAGCAGTGTCCTTGATTAGGAAGGAGTGAGGCAAGACAGTATTCACCATATTTTAAAGTAGTAAAGAATAACCATTTTTATTTATAAAATACTACGTGATTTATATGTTGAATATATTTGACCTATTTACTACCTATGCAAGCATATTTGAAATTTTATTAACACACTGTATGATCAGGCCACTCAGGATGGCTGTTCTCTTGTGCTCTGTCCAGCCCCTGCTTGACCAGTGCCTGCTTCACCTGTACTCTACCCACATGATTGACCTTCTGACATACTTGCCCCAGGCCCCAGCTGGTGATTGATCTAATCCAAGGGCGTGAAGGGTGTGCTTCTCTGCTGGTTTCCTTGGGAACCAATGAGCCAACCTGACATCAATTCTCCTTATAACTGCTAACTTCCCTCTGCCCCTGGGAGCAAAGCCTGCCACCACGTCCAGCCTGCCATCCACAGCACACAGTGGGGAGTTGCTCCAGGACCTTGCTTCAGACACGTAAGTTCCCCCGTGTCCACTAAACCACTGATGTCTCTGTCAGTGACTCCGGGCTCTTTCTTTGGTCTTGAAGCTAGGTGAGTACAGGCTTACAGGCCTGCAGGGTACAGCCTCACACACACTAAAAAAGAAGTTTGAGTAAAGAAGTTTGCCTACTTACCATTTCTATATCTTAATTTTATATCTATTATACCCAGTACAACCTTCCTTCATGATTGTTTGTCTGGAGGTTAAAGTGAAATGGCATAGCCCCTGAAATGCATACTGGTAAAAATTTATTTTCCATACTCTTTTTCAGCTAAGTTAATGTGTCTACAGAGATCTCCTTTATAAGGAAACAAACTCAAAGATGTCTTATTTAATTATGTTGTATCTCAACCTCCCTTCAGATTTATCTACTGCAAAATACACCTATAACCTATTCAGTAAAGTTTATCTCATTTACATAGGTAAGTAACCAACTTTGCTTATATAAATTTCCATTTATCATCTGTACAGTTTGTCTTCTGATACACATCCACACTGTGGTGACAGCCCATGTTCTTAAGGAGTTGGGACATCAAATCTCCTTATCCCTGAAGACTTTGGGTGAAGGGAGGGAGGATTCCCTGGAATACCGTTCCCCTGGTTTCTAAGCGATCTGTTACGCACAGGAGAAATCTTCCTCATATCTTTCCTGGGTATTATATATCTGATAAATAGCTGTACACTTCTCAGTATTACTTTTTCAGCCATTGACTTGTTACTTTTACCAATATTTATTGGCTTTGCCTGTGTGACTTTCTGTGTATATTCTTCCCTACGTTCTTTTCCTTCTTTCCTTCTTTACTTTATTTTTTACTGTAACTCTGTTTTTCTATTGGATTAGATTAATTGTTTTCATACTTTTTTCTTTGTGTATTTGTTATTTTATTACTTTGGGTTCTCCAGAGAAACAGAACACTCCCTCTCTCTATATATATACATATATATATATATATATAAAATTTTAATATATATATATAATTTTATAACAATAATAACAATAAATTCTATATATATAATTTTATATATATATACACACACACATATATATATAATTACTATATACTATAAGGAATTGGCTGATGGGATTATGGAGGTTTAGAAGATCTTCAGTTGGCAAGCTGGAGACCTGGGAGAGACAATGGTGTAGTTCAGTCAAGAGTCTGAGTCTGAGTCTGAAGGCGGAAGACAGATGTTCAGCTAGAAGACGATTAGACAGACAGAAATCATTCTTTCTTGCTCAGACCTTTATTCAGGACTTCAACAGGTTGAATGAGGCCCACCCACAGTGGGGAGAACAATCTGCTTTACATAGTCAAATTGCTTATTTAAATAATAATTTATTCACATGACAATTATTCAAATGTTATTTCCAGTTGCTTATTCAAATGTTAATCTCCTCCAGAAGCACATTCACAGACATACCGAGAAATAAATTTTAACCAAATATCTGAGCACCCAGTGACCCAGTTAATTTGACACCTAAAATTACCAAGATAGCTATAACATCTGACTCATAAAAGCTGAAATACTTTTCTTGCTCTTTTTCAGCTTTTAACTTTTAGCTTTTAACTCGATGTTGCTTTTTTGCCCAAAAGTAATTTTTTTAATCTAATAAAATATGTCAAATATTACTTTACAACTTCTCTAATTGCTTCCCTTGCCTAAGAATATCATAAATTCTAACTTTGGTTTTGGATTAGCTCTGCATATTCTGTCAGTGCAATTACGTACCAATAAACCAGAGTTATAATTTGGAATTCATCAAACTGCATGCACATGTTTTTTCTTATTCCCCAATACCTTTACTTTCTTGTTATTTTTCATCCTATTAAGGTGAAAATGGATATTTTTCAACATTTTGAGCAATATTTAAGGCTAACATGGGATTTTGAGAAATAGGTATTCAAAAAATTGGAGAACTTGACTCTTACATGTAAAATTAAAATATAGGCTTTTACTGTATTTGCTACTGAAGAATAGTGTTGAATAAATGCTTCCTAACTGGTGATTTATGAATACCCTGGGGCTTGTAATGATTTGAAGATATGCCACAGGCCAATTACTGTTCATACTCTCATGGCACTCACCAAGCTACAGTAAACACAGGTTACTGTAATATCTTTCCAGTAAATGAAGTCCTGATAAATTCTAGTAACATTCTCTTTTCCAAATAGCTTGCATTATTATTATATGTGTAAAATATAAACAATTGAAATCAGATTTACTTTGCAGTCTGTCCTTTTTAATAAATCCAGAATAAAAGCTACAGCCAAACTAGACATATAAACATGTCAATATTTTAATATATATTTAGAGCTTGCAAAACAGCGGGTTTTTTTAATAAAAATATATAGGAAAAGTCCTTAACACTTTGACCACTGACATTCAAAATAAATCAGATATTCTCCTTATTTTTCCTGGCTACAACAATAGAGCTTTCTTCTCCATTGTTCAGCCCAAGTCCTTATCCTATGTGCTCAGGAAAAGACAACTATAAAGAAAAACTTGGGTCTTTGCATTGTTTGGCTATGGTTACTATATTACTGAAAGGGAACTAGGAATGTAGTTATGAATTATTTTTTCTGAAGAATAGCTGTTTATTATTTCTCTCTGTGTGATTTTTCCATAAGGGCTCACTGCATTGCCTAATAAATTAAGAGATAATTCAGCTGTAGAACTTGCATATTAATGAAACTCCATACCCTTCTCATTTTGTTTCTTATTAAATAACTTTACAACACTTATGATTACTTTAAGAAAAAGTGTCCAGATACGTGATTCTATTCATTGCTTTTCTGTCTTTGATCTTTGGGCTATTACAAATAATCATGTGGCAATGAACATCCATATACAGATCTTTGGGTGTACAAATCTTCATAGTTATCTTGAATATATACCTAGAAGTACAACTGCTTGCTGATACGTCAAATCTATGTTTAATATTTTAAGAAGTTGTCAACAGACTACACCATATTATATACCTATCAATAATATATGAATATTCTAGTTTAACCATATACTTGTCTGTACTTGTTATTGTCTTACTTTTCAAAAATTTTATTTGTAAGTAAAAATTTAGCTTCACAGCAAAATTGAGAGGGTGCAGAGATTTGCCAGGTATCCTTTCCTTCACACATGCATAGCCTCTCCCACTATCAACATCACACAGTAGAGTGGAACATTTGGTGCAACTGGTGAACTTAAACTGACAGATGATTAGCACCCAAAGTCCATAGTTTACACTAGGATTCACTCTTAGTGCTGTACATTCCATAGGTTTGGACAAATGTATAATGACAAGTATCCATCATACAGAGTATTTTTTAACTGCTCTAAAAATTTTCTGTGCTCTGCCTATTCATCCATTCCCATTCTCCAACCCCTAATCCCTGGCAACCACTGATCCTTTTACTGTCTCCATTGCTTTGTCTATTTCAGGATGTTGAACTCCTACAGTTAGCCTTTTCAGATGGGCTTCTTTCACTTAGCAACATGCATTTAAGATTCCTCTAAGTCTTTTCATGGCTTGATAGCTCATTTCTTTTTGTCACTGAATAATATTCCAATGTCTGGATATACCATTGTTTATCTCTTCTCCAAGTTTGGGTAATTATGAATAAAGCTGTTATAAAGACATGTGTAGGGGTTTTTGTATGGCTGTAAGTTTTCAACTTCCCTGGGTAAATACAAAGGAGAAGGATTGCTGATTGTGTGGTAATGGTTTTATTTTATGAGAAACCAGTGAACTCTCTTGCAAAGTGGCTGTAATCGTTTGCATAACCACCAGCAATGAATGAAAGTTCCTGTTGCTCCACATCCTTGCTCACATTTGGTGTTGTCAGTGCTCTGTATTTGGCCAAATGGTGTGTAATGGCATATCCTGTTGTTTTAATTTGCATTTCCCTAATGACTTGTCTGACTTTTTAATTACAAACATTCTAATAGCTGTGAAGTGATTATATCATTAGGTTTTTGCTTTTCCCTAAAGATTACTGACTATAAACATTTTTTCATGAGCTTTTTGGCCATTTGCATATCAACTTTAGTGAAATTATTATTCAAATTTTATTTATGGATTTGGTCTATTTATATTTTTGAGTTGTGAGATTTCTTTATATATTCTGGATATAAGTCCTTTATAGAATATATGATTGAAAATATTTTCTGCTAGTCTATAGCTTGCCTTATCACTTTCTTTAGAATCTCTTTTGAAAAACAAAAATCCAGTTTTATCAATTTTTAATTTTATTTCTTGCTATGTCCATATAATACCTAAGAAATATTTGCCTAAGCCAAATTCAAGATGATTTATCCTAATCCTGAAAACAGAGACTTTCTTAGAGTTTTTAAAGGTTTATCACTTACATTTATTAGCTTATTACATAAGTTAATCTTTTCATAGAGTGAGGTAAAAGTCTAAATTCATACTTTTGAACTGAATATTCAGTTGTCTTAAGATGATTTGTTTAAAAGACTACCCTCTCTTCATTGAGTATTTTTGACGTATTTGTTGAAAATCAATTGATCATATATGAAATAATTTATTTCAGAATTCCTAATTCTGTGACACAAATCCATATGTCTTTCCTTATGTCATAACCATATTGTCTTGATTACTGTTGCTTTGCACTCTATTTTGACACCAGGATGTGCATTTATTCTTATTTTTAAGATTGTTTTGGTTATTGCATCCTTTGAATTTCCATATTATTTTATAATAAGGTTGCCAATTTCTGCAAAATATGTCAGTGGCAATTTGGATAAAGATCACATTGAATAGATTAACTTGAAAATTACTGCCATTTAAAAAATATCATATCTTCCCAATGTTATTCATAGACATTTCTCAGTTTATTTTTATCAGCTCTTGCTTTGTTTTCTCTAAACATTGTTCTGTAGTTTCAGCATAGAATAATTGCACAACTTTAATTAACATATTCCTAAATATTTTATCAATGATGCTAGTAATAGTGTAAATGGGGTTTTCTCAGTTCTACTAAAATTTATATTTAATCTTTTAATTGAGACAGATGGAACTTAGAGTTGTGTGTGTGTGTAAGTATATATTCCTCATTATTTTCTGCATACAAGAGCATGTTGTTAGTAAAAGCAGTTTATTTTTTCTTTTTCAATCTATCCAGATTTTATTTCTCTCTCTCTGTTCTTTATCTTGCCTAAATGCTGGCTAAAACCTGTGGTAGGCTGTTGAATAGAAGTGCTGAGTGGGCAGAATCTTGTTGAAGATCTTAAGAGAAAAGCACATAGTCATTCACCATTAAGTATGAAGTCAATTGTAAGCTTTTTTGGTTTCTTTTGTTGTTGTTGTTTTGGGGGGTTTTTTGTTTTGTTTTGTTTTGGTAAATGTTCAGTATCAAGTGGAGGTATTTCCCATCTATTTCTAGTGCACTGAATTTTTTTTTTTTAAATTCATAGTGGATTTTGAATTTTGTAAGTTGATTTTTTGTATCTTTGGAGATAAAATTTGGTTTTTGTCTTTTATGCTCTTGCATGGTATATTACCTAATTGATTTTGGGGCATAGTAAGCCAACTTTCCCTTCTTGTGATAAACCCCTCTTGTCATGGTATATAATCACTTTTTATATGTTGCTGGATTTGTTTTGCTAGTATTTTGTTGAAGATTTTTCTATCTGTAACTATGAGGGATTTGGTCTATAGTTTTCTTGATTTATGATATCTTTGTCTGTAGGTTTCTTGATTTGTGACATCTTTGTCTAGCTTTGGAATCTGGGTAGCACTGGCCTTAGAGAATGAGCTAAGAAGTAGTCCCTCGTGCTCTATTATATGGCATAGCCTGGGGAGTATCAGTATTACTTTTTGTGAAAATGTTTGGTAGAAATTACACTGCAGCCATCTGGGGCAGGATATTTTTTTGTGGGGGGACAATTTTTATTTACTAACTTAATTTCATTTTTAAAATAGGTGTACTCAATTTTCTGTTTTTTCTTGAGTCTATTCAGCTAAATTTGTGTATATAAGAATTTTTAAATTTATCTAAGTTGTGTAATTTGTGACATAAATTTGTTCATAGTATTCCTTAATTGTTTTAAATCTGTTAGGTCAGTTGGTAGTATTCTCCTGTCTTTCATTCCTGATGTTAATAATTTATGTTTTCTCTGTATTTTTCTTTGTCAATCTAGTTAAATATTGTCGGGGTTTTTTTTTTTTAAATTTTCAAAAAGAACAAAATTCTAGTGCTATAAATTTTCTCTATTGCTTTTTAAATTTTGTGCTTTATTAATTTATGTTCTCACTTTATTAATTCCTTTTTGAAGTTTATTTTTCTTGCTTTGGATTTAGTTTTCTCCTCCATTTATTTTGCCTTAGATAAAACCTGAAGTTTTTGATTTGAGTTTTTTATTATTCATATTTTATATTATTATTGTTCTGCTTGAATTTATATCTTCTATGTTGTTTTTTTTTTTCTATATGTTAATCATGACTCTATGTTTGTTGGTCTTCCTTTATTGCCATCTATTGTGATAAGTACATGTGTACTATTTAAATACTTTGTATTTTTGCTCTTTCTTCTTAGTAGTAGCTCTAGAGATGACATTATAAATCTTATCTAAATCTGTCTCAGATTTATATTAATTTAATTCCAGTGAAATATAGACATTGTTCCAATATAACTACATTTTTTCTCCCTTTCTTTGTCTTAAATGATATATATTGCATCTGTGTATGTTCTAAACCCAAAAACAGTATTATAATTAATGCTCTATATAATCCTGTACCTTTTAAAGAAACTAAAAGAACAAAGAAAAAATAGAATATATTTACAGAGTTTTGTATATTAAACTACTTATTTATTATTTCCTGGATTTTAAATTTCTTCTTTTGGATTTGAGTAACAACTTAGTATCATTTCCTCACTTCAGTTTTATTACCCGACTCTTCCTTTGCCCGCTTATCATGTATGTGTGTGTATATATATCTCCAAGAATATAATTTTGTAATTGTTTTTTTCTGTAGTTTTTAAAAGACAATTAAAAGAATGGAGAAAAATTAATAATCATACTATATTTTATAGTTACCTACCTATTTGTTTTTTTACCAATAAATACCATTATTTCTTCATGCAGATTTGAATTATTTCTGCTCTCACTTTATTTCAAACTATGTAACTTAAAAAAAACACATACTCATAATTCACCTCTTATAGCAATGATTTTTCTGAGTCTTTGTTATTTGTGTCTGTCTTCAATTCACTTTCATTTTAGAAGGATAGATTTTCCATATATAAGATACTTTGTTGATGGGTTTTTTTGTTTGGTTGGTTTTCTTTGGGTTTTATTGGTAGTTACCGTTTTACTTGTAGCATTGTGAATATATCATCAAACTGCCTTCTGGCCTTCATCGTTTTTGAAAAGAAGTCAGCTTTTATACTTTATGCAATTGACTTGTATGTGACACATCAATTTTTACTTGCTGCTTTGAAGGTTTTCTTTTTGTCATCGTGTTTCAATAGATTGACCCTGTGTGTCTAAGTGTAAATATCTTTGTTTTATTCCACTTAGAATTTATTGGGCTTTTATAATATGTAGGTTAATGTGTTTAATAAAATTTGGAAAGTTTTTAGCCATTATTTCTTCAAACATTTTTTTTTTCCTGTCTGTTTCTTTCTTTTTTTTCTCACTCCCTTTGCGTCTATGATGATCTGCTTCATGGTACTTCATGGGTGTCTGAGTCACCATTTCACCATTGTTCTTTCTCTTCTTCAGATTACATAATCTCTATGGATCTATCTTCAAATCTTCTGAGGCTTTCTTATGCCAGCTAAATCTACTAAAAAATTTTTTTCATTTTTGTCATTGTACTTGTAAACTCTAGAGGTTAATGTATTAAAATTATATAATTTCTATCTCTTTATTGAGATTTTTAAATTTGATAAATCATCATCATATTCTCCTTTAATTCTTTAAAAATATCTCTTATTTTCTTTGAACATACTTAAATTTACTGCTTTGAAGTCTTGTCTACTAAGTTCATCATTTGGGTCTGGTGTCCCCAGAAATGTCCTTGGGTGGGGTGCCTATTTTAGTGGTCAGCCAGGCAGGGTATAATTTAACTGGAAATTTGGGGGATAGCAGTGAAATAGGTTACGTTAAAGCACAGCAGAGAAGTTAAAAGATAATGAAAGAAAATATTATAGATTTCTACTTTCTAAAAAAACTTCAGTTGTCTATAACACATGTAATTGCACAACATAAGAATTACATCTAAAAGTGAAATGTAAACTCAGAAATATATAACCAAAACAGAAATGACCAGTGGGAACAATATTTTAAAAGCTTCAAGCAATAAGCATTAAGCAATATAAGGTACTTATATGAATAAAGTTACAATACCAAAAAAAAAAAAGAGGGCTTTTATAAAGATTTTGTGTCCACAGTGGTATATCTAAACATGAAAATCAAAGCTATTTAGAAATGAAAATAGAAATAGAATCATTACCTATATGGGAGACTTCCATACTCCTTTTTGATATATGTAGTAAGCAGGAAAAAAGGTCCTAATGGATGATTTAGTAATGATTTCTCTAAGACAACAAAATGTCATAAGAATTTTTATTCTTTTCTCAACCCCCTAAACCAATGTACACATTAATAAAACACAAAGATAATCAGATACTTAGTCTGAGAATATGTCTCAGATGCATACATTTTTAGTTATTTTATCTATTCACTGTAGATTTATGATTTACAAAGAGATGTACAAATTAAATTGGTGAAATTTTGAAAAGCATTTTTAATTTTCTTAATTTTATAATGTTTTACTTACTATTATCTTGATCTATGCCACACAGCAAAAGGAAAGGAGCTATTAAGTATATGCCCTGACTATGTCAGTGATTTGGTCTCTTGTGAATAGGCTTCTCCAAGGCTAGAAGCTCCCGGCTGTTTACCCATTTGGCTCATATGTGAGAGCAAGTAGGAAATCATGCTTAGACATTGCCAAAATATTCCCCACTGCCAGGAGTACACGGCCAATGATGCTGAGGAAACCATAAGGTGATGTTGAAAGATAATTCAGAATATGTTCTTTCTCCATTCTGGTGTGTATGCTGATATTTTACATAAGAAAAAAAAAAAAACACAAGAGTGAAGGGCATGCAAGAATTAAGTTTTTCATAGGGGGTTTAATTTTCAAAACCTTTAAAAATGTATTGTATTTGGCAGATTCCCACAGGGAGACCATTAGGACCTCAGTGAGAAAAATAAATATAAAGCAAACCCTATTACTTAGGTTTTTAAAAATATGTTTTCAAAATAGAGTAATTTTAGAAAGAAAACACTCATTTAAAAATATACATGAACAAGAAAACTAATTCAAAAAACATGTAACAAAGATATCACCCTTATGGAAAAATGAAGTGTCGGGAATGTGACAAAATCAACCCATTTTCAAAACAATTTGGATATCATAGTGAATAACTTAAGGTACCCGAGCCTTGTATGTATTATATAATACATATGTGTTTATTTAGTTGGAAATACTGTGTTTATTTGAACTGAGAAGCATGTTTATTTATACTTCTTTACAGAAGGAAGTCCAATTTTGACACCTCAAATTTCAGTATTGAGGAAGTAATCATTTCAAAAGTTGTGAAGAAATTCCTAAGTAGGGGAAGGGGCTCCTTGATTTGAATGGCACCACAGACACTGCCCTGGAAGTAGTATAGCAGAACTTCCATATGCCATTGTTAGCATGGAGAAGTGGCAGTTCCAGGATGCTTCCGTGACCCTGAAGGTAACTCAGCTGAGAAGGAATTAAGAACCCCGAAATCAGGAAGTGAGGCTGGACCAGGTGTTAATGAATAACCTGTTCTTCTAGCCCTTGCTCACTCCATGCCAGCCATGCTCAGCTCCCTCTGTTTCTCAAACATGACAGTCACACTTTAGCCTTATGGCTTTACAGTGGCTGTTTCCGTGCCTGGAGAATTCTTCCCTCCCATAGAGCTGTCAGTTCAGTTTTACTCTGCTTTCAAGTCTCCAAGCTCATATCCCATCTTCATGTTGACTTCCCTGTAGAATACTGCAAGCTGCTCACCACCCACTCCAGGGGTCCCAGTTTGCTTTACCCTACCACCGTTTCCATTTTATGCTTTTAACACCTTTCCTCATCATATAACTGTATGCTCTCAGTAAACAATTTACTTATCATTTCTATTGTTACCTGCCTGTCTCTCTCCTCTAGGATATATGCATCCTGGGGTCAAGTAACTTAGTTTTGTCAACTGAGGTTTACAACATAGAAAAATGTCTGGCTCATAGTAGCTACTTGACAAATATTTGCTGAATGAATGACTACTGAGCACGTGTTAGGGACTGAATTCTAAACAACACAGTAAGCCACCAGTGGTACAATTGTGTAAGTCAGTGTACAAATATAACTATAAGTGGGCTCTTTATTTGATTCTTAGTTACTATCTATCCAATAACTAGTGTAAGTAATATTCAAGAATAATTTAAATTGCATTCTGATCGAAATCCAAAGTCTCTCATTTGTTGTTGTTGTTGTTGTTCTCTAATATGGTGTTTCTTTTTGCATTTCTGTACCCCTAAACCTGGCTTCTCCTTTATTCTTACCTCAGATATTTATTCTAAACAATTTATAGCTCTCATATCAGTAATTAAGAGATCTTGAAATACAGATATCCTTAATAGAGACTTATTAGCTTGTTATTAAAATAAATTTTTAAAAAATTTTTTAAACTATATATTTATTTTTATTTGACTTTGAATTTTCTTTCTTTCTTTTTTAACAGAGGTGCTGGGGATTGAACCCAGACCCTGTGTGTGCCAAGCGTGCACTCTACCACTGAGCTGTACTTCCCCCATGTAAATTTTTGAATTCTGCTGTAATGTGTATAAGTATTAGAATAGAGAAGGTTTGCCAAAATTAAGAAAGAAAGAAAAAAGACTGCTATATGCTCACCTCCCTCAAAGCATTCTTGAGATGGGGTATAAGATTTTTATTGTTTTCTGTGGCTTTAGGTGGGACAAAAATAATTTGTGTTGCTCAGTAGCTGAGCAAATTTCCTTCTTACTAATCTTATGTCTCCCTTCTGATACTGTGTGTACTGTTTGCCAAATCACCACAACTACCCCCTCCAAAATTCCTCCTCTGAGTGTGGAATCTAAGATTAAACACTGAAGTCTTGCTATCTGCTTGTGAGTTCTAATACATGATATGAAGACAGTTAACAGTGTTCCTCACTAGGATAGGCAACAAGATCAAATACCAACTTTTGACTTCAATTTGATTGCTTTGTCTCTATAACTTAGGATAAGTCATTTAATTCATTATTTTTTGTTTTGTTTTCCTCATTTTTAACTGAAAGCTATTAATCCAAATCATCTTTAAAACGTTTTCCATTTATCTGACCTTCTCCAATTACAACATTCCTTTAAAGACATGAAATACACTCTGGAAACCTTTTCTTCCATCAGGCCTCATTCAGTCATTACTGGTCACCAGAACCCTGTAGCTGGTCATCCTTATTCACAGAAGGTTGCTTTTTTTAACTCATGTGCCCTGACTCAGAAAGCAGTTTCCTCTGAAAGCATTAGATACAGCACGCACCCCCACAGACAAACCAATACACTTAATAACTTAATTAAAGTTTGAAATAAGTTGCCATGAAGATATCTTCAAATATTTCCACATCAATAATTTTCTAACTCTGTAAATTTCACCTAAACTAAACCAATATGAAGAGCTTAAAGATCTAAATTCCAAGAATCAGACTTTAAATCACAAGTTAAAGGAAGCTTATATGTATATATGTGTGCATATGCAATGCGTAAGCCACACATATATAGCTAGTTTTTAATAAAAAGGCTTTGAGTGGTAAGTTTTATCTCTATATCATAAACTTGTATTTATCTTACATGTTTACCTCAGAAATAAGGGAATCAAACTAGCTAATTGCAAACTTTCACTTAGTAACATGACTTACCTAATTATGTAGATATGTCAGCTTCTGGCATTGTCATCTGTGCAAACCAGCTATCGGTAATAAACTACAGATTGCAAGACTTTCTGATAAAATTAAATCATGTGTCTTGTGTTTTACTCTTTAGATATTAAAGCAGTCTACTCCACTGTTGACTAAAGATAAACATTTTAAATGACTGTGGGAGGCACAGAAAGATTATGTCCATCTGCATAATATTTATAGAACATAATAATGGAAAGATTTTCTGTAAGTTATAATTCTAGCCAAGACATTTTAAAATGTATTGATTATATTTTAATACATTGTGGTAAAATATGGCCCTTTTAAAATGACTTATATGTTTGTTTGCTTGTTCCATTAACTTTCTTTGATTTCAAAAAAAAGTCCAAGATCTAAGGGATAATTTATCTATCTCTAAATTCTAGTTCATACAAAAATTTTAGATTAAATATATCTTAAACAGTATTAAAATTAAGATGTTAAGTCATCCTTATTACATATCCAAATTAATTTTTGTGACCTTTGCCACAATTTGGAGTCTCCAAATTGTGGCAAAGGTCACAAAAATTAATATATATTTGTATATATATATTTGTAAATATATATATTTGTATAAAACATTCTTTGGCAGAGTTTTTGACCATCCTGACAAATAGCCTCCTAATATTACTCATTGAACTAGATGTTTTCTTCATAAACATTAGTCAGAATCTTATTTTTCTCTTGCAATGTGCTATATGGTATTAGAGGAGGTGATCATGAGGATGTGACCTCTGGTTGACCCTCCAGCTGGACCCAGGCATTTGGAGGCTCCCTCCTCTGTCCTTGGAATGTACGTTCTGTCTACTGTTCCCATACCGGGAGTCGTTCCACAAGTGAAGCCTAGGGATAATAAGGTGTTGTTGAGACCATCTGGGCTGAATTCATGATTGAATCCAACTGAGGTCTCTATCTAAGCTTTTAGGATTCTGGCAGGAAAGTGCGGAGATCTACTCATCTTGTGGCCTCCCAAGGCAAGCCTCGTAGGTAGGTCCCCTTGCTTATTAAAACTGCCATGGTACCAATCTGAAGCCTGCCTCTTTCTTCAGTGTCTTCTTGCCTCTGTGTATGAGACCAGTTTGTCAACAGATATATGGGTTTACTTGAAAACTGTGTGGCTTTTTTTAAAATCCCTGTTTAAGAAGCAAAAAACAAACAAACAAACAAACAAAAAAAGTATCATTGCTGAATCTTCAAAAATTAATGATATATTTGGAGACAAAATGATATGATTTACTCTTCAAAATGATAAATTAACATTTGCTAATTTTATTTCTTGTGGACTTTATCTAGATCACAAAACATGGGATCCTGAAATTAGGAACATAATTATTAATTTATCTTAATCCTACCTTTGGAGACAAAAAATGTAAAATAAATGTTTAATGTTTACATATTTCAAAGTTTTATTAGAATTCAAACACATTTAAGGAAAAAAAAGAAAAGAGAGGTAATCACAACAGAAATCAAAGCAACGAAATAAGGAGGGAACTATAGAGAATCAAAATGAAGAGAAATATGAGAAAGGAAATGAATGAGTTATAGAAATTGACACAATAGATAAAAAAAGTTACCCAAATCATGACACCACAAATATTTGTACTTGGGACAAATTATGGTGTACTTTACATATTTGTAAAATTATTATCATTTATTGGTAATTGTCTTGCTGAAAAATCAGATTAAATTAAATCAAACATTAGGTTCCTCCTAGAGTTCCAAGATTGCCTTGTAAGCTAGGAAAACTTGTAGATACCTAAGGTTAAAAATTATTAGTTAAATGGGCTTTCACTTTCAGCTCCAAGATGTGCAGAGTTGAGAAACTGACATTAGCAAATTTTGGACAAACTCAAAATCAATGGTTTTTCTTAGACTCATCCAAGAATTGAGGTTGCCTGGCCAGCCGCCATCTCAGTGTTTGGAGAGATCAAGCTCACCCAGAGAGACTGAGCGATCAAGATCTGTTTACCAGAAGCCAACACTGCTGTTTCTGATAATTGCCTGTGTTGAAGTTGGCTGATATATCCTGCCTGGAATATTACATGCTGCCACACATGCATTGTCAAGTCCGAGCATTCATCAACTCATCCTGGTACAAAAGGAGCAAATATCAATACAATTACAGGCTGCATTTTCCGAATAGTCTCCTGATCAGCGGATTTTTAGCAATAGTGAAGATCTTTATATCATAAATTAGTGTCCTGCAACCTGATTTCATCTGTCTTTGGTTGGAAATGGGGAGAAGGAGATGCAAAAATATGGTTCTGATAGCCAGGAACTGGCCTCTTGTTGCCAATAGCTAACCTGCCATTCACAGCTAGGTAATTATAGCTAGTCTTTGTGTTCTACTGAATATAAAAATTCCCAGAATACAAACAATGGATAACACCACTCTGATCTTGATGAATTAAGACAAAGCCAAGACCATTCCATGGTCACAGAGTGAACTCATATAAAATAACTGAACTTATATAAAAATAAAACACCACAATGACCAAAGATTCACCTATCCTGACCAATATAAACAGCCACTGCTTCTTCACTAGTTAAAGGTCCATCTGTCTAGTTTCCTTTACATAACTACCCACACTTCATTCCTACAATTTTCTAGATTTTAAGATGCTCAAGCATAGAATTATACCATTTTCAGACAACATCCATTCTAGAGCAAAGTACCACGTTCTTTAAACCTCCCCTAAATCAAATACCTCTTATCAAGGAGCCCTATGATTCTCCACTGTGTTCGTTTTTTTCATTGCAACAAGTCAACAGTCAACTTTTTAAACTATATGTGCCTTCATAGTAAGTAAGAACGATTTTAGTCAGATATGAATAACTAGCTATTATTTCATTGACAGGAAGTAATCTTCCAGTTTGAATGTATATATAATTTCCATTTTGATTGTATTCTTTCCATAAAGTTATCTAACAAATCATTTCTTTAACATTTTATGTCCCCCAGAATTCCCCATGTGTGGTCAGGCCATGCATGGTCAGACCCAGAAACCCCAGGCAGCCTGGCTGCCTGGTTAGGGGTGGGGTTGGGGGGGGGGGCGTGTGCATGCCCAGTTCACTTGTAGCACCTGCCCTCAGGCATCCAGGAGCTTTAGGTATTTGTGCACAGGAGCCACCCCAGCCCAGAAGGCCATTTTCTAGAACATTGGTTCCCCAAACTGCACTCCTGATGCAGAGCTTGGTAGGTCCTTTGAACCAGATACACAGGGCCTTCTGAAGGGTCGGTTCTCCCAAGTATCTCTAATCAGTGGACTCTCTGGCACTGCCCTGGATGGTAGGGCCAAGGAGCTCCCTTGAGTTCTGGCTGCAGGGAGCAAAATTCTGTATAGTAGAAGGGTGGACCTTAACAGCTTTGGGGTCACCCTCCACCCTTCCAGAAATCCCATCTGTGGCCCAGTATATCTCTACATGGCCGGGAACCAGGGACAGACCCGTGGAGCCTTGGATGCTAAGTCACCCATCTGTACATTATAAAATGGTTTTTCATTTTCTCTCCTCATTTTTATCATTATCTTCCTCACCTTAATCTCTTTATCCTTACCCTTATACTCTGAGCAATCTTTCAAAATTTGCCTTTTTGTCCTTTGATTTTTCTTCAAATAACATATGTGAATTTAGTTTCTTTAATATTAACTTTAATTATGCTTTATAAATTTAGATACATTTCAATACTTCCTTTTTATCTTCTGCTCCATTAAACTTGTTTTTAGTCTTTGTATCTCTTTCTGTTGTTCCCTGATTTTCCCCCTTTCTCTACAACCTGCAATTATTAATCATTCCTATTCATGATTTGTGTTTATCTTTTGTTTTGTTTTATTTCTTACGGAAAATCAGGTTAAAAATGTTTGTTCTTCCTTTAAGTTTTCAGAATGGGATCTCTACTTCTCCTGTCCATCAGTCTATTTTAATGGTTACTTCATCCTTTTTTTCCTTCAGTAATGTTTGCACTGATATATATGTGTCAAGAAGGTATGAAGGATTTTTCCTGGGTGTGTTCATTGACCAGTGTGTGCTGGTTGAATTTTCTTTTCATGGCTGTAGTGTACGTTCTAGTATAATTTGGGGCATATGGAACATTTATCTGTTCTGGTTCTGCTATGTTAAATTTCGCTCCTGCCCTGCCTCAGCTCCCTGTTTCTGTGAAGATTCAGGATAGGTAGACTATTTGAAATGCTCCATATTCTTGGCATGTGTCTTATTAGAGATTTTTTGTCACTGTATTAATACTCTTCCTAATTGAACTATGTGTGTTAGCATTGCACTTTCAAAAGTACATGATTCATTGCCAACATCTCTCCCGACTTTTCCTGCCTTAGTGTGTTCTGGGCAGTTTTAACCCCATATAATTGTGTGTGTGTGTGTGTACATGTGCCCTTGGGAGAAGAATGGTAAGTGTGTCTCTCAGTCAACTGGCTTAAAGCCAATTTTCCAAAATACTACAATTCATTGAAAGTCAGTTCACCAAGTGGTATCATTCAGTAAATATTCAATTTGTTTAGTAATACATTGCTAAATAAACAAAACTTTCTTTGTACTATTCACATGAAGGCTTACAGTGGTTCATGAAAAGAAATGTGTTTATGTTCAAAGCATATAAGGATCAATTTTTTTTTTCTGGTTGTGTATTTGATGCTTCAATTTCACTAAACTTAGCTAAATTTAGAGCACTTGTATGCTTTTAAAAAGTTATTATAGAATGAACATTTCCAAAGTCACAGTAAAAAGAGTTGAGTGGAAGGGCAGTTCTGTGAGACGGAATTATGACCAGGTATTACCGCACATTGTGGAGGTAAGTGTAGTGTGTAGCTTCACAGTGGAGTTTGCCCTTTGGATGCTGTATTTTCCCACGTATCCAATATCTAAGGACTCCTTCTCCTTTAGTGTCCATTAATTTTCCCCAGAGTAAAGAACACCACTTGATTCTTTTTCCTTATTGTCTATCTCTTCTACCCTGATATATAAGCTTTCTAAAACAGGGGCTTTGTTTTGTTTCCTGCTGAGTTTCTAGTGCCTAGAAATAGTGTATACTGAACAATAGAAATAATCACTGTAATTGTTATAGTTATTAATAATAACTGGTAGACAGTGGTTCCAGTGTGTATTCCCTTTTCCAACAGCACATCCTCTATAGGAGGATTATTCTTCCTTATTTCTTGATGTTGTGTTTAGTGACATGATTTGCTTTGGCCAAAAGAATGTGAATAGATGGTTGTCTGGCCCGGTCTAAAAGATGTTTTCACTGATCCATAGGCTAGTGAACAAGGAATAAATATCTGTTGTTGTAAGCCAGTGAGTTTTGGGGTAGTTACATGGCATTATCACAGCAAAGGCTGAAAAATACCATAATGCATATGTATAATGCTTCCTATAAACCAGATATTTTTCATAGTACATTACATATTTAACATATATGTATGTGTGTGTGTATATATATGTGTATACTATATACACTTTCAACCTATTAGTGAGATAGATACTATTATAAGCTAAGTTTTACAAATGAGAAATCTAAGGTGTGGAGTTTAACCAACATACTCAAGTTCATAAAAACTACCAATTGTAGAGTTAAAATTTGAACTAAGCCTCTGGCTCCAGAATTAGGGTTGTCAGATACAGCAAATAAAAATTACAGGATGTTAGCTAATTTGATTTTCATATAAATGATGAATTAACTTTTGTTTGTTCATTTGTTTGTTTGTTTTAATTGAGGTACCATCAGTTACAATGTGTCAATTTCTAGTGTATAGCCCAATGTCCCAGTCATGCATATACATACATATATTCGTTTTCATATTTTTTTCATTAAAGGTTGTTATAAGATATTTAACATAGTACCCTGTGCTAGACAAAAGAAACTTTTCTTTAATCTATTTTTATATATAGGGGCTAACACTTGTAAATCTCAAACTCCCAAATTTATCCTTTTCCACCCCCTTCCCCTAGTAACCATAAGATTGTTTACTATGTCTGCAAGTCTGTTTCTGTTTTGTAGATGAGTTCCTTGTGTCCTTTTTTTTTTTCTTTTTTTGTTAGATTCCACATATGAGCGATATCATATGGTATTTTTCTTTCTCTTTCTGGCTTACTTCACTTAGTGGTTTTATTGTATAAGTTTATTCCAAGTATTGTAAAGGTGCCTATATTTTATCTGTAATCTTATCTAGGATTCTTTCTCTTAACTGTAATGTGGTATTTTTTTTTAATAAATATTTTTAGATTCTGTCTTAACCATCTAGGCTGCTATAACCAGAGACTGGATAGCCTATAAACAACAGAAATGTATTTACCACATTTCTGTAGGCTGGGAAGTCCAAGATCAAGTTTCTGGTAGAGCCAATGTTTAATGAAGTCCTACACCCTGGTTCATAAACTGTCATCTTCTCATTTTGTCCTCACCTAGTAGAAAGGACAGGGAGCTCTTTGGGGCCACATAGATAAGGGCTGTAATCTCATTCAGGAGGGCTCTGCTCACATGAACTAATGACCTCCTGAAGGCCCCACCTCCAAATATGATCACATTAGGGATTAGGTTTCAACATATGAATTTTGGGGGAACATAAATAGTCAGTCTATAGCACATACCAAAAAAATACTGGTAGAATCTCGTAATGAATGTCCATGTAATGTTTTCCCATGAAGAAGGGGGTTAATATTAATTCTTCAAGAGTTTTTTGCATTTGCAAATTTAAGTTATTTAGCAATTCAAAAGCAGGTGTAAAAGATTAAAAAAAAGCATACCCAATTATTTTAGAGCCAAAAAATGCTCAAGAAATAAAATGGGATTCTGATAAATTGATACTGTTCTTGGCTTTTTTCTGATGTTGGGTAACTGTATGTGCAACTACAATAGCTTAGGTCCAAGTACAACTTTATGTACTACATTTAAAGAAATGAATCTCATTAAGTAATTCATAACTGTTTACTCTATCACCTACTATAATCCAAATAATAAATGAGTATAGTTCACTTTATTCATTCTTCATCCAAAAATATTACTTTTTAAAACATATTTTTCTGTGGGCAAGGCACTATTCTTTATCTTGAAAATAAATCTTTCTGTTCTCAGAGAGTTCTAAAATAATAGTCATATTACCTGCCCTCAAAGATTTGAAGTGAAAAAAATATATGCATGCACATCTAACTATATTGAAATGTATCAGGTGGTGAAAGAGATATTTTCAGAGAAATTTAGAAAATGGGGCAAACTAATAGCTTTAGTGAATTAGAAAAGTCTTTACTGATAGGTGGATATTTGAATTGTATCTTTAAGGAGTAGTAGGCTGAGACACTTGGTTTTCAGACAGATATAGAAGCTGCACAGCATAAAAGGGTTACTGATCACAAGTTTGTGTGCCTGACACACAGGCCAAACAAATAAAAACATCAGAGTTTGGAGCAGAGAAACATTTGTTCCAGGGTCAAGCACGGAGAATGGGTGGCTCAGGCTCAAAAAACCCCACCCCATGGTTTTCAGGAAGACGTTTTTTATAGGGGCAAAATTTGGGATGAGGGCTGCAGGGTGTGTGACTTTCTTCTGGGGTGTGAGGTAACAGGGCAGTAGCTGCTACCTGGGCGGGGGCCTTAGCTCCTGCGGAAGTACTCAAAGATAATGTTCCCCTGAGCAGGAACCAGGATCCTGCTTTAATCGCTGCACTATCTTTCTTGATTGCTCCTCCTTTGTTTCTGCATCCCCTTACTTCCTGATTAGCAACTGTTTGAATCTGCCCTTTTGTACCCGGGGGTGGTCTAGGAGGCTGAAGCCTTTCTCCTGAAAATAAGAAATGGGGAATTTGGAAAGGCTTTTGTACCCAAGAGGGCCCCACCCGGTCCTGCTGGGTTTGATTATATTTGGGAGACATTAATGTTAGGTAGTTTAGATAGAAATGAGCACTGGGCAGAGGGAGAGAAAGGGGAAAGGGACAATCCAGAACACAGGGAACCTGAGCTGTCATTAACCAGAGCGCAGGGAATTAATCAGTTAATCAATCAGTTAATCAATTAATTAATCATCAAACCAGGATATAAAAACAGTAGGAAGGAGAAAGTGGCGCCATTTTTTCCTCTCTCGGATTGGCCCTCTCCCAGTTCTCGGGAGTGTACTATCTTTCACTATTTTTTTTTTTTTTCACTAATAAAAATTTTGGTTATCATGCTCTTTTCTGTCTCATCAAAAATCTTTTTTCAGGTGACAAAGAACCGAGGTGATTCTTACTTTGTTTCCCGGTAACATTAAGAACCTGGATGTGGCTACAGTAAAGGAAGTTTCATTTGAATCGGGTCTTGACAAATTACGGAGAATAAGAAACAGCTGTGCCCAGAAAGGAAGCGGGCCTCTTGCGCAGGCGCCCTGTGCCGCCTGCCGGCTGCGTAGGCAGGCGGCGGCCGTGGCCGAGCAGGAGGGCCCAGCAGGAGAGCCCAGGTTTGGCCTCCGATGTGGGGCCTGTCAGGCCAGCCCCACCGGCTTCCTCTGCTGACAGAAGGCAGGCGCCCCAGCGCTGGGGCCTCTGAGGCGCAGCGGGACTAGCAGCTGAGGGCTATGGCTGGGGCTTCCTGGGCGCGGTGGGGCTGCTGGGCTCCGGCTACCGAGGCTCCGGTAGCGCCCGCGTGTCTGAGCCAGCGGCGCAGGGGTGCTTCTGCCAGGTGAGTGGTTACTGGGATGATTGTACCTGTGAGATTGCAGTCATTGATAGATTTAATAACCACAGGCTTTCCCCCAGACTTCAGAAACTTCTGAAAACTGATTACTTTAGATAGTAGAAAGTAAACCCTTGAAAACGCCCTGTCCTTTCTGGAGTGATACCAGCCTTGTGGAAGAAGGGACTGTGCCAAGTGTCAAGCCTCATCAATTGGATGAAGTTCCTGACAGGATTGTATCTGTCGCTACAATTCTGAAGAAGTCAATGAGGTCATTCGAGAACGTGAGCAAGAATAAGGACGTGGAGCTGCGGAGGAATCTCTGAGGGAGGAAAAGCAGGTGGCTGTCTTCAGGCGATCAAGCATGATGATTCCTCAGACAACTCCTGTGAAGCTGACGGTATAACATTTTTTATACTATGCATGTTGTTTAAAATTGTGCATAAGGAAAAAAAAGTTCTTTTAAAATAATTTAAAAAAAAAACCAAAAAAACCCAACAACTCAGTTTCTAATAGTTTGGCAGTTCCTTCAAAAGCTAAACAGAGAATTACCCTATGACCTAATAGTTCAGCTCCTCAACGTGTACCCAGAAAGACTGAAGACAGGGAAACAGATACTTGTACACCTGTGTTCACAGCAGCATTATTCACAGGAAACAACCCAAGTGTCCATCAGATGAAGTTGTAACAAAGTGTGGTATATACATGCAATGAATGGAACACTCTTCAGCCATAAAAAATGAAGTTCTAATACATGCTACAATGTGGATAAACCTTGAAAACATTGTGTTAAATGAGATAAGCCAGATACAAAAGGACAAATATTGTATGACTCCACTTACATGAAATATTTAGAATTGTCAAATACATAGAGACAGATTTGAGGTTTTCAGGAGTTAGGGGGAAGGGAGAATGGGGAATTATTCCTTAATGGTTACAGAGTTTCTGTTAGAGGTCACAGAAAACTTTGGAAACAATGAAGGTGGTTGTACAATATTGTGAATGTTATTAATGACACTGAATTGTACTCTTAAGCATGGTTAAAATGGCAAGTTTCATATGGTATCTATTTTACCATAATAATACAATTTAAAAAGAAAAACAAGTTTTTGGGAAAAAAATTCAATGCCTGAGTTTTGCAGTGCTGTGTGCCTAGTAAAATATATAATTTTTGTAATATATGCAGGTATTTTGCATAAATAGCTGAAAGGTAGAGATTTCAAAACGTGCTTTTGTTATATTGGCCTTGGATTGTTAAGTATTTTCGTTAGTGATGGTTTGTGTTATTTTTGGAAGAGAAAATAATGAACCATGAGTTATGTCTGTGACATCTAAAACTAAGCTAGAACACTGGTACTATTAAAATCTAGGAGCTCTAGAACCCATTAGAAACATTTGATTTGTGGATTTATTAATTTAGATTTATGAATTCTCCTTTTCCTCCGTTTTTAGTATCTCCTTTTTTTTTTTTTTTGTAAGTTTAATTGTTAGCCTTTTAATTGGCTAAACAAAATCAAAGCAAATTGAGTTTTTGTATCCTTCTTTGGTTCTTTTGGGACAGATTAATGATCTTTTAGAAAATCAGTGAAAAGAATGATACAGCTCATTTTAACCACAAACAAAAGATGAATCCTGCAAACTTCTTTCCCCCAAAATGAAAAAGGGAAACTACTTATTTTTAAATTTGTGGCTTTATTTGGGGGGAAAAAAAAGAAAGATACATCTGTGTTTCTTAATAAAAGCCATGACCCTATTTTCGCAGACAAATATCTATAATCTTTTATTCCTAATTCCCAAATCTGAAAACTATAAAAAAATGAACATTTTTCTCCTTAAGTTTAGTACAGGTTCATTCAGTGTGAATAGTCATGTGTTTTACTGCAGAAATATTTATGTATTTGATTAAAGGTCGCTGCCCCAGTCTCTGCTTGGATAATATTCAACATACTGCATGTTGCATGTACTGTATTACCTTTCTAAAATCTGAAAAGTTCTGAATTCCAAAACCAATTTTGCCCCAGGGATGTAGGGTAAAGAGCTGTGGACTTGTACTTAGCTTTAGACCAGTAAAGAAAGGGGGCTAATATGCTCTCCCAAGCCTAAGCGTGCCATCTTTTCTTCAAGGATTCTTTGGCCTAAAAATTGTTACATGAGGTAAATTTTTTACAGAAAGAAGAATGAGAAGAATACTTTGTAAAGGGATAGATAGATAGGTATGTAGGTAAATAGCAACGTTTAATTTAAATAAATTGAAATTTTAATTTTTTCTAGAGGTGATGGGTGGCAGCCTAGTTCCATAAGCAGGTATGTGTCATTCTTATATGTGTGCTTTGGAGAGAAGATTTCAAATCTCTCATGGTACTTCATGCTTTCCCTCTGGAAAGATGTGAATCCCAGAACTAAGTCATACAAGAGTCTCCCTTATTATATCAGTTTAGGAGCTCCAAATCACGTTTGATGATGAAAAAAATATTTCTGTGACTGATAAACAGACTTGAATACCGCAAAGACTGGAATATTCTGCGTCTACATCACTAAGAGGAATAAAGGCTTTTCATGCAGAAGTAAAGCATAGCCACTGCTGGGGCTTTAGCTGAATGCATTCCTGGGGTGACGTCTTGTCTGGAGTATGTGGTCTTAGTTGTCCTCTGCTTAGTTGTCCTCTGCTCTTAGTGGGATTTCTTGGGCACTGTTAACCTAGGCGTTGATTTGTTGGTGAGGGTTATAAGGTAGGGATAAACAATCATCACCTAAATAAATGTGACATATTCTGTTGATTATTTTGAATATTTAGTTTCTTGGATTCAGTCAAAGAGGAGGAATAAATAAGACCTGCTACACACATTTTATGCCAACTTTAAAGGAACAATGAAAAAATATATGTTCATTTAGAGCAAGTGCTATTACATTAAGTAAATAATGAATGAATAATAAGCAAATTAGACAGATCTTCCTTAAATATATTTTAATTAAAAAGTTAATTAATTTTAAAATACAGTAACAGTCTTTGGCTTGAGAATGTAGTATTAAAGACATTTCTTATCCACTCTCTTCTCTGAAACCAATTGAAAACAGGAATATCATGGAAAAGTAAAAGATAATGTTAATTTCAGTGAAACTAGAAAGCATCTCAGATTCCAAATTTGAAACTAAGAAGAATAATTTAAATACAGTAATTTGGATTTATGGTGGGGAGGGTAAAGCTCAGTGGTAGAGTGTGTGCCTAGCATGCAGGAGGTCCTAGGTTCAATTCCAAGTACTTCTATTAAAAATAAATAAACAAGCACACAAACTTAATTACACCCCTCCAAAAATAAATAAATAAATAAATACAGTAATTTGGATTTAACAGTACAATGCTTACTTTGTTTCAGGTACTTTTTATTAGCATTTGGGATATATTAGAGGGGGAAGATAATAGCAGATAAAGATTTTTATACTTTGAAAGCTTGCATTTTAGTAGAAACTAGACAATGAACAATAAACATTATAAATAAGTAAATTATATAATATATAAAGAGGTAATTAATGATGTGAAATTGAGGAAATTATAGCAGAGTAAAACTGGATAGGAAATTCCTATCCAGAATTGTCAAAGAGAAATTGCACCTGTCGGTGTTAAATGGTCAGGGAAGACTTTATTCAAGACAGTTGCTGTGCATTACATCCCTAATGGTGGAGGGACACTGAACTGAACTGTGTGGAAACAAAAAGTTTTTAAGTGCTGGGATGAGCTAGTGGATAAGGGCTGGAGGATATTAGGAGGGCTGTTGGTCAAAGGGATTAAGCCATATGTTTTTGATGACTGGCACTGATTGAAGTTAGGCTACTACCCTCCCACAGAGACTGGTAGAGGCACTACCTATCTTGATCATCACATTTCAAAGGGATGGCTCCCAGGTCCTTGAGAAGGACATCCCTGGGTTGTAAAACTAGCAAGAGGCTGGACGAAAACAACTCAAAGGAGTGGAGAAGGAATTTACAATAGCAAGTTTTCTAAAGTAAATGCTCAAAAGAAAACGGAGGTCAGAGCCTCTCTCTAGTCAGGAAGAAACTTGTCTAATGTTTAGTCAAGCTGAGGAGAACTTTAAAGCTATCTTGGTCAGTTGTGGGGAGGTGGGCTGCAGGTTGTGATCATTAGTGACAGGAGAAACACTGAGAAGAGCATAGATTCATTTCCTTGGAAGAGGTCTCAGCAGCTGTGGTAGGGAAATTTAGAAAATATCCACGTTAAAGATGCCTGGGGAGCCTGCTCCTTACACTTTATGATGAGAAAACTAGAGGCCCAGGGAGACTTGGCTTCAGACAAGGATGAATGCTAGAGAAGAAACAGCAAGGGCCACGTGCATAGACACTAGAAAAGAGAAACAATGTTACAAAAGCAGACAGCAAACAGTGTTGGTTAAAACACACCACGCACACAAAAGAAGGGCTTAAAATGCAGGAAAATTTTTAGACAAAGATTCTTGGTATTCTCAAAGAAATAATTGTGTTTTGTTAGCAAAGGTACAGTCAAAAAAGGAATGAAAGAAAAACCTGTTGAGCCCATTACTAATCTCATTCTAAAAGTGAGGAAACTGAGTTTTGATATGGTAACCAGTGTTACACAAAATGTATGGATTTTTCTTGTGAAGTTGAAACCCCAGGGCCAGTGCTGTAACACACTGCTCTGTACAGGCTCATCAATTCTTTCTGATGAAATATCTTGATAAAATTCATCCAATAATAAATGGAATTAAAACAGAGCTCAAGATTGGAGAGACTAAGGTATTTGAAATGACCAATAGTACTGAATTTGTTTGTATAGAGAACTAAGGTTGATAACTAAAAACTATGTGTGTAGACAAAGTTACCATAGCAGGCTTAAGACCGCTAATCGTAGAATGGTTTTCTTGCCAGTTTGGTGCCTAGTTGGCATGTGGAATCTTGCATTTCAGGAGTATTCTACTTGTTTCCAAAACAGCTAGGAGTATACTTGAACTGTGACTAACCTGTTTGTGGAAGCAATGTGGTTTAATGGTGAGCACCTGCTTTCCTTCCGAGAGTCTTGAGTTCTAGTTCTTGCTAGGCAGAGAGTGCCTATGTGATCAGACCACAAGAAAACATTTAAGATGTGTTGTCACTATTTCCTGTTGGCAGAATTAAGCTCTTTCTTTGTGACTCAACTGGGAGGAGCTGGCGCTAATTTCCTCTGGACTTTGTCCCATCTACCTTTGTGTTGTATTGTTTCTTGATCATCACATCATTTGGCTTTGTATCATTTGACTGGAATGAGTCATCACTGTGAGAAAGACTATATGCTGAGTCCTTAGACTCCTTCCAGTGACTTAGCAAATCTCCAGCTGATTTTGAGGCCCTCGGGCACACTACAGTTTACCTAGTAGATTACTGATGTTATCGATCTTGAAAATGTAACAAAAAAAGTCCATTATTAAAACAGTGAACACACAGAATATTTGTGAGACTACACCACATTGTTTTGGGGAATCAAGGTGACCCCCTCTCTTTGTGATGTGTGTGAACTTACCATTCACAACAGCCTCTAACATTATTCCTGTCAAATAAATGGAAAAAAGTAACCTAGGTCAGGTCAATTATAAACCTGTGTGAATGGCAAGTATAGGGACTGAGCAATTGTACAAAGTTTCTGATTTAAATCATTTGAGGGTATTTGAGACCACCTTGCTTGTGTCACAAAGAAAAGCTCTTAAAGATGCAAATAATCCACAGTTTAAAAAAAAAAAAAACAGATGATAATCAGCCAATGTTGAAAGAGCAAGAGAAGTAAAAAGAAAGATTGATTGAATTTTTAGTTAAAAGAATAAAACTAACAGAATGCAAGTCTGGAGAAAGAGAGGTGAAAGGAATGTCGACAAGCTGATTGCCTCCTTTTGTCATTACAGGGCATCAATAGATACTCTTAGATACATCAATAGATACTCTGAAACTTGTGAATAAAACATGAGACTTAAAATATCAATTTAAAGGCAAAAAATTGAGCACTAGATTATTTGAAAACCAAACTTGCAGGTTTCCAAAGAGAAACACACATAGCACACAAATGTACACATGCATAAAATAGAAGGAAAGGCCTCATTGCAAAAAAGAATCCAAAGGAATATTTAAAAGTCATGTGGTATGTGGAATGTGGAATACATTTGCTTATCTTTACTTCCTCTATAGAATTCAATGAAATATGGAAAAGATATTTAGCATGTAGAATAGAATTGGTTATTACCTGATTAATCATCTAAAAATAGGGCAAGAATAAAAATGCATAAAACCCACAAGTATAAAGAAAATGGAAGAGGAAATGATAGGAGATAAGCAACATCAACAAACATTGGAAATGGAAGAACAAATGGTAATTTTGCAGAATGAAGAAAGTGACTTCATCTACTATAAAAGAGACGTCAACAAGGCCTAAATTGGAGTCAAAAAATGGCCAGAAGTCTCAGAAATTGAAGGTACACAGTAGCTTTAAAAGTGATTTATGGAGTTAAAAACAGAATTGAAATATCATTCAAGGAACACTTAGACATGCCCTTCTTTGTTGTTTTGTGTCAAGACTAAAACCCCTTTGCAATTCTGGTTTAAGGTAAGAGATTTCTTTTCTTGAGATACTGATCCATAAAAAGTAAAACAAAACAACATTTTAGACATAAGAATACCAAGAAAATGGTGGCAACTAAATCTGAGTAACATTTTAAACACTTGTAGGATGTATTCCTATATTCTTTAGTAAGTGAAAATCTACATACTCTTACTCCCTTTAAAGCCCACAACAGGGGTCTCAGAAACCAGCAGCCAGTTAGAATTGTCCAATTAGGTGGACACACTGCCCCAGCGAGCACCAGTGAAACAGTCACTACTTTATTTGAAAAATTAGGGAACAGCCCTCAGGTCATTGCATCCTTCTCATAATTCCAGACAGTTTTTAAAGCCCTCAACTGAAAATATAATTTAAAAAATGAATGAAAAAAATAGGAGGATTTGAACATGAATTTACAGAGTTTAAAAAATAAATTCTGAATTCAGAGATAAACTTCAAAAAACTATAATTAATATCCTCAGAGTTAAGGGCAAATAGTATAACCATGAATAAAGACCGTGCCATATAGAAAAGTGAAGTAACTAATTCTTGAAAACTAATTGTGACATTAATACTTTTGGAAAATCACAATAATAATTGAAAGCTACTTGCAAATATGAGGGGAAGATATTTTCAGCCACAGAGAATGCTTTGTGCTTCTGTTCATTGAAAGCTACTGAAGGATGTGTTTATTGAAAGGATCAAGAAAAAAGAACTTAAACGATTCAGAGAAAAAGTAATTCAGAGTAGAATAGGGTCAAGTGTGTTTCTTAGGGGAAAACTTGTGTGTGTGCATGTACAAATCTGAGTATCTGCAGAGTTGTGGCTGTGTAAACACTGAAGGGTAATTTAACCAAACATTATGATTAAAGTCTTTTGAGAGGTTTAGAGAAGTACAGGTGTTTTCTTCAAGTGAGGGTGAGAGTTTAAAAAACTTACATCCTTATTTAACATATTAGAATAATTTATATCTAAAATGGGAGAAACATGTATTACTCTACAAATGGATATATTTTTAAAAAACACTTTTAAAAAGTAAAAGAGCAGACACATTGTTCAAGATAAATTTTTATTCTTGCTTCTATCTAATTTTTAAGTACATTGCACAGGATGCTACCTAAGATTTCTGAATGTTCAGTCCAAAGCTCTAATTTTACTTATTGACCTCACATATTCCCATGTACTTCCTATACTTTTAACATCTCTCCAAAATTAACATATTATATGGAATAAAATGTCCCTAACTTTTTGATCAACTATATTAAACTATAATAAATTCAGTTTCCAAAGATAACCCTCAATTTACCCTGGCCAAAATAAAAAGCAGGGGGTATATTAGTATTTTCAAAATAGACTGCTGCTGTCAATTTTTATTCAGAATTATTTAAATTGTTAAAAATGATTGGTTCTAGTACCATATCATACAAGCTTATAAATTTATAAACAGTTTACACTCATGTAGAGTTTCGCTGTCAGTATTTGTAGACTGTAAGACAGAATAAGTCATACGGTATGTTCATTCACTGAAGATGGCTTGCAAAGTACTAAATGCCTAAAATGTTTACAAATAATTTTGAACTGTAATGGAACCAGCTGACTGACATTTCACAATGCAAAATCTGTGCAGAAATTATGTGCCCTCAGCGACTTCATGCATACTTCCTGAAGAGAGTGCATGCAATGAGCCAACATATATATGTCCATATTTCCTTTGATTAGCATAAATTTTAATTCCCTCATAAACTAGAATACTGCCATTATACTTAGCTAAAGGGCTCATTGAGCAGAATAGTTGAATCTGAGAAAGGAGATATATGCTCCAGAATGGCAGGACTTTACTGTTTTGTATTCAGCAAAATCTTAAGCATTCTTGAACAAGAAGGACATGATACCACTTAAGATAAAGTTCTATTTTTCAAAATTAACCTACCCATGAAGAAATCTGTATTCGTTAGACAATCATATGGCTCTACTCTTACCTTATTCTATTTGCAGCCCATCATACATTATTATCATTATGTTTTTGTTTTTGAAGAATATTTAAAAGTTCAGCCTTTGATATAATTTAAGTAAGTATCAAACAGGAAGTTGAGTTAACTTTTTAGGCAGCGGTCTTCCCAGAACTCATAAAAATACATCACATAGGCTGGCTACACCTGTTTACTAAGCTAGTACTTTATGAAGCTTTGGGGAAATCGTCATTAAACAATAAAAAGTAGCATTTTTGACTGATGCATAGAGAAGTCCCATAAGTCTAATATACAGATTTCCCCCCTTCTCAGAAAGCAGAGCTCTCCTGTGAAACCTTTATAAGCCCAAATGGAATAAAACAAAGAAGCAATGATCTAAGCCACATGTTGGTAACAGATAACACAAAATAAATCCAGATAAAGCACAGACACTCACAGACACAGGTCAAAGCCATGGAGGCTTGATGCTGAGATGCGGAGTGTGGTTCCCAGGGAAGCAGCTTGGTGCTGTCATTCTCACTGCTCAGCAGACGCTACTTCTGTGAGGGCTCCTTCAAAACAAATGCTGAACACTGTTTTCCCTTCTCACCAAAGTGAAAATCCTCTTCAGATTTCTCATAGTTAGCAAAAACAGGTACTAATGCAAGTCTTTCGTAAAAGTGTTGTAAGGTGAACCTTTGAAAAGGGAGGGATACCTATACTAAAATTAACCTAGACTGTGTCTCATATTTAGTCTTTGAGTCTAGACACAAAGTAATCCAGTTCTCATAGAGAGGCCTGTGAAGTTTCTCCTTCAGATAGCTTCAGGGCACAGTACTACAGGCGTCTTAAAGAGTTGCTTAATTTTGTGTTCTTTTAATATTTGGCCTAGTACTTAGTATAGAGTAGGCATTCCATAATTTCTTGCTTAATCAAATAGAATTAAGTTTTGGTAGGAAATTAAGTTGCTGGGGAAGTTTAAGAAAAATACTGAGGGTCCTTCTAGCATTCCCAAGTGAATTACTAGCAGCTAAAAAAAAAGCACACTCAGTACCAGGATTGGGCTTAACTACAGTCAAACTCTCATTAATCCTCCATGGCTTATCTAAATCTTTAATTTTAAAATGGAAAAATGTTGAAAGATGTTACTTTAATGTAAGATTGAATAGTGGAAGCCCCAAATTGCAACATGACTCTTTAAGATTTAGACAACAGAATTTCTTGTACAATGACTGCAATATCCTCAACTGAAAAAAATAATAATCCTGCAAATACTTAACAAAAAATTATTTTTATTTACCATTTACACTGAAAATAAGGGGAAGGACCAACTCACAATTCACAACAATCATGGAGTCAGACATTTGGTATTTAATGTGGGCAAAAAACATTTTGTACTTCAGAATTTTTTTTCAGCTACAGTCTATACTTTCAATCTTACAAGTAATTTGTTGCATTCTAGTCTAATAAGGTTTAGATTTTTAAATTGCTACTTCTAATTTTGTATTGTGTGCTATTTTTATCATAGATATGTTACTGTGTTTTAAAAGTTGAATATATTTAGACACCTTCAAATGCTACTTCTTAGTGTGGTATCGTCCAAAAAGGACATACGAATTTTTGTGGTATTTCTTACTTTATGATCATTGCTAACTTTTACAGCATTCTAAACACTTCTTTCTCATAATACTAATATAATCGATTTAATAAAGCCACTTAACAATGACTTCTCTATCTGAAAATTTACCATGTCCTCAAAGTGGATTTAATCTAATAGAGCATGCTAAGTCTCTAAGATCATTTTCAAACTGTTCATTTTTATAGACACATTAATTAGAAATATCCTTTTGTGCAGTATAGTAAAATAAGTATGGTTTTGAGAAAGTTCCACTGATGTCAGCAGTATTAAAGGACCATGTATTAAATTTACTATTCAAATTAATTTTTTTGTATGGTTTTTATTGAGATATAATTGGCATACAGCACTGTATAAGTTAAAGGTGTACAATGTAATGCTTTGACTTACATAGCTCATGAAATTATTACAATAGATTTAGTGAACATTCATCATCCCGTATAGGCGCAACATTAAGGAAATAGAAAAAAATATATTTTTCCCTAGTGACGAGAATTCTTAGGATTTCTCTCAACAACTTTCACTTATAGAGCACATAACATACAGCTAACTCTATTTACCATGTACATCCCTAGTACTTATTTATCTTACAAGTGGAAGTTTGTACCTTTTGACTACCTTCATCTAATTCACTCTTCCACAACCCCATGCCTCTGGTAGCCACAAATATGATTTTTACTGTAAGTTTGTTTCTGAAGTACAATTTACCTACAACACTAAGTTAGTTCCTGGTCCACAACACACTGATTTGATATTTCTGTAGACTTAAAAATCATCAGTGGGATAAGTCCAGTTGCCATCTGGCACCACACAAAGATATTACATACTTATTGACTATATTCTCCACACTGTAACTGTGACTCATTTATTTTATAACTGAAGGTTTGTACCTCTTAATCTCCCTCACCTATTTCCCTCCTCCCCCCAACCCCTTCCTCTCTAGCACCTACCTGTTTGTTCTCTGTACATGTTTGTTCATTTTTTGTTTGATTTTCAGATTCTACATAAAAAGAAAGCATATAGTATTTGTCTTCTTCTGTCTGACTTATTTTACTTAGCATAATACCCTCTAGGTTTGTCCAATATTGCAAATGGCAATATTTCATTCTTTTTATGTTTAATATTCCATTGTGTGAATGTATATATATGTTTATATATGTAAAATATCACATATTCTTTATCCATTTATCTGTTGATGGGCACTTAGGTTGCTTCCATATATTGCCTATTGTAAATAATGATACAGTTAATATAGGGGTGAATGTATCTTTTTGAATTAGTGTTTTTGTTTTCTTGGGATAAATATCCAGGAGTAGAATTGCTGGATTGTGTGGTAGTTCTCTTTAATTTTTTGAAGAATCTCCATACTGTTTTCCCTAGTGGTTGCAACAATTTACATTCCCACCAACAGTGCATAAGGGGTCCCTTTTCTCCACATCCTCACCAACATATGGTATTTCTTGTCTTTTTGATAATAGCCATTCTGACAGGTGTGAAGTTATATTGTGGTTTCGATTTTCATTTCCCTGATGATTAGTGATGTTGACCATTTTTTTCACGTGTCTGTTAGCCATCTGTATGTCTTCTTTCGTAAATGTGTACTCAGGTCCTCTGTCCATCTTAAAATCAATTTCTTTGTTTTTTGACATTGAGTTATATGAATTCTTTGTATATTTAGGATATTAACCCCTTATTGGAAATATCATTTACAAGTATCTTCTCCCAGTCAGTAGGCATGTCACAGAACATACTGCCTATGTTTTCTTCTAGGATTTTTATGGTTTCAGGTCTTATACTTAAGTCTTTAATCCACTGTGAGTTTATTTTTGTATATGGTGTAAGAAGGTAGTCCACTTCAGTTCTTGTGCATCCAGCTGCCCAGTTTTCCCACCACCACTTATTTAAAAGACTGTCTTTTCCCCATTGAATATCCTTGCCTCCATTATCTTAGTTTAATTGCCTGTATAAACATGGGTTCATTTCTGGACTCTCTAATTCCATTTATCCATGTGTCTGTATTTGTGCCAGTACTCAGTATTCAGTACTGTTTTGATTACTGTAGCTTTGTAGTATACTTTGTAATCAGGGAGCTTGATGTTTTCTGTTTTGTTCTTTTTTCTTAAGATTATTTGGAAATTTGGGATATTTTGTGTTTCCATACAAATTTTAGAATTATTCTTGTTTTGTAAAAAAAAAAAAAAAAAAAAAGCTTTGGTATTTTGATAGGGATTGCATTGAATCTGTACATTGTCTGAGTAGTATGGTCATTTTAACAATATTATTCCAACTCATAAGCACAATATATCTTTCCATCTTCAGCTTATGTTTGTATCGTCATCAGTTTCTTTCATCAGTGTCTTATAAGTTCCTGAGTACAGATCTTTTACCTCCTTGGTTAGATTTATTCCTAAGTATTGTATTCTTTTTGATGTGATGGTGAATGGATTTGTTTCCTTAATTTTTCTTTATAATAGTTCATTGTTAGTCTACAGAAACACAGCAAGTGAAGAGGGTATAGCTCAGTGGTAGAGTGCATACCCAGCATACACAATGTCCTGGGTTCAATCCCTTGTACCTCCATTAAAAGAAATAAGCCTAATTACCTCCCCTGAAAAAAAAAAATAAAAAATAAAATTGATAAAAAAGAAACACAACAGATTACTATATATTAGTTCTGTATCCTGCAACTTTACCAAATTCATTGAGTTCTAGTAGTTATTCTTTAGGATTTTCTATGTATACTATCATGTCATCTGCAATCAGTGACAGTTTTTCTTCTTCCTTTCCAATTTGAATTCCTTTTATTTCTTTTTCTTGTATGGTTGCAGGGGCTGGCACTTCTGAGTTGAATAAAAGTGGCACGAGTGGGCATCCTTGTCTTATTCCTGATCTTAGATGAAATGCTTTTAGCTTTTCAGCATTGAATATGATGTTTGTTGCGGGCTTGTCATATATGACCTTTATTTGAAGCTATGTTCCCTCTATGCCTGCTTTGTTGGAAATTATTAGAAATTATTAGAAATGAATGTTGAATTTGGTCAAAAAGCAGTTGAATTACTTTGATAAAGGATTTGGAATTTATAAGATCTTTAATTCATATTGGTTTATTACCCAGCAGAAAGTATAAATTTAAGGGCCACCAAAAGTTTATAAAGTGTATATTTCCTTGAATCTTTGCTAAAATAGGTATTATATATAAGGCTTCAATTTGTTGGAAAAATATTGATTTTAATTAATATGTTTACTACACCTTTAAATTTTACTTTGCATTTTGTTAGACAAGTTTATTTCTATTTTGTCTCTTTTTCTCCCTGTGCTCTTACATATTTAAACATTTTTAAAAGTTGAAGGCCTACAAAATGTCTTAGTTCAACAAGATAATGTTTATTAAGTACAAAGGTAATAATCTAATTAAAAAAACATCTTCTGAAGCCCCTAGGAATACCTATACATCAGTCCTATGATGGTAGTAAAGCAGAGGAAATTCTCTAAGGAGCAGTTGATAGATTATGAACACGTTGATATTACAACCCAAAAAGGTCAAATACTGACTCTGTTTTTCTGTATTTCTTAAGTTGTGTCCCCAAAGTATCAGCCTTGCAATTTACAGAATCATCTGGCACTCATGACCCAAATCCAAAATCAAGGGACTCATCCTAGACTTTGGGAGTCAAGCACAGCACACATAATTTCCATTTTATAAAATCTCTCAGAAAATCAGATGTATGCTAACTTTTAAAAACCATTTTAATAGTGGATACATTTGTAGGCTGTCTGACATGCATCATTAAATAAATAACTAATGGTAATAGCTAAGCAAGACTTTTGTAGTAATTTAAATAGATTCAATATATTAAACTACAATCAAATATATGTTACGATTTCCATTTGAATGAATTTGTAGAAAGAAGCTTTTGATGGAAATGCAACTCATAAAATTACACAATGGGAAATTATGTGATTAATGGAATATTAATTGTACAATCAAATAAGCACACATAAAATGTATCCATATTAAAATGCATAAGAAGATTATTTATTTAGAATTATCTTGGTACAATTATACTATTTAGGCAGTTGGGAGTCACAGATTTCTTTTGATATCAAAGAGAAGATGTTAGAAAATTAAAAACAGGAGCATTTAGGAAAAGACATAGAAAAGTAGGAAAAGACATACTTAATTTTTTAAACATGAAATCTCACGTAAGTGATAACATTTCCCCTCAATATTTTTAGACCTCTTAGAGAATTACTATGGACAATTTGTAGTAACTATGATTATGTGTCCTAGCTAATTATCATAATAACCAGTAAAATGCAAAAGTAAAATTATTATGGTCAGGTTAGCTTTTTATCATTGAGTCAATTACTCCACAAAACTTAAAAATCTTACTGATCATTTTGTTTAAGTAGAAGTTTTTATAAGGCTATATTTTAACCCTTTGTTTTATGAAAGCAGTTTACTGGTTTTGGTATATTACTAACTATAATAATTGTCAGAATGGCATATTGAAATTATTCAAGGCCATTGTTAGAAAGTGCATAAAAAAGATCAAGAATTAATTAAAATACTAAAATGATCATTTTAGAACTAATAAACAATTTTACTGAAGTACTAGATTATATTTTGAGTCTATTTTATCTTCATTGCTTTAAAAAGCAATCTTCTACTTTAACAGGGTTCTGATGCCTTTTAGTTATACTCAGCATTTTGGTATTATAGGATCAAAGTTTTTAAAATCATTATTATATTGCCCTACTATCCCCAAGTTATGCAATTTCCAATAATTACCACGTATGAATATTTTTTATTTGAAGTTTAAAAAATGCATTTTTTGCAATTCTTATACTTATTAGTCAGTCATTTAATGTAGAAAAATTTAAATGACGACATAGATATTATTACTTTGTGCCCTGTGAATAGAAGTCAGGGAAATCACCAGAAAGTTGCATTATTATTTAAACATTAATGTATCCGTGGCAGACAATTTTATCTAAAACAATTTTTTATCAGTGAAATAAAAATTTTAATGATTTCTGAAACTTATTCTTATCCAATGATTCCCCATATACTAGTATGACTGTAGAATTTCCTATGATAAACATACTTATGCTCAGATGGATTTTAAGCACATGATTGTTGACCAAGGAAGGTACTTGCCACCCTTGTCCAACTATAAACCTGCTTTTTTACAATAATTTTAAGAAAATAAAATCTTTTTGCAATGACTTTGTTTGAAAGGATGGGAATGCCCTAAATTATTATACCCATTTTTTTTTCTGTACCATGTCTCTATTTGTGACCTCTGAATTAGCCCATATGTTGTTGTCTTTCTGTTCTACATCAGTAGCAATTTCTATGTCTATACCATTTATCTCATTCCATCCATATCGTTGTCCTCCTAATCTGAAGGGTTTTTCATCTATTTTCCTATCTGTACCACCGGATATTTTAAGTTAAATTTCTTTGGCTCTCTCACTCTCTTGCTCTTTCTGTCCAACTTCTGTCTCATCTCTCTGTCCCTGCTCTCCATCTTTCTCAATTAAGCAGTCAATACAAATATAACAAAGATTGTTTCCTTATCCACCAAATATTTTACTGACTGCTTACCACTGTTCTAGATGCTAGAAATACATCTGTAGAAAAATAGGCCATAACCCATATCTCATGGCATTTATATTCTAAAAAGGAGATAAACAAAAGCATTAAGGAAAATGTGTTGCATGTGTTACAAAGATAAATCCTAAGAAAGGAAGGGGGAAGGGAATATTGGAGAGGGGAGTTTTCGTTTAAACAGTAGTTAGGGAAAGGCTCTTTCATAGGGT
Source organism: Camelus bactrianus (assembly GCF_048773025.1). NCBI lineage: Eukaryota > Metazoa > Chordata > Mammalia > Artiodactyla > Camelidae > Camelus > Camelus bactrianus. The sequence goes on from NC_133540.1 coordinate 40,255,270, forward strand.
GGTACCTATAATATAAACACAAAGGTTGTAGCATCACACAACTCCAGAAGAGTGTCATTCACACTGTAATCTATGTGAATGATGCCTCCTGAGTTGTGAGGCCCACAAGCTTTGCAGCCATCAGTAGTGCCCTGGTAAAGACCTGAAGGAGTTAGGGGAGAAAACCACACAGACATCTGGAGAAGAGAATTCTAGGCAGAGGACACAAATGTTTTAAGACAGAAGCATGTTTAGATGTTTGTGTGTCATCAAAGAGGTCAGTGTGTCTGAAAAGTGTTCAGTGACTGTTTGAATATAATTTAAATACCATCTACAGTCAAATATGTTGACTATATACTGATCCAAATTGATATTTCTAATGTCTTAAACACTAAAAAGGAAATTATTCTTAATTTATTCTTTGTATTACATAACTCAAATTTTGTCCCAGTCAAACATCTACCATCATGAAGATTGCATTTTTGAAACCAAATACAGCTAGATAAAATAAATACTGATAATGAACAAATACCATGTATTGACTGGCATTTATATATTATCATTCCTTTTGGTATTGGAGAAAAAAATCTTCAAATTAATAATATTCATCTTGTGATCTGTGCAAGAAAGTTGCATAATATATGGTGAATTAATTTAGACATGCTGAAATAAGTAAGAACACACAATTTGCAAATAACTGTGGCTTTGGATTTCTTTCTAGATGCTTACATTGTGCACAATCTTACTAAAAATATTTCCACACTCTGTGGAAGGATGCTCATACTCAGAAGAGATCCAAAAGCATCTGTGTAGTGATTGAAAAGTAAATAGAGCAGTGGTTTCTTTTGAGTTGATACTGTGCTTCTTTCCATCTGGGACTCTTAGCTCAATCAAAACAAAAGGATATTTTGGAGAGAGAACGAAAGAATTCATTTGAGCTTTTTCAGATACACTGTCTACTTCAATCTTTTTCAAGTTTGAAGTTTCAGATCCCTCCTCCCCTCATCCAAAACTGTTCTAGGGAAACTGTAATTCTTTGTTCCTGTCCCAGAATTTTCTGTTTTTCCAAAATAGTGGTTTAAATGTTAACAGAGCAAACAAAGCCACCAATCTTAAAGCTAAAATAACAGCCAGTCCTCTCTAGCCTACACTTTGGGATATTAAATTCTAAGTGTCTTGTGAGCAACTCATTTCAACAACCAATTACTGCTTTCAAGACACCACGAAGACTAAGTAAGAAAGCATCATCCACCTCACATTTCTGAAGTGTATGTGCTCTGTGTGAGCCAAGCCCCATGAAGCGTTGAACCAAACAACCACAGCAGGTTCCTATCCTCTTGGTTATTCAGCATTAATTTCTTAATGCCTGATTGGGCTTGCTGATGAGTGGCCTCTATCTCTCAGGTATTCTGCAACATTGATTTCCAGCCTTGGAGTGAATTATTTGTTCGTTTTCTCTTTGCATGATTTAACACAGTTGGATTGCTATGAAGAGAAAGGGAGGGAAAGAAATCTCTTGAATAGATGTGCCCTACTTGTGGCTGCTGTTTAGTAATACTGATGTGAATGTATATGTTTTTTAAAAGACTGCTAAGATTTCTTCCAGCTGCAAAATTCTAATATTTTGCCTTTAACTACCAAATGCTTATAATTAAACATTTTCATACACAACATATGCAGTTTACAATTAAGATCACTGTACTAAAATATTTTCCATGGATATGAGGTCCCTCCAACCAAATACCATTTTTAAAATTTTACCAGCTGAAATGTTTTATTAATGTATTTTTCCAAAACATTTCTTAAGCCAGTTCAAAGGCTCTTTTGCATATTTGCTATTTTATGACTTAGTGCAATAGCTTTGAGCAAAATTGTCATCTTTTCAATTTCATTTGTATTCTCCTTACTAAAATAACAATGAATGTTCTAAATTTTTGGTTACTACATCTGGACAGCATTTAGGCATCAATAAGCATTTTAATATCTGAAAATTGTTGTCAGATAGAAAATTGTTTAGAAATGTAAACGGTACACACAAGAAAACACAGTGTCTATTTCTGAGTCATAACCCTTTGTATTATGAATGTTTATGTTTTCATTATCCAGTCATCTTATCTAAGTCTTTTTTGCCATTTAAAATACAATTACTTGGTCATATTATATGTATACATATTCTTTTTCACTTCAATAAAAATTTATATATAATATACTTTAAAAATTATAATATGTGATCAATATTGTACTTAATTAAAAATTACTTTCTATACTAATATATATAAACATACAAAATATACCTTAAAAAATCTTAAAGATATTTATAAATTAAAAAAAATTTACTTCTGAAAGAAACTCTTTACTGGAAGATGTAATGAATATTGATATCAATATTCAATTAGTAATTTTCCCAATGTCTCTCCAAATATAATCCTACTTTCAAATATATCAAATAAGTCCTTAAATGTACACATATATATCTGAGCCCCAGAAATAGTATAATAATTCGCCTATATTTTATATTTAGGGAATACAGAGTCTATAAATGCAGATAAAATAATTAGAACTTCTAGTTAAACAAAAATGTAAATTAGCATAATGGCTTCAGACATGTGTCCCCATATCTGAATATTCTTCAAAAAAGTACTAATGTTGGTTTCTAAAGTCAGTGTCAAAACATTAAGTGAAGTTTCAAAATGTTCCTGATACACAAATTCAACAAATTCATATGTTGTTATAAAGAGATAGAAACTGAATATAATTGGGTATTGTGCTGACCATATTAGATGCATTGCATAGTCAACTGATCAACTACTTCTTTTAAATTTCATAAAATATAGTAGTAACTATACCAAAAGATGGAAGAAAGACTGTCTTCTGGTGGACATTGTAAACTTAATTCTTAACCTTAAAGCAGGGAAAAATATTATCATGACCTATCAAAAGGATCAGCAAATTGTAAGTTAAGGTTAAGATATTAAAAACCTCCGCATATTTGACTGTTTTGACTAATTTTGCATATTTTTGTGTCATTTAAACACATCTTATGCAAAAATGTTTAAATGGATATGAATTTTAAATGGCCTATTGACATATTTGGGCAATTTTACTTATTCCCCAAAAATGTTCATCAATACCCTTGTGAATTCATACCTTGACCCAGTTTTTCTCATGATTAGAACGTCGACAATAAGAATATCAACAACATTGTCAATAACAAGAAGCCACTAAAATTAGAAGGACCTTTGTGCTTTTTTATCTGTGAAGGGCATGTGTACGTGGGTGTACAGATGAAAGAGAGAGAGGCTCATAAACAAATCCATCATAGCACAGCACCATAATTACAGATTTATTAAAATGAATTTAATCTTTAATGGTCAGTCAATATGCCGAAGAGTAATTCTAATTATCCTGTAAATTGTTTGCATCTGTGACTAATCCTACTGTAATACATCTTTGCCTATCAACTCACACCATTTCTGAATACTGCTTATTTATATCTTTGTCACTCTTCAATGTAATTTTACACTATACATGCACATTTTTCTTCTTTGTAATTATTTTTCACCTACCCTACTTATGTAGCTATTGCTTTTCTAACAAAAATCATACAAAACTTGAACAGATTTTTATAACCTCTGAAATAAAGTCATATTGTGCTTAGTTAACTCTTGTTTTTAGCTTTGGAAACATAAGTAGAGGTCACTTATGTATATAACTAAAATCCAAAAATATAATTAAGACATCTATTAAAATGGGAAATATTTGAACATTGTTAAGTCAGCATGTAAGGCAACTGAACAACCCAAAACTCTGAAATTCATCATCTTCTACGAGACTTAGCAATGCTTTTTGGAAAGAGAAAGAAAAGGCATTACTTTAGATCAGCTCTCTAAGGTTCCTTGCAAACCTGAAATTCAAGAAAAGGAGAAGCAAATTACAGTATTAATAAATAAACAAAACTTTCCCGTGGGTACTTCTGCTTTCATAAAAGGAGAAAAAAGATAGCTTTGTACCAGGCAAAATAAATCTATAAAGTGCTCTCTTATGCTTATAAAGAATGATGGGAAAAGAAGCCACACCCTTCAAACTTGCTATTTGCTAAGAGAAAGGCATTTATTTCAAAATTTCTGCCATTTTTTGTATTACTAATAGATAAAGTCTTTATGATCATGAGTAGGGAAATAAATCATAGTTAAGATCCTTAATAATGTTTGGGATATGTAAAGGAAAGTCCAAGACTATGTTTGCCACAGGGGATAGTGGGACCAGAATAAATTAGTAAATCTGGGAGGAACTTTCTACTTCTGGACACAACGGAAGTGAAATAGGTTGAAAGAACAATGAAAAGAATTTCCAAGTTAAACATACTCTATAGTTGGGAGGACCACCAGACTTTTAAAAACAAGGATATATATTATTGAATTTTACACTTTTAAAATCAGCTGTTTATGATTATCTGATTCAGCCCTAAGTCTCTGCAAAGTCTTTCACAGAGAATAAACATTAGAAGTTATGTATGTGTATGTATGACTGAAACATTATGCTGTACACAAGAAATTGACACAACATTGTAAACTGACTATACTTCAATTTAAAAAAAAAAAAAAAAGGAAGAAAAGAAAGAAGTTATTCTGAAAGGGCTGCATCTAGGGTGGTTTCCGGTGGTGCAGAGAAGTGACAAAAGAGTTAGTAGATCTGGAAGTAAGCTACAATAAGTATGGGATATTCATCAGAATTGGAAAATTAAAGTAGAATTCCCTCTGAGAAATAGAGGTACTCTGAATATCCTTAAAAGTATTGAAAGAAACATGGGCTTTCATTAAAAAAAAAAAAAAGGAAGGAAGCAGTCTCATGACAATTGAGACGAAGGTAGTGATATTGTCTTATAATTATAAATCTTCCCTGAGCACCAATAAACATTTCTGATTTCTATCCTGAGTAATGTGGGTAGAGATTCACCGAGAAGCTACTCAGGAACTTTCAAACTTGATTAGTGTTTCCAAATTATGTATTCTTTTAGTTATGACATTCTGGAATAAGGTTGTAAAAATGGCAGCAAAAGAAATTTCAACCCTAGAGAATATAGTTAAGACAGTTGTAATTAGTGATAGTTTCAAATGTTAAAGAGTTGTCTGTGAGTTCTAGTTCTATGACCTCTTCTCCAGGCACTGTCTCCACCACTACTCTACCTTGCCAAACTGACTCTTCTTAAATCACAAGAATATGCACACTGCTACCTTTGCCTGCATGTCATTGATCAGAGTAAATCACAAGGTAGATAACAATGTTGGAAAGAGTACTCCTTCTATGGTGGTGCAAAGGCATCCTTGGTGAACGACTGTCTAGTCTATCTCCAATAGAATGTGGGTTTGGGGATTTCCTTTTAACAGTGGAGAGCCTATACATTTTATTGGCATATTTGATTTTGTGTCTTCTTGAAGTTTGAAATTTCAGGAGGAGCTCTCATATCATTAGCTTATTTACTCCTGTTACTGGGAAAAGGGAAATAAGAAGTACCTCAGTTCTTAGTCACCTGAAAAAAAAGAATTTTTGATGAGAGACAAAAAGCGTGATATAAGCAAGATTTTTGTTAGTGAAGTAAAAAAAAATAAATAATGAAAGATAGTACACTCCCGAGAATTGGGAGCGGGCCAATCCGAGAGAGGGAAAACGGTGCTGTTCCCTCATTTATCCTGTTTTTATATCCTGGTTTCATGATTGATTAATTGATTGACAGCTCAGTTTCCTTGTGCTCTGGTTAATTGACAGCACAGGTTCCCTGTGTTCTGGATTGTTCCTTTCCCCTTCCTCTCTCCCTGCCCAGTGCTATTTCTATCTAAACTACCTAACACTCCCAAGATCCATTCAGACAGATTAGAGATACTTATTTATTCACTTTCAGGGAGAAACATTTTTGCTTAATTGTTGTATCATAATTTGTATTGTTGTCTGTGACATCTAAATATAAATTTTAATGTGCACATACTTAATATCTATCTCTCTAAATGGTTAATATGACTCTATTTCCCCTTTTCCTGAAAGAGATATCCTTTAAATTTTTTTCTAAGAAAATTTCCACTCATAGGCCAATACCTATATTCATTTTGCTAATAATCTCAAGTTCAGATGAATACAGAGAGTGTTCAGAAAATTCTTATTGAAACAAAAATATATCGATCTTACTTATACCACTAATATGAGTTATTATTACAAGAATAAATATACACATGCTCAGGATAACATAGATTGCCGTAGGCACTAAATCACAGATCTGAATTTACTCCTGTTCCTGTAGCTAAATTTTGACCTATGTAAGGCAACATAGAGTTCTCAACAGTTAGTTGCCTCCATGTATCTAATTGTAATAAAAATATCTTTTATATTATTGTCATGAGGAAAGAAAAGAAAGATGTGAAGTTCTTAGCTCAGCACCTGACACAGGTGAATGGTGATGCTGGCTTGCCTGGTCATGGTTATCATAATAATAACAATTAGCGTTTATTGATTCCTTAACTTTTGTCAGATACTCTCTGAAGCAACTCTAAGTTAGTTTCTTTGATGCATCCACTCTCCTCTCAATAAAACAAACAAAAATTCCTAGGTAGGTACTACTATTAGCCCCAAATTATAAATAAACAGGCACAACAGAGTTAATTGGCCCAGTTTACACAGCTACTTAGTGGTGTAAGTGGGTTCCCTGAAAGCCCTCATTAAAATTTCTCCAGGCACGGAGTGTGAATATTTAGCTCAGGAACAGCCACTACTCTAAAAGAATATAATTCTGTTAATTAACACTATTGTATAACTAGTAACTAACTCACAAGATCTAGCCAACCCCATTTATACTCTGCATTTGGACTAGTTCCAGGTGGGATTTTGTATTCAGACTGCGTGTGGAATGGTGAAAGAAAGTCAGTTTGGTCATGACTAAGGGCAGGAGCATCAGTGCTCTCATATTTTAAAACAATGCTCTCTAGTCATTGATTTTAGGTGGAGCTGATGTACCCCATGATCACTTTTAAATTAGGAAGGTTTCTGGTGGGGAAAAAAAAAGTTGAAAGAGTTTTTTTTTTTTAAGAGGTGGAATGTTTATGGAATTATTCTGTACGTGTTAAAAGGACTGGAAAAGAAAATGAGCAAGTCAATGATGTCTATTCCCAGAAAGTGATATTTTTTTTTCCAGATAATCAGACAGTTCTGGGTGGCAGGCATCACTTGCTGAAGGTTGCAAAGGAAATGAATCTGTGTTATCTACCAAGGCAACTACATCCTTGGAAGGAATATTTCTCCTGTTTGTCTCACTTTATTCTTACTCCTTGGGATTATTTACCAAAAAAAAAAAAAAAAAAAAAAAAAAAAGCTACCTATACCTGAATTAGGCGTTATTTTAGAAGAACATGAACTAAATCAAAGGATTGTGTGTTTACTAGGGTAACTAGTGACTCTTTTTATTTTTTATTTTATTTTTTGTTCAAGAACAAAATGAAAACTTTTATACCTTATTATCACTAATTTTGTTTTCTAGTTTTTAATCTCAACTTCATATACCAGTAAGTACATGTAAATTATTTTTTCTACTAAATATCCTTCATTTCAATACTTGACATGCTAAAAATAGAAAATACTGGGATACATTTATATATACCCTCTTCATTTCTCCACCCCTTTGCCAGCTTTCCATATGCTTGCTTGTTCTATTGAAGTATAATTGTTACATGGCCTTTATCTGAACCTTCTTCTGTGCCTTTAAAGCACAGAAGAATTTCATACAATGGCTGACATGTTTGTGGTATTCTAAAGATGCTTTCTTCAATAGGCAATGTTGTAACTTTTCAAAGAAAACATATACTTCCAATATTTGGCTTCTGTACTTTTTAGGTGGGAATTGTCATCTGTTGGTCAAATTTGTCATTGGTCATATATAGAGATGACAAACATGTGCAAAGCACATAATACATTATTCTACATCAATAGTTGGCAAACTATGGTGTATGGACCAAATCTGGTCTGCCACTGTTTTTGAAAAAAGAAGTATTTTGATATAGCCACACCCATTTGATTATATGTTGTCCACAGCTGCTTTCACACTTCCGCACTACAAAAGCAGATTTGGGTAGTGGTGACAGAGACAGTGTGGCATGAAAGCTGAACATATTTACTATCCAGTCTTTTAAAGAAAATGTTTGCTGGCCTCTCTTCTACACTGTAACTCTGAAATCTCTTTTGTTCTTCATTTTGCTTCTACCTGTCAGTTTTTATGTTATATCACAGAGAGTTGTGGATTTATATCTTATTATTCCAATGGGAAAACATAGGATCACCTTATCTTTAATAATAACTTCCCAGGAATGGAAACCTTTGAAGCATATATGAATCAGAAGACATTCCAAACAGGAGTGAACTGTGGCTGCTTAATTATGTTTGCAAGTTTCACTAGCCTTGCTGTAGCAGCTCTGTGAATGCTCTGATGAGATCTCTCAGGAGAGAACTTGCTTCTAGGTGTATTTTTAGCTGACGCACTATACGTGCTACATATTCGGGATCCAACACAGCGTATAAGCCAAGCCCAGGCTCTCTTGGGCTTGCTCCCAGTCAATGACTGAAATTACCTGGGTACTACAGTGGGTCTCCTCTATAGATAATCTTTGCTCTGGGACTCCTCTTGGGATTGGATGAATGTTCTTCAGAATTTCATTGCAGTCTCAGTCTCTTCCTGTCCAGCACTCTTGACCTCCCTCTGACCTTTTACAGGAGCCAGACATACATTGTTTTTGGAGAGCTCTCTCTGCCTAGCCCTGCTTCCTTTTCCCCTTTATCTACGGAAGCCTTTTCTCTCAATATATATCTTGCCTGTGTAATACTGTCTTGACATCTATTTTTGGAGAACTCAAGCTTAGATACCTGCTCTGTCTCCATTTGTTATATGTTATCATTGCACTCAAAACAAATGAACAAATGAAAACAAAAGGAAAGTTATAAATAATATCAAACTAAAGCATATGTGGAGAGTGAGAGTGTCTGAACATTATCAGATTATAACTTGGAAAATCTGTTGGGAGATTATTTCCATTAGTCTCTTGTGTTGCTATACATCTTATAAACAGAGACTTTACTCTGGTACATTTTTCAGAACAACATTTTCAAGGTGGAAAATAGGAGCAGTTTCTTCATGTTGGGCAGACAGCAGATCTGATTGCTGTCCAAGATAGTAAAATAATCTGTCCCTCCAGGGCAAACTTTAGGCAGGCTTCTAGTAGATTCTTTAAAGGATGGGGGTTTCCTTAGTTTATATTTCTCAGTTGTGTAACAAACCACCTGTGTGGGCAGCATTTACCTGTGTGTCTCCACATCACCCCCTAAGACAGAGAACAAAAGGAACTAATGTAAACATGCAGCTCATGCTCTCTGCTGTGCCACGAAGAACAAAATCTTTTGTCTCTGCCCCAGGCACCTCTTCTTCTGCAGCCATGAACCTGGGACAGACTAACTTTTTAGTATACAAATGGCAAAATCTCAAACCCTTTCCAATTCTTGAAAAAGTCTAATCAACAAATTTAAAGAAATATTTTAAAAATATGTTGCAAAATGATTGAATGTGGAATAAATAACCATTAAACCTCCTTTCCCCAAATACAAGTTTTGCTATCTTACCTCTGTGATAAGGCAATTACTCTTTTATTGCAAATTATACTTTAAAATTCGACAGACTTGTGAAAGCAATTTTGGGTTGCTACTTGAAAATTCAGAAAGGAAAGAAAAAAATATTTGCCAGCAAATCTATGAAGATATCACTTAGTTAGGATTTCAAAATATGTTTATCAAGCAGTGTCCCACTGATTTATGTAAATAGATCACTGAAGTATTTTTATTCCTTCAAAATCCACACCATTACTTTAGATGGAAGCAGATCTGTGGTCTAAATTATGGCTCTATCAGGCACTGGAGAAATGAATGACAGGACTAAGCACCTCATGTAGGAGTCTCCTCGATTACCCTTCAGCAGTCTAGCTGTCTGTATGTTCAGCTCATCTTCACCTATGATGATTATTTTATGCTAATAAAGTAATATTATGTAGTTTTTACCAAGATAGGAATAAGCAAAATGAGCCTGGAGAGGACTCTGCAGCTGTGTGGATTGACTGTATATGGTCCTTGGGGGATGTGATTATCAGACGACTGAATCATCATTAGGATAATTGGTGTACTTGGCAACTGCATTAGTGGAATTATTGTCATTGCTCACAGCTTGTCAGTGCAGCATTTTTTGATTTGGTAAGATTCATTTTTACAAATGCAACTGACCATACGAATGAAATCAAGAGAAGTAAATATTTCCATTCAGTCCGTTACAGAAGTAATCAATGAAAAGTGAATATATTTAAGCCTAAAGGGATATTATCTGAAATTAAATGGTTAACTTGCAACTCTCCTGGATGTCAATTTAAATAATTAAAACTAAATATATTATTGTTTATAAACAGATTATCTGTTTAAGTTAATTTTCAGTATTCTTTGTGAGTCAGTTCTTAAAAGATAAATGCTGTGGCCATTCTTGTATATATGTCTTAGTTATTACTTTGTGTGATACTCTTTGGGCCTGCCATGACTATTCACAAGTGGCTTCTACTCTACAGGTCCTATTTTGGAAGAAATCATATCTTGAAAAAGTACAAAAGAACTACTCACATACAGTCAGTGTGCTCAGTGATGCTGCTTGTTTGTTAAAAAAAGCTGAATCTCTGATAATTCTGATGATCCATCCACATGGAGCACCGACTGTTCAGGTGTGGCAAAGTCATCTGTTCTACCCTAGAGAATGACAGTTTTGATCCAATTGATGTTTATGATTATTTTCCTTAGATTGAACCTGAAAGCACAAAGCTGGCCTATTTATCACTAGCTTTGCTTCTCTCATGGGATTGGTTGGATGAGTACACACTATATGGAAACTCCGTCTTTTCAACTTCTCTTCTCACCAAGTTTATCTACCTTTTCTCAGTAAGAAACTGAAGGAGCAAGTGTTTGTCCTCACTGAAACAGTATGAAATACTGCTAGAAGTCTAATTATTTTTTGTAGTGTGCATTTGGGTCTTACATTGTTTTCTGGACCCTCTTTTCTCCTTTTTTTTTCCCCCATTTTTCCTGTCTGCATAAGTGTAGTCAGTCTTGGCAAAAGTCATAGAGCTGACTTGTGTTTAAGAATACAGGAAATGGCAAGAAGCTCCTTGACATTGGTCTTGGCAATTATTTTTTTGGATATGACACCAAAAGTAAAAACAACAAAAGCAACAATCAAAAAATGGGACTATATCAAACTTAAAAGTTTCTGCACAGGAAAATAGACAATTAACAAAATAAGAGAGCAAACAGCAGAATGGAGAAACCTTTTGCAAATCATATTTCATCTAAGGGGTTGATAATCAAAATATGTAAAGAACTTATACAGCTCAATAACAACAACAACAAAATCTAATTAAAAAATGAGCAGAAGAACTAAACAGACATATTTCCAAAGATGACATCCAAATGCCCAACAGATACATGAAAAGATGCTCAACATTGCAGTCATCAGGGAAATGCACATTAAAACAATGAGATACCACCTCATACCTGTTAGAATGGCTATCATTAAGAAGACAAGATGACAAATATTGGTGAGAACGTGGAAAAGAGAAGACTTGTACGCTGTGGGTGGGAATGTAAATTGGTGCAGCCACTATGGAAAACAATATGGAGGTTCCTCAAACAATTAAAAATAGAACTACCATATGATCCATCAGTTTCACTTCTGGGCCTATATATATTCAAGAAAATGAAAACAGGGTAGAGATATGAATTCCCATGTTTATTGCAGCATTTTTGACAATAGCTAAGATATGGAAACAGCCTAAATGCCCATCAACAGAGTGGATAAAGAAGATGTGGTGTACATCTATCTTAGACCATGAACAACATAGGGATTAGAGGTTCCAACTCTCCCCACAGTGGAAAAATCTAGTATGACTTCAGCCCTCCATTTTCATGGTTCCATATTCAAACTTGGATCATGTAGTACATTATTATGGACATGTTTTGTGAAAGAAATCCTCTTATAAGTGGACTCAGGCAGTTCAAACCCATGTTGTTCAAGGGTCCACTGCATATACATGGGAATATTATTCAGCCATGAGAAAGAAAGACATCTTGCCATTCCCAAGGATGGATGGATGGATCCATGGATGGATCTTGAGCAGTTTATGGTGAGATAAGTCAAACAAATAAACATAAATACTTTATGATATAACTTATTTGTGGAATCTAAAAATGCCAAACTCATAAAAAACAGAGTGTAAAATGGTAGTTACCAGGGGATGGGTGGACAAGACAGGTGCTTTTTAAGTGTACAGAATTGCAGCAGATAGTAAATAGGTCCTGGAGATCTAATAAACTGTATCATGGATATAGATAACAGTACTGTATTATAATCACCAATACTAGAACTTAATTGATTTCAACCACTGAAAAGAAATGATAATTATGTAATGCAATAGAGGTACGAATTATCACTATAATGGCAACCACATTACAATATATTAATATATCAAATTAACATGTTTTACCCCTTATATTTACACAATGTTATATGTCAAATACATTTTAAAAAGTGAATTTAGGGAATCTGACAATAGGATACAAGAATGTCAAAACCCACTCCTCAAACATACTATCTTTTTTACCAAAGATAAAAAAATCATTTATTGGATTTTCTCCTTTAAAGGAGAATCCAGTATGTGTACTTTGAAAAATATTTGAAAATAAAGATCACAACCAACCAACGTATAAAAAGTTAAATATTTAGAGAACAAAATTCAGGTATTTATAAAAACTTGCTATGAAAAATAATGCTTCTTGTGAAGAAAAATAAGAACAAATAAAACATTGAAAACTATTAAAAATATAATCCACAGATGATAACCATTACAACTCATAATAGGAATGGACTTGAAAGTGAGCATATGACATAATTCTGTGTCCCCAAACAGGGAAAGGCTTTCATTCCTAAAGAGATCCTACCCCTTTTCCTGGTTTCTTCAAGCATTATTGATTTGCAGCACTTTTTTACCTTCTCTTTTTAACTTCAACTCCTTAATTCTGTTGTTCTTTATAAAATCACTGTGCCAACAGCTTTCAGAATACCCAGCTTATTGCATCCAATAAGAGCTTACTAAAGCCAAGAGACATTAAAGAACATTTAATAAACAACTCGATGAATATAATTAACTCTGATTCAGTTCTATATAACTTAATTAATATTAGCTTTGATAATCCAACTGTAGCTAAAGCACAGACATTTTCACAGCATGAATTGTTTTAGTAGGAGTATCAATATTAAATGATAAATGATTTGAAAATTATACTGACCAAATCACTGCAGGCTACTAAATATTCCACTCAGAGTATCTACATGTTTTATTCTAAGCCATTCATACTTGTTACCATTAAGAGTCTGCTATTCAAGAAAAGTGTTTTTTCATTAGAGGGAATTAATCCTCTTGATAAATTCCTCCTATACTTCAGGTACTTGGGCAATGTAATTTTTATTTCATCTAATCTTTCCTTTATTGTAACTGTTATGTGTAATGGATGAGGCTAGTCTTTTTTCTTTCTCTTTACTATAAGTCCGGGTCGATCTAGACACAAGTGAGTGTGCAAGATATACTCCCGTATGTTATTTTATATACTGAATTAGAATTAATGCACAGAAAATATTACAAATTCATAGTTAACTGTAAAATAAAATTTAGAGGGTTGAAATAACAAATATCTATATACACACTGAACTTATCTTAATTTGTACATCATTGATAAGTATGCTGGTATTTGTTGCATATAAAAATGTTTTTTATCCATTTTATTATTTTAAAGATGCTTTAATATCTGAATAGGCTCAAAAATGCCTTGATACTTCTGTTAATTCCCTTGTCTGTCCCTGAGTGATTTAGCTCTTCATCCTATAGCTCTCCCGACAGCCAAAACTCTTTGTCATCAGTATTTAATTCTTCCCATCCATAGACAAAGACAGTAATATGCCTCTGTATCTGAGACTTTGACTCCTAATTATAGAAACCAAAGCTCTTATTTTTTTTAATTTATGTATATGATTTCTAATGTTCCATTTTTCAAAATATCTGAGCCACATTCAGGATTCACGATTAATCATTTGATCATAATCTTAGCCTTCCTCTCCAGATAGAGACAGTCTTAGAGCTAATATGGCATAATATTTATCTTTTTTACCTACTCTGAACCAGATATTTTGCATATTATTTATTTATTCCTCTTGTAGTACAGTGCTGTTATATCCATTTATTCATCTGGGGAAATGATCTTAGAGATGTAAATTACTTAATTTATGTTCATACCACTAAAATTGGTTGAAGTAGGATTTAATCTTGTACCTGTCTGACTTCATAGACCATGTTATACATATTTTGATATTAAACATGTACATGCTAATACTGTAGGATGTGTTGTGGTGTCCATGAGAATGCACCTTGCAGACCTCCATTACAGGAAGTGTCATTGATCAAGGGCCCCAGTCTCTGTGCTCTGAAACTCATTGAGATATTTGCACTAAGGCCAGGCTTCCCAGTCTAAGTATGAGGACTCCAGGGATACCAAGGCAAATTCATTTCTAGGAGACACAGGTTTGATGGCTGATCTTGGCTTGAACATTCCCCAGCACCTTGTTGGACCTTTCTTAGACTGCACAGCAGCCACGTTCTCCTGGTCTTCTCTCCTTATTTCCTCAGGGTGTGGTTTGCTTTGCAGTCTTACTGGTGGCTCTCACATGGCCATTTTCCCTACTAAAGTCCTTGCACATTAAAAAAAAAAAAAGTATCAAGTCATTTACATGGAATTGTTAAGGTTCCAGTGACCAGGAGTGTGCTAAGATATTCCCTCCAAAGTAAAAGACAAGGGCTGAATCTTGCATCCCCCAGCACAGAGACTGAAGCACAGTGCCTGATAGGTCTTTTTTGGGTTCTAGAACTCCCTGAGGGCTTTGCCAAAACTTCTTAAACTGTGCAAGTTTAGGAGGATTCTTCCCAACCATCTCTCTGTCTTTCCTTCACTTAGTATCATACTTTTGTCACTGTCTGAGGCTCTTCTAGTCTTACCTGGCTCTTTCCCTAATTTGCCTCACACAAGCACTTCTCCTAATATCAAATCTGTGCTTTTTTTTTTTTTTTTTTTGAGTAAAGGTAGATTTATTTAGAGAGATACACACTGCATAGAGTGTAAGGCAAGAGAAAGGCAAAGAAAGAGGTGTGGGAATTGGGTACTCAGGTTAAAATAAAGGTAGGTGCACACTCTACAAACAGCGTGCGGGCCGTCTCCAAAGAGGAGGGAGCAAAAAGGGGCCTAAAATCTGTTAATTTTAATCCTGTCTTGGTATCTACTTCTTAGAAGACCCCAACTTACATATATATTAGTTAAAAACTATGTTAAACTGTATAACTTTTACTGAAGAAACGATTATTGCAGGAGAAAATTATATTGTTCAATTAGGAAGTAAATCCCAAATTTAAAGACTAGGAAATATAGGATTAATTATAGTTATAAAAGTAAATTCTTATTTTATAATACTGATTCAAATTTGTTATAAATGAGTTAGGCAAGGTAACTAAAATCTTGAAAATGATGAGTGAATGGGAACTCTGTTTGCCACAAATATATCAACTAAAGACATTGTTATTAAATAATTTACATAAAAATTAAAAATTATGAAGACTACAATTAAATTGTGTGAAATTTCTAAGTAGACAGTGAAAGGAAATAGAATTATTTTTAAATGAGTGCAATTCAACTCACTAGAAATAATTAGAGAAATCATGAAAAGGTCACAAATTGGCAAACAATTTGTTAACTTTCGTTCTTGTCTAGCATGCAGTGAGATGGATGTTCTCATTATATTTACCAGATTGTACTTTCTCATTAATAATTTTCAAGTATTTACCAAGAACTATAACATTTCATACCCTTCATTCCTATATTTTTTCTTGAAAATTCTTAGAAATTAATTAAAATGTATATCTGAATTTGTATACACAGATATATAATACTATATTTAATCAAAATATTAAAAAACAAATAAATGTCTGCTAGGAAAAATGTATTTGTATTATTTATAATGAATTGTCAAGTGTAAATTCTGTATTGGGCTGTGAGATCCGTAAGGGCTTTACCTATGCTTATTCACTACAGAAATATAGAAGCTGACACAGTGCCTGAATTTTTATAAGCAATCAATAAATAATCATGGAATAAATTTACAAATTGTTAATGACCAGTTAATTTACATGAGATAATACAAATGCAAAGAAATAATAATAGTATAAACTATGACTACTCTATGTCTAAACACATACATATATTTGCTACATGCAGTAACCAAAAGTCATTACTCCAAATTTAACAATCTTTACTTTTTATTTTGCAAATTATTTGTGATAATTTCCTTTGTCCTAGTCAGAGTTTCTTTTGTTCAACAAAATTGTGTTATCTTAAATTGGAAAATAAAGTATTGGAAAAGAATAAATTACAGAGAAGGCTTGAGAAACAGCTTTTGGCAGAAAATAAGGAACCACGAAAGTCTGCTTAGAACACCAACAGTGTTCCTATGTCAATGACAGAAACCCCTTTACCTAAGCTTCTACAAAAGACTTTCATCCTGCCAGAGTCTCAAACAGCGATGTCCTAACACTGAGACTTGTTCATGACACGGTTTAAAATCCACTATACTGATATTCCTTCTGTATTAGTCTTCTAGGGTTGTCATAATAACATACCAGAAGATTGGGTGGCTTAACCAACAGAAGTTTATTTTTTTCACAGTTCTGGAGCCTAGAAGTTCAAGATCAAGTTAACTGAAGATTTGGATTCTCCTCAGGCCTCTCTGCTGGCTTGTAAGTGGTCATCTTCTTACTGTGTCCTCACATGACCTCTCTCTCTGCATGCGCACCACTGCTGTCTCTCCCTCTTATAAGGATATCAGTCCTATTACATTTACAGTCCCACTTATATGACCTCATTTAACCTAAACTATCTCCTTAGAATCCGTATCTCCAAATACAATCCCTTTGGGAGTTACAACTTCAACATATGAATTTTGGGGGAACACAGATCACTCCATAGTACTGTCTAACTTTTATTTTGTGTGATTTTATATCTAGTCAAAGTTATTAATTTTTTTATGTGGAGTATCAATTCTGTGTGAAAGTAGACCTCTTCAAAGTGTTAATCCAAATTTCCTTTAACAACTACAATTCAGACATTATAAAAAGATTTCATTTATCCATCCATAGTTCCAAACTTGAACTTTAAATTTTTGCATAGACTTGTTTTGTTTTTTCAGCAATGACTTAATCTAGTATATGAATTTTGGAGACCCTAAATGTTTATTTATTTTAGGCCACTGTATCATTTAGATATTTAAAAGAATTTAAATAGACATTAGGAAAAATAAGCATCATTCTAGTTCCAAGACATTGTTGCCCTTGAGGATGAGAGATTTGAATGAGGCAGAAGCTAAGGAGATGATCATAGTCTAGTAGTGTCTGCAAATTCATGCTGGTCTGTGTAGGCTATTAAAATTCAGAACTATAGGCTACATCTTTCCACATTATAGGAGCAAAACAACTTTCTCAGGGTAATTTAATATTCTGAATTCTAGCACAATGAGCACAGATTACTATGCTACTATGCTATTGATTTATCTCTTCAAGCCATCTAACAGGATCCGTAGTAAAAAAAAAGTCTTATTAAAATGACTGATGTATGCACACATATATGAATTTGCATATATATAAAGATAGATAAACAGAGAGATAACATAGAGATGGGGAGAATTTTTTAAGCAGGATGTTTGAAAAGTAAGAACTCATACGAAAATCACGGGTTACCACTAACAGCAGAAAACTTTTGAGGAGCTGCATATTTCCTGAGTATTTCTGCAAGAGTAGAGTGGTACAGTCATTTTAATGTGCGATGCCACATTTTAATAGCCAGTGGGATGGTTATTAAGACATTATATTGTTCATTATCATTACTGCAATACTGAAGGCTGTTGACAGCTTCTCCAATGAAGGCTGTCATTCCATTCAGTTTAACAGCATCTCTTCCCTCCCCCAACCTACAGTGACCCCTTTAATAGCCTATGAGAATAATCAAAAGAACCACTAAGTAAGTATTTCAAAATAATGTATGTATCCCTTCTTTATATATCCCATGTCTATCCCTACCCAATAAACTAATGAAAACTAAATCCAATATAGAAAGCAGCCCAATTATATGTATCAAAAGAAAGCATTTATATATCCAAAATATTTATTTTATGTGTAGGTGAAAAGATAATGATTATGTGGCTCTTCAAAATAAATGAAAACATTAAGTATAGAAGTTACAGAATAGCCTGTCCAGCAATGCTATTTTCTCTTTATACGAGAGAAAGCTAAGAACATAGAGACTATCTCAAAGCCATGATTAAGACAAGAGGGAGATTTAGAAATTTCACTGAAGTAAGCAATCTCCTAAATACAAGCTAGAAATTTTGGTAGAGATGCTGAGAGAAAATGAACCAAAAATGAAAAATAATATAGATTGGAGAAGTATTTTTTTCAGAGGAGAATCAGGAAATTAAAAGCAGATCAGTTTGACTCATCAAGTGAAATGCAATTACTGTATCACCAGCTAGCTATTTACCTTATAGAAATGAAAACATGTTCACGTAAACTGGGCATGAATGTATCGTCAAGTCACTGTAAACTACTAACAACACAGAAGTCCTGTAACAGGTGAATGGATAAACAAACTGTAGTACATCTATACAGTATCAAAACACCCAGCAAGAAAAAGGGACAAACTATTGATAAACCCAGTATCAGAGGTGACTCTCAAAGGCATTTTGCTGAGTGAAAGAAACCATTCTCAAAATGTTACATACTGTGATCCCATTTTATATGATATTTTAGAGAAGGAAACACTATAGAAAGAGAGATTAGGGGGTATCAGAGGTTAGATCTGCAGGGAGTGTTGACTACAGAGGCAGCACAGATGAATTTTGGGGGTGGTAGATTTCTTCTGTCTTCTGATCATTGTGGTCATTAGACAAACCTATGTATGTACTTAAACTCATAGATGTGTACACCAGGGTCAGTAAATTTTAATGCATGTATATTTTTAAAAAATAATAAAAGTATTAGACATAACAAAAAGGAAGGAAGGGGTGGAGGTAAGGAGAAGAGAAAAGGAAAGAGAAGAAGAGGCAAAGGGAGGATGGGAAGGACCATTGTTGCATGCTAACTTGGCAAAATTGTGGAAATCCTTCTTTAGTTATTCCTAAGAAAATGGAAACTAGTGTTTCATTTACAATATCCAGTGGTTAAAATAATTGTCTCCTAAATAAGATAGCAACAAAATCTCTGTTTTTACTATTTATGTTTGGTGAGACCTAAAGTATGTTAGCAATTAAGTCCAGTATAAAAATTAAAATGAGTCTTGCATTTTATAAAAATAATTTGAAATTGAGATTGATGTCATAAGCACAACAAATAAGTTTTTAAAATTATAGTCTTTCAAAAATTACATGTGCTTTTACATTAAAAATCATGCCATTATAATATTCTACATTATTTTATTAATTCTCATAAAATGCCACAATTTTGATTGATGAGCTAGTTATTTATACTCTATATTTAAATGTCACCCCATTATATTGAGTGCTTATGAAAAATAGTTTTGAGGTTTTATGCTCAGGAGACAGAAAACCTGATGTGAAAACTGCCTTTGCCCTTACAGTATGGTCTGTTGCCCTAAACTACAAATTATTAAGGCTTAGTTTCCTTTGTTGTAAAATATAAGTTACATATTTTAGAAAAGGAAAAACTAGAGAGACAGAGATCAGCATGAGTTAAAACAGTGTGAACTGATCTGGTTGTAAAGTTAAAAATGCTACTATATATAAAATAGCACTGTTCTTGGTACATAGTAAATTCTCAGTTATTGTTATTGTGATTTTTCACAAATACAGCTATATTCAATGCATACTTTAAAATATGAATAAATTTCCTAAAATTCTTAAATTCTCATTGGTTCATCAATAATTCATATCCCCTACATTGAGACATATTCAGTAACCTTATAACTTACACGTAAGTATGCACTTTATGTATGTGACAATTGAGTGTATTTTACCAAGTGTTTATCTGCATGAATGCATTGAAAGTAATTATTTCAAAAATTGCAATACACTGTGGACAACACATGCATGAACTTAAATTTTATTTTCATTAAAAATATTTTTATTGTTATTGCTTTGAAAATGTAAGCATTGGTGTTTTTGTCTGTACCACTAGAGGCCATCATACCCTTTCTTAAATAAATAGGTACATATGCAAATCAAAAACTTAATTTGAGAGACATTTAGAAATAGTCCGGAAGAATTCATGTATTATGTAACAGAATAGATGCCATGCAGATTCTGGGTGGATCACTCTTTAGTCCATTACTTTACATACTTGATTTGATTGGTTGATGTAATTGAAGACAACTTGATTTTCTGGTAGGAAGACTAACATTTGTTATAGCAAATTCAAAGAAATAAAAAAAAAATAATATGAGAGTACTTCAGAATTAACCCAAAATTTTGTCATGTAAATTATTTTTTGTTGCTTTCTTTTGTGTAACTTTGTAATGTAACTTCACAGGATGAGATTCTAATCAAATGAATGAAAAACACTAAAATTCTTGAAGTATATTACCTTATAATGTGAAGTAAGGATAACTAACAAAGTTATAGCATTTATTTCTCTTAGGAAAAACTGTGAGATATTTCTAAAGAAATACATAATAATAGGATGCATATGTGAATGGGAAAAAATGAAAATAGTGAAATACTTCCAAAAGTTAGCATGTGGCTTTGTCATAAAATTTCCATCTTATTTTTAATTTTAGTGAACTTAGATTTTAGGTTTGCATAATATTTTCTCAAACTATTTTTTAGAACACAAAGTCAAAAAGTTTATTGCTATTGTGCTTTTATCATTAAGTGATCTTGAAGAACTAATCTAAGATGGATTTATGTAAATAAATTATTGTCATGACACATTACTTATTTGTATTAAGAAGTTAGTTCCTCCCCAAAATACTAATGACAAAATAACATTATTAAAAGCAATTATCATATTAACAGAATATATATGGAGTATGTTTTGAAAGCCAGGTATAAGAATTAAGCTATAAAATAACACTTGTAATAATTACTATTTTTTTTTAACATGTTCTGTATTATTGCCAAAAGTATAAAAATCATTTGAAATCATGTTACTATTTTTAGCAATTAAAGAGCTGTCTTATACCTTAGTGACCCCTATTAAGTGATACAAAAAAATTAGTTTTCTCCGCCACAATTGTACCTCTAATTTTTTGTACAATCACTAATGTAAAATATCATTGCAACTTTCTTAGAATATTACAGGAGATTTTCAGAGGCAAAAAAAGACTTGCTCTTCAATTCAGGAAAATAGAATCAAATCATTTAAAAACAAAAGCTGAATCACATGTCCTTGAGATATATGACATATTCAAAAAGCCATATCTGTGTTAATGGGGAAAAATCTATTACAGGTTATTTTACAGCCCAAAGTAACAAGACTAATGCATGTTACTTCATTTTTAAAAAATATGAATGTAATCAGTGCTTGTTTATAATGGTAGTATTTTTCATTAAAACTGGACAAATATAATTTCTTATGATTTCACTGAGATTGACATGTCTAAACATTAGACATTAACAAATGCCATCAATTTAAAATTAAGCTAGAATTATGAAGTTAAATCAAATAAGTTTTGTTTCAATTGAAAAAAAAACCAAGATAAAGAATATAGCCAAATTTTAGGTTGTAGTCTTTTGTTACTGTCAAGAAATAGGAATTTATTATTTTACTGTTTTTCTTATCCACTCATCTATTGATGAACACTTAGGTTGTCTCCATATCTTGGTTATTGTGAGTAATACTGCAATAAGCATGAGAGATACAGATATTCTTGATATCCTGTTTTTATTTCCTTTGAATGTACACCCAAAAGTGAAATCGCTGGCTCATGTGTTAGCTCTATTTTTAAATTTTTGAGGAAGCTTTATACTGTTTTCTATAGTGGCTGCACTAAATTACATTCCCAAAAAGAGTGCGTGTGGGCTTCTTTTTCTCCATATCCTCCCAAATATTTGTTATCTTGCTTCCTTTTAATGATTGTCATTCTAACAGGTAAAGGGGTTATCTCACTGTGGTTTTGATTTTCATTTCTCTGATTAGTGGTGTTGAGGATCTTTTCATTGGCTATTTGTATGTTGTCTTTGAAAAATGTCTCTTCAGTTTCTCTGCGTATTTTTTCCATCACTTTGTTCTTTTACTACTAAATTGTGAGTTCTTTGTGTATTCTGTAAATTAACCCCTTATCAGAAATGTGATCTGTAAATATTTTCTCTTATTCTGTAGTTTGTCTTTACATTTTTTTGGATTTTTTTCTTTGTTGTGCAGAAGCTTTTTATTTTGATGTAGGCCTACTTATTTATTTTTGCTTTCATTGACTTTACTTTTGGTTTCAAATCCAAAATATCATTGTCAAGACCAATGTCAAGGTGCTTGCCACCTATTTTTCTTCTAATTTTATGGTTTCAGGTCTTATGTTCAAGGCCTTAAAGCATTTTGAGTTGAGTTTGGTGTAAGATAGAAGTCCAATTTCATTATTTTTGTATGTGACTGTCCAGTTTTTAACACTATTTATTGAAGAACCTATCATTTCCTCATTGTATATTCTTGGCTCCTTTTTTGGAAATTAATTGACTATATATGCATGGGCTTATTTCTGGGCTCTCTATTCTGTTATTTTGATCTATGTGTCTGTTTTTTATAGTAATACTATACTGTTTTCATTACTATAGCTTTGTAATACAGCTTGAAATCAAGATCTGTGATATTTCCAGCTTTGTTATTCTGTCTCAAGACTATTTTAGCTATTTGGAGTCTTTGTGGTTCCAAGTAAATTTTAGTGTTTTGTTTTTGTTTTTTTTTTTGTTGTTGTTACTGTGAAAATGCCATTGGAATTTTGGTAAGGATTGCATTGAATCTGTAGATTGTTTGGGGGAGCATGGACATTTTAGCAATATTAATTCTTCCAATTAATGAGCATGGAATATACAGTTCACCCTTGATTAAAACAGGAATTAAAGACACCAACTTCTGTGCAGTTGAAAAGTCACATGTGACATTACAGTTGGCCCTAGGTATCTGCAATTCTGCATCTGCAAATTCAACCAACCACAGATTGTGTAGTACTGTAGTATGTATTTATTGAAAAACAAGCCACATAGAAGTGGATCTGTGCAGTTCAAACTCATGTTGTTCAAAGGTCAGTTGTATTTCCACTTGTTTGTACCTTCCTCAATTTCTTTCATTAATGTCATAGTTCTCTATATACAGATCTTGCATCTCCTGGTTAAATTTATTCCTAGTTACTTTATTCTGATACAGTTATAAATTAGTTTCTTTTTCTGATACTTTGTTGTTAGTATCTAGAACTTCAACTGATTTTTGTATATTAATTTTATATCCTGAAAATGTACTAAATTTATTTATTAGTTCTATCACTTTTTTTGTGGAATCTTTAGGATTTTCTGTATATAATATGCCATTTGCAAATAAACAGTTTTTTTTTTTTCCAATTTGGAGTAATTTCTTTTTCTTGTTTATTTTGGCTAGCAAGTACTATGTGAAATAAAAGAGGTGAGAGTGGACATCCTTGCTCTGTTTCTGATCTTACAGGAAAAGCTTTCAGCTTTTCACTGTTGAGTATGATGTTAGCTGTGGGTTGATCATATATTATGTTGAGTTATATTCCATCAGTTCCCAGTTTGTTGAGGGTTTTTATCATGAAAGAGTGGTGAATTTTGTCAGACATTTCCTCTGCATCTGTTAAAATAATCATTTTTTTTTACTCTTCATTGTGTTAATGTGGTATACTACATTGGTTGATTTGCAGTAAATACCACTTGATTTTGGTGTCTGATTCTTTTAATGTATTGTTGAGTTTGGTTTGCTAGTGGGGTTTTTTTTTTTTTTTTGGAAGATTTTGTATCTATATTTATCAGATATATTGACCTGTAATTTTCTTTTCTTGTATTGTGCTTGCCTAGTTTTTGTATTGGGATAATGCTAGCCTCATAAATGGAACTGGAAGTCTTCCTTCCTCTTCTATTTTTAGAAGAGTTTTAAAATGTTTGGTGTTAATTTTTCTTTAGCTATTTGGTGGAACTTAGCACTGAAGTTATGATACTGAAATTTTCATTTTGGAAAGGTTTCTGATTACTGATTCAATCTCCTTATTGGTAATTAGTGCTCAGATTTTCTAATTCTTAATGATTACATCTTGATGGGTCATCTGTTTCTAGGAATTTATTCATTTCTTCTAGGGTGTCTAATTTGTTGGTGTATCATTGTTCATAGTAGTCAGTATTCTTTTGTATTTCTGTAGTATCAGTTGTAGTATCTTCCCTTTCAGTTTCTAATATTATTTACTTGAGTTCTCTTTTTTCTTAGTAAGTATTGCTAAGGGTTTGTCTATTTTCTTTATCTTATCAAAAAAGGAGGTCTTAGTCTCATTGATCTTTGCTATTGGTTTTCTATTCTTTATCTTATTTATATCTGGTTTGATTTTGTTATGTTCATTTTTCTACTACATTTGTGCTTAGATTGTTCTTTTTCTTACTTTGGATGTAAAGTTGGATTGTTTGAGCTCTTACTTTTTTCTTACTGTAGTCATTTATTGCTAGGAACTCCTAGAACTGCTTTTGCTGCAACCCAGCTCCAGGTATGTTGTATTTCCATTTTCTTTTGTCTCAAAATCCTTTTTAACTTCTGTTTTGATTTCTTCTTTGAACTATTGGTTGTTTAGTAGCATGTTGTTTAATCTCTATGTATTTGTGCATTTTTCAGTTTTCTCCTTGTAATTGATTTTTCGTTTGATACTATTATGCTCAGAAAAGATTTTTGATATTTTGATATTCTTAACTTTATTAAGAATTTCTTTGTGGCCTAACATATAATCTGTCATGGAGAATATACAATGTGTGCTTCAGAAGAATCTACGTTCTGCTGCTATTGGATAGAATATTCTGTAAATGTGTGTGAAGTCCATCTAATTCAATGTGTAGTTTAAGTCAAATGTTATGTTGATTTTCTGGCTGGCTGATCTATCCATTATTGAAAGTGGGATTGAAGTACCTTACTAATATTATATTCCTGTCTAATTTTCTCTTTAGGTCTGTGAATATTTTCTTTACTTATTTATGTACTCCTATGTTGGATGCATACAATTTTGCAAGTATTATATCTTCTTGTTGGTTTGACCTCTTTATCATTGTATAATTATTAATCCCTCTTTTAATTAACATTTTACATCTATGATGGCTCTGAATAACAAAATCAACTCCATGATGGATCTGAATAGTAAAATCACACTAAATATCTTATAGAATTGATATAGCTCACTTTTTTCTACTCTAAAAGTCCTTATTCTAAAATACTATATTTTATGTAAGCATAATGAATTAATACACTCAGCATAAGTGAGATATTTTGAAGTTATTTAAATTTAAATTATGCTTTAAAGATTATATTATTGGTACTGAGCCAGGCAATTATAATTATAACATACTAAATAAATACATATATATAACAAATATACCAAGAAACAAATTTAACAGGCAATCGATTTGGATATTTGTTGAAAATTATATAAAAAGTAAAATTAAGCAAAACTATAGTTTTATCACAGAAAAAGACCCTTTCATATATTAAAAGCATACTTTATGCCACTAAAAACTAGCTCTTGACATAGGATATAAACAGGTGGACCAGGTCTTAAGACATTTAAAAAAAAATTCTCTTAATTTGTATATACATGTTTCTGGTTTGTGTCCTGCTGAATTTCTTCTAAAATGACCAATATAGTACTTAAGAATTATATTATCTCTTATTTACAGCCTCATTTACATCTCTGTGCTCTGAAGTGAGAATTTAAAGTTAACATACCTTATTTTTTAGTTTCACTATATATAAATAATAAATCCTTGTTATTATTACATAAGTACTTATAATTGAGCATACTGTCTATGTTAGAACATTTATAATCCAATACTGAGGTATATATCTTAGGAAGATTTTTTTACAGATTTAACATAACTGATGAATACATTCTCACAAATACCAACACTTGTGTAGGTAAAGTTTCAGCATACTTTTAAGCAAATTTTTCAATACTATAATTTTTGATACTGTTGTCAAACAAAGTGAAAACACAATTCAGCAAAGTTGCATGCGATAATATGTACTGATGATGCTTATGTAATTGCTATTTGCCTTGAATTTTAATTTTAGTTGCAAAAATCTTTCTTTTGTGTTATATTTATAAATGTTATAACACAAAATAGACTTGTTGGTTAATAAAATCTAAAACTCATCTTATGTTTATCATAAATATTAACATAGTACTATATAGTGTAGTATAAAGTAATAGTGTAGTATAAAGTAAATGTTGTCTTCCTTATTTAGCACCTTTGATTTAGCATGTAGTTTCCTTATAGACTCATATATTTAGATTGTTTTTAAATGCCATTCACAAGGGCACTTTCCTAGATCTATATTTTCATTATGAAAACCCTAAAAAGAGACATAATTCTTAAGGGGTTTTATCTGATCAATAAATACTGTGCATATTTTAAGCTTACGGACATTTTAATTGTTAGGAAATAGATTATTCTATTCCACATGTCAGTATTATCTCCTTCATTTATTTTTTTATACACTAATCTTTAGTTTTCTTGCTAAATAATATAAATGAGCTTAATGGCATTCTACTTAGAAAACTACTAGCTTAGACTTCTAACATCCAAATTCACCTAGACCAAACAAAACATCTGCATGTAATAAAACAACAAACAATAAAGCAAATACTGAAGGACAACAGGAAGAAAATGTAGATATATTTAAGCAATTCAATTAAAAAAATTATCAACAAAAGTAAAAGCAAGTTAAATTTCTATTTTAACTGTAATTAAATATTTTTAAACCTGAAAGGGGAAAGCTGATGCATGAATGCTTGCTGTAAGAATTAACAGTTAACCACTTGTAGAAACTAACTCATTTAATCAAGTCAGCAAATATTAATTGCATGCTACATTTAAGTCAATGACATTTCAATGAGATTCGTTCATAAAATTGTTTTGTCTTCAGTTATTATATGCAATATGAATGGTATCCATTATTTTCTTCACTTGCCCCTTTATTTTAGTGGAAATTAGGTATAAATAAACACTTTGCTGTGCTAGCTTTATGTGTTTATAAATAGTTTTGACCATTGATCTAGATGATCAAGGTTCATATGGAACTCTCATTTATTTTGTGAATCAGGTTGCTAATTACTTGTTAATAATTTCTGGAAGTCTCTGCCCTTTCGACTCTCACCATGTTAGTTCTTATTAGAGAGCTGGAGAAGTTATTTTTGATCTAACTTGCTATAAGACTTCAGGTGATTTTTTTCCTCAACATTAGAAAATAAATCTGATTTTCATCAGTTGGCCCAACTAAAATATGGTACAAAAGTCAATGGTAGCTTCAATAGAAGTTATTAAAAAGTTCAGTAGCAATTGCATTGATTTCCACCACCGTCTTTAGCCATGTATGTGACTTTGTGTAGACATTTCTACGTATTGCTCTGAGTTGGGCAGCCCCAAGCATCAAGACTAGATAATACTTTTTTTAATAATATTTCAGTGTTTTCTAATCTAGTCAGGTATGATTCCAGATGGAAGAAGAAATGACCTAGTCACCATCTGCTGCCACGGCCTTGTCATTCATCATCTTGGGGGTAGAGTAGTGTATGCTCTTTTATGGATCTGTCTACATGACAGCAAACTAACACTTTGGAAATTAATTAACATGAACATATGGAAGTGGGTGTTAGTTTCATAACATACAAACTGGTTCAGTTTTACAAAGTGTTTTATCCAAATGTTTCTTTCAGTGCAGATAAAAAAGGCTCCTAGAATCATTTGGAAACTTGAAGAAAAGTCTGCCTTAGTGATTCAGACTCACTAATTTTGATAGAAGATAATGCATCTACATGGAAATCTTTTCTATTTTAGAAGTTAAATAAGAAATTCTAAGACAAAAAAAAAAGAGTTTATCTTGAATTGCCCAGATTTACTTATACAGACCAACTCTCAATTTTTATACTGATAAATTTTTTTCACAGCAAATAGTCTAGTTTGTTTTCCTTTCATTTATTTTACCTAGTCAAAACTGTTAAACGGAATTAAATAAAACAGTTTAAATTACTGAAATAAATGTGAGATATTTTTTACATCTACATGTTTCCAAATAACTGATTTCACAATGTTTTCCATTTGGGTTGGGTATTTATTGGTGAAATTGATAAATGTGAAAATGATTGCATTAAAGTTATAAAACCATCACAGAATATCATTTAATTGGATACCAGTTCTGCCTGTATTACAGTTAGATCCAATTTAACCACCAACCTTCCTTTGAGCATATTTGTGGGAACCAATCAATATTCTACCTGTGCATGAATCTAGGATACATGCATCCATAAAGATCCATGGTCTGTCCAAAGCAAGCTTCATAACAAGGACTGCATGATATTATTTTCAGAGAAATTTCAGAGATTTATATATGTAATGGATCATTTTAAAATGGGATGTATATTGATAGAAATTACAGGTATTAAAAAAATTTCTTTACTGTCTTCAAATATCTTTGTATATTAGTTCAAATATACTCTGTTAATGTGTTTCAAAGGTCTTCTGTTCCAAGGGTTTTCTGTTCCAAGACACCTAGATGGGGTCTTGGAATTAAATGAGGTCATTCGAAAGCAGAAGAGTTTTTTAAGGTGGCTATTTTGTTTCAGAAATAGCATATTTTAACTTGATCGTTAGAAAAAAGCTTTTCTTATTAAATTCTAAAAATCTGCATTTTAATACCTTTGAGGCAAAACATAAATAAACAAGCTTTAAAGAAAACTTTTTTGACACTTGATTATTTTATAGCTACTAGAATCTATGTAATATTTAAGAATAATAGTAGAAATAGTACAGCTTGCCAGAACTACCAAAAATGGGATTAATTTAAAATTATTTAACCTGAGTTGTTTTGTAGAGTATGCTATGTTGTATAACAAGCCTGTAATTGTGCATATATATTTATTTCTCATTTCATACAAAATTAATGTGATTATTGATGCCTGACCAGAATAATTATAGCACATTGCTACCCCAAAAGAAATTTTCAAAAACAAATTCACTCTTGGCATAATGAGTGGCACAAGTTGCCTTTAACAAAAGTTTAGCTCCATAATCGTCTTCTGTGAGAAAGAAGATAAATGTATATAATGAGATGGAAATGCAGCTTCCACTATTAAGGGCAAATGTCATTGAGAACATTTACCAAGGAAAGAGTAAAAAAGATGATGGGGAAACACTTATTACAGATAGAAGTCCCTTGCAATTCTAAAGCTATGATCTGATGGACTGCAGGGCACCAAACCCTAGGTCTTCCATTTGTCCTAGACTGAGTGTATCTGCAGAGACTTGGAGAATTCGTAACTTCAGTCTGCAGTCTACATTTGAGATACATACGTATCTTCTTCCTCACTCTCTTCTCACCTCACCTTGTTTTAATTAATTGTTGAATGCTGGTTGTATCCCTATAAAGGCATGTATATACCATACTATTATTAAGCAAATATTTCTGCTGTGTATTGTTAAAGTCACTTTGTTTGAAATATACTTTATTATTTAAAATAGTTTTAGATTTATGTATCTATAGATTTATAAATATATAGATTTACATTTATTTTTATAACAGTTTTAGTTTATAGATTTCTCTTTTTTAAAGTATAGTCAGTTTATAATGTTATGTCAATTTCTGGTGTATGGCATAATGTTTCAGTCATACATATGCATACATATATTCATTTGCATATTTGTTTTCATTTTAAGTTACTATAAGATATTGAATATAGTTCTCTATGCAATACAGCATAAACTTGTTGTTTATTTTATATATAGTAGTATCTGAAAATCTTGAACTCCTAATTTATCTCTTCTCACCCCCTCCCCCAGTTTATAGATTTCTGTAAATCCATAGATTTATACAATATTGGAAAAGATAGTACAGAGTTTCCATCTACCTCATACTCAATTATTAACATCTTAGTATAGCATATTTGTTACAATTACTGAACCAATATTGATACATTATTATTAACTGAAGGCCATGCTTTATCCATATTTCCTTTAATTTTGCCTAATATCCTTGTTCTAGTCTAAGACCCCATCAAGGACACCTCATTAATTGAGGTCATTATATCTCCTTACGCCAACAGTTCTTGGCCAGGACAGTTTCTCAGACTTTCCTTGCTTTTGATAATGTTGACATTAGTGAGGAATACTGGTTAGATATTTTGTAGGATAACCGTGTATTAGAATTGGTCTGTATGTGACACCATCAGATGCAATATACAAACCAAATTTTGGGTGTCAAGGGTCTGTATCACCTCTGTGAAATGAACACTATTTATCTTGATACAAAGGTCATACAAAGATGCTACAGGAAAAGAAAACTAGAGACCAAAAGCCCTCTTGAATAAGATGAAAAATGTTTTTTAAAAACAGTAACAATTCAGAAGTATATGAAAATAGTTCATCATGATCAAGTTGGATTTTCTTGGAAACTTAATGTTGTTTCAACAGTCAGAAAACAGTCACTGTGATTCACCATTATGAGCAGACTAAACAACTGGGCTGATACAGAAAATTAAGTAGAAAAGTTTAAATATCATTCTTGATTAAAAAAAAGCTGTCAGAAAACTAAGAATTGAAGGAGATTTCATTAATATGATAGGGACCATCTGCAAAAAGTTAAAGCATACTATTTTTGTTTGCATCCTTAAAAAAACATTACTTTTGATGGCAAATAGCTGAGTGCTCTCCTTGTGATTAGGAACAAGGCAAGTATAACCTGCTCCCCTTGTTTCTATTCAGCAGTGATGGAGGTTCTAGCCATTGTGATAAGATAGATGATAGATAGATAGCAGACAAATTCAAAAAAAGAAATTAAAATATCTATATCCTCAGATAACATACTTGTTTATGTTGGAAATTCCAAAGAATCTACAAAAAGAGTTACTAGATCTAAAATGTGAGTTCAGCAATATCACAGAATTGAAGGTCAATATTTAAAAAATCAGTTACTTTTTCTAAAATAGCTATGCACAACTAGAAATTAAAAATGGTACCATATCATGTAGAAAAAACTGCTGTTTCTCCTCTACTACCCATAGCAGTACACTTCTGTGACCAGACATGTGTTTGTTTGTTTGTTTGTTTGTTTTTACCCATACTGACCAATTCTCTGACACCAGCTAGGTGTCCTACAGTTTATTTCAGTTCTGATTTTTATCTACCTGAAGTTAGCATCAGATCCCACAAGTTAAAGAATGGCTCAGTCCCACAACACTGCCCCTACTTCAGATGCCAGTCAAGAGTCTCAGTTTGTCACCTGTCTTTTCAACTGACTGGCTAAATCTCAGTTCCCACAACTGCTTTCTTGAGTTCAGTAATTTGCTAGAATGGCTTACAGAAACTCAGAGGAAATTTACTTAGACTTGTCAGTTTGTTATATAGTTAAAGGATGTAATAAAGGGCATGAGCGAATAGCCAAAGAGATATATAGCACAAAGTCTGGAAGGGTTCTGAGTGTTCTGAGCGCAGGAGCTTCTGTCCTTGTGAGTTGAGGTGTTCCATGCTGCCAGGACATGGATGTACTCATCAATGCATTCAGGGATTTTTGTGGAGGCTTCCTCACCTAGGCATGATCAATTATTAATTTAATCTTCAACCCTTCCCCCCCCGAAAGTTCCAAATTTCTAATTGTGGTATGGTCTTTCAGCCTCCGTCCTGAAGCTATCCAGGAGCCCACCACGAGTTGCCCCATTAGAAAAAGAAAATGCTTCCATCACCCAGGAAATTCCAAGAACTTTAAGAGCTCTGTGTCAGGAACCAGGGTCAAAGATTAACTATTAACACAAAATATGCTCATGGCACTTTTATTGCTCAGGAAATGATAAGGATTTTAGGAGTTCTGGCCAGAAGCCACAGATGAAGACAAAAATATATTTCTTACTGTATCATGATGTCACACATATACAATAACATCAAGAAATGTACAATACTTAGTTATACATCTAACAAAGTAAGTGAAAGATGTGTGAAAAGAAAACCCTTATAAATAGTAATAAAACAAATCCAACATGATCTGAAAAATGGACGTATATAATTAGAAGACATAATTCTTGTTAAAATGCTAATTCTTCCCAAAGTGATCTAGAGATGCAAGGCAATTCCAATAAACACCCCAGGTTTTGTTTGTTTCATTTTAGAAATAGACAAGGTAGTTCTAAAATTATATCAAGCGTCAAAAGAACTCAATGG
Organism: Camelus bactrianus; assembly: GCF_048773025.1. Classification (NCBI taxonomy): domain Eukaryota; kingdom Metazoa; phylum Chordata; class Mammalia; order Artiodactyla; family Camelidae; genus Camelus; species Camelus bactrianus. Next base: position 40,287,854 of record NC_133540.1, read on the forward strand.
ATCAACAATTTTTTGGAAAATAGCAAAGTTAAAGGATTCTAACTGCTTGATTCCCGGACTTTATTCTGTAAACTTTCTATGACCAAGACAACGTGGTATAGAGGAAAAGATAGACATGGAGGTGAATAGAATAGACTATAGCATCCAAAAATAGAACCTACATATATATAGAAAATTGATTCTCAACAAATTCACAAAGACAATTCAATGCAGAAAAGATAGTCTTTTCAACAAATGATGCTGTAATTATTGGATATTAATATGCAAAAAACTCTGATCCATACTTCAAAATTGACAATAGACCTAAATGTAAAATCTAAAACTTACATATTTCAACAGAAAATACCTGTGAAAAATTGGTTATTGGCATTAGGTTAGATTATAATTCCTTAGTTATGACACCAAATGCATGATTCATAAATAAAAAAGATACATTTTGGATGCTATCAAAATTTAAAACTTCTACTTTTCAAATGACACTGGTAAGGAAATGTAAAGACAAGCTACAGACTGAGATTATTTACAATACACATATCTGAGAAAATAATTGTTTTCATAGTATATAAACTCTCAACTCAAATATAAGCAACTAAATGAAAGGATGGGTGAAAGTTTTGAACAGACATTTCACCAAAGACCGTATAAGAATGGTAAATAAACATACAAAAACATATCTTTTTTAATTAAAGTATAGTTGATTTATAATGTTGTGTTAGTTTCAGGAGTACAGTAAAGTGATTCAGTTATATATATACATATATGTATATTCTTTTTCAGATTCTTTTCCATTATAATTATAGGAAGGAAAGATTATTACTATTTTATCTTTATTAACTTTATCTTAGAATAACTCATTACACTTTGAGTAAATAGATATTATGTGTATATAATACGTAATACCAATCCATATTGGATTTTGCTTGTTGTTCTTTCTCTAGTTTCTCTGTGTGTAAGCTTAGGTCTTGTTTCCTGACGTAAGCTTATATCACTATAAACTTCCCTCTTAGAACTGCTTTTGCTGTATCCCATAGGTTTTGGATCATCATGTTTTCATTTTGATTTTCTCTAGCTATTTTTTGATTTCTTCTTTAAAATAAACACACAAAATTATATTTAATGTCACTAGTCCTTGGTAAGTTAAAAAAAAATTTTAAAAACCAGAAAACTACTTCAAACTACTAAAGGGCTAATACATAACACCAAAAGCATGATCCATAAAATAAATAACTAATAAGCATTATATAATTAAAATTAATAACATCTTCTCGTCAGTAGACTTTAACAGGAAAATTGGCAGACAAGCCATAGTCTGGGAAGAAAATAGATGGAAAAGACACTGAAATATCTACAGTAATTAAATTAAATTTATTATCTGTGCTATGAACAACGAAAAGAAATTTCATTTCCCTTTTGAAATTTATTTTATTTGAATTGTGACATTAAAACTGTCTCTGAATATGTTTTTGCCTGTATTGATGGGTGTATATTTTTTATTTATTAAGCAGATGATACAAATAAACAATTACAGTTCAATGAGACTGCTTCTCTTCAAAATGTCATAATAGAAAAGCTATTTTTCCTGCTTATAATCCTGATTTCTAATCTTACAGCCTTACATATTAAAATGGGAAATCTAATAGTATGACATGAAAATAACAATTTAAAAAATTAGTCATAAAATGCAGCTGAAATTGGGTTACTGAAGTGAAGTGATACAACATTACTCTGTAGATTCAACTTATTTTACCTTGTTTTATTGTTGATGTTTTGAGATAAACTGTAAAGAAGAGTTCTCCATCAGATATTTTCACTGTCATTTCTTCCCTAATCAACAAGGTGGATTTTAAATTTTAGTAATGGTTACCAACATAGATAATATCTTTAAAATAACCTTTAATTAAAGTTTATGATTGAAGCTCTGTAGGTGCTTTATGTGATTCTGAAAAATATAGCTAGGTATCAGAAGGATTGAAGTAAGATACTGATGGGTAGTTATCATGAAAACACCATACATAATGTTACTTCATCCAGACTCACATCAGAAAAATCCAAGTATATCACGTCTTTCACCAAAAGCTCAAGCCATTTTTGGAATAGTGCAGTGTGTCTGTTTAATCTAAAAAGTCTAAAATATCCTGAATAAAACGTTAATTCCTCAGGATTTTTCCATTACTCCTTGGAATTTCCAGCCCTAAACTTTCGTATCTAGTATAATAATGATTAGAGGTGTGTGGTTCAGAACTGAGGTAGCATAGGGTTGGTGTGAGGACATAGTGTGATTTTTCGCTAGCTAAAAAGTGTCTCATTTCTTAAGTAAAAATGACTGCTAAGACATTATGTTGTTCTCACGTCCAGAACCTGCAAATGCAAAGAAAACCATGTGGAGAAAAATTATATTTAAAAAGGGAGAAAAAGACAGTTGGACATTGTTTATTTTATGCTTGTGATCAAATACGTGTCCTCCCAGTGTGTGGTTCTCCCTACATTTTATAAAATGAAGTTCATTTTGACATACGCCTTCCACTCGGCAATAATTACCTTTAGAGATATTTTCTTTGGAAAGCACTGACACAATGAATAGAATGAACTGTAGAATTAACTAATTTTAAATATTCGTCTCTTTTCTAAATTCCTTTTTATTTTTGAATAAGCCCTAACAGATGCAAAGTTGCAAAGAAATGTTCTTCAAATAGGTTTATGCAAAATTCAGTGACTGAAACAGTAATTCATCTACTTAGAGAAACTTTATTAGTTAGGATTTAAAATATGTTGTTCTCAGTAGGTCTGTTCAGAGCTGCCATGAGGACCAGGAGTCAGGGAGACTTCTACAGAGTCAGAAAACATGGGTTAAGGAACAGGACTTTTTGATACAGGGAGAAAAATCACAAGCGCAGAATCAGTAAGACAAGGAATTGTGTAGTTCCTCAGTCACCACATCATCCAACAAAGTGGCGTGTGCGGACCAGAGTCTCAGGTGCAGCTGGCCCTGAGGAACACCAGGTCACTCTGTGTCTTTCTTCCAGTGTGAAAAAAATGGCCCACGTGACTCCTTGGTGCCATTTAGTCTGAATGTCTTGCTATTCACAGGAGTTGTCTGGGAACTTGGGCTACAGTGCAGCTGGGGAACTAGGTCCTGCGGTGCCTGTGGAGTGTCACAGCCCCACCCATCTCAGCGTCCCTGCTAGGGACAGTGAGCCGCAGCCCGGAAGATGTAGTGTTGTGCAGACCGCCCGCGGGGCCTTCTTAGGAAATTCTACTCCTGGCATAATCAATGTTTTTCCTTGCTTGACTAATTAACACCATGACTAGTTAACAAATTGGGACTTCTAGAGCCATTTTCTATGACTGTATATTTTAGTTAAGTTATTACTCACGCGTAGCATCACTGCAGTTTTAGATACACTACAGCCTCTGTTTCCGAAGTCAGAGTTTCATCGGACCCTCAGGGCACCACTGGTGCTTCAGAACTTTCTTAAACAGCATATCCTCCTCCTTTTACATTTAGCTTAGGATCTTTTTTTTTTTTTTTCAATTGAAGTATAATCAGTTTACAGTATTGCATCAATTTCTGGTGTATAGCATGATGCTTCTGTCATCTGTATATACACACATATTTTTTGATATCTTTTCCATTATAAGTTACTAAAAGATACTGAATATAGTTCCCTGTGCTATACAGTAGAAACTTGTTGTTTATTTTATATATAGTACTTAGTATCTGCAAATCTCAAACTACCAATTTATCCCTTCCCACTCTGTTTCCCCTGGTAACCATAAATTGTTTTCTATGTCTTAAGTCTGTTTCTGTTTTGTAAATAAGTTCATTTAAGAAAAAATGTTTAAATTCCAGATATAAGTGATATCATATGGCATTTGTATTTCTCTATGACTTACTTCATTTGGAATGATGATCTCCAGATCCATCCATGTTGCTGCAAATGGCATTATTTCATTCTTTTTTATAGCTGAGTAGCATTCCACTGTGTGTATGTGTATCGCATCTTTATCCAATTATCTGTCAATAGAAAATTAGGTTGCTTCTATGTCTTGGCTATTGTAAATAGTGCTTCTATGAACATTGGGGTGCATGTATCTTTTCAAATTAGAGTTTCCTCCAGATATATGCCCTGGAATGGGATTGCTAGATCATAGGGGAAGTCTATTTTCAGTTTTTTAAGTTATCTCCATACTGTTTTCCATAATGGCTGCACCTAACTACATTCCCAACAACAGTGTAGCTTGGGTTCTTGCTCTGCTTCTTTTCTTCCCTGGGCAGTAAGTCCATTGGCTCTCCATGCACCATCTGGGCCACACAGGAGTTGAAGCAGACCAAAAGGAACAAATTAGGCTGCATTTCTGCCTGGACACATTAACCATGCTATAGCTTCCTGGAACCAACCTGCCCAGGAGTCTCCTACCAGAGACCCAAGTTCAGAGTGGGCTGGGACTCCTGAGCCTTTCCAGAATGTCCTCTTCTCTTTTGCTGAGAAACATCTAAACATCATGTCTTTTTTCTTTTCCCAAATCTTCCACTATGCCTTTCATATTTGCCTAAACCTTAAGAATTTTTTTCCAAAGACTTTTATGAAGTACTAATATTTCACATGTACTTGATACAACAGAAAATGAAAAAGTTAGGAAGGAAATCCCAAAGTTGAATTATTTTTCTTCTGATAGAGTAACTCAATTCAAATGCATTTTGTATGTTAGACCAATATGAGAAGTCAGAGAAAATCCAGTCTGGTCTAATCACTTTAAGTCAAAAAAAAAAAAAAAAAAAAAAAAAGACTACCTAATGGGGCCAACTTCCTCAGAAAAGTAGGAGATAGTCCTGAAATCTATGTCTTTTTGACTGCAGGACCAATACTTTCCCCTGACTCTTGAAAATTTCTAGGACTACAGATATAGAGAACACAATAGTGGTTTCCAGTGGGCAGAGGGAAGGTTGGAGGGGCAATATAGGGGTAGGGGGTCAAGAGGTACAAACTATTAGGTATAAAATAAGTTACAAGGGTATATTGTAAAACACTGCGAATATAGCCAATATTTTATGATAATTATAAATGGAGTATAACCTTTAAAAATTCTGAATCACTATATTGTATACTTGTAATATATAATATTGTATATCAGCTATACTTCAATAAAAGAAAAAATGTTTGATAAGACTATGCTATTAAAAAAATCTCTTTATATTTAATTTAAAAAAATTCTAGGATCCTGTAGACTATGTAAATCCTCAGGTTAGTAAAATTTAGAAACTATTTACATATGAAATTCCCACAGAGGTGAGCATACTCAAAAAATGCTTGAAGAATGCTATTCAAGGTTCATGCATAGCATTCTGAAGTTAATGTTTCAGAAAACAGCAACAAAAATCCTATGCAACATGACCGAAACAATGGAAAAATGGAAAATTCATGGGCATCAGGGGAAAGCCATTCCATTTTCCTCTGTGGAGAAATCAAAAGAGCCTTCTCTGGGTGGAGGCCTGAAAGTTTTCACCACGCTAGTAAAGCAAATAATGAAAAATCCATTCTTCCCTATAAAATTGCAGATGTATGAAGATTAAGTGCAAAACGCTCAAATTTTAAAAAGAACCAACAGTTAATCAACAACACGTTTTCTCATACTATCTTTGAAATCTCATGATGTATTTGTTTTCCTATATTTGAGAAATGACCTATCAAATATTTTTAAAATGCTAATAAAATAAAAAACGAAGCTATATAAATATCTTAGCAATAAAATACTCCACATTTTTAGTCCCTGGAAGGACTTTTTGGTTTCACTGTTCATACTTTTCTTATTACTAGTAAGATCCATTTAAACCTATAATTGTCTCATTTGAGCTCAGCATGGTTACCATTTAAAAGCTTTCTTTTTTTAAGATGTCCATACTGCTCTAGTGCATAATGAGCTGTTTGCAATCTTGTGATAGCATGATGAGACCCTCACTTGAGCCTAGAATGATTGCATCTTAGCTCAGTATGAATGCTGTACTGATGCTTTGTATTTCATGCTTTGAAAGGAAGAAACAATAAATTAAAATAGCAATTGAAACCCAATATATCATTTCAGATTTCAAACCACAGGTTCTTTATGTGCCTTAGATACAAAGTGCTAACTGAAAGTTTACTTCACGTGGGAAAAATGATGTAATTAGAACATGTTTTTCATTAAGACACTGTAGTTATTATTTGGTTATTTTGTTTAATCTTAAATAATTTGTTATTCAGCCAAGTATATTTGAAATGTTAATTGTAGTTCCAGAGTATTTTAAATTATCTTTCTCATGGAATTTCAAAAGAAACATATTGTTAAAAGAAATACATGTAGTTAATGAACTGTAATAGTAAATAATATAAGTATTTTATGTTAACATATATAGCTGTAACTACATATTGGTGTCATTTCATCAATCTATATTTTAACGTAATTTTAATTTTTCACTAAAACATGATCTCCAAGTCAAATAAATCTCTTAAAATCTATTTCACTTTAATCAGTTGTCAATTTTCTTTTCTGAACAATTACTATTCAGAGGCTAGAAAAGATGGGAAATGGGAAAGAACATGTTTTATTATTACTTGGTAAACACCTTTAATTTTATAGTTGGCTTATGTTTCTTGAGTACTTATTTTTCAGAATAACAATAGCTAAAAAAAAAACCAAAACCTAAACAACATTATTTTATTTTAAGACTAAAGATGTCATACAAAGGACAATTCAGAGTTCATTATTTAATATAATTCTTCTAGATCATTAAAATGAAACATCTATTTATGCAACTTTCTTTATCTGGATCTTACTCATGATATGACTCAATGTATAACTAAGAAGATAAAAATCATCTGAGGAAGCTTATTTAAACTAAAAGACTGTTTTTGGAGAGCATATAGTTGTATGTTACATACAAGCACAGAATATAAAGAGGTACTTGCAAGATACACATTTTATGCAGTATACGTGTAAAAAAGTTTCAGCTTATCAAAACAAAAGTATTTAATCTTCTATTTTAAGATATATTATTCAACATATTCAGTAATTTGGCATAACTTTATACTGTATAATACATCCCTTTTCTCCTTTAATGGCCTTATATTTACATTTTCATAATGGATAATTCACTCCTCCTCTATTGTACCTGTTGTTTTATTCAGGATTGGGTCCATATACTCTTTTTATTTACAAGTCATATAAAGTGCTAAATTTATTTATCAGGAAACTCTCATTGTATAAGTAATTAATAGTTGTGATCCTAAACTATAAATAATCAAGTGATATTTTGTGAATATATTCAAATAGCATAGGGATATGTTTTAAAAGTAATTTATAATCTAAAATTTCTGAAGGCTGAGGATATTTAAATGGAAGGAATATTCTCATATTTTAATGGGAAAAATTAAGATTAACAGTGGTAACCCATTCTTCTCCCCTTTTTTGTCAAAAGGTTGTTGTTATTTTAAATGCAACATTGAATTGCTTTTGAAAATTATTGAATGAGACTATGTACATTTTCATTCAATGTGTAAGTGAAAGATGCTTCATGTAGGTTTACTTTCCAGTTTCAGAAATAGTATAGACTAGTCTTTATTCAAAATAAAAATCACATTGATTAAGTAATTGTTTTACATTAGTACTAGAAGTATACAAGTTTTACTCTTTCAAATACATAATTTGTACCGTAACTTTAAAGACAAAAGGAAAATAGAGTTAGCATTCTTCCAAAACAGATTAGTAGCAAAAAAGAGCCATTTTACTATGGAATGGATGATTGATTATATTTTATCATGGTGTTTTGCAGTCCTGTTTTCATTAAAATCTGTTGACAATATAAAATAAACAAACGTAATTATCTCTGAAAACAACACTAAACTAACCCCAACAAATCCAGCAGTATGTTCCAAGCACAAAGAACCTATTTGCAGGTATCACTTGATTTTTTAAAAGAAAGTGAAATGAAAAAGAAAACCAAAATTTCAGATGCCTTTAAACATTTCTTATTTCAGCATCTTATATGTGGAACTACTGTGCTATTCCTATGAGAGCAAATCTTATGACATATGAATAGTATTTAAAATGAAATGTTACTAAATTATTTCAGACTCATAAAAAGTGAAGGCTTTTTCATAAATTTTGAAAACAATTTATATTTATAAAAGATGTATATACAACAATTTAAGTGTGGTATTTTCCAGTGGCATAACAAAATAAGATCATTTTTAAGTACATGCCTCATTAGGCAGTTTAATTTTAATTTTAATCCCTGGTTGGTGTGAGTTTCTTAATGTGTTGAATACAGGATTAAACCTTACACCACACACCAGATGTAAAATAGCATTTTTCCTCAATAAGTCATAGTTTATATGCACATTTTATTTCCTGATTAGTGGAGTCCCAAAATTACTATGCATAATTTCTGCATAATATCTGCAATTGTATTGTTAAAATCTAACTTAATTTAATTCCATTTTATGGATAAAATAAAATATAATTCAGTTATACCAATGGGAATAAATAAAACTATAGATATTACTTCAGGAGATTTTAGAAGGGATAGAATTATATAAAGTCATATTAAAATACAACTGTATCTATATTTGTACTGAGAAGTAAATTCTTCTCTGTTTATATTTAGACATGTATAAGTCTATCAATAAACCAATTTTTCCATCAAAAATGGGATGCCCCCTCCTGTTAGGTTTTAACAGTTGGTTTCAAAACTGTGTTTTGCTTTGTGATATCCCACAGTTCCTGAAATAACAACATGTAGTTACCCATTATCTACACCTGGAATGGGTGATGATTTTCTTTTTTAATATGTAAAATGAAGAATATTAACTTTCAATTAGAGTAAATAATTGTAAGCAACTATTTCTAACCTTAGATGACTATTTTTTATGTCTTAAAATAACAAGAGAGAATATTTTAAAATAATAAATCACATCTCTTTTTTATGAATATACATTTAAATGATAAGTTGTAACTGTAACATATAACGTATAACATAATACAGATTTTGGAAAATACTTTTGTCTATGCTTTCTTCCATTAAGTGAATTTGCATTTTGAAAAATTAAATAAGTGTCAATTTAAAATTATTTAAATACATGAGAAAACTATTAAAAGGCTTCTGCTTCCTAAGAAGTAAGACAGAATAAAATTAAACTGAAGTGATCTGGGAGATTAATATTGGTTTTTTTTTTTTTCCAGTTTAGCATTCTATTTTGCTGAGAACAATAAAACTAAATAACAACCCAAATTATTTTTTATTGATAGCGATTACTTTAAAAAAATATATGAAGTAACCCTCTGAGTTGCATATTACCTGATCTCTGTTTGGTGTTTGGTACTGTTGACCATTTTCTCCAACTTGAAATTTGTAATTCCTTTGATTTCTATGACAATGTTATTTCCTACTTCACCTTTCTCCTTAACTCCTCCTTTGCAGTGTTTTATGTCTTTTCTTTTACTCAAACCTTAAATGGTTATCTTTTCACATTCTACTCTCCCATTCTTTGTAATTGTTTTTACTCCTTCCACGTGAGTTCCCTTAAAGAATCCAAGTTACCCAACCTCATCACCTACAACTCACAATGAGTACAGGCAGAATCTTGTCTGGTAGTGAACACATAATTATTTAAGGGTATATGTGACAGGTATATAATATTCTCAAATTAGCTCAATAGGTTCTCCTGAAACCTTTTCCTTATTTTATATTTTCCTTTTTGGTTAATAAAAAATACTGTTAGATTGGTTACCCAAGTAAGAAACTCACTGTAAAAATTAACTATAAAATTGCTTCTTCAGTACCTAGACTCAAGTCACTTACTAAGCCTGTTGACTTGCTGTTTCTACTTCTTAATATCTTTCACATCTGTCTTCTTCATTTTTAGGCCTGCTGCTTGTTTCACATCATGATTTACTTCTGCCTTTAATAATACAAAAACAAAATCACACACACACACAAAAACTGACCATGGGATAAAAACAATGCCTGTTATAGTGGATAAAATTTATCAAGTATATTTTATGGTTTGGGCACTGTTCCGTTGCTTCACGTGGATAATCTTGATACATCCACAAAACTGCCTCTGAAGCTTCTACTGTCTCTCTTTCACAGAGGAGGAAACTGGGACCCTAAGTGTTTAGGTAATTTGCCCATTGTCACTTGGATAACAAGTGCAGAGCTGAGATGGGAAAACAGAGTCTGGGATTTCGTTTCTGAATTCTTGAAACCTCCTCTATGTGATCTCTTATTTAAAAAGTCTAGTTTTCTTAATGTGAAGAGCTTCCGTAATTAAATGGCTACCTCTCTCTCTATACCATCTGATAATATTCTCCATTTTAGGTCTTCATCTCAGGCATTCCATGCCCATACAGCTTCCTGAATGTGTGCTTCATTCTTTCCTGTCTCCATGTAGTTGTTGCCTCTGAAACATTGTGCACTCTCTCTTTGCTTCTTAAATGCCTGTTGAACTATTTTCCACTCAGTATCCTGCTTAATTATTTTGCAGTTCATCTTTAACCAACTAGAGCATGGTTTGTTGAGTTCTTCTTTTGCTACACTGTATTGTTGCTCTTATAGCAGTGCATTTACACCATTTACGTATCTTCCTGATTCATCTGCTACAACATGGTACAGGGACAGGTGTATCATTGCATGTACATTATTTATCTTCATACTCTTGCATACTATAGACATTTAGTAATATTTACTAAATGAGTTCCAGATTTCCCAATTATATTTTTTCTCTAGCAACAGAACTAGCACTATTTTAGAATAAGGCTCCCTAGAGTTACTGTATGTCTGATATTTCAATCACATAATAATCTCAATTCATGGGAGCAGGCTCTCCAAGTGAAAGATTCAGAAGTAGTAAGCTGAGTGGACCTACCCATAGTACAATGCATAGGTGTAATCCCTCTTTCGACACATTTCTTACTGTGGGTATTTGTGGTCTCCCTTATTTTAGTGTTGTTTTCACCTTAGTTCTAATATGACCTATTTTGAATCTGTAAAATGACTTGTTCCTGTTAGTAGGATCCCATTGGTCTGTTCCTTCCCCAGTAGATTTCCAGGACTTCATGAGTTCAGCCAGCAAACAAAAGTCAAATACAGTTTCTTCCAAAGTGTACATCCTCATTTTAACACTATTTTAAGCAATTGGCAGTTTTATATACTAAATGTGTCAAGTTTTATGAAATCCTGAACTAAGAATCAGGGTCCCAACAGAGAATAAATAAATGCATTATGAATAAATAAATGAATGTATAAATACAAAATTTCATGCATTAAATTAAACCCATTTTTTCCAATTAAGTTATAATATAAAAATATTGTGACACATTAGTTCTTTTATCTCTATCATGTCAGATAGTTATATAATTAATATTGATGAGCTAGAAACTATTTTATATTAGACTATCAATACATATTAAAATTTTTAAAAATGAACAAAGATATCGCTTGGATATTGTGTTAAACTACTTTCACAGTTTAGCTGGAGTTGCAGGTTTGAGAGACTAAGACAATTTGTTTTATTGTTCCATTAATTTTATAGTTTCCTTGTAGTATTATAATACTTATCTATAAAATCAAATGAGTTTTGCTTTGGTGTTGTTTTGGTTATTAATTGCTGCATAGCAGACTATCCATAAATTTTTGAATTAAAATAATAATCACTTTACTATATTTCATAATTTTATGGGTCAGGAAATGGAGCAGAGCTCAGCTGGACAATTCTGCTCTACACGGCAAAAGCTGGATTCCCTGGGTGGTATTCAGCTGGTGCCTGGTGTGGTCTCGAGGTCAAACAAATTAATCCTCATGCCCAGTGACTTGATGGGAACATCTGAATGGTTACATTCAGTAGGAACCCTCCCTCTCTCAGTGTGATCTCAGGGCCTCCACGTGCATTCTCTCTAGTATACTTCGGCCTCTGACAAAGCTTCTTAGGGATCCAAGAGTGAACTTTCCAAGAGGCCCAGGGAAAAGCTGCAAGATTCTGATGACCTAAGCTCTGAAGTTCTAGAACAACTTACCTACCATATTCAGTTTCCAAGCAAATCCCTACTCAAGCCCTGATTCAAGAGAAAGAAATAGATGCTTCTTCTTGATGGCAAATGAGGTACCTGTTTAAGAAGAGAAAGGACTGATGGCAATCTTCTTGGAAATTTTATCATAGTTAGTTACTCCCAGCAAAAAAAAAAAAAACCTTTAAGAATCACAACCCAAATAGTCCTAGATTCCACCAAGATTGTCTTAATATCTTATTTTAATTTTTTAATATTTAAAACCATGCACATACTTTACCAGTTTTGTTATATATGTTTATACATGTGATATCCAACAATTCTATTTATAGAAAATTTCACACGAAGTACATAATTGTGATTTTCCCCTAAAGAATATACTTAAAATTTAGACCAAAATAATGAAATTATTTATTTAGATGCTCAATTTCTACTTAGAGCCAAATCTCATTCTTCATTCTCCAGTGTACTTCTATTCTCCATCTCTTTGGGACACAGATGGCTCAAGTTTCAGGGACAAAAAACAAATGTGAGCAAATTTGGAATTGAGTCTGGAAGAGCAGAAATTTATTTTTTTTCCTCTTTTCATGTACTAAGTCCAAAAATATTCTTAGCCACTGAGAATATGTTGACGATGGGTAGAATATGACTAGAGTGGCTTTCTTAAACTCCTCTTTCTGTATGCTTTTCAAAGTGTATCACTTCCCATATTGTTAGGTTTCATTTGCTGTATTCTTCAATATTTTACCTATGGGTGCTAGAATTTCTTTTGATGTTATTATTTCAGGCAAACATCACTTTACACTAAATTTTAATTTTTGTCAAGTGAAACAAAACATTGGCTAATTCCAGTGTATTTCTTCATTCAATAAATTTCATGTGAGGAAAAATGGTACTATAAGCAATTCACTTTAAATGCATTAATCTTGGATCTAGAGTGAATCGACTATCTCCCACTTAGTAATGTTGCAAATTTTACATTAAATACTAGGACCCTTATTTGTGTAGTAAAAATGCTATCATCCATAGGGCTACTTTAATAAAAATATTTACTGTGATAAATTTTCTTTGTATCATTGCACTCAAATAAATCCGATTTGATCAATATACTTTTTTCTTTTTAAAATTTGAATAAGAATGAATTCAATTGCAATATTTTCATTTAGAACTTTTTACCCGTGCCTCTGAGTGAGATCGTCCTTGTCAGGTTTGGTGGGAAGTTTACGTAAGCCTTGTAAAAAGATGGGAACTATTTCCTCCTTTTGTATTCTCTTCAGATACTTGAATAATATTGATATTATTCACATACTCTTACATATGCAATAGAAATTAATGGAATCCCTCCGTATTCCCAGATTTTATTTGTATATTTTACCTATTGATTTATTTCCAATGATCATTTTAATTTTTATGTTTTTTAATCTTCTATTTCATCTCAGTAATACATTTTTAAAGAAAATATCCATCTTATATAGCTTATAATTTTTCAAAAGTATTGAATTAAAATATTTCAATTGATTATAGTTTTATTGTGAAACTGTTCATCTCTACAGGAATGGAAATTAACAAATAATCATCATTTAAAAAAATAGTAATAAAATAAGCAGCATGATTCTCATCACCCATTTAAAGAAAAGGAGAAGTACCAAAATCTCTGGAGCTGCCTTTCTGCCCTTCTTAATTCACTTATTCTTCTCCCTAACAAAGTAAAATTAACTGAAAAAAAAATATGAATGTATGTTAAAAAGTAAAATGTATTATAAACATAAAGATATATATTGCCTTATGTTGTTTTAATTTATTAGTATATATGTATGTAACCATAAAATAACAATTGTTTAGCTTTCCCTGTTTTGGGACATTTTATAAATGGAATTATACAATTTGTGTGAAGCCAATTATATCACACAAAATTAGCTTTGGTTGTGGAATAGGAAGAATGACACCCCTAAGAAGCCCACAGCCTAATCTCTGAAATCAGTGACTATGTCATGTTACCCAGCAAAGGGACTTTGCAGGTGTGACTAAGTTTATGGACCTTAAAACAGGGAGGTCACCAGGATTATATGTGGGCCCAAAGGAATTGTATGAGCCCGCAAATGCTGAGAACTTTGGCTGAATCAGAGAAATGGGGACAGAAGAACTGAGAGATTCTGAGCATGAGAAAGAAGGAATGCACTGCTGCTGTTTTGAAGATGTAGGGAGCTATGTGGGAAGCATGAGAAGGAGAGAATTCTGCCAACAACCATTCAGCTTGGAAGAGCATCCTGAGCCCTCGATGAGAACTGCAGCCCCAGCCGCTTCTTGAGTACCCTTGAGTGTCCTAGACTTCTGACCTAGAGAAATTATGAAATAATAAATAGGTATTGTTTTAAACCACAAAGTTGTGATGATTTTTATGGAACAACAGAAAATCAATGCAGATTGATTCATATTGATTTGTATTTCTGTGCATACTTCCTTTCACTGATGAATAATATTCCACTTTTGAAAGTCCTGTAGTTTATTATCCATTCCACCATTAGTGTGCATTCCTTCCATTTCCTTCTATGAAGAATAATGCATCTAAAAGTACTTGTTTGTTTAGCCATATATATATATGTATGTCAAAGTATTTCTCTAAGATGTATAGAAGACAGGAACTATTCATTGTAGATTTTGCCTCTATTAAACTTTATATTTCATAATAGTTTTTAAAAGTGATGTAGGGCCTTACACTCCCATCTTTATGCCAGTAAGCTTGCTTATTCCTTCACATCACATCTTCTGCAACAACTGATAGTGTCTTAACTTCAATTTTTTGTTATCTATGTAATGATACCTTGTTATGATTTTAGTTTCATCTTCTTGATTACTAATCAAGCTGAAAATATTCCTGAGAAATGCTTGTATACACAATTTAAATCATCTTCCCCCCCTTTTCTTTGGTCTTACTCTTACTGATTTATATGTACTCCTAAATATTCTGGAATATAATCCTTTTTCCAGGTATTATTATCTTCTCCAGGTTTGTGGTTTGTCTTTTAGTCTCCTTATGAAATATGTAATAAACACAGAAAACTAATAGTTATTATAAGATGGTAAAATGTATCTATAGCTTCCCTTGTAGTTTGCACATGTGTCTTGCAGTGGAAAGATAATTTCTATCCTAAAGTCATAAAGATATTCTTAAATAAAATTTCCTGAAAGATTTGAAATTTATTTCATAGTTAACACATTCATACATCTGGATGGAGATATTTTTTTTGTGAAGCCAGGACAAATCCCCATTGCATTTGGATCTAGATAAATGCTAGTCTTTGTACCATGTATGCAAACTTCAGTTCTTTCTGCACTAATATTGCCACTGTCATGTATCAACTTTCCGTAGCTATGTACTCCATTCATATCCAGTATTCTAGTGCAACAACAGTACACTTTCTTAGTCACAGTAATTTTCTACTTTGTGTTGGTATCTAGTAGAGCAAGCTCTTATTTTTACCTCGTTCTTCTTCGAGTATTTTGACTGTTCTAATAGCTTTGCTAATTCACATACATTTTAAAAATCTTTTGTCAATCTCAAGGAAAATTTCAATTGGCATTCTATATTTCTTGGTAAATTTGATATATTTACAATATTGGATCTTTTCCATAAGAACAGTACATCTTTTCTGAATAAAATAATGTATTAAGTATCTCAATGTAATCATACTTTCCTACCTCTATATCATTTGGGGGCAATATTATAGTTTTAACGTTCTTTAACCACAGTTAGAAGTTATTTTTATTGTTTTATTCAGTAATTTTAAAAAATGTACCAAGTGTTTGAAGATTTATTTGGCACCATTGCCTCATGCATCTCAGAACTTCCTTCTTAGATCATTTTCTCTTTTAAAACTATATACTAGAAGTTAACTTAGTGAGATTTTGTTGTAGGAATATTTTCCACTATTTGACCTACTTTTGAATGATAATTTACAGATACAAAATTCTATTTCATGCAGTATTTTGTATATAGTTCACTTTCTTACGTGTTTCAATGTTGCTGCTCAGTTGATTGCTCTCAGTTAAATTACTACTTCTTTGCAAATCATCTGTCTGCCTTCTAACTGGCTGCTTTCAAAATGCTCTTTGTCTTTTGTGTTTAGCAGTTTTCCTATATTGGGTGAAGAGTATGGCTCTTCTCAGTGGTATACTCGTAAACTAGCTCTCCAGAGAAAATCCCCTGACCTGCAATGTTTGTAGATTTCCATTGTGTAGATATTTTCATCATGGACTATTCAAGTGACCAGTTTTTCAAAGATCAGCTGGCAAATTCCTGAATGTTTAACAAATGACTCTTGTGGGGCAATATGAACTAGCTCCAGCATACCACTGCCTTTCTTCAGTTTATCCTGTAATGGAGCCATTTGCTTACTGAATCCAAGGCTTCATGAATTTCATCAATTTTGGAAAATCCTCAGTATCTCTCTGTGTTTTTATCTCTGTCTCATTCCGAAACTTCAATTAAATACATGTTAGACCTTATCATTCTATTCTCTACATCTCTCATCCTCCTCTCTTTTATCAATTTTCTTTTCTATGTTGTATTTTGGATAATATATTTAGATCTGTCTTTCTGTAAATTTTTTTATCCTTCTTTTCATTTAGGTTGTAGCTTATCAGTGTTCCTGGCTTGTTGTAATATTTGCTATTACAGTAACTCAGCTAATGATCGCTAAGCAGCTTGTCTCCAATAAACCATTAAAATTCAAGGCTCCAAGTTACTGGTATCAGTAGAAACTTACAAAATAACGTTTGCTTTGGCTTAAGTGTTTTCTTTGAACTCATTTTAGATTTCTCTTAGATTTTTACCCTTGGTTTATTATTATTGCTTAATTATGAGCTCTGTCAAAAATATGAAAGTGCATTTGTTATATCATAGTCAGCATTTCTAAAGGTTTATAAAGGAATAGTTTTAAGAATATTTAATCTGACGTGTTGCCAAGAGTAGAATACTATTTTATTTGTATATGCAAATCAATAACTGACTGTACTTCAATTAAAAAAAGTAAAGTAGAAAATTACACAAACAGTAACAGTCAGCAAATGGTGTCTATGACATTGTGCATGATATGTAAATTGGTGGAAATGTTCTGCTGCCACTGACCTTTCCTTCATCCATTATGTGCTTGTCATGGTATAGTTACTTAATGGTATGTCACTTGAATTCATGTCGTAATTATTTATTTAGAATAAAAACATTTAAATCATTTTATATATCAAGGTTCTTTGTGTTTTGGATGTTATGCTAAAAAGCCAGTGTTTAATGTGAACGTCATGTAAAGATACCAAGAAGCTTAATGTAGACAACATGCAAGTGCGTTCATTCTTTACTCCAAGGAAGGGTTTAACTTCATTTTGTAAAACAGTTTGCATTCATGTATATGACTCATATTGGTAGAACATAAAGATACTTGTTTTTGAAGCACATGATGTATTATTCGGAAATTTTCTATACTTTAAGAGTTGGAACTTACCATTCACAGTTATGTAAATGTTTACTCTTTTTTTTTCCACTCTAATTTTACGTTGAGCCCCAAAGCTACACTCAATAAAAATTATAGTCATATTTTGTATTTAAATAAATTATGTTTCATATAATTTAGCATCATTTATAGGCAACAAACTAGAAAAGAAGAGGATTTGACATACATGTCTAATATTTTAGTTAATAACTTGCTGTATATATTGACACCATTATTCAGAAAAGTAAACTAGTGAGAGCAAAGCAGTTTTGTGGCTTCTGTTTCTTAATTGTCTTTTAGTCCTGCATGTAATACACAGAGGTAAGACAATAAATTATTGTGAAAATAAGCTGACTTTATAGTGAGCTATTTACAAATATCTCTTGAAAATAACCTAATACTCTTTGAAGAGGAAGAAAAAATGACAGATTAAATTCTAGTTCCTCAAATTATTTGCATAGACTGATTGACATCAAAATCCATACTCTCGTTGAAAAACTCAGTATCTTGTTATATTCTGAATTGTTAATTTTTATTTGATAGTTCCAATGGTGAACACGCTTAAATGTTTTAAATCAACACTACAATTGTATGCATGAGACATTTTATCTAGAAAGAACACAGAAGTACCCTATTACTGAATTAGAATTACATGTCAATTCATGATAAAAAATAATAACCCCAAAATCCCTGGTGTGAAAATTCCAATAGATTATAAAGGTTGATTTTTTCTTTCTGGAATAGTCATCAGTCAGATGAGGCCTTCATAGTATGGATTTACCAAAACTCAGTATGTCTTTCCTTACTGCCATTTGAGCTCCCGATAAAGTTCTGTACAATTCTTTTTGAAAAGGAAATTGTTTTTGTCAGTTTTCTAATCCTTTGGATTTTCTTCCTAAAATCTCTTTTTAAAATTCAATGGTGAAATCTGTATATGGTGGATATTTACATTGCCTTATTAAAGATACCCCACTTCATAATTTTTAATCTCTTTTGCAGTCACAATATGATTTACCATAATTGTGAGTATGTGAGCCTCTCTGGATCCAGAGTGTAGCTACATTTTACATGACCTCAAATCTTAATATTAGGGATTTCTGTCCCAATTTTTTAATTACTTTTCTTATTTAGATGAAATTAACATAATATACAATTAAATATTTTAATTTATAATTTAGTGTACAACGTACAATTTAGTGGCAGTTGGTCCTTTTGCAATGTTGTGTAACCACCACCTCTCTAGGATCAAAACTTTTTCACTGTCTCACAGAAACACCATATCTGTTAAGCAATTTTTCTTCATCCCCCTCCCTATACACTGGCAATTGCTAATCTACTTTGTGTCTCTATGGATTGGCCTGTTCTGGATAAGTCATATAAAAGTAAGCATACAATAATATGAACGTTTCATGTCTGGCTTCTTTCATTTTGCATAGTGTTGGTGATGTTCACTCGAATTGTTGAATGTATCAGTACTTCATTCATTTTTATGACTGAATAATTTTCCATTGTATGTATAACCATCATTTATTTATCCATTTATCTGTTGGTGGACATTTCTGTTGTTTCTACCATCTGGCTATTGTGAATAGTGTTGCTATAAAAATTTATGAATATCTGAGTATCAGTTTTCACTTCTATTAGATATGTACCTAGGAAAGGAATTACTGGATCATATGATAATTCTGGTTTTAACTTTTTCAGAAACCACCAAATTGTATTCCACACAGTAGTACCATTTTATATTCTCACCATCAATGCATGAAGGTTCCTATTTATCCATGTTCTTAACAGTTGTTACATTATTAGTTATTGTTACCATTATTTTTAATAAATGTTTTCCTTGTTGGAGTAGAGTGGTAACTCATTGTGGCTTTGATTTAGATTTCCTTAATGGTCATCTTTCCATGTGCTTTTTGGTCATTTGCATATTTTCTTTGGAGAAATATCAAAGCCCTCTAAAAATTAAATTGTCTTTTTTGTTAACTTACAAGAATTCTCTGTATATTCCGGATACTAAACTCATCAGATTTGTAATTGCAAATATTTTTTATCCCATTCTGTAGGTTATATTTTCACTTTCTTGATAATGTCTACTTCAGACTGAAAGTTTGTGTCCCCCCCAAATTCATATGTTAAAAGTTAATCCTCACTGAGTTGGTATTTGGAGGTGGAGCATTTAGGAGGGAGTTAGGTCATGAGAGTAGAGGCTAATGAATAAAATTAATGCCCTTGTAAAAGATATTCCAGAAAGTTTCCCTTTCTCATTCTGCCATATGTGGACACAGGGAGAAGAAGAACATCTGTGAGCTGGGAAGCAGACCCTCATCAGACACCTGATCTGTTGGTGCTTTTATCTTAGACTTCCCAACCTCCAGTACTGTGAGTAATACATTTCTGATGTTTATAAGCCAAATAGTCTATGGTATTCTGTTATTGCAACCCAAATGTTCTAAGATAATGTCATTTGATGCATGAATCTTTAATTTTATGAAGTCTAACATATCTATTTTTTGTTGTTGTTGCTTGTGCTTTTGGTGTCCAATCTAAGAATCCATTGCAATTCTGAGGTCATGAAAATTTACTCCTATGTTTTCTTCTAATAAATACTTTTATTAGTTTAGCTCTCAAAGTTGTTCATCTATTTTTGAGTAAATTTTTGTTTATGAGTTGAGGTTGAGAGTCTGACTTGATTTTTTTTTTTTTTAACCATATGCCTATCCTATTATTCTAGTACCATTTGTGCAGAGAGATTCTTTTCTCTCATTGAATGATCTTGGCACTCTTTTCAAAAAAAATCAATTGGCCAAAAATATTTAGGTTCCTTCTAAATTCTTAATTCCATTTCATTGCTCTCTATGTTTGTTCTTAAGCCAGTACCACACTGTTTTGATTATTGTAGCTTTGTAGTAAATTTTGAAATCAAGATGTAGGTCTTTCTACTTAGTTTTTTTTGTATGTTTCTTTGTTTTCAGTACTGTTTTGACTATTTAGGGCCTCTTGCAATTCCATGTGAATGTGAGGATCAGCATTTCCATTTCCTATATAGAAAAGCCATTGGAATTTTCATAGTGATTGCATTGAATGTGTAGATTGCTTTGGGGACTGTTGTAATCTTAACAATATTAAGTCCATGAACATGTCATGCCTTTACATTTAGATATTCTTTAGTTTATTTAATCAATAGTTTATAATTTTCACTGTACAAATCTTTTACGTCACTGGTTAAATTTATTACTAGCTATTTTATTCTTTGGGATACTATACCAATTAAAATTATTTTCCTAACTTTCTTTACATGTTAATTGCCTGTGTATAGAAACACAACTGATTTTTTTGAGTTGATTGTATACCTTGCAACTTTGCTGAATTCACTTATTAGCACTAGTAGCTTTCTTTGGAATTTTCTTTATAAAATCAAGAATAGAATAGAAATAATTTTACTTATTCTTTTCCAATTTGACTGCCTGTTATTTCTTTCTCTTGCCTAATTGCTCTGGCTAGAACTTCCAATACAATGTTGAAAAGCAGTGATGAAAGCAGATATTTTTGTTTTGTTCCTGATCTTAGGGGAAAACTATCAATCTTTCACAATTGAGTATGATGTTAAATGTGCGTTTTTCATAAATGATACTAGTCATGTTAAGGAAGTTCTATCTACCCCTCATTTTCTGAGTATTTTTATCATAAAAGGGTGTTGAATTTTGTCAGATGCTTTTTCTGCATGTATTGAGAGAACCATGTATTGTTTTCTTCCTTCATTCTATTAATGTGATTTATTACTTTGATTTTCTTTTATTGAACTAATATTTCGCATCTGTGATAAACCTCATTTAATCGAGATGTATAACTTTTTAAATGCATTATCAAGTTTCGCATACTAGTCTTTTGCATCTATATTCATGAGATATATTAGCCTGTAGTTTTGTTTTGTTTTGTTTTTTTCATCTTAAATTTCTTTTCATTCACTGGCTTTGGTATCAGGGTAATTCTGGCCTCATACAATGTGTTAGGAAGTGTTCATTCATTTTCTATTTTTTTGAAAGAATTCAAGCAGGATTAATTCTTCTTAAGAATTTGGCAGAATTCACCCGTGAAGTTAACTAGTTCTGTACTTTATTTACTGGGAGGTTTTCAATTAAGTTTCTTGTTAAAGATCTGTTGAGATTTTCTATTTATTTTTTATTCAGTTTTGATAATTTTTGTGTTTCTAGGAATGTATCCATTTCTTCTAGATTCTCTAAATTGTTGTCACACAGTTTTTTTTAATATTCACTTATTATCCCTTTTATTTATATAAGGTCACTGTTTTTGTCCTAATTTTATTTCTAGTTTTTGCTATTTGCTTCTTAATTTTTTGTTTCTTCATTTAACTAAGTAATTGACAGAAACCAACCCTGAGGAAGCCTAGACATTAGACTTACTAATAGACTAACTGTCTTAAACATTCTCTAAAAGCTGTAATAAATTATGAACAGAGAGTGAAGGAAACCAGGAAAATTAATAGAGATTATCAATAAAGAGAGAGAAATTATAAAAAGAAAACTAAATAGATACTGTGGAGTTGAAAACTGTAATATCAGACATGCAGAAAATCACCAGAAAGAATCAACAGCAAATTTAAGCAGAAACAAGAAAAAATCAGCAAAATTAGATATAGGGCAGTTGAAATTACACACTATAGGAGCAGAAAGAAAAAAAAATGAAGAAAAACAGAACCAAGGGAACTATGGGATATTATCACCAACATACACTTTTCTATTAGAATTTTATTAATTTTGTACTTAAACTCTACATTCATACACAAGGAATGATTGCTGGATGAGAGTTCCTAAGTCTGTTCTCTGCACTTTTGCTCTTATTATTTATGTTTACTTTCCCTTCAGTCAAAGAAATACATACGTAGGCATTATGGAAAACAGAAAAAAAATTTAATTCTATAATCTCCTGATAAAAGGGACTAGTATATAATTTTCCTATTATACAAGTAACCTAAATATTCATAATCAAATAAGCTGCATAATTATTCAGTATTTAATAATTTATTGAAAATATTCAGTGAAAATGAGTTTCTGAGACAAGAATCTAATATAATTAAGATTATATGACAAGGCCTATATGTGTAATTAATTTATTTTTAATAAATTTTAACTGTTAGTAATACACATTTGACATTTAACATATAAGCTACCATGCTATTTATATCAATTAACACACTTATGTAATGTCAATTTGCAGTTTAAAGATTAATTACTATGAAATCAATTTGCCATAGACTACTATTTAAATGTTAATGTGTCAAAATTCTTTGTGATTACAAGGCAAGCATTCAATTTAGTCATATGAACATTTATTATTTATATTATGTGTGAAATAGCCAATAGCAAAATAATTTTCTGAATGTATATGTCAGTAGCAAAAGTTATTTTGAAATAAAATATACTGACATAAAATCAAATTTTATGTCAGTTTTAAAGAATCAATAGCTTATTGATAAATAACATCTCAGAACTTCTTTTTAATCATCCATTATATTATGTTTTTATGACTGTAATTATTCTAAGAATATGTAGAACAACAGTAAAAAGATGGAGCCAGAAGGTAAATTCACGTAAGAATCAGTTAATGAGAAACAGAACATAATTTAGGACTTAGCTTGTTATCTTTCTACTGTGTTTATTTGTGGCCTAGAGAACAGCTGCTCTGTATCGAGACTGGCATTGCATTGAAACTGTTTCCACTGCAGCAGGTGATGAGAACCCGAGTTCAGACTGGCTTAGATGAAAAGGCATATGTGTCGTCTTATATAAAATATAATGATGCCTGTGGAGACACAGTACCACAGCATCAGGAGATTAGGACCCTCTCTCCCTGTCTCTGTCTCCCTCACCCTTTCTCATCTTGGTCTGGCTTTCCTCTCAGTTGACATTGCTTCTAGGCCGGCTTTCAACCTGATAGATATTCTCTAACTCAGACTTAAATTTTCCAAAGTTAAAAATTGTGCATGTCCTTCTCAGCCAATTAATTCAAACTGAGTTCCATGCACGTGGGCTGGGTCATATGCCCATCTCTGAACAAATAATTATGGTCAGTGAATAAAATATACATACTTATAAGGGCTAAATCATATAACCACTACTAGTGATCTCCAAAGAGCCTGGAATTAAAAACCGCAAAAATGAAGAAAAAATAATAAAGGGGCAGAGTAGAAGAACAAATATACAAAAAAATCTCCCGCTGATCATAAAACTGAATTATTGACTTCCCTCTGCATTACATTTTTTTCGGTCTCATGTACTAATTGGTTTATAAAGCACACTGTAAATAACCAACACCAATCAAGAAGTATGTTCAGGAATATTTTAAATACTTTTACCAGAAAAAGGGAAATATGCTGGGCAAGCAAAACCACAGATACCCACTATCAGAACAGGTCTCACTTAGGTATTTCTAAAGCCATAATCCAGGAAAAAGAAAACTCAGTTCTAAATTGAAACAATAAAGAAATACCCTGAAGACTAATAAGACACAGTTGTAAGCTGAAAACACTATGCTGCCTGCCAGTTTGTGGTTGTGTCATAAAAGTTCCAGGAGAAAAGCATACAGATATATACTTTAGTTCTTCTCATAATAGAGAAATAGGTTTACAGAAATATAACTATTACTAGGAAATCAAGTAAGAAGACATATTAATAGCATATTAATAGGGGAAATGTTTAGTAAAATGTGGTATAGATGGTAGGTAGATACTGCTGAAAGTAAAGTGGAATGTACTAGATGCACTCCACCAAAATAGTTAATCCTCCAAATGACTTGTTGGATTTAAAGCAAGGTACAGAAAATATACAATTAAATAACATTTGCATTAAAAAAAAAAGCATAAGAATACTATATAATTTGTAGAGTGATGGTACTGGTCAGAAGATTTATTGCCTCTGGGAGGAAAACAAGAGGAGACTAGGACAAAGGGAAACGATCAGATAACTTCTGTACCATGCGCTATATTCTGGTTTCTCAGAAGGACAGCTTTTTCATATGTGATGTTAACTTGTCAGGTCATAAATAGAACAGAGCAAGAATGCATAGACAGGGAGGAGAAGATAAAGTATAGAACCTCAGGGAAACTCTGAGTAGATGAAAGTAAAAGCGGGAAGAGGATACGGAACAAGACAGAGAAGCAGCTGAGAGAGGAGCCGGCCACTCAGATACTGGGGAGGCGAGGAGTCACATTCAAGAAGGGGGTCCCAGTGACTTGTGTTCTAGAGAATGAGGGCTGTGAGAACTGAAGATCCAGGAGACTGAGGCCAAAAGTTGAAGTAAAAAAGGCAAGTCAGATTACTGCCATTTTAAATAGAAAGGTGGAAAGTGAGGTAGTTGGGTCAGCAACAACACTCTGATGGTTTTAATAGTAAGATTGTTTCAGTTGTCTGTACAGTACTCTGTATGCAGTCGCTGGCCCTTGACTTACATATATTTAATCTTCACACAATGTTGGGAGGTTGGCACTATTATTTTCCCTGTTTTTAGACATGTTTTAGTCAAAGGTACAGCAAGATTAAGTAACTTTCCTAAGGTTTCAAAGTTAATGCTAGTCTATCCAGTTCTGATGCCGCATGCAAACTACAGAATCAATGTTTGAACGCTGTGTTTGTTACATGGCAAGACGTCAAGTGCCAACTGAGACAAAGAGAGAATGATTCCTTAATCAGGGTTAGAGGGATGTAAATTCCAATTACATACTGAAATGAATTGTGCCTTAAATTTTGTTTGGTTTTGGTCATGGTAGACAGAAGAAATGATTCAAAGGAGAAAAAAAAAAAAAAAGATGATCCAGAACATTTGAGTAAAATCTGAGTTGTAAGATTGGAGATGGAATCAAGGATGTAAGTGGGGTGATTAGCTTTGTAGAAGAAGAAGAATCAGTTTTGAGATAAAGAAAAGGGAGTGAGAGTCATGCAATCATGATCCCTAAGAAGAGAAACTGAAGGTTTTCACAAAATGGAGAGCAAATTTGTCTGCAGAGAGTGAGGGGGAGAAGGTTGAGGAGAATAGTTTGTATTTAAAACTTGAAAAATATCTGGGAGCACTAATTAGAGATTATTGTTGTTTGTTAAGAATAAAAGCTCTAGATTGAATAGCAATGAATAGGTAATGGAATCAATCAGCCTGGTTTTGTTATTTTTGGTAGCATCCATCCAGAGTACTATGGTGTTAATCTTATAAGAATATTCAGTGAGAAACAAAAAATAGATTAAATGTATTAAACAAGAAGGATGTCATTTTCAGTAATTTGTAGGTTTTTATGCAAATGATATTATTTTCATCTTATGTGGTATCTCTTCATTTACTCCATTATTCAGTTTCTACATTCTGCCACATTATAATTTAAACTCAACACATCTTAATTTCTTAATGTTCAGTAACATATTTTAACAAGACAGCATTAAAAATTAACCTTGCAGAACAAAGCAGTTAAAGTTTTAGCTTTATGATAATGTATACAGATATAGTAAGGAAATAGATTTACATTTTAATATAAATTTTTGGAAATATTAAAAAGAAAGATATTTTAAAATTGGTTTTTTTCTCATAAATTTCTGTTTGAAATAATTTAATTATATTGAAAAATAGTATTTTTAATACTACTATATTTTTTAAAAGGCTTCAGAAAAGCTTCACATGCAGCCTTAAATACATGCAACCCTAAAGCAAAATTATGCCTAAGAAATTGAAAATATTGAGGATGATAGTTCAAAGTAAAGATACTTACCATTAATTGAGGCTTATCATAACTTTAAAACATGTATCAGAAAACAAAACATAGGATATTAGATTATAAACTATCTGTAGGGTACGCTACACTTCATCATACAAATTCCTTATTATACATCATATAGATTATATTAAAAATGGCCAACAGTGTAATATATTGATATATAAATTGGTACATAAATTTTCGATAAAGTATTTATCATCATGCCACTGCTAGATTACCCTTAATAAGTGGGTAAGCCAAGTTATAACTATTCTCCTAGACTTGCCTTTCCAACCTTCTCCTGCTGACTTTTCATTTATTGAGTTATTTATTCCGTCAGCAATCACTGCTATGTTAAAACAAGATGCCATGTGCTGTTAATTCAATACGGAATAAAAATAGAGAGACTTCTACTACAAAGCAGAGTCTATGACGCAAATGAACTTGTTTACAAAACAGAAACAGACTCACAGACATAGAAAACAAACTTAGGGTTACCAGGGGGAAAGGGGTGTTGGAGAGATAAATTGGGAGTTCAGGATTTGCAGACACTAACTACTATATATAAAATAGATAAACAACAAATGTCCTACCGAATAGCACAGGGAACTATGTGCAATGTCTTGTAATAGCCTATAATGGAAAAGAATATGAAAACTAATATACACACGTATAACTGAATCACTATACTGTACACCAGAAATTAACACATTGTAAATCGACTATACTTCAATAAAAAAAAAATAAGTAAATAAGAAGTGAACTAAATTTGGGAACTACTGGGTGTAAATAAAGTTAGAAAAGATTTTGCAGAAAGAAAAAGCAGAGTCTACGATAAGGTAACTCTAGGCAGCAACTAGAAAATGGCAGACTTTGTGTTAAAGTGCTTTGCATGCAGTAATTCAAGCATCATCTTAACAAACCTGTGAGTTGTGCGCTACTACCACTGTTACTTTACAGTGAGATAACGTAAGTTCAGTAACTTGGTACCCTCAGAGCCAGGAAGTAGTAAAGAGGGAAACAGGGTTGAGACAGAACAAATTCTCTATATAGTCCCACACGAAACACACTCTTCACCAATTTTTAAATGTCTGCCTTCTGCCTGGAGTGATGTCTTTGCTTTTATTCTCAGCATAATTGTTATCACCCTTTATATGGTAGATTCAATAAATATTAGTAAAATGAATGAAATAATGTTTGTTTCTCTCAATGTCATATCTGGGCATAACCATGAAATGGATTATCTAGTTCTAGGTACTGTCTCCGGCTGCCTTGTAAGATTGCATTTCCTTTTTGTCCCAAAGGCCCCTAATGATTTGTGCCAGAGCACACAGTCCTCCAATGCATAGGTCTCGGGACTTCATCAAACACTTTTCCTATCAGTACAATAAATTTTGACCACACCTATTGAACATGTATTTGCTGATTATAAATTATATACATGTTAAAACTATAATGCAGATACAGTCATTTTCAAAGACTGAGCTAAAGTTGAAATTCTTTAAAAATATATTGAAATGACTTCTGGGTTGTGAAGTTTGATGTGATCATAAATTGATTCTCAAGGCATAATGCACCTGAAATGAGGTTCATGAACAATAGTGGATATAAGTCTTTATATCAAAAAGTTTTCTTAATTCTTTAAGTTTCAGACCCCAGTAGATAACCAGGGCTTTTATCTTGTAGGAAAGACTGATTGTGATCCCACAGTTAAGTGCAGAAATGTCAGCTCTACCAGTCTTGTTTCCTTAGACTTATATATTATTATCTTCAACCTAGTTTATTTAGAAGAATCTTTAAAATAACCTTTGTATTTTATGGAGTTTGCCTTAGTTTAACTTAAAATAGATGGTATAATATATATTAGTACTGGAGACACCACTGTCAGCATCCCCGTTCTTCTCTCAAATTACCATTAGTACCTTACCTGAAACATGATTATCGGAAATATAATTTGCCGTCAGTGCAAATCCATGTATAAAATATTGAAAAGTTTAACTTATTTTTAATATAGAAATTACCAGAAATATGAATTGTGTTTTTCCTGCATCCTAATGGCTTAGTGTGCATATCTCCTGGTGTGCACACCACACACACTGAAGTCCACAACTTAGGGAAAACACACTTAGGGGCCTGTCGTGTTTGAACATTAGGTCCATTTCTACATGTTCTGGGCCACATTCATGTTTTGCCAATAAGGAAAATAAGGGAGATTAACTGACCCAATCTGTACTAAGAATAAAACTGCTTACTGTGTTCATGCTCTATGCCTTTGGGGACTGTAGGATATGTTGTGACAAAAGCTTTTATCAGCACTATGTGTCCTGATCCCTTGGGTCTGACTTTGTTATCTTGTCTGTTATACTATGTAGTTTTTGAGTCCTTGGTCCTGGCACACTGGTAGGTCATTGTGGAAACCCAGATACTTAGGTGGAGGGGATGGTGGTGGAATAGCTCTCTACCACTGGTAACTCTAGGAATACTACACTCTTGTTTTTAAACAGCCATTTTTGGCACTTTTCTTTTGCACCTATGGATAAAAGGGATTAATAGTTTTTAAAACTCTCTGTATATGTTGTCACAAAACAAAATCTAAATTGTTTGCAGGTTGGCTTAAATCCTTGGAGGATTTATAGTGTGTTTACTATAGCATAACTCATTCCATTCAGGGCAATGTGACTTAGTTTTAGGGAGATGTATACAAAATTTAACAATATCATAATTGCACTACCAAGAAGTATTCCTTTATAAAACTAACACTGAAATTATTTCTATCAAGTAGTCAAAGTATAGTTAAATGTAAAAATTTTAAAGATTTGCAACAAATTAATTTGACCTATTTACTTGCATAGGGTATACGTGTATGTGTGCGCTTGTATGTATAGTTTGTATACATAGTCATATAAAGTACATAATATCTGTGTAAATAAATCAAATTAAATAATACAATTCAAAATTATACACACAAATATGCACACGCACATATACATATATATGAATACACACAGAGAGATATATGAAATGTATGAGAAATATATGAATATAGAGAAAGAGATTATATTTTTATATTTCAGATTATTATGGCTTTGCACTTACTATTCTGCTCAATTATTTATGATCAAGATTGTGCCTTGCTAGTACAACTAATATAAAAACAATGTACTCATCTTTTACCTGGACTGGATCCTATTTGTCTGAATTTGGTAAGCCACATAGTTTATCCTTCAAGAAATGAATACCATCCAAAGATGAGTAGAAGAAAATATGTAAAATTAAAGGCAGGTTACAGATTACAGAGAGTGGAATTTTTTTTCTGGGACCAGAAAAGTTACCTACTGTGCTTTTATATGGGGACACAGCTTTCAGGGTGAGTTAGCATGGTAAAATAATGGAGTCAGGGAAGAAAGCCTTTTCTCAAGTACAGCATGGTTATTAGCAACACCTCCTTCAGAAACTTCTCTTTCTGCTGCCTGTCCCTTCCTCTATTGCTTTTCTCTATGTTGGCTGTATCTCCTCTGAGTTTCCTTAGTCAGATCGTATCATTGTTCTCTATCCCTAAATATGAAACTTCCTTGTTGAGAACAGATTCCATTCCATCGGGCTCTTCAAGCTCAAGTTTATGAATAACTTCCATTCTTTCAATAAATACTTATTGAAAGTCTGTATATGTAGGGATACAGTATCAGTATATCATTTTATTATTGTCTTTTGTTTCCTTCAAGAGGGGAAATCATGCTGAATCTATTGTTACAAATGAAATGAGCTACATGCTACTTTTATGTTGGAAAAAAATTGTGCCTTCACAACTATGATTTTACCTTTGTAATATTCTTCAATGGAAATTTTTACTTTGAAATGAATCAATCTCTCACCTTTGAGAATTTTGGCGGCAATCGACAGGGTTTGCAAGTCATTCCTCTGCAGGGTTATTGGAAAAAGAAAGAGCTAAATGATGAGGGGGAAAGGAAGAAAATCACAAAGTTGAACAGGAGATCTTATGATTATGTCTTAAAATATATAAAAACATTAAAGAAGCTGAAAAGGAGGAAACAGAGAACTTACACACGTACTACTGAAACAACTGAGGTGGAGGAAGCCGCCATGGGTCTGAAAGGGTGGGCAGTCTGTGCATAAGAGCCATATTTCTTAGACCAGGGGCCAAGGGGAGAGCTTACTCTTTGGGTGGTTCTTAATTAATCACAACCTCAGATAAGATTCAAATACTTGATTCAAGGGAGAAACAAATAAGCATAAGGCTTCAACAGGAGTAAAACAACTTTACTAGAATCTCAGTGTAACTGAAAGGAAGAGAAACCTTAGAACAATTTTTAGTGAACAATAAATTATAAATCTGACTGCAGATTCAAGATGCCATTTTGCAGATTCTTTGGTTGCATTGTAGTAGATTCAAAATCGCTTATAAAGAATTACTGTAACTTTATGAAAAGTATCTCATTCTTTTAACATTCTGTTTTAAAGTCTTTTTCAATTAAAATAAAACCTCATACTACTTGAATTCATATGTCTAATTCATCAGGGCCTCTACACACATCTAGAAAAGGAATGGGATATCTACTATGATTACTCCATATCTAGTCATTCTTAATTATAGAATCTAAGTGAAATTTTTCTTTATAAAGATGTCATCACCAATAAATTTCATGAGATTGATAGTTCTTACATATGATACATGTTTCACATATAAATTTGAAGTGTTCCTCTGTACTCTGAACATCTTGTAGTTTTGAAATTCATTAACTCCACAAAGACTTGCTTTGGCAAGCTTTTGGGCCATGTACTGGGAATTTCTATGCTGAACATGCTAGACATGTTGCCTGCCATAAAGGAACTAAGAAACTACTGGGGGAATTGCTTCTAATTCTGAAGTAAAAAAGCAATTACAGCACAGGACACCACTGAGGCTCATAGCTCCCGAGAAGCCCATTTGGTTGTTTATAATGACATCTGGGACGAAGTAGTGTCTAAAATAAGATCAATTTAAGATGAGTAGGGTTAGCTGATAAATTAGGAGGAGATGAAGAGTATATTTCTAGCAGAAGTAAGAGTCAGAGCAGTATCATTTATATGTGGAAACTAAAAACCATGACAAGTTAGTGACTATAACAAAAAAGAAGCAGACTCACACACACAGACAATAAACCAGTGGTTACCAGTAGGGAGAGGAAAGTGGGAGGAGCAACATGGAGAAGAGTAAGAGGTACAATTATTATGTGTGAAAAAAAGCTACAAGGATACATTGTACAATTCAGGTAATATAGCTATTATTTTATAATAACTGTAAGCGGAGTATAACCTTTAAAAATTATGAATCACTGTATTGTACACCTATAACTTATATAATATTGTGCATCAGCTATAACTTAATAAAAAAAAGTTTATAACAAAAGCAAAGTTTATAAAGGAACTCAAAGTTTGCCTGGAAGAAGCAGAAAGAGGGGGTGGCTAGTGCCAGAGAGTAAGTAGGAACCAGACTAAGAGTGTAAGGAAGAAAGAGAGAGGGATTATGAGTAATGCCTGGGGTTCTTGTTTAAGCATTTGGGTACAGTTGATGGGTGCCACTTACTGAGATAGAGAATTTATAGGAAAGATTATTTGAAGGACGTGTCAACTTAAGTTTTTGTATATATTGGGCTGAGGGATTTTGCGATCATACATATTGAGATGTCTTGTAGGTACTTGGTATTCTGAGAGAAAATTGAACTGGAGGAAAAAATGTGGAACTCGTCAAAAAATAGTTGATAATTAAGTAATGGGTGTAGGTATATTTCTGCATGGGTACTATAGAGAATAATTAGGACTCAGGATATAATTCATACAACACCAAAACTTATATTTTATTTTCCTGTCCAATTGTTTAAAATTTAACCATGAAAATAAGAGATTGTGTTGTTGAAATTCAAGTGTGATTCAAACATATTCATTGTTTTATACTACCACTGATAGACTCATAGTCTCACAATTTAATAAGATAACTTTACCTACATACACTGGAAATACAGTGTGTATTTAGCAAACATATTCTGAATTCTAGATAAATTTTGCTTGACAATGTGTATTTTCCATTAAGAATGTTTTAATATTAAACAAAAGTGATTTCAGTTTAGCAAGGTATTAGATTTGATAAAAAGTAAATAATAGGGATATCTAAATTTATGCTTCAAGCTCTTCTTGCAAAATGACAAGGTAATTTCTTTAGACTGAATCATTCATGTATTTGCTTCATCTTTTCAATTTTCCTGTGTAAAAATAGGTTTAGTTTCTCTGTGTGCTAGAGATCTGAGGATTAAGTCAAAGGCTCTTTCCAATTTCAGAAATCTCTAGATACAAATACAGATTCATTGTATCTATTCGTTTAGTGAAACAGTTTGATTGTTATAACTATATCAAATATATTACTGTGAAAAAGTGCACCCCACTGGTATAAAGTTAAGGAATAATATTAAACCTTCAGATCTGCAAAGCTTTATGTCCAGCATATTAAAAGTATGTTTCATCCGTACAGTGGGGTATTTTTTTAGAAATGAAAAATATTATGCCACAACTAAAATTAGATACATTCAGTTGTGAAGATTCAAAACCCAATAAAGACCAAATGATACAGTAAAGTATCAAAAAATAGGTTTTGTATTCCAAATAAGAAAAAGAAGATAAAATAAGCATCAAGTACTAATTCAGGTTTTTTTAAAAATAGCATGGTTAATAAAATAGAAGTTAAGGTGTATGAATCTAAAAGAATATACTTGTTCATGCTTTCTTCCAGAAAGAAGAATATGGAATACACATTTTTAAACTTAGAATCAATAACTTATGTTGCTCCAAAAATACTCAGGTCTTTATAACAACTTGAGGATATTATTAAATATCTTGTAACATGGCATAGCATACATATTTATTTTATACTACCTACTTTTCATGCTTTTAAATCCTCAGTTTTAATCTAGTTTTGTATTTGTATAAAAAGGACCTAATGAGTCATGTGTGACTCCTTAGAATTGTTATGTAACATTATATCTCACAGCATGTAGTTTAACTTTTAAATAGACATTTAAGCATTTGCTGCTCATTTTTCTTGCCTGTGATCTTAAAATAATAGTTTTACAACGAATACAATAAAAAATAAAATATATTCCTGGGGCAAAACAAATTCTCTCTACGTATATAGTGGTAAATAGAACAGTGCCAATTCCTTATATGTAAATTTAAAAATTTCATATAGCTGGGGAATATTTGAGTAAAAATCATATCCATGACTTTGTGTCCATATATTGTACTATGCCTTGAATGCTGGAATTCAAAATTGTAAATATTAATTTTTAGGAAATTACATATCTGAGTATTAGTAATAAATACATCTTCCTTAGATAGCATTATCTTGAGCATTTTATTAGTGAATTAAATACAGCAGTTCTAAAATGTATTTTAACTCTATATCATTGTGGCACATTAAGAAAAAAAAGATGGATGTAATTGATCACACTATTAGGTTTGAGTGATTGAATACAATTTAAAGAGTCTCTGATTTTAAATATAAATTGTCTAATTAGACTCTTGCATGAAATGTGTTTCTTAAATTCCTGCGGCAAATTGTAAGCTGAGCAAGTCTATTTCTCATTTATCCTATATATTTTATTGATCAAATAATAAAAGAGTACATAAATTTAGTTTTACTGTAGGTTTCCTCAAAGTTATAAAAGTTTATCACTGGATTTAGTAAAAACTTCAAAGTGCTGGAGGTATAGAGAGATACCATATACAAACTGTAAAAGAGTCTAAAACTCAAACTTTTATTTTAATGTATACTTGTAGTTGTCACAGAAATAAGTATAGTGGTTCTGGTGGTGTCTATATAAGTGTCATGGAGAAACAGCCAAAATAAGTTATTTATATTTTCAAAAATACTCACTCCACAATCTACTTATGTATGAAACTGTGCTAAGTAATACTGTAGATAAAATAAAGATAAGACAGATGCAAGCAGAGGACTCAAATATATATGTGTATATGTAATATACTAAAGCAAAGTCATTTGTCATCAGGAAATGTGTAAGAATACAATTTTGTGAATTTCAGAAATACTGAAAGTAAAAGGGTATTTCTGAAACTTTTCTCATGAGACGTTATTCACGCTAGTGTAATAAAATAGATATTATTTGCAGATGAGTGCTCAAACCAAATTATTATATTTTCATTAATCTGCATTCATTGCTCCCTAAATAATAGAAGTTAGGTTTATATTGAGTTTGCAATTTTTTCCCCTTTCTTTAGATTTTGCCATTAGCACTATTGGAGGAAAAACTGAGAATTAGAAAGAAGTACAGGATTTCATATGAAGTACATTACATGATAAAAATTTCATAAATTAATTGCTTTCTAGTCATTTTGGTCTTATGACCTCTTCCAAAAAAAGATGGAAACTTAATTTCATTTCCCTCTTTCACAAAAAGCACCCAGGTCTTTATGGCCTAGATTTAATATTCTGTTACTTCATTTTACATGCAAATGTAAGCCTTGTATCAAATAATAAAAACATTTAAAAATTGTTTAAAATTCTAGACTGTATATTAAATGTTTTATGTGGATAATTTCATTTACTCTCCATAATAGCCCAATATATTACCTTCCCCTTTCAAAATGGAAAAAACTCAGACATAGAAATTTTATAAGATTTAATTACAAAGTTATACTGCTACCTTCTCATCATCATCTTCATCATTTTATTCATCTTCATTATTGTAATGAAAGAGACTAAATAATATGTTTACTTCCATGATGCAATGAAATGTGTTTTTCAGCATGAAATGAATGCTTAACTCTTCTAATAAATTGTAAAAGCTAAGTAATATTTTGGGAATAAATTAGTTCTTTTGGCATCTTTCCTGTTGCCAAAAGGAACACAGATAAAGTGCTATGAGAGATAGAATTCTATTGTTAAAATAAGAAACCATCTTCAAAAATAGAGCATTTGGACTGAGTCTGAAAGATAATACTGAAAGAGAACAGGGGTGTGTGTGAATCTAAGTCTAAATGTGAGCTTGACCAATGTGAGGGCTGAGAACACCCAGCTGAGTGACCGCAGCTTGGGTCTAGAGGTTTCATTGATCTTCCTTGCAATTCTGGAACATGATGTTGTGGCTGAAGAGGAAGCACCAGGATATATAAACTGGCAGAGAACAATAGTAGGTAATTGGAAAGTCACAACTAGGATGTTTCTAGAAATCTGCATCAATGCTTCATCCACTGGGCTGCATTTTAGGGGATTCCTTATGAAGAGGACAGCCAAACCAAACAGGGCTCACCTCAACACAGAGTAATAACGTTTCTACAATAGGAATTTAGGAATGTTAAATCTTAGGGGTTAAATGTTAAATTTAGGGGTTAAATCTTATGGCAACAATGAGGAAAATACCAAAGACACTTCCTTTTAAAGAGCTTACTTTGAGGCTTCGCGTGACTTCTGCTCACACCTCCTTCACCAGAACTGACCATTGTCAGCTGCAAGGGAGTTAAAACGAATACTTCAGTTGGACAAATTGCTGCTTCAAAGGATATTAGATTTGTGTTGTAAGCAAGAAGGACCAAAAAGACACCAGCAGTGTCTACATTGGGATATGAAGGGCCTTTACACTCCAGAGAATGAATGAGAAAAGAGGGAGAATTCATAAAATGAGAAAAATCCTAAAGTGTGGCAGGCACGCCATCCTCAGTTGAAGTTCATAAAACCTAAATTTCAGGTTCCTCACATATTTGGTGCCTTCTGAGGCTTTAGCGGGCTTTCTCATGAATGTATATATTTATAAAATTTGCAAAATTATGATATTTAAATGATTTTAAATTGGTTAAAAGTATTCTCAATCTTTTTATCATAATTTTTCCTCTTATGTGCAGGGTGTGCAGGGTGGCATTGTTAGTATTTAGTCAAAGAAAATTTGAGTAAATAATGTTTCATAGTAAAAAATATTTTGGAACATCTCAATAAAACAATAGGAAATTATAGAGTTCTAATTTGTTCATTAAAGGATAAAGGATAACTTATTTAGTCCCTTTTAAAGTTATTTATTATAAAATTGAGATAAAATAATTATTTAAATGTAATAAAATAATAAAAACAATGGCATCAATAGACATTATCTGGAAATCAAGCACTGGTATATAAATTAGGTTAGTTCAAATATAGCAGTTAATTAAGTGGAAGAGATAATTTTTAAGAGATGTTAACAAAGAAGCTCTTGAATTATTTGATAATCTGACTATGAAATCATCAAATAAACAATTTGGAAAAACATTTAAATTTATTCCTGATGGTGTAGAAATTCAAACATTGATGAAGATTGCATGAAACTATATCAAACACTGCCATGAAAACACTGACAACAAAAGGGCTAGTGAAATTCAAACAGTATTTAAGATTTGCCATTGCCTAAGAAAACTGAAATGCCTGACATGTGAAAGGAGCTTAATTTTTCCTAAATTTGACAACATTCCTAAACACTTACCAATTATGACTTATGAAGACAAAAAAAAATGAAGACAACAATTTAATAACAAGTTTTGAATTAAATAGTAGAAGTAAAAGAGTTTTGTTTCTTTTTCATTTTACAGAAAATATTAGATAATATTTGTCTTATTGGGAAAGTCTCAAACTGTATGCACCTGAAAATAAATGTAGAGAAAAAGTAAAAAATATTAGAGAAATGTGTCAAGTATGAATGTTAGTTCAGCTCCTAATTCCTGCATAACGATGGATAGTATATGTAATCTTTCTGAACCTCAGTTTGAATGAGACTGGATTTGTTTTAATTAGACTTTAATTGTTTTAATTGCCATTGGTAGGTTGATCTGTGACAATTATATAAGGCATATCTATAAAACATACAGCTCCCCGCTATTTGTCAAGAGCAGAGATGCTCTAAGTGACCGTACATATGTATATTGCGTGTAGGACCCTCAACTCTGTGTTCAGTGCTCCTTCCCATCTCACCTTTTGTGGTACTGTTGCCGATAGATGCAACCGGTGTTCCAGGTTCTTGTCCTGTCCCAGAAAGAATTCAGAGACAAGACTTAGAGGCTAAGAAAGGTAAAGTGAGGATTTATTAAAGGTTGGATAGTAGACTCTCAGGGGGAGAGCGGGCAGGCTCAGGTGAGCAGCTGCCCTGAGTTTCTTTGGCAAGTTAGTTACATAGGGTGTAAAAATGAATGGGCGGAATATTCATCGGGGAGGGAAGGGTTTGGGTTCGTATTCCCTGATTATCATCCCAACTCCACCTTCCCAAAGGGAGGAGGGATTTTTGTCCTTATTCAATCTGGATCGGAAGTGTCATGGCTTCGGTGCATGATGGGTACTTCTGATCTGCAAGGCTAATTTTATTGAAATGAGGGCATAATGAGCAAAAGGTTACATTCGGACACGAGAAATTCCTGCCTTTTCTCACCTTTCTTTGTTCTTCTCCAGGCCACTTGTCATCCCAAAAGTCATGATCCCTTATCAGCCCCAAGGTTGCTGCTTTTCTTTCTCTGCCCAAGAATCCCTGCTGCTTACATGATGTGTGGTTTCCTGCATTTGGCCTGTGCCCCTCCTTTCTGCCCAATTCCTGCCA
Source organism: Camelus bactrianus (assembly GCF_048773025.1). NCBI lineage: Eukaryota > Metazoa > Chordata > Mammalia > Artiodactyla > Camelidae > Camelus > Camelus bactrianus. The sequence continues at coordinate 40,325,749 of NC_133540.1, forward strand.
TTTGGTCTGTGCCCCCCTTTGTCTTCTCATATCTAGCTGTCTGCCTGCTCTAACAGTACAGTACCTGGAACTGTGATCCTTTTTGAGGGTGATCGGCTGGTAAGTTCTAAATGGTGATCACAGCTCAGTGTTCACAGGTATTCAGGTTCATCCTGATTCCTGTTTTCACAACGTGCGTTTGAGGGGACTAGTTCAGGAGGATGCCTGTGCTTTCCTGTCCTACCTTATGTTTAGGTCAAGTCCAAGATTGCATTGCTCTAAGAGCATCACAGGCTCCTAAGTCGTGTTTGACATTTGAAGAACTATAGTTCCTAGCTAACAACTGAGGAGAAATAATTCATTGTTAGCGCAGGAACCAACTCAAACAAGGAACAGATTTAAAGATCTATTTTTCTTCCATTAGGTGGAGAATCTCTCTATTTATACAAAAAGAAATTGTTGGCCTTTCAAAGTTTTTTTCGATATACCCATATTTTATAATCATCACTGTATCACATGCTGAATGCTTTGAACACTAGGAGTAATGGGCGCTGGAAGGCATTTTCCATGGAAGTAGTCCTAAGCTTAGGACCGCCTGTAGACAGCAGCAGTTTCCACTTATGCCCACCAGGGGGCAGATGCAGGTGAAACAAAACCTTGGACTTCGCTTAATATTTCAGATTCCAAGTTAAAGACTGCTAAACAAGACCCAGTCCTCTGGATAGTGTCAGGAAAAGAGAGGAAAACTAGCTAAAGCCAGAGAAGCTTTAGAAAACTCACAGAATTTCTTGGAAATGGAAGAATTTCCAGGTACCTAAGGTGGCATTAAATTAGCAGAAATCAGACATGAATGAGACTTCAGAGCATTGGACAGTAGAGGATGAGATCGCAGATTCTGGTACTAGACTGCTTAGATTCAGACCTGGCTCCACTACTTACAAGCTGCAAGACCTTTAGCAAGTTGCTTTAAATTTCTTTATGTCTCAGTAGTCCCACTTTAAAATGAAATCACTAATAGTACCAACCTTATGGGGATATTATAAGGATTCAGTGATTAATGTTTGAAGTATATTTTTTTAAACCCAACTTAGAACTGTTACTTATCACATGGCAAACATTTTATAAATATTAGCTATTATTAGCTCCACAGTTAACTTTGTGGACTAAAGATGGGGAATACAGTAAAATAGAGTGCTCAGAAGACAATTTATGGACAGACAACTTTTGGTACAAGATGCCTAATCCCCACCCCTACTCCTAGAAATAAACACACAGCCCCAAGTGAAAGAGAAGGGAAACCCTTACACCAAATAAGGTAAAGTTTCTGCAGTTTGCATGGAATGGGGGCTTAAAAATAGTCAATTCAATATACAGATAAAATCTACCCTTGAGTTTGTGGACCAAGTTAGTAGCCACCAGAAGAGTTGTGAAAATTACAGGATATATTTGAATTGCACATCAGGGAGACCAAACTTAGTTTCAGACACCAGAGAATGTTACACAAAGAAAATTATTATAAGCTGAGTCCTAAAAGGTGACTAAAAATTCTCAAGGCAATGAGATTTCTTTTTTTTTTTTTCTCCAGCAAAAGGAAACCTCTAAGTTCTTGCATAGACAACAACAAAAGCATTATAAATCCTAACAGCTGAACAAAATCCAGAGTGTTTTGAGCCTCCAGGTATTCAAGGAAGAGTCCTATCATTTCTGCTTCTGATATTTATTTTAAATGAACCAACATATTTCCATTTTCACTGCTACCAAACTGGTTTCTGACCCAGATTTCTAGAACAGCTGTAACTGATCCTCATACCTGCAGAACTGCTCTAATCCAACCCAGTCCCCAAATTATGGCCAGGCAAGGACTTTGAGGAATATATATCTGATGCTTTTCTTTTTAAAACAATCCAGCAGCTCCCCCATGCATTTAGGATAAGTTTCAGGAGCTTGTATAACATAAAAAGTCCTCAAAATGCTGATCTCCTGTGTAACTCTCCAGCTCCATTTCTTGTCTAGCCCTGTTCCAGCCTCAGTAGAATGTCTCCCCCATTAAGCCTTTCTTTCAAGGAAGCCAGGGATGTAGCTCATCCACTATGTCTCAGGGACCGTAGCTCATGCAGTGGGTCCTCAATGACCAGCATGTTGCCCCACTTAATGATAGGTTGGATAATTTTCTTCTTGAATTTATATGAGTAAGACATTCATGCCCACGTCTAAGTTCCTGTTCTCTTCTTCATTAAAACCTTAGGAGCAGAGGCTCTCGGATATTTTAAAGACAGTGTTAGTTCTTTTATCTAAAGAAATCTAAATAAAGAACATTCCCATAATTTGTTAAATGCCAGTACAAATATAATAGGTGTAATAAACCCCAACTATCCATCCTTGCTATGAGAGGCAGGATGAAAGGGAAAAGGACTGAATTACCCATGTGCTGAGCTGTGTGGCATTTTTGGCACTTACTCTACATGAAGTAGGTGTGATAATGCAATTTATTGTACTTTATGTTTCCGTTATTTTCCAACAAGTGTTTGTAAATATTTAATCATTTGCATAAAACTTAATTTCAACTATCAGTAGGGTATTATTAATATTTAATGATCAGTTTGAAAAAGAATCATGATTATTTTCACTGTAGATAACTGAATAATGTAAAACATTCATTTATTTATTTAACTAATATTACACAATCAGTATGTGCCATAAACGGGTATATTCAGAGGATACAAAACAGATAAAATAGAGATTGATTCTCCATGAGCTTATTGTTTGGTATGTTCTGATCATTTAAAAAAATATCAAAAACAGATGTAGTATACTTTGTATTCTTTTAATGAGTAAGTATTTCCTAAAGATTACTTTTTGATCTCTCAATTCTGAGTAACATAAATATATAATTTTATCCAGGTTATTTGTAAGATAAGTATAAAATTTTAAGGTAAGACCACCTTTAGTGAAAGAAAATGATAAAAAAAAAAACTGATAGCTAAGAGACATGAATACAGAGAAAAATGAAACTGCACTAAAATCTTTGTTTGATATTTTTTCTTGCCTATGATTTCAAATTCTAGCCAGTCTTTATAATTTCATTCCTTTGGGATTTGGCACAAGTAGAAAAGTTCACATTGTCTGAAGTAAAAACGTCTTTAAATGTTGAGTAACAGTCAGAGCCCAAATGAAGGGGTGATTTCTTCTGCACTTCCCAGTGACTTGGACACACACAAAACATTTCCAGATCTTGGGAGAGGAAGAGAGATCTGTGAATCACAAGAAGATAGGTGACCTGGAGGTGGCAAGAGACCCAGGGTCAATGGCATTATGTTAGGGTTGCCAGATTTTGTAAGTAAAATACCGGGCACCCAACTAAGCTTTAATTCAAAGTAAACAACAAGTAATATTTTAGTATAAGGATATCCCAGGCAACATTAGGACATTCTTATACTAAAACATTATTTGTTGTTCAGCAAAATTCAAATATACCTGGATGTCTTGTATTCTATCTGGCAATCTCATCATGTTTCACTTAGGGATATCAGATCCTAGACTACTGAGAGGTCTTGCACCAAAGAATTGCATATTCCAAATTTGGTAATAACAATAATGAAAATTCATAGAACACTTTTACCCTGCGATGCATTTTTTTTTAGTCACATGTTCATTATATCCTTCATCCTCACAAGAATCCTATGAATATTGTTACTATTTCCTACCTCATAGGTGAGGAAAACATGCAAAAGAAAAGCTGGGAAATTTACTGAAGCTCTTAGTGCAATCAGTATTGTAAGGGCCCCAGTCTGTCCAGTAGCTCTGAACAAGGGAGAGATTCAGGGAACTAACCAAGCAGTCTGACCACAGAGGCTGCTGTCTCAAGCAGGCACTTCTTGATCAGAGAGGATGCAGGTGAGATCCTGGGTATGATGGACCTATGAGTTGGGAGAATGGCCAGTTCAGACAACCTAGTGATGACAGCAGGGCCCTTCCCTAAAGCTTAGAACTTCCTGTGATCCGGACATAGCTGGAGAACTCGTCCATAAATGCTAGAATGGATTGTTTACCTGGTATTGGAACCTGCACTTTCTGACATCACCATCAGGTCCCTGTCAGGGAATTGGGTTCAGATAACACATGATTGTGGAATCTCAGAAGGCACTGTTGATGTTAGCTATCTGGATGGATTATGAAAACACCTAATTTAGATATAACTGCAGACTACTTTGAAATGCTGCTCAAATAGAAGGTAGTCACAGAAGAAAGTGGAAAGCTTAGCATTTTTTGACTCTGCTAGCAAGTGCAATTTCTCTGAGATTCCTAAATAAGCATTAGAACTGGAATGGACATCTAACATTCAGATACTTTCCTCCAATTCTTAAAAAAAAAGTCAAATCTGTCAACACCCTAAATCTGGACATACCTCTGGATGCTGGGCAACCATGCTGAGACAGACTGTCAGCCTGACATACTATCTATGCCGAAACAGGAATCTACCAAAAGTGAGTTTATCTTCTGAGAATAGGACCAATACAGTAGAACAAGTGATGTCCCTCCCTCCCTCCCCCTCCTTCCTTCCCTCTTTCTTTCAATTTCTCTTTCTTTTCCTTCTTTCTTTATCTTATCTTTCTTTTTTCTTTCTTCCTTCCTTTCTTTCTTTTTCTTTCTGTCTCTTTCCTTCCTTCCTTCCTTCTTTCCTTCCTTCCTTTTCTTCCTTCTCTTCCTCTTTCTTCCTCTTTCTTTCCTTTCTTTTCTATCTTTTGTTTGTTCAGTGAATATTTACCAAGCTCCTTCCACGCATTAGGTACTGTTTTAAGTGCCTGAGATAATCCAGCAAAAGAAACAGTCCAAAATCTCTGGACTTGTGGATTTTACATTCTAGTGGGTAGGCAAAGGAAAAAAAAAGATATATGTCAATAATGTTCAAAATTAATAAAGGCTAAAGAAAAAAACTGTAGAGCAGGTTGCAGTTCTTAAAAGGGAGTCACAGATAGGCTTCACTGTGAAAATCATATTTGAGCAAAGACTAGAAGAAGTGAAGTGAAGTTATTAATGGTATTTTCAGTTTCATCTGTTCAACATCACATACTTCTTACTCTTTCCTTTCTGATATTTTCATTCTGGTCAGAAATTATTCAGAGGTAAATTTCAATTGAAATTACTGCTAAGTGATTTTTTTTTTAAAGGACTAACCAATTAATTTTATTTTGCCATCTAATCTTATTACAAAATTACCAAGCCTATATTCATAGCTCCAAGCTTAAGCTATTGCTTGAACTCATTATGCATTTTGAGTTTCTTTCAAGTAGTGTCAAGTACTCTACATTATAAAGTAGCCATATGTTCTTTCTTTCAATTTTTTTCTCAAATAAGATTAAAATATATACAGTTTTTCAATCTAAGTTTTACTTTGAAAACATTAGAGTGATATAAATCAATTTCCTTTTATCTAACCTGTTAAAATAACTAATTCACACACACCTTTTGTTAAATACATTTTCTCTATTTATTCAAAAGTAATGTGGGGAGTGAAGTGGATTTAATCATTGAGGTTAACAATTAAAAATCCAGGCAAAGGCTCTTCTTTCAAACTTGGCTCTTTAAAATTCAAAAATCTATCATCATTTTTTCCCCCTGTGAGATGTTTGGGATTCCTGTATTACTTCCTATATTACTTCATAGTGAATTTGAGCTTGTATCACCAAATAAGAGCCAAGGGATAGTTGTGGGAGAGAAAGCACATGGCTATAAATACATACATACTTAACATACAGACCTAAGAGCTCTTGTTAGTTTTGCTCCGTTTAGGCTAGTGAAAATGTAAAGCATTAAAAATCTCTCAATTTTAAATAAATATCACTAATGCAAATTGATCAAGAATAAGATACAAGAAAAGCAAGATTTTTTTTTAAGAAAAGAGGATCACATATGAGTAATTAGGTAACTGAGTGATTGTCATATAATAGCAGATATAGCATATATAATAAACTCATGATATTAAAATATGTACCCTTAAGATCCAAATTCAGTGTAAAACATGTCAGTATAGATGTTACGGTTTGCAAAAGATGAAGCAGAAACATGAAAGTGTAACCTTAGAATTTTCATGAAGGCTCTGGCTTATATCCTTTGTTTATCTCTGATATTGTTTCTCACGACATTTTACTAAGATATTAATAAAAGCAGGCAAAAGATGTCAATCCATAGAAATCTTTAATGTTTGAGACTATGTAGATATAGTCCTCACAGTCTAAAATAAATGGACAAAGGATTCAATAGGTGGTTTGCTTATGGTTTTGTCGCCGATAGATGCAACGGGTGTTCCAGGTTCTTGTCCCGTCCCAGAAAGAATTCAGAGACAAACAAGACTTAGAGGTTAAAAAGGTAAAGTGAGGATTTATTAAGGGATGCATAGTACACTCTCAGGGGAGAGCAGGCAGGCTCAGGTGAGCAGCTGCCCTGAGTTTCTTTGGCAAGTTAGTTACATAGGGTGTAAAAATGAATGGGCGGAATATTCATCGGGGAGGGAAGGGTTTGGGTTCGTATTCCCTGATTATCATCCCAACTCCACCTTCCCAAAGGGAGGAGGGATTTTTGTCCTTATTCAATCTGGATCGGAAGTGTCATGGCTTCGGTGCATGATGGGTACTTCTGATCTGCAAGGCTAATTTTATTGAAATGAGAGCATAATGAGTAAAAGGTTACATTCGGACACTGGAAATTCCTGCCTTTTTTGACCTTTCTTTGTTGGTTTCCAGGCCAAAAGGTGTGGTCCCTTATCAGCCCAAAGATTCCAGCTTTTCTTTCTCTGCCCAGGGATCCCTGCTGCTCACATGATGTGTGGTTTCCTGCATTTGGCCTGTGCCCCTCCTTTCTGCCCAATTCCTGCCATTTGGTCTGTGTCCCCCTTTCTCTGCTCATATCTAGCTCTCTGCCTGCTCTAACAGTTTGATGACTTTTTTCCAGAGGTAATATAATGAAACGTTAATTCTCTGTTGCCTACATGGCTACCAAAAATGTAGGCTATCCTATTTCTAATCTGTGGGCACTTTCAGTTTAGACAGCATTATTGTATATTTTGTATCACCCTCTCCCCATACTCAGTCAGTATTACTATTTTTATATCCATTCAGAATTCAAGGAAATGAATGATTGAAGAAGATGTTGTGGAGAAATCACCTTTGTACATGAAATTTCTATGAACAAGGTTTTCAGACAAAAGGTCCTGAGCCCACTGAGGAATGAGTCTTAGAGTTATGGATTTGACCAGTTTACGAGTGTTTGACCAGTTCAGAGGGTTAGCCATCGAAATATTTGGTATAGGAAAAAAAAAATGGAGCATGAGTTCTAAAGGAATTTACTGTATGAATTTTTGCCAGGAATTAGAAATTAGTCTAGAAATTATTCACAATTTTCCTTTCAGCTATAGATGAGAAAAGCACACTTAAACAGTACTGAAATATAGAAATGAGCATGACAAATACCTTAAAGATTTTAAAGCACAGTGATAAATGTGCAGAATTCAGGCCAAGCAATATAACATTAGTCCCTAGAATCCCTGATACGTTGTTTTTTCACCTTAGTCTCTTAGGATATCTTAGCCTTTGCACTTTCATCATACATTTATCTTGCCCCCAAAGGTTGTGATTTTGTTTGAAATTGTTTTGATTTACAGATCAGATTTACAGATGAGAAGAAAACTAATAATGATATTATTCTTCCTAGAGATACCTTTCTATTTATTTCTATGTATTGAAGTATTTCAATAAGGAGGAAAAATATGTATTATTATATCATTATAAAGGTCTTGCATCTCATTTTGTTATTTTTATATATCATATAGATTTTATGGTTATTTAAAAAGATAAGGATTCTGTTTGTTGGTGTACAGAGTGTGTGCAAGTGTGTGTGTGTGTGTGTGTGTATATATATATATCTCATTAAATTTATGTGTTGAAATACCATTTTTGATTTATCATATTGCCAAAGTATCAGTGTCATTAAGCATAAGAATTACAAACAGTATATTTACAACCCCAGCTGAGGATGGTTTAGTAGTATCTAATAAGATAAGGAATGCACATATCCCTTTGCTGTCTATTAAATAGAGTTGAATCTATTTACTATATAACACATAATAGAATATTATGCAATCATAAAAGAAATTTAAAACTGTCTCTGTTTTAAAGAAAGATCTCCAAGATACGTTGTTAAGTGAAACAATGAATAGCCAGTTTAACGATACGCTACTATTTGGTAAAAATATTTATATAATTTTCCCTTTGTATATAAAATATACCTGTATTACCTCCAAAGAGAGGAACTCAGTGACTTCCAGACAAGAATGAGAAGGAACCTTTTCACTGTATTTTTTCTGTACTCCCTAATTATTGACCATGTAAATATTTTCTCTATTCAAAATATGTTATTTTTTTCATTAAGCTTCTATTGAAATGATTAAAAAATGAAAAGATGACAGGCTGAAATAAAAGGGGAACATAATTATATAAAACATCTGGGTCAAGAAAAGAAAAATAGTTATAGAAGAATTAAAACCTTACTTGAGCAGCACAAAACAGTATTAATGGTGTAAAATGTTATAGAAGGGATATAAAGACACACTTTTGTATTTTTTTAAAAATCTGAAAAAGAAGGCAAAGGAATGGAAAAGGTGAAACATAACCTCTGTTGAAGACAAACTAGAAATACAAACTAAAATGTGTGGACATTCATAACTGTAAACAATTATTACATAATTTTTCCTATTGTCCTGAAATTGTCAATGAGGATTCACAGCTGAAGATAAAAACTCATTGCTTATCCCATATTTGTGAGAAGGCTGTCAAGGACCCACTAAGAATCAGGTATGGAGGACTTGCCAGGGTCTATCAGTGTCTTTCATTGACTTCCCAAGCCATCACCACCATCTTCTATACACACCGGACACTGCAGTGGTGGGGTGGTGGGGAGTGTATTTGGAATTGTGTCATTGGCCTAGTTGGAAAGGTTGTGGTTTCTATAAAGGGAGGTTACTTTTCAGGCACAACTTCAAGTCAAGTGAGGCTGCCTAGTCTCCAAAAGAACCATTTGAAGAGATTAAATTTGACTTGAAGAATGAAAGCCTGGCATTTCATTTCACAGTTGGAAGTCTACTTACCCAACAGCATTGATTAGCTGCTCTATACCGGTCTGAAAGGTTGGAAAGGTAATTGAAGAGAGATAACAGGATAAAGAGGATGATTTGCATTGGAATGTCCTGCTTTCTCACTTCTTGTCACAGCAAAGATGTATAATTTTTCCTCGGATGTACTGCAGAGGATAACCTAATTGAGCTGTCTTACTGGTTACCCAATTCAGGAAGATGGCCTGCTTGGTGAAAGGGAAAAAGTGGTGGATTTGGACCTAGATTTTCTTTTTCAGGGAATTGTACTCTTGTATGACCTTGTGGTGTCACCTAAGAGAAGTAGAATTTGAATAGCTGTTGCTCAGAAGACACTGACTGACAATCAGTGTTAGCTAGAAGTGCAAGAAGTTGGGGGGATAGCTCAAGTGGTAGAGTGCATGCTTAGCATGTACAAGGTCCTGGGTTCGATCACCAGTACCTCCTCTAAAAATCAATAAATAAATCTATTTACCTTCCCCTGGGGGGAAAAAAAAAAGAGAAATGCAAGAATAACAAGGACATAACAAAATCCAACAGTTAAGTAAAGTAGAATTTGCTTTTATAATTAAGACTTTGAGAAAGGAGGAAATATAGGGGAATATAGCCATTCCTGAGGCAGCTCAGACACATCTCCATCCTACAGTCAAAGGGACTGGACTGCAAGGAGGATTAAAAGATGGAGACAAAACCCTTTCATAATTCCAAGTCCCCAAGACTATGAGTGTAGCTGGGGCTTGGGAGGAGGAGAAGGGAAGGATTGGTTTTGAATAGGACACAAATTTGGCATTTTAAAGTAGATGGATATTTTATCACTAAACGTAATAAAAAAGTAGGCCATCTGTCTAAAATAGCTCTAGGAGTCAGCAATTAACATTCTGGGGAGCATGCTTGAAAGCAGACATTGGAGAAATATAAAACTGTTTCAAGTGTGTATCCCTACAAGTTTAGACTGCTAAATAAATTAGTACCCAAGGAAGCAATAGGAACAATTGGAGCAGAAATGGTAATACAACCATGCCTGAAAAGATAATTCAGACTTAAAAAAAATGAAATCACAAGTTTACATTCTTGCAAGGGTCTGGGATTTCTTTAAAAAAAAAAAGTGTACAGTAGTAGAAATGTGCTTTTAGTAGAGATGTGCTTTTGGGTTGTCAGAGCCCACAGATGTGGACATGAAGCCACATAAGGGAAACTTCAGGCAGAAGGCAAGAAGAGATAGAGTATTTGGATTAAACACAGAATATTTGGTAAAGACCATCTCTGGGTAGTTGAATTTGTGAAATTGACAAAATATTACCCTGTGGTGTATTGCAAACTGTTAAGTGTAAAATTTGTTTGTCTAAAAATTTCAAAGCCCCACAGTGAAAAATCTTGGGCACTAAATACCTTTGCATTCTAGATATCACCAAAAGGTGATAGATCTGGACATTTTATCTTGTCTGAAGATGCTCAATCAGTGTATTTGAAGAAGTAAGATAATAATTATAGGAGTTATCAGTCATTGGTTCACAATTGTTAAGGAGGGACTCTGCTCTGGCTTGTGACTCCTGTCTCCATCCTGTGTCCCTGTTGTAGATACCAAGTTAAGAGAGGATCTCAGAGAATCAATTGTAGAGATGGAAGTTTTCATCAGGAAGAACTGTCATGTCACAACTTATGTGGGCATCTGTGTGAGCCATAGCCGCTTGATGATTTTCTTTCTATACCTATTTGGGGACATGAAAGAAATGTTATAAGAAATTTCAGGGCATGGAAAAGAGGCAGCAAGGCAGAGAAAAAGGTCATCAGCAAAAAAGACAGTATGAGATAGATGTCAAATGAGCAAGGTCACAGTTAGAAGCTATTATGTGAATTATGGAGATATGCATAGGATGATTCAAAACACCTCTTCCATATCAGACAGTCATGCAGTGAGAATCCCCTGAACCTGCTCTGGATGATTTGTTGAGAGGAACATAAGCCTGGAAGAGCTGCAGCCATTTTGCAGAATGAGAAAAGAGGAAAGACAGTCTGAGCATGAGGCTAAAACTTTGAAAAAATGTAAGAGAATAAAAGAAAAATCAGAGACCCTGCAAAACAAACACACACACAAGAACCATTCCTAAAGCCAATGATATACTGCTCCCTGTTTGGGGTGGGAGGGTGGGAACCCTAAATTGTAGCTTTTGCCATTATCCTGAGTGTAAATACTCACATTGCTAATTTCAAGATACCAACTTGATGTCCCTGAATATGGAAAGAGATGAAAACTAATGGCTCTCACTAGCTGATAAGAACTGGTTCCAGTACATCACTGCCTCATTATAATTAAAAATGGTGGCCATAAGATACACCACTCAAAGATTTAAGAATGATGGTGTTGCTAATATTAATTTTGATGATACACAAATCCTAAACTTGGACTTTCTAGACAAAATGAGATGTTTGACCACCCTAAGGGAGACAGTTTGAGTTGTGGTGTGATGATAATTTACATAAAATATCTTCACTATTTATTATTAAGTAATGTAAATGCAACCATATCGCGCCTGTTTGTCTATAAATACAATGTAGGAAAGATAAGTGTGGAGGACTTAGACGTGAAGCTCTTAATTAAATAGAAGGAAGTCTCATAAATTACTATACTCACACAATGAAATATTTTGTCAAGTAAAGATCATAAACTGGTAGTCCTGTGGTCACTTGTCAAATAGAGACATTTTCTTTATAGTCAACAAGGTGTTCTCCAAACTAAATGTATTTATTCCTGTATCTCTGTTCAGTATTTGTGTAATGGGAAGCTCAGATGATCTAATATCACTGCTTGTTATGTTTGCTAATTTCCTCATACCGTAGATTTGTTTTCTTGCATGTTTTATAATTTGGGATTATGAGCTAATCTTATCTATTGAAAACCTGTCCCTCCAGAGCCTGTTTGCTTTTGCTACTGTCTTAATTTCCTGACATATCACTGGGCTGGGGCCCTATTTTATGTTGTTTTTGGCTGCAGATTTCCTGATCCACACTTGTCGTATAAATGTGAATCCCAAATTTTAAGTTTATAGTTATAAATTCTAAGGAGTAATTTCAAGATCAGAACTGACAAAATGGTCCAGGGTAAATGCAGCATAAATTTGTACACTTCTTTTTAAGGTTTTTTTCCTCTCGAGAGTAACTTAAATTTCTTGAAACTCAGATATTGATTTAGAACTATCTTGATATTTGACAATTTGGGGCCTTCAGGATATTTGTTTTTCATAATGCCAAAACTAGAAATGGAAACATATTTAAACTGGTATCAATTAGCCCGTCATCTTAAGTAAGACCTGTGAGGGAAAAAAACAATTCTAAAAAGATCTCATGTCCATGATTGAATCAGTTTATACAGGTAATGAACATGCAGTGAATAATTAAACCCAGGTGTTATCATGGTCAACTTGGATTAATTTAGTTCTTCTCATAACTAGGAGAACCCTACAAATGGCATAAGTATTACAAAATGAGAGAGAGAGAGGTAGAATGGGTGTGGACGTGTATAACACAATGGCTATTACATGTAGTCTGAAAATTGTGTTTTGTTTTATAATATGTAAATAAAAGAGAGACTCTTACCTATAACCAGAGAGCAAATATGAACTTGTTTTCCACAGAAGGAGAAAAAATCAAAAAGTTCCTCATGACATAGCCAAAATCAGGACATAAGGGAATGTCATCTACTTTGTGTTCAAATCATTATACAAAGCAACACACCAAATAATATACCCAGACATATTGTAATTTATTTGTGAATGCCTAGGAAGTTATTACCATATATTCAAACACTCAGAAGGAAGGGTATCTAAATATTCATTCTTAAACAAATATTTCAAATGAAGACTACACAACAATTGATTAAGCAAAATGATATGCTGAGGTATAGAATAAATCATCACATTATCAGAGGATGCATGCAGGACACTTCAAACATTTATACAACGAAATATAAATTGCAAAGATAATTATAAAGCATTCTACAAATACAGTTCACTAAAATACTTAACCATTATGAACTAGATTTAAAATATAACAATATCAATCAATGTCTTAGCCTGACAGATAGAAGGTTTGAAATAGGAACAAATAAAATTGTACCAACTTACTTATGCTACATAAAGCTCATGACCTGGAAGTGGTCAGCTGATACGGACACTGGCATCACTGTTGAAGGCAGTAATTAGTATGATAATCCCTGCAAGAACTACTGGCAATGTGATCAAAAGTCTTAGAATATGATGCACTTTAACTCAAATTACATTTCAGGTATTATAGTCTATGGGTAAATATCCAAACATTGAAAGTTGTTGAATAAACTATGATATTCCTATGGGATTAAAGAAACATATAGAAATGATATTTGGAGGCATTCTTATTAACTAAAAACATGGTTGGGACATAAAAAGAAAAGGCAATGCCTCTAACCAAGCTGACTCAAGAAAACCATAGATAAGCATCTGCTGGCTCTTACAGATTCTGCTCAGAAGAGACACATGCCACTTCCACTCACATTTCATTATCCTCTCCCACAGGACAATAGATATTTGATCTATTGTCAAATACATTCACAAATATCATACCAACAAAATCCTTATATAATCAATGTAATATGTTGCGAGGCGTGTTTTGACTTTTACATAATTGTTATCCCATAGAAGAGTAAGATTGCTGTGATAGAAAGCATTTAGGATAGCCTCCAAAATTCCTACCCCTTACTGAGTGAGTCTTGTATAATTCCTGCCTGTGGATATGTGAGTAGGATTTGTGACTATCATGGAATGTCACTCCTGTGATCACTCACTTGACTTTGAGTTAATCAGGAGATTAACTTAGGTGAGCTTGTCCTAATAAGGTAAACCCCTTAAACGAGATTAAAGAGACTTGAAGGGAGAGAATTTTTACTGCTGACCTTGAAGTAACAGAGTTCTATGTTGTCCAGAAGACCACATGTCAGGGATGGGGACAGCCTGTAGAAGTTGATAATAGCCTTTGGTTTGACAGCCAAAAAGAAAGGGGAGATCTCAGCCCTACAACCGCAAGGAACTTAATTCTGTCAACAACCAATGAGCTTGGAAGAGGATTCTGAACGTCAGATGGGACTGCAGCCTGGCTACTGCTTTGACTGCATCTTTGTGAGACTGAGCAGAAAAGCCAGCTGATACATGTATCCAGATTCATGATCCACAGAAACGATGAGATAATTAGAGAAGTTTGCTTTAGGCCATTAGCTCTCTTGCATTTATTACACAGAAATAGATAACTAACGCAATTACCTTAAAGACCTATAATGTCAATAATTCTAACAGAAGTAGCAACAGTAATATCAATGACAAGCATTGTATCTCTTTATTTTATGTACGTGATGCTGTTGCTCAACTTCTATTAGATTAGGCACAAATACACTATTTGATTAACAAAAACAAATATTATGTACTCTTTTTTTCCTTAATAAAATAGTGCCTGTGAATTGAAGAACAATAACCCATAACTTTATTTTACTAACACCTTCAGCAGATTTACTCACATTTTGATTTATTCTTCCTTTTAATTAAGGTTGTGATTTTGAAAAATTCATTTTGCACTTGCTAAATAATACTTTAACTCCTTTATTTTCTTTTAGTGTTAGAACAGTAATAATTTTTAAAAAACTGGCCAGACTAAAATTAGCTATATACCTTTTTATACATAATGTATCTTTCATTTACATATAATTAACAATAGTCAATACCAGTAATTTATTATGTACACACAAGGGACTTTCAGCTCCTATTTAGGAAAGGAAAAGCTGGAATGAGCATCACCCCCACCCTGACAGTAAGAGAAAAAAAAACTGTAAAATCATAGCTTTTCTTTAAATCCATCAATGCACTGAGGTCAAAGGGCAATCTGTGACTGATATCTAAGAAAAGACAAGTGCTTCCAATGAGAAAGAGAAAATAAGACAAAGAACAAAAGAGGATAGGGCTGCCATATAAGTAAAGTGAAATTCAACTAAATTTTTGGGATGGACTGCTAAGGGCTGGGTATATGCTAGCTTGAGAGCATAGACACACTGGTAGCCACAGACACGAGAGGAGTCTGTGTCTACTTTAGGTTCTTTTCCACAGTCCTTTACAATGTGCTCATGAGAAAGATTAAGAGCAAGGCAAGATACAGGAAGAAGCTTTTCTTTGTGAATTATATACAAAGGAATATGGTGCAGTCATGCAGGAGGGGTGCAGCAGCTGCTATAGGGAAACTGTAAAGCCCCATGTGATAGTTTTCCTCTCTGGAACTAAAGACTTAAGGAGCTGTGGGAGGGCAGCAAATGAGCCACACATGGAGCAAGGAGAATCCCCATGATGGACAAGAAAAAGAAGGCAACCCCTAACACTCAGGGAGGAGCAGGAAACCATACTGGCCTCTGACATGTAGGCCATATCCCATTGCTGGGAAAGGGACAGGATCGTTGAAAAGCCCCTCACGCCTGAAACCTAAAGGCTGCTTAAGACAGACTATACAGGACAACAAAGAACACCCTCTCCCACCACCCATGACCAAGCTAGGAAGCATAGAGCAAAGAGCAGGAAAATAACACTGGGGTGGGGTGAGAGTGGAGAGAGACTCCCTTTCAGGAAAAGATATGTAGGAAGATGTAAAGCTGATGGAGGAGATACTGGGGAAAAAGAAGAGAAAAACGAAAAACCAGTCTTCAGCCTGAGCACAAGGAAACACTAGAAAAAATTTTAAACAGAACCACCTGAGGTAGTGACACCCACAATAAAACAGAGTCACAGTTGGACTCCCACATACTAAAGGCTTAGCAGAAGAAGAGTTATATAACAGTTTCCAGGAAAAAAACAACTATTTACCATTGTCTCAAGAGGTGCACAAGATGTCTGCCTCTCTACTGAAATTAAGAAACAAAAAATGCACATACTTACCCAAAAGACAAAACACTGTCCAAAGAGACAAAACCCGCAGAACCAAAGCCACTTGCAACCCAGATGTTGGAAATGTCTGAGAGAAAATTTAACACTATGATTAATCTGTTAAGGGCTCTGCATAACGTGGCAGTGAATTTCAAGCAGAGATGAGTCTTGAAAGGAAGAGTCAAATTGCAATGTTAAAAAAAAATACATTAATAGAGAATAGTAACTTTGATGTATTCATCAATAGACCTTAAAGAATTACTTTATTTCTTTGGGATTATGTTAATACCAAGCCAAGGGAAGAATTACTGAATTTAATGATAGGTCGATATAAATTACCAAAACTGAAAAGCAAAGAGAAATAAGAATTAAACAAACAAAAAACAACTCACAAAGAATAGAAAACTGATGGGCTGCAGGACAAATTCGAGTAATCCAAACAAACTTGTATCTGGAATCCCAGAAGGACAGAAGGAATCCAAGAAAAAAAAAAAAAAAAGAGACAGAAAATGGGCAGAGAAAATAGTGAAGAGATAATGGCTGAGAATTTTCCAACAACAACAACAAAAAAGAAAATAACAAAACAAAACAAAAACAAATAATAAAAAAAATGCCAGCCACACAAATTCATAAAGCTCGGAGAACACCAAGCTGGGTAAATACCAACAGAATACATACAAACATGAATGTCTACACTTATTATATACAAAGTATTTAAAATCTAAATTTAAAAATACATGTTATTGAAGGAGCCTAGGGGGAAAAGTAACGTCATAGAAAAAAGAGACAAAAATTATAATTATAAAAGTTAAACCAAAGTGAGAGAAGTTTATAAATCTCTTATTGCCTAAAAGTTACATTAGTTAAATGAATCTTGTTTTTTTTTTTTAAAAAAAATATAAATTGCTCCAAAGAGAGAGATTTAAAATCATGTTTTTTCCTGAAATTAAATTACCTTCAGTGATTTCAGTAGCTTGTTAAAACTGAGCTTATACCAGAGAGGAGGTAATATACTTCCTAGGAAAAAATAAATCTATGTAATCTTTTTCTGATATTTTCTTACAACCTTAATAAAATCAATTTTAGAATGTACTCTATGACATGTACACAAAACAAATACACATATTATCACACAGACTCCTGTAAAACAGCAGGTTAGGTTGATAGTATAATTTCTGTTATGTATATTAAAGACTGAAGCTCAGAGAGATAAAGTAGGGACACAGCCTCAAATTGTAAGTGGCAGAGGAAGGATTTGATACCTGGCTTTATCTCTGACATAATAATTCTACTCCCCTTCTGCCTGTCTATACTTCCATGGAAAAAAAAATAATGCTACTGTTTTTTTAAAATTTAAATATAGACCTTTGGGTAATGCATTATTGTAGGCAATCTCAAGGAATTTTTTTTTCTTTAACAAATTTTTTTTAATTGAAGTATAATTGATTCACGATATTAGTTTCAGGTATTCAGCATAGTGATACAGTATTTTTGCAGATTATGCTCCATTGTAAGTTATTAAAGGATAATGGCTATCATTCCCTGCATTATACAGTATATCCTGTTGCTTATCTATTTTATACATAGTAGTTTGTATCTGTTAATTCCATACCCCTACTTTGTCCCTCCTCCCTTCTCTGTATTAGTAAGTCTGTGTAACATTTTGGACAATATTTACCACTAACAGTCTTCTAAATCTGTGCAATTAATAACTACAAAAACAAGATACAAAATAATATCAAAACCACAGACCAACCCAAGTTCTTATCACTTTGGATCATTTCTCACATGGATGTTGTGGAAGTGGCTGTCCATGATCTAGAAGGGGCACTGGTCCTTTCTGGGTTTAGGATGGCCTGTGTGTGTGTGTGTGTGTATCAGATAAGACATGCTCTGAGGCACAGGCAGTTTCTACACAAGAGTAAAGGAGGCATTGGAAGTGGCGTAACTTGTTTTCAGTTGGTTCCTATTACTTGGTTAAAATTTTTGTGATTCACATAGAGCTTATTCACAATTACCATTCTAGAATCACCACCCCAGAAAGTATAAAAAAGGAGTTCCATTTCTATTATGTTACAGATAATTTGCATTTAAAAATGCTCCACTAATGATGCTCTTTTTATTACAGGATAAAGCACATTGTGCAATTTTAATTATAATATTTAGATATTTCCCCAAATAAAAAAGCATTAATTATATGATAATTTGAAATGAAGTAAGGAAAAAGAAGATAGATTTAGAAACAGTAGAAATTGCTGAATGATGCCACTCAAATTTCATTATTATATGCAGTGTGAAAACATTTCCCATTTTTTAAAACTTAACTTTCCATTATCTTTGCTAATATAATGGAACATTAAATTATTCTAAAAGTGAATAATGTATAAAACATAGTTTAATGGTATCAAATATTGTAAGCACTATTTATGAAAAGATGTAAGTTATTTATATTTTCAAAAAGTAGAAAATAACGTATCCTTCAAATATATAGTTAAAATAAAGTTAGTATATATTGGATAGAATATTATATATATAATTAATAGTTTCAAACACTTATTTACTACTCTGTGCCAGTTACTATAAGCCTTTTTCTTAGATGTTAGTTGAAATCCTCACAAGAACCCTGAGAGGCAAGAATTATGCCCATTATACAGAGACAGTAACCAAGACTCTATGAGACCTGAATCTTTTTCCAAGTCACCCAGGGTTTAAAAGATTATATATGTGACTCCAAAACCTTTAAAAATACATATGCATTTAAAACATGTCTAGGAAAATGGAAGCCAATCACAATAAAATATATACTATAAATTATATAAAAGGATATATTTTATATATATAGTAGGTATGTATACATTATAGTTAGGAGAACAGCAGCTTGTGTTGTAGATTTAAAAGCAACTTTTCTCTGATCCCTATTTCATCCCATGCTAATTATTTCATAATATGATGGGCTTATGGATGATTTTTCTTATCCTTTTGTACACCCTTAGAGTATTTTTTAAAACTCTGTGATGAGCATGTATTACTATGTATAATCACTAAAATAAGCATGCTGTAAATGAGATCACATGCATCATGATTTAATTGTCTCTATAATTCATCATAATTGTCAGGCTTGGATTTGTTATTTATTTTAGAATCACTTTTTAGCCTCTGAATTAAAAAAAAATTCCTTAAGTGTAGCATTGCTCTGAATACAATTAAGTGAGGGCTGGTTAGAAAATAATGAGAACATGGGGGACTAAAGAGCTGAATTTCAGTAAACTATTTTCATTGACTTTCAGACTGTAACTATGGCATTGGCTAACTATGCCATGAAATTCGATTGCAAATCTACCTGGAGGAGGAGACCCTGATGCCTCAGTCCTCAAAGAACTAAAAAGCCTGCTTAAAGCTTTAACCTAATCTGTGAGTTAGTAATATCATATCAATTTGTAAAAGACAGGAGGTACTATATTTTAGTTACATTTCAGATTTCATTATGCGAGTATTTTCATACTTTTTTTCTGAAAGAAAATCTTTGGATTTTCAAGAGATACCACTCTTTACTACATTATCATCATCATCATCATCATCATCATCATCATCATCATCATCATTATTATTATTATTATTATTATTATTATTATTATTATTATTATTATTATTATTATTATTATTATTATTATTTACTGTAGATGAATTCCAGTGAAGTATAAAAGAGAAGGTACCCAGAATTCTCAGTGGAGAATCTTTAAGCCAAGAGCAGGAAAGAACCTCTGCCAGTTTCACAATATTATTTCACATCAGTTTCAGCTCATGGTAGGTAAAATTCAAACATAGTAGCATGAAGAAGTTGTTGGTAAATATCTTGAGTTTTGCCTTATGTTTAGTAGATATGTTATTCCAGACTGTCATCCCTTCCTTAGGAATCTGCCTTTGCCTTACTCTTGTCCCAAACACAGTAGAAGCAGCCAAGTAAAGCTGAAGCTATTATACCATATGTATCATAATTTGAGTCTTACGTGAAGAGGCAGAGGGTACTCAAAGGAGTTAGGACTTAACAATCAAATGAAAGTCTTCTTCTACTTAAGGTTCCCAAGAGATACCCTGACTCTTGTTTTTCCCAAAGATTGTTTATTTTACTCTTCTGTTGATTCTGAACTAAATATGCCATCCTTTTTCATACTACATTAGTCAAAGTTTGCTTCTATTGCTTACAAACACATTATCTGAACTAAATCATATTTCACTATACAAACACAAATACACTGGACAGGGTTTTCTTCTGGGATACATGAAAACTGGAAGTATTAAAAAGCACTGTTTAAAATCACAATATATTGTATACATTGTAACAATCATGTTGCCATGTGATATGGTAGAGATTGAATTGGATATCTAGTGGAAAGTCTGTCAGAATCTATCGGAAAAATCTATCAGAATACAGGTCACAAGCAACTGTCCAAGAGAAAAGAGTGCTACAGACTGATATTTAAACTCTATAAAATTTGTCTATTATGTTGTAATTATTGGCCAATTATTATAATTACTGATTTCTATAAATTCTTTATTTTTAGAAAATGGCAATTACATTATTAAACTTCTGAATACAATAAAATCTAGACAAAATATAGAACAAGTCTTTGAAAACATGGGTCTTTCAGCAATTCACAGGCTCTTCCTCTGCTTTTAGTTTTTCTCTGAGAAACTCCCTTTGACTATTGGCTTTTAAGAACTACTTGTCTGGACTAAATACATGGGGGTACCAGATATTTCAACATAAATCTCTTATAATAATATTTAGGATATTAATTACGTTTTTAGCCTTCCACAAGCAAATGAGTCTTTAACACTTATAAAAGAGGCCAAGATTTTACTGTTGTGACATTTTCAAATCGTTTGGATTTCATCTGTGATGATAAAACACTTTTTAAATAAAAAACTATTTTCATTTACCTTATTCAGTTTAGAATTCTAGCTTAAAAAGAGATTTTTCCTGGATTATTCTACTTGATAGAAATGGAATACTCATAATTAGTCTGTGTCAAATAAACACAAATCCTTACTAAATTCATGATTTACCTAAGTTTGATTTTGTGACATTTATAAAAATAGCATTCAGTACTTATAGAAGATGACAAAAAGTTATTCTCACTTGTCTCTTTTAGTAAATGGCTGAAAATGAGTACAGGCATTTTTGTCAACAATATTGTATGTATACTACAATGTGTTGCTAAACTGCAGGCTAATTAAATAATAAATCTTAATGATCTAAGCACAAAGATGTAATAAAATATGATGATAACATTACTAATTCACAATTCCTGTCTATGAAATCATTTCCTATTAATGGGGTTTTCCACGTAAGCATAAAAATTCATGGCTTTCTGGATATTTGCTAATTTTATTTTTTTTTCTTAAAAATGCTCTTCATAAAACATCTCAGTTAAAATTATATATATTTTAAAATATTGTAAATAAATACCAATTATAAAAATTAAGCCTTTATATTTTTAACTTTTGAGTAGTATTAAGAACAACATGGAAATATTTTATCAAGATAATTTTAAAATAATTAAGAAAACTTAAGTATTAAAACTGTCTTTCAAGGAAGATGATGTCAAGAAAGTATATTTGTAGAGCTAGGCTGTGTCTTTTTACTTTTCAAAACAAGTAGTTATAAACAGTTTGTGTGTGTCCGTGTCCGTGTATGTGTGTGTGTGTGTGTGTGTGTGTATGTGTTGGGAGGGTAGTTAAATAGTATATAAAAGAAAGTGTATGGGCCTATAATGAAATAAATATTATTTATTTATTTCAATATGCATTCTATGCCTTATAGGAGCATAAGACTAATATATCACTGAATATACTATTTAACAAAAATTATCTCCGATATGAACAAAATAATCAGTCCTTGATTCATGATGTGTTATTATCATTGGTTTGTGCATAGCCAGGTTTCATCTTACCTTTTATACCTGATTAATTAATGAATTTATTCATTTTAATAATATAATGAATACCTCTGAACCCAAGATTCAACCAAGGCCTGCAATATTAACAATAGCTTATGGTAAGCTTCCCCCATCTTTCACCTATCTACAGGATTTAACTTCTGTCTTGAATTCTCTGTTATTCATTTCCTTGATTTATGTGTTATATTTGAGTATCTATCCACTCATCTATCTATTATCTAATTAAACCTTATTTAGTCTGGCTAGCTACTGGATATTTTTCAAATAATTTCATATTATATGTAATCATTTGTGATTTTTTTATATTAAACATTATGTTACAAAGGTCCATCTATCTATATATATGAATATATGTATATATATATTTATTTATTTTATTGTAGTAAGAGTACTTAACATGAGAGATACTCTGCTAAGAAACTTTTAAGTGTACAACACATTCTTGTTGACTGTAGGTACAGTGTTGTACAGCAGATCTCTAGAACTTATTTGTCTTGCTTAACCCATCCATATGTTTTACATGGTGTCAGCTTATACATATTATTACAATACATAGTTTTCTGTATGAATATGCTCCCTTGTATTTGCTCATTCTCCTGTCAATGATACTTTGGTTTCTATTCTTTCAATTATAAATTGCGTCTTAAAAGTTTATTCATGTAATTTGTAAAGCATGCATGCACAATTATGTCTATAAGTAGAAAGTCATGCAGCAGGAAATATTTCAAAGGTACAATGACAATGACACACTGTTTTAAAAAATGGTTGTAGAAAGAGATCTCATTGATTCACATTCTTTCCAATATTGAGTATTTTCAGATTACTGAATTTCTACTAATTGAATGTGTAGAATATTTTATTGTTGTAGACCCATTCAATTTTTATTTTCCTGATTTTGAAAATATGAAGGTAGAATACTTATTCTTGGTGCTTTTCTTTTCTTTGTGATGACAGTTCATGTTTTTGCCCATTGTTCTATTAGCCAACTATTTTGTAGGAGTCCTTCCAATATTCTTGACACAAATTCTTGTCAATTGTATGTTTGAAAAATGTACATGGGTAGTTTCACACTTTGATGTGACATTATTTCATAAATAAACCACACCCGCATTAACCGTGAAAAAAATAGACAAATTGAACTGCATGAAGAATAATTCTGTTTACTGAGACATTTAAAAAAAAAAAGGAAAATGTAAGAGTGAAAATATAAGCTACAAACTGGGAGATAATCTTTTCCACATAAATAATTAACAAAGCATGTCTATTAAGATTATTAGAAAGACTCCTTGGACTATCTTCAGAGGGTGTGGGAAAGTTAAATCTAAATGCCTGGAAGGAAAACAGAAAAAATGTGACACATTGAAATTCTTCACCCCAGGTTGAATTCATGGTATATTTATCGGATAAAATGCTCAAAGTTTTATTATCGTATATGGGAAATAAAAACAAAGAAAAGAGTCAAGGTTGATGCTAATTGATGGAATTCACCAGTAATGCAGATAAAAGGAAGAGAAGATGGTTTTGGAGGGAAGATAATGAGTTCAGTTTTAGACACACTGATTTTTCCATACTCTAGGGCTCCAGGGGACCGTGCTGGATCACATTTGGATAAGACTGTAGTTATTACTGATAGATGGGCTGGTGTACAGGTGTAACTAAACTTACGGTAGTTGTAGAGATTTCCCAGGGTAACTATAGTTAATGTTTATGATGAGAACAGAAAAACAGACAAATGTGAGAATGAACACTGAGGAGCACAAACATTTCTCAGCAAAATAAATTTAGTAGAACTCATGAGAACATTTGGAGGGAAAGCAGGAGAGAGTTGTAGTGTCAGAAAACTCAAAGGGAAAATAGTTCATAAGCTAATAATCAGCTGTATCAGCAGTGTACAAAACTAGGTGTTTCCACTAGTTTAGCCATAGGTAGGGAGTTTTTACCCTTGATAAAATCATCTACAATTTCAGTTGGTTAAGGATATGCTCAGAGGTAAAGGGAGCATAATCTTTTCACCTTTTTAAGTCTTTAAATAAATAAATATGCTTAAAAGATTAAGTATTTTATCAGAGAAATGTGAAAAACTATGATTCTCCTACTTCCCGTTTTGAACTTTTCTTGAATTCATCAATTCTGATTCTGTACAGGTATTTTAATATGGGTAAGCATGATGATGGTGATTTCAAAAGCACATAACTTTATTTTAATAATACATTATATTCATATATAAATAATGCACTGTAAATATCTTAGCTGAATCATTTTCTCTGCTTGCTTAGAACTCTTTATGTAGTTAGGTAGCAAACAGAAAGAATAGACAATCTATTATTTAACAAATTGTGAAATCTTAGCATTTTGAAATTCTCATTTAAATTCATCGGAATAAATAACAGCTATTTATAGTTTCAAACAGGAATGTAATAACTTCATAGGTTTAGCTGAATGTTTGTTTGGATTATACAGCAGCCCTATTTTATTACTTGAGAATGAGTATAGAATAATGATAATGGAATTTATTTATTCATTTAACAAATATTTACTAAGCACCCACTTGTGTTCTGGACACAATTACAGTTCCAGGGATAAAACTGTGAAGAGAGAAAAAAGATCCTTCATGGAATTTATAATCCAATGTTGGATATAGATGAGAAAAAAGTACACACAGTCACGTACACATAGACATATTCACACTCACATCCACACATGTATATGTGCACACAGACTTGCATGTACACATGCAATGATGCATGCTGTAAAGAAAAATAAAGTAAAACAAAGGAATCATGAATGATGGGAGTTGGTGGTGAGACAGAGATTGCCTTTGTGAAGACATGGCATTTGAGTAGAATACTGAGGGAGTGAACCAGTGAAGATCTTGGAGAAGAAAGTTTGAGTGATTGGGAACAGAACTTCAAAAGTCTCAAGGCAGGAACCAGCTTTACCTGTCTGAGAACTGCCAAGAAAATCAGCACATTGAGCAAAAGGCAGGACCCAAAGGAGATGATATTCACCATGGTAGGAAATCATGGAAATCATAGAAGGATTGTAATGGAAGCAATTATGCTTTTAGTGGGGAGTACTTTATAGAATATATAATGTGAGGGATAAATTTAGAAAAGGTGATTATTTGAGAGGCTTCTGCAGACCTCCAGGCAAAAGTGATAATGGCTGAAAATAGTGTGGCTGTGACTATGGTGGAAGTAACAAAAAGTGGTAGGGTTTAGGAAATATTTTGAACTTAGAATGAATAGGAATTTCTGCTAGACTAGATGTGGGTGGGTGAATGACTCCTAGATGTTTGGGTAAAGATGATGCTATTTACAATTATGGGGTAGTTTGGATAATAAATCCAAAGGATTTTTTATGAAGGATATCAAGTTAAATTTTAGATATTATATTCATTAAAGTATTCTAAGCTACATTTCAGTGATTGACACCCAAATCTTAATAGTTGGTCACCCAGTGGTTAATTTCTTTCACAGGTATTAGGTGATTGGTACAGGGCTTTGCCTCCACAGGCTGAAGCAGACACCAGCTTTTACAGTCACAGCATCTTGACAAGACCTTCCTGTTGTCTAAAGCAGAAGAAATAATTACGTGGAGATTTCACTCTCAGGCTCCTGTGTTTAGGCTCAAAAGTCACACACATTTCTTCTCTCAGACCGTTGGCTACAAGTACTCACATAGGTTTGCCAAAATGCAAGGGGGCTTGGAGTCTTCTGTGTGCTGAGGAGAAGCATACTGGGCGTTCACTACTAACATTTACTACAGATGCCTACTGAGTATACAAATGGAACTGTATAGTAGATAATTAGAAGCAGAAATTTGGAGCAGGGGTGTGGTTAGGGCTAAAGATCGAAAAGTGAAATATATGAATATATAAATAGTACTTAAAGATATGGTATTAGATGACTATCCAGGTAGCAAATGTAGATAGAAAGAAGGAACAAAGACTCATTTCCAGGTACTTTCTCCTTTAAAGCTGAGAAAAGAAAAGTTAAGCTGCAAATTGCACGGTAAACCAGCTGATGAGGAGCTGGTGAGACAGCTAGAAGTCTGTGATATTCCAGAAACTGAGTGAATAAAGGATTTCAAAGAGGAGAACATAGTTCATAGTAATAAGCTCTGCCTGCATTCAGAAATTGAACGTGTAGTATGACAAGATGAAGATCGTTAAGGGCAGTGAAAAAGGGCCATTTAGTAGAGGGACTGAGAAGGAAGCCTGACACAGTGGGCTCAGGGTAAATGACAGGTAAAGAAGTGAAAGAGCTAATAGAGTCAAAGGAATCAGCATGTAAAGTAATAAAAATCACCTAGAGTCTACCGTAAACACTCGAAAAAGTTAGGTATTTTTATTAGTAATCGTGCTATTCAAGTGTGCCATTTTGAAGGTTAGGGAGAAACAGGGCAGTCGCTAAAAAGGGATCTGAAGTATAGGATATTTTATCATTGTTTTTTATGGGAAAATTTTAAGTGTATTTGTATCCTGATAGAAACGGTCAATAAAGAATAAAAATTGGATTATTTAGGATAGAGATGAGATAACTGCAGGAAAAAAATAAATTTGAATAAGTGAGAGAAGATAATATTATCTAGTACACAATTGGAGAGATTAGTTTTAGGAAGAAAGAGAAAATGAGAGAATGCAAAAACATATTGATAAAGTTATAAGTGGGTTATAAAATATTGTATTTTAGATTATATTTATGTTTAAGTGAACGTTTTTAAAGGCATATGAACAAATTAAAAATGTAGGAAATTGGTGATAGCAGGTCTAAGAGAGAAGGAAACATATGGAACAGTCACCTCAAAGAATGGGAGAGTAATTAACAAGGAAACCTAGGCAATACAGATGGCCGACCTTCATATTGTGATTTTTAGTTTAAATTAATATTTCTTATTCCACCCACATTTAACCATACTAGGCTAAAAGTAGAACAGGAAGAAAATCGAATCTAAGCAGCGTTCAAATTGACTAAGAACAGAGTGAAAGAGAGAAGGAAAAAGGAGTCAAGAATGCTTCAAGTGAGCAATCACAGAGGTGGACGATGGTGTCTTGGATGCGTATAGAGAAGTGAGTTATAGGGAGACATGGGAAAAAGAAAAATGGTAGTGTCAGTGGATTTATATCCATTAGTAGTGATCATGTCTAGAGTATAAAATATACAGTTTTATTGAGGAAGCACAGAAGAAAAGGCACTTGGAATTTAAGAGTTCAGGAAACTGGGAGGCACAAAGGGATGGAATGTGGAAGTCACTGTCATTGTTGAAGAGGTTGTTATAAAATTTTGATCCATAGTTGCTGTCCTCTGAGTTTATGTTTCCCCAAAATTCACACATTGAAATTCTAAGTCCCAATAGAGAAGATATTAGTAGGTGGGGCCTTTGGGAAACAGTTCTGCCCTGAGGGTAGAGCCTTTATGAATGGAATTAGTGCTTTAATCCCACTATAAAAAAGACCCCACAGAGCTCCCTAGCTCCTTTCTCAGCAAGAGGATACAATGAGAAGCCTGCAACCCAGAAGAGAGCCCTGATCTGGGCCATGCTAACACCAAGATCTTGAACTTCCTGCCTCTGGGACTACAATGGGAGAGATGGAGAGAGAGAGAGACAAAAGAACAAGAGGGCAAATATGCAACTAGTGATAAATGCCCTGGGGATTGATAGATAGCAAAGGAGTGTGGGTGAATTACATAGTCCGAAGGCTTGTCATTCAGTGGAACTGTTGTTTGTTTGTTTGTTTGTTTTTTGATGGAGGAGGAAGGAAAACACAGAACCAGCTATTATGAGGAATGAGGATGTCTCCCTCCATCCCAGGTCTTGTGTTAATTTATCTATAGGGAAATTAGAAGAGTTAATTCCGAAGGGAACTCACAGGAAGCCACATATTCAGGAAGGCGCCAACTTCGTCAGGAATGAGGAGGAAAGGAAACATTATGAGAAGTAAAAGATGATTTTGTTAATGAGAAACTGTAAATTATAAAATGCAGGCATGAACTATTTGGGGGTGACAACTTGAACTGGAAACTGACATAAGGAGAGTTGTATGATAATGAGATTATTGATCATCCCCCATCACCTGAAAGATTTGGACTGCCAATTTTGAATGAAGGCAGTGGAGTGGGAATGAAGAAGGAATTACAATTTAGAGCCTCTCTCGAGACTGTTGGTAAAAATTCTGAGCATGTCTTCTTCTTAAGCATGCGAAGCCTGAGTAGTGAGAAGGTGGCTGAAGTCAGGGTCTACTGGAGAGGTATTCAGAGGCTTTCTTGGACCTTGCTGTGGAAACAAAGCTCATAAAATCCTGTCAAGCCTCTGTCTCCCTTCCAGGGTTGGGGAAAATTTCCCGAATTTTAAATCCAGTTGCTTCCACCTCCTACCTTTAAGTTCTTTTTTGGGTACTGTCTTGCATAGTCTTCCCTCAATTGCACCTTTACACTGGCTTCCTAACATGATTATGAAGAAAGAAAATTAATTCTATTAGCCAATCAATTTTTATTTCTTTCCAGATCACCCTGTTGCATTTCACCTGTTTGTCTCCTTTGTATCTCCTTTGTCCATGCAGTAACTAGTTTATAACTGCTTTTTAATAAACATTTATTGAATGCTTGAGTGCTTCTTTTACCTCATCATCTAATACTTGTACAGTAACCCAGAATATCTAAGTTGTGAACATGAATAATAAAATGGGCTACATGTTAGCCAAGGAAATTAAAATATGTGATGCGGAAATTCATTGTCAAGGCAGAAAAATCATTGTATGTCAAAAAATACAGATTTTTTTCTCACGTAAGTAAATAGTAATGGCAGGTTGGAGGTGGCAGCTTTATGCTCCTTTGGGTATACACACAAGTTCTCTAAAGAATTTGGAATTGTCTTAAGAGATATCTTCAAGGTTCATTTTCTTCCCCAATGTGCAAGACTTATGCAGTATTTTGGTAATAAAAGACATTTTATAATTGAATGTGTTTTAATGAGGCTTTAATTGCATTTTAGAAAATAATAAAGAACAGCCCCCATAGATGCTAATAATGCTTAGTTGTGTTTTTTCCAAGGGCTCAGAAGATTTCAATCTTGTTTTAATAAGTAATCCATTTTCTACTCATGCATCATATAAATTAGATTTAAATAGATAAGGTGCATATTTTTCATCTGCACCATTTGAGACTTGCAGCTGTGCTATTGAACTGACATTATATATTATGGAAATAGAGTCTGAATTTTAAAATATCACACAAATATTTTAATTGACAAAAATATTTTTCATATGCACACTCACACACACACTCAACTTAGAATGGTAATTTGAAGTGTCTTTTTCTACACGAAATCTACACATATGCATATTCTTTCCAAAAATTAATTGGCAGTTTATAAAATGTGAGCTGAGGGATTGAAGCATAGAAATGTAGGGACAAAAATCTTAGTTGTTACTGTATTAAGTATATATTTAGCCAGTAGGCTTTGTCACAGCTGTGCCAATTGGTACAATACTGAAATATTTTAGTAGAGGAGAGAAATGGTCACTGGTTGAGTCCTCAAATCCCCCTCCCAAAGAGGCCCCATCCACCCCCAGTGCTACCAGAGAATGCCCCAGCTTTCAAACAGCCCTGCCTGGTTCATTCACTCCATTCACATACTTTAGAGTTAGGCTAGTTTTGATTCTGTTTGGTCAGTGCTCATTAAAGCTTTTGAATATCATCATTGATTTTATAGGAGATATGAAAGAAAAGCAAAATTATATTTAATGGGGTCCCATTATCACCACGGTTTTCATACAGATTCTAGTAGCATTAAAGTTTCTCCGTTAGGTCCAGAAGAGACTCTTCAGTAACTTGATGTTACTGACTCCTCTGCTTTGTACTATGTATTGTGTCTAATATGCCTTTCTAATGAGTACAACATCACAAGAGTTTATAGATGCAAGAAGTCAGGAAATTCTATGATCCAGGTAATGGAATGAAGACCTTTTCTTTTTCTTCTCAAAGTTCGTGAGACTAAGCTGCCAAGGGCAAGATCAAATTGGAGCATAGAAAGAAACCTAAAGAGAATGTCTGATGGTGCAGTTATCAAACAAATGGGAGAGAATCTAGCACTCCCAAGTGGGTCTCCTCAAACCTGTGTTTAGAACAGCAGGTTTGGGTGCATAGGGTGGGAGGAAAAGTTGCTTTGACCCTGTTTTGTATCATAGTGAAGATGGAGATGGGGCAGAAATACACATTCTTGTCACTTTGTAGGTGTTGTAAACATTTTATTATTCCATTGCTTGATCTTCCCACTGTTAACTGAAAGAAATTGAAACAGTTGGCTCTATAGGACATTGTCTTTTAGAACTAGAAGAGCTTACTTTAAAATTTGTAATATGTTTATAAGAAAAAAACATTTAAGAAGAGGCAAGATATTTATGAAAAAGGAAGGGTAATTAATGTATTAAGAATGATTTGCCCTACCAGTTATTAGAACATGAAAATTAATCATAATGATATCTGCTATCTTGTGCAGCAGGTTAAGTGACAAACTCTTTGATATTTTATGGTGCCACTTCTTAAGGATTATCTCTGTTTGAATGGAGGTCAAGATATGACCTGCTTTAGGCTGATGTAATAACTCTAGGTCCAGTCAGTGACACTCCCAGGAAAAAGAAGAGGAATGCTGCTTCTCTGAGTAGATGTTGAATGGTTTTTGTGTGGAGTTACTTTTACCAAAAAAGAGACTGAGGTATCAACTCACAATTTTTTTATATTATTGTTCAGTAAATTTATTATTTTGCATTCTAAATAAGAAGAATTATAAATCAAAATCCATGCATTCACCATTGAACTCACCAATTCAGACGTCTGTGTTCTCTTCTCAGTTCAACATCCTTATTGCCCATTTTTCCTGTCAGAAGGAAAATGCACACTTTAATTGAGATTTACTGTTTAAAGACATTAAAAATGTTTTTTACTCTATATAGATTTATTCCTAAGGAATACGTTATTTTTTATATATTTTAAAACTTTATGTAGCTGGTACAGTGCTCTCTGACTTCTGGAAATTGCATTTTTCGTCCCCCAAAACTGATTTGAGTGACATACATGTTGATGTGTGTGACTCTGTTTCATTTAATCTGCTATTGCATTCCATTATATCCATTCTTTCATTGTTGCACACCTATGAGAATGTCCCTAGTGTTCACTCATAGGAGTAAAGATTTAGTGGTAATAAAATAAATGATGCTTTCAAATTCAATAGATCTTGTCCAAGAGTTTTCAAGGATGACTGTACTAAATCACATTGCATTAGCAGTTTATGAGCTTCCCATTATTGTACAAGCAGTGCCACATACACTGTTTTCGGATTTTTAAAGAGCCAACTATATCTTGGATATGAAATTTTATCTCTGTCATTTTAGTTTCTATTTTCCTGATTCATTTCACCTATTTATTGATTATTTAGGTTTATTTTCCTATATATAGTTTTGTCATGTATTTTATCTGTTTTACTATCATATTTAACCTGTTGATTTGTAAAAGTTCTTTACATATTATTAAGTGAATTAAATATATGCATGGATAATCATTATTATTAACACCAATCTTTTGCAATATATTCTTCCAAAACGTAACTATCTTTATTCTTTTATGGTGTCTTTTGATACCCAAAGTTTATAATTTAATGTTGCCAAAGTTTAGGTATCTTTCTGTATTATTAATACTTTTTATAAAGAAGTCCCCTTGTAATTTATTTGTATTTTTGTCATTTATTGTGTTTATTGTATTAAGGCATATATCCAGTAGAAACTGAATTTTCTTTGTGATGTGAGGTAAGGATTTTTTTTCCCCTCATGGATGATTAAACATTTCTAGTTATCCCTTACCCATTGCTGTGCAAGGCTACTTTTAAGCCCCTGTTTAGGCCTGGGTTCGTAAGCTCTCTCTCTTGTGTCCTGCTGATCTATTTGTTTATTAGTGAAGCAAATAATTGGGATCCTCTAGACTTTACAGGTTTGCTCTGGCAGAGACAGTTCTTAACCAGTCAGCTTAGTTTGGATTTCTGGGTATGTTTGCTGGTAATGTTCTTGGGCAGGTGGGGCCTCCGATTATGGTCTGTTTTGAAGAGAGGCAACAGTTAAGCTCTTAGGATGGGAATGGGGATAGTGTGCCACTGGCTGAGAACCTCTGGACAGGACTTCTGGCTCTGTTACCTCCCCTAGTGATGCTGTAGGGCAGGCTCCAGAGATGGCTGAATTCTCTGGCCAGGCCGACTAGATGACTGAGACTGGGTACTATTATCAGTAGTGGATGAGGCTCTGAATTAGCTTCCCTGCCCTGACTGGGCAGCAGGGTGAGATCCAGGGCCTGTACAGCTCGCTGTTTGGGGACCCACACTAGTCCGGATTGTGCACTGAATTCCCTGGTCAGGTGAGGCTAGCAATTTTGCTGTGCAGATAGGGGAAGATACAGGCTACTCTCTGTTCAGGTGCCACTGTATGGAGGGATGTTGATGGGGCAATGCAGCTTCCTGTGTGCTCGGGTCAGATTCCGTGATCAGATAGGCTGAAGGCTGTATTCAGCAATGAGCAAGGCTATAAATTAGATTCCCTACCTAGGCACAGCAAGAGAAGCAGCTCTAAAGCCAATAAAGCTTTTTGTTGTCTTAAGTCAAGCTGACCCACACCCTAAATTTCCTGACTGAACAGGCCCATTGGCTTTGCACTGCAATTTTCAGGTCTGCCTGCGTCTTTTTCTCTAGTGCTGCTGGGCCAAATGGTTTCCAGGAGTTGTCTCCATCCTTTCTGGTCAGGTGGGTCCGGAGACACTCTCCACAGTGGGTGAGGCTATGTCAGCTCTCTTGCCTGGGCTGGAGAGGGAGTGGCCACTCCAGGCTACCCTCAACTTCCCAACAGGCTCTCACATTAAGAGGGGCCAGGAGTTACCCTCAACCTTGGCTATAAATTAACCCCCTCGCCTGTCTGTAGCAAAGGGATGCCCCACTCTCAGTACCGGCTTTGCTTTGTGGGTGGTCAGCCCTGCTCGCCTCTTCTCCTCTCAAGCACCACTGGACTTATGGCTTTTAGGAGTTGTCAGCAGCCCTTCTGGTAAGCTGGGGCTGGAAGACACTCTCCACAGAGGGTGGGGCTGTGATTCAGCTCCTTGCCTAGACATGGCCAACCCTGGGCCGTGGGGCCAGCAAAACCTTTCATCTGAAGATCCTTAATAGGGCAGATCTACACCCCACCGAGTTACCTGGTTAGAGTGCACCCTCAACTTGGTTCCGCAGCTAAGCAAAGCCTCTGATTGAGATTACTACTTGGACACTGCAGGTGTGAACTCAACCTTGCAAGTTTTTACAAGCCCCTCCCCCTTCTCCATCACGTTCAGATTCCTCTGCATTCCTTGTGGTGCAAGATCAGAGTTCAAGCACTTGCAAAGTGACCCACAGTGGTGGAGAGGGACTGGTTGTCCCCTCTGGGTTCTCTCTTTCCACTGGAGGAGCTGGAGGCTCAGGGGAGAGCTCTCTGCATCATGCCGTGATGGTCTGGGGAGAGGGGCAGTGCAGTCAATATGCAGCCACTTCTCTCAGCTCCTAATGCAGTCTGTCCTGGGCTCTGTGGTGCAGGGAATGCTTCAGCCTCAACCCATGTTCTAGGATTCTCTCAGTGGTGTCTTGGTCTTGAATAGTTGTTAGTGGTTCTCCTCGTGTGAGGGGAGCAAAGTCAGGAACAATTTAAATCATCATCTTGGTGAGGTCATGTCTCCTGAAATGTCTTTTTATGGGGTTGAAAAGTGTCCTCTAAGATCTCATTTGCTAAGGGTTTCATTGTTTATTTTAACCACATTGCATTTTTGAATATTATCAAAATATATATTTCTGTTTCTCTGCCTTGAGTAGTCATTTGTTTCTTATCCTGTTAATTTTATAAATTACATTAATGTGTGTATATATATGTGCTTGTGTGTGTATAAAATAACTTACTGTTTGTTGCAAGTATGTTCATAAGTAAGATTGGATGGTAATTTACTTCTCTTTAATATCTTTATCTGATTTTCATTACAAGGTACATTACCCTCATAAGTATTACTGGGAAGTGGGATCTTTCAGGTCTTTTCTCTTGTTATATTCCATAGAACAGTGTGAAATTATACACCAATGAATATGATAAATAAACTCGGATTATAAATTCTTAGTGGAGACATTTTTCTCAATGTGAGAACAGTTCTGAAACCTACATTTGGCTTATTTTCTCCATTTTCTGTGCAATAGATTTTTTTTTTTACAGCTGTTTTTTTCCAGAGGGTGTTTCTTTAAGGGACCTTGCAATGTACAAGTCTCAATTCCACTCCCCCTTTCCCACTCTGTGTGCTGACACGAAGGTACCTGCCCTTAGCTGCTTAAAAACTTAAAGCTCTGGGTCTTGCTATCAGTGAATGCTACCAGGAGAGCCCCGGCTCCTTCCTTGCTCACCCACTTCAGTTTTTATGTCTTGAACCTTTTCAGTCTAGGCAGTTTTACATATAAACATGCAATTAAAATGATGTTTGTTATATTTATGCAGCAACTTTAGGTGTTTTGCTGTGGGGGATTTTCTCAGACATTTAATTTTTGCTATGGTGAAAAAGAGAGATCCCACATAATTTTAAAGATTCATAAATTTAGTTGTAAAGACCATTTTGAAAATGTTTTAGAGAAGAAAAAGTATCTTACGGGTATATGAGAAACTTTCACCATTTATGTTTGTTTTAAGTCTTTTAACAATATAGCATAATTGTTACATTATTTCATTTGAGTGACCTAATTACTAAGGAATGTTTATATTTTTCACATGCAGTAAGCTTTGAAAAAGAAAAGCTTTCATCATTTTAGAAGAAATGGTAGTTAAATGATATTTGATTA
Organism: Camelus bactrianus; assembly: GCF_048773025.1. Taxonomy (NCBI): domain Eukaryota; kingdom Metazoa; phylum Chordata; class Mammalia; order Artiodactyla; family Camelidae; genus Camelus; species Camelus bactrianus. The sequence continues at coordinate 40,360,629 of NC_133540.1, forward strand.
CAACCACAGCATTAAGAAACAATTCTATAAAACCCAAAATCAAAAGAAAAGAAAAATTAGAAGGTATTACTAAAGCTGAAGACTCAGAAGTAATTTTAGAAATGCGTACCCACAGTTCTCTTTGGATATTTATCTAGTAGAATAAAACAAGAAGTTAATGACTTTGAGGGACCAGACCACTCATTACTCACTCGTTTAAAACTTTTTTGATTTGTTTCTCTAGTGCCTAACTCAGTTTTTGAGATATAGCAATACATAAGAAAGACAAAATATGTTCCCTCGTTAAGCTTGCCTATGTTATGATAAACAAGGCTGAAAATCAGTTAGTAAAAATATAAAATATAAATAAAACTCATGTAGTGAAAAGTGCTAGGAAGGAAAAGCAGAGCAGGCAGCCAGAGGGATGGGAGCAATTTTAAAATGTTTGCCAAGGAAAGCCTCTTTGGGACATGTCATTTTTAGCAGAGACATGATGATGTGAAGGAAAAAGCCATTATGAAATCTGGGGAAGACGTGTTCTAAAGATATAAAAATGAGAGCAGAATGAGCCTGATGTGTTCAAAAGACATTGGCATTGGCAGTGTGGTTGGCATGTGAGAGCCTGGGAGAAAGTGGTGAATACTGAGTGGGGAGAGGAAGGCAGGGGTCAGATCAGATATCGGCTTTCGGGTGGGCTGTCCGCATAATTCACTGCTCTACAAGGACAGTTTTGAACAACAACAGACATAAACCATGACTGTCCCAGGTATTCCAGGTCACATTGCTGCACTGACTACAAACAAGATAGGGAATTTGTATTTTACCCTACGTGTGATAGAAAAACTTCCGAATGCTTTCTGTGGAGGATTCATGTAAGCTGATTTGTACCTAAGAGTCCACTCTGGGCTTTCCCATTCATTTATTTTATACTTTGGAACTGAATATGTAGGAAAAGACCTGAGACAGCATGAGAGGAAACAGTGAGACCGATTAAGAGGCCACCTGGGCCATTCAAGAGGGAGAAGATGGCTGTTCAGGGTAGGAGGGGAACCGTGATTACTTGCAGATTTGGAAGTGTCAAGAATCTTCAGAAGGAGCAAGTAATAAACTTACTTTAGTAATGAAATAAATATTTGTGTGTGTGTGTGTATGTATGTATGTATATATATTTGTTCAAGTATAGGTAATATGAAACTACAATGTTTTAGCTAGCTATGGACTCAAGGTTAATAACGTTTATTTTTTTAAGGTACAATAATTATTCTGCAGATTAAAAGCAATCGTGTTACTACTATGGCCTTTATATTGTGTAATGTCATTTTATGTTTTTCCTTTTAACTCATAAGAAGATTAAGGATATTTGATACACTGGAAACAGCATGAACTCTGGAGCTAGCCATCGTTTACATTGTGTGTCTGTCACTTGCAGCTGTGTATTTTTTACACATTCCCTAATTTTCCTGAGCCTCAGTTTATATAAGACAATCTATATAAGCTGCAGTGTGGTTAAGAGGATTTAAAGAGCTGACAAATTTAAAGAACACAATATAGAGACTGTTTCATCCTAAACTCCCCAGAGAATGGTAACTATTTGTTGTCATCTTCATCATCATCCTCATCATTATCACTTTACTGCTCATTGAGATCTGGACCATGATGTTTCTGTCAGGGCCAGGTTTTGAAAATGGATATTGTATTCATCCAAGTAAATGAATAGGATTCTTATAAAAGTATCCACCAACTCAGCTTCTTGAAGACTCCTAAAAATAGAAGTTAGTAATTTTAAGTTTTAAATCAGAGCTATTTATATAGAATTTTCCATAGGATTTTTTTTAAAGGAAAAAGGGTGTGAATTACCTTGAATTACCTTGCCTATTCTGCTTTTTATATTACTAAGTGCTAAGAAAGAGAGAGAGAAAGAGTGCACAAAAGGGAGATGGGGATGAGCAATTTTATTATTCCTGTTATTATTATTAATATTGGAGAATGGCATGTTTATAAAAAGTGTTTCCATATTCCTTAGTGTATTGAATCTTTATTAAATTCAGTAAAGTAGTATTTATATTAATTATTATTTATTTTATTATATAGTAACATTTCAACTATTTTATGAAACAGGACAAATAATCATAGAGATTAGCTAATCTGTTCAGGATTATACAGTAAATTAATGATAAAAGTTGCATAGCAGTGTATGTTATATAGTCTCACTTAAACTCTCAATGTTATTAAGTCACAAATAAGAGCCATATGGGTAATAAGGCTTGGTTTCTTTATAAAATTTTATGTAATTAAAAAATGCTTTATCAATTCTATTTCTTTATTTTAGAGTCTACCATACTTCTACTATGTTTAAATAAGAATAGTTTTTTTTCTCAACTTTGACCCAATATCTGTAATACTTCAAACCACATCAAGAATTAGGCCTGAAACAAAGGTCATAAAGCTGGATGACTGGAAACCTAGTGACATAGCTTTCCTATGATACTATTTTTAACCTCAAAAAAATTGGATGTCTTGATTTTTCAGCTTTTTATGAAAACTACAAAATGATATGTTACCACACATACATATGTATGTCAAATTACATGAGGTACATAGATTGCCAGCTAATAAATTAGACATATGAATATTAATATTCACAAAAAGAAATAGTTATATTTTGACCACTATATATCTGGCTTTAATTTACTTACTGAAAAATAGTAAACAGAACACTGCTTCTGAGGACCATTCACATTTTATGGGATATATACATACACATACATATACTCTTCACTTTCCTATTCTCATATTTTTCATCAAGTATCTACTGAGGAATCAATTTATATCTCTGAAAATCTTTAATAACCTGAATGTGTATGTTCAAAAATCCTTCACTTCGTCTCCAATTTTTAGTATTTTTAGTTCATTGCGATTATATTTATAAAATAAATAATAATATATAATCTAATCAAAGAAACTTAAATTGATGTGTATTTTATAGTTTTTAATCCCTTTCAAATGTTAAGAATGGAGAAAAATAAAATTCAAATAACCATTTTGTAGAAGTAAAATATTAATGCTACCAATCTTCATCAGAATAAAATTTACTCTGGAAAAATTAAAATATAATACATATATTACACTAGGAAATATAAAATTGGAATTCCATTTTAGGTAAAATATTGTTTCACTGTGAATTATTAGAGCATTAAAATGCTGAAATGCATTATGTTTAAAGTATGAATAATATTCTATCTTTAAATTTTGTGGTATTTTTCAAAAAAGTATTTTAACTCAAAGTTAGGATATTTCTTTGTCAAGATCAAACTGACTAAACTTTATCCTTGTGGAGATGAGGTCCTGATAGAGTGTGACTTAAAGAGCACATAGTGCAGTCTCTCCCAAGGTTCTGAATAATCTGCCTTTTTTTTGGTAAAAGTAACTGTCTTCTATCATATATATATTGAGTTTATTTATGAAATTGAGGGTGAAATTGATTTATAATAATGATATCTCTTTTGGCCTTAAACCATCTTAAAGTAAGTTTTAACACATCACTTTTCCATCTGTCATAATGATAATATCATATTCTCTCTAATACTGACTGAAAGTTAACTTTAACCTTCACATCATCTCAATTTGTATTATTTTTAAAGAGGAAAAAGAAGAGGTAAAAACTGTATATGTGAAAAGATACCTTTCGGAATTTTGTTCTGAAAAATAATATTCATTTAAAAATTTTGGCAAATTGTCCTCTGAGTGAAAATAAAATATTCTTTTAAAGTGCAAATGATCATAAATAAGATGCTAACTTGCTAAAATACAAAGTGTAACACAATTCATTTGTATTTATATAATTAATTCAATGGCAAATTATATGACCTAGTTTCATGTATGCAATTAGCAGTTCAACTAAACCTCTTACTCTGAGTTACTGGAAATATATTGGTGCCCATGAGAACCAGCGGGGAACTGTCTATTCTGTTTGCCTTAATAGCAGGTTATGATCAGCTTTAGGATATTTTCATTCATTTAGTAATTTATCAACTTTTGAGAACAGTAAAACTATATCTAATACACTGCATAAATCACCACCTCATTTCTAATTAGTAGTAAATAACAGACAAGAAATAAAAGTGATTCTTTTTTTTCCCCTCTCTCTTAAATTCCTAAGTTAAACTTAATTGGTGAAGAAGCATAAAATAAATGAGTTTTTTTTCCTATAAATGAAAAATGATCACTTTATTTTTAACTTATTTTTATGATGGAAGAGTTATTTGATCTTTTGCTCTATTGGTGCAGGTTTAAGGGAGAAGATTTATACCAGTACCCAGTACTTTGACTCATATATTAAGCTAATTTTTACATCTCAATTGCATACTTAATAGGAGAAATAGGTGGGATTTTAAATTTTGAACTTAATGTTTAATAACTTGAAAATATTCAAAAAATATGAATTAGTCACAATATTTAAACAAAGAAATTGAAATTAGATTTGAATGAGATAAAACATATTTCCTAACCCTCTGTATTATCACAATTCTATTTTAGTAGTTTTTTTACCAATAATATTAATGTAGTTTTCAGGATTTTTTCTGGTTTTGTAAACCAGATACACATCTTTTTGTAATTAAAAAGTTGGCAACAATGTTACATTTTAATGGCATGTTTGTAATTCTTAAAGACTTTATGTTTGATATTTCCCTCCTAAAACCTGAAACAGGTATTTTTACACAAAATTTAGTTGATTTATATTAAAGAAATGTTATAATTATTTAAATGTAAATTATTTGTTATTAGTCATAAATTCACCCAAATTGTTTACTTATGTTTTACCTTAATTGATAAGTATTTCATATTTATTCATCATAAATGAGATAATGAACATATGTTTCTTCTATGGTATTAAACACTATCTATCTGAATGTCAGCAAAAATTATTTATTTCAGGAAATATATTGCTACCTCATAAAACTAAATGATGGCTTATTTATATTTATTAAGGCTAATTAAGTACACAAATGTTAATTCACTCAATGGTGAATTATTTCTCTTTCAGTAGTTTTTAATCATTTTAATACTTTATAACTGGAAGATAATTTTTCCATTTTTCAAATACAGTTGTGATCATCAAAAGTAAACTTATTAAATGGTTTGATTTAGCTCCATCCAGAAACATGCATTCTATTCTCAGCCACTCAGTATCATAAGAGATAAAGGAAATTCAAACATAGAAGATGCATTTAACCTTTCCTCTTATTCTCTCAAATTTTGTAGTTTCCTAATTTGATATTTTGTAGATGTCAAGCATCTAACATTCCCACCCCACCCCAATACTCGAATTTTCTGTATGTGTGTTATCTTGGAGGGAGAGTGTCTGCTATCCAAGGCGTTAGGGACCAGATCCATTCCCACAGCCCCACTTTCACTTCCTGGTGACCAGATGCATTATTGTATTCAGCCATCTGATACTCCTCAGAACTACTCTCTGCCACCTACCTACACATTGGTCAGGACTTAGTGAAGAAAGGATGTTACAGACTGTGAGCAAGTGTTTCTGTCCCTGGCCTTGGATGCAATTCCTGATGCCTAGACTTCGGAACATTCTTAATTCTTATATTTTCTCCAAGTCTGTACTTCCAAATGATTATCCATCTGGGACTCTGTGATAAATGCCAAGTGAATTCCACTTTTGTGTAAAGTAGCCTAAATGACTTAGTGTTGTATTTTAGTAGTTTGCCAACAAGTGCCTTTTTGACTTGTATTTTTTTCATATTTTATATTTAATATTGAGACATAATTTTTCTCTCAGTCTATTTTATCTCTTTGGAGCTTTGCCCTTTTTGGGGGAAAAAAAAGTCCTGATTCTGCAAAGGGTTTCAAAAATATTGTAGTTTTGAGAAGGTATAGATTTTTTTTTTTGAGATTTAATTACTTTAGTAACTACTATTCTGGCTTCTATCACCTGTTTTATCTTCATCTCTTGAACTTCATAAAAAGAGTCAGTAAAATAATGCCATTTGCAGCAACTTGGAGGGACCTGAAGATCATCATTCTAAGTGAAGTAAGCCAAAGAAAAAGAAAAACACCATATGTGGAATCAAAAAAAAAAAAAAAAAAGACACAAATGAACTTATTTACAAAACAGAAACAAACTTATAGACATAGAAAACAAACTTAAAATTACCAGGGGGTAAAGGAATTGGAAATTTTGGGGAAGGGATAAATTGGGAGTTCAATATTTGCAGATACGGACTACTATGTATAAAATAGGTAAATAACAAGTTTATACTGTATAACACAGGGAACTATATCCAATATCTTGTAGTAACCTATAATAGAAATGAATATGAATAGGAATATGTGTATATACATGTATGACCGAAATATCACGCTGTACACCAAAAACTGATACAAAATTGTAAACTGACTATACTTCAATTTAAAAACAACAACAAAAAAAACAGAGTCAGAATGAGACAGGAGGAAAGAGGGCAGGGCATAACCATTGAAGGAATGACACAGCAACTGAGGAAAGAACAAATTGGTTAGAACCAAGATGGTGGAATATTTGACTTCTAGTAGACCCTGAGCCTCATGGCACATCCACAGGAGCCATGACAGTTCCTAGGTTGACCATAAAAGGTTGAAAGTGGGCGTGGTCTATTTTCTGGAAATCCACGCCCCTTCTCCAAAGTAGTTGTAATAACCCTCCTACTCATTAGCAAATGAAATTACTGAGTCCATAAAAGCTAATAACCCCAAACCTCATGGTCTGTCTCTCTCTCTTTCTTGCCTTCTCAGACAGCTTGCACTCTGTCTATGGAGTGTGTATCTCCCTGAATAAATGTACTTTCACTTTACTATGGCTTGCTCTTGAATTCTTTCCTATGTAAGCAAGAACCTATTCTCCAGCAACAAGATGATATGTACTCTTTGGTTATAAATTATTTTTCTTATCATTACACATATAAGCTTCATTCCTATTGTTCAGTGTGGCAGTAGTTGTTTATATTTTATTTCTGTGTCATATTTGATTGTATAGCTATACCATTGTTATATTGTCTACTTTTAAGGAGTATTCAGTTGTTTTGGGAAAAATTTTAAATACAGTTGCTTTGAACAGTCTGTACCTATTTTGGAGGGGGTAAACATTTGTGCTATTTACATAGATAGATGACAGATAGATAGATAGCAATATAATATTTGTGTATACTACATAATATATATTTGAAAGTCCTTAGTGAAGAAGAAAAGAGGAAAATGCTTAGCTTCATGTGGATTATTAATTTAAAAAAAAGTTTGCTGAAGTGGTTTTTATCAATTCATATGCCCACCAAAAAAATGTGTAATTTTACAGGTGTTAGACATTCTTGCCAATACTTGGTATTATTAACAAGGTATTAGTTCTTTTAATTTTCTAGTGATATCTCATTGTGATTTTAATTTGAGTAATAGCCATTTGCTATTTCTTAATTGAAATACCCATAGAATTTCTGGCCCATTTTTAAATTGAGTTTTTTGTCTTATAATTATTGAGTAACATCTTTATTTTTATGTTTTTTTTTATTTTCAAAAATTTATTGAAGTATAGTTGACTTATATTAATCTCAGTTGTATAACACTGTGATTTGATATTTTTGTAGATCACATACCATACAAAGTTATTATAAAATATTGACTATATTCCCTGTGCTGTACATTACATCCCTGTAACTTGTTTACTTTATAACTGTAGTTCATACCTCTAAATCTCCTTCACCTATTTTGTTCCTCCAACCACTTCCTCCCCATTAGTAAGCACTAGTTTGTTCTCTCCGTCTATGAATCTGTTTCTATTTTGTTACATTTGTTCATTTGGTTAGTTTTTGAATCCACATATAAGTGAAAACATAAAGTATTTATCTTTCTCTGTCTGACTTACTTTACTAAACATAAGACAGATCCATCCATGTTGTTGCAAATGGCAAGATGTTTCTTTTTTGTGTTCCATATAATAAATCTTTGCCTAGCCCACCAAGCTCTTAGGAATAATTTCTTAACGTTTTTTCCTAGAAGTTTTCTAGGAAAAAAAATGAGACTAACCAAGTGTGTATTTTCCCCCAAAGGGAGCTTGCTATTTTAAAATAAAATTGTAATTAGCATGCAATTATTAATTGTAAATTATATTAACAAACTAAAAACGGGTATCTATATAATCATCTTATTTGTTAAAAAAAGCATTCAGCAAAATTCAACATCCATTCCTGGTTCAAACAAATAAACAACTTTCATCAAAATAGAAATAGAAAGACAATTTTTTAAGTGCCTAATAAAGAACAGTTAGGAAAAATCCTGTAGCTAACATCATACTGAAGGTAAGAAATGAATTGTTTTCCCCTAAGGTCAGGAACATGACAAAGATGCCACCTTTCATGACTTCTATTTAACATTGTACTGACGTTCTAGCCATTGCAATCAGGCCATAAAATGAAATAAAAGTCACTCAGTATGGAAAAAGAAAATGAATAAAATATTTTTATCTGTAGGCAGCATGATCACCTATGCAGACAATCTGAAGTACCTAAAAAAAAACCTGCTAGAACTAATTAGTGAGTTTAGCAAATTTTAAAGGACATAAGATAAATCCAACTATCAATTGTATTTCTATTTGCTAACAATGAACAACTGGAAATTAAAGTAAGAAAAGAAAATAGCATTTACAATAGCACAAAAAAGAAAAACACTTAGGGAAATCTGACAAAACATGAATGAGGGTATGCTGAGAACAATAAAACATAATTGAGAGTAACCAAAAAAAAAAAAAAAGACCTAAACAAATAGAGAAGTATATCTTGTTCATAGGTTAGGAGTCTCAATATTATTAAGATGTCAGTTCTTCCCAAATTTGTCATGGATTCAACAAAATCTCAATGAAAATCCCATGTGCTCACATATGTTTAGCTTTTCTGCTCTGCTCATAGCTAGGTTTAAGGGCTTCTCAACATGTCCTTCCTTTGTCCTTGGTAGACGTTGGAAGGTCTATTTCACCTTAAAAGGTGTATCTTATTACAAATTAAATTAATATGGTTTTATTACACATCAGTTACTGAAGTTTCTTTGTATCCTAAATGGTCTAGTCATTAAGTCCATTCATTTATCACCCTCGTGCTTTAATACAATGATAGTTGAGCTACAGGAGAAAACACTCAATGATCCAAGAAGAAAACACTTTGTGACTTGACAACTTAAAATATTATATTGCTATATCACTCCAAAATGTCTGAGTCTATGTTTGATCTAAATATCTGAAAAGGGAATGAATATATGGAAATGTGACCAAGAATGCCAAGGAGTTAATACAAGCCATACCCACTTCTTCCAAAAGAGCAAAATTCACTAATAGTCTTTCACATTTTCACAGGCTAAAATATTAGAGCTAAAGTGAAATATAATGACCTTTTTGATAGGCATTATGATGCTTTATGATGAACTGACTTGGTTAGGCTGAAGTTCCTAGATAGTCAAGCACTAAACTGTGTATTCCTGTGAGGGGATTTTGCAGATTTATTAAAGTCTCTTGTAAATGAACTTTCAATAAGTATCTTACCTTTGATGTGCCTGACTTAACTAACTGGAAGGTCTTAAATGCAGGGCAGAGGCTTTTTAAGGAGAGAAATTTTTTACCTATTGTGCACAACAGCTTTGGGTCATTCCTGTGGGGTCCATCCTGTTCATTATCTTCCCTTCTTGATCTGCCCTATAAAGTTCTGAATTCCTTAGCTGGCTCCACAACTGCTTATGTCAGTTCCTTGTAATAAGTCCACGTACAGTTGACCCTTGAATAATATGGGTTTGAACTGCATGGACCCACTTATACACAGATTTGTTTTCCATAAATCCTACAGTTCTACATGATCCACAAGGTTGAATTTGCAGGTGCAGAACCCGGGTATAATAAAATTTTACTGGCTCTGCTTCTCTAGTTGAATCTTGACAGATACAGACATGAAGCTTCTCCTGACATCTGCATTAAGACTTTATTTTATTTGAATATGTTCTAATGAACCAGAATTCCTGTAAAAATCAAAATGGCCATTCCAAAGACTACCTCCTGTGTTATATTCCCTCATATATCTAGTGATTCATTAATGAATTTCCTCATTTACCCTATATTTTCTAGGATTTAGATATGCTACCAAGAACTCAGACTTCAACTGGAATTGGGGGAAATTGAAAAGATTTGAGTATTTAAAATACCTGTAGCTATATTTTTCTAGCTATCATAAGACTCTATAGTAATATGATTAGCATAGGTGTCAACTTTTATCAAAGAAACTGGCAGAAGATGGCACATACAAACGTTTTGATCTGACTGAGGGCAGAAAAGAATATATCAAATAATTTCAGAATCAGAGTACATGTAAATAATTTCAGAATCAGAGTACATGTAATTAGAATTTTTAACAATGATGGCTGAATTATTATTTATGTTAAGGTTGGTTCCTTTTTAAAGCTAATTCTTGTTCTTCTCCAAAATGAAAAAATTACTAATATATATTGTTCTGAAAAAATCCTTAGTTGCTATCCAGTATCTTTTTTACTTGACTTTTTAAAATAATATATGAGTAACATAATATGATTCTTCAGATTGAACCAAATCTGAGGTCTTTACTATATGCAAAGTTCTATAACAAATATTGTAAAGATATCAAAATGTATTTGTAATGCAGGGTCTTATAAAGTGGTTATTTTCTCTGAAAGTAGTTTTCTATTTTAATGCAGTTGTTGTTACTGAGATATACGCATCAGTTATCCATTCATGAATATCTACTCTCATGAATATGTTAACTACCAAAACCTCTAGTACTGTCTATATCAAATGTTGAATTAAGGTCTATACACAATAAATTTAACAAAGTCTCTGTAGAACTTAAATCATCATCCACTAATTCATACAAAGTTATACATTGCACATATAATCTTTCTAATCAGAAACATAATAAATCCAAGTCAATGCATTTGGCAGAGTATACTTTATAAACTAAACAAAAATGACATTATCTACATCATATTAATATAAACTTAAATCACACTGAAAAATGTATAAACCTTTGAAATGATTCAGATGATGACAATAAAAAGCTAGTGGCTTTTAGAGCTTCTCATAGCACTATTAAAATGGATAAGATGCAATACAAAGCAAACTTTCAAAATAATTTCAAAATTATATATGATATGCCATCCAGGTAATTATGATATACCACAATTAATTTAAATGTTGAAGTTTTCATACCATGTCATTAAAACAAACAAAGACTAGACTCAATGGAACTTATTATTTTGAATAATTTTATCAAGAAACAAGTAATTCATGGAAAGAAACAGAACTAAGAAACTTTTGGGCATCTGTCTGAATCATAGTTTATTTAATTTCCTGTTACTTCAGAGAATTATATGTCCTGATAAAACCTATGTTGGAATTATGACATCAAAGGAGTAAAGTTACCTATGTGAGGTCATTTGAAGAGGCCCAAATGCTGTGCCAAACCTAAACATTACCCTCTTCCCCACTAGTTACATCTTACAGCATTGTTTTAAGTTTCAAAAATGGAAAAGACAAATCATACAGAAACTCACTTTTAAAATCATATATTAACCAGAAGGAGGAAAAGATGGTCAACTAATCTCCCATTGGACAGGGTACCTCAGATAATTGCATTAAATTAAGAAGTTGCTGGTTTTGAAAGTTAAGAGAAGGTGTGATGTTTAACGTCTTAGGGAAGATGAACAAATAGGGTGAGTTAGATCAACAGGCAGAAAACAGTGTACAGCTTGAAGTATACTGATGGGGAAATAAAGTGGAAGCAAACTGGATAAGAGAGATTTAGTATATTTTCCATACATTACCAGTCTATCGATGCTGTTCTAAGTTCCATAGTGGGCTCAGACCTTCCTCTGACATCCATCACTAAAGAGCAAATGTCAGGGGAAAGGCAAGAGTGAATTTTGCATGTGTATTATGAGAGTCCAACTGCTGACAGTTTCTCAAATATAATAAATAAATGATAAATATTTCATTTTATATATTACTTTTAAATACTAATCTTTCTTCCTGGAGCAATATTAATTTAATTTATGAAAAAAAATTTAAGCCATCTACTTCTTCTGGTAAAGGTTAAACAGTTTCTTGTCAAATAAAAGCATGCTATTTCTTAAATAAAAGGGCAGATTTGTTAATATAACTTGGATTTACTTGCACATATGTCTTAAGTCTTACTGGATGATTGGATGAGATGACCTTTATGTCCATCAAAGCCCTGAGATTTGATGATTTATGATTAAATAACTTTCATTTACTTCTATACAATAGGAAATGTGATATAGCTCCAAAATTTTTAATTAAGTAGTTCTCTTCTAATCATAGAGATTTTCATGCAAAGGACACAGTCATAAAGAAGAATAACCAACTCTAAGAGGCCTTATTTTGATCATGTTAATGAGTGGCATGGCTGGGACTTCAGGCACCAGGGTCAGAAGTTTGCAAACTAATTGGAAGAATATGTGAAAGACTTAAGACAAGCATGTTGAGATAGACCAAGAATTCATCGCTGTTTACCATTTGTTAGTTTTGTAACCCACAGCAAGTCTTCTTACAGCAGAGAATTTTGTGAAGATTAAATAAAATGTTCTATGTGTAACCACTTCCCCAATTACAAAGTTTTGTACAAATTAAACATTTTTTACTCTTAAATATTATCATGATTTTATGTTTACATTAATGTTCTAGACATAAGTATAGATACATTTTCTATATCAACTTCTGCAACTCTGTAGGTCGTGTCTTTATAGGACTTTTCTAGAAAAAATATGGTAGAAGACAAGAGAAAAATACCTTTCTCCTGGGTTTCTAGGCTTCTAAAATGCTCTTGAGCATGTGCAGGGTACACACTGATGCGTCTTCTAGCTTTGTACCTTGTGTCTTGTTTAGTCAGCTATCAGTCTGTGACTCAAAAAAATTAATCATAGCTTGTATAAATAAGGTCCAGTGAAAGAAAACTCTGAAGAATGCAAATACATACTTTCATGTGTTCTGCGTCTGCCTAATTACCCTATCCACAATTTCACCTCCCCAATGACTCATACATCTCTTCTTTGCTCTATAATTCCTCTGTAGCATTTACCACCATGTCTTTGATGTAGTGATGTTATATCTTTGTAGTGTCGATGCAGTGTCTAACATTACACACTTCTTTGTTTTTCCCTCTAAATTGTGAATTCTATGAGAGATTTTTGTCTGTTCTATTCACTGTTGTGTCTCAGGCCCTAGAAGAGTTCTTAAGTATTGATGGTATCCAAAAAATATCTGTCTAATGAATGAATGAATGAGAAGAATGAGAATACTAGTTTCCAGGAAATCATTTTATTTACATTTTCACATCCAGAGGTGTATTTATCCATCCCTACTCTCTGTATGATAAATGTTTCCTCTTGATACATGGCAAAAATGAATAAATACTGAAGCAATTCAGTGCTTTTATCCACCACCTTGAACGTTATACAGATTTGGAGGACAAAGTTAGAGTTAAATTTACTTCTATTCTTGGAAAATTTAGACAGACTCCAGATTTCTTCCCACATAGTAAGTTGTTCAAGTAAAATTCATTACATTTTCATTACATTTAGTTATTTTCTAAGTAGTAGCATGAAATGCTTAAAGCTAGAGTTGGCTTAATTTCAACAAATTAGTTTTACTTTAATAACCCAGAAAATTAAGCAAGCTTACTTTTCTCTGGGTTTAACATTTGAACTGAATTTATAAGTTTAGGAGAATTATTAACTTGGTTTAGTAAGAGCTGGTTATTTAGATGTTTTGGAAGATAAAGATTTGTATTTTCACAGGCATTTCAAAATCATTATAAGATACTATGATTTTGATGATCAACCTTCTCTCAACACCAAATAAGATTTTGAATTAAGTTTTATTTTCATATTGGGCCTAGTAAAATGTTTAATTTCCCAGGTAAATTTTTATTTAAAATATATGAATTCTGTTGCTTTCATTATATGTTTATTTAAGAAAGTTAATTTGTTCAAGATTAGTCTTTTTGTACTTGCTTGTAGTGACATACAAAACAAAACAATGATAACCTTGCATGGGTCTAATGAACAAACTTAGGCAGGGCGAAAACTGATGCTAACAAGACTTTTAGCTCAAATTTCCTTCACGTATATTTTTTCTGTTTATCAAATATTCCTTGAATGCCATTATGTGTCAAACACTAGTCTAGACACTAGGAATTCAGAAAGTGGAATTTATAATCTCCTGAGAAAATATGTATAGTAAGCAAATAAATGTATAATATTTGGCCATTATGGGTGCTATGAAATAAATAGAGTGAAATGATACTGACTGCACTTTAATATTTAAGCAGGTTTAATGGATGAGGATGAGAAGACCACTGAAAGATTATCTAGTCATCTTGGAAGAAAATTACAAGTAGGGAGAACAAAAAATTCAAAATTTTTCGTAGGGAATAAGTGCAAAGGAAGAAGGAATTCTGCTCTTTTCAAGGACAAAAAGAACAATGTGGCTGGAGAGTATAATTCAAACAGGATGAAAGTCAGGTGGGAGAGAGGGGCAGGGTCAAGGTCTTGTAAAGATGAAGAGCATCATCCAAATAAGAACTCCAAGGGCAGCAAGTAACTTCTTGTCCCTGATCTCACTCTAGTCACTTCCAAAATTAACAAACTACATTGATATTTTTGTGTATATTACTAATATATTGAGTTTAAAAATTTCAAAAAATGTATACCAGTTCTAATGGTTACTTTCCATTTACAGTTATTACAAAATACTGGCTATATTCCCCTATTGTACAAAACATCCTTGAGCCTATCTGATACCCAGTGGTTTGTACCTCCCACTCCCTCACCCCTATATTGCCACCCACCCTATGTTGACTTTTAATTGTTTGCTGCTGACTTCATTTAAGTATATGCTATATATACTAAATGGTATATGCATATAACATATAGATAAGTGTGTGTGTGTGTATTTCATCAAAATGATTTCCAGTGGTTTACAAAATACGAGATTTTCCACATAAATGCTTTTCACCTCATATTCTAATTTAATAGCAACACCGGCTGTGGCTTTAGATATTGCATTGCCTGAGTTTCTAAGGGGTTGTGTACCAGAGGACTGCAAATGGCAATCCACACAAACTTGTCTATGTAAGAAAACAAAGAGTCAGAGGTGGGTAGGAGTCAGTTACAGGAAGAGTTGAATTAGTCAGCACCTCTCACTTACCCCACCTCCCCACCCTATCATTCTCTTGGCTTTGAAAGTAGGGAGAATACAAGTGGCCTTCAGAATTCAGAGTTTTATCCAGAGGGGAAAGAAGACAAATGCGTATTTTTTCTCAAATAGACATAGTTGAAAATGAAAGACTGACTGGCATATCCAGCATCCAACACAGGCAGGACACATGGCAACCTCAGACACCCAGAGAAGCAAAGGAGGCACCCTTCCTTTCCAGAGACTCTTTGAAGGACCCTGCTAGACCATGGTGGGCAGAAATGGCAGCAGTATATGCGACAGGGAAGAAGTCAGTTGTGGGTCGGTGTGATGCAGGTGAGAGACAAAGGGCCACACAGCTGCCCCTTTGACGTCCTCAGCAATCAAGAGCCGGCTGCATGAGAGAGCTGAATATGTCACACACGTGCTGTGCGCAGACCTCACTGTCATGATCACCTGACTGGCTCTAAACCAGCCTGAAACCACAGGCTGGCACTGCCCTATTTATCTTAATGAGCCCTAAATTGTGTAATCAGACTCCTCTCTTTGGTACCTTCTCCCAGGCAGAGTCATACCCTTTGAAAAGAAGCAGGACAGGTGAGCAGTTTAAAAGGGTGCTAAACATACTTAAAGAAAAGCCTGGATATTGAAATGACTGGGCAATTGAAACACTTGACAGCAACCGGAATTTTAGTACCAGGTTAGGGTTTGCAGTCACTGGTCTGGATTGAGAAAATCTGTGTTTCCCCAGAAGCATCCCCAAGACTCTAATTCAGTGCAAGTAGGTTCTTTGAGAGGTGACAGAGAGGGAAGGAGAAGTGAGAAGGGGACACTATGCAGTTAACTGCCAGTGGGGACGACTGGAGTTCAGTCTCACTGGAGACAACGAGGAAACACCAGTCAGAATAATTTTACCTGGTGGGTGAAGGAGCTGGGGTCTTTATATACCAACCCTGGTGGTTCTGCCTGAGTGTGTGAGGGGAGGTGTTAATTCTACAGCATGGGTAGCCTGCTGCATGGGTGTTAAAGTGGGATCCAAGGCAAGAAAGCGCAGATGCAAAGCAATGCACCTGGCATTTGGAAGTCAGGCTAGTGGGCCCTGAAGTGCTGAGGCTGTGGGCAGGGCGCTGCCAGCGGGTAGCACCCGAACTGGCGTAGGAAAAGATGACTGCATCAGGAAAATGCAGGTTGGTCCAGTGCCAAGAAAGACATATGTAACTATGTAAACTATGTAAACTAAACAAAATCAAGTTTGCACATATTTGATGGTGAGGGCCTAATCATACTTGTTGTGCATATTAATATGACTAATTAGATTCCAATTGTAAGTGTGGAATGGGAAAACTAAGAGTTATTATGAAGCAAAGAGGTGTCAGGCATGCTACTGGACACATTCCTTCATTTATTTTCACTATAACCCTTAGGACCTTACTGTACTTATTTAAAAGAAGAAAAATTGAGACACAGAAAAGCTAAGTTTCAATTTCACATATCTAGTACAGGATAAATATGGGATTCCCCACAAGGCTACACTTGGCACTTTGCTAACAAATAAATGCATAACAAAACGATCAACATGAATGAGTGAAAAATGAAAAAAAAAAGACATTTTGATATGAATATTGTAATTAAAATACTTTTAATAAGGACATAACTTTGAAATGTTCTCATTTATGTGTAATAACATGAAATTCCCCAAGCCATAGTGATTTAAGATGTTACATTCTAAACATATCTGTATCCAAATATAATGCTGGCTAGAATATCTTGTTCTCACTCAAGTCTCTTCATTTGGGGAAATTTTTGTTTTAATATTTGCATGCTGCTCAGTGGAAGCCTGTCTCTCCCCAGTGTGAAACTTTGCATTGTCCTGAACACCTGCTCCATATGGTACCTTCATCTCTGGCTCCACTGAGCAGCAGAACTCCACTCCAGGACATCATTTTGTTATGCACTAAATGTGGAGATAAGATAAAGGAAATCTAGTTGTCTGGATGTAAGGAGTATATCTGCTATTTTCATCCCATGCCTCTCTCATTATTTGACTGTCTCTTCTCTTTCTCCCATTTTTATATTTTTTCCTTGATTGTTTAAGGGGAACATCTGCACCTTGAATATTAACTGTGCCTTTTTTGTGTTTATTTTCTTCATAATTCTTCCTTTATATACTTTCAACACTTTATGGTGTCAGAGCATGAAGTAAGAATTATATTTGGTAATATTCACAGCTCAGAAACCTGACCAAAAGCATGTTATAAAATTTCAAATAATTAAATAATAAAATTTTACTATATTTAATATTTTTCAAGTATATGCCATATACTATGTGTTTGTAGACAAATTACCTGGTATCATCTTATTAAAAGCCTCATACTTTTGGTGTTATCCTTAAGAAGGATCAATGGTATATCATAATTCTATTTCCTTTATGTGGCCTTATCATCCTGTACTATAGAGATACTGAAATGATTTGGTTTTAAGAGTAAAGCTCAGCTTTAGCATACAAAATAATACTATACACTATTGAAAAATCAATGGTATCCATAACTTCATAATCATAAAATACATGCATTGATTAAAAATATAAATGGGGATAAGAGAAGTGTCGTTGGCTAACCATCTGCCATGTTTCAAGTAATTAACATAGGCACAACTACCTGCTATCTCAGTCGTTATAATAATCCTGTAGTAGAGGTAGAATCACATCCACATTACAGAGAAGAATCTGAACCTCTGAAAGTTAAATTAACAAAAGGAATAGGAGTTATGTAAAGATTTCTTGGTAACTCTGGAAAGTAAAAGGAAATTGATAAGTATCTTCAAAGATCTTATGTAGTTTTCCATGATACTTGTTAACACTAGATGTCAATCTATTTTTCTCCAAATATGAGTAATACAAATTTGAGGATGACAATTAGAAGATCACAAGTGAGAGATACCACTACTGAATCAATATGAGTGGGAACCAAGAAAATATGAAAACCCATTCTATCCAAAAGAGAGTGAAAGGACAAATTAAAGACAGAGGAAAGAAAAGGAGGAAGGAATGGATGAAGAGGGAGGGGGAAAGATCAAGCAATTTTGCCAAATGGAAAATACAAAATACCATGGTAGGAATACCAAAAAAAAAGTCTTAACTCATTAGTAATCAAAATGCTTAAGATTAAAACAAAGTGCTATATGCTGTTTACAAGGGTCACACCAAAAAGTAAAAATGATAAAATAATGCATGATAAAACACTGATAAAATTAATGAGTATTCAAAATGTAAGAAAAAATAATAAAGTAAACATAATAGTAGTTTATATTTTAAGCTGCCTCAAAAATATTTTGTAGACTTAAAGAGAATAAGAACATAAAACATGAATTATTTAAAACCCATGTGTTCATAATTAACAAGCCTGACCACATATATTATGTATTATTCAGCAAACAGAAAACACGTTTTTTCAAGCATTTAAAAATTGATTAATTTTAATTAATGCCAACATTTTTCAATATGAAGTCCAAATTATATTCAAATAATACTGTAAATTGGGATTTAAAGGGAAAATATTGCAAAACATATATATAATGCTGAGCAACTATGAGGCTGTTTCTAAGCACTGAGTAAGATTCCTTAAATAATTTATTACACTTGTGTCTAAAAATTAGGTATAAATATGCTCAGTGCAGCATTGAAAACAACCCAAATGTTTGTCATATGGGAGGGTTGGAATAAATTATATCCCATTTTGGCTATGGATATAAAATCAAATCTATAGACTACTTTTTTTGCAATTTAAAACAGTTGCCTAGACATAAACGAACAGATTTAGAGAGATCTCCAAAGCAAATATTAAAAAAATGTCACAGATACCCAGCAATCCCACTCTTGGGCATATAACCAGAAGGAACCCAAATTCAAAAAGACACCTGCACCCTAGTGTTCATAACAGCACTATTTACAATAACCAAGACATGGAAACAACCTAAATGTCCATTGACAGATGACTGGATAAAGAAGTTGTGGTATGTTTATTCAATGGAATACTACTTAGCCATACAAAATAACAACATAATGCCATTTGCAGCAACATGGATGTCCCTGAAGAATGTCATTCTAAGTGAAGTAAGCCAGAAAGAGAAAGAAAAATACCGTATGATATCATTCATATGTGGAATCTAAAAAAAAAAAAGAAGAAGAAGACAAATGAACTTACATATAAAAAGAAACAGACTCAGACATAGAATATAAATTTGTGGTTGTCAGGGGGGAGGTGGGTAGGAAGAGATAAACTGGGAGTTTGAGATTTTAAGATACTGACAGGTACATATAAAATAGATAAACAAGTTTATACTGTATGGCACAAGGAAATATATTCAATGTCTTCTAGTGGCTCATGGTGAGGAGGAATATGAAAATGAATGTATGTATATTCACCTATGACTGAAGAATTGTGCTGTACACCAGAGGTTGACACAACATTGTAAACTGAATATAACTCAATTAAAAAAAAGTCACAGATAAATATGTATAGCACCTTTTATGTAAACCCTTGTATAATGGACATTGATATATTTTTGGTTATCTGTAATAAACACATCAAAACAGGATTGGAAGAATGCATGGTTACCAGATTCATAGTATTTATCCCTGAGTGAGAGAAGATGCAGTGGAAGAAAAGCCATCGGAAAAAGGACATTCATATTTATCTCACTGTATTTACACATTATTTGAAACTCTTACCACAAAAATGATTTGTGTATTATTTGGTAATTAAAAATGTAAAACACGCACACATGCACCACTTAGATATATAATTGCCAGTTTCTTAGTAGAGACTGACAACACTAGTGTTGCTACATGGTACTTGTCAACTCATATTTAGATGTCACATAATTTATTGTAACAGAATCCTGACTGTTTCTTTGGGAAAGTATATTTATGTTTACACCTTGATCACTTTTACTGCTCCTTTTTTCTACTTTTGTTTCAAATTTAAAAGAAAAGCATATATAACTATATTGTCCATTGCTGTTGTACAAGATGATAGACATCTAAAGCATCATGGGAGCAAGATAGGCTAGAATTTGAGCTTCCAGGAGGATTGGCAGGATCAGAATTGTGGTCACCAAGACTTGGGAGTGCAGTGTGGACTGGGCAGTGAGAGAACTAGGAAGTGACATGCTCTTTAGTTTGGGGCAGTGGAGAGGAGAAACTTACTAGGATATAGAATTGGTCCTTGGATGAATTGGTAGAGCACAGAGGATTTTTAAGGCAGATAAAATTATTCTGTATGATACTGTAATGATGAATGCATGTCATTATACATTTGTGAAACCTGATGTAAACTGTGGACTCTAGTTAATAAAATGAAAAAAATTTTGAAAAAGAATTTGTCCTTAAACTAGAACATTTTGGCTTTTGAAGGTTGATGGATGTAGCATGATTTGTGCTTCTGTAACACAGTGGGATTCTAGATAGTAGTTACCTTTTGAGTGTTGTCTCTGTGTGTTGGAGAACATTGCAAAAAATGTTCATGGATCATGAGGCACAATGAGATAAGAATTATGGCACTGGCTAAATGGATGACCTCATCACCCAGGGAATTAACTGCAGAACAGTTCATGGCCCAATCCCAGCTTTATGAATAATTTCACAAAGAACATCATTTTTACTGCTTCTAAATCCTCCACTGGATGTTCTTGTGCTAAAGACACCTGTATTAACTATGGCCTCACAGAGGGGACACAATTTTATACTCCTGTTTTCTAATGCCAGACTAGGAAGTTCTCATTAGATTCAAATTTTAGGAATTCACCTAAATCAGTGGTTAACACTATGAGCAATAATTTCACTCAACCATCTGCAAGAGTTTGACTAATTAAAAACAATCTTAGAATAAGTTTTTTTGTCTATTTTTTGTTTTCAGTAAATTGTATGTTAAAGTTTCTTCACTTTTTAAAATTTAGTTGTACGTTTTCACCCTTATGCATATATACTTGTGAGAGAGATATCAATTACTTGCAGAATTTTAACAAATTGTAAAAGAGATCATACATGTTCCCTTTCAATCAAATATTCTTAACTTAATTTCATGGCAAATATTTATCCACACTAAAACACAGCCAATTATTAAATATAATCAAGATTTAGAATATGTCAATGCATACTGAATTTTTAAGCCTGAAGTGTTTTCTGCCCAATGGGCTTACTTCTTATTGAGGACAGTCATAAATAACTTTAAAATATTCCAATGTGATAAGAAGGAGCTGTAGATTAGGTCATTGTGGAATTATAGTTCCCTTGCTTAATGATTGTAGAAAATTGCCTGGCAATTGAACAAAGAGAAAAAGGGTGATGTGGTGAATGCCGGCTAATTAAACCAATAATTGCTTCTTGTTGTGTACCCAGATAATGTGCCCCTGATAATTTTAAATGAAGTCTTGAAGCAGTCTTCTTGAATGAAATGCTGTGCTGGTTAGAGCTCTACAATACACAATTCTCCTCGTCTTTAGATGGTGGCCTACTTCTCAGAGTTCCTTGTATGACTTAATTAAAAAAAAAAAACAATGTTATGAAGGACTTCTTATATTAGAAATGTTTATGTCAGATAATATCTTTGGATTGATGTTTTTATTTCTTACAACCTATTCATGTCAAGTTATATGTATACATTTGGGGATTAATTACTTTAGCTGTAGAGATGCCACATTCATGTAATTTCCTGAGAAGAATTCTAAGTATTAAAATGTGTTGAACTCCAAAATCTCACTGTGTTAACCACAACATATTTTATATTTTATATACTTGACCTTATTTTATTAAAAATTAGCAATAAGATATTAAGACTTTCAATTTATAAATATCTTTGATTTAACTTGTTTATCCTGCAAGATCATTAATACTGTTTTTGAACCTACATCATTCAATAGTTTTGGTTTAGATATAGTACACTAGTGTCCTCAGGAAAATAAATTCATTTTTTAATAAAATTTTATTACTTAATATATATATTTTTATGATAAAACTTCTAGTGAGCTTTTTCATTTATCTACATTGATTTCCTACAGTAACCAACATTATAACACTAACAATAAAACCAACATTACTCTTTAAAAATTTTAATATAGAGGAGAGTAAAGGATGGCAGGGTTTACATGATTTATTGAATACGCTATACTGTGATCCTTAGCTTTTCCAAATTTCACTATGGATTGTAAACCTTTACTGTTACCTTTTTGGTTAGCATGTCATGACTTTACTTTCTTAATAGTCCATTTTCTGCCACCTTCCAAGAGTAAACCCTAAAATACAGGTTTGACATTCAAACTCACCCAGTTTCACTTATTTTTCAGTTTTTATAAGATAGTGCTTACATGAAGTAGAATGAGGTGATGGAGGTATGCAATTATTTGCATATATTCCCTTAATCAAATATTTTATTCAAAATTAATATATCTCTAGGGATTCAGGGCTTCTCAAACTAAAGAGTGTCCCATATTCAGGGATTTATTTTTGTTTACAATTATATGTAGTTACTTCAGAATATATCACATATTTAAACGATAAATAAATACCATGTGTGCCCCAGCACCAATTCATGGAAACACTTCGTGAATATATCTTCTTTCTTCTAAATAAACAATTCTGAAAATACATAGATATTTAGTGTTTGTATGTAAACAAGTTACAAAACATTTTTTTAAATACCTGAGAGCTTTTCTGGAAAAGCACGTAGAAGGCAGGGTTTATAGGATCTTTCCTCAATGCATTGCCTGACAGAGCTCCATGAATATAAATGCTTTCTAAATGTTTTGGGGTCATACTGTATAAGTTGATCTATAAGTTTATATTATTCTATGCTTTATTCAGACATATGTGGATGATACCCCTCAAAATGGAAGTTTTAAAGGGAAAATAAACTGTGAACAATAATAATTTATACATTAAA
Source organism: Camelus bactrianus (assembly GCF_048773025.1). Classification (NCBI taxonomy): domain Eukaryota; kingdom Metazoa; phylum Chordata; class Mammalia; order Artiodactyla; family Camelidae; genus Camelus; species Camelus bactrianus. Next base: position 40,383,810 of record NC_133540.1, read on the forward strand.
TCTAAATTCTTAAAACTCTTTATCAATTGGAAACATCTGAAAACATGATGTTAAATAGAACAATTAATTTTAGAACTGTAAGGAATACTAGATGATTTAACAATATCCTTGGTGTCAAATTACAGTCACGAATTAGGGGAACCCTGCCTCATTCTGAGGGTTTACTTGTGATCCTGGCAATAGCATTAGTTTTTCATATACACAGTCAGCAATCTGCTGAGATCCTCTAATAAACATCCTGATGCTTTTAACACAAAAAACAATCTTCCTTGTTACAATAATATGTCCTGTAACCCAATCCCATAACCTACTAATCCACTCTGCCCCCATGCTCTCTAAGATGGCCAAATAAACTTTCTATCTACTAGTTGTTTGATAGGCTTTTGAATGTATAAAACTAACCAATATAATTCAAAAGATATGCTGTACCCATAAGATTAAAAAATATATTTATATATACACACACATAGACATTTGCCTCTGATTGTATATGAGTAGAAATCAGTTATACTTAAGTCCTGCCTAAATGATTTTTCTTATTTGTGTGTGTATTTCTTTACATTTTTATTAGATTAATGTAGGAAAAAGCTTATAATACTAAATAGATGATAGAAATCTAAAACATTTCCATATGATGTTGTTTATGTTACTCTTATTTTGATGTAGACATTGAGTAAAAGCTTTTAGGTGTCTAATATTACAAACTCTCTTCCTCTTCATGACAGGAAAATTTTCATCATTTGCCTCAGATATGCGTATATGAGACCAATATTTCTAATCATGTTTTTGGAAACATACTGTTACCTCTTAAAAAAAAGTTGGTGAAGCATTTTATTAAGCAAGATGAGTGCTTTGTAATGAGCAAACAGGTTTTCTATAAACTTATTAATTCTCTAGGAATCATGAGATATTAAAGCTGGGAGTAATTTAATATTCTAACTTAATTCTTATACTTTAGAGATGAGTAATATTGTAACTTTGTAAAGTTGTTTGTTTAACTATAACATAGATATGACCTTTACTTTCCTGGTTTAATTATATAACGTGGCATATATTTCTCTATATATATGTACATTTTAAATTTTATGATAGCATTTCACTGGTCTAATCTAACTACAGGTTACACTCAGCACAGAACTGAAGAACTGAGGTTTAGAATAACCCATTTTTCTAGCAGAACCTACAGTTTGGTCAGAAAAGTAAGCCTTGCACAGTGATTCCCCACAAGGAAAATTCTTGCACCCTGTTTTTAACAAATTAATTATCCTGAAAATTCATGCCAAATATTTTAACAAGTAGCTTATCATAAAAAATGAACTTTTAAAAGTGTGCAATGCAATTACAGTCTTTGAAACTGAATAGAATTTCAGAGATACACTCAGTATGCTTGAGTTTGCAGAAATTCATACAGTGAAATATAATTTGGCTGTAAAGAACTTATTTCTGTTTGTTCTTTGTCTTGATAAAAATTTCTGATATAAAACCATCTGTTTAAAACTTGTAAAAATAGTCTACCAATGCATGTAATTCCAAGCATCATAAATTACTTGAATACTGAAAGTCTGAAGTGTTGTGCTGATATAGATGAATCTTGATGATGAATGAATATACAGAAAGACCAAGTATGCCTGTTGTGAATGAATAATTGTATATCATTAGTGTTTTATACACAAATCATCCTACTCTCTCATTTCAATTCTAATTTATACAATAATCATTTTGGCTTATATCAAAGTGTTTAAGATTACCAAAACCATAATAAATATTGCTCCATTTGCAACACAAAAGCTTGATAAAATGAATTTTAAGTTAATGTCAGGAGAAATAAAAAGAACATTGTACCTGGGAAAATAAATTTTACCTAACACATTATTAGGTTAAATATTTTTCACATCAACCACCCAAGACATAGTATCTTAACTGTATAATAACAAATGACTTAAGCATCATAACTCACTATTTAAAAAAGGAAAATTTCAATATATGTCAAAAGTAGCAGAAGTTTATAATATGATGTAAAAGTCAAAGTGCTAAGCAAAAATCTTTTAAAATGTGAAGTGAATATATATTTAATTATTCACCTATGTCAATGTCAGATATTTGACTGTCTTACCCATAGAACAAAATAAGAACACAGACATTAGTAATTAGGAGGCTCAAATACTAGTTTTAAACTTTCATGGCAGAAGCTCATCCATGTTACTTCAGAGGAAAAACAACATTTCTTGGGTCATATAGCATCATCTTTTACTGTGAGGTGGAATTGCTCGATGGTGCCCTACATGCGCACTGGGTTGAATTCTGGCTCTTCTGACTTCCAGTTGTGTGCTCTTGGCTAATCATCCAGTCTCTCCATTCTTTATTTCTTAAATGAAATTTAATACTGTCATCTTCATAGGATTGTTGGATAAATTAAAAAAGATAATGTAAAAATGACCATTAAGTCCACTGTTAGTTTATGCCTAAATATATAAAAATTGTTTTCTTTTTTAGTGGCACAACATTAGATAAGTACTCTCTCTTGTATAAGTACCTTCTCCTTCCCACCAATTCAGTATTACCTCATATACTCTTTACTTACCAGGGAAGTTGTGTATATTTGTAAATCTTTCAAACATGGAGAAGCTAAAAGCTTAACATCACAGGTAATAGCCTGTGTAAGTCATAGAATATAGATATCAATTATCTTTAAGTTGAAGCAATATACATATATTTTAATTCAGTTAAAAACTAAAATAGCTGGTATAACAAATATTGATTACCTTTATAAAGATAAAGAACATCAGTTAACTTTAAAAATTGCAGTCCCAAATCATGTCTTTTTTTAAAGGCGTACATCTATAAGAAAATCTTTAAAGTAATGAAATGTTTGAAAATTAGCAATCAGCAGAATAGTAGCAAGTGCAAAACAAAAAAAAATCAGCATGAAAAATGAATGTCGAGTGAGTAAAAACAAGGCTACAAAAATTGAGTGATCTAAATATCGTATGTTATAATTATAAAACATATTGTACTGTATACCACCATGATAAAAAGTTATGCTGAAAATAAAGTAGAATAGATTTAATTATTGTTTTTTTTTCAATATTGTTAAGCGAAGGACAGTTTAGTTGTACTCTTTCTGCTTAAATCAAAAGAACTTGATCTTAACATTTTACAAATTATATTGTATTCTATAGTTAAAAATATAAATATCTGTATTATGGAATGGCGTGATGTGATTTTGCCCCTTATTCAGAATTCTGTAAAACAAGTAAGCAGTATAAATGTTCTGTGAAGGTAGCATTAGTGAGAGATGCTGTTCTATAAGTCAGTATAAAAGTCTCAGAACTTCTTATGCTCCCCAGATTATTTTGGGGCCAAAATTAACAAATTAATGAAAGCAACAGAATTTGATCTCACCCTAAAGATTTTGTGATAATATACAAACTGTCCATAAAGATGTTTCTGAAACAGATGCAGCTTATGATTTCCCATTTCTTCTTCATCCCTCCTCCTTCTCTCAGCATCAGTCATGGGACCAATCAATGATATCACCTAAATATTTTCTCCTTTCTCTCTGTCCCCACTGCTATCATCTTAGTTAAGGCAAATTATCTTCAAACATGTCAGAGTGCTGAAATAAAGACATAACTTTAGTACTTCTATTCTAGATTTTTTTTCTATAACCACCTATTATGTAAATATCTATAATTTACCTATCAAAACAAAAAACAAAAAACAAAATCTTCCATTCTCTCTCTCCAAATCTGCTTTATCCAATTCCCCATCTCAGTGAGCGGCATGTCCATCCTTCTATTCCCTGAGACCAAAATCCTTGATATCTCATTGATTAGGCATTTCTTGTCATATCCCACATCCAATCCAACAGCAATTTCTGTTAGCTGTCTTTAAAATATATCTAGAATTCAAACATTTCACCTCTGTCTTCCAGCTCTGAGCTACTTCCTCTCCCATCTGGATTTAATGTATTAATTCCTTACTGAGGTCTTTGCCTCTGTATGTTCTATTTTCAAAACATTTGGCAAGACTGTTCTTTTAAAAGTAAATGCCTACATCATGGTGTAACTCTTTCCAAATCCCTGCAATGGACTCTTCTTCTTCCCCTTTTTTTATTTTTATTTTTTTAATAATAAAAGACCAGATCCACCCACTCTAACCAAAGAGTTAATCTCTGTTCATATTTTCTATTTATAGCACCATGGCATGACTGATCAGTACTAGCTGATTCCGCTTACCATATGTGGAGGTTCACATTGGTTCTCTGGTTTGTTTATTCCTCTAGCCAATTTCAGTGCAACTTCTTCCTTTTTTTTTTGCCTAGTTACATGTGTTTATAAATTTCATTACCATAAATAGCAGACTGTGACATCTTCGTTGGGGGTATGAGCTTTGGAATCTAACTGCTTATGTTCAAAACATTGATTTTCAGATGACATCTTTGCAATGTTGGAAAGGTTAATATACCTGTATGTGCCTCAGTGTTCTCATCTCCAAAATAGGAATGATAATAGTACCTATTTCATGTTCTGATGTCAATATTAAAGGAACTGATACATATATAGTATTTAGAACAGCACCTGGTCTACAGTAAGGTCTCAACTCTTGTTAACTTTTATTATTGAAAGTAAATAAAAGGTGACAATAAAATTTCTAGTACTTTAGTGCAGTTGACAGGTGATAAAACTGCCAAATTTTAAGGAGCTTTCAATTTTAAAATTGAACCATGCAGTTTTATTTTACAAAACGTGAGTGTTCTAAATTTTTTGATATTTCCTACGTTGGAAACTGTGTCAATATTATGCTACCTAGCAGCCATATTATAAAAGGCAAGGGAATTATTCTTTCAAAATTCATACGCTCTTGCTAACAAAGTTTGTTATGTATATTATTGTCTTGTATTGTCAATTTTATTTACTTTGTTTTAGTTATCCACAATTCAGTAATTTTTAAACTATAGCTAGTTTCTAAATATTGAATATAAATAACCAGTATTTTAATATGATTGTGTGATTATTATTTACTGCAATTGCAATACATTACCACATGTAATAAAATATTATTGCTTAAAAGAGGCTCTACTAAAAATCAATATTTTATTAATACTGCTTTACTTCATGTGGATAACAATCATCTAAAATGGTTTCTGATCTCTTACATCATTCTCCTCTTTTAATTACTTTTTTACTTTGTTGAAATAATGTACATATTTCTTTACAACTGGATAGACATAGATATAGGTCTAGATACAGATATATATGTAGGTATCTAATTGCTCTAAAGGCTGATATGCTTTTAGTTGGCTCTCACACGTCGATAATTTTTAGGCTTGGTATATATTTGTTTCCTTCAGGTTTGAGCTATTGTTCATTACATTTCAGAATGTTGTATTGCAGTTGAGAAGTCTAAAATCAGTCTGGTATTTTTCCTGTGAAGGCAGATTGAAATCTTCTGTGTGTTACTTTTACTTTTCTTTCCATTCTGAAGGCTTTAAAGATATTTAGACATGTCACTTGGTTTGTACTGGATGTGGATTTGATTTCAACCCCACCTACTGGATCTTGGGTGGAATTTAACTCTCTCAGGTGGTCTGAGCTCTGTCATGATAGGCCGGCTGCAGTAATATTCCTTGGGCCTTTTTTCTCTCAGTACTTTCTATTGACTGCAGACTTGGAATTTCTTAGCCCTCTTGGAATGAAGCGTATTTTAAAACAAAAGTAAACCTGCCCTCATAGACATTATTATGACGGTTGTCACATACTATATTATTGTCTGTAGAGCATAATATAAACTATTTTATGGAAAAATTCTGTGTTAGTATAATTAACCAGGTCAAACATAATGATGGTGTAATCTCGAACATGTCAGCACTTAATTTATCTTTAAATCTGAAGATATATAAACTCATAAAAAGGTCATAAATTCTATCCCTGATCCTAAGACAAATAAGATAGAAAAATAATTACAAAATGGTGATGAGTAGAGGAGTGGTTTTCTACATGATGCAAAATTTCCTGTGGAAAAAAAACAAGAATGAACATTAGATCCATTAAAGTCTGATCAATAATTCGCTCTCAGTAATGTGCTGCTAAAATCTATTTATTCCTGACCACATTTTCATGTTTTCTTCCTCCCCCATAATAAAGCAGTGATAGATGGGGCCAGTACACCATCTGTAAGTCCTATATTAGTGACATGTTATCTCTCCTACAACCACTTTGCAGTTACTTTAGTTTTTACTAAAAACAGACCAGATACTTATTCACTGAGTCAGATAGTTTTGGGTTTGACTCTCAGCTTCACTACTTAAAGCTTAAAACTTTGATCTACTTAATCTCACTAGCACTCAGGTTTGACATCTTTTAAGTGGGGAGTGAGGAAAATCATACCTTTACTGCCCGGTGGCAATGCTGACATGAAATATCCTTTATAAAATGTATAGCATAGTTGTTGTTCTATAAATTCGTTCTCTTCATCTTCTTTTACCTGCTTCTCCTCTATGTCTGCTGGGCCAATGCAAAGGAAAATTGGACTGTTTTCTTTGTAACATCTTTTTTTTTTTTAGTTCATTAATTTACTTCTTTTATTTTTCTTTAGTAATTTTTGGATGACTTTTATGAAATGAATGAGGCACAGTCATCATGTGAGGTTATCGAGTAAACTTGGAGATTTATGCGTTTGGTGGCTGAAAATGTGGAGGAGTATAATTGCAGAACTTCTTGAAGCTGTTGAGCTCTGAAATGTAGTAGGTATGTAAAGATGCTACTTGGCAATTAGTATCAGGAGATCCTATTAGGATGTGTATTAATAAAGTGTTTGTATATCCTCAGTGACTCACTTTTTAATTATTCAAGGAAGCTATGAAATAAAAATGCTAAATTGGCAAACTACAGCATCAGTAGTCTAATACAGAATAGCATGCTAAGGATTTAAATTAGAGGATTCCTCTTTGTCTCTATACAAACACTATTAATCTGAACGAAGTAAATTTAGTTTCTCTTAGGTTAAGCTCTCAGACTTGAAAACTATTATAAAGTGTTCCTTATGCTTGTCAACATGTTAGTTTCACCTTTTTTCTTTGCTGAGTGGACATTTTATTTAATGTCCATTGCATTAAATTTTACTTAATTTTGTTTCTTCTAAGTGTATAATGTATATGTATAATGTATGAGGAGGGTCTATGAAAGTATAAAAAAGAGATGGCAGAAATATGACAGAAGCAAACGTTCATAAATACAGACTAGGAGCTGGTGATCTTATGTAGTCTTTCTGAGAAATAGGTATTGTTATTGAGAGTTTAAGTGACTTCTGCAAAGCCACACACTTAGTAAATGGTGTGGTGGGAATACAGAGAAGGCCAGATGATTGTCTGGGTTTGATTATTTCCAGTTTAGTCTTCTGCTGTTAGCAAGGGATGTGACCGCCACTTTCAGAACATATGAACCTTTCTTAGTCTTGCCATACAGCAGGAAGGAAAATGTGTGACATGACAATGAAGATGAATATACTTCTACTAAGCTCTGAGCGAACGAGACAATATCACGATATGCTAATCATGTAGAAAGAAAGTTTCTTTACACATGATTTTATGGATCAAAAAAAAATTGTTGAAGTTTTTACTTCCAAACTTTTATTCTACTAACCAATATGACTGCAGCCTGTCTAATATTGAACTTTCAACTTAATATTTGAACTTGGATTTCCAATACACATCACATATTTAATATGTCCAAAGCAGAAATAGTAATCCACTTCCCTGTAAACCTACCTCTCTCTTAGTTTTTCCCATCTGAGTAAATTTCACTATCATTTTCCAGTAGGCATGCTTTGAATTGCATTCAATCTTTATTTTTCCCACTACCTGAGCAAGTTCTATTGACTATAAATACCATAAATATAATCATGTCTCATGATTCCACCTTCAATATTATAGTCCAAAACACCATCATTATTTTTACTTGGGTTGTTTAAATTACCTCTTACCTAATCTTGTTTTTTTCCCTTCCACCTATTGTGGGTTGACTAGTGCCCCTTCCCTCAAAATAGATACACCAGGAACCTCAGAATGCAAACTTTTTTGGAAATAGGATCTTGTCATATATAATCAGTTAAGGATCTTGAGATTAAATCTTCCTGAATTTAGGATTCCAATGACAGATGTACTATAAAAAGAGGAGAGGACACATAGAAACACAAAGAGAGAAAGGCAGTATGAAGATGGAGGCAAAGATTGGTGTGAGGGTCTAAAAGCTAAGGACTTCAAAACTTGCAGGCAACCCCAAAAGCTAGAAGGCATGGGACAGGTTCTTCAGAGCTTCCAGAGTGATCAATCTGCTGACTTTTGGTTTTAGACTTTAGCTTCCTGAGCTATGAGACAATAGATTTCTGTTCTTTTAAGCCATCCGTTTGTGGTAATTTTTTATGCATCCCTAGAAACCAATACATTATCCTATCCCTCTACTCTCATTTCTTCACTAAACACCCAGAGTGCTTTAAACAACAACAACACTAACAGCAATGATCGATTCACTTCCATCCTAAAGTCCTTTAAGGGCAAACCAACATATTTCAAGCAAATACATAGTGCTGGGCATGACCTACAAGTTCCTAGGATCTGGTCCCTAACTTTCTTTTTGACTTCAATACCTCCTCCTACGTCTGCTTGCTCTCTTCAAACATAATGACCCGAAGACTGGTTGCATAGTAGGTGCTCAATAAAATGAATGAAGAATTGACTGAATGAATGATACATTGAGTCAAGATAGATTTTAGCTCTAAACAACTAAAGAAAAATGATCTAACTTATCATTTCTATGTCTCTAAATCAATCAGTACAAGAAAGAAAGCAGGCATCATCTGAAGACTTTTTTGAAAAGTCATGCTGTTAGTTCACTTGGAAGACTGCTCACATTATTTGCGTTTGCCTCTGACATACATTAAATGTTACTTTTAGAAACTTTGCCAAGGTACCAGGATAATTCCCTTCTTTTTGCTAAGGCCTGCTTAATAATTTGGTATTCTATAAAGCATGATGTGGACATCCATAACAGAGAGAGAGATACCAGTTCAGAGAGTTTTTAGTTGACTTTGGATTTTATTTGACAAGACTCTTTTCTTAAAATTTTCTTCTTGATGTAATATTAAATAATAGAAAAATATCAAATATCACCTAAAGGTAGGTTTTTTAAAATTTCAAAATATAAAATCTTTGTCACACAACCTGGAGTGAAGAAGGAAGCAAAAATATATTTTGCTGATGCTATTATATGAATGTGATTAGTGATTCCTTCTCAAGTAAGAAAATGCTCTGATATTCTATATAATATAGATGATTGAAGTTATGACATTTCAGTGTAACTTTTCTTCTTTGGGATGCAAATGGTCAATTTTATCTTTTACCCAACTGAGCCATTATAAATAATCAAGAATGTGTACCTATCACACCCCACCCCCAGAGAATAAGGCATAACATTTTTGAGGCAAATGATATGTTTCTACTTACTATTTTATCTTGTGGTGGCTTACAAAAATCATCTCTTGTGATAATACAGCAGCAAGATCTAGAAATATGGTGACAGCCTATCAAACATGTCTTCCCAGGAGAAGATTAAAAACCCCAACAATGGCAATGTAGAAGAACTGGAATTCAAGGAGGATTGTCTGCATATAAAAAAGTATTTGTTGTCTAACAGTGCAATCCCTGGCAGCATTAAATAACTAAGTGTCATCATGTGGTTTCCAGGAAACGAGCACTGCAAAAAACATTAGCACTTTAATCTCTTGCTTTTCACTGAGTTGCCTACTTAGTAATGTTGAGCCAACATAACTCACCAACTATAGAATAGCCTTCTTTACCTGCCCGTAAATATGATCTCCCTCCTCATCATGATCAAATATATTGATAAAATAGTTTATGTTTGCAAGTCTCATTCTGTTCCATTTTTTTCATCCACAATGCAATTTTTACTTTCAACATTAGCTTTTAACAGAAAATTTTCTGCAAAACTCATCAGTGATCTCATATTACAAAATTAAACTTTATAGATTTGCATCCTTCTCTACCTACTTGCATTATTTCATCTCTTTTGAATACTTTCTCACTCTTAAAACCATCCTCTGTTTTGTTTTCTTGTTTCCATTTTTTGTCAATTGTTTTTCTCCTCTTTCCCCACAAAAACTTTCTCAGCCTGCTGAAAATAATCCTCATCCTTTGCTTGTTTCTTAACTTTGGTGATATTCTACATTCATAATCTTTGCTCTAACTATAAGCTTTTGAAAGGTCATTTCTTATAGACACAAACTAGATTAACAAATATTCGTATTTTACATTTTCCTAAGAATTAATTTTGTAAATAGGCTGTGACCCACACCCACACACAAACCAAAGACAAGCTTACCCTTGGAAGGATTGCTTCTTGTACTGCTTACATTTCACAGTGTTTAGAATGCACATAATCAGTCCTTAAAATATAGGTAAGCAGGTTAATGTATAGAAAGAGATTGTTCTATAGTTTTATCTTTATCAAGCTACACATAAAATATCTTTGGAGTTCTTTATTATTCTTTACCTTGACTAATTCAGTAGGCTAAGCATAACTAATTGCCAGGGAGAACAGAGTTCAGGGTGCAAATAAAGGGTTGATTATGATAAAGAATCAGGATTTCAATGGGATAAAAAAAGAAACTGACACAGAAAGTGTGATGAGTAGTAAAAAAGAAAAGTGGTAGGATCTACGGTTTTCAGTGTCTCACTGAGTGTTGAATAATTGCAGGAGTACAAGTATTGGATGGAGTGAGGTGGGAATTAAGGATGTTGGTCTGAGAAGGAGAGGTTTTGGAGTTGAGATGAAGGTGGAGGAGAAGTTATTAGTAATGATAATACTAGGAAATAACCATGGGGAAAAGTGGCTAAGAGCAGAAGATAAGATTACTTGAAAAAAAGAAAGCAACAGAGGATAAAATTCAAGGCTAATCCAAGGCTTTTGAAAACAAGAACTATCATGACAGTAACAGTGAACTAAAATACTCAAGATCATTTCTCAATGTGTTCAAATATCAAATGATTATGTTGTACAGCTTAAACTAATGTAAAGTTATATGTCAATTATACCTCAATAAAAATAAAATAAAATACCCAAGAAATTACCCAAACATTTTAGATCAGCCATTTGGGGTAGTGGAATATATAATTTGATGATATGAAATTCAAAGTTTGAGATTCTTATGGAAGAGGGGAGAGTCATACAGAAGTTGCCACGTGGTTCATGGAGGACAGACACCACACATCCAGGTCCAGTCACATTAAGATTGAGGGAAAGAAAAGAGCTACCACTTGAGAGGGCTTGGGAGGACCATGCCAGAAACGTACAAACTTCTGGAGCCGTCATATTCATTCTTATGCACGCTGGGTTAGAACGCTAGGGAGGAGAGGTTTCCAGTTACACCAGGCTTAAATATATTTCCAAGAAGGTATGGGAACCTGGGAGCTACAGTCTGCCCAGGGTTATCCAACTTCCTATTTGCACCTACACCCATCTAACAGAATATGACTGAAGAAGAAGCACGTGGTGCAAAGAGGTCTCACAGGCCTCACTTTAATTTTAAGATCACTAATCCCACCTAGTTCCCTAATGTTCTTGGGTAATCATTACTCTAGTCCACTTTTCCCATCTCCTAGGTAGCTTTTAATCTCCAAAATCTTCCGATTCCCCTCATTCTTAACTGATGAGAAACTCCAAAGTTTCTCATTTTTTTGAGTTTCATTCAGATTATAGAAGCAATTGGAAGAGTATTTACACAAGCCCCTGTCACTTATCCACGTACCAAAGGGCACCTATGCCCACATCCTCCATTCTTCTCCAATGCCATTGAATGACTCCCTACTCTTAGCCAAGTCTAAAATACCCATTATATGCTAGAGTCCTGCCCTAGTCTGGGTTTAAACAGAAGCAGACTCTGAGACAATGATTTGAATGAAAAGAGGATTTTAGGGGAGGAGAGTATATGATATATAACTTAAAAATGAAGAAGTGATTAAGGGCAGAGAAGTCATCCAATAAATTATATGTTATTAAACCAGATACCACAGTTATCTGGAGAGATTCTAGGGAAGAGTATAAAATGCATGCTTTAGAACTATCCACCTAAGGGATAAAGAAAATGAGTATTTTATACATAAATGTTTAAGGCCCTTGGTTAAGGGCTGCTCTTAGGAGATGTGAATTCCTTGGAACTTCTAGCTCATCTTATAGATGATCTTCCATGACTCTAGAGAATAAGTCCTCAGGCATAGAAATGAATAAAGGGGGAGAAGGAAGTTGTTCACTGGAGGCACTTGGGCAGGTTGTTCTGAGACATACGAGTTGGGCCCTGACAAAGTCTGCCACAAGCCCATGCCGTGCCTTCTACCTTGTATCCGAGGGAGTCACTCCACAACCCTCCCTTCATTCTCTTTCTTAGATATTTTTTCTTTCTACTAGATCTTCTTTATTGGCATATAAGTAGGGTTTTAGTTCCTCATTCTTAAAGAAAAAGAGCCTCTCTTGACTCCCTTTGCCACCCATTATCACCCATTTCTCTACTTCTCATAAGAAAAGAAAAGGAAAGAAAAAGCTTTAAAGACTTGTCTATCCTTGTGGTTTTATGTCTTCTCTACCCATTTCTTTTCCTACAAGAGTTATCAGCGCTGATATCCACAGAGCTGAACCCACTGTGCAATTCTCAGTTCTCATCTCACTTCACCCATCATCATTTATCACAATTGTTCACTTTCTCCTGCTTGAAACACTTTCTCTATTTGAAATTCAAGATGCCACACTTTCCCGGCTTAACTCAGCACATACTCCTTTGCGGTGTCTTTTAGAAGTTTCTACTCCATTTATAGTATTTAAAGATCAGAAGTTTTCACTTCTCAGACTCCGAACCTCTTCTGTCTTCTATCCACACTCACTTGCTTGGTCATCGTAAGAATTAAGTATTGGATGATCCCAGGAATGACCCCAAAATTCTGTTTCCCAGGTTTAAAAAACTGCATTTTGATGTTTCACATGAATCTCAAACTTAATATGCTAAACTCTTATCTGCTGTTCACCTTAACACTACCTCCTTCATACACACATGCCTACTCCTACACCAACCTAATCAATAACCACTCCATCGTATAGTTGCTCAAGCCAGAAACTTAGAGTCAACCTTACCTCTTTCTTTCACATCTTGTATCTTACCTGGTCCACCAATCTTGTCATTTCTACTAACAAAATATATCCAGCAACACTTGACTTCTCATTATCAACATGGCTGTCACCTACTTCCCAGTCACTGTCTCCTCTCCGCTGGTTTGAAAGTAGCCTCCTAGTGTTTTTCCTCCCATGTCTACCCCTGGTGCTTATATTATACACAGGAATGAAAATGTCATTTGTAGAACACATCTATAATCTCTACTCAGCTCTTCCAATGACTTTCCATCCCACTCGGAGAAATAAAAAACCCTCGACAGATGGTCTAGAAGGTCCCAGCCCTGTCCTGTCTCTGACCTCCTACCACGCTTCCCCTTCCCACACCACTCCGGCCACTGTTCTTTGTCTTCCTAGAGCCCTGCAGACGTGCTTCTGTCTCAGAGTCTGTACTGGCTGTTTCCTCTGCCTGGAATGTTCTTCTGTGAAATATCTACATGGCTTACTGTCTCACTTCTTTTAGGTCTTTGATCAAATTCTGTCTTTTCAGTAAGGTCTTCCTTGACTACTCTATTAAAAATTCCTCCTTATCAGGGTTCCCTGTACCTCTTAGTCTGCTTTATTCTCTTTATAGCCCTTACTCACCATTTGACATTCTCTGTATTTCATCTTTATTATTCTTGCCTCTCACTCTCTGCCCTACAGGAGGCAAGATTCACAAGAGCAAGAGGCTTGCTTTGTTCATTTAGCAGTGTGTGATACATAGGTACCCCGTAACTGTTGGCTGAGTGAATAATAAAATTAATGAGTAAAAACTAGTAGACATTCTCATTGATGGCTAACTCTATATAGTAAATATCCCTAAATATCATAGTACTCTTTTAAACAATCTGAGTATAATGTTTTGAATCTGGGAGCACAATTAATAAAGGTCAGATAAAAACTATTATTTACCTATTCAATGTCGCTGCAGATTTTATGTGCCTACCTGGATAAGTTCACTTTGATACTTCTCAGCTTACTTTTGGCTTCTTTTGGGGCAAGCCATTGGAGAAAGCATTGACAGATATTTGTCCATATTATCCAAAACAAACTGTTATTTTAGGTATGTTATTTTAGGTTCTCTTAGAATTAGATACCACTTTGGGATTAAATATGCAAAAAAAATGTTTTAAGGGAAATATCTGTGAGAGAGAATGGGAAGGGAGCCTGGGAACGTTGGGAGAGCCATGAGGCCCCAGTTCAAGTTAGTCATCAAGTAAGGGAGAGAGGGAAGGAAGAAAGGAAGGAAGGAAATAGGAAAGGAAGGAAGATTGGGTGAACACATGTAGACTACCATGAGTTCTAAAGGAGTTTTAGCAAAGTCATTAGAAAGTCCATGAGACAAAGTCATCTGTCAGAGGAGTCTTGCTTCCCCCAGGGACAGGCTTGCCACAGTGTCCCTGATGGCTGAGCCACTGGCAGGGAGCAGACCATGGGAACTTAGCCTCAGCCTTCAGTGTCAACACAGATTCCAGAGGGCAGCAGATGGGTCCTTGGATCAAGTAACTTATCTGCCTTCAGAGATGTAAAAAGCACATTCTCAATAGCTACCACATTCAGTAAAATTCTTTTAGATTATTTTATATTATACGATCTTGTAGAAATCCTCATCTACATTCACTACCCATGAACAAGAAAATTCATATGCAGCAAATAGCCTTAAAATAGTCAATTAAATAGATCTATGCTTTGTGAATGTTTAAGTGACTCTCTGCTTGCATTTTATTTTTGTGTTAGGCTGTGAGTGTATGCAGGTCTAGAAGTAGAAGGACTAGGCACCAATTTGAGGGACTCTGGAATTCCCTGAATATTCCTGTCTGTATGAAAACAAGGTAAACTGTCCCCAACATATGTCAACAGGATGGAAAATGGTGGCAGATACATCTGCTTCACTTAAAAAGTAATTTATATTCAAATAGAATTATGTAAGACTTGGGGATTTTTAAATGATTTTCATTCCAGAGCTTTGTCTATTCTCCTTTAAGAGAGTGTAAGTAATGTAAAAATATTATTCTAAAAGATTATAATATAATGGGGTTCTGCTTTCAAAAATAAAAAAGTTATCGTAATTCTCTGATTCATGAGCATGCTTTCCATTTGCTTTCATTGCATTGATTTGGAAATTAAACAAAGTTTGATGTATAATTGTGTTGATTTAACATTTATAAATTATGTCCTTTAAAATATTTAAGAAACTTTTAAAATATAAATATATAAATATTTAAAAATATAGATTTACTGAAAAAGAGAAATGCTTACCTCAAGTGGGGAAGGGAACACTTGTTAGCTTGTGAATAACATTTTTTTTTTTTGTACTAAAGCACTGACCTGAATTTACATCTTTTATCTAGTAGCTAAAATTTGCTCTGCCTGTAGGAACAGCCATTACGTTCCTACCATAGCAATGCTGTTCACCCAAGCAGAATCTCAAGAGCCCTTTGAGTCAGACTGCCCACAGTAGCTATATTTAACCAGCTTCTCAAAAAACAAGCTACACTATTTCTTATAAGAATATCTGATAGTTGCTTAAGGATAAACTAACACAATAGGAGGCAGCTTTTTTGTAACAAAGAATCTCACTTATGAGAGAGAAAGAGAATTTCAAAGAAAAAAAAATCTATATCTTAAAATTTTACTCAATCTGAATCCCATGTAAATATCTACATTAATAATCTGTCATTTACTTTTGCAGAGTGAAGGCTTATTGTAGCCTACATAAGTTAGTGATTTAAGTTACAAAATGATTGTGTCTCACATGTGTGGTATACAGGGTTGCAAAAATATGTTGAAATAATTAAAGTTATAGGCTTCTCTTTCCAGCTCTTCAGAATATGAATGAATTGGTCATCTTTTAAGCTTCTTATAGATGCTAATTTGCATCTATTAAAACAAATTCCTAAGCTTTGATGTTCATTTTTATTGAGATTTCACATATTTTTCTTATCTTCTTTCTCTCTATGGTGACACATGCAATGGTCTTCACACTGATACAAACAGAAAATCTCTGAGGAAATTTCTTTTAACGCGATTTGGTCACTCATCCATGACTGTTGTGTTTATCCTGCTACACGACTAGTTTCAATAGAAAATGGCAGTGTTTTCCAAAGTGTGAGCTGTGGGCACATAATTTCTTTCCTACACCATAGTTTCCAGGGGGATCTTGTTAAAAATAATGTCTCTTGAAGTCACCTCACACATACTAAGAAAGGAATTATGGGGCGATGTTGGAATCATTTTAAACCAGCAACCCAGTGTCTTTTGCCACTGTCTTTTGTCCAAAAGACAGAAGAAACAAAAAGTGCCCAAAACCCACTGTCTTTTGCCCAGGACAGCCTGAGGTCCATTGATATAAGATCTGAATTCAGTGCTTAGAGTTATTGATTAAATAGGATTTTCAAAATACTCATTTATTTGGTTAGTTTTCGGCATGGCATGAATAATGCTAAAATGCTGTTAGAATAGTTTGTGTTTTTATCATTATACATCACTAGATCCATACTTATTGGAACAGTCATAGTTTAAATGACTTCTTTCATGCACATATTACCTCTGAGAGCATGCAGTGATATGATTTTTAAATATAAACGTTTTTACAGAAATTCATTGCAAACTTGCTGACATATGGGGGAAATAGTTTAATCGGTAAATTAATCAGTAGGTTTGCAAAGTTTGGAGAAAGAGAAGACATATTCTACTGAATGATAAAACACATAGCAGACTCCACATTTGACTCAGCTGCCACCAAGAAAATTCATCTCCATGTCATCTATAAAAGAGTCCCATCATATACTAATTTAATCGTTCTTTGCCTCATCTGAAATACCATTAAATTAAATTTAAAAATGTTTTCAGACTTGAATAACCATAGAGAAATATTTTAACATACCTTTGTTAAATTCTTCACTAGTGGATGTAACTTCTTTTTCAATTTCTTTTTAGTCATGTTTATTTTTTCTGCTTGGTGAAAATACCCGTATAACTGCTATTTGTGTAAATGAGTGCTTAGGGATTTCCTCAAATCAAAACTCACCACAAAGAGACATCAAATGGAATATTTGGGTGAGTTGCTTGCATTTTGGGGTGGTGCTTTGTGTAGGGGACAGCACTCTCCACGTGCATGTTTTCTAGATTTCTGCTGCTTCCATGGGTCCCACCTTCACTTTCACCTCCATTTAATATGCACATAAAAATAACCTAACAGTTATGTGCAGACATGTGGAGAACCAAACAGCATTTCCAAGCACACTTAGCCTATTTTCCATTATATTCTTAGAGGAACACCTAGCAGATGCTAAGCAGGAAGCCATGTGTAAGTACAAATTTGAATTTGTCTTAATTTATGTTATTGCTGAGAACCAAAAGAGTATAAAATTTTCAATTCTTTCATGATTTGGGGTGTCAAAAGTACTTTGTAAAGACTGAGGAGTTGAATGAAATACTTTGTATCATGATCATGAACAGCAAAATCTCTGACTGATACAGTTTGTGGAAACTATTATGTGGATGAACTAACATTCATTGAGAATTTACGACATGCCAGGCACTGAGTCATCCATGCATGTATATGTCACCCCATTAAACTTCACTAAAGAAACACAAACATGTATGTTGTATTATAGCACTTGACCAAGAGAAATAACTTCTCAAAGATCCTTTGTTCATTAATGCACTGATCCATGCGTTATTGGCCTTAATTAAACTCATCTAAAATATTTACATAATAATATAGCAAGGATGAAGGTAAAATTATTTACATATATAGTACCTATAAACATATTACCATAGATGCAAATACATATAAAATTTAGTTAATGGCTTTATTAAAGCTCCATTGGATACAAGAAAGTGAAATAATTCTTAGGTGAAACATGCTATAGAATCAAGATATAAATAATTCAAGTATGTCCCCTAAATAAGCAAATTTGGACTTTTTAAACTGTAAGTAAGTGTCTCCAGTAATAAATCCTGTCTCCTTAACTCAAATCATGAATTGATACCAGTAGCACGAAAATGACCAAACTGTATGATAGTCTAATCCATTTTTCTGCTTTGAATAGTCCTTTTGTAACCAGTTTCAATGAAGAAAGCATGTAGATATTACAAATATCCAAAGGCAGCTATAGTCATCTGGCATTTATTGCCTATAGTAAATTGTTAATATCTAGGATTCTACTTGATAAACATAGAAAATAAATTAGCCTTAATATTAGTGCAATGAGTTGTTTCAATAATTGTAATAAACCACATTAGTGACACACAAGATCTTGAATAAAATTATGGTGCCAATCTAAATACAGTTTGGGCAGGAAAATCAGGATAAGTGATGACTTTCATATAATAAAATTTTAAAATAACTGAACACTCATTCATTCATTCAAAAATATTTATTGAGTGCCTACTATATGCTATACATTTTTCTAGATGCTGAAGATAGAGCAGTCAACAAAACAGATCAAATCTCTAGTCTCACTATTTACTGGAACATACATTCTAGTTAGGGGCAGGTGTGGAGATAAAACATTTCAAAATTAACCAGGAGATATGGAATATGTTAGGTGATAGGAAGTAATATAATGAAAAATAAAGCAGAATAATGTGGTGGCAATCTGGAGCAGGCTCATGCCAGCTCTCTAGAATTGATTTTTAATTGATTATTATGTTTTCAGGAATTTTTGCAAGCTGTTTTAAGTTTCAACCACCAGTAGCTTCAAGTAAGTTGTATGAGAATATTTCACACCACAGAAATTGGAAATTGGCAGATCTACAAATCAGGGAGCTCCTTTTCCTCCACTGTCCCACAGAAGCTATTAAACGTTGATCACTGGAATCAGATGTGCTGGGTGGGGGTGGACATTAAGTGAAAAGAAGGAGCCATGCAGATATTCTTAAATAAAGATCCTAATTTAAAAAATTCTCCTCTTTCTCAATCTGTCACATAATCACTTCAATTTCAGTACTGCTCTGTGTGTGGGGGCGTTTACACATACACAGCTAGTGGAATGAGGAAGAAAAGTACAGTAGTTAAAACCAAATATCGAATAAAGTTTTTCTAAGATTTTTAATTCAAATTTCTTTCTCTTTTTCTATTTTATCTCTAAATTTCTGTAGTCTTATCTGTGAAATGGGGATAATGTAACTTACTGTAAAAGTTGGCTCGTAATGACATAGGTAATATGCCTTTATCATAGTGATAGTTTAATAAAGGTTAAATATTATCATCAGTATTAATGCTATTACTGCTCTAGTTATTACTTTTAATAGCAAGAAAACAATTATATATTTGAAAGTTGCTAAGAAAGTATATCTTTTAAGTTCTCATCACAAGAAAAAATTATAGGTATGTAAAGTAATGGGTGTTAACTGAACTTAGTGGTGTAACCATTTCACAATCTATATACAGCAAATCATTATGTTGTTCACCTTAAATTAATACAATGTTATATGCCAATTATCTCTCAATAAAACTGGAAAAAATAGCAAAAAAAATGTTCAGGGATATAGGTTGATTTTTCCATTGTTGCCATTAGCTACAAAATTTACTTGGCCATTTTTTCCAGAATAAATATAATAATAATTTTAATTTTAATAATTAATAATTTGGTAATTATTTAATTCCACCATGCAAAGCTATTTACTTCCATTAACTCACTTAATTCTTACAACCATGATTTTTATCAACACGATAAACATTATTGATATCTTCATTTTGTAGATGAGGAAACTAAGCTTAGAAATGTTAAGTAACTATCCAGAGTGAGAATCCCAAAGCAGTCCTGAGGACTTTCAAATCCTGTGCTCTCACAGTCTGCATGGAATGCTGGTTCAAAAATTTAGTTGCAACAGTGCTTAGTAATATTTCCTAAAAAATTAGACATATTTATCACTGGAGTTAACCAATGCAGAGAATAAGCCAAAATTAAGAACATTCTTTAATATTTTTCTTCTTCTATTTAAATGTTCTAAATCTATGGGTGTCAAATATTTAGTATAATTAGTGAGAATGTTGTGTCGTGTATTAATGAGCATTTTCCAAAGGATCAGGGATTTATTAAATTATATAAGTGTTTTAAATGTATTCCAGATCTGACCTAAATTCAGAAATGTTTTCTTGCAAGTCACAAGGAATTTTAAGGACAATATTAGATTGATGGTGCTGATTCCCAAAGCTTTGCTTTCCTTAATATTTTTTTCTATTTTAAGAGGATTGGCAGTATTGTGAATCAGTACTTAAAAGAATGTATCCTTAACTTACACTGAAAATATTATTTTAAAAATGTTTGTGTTTAATGTTTTTAGATTGTAAAATACATGCAAACAGAAACATACCACATAAATCATTATTTAAATAGCTTAAATTCAAATGTCAACTTCACAAATCACCCCGCTCTATAGATGGTCTTTTAAGACCAGAAGATATATTTTGACATGTAACATTTTAAGAAAATACTCAAAAATGCAGAAAACATTAAAGTAAGATTTACTAATTTTTACACATGTGATACCTTGTTTTATTTAGGTGTATTCACATAGACACACTTGCACAAAGTCACACACAACTGTACTATTTACCATAGCTTTGAAAGATGATATTTTTTATATTGAATTATTCATAAAATCCTAAGGCTAATTTATACATGAAAGAAAAGAAAAACGTAACTCTTGCTCATAAATCTTTATTTATGAATAGAAATCTAAAAGATTTATAATCACTACGTTATGGCAAGTTTTTATCACATGATGTATTAACTTGCAATCAGACTCAGTAGAGAAGTCCTGTAGTGGTAAATAAATCACGGGATATTTGGTTTGGAGAAAACCTCCTGGGAGTGATCATGTACACAAGCCTGGGAGGAGGGGAGATGAGGGGTCTCAATACCCCCTAGAGTTTTAATTAGATTGAATGAGCATTCACTTTACTGTGAGGAACAATACTCTCTGTTCTTAAAAAGATACCTCATTATAAGCCAATTGTATAAATGTACAAATTTAACACTTAACTCCCCAAATCTGGCATTGGTTTATATCACTTGTGTATGAATTCCTCCATGATAAGAACAATTGTAGTTATCTTGCTAAATTAAATTAAATTCTTAAACTGAATTGTTAGAAATTTTAATCACAAATGTGTAAGTGTGCTTCTGTTTTCCATTGCAATTAAGCAGAAATACTGTTTTTTACATAGTCAAGGTAATTCAGAGACATGTTTTTAATTTAATGTGATTCTTTTAATATATTTAACGCCTCAGTAACTCCATTACTTACTTGCTGTGTGATCTTGGGCAAGTTGTTTTACCTCTCTGTGCCTCAATTCCATAATTTTTATAATGAAAACAATAATAGTCACTACTTTATAGGAATACCATAAAGATTAATGAGTTAATACATGTAGAACATTTAGAGAAACCTTTTGCACAAAATACACACTGAAGAAACATTTGCTGTTACTCATCAAAGCTAGGCCAATTTACTGGAAGCATCCACGCCCTTCCAACCAGCTTTGGACACCAGCTCACCAGTTTGTAATGCTTAGACATCGTTTGTCAAGTTTCCATAGTTTCCCTTCATGGTTTCCTCTACAGTTTGGGTGGAGAATATTAGTTGAGTCTAGTTTTCCACATCTCAAAACCTTCCCCCTGTTCTCAAGGCTTTGAATTTTTCTAACCTTTCTATAGTTTCTCAGTTATTTGCTCTGTTATAAAGTGTTTGTAATATTATTTTTATTAAGATAATACTCTCATTAAGAATTTTAAATTATTAAGAAAGCTATTTAAATTGTATATGAGAATGCATTACATATACAATTTTCCAAAATTTAATACAGCTGGTACTTCTTAAGAAGATAGTTCATAGTTACAAAAGCAGCACTGAAGAGGTGTTGTGAGTAAATTCTTATTAATGTATTGTTTGTATACATTAGTATAGTTATTTACAGTAAGTATATTAAATGTTGTATGCAGATGCTTTTTCAATTGAGGCAATGTCCTAGAGACATTGTTTTAAGTACAATAACATGAATATAGTCTCCTCATTTTCTTAGTCTTTGAGAAACATCATTTTTACAATTCTTTACAATGTAAAGATAATAACATACCCATGAGTATTTTATCAGGGGTAAATAATTTCATTTTCTCACTAATCCATAAAGAGTATTTAGGAATATGTTTTTACACTGTTCTTGTTTTGAGTTCCTTCTTTTCACAAACCAACCGCACAGGTGTATGATGACTCTGGCTCTCTGCTTCCTACAAGCTCCTTACCCTTAATCTCCAATCAACTTTCATTGTTGGTCTGTCTATCTTGCTATGTCCCTCCCTGAGAAAATTCCATAACTGCAATGGGAATTATTTGGAGTTCTTTTTTGAAGGGCCAGGTAGCTTTCAGAATAGCTGCACAGTAATGGGACAACAGTAATTGAACTGGGTGTCACACAGGGTGAGACACTTTCTCATTATGGACATAATGTCTGTCTTTATTTTCTCTCCCCTTTTCCTCAACCACCTCCCTTCCTCCTCAGGAATCCCATTAGTCCTTCTGTCACTCTTTGTCTCTTAAAAACTAAGCTTCCCACGTGTTGGGCAGAAGCTGCAGAAAACCTCTTCTAATTATCTGCTCAGTCACTTGGGCATGATGGAGACGGTAATTATTGTTCCACAGTTAAGGCAAAAGTGGGTACTCAAAGATCACTTCCGTCTCTTTCACTGTTAATGGATTTTCTTTGTCCCCCCCCCCCCCCGCCTTTTTTTTTCTTTCAGCTCATTCAAGGTATTTTATTTCTTAGTTCTTCCCTTAAGAGGCAAGCACATCTCCCTAAGGTATGCAAATTAACTTTTCTTGAGAAAAACAAACAACTGCACCACTCCCCCCAAAATTAATTGTACATGGGGAACACATGCTCATTTTCCCATCACCTGGGCTTTGACAACATTGTTTATGAAGTAACAAACCTCACATAGTCATATAAAAGAACAGTTATGGGACTCTTCCTCAACTCAGCTCCATTTCAAGAGCCTCCATTAGCTGTAAATGGTTCTCCTTTTTTTTTAAATCCCAGAAGCATGGTACAATTTAATTCAGTTTTTTTCATTCAATCTTTTGACTTATTGATAAGGGGAAACAGGTGCAAGAGGGATACTATACAAACTACAAAATTAAAAATATGACCAAGAACGCATTCATTTTATACTGCTTATATAACAGTGGAAAGTATATACTTTATACTTGTATATAACATGCTACTTTTTGTCTACAAAATCTCAAGAGATTCTGAAAAATTCTGCATAGTGGACTGGTCAGAAATCATTACCCCCATTACACAGATTTAAAAAAAGCCTGAGATTTGACATGGTTAAAGATTTCTTGCAAAAGTATATTTTTTAAAATCAAATGCCAGAGAACTCCATGTCAACTGATATGAAATAAAACATAAACATCCAATGCTTTATTTTTATAAGCAAAATGGACAGTATTTATTTACTTTTGAATAAGAATAGAGTATATGCTACTGAATCAGATGAGAGATCCCCCTAGCTGAACCCAAGCCCTCCTGGCTTTGCAGAGAGTTCTTTCCCAGTCAGGTTTCCTGCTCAAGTTCCCACAAATAACAAAACTGAATTTGATGCAAGCAATACAGGCTTTTATTTATTTTTATTATTTTTTCCCCCAATGGCCAGAGAGACAAGCTTTTTATAGAAAAGGGTGATGGAGGTTATAGTGGGCAGGGTCTTTTATCATCCTGGTTCATGGAAATGGGTGGCAATTTCCCAGAATGCAGTTCAGGCATCCCTTCTGCCCTTGTGTGGCCCTTTGGTGTCTGGGTTGGAAGAGGATTGAACAAATATGGTGTGAGCAGGGGAAGAGATTATTATTACAATGAGATGATATGAGCTTTAGAGAGAATTTTGTCCCAATTTTGAAGTTTAATCAGCTTATACTGATTTCTTCTGTCTAAATTCTCTGGTTCCTGTCTTGTAAACACAGCTGGAAGGTATAGTCTCAATTCTCTGCAGGTTTGCCTGGAGAGGGATTTTTTTTTAAATTAGAAGTGGGAGAGGGCTTCCTTGCATCCTTGCCTTAAACAGGTGTACTTGTTTTATATAGATAGTATAGGTATGGGTTAGTGACCCTTGAGTTGCTCCCCGGGGTGACATATAACTGATCCTATGTAGTGCAAGAGGTTAGACAGGCCATGAACCTAGGAATAAACTACCTTCCTTATATATGCTTCAGAGACATGCAGAGATGTTTTCAGGATAGAGCCTACCTTCATTGTACAAAGTGTGAGAAATTTAAAGGGAACATAGATAAACTTAGATAAACTTGTAGATGATTTACTTTTATATTTGAAGAATCCATGCCAATTTCCCACACAAAAAGAATCAAGATCACAAATTGTTTTCTTCTCATTTTCCTGGTTTTTTAATTTGTCTTTCTGCCTATTTCTTCCTTAAAAAAAACCCAAAAACAAAAAACTTACTATAGTTATTATTGGTTCATATTGATCTCTTGTAAATTAGCTTTGAGGTCGATTACCAGATAGCTGTCAACATGTCATAGATTTTTTTCTGTCTTGAGTTGAAGATAAATCTATTGGTCTTGATAAATGATTTTCAAACTTTTTTTTAAATATAATGCAACCCCTGGTAAAGAAAGCATTTTATGTTGCCTCTATACTTACATAAGCACACCCACCTGCACACACTATGTTTGTATGTATGTATGTGTGTTTGCGTGTATGTGTGTATGCATACATACATATATAAACCGAAATGAAAAGTAATGAACCTATATTTACTCTTATATTTAAAGACTATCTTCTTTGTTTTTTAATCAAATCCACTTTAGTCTAAATTAATCATTTTCAAGCTCATTTATTCTTTTACATTCTAACTTATTTTTTTAAATGTTGGTCAAAATTCAATTCTCCAATTCTATAACTTGCTATTTGTTACAACCTATTTTGAAAAATACTCTTCCTGGTCAAATTTGGTAATGTGAAAGAAAGAAAATGTTAATTTCTGTCTAAATATTAAATGTTCAACAAAAACTTGGAATCAGTAACTTTAAATTCTTTTAGGAGGATAGTATGTAAGGGAGTGACTATTATTAGGTACTAAATACCATGAAGAATGGATATATAAATTTTTTAATCCTTGTCACACCAATATAGTGAAAGTAGAACTATGCAAAGTTTTCATCACACAAAACAAAAATTATTTGGGATATACCATTTTATGAAAATTTAGTCATGAGATTTATTATTAAGAGGTGAAGAAAAACTGGATTTTTAATAGCGTATTTCTCTCACTTTTAGGGGCCCTTATGCAGCTGTGTTGGCCACCAGATTAGGGTTTGTAAAAAACTAGAATCCCATTTCAGGCTAAGATCTAAGATTCTTTTTCTGTGACCCAGATTCCTTCCTCAACACATATTCAAGCCACTCTGGACCTTATACTATGATGAAATGACAGCAGGAAAGTGGTTCTTAATTCATTGCTGTCTAGACTATTAGGAGATTGACAACTAATTTAGAAAACCATTTTAATAATAAAATAAGACATTGACTTGTAAAAGAGTTGCGGTGAAGTTAGACGTCAGAAAGAACAGTACATCAAGAAATAGGTATATTGTGCGGCATTATTTGCTATGGCCAAGATATGGGAACAACCTAAGTGTCTGTGGACAGATGAATGGAAAAAGAAATTGTGGTATATGCATACAGTGGAATATTATTCAGCTTTAAAACAGTAGGAAGTCTTGATATTTGCAAGAACATGGATAAAACTAGAGAATACTATGCTAAGTGAAATAAACCAAGGGTTGGGGAGAGGGAGAAATAGGGAGCAGTTGACAATAGGATACTAACTTCCAGCTGTAAAATGAATAAGGTCTGAAGATCTAATGGATAATATAGTGATTATGGTTGATAACTCTGTATTGTATGATTGAAATTTGCTAAGAGTAGAACTTAAATGTTCTCACCAACACAGACAAACAAAAAAATGTAAATATGTGAGGTGATGGATATGTTAACTTAATGAGGGGAATCCTTTCACATTGTATATGTAGATCAAATCATCACATTGTGCTTTAAATACATTGCTATTTTATTTGTCAGTTATACCACTGTAAAACTAAAAAAAAAAAAACCATGCAAACACACACACACACTCACACACACACACACACAAACCCTCATACAGACATTCAACTTATTTAAATAAAGAAACCACAGACTTCCAAGTTTACTGAGATTATAATTATTCTGCTTATGATGAAAAAACAAAATTTAACATTATGAAAATCAGAAATAAAGTGACTGTTTAAGAATCAAAAACTTCTGGGAAATCTTCAGAGTTTTATATTTTTAGCAAGACTAGACCTACATGGAGTGATCTAATTTTTTTAGTTTGTCTCAGGGTGTAACTTTGTTTGTTTTGTGTTCTGACTTCTAAGTGTGATGAGTATGTTGATTTGGGGCCAATTGCCAGTTTTGTTTCCACACAATCCTGAAGCACCTGGATTAGAGGCGAACTCTTGCTTCCATGCCCATCTTTGCACACAATGTGTCCAAGTTCTTCATCATTAATAGGAGGCTGTGGGAATGGTTACTGAGCAGGGCTGCTAAGCAGAATCTTGAGTGGATATTCAAAGACCGATTGGCTGCTTGCCCCTGGCAGCCCATATTCCTGGAATTCCCAAGGTCCCTGCACAGCACCAGGACTCCATGCTGAACCCCATCTTCACTCTGACTCCATTTCTTCTTGCTCAGACTTTGAGTCCCCCTCCTCACCACAACCCAAGCAAGTGTTTTTTTCCATGTTTTCCACCTTTCTTCCTCACTTCAAATGATTCAAACAAAATTGTTATTACTTTGAAACAGGATATTTAGAGTTATGAGTGAAAAATTCTGTCTATGCACTTATAATTCCTCAAAGAACACTTCAACCAAGACATCTTCATCAATATCATTTTAAAACTGATTTGACTCTCCTCTCACATGCTCTTCAAAATACATTTCTCCCTCACCACCAGTTATATTGCTATATTGCAGCAGTAAAGTGGTGGGTTTTTTTTTTTTTCATGCTGAGTGTCTCTGGCCCTGATCTCTAATAGGGTTATTCATTCTCTCTGAACTTGTTTTATATTTCCTCCAAGACACTAAGTGCAACTTCCAAACTGAAAGCACAGTTAGGATCAGAAGTCCTTCTTCTTCTTCCTATATATGTAAGAATGTACAGAATTATGGCTACCATGATATTTTCTGATTTCTGTCTTCAGGATGCCCTCTCCATCTCTTTTTAGCTCAGGGCTATATTATGTGCAATATCATGTGTGTTATATTTTAAAAATCCATTTTATTTTATTTTATTTTATTTTATTTTAATAATACTTCTCAACCACAATTGTTCTACAAAGAGTATGTCTTACCTCACTATCTATCCATATTAAATGCTGTAAAAATAAATGACTTGAGGAGTCTGTATAACTCAATCTAATTTACTGCAAGAATCTTTAAAAAGTGGAAGTAAAATTCATATTAATATTTATGTGCATCAAGTACTTGGTAAAATTTAATAGAAGTTGTGATAAAAATAACTGCCACAAAGGAAGATGCTCTAATACTCAACAGATTTTTATTTACAGATTTATAGAGCAGTGAAATCTGATGGGCAGATAGTCAATATAAATATATTTTATTACATCATCTGTTTTTATCAGATTTGTTGCTAGACAATACATTTATATTTACTGATAGTAATAAAAATGAAATGGGTGAATAGAATGTGAAGATATTTTTAACAGTTTTGCTGGTTTATATAACATTTAGAATTTTAAAGTAGCATTATTTTATGGGCACTAAGCTCAGATTTTCCCAGCAGCATTATAAATACACAGCAAAGATTTAAAATAATGTTCAGAAATTAATAAATATTTTTTGCTTATTGGAATATAACATTTGAAAACAGTAATTAAAACAAATAATGGTGTTCTTATAACCTCTGACAGACCTTATTTTTGTGTTTGAATTTTGACTTAGATTCTTGTACAATTATTTTATAACTTTATTTTAAATTTTCATATTTTAAGTAGTTATGAAAAGATACGGAATAAAGATGATTAGTGCTTCCTGATAGTCATATAATTCTATATATAAAAATTTATCATGGAGAATTTCAAGGCAAATTCTTAAAAAAAGAGAATGTAGGCAAATCCCTTTTCCAAAATTTGGGGTGTGACTGTGGAATGGCAGACAAGAATTTTAAGTTTACTTGACTTTTGAGTCTGAGAGAAGTTCCATTAACAGTTTTTTTGAATAAGATACTGATGAAAAAGAATAGTGAGTCAGAGAAACCAGAAGAAAAGAAAATAGATTTTAGTTCCTTTTGCCACCTCAGCTCAGAAAATGTAACTCATTTACATGTGAGGGATAGTAAGATTTACCCACTTGCGCTGAAATTGCAGCTAAGGCACAAGTCAAAGGACAAGGGCTCTTAATTCTCACACCTTAAAAAGAGGAGTCAGAGAGCTTCCAGAAAAATTAGAGCCAGATTCCATGCCCTGCCCTCCCCCTACGTCTTTATCCACCATACCGCCAACTGCCCATCCTGGCCTCCTCATGTCAGGCTCAAAAACAATGGCACAAAGTAGTTTTGTTTTAGTGACTTAAAGAGAACAGAGTATATTTATTACATCAGAATGATTAATAATAATAATAATAATAATAATAATAATAATAATAATAATAATAATAATAATAATAATAATAATGATGATGAAACTGCTTCATCATTGAACTGCCCAATTTATTACCATGTATCAGGTAAAAAATTCCCCTATTAAAAACATTTTGAGGGAGGAGTAGGGGACAAATGTAGTTATAACTGCACCTCACAGATAATTTTCTCCAACCTAGTGACATGTGCCCTCCCACAGGGAACCCACAGCATCCAGAGAGGCAACAAGCATCACAGATGGACACTGACAACGCTGCAGATGAGATGAGGAAGCCGCTCCCCTCAGCAAGGTATGTGTGACTACGCGTGAATGTAAGAGGCTCTTTGTGTACTGCCTTTCATCTGGATGGAGTGTGTATGTCCTCCGTTCCAGATATGGCTGTGCTGTGGAAACCGGACTAAGTAAACTCGGAGACAGATTTGAGATTAGAATTTGAAACTAGACAGGGCTGGTTTAAAATGAACAACATAACCAAAAAATAATGAAATTTAAGTATTAAGAGGTCATGGTGCCAATGAAAGGTTGGTATTAGCATGAGAAAGGCATGGTTTATGGAATATGGCATTTTCATGATATTTCACTACCCAATAAACTGCTTATATATATATGTATTTAAATATATTTAAATTTTAAAGAATTTAAAGTGATTGATTGGATGTCTCTATGATTAAAATTCCCCTCAAATATCGTGCATGTCTGTACTCAAAACACAAAAGAACATTAAAAATACGTCTTATATCTGGAGGTAAAATTCCCTCAGTGTTTCGAAGTTACACATTTCTTTTGACTTGAATAGTGATGTTCGCTTCAGCTGTTTAAATAGAATACTGCACTAAATGGAAAAAAAATTATGGAAGTATTGTGACACTTCACATTTCATAAGATAGTTCACTTCAACTTTGTGATTTTTTGCAGTTAAAATTTTAAGTAAATATTTTATTGTACTTTGTCATATTTATGTTTGAAGCAATGCTTTGTGAAGATTATTTCTAGTTGTGAATTATTCTGTCTGTTGCTTCAACTTATTTACAATCAATTTTATTGAATTGCTGAACCATCTAGATATGTTATGTTTGATTGTAGCTAGACAATGTCTTTGTTGAAAAATATTATTTTTTCTAAGTATTAGTTACTGTTTTCCCAAGAACAAGCAATGCCATTTATTTGATATATATGAAATAATATAAGCCAATGTTACAAGCCTTAAGTTATCCTAGACATTTTACTACCCTGAAGACATCTTATTTTTGATTCACTGTTTTCATTAAGTTCCCTTTTCAACAATAGTGTTTAACTTTAATGCCATTTATTTTTACTTCTGTCTGCTCTGAAGGGATTCAGTTCTAGCTGGTACCTAGCATATAGTCATCTGACTTTTTTTTTTAACATTGCAGAACATGAGGTTATTTCTTTCAGTTCTATCTTGATGAAAAGTAAACATAAATATGTTTTATCACTCAGAAAATTTTACAGAAATATAATGGGGAAAAAAAGGTGTGTGGTATACAGAAATACCAATGTACAACTTCATTCTATATAGGATTATTAGAACAAAATATTCAATATGCACAAAATTTATCTCTTTTTGTTCATAAGTAAGAGCAGTGAACTAGACTGGTAGAAAGTTTCAAGACCTCTGTTAGATGATACATTGAAATTATTTTTGTTTAGAACATTTGTTTGATATATAAGAGAATATTTCCTGTCTCTATTATATATATTTCAAGTGTATTTCCTAACTATTAGAAGAAAGGAGTCATGTTAAAATGCATCTTTAGGTAGAAATATATTTCAACTTATAAGAACAATGTACTTAGGGAAAAATGCTGTCTTTTGAGTAACAGCAAACTCACACCCTTATATTCATGTTCATTTTTTGTGAAAGCTAAGTATAACTTAAGATATGTAATTAATGAGACCAGATGATTGATTTCTATGATAAAATGAAGTCTATTCGAAAATCTGTATAACACTGTTAGGCCCTCAATATCCACTTGTGTTCTTTCCTAAAAAGCACTTGTGAGTAATTTGGAGGTATAAGAAGCAAAAGAAAGGCTCACCAGTTTCATCATACACCATCAGATTGCCATTGGGACAGTTGGTAAGGTAGATACTCTGAGTTGCTGGCCCAACAGAGACGTTATACGTTCTTACTAGCAGAAATGTAATTGTGTTTTGAGAGATCAGTGTGCTCAAAAGCAGGAAATGGCTCATGGTTTCTAGTCACTCCAAATCGTCTGTGGCCCCTTTGCTAGATCCTGGCAATGAGACTTAACAGGCATTATACTGGAGCGGCTGGAAACGATTTTGCTTTCTCATAAAGGAAATGGACTCCCAGAGAGGCAGGAGGAATTGGAGCTCACCCTGGGGACACAGACACTCCGGCAGCCATTTTTGGAAGGTCCTTGTCCTGGGAGGACACTGGTGCTGGTAAGCACCATTGTGGAATCCTCCCTCGAGCTTATAGCACCTGGACCAGCCCAGCCCACCAGCCTGTCAACACCAGTATTGGGACGCCTCAGGCCATTCAGCCAAGGA
The DNA here is from genome assembly GCF_048773025.1 of Camelus bactrianus. Taxonomy (NCBI): domain Eukaryota; kingdom Metazoa; phylum Chordata; class Mammalia; order Artiodactyla; family Camelidae; genus Camelus; species Camelus bactrianus. The sequence continues at coordinate 40,415,297 of NC_133540.1, forward strand.
ACCACCAAAAGCTGGGAGAGGGGCCTGGAAAATGTCCTCTCTCGTGCCTTCTCAGGGAGCATGGTCCTACTGATGACCTGACTTTGATCTCTGGCCTCCAGATCTGTGAGACAATATATTTCTCTTGTTCTAAGCCACCCATTATTTGGTACTTTGTCACTGCAGCCTAGGAAACTAGTGCAATATTTAAGTATAAAAAGTGCAATAATTTTTATTAATCAAATAATAGATAAGGCAAGAAGTTTTTAAAATAAATCTTAGTAGTAAAAGTTATTTCACTGAGCATATTATTCTATATGTAATGAGGGTAATAAAAATAATAAACTTTCTAAAATAGGGCTCGTATTAATTCTCAGTCTTCTGAAAGTCTGTAATAGAATATCAGCATTTGGTCATTAGATTTCCATAGGCTTAGGTAGTGAAATCTTTGAATTTCAGTCCATTCATAGTGCACCCTTTAGATCAGTTTACTTTGATATTTTTATAATGCAGTCACCTAATCTATTCTTAATCCGTGCTTTCTTATTCATTTGGCATAACAATATCATATGATTTATCTTTTGAATAAGGTGAGACTTTTCTCAAACTGTATATGATTCACAGATTACTTTCTTCAGCAGAGGAAAATGTGAGCTCATTTTCTGCCAAACAAAACAACTGCATAAAAAAGGGAAAAAAACATATTAAGATGGTAGAAGATTTACTTTTTAAAGAAAAGGATATGGTGTTAAAGGCATTTTTGTTATGAAGGGTGAGAAGGCAAATGTCTAATGTTCAGCTATTCAAGGATGACAGGCTAAACATTTAAACAATGAAGACATCATATTCTGTTCAACCTTACCTAGAATATATTCTGGGAGAATTTAACAGCAAATCATGTGATTTTACGTAAATCAAAATTTTGTAGACCGGTTTATTTTTGTTAAGTGAATTTTCTTAACAATGAAAAATTCTACTACATCATATTAATATATTACACATATTTAATTAATAAATATGTTTTGAAAATGAATTATTAAATTATAGCAAATGAAAGGTAAATAATCGGAACTGGTACTGTCCAAAATTGGGATAATCAAAACCACAGTGATATTTATAATAATTTCAGGATTTTATTACTCGACTATATGCTATTTTGAACTTTACTGAAGGAAAAAAAAAAGACTAAACCCTCAAAGGCTTTTACTTTACATAAATTTTTTACGTCCAATATAGTTGTTTCTCAGGCAGATTCCACAGAATACAACTCATAAACAAGACTTTGTGGTTAAATAAATTTACCAATTCTATGTACAGTATCCTGCACTGCAAATCTGCAAAACAGATGGGCATATCAAAAGCAAGGAAACATTCTACAGTGAAAACTTCTGTGACCCAGTTTAACCCTAAGTTTTCCAAACTTACACTACTGGGAAATGCTAATTTTCATGAAATACCTATGAATATCACTAAGAAATGTTTCCTAAAATATAAGAATGTGCTTTATAAAACTTCAAGAAACTAGAATCTGAAAAAAAAAAGTCAATTTCACTGAGTAATAACAGATCATCCCTGTAAAATGGATTTACAGAAAAAAATTTGAAATTAGATATGCCATTCAATAAAAAAAAATTGGATAGATATTACCATAGTATATTCTTGGGTAGCAATTAGCAATCTTTTTCTGTAAAGGATCAAGTAGCAAATATTTTAGACTGTAGTGGGAGCTATTCAATTGTCATAGCTACTTAGCTTTGCCGTAGACAGGATGTAAATGAATGAGCGTGCTATGTTCCAGTAAAACTTTATTTGTGGACAGAGAAATTTGAATTTCATATCATTTTCATGTCACCAAATATTATTCTGATTTTTTTCAACCATTAAAGAAATTCTTAACTCACAGACAGTACAAAAAGTACAAAAAGTGGTCATCGGCCAGATTTCACCTGCAGGCTGTAGTTTGCTGAAATTTATTCTAGAATATTAATCCTATGGATTTGACACCCCGTTTGTTTGTGCCTTTTAGGAAGAAGTGGCACATTCTTGCATTCAGGCTTAGATTATTTGGGCCAAAAGTTCATGCCCCTTTAGGAGGAACAAAGAAGAAAGATAGGAGAAGGAAGCGACTGCAGCGTGATATATAAATCTGTATTTGAATCTTTATGCTGCAGTGCCACGCTATTAAAATTATAGTGTAGCTTAATGAATTAGATTTATGTCTGCCTATTCTATGCTAAATATGTATTTGGACAAGGTCTATTCTTTTATTTTCTTAACATATGTGCAGTCTCACAATTCATGAAAAATAAAATAATACACTGTACCATGGAAAACAAAAGAAAGGGAAACATAATTTGTGACTTTATTATAATCATATTTAAAATTATGTAAAAGAACTACTTACTACATGTTAGAAGATCAGCTTGAAAAAATGCATTAATTAAACTATGAATTCAGTGCATTTTTTCAAGGACTTGACACTTTAACTTAACCTATGTTTTCAGAATAACCCAACTTGAAAACATTTTTTTGTAGTGTGTTCATTTTCATTCCTGTGTTGTATCTCAGTATTTTAATATATTACTTATTTATCCCTCCTCTATTTTAGGGACTTATTTTGTTCTCATTTGGTGCTGTTATATGCAACATCACGATAAACATTTTGGATATGGATTCTAGTTTGTCTGTGCAGATGTTCCTTAAACATGTATACCTAGTAATGAGACTACAGGAAACGTATACAATCCTTGACTATATTGGAAATAAGTTAACGTTTCTCATACTCATATGAAGTTCTATTCACAAGATTAGAAAATGCATCTATTTCTTCTCAACTCACTAACACTTGATATTTTCAGAATTCATAGTTTTAACAAGCAGAGTCCATCTCCATATATTTATTTTTCCTTGCATTGTATATATATGGACATTTCCTTACGTTTTATATCTATCTTTCTATTTATCTATCTCAGCTTTTCCTAAGTTCCAGGCTCTGTATAGAGATCTTACAAGCTTATTTCATCTCAACATTGTAATGAGACGTTCACTATCCTTAACCACTCTTATAGAAGTAGCAAAGGGAAATAAAATTTCAATGGGGAGAGAGTACTCAACAAAAGCAGAGACAATCTCTCTAGGCCTGGAAAGATGAAGTCTGAAAAGAGTCCCTCGACTTTGGGAACAAAACTTTGATGATCTCGTTAGAGCCCTTTGATGAGAGCTGAAACCAAATTGCGGAGGGGGCTGAAGAGGGAATGGAAAGGGAGAAAAGTGAGCACATAGGTGACACTTTGAAGAAGTTAGGCTTTGGGAAAGAGGAAAAGAGTGAGAAGATGGATTTGTACAAGCAGAATGGGTCTCTCTGTCTCTTAATTGAGGTATGATTTACATACAGGGTTTTACACGTGTAAGCAGCTGTATAACCAGTACCCAGATCAACATATAGACTGTCACTCAACCAAGAAAGCTTCTGCTGCCCCTTGCAGTCCTTACCACCTCTGAGGGCAACCATTATCCTGAACTAAGCACCATACTTATTTTTTGCCTTGCATTTTCTAAAACTTCACATAAATGGAATCATAAAAATTCACATATTTTGTCTTATTTTACTCCATATTATGTTTGAGTGATTTATCGATGTACCAAGTGTAAAAATTGTGTACTTTTTAATAGACTGGACTTTACTTTTAGAAGTTTTAATATACAGAAAAATTGAGCAGATATTACAGTGTTCTCATATTATTCTTCCTACCCACACACAGTTTTCCTTTTCACTAATACCTTACATTAGTACAGTATACTTGTTAACAATCAATGAACCATTGTTGATGCGTTATTGTTAACTAAAGTCCATAGTTTATTCAGGATTCCTTATTTTTAGCCTAATGTCCTTTTTCTGTTCCAGGATCCCAACCAAGATACTCCATTACATTTAGTTGTCATGTCTTCCTAGGCTCTTCTTGGCTGCAACAGATTTCACAAACTTTCCTTGTTTTGGATAATCTTATTAGTTTTGAGGAATATTGATCAGGGATATGGTAAGATGCCCCTCTACTGGAATTTTTATAATTAGATTGGGGTTATGTTTTCTTAAGAGGAAGACCACAGAGGTAAAGAGTCATTTTCATCACATCAAATTAAGCATACATACTTTCAACATGACATCACTATCAATGGAAACTCTGATCTTCTGGTTGACAAAGTGTTTGTCAGGTCTCTTCCCTGTAAAGTTACTTTTTCCCCCCTTTGAATAATATATTCTGTGAAAGCACAGCTTAAGCAATGGGGAGTTATGCTTCCACTCCTTTAGAGTTGATTATCTACATCATTGATTTGGGATTTTTCTGAATGGGACATTTTCTCTCCCATCCCATTTATTAATTTATTCAATCATTGATTTATATCAGGGTAGACTCATAGATATAATTTTATACTTTGGGTTATAATCCAATATGATTTTACTTATTTTGTTGTTCAAATTGTTCCAGCTTTGGCTATTGGGAGTTATTTTAGTTGGTTCCTGTGCCTTTTAATATACTTCCATCATTGTGATTTTTTGTTTATTTGTTGTTGTTATTGTTGTTTCGAAGGCTTCCTTACTCATCTGTGCTAAAAGATGCTCCAGGCTCATCTTGTATATTTCTTGTTCTTTTCCTATAATCACCCATTTCTCCCAAGAGTGCTTACTGCTCCTTTAGTTGGACAATGACATGAGAAGCCAGCTTTAATACAGTAGGCTTACTCATTGCTATTGGTTGTCATTTCTTTTAGGCCCTCTTAGCTGACAGAGCAAGGAAATATATGTGTGCGCTGTAGTCCAAGTATATATACATATTTCTAAAGATGTCTATATACAGCCATCTGTATCTATACTAAGTTAAATGAGTTCTTACAGATATCTTCAACTCTAGTCTATTACCCTATAATACATTGAATAATTCTAGCTTTCTCCCCTTGCTGTTTCATAAATTCCCACTCAACAATGAGAAAACTGACCCTTACCTGCCATTCATTTATTTGTTCAGTTTCTGCATACATGTATAGCAGTGTCTGAACTGTTAACCCATAAGGCCAAAACAACTTTATCCAGTACAGTATGGTACTTGTGTGCAGTTCCTTTTGTCTTTAATCTTACTGACTCGATTTATTTCCAGAGTTAACTAGGTCAGTGCATTTCTCCCTGACCCCTTCAGTGAGGTTGTTTCATATATTTATTGTACTGTTAGATTCTCTTGTCATAGACTGCATACTTTCCTGGTATCTCCTAACCTTCTAAGTGATTTTTTTTAAATTTCATATATTAAGGGTCCCTCATTATGCTTTAAAGTTCTATTGATTTTAGAAATTAATAATGTCATGTGTCCATAATTACAGTATCATACAGAATACTGAGACCACCTTAAATCCCATATGTTCCACCTTTTTATCTCTCCCTTCTTCCCTTCCCTGAATCCCTGGCAACCAGTGCTTCTATAGTTCTGCTGACTTTTTTTTCTTTACTGAGTCTGTAGTTTTGCCTTTTCCAGAATGTTATGTAATTGGAGTCATACCTTAGGTAGCTTTTTCATAGTGGCTACTTTCAGTAGAAGTATGCATTGAAGGTCCTTCCATATTCTTACCTGGCTTTGTAACTCATTGTTTTATATTGCTGAATGTTAGTTTGTTGTATGGATGTACTACAATTTGTTAAAACATGTATGTGTTGGAGGGCATCATGGTTGCTTCTGGTTTTGGGCAATTATGGAAAAAGTTGCTGTAAGCATTTATTTTAATTTGTGTGTGTGTGTGTGTGTGGTCATAGGTTTTCAGCTCAATTGGGTAAATGCCTTGGAGTGTGATTGTTCATATGATGATACTACATTTAGCTCTGTAACTGCCAAACTGTCTTCCAAAGCGGCTGTGCAATTTTGCACTGCTACCAGCAGTGAATGAAAGTTTCTGTTGCTCTGAATCCTCACTAGCATTTGGATTGTCAGTTTTTTAGATGTTAGCCATTCTAACAGGTATGTAGTGCTATCTCTGACTTAATTTGCAACTGCCTAATAACAGAGGATGAACATATTTGACATATATATACATATATATATATATATACATATATATATATGTATATATATATATATTCTTTGGTGAGCTTTTGTTTATGTTTTAATTTGGTTGTATGTTTTCTTATTGCTAAGTTTTAAGAGTTCTATCTATATTTTGGAAGCAAATTCTTTATCAGATGTGTATTTTACAAATATATATATATTTTTGTCTTATGATCCCATAATAATTGCTGCCTCCTCTCTTTAAATTTACTTAAGTAACAGGAAGGATTCAATAAATTTTTCCCTAAACAAAATGGTCTATTCCAGATGACTGTAACATCTATCTCTAAACATAAAATAAGGGGCAACCATTTAATATATTTGTATAGGAACTAATAGAAGTGGAAGAAGAAAATGTTTAATAATTATTGATATGAATCTTTATATTAAATGCACCATTTGAGTTTTTATGAGGGACAGAAAGCATAGCTATTTGGGGGGAAATATTACAGGATTAGTTTTTAAGAAGATGGTAATAGATCTATGTGAATATGTTTAGGTGGCATTTAAATATAGAAATGAAGCTCAGAACGTCATAATAATAGAAATGTGTATTAGTTAATCATCCATTTAAAGGTGAAATTTAACTGTCTTTAAATTTTTTAAATCCTAAAGGTCTACATCCTGTCTTAAATTTCTGTCTAAGATCTACTTAAAAAAAGAATCAACAATTAAAGCATCTCAAACAGCTCTGGATAATTTTAATCTTAAACCCTATTTATTATAGGCTGTAAGTTTAAAAAAATCACAAAAATTGAGCTCACCTTTTCTCAAAATCATTTTGATAATTTTCTTATTATGAATCATAATAACATTCTATTTTTAAATCTTTCTTTTTCACAAAGTAATATTCTTTCCATAAAGGCTTTTATGTATACTGGCATATTCATTTGAGCCAAAAGGGAATTATATCAGTTTGTGCTTCGCTTAAGTAATTATTTCATTTACTTTATAATTATTATTTTCGTGTATGGAATATTCATCATCCAAGAAAAAGTTAGAGCCCATAAAATTCAATTATCAGCTGAGCTTCAGATATACTGCAGCTAGTGGATTGAAGCTGTTTTCTATTTCTCATGTGTGTGTGCATGTGTGTGTGTGTGTGTGAACTTTGAATTTTATAGACAGAAAATACTAGCTTAGTACATGTGGTTAATTCTCATTGTCTTGCTTTCCTAATGATAAGAAATTAATTTTCTCAAGGAAAGCATATAGAAAGTGCCAACATTTCAAAATATAAATAAGTACAATAAATATGAGACATACAAGCTAAAACTACAGCAGTGTTTTTGAAAATGGATGCCCTCTCTATGCAGTATGCCCAAGTAAGGACCAAGAAGGTCGTCCCTGATTTGGGAGGGAGGATTTTAATGCAGGAAATATGGGAAAAATCACACTCAGTCCTTTTCCCACTGCATCTGGGGGTTCTCAAATGCCCTCAGATATGTTTTGCTGTCGGGGGAGGTGCCAGGAAAGTAGTATTTTGATGATTTTTGTTGTCGTTATTAATATCATCATGTTGGGGCTGTACTCTCCTGTGGCTTGAGCATTCTTTTTATCTGTGTGGCTGTATCAGGCATATACATTACCTTTTTGGCTCCTGGAAGCAATTGGGACAAATGTCCCCCAGTCCCACATGGGAAGCTTTCATCCTTGATTACTGTACTATTCACATTCTATTTGAGGCTAAATTTTGTCTTTAAAGAAAGAAGTCTTGGAGCGGAAAAGAAAATGACCTTTTTGGAAATTAGGATTTTGGTGATATTTTCCAGTCTTCCACCATCAAAGTGTTTCTTCTTATTTTCTGTTTTTTACATCTCTTCTTTCCTCTCAATGTCTTGTACTGTAATGAACCACACAGACGTCTTCTTCCCAACTTCTTCCCCTTCTCTCCTCTTTATTCTGCCTCTTTTTACTGGTTTTCATGAAATTGCCAAGTCTTTGAATACATGGAAAATTCACTCTCATTTTCGTCTCCATCCCGTTGATTTTAACTGTCTAAATGGTGCTTCCATAATACCAGCACAAATCTTTGAAACGTCAAACCATTAACAACCTTTGATTTTCATATAACCTAAATTATAATGAACCATTTTACTTAAAATCAATAAAGAAAAAAAGTAAGAAACAATTTATCATTAATTGGTTGACCACTTCACTGGTGTGGTTGGCATAATACAGGCTAAGGACGTATCTCCTTACCTGTGCTTACTACCAAGTGATCTCTCACTGTACATAAAACCTTATATACCATGAATATAGCAGAGCACTTTACCTCTCACTCATTATGAGCATCAGCCTATTCAATTAGAATGAATGGCCTCCCATTACAACCACTTCCTTCCCCTGCACATCCACAATGTCTCTTCAGAGCTAACCTTTACCTTGTCTGCAGAAGGCAGGTGAGATTACATACAACACCACTCCACACCCCAATTATATTGCTTATAAGAGAGAGAGACATCAGATTTAACCTGGTAATTTCCTTTCACAGGAATATGCAGTTGATAAGAAAATGGGTTTGAATGTGGTAGATTCTACACAGAAAAAAATCATGTAGACTTAGAGTCTAAAGCTACCATTTTGGAACATCCTTGTTAAAAACCTGAACAGGCAGTTACATCAGCCAAGGAAGAAGTTATGCAGAGAGAAATAAATGAAACAGACTTGCAGGGAGAGTGAGAACAAGCAAGCAAATTTGCTTTCTCATCTTCCACCTTCCCAGGCTGAAGTTTTTTTTTATGAGACTTACTTATAATTCCTTCCCTTATTTGGGGTGGATATTTGCTAATTACTATAAATTCTCCAAGAAGAGGGGAATCTGACAAAACAAGATTCTCTGACCTGAATAATCACCATGCTTAATCAGCTTAAACCTGAAAATGATAGGGAAAATTGAAAATGAATAACAACATTTAGGGAAAAAAATTAATGTAGATGATACTTATTAGAGTTTGTTTCCTAACTCTAGTCCTAAAATATGTCCTCCTCCTGAAAAACTGGGCACTTTGCTTAATTCAGTTATGAGCTCCTCCATAACCTGTGTCACTCCCAGAGACTGTAAATGACTAAACGGCCGTGCTGGACGGTCACCAGTTGGGAAAACTCCCTTTGCCTTCAATTGTCTCCCCTTTTTCTTTCTTTTTGGCTATGTACCTCCTACCCCTCAGTGAATTTTGACCAGATAACAAACCACAACATTTGCCTGCACTGTTCTCAGGAAAACGTTTTTCTGATAGTTATTGAGATCCTAAGCAAATAGCATAAAAACAGGAATAATCCTAAACCATGAATTTTGCTTGAAGTCAAAGATGGCCCTCAGCTAGAATGCAGGACACACACTCAGCTTTTCCTCATTCTATAGAGACCTTGCTAAATTCACTCATTGTTTGCAGTTATTCTTATGTTTTTTATTTTGTAAATATCTCATGATTTCTAATTAATGAGTGTGTCATCAAGAAATATGCATTTTACTTCTTTCCCAAAATGATGCTACGCATATAGATATTTTAATGATGAAGGAAAATGAGGTAGATGAAATGGTTTAATAGTAAAAGGAATATCTCTTAGTAGAAACATGCAAAATACAATGACATCATATGAAAAATAGATACAACTTTGGTAGAGAATACATAAAATAATTCTTTTTATATACTTTTAATTCTGTTTAACCACTAGTGATAAGCCACTAATATTGACAAGGAGAAATCCTAGATGTTAAACAAATAACAAACAAAAAATCAAGAAACTATTTCCTTCAAAGCTTATAAAGGAAAGAAAACGCTAATGAGTTCCTCCCACCCTGAAATATCGTGGTATATTTGCCTGTTGTCAAAATATGAATTATCTTTTCCCATCAGGCCCCTATTTATGGGGTCTCTCTTTGAGAAAGAGGTCAGGCCTGGGTATGTGACAGGCTTTAGGCAAGAAAAAGCAAAGGGAAGTGTGCACTTCTGGCTTAAGAGGCAGCCTGTAGCTGGCCCTCGCTCCCCTTCCCACGCTGCCACTTCTCACACAGGCGCTGCTGCCTTAGCTCCAGGCCCCGCCTGAGGATGATGTGAGAGAGAGCTGACGCTGAACCAGGGTTGCCGTTCAGTGTAGAAAAGCCATATTTTTTAATTGGTGCCCAATAAGACTTTGAATTGAAACTGTAACATAACCTAGAGCACATGGACTGAGAAATACCCACTCCAGTGAAATTAGCTTGATCTTAGTAATGATTGCTTTATGAATCCCTGATTCCACTCAGGAACTCTGCTGCAAGCCTCCTGGGGAAGATCTCCTAGTTCCAGTTGTTCCAATGAGGAGATAGTGAAGGTAAAGGAAATGGCCCTCTGTCCTTCTGGTGTTTTGGTGTTGCTCCTGGCCCAGCTACGGCTGTCTCACCATAATCAGGGAGGATGGCCGAACCCGGAGAGTCCTGGAACGCCAGAACCAGTGCCCTAACTGGCTGGCCCTGATGTCCATCTGATCTCTGGACTTATTTAAAATAAAATAATCAATCCTTTTATTTTTAAAGCCAATTTTGTTCAAGTTTGACATTTCTTTCTTAGAGCACAATATGAGAATTACATATATTCCAACCACAGTGATAGAAATGTTTATATATGTGCAATAGACTACATCTTTAAAATGTCACTTTTAGGTTTATTGTTATATGTTATAACTTAAAAATAATAAAAAACCTATTTTCACAAAATACCACTTTTCCTCAGTTCCTATGGTTGAGGGTCTCTTGTTTTCATTGTAGTTGGGTGCATAAAAATCTCATAACTACGAGAAAGCAGCTTTCAGAGAAGCTTACCCGCATTGCCAGATAATTTATTTCTGAAAATCATGTGCAAAATCACTATGTCTTTCTTTCTCTCTTTTTTGTTCTTTTTTTTTTTTTTTTGAGGTAAAACACTTTAAAGGTGTTCCTATTTCATAATCAGAGCATTAAGGATTTTGTTGGTGGAACTCTTTGTGAGGATTTTCAATTTTGCAGCAGCTTATAAGCGATTGGCAATGAGTCTTGCAGAGCCCTGCGACTCTGAGAACAGCATTGCACTTGGCAGAGAGAGATGCTGTACTTCAAAAAAATTTCCTGAGTTAAAAATGCAAATTAGTGTAATAGTTTTCTGACTTCAAATTAATTTAGCAAGTTGTTGAATATTCAAAAAACAGATAAAATGAAGAACATAATTTGTTTTTTTTTAAAGCACAGAATTCATCTAAATTATGACTTTCTATATACCATCTAATTTGTTTTATACTTGTAGAACACATGGCTGGTGAAGTTTGTGTTTGTATTTTACATGCAGACTCGCACACATTCCCTATGGCTGAGGGAAATATGGGTAATTGGGGCATCCTCAAAGACCCTGGAGAAATAGCATGAGGTTCTTTGAGAAAGGATGTTTGGAAATGGCTTGCAAGGAATATAATGCTGGGAAAAGGCACCTTAGAGGCAATCAGCACCAGTTATCAGCAGGCTCAGGAGCCTCCAAAGGAAAGGAATGTGCTGTTCATTGAGAATAAACCACAGATGATGTCTGTCTTAGTCCACAACCATGAAGCGTCAGTGTCAGCTTCAAGGATGAGCAAGCTGTGCTGTCACATGGGGCTCCACCCTCAGAAGGGCTTAGTGTGACTCAGCACCCTGCTGTCGCCATGTTGAAATTCTTGATGCTTTTTGTCCATGGGGTCCCATATTCTCACTTGCACTGAGCCTCAAAAATTTTGTAGCTACTCCTGCCTGACTTGGACGTGCTTAAATTTTAAAATGTAATTATCAGGCAACATAGCTGAAGGTCTACTTTACGGTCCAGAGTTAAAAAGAGGTTAGTGTGTTCAATACTGTCCATTAGGTAAGATGAAGGTTTTTTAATATTTGTATTATAATGTGCAACGTGAACTTTTAAGAAAGCATGTATTCCAGGTTCTTATATGCCATTCTAGTCAACAGGAGTGATGCACTTAAAAAAGGTATCCTGATTTTTTTGTTCCCGTTACATATATTTAGAGTAATAAGCTTACTTTTTTTTTAAATGTAAATATCCTCTCTTCTCAAGTAAAGATTTTTAGTAAGCATTTTATTAACTAAATACTTATTAAATGGTTTTTGTATCAATTTGCTAGAGTTGCCATAACGAAATACCACAGATAGAATGCTTTAAACAACAGAAATTTATTTCCTCATAGTTTTGAAGGCTAAAAGGCTCAGGCCAAGGTACTGGCAAGGCCCTTGGCTTGCAGGTGGCTGCCTTCTAGCTGTGTTCTCACACGATCTGTCCTCTGTGTGTGAGAGCCCATCATCTCTTTCTGTGTCCAAATTTCCTCTTATTATGACACCAGTCAGAATGAATTAAAGCCCATCCTAATGGCCTCATTTTAACTTAGTCACTTCCCTAAAGACCCAATTTCCAAAAACACTCAAATTCTATGGTACAGTGGGGCTAGGGCTTCAACATATGATTTTGGGGGTAGGCACAGTCAGCTCCAAGCAACTTCTATGTGGCAAATACTTTGTATGCCCTAGAAATGGAAAGAGATTAATGGTGGAAGTTGACCTATAAAATAATCATAACTATAAAAAGTTTAAGTGCTCTGTGAGGTAGGGCATACAGTGGAGGAAATAATTCTTTTTCCTGGTGAATCTAAACAAGATAGTTCCCAAAGATGGCTGAATACAAGTACGTTGAATAGAAAAAATATCCAAGTAGTAGAATTTATGGGAGAAAAAGCAGCATGTGACAGCATCTGAGTTTTTCAATGAATGGTACTAGATTCTCTCTGATTAAAAATATACTAACGAAATATAAATATAAATATGATGAGATGAAAAGCAAGTAAGAAATAAAATATAGGTTATTCATAATGTATTCAAAATTTACCTGGAAATAGGAGATTGCATGCTGCAGAAATAAGAGCAACTTGTTAAAAAGAGAGAGAGAGAGAGAGAGAAAGAAAGAAGAAAATGTCTGTGTAGTCAGAGCATCCTAAATTCAAAATGAATTGATACCACTCAGTTGTGTAAAGTTGCATGAATATTTGAATATCTATGAGCCTTGGTTTCCTTTCCTGAAAAAAGCAAAACAATAGGACTGTGGCAGAAGTGCCATTCCTTTCAAAAGTCCATTCTTCTATTCTTCTTCAGTGATAAGAACTTTATTTTTTAGGTTAAAGAATTGCTGCCCAAGTAAAACACTGCTTTCTTTAGGTTCTCTTGCATCTATGTCTGGTCCCTGTTTAAGATTCAGCTGCTCTCTTATATGTGAAAGTTTGTTGTACAATTTCCTGGAAGAGCTTTTAAAGGAAAGCCTGCACTCTTCACCTCTGCTTCTGACTTTAAAGTATACGGCAGATACGATGACTGGTACTCCAGCATTCTTCTTGGACCATGAGGATAAAATCCGTTTCTTAGGGATTATATATTGGAGAATTGACAGTACAGTTGACCCTTGAACAACAGGGTTTGAACTGTGCAGGTCCACTTATATGCAGATACTTTTCCAATACTAAATACCACTCTACTCCACGATCTGTAGTTGGTTGATCCTTCATTGTTGATCTGTGGCTTCTGAGGAACCTCAGATACCGAGGGCCTGCTCTGAATTATGCACAGATATTCAGCTGTGCAGAGGCTGGGTCCCCTTACCCCAAGCTGTTCAAGGGTCATTTGTAGTCTGGGTCCTGTAGGGTTTGTGGAGCCAGGCCAGTATACCACACTTGGCTTGTCTACCTCTAGGTTTCTTTTAGGTGAAAGAGACATAATCTTTTATTTGTATTAAGGCTCTGTTATTTTTCATTTTCTGCCGCTGTTGACAAAGAACCAGCCATTGTACCCCTATAGTCAAGTTGAGGCTCAGAGGTAGAGTTTTGGGAGAATCAGAAAAAAAACAGCTTTATTGCTTTGCCAGGCAAAGGGGAGTCACAAAATGTTAATGCCTTAGAGACTGTGAATCCATCTTGGGGTTGGGGTCCTGAGGTTTTATAGAAAAAACGGACATAACAGGAAGAACCGGACAAAAACCCGGGCTTTTTGTGAGGTGCTGTATTCTTCTCAATCTTGATGAATCCACCTGGCATCACGGAGAAACTCTGGAGGGTCTGTTCATTCCTCTGAGGTTGTCAGCCTGTGACCACCTTCCTAGAACACAGGTTCTGAGTTAAAGGGTAAGCTATTCTGGGTAAAGAATGTACAGGGAGTGGAGAGTGTAATGGAAAGGTTGCAGGCTGCTTAGCACCAAAGTAGTTGAGCAAGTGAAACAGAGATGGGGGTTTGTCAGGAAAAACAAAGAGGAAAACAAGTTGTAAGAATTTTAAGTCAGAATGAATCAGCAAACAGCTTTAGCCTCAGGGAAGCCATCTTGTTAGTTAGTTTCCTACTTTTCCCCACTTCAGTAGTGTTGAATCTTTTATGGGTTCCCAGTGTTGTTAATAAGGGTACATTAACAATTAAAAGTGGTGAGTGCACAACAGGTTCTTTTAGTTTCTTTACTGGTAAAAGGGGCCGTCAATTTAAGGCGGGTTACCAGCATGACAGTAAATCAGTTAAATAAAAATTACTTTTGTAAGTGTCAAAAATATATCCAAGTGGGAAAAGAGAAGGCAAAGATATATTTAGAATCTCTCTGAATCTAAGATATAAAAATACAGAATAACATAGTTTTAGATGGATCACTCAGGAGGTGAGCTGTTGCAACCATATGATATGGAAATAAGTAGGAAAGTAAATTGTTACGCAAGCAACAACTAAATGCAGAGACTGAGTGGACAAAGGAGGGGAAATAAGCAGAAGGAACCAGCAAAAACTTCAACTCCTGAGGCAGAAGGGACAAGGACCAAGTCAGGGGAACAACAGCACTAAGACCAGAAGCATCCATTTGGAATTTGAATTTTGTAACCAGGTTTAGGTAAGTTAGAAGACTTGTCCTATTTAAGGAATAGTAAACATTTTTCTATTACTCAAGTAAATAGTCTTTTGAAATTATTTACAGGCATGATTTTCTATCTGAATAATAGTTCCTTTTTGGTGATTCAATATTCTGGAAGCTGTCTAATTATCATCTTCATTACCTTCTGATTATTTACTATATGACAAAAATAAGACTCTGTACTTGATTAGGAACTCAAGATGAAATTTTGTTTTACGTATATTTATTTAGATGCCTATGTAATTTATTGCTAACAAATAACCCTTAGGTTACCCTAGAAATTAAAATATCCCCAAAACACCTCAGAAAATCAGTGACAGGATCAAGAGAGACAGTCAGCAAAATTATATCGTAAACTGTAAAACAGAAAAGCGAATTAAAATATCTCTATTACTATCTCTCTGAAATGCAGTTTTCTCATTGTAACCATTGACTAGTCCAATTGGTTGAGTATTCGTGATTGTCAAATTGTTCAATGCCTGTTAAAGTGACATGAAATAATATGAGATGTTATGCAAATACTCTGAATGTTTTAAATATGTTGACTATGATTTACTCTAGTAAAATATATATTAATTATTTTTTGTTTTCCTTTAATGCAATAATACTTATACCAAGCTTGAAAAGGGACAGTGCCAGCTAATTAATCTCTTCAGTGGTAATGATTTACAAAATTTAGAGTAAAATACAAATACTAATACAATAATATTACTAGCCTTTGGTTAAAAGGAGAAATTTTATTAACCATTAAAAATAAAAATAAAAGGGATTGTTCTATGATTCCTCTAAGGAAACTACTGATTAATTTTCTATATTTACTGAAAGAAGAAGAAGTCTTTGAGAAGTTATTTGCAAAGCAAGCAGGATAACCCTCTGCCTGTACGTAATAGGTAACAGAGATATTTCACCAAAAGAGCTTCAATTCAAGAACCCTTTAGAAAAGTGAAATGTTGGGGAGGGTATAGCTCAAGTGGTAGAGTGCTTGCTTAGCATGCATGAGGTCCTGGGTTCAATCCCCAGTACCTCCTCTGAAAATAAATAAAACTAGTTACCTCCCCCCACCAAATAAAATAATTAAGGAATACAATAATAAGTAGAAAAATGAAATGGAAGAAGACATAATAGCATCAATAAACTTTATAAATCTAAGATTCTGCACACAATATATTAAAATAATTTTCAGAAGTACTGAAGGACACAAAAATTAGATCAGTTGGACTTCAACAAAATTAAGGAGTCCTGTGCTTCCAAAAACACTATCAAGAAAATAAATGGACAACCCACAGACTTAGAGAAATATTTGTAAATTATATGTCTGATAAGAGACTTGTATCTACACTGTAAAATGAACTCTTACAACTGAATGGTAAAAACAAAAATAATTAAATTTTTAAAAATGGGTAAATGATCCAAATACATATTTCTCCAAAGAAGATATACAGATGACCAATAAACACATGAAAAGACACTACATACCAGTTGCATCAGAGGACTGCAAGTCAAACCCACAGTGAGAAAATACTCCACACCCACTAGAATGACTGTATCAAAAAGGCAGGTAATAATAATTGCTGCAAAAAACATGGAGAAATTGGAACCCTGCTGGGAATTTTTTAAAAAGTGAATAAAGTTAAATTTCTAAGCATTCAGTGAAAATAAAAACAAGAGGATAATCTTGTTTAAATGTAAAAGCATGAACAGGAATATCTGATTTTAAATGGCTCTTTCTGGGAATAATTGGCAGCTAGTTTGAAATACAAAAATCAAGGTTTCAATTTAGGTAAATACTGGAAATGATATATGAAGAATATTCAAACTAAAGATAAGCTTTCTCCCCAAAAAGTACAGGAAAAAAAGGGTACATATTTAAGGCCTGTGCATTAAAATCGAAGGTAGAATCAGCTCAGATTACTCCTATCTGGAGATGAAAGATTTAAAAGGAGTGAGTAAGGCAGTTATTAACAGAATCTTGTTTTACTGTAACAAACTGTTGGTTAACAGGGTTCTGCACACTTGGTGAAGTTCCATAAGGTAAACTTTAGGAATATGGTAGCAGAAATAATGGCAGGATACTGCTGCTGTTCCAGTTTATTAAATGGATGTTTTTAAATTGAACAGTCCAGCCCTCGTTTTCAATAAATGCTCATTTGCAAGAAAGCATTGTCTTTTGAAAACTTGTCTCTTCACTGGCCAGACTGGAATGTTGGTAGATTCATAGCTTCACAAACTATCCAGTCTCTCTGCCTGGTTCTTGATTATATGTCAATGGCTCAGAGCTAAAAATGGAACAATAACTAATGAATCATCTTGACAGGTAGAAATGCATACAGTGATTTATAATGGTATTTGTTTATGACAAATTCTTTCCAGATTTGTCCCTTACTCAGTTGTTTTGATTGAGTGTCAAGTTTCATGAAGAAAAACAGCACAGCTTAGAAACATTAAATATCCTTGTACAGAATGTTGATGTCATCCGGTACTTCATTCCATGACTGAAAATATCCGGAATTTGTTTTACGTATAACTTGATTAGGAAGCACAGTTCGAGAAACTATCTTCAAAGAAAAGGCAACTAATACTTTTTAGTTTATTAATATATCATGGTAACTAAGAAAAATGGAGCATTTGATCATGCTACAACTGTTGTATTATAATTAAATTTGAAGTACTTTGTACCTGACTGTTATTAGTACTAAACAAAGATGTCTTTCATCACACTTCCCAGATGCCAAATGAAATAAATAATGAGCTATACACATAAGGGAGATGATAAAAATGTGTTTGTATTAACTAGAAATCTTTCTTTTCTGTTTGACTGAAAAGCATCTTGAACTAAATTAAACAATAAAAAGGAGAATTGAGTGGCTCAGCAAAACTAAACCATGAAAAGGTAGAGCTGAATGAGAGTCAGGTTCAACTGGTTGAAAGACTATGAACATTTACATCATTTCTCCTTCATTTCTTATCTATGTTATTCTGTGTGTTTTATCATCTTCCTCTTCCTGGTACAGATAGATGGTCCAGCCCTATTTTATGTGTGTAACAATGGCAACTGGTAGCTCCAGATTTTATTAAGCCCACTTAGAGACCCAAACTAAAGAAGACTTCTCTCTTGAAACATTGATATAAAATTCTGGGGATAGACCCTGATTAGCTTTGGAGGAATCATGCTGCCCCGCCCTTGTCAATCAGTGTGGGTTGTAATGTTTGGCCAAGACTAGATTATGTGGAATTCATCTGAAAATGTAAAGGACTCAGAAATAAGAAAGCAAACTTGGAGGACTTACATTTCCTAGTCTCATCACTTACTACAAAGCTGCAGTAATGAGGACAGTATGGTACTGGCATATGGACAGACATATGATCAATGGTATAGAATTGAGAGCCAAAAAATAAGCCCTTACATTTATAGTCAGCTGACTTTCAACAAAGATGTTAAGAAAATTCAATGGGAAGGAAATTGTCTTTTCAACAAACTGTGCTGATACAACTGGTTATCCACCTGCAAATAAATAACGAAAGTTGAAGTTGAAGCTGTACTTTACACAACGCAAAAATAGTTAATTCAAAGTGGATGGCAGACTACAATATGAAAGCTAAAACTATAACTCTTAGAAGAAAGTGTAGAAGTAAATATTTATGATCTTGGGTTTGGCAATGATTTCTTAAATAGGACAACAGTAGTGCAAACAGTAATAGAAAGGAATAATGAAGTAGATTTCATCAAAAAGAAATATGTTTTCTCTTCAAAAGCCACCATCCTGAAAGTGAAAAGATGCCCCATAGACTGGGAGGAAATAATTGCTCTGTGTGTGTGTGTGTGTGTGTGTACATATATATTTTGAGGAAAAATCCCAGCTTTTTAATTCTCAACGAGAAAACAACAAAACCACAAATTAGAGCCATGGAGTAAAATACAGATGAAGCGGAAAACATTCTCTTTTCAGTCTCCCTCCTTTGAATGGCGCTGTACTACAGAATTTATTTTACTGGGACGAACTGAAGATTAAATGCTGTATCTTTGATCAATTTGGACTCTCTAACTTTTGTAAGATGAGGAATACAAGATTTGCTAATTAATAAACTAAAAAAGCAGCAGAAATCCCTAGAAAAGCTCCACATTACCAATAAAAGATGGCAAGAGGAAAAAAAAGATAGCTAAAAACTAGTGACAAATCAAAGTAAAGCCTTTGGTGCGTTTTCTGAACTTCTGTCCTAAAGTAGTGTTTTTCAGTATTTTTCAAAAGAAAGATTACTATGAATTTGCCCTATCATCCCAATTCACCTCTCCCTTTCCCTCTTTCTTTCCACTTTTGAGAAATAAAAGGGAAGCATAGTTCTGTTTGATGTCTGTCATATGATATATGTAGTCATAATATAATTATATCCAGATTAAAAAACCTCTTACAACTTAACAATTAAAAATCAACTCAATTAAAAATGGACAAAAGATCTCAAGAAACATTTTTCTGAAGAAGGCATACTATGGCCAATATACACATGCAGAAGATGCTTATTTGCATTTTGCAGAATATGTACTGAGTGTTCTCTGAGTACAGTACCTAATGTGATTAAAAGTGAATATTTAAACTTTGTCACTCAAGCATTTAGCATAATATTATGACGTCAATATATATTTTTTTCAGTTAAAGAAATGAGTGATTGGCATACTAGGCATATCTTTGACTCTTAACATTGATGAAGTTATTTATAATGAAAGAAATGAACTAGGGTCCCTTCAAATCTTCATGCCCATGGCTACATAGCTAAGAAAAAAGTGAAATCTAATGTAGGAAGTAAATTACTTGTTTCAAGGTTCCAAGTGAAAGTAGCTTTGTTCTTTCATTTCATGATCCTTGCAGAGTTCCCTTCTCAGATAACACAACAGGAGGGCCCATTATATGGACGGATTTCTTTTGAGCAATGCCCTAGGCATTGGACGATTGCTCATAAGATAAAGATCTACATTATGGATACTACATAAATCTTTTGTGTGCTATTTTACAAATTATATTTTTGTACTTTATTATCTTTGAGCACCCTACGGATATTTTTCAAAACAGTTACCTCCCCTTATATTTTCAGGGATGTGAAGTGTAGAAAGTCTTCTCTGTTGGATGTCTGCTATACAATTCTCATTTAAAAATATTTTTCTAGTCCTTGTTTTGATTTATTTCAAGTCACCCATGTATCAAATGACAAACCAGTTGGTTGCTGACCTTTAAAATTTTTCAGAGCTTTAAGAGAAAACCATAGGGAACCTGTCCAAAATACCGCTCATTTTATTATAAGACTGCAGCGGTTTTCTTTTGCAAACAATTTGTAAGACTACAAGCATTTTTAATAACATTATATCACTAGAATAGATCCTATTTTATTAAGATATATATTTTTTATATGTTCCATACTTGTCTTCTACTGTTGGGGGACTATTTTACGTATGTATGTATGTATGTATGTATGTATTTATATGAAATTGAAAAGATAAAAAAACAATATTATGCATTGTTAAACTATATTAAAATAATATAAAAAATAGATGACCTCTTAAACTTATGAAACTATTTTGTTTAGAAAACAAAATGAAGAGACTGACTTCCAGAATGGTGAAATAAGATTCTCTCTCAGAAGCAATCCATTCTCTCATAAAAATAATGGCAATACTGGCAAAGAACTAAAATTAAACACTTCAGAAATTTTTGAATTGACTGAACAGTGGAAAAAATAATGAATCACTGGTCCATGCTACAACATGGATGAACCTTGAAAGTATTATGCTAAGTGACTGAAAGTCCCTCACAAAACCATATATATCATGGTTCCATTTGTATAAAATATCCACAATAGTCAACTCTGTAGAGATGGAAAGTAGATTATTGTTTGCCTGGAGTCAGGGGTTGGGCATGGGTATGAGAATGTGAGATGTCATTGAGTTTCATTTTGAAATGAGGAATATGTTCTAAAATTCGATTTGGATGGTATTCGCACATCTCTATGAATACAATCTTTTAAAATTGCACTGTGTACTTTAAGTGTGCTATATCATATTTAAATTTTATCTCAATAAAACTCTTAAAAAGAATAACATATATAAAATGAGATTCCTGTACTAGTAGGGCTTTAAGAGCTTTATCACATATCAGGAAATGATATGCATATTCATAGTATATGCAAATACGCCTTCCAGCTTTGAGATGCAGAATGGACTCTCTTACTGGAGTGCAGATCTCATTTCCATAATACCTATTTACATTCATTTGCTATCAGTGCATCAATAGATGAACCCACTGACACTTTCTTCTTCCCTCTGTAGCCCTGATGCCAACAAGGCACTGATTTTTTTGTTGTTTAGTCTGGATCTGAACCTTCCAGTCCTGACCCATACTGTATTGTAGTGCTCTTATTTGTGTAGTTAGCTACCCAGATCTGGCCTCCACTGAGATTCTTTTGAAATAATGCTTATAAAAGTAGTATTTTTCAGCAGACCTTATATTTAGCACTATTATATTTCTATCCCTGGACAATATAAGGAATAAAATAGAACTATGAATTCATACAGTCTTAAGGAGCACTCTTTTATATTACAGATACAGACCTTTTTATACAAGATTTTATGTAAAATCTTGGTCTATATTATATAACAGATTTAAGGAGAACACATAGATGCACACAAACAGGATTGTAAGTACAATGTCTCACAAAGCACTGTTTGACAAGATAATTTTCAAGCTAAAGAAAAAGTGTTCTAGGCTTAAATGTGTTTGTTGAAAAAAATGGATCAGACAAAATTGAAATGCTTTTTTCCTTGTGGACTCAAAAATCGTCTAAATATATTGAAGTGAGTTGTGACTCTCAAGAGGGAAAATACAGTAGATTCCCGAATATATTTGAACATAGAAACCCCTCTCATGAACATCAAAATTCTTAGATGTTATAAAGCACATTTTTGGGAACTGTGAAGAAATAATTTTTTTTATTAAGTCGTATACACAGTGAATTCAGGAGTTTAAATTCCTTGATGTCTAAGAGGGAGTCTGTATATTCATCACCAGTTTAAGACTATATAGACTTTATTTTATTTAAGTTTATTTGCATAAAAGTAAAACACATACATTATTTTATTTATGTATAAAAGTAAAATGGTAAAACAAGGCCTACCAACAGCAGATTTCCCCTCTTCTTTACCTTTTGCCTGTTCATTCCTACTGTTGGATCGCAACTACTAGCCATTGTTTTAGCTCTTTATTCTGCTATTCACTTTCAGATTTCTAAAGTGCATGCTGTATATTTATCCTGTGCTGCTTTTTTTCCTAAAAGTTGTTATTTATGTTGGCCTCTCTGTCACTTTCACTCTCACACATAGTCCTATGCACATACTGTGATTATTGTTACATCTCAATGTGTAGTCAAATAAATATCCATTGCTTATGTTATTATGACTATACAAATTCTGCCTATTGTTGAGACACATAGTAAAATAAGATTGCATTTTCTTTCTTGTAGATCTTTTTGCTTTTTATATTACAGTTAATGATTGTGTGTGGGGAGATGTGTTTGTGTGTTGCTTAGTTCCCAGCGTCCTCTTTCCCTGTTTACTCAAAACTTTCAAGCTGGGCTGGAAAATTTCTCTCAATGTATTTAAACAGCCAAAATTCCATAAATCCTTCTTATCCTTCTGTCAATCCTTATCACTTTCTCTGGAACTGCCAGGTTAGTTAGCATTTGGTCTGCCTTTCCAAATACTGCGGGTAATAGTTTTACAAAATATTTTACCCAATGTGTGCCAAGCAATTTCCACATAGGAATTTAGGGACCCAGGATCCTTCCATCGTTGGTGCCCTCATCTTTAATTACATGGCCTGCAAAGTTATTCCTAATGAAAACAGAGAATAGAGAATCACTATCAGAAAATGCTTTCTAAGCCAGAAAGTGTAGTGTATCTTTTGTACCTACATTCTGTTTGACATAACCCAGTCATATAGTCCAGCCATACTACCAGAGGGTAGGAAAAGACATTAGATGTGGGCCAGTAAAAGGTAGGAAAACAGATCTGAGTAGAGTACAAGCCTTCTTTGCCACCCTGAATTTCAAAGATTAAAACAATAATACAAGCAATTTGGAAGATTAAGCAAGTGATGTAGAAGGTGGTTCTGAGGAAGCCTTGATCTTCTTCAGTGCTGTAATTTAAACCAGAAAAGAGTGAAGTGACATCTTTAAAGTTGCATATGTAAAAGACTGTGACACAAGAGTTGCATAATAAACTGAAACTAAATTGGAAACCAAGACCCATTTTCAAGTGCGCGAAGACTCCAACCTCTTTGATTTACTCTTTCTGGCAAAAATCCATTTAAAGATGCATACTGTCTAATTAAAGATGAATTAAAATAAAGAATTCACAAATGGGAGGCCAAAGGTAAGAAATAAAATACTGACAATGAGTGTTGGTACCAGTTAACTGTGTAATTGAATTAATGAAATTCGTATAGTAATTAACAAATGAACTTGCTCTAGTTAACCAAATATAATAGTATCATGTAATAATATCACCCTAAAAATAACAATCTCAGGTAAAAATCATAGAAAAATATAAAAAGCGTATTAGGGCTTGTGAAAAGAAGAAAGAAGACTGACGGTGTACCATTTTTTTTTATTCACGTGGGATCGATAGATTGAATTTTTGACCTTTGTCTGTTGGAAAACATAGGTTTAAGCATATTATATAATGACAAAAATGTTAGCACTTACAGAATTAATGAAAATAATGTATTTAGTAAATCAGGCAGTATTGTAAAAACAAACAAAAAAGCAACATACATCTAATATAGGATGTAGAAAGCTATTAAAATAAAAATATATTTAATAAAGGAAATATAAAGCTGTTATCAAAAGAATATTAAAATTAAAAGAATGTTATTAAAAGAATAAATATTGTAATTCAGATCATGTATCTCAAAGTCAGTGTAATCAACTGAACATGTTTAGCTTTTAACAGAAAAACTAAATTCATAGTTGTAAAGACACCCACACACACGCGTGTGCAGAAATTGAACTGAGAGCCATGTTTAGAACAAAGTGCCTCAAAATGCTGAAGTTGAACAGTGGACAATGTTCAACCTTGAAATACAAAACCAAGAGAAAGAAATCAAGTTTTAAAATACAAAATACTTGAGTTAAAAGAGAAGTGAAAGTCTATCAAGACAAAGAAGATGACTTTATAATGACAGAAATATAATGATAGACTGTGAATGGAACTGTGTTTCTGGTGATATGGTATATACTACATATAAAGTACTTATATAAATAGTACCAAAGTTCAAATGAATGAAAAATTAAATGAAATAAAAGGGTAAAAAAAGTCAGTAGATTTTAATTTGCCTCCCTCAATGTATGACAGATTCAGAAATATAAAACAGTAAGACCATAAAGTGCCCATGTGTTTACTCTGTATTTAATTTTTTTTAGCTCTCACACTGTGTTCAGCACTGTGCTATATCAGGATGATGCTGTAAGCATTTTATTTCACGGAGCATATTGTCTAACTGGGGAGAAGAACATTAATGAAGTAAGTGACAAATTGCCTGCATACTTTCAAAGTGATGTTAGAGCCACAGAGGAATGGCACCTAGTTAAATGAGAACAGATAACAAAAGCACATGACTTAGAATACAGAGAGAGTCTCACAAGCGCTTTTGTGTGTATTTGAAAAGGAAGTAGTAACTAAAAGAAAAAGACAAAGACTCTTTACAGTCAGAAAGAAAGAACTGCAGGTATAAGCTCCGAGGCTGGAACAAACATGCAAATATATCCAAGGGACAAACAAAGAAATCCAAAGAGCTGATGGGAGGCTGGAGTCAAGTGAGTTACTGGATGAGGCAGCAAGGTGAACAAGAAACAGAGCATGTGCAGCCTCACAGTTCTTCTTAAATTCATTTCGCCTTTATGCTTGGAGCCATGAAGAACTTTAAGAAGGATAAATGATGCTCGGTTTTGCATTTTGAAAAGATCACAGGATGACAGCTAGTATGGAGGGGGCCAGGAAAGGTGCACAGACTTAGGTAGGAGGCCATCCCAATAAGAGCAGTGAGTGATGTCGTTTGACTTCACAGTGGAGATAAAGAGATATGGAGACAAATTAGAGCTACTTTTGGTGTAACTGGCAATGTACTGGGTTTTGATAGTGAAGGAGAGATGTGTGTTGAAAGAATGGAGCCTACAGGAATTTGCTTTTGCAGCTGAGAGATGTACATAAACACTGTGCATCTGTGCTCGAAGCCACCATCTACCAGAGTGAAAGGCTCTGCTGGGTGCTGGGAATATGCGGGAAGTGGATTGAATTCAGTCTGGTTCAGTTTGAGAAGCATAGAAAGTGTAATAAGGGCAGTAAATACCTAAAATAATATGGTAAAGAGCAAACAGATGGTATTTTTCTTTCTCTTTCTGGCTTCCTTTTCTTAGAATAGACAATCTCCAGGTCCATCCATGTTGCTGCAAATGGCTTATGGTTACAGGATAAAGGGGGTGGGAAGGGATAAATTGGGAATTCGAGATTTGCAAATATTAACTGCTATATATAAAAATAGATAAAAAACAAATGTCTTTTGTGTAACACAGGGAACTATATTCAATATCTTGTAGTAACCTATATTGAAAACAAATATGAGAATGAGTATCTGTATGTATATATATGACTGAAACATTATGCTGTACACCAGAAATTGACACAGTGTAACTGAGTATACTTCAATTAAAAAAAAAAAAGAAATTTAAAAAAAGAGCAAACAGACAGCTAAATGTAACAGAAAAGAAAATCAAGAAATGGAATTAATTTTATGTAAGAATTCAGAACATAATAAATATGTCATTTCAAAACATTAAGCAAGGATAGCATATTTAAACAGTAAAACTCCCATTAGCTAGTAATTAGCTAATGATTTCATTTGTTGAAGGAAGAAGCATTGAGATACTCTTTTTCACATCACTCCATTACAGTTTTAAACACACACACACACACACAAAAAAAACTTCCCAGAAATTAATGGGAAAAAGAATGTCTACAAAATGAAGTTCTCTTTAGATGGGAAAGATCTTTGTGAGCATGGCACTGAGAGGAGAAATTAGAATATCTTAATACATAAGAATTTTTTTCAATAAATACAGAGATGCTATAAACAAATCACAAATTTAGAGAGCTAATGGAAATAAATAGCCAATTAATCTACTAACAATGCCATGTTTTTCAAAAAAATTAAAATATAATTTTAAAAATAAAATTATATATGACCACAAAATTTACTTGAAAAAAATAGTGATTTGGATAGTTATCTTCTGAAAATCAGATGGGAACAAATTAGCAATGTAGATTGTGCGTGACAGTGGAAGGTGAAAAATACTTTACTCAGGGCAGCAGGAAGACTTTCATGGAAATTTCATGAGTTCTCCAGCCAAACAGACACATTTCCAGGCAATTTGATTGTAATTTCAATGAAATCAATAATTAAATATTTATGCCTATATAACTTATTTGACTGTCACCTATGTTGTAGAATATATAAAGAGTTTTATAAGTAAACATTGCATTTGCTTAAAAAGTTAATTCAGTGTTTATGTAGCTGAAAATGCCATAGCATTTCACACCTCTGACTTTGCTGTGAGGGTGTAAAACAGGAAAGAACACTGAAAAAGATTACTGAAGATTGGGGGAAAAAAGGAACCTGGGTATTAGGAGATCTGGCTCCTTTTCCTCACTTTATCCTTTAGTAACCTTGGTAAAGCACTTAGCATCTTCAATTCCAACCGTAATCATGCAAGCTGAATGATCAAAATACATTTTTTTCCCAAAGTCATTAGCGTCGCAAAACTCAGTAACATTCTGAAGTTACGTAGGACCTCTTTGACCTGAACACCTATTTTATCACCCTTTATTTGAGGTTCTTTCTAATAATTCTTCTGGCTTCCAGAAGTTGATCGGATTTCCCTTTTTTCTTTGATTTTTCTTTAATTTTTTTTACTCTGTTGTGTATACTTAGCCTGCAATAGTCAAAATTATTACTAAATCAATGATAGTCTCCAGGTGGGCCAGCATGTGAAGTTTATCATTCCATCAGTTCCCCGTGATTCTGTTTGGCAGCCACTGCATAAATGCACACCTGCGGGGAAAACAAGGACCATGGCAGGACCACACCAGGCCTACTGCCATGGTCAGGGAGAGAAACGCTGGGAGGCACAGATGGTCTCAGTGAGACGCTCTCCCTCTGCCCGTTGCTTTCTAGGGAAGGGAGCACACAGAAGTCTAGCAGGGCCAGGCTATGAGACTTTGGAAGAGAGACTCTCAGGAGCTGGGGTTAAGCTACACGAACAGTCGAGTGCTGGCCCAGCTCCTGCCCTGTTTTGATTTGGAACCCCAGTTTACTGCAGAACTTTGTGGAAAAGCCTTGGTTTGTGCTCTATGATTGTGATTACAAGTGGCATGGGTCCTTCAGCGCCACAACTTGTTTCTGCAGAGTTTTCAGAAGGACAACTCCTTTGTGGGTAGTCCTGGATGCAGACTGGACTTTCAACAAGCATATTAAGTGTACACGGCTAGTAATACTACGTATGCAAGCACAGGTGTATGTGTGCAGAGTTGTGGTTGGGGGGTGCTCAGGGGTAACTGGGAAAATGAAACGTCCCCTTCATTCTGAGATACACTGGAGAAAACATGATCTTCTCTGAGAACTTAATCGAGGTCCTTTTAGAGGTAATTCTCAACTCCAGCTAGGACACTGCAGTTGCCGTATCATTGTTTTTTGAGGCCTACAGGTTGGGTCTTCATGTCTTTTCTAAATTCACGTTCAACCACCCACCGCTCCTTCATTTAATTTCAGCCACACTGGCCTGCCTTCTCTCGCTTTTGCTTCCTCCAGAGTTTGCTCTTTGAAAGCCCCAAACTTGACAAACTCTTTTGTGGGATCTCCATGTGCTTCCTTCCTTCTACTTGTCATTCCATTCTCACCTCCTGTGTCACCTTCACAGGGAGCCCCTGCCTGTCTCTCTAACCTCTCACGTCCTGTACTGTGCTTTGTGCTGTCTGAAATGATCTTCAATATTTATATATTTTCTGTCTCCGCCTCCAACAATAGTAATTTCATGAGAAAAGGGGTGATATTCACAATTTTATCCCTGTGATCTGGAATGGTGCCTCAGTCTTAATAGGTATTCAGTATGTTATTTATGTCCTGAACACAGAGAGTTTTCTAGAGGACAGTCCATCAGAAGGAGAAGCCTCACCTGAACGTCCACAGCGGGGCTCTTTAGTAGCCGAGGAAGACTAATACATGAGGGTGACAATTGTCACCCAGCGTTTGAACCCACAGGAGGCCAGCATGGCCAGGCAGTGCACAGAAGAGAGTCAGGGTTTAGGGCGGAGATTTGGGGTGACGGGAGGCTTTCCACTCTTTCACATCCCCCTTGGGGGAAGCAGAGCGGGAGCCGACAAGGAGCAGGAGCAGGTCCCGCAGCAGGAGGAGCAAATGGAGATAGCAAAGCTCTTTCATAGCCAAAGAAGTAAAAAGCATTCTAAGCAATTAACAATAAAACCGTTCTCAAACATAGACATTTTTCAGTTAGTATCTTCTGTGTTCACTAAGTAACCCAAGAACAAACTGTCTTACAGTTGTTTTCTTTTTCTTCTCCTGGCAACCTTTAAACCAATATAAAAGTAAAGCACTTTAAAGAAAAGTATTCAAGCAGCTGAATAAAGCCTAATTATTTTTATTTTTGGTTAAATGGAATGGAAGTAATTAATTGCTGAGTAAGTATGATACATTTACATGGTGGTTTTTTTTTTTTTTTTTTTTGATCACCAGTTACATTCTAAAGTTCCTGTATGAGGCACAGCACACTCAACATTTTGAGTGAGTTGCAAATGTTTGGAAGCATCTTTGGAAGATTGCGTTTTTATATCTGTGGCCATTCATTGATCCCTTGTCAATTTACACAAGATTACATAAGCCAAAAAAACCACTACTAAAAAGCGTAATTCTATGTAATAGAAGTAGGAGAAACACTAAATCCTTGGTTTACATATTGATTAAATATCATTTTGGTGCAAATTATAAGGTTTTACCATTTAAACTGTCGTCTCTGATTCACTTTTTTTAAATTTATTTACAGAATCCCAATGAGTAATAAATTGAGCAAATTTTCTTAGGTTTTCTGCTGTATGAATATACCTACTGATTTATCTTTGCTTTTCGTTTAATTTCAAGGATAATTTACAAAATTTAATTATAAGTTGGTAAAGAAACATTTCTATGTTTGGTTATAACTTCTTTTCCTTCTTGCATTTAATTTAAAATATGAATATTTTCCTATGGCACTAAAATAGTCATTATGAATTTTTACCCCTGTGGTATAATAATAATATTATTTTCTTTTATAAATGCTTATTAGTATGTCCTTTTCATAAATTCCTGTTCTTCTATAACCTAGATGTGGTGGGAACAAGACTGTTAAAAAGTAAAAACCCCTAACTGCTGTGGGAGAAGAAAGAGGAATTTGTACAGAGTCTTTAGAATGAGACGACCTTCCCTGTAATACTTGACTTAGAAGCTCCTCTTATTTAGTAAATACCAGAGTGTTCTGAAAACTGCCTCATCAGCAAAATCCAGGGCAGAGAGCACTCAGATTAAGAGCCGTCCCTGGAAGCAGATGAAACTGCAATTGAGCCTAAAAGAAAGTAAGCATCTTAAAAATATATCCTTGGGCTTAAAATAGAAACTTTGAGCCTTTCAGACAGAAAGTGGCATTTTTTTCATTTTGCATCATAGCTCAGTAACACTGCCACCCTCAAAACTAGGGAGGAAATGCAACAGAAGAGAGGAGGAGAAATAGACTAAGAGCCAAGATGATGAAAGAAAAATAACTTGGACAGAGGATGAATATCACTATTCCTCACAGCAACAGTTCCACCTTTGGTAAAGTATTTCAAAAATGTCATTCCTCTTGTTCTTAACCTGTTTATTTCTATGAAGATATGAAATAAAGATCACCTAGGGAGTCAGGTCCCTTGAGAGCAGAAACCAGGTTAGTCTTTTCAGTATTGAGTGCCTCCAGCAGAGTGCCTGGCCTGTCATATATATTCAAATATGTTTATGGAACAAGTGAAAAAACACTTGAATGAATAAATTAAAGAAAGAAAGTGAAATCCCACAAATATTGGAAAGACACTTATTTTCCTTCATCTTCACTTATCAAGATTCCAGTGCCACGAATCAGCCAGTCTAGATAGTTGGACACCCTTATAGATGTTTTGTGAAATGATTATTTTGTTATCTAAGATCTCATAATCCAGCATTTCTATTCATCCCATCAGAAAAGATGCACACATATGAATTACATTATTTGTTTTAATAATCTAGTTAACGTAAACAACATGACTTTCATTAGTAAGAATTGCAGTGGCTGGCCTCAGGAGTAAGAGGATTGCTCTTGAGTCCAGGTATCTGGTTTCACACCCTGTAACTCGTATGTGCCCTTTGGTAATAATTCATCATTCTGCGCCTCAGATTCTTCATCTCTAAAACGGGACTACGAATATGAACTATTTAAGAGGGTTGATGTGAGGAACAAATGTGTTAATATTGGTAAACTAAATGAATACAATACAAATGAGGAGTTTAAATGCAACCATTGTTCTATTGCTAGTTTTAGATATCAGTGTTGAGATAGAGTTGATTGATGAATATTTGGCTTTTAAAAATTATAAATTTATAGGCAGTTCCATACATGTTTCATTTAGGGGTAAAAGACCTTTAAAACAGTGATGTTTGGGTAAGGTTGATCATTTTGTTTTTCTTCCCAATTTCTACATTTGTAAGTGTTAAAATAAGGTAATTCTTCAAATGTCTAATATGAGGAATCAGGTATAGCATTTAAAAGTAAGATATGGTTTAGATCAA
The DNA here is from genome assembly GCF_048773025.1 of Camelus bactrianus. Taxonomy (NCBI): domain Eukaryota; kingdom Metazoa; phylum Chordata; class Mammalia; order Artiodactyla; family Camelidae; genus Camelus; species Camelus bactrianus. The sequence goes on from NC_133540.1 coordinate 40,446,221, forward strand.
ACTTAAAAATCTGTCTAAAGTGTAGTCATAAAATGAAAAATTACCTTTACAAATCCTATGCTTCAATTACACTTTGAATGAATTACACTAAAATGAACCTTAATATAATGAAGACATGAAAGAATAAAACTATATCCCAAGTTTTTTTTCAATTTTAGACTGGGTAGAACACTATTCCCCAAAATTTTTATTCAATTTTTTTGAAAAATATAATTTAATTTTCTGAAATAGCACCACTTCTCAAATGTGATGATGTGTCTTCATTAGAAGGTAGCTTTGCATACCAAGTATCCAATCACCCTAGGTCTACAGTCACAAGGGCCTCATCGGACCCACTGCAGATTAAGTAGTTGTAATTGATCAGTTCCCTTGTGTAACCTAAATTTCTATTTGATCCAAGCTAAGTACTTAATCTAAGAAATTAGGCTCTATGCAGTGTGTACTTATTGTACTTGTAGCCTCCATTAGAGTCAATATCCTTAATTTTGTATTGTAACTAAAAATTTAATAATTGCAGTATAGGTGATAGGTTTAAATATATTAAATTTTGTACTTATTCAAACCTCACTTGACAATTCATTCATACTCAAGCATTTTATTCCCCATTGAGGCATTACCTATAGGGACTCTTTACAAGGGCTCTAAAGTTAGATTTTTCTGAATTTAAATCCTCTGCTGCTCTCTGTGCTTTACTTTCCTCACCTGTGAAATGGGAATGATAATAGACCAGAACTCAGACAGCTGATGTGAGGAACTGTGTTAACATTACAAAGCATGCCAGCAGACGCACCATTAGTGATCAGTAAACCTATGATTGGTATTATTATCACTAGGCACTCTATTTGGTACTGGAAATTCAAAAATCATAATTACAATAATGAAAATAATGAAATATCACTACTACTATAGTAAGCACCCTGCATAATGAGCGCTTTTCTAAACTAATTTACATGCATAAAATTAAGGAATGTTACAGGCCTATAAAGTAAGTACTATTAATCTCCCTATTTTAAGATGAGGCATTTGAAATCTGAAGTTAAGTAATTTCCCTCAATATATAATACATACTGAGGTCAGAAGTGGGATTTAATCATTGTAATCTAAAAACTATGCTTTTAACTATTTTCTTATACCTCTGTCATCTATGCTCTATGCCCTCAACTAGTTCACAGTCCAGAATAGAGAAGGGGAGGCTGAAAGGAGAAGTTACAACTGAAAGTAAAAAGGCACACACATTCGTGTTTAAAGCAATAGTCTTCAAAAGCATGTGAAAGAAAATTAACTGTGATCTGGGTCTTACCAGATGATAGACATTCCCCACATGGGTGAGAAGGGCGTTTGTTTGTATACCAGCAGTGGGAGACGTACGTGAAAGGCACGTGCAGGAGTGTGTTGGATGCCAGAGTAAAGGCCAAAAACGATGTGAACTGAGAGCAGAGGAGGCTAGAAGAACCACGTGGTGCCATGACATGAAGGTCTTTAAGAGCCATGCAAAAGTACATGAGACACAGAACAGTACATTGGAAAAATCTTGCAATACTAGTATAAAAAAATGAGACAGTTTGTATTCTTGGTTTCTTTTTTTTTTTTTTTTTTTTAATTAGCAAGCAAGGAATATTGTCTACTATGACTTACCTAGCAACAGAGTGGATGGGATACGATGGTCTAGGACTGAGATAAAAGTGAGAAGACAAAGCAACTCTTCAAATAAGAAACTAAAGCAATTGCAGTAGAAATGCAAGGAAAATAATAGACTATAGAGCAGTTTAGGCAGTAAAATTACCACAATTTTTTGTATCAGTTCTCTGTAGGATTCTCTGTGAGAGACTGGGAGTCTGAGGTCACTCTGATGTTTCTAGCACGAATGTTTGGATGGATATTTGTAGAATGAATATAAAGATGTTTTGAAAAGATGATAATCAGTTAGATTTTGAGCATTTGGAACCTTCAACTTCTAGAGAATAGAAGTATGGAAACATCGAGTGTATAGCAGGAAACAAGCTTTGAAGCCCAGGGAAAATAAAGTAAGGAAAAAGGCGGAGATTTTGGAATGAATGATCTGTGGTGTACATAGCTGCTACGTCACACAATGTAACTCTGACAACTGGGATTACTAAAAAGATACTGTCATCCTCTATTTAGCATGAACTGCTAAATTATTCCTACTACATAGCTATTTTACTTTCACAAATCAATTTAGTTGAAAAAACAGATGACAGGGTTGTATTTTATCTGAGCCTGGTGTTTCTGGAAAGTAGTGATGGTCAAGAAATGCCCCCACCCATTTGTGTTCTGGAAAACAGCTAACAAAAGGACTATCCGGCTCAGGCACATTCTGCAAATAAACTTCCTCCACCCTTCAAATAAGACTTTCCTCATTATTCCCAGAAGACCCACTGATGACTCCCTTGTTTATCTGCTCTGTAAACCCCAATCCTTCCTCCTTTTCTTTGAAATGATACTTAATGTCGAGTGCTTCCTATTGTAACAGCATGAATAAAAATCATCTCCTTAATTGTTTGATGCCTTTCATCTTTCACACAGCAAACAATCAATAGTGATTAATTCCCACGGAGAGTAATGGATCTGGTTCACCTCTTAGTTTACCCCTTTATTAGCCATGTAACACAGAAATTACTTTCTTTATTCCTGAATGTTCTTACCTGAAAATGGAGATTTTACATGCCTTATGTTTAATGTTTTATTTATTTTGAGATTTTACATTAAATCATTGACACTAGGGAGCATGCCTAAATGCTCCCCAAACGAGGAGCCAAGGCAGTTTCCATGCAACGATAAGACAGAAAGACAAGACATCCCCATTCTATCAATTGTGAAAGTTCAAAAGCTAATATTAATCTTTGCCTCCTCCCTTCCTTCACCACTCATTTTTAATAAGTCACTGTATCAGGTTGATTTTTACATTTCTTTTCGGACTTAATGCAACAGTCTTAGTATAGCACTCAACGTTTGTGGTTTATCAAAATAGTCTTCTAACTGCTATTCTGCGTGGGGAAAAAAATCCCCCTCACCCCTGTCTGTCTTCACAAAGATTATTTTATGTTATTTTTTATAATTTTTTTATTTTGTTTTGTTTTGGGGGGAGGAGTAATTAGGTTTACTTATTTATTTATTTATTTAATGGAAGTACTGGGGATTGAATCCAGGACCTCATGCATGCTGGACATGCACTCTACCACCGAGCTATATCATCCCGCCCCCGATAATTTTATTTAAAATGACAATATCAATTTGTCACTCTTCTGCTACATGATTTTATGTCCATTAATATTTAGGAAAAAGTTGACAGTCCTTAACATAACATTAAGCCCCTTCGGGATCTGGCCAATGCTAACATGTTTAGCTTCATTTTTCACTCTCTCCACGGCCATCTCGTTTACCTCTGTAAAATCTAATCATTCACATGTTATATACTACAGTCATAATAAACTACTCTTGGGTCTCCAAATGGAAACTCTTACAACTCTAATTTTTCAAAAGAAGAAAACAATCCTTTCCAATATTCAACCAGCTAACTCTTATTGGTCCTGAACATTTCTTGTGGATAAATTACTCCCCTCCATTTACATTCTTATCAAACTGCACTGTTATCTTTTTTGTTTCTCCCAATACACCAGACATAAAGTAAGTAGAGCATTTGTTTTATTTACACTTAAATACGTAACACCTAGGTACTTATCACAAGGTAGGTATATTCTGTATGAAAAAAGATGTCATGGTCTAAAATAGGTTAAGCAGGTTAAAATCCATCAAAATCCTTTTGTATACATAAGAATATTATTAACTATGAAAGGTAGCATTCAAATACGTGTTTTCAGCTTTTAGCCTACTTACAGAAGCTGCATAAGTTTTAACCTAATGTATGCAAACACAGTAACATTCTCTCTGTCTACACTACGTCACATTAAAAATAACAAATGTATTTCATTAAATTTGGAGGCTATATTTGATATTGCTCAACGTAAACTATAATAGAAAAGAACAAATCTGACTCCAAATTAGATCTGTTTCTTTGGCTTTAACCCTGTGCCCGGTTTTCTAGGCTTAGTCTTACTAGCGCTTCACCTTTTGCAAAAGAATGTTGCCTTTAGCCTGAAATATACAAGAGAGCCTGTTCTCAAGGCTCTGACCTTTAAGGATATTAACTCTTTTGCACTATGTAAAATAACAAGTTGCAAAATGGAAAATAACATTTGTTTTGTTGGAGGTTTACAGGGGCACCATGATCTGACCCACATGGACAGCTATAAGAACAAAGAATTCCTACACCAAGAAGTTTGCAACAACCAATCACACCCCCTCCCCTTTTTAGTGTAAAAGGAGCCTGAATTCTGACTTGAGTAGGGTGGTTCTCCAAGACATTAGTCTGCCATCCTCTTGGTCTGCTGGCTTTCCAAATAAAGTCATTATTCCTTGCTCCAAAACCTTGTCTCCTGATTTATTGGCCTTTCATGCAGCGAGCAGAACAAGTTTGGACTTGGTAACAAAACTATATATTGAGTAAATTATTCAGAATTCAATTTTTGAATATATGGGTAGACACACATATTTAGTTCATCATGATTGCCCTGAGAAGTAGGCCAGCTATTCATTCAGTAACTGTCTCCCCTTTGAGGCCCTATATCACATAGGTTCTTAGCAGGCTTCTGATAAATCCTACAGACTTTTGGTTCAAAAGCCACATCTCTCATGTACCAGCTTTGTGGCCTCCACAGTTTAGTTGCCTTCTTTTTGCCTCCAGTTCTTCATTTAAGAAAAAATGATACCTATACTCAGTTTATAGATTTATTGTGCAGGTAAAATAAAATTACACATCTACGGTGGAGAACAGGTGTCTGTCACATAATTACTTATTGTTGTTTTTGGCTTGGATTGTTCCAGGGGATAGATACCCTGAAAAAATCCAGCCCTCATGCACTGTATATTCTAATGTAAGGAGAGACAGTAATAACGTATCTGCACACACTAATGCAATATTTCAGTGTTGAAAGAGAAGCTTATATTGCAGTGGGGGACGGTTAACTGAATCCCAGAAATGCTTCTCTGAGGAAAGTATGAGTGACTTGAGAATTTAATGTGATGAAGAGCAAAGGAAAAACATTCTGCAGAGAGGTGGCACCATGAGCAAAGTTACCGTGATGATAGGAAGACAATGAGGAACTAAATGAAGACTTAGAGGCGCTGATGGGGAGAGAGCAAAGGAAAAGGATGGGGCTGGGTGAGGTTAGAGAAATAAGTAAGAGCTGAAAAAATGCTGTTTGCAGCAGGGATGTGTGCCAAGATCAGATCTGATTTATCTGAATGATTAATCTGACTTCACTGTGGAAAATGGATTAGGCAAGTGGCCAGAGGGAATATTGATAACCCCTTTAAGAGGTTACTGCAGTAGCCCAGGAAAAAGTGGTGGTAATTTGGGGATTAGGTCACAGCTCCTAAATATGGAAAGAAATGAATAGATTGAAGAGATATTTAGGAGGCAAAAGTTATTATTTATTAATGAATTGTGTTTAGAGAGCAAAAGAGAGGAAACAATCTTAAATGGTGCTGGGGGCAAAAAGAACTACGAGAGAGGATACTCTAGATGTGGCATCCTTTTTAAAGTTAAGTACTGGTACTGTTGTACCCATATGTTTAAATAAGAGGATTAAAATGTATTCCTGTTGTATGAACTTTGAGACATTGGGCACAGATTTTCATATAGAGAATATATTTCATTCTTTTAGTCATTAAGTCAAGATGCTTGAAAAATCAATTATCTGAAAATGAAAGGAAATGAAAGGCTTTTGATACACAATCAAAAAGAACCAAGGAAAAAAAGGCATTAATTACATTAAAAAGGGCATTCAAATATGGATGAAAGCATGTGAATGTAAATATCTGACTTAATTCTTTTAATAGTAATTCTGCCCATCATCAGAATAATGGTTTATTTTTCCTATTAATTTTAATGCAGAGTGATTTTCATTAAAATGCTACAAAGGTTTGAGAAGTGATCTTAAAGAGCTTAAGTAAAGACTTTGCAACCCACTGAAATAGCCTATATGTATCAATTAGAAAATATTCAACAAATTTATGTCTCATACTAAATATAAAATTAGTCTAAATATGGTATGTATAATAAAATAATGATATGTAATGTTGGAGTAATATGTTATAATTGACACAGTACTTTCACATAAATTATTTTATTTATGTCTGTAGCAGTATAATAAATAGGTATTTTTGGTGTAATTTTAGAGATGAAGGAAAAGGATGAAGAATTAAAACATCCAAAGCCGAAGAGCATATTGCCTTTTGAACCCAAGCCTTCTGGCAAGATTATTTTTATTTTTATTTTTATTTTTATTTTTATTTTTATTTTTATTTTTATTTTCATTTATTTATTTATTTATTTATTTATTCATTCATTCATTCATTCATTCATTTATTTATTCATTTATTTATTCATTTATTTATTGCTGTACCAAACTAGAACTTGTGATATCAACAGGAAATCATAGGCTGTAAATAAACAATTTAAGATCATGATCGATAGTTTATAAGGCTAGCAAATTCACAACCCTGTTGGGCCCTTAGACATCACTAATTAATCATATTCTTTCTTGCTGAACTTGAAAGAAGCTGTGTACTCACAACTTTTCTCATTGCAATTTTATTGGCAATAACTTATTGGAGCAGAATTGATGAGTATAGGGTCTGTCATCTCAACCACAAAGAAGGTTGAGAAAATTGCAAGTAATATATAAATTTCATCTTTGCTTAATTGAGTTGTAGAAGTTTTATTTTAAAATATTCTAATTTGAATGATTAAGGGCAATTTAATAAGAATTTCAATGAATCTTTTCAAGTTTTTCTGTTTTCTTTAACAGAAAAAAAAGATCTACTCATAAAGATCACGGAACTTACATAAGATTTCACAGCATTGTAACAGCAAAGGTAAGATTTGCACTCTGCTCTGTTTGAGTTACAAATGAATCCATAATTTGCTTCTTACTTTGTCTAGAAGAGGAACTGAAATGAAAGTGCACAACCACAGTAATTCTGCAATGGGTCTCCTGGATTGTTTTCCACAGTTAGCAATATTGCTACATGCCAGAGGCATGCAGAGGCCAGGCTTGGGAATTAATGTCAAATAATGCAGAACTGAGGCTAAAGGTGATATATTCAAACCAAAATGGGACATTTGCTATGTTCTAATAGATATAAAGGATATCTATATTTCTCAGTTACAAACTTTAATGATTTCCTTGCTCGCATTTTATTTAGAGTAATGGGCATGTTGACTTCACTGCAAACTTAAAGAGAATATAAGATAAATGAAATGTTAAATGTTTGATTCCAAGACACTCTCCAACACTACTCTTTCATTCAGTACTCTATGAGTAGATTTTAGGTTAAAGACAAATATTTATTCTTCAATTTAACCCTTCTTGACAATACTTTTCAGAGATTGGCTAAGTTCCAAGAATCAACATTAATTCTAAATATCTTTAGACACTTTCTAAAACTAGATCAAGTTTATAGAAGTAGCCAATTCTAGCACCTCATATGTGTGTTTAATTAAACACACATATAGAGGTTGTGTTTCTTTGTGTGCCATTAAAAAAATAGTAATAGTGTGTGACATTAGGCTGATTGAAGATCAAAAAATTATTTCATACTAGCAAAGTAAATCAATACTTTTTTAAAAAACAGAATCTATCTCAGCACTCTGAATCTAACTTTGCATGGCTTCTTTCTCTTTCCCAAATGATTCTTAATTGCTAGTAAAGGAAAATTTGAGAGTTGCCACATTGCACTTCTTTTCCTGTCTTTAAAGTTATCTTGTACATAGTTGCTGTTGTCATGGTTATTATTATTATTAGCATTATTACTCATGCACTAAAATAATGTGCTTGATGCAAGCACACACATAATGACCAGTGACTTTTAATCTAGCAGAATAAGCAATGCAAATGCAAACTCACTCAAAGCAATATAGCTCATATTTTGTATTCAAAAATAACACTGCTGACAATGTTAGTATGCATGTTCACATGAGAAAAGTTGGGGGTAAAATTACAATGTGTGAACTACTCTCCCTTCCAAAGAACATTAACCTTTCCAAGCAAAAACATACACTACTACTAATAATAACAAAAAATAGAAGTATCAATAAAGAATGATACTGTCAGTACTGAACAGCAGAGGGGCTGTTTTCAAAGAGGGAATCTACCATGTACAGTGAAACTCAATGATGAGATGGTATCAAAGAGGAAGGAGTAATCAACTGGGCAGGATTATTGCTTGGCTAGAAACGTCACCTGGAAAATTGAAGATCATTCTCTTGTGTGTATGGATCGCAGGGGCAGAGATAGGAAATATGCAGGTTACTTTAAGATTAAATGACTTATTTCCTTACTATAGTCCAAGAGGGTTTGATATCCACTAAGAAAGGTTGAATCAACCAGAGGAGGGCCAATGGAGCTGTCAACACAGAAAATACAAATTCTTATATTTTGTAGTATTTTAAATGAAGAACTGATTGTCCCCCCACAACCCCATTTCACCACTTTTATTGAATAATTTTCTGTAGCTTGTGATCTTCCATATTATACAACTCTGGGGGTAAAATTTTTAGAAAATACTGCTTTATTAATTAATTCGTATAGGACTGGCAGCCATTCTTCAAGACACACCTCAAACCCCATTTCTAATCTATACTCAGTTGTGTTGGAATGACACTCACAGTCAACCTTCTTAGATGCTGAATGATAGCCACTCTTTTTCTTCTCTTCTGCCCCTTGTGGCTTGAGGGGACCTAATGCCAACATCCATGATGCTCACCGAGCTTGGTCTCTATTGCTACAGCTCCTCCTGCTTCTAAAGAGAGTCTGTGTTAGCCAAATACTGCTGAGCTAATTTGGTAAAACCAAACTGATGTTGTTGTTAAACCGGAACTGAACTGAGCTCTCTAGAACCCTTGATAAACCCATGCAGTATTGTGTGGTGTCGTCATACACCCAGCTTCTCAAGTGAAGGAATTCTGGTCATTGTTTCACTCATTCCTGTCTCATACTTAAGATAAAAGCTAAATACTTTAGCAATTTGCAGAGCTCTTCAAGAATTTCTGTCCAGCACTTTAATCTTAATTCTGTCTAATTGTGTTTGATAGGAAAATATACTAAACAACATATAATTTCCCATATACAGCATGATCTTTCTCATCTCCCAAGTTTTTCAGGGTATTACTTTTACCAGAAATATTTTCTCAACTTTTTTCATCTTTTATTGTTCAAGATATTTTATGTTTAGAGTTGTTTTAAGTTTGCAGAAAAATTAAGCAGAAAGTACAGAGAGTTCCCATTATCCTTTTATATTTTTCAAATGTTTAAAATGCTAAAAATACAAAAATGAAAATCATAATCTTCTGAGTCTCCATCATCTAGAAATAATCTATATTGATATTTTATGATTTTCCTCTAGACTTTTTATAAAGAAAAATCATTCTAGGTTCTGCTTTTTTAATATAAATATGATAAAAAGACACAAACAATTATTCAAGCAACTTAGAAAATATAAATACAAAAGTAAAACATAAAAAAAAATTTTTAAAGTGAAACATAAAATAACACCCCAAATTGCAGTACAAGTGACCACTCTTAACATTAAGTGGACTTCACTTTACATGTCTATTTCCAATATAGTAGATACTAGGCATGTATGACTATTGAGTACTTGGGTTGTGTCTAGTGAATGTGAAAAATTGCATTTCTAATTTTATTTAATTTTATTAATTTTTATTTAAATAGCCAACCGTGGACAGACAGCTGTAGATGTTATTCAGTGTATATACACAGATGAAAAACAAGAAACACTTTTTAAAAATGCCATATTTTGAATATTATAGCATACACTTTATGTTTGCTAAAATGAAAAAGGGAGGATTGTTGATATTCAAATAAATGTATCTACTAAATAAAGAATACCACTTTCAGACAGATCTCACTAAGGTTAATAAGATTTGAAAGACATTAAGATTTTACAGTCATTACAGTTCTCGTAAGCTCTGTGGTTTAATTGACTCCTTACAAAGAAAAGTCGTAATAATAGCAATTGCCTAATTCTCCAATCTCTTCTGCCCTCACCATCATTTTACTTAGTTATGTTGTCATTTTAACATTGTCCAAGTTCATATAATTTATATCCTGTTTTATATCATAAGTAAATTTTCTGTAGCATCATTATTTCTGAATGTAGTCAATGCTCATAAGGAGTCCTTTTTCATTTCTATTTTTCTATTTCTAAGTGCTTTAATTCAATCTTGATTGAATAATAGTTTTACCATGAATGATTAATAGATATTGTGTTCCTTCATTTAAAAGAAAATGGTTGAGAATGTCTGTTTGTTGCTCTTATTTTTAAATAGCATTTTGATTAAGTAAACTGTTCTAAAGATCTATTTACTGTATCAACAACCCTAAAGCTTAGTGACTTAAAACAGTAAACATTCAAGTTATTTTCTCACCATTTGAGAACGAGGAATTCATTTAACAGCTGGCACGGTGGCTGTCTGGGGCTTCATTGAGATGATGATAACTGATGGGGTTGGAACACCTGAGAAGGCTATTCACTCACATGTGTGATGCCTCCGTGATACCACACTTGGTCTCTCTCTCCAAGGCAGCCTGGACTTCTTACATTCCAGCAGAACACTTGAAGAGGCAAGAGGTGGTAACATCAGCCCTTATGTAGGCTGAGTTTAAATCTGACACAGCATCACTTGCCCTCTTGGTCAAAAGTGATGGCATAGATTCCACTTAGAAGAACTAGCATTTGTGCACAGGGAAGGGATTGACAGCAGCCTAATTTGACAGATGCACTCATGTATACTACTAATCTCCAGTCACATTTTCCTTCAAAATTTCTAGGCCTTACATATTATTTCATTATATGTTGTTAAGAATGTTTAAGTCAAGCTGAAACCCTTGCATCACCATGTCCCTCTCACACATACATTTCTATTTATTTCCTTTTTTTAGTATATGTATTTGACACAATTAGTCTTTGGTCCTTAAATATTAGTAGGTTAATTAGTGTACCTAGTTCCATTTATTCTGGAACTCAGAGTAATACTGTCTGCAAATTTATTGTTTCCTTATACACTGGAAATTCTCCCGCATTATAGCTTTGAATAGAGCTCTATTCCATTTGTTGATTCCCTAACCCAGGACACCAACTATGTTTATGTTGGATGTTATCTAAAAGTTATCTAAACTTTTTTGTCTTTTTCATACATGTGTTATTATCATCTTAATCTTTTTCTGTATGGCTCAATTGTAGTGGTGGTTTTGATTTATTCAATAATTGCACAATCATGCTGTTTTGGTCCTCTGTTCTGTTTGCGGTCCTCCCTCCTTATCTCATTCTGCTGTTTTATCTACTCTAATTGCTCTTCATATTAAGACAATGGTCTAATGAAGTCACTTTTTGTATCATGCAATGATTTGAAATTATTTTCTCTATATTGAGGTATGTTTTTGTCTCATTTTCATTCCTCATGTATTATGAGCAGGGGAGGTTACTTTGTTCTTGTAGAGTGCGTGAATCATTGCCAAGCTGTTTATTTTCATCTTGCTCCGGTTTAACTCTTTCCTTAAATATCTGAGAACATCCTCATTTCACCCCCAAGTTGTAATTTAAGAACAGTATATTCCCATTCTACCAATTTTCTGTTGCAGAAGGAATGACAGAGGAGAAAAATTGGAGAAAGTAAAGCGCTCTATTCCTTACTTCTGCTCCCTCTTCTGAGATTTTGTTATAGCTTTTGTACAAATATTCATGCTAATTATTTGGTAGATGGGTGAATAATTTTTTGTGGCGATACCCTTGGGGTTAAAGTCATATTATCATCATATTCTATAACTGGAATCACCTTCATTGTCCACATTCTTAGTTTTTCTATTTCACTTGTTTCTCTCTAGAGTTTTTTTTTTCCCCTACTTTTCCTATGAGAAGAGAGAAAAAAAAAAAAAACACATAGCTACTTAGATTTTAGATTTACCATTTTGGAGGGATAGGTGAGAATTCTGAGTATTAACTTGACTTACTAAAATAGGCTCTACTGTATGGAAATAAACTAGAGCTGTCCTCCTCTTCTGTATTCTTAGCTTTGTAATCTTCTCTGTCTTTACTTATTAAACTGGAATGATCTTCTTTCTTGTATAGTTGCTATTCATTAGCTATTAAGGAAAGAGGAAGGAAATCCCATAGAAAGTTTTAATTCACTATTTTAATCTAAAAATATTACTCCACATTTTAGCTGAATAACTCTGAACCACTTTTCTGAAATCACGCTAGTATTACATCAGATCCCACCCAGCCTGGATTGTGTAGCCCTTTTAGTTTCCCACAGTACCACCCACCACCGAGTTCTGATTTGTTTCTCTGTCTGTCTTACACGGTGTTCACGGAGAATACTGCAGGGCTTACATCCTTTGTGTCTTTTATTGCCAGTGCCTACTATGTAATTAGAATTTAGACTATGTTAGTTTCTCTCTGTCTCTCTCTCTTTCTCTTTTTATTTCTCAATCTTTCTACTGCCACCTCCCTAGCTGTCCAGGAGAGAAACAGCATGGTGACACCATGGTAGTGTTCAAGTCTGTCCCACAACTGCCTCTGAGGCTTTTCCTTGGAAATAAATCATGCACCTTAGATTTTTGTTTTCCAAAGGTGATTAAAATTTCTGTTACAGAATTAGTTACAATGAGTTACAGAATTAGTTGCAATGAGTTTCCATATAACTAATAAAATTTCCTCACAAAAAGCCCTGAGACAGACCTTTTTGTACCAAATTTGGGGTTTACAAAATATACACAAATTTCAAATACAGTTTACTTTTGAGCTGGGATCCAACTATACACACACACACACACACACACACACACACACACATGTGTGTGTGTGTGTATATATATATATTTTTTTTTTTTCCTGAACAAAGAATGTAAACTGAGGAGTCTCCACAAAGTAAGCTCCAAGGCATTCCTAGGGATTATAGTGGAAATCACCCATTACTATGGTTTTTGTTGCTGACCCAGCCCCTAATGCAAATGCCCAGGTGGTAGCAAACAGAAAGAAAGAGGTAACGGGTAACACCAACTTCTCTGTTTTTTTATATTGGATTCTAAATTTTATATCTGGGTACCAGTCCTGATATAAATCATGCCTCTGTTGATTTTTTTAGCTACTACGATAGGCTTCTTTTTTCGGCATCTCACTCTCAATCCTGGCTAGACTCTCCTTCACAATGTGAAAATCACTCTAGATTTTTTACTCTCTCTACCTATCACATATCTCTGGGCAGAAAACATCTAGCAGCAGCTGCAGCTGTTTCCAACCAGAACAGTTGCACATTTATGAGGAGAGAGGTTGCTTTCAAACACATGAAAATGCAGCAGTTAGATATAATCTTTGCTCGGCTGACTGGGGAAAAAAGGCAAAAAGCTTTTTGCACAATTTTAAAGCTTTGGCTATAATTATGCACATATAAGATGTCAGACAAAATCACCCTTGTAAGTAACAATAAATGAGTCTGAATCATTTTATTAACCTTTTTGTTCTTTTGCCATTTATTGGAAAAGTGACCTTTCCAAAGCTGGTTAATTCATTTAAGTTATTATAAATTTGAACAATACTTAGGAAAGAGAGACACTTTACTACTATAAGATTATCCTGTTAACAATCAAAGCAATTCTCTCAGGAGAAATTGTGTATGGATAAATGCTGTAACTGACAGTCTTATTACCTAATTCTGTTATACTAGCCATCGGTGCTTATATATTCTAGGATCCTTATATCATAGTCTCACAAAATCACAAAATCAGAACTGAACTTAGAGATAATCTAATTGAAATGCCTTATTCTATAATTAAAAGAATTGATATCCAAATAATTAGCCAGATCAAGTGATTTGGTCTTACAAGATCACAAAGCTGCTTAATGATGTGTTAAGACTAGAACATGAGTTATCCAGTTCACCACTCAGTTTTCTCCCCACTAAGTCACATCGCCTTCCTAAAGGCTAGATAATGTTTTATTCCTATAGAATAATGGTAAAGAACACAGACTCTGGCCTCCTACTGGCTGGGTGACTTTGGTGGAGTTAACCATCCTGTGACTCCATTGCCTCATTAGAGAAGGGGACAAAAATCAAACCGTCTATCTTTTAACTTAAAAAATAAGAAAAATCAATTGTAGTGACTGTATTTTACTGTGCTTTCATGAAACTTCTCCATGTATCTCGAGATATATCAACTCGTTACCTTCACAGAGAGCCATGCCTTTATTTCACAATTAAAATATCAGTTAAATAATGAAAGCACCCTCATTTTCTTGTCATAAGACCTGCAAAGTTATATCATCCAGAAATAATTTTATTTCTCCTGTTCCTTCTCTTACTTTTAAATGTAGCATATTAGTTGTACTTTGAAGTTTAGCATTTTCTTTTGTGGGAGTGTGTGGGGGAGGAGGTGCTTTAACAAACTGAGTTTTCCCCTGTTAATTTAATCCTCTGTGTTAGGATCTTTCCAAAATAATTAAAACTTCTTTCAAAAATCAAACAAACAAAAAACCCTAAGTGATGCCAAATACCATATTTCAGCTATGGGCTGTTACTGTCTTTCTCAGAGCCAATTGTTTCTGTTGTTTCTTTGTCTATTTTATCGTATTCCATTCATGCTCCAAGTGAGGAAACTTGGAGTGGGCCTCAGTCCCCCTGCTGTAACTCTTACTGCCTTGTTGTTTAGTGCAGTGCTCAGTCTATGCATGGTCTCTAAGCAGCATTTGGCATAGTTAACCACTAAGTCTTTTCCATTATTTCTCTCCTGTTTTAGGGTGTATTTTTATTTGTTTGTTTGCTTGTTTTCATACCCACCTAGTCAGAACATCTGAATCTCCCCTTTATGGTGCTCTTCCTACCTTCATCCATTTGATTGTCATAGTTTTCAGGATTTCTCTCCTATAGGCGTCTCTCTTTCCACTCAACATACTCTTCTTGGGAAATATTATCTCCTCCCGTTATTTTAATTACCAGTTCTTTCCCATGATCTTTATCATGCCCTGATATTATTTCCAAGCATCTAAACTGAGTACCTATGAGATGTTGCCTTCAGTATCCCTCACTGTTCGGTGAATTTTGGACAATTTTCAGGGAGGTTCCCTTTTCCTTGCTAACTTCTTAATAATGTATTTTAATAAGTCACAGCATGATCAGATCTTTTAAAGATAGACAGATAACTGTCAGAAACAATTTTCAACAAAGTTCTTTTGTTTCTTCTCAAAATTAAAGTAAGTAAAATCATGTTACTAACATTGGTTATTTAGAACATTTTTGATGAGGCCAATCTTCCTTAACAGGAACAAAATTCACAGTAAGCTGGAAAGAGTCCTCCACTCAAGTTCTGGAGGGTCAGACCAAAATATTTCTGCATGCCCCAACCTTCATAGCAGCGCTATTTACAATAACCAAAACATGGGAGCAACCTAAATGCCTGTCAACAGATGAATAGATAAAGAAGATGTGATATATATATATTCACACACACAGTGGAATACTACTCAGCCATAAAAAGAATGAAATAATAATATTTAAAGCAACATGGATGGACCTAGAGATTATCATACTAAGTGAAGTAAGTCAGATATCATGTAACATCACTTATATGTGGAATCTAAAAAAAAATGTTACAAATGAATTTATTTACAAAACAGAAATAGACCCACAGACATAGAAAACAAATTTATAGTTACCAAAGTGGAAGGTGGGGTAGGAATAAATTAAAAGTCTGAAATTAACAGATATAAACTACTGTACATAAAATAAATAAACAACAAGGACCTACTGTATAGTACAGGGAACTATATTTAATATCTTTTATATATATATAACTGAATCATTTGCTGTACATTGACACTAATACAGCATCATAAATCAACTGTACATGAATAAAAAACAGTCAGTATTATGAACACAACCAAGTCACTGCTTCTAATTTTGAGGTAATTCATTTCCTCTTTTATACTTAAAACACTTATAATGATGACATAAAATTACTACTTTTCTCCTCTCATTAAGATACTAAGAGGAATTGTTTATATTTTTTAAACAGATGTAGTCCAAAGTAATAACAATGAAAAATGTTATGGCATAATATAGACATATTAAGATTCAAGACAATCTCATTATTTTATTTTATTTTTAAATTTTATCTAGATTGTTATTTACCTTTTAGTGTGCTGTAACCCTAACCTCCTGGTAACAGTTTACTAAGCCAGTAGGCTCTCAGATGAATAAAGTATTTTACCCTGGCAACCTTTATCTACTGAAAGGTTACTATGAAGGCCTCATTCCACCTTTTAGGATTATTAGGTCACAAACTGAACCCATGATCTCCTCTCACTCCTCAATCAGATCCTTCTCGAGTCTCATGCAATAGCACAAAAATCTGTAGAATACCAGGGTATTCTAGCAATAAACCCAGGTGCTATTCCAGAGTCTTTCATTTCCTTTGTCTCTTATTCAATCATCCACTGATTCAGTCAAGTTTATTTTCTATTTATCTCTACATGTTGTTTGTTATATCTTCATCCACCATAAGTTAGGCCTTACTTAGATAATTGTTAAAAGGTTCCTTAGGTGGTCTCTCAAGTTCACTGCAGCACACACAACCTCAACAAACACTGAAATGTTTTTCTGCAACACTTTGATTATATACCTCACCTCTTTCAGATGCTTAAAAAACTTTTATTATGGTGCAGAATAATTCCCTAAGCAGATGTTAAAATGCCTTTCAGAAGCTCATCCTTGTGTGCTGTAAAGCTACATTTCTAAATAGTGCACTTCCTCTTCTTTACTCTCCTGTCATAGTTCTAGATCATAATTGCCTTTGAACTAGAACTTATATCCCTTCTCCACTCCAATGGTTGCTATAAACTGAAAAGGCAGACACCTAACTCATTCATCATTATATAACCCACAAAAATATTGCTTTAAAATAGTAGATTCTCAGTAAGTACTATTTAAATAAATTGATACCTTTAAGTGTAGTAATACAACTTCGAGTTTAAAGTTGACTTATTAGAAAATCTGTGAAAAAAAAAAAGTAGCAACAGTGGTTGAAAACAGTATTATAGAATGAACCACCTATGTGCTGTGATATGCTCATGTTATAACACTGATATTAGATCCTAAGCAGGATGGGAGGAGGGATCATATGTCTTAGGATTGTCAAAGGATACTGAACAAAATGATACTGGACCTATCCTAAAGACTTAATGTTGTATCTAAAACTTTGTCTTATATTAGATCTAATCTCTATACATTGTTCACAAACAAGAAAATCATCAAGCTAAATGAAGTAATCACAAAGATCTGAAATCTATGATCATAGCATATTCAGTTGAGAAAGAAGAAATCATTCGAAATTATAGCATAAACGTGGGCAGGAAATAAATTCTACAAACACAAAAAGAAATAAAATTTTAGCAGAGAAACAAATTTTAAAGAATAAAATGAAAGTGCTTGACTTTCATATGATGACATTCTTATATAAAATCTACATTTTTCTGGAGGCTGAGTGCCAATAAAAATACTTTGTTTACTAACAAAGAGACTGTGAGAAAAATAACTGATTTACCTAAATAAACTATTATTCTTTATTGTGGTTTAAAAAAAAATACCATGTCTATTTTCTCAACCAATCTTTGAATTTACATTAGAGTATTGTTAATTATAAGCACAATTTTGTACTACACAACTCTTCTTCTTCTTGCATGACTGAAAATTTGTACACATTGAGCAGCAACTCCCCATTTCACACTCCTCCAGCACCTGGTAACCACCATTTTACTTTCTGCTTCTATGATTTTGACTGTTTAGATACCTCATCAAAATGGAATCATTCAGTGTTTTTCCTTCTGTGACTAGGTTATTTCACTTAGCATAATGTCCTCCAGGTTCACCATATTGCAGCATATGATAGAATTTCCTTCATTTTTATAGCTAAATAATATTCCGTTGCATGTATACAACATGGTTTCTTTATCCATTCATCTGTTGATGATCATTTATGTTGTTTTTACTTTTTAGATATTGTAAATATTGCTGCAATAAAAATGGGCATGTGTATATCTCTTTGACATCCTGATTTCAATTTCTTTTGGATAAATACCAGAAGTGGGATTACTGGATCATGTGGTAGTTCTATTTCAAATTTTTGGGAAACCTCCATACAGTTCTCTGCACCATTGTACATTCCCATCAACAGTGCACAATGTTTCCAGTTTCTACAGGCTCTCAACAGCACTTGTCATTTTCTGTTTTTCCAGTAATAGCCATCCTAACAGGTGTGAAGGGATATCTCCTTGTGGTTTAGATTTGCTCTTCCCAGATAATTAGTGATGCTGAGCACTTTTTCATGTACCTGTTGCCCATCTGTATGTCTTCTTTGGGGAAATACCTATTCAAGTGTTTTGCTCATATTTTAATTGGTTACAGTTTAAATGGTTATGTTCATCCCTTCTCTCTCTGGTAAATGTTTTTGTGGACTATTTTTTTCTATTGTTTAACTTTCAGCCTATATGTGTCCTTATATCTGAAATATGTCTCCTGTAGAGAATATGGAGTTGGATCTTGTTTTTTTTATCCATTCAGCCACTCTGTGTCTTTTGATTGGTGAGTTTATTTCATTTGCATTCAAAGTAATTACCGATAGGGATGAACTTGCTATTGCCATTTTGTTCACTGTTTTCTGTCCTGTAGTTCTTTTGTCCCTCATTTCCTTTCTCGGATTTCTTGGTGTTTTGTTAGTTTATTGTTTTTTTTTTTTTAATGTATAGTGATATGTTTTGATTCTTTTCTCATTTTCTTTTGTGTCTACTTTATGGTTACTGTGGGGTTTACATAAATCATTTTATAGTTAAAACAACTTATTTTAAGATAATAACTTATGTTCAATATCATACTAAAACACTACTCTCTTACTTCTCCCTCTCTACACTTTGTTATCAATATCACAAATTACATCTTTTTATATTGTGTATTCATTAACATAGTATAATTATAGTTTTGTTTACTTTTGTCTTTTAATTTGTATAGCAGTAGTAAAAGTGATTTATGCACTACCATTAGAGTATTCTATATTTGTCTGTGTATTTGCTTTTTAGTTTTTCTTTGAGCTTTATATTTTCAAATACTTTCATGTTGCTATTTAGCATCATTTTCTTTCATGTTGGATGACTCTCTTTAGCCCTTCTGGTAAGGCAGGTCTAGTGGTGATAAACTCCCTCAACTTATGTATATCTGAAAAGTCGTTATCTCTCCTTCATTTTTGAAGGACAATTTTGCTAGATAAAGTATTCTTGCTTGGCATTTTTTTTTTTCTTTCAGCCATTTGAATATATCATCCTACTCCCTTCTGGCCTGGTAGCTTTTGCTGAGAAATTTGCTGAAAATCTTATGGGCTGTCTTTGTTTGAGCTGCTGTAACAGAACAGTATAAGTTGGGTGGATTATAAACAATAAAAATTTATTTCTCACAGTTAGAAGGTTGAGAAGTCCAAGGTAAAGGCAGGAAAAATGAAAGGTGTCTCTGGGGTTTGTTTTATAAGGGCTTTAATCCCATTTACCTTCATGACCTAGTCACCTCCCAAAGGACCCACCTCCCAGTACTATTCCTTTGGGAATTCGGATTTCAGCATATGAATTTTAGGTTGATGCAAACATTTAATCTATAGCATGGGGGTTCCCTGGTATGTCAGAGTTGCTTTTCGCTTACTGTTTTTAAAATTCTTTGTCTTTGACTTTTGACAATTTGCATACAATGTCTATTGGTGTGGATTTCATTAGTCTCACCATATATTGACATCATTAGACAATTATCAATTCATTTCCTTTTGGTGATTGGTTTTGTTTATTTTATTATTTATTTTATAAATAGTGTTTCAAATGGCCAGGACAAATGATGCACCTCAGACATACTTTGTCTCAATTTTGTTTATGATTTTCTAAGATTATCCTAAAAATCATCATATAACCTATACAGACATTGAGAAGTTAGTTGCTCTTTATTCTTCAAATAAGTTTATTTCCCTGGAGCTATGACAGTGACAATGTTCTATCTGTACTATGATATTTTTGTTTCATGTGCTCGCACTCAGAAAGGTTTTATTTTCAATTTTCTTTGCATTTACATCAGAGGCCATTTGGTTGACCTATATCAATAAAAGGTGAACAAAGTTGTGTTAAGCAACTTCCAGGCTTTGCCCTTTAAATATCCTGTGTGATACTCCAATCCATTCCTCTTCTTTTTGAGACTACCTTGATAATAAAATACACCAAGTGGTGCAACAATGAGATGGAAGATGCCCTGGTCTCAGGTTGAAGGAAAGCAGTCCAGAAGATCTTATGGTGTTGAGCCATCATTACCTCATTATTTATGTGACATCACACATGTTGTATGTTTTCCTGATTAATTCAGGAAATGAACTGATGAGAAATTTTCATAGGACACTGTGTCAGAGTTATAAAAGTTGATGTTTTGGGAAAATATTTTATTCTCAGTGCTTCTTATTCAGGGAATTCAAATTTCCTGACTTGGGAATGTCTAAGAAAGGTTAATGGGAGTGGATAGTCTCTGATGTTAAAAAACAAATTAATTAGCAATCTGTTGACAAAGAGATGCTACATTCTCTTTGGAATTTTGCCTTCTGGAATAGCAAGATCAGCTTTAATAGACAACACTTCATTTTGGAATGGCAACAAGTTTATTTAAAATCTGTCCTAGAAAACATGGAGAAATATTATATTTTCCAATATTAGAAGCCTTTATTCATTTTTCTTTTACAAAAAGGAGTTATTAATGCTGACCTCATTAGCCCAAAAAGGAACATTAATTAAAAACATTTGGATGTTTAACAGTGACAAAATCCAAGGTGTTGTTCATGAAAAAAACACTTAGAATTATTAAAATTTTATTTTAATAACAATGTATCTTTCCCTAAAATTAACAATTTATCTTAATGATTATTAATATAAAAACACAATCACAATATAACCATCTGCAAATGACTAGCATTTTAAACATAAAATATAGTGAAGCATGAATGGATTTTATAATCCTTTTTTCAGAGGAGAAAAAAATGAATAACATAGTAAAATTTTGTCTTTTTCTGCCTCCTAAGAAAGCTACAATTCAAACATCACTGTTATAATATAAAGTAGCACTTTCTAAGGTATAAAAATAAGAAACTACCACGTTCTTATCAAAGTCTTAATGTTTGTTACAGAATGACAATGCTTCTGGAACCTCAGGAAAGGGGACAAGCTGCCTGAAAAATATAGGTTACTATCACCCTCCATTCTTCCCCTTATTCTACATTCCGGACTAGTGGCTGGGTCACAGAGTTACCAGTTTCCATGTTTTAGGGATTCTGTGATACTAAGGAAGGCAGGGGAAAATGAAGCCAAATTAAGTCAAAGCAAAATGACAGAAGCTTATTTCCACAAAACCTTTCTTTTCTTTTTTCAGTTTTAATATATTTTTATTGAAGTACAGTCAGTTTACAGTATTGTGTCAATTTCTGATGTACAGCACAATACTTCAGTCACATAGGAACATACATATGTTCATTCCCATATTATTCTTCACCAAAGGTTACTACAAGATATTGAATATGGTTCCCTGTGCTATGCAGTATAAACTTGTGGTTTATCTATTTTATATAGAGTAGTTAGTATCTGCAAATCTCGAAAACTAAAGTTTTCTATAATGAGAGATTCCGCCCTGTGGCTTAAAGCACAGTGCCAAGCCTTTCCTGGAGCACTGTGTGTACTCTTGTAACCTGCTGACAAGTGGTAAAAAGAAATGATCACAATGCAGTGTGAGAAATTCTATAATAAAGTGTATACAAAATCTGATTAAGGAATGAACAATAACAGTTAAGTATACCCAGGCCATAGATCTTGTACCTAAGATCTAATTATGCAAATTCAATCTATTGCTCATAAAGGAATAAAAATGATGAATGTGGTTCTACCGGATAACTCCTCAAATTAGTTTCTTCCTGCCAGTTGTTTGTTTCTAATTGATTTAGTTAATTCTTACTTAGTCATAAAATATTCAAATTGATAAAATAAAATACAGGATGTATCTGTCATCTATCTATTTATCACTTGGCAGGCGTTACTTACTTTTTCAAAATATCAAGGTTATTTTTTATTGTAACCCTCTCAATCAAGGTGTTATCCGTTCCCTCCAAGCCATTGTCATGTATAAACTTACTAAAAATACAGTATCGTATCATGGGATTCACTGATTGAAATGTTTAGAGCACTAGGCCTAGAGCCAAATTCTTAGAACATATTCTCATTTGCCCTGCATGTTTTATTTTGAACCAGGGATTATAACTGAAATGACTTTTACCTTCTTTTGGACACCACACAACAGAAACATGATGGGGTTGCATTTTTATTAATGAGTGAGCATGTGTATGATAGGTCTAGTCTTTTCTGATCATGGTTCCTTCTAAAACAAAATTATCAGCTACTCTCAGTGTATCACATTATCAAATTATGAAAAAATATTAGATGGACTTTATTCTTTTCTTAGTACCTAGATAGCACTGGCTAATGGATATTCCAGAAATTGACTATAAATGCTCAAGAAACTAGCTGCAATTGCCTTTTCTTGGTTTAGATCAGACTCCCTCTCAAAATCTTTTTTACTATTTTTTTTTCTCTATAAAAATAAGATTGTTCCTGGCTGGTAATACCATATGGTAAACAGAAAGCTTATTTAGAAATGTAATTTCCTCCTCAGAGAGAGGGCACACACACAATGCTGTACACCTCCCTTTGCACAAAATTAAACACATTCAATTCTCTTCCAGGCAACCTGTTATCATACATGAAAACATATATTCTATAATTACTTTTCTCCTTATAGTCAGAAAAATATATTTATAAAATTTTGAAAAATACAGTGATCATTATAAACAAGATTTGGGATAGCTCTAGAGATAGTTCTTAAGTTTACCTAAATGAAAGCTAAAAATTTTGAAGTTCAATGAAATCTTACACACAATATCATCAATTTCTGAAGCTCTTGAAGAACACATAAAGTTCTCTTCAAAATCTTTAACAAAATTGAGTTAAACTGTTTATTTGTATCTAGTAAGCTTTTATTTTAATTTCATTGCTATGTTTTTTCTTTTATTATTACTATATTTGTTCCCTTTTCTCCGATTTTAATTGCAAATATATAGCATTTTAGCCACCTTGTTGATAAGTTGCCAAACTGGGAAACCTAGAAATCATATATAACCTTGCTGCTATGCCAAAATGCATCCTAAGATCCAATCACCCAATTCACGAGTATAATTAAAACATAAATCTCCTGTTAATCATATGGTAAGATTTTTATTTCCTCATGACTTCATATAATTTAAACTGAAATTATTTCCCTAGTATGTCTATAGAGAAACTGGACCTATATTTTTAGATATAATGTAATTTATTGAGACCAAACTTTCTTCAATCTGTCACGGTTTATTAAAAGTGCATGCTAATAGTATTTGTTAAATGACCTGCACTGTCCCTCATCATTGATAAAATCACACATAAAGATATAAAGATATCTTTATATATATATCTCCATAAAGATATTTGGAGGCCAAAGTAAAATATTTAAAAATAAGTGGGAAATAAAAGAGAAAAACCTAGATGTTTGCCTGCATTTTGAAACTGAGAAGATACCTCCAACACAGCATAGCTTTCTGCATAAAAATATCTGAAATTCTAGTTTGATCTAATAGAAAGTATATGTCTTCATATGTGGACATGTTTCTAATTGTTAACCTCAATTCTGCCTTTCCAAACGGTGAAGAAAATTCTCACTGGAGTTGTTCTAAAATGTCTAGAAATACTTGAACTCCCTGTATTTCCCTCTGTGCTGTGTCTGAGAAAAGTATTTTCTAAATCCTAATAGTGTCCAGGTAACCTGCAGAGACAACTCTAAATTATGAGGTAAATATAACCAGTTGTAGTCTTTGAATTTCAAAGGTAGCTTTACTGTTTATGGTTTTCTCTACCACGGACTGTTCCTAGCCCTCTGACCAACTATTTCTGGGTCTTTTTTTCATGAAACAGTCTCTTCCAGAGACCAGTTCTGCCAATGCTCAGGTAGGGAAACATTCTCCCTAATCCACTTAAAGCAATGAGGCGCCTGTGTATTCTTCTGTATGTTTTCCTCCACATCTAGAAGGATAAGCAAGCTTTTAGAATTAAAAGACACACATACACACATCAAAATTAAGTTCCTGGCAGTATATCATTAATATAAAATGTTAAGAAATATTTGTTTTGCCTCTGATGTGTTTTTTCTTTCCTTAAATCTTTGAAACAAACAGGAAAAGGTTATAATTAAAACTGCATTTATTGAACACCAACATATGCTAATTCTGAATTTATTCCCATTGCATCCTAATTAAAATACCTCTTTTATCTTCAAAGGGAGAAGAAATCAGAGAAAAGGAAAGAGTAATAAAATATTGAAAACATCATATTGGCATTCTATTGAATTATTTTTAATGCAAAGAGGAATAGTTAATGGTAATGAATGCTTAAGAAGGAAACATTACGTCTTTCTGAACTTTCTTTTTCTTTATATTTTAGTTTTTGCTCTGTGAAATCTATTACTGGTTTGTATTTTTTGGATTATACCCCAGAAGGGTTTGGTGTACACTTACGTAATCTTCACAGCTGTCAACTTCAGACAACACAGGACATAGTTAATGGCAGAAAATCTGCAACCAGAATTTCAACGATGTTCATGAATACATCAT
Organism: Camelus bactrianus; assembly: GCF_048773025.1. Lineage (NCBI taxonomy): Eukaryota > Metazoa > Chordata > Mammalia > Artiodactyla > Camelidae > Camelus > Camelus bactrianus. The sequence continues at coordinate 40,471,120 of NC_133540.1, forward strand.
TGACAATAGACTCAGTTGTTCACTAAAACTGCCCTAATAGTAGCTAATTTTCAGCAATATTTAATTAAACTGATAATAATGAGAAGTACAAAAATTCACTATAAGGTGAAGAATGTTGGTAAATAGTTTCAGAAGCAAACTGGTACGCTATTGACTTCAACGCTAGGTGGACCAGTAAATACCAGTGAAAACTGTATTATACATAAAATTCTTCCCATTTTCCTTTATAACAAAATGAATTTAGGCTATATTCAAAATGACATTTTTTCCAAATACTTTTTCTTTTGCCAATAATTTTTAAATGTATAATTTCAAGGAAAAGACAATTTTAAAAGTGAGTAAGAAAACCAGATTGTGATGAAAAGGCACGTGTAGCCAGTGCAGACAAGAGTGCTGTGTTTTTTACTTTACTGGGGTTTGGTTGTTTCTTTTCAGTCACCATGCTTATCCTAAATTAGGAACTCGCCTGATTTACTGAAAATTTGGCATCATTTAATTGTATTTTTCCCTCTTCAGAGGACGGTATCTCCCGATCTTACTGTGTACAACCTCCCATCTGTAATTGAGATTAAAATTGAGTTCCTCTGCCGAATTTATGATGAACTTCTCTATCCAAAATATTATTTCCCTTCCTGTCCAACACCTGTTCTCTTCAAGATTGAGGAGTATCAAAGAAAAGGGGGGAATTGTAACTGAGCAGGACCTTACGGGGCCTTCCTGGGACAGACGCCTCCCCCATATCCTCTGCTGTAGCTCTCCTCAGAAATACCCAGATAATATATCTCATGCAGATTTCCTGTGTTTTTTAGATGCTAAAAACCACTGCCAAATGGAAGAAATTAATGATGACCATTTGATGATCATGAGCACCTGGCCCCCAGACCTTCTGATGCCTAAGGATTGATCACCATCAATCAATCAGAATTGTGCACAGCTGATCATGTTCCCTGGGACGCCCCTCCCTTAGCTGGCCTTTAAAATGCTCAGCTGAAACACATCAGGGATTCAAGGTTACTTAGGTAGGAGCCACTCATTTTCCGTGCTCGGCCCAGGAGTAAACGTTTCTCTGCTCCAAACTCCAACTTTCCAATTTGTTTGGCCTTCACTGTGCTTTGGGCACATGAACTTGCCTTCAGTAACAATCTTGGTGAATCCAACATAGGAGTCTGTGCTTTGGCAGGTCGACCCAGGCCCGAAGCCGTTCTTTTCCTGGGTCCCCAGCAGCTGCCTGAGCTCACTTCGCCCCGGGAACCAGGAGGAATTCTCCCTGAAGGACGCCAGCCGCTCCATGGCAGGAAGCTGTTTGCAGCAGAGAAACGTCCAGAGCTGAGGTCCACGTTCAGTGTCACTTGAGGGTGAGTCACTCCAGCTTGTGCTGGCTGGGCGTTTTCTCCACTCGATCTAGGCTCATTTCCTTCTGGGAAGTAAGCTGCTCTGGGCTCACTGTGAGCCACTCTGTGTCTGTTCTCTTTCAAGAGCTGGGCTGGTCTGTTTGGAGGCCTCCATCTGGGAGTGGAAGGGGAAATTCTAGATAACGCCTCCTCTGATTGTGCGACTGTAGCTTATTTGTGTTTTTGAGTGAGTTGATTTGGGGTGAGCCACTCCGGCTTGTGCAGGATAGGAAAATACTACCTGTTCCCCCTGGGCTCTTCCATTTCTTGGAAGTGAGTCATTCTGGAATCCATTCTGGGAGCCACTCTGCATCCATTCTCCTTTGGGAGATAGTTTGTGAGACTGTTTGTTGTTTGTGTGTGTGTGTGTCAGTGTGTGTACTTAACACTGACCGGTTGTGAGGTCTTTGGTGAGTAATGCAGCTCGCATGTGAAGACACCAGGGTATCCTTCCCTATTGCATTGGCTTGCCTTGATTTTTTGCTCTCTAGCCTTGGTCTTGCATTCAGCTTCATTTCTAATGGAGCATTGATTGGGGTTCTCCCCTTTTGGATTTGCTACGGGGAGGAGGGGAATAAGAGTTACCTCGGTTCTTAGTCACCTGAAAAAAAAAATTTTTAATGAGATAGAAAATGTGATATAAACAAGATTTTATTAATAAAGTAAAAAGTAGAATATAGTACACGCCCGAGAATTGGGAGTGGACCAATCCAAGAGGGGAAAAATGGCACTGCTCCTTTATTCTTCCTGTTTTTCATGTCCCGGCTTAGGGGCGTTTTTTGTGGTTGATTGATTCATAGCTCAGGTTCTTTGAGTGCTCAGCCTAATTGACAGCTAACGTTCTTTGTACTCAGGCTGATTGATAGCTCGTGTTCCTTGTGCTCAGGCACGCCTGTCTCTTTTGCGCATGTTCTTAACCATGATGCACACAGAGAAACCTACAGGAGGGGCTCAAACTGCAGTGTTAATTACATTATCATGAGCACTGGGTCAGGTTAAGCTGGATCCTTCTCTCAACTGCTCAGCCACAGCATCCGATCCTAGCTGGCTTCTTTGTTGGCCCTCATTTAGAGTAAGTTTTTGGAGCCCCTTATTCTGAGCGTGTGTGTACTGTTATTTCCTGGGTTGCTCCCCCAGTCTTCCTCTCCCCTTGCCAGGTGCTCATTTCTATCTGTCTAACATTCCTCTCTCTAGTCATAGGACCCCAAATCTTAGGGACGTAGAGGGCGACAACCACCCTAGCTACTTCCTGCTGATCTGGGGCGATGAAGGGGCTGGTCGGGGTCCGAGACCAGGTGGCTGTCACTGGGCAGGTGGTGAGCGAAGGGTCGGTGTCCATCGTGGGGGCTTATGTGAAGGCCGTCTTGGCTGATGGGTTGATTACCTTGTTGTATAGCCATTTGAAGTTTGACTTGGAGTGTTGCTTGAAAAGCAGTTGCAGATCACTAAGAGGTTTGCAAGAATATGTAGAATCTGAGGTGTCTTGGGTGCCAAGGTTCAGGTTTTTAACGGATTGGTCATCTTGGGTGGGTTTTATGGTGTATCGCTGGCAATTCCAGGAACTTCTACTGCAGTGGGAGAGGATAGAAGAACGAGGTAAGGCCCTTTCCATACAAGTTGAAGTCAGGAGGCTGGGGAGCCATCTTTTTAAAGACTTTGATCAACACCTGAGTGCCAGGGGTGAGGAGATCTGGTTGCCACTTGAGGTCCTGTTTTTTAGCCCAAATTACTCCAGGTGTTTTGGAATTCCTTATGAGCTTGGTCATATGCCCCTAAAGAGGTGATTTTTATTATCTATCAATGTTTCCATCTGAATAAATGGCCCATAAAGAGCTTTATAAGGACTAAGGCCCAGGGTTGCCTTGGGGATTACCCTGGTTTATAAAAGAGCTATATTGGTAAAGCCTCTTTTCAACTTAAAGAAGTTTTGTTTTTGTTTTTGATGAGCCTTTTAAGAACAGCCTTAAGGAACTGATTGACCCTTTCCAATTTTTTTTTTTTTTTTTGAAGACTGATATTTTTGACAAACTTCATATCACATTCGAATTAAAGTTCTTTTGACTTGAGCTAACTTTGAGATGTTTCAGAGGGCCCCTGAGGCATCTCAGAGAAAAATATGAAACTACCTAGGATTGGTTAGTATGTTGAGTTACATGGGAAGCGTTGTCAAATGAGTGATAAGCCTGTTCAGATTATACAGTATGGATAAATGTTATTCCTCTCTTCCTGGTGACAGATTGATGGGGTATTGGTTGGGACTCTCCCTTTTGGAGCTAGGAAACTGTGACCCTAAGAGACTGTTCTGCATTGTTTGCTTGATATTTGATAACACCAGCCTTGAATAATTAAGTATGGAGGAGCATAGCTCTGTTACATTTTGCAGTCCCCCTAGGGTATGTTTTGCAAAACTGAAAGATCTTTATTTATGCTCCCATAAATGAAAGAAAGTGATATTTTTTATTGTAACACTGTGGGCTGAGTGCTCCCTGAGATCTGGAGAACAGTGGCCCCTAATGGCTCTGCTATTATCAAAGGGGGCCTTTTGGAGTTTGGCTTTTATCCTGGGGGTGTGTTTCTGTGTGTGTCTTGGTACCTCAGTCCAAATCCTGTTCTCTCTTCTTGGTTTTGCTGAAAGTGAGGGCTGAATGTGAGTGAATAATATAGACAGACAGATAGATAATTGTGGATACTTGGGAATGAAAAAAAAAATTCTGAAAATAAATGATGGGGTTTTGTAGAAGCAGTTAGAAGAGGAATTTGCATTTCTCTTCCTGTGCCTTTGAGATGTAAATGATCTATCTGGGCTCTCAAGGAAAATAGTGTCTTAAAACTCAAGTGGAAAAACTGGATTCTCTGGTTCTGCCTGTCTTCTTTATGTAAAATTAACTTATGGGCTCTATTTAATTGACTTAAAAAGTAAGTGCTTGCAAATTAAATACTAAGTATAAAAGGAGCTAGACAGACCAAATTTCAGGCTCACACAATCTAGGAAACACTCACTATTAATACCTGATACATTTTTAAATTTTATATCTTTTAAAAAATTTATGGAAGTATAGTCAGTTTGCAATGTTGTATTAAATTCTGGTTTAATATCTGATATTAAAGCTAGTTTTGGCTTGTTGGTATAATCAATACAGATATGTCTTATTGTACCTATGTTTATTAAAGGTCGATAAGTTTGTTATTTCTGTTGCAGACTTTGTCAGCAGAAAGAAAATAACTTGGTATAATAAAATTCTGATAAGTAAATTAAATGCAAATGAGATAAGAGCTTTTGGGTGAACTCTTTAGAAATATGTTTTAGGAATGTCTACTTAAAGATGATCTCCAGCTATTTGGTAACTTGAAATTTTAGAGTTGTGCTAAATTAAGTTAAATAATGGAAGTTTATTGACTAGTTGATTAGCTAGGTCATTCAAAAGCAATATAAGATACTCAAACAATTGCTGAACATTGGCTTTCCTTTAAAGAGACATCAAGTGTGTTTAGGACTGTTATTAAACATGTTTGGTGTCACATTGAGATATTCTGTAGAAAGCACATGTTTTTAGAAATTATTGTTGGTTTGTGTTTGCCAAGCTACAGAATGCTAATGTAAGAGATAGTTCATGATTGCTTGCTTCTTGGTTTTCACTAGAAACTAAGATTGAGTTTGAGAATTCTAATTTAAATATATACTTAAAGCTACTGAAAATAAAGGAAACATTTCAGTATACAGTAGGAAAGTAGGACATATGTTTTGAGTAAAAAAAAGAAAAAAAGGTTTGAGGAATACCATTGCATTTTAAGGGAAAAGAAGGTGCTTTGGACCTAGAGCTTTGTTGTTTCTAGATGGGAAAAAATAAGGGACAAACTAATATGGATACAGAAAGTTGTGAAAAGTTTGCAGAAAGGGAGCCCTAAAAAAGGAGTTCTGTGCATGATCAGGCTGAGATTAAACTTCTTTAGGTAAATGGATTTCATTATCAAAAGTAGTCTGGTGCAGGACTAGATTTGGTTCCTCTCTATTAAGAGAACAAGGTTACTTAGAATGTGCCTGAAAACAGATTGTGTGAAACTTTGTGATCTTTTTGACAAACTTCCTGTCAAATTTGAATTAAAGTTCTTTTGACTTCACCTAAATTTGAGATGTTTCAGAGGGCCCCTGAGGCATCTCACAGAAAAATATTAAAGTAACTAGGTTTGGTTAGTATGTTAAATTACATGGGAAGCATTGTCAAATGAATGATAAGCCTATTCAGATTATACAGTATGGATAAATGTTATTAATATAGACATTCTAGAAATTATGTAAAGTTTCAGAAATTATGTAAAAAGTTCTGAAATTTAGATATGTCCTGGGATAATGCTGTTAGTCATAATTCTAGTTATCTTAACGTATGTCACAGCAACTTAAGCTTCTTTGTCAAAAACATGGTAATCAGATCTTTTTACCTTCCATTTTTAAGGTTTTTGTTATTCATAGATAGTTAAGCTGATGTTTTGCAAAACTGCTTGGTTTTCAAGAAGATTCCTAAAAAGGACTTTTTGACAAGTACAGTTTTTTTAAAAAAAGTAATACTGCTGAACTGGGTAAGATATTTTAAAAGTCTAATACACTGAGTTTGTAAAACTGTTAGAAAAAAAGAATTAATTACATAGGATTGAGTAAACTGATGAATATGGTTGTAATTTTTTGGTTTTGTCTGAAGTTGTCAGAGTATAACTGCTCATGTATAAAAATGCCTGCTTTAAATCTATTGTTAAAAGTGTTACGGAAACGACAGGCCAGTCAAGAAACAAGCACCACTCGGAGGGTTGGAGTACTCGGATGTATTACGCCTGCGGGCTCAGAGGGGCTTCTGCTCCGAAGCTCTGAGCACCTTCAAGATGTGCACATGAGGTTTTATAGGGTAAAGTACAAGCTTGGGGTATTCGGCCAATAGGCATGGAACAGCTTTAGCAGCAGCAGCATCACAAAAGTGGAGGCGGGGAGGCAGCAAACCAACATTCCAAAGCCAGATATGTATTTTTGAAAATCCAGCTGGCTAGCAAAAAAACATAAACAGCAAACCAACACTAATTAACTTAGATTTACAAGTTAGTCTAGCAGAACTCAGATCAGTATTCCAATACTTAGATTTGTGAGTTACCTTGTTAGACTAGCCCAGCCTCTCCTTCACATTCCTACACTTATGAGTTATCTTGTCAGACCAGCCTGGTTTTGCCTTCACAAAAGCACATGTATAAGCTTGTATAACAATTGGGTCTAAGTGATAAAATGTATGGCCTGTAGAGTGTTTCCCCATTAACACACCTCTGAGCCTGTTCACAATATCTGATTACTTTTCTGATTACTTTTTCCCAACATGGATAAATAGGCAAATATAAAGGAGGCCTAGCACCAAGGGACATGATCTGAACCTGGGGCAGGAGCTACCACCCAGCATCGAAGGACAGATATTTTGATGATCGATGCTTTCTATTGAAAGATTTGCAATTAAGGGGAAATGATGGAAAAACATGCACATGTTGATGTATGGGGAAGTCATTCTGGCTTATGTGTCATTTGACTGAAACTTTATTGACCAAAATGGCCTGTTTCCTGGCCTTTTGGACATGTGTTGTACATCTGCTTCAACCCCGAAGAGGGGAATGCATTTGGAAGTCAAAATAGGGTAGGTGTGGTTCAGACATCAAAGGTAAAACTTGGTGGCCATTGTGGACGTGATTTTAGAAATGTTCCTGTGTTGTTGAGAACTCGAATTTTCTGAGCTATGTCATAGTTGGGACGCCACCAGCCATTCTCAAAGCGTGTCTGCCAGGAGATGGCAGCTGCAACCTTATGACCTCAAGGTCTTCTCTTGTAGCTATTAAATTTTTAGACAATAAAATTGCTTTAGATCAGATGTTAGCAGAAAAAGACATCTGTAGAAGCTAGTCGCCCTTGATATACACACACACATATATACACACCACATCAAAAGTTAAAACCTACTCAGATAAAAGTAGACATGTGGCTACAAGTCTCCCCCAAAGTGCCAAGTCCAAACTGGTTTTCAGGCTTAGTCTCCTGAATTCCTCAGGGAATGAGCTCTTAATCATACAAGACTCAGATCCAGGACTTGGAACTTGGGAACATTTCCAACTCGGTGTCCATTCCCCAGAGGTAGGACTAAACTCTGTTTCAGCAGGAATTAGCCAGAGTGGTCATGCCCTGAAAGAGTCAGGGAATTCGGGGGTTTGGGGGAGCTTGAGCCACCTGTTCTCCTTGCCCAGCCCAGCAATAAACCTTTCTCTCCTCCAGACTCAGACTTTTCCATTTGTTTGGCCTCACTGTGTGTGGGCACAGGAACTTGCATTTGGTAACACAATGACATTATAGATTTTTACTTCCTCAATTATAACATCAACTAATGGATAATTTCCTTTAGTTCCCCCACCATTCATGCAGGATGTTACTATGCAACATTTATTCAAAGATTTTAATTTCAATGAGGGTTAGTGAGAGATCCCACTATTAAACAAAATTGCATTGCAATATGATGATTACTTTATTAATCCACACCTCTTTCTGTTACTTCATTTCCTTACCAGGGAGTGAGCTGATGTCACTTCTCAATACTGATCAGCTCTGAATGGCTAGGTGATTACATAATGGACTTGCTCTGGTGGTTTTGTCCGCTCAGTTAATTCCTTTGAAATATCACTGATGTCATCTGCAAGATGTATTCTATCAACAGTATTTGGTGATTGTGTAATCTGCAGATCTTGTGGCTATTGCTGTGGAGGAAATTGAGCTAAATTGTTAAAACAAATATTCTGTTTTCTTTTTCTGATATGTAAAACTTAAGTAGGTTCTGTTTAAAGTAGGCTCTTAAATAGAAGCAGTGGTAGGAATTATAGGACAACTAGAATTTTCAGAAATTTCAACTAACTGTTGATAATTCTACATCTCAGAGGCTATGAGGCAGAATATTATATCCTGGAAAAAAAAAATCAACCCTCCTCCCCTCGATCTTTCTTCTGGGAGAAGTTTCTGCAACATACATAACAGTAACGATCTACCCTTTTTAGTTAACTCTAGGTATTTAATACGTGCTTCTATTTTTGCTGTTACTTTATGAGGTTAATACAAGCATCAAACTTAACTGCAGAACATTTTTATTTATCTTAGATACATGTGTTGTAAATGTTCACAGCTACTTTGTGAGAGTTCAAGTACTAGTAACATGGCTAATGTAATAAAATGAGCTCTATAAATTTCCCAGTGACAACAGGATGATGTTTTGGAAATGGGGTTCAAATTAAAAATTACCTGAGATTAAAAAATAGACATAATTTTAAGAAGTTGAGAAAGAATGGGAAGGTAGTTCATTTCTCTAGGTTAGAAGGCAGTAGAGAGAAAGCTGTGATGGAAAAACTAGAAGATAACTATTAGAAGATAAGCTTAAGTAAACAGAATGTACCTAAGGCAAGCAAATTTGCAGGGCAGTAAAAACTAAGACTTTCAATAGAATCATCTATTTTTAAAAATAAATTCAGCTTTGCTTTGAGTAAGAGTGGCAAAATCACATGTATATTGTTATTTACTATTGAAGTATAGTTGACTTACAATATTAGTTTCAGGTATACAACGTTTTTATAAATTATACTCCATTTAAACTTACCTACACATCAATGGCTGTATTTTCCTGTGGTGTACAATATATGCTTGTTGCTTATCCATTTTATAAATAGTTTGTTTTCCTGAATACCCTACCCCTATTGTGCCCCTCCCCCTTCTCTCTCCCCATTGGTAACCACTAATTTGTTCTCTATTAACTGTGATTCTCTTTATTTTGTAATATATGTTCCTTTCCGTTAGGTTTTAAGTTCCGCATGCAAATAACAGAGTATTTGTCTTTCTCTGACTTACTTCATGAAGCATAATACCCTCTAGGTCCATCCAAGTTGTTGCAAATGGTAGAATTTTATTGTTTTTTATGGCTGAATAATATTCCATCATACATATATGCCACATCTTTATCTGATCATTAATCTGTTAATGGACACTTAACGTTGCTTCCATATTTTTGCTATTGTAAATTGTGCTGCTGTGAATATTGGGGTGCATATATCTTTCCAAATTAGTGCTTTTATTTTTTTCTGGGTGTATACCCAGAAGTGGAGTTGCTAGATCATATGGTAGTTTTTATTTTTAGTTTTTTGAGGAACTTCCACAATGTTTTCCATAGTGACTACAGTGTTTTCCATAGTAACTACACCAATATACATTCCCAGCAACAGTGTACTAGGGTTCCTTTTCCTCCACATCCTTGCCAATGTTTGTTTGTGGCCTTCTTGTTGTTAACCATTCTTTCAGTGGTGAGGTGGTATCTAATTGTGGTTTGATTTGCATTTCTCTGATTAGTGATGTTGAGCATCTTTTCATATGCCTGTAGGTCATTTATATGCCTTCTTTGGAAAAATGTCTTAGTTCTTCTGTCCATTTTTAAATTGAATTGTTTCTTTTTTTAATAGTGAGTTTTATGAGGTGTTTATATATTTTGGATATTAATCCCTTACAGGTCACATCATTTAAAATTTTCTCTCTTTCAGTAGGTTGCTCTTCCATTTTGTCAATGGTTTCCTTTGCTGTGCAAAATCTTTGAAGTTTAATTAAACAAATTTATTTTTGCTGTTATTTGTTTTGCCTTAGACATATTTTAAAAAATGCTGCTTTGATTTATGTCAAGGAGTTTCTGCCTTTGTTCTCTAGGAGTTTTATGATTATAGGTCTTACATTTAGGTATTTAATCTATTTTGAGGGTTTTTTTCTACATCATATGAGAAAATGTTCTAATCTCATTCTTTTGCATGTAGCTGTTTATCAGTAATATGCACATCAAACCCATAATGAGATATCACCTCGCACTTTTCAGAAATGGCTACCATGAGAAAGTCTACAAATGTTGGTGAAGATGTGGGGAAAGGGAACCCTTGTACACTGTTGGTGGGAATGTAAATTGGTATAACCACTATGGAAAACATTGTGGAGTTTCCTCAAAAAGCTAAAAATAGATCTACCATATGATCAGCAATTCCACTCCTGGGTGGAAAAATAAAAACACTAGTCTGAAGAGACACATGCACTCCAATATTAATAGCAGCATTATGTACAACAGCCAAGATAGGGAAGCAACCCGTGTCCATTAACAGATGGGTCAAAAAGATGTGAGATATATATATAAAATACACACACACACACACACACACACACACACACACACACACACAAACACAATGGAATACTACTCATCCGTAAAAAGAATTAAATTCTATTTCCAATAGTGTGGATGGACCTAGGGAGTATTGTATACTCTGTGAAATAAGTCAGACAAAGACAAATTCTGTTATCATTTATATTTACGTATATTAGTTTTTAGATTCCACACATATATAATAAATCAGAAACAGATTCACATATAAGGAGAATAAAGTAGTGGTTACCAGTGGAGAGAGGGAAGAGAGGGAGGGGCAAGGTAGGGGTAGAGGAATAAGTGATATAAACTATTGTTTATGAAATAGATATGTAAAGTTACATTGTATAGCACAGGAAAATATAGCCTTTTAAAAAATAACTTTAAATGGAGTATAATCTATAAAAATACTGAAACACTATGTTGTATGCCTGAAACTAATATAATCCTATAACTCAATTATAATTCAATTAAAGAAATAAAAGCTGAGGAAAATTATACCATGATTGGAATTGAAAGTCTTGATGAATTTCTAAAATATAGTTAAATGTTTTATAACATATTTAATGAGAGTTCATTTAGTATTATAATTATTTATTGGCATTATAAGCAGGTACTAAGTAGGTAATGTATCTTCACCTAGTGCTGTATATCTTGGGCCACAACTCTGGTATTTGAACTTTTGTTCTTGTGTATTAGCAATTGGTGCTATAGAAAAGAACTATTATAATATTCTGATTCTATTTTCATTTCAGGCAAAAGTTCTTACACATTTTATTTCTCTTCCCAGTGTGGTAATCTGTGTTTGAAGTTCAGAAAAATTTTTCAGTAAATCTAAGATCTGTTTCTTTTTTTCATTAACAGTAATTGGCACTCTGCCTGACCTTTCATTTTATTAAGAAGTTTTTCTTCAAGGAACTTTCTTTTTTTTTTTTTTTTTTTTTTTTTGAAATGGCCAGTTCAGATACTCGGATGATTCTTTTCTTTTAGATCATTCTGATAGGAGGAATACTTACTTATTTACTATTATTGACTAATATGCCAATAACATAATATTTTATATGCTTATATATCCACACAATTCTGTCATAGATGAGCTCCTTTCCTTAGTCTACATCTTTTCCCTTTGATGTTCGCATCATTACTTCCAGCATATCCTATCAGAGAAGGATCATGTTTCCCAATTTGGGCGCCTGCGTGTCAGTACAATACCTGGCATGGGGCCAGTTTCATATAAAATATTACATAAATGTATGCCGAGTTGAGCTTCCGAAATATGAAATGCATTAAAGGCACTGAGGCAGGTCACTTGTTAAATCACTTTAGCAAAGAAAATCAGCATACTAATCATAAAATAAATAATAGTCAAGCAAATTTTTTAAGACAGAGAACACCGGTGTTAAGAAATGAATTTAGCAGACATTATTAAAGGAAATTAAATCCATTTAAAAACTAAGAGATCTAATCAATGCTGTCCAAACTAGTATTTCCAGGCTAATTGTTATTTGCCAGTCAATGGTTTTATTCACTCTAAAATATCTGTAATTTTATATTAGTGCTTTAATAAACATGCATATGTAAATTCTCATGAAATCTGTTTTTAAGATAGTACTGATACTGAAATTTATTTAGAATCCTGAGTCCAAGATTTTTTGAGAAATATATCCTGAAAGTGAAAACAAAGTAGAAAAATATTTTTTAATTAGAAACAAAAAAGGGGAAAAATAAACAAAAATTGATATCATTTTCATAAATAAAAAAATTAAATCATTTACTTAACAAGAGTCATTTTCCCAGTGAATTTATTTTAGTAAATTGAATTTATGTAACTTTATACCATTTTCACAAATAAAAAACATCATTTTCTTAAGTCATTTTCCCAGTGGATTTATTTTAGTAAACTGGATTTATGTATCTAAAAGTTAGCTTCCAATCTTATCAATGTTTAAGATTATGCTTTTCCTCTTTTCAGTAGTATCATAATGCCCAACATCCAAAATCTGAAATGCTACACAACACCTTGGATAGAGCTGAAAGGATGCCTTAACTGTTTTATTTCCTACTTGATCATTCCTAATGCATAAAACACAATTAAAAGGTACATAGAATGTTTACATTGTTTTAAAAATAATTATTTTTATATAGCATCCTTTAATTTTTTTTTTACTTTTTTATTGAAGTATAGTCAGGTTATAACATTGTATCCTCTTATGGAGTACAGTACAATGCTTCAGTGATACGTAAATATACATATATTCATTTTCATTTTCTTTTTCACCATAAGCTACTACAAGATATCAAATATAGTTCCCTCTGCTATACAGTATAAACTTGTCTATCATATATTATCAGTCAGTATCTGCAAATTTTGAACTCCCAGTTTATCCCTTCCCTGCCCTTTCCCCTCTGGTAACCATAAATTTGTTTTCTATGTCTGTGACTCTGTTTCTGTTTTATAAATAAGTTCATTTTTTTTCTTTTTAGATTCCACATATGAGTGATATCATTTGACATTTTTCTTTCTCTTTCTGGCTTACTTCACTTAGAATGACATTCTCCAGGTCCATCCATATTGCTACAAATGGAATTATTTTATTCATTTTTATGGCTGAGTAGTATTCCATTGTATAAATACACCACATCTTCTTTATCCAGTCATCTGTGGATGGACATTTAGGTTGTTTCCATGTCTCTGGCTATTGTAAATAGTGCTGCTATGAACATTGGGGTGCAGGTGTTTTTTTGAATTAAGGTTCCCTCTGGATACATGCCCAGGAGTGGGATTACTGGGTCATATGGTAAGTCTGTTTTTAGTCTTTTGAGGAGTCTCCATGCTGTTTTCCATAATGACTGCACCAAACTACATTTCCACCAACAGAGTAGGAGGGTCCCCTTTTATCCACACCCTCTCCAGCATTTATCCTTAGTGGACTTTTGAATGATGGCCATTCAGACTGGTGTGAGGTGATACCTCATTGTAGTTTTGATTTGCATCTCTCTGGTAATTAACAATATTGAGCATTTTTTCATGTGCCTGTTGGCCATTTATATGTCTTCATTGGAGAATTGCTTGCTTAGTTCTGCCCATTTTTTGGATTGGGTTGTTTGTTTTCTTCTTATTAAGTTGTATAAAATGTTTATATATTCTGGAAATTTAGCCCTTGTCACTCTCATCTTTTGCAAATATTTTCTCCCATTCCATAGGTGGTTGTTTTGTTTAGCTTATTTTTCCTTTGCTGTGCAAAAGCTTGTAAGTTTAATTAGGTCCCATTTGTTTATTTTTGCTTATATTTCTATTGCTTAGGTAGACTGCCCTAGGGGAACATTGCTGAGATGTATGTCAGATAATGTTTTGCCTATATTTTCTTCTAGGAGGTTTATTATGTCTTATGTTTAAGTCTTTGATCGATTTTGAGTTTATTTTTGTGTATAGTGTGAGTGAGTATTCTAACTTCATTAATTAACATACAGCTGTCCAGTTTTCCCAACACCATTTGCTAAAGAGACTGTGTTTATTCCATTGTATGTTCTTGCCTGCTTTGTCAATGATCAATTGACCAAAAGTTTGTGGGTTCATTTCTGGGCTCTATTCTGTTCCATTGATCCATATGTCTGTTTTTATGACAATACCCTGCTGTTTTGATTACGTAGCTCTGTATTATTATCTGAATTTTGGGAGGGTTTTTCCTCCAGCTTCATTCTTTATCTTCAGTAATGCTTTGGCAATTCTGAGTCTTTTGTGATTCCATATAAATTTTAATGTGATTTGTTCTAGTTCTGTGAAAAATGTCCTGGGTAATTTGATATGGATTGCATTAAATCTGTAGATTGCCTTGGGCAGAATAGCCATTTTAACAATATTGCTTTTTCCAATCCAAGAGCATAGGATATCTTTCCATATCTTTAATTCTTCTTTAATTTCCTTAATCAACTTTTTGTAGTTCTCCATGTAGAAGTCTTTGACCTCCTTGGTCAGATTTATTCCTAGATATTTTATTACTTTGGGTGCAATTTTAAAAGGGATTGTTTCTTTACTTTCTTTTCATGTTGATTCATCATTAGTATAAAGAAATGCAACTGATTTTTTTGTACATTAATCTTGTACCCTGCTACCTTGCCAAATTCTTTTATTAGCTCTAGTAGTTTTTGTGTGGAGATTTTAGGATTTTCTATATATAGTATCATGTCATCTGCATATAGTGACAATTTTACCTTTTCCAATTTGGATTCCTTTTATTTCTTGTTCTCACCTGATTGCTGTGGCTAGGGCTTCCAAGACTATGTTGAATAGAAGTGACAGTGGACAACCTTGTCTTGTCCCAGATTTTAGTGGGAAGGTTTTGAGCTTTTCACCGTTGAGTCCTATGCTGGCTGTAGGTTTGTCATAAATAGCTGCTATTCTGTTGATACGTGTTCCCTCTATACCCACTTTGCTAAGGATTTTTATCATAAATGGGTGTTGAATTGTATGCCTTTTCTGCATCTATTGAGACGATCATGTAGTTTTTGTCCCTTTTGTGGATGTGGTGTATCACATTGATTTGTGTATGTTGAACCATCCTTGTGTTCTTGGGATGAATCCAATTTGATTATAGTATCCTTTTATAAACCGACTTTATGTGACTACTTGCTCATACATTATACAGAGTAATTCATGGTTACATAAATTGTGATGTATAAATTTGATGTTTAAATGTAATTATTTTACCTATCATTCAGAACAAGGGAATATTTCCTGCCTCCCACTAAGTAGCTATTGTGATCTTTTATAACAGCCTTGGGAAGTATAAACACACAAATTTTATATATAATTTATCACTAATTTATGTTTATATATTACTAATAATGATATATTAATACTAAGAAAATATTATACTTTATATTTAATAATAAAGTATATAGTATATACGTATGTTTAATATTTATATACAAATATTAATGTATATAAATACACATACATTTACATTAATATAGTTATATTAATATGTAAAAATGCATATAATTAATATATCAACAAATATACATAACCCTATACATATCAAACCTAGGAAGACGATAAGCAGTTCTTATTTCTCTACATGTCGTGCACTTATCAGAAGTTGGCGTTATTTTTGTGTTCCATCACACTTGTAGTTTCCCTTTGTACTTAGCCATCCCCTAATCAGTTTATAAACTTAACTTATCAGATAAAATGTTTAACTTTATCTTATCAGATAAAATGTTTCTTCCTGAAGTATCCATGCATTAGTGGTTCTGGCTGTTTTGAGTTGTAGCTTTCTAAAAACTTTAACTACTGGCAATGGGAGTGCTAATAAGCAACTCAGAGGATCCCCCTGGATGTCAAATTTACTAACTCTTGCCTTCATTTGAAGGAATACCCAATTTCCAATTGATAATTAGGCTCAATCATCAAGTCAATAGAGCAAACCCATTGTTTGGGGTTCAGTGGCATGTGTAGCCCACAGTAGCCAGGAGGTGGTTTCTGTATCTGGCTCAATGAAAATTTCTGTTGTATTCTCTGTTGAATTGTTCCTTCTTTGAGAATTAAGATCTTTAAGCCAATCTTCTAGTAAGAAATTAGAGATAATAATGAGAATAACCATCTTTTATTCCTTAATTGCTAGATCTGTGGCTATATGGCATATATTATATAGTGTACATAATATATAAAATATCAGAGCACAAAACATGTAGAAAAGCACACAGACTTCATACCATATAGTCACAGGCAGGGCTGGCTTTGTAATTGAATCTTCTACGGACTGTTCCTATGTTACATGAAGCCAGTTGCTTCAGGATAATTGGAGTGTGGTAAGACCAGTGAATTCCATGGGCATGAGAACATGGACATACTTTTTCTTTGTAAAATGACTTTGTCATAAGTGATTCTATGTAGTATTCTAGGAGGTAAAGTGTGTCCCTTAAACCACTATTGCTGGCAGAAGCATTTCAGGCAAGAAATGTAAATCCAGATCAAAATTATCTGTTCCACTAAGGGCCAACTGCTACCCCTTATGTGATGGAAGAGATGCAGTATAATCAGTTGGCCATCAGGTGGCTTGCTTGTACCTAAGGAAAGCACTAATATTAGGAGATTAGTGCTACACTCTTTTATTGTTAAGCAAAAGCCCCTGTCGTGCACTAACCTCATCTGTTACGTCAGTCTTACTGAGTAAGGGCTAGAGTAAATAGTAAAGGAGGGTGTACCGACATCATCAGAATGTGTTATCTTGGTCACTTCATTAATGACAGTCTCCTCTGTAGTGGTTGCCCTGGGTGCAACCATGTGAACATTCACCTATTCACAAATACCCTTACTCTCTTAGTAATTTTCAGAAGTCTACACATGTCATTCCCAGATCTCTCTACTGTCAATTTACAAGTGTATTTCCGCCTTGAACTGGTAGACAAACTTTTAGCTGCTTCCATGAGTCAATTGTGGATCTTTACTTCTAACCATTTTTTCCATTTGGGCAAAGGAACTACTAAGTGAACTTCATGAAGACTTGTTGACTGGTAGGATTTGTTTTTGCTAAAGGCTTTCTGAACTATCCTGGAGTGAAGCTGTAAGGCCACACCATTCACATTCAGGTCATGACAACACAAGTGTTTTAATTCACATAACAAACCAGGCCGTAACTTTTTCTTTTATCAATGAGTCTTAAGAAACTCAAATTAAGATTGTACATATGAGTTGCAAAGAAGGTCAGTTGTAGTTGGAGTTACATTAGAGGATTATGAGAAATTTACCTTAGAATTCATTTGTACCTTTGCAGACTTTCAGTACTGATCTAATATATGCTATTTTTATTTGATGACTTTGTATACACTCTAGTGTACACAAAAAATTTATGGTTTGATTCATGAAGCTTCTGTTCACAATACATAGGAATTTTCTTTTCCCCCATAAACAAATCAAGTAAAGTTTCACAAGTTGGCCAATTTATTTCACTTTCAGGATCATTTGGCAACTGCCAAAGATCTTTGTTTCAAACCATTCTGATGACTTGTTCAGGCTGATAACCATCATGATAACCATGTTACTCATTTGTCTGGTGGCCATTTGCTATGTTGTGACCCCCACTGCTCCAGGATCTATCCATTGCCATTCAATTCACAAAGCCTCTTTCAATGGCTGCGCCACAAAGAGACACTTTAGACAAAGCGCGTGCATATATGAAACATTAAGGTGCTAGATAATATGATGTATTTAGAGAGGTAAAAGTAGTTTTCTACCTACATATTAAGTCATTATGTTAGAAGTACACATAAAGAGTGGTGGGACATGATGCTGGAGAGCACATGTGAGCGTATCACAAAGAGCCTCAGTGCTATACTGAAAACAGCTCAAGGTTCTCAAATGTTAGAATTGTACATGAGTGCTCTTAATGCCAGATGGAGTAAGAAAAAATAGCGTGTGCTTTTCAGCACAGATTTAGAGGAATCCCATGGAATATATATTGGGTGGAAGAGACCAAATACACTCTGTGAAATTTCTGTCAACAATAGCTATTTAGGTCCAAGAATTAGAGGAATATATATTTTAATATTTTTGTGGGTTTTATTTGTTGGTATAGAATGGACATTTCTTAGAATTTTAATAAATCTGTAGTTCTCCAAGGAAATAAAATCCTAGCAATAAATGTTGAAAATATTGTACTTGGCACAAATGGTAATTGGTACAAATGGGTAGCTCTTATAAAAATATCTATTTTGAGCTGAATGCTATTTGCAAAGTACTTTACTATTCATTGAGTATACTTCAGTAGCAAGAAAAATTGAGCTTTTATTCTAATACTCATGACATAGGGATTGCGCTTTATACATGTAGCAAGAACAGCAATTATGGAATTGTCAACATAAGCTGTAGTGGGGAAAAAAGTCAAATTCACTAAACCATTGTTTATTTTGAAAATAGCCCATTTGCTATTGCTTGACTGACAGCCATTTTCATATAATTAGCTGCTCAATTAAGCACAATGTGTTTTTATTCAAATTGATTCCAAGTAAAAGAGTAGTAGAAGCAATACATTTCAGGAAGACAGAACATAGTCTCTAACAGATCATAAGAACAGTAATTTAGGTTAATATTTAGTATTCATAATTTATACTGACTTAAGTGCCTTGTTTTGAGACATGCTATTTCCATAATAAGTTTTGTATCTTGGAGAAATGTTGAATAGTTTGCCATCCTCTATATTATTGCATCCATTTTATCCAGTTAGAAGCATATTTCAAAGACTATTTTTACTAAAAGTCATAATAACATGTGCCTCAGATTTATGTATTGGTTAGATTCACTTTTGTCTTAACATTGCCAATAGGTTTGGCTTGACTTTCCTGTCTGAAAGTGTTTTAGATACAAATGTATTTTTTTGAAACAGCAACATTTAAACAAAATTCTCATTTGATTAGTGGCTTCTAATATTTTTCAGGTTATGCTGGCACGTCTGCCCAAATATCATTGGTTTACTCCCTTCTTGATGACAAGTGCAACTATAAATGGAATGAAATAAAATAAATACGGAAGATTACCAATTGCTGCTTACCAATTGCATCCAACAAGCTTAAAGAGGTTTTCATTTATTATCAAATTATTAACATCCCGCCAACATTTGAAATGAGATGCAATGACACACAAAATCAGAGCATTTATCACTGAGGCAAGCGGGCTGCCTCTGCTGGTTAGAGAGCATGTTTGTACTCACTAGAAGTTCAATATGATCATTAAACTTAATCTGTTTCAAGTGGAAATTTTTGCACGTTACCATTGCTTCCATCTGTGCTTTCTGTTATATAATTTTAAATCATGAAACAAGGTTTTCAAGTAATAGAACAATTCCAGCTTTTACCCTCTAATTTCTTCACCTTTAATAAGCAGGTTGTTGTCCCTCTCTTGGCATTTTACAGCTATTGACACCATAGTGAACAGATCAATTATATTTAATATTATCTTAACTTTAGTGGCTTATTCCATAATCTAATATTTTCACCTTATTGTCCAATTTTCTTTTTATAATTCAAAATTCATTCTTTACTCCATCCTTTATTAGAATTGTTTTAGTTAAAAGCAAATTCACCAGATTAGTGAATTCTAAACAATCCTAGTTGAACTTTGAGGTAGTTTTTCATAATAAGGGACATTATATGGTTGAATATTATCTGATTGAATATATTCTATTTTACCTTATGGATGCATTATACAAAAGTCACTGTGCTTACAGTCTCTTGCTTAATCTTCCTTACACATAACTGCGAGAATAGCTTTTTTAATCATTTCATTTCCCATTAATTGTATTCATTGTTCTGAAATTATTTAACAAATATGTATTTATCACTCCATATGTATCAGGAACTGTTGTAAGCACTTTACAAATATTAATAGATTTAACATTCAACTGACTTTTATTATCTTGCAAAATTTGGCCCCATTGCTCATTTTCTAATTTGCCAATATTTATTTATTTTCCCCCTATTTAGAATCTATTTTTTCATGTCAAGAATCAAACAGTTGGTACACTCCAAGTCTCAGTTCTCTTTAGACTGACCACTAATTTATGTGTTTTCCCTTAAGTTTTTACATAGGTTTGTGCTTAAAGAGTTGAGAATCCTAATGCTTAGAAGAATTGGTTTTATGTGCCTAGATAATTTGCTGCTTTAGTTTAGTCAAGAAAATAAAACAAACTTTTGTTTTTATGGGAGTACTAATAAACTAATAGAAAAATATTAGATAACTTATCAACTATTTAACTTCAAAAATAGCTAAGTAGTCATAATTTGAATTTTGTTATGTGTATGTTATATATATGTATACATGTATATTTGTGTAATATGTATATACATGTCTTTGAGGGTTAGGGGAAAATGTATCAAAATACACATATTAAAATTGTTGATATAGGATTGAGGAAGCTGTATGATGCTAACCAATTTTACATCAAATAGTCATACGATTATATATCATATATTACATTATAATGTGTATATCATACAGTACACATATGTGTAGATATTATATAACATAACATACAGGATATGTGCAGGATTATACATACACATACAGGATTATTTATATATATGTACAGAATTATAAACATAAAGCAAATGTTATGCCATGTTAAAATAAGATTTCCTTTTGCTCTTATTTTTCTAGAGGGAAACAAAGTTTCTCTTAAGAGAGATTAGTTTAAACAGATGTACCACTTAGTAAAATTACAGCAAGCACATTAGATGTTAGCTCATTAGTATGACTTAATTACTAATTGTTCTGTATTTTAGTCAACTCACTGGAAAATATAAATTTCAACATTGTTCTTAAATGGCTTCATTCTGGTAGCTTTGATAAGCATAGGTGATATTCCAAGCTGTTAATAAGTATTTTTTATATGTACTCTAAATAATTACTTTTGGTTAAAAAATTATTTTAACCAGTTTCAATATTTTAATTGACATTTTCTAACTAATGTCAAGTGAGTCAAGAATAAATAAAACATGGGAGTCTGTAATGATGTGATACAATGATTTTTGATTCTTCAGTAGTCTTTCCTGTAAATCAGTTATTCCTCTATTTTTATTTCTTATACATCTTGAATAAATCGTTTTGATATAATTCAAATTAAACTGATCTAGAATATTAGCATAATCTAAATTAAAAGGGAGATTCTTAAATTCTTCTTTAGAACTAGTTTAGAATGTGTAATTTTAACAGCTCAACAGCCTTAAGTACTAAGAATACTTTAAAATTTTTATATAAAGAATATTTCTCTACATTATCCCCAAGTAATAGTAGTTTGCAAAAAATTTCAATTGTGAAGTGGCATATATATAATATGTATAGATATAGATAGATACACTTTCTTCTCTTTTTCAAACTCCCACATACTTAGTCTGCTGAAAGCAAAACAATAAGTTGCTGATATTTAATTCTTAATAATCCCATACACTGAGTTACTATAGAAGTGAAGGTAGGATCAAGTATCTCCTCTTTTATATTAACTCCCTCAATCACCCTAAAGTAGTTACTTCTAGCAAGTAAATAAATACAGATAAAGTGAAAGTAGAATTATAAGATGGAACTCTGTCTCTATTGAAATCATGTTTCAGTTATCAATAGCTGCTAACAAACTTCCCCCAAATTTTGGCTCTGTAATGATTATTTCTTATGATTCTGAGGGTTGGTTGAGTGATGTATTTCCTGCTTTCGATTAGCCTGGGAACAGGCTTTACCTGGAGGGGCCTGTGTATCTGGGTCTCTTTCTCTAAGGTCTTTTATCCTTGTTTCTTCATGGCAAAATGGACAAGGGCAGTGCTGCAAATGGGTACAAGGCATAGTTGTGAAACTTTTTCAGACCCAGGCTCTAAAACTTATGCAGTGTCACTTGTTGGTCATTATTGGCCAAAGCAAGTTATGATGACAGGCCAGGTTTAAAAACCTGGAAAACGGATTTCATCTATTTGTGGGTAGACCTGCAAATAAATTGTGGCCATGTTTAATGTACTCCAGTGAACTAGCTTTTATTGCGTTAGTATCACATAGGCACTTTTGCTTTGTCATAATATTTGAAGGCTGAAATCTCAAGAAGAGATTCCCATTGATGCCAAAATAACTGTGTGATATTGGTGAGTTACTAACCTTTTCCAACTCAATTTTCACATCTGCAAATACAGTTATTAACTACATAGCTGTCTAGCTCAGTACCTGGCATATAAGCTCTAGATAAATTATTTGTACTTAGCTATTTCTAATAGCCTTTCTTGCAGTTCTCAAGAAATGGTAGTCATAAAATAAACATGTTATGAACTATAACTTTATTCTCGGCATATGTAAGGCCTGCTGTTCGAAAGCAGAGCCTTTTTAGGTATCATGTTTATAAATTAATATTAATGTTTAAACTCTGCTCTTTCTAATAGCACTTTTCCAGTTGGCTGAGTAAAATCAAATATCTAATATTTACTCAGTGTAAATGTATTATTTACTCATAAATGTTAAATACGAACCTGCGTGAGTCTTCCCCTCTGCAGCAGTGCAGTCTCCAAAGTAACTGACCCAACGTCACCTGTAGACCCATCTCTTCCCTGTGCCATATCTTTACCCCAAGCCCCGGGATCAGCAATGTCCTGGTATTAAATTTATAATGAGCTGTGAGCCATTACCTCTCTGGTTCTACTAATTAATGATTAATTATCATTACTGGGGTTAAGCTTGACTAAATTCTCTTGTAATATTATGGACTCAATTCCCAAAGATTAAGCCTCTAAATTATTCAGACTATCGATCATTAGGTACCAGTATATTTTCTCATCCAAACCTAATTGTATATTTCTCTCAAAAGGATCACAAAATACACACCCCTTAATACATACATTTATATATATGCTTACATATGGGTACAGTCCTTGACTGTCTGGCAAACCCTTATTTTTATTTAAAATATTAGCTTAAAAGTTAAATATTTGGATTCCCACTTCCAGATTTCTTGACTTTCCCACCCTCACTACTTTCAACAAATATCACACAAGAAACTAGAGTATTTCACTCAGTTCTCTAGTAGTTAGTTTTTTCCACTGCCTTTTTAGAGACTGTATAATTCCATTTCATATGTCTGCTTTCTTTACTATTTGTGATCCTTTTGTTTTTAGGAATCTAGTGTTACCATCTTAAATGAACATTTCTTGGTCTCAAACTTTTTTTTTTTTTTTTACAAACTTGAAGTTCAAATGATTAAAGAATAGTTCTATTAGCATTTCATCTGTCATTTTAAATGTTAGATAAAACCTCAGGTTTAATCAATATGTACTACAAAATGGATTTTGTTGAGTAGAAAAATACTTTGTCATTCCTCAATTCCAATAATGGAATATTTGAGAAAACAAAATGAGAGTTTAATGTAACTATCCTAAAGGAATCCAATTGCCTTATTCTGACCATTGCTGAGTAATCAAGACGTTTGTTGTTAAGTAGTGAACTGAAGGTGTATTTTTATTTAAAAAATGTAATTTGAAATTTATAATATAAACCAATAGTCCAGATTTAAAATAAAACCATATATGCAAAAGTATAACTTTCATGGTAGGAAAGTAGCAATTATTCATCATATTATAAAACAACTTTTATGGTAGGAAAGTAGCAGTTCATCATATTATAAAATATATTAATTCATTTCCACTCTCTCTGGCTAAAAAGTGATGTCTTTTACACAATTTTGACAGTCTAAATCATTTACAGATAATGGTGTAGTGAATTAGAATACACAAAATAAAAGTATTCTAATTCATGAGATTTCAGGATAAACAATCAAAATATGCTCATTATACACACAGATATTCTAACACCCTAACTAAAGTATGACTAATCTATGCAAAAGCTACATAGAAAATCCAACTATTCACCATAGAATGTATAACATCAAGAGTGACTCTTAAGCTAAACTATGGACTCTGGATGGTTATGATGAGTCAGTAATGTATTAGCTCATTCTTGGTAGAAATTGTACCACCTTGGAAGCAATGTTGATAGTGGGGAGGCTATGCATGGGTGGGAGCAGAGGATAATATATGGGAAGTCCCTGAACCTCTCAATTTTGTCTTAAACCTAAAACAGTTCTTAAAAAAACGAAGTCTGAAAAAATACATTACCATCTATATATTTCCATATTTATTCATGTATATATCTCCATTTTTATGTAAGCTGTAAGTAATCCTCAAAGGGAAATTATAGTAAAGAAAACTTTATAGCAAGGTAATTTAGAACATGATATAAATATATTTTTCTTTTTACTAAATGCAAATATAATTAGTTTTAAAAGACATAGTGTGTATACTATATAGTACAGTACCATACTGTGATTCCAAATTTAGGAAAGACCTTATTTTTTTTTCCTTCCATTTATTCATCTATCCATTTACCTATTATTGCCAGCAGCATAAGTAAAGATTTATATATTTTTTTTTATGAAATGTTAAATACCATCATTTTACAGTGGCTGAACTTGAGGAAACTTTTAATATTTTTTGTATTTTTCTTTTCATCTTCATAGTGGGCTTTAGCCATTCAAACATTATATTTCTTTAAAGACTAAATAAGAAACAGGAATCTTGTCCCTACAAGATATTTACTCTGTATTAGATAACTGAATTTCTATTGTAGATAAACATACTTAGTACTCACTTATTTTTCCTTTGTAAAGAATCTAGTGGGTTGACTGTATGAAAGCTAGTAGATACCATTTTCATGTTTTTTTCATTCCAAAAAACTCCAAATTATCAGATTAATATGGTGTGGTAGGTTGATTACATTACTGATCCTATTCTTGGCCCCAGGACCTATCCATGCCCTTTGTCATATGGTGATACTGTTCTTTACCAAAAACAAAACAAAACAAAAAAAAAATGTGAAGTATATTTTCCTGCTGCTTAATTTTGAATTAATTCTTGAGACTTATTTTAGCTCATAAGATATTAATCTATGTGATGTAAATAGATGTTCAAAAACACCTTCCTGATTGGGTTTGTTTACTCTTGTTTTTCTGTAGTTGTGATGAAACCTTGTACCTCCTGACCTGCAGGTCAGTGAGAGTATGTGACAGGGTGCTGGGTTCCCCTAGTCATTCCAGGCAGGAGTGTCTTAGTCTGCCATGCTAGAGGTGCTCCCCAAAGTGAACAAACCTGCTCATAGTCACCAGAGCTGCCTAGATGACCCATACTTGACCACAGATAAATGAGTGGGCCCAGCCTGATCAATTAAGCCCAGATCAATGAGACTCATGAATTAATAAGTGCTTAGTACCATAGGCCTCTGAGATTTCGTAGTCCTTTATCATGCAGCTTTATTGCTATAGCAGATATCTGATACATATAGCATAAGTTCTGCATTTAGGTTTTAAAATCAAATTACTTATAAACTTTTTCTGAAATCATGCATGTAATAAACTGACATTAACTCACTGCTTTAAAAGGACTAATCTTCTTTGTTAGGCGGGCATATTTTTCTTAAATCTGAACTCTATCCAGCTATGTGTCTGCCTAACTTTCTTTATACCTATGTTTTCTCTCTCCCTTCCACACACAAGAAACTAATGCAAAATTAAATCACAGTTTTCTCTGCATCGTTGAATTTTGTTGCACTTTCTCTTTAAGAAATTTATGCAGAGATTTAGACATTAGAAAAAGGAACAGAAGTGATATTCTTCAGTTCCTGTAAGAAAGTAAAAGTATATATAAATATACATTTAGTGAATGCTTTATATTCTTTTCATTTTATAAGGCTATAAATAAAGAAGAAACAGTGTTTTACCCAGTTCTGAAATGTGCAAGATTTAGTATGGCAGAAGGCATTCTATTGCTTGTGGAGGTTTTCTTAAGTATTCTGTGTATTAGCTTGATAATTGTGAATACCTACATTAACCCTAAACATTAAGTATATAGTATTCCATCTTAAAATATTTTTACAGTATGTTAAATTTTTTTTACAATATGTCCTCTCAGAGAAGTGTGGTTATATAGTTTCAGTTTGCAAAAATTAGGTCATAAAGCTGCTATAATAAATGTATTAAATGCATGTATGAACATTTATTAAATATATTTTACGAGTAAATATTTTTTCCTAATTTTAAATAACCTACATAGTCTTCTAAAATTGCTTTTATTTTTTATCTTTTTGCTGTGTCATAAAAAATCCCTTCTTATGCTTTAGTTTCTGTATCTTGAAGGGAAAAAAAATCACTTTTTCAGCAAAATAATAGTGATTGTAGTAACGTTAGTTTGTACCATTACGGACTATTTTGTTCAAGGTATTACATAACATTTTAATTATATTTCATGTTATTTTGAATCAACTACTAAGACCCTCTATAACACTAAACAATTTCTATATAACTTTTGAAGTCCATCTAATTTAAATACATATAAATAAATCTATAAATGTATCATTTAAATCAAATTTAAAACAGGTAAGAAGGGCCAATCTTAACTCAGAGCCCTGACTTCTAAATTTTCAACTATAAGGGTGTGAAGAACTTCTGTAACCCTCATACTTCCTTTTTAATGCATAAAAGTCAACTGACTGCAAAATTCCTATCAACTTTGTAGCTTAGATTTCCACATAGACATTTACATTTCTTCTGCACAAATAGAGGAATTAGCATATAGAGAATATAAGTAGATGGTAACAAGAACCACAAAATACATGCAATTGTTGAGGACAATAAATTGACTTTGGCTTCTCTTGTTTGCAATGCTTTCAGGACATCTGAATTTACTCTGATAAGCCTACTTGCATCTCTTACCCCCACTAAGAGATTTTGCATCGTGAAAGTGCCTCCTCATCTACTGTGGTAAAATTCCCAATATTGTGGAACGTTCTTTGACAGATAGAATGGTTCTGATTGGTCTCCTGTGCCAATACCTGCACCATTTTATCCCTAATTTTCAGAACTAGAAATACATATATTGTATCTCTCAATCATAATTAAAATAACTTTATAGATTATATTTGATAGATGGAGATTCAGTAGAACTCAGAACTGTAATGTTCAGAGGGGAGCTGCAGACTCACTCATCTTTTGGAACGACTCGGGAATTGTTCTGCTGTCACTGCTTATCACAAGACTTGATCCGCTTTCTGATGTTCTTTTCATCATGTCTACTATGAAAATAATATACATAAGCAAAAGTTCAGAGGTTTTAAAACAAAATTTACAGTAATTTAGATACCCTTTGAAGATACTTACAGATATTTCCAGAACATCCTATTTCCCCTCTGTTCTCACAGGTCGTAAGGTATATGTAAGAAAACAGTTGGGGTGATTTCCATTTCCTTAATATAAACAACATCGGATATTGTGACAGGCTGAATGATGTCCCTCAAAATTTATGGTAAAGCCCTAACCTCCACTACCTAGGAAAGTGATTTTATTTAGAGAGAGGGATTCAAAGAGGTGGTTGGGTTAATTGAGGTCAGTAGGGCGGTGTCTTTATAAGAAGAAGATAGAGCACACAGGGAGATTCTAGGGATACCCTCGCCCAGAAGGAGGCTGTGTGAGGACACGGAGAAGGCAGCCATCTGCAAGTCAAGAAGAGAGGGTTCAGGAGAAGCCAGAACTGCTGACACTTTGATTTAGGCTTTCTAGGCTCGAGAACTGTAAGTAAATCATTTCCTGTTGTTGAAGCCACCCAGTCTGTTGTACTTTGTTATGGCAGCCCTAGCACACTCAGATACATTTTTCTTTCAATTACAGTAACCATGACTGCAAACTCGCGGTAACTTTGTAGCTGTTAAATCCAAGATTCTCCACCCCTACGAGGCTCTTAGTAGAATTTTAACATGTAGGATTATAGTGAATTCCTACGCTTTGTATGATAATCAGTTCCTCCATATAGTGGGGGTTATTAGTCAGATCAAGTTCTAAAGATAAATGTTTCTTTAGCAATGGCAAATATCTTATCCCTTTTTTTATTAAGATTTTTTTCTGTATCTCACAAGAACATCGCCATTGTTGTTCCAGATACTGTATTCAGGATATTATATTTTTAAGCAAAATGATAAGGAATATTGCGAAACACAATACAATATGAAGAGTACTTGAACTGTATTATTTTCAGAGATATGATAAAAAAAATGGCAAATGTTTAGTTATAGGTGGCCGATATTTAAAATTTTAATTCAGGTCCTAAGTACTTCATATTATTGCCAGTAAAAATTCACAGCCTAAATTTTTGCTTCAGGTTAAGTAAAACTATCTGTCAAATCATTCCTTTTAAAAAACACTGTCCCATATTAGTATTAAAATTTAAGAATAAAATTTGTGGAGATGGAAATAATGTTCTTCAACAACTTGCATGACTCCTACAGATTTTTGAAATAACTCAAAAAGGGTAAAGAAAGTGGAGCATTTTTATTCATTGCTTCTGCTTAATCAGGAAAATTCAATACATTTTATTTCACATTTCTGTCTATTCCTAACAGCATAGGAATTGTGGCTGCAAATTTTCTTACTTGATTGACAGTTTTAGTAGTTTTCATCTATATAGTAAGTTGCTTGTCCTTTGTTGAAATTGATTCTGTGCAGAAAAAGAACTTTATTCATCTGGATTTGCAATGGTGGTAAATGAGAAAAATTATCCTGTAGATTAATGCACTTTTAAATATTCTAACTTGTATCATAAAACACCACACTAGAAGGGACTTTAGAATTTGGCTGTTAAATTACTTTTCCTCTGAATAAGATGCTCTATATATTAGAAGCAAATGGATTTCTAACCTGTATTTATTTTTAATTTCTCCTTATAAATTAGACCTAAATGGTCTACCATTCTGGATACTCTTAATCCTACCAGTCAAGGGTCATTCTTATGTTTAACCTTTCCAATTGGACAAAAATTTCCTTTTGTTTGTTTATGTTTAATTGACCAATGATGGCTTTAATTTCAAATGATAATTTGGCCAGATCATTTTTTCCTCACATATCTTTCCTCGGTTTTCTGCAAGAAGTCTCCTTATTGATCAAGTTTACTCTAACAATTTCCAGATAATTACAGAGCTCTGAAGAATAGGTTACCACCAAATTTAAGGCCATTGCTTGGCATCCAAATTGTGAAATATGTTGTCTCATTTGATCACGTCACAACAAGGAGACATTTATTACTATTTTCTCTTGACAACCTAACCTAGATAATGATTTCCATCTGAATGCTAGATTAGGCAGAGGTTTTTAAACAATTAGGATGCATTCTATTTTAGTCAATTAGGATTAGTCAGAAGAACACAGCTCCCGTCTGTGGGCAAAGTTAAAATCATTTTTGGTGTTCCATTGTTGAGTAGTATTGCTCACACAAGGAAAGTATTGGATTATGTTTAAAAGAATTTTATAGAGGAATTTTTGCAGAGAATATGTGCAGTAATGCAGTAATGTTTAGTAAATACAAAATGGGTTAATAAGTTCATACTTCTTTCTACAAAATTGACGAAAAGAAAATATTTTAAATCAATTTTAAATCAGTAATATTTTTAAGTTAAAAAAATAAGTAAAATGTAGAATAAAACGATACTTAAAAAATTAGAACAATGGCATTAATTACATGCTGTGTCAGTAATGATGTTACTATGTTTATAATGTTCTTATGAAAATTAGTGTTAACCCAGAAAATCAGTATTTTACTTCACCCCCAAAATACTTTTTCTTTGAATGTATCATTTTAAAAGTCCCATTTTATAAGCATAACTGAGCAGAATCAAACTTAGTATTAGTGCTTTTAGTAATTCAGAACATGTAGATCCAAATATAATTTAGCATCTGAGTGAACTTTCTCTTAAATAATTTCTGACACATGGCCATCTCTCCCTTATGGTATTTGATTACTTGGAGATACTCTCAAAAAATCTTATACAGAACAACCTAAGGAAATTAGAAAAAATATATGACTCTGCCACAGTGCAAAAGATTAAAATGAGACAAAATTAAGTCGTGGTACTGAGATTGTTTAAAAGGCAACATTTTTTTAGTTACAACCCTGAATAAGTAAATTCACCAGATCTACTGTGTGAGTTTGTAGTGAAAATGGATGATCCTATAAAACAGTCCAGTCAGGTTGGGTTGTTGGTACATTTTTCATCTCTTTTAGGCTCCCTCAGTTGCTAATCCGATTATGTAGTCTCTGAAATTGACAGTTACGAATGTCTCATGGGCTCCTTCTTGCTAAGTGGCATTGATGGATAAGTAAACAGTAATACTTTCATTCAACTACTTCATTGAAGTGCCCTACGTATGCTTAAGTATCCTTAGCCACTGGCTTAGTTTCTTTAATATATTCCGGACTCATAGAAGCTAAAAATATTTCAGTCAACCACTTTCACTGAGAAATTCTACCCCATCATACTGTTCTATTGGAATTAGAAGATTCTGACCAAACTAGTTTACTCTTTATTTCCACTTAGAAAAAAATCTCCACATATTGTGGAATTTCATCTTGAGTTTTAGAAATATCATTTATGCTTATCTCATGAGTAGGATCTTCAAATTGACATGAACTGTAACCTATGGCAATTCCTGTGATCATTTCAACATTTCACATATATTTTGTTTTTTATTTGTAAAATATTTCTATCTTGGTATTATAAATTAAGATGTGAGAGCAGTTAGCTTGATTGCTCAGTAAATAATTGTTTAGCTATAGTCTGTTGACAGTTTCTAGCTATTAAGTATACACACTATTCTTAGACACTAATTTAATAAAATAGTCTAGCTAATCATTTGAATACCAAGGAGTAGGCTGCTAAGCTACCAGTTCATCCTATTTAATATTATCCCTTGTATGCCACATTCACGTTTCAAAGGTGAGTAAATTGTGAAATATTCAGAGTATCTAATACTGACTTCACTGCTGTCACGGCTGCATTGACCTTTTGGGGATAGGCTCCGCTCTTTCAGGAGTCAGGTCAATTTTGACCAGAGGTGGTACTGAGTCCTAGCGCAAAGCGCACAACAGCATCTACAACAAACACCATCTTACAGTGAGGAGAGAATGTCACTAACCTTTTTACTCTTTGCATAATTACGTCATCCATATGAAGTTCCTTCATTTCCCAAGGCCACTCTGATGTGTACCTGTCCCTCTCATTCAGGTTCTTAGTTTGCATTTGAATCCTTTAGCATCATCCAGCTTTGCTTTTTGACT
Organism: Camelus bactrianus; assembly: GCF_048773025.1. NCBI lineage: Eukaryota > Metazoa > Chordata > Mammalia > Artiodactyla > Camelidae > Camelus > Camelus bactrianus. Next base: position 40,502,405 of record NC_133540.1, read on the forward strand.
TCCGCCTGCTGCATGTTAGGAATCCCTCTGAAACTGGTTCTTTAATTAACTGCACTATCAATGAGGAAAGGACATTTTCTCACCAGCCCCACTTTAAAAATCTTAGGGAGGAACCTGGGTTCATAAAGCTAGGATTATCTTTACATCCCTGGCCTAAAAGTATTATAGAGACTCTGATGAGTAAAGCAGGGACAGACACCCTCACCCCGCCATGCTCAGGGTGTTGTAATACGCAGCTCCACCTGACACTTCTGGAGGAGGTGGGGAGGACAAGTTGTTCAAGGAAAGGGAGCTTTATTTAAGAAGGTTAACTTACATGGAGTTGGACAGAACAAGACAGAGTTATTTGCTACAGTATTCATCTATAATTTTTATGTTCAAAAGTTATTAAATAGAAATGATTAAAGATGAATATCATTTTAAAGATGAGTATCATTCTTAAACACATGCAATTTCATATAATTTCTAAAATATTTCCAGTTAATTAAGGGATTAATTACTATGCATTTGGTGATATTATTAGATGGTACTTAAATACATGTCCTTTAAAATTATATATAGTTTACTTTTTCATAAGCTAAAATTATATATAGTTTAGTTTTATGTGAGTGTTAAGTCTAAGGTCTGTGCTAGTCACTTGATACGCATTACACCATGTAATTGTAACAGCAAATTATGTATGCCTTAAATAGATACACCAAATTTTAAAATGTATCCAGTGAAATATAAACACCATAGCAGTTCAATGCCGATCACACTCATTTAAAAAATCAGCAAAAAGTTTATCATTAACAGTTGACAATCATATGCTTTAAATTTTCCCTTAAATCACATTTCCATTTTCCCACCAAAATTTTATTCCAGTATGTTTGATTGAAAGTCACATCAACCACTATATCATACTTCTCTGAAACATAGAAACATATCTGAATTACAATTCATGTCTAATTTTTGGTAAAATACATTTTTTCCTACTGGATTTAACTTTAGAATAACTATGAGTATGTAATTATTCAAACATGTATACATATATTACAAATTTGTATAAGTGATTATTACAAGAATTACAAATTTTATTCTAAATGCATCTCAATGAGAACAAATTGGGACAGATACGGTACCTTAAAGGAGGCATCTAATTTTCTACTGTCTTTTTTTATTGAAGTATAGTTGATTTAATGATGTTGTGTTAGTTTCTAGTATACAGCATATTGATTCAATTATACACATATATATATGCTTCTTCATATTTTTCCTCATTATAGGCTATTACAAGATATTGAATATAGTTCCCTGTGCTATACAGTAGATCCTTGTTGTTCATCTATTTCACATTTAGTAGTTAGAATCTGCAAGTCCCAAACTCCTAATTTATCCTTCCCATCCCCTTTCCCCCCAGTTTCTTTTCTGTCTATGAGTCTGTTTCTGTTTCTGTAAGTTTTTTGTGCAATTCCATGTATAAATGATATATTTGTTTTTCTCTGTCTGACATACTTCACTTAGTATGATCATCTCTAGGTCCATGCATGTTGCTGCAAATTGCATTATTTTATTTTTTATGGCTGAGTATATTCTATTATATATGTATCATAACTTCTTTATCCAGTCATCTGTCAATGGACATTTAGGTTGTTTTCATGTCTTAGCTATTGTAAATACCACTTTCTTAATTTTGGGGTCTTTTTGAGTTAGTTTACTCTGGATATATGCCCAGGTGTGGGATTACGGAATCATATGGTAACTCTGTTGTTAGTTTTTAAAGGAGTCTCTGTACTGTTTTCCATGGTGAGTAGCTGCACCAAATTACATTCCCACCAACAGTGTAGGAGGGTTACCTTTTTTCTACATCCTCTCTGGCATTTATCCTTTGTAGATGTTTTAATGATGGCCATTTTGACCAGTGTGAGGTGATAAATCATTGTATTTATTTTTTCCTGTTGAAACTATTTTTTTTTTTTTGTCAATTGAGGTATAGTCAGTTTACAATGCTGTGTCAATTTCTGGTGTACAGCACAATGCTTTAATCATACATGGATATACATATATTCATTTTCACCATAAGCTACTACAAGATATTGAATACATTTCCCTGTGCTATATAATATAAACTTGTCTATTTTATATATACCAGTCAGTATCTGCAAATCTCGAACTCTTAGTTTATCCCTACCCACTCCCTTCCCCCTTGGCAACCACAAGTCTATATTCTGTCTGTGAGTCTGTTTCTGTTTTATATTTAAGTTCATTTGTCTTTTTTTTTTTTTTAGATTCCACATATGAGTGGTATCATATGGTGTTTTTCTTTCTCTTTCTGGCTTGCTTCACTTAGAATGACATTCTCCAGGGCCATCCATGTTGCTGCAAATGGCACTATTTTATCATGTGTTTTTTTTTTATGGTTGAGTAGTATTCTGTTGTATAAATATACCACAACTTCTTTATCCAGTCATCCAGTCATCCACACATTTAGGTTGTTTCCATGTCTTGGCTATTGTAAATAATGCTGCTATGGATATTGGGGTGTGGGGGTCTTTTGATTTGTGTTTCTCCAATAATTAGCAATTTTGAGCATCTTTTCATGTGCTTATTGGCCATCTGTATGTCTTCATTGGAGAAATGTCTATTTAGGTCTTCTGCCCATTTTTTGATTGGGGTGCTTGTTTTTTGTTGTTGAGCTATATGAGCTGTTTGTATATTCTAGAAATTACACTCTTGTCAGTCACATTGTTTGCAAATATTTTCTCCCATTCTGTAGGTTGTTTTTTTATTTTGTTTATGGTATCCTTTACCATGCAAAAGTTTATAAGTTAAATTACGTCCTATTTATTTATTTTTGCTTTTTAAAAATTTTGCTTTTATTGCCTTGGTAGACTGCCCTAGGAGAACACTGTATGATTTATGTCAGGGAATGTTTTGCCTGTGTTCTCTTTTATGAGATTTATGGTATCCTGTCTTATTTTTAAATCTTTAAGCAATTTTAAGTTTATTTTTGTATATGGTGTGACAGTGTTCTAACTTCATTGATTAACATGCAACTGTCTAGCTTACCCAACACCACTTGCCTAAGGACTGTATTTTCTCCATTGTACATTCTTGACTTGTTTGTGGAAGATGAATTGACCGTAGGTGTGTGGGTTTATTTCTGGGCTCTCTGTTCTGTTCCATTGATCCACATGTCCGTTTTTATGACAATACCCTGCTGTTTTGATTACTGTAGCTCTGTAGTATTGTCTGAAGTCTGGGAGGGTTATTCCTCCAGCTTCATTCTTTTTCTTCAGTATTGCTTGGCATTTCTGGGTCTTTTGTGAGTCCATATAAATTTTAGGATTGTTTGTTCTAGTTCTGTGAAAAATGTGATGAGAGAGAGGGCATCCCTGTTTCTGTCCCAGATTTTACTGGGAAAGCTTTGAACTTCTCACCACTGAGTTTTATGTTGGCTGTGGGTTTGCCATAGATAGGTTTTATGCTCCCTCTGTGCATACTTTAGTAAGACTCTTTATCATGAATGGATGTTGGATTTTATCAAATACTTTTCCCATATCTATTGAGAGGATCATGTGGTGTCTGTCCCCTACCTTTTTTTTTTTATTGATGTGGTGTATCATATTGATTTATTTGTATATGTTGAACCATCCTTGTGACCCTGGGATGAATTCAACTTGATCATGGTGTAGGAGCTTTTTTATGTGTTGTTGGATTTGTTTTGCTAATATTTTGTTCAGAATTTTTGCATCTATGTTCATCAATGATATCAGCATGCAATTTAATTTTTGTTAGTGTCTTTGATTTTGGTATCAGGGTGATAGTAACTTCACTGAAGACTTTGAGGGTATTCCCTCCTCTTCAGACATTTGGAGGAGTTTGAGACAGATCAGTTTAAGCTGTTCTTTGCATGCTTGGTAGAGTTCCCTAGTAAAGCCATTTGGTCCTAAACTTTTGTTTGCAGAGAGGTTTTTTATTTTTATTTTTTATTACAGATTCTGTTTCACTTCTAGTGATGATCTGTTAAATTATCTGCTTTTTTCTTGATTCAGTTTTGGTGGACTGTATGTTTCTAGAAACTTGTCCATTTCTTCTAGGTTGTCCAAATTGTTGCCATATCATTATTCATAGTATTCTTACGATTTTATTTTCTGTGGAATTTGTTGTAATTTCTCCTCTTTGTTTTTTTTTTAACTTTGTTTATTATTGTTCATAGTATTCTTATGTTTTTTGTGTGTGTATTTCTCTGGAATTGATTGTAATGTTTCCTCTTTCATTTCTTATTTTGTTTATTTGGGTCCTCTTTTCTTCTTGGTGAGACTATCCAGAGATGTGTTCGTGTTATTTACTCTTTAAAAAAACCAGCTCTTGATTTTATTGATTTTTAAACCTCTATTTTATTTCCTCCCTAAACTTTATTATTGCTTTCCTTCTGTTTATTTAGCTATCATTCGTTCTTTTTAATTCTTTTAGGGGGTCAGTTATGTTGGTTATTTGAGATTGTTCTTGTTTTCTGAGGAAGACCTGTATCGTTACGAATTTCCCTGTTAGGACTGTTTTTGCTAAACCCCTTAGATTTTGTGTGGGTATATTTCCATTGTCATTTGTCTCAAGGCCTTTTTCAGCTGCTTCTTTGATTTTATCATTGACACATTGATTTTTTTTTTTTTTTTTTTTTTAAGTAGCAGATTGTTTAGACTCCATGCAATCATTCTTTTCTCCTTTCTCTTTCTGTGGTTGATTTCTGGTTTCATGACTTTGTGGTCAGAAAAGGTCCTTGAAATATTTCTATCCTTTTATATTTGTTAAGGATTGTTTTGTGTTGGAGTATGTAGTCTATCCTTGAGAATATTCCATGTGTGCTTGAAAAGAATGTATATTCTGTGTTTTTTTTTTTTTTCTTTCTAATGTATTGTCCTGAAAATGTCAATTAAGTCTAACTATTCTATTGGGTCATTTAGGATCTCTGATGTCTTATTGATTTGCTGTCTGGAAGACCTATTGATTTCAGTGGGTGTTAAAATCTCCTACTGTATCTGTATTCCCATCAGTTTCTCCTGTAGGTCTGTTAGTATTTGTTTTATGTATCTTAGTGCTCCTACATTGGGTGCATATATGTTAATGAGTGAAATAACTTATTCTTGTATTGATCCTTTTATCATTACGTGGCATCTTTATCTTTCTGGCCTTTTTAAAAAATCTGTTTTGTTTGAGATGAGTATTGCTACCCCTGCTTTCTTGTCTTTGCCATTTGCATGAAATACCTTTTTCCATCCCCTCCCATTGAACCTATGTGTGTCCTTTGCCCTAAAGTGGGTTTCTTGTAGGTAGCATATTGTAGGCTCTTGTTTTATTATCTAATCTGTCATTCTGTACCTGTTAGTTTTTTGATTTACAATGTTGTGTTAGTTTCAAGTGTACTGAAGAATGATTCATTTATACATACACATATATATATTCTTTTACAGATTCTTTTCCATTATAGGTTATTACAATATACTGAATATAGTTCCCTGTGCTATACAGAAGGTCTTTGTCATTTATCTATTTTGTATATAGAAGTGTGTGTATGTTAATCCCAAACTCCTAATTTCCCCCCAACACACATCCCTTTGCCCTTTGTTAAGTATAGTTTGTTTTCTGTGTCTGTAAGTCCATTTCTGGTTTGTAAATAAGTTTGTTTATATTATTTTTTAGATTCCACATACGAGTGATTTCATATGATACGTGTTTCTCTGTGTCTGACTTACTTCACCAAAAATGATAATCTCTAGGTCCATATATGTTGCTGCAAATGGCATTATTTCATTCTTTTTTATGGCTAAGTAATATTTGTGTGTGTGTATGTGCATACACACCACATCTTCTTTATCCATTCATGTGTCAATAGATATTTAGGTTGCTTTATTGTCTTGACTATTATAAGTAGTGCTTAATGAATATTGGGGTGCATATGTTTTTTTCAAATTAGTTTTCTCCAGATAAAAGCACAGGAGTGGGATTCCTGGATCATATGGTAACCTTATTTTTAGTTTTTTTAAGGCGCCTCCATACTATTCTCCATGGTGGCTGCACCATTTTACACTCTCACCAACAATGTAGGAAGGTTACCTTTCCTCTACACCTCTCCAGCATTTCTTCTTTGTGTGGTTTTTAATAATGGCCATTCTGACTGGTGTGAGGTGGTACTTCATTGTAGTTTTGATTTGCATTTCTCTGATACTTATAGATATTAAGCATCTTTTCTTGTGCCTGTTGGCCATCTGTATGTCTTCTTGGGCAGAAGACCTACATAGATAGTTCTCTGATTTTTCTGATTGAGTTGTTTGGCTTTTTTTTTCTTTTTGATATTAAGCTGTATGAGCTATTTATATTTTTGGAAATTAATCCCTTGTCATTGTCATTATTTGCAAATCTTCTATCATTCTGTAGGTTGTTTTTTCATTTTGTATATGGTTTCCTTTGCTGTGCAAAAGGCTTTAAGTTTAATTAGGTCCCATTTGCTTATTTTTTGCTTTTATTTCCATTACTCTAGGAGAAAGATTGAAAAAAAAATTGCTGCAATTTACAACAAGGAGTGTTTTTGCCTACGTTTTCTTTTAGACCTTTTGTAGTATCCAGTATTATGCTTATTTATGTCTTTAATCCGTTTTGAGTTTATTTTTGTATAAGGTGTTTTAGAATGTTCTAATTTCATTCTTTTATGTGTAGCTGTCCAATTCTCCAGCACCACTTATTGCAGAGACTCTTTATTGTATATTCTTTCCTCCTTTGTCATAGATTAATTGACCATAAGTGTGTGGGTTTATTTCTGGGCTTTCTATATTGTTCCATTGATCTATGTGTCTATTTTTGTGCCTGTACCATACTGTTTTGATTACTGTAGCTTTGTAGGATAGTCTGAATTCAGGGAGCATGATTGCTTCAGCTGCATTCTTCTTTCTCAAGATTGTTTTGGCTATTCAAGTTCTTCTGTGTTTCCATACAGATTTTAATCATTTTTGTTTCAGTTCTTTGAGAAATGCCATTGGTAATTTGATAAGGATTATACAGAATCAGTAGATTGCCTTAGGCAATATGGCCATTTTAAGAATACTCGTTTTTCTACTCCAAGAACATGGTAAATCTTTTCTTCTGTTAGTGTTGTCTTCAGTTTCTTTCATCAATGTCTTAATAGTTTTTGGAGTGCAGGTCTTTTTCCTCCCTAGGTAGGTTTATTCCTAGATATTTTATTCTTTTTGCTGTGATGATAAATGGGATTGTTTCTTTAATTTCTCTTTCTGATATTTCATTGTTAGGGTATAGAAATGCAATTGATTTCTGCATATTAATTTTGTATCCTGCAACTTTACCAGTTCTTTGAGCTCTAGTAGTTTCTGGTAGTGTGTTTAGGATCTTCTATGTATATAGTGCCATGTCATCTGCAAAGAGTGACAGTTTTTACCACTTTTCCAATTTGGACTTCTTTTCTTTCCTCTTCTTCTCTGATTGCTGCAGCTAGGACTCCCAAAACTATGCTGAATAAAAGTGATGAGAGTGGGCATCCTTGTCTTGTTCCTGATCTTGGTGGAAAAGCTTTTAGCTTTTCACCATTGAGTGTGATGTTAGCTGTGGGTATGTGCAGGCTGAGACAGGTGGCTATGGTGGGGTCACACTCTACCTTCATGTGTGGACCCAGCTCCTTTGCACGTTCCTGCTCTCAGCCTGTACCACGCTCTAGCCCCTTCAGGCTGTGTCCACACAGCGAGCCTGAGTCCTCTCCCTGCTTCTGTTCTCTGAAGCCAAAGCATCTGAAAATTGCCTTCTTTGTGACAGTTCCTAGCTGAGTTTCTCTTGGAATGACTTTGTGTTTCTTTGGGTTACCATGTGTGAAGATTGCTATTATAACCATCTCAGGTTTGTCAGATGAGGAAATAGAGGTAGAGTTTAGGAAAATTTCCCCAAAGTACCTGCAGGCTCACATCTTGGGCTGGGGAGCCCAGTACGGTGGCCCAGATCTGCTGCATCTGTTTCTCTATTCTTTTGGGAAGCAACTACTGTGCTCTCTTCTGAGTTTTTGAGGCTACCTTTCCATCCCAGATGATCTACCTGCTGGTGCAGGAGCTTCCCAGGGAGAGAGACCTTTACCTCTTTCATTGCTCCCTCTTGGTGGTGCAGCCCCTGTCCCATTTCTGTTTTTTTGTTTGTTTGTTTTTTGTTTGTTTGTTTGTTTGTTTTGGTCCTAGCCATTTACATGGAGATTTTTTTTGTAGCGTTGCTAGTGTAAGATACTCTGCCAGAGTTTAGAGGTATTGTGATAATTGTTCCACATGTGGATGTATTTTTGATGTTTTTGTTGGGGAGGTAAGCTCCATGTCCTTCCATTCTGCCATCTTGAACCCCACTGCCTCTTTTAGTGACCTAACGTTTTTGCACCCAGAGTCAAGTATAAAGAGGTAAGATTCCACATGGGTGAGGAGTTCGAGATTCCAAGGTATAAGCAAGGATGTTGTGAAACAGCAGATGAGAAAGGAGAACCCATAGGAGGACTTAATCACAGGCAACTTCTCAGTCGGTGACTTTTAGAAAACAGTACTTCAGGGCTGTCAGGGAACAAGGCAGGTCAGTGTCATGGGTGGTAAAATAATTCACCAAAGACAAATAATGAAAATAGAAAAGGAGTTGATTAGGTTGTGCTGCCATAGACACCAGCAGGCCACACAGATGGGAGGTGCCTGTGTGAACACTGAGGGTCAGTTGTTGAGGCCTTTTATGGGTAAGGCGTTGGGGAACACACTGGGTTGGGAGCTGCGTGCAAGCACAAGTCTCTGATTGGTTGTAGGAGAGGTAAGAAGTTTTGGGTTCATGAAGGGCAGTGGGGTTTACGACTAATAATGTGGAGGTGTGGGCTGAAACAAGCCAGCCTGAGCTATTGTGAGATTAGGCATTACCTGGGTTACTGGTTTGTTAGAGCAAACACATCCGGTAAATAATGTACTTTATCTTTTGAGGGATCGCAGGCAGACACCTGAGAGCCCAGGAATGGGGGATCACTGGACTTTGAAGGATGCCAGTTGACCCCACAAAGGGGGTCAGTATCTGAAAATTGCTTTCTTTGCCATAATTCCTGGCTGGGTTTCCCTTGGAATGATTTTGTGTTCCTTGAGTTACCCTGTGTGAAGAGTGTTATTATAATCATCTCAGTTGGTCAGATGAAGAAACAGAGGTAGAGTTAGGAAAATTCCCCAAAGATACATATTTGAGCAATAACGCCTTATCCCATGCACTTCACATTAACACCCACCTAACTTTATATCATAAAACTTTATATCATAAAACGTCATATCATCATAATGTCACTGTAACAGGTTTATTAAAAGAAAGAGTTAGAGGACTTTTACTACTACTGTTATTAGTAGTTTGATAATTAACACTTTAACCTTGCTTGTAGCAGAGGAGAGGTTAACTGGGAACCAAATTCCAGAGAGGTAAGAGGTGTGACAATCGTAATGAATCCATCGCTCTTCTTCAGGGCACAGTTTCTTTTGTCATTAAACAACTGCACATCCACAAACACACATCACTCATTTGTATTACTTCTTTATAAAAAATACAGTATGCAAAAGGGAGTGTGCTTGTGTGTGGATATGCATATGCTCCAATGTCTAAGGAGAAAGAAGATGGGAAGAATTAGATGAGGACGTGTCTTAAACTGAACATGTGAGGTCTTTTGCTTCAGTATTTTTCTACCATAGACACTATAGTAAACACAGACACAGTAGCCATTTTGCTCTCTGGTCTCGGTCGTCAGGGTGTTTCATAAATCGACATGAGTACACAAACTGAAAAGTGCGAGACCTTGTAGCTCTGTGGTCACTGAGCGCTCCCTGGAAGACCATTAATGTGAAGAGTGAGGTAATTAAAGCTGTGGTTCCAAGGCCAAAGGTTAAATTCCCCAAAGCCCTGAGAATTATTAATGAGTAGTTGGGCAAAAGGAAAGTGTAACACTGAGACAAGAGGTGGAGAGAACCAGAACTGTGCCAGAGTCACACTGAAGCATTACTGTGGTCAGGAGATTTATCAAACAGTTGGCAAATGCAGGCATCGAGGTGCAGGGGGTAACAAGGAAAGTGACCAAGACTGCAAGAACCTGTGGACATGGGTACAGACAGAAATGAGTGATCAAGAATAGCAGCACAATCGATGCACTTACTCAACACAAACTTATCGAAGATCACTGTGTATGAAGCACCAAGCAGGCGCTAGTGCCACAAAATCAATCAAGATGTGGGCCTAAGAATGTATGAATCAGGAAAAAAAAAAATCAGGCAACTCCAGGACACTGGACAATATGCTTTAAATAGTTTAAAAACAAAACAACTCCCCCCGAAACTGTGTACATTTGTGGGGAGTATGTTTATTTTTGGTGACATTCCAGAAGTTTTAGGATGAGATAAATTAGGTGTAAGAGAGCTAGATAGCTTTTCTGTATGAGGTTCTTATGCAAAAGTGCAGAAATGTGAAACATTATGACATGAATAAAAAATGATGAGTAATTTGGTATGATTGGAGTAAAAAGCATTGTGTTGAAACACAACACATATGTATACTGCCCAACATATTTTTTGTTTCCAAAATCTATATTAAAATACACGGGTGTGTGTAGTCATTACCTGGATTTTTGTCACTTAGGATAGATTTAATTCAATTACCTCTTATCCCCCTCCCTCCTTATCTAATTAAGACAAAAGGGAAGAAAGAAATATTCATTCTTGCCAGTGTAAGTATTATTGTCCATATTTATTCTTGGATATATATATTTGGATAAAAAAAGGTAGATAAAGAGAATAATCGTGAAAGAAGGCTTTGCAATTCCTGCTTTGGGACTAGACTGAAAGCATACAGAATAAAACTAACAATTGAGCACTCCCCCAGCTCTCCAAATCCCTTTGAAGTGGCAACAGAGATACCCAAAAGAAATGCTTCCATAATAGCCAAGAATCTGAAAAAGCCGTAAGGTGAACAAAGCTCTTTATGGGTCTGAGAAGGACTCCACTTTCCAGATCAGGACTGAAGATACGTATGGATATGTATGAATGTGTGTATGTATTTATAGTTATATATTCAAGAACAATTCTGAGGAAGGCTACAGAACATGTAGAAATTGATCTTTCTGCCTGAGCATGTAGACTTCAAGATTGAAATACCTACATCAATTCTAAAATTAAGAAAATGAAGGACTGTCATCATGGAAATAAACTGAAGGAATGTCTGGAACAGTGGGGCTAGTTACATCCTCTAGTGTTGTCACTCCCTGTCCTCCGCCTTCCTCTGTAAGAGGAACATTTGTCAGTGCTATTTCTATTCCCCAAAAGAAGCAGAAGAACCGCTCCCTGAAGAACTGAATGGTCTCCCTGCAGAGAACTAGGCTCTCTACAATGGATGCTGTTATCCTGGAGGGAATTCCTTCGTACTTTCTCCATGATGGCAAGCAGAGGCAGTCTGAATGCCTTACAACTACTTTTTTCACTGTAAAGTGATGCTTGTTAATCCACATACCTTATAAGTATACACTCAGTTCTCCCTTGGACTAAACCATCTGAAATATGCCTGCTCAACAAAAGAGGAAACTCACACCACCGACTGTACATGACTCTCAACAAAATATTAAGACTCATTGCCCTTTCAGGGAGAACTAACAGCTCAAAAAGTGACTAAGATGAGAAAGAAGATCTAATTAAGAAAAAGAAAATTTAAATACAATTATACTTGATACCTCTATTGAGATTAGAGACATTTCCTCCTGGAAAAAAAAAATTACTACAATACTACAACAACAAAGAAAAACATCTTTCAAAATAAAAATCTGATGGTGGAAAAGGAGGGGAAGACATTCCATTTATATACTAGTGTTCACAAAATTCTCCAAAGTCACATAAATGGAGAATATTTTTAAAAACTCAAAATACATTCCAGTATATCTGTAAAATTCATAAATTACTTTCATATTTCTATCATTATGGAATGAAAAGACTATTCAATAAACTGCTATCAAAATTCATTAAGTACTTAATAAGAATTTTATCATACTATACATTTAAGTAAATCTGTTATAATACTAATAATACATGGAACATGAAAACCTAGGATAAACATACATTAGTATTTATGTGATAGTGCAAGAATTCTTTTAAACAATAAATATAGCAGGAACTGTAGAGTACTGAATTACAAATTTTAAATAGGTTTTTTTATTGAAGTATAGTCAATTTACAATGTTGTCAATTTCTGGTGTACAGCAGAATGCTTCAGTCATACATAAATATACATATATTCATTTTCATATTCTTTTTCACCAAGTTACTATAAGATACTGAATACAGTTCTCTGTGCTATACAGTATAAACTTGTTTCTCTATTATAGGTATATAATATACATATATATATTAGTATCTGCAAATCTCAAACTCCCAATTTATTCCTTCCCACCTCCTTCTCCACTGGTAACTGTAAGTTTGTTTTCTATGTCTGAGTCTGTTTCTGTTTTGTAAATAAGTTTTTTTTTTTTTTTAAAGATTCCACATATAAGTGGTATTGTATGGTATTTTTCTTTCTGGCTTACTTCACTTAAAATGACAATCTCCAGGTCCATCCATGTTGCCGCAAATAGCATTATTTTATTCTTTTTTATGGCTGGGTAGTATTCCATTGTATAAATATACCACACCTTCTTTATCCATTCATCTGTTAGTGGACATTTAGGTTGTTTCCATGTCTTGGCTATTGTAAATAGTGCTGCTGTGAACATTGGGGTGCAGTTGTCTTTTTGAATCAAGGTTCCCTCTGGATATATGCCTAGGAGTGGGATTGCTGGATCATATGGTGAGTCTGATTTTAGTCTTTTAAGGAGTCTCCATGCTGTTTTTCATAATGGCTGCCCCAAGCTACATTCCCACCAACAGTGTAGGAGGGTTCCCTTTTCTCCACAGCCTTTCCAGCATTTATTATTTGTGGACTTTTTAATCATGGCCATTCTGACTGGTGTGAGGTGATACCTCATTATAGTTTTTATTTACATTTCTGATAATTAGTGATATTGAGCATTTTTTCATGTGCCTATTGGCCATTTGTATGTCTTCATTGGAGAATTGCTTGCTTAGGCCTTCTGCCCATTTTTGGATTGGGTTGTTTTCTTAAGTTGTGTGAGCTGTTTATATATTGTGGCAATTAAGCCCTTGTCAGTCTCATCTTTTGCAAATATTTTCTCCCATTTCATGGGTTGTCTTTTAGTTTTGCTTATGGTTTCCTTTGCTGTGCAAAAGCTTATAAGTTTAATTAGGTCCCATTTGTTTATTTTTGCTTTTATTTCTATTGCCTTGGTAGACTGCCCTAGGAGAACATTGCTGAGATGTATGTCAGATAACATTTTGCGTATGTTTTCTTCTAAGAGGTTTGTAGTGTCTTGTCTTATGTTTAAGTCTTTAAGCCATTTTGAGTTTATTTTTATGTATGGTGTGAGGGAGTGTTCTGACTTCATTGATTCACATGCAGCTGTCCAGTTTTCCCAAAACCATTTGCTGAAGAGACTGTCTTTATTCCATTGTATGTTCTCGCCTCCTTTGTCAAAGATTAATTGACCAAAAGTTCGTGGGCTTATTTCTGGGCTCTCTATATAAATAAAGTTTGAAGTTTAAAATTTTAACAAAGGAAGAAGCCAAAATTTAGGTTATAAATAATTTGTTATATTTATGACAAAATACTGACAGAACAAGAAAATGCTTACTATCATATGTGAAATTTTAATAAAATACTGATAAGAAAAATATTAACACAACAATAGAAAAAAAATTTTAAATTAAGTCAGTGCCCTCCCTCTTCAATCTTCCTTGACTATCTAAAATGTATTTTTTCTGGTACTGAACTAGATTTTTCCTTGGGGACTTTTCTCTTTTCCTGTATTTTTATGTTTTTCTGTCATTCTTATGTTTTTAATCTTATTGGTGACTCAGAAAAAAAGCTGTAATTAGGTACATCAAATAGATGAAATCCTTTTGGAATGGCATGTTTTCTATTCAAGAACATCAATCCAACAATGTAGTAAAAGAGAAAATTGAAATGCTTTTTCTTTTTATTCCCCTTAAAGCTTCTGAATATCTGAGTTGTTAGTTTAGAGTTTAAGGCTAATATATTTTAGAATTTAAAGTTTCAGAAGTTTTTTTTTCTTTTTTTCCTTTTCCCTTTCAACTTCCTTTTGGCAACTTCTATGTTTAAAGTCTTTTAAATCACCCTGCAAGTTTTAAAACTTGTAAGCAAAAGGATTTAGAGCTGTCATTCGGAAATGTCATGTCTGTTGTCAGTGGTTCATGAATAATTGACACGGAGATTACCTAGGGAAATTTGCAATTAGCCTCCTCATTAACATAAGAACGAACAGTAGGCTGCTTGGTGAATGCTAGATTTTAACTTAGGTATTTACTCAAAAGATAAAGTTTATAATAGGACCTCTAATGAAAAATTCATTAGGTTCAATTTGATATCCCATGGGTTTCTAAGTTACTTCATGAATCAGTCATTGAGAAAACCAAGAATACACATTCAGTTATTAATTTCTATTCTCAACTGTGAATGTCCAAATAAAAGCAATCAATCTCTAGGTAACATATGATAAAATGACTTCAGCAGCAGTGATGCAAAGTAAGTACCATATAGATCATTGCTAATCCGGCTGATGATTATTCAGAGTTGAAAATTAGGTTCTAAGAAATGTATGTATAATATTAATAAAATGTCAAATTTTATTAGTAACTACTCTGGAGTGAATTTTAAGTATGTGAAACTCAGGTGATGATAAACAGCATTGTGATTCAATTTATTCTCTTTAAGGTTGATATTTAAATCTCATAAGAGCATTGATATACATTAAAGATTTTTCCCCCAAATGTAGTAATAAGGAAAAAAAAAAACTAATGTTGAATAATGTCCATGTAAAAGTACAAAAGTGTCTATTTCCACTCATTTGTGTATTGTTTGGAATTGTCTTTTAAAGCTGCACAGATTTTAGGTTAAAATACTTGCTGCAGTTCAAATTTTTTTTAGTTGAAATTATGAGGAGTGTAAAATAAGACAGTGAAGGTAAATAAAAAGTGAAAGGGTTTAATTTCCTAGAAAAATAGGAAAATGATTTAAAAAAAGCTTATTAGATCATAAAAGTACATATTCATAAAATATAGACATATTTATAATATATAATATATATATGTACACATAACATATGAAAGGAGTCAGTAGACATAAATTAGGCATCACGTAAATCTACTGCCTTTTTGCCTAAGTAATATGGAAACTTCTGTAGAGCTCTTTTCAGTTTACTCCAGATATCCCTCATTTTATTATGTACTTTTGTAATTTTGTATTTCATTTCATATGGCAACATAAGTTCACAAACCACTAAACAAATTTTAGTATTTAATATTACTGTTAAGATTTTACTTGTAGGCTTAAAATCATAAGTTCAGAAAGTTGCAGAAAGTGTTGAATGAAATAAAATCACACAATATGAGAGTTGTGGGTTAAGTTTTATTTGGAGCAAAATGAGGACTACAGCTTGGGAGGCAGCATCTCAGATAGCTGAGAAACTGTTCCAAAGAGGCAGGGAGGAACTGAGTATAATACAGGATTTTTGTGAAGGAGGGTTACATGCAGTCAGTCAAGCACACATATAGGCAGAGGCTTGCTGCTAGTCACAAGGAGCAGATGTCACTGTTAATGATTTTCTAGTGCTTTTCTAGATATGAGGAGACATAAGAATTGGGGCCATAAAATCTTCTGAAAATATTTAACTATCTGAGGGCCTGTTCAGCTAGTTTTCCCAGAGCACCTCATTCCTGACCTCCATCCTGAACTCCTTTCAGGGTGTGTTGGAGGTCAGTGGCTGCAGTAGCTCTTGATTTTAATCCAAGCAGAGGTTGTTGGCAAGTGCCAATGTTTAGTTATCAGGGCCCCCTCATGGTAATAAATTCAACCATCATTTGGGAGGTATTTCAAGACCATTTGTCCCAGGGTGTTAGGAATAATTATCCCTAGGTTAGGTGAGGATTTTGTTGACAGGCCACTCAAATGGGACCAGGCCTTATTAACAGTAGCAAAAAGTCTCTGGACCCCCTGTCTTACTAGTCTCTTATGGTCCAGGAACACATTCCCTCTTATTGCTTCTTCCCATATCTAGAGTTACACTATTACAATCATTGGTCTCATACAGTAGTATCTGGTCTACTACTTCAAGTCGCCAAGTCACTATTTTATCAGAGAACAGTCACACATTTGGTAATGCAAGAAAAAATTTTGTAAAGTAGGCAAAATACAAGTAATATACTTAGCAGTATTAGTAAGGTCATAAGTAAATTTAAGCGAAGAATGTCTATTAGGTGTGGCCCAGTGCATGCCTAGGTCATCTGACTTAATTTGTTCTGCACCGATTCTTATCTTTAAGGAAGATGCTGTACAGAAATTGTTCATAAGACACCCAATTACATTTTTGAGTGTGTTATTAGGCTGGCTATCCTTGGTATAATTTAATTTTTCCCAACATAAGGGAGCCTTTTCTTAGGCTGAAATTTTGCCTGTTGTCTTGATTGAGAAAGAAAATTCGTATTTATGGCCAGGCTCAGAGCAGGTATGACTAATTGGCCAGGTGAGGGGATCCCACCTAGTAATATCAGTAGTGGTCTAAACAGAACTACAATTTCTTCTAGAATAAATTTTCTAAGGGCTACCCAGTTACAGCCTTGGAGTAGGGAAACCCACCAAGGTAACCAGGAGTACTGGTTATAGGTAATTAACCATAAAACTAACAATTGGATTAAGTTTAACTCTGCATAAGATTGTGAAATACACGTAGTTCATAAGCGAAAGTGTGAGCAATTATCAAAGTAACAGGTATGCAGGCCTGGTCCTGTGTCTTGGTTCAGCTGTCTACCTCCGATGCTGTCATCTTCTCATCCTGGCCTAGTAGCATCTCCTTTTTTTGAGCATTGTGTTTTGGGATGATTTTGAGGTCAGTAGTTCTCTCCGTAGGCCAGTCCAGTGCAGAGGCCCTCTGTAAGTGGGAATATTAGTCCAGGAGTCAATTCCCTTCAGTTTCACTGCCAGTTACAGTACCTAGCAAAGGTCCTTCCATCCAGGTTGGAGACAGTCCTTAAACTGTGTCTTTTCCAGTATGCATCATCTCCTGGTTGCAGGTCACGGGCATCGGATCTTCACCCAAAGATAGATTCCTGACATAAGCTTCAGAAACAAACTTATTAAAAGGATGCTGTAATTCAATTAAACTTTACAGGAAATAAGTAAGTAAACTGTATAACAAAACAGCAAGGAACTACCTGGGAAGTGCCTCTTAGGCCATAAATACGTATCTCCCTTAACAAAGCTTGAATTTAACATTCACTGAAACATTATCTTTTTTTCTCTAAAGTTACTCTCATTTTTTATCAAATATAGCCAAGTCAAGGTTAATTTGTCTGCAAGTTGATTATTTGTTCATATAGGCTCTTTTAAACTGGCTGGGCTGGAACTTTTCATGAAGAGTCTCAGGCTGCAATTGTAATCAGGTCTCCTAAGGCCAGGAAGGCCATGTCCAGGGCTTGTCTCAGTTTCTGCCTGACAGATTTAGATGAATTCTTTTCTTTTCGAGGTCCCCAAAATACCTTGAGATTCCTATACCTGTTAGAGGTGATCTTCCTAATTTATCTGATTAGGAACTCTTAGGTTCCCAGTGACTTAATCTCTGGAGGGATCAGATAGAAAGGACAACTGTTCAAGTCTGCATACGTAAGTATAATTTACCAAATTGCTGTGAGTCATGATTAGCTTAAGGAGGAGGGTTTCTTTCTATCTGGAAAACACAGGTTAAAAGCCAGTAATGTTTCAGAGAGGAACCATAAATATTATAACCATTATTCACTGGTTCACTCAGGCCTCTGTAACTAATCCTTTTATGAAACTTCTATGAAACTTTTCAGGTTTTCCATTAGAATTCTTTAATTTCTTACCTAGTTCAACACTGTGGTCTGAAAGTTATCCAACACCTATACTTAATCAAAGAAGTCTTTTCTATAAACTGTCTTGGAGAGGAGGCATTGTGCAAAGGCATCAGGGTAAACCATATCTATGAATGATAAAAGACTTAAGGCACAGTTAAAAACTTGACTACAATGTAATTCATAAATGGATACTGCTGTGACATACAGCATTTTAAGATAATAACTAGAATTATGACTGATAGCTTTTTACCAGGATTACCAGCTTTTAAAGAATTTCATATCATTTCTAGAATCTATATTAATATTTTTCCTAATGTAACCTAAGATGATTACTTATTTGACAACACTTCCCATGCAATTTAACATGCCAAGTGAACCTAATTAGTTTAATATCTCTTTTGGGGATGTTTCAGGGGCCCTCGGAAGCATCCCAAAGTTAGCTATATGTTAGAGAAACTTCATTCAAATTGGATTTGTGAAATTTGTCAAAAAATACCAAAAAGGTTTTAAACCACTTGGTCAGATAAGATCAGAGGTCACAGTAAAATAATACTTATTCCCTTAGCCAAAGTGAGAATGAAACATTTCAAAGGCAAATATGGAAAGTTACAACAGATTTACAAGTAAAGGTAAAAAAAAACCCTTACACTCTGTTATCAAAAACAGACGAACATTTTAAAAAAATTATCTTACCAGAGAGAGAAAACTAAATTCAAGTTTTGCACCAACTTACTATTAACAACCAAATCTATTAACTTATTTAGTTAAATTTAGATTTATTTTAATCTTGATCATGCACAAAGCCCTTTTCTTAGGGTTCCTTTCCCACAGACCTTTAATCATGAACCCTTTCATCACCTTCTATATCCATATTAGTTTGCCTTGTTTTATTCCACCCAGAGACAAGCTATATAGAAAAATCTACTTTTATTTTCCCTTAACGAAATGCAATTCCATTCCTCATACCTTCTTTACTGAATCACACAGCCTACTTTCCTAATGTAAACTGCTTCCCGTATTTTTCTTATTGGCTTTAATTAAAATTTAAAAATAGAATCCTCAACTCTTAAAAATCTCAATTTATAATGAAAACTAAGAAGTAAGCATTATGAATTATCTTTAACATTAGTATTTTGTAGACTCCAAATAAATATCAATAATTTCTAAAAAAAAAAAAAGTGCTTTATTATAGAAAATATCTCATTGGTACTAAAAATAATAGTGCTAGATACCTTTAGTTTCTCTGCAAAAGGAAGCCAATATTCAGTAATTAATGCTTCAGTATCTAAATATATTTGGGAATGACCTAACGATTCAATAAACTTCCATCATTGAACTTAATTTAGCACAACTCTAAAATTTTAAGTTACCAAATATCTGGAGAAATTATTTTTAGGTAGACATCTCTAAAATATATTACTCCTAAAGAATTTATCCAAAGGCTCTTATCTCATTTGCATTCAGTTTACTTCTAAGAATTTCACCATATGAAGTTATTTTTCTTATTGAGAAATTTACAAGAGATATAAGATCTTATTTGACTTCTGTTAAACCTAGGTACAACGAAGGTATTAATATTTAATGTTGATGACTCTAAAGACATGTCTATATTAGTTAAATCAGCCCTTTAATACCAAGTATTAATTTAATGCTGAATAATTCCCCATTCATACAAACCTGAAATTCATTCTGGCCAGTTTCCTTTTATATTTCTGAGAATTTATATCAGTGCTTAACTTCCTTTAGGCCAATTAAGTAGATCTCATTTACAAATTAATTTTGATGATACCATCAAAAGGTAAAGACATACATAATACACACAGACATACAGACACAATATTAGTGAAGTATAGTCAGTTTACAACGTTGTGAACATTTCTGGTGTACAGCACAATGCTTCAGTCATACGTGGGCATACATATATTCATTAAAACTCACTAGATTTAACAATTGGGATAAGCCAAATTAAAAAAGGCATCTTTCCCAATTTTAACCCTACGAAGTTTGGGGCAGAGAGAAAATAAAGCACTAATAATATGACAGGAAAACAAAGCATACCAAGGTCTGTACTTAAATGTCAGTTTCATCTCTGAGAAGGCAGATATTTGGTAACTGTCAGTTGTGACCTACGCTTCTACACCACATTGTTCTACCTAGGCCATCATCTCAGTAAAAGTATCTTGAAATCTATTCTCATTAATTATTTGTTCAGTATTAGTCAACCATAGCCACAATAAAGCTGTATAGCAAACCCCTCTAAAAGAAGTGGCATGCAAATCAAGCTTTGATTTCTCACTCTTGTGCATGTGGTTTGGCCAGAGTTCAGCTGATCTAACACCGTGATTAATTCTTGACCATGGGTTTGGTTCAGGTCTGTTTCTTGTATTTCTCATTCTCCTGGGACCAGTGGGTTTCCTGAGGCATGCTCTTCTCACAGCTAAGACAGATGTACAACAGGCCAAGCCCAAACACACAAGTACATTTCAAGCCTCTCCTTATATGCCTTCTGTCAATCCTTTTCACAAAGCAAGTCACATGGCCTAAGTCCACAGCGGGAAGAGGAAGGGGAAAAGTATTTGTGGAACAATGATCTAATCTACCACAGAATCTAATAGCCTGGCTAATGGACTGGTCCAAATATTTCATATATTTTATAACCTATATTATACTGTTCTTGTAGTTCCTGTTACTACAATAAGCCAAAAAGTTTGAGTATCTGGGCAGCCTAAAACTGTGCAACACTTTTTTGAGTCATAGACAAGCCTTCAGCAAACTCATTTTTGCTTTCTAAAAGACATTTAAAGATTTTATTTTGAGATGTACAGATCAACACGCAGTTATAAGAAATACTACGGAAAGATTCCACATACCTTTACCCATTTTCTCCCCATGGTAAGTAATAGCTTCCAAAAAAACTATTATCAAAAACAGTCAAATGACATTGATACTACCCAATGACCTTATTCAGATTTCAGCGGTTTTACATGTACGTGTGTGTGCGCGCACGCGCGTGCAGTTCTATGTGTAGGTTCATATGAACACCACAAGATACAGAATAGTTCCATTACAGAGATCCCTTGTGCTACCCTTGTATAGCCACAGACAACTTGTCCCCTACCAACTGTTCATTGGTTCTCCATCTCTATGATTTTCTGTTTAAGAATGCTATATAATTGGACTTCCATAGCATATACAGCCTTTGAGATTGGCTCTTCACTCAGAATATTTTCCTTGAAATCTATCTAAGTTGCTACATGTATCAATAATTTGTTCCTTTTTATTGCTGAATAGTATTTCAAGGTATGATGTGCCACAGTCTGGTGGTAACCATTCATGTATGGAAGGACAGCATTTCCTACCTAAAGCTCTGGCTATTATGTAATAAATCTATAATACAGGTTTTATGTTAACAGTTTTTGTTTTTCTGGGATAAATGCCCAATGGTACAATTGCTGGGTCAGATGGAAAACACATGTTTAATTTTATAAGAAACATACTACTTTCCAGAGTAGCTATGCCATTTTACATTATTATCAGGAATGTCAGTGATCCACATTCTCTAACAATCATACTTTACTTTTTAAAATGTGCTGGGATGATGGGGCCTCTATTTTACAAAATATCAGTAGATTTTTAGTTTAACGCTCATTTGATAGGAAATTTCTCACAAAACTCAAAAACACTTCACTTTAATTCTACCCTCTTAAAAATCTAGCCTTGCCTTTTAATTTAAGGAATTATATGTTTTGATATGTAAAACAATCAGGGGTTATAGTGGTTTCATATGGTTTAACCCACAACCTGATGATGATAATACTCTGAGATAATATAATAGGTTGCACTAATCCCTATGTATTTTGGGATGTTGTATCTCAAAGGAATGGGTCTGTAATTGGCATAAGTAAAGAAAGCACAAACTAAGGGCTATATCTGTAATGGTATAACCATTAAGTCAATCTGTTTCTCTTGGTTGAGTGATTATGGCAGTAAGGGATTCATTCGTTGAATACCATAATCAAAAAACCATGTTTTGTTACTTCTCTCATACACCAAAACATACCAAGTTCATATGATGCTCATGGATTTGATATACTAAAATTAATACCTGCCTTTAAAGAGCATAGAGCAGACCATTGCCTCAGGTTGAGCAAAAATCTATTTATCGTTCTCAGGGCCCTTAATTTTGTTCACCAAACTTAAAATCTTGAATCCTAGATTTATTTTCTTCACCAGTCTACTTCATTTCGTTTTTACCTGATGGCAACCGATAGTCTTTATAACGCAGTCTAAATTTCTAGCCAATTCTGTTTTCAACTTTTTTTTATTCTGTGTTAAGACAGCTAGGGGAAATACACCTCACATTTTCATCTTGCCCTTCGTGTATTTACAAAGTCCTCAGACCTTAGTTAATTGAATGAGGGATTTCAGATTCTATAGTGAAGAAATAAGTTCACTAAATTTGATTGTGACCATATAGAGCATGATGGAGGGGAGGGGAGGACAACAGTATATTTACAGAAGTGGGGGCAATGTTTTGTTGTTGTTGTTTTTAATTTAGTTGAATGTCAGTTCACAATATTATCAGTGTAAGGATTTATTGACTGATTTAGCACCTTCAGGTAAGAAGAGCAGAGGGGCAGATCAGAAGCCTTTTGGACATTTTCCTATTCTGAATCGATGGTTCTGGGCTACAGTCTCCCAGGTTATTCATAAATGAGATTAGAAAGATATGACTTTTAGTAGCCATTAATCACAGCCTTTCTGCAGTCACTTGTCAGCAGTTGCATTAGAATGCTTACTTTCAGATCTACTTCTAGGTGTGTATCCTTGGCTTTGTAAAAGGAAGTGAAAAATTCCAAGGAATAGTAAACTTGGCCTTTAATTTTGCACAGTTCTCTGGAGGAAAACTTGCTGCCTTAATCAACCAATTATCACCCTCACTTTTTCCAAAAAAGGCTTTTTTCAAAATGTGTGTTCCTCTTCCCCTGGCCCTGACCCTCGGACAGTGGCACACTTTACATTGCCTTAAAACCAAGCAAACAAATAAGGATCATTTTAGCTTAGCAAAAATGAGCTCACAATAAAATAAAATGTGACTGTAAAATGTATAGCTTAGAAAAACAAGCATCCAAGTTAGTTATAGGAAAACTCCTTTGTTACCCAAACTCCTGTAATGAAATTTTGGGTATGCCTTTAATAGCTTCAATATAGCTAAAAGAATAATGTCCCAAATTTGTAAAATCTGAACATAACCTAATTAGAGGTAACAGGCTGTTACATCAGACCATGATTATAAAGAAATTGACAGTAATTCTAGTACTTGCCAATCATGTTTATCTGAACAGCATACATATATGCCAAGAAAAATAAAATCTCCTTATAAGTGCTTGAACAAATTACAAATTTGGCAAACAATGGAAGAGGTGGATTTATTCTCTTATTTTAATAATTTTCTATATGTATGTGTGACTCATTAGTTCCCCTTCCCTCTTTTACTCTATCTGTTTTGGTTTCTAAATCTTACCTTGTCCAGGGCTGGGTTAAAGACTATTCTGAGAGACACGGTCAAGTCCTTAAAATCTTTCCAGGACCCCATTATCTGCTCCCACCATCAAGTATCCATTGTTTGTTTAAATTCAAGGTATGTCTTCAGAGTCAAATTCAAAAGAAGAACAAGGCTTTAGACAGCAGATATTCTAGTAAAGTTGTTTAAAAATGTAGTGCTTAAGAGGATAATGGAGATAAGGTGAGTAGAACTGTTAACCTACCAATCAGAAGAAGGTACTCTTCCTACTTTTTACTTTGTAAAAGTAATTTTTTAAAAAACATGATTTTGAGTGATGTTTTTAGCAGACTAATTGGAGAAACATTCTCATAGTGACCTCAATCTGTAAGAAGGTGATAGATTTTTACTGTGAAAGATTTCTTCCACCATTTGAAAAAAAAAAAAAAAGTAGCAAATAATGTTAACTAAATGTTATATAGAGTTTAGAAGGCAGAGAATGAATGAATTCCTAAGTATTGGGATGAGGGCCTTAGAGGAAATTCATGTTATCTAGCATTAAAATATCTAATCAGGGAAGAAAATGTGTATCGGCCATTTAAACTGACCCAAACCTATAACAGTTTTTGAATGAGTCCAATCTATATTGACAAGACCTCTTGTTAAAAAAAAGGGGGGGGTAGTAAGCCTATATTTAGCTAACATTATTAAATTAGGATAAATTTCTAAAAGATGTGCCAAAGGGAATTAACATCTCTAAGGCTTTTGCTATCAGTATCCTAAAAAAAAAAAAAAAAAAAAGTCCCAATTTGCAATAATCTTGTCCATATAGAAACATTAAATGGAAAGTTTTTTGCTCCTTTGAGTAAATTAAATTCTGAGGCAGTTGGTTACCAAAGCACAATATAGTTTTGATTTGCTTATCAGAAATTAGGTAATGCTCCAGGATACAACTATTGCCAAATGCCTGTCTCTGCCACTCCCCCCTTTATGAGGGGGACAGACACCACTTCTCCCCTCCAGTCACAAAGATATGTGACTGACACAAGCCGGACCTATCACACTGTCCTACCCTTCAAAACTGATGAGCAAGGGATAAATAAGCCAGTCCAATCAGGTTCCTTCACCCATTCACCAAGGCTAGCAGAAATACAATCTCTGGTTACAAAAGAGTGAAAGATCAAGAATTTAACCACAGCACTGCTTGTGGTCCTACATTTCAATAGAACAGATGGAAGCTATGAATTAGACATATGCCAACATGAAATACAGAGATGGAAAGTGAGAACAAGAGGGAGGGAGAGAGAAACATGGTTTGAGTTATGAATGCAGTCATTTCAAGGCCAGAGTGTCGCCTGATCTTTCTAGTTTGATGGCATGAAACAGTGCATATTCCTGGGGGGCTTTTTTTGGTTTTTTTTTTTTTTTTTTTAACTCACTGGGTTGGTATCTCTTATCATTTCCCACTTAAAATAATTCTAAAAAATATACTTTTAAGGAATATGGTTAGCTTCAAAGATGGTTTGGTTTCTTTAGTCTTTTTAAAACAACATATAAATAATTGCTACCTAATTTTTAGGTTTGGAAAATTATGTATTTTAGGGGTTTAGGTTTGTAACCCCTCTTTTATATTTTAACACAGGTCTTCCCCTTTCTTACTGAAAGGATAGAAATTCTATTTTCAAGTTTTATTTTTTAGCATAAACCAAATTCTAGATTAATTTACATTTTCCTAAATATTTTAAATCAAACTAAATGTTAATAAAACATTTAGAAACATTATGAAGAAAGTAGGAATGTCATGCCAAAAATACAAAGACTATGAGAAGTGTTTTTGTTATGTTGTGTTTTCAGTTTGAAGTAGATTGGAGTCCCAACCACTGAGTTTCACCTAGAATACATGTAGTTACCTCAACATCATCTCAGTAAAATTTGGAGATCCATGAGACTGTTGGAACACAAAGACTCTCTACCATATTGTTGACCAGATACACTTGATCTTCAGAAATTTATTATAGAATTGTACCAGAGCTCGCTAGAAGAGTAGGTCTTTCTTGGCTTCTAAATTCTCCATGATAAATTTAAATATACAAACCTTAACTGGTGTTATATGGCAGTGCAAACAATGTATTTCCCTTGAAACATCAATTTTTTTTTTTTAAGTGTAGGAATTACTGTGAATTTATGTGAACTTAAACGATTCTATTTTGGGTTCAGATGTATGAATCTTGGCAGTTTGGCTGAAATGATACAAGTGTTTTGATAATTAACTAGGTCTCTATGGAATAGCTTTAGTCTGTAGAACTTTTGATATTGCAAATATCTATTTTATTATTTTGTTTATATACCTGTGGTTATGCTTCAGTGCCTTTCCCCTCCAGTATGTTTTTTGTTAACATGAGTTTTGGAGAAAATTGGCTTTGGAATTATTTTTTGTTTACACTTAAATAGACATCAAAATATAAATTGTTTCTTTAAGGCAAAATACTTTTATACTTAAAAGAGGAAGCTTTAAAGTAATACAATTAAGAATACTCTGAAATATTTGTGAGGGTGAATAGATATGTGTACTCTTAAGTTTTTCACACCACCCTTGACAATAAATATTATGACCTCAGCTACATTTATTAAATGAGTAGTAATCAGTACAATAGTATAGGAGGTACTTACATTCTTTTTATAGGAGGTACTTACATTCTTTTGGATGATTTTTTGTTTTAAATGGGAGATTCAAATGATCCTAACCCTGGTAAGTGTTGAGTGAGAGACAGCTTGGAAAAAGATAGGTGTGAAACTATTATTCTTATAGTAATATTTAACACCAATTTCTAGCATTTTTTTCAACTAAATTTAAGCAACACAGGATCATTAAAGGCAACAAAACCTATAAAAAAGTTGTTTAAAGCTTCCTTGGAGATTAACCTAATATAACTGCCTTGAATAGTGAGTCTAAGATCATGACACTTGTGAGGAAATCCTCTACTGTAGAGATGTCAAAACTTTGGGTTAGTAAAGTAACCAAGTTGATAAAGAAACACCATTTAAATATGTAAGTAAGTAATAAAACATATTTTATAGTAATTCTTGGGTAAAGTGATAAAGTACTTTTTAAATAGATGGCTCAGATAGTAAGGATTTGGCCATACTACTAGTTTTTGTTACACACTTTGCATAAGGTATTCCTGAAGGACACATCTAAAACCATGTTAATTTTCAAGTGCTAATAATCAAAACTTAGAAATTCTTCAATGAAACCAGCAGAACTCTTTCATCTATTTGCTTATTTATTTCATCTTCCCAGAGTCTTGTTTATCACCTGTTTTTGTACTCCCTGAATTCTTTCTGGGAAATACCCTTCTTCTATTCCAGGATATGTGAAAAGTCTTTCAAGCAGGCTATCCTACCAGCTTGTGGCTTAAATAAGCTAGTCAGGTATCTTCTGTAATTTTAAGGCAAATTCTGTTAGTTTCCTGTGGCTGTGGTACCAAATTATCACAAACTTAGTGGCTTAAAACAACAGCAACTTAGTCTCTCAAAGTTCTGGAGGTCATCAATCTGAAATCAAGATGGCAGCAGGGCTGTAATCCCTCCAGAAGCTCTTTAAAAAGTTAAGTTCTACTAAATCTATGTGCTAAAAGTAACAGAGTACATGGAACAATAGAGTTGGAGCAGATGAATTAAAGCCCATACAACTTCCTAAGCCCAGCACTGACAAAAAGTCATTGACACTTTGAGATTAACTCTGATCAGGCAAGTATCTCAGATGCACCAAAAAAAGCAAAATGAAAATAAAGGCACCGTTTTCACCAGAGTAGCTGGCGGGCACTGACAGTGTAGAAGGCAGTGGAGTTACGCACCAGTGGTTCTATTCTTCAGGTGTGCATGGGAGGTGGTGAAATGAACTGAGATCTTAAACTTCAATCTCAGTGTCTCCAGAGTGCAGGTGCTCATTTTTTGATACTGGCAAAGGTATTCCTGCTGCTAATACAGTCTTCCCTGCTCAACAATGTATTCTATTTCAGTCATTCCTATTCCCACTGCATAGAAACACTACCTAGGCACAACTGTCACTTAGGCATTACACTGTCATCATTTACCTTTTATCAGCTGTCTATGTGCTAATTACAGACACAAGTATTGTAGTCAGCTGTATAAAAACATCTAGAAAAGATTCATTTTGTTCCTTCCCCATGCTGAGTTGTTCAGCTTTTCATTTTAATACAGATACTTCATATATTCCTCATCTTTAAAAAAATTTGATTGTATTTCTTGAAACCAAAACCCACTAGCTTATACTAAAAATAGGTATGTATAGAGAGAATGAAAGGAGGGAGAAAGGATTGTTCTCAGTGCCCCAATAGATTTGCACCAAAATGTCCTCTATTAATTTGTTTAGTTGTTTAAAAGAGTAATAACTATGATTTTGTTTTTCCAAAAATATTATTTATTATTATTAGTTACCGTTAATTCTTATCTATGAAAAATTTTAAATTAAGTACATATAATTTTAATTAACAATTCCCTTTTATAGAATATAACCACTAAATGATATGAATGTTCATTAATAGGGGAATATTTAAAGAATTTTACTATATAAACTATGGAGTGTTGAGCAGGTATAAAAAGAATGAATAATGTATGAACTGAATATTTTGCATAAGCATGAAGAAAGAATGTTGAAAGATACATATCAGGCTGTTAATAGTGTTTAGCTTTGAAGTGCAGTGATAAAATGTAGGTTTAGGAGAAAATTAAAAACCATTAACCAGATGTAGTGTACATTTTTAAGTGCTTACAATAAGAATGCATTTCAATAAAATTAACTATTCATTAAGAAGATATAAAAAAGGCAAATATTTAAAGTAGATCTGTTTCATGTGAATGCCTTCCAGGTTAGAAATTTATTGAAAACACTAAAATGCATTCAATTAATAACTTAAATCCTGATTCTCTTTGTCATTCATTTATCAAATTACTTAGAAGAAATAATTTTATGAATTGGTAATATACTTTTCTTATTTGTCAATACAGAGAGGAGGCTACATAATTCTGTGGTAGGCAGAATAACAGCCTTCCAAAGACATCTGAGTCCCAGTCTCTAGAAGCTATGAATGTGGCTGTCCCTATAAGGCAAAATGGACTTTAAAAACGTGATTAAGCTAAGGATCTCAAGATGAGAAAGTATTTTGTATTACCAAAATAGGCCCAATATGATCACATGAGTGATGAAAACTGGAGAACCTATCCTGCTGTGGTCAGAGGGAGAGGTAACTACCCAAGACAGATCCAAGAGAGATTAGATGCTGCCGGCTTTGAAGATGGAGGAAGGGGGATAAGGGCCAAGAATGTAGAAAACCTACGGAAGCTGGGAAAGGCAGGGAAATGAGTTCTCTCCCACTGCTTCCAGAAAGAAATGACCTGCCAAAATTTTGATTTTAGCCTAAGGAGACCTGTGCCAGACTTCCTACATACAAAACGCCAAAATAGTAAATTTGTGCTGCTTTTTTAAAGCACCACTCAGTTTTATGACAATTTGTTTTGCCTGCTATAGAAAGATTTCTTAGATTGCTTTCAAATATACTTTAGTTAAAAAAAAATCCTTTCCTTTTTCTAGCTTAAATTTGTCTTTTCTGTCTCCTTTCTACTTCTTTACAGTTACCTTTTATGAGATAACATGTAGATTTTTCTTTTGTGTAATAAATTCCACAATTCCACTAATATAAATGTAAATAAAATGTGCCTCAAAGAATATTAACTCATTTAAAAGCAAAGTTAATATTTTCAAATGTGTAAAGATAAATTTCTGTATGAACAGTTTTGAATCTTGGCCTCTTCTATAACAATGTAAATAATCCTGAAAACAAGACATAGCTTGTGTGTTCTTATTTATGTACAAAATTAATAGTACCTTTTTGCCAGGTTTGTTGTATACTGGAAGCAGCAAATTCAGCTTTTAAGTAGTTTGTGTTCACTGATACAGTGTTATGAATGTGCTTCAAGAAGGCGAGTAGTTCATCGTCTTTATTCCCATTAGCTGGAACAATGCCTGGAATGTATTAGGTAATCAATTAATATAATTAATTATAAGTATCATTATCATCTGTATAGCTATACCTACAAGTAGATGCACATCTATTATCTGTAATTTGCTTAAAATACAATGTTAGATTTCATAATTGAATATTTGATAGTATTTTTATATATCTTTATGAATCATTGAAGGATGAGTAGTATTAAAACACTAATAGCATTTATTGAGCACAAAACTGAAGTCAAAGTTGTTTAGAGAGCAGGAGGAAATTATTATAACATGGGACTTACCTAGAGTGAAGTAAGTTTTGTTCTTCCAAAAGAAAAAAAGATCCTATGGAAGAAGAGTACACATATTAAATTGTTATCAGAAATTTTATATTTTATACCTGAATCCTAAACCTATCTTCTTATTTATCCTTTTCTTTATATTACCAAAGGAAGATCCTCTAGCCATCTTCCTTTAATGAAGTAAAAATTATTATCTTTAACTTTAGGCCTTTCTCCTAAAGCTGTAGTCATTTAAATTCATCCCCTTTAAAGGAGGTCTTCATGATAAAACATTTCACATATTCAAACGTGTAATTGTGTTAAGAGAAATTTCAACTACTGTTGGAACAAATTTTTTTTTAAAAAAGTTTCTGTTAAGCTGTTAGAATTATGCTAATATACTCTTTCTATGGTAGATTTAATTTAATTTGTTTATCAATCATTACATACAAAGAAAAATGTACCTTCAAGTCCTGGACATCTTTATTTTCTTTAGTAATCATCATAAATTGGGTTATAGGTTAAAAATACAGGGTCAAATAAAAAGGAGCCTGCCAGTTGATCTTTCACATTCTTCTCCATCTTTATATTGTTTTACGTTCCTTTTTCAGAAATGGGTAGGTAGTGAACTCAAATGGAACAAACAGAAACAACTCAAGGGGAACCCATCCATCCTGCAAGCACTGCTCCAGGTCATCAAGCTGCCATAGCACCTTTGTCTGTCCTGATCCTTAAGTCTGATGAATTGCCCTCAAATGAGGCACCTATTTAAACCAAGTAAAAAGGATTTTCTTATTAGTAGCTAAAGGCAACAGGTATACTTTATAACCCACTCCACTGTCAGTGCAGTGATTTTGAAATTCTTTGAGGTTTTGTAAGCCTTCTGCATTATACATTAGTATTTGTGCAACAGAAGACAATTTAAAGATCTCTTTGAGCACAGAATTTTAAGTTCAGCCACTCTGAAACACTGCAGGGAGTCTAGAGAAGAAAGGCAAAAGAGAAATGTGCAAATTTCAGATAGACATAACTTTTTAAAATAAGCAAAATATACATGTTATACAATATTTTTAAGTCTGTAAAGCACTTTCTCAGTTCATTGTACAACAACTTTATAAAGTAAAGACTTGGGTCATGACATTTAATATTTATATTTGATTATTGATCATCCACACTGGGAAACTAAGTGAACCCGATTCAAATACTTATGTCTCTATTTCAAAGAGCAAATGTGTATCAGACTTTTATAAAAGACCTCTACCCGGAAGTATTATATAGGATCTCTATAGTGAGTGAAGACACCTTTGCATAGTGTTTTGCAATTATTGAAATGTTTTTTTCTCAACAAATTAGGTAAATTTTAAAATGCTATTAGTGACATGGTTTCTTAGGGTTTTGCACATGTTAGATTATTTTGTTTCCTCATCAAAAACAATGACTTCTTTACTGAAGTTAACATTTAACTCTTGTTAGCTTACAGAGAGAATGACAAACTCTCAGGTTATCTAATTACTGAAGAAAAAGGGAGTAAGTTAGACATGAGATCTTTGAAGTAGAGAGAGACGGTCTCATAAAATCACCAATTCTAGGATTACTTTACAGATGATTATAATTATCATTTGTGGAATTATAAAGGCATTTCTCTGTATAGCTAATGTTTACTTTCAAGTCTGCCAATATTTTTCAAAGAAAAATCCATGGAGTTATATAATAACCATCATTTTGGTGGTATAAATTTAGCAGTTCAATTTTATTCAATTTAAGTTTTCCAGTGTGTCTAGCTCAGCTCTATTTTAATAAACCTCAAAAAGTCATTGGAACAAGAAGAAAATTAAGAAAATAAAATAGATGACAAAAAATTACTAACAGTTTACATATTCAACCATGTTTCTGCTAAGATAATGATATATAAGAATCTTCAGGTATTCATTTACATGGCTAATGATAGTGAGTGACCACAAACATTCTCATCTCACTTTAAGACATTTAAGAAAATAATCATGATTAAATTTAAATTATTAAATTTTGTAAGAAAATTTGAATCTCTAACTTATTAAATAAGATTCCAATATTTGAGTTATTATCTAGAAAATATATAATAACATGAAACAACACTTTAAAATTGACATAAATAAGAAAGCAATTTCAGTTAAAGTCACAGAGAGCCACCCTCCCCTCCATAGGAATGAGAGTTCTGATCCCCATGTCAGGCTCCCCAGCCCAGGATTCTGGCATTGGGAGGAGACCCCAGGATATCTGGTTTTGAAAGCCAGTGGGGCTTAACTCCAGGAGCCCCATGGGGCTAGGGGAAACAGAGATTTCATTCTCTTGGGGAGGTGGGGGACAGCTGTGGCTCACCCAGGGAACATAAAAGCTGGTGGTGGAGATTCTGGGAGTGTTTATCTGTGAGGTGAGCTTCCTGGAGGCTGACACCTTGATTAGATCATTAAACACCAAAACCTAGCCCCACCCAACAGCCTGTAGGCTTAACGGTTGGGAAGCCTCAAGCCAAATAACATATTGGGTGGGAACACAGCCCCATTCATCAGCAGACTTCCTGAGAAACAGATATCTCTAAACATGGCCCAACCCACCAGAGGTCCAGGACCAAGCTCCACCTAGCAGTGGGCAGGCACCAATTCCTCCTGCCAGGAAACCTGCATAAGCCTCTAGTCCTGCCTCATATGCCAGGGGGCATATACCAGAAATAAGAAAACAGCAATCCCAAAACCTGTGGAAGGAATCCACAAAGGGATTGGGACCAGCTGGACCCTCGCCCTTGGGTGACAAGAGAGGAGTGTTCAGCTGGGTCACATAGGATGTCTCCTACAGAGGGCCACTTCTCCAAGGCTGAGAAAGTAACTAACCTACCTAAAAATACAAATAGAAAGATAGACAATATGATGTGGAAAAGGAATATCTTTGAGGCCAAGGCACAAGATAAAATCCTAGAAGAAGAAATAAGTGATGAGGAAATAGGCAATTTATCTGAGAAACAGTTTAAAGTAATGATTACCAAGATGTTCAGAAAACTCAAGGAGTATAGATGCACAGAGTGAAGTTTTTAGCAAAAAGTTGGAATATATAAAGTTAAATAAAATGATTGAGATGAATAACATGCTAGAAGGAACCAAGAATAGACTAAATTAGGCAGAAGAATGGATCAGTGAGCTGGGAGACAGATTAGTGGAAATCGCTATTGCAGAACAGAAGAAAAGAAAAAAGAATGAAAAGAAATGAGGATAGTTTAAGAGAGCTCTGGGACAACATTAAGCACACTAATATTCACATTATGGGGTCCCAGAAAGAGGAGAGAGAATAAGAGCCTGAGAGCATTTTTGAAGAGATAATAAGCCAAAAACTTCCCTAATTTAGGAAACAGTCACCTAAGTCCAGGAAGTGCAGAGAGTTCTACACAGGATGAACCCAAAAAGGAACACACCAAGGCACACAGTAATCAAACTGACAAAAATAAGGGTAAGGAGAAAATATTAAAATTGCCCAAAAAAAGCAACAAATAATATACAAGGGAACTCCCATAAATTTATCAGCTGATTTTTCAGTAGAAACTACAGGCCACAAAGGAGTGACACTATATATTTAAAGTGATGAAAAGGAAAGACTTACAACCAAGAATACTCTATCCAGCAAGGCTCTCATTCAGAATTGATGGAAAAATCAAAAGCTTCACAGATAGATAAAAGCTAAGAGAATTCATCACCACCAAACCAGCTTTACAGCAAATGTTAAAAGAAATTTTCTAGTCATCAAAACACAAGAAAATAGAGCAAAAAGAATAGGGAAAAAAAGGAACTACAAAAACAAACCCAAAACTATCAACAAAATGGCAATAAAAACATACATATTGATAATTGCCTTAAATGTAAATAGATTAAATGCTCCAAACAAAAGACACAGACTGGCTAAATGGATACAAAAACAAGACCCATATATATTCTGTCTACAAGAGACCCACTTCAGAGCTAGACACACATACAGGCTGAAATTAAGGGGATGGAAAAAGATATTCCATGCAAACATAAACCAAAAGAAAGCTGAAGTACCAATACTTATATCAAACAAAATAGGCTTTAAAATAAAAACTGTTACAAAAGACAAAGAAGGACACTACATAATGCTTAAGGGATCAATCCAAGAAGAGGATATAACAATTGTAAATATTTATGTACTCAACATCGGAACACTTCCATGTATAAGGCAATTGTTAACAGACATAAAAGAAGAAATCGACAAAAACACAGTAATGATGGGGGACCTTAACACCCCACTTACATTAAGGGACAAATCATCCAGACAGAAAATCAGTAAGGAAATACAGGCCCTAAATGACCCATTAGACCAGATGGACTTAAGGATATCTATAGAGGATTCCATCCAAAAGCAATAGAATACACATTCTTCTCAAGTTCATAAGGAACATTCTCCAGAACTGACCACATGCCAGTCCACAAAGCTAGACTCAGTAAATTTAAGAAAATTGAAATTGTACCAAGCATCTTTTCTGACACAACACTATAAGGTTAGAAATCAACTACAAAGAAAAAACTGTTAAAAAAAAAAAATGATCTTGGTGGAAATGGTTTTAGTTTGTCACCACTGAGTGTGATGTTAGCCATGGATTTGTCATACATGGCAAAACAATATGCTACTGAACAACCAACAGGTCAGTGAAGAAATCTAAGAGGAAATCAAAAAATACTTTGAGACAAATGAAAACAAAAACAATGATCCAAAACCTCTGGGACACAGGAAAAGCAGTTCTCAGAGGGAAGTTTATAGTAATACAAGCCCACCTCAGGAAACAAGCAAAATCTCAAATAACCAACCTAACCTTAGACCTAAATCACCTAGAGAAAGAACAACAAAACCCAAAGTTAGAAGAAAATAAATCAAAGATTAGAGCAAAAATAAATGAAACAGAGGCTAAAAAAGCAATAGAAAATTTCAATGAAACTAAAAGCTGGTTCTTTGAGAAGAAAAACAAAATTGAAAAACCTTTAGTAAGACTCATCAAGATAAAAGTAGATGCCTCAAATTAAAAAAAAAAAATCACAAATGAAAAAGGAGAAGTTATGACCAACACCACAGAAATACAAGGGATAAGAGGCTACTATGAGCAACTACATGCCAACAAAAAGGACACATAGAAGAAATGGACAATTTCTTAGAAGGGTACAGTTTGCCAAGACTGAGCCAGCAAAAAAACACAAAATATGAATAGACCAATTATCAGTAATAAAAATTGAATCAGTAATTAAAAAACACCCAACGAACAAAATTCCAGGACTAGATGGCTTCACAGAGGAATTCTACCAAAGATAGAGTTAACGCCTATCTTTCTCACACCATTTCAAAAAATTACAGAGGAAGGAATGCTTCCAAACTCATTCTGTCAGGCCATAATCATCCTGATACCAAAACCAGACAAAGATACCACCAAAAAAATGACAGGCCAATATCACTTATGAATATAGATGCAAAAATCGTCAACAAAATACCAGCAAATTGACTCCAACAGTGCATTAAAAGAATCATACATCATGATTGAGTGGAATTTATCCCAGGGATGCAGGGATTTTTCAATATCTGCAAGTCAATCAATGTGATACACCACATTAACAAACTGAAGAATAAAAATGATACGATCATCTCAGTAGATGCAGAAAAGCTTTTGATAAAAGTCAAAATCCACTGATGATAAACAAAACTCCAGAGAGTGGGCATACAGGAGCATACCTCAACATAATAAAGGCCATGTATGACAAACCTACAGCTAACATCACACTCAATGGTGACAAGCTAAAACCATTTCCACCAAGATCAGGAACAAGACAAGGATGCCCACTCTCACTTTTATTCAGCATAGTTTTGGGAGTCCTAGCTGCAGCAATCATGGAGGAAGAGAAAAGAAAAAGAAGTCCAAATTGGAAAAGTATTAAAAACTGTCACTCTGCAGATGACATGACACTGTACATAGAAGATCCTAAACACACTACCAGAAAACTACTAGAGCTGATCAATGAATTCAGTAAAGTTACAGGATACAAAATTAATCCATACACTAACAATGAAATATCAGAAAAAGAAATTGAGGAAACAATCCCATTTATCATCACAGCAAAAAGAATAAAATATCTAGGAATAAACCTACCTAGGGAGGAAAAAGACCTGTACTCCAAAAACTATTAAGACATTGATGAAAGAAACTGAAGATAACACTAACAGATGAAAAGATTTACCATGTTTTTGGAGTGGAAAAATGAATATTCTTAAAATGGCCATATTGCCCAAGGCAATCTACTGATTCAATGTAATCCTTATCAAATTACCAATGGCATTTCTCAAAGAATTGAAACAAAAAATGTTAAAATTTGTATGGAAACACAGAAGAACTTGAATAGCCAAAACAATCTTGAGAAAGAAGAATGCAGCTGAAGCAATCATGCTCCCTGAATTCAGACTATCCTACAAAGCTACAGTAATCAAAACAGTATGGTACAGGCACAAAAATAGACACATAGCTCAATGGAACAATATAGAAAGCCCCAAAATAAACCCACACACTTATGGTCATTTAATCTATGACAAAGGAGGTAAGAATATATAATAGAGAAGAGAGTCTCCAATAAGTGGTGCTGGAGAATTGGACAGCTACACATAAAAGAATAAAACTAGAACATTCTAAAACACCATATACAAAAGTAAACTCAAAACGGATAAAAGACATAAATAAATGTAATACCAGATACTACAAAAGGTCTAAAAGAAAACACAGGCAAAAACACTCCTTGACATAAATTGCAGCAATATTTTTTTTTTGATCTGTCTCCTAGAGTAATGAAAATAAAAGCAAAAAAATAAGTAAATGGGACCTAATTAAACTTAAAGGCTTTTGCACAGCAAAGGAAACCAAATATGAAATGAAAAAACAACCTACGGAATGAGGAAAGATATTTGCAAATAATGAGAATGACGAGGGATTAATTTCCAAAATATACAAATAGCTAATGCAGCTTATCCAAAACAAAAAACCAAACAACTCAATCAAAATATTGGAGAAATATCTATGTAGGTCTTCTGCCCAAGAAGACATACAGCTTGGCAACAGGCACATGAAAAGATGCTCATTATCTCTAAGTATCAGAGAAATGCAAATCAAAACTACAATGAGGTATCACCCTAACACCAGTCAGAATGGCCATCATTAAAAAGTCTACAAAGGAGAAATGGTGGAGAGGTATAGAGAAAAGGTAACCCTCCTATACTGTTGGTGAGAGTGTAAAATGGTGCAGCCGCCCTGGAGAGTAGTATGGAGACTCCTTAAAAAACTAAAAATAGGATTAACATATGATCCAGCAATCCCACCCCTGGGCATTTATCTGGAGAAAACTCTAACTTGGAAAGACATATGCACCCCAATATTCGTAAAGCACTATTTATAACAGCCAAGAAAATAGAGCGACCTAAATATCTACTGACATATGAATGGATAAAGAAGATGTGGTGTATATATATATACATATGTACACACACACACCCTCCTATAAATATACACAACATTACTTAGCCATAAAAAATGAAATAATATCATTTGCAGCAACATATATGGACCTAGAGATTATCATATTAGGTAAAGTAAATCAGAGAGACAAATATTATATGATATCACTCATATATGGAATCTAAAAAAATGATATAAATGAACTGATTTACAAACCAGAAATGGACTTACACAGAAAACGAAGTATACTTAACAAAGGGCAAAGGGACGTGTGTTGGGGGGAAATTAGGAGTTTGGGATTAACATATGCACACTTCTATATGTAAAATAGATAAATGATAAAGACCTTCTGTATAGCACAGGGAACTATATTCAGTATATTGTAATAACCTATAATGGAAATGAATCTGTAAAAGAATATATATGTATATGTATAAATGAATCATGCTGTACACTTGAGACTAACATTGTAAATCAAATATACTTCAAAAAATAAAAGGAACAGAATGGCTGATTGGATAATAAAACAAGAGCCTACAATATGCTGCCTACAAGAGACCCACTTTAGGGCAAAGGGCACACATAGGTTGAACAGGAGGGGATGGAAAGATATTTCATGCAAATGGAAATGACAAGAAGGCAGGGGTAGCAATACTCATATCAAACAAAACAGATTTTTTTAAAAAGGCCAGAAAGATAAAGAAAGACAACATATAATGATAAAAGGATCAATACAAGAAGTTATTATACTTGTTAACATACATGCACCCAATGTAGGAGCACTAAGATACATAAAACAAATACTACAAGACATAAAGGGAGAAATTGATGGAAATACAGTAATGGTAGGAGGTTTTAACACCCCACTAACATCAATTGACAGATCTTACAGACAGCAAATCAATAAGACAACAGAGATCTTAAATTACACAATACAATAGTTAGGCTTAATTGATATTTTCAGGACTTTACATTAAGAAAAAAACCAGAATATACATTCTTTTCAGGTGCACATGGAACATTCTCTAGCCTAGACTATATACTCAGACACAGAACAATCCTTAACAAATATAAAAGGATAGAAATATTTCAAGGATCTTTTCTGACACAAAGGAATGAAACCAGAAATCAACCACAAAAAGAGAAAGGAGAAAAATGATTGGAGTCTAAACAACCTGCTACTAAAAAAAAAATCAATTTGTCAACAATAAAATCAAACAGGAAATTAAATACCTTGAGACAAGTGACAATGGAAACACAAAATCTACGGGATGCAGCAAAAGCAATCCTAAGAAGGAAGTTCATAGCGATAGAGGCCTTCTTCAAAAAACAACAATCTCAAATAACCAATGTATCCTACACCCAAAAAAATTAGAAACAGAAGTACAAACAATAGCTAAAGTCAGCAGAAGGAAAGAAATAAAGATCAAGGAGGAAATAAATAAAATAGAGATTAAAAACATAAGAAAAAAAAAAAAAAAACACCAACACATTTGATTAGTCTCACCAAGAAGACGACAGGACCCAAATAAACAAAATAAGAACTGAAAGAGAAGAAATTACAACCAATTCCACAGAAATTAAAAAAAAATAAGAATACTATGAACAATTGTATGGCAACAAATTGGGTCACCTAGAAGAAATGGACAGGTTTCTAAAAACATACAGTACACCAAAACTGAATCAAGAAAAAGTAGGTAATTTGAACAGACCATCACTAGAAGTGAAATAGAATCTGCAATAAAAAACTTCCCTACAAACAGAAGTTTATGACCAAATGGCTTTGCTAGGGAACTCTACCAAACATGCAAAGAACAACTTAAACTGATCCTTCTCAAACTCTTCCAAAAGTTTGAAGAGGAGGGCATTCTCCCAAAGTCATTCTTTGATGCCACTATCACCCTGATACCAAAACCAGACAAGGACACTACCAAAAAATACAATTAGATACCAGTATCACTGATGAACATATATGCAAAAATTATGAACAAAATATTAGCAAAACAAATCCAATAACACATACAAAGATTCTACACTATCATGAAGTTGGATTCATCCCAGGGTCACAAGGATGGTTCAACATATAGAAATAAATCAATGTGATACACCTCATCAACAAAAGAAAGGACAACAACCACATGATCCTCTCAATAGGTGCAGAAAAAGCATTTGATAAAATCCAACATCCTTTCATGGTAAAGAGTCGTACCAAAGTGGGCACAGAGGGAGCATATCTCAACATAAGAAAATCTATCTATGACAAACCCACATACAATACAAAACTCAATGATGAAGTGTTCAAAGCTTTCCCAGTAAAATCTGGAACAAAACAAGGATGCCTGCTTTCACCACTTCTATTCAGTAAAGTATTAGAAATCCTAGCCAATAGCAATCAGACAAAAAGTAATAAAAGGGGTCCAAAATGGAATAAAAATTTTCACTATATGCAGATGACAAGATACTATATATAGAAAACCCTAAAGACTACAAAAACACTAGTAGAGCTAATAAACAAATACAGCAAGGTAGCAGGATACAAAATTAACATACAGATATCAGTTGCATTTCTTTATGGTAACAATGAAATATCAGAAAAGGAAAGTAAAAAACAATCTCTTTAAGAAAAAAAAAACAAACAAACAAACAAACAAAAAAACCTTAGGAATAAACCTGACCAAGGAGGTGAAATACTTATATGCTGAGAGCTGCAAAACATTGATAAAGGAAATTAAAGATGATTTAAAGAAATGGAAAGATACCCCATGCTCTTTGATTGGAAGAATTAATATTATTAAAATGGCCATACTACCCACAGAAATCTAGAGATTTAATGCAATCTCTTTCAAATTACCCAGAATATTTTTCACAAAACTAGATCAAATACTCCTAAAATTTATACAAATCACAAAAGACCCAGAATTGCCAGAGCAATACTGAAGAAAAAGAACAAAAGCTCTAGGAATAACCCTCCCAGACTTCAGAGAATACTACAGAGCTACAGCAATCGAAACAGCATGGTATTGGCACAAAAAACAGACATACAGATCAATGAAACAGACTAGAGAGCCCAGAAATAAACCCACACGCTTATGGTCAATTAATCTGTAACAAAGGAGGCAAGAATATACAATGGAGGAAAGACAGTCTCTTCAATAAGTGGTGCTCAGAAAACTGGACAGTTGCCTGTAAAAGACTGAAATTAGAACATTCTCTAACACCATATACAAAAATAAACTCAAAATGGATTAAAGACTTAAATGTAAGACCAGATACCATAAAACTCCTAGAGGAAAATATAGGCAGAACACTTCTGGACACAAATCAGTTTTGAACTAGCTCCTGGAGTAATGGAAATAAAAGCAAAAAATAAACAAATGGAACCTAATTAAACTTAAAAGCTTTTGCATAGCTAAGCTTACCATCAACAAAATGAAAAGACAACCTACAGAATGGGAGAAAATATTAGCATAGGATGTGACCGACAAGGGACTAATTTCCAAAATATACAAACAGCTCATACACCTTAATATCAGAAAAACAAGCAACCTAATCAAAAAATGGGCAGAAGACCTAAATAGACATCTCTCCAAAGAAGACAGATGGCCAACAAGCAGATGAAAAGAGGCTCAACATCACTAATTGTTAGAGAAATGCAAATCAAAACTACAGTGAGGCATCACCTCACACCAGCCAGAATAGCCATCATTAAAAAGTCTACAAATGATAAATGCTGGAGAGGGTGTGGAGAAAAAGGAACCCTCTTACACTGTTAGTGGGCATGTAAATTGGTACAGCCACTATGGAGGTTCCTTAGAAAAAGGAAAACCAGACTTACCATATGATCCAGCAATCCCACTCCTGGGCATATACCCAGAGAAAAATATAATTCAAAAAGACACATGCACCCCAATGTTCACAGCAGCATTATTTACTATAGCCAAGACATGGAAACAACCCAAATGCCCATCAACAGATGATTGGATAAAGAAGATGAGATATATATACACTGGAATACTACTCAACCATAAGAAAGAATAAAGTAATGCCATCTGCAGCAACATGGATGGACGTGGAGATCATCATTCTAGGTGAAGTAAGCCAGAAAAAGAAAGAAAAATGCCAAATAATATCACTTATATGTAGAATCTTAAAAAAAAAAAGATACAAATGAACTTATTATTTATAACTTAGATGACTGATTTTTAAAACATGTGTAAGCACATTTGACT
The DNA here is from genome assembly GCF_048773025.1 of Camelus bactrianus. Classification (NCBI taxonomy): domain Eukaryota; kingdom Metazoa; phylum Chordata; class Mammalia; order Artiodactyla; family Camelidae; genus Camelus; species Camelus bactrianus. The sequence continues at coordinate 40,543,958 of NC_133540.1, forward strand.
GTCCTTTATAATTGGATTACTTCATTCTGTTGATTCTTATTTTGTGTTTGGCTTTATTCCTTTGATAACTATGTAAGTTTACTAAAGCTCTGAACTGTTCTTAGAAACGAACAGTACATATACGTATATTTAAAAATTAAAAATAAAATAAAAATCTTCCCTGGCTCTGGGGAAAAAAAAACATTTAAGAAAATAAGCATAATGATTAAATTTACATTTTCAAATGTTTTACGAAAATTTCAACCTCTATTCAACTTACTAAATATTAACTCAAAAATATTGAAATCTTATCTAGAAAACATATAACATGAAAGAACACTTTAAAACTGACATAAACTGAAATTTCTTCCTTATTTGTATCATCACCACTAGAAAATGCAACTTTTTCTGTTTTAAAATAGTATTTTAAAACAGTGAGTATGGGAGTGAGTATGGGTTACAGAAAAAGAATAGGCTATTTGACAGTTATTTTAATTAAAGCCAAATGATGAAATGGATATTTTAATACTACTAACATGTCAGTTAATAACATTTTAAATTCCTAGATATGTAGACATGAGAACAAGTATTTCATAATACTTTTCCGAAACAGTTTTTTTCATACTTACATGATATATAATGAAAAGAAATAAAAGAACTACACAGAATTTTAGAGACTTATTTTTCTTCCAAAATTATTTGGTGATTGAAATCTCTTAATATTGGGATAGCTTAGTTACACTAAATTACTAATTCAATAATTTTGCATTGTTTGTCTAAACCTTCTCTGAAGTTAAATTTTTAAAGGAATTTTAAAGACAAATAGAAAAATGCATAGATGTAGATAAATTGATTTGTAAAAGATGGCTAAATCAACCACAATTTATAAATTTAATCGACTGTATCTCCAGGTCACTCTCATGTTTGCTTGACCTCATCACTGTTCTGCCTCCAGGATCACAACTTTCTCATCATCCATTGTCTTGTTTTAACTCTAGTTAGAGAGCTAAGAGTAGATGGTAAAGCTGGAGATGGCAGTTATGAACCACAAGAGTTGTTTAAAAGTAGAAAGGCTACAGTAAATTGCACATATTTCAAACGTATACTTTCATGAATTTTGATAGGTGTATACACCAATGAAACCACTACCACAATCAAGATAGCTAACATTTCTCTCACTCCCCAAGAGGTATAATTATGTGTAGTTTATTGTACAGAAACCATACCACGATAAAGATGTTAAAAAAAAAGGGGGGGGGCTATATCAGTCCCCCTTTGCAGGACCCAACATTAATCTCTTCAAAACAAACAACTTTCCTCTCTGTTTGGGAACAAATAATAATGGTAGCAATCCTGAAATACTTTATACAGATAATGTTTTAAGAATCGGTGTTGATATTCGTATAGCCCGTTATCACATGACATGGGTTATTTTTGTTTTGGTATGCTGTTCAGGGTCATGAACTCCTACATTACATTCTGGACATCCAAAGAACTATACTGCATTTATTTTTATTAGGGACTAGGTCATAAAGCATTCTATACATAAGAGTTTTAATCTCTATTGCATTCTACCAAGCAAGTTCTGGAGTTGGAGAGTTAATGAGATGAGAAGGACCCCACAACATCATGCAAATCTACGTGGACTATCTAGCACTACTCTGTACATAGTAGACACTAGGTCTTCCTTTCCCAGCACATTAAACTACAGATCCCATTCCAGATTTGTAGCCCCGACACTGCGTTTGCATTTACCTTTTACTTTATGTTTAATAAGGTTGCCTTATTAACATTGGATAATGGGATAAGTTCCTTCCTTGCCTGCTTAAGTGAAGTGGGATGAAAACTCAAACATAATTAACTTAATGTTATCCATGATCATTTGTTTAGATATCAAGAAAAATGGGTATCCACCACCCTGTGCAAATTATCTCTGAGGTTCAATTCTAAGTTTATGTTTATTCTAGATATTCTCAATGAGGAAAAAGAAGCTATATATATAATTTCAAATTCAATTCCCAAGCATGTTCAGCAAAGTGTGCTCATGAAAAAGAAAATCCAACTACAGGAAGAATGAGCTCAACATAGAAGAACTAATAACAGTTAAAAGTGAAATACCAGTATGTAAGAAATAGGGGAAATTAACAGAGTAAAAATTTTTTTCCAGGTTGTACAATTATGTGAAGAAGTAAGAAAGAACCAAAACGTCACAGAATACCTTTATATTTCTTCACAAGTCATAAATTACCATATAGAAGTTAGATTTTTTTCCCTAATAAAAATATTTCATTTGAAAATGAGGATTCTAATTTCCCTTTCTCACCATCTGCTCTGTGGCAAGCTGCTTGGATTACTTAGAATTCAGTCTTTCACAGAGCAGAAATTGTGCCATGACCTGATTAACTTTAACAAACTGAGAAACAATAAGCTCCATCACTGCTTTGATGAAAACTGTTTAAAAAGTCCCCTGTTCTTCATGATTCTATTTAGTAATCTAATCCTATTTAAACATCATGTGGTTTTTTAGAATCACCATTTTCACTCTCACATGATGTAATAAAGCTATGAGAAAGACCATTTAGTAGATAGGTTTATAATACATGACCAATAAAAACAAGGTGTTCTGATTATGTCAACAAAATTATATTGACTTGAACCACAGAAGAATGTCTTAGTTTTTGTAATAATTTCCTAAAATCTACAATAATGAAAAACATACTTTTGAATAGCCCATAAACTAAGGTATATTTTCTTTAATCATCTACTATAAATCTCTTTATAATTTGGAGGCCAGCAGAAGACTGTTGTTTCTCATTCTATATTGGATTTGACATTGCATGGATGCCTATAGATGGTATATGCCCTTCCACGAACATTATTAAAAGAAAGCGAGCAAGACCCAAACGTACAGTGCACCACGAAGAGAGCTTTGTGAATAAAGGACTAGGTTTCTGTGTTGAAGAAGGTATACATTATCCTCTTCTAAGTCTATTCATTATGTTGACTGTTTAACAACAGCATTTCTGCAATTTATTTGATCATGGATGTCTTTTTGAATTATAACACATTGATAGAAAAGCCACAGGAACTCACATGATATAGTGCTTTTTTCTAATAAAGTAGGTGGCCTAATGTCATCTCACAGATGGATTATAATTACTGCAAGAAATTATCACAGTTGGAATTTATCAGTTAAATATTGTGGACCTCAGTCCATCCTAGATGCATACTCCACCTGCTCCCCACAGCTCAGTGCTGGGAGGCCGAATTTTATGAACTGTAACAATGGGCTCTCTTGCTCTCTGTCATTCTTCTAACTCCTCTTTTAAGAACCACTGCAAATAGGACATATGAACAAACCTTTTAACTACAAAATACTATGTACTATTGTATTAAGCAATCACACTGAACTGCAGTGCTGTTGACCTGTTTTGTAAATGCTTGTCACCCTCCCACCTTCTACTACTAGTTTATGATTTACTTCTGTATGTATGTCCTTACTACTCATGGTGTCTGATCTTTGAGGGTGGCATTAATAAATCTAGAGGTCTGATCCTTATGGGTAGGCTTCTTTGGGTAGGCTTCACTGAAGAAAGAAAAGTAAGCTGGATGGCATTTTCCACTAAAAACAGTAGTCTGATTAGTGCCTTTGGCACCTACTTGATATGGGTTTTGCCGTGAAGTGAATGGTATGAAGATTTTGTTCAAAACCTTTTCCTTCTATAGAATTTTAGACTAGTTTTTCAATGGATAAAAGTGTTATTTAACTAGATATTTTTCCTTTAGAAGTGTGTTGTATTAGATAGAAAACCAGCAATTGGGGCAAATCCATCTCCTGACTTTGCCACTAGCTAATGCTGAGATCATCACATAACTCCTCCGAGACTCAGTCTTCTATCTTGAACAATTTATGTCAGCATAGATCTTGATTTATCATTTAAAGTTTTGAATTTGGATATATAAACATTATAGATTTTCCTTATTAGAGATCATCTGTTGCTTTATGTTTTTCAGTAAAATGAAAATACCAAAAATCTCTCACAATCTGAACACATTAGATGGTTAGCTCCAGTCAGATAGGACCCCAGAATCCCTACAAAAGGTTACATGATATAGATTTAAATTTGATATAAATATTTGAATAGAAATATCTTCAAAATTTTACTTCACAACATGTATGTAAAATGATATAAAATACTCACATACAGATAAGAAAACAGGTAGTGAAAACCATTTGTTAGAACATTAAGATTATGAAGATTCACTTTTAAAGTTATTTTAGTGTATGCCATTTTTAATTATTTTTATAATAAAAATTTTATCATTCAGTCTGAAACCAGTCACTTATTAAAGAAATGAAATTAATTGGATTAGAAGAAAGAAAAGAATACAACTCAGGTTAAGCAAGTTTAGGCAGTGCATCTTCATATGCAATATTTATTCACTGTGGTTGCAGTTGCAATGGAAAGCAAATCCTGCGTAGATATAGATATATACACACAAAACATTTACCCTCACTGTAAAAAAGTTCTATCAGTAACAGAAGTTGATGTTTCGGCTTAGCAGTTAGGATTTCCACATTATTCCTCTCTGGTAACTCTCAATTCTTTATCCCTCTCCTGGCTGCATTCCAAGCTTGGTAATCCTGTTCCCCTAAATCTTTAATGTAGTTTCAGTTGGATGTCACATGTTTCTTTACTTTCTGTCATGTACAGTCGTGTAGTATTGTGCATTTTACTTCTGAGTGTGTTGCAGTAATCCCTTTGTTTGGTTTGCCTTTCAGAACATGCTTAAAAAATATTACAAAGTTTGTTGGAATCTTCAAGATGAGAGGTTACGAAACCAGGAATGTCAATGTCAGAAGCCATTATCAAGCAACCTAAGAGGATTATGTTGATTGTTGATTGGTTTAGCTTTTATTGAACAAGGCAGGACTTACTGTTTATATAAAAGCCTCACTTCATCATCAGTTTGTCAATAAGTAAACACACTTTTGTTGTCATTGGAATCTACAATGTTTTCATTTTTGCTTATTTTTTTCATGGTCAGGTTAATAATAACTTTTCCGCCTACATGGATTTCATGTTTATGGACAAATGATAAGGATGTCTGAGTCAGCAAATCCTTATTCAAATGATTCAGATAGTGCCCTCAGTAGCCTCCATGCAGTACCTTAAGTAGAAGTGGAAACCATTTGCAAAGGAGGGGTTTTCTATGCACCACCAGGGTTTACTTGGTTGAAGGTGCAGGTGGGGCTTCTATAGGTTAAAACAGATTCTCCCTAGCATTTCTTCCCAGTATACGGCTCTTCCATCAAAGGGGCAAATTAAAATCTCAGTCCTAGAAATTTGCCCTGAGGAATCCATACAAATGAAATAACATTCACGGAGTTTTTATGGTGGCATCATTTGTAATAGCAAATCATTGGAAATATCTTAAGTAATCTATTGGTGGCTTGAAAAAAATACAAACTACATATAAACAAATATAAAAGAAGATTTAAAAGGAGGTGTAATGCAGGCATAAAAATGAAGGTCTTTGTGAACTGACATGCAGTGATTGTTTGGATATGTATTTATATATTTTGTTAAGTACAAAAGCAATGTGTAATATAATGTATTTATTATGCTGCTTTTGGTGAAAGAAGAGAGTGATACACACCTGCATACTCATATCTACCCCCGTCCTTAAGCCAGGTCAAAATCCTCGCTCTAGCACAGTTCTTAAATAACCCTTAGTAAGTTTCTGGCATTCTCCTCCATAAATTGAAGTGGCCAAAGTACAAAATAATTCAAAACTGATTTGTGCTTTAAAATCTTGTCCTATAATGATAATTTGAAGAATTTCCTTCTAGTATAGATGCACCCTATAACTAAGAAAAAGTACAGACAGGATTTTATCCTCTGTATTTTTAAAAGAGAACAAAAATTACAGGAAAAAACTAATTTTCTTTAACATAGAAAACAAAGTATTCCAAAAACATTCTTTATATATGTATATAAGTAAATAAATGTAAGTAACTGATTTTCTATTGTTGAATACTGGCAGTTGTCATAAGACCTAGGGTTTTATTTTTCTTTTCTCCTCCCAAAAAATCACGTAAGAATGACTAGAATAATCAGAAGTCTGCAAATTTAAGTTTCACATCACTAATATATTTTAAAAGTTTTCTATTCTTCTTTTATAATATAAAGCCTATGGAATATAGGTGGGGGAAATCACACTGTTTGGGAACAGATCTTTGGTGATTAGAACTGTTTCCCAAACTTCACTCCAGTTTAAAAGAAGCTTAAGATCAATCAGGAATAAGACAAGTCTACAACTTCAAAGGATGGCACACAAGCCTGAATACCAAGTAGAATGCAGAACTGGAAGGAATGACCTTGGGAGACTAAAGGAGTACCTGATTTACCCGCCAATGCGGGTCAAGCCAAGAAATGCAACAAGACACTCCTTTCCAAGTCCCAGAAGAGTTCCTTCCCCAGTAATTGGTATGACACAAACTATGTTTCACTACAATTGCTGCAAACGAAAATGTGAGTGATAACTTTTACATAAGTAAATATACATCTACTCAATATTTTTAATTTAAAATATTTTTTGTATATAGAACTTTTTAAAATGTATTGCTTATTCCTTACGTTTAGCAGACGATTTTCTAAGTGACTTTAAATTGCCTTATTTAAATATTACAAGTTAATTAGATAGGTAATATTATCCTTATTTTACAGAAGAGTAAATTGAGTTTTAGGGAATTTAAGTAATTTCCGAAGGTCAGACAGGTATTAATGGCACAGCCAAAACTCAGAGTTCATGACTGTAAAGCCCAAGTACTTCAGTGAGATTTATCATGCTGAACACATGTGTAGCATAATACATCACTGTACGCCACAAAGGAATAGCCATTTCTCAAGAACATTAGGAAAGGATTAGTGTTTCCTATTCAAGAGGAAAATTCCTATCTTTAATGATCAAGTACAGCTCACTCCCTTAGTTGCCTGGGCATGTATCAAAAATAGTTAACTCATTTTGTAAAATAAAATAATTCATTGAGAAGAACGAATTAAAAACACCTTAACAAAATTACACAGATGCAAATTACACATTAACCCAAACACATACTCTGTATTCAGGGACTTAAAGATGTAATAAATTTACTATTTTTTTTATATAAACATCTAATTTCTTTCCATTAAGGGCCAGATAATGGCTGGTGTATAATGATCTATATACATTTCTCCTCTTTGGTTCTTTTAAAATTCAAGTTCATTTTCTATGTGCTAAGTGCCATCTTTTTTAACTATCTGCCTTCTTCCTTCAGATACCAATGTCTTTTAGAGTCCTTTGATAAGGATATGAATAGTCCCTAATCTTTCCATTTACAAAGTCCACATGTGCCTTTTATTCGCAGCACTGGTCTCTTATAATCTAGTCTCTATAAAGACGGTGGTCTGTTATTAGTGTTAACATGTAGAATACATTTTGTTTTCCAGCTGTTCTCTGTGACCTACATGTTTGTTTCTTTTCTGTTTTCTTTCTGTGACCTGCATTTTCTATCATCCTTCATCAAAGAGAATGGTATTATCCTGTTTCACCTAAGATGGGTCATTTGTGTTTTAGGACATGAGCTGAAAACAAAATTCATTATGTCACGATCCTCTGAGAACTCTTGTGCTTCTCCTTACACCTCACACACATCCACTTCAGATGTTGGCTGTCATCCCTCATTGTTGAAGAATGAATGTATGCTGTGCCTCCTAAAATGACGACGCTCACTAAAGTCACAGAAGGAGTTGGCATTAGGGGCGGTGCTCTAAGGTAGTATAAGGAAAGGACCCTTATACTTAAACTGACATTTACAGATAACTTATTTGTTAGAAATCATTTAAAAAATCAATATTCAATTAACTCCATCAATCTTTAGACTCTTATTGGGGAGACTCTTACTACCCAACGGAGATTTCTGTGATGATGAACTGTCCTACAGTCTACTCTGTGCATTTGGTAGACACTAACCATGTGTGGCTTCATACATGACGAAAGTGACTGAGGAACTAAATTCTTATTTAATTTTAATTAAAATTTAAATAACCGCATAAGGCTCTGGGCTATGTTACTGGACAGTTCAACACTAAAGGATTTATAAATTGTTTCAACAAACTCTCAATTTACGGAGCTTATGTATTTGTCTACCTTAAGTACTATGAAGGATTCTCAATTATAGATATATATGAGGTATTAAAAATCTTTATTGGATATATTTATTCATTTTCTTACAATTGCCACAGAGGTGGCCATTGCACTTTTTCAATGATACATGAAGGAATTTTTTCAGCTCATATTTTACCAAATATATGTTCTATGAGATATATTAGTTTTAAAGAAATGAATGTCAGTAAAACTTTTCCTTATAAAACACAATGTAATTTTTACATGTAAAAAAACACTTTTTGTGTTTTTACTAGTGGCATATGTAAATGGAAAACAAAGTCACAAAACAAGTCAATTTGAAATACTGATACATGCATTAAAGCATATTTCTATTAATCATGCTATAGTAGTATGCAATTGCTATCATTGAAATTTAATGTCTTTTGTCTTACAGTCTTAGGATTTATACTTACGATAATAGTCAAAGTGTACTGTATCTAGATCACATGTAGCATGCAGACTAATTTTTCATGAATCAATGGATTAAAAAAAAAAGTTGCTAAAGTGAAAGACAAACATTCAGACCTCAAACGGCATTTTCAAAGGAAATGTCAGCATAAATTAAACTTAAGGGCCTGATCAATATCGACATTTTTCTCTGTAGGAATGTGTTACTAATTGATAGACAGTCATATGTCAGAGAGAGGGGAGCCAAACACAACCATTATTAGCATAAGATTCTTTAAACACAATGGCTCAGGAGGGGCTGATGGGCCTGTTAATACATTCTGCCTGTTCCTCCCTCCCTGAGCCAACCTGGAAGATCCCATCCTCTGGGAAGTTGGGATCTGCAGTCTCTACTAGCCCAAGAGTAAGAAGAAATTAAAAAAAAAGAAAAGTCACAAGATGTATGGTCTTTAAACAGAGCAGATCCATGGGCCCAGGAGAACATGGACCCAAGTCTGTGGCCGCTAAGTAGGTGTCTCCTTCCTCCATTTTGGGGAAAAATGACTAAAGAACAGGTACAAGACTAGGAACAATTATACTAGAGACATCCTTGTACATGAGAATCAGAGAATGTTATGGGTTAAATTATATACCCCACCCCCGAAAAAGATATGTTGAAGTTCTAACCTCTAGTACCTCAGAATATAACCCTCTTTGGAAATAGGAATCTTTTTAGAGGCAGTCAATTTAAAGTGTGGTCATTAGGGTGTGTCCTAATCCAATATTACTGGGTCCTTAGAAAAATGGGAAATTTGGACACAGAAACAGACATACAGAGGGAAGAATGTCATGTGAAGACTTAAGTTTATGCTGCCACAAACCAAGGTATGTCTGGGGCTGCCAGAAGCTGGAAGGGGCGAGGAAGGACCCTTGCCTTGCAACCTCAGAGGGAGCATGGCACTGCCGACACCTTGAGAGTGGATTTCTAGCCTCCAGCCACCAGAACTGTGAGATCATAAATTATTTGTCCCAGAAGCCCATGGAAACTAATAAAGAAGTCAAGGAGAACTTCCCTCTGACCAAAGTAAAAAAAATCATACTTTTTGATGAATGAACAAAACGTGACCCAACCTGTTCAAGATGCAAAGATTAAAGGCTTTTGGAAGAACCTCAATCAAAGGCAGAGTTCAAAAAAAAAAAAAAGTCACTCTGACTTACTTTGATTCTTTCCTTGCTGTCATGCTTTTATAAAGCTTGAAAGGGGTCTCAATGGATGTAGCTTGGTCTTTTGCCTACCTATGATTTAACCGTTCTGCTTACATGTTTACTCTTGGAAATGCTAAAAGGAGTAAGGCTACCAGAGTGACACAGACTCACTGATTATATGCTTGGGGTATTTCAGGTACAGTTGAATCATGCTATTCTAGCCTATGGTTGGTGTCTAAAGAGATGCTTGGCAGAACAAAAAATGTGTCTTCTACTTACACTATCTCATGAAATCAGGGAACCAAGATGTAGAAATGGAAGGAGTTTAGAGGAACTGTGGGGATTTTAGCAGCCATAAATTATGAATAGTCTCTAGTGTCTCACATAGTAAAGTATATTCTGTTTACCTCATGTCACTTTCTACTTACGGGGCCATTTCTTTAGCTAATCATAGTTAAACTAAAAAGAGTCTTTGTCAGCACAAGTTGTCTCCACTTTCTAACCTCCAATTGCTGCACAACTGAACGTAATCTGGTCTGTGCCACCACCACTTCATTGAATCTATTTGTCAAAATCACCAATTATTTCAAAATTGTCAAGTAGTCTTCCTTATGGTGGCCAATACAATATGGTAGGATCTAGCTCCCGATTAAATTTCCAACCTCATTTCATTCCACCTTCTTTCTCACCCCTTCAAATCAAACACATGGGATTCCTTCAGTCTGTTTTCTCTAACACACCCAAATCTCTTCTTCTTTCTCTCTAGACTGGACTTTACACGGAGGCTCTTTCTCAAACTTCAGATTCAGCTTATATGTCAGTCACCACAGTGAGTCCTTCCTAATCACCATAGAAAAATTTAGACCATTTTGGTTTCTCCTTATCTATCATTGTTCTTTAATCATTGCTTTCAGTGTGTTTACCACAACCTGAAGCTGTTATTTTATTTGTTTTCTTATTTGTATTTTATAACTATTATGCTGTAAACCACACAAGTACGGACATATATTCTTTCCCAAAACGATATCACCCTACTTCTTATTGGATGGTACATGATATAGTAATAAATGTTTTTTAAATAAATAAATGTCCTTTTCTTCTAGCTGCCATTAATATATTTCAGTTCCATCAAATGCCATCTCTGTGTTGCTAAATTACAAATTTCAGATTTACAGCAGAGAGAGTTCTAGCCAGCTCATTATCAGTCTGCATGGTCAAGGGGCACGGTTCACATGAAGGGGATAAGACTCTCCGTTATGCGTTAGGTTCTTCTGGGGAAGAAATATTCCTAGCTACAACGTGTCCACAAGACTATTTACCACCTAAGACCAAATAAAACTTGGAAATTTACTATAAGAGAAGATTAAATATAGACAGTGACTGCTGCCTTTAAAAATGAGTATCTGGACAATGTTTTTCTAAATATTAAGAACCATATGATGAATAGAAGTAACATTCCTGAAAAGGTATGTAACTTCCTTTATTTTCTAAAGCTTTGTATCCTACTGATGGTGGTGCAGGTGGGATTCGTGGGGGATGGAGAAGAATTACATGAAGGGAAGGGAACATATCTGAGAGCAAACAGGCTCAGCACACTTAGTAGGAAACAGAACAGAAGCTCTTTCTGTTTGCAGGTTCCCTGTAACTAACAGGCTTGGAGTTTTTGCCTTTTTCCTGATCCTCCCACCAACACACAGAGTCACATCTAAGTTTGTGGGCACACATGTGCCATGTTATGAAGGACCCAGAGAGCATTTGCCTTCATTCTTTTCCCTCTAAATCGCTTCCTCCATTCACCAGCTGGAAAGATTGCTCTGGGTTTCCCTAAATAGTGGAGACTCCCTCATACATCATATCCCATAATATAATGACACATGGATGAAATAAATATACGTATAGGCATAGTTCTAAGTATAGGTAGACGTGTATTTAGAAAATTGCTCAATTTCTCTTTTAACAACACTTGACCCATACTAAAGGCTCAGAAATGGTTTCACTTTAAATTTCTATTTTCAAAATGAACACTTTTATTTTCACTGTTTTTATCTCTGCATTCCAGTGCTTCACAAGTCAGGGACTATTTCTAATCAAATATGGATATTCTATAAAAATATGTAAAATGTATATTAATATAGTTAAAGTTTGTTACCTTTTAATATGCATATTGTAATTTTTTAAATTACAAAAGTTGATTTTTATCTTTGAATTTATTTTTCATTGAAATAAAACAGCTTTTAAAATGTGTTTGTTCTATTGCAAGGTAAATAAAAAACCATGAATCAGTCACCTTTTTTGTCGTTACAATGCATGTATCTGTTAGACCGTATTTTTGCTACTGACGTAAATCCACTGCTCACTGTAACTTACATATCCTGAGGGCATACTATCTATAAGATTTTGTTTTTCAAAGTGGATTTTGGGCAAACTTTTTCTGTGTGTGTCTGCATAAGCTGCCCTATGGTCAGACTAGAGATATAACAGATAACTAACATATTTCCCCACCTCTACACCTTTATTCTTCCCAGTCCCTACACCCTGAATGACCTACCCAGCAAGACCAGTTCTAACTGACACTTAACATAATCTAATAACCATTCATGGATCCTTCTGGCTAGACGTTTCCTTTTCTTTCACTGAATTCTTTACAATGCTTTACATTATTCATATGCTTTATCTGCATGGCTTTGCAATATATTTAAATTTTACTCCCATCATTTCAGTAATAACATCTAAATGGAGCAAATGACTTCACAGTTTTCAGAGTGCCCAGCAAAGAACACATACTAAATGTTATATTTAATGAATTATAGGTTAAGGTACATATTTAAAAGTCACAATGTTTTTCCATTACATATTAACAGGGATAAAAATTATTTCAAATAATATCTTTAGTTTCTTTTACCTGCCAATTATTATTTCTAACCCTACCGTTATAAAATAGTTTAATCATTAAATTTTTAGTTTTCAAATTATTAGGAAAGATCTCAAGTGAAAGGAATTGTTGGGAAAACTGCATTCTAAAGATACTTATTTTGTTTTTAGCAATTGTTTGTTTAGAATATATTTATTAAGTTGAGTTCTAACTTACATTTAAAACTCGAAATAATTGAAAAATAACTTGGGTTGCTTTATCTCGAAGCATCTTCAAGTACATTTTCTATTTGGTCTCTTGAAATGGCAATAGTCAAATGTTAAAATATGCCTTCTTTTTGTTGGAAATAGTATGTATTGAAGACTGACACAGGGAAAAAAAATCCAAAAATCTATATTGAATTAACATCTGTTCTGAAAATCTTATCTAAGAGAAACCTAACAGAGGTCAAATTTATAAACAAAAGGCATTTCCAGACCTCGAAGTTATAGTTGCTTTTAAGATCAGTAAAGCAAGGATTTAACCTTGCCACCACTGCAGTTTAAGTTATATAATTACATTCTTCAGAGTCGACATTTTCACCTTGGTAGGCATAATAAGGCCATGCAGATGCAGGCTAAACTCAGTAATCTCAGCCTCCTGCTTCCTCTCACGTTGATGATAATAAGATAGGGCAGTGGAGCATGCAAGAGCCTCCATTTAATTGTCAGTACAGTCTTTCATTTAAACAACAAAATAGTTAGCAGTAAGCTTATAAATGTGGAAAGCATGCAAACTAGAAAGGGTATGCCTGCTACCTTTAAAAACACCTCACGTAGAAAAGGCCAAGCATTTAAAATGTGTTTCGACTACCCTTTAAAGAAGTCAGAACCAATAGAAAATACATGCCTGGAAAAGAAAACTGGACCTTTCTTTATAGAGAATGAAAACAGTTTGCTAAACCACCTTTAAATGCACAAATCTTTAAATGTTGAATATGGAGAAATTGTGAGAAATCATTTAAACTTGAAATCAACTTGCACTACTCTATGCAGACTGCCTTTTGTGTTTTGGATAGAACTGGGCTTCATTTTTAGTATACTACCACTGGTAAAATGAATCTTGAAAGATCAGCTATTGTTAATATTAAGAATATAATCATGGCTCTAAATTTTTTTATTTTTTAAATGGATAGTCTATTTCTTTTTTTCAAATTCAAGAAGAAGAAAAAAAAAAAAAGGTCTCCACTTGGCAATCCTGTACCATTTCCCATTTCCCCCTACTTACCAAACCAACATGTAACCTTTAAAAAAAAATTACTTTCTCATCTAAACTTTAGGAAAATACAAGAACAAATTTACTCTTACTTAAATATTTTTATATGTTCTAAAACATTTTATGAAATCATACAGAAATCTGCACATCAACACACATAATATGTCTAGAATATCACTTAAAAATCAATCAAAACATTAGGAATAGGGAGTAGTCTGCTATCACCGGCTTCACTTAATGGACTAGGACTTCATCAGTTTCTTTTCCTGGTTCTGTCCTCTTCATCTCCATGGAGCCGGCTGGCACTTTATCTAGAGTCATAAAACCCCCACCCCTGGGCTGTGTGCATGCCTGGAGCATACTGACACCTTAACACCCCCCACCCCAGTGCAGGACCCTGGGTCTACCTTCATTTCTGCAACATATAAAACATCTTCCCTTGATGTGTGTTGACCCTAACAGAACTCACCACCCCAGGAGACAGCCTGTCTCACAACACCCTAGGTGGACTGGCCTCACATCCTGCCCTTATCAAAGTCATAAAATAAAACCTATAGTTCCGAGAAATTCCTGGCAGATCTTACAACCAATAAGGTACCTGTGCACGAACTGATCATGCAGCCCCTACTCCTCGTGTGCACAGCCCCCTCCCCACCCTACATGCCCACCCTCCGTGCTCAAGCAGGCAGCTCTCACCTGTGTGGCCTGCTGTTCCTTACAGCAGCGTAACTATTAAACTTTCCTAAACTCTTCTCGGTCTCTGGTAATTCCTTACCAGCCCACTCACCAGTCTGCCCTTGTGCCCACAACCATCTCCTCATTCTCGAAATACTGGAAAGCCCAAACTTCAGCCTGGGGACCACCTCTCTTTCTCTATCGTACTCCCTCTGTGATCTCATCTAGGTACTGATGACGCACCTCTTTAGATTGCCTGATGAGTTCTTCCTAATGAAATCTTTGCGTACTTGAAACTTCCAAGTTTCAAAGTTTAGCCTGCACTCTACTAAGCTGACATTCTCCTCCAAACCAACACCACTTCTAGCTTTATCCACTTCAGTTTGTACCAACTCAATTCTTCCTGCTACTTAGGCCTCAGACCTTGCCTTGATCCTTGCTGCCTCTTTCTCTCCTGTACCATACACTTGCCTGCTTTCCTTGGCGCCTGTTACTTCTCTGACGTCATCTCCTTCTAAGCTCCCAACGCTCAGCCGTCACTCTGCTCCGGCCACGACGGCTTTCCCACTGTTTCTGTACTCCAGGCACCTCCCCACCTCAAGGCCTTGACCACTGAAATCCCCTCTGCTTGGAATACTCCTTACCCAGACATCTAACACACAAACCTATTTCACGTTGCTCAGGTCTTCATGTAACTTCTGCAGGCTATCCTTATACAGGTACCCAGAATTTAGCCATCTGTCATGTTTTCATCACACTTCGGTGTTATGTAATACCCTCCAAATTAGAGCACCGTTCCTACTCCTGACTGCCTTTCATGTATTTTCAACAGAGCAATTCAAGTGGTTTTGTAAAGATGTAAGTCAGATTAGAGTAGCAAAACAGAAGTCAAAGTTCTTTCTATGAATTACAAGGTCCTCTATAATTTGGCTCCTAGGATTCGTCACTCTGTCAGTCTCCTTGTCTCCTAAACACTCCAGATATGATCTCCTTCATCTCAGAACATTTATGATTGCTGTTTGCTCTGTCTGAAATTTCTTTTCTCAGCAACTTTGGGCTTTTACATATTTTGATGACACATACATATAACTTTTTGTCTCCAGCACTGAAATGGATTCTCATTATGGCATAATTTTATCTTTTTCCCAGCTCACACAGTATTTCCAGTGTCAAGAACAATGTCTGACTACTAGTTGACATTCAATAAAAATTTATTGAATCAAGGGTTTTATATAGGAATGTGTTTCCATGTATATGAAAAAAATACGTGTTTGATAGTTAACCTGCAGAACTGACAAAACATTTTGCTTTTTAATAAAGGTCTTCCATAAAGATTCACCTCCATTTTGTTAAACCAGTAAGAAAAAGCAAAAATCTATTCTGAAAAAATCTAGTCCTCACATCAAAAAGAAAAGGCAGGTTTTAACATGCAAACCTATGAAAGGCTTATGTTATCCTAGAGGCTGATTCAAAGGGCTTTAGAACTGCGCCACTGTTATTCTGTATATTTAATTAGCTTTACACCCAATACAAAATTTCCAAAAAAGTTTAACTGACAAATACCATTTGTAAGATATTGCAAAAATGCAGAACTAAGATACTTGTTTCTTTCCCTTAATCATTTATGAAAAATCGCCTAAAACAATGACCTTTTGTTGTTTATTTTTTATGTCTTTACAGAAATGCTTTATGAAACACTGACAAAAAAAAAAGAATTTTGAAAAGGTCAGTGACGTATAGCAACACTTTTGCTGCCTAATTAACAGAACTTTCATTTTATATCTTGATGGGATATCTTGGCTGCTGGTTGGTAATAACAACATGCTGAGATTAGAAAACAGTCAAAAGGAAGTTTTGTTCCAATACGAGACACGATTGATCATTTTGATCTGTCAACATAGTAACTGAGTTCATTAGACTTTGACAATTATTTGATGCTACTTAAATCTTAGCAGCTATTGAATAGCCATGATACTAGCATTAATTGAATAATAAATGAGGAAATAAGTTTGCAAATTTCTGAAACTATGTTGCACAGAGATTATTCATCTAGCAGTGTAGCCTTTCTCCTCAATTGTATTTCTCTTCAAATTAAGCAGTATCAACTTAAGAGAACTGTGTCAAGATAATACATACAAACACAAAAGCGTGAAGAGCCGAGTCACAGCCTGGTGGCCTCAGAATAAATTCAGTGGACAGAATGACTACATAGCAGATAATGGTTAATAAATGAACAGTTAAAGATTAGGACACATCACATAAAAATGTAGCCTTGTGGTTTCTACTGAGAAAAGAAAATGCTCGAAAACAGATCCTTACTCTCTTATGGTGACAGTTGGCTGAGGCCCCATCCGATTTGGAGCTTCACTGCTCAGCTCACAACAGCCCCCCTTGCCCCACTAATCCTGCAACAGTGACCACAACTGTCCTTCTTAAATCCATCATCTCACCTGGTTTACTGTATTCCTCATGGTAGAGAAAAAAGAACAATATATTTTACTCGTATATTTGTTTAAAGAGAATTAGATAACCAAATGAGACAAAGACAGATACATTAGTATAGCCACAAGTTAAAAAAATAAAAGTAGGAAGTTGAGAACTTGTGTTTATCTGCAAATATGAACTATAAAAACTTTTCAAAATATGCACACAAAAATGTGCTGTACCAAAGTAATATACTATATTTATACACATAAATATAAATAATAATCATTATGAAAAATAATATAATATCTAGAAAGTAAGTATGACTAAAATTTGTTACACTAAGAAAGGATAAAAACTTCAATTAGATTTTTATAGGCACATTTACTTGAAATTTAACATTGTAGCCAATGGGGACACATATCCAGTATATCTGCTGCCCTCTTTTCCTGCCCTTCATTGCCAGCAAGGTTACTCCCTGGAACTTCTCCCTCAGGTAATAGTGTATGTCCCACTCTGATATAAGTCCAAGGAACTGAACCTTATATAATTTAATAGTGTTATTTTAAATAAAATAATACAACGTTATAGATACAAAATTAGAAACAAAATATTTAATAACAAAATAACTCACAAATTTTAAATTTCAAAAGTTTGATAATTCTATATACAACATAAAAATCCAGAAAATGATATTTGTGTTACCTGCCTAACTTATCTCCATAATATTTTTTCCTTTTTTTATCTTTTTTTGGCTATGTACTACAAGTGTCTTCACTATTTCTAACAGTGAATTATTTTAAAATCAGGAAATACAGTCTGTAATAAATGAAATAACCTTAGACTCATATTTTCTTTGTTTCCAAGTTCTAGAGAATCTTCTCTCAAAACAGAAAATAAAAACAATTGATCTGATAATTGAATGACGTGAGCCCTACAAGAGCCCTTTCTTCCTGACTCAAGGAAGTTTCCAGATTCTAGTGCAGGAGGAGGAATCTAGAGAGAATGTACAGGGATCTCTGAGTTGAGAAGAGAAAGGGTACAATTTTCAAAGAGGAAAGCTGCCATTTCCAGGGCAGAGTACCACAGTGGAGGGAACTACATGAAGAAGAGCTCCAGAGCAAAGGTGCAGGACGTTAATCCATGCATGCGTAGGGTAAAACTAACAGACTGAGGAAAAGGACTGTCAGCAAGTAATAAGCTAACTAATTTCCAGCGTTTACACAGGGCTAGAAGGCCTTCATGTTTTGACCATACAAACCAGAGGGATTTCACTGAGTGACAGAAGGATTCAATAGAAACTGCAGAAGATTTATGGCATAGTAATTGGACTAACTTACCCCTAGAGAAAAGTCTGCTCTGGATAGACACTAAAGAACTTAAAAACAAGTCTGCAATGGATAAAACTTAATCCCAAAATATTCAACTGCCTGCAAACGTAAACTCTGGCCCTCTTTAAAGAAAAAACCTAGGCACACAAAAACACAGTATTCATCATGTCAAGATCTAATTATATATTATTAAACATGCAAAGAAACAGGAAGATGGTAGGTAAGTTTCAAAAATAGTTATAATAAATATACTCAACAGTATAAGGGAAATGATGAGCATAACGTGGAGAAGAATGAAAGACATTCAAGAGAACCAAACAGATTTTTACAGTCAAAATTTATAGTCAGAGATAAAATATTTGTTCAACGAGATTAACATCAGATCAGTGAACTTGAAGACACAGCAAAAGAAAGTATTCAAAATGAAAACACCATGGGGAAAAATGTCCTAAATGTTAATAAAGCCTCAGTGACATAAGGTCAATAGCAACTGTCTAACATAAGTGAAATTGGAGACTTTGAAGGCCAGAAATAGGGAAATTTTATATATATAAAATAATATATATATGATATGTAGCATATATAAATATATTCATATAAATAAATTATATATTATATATAAAATATATATTTAGATATACATTTTTAATGATGGACTACATGTTACTAAATTTGATGAAAACCCAAACTTCCTAAGATGGTCAGCAAATCTTAAGTAATGTAAAAAGAAAATCAAATCAAGTTATAATACTAATCAAATTACAGTAAAACCACAGAAAAGAAAAAAATCTTAAAAGTTAGAAAAAAAGATTAAATACCAGGAAACAAAGACTAATATGACCAAAGTCCTCTTGTATGAATGTAAGACACCAGCTCCCTACTCCACTGAAAAAAAAATCTCTATGGTGTTGGGGAAGGAGAAAGGGGCAATTCTCCAATTTAAAATTATACAGCCAGCAAAAATATTTTGCACAAAATAAATCAAAATAAATATCATTTCAAACAAAATCAAAAATAAAACATCTAAAATATTTATCACCATTTTGCTATCACCATGGTACTATGTGGAATCAGCACCTAACACCGCAATGAAGAGTAACAGAATTAATAAACATGTGAAGAAATATAATTTTTCCTTCTAAATATTTCATCAAAAAATTATTTTTGCTTTGAAGAATCAATTTTTATGTATGACAACGTATTATATCATTTAAAACATATTCTGAGATAAAATTACTAAACAACAGTACAAGGGACAAAAGGGAAGGAAAGAATACTTGCATAAGGAAGGTATACTGTTACGTTAAAGATAAATGTTGCAGTGGGAGATCAAGATGGCAGAGTAGAAAGACACTGAACTTTCTTATGCCCATGAACACATCAAAAATACATCCACATGTGGAGTAATTCTTGCTAAAAACATGGTCTTAAATAAAAATCTAAAGAAGGTGTGAAGATAGGGGCAAAAGGGACAAAATGTGGAACAAACAGAAACCAAATAGCAAAATGGTAGATTCAAAGCCAACCACACCAATAACTGCATTAAGTATAAAAATTTTAAACACAGTTAAATGGCACAGATTGTCAGACTGAATAGAAGAAGGAAGAGCGGTAGAAATGAGAAGAAAAGGAAAAGGAAGAAAATAAAGGAAGAAAGCAGAGAAAAGAGAGAAAACCAAACTGTTAACCAGGTATATGTTACAGATATGTTTAAAGAAAAAGGTTGGAAAAATGTATACCATGTAAACATTTGTCAAAAGAGGCTAAAGTATTATCAGTGGACACTAAAAAAGTACATATAGGCAATCTCATTATTTGCAGTAACTGTGTTCTACAAAGCTACCACCAATACTGAATTAATGAATAATGAACCATTGCTCCTAAGGAAATTTTTATATATATATATACCCTGCACACAAACATCTCACATAGATTACAATCTTAAATTCTAAAAAATCAACATTTGACTTTTAGTTTTTATTTTCTTCACAGAAAAGAAGGTTCAGAATCCTTAAGAACCTTGCCTGAGGCTGTCCACTAAATGGTGTCAGGGTTGGGACTCAAATCCTATCCAACTGGTCCCAGTGCTAGAGCTTCTTGAATTACACTGCCTTGTCCTCTATCATCTCCATCCCCTGGTTATCTCCGTGTGAAAGATGAAACAAGAAGGCAGATGTCACCTTGTTCAATGATAGCTGGGAATGTGAGTATCAGTCAACTCAATTCTTTTGCAGCTCATGTCTGCCAATGACTGAGAAAGCCCCTAAGTATTGATCTTGAGGTTAAAATAAATTGTAGGGAGTATTTTGTAAATACAACATACACACATAATATGGACCAACTGTATTAATACTTAGAAAGGGGGACATATATAATAATAAAAGGAGCAATTTATTAAAAAGATGGCAATCCTAAGTGCATGCACCTGATAAAAATTCAAATCACATAAAATAAAAAGACAGAACCAATGGGAGAAATAGACAAATCCATTATTAGGAATGATTAAGTACTCCTCTCTCAGTAATTTACAGATTAATTAAATCAAAATAAAGAGATAAACATCTTGAAGAAACCTACCGTTCAATTTGACCTTATCTCCAATCTACCCAATAAAAAACTTTATGTTTCTATGGTTATCTTAACTACTTTTTTGATAATAATCAATGGAATTTAGTTTTCCTGGAATTGAAAGGCAGTGGAAACCCAATGAAAACTGGACAATTATGTTTATTGGAAGGTGATATTTGTTGTTTGTAGACTCAGAAATACCTTCCTTAAAGTCATTACTCTGGATATTGATATGGACCTCAGACACAGAAATGGATACATAGAATGCAACAGCCATGCAGAACTATTTTCAGGATAAATAACTTACAGAATTACATTCTAAATTGAAGTATTCATCTATAAAGGTACTTTATAGATGAAGTACTCATCTATAAAGGTCTGATTTGTTTATTTTTGTTTTTACTTCTCCTAAGCTTTTGCACAGCAAAGGAAACCATAAGCAAAACAAAAAGACAATCCACAGAGTGGGAGGAAATATTTGCAAATGATGTGACTGACAAGGGCTTAATTTCTAGAATATATAAACAGCTCATACAACTTAACAAAAAAACAAACAACGCAATCCAAAAATGAGCAAAAGACCTAAGTAAATAATGCTCCAAAGAAGACATACAAATGGCCAATAGGCACATCGAAAAATGCTCAGTAGTACGAATTATCAGAGAAATACAAATCAAAGCTACAATGAGGTATCACCTCACACCAGTCAGAATGGCCATCATTCAGAAGTTCACAAATGATAAATGCTGGACAGTGTGGAGAAAAGGGAACCCTCCTACACTGTTGGTGGGAATGTAGTTTGGTGCAGCCACTATGGAAAACAGTATGGAGATTCCTCAAAAAAACAAAAATAGAGTTACCATATGATCCAGCAATCCCACTCCTGGGCATATATCCGGAGGGAACTCTTAATTTGAAAAGATACACGCACCCCAGCGCTCACAGCAGCACTAAATACAATAGCCAAGACATGGAAACAACCTAAATGTCCAACAGATGACTGGATAAAATACCACAACTTTTTATACAATGGTATACTACTCAGCCATAAAAACGAATAAAATAATGCCATTTGCAGCAACATGGATGGACTTAGAGATTGTCATTCTAAGTGAAGTAAGCCAGAAAGAGACAGAAAAATACCACAGGATATCACTTATATGTAGAATCTAAAAAAAGAAAAAAAGATACTAATGAACTCATCTACAAAACAGAAATGGACTTGCAGACATAGTAAACAATCTTATAGTTACTGGGAGAAAGGGGATGGGGAAGGGATAAATTTAGGAGTTAGAAATTTGCAAATGTTAGCCACTATATATAAAAGTAGATTAAAAAATTTCTTCTGTATAGCACAGGAACTATATTCAATATCTTGTAATAATCTTTAATGAAAAAGAATATGAAACTGAATATATGTATGTATATGCATGACTGGGACATTGTACGGTACACTGGAAATTGACACATTATAACTGACTATACTTCAATTAAAAAAAAAAGTAGGTTATTTTTCTTGAGATTAAAAAGAGAAAGGGACCATAAAAGGTCTGCTTTTATTTTCCTGGTACACTAACAAAACAAATCCATTTCTCCTATGGTGTTGTCTGCCTATTTATCTCAACAGAACACATTAAAAATATTCAGATGAAAAGAAGTGGGAAATAGGAAGAGCAAAGCAATAACTAGGGAGAAAGAAACAAGGAGGAGCTAATTTTTATGTACATTTTATCCACATTACTGAATTCTACTTTGATAGCTATTCTAATTGTATTTTCTTGTATGTCTGCTAATTTACCCTACTTGTTACAATCCCAGTACTATCATAATTCTTTCTCTTGTGTGATGTGAAATAGTTCTTACAAAAAACTTTGTAAGACTACATGATCTTCAATATCCTTTATACCATTTTCTTAGTAATAAAAACCTTGAAAAGTAACTAGGGACCTGAAACCCCAGCTAGAGGCTACAATTCTCAGCACCTCCAGCAGCTATGGGAGGATTAATCCCTGTAACTACATTCTCCTAATGGGATGTGAGAAACAGAAAAGATGCATGCGATTTCCCTTGTGCCTCTAATGGGAAAGAGCATACATTCCTCTTACTCCACGTTCCCTTTTTTTCCTTTGACTGAAGACATTATCACTGACCATATGAATCTTCACAGCATGTTAGGGAAGTTAAAACTACAGATTAGAAAGAGCTGGAGTACATCATGAATACCCCCTTATCACCATGGACTCCTTACTCTGGCCCATGTTATATAGTAGAGAAATGAAAATGAAATTTCTATCTTCTATAATTTTTGTTTGTAATTTTTTGTTGTTATAGCAACCAGACCTAAATCTTACCAACAAATGATAAACCACCCTTCTTTGCTAGATTCAAATTTCACTTTTAAAACTATTTGTTATTAAGCAGTTCAATTTCAGATTAAACCATATTAGTATGCCCAGTATAATTTATTTTAAATCACATGGTTATTTGGTAGGAGACAGACTTGTTTTGGAAAATTATTTAAAACAAGTTGGGGATCTGTGCGATTTGTGTTATCTTACTATCATTAGCCATTCTATTGTCCAGTGCCATTTTATTATACAAATTACTTTCTGATGTCTTGACATAATTTGTACATTGATGTTCATAGGAACAAAACCATTTGAGTAAAATAAAATACTGCTTGTGATGTTTGGTTTTTCATTTGATAAATTCACAATTACATAGGCTTTTAAAATTCTCTTTAGAAATCTACCACTACCATTAATAATATTTTCATAAAATGTGATTTGCTAATGTAAAAGAAAAACAGGAAAGATAATATTTCAATAAGCTCTAAGACTCAAATATTATATCAACACAGTAATGCTTTCACATGTTACTGAACAAATACTATTTTTACATGATGACAGCATGTTAGGCAGTTATTCCCTGAGTCATGCCAAGTACTTAATTGCTAGTCTTGTTCATTTGGACAGTCATGAGCTTTCTTATCAAATTTAACTGAAGCTGGAATATTCATGCAAGTAGTTTTTGAATAAACATAAATTTCTTTATCATAGGGATACTTAAAAGCACAAGGTTGTGTGATATTTTTCATTACATGTATTTAGCAAACTTCTCTGGAATATTTTTGCAATTTAAATTATTGGCATTAGTCTATAGGGTTTTGCTTTTCTTTTTAAATTATTGTCTTTCTCAGTTATACAATTAATTCTCATTTTAAAATTAAAAAAATGTGAGTATAAACATTTTTAGTTAAATTTTAGATTCTTTTACTTTTTACCTCCACTAAGCTATGTTCTATTTAAATTTTAGATAATCTTTCAGAATTTTAATATATTTAAGAGTTAATTTATAAATACTAATTTAGATAGAAAAAGACTAACAATGTATATCTATAATTTCCTATGAGTAATCTATACTCACTTAAAATAGGTTTGGGGAAAATTTTTATGTTTAAATTGATTATTCTTCAATTTTCAAATGGATAAATAAGTCTTTGTAACAGATTCTTACATTTTTACCACTTATTGGGTACTGCAATGAATATCTTTGTATTTCTATCTTTGGAGAAAGTACAAGTATTGTTGTAGGGTAAATTCCTACAAGTTCAATGGACACATTTTAAATGTTGATGGACATTAGCCAAAAACTGTGGAAAACTGCATTTATTTAAAATTTCAAACTTACACAAAAGCGTCCATTTTCCATACTTACACTATTTAGTCCAAACTTTATTGTATCACTTCATCTTTCTAGTGTCTTTACTTGACATAATGACCTTTTAATTATTCTCATTTCAATTTCATGCTCCTTATATTACTCTAGCTTTCTAGAGTATCTAATTTTTATTCAGTCTAAATCAAAGTTTGAAGTAACTTTTAAAAAAAATTTTTAATAAAAATGTGCATTTTCCTTTTGAGGTCAGAATTCAAGCATTAAATATCTGACTTTTTGATCTTTCTGAAATTTTGGCAGAACTTAAACTTTATAGTATCTTCTGTTTATTGTTTTATTCATTTTCTATTCTTATTGTATCAAGTAATTGTGATTTTTCTAGAAAATTGTCCATCTATTTTTAACTTATTGCCATAGATATACACATAATATTTTATAATTATTTTAGTATTTTCATTGTGATTATATTATTTTTCTAATTCTGATTTATATTGTCTTTTGTTTTTAATTTCAAACTTCTAGATCCTTGAAAGTCATTACTTGAAATTTAAGAAGTATTTTTAAAGAATTAGCTTATTAGTTATACACCAGAACATTGCTTATTGGTGGAATGCACTTTCTCTAGATAGTTACATGGCTTTTTCCAAATAGTTTGATTTCACTCCATGTATTCTGCTTTTTGAGATATTCACGATCACCTTTTTTTTTTTTTAAGTACAACTCTTTTTCCTAATTCTCTTTCCTACTTAACTTCTACACAACAATTATTGCTAATTTTCATAAAGTAATTGTCACTCTAAAATGTAAACATGATGAGAGCAGGAATTTTCTTTCTTCTATTCAAAGCTGTTTCCCAAAGCCCAGAAGAGTATGTGGCTTATGGTAGACAGCCTAAGAATATTTGCTGAGTAAATGGATGGTTTTGTTGAGTAATTGTTATTTCCTGGTTCATTAAATTAAATTTTCACCCCCAAAATACTTTAATTTGTGGTTGTTGATCACTTACTAGTAACAGTTCATTTATTCTGATTGTTTATTAAAATTATTGAAGCCATTTAAGTATCTGTATTTCCTCTAGACACTAGACTTAGTATCTTCTCTTATGGTTTTCTGTGAAATGTTTTCCATTTTATTATTTTCTAGATAATTTGGCATTTTAGTTCTGATCGTCCTTTTGATACTATTTCCTAATTTCTATAAAGTAATTTATAATTTGTTCCTGTTAAATAGTTATTTGGGAAAAACTTTGATTTTTCATGAAAATAATTTCTATGGCAAGTGTATTATTATTATTATTATTGACTCCTAGCATAATTTTATCACAATCAGAATATATAGCTTGTTAATTGCTATTTGGGATAACTTATTAATGATTTATTTCTGGTAAGTATATAATTAATTTTTATAAGTAGTCCACATACATAAAAAATAATTATTCCTGGGAGGGTTAAATAAGTTATGCATATACATGTCTCTGCATTTCTTGTCTATCTTCAGTCTGTTTTATCATACAGTCTGAAAGACATACAAACATTTTTTTCCACTATAATTGTCTAATTGTTATCATGTTGCTTGAACTTAAAAAAATAAAATCCTCTACTTCTAGGATTTTGCTATATAAGTTTAGGTGCCATTTTGCTTTGTTCATAGATATTAATGCGTGTTCTATCTTCTTCCTTAATTTTTTTAAACCTCCGTATCTCTTCCTATTTGGTTTTATTTAGTGTTTTTATACATGAAGTCTGTATTTTATTTTTGTGACTCCAGCTTTATTTTTGTTACATTTTCCCTGTATTTGTTCATTTGTTTGTTTAATATCACCCCTATTTTCCATCTTTTACCCCCATTTTCCTTCTTATGGGCAAAATAGAGCTTAATTTGCAATATAGAGCTTGATTTGCATTTTCACTAATCTGAGGATCTCATTCTGTCTATAGAGAGACAGATGTGAAAATTTAGTGAAATAATTAATATACAGAGTTTATTGCTTTTGTTTTAATTTATGTTTAACCTACCGTCTACTTTTCTGTAGTTACTCATTCTTTATTTTCCTTACTTTTACTGACTATACTGGTTATCTCCACAAAATAGGATTCTGAAACATATTTCAGCTCATATGTTTGAAGAATACTGGGATGTTTTAATCCCAGGAAGGAAACGGGAACTAATAATCTATTGTAGCATCAGAGTTACTCAAATTATCAACAGTAGTGGCATGGTATAAAGCACAGGTAGAGGAAAAAGCCTTTGGTGGTCAAGGACCTGTGGCACTCACTTGTTATGGGGAAAATAGAGATTATACAGATTATATCATCAGATGACTTCTTTTGACTATAACCGTGAATATATATGAATAAAAGATAAATTGCAGGCTATGGATTTCTGACTTCAAAACACAAATGAAAAATTAGAAGCCTTCAATGACAGATTTCAAGGGGTCCCTTGCTTCCTACAGTCAAAGGATCAAATCCAGGGCCTAGCTTAATTACCGTGAAGTTAAAATGTTAACTTTTACAGGTCTTTCACTCTAAGGTGACTGCCCTAGTAATAAAGGAGACTTAGTATGGGAATAGTTGGAATTACATATATTAAGAGCCGCTTTTAACCTGCCTTGCCAGTGGCGGCAGTTCATATCACCTCTTTTGAACAGTTTGCTTTCTTCCATACAAAACTTGTTTTATTGCTTTTTATTGCTTCACCAAGTACATTTTCCTCTCAAGAGGATTCAGATACTCATCAAGATCCAAATATATCATTGATACTGTTTCTAGCCTCATAACAGAAGTCCTAACATGTAGCAGAAAATGCCAACATAAAACAAGAGGTACCAGGTCCACACTGGAAGTGGTGAGCCTCAACAAAGAAATACACACGGAACTTATTAATATGTATCAACAGGAGTCTGGGGAGCTTCTATTAGAATGATTTCTAAGAGTATTAGACAAAAAAGGAGAAAATATAATCTTGATTTGGACTACATATATTGACATGAGATTTAGGATTTACTATATTGCCTCATGCACAAGAGAATGGTAGACAGTCGCTAGGTTGGCTAATCATAACCTGGACTTAAAAGTGGCCTAGAATCAATGGCATATTTTGGCATAAGCTGTATGAAAGAATTTGAAGGCTCAAAAATGCAGAAGTCTTGACAAAGACTATTACATTCAGTTGGATTAGCCACTCCTAACCACACCATCTGGGAGGACATGGAAAACACACCTTTTGCCAAGTGATTTATATATATATTAATTGTTAAGTAACTGAATGAGCATCTGCATTTTGAAAAGCTAAGAAGGGAGTTTACAGTTTAGAAAAGATTACTGTCGGGGAGACAAAAATGGGATTCATTTCCATTGTATCAGTGAGAATACTGCAAGCCCAAACTGGCAGAGGACAGGTGGTAACATTAATAATCAGAGAGACAGTGGGCACAATAATGTCAGTAAGATGGAATTACAAGCAAAGTGTCTGACCAGCAGGGAAGATGTGGTGAGACTGAAAAATAATTTCCATTCAGCTGACAGCTACACTAACAGCTATATTCTCTACGGAACAGAACAAAATATTGAGAATATCAATAATATCAGACAGGATCACTCCACAACCATGATAAAGTAAGACAAAAACAAGATCATACCAGCAACACATCTGAACATGGGCAATTTCAACTACATTATACAGCCACAAAATAAGAAATCATCTCCTCCTTCCATCCAACATGATTGGCTAGTGCTTCCAGTGAAAACTCTTATTATGCTTTGGTTCCAACTACTCGCTAGACAAAAATTATTAAGATAACCAATCAATTGTCTTGTCACCAACTCATTCTTACTAAGATGCTCCATATTTCCTATGGTATGTTCTCTTTTGTCACAGTGAGGTGATGAATCAAATTTGTTTAATTACAGTCATGCTCCTAGTGGTCTTTGGCCCAAAGCTTTATTGGGTAGAGTTTCCAACAAAATTCAGTTGGGATACTTAACACAGCTGACAGGGCCCCTCAACCTACCAACAGTAAACAACTAACAACATTTGAAGGTAATTAATGAAGTTTATATTAGTATGTCTCAGAGCATATTAAGTTGAACAAATTTAAGGAACTCTATTCTTAATTGTTAAAAATAGATAGGACATTAATCCAGTTCTGCAAATATCAAAAGGGCTAATCAACAGAATTAATCATAACCTTAAGATAGTCTTTAGGGATGGCCTGTGATGTGGATTTTTTCCCGGCCCTTTCCACTCTTTGTGTGATTGCTTAATAAAGAATGGTTCTGGCATGTAAACAAATGATAGGCTGGCAGATTGCTTCACTACATGAATTTCAGCATTTGGCCGAAAAACAGTAAGAGATTTTATATTAATTTTTAAAATACAGCTCAAGATAAAATAATGGCCACAAAAATAAAATAGTTTAATGGATCTGCTTTGGATCCCCTCCCTTAAGGGGCAACAAACAACAAAAAGAAAAAATTCTTCTTATAGGAAAACTTGCTGACATTATTAATAAAATGGCCAAAGGAAAATTGATATTATAGCTAGATAAAAAATAATAGAAGCTCCTAAAACTGAGGCAATATGAATGAATTCCAAGCAGAACTACAGTAGTTAAGGTCCATTGATTCTCTTACGGCAAGAATAACTTTTCTCCTATTCTTTACACCACCTCCTCTGAATCATAAGGATACCTCAGGTGGTTGAGATAAAAATGCTCCTGAAACACTCCCCTCACAAAACCTGTAACTGCAACCCTTAGCCCTCTCACTTGCCAACATGAAGTTCCTTCTCTGTAATACCACTCCAGAAAATTTCATAGAAAGAAAGAAACTTCTTTGGAAATATGAAAGTGAAATCAAAGCTCTTCAGAGGTTTTTTAGAAATACATGAGGACTCTTCCATACACGAATCATTAGTACATCAACTGGACCCAAACAGAAAAGACTGAGTCCATGGAGGAAGATTTCATTCAAACGGGACTTAAAATGCTTTTCATTAGAATTTTAATATTCTACGTGGCCTGCCAAAAAGCTTCATGGATTTCTAAGATATAAACAAGCTTGAAATCTTTCATGTTTTGGTAGATCCTAACCCAAATATAACTATGCCTTCAGTAGTTCCCGTGGCCACCTGCTTTTGGTGGACTGGTAGACTTTTGTTATTCCTCAGTTTTAATTTAGATCCATATAATCAGTATTCGTTTGCCTCCTCATAGAAGAATCAACAATATTCTTGGACTGAAATGCCTCTAGGGTTTACTGCACCCTCCCCTTTATTCTATCAATTCCTTAATCAAGATCTAAGAATCTAACATTCTCTTATGACTCTTCTTTAATATGATGCATGAATGACCTATTGCTAACTTCATAAAACAAGTTTTATTATGGTCTCTTTTTGTTAAATACTTTATTTCAGAAAGGATGGAAAACTCAAAAGAAAAATTGAAATTCTGCTAGAAAAAAAATCAGTTTGAAACATAGTATAATCCAAGAAGAAATATAATGTATAATCCTAAAAGATTATAAGCTATTCAAAATTTTTCTGGGTCAATGACAAAAAATTAACTTTGTAGATACTTAAGACTAGCTGATTAGTGCAGATGTTGAGTGTTAAATTTTTCTGAGGTCACATCCTCTTTATATAAGCCAATCATATTTTCTGTTAAAGAACCTCAACTCAAGAAAAATAAATAAGAAAAAGACTTTCATTTCGTAAAGAAGGTCCTACAATCAGTGGCATAGGCAGCATATTTGGCTCCTAAAAGGATCAAAAAAACCAAACCTCTAACCAAAAAAAAAAAAACCAAAAAACTAACCTCTAAAACAAAATTATCTTTAACAGCTATGGAGTAATAATGATAATAATGCACAAAAAAGTAATGTAGACAGTGATAATCCTATGCATAAATTTATACACGTAATAATGCCAGTAAAATTATGAAAACAAATATAAATAATGAAAATATTATTGAAAGAAAAAGTAATAACTATTCTTTTTTGCAAAGGGTAGAAGATGTATCTATATATTGGCCTGTTGCAGTAATGCATGAAAATATTAAATTTTTTTTTTACAACCTAACTTCTGCAAGCTTGTAAACAGCATTTTAAAAATTTTATTTGCAATAGACAATCAAGCCAGAGTAATCTATGTTTTCTCATTAATTGAAATATGTTTTATAAATTTTGTTTCTCAAAGATTTCTTCCATATAAAGCAACAGATATACAAATTGGTAAAGTCTCAAACATGGAAATAAATTTGTTGGTGTTTCTAAAAATTCTATTTAATAATAAATTCCTGAAACTGCAATATTCTCCATATTTGTGCTTCTTTGGGGTTACTTCTGGCAGTTTTCAAATATCTTCTACTCAAAATTTTCTACTCAAATGGATTTACGAGAAAATATATCATACATTTACATTTGATTAAAAAACTTCTGAAGATTCTTATTCTGCAAAAATAAGATTAAATGGCTGAGTAAGAATGAACTTTGATTAAAAATGAACATACATTTGATTAGCTGTTTTAGGACAAGTGTCCAGTGCTTGATGTAAATAATTGAAACATTCAAATACTAAAATTTGAATTTTTTTGGAAACTGTTAAGTCCATTTGAGTCTGTTTTTTATCTAAGTAAATTTTTCTTTCCTTATATGATATCATCATTTATCTAATGGTACTCTGGATAATTTCTGCACTCAAGAGACCATTTAAAACTTGTGTTTCACTGTGCATTATTCAAGATTAAGTATGGCTATTGACAAATATTACTTCTGTTAGACTTCAACTAAAATTTCACATCAGAAAAAAGATACCTCAGAAAAAAAATTTACATATAGCAGAGACTAAAATTGGAGCTGATTCTCTTGTGTCTACATTTTAAAATGGATCAGATGGGACTTCAAATACTGAAATGTTCAAAACCTATTTAAACATAGCTTTGTACTGAGCACTACCCCTCATCTGACAAAAATAATTTCACAGGTACCCCTACATTTTGCTGTAGCATTTTTCATTGATGAGGTAAAACTGAAAAGAATGACTTTTTTCCTTACAAAGGTAAAAAAAATCACAAAAGAAATACTCCAAAAGAGTGACCTGCACAAAAGAATAAATGTGTTATCTTTGCTCATTTTGAATCTACTATGTAAAACTGGAATATGTAGTACTCCATAGTTGCAACTATTTGCATTAACTTCCACTAAGAATTCAATCTGATTAATGGATAAGTACTAAGATGAACTTTCGAACTTGTCATAAATATACACACACACACATATATTTAGTATAGTCAAATTTATAATTAAATATATACTTACATTTATAAATTATTTCATAAATATATATATTATGCCCATCAAAACCAAAACAATTATTTAGAATTTAGAGCAAAAAAAGGAATTAATTTTTTCCCCAGAAGGAATATTTTATCACTGACATTGTTTAGAATTACTGATTTTTCCCTCTGGAACCCAAAGGCTATCCATTTTTTAGTTACTAACAGGATACCTTATGCATTTGAAAGGTTCAACTCTGATATTTGTTCTTTCCCCTTTGCAAGATAATACGACTAAATACTGCAAAAGACACTTGGTCCCATCACCAACAGGTATTCCAAATTCTCCAGCTGAGAAGTCTCTGCATGTCCTGAAACATGGAGGCTTGTTTTCTTAGAGAGACGAAATTCTTTTAAATATTTGTGGACATGAACTTTTAAGTGTACTGTTAATAACAGGTATAACTGTGTAACTTCAACATACTGATTCTCAAATTTATGTATTCTTATTTTTAAAAATCATTGCTTTGTCTGGACTATTGCAATTGTTTTTTGGGGACACTTTAAGTTGAGAATTCTTAGAAATCCTCTATAAGAAGATTAAATTCAGAAGAGAGAGCAGATTCAAGATTCTCAGATTATCCAAAATTATCTTAAGACAAACAAAAAATAAAACAGCATACCAAAACTTTTGCAATGCAACAAAAAATGTTCTAAGAGGGATGTTTAATAATAATAAATGCCTATGTTAAGAAAAAAGAAAAATCTCAAATATAACTTTATACCTTTCAAAATTAGAAAAAGGAAAACAAACTAAATCTTTACCTAGATTTACCAAGAAAAAAAACAGAGATGACCCAAATGAATAAAATTATAAATGAAAGAGGTATTACAACTGATACCAAAGAAATACAAAAGATCTAAGAGACTACTATGAAAAATTATATGCCAACAAATTGGGCAACTAGAGATGGATAAATTCCTAGAAATATATAATCCACGAACACCAAAACATAAAGAAACAGAAAGTCTGAACAGACCAATAACGAGTAAGGAGAATGAACCAGTAATCAAAAACCTCTCAACAGAGAAAAGCCCAGGAACAAATGGCTTCACAAGTGAATCCTACCAGACATTTAAAAAAGAATTAATGCCAATCCTTCTCAAATTCTTCTAAAATACAGAAGAGGATGGAACAATTCCACACTCATTTTACAATGTCATCATTACCTTGATATCAAAGATATACAAAGATACAAGAAATGAAAACTGCAGGCCAATATCCCCGATGAATATAGATGTTAATTCTCAACAAAGTACTAGCAAACCAAATTCAGCATCATACATCAAATTGAACAGCATATTATTATCATACATGTTAACAGTATCATACATCAAATTGAACATATTATTGTAATTCAACTTTATACCATGATCAAGTGGGATTTATCTCTAGGATGCAAGGATGGTTCAATATATGCAAATCAATAAATGTGATACACCATTAACAGAATGAAAAATAAGAATCACATGATCATCTCAACAGATACAGAAAAAACATTTGACAAAATTTAACTTATGATAAAAACTCTCAACAAAGAAACATACATCAACATAAGAAAGGCCATATGTGATTAGCCCACAGCTAACATAATACTCAACTGTGAAAACTGAAAGCTTCCCCTCTAAGATTACAAATAAGACAAACAACATGCCCACTGTCACCATTCTTCACCAACACAGTACTGGATGTCCTAACCAGAGAAACCAGGCAAGAACAAGAAATAAAAGACATCCAAATCAGAAAGAAAGAAGTAAAACTGTCTCTGTTTATGGGTTACATCATCTTATTTAGAGAAAATACTACTATATTTATAGAAAGTACTCCATCAACAACAAAACAAAATAAACCCAAACAGAATTAACCAACGTCAGTAAAGTTTCAGGATACAAAATCAACGTACAAAAATCAGTTGGGTTTCTTTACATTAAAAACAAAGTACCTGAAATAGAAATACTAAGAGAAGTAAGCCACAAAGAGAAAGAAATATACCATATAATATCACTTATATGTGGAATCTGAAAAAAAAAGGCAAATTAACTTATTTACAAAACAGAAACAGACTCACAGACATAGAAAACAAACTCATAGTTATGGGGGAAAAGGGGGAGGGAAGAGATAAATTGGAAGTTTGAGATTTGCAGATACTAACTAATATATATAAAAGAGATAGACAAGTTCATACTGTATAGCACAAGGAACTACATTCTCTATCTTAGTAACTTATGGTGAAAAAGAATATGAAAACAAATATATGTATGTTCATATATGACTGAAGCATTACGCTGTACACCAGAAATTGACACAACATTGTAATCTAACTATACTTCAATAAAAATATATATAAAAAGAAATAAACAACTATTTATAAGGGCATCGAAACAATACTTAGGAAAAAACTGAACCAAGAAAGTGAAAGATCTATATACTGAAATCTATGAGACATTGATAAAAGAAATTAATAGAGATGCAAATAAATGGGAAGATACTCATGTTCATGGATCAGAATAGTTAATGTTGTTAAAATGTCCAGATTCCCCAAAACCATCTGTAGCTTCAGAACAATTCCTATCAAAATTTTAACAGTGTTTTTGTACAGAAATTTTTAAAATTCCTACAATTAGGATGGAATCACAGAAGAGCATGAAGAACCAAGGCAATCCTGAGAAAGAATAACAAAGCTGGAGGCATCACACTTCCTGGTTCCAAACTATATTACAAAGATACAGCAATCAAGATGGTATGATACTGGCATAAAACTGACATACAGACCAATGGAACAGAATTGAGAGCTCTGCTGATGCATAATGATCAAGTAATATCTGACAAAAGATCCAAGAATACTCAATTGGGTCAAAATAGTCTATTCAATAAATGGTGTTCAGGAAACTGGATATTCACAGGCAAAGGAATACAATTTAAACCCCATCTTACACCACTTACTCACAGAAGTTAATTTCAGATGGATTAGGGACT
The DNA here is from genome assembly GCF_048773025.1 of Camelus bactrianus. NCBI lineage: Eukaryota > Metazoa > Chordata > Mammalia > Artiodactyla > Camelidae > Camelus > Camelus bactrianus. Next base: position 40,578,853 of record NC_133540.1, read on the forward strand.
TAATACTAAGACCTGAAACAGTACAGCTCCTAAGGAAGAAAAACAAAAATGCTCCTTGACATTGGTCTTGGCAATGATTTTTTAGATATGACACCAAAAGCACAAAACAACAAAAGCGAAAATTAAAAGTGGAACTGCATCAGACTAAAAAGCTTCTGCACAGCAAAATAAACCTTCAACAAAATGAAAAGGCAATCTACAGAATATGAGAAAACATTTACAAATCATTTGTCTGATAATGGGTTAATATCCAAAATATAAGAAACTCATACAATTTATTAGCAAACCTGCCCCCCATATAATCCAATTAAAAAAATGGGCAAAATACCGGAATAGACATTTTCCCAAAGAAACAACAATCATATAAAAAGGTATTCACTAATCATCAGGGAAATGCAAATCAAAATCAGATATGAGATATAATCTCATGTTTTTTAGAATGGCTATTATGAAAAAAGACAAGAGATAAAAGCTGGTGAGAATGTGTCAAAAGGGGACCCTAGTACACATATCCTCTATGGAAAACACTATGGAGGCTTCTCAAAAAAGTTAAAAGTAAGACTACATATGATCCAGCAATCCCACTTCCAGGCATTTATTCAATTTATTCAGAAATAAAATCACTATCTTGTAGAAAAATCTGCACCCCCACATTCATCACAAAATTATTCACAATAACAAAAACATGGAAACAACCTAAATGTATACTGATGGATGGATGGATAAAGAAAATTCAGCATACAAACACACACACACACACACACACACACACACAATGGAATATTAATCATTCATAAAAAAGAAGGAAATCCTGCCATTTGCCACAGCAGAGATGAACCTGAGGGCATTATGCCAAGTAAAATAAGCCAGAGTGACAAAGAAATACTGTTGTCATCTCATTCATATGTAGAATCCAAAGAGCTGAACCATCAAACAGAGAAGATTAGTCATTGCCAGGGGCTCGGTGGCAGGGGAAATGGGGAGATACTGGCCAAAGGGTACAAACGTTTAAGAGGAATAACTTCTAGAGATCTAATGTATATCATGGTGACTATAGTTAACAATACTGTATTGCATGCTTGGAAGTTGCTTAAAAAGTAAATCTTAAATGTTCTCACTATAACAACAACAAATGGTAATTATGTGAGGTGAAGGATGTTTTAACTAACATCGATTGCAAATATTTCACAATATATATGTGTATCAAATCATCACATTTTACATCTCACACTTACACAATGTTAAAAGTCTATTATATACATCAATAAAGCTAGGGGGGAAAAAGATTCTTGGATCAAGCAGATAATGGGACAGAGCAGACAGCTTCCACACAAATGATAAAACAATCTTCTAAGTCGACCTGCTTATTTCCTTTTGATTTACTACTTATTATAGTTATTATTTGGTACCTCTTTGTGATGACTTTGCCTATGACAGTTGTTCTCACAAATCTTCACCATATTATTCTTCATCTCATCTGGCTTTCTTCTATCACCTAAGGAAAAGCAAAACTCTCTTCATTTTTTCTCAGAATATAATTTATGCTCTAAATCTTATTGATGCCCAAATTTGTCACCTTCCATGGGATTCTGATGACACAAACTTAATAGCTGTTCCTTTCACTGCTCAGAAAGTATATTTTCTTCAACAGGTTCCTTGTGATATATATATAAATTGTCCTATCATTATTCACCCCAACCTTCAATCTTATAAAAATTGGTTTTCACCTCCACTCCTAGTCAAGAAAATACTTCCCCTGAAATAATATTAGAATTGTCAACAGAAAACAGCTCACCAGAGGAAATAAATACTGGGGCTACCCTTGCTGCTGTATCGTTTGTTCTCTTCAGAGACTTTCTAGCCTGATTTGTAGATGCTATTTATATCCACTCGGAAAGTCAGCCTGCATCCTGATACCAGTAATTGGCTTGCTCTCTTAGTAATAAACAACACTTGTACCCCTAACTCTTTCTGTGCAGATACCACATCTGATGTGAAAACCAGGCATACCTTGCCTACTGAATACATAGCCATACTGTATATTTGGGCAATTATGAGAGCCTTTCATACATATAAAACCTATGTAATATGTTTTCCCAAAATACTCGAAGTGAGACGACTACAGTCGGACCTCCTATCCACAGGTTCCACACCTGCAGTTGGTGGAATCCGCAGATGCAGAACACTCCGATATGGAGGCCTGACTGTACTACACCATTTTATATAAGGGACATTAGTATCCGTGGATTTTAGCATTGGTGGGGGTCCTGGCACCAGTCTCCCACGGATACCTAGGGACAACTGTGTCACCTGTTCAGGAGAGCTCACAGTTCACTCTTCATAAGCTACATTTTCAATGATATAGTAATATAACTGGAAAAGGCCATCCAAATTTTGTCTCTGATCCTAGGAAAAATCATTATGGTACCTCCGTTTTGGTGATCCCCCCCAAAAAAAAATTAGTTTACACTGATTAACGGGTTGTCATAAACTAGCTCATACATATCCTTTGATTCCTCTTCAAGGAAATGTGTGTGCTATATAATATTTTTACTGCACTTATGTAAATATGTCATTTCTCAAAAACAGAAGACAAACTGACTCTATGAAAGACTCAGATGGAAGTGTGGAGATGTTTCCATGATTGGGATCTGTAGTCTACGTCCTGCCTTCATAGCCCCTTACACGGACAAATAAGCTTTCCTTCTTTTAATTGCATGTAATGCGGCTGGTCAACGCATTCTGTTCAAAGTAGCAGTAATAATGGGAGGTCGTGGTCATATCAGATAATTCCACAACTTAACGCGCTACAGAAGGAATAGAGAAGACAAATTCTTGTCCAACTAAAGACAACAACCTTCTGATCAACAAAATCTTGAAAACTGTGTGGATCTGGACTAAACAGATAAATATTTTTTAGTCTGACTTTACTTGCCCTTGGCCAAAGGAGTGACTGAGAAAGCAAGAACAAAGCACCTTCAAGGATCCAGCGGGCAGTAGGAAGAAAACAGCTAGTATGCAGTGTTTCATATTGGAAATGAGAAATTTCATAGAATATCAACGTCAGATGAGGAATCTTCATTACTGTGATGGAACAAGATCAAAAGGAGACCATTCCAAAGTCACAGCAAAAATGTCTGAAAATAGCCAGATTTAAGGGTACAAGGACACTAAAAACAAAATACCATGTAATTTCCTTCTACTTGCATTCCTTCCACTGACGATAAATTCACTCTCACACACACACACACACACACTTGTCCCTCCTGGGAAAATAAATACATAGCATTACTCACACTTTATAAACTATATGGTATATACCACAATGAGGCGGCCTCAGACCTTGGAAGACATCATACTGTGTCCCAAGGGTTCACGGCAGAAGCCAACGTCACTACTCAGTACGGCAGGGCCTGCGTCTCCTTGGAAGGCTAGAGAGTTGCTCCTGGGCATGTGCAGTTCATTGCCTCATTCTGGCCTTGGTAAGTCCCCTCCTCCCCCCCCACCCGGCCAGGCCCCTGGAGAGAGGCGCCATAGCACTGTGACTCCAAGCTGGGAGAAGGGGTCGAGGAGGATGAGGGTTTGGCTCGATATGAGGCAACAGGCTGGATTCCTTAGGGTGAATCTGAGATGAAGGGCCTCGAGCACCTGGGTACCCAGGTGGTTCTCATCCCAGGACTACCCTGTCAGCCCCTACAGAGCTCTTGAGAAATGAGAGATCTGGCTTCCTCTTGGGAGAGTAGTGGCAGCAGCCGCAGAACTTCATTGGATTTGCTAACCTCTTGAGCTACCCCGGACACTCAGGGCGTTCCAGTCCATCCTCCTCTGTCCCTCCCTCAAGACCCGCACTTACTACCCTCACACCCCTGAAGCCACAAACTGCATCTTGTGGGATCCAAGGTGTTTGCCTTCCTGGAAAACACCACACTCTGCCCACCCCAGACCAGGCCTGGCCCTGGTCCACAGGTGTCTCCAAAGAAAACGTGGTCGCCCCACAACCCCATTAGCTCACATCCTGTAACTCCCTTTACAGAAACATCTCATGATGCTTTCAATCTGTGTTTCATTGCTACAGCAACATAATAAACAACTGTTATTGACTACAGTTGTGTTCTTATTGATCTTCAGCCCTGGGCTTTTTCAAGTCGGTAACTAACTGAGGATGAGGTCTCTGAGAACGTAACAGATGGATGTCCTGGTAAAGTGGCGCTACACATACAGGAGGAAAAAAGATTCAAGTCTGGTCAGCAGAAAACTAACACTTCATACCCATGTCCCAGACCTAAGCCAGTTTACCTAGAAGGATACACTCACATAGAGCTGGGTCTCTGAAATAGAGGCCTAGATGGAACCACAACTGCTTATATTACATTTTCCTAGACCAACTGTGGCTATTGACCTGGGTGTCTGTTCAATGGGGGGGGGGGGGGAACTATTGGGTTACACCCCACAGGCCTGCAAGACTTATAATTGCCCAGCTTGGAGACCAAAGAAAGAGCCCGGAGACAGCGAGAGACATCAGTGGTTTCCTGGATAAGGGGCCTTACATGTCCAGAACAGAAGGACTCGGAGCGACTCCCCACTGTGTATCCCCAGCAGCTCCTTAGCAGTCTTCCCTGCTGCAGAAGAGGGAGGCTAGCATTTATAGGGGGAGCTGATGTCAGAACGTCCCATCAGTTACCAGGGAAACCAGCGGCTGGGGCAGGGGGCAAGCATGTAGGCACTTACTGATTAAGCCCTATAATTAAGAGAATTGGCTAGTGGTGTGAGTGAAGCAGGGCCTAGTTGGGGAGGGAATGAACAGAGAGCGAGGGAACAGCCATCTTGACTGGCCTGACCTCACGGTGTTGTCATTACTACACCGCGCACATTCTGTCATGGAAAATGCAATGATTTTTTTCCCCCCTTGAGAGAAAGATATCTCATGCAAAAGTATTCCAAGCCCTGAAAGCCCCAGGGCTTTTGCCAGAAGATCTTATCCATTGCCATAATTTCTCATTTAACATCATCTCTGGTGAAGGGATAGATTGACAAAGAGAGCCCCGGCAAGGAGTCACACCCACAGAATATTTTTACTGTGTGCTGTGTAATCCAGAAGCAGCTGGTTTGACAGAATTATGTTATCACCCACAGAATGCTCAGTTTTAATGCCAGCTGGCAGACAACTGCCTACAGGAACGGAGTGCTTTCCTAAATAATTCAGGTTATAACAGAAAGTAGCTGCCTCTTCCATAGCCAGAAACATAGATTCACAAACCAGGAGATGTGGGGTAGGAATGGCCCTTTTTAACCACTATCAAATAACCCACCAGACTCCATGGGTTTCAAGGTTCTATCATATAAGGAAAAATTGCTTTCACCAGGGAATATGGCAATGGTCTCACTCACCTGGAAGCTGAGACAACACCCTGGTCATTAGAGGATCCTCGTGCTACCGAAGCAATATGTAAAAGAGGATTGTCAAATTAGGTGGCAGCTGGTTGGTCCTAATTTCTAAGCAGAAAATGAGCTTCTTTGCCCTATACTTGGCACCAAGATGACCATGACTGGAACTCAGAGGATTCACTAGGGAACCTCTTACAGCCTTTTGATCAGTAGTCTTTTCAGTGGAAATGTACTGAGACTACATGAAGACAACGCTAACAAGGACTCACATCTTAAAGTACTTTGAGTCATTTAGCCAGATAAAGAACCAGGTCCATCTAGGTGCTGGCAGAAGGTAAAGGAAATGGAACATGTGGTAGAAAAAAAAAGCTATGCATATCCATGTAAGCTTGGATATATGGTTGAATATTATTTTTGGTTTCCATTGAGAATGCAACTCAGTTGCCAACACCCTCTGGGATATGGTGGCTAATGAGAGATTTTTTTTTTTTTTTTTGTATCCTCTGTGTGAAGGATTCAAAATTTTCACCCAAAGAATGTGTTATGTCAGACAAAACTCCAGGACTGAAAAGGAGCTCTTCTGTTTGCCAGGCTAGAGTCATTCTCTGCTTTCTGTACCCTATTCTGTTACTGAGAAGTTGACCGTTATTGGCCCCATTACTTGATTTCCTTACTTCTCAATGCATGACTTAGTTTCAAGAAAAAGATATGCTGACAGGAGATCCACGGAATAAAGAGAGAGGTATTTGGTTCTCTAATCCTATCGTGTCAGATCTCTTTGATTTGGTCGTGTCCATCAAAGAGGGAGTTTTTGCTTGGTAGCTCTCGCCATGTCTCTCTCTCCCTCAACCCCTCCCTCTTTCTCATTCTATTTCTTTTCTCTCTTATTCCTTTAAGTATTAGTGCTAGAAATAACTGTTGTTACTATAGCTTGGTACTTCATTAGCCTTTACCTCTTTTTCGTTTTTATCATTATGCCTTTTTTTTTTAAACTCTGTTCCATCCACACCTTTGTAAATCCTTTAGTTACCCTCAGATTATTTTGTTTCTTTCCTTTCCTCCAAACCATTTTGAAATTTCTGAGACTTTCAAGTGTGGTTTAAAATTCTTTGTTCCAGTTCCTCATTTTATTTTACATTAGAGACTACCAGTTCTGTTTCAAGAATATTCACATTTATATACAACTTTGCATTTGCTATTCAAGAAATAGTTACTGAGCATCTATGCCTGGCAAGAAACTGCTCTAGGCATTACAAATTACAAATATAATAATAAACAAAACATACAAAGATTATACTCCTAACAGGCTTATACTCTAGCAGTGAGAAATATACTTACAAACACATAATCAAATATAACACTTAATCTCACTAATTTTTAAAATCTATTTTGGTTTAACCCTATATTTAAAAACGTATTTATCATGCCATTATACATTTTTCCAAACCCATAAAATGTACAACACAAAGAGTGAACCCTAATGTAGACTATGGACTTCAGTTAATAATGTATCAATATTGGCTCATCAACTTTAGCAAATACATCACACTAATGTAAGATGCTAATACCAGAGGAAACTGGGGAGGAAGAAGGGGGAGCATATGGGTACTCTATACTTTCCTCACATTTTAACACTCAAAACTACTCTACAAAATAAAGTCTATTAATTAAAAAATGTATTGGAACTATGCTTTTTTATAATAATACTGTGCATACTCAGGCATCATCTTAATAAAATTTCAAAAACATATTTGAAGCACTCTATTATTCCTTATAGTTTATTGTATGTTCAAAATATTTCATACTACAAACTTAAGAACCTTGGTCCCTGATAACACATTTGACGCCCTTTTTAATCTATTTCAATGATATTCTCGAAAGATCAACAAAGATTATTATAAATTGTAGTCACATAGATATATAACACATATACATGTTACTCATGAACATGTAGATAATGTATATGCATTACTAATTACATATATTTCTAACAAAAATAATATAGAAACACATATATGTATAGTGCTTTGGAATAGTTTATGCATTTATATAAATAGCACCCCATTGTATATATTCTTCCTTTTACCAATATTAATTTTGTGTAATTCATATGTGAAAATGCACAAGCAATAGCTATGAATACCACCTGATGGCCAGTGGCATACTGCTAAATATTTAAGAATGAGCTTTCCAGACAGACAGATGATTGAGACAGACAAAGGCTATTAAAGATGAGTAGCATGACTTACAAACAATAGTAAAATATGAAATATACCTTATTAAATATTCCAAATAGCTAATTGATTTTATAGAATGCTGCTGTTGATTTTGGCCCAACTCTCACATCCAGACAAATTAAGCTGCATCTAATGAGCTAGTGTAGTGTTGATATAATAAAAGTTGATATTTTCTTTACATTTACAGGTAAGAGAAAGTGAAATAATAAAGTATATGTTGGAACTTCTGTAGTTTGTTGCCCATGTGTGTGATTTCTTTACTGAAAAACATTATAGTCTTCAACTATTGGAAAGATAACCCCTCAAAATTTGTTGTGCCATTCACAGTGTAATGGTCACAGGCATGACAAAGTTTTAAGTTGAATCTATTATCTTGTTGCTGTTGTTTTTTGCTTTTGGACCTGTATTATTATTAATACTTTATTCATACCTGACTTGAAGCATTTTCCAATTTCCGGTTACCAAACTAATTTTAGCAGTACCATGCTGGGAAAGCCATGCAGAACACAGAATCCAATGCTGGCTCAGATGTGGCCAGAGAGAGAAAAGTACAAGAACCTCTCAGAAAATGGAACTCGTTATGGCCAGATGAGCCCAACCAAGAAAGTCTGGACAAGAAAGTCTCTGCTATTCCCTAAGAACTGGAATTTGCTATTGACTAGTGACTGTGACATGTTTTGCTCTCCCCATTTCTAAACGGAGATTTACTGTGGCAAGTAATACACCACTGTATGTGTGATACACTTCAAGGAGCTAAACCAAAGAAGTTCACCTGTGACCCTAAGATCCTGAACTTTGACCTGGATGCTGCAAATGAAGGAAGTTCTTACTGTTTCATACAGGGAGTGTGAGGTTTTACATTCCTTAAAAAAGATGAGATGGTTATGCAGAAATACTTGGGAGGGAATAGATTGGACTATGTAAAAAGCTCTTAATTGTAACCCAATAAACACATTCCATTTTTCTTTGGTAATTAAGCCCTAAAATGTTTTGTAGGGCAAATGTTCATCCAGGAGGGAAAAAAAAAAAAATATATATATATATATATATATATATATATATATATATATATATATATAATCTTTATTATATATATAACATTTCTCAGCTTCTCTTGCAACTAGAGGTGGCCATGTGCACAACATGACTGAATTCTGTCCAATGAGATGTGGGATAACTTCTGACAGGTGTAACACCTGTAATTTGTTCCCTGGGGAAGAGATGAGCCTTCCTCCCTCTCTCCCACTCTGCTGTTTGGAATGGTTTAAGGATGGAAGCATCATAGGCTGTGTGGATGAGGGCAACACCCCATGGTTGGTTTCCCTTTTAAGCACTTAGGGAGAAGCTGCCTAATGGGAGGAGGCTGCTTCCACAGTGTATTTTCCAGCAGTCCTGCCACCTTATTTCAGGAACAGTGACAGTGAATGCCTGAGGGCAGCTGGTCATTAAATGCGATCTTCAACTTGTCATCCAAGCACCGATTTTGTTCTACACTGATATTACCTGGGGGAACCAGGTGGCTTGTCAAAGGGAACATGGGGAGAGGCAAGAGAAACATATTAAAGTTTTCCTCCAATCTAGTGTGTTACATATACCTCTGAAATCTCTTATCTGTGTTATAGCAACTCAATTCGTACAAATACACTAATTCAAAACACTAACATCCCCAGAGATTTTTCATGTTTTTGGATGCTGCTGGAGTTCCTGGAATTCATGTTTATTTTCCCTCTCGCTTCTAGATTCTTTTCAGTATTGATTTCGCAGATGCCAGCAGCCTGCTGGAACCCGGCACTCTCTTCACAGCAACCAGAATATACAGGTGCATGTATTTTCTCTCAAACAAATCATGGAATTTGCTTAAGAATTCAAAGGAAGCAGAAGAGTCTGCCATGTTTATGTTTCAACCTGAGATTACTTTGATGATAAGCTTTTGAGAGATATTTCAAATACTGAAATGATCTAACTTGGACAGTTGCCTAGTTATCCATTTGGTCAACTAATCCTAATTGCTATGAGTCTACTTAGGCCTGCAAGTATTTTAAATCTATACGAAAAACAGGACTTTAGATAATGTACCATTGAGTTATAAAAACCAACAAATATTAAGACATTTAATGATACAAATGAACTTATTTAAAAACCAGAAATAGACTCACAGACACAGAAAATAAACTATAGTTACCAAAGGGGTTGGGGGGGGAGAAAAATTAGGAGCTTGGAATTAACATATACACATTACTATATATAAAATAGATAAACAACAAGGACCTACTGTATAGCAAAAGGAACTACATTCAATATCTTGTAATAACCTACAATGGAAAGGAATCTGAAAAAGAATATATGTGTATAACTGAATCACTTTGCTGTACACCTGAAACTAACACAACATTGTAAATCAACTATACTTTAATAAAAATTTAAAAAATATATTAAGACGTGTAATAAAGGCTCTTTCATATAGTATCTTCTGAGTTTTGTTATGGTGAGTTGAAAAACTCTAAGTGCTAGAGTATTCCTGGTTAGTGCTGTGTGGCTTGTAAAAGACTAGTCACCTCAAATATTAACGTTTGCTAGAAGTTATTTAGACTTTATGAAAACTGGAATAATTGATTTCATTTATTCAGTTTTATTTAATACAAATAAAAGCTTATTTCTAATATTAAAAGGTAATTTAAAATCAGTTCTTAGTTATAAACAGTTGTCCAAATTTTACATGGTGCTATTTTTCCATTTTATAAATCCAAAAAATAGTTTATTACTTCCAATTTATTATGGTGTCCTATAGGCCCAGAAAGCAAGTCTCCCCACCTATGTTAAATATGATCTTTAATTAAACGTCTCTAAGTGTTTCTGATGCCTTTGGATTTACTGCACTTGCTCTACGAGCAAGTACACAGAATAAGTATTTCTTCTAATACGTGTGAAAGCTAATAAGAGTTTTTCTATCATGAGTTTAGGAGAGAAATAAAAACTCAATCACCTTGTGAATGAATTTTAAACTTGGCAGTCAGCGAGTTTTTGAACATTATTGGGTCAGGATATTTTATTATAAGTCCCTGCACTTATGTACATGCATAAAACAATTTATTATTACCCTTTCCATCTGAAGAAGTTTTACTGACTGGGAGTTAATTTACTATACAGAGTATGATTTGGTGGGGCCTGAACCTTTTGTTCATGAGTTAGTTAACAATATAGTTTTAGTTATTGTTCCTTTTAGTTTCACACTCATGTTTAATTTTCACTGAGATGAATAATTAAGTAAGTAAACTATTCGGCCGCTAGAATTACGAAAGAAAAAAATACTGTAAGTCAGTTTGTATTTATAATCACTCTAGCAGTCAAGTATTGTATATATATATTAAAAAAAAAGAGTCCTGAATAAATAAAAGTACATGAATAAATGAGTGTGTTTCAACATGGTTAAAGAGTAGAGGGAATAACTTTTCAATTTCAGGATACTGAAAATAATGAAGAGGAAGTGGAATAGAGTTCCATTTTTTTAGTTGCAACTTTTAATTCTCATCACTAGTGTCGGTTTTCTTCCTGTGCTCAGCATCAATGGTGTCTTAACAGTTGACAAATCTTGCATCTGGCAGGCACAATTTTAAAGAAACTCTAAAATCATCAACTTAATTTCTCATAAAATGTGATTATTCTAATAAAGACATCTTAATGACCTTTTAATAGAGAAACGAGTTAGTTAAATCCCACTGAATTTTGCTGCTTTTCTATACAACCACGGAGTTCACTCTTTCATCTGTTAAACATGAGGGCTGACCATGCAAGATGCTGGGAAATACCAGGTAGTTGAAGGTGAATTAAAAAAAAAAAGTTCGATGTGCTTGAAGTATATCTAAAAGCACCCTTCATTCCAGGTGAAAGGACTCCTAGAACATCATATCCCAGTCTCTAGTTCCCTTAAAGGTTTTTTTGGTGCATTTAGTCATTTTATAATTTTCTTATTTATCTCATGTTCAGTTTATTATTTTCTCCTTGTTTCCAAATCTACACAAACTTACATTTCAATTTTGTAAGTGATAAACATTACATTTCTTTCAATCTCATAACACTGCTATTCTTTCTCCACCTGCCTATCCCCCCCTCCATAATCTATGAGTTTTCTGTTTTTGTTGTTAATGCTCCAAATACACTTATTTTTTACACTCAAGCTAAGTGTAAGCGAAAACTTATGGTTAGGAACTAGCCAAAACTTACTGTAATTTTTTGGCAACTACTAGGCTTATAGTTAAGTTTAGGTTCAGAAAATTCCTTGTTAAGGATACTTGACCAAAGAAAGAAGCCATATGCCAGCTTTAAGCAAAGACACAAATCTGAATTCCTAGAGGCAATAATTATTATTTTGAACACTACCAATTTCTTGTGCCTTCAAGATGGATGTATTCGTTTTTCCCAAAAGTATTCCATTCTTTGTTAGTTTCGTTGTGTAGAAAAAAACCAAAACTTTACTGAATGCCTCTAATTTTGCTTAGTTTTATTTATGCAAAACCTAACTTAATTGACTCTATACAAGAAATTTGTGGTGCACCCCCATTTAAACAGATGAAGTAACTGACACACAGAGTAGTAAATTGATGGTTTCTCTAGCTAGAAAAGAGCTGAACAGAGGATCAGAGCCCTTGCAGTGGTCGAGCGATTCAGTGGGAACTACAACTGCTCATGTGCCTTCTGGGCATCAAGAAATGTGATAGCTGATTTGATACACAGTGCAGTCAACTGGAAATTCCAGAGAGATTGAGTTCAATTAAAACTCTGGTAAACATGCTAAATTTATTCACAAATAGAAAAATTTGTCTCAAGAAAGTAAAACAGTAGTATTTGCATGCAGCATAGTGTAATTGTTAAAAATATAAATGTTCCAGTCAAGGTGCCTGAATCCCAACTTTGCCTCTGCTTCTAATTAATTATGTGATTTCTATTTAATTTACCTCTCCAAAAATCAGTCCTTTTATCTGTATAATTATAAATATATAAATATTAGATATTCATAATTATATAAATTATAAACAAATACTGTATTTATATCAAAAGTTTATTTAAAGAACTAAATAAAAAAGCATATAACATAGAATCTATTACAAGGAACATGTTCAATAAATAATACTAGTTGTTGATTTCCTTTATGTGAACTATATTGTAATGAAGTAAATACCTTTTTTCCTAATTTTGTGAAATTAAGTCAAAGAATGAAATATTAAAAATATGCAATTCTATCAATGTGTAAAAATACACTTGAGATTATAGGCTTCTAAATTTTCCTTCAATAAATACATGATTTATAGAAGTTAGTTCAAAAGGATTTAACGGATACCTACTTTGCTCCAGGCAATAAAGTAAAGTAAGAGCATGAGATGAGTACGTGCCATCCTGACCCTGTATGTAGTACTAGACTTGTGTGGGAATCAGAAACATCTGCAAATTGCTACACACTATCTTAATAAAAAGATCGGCAGAGCATGAAAAAGAAGCAGAAGAGGGAGAAGCTATTGACAGTTGTGTGTGTGTGTGATTTGGGGGACATCTGACTCCAAAGAAATAGCACAAAGAAAGATGGGGGTGGGGTATGTATTGACAGACTTGTTTAAGGAACCCACAAACACAAAAAGAGGCTTAGGTAACTGACAAGTCCATGGGTCTTAGTCCAGACCACCCACTTCTGAGCTTAGCTTTTCTCTGCATGGCTTCATTCTCAGGTAGGCTTGCTCCATAAGATGTGCAAAAATTGTACTAGAAAATTCAGGCTTATATGCCTCAAATTCAAGAAGAGAGAACTATTTATTTTATGATCATTCTTGAATCATCTCTAGATCTATTCAGATCACATGCATATTCCTGGACTAATCAATGTGAGATGTAGGGTAAGCTGGTAGATTTTCCTAGCTTAAATGAGAACCTCAGACTTAATTCTGTTGCATGGCCCACCCAACTACTTGGATTTAGTGAGGGAAGACAAGTGGTCCTCTAAACACAACTGATGATACTGTCAGAAGTTTAAATCTATGCTTGTCTAAAAACAAAGTAAAACAATACAAAGTCCAGGAGTTTGCTGAAGTCAGGGAAAGGCATCACTCTTGCATATGCCTGATGGACGAATTTAAAAAGGACTAGAACAGAGGGTGTTACAAATCTTGAAGTAATAGATGCCAGGGACCTGAGCTCAGACACAATAATGAAGAAGAGAAAAGTTTTAATCTTTACTGTTAAGGTCAGTGAATGGATAAAGTTATTTGCTGAATAAGAAGATGCAATCAAGAACAGTTCCCACACTTCAAGATGGGCCTGATCTGGAGTAAGGAATACAGAGATGGAGCAGTTGTAGGGAATGAGAGCTTGCTATATCCAAGAAATTATACTAAGTACTTTGTTCCATAAACTATTTCTGTTTAACCTTCATGAAAACAATAATGAAACAGAGTATTCATTCTATTTGACAGAAAAATATACTGAATCCTATAAATTTAAAGAACTTTTATAAGACCCTTCAATAAGATTGGAGCTAAAACTTGCTTATAGCTCTCTTTCTCTGACAAGATAAAAACATGCCCATATGTACATAATGGGGAAGTAACAGGGGTAGATTTAAAATGCGCTGCACAGGATATGCAGGAAAATTATATTGAGATAAGGAATGTAAAATGCTTAAATAACATTTAATACATTGTACTTTTACTAACAGACTATTTTTTCAATTCAAAAAAGGCCATATTTTTCCACATTGGAAATTTTTAAAAAATTTGTTTATGTACATCTATATACTTATTTACTTAACTTGTTAATGTTTCTGCTTTCTCCACGTGTGTGTGTGTGTGTGTGTGTGTGTGGATAAAGGATACGTAAAATACTGGTGCATACTTAAATTAAATCAATCTTAACTGAGAAAATGTTACATATTATTTGTCACTCAATACTCTGCATTGTGTATAAGCATCTGAAATCACACTTATCTCTCCATAATCTTTTCTCAATAATTTTTTTTAACTAATTCATGGGCAATTCTTACCCAGTTCTTCTGATTATTAACCATGGAATACCTTCATATTAGTTTTATACTTTCTCAGTCCTCTCTACATTTTAGCTGAAAATGCTTTTAATCAGATCACCAACCTCCTGCCAGATCCATTCTTCCTGGGCCATGCGAGAAGTGTCCTATCCCTGCCAAGTCTCCAAAACAAAATTCATTTCTTCAGCACCATCTACCTAGGCAATACTTCATTTTTCATACGCTCTTTTCACTTTCAAAGCCATACTCTTCAATGGGAAAATGAGATAAAAACACCATCTGTGTCCCCCCGTAAATTAATTAGATTTACCAGATAAGACTGCAGGTTTATTTTAGCAAGATCACTTGCTCCTGCACCAGTCAGAAGGGGGGAGGGGTTGACAGGTTTGATAACTCTTGGCACACTCTGTCATTTCTTGGTAAAACATTTCTGAAAAGCAAGACACTTCCAGATTAGCTTCATGTGGTTTTTCGTCTCTTAAAATGCTGACCTTGTTTCTCGGAAACTCACTTAATTTCCCAGCGAGTTGAGAGACGATGCCATGATTTACACAGAACTGTTGGTTTTACTGTTGTTGTTCTTGTTGCTGTTGCTGCTGCTTTTATACTTTGCCTCTGGATGTCCCAAGAACCAAAAAGATAAGGAAGCTTCTTAACCATTAATAGACTATTCATTTCTGCTCCTTTAAGTCAGTGATATTGATTCCTTGTCAAAGATAAGGAAGGTTTTCAGTACTGCTTTTTAATCACTGTTATTCCTTAACAATCATTGAGACATTATCATCCCATTATACCTACATGCAGCTTCAATGTAACCCTCTAGAAGTGTTACTTCCTTTACTGTGACAGAAATCACATGGATGCTGCACTGGATTCCTGTATTTGTCCCTAGTTCTTTCACCCAGAGATCCTGGGCAAAGGAAATTCATAAAGTCTCTGAAACCCAGTTTGCTTATATCTAAAATAGATATAGTTTGCATATGCCAAAAACATTTTAGAAAATTAAAGTATTTAAATTATGTGAAGAAATACATGGTATGGATTTATTTTTCCTTTATCAAATTAGTAGGAAGAGGAATTAGAGTGAAATGTTTCTGGATAACTTGTTAAACTTTACAATTTTGAAAATTTGTCCCAAGATGGGACTACTGTGGAAAACAGGATCTTAGTCATTTTCAATATTTAAAAAACAGATAATATTATTGAATGATATCCAAGGATATAAAAGAAGATTTATTCATGACAAGTGATATGTGAATGTCCTGGATATTCCCACAGAAAGAATGTGAGTCACTGAGACTGCTGAACAATAAATAATGTCAGCCAGATGATAGCTACATATGTCAGAGCAGGCAGAGAGCTCGATCAGAGCAGAGAAAAGGGGGACGCAGGCCAAATGGGGCCAATGACGGGAATGGGCAGAAAAAGGAGGGACACGGGCCAAATGGCAGGAAACCATATGTCATGTGAATAACAGGGGTCCTTGGGCAGACAGAAAAGCAGGAACCTCTGGACTGATGAGAGATCACACATTTTGGGGTGACAAGTGGCCTGGAGGCAAAGAAAGGCGGGAAAAGACAGGAATCTCAGTGTCCGAATGTAACCTTTTGCTCATTATGCCCTCATTACAATAAAATTAGCCTTGCAGATCAGAAGCACCCATCATGCACCAACGCCATGACACTTCCTATCCAGACTAAATAAGGACAAACATCCCTCTTCCCCTTGCGAAGGTGGAGCTGGGATGTAAATCAAGGAACATGATGCCAAACCCTCCCCTCCCCAGTGATTATTCCATCCATTTACTTTTACATGCTATGTAACCAACTTGCCAAAGAAGCTCATTGAAGCTGTTCACCTGGGCCTGCCCGCTCGCCCCCTGAGGGTGTACTAACTATTGCTTAATAAATTCTCACTTTAGTTTCTTAAACTTCACGTCTCTGAATTTTTTCTGTACTGAGACAAGAACCCAATCGCTGGCAACACATAGAAAAAAAATATCTGCACACTATGTTTTACAAGAAGGGATTTGGAAATCTGCTCATAGGAACAATTATGCAGGGTCAGAACATACTTTTATCCTATACTGATATGCACGATGATAAATTCATTCAATTAATGACAAGATAGGTAGACAATTTTCAATAAAAAAGACTTAACTATAGAATAACAAAAGGCAGATGGTTGTCTAACTCTCCCCTTGACTGCAGAGACACCTGAAAAGATCCAGCTGATCACTAAGAGGAAAACCATCCATAAATTAAATACATGAAAGACCATTTTCCATATTTAACAGCAGATACTGATCTACATGAGGCAAAGATGAACAACTTATTGACTCTTGTTCCTTTGAGTCATCAGTTATTTAGAAAGGAATGGAATCTCCACAGAATTGCTCCAATATATTTTATACTGAGAGAGGTGAGTTTAAGAAGAGTATTAGGGTATAAAGATTAGGTTCCTTTGTCCAGGTCTCCTGTCTAACTTTGTCCCAGAGTTTTTATTTTCAATAGGATACTTTTATTAGTAGTCACAATAAAATAAGCCAGTATACATTTAATATATTTTTAATCCTTGCAAGGTTATGACTAGTAATATCTGAGAGGTATTTGTAGTGAATCCATTTCTCACTTTAATATGGAGTTAATTTGAAAAACAAAAGTGATAATTATTTGCTTTTTGGCTATAATATAACTAATAGCACTCCATTTAGGATGCTCACTGATAAAATAAACACGAGCTGCTACGGAGAGGTGGTGGTAAGGCTAGTTAATGCTGTTGCCCCTGCCAGTTCTTTGATGTAGCAGCCAGTTTTTCTGTGGCCTGCACTGTGGTTTATGAGATGTGCAAAGACTCTGGGTAACCTACTAGAGGGACTGATGAGAATGTTACAAATAATGGTTTAAGGTGAGCGTGAAAAATGCGCAGGAAACAGAGGTGGAGAAAGGTAAAGTCTAGACCTCCTGTAACCGTGTTTTATGTTTGTAATAACTTGTTCTATGACTAAGTCAAGATTTTTAAAATTTATTTTATCGTCTGGTGGAACTATTTTATTTTGCAATAAACCCTCTATGTAGCAATAAATTAAAATATAGGAAAGTGCGTGATTAATTAATAAACGTCTGTTTTTTAAGAAAGTTGATTTTTACGTGTAATTTGCCCATAAGTTTTACTGGCATTCATGATCTACCACAGAGGCTCCAATGACATTGATTCTGTAAATGTTTGAAGATGCATCAGTATCTACTTCAAAAGTTCCTACGATTTTAATGATGGTCTAAAGATCACGAAAGCATCCAACTGCTGATGTTGCACTGACATACAACTCTGTGAAGCATAATTTTTATTTAAATAAAATACTGGTTTTTGTGTGTCTTATTTGGTCCTTCCACAGAAAGAGAGTGAGGGGTGGAAACAGTTTATTTGTGGAGTGGAGATGTAACGTTTGTACAGTAAGCAGAATAATATACCCCCCAAAATGGTCACGTGCTAATGCTAATCCTTGGAACTTTTGAATATTTTGAATATGCTACTTTTTCTGGCAAAAGAGACTTTGCAGATATGATTAAATATCTTAGATTTTTACAGGTGAAAAGAAGGAGGCAGGCAGATGAGAGAGAGACTGTAAAATGCTGGGCTTCTGGCTTTAAAGATGAAGAAAGAGGCCACAAGCAAAGGAATGCAGGCAATTTGTAGACAACGGAAGAGACAAGTAAATAGATTCTCTGCTGGAGCCTCCAGAGAAATGCAATGCTGCCAACACCTTGAGTTTTAGCCTTGTGAAAACCACTTCGTACCTCTGACTTTCAAAACTGTAAGATAATAAATTGATGTTCTCTTAAGCAACTAAGTTTGTGATAATCTGTTACAGAAGGAATAGGAACTTAATAGAGTCTGTGAAAGGTAACAGGAATAAAGTAGGATTGGGTAAAGAAAGGCTTCAGATTGCAATGCAGACTTGACACCTGTGAAAACAGGTAGTATATTAGTTTGCTAAGGCTGTTTTTAACCAAATATCCCAGACTTGGTGACTTAACATCACTCCCCGACCCCATACAGTTCTGGAGGCTGTAAATCCAAGGTCAAGGTGCTGGCTAGGCTGGCTTCCTCTGAGATCTCTCTCCTTGGCTTGCAGATGGCCACCCTCTTGCTGCCTCTTCCACGTGGTCATCCATCTGTGTACATGCACCCCTGGTATCTCTCTTATTTTAAGGCCAACAGTCATAATGGATAAGGACCCCACTCTAATGGCCTCATTTAACTTTATCACCTCTGTAAAGGGTCTAGCTCCAAATACAGTCACTCTGATGCAAGGGATTTAGGGCTTTGTTGTGTGGATTTGAGGGACACATTATTAATTCCGTAACAGGGGAAAAAGAGAGAAACACAGATTGCAATGTAAATCTGACAATGCCTCAGGAAAACCAACTGTACAGAATAAAGGTTGCCCAGTCAATGAGTTTCAGGTTGTGCAGAAATCATCAGGCCCTAGTATTGCCATTGTGTTCAGTCAACGTGGCTTCCCTGAGAGAGCAGGGCCTCCACTCAAATGCTGCAGGAGGTCCCAAATGGTGCAGCTGGAGACTGTTATCTGATTACATTCCTCCCAGAAAGGCATATTTTATTTCTTTTTTGAAGGCAAATCAAAATGGCACATCTCCATTACCGCCACAATTAATTTTGCTCTTTTTTTATTCTAATTTTTCTTGTGCACATATGAAATGTGAAACAATAGCTCTTAACATCTTGGCATCATTAGCAGAACAGCTAAATGTTGCCAGTTTTATAACATAGTATATGACAGATGCTTCAAAAACAAAATCGGTTAACTTAATTTCAGTAATGGTTTATATTGTTATGGAATGCTCATAAAGTTTTTGGAAGTTCATTCTTCAAAGGTGATGCTTTTTTTATTATTGTAAATAGTCCTGTAAGCTCATTTATAAGGTTTAACATTGCAGACAAAATTATTTGTCTTTGAGATGATGATTAGAAAACAAATATTAGTAGAACATAGCATCATAATAAAAAAAACCTGTTATTTACTAAAGTAAGAAATTTACAGAACAGAAATATACTTTGGATTGTTATACACAAACAAATCTGCATCTCTATAAAATTCAACATTCTAACATGTAGAAGCTACAGTTGTCAAAATATACACATAAATACACATAATAGGATAACTATACTACAAAATTTGGGGATTAAACTGAAGTTTAATGTAAAAAATTTAATGTAAAAGAATTGCTGCCATCACCGATTGGACTTTAGAAATGTTTGAGCCTTTGAATAACTATTTGTTTAATAAACTTCAGTACACATTGCAGTGATGCTGATTTTTCTGACATCTTTCAAATTCAAAAAGTTTATTCAAAACGAGGCAGAAAATGTTTAACACAATAGTTAATGGAGACAGCACCAATTTTTTTTTTAGCTTTTTAGCTTGAGAATTCAGATTGTTGAAAACAAAGCTTTCAAACCAGAAATCATTAACATTCATTTACATAAAAGCAAAGTGATAAAATATGCAACCATAGATAAGATTTTCTGTTATGTATATATTTTTATTAACATCTTAGCTTGTGAGAAGAATATTCGGATGCAGCCTCTATTTCACTGAGTCTATTTATATTCTGTACCACAATGGAATTAAATTGGGAAAACTTGTAATTTTGCAGCATTTAAGTTTGGCAAACATTCAAAATATCTTAAGTATAGACAAGAGTTTTAATAAGTTTTGCATTGTAAAACTTTATCTTAGACGTTTTCCTGAAAGTAAAAGACAATACCTGTGATAATATTTGGGCTAAAATATTTATATGTTTCAATATTGAAAAGATAAGATTAATAACATCAATCTAACAAAATTTAGAATTTGCTCTGATCTTACCTCAATACCTATGATGAAACAGTTTCCTGAATTAAAAGTATAATGTCGGACAGAGAAAAGCCAGCTGAAGAGTCTACAATTTCAAACTAACCATAAAATGCAACTTTGAAGAGTATTTCAGGCAAAATTTTTTTTTTTTAAAGAGAGACTTTATAAAAATATGGTCTTCTGAAAAATGCCAATGGTAATGTACTATGGACAAATACAGATAAGAGACTAAACTACAAGACCATACGTGAAGATAATAATTCTGTTTGTTTCGTCTTAATATTCAGAAAATTGCTATAAACTAGGTTTTTAAATTTGACTTTGCTTTAACATGAAATATAGCCATACACATGAGACAATTCTAATTTTGAAAATACTTTATGCATCGAAATAGACTAGAATAGGTGGAAGAATGCAAGTCAACAAATTTATAGATCAATAAATATTTCAAATGTTGTATGTTTGAAATTATGTAGTTGTTTCACTTCATTCTTTAAAGTAGCCACCTATACGCAGTATATTACAGTCATGCCATGTATAAGGGTTTTGAAAGATGTTCTTGTGATTGTCATGCTTGCAAAATGAAGAAAGAGCCTGGTAGTCAATTTTATGTATAATAAAAAAGCAATTTAATAAGAAAATAGAAGATTTTTCTCCTTACTAGACAGTAACAATTGGCTGCAAGAATTTATGATTTGAATTTGGTTTCACTGAGCAAGATAAAGTAGCTAAGACAATAAAAAAAAAAAAGGTATCCTTTTCAACATGCAAGCCTTAAAGCAAAAAACAGGCAGCAGAAAAAATGTCTCCGCTTCTTATTAATAAAACATGAGGTCATATATTGGTGATCTACTTAAGGAGATCTTGAAACTTGAGGGAAGATAGGTATAGTAATTGTATAGAGTTTGGGGAAGGCTGCTGCAGGGTCCAACTTCGACAACAGACTCAGGTCATGGGATTTCTACTTTAAAAAAATCAACTGAAGGATGCATGTAGCAGCAGCCATGCTCTGGTCTGAGAGGCATCGCCTCAGTTGTACCTGTCACCAGCTACATCCCCCACGGGGATGACAGGAAATTAAGTGTATCCTTCATCGGGACTAAATTCAGGGGAAAGAATATTTGGTGACTTTACTTACTTGTTCATTTCTGCTTTCAAATACATAGCCCTATTTCTTTTTAAAAAGCCTTATGTCAAGGATATTCAATTGTCCTATGATGGTAGGTTAGCTAAAACTGGAAATAAATGTATTTTTTCCTTCCTAAACCTTTATTCTTATCACTAATTCAGGCCTTGAGAATTCTTCTCTGAATAAAAAAAGAAAAACAAATAGAAAGAAGATTGGAGATAACATTAAATAATGTTTAGGTCTTATTAAAATTAGCTCCTGGGCTGGACAAAACACAGGTAAAGAGAGGGGTACACTTGGGACTTGATGCTGTCTGGAGTGGTTATCCTTACTGCAATTACTGAGAAAAAACAATTATACACAGAGTCAGAGTTCTCTGCTGTATTTTTCTATACATCTAGTTACCTTATTATGCCTAAGCTACCAGTCCTTGGACCGATAATGTAATTTCATTGCATAAAATAGATCTTGTTACTTGGTTCATACACCAGTGTTTTGTGCCACAGGGGGAAAGGGTCAACTCTTTGTTAGAAAACACATTTTGTTACATTCTCCTATTCTTTCAGTCAGGGCAAATTGTGACCACAAATATCAACAAATACTAAACTACAAAAATCAGAGAGAGTATGTTTTCTGACTTCATGGAGAATTAAGCTAGCATTCAGTGACAAAAAATAACTGAAAATCTTCAAATGCTTGAAAACTAAACACTGAATATTTTATTTATTCATAAATTTATAAAGCACATTACAAAATATTTTGAACCAAATGATAATGAAAACTTGACCTACCAAAACTTGTGGGAAGTAGTTCAAGTTTTTCTCAAAGAGAAATATGGACCTATAATTTCACATAATAGAAAACATAATAAAAATAAAATAAATATATGATAGAATTTTGAAAATATCAAATTCTACTCAAGAATAATAAAGATAAAAGCATGAATAAGTGATAGATAAATATAGTACAGTAGAGTGGATTTTAAAAGGCAAATTTGATATTTGAGAAGTCTAATAAAATTGAAATATACCTGGAAAAACTGAGAAAGAACACAAAGAAGGCAGAGTAAATCAGTATCATAAACCCAAAAGGTGATGTCACTCCCTAACCTGCAGACATCAGAAGGAGAATAAGCAGTTTAGGAAAAGCTTATGACAATAAATTTTAAAATTTATATTAAAAACAAATTTCTAGATAAACAGTTTACCAACTGACACAAGAACTGAAAAATCTGCTTTGTCCTATATGAATCACAGATACTCAGTACCTACACAATCCGTAAGGAAAACACCAGATGGTTTCACCAATGATAGCTTCCAAATATGTAAGAAATCAATACCACCAACTCTACTCAACTAATCCTGAGAATATTAAATACTGTCCATTTTAAAATAAAGACCACATAAACCTTGATGTCAAAACCTGACAAAGATTTTATAAATGGAACTGGAAAGGGATTTTTCACAAGAATATAAATTCCTATCATCCACAAAATATTAGCAAAGTGAATTAAGCATCATATATATAAGTATATTATAATCAGATACTTTCGTATTTACTCTAGGAAAGCAAAGATAAAATTGTATTTGAAACTTAAGCTTTAACTTCTCACTACCTTCAGAAAATAAACAATTTAATAACTAAACAAAGCATAATAGGTGTTGATAAATAAAGCTGATGAAAATGAAACAGAGTGATGTGATCCATTCAATGTGAGGATGTGAAAAGAAGCTTCAGTGGGAGATGACAGAATATTAAGTCTGAAATTTAGAAAAAAGTCTCTCTGAAGAGGTAATTTTTAAGCTAAAATAGCAATGAGAAAAAGTCCTGGCTATAGGGTTATCTGGTAGAAGAACACTCTGTGTAGAAAGCACAGCTCTTGCACAGACCCTTCAAAGAGGAGGAAAAAGTCCACGGGTGGGTTTTTTGCATCAGCATTTAATCAAATACTAGTCACTAAAAATTTTCTTTCATGCAAACTCCATTTACTACCGTGATTTTCTTCAGACTACCACAAACTTCTGAAAGAATTTTAGCCTACTCTCCTGTATCTTCAACTTTCATTAACCCAACGCAACGCGGCTTCCTTCAGGGTTCATTACTATGTCCTCATTCATTACCAACCTATACCGTCTTCCTGGGTGATCCTGCTCACACATGTGAGGACATCAAGTCAAGTGAAGACTCTCATGATTTGAAATTTCAGCAGCCCAAATTCCCTCCTCAGTGCCAGACTCATCTTTGTGACTTCCTACTAGACAGCACCTCAAAGAGTCACATGCAACTAAACCCAGAATGTCCTCTACAGAATGCACTCTTTCTATTGAAACAGAGTTGATTTACAATATTGTGCTAGTTTCAGGTATACGACAAAATGATTCAGCTATATATATATATATATATATATATATATATATATATATATATATATATATATATATATATATATATTCAGATTATTTTCCATTATAGGTTATTATAAGATATTGAATATAGTTCCCTGTGCTGTACAGTAAATCTTGTTACTTATCTATTTTATGTATAGTAGTTTGTATAAGTTAATCCCATATTCCTAATATATCCCTCCCCTCTTCTCTTTCCCCCTTGGTAACCACAAGTTTGTTTTCTTTGTCTGTTGAGTCTGTTTCTGTTTTGTATACAGATTCATTTGCATTACTTTTTAGATTCCACATATAAGTGATATCATATAATATTTGTCTTTCTCTTTCTCACTTACTTCACTTACTTCACTTAGTATGATAATCTGTAAGTCCATCCATGTTGCTGCAAATGGCAATATTTCACTTTATATAGCTGAGTAATATTGATAAACACCACATCTTAAACCAATCATCTGTTGATGGGCACTTGGATTGTTTCCACATCTTGGCTATCATAAATAGGGCTGCATAAATATTGGGGTGTAAGTATCTTTTTGAATTAAGAATTTTAAACATTGTTCATCTGCCCTGTTTCCTATCTTGATATAAGGCACCTCTTGTCACCCAGTTCCCAATTCATAAATGTAGGCATAATTCATATCTCACTCTCGGAAACCACATTATTGTTTAATTATCAGGTCCTATGATTACTATCTCGTATGTTTGTGTAATAATTATTCACTCATTCTTTCTGACTCTTTCTGTCCTGTTTGAGTCTAATAAACACTGTTTCCTGAACAGCCAATTCACCTGTTTCAAATAGATTCTTCTCCCACATTAATTATCCACATTCTATTTTTTCGAAAAATAAAATCTGATACTATAACTTCTTCCTTTAGAAGCTGTACAGTGGATCCTTACCACTCTTATTAGACCCTCCAAGATCTCTAAGCCTGATGATCAAATCTTATCTGATATTCTTTGACTGTTCTGTTCAAATTCAGGTATGTATTAGTCATGCTAGACTAATTTCAGTGCTGCAAAGTGCTAGATTCATTTGCCTTAGAATCCTCCTAGTGGTTGGAACAATTATACTTGTTTACCACAAAACAAACTCTCAACAATTTTCTTTCTAAATTTGACCCATTCTTTATGTACCAGTTTAAACGTCTTCTCCCCTGGGAGGGACATCTGTCTACCCTGCATTCTCATTGCTCCCAGATCTTCCCTTAAAACAGTCATCTCTCTTTACTGTACTTTGGCAATGACCTATCTGCTTTATCTGCTAGGTAGATAAATTTATGGTGAAAGGGACCCACTTTGTTTTTATTTACTGCTCCATAAACCAGCACTTAGTACAGTGCCTGGCACTGGAGTAAGAGCTCATTGAATAAAACAATGACTAAATGAATAATTAAAACTAATGACTACAGTTGATACATTCAGCAAAACAGAAAAAGGTGAGTTGCAAATGTGCACTGAAATTATACTTTTCTTTTAAACATTTTCTTTTGAAAATTTTGAAATATTTTAATTTCAGAGATAAGTGTAGAGAATAATTTAACACTCATTCACTATCCAGATTCAACTCTGTCTTACGATTTAAAAACAATAATACTATTATACTTTTCAAGTCCCAGTGCATCCCATTTAGGTTAGGTTAGGTTAGGATAGGTTGATGAATTCCTAACCTATCCATACTTTTATGAGTTTATGATATATGTCTGTAGCTGTGAGTAATATAATTCCTTGTAAATTGAGCTTTTTTATATTTAAGGTATAATTTATGTGCATTTCTAAAAGCTTATCTTACCTCTTATGTTTTTGAGATTCTGATTTTGAGAATCTGAACTTAAAATGTAGAACTAATTCATTTCAAATTCTGTATGTTTTCTATTATATCAATATATTATAATTTATTTCCTATTCTTTTATTTAAGGATAGCATTTTGTAAGTTTAAACAATGATTTAATGAACAACCTATTTGTATTTTCACCAATACACGCTCAAGGGTTTCTCTAGTTACAGGAGTTAAAATGAGTCAACTTACACCTATACACATTTGTTAAATTCATAAATTGCTGTTAAATCCATTTTCTTAATGATACAGCTCATATATTCTTTATATTAATGTATATTCTTTATCTTCTAGTTTCTGCAAAAGTGCTATTAGAGTGTTGAACCAAGATTACAAATGTATGGGCTTGGCTTTGTGGTTCTGTTGATGGCTTTTTTATGGATCTTGAGAAAATCTAAGTATATAGATTCAGGATTGGTATATATTTTTTTTAATTTTTCTTTTTAAATTAAGTAATAACCCCTTTTTCCTAATATTTTCTATCTAAAAATCTATTTTGTCCAATAGCAATATTATTACTCCAGTTTCTTTTTTTGGGGGGTGGGGTTAATTTTGTCTTAGCTATAATTTTCTAAAACTTAATATTCAAGCTGACCATACCTTTATGCCTTGGTTGTGTCTATGGGAGTTTTCTTTCTCAGGTGTTTTAAAAATTAAACTGGGGCCAAATGGTGAGATTTTTATTTTTTCAATCTGCAACAGTCCTATATACACAAGTACTTGGAGTCTCCCAGGGGGAAATTTCACATTTACTTGAGTTCCAGGGATGTCTGAGATTTTTCTTAATTTTCCAGCTACAGGTTCCCACACAATTTGAATGGTGTGAATTCAGATCACTCATTGTAGAAGGCATGATCCTGTGGTTCTAAATTATTCCTAGTGACTGTTTTCCTATCCATGGCCTAAGAAGGTTAGCCTGCCCCAGCTGTAAGTCCCTCAGCTGTTTGGAACACATGGTTTTTTGCAGAGAGCTCATTTTCACCCTCACACCAGCACAGTATTGGTGTTAGATTCTCAGCTTTTAGGAATGATTCTAATACTTGTCCACACTGTTTGAATTTAATAACTGTTAAATACTCTGTATCTGAGTTTTTTCTTCATCCCTGATCCCTGGACATTTTCCTTTCTTATTTGTGAACTTGTATATATAGTGCAAAATATTTTGTAACTTTTTATGCGTCATTTGTGTGTTAAGGATGGCAGAGATTTTGAAACATATGGAAACAAAAGAATAATAAATAAGTTAAGAGAAAGATTCTTATTAATAATGCATGGATAACTCTTCTTCAATTTATTGAATCACTTATCATCCACTAAAATATTATAAAAATAATGGTGGATGAGGTGCTTTCTGTCTTAGCCTAAGTTACTCACAAAACAGAGTCTGAGACAAAGTTTATGGGCAATTCATTGTTTAAAAAATTGTCATCCCAGGGAAGCAAGAATGAGGGAAAAGGAAATGAGGCAGGCAGGAAGGAGAGCAATATGAAGGTTACAAGCTGGTAGCAATTTAGTATCAGGTGCTTCTGAATGATTTCACCATCTTCTTAGAAGCCACATGTCCTGCATCTTAGGACAAATTACCCTGGGAAAAATCTCCCCTTTGTCAAAGGCTTCCTTACAATGAATGAAGGAGTCTTCATTTCTAAGTTGTACATGTATAAGCAACAAGTGAGGCCAGTAGTAGCTCAAGAGTTAGTATCCAAAAGGTGTCAGGATGGGAGGTCAGAGTGGCAGAGCATGCATGGGAGGTAGGTGCTCACCCACACAGCACACACTGGGGTGTTCTCCATTTCACACTGCATGATAAGACCTCCACATACCTGAAGGCAAGAGGACTTCTCTTCTTTCCTGAGAAGATGTCTACAAATCTAACCAGTCACAGTATATTCTTCAAATTCTTAAAGTGATGTAGGACGGAGTGTTAGTAAATAATTAATAATCCTGTTTTTTCCAGCTTTATTGAGAAATAATTCACAAAAAGTCCTCACTGTTGAAGATGAAAGATGTTCATTGTTTCTTTCCTCCACTACTTAGTCTGGATTTCCTTAAACTAAAGACAGTTTTATTTGAATTGACTGATTTCTTTCTGGTTTTTCTTTTTGGGGGGGGGGGTTGTTTGTTTTTGATGTTTCTTTTTCTTCTAATTTATTTTTGACATGGTAGAGTGTCCAGAACTTTTAAAGCCAAGGGAAATTAGGTTTTAATTGACTTGTCCTTATTAAGTTGTGGTTGCTTTAATTTGCCCACTTGCCAATATCAACGGGTGCTGAACCAAAAATTTTAAAAAGATGCCTTAGTAAATATCCTCAGATCCAGTCATAGTTCCCCTGTTCCCACTGTGTAACTCTTTCAGGGATGATACCCCACTAGGATATTATGTTCTTTCTTCTTATTGCTCTACTGGAAAAAAAGAAAAAGAAAAAGGAGCCAATGTGACCACGTAACAACTGTGGATTTAAATATTTCCTCTGGCAAAAGTTATCTCCTAGGAGCCAAGATCTCTGCCCAGAATTCCTTCCTTGGTTTCCACATGCCGTATTCATTGCATTCTGTCCAGGTCTTACCTTGATATAAGTTTCAGGTGCAAATGTGTTATCTGAGAAATGAAGGAAAGATTGATATGGGGGTGATGCATTGAGTTAGGGAAAAGAAGTCAGGCAACAGAGGGTATGTTATAATTCATCACCTCTGTGGAATGAAACCTAATCCCAACAGCGAACTGCTTGGAAATCTGCCACACCAGGGGCAAGTAATTTGGATATTAATATACCAAATCGTTCTGCCAGTGATTAAGGGCTTGTTCTATAAAACTAGCATTAATTCCCAGGCACTAGAGGTCTGCCTCGCAGATAGCTTTGAAGAAAGGCTTTAGCCAACAAGATATAGACAGAAGTCCTGCTAGAGCACAGTGGAGTTCTAAGGCTCCAGGAAAATATCCTCAGAATCTCAACATCTGTTTAAGCACACACCATATACTAGGGAGCGGTACCTTCTCCCACAGGATGCACATCCTAAGCTGGCACTTTAACAGAGGGTTTAACAGACCATCCTAACAGGTTATGCTCTTCCCTATACAAGGTTCATGGTAAGAAAATTGGATTCTATTGTCATGCACATGCTTTCATACACACTTCACTGTAAGATGCATCCCTTTTGGCTGGAGACATTGCATGGGTTATTTTGGGATTAGATCAGACATTCCTGCGCTATTGTGTGGCAAACATACTGGGAGCGGGGAAGATAATTCCACATCTGCAAAAAGGATTGATTATGAGTAGAAGAAATCACTGCCCTACAGGGGAAAAGAGTCTAATATTGCATACCTGCCAGCAACTGGCAGAATGCATCACCTGAAGGGTTGGAGCAAAATTACGAACTCAGTGTCAGTCTTGTCTCTTGGCATGGATATTCTGCAGTGACTGTAGATCAGTCTTGGTGAAAGTTAGCCCATACTTCTGGGCTGAGTATTCTCAATTCCTGTCACCAAGGTTATTCCATCCATGAGCCCACTATGCAAACACTAAGGTGACAGAAGACAGAGGTGAGCACAAGTAGTCATCTTGTGAACCCAGTTTTGGAGAGCCAGCTCTGTAGTGAGCATTATTAGCATGTTAGCACAGAGGGCCAAGCGTTCCGTGCACACGCCCAGCAGTCTATCCACTTATCCCTTCTCCAGATACCCTACTCCTGGACCTTCCATTCCTGCTCCTTCTGGGGACGGATTTACAACTCATGCCATTTGCCACTGCCCAGGAATCCATGTAACTCAGGCCACTCATTGTTCTTTATGACCTGACTTACTAAATGGACTGCTCGAAACTCTGCTGCCAGGAGAGTTTGTCACATCTGTTCTTTAGGATTTCTGCTACATGAAGCTGTAGTGTGGTTGACAGTCCACTTCCACAGGAAGGGCTGAGCCCTTTGTGATCCTTGCTCAACTTGTTTCCTTCTCTGCCAGTTGGTTATAGTGAACCTTTCATCAGGCCAAAGATGTGAGTTGAAGAGAGGCATGTATCTTACAGAGGGAGGTGACCTGATGGTCTAGGACACTGGAGAATGTCATTTTTTTTACTGCTTTATTAACCTACTCAGACTGACCCGAATTGTATGAGTTCCATTTCTCTATGGATCACTGTATACACACCATCACTGTTTGACACAATCTCCCCATTATATTTAACTCATGTTCTAGCCACAAAGTCACTCTGTGACTCATCATGAGTCATTCAGGTTCCTCTTGGGGCCAGAAGCATGTAAGTATTTTAATATGATCAAAATACATTAAAAACTCATTTCCTTATATTTTTTAAATAAATTATAAAAGAACAGTGACCATGGAGAAAATTTAGATTAAGTATACAAACTTCTAAAATAATACAAATAATTACTCATCCTGCCATCTAAATATAACCTCCATTAATCTCCCATGTAATGACTATGCCTCACAATTTTCAATTATCATCAAGTTTAAACATAATGAAAGAATTCTTCAAAGTTTTACTAGCTGACAATTTTCTTAAATATTATATTTTAATATGTAATGAATTATAACATGATTTTGGATTCAACATTTAGATTGATTTCACCTTTTCAGACTTTTCTAAATTGGTTTGGTCTTTAATTTATGCCATTATTTTCATATATCTTATACAAATTTTCCATGACAGTTTCTAGAAACTTTATTTGCTCTTATTTTTAAATGAAATAAGAGCATGTTTGAAAAAAGACACTCTCTAATTTTTAGTTTCAAATATTATCTGTAAGTAATTATGCTTGCTTCACATTTTTTAGTGAGTTTAATGAGTTCACATGTTTTAATTCACAAATTTAACAGCCAAACTAAAAGCTGAGATTGTAAGTTGTCATTTAGAAAAAGTGAATCATGATAGTTTTCCTTTTTTAAACTAATTTAGTAAATATTACTTATTCTTTATCTGTTAAGATTGAGTAAAACAAAAATTAAATTCTTACCTTTTTATGTCTATCAGAATGTATGAGAAATGTTCTTCATAGAATGTATTTTAGTTATTATTAAGTTGGAATTTACTCTGACATAATTATAGGATGAATTCCATATATTTCAAAATATTCTCCACCTTTTCACTATTTCCAAAAATCCCAGTAAGTTTCATTGTATGTGCTTAACTGAAATAGAATTAAAGCTATTTCTTCTCACAAATATACCTTGATTTATTTTATGTTCACAATCATTTAAATAATTCCATAATTTTTTATTGCATAAAGAGTCATTTGACTTTTCCCAAGAGAGTGATAAAATTTTAAATAAAGAAATCTCCCTCTTTAATTTTTTAATAATTAATTTAATTTTGCTAAACTAGTTGTTCAGTCTTGTTTATTTGAGGTCAAATGATGCTAAATTATCAGCATTTTATCCATTGGAAAGGGAACTCTCTAATAATTTAACATTTTAATACTTAAACTGAGTTTCTATAACAATGATTATATTCAACTAAAAATTGAAGGAGTTTTATTTAGTCTAATTCCCTGGAGGCCAATTTCATATTGGTGTTTCTGTGTCTGTTTTATAAGACCCTCCACACTAATTCAAGATTTAAAATGAATTGCACACATCTGATTCAGCTTCTTTTCTCTGAAATTTACCTTAGAGTCTTATCATAAAGGTTTACAGCTAATTTAAGACATCTAAGCAAATAAAAACATACATCCACCTTAAATAGTGCAACTTTAACAAATACCATCTTTCTAAAATTTAAATAATTAGGCATATAAAGAAAATAAAACTTAGATCACTTAAATTATTATAGTTAGAAATCATTTGTGAAATCATTTTCTTTTCTAATATATTCAGATAATCACTTTTCTCTTTTACTTCACTCAATTAGACATAGCTTACTTATTTAGTCTTTTCAGGAGAAAATACTCTTGGTTTTCTCTTTTGCCATTTGCCGAGTTTGTTTGGAGGACTACAATGTAGTAATAACAGTGGGTTCTCTTTTTGCTTGCCAAGAGATAATGGGAGGACTTAAATTTGTGTTGGCAGGCTTTTGGAAAAAAAAAAATCACAAGAAGAGGAATGAGACAATGTCAAAGGCTGAACCATAAATGAGCTCTATTCACATAAACATTTAGAAACTTCTGGTATCTTTTCATTATCTTGGAAAAATTGTAACATATATTGAAAGTTTATCAAGTTTCTCTTTTTTTTTTCTTTCATTTTTCATGTGGAGTCTTCATTTAGTGCTTGATATAGTGCCAACAACTTTCAATTTGTCAGGCTTTCAGGATAATTAGACATTAGATTAGAGGGATAGTAAAGGAACAGCCCAGATTCACAATATGTGTATTTAACCTGTGCCCAGCTGTGTTCTAAATACTTCACACTCCTTAAATCTTAATGAACCCAACAGGTAGGTAGATTTGAGAATTTGTCCATTTTAAATGAGGAAACTGAGGCACAGAGCAGTTTAACTTGATCAAGGTTACACATCAGTTAAATTGAAGATCTGAAATAAAAACTAGGTGGTTTCTCTCCAGACTCCAAGTCTTTATCCTAAAGACTCTCACAGTGGATGAAACTTCCATCACTACCCAGTTTTGAGGCCTTTGAAAAGTTACAGTTTTTTTTCTGTGACTTTCTTTCTGTGTAAACCATGAATACTAACGTTTCATCCATCTACTTGCTTACATCTGTGGATTTTTGAAAATATGTCCATGAAATAGAGGAAGATCTAAAAAACCCATTTTGTGCCCTGGCCAAGTCTCCTGGCAAGAAGCCTTGTATAAGTGGAAAAGAATTGATATGTACTGCTGACTGTTAGCTGCTCCATCTTTCCTATGGGGTGTCATCATTTTCTAAGATACTTTCTGAATATTAACAGAAAATATTTTTCTTACATACTTCCACGTTTAGAAGACAGCTATCTGCCTCCAAATTAGGAATACTGAACACTGGTAGAACAAAGGATTGTAACTTGTAACTATGTAATCTACTTCCTGATGTGGCGTTCCCACCGACAACAGCATTCCTTATTTAAAATGCATGTTTTCTACTGGACAGCACCATGTAAATCAGTTAAGTTAGACTATTCCCTCACTCCATACACAAAGATAAACTCAAAATGGCTTAAAGGCTTAAATATAAGACAAGACACAATAAATCTCCTAGAAGAAAACATAAGTAAAACATTCTCTGACATAAATCTTAGCAACATTCTCCTCGACCAGTCTACCCAGGCAATGGAAGTAAGAGCAAAAATAAACAAATGGAACCTAATTAAACTCATAAGCTTCTGCACAGCAAAGGAAACCATAAGTAAAACAAAACAACACCCTACAGAATGGAAGAAAATATTTGCAAATGATGAGACTGATAAAGGCTTAATTTCCAGAATATATAAACAGCTCACACAACTTAATAACAAAAAAACAAATAACCCAATCCAAAAAGGGTCAGAGGACCTAAACAAGCAATTCTCTGATGGGGAAGGCATACAAATGGCCAATAGACACAGGAAAAAAGGCTCAATATCACTAATTATCAGAGAAATGCAAATCAAAAATACAACGAGGTATCACCTCACACCAGTCAGACTGGCCATCATTCAAAAGTCCACAAATGATAAATGCTGGAGAGGCTGTAGAGAAAAGGGAACCCTCTTACACTGCTGATGAGAATGTAGTTTGGTGCAGCCACTGTGGAAAACAGTATGGAGATTCCTCAAAAAATTAAAAATAGACTGACCATATGATCCAGCAATTCCACTTCTGAGTATTTATCTGGAGGAAACACTAATATGAAAAGATACAAACACCCCAATGTTCATAGCAGCTCTATATACAATAGCCAAGACATGAAAGCAATGTCAATGTCCATCGACAGATGACTGGATAAAGAAGCTGTAGTATATTTATACAATGGAATATTACTCAGCCATGAAAATTAATAAATGCCATTTGCAGTAACATGGATGGACCTAGAGATTGTCCTAAGTGAAGTAAGCCAGAAAGAGAAATAAAAATACCACAGGATATCACTCATATGTGGAACCCCCCCACCAAAAAAAAAATCATACACACTATGAACTCATCTACAAAATAGAAACAGACTCGCAGACTTAGTAAACTTACAGTTACCAGGGAAAGGGGATGGGAAGGGATACATTTGGGAGTTTGAGATTTACTAATGTTAGCCACTATATATAAAAACAGATTCAAAAAACTTTCTTCTGTATAGAGGATAGTATGCTCAATATCTTGTAATAACCTCTAATGGGAAAAAATATGTAAATGAATGAATATATACATGTATATGCGTGACTGGGATACTGTGCTGTACAGCAGAGATTGACAGTGTAACTGACTTCATAAAATTTTTTTAAATAAAACTGCATGTTTTCTGATTAGTTTTATATAATTTAACATTATTCAAAATTAAAAACAATTAAGCTTGCTTTATGTGAGTCATGTGCAAACTATGAGTTTTGGGTCTTTTTATCTATGAGGACAAAAGTAAAAATAATGTTTTTACTTTCCTCCACTAGAAAAAAAAAGCCATTTCTATAGTTTTTTTTTTTTTAAATGAATGAGGAAGCATTGAGAACGTGTGTTTATGTGACAAGATGATCACAAGATGCAAAGTGAACTGCGTTCTTATGTCAGACTCCCAAGGGATCTTTGGCACTGTGTCACCATTTATTCTTTGTTTCTCCTGATGTTTTTTTTCAGAAAAATGAATTATGGATGAGGATAAACATCATAGGAATGTAAAGAAACAGCAAGCAAACTTTGATGACAACATTTTGGCATATGTAGCTACCCTCTAATATTTTTCTAAGCAGATTTCAGACAGAAGGAAAAAGATAACATCTCAAGGTTTTTTAAAAAAATGTGAAAAAGTAACATGTAAAAATTAATTCCACATAATGATCTCAAGCTAAAACATCTGGGTGTGTCCTCTGGTACCATGCTTAAATCTAATACTTAAGAACTTTTTAAAATGAAAGATTCTCTTCCTCTGCTATCCAAATAAAACCTAGTAGACAAAATAACAGTGTCCATTCCAAGATGAGTTGGCTGCTGCAGCAGGGACCAGATGCCATCCTCATTCTGAAATTCAGGTATAAATCAGCTTAGTGTAGTGGCTAGTAAGATGCTAAAGGAAAGTCTTGTGCAGTGGGGTTTTCACCACAAAAGAATTATGTCATTGCTTATATATCTTTTAAAATAAAATCTAATACAAATATAAGAATAGTGGAAATAATTAATAATGGGTTTAAAAAGTCTACAACATGCTATCAGGATACGACCTTAGGGAGGTGATAGACCCTACAGCTGCTTGTTAGCTTGCATTGAAAAGTTCGGAATGCAAAGCATCCTAAGAGGTGTAAACAAAATGAAAGGACCAGTTACCTGTGTGTGGCTGATGGGAAGGGAGTGGTTAAAGGTAACTGGAAGTCAAAGAGCGGCTTCCGTGGAATAGAAAGCTTTGTGCTAGCCTTTTACAATTATTCAGGATTTCTAAATATAGATACTCTAGCTGTCAAGACATGTATGTTCATTGCATAGGTCATAGATAATTTGATTTCCTCTTCAGTCATGTTTTCATTTGTCTTTCAATAGCGATCTGCCTCTGGGATTTTATGATGATTAACATTTTCATGTTCATATGGAAGATTTAAACCTCAAGGAAAGTTTATGGACAAAGTTATTTCTAAACTACTTTCCCAATGAGGTAAACAATCGATGACTGATAATATCTAATTGAGGGGAGCACAACATTATCCTATAGTCATTATCTTATTTGCCATTGGTATTTGACATAGGGATCCTTGCATAGAGCCAACCATACAGAGTGATGATATTCATTTAGGTTTTTCTTTAATGGTATTGGCCTTTTCATGTATATGCTTTAAAAAAAAAAAAGAATTTTTGAATGAAAGATTCTTTAAATTCTATAGTTTTCAAGTTCACCATTTATTATTTTCTAAACTTCCTTACAAATCAAATAGTTAAAAAAAGTAAGCTCAAAGGCGCTATTGTGTGGGTACTTTTAGGAGTACAGTAAGGTAGTAGGCATGCTATTCATTCTAAATATGTCTACAAAGTAAGCTCTGAGGCTCACTTCCTCTTTTTTTTTCACCTTATTGAGGTATAACTGACAAATAAAATAAGATATTTAAAATGTACAGAGTGGTGATTGGATCTGTATACACTGTGAAAGGATTCCCTCACCAAGTTAATACATCCATCACCTCATATAGTTATGTTTTTCTTTCTTCTTTTCTTTTTTTTTGGTGTATGTGTGTGAGAACTTTTAAGTTACACTCTCTTAGCAAATTTCAATCATGCAGTACAGTATTATCAACTCTAGTCATCATATTACACATTAGAGCTTCAGATCTTATTTAAGAGGATAACTTCTTTACACAGGCACAGAGAAGATCACTGGTAAAAGGAGGACCAGTATCTGTGAGTTGCACTATGAATGGCTGCCCTCTGTGGGAGATGCTTCTGTTGATACTAATTTCTTGCTCAGTAGCAATTATAGAATTCTCATGATTGCAAAAGGCAAAAATACAACACAGTAACTAATTAACCACAGAGGCAGTGATTATTCAACCAGACAGCAGGAGGAAAAGGTGGCCCTCCCAATCTGTGAATGCAGAACCATTGGATACAGAAGGCCAACTGTTCTACATTGTTTTACACTAGGGACTTGAGCTTCCCCAGATTTTGGTATACACGGGGTTCCTGGAACCAATCCCCGCTAGATACTGAGGAAGGACAGTAATCAGAACCATCTGAGTGACAGAGATTTTGTCAGGAGCTAGGAGATTATATGATCCCTCAGAAAATGTATTAGCCCACTAGGATCGTACTTTATCTACTTAACCAAAAAACTGTATTCTATATCTGGTGAAGAGAGAGCTCTGAATTGAATCATCAGGTGGAGATTTACTGTAATCTCATCAAATTCACATACATTAATTTCTTTTAAAAACAGAGTCCTTCGAAGGAAGAGAAAAACAACATATTTGGCTGAAGGACTTTACAAAGACATCTTAAGTATATACAGCGTATCTACTTCTGAGGCTTCCCCTAAGAGATCTACTTTGATTTCCCAGAGCAACTTGCACTGAGGAGAAAACCAAATATATACATGTATATTCTTTTCTGGAGTAATCCAACACTGGCTCTAAACCAATTCTGTTCTCTTGGATCTAGGAATGCCATAGTGATTCACTGATCTGAATAAGGGTTTATGAGGGTCAGATGATAAATAGAATTTACTCTGTTTATGAACTCACACTGTGGTTATTTCCCCAGTTTCTGAACGTGTGGTTAGAATATAAACACTCAGACACTGGTAAAATCCTCATAGTACTTCCCTGTAGAGTGAGGGTTATTGGTTGACAAGCTAAGTGGAAGCTAATGAATCCCTGAAGGCTTTATAAAATGTAGGGTCATTATCAACAGCATCAAGGAAGGAACAGAAATGGCCTCAGTCACACCTCTATTTATCTTATCTTTCTGACTTGTGCAAAAAAAAAAAAAAAAATGAGTCTTAGAAAAATAAAGTACTCCAAAGTTAATTAGGTGAGGATCATCTATATTTAATTTTGATTATTTTTATTGCAACAAATTAACTTGGCCCCTAACACCTATTATGCAGCTATTACTCTGTTAAAGATTATGTTTTGTTTTTCTCTATCCCAATAATCAGAAGAACAGAGGAGGCATTATTCTT
Organism: Camelus bactrianus; assembly: GCF_048773025.1. NCBI lineage: Eukaryota > Metazoa > Chordata > Mammalia > Artiodactyla > Camelidae > Camelus > Camelus bactrianus. Next base: position 40,616,480 of record NC_133540.1, read on the forward strand.
TCCTCCAACAAATACAACAGTAAATCTTCAGTGGTCTGCTTGAGGCTATGCAACACTTTGCTTCTTGGTCACAATGTAGCCTGCAGGGCCTTAATTAACTATATTAGTACAGTTTACTTGCTGATAGTACCTACTGAGCAGGAAGTAGCATTTGATGGATGCCAGAAAATGAGAGTGATACTCTAGAGCAGTACAAGCATCTGATAGTTTCTATTATCTATAGATCTAGACATGTTAGGACACCCCTTCTTCAGAAGAAAGGACATGTTGCTTCAATTTACTTTCTCCGCTACTGAGAAAAAGTCATAATGGTTGTTGGGATCTAGAGGGAATTAATAGTCCATTTAATTATATTGCTCAGACACCTTTACCAAGTGGCCTAGTTTTGGGTTTCACTGAGAGCAAGAAAAGGCTCTCCAGCTAGCTCAGATTTGATCTAAGCAAAGGCTGTTTATGCCTAGCCCTTCTCAGCTTCTAAATTTGATGGTACTTAAAATGCCTGTGTGATCGGGATGATTCATACAGCCAATCATAGGCTTGGATAGGCAAGTCAGAGCAGAGGACGCTTAGGTTTTAGAGCAAAGCCACATTCTCTTGGAAGTAACCAGCAATAATTCTCAGCTTGTTATTTTGCCATGCTAGATACTGAACATCTGATGATGCAGCACCAAGTGACTGAATTCCCCATCATAAACTTGGTGTTACCTGATCCAAAAACATAAAGCCAGTCACACCAAGAAGCACTTTCTTACAATTGAACGTGGTATATTTGAGACAGATTAAGCAGGTCTTCATTTCCCTGTGTGCTTACTCTTGCCACTTCTCTCTGAACACACATTTATAGACTCATCAGAGTTTTCTGTGACGGTTAACTGGGGAGAAAAAGTTTGACCCCGAAGTAGAACGCCATGGTTAGACAGGCTAGCTGGGAGGAGGATGGGAAAAGAAAATCTCGGCAGTAAGCAAAACGTTAAGAGTCACATATTGTTTTCCATTTGGCCTGGGATTAGAGATTACTGGAAATTCAACTGGTGGCCATTCATGGGCAGTATCTAATAGTTTGTTCAAATGATGAGGAATTTGGAAACAAGAAGACTGGAGGACTGATTACAGAGCAGTTTATGGAGGAGAAATGTGGGTAAACTTCACTAAATGGGCATAGAAAATGAGAATTTTTATGGCCAACATGACTATCCTATAGAGGAGGTTGTCAATAGTTGGTTGAACAAGGTACCCTATTTTAAGGCTGTCAGTCAGCTTCTTCTCACATCTATCCCAGCTCTTGTTCAATGAATATAAAATGTGGTTATAGTGTCAGGAATGGAGGTTATGTGATAATGCACTGGCTCAATAGCTTGGATTTCCTTACAACAAGGCATATCTAACACTTTCAATGCTAAGTCCCTAATCTAAAAATTACAGTAAACTGTTAATATGATGCCATATTCTAGGAGAATCAGCCAGCCATCTAGTAGCACAATGATTGCATCAGATCTCTTTTTTTGGGGAGAGTTCAATAATTTTTCCTAACTGTAATAAATACTTATTTAAAAATAATTATGTCTTCTGTCCACCAAGCTGTTGTAAACATACCCTTAACTGATTTACCAGATACCTTATTCACCATCATTTTCACATACAATACTTCTTCTCAAGGAATTAATTTTACCACAAAATAAATAAAACAACTGTCATTGTACAGGGTTCACAGATATATCAGAAGCAGCTACTCATAGAGAATCAGGTGAACTACTGAAGACTCAACTAGTTTCAAATAAGTGGGAAAAGAACCTGTACTTTAGGGGTTTGATATTACAGGATGATATTCTCTACGGCTGTGGCCTATATGTTCTGGTACTAAGGGATGTACTTAATGGTGGTACCTCTCAAAATTATATAATTTTTGTAAGTACACAGTTATATATAATTATTTTTTTTCAACCATATGAAATGATAAATAGAAAAGTTCGCTTCCTGTCTCTTCAACTTCTTAGTATATTTTAATAATTTGATACCCAAGGGTGTCATGTTTCCACAGGGACGTAAGAATGAGATCACTGAACCAAAAACTAAAACTTTCACCAAGCAATTTTGGAAAACTCATGCCACCAGTACAATAACCAAAAAGATGGAATTATTCTAGTCTCGGTGTTTTGTCTTTCTAATCACAGTTTATATGTTTGCTGCAACAAAATCAAAAGAGGGAACTCAACTCAATGAATCATCTCAAGCACATCTTAGTCCTGCCATTTGCTTTGGTAGATTAGAAATATTCAAACTGTCATGCCAAGCAAGGGACCTGAACAATCGAGAACAAAAATTTCAGTAATCACCCCTCCACCTTTAAATAGGGAACATTCACAAGGTGAGGTGTTCAGAAAGGGTAAAAGGAACATGGAATGGGTAATGGAAAATAAATACCATGAATGACAACCAAGTCTTGAGAATCCTTAAGGGAATGAGAATACCTGCAGTTATCTGTATTTTTCTCTTTTCACTTATTGATAAAGATATAAGTATATACTATAGATACAACATATATATGCATGAACAATATATGTCTAGATAAGCATGGACTGTTGAGGCTAATAGAATAAGTCAGAAGTGACGACATGTGATTTCTGATACTATATGAGAAGGAGTCATGCAGCATCTTTCTTGCACACCCCAGCATTCAAGCTGTGAGCCCTGAACTCCTACACTGTGGGCCAGCCCAGGCCACAGGAAAAGGTCACTTTATGCATTTTATTCTACAACAGAGGTCCCAAATGCATGCGTGTGAATAGGCCATGCTGGATATTTAGCCCTGTAGAGTATTCAGATGACTGCAGCCCTAACCAATATGTGACTACAGCTGCATAGAGACCCAAGAGAGAATTATGAGAAAAACATGATGTGTGAAGCTGCTAAGCTGTGAGATAATGTTTCTCTATCATGGGAACTGGTACGGCATCTTTACTGATGCCGAGTAACCACGTGGAAGGGGGGCCCTCTATCGGTAGAGCTGACACATTTTCCAATTCCCACTCTGATGCCCTTTAAGCATATGGAATCTGGACTCTGGGGTCTGGCAAACTTACATTTGCTATATTTCCTGGCAGCTAGGGCACCAGATGTGATTTGGATTCCTGTAATTAGATTCATTCATAATGGGCTTATTTAAGAATTGTGTAATGTAATCAGAGCAGTATGGTTCTAGACTAATGACTTCCTAATTTTTCAGAAGACTTTCCAGTTTGGTAGTTTTGGGTTTGTCACAGAAAGGCATTCATCCTGGAGTCTGCAACATTTTTAGCTTCCTGCGTTTGAAGAGTCCCATCAATGGCTCTTACGGTGGCCCACTGCTGTAACTGTACAAGCTAAGCCTAGAGTCTCTTTGTCCCTCCTAAAAGTTTGGTGAGTTACCTCTACCGCTTAATGGATCCCCTTAAACTAGCCAATTTGGATTCTGTTGCCTACAAATAAGCAATCTGACTTCTTCTCTGGCTTCTTGGGAAGACATTAAAAAAAAAAAAAAAAGGCAAAACAAAAACCAAGTAAATTGTCTGGAATACACCAGCTCAAGAGATGTTAATTTTCTTCTTTTCCATTATGTTACCCTCTTGAAGGTACTGGTGAGTTGCATTAATATTTTAGTTTATTTCTGAACAACTTTCATGTTTTTAACATTTCCTCCAAAGAAAAATAGAATTAACATGATGCATTTCACAAGACAAAAAGGACAGTCACAGTGCACTAGTTTTGTAAAAGTTCTACCCTTTACAAAGTCTAATTTATAAGAGAAGGACTTATGAATAAATATGCCTATTTCCTGTACTTCTAATAACGGTCTAATAATGCTGGTAACTATAAGATTAAAATCAAAAGAAGTTGCCTTTTCTGTTTAATAAGAATGTCATAACCTCTTTTCATCTTTTATTACTAAGGTTTATCTTTCATAATCATGTTCAATCCTATGGGTACAGGATAAAAAGATTTGAAGTAGCTAGCACAGAGAAAAGTTCATTATGAAAGGGAACTGATTGTCAATATTGGAAAAATAATCTAACAATAGATTATCATCTTGCATTTTAATTTAACTTGGCTAAGTAGACAAACAGGTCTAAGGATCTGCAAATACCTTTAATATTTGAGGAGGAAAAAGAATTTGAAGCTAAAATCACGTTGGATTTTTGAAGCAGTACACATCCTTTGTATGTTAAAACTGTAATGATAAAAATCTCTCTTTTATAATGGAAGTTTACCTTTAACTACTCAAAAGAAAGACAAGTGTTCCTCAATCTCCTGTAAGAATCAAATCTGTCCTTCAATATCCTAAATTTTGCCCTCTTTTTTTGAGAATGTAATAAGGAAATATCACAAAAAAGATATTGCAGTATTTCTTTAGACCATCTATTATGAATAGAATAAAACATAAATATATTTAAAACTATTAAGACATTCACATTACCATTTTCTCCATAGTTTGAAATAATGTCGGTCTCAGATTTGGGGTAAGACTGTTGACTGTGCTTCATTTAATTGTTGACTAGGTCTAATTTTGTAATATATATTCCTTCTCAAAGAGTAATTTTCTTTCTTTTTTAACATGGAGCTATACTACTAATCATATTTCTTACTTAATGAATCTGCTTATCCCTAAAGAGAAGAAACATTTCCAAGCTGTTTTCATATACAAAGTATATAATATACAATCACATGGGTAGCTTCTCTATGTAACAACTTAAGTACGTCAGCACCATAGAACTAAGTGAAAAAAGACAGCAGCTGATGTAACAAAGTCACTACTGGAAAAGGAAAGAAGAGATTTTGCAAGAAAATTAATATTGTATCTAAATATTCAGTGTGAATAACTCAATATCCAGTGATAGAAGTAGAAAAGATGATTTGTTTTTACTCCTGAAATACCAATACCTCTAATTTTGTTCAGATGTAGTTGGCCGAGAGAAGGCTGACTTTTTGAAAAGCAGCAGCAAGTAACAGACTGAAATACTTTTTTCAGGTATGAATTTTGCCATCACACTGAAAACATTCCCAGTCCTGATAATGTTCAATAAATTCACAGGTGCTGTCAAGCTGACAGTAAAAATGGCAGATGAAGAGAAGCCAGTGTAGCTGGGAAGAGACTGCACCCATGTAGTGAGGCAGTAAGGACAGATTACACTTAGTACGTTAAACTAAATAAGTTGCTTGTATCATTATATTTCAAAATATTTTCCTAGGTTTTTTTTTTTTTTTTTTTTTACCAATTTAATATGCATCAATAGCTATTTAGGTGTAATTTTTCTTTGATGAGGCATTAAAATAAGTCTTACATGTATACAAAATTGTATTCATTAATTCATTTGTAATAAGCTGGCCTATCAATCTTGTCTTTGCTATTGTTGAGCAGAAAATACATATAATAGGAAAACCCTAGAGGCAATTCCATTAAAATGGGGACTAAAATAACAATGCACTCTATAACAGTTTTAAAATATGTCAGCAAAATATTTGATGTTTCTTCCATAAAAACCAGAGTCTAATATCTTTCCCCTTGAATATGGGCCAGCTTTAGTCATACTTTTGATGAATAGAATGGGGCAGAAGTGATACTGCTTGTCTTTCCAGACAGGATGATAAAAAGCAATACACCTTTAACCTGTCTCTCTTCTCTTCACTGTGATGATTTTACTTGGAACCCATCTATCACACAGTAAGGAAGCCAAGCAGCCACATGGAATGGCGAGTCTAAGTGCTGGGCCCCAAGCTCAGCTGATGACCAAGCTGACAGTCACCTTCAATCTCCAGAGGTGAGTGTAAGCATTTGAACTGTACCAACCCCCAAGCTTCAAACTCTCTCAGCTGACAGCAGGTGAAGCAGTGATGACCCTGCTGGATTTTGCCCAAATTCCAAATTTGTGATGTTATTTTGAACCAACAGGTTTTTGTTATGCAGCAATGCATAACTGAAACACGAGCTATCACTAATATTACTTAATTTTCTTCAGTAAGGGTTTTTCCAATTCATTCATGCATTAGTTTATTCATTCAACAAATAGTTATTGTACACCTACCCTATACTAGGTGCAGTTTGAGGCACTGCAAGGGGTACATCAGGGAACACACACACAAAAAAATCCCTGTCCCCACTAAAATTATTAGAGGCAGAGACAGAAAAGGTATAATGTTCAGCAGCAATGAGTGTCAGAAGGAAAAAAAATAAAGGTAAGTAGAGAGAGTGACAGGGTGATGTCATTCTAGATAGAGTGTCAAAAGGAATCATCTCTGAGGGGTAACATTTCAGAAGAGACAAGGAAAAAGCAGGAAGCAAAACACTTTTATATCTGGATAAAATACTACAGGCAAAGGGAAGGCAGAATATTTAAGAACAAAGAAGGACATCAGTGTGGCTGGAGCACAGGAAGCAAGAGGAAGCGTAGATAGAAAACAGATCATGGCCAGGTAATGTTGGGATTTGTTGCCTGTCTTAGAGGGTGACCTATATCCTAATTAACATATAAATCTGGACTTAGACTAAATGTAATGGGAATCCTGTACAGGATTCTGAACTAGCAACTGGCATAAAATTATATGATAATAAATTTTATTACATAAATTTGAGAAAACAACTGACATAAAAATGAAAACTCTGGCTTCTGTGGGGAAAATAGACTCCAGGGGTGTAATCATTGCAGTAGAGACCTGTCAACAGATCACTACAATACCCCAGGAAAGGTGGAGCAGTAGGTTGAGGACGGTAGCAGACATGCAGGTGAGAGACAGTCAAATGGAAAATGGATTTTGAAGAGAGAGAAAGAACAAGATTGCCAGCGGTTGGATGAACCAATGCAACAATCAATAAAATGCTAAGTGGTATTAATGACAGAAGAAAGATGCAAGTTGAATTATTTGCAGATAATGTGATGGCTTATGTAAAATTCTGAACATTAATAATCACCAAAGTGAATATGATATAAAATATTATCCAATTTTGTAGCTGTCAGAATAGAGGCTTAGACAATTGGGTAATCTGGTGTAAAGTCACACACAGGTGGTAGATGGATTCAGACAAATACAAAATTTTGGAGTCTAGAGGAGACAACTTTTTTCTGTCGTGCCTCAATTCTAAAACTACAAAGAATATTTCAGTACTACCTCCTTGCAGTCAATTAACTGTAAACAAAAAATACAGTCTTAAAAAAATAATCAATTCCTTTATAATTTAAGTAACACAATTTCTGGATGTCAATTTTGTCATAGTATTCAAGAGTCCTAAAATGATTTATTTCCCATCAATTCTACTTTCCAATGGCTATGGAATTCTATGTATTATAGCTCATAGTCTAACTTTAGTAATTTATTAGAAATGCATCCAGGCTTTATATATGTAAACATTTAACACAACATTATTAATTATATTGAAAACAAACATTTATTAACACTTAGGTGAGGGTTAAATTAAAAAATTAAGTAAAGAAACACTGTGTGTCTGCTTGAAGTTCTTGATGTTAAACTTATGGGAAAATTACTGCCTCAGTGTCATTAAAAATCCTGACCATAGCCATCATCTCCCAAAATAAAAATATACCCTAAAGTCTACTCATTGAAAATGTCCAAATCTCTTAAAAATAGGTAATAATTAGCTGTTGTTAAAATTCTTAAACTGGTATTAATTTTCCCTGAAAATGTATTGTATATCATTGTATATCTTTTCCTGCCTATCAGTATCAAATTAGAATACTTTATAATTCCAGATGAATATGTATATATTTATAATGTGTTTCCTATAAGCCCATTTTTTCCTGATAATTTTTAATTAATACTCCATATTCAAAATGAGTATACATTTTCCAACCTTTAAGAAATCTCTGATTCTTTAATAGTTTATATGTCACAATATAATAATTAATAGGTGGTTTTCAAACTTAGTTATTGGTTAGAATCACCTAAAATGTTAAAAAAAAAAAAAAAAGACAAAACAAAATTGGTATTTAGACCTTACCTCCAGAAATTCTATGGCTCTGATGATATTGGTATGTTTGAAAAAATGCTCAAGTGATTACAATGCATCATCAGATTTGAAAATCACGATGGTAAACTATAGAGTTGGTTTATTAATGAACCCCCTAACATTTATGTAACATTACACCATTTTTTGTAGTCAGAAAAATACAACTTACAGTTTTCCAGCTTTAAAATATTTAAACAAGTATTAAAATCTGATGGTGAAGTTTGGGTAAACATTTTAAATGGTGTCTTAATGATACTGAGCCAGAAGCATATTATCAAATTAGTTTTGAAATTCATTCAAATAATCTTTAAAGAAAATAACTGGTTAAGAAAGAAATAGAAAATATATAACAAAATATAAACTGACTAGTTTAAAGGATAAATCAAGCCATTAAGTTAAGAAATTGCCTTATTTTAGCGATAGTTCCATTTTCACTTACTAATGAGAAGGTGTAGAACTTAAGAAAGTAAAACTTAAAAGCTAAAATTGTGATGTAATGTCTTCAGAGTTCAAACACCACATTATCTTTGAAAGTGAAAGGAAATGAAAGAGAATCAGTGATAATGCCGTGAAGATGCAAACATGCAGACTACACACTTTACAAGAATCGGAATAGAGTCAATAACTTCTTCATCCTTATCCATTTTGTGTCAGATGTCAGTATCATTCAAATTTAAGAGGAAATATATAGTGTCTCTATGGGGAGGATAAACGCACACCAGATACAAGTTCACAGTTCCATCTTTCTCCGGGGGCTATAGATGGTTGAGAATAGACCCAAGCTGTAAAGGATGGTGGTTGTTGAAGGGAGTCTCTCACCCAAACTTGAAGGAAATTCCGAAATATTTGAAGCAAGAAGCTTGGAGTCTTCATCAGAAAACCAAATGTGATGAGACGTAAACTTTTGCAAAAATTTGGGGCCAGATATGTGCTAGTTATAAAGGAATGTTTAATTTATAGAAAGTCACCAAGCTGCTCAATTCTCATAGGTATAGTTTCCTATATTCATGTAACACTTCAATAAATAATTTTAAAATATAATTTTCCATGGAGGAGAAAATATTCCCTATGGGGGCATCAGAATTAGCTATACAAACACAAACTGGTATTTTAAGGCACTCATAGGAAAAGTGAGGGCTGCCCCCTGTGTGGGGTTCCTACAGAAGCCTGTAAAATGAAAGGTTTTTATCTGCTAGAAAGAGAGACTCAAATAATTATACTCACCGACCAAGAGAGTTGGTGAGTAAGTTAGCTAAACAGTTAAGGCTTTCACAGCTAGCCTAAAACTACAAATTCCTATTAACTCCTCTGGACTTGAGAAACAAAGAATTTTATTCCATAATGCAATTACAATTTGCATAGTAGCCACATTTCAGTTGCAAAGAGCAAACAATAAAAAAAAAATTGTTTTTTCTTGTAATCCTCTCTTACCATGAATATTTTAGTGTTAAATTAACTTCTGGAGGTGAGGTAGGGTTTGGATAAACACAGCAGCAATGGAGTTCTTTAGCCTATGAGAAGCTTTCAGTGTTGAGCCCTAGGAGGCAGACAGGAGATCATGGTGTAGGGACAGGACTTCAAAAGGTAAAGAGTAAAAAGAAAAATGGACTAGGCAATACAAAAAAAGAAAAAAACAATACAAATGGTCTTTGAAAAAAATTTACAGATGGGAAGCCACAAGCATTTAAAAACAAAGACTCACAAAAGACCCAGAATTGCCAAAGCAATACTGAAGGAAAAGGACGAAGCTGGAGGAATAACACTTACAGACTTTAGACAATACTACAGCTACAGTAATCAAAACAGCATGGTATTGACATAAAAACAGACATATGGATCAATGAAATAGAATAGAGAGCCCAGAAATAAATCCATAGACCTATGGTCAATTAATCTTTAACAAAGGAGGCAAGAATATACAATGGAGTAAAGACAGTCTCTTCAACAGGTGGTGTTGGGGAAACTGGACAGCAGTATGTAAATCAATGATGTTAGATCACTCCTTCACTCCATACATAAAAATAAACTCAAAATGGCTTAAAGACTTAAATATAAGACAAGATACAATAAATCTCCTAGAAGAAAACATAGGCAAAACATTCTGACATAAATCTTAGCAATGTTCTCCTAGGGCAGTCTACCCAGGAAATAGGAAAAAGAGCAAAAATTAACAAATGGACCTAATTAAACTCATAAGCTTTTGCACAGCAAAAGAAACCATAAGCAAAACAAAATGACAACCTACGGAATGGGAGAAAATATTTGCAAATGATGAGACTGACAAGGGCTTAATTTCCAGAATATATAAACAGCTAATACAACTTAATAACAAAAAGGCAGACAACCCAATCCAAAAATGGGCAGAGAAGTTAAACAAACAATTCTTCAATGAAGACATACAAATGGTCATTAGGCATGTGAAAAAATGCTCAGTATCACTAATGATCAGAGAAATGCAAATCAAAATTACAATGGGATATCACCTCACAGCTGTTAGAATGGCCATCATTCAAAAGTCCATGAATGATAAATGCTGGACAGGGTGTGGAGAAAAGGGAATCCTCCTACACTGCTGGTAGGAATGTAGTTTGGTGCAGTCATTATGGAAAACAGTATGGAGATTCCTCAAAAACCTAAAAATAGACCTACCATATGATCCAGCAATCCTGCTTCTGGGTATATATCCAGAGAGAACTCTAATTTGAAGATACATGCACCCCAATGTTCATAGCAGCACTATATACAATAGCCAAGACATGGAAACAACCTACATGTCCATTGACAGATGACTGGATAAAGAAGCTGTGGTATATTTATACAATGGAATACTACTCAGCCATAAAAAAGAATAAAATAATGCCATCTGCAGCAACATGGATGGACATAGAGATCGTCATTCTAAGTGAAGTAAGCCAGAAAGAGAGAAAAATACCACATGATATCACTCACATATGGAATCTAAATAAAAGACATTATGAATTCATCTACAAAACAGAAAGAGACTCACAGACTTAGTAGACAATTTTATGGTTACCTGGGAAGGTGGGGGACGGATAAATTTGGGAGTTTGCAATTTACAAACGTTAGCCACTATATATAAAAATATATTTTTAAAAAGTTTCTTCTGTATAACACAGGGGACTATCTTCAATATCTTGTAATAACCTCTAATGGAAAAAAATGTGAAAATGAATATATGTATGTATATGCATGACTTCGGACACTGTACTACACAGTAGAAATTGACACATTGTAATTGACTGTACTTCAATTTTAAAAAAAGACTCTCCTTATGTGTTTTCCAGGTTCCCATTATGCCAAAAGAGAATTTTAAAAAAGCTTTCTCTCCTCATTACTCTTCACTTTAAGTAAGTATAGAACCCATACTTGAGTGAGTTCCTCTATTTCTAAGTCCTCTGCACAATTTTACTAACAGGATGTTAAAATCCTGTCTCCATTATGACTTTTAACGACTATCATCGAGGGCTGGCAATTAATTATTTATGGTAAGGAAAGCTGGGATTCCCCAAGAAATAAAACATTTATTTGTGACGTGGGTGGCATGCAAACATTAACTTTTAACTATACCCAATCTACTCTAGCCCCTTTGTTGGCAAAGTGACAGAATTTATTATAGAAAGTTCAAGACCTTGTGCTTAAATCTTGTGAATTAACAAATTCCATGGTTTGTGACACAATCTCCCAAAACTTTACGCTACTTTTTGGGAACATTCTGGATATCTTCAGAATCTGCTGCCATACTTTGTCTTCTGGCCTAGTAATTAACAAAAATATTGTCATAGAATCTTTGTTGTCCATACAAATGAGAGAAAGCCATAACATTAAATAAATAAAATACACGATTTCAGGAAAGAGTTGAAAATTTTCTACAAAAATTGTTTCTAAGGTTTTATCACCTTAGGAACTGATTTTACTTGGAAGCATGGCTGCTTGATTAAAAGTGGATGTCATTTCTCCCACAGCAGAGCTGGTTTCTGCACGATGGACAGAAAAACATGAGGATAAGGGAAAATGCTCTATCTTTACTGTACATTAAAGCAGGTAGAAACTGAGAAAAATGAAGACTTGCAACACATTGTAAATGCCCAATATGCATCTATTTACAGAGTGTATGAATTTGGTTAAACTAGATTTTTACATGGGGCAAAAAAGGAGTGAACAGATTCATAGAAAAGATCAAGAGGAGAAAAAGAGAAGGGAGAAAGCCCTTGACAGGGAAAAAAGGTGGGGAAGTCAGAAAGGTTCAAATATTGAACAACAACAAAAAGAGAGAAGAAATCAGAAGCATTAGATAAAAGATTATGAGCTCGATTACTTACATCAGTGTGCCCACAAAATTGCTCATAAGTTTAAAAAAATGCTGTTATATTTTGGACCATTGTTTTTGTATTACACCGCTCTTCAGAAATTTAATAACTTATTATTAATCTTGCAGACATCTGCCTGGTCCTCTATTTAAGGTCTAATTTTTAATATTCCTTTGAATTTATTTTATTTGTGGCCTTTGGTACTTGACAGCTATGAATAAAAATTAAATTACAACTCTACCTTGCGGAAAGTTCAGTGTATGTATCGGTTATTAAACTGTTTCATAGTCTTTAAAATGCTGTATCTGCTTGACTGATGCAGAATCAAATTTAGTCTACATCCAACGTTTTATTGTGATAAAAGAAGTCTTATAACAGTAGGCTTATTCAGAATTTCATGGATTTGAATTACTCCTTGGATACATATACCTACTTTTGAAGATTATGGAAATATATGTTACTGCTGTCTAAATGTACATGACTAATTGCAAGTGTACTTAGGCACAGAATTAAATAATAAAAATACATGATAAAGATAAATGGTTATTATGGTTAAGAACAAAATAGGAAATTGCTTTAGATTACAGACTCTGGGCTAGACTGCCAACTTACTAGCTCTGTGGTTTAGTGCAAGTTAGTTTCACTCTCTGGTCCCAGTTTCCTCATCTATAAAATGGGGATAATGTTTGGAGGATTATTATTTGCAAAGTACTCTGGACAATACCTCCACATGATAAGAAACTGCTAAACAAATTAAAAACATCATTTTGGACAGGTTTTATTGATATTTAATATTTTATAGACCACTATATATAAAAATAATACTATATAGTATAACATAATCTTCATATATTTACAGATAAAATTATTATTTGAACTAGACAGCTTACTAAGCTTCCCTTTGATATATCATGCTTCAGTGCCTTTACCATTTCCAGTTATTACAATTTTCTTCCAGTTTATCATTCAAGTTCTAATAATTCTATATTTATTTCAAATGATACCTTACAATTCTCTGATTTATTCCTTGTACTTGCTTGTAGATACATTTATACTTAACAAATTGTATCATAATTTATTTATTAGTTGATTTATATTTACCTATACATCATGACCTCCTTGAAGGTATGGACCTACCTTAACATATGGCTTTAAAATTCTACTGTTCAATAAATACCCCCCTTACATATTATACATTCTTAAGGTACTGAAAAATGATTAATACATAACATTTACTCTATCACTGCCTCCAACTTACGCCCAGAGACCAGATTAGTGTTTCATAAATATACACTGTACTGAGGGAAAAAGAAAAACTGTATTTCACCCTAGCTACTTTCCAATGTGTTGCCCAGGGGAATAATTATCCCTGGTGAAATAGTGAATCTCTAGAGCTACATACTTCTCAGCACACTGAGTGGATCTCCTGTTAAAGCAGCAGATGGAACACAGGTCAAGCCTGCCTATTCAGAATACCTGTGACTTTCAGTTTGGGGTACACATTTAAACCAGGATTGGTTTTCTCCATTCTTGGCATCATAACACATACACACAGGCCCTGGTTATCAGCAAACATGCTATTTGCTATATTTCACTTTCTGCTAATCTAGAGCAAAGATTTTCCAACTTTCTGAACCGTAACCCACAGAAAAAAAATACATATATATATAAAATATTTAATAAAATATTTTAACTATGACAAATATCACATACATCCAAACATACACACACACAATTGAAGCAAAAGTTCAGGAAATACAATTAACTTTGCTACCTCTGATGCACTTCATTGTTTTTCTTTTTTGTTATACTAGTTCTTATGTCTAGTCTTTCTATTCTTTTTTATCTTTTAATTTTGACATTGTTGGTTCTGAATCATTAAAATTCATCACTCGCTAACAGGATTGCTCTTGAGATGTCATCCTATGACTAGGGTAACACTCAAAGCTCCCTGACTCCCAAAGGAAAAACTGAGTATACCACATAGTCTATATTCTAAATCAAATCATCACTACCATAGCTTCAAGTTTTGGAGAAAATCTCCCTAACAATTTTTATACAGTGCTTAAACTCCCAAGAAAGCATGAGGGTAATTTGAAATTCTTTACAGAGATTTTTTTTTTTTTAAGAACAGTTTTCTTTTAACTCCTGAAGCATGACAGCTTGACTTAGAATTTTTTGTTTGCATTACACTCATTCTAGCATCTTCAGTATTTTATATATTGCTTTTCAGTTACACGTTCTGTAGAAACTGGGAAATAAATTCTTTTCCTAAATTTTACTAGATAGGAAATTACCTTTTTCATCTTTAAAAAGGTGCCTCAATTGTCCTTCACACAAAAGTGAAGTGGATTGAACTCCCCTACCTCTCTCCCGCCTCTCCAGTCTCCAGCTAGGCTGTTATATCAAACAAAAGTCTTCCTCCTTCTGATGACTGCATAAAGCCTGGCTGTCCCTGAGAAACTGCCAATGGAGGATGAATAGTTGAAGCTCTTTTTTAAGAAAAGATAATTTCTCCCCAGGAGAACAATGGGTCAGAGAAGTGGCTGGGCAGCAGCAGTGGCTCTGCCCCCAATTTGTCCCAGGCTGTGCTCGCTTTGACTTGCTGCCTCCCTCGGACGGCGGGGATTCAGAGGCAAGCTTGCAGCGTTCCTTTCCGGTAACATCTACTGCGTATGGCAGGAACTGGTTTTTCCTGCACGCATGAGCATGTAGCATTCAGTGTCTACCTAATTAATCTCAAACAGTTTCGCCTTTCCTGTGCTAGGAGGGAGGCGGAAAAAAGTTAAAAGTCATTTAAAAGACACGTGTACAAATTGCGCTTGTATGCGTCAAAATCACCGACAATATGGAAGCAATATTTTAGCTATTTTCCTAAAATGTACCAAGCTGATAGAAATGAAATCATTGCAAAATGTAAGTGTTCCTTTTTTATTATATACTATTTGCCCATATAGAAATGTCTAAACTGCTATATTGACTGTTAATTCTTTACTTAATATAAAATGGCATTTATAATAAAATTCAATAAAAGTCCTGTAAAGAGAGGAAGAATTAGGCCAACAAATGTAACATATTTTATTAATGAGGTCAACATCTTATACATTTGCCAGTTTAATTGTTCTGTTTTAACTAAAAGGACTTGTAAACGAAAATAGAAGACTATCCCAAAAAGATCCTTTTTATTTTTCGGAGTTAAAATCTTAGCAAATGCTATGTTCACACTTGCCAAGTTTTCTGATTTAGAAGTTTATCTGTGATAATGATGCAGTAGTAAAATGGCTAATAGTTACATATGTTCACAAACTATGTCCAACTCCTAACTTAAGAAATTCCTAAATTGAAATGCTGATTATCCATATGAGAGCCCTTTATTTCCAATGAGTATGGAAGTAGCTAAATTCAGTTTTACTTTAATAAATTTGTATCATTTTAAAATTAGATTTTTTTTTCTTTTACTGCTTAATAATTCCTCTTAGGAGTATTTTATACTACATTTACCATGAATGGCATAAGTCTTAGCTCAAAATATATCTCTTTGTCATCAGCGAAAGTAAATGTTAAGTCTTAGCATAAACCAGGTAAGTTCTGCCCTGTTATCTGAGCAAAGAGGCAGTGACCTACTTTCCTTTCACGTTTTGCCTACCAGCAGTATTAAATCAAATGGAACACATTAAAACCATCACGAAAGGCAGACAATAGTTTTCCCTCTGATTGCCTGCCTCTGCCTGGTAGCAGTGTGAAAGTTACAAAAGTCATTTGTATCAACTCATTACCATGTCACCTCATTTCATGCCCCTGCTGGATAAGTGGCAATAAGCTCTGTGTTAGCGAATTCCACATTGTCACCATTAGAACAAATCCTAATAGCACCCAGCTGTCGAAGATTACCCTAGACAGTTATTGAGATTTAGGAGGGGCAGCTTGCTACTGATTCAGAACGTATTCTTTAGACTGTTCTATCATCCTAGAATGGAGAAATAAAGCTAATTTTATGAAGAGTACTCATGAATTATTTTCTTCGTGTAGGATATGATAATGCTCCCAGTAGAGTGTTCCTCTTGCACTTTAATTCAAGGTAATGATGTTGTTGCGTCTTATGTAGGCACTTCAAATGCAGTTTAATGCCAAACCACTGCCAAAACCCCTGTGTGAATTCTTAGGACATTAAATTAATGGAAAAACTTGACGTGAAATGAATTCTTTGAGGCATTAAAAGTTTTCTCTCTACTTTCAGTATGACAATGAACACAGAATTAGTCCTCTGAAATCATAAGGAAACCTTTACTTCACAAACACATCTGTGCTCTGAGAGGTGAGTGAGATAGAAACATTACATAAGTGTGTTTCTACAGGACCTTTATAACATATCTGAGAGCTGCTCTTCCAGATAAAGACTTTCAGCACTCTTTTTAATCTGTCCAGGGTGCCGACACTTTATGACAAACATAACTACTGTTTTAGGATGTATTTTTACAGCAGAGCACTCATTTTACTGCATTAATGATTAAAGAGCTTATAATAATTTATCCTACTTACTACATAGCAGTTTTTTTTAAATCATTTATTAAGTTGGCAAGAGAAAACTAAAGAAAACAAACAGATAATTAAACTTGTCTTCAGGTTTACTTTCTGCTAAGTCGCTGTTCATATCATACATAAGCACACAAATGCTCTATTTGCTTGTGTAGTGCCTGAAACTTACAAGGGGGGTGAGCTATGAAGTTAGGTGTCATTTGTACTGTGGTTTTCTGTTAGGAGTATCCAAATGCTGCCTATAATAGTCAGGTAAGATCTGCCCTTTCCAGGTGTTTATAAGAGTAATGGTTAGGGTTAAGTAAAACTTTTAGGAAGCAGAAAGAAAGGGGAGCGGGTGAGAGAGAGAGAGAGAACACAGGCAAGAGCTAGTGGGAGAGGGAATGTAGCCACAGGCACTCATGTTCGGGTAATAGTGCATATGCGCTTGTGTGCTTGTGTGTTTGCATTTGTATAAAGAGAGAGAGAGGGATTGAGAAAGAGTGAGTAGATGCTGCAATCTGCTGAATATGTCTTTGTCCATTAAAGTTAGTATCTGTGAGAAGTCCTGGCCTTTTGGAAATGTCTTCCAAGGAATTCCCTCTGCTTTTATGGAGATAAAGTCACTTGATCATTTTCTACATCTGAAAACTTGAGATAAAAATAAAACTTACATCACGGAGGTTTTGTGATGATTACATAACACAATAAAAACTTAATAAAATTAGCTCATTTAAGAATATTATATAAAAGTTTTTATAATTTTAACTCTGAATGGAAGAAATTCTACATTTAATTATGGGTAATTTCTGACTATATTACTTCTCCTCTCTATTGATGCTTATGTATTTGCAAGTCAGTCTGCATTGAATTAATTGTAATGTTCAATTGTATGAAATACCCAATTTGGCTCTTTAGATGCTTGCTTTTTAGAGAAGTGAATGCTTCTATATAGCACTGGAATGACTGATGACCTTAAATTTGTATATGCATCTATGATTTTTATTAAAAAAACAAGAGCCAGGCTGGTAAATGTATGAATCAAATTTGAAGTTAAGGCAGAACGATTTAGGCAGGTGCATTTTAGTAAGCAAATTGGAGACCTATAACACTGAGAATGTTTTCTGAAAAGTAGATATTTAAATGAGAAAACCACTCTCTATCCAATCACTTAATACAAAATATAATACATACTAATTATGTGTGAGGTGTAGAAAATGAGGGAGGGGGCAGGATTGTTAGAAATTCATGGAATTCCGTCTCTCCACCATGAATTTACGTAAGACTCTGTCTACTGAAAATTCAACTATGAAAATCAATCACCTGTTCAGATCAGAATATAATCAGTCAAAATTTCAAAAATTGACTTTGGTTTCAGGCCAGAATAAGTTCTGTGGCAAAAATTAAACTCTCATATTCCAAGTTCATTTTTATAAACTTACTATTATAATTTGATGACTTCTTATTACAATTTACCTATAGACAAAATCATCCACTTTCCACAGAATCTGTCTTTGTATTTCTTTAATGTTATGCAATAAAATGTCTGTGAGCATAATTATGTATCTATATTTCAGAAAGAAAGATCCAACATTTGTGGGCTTACTAATCAGAGATTGGAGACATTTATCCTATTGGTGAATTCTACAACTGAATTTCAACTTGTTAAAATTTCTGATAAGCAACTGTGAATCTGTGCATCAATCTATGGATATACTTTTCCATCTAAAATCTCCACCATACATTAGCAAACTTCTGCTTTGTGGAAATTTGACTCACTATTGCAAATTTTTGCTTGATCTTTTCCCTTAGTCAGTTCAACACAAAAGTATTACGATGGCACTTTGTAACAGGCATTAACAAATTTGTCATATGGGAAAAACACATTTTCATAAAAGTGCATGTGTATATACACACAAAGATTATGCATCTGCATATCTATTTCAAGAACAATAGAGAAATAGTTTGTTGACGTCTTTGTTAAACCTACTTTTTAATAGCCAACAGTGGAAAGGTAGAGTCAGCACTCTTTAAAAGTCTTTAAAAATACTGCTACTACTATTAAACACTTTTAAAACATTTAAAACCTTGCTGTCTTGGACTATGAAAAATCACAAAAATAAGTATATTTCTATAGTCAGTTATTCTTCTTTCTACTGAATAATAAAAATATAATTGCATTCTATAGAGAATGGCTATATCCTTTATGACCTGTAGTCCAACAGAATCCTAAAACAAGGGTCTTTCTTTGAAAAAAAAATTATTTTTCTATCTATCACAGACATAGAAACAAACTTATGATTACCAGTGGGGGAAGAAGGGGGGAAGGACTGGGAAAGGATAAACTGGGAGTTTGAGATTTGCAGATACTAATATATATAAAATAGATAAACAACAAGTTCATACTGTAACATACCGGGAACTATAATCAATATCTTGTAGTAACTTATGGTGAAACAGAATATGAAAATGAACACATGTATCTTCATGTATGACTGAAGCACTATGCTGTACACCAGAAATTGACACATCATTGTAAACTGACTATAATTTAATAAAATATTTTAGAAATTATTTTATTTATAAAAAATTTAAAAATTTTAGTGGTTAACTCTTAGTTCTATTTCTGCAGTGATTTCTATTAAACATGAATAATTTATAGTTCATCTTGAAGAATGCACATTAATAAGAACTCTAATTTTTTCTATCTTTATTTCTGTGTTGCAGCTAACATACAAAACAGGAACTGGGGTTCAACCATAGTATCATCTTTTCCTCACATGATGAAAAGTGAAATATATATTAATCATGGTCTGAAGAGTATGTCAAGAATATATATGTCAGTTTTTAATGTAATTTAAAGTAGAGTTCTACAGCCATAGCAGAGATCTGTCATGGTATTTTTTTTTTTCTTTTTCCTTTTTCTTTTTTTTTCTTTCATTTCTTTTTTTATTTTAATAGCATTCTTGACTATATTTATATCCAAAGGACAGGTTTTCTTGTAGGCCTCACTACAAATATGGCATTAATAAATGATTTCCTCATGCATGCATCCTGTCATAAATATTACAAACAAATTTAATGAGAATTCACATAGCTGCCAAGCTCAGGAAAGGGCAATTTAAAACCATATTTTGCAACTGGTATCTCTGACTACTTGTGAAAATAGAAGGCCAAACAACTCTTGGTCAACAATGAACTGTTGTAGGATCAGATAGTTTAAAAGTTATTCCAAAGCTAGAAACACAAAGAGTTCTGAGAAAAGAAGTTAGGCAGGGAGAGGAATAGGGGTTGTGATTATATGATTATATAAACTCATATGGTGACTGTAAGAAAAGATATCAATTATTTGGGAAGCCTGTTTTTTTGTTGTTTTTTTTTTTTTACTTTGTATATAGATAGGTTGTCAATAATGCCTGTTCATATAAAAATGGAAGTACCATTTCTTCCTTTTTCCAAATTCTCACTTTTGAAGAAAATGCTCCAACCACTTCAGAAAATAACCATGAGCTATTGAGCTTCCATACTATTATTAGCAACTTTATCATGTAATAGGTATAAAGAAAAATTTAAGAAATAAACCCACAGACTTTTGGTCAATTAATCTTTGACTAAGGAGGCAAGAATATACAATGGAATAAAGACAGTCTCTTCAGCAAATAGTGTTGGGATAACTGGATAGCAGCATGTAAATCAATGAAGTTAGAATACTCTCTCACATCATACACAAAAATAAACTCAAAATGGCTTAAAGACTTAAATATAAGATAAGACACTATAAACCTCTTAGAAGAAAACATAGGCAAAACATTATCTGACATAAATCTTAGCAATGTTTTCCTAGGGCAGTTTATCAAAGCAATAGAAATAAAAGCAAAAATTAACAAATGGGACCTAATTAAACTTACAAGCTTTTTATATCAAAGGAAATCATAAGCAAAACACAAAGACAACCTATAGAACGGGAGAAAATATTGCAAAAGATGAGACTGACAAGGGCTTAATTTCCAGAATATGTAAACAGCTCATACAACTTAATAATAATGATATAAAAAACTCAATGAAAAATGGGCAGAGGACCTAAACAAGCAATTCTCCAATAAAGACATATTAATGGCCAATATAAATGGCCACATGAAAAAATGCTCAGTATCACTAATGATCAGAGAAATGAAAATCAAAACTACAATGAGGTGTCAAACACCAGTCAGAATGTCCATCATTCAAAAGTCCACAAACAATAAATGCTGGAAAGAGTGTGGAGAAAAGGGAACCCTCCTACACTGTTGATGGGAATGTAATTTGGTGCAGCCATTATGGAAAACAGTATGGAGATTCCTCAAAAGACTAAAAATAAACTTACCATATGATCCAGCAATCCCACTCCCAGGCATACATCCAGAGGGAACTTTAATTCAAAAAGATACATGAACCCTAATGTTCATATCAGCACTATTTACAATACCCAAGACATGAAAAACCCTAAATGTCCAGCGACAGATGACTGAATAAAGCAGTTGTGGTACACTTATACAACAGAATACTACTCAGTCATAAAGAATAAAAACAATGCCATTTGCAACAACATGGATGGACCTGGAGATTGGGAGATTGTCATTCTAACTGAAGTAAGCCAGAAAACAGAAAGAAAAATATCATATGGTATCATTTACATATGG
The DNA here is from genome assembly GCF_048773025.1 of Camelus bactrianus. Lineage (NCBI taxonomy): Eukaryota > Metazoa > Chordata > Mammalia > Artiodactyla > Camelidae > Camelus > Camelus bactrianus. The sequence continues at coordinate 40,637,995 of NC_133540.1, forward strand.
AAGCCTAAAAAAAAAAAAGACAAATGAACTTACTTACAAAACAGAAACAGAATCACAGACACAGAAAACAAACTTATGGTTATCAGTAGGAGAAGGGAATGGGAAGGAATAAATTGGGAGTTCAAGATCTGCAGGTACAAACTACTACATATAAAATAGATAAACCATAAGTTTCTTCTGTATAGCATAGGGAACTATATTCAATATCTTGCAATAACCTATGATGAAAAGGAATATGAAAACGAATATATGTATGTATATATGAGTGAACTATTATGCTGTACACCAGAAATTAACACAACATTGTAAACTGACTATACTTCAATTAAAAAAAAAAGAAGTGACAGACATCTAGCTTCCCAGGTAGTGAGATTCAAAATAGGCAACCTATCACTAGACACGCTGAAGTATATGCTACACTTTAAAATACCTGTTAAGAGTAGAACTTCATCTTTATCGTCTCTGAGGAGTCAAACTTCATACTCAATATCAGACGTACACATTTCATCACTTATTTCTTCATCATTTTTGAATGCTGAATGCCTAAGCTTAATCTTATGTTAGATTTGCTCTTTGCTTAGATCAAGCAAAACTGGCACAAGTGAGCATCAGCAGTATACCAAATATTATGTTAAAACAATTATATACACACACATATATATCACTTTGGGTTGTGGTTATGGATAAAGTGGATGTTTTAAAAATATTTAAGAAGTAAAATCAAAAGCAATTTGGGGCTTTATTTGACATGAAATTTGAGATAGATATGAAGGATCAATCTCAGTTTGCATAACTGGGTGAATGGTGGTAATTTTGATTTAAATAGGAAACACTGGAAGACACTTGAAAGCCATTTAAGTACAAGTGGTAAACTAAATATCAGGTAAGAAAGTAGATCCTAGATAGTGAGAAAAGAAGGAAAAGATGGGAGAATCTAGGATGCATCCTTGTAGAAGAATTAACATTTAATTTCGGAATAAGGGAGCATACACTTTTAAAAGAGACTCCCAAACCTGCCAGAGAGGTAAGCAGAAAAAAAAAAATCAAGAAACACAAAGTAAAGGAAGGAACTGTTTCAAGGAGGGATTTTTATAAAGAAATTCAGGGCTTTTAAGAGATCATTTAAAATCAGAAAAGAAATATAAAGTTTAGAGGAAGGGAGGCAATGATTCTCTTGCAGTGGAGCTATGTTCTTGGTGGGATAGGGCAGTAGACATAGCCATGTGGACTGAAGACTGAATTGTGACATTTGGGTAGTGAGTGATGAAAACTGTTTTGTGAACTTTTTTTGGTAACAGAGTGTACGTATGGTAATTAGAAGATACAGGATGGTCAGGTCTCGTGTCTGTATTTGTTTTAATGTTATATTTTTATGTTTGTTCTCTGAAGAGGAAATATTGGAGCCTATTTACTGCTTTATAATCAGCCACCTCAAAATGAGGTAGCTTAAGACAGTGATAATTTATTTTTCATGTTTCTGTGGGTCTTAATTTGGGCAGGACTTGGCTGAGTGATTTATGTGCTCCACATGACATATCAATGGGCATTCAGAACTATACACAGCTGGTAGTTGAGCCAGTAGGAAGGTCCAAGAAGGCTGGACCTCACACACCTGGTGCCTTAGTACCTCTATCTCACCAAGGGGTTTAACTTAGGTCCTCTTATAGCTTAGCAGCTGAATTCCAAGAGTTTTCTAAAAGAAGAAGCCCTAATGTACAAGTGCTTATCAAACTTTTGCTTGTCGCATATTTGCTAATGTACCATTGACCAAAGCAAATCCTGTGCCCAAGCCAAAGCTGATGAGAAAGAGGATTATACAAGGGTGTGCTTTCTGGAGACATAAAATTCACTTTGAGGCCACTGACTTAATAGCCTCAGTGTTTCAAAGCCAATACAAATGAACTGAGAGAGCTGTCCATTTTTCAACATTTCAGAAAATGCAGGAAGGTTTGGGTGGATTGGAATTAGGAGGCAAAGCTTCTCTGGTGTATCAGGAAGGAAGTGGGTGGAAGTGGATGGAGAAGGATAGGCAGGCTTGTATCTTTAATCCTGGGAGACACTATCACTAGATGGTTTCAATTTTCTCTCTAAATATGAGGCACAGTTGTTAGCTATGTGTTGGGGGAAGGAAAAGAGGCTGGACATTTCAGAAGGGAAAGGGCTTAAAAGGTCATGAAAATTAAAGGGAGTGAGTTGAAAGGAGATACATAGCTGGGTTGTCAGACAATGTTTAAGAATGAGAGGTTGGTGATCAGACTTTTGAGCATTGTCAGCCTTTTTGTATGAATCAGTGTATTTGGCTATGAAATTTTACTAATAATGAACTAAAGGTAATTAAGACAAAATGAAAAAAAATTGAGAAAATAAATGAAGAAATATTTGAAGAAAGTATTATCCTTTCGAATGTATAAAAACACCTTAACATTTGTTCTAGGTGTTAACATGTTACAATTCTTTACTATTAAACTCTCACAACTTTTTAGTCAAATGGAAATATTATCTCAGTCATTATTCCTTTGAAAACTATGTAAGTTTAAAAAGCTAAATCTTTAAACTGTTCTTAGAAACAAAGAACAGTACATATATGTAAGTTTTAAAAAATACGTGCAGTATATTATATAGATACGTATTTACATGCAATATATTGTATATATGCAGGCAAATTGTATCAATTTTATCTAATAAAACTGAAAACTGATTTTAAAGCACAAAGCATCATAAAAGACTACTGTGAACAATTACACATCAACAAATTGGACAACCAAGAAGAAATGGACAAATTTCTATAAACACACAACCTACTAAGACTGAATCATGAAGAAACAGAAAATCTGAACAGACTGCAAGTAAGGAGACTGAATCCATAATTAAAAACTTCCCAAGAAACAAAAGTCCAGGACCAAATGGCTTCATTGGTGAATTCTACCAAACATTCAAAGAATTAATACTAATCCTTCTCAAACTCCTCCGAAAAACAGAAGAGAAGGGAACATTTCCAAACTCATTTTATGAGGCCAGCATCACTAATACCAAAACCAGACAAGGATGCCGCAAGGAAAGAAAATTACAGTTCAATATTCCTAATGAACGTAGATGCAAAAATCCTTAACAAAATATTAGCAAACCAAATTCAGCAATACATTAAAAGGATCATACACCATGAAAAAAATAGTAATGGAAGTATCATGAATTATCAAAAGTTGTATAGCTGATAAGAAGCAAAAGTCACTCAATGATCTTTACCCTACTCGCAGCTATCTCCCAGAAATTCAGTCAAAATTTCTCTTACTCAAACTCCTATTTGCTGTACCAAACAGAGAGAGTTGAATAGTGTAGCTTGAGGAATAAGAATAGAATTCCCAGTAGCGACTGTGGTAATGGGGTCGTAGTGATTGAGTTTTAATGCCAAGTTCACATTCAGTGATTACTTAACTTGGGGAAATCTATTCAATCTCCCATTTGTCTTTGTTCCTTCATATTTGAATCCAAATTATTGCAGTACGTAATGTGAGAATTTAATGAGATACTATCATAAGGTGTTTAGCTTAGTGCCTGAACACATAGTAATAAGCCCACAGTAAATAATAGGTATATTGTAATGATTATTGTTAGCAGTTCAAGATTAACATCAATCAAAATGCATTCATCATTTTAATGAGACTGAAGTCCTAGAGGATACCAAAGAATATCTGTAGTTAGAACAATGGTAATTTTTCCATAATGACTTGTAAAGCACCTATTATGTGTCATGTAGCCCACTGAGTACTAGCAGTTGTTTATTAAGTCTATGAAACGAGATTCTGTGATATGTTTTGAGCCAACTTTTTCTCGTTGCGCCATTCCCTACCTTCCAATGTATTCAGGAGTTCAAAATTGATTTGATGTAACTGAAGCAGAAAATCATTAGCAAAGGATGTAAGTAAGCCTGGTAAACAATTTTACATTCAGACAGGTACAAATGGAAAACTTATTCACAAGTAATCACTCCCTTGGTTCTTAAGCCTAGTAAAGACCATAGCTAAGAGGAAAAATAATTAGAGACGCTAAAATCCTCCAAAGCATTACAAAATGGAATCTCAGTTAATTTGGAATTATTTCTGATTTTCAATTATCTATAAAACCCTCACTTTCTTTATGCATACACATATATATGTATAGATAGCATATTGAAGGGGAACCTTGATTAGCTGACTAGTTGATGTTTTATTTGAAATACAAGCTTATTCATATTACATATACTGACTACAGAGTACTAACGCTGTGGAATTTAAATATATTTGTAATCATAATAGCAAAGATATCCTTCTTTTACAATGTTTTGTTTTGCTTCTCTTCCCTTTTGTTTTTGTTCCTGGCTGTGATATAAGAAAGCCACATTTGTACACAGGGAAGTTGTGATTCGATCTGGGGCTTGATTTGGGGAGATGTGTGTGAGAGAGTTGGCTCACAAATTGAAAACAACAGCAAGCACAATGGTTACAAGAAAGGAAAGGATAGAATTTATTCAAATGGTGAGCCTTTAGATAGACATAACAGTGTATCTTAAGGTCATTAGTTCTAAATAAGACTTTAGAGGTTAGTGGTATCTGCATTTTTGTACCTTAACGTCTATCACTTAGTCACGTGCCATACGTTCTTATGAATCAGTTTGTAATACAGCATCTTGTAAGGAGCCATTATAATTGACTTTAAAGGAAATCATTACTGGTGAGTCGTAATTGCCTGTGGCAAAATTTTGACTCGAGTAGATTTACACTAGGGAACTGTGATTTTTCATAACCACTGAATTATACTCACATGGAAATTCAAGTTAATATTTAATTATATAGTTTCTACAGTTGTTAAGAAAAGATATAATGATCATACCATAGCAATGATAAATGTGGAGAAAATGACCCCATCTCATAAATTGGTTCCTACATTTTCAAAAAAAATACCAAAACTGATAGAACAGATTTTGCTTATATAACCATACAATAAACAAGAATGTATTGTGGAATATACTTTAGGATGCCAGATTAATTACCAAGCAACACATTGTTGGAAAGCATCTTGGCCTCACACCCCAAGGCACTTGCAATCTTTTGAGGAGGATTACGTGCTACAGTCACTGTGAGCTGCTTTTCTTTAAATCACCACCACGTACCGGCTGTTCAACTCAGGGCAAGTGACTCACTCTTTGTAAGTCCAAATTTTGTTCTTTGAAAATTGAATAAAATAATATTATCTGTGTTCATAGGGTTATTACAAATATTTCATAATTAAAAGTATTATATGCCAATTTTGGAGTCAGGCACTACTTTCAATGCCATACCTGTATGATTTTACATAACCCGATAAGCAGTCACATGGTGTGTTAGGTGTCATGAGCATCACCATTTCAGAGATGTCAGGCTGGAGCCTGCAGAGCATAAGTAATACACCCAACACACAACGCGTGGGAAGCATTTAGCAGAGGATCTGGTGCCCCACCCTCTCAATAGCAGCCTGTCTTTTTCCTTTCTACTTTTTTCATGTCTGCTCAATTCCCTGTGTGGCCGATCATTGGTAACTGGCATCAAAATGGCTTCCATACTTGCAGATAACTTTAAAGTTCTCCCTCTTGGCAGAAAATCTTAAGCCTCCGTCTCAACATGTAAAATAAAGGAAGTCAGTTGTAAGGCACTAGATGATAAACTAGAGCCTTTATAGATCAGGCAGAAATGCAAGCAGCAACTGTTTACTGAGCTCCGAATATATGACCATTGTTAAAATCACTGAATGTTCAATTGCTGAAGATAAGGTTGACATACACTTTAAGGCAGCTGTCTTCTTTAGAATATCTGTGTCATGTCTACCATTCTGGGTGTGAAGTGAATACCTGGCCAGGAGTAGAGAAAACTCAACGGTGTATTTGCGCTTCATAACACTGACTATGCAGATGAAATCAAACATTTGCACATTCTTTTATAATTTTTTTTGTTACTCTTAGATAGATAACTGGGGTCAGTGCCTCTTACAAGCTGTTGTTTCTGGATTTGACATCAGAGATCCTTGGTTTTAAATCTCTGTATGTCCTGCTTCAAAACACATCACATCCACTCGCAACTCCAGGCTTTTTAACTCAAGAAATTTGTAGAGACCCGTAAAGAATCATCTCCCAGCAGACAGCAGCAGTATCAAGAAGATGTCTTTACCCAACATCAAGATCCAAGCCATTTCAACCCAGACTTAAGTTAGAAACCACAAATTCAAATGCTTCATAACCTAGGAAAGTTACAAAAACCATATATCAACCTGTCTGTGACACAACAGAGACCAGTTATTTATATTTAAGAAGTTCTGTATGTAGTATTGTGTGCTATAGAAATATTAGCTCAAGTCCATATAACTCTAGGAGGAAGGAACTATTTTTATTCTAAACAACAGAAAAGGAAAGTGAAGCCTAGAGACAGTGTACAACTTGCATCAGACTACACAGCTAGTAAGTAGTAGTCAGGTTGCGAACTCAGGAAGTTGGGTTCCATCTTCATTAGCCTTAACTGCAATCCTGTCTATGTTGCAGGGACGATGACAAGCTAGTGAATACACATGTGCTTAAACTCACTCCCTTCTCCTCTCTCCTTTTGTTCTTCCTCTGTTTTTTTTCTTTCTTAACTATACTTGGGAAAAAATGTGTATAATTTTTCTGAGATGCCTCATTTCAACCTCTGAGTTAATTAATGGTCTGGTGGGGAAAATAAAACACAAAATCCGAAACTGTCTTCTTTTATTTTGAAGGAAAATAACTGGCTGTTTTGAGTTACGTCTGGCTGGTATGTGCATTTGTGGAAGGGATACATTACAAATAAGGACATTTCTCAGGTTCTATGCAAGTTGGATTTTCTGAAAACATAAAATATTTTGTCTTCAAAGCCTCCAGGACAAGGCAGAATGCTCTTATTTGAATCAAGCATTTCAATGGAATATCTTTTTTCTGTAACAAATGTGGAACACAGCAGCAAAACCAATTAATACTCAGTCATATTTCTTTTAATTCATTGGGAAAGTATTGAGGAAGGAGGAAGAAATACAGCAAGAAAGGTTTTCAATCTCAACCAAATTTGTGTGGCCTCCATACACCTCACAAGCTCTGTTCCTAGCCAAGCAAATGATCTAATATTAATATCTGTCATACAGAAAGGCAATCTTGTCTTTTAACGATGCCCTTTCTAGCTCAAGAGTTCAATTCTTCCTTCACACATTAAGACAGTGTCAAAAATTATAATGACTAATGCAAGGTTGAATTTTAGCACTCCTTGTTAAATCCAAGTTTCCGAAGCATGTAACTTCATTTTCATTTTATAGCAATTCCCTTTCAGTCACAGAGAGGGGGAAAAAAAGTAGCCAGGTTTTACCGGTTTAAAAAATTAAACTTATCTGATATTCTCTTTGGAAATATATATTCAATTATATAAAGCGTTATTCTTAATATATTACATCGGTTTCTTATAAAATAAAGTCAGACATGTCATTTGGTCTGAATGATGTATTACAAAATTAACTTTTCTTTGCTATTTGCCAAATAAAAATCAATTTCATGAGATTGGCTGCTGGAGACAGAAAAATAAAGACATTATCTCATCCAGAACAAGTGTTCTCTTTTCTTCCTTTAGAGAACATGGGTAAGGCATGGAGTCTGACTAAGACAAAACTCAGATTTGATTTTTAGATTTCCTAAGCTAAATTATTTATTTGCCCCATCTCTACCTACCATATTGTGGGGTGCCTTCATGCTCCCTTTTCTACCTCTGTTACTAAAATTAATATTCAGGGATGTTTTCACAGAATTAGGTTTAAAGACGAAAGGAGACTTATAAATTACCTCTCCTCACCTAACTCCACCCTTACAATTTTATAGTAGTTGGAACTGAAATAACATTCAAAACTAGAGGGACAAACATTTCAGATCCTAACTCATCATGATGCTGTCTTCTCTGTCTAGCACACATCATGTATAGACAGCTTAGCTTGATTTATAGTACTTAAAATTTTGTTAGACTTTGTTACAAAATAAATGATTCTTCTACAGAACATCATGAGGGAACAGAAATGGGACTTTCTTGGAGAGTGGTACACAGAGCTTTATGGGCTCCTAAATTACAATACAGGCATTTCATCTCCTACAACCATCAATAAATAGCACCATAGATGGATATCACTGCTTTGAGTCCATTGGTCGCAACAAATCATACCTTCAAAAAATGGTATATATTCAAACTACCTAGAAAAGAGCAGGTTCTGCAAGATTGGAGGTATCCAGACTACAGCTTACCTATATATATAAAAGGAAATTTTTAGCCATGCTTCAATAACTTATTTCGGAGAGTTTTTTTGTTAACTGAATATTAGACCAGGCTATGGCTTCCCATACTGTACCTTTAAAAGTGTGGAAAACCTAAGATAAACTGAAAAGGCCATATACCTCAAGACAGAAAAAATACATTTCTTGTAGAAATAAAAAAAATCGATTATGATTAATATTTAAGATATGTATCTATGACTACTACAATTAGAAAACAGCCATTGCTAAAAACAACTATGGGGATCAATAGAAAGTGGGCATCAACAAAAATGTGAAACTATCATTTTAAATTTTAAAATTCCAACAGGATTTGTTTTAGAATGTGCATGAAATGATTTCAGTGTGAAAAGCACTAAAATGCTAATTCAAAAACTACATGTGTTGAGCTAATAAACACTGAGCTTTGAAAGCTTTCAGTTTCCTCATCTTAGTTGGGCATCATTGTGATCCTTCACTTGCAAGTATCTCTGCCAAACCTGTGCGAGCAGCAGTCAGGAAGGACAGATTCAGGAGGAAGGACTGATGGGAGAGGCATTTGCCAAATAATGAGAATTACAGGAAGTACACCTATTTGTTAAAGAAATTTGAACATCAGTAGTGTCCATAGTAAGAGGTTTTTTTTTGTTGCTTTTTTTTTAATATTTCTTGTAATTGTCCAATTTCACCAACTTCAAGTCTTCCTTGAGCTTCCCAAGGAGACGACATCAGTTATCTCGGCATATGGGGTTCCCGCTGGGGAGAATATGTGATAAAACTATAAAATAATGAGTGAGACATTTCCATAAGAAATACGGAAAAAGAGACCTGTCATTTATAATTAGGCATGGGGACGTTAAAAACATACTTTCCTGCTGTTCGTAACACCAGGTTTTGTTGTGTGTTACGGCTGCAGAAGACCTATTAGGAGATTCTCACAATGAGACCTAGGGAGGCCTCTCTCCCCCACAGAGTCACTGCGTGACAGCTTGTGGGGTTAAATATAACTCCACTGCCTTCTCGCTGCAGGGAATTCTCACAGGCAGAGACACATCCCTAGATTCTCCCTTCTTTAGGAGTACAAGGAACCCTCTACAGAGAAAGAATAGAAGGTCTGTTTCTGCATACTGAGTAAAGATATCTTTGGATCTGTTGCTAACAGGTGAAGAGGGAACATTTTGAAACATCTTGCTGAATAGGCTTGGATTTTTCAAGAGCCATCATTTGGAGAGGTGGCTCAGTTATTAGAAAAGTAAAATACTAAAAGTGTCTCACAGTACAGTAAATCATGCTGATTTCAGCCACACAGTGGGGCACATATGATTTTGTTCCATTCATGGCATCTATACAGACATGATATCTGAAGGATATTATTGGTGAATATATATCTTTTAAAACTACAGTCTTCCTAGGAAATCATATCTTACGTTGGCTAAACACCACTAAATTCAGATTTATTTTTATTAGTGACTAATGAACACACAAACACTTTTTCTGTGTCCTGTTACTAACTGAGTATGTTAGGAAATCACTGAATGCTAAAGACTGATTGCACAGTCCGGCGTTTCTGACATAAAGGGAGTGAAAAGAAAACACAGGTCAAATACATGAGAATCAAGATTCATCTTCTGTAACCAGAGAATAAAAGTGAATCATACAGAATAACTGACCCCACCTGAAAAAGTAAGCAATTTATCTTCAAGGATGAAGAGGGATCATCATAGCTGTCATTGTGAACACTGTAAAAATGATTAACTAGATATTCTAGATGCAAATGTGTATGGTTGTTAAACATTGTTACATATATCTAAATAGTTACCAAATTATACTCTGAAATAATTCATTCCATTAAGATTATCCTACTATTTAGTCCCTTTTTCATCTCAAATATGTTATTTTTTTATTTTAGCAAAATCGTTTAATGGGTGCAGGGTTACTTGTGCATACAATGAAACACTTTAGCTGGTCTAGCATACATTTCACAGAATGGTCAAAAAAGTAAAGTTTTTCATTTCTGTTTTTAATCTTTACATGATCACAAAGGCATTATCCTAGAATAGTTCCCTCTTTTAGGCATTTCTGTGCATTTAGTGGAGCTTTAAGCATTCAGGTATTAAAGGAATTCACTTGTCAAGTACAGCAAAGGGGCCCAGAAATTCATGACCCAAACCCACACACATACCCCTGACTGAGAGTCTATGGGTAACAACTAATAATGATACAAAACACAATTTTTACTTCCTTTATTATCATCTATCATCGTTAAATACAAAACGCTGGCTTCTATGAAGCCTGCTACTGAAGACCCTATCCTCGCTCTCTGACTCATAATAATAGCAGATGCTGCTGTGATGTTCTGTAGCATCTTCATGTGGTGGTCCATGCTGCACAGCATTGTGCCTGACTGTATTAGGGACTAAATCAAGAGCCAAGTGAGAAACATTAATCTGTTATCAACAAATGTGTGAGATAACCTAAAAGTTTTACAACTTGCTCTGTTGTTATATAGCAATGTCTATCTTCAGGACACCCACTCACTTAGAAAAAACATGACAGGGGAAGGCTAATTTTACTATTTAAAATCTGCATAAGGTTATAAGTTATTACTCTGTGGATTTACTATATAATAATGTAAGGAATTCGGGGGGGGGGGAAGGTGATGCTTAGTTTGTAAATTTAGAGATAGTCAAATTTCCTTAATGCTATATTGCCTGGAATATTAAAACTAGGGTTTGGTTGTCCTTTTAACCTTACTAAAAATGTGTTAAAAATATTTTACTTGCTTAGAGTTTTTCTAAGGAAATTGGAAAAGATGATTATTTCCATTTTATGAAATCAAACACCAATTTCCAGAGAGCTTATATATTTAAGTCCAGAAGATGAGCACAGCCTTTTTGATTCTCTGTACACACTTCCAAATTTTACGAGAAATCCTAAACTAATTTTACAGACCTATCTTCCGGGAAACACTGTTTATTTTATGTTCTATAATATTACTCTAAGCTAAAAAGTAATGTCATATAATCTCTGAATAAACTATAAGTTTATCCTTTATTCAGAGAACAAAGATTACAAACTTGTGTATCACATTTCAGTTCATCTTACTCATAAAAGCATTCCATGTTATTATTAAAAAGCAAGTGCTGAAATACATACTCCAAGTTTAAATATTCTTTCCATACCTAGAAATGTATGCATATGCACATACAATTCCTTTTAATAGCCAAACATTTAATGTATAAGTACAATTTTATATTCATGGTTGTCCAATGATAATACTGGAATAGACTGAATTTGTGATTCAGTGTATGCTTTTTTTCCCCTTCAAGTTTTTTTTTTTTTTTTGAGGTGAAATACAATTATGACAGATCAAGAATCACACCAATGATTCAGACTAATTCCCTGTGTATTGATACATGCTGCTTTTGGTATCCATCTCCCTAACACATTTTCATTTTTTAAATCATGTTGATAATAACAGTTGCTAGAAATGAAACTCATATGAACAACTGATGAATTGTCATTTTATGTCAATACTTTATATGTCTGAGCTTATTTAATCTCCAAAACAAGCATGCAAGGTAGGTATTATTTATATCTCCCTAAACAAATGAAGAAATAGAGACAAAAACTGTTAGATAAAATCTCCATTACAAAGCTAGTAGGTGGAAGGTGAGCAAACCCTGGTTTGTGGGTGAGAAGCATGTATCTTAAACAGTATGATATTCTGCATCCACATTTTCAATTCAATAAGTAATACAATCCCCTAGAATAAAGCAGGTTGATATTTACATGTCACAAGCAACGGACCACGTATGTCTCCTCCATTCTCAGGAGAGAAAGGCATACTGTTTAAGAATGCTGGCGTGCTCATTGATATGGGGAGGGCTAAGGGCTCCAAAGTCCATTAAATTTGTTTAATGGTACAGCATTTACATAGTTTAAAATTCTTTGACTCAACTGATTCCCACGATACTTTTGGAAAGAAGGCAAAATATTCAGTAGCTATGTTATACAGTTGATCATATGAGGAGCAAAAAAGTTAGGTGCCATTCCCAAGGTATAATAACAGCAAAATTCAGAGCAGATCATCTTTTCAAACCCATTTCCTCTATAGAAAACATAGAAAAAAATTATTTTTGTTAAATAAAGTTAAGTAAGTAATATTAATAATAGTGTGAAAAGAAATGTAAACAGTGAAAATTTTCCTTCTTGAACTTTTTATAATAGAGCCACTAATTTTAAGTAAAAATAAAAAACAAATGTGATAATACAAAAGGAAAAAGTAATCAAATGACACCTTCAATCACATTAGTTTAAGAAAAAAAATATACCTTACTTTGAATCTTTACCATTTTAAATATTAAACATTAATAAAAATCCCAATAGTCATGTAGAATAAGAGAAGTGAAGTATATTATATTCTGTTACTTTATGCACACAATCCCTGTGTTTATTCCAAGACTACTAAAGTGCCATAGAGGCTGGAGACAAGATGTATACTCAAAGTAAAACTGAATGTTCTAAATCATTGCAAAGTTACTTTTGAAATAAATATCTGTAGTTTTTTTGGTGTGGTGGGGATGACTACATAAATGGGAATTCTACCAATTAACTTCCTTCTAGAATGCAATGTTTATCTAAGAGTAAGAAATATTACTAACTTGAGGTTACATGTATATTATTAAAATTCAACAGTAACCACAACAGTTACTTACAACGTGGATCGTTAGAAAAACTTCCTATAGAGGAGAATCCCATTATCAAAGTTACTTACAGTTGTTTATATAAAGTGATTATAAAAACCAGATAGATATTTAGTTGGCTTTATTATTGTTTTTTAATTATGTGCAGATTCTGCACCCTCTTACTGTCTGCACCGGGGAAGACGGCTACCATCACCCTATTCTCGGTAAGCAAGTGCTTGCACCTAAATGTCCTTATTTGAAAGTATTTAATGAATATCTATATACCAGGCAATGATATGAAATCTGGAAACATGGTAGACATAGGTCCTGAGAGGAACTTCCTGAAGAATTGCTTTTTAAATTTAGATCTGAATGAATTGTAATTCTGGAAAGACAGGGAAAAAAGTTAAAAATTGAGTAAATTACATGTGGAAAAGCTCAGAGCTTGGGATATCCAGAATTTTTTTTTAAAGGCCATGATAAAGTATTTATATGTCATTTTAAAGTGCAAATGGAAGCAATTAAAGAATTTTTTTTTTAATTTTAAAAAGAGTACATCTCTGACATTACCTAAATTTCTAGCTTATTGGAAGAAGGAAATTGTGTCAAACAAGGGAGACAGCAGACCTAGGGAGCCAGGCCTTAGATTTTTCAAATATATTTCTAAATTCTGTACATGGACTGGAAATGGGAGGAGAATTAAATGTGATAATAAAAGAGAATTATAAATATTTAGCAAATGTCTTTAAAAATCTAAGTGACATCAAATGGGTTTTGAGATTAATAAAGGCAGCCATGACATATATACACAATGGAATATTACTCAGCCATAAAAAAGAATGAAATATTGCCATTTGTGGCAACATGGACGGACCCAGAAAATATACTAAGTGAAGTAAGTCAAAGACAAGTATTATATGATATTGCTTATATGTGGAATCTAAAAAAAATGATACAAATGAATCTACATACAAAACAGAAATAGATTCAGAGACATAGAAAACAAACTTACGGTTACCAAAGGGGAAAGGGAAGGGAGGAGGGATAAATTGGGAGCATGGGATTAACAGACATAAACTGCTATATATAAAATAGATAAGCAACAAGGATTTACTGAATAGCACAGGAACTATATTCATTATCTTATAAAACTTATAATGGAAAATAATCTGAAAAATATATATATAACTGAATCACTTTGTTGTACACCTTTAACAGAATATTGTAAATCAACTATACTTCAGTAAAAAACTAAATATTTTTAACTTTTCATTTTATCAAAAACCTTTATATATTCAATTTTCTAATACTATATTTGATGTTTATTTGAGAGAGCTTCTAACCACTTTTTTAAATTATTAATACAATAAATTCCTTATATCTTAGAAAACATTCCTACTTATTTAAAGTGGATTTTTTAAAAAGAAGTACTCACAATAACAAATGAGAGTTGCAACTAAGACACAGATATTATATGAACTTCCTTTTCTGATTGAAAGACATACTATTTTAAAAGTGTAATAAAATGAGACTAGATATGTGGAAATAATATCTTGTATATTTTTAACACTAGTTAAAAATGAATAATTTGGCTATATAAATTAAGATTAAATACAAAATAACTTAGTGTATCTATACATTCACAATGAGCTGATATTAAGAAGTTCAATATGAGATGTAATGTCTTTATGTGTATTTTGAGACCAGTACAGTTGGCCTTTGAAAAGTGTGGGGCTTAAGGGCTCTGATTCCCATGCAGTCAAAAATCCCCCTATAACTTTACAGTCAGCCCTCAGGTATCAGCAGTTTAACATCTACAGATTCAACCAACCTAGGGTTCAACCAACTGTGGATCGTGCAGTACTGTCATATGGATCCATTCAAAAGTGGACCCATGCAGTTCAAATCCGTGTTGTTCAATATGACATCTTTTTTTTTAATCTGTTCCAACTATCTTTTTTTTTTTATTGAAGTATAGTTAATTTACAGTGTTGTGTTAGTTTCTGGTATACATCATAGTGATTCAATTATACATATATATCTTTTTTCATATTATTCACTATTATAAGTTATTACAATGTATTGAATATAGATCCCTGTGCTATACAGTAGGACCTTGTTGATTATCTATTCTGCATATAGTATTTTGTATCAGCTAATCCCAAACTCCCATTTTATTCCCTCCCTGCCCCTTCCCTTTGGTAATCATAAGTTTGTTTTCTGTGATATCCTTTTAATACAGTGATATAAATGAACACCCAAACTTAGTCTAGTCAAATTGTTGTTTAATATTCTTAATTATATTTGTTTATAATGTGTTTCAATAAAGTATAAACAAAAGTAAGGGAAGATAGATATTTTTAGAGAAAATAAAACGACTGGAGAAAGATCTTTGGGTTATGAAACCAACTTTCTAAGCACAGGAGTCCATCAATGTTACCCTCCTCCAGATCACTAGACATGTTACTCAGAGCCGTATCAGCTTACCCTATTTGACAGGAAGTTTGGATTTGAGAAATCTGGGTAAAAATCTAAGGTTAAAAAAAAAAAACAAAAACTAGTAAAAGTCTAAGAGGACTAATCATAAATGCCATGTAGACTCAAAAACCCCCAAATTTATAACACTTGAGGAACTGAAATGATGTCACAGTCGGACTTCAGTCACGTTCATAATCCATACTTCTTACTGCGTATCGAAACAAGGAAAAAGATTTAGACTCCCTCATAAGTATATGAACTACCGTAGTGTCTGGTCCGAGCCGTTTTGATGATGAAGCCACTGCCTATCAAATATTCTCTCTCTCTAATCAAGTGTACCCCAACACTGGCCTTTTCCTCTTCTCAACTATAAGAATAAAACTTGGGGGGAAATACCCACACTCTTCTGAAAATAAAAATTTTGAAACACACCTATTAATTAGGATTCCTTTCCAAATAAAGAATTTTACAACACCCCTGAAAACCTGAAAGTGATAACCATTGACTTAAAGCCAGGTGAAAATGGCATCACATGGAAGATTGTATTCCCTCATTCATTCATATATTTACAAACATTTATTGAATTTTTCCACATGTTAATAAGAATGTAGAAGACGTAAGGATATTATAGGAAGCAGGGTGTGTTTCCTGATCACATACATCTCAGAGCTGACTCTTAGAAACAGTAGATTGAATTCACTAAGATAGGTCAAGAAAGAAAATGTTAAGGGTTACTTTGGGGAGGAAATAAAATTTCATAAGTGATAATATCTAGGACGAAATTTTAAGAAGAAGTAGGAGTAAATCATAGAAAGCATGGGAAGAATAAATCAGGCAGAGGGAGAAGAATGGGCAAAGGACAGCAACCAGAAAGATGACAGCACTTAACAGAAGTGATGGAGGTGAGTGTGGAGGAAGTCCAGAGTGTGTAGGGAGAATTACATCATGGAGTTCAGGAGAACAGCAGAGACTGGATCCAGACAGACCTTCTAGCCCAGGTTAAGTGTGGGAGCCCATGATTGGGTTAACAAATTGTAACAGACACCAGCTGCTTATCTCCTTAAAGAAGAGCAAATGTGCTTAGTAGGTTTTAGATAGCACTCTGCTCATTGCAAAGTAATGACCAAGGCCCTAGGCTATAAACGATGGGCGTGCCTGCTGTTAGACAGTCTTCTATCCCCAAAACAGCCTTGGGTTGGAATGCTAAACAAGTTATAAAAAGCTGCAGACTCAGAGGTGAGAAGGCTGGTTAGCCAATGACGGGTAAGATCCCCTGAGGGGGCAACCTAAGACAGGCACAGCCGCCTGAGTCCAAGAAAAATCTTGTTAAGCAGCTGATTCTCGTATGTTCCGCCCTGATAAGCTGAAAGGCTCAACAGGAACATGAT
The DNA here is from genome assembly GCF_048773025.1 of Camelus bactrianus. Taxonomy (NCBI): domain Eukaryota; kingdom Metazoa; phylum Chordata; class Mammalia; order Artiodactyla; family Camelidae; genus Camelus; species Camelus bactrianus. The sequence goes on from NC_133540.1 coordinate 40,654,848, forward strand.
TTACCAAAACATGAAGGGTCCTCTGACCTTGAGCCAAATACCAACAATAAACAAAGCCTTTGTACTCCTTGTGATCCCGCCCTGTCCTTCCCTAAATTCCTGCATTCCATCACACAACTGCTAGTGATTCCTCCTTTAATTGTACAGAATAAATATGGGAGCATTTGAGAGGCTAGTGGAGTTCGCTCCTGCTCCCTCTTGCTCTCTTGACTTCTTCCACAGAGTCTCGGTGGGACTTCAGCTGGCCACAACCCACAGTTAAGTAACTTGTGTTTCATTTTCATAGAAATGAGGAGCTATTGGAATATTTAAACAGAGTTTCAACATTATCAGATTTGAGTTTAAAAAAAATCTCTCTGAATATAGTTCCAGTTTGGTGAATTGATAAGAATAAGAGAAATCTAAATGCTGATACATCAGTTGGGAGGCTCTTTCAATAATCCAGGAGAAAACATTTTTTGGCCTGTACAAATTTAGTCTTAGCAGCTAGACTCATGAGAACATAGTCACAAAGTACGAAAGATGTAAGACTTAAAGCAATAGTATTTTCAGCTCTTAGAATTGGCATGGACATAGGGAATTAAGAAAAAATGATGAGTCCAGGATGGCTCCCACATTTCCGGCTTTGCAATATACTGGATGATTGGCTTTCTTTGAAATAAGGGAAACTGAAGGAATTCAGGATTTATTTATGTTGAATAGAACCCTTTTCAAATTTTCAAAGTATAAATGTCAAGTAGTCAATGTGGAATATATGTAATTAGATGACGGTAACATTTTCTTCTCTATTCTATCTTGTTCTTACCAGTACAAGTTTTGATTTCAACCCTGGGATTACCACTAAACTAAATTTTCTACCCTCCTCTGGTTAAAATGGGCATGTTTTACTACTTCTCACATTGAGATATGGAATCTACTCCCCTACCTGTCAAGTAAGGGCTGGCCTTAGTGAGTTGCTTGACAAATAGAAAGTGGTAGAAACTTCTGAGACTGTATTAATCAGGGCCTTGCAACTTCTCTTTAGCCCCATGAAACATTTTTCCTGGAAGTCGGCCACCATCCTCTGAGGAATCCCAAGAAGCATCCTTGAAAGGACCAACAGGAGATGAAATGGAGTCCCTGTCCGACAGTGCAGCTGCCCTACCAGGAGACCATCAGTACCAATTTACCAGCTGCTGGGTGAGCTATCATGGAGGTGGATTCCCCTGTATCAGCTGATACTGTGTGGAGAACAACTAGAAAGACAGATTGTCCCTGTCCAAATTTTTGACACACAAAATTATGAGGAAAACAAAATTATTTCTAATCACTAATTTTGGGGGTAGTTTGTTGCAAGTAATAGATAACAAGACCACCTCTGCAGTTAGCTGTGAATGTGTGGCTAAGTTTTGGTCAATGGTGTTGACATTGCTACTTCCATGATTGGATCACAGAATGTAAATCTCTCAGCCATCACTATCACTGCACCTCTTCATCCATTAGCTTAGGAGAGAGGACTTTGAAGAGGAATAAGACAGAATAAGCCTGAATTCTACATAACTGCATTGGGCAGAACCCCTCAACCAACTAACCCATATTGGACTTTGACATGAGAAAACTAAAAAAAATTTTTTTTTCATGCTGTTATACTACTTAAGGTTTGGAAATAAATTGTTTCAGCACTATTCTGAAATATATAGAAATTATATTTAAATGAAATTATGTAACTCCAAAACAGAAGAAAAGAAGGAAGGTACTGAAGTAAAGAACAGAAAGAAAAAACAGGAGGAAAGAAGGAAAGAAAGAGAATGAAGGAAGAGTGATTGGATTAACATTTGATAGCAGAAAGCAAAGAAATAGATAAATTCCTTTATTTCATAGTTCAATATTTGACAACACTGCTCCATAAGAACTTTAAGGGGATTAAAAAGAGTCAGATAATTGTAATAATTGCTTACTATTAGACATATAAAATATGATATAATAAGAAAGAGAGAAGTTTGGACAAAAATTGGCTGGTTTGCAAATAGAAATGAAACGCTGTGATAAGATTTAAGAAAATGGTGGTCTTTAAGGGTACGGACATATATATTTGAAAAATCAGAAATTATTTTTTTACTGAGACCATGGAAGTTCCTGAAATCATCCAGAAACAGTATGCTGAGAAAGATAAGAAGTTCTGGATGGGGAGGTAGTGATGTCCCAGAAAGCCCTAAACTTTGATCCTGTAGCAATTGTATATCTAGAAGCTGTAGCCAGTTTTGGCCTGAGTTGAGTAACTTCAGCTCAGTGAATGTTGCAGCATTAATTTAGCATCATATGTGTTTGTAGCATTAGGAGAATTCTCAAAATAATTCAGTTAGATGCAGTGTTGTCTGATGCCAACTGAAATAGTTCTTGGGAAGCACCACTCTTAAATGCCACTCTTTAAGAATGTATTTTGTGTGACTTCCACTGACTTTTCTGGCCAGAACCGTAAACCATTCTGTCTAGAAACAAAATCCATCTTTTCCTACTAGGAACAGCCTTCTCCCCTTCCCTCCATCCTTCCTTGAATGACCAGTCATTCCCCATCAAAATGGTGACTGGATAAGAATACCTTTTCCTGAGAGACAGTTGTCGGTCCAGGACAAAGTACTGGATTTGACATATATCCTAAGACAGGTCATCTCTCTCATTCTACAATTACCACCAGCCATCCCTAAGAGCTTTCTAAGAGCATCCTTAAGAGCATTTAACACTTCTTTTCTATCGAACCTATCATCAGCTGAAACAGTGCATAAATTTACCCACTTATTTATCGATTGTTGTTTGTTGTTCTTTGCTATAATTTAAGCTCATCTCTAGATAAGATACACCTGATACTCCTTAAGAACATTCTCTTCTGTGTAGAGAATCCCCACCCCCCACAAATATTTTATCACCACATGAGATGCTACATATTCTACATATTCATTTATAATTTCCCTGGAATTAAGCTCCTTTTGGGCATGCATTTTTGTCTTTCTAGTCACTTCCTAATCCTCAGTGCCTATCAGAGTGCTGCCACCTCACACAGTCCAAGGGTCAACACAGCCTTCTTATTCTGTGCATGAAAGTGTCTGGCATGGAACAATTGCTCATCTTAGTCACCAGGTGCAGAAAAGCTACCTTAAAACAAAGCCAACACATTCGTTGCAAAAACTGTTATGAGAGACAGAATGAATTAGAGGTGTTTCCAGAAACAAGGGGGAGAGGAGAACCCTTGTAATTTCATGCTGTCCACTTAAAGATGCAAGAACAATTGACTTTTTTTGGCTTAAGTTAGTCATGAGTTTGGGTCATTCACACCTGAAGGAATCATGATCATTAGAAAAATGATGAAGCATTGGAGGTATTGTAAGTCAAAATTCCGAAACTGTAAGATTCATTAAATCAAGGTGGGAACACATGTAGGGATTATAATCCAATCCTTAGCTTGGAGCCCATCAGCCTGTATTTTAAAGTGGCGAAATACTTTGTTAAGAGGACTAATTTTCTATTTAGGGATTTAGACAATGAGCATATTGAGACTGGAATTAAAGGTGAATTGATAGAAATTTTAAGGCTGTTGGATTTTGTTGGCTCCCTCTTGTGGCCATCCTATAAACATGTTGCCAGTCTCAATACAAAAAGTGCAGCCTTCCTAGGCAAGGAAGGGAACAGCACACCTGAAAGTCATCATCAGATAATCATGGAGCCTGATAGTCTGTAAAAGCCACATTCTCCACTCAAATACAATCCTAGCCCAGGAGAGGCAGGGAGGTAGGAGATCTAGCTAAAGAAACTAGACCACCAGGCCATCCCTGACAAAGTTGATAACCCCTAGGGAAGCAGCTTGGGGCAGCAGGATGTTCCACACCATCATAGCCCACACTATTCTTCGCCTAGGCAGTAGATGCATAAAAGAGACTACCAAGTCCTGAAGCCCACTGCCCAGACCCACAACCTTTAAGTGCAAGGTCTACTTTCAAGAGCCATGATATAAAATAAACATTTGGAGCTCCTAATTCAAAGAAATGCTAGTCGACCACAGCTCAGCTTGCAGGAGATATACTGTCAGCCAGACAACTAAACTAATTTATTAAGGTCAACATTTGCAAGTATCTGAGGCAATTCACAGGCTAAAGAAAACCCTCTTCAAGAACCATCAAACAATTGGTGTTAGAAAAAATAATTTCCCAGAAGCAAAGCTGAGAGCAGATAGATTGCCTTAGCAATTAACTCACTGTGTTAGAGCAGGCAGATAGCTAGATATGAGCAGAGAAAGGAGGCCACAGACCAAATGACAGGAATTGGGCAGAAAGGAGGGGCAAGGGCCAAATACAGAAAACAATACATTAACTAAGCACCAGAGGTCCTTAGGCAAAGAAAAGCAGGAACCTCTGGGCTCATAAGTGGTCACAGCTTTTGGGGTAATGAGGGCCTGGAGGCTGACAAAGAAAGGTGAGAAAAGGCAGGTATCTGCAGTGCCCAAATGTAACCTTTTGTTCATTATGTCCTTATTACAATAAAACTAGCCTTGCAGATTAGAAGTATCCATCATGCACTGATGCCATGACACTTCTGATCCAGACTAAATAAGGACAAAAGTCCCTCCTTCCCTCAGGAAGGTGGAATTGGGATGAAAAATCAAGGAATACAACCCCAAACCCTTCCCTCCGCCAGTGACTATTCCACCCATTCATTTTTACACTCTATGTAACCAACTTGCAAAAAAAAAAAAAACCCAGGGTTGCTGCTCACCTAAGCCTGCCCACTCTCCCCTTGAGAGTGTACTATCTAAGGCTTAATAAACCCTCACTTACTTTCTTAACCTCTGCATCTCTTTTATGAATTCTTTCTGGGAAGGGGCAGGAACCTAGATACCGATTACATCTATTGGCAACAATTGCACTCATACATAGGATTACTTGATTTTTTTTCTCTTTTTATGCAAATGGAGTATGTTGATTTTATTTCTCTATGAAAATTGATTTGGTAATTTTCAAGTAATTATATCCCGTATACCATTATAGGATATTGTTGATGGTCATATAATTTACCACTTAGGGTAAGTAGCAGAATAGCAAGGAGCTATATTGATGACTGACCATTTCCTGGAACAAGTACTTATTGAGGGAAAGTTTTTTTCCGGTTAAATTATCATAATGGGCCTTATTGTGGAGACAGGAGTAGCTACTATGGCAGACAGCTTCTTAGTACTGTACAAAAATCACTAAATGTCTCATTGTGCAGAAAGGCCATTCATTCACTCATTTATTCAATGAATTTTCTTTGAGCTACTATAATAGGTTATGTGTGTTCTTGGGAATATAGTAGTTGAAAAAATGTGTTTTCCCTCATAGAGTCACATGCCGCCAGAACTGGAAGAACACACAACAGAAACTAAGATAATTTTGAATGATGGTAACTGTTATATTAGGAAAGAGAAAGACTGGCGGGAAACCCTGTTTTTGAAAAGCTTTTTAAGAGCAGGGTTTTCTGAGGAAATGGCCTTTGAGCCAAGGCCAAGAATGTTATGAAGGAATGAACGGAATGTCAAGAATGAGCAATCCTTGGGAAGATTCAAAGAGAGAATTTAAGGGCCAAGAAAACAGCTAACATAAAGCTCTTAACTGAAGAATAAGTTTGGAATTTGCAAAGGACACCACAGAGTTTCATGTGGATTTTATCTAGTTAATGGGGAAGAGGGACAATTGTAGGGAATGAAGTGGAAAGACGTCAGCATCTGATCATGCAATGCCTTGTGGACCACTGGAAGGGGTCAAGATTTTATTTTAAATATAAACATGGATCCATTGAAATGTCATAAGGAAGGGCATATTGTTTTCCAAATTTTGTTTTTAAATATACCTTTAGCCACTCTGTGAAGAAAAAAATATAAACAGGTAAGCGAGGATACAGAAGAAACAATAAAGAGTTCATCATGGTAGCACAGGCAGATGTTGGTGACTTGACTAGATGTGATAATGTTGAAGCTGGTGTGATATATTGTGTCAGAGAAATAAAATATATCCCAATATCTTGTATAAGTGATTGCAAGAGAGTTACTGGGAAAAGGAAAGAACATTGGGGTGGGACAGCATTTGGTACAGCTGTGACTGTGAGCTCTGTTTTCTACATGTTGGCTTTTAGATGTTTTAGATATCTAAGTAGGGTTGCTGAGTAGGCAGTCAGATACAAAGTACGAGCTCAGAAGAAAGGATAAAGCCATGATAGAAAACTCAGTCATCATTATAAAATATTTGAATCACCGGATTGCCTACAGAAGGAGTAAAGTTAGAGAAAAGATATGAATGTTGAAAATCAAGCTGATATATGGATTATTTTGAGGAAAGAAGATTACTAACTAGATTTGGCAAGATGGAGGTTATCACAGACCTTAGAAAAAGCAATTTCAATGATAGGAAGAAAGACATTTAAGGAAACTTAAATTTAAGAGCTCAGAATTGATTTAATAAAAGGGCTTCAAGAATACTGAATTATAATGGAAAATGATACATTTGTGTATAATGTTTTCCTTTTAAATAAAAAATGATGCATTAGTTTCTGTAGATATAACAAGGTATAATCACAATGCTTTAACTCTTTCATTCTTTAATATGCATATGCAAATTGCTGGTCATAGGTATAAAATTAAGTGGTGCTCACACAACTTAATAATAAAAAAACAAACAACCCAATCCAAAAACGAGCAGAAGACCTAAACAAACAATTCTCCAATACAGACATACAAATGGCCAATAGGCACATGAAAAAATGCTCAATATCACTACTTATCAGAGAAATGCAGATCAAACAAGGCATCACCTCACACTAGTTAGAATGGCCATCATTCTAAAGTTCACAAACAATAAATGCTGGAGAGGCTGTGGAGAAAGGGGAATCCTTCTACACTGTTGGGGGGAATGTAGTTTGGTGCAGTCATTATGGAAAACAGTATGGAGACTCCTCAAAAGACTAAAAATAGACTTACCATATGATCCAGCAATCCCACTCCTGGGCATGTATCCAGAGGGAACCTTAATTCAAAAAGATACCTGCACCCCAATGTTCACAGCAGACCTATTTACCATAGGCAAGACATGGAAACAACCTAAATGTCCATTGACAGATGACTGGATAAAGAAGCTGTGGTCTATTCATACAATGGAATACTGCTCAGCCACAAAAACATAATAATGCTATTTGCAGCAACATGGATGAACCTTCAGATTGTCATTCTAAGAGAAGTAAGTCAGAAAGAGAAAAAAAAAACCATATTATATCACTTATATGTGGAATCTAAAAAAACAAAAGAAAAAGGAACTTATTTATAAAACAGAAACAGACTCACAGATATTGAAAATAAACTTATGGATACTAGAGAAGGAAGGAGGTGAAAAAGGATAAATTGGGAGTTTGAGATTTGCAGATACATATAATAAATAAACAACAAGTTCATTCTGATTAGCACAGGGAACTATATTCAATACGTTGTTTTCATCTACGGTGAAAACAAATATGAAAAGAAATATGTGTGTATATATATGACTGAAGTATTATGCTTTACACCAGAAATTGACACAACATTGTAAACTGACTATACCTTAATTAAAAAAAAAAAATAGCCCAAGGCAATCTACAGATTTAACGTAATCCCTATCAAATTCCTGAGGACATATTCCACAGAACTGAAACAAATCATAATAAAATTTATTTGGAACCACAAAAGACCTAGAATTGCCAAAATATTACTGAAGAAAAAGAGAGGCTGGAGGAATAACTCTCCTAGACTTCAGACAATATTATAGAGCTACAGTAACCAAAACAGCATGGTATTGGTACAAAAACAGACATATGGACCAACAGAACAGAATAGAGAGCCCAGAAATGAACCCACAAACTTTTGGTCAACTAATCTTCGACAAAGGAGGCAAGAATATACAATGGAATAAAGACAGTGTCTTCAGCAAATGCTGTTGGGAAAACTGGATAGCAGCATGTAAATAATGAAGTTAGAACACTCCCTTACATCATACAAAAAAAAAAAAACTCAAAATGGATCAAAGACTTAAACATAAGATATAATAAACCTCCTAGAAGAAAATATAGGCAAAACATTATCTCACATACATCTCAGAAATGTTCTCCTAGGGCAGTCTACCCAAGCAATAGAAATAAAAACAAGAATAAACAAATGGGACGTAATTAAATTTACAAGCTTCTATGCAGCAAAGGAAACCATAAGTTAAACAAAACAACAATCTATGGAATGGGATAAAAATTTTGCAAATGATGAAACAGACAAAGGCTTGATCTCCAGAATATATAAGCAGCTCATATGACTTAATAAGAAAAAAACAAACAACCCAATTCAAAAATGGGCCAAAGACCTAAGCAAGCAATTCTCCAAGGAAGAAGTACAATTGATCGATAGGCACATGAAAAAATGTTCAATATCACTAATTATCAGAGAAATGCAAATCAAAAATACAACAAGGTATCACCTCACACCAGTCAGAATGGCCATCATTCAAAAGTTCACAAATGACAAATGCTGGAGAGGCTGTGGAGAAAAGGAAACCCTCCTTCACTGCTGGTGGGAATGCAGTTTGGTGCAGCCACTGTGGAAAATAGTATGGAGATTCCTCAAAAGACTAGGAATAGACTTACCATATGACCTGGGAATCCTGCTCCTGGGCATATATCCAGAAGGAACCCTACTTCAAAAAGACACCTGCACCCCAATGTTCATAGCAGCACTATTTACAATAGTCAAGACATAGAAACAGCCTAAATATCCATCAACAGATGACTGGATAAAGAAGATGTGCTATATTTATACAATGGAATACTATTCAGCCATAAAAACCAACAACATAATGCCATTTGTAGCAACATGGATATTCCTGGAGAATGTCATTCTAAGTGAAGTAAGCCAGAAAGATTAAGAAAAATACATATGAGATCGCTCATATGTGGAATCTAAAAAAGAAAAAGAACATAAATACAAAACAGTAACAGACTTGCAGACATAGAATACAAACTTGTGGTTGCCAAGGCAGAAGAGGGTGGGAAGGCATAGACTAGGAGTTCAAAATTTGTAGATACTGACAGGCATATGTTGAATAGATTAACAAGATTATAGTGTATAGCACAGGGAAATACATTCAAGATATTGTGGTAGCTCACAGCAAAAAAAAAAAAGTGACAATGAATATATGTATGTTCATCTATAACTGAAAAATTGTGCTCTACACTGGAATTTGACAACAGCATTCTAAAATGACTATAATAAAAAAGTTTGAAAAAAATAATACGATAAGAAATATATATATAAAACTAAAAACAAAATTAAATGGCCACTGTGTGATAGGCCTTTATGTATTTATTGTATTTATCTATGCATGCTTAAAATTAAGAAACTATTGATTTATTAAAGTCTTTTAAATAAAGTTGGGTAATTATAGCATGTGTCTGTGTATGAATGTCTTGGAGAGAGACAAGAAACTACAAATATTTATGTCTCACTCTTTGCACTCACAGCTCAAATATTATCCTTAAAACATCACATATAATTTCCCATTAAAACCTTTTCAGTTTTGTATTACAATGAGCTCAGATATTGGAACTGTAGCCTATCAATTAATATATGTATAATGTTTATTCCAGGAATCTATAAATTATATAAAAATTTGAATGTGACACTTAAAAGTTAGATAAGTTTATATTTTTTCAATTTACACTATGAATTAAAGGGTTAAATTTACATAGACACCAAATTGAGTAACTTCAATTTTCCAATTCACATTACAGTGGGGAAATAGGCTTATTGATATTTCCTTAAATGCAGCAATGGAGAGATGACCAATACTTTATTACTGACAAATAATGTCTTATATATGCAAAGTAAATTTTCTTTTCACGTTTTACCCAAGCAGGTATTTCAAAATTATAAGTGAATATGGACATTTTATTACTGGTACTCAATATGCTTTCTCTGAAATGCTTTTTTCCTTGTCACCTCTGAAAAGGCAATCTTCTACCATTTACTTTTTTCCAGCTTTTTTTTTTTTTCATAAATCAGCAAAAGGGAGGAAAATGTGGGATATGAAATGACTCTAGTTGATTTATAATTCTGGGAAAAAAATAAATGAACTGATTTTAAGGCTTACAATTTCCCATATTAGTTTTTGATAGATGAGGTACTGTGTAAGCTTTCCAAAGCATGTGTGCCAATCAAACTCACTCCTGACCTACAACACATTTTGCCAGGGCCCAGACTGCCCATCATCTTAAACTGCTGCAAATACAGTGTGGTCTCTCCCTTGTATTACAATTATTTTGAATGTTGTCTCTATGCATTATTTCATATTTTTATTATTTGCTATTTAACATCAGTGGACACTTGAAGACTGAATACTACCAAATATTATATTTTCTCTGTGGAAAGGTGAAAATGTTAAATTATTCATTTCCTGTCGAATGCCTATTCCAGCTATTTTTAGAAACATAAGAGAATAATTAAATTCCAACACAGCCAAGCATTTAGTGGAGTAGATGCAACAGGTCAAAATGTCATAAGTGCCCTCTAGTCCACTATTTCTGACATGCTATTTTCACTCTCACAGGGGTCTCTTGGTTCTGTCACTATGTAAAGTACAGCTACAAGTAACTGGACAGTTTATTTTCCTGAAGATTTATTTGCCATTAGTTGAGCCTTTATGAGAGAATAAACTGATGTCACATTTGTGACAGGAAGAAAGTGACTGGTCATTGTTATGGATTACTTAATAATAATTGGTAAGTAGAAAACAAATACAAATGATTGAAATTGTAATTTGTGTCTACACATGACATATAAATGTTCCTCGAGGTAATCTTATGAACCTCTTGTGAAATACATTAATCATATTTTCCTATAGCTCATTTGTAAGAGTCTCCAATGTGATTTAAAAAAAAAAGTGTGGCTTGTGTTTTCTGAGCCAAGAAGAATTAATATTTTATTCTTACTCTTTTATGAGGAAAGAAAATAATTAAACAATATTTCCTCTGCAAAATTACAAGAGTTCTGTGTGCTATGAAGCACATTAGATTGAAATGATATTTCTACATTAAATGGGTATCCAAAAAGTCAAACAAAAATACACAGTACTTTATCAAAAGCAATTAATCTTTTTCATCCAGAGTATGACATTTCACTATGTAATTGCACAGGAAATTAAAACTCTTTTCATAGATTTAATAATGGATGAGATACGGGTTTCGAAATAATTGTTTTTATTGCGCTTTGTCATCCTAAGGCGTGATATGCAAGCTGTGACTCGCAACTTGCACCTCTGTCAGCTCCAAGATGAATCAGAAAAACAATAAGGGGCTTCATTTGGGGCCCACCAGGACATGAGCCGGCGCCAAAAATTCAAGCAAATGTCTAACACTTTCATTTTTACTTTCAAATAAATTTCTCTGCCTGGCATACTGTGCTAAGCCACTCTAACGCTACACATAAGTTTCCACGTTGACCCTCCTTCATAAACATGTATATAGCACGTATGACGGTTGTCACATTCTACAAACATTTCTATGCTTTGGGTGTTTAAATATACCTAAAATTTTGGATTTCAATGTTGCCATGATGAAATATAAAGCGAAATTTAAAATTTTATTAAATAGTAAAATGGTGCTTTTATAAATGAGTACAGGTGTCAAAGATTTAAACATTACATATTTTAAAGGCTAAATTTTATAGACATATGTAACATACATGTATGCATAATTTGAACAACATGGAATCAGTGCTTCTTATTCGTCTTGGGATAACTATGTTTTCTTTCTCATCCTAACTACTTTGTAGTTATAAATCTGTTATATGGGAATATTTATGAACTGGGGAGAAAGAACGGCAGTTCCATTTTGAGAAAAAAATAAAAATTTAGCAAAACGGTGAGAGAGGACAGCAGTATTTGGTTTCAAAGCTGAATACTCAGTTTAAACTCACATATTGTGCTAGTAAGGAAATAAAGATTGCTTTTAAATTCACCTTGGTTAAAATACTATAGTGTTTGAGATCAAAAGATGAATAAAATCATGTATTCCAACTGCTATAGTTCTTTTGTATGTTTTAGCTGTTCAATTAATACTTCTGAATCAAATTAAAGTTGGAATAATTTTCTCTTAGAAAATTAGTGTATTTTCTAACAAACATATTGGCATACATACTTAATTTGGAAACTTCTCAGGTACATGGTGGAAGCTGATAAAAGAAATTTTCTCTGGAGTATATCTGGACAGAAAATATATTTGTTTATATAGAAAATATGCTGTCACGTTGCCCATTTGTGAGATAAGAGAACCAAAATGTTAATTTTTCTGCCCCTAATAAATGACACAGCTGCATTCCATGGTATGCTTTTAAAATTCTCAGTATTTCCATACTTAAGTGGTGTTTAGAAAATGTATTATGCAGAAACATCTGCAGCTACTGATTCTGAGAGAGAGATGGACAGAATTTCAGTCTCATCTCAAGAAAGAAGAGGAAGAAAGGAATAAGATGGAGGAGGGTAAGATGATGAAATGAAATGTGAGGAAAAGGAAGTAGAGATGAGAAAAAAGAGGGAAAAACAAGGAAAAGGAAGAGGGGAAGAGACAGAAGAGAGTTGAAAACGTAAATGAAAACCAGTCATTTTTAAAATGATATGTTTTTAGTATTAACTCAGAAGCCAATGGAAACCAACTGAGAAGACATCAATGACCTACTTACAATTCTCTTGTTAATGAAATAATTTAAGAAGAGGCAATATAACATCACTACTGAAACCAAGGGCTTTGAAGTTTTAAATCTATTGGCCATGGGAAGGTTACTTATATTTATTGTAATTCAGTTTCTCTATCTTAATAATTGGGATGATAAGATTTGCTCTACTGTTACTGTGAAAAGGAATTGACAAAATTGACCATATAGTGTGGTAATCAGTACATAGTAAGTGCCTCGATATAAACAGGAAAAAAATTAGCAAGAATATCTACAAACATCTATGTTAAAATCAGACATAGTATACTAGAGAAAAAAAGCAAGTGGGAGTTGAAAAAGTATTAATTTTAGCACCAACTCTGTTACAATCTCAGTGTTTTTTTAAAACTATTCTGAGTCATTTAAGAAATCAGTTTAGATATCTGTAAGTGGATGGGATATTTTCATAATTTAAAACCATTATTTTAATTCTCATTTCATAAATAGCCATATTTACCACCAAAGTATAAAAATAGATAAATGCATTATTAATATTCTGGGTACCATTCTTTCTAACTTAAAATTAATATGATTTTTTTATCTATCTTATATTCTATTTGTTTTTTCACTCTCAACTGATAGTCTTATTCCATTATATTGAATTAGATGAACTCAAAGCCACAATTATATTAAATCTGTTTTTGAATTTATTGATTAGGTAATCTAGGACAAATTAACTTTCCATGCATCAATTTCTTTATTTCTAAAATGATGATAGCATATACTCTGATTATATAAAAATTATATGTATTAGAATAGTAGCTGGACTATAGTAACTACAGGGTAAACATTTGCTTTTATACTTAGTTGTTACTGCTGTTGCTGAAGTCTGTACTGCTGCTAATTGGTGAAGATGATGAAAATAGTCATTGAGTAGAGTTAGAGAAGCTGGCATTTTAAGAAATGGATTAAAATTTGAGCTATCTTCATTTGTAGCTCGGAGTTTTTAGAACAGAATGGCAAGTCAATAGTTAGGATATACAGTAATAAAAAGCAAATGGTAATAAAAAGCAAACTCTTCCAAAAGATTGAAGAGAATACTCCCAAACTCATCTATAAAGTCACAATCACCCTGATAACAAAGCCAGACAAATACACAACCAAAAAAGAAAACTATAAGCCAATATCACTGATGAACATAGATGCAAAAATCCTCAACAAAATACCAGCAAACAGAATCCAACAACACATAAAAAAGATTATACACCATGACCAAATTGGATTCATCCCAGGGACTCAAGGATGGTTCAACACATGCAAATCAATCAATGTGATACAGCAAATCAACAAGAGAAAGGACAAAAACAACATGATCATCTCAATAGATGCAGAAAAAGTACTTGATAAAATTCAACAGTCATTTATGATAAAAACTCTAACCAAAGTGGGTACAAAGGGAACAGATCTCAACATAACAAAAGCTCTTTACGACAAACCTACAGCCAGCACAATACTCAACAGTGAAAACTTGAAGGCCTTCCCACTAAAATCCAGAACAAGACAAGGATTCCCACTCTCACATTTCTATTCAATATACTATTGGAAGTCCTAGCCATAAAAATTAGACAAGAAAAAGAAATGAAAGGGATCCAAATTGGAAGAAAACATGCAAAATTGTCACTATATGTGGATGACATGATATTATACAGAAACCCCTAAAGGCTCCACACAAAAACTACTAGAGCTGATAAAATGATTTGGCAAGGTAGCAGGATACAAGATTAACATACAGAAATCAGTGGCATTTCTTTATACTAACAATGAAATATCAGAAAAGGAAAGTAAATGAACAATTCCTTTTAAAATTGCATCAAAAAAAAAAGTACTTAGGAATAAATCTGACCAAGAAAGTCAAAGGCTTATACACAGAGAACTAAAAAACACTGATTAAGGAAATAAAAGATGATTTAAAGAAATGGAAAGATATCCCATGTTCTTCAATTGAAAGAATACTGTAAAAATGGCCATACTACCCAAAACAACCTACAGATTTAATATGATCCCTATCAAATTACCCAGGAAATTTTTCACAGAAATAGAACAAATAATCTTAAAAGTTATATGGAATTGGAAAAGACCCAGAATTGCTGAAGCACTATTGAAGAAAAAGAATGAAGCTGGAGGAATAACCCTCCCAGACTTCAGACAATACTACAGAGCTACAGCAATCAAAACAGCATGGTACTGATACAAAAACAGACATATGGATCAATGGAACAGAATAGAGGGCCCAGAAATAAGCCCACAAACTTTTGGTCAATTAATCTTTAACAAAGGAGGCAAAAACATACAATAGAGTAAAGACAGTCTCTTTAGCAAATAGTGCTGGGGAAACTGGACAGCTGCATGTAAATCAATGAAGCTAGAATTGATTTACACAATATACAAAATAAACTTAAAATGACTTAAAGACTTAAACATAAGACAAGACTCTATAAACCTCTTAAAAGAAAACATAGGCATAACATCATCTGACAAACTTTAGCAATGTTCTAGGGCAGTCTACCTAAGCAATAGAAATAGAAGTAAAAATAAACAAATGGGACCTAATTAAACTTATAAGATTTTGCACAGCAGAGGAAACCATAAACAAAACAAAAAGACAACCTATGGAATGGGAGAAAATATTTGCAAATGATGAGACTGGCAAGGGCTTAATTTCCAGAATATATAAACAGCTTGTACAACTTAAGAAAAAAAGCAAACAACCCAATCCAAAAATGGGCAGAAGACCTAAACAAACAATTCTCCAATACAGACATAAAAATAGCCAATAGGCATATGAAAAAATGCTCAATATCACTAATTATCAGAGAAATGCAGATCAAAACTACAACGAAATTATCACCTCACACCAGTCAGAATGGCCATCATTCAAAAGTCCACTAATGATAAATGCTGGAGAAGGTGTGGAGAAAAGGGAACCCTCCTACATTGTTGGTGGGAATGTAGTTTGGTGCAGTCATTATGGAAAACAGTACGGAGATTCCTCAAAAGACTAAAAATAGATTTACCATATGATCCAGCAATTCCACTTCTGGGCATGTATCTAGAGGGAACCTTAATTCAAAAAGATACCTGCACCCCAATGTTCACAGCAGTACTATTTACAATAGGCAAGACATGGAAACAACCTAAATGTCCATTGACAGATGACTGGATAAAGAAGCTATGGTATATTCATACAATGGAATACTATTCAGCCATAATAAATAATAAACTAATGCCATTTGCAGCAACATGGATGGACCTGGAGATTGTCATTCTAAGTGAAGTAAGCCAGAAAGAGAAAGAAAAATATCATATGATATCACTTATATGTGGAACCTAAAAAAAAAAAAAAAAAAAAAGACAAAAGAACTTATTTACAAAACAGAAACAGACTCACAGACATAGAAAACAAACTTACAGTTACCAGAAGAGGAAGGGGTGGGAAGAGATAAATTGGGACTATGAGATTTGCAAATACTAACTAATATATATAAAATAGATAAACAACAAGTTTATACTGTATAGCACAGAGAACTCTACCCAATATCTTATAGTAACCGATAATGAAAAATACAAAAATGAATATATGTATGTATAAGTATGACTGAAACATTATGCTGTACACCAGAAATTGACACAACATTGTAAACTGACTATACTTCAATTAAAAAAAAAAACACACGGATGCTGGAACTGTTCACATCTGGATTCCAATTCTGACTCCACCCTCCTAAATGTGATTCCTGGATTTTACTTAACTTTTCTGAGCATATTCCATTTGTGTAAAATGAGCATAGTCTTACACATTTTTTGTGAAGTTTAAAGGACATCTAACAATTCATCATTTCAATTTTCATTCTCAAAAAATTATTTCTTTCTGATTACACACTCATAAGGTCCTGATTCTGATGCTGGAAACAATTATGAAGCTGGGAAATCTATGAAGCAATGAATTCCATAAATTGGAAATCTGACAGTGCAGGTCTATGGTTCTTGAGAAAATGGAAATGCAGGTGAATTCCACATTCACTTTAGCCTTCTACCTAGAACAATTTCCAAATTCAGCAAAGGCAAATGGTGCCCAGAGAACAGGGTTCTTGCTGGGCAGAAGACACAGAAATTAGAGGTTGGGGCTGCTGAGATGGTAGAAATTTATAGTGCAGGAGACCAGAAATGAGAGAGCTGCTCAGAGAAGTAGAAACTGATAGGATCTTCCTTAGTTGTTAAGCAAATACTACCCTGTGCATCCAAAGCACTAAACTCTGAAGGCTTTTTCTTTTTCTCTTTTTTTCCTTCTTTTCTCTATTCTCAAATAACAGCTCCTGGGAGCTGTGAAATGAACAGATTGTAAAGGTTGTGCAGTGTTGAAGTCATTAAAGTGGAGGAAACCTTGCCAAACACTCAGGCATCCTCTTGAATCTCTGCAAAAGCCATGCTTTCAGAACAGGGCTATTTGAGTCTACAATTATGGACGACTCCAAACAAAGTCTAAACTCGTGTCCTGGCAGGACAAAGCTGAGCTACCAGTAAATTAACTCTTGCCAGAACAAAACTCTACACTCTTTAAAGGAAAACAACATAATACAGACACTCAACAATCAGCCGTCTACAATATCCAGCCTCTGATGAAATAAACATAGACATATGAGGAAGCATGTAAATGGATTCATTACCTGGATAAAATGTGTACACAGAAACTAACCCAGAGATAACTCAGAAATTATCAGTATCAGGTAAAAACAGTAAAACAACTAGTCCTAATATAAAAGTAAACAGAATAAATTAACTGATGATGAAATCTCAGGTAAACAAACTATAAAATACAGGACAGGAAAAAATCTGTAATGATTATACACTCAGAGATATTCTATAAAAGATGGAAAACTAGAGTACATAACAGAGTGACCATAACTATGAAAGACTTTAATGGTATATTCTATTTCATGGTGACTTTGAAAAAATTAGAATTTTTAAAAAGTAGAGAATGCAAGGTTCTTGGAGGAATTTACATTACTTTAAACACTTGAAGGTTTACTAGCAATAAAAACAGAGACTTCATCAAAGCATGAATTCTAATGGTTATAAGATGTACCATTTTTTTTAAAGTCATCTTTCATTTCACATTTAAGTATTTTATTTATATTTTGATACACCGATACATTAATAAATATAACTGAGATGCTCATCTTTATGACTTTATTACTTTAATGACTATTTATTGATGAAAAATGGTTCATTTTGATGGCAATTTCTTAGTTATTAGGATTTACCTATTTAGGATTCACTAATCTTTCCAGCTTAATAGTTCTCAACTTCCAATATTCAGCTGAACTATATGAACCCTGAACATATTTAATAATAAGTTATTTAAAAATGAAGATGGTCTTCCTTTCGATGACAAAACCTTAATCTAGAATATTGATCAAAAAAAATGGAACCCTTTGGGTCACATGGGTAAACCCAAATTCTTTGTTTTATGCATAAAGTGAACAGATGTTTTTCTTGGTCCATGTCTCAAAACACATATTCTGAATCTTTCTTAATCTAAACCTGGTAACACTGCATCTCAATTCCAAAAATGACCTAAACTTTGTGTGGTCAGTTGTAGTAACCCTAATATTTCCCAAACACCTTGCCATAAGCTCATTCTGTGCTTACTCATAAATCCAAAGTCTCAACTAGACGCTCTGCTCTTTGATACTGTTAGGAGAAAATAAGTAAAAATAATACTTTATTTTCTTTGATTGGCATTACCCGTTTTCAACTACAAATGGAAATTTTGTAAGTTGTCACATCCAGGTAACCTCATATATCTAAAAATGTTTAATGAATTATTTGATACCTAGAACACACTGACTTTAGAAAAATATGACTTATATTTCTGAATGTAATAGAAAATATAATACTTGTAAAGGTGTACAATTCAAAGTCAGAGCAAGGCTGATTCAATCTATTATCACTAGTTTGATGAAAAGTCATCTTTGTTACTGTTATTATTTTTTATCCAAAGCAAGAGGAACATCAGTATCCTTGTTTTTCCTGATGAAGTCTGGATTTTTTCCAGCAGGCTCATTACTTCATAATTCACAGTGAGTAGGAGAAGGTTACCCATTCACACTAGCAAGATGCTTCTTCAATATAAAGCCTTTTCATCAACCTTTTCCTTTACAAGTTTTATATAATACTCTTTTATTTCTGGAAGTGATGAAAAGATTGATAAATGTTCAAAATACATTAATTAGATGTCAAAAATACATTTAAAATTTATAAGCATACCACTCATATCATTCTAGTTTTATTTTATAGCAAATTAGAATTATATTTCTCATTTGATTTAAAAATAAATTAGTTGTAGTGTTATCTTCTAAAATTTAGCCTAATAAATAATGACATTTTCTATGCTAATAGATAAATTGAGGCATGATCTTTACAAATACGTTTGTATTATCCCATGAAGTTAAATATAACAAATGTCAACAATGTTTAATGGGCAAGTTTTACTCAACATTAATCTTTGGTGCTTCTGCTGAATCATTTTACCAGTTCAAAGTCGGATGTGAGTATTTTTCCTTGCTAGAAGTTAATCATAAAATAAAGGATATTCTAGACAAATCTGTTTAACAAGCAAAGTAATGATAGCCAGAAGAAATGTAAACACTTACTCCATACTTCTTTATTGACTGTGTAATTTTTATGATTAAGTCATAAAATACAGATATTAAAACAACTATGAAACTGATCTTCCAAGTGCGGAATAGTTTCTGTGGTTTGAGTAGTCACCCAATTGATAGTTGTAGCTTATTTTCACCCATAAAATGTAAATGCTTATACTAATTTAGATGAGTTGCAAAACAAATATTAAAACTTGAAACAGTTTGCAAACCAAAATAGAAACTTACCCAGAAATGTGTGCACACAGAAGTGTAATATTAGATGCATAAAATTCTACAAAATCCAGATTGATTAAGATTTATTTTAAATCTGGATGAGGAAACATACTTAATCATACATTTAGCCTACTACAGAACTTTCATATACCCTACAGGATCAGTGAGCAGTAAAATGTCATCTCAGTGTCTCCTAAATGGTTGTACAAAAATATTTCCCCTTAGGATAGTTTGATCTTAAAAATCTTAGTAGAAATACAGAAACTAAAATTATAGATTTTATTACTAAGTAGTGATTGAGGGAAAAAGGTATAATCTTAAAACTTGTACATGCTTTACTCACTTAAGGTATATTTACTTTATTAATAAAATGGATTTGAAATCTACCTCATATAATCTTATAGCAGAAATACATGTCATTTAAGGGGTTTTGTTTCACTTCTCAAGCAAGATAACCTCACAATCACAAACGTACGTCTTTACAATGCATAAGTTACATTTCAGCTCTACAGCTGGAAATTTGAGAACATCCAGATTTATTTTACTCTCCAGGACAGTGAGGGTTGGGCTAAATAAACATTAAGTTTAAATGTTAAAAAAAGTCAAGAATGTTTTTCTTCATATTCTCTTAAACTACAAGAAATCTGTCTACATTCAAAGGAAGTAAAAATACAAACATAAAAGTCTTCCTAGACTCTAATAAATTTGACAAAAGTTAAAAATATGTTTTAGATACTAGTAGTTGTTACAGAAAGCAGAATGTTTCACCTACATCATGAAAGTGTATGATAAAAAAGTGTATGACAAGCAGTAATAACATATATTAGAGAAAAAACTGAAAGTTTATATTTAAATAAATCCAAAGCCACAATTCCTCTGTGCCAGAACTATCTTAATCTATTTATTTATTTATTTATTTATTTTTATTTAACTTCGATAATAGGACATTTTCATTTAACAGAAGATTCCTTTCTTAACAAGAGGACAGAGATCTCAGGTATTTGGAAATTAAAACAATTTTAACTCTTGAGAAGCAGAGAAAAAGAGAGAGATGGAACACCGAGCAACGTGGGCATTAGATGCAGCATAACTGCTATTTACACAAGGAACTATACAGATAATTTGTTTTGCTTGATTAGCAATGACTGTAAAGGTCAAGCTCCTTCCCAGCTTATCGCAGAGAATTAATCCAGGATGCAGTATAACTGTCTGTGGTACTAGCTGTGCAGAAAGTTAAGGATCAAGATTTCCGAGGTGCTGAAGTTCAGGTCAGGTAATACCTATCCGAGCATGTAGCAAAACAAAACCTCCTAGACTGGCTGAGATTCAATAAGTACATACGAAAATAAAGAAGATTAAAAGAAAGGGGGCTTGTGCTCTTTCTATACCAGAACAATATACTGACATTAAAAGGATGTGGGGAGGAGAACTCTAGAGAAAGGAATTGCTGACGGAGGATATGGTTGAGCTAAAGGTTCTAAATGATCTTCCAGTTCACACAATAGACAGAAATGGAACTATAATAATATTCGCTTTTAAGATAAAATCAGAGTCGTTTTGGTGGGGATCTGGTAATAATAGATTATGCCATCTGCTCAGAACGAATATTTTAAAGTGGAAAGTTCTAAAAGTGGTGAAAGGGCAACAGACTGGGACCATGTCAGGAACTAAAGGGAAGCGATCAACCAAAGTACACACTGATAGGCGAGTTTCTGTGAGACAAGTGGAGAAGGAAATACATGCTTTGTTGGGTATGAAGTAATACTGAGAACTTGTAATAAATCATATTTATAAGTTAATCAGAAAAATCAATAAACATGTAACAGAATATGCTATTATTATATTTAATTAATGAATTCTATGATATTTATCAGTTTTGTGCCAATGTTTCTGTCTGGGTATTAAGCAAGAGATTAGCTCACCTGAGATTTCGCTCTCAAAAGACTTCACAATTAAGGAACATAAAGTAAATGAACTTTGGTTGACTATTTGTCTCACGGAATCTTTATTAACAAGAGTTACTGAGGAAGACAAAACACCATCAGAGGTTTTATGTAAACAGTGGTAACCAAACTATGTCTTACCTAAGACTTGAACAGAGAAGAACTTCACAAAACGTTCTTAGCTGGAAGTATTACTGGTGTTACTTAAGCAAGACTTTCAAGCCATATGGTCCTAAGAGATAGAAAGCTTAATGGTAGGACTTGTAGGGCTTTGTTAACTAAGTGTTGAAGGTAAGTGATAATCATTAAGATGTAATTCAGCAAAGTATTTATCTCAGTAGCAGGATTTTTTTTTTTTTAATCTTGAGACCCATGGGACAAACTTCAGGCAGTCCACAATATTATGAAATGGTGTAAGGAAAAAATGAGTGAATAAGTGTGGAGTTAAGTTTCTTAGCTGTCATCAGATAGATACTCAACAGGATGTGCAACCTAAAATAGTTAAGATTCCTTGTTCTCTAGGAGAATTGTAGCTATTGGTAGGCATAGATTCCTCAGGGAATAGCAAGTCTTACCCAGTAATACTATCATACGTCCCATGGATCTGTGTACTCAGTTGAGGCACTCAGACTTTACAAAACTCCTCTCAAAGTTCAAAACTAAAAGTATACAGAGCATTACGTGACAATCCAAAAATGTAGTTGAGATAGATCTAACATGTGAACAATCTTTGTTAACTGAGATAAAGTAAAACACCTAACCAAATGTCTAGTGCATAGAAGTTACTAAATACATGTTTATTAAATCTACTTTTTCTCCCCAGTCAACATCATCTTTTTCTTGTACACTGAGATAAACAGGAGCATTTTATAGAATTTTATATTCATGGCATATATAGTTTAATAATTATTCTCCTTAATAGACTAGATAATTCAACTATTACAGAATAACACAACCAAATATCTGACTTTAAGGAAGTTTTTGATCATGTGGATAATTTTCCAAGATTTACTCATTCAAAAGATTAGTTTAATAGATGAAAGCATGACACTGAATCATGGTTCAAATCTAGAATTATAAAGTGGGGAGAAAAAAGAAACCTGACATGTTCTGACTAAAGAAAAAAGACAGTACGGATATAGAGAACACAGGAGTGTGGAGGGAAATAAAGTTACAGCAGTGAGCGGACTCCATATCATTTAGGGGTTTTCAGGCTGAAATATAATTATATTTTTCTACCTGTCATGGAAAATCATTGGTAGGTTTCAAGCAGAATGGCACATGTGTAATTTACATTTAAAAAGGTACTCTGTTTACCTTAAGAAGAGTAAACTATAGGGGACAGGAGAGAAAGCACAGAGACTAGATTGTTGTAAGGCTTCATGTAATTGTGCAGATAATTTGGGCAAGTAGATGGCAGTGGAAATAAACAAAGGACACGTTTGAAATGAATTTAGAAATAGAGCCAACAAGTATAGCAGATTAACTGAAGGTAGAAGGTACAGGATATCTGCTGTGAGCAATTTAGTATACGATGATGCCAAGTACTCGTATGGGGACAACTAAGGGAGAATACCTCGTCAGGGGAAAATCAGGAGTTATCATCAGACCTGTTAAGTTTTAAAAGTCTGGTAGATGTCTAGATGAAGATGTCAAGTACTCAGTTAAGTATATGAGTCTAGAATTCAGTGGAGAGAAGAGTATTCGAATGTATCTTTTAGCACTGGGGTTGGGTGGAGGATTAGAGAGAAATCTATTTTTTTGCAGAGGAAACATTTCCAAAGACAAGAAGGTGAAGGTCTGCATTTCATCCTTTTAAATGAGGAAGAGAATCAATAACTAGAGTAGCTGGAAATTACTTGAAAGAATGTAGTCATGTATATGTCTACATATAAAATAGACATTTGAGGAAGAGGTGGTATTTATATTATTATTATAATTATGTACATAAAAATCAGAATTTTAAAATAATATCTTCACGTTTAGTTATATTCCTAACATTCAAATTTCTCCGCACAAGCACAGGGTTCAACTGAATTTGTAGACATATCAATACATATTTATATGTTTGTATATAATAAATAGACTAAGAGAACATTTTAAATGTATATTAATTTTATGGCCTCTATCGATGCCACATCAGTGTCTTAAGATGTAAGATAGATATCGTATTTCACCAAATCTGTTTATTATTATTTTGATGTAAAGTGTTAGTCCTAAAAAGGTTACATATTCACATAAAGCATGCATTTTTCTAATTCTTAATCTAAATTATCTTCTGGCTACAAGCACTGAAAACTTATTATCCTTCATCACAATAATTCTCAAGTATCTAATACACATTAGCTAAACACAATTTCAGTGGCATTAGCAAACAATTTAGACACCAATTTCCTTTTTATGTGATTCCCTCTAGGTTGCAATTAGCACTGAGTCTAGAAAAAAGATAAAGTTTATCCTCAAAGAAAGGTCCACCTACCCCACCATGGCAGCTTCGTGACCTGAGTTAGTGAGCCGCAAAATGAGAAGGCTTCAAAGAACCACAAAAGATTGGGGTACAAAAAAGGTTCTACAGATGTGGAGGGAAAAACAGCATGAGGGACTCCGGAGGTGACCCTCACATTAGCTACAGATGGTGCCACACAGAGCATTTAATTGATCAGGGATAGAGAGTAGAACTGGAACAATGCAAAGAAAATACCTGCTAAGAAAACTAGAGAGAAAAGCAAAATGAAGTATCTCAGGAAAGGCTCTGCTACTATTGGCCGACAAAGTAAATTGAGAGCACTTTTTTACATTGCATATGATCATAATGCAGAGGGGGAATAAAGATGAAAAAGAAAAGTTGTATAACTGGCAACGTTAACAGCCATCTTGTCCACGGGGAGAATATAAAGAGATCATAAATGTAGAGTGATATTTAGCTCTATTCTTTCCTACCTTTTAAATTATTTTTTATTTTGAGTTCTGCATCTTCTGGAGATAACTATGATGGCTGAGGATATCAATTCTATGGTTAGCTGATTAGAAAGCATAACAAAGTCAATTTTCAATGGAAGTTAAAGGATACTGTTAGTTCTCAAAAAAAAAATCATCTGTCAAAATTTGATAACAAAGATCAAATGCCACTCATTTGTAATAAAAAAGCAGGGAAAACAAGATTAAAAAAAGGAATCCTAATAAAGTGAGGACTCTACTGAGGGAAAAATGTTATGAATAGATCAGCACAATTTTTAAAAAAAGGTAGGTAAGATACAGTGAAATATAATGTAAAACAATACATTTTAAAAATCTTTAAAGGGCAAGTATCTTAATATATTACAGACATATGATGATGGTGAGATTCCCATGTACACTTGGCCTCTGATTTTGTTATTGATGGCTAAATATATTTTGGGGATCAGCATTTTATAGCTGCCTGTAGTTATTGTGGTATTGATATTTATAAATCTTGAAAATACTGACAGTACTGTCAGTGAACTACATCTGAGAAGAGTGGTGACTAGGAAATTAGAGTTATGGTAATAAACTTGAGATTAATAATTTGTATTAATTTATATACCCAACATTGAGCAAAATACTGGCTCAATGTGAACACAATGTAAATATTTTAAATGATTTAATGAATGGAATAAGTTACTTCACTATCTTCACATTTGAATCCTAAAGAGATACCACAGATATAAAGTAATTAATATGCATACAAACTGCACTTTGCACTTATATGCTGTCAGTAATTATGAGAGCTTGAGTTCACAAAACTGCTTTTTTTTGCACTGCAGAGGTTCACCTTGTAACCACCACCACTTAGCCCATTCCAATTTTCTTGTGAAATTAGACATAAAGTAAGTACATGTAAAATTAGCCTAAATACATCATAATAATCCTGAAAGATCTTTTTTTTTTTTTTAATAATACTGGCAATTTGAGGATAAAATGCCAATGAACTGATTACAACTTTAGGGTATCTTTGCAAAAAAATGAAAGATATAAAGGAAATAGTCTGATTTTTCTCATTCCAGTCTCTTTGTATGATATCTTTAACTTTATGAAGCTTTTCCCCTTCCATTCACTCCAGGTAACTTAAATGACTGAGTACTGAATTGTGTTGTTTGGGCAGTGAATTCTATGGGCGTGAGTATACTGCTATACTTCTTTTGCTATGAAATCTGTTCCTTGTTTGGAAACATGTTCAGAACATCAGGACAATGAACAAGGCATTCAACAGGTCTTAGATGGCAATGCTGGCAGAATCACGGCCATCAGGGCATAGAAATGGTGGTTACTAGAATAGATGCCTATAGAGAGGCCAAGTTGTTGCCTCTTGCATGACAGAAGACATCCAATGGAAAGAGTTCAACATAATCAACTTGCCACCAGTGGGGTGAACGATCCCCCCGGGAGAATGGTGCCATAGCAGAGCATAGACTTGACTTCTGCTTTTTCCACGTCTGGCCTTCAGCCATGTCAGTAAACCAGATTTTGATGAGGACAAATTTTGTTTGTCGAGCTCATGCTTAACCTCAAACTCTGCTACCATGGCCACTTTGCACATAGATTCATCCCGTAAGCACCAGGATGGCTGATGATAAAAGCAGGCTAATACCCCAAAGATGAACCACATGGCCCACCTGAACATTGAGGGATCCCTCTGCAATGCAGCGATGTATGTAAACTTTCATAAGGGCCACAAACATCTGCAAACTTGGTGCTCATTATGAGAAACCCAACCATATATTCCTTCAACATATCCTTTTGTCAAATCTCACAATTTCTTTCTAGTCGCTTACTAACTAGCCAAACCAAGAGGCCTTGCAAATTATTTAGTTATGTCTTTTCTCCTTTCATGTGAAATGCATAACTGGATGTCCTGCTAAAATCCTGCCTCCAGAAGTATTTTCCTTTACCGTTGTCCTTTAGGGCCAGCCGTGCAAGGGGCTGAAGTGCTGTAAGAGCCTACGTCTACCTGATGGCAGGATTTCATACCTGCCCAAGAAATACTTCTTCCCTCAACTCTTGACAGTTTATCGTTCCTGAGGTGGTAGTGCGGGAAAAGGCCAGAGCAGCTATGCACTGTGGGAGGTGTTGTGAGAGTCTGAGTCGTCCACTGAAAACTTGTTTCAGCCCTATTTGTGCACAATCTCACCTCCATTTCATACTGCAGAGATGCTATTCACACCGAGTTTTGTGGGAGAAAAATAAATCAGTGCATAAGATGCTGCTTTGATCAAATACCACTTGGAGTCCCGAATAAATCATAAAATCACTAACGAGGCCCAGGAATGAGACCTAAGAGGATTATTTATCAGCTAAGGAATAAATTATATGAAAACTCCTATGCTGTGATTCTCCTCTTAGGAATTGACTGCTACTTTGTACCCACCAGAAACGTGTGGGACACCATTGGATATGTTGTGCATAAGGTCTGCCAAGAAACTTGCACTGCAACCTGGACTTGACATACTTCTTTGGTTTTTCACACTCTTAGAAGCTAGAAATCTCTCAAATTACTGGAGGAATAGTTTGACGAAGCTCACCCAGATATGATACATTTTACTTCTAAAATCTTGAGAGGCTTACTTAACATTGTATCTCCTTCTAATTGGCAAGTGGTACAAGATGCATAAGTTATTTTCAAATTTAGAAGCTAGCCCCTTCCTCCTTAAAGGAGGGTTCACCAAAAGCAGCACCAGCATTACCCAGTAGCTTGTGAAGAATGCAGCATCTCAAGCTTTATCACAGACCTACTCTATCACAATATGCACATTTACAAAATCCTCCATGATTTGTGTGTATGCACATTTGAGCTTGAGAAGCACAGTACTTGACCACTAAATGGAATTTCACTATCATAGAAAACTCCTAAATTTTGAGGTTTTACCTTTCACCCTTAGGCATATATGTTTTGCTAAAATATCTCAGTTATTTACTACCCCTACTCACCACATCAAAATATCATGACATTATTCATGGAGTTGGCAAGAGTGATGTTAAATGGCTTGTCTGGACAATCAATAACTCCATGCACCATATTTTGACAGACTAGAATAGAGGCATGGTCCTAAATTCGTATCATGAAGATCTACTGCTCTCCCTTTTCGTGAATGTAAGCTACTTCTGGAAGTCCTTGCTAATGTATGCGAAGAGTGATATAATTGCCAAGCCAATAGCCCAAACTCATTTGCTCCAAGGTACCAAAACTAGAATGGTAGCTGCAACTGGATTCACCATTTCATTAAATTTAAGATGATGAAAAGCTATTTTCCTGCTAACCATCAATGTAGTAGATAGTATCACCCTCAAATATTGGATAGTTTTGTCTTTGCTTTACTCCTTTGATAGGAAGGGTCAGGTCCAGGGGTTCTTAAGTGACTCTTCCTAACAATAATTAAAACACTCAGTGTCCTGGGGATTATATTCATTGTTGTGTATAATCCCTTTTAAGAACTAGGGGAAAGCAGAAGATTGACAGGTGAATCTAATTGGCCTACTCTTAATATAAAAACTCTAAAACCTCTCTGATCACCAGAGAACTCTGATGTTCATTGGGCCATACGCTGAAAGATGGACCACCCAGTGTCAACCCAGAGAGATAGTATCTAACAATCCTCCCAAAGTATGAATATTTACATTTCCTCAGAACAAAGTCAACTGGTATCATCTGCTAAGTCCCTCTGAGGAAGGCTTAAAAAGAGATCTACAATACACATTTATGTCAATAGAGCCAGATTCTTCTTCAATTGAAACTAGGCTATTTCGCAAAGCATTTTGGGCCTATGAATTCGTTTGAATTTGGAAAGTTTTGCAAGACCTTCATTTTCGATTGCAATCATTCAAATTTGATGCCTACTCATCCACTTCAGGAAAAAAAATATATTTCTAATTATACAGGCCAAATTATGTTTTATTACTCTACACAACTATTTCTCTACATTCCTGATATAGGTTGTTAAGGCCCTGATATAAATTGTTAAGATCATGGAACACATTTACTTAACTCACTATGTCTCCCTGGGAAGACCTTTTAATTCTTCTCTTCCCTCCAGGTACACAGGAATCTGACCTCTAGTTATAAGCCTGGTGGCGATGAGGAGACGAAGTGAATCTTGGGGAGACTGGGTGGTCCATTGGAAGGCAAAGTCCCCAGGAGAGGGGCTCCAGAGTTTTCAGGCAGAGAAAGGTCAGTTTCCTTCCAAGTGGAGGGAGAACTGAGCCAGAAGAAGGAAAGGAAATAAACCTCAATACTTTCACTGTGCATGTATTGAATTATAACTTGAGACTAATTTATTCATAGCTTAAATGATTTTGTGGAATAAATAGGAATGTGTCAGAAAAATGCATTTATTTTTCTCCTTGGAAATAGTCAGAAATTTAGAGAGAATTAAAAAAAAAACACAGGTATCTTCTTGACACTTTCAAGATTTCTATTTATAATAAAGATTAATATGTCTGCAGAAATAATAAACAGACTTGATTATGATATGCTGTATTAGTTATATTTACTAATAAAGAGAGGAGCTATATTCTGAAATCTTTCTCTTCTAAATGTTCTTGTTGCATTTTTAGGAATAAGAAAATGCTGATTTCCTTTTTCAAGTAAATAAATTGTAACCGGCCCATTACCTGAAGCAGCCATAAGACTAAACTCCCATCCCCTCCTCCTGTCACAGCCCAGGGTCTATGCATCCCCTCCTTACTGTCATAGGTCAAGTTCTGAGGGTCCCTTCCCTGTTGTCACAGCCCGGGGCCTGAGTGTTCCCTCCTTCCTCTCACAGGCTGAGGGCCCTTGGTGGTAGGCTAGGGTTAAGGCACTGGACTTACTGGGTACCGAGGACCCATCACCCCAACAGAAAGGAGAACCCACTTTAACCACAATCAACCACTTCTAAGGAGATACAAATGAAGATTGGGGGGTCAGAACTGTGTCCCGTACTGGAAAGCTTGGTGATGTAGAAGCCCCCTCTCCACTGCAAATCCTGGGTCTTCACCTGTCCATCCACCTGAACTCCCTCTTGAGCCTCTGTGCCTCGGTTTCCCCGGCTGTGAGGTGAACTAAGGCCCTCTCAATGATGCTGAAGGTGACCTGAAAGTCCAGAAATCTCCTCACCCTCTGTGTCTAGGAAATGGCTTCCTGCAAAGACCTTTCCCCACAAAGACTCAGCCGAAACTCATGGTCCCCCGTTTTCTGACCTGGCCACACAGACGCAGTCCCTCCCAGCCAGGAGTTGACCTGCTCTTTCCCAGGATCAGCCAGAACAGGGGCTGGTTACACACAAGTTCCCTCCTCGCCAGCCAGAACTGCAGCCCCTGCCCTCTGCCTGAGCAGACGCGCTGCTCAGGGCACCTCCTGAGTCAGGGCCTCTGGTCCACATGCTGTCAAGCCACCTTTCACGCCAACTCCAGGCCTGGGCCTTTATATTTGTGTTGACTTCTCTCCACTGAGAAACCTCCTTGCCCCCAACTCTCCAGATGCTTGCAGACCTTGTCACCTGACCACTGAGTGTCCTGTCCCCAGACCTGTTTCTTCAGAATTTGGGTCATTTTGTATAAAGTCCCTCCTCCTCCCATTTTCCCCAGCCTGAGGTGGTGGTGAGTTCACCAACTGTGGGAGGAAAACCATTCAGTCCTCTCAGACACCAGTCCTGTAGTTGCCAGGCACACACCTCCTCCCAGGTGCACAGGTGTGGGTCAGCTGTCCTCTCCCTTGACTGCAGACCCTAGCTCTCTGGTTTCCAAGTACAGACTCAGGAGTGCTCGGCACTAGTGCAAACCCAGGACGGCCCAGGCAATTCCCATTCCCACTGCAGCTCCAACACCGAGCACTGGGACAGCACACCTGAGAGCAAGCCGGGGCACGTGCACACCCTGACGCCTCCCCCACGGAGCGCGCGCCCTACCTCAGCTGGATCCACTCAACTTCTCGCTTTCTCAATCAACATGGGACTCGGGAGCACTAGGGACGAATTTCACAAAACGCAGAGGGTGCAGGGTGAGTTAAGTGTCCAGACCCACTGACCCATCCTGGCCAGGTAAGCCACCTGAACCGCCCACGTATGACTCCAGAGGGACGCCCCTTCTGTCCCCACACACAATTGCAGGTGGTGACTGGCACGCAGTAAACACTCAGGGAATAGTTCTCAGGTGAGTGAATGGATGGAAGTGCACATAGCTGGCAAACCCACGGGCCATGTTCACATCCACCTCACCTGGGCCCGGAACGCGCACCTATCTCCTCAAAAGCTCGGTGCTGACAACAGCCAGTCCCCTGAACCCTCAGTGGGCCCCCAAACGCTTGCTGGGCCCACAAACGCTGACCCACACAAACCCGCCGCAAAGGCCCTCTGCGCGGGGACATTAGCCTGTGAGGGACGCTTACCCCTCCTCCCTACCCCACCCTCGCCGTGGGCCCCGGCCCTCAGCCCCTCCTGCTGCTCCTCCAGCCTCTGGGTCCTGGGGAGCAAGGAGGGTACAGGACCTGCGGGACCCGGACGCGGACCACCCTTGACGCCCCCCCCACCTCCGCCCCCACCCAGGAAGGCGCCTGCCGCATCTCGCCGGGGACTCTGGATTCAGACAGACTTGGCACTCACCGCAGCCGCGGCTCCCACCTCCTCTCCGGGCCTCTCCCGCCGCCGGCGCCTGAGGCGCGTCCTAAATCACTCTCGGCCACGTGACTGCAGGCCACGCCCACTCCCGAGGAGCCGGAGGGGAGGAGGAAGTGGCGGAGCGCCTCCCAGAGCTGACTTGCCCCAACCCCAGGACTGGAGGCAACCCTCCAACTCCAGAGGGGACTTGACTGTGGCGACTACACTGCCTGGCTGGGAGCCACACGTCCTCACAGCCAACGGTCTGCAGGGACCTGACCCTCACAGGGTACATGAGGATGTTCTGATTGTGACCATGGCATCTAGAGGTCAGATTCAGATGATAGGGTGTGAGAATGCACTAAGTGTGACCACAGGGTCCAAGGGTCAGAGGATGGGGACATCAGGACGTCCTGAGTGTGTCCACGGTGCCCAGCGGTCAGAGGACAGGTATGTGAGGATGACCGTGCTCTGGCCACCGTCCATCATTACAGTCACTGGACCCCAGGGCTGGGCTGCACCATCCCTTAGACGTCCATGCCTGTGACCTCTGAGCATGTTGGCCAGCAAGAGCCCAGGTCCTCCACCAAAGTGCTAGCCCTTCTGTCCTGAGTGCCCCTCGTCCCGGCACTGACCACACAGCCCAGGAGGGTCGGTCCCTAGCATCGGTCATCTACTCAGAGAAGGGCCTGGTACACCTGTGTCCCCCATACTGGCTGGAGGCCAACGGAAGAGTGGACAGATGTTGGAACAGCTCAGAGGGCTGACTGGGTTGAGTTCTCCAGGTGGTCTCTCTCCTTCTCTGACCAGCATCCTCAGCCCTCAGTCACCACTGCAGATGGGCTTGGGGCAAGCTGTCCTCTTATGGGGACAGAGGCTCAGCCTCCCAACAGCACCAGTTGGCTCCTCACTTCCTTCCCCCATCCAAACTCAGACCCCATCGGCTCCCTCCCTCCTTCCCCCCAATTCCCACCCCTCACATTTCCTGCCCCTCCTCCCTCTGCTTCCTTCCCTCCCTCCCACCCTCACTGCCCCGCCCTCACTGCCCCGGGCTCTCCTCTCTGCCCCTCTTCACAGCTCAGGGCCCCAGGTGGAGACCCCTCCCCTGTTTCCCGCTGATTGCAGAATAGTCTCTACCACCCTCCCTCCCATCTGAGCAAAGCTTCCTGACAGCTGGCTTCCTATGTGAGTTCTCCTCCTGCCCTTCCCCCTCCTACCTCCAGTGGGCAGAATTGTGGCCCAAAGTTGTTCAAATCTCCAGAGGTGGGCTCTGCACCCAGGCAGCCCCAGCCATGTCCCCAGGCATGAAGAACTTGGTGCTCTCACTAGCCAGCTTTCATTTACTCTCTGTCGACGTTTATCTGGTTCTGTCTTCAGGTTTGGGGTTTGGGGGCCGACTGACTTCGACAGGAGACAGTCTTTGTAAAGTGGTGAAAGGTTTACAAAGCAGACCAGAGCAGGAGCTCCTCCAGATCTGGAATTCCAGCTGACTGGGACGTGCACACACAGTCCTGGCTACAGTGTCTGGGGGCATGAGTTTGCCTCCACCCTGGAGCAGCTCCTGGATGCCCGATTTAGGTGTCCTCCACCTCAGTGCCCAGCTAACCATTCCACTTCATGCTCAAATTTCCAGTGGAGCCCCACTGTCACCAACTGTCCTCTGGTAACACCCAGGCACACAGGTGACTGGGGCTGCATTAAAATGCTTAACACTGATAGAAACAAATGATAAAAGCACTCACATTCAAATAAGTAGGTTACCATTTTTCCCGGACCAAGTAAATGAAAGTGAAACTACAAGGCAGCACTGGTGGTGGGTAGAGGGACGGGAACCACAGACAAGGCTGCAGGACAAACTCCCCAGCGGGGATGGGGGTGGGGGTTGTCCAAATGGATCTTACATTCTGGAAGTTCTTAAAATGTTTTCCCGGAGAGAACTCATCCAAGGAGACCAGTAAAAATGCAGATAGAGGCTGCATGTAGAGGCGTTTACTGCAGCATCAGGAAAAACAGATGATATCACTTTGGGCAGATTTAAGTCCTGACAGATGAGGCCAGCAGAGACCCACAGCCACTACGTGGAGTTTTTTAAAGATATGGGGGAAATTCTGGCATGCGATTCATTTCACGTTTATTATTTTTAAATGCACAAGTGGTATTTTGGATAACTGGCCACTGCGCTGAACTATTATTAGTTGCAATAAGGTTTAAGTTTCATTCTCCTAGATTTTCCAGGCAAGTAGTCATCTGACCTGTGAAATAATGATAAATTTGCCTCCTTTTTTCTGATATGACAGTGACACGTCCATGTGCCCTGTCCAGTAGTTTCCAGGTAAAGAGGAATATGACAGCTGCTACCTTTGTCTGCCCTGTTCCTGAATTTCACCACAAGGCTGTGATTTCATACTAATAATGGAAAGACTTGCTACATCATGTGGAGGAAGTATAGTTCTCTTTGAAAGACAGTAGAATCCCCGTCTTTAATTTAGTTTTCCATTAAACATTGACATTCTCTTTTGGAGAATGGGGAGTTAATGTTTAATGGAATTGAGTTTCTGTTTGGGATGATGGAAAAGTCCTAGGGATGGACAGTGGAGATGCTTCCATAACATCATGAATGCACTTAATGCTGCCAAACTGTACATTTAAAAATCGTGAAGTGGTAAATTTTGTTATGTGTATTTTACCACAATTATAAAACTATCAAGAGTTGATGTAGAGTTTTAGCAATTGTCTTTCACCATCTGTTGACATGAATGTGAGGTGTTTCTTGCTTTTGCTCAGTTGATGTAACAGTATTTTAGTAAGTGCCCTAACACAGGGCCCCCTTGCTTTCTGCGGTGACCTTGTGTGGCTGAGTGTCAGGACTGTGACCTGCTGTGGACCCCACCTCCATGCCTTCTACTTAGGACTTGGCAAAGATATTCATAATGACATGGGTTTGGAGTTGCCTTTTCCTGTTTTGCCATCTTTTAGTATCGATATTACCTTTGAAAGTGGAAATAGGGGGCATTTCATCTCCATGCTCTGCAAGAGATTGAATAGACAGCAGTAGTCTGCTCCTCCCCCTCATCTGGGTGCCAAGCACACTGCCCAAGGGCAGCTGTTTGATGTGAATCTTCCAAGCTATTCTCTGTTTAGATGTGCACTTGTTCTTGGGGAAATTACTGTAATTCCCACTTTCCTTAAATTTTTCCTATTTTTTTAAGAGATTCAAACATATTGGCACAAGATCCCACATAGTCTTAATCAGTTCATGATTTTAAAGAATCTCCTCTATGAATGTGGTTATATTTCCTTCTCTTTCTCCCCCAAATTGTGTAATTGTGTTTCTCAATTAGCTTTGCTAAAGATTTGTGTGTGTCTACATACGTATGTAAATTTCAGGATATACCAGCTTATGTATTCTATTACTTTATGTTGTGTGATCCATTTTGCATTATCTGTTGTTAACCTATTAGACAACAGCATTTACATAAGATGCTGTTATTAATCTTTTGCTTTCTTTAGGTTTTGCTTTTTCTACATTTCTGGGTTGGCATTCTATAAGTGCTGAAATATTTTAGCCTCATTTACCTTGATTTCTGTAAGTTGGTTAGTATGAGTGATTTCCTTTCTCATGCAGCCCTCAGTCGGGCTCCCAGACAGAAGGGCCAGAGGCCTGGCCTCACCTGCAGCTTCCTCATTAAGCTGTGACCACTGGGAAGCAGGAGGAAGGCTGGACACATCTCCAGGCTGCTGTGTCCAGGGACCAGGCCCTGAAACACCTCCTGAGATGCTCTGTGGAGGGTTGTGACGGGGAAGACAAGCAGGAATTGTCCATCAACTGTCCTTCCTGCTGGCCTAGGGGACCCTCTGGCTGCCTACCAAGCCAGCCACTGAACAGTGTGGGTGCCTGTGGGTATGAGGCATCCCAGTGTCCACAGGGTTCAGGAGACAAATCTGAGCAGAGATGAACAAGAGCTGAAGGGGAGAGGGCAGATTTGAGTCAGAAATGTGCTTGCAGTAAAAGGGGGCCCAGCATGAAGGGACAACCATGGATTTGTGCAGAGGTGGCCGGTGCTTTAAAGGGAGGGTGAGGGAGAGGCGGGCAGGCAGTCAGAGACTAAAAACTCACACAGGATCAGTGAGTATAAGTGGGAGGAAGCAGTGGTGTCCAGTGGCAGTTACTGGGTAGGGGTTGGGGTTAGGCTTAGGGTTGGGGGTTAGGCTTAGGGTTAGTGTTAAAGACAAGTAATAACATAAGGTAATGTAAACTGTATAAGTTCCATAGTAACAAATAACAAAACTAATACAAACAGAAGGGAAAGAGAAGCACTCAAACTCACTAATTAATACATAAGTAATAAATGGACAGAGAAGATAACATTTTAGATGAGAAAAAAAAGCTTATGTTGAGATAAATTCACAGGTGGATGCAAAACAGGCTTTCTTCCTGTGAAGAGAGATGTCAGTTGAAGCCCCACTGGACAGAATTTATTTTCATGTGCATAACCAAGAAGAATTTTGTATTACTATTGGTTATCTACAACTCACAGGGTTGTAAAATATCTCAAAGGCAACTGACTGATCAGATAGCTCCAGTAGGATGTGTTCTATCACTGCATTTTTTCATTAGAGATGCCCAGTAATCTTTTTGTTTATTCTGACTTTCCTAACAGTATTTCCTCCTTTTTATCAGAATAATTCCAAACAAATATTATTCTTGATTGCAAAATAAGGAGGGATTTATTATGCATGGATTGAGTATTTAAATAGGTGCAGCAAGAGCATTAATTTCCCTACTTGCCTTCTTATATTTGCTATGCTGAATGCTTTCATAAGGACTCTCTGATTTGACTTTTAAAAACCTCTATTATTTGCTATCACAAAACTAGGAAGCCAAGCTCAATAAACTCCTCCAGATTTCACCTGCGGTTTTTATAATTTGTGTGAATCTCTACTTCTTGAAATCTCTAAAATGTCCTAAAGATCCTTGACTTGCCAAGTGATCTCTCTTATCATCTGCAAGGCTGAGAATTGTATGCCAGGCCGCAGTCCAGTTTTCTTGTTGGGGCTTTGTCAGCTTTTGTTCCACAAGGTAAACCATACTTTTAAAAAAATTATTCATCATATCTGATTAAATAATTAGCATCGTCAAATAATTTTGAAGGCAGGGCTTTTGTTGCTTTATCTTTCTAATTTATCCTCTTGGTAAGACAGGATAATCTATCACTGAACATTACTGTTATTGTATAATCATTACTAAAAAAGCATAAGAAAATTCAGTAAGAATTTTCTGAGTTGTTGAAAGAAATTTTTCAAGCAATTTTAGGATTACAATAAAAGTGTAGAATAGAGATTTCCCATATAACCCCTGCCTCCACATATGCATAAGTTTCCCCAAAATCAAAACCACTCACCAGACTGGTACAATTTTTTGAAAAGGATGAACCTACACTGACACATCATAATCACCCAAAGTTCATAACTTACCTTAGGGGTCACTCTTGGTATTGTACATCCTATGAATCTGGACAAATATATATCCATTATTATAATATCATACAGAGTATTTTCACTACAACATAAATCCTCTGTGCTCTGTGGGAAAGCTTAAAGTTACTCACAATTAAGTATGATGCTAGCTGTAGGGTTTCAGTAGTCAGATACATATTTTAAATGTTTCATTTCAGTTTTCAAATGCAGAGATTATTAAATAGTTATGGGTTGGAGACAGCTTAAGAAGAAAAAGAATCTCATATATTCATAAAATAGAATGTTGAAATAATGCCAACAATATTCTCAAAAAATGACATAATCAAGTTTCCTTCATCAGTTCATTAGGCCTTATGTAATTAATTCTTGTTCTTCTGGATCTTGGGTTAACATTAACACCAGAGTTGGAAATCCTGACATCACAATGGTATGATCTGAATGTTGTCTAAGCAGTAACATCAGAAGCCTAACCCAAAATCTATTCTTTGAAGTGCTATTAATTTAAGATACCTAATAAGGTCCTTTACACACAGCTTTGAGATGGCCTTCCTTTGATGAAGAAATAAACTCTGGCCTGTAGCTGACTACAGGACCTTTAGCCAGCACCAGAGTAAAATAAAATCTATGTGTAAAAGACAGTTACTAAATATAGTCATTGTTAGTTTATTACTGATTTATTTGTATGTGTGAAATTTATGATAAAATAAACAACAAAAATAATACAAGTGACAAAGAAATGGATGTTTCTGTAGCATGGAAAATAAGGTAAAATACATATTTGCAAAAAAGTCAGTGAGTAGTACAACTGATTTATAAAAATTTATTTTTTTATATTTATAGAGGAAAACTTTAAAACATAAAATAATCCTGAGGCATGGCATACATAATATACCAAGAACATACCAAAAAAAAAAAAAAAATCTAAGAATAGATCAAGAATATCAGTTGAAATGATCAGTAAGTCTGGAGTAGAATCTTAACACCTGAATTTGTATAAAATATTACAGATAATTTAGATATGCATCCCTATTTAAAAAGGACTAATTTATATGATGCTAAATTTAAATTAGGGAAATAAGATTGAGGCTGAGTAAGCATTTTAAATAATAATTGATGTTATGTCTGGTAACATTTGACTCATTATCTACTATCAGACAACGAATTACCAAGACTCTAGGACCCAGAAAGATTATGAACACTGACAGTTTCTGGGAAATTCCTTGTTTTGTCAAGAACACTAAAGGGTGTGGGGTGTCACCTCACTTACATAGCTATAGCCAGGGAAATAAGTTATTTATGGACACAACCAGATCAACAGCCTGAGTGACATCGTAGCATCTGTCCCCCATCTCTTAGTTCGAAAGATAATGTATGAGAAGATCACACCCTGAAGATGAGGGACCAAAAACATCCTCTTTATATACCAGAGAGCAATTGCTGCCCCTCTCTACTCCCAAAATGAGATGGAAAAAACAAAAACAAAAACAGAACTTCTGCTGTTTTGAGGACTGAAGAAAAGGATTTTCACTCTCATCTTTTTAGATATGAAAATAAATCATTCTAAGATCCAAATGAACAGGAGTATCACTGGCTTTTATAAGCTAGAGATGTCTCCTAATTCTGGGCTTCATCCTTTCTGACATGTAACCATCTGTGGGGTGTGTTTCAGTCCTTTTGGGGCCTTAACTGAGGACCCAGTACAGGCTGTAATCACAGAGCTGTCTAGGGGAGATAATAGAAGTTTATTCTTTTTTATCAGAGCATAGACAGATTATAAATGACAGATCAGAGACAGAGCATAAATGACAATTCAGAGATAAATGACTACAGATCTAATCTCTCATGGTATATGAATACTAAAATATTTCTGGGAGAAGTGAAAGCAAGCATTTTCTAGCTTCACTTCATACATAAATACAACTTTTCAAAGTGGCAAAAATGAATTTTTTAATTAACATGGACCAAAGGCGTAGCCTTTTTTAGCCATATATAAATAAGAAACAAATTATGCAAACTGAAAATTACCTAGTAGTCAAAGTTTCTATGTTCTATTTTAGAAATTATCTGGATAGTCAAGGAGTATCCATTAGATAACTCAATTAAATCAGTCCAAGGTTTTAAGTTACCGAAAGAGCTTGAAAATCATCTTTGAATTGAGATACTACATAACTTAATTATTGTTGAATTTGTCATGATAATGGTTCAGTTTAGTTTAATACACATTTACATTTTTCATAACCTTACACATTTATAGGAATAATGTTATTTATTTGACCAGTAAACCTGTATAAATTTAGTAAAATTACACCCAAGTAGAATAATCATACTGAGTATAAAAAAAAAGCCATTCTACTTAAATTAATTAATAAGAGAAGGCACAGTTATTTTTGTTAAACCAAAATTAGTGAATTATATTTTGCCAGTTTTACCTAATTTATGTGAATTTGAATTCTTTAAGTTTTGAGTTAGTTTATATAAAAACACTGTTTTTGTCTTTTAATTATAGTATACTTAAATTGCTAGAAGTACAATTTCCCTATTATCTCTGAATTTTAGAAATGTAATATTTTTATAAGTGCTTATTTTTCTCTTTTAAGTCCATTAGAACAGCAATCCTTTACTTTAAGAGTCTATATATATGGGCTTATTTCTTAAAACCCTTTGAAGGCAATAAAACATTACATATTTATACTATAAGATGTAAAAACCTTTCTGAATTACAGACATACTTACAGACAGATAACATAGCTATAATTTTATACTTTCAGCCTTGAGCCAATAGCAAGCACAAATACAAGAGTTCACTAAGACATAAAGGAATTGTTCTTAACAATTCTTAATTGTTCTTAAATCAAAAGTATCTGATAGATTTGAGCTTAAGCTAGACAAGCAGACCAACAAAGAGGGCTAATAATTCAATTCTCTACCACTTTTCTCAAGCAGTTAATAAATCTCTATAAACTATTAACACATTTACAGAGATCATAAAACGAGTAAGCTATAAATTCAAATTCCTAATCACTGCTTGTGACTTATTGGCCATTAAAAAAAGAGAAGCTACATAGAAAAGAAAACCGAAATTGGAAAAAGAGAGCAAAATTCTGTCGCTATTTGAATTCACTTCAAGGAGTTAAGAAAAGCTGTACCTGGGGCCTGAGTGTCCCATAAGAGATGCATGTATCAGGGAACAGTGTTGGTCTAGTTTTACCAGGTAGATGAATCCAGTGGGAATCTCAGTGGAAGACTTCCAAAACTGTTAAAGAATAATTTTCCAAAAAAAATAAAATAAAATAAAATTACAAGTCTCATACAGGTATATAAGATGAACTTTTGAACTCTCCTTAAAGATTTATTTAACTCAGTATTAATGAAGGAGCCAGGAGACTTTGCGGCCAAGTCAAAAGGGAATGGAAAGAAACAAATTTATTTTGAATAAATAAATATTGAAATAAATTTACAAACAAATAACTGATTTTTTCCAAGAGTAGCATGAAGAGAAGAGAAGAAAATTAATTAACTCTCCACTGAATAGAATTTATTTGCATGGTCAGAGGTAAGAGTTACTTTGCATAACTTTCAGCTACCTACAGTTTATAAAGTTGTAAATTAGTTTAAAGGCAATCAAAGTCTAGAATCGGTGAATCTGGAAGGATAGTCTCAAATCAATGCATAATATTCCATTGGAGACAGTAATTTTTTTTGCTTATTCAAAAATGTCTTTATGAGATACATAAATAAACAAAAATTGTGTTCTTGTATGTACCTTGCAATGCTGTTGAGTAGCCTAATGTCAATTTGATTCTTAACTTTTTAAATGATGAGCTTTTTTTCCCTAGGGAGTTTGGTTTGCTTTTTTATTTTATTTTAAGGAGTGTACTTCTTGTGTTTGTTGTTCTTAGATTTCAATACAGTGGGATAAGTTCTAGGGTTTTGCTTCTCTCTCCCACTCGGTTCTCTTTGAAGTCTTTCAATCTGAGGTTTTTATTTATTATCTTTTGTCTTCATTTTTGTGTAAATCCTTTTCTTCTTTGGTTATTCACTTTATAGTATCATGCTATAAAGGTATTTATTATTTGATTTCTATTTTCTATATCTTTCAACTTTTGTATTTACCATTTCTT
The DNA here is from genome assembly GCF_048773025.1 of Camelus bactrianus. Classification (NCBI taxonomy): domain Eukaryota; kingdom Metazoa; phylum Chordata; class Mammalia; order Artiodactyla; family Camelidae; genus Camelus; species Camelus bactrianus. The sequence goes on from NC_133540.1 coordinate 40,695,624, forward strand.
TTTCTTTGTTGTGGATATTTTGGTGAGTTTCTTACTCTCTTTCATTCAGTCATTTCTTCAGCTTTATCTATTCAGTGATTTATTCCATCCATTTATCCCATTATTTATTTCCATAATTATATTTTGCATACTAAATATTTCCTTTGGTTCCTTTTTAGTGATTTTTGCAATTTTCTTCAAATGGCAAATATCTCTATTTATTTCCTTAATTGAATTTATTTTAAAATCATGGACCATCTATTTCTCTTGGTCTCTTCCAATAATACGTCAGGTCTCTAACTCCCTACTTCATATAAACTTGTTTTAACAATCATCTTCCCCGTTTCTAATCCTGACAATTCCAGCCTTCTGTTTCCTAAGACAACAACACTGTGGTTATCCTTGACTTCTCTTGTCTTATAGTAACTCTTATTTTTTTTTTCAGAGAATTCAGTTGTATCTTTCTTCAAAAATATCCAGAATCTAACCATTTTCTATTATTTCTACTACTTTCTCTGAATCAAGACACTGCCATTTATCCTCAAGACTATTGCAGTAGACTCCAAACTGGTCCTTGTTTTTACCATATCCTCTATTAGTTTCTTCCCAACATAACAGCTTAAGGGATCCTGTGAAATAATAGAAATTGGAATCTTTTAGTCCTCTGCTCAAATTCAGACATCCTCTATTTCTTTCAGAGAAAACCCTCAAATTCTTATGGATTGTCCATAAGGCCATACAAAACATTCCATATTTTATGAACTTGTCTTCTGTTCTTTACTTTGCTCAGACAGGCTTAGCCACACTGACTTATTAGCTACCCCCTGTAGTGGGTTGAATGATACTCTCCCCAAAAGATGGATCCAGATCCTGGAACATGTGAAAGTGACCTTATTTAGAAAAAGCATCTTTGCAGATGTAGTTAAGGATCTCCATATATGATCATCCTGGATTATCCAGTTGAGTCCTAAAGCCAATGACAAGTGTCCTTACAACAGAAGAGTAGAGGAGAAAGCCAGGAGAAGAGGGAGGCAGAAATTGGAGTGATGCAGCCAGAAGCCAAGGAACTCCTGGTTTCACCAGAATCTGGAACAGGAAAGAATCAGAATATCCCCTAGAGCCTCTGGAGGAAGTTTGTTCTGCCAATACCTTGATTTCGAACTTCAACCCTCCAGAACTGTGAAAGAATGACTTTGTGTTGTTTTAAGGCACCCAGTTTGTCATCAACGAACACACTCCCCAATCAAAGGAGACATGATTTCTCCTTGGCAGTGGTACTGGCTTTCTCTAAAGCCTCAAATTGCTTTTATCCATATAACTGTATTGCTCACACATTCTCCTTATTTAAATCTTTTCGAAAAAATCTCCCTCACAGTGTGGCATACAGCAACCAATCCATTAGACATTGCAATCTCCGTCCTGTTCAGCCTCCTAACCTCCCTATTACTGTTTTATTTTCCCATCGTACCTATTGTCTCCTAAAAGAAATTACTTATTTTTATATTTATTGCCTGCTTCAACCTCCTTGAATGTATGTTATACAAAGATGGAAATCTTTTCCTTTTTAAACACACTGATGCATTTAACTCATGTATTTCTTTCCACCTAGAATAGTTTCTGGCATGTAGCTTGCTCTAAATGGGTATTTGTTGAATGAATGAATGAATCAATGAATGGTTCATTGTGTCATCTTTCTTTTGTAGTGGCCGTGTTCCTCTGGTGCCAAGTTTATATGGATGTGAATGTGTTCCAATGGGGTATTATTGGAGTCACTGTCTCCATAGATGAATTCAATGAATGGGAAGGAAAGGAATATGGTCGTTCATTCCCACTCTGCCTGAACTCCAGCAGAAAACTTCTCTCACCTGAATTTTGCTTTTCAATTCTTGAGAAGCAGCAGTGCTTTTCAAGGAGGCGCCCCCTCTCCTCTCAACCAGTTACAATCAGCCTTTGAGGCTGGAAGAGTGGTGGCTTCCCAGCCCAATCTTACATTAGGAGGATTTGTGTGCTAACCTAATATTATCACCACTTTGGAAGAAGACTAGAACTGTTGCTCCTGGATTTTAGTGCTAAGGAGCAGAAAATTATTTCCCCAAGGTTACAGGGGAAAGACTGGGATGAGACCTAAACACTTTACTGCCATATGAAAGAGAAAAGCCTCTGAAGTCCAGGGGCTGGCCTGGTAATATAACTATGCCTTGCTCTTCTCCTGTTGAACATCAATCATTTCATAGAACATTAACTTTAAATAAGGCCACTCAACTCTGATGGATCAAGACAAAATGACCATAATCGTGTCTGAACACAGACAAAAGAAGAACAATGCCCAGACCACAAAATGCCAAACATGCCCCTCTCCCAGGTAGTATGAGTGACTGTTACTTCTTTACCAAATCCAGCTTTAACCTCAATCAAATTTCTCTCCTTTTAGGTATGACTTATTAAGGCATCGATCATATAATAAAGTCCATCTCCTCACAGCATCCAATCCAGAGAAAAGCACCTCTCCCTACACCCAGCCCCAAATCATCTAATGCAGAAGCAAATCTTTCACTATCGCCTTTCCGATGCTCTTGTGCTGAGATGCCCTGCAGTGCCCCATGGTGCACATTCTTCACGGAGGGAAGCTGTCTGACTCGAACAACTACAGTGTTGCTCTTAATGATTTTTGGCTGGAAGGCATTGACACCCACCTCTTTTCATTCTGAAGCTTCAGGGAGACAGTTCGCAAGTCAGTAAAATACTGGAAAATATTTTAAAATGGGTTCTCAAAAAAAAAAAAAGCTCCTTATTTGCAATGTTTGCTGATTTCCACAGTGTAATTATTTCTACCATTGGCAATTTAAAGATATCAGAGATTGGGTTCTTAAAATCCTTGGAATTCCAATAATCAGCTCTTGCTGGCTGGTGTAAATGACTACAAGACACTATGGCTTTTAGCCATCATGTGCTCACAGATAGTATTTTTCACTTCCTAAAATCCAAGCATCCCTGGCAAGTCTACAGTCTCCCCAGGGAAACTCGAGAGGCAAGGAAGCAGCATCCTTCAAATGCTCACACTCCCAAAACTAACCAGAGAGCCTGGAATTTACTTTGTATTCAAGTGGCCATGCGTTTAGTCATTTGTAAAATGAAAATCAGTCATTGACTTAAAATATGTATTGACAATTACTTTAAGAATAGGAAAGTCTTTTGAACTTAATGGAAAATAACTTCTGCAGATAGATCTCACTTTCCATTTAAGCATCATCATACAAGGCACAAATCATTATGTATGAGACTGAAGGTAAATATTTTAAATCTGTTTTGGCATTGTCTTTTATTAATACTACTTGAAGCTGTCTTTAAAGGGAAAATAATTTTCTCTTAAGGCACAGACATAATGATGCTTAAATGTCACATGTGAAAGAAAAAGTGAATATTACCTGAATCATTTATAATTTTAGTATTCAAACACACCATAAACCACAAGAACTGAGCTGAAATGTAAAATTTGCTTTCAAAAACTGCTTGCCTTTAGTGTTTCTGAAGCATCTATATTGCAAGATTTTAAAGGCAGACTGTTTCTGAACCTTGGAGAGCGTACAAATTGGGTAAACTTAGTAAGTTACATAAGCTCTGTGTTCCTCAGTTTACTGTAAAATGAGTGTGAAATGAATAGAGTCTAGCTCATAGAGTGGTGGTGAGGGTTAAAGGACTTAACATATGCAAACTGTTTCCAAAATGCCTAGCACATAATAGGAGGTATAAACATGTGACTACGGTTTTCTTATTCTATGACTCGAACTCACAGCAAAATTATACATTCAAATATGCAAATTTATGTAATTAGGCATTGTACAATAACAACAATAATTTTTAGGGGAAAACTTATATGCATAGTGTTGAAAATGTGCTCCTAGATGTGCACATTTTCAACACAGAAAATCCTGGAAACAAAGAGTTACAAGATAATATTCACAGAACTGTATGGATGCTAGTTATTTGGGAAGAGAAAGTTATATTATTCAATATGTTTTAAAATAGAAGTCATAAAAATAATAAAACAATCATTATAACTGTGTTTCAATATTGACATATTTTGTTTAAGTTGAAATAAAAGCTACTTAAAACTTTAAAAGTGTGAAATTACCCTTGCCCTTTGAAGTGGTAGTTTAATGTAAATGTAAGAATTAAAAGGTGACTAACCATGTATTACTTTTTCATATTTGTCAGCTTAATCCAGTTGGGTAGTTTAGAAATTCTGTCACAGATGTCTGAAATTGTTAAAATTAGCATGTTTTATCTGTAGAATGCAGAATGTTCATTTGCATAAAATTGGTTCATTTCTAACACAATGTAGCTATAAAAATATGTTTTTATAAAATATATTTAAAGTAGTTGAAACACTTTCTGGGAAAATTATTTGAGGGGAAAACTCAAAACACTTCTAATACATTCACCCTGGTTTATCCCAGCAGGGCCAAATCCGTACACTCACCAGTTGATGATAGTTATTGAACCCTGTTTTAAAGGAAAATATTATTATGGCTATGAAAAAGAGGGTGAAGTGTTAAGATTTATCAGCAATGTAAGTAAGTGGGTTGGGCTGCTTTCACTGAACACTTCTCAATCTATCCATTTTCTAGACTCTCCATTTCAAAAGCAACCATAGGCTCTTTTTATCTGAGACACTATTAAGTTTTTTGAGCAATGGGAGTGAGTAATTTTGTAAACTTATCTCTTTTTAGTAAAAAATTTTAAAAATAAAAGTGATCAAGAAGGAAAAATATGTAATAGATTAATAAAGATCAAAGAGAAAGAGAGAAAGACAGAGAGAGGAATAGGAAAAGAGCAAAGAAAAAGGTGAAATTAATTTCAGTTTAAACAGTTTACAAGTGGAAATATAGTTTTAAAATTAACATAAAATTAACTCTATGTAGGGAATCTCTCAATTAAAAACTTCAGGTATTATTTTCAGCAATGGTTTGATTTTACTTTTTGAAACCAAAAATTAGTACCAGAGTAAGATAAAGACATAAACTCATCTCTCTATTAATGCCCAGGTTATATTCCAAACGTAAGATTGTCTGCTTTCGATGAATTTACTTTTAAGACTCCATTTGAGTATCATACCACTGGACAGACTTCTTCTAAGTAATCCTCCTTACCTATGAGCCCTGTCGAGGTAGTCTTATTAATAACATGTTACACAAGTGCCACAGCCACAGCTGATTAGCTTGTGGATGGACATTTGACTCAAAGGCAGGCAGTCCACAGAGTATGAAATTATCTTTGAAAAGAGATCTGGCTTGAATGCCTTTGCTAGAACAATGACCATTAGGGCCATTTTGAATCTTACTCTTTAAAAATGTGAATGGGTAAATATGGGTAATTATCTGCAGAGACAGTAATGAAAATTAAACCACAAAGGTCATGAAGTAGAAAATGGCATGAGGAACACATAAGAGCCAAAGCATTGACTAAATCAGATTTGAAGAAGCAGAAGCAATTATGTAAATGGAATGCACAGTAAAGGATGGCCGCTTTAGTCATCATAAAATACGTGTGCAGACAGACATATGCTATACAGCAGTAGGTGCAATGTCATGTTAATGTTAGAAACTACTACGCAAAATCACAAACTTCTTGACTGTAGCCTCTGAGCACACCTTATTGCCCAGCCCTGCTTTGTCCCACAGCACCCTCCTTCAATTAACTTAGTTAAAATACAATGTATTTTACTAATGTATATATTGTTTGTCTTCTTACACTGAAATTTAAATCTTATGAAGGCAAGTTTGTTAGTTGGTTGTTTCCACAAAATCCAAAATAGCATCTGGACTGTAGTAAATGCTCAATAAATAATATAAAGTTATGAAGTAGATGAATGAATACCATTTTGATATTAACAGTTCTAAACCTACTTGTATTTATTTATTTGTAGGGGATCTATTTTTAAGAATGTTCCTAAATTACATTAACTAATTCTACATGGCTTCTTTTTTTTTTTAACATTTTTTATTGATTTATAATCATTTTACAACATGGCTTCTTAATTACACATACACACACATTTCTGGACCAAATCCACTTACCTAGAGGAAATTATTTCAAATTTTTTTTTAATCAGACTTGTCTGTTGTTTATACTCTCTTATCTAAATAATACTAAATAACAGTTTTCTATTCTACCTTTTTGAGTTTTGCAATTTTAGGTAGTATTTATTGACTTCCAACCATGGACACTCTTTTTAGAACCACCTATTTATTTAGCTTCTTTTTATGGAGTGAATAATAATATATTTTAGTTCTTCTATTAATGTCTGTTGTATTTTTTTCCCATGAGTTATTTCTGTTCTCTGAATAGTTCTTTAAAAATCACTTTGTTCAAAATATGGAGAAGTAAGCAGATTACAAATTAAAATTCAAAATTAACAACTGCAAATCAGTGGTTTTTAAGCTGTGTTCTGGTTGGTATGGGGCTAGGGATATGGGACTCACTCTGCTCAGACTTCCCCCTTATTATCAGTGCCCTATTGTCTCCAAACTATCAAAGAAATCCCAGCTTTCATATCTTGACCTTCCGTAGTAGAAAGACTTTAAAGAAAGATTTGAATTAACATGTGTGGAGATGGTAACAGAGCATTTCATATAAGTGGAAAGATTTCAGTTCCAAGCCCCTATAAACTCATCCCACTTATCTAAGTCTATTTCCTGAATTACTCCTTGTCACAAACCATGAATAAAGACAGATCCCGATGGACAGATGCGCCTCTGATTCTCTTTTAAAAGGTATTCTTGTGCAGACACATCTAATCGGCTTCCTACTAATCTCTTTTCTTTCACCCCTCTGGCCCTCATTTGTTTTTTGAAATAATAACTTGGGAACTATGCTTAATGGAGATTTCTGGAGTGTCTTGTAAAATCAGAGATTCTGGCTACATTGGATTTCCCTAAGTGAATGACTGACTGGGCCTGCCGGCCAGTTTTCTCCTTTATCCCAGGAAAAGGCAGAGCTGTTGAGTCCTTGCCACTAGCCGGACACGTGCTTACGTGTATCTCCCTGCCGTGGCTCCGTGGCGCGCGCTTCCCAGCTGTGCCGGCAGGCTTCTGAAACACTTAGGATTTTAACCATTCTTCTTCTAGTCGTGTTTCTCCTTTTCTCAACTGATATCATTTCTCCATACATTTAAATCCTCAGATTTCTACATATTTGTATACATTTTTCATACAGTTCTTTGTCCTTTCTCTCATTCTCATTGGTAGTTATGAACCAGAATAAGTATTTTTATTCAGTAGTTATGAAGAATACAATGAGAATTACATAAAAAATAGTTTCCTCTTCTTTTTTTCAATCTTCTCATTTTACCAACGAGGTCTTATAGTGAGATTTTTTAATTGAAATTAAGTAAAGGTTAGCAAACGTATTTTTACATGAATTTTTTTCTCTTCACATAAAGGTCAAATTACACTAAACTCTTTATGTGTGACTTTCATACTATATTTCATTGCAAAGTCTAAATTCTTTATTTTTTAGTAAACTTTAAAATATCAAATATCTCCTCATAAATAAATCTATAACAGCCATTTTATAATTTATTCTAATGGTAATCAAGGGTATTTTACCTCCATTATCCCTGCACTACAATTGACTTGGCAGGAGTACCTTACTGAGATGCTAATGGAAATACAGCTTTCTCTCTTAAGGCTGATGCAGGCTTCAATATGCTCAGATACAGACAAGTGAAAAAAGAGCTACTGTGTAAATTCAAGTAACTTGATTGAAAACAGGCTAAGCAAACAGTTTTTATTGTTTTCAGCTCAGTAACTGAGTGGTACTTACAATTTGGAGTGAGAGAATATTAATTTCAAGGGGAAAATAAAACTTTTTATAGAGTATTTCCTTCCAGTTTTTATTTAAAATATTTGATATAATATTTGATGAGTTTTTAAAATTTACTCAAATCTCTATAATCTTTAGGAAACCTCTAAATCTTTATGGAAGTGGTATATACTCAATATCTATCCTACTCACCATAACAGGCTCTGAATCAGCCTCACAAGTCTATCGATGCTAAATGCTTTCAGATGGAGAATTTTATGATTTAATCTGAATAAATCTAGATTAATAGATTAAGTAAAAGTCCAAGAACTTTTAATGGTAATACACTCCTAATGTTCTCAGTTGAAATATATTTGGAAAAGTAAAATTCACATTTGACCCCCTTCTCCTTCATTATTTATACAACTTTGCTTTAGTAACTCCCTCCTTTCTTAAATAACCAAACCAGATCATTATAAGGAAAGCATAAGAAATGTAACTTAAATCATCAATTGTCTTCAAAGAAGGATGGACACTGCTAAGCAGTGTATCAAAGGATGCTGTATCCTACCAAAAACGTGCCCTCTTTTGTTCGCCTGAACATCTGCAAAGCTTTTGCTAACAGAAATATGGCCCTGGTCCTTAATTAGGGATAAAAGTCTAAAGAGATATGATTTATTCATTGTAATCATGGGAGCTCTTAAGAGGAAAGGATACTAGGTTGCAAATCCTTATAAATATCCTTTACTTTCAACATCATATTTTAGGACTTACTATAGGGTTCCTGAATACAAATACCTGGAATGCCCTAAATAATATAGGATTGTCTTATGGCACACCTATTACTGCCTTACCTCATTGCTATTTACATATGCCAATTGACAGATTTGCATATAAGAAAATGATGTTCACATTCTTTAATTATTATCTTTCTCATAATTAGATAACAAAATATTCATCATTTAAAATGTGAATGAACGAAAGTACAGTAGTAACAGACGTGTCAGGCAGGGTTCTAGGCAGGGCAGAGACAGTAGTCAACAGAATAAACAAAAATTCCTGCCCTGTGGAGCTGACATTCTAATGAAAAGGGAAATAATAAAGGTACATAAATATCAAATATGCTAAATGGTGACACATGTACAGATCACAGTAAAGCAGGGCAGGGGACAGGGAATGCAGGGCGTGGGGGAGACTGCAATTTTGTAAAGAGTAGTCCAGAAAGAGTGACAGGAGTCAAGTTCTGAAGGGTGTGAGGGAGCAGGCACAGAACCCCACAGAGTCTGGGGAGGAGAGGGGAGGGCGGTCTTCCAGGTGTAAACAACAAAAACCCGAAGTTCCCTGTAGTAAAAATACACCTGAAGGATTAAAAGGACAGATAGCCAGGGGGCCACTGAGGCTGAAACGGGGTGATGGCGGAGAGAAAGAGAAAGTGGAGAAGGGCTCTGGCTTTCTTTTTTCCTTTTTTTCTTCTTTCTTTCCTCCCTTCCTTCCTTCCTCCCTTCCTCCTTTTCTTTTTTTTTTTTTTTTCTTTTCTTTTTTCATAGGCTGTGAATCTACTGGAGGGTGTTAAGCAGAGAGATGATATGCTCAGTTGAGTTAAAAATAATTTGTCTGGCTACTAGCCTCAGATTAAGGAGCAAAGGCCAAACTGGGGAGATCAGTTAGGAGGCCACAGCAGTTATTTAGGTAAGAAATGTTGGTGCCTTTGCTTCCAATGATACCAGTGAAGGTGGTGAGGGCTGGCAGGAATGGACACACAAGTGGAAGGTTCAAAGGAAAAGGATGCATTGACAAGTTGAGTATTTAAAATGTTAATTCACATATATAATACACTGAAGTATATTTTTCAATTGTGAGATACAGTTATTTAGTAAAATGTTGCAACTTGAAATCTGGGGCTGCCTCACTGATGAACACTGTCAGCTAATTTCATTCCTTGATTTATATAATAAATGATTCCTGAGCATTTAGCCCACATTGGACATTTTTGTAGGAGAAAACTGCATAGCATAAATAAGATACATTAAAAAAGCAGGTGTTCATGTGTTTTTATTCTCCTGGAAGAGAAAACAAGGTAAAAACTCAGTGGATTTAAGAGGAATCAGGAAGAGTTCTAGAATTTTCATAAATTCTCATAAATTTACTTAAAAATTACAGAGAAAGTATGACATGCTGATGGGTATAAATCATCTTCAGCTTCCTCTTTAAAATGAGAGACACCAAAAGGGCAGAAAATGGATAACTTAGAGTTATCCTAAGTCTGACTTAAAAGAAAGTCACATAACATTAAACAGGATCCAGTTAAAAATATCATGGAAATCTTTTGAAAAATGACTTTATTTCAACTGGAAAGCTTTACAAGTCTCTCAAACTTGTGAGTTCATTGATCTCAGGGTCCTTTATCAATGAGGAAAGATTGCAGTGTTATCTGTCAAGAGTGAATCTATAAACACTTGTAAATCCTTGAAAAAAAAAAAAAAAGAAGTCTGTTTTTCTTTTTTCTCTATAGTTTCAAGGTCAGAATATTTTGATGTCCCTGAATCAAGTTTATGGCTTAGTGAGCTATGAGAGCTCTGAGTTGGTTTTCTCAAGTGTCTTTAAACACAAATACAGTCATCCATTCATTCAATATTCTTGAGCCAACTTTATGCCAGGCGCCAACTATATGCTAGATCAAGAGGAAAGACAATTTTAAAATGTGTTCCATAATCTATCATCAGATTGCATTCAGCTAAATTCCATATCCTGATTCAGATCCTTCCATACCATTAAAGCTCACAAATTAAATGTTAGCAATGTGTTCCAGAGGCATATTGTCACACCGTATCCACAAATTGCTATCTGGTGAAAGAAACACACAATACTTCTCATATGTAGAAATTATGAAAGAATTACTTTTAAATAGTTTTCCAATCTTAAAACTATTATAGAAAACAAAACATACATTTCTTCTGCAAGACTAGCATTGTGGTGGGGGGTGGGGTATGTATAATCCAGTGGTAGAGTGCATGCTTAGCATACACAGGGTCCAGGGTTCCATCCCTGGTACCTCCATTAAAACAAACAAACCTAATTGCCTCTCACCGCCCCCCTCCAGAAAAATTTAAAAACAACCCAAAGACTAGCATTGTGAGAGAACACATGACTCAAATAGTAAAAGTCACTGGTACCTTTCAGCAGCCAGTGCTTTAGCAGGCTGGCATGTGTTTTCTAGATTGTATGAGGAGAATTTTGGGGAGAACTTCTGTTTTTTTGTCACTCACAGACCACAGGGGGAAAAATGCTCATGTTACTTGTTCTGTATAGTACAGATTAGATAGGCGTAAGACTGAATGAGGTGCAATGACAGGGCTGAAATTAACTTTTATATGTGGCTGTTCTCAATGGAATATTCATTTAATACTGCCTAAGCTATTTAACTCTTTCTTTAAACATATTTAATTTATTCTTTCCTGTTTTTAGTTGGACTCTGATAACCCTTTAGTATTCAACAATGTGTAACAGCACCCCACACAGGATAATTAAATTTCATTTATATATACACATACATGCAAAAACTGTGATAGAAAATATAAATTGGCATAAAACTTTCAGAGAACAATTTGGCATTATATAATACAATTAGTAAGAAATTTATGATGACTTGACTCAAAAAAATTACTTGAAAGAACATATGTATTAGTTTGCCAGGGCTGCTGGAAAAAAGTACACAGAGTGGCTTAAAAACCAGAAATGTATCATCTCACAGTTCTGGGGGCTAGAAGTCGGTTAAATCAAGGTGTCTGCAGGTTTGTTTCCTTCTGAGGGCTGTGATGAAACAGCATGTTCCAGGCCTCCCTCCTGAGCCTGTAGATGACCATTTTCTCCTCGTTGTCTCTTCATGTTCTTTACATCCTCTTGCCTCTGAGCACGTGTTTGTGTCCAAATTCCTCTTTTTCTAAGAACACCAGTCATAATGGACTAGGGCTCACCCTAATCACCTCACTCTAACTTGCATACCTCCATCAGGTTCAATCTTATTTCCAAATAAGGTTACGTCTGAGGTATGGAGGGTTAGGGCTTCAACATATGGATTGGGGAGGGAGGGACACAATTCAACCTATAATAAGGCATAAATATATATGCCTAAATATTATTAATTTAGTATCTTTTGTGTAGCAAAATCTTGTAGGTAAAAAAGGCAAAAAAAAAAAAAAAACCACCCCAAAACAACACTTACATAGTGTTAAAAACAGATGGTTATAGTGTGATATATTTATGCAAAGCATTGCTGTCAATTCATTAAAAAGACTTAGGTAAATGTGCATATAAATATAGATAGTTATGCCCATTAAAAATTAAAAAGCAAATTGCAAAAGGATTTTACAAAAGAGGTATATATATTACACATATGTGTATACTATCTGTGTGTGTGTATATATACATATATTTTTATAATGACACACAAAATAGTATTAGTTGTAACTGCCTCTAAGGGGTAGCATTAGGAATTTAAAGGATCATGGAAACTTTACATCAATAACATCAACATATTTAAAACAAATAAGTAAATAATTTGTGAAGTACTATGAAGGGGAAAACCAATGCCTAAAGAAAGACATCAAATAAAATTTAACTTCTCCAGTTAATCAATATGTGAATATGCGGAAAGCATTCTCTCTCTGCTGGGATTTCTTTATATATCACAGGACAATAATAATGTTTCTTTCATAAAGTTGTTTATGAATGAGATGCAATGGCTTGTGCGCACACACACTCACACTTAAGTTGTGTTGAGCTTCCGGGAGTCAAGGTGGTCGATTTGGACAATGAGCCAAACTGAAAGAACAATCAAGCCTTTGCGCACTTCCCATGCTAGTGCAGGTAAAAGGCAAAAGTAAATGGCACCAGCAACACATTTTTCTGTTTTTCTCCACATTATGACCCAAAATGAGGGTCAGACATCATGAGACAGGCAGAACTCTCAGTCCCTGGGAGCGCCAGAAAAAAGGCTCCTGACTTTTTGAGGACCTGGGGGCCAGGGAGCAGGATATGTGGAAGGGCTAGGAGTGGTAGGACTGAGCCAGAGCCAGGAAAAGTGCCTTGGGCCCTGCTAGGAGGTCTCGGAATGGAGGTAGCTGGGCTAGGACTGTAGGACTGTGCACAAGCAGGCTGGCCCCAGGGCCTGATCCATGTCAGAAACTCTCCCTGAAAAACTAGTCTGCACCAGCTGTGCACGGCATCTGATACAGGAATGGCAGACTTCTGCCATGGGGCCTGCCAGGTATAGGCTTGGAATTGCCTGTGGTTGGGCCTGAAAAAACACACACAAGATTTTAGCCTGAAGTTGTATTTCTTGTAAGATAATTAAAAGAGGGATTGGTGCAAATATAGTGCACAAATGCAGAGGTTTATGTGCATTAGCAGGAAAATGGCTAGAAAAGATGGGAATCTCAAAGCTCACCTTGCATTCATAAAAGTTGCTTTATAAAAAGGAGAGGGTCAAACTTGGGGAACAGTTACTTGAGGATCATAGATGAAGGAAGAGGATACTTGAGGGGGTTATAGCAGTTTTGAATATATTTTCAAACTACAAATCTTAACCTAAATCTTTGACTTAAATACTTGTAAATTGAGATCTTGGAGAGTAAGATTACTTTGTGTCTACTTTAGAGAGCAAGACAATGCATTCGAAATTAGAGCTCCTGAAGCCTAAACTTAATATTTATCTGATAGAATTTCACTTTGTTGAAATATGAGTTGCACCTTATTAAAATTATACTTTATTTGAATCATAAATGATTTTTTAATATTCCTAGAAAGTAACTCAAAACATATCTGTAAGTAAGCAATGCACCTTTGTGTAAGTAGTGTGATCTCTCAAAATTCTCTTTAGACCAGTAAATGGAATGCACTAGTTTTCATATACACAGTAATTCTCTGCTAAATTTTGCACGTTTCCCCACTAGATTCAGAGTAATCTAGAATAAAAAAGTCAATGAATAGACAAGTATGTATGATTGGTGTGAGTTGAGTCCAAAAATAAACTTTAAGTCAATAATATATTAATTATAACAAAGAGGAAAATATCCATGAAAATACAGCTTTTTTTTTTTATTCTACAGTGTTGTTCAAATCCAATTACATACTGACTCAGATCATTTTGAATCTTCTAATTTTCTTTCCATCAAAAGTTTTTCTGGTATTTTTCCAATAGGAAAATCTACTGTCTGTCTAAAGTCATGGTTCTCCCACTATGTTCTTTGCAACTTTTTTAATGTGTTTCCTCAGTCTACTTCATTAAAGTACAGGAGATGAGCCTCAGTGAATAACAGGGTGATATAGCTTGAGGCAATATTAATTTAGGATGACTAAAGACGGTTGTGGTTTATTTGAGATCCATGAAATTGAACATAGGATAGAGCAATGTATATTTTACAGTAAAAAGTGTAAGACGAAAACTTCAAGGAGTGTTGTTTATAGAAATATTTCAGTAATGACTTTAAGCATATAAAGTTTTCCAAAGATCTTTGAGGAATTTGTCATTTAGTCAATTTTTAATAGAGTTTATATAATACCAATGGTTTTAATGATCTTAAGAGAAGACAGATAGGATGAATATGAACTGATGCACCAATTTCAAAAGATCTGTCACTAGAAATGTGATTAGCATCATTAGAATATTTTGCAACTGACATTGTAGGGAATTGGTGGCAAATATACATGGCATCTTTTCCATATTTTAATTTTTTTTAATATGCTAAAAAACTCTCTTACATAGACAAAGATAGTTAATAGTCTATGTTGAACAAAGATGTAAAATCGCATTTGATGGATATTAATTAAACATTACTCCGTGTTTCATTTTGAACAGGTTTTGAAATGAAGATATTTGCATTTTTACTTTTCAAACACACTTTATCTTTTCTAATGTAGTGAATAACTGGGTTTTATTAGCATGAAATAAGAAGTTATTTTAAGAAGGCATAGTAGTAATTGACTTGCATTTTAGTAACATCAGAGGGTTTAAAAGATTACATTTTGCTTCTGTACTAAAAGCACAATTTCATAGAGAGTAAAGAATCAGATTTTTCCTAACAATCATACTGAATTGTTTGAAAACATTATTGTTATGAAAATTAGTTCTACATTATGTACAAAGAATTTGAATCTCTGATTTTCACAAATGTATACTTATCTAGATCTTGGATAATATCTACAAAAGCAGAACAAAAAACAGGGAAAAGTCCTGTGTGGTTGAGCATCGATGTTTACATATATCCAGCAAATTATGGGGAACATATTGTTTTGTGTTTTGTGTTCAAAACTTCAGTCAAAATAGTTTCTTATTCCTAATGTTATTGTAGAAGTGTCTCTAGAATTGAGTGTGATGACTGCAGATAATTTCATTACGTGAAACTCATAGTATAAGTAACACGTAGTTGCTGATGTTACTTCCAAGCATTATACAGTTTTCTACATCATGGGGTCTATTTTGGGGGGAAGAGTTGCCCATGAGTAATAATGTGTTATACCATTAGATAATATTCTTTGTGTTAAATAGATCAAGGTTCACATTTCAGCAAAGTCCCTTGCTAACTTTGTGACTGTCCTCTGAAAATCATTATGTTATTTGTGAAATTAGAATAATAATATCTACTTAACAACTTATTTGAGGACCACTTAAAAGTATTTTTAAGAAAAGTATGAAAATGGAATGGACACATAATAAATAATATCCATAACATAGAGTAATTGTCACATCCTTCCCAGATGGCAAATATCATATTTCCTGCTTTCTAGAAAATAATCTTAACTAATTAAATGCAGAGATAAGTGGCATATATATGTATCAGCTCAAAAGTTTGCTTTTGAATCCTCATGCTTGTTCAATGATTATAAAAGAGGTAGGACGTCTTAGCTGTAAGGAAGCGTTCAGAGAATTACTTCATTATTTCATTTGACGTAAACATTTCCTTCTAAATGTATGAGATATAACGAAGGCAGGTAGCATCAGGCCACTTTTTTTTTCACCTGTTGGAACCGTATTTTACATTTTAAAATATTTATATTCGCTTTCACATAGTATTTCTTTTCTGTAATCTGGGAAAATACATTATGATTATTTTTAATTTGGGGTCATGGAACTAAAAAGAGAGAAATTTTCCTCATTTGAGATAGAAATCAATACAGTGTATGTGTGTGTGTGTATATATATACATATATGAATTTAGTCTTGCTTCCCATTCTCAAAATCTACCAAATTCAGCTGAGGATGGGCACCTATACTATGCCATCATTATCAAAGACTGCTCTTGAGCAGTTGGACTAGAGGACATTTTCAAGGCAGCAAATTGATCAAAGCAGTTATTTTCCCCAGATTCTAACACAAAGCAACATCAAATAACTTTGCTTTGCAGGTTTGGTTTTCTTGCATGCTTTGAACTAGAAGTATAATATACTGACTAAGGCTTTGTGTCCTCGAGTAAAATTATGAGTCTTTCCTCCAGAATCCACTTGAAGAAACTCATGAATAGTTGAAGGAAACATAGATGAAAGTATTTTTCTTGCTTCTCTACTTAGTGACATTTTTGTAATCTTGAATTTTTATAGCTCTAGCCAGATAATCAAAATATCTCTGGCCTATCCCTGTATGGCTGGGCTATAATTTATATATTTATTCACACAATGTGAGTTTCACATAAGATAAACTTAAATGCTCATTAGTTTAGTTCATTATAGCAAAAGGCTCAACCAATAAAGAGCATGTAGATTTAAAAATATATCAGAAATATTCCAGAGATCATCTGAGTTTTTCACTTAGCTGTTCATATGTAGAGACATAACTTCTTAGGATTTTATTTTTCTTTGTGCAAAGTATTGTCAGTTATCTGATTTAAGAAATGTTATGACTATGAGTGGCTATTATTAAAATTACGAACCTATTAACACAAAATGGTTAATATCATTACTTATAGTGTTAAAATCCAATTTTTTCATGAAAGAGACAGCAGAATTTTACTTCTCTAATAATAATGAAGGGAAGTGTCATGGACTCATTGGATTGATTATTATTATTTTCCATGCAATTTTAAGTACTGTGATAATGAAAATCAGCAATTAAATTTGCTTTTTTACTGTGACTCTTCTAAAATAGCCTGAATATATCTTCTTACACTGGTTGTGGGTGTTGCATGTGTTGAATTCTAGGCAACAGGTTGTGTGGGGACAACAGAATACAGAGGAGTATGTACATTTACTCTCTTCATTCCCAATTGCAGTCACTTACTTAGGGATTGTTGTGGTGACAACAGAAAGAGCTAAAATGATGTGTGAGACGGGCATTGCCTTATGGGTGTCAGGAGCTTGTCCTCATGTATGCAGTTGTGGCAAGCATGGTTTTGTTAGGTAGTTAGAAAAGCAGGGGCTCGGGGCAGAGAGGTGGAGGAGAGGGAGGATGATCTGGAAGATGGCGCTGCGCCCACCTCCAGCATAAAGGGACTTTACTTCTAAATGAGTGCCAGCAAGAAACTGGTTAGAACCCGACAGCTGCAACTGCGCGGTAGCAGAAAGGATTTAACTGGACATGATCCAATGCTCATTGTAATATAATTAACATTGCAATTTAGGCCCCCTCGCCATAGGTTTTTCTGTGTATATCATGGGTAAGGGTATGTGCAAAGGAAACAAACGTGACTAGGCATTCCAAGGGCAAGAGCCATCAATCAATCAAAAGACACCTCTAAGCAAGGGTATAACAGAAAGGGCAGACAAAGACCACTGCTTCTTCTTTGTTGGATTAACCTGCCTCCCATTCTTGGAGGTGTACTTTTCTTTTCCTAAATAAATCCTTTAAAATCTTTCACTACACAATGTACTCTGTCTCCCGTCTGTAATCTTGCCTTTCGGGCGAGACAAGGACTGGGGTCTTTTCCCTTTTTTGGGGGTTAACATCTTTTTTTGCTAGAACATATGCTCAGCCATCTTGTGCCCCTAAAAATATTTCTTCAACTGTTTTTATAGTCTTTCTAAGAAAAATTCAACATATCTCATGAATATATAATATCATCATTTACATGCTATGTTTTAGGAGAAAAATTAAGTGTCTTGGTGCATAATAAATCTGATAATGTCTAGATTAAATAAAATGATCAGAATCTCTCATGAAGTCAGTAATTGGATAAAAACATGAATCAATTTTCAAACTGATAATCTACATCATTAAATAGCACTGACCAATGTCTTATGACTTGGGTGAAAATCACACTCTCAGTGAACTTTGTTATGAGATTGTATTGAATTCCCATGTATTTTTCATTTAACATTTTATTTGCATACAAATTATTTATGATTCCAAGTAAGTTACTAATGTTTAAAAACCATTGACCAATAACAATGTTTACTTAATTATTACAGTGACATAATTTTTCAGTTTTTAAAAAGAGATAGAACTAGAAATTTTTACTTTTATTTATTATTTCTGACAGACTAACATGCAGATACTGAAAAAATAATGTTAGATCAAGCTACCTATTCCTTCATTACTTGTTCCACAATGAAATGGTGATTTTAAGTGCCTAGAATGAGCAATGAATAGAATACAAAAATCCATCCCAATATAGAACCTACATTCTAGAATGAGGAAACAGGCAATAAAAGAGGAAGTGAGTAATTATACATGAAGTAAATGGTAATAAGAGGCTTGGGAGTAAAGAGTTTGGAGACTGCCTGGAAAGGGTGGAAAAAGTTATACTTTTTCTAGTGACCATTGAAAGCAGGATATTTGAGGAAAGAACTAGAAGTGAGGGAGTTATCCAAGAAGGCAGCCGGAGTAAAGACATTACAAAAGATAAAAGCAGACTCCAAGTCTCAGGCCCAAAGCATTAGAAGAATAATGAACCTGTAATAGAAAGGAACAAATATGACTCCACATTAGATCCATTCCTTTGGCTTTAACACTGCACCCGGTTTTCTAGGCTTAGTCTTCACGTAAAGGTAACAAGTTGCAGAATAGAAAATAACATTTGTTTTGTTGGAGGTTTTGCAGGAGCACCATGAGCTGGCCCACGTGGACAGCTGCAAGAACAAAGAATTCCTACACCAAGAAGTTTGCAACAACCAACCACACCCCCTCCCCTTTTTCATTATAAAAGGAGCCTGTATTCTGACTAGGGGAGGATGGTTCTCTAAGACATTAGTCTGCCCTCCTCTCGGTCTGCCAGCTTTCTGAAGCAAGTCGCTATTCCTTGTCCCAGTAACTCATCTCCCCATTTACTGGCCTGTTGTGCGGCGAGCAGAATGAGTCTGGACTCGGTAACAAAGCCAGTGTCCGAAGCTGAGTAAGCTTAGTCAATAAGGGTAGGAGATGGAAGTGATGGGCAGATCCTTTGGGTTTAATTGCCTTTGTAAGGACAATGGTTTTTATTTGGAAAGTGTTGTGAAGTTAGTGGAAGCTAGTGGTGAGTTTTAAACTGTTGAGTAATAAGATTTTGTTATATTTTTAAAATATTGCCTTGTCTGCTGTATTGTCTATAGACTGATCACTGGCAAGGCAGGTTTAGAAACAGGAAGTGCAGTTAGACAGTTCTTTTGAAATTCTATGCAAGATATGATGGCAACTAGAATGTGAACTAGGTGGGTTCTGGCTGTGTGTTCAGGGTTTGATGTACATTAGATGTAGAGACGTGCAATAACACTGAAGACAAAAACAACTTCAAGATTTGGGCAGAACAACTAAAAAATAGAAGGTTGGTTGAGTTCAGATTTGAAAGAAGAGAAGAAATTAGCTGCTTGGTTTTGGGCATGTTAAGTGTGGGATGCCTGTTATATATTTTGCAAGTGGAGTGTCAAGACTGCATTTGGGATTCAGTCTGAAGTTCAAAAGAGAGGTACAAGCTGAGGATGTAATTTACTTTTCATCAAGGCATTGATGCTGTTTAAAGCATGTGACCAAATGAGATCATCTGGACAGTTAGTTGAACCACAAAAGAAAAGAGATCCAAGGACACCTTTGGGATCAGGGGATGAAAATGACTGGCCATATAACTGTAACTGCAACAAATATAGAGACTGAGAAAAATTACTAGAGAGACTGTAGGAGAATCAGAATGAACCAGGGTAACTGAGCCACATTTTACTTTAATGGAAAGATTAAATCCATTAATCTGAGTAATCATTTCTTTCGACATAAAGTAGCTCAACTTAAAATACAGTCTGAGAAAACACTGCAAAAACCAATGTTTCCATGAAAATGAGACTTTTTTTGGTCTTTATTAGAATACACATAGTTCCATTTCAAATATTTTTGAGGAAAATTCTCTAAAGATTTTCTCAAGTTAAGTAATGGTAAGTGCTAAACTTACTCAAAAAGAAAAACAAAACAGTAACTGGGGACACTTAGCAACTCACAGGGTATGCAGGAAGGCTTAAAAATTGACATACTTAAAAACAGGAGAAATATTTAATTAGTTTTTCTTGAATCACACGCCTAACCCTAACCTAGGGTGAAGGGGCATGTCATCATGATTAATAGTCACAATAGACTCTTGCAAAGGAAAATCAGGTCGCCATGACCAAAAAGAAAAAAACTACCAATTGGGCATTGAGATTATTCTTAATTATATCCTTGATAATTTCCTCCCTTGAATTGTGCTTATCCTCTAGTTCTAGCACAGTTATAAATTGAAAATCATCACCTTCTAAACTAGAATCCAATTTTTCTCAAATAGTTTCCATCTCACTCATTTTTGGGCTCTACAATAAAAAATTAATCAATTTTACCTTCTTATAAAATCCTAAGTCTATAGCCAATTTCAATTCCTAATATAATATTTTAAATTTCCAATAAAAATGTTAAGTTTTCTGATTATTTCATTTTCATAGCAAGCGTGTTCTGTGCTAAGAACTGAAATCTCCGCTGCAAACTCTCTGAGCGTAACCACGGGATGTTTCCACATTGTCAGATTTTTTTTTCCTCATCTGTTTTTCTCTTTAATGCTATTATCTCTTTCATGCTGTTATCCTTAAACATCTCCTGATGCTTAGTAGTTTGATCACAATTTTAAAATATAGGACTAGTTGGAAGCATCAGTTGAATGTTTCTTCTAAATTTGTATAGTTTGCATCAGACCTTTGTCTTGAATGTAGAGATCTGAGTATATTTACACATTAATTTCCATTCATATGCAGGTGTGATGAGCAGGGAAAAGGACTCAAGTAGTCCAACCATTTATAAATATCTGGTTTCAAACTACAGTATCTCTGGTATTTATCTATCAATCATTTTTCACTCACATTTATATAAACATTAAGCTAAACATTAAATGCATACAAACTATTTATAAAATGTCTATATATTGTTTTTACTGTATAAAAAACATGCACACCTATGTACTGAAAATATAACCTTACAAAAGGAACATTTCCAATGATGTAAGCATCTTCCAGGTGCCACTTGTGAATATAACTGCTTTCCCCTCTTCAGAGGTAAGCTTTGCTTTAAATTTTGTGTTTACCATATATGCCTTTTTAAAAGACATATAACATATATTTATGAAATCCTAAGCAATATTTTGTCTTTATTTCTGAACTTCAAATATAATAATATTAATTATTATACAATAGAATATTTATAATCTTATATACAATGTATCCAATATGATGCAATATTTATTCTGACATCACTTGCTTGCTTTTTTTGTTTTCTCAGTGCATATTTGTGAGATTCACTTTTGTATCTTTAGTGCTCAGCAAACTATGGCCAATGGAAAAATCTGGAACCCACTTTTTTTTTTAGCCCATTAGCTAAAAAACCTTTTTGTTTTTTAATATATTTTAAAGTTTTGGGGAAAAAAAGTGTATACAACAGAGAACATATGTAGTTCTCAAAGTCTAAAATATTTCCCATTTGGCCTTTTACAGAAAAAGTTTGCTCACACCTGCTCTGGTTCATTCATTTTTCAGAGTTGTGTAATAACCATTTTATCAAACTACATAAATTATTTATTCTATGATTTTGGTGGACATTTAATTATTTACAGGAGTTTTAAAAATGTTGCTTGTGTTGTTTTACTATTGTGACATCTTAAATATTTCTTAATATACATGTAAATAATATTTTAAAATATTGAGTATTTATTTAACATGTATTTTCATTTTTATTAGATTCCAATGTGACTGAACAAATTATACTCTACTAGCAATGCATAAATGTTTACACTCCTGCATATCCCCGCCAGCACTTGGAATTGAGATGCTCTAAATACATACTTCATTGTGGTTTTTATTTGTACTTTACAGATTAATAATGAGATGAAATGTCTTTTCATATATATAGGCCTGCCCTGCTCACATGTTGCTAAAGCACCTATTTCTCTTGCCCATGACTTTATTAGGTGGTTTGTCTCTCTTGATTTATTGTTCTTCATACAAATTGAATATTAGTCCTTTGTGAATTATTTTTCTTTCAAATATCCTCTTTATTTTATGACTTGTCTTTATGAGTTTATTATATTTTATTGATAAACATATTTTTAATTTGAATGTGTAGAATTCACCAATCTTTTTTAATGGTTTTACATTTTTTGCATTTTAATTAAAAAACATTTTCCAACCTAAGTTAAGAGATATTTACCTATTTCGATTTTCTCATTTAAATTTTAATTGAGTTTTGCATCTGGTATGAGGTAGGAATCCAATTTAATGTGATTCTTTATGGATAACCAGTTCCCACAGGCTATCAGTAGTCACTGATTTCCCAACTTAGATGCAATACTAGTTCTGTCTCAGAAATTTTCCATATGGTCATGTTTCTTTATTTTTATGTTCTATTAGTATATTTTTATGTTCATATACCAATGTCCCTTTGTAGTAATGTCTATAATTTTATTTTCAGCTTTCGATATCCTAAAATACATATCATCATTTGTTTATCTTTTCAAGTATGTTGACTTTGCATCTATTTTGTTCTTCCATATAAATTTTAGAATCAGCTTGTCAAATTTTTCAGAACTTTTAAGATCTATATTAAAATTCAATCAAATCTATTTATCAAATTATATATACAGTGCTTACTTCATTATAGTATTTATTTTTCCTATCTGTAACATATCTCTCAATTTTATGTACTTTTATATATGTTACATCTTTCTCTTTATCACCAAGCATCCAAGATACAGCATGTCCACATCCACATTGGCTCTCTGTCTTTCAAATAATCTCTTCCTCAGTTGAGATGGTCAGGGAATCATGCTGATACAATTTCAAAATTTATCTAAAATCTGACCACTTCTCTGCTGCTACCAAAATTTATATCTAAACTGGATTGTAGCCCAGACTGTTAAATGACCTCTCTGCTTTCATTTTTGCCTGTGTATGTTAAAATATAATTTAGAGTGTGCCACTTCGTTGTTTTAAATTCTGTAATGGCTTTCCTCCTCATCTGGAGTAAAACTTGAAGCTGCTAAAATGGCCTACAATTTCCTCTACATTCTGTTATCATTCTGATCTTTTATTGATTATTTGCCACCATGCTCCTTCTAGCATTCTGACCTCCTTGGATAGTTTTGCCTCAGGACCTTTGCACATACAAGTCTTGCTGCCTTGAATGTTCTCACCCTTACAATCTCCAGTCCTTATTGATATTTCACCTTATCCATGAGGTGATCTCATTTAATTTACAAAACTCTCACAAATGCTATTTTTTACTGCTGATCTATCTTTCTCCACAGAACTTATTGGTATTTATATATAATGTTTGATTGACTTATTTTTGAGTGAATGAATAAATGAATGAACTCAAACACTCACAAATAATACAGAAATAAATGGCTATTTTAAATATTTCTAAATCCTATCAATAAGTGATTATCATGACAAAGAGCTTAAGTATGGCATTACCATTTTCATCAAGATTTTTATATGCAGTCAATAAATAATATAATTAAATGAACAGCAAAGCTTCTGTACAATCTACACAGTAAATTCTGCCCAAGAAGATGTGATGTGGTCACAATGTGCATCCTTCTATATTTTATTTTAACCCATGCTTTCACTTAATCTACTAAAGTAGCTGTGTATTTCTGGCCATAAAAATTTGTTCCTATGCTTCTATACAGCTTACTTTTTTAAAATTTCTTCTTTCAGACTCATCTGTCTCTTTTGAAATATTCTACTTCATCTGTTTACCTCATAGCAAAAAACAGTGAGCTCCACTGATATCTTTACTATTAATCCAAATCCTAATCTCTCTTTTTTATCTTTCTAAATTTAATATTTGCCCCTAATAGTTATCCTGATACATTCATTTTTTCCCACAAAATATTTTAAAGACATTGAAAGTTGCATTAAACATAAAACCATCTCAGGTTACCCCGTAAGGTAATAAACAGCAAAACCCAAGAGGTATGATTCTACACATAAAATGGTAGAATCACTAACTTTTGCACAGTGGACAAGGCTTTCCGTCTCTATCATCCTGGAAGTTTTTGTTCTGAAAAAAAGGGAGCAAAGGCAGTATATGGGCACAGTGCGTTTTCCAAAATGCACGGTTGTCAATATTCCTTTTTCAGAAAGTTCATACGAAGAGAAGGTACATCTTTAAGAGCTGACATTTCAAAAGCCTGTCTAAAGTTAGACAGTAGTTAAAACGATAGCTAGCTCTATATTTTGAAATATTGGTCTGTAAGTAAAATTAAAAACTTTGTTTGCATAAAAGTTTTTATTATAAGAATGACTATAATAAGCAGCTAACATTTATAGGACACTTGCTTTGTGCCAGCAAAGTCCAAAGCATCTTAAATATATTAGTTTTTAATCACACACTTTTTAAACCAAACTAATAATGTCCTTATTTTTTCCCCACAAATGAAGAAAGAAACTGAACCTTAAAGAGATTAAATGGATTACTGAGGGTTGCCCAACTAGTAAATGGAAGAGCTAGAAATTGAAGCAAAGTTTTTTTCTGCTGTTCATAAAATCAATACATAGGGTCTCTGATATAAAGACTCAGCTATTAAGAAAAGAAAAATATGAGGAATGAGACACCATAAGACCAATTTTTGCAGATACTAATATATATATAAAATAGATAAACAAGTTCATACTTGTATAGCACAGAGAACTATATTCAATATCTTGTAGTAACTTATGGTGAAAAAGAATATGAAAATTAATATATGTATGTCCATGTATGACTGAAGCATTGTGCTGTACACCAGAAATTGACACAACATTGTAAACTGACTACACTTAAATTTAAAAATATATATATACACACACAGATATATACACAAAAAAACCCCAAAGATAACATAATAATGTACAAGAAAATAAATAAAAGTCTGGAAAAACCAGGATTGTAACATTTCTCTTATTCCTACCATACTTATGGTTTAACCAATTCCTCAGTGAAAGGGACTGAATTTAATATTAAGACTACAGAGTACATTACTGAAAGACACACATTTGGAAAACTATAGTTAGAAATGTGGGCTTAGTCACAATTTGCTTTTACAAACACCTGAGTCAAAGCAACTTTCTCTAGTATTTTACTTATAAACTAAGCTTATACTTGTAGTCAAGAGTGCACAGGTTAGAAGAGAAGCAGCTTTCTGAGCATTGTTCTGGAGAGCCGATCTTAATTCTGCTGTGTCATATTAAATTATTTAGATCGAACAAAAAGAGAACACTGGGCTAATCAAAAATTACCAATTTACACTGGCTTAAAGGGTTATAAGTTGGAACATAAATGTATAGAACTATTAGAGATTAATATAAAATGTTGAATATTTTATGAATATAAAAGCAATTTTGCTAATATAGATAATTTTCCTAAGGTAAGTGATTTTTCTATTGGTCTAGTTTAGTACTAACAGCTGAGGGTGATTTTACCCCCAGGACAGAGAAAGGGTAGGAAAGTGGGTACATGCTACTCACATCTAGTAAACAGAGGCCACACATCCTACCAGGTACAACATACAGACAGCACAGCCTCCCACAACACAGAATAATTTGGCCCCAAATTTCAGTAGTTCTGAGGTTAAGAAATCCTGGTCTAGTTTTAAAAACAATATTTTTCTTGAAATATGATTCATCTAGGCTAAAAGAATCATATGTATAAATATATATAAAATATATCAGATATGAAATTTTGTAATTATATTGTCTCTTACTGAGAACACTTCCATTTCAAGAACCAGAACAGAATCATGAAAGGCTTAGAAGCCTAACACGCTAGGCTTAAATAGTAGAAGGTATTTATAGTCAAGATAAAATTGTTTTATGATATAGACAATAAAATGATTTAGGACTGAATAATACATGCTTTTAAAAATTAACTTTAAAAAAAATTGACATAAGAGACAAAAACAGTCTAGTAAGAGTAGGATTTGCCACAAAGCATTAGCAACAGAATTTTGATGTATTAATTCCTACACAAAAGTTTTCAACTTCTATGCTCTTAGCAAATTTATATCATAATGAATCTAACCCTTTACATATGCTTCTAGTGCACTACATAGTTTTGTCTCATCAACTTTTCAGCTATTTTAAAGCCTGAGCAGACAATTTCCATCCTTTGCTGCCAGCAACAGAAAGTACTGTATCAGAAAATTAGATTTAGTGTACTAAAAGCATATGGTCATTAAAGTTTTATTAAAAAATACTAGGTACAAACACATACTGTTTGTTTTATTGCTGCCTCTTGTACTATGATGTCCCCTAATTCAGGGACTAAAGACACTTCAGATATCATTGCAGCAAGCAACTAAAAACTGACTTTTGCCTTGTTATCAACATTCACCCACAGAGATAGTAATACACTTACAATTAGCAATTATTTTGAAAAATGTGCAATGAATGACTCATCTATCTTATCTTGAGGAGTCCAGAGTTCAGTGGGTCACACCATACTGAAGAATTGAAGACTGAGCATGTAGGGTCAGGGTCTTTGAATCCTGCTCACCTAGGGATGATTTGCTTTCTACCTGTTGAGATATTTGAGTTAATATTTAAAGATAGAGTGTGGCAACTATAAAAGATGGAACACTATTATTACTGAACATTTTATCAATGCAGGGAATGGACCCAAATGATTAAGAATTTTAGCCCTGGCATTCCTTCTCTTTTGCAATTCATTTGATTCTGTCATTAACACAAGTGACTTCATTATTGAAAAATCTTTTAAAACTGAATGCAAGGAAGCATTTGTTAATTTATTCATTTCCCATATTTTGGAAGGCCATATTTTGAATACAAAGACATAAATGGTCTTGTATTTGCATATATCTTATTTAAATTTGACATGAAAGATAAGACAGGAATACAATAAATTTAATGAAAGGAAAGAATAAAGAATGCCATGAAAGAAATGGAAAAAAATATACTCCAGGAGGACATAATATGAGCCTGGAGAATATCAGCATTATTTAGCTAGAGAAAGGTAATACCTGAATGAAACTTTGAATAATGATTAATTTTTCATAATAATGGGAGAAAGATATGGCTCTTTACAAAATTCAGAAATACAAAGGATTTAACGTATAGTGTGTAGATAAATTCTGTTGAAAATGACTGATACTTTGAAAGTTTGGTAATACAAATTTAAGGACTTGACAGTCATGTTTGTTGAAAATGAGTAATGAAATTATAAATATATTAGAACACCTACAGTTAGAATAATTGAAATTCAGTATTTCATAGGGCACACTCACTCTAATGATCACCTAGGACAACATTCTTATGAAACTTGAGATCTAGGACTTGTAGATGACTGAAAACGTGATGATTCCTATGTTAGAAATTTCAGAAAGATAGATGAGATACTTAACAGTGAGAACACCATTCATTAGGGAGCACTAATCTTGTGCTATTAAAGTTTTCATGGACAAAGAGGGCAGACAAAACCAGGAGAGCTATTGCTACATTTAACATTAAAGAGTATGTTCTAAAGAAAACACACATTTTTTTCAAGTATTACTTTTCTTAATATGAGACTCTGTAATTTTAGTTATACGTTGGAAAATGAGGAATCAATATGCAGCATCCTTTTATTTAATTCGACAGTTGATGTTTGTTTTGCTCTTCCCAGAACCTATTACTTTCTTCTGTTTGTCCAGACTCTGTACCTGGAGCTGGAGGCACAGTGAAAGTTGGAAAACCCTCACTCCCCCATCAATTAAAACATGAAAAAAAAAAAAATCAAAGCTGAGAAATTACAATCTTTCTTTTGAACCTTTAAAAATTGTTTTTGGAAAAAAAATTTGTCCCTCTATTTTTGTTTGCTAGGCAGGCAGATGAGTGATGATGTCAGTACAGTGAGAAGAAAATTGGAGAAGGTGAATGAAGCTGCCCACACGGTCAAAAGGAAAGACTAGAAATGAAGAGAGGCTCATGAGCCATACCAGTTTCCAGAAATCTGCCCTTTTTGATGCTTTGATTTTCATTGTTCTTTTGAGGCGATGAAACACTCAGCACACAGTTTATAAATCCCCATTTTTGCACTAAGCTTTACAAGTACTGATTTTCATCTCATCCTGATTCTCTCCATTAACTCAAATATGACATTTTTGACTTATCGTAGCTACGTGAGTCTCCCTTTCAGCCACAGGAAAATTATGTATGTAGAAAAATATGAAGCCAGCAAGGGTAAATCTCAATGTAAGGGAAAAAAGTTTATCATTTTTGTTATTTTTATTTTGCATGTGTGTGCTTGTGTTTTGTGAGGTTTTGCAAATAAACAGATTACAAAATCACAGAATCAAATAATATTTAAACCAAAGGCAACATATGGGAGCATTTACTCTAAGTTCATAATTTTAAGTGAATGATAAAATACTTGAACAAGATTTTCTAGGCTACATCTGATTGAGTAACAGAGAAAAGGGGCAGAAAAAAGTATCATTCAAAATACAGTAACCTCTGAAAAGGTGAATTAATTCATAAATTAATATCTTTTGGATTAAGGAGAAACGAGGTACAAATGGTATTTTATAGATGTAAAACATATTAAAAATTATATTCACAGCTCTAATGTTTTTACTTGACAAGTAAGTAAAATTGATTTCTTAGCATCACAAGTATCAAAATTTACCTTCTATTTTCTTTTACTTGATGTTTTTTATAAATATGATTCAGTGTCTCACTCCTCAGTCTTTAAACTTTAAAGAAGGTAGATTTTAATAAGTCACACTGTGAATTTTTAATAAGAACATTTATATACATATCTCATGTTTGATAAATTAAGACCTAATCAACAAACTAAAGTTTACTGGGAAAGGCAAAAAACCTAATGTAGCCAGCACAACAAGAAAGAACAAAGTTAGGGGACTCACTCTATCCAATTTCAAAATTTACTATAAAGTTACAGTAATCACAACACCAAGGCATTATTAAAAAAAAAAAAGAATAGATACATAGATCAATGGAACATAGTAGACAGCCCAGAAGTAGATCCACACATATACAGCAAAAAATATAGTCAAAAATATTTTTTCAAAGAAGCAAAGGTAATTTAATGGAGAAAGATTAGTCTCTTCAACAAATGGTGCTGGAAAAATTGTATGTCCACTTGCAAAAAAGAAATGAACCTAAAGACAGAACTTATAATTTTGACAAAATTAACTCTAAATGGTTCAGAGATCTAAATATAAAGACAAAACTACGAAATAGATAGAAGAAAACATAAGACAGATGCTTTGTGTCTTTGGGATTGGTGCTGACTTGTCAGATACATCAGAAGAAAGATCCATGAAAGAAAAACTTGATACGTTGGACTTTATTAAAATTAAAAGTGTCTGCTCTGTGAAGAAGAATTAAAAGATGCAGACTGCCAAAAAAAATTGTATTTTGTAAAACATATATTTGATAAAGGACTTGCATTCAAAATATACAAGAATTCTTAAAATTCAATATAAGTAAATAAACAACCCACTTAAAAAATAGGCAAAAAATATGAACAAACACCTCACCCAAGAAGATATACACATGGCAAGAAAGCATCAGAAAAGATGCTCAACATCATTTATCATTAGCAAAGCAGGTGGGACCTTCTAGGGCACATTGGATTGCATTCCAAGTTTTATTTCATTCCAAGTGATTGGAGATTATTGAGCAGAGAAATAATGTGGTGTGATGTATATTTTATGATTGTTCTAGTTTCTGTATGGAGGTTAGATTTATGGAGGTCAAAAGGGAAAACAGAGAGGCTTTTTAGGAGGCTTGTGAAATATTCAAAGGAGGGATGATGATGCTTAGGTGAGAGTAGTAACAGTGGACTTGACTAAATGTGCACAAATTTAGAATATATATAAACATATATATTTGTAAGATGGATGCTGCTGGTAAGAATAAAAGACAAAATAGAAAGGAGAGATGACACCAGATGGCAAATGGTGGTGATATTTCCTGAAGCAGAGTCCATGTGGGAGGCAGAAGAATCGGGGTGGATAGTTGCTTTAGCTAAATTTGAGATGCCTACCAAACATCCAAGGAGATGTCAAACAGATAGTTGAATAAGCAAGTCTGGCACCTGGAGGAGAGTTTGAGGCTGAAGTTATACATTTGGCATCCAGATGGAATGTTAAGCCACAGGACTGGAATATAGATAAGAGTTTATATCAGGACCTATCTCTATCCATAGACTTCCTAGGATGCTATTAAAATACTGTGCTGTCTTTGGATTCTTAATTTTACTTAATTTCAAAGATGAATGGTCAAGAGTAAATAGGTTTTTATGGTCTTTTATTTTTTTTTTTTGCATTTATTAAGTTGGCAATCTTTCTTCCCCTCTGAACATAAAAAGCTGGGCTATTTCTATCACAGCATTGCTTATTTGTGTAACGTGCCACTTCTGCATTATAGAACATCTAATTCAAGCTTTTTACTTGTAATTTCTTAAAAAAATTTTTTATTGAGTTATAGTTGCTGGGAGACTGCTGTTCAGTGTGAGGCCCAAGGGAGAAGCCTCTTCAACTTGGAGTTCAATAATGTACGGCAGAAGTTGCAACTCAAGGAATTAGGAAGCTGTTTCTGTTAGACATATTATGAATTCTCGATAAGGAGAAAAGTAAAAAGGGGAAACTGCTTGCTGGATTGGGCCTCAACTGGCAGAATCAACGTTTGATCTCTCAAGAAGCTAACGAAGGGACAGGGCTGCTGAAAATGCAAGGACTCTGTAAAAACTTTGCCAGCATCACCAGGAGTAGGAAGAAGGCCTCATCTCACTTTCTGTATCGAAAGCTTCCAAAAGTGTATCAATTGCGGAAGCCTAGTCACATCCAAAACCCAGCTGCAAGTGAACCTGAGAAAAAAATGTTTTTCCATTTTTCCCCCCTTGTTTTACATATATATATATATATACACACATGTAAATATATATATATATATTTAAATTTGTTTGCTTTGTTGTTTCTGTATTCCCTGTTCATATTTTACTGAACGGTAGATACACTAGAAGATAGGAATATGCTGGGGAAGCCATTCCACAATATCTACTACAATTTTACTTTTATTTGTATATGTATTGTTTGTTTGTAAATTCTGTTGTAAATAGGGCTATACAGCAGTGTAGGACTAACATAAATTCTCCAGTCACACTGACTTGAAAGTAAGCAGTCACATGTCATCCTTGGCCACTAACTTGTGTGTATATATGTGTTATAATTATAACAATACAGTATTGAAAATTACCATAGTATTGAAAATTTTAGAGCCTTTTTACAAAAATGATTCTAGATATTTTACTTATATACACTTTACCTATGACTAGTGTGTGTATGGATGTGTGTATATGTAAAAATATGATATTGTTTAAATTTTCCTCAGCACTTAGCACAGTATCTGACTGACACCA
This sequence comes from Camelus bactrianus, assembly GCF_048773025.1. Classification (NCBI taxonomy): domain Eukaryota; kingdom Metazoa; phylum Chordata; class Mammalia; order Artiodactyla; family Camelidae; genus Camelus; species Camelus bactrianus. The sequence goes on from NC_133540.1 coordinate 40,727,236, forward strand.
GACACTCAGTAAGTATTTGTGGGATAACACTTTCAATGCCATATAAACTTTTATAACAGATTGACCCATTATTCCATTTGTTATAACCTATTTTTATGTTTATAAACTCTTTAGATCTAAACAGTTAACACTATTGATTTGTGACATAGATATTAAGAAATGTGTTTAATCAAATAAATGACCCTTTTAGAAAGTTTCACCCCATACAAACATTCCAGAGCAAACTGTATGTCTCATTATTCAATTTCTTTATTTTAAAATGCTTTCCATTAACAATTTTGCATTCTAAAATCTACTAATTATGTATTGTAACTGATGATTGTGGATTTTGCTTATAGGCAGAATACTTTTCCTTTTTTCCTTGAATGGTTGCCAAGAGAAATCTAGCTCAAGTGATTATCTACGAGGAAATACTTGAGATTTCCTCTCTCTCCTAGATTTGCGTGGATGGTTATTTATAACTGGTGGTAAAGAGGAAAATTAGACTAATTCTTACCTCAATGCTACTGATATTAAATTCTTCTGAAATGAGTATTTGTTGTGCTGATTGACAGCATGATTATACAAGATCTTAAGTAGCCATGATTACATTGTGAATCCTCATGTTTAATTTTTTTCCAGTGTTTTAAACTGCTGATAGCCTTCAAAATTAGTGAATGCTTACCAAAAAAGGCACTAGAATTAATTTATATGATTGAAAGACTTTCTAGAATTTTTTCTGAAATGTATCCCAGGACAGTTAATTATTTGATTGTACTTAACTACTGAAGAACTTCTAGGAATGTTTCTCTATTGTTTCATAGTGTTTCCTAATAGAAAGAAAAATAAGTTATAACATCTTTAAACATCTCTGATGTGTATTAAATAGAACATCAAATATTCAATGGCTAATCGAAAACAATTTTAAAGATTATTTCAAAGAGCTATACTGCTGTTATTTTCAAAATAGCAATCTATTTTTTAAACTTATTTAGTGGTTTTATACTGGTCACAAACAAACCAATGAATTTACCTTGTCATTTTGCTATAACTAAGGTGCATTCATGTGAAAAAAAATTATAAAATTTTGATTTAACCAAGAAAAAATGTATTTGCTTATGTGTATATATGTGGCTTTATTTTAGTACGATTAGTGTATGTGTATATATATCCAAATATATATGTATACACACACATATGTTTCTTAGCAGCTTTCCAGAACTACTAATGTCTGTTGCAGAAATTCAGAAGAACATTGTGTCTTGGCCAAAATAAATGGTTTACTGGACTAAGGATCAACTCTAAGATATCCTGGCACCACTGAACATGCACAACCTGACAACAGTGACTTAGCTTTTCCTACAAAAATGTATTAAAGATGATTGTGGTTAGGTTGTGTGGTTTGCATTAGATCTTTTTAAAGTCTTCTTGAATTTTCACCTTTGTGTTTTCCTAACCATCCAAACACCATTTCCTTCTTTCCTCTGTTTCATTACATTTTTATTTTCACAGTTGTAAGTGCTTGATACAGTTATTTCTTTTTTCTTACTTAAAATTCTTTAGAATCAAAATAAACACATACAACTCCATGTTTGTAATATTTTTATATCTGCTCAGACTGTTTAATTTTGGGTATATGTTGATTTAATTTTATTAGATACTTCTTGAAGCCATTCTCTGACTCAGAAGGACAGAATTACTGAGGACATAAAATATATGTGCATTCCAGAGTATTCTCTCTGTTTTTGTGTTTTCCACCTATTAACAGCTATACTGAGTCTTTTCAGTGATTTTTTGAAGAATTTATTTGCAGTGGTCTGCATGTAATTATTCTTTTCTCTTACTGATTTAAATTTAGCATAACATATGCTGGTTTTGAGTAACAGGAATAAGGAGGCATTTGAGTGATGGATGGAAGATAAGCACTGTTTAGACAGGCAGAGGTGAAACAGGGAGAGAATTCCAAGTGGTGGGAAAGCAAAGGCTGAAACACAGAGGACTATTCAGATCTTAGAAAACAGGCACTAATTCTTTGGATGCTGTTGAATACATATGGTTAAAGATTTCTTTGATCAGATTTTAAATATTTTTATTTATCTTGTAGCCAATTATGAGCTAATTAAGATTTTTTTGAATGTGAGAAATGTAATCAGGTTCATGCTTTAAAATTATTAATATAAATATGAGCTAAAACACACCATATTAGGGTAAGAATCAAAACAGACAAATAGGTTAGTCAAGGAATGAAATGTTCTTGAGGAAAGTTAGGGAAGCCCTGAAATGAGGACAGTAGAGAGAATAAGAAGAGAAGGTGGAAGGTGATTCTGAAGTGTCAGGTCTAGATGACTGAGAAAACAAAATTTTTTAAATGTTTCTAGAATTCTGTGCTTCTATGATTAAATCAATAATGAGTACATTAATTTTCAAATTCAAAATGACCTAGAAATATAGATACAATATAGAACTAGAGTTAAGAAGACAAGTGAGGCCATAATTTGCAGCAACATGGATGGACCTGGAGATTGGCATTCTAAGTGAAGCAAATCAGAAAGAGAAAGAAAAATACCATATGATATCACTTATATATGGAATCTAAAGAAAAGATAAACAAACTTATTTGCAAAACAGAAACAAGCTCCTAGACACAGAGAACAAAATTGTGGTTACCAGGAGGTGGGAAGAAGGTGGGATGGGATAAATTTGGAGTTCGAGATTTGCAGATACTAACTAGTATATATAAAATTGATAAACAACAAGTCATACTGTATATAGCACAGGAAACTATATTCAATATATTGTAGTAACTTATGGTGAAAAAGAACATGAAAATGAATATATGTATGTTCATGTATGACTGAAGCATTGCGCTGTAGAACAGAAATTGACACATTGTAAACTGACTATACTTCAATAAATATACATACAAAAAATAAAATAAAATAAAAAATAAAAGCAAGAAATCATTTATTTTTTCAGCTGACAACCTTTAATGACTGCTTTTTGTTCCCCACTACACCAGAGATGAACTAGACACAGCCCCTCTCCTTGCAGCGTCTAATGGAATGGGTATCCTATTAGGCGAAACCAAAGTAATTTCAATGGAAATGTAACAAACCTAGGATGGCGACCTCATAGGGATCCCCATATGGGCTTGATTCTATCCATGGGCTCCATAACCAACAGGAAATATTTATGCAAATCATCAGATATACATTATCCTAGTGAGGAGATTCATCATTTTTGTCAGCTAATGATATTATATCATACTTCCCTCTCAAAAATTTCTAAGATAAATTAGAATTTAAAAAAATGAAAGTTTTGAAGACAGTACTTGTGGTCATCAATATATGGAATGAAAAAAATAAAGACCAAAGAAAATATCATCTGAGGCTAAAAACCCCAAATGTATTATATTTCCCTTGAAATTACTTTAGTAATAAGGCTAGCAAGCTCCTTGTCAATTTGTTCATTGATTTGAAGCTACATCAGCTCAGAGCAAGATCCACTTTCTTGCTGAAATTTTAATTTTAATTCATCCTTCCAGTGGGAGTAACTTTTTCCACACCACACTAAGGTGTTTAGGTTTCTGCTATGTTGGCATCCCAGTTCTGGGTTTCAGTTTCTGTAGTAATTGTGTATTGCTGTATACAACCACTGGAAACCTTCTGCTTTAAAATAGGCTTGATCTTGTTAGCACGACATGTGTTCTTAAGGCACTTTCAAAGTTTTTATCAAATACTAGAGAAACATTTCAGGTTTTTGAAGCTTGCAAGCCCTATTCCATATCAGCAACCCTTTGTATCTTCTGAGGGAAAAAACACAGCTTAAAATGGAGGCTCTGCAATCATTACGTCTCTGTGCTGTTCTACCTCTAATTGAAAACATCACCTTCTGTCAATAGCCTTTTTGGCATATATACCAAAATCTAAAACATACAGTTATTTTTATAGTAAAGGAGACAATTTCTCACGGGTATGTAAAATAGTGTATGCTATCCTCCCTTGGACACAACATTTATACCCTTAAGTTCAATCAAAATTTAACGACAGGAAATAAAACACCACCATCACCACAACTACCACCAGATTTACTTGACAATGGACACTGAGATGTTTTATTTGGGCTGGATTTTGTTTGGATTCTTTTGTGAATTTTTGTTTTGTTTTGTGTGCGTGTGAATCTCGATTTCCAAGGACGTCATCCTCCTTCCTCGTGAAGACATCATCACAGCCTGCTTAGCTTTTCACCTATTACCAGACTGCACTAAATAGAAGTCTTGTATATTCTTCCACGTTACAAGAGAAGTATTATTGTGATTGCTTTATTTAAGAAGTGTATTTTGATAGGGTGGGAAACATTTTCAAGACCTACTACAGTATGGGAGTGTCTCAGGAGAATGGAGGAGCATCACGCAGGAGGTGTAGCAGCTCTAAGTGCTTGGCGACTAGGGTGTGGTCAGGACCCACCTATGCGTGCGGATGTCACATAGAACAACGGCAGAATTTGCAATTGGGAAGAAGACTGTGGCGAGTGCAAAGTGTTCACTGAAAGGAAGAGGCTGAAAGGGGGTGGAGAATATGGATGAAAATGGTCACAGAAATTTGTGGCCAATGGCTGAAGCCTCTAAGAAGAAGGTTATTCCCGAATCACAAAAGGGTGGGAGAATGGTGATCTAAAGTCAGTGTGGGCAAGAGCTTGAGGTCTGTGTATGTTGATGCTACCTGAGGACCTGCATGTTTCTTCATATCACTCTGACTACAAACCACTTCCACCTACACATCCAATTTCAATCTGCCCTTTTCGTTGTTAATGTTTTAACAGCTGCTCATTTGTTTTAGAGTAAAGGACAAACACTCCATGTTTTAATTCGTTAAATAAACTAAACTAACCCTCATCTGAAGGCATTTTCATAGGTTTCCTATACTTATCACACTTTCCCACATCTTTTCTCCAATGTGTGTTTCACATCTCACTGTAAACACTTATTTTTTTTTTCAGGAGGCATTTCTTGACTTCTTAACAAGATGGGGCCCTTACGTTATCTGTCACGAATACACTGGTACTTTCCTCATCCTGACACTCATCACACTTTATGAATATTACTAGCTTAATATTTTTGTTCTCTTAAGAACTCTAAGCTCTCTGAGAGCAGAGATCATGTGAGTCTGACTCAAGATGTGCCCTCACTGCTTAGCACAAGAACTGGTACAGAGAAAAAGTGCGATAAATATTTATGAAAGAATAAATGAATTACTGATGCTGATTTAAGACACATTGGAAGACTAAAGTGCTTTCTGCTGAACAGAGGAAAAATGCATGTATGAAAATAGGAAAACAGGGTAACATTAAGGAGTAGCAGGCAGGGGGGAAGTAAAAAACTGAGTACTAAGAGAACCCCAAACTGGTGACTCAGGTTACTAAAGGGAAAAGAGTCACAAATGCTTATTCTGACATGCTTCAAAAAGTGATATGTCTCTTCTTAAATACAGGATAAACAATAACAACAAGACCAGAGAGGCTCAATCTACAGCCATAGGAGAACAATTGTTTGCAAGCCCTCAGATTGCAAACCCCTCTTCACCTTACCTGTGATTCAACAATGACTGACAATTCTCTGTAATCATAAAGATGGGCTCAGTTTTATATTTGCTGTTTCCCATTTGAACACACCTGTTTTTCACATTGTCTCTGTCCTCTGACATAAGTACCAATCACTATGTTAGACCCATATCCACTTGTCGAGCTGCTTACAGGAATTGTGGTTTGAGCCCTGGGATCACAGCAGCACTCAAATAACCTCAAGGACAATGTAGATTCCTGGTACTGACAGCACAGTTTCTTCTCTTCCTTAGCTAAATCCTCCTCTGTCTTTCCTCACAACAAAGCATGTTAATCTAAAATATTGTATTTTTTTGTAAACTGCACAATGATTTTTCCCTCCAGTGCTGATTCTTCTTTCTGGGACAGATTGAAGGCATTCAAGTGCTGAGTTGTGCTAACAGCATATCCGAAAATGGAAGATTTCATTAGTATAGAAACTGAAACTCATCAGTTTCTAAGAAAATTTCAGAAATGCGAAACGCAAAAGCTGCTTGAAAGTGAAGGAGGGGAGAGAGAAATAAAAGAACAAAGAGATCAAAATAAAAGCCAGCGGGCAGATGAGCGAACCCTGTGATCACTTATTGATCATATTGTGATTAAGATAGAAAAATAGATTTTTTTTCAGGTCCAGCAATATGCATTTGCAAATAACTTTGAAAGTCAGTACAAAAGTTAAAAAGGAAAGAGTAGTGATTCTTGATTCTCCTTACTGCTTGGTTCTGTACTCCTGATGTGTGAGAAACCTAATGGGTCCTTGGGGCAAAGGGGAGATGCTATTCTTTTTCCATTCAGGGCACTGATTCCTGGAGAATCAGTGTTGAAACCAGGTACCAAAATATTACCATCCCTCCGCATCTATAGAATCATTTCAAATGACCACTGTATGGGCGTGGTTGGGTAGAATCAGACTCAGAATCTGCACAATAAAGTGTATCTACATGAAATTATTAACCAAGGTTAAGATTTCCATTGCTTTAAGAAAATAAATCAAAAGGTCTCTAAATTTGCTAATTTTGCTATTGAGATTCATAGAAGCATAGAATTTGTGGCTGTACAGAACTTTGTAAACATCTGGTCAAGCCTTATGAGAGGACACATGACAGGTCACACCCTCAGCAGCCGAAGCTTTGGAAGACTCTGATGTTTGATCTTTAGGCTCCTGCTTTCCTGTATTATTCACATTTCCCTCCCTGGAGCTGTCACTCCCCATGCAGTCACCTCTCTTCTTTTATAGAAGCTCTTTGTTTAATGACTTTCTGCGTGGATTCCTAGTCCTTACACACATGTCTTTTTCCTCAGTAATTGAAAACTCCTCTGAAATTAGCTCACACTAGTTTTTATTTCATCAAGACTTTGGGAGTTCTCATTCAACCTGCTCCTTCCACTCCCGCAAGATCAGACACATTACTGATATATCTGGCTACCTGAACATTTCTTCATGAACCACTACTGTGTGTTATCCCCGAAAGACACAAAAGCAGATGCCCACTGAGGCTAATGGCAATGGCATTGATGAAAAGTGCCATAGAACTTACTGACGAGAAGTTAACTTCTGACTGGATGTCATCATGCTCAGGAAGAAATTTAGGAGAACCACAGATGCCCGTTAGCCTTGGGGGATGCCTACGTTTAGAGAAAAGGAATAGAAAAGAAGCAATTTCAAAAGCCCAGAAAATGCTAGAAGAGAAATGGTAAAAGGTAAATATATCATGAAGGCATTCAAAGTTGAGGGAGTGTTTGAAAACATAGTGATATTAAGTCCTATCAAAGCTTCAGAGTAAAGAAGAGAGCTCAACAATTCCATGGGTCATTTTTAGCACATTTTTGAATCTCATATGGCATAGATGTGTGCCTATTTTATCAGCTTTTAGGTCTAGAATTTTTTTTTTTTTTTTTTTTTTTTTTTTTTTTTTTTTGCTTTAGCTTCCAATTTTCCTTCTCATTATCAGCCTCCCATGTATGTTCAGCCAGCAGATTAATGTTTCTGAGACAGTTTTTTCACATTCCATCTTCCCCGGGTGCTTAAAGCTTTCGTGGAGTTCTCCAGCTGCGAACCCCAGAACACTTGTACGAGAATCTCCCAACGTGTGGTCCTGGCTGAAACATCAAGTACCTGGTATCTCCCATGATGGGGCATATCCTCGTGTCTTCTTTCAATGATATCTCTCTGAAACCTCTCCTGATCTGTCCCCCCACTGTAATTTGCATCACATTCCCTCTTCTCCTTGGGTCCATTTCAGTGATGCTGGGAAGACGCAACGTCCACTGAACGCACGCTACTTTGTCCGTAGAGCTAATCGAACGAATGTTACTCACTTCAAAGTGGAAATGCTGGGGGTTGGAGGCAGCACGTAAAGCCTCTGGCAAAGCCGATTCTCAGCAGAAGCTCAGCAGCCTACGAACTCTTTCACTCATTAGGACCAAATACAAATTGAAAATAAGAAGCTTAATTCTCCCTGTTGAAAAATAAAGGAAGAGACACACCAACTCCCTTTTCTGAAGGTATTTACTTTAGGAAACTTGTCATTATAAGTTCTTTGTCTCTTTGAAATGTATGGGAATCTTTTTTAAACGCTAAAATAAATCTCTTGCTGAATTTACAACCCAGAAAATGTCTTTCTCAAGGACCATCTCTTTGTACTGTAACCATCAAAGAAGAAAGAGCTCCTGTCTCCCACTTTCTACGGGAGGGTAAGAGCCTAACTTCAACAGGCGCCTCCCTCCAACTTGCACAGTGACCTCTTGTTATAAAGATATGAGAAGTTTATGTTTCCTTTGAATGAAGCTAATTAGCGAACACAATGGGCACCTCAAATATCAGGTGTGTCAGTGCCCAGCGGTGCTGCTACTGTCTTTAACTTGAGGTCCAGTTACTATTTATCGTAAGAACATGTGTGTAATAGGTCCTACCTGCTGGCGTCGTGTGAGACTGCTTTGTTTTGGCAGAATCAGTGGATTGCTTCTGATGAGCCTCACATTCTGGTTTAATGCTTCCTTCATAATAAAATTGTTTTCTTTCTCTTTTACCTCTGGATGTGCTTTCTAGGTTGTGAGGAGATTTTGTTTCTAATTGCATTTTCTCCACACATTACTGAAAAAAAGATCTTAGTACTTATCCTAATAAATTTAACAACAAAAACAACAACAAAAGTAGTGAAAACCAAAAGTAGGAAAGAACAACAATAAAAATAAAAGCTGAAATTAGTGAAAAAGAAAACCACTAAATGAATTTGAAAGACAAATAGATCCAAAAGTTCATTCTTTGGTGTGAAGAACAGAATAATGTCTTTTAAAATTAACAAAAAGGAAAGAGAAAAATACTAGATTAAAATGAAAATGTAACATTCAAACATATGGAAGACTATAAAATAATTAAAAGAAAATATGTTTTTTACTGTATGAAAATACATTTGAAATCTCAAGGATATCGATAGTTTCTTTAAGCATTTTACACTTGCATTGTGTCTTCCAAAACCAGGCATTTGAGGAGTAGCTTTCTTCTTCACAAATCAATTAACTTTCTTAAATTAAGATACAGACATTAATTTAATGAACATCCACTCCCACAGTTGCACTGACAGCTCCGACACTCCTAAGGTAGGGATCTAGAGTGATACCTGCCTGGGAAGCCCAAGGCGAAATGGTTCACCATCAGGCTCCCCTGGCATCGCCCTTGTGCCTAACGGAAATTACAATTCTGATTTGAGCTGGGAACTTTGTTAGCTTGAGGGAATAAGGCAAAAGGGTAAAGATATAAGCACATATTTATTAAATCTCAACTCTGTTATCAAGTGCTGTTTGATATACCCTTTCATGTAAATTAATTCATTTAATTCTCACAGCTGGATATACTATATACTTTTCATTTTTTTCAGATGCAAAATGGAGTTTGAAAGAGTATAACTTTTCAAATTACACACAAAAGGTAAAATTCTCACCTGGCATGATTCACAGCAAAGACCACTCTCTTTTCTGTTGTGAACATTACACCTTATTTGGGGAAAGGTGTTAAATTCATTCATCAGCTTCACATTTGGTTTACTTACCTTCTTGGATTTGATTGCTCCAAAGTTATTTTCAAACTGATACTGTTACCAAACATGTATTGTGTTAAGTAAAAAATCTTACACAAGGACAAAACTGGAAAAGGGAGAATTTAAGAGAAAAAAAAAAAAGTCGGGGGAGGATGTGTAAATATATATCCATTAAACAAATATTTACTGAGTACCTATTCTATCGCAAGGTAAAAGGACAGACAGGAGTCCTGAAACAATGAAACATTTATCCTGTGGTGGTAGATATAATAAACTAGCAATCAAATGAATAAAGAAAGTAATTTCAAATGCTCATACAATTTTAAAAGGAGTTGGGGGGGCACGGATAATGTAATCAACTGCAGCAAGGGTGAAGGAGGGGGTGATAATATATAGTGAAATGTCAAAGAAGATTTCTAAGATGAGTTGACCTTTGAATTAAGACCTGAATGAAGAGAAGGAATTAGTTTTGCAAATACAAGAATAGGAGGGAGTATAAAGATAAATAGGAAAGCCAGTGCAGAAGACCTGGGTCATGATCTAACAGATAAAAGCCTGTGAGGCTGGAGTAGGTTTTGTGAAGAAGCTCTGATTTTACTCAACTCTATGAAGGTGGCTAACTGATACCGGAGGGGAACTGCTGGATAGAGTAGAGAGGCGGCAGAGGTGGTGGTAACTCTTACTACCATGCAAGTGTCAGCAGAGTTATGGAAACACTCTCTTGATGTTGGATTGTGCTGGCCATACACAAGCTTCATGGGCATATTTGCTGTATGTGTGGGTCTTCAAGATTTATTTAGTGATGCCTTGACTTTTGCCTAATGATTAAGTCATTGTCTACATCTTCCACAAACTACCTCAGGTCCCCTAAGTCAAAAAATGTACGCAAATACTGGCATGCCACAGATCTGCATCTGTGTTTCTCTTATGGCTAATTTCTTCCATTGTGTTTTGAAATTATTTGGATGGATATTAAATACTCTCTAATTTTTCAGTTCCTTCAGAGTTGACAACATCTTATTCATTTGATGAGTTTAATACATACTAGATGAATATACATACTATCATAAAATACTTGTCATTTTTAGCTGATTGAACTTTCACATTTCAACCTGGAAACACTTGTGGGCTTTCTCCATAGTATTCTATTTTTGAAAGACTTCATTTAGGGCAAGAATACTCAAAATTACAAATTATGAAATAGACAGAAATACTAAGATTTTATCATTGTAACTAGACAACTCAGTCACTGGGGCATTTTCTTATTTTTTTCCCTTCTAGCTCAATTTCTAAAATCAAAATTTGTGTAAAGAAGCTACTTTCACAAGTCAAAATCCCAGTGTTACAAATTTCCACCTGGCACAAAAACTTGCAAGGGAAAAAATGCACACTGGACAATGCTGTGCATTATTAGGACTCAATGTTATAAAAAGGATGCACCAAGCAGGAAACCCCAGCATTGCACTGATGTAGATCAGTCTCTTATTTTCATTACAGTATACTTCAAAAATCTTCCAATTTCTCTGATGTTATCCCTTGAAGGGAAGCAAGTCCTCAGGGTAAAGCTCATATCATTAGATCAGGGCTTTGATGTGAGCTTTTTATTCCCTGCCACTTTGTCAACCTTTTCAGTACCTGAGTTTATAAAATTGCACATTGGGAACGGCTAAAACTTGGCTCCAGAGAGATACAACAAAATGAAACTGTTATGCTTATTGCCTTCAGGGCAGATGCTGCCTTAAAGATAACATGTTGTGTATCAGTCACAATGGGACTCAGGGTGTGGGCACTGGACAAAGAAGTTCTGTCCTGAAGTGCTGTTTCTGGATTTCCAGTTTCAGGTAAAGTCCACAGCATACTCTGTAGACTCACTTTTATCACTGCAGTAAGAATTCACCAGCTGTGGTTCAGTACAGGACATGAAATGTTATTTATTATGATGCCCACATCTAGTCAACACACTGAAGAGTATGGCAAATTATTGGCCAAGACCGTCATTGGCTATATTTGCCATTATAGACTCTTAGACTCCTTAACAGCCATTATGTGTTCAATTATGTTCTCCTTCTTGAGAAAAACGAATGCAAATAAAAAGCGCTAATGTTGGTAAGTCAGTCCCATGTAGATATGCCCCGTGTTCATATCCCTTAGAGTATAAGTTTCACATTATTGCAACAAATAAACTATGTAACCCTTGGCAACTCACAGTGATACATTTTTCTCAAAAATTGTGCGCTTGCTATTTGATGTTGCTACTAAAAGTTAGACAGGGGCATGTCTGTTATTAGTGCTGCCTCAATGGGATAATAGAATGATGATTGTATGTTGTCATTGCTAATTTATCCTATGCCAGGAGATGTTAAAAGAGGGGACAGAATCCATTGCAAGCTTGAGGGGAAAAAAACAGATTATAGGGGAAAAATCTGTGTTGACTTCCTTAAACGAAGAGGGAAGCTGATTTTCTATATTGTATAGATATATGATAAATAAATGCCAAGTGCTGTATAAATGTAATGATATATGTAATGGTGAAATATATATTATTTTTAAAGAAATGGGAATAAGCTGAGACCAATCTTGAAGACATCCGGTGTCATGAAATTTCTTCCCAGATTCTCTGGCCTCTACTTACCTCTTTCCTATTTGTTTCATGCTCTTTTCCACTTTCTTCATTCACTCTACTACAGCCTCACATATCTTTTATCTGTCAGATCATTCCCCAGGACATTTGTGTTGACTTTGCTATTTATTCTTGAGCTCTCTGCTACCCATATATTTATAAGACCAGCCCCTTCTTTTTATCCATGTCCCATCTAAAAATCTTTATTTCATTTAGAAACTCCACAATCAATAGTACATACTCTCCCACCCCAGGTGCACTCCATCTGATACTCCTGCAATGAACAAGGCAGAAAGTCCCTTAACTCATGGAGCTTTTATCATATTGAAGTAGAAACAATACATCAGTAATCAAATGAATAAGGAACATAATTTCAGGGTTTTGTGCAAACTTTAAAAAGAATGAAGCAGGATAATATGATCGAGTTCAACAGTGATGGGAAGACAGGGTGTTCATATAACATGTATTATAATTTATAAAGAAACATTTAAAAATTAATATGCAAGCAGAATAATTTCTACATAACCCTAGAGTTTTGTGTGTGACTTCTGAATGGAAGAATGATTGGATAGCAATCAGACCATTTTGTTGTGTGCCCTACCTCCTAAATGTAAGTAAGTACCTGAATATCTTTTTATAAATGCTGCTTGATGTCTCCCACCAGGAAGGAATGCCTGTGGCTCTCAATGTTCTGGGAATAGAAAGGGTGAATGGGACAGATGTGCACACCAAAGAGTATGTCAATTTCCAAATATCTCTTTTTATAGCCCCATGCTTTACCCACACAACAATGCACGTGGTTTCACCAAATGAGGATTCAAGCCCTTTTCCTCTGCAGAAAATACCAGTTCACTCTTCCCTGCCTGGAAGACAGAAGTTAGAGAGAGACCAGCTTTTGCAGCCACTCTACAGGAATACTTTTACCAAATTCTTCAAATTCAGCCTCACTACCAGTTTTCACAATAACTCTGGCCCCATTAATTTTTGTTTGTGCCTTTCAGGAATCCATTTGGGGTAACATAATTCTTCCTCAAGAACAATGATCTCTTTAGCCTATTGTGTTGCAGGTATCTAAACAGCGCTAAGTCACTCACTCATCCTCTAGCTGATTTCCGTCCTCCCCCCAAATTTATCAACATTCAATGTCTGACCATGTCTTTTTTCTCATTGCCTTTGTTCTTATGGGTTTAATCTTACCATCTTTTTTTTTCTTTTTCCTAAAAAATAATACCCTGTTACTTTTGTTTTAATGGTGTGGGGAGGATGAGTTATAAATACATGTATTTAGTTAATTTGCTCTGTTTCATAAACTTTGGTTTTTTTAATAAGTGATTAAAAACAGGATCATAATAAATTTTAAGAAAATAATATATTCCAGTGGAGACTTTCATTTATTATTATTTCCTTTGGCACAGTGATTTGCACTTAAAAAATAAATACTTGCAGAAAAACTTTCACATGCCTTACAATAATCTTGAATTAAATGGAAGATTTTATGTGTTAAAATTAAAGATGATTTTGTGTATATGATGCTTACATGTAATTCCATTTATTTGATAAAATATTTAAAGGGTGATTCATAGTAACATTCCTTAAAAAAAAATGTTTTCCAAACTATGAAGTAATGTTAACCTTGAAAATTTTGAACATATTCATTACACTTTTTCCCTAATTTTGCTCTCTAATTTATAGTTATCTCCTTTCAGTGAAGTGACATAAATTCAATAGAGATTGAGTCATTGTATCAGATAACAAGATTTTTAGATTTGGAACATAGGAGTGCCACAGCATAGTTTAGGGAAGTAAAAATGCGTATCATTTTTCCATTCTCCTTTATCAAACTGCTAACTTAATCTCATCTTTGTAAAACATACTTAATCCTGTTTTATTAATTTTGAATTTGAAAAAAATATCATTAAGCACGGTGATAAATACAGGTTAAATATTTTAGTGACTTCATTTATATAAAGTCACATATTTAGAACTGAGTAGGCATACTGGAATCTAGGAACAAAAATGCAAAGAAGCTACTGGCCTGGATGTGACATCTTTTAGAACAGAAAGGACTAATTTTACAGAAATTAATAATACTAATATTTCAGAAATCAATATTTTAAATCTGTAATTAGTGGGTAGTGATTAGCCTATGTGATATATTTCACAGTCCTATTAACCTCAATATTACCTACATACAAAACTGAGAATTATGGAGATATCATTTGTTTTCACTTTTCAAAACAAATAGAATTTTGACTAACGGGAACAATCAGTGAAGTCATTGATTTGACATCACATCTTTAAGATGCTTAATTTATTGATTTAATGCATTGTCTCTCCTAGAGCCAAACACACTCTTAGACATTAAAGAAAGAAAAATGACTAAGAGAAACAGTTTCCCCACTCTCATTTAGGGTAAAAATCTATACATGTAGGTTATGGTCACAAATTAAACCACAATATTATTCTTGTAAATATTTAAAGTTTCCTAGCTCTAGTGAAGATAATTTCTTACATCTCACAAGAATTATTATAAAATTATCATTATGAATTTCTTTTGAAAACTGGGAAACTTCTTGAAATGTGTGCTTATAATTTAATACAATACACATTTTCACATATATGAGGGATGGCTACAAGAAAATGGAAGCATTTTTAAAAGAAGTCAAGATTTTAAAATATAAAGGAGTCTATTCCTCCAAAACAGTCATCTTAAAAGAATATATAAATATTCTGATTATCCTCCTTTGTTAGTCTGGGTTCCCAAGAAAATGGGTAAGCATGGAAGAAAATGGAAATGAACCAGGGAAGGAGAAGAGTCAAAGATCAAGTGACAGTCAGTGAACTGGCCACAGCTTCACAGAACACCACCCACGTTAAGTCACGTGAGACATCTCCAGTGAGATCACTGCATCTCCAAACTTTGGTTGAAAGTAGGGAGGGCAAGAAATATATCTTCTAACTCCTTCTTTCAGAATTTGCTTCTTTTAGAATGCTCCTTCTGCATTCAGAATGCAGAATTTCACTATAAATGTCTCCACCAGGAGTTAACTTCCCCAGTTTACTAGGTTCTTAACCCTTCTTGGCAGTGATTTGCACTTAAAAAGTCAGAGCCTCCTCCAAGCCTTCACCTAGTGTCAGTGGTCCTCACAATGGTCCCTTTTATTTACCAGTATCATGTGTGGGTTCTCCTAGGTCTGCAGAACCACGGGTGAGTCCTTACACTGGTGAAATGAGCCACTCTGTAAGGAAACAGAGCCAGCTGCCCGGAGAGGGAGGGATGGAGGGAAGGGTGGAGGCCTAGTAGTTCTAGTTGGATGCAAAAACAAGGTCCAATATTTCTCCCAGCTCTCGCTCTCTCCCTTTTTTTGAAGAGTACGATTCAGATGTTTCAGATATATTTCTCTCTGGATTTAACTGCAACATACTTTTGTGTATTTTTAACATTAAATCAGTTATCATAGTGAAAATTAACATCTATAATGACATTAAAAATTGATTGCAATTGAAAATGGAAAACATTAAAAAATGACACAGTAGAGAAAAACTAGTTGATTGGTTATATCATTTCTAGTACTTTAAAATACTTCTGCCTTCTAATTTTAACATGCACACAAACACACACATACAAATTCATAAAAAAGGGAGTTACAATTCGATTGCATATATCGTTATTTTTTATTCCTCAGCAAGAGGTATATCATATTGAATCTTTTGAAATGTCTCCTTGCCCAAAATTTATTTCAACATTTTACACAAATTTGTAAATAAGAGACTTTTAGCTGCAGTAGAGTTACATGTGTAATTATGTTAGTACTTTTCTTAAAAAAAAAAAGCTTTCTCTGAAATGAAATATAATAGTGTAATTTGTAGATTGTAACGTTATTGTTCAAGAATTTATGGCAAGAGGATATAAGGTTACAAGTGAACCTATTTTTTTCTTCAGATGCCATACAAGTTGATTAATATCACTGTTCACCGAGTTTCATCTTTCACGTTTCATGTTGTTTACTCTTTAGCAACTTTCCACCTAAGTCCCCTAACTTGATTAATAAAAAATAAACAGAAGCAAAATAATGTATTATGTTTTTCATTTGTATTCTTTTTACTATTTTTATATTCCAAAAAAGATAAATTAGCAAAAGGAATATAAAATAATTCTTTACACAGTTTTACAAAACAAAGAGAAATAATTCAATATTCCTTACTTCAAGTTCATGAGTATAAGAGTTTTAGATGGATTAGGGATATTATAGTAACTGGTTACAATTCATGTGGTAGATTGAGAAACATTAAGTCAAAACATACAGTTCTATTTAATAAATTTTGGTATCTGAATCTGTAAGACTTAACTTTTTCTTTTGAATTACACTTACTCAGAAAAAAAGTTAGTGCTCTTTTAATATCTGTACACCTGGGCTATTATTACCTATTTAATCATGGTTGCTAAGTGTTTCATAAAGTAGCACTTTTATCTCTTTAAAGACATTATATAGTCGATATGTTCTGAATGTGGACATGTGGTAGACTATGATTGTCCCTTCAGGAATGAATACCTTATTACCATGGTAACTTGGGGGGCATCCATCAGATAACCCTTGACTTGGTTTCCCGAACTCAAACAACTCTGTGAGCAAATCAATTTTCTGACATCCCATAGGGTCAGTTGATATAACCAATGAAATTGTATCACAGTTCAACTTTTCTAGATGCTAATTTTTTGCTTCCGTCTTTTCACTTCACAGGATTTAATTCCAAAAGTACTCCCTAATAATTCTCCTGACTTAACCTCAGAATCTGATTCTTGGGGATTTCAATCAGTGATAGAATATCTGAAGAGCAATAAAAAGTGTGTGAGTATTACAGCCTGTAGCTTATAGTGTAGATTAAACATGGCAGCAAATTTTTATGACTCGGCTTACTGAGAGGTAGATTGTAATTTCCTTTTCTTTGTTTCCTGGCAGGAGTTTATGACTTGCTTGACCAACAGAACATGAAAGTAGGAACATTCTGGAACTTCAAAGGCTGGTAAGAAGCCCTATGGTTTTCACCTCTTAGAGTCTTAACCCATGAAATAATAAGTCTCTTTATCCCAGGATTACTACGCCTGAAAGGAAATGTGTAGATGCTTTGGCCAGTGGTCCCAGCTGGGTTTAGTCATCTGTGGTTCCCTGCCTAGGGGCCAGACATTTCAATGAAACCATCTTGGACACACTGGATGAGAACATAGGTCAGCTGAATATCATTGAGTGACCTTTGCTGATGCTGCATAAAACAGGAAAATTATACTACTGAACCCTGACCAGCATCCTAACTCATATATGTTGCTAAAAACCAATAGATTTTTACATTATAATAGAGCAAGAGAAAACAGAAATGGATTTGGGTAGCAGAAGAAGGATGCTTTGTAATAGAAACTTTAAAAATATGTGAAATTGTCTTTGGGGCCCAACAGTGGGAAAAAGCTGGAAAGTTTTGAGAGAATTGTAGGTAAAGAAGAGTATCTCAAGAAGACTGTTAGTGAAAGATAAAAAATTACCACAGACACTATTAGAAACACTGAAAGAAAAAAGACAAATGTTGATAGGAAAAAACAGTTGAATCTATAAAGAGCTGGTGGATTTGGCTAGGGAGCTATTCAAGCAGAAGGTTTAACGTATCAACTGGTTTCTTTTAGCTGTGTATGATAATGTATGAGTAGATAAAGATGAGACTAAACATTGAACAGCTCAATTTTAAATACAAGATAAATGAAATAGAACTAAATAGATTTTATGAAGAAAAACTTTCCTTTTTTCAAATTCTTTAGATGGCAAAAAGCTCTCAGAATAAGAAATAGACTCAAACTAAAATCATGTCAAAATTGTTGTTCAAAAAAGGTTAAAAAAAAAAAAGACGCTATACAAGAAAACTCTTAAGAAAGTATTCTAAGGTCATCATCCCACAATAATCTAATTCTTCATCTTATTTAAGGAGGGACCTACTTTAAAGAAATTTGTGGATGCATCATTTTCTAATATAATGAACCCTGATAAGATTGAGTAATCCTATACATTTTTAAGAGAATCATACTGGCAAAAGTGCCAGCAGCTTTTACTGAGATGGAGACATTTCAAAGTTAAAAGCAACGTTGGGGCCTCCAAACATCTCAGGACAGGAATCAATCTAAGAGGTCTACTCATCTGCAAACATAGGTTATTTCTTTTGGAAAAAAATCTTAACAAAACAGAATAAAGAGCCTTAAAAATAAATCCAAAAAACTTAAAGAATTATTCCCAGAGTACCCTAATCATCACATGCCCAACAGAATTTCAGAATGGCTGTGCATCAGTGACCTCTGTACACCTAATACTTCCCCCTTTTGAATCAGATGTCAGTGGAAGTTATCCTCTCCTGTATCTTCATTGTGTGTTGTGGCCACAGATGCAACTGAAGGAAGGATGCAAGTTAACTGGTCTCTTTACTTCAAGGTCTGAGGGTTAAGAATTGTCCTTGAGGAACTATGCTCACAGATCCTCTCATCTGTACCTGGACCTTCTTTAGATGCTTAAATATTAGACTCTGAGCAAATGCTGTAATAGAATGGACTACTCTGTGCCTTGCAAGAGGTGAAGTTTGCATGTGAGAGAAATGTAAGTATTTTATGCTGGGCGTAATAGGGTATAATACAAATATGGTAACCCCAGATTTTGATACTCCTCCCACTGAGAAGTGGCGTCTCATTCCTCTTCCCTTGAATCTCATTTGGCATAAGAGATCTGTTTTAACCAATAAAAGTATTACATATATTATGTTTTGGAACTTTAGGGTGTGTCTTAAGAAGCTTTTCATGTTCTAAATGGATTTTCTGACACTCTGAGCAGCTGATAAAAACAGATGTCCAACTAACCTGAGACTGCCATGTAGGATTGGGCATGCTTAGACACATGCCTAAATTATCCATCAACAGTTCTAGCTGAGCTAAGACAGATATATATGAAGGAGACTTAGAATTTCAGGTCAGACCATCAGCCAGTTAACATTCACAGTGTGACTTTCATTGCTGCCACAAGGAGCAATACACTCACTCCTACAGCAGAGCTTTGCCCATATTCCTGACTCATGACTCCAAATTGCAAAAGCAATTAAATATTTTTAAGCAAAGGGCATTGGTCAGTCTGTGCTCAAGAAGATTAATCAGATGATGCTCTTTAGTGTGAATTAGTATAGAAGGAAATGTAAAGAAATAATTTTTAAATTAATACAATAAGCCAAGCAATTGATTGCAAATATCCCAACCAGTGGAAATGGAAAGTCTGATGCCTTTGATATAAATCATCTGAGTGTATCTTTAATAAGCCGTAGTGCCTAAATAAAGGATATAACAAAAAGTGGGCTTTGAACTTGAGTTATCCAATGAAAGTTGATGCCATTATCAGATTTCGAGGAGTAAGTGATGAAAGTTTTAGAAAGTAGGAAATAGTTAACTTGTCCTTTTCTCTAAAATATGATAAATTGTTTTTGTCTCTGCATGCTTCCTATTCTCAAGTTATCTAGATTTAATGATAACTTGAAAAACAAATTACAGAAATTTAAGTGATTTGAAGTTAGTAATATGTTTTGAAAATTGTGAAATTTCTTTTATAAAAAAATGCTTTCCTAGTTTAACTTGAGGTTTTAAAAATCCTTTGAAATAGTTTAACATCTATATATTTTCAGGAATGTGTGCGCCTCATTCAGGCTACAATTGCTTGTATTTATAGTCTGCAGACCAGTTGCTCCTCTAATATAATAGGAAAACCATGTACAAATGGCTTTTCATTAAGTTCTGGAAGGAAGCTACAGCTTTTCCATTACTGATGAGATATTTAGCCAAAATCTCAGACAAATTATATTTCTTCTTTCATTCTTTGTATTTGTGGTGTCCTACTGATTCAAAGCCCACAATATTTTCTGCACATCTGTTTTACATTTACAAATAGAGCATGCTTCATTCAAACTACTAGTCCTTACAATCCTTCTACTTACTGCAATTACTGCATTTAAGAAGAGAATACAAGCTTAGTTGAGTGGGTAAGAAGAAAAGTGCATCCACAGCTGTATAATACTTAAACTTTATAATACATACAAATAGAGTCCTCAAGCTCCTGCAGGATGCCTCAACACCTGGTAGATGAGATGGAAATGCAAAGTAGCTTAAATATTTTAATTCACTTTGCTCAGAGAATCAGAATATGTAACTATATAGTCATAAACTGAATATATGCACTGCATAAGATATTTCCTCCTAAAATGTTCTTCCATAAACGGTCTCAAAGCAGTTCTAAATACCTGTCAGCCTAAATTTGGAGGAGCTTATCAAGGTATATCTAGAGACTGAAATCCACGCCTGTAATGGACTGGTACAAAAGGTTTATTTTTCTTCTCATTCTGTTAGAATAAAAATCTCAAGGATAGTGTGTTCGACAGAGACTTTGCAGGGAAAGTGTGCATATATATATATGTGTGTGTGTGTATGTGTGTGTGTGTATGAATGTACATTACTTGAGGGACTAGTTTTCATGAGTTCTGGGGACTACTTACAGTATCAGTTTCCTTTGCTAGGGGAAGATAGTGGTAAATATGTCACTTATTTTTTCTATTTTCTTTCTCTACATCAAATATTCAAAAGGCAGATATTGAAGGGAATGCTATCCTACAATTCCAAAGTTTGTTATCTGCTACAGTCATGTTGTTAACCCAGCTTCAGTGTGCTCTATTCATCTACTGTATCTTTCTATAAAAGCCTTCCTTCCATGAAAACTAAAACAGACAACAAATGAAAAACAGGACTAAATGCCATAGCCAACTGTGTCTCACTGAAGACGCTAGAGTCCATTTAAATATTTTTGGCTTCAATCCAATGTTAACTATTGGCACCAATACTCCAGTTGTTAGAAATATAACTGCAATTTCTTTTGGAATCTATGACCCAATATCTTCTAATCCAGAAGTGTATAAACTTCTGTCTTATTTATTCCATATGATGTACAAACAAAACAAAACATAGGTTAGGCTCCCACCACATAGTAAATATATTTTTTATTCCTACAGTTGATACTAATATATCCATTATTAAACAGTTTGCACATTATATGCTTTTTGTAATGTATGCATTAACAAATGAATGTAAAATAGACACCTAAGAATATAAAACAAACAGTCTAATACAATTTTCTGCAAATCTAGTAGATTATCATGCATAGGATTTCTTTGCAAATCATTACCCAATCTTTCACAGTCTTTCCTTGGGGAAATCATGACCTAGTAGATCATGAGAATTTCATGATCTACTCTCTGGCAATTGGATGGATCAGAAAGATCTTTTTTTTTATTGTGGATTATAATAAGATGATTTTCTTGCCATCTCACATTAAAATTCTCAATAAAATTACCCACAAAAATGGTTTTGTTTTTATTTTGGACCATCTGGTGGCTTAATCAGTATGCATATTATTTTGTGTGAATTGGTATTTTGAAGTTTACATCTCAGAATCACAAACAGATATTTGGAATATGGTATCTTTTAAATCTAATACTTATCTGTTAAAATAAACATATGTCTTATATATCAAGATTGTTCAAGCCATATCGTTAAATTTGTCAGTAAAAAATGAACCATATAATTTTGATACTCTTTAATATTAACTTTTATTTTTGAATTCTCAAAATATTACTTTTGATTAAAATTAAGCTAATATATGTCACTTTCCTACATTTTCAGAGTTTTAAGCAATGAATAATATTCAATGATGACTTTAGTGATTGTTGATATATAGGGTTAAATGAGGTAATTTTGCCATTTTGATTATTCTTTAAACAATAGGTTTATATAATGTTTAAAGAGATTTCTGGTTACTCTATGTCTATAATATTACAGGAATTTAGGAAATATTTGAAGAGTTAATGAATAGATTAATGAGTTTCATATGAAGAAATCATTTAATTAATTATTCCTGTTAAGATTCAGAGTCAGCCACAGAGGGCAAAAAGCATGAAATAAGGGAAGAATGAGTAAGTCTCTTGGTCAAGATTTGAGTTTACTTAAGCTAGGATTTCTAATTTTTTCTTTCTTAATCCTGGTTAACTAAAACAATCAAACCAAAAAAGAAAAAAAAAATTGCCAGAGACAAAGTTGATGAGGTACTACTTAATCTGGAGTAGAAGTCCAAACCTAGTGAAGTAAAATTTAATAGGAAGGAGAATGAGGCTAGAGCAGGAGCAATATGGTACATCAGTGGACTTGCCACTCTGACAAGAGAAAAAGCTGGTTCAGTGACACAAACCATCCCAGAAAGGCCCTATCAGACCACAACATTTTAGAAAAGTTGGTGAAAAAAAGGAGGAATGAGAAATGTTTTCCCTAGTGCTTCCCAGTCTCCTGTCTCCCAAATCTGTCCCAGAGGGAATGAACTCCTCAACACTTCTGAATGACACTAACAGGCCCTTCTGGACAGAATCTGAACAAAGCCAGAGTTTTTGTTTTACTAGAAAAGCCAGATCTAAGTGGGAAGCTACTATCCACCCATTGTGACAGGCCCAGGGGATGTCAAGTCAAAGCCATGCACTCACTCCTGGGAAGCTTAAACAACTGGCAGTGTTTAGTGATGAGGCATCGTATGTGGCTGTCAGACTTCACCAGCACAGGACACAGTGCAAAGCATCATGGTGGCATCAGCACCAAGGAAGTAGCACCGTGACTGAGGTCAGGGTGGGCGACTGGGGTCCAGAAGATTTGGGAGACACATAAATTACTCCTGGACTACTCTGCCTTCTTAGATCCTGGAAACTGCTCTTGCTATTGGATTAAGTTCTATCTCTTTCATCCTTGATTCTTTGAGCTTGACCTTTAGATCATGTAGAAAACCAAGCAAAGTAACAAATACCATTTGTTGAGACAATAACATAATGATAAATACTGTAGTAGAACTTCTAAAATGTTCATTAAATCACCACCACAAGCCCCCAACAGATAATTTGATGCCCTATTACAGAGATGTGACAGAGACATAAGAATTTAAATAATACACTCAAGGTTAATAATTTTGGAATTTGTGACACCAAAATTTATATCAAGAATTTCTAAATAAAAGGAAGGGTCATGTTTTAAATTCTATACCAAGATATCAAGAGTTGTCTCTGGTGTAATGCATTTGAGCCACACTAAGCAAGAAAAGAATAGCTTAGACTCAAAAGCCTTAGATCTTAGATGTAAATATACTTAGATTCAGAGACATTTTAGTAAGTTACATGGTAGCTCTACTAACAATGGCATCATCAAATAGAATGTTGTGTTATAAACAGAGGAAGATTCTAGCAACTGCCCATGCTCCAATCTAGAGGAAAATCTAGAGTCAAGGGAGAGCTCTTAATCAGTGTTTGGTATTTGATGTTATTTATATTCCCTATTAACACTGTTAAAATGCCTTTTTTTTTTTTTTTTGAAAAATGATGAGATGTATTTCAGTTTAATTCTCTGAGTGAAATTATGCTATTATGTAATAATATAAGAGTGACACTAGGCTGTTTTCATAAAATAGGTTGAGAAAGTTTTATTGCCAAATAGCTGTCTTATTTAACAATGTCTTATGACCCATTAAAATGATGAAAACAATCACCAGAAGCACAACAGAATCCATTTACTTATGAATTTGTGTTTGTGTGTTTGCATTCCAGTCTGAGAAAAACCCAAGAATAAATTCATTTAAAAAACAGATCATTTGGGTGATCAAGCAGATATATACTTTGCCTATACTGGGACAGATCTCTGAAATCAGTAGTCATTGGCCTGCACATTGGGAAATTCTAGGAGAGGATTTTCAGGGATCCAATACTTATAGAAAACAACCTGAATAATAGTAAATGCCACCAGGGAACTATATTTAATATCTTGTAATAGCCTATAATAAAGAATATAAAAGGGAATATGTACATATATGTATAACTGGATCACTATGCTGTACACAAGAAATTAACACAACATTGTAAATCTGCTATACCTCAAGAAAAAAATTTTAAGAAAATAGTAAATGCCACATCTTCTATTATATCCAGAGTAACTGCTTAAAATAGCAGAAAGTGTCCATTATAAATTTTATTCTAATAATTATTTCAGTTTTATGCATTTCTTTTGTTAAATGAAACAAATATTTCTAATAATATTGAATCCATTGAAGATAGTATGTATCTCTGACAAAGTGATGGTTAGTTATTCAGTATCCTAAAAAGCAAATAAATAAAATAAGAATTGTGGAAGTTAAATTTTAGCTCCTTGACTTAAGTCTTTTTAATGAAAAAGTAATTTTCAAAACAGTAACAAAGAAAGAAATATAAGCAAGTAATATAAGTTATTTAAAAGTCCATCTCAACATCAGTGTCCTTCTTTGTAAACAGAAAACGTCCACACCTCTGTCAGTTTCCTTAGGCACAGCACTGGGAAATCCCTGTTAGTTGAACACAACTGAAATTTTTCTTTGTTTAAATCCAAAATTGACTGACTGTGTAGAATATCAGCAATCCAAGGACATTCTTAAATTCCTTTTAAAAGCACATTCCACCTTTTATTAATGTTCAAATAAAATTTGGATTTCCTACTATAATTAAACTAATACAGCCTTCCTCATAATAAACCCTTGAGGACCAAACTGCATTTAATCCTCAAAAAATTTAGTGTGTTTATTGGGAATGAATTCAATGACCCCAACCTGAGTCAAGACTTTCTCCTGGGAGGGATGAAAACTACAAACACTCAAAATTACTTTCAAAACCACTTTGCTGACACATATATTCAGAAACCCAGTGGTATTCTGGGGACATAGAGAATGCACATGTTTCTACCTCATGCAAAGCTAGACCAAGAGTGAATAGTATATGACTTTATCAGAGTTGTGGCTTAAGATATGTACCATTAATTGGAGAAAAATAATTTTTCTGTATTATATGTGCAGAAAAAAAATAATTCTATACTTTGGTTTCAGGAATGCAGCAAAAAGAAAAGGATGAGAGGATACTGAAATGCTGAATTATAATTACTGATTATCCTGTAATTGAAGTTAAACTGTTAAACACCTATTTGAATAGTCAGTATACAAAATTATTATGAGTTCTCTGAATTTTAAATGGAGAATATAATAAATGAAACCCAATACAGATTGCCCTCAGTGGATAAAAATGTTTTTCATCTGCTATAAAATGATTGATAAACATAAATTAGTAGGAACTCTAATCATCATGTAATGTTCATAAATAAGATTTAAGATTGCTAGATTATTATTTTTTTAATTCACTTTCTCAAAGAAAAGTAACAAGAAAGCTAAAAAGAATCATTACCACATAAGTATTTCAGTATTTTCAACAAGTATATAAAGTATTTGGAATTTTATAGCAACAGGAAAGTAATGAAATGGAAATTAAAGTGGACTTTTATACATATTATGTTTAATATTTAAATTCCAGAAGAGATAAAGTGAGTTTACTATATATTTGCTTTTTTATTTCTAGCCCTGTTGTAAAACTAAAATGTTAAGTTTTTGTAATTTTTGACATAAATTTGTGCTTTTCCTAGTAAAAGCAGAGTATTAAATTTAAAGATTAGGTATTTTTATCATTGAATTGCTATATAAATATTTCTTCAAATAACTTAGTGTCCTAACAAAGTACTTTGTACTTTGCATGGTTCATTAAGGAAGAATTTGGTTAGCAATATTGTGCTCATGATTGAATATTTAATCTGCGAAAATTGTTGAAACCCTTGAGACAACGAGACTATTCTAGTAAAACAAATTGTCTTGAACTACAGTTTCAGAGAAAATGTTAATGTTTTTTAAGAATGAAAAGATGGAGTATAATATATTTGTAGATATCTCTATCCAAATGTGCCTGGAAATTCCATAATGACCTAAGACTAAACACATAAGGTCTCTCATTCAATGTCTTTCTTTCTTTTTAAAAATATTCTTATTGAAGTATAGTCAGTTTACAATGTGTCAATTTCTGGTGTACAGCATAATGCTTCAGTCATACGGGAACATACATACATTCGTTTTCATATTCTTTTTCACCATAAGTTACTATAAGATATTGAAGATAGTTCCCTGTGCTATACAGTAGAAACTTGTTATTTATCTATTTTATATATAGTAGTTAGTATCTGTAAATCTCAAACTCCCAATTTATCCCTTCTCACCCCTATCTCCCCAGGTAACCATAAGTTTGTTTACTATGTCTGTGAGTCTATTTCTGTTCTGTAAATAAGTTTGTCTTTTTTTTTTTTTTTTCAGATTCCACATATAAGTGATATAATATGGTATTTTTCTTTATGGCCCACTTCACTTAGAATGACATTCTCCAGGGCATCCATGTTGCTGCAAATGGCATTATTTTAATATTTTTTATGGCCAAGTAGGATTCCATTGTATAAATATACCACAGCTTCTTTATCCAATTATCTGTGGATGGACATTCAGGTTGTTTCCATGTCTTGGCTACTGTAAATAGTGCTGCTATGAACATTGGAGTGCATGTGTCTTTTTGAATTAAGGCTCCCTCTGGATATATGTCCAGGAGTGGGATTGTTGGATCATATGGTAAATCTATTTGGAATACCCCCTTCACACCATACACATAAGTAAACTGAAAATGGCTTAAAGAGTTAAACGTAAGACAAGACACTATAAACCTCTTAGAAGAAACCATAGGCAAAACATTATCTGACATAAATCTCAGCAATGTTCTCCTAGGGCAGTCTACTGAAGCAATAGAAATAAAAGCAAAAATAAACAAATGGGACCTAATTAAACTTAAAAGTTTTTGCATAGCAAAGGATACCATAAGCAAAACAGGAAGACAACCTACAAAATGGGAGAAAATATTTGCAAAAGATGAGACTGACAAGGGCTTAATCTTCAGAATATCTAAACAGCTCATACAAATTAATGAGAAAAAAAAAAAAACCCAATCCAAAAATGGGCAGAAAATACAAGCAATTCTCCAATGAAGACACACAAATGGCCAATAGGCACATGAAAAAAATGCTCAATATCATTAATTATCAGAGAAATGCAAATCAAAGCTACAATGAGGTATCACCTCACACCAGTCAGAATGGCCATCATTCAGAAGTCCACGAATGATAAATGCTGGAGAGGGTGTGGAGAAAAGGGAACCCTCCTACACTGTTGGTGGGAGTGTAGTTTGGTACAGCCATTATGGAAAACAGTATGCAGATTACTCAAAAAACTAAAAATAGGCTTTATTCAATTTCTTTCCATTGTGTTGGAACATACTACTTACACATCTTCTCACCATAGAGTCTTCAATATTAGGAAGACAAAATTAATGGCACACATTTATTAAAACTTTAGTTCTGCTTGTATCTAATAAAATGTTAGCCTCCTATAAAGAATTTGTTGAAGGTGAAACTCCCATATTTAAAAATTTCAAGTTACAAATGTAGAGTAGCCTGGTCAGCAACTTTCAGGATCCATCAACTTCTACTTCATACAACTAGAGAATATAAATGCATCAGAAAGGGTACACAATCTGAAATGTTTCAATGAGGCTGAATAAATTAAATTAGCATAGTGATGGGATTTTATATCCCCTGCCTATGGCACCCTGAGTTTGGGCTTAAGGAAAGGATTGAGTGCTCTGTTTATTTATGGGATACTCGTTGGAAATTTAAACAAATGGAATAAACTCATTTCTCCATTATGCTTATGATATATGGCACTCTGCCATTTGAAGGTAGATATTTAAACACAGCTTGTGTTTTCATGGACAAGGGGTAGCAAGTAGGTTTTACTCACTTGTTAGAAGAATACAAAGCAAATAAAATCTTTTCTTGGTAGGATTAATGAAATTAAATAAACCATTATATGCAGATATCTTGGACACTCTCTAAATTACACATAATGATTAAAATCATTATTATCAATATTAGCCAAGTTATTTACTAATGTAAGAAACCAGCATGAAAAATAATGCAATATATACATTTATAAAGTAGACAGAATGCTGGGGAAGAGAGTATGTGCTGGGAAGACGTACAATTTGTAGAATAACTTTGGAAAAGGCACAGGAATGTTAAATCCAAGTCACCCCTTCCTGTGGGTCATACTGAAATGGAAATTAGTAGAAAGCAGCCTTTCCTGTTCATGGAACGTGAGAGTGGTGGCGAAACAGGTGAGACAGTTTGCAAATTATTCACAATTTTATCTACCTAACTGTCTTGAGCAAAAGCTAGGTTCTTGAAGTCAGTTATAGATCTGAATGCTTTATAAACTTGGCAGACTTTCAGGCTCACCTAACCTGTACACAGCAGCTTTTCATCTGCCACTTACTCACTACTAACTCTCAGATTTTCATCAGGAACAATCTACCTGTCATGGTCATACACTTATTTAACAAACAATAGATCAATGAACACCATGTGCCAAGTATTCAGCTAAACATTGGGGAGTAAAATGATTATAAAAACCAAATAAGTATGTATGTGTTTCATGTAATAGGAGTTCATGAAATATTGGTTTTATCTTCTCTAACTGTGCTTATATTCAATAACAAGCTATTTTTCTGAATTCTAAAATTTCTTTTAGGAATGTTGCTTATGAAAATAGAGTAGTAAAATGGTAACCAACATGTGCATGAGCTCTTTATTTCTACATGAACTGAATAAATCCATAAGTCTTTCATCTCTAAGGATAGTGGCTATTTAATGTAAAATAAAAAAGTATATTTGGTTTATTACATGTTTATTTTCATTAGTGAAGAATCCCTTTACTTTGACTAGAAATTAGGTAAGAAAGCAAATATGGAAACGTAGCCACCTGCAATTTCTCAGTGATAAAACTGCGGCTTAAGTGTCAGAGTGACTTAACCAAGTTTCTTTGGAGTTATGTTCATTTTTAAATCAAAATAATCAAGTGAACCTATCTTACTCTTTATAGTAAAAAGGAACAAATAGAATATTAATATAGATCTAAATAGGATTCTTTTAATCCTATTATATTACACTAATAAGCTATGTCTCCTTGAATATAAACTTGTCTGATTAGCTACAGAATACATACCTGAACGTATTGGTCAAAATTTCACAGATCATCTGTGTTGATACAGCCCTAACATGCTAATTGTCCAATTGGACAAATCCAAACTGTCCAACTTCAAATCAATGCCATCAGAAAGACAATCATAATGTGTATTAACTACAGCTGAAATTTATAGCATGGTAACAACAGATGTTATATGATTGATTTGGTGTTCTGAATATAAAGAAAAGTGAAGGACCTTAATATATGGAGACCTGAGAAAGCAACTACTCTCAGTGCAATGAGATCCGCTGTGAGAGAGCCGCCCTGTTGGATCAGCCTGAGGTTTAACACGCTCGTCTGCGTGACAGGCCAGAGGAGAACCAGTTCCTTTCCATAGGAATGCAGGGAAAGACTCAAGCTATCAGGTTTAATCTTGAAATTATATTTGGTGTATCCTGATCTTCTTTAAAAGATGCAGATTAAACTATTCCTAAGAGATAAGAGCATATTCTGCCAGACCAACATTTTATTTTAAAAAAAATGTTCAATATCTAGTTACTTTTTGCACTACAAAAAAAAATGTATATTTGAAATGTGCATTACTGTAACTTGTCCTGGTATTCTCCCCTGGTAAGGTGCTGTTACTCTTAAATAGAAGTTTATTTAGAAATTAATCAGGTGTTTACATAAACATATCATGAACTGTTTTTCAATATAACAAGATATTGTTTACATGAACTTACCAAAGAATCACTTATCAATAAATCAGCTTGTTCTTATCCTAATCTAGCAAAAGTTTCGTTTAAAAATGTCATAAATTAAGAAAGCACTAATATCATTAGAAATTAAACTTATCTTAAAATTTTTTATTCTAAATATCTTTTAAGAAATTCTCTTTTCTGGATTCAAATATATCTCTCTAAGTATATTCTGTGGTATTTATGTTTTAACAAACATACTCAAGTTTTGTAGGAATAAAAAGCAGTTCTAGTTGCTTATTATTCTGTCATCCATATCAGTAAACTATGTGAACTTGATTATTTTGAGGGAATACAGCTAATCTCCTTAGTTTTCCCAGTAACTCAAGGCAACAGCATCCATTAGAGACCTCTTTGGAATTGCAGACACAGAGCAGAGGAAACAAGTCTCTAAGGTGTACACTTTACAGGCCACACATGATTTCAGTGATGGCAAATGTCATAGAAACATTTTAAGTACAGCAGCTTTCCAATTCTTTAGTATACTAAATTTATCTTCTTTTCCCATGTCTGGCAAAATCACCAGGAAAAAAAAATTTATAAGACAAGAACTTTAAATGACTGGATTAGATATATTAAGGACAGGAGTAATGGAAATAGTGATATTGTGAGGTATCTAAGTTTTGATGGTAGTGTGAACATCGGAGTCAGCAGGGACTGGAGACTGGTCTTTGAAAGTACGATCTAGGTACACCAGGCATGAGGTGCTGATATAATACACGAGGCTAATGGAAAAGGAAACATGGAAATTTGTACCAAAAACAGCATAGGGAAGGAAGCTACAGAATCCGGTGTCTTTCCTACTATGAATGAGATCCATGGTGGAAGAGGCAATTCCAAACATTTTGAATCTACCATTGAAATATCTCAATTTCATATATTACGCAGACACAAGAGGAGACTTTACAAATTGAGTGTTTTTACAAAAGTATATACCACTGTGATGTAGCATAAAACAGTCAGAAATAACAGAGATATCTGATATTTTCTAATAATTAATTTTTTCTGATTAACATGCTCTAATAAACATGTACAAATGTATCCTTGGTTAATATTTAATATTTGAGAGTTTAATGGTTCTGCTGTTTTCTGCTAAGAGTGGCAGAACACTGAAATAATAGCAGCTACCCAGGTAAGTTCATTTAATTACTTCAGACGAAACATGTGCCTGGATTTAGCCAGTCCTAAGAGCTGGTTATAAGGTTTGATGACCTCGGGATGCTACACTAAATATATTTGATTGTTTTGGCCTATTTTTTTGTGTAAGATGGTTGTAGCCACTTCAAAGATCTGCAGTTAAAACATAGGTTAATAATAAATAGACTAACAAAAATCAAAAACAAATAAATATGTATAATAAAACTCTCCTCTTCTCTAAAAAGTCTCTCTTTCTTGGAGGAAAATACCTTTCCCAGTTCTTTACTCCATCTGGTTACCAACACCCATTTTCTGATACTTTTTGAGGGAAACTCCTTGAGAGACTTGTCTACATTTTTTTTCCCCACTTCCTCTCCTTCAATAATTTCTTGAACTCATTCACATTTTTATTTGATCCACATCAAATAAAATGAATCCATAAATTAATTTTTAGGTCCCAAGATGATATATTCAGCAGTCAATTCATTTCATTTCCTTTCTACTTCAACAGTAGTGTCTTCTTAATCTCTTCATTGCATCCTCCATATCCTTGACCACTAGTTTATATTCAGCTTTTTATATCTTTCAAATAAAATTTAATTTCCATGAGGGTAAAGAGTTTTACATATTTTGTTTCATTTTGTTTTGTTTTTTTGGTAGCCTCAGGATTTAGAACAATTTGTAACAACTAGTACATGGTCAAGGAATATTCCTAATCTAAGGAATTAATAAAAATGTGAATAACTTGTCTTCAAGACAATGTTATATTGAAAAGAGGGTACATGTAATGGAATGTTATCCCATAGTCCCACTATTATACTCATTAATTACTGTTTATATTTTGTTTAACTAGACTATCATGTCTCCTTTGTGTTAGCAGAAAAGATTTTCCCAGAAATTAGGAATGGAATATACTATAAAATGAAATTGTATAATTTATACTTGAATTTTCTTAAACTATATTACTAGTCACTGGTATAAACTAAGTGCATAATTAAATAGCTGTGTAGACCAATTCCAGGATAACACCTATATACATTTACCTCATGGAACATAGGCTGAGGTCAGAACAAACCTGTGAACCAACAACTAAATTTTCTCATCATGTCATTATTGTTTCATTTTTAGTCATCCCTAGAATAGAACATTGTCATCTACACAACTGATTACTGAGTAGCTTTCAAAAGCAAAACAGAATAAATCAAAAAAATCTTAACATTAGAGTGAAGTCTCCCCCAAAATTAGATATTCATATATGTATAAACATTTGTACAATTCAATTTCTTGACTAACAGTGATATAAATTAGAAGTGTCATCAAAGTGATTTAGCTTCACAGGATAGAATGGTCCTGATGTTTGTATTTTCTGAGAATTTTTGAGGTTTAAACCTAATCCAATTTGCCTTTTGATTGCTGGTTTGGTAAAGCAAGATGGAAATATTTACATATTTGGTCTGTATGTTTTTGTTGCTTCACTTAAATTGCTGATTTTATCAAATATTGGCCTTTTTATGGAACTAAAAAAATTGAACAATATACGTATTTCAAAATACATATACAGTACATTTTTTTGTTCCTTTTGGGTGTTTACAACTCTTCATTTTCTTTAATATGCTATATGATAGCTAAACATGTTTTGATAGAGCACAGACAAAAACGTATCAGATTTAAGAGAGTTATTTGGATTTGCTTAGCATACCAGAATATATATATCAACTCTTCAGTTTGCAAAATATAGCAAAAAAAATGAATATGAAAATAGCATCTAAAAATTCACAATGAATAAAATTTAGCATTCAAGAAATTCCAAGAAGGCATTTTTATTGTCATATTTTAACTGCAATTAAAGTTTATTTGAGGTTAAATGCCTGCAAAGTTCTAGTCTAAATTGGGGACAGTTTATTATTTCAAAGTTTGTTACCTGTAGCTACTTCCAGAGTTCCAAGGAGCAAAGATCAGCTTGACGTAAGGTCATAGTTGACTAAGCATTAACAATGAGCTTGAGTAAAAGTGAAATGCCCTTATGGCTACAAGCAAGAATGACCCACCTTTCCTGACATTTACTGCCTTCTATGGTTTTGCAAGCCTTTCTTCTCTGCTGGATTTCTTTGCAGTACACACAGAGAAAAATTTCCCAAGTGATTATTTCTTTTTTGAACTGATACTACAAAAGAGCAACTGTCATTTTTTTTTAAGTGCCATGGATTTTTAACACACAGGTAATGCTGAAAACATAAATGTCTCTGCAGAAGTCATATTCTCATGCCCTTTATTGATATACATTGGCATCACAGGAAATGGAAATAATAGAAGGGCAGTAAAGACTTAGAGATTCTCAAAGTAAAAATGCACCCTGCTAGCAACTTGTTTTCTACATTACTTAAGAATAAGACTAAGTGGAGAAAAGGCATGTGGAGATCCAGGCACTTTTAGAATTTAATGTAGAGTAAAACCAAACTGTAAGACAAGGTGATAAAATGTCAACTGACACATGCTAGAACCTGTCATTTATTGCCTGAATGACAGTTACTTCTTTTTGATAATTTTTACCTTGATGGTAGATAACCAAAGAGAATTTCTTCCTCAACCTCACAGTCATAGTATGTATTTGTGTAGAAAGTTGCCTAAATATTTATAATGCTGATTGTAAATTATCCTGAAAAAAATAAATTTTAAGTTTGGTGTGAGATACAGCTTTTAAGACGTATTATACTCAATTGGACTATTGTCAAATTGACTATAATTGACTATTGACTACTGCATACAATTGACTACTGTAGTATATGATTTTTCACATTATTTATGTCCTATATTTAAGTTTTTAAGCAAATTGTGAATGTAATATTTAAACATTGAACATTTAGATTAGAAAACAATCATTCCCTCCCTTATTCTACTCTTAGTCTCACTCTTCAGAGGCAATCACAACTATATATTTCTGCTCTTAACACTTTGGGTTGTCATTTCATCTCTAAATAATATGAAAATCTTATTATTTTGATATATCAGAGCTGGAGACCATTGATTTTTTTTTTTTCATATCACCTCTAATTGACGAAGTCGCTATTTCTGCAATGACCACATCTGGATTGTGAGACCACATACCAAAGTTCCATTACTTATGCTAACAATCTTAAATATGCTTCATTCCTCATTTTTTAGAATAAAAATGAAGTATATTTGTCCTTCTTTCCATCTCTTTCACATTCTAGCTTTCTACCTTTAAGAAAAGAAAGGAAGGAAAGGAGGGAGGGAGGGGGAAACTTTAGTATTGTCAATGGTGTCCTATTCACATATAAGTATTTTGACATTTATCCTTAGGGTTAAAGAAGTTAAAAACCAATAAATAGCATAAAATAATTTTGATAGTGCAAATATCATTTAAATTGCACTGAGTATTTTCTTATGACAATATCTCATTATCTAATATTCTCTTTTTATTTTTAGTTTATTATGATAATCATTCATTTTTGTGCTCTAAATTTTCTATTGATTTCTTCTTGTTGTTTGTAATACTTTAATTTTTCTTCTGGAATTGGTCTCTTGTAGTAGATTTGTTTTCTTATTCTTTGAATTCAAACTCCACACAAAATTCTTTGAGGACAATAATTGGAAGTGATCTTTTGATTTGTTTGTTCATGTTAATTTTTAACATTTTCTCAATATCCAAAATGATCACCATATCAGATTTTTTTTAACTTTTTTCTTTCTTTTTCTCTTTCAATAGGTCTTTGTACGCTGCAGTCTTTCTCTAAACACTTACTGATTCTGGTTTATCCACTGATATTTGTGAATAAGACTCTGCAAATTTTAAATGCATAACAGAACAACAGAGTTGGTCAGCTAGCTGTCTTTGGCTTTGGATGAGCAGATGAGCAAATGAGCAGCCAGCAGTGACACTGAGGGACACATACATTTCAAAAACACAAAGGTCACCCTCCTGGAACCTGTGCTGGACCTTCTGTTTGCTCGTCCATCTCCTCCCTAGGCCCCTATACCTGCTGCATCAGCCACAGCTCTTGTTAGTTCCCGTCCACCTCTTTCTCCCTCCCCCTGCCCCTTCAGGCCTCCAGGTGACCAAGTGACCATTGCCTCCTGCTGTTTCTAGACCTAGGGGCTTCAATATCCTTAACTGATTTCCATTAATCCTGCCAGCACCTCTGTGAATTAGTGCCTTCAACACATTCTCCTCCGTCACTCTGGTGGAATGCGCCGTGTTTCCTGGTGGCATCCTGATGGAATATCTAACACACAGAAGACATGGCCTAGTTCCACTAAGGTACTAAGACAGCGAAGTCATTTTGTAAAGAAAAGAAAATCCAGCATTTTTTTTTTCAATTTGGGATTAAGCCATCCTACAATGCAGATATTCAACTGACTCCCCTGCCGACCTTGCACTCAGCCATTCCCAACCTCACTTTTCCCCTCCTCCCTTTAAAACATGTGTTCTCCCAGAAAGCTTCCTCTGAGTATGGCAGACAAGTCTGTTCTCTCGGCTTCAGCTCTCTCAGAACTTTCCCAGTTGGTCTTCTTCAGCTTTGTTCCCACAACAGATTTTATGGGACACAGGAGAAGAAATTATTGTATTGGTTCTATTGTCCTCACTAAACTGAAAAATCTCTTCCTTTAGCTTATTTTAAATTGAGACATAAGGTGTCATTTTTATTTTATTTAAAAAATTAAAAAAAAAACACCTATGAGGTATAAAATGTAATCTTTATACAAATCTATGCTCTGGGATTTCTTATTTCCATCCCTTTACCCTTTTGTTCTAATACCGTCCAGCTCTTACTGGTAACACTTTCTGTTCATTTTGCCTTACTCTTTACAATACTTCTTATTGTAAAATAAACAAAGACATAAGTCATATTTTATACAACCATTAACATATACACCCATGGTTGTGTCTATTTTTAAAATAAAAATCTTTGGAATCCTTTCATTTCTGTGTACAGGTCTTATTTGATTTCATCTTGTATGTTACACTCAGAATTCCACTGTGTGTAGATATACCATATTTTATGTAATCTTTTCTTTATTAATGGGCATTTGGGCTGTTTACAGTATTTTTCTATACAAAACAAATTTGCATTGGCAAGTGTGGAAATTCAAGGAAGATTAGTAGTAGGATCGCTAGGTCAAACTGTAAATTAATATACAGAGAGACAGAAAGATAATCTTGTTAGATGTCAAATTCATCTCTGCAGGAGTTGTATGATTCTGAACTCCCACAGACTCCCAACAGAATGTTCTGTCCAATTTTTGGGTTTGTGCCAATATGATAAGTGAGAACTAGATTTTCATAGTATTAATTTGCATTTCTCTTATTATGAGTGAGTTTGAGTATTTTTCATAATTTAAAGGTCATAAGAATAATACTGAATAGAAATAGGTAAGAAACAAATCATATGTAAAACAAATTATTGAAATTGGTACTTATAATATTAATTCATGTCATGGAAAGATTTTAATGATATATTAAGTGATAAATTCTTATAAAGCAGCAAACTATTCTTAGCCTTAAAAGCCTATCTTTTATGATTGTTGACCACTATAGGTCCTTCCCTAGAAGTATGCAGATGTAAGCAGAATGAATATTAGACTTTTTCTTAAAGTTATATTTAATTACAACATAAAAATAAATTTATAAAGTTTATATAAATTTAAGATATTACTGATACAATTATTGCATTTTTAAATATATACTTATACATGTATTTACCTGTGTATCAAGTCTTAAAAAATAAAAAGTTTAAATTAAAATGTTAACTATGATTATCTCTAAGATGTTAGGATCAAAAATGATTTTTAAGTACTACTCACAACTTTAAATATATACTTTTAATTTTCTTATGATGAACATATATCTCTTTTATGATTTGAAAAATAATTATTTTTATTTTAATAGAAAATCAGAAATTGTATAAATTGGTATCATTGACCCTGGCTATTTTTCTAAAGATTTGAACTTTTATATAAGCTGAGTCATATTTCAATGTTCTTCTATTAATTATTTTAAAAAGTCTTTGCATCTTTGGAAAACATAACTATAAATATTAATGAAACTAGAAAAAATTGCCCTAGAATTAATTAGCAATAGGCTAAAATTTGTACTACACATAGTCTTGTTATTTTTTCCAGTTTGTTTCTGAAGTGTTCTGAAAGGTGAATTACTTCTTCAACGGTTGTCTTTAAATTTTTCTGCTAGCTTCTTGAGGGCAGGGTCAAACTGTTTGTATTTATTTCTTCAGAGCCTAGCTAAATATGTCAAAAATAAAACATATTCAATAAATATATTTAAGATAAGAAATGGATAAATACTGAAGTGCT
This sequence comes from Camelus bactrianus, assembly GCF_048773025.1. Lineage (NCBI taxonomy): Eukaryota > Metazoa > Chordata > Mammalia > Artiodactyla > Camelidae > Camelus > Camelus bactrianus. The sequence continues at coordinate 40,764,740 of NC_133540.1, forward strand.
GGAATCAACACAATAAACATACATTAAGTATGTTAAATCATTGTATAATTCCAACTTCTTTTACCAAGTATGAACTGCCACAGATTGGATACATGTGCTTGCACATAAAAGATTTTTTAAAAAAGCAATCTCAGTGAATTACATAAAGTGCTAAACATAATTGTATCTTGTTCATTAAACAAATTTTTGACTAGTTTCTATAATCTGATTCTGTATTAGAAACTAGATACATACAATGAACAAAACAGGCATGGTCTCTACTCTTCTAGAACTTAAATTCTGTGGAAAAGATATAATGAACAAATAAACAAAAGACTAATCATGAAAAATTTAAATTGAGATGAAGAAAGCTAATTCCATAAATTAAAAAAAATAAATATATGAGTGATTTAGATTTGATGGACTGTGAAAGCTGTTGAATTTGAGGATGTTATGCTACAAAATATTTAACTGATACAGACATTATTTGAAAAGTTCACTAAAACTGGTAAATTTATTATGACCCTCCTTACAGAAAAATAAACTGAACAAATGTATACAAGTCTAAGAACGAAAACAAGACGTAACTAAAACTACAGAAGGCTTTTAATCATCTACTATGTAATATGCAGCAATTTAAAGATAATACATTCTAAAAATTAAATATAATAACTTCAAGCAAAACATATATTGTCAAAAATACCCTAATAGGAGAGTGCTTGAAAAAACTACAATAACAGAGTTTTAAAAGAGATTGAAGAACTCAATTAAAACTGGCACTAGGAACAGATGGCTTTTCTAATTTCTACTTAATTATAAAGAGCAGATAGTCCCAAAGTTATTTAGATTTTTCCTAATCAGAAGGAAGGATCAAAGTCTCCTCTATATATGTTTTTAAGTAAGCATGACTGTAATTTAAAGAAAAAAGTAGTGTAAGAGGATACAAGAAAGTCATAGGTTGGTTTCATTAATGAATATCAGCACAAAGCTCTACGTAAAGTATAATCTCTGTCACCCATCACAGAATACTAAGAATAAGCCTTTATGAACAACGAGTATTCATTCCATGAATCCAAAATATTTCAATAGTAGGAAACATCAAAATAGTCTATTATGGTAAATGTACACAGAGTCATACAAATAGATGTTAAAAATTCTTGATAAAAGTCAAACAACTATTAAAAAGTCAGTGATTCTCTGTTAATAGAGAGAAACTAAAATGGTATTTATAATGACTTATAGAAAGTTAAAGGGAAAAAATACTTAAACATTTAGTACTAAATTCAACAAGAAAGAGAAATAATATTAAGAAAATTCTAAAATCATATTTAAGGTCCTAAAAGAATTTTTTTTTAATAAAAAAAGATAACTTGCCTTAGTAATTGGACATTTAAATATAAAATTGCCAAATTTGAAAAATATATGTGTGTGCATATATTTGCTTATATGTACTTGCACTGTTGAACTAGAACCTATAACATAAGCTTTGTTCTGTTTGTTTATTTGTTTTTAATGCTGCCTTGACCCAGTTTTGAGGCCCTGGCTAAATGCAGGTCAATCCCCCTTCAGGAGCAGCTGATTAAATCCACATCCCAACTACTCCCTTTGTCAGGTTCTCATGCTCCAGGGGTCACTATGTACTGACTCTAATTGTCCAGGACCAGGTACCTAACAACTAAAGACAACCCCCAAGCCCGGAGCATCATTTTTCAAAGTAGCCAGCTGAGAGGCCGCTTTAGCCCTGACAGTGCAAACCTCATCACTGGAGGTAGACTGGGGAAGGCTCAGAAGGAGAGACAACTGTCCATCAGGCACACTACTCTGGCTCCCTGCCCTGACCCCACAGTGCATCCATTATCAAATGGAGACAAACTAAAAGCCTTGGTTTTAGGTGGCTGGAAGCCCCAAAAGAGAGGTGGGGTGGGAACACCCTGAGGGTGGGAAAAGGTGGGGCTGAAGTAGAGGATGGGTTCAATCCCAAACCTCTGGCCTGTGGGTCCAGTGACCTACAGCTACACCACTGCTGCCCCCACCTCAGGGTTAGAGGAGAAAACACCCGCGGTACCCCTGGGGCACAGTCAAGGGGTTAATTCAAACCCAACTGAAACCCGAGCTCCTTAAGGCACATATCCATTGCCACGGGGGATGTCTCTACCCTGAGACAAAATTGACGTGAGGCTATCTAGACCAAAGACATGTAAATACGATTCACAGTGAAGAGAACTTGCACCCCTACCCCAACTCGCATGTACACCCAAATATATCCAGTGACAAAAACAAGAAGAATGGAATTTAAAGACACTTGCATATAGGTTGAAGAAATTAAATAAATAAATAAATAAATAAATAAATAAATAAATAAATAAATAAATAAATAAATACACACACATATTTACATATTTTTGTTATTAAATTAAAATAAAGTTCCATAATTTGACCCAATATAAATCTAAAGTTTACTAATATAATTTATATAGTTAAAAGATTTAAAGGGTGCTGATTGGTTTGGTTTGTGTGTTACAACTTGAATCCTAAATTAACTTAAACACTTGCTAAAATGCATGAATTGTTAAAGCTTCAGTTACTTAATACTGTGGTTCAAATTACAGTTATATTTGGAATCACTAAACTTAAACACTGTACCCTTATAATCTTAGGAAAATAACATAAAATTTTTAAAAATAGATATGGTTCACCTTAGCTATAGCCTTGCCTAGATTTTCCATAGGTAGAGTGCCCACTGCCCTAAAATCTCCCATAGTGGCCATACAAACTGACACAAGGAGTAATAAATTAAATTAAAATTAAAGTCTTTGACACAACTGGCTTCACAAAATGGGGACCCCACAAACCTCCAGGTAAAATGATTAATATGATACAATATAAATTAAAACAAAATCTTCAAAAATTAGAACTTATTATTTAGGACCCAATTGATAAGCAGGAGACTTTCCCCCACTACTTCACCACAAAATGGCCCAATTTTTCCTTTCTTTAAGACCTAAAAGAAGGAATTGTGCTTCATGGTAGTTTACTATGGACTTAATACTGTGGTCTCATTCACTGAAGGTCCTGTACCTAATAATCCAGTATTATTAAAATTGCTAATTCCATCTAATCAACAACCAATAAATATTTTGTTAGTATCCATTGGCTAATGAGTTCTATTCAGTGTCTTATTTCAGCAGCCTTTTTTAGCCACAATTTGTTTTTGTCTGAAAAGACACAACACGTCTTCACTAGGCTACACTTAGGAGACCTCAAGAAGTTTGCCATCACACACAGTCTTTGCAGATAAGATTCTAACTACACTCACCTTTCTCCAGGAGCAAAGGTATGACATTACATCAATGACATTCTCCAAAAATGATTTGTCTGACTCACTAAAGACTTACAAATACAAAGTTATTTAGTCCTTTTTGGCTTCTAGAGGCAACATATTTCTCATCTACTAATTTTACTTAAATCTTACTGATGCTATTTCCAAATCAGCCCGTTTTGACTTTAAAATCAACAGACACTCCTGTTAGTGCCCTGGGAGATTCCTTCTCTGTAAAAGTTCTGGCAACCACCTCTTATGCCTCCTAGACTCTATAGATCATCTATTATATGGCCACAAGTTGACAAAAGGCTTCCAATACAAAGACCTGCCCTACTTAGCCCTGTGTGTACACATACCATTAGAGCAGCAATTACCAGCCATCTATTGGGCTCTTTTAAAAGTAGAGGCTCTCACAGACCCTGAGCCTTTGACCCTCTTTCCCCACATGCTGATTATGCTTTGGAATCATGAAAGTAACACCCCATTAGCTCGAAGGAGTTACTAAGACATTCTTGAAACAAGATAGAGCTAACTCCAGGCTGTCTGCCATATTCCATCTGTAGGGGTGGAATATTCCACTGTCCTCAGTCCCCATCAGATGCCATCATGCTAGAGAAGGTCACTCCTTCCCCAGACCCATGGCTACCTAGGGAGCACCTTGATTAACTGAGCAATAAGGAGAGTTTTTAGACCCTACAGATGGCATTGCCACCATCATACGTCATGGAACTCAGGAGAATGTTACTATTTTCCACCCCTTAAGCAGGATGTCCTTGATAAAAGGCAGGACCTGGGGTGAACACAACTGGCTAAATTTAAGACAGTTTACACTAGATGCCTTGGCCAACAAATGACCGCATCCAAACATTTTTACAAACTTGTTTCCTGCAGAGGAAAGAATTCTGGAAGTCTTTTTTTCCGCACAGATATCCAAAATATAAATTGAGGTCAAACGTCTCTACGTATTTCAAGGCTGCAACACAAGGCCTCACCAGCTTCGACTTGTTTCCGTTTGGAGCTTCAGACACTCCTGACAGTGACAGGGCACACACTTCGCATCTCAAAATATATCATGCTGTATTTTAAGAAGTGAAAGACGTTCAATAAAACATACATTTTCTTGATAAGTTCCAGGCAGCCAGTTTAATTTAGGAACAAATTGTCTCCTCAAACAACTCCTTTCTAAACTCATCTGACAAATCAACCCCTAAATGGGACTCTATTTTGCCCAAGATTTTAATTTCTCTAATTTTGAGACTCCTTGGCCAAATCACACCAATTAAAAAAAAAAAAAACAACATTTCCAATTCTCTTTCTCATATTGAAGTGGGGTATATCTCACCCCCATGTAAAAATAAATACTCATTATATATGAGGCCTGTTAATAATGCCTCCCCTATCTTTATAGATTTTTGAGACTTTTCCTATCCCACAGGACTAGAGGCCAGATGGAGGGGGAACACTTTCCTGAGATCCATTAACCATAAATTGTCCTACGGTCCTAGCACCTGCCCTTCTGGTATGGAACCCACCTGTGGGGAGTATAGGTAAAAAGTATAGTGAATTAATCTATGTTCTCCCTCTGATTTCCTCCAAAAATTAAAATTAGTACTCCAGGGCCATTCCAACACTGTGAATTACCAAATACTCAGGAAGTAAAAAAAAAAAAAAAAAAATCACAATCAAAGAGATAAAATCTTATCTGATAATAATAAACTAGACAGTTCTTCTTTGGTAATAATACATACAAGGAAAAGAATCAACATCAGACAGTGAATCCGTCAGGTGCAGCTGCACATTCTCCTGTTGATTGTTGGTCTTATTATTATCAGGCTGGATACCTTCATTAGAATTGTAATTCAGAGACTCAAATGCTTCCATAACCTATTGTTTAAACCGAACATGACAGATGCTGAGGCCCACATGCCATTTAGTTTGGCTAATACAAGTCAGCAGGCCCCAAACCTCTCCAACTTGCCCATCGGCATATAAGGGTATAGAAGAGTGTTGATGAAACATGGCACTTGAGATACTGTTGACAAATATGGCAAGATGGGCATCAATTGGCTGTTAAGGCATAAATACAATTGCAGGGGGTGGAGTAGTGAATGTAGCAGAGCATACGGAGTCAGCATATCTGGTTTACCCTTTTGAAAATTTTGTGAAGAGAAGTGGTAAAGTATTTGGAGAACAATTTGTAGTCATAAAAAGATTTTCTTATGAGACAGAATTAAATTAAATATGAATGCTGTCAGGAATGATTTCACAAATCGTGGGCACTGGTGATGCCGAAGAAACAAGGCCTAGTGGCCAGAGCAGGGTGCTACGGAGCGTGAAAAGGGATGACATGCAGGGTAATGTCCTCATGTGGGAAAAGGACTTTGGGCAAGAGGGGAAAGCTTCTCCTCCAATGAGAAAAAAGATGTCTATGTAGATGCATGTCGGTAATTAGATTTGATGATAGAAAAATGAGAAAAAATGAAGAATTTTAATTTCTCAAAGACATATAAAGTAACCCATCAGTGAGATGTGTATGTGGATGGAGTTTGGGATAAAAGGAATAGGAGACAGGAAGCAACCAAAGCATAAGGCTGTCTTTTGAAAAGCAGATAAGAAACCTAAAAAAGGTTCTAAAAAACCTGAAAGCATTAAGGACAGTTTTTTAAGTTAGCAATTCCAATGGGAAAGCATTAAGGACATATTTTTAAGTTAGCAATTCCAATGGGAATATACAAATACATATACATGTAACACACATGTCATCTCAAAATTTTTATCTTGCCTTTAGAATAATTATATGAAACTACTTAAAGATGGAGTGGGAAGTGCTTTCAGTATCAAATATTTTTTGTTGTTGAAGCAGGCATGTTATAGCTATAAGAAATAAACATAAAATTAGAAATTTGATTTTTTACATACTGTCAATGTGGCAACAAAAGTTAAGAAAAGTATATGGCAAGACTGAATAGTTTTATGTGGTTGAAGTATCTAATGTTAAGATATGTATGTGCCATATGTACAATGTAAATTTCCCAAAGTTTGAGTAAAGGAAAGTTTATGCTAAAATTTGTTGTTTTACCTTCACAAAAAAATGCTAAAATTTTCAACTCATTTTCGTTGTGAAGACTATTCTGTGTGATTTTTACTTCAGAAAGTTGAATCTTTGTACATGCATATCTAATTTGCATTAAAATACAGTTACCTGCATTGCTATTTTTGCTAGTCTTAACTGTCAAAAGTGCATTATGTTGAATGGCTATTTTTTAAAAATGAAAATTTGAGTGCAGAAACTTTGTATGATCATTACATCCCTGGTGCCTAATATCCAATACTTGATTTCATAGCAATCATGGATCAACTCATACTAATACAATTATATAGATTGATATAAACATGACTTTATAGATTTGTAGTTTATTGGCAAGTGGTAGGAAATCTATGAGAAACAATAGGAATTACTTATATTGAATAAAACACAAGATAAATTAGACTGCCAGCAAGTAGAAAGTATTTATCTTCCTATGAAGGACTTTTGAAAACATATTTGTAACTGGAATTCAGAGGATTCTGTAGGTTGAGAGCATACATGTGTAAAGTCAATAAGGCATTGACGTGCAAGGTACTGCGTTAACAAAATCATTGCTGCATAGAAAATATGTGAAAAAACACTTATTAATTGAAGTGTTCATTCTTCAAACACATTTTAAACACATGACACAAAAGGCAAATTTATTTTTTCAGGCAACAGCACCAAAGTTGATATAGTCTTTGCAATAACCTCTCTTAAAACTTGTGTGATGAAGAAATTGTCTCTGTTTCTTTAAGCATGTAGGTATTAATTCATCAAATATTTTCTGAGCACCTACCATATACCAGTAACAATAGGCACTAGGGATACAGTGGTGAACAAAAGAGACAAATAGCCTTTCTTCATGGACCTTGGAATCTAGTGTGGTGCTCAGAAATGAGCAAATGCTTCTCCCAGGTGATGACAAGTGATAGGAGAATTAAGGGAGCAACATGGGGGTACATCTGTCAAGTTCTTAACATTGTGCCAGTGAAACTGCACGAGGTTGGGAACTATTGGCAGCAAATCAGGGTTTGTCTTACATCAGAATTACTGCATTGCCTCATTAACTGAATGGTTGAACAGTGAAAAGAAGGTATGTCAAAGAAAGAACGAAACTACTGAACTAGCCGATTGTAACTGATCAATAATCAAAGATCATTCAGTCAATTCTTACAGCTAAACTTCTCCCATGACCCTGATTTTCTCAATAACTATTGTGATTTTATAATACTTAAGGGGATAAAAGCTACATATTTTGTTCAAGCCAGTTTAAATCAGGATAGAATGAAGCTGTCAGGTCTCAATGTGACATGCTAAAACACACATATCTAGAAAGCAGTTTTATGGCAATTTGGCTATTCTGTACAGCCTATGTGTTTAAAATATATCACCCTAACACACACAAATCTTCACACTTTGGCAGATGGACAAATAAGACTTGATAGTATCATGTGCATTCAGGAAAAAAAAGTTGAAATTAGCTAAATTTATGTTAAAGTAATGAAGTTTGTAAGACATTGTCATGAATTGATTATGAAACAACAATATTTCCCTTTATATTTAAAACACAAATGTATTATTATTTCTGGATAAGGAAAAAAGAAAGGGAGGAAGGAAAAGAGAGAAGGCGAGAAAGAAAAGGAAGGAGGAGGGGAGGAAAAAAGAAACAAAAAAGACAGTCATATTCCCTTTAATATTATCACAGAAAGTAATTCATATTCCTGATTCATTTTTAATCTTGAGAAATAAAATGATTTATTTGATTATAAAATAATCATCCATTAAATTCTTTGTAATTATACACTTAAGATAACTCATTATGATTTAGAAATTTTTTGTTAATTTGTTGGCAAATCTGTTGCTGACATCTGCATGTCTTTCTCATACACAGTGTAGGGTAGGCAGAAAAGCTGCCCACCAAAGATGTTCACATCTCAGTCACCCAAAACTGTGAGTGTGGTATTGCACATGGCAAAATTGCCTTTGCAGGTATGTTTAAATGAAGGAGGGAGATTGCCCTACATTATTCAAGTGGTTTTAATTTAATCACATGGGTCCTGAAAGGCTAACATTTTTGGCTGTGGTCAGAGGGACACATGACAAGGGAAAGATGGGCAGAGAGATGCAGCCTTGCTGACACTGAACATAGAAGGGAGCCAAGGAACGTAGTGGACTCTCGGTGCTAGAAAAGGCAAGAAAACAGAATGTTTCCAGTCCCTCCAGAAAAGAACATAACCCTGGACACCTTGGTTTTAGCCTAGCATGACCTGTGTCAGACTTCTAACCTTACAGGAGCTGACAAATTTGTGTTGTTTTAAGCCACTAAGTTTGTGAGAGTTTGTTACAGTAGCAATAGGAAGTTAATACATAGTGGGGAGTCACTGCCTAACAGGTTGTATAAAATGGGGACATTTTATAACTTTCTTATTGTGTCAGGAATATGGATATAAGAAATAAAACAATACTCAGGAAAAAAAAAATCACAACAGCTTTCATAGAAATAGAAACTTCTTTCCAAATCAATATTTTCCCATTACTTCATGATTATTTCCCAAATTAAAAAAAAAAATGCAATTATAACCAAATCATACCACCATGTACTTTAGTACTATTATACCAGAAAAAACAAATACATTTTCATGCAGTGTCCTAAGTAGGTAGTAGATGGTTTATAACTCTATTTCTTATAAAAGATTATCTAGGATGCAGTAATACCAGTGTGTGTTTGTTTTCTACAATTGACGGATGAGGTTAAAAATCCAATGAAATATTTGCTTGAGATGGTCCTTTCATAAACTTTTATTGTGCTATTAAATTTAATCACAAACAATAAGAATGATGGAATTTATATTAGATATGAGCAAACAAGACAAGGTGAAAAGCTGCATTGTGTGTTGAAATTCCACATATTATCTACTTTCTAGTCAATTACACAAATATATTTGTTAATCAAACTTAAAATAGACAATGATTAAATATTTAATTTCTAGCTGATATTATTTTCAATTTAGCCTATGGAAATAGGAAATTCTTATTTTAGTAAATGTTAACACTTCTCTGAAGCCATAGTCTATCTTTAATTCCTTATTATATATTAAAATATTCTCTATAGCAGGAAAAATTAATAAATTTTGATCTCCCAACCTTTATCTCCCTTGATTAACTGAGCATTAGTAACATGATGCACAAGCAAAAGTCATTTAGCTAGTGAGTGTGGGGAGGGAAAAAGGATATTTATAGAAATGGAAAGGCTGAGAGTATTTTGATTTGCTGAAGGTTGGTGGAGTATCTAGAAGAGAGTATGTAATCGGCCAGGATGCATTTTACATCATTTAAGAGACATTCACTGAACTGAACTGAACAGAACAGTAGCAAGAACATGCTAAGGCAATGAGGCGTAAAAAAAATGTTAAATGAAATTAAGAAACATAGGATAAGCAGATACTCATATGTATCCGCAAACTGAAACTGACAAATGTCAACAAAATAGAATTTGCAGACAAGCAAATTAGATTACTTACTATGGATCAGTCTGTAGTATTAAAAAATGCAAATGAGAACATTTCAACTCAAATCACTTTGATAATATCAAGTTAACCAGGAATCAGTAAGCTATAGAGTTATATCAAAATATCTCTTACCACCTTCTGCATATGACTATGGCTTGATAACATATGAATGGGACATACTGGAGGGAATTAAAGGAGAGAAAAGACTCTTCATCACCTTCTGTGATGGTGACAGGAGAGTGCTAACAGTGAGGAATGATCCTGTACAAATCTTTTGGGATACCCTACTAACTATTCTAATAATAAAGTATAATCTCAGGTAGTTGTAAACAATGCCTCAAAATCTGGTGTAAAATTATTAAATGCCTGCTTATTGTTTATGTTTTGCTCTGATTCTAGTATCCATTGATTGAGACTCAGGACTGCTTTTGAAGTTAGGCAAGTGCTGTTTGCTTTGATGTCGATAGATGTTCCAAACCTGACTCAGCTCCATAGAGGCAAGGAACAAAGAGAGAATCTGAGTAGAGACTGCAATAAAATAGGTTCTCTGCACATAAGGAAAGTGCAGATATACAGGAGAATATCAGAAATGTGAAAGAAATGTCAAACCAGATAGAACAACTTTTTGATGTAGGTGTCACAGATCAAATTTTTGTTGGGAAAAATGTTGATGAAATGTCTCTGAGTCCTCCAGAAAAAGATATCTGTTCGCTCAGAGATTTATTAATAAAAGTTTCTTTAATATCAACTGTATATATCCAACAAGCTTTCTACAGTTTGACAAACAAATTGCAGGTTTTATAACTTCTCTGGGATCAGGTTATATGGTTCTCTTGAAAATACGTATAAGCACAGTATATTTCAAACTATATTTTTTGGATTTCCTTACAATTATGTAACTCTGTAAAATATCTTTAGTTTTGGTGAGAGATACTTTAGGTGTTTACTCCATACAGCTGTGTTGAGAAGACCACAGCAGCATGTCAAAGCACAAGCTGGAGAACTGGGATGTCCTCATTTCCTTTCTTAATTAATTAGATCCCAGCCTCTCAATATAATCACTCATTGGTCCACCCTCAATTCCTTTGCTCCTCTCTGGCTTCACCATACTTTGCTGGAAAAAGACAAAAACAAATACAAAATAATTTGACTAAATCCTACCTTCTTCTCTGTGCCTGACTGGGTTTCACTTTATTCATGCTGACTGCAGTCACTTTTAATTACTTAGCAACATCTCAGGGAGATGCTTATTCCTACAACGAATGCCACTGCATTTTCTGCTTGTTTACTTCTCACACTTTTAGACAGCTGCTTTGTACCTTCTTCTCCCTCCTTAAAATTTTAATGTCTCCCACCCTCACTCTTATCCAATGAATCGGCTTCCTACTTCATTGAGAAAATGGAAGTGATCAGAAGAGAACTTCTACACTGTTACCAAGTGTATGTTCCTGTTCACGTCTCACAGTGAGGCTGAACAATACTGAAATGATCCATTTGGAGCAGAGAAAGGTTTGTTGCAGGGCCAAGCAAGGAGAACAAGTGTCTCATGCCCCTAAACCCAGAAACCTCCCTGAAAGTCTCCAGTTGAGACTTTTTTAAAGGCCAGATAAGGGAGGGGCAGCTCAGGGTATGTGATCAGCTGTGCACAGTTCTGAGTGGTTGATGGTGATCAGTCCTTAGGTGCCAGAAGTTCTGGGGGCTACGTACTCATGATCAAGTAATTAATTTCTTTCTTTTGATTCTCCTGATCATAAATGGCAGAGGAACTTGGTTTTAATCTCCAATCCTATTTCATCCTTTCCTAAATCTTTCAGGGATTAGGGTATTGTCCACTCTGGCTACTGAAACAGGGCAGAGTCCTACCTCTGTTTGGGACACTACACTGGAAATATTCCTGTGTTCTGACCCTGGATCCAAGTCTTGTACGGTCTGGACCTGGCACATTGAGGGAGACTTGTAGCCAGATAGCCAGTTGTCTACTCTTATCTGAGTAGGTTTTAAATTTTGATGTGTTATTAACGCATATTCAAGAAGAGCTACCAGCTATTAAACTTGTCTCCTTTTTTCTGCTAACATGTGATCTAAAGCAATTTTATTGTCTAAAAATTTAATAGCTACAAAAGGAGACATTGAGGTCATAAGTTTGCAGCTGCCATCAGCTGGCAGACACTGCTTTGAGAATGGCTGGTGGTGTCCCAAGTATGACACAGCTCAGAAAATCCGAGTTCTCAATAATACAGAAATGTGTCTGAAATCATGTCCACAATGGCCACCTAGTTCTACCTTAGATGTCTGAACCACAGCTACTCCATTTTGACTTTCGAATGTGTGAACGAAAACTACTGCAAGCCATATCATTAAAAGAATGCTGAAGCCATCAAGTCATCAGCCACTGCCACCACCACCACAGTGAAGATAAGCCTGCAGCTCGGCCTCTGCAGCCTGAGGGGGCCTAAAATAAGAAAGGACAAGATGCTGGCCCTAGATAGCTAGATGCTTGTCAAAGGAATGATTTCAATAAGCCCAAATGTTTGCTCCCTCCCATACATAGAATAGCGCTAAATTCTTTAACTGGAGATGTCTTGCTTTCTTCAGTTAACAAATAATCTTTTAATATTCTGATTACCTGATCTTTGTTGTAAAATTCCTATATATCCTAGCTCCTCCCCCCTCTCTTGGAGCAGTCCCTCAGAGTGATCTGAGAGGCTATCATCCTGGCTCAAGTCCTCCCGCCAAATAAAACATAACTCTTCAACTTTTAGGCTGTTCATTTATTTCAGTCAACAAATGCATTCTCCTCAGGGCCAAAGCAGATGTACAATGCATGTCTAAAAGGCCAGAAAATAGGCCACTTTGTGGTCAGTAAAGTTCAAGGCAAGACATGCATAAGCCAGAATGACTACCCCATACATCATATGTGCAGATTTTTCCATCATTTTTCCTTTTGATCACAAATCTTTCAATAGAAAGCACTGATTTTCAAAACATCTGTCCCTAGATGCTGGGCTGGTAGCTCCTGCCAGGTTCAGATCATGTCGCTAGGCGCTTTATATTTGCCTTTATATGTATATTTATATGTATATGTTGAGGAAAAAGTAATCAGATATTATGGGGAAACACTTCATAGGTCATAGGTCATACATTTTATCACTTACACCCAATTGTTACACAAGCTTGTGCATGTGCTTTTAGCAATAGATTTAAAGCAGGCATTGTTATACAACATGAGTAGTTATATTCTGTGACAATTCCCTTAGAGAATTCTCTTTCTACCCTGAACAATGGGAGAAGTGTTAAGAGGGAGACAAACATTTGATAAATAGTTCAACTAAAAAACATAGATTAAATGCCAGTAATAGTTCAGACAAAACCAAAAAAAAATTACAACTGTATTCATCAGTTCACTCAATCCTGTACAATTAATTCTTTTTACTAAAAGTTTTATGAAATCAGAGTTTTCATTAGATTTTTTAAATATTTTACCCAACTCAGCATTATCACTTAAAAAAAAAAAAAAGCACTGTACTTGTCAGAAAGTTCCTTCTATGAATCTTTTTGGAGATGAAGCAGTTTTGAAAAGTATCAGCTTAACTGTCTATGAATGACAAAAGACTTTAAAAGACAAGGTCAAAGATCTGATTACAACGTTTTTGACAAAAAAGCTTAATCAAGTTGCTGTGACATACAACATTCTAAGATAACTAGAGTAACTATAGTTATGACTGATAGCATTATACCAACTCGTATCTAAATTTCAGAAACTTTATATAATGTCTAGAACATCTATATTAATAACATGTATCCTACTGTAGAATCTGAATAGGCTTACCACGCATTTAACAAAGCTTCCCATGTAATTTAACATACTAACCAATCCTAGTTTAATAGTTTTCTCTGGGATGCCTCAGGGGCCCTCTGAAGCATCCTTAACTTAGCTGAAGTCAAAAGGACTTTAATCAGAATTTGATAGAAAGCTTGTCAAAAATATCAGTTTCACACAAACTGTTATCAGAAGCATTGTAAGTAAACTTATTCTCTTAACAGAGAGAAACAAAATCTAGTCCTGCACCAGCCTACTGTTAATAGCAAAATCCACTTACCTAATTAAGTTTGATCAAATGCACAGAACTCCTTTTTTAGGGCTCTCTTTCTGCATACTTTCCACAACTTTCTGTATCTGTCATTTGTCCCTTATTTTTTCCCCATCTAGAAACAACCAGTTCTAGGACCAAATCACTTTCTTTCCCTTAACAAAATGTGATTCCATGCTGCATACCTTTTTACTCAAAACATATGTGTTACTTTCCTACTGTACACTGAAATATTTCCCCTATTATTTTCAGTAGCTTTAATTGTGTATTTAAATTAGAATCCTCAACTCTTAAAAATCTTAATTTCCAGTGAATGTTTCCATATCTAATTTTATGTGGGAATCACTTATTCAACTATTCAATAAATTTCTGTCTTTAATTTAGCACAGCTAATATGTCAAGTTACTAAATATCTTGGAGAGATTATTTTATAGACATTTCTAAAACATAACTATTTCTAAAGAGTTCACTAAAAAGCTCTTATCTTATTTGCATTTAATTCACCTATAAGAATTTCATCATACAAGTTATGATTATTTATTATTTCTGCTGACAAACTCTCCAACAGAAACATGAACTTATTGACCTTCAGTAAACCTAGGTACAATAAAGACATGTCTGTACTGATTATACCAACAAGCTTAAGCTAGCTTTAATATCAGCTATCACTTCAATATTAAATATTTTCTAGATCACATGCACCTAAAATTTGTTCTGTCTAGCTTCTCTTATACTCAGAAGTATTTAACTTATAAGCACTTACTTTTAAGTCAGTTAAATAGAGCTCATTCACAAGTTAATGTTTTCATAAAGACAGACAGAACCAGAGTTCTCAGTTTTTCTACTGGGGTTTTAAAAATCTCTCTTTTTTTCTTTTTTTTTCCTTGAGAACACAGGTAGATCATCTACATCTCAATGAGACAGGAAGAGAAATGCAAATTATTCCTCTAACTGCTTTTACAAAACTCAACCATCTTGGCTATTTTCAGGGATTTTTTTTTTTTAAGTTCCCAGATATCCACTTCAGTTTAAAGAAAAAACAGTAATAAACAATATACATATGTGTGTGTGTGTGTATATATAATTTGCTTATATTTATATGCCTCACTTTTAGCAAAACCAGGAAGAGACAGCAGGATTTGGACTCAGGTATTGAGACTCACACACACACACACATACCTGCGATAAAAGCCAAACTGTAAAAGGCCCACTGGATTTAATTGCAGAGCCATTAGGTGCCATTGTTCTCCAGATATCTTGCTGAGCCCACACAGTGTTACAACTTTAAAAAAAAAAAACAAAAAAAAAAAACATTTTCTTTCATTTATGGGAGCATAGCTGAAGATCTCTCAGTTTTGCAAAATATACCCTAGGGCTACTCTAAGATGGAACAGAGCTCTCATCCATACTTAATTATTCAAAGCCAGTGTAATCAAACATCAAACAAACCACAATTCAAAATGGTCTCTCAAGGTCACAGTTCCCTAGTCCCAAAAAGGAAAACTCCAGTGCCCCATCAATCCTAAAGGGAAGAACCCCAAATGATGCCCCATCAGAGACAAAGCTGAGTGAAGGACCAAGGCTGGAAAAGGAAAAGCCCATCCAATGCTCCACCATAGGTATAGCCAACTTAGTAGGGAAGGATTCCCTGCTGTCCACACACGTGAGCCCTGTTACTCACCAAAGACGTCTCAACCAGCCAGTGTGTACACACACACACACACCCCAAAACAGTCCCACAAACAAGAGATCAGACAAGGTATAGCCCAACAATTCCACTTCCACTCTAAACAGATACGCCCAGCTCTCGTAAAAGAATGGACACAGAGTATCTCCCAGCGAGCCCAGAGCATCTCACTTGCCAGCAGGGAAAGAGCCCACATGGAGCGGAGTGAATGCCCAGCCTGTGCAACTTGGAGCGACTTACCTTCAAGAGACACAGACTATAGACTGCAGCTCCACAGCTCTGGAAGTTTCTGCCTCCAAACAGCTTCATGCCTTGGGGCGGCCAGCACCCATCAGGGGGAGTCCCTTCCAGTTCCTGGAGCAAAATGAGCTCTGGCAGCTGCTGGGGACCAGGGAAGGGGCTGCCCTGGTAAGGGTTGACCTGTCACGGGCATAAAGTCTAAGGCTGAATTCTCCCAGATTGCTACCAAAGGCAGATTGCTACCAAAGGTAAGTTTGTGTGCCTCACCCCACACACGATAAGGCCAAACAAACTGAAATATTGGAATTTGGAGCAGAGAAAGCTTTATCGCTGGGCCAAGCTAGGACAATGGGTGGCTTATGCCCATAAACCCCTGAACTCTCTGAAGGGTTTCAGCTGAGCATTTTTAAAGGCCAGCTGAGGGAGGGGCATGTCAGAGTCTGTGATCAGCTGTGCACAATTCTCCAATTGGTTGATGGTGATCAATCCTTAAGTGCCAGAATGTATGGGAGTTACCTGCTCATGCTCATCAAGTAGTTAATTTCTTCAATTTGGTGGTGGTTTTTAGCATCTGAAACACTCAGGAAATTTGCATGATACTATTATCTGGGTACTTCAGAGCTGACTGAGCTACAGCTGAGGATATGCTAGAGGGATCTGTCCTGGGAAGGCCCCCTAGGGTCCTGCTTGGTTACAATACTACTTCCCTGGAACAACTCAGCAACTCCTTGCTCTGTTGGGCATAAATCCCATCGTTCTACAAATAACTCATATATCTATACATGTTCTCAGACTATTTCTCCATTTTTTTCCTCTCTTATGGCCACTCTGGCCACTATTCATTTTCTCCATTCAAGCCTCTCTTGATGTTCTATGAAAACACTAGGCATTTGTGCAGATACCTAAAAGTTTTGCTTAGAAAATTCCCAGATATCAGCATGGTCAAAAGTCTTCTCAGTGAGGCCCTCCCTGGCCATCCTCTTTGCAGCGGACACCTCTAACAGGGACACTGCCTTTCTCTTTGCCCTGTCAGATGTTTCTCCACAGCACTTACCCTCGCTGACCAAGAATATTAAATGAATTCATTTACATACAGCACAGGGTACCTGTCTTGCATCAGGAGCTGAGTATTGGCTGCTATCATCATCATCAATACTATTATTCAAATATACTGCACTTAAAAATTTCATGTCACGCTAAATTCCAATGTAAATCTGATAAAGGCAAGGGTTTTATCTGTTTTGCTCACTTCTGTTTATTACCAAGTGCTTAGGAGCTGGTTCAGTGTATGGTGCATAGTACGGGCTTGACTGATGTTTGTGGAACTATAACTAAATATTTAAACTGCTTCAGGCATGTGATTATTAGTCATTATCTCTCTATCTAATTTATTATTATTTAAATAAGAGAGTCTTATTAAAAATTATTTGAAAATAGCTATTTCCTATTCCAAGTTTTATAAAATGGATGTTTCTATATCTCTTAAAAATTACATATATTTTAAGTATTTAGGTATTGCAGTGAATAGAAATTGCAATCTGCTGCCCCAAGCTTGAAGAGTCAAGTGTTTTATTTCTAATTTTAAAAAAATAACTATGAGATAACTGTTTTTGGAAATGATTTTATCATATTTTAAACAGTGGCTGTTGCAGAGTAGACTCAGAAAATTAATTATTTCAGTCCATTTCTCTGTCTTTCTAAGTCCTATATAATAAATAGCTGGTTTGGAAAGCACTTCACTTTATTTTCATAGACTTGTTTAAAATATTTATGCTTGAATCATACATTCATTATAGCACTAATTATATAGTAATATAGTTAATGATTTAATCATCTGTCTTTTCAATTAGAGTTCAAACTGCCTCAGTCTACAGCATAATGGCTGGAACATAGACGATGTGATCTTTTGTTGAATCAATCACATCTACTCACATCGATCAATCAGTCAGGGTCTTTCCTATGTCATCGACTCAGAAAACTTTTTTACAGTTTCCTGCTTTTCATTTGTGTTCTGAACACTTACTCTCTTATATGAGTGATTTTTCATTAAGAAGAGTTCACTTATCTAGAAAATCACTCCGTATAGGTATAGGTATACTAAATATCCAATTTAAGTATCAAAACTGGAGCATCCACAATGCCATGTCTGTGTGTAAAATATAAACTAGTATACATCCACATTAATATTCATGTATATGATATAGTTACTGTATTAGTAAAAAAAAAAAAAAGGGCTCAATTTGAACTCTGTATGAAACATAGACAACTGAATTTATAGTTCTCATGAAAAACCTTATATGACCATTTGAATTTAAGATTTGAAATTTAAGATTTCTCAGTGTTTTGAAACCTGAGGAAGTTTCCCACTAAATCACAAGTGGATGCAGTAATTTGAACAACTATTCTACCTCTTCCTTTTTTCACATCCCTATTCTACACACTTGCACATGTGTAGACATTCCAGCACATTCCAGGAAGCATGTGAGGCACGACTAGGTGCCTTCACATCACGACAACAGTTTGAGAACCACGGGGACTTGGAGGTGGCCTCTGGTCATGGCCATGGACTTTTCCTCCAGGCCTCAGCTGCTCAGCCTGTGAGGTGGATGTTGGACCCCAGAGATACCAAGTCTCCAACAGAGCATCTGATTGACACGAAGATATTTGTGTCTGTCAGCTTCCCACTCAGCAACCCACAGAATTTCCTCGAATGCAGGATTTTGGTAAAAATTTCAGGATTTTTCTATAGGCATATAAGATTTTCTGGCTGAATTTTTTTTCCTTGAGACAAAAAAAAAATCATAATGTTCTTTTGAGTATTGAGGTTAAATTTTAAAATATCACTTCATGGTAAGGTGTAATCTCTCATTTCACTGCAAAACCTATATCCAAATATGCCTCCTCCTTCAAAATTGATGGCTTAAGACCCACCAAAGCAGACCATAATTTCATTTGGCTTACAACTAGAATTTTTGAATGAACAGAAGTTTCATTGTGACATGCATTCATGACTTTTTCCTAATTAGATATTTAGAGAATAGTCCTGTTAGAAAAAGACCTACTTAAATACATTTATCTTCTAGTGAAAGCAAGTGGAATGTAGAATTTCAAAGAGATTCTTGCATCCAAGAGAACTCATCTAAGAGAAAGTATTCTCTGGTTCCACTCTCAAATAAACATCTTATTATAGCTGTTAAAAAGGAAAAAAAGAAAAGCAGCCCTCTTTAGCTGCTGGATTGCTTTTCTTCATTGCAGCACTGTTCACAATAGTCAAAGTGTGGAAAAAACCTAAGTATCCACCAACAGAAGAAGGTCTAAAGAAAAGGTGAAATATACATACAATGGGATATTCTTCAGTTTTTAAAAAGAAGGATATTCTGCAATGTGTCAACATGGATGAATCTTGAAATTAAGTGAAATAACCCAATCATAGAAAAATAAATACTGCCTGATTCCACCTACATCAGGTATTTAAAATAATCAAATTAGTCAAACTCATAGAATCAGAGAGTGGAGAGGTGTGTGGTGCCAAGGGCTGGGGGTAGGGGGCAGTGGGGCTTACTAGTCAACAGGCAGGAAGCTTCAGTTATGCAAGATGAGTAAATTGTAGAGAGCTGCTGGACAACACTGTGTCTATAGTTACCAATACTATGTTCAGAATTTGTCAAGAGGATAGATCTCATGTTAAGTGTTCTTATTACAATACAAAAACACTTAGAGAAAAAGAAAAGAAGAGCTTCTTCTAGAACTTGACCACATTTGATTACGAGTTACAAGGAAAGGGCCAGGTCAAGACGCTACTGCATCTCTCCCCTTAAATCTTAAATCTTATTTCAGCGGTAAAATCATTTTCTCAAATTTATAGGCATCTGGATATTTACTCACCCAAAAAACTAGAATATCAGAGGTGTCCAGGGTTTGCATATTTAAAATCGCACGAGCACTAGTGTGCTGGAAAAGTGGTACCGAATAACCAAGTGCCAATTCTGCCTCTGCCTTTGGAGTCTTCGCAAAATGTCCTCAATGCAAACTCATGGACAACAGGAAGAAACAAACAGAATACCTTCTGCTCTCAACTGGTTTCTTGGAATGTCTCAGCGAGATAAAATAAAAAACCCACTTATCTTCCTCTGAACTCTCCTCCTTGAGTTCAGTTTAACATGCATCTCTAGGTCACCTCATGCCTAAGTAAGAAACATTCCATGTCCCTAAAAATATGAAGCCTAGGACACATCAAACTATGACACTGTTGTAGATATAAAGATTACTACTAATGCTGTTAAAGTTTAAAAATAACTCTTTAAATCTTTGTGATAAGTTAATTTCATTTATATTTACATAGACAAATAATTTCAAAACTGCTGGAATTCTAAAAATATCTTAGACTTGTTTTTCAAAGAAAGTTTAACTTTTTATGCAGTCATATTTGCACATAGTTAGAGCACAAACATTATCTCAGTTACCAGAATCTGCTAGTTTTTAAACACCTACACATGGATTTTGGTTGCCTGGGATGGTGTTGGGACTCTTTCCAGCCTGTATTTGTTAATTAATATTCTACTTATAGATTTAAAGCCACTGGAAACTAAACAAAAATTATTATATGAAGCAACAAACAAATGTCAAATAAAGTTAATAAAGCAAAATTCCACAAAAATAGTAAAAAAAAAAAAAAAACCCACAAAGAATCAATTTAGATGAAAAGAAGTCAGAAATTTTGTTACAAAAGTCAGAAATGTTATTATAAAAGGAAAACATTGAAGTGATAATAGAGGTCAATTTATCTCAACCACTTTGCATAAAAACATATTTCTTTTTTTGTTTATTTTTAAAATTTCTTATTGAAGTGTAGTTGATTTACAATGTTAGTTTCAGGGGTACAGCAAAGTGATTCAGTTATACATATATATGTATTTTTTTTCTTTTCAGATTCTTTTTCATTATATTACTACAAGAAATTGAATATTGTTTCCTGTGCTTCTATATAGCGGGTCTCCACATAGTAGTGTGTGATGGAATGGGTAATTATTTTAAGCTGCCCCTGTTTACTTGGCCATGAGACAGCCATGAGCCACTTGAATGCAACAGGACCCTCAGAACCAATACTCTTGCTGTGTGAAGGGGTCCAAAGGGGCTGCAAGTGGACAAGATCTCATCAGCTAATGATGGGGTAGTGAGTGCTAGTACATTCCATTTCAGGTACTGCCATGAACTGATTTGTGTGCCCCCATAAACTCACATGTTGAAACTCTAACCCCCAAAGTGACTATACTTGGAGGTGGGGCCTTTGAGAGGTCACTAGTGTTAGATGAAGTCATGAGGGTAAGGTTCTCATGATGGGATTAGAGAGTTTATAAGAAAGGAAGAGTGAGAAATTGATCTTTCTGCCAGATGAGGACACAGTAAGAAGGTGGCTGCCTGCAAGCTAGGAAAAGGGCCCTCACCTCAAGCGAATTGACTAGACTCAATATTGCACTGCCAGCCTCAAGAACTGTGAGAAATATATGTCTATTGTTTAAGCCACCCAATTGGTAGTGTTTTGTTATAGTAGCCTGAGCAGATCTATTTTGAGGGAAGTGTTGGCTCCAAAAGACATGAGTGGTTTTGACCTGGCTTGAATAGGACCTCTTAATGCACTTCCAGTTCCCAAAAGCTGTAGCCAGAGGTATTCCCATCAGAGTGTCTAAGACTAGTTTCCCAGTGCTGAGAGGGGAAAGCCCCATTCCAGTCCAACATTTACATGGGGTCAAGAGATCACTGGAAACCCTGAGCTATACCCATGCGGGTCCTTTGGAACCATGAAGTATATAACCCAGCTCCTACTGTATGTGCTTCTCTACTTCTTTGCGGCACATCTGCCCATAATGCCTGCCCATATTACCTGGACCTTTCTGTGTCCTATAGCTAGTTACTCTCACTGTTACCTGCATCTGCAGTCTGACGGCTTTCTTTCTTTTTTTGCCCCTGGAGTCTTATAAAGTCACTGTGACTCCCACATGTTAAGACCTTTAATACAAAGAAAAAGGCCTTTAATACAAAGAATATGAAAAAGTTCTAGTTTAGAGTGCGTAATCTTTTAGGAGACATAGTCGGTGTTAGAAATAAGAGCACAATTAAAAAAAAAACTACATACCACTATATTATATCTTTCTATAGTGCTTAACCATCTGAGATGAATAAATTACTCCTAAGAAGTAGAAAATAGATAGTTTTACTTATGTAAGAAAGTAAAGTAAGCAGACCCAACATTTGAATTTACCTGTTGAATCTGAATAGTATAAATTACCCAGGTTATTTTTCTTTTAAAGTATGAGTCTTGAAATCCTTTTTATGCTATAATTCAAACTGAAGTCAAAGTTTCATCATGCCAGATGAGAAACTATTTCATAAAATGTCACTCACTAATCTCATACCAACCTCCTATTGCTATTTTCTAAGATTCTTTATTTAGGTTCCACAACTTGCAATGATTTCATCAGGGGAGGTGAAAAGCAAAGATGGCCACATTTAGTGAGGTCCTACTTGCAAATGCTGTTCTCTGCAGATAACATATTACCATATTCTCTGTCTATAATACAAAGTATTAGCTCATATAGGAATGTGATTTTAAATAAATCTGATTATAACTTCACAAACTAATGAATTGCTTAGAACAGTCCCCACTCTTTTAAATCAAATCAGAGGATAGCATTTAAATTATCAGACATAACATAAATGAATACACTGGTGCATGGAAATAATAAAAACAAACCTATTCTTATGTTTTCTTTCTTTCTTTCCCTTCCTCCCTTCCTTGCTTCCTTTCTTCCTTCCTTTCTCCCTCCCTTTCTTTCTTTCTTCCTTTCTTTTTAAATTTTCTGGAGTAATTTAAAGCACCTACCATTGAATCTTTAGTCTTCACATTTATGAGAACCATCTCTTAATGTTGGCTGCTAAGTAAAGAAATAATCTTTGTCAGTATTTCAGGACCCTACAATGATCTAGAAATTACAACAGAATTTAAAATTGGATTTTGCAACACATATAATGGGATCTATAACAAATCAAGCACACTTTACAAAACCTATTGATGCAATCAAATGACGTAAATTGACACAATTCTCTTTTCCCTTTCTTTTTTGCTAATGTCAGGCAAGAGGCATGTCTCAATATATTCATATGACCTGTGTTTCCAGTAGTGAAAAAAAGTTTCATTTTAGTAAGTCCCTCCTGCTTCTCTCCCTTATGCCCTAAATTCCATTGTAAAGATTTTATTTATTTATTAATTCATTCATTCATTCATTTATTGTTTTCCCATTTTGTCTTTAAGTTCTAGTTTCACTGCATCAAAATCAATGTTATCTGTACTGCTTTCTTTTGGAGATTTATTGAGAATTTCTCCGTGGTCAGTTTTTGTGGGATCTTTTTTCAGCTGTATTCAAATATAATTAACATATAACATTTTGTAAGTTTAAAGTATACAGCATAATGATTTGCTATATATATATATATATATTCCAAATGCTTACCACAGTAAGGTCAGTTAACACATCTATCACCTCACATAGTCACAATTTGTATGGTGTGCGTGTGCGTGTGTGTGTGAGAGAGAGAGAGAGAACTGTTAAAAATCTACTGATGGTGACGTTTATTTCAATGCATATATATTTTTAAAACATGTTAGAAACCATTGAGTTTCTCAAAAAAAAAAGAGGTATAAGACAGGAAAAGAGGAAAAAAAGAAGTAATGAAAGTAAATTAAAAGTAGTGAAAATAGCAAGGTGATAAACTTACCATCTAAAACTGATTGTGTAAATGGGCTAATGCAGAGGTTTTTAGATGGGATTTTAAAAAAATACTCATCTCTATGTTCTCTATAAGAGATGTATTTTAAATGTAAAAATAGACCTAGGTTAAAAGTAAATAGAAATATTTGTACCATACAAACAGGAAGCATAAGAACATTAATATCAGATGAAGCAGATTTTATATGAGGAGTACTGCAGGAAATAAAGAGAGAATTTCCTAATGATTAGACAATTTGTCAGGAGGTAAAAAGAGTCTCAATACATATATGTATATATACATATATATACCCAATTATAGCTTTATATTACACACAGCAAAGACTAGTGAAACTGAAAGAAGAAACACAAATTGTCATAAGTGAAGGTTTTAACATCCCTCTCTCAGAAATTTGTGAATTTGAACAATACAAACCACCTTGACCTGATATTTATTGCATATTACATCCAAGAGCTGCAGACTGCACAGTCTTTGTCACGTGCACCTGAAACATTAACCAAGCAGATCATATGCTTGAAGATAAACACAAACACCAATGCATTTAAAGAAATGAAACAACACCAAGATATCTGTAATCTCCCCCAATATTCAGAAATTAAAAAAAAAAACAAACTACTAAATGACCCATGAAAAAATAAAAGACCCAAAACCCAAGGAAGGAAATCATAAAGAAAATCAGAAACGATAACAAAAATGTCTCAAAATGTGTGAAATACAGTAAAGGAGTGCTTAGATGAAGGTGTACAGCGTTAAATTACGACATTAAAGGGAACATATTTAAACTCAATTATGTAGGTTTTCACCTTAAGAAGCTGAAAAAGGAAAAAAAAAAAAATCTAAGCATAAAGTGCCATAAGGAAGGAAACAATAATTATATAGTACACTACTAACAATAATTATAATAATATAATAATGATAATAGTAGAATCTGTGAAATAAAACCCCACAAACAAGAAGTAAAATATGAAACCAAAGGTGTTTCTTCGACGAGGTCAATAAAATGGATTAACTTCTACATACATTAAATTAAGAAAATAAGAGATAAAATGAATACAAATTTAGCATTCTGATTTTTTTTCCTACCTGGCCTAGCACTAGCAATTTAAATCCAGGTTTCCACTAATACTTAGTCAGCAGTAAAATCAAGATGTCTTCTTTTCAGCAGACCTGGTTCGATTAGCCAAAGAATGTCCCTCATCTCTAAAACCTGCTTGCTAAGGACCCAGGGGCCTGTGCACATAATCTAGACCTGGGAAAGCCCGTTCTTCATTTCTTAGGCCTCAAAAGCCACACACATGTGTATAAAAGCAAACACTACCTTGAAGGGGTGGGAGAAGTTTGGCGAGCTACCTATTAAAGTCCCTACTGTTTTATCATTAGGAAATTTCTCTCTTTACCTCCTATAATATTCCTTGTATGAAATCTACTTCACCTGATACTAAGAGTGACACTAGTGTTAAGTGAACGTTCTTATATATTGCAGTCCTGATTTAAACAGACATAACCAGCCATTCACAAATAAACTCTAGACCCTGAAGATTCAAAGAGAAATATATACTCTATGCAAGAAAGAGAACAAGAAGAAGAAAGAGGTGAATTTCAAAATGTCACTATTCTCAGGTACCTACTCACAGGACCAAAAAAATTAACATGGCATAAGATAGAGCTGTTCCCTAAAGTTGTAGAAATCTGAAAAGGGGGGTGCTGGGCTGGCTTTCCACACTTTGGAATCTTGCCTTGGTTTAGCAGAAGAATTAAAAGAAATGTTTTTACACTTCAAAATTGTGTGGCATATGATACAACTTGCTCTATATTTCTAGAAAAAAGTAGATCCCCAGAGATTGTTGCTTTTAGTGAGAAAACTGTAAACTAAATGCTTCTAGGGAATTTCTTTCTTTACAGTTATCTCATTAGTAGCTAACAAGTGACAAGAGGGACTGTATGAATTCCTGAAATTGTGGTCCCGATATATCCACAGACATCTATGTATACTTAAAGTGAACAAGGGTATTAGTTCAGTAATTCAAGCTTTAAGTGATAGTAATTGATTCTCTGAAATAATATTTCTTTTGTTTTATAACTCACTTCAAATGTTATTTCTTTATAAGTAAATATATCTAAGTAATACATCCAGTTACTAATTATGGTGCAGTGTTACTATAGATGCATGTTGATGTCTTGCCTGGCCCAGGGCTTGTTATTTTTTATATCTGCAAACTAGAGCAATTTAAACTTCAATTTCAGGCCCATGCACATTTCTGGGTCTCACCTTTGAAAAATGAAGATGAATAACTAGAGAACTCCTAAGAATACATTCAAAATTTAGGTAAATATGACGCTGCTATCTTTGCCCTGTATTTGTAACTCGATTCAAAACTGACATTTCTTTTTTGTTTGTTTGTTTCTAAGCAGTATTTAATTTTTTATCCCAGTTTTAGAACCTTACTCTTAATAGACTCTTGTATTTTTCTCTCATCTTAAGACTATGTCTCAAATCCGTACTTCTTGGTCTAATTTCCCCTGAGAAAGAAGCCTCTCCTTATGTCCATTCTTAGTCCTTCTGGGACTATTTCTTCATGCTGGTCACTGAGTTTGGATCTCCATCCCTTGCTTCTAAAGCTCATTGCCTATATGATCAGCCTTCTTCATCTGCACCTAATTCCTTTTTTCAGGTACCTTGCTTTTGATCTCTGCCATATCACCTGAAGCCTCTGCATTTTCATTGCTTTGGCATCTCCTGAAGTGTCTTCTCCTACCCTGTATACACCCAACTCATCCTCATACTTGTGTTAAGTCACCAATTCTACATTGTTATTTTGTAGTTTCTGGAGTTACCAATAATTTTTTATCCTCTAGCTGACCTTTCCCTAGTTTGGTGATGTTTTTATTAATCATTTATTTTATTACATTTACTTGTCCTTTCCTAGATAAGAGCCCAATCTTCTAAACTGTGTTCTGTAACCTAAGGCACACATTTTATTTAGCACTATAATTCCTAGTCTCTGTATCAGGAAGGATAAATAATAATCAAAGAAAATGAATTGACAAAATAAACCCTTACTTCAGAGATTAAATATAACCCTGGAGTTCATTTATCATTTTTTTAAGGTGTGAATTATCAGTTAAATAAATGAATAAAATACTTTTTCTGTAACTATGGTAGCATTGTTTCAATATGAAAAAAATAAAATGGAAAAATAAGTATTTACTGAGATACATGTTAAACTGTGCTGATACAAATAATTATACTTTAAAAATTATTGATCTCCATTTGTGATTACATTAGTTTATTAAATATAATCTTTACATCTCTAATTTTATAAAATTAAGTGAAATTAATTCTACAATATTGTGTCAAATGACAGAAAATGAGTTTAATTTCTCATTATTTTTATAACTATTCTTTAACAAACTGAACTTCTTCCCTTGATTCTAAATCAAGAAAGTGTTTAGAATTTAGTTATCTTTCCAGGGGCAGAAAAATTCTATGAACAGTTATTGCACATTTTCATGCAAAAGAAAACCTATGCAGTTCATTAACCAGTAAGTATTACTTTTAAGTACTATTTCTCACTCTGAAAGAAGAACGTAGAATGACTTGTCATTCTTAAACAAAACTGGTTCTCAAAGTGAGATTCCCAAAACAGCAGCATCAGCATCAATTGGGCACTTGATAGACAAGTCCTGTAGCTCCATCACGGACCTGAAAATCAGAGATGCTTTGTCTTAAACCCTCCAGGTGATTCTGAATTTGAAAACCAATGTACTGGAAAAACTAATTAAGAGTAATAGTGAGATCTTAAAAAGAGATAAGGTTACAAAGACATTTCTTATACACTGAGAAACTTATTCAATACCACAAGGAAATTATATTTTCATAATAATAATATATGACTTGAACTTCCTATGCTATTTCTAGAGTTTTAAAACTATATAAATAATTAATGAATGTGACTTTAATTGAACAGAGACAATATGTTTTGCTATTTAGGTTCAGATTATATACCAAAGATATACTTTAATCATGATTAAGTCAAAAGGAAAATTGTATTATAATTTATAGGATGTGCTACAAATATTTTTCAAAAGATTTAAAATGAATGCCCCTGGGACTTGTCTACAAAATGTGAGATGCATTTTATTTCATGTGTTTTTTAAAGTTTTTATTCCATTAAGTGATCATAAGTAGCAAGGGAAAACAATAATAACATAAATAAACTTTTTAAATCTTTACATTTTGCAGGGTTATGTGCTTATCTATATTAAAAAGATTTAAATAGAGACAAACTTTCATCAAGAAGATCTAGTATGTAGACCCTGGATAAAGAAAATATAAAAATGTCTCTCAAATATATGAAAACATGTGCAAACTCATTATAGTTAGAAGCATAAAAAGTAAAACAGCATTGAGATACCATCTATATATATCACTGTCAAAGGTTAAAAATTAGTGAGGCTGTTGGGGAATAGATTCTCTCATACATTGCTGGTGGGAATGCAATCTGGTACAACCCTTCCGGGAGAAAATTTGATAATACCTAACAAAACTTAACCTGCATATGCACTTACATTTCAACCCACAAAACCCTACTTCCAGGCATCAACTTGGAAGATACAACACCCAGAATACCAATATACAAATACATAAAATTATTACATATCATAATGTATTCAATTGCTCTTCCATGTAGGGACACATAGGTTGTTTCCAGTATTTCTATGTTATAACAATAAACTATATAGTACATTCATAAAATGAAGAACTGTGCATCATAAAACAAATAACTGATTTTATATGTTGATTTTGTATCCTGCAATTTTACTAAATTTGTTTTTAATATTAAATGGTTATTTTGTAGATTCTTTGGGGTTTTTCATATATGACATCATGTTGTCTGAGAACAGAAATGAGTTTACATCTTTCTTTACAATTTGGATGCCGTTATTTCTTCTTCTTATCTAAATGCCCTGGTTAGGTCTTTCAGTAGTATGTTAAATAGAGGTGGTGAAAGTGGACATCTTTGCCTTGTTCCTGATTTTAGAGAAAGTGTTTTCAGTTTTTTCCCATTGAATATGATCTTAGCTGTGAGTGTTTCATGTGTGGCCTTTATTATGTTGAAGTAGTTCCCTTCTGTACCTAATTTGTTGAAAGTTTTTATCATGAAAGGGTGTTTAATGTTGTTGAATGCTTTTTCTCTGTCTATTGAGATCATGTGATTTTTATTCTTTATTCTGTTGATGTGATCTATCACATTAATTTTTTAAAATAGTGAAACATCCTTGCATAAATGCTCCTTAGTCATTGTGTATGATGCTTTCAATGTGCTGTTGTATGTGGTTTGCTAGTACTTTGTTGAGGAGTTTTGTATCTATATTCATCAGGGATATTGGCTTGTGGTTTTCTTGTGGTGTCTTTGTCTGATTTTGGTGTCAGGGTTAATGTTGGTCTTATAAAATGAGTTTTGAGATGTTTCTACCTCTTCAATTTTTTGGAGGTGAAAGATACATGTGTTCATGGATTGGAAGATTTAACTATTGTTAAAATGTGCACACTACCCAAAGTAATCTATAGATTAGTGCAATGTCAATCAAAATTCCACAGACATTTTTACAGAAATAGAAAACACAATTCTACAATTTATCTACAACCATAAAAGATTATGAATAGCCCAATCCAGTTCTAAGAGAAAAGAACAAAGATGGAGACATCACACTTTCTGGTTTCTAAATATATTATAAAGCTATAGAAATCTAAACAAAATGTAACTGGCATAAAGATAGGCATATTAACCGATGGAACAGAATAAATAGCCCAGAGGTAAATCCAGGCATCTATGGTCAATTGATCTTCAACAAATGGTGCTGTGAATTCTGGAAATCCACTGTCACAAGAATGAAATTGGACCTTTATCTTACACAAAAATCAACTCAAAATGGATTAAATATAGGACCTGAAGCTACAAAACTCTCAAAAGACATAGGGAGGGATAGCTTCATGACATTGGTCTTGGCAATGATTTCTTGGATCTGACACCCAAAACACAGGCAACAAAAATAAAAGTCAACACATGGGACTGTATCAAACTTAAAAGCTTCTACATGAAATGAACAATCAGCATTGTGAAAAGGCAAATATGGAATGTGAGAAAATTTTGTAAACCATATATTTGATAAAGGGTTAATATCCAAAATATAAAAGGAACTCATGTAACTCAATAACAACAATGACAAAAACCTAATAACTCACTTAAAAGTAGGCTGAGGACTTGCATAGACATTTTTCCAGAGAAGACATACAAATTTCTAACAGTTATATTTAAAAATACACATCATTACTAATTATCAGGGAAATGCAAATCAAAACCATAGTGAAAGATCACCTCACACCTGTCAGGATGGCTCTTATCACAAAAACAAAACAAAAGACAACAATTGTTGGCGAGGATGTGGAGAAATTGAAACCCTTGCACACACTTGATAGGAATGCAAAAAAACAGCCACTTTGAAAGACAGCATGGAGTTTCCTCAAAAAATTAAAGATGGAATATTTAATCCAGCAATTTTGCTTCTGGGTATATATTCAAAAGAATTGAAATCAGAATCTCAAAGAGATATTAGCACTCTCATGTTCATTGCAGCACTATTCACAATAGCCAAGATGTGGAAACAACTTAAACAACACGTGAATGGATAAAGAAAATGTTGTGAAAAAAAAAATGCTGTGTACACATACGGTGGAAAACTATCCAGCTTTAGAAGAGAAAGAACTTGGACAACATATGACAGCATGGATGGACCTGGAGGATATCATACTCAGTGAAACAAACCAGACACAGCAAGTACTGCATCAGTCCACTCTTATGAGGTATCTAAAATAGTCACATTCATAAAATCAGTGACTAGAATAGAGGTTACCAGGGCGTGGGAGGTAGTACAAAATGGAGTTATTAATTAGGAGGCACAGCATTTCTGTTAAGATGACTAAGCTCTAGAGATCTGCTGTACAATATTGTACCTACAGTGAAAAATAATGTTTTGTACACTTAAAGTTTGCTGAGGATAGATCTCCATCAGTGTTCTTACCACAGTAAAATAAAATAAAATAATACAGTAAAATCAGAACTGACAAAGATTGTTGTATTCATATTCCTATATAAAGCATAGAATTTTAAATAAAATATCTATGAAGATTTGTATGAATTATGTAGAGATTTGGATGACAGTAGAAATACTTATATTAATGTGTATGTGCCTACATATGTAAGATTTTGATATAGTCATACAATAGTAGGATTGCGAGGGATCACAAATGTAAGTTATTCACTAAAGGTGAGAAGCTTACTGACTTAATGCTACACACACAGTTCATGGCAGAGTTGGAACTAGAATAGGCCTTCTATCCTGATCAGGGCTGTGTGCTGCCAGGCAGTTAAAAACAACTAAATTATACATATTACTCAAGCATCAAAAGACGATGGTTCATATAATGTGATAGATGTTTTTAATGCTTTCCATTTCTAATTATGTAAATCAAGGAAAATGCCATATTCAAATTTATACAGTATGGAAAATATGCCTGTCATAAAAATTTGTTTAAAAAAAAAAAGAAAATAAAAAGGAACAAATTCTGGTTGCCATTTCAATGCCCTAGTCATTCACTTTAGAAAATATGCTGAGTTATTAAAATTTGAGTTTAGAATGCATAGATTTTTCTGTTTTAGTGTGATTTCATTTTTAAATCTTTAATTTAAATTTAAGAAATCCTACTTTGTTAGGAATTTCTGTAAATATTTTCCCTCAGGGGCACTGTAAATGTGTGTCATTTTATAGGAAGTAAATTTAAATATCATGAGATCTTTCCCATTTATACACACATAGATCAGTTATGTACACAATGCTTATTATTTATAGTAAATTAGTTATTCAAGCCTTTTAAAAAGTTGCATTTACTGCTGTTTCTATTTTTTTTAATTTAGCTTTACTGTATTTCATTGAACTTTGGTCACTGTTTATCATCAAGGAAATTATATTTCTCTCCATTGCTTACATCTCTAAAAGTTCTAAAAATCCACGTGGGTTTTCATTACTAAATTGATTTTTTCTCTGAGTTATAAGACATTTTTAATTGCACCACTTTGTTGGATATCTTTTAGACTTTATTTTGACCAATACATGGTGAAAATTGGATTAAATATTTTGAAGAACATTAGACAGAGCTAATGTTCTCAGAAAAGCTTCAAAAATTGCTTCTCCTGGAAAAATGACTAATATTGTATTCAAAATTCTACGGCTTCATTACAGAATAAAATTGACATTTTCCTGTAACCGTATGCTATTCTATTTACCGGTTACCTGAGTCTCCATTTATAGGAACTTACTAATCATAAATCAAATGAAGGCATTCACTTTGCTTCATTTTCTTCTGTCTTTGCTTTCTCTGATTACCAAGGCCCAGAGACAGACAGGGAGCTGCCAGCGGCTCTGGCCGCCTTGACTGACTGGAGCTGTGTCTGAACTGGCTGTAGTGCTCAGTGGGGAGTATGTGTTCCTACAAACTTTCTGAAATATTAATACACAAAATTGTACTGAGGTTTCTGATAGCAAAAGACTGGCTGCTCTGCGGTTTTCTGATTAGGGTTCTATCGGTAATTCCGAGAAGTCAATGGCGCCTAAATGGGTTAAGTCTAATGAGGTTTGGAAAGCTGATAGCATAATTTAAGACGACTTTCAATCTCAAAGCTGCAGACCTGGCTGACCCCAGCAAATTAGAGTGTTTGTTAATTCTCTGCTATAGACATCTTCTAGTCAACCAAAACCAGATATATTAAGTGAAAAAATTGAGTTGTGGTCTGAGAAACGTTCCTGGGTGCATTTTGACAGATCTTCTGATGACAGTTTTTTTGTTAAGGCATTTGATACTTCCTAATTTTTTAGGGCATGAAATCAATAAACACACACACATGCACGGTCACACAGTTGTACTAATTCTTGCTGAAGAAACATAATCACCTTAAGACTTAATCATTACAATCTTACACAATACGCTTTTTATGGGAAATCAAAAATCAACTTAAAGAATCTCAGACAGAAGGAAAAGACAAAACCACAAACTTTCCCTGAAAAAAACAAGCAGAAAAACAAATTAAACTAATGAACAAAAAACTCCCAAACAGTATGTTTAAAATCTGTAAATTAAGAATATGAAAAAAGGCTGTGATTTTAAATTTATTAAAATACATTATTTACAGATTCTGTGTTTTTAAAGAACTAGTGGCAAAAATAGCAGTGCTTTAGAAGGAACATTCCTACATGCATTAAATATTATAGATAAAAATATATAATCTCAAGGATAGAAATGATATGAAATACATTTTAGAAATAATAGTTTGAGGTATTCATAATTTCTTTACAGCTTGAGTCAGTTATTTATAAATATATAACCATGACAGAAATATGAGACACTGGACAAAATCTTACATTTAGAAACTTCTTTTGAGGTTAAGATTTCTCACTCTTTTATAATCATGGGTTTTCCTGAACTGTAGAAAGTATTTTCTCTCACTTTTCTATTCTTTTTTGTAAGTTTGTTTAGAGATCTGGATTACTTTATATCATGCAAACCTTGCACATGAATTCCAGTAAATCAGAATTAGTAACAGTTTTAAACTGACTAAGCATAAGTCTCTTTGAACAAGCTAATGGTGCAAATATTATGAAGGAAATATTAATTATTTAAAATAATTGTTTTCTCATTTAAAAGTGTGTAATTCAGTGTGTATCAAAAAGTGTTTTCCCTTCAGCTAATTGAAATTGTAGCTTCCTTTAAATTTCAACATTTTAAATAATTTGTTTTCTTCTTTAATATATTTACATTTTATCAATTAAAGCATCTTTACAAAAACTTTAGTATCCTATGATGAATATTTTGTTCAAAATAAGTAAAAAAAATTAAAAATAAGTATTAGAAAAGAAGAAAAAATTATAAAATGTTTGTTATTTTAGAATAATAGGTTTTAAAAAATAATTCCCAACATATTAAAGCCAAGCATTAATTAACATTTTACTTCTAGGGACTTGATATTCAGTTAAAGCTATTTGTGTTTTTTAATTTGGGATGAGGTGGTTGCCTGTAGCTCTCCAAAAAGCAAAAAACTCCTTCTAGTAAGCATGAAATACTGAAAACTTCTTAATTAAAATACTGTGGTATAAAATACACCAAACACATTTAAGATTATTTTTAAACAAATATACAAAATTTCATGTTCTTAAATATCTGCTGTATTTCAAATCAATCACTGTGGATGGTTCCATATGTATTTCACAATGCAGGTGATTCTCTAAAAGTTTTTATATTCTTTTAGAATTTGCTCCCAGTCTGACTGTAAAGCACCTAAACATTTAAAATCATTGTGACAGTCCTTGATTTCGCCTGAAAGCCTTTTACTAAGCTATGTCACTTGTACTTGATCATTTCTAAAATCAACTAACCAACAAACAAAATCTAAATTCTCTTTTAAGAATTACAGACTTTGGAGATAATTCCAAGAAGGCAACAAATTAGTTTAAATAAAGCTAATTTCATTAGAAGATGGATTATCAATTTAGATGGGGATAATATATTTGATTGAAGTGGTCATTTGAATTTTTAACTCATGGACACTGCTACTTACAATATGAAATTGCCTTCTGAAAACATTTAAGCATTCTGCAGCTTAGTGTAAAATAAAAGTCATGATGATTTATATTATTGCAAAATAATTCCAGGAATTAATTTTATAAATAACATTTCTTAAAATAAATATGGCCTTGTTAATTACAATGGGAAAATGGGACAGGTCTTCTCTGACTCTTGACTATGCTTAAGAAATATTTGAAGAAATGGTGTGTAAAAATTCTTAATCTAGTCATCTTCGCATAGACTTTCATATGATGGTTTTACATAAATTTCATATGTAGTTATTTAAATATTTATTTGCTTATCCACTGCTTTTGAGCAATAGTATTTATAAATGGCTAAGAGTTAAGTTAAACCGGTTTGTAGGGACAGAAGTGGGCTGACGGAGTGAAAACCACTTTGGATCTATAATCTTGCCTAGGTCATTAACCAACATCTCTATAGAACACTTTTCAGAAAGAAAGGGAGACGGCTGCTGTCGTCTTTCCTCTCCATTTATTTTTTATGGTGGTTTATTCACAGATGATGTGGGCAGACTGTGTACACAGAGAAAGCATGGGTAATTTACAAGCAGATGTGACCCTCAGTTGGCTAGGATATTCAAAGTGCTCTAAGGAATTAAGAAGAAAGTAGGTCACTTGAATCATAAACATTTTTAGCACTGACTTCATTAAGTGAAGGTAATATGGACTTGTTCGAAAAGCGAAGGGGAAAATTGGCTTCAAATAGGATAAGGAAGAAAGTTAAACAAAACAGAATTATTAAACCATCCCAGTTTCCACACCTCTATGAACGTCAGTAGGAGGTCTGCTTCTGACAGTGCACAGACCAGCAGGAGAGTTTACTAATGAAAGACAAGATACATGTGTTGACATAGCATTAAATGACTGGTTTGTCACTCCCCCAGGATGTGAACTGTGGATTCTCTGCATAGTAGCACGAACTAACTGCTTTTATCCTTTTGTTTCCTTAATTTTAACTTCTCACACAAATTAGCAGCTTTTTGTTTGCCATTTGCATGTTTATTTCATGTCATGCATGGTTAAAATGAAAATTGGCCTACTAGTTATGATGCGTTGAAGTTTGGAACTTTTTCAAAGACCCACAGGATGATTTAATGAGTGTGGGGTGTAATTCTCTTCTTTAAGTCAAATTCAGTAGAAGTTTTCTACATTCAAAACCACAAGAATGTATTGTGTATGATATAAACTGAGAATACTCAATATATAGAGATGGTTTTATGTCTTCCATGTCTTAAAAAAAATACAATGATTGGTTTCTCATGGATTTTCACTCCTGCCTGGAAATTACTCAGAGAAATTTCTGAGTTAGAACACTGCAGATCTATGGCATCCTGTCCCTGATTATGAACAGTAACAGGACCTAAAAAGATCAAAGCTCAAGTTTTCCTTTGAAAAAGACACTGTTGTTAAAAAAAAAACAGAAACAAAAACAAAAACACAATTTTCTCTTTGTTACCACCATGGGAGATATCCATAGGCTAGAGAGCTCACATTGTCATTCGGGCTTTTTAAAGTCAATTTTTCAGGGTGCACGAATAATCAGACTAAAGCACGTTCTCCTGAGAGGCCTGCAATTTAGTGAACTTTAGCAGAAACATTACCAGGTGGACACCAGCGGCCAGGAAAGAGGACCTGTAACCAGGTAAAACAAAAAGCAGGGAATCTATTGATCCTCCAGTTTTTCTTTTGTTATTGACAGCACAAGAATTACAACTGTTACACTGCCAAGTACTTCTAATTAAGAGATGAACACAAAGATCATTTACATGAAGAAACTGACCTAATTTGCTGTTATCAATGTTTGCATATTTTTCGCAGGCTGAGATTGATTTGAGTTCATCAATCTTGGTTTGACAATTACTGGCAAGTGGCACTTTTCCCCCCAGAAAATTAGCACTGTGTTCTTAATCTAACTGAGGATGTGCTCAAATACCTTGGTTTAGAAATATAATACTTATAAATTCCAACACTTCTATATTCTATATGTAATTTTGTTAAAGTAAGAAACTTTGATCAGTTGGAAGAGAATTAAATTTTTAAAAAATATTCAAGTTGAATAATATTTAAAAACATTATAGTGTTCACTTACTGAAAATCAAGTTTCTAGAAACAAGTCTGATAACTTTATTTGAAAATTAATATTTTTATCTACAGCAGGGCTAATAATTACTCATACTAATTTTGTTAAACAGCATTAAAAACTGCAGTAAAAATATGAATGGAAATGATTCCTCCCTCAAATATATAGATACAGGTAACAGATTCCATTTAAGGAAGCATAACAATAGTTTTAAAAAAGTAAGTAGCATCTGATTTAAACAATATTAAACTAGATCAACCTATTTCTGTGCCTAATCTTGTCACTTATATTAATTTCAAACAATATATTAAATATATAGCATTTGCTGAGCAAGACAATGTGTAAAGTGCTGTGGGAAGTTCAGGTATAAATCACATTAAAAAAAATCAGCATTTACCTAAGGATAAGGCTCTATTATGTGTAACATTTATTTAGAGGGTAAGACCATGGATTCTATAGAGACAGAAGAAGTTTGAATTTGAGACTGATTAGTGTCAAAATTTCAATTTGGAAAATTGACAATAAGTGATAACACTCTGAATTCCTGTAAGTGTCCTCTAGGTGTAATAAAATAATATCTCACTTTTCTAACTTTTCCTCAAGAATCTCTTCTCATTCTTTATATGCTGCTCAAATGTCTTATTGGCTGTGAAGTTCATCTTAACTTCTCTAGATTGTTTTTCCATTTTTCTTCTTCTATGATACAACTTGCCATATCTAACCATTTGAACACACTTTTTAAAATATAAAAAATACACATTTTTATCCCAGACACCTAGGATATCAGAAAGATTACACAGAACAATTAACTTATTTTTTAACCCTCAACTACAGAGTGAAGTTTTTGAAGTATCCGTAAGGGCTTTCTTCTCTTTTCTTTTCCATCTTTTTCTCTCTTCCCTTCCCTCCTGTCCTTTCCTTCCATATGTTTTATTCTAATTTTTTTTTTTTTTGCTCTTCCTTGATCACCAATCCTACTCTTTTCCTTTCCCCCATAGACTCTTATTATATGTTAATAAATGTCCTTGAATGTATATGCATATTTGAAAAACTACATGAAGTATGCATATTACATTAAGCAAATAACATCATACTAGACATTATTCTCTTCATTTTTACTCAGTACTGTTTTAATTTTTAAAGTTTGAACCATGTTGCTGCATATGCTTTAAGGTTACTCTTTTGACTGCTGGGTTTTACTACCCAATAGCATCCGTGATACCAGTTACCATCTTGCTAGAGATTATCTGATAGCTATTACATTGTGGCAACTCTTTAGTATTCAACTAATGCTATAATAAAAAACCCTTGTAATATGTCCCCTCAGAGACCTATAGTCAAGTTTTTCTAGAATGAATACCAGGTTTGGGTTGCTGAATCACCAAGCATAATATATCATTTCACTAAGTGACCACTGGGTATTATGATTGTTTTCCCACACCTTCACGTGACCTACTCAGATATACAGAGTTTAAAACAGGGATTTTTTTCCTCAGAAACTCTTCTCATGTATCCAGAAATTTTAATGACAACATTCTAATTTTTTTTTAACAAAGTTGTAAAATTTAATTTAGCATTTCCTAACATACAGTTTTTGAAAGCACTAACCTAAAAGATATTACTCAAAATATATCTTCTATAGCCAGATAAATTTGTAATATGCCATACATCATACATGCTACTCACATTATTATTAATCAAAATAGCATGTTAAAGGAATTGGGAGGTTCTGCAATAAGAAAAGCTTTCTGACTTGGTTAACAACACTCGTCCTGACATGTATAATACCTTGATTGGGTCAACATTTTGGTTTTTGCAATCCTTTTCCCTCAATAGTCTAGAATTCTTTCTTCTATATTTGTTATAAATAGAGCAATTGATATAAAGTAAATATTTTTGCCCTTATAAGTAACTCTTTATGTCTGGATTCTTGAAAGAGATAGGATTTTTGATAAAATGATTCTAATCCCAGGCTGAGTATGGCTTATGTGTACCAGTAAAGCAGTTTCACTGTTTTCACTGGCATTCGCTCCTATTGGTTGGAGCCTGGGTACAATCAGTTATTACTCATTTTGAATATTAACCTGTTGAGATCTGTTGAGGTCTTTTGTTACTAGACTTACGTGGAACTACCTGAAAACCTTCTGTTTACACGTTCAAGTTTGCTGAGTTATGTGCTATTCTAACTTTCTTACTGTCTTTGCTAGTTCTCCATGCATTTGTTCTTCAAGTACAATGATTCGTATATGCAATCTTTACATCTTGACATCTTCTGAATCTACCTATTATGTCATTTATATTTTATTTCATTTGGATATTTCATGAACTATCACTCTTTTCTTGTTTTATGCTTTAAAATTTGTATTCTGTTGATCTTCTAAGGGCAACAATTTGGGTCTCCTCAGCGTCCATCACTTCCCTCCATGTATCTATTGAACTGTTTAAGTAGAAAATCAGGTTGTTTTGTGTTCTGTGTTTGTTTTGCTGCAAACTACAAACTCCTTTTTGATGTTACAATTCACTGTACATTTCTTTACTGCTTTCATTTCTTCTCTGTTGTATTGTTTGTCTTTTTTCTTATAACAGCTCAATTCCTTTGATCATTTGTTCTGTTGATTCTTACCTTCTGTTATTGTTATTCCAGTTTTGGGTCTCCTGGTTGTTAGAATGCCCTAAGAGTCAACAGTCTGATAGATGTTTGAACATGAAGTCATGTGTCCATCAAAAGCCAGTGGATATAAGAAATCAGCTAAAAGCCTTCTGCTGATACATTTGGAGAAAGCCTCTGTCACCTTCACTACTCCAATGTCTTCAGCCTCAATACTCAGGGATACCTCAGCCCACACCTTTAGCTCCTTTTTTTACTTCATGGGATGAAGGGAAACCAGGGACACGGGCTGATGTACAACTTCTCTCCATGAGTCTAGGATCTACTGCTTTGCTCTAGGGCTTAATAGTACTCATCTAGTAAGAGCACGCCAAGCTCAAAGAAAAAGAGCTCAAAGTTTTCTTTGCCAGAACTTCCACAAAGCACACAACTTCAAATGTCCTCCCACATTCAGAGCTTCTAATATATGTTTGAACAAGGGAGGCCAGATAGATTGAAGGTGTAGTAGAGGGGAACCTCAGTCTTCCAAGTAGTATGCCAAAAATCCCTCAAAACAAACAGCAGACGTTATATGAGCCTTAAAAATGTGTAATTCAAGCTACCATCTCTTGTCTCAATCAATATATTTCTTTCTTTGCTTAAAAACTATTGAGTGCCGAGTGTATGTCAAAAACAAGAGTAGGCATAGAAATGCAATGATGAGCAGAAACGTATGCTGACCTTGTCCATATCGAACCTGAAGTCCAGTGGAGGAAGACAACATCGTGCTTTTTTTTTTTTTAAGGAAAGAAAAATAGAAGCTGCAATAGCATTCAAAAATATATTTATATGTAAATGAGTAAAGTTATACGTAAAAAGACAACTGGTACATACTATGAGCTCTCGGGACATTTAATAGGCAGGTGTTACCTGGGCAGAGAGATGAAAGAAATTTTCACGGAGTAAGAAATGTTTGGGTTAAATAAAGAGGATGAATATGAGTTGCCTGGGCAAAGAGTAGAGAGACCAGCTTTGTAGGCGTATAGCTCCAGTGAAGATACTGAGGGGACAATTGAGGCAAACAACTTTCGAGGGATTAACAGAAGCAAGACCATGAGGGCCTTCTTAATTACAATAAAATGTTTCTTTATATACTTAGAGCAATGAAAATGACTGTGCATTTTTAGTCAGCGAGTGGCATGATCACTGTAGAGCAAAAGAATTTTGTTTACCGTATTTAAAAAAAAATGGATTTGAGTGAGGGAGAAGTACACTTACGGAGGCCAGGTGAAGGTCTACTGCAGTGGTCAAAGTGAAATACTTCAGTGACTGGAAGTAATGTGCTACTAGGGACGTGGAGATGTGGATCAATCTGT
Source organism: Camelus bactrianus (assembly GCF_048773025.1). Lineage (NCBI taxonomy): Eukaryota > Metazoa > Chordata > Mammalia > Artiodactyla > Camelidae > Camelus > Camelus bactrianus. Next base: position 40,805,164 of record NC_133540.1, read on the forward strand.
GAAATAATTAGGAGGTAAAGTTGACAGAAATATTTGATATAGGGTTTGAGGAAGAGGGAGACATCAAGCATAATTTCTAAGTTACATATTTCTTAAGTGGATACATGTTGGTTCACATTCATGAAAAAGATGGAAATGTTGTAAAATCACATTTGGGAAAGACAGTTTTATTTTAAATTATGGACATGTTAAGTTTGAAATATCTAAAAATAAATATGAAATAAGAGAAAAGAAGACTAGGCTGGAGATACACATTAGACAATCATCTCTGTTCAAGTGAAATTGAAATCACTGATAAAAGCAAGGGCTACTAGTTTGAACGACTGGGCAGATATTTTAATTATACTAAAGAGGAAAATGGGCCTTCAAAGAGAAGAACTCATGGGGAAAAAGAAAAAAAAATTAGGAATGTTTGATGTCAAGAAAGCCAAGGGATGACAATTTAAAAGAAAGAGAAACACACAAAAGTGTGGAAAGCTTGTGGAGTCAAGTACAAGAAGGAAAAATTCCTGATGGATTTAGTTACATGCAAGAGAGCTGTGATTTATTGATGTCATGGAACCAGAACCTGTTTTGCAAAAGGTTGATAGGTGGAAATGAATCGAGTAAATGGGGATCAAAATTTTAGAAAACTCTATACAAAATTTTGAATGAGAGAGAAAAATACCTCAAGATTTCACTTACATGCAGAATCTAAAAAACAAATAAACAAAACCTAATTGGTAGATACAGAGAAGAGATCAGTGGTTGCCAGAGCCAGGGGGTGGTGGGGGTAGGTGAAATGGGTGAAGGTGGATAAAAGGCACTAACTTCCAGTTATAAAATAAATAACTCCTGGGGATGTAATGTATAGAATAATGGCTACAGTTAATAATACTATGTTGTATATTTGAAAATTGGTAAGACAATAGATTTAAAAAATTCTCATCACAAGAAAAAAAATTGTAACTATGTGGTGATGAGTGTTAAGTAGAATTATTTTGGTGATCATTTCTCAATATGTACAAATACCAAATCTTTGCACTGCACATCTGAAACTAATAGATAGCTGACTCTCAACAAAGCATGGGTGAGGGGCACCTATCCTCCTCAAAGTGGAAAATCTGAGCATAACTTTTAGTTGGCTCTCCACAGCCACAGCTCCACATCTGTGGATTCAACCAATCTTGGGTCATGTAGTACCGTAATATCCACTATTGAAAAAAATCCTCCTGTCAGTGGACCTGCACGATCAAACACATGTTGTTCTAAAGCCAATTGCACTGTTGTATACTAAATGTATCTCAGTAACAAAAACAACAGAAGAATTTGACTTTCTGAGCTGGACCTGGAAACACCCCGAGTCAGTACGCCAGGTTAATTGTAGGTTTCACCTCATCTGTTTCCCATTTCTCAAGGATCATTGTCCTTACTTTCTTGGTGCCTGTTGTCTTGAAAACTGCTGTTTCATATTTTTGGTCCTTTTTTTTGGTTGCAGTTGTTTGGTTTTTACAAGTGTGAGGTTAAACCTGGTTTCTGATACTCTACCCTGGCTAAAAGTGGGTGTCTTTGCTTATGATTTCTAATGGACTGCATGTGGTATGTAAAAAATGTGGAAAGTCAAAATAGACTCCAAGGTTTTGTCTTGAACTACTATAAATATGAAGGTGCTATTAAATTGAGACTCCTTAATGTTGTTTCTTAAAGGTAGTGTTGTTTTTTACCTACAGTTCTCATATCTGGCTGCAAATTAGGATCATCTAGTGAGCTTTCCATAAAATGCTTGGATTCCACCCAAAACACTTACAGCTTAGTTTGTGTATGTGTGTGTGTGTGGCACCAAGGCATTGATACTAGAAAAAGCACATTTCCACATTATACTAATGTTTAGCCATGTTTGAAAATCACTTCTTAAAGTGGCTTCTCACTTTAATATGCTTATGAATCACTTAGGGATCTTATAAAATTCAAATTCTTATCCAGTTTTTCAAGGTGATAAACTTTGTATTTCTAACAATGTTTCAGGGGATTCTAGTGCTGCTGGTCCACATTTTGCACAGCAAGGCACCGCTATTCAAATTCATGATAGAGCTACAGACAGTACAGATTCACCTGACATACTGTGTAAAGCATTTGTGTTAGTTCTGCTGTACTGAAAGATATATGAAGTAAAACATGCAATGGTTAATTAAGTCTGGCAAACAGTGAGTTAAACAAAGTTAAAGAGGTTTCTTTATTGCAGGATTATTCATAGCTAATGCCTTCCTAAGGTTATTTCTTTCCGAATCCCATTTTCATGGCACATATTACAGGATTAGGGATTTGCAAAACCCACTATCTTGTACTAAGACAGAGGTTGAGCTATCTTCAAATAATCATTGCTACTTTCTTAAAAGCTTAAAATTTTACTGAAGCATCTATTTAACTGATTTGTTTTCATTTTCCTAATCTGATTCACGACTTAATGATTCCACTTTATTTACAAAACCAAATAGGTTTTACAAAAAACAAATTAATCATGCTCTGGATTGTGAAGTGATTGTTCTGCACATACTCATATGATTTTGTTTATACTTAAAAAAATACTTGACAAGTATTTCTTTTCTATAGCATTTCCATGCACATATTTTCTTATGATTTTCTTTGCATAATTTCATAGCATATTGTTTGTTGATGTATTTCTGTTTACTAACATTTGGGAAATATATGGCATCAGAGAAAATATTCTTCCCACAAAATTACACTGAAACCTCTAATAGAAAAAAAAAGTTTTATAAGTTTTCTTAATAATTAGATCAATTTTATGTAGATAAGAGTTCTGATTGACCACAATACGATTAATTACCTCTTCAGAAACCAGTGATGAAACACAAACACGCCAGGACTTACCAGCATACGGGTGACTATAAGTTCATTTTACATTAATGGCTCAATTATGATAGGTTTTAGCTTCTGCCATGTCAGGCAGGACTTCAGAGCCTTCCCTAACATCCCCTATGCCATTGACCAGATATATTTTGAAACTTTCCTAAGTGTGCTTGAGTCTCAGAAATACTCAGGCTCCTATTTTTTCTGTTTAAACCTCCTTATCCAGATGTCTTGCCCATCCCATGTGTCTGCAGCTGTACCAGAGGCAAGAGCCAATTAAGAGACCAGTCAACAGGTGGGTCATGATGGGGTGTGAAGGGAGGGTGGGACCTGAGGTATAAGTGGTTAACTCTACACCAAATGTACATAGAATGCACTAAGAATCAAAACCAATTACACAGCTTACAACTGACATTAACATATTTTGATTCCGTTGTCTTCATTAATGTAACTTTATAATGCTAGAAAACTCTTGCCCTAGAGATAAAAGTTCCAAATAATTTCATTCCAGGAATTTTCTGAAAGATACATCAACTCTTCGATGGGAAACATCAAACAATAGTTTACACCTTAGAACTCTTTAAATCCCTTGCCTCAAATCCTGGCCTTACTGTTCTTTCCCAATTCTAAACTTGCATCCTGATTCTTAGCCTATCCTAATTGATCCCCTTCACTGAGAGACTCACCCTAAAAGGACTTCAGATTCTTAATAAATATCCTGGCTTTGCCATTCTCTCTCACTAAGATACTATCAGGGTAGTGCTCCCCTGTTGAGAATATTTTTATTTTTCTGCACAATCAGGCCTTTCTGATAAAGACAGTTAAAATGCTCTAATGACAGAGAATGCCTCCTTTTTCCTAAAATCATTTACCCCTCATTCTAAGGTGATAGGTTTGGAGCCCTGTCAAATGGTAATAGAACCCAGAATCATTGATTACGTTTCAAAGGGTTGTGAGAACCTAGGTGAATTTCTCTTTCTTTCTCAAACAGAGGATCTGTTTACATTCCAGAGTAAAAATATCACTGTATCCCTAGAGGGGAGTGGTGGTTAATATGCCAACACCTATATGTTTTAAGTTTCTACTTTTATAATTTTGAATTCCTCTCCTATAGTGTGGACCCCTTTTTACTCCTCCACTCCACCTGCAGGTCCTGGCTGTCACCATACTGTCCCATGGAGGAAAATGTAGCATAGACAACCAGTACCAAGATATTTTTGTAAGTAAACAATCAATCTGCCTCTGATCCAGAAACCTTGTATTTACTGTCAGGATAAAGTAAGTAAAATATATATATTTACTCCCTTACCATTTAAGCAACACACTTAGCCTTGCATTACTAATAGTTTGCTTTGGTGACATTTTGAGAGTCAATATTCAATGGTGTTGAATTTCACAATGGTTCTGTGAAAGAAAAACAAAACAAAACAAAACAAAACCTTCTCATCTACTCTGTCCTTGAGAGCTCAGAACAGCAACTTGATGGTAGTGAAGTTTCAAAAAGTTCCACACTCCTTCTTTGTTCACATCCTCTCCATATTACCCTCCAGAAAACAAAAACAAAACCCATATAACCCACAAACAAAAGACATGATTATTGGCTCTTAGAAACTGCTGCCTAAAGGATTTATTGATTCATCTGTTTCCCTAAAACTCCAGTCAGGGCCCAGTAACGGCACATTGCCATCATCTAAAATGCCTCTATGGCCCAACACACCCCTACATGATCCACGTGATGATTCTCTACCTCCCCCTAAAATGGTAACATTTGTTTCAAAGATTTTCAGATGGAACCATGAGTTACACTGCATTCCTCTCTTTAACAGAAAATTGTAGTTAGCCTCCAACGGTCTTTCCTAGATCCTCCATGCTCACTAAGTCCATCAGCTTTCCTCCACAGTGTGCTCTAATATAATTCTAAACTTAATGTAAGTTTCATGCAAACAGTCTAGTATCTCCTCCACATTCAGTCATTCTGATTTGAAATTTCATACAGTTTAAAATGATTTTATTTGTAAATTTAAAAACATGTTATAAGTGGTACTTCCCAAGTATTTATATGTGTTACAAATTACTTGGGATCTTGTCACAAATGTCTGCATTTCCAACAGGCTCCCAGGTGATGCTGCCACTGATGATCTGCAAACTACTCATTAAGGAGCAAGGTGTTAGAGAAAAGCAAGTCTCCAAGAGAAGAGTTTGCAAATTTCAGTAAATATTAGGAAGGCCCTCTAACATAAAATGAACTACTTCTTTTTTTACTGAAGTATAATTAATTTACAATATTGTGTTAGTTTCAGGTGTACAGCAAAATCATTCAGTTACATATATATATATTTACAGGTCATTTTCCATTATAGGCTATTACAAGATATTCAGTATAGTTCCCTGTGCTACACAGTAAATCCTTGTTGCTTATCTATTTTATATATAGTAATGTGTATCTGTTAATTCCATACTCCTAACTTATGCCTCCTACCCTGTCCCTTTGGTAACCATAAGTTTGTATATCTGTGAATCTGTTTCTGTTTTGTAAGTAAGTTCATTTGAGGAATCCAGATTGCACATATAAGTGATATATCTGTCTTTCCCTGACTGATTGAATTCACTTAGTATTATGTTCCCTGGGTCCATCTTTGTTGTAGCAAATAGCAATATTTCATTTTTTGTGACTGAATAATATTCCATTGGAAAATATATATTACATCTTCTCTATCCATTTGTCTGTTGATGGACACTTAGATTGCTTTTTGAATTATAATTTTCTCTGGATATATGCCCAGGAGTGGGATTGCTGGATCATATGGTAAGTCTATTTCAGTTTTTTAAGGAATCTCCATACTGTTTTCCATAGTGGCTGCACCAAACTACACTCCCACCAATGGTGTAGGAGGGTTCCCTTTTTTCCAAACCCAGCATTTATTACTTGTAGACATTTTTGATGCTAGCCTAAAATGAACTATTATTGATGAAGATACAGAAGCCATCTGTGTTAAAATAAACTGATAATTGTACTCCAAAGGGAAACTGGTGACAACTCTACCAAATCCTTTGCTCTTTCTTCTTTCTCTTTATTCCTTTCCTTCTGCTCTTTCCTTTGTCTAAATATTAATTTCCTCTTTTCATTTCTACATGGATTCTTAATCTCCTTTTATCCCCTCCATTCAATTTCTAAGAAATAATTATTATATTTCTGCTTACCTTGAGACTCAATTCCAAATTATTTCACCATGATTGTATATGTGTACCACCCAACTCCTTCACATTAAGAATAATCTTAAAAAGGAGTGCTATCTATATTGAATAATCATTTCTGAGAATTATGAAAAAGATTTAAGCATTGTTGAGTTATGCTAAACCAAGTGACTTGTAATATTATCTCAATAATAAATTTCCCCTAGAGCTTAAGCAATCCTATAATAATTTTAAAATGCTTTTCTCTACTGGTATCACCTTACCTATTGTCTTATAAGCACACACACAATTATACTGTGAATATTCAGCATTACTGAAACCATTTTATAGATGCATTGCTTTTCAAAAAATAAACATTCTAGACTTACTGGCTTACTGATTGTTTTTTTATTCTTTTGCATTTCTTCCTTTATATGAACATATTTTCTACAGATACAGGGATGGGTTAAAATGTGACATAAATTTTCTGGAAATAGATGGTCTTAGCTGGAGAACATAAATAAGTCCTAGTACTATGATGTTTTTTTCTAGTTGAAAAAGGGTATATGAGCTCAGGTTATGGGATTAAAAACTAATTTTTATAAAATATTAAAAAGGTAATTTTCTTATTTCAGCTTCCTTCTGCTTTTCTGTTTTGTGACTAAGAAAAGTAAAGGATAATTGGAAACAAAATCAGTGAAAGGGAGTGTGGAAACAGCACCATAAAAGATTTTTAAAAAGGAAAAAAAAGCTATCAAGTAAAAAAAAAGTGGCAACAAATGCTTAAAGAAAGATAATAAACTAGTTCTATAAAATTAGGTTCTAGAAAAGTAAGTAGATTAGGAATACCAGACATACAATTGATTTAAAAAAAAAAACTCGAATGTATTCCTTAATTTTGAATGTTATTACTCATTCTTTTCTACCTTTGTTCTTATAATTTTTTCAACAATATTCAAACTGAAAGCAGTTTTCTGCAGTGAATTAGGTGCTATCACATAAAATAGAATTGGGAATGATAGGTACTGGTTCACTGAATTTACAATCTAAGTTAATATTATTGTGTGATGCTTCAGTGAATATGGTATACCTAAGAGGCAAATGTACTCTATCAGACACCTAAATGTCATTTACTGTACCAGAAGAGGTAACAGAAATAGAACCCTAGTGTTCTGGAAGAAGACGTTAGCCTCTCATGAGTGATCTCCGGAAAGTAATTTGCTCACAGTAGGACTGGATAATGATTGCAGCTATTTTGTCTTTTCTTCTTTTTATTAAGGATGCATGGTCAAAAAATTATCATTTCTATGCTGGGAAAAACAAAAAATGTTCAATATTATTCAAACATAAAAAGAAAACAAACTTACATATGCACACTTGGACAGGCTCACACTAAACACAATGATCAAGCCTCAAACTTAGTGTTTTTCCAATTATTTTATTTTTCATTTCAGTGGTAGAAAAATGCTTCAGATATATTAAAGTTATATGTGTATAGGACTGCTTCTTTGTATGCCCAAATTTAAAAAACCCCACAAATTTATGGACACGAACAAGAAACTGTCATCTACTTGAGTTTGAATTTGATACTGGGGATGTATACACAAATTCAAGGATAAGCTTAGTTAAACTGGAACAAAAATTATTAGATCTTTCAAATGAAGAGGTTTTATAACTGAAAAAACACTTTTGACATGGAGAGTAGGTACACTGTTTCACTGTAAACCTACTGCTTGTAGTATTTCTTCACTGATTTTTAGAGAGAATCCCCAAATGTCAGGCTATTTATCATCTTTTTAACATCCTTTTTTCCATACACATAGGTGTTGGGGGCGGGGAGGCACATGGTTCCTTGAATCATTTAACAAAATGTTAGATAATTTTCTCCTACGACTGAAAGGCTAGAACTAACATGCGTAACACAACCATTATTAGATAGAAACTCTGCTAGGTTATTTGCATATGATATCTTACTTAGTTGTAAAACTAGTTAGAAGTAAATGTAATACATACATTTACAACTTTGTAAAGTGAAGTTTACAATCATTGAAATGCAATTTGTATGTGTATGTACATACTTTTCACATTTGATCATGTCTAACCTTTTTTTTTTTTTTAGATATATTAAAGAAATAAAGGATAATTGAGAATTACGAAAAAAAGATAGGTTATAGTAAAAAAGTTTGAGCATGTAGGTAAGAATCACAAAATGTATGACTATAAAAATTTTATAAAAGTGCAGGTAAAAGGCATATGAGTTCCTAAAATATTGCTTCTTAAATGAGTGATATTATAAAAATTGAGAAAGCTTACAAAAGTGTACTTAACACATTTTGTCACTAATTACAATAGCATATACCTCAGGAGGTAATGTATAAATTACTTGAAAACATAATTTCTTATTTTTACTTATATAGATAATGGTTTTTTGATGATGATTTCAAGGATTAAAATACTATCATAAAATTAATGATTTTATATTTATTTTACTGTTTGTTTTCTTTTGTAATATATTTCACACTGCTCTAATGTCTTATATGAATTAGAAACATGATTGATTTTTGGAATATCAAATAAATTGCCTTTTCAAATTTGTATTCTCAAGATTTATTTATTATGAAGTGTAATAAAATAACTGTGAATAACACATAAATGTAATTGTTCAATTTATTGGAACACATTTAAAGCATTCACTACCAGTCAGAAAAGCTCATTAAATTATAGCAAGTGTAGATATATGGATGTCATTGTTGTAGTAAATCATTCTAAACCAACATATTTATTTTATTACTTGCCAACCTCAGTAGCTAAACTTTATAGCAAAATAATTTTTCTTTCCTATTACTCTTAACTACTAATGAAGGAAAATGCTGATTTTATAATTTGAGATTGCACTTTACTCTGATGTTTAACCAAAATCATTAAATGTTGATTTCCAACTACACTTAGTAAGTACTTGAGTAAAAATAATGAGCTCCTTAAATATGCCTGATTTTAAGTAGCTGCTTTTACCATTTCTACAGTTCTAAATAAATTTCCATTTCTACTTGCCCAGAAGAAACGTCTTGCAAATTGATTCTAAATTCAAACGTATGTTGATCTTATTTACTAAATCTTATTTAATGATAAACAGTAACAATAAACACTAACAACAACAATAAAATTTATGACTTGGCTGCCTTGCCATTTAATTGGATATAGTTCTTAATTATTGAAAGTAATTCCCAAGTACATAAAAATCCATTCTATTTTTTCTATTTTTTTTGTTTGTAGCTTCTATACTTTAATACATTTTTCAAACAGTCTATTTTCAGAACTAAAAGAAATATATTTAATGCACATACATTGTCTCACCGAATGCATATGTTGAGAACGAAAATTAACTCAACTTTGGTTTTCCTTTATATTTCAAACAAATGAACCAATTCATTGCTGGCTTAGGTACTCCTATGAACCTAATCACAAGTATTAGAATATGTTGGCTGACTGAAGAGTAATGATGACTAAGGGGTCCCCTAAAAAATGAAAAATAAATCCAAAGGTATTTGTAAAATATCTGTAAACTGTTATCATCTAGAATTTTTGTTAATTATCCTGTATTATAAGAAGGGCTAGTGGGAACTTTATATCACTTATCTCTGAAGTTCTCAAAGTCTTAGTATGTATGATTCTGAATATCAGAAATGTTACTTCAATTGATCATTTTAACAGCTCACAGGTTTAGGAGTCAGGATATGAGCCTAGACTCCCTACAGTGCAGCATGTGTGCATGTGCCACAACTTCCCCTCTGTGTCTCACTCTCCACATGTGGACACATGGCCATCGTAGTGCACAAACATGAATTCATGCAGCTTAGATGTCCATGAAATTGAGCCATTTATCTGCCTACTCTTACTTGCACATATAGTGCTTTATTTCACATTTCTGAATCTTACGTAGATGTTTTATCTGACATTCATGGCCATTAAAAAAAAACAAAAGCGTGTAAATATTGACAGGTAAAAAGTTAATTCAATATATCCAAACTTTATTTGAACTTTACATTCAGAAAGTAATTGAAAACTAACAGTAAAATCATAAGATAAAAAAGATTTCCTGAACAATACTGAATAATTATGCAATTTAATTAAACATGTTACAATGTGTACTCACAAGGAACTGATACTGCAGTATATATACGTATGTGTCTATATATTTTTCAGAATGATATGTGTGTGCAATCACAATTATTTATTATTGTTATCAATTGGGGTAGATTTTGATTATCAAAAATAATATTGTTTTGCCTGTTTTCAAATTAATTGTATTCTGTTTTGAATGGTTGATAAGAAAGTGATTGTTGATATATACTTACCTTTCCAGTAGATGGTAGTACAGATGTTCATAAGAGAACATTCAGTAGAATATATTTTGAAGGAGAGAAGTATTTTCAAACTTGAAAATAGTATAATAAACAAACTTACTGTTAAAATAGTATATGAATTATGAGGAATGGGAGAGTTAGAACTGTTGTCTTTAGTTTGTAAACTTGGTATTTTAGAATGGGGTGTGTGTATGTGTGTGCATTGCTTCTAGGTAAAATAAACTTAAAAACATAAAAGTACCAATCCCCAGAACACCAATCTCTAATGTTTACATGTGTTTACTACTGTAAATCCAAACACTGATTAGTTGAAAAAGCCCATTTGATTTGATGTCTCATAGTCAACACCATCTTAAATCACACACTCCAATTTTTAGTCATTGTTAATAAACAACATTGGTATTATTTGTCCCTCAAGATATTACAATGTAAATATTTTCTCTCTTTAGTTTTGTTGATATTTATGGTTTCCCTGATACTAACAACATTTTGATTTATATATATTTCAAATCGGTAATATAGAAAAGATAAAATATTCAGAATTCATCCCTGGTAGTTTGTTAAAAAAAAAAGAAAAAAGAAAAAAAAAGAATCACAGTTGGGTAGGTTTGTGGGGATAATTATAATGCCAAACAAAAGTCTGAGGAGATTATATAAAGAAGGGAGAACTCCTTGTACATTTTGAAAACTATAGATGCCTAAGAGTGATTAACAAGAAGACCTTAGCCTCTTGGTTTACATATACACCTAGAGCAATTTGTTTAGCACTTTCATGCATGGTGTGAGTCTAACTATATTTTTTATTATGGCATATCTTTTGTACAGCCATTGAGGTTTAATTAAGCCTCAGTAGAAGCAAATTTAGAAATCACTTTACAAAACTACTTTGATTCAACTCTGTACTGCGACATAAACCCATGTGCCCTAGAGTAATAAGCAAGTGCCTCTTTGAAGTGATGTGCATACAAAGCAGCTCGGTTGTATGACTGGGGGCAGTATAATAGCTCCTCTGGGAGCAGGCCACCTGGGTCACACAAAGACAGCAGCCTGTGTGGGCCATTCTACAAGCATCTTGGTGGGCAGGGAGCCTCTGAAGCCCTAAGCCTTGCACGAACCTTGTGCAGAAGGTCACCCTAATGCTTTAGGGTTAGGATGAAAGAATGACCTGACATTATTCTTCCAGACACTTCCAACAATAACAGTAATTTTCAATTATTCTGCAGCTCTTTTGGTTCAAACTATTGTGTTTTTCTGAACATTTCTCTTTCATGTGGATGACATGCACCTAATATATTGTTTTGTTACCTGATATATTTGAAGATTTCAATTTTTCTACTGTAAAGAAACTCTATTACCAGTAGTTTTCAAAGTTTGATTTGCTTATTTAAGTCTTTGTGTTCAAAGGAAAACTTAGAGAAATTCATTATAGAAATATATGAAGTCATATTTTCTCAGGTTGATAAGAGAGGACTGGGAAGAGAATATAGAACTTCTTCCTTTCCACCCATTTTCTGTCACATCCCAGTTGGCAGAGGCAACTTGGTGGAATTCATGGAGGCTTATACAAAAATTGTGGAGAGAACACAGCATATCAACATTCATTTTTAATATTATAAACTTAAAAGAAACAACTTATTTATAAAACCATCAAATCATGCAAAAAGTGACCAACAAAAAGCAACATTTAGGAACTGAAGTTTAATACATCTTCATATAAGAACTCATTATGCTCAACAAAACTTTCATGAAACCCTATCACTTTGAACAATTATCTATTCCCAGCCAACTTTAAATTAACATTCCCCACAACTTCTCTTCAGCATACAGCAGAGATAACCACAAACAAATGTAAGGCCCATACAACTACATACACAAAGGCATACATACTTATAAAGACCATATAGTTTATTAAAAAGGAAATTGATTATAGCAAAGAATCTTCTGGCCACCTTCATCTGTATTTCAAACAATCTACTACAACCCTGCCCTCTCATCACAAATTATCTCTTTACCATCATCCTTTATTTTCACAAGGAAGATGCTTCCTCTTCTCCTGGGAGTCTCCCCTCCTCCTGCACTTCAGGTGATTAACACAAAAATACTGCTATAGCCTACAAACTGCAAATTAGTCTCCATATTCCCTATGTCTCTTTTTTACCTCTCCAAATCTATTTTGTGCAATACTCCTACTTAGATGATTTTATATATATATGTCTGTGAATATATACCATTATGTTATATATATTTATAATATATACATATAATATGAATATACATAATTCTACTTCTTGCTGAATTGAAACCTTCACAAACCTGGTCAAGCTATCTTTTGACTCTTAACACACTTACTCTCTGAAACTTATTATAAAGTTTACACAAGTTGTACTTTTTGATCTTTTTGATATTCTGCAGCAAATCTTAACTTGTTAACCCTTCTGTAGCTTTCTACATCCTATCAGTTCTGCCTGACATGCCCACTATCCATTTAGTAAAATCTGATCCATTGTTTTATGTCTCACTCAAAGGGCATCTTTAAATTCAAACAGTCACTCATAAATCCACTTGGAAGAATCTATTACCTTCTGAAATCCTAAGAACATGATATAATTTTCATGGTGATTTGCATACTTTCCTTATTGTAATTTTTATCTCCTATACTTGAATTCAAGCTCATGAAATTGTGTAGCTTTGGATTATTTATCCTTATATTCTGGATTTTCTGGCAGAGTAAATAAGAAAAAAATATTTGTTAACTGAATTTACAAATACACTAATATTAGATATTAAATAATCATTTGGGGTATAATATAGGTAGTATAGGTAACTGTGCAGAAAGTAAAAAAAGCTTTAAAAATTTTTGACAATCAGTTCTGGAAAATAATATTTAAATTTAAAAAATTACCTCAATGTCAAATATAAAAATATATTCTGTTTATAAGATCCTATTGCTTCTCTCTTATGTATATAATCTAATAACATATTACCATAAATTCTAATTTACAATCAGTTTTTAAAAATACTTACAATGTTTTGATCATTTTATATTATTTCTCTATCATAGCAGAAGCAAACTCAGACCTACATTTGTGTGGGTGTTTATAATACAAAGTGGGTGATAATATGGAAGATGGAATAGATAGATACACAAAAGTCTTATTCCATGGCAACAGTAGTAATAAATATTTACCTTTACTTTTTGCCTTTTTATAATCAATAGTCTTCAGAAAAGTTTGCATCTGTTTTCTTGCTCTTTAGGCCATAAATCGGTGATGTAAAAGTTATATTTATGACACTATGACTTAATCGCTAAAAACGTGTTCTAATTTAACTACATGACCAAAGTACAGTCAGGATATTAATCATATTCACCTTTTAAACCTGAAAAAAATCAACTGTACCTTCATGAATAATTTTCTGTATTAAAGTTGGTTAACTCAAAAATATGAGGTATTGTTCTTGAAGAAATGTGTCTATTCAAATAATTTGTTTTCTAGGGTTAATGACTTGTGAAGTTGTTATCAGTTTATGTCCAGGATTACAAAGTTGGCTCTCGGGAGTTTTAGATCAGTCTGGCTCTTTGTTTAGGATTAAGCTGTGTTCTTCTCAAGTGATTAGCTATTCCTTGGCTACTTATTCAACACACTTTTATGAAAGTAAGATTTTTAGAAGTAGATGAGACTAATGAAAAGTATTATAACAATGTCTCATTTTTAAGTTGTAAAATCCATTTTGAAAAAAACAACTAAGCAGTAGTGGAAAACATTTTAAAACTGAGAGGCAAAATATATGAGGAGATTTAAACATAAACACTGAAGAAAAGAGTTGTATCTTATTGTTGAAGTTACTTCTACTAAGCAGCATCTTTTTAAAAAGTGTTTTGGATACAGAAGGTTATTCACAGAAATAAAAACAAATTAAAACCTCTGTACCTTTTGAAAACATAAAAGAACAAAAGAAGATTTTTCCTGGATTTTCATGACTAATCCATTGTCTAGATATCTATTTATATTTAAAGTTTACGTTTCATGAACTTAGCTGCAGGATTCCGGCATTTTGCATGACATTTTCCATCAGATCTGACTTCTAGGGATGCTGACTCTGAAGTATGTCCACAGACTTATAGCTACTGTGTGATCTGTTAAGGGATGGATAACATAATATGCAGCCTGGAATGCTACTTGAGATGTATGATATTCATTTCATTCACTTGATTACTTTGGTCTAGTTGCAGGGCACCTGTATATATTGTACAACCTAAATCAGTTCTTAGTTTCATTGTCCTAACGCAGTGACATATAATTAGAGCATGTTTCATAAGTTTACCCTTTCAATCCATGAAATGGGTTTTCATGGATTGAAAATAGTGCACATGGTGAGTGGCAAAAGCTACAAAGAGCTGCCTAGAAATCATGTACGTTTTGCATCAAATATTGTTCCTTTACGCACAACTATTGGACAGTAGGAGAAAAGAGGGCTTACAAAAAAAAAAATGAGGCCTAAGCATTACCCTTTCCCTAAAATAGGACCAAGAATCAAGCCATCTTGACAAAATTCTTTAATGTTCTCTGAATTAACTTTCTTATCTTCTCTAAGTAATCCTGTTTGAGGTCAGGGCTAGGTGCAATGTGAGGTCATTGCTAATTCTGTGGCTTCCTGGTCAATCACTTCTTGGCTTCATCTCCTCTAGTGTTTGGTCTTTGCCAGTCTAGACTCTGCCTAAGAAAGGCACTTACATCTTATGTTGTCTCATTTCATTTTTAGAAATGTCGTCAATTGTTAATCTGTGGGACATAGTTATGTAGTCAATAGCTTGAGCTAAACAAGACTCTTGGGGACGTAGTTGGTAGTTCTCCCCCTGACAGTGAATAAAATCTCCCACATGCTCATGTCTTTTCTGGTCACTCATAAGCAATTCCGAGACCTACAGTCAATTTAAATTACAAATATAGTCTCAATTTAGTAAGCAAAATGTTTCAGAACTGATAGTCCAAACTCCTAGCCTGAATGCAAATTAACAGCTTCTCTTTTTCACTTACATTTCCTGATATCTCTCGAGTTGAAACATAGGGAAGGAAGGGAATAATTTAGCTCCACTGAAGGATTTCTTTGCCTCCTTCTCAGCAAGAAACTTATTTAGATTACACTTTAGATAATGCATATAGATTCTTCAGAGGCCTTGGGCCTCTCCATAATAACTTTCTAGACAAAAGCAACACTACTTTTTTTAGCTGGCCAGTCCAATTCTACCTAAATATCTGTCCCTTTTAGTACATTCCATGGCCTCTAACTGCTGGATTGTTGTGGATTTTTCCTTTGTTCTTGAGGGAGGGTGAATTTATTGTGGTGGCAGTAATGGAAGCTATGCATGGGCTTAACAGCATCAGGTCGCTCAAGATGGATTTGGTGACTGCCACTCCTGAGTTTGTGTCCTAAAGCAATGGAGACCAATGCTGACCCTGAAACCAACTTATGCAGAGATCAGCCAACCACTTGATAGAAAATCGTAGTATCAGTCACCTGTAGCCCTGGAACTGGCAAATTTTCCTTCTGACTGGGACGGGCATAGGTTTGCCTTTCCTTCCCAAACTATGTCATTGTGTGTATTCACGAGAGTCTTACGAGATCTTGAACGATATCTCCTCGGCCTAAAGGGACAAATTTACAGCTGAGGAAACACAGCAGTGCTTACAGAACATTTAATTAACTGGCCCTACCACATAGCACACCATTCACAAGCTGCTAGACATTTGGTGGGAGGGAATGGCTTCTTAAAGGTACAGCTGATTTACCAGCTTAGAGATGAGACTTTGTAAAGATGGGACACTATCCTTCAGGATGTGGTTTCAGTTGGAGACCTTGAACAGAGACCTCAACTAAGCTATGCTCAGACTTCTGACTTATAGAAACTGCGGTCATAGGTAAGTGTTGTTTCAATCAGCTCACTTTGTGGTAATCTATTACACAGCATAGAGCCCTAATCAACCCCCTCTTTCATTGAAAGCACTCCACTAATAAATCACTTGAACAAAATTCTTCATCTTAGATTTTTCTTCTCAGGAACCTAATCTAAGAAACCATCTCAGATAGGATCTCTTTTCATTCCTACTATGATTGTTTCATCTGATGTCCAGGATTCATGTGTATTCGATCTGCTGTCAGAAGGCAATACAGTTATTTCCCTGACACCAGCTTTTATTCTGTTGATTAAGTCATGTTCTTTTTCTAACATGGGAGTCATACACTTCCTCTGCATCTATCCAGCCACAAAAAGTGTCTATCAATTCAATGGCTAGTCCACTTGAAGCCTCTCCACTAATTTTGCATTTAGGGAATAGAATCCCTCATATCTTCCTCACAAGACATAGCAAATGAGTTTCATGGCATAATTTTTTTAAAGAAATCTTTCTAATCAAATATATCTAATTACTAATATCCTAGAACACTGATACACTTGTTATAGAATCTGGACTCTATAGTAACTTTATGCCTTATTTACTTACCTAAGTTGCAACTATAATTATAAGAACTTATTTTTTCCTTTGGTGGCTCCATATAAAGGGTGGTCACATGAGAAGTTTGTGTGAAATTTTAAAGTTGGAAGTGAAGCAGCAGCCATTGCAAGGTGAGAGTGTTACGGCATGCCGAGTATCACTGTAACTCAACACATTTTCCCACTTGTGTTGGCTCACCTTGGTGATATGGGACAACAGGTGGGTCCACAGCCAATTCCTCATCTCTAGCAGTAACTCAGCCTCTAAGTTGGGAACTGGTGTAGCCCTGTAGCAAAGGATTCTGGCTTCTTCTGTAGGTTAACCATATCACTGATAATTGGGTACAGTGGTTTCAGTTCATCCTTGCAGGTTTCAGATTGTCCTCGTGAGTTCTAATTTATCCTCACTATCCATTGCTTCACATCCAACTTTTCTTAGTAACTGCGAACTCTGCTGACCTACAGGACCTTCATGCTCACCAACACACGCAGAGGGACAGCCCTTTATAGACTTCATTACCAGCTCCCACAACTGTGTAAAGCCCAATCTTTACAATAATTTATGTAATTTTGTACGAAGTGTGTATAATTCATACATATTTTGTATGTTTGAAGATCATATATCACTCATACTGGTTCCACTTTCTTGTTCAAATCTTAACGGTTCTGGACACTGACTTTGAAATTTCTACAAGACAGTGTGAATCTGATATTAATAGTATTGTAATACCATGTTTGCATTTTGTAACATATGCGTTTTACATAGAATTCAGATTTCTACTGCATTTGATCATTAACAATACGGCATCCAGTGTCTATCTGTAGCATTTGTCAGTATTTTTTATTCAACATTTAATGCTATGCCCCTTTAGTCACAGGAATTTTTACCCAGGCATGCAGGTGACCCACCAGCTGCCAGGTTCCTCCTCCTGCCATCTGCTGGGCTGAAGCATTGTGTCCTACTTGGGTTATGAAATCAATTTCCCCTTCCAATGAACCATCACCTTAATCCTCAGTGCAAGGGTGACCACTAAGTGATTGCAACCTTCACGCCAGGAACTGCCCTGTTAACACCCAGACCAGGGGTAAGCTAGAGGCTCAAAGATGCTCATCAAACAGTCTATGACACTGCCAGCCCAGGGGGCAGATGGCAACCACCTCCTTTCTGAGATACCATGGAGTATGTAGGTCTGATTTCTCCCCTCCCAATTCCCAGAGTGGGATAGGAGGCAATAGCAGAACACAGGCTTCCTCTACCCCACCCCTTGCCTACGGAACAAGTCAGGGGTAGACAGTAGTAGAAGTCTTGGGACAGAGACAGATAGTGGGGAACCAAGCAGATCCTGGGACACCAAGAGGTGGGAAAAAAAGTTGTCAAGAACGCATCCTGGGAAGACAAAAGGAGGAGTTGGAAGATGAGTGGGACTATGGTGAACCAAGTGACCAAGTCCTGGGGCATGTTTATTATCCCATTGGAATTCACTTAGAGATCAAGTTCAAAGGTAAAATTATTATGAGTTTCAAGATAGTGAACAGAGAGCATTTAATCCCAAGCATGGAAGGCCTTTTGAGTGTGGGGCCCTGTGCAGCTGCACTGATCACACACCTAGAAAGCCAGCCTGATGTCTATACATGGGGCCAAGAGAAAATACCTCTCTTTATCTAGCTTTTAAGAGAAATGCATCACTATAATGTAGTTTAAGTAGTATTTGTCTGGAAAACCATGTATGGTTGTCCAATGTTCTATATATGGTCAAACAACAATTAAAAATAAAGTTTCCACATTTAACTGAGAGTAGTTAGGCAAAAGTATAATAGAATTCAGCAGAAAGTGAAATTTTACAAATGTTTTCTCTGAACTCAGTCTTAATATGA
This sequence comes from Camelus bactrianus, assembly GCF_048773025.1. NCBI lineage: Eukaryota > Metazoa > Chordata > Mammalia > Artiodactyla > Camelidae > Camelus > Camelus bactrianus. The sequence continues at coordinate 40,823,914 of NC_133540.1, forward strand.
ATGATAGAATTTCAATAGTTGAAGTGCAAGAAAGGCAAACGTACATTATGTCATTGAAGGTCACTGCATTTATTTAGTGACTAGTATAGAAATCCCATTGCAAATGTGTTCACTTTCAAAACTGGTAAGCTGAGCAACCTATTTGTTGTCAAGACTAACTCCCGAGGTAGTTTGGCTCTGCTGTTACAGGAATCCATATTCATATCCCATTCTCGTTCTCTGAAACACACACCATAGTAACATAGATATAACATCAGATTTTAATTCCATAAAAGTTTTGAGTTCTTGGTCTCAATTCTGTTTCAGGCTGACCTATTTAACAGAAAACTAAAGTCACCTCTGGGGGATATATCTTTATATAAGCAAGTCGGACAAAAGATTTAGGGAGGGGCACACAGCCACTAGTTGAGGCAGTGAAAAGCTCATTTAAGAAGATCAATCAGGAAATAATTAGCCTCAAGGTATTTGAAAGTGAAATAGCCAGTTTGGGATTAAAGGTGAGAGAGAGAAAAAGAGGGTCAAGGTTCCTGAGAATGTTTTTATCTCTAACAATCCTGATTTAGTCTCCAAGGAATACGAGCTGCCTATCATCCTCGTTTTTAAAAGTCTTCTTCAGATGCAAAATTTTACTTCTCTTTCTCTTTGTTAGAGTAGCAAAAATGAGCTTTTCTAATGGCCTGACATGTCAATAAAATGGCGTATTCCCTCAATTATAAAGCCTATCATTATGCATGAGGAATGAAGGTTGTAAATCAAGATTAAAAATATTAGCAGTTTAAATTTCATATAACATTTGCAAAAGAGAAGTGAAACGGTTTAAGAAATAGTTGTACTCTAACAGATAATATTGCCTAAAAAGGCAATCTGGCTAAAGTTGAATTTATGTAGAATCAGATACAACTTATTTGTTTCAGATGCTCCAGATCTTCTCGGGGTCTCATCTAAAAGGACTTAGCACACCAGTTGGCATTCTAACAGATGGTGGCCCATCTGAAACATGCCAGATCATCCTCTTCTTTTCTCTCTTTTGCTATTTCATTCACTCTTTCTAATGTTTATTATTCCTTTTGACTCTGTTTTTCTTTCTCATGCTCTTTTATTCTCCTACTATCTTATTCCTCCACTATTTCTTTTTTTTAACTAAGTGCAAAACCAATTGCCTTTTTTTCAGATATCAAAAGAATATGCTCTGCCATTGGCCGGTAATTTTGTCTTATGAGATCACTTGGTTGATTCCACTGTGTGTTATGTTCTTCTTATTGCTTCCAATTGATAGCTATGTTCTAAGAAACAGGAAAAAATAGACATCGATAATATATTTTAGTTATGATACTGTTTTTGCTCCTGCATTCTTTTGCACTCAGATAAGCTTGCTCGTTGATATTTAATGCATTTTTCAAGCCTTTTTATTTATTGGTATTCTTCTCACCTTTCCCAGTAAACATAAGAGCGTAGCTTCAATTTATCTTGCTGCTTTTTTTCCCCTTCCCTTCCATAAAATTAATGAACAAATTCGGTGTTCAAACACAGCAACCATATTAGCCCTTATGGTGTGCATATGATATCCTGATTCAAAATCAAATATATATATTGAATATATTATATTTTACAGAATTAAGATGAACAGAAGGTGGTCACTTCACTCAAGTAGCTTATGGTCTATTGAAAGAGAGGGCTAAAAAACGGGTCCATTGCAGTCCTGTGTTTCATATTCTACAGTAGAGGTAAGCAGATGATGTCATCATAGTCAATAAGAGGGGCACCTGTTTCTCAAAGTTAAGGATAGTGACATCTTAGCTGTGTCCTGAAGGACATAGAGGAGTTTACCAGCTGCTGAAGAGGGAGGAGAATCCCATGCAGACCAAGAAGGATGTGCAAATGTGAGAAACAGAATGACATATTCTAGAACTTAATCTGCCAGGAAAATAGTGAAAGTATGTGACTGGGCAGAAGAAAGAAGAGAGAGATTGACAAGCGATGAGAATGAAAAGAGAAACTTGACAGGAGGAGTCAAATATTCAAATACCTTTCAGGGTCAAACCTTAAAAAGCAATAAACTTTTCCTTATATGGATGAAAATAAACTGTGAGAATATAATACAATAGAAACCAATATGAAATTATGGTTTATAAAACTATTGCTTCTAAGTCACAATTCCATTTTTCTATGCTCTGCTCGGTAAATGCTGAGACTGAGATTCTGCAAACTACATGTCTAGGCTGACAGCTGACTTCTGGTTAGACTGTGATGACACGGGATTTAGAGAGTGACTGAAAGGTGGAAGGAGAACAGGAGACATTATTATTTTTTTGCTGTTGGTCCCACAAGAAATCTCTTCAGCAATTTGGTGGTCCTAGCCTCTGGCTTCTCTTAGCATTACTAGAACAAGCCTTACTGCACTCCCTCAAAAGGGCCAGCAGCAGCCTGAGCTCCAGCTCTGAAAGCTGTTTCCCCCACCGCACTAAAACCTGATGAACTCAACCTTTCCCCCTTATATCTCCAAACTTCGGGCTCATAGCTGCTCCCTGCAATTCCCATGGTGTCACTCCGTGTTTTTGGTCTGGTGTCAGTACTGTAACAGTTACCTAGCCTATGTCAAATGAAATACCTTCTGTTTAAAGATTTACCATGTATTCTGTTTTCTGGCTGATGCAGCAACATAACTTAAATTCAAAATCTTAAAGCATGCCCACTTAAAATATAGAAATAAATCATTGTCAAAGATTACTTTTATAGTCGCTTTGGAACAGAACTCTGATTTTTTTTTTTCTGCACAATGATGTTAGTATCAATTCTTGTAATTAGATTTCTGATTTACAGGTCAGAATTTATTCTTGAATTCTTCAGTTGAAATTAGGGCTTTAGGTACTGGTTATTTTTGGTTGTTTTGTGTTCTTTATGGTTTATTTGAGTTTTATAATGGAAAATGGCTCTTGGAAAGTTGTTCTTAAAATACAACTAGCCTTGTGCTTTATAACCAATTTTTTTTTTGTAACATCAATGAAGAGGCTATTGTCAGCAGAATTTGAGCAACAGAAATGATATAAAAGAATGTTCTATAGATTATGTAATAATAAATAATTGTAATGATTTATTAAAATTTGTTACTGTTACAACCCTGTTAATAAAATGTTATGAGTTTACAAATTATTAATCATCTATTTAAGTAGCATATTATCAACCATAATTGTCTTTATTACCTAATTTAAGCTTCCTGATAATGTATAAATGCCTCAAAATACATTACAATTCCTGTAGTAGATTCAGAAAATGGTTACTTTCCTAACTTTTGTTTGCCAGGTAACCTGTTTCTATTTCAAATTAATATGGTATTTTGCTAATTAATAGAAGTAATACCTAATAATGTTATTTTTAATTTATACTTTAAATTATAATACTCAGACTTTTCTAACAAAATGTATCATAGTTTTTCATTATCTTTAAACTATTCTTTTCTTACTTTTACTTTTTGAAGAATACAAATGACAAACTTCAGGATTTAAATTATTGTTAAACCATATATTAGACTACTCATTTTACTAGGATGAGATTGGTATATAGGTACATACATATACACACATACACATGTGTACATATTTTTTAATGTATAGTAAAACTAATGGCATCTCTTCTAAATCTCTGTCACAATGGTGGGGTGGTAGAGCAAGATCTAATTTTCAGCATTGGGGAAGACAGAGAAAAACGTAAGGAATAAAACATTGTCAGATGGACCTGGAGATTGTCATTCTAAGTGAAGTAAGCCAAAAAGAAAAATACTTTATATCACTTATATATGGAATCTAAAAAATAGACAGACATATTTACAAAACAGAAACAGACTCACAGACATAGAAAACAAACTTATGGTTACCACGGGGGAAGGAGGCAGGAAGGGATAAACTAGGAGTTTGAGATTTGCAGATAATAATATATATAAAATAGATAAACAACAAGTTTATACTGCATAAATATATAGGGGACTATATTTAATATCTTGTAGTAACTTATGATGAAAAAGATTATGAAAAGGAATATATGTATGTTCACGTATGACTGAAGCATTTCGTTGTACACCAGAAATTGACACATTGTAAACTGACTATACTTCAATAAAAATATTTACATATAAAAAAAAAAAAAGAAAAAAACCACCATTGTTGGTTAGACAGTTATGGTTGGTATTTGCCTGAAACATATTTACTATAAGTTCACTTCACACCTGGGCACTCTTCTGAAACGATTTTCTTTTCCATTTCATTCTCTTCTATTAATAATCTGTTCACACTTTACAACCTTTTTGTAATTTACCTTCATAAAAATTTGATTAAACATTTTGGCAATACTGTATAGAATTGATCGTTCCTATTCCATATGATTCATCATACTCATATATAAACCTAAGAGAAACTCTTGTACACATTTACTAGAAGATATTTGAGAAAGTTCATAACCGCACTATGCGTAATATAAAAACCTAATGCTAACTCAAATGCCATAGAAATGCCAATTTTATTTCCACACAATGAAAAATGGAGACTTTGGGGGCAATCTTAACACATCAGATAAATGCTCTAATATCATCATGATGAAAATTTTCACTCAATTCTGTGTCTGAGATGATGTCTCCAATATGAGAGTTGAGTATATAGATATCTATAAGCCAAAGTGTTGTAGACAATATAAATGAGAGAATAAATCCATAACAACATTTGCTTCATACAACGTCAAGATTACTATACCATCTGACAATTACTTGCACTTGCTTTTGCGTGTATAGATAGAAAAATAAATGTGTTGAAGAGTCACTGATATATATGAATCCACCAGAATGTCAGCTCCAGAGCTTAGGGAGATTATTTTATCACCACTGCTTTATCCCCAGACCTCAGAACATTACCTGGAACATAGGAGGGACTCTATAATTAGTTATTGCAATAAGTATTGAATGAACAAAAGAATATTAACATCCACTATCATGCCAGGTAGAGGTTTTAAAAGAAAATTATTGTTTAAGGTATAGAAAATTTCTATTTCAATTGCTTTAGGTCTTCAAAATTGTAATTTTAAGTGTACCAAAATATTTTCTAATTGAGATTCAAAATTTACTTTCACTTATTAAAGTGCTGTCTATTTTCTTTTTTATTCAACAGATAGTGTATTTTAATTTTTAAATTATGTTATTTAGGAAATGTATTATAAAAATTTTTACATTTGCAAAATTTCACCTAAACTTCATCTGTTTTTTTAATCTAACATAGTGTAACTACATACACCTGATTTTAAAGACAGCTTGGGATAATTTATTCCTACTTTCTATCTATCTACAATTTTCTTAATAGAAATAAAAGCAAAAATAAACAAATGAGGTCTAATTAAAATTAAAAGCTTTTGCACAGCTAAGGATACCATCAACAAAACAAAAAGACAACCTTCAGAATGTGAGAAAATATTTGCAAAAGAGGAGACTAACAAGGGCTTAATTTCCAGAATATATAAACAGCTCATACAACTTAACAACAAAAAACCAAACAATCTAATCCAATAATGGGCAGAACACCCAAACAAGCAATTCTCCAATGAAGACATACAAATGGCCAACAGGCACATGAAAAAATGCTCAATATCACTAATTATCAGAGAAATGCAGATCAAAACTACAATGAGGTATTATCTCATATTATTCAAAAGTCCATAAATGACAAATGCTGGAGAGGGTGTGGAGAAAAGGAAACCCTCCTACATTACTGATGAGAATGTAGTTTGGTGCAGCCATTATGAAAAACAGTATGGAGATTTCTCAAAAGACGGAAAATAGACTTACCATATGATATAGCAATCCCACTTCTGGGCATATATTCAGGATGAACCTTAATTCAAAAAGATACATGCACCCAAATGTTCATAGAAGCACTATTTACAATAGTTAAGACATGGAAACAACCTAAATGCCCATTGACAGATGACTGGATAAAGAAGCTGTGGTGTATTTATACAATGGAATACTACTCAGCTGTAAAAAATAATGAAATAATGTCATTTGCAGCAACATGGATGGACCTGGAGAATGTCATTCTTTATAAGCCAGAAAGAGAAAGAAAAAATACCATATAATACCACTTATATGTGGACTAAAAAAAAAAGAAAGACAAACAGACTTTTTTATAAAAGAGAAACAGACTCAAAGACATAGAATACAAATATACTAGCAGGGGAAGGAGGGTGGGAAAGGATAAACTGAGAGTTTGAGATTTGCAGATACTAACTACTATATATAAAAAAGATAAATAACGAATTTATACTGTATAGCACAGGGAACTATATTCAATATCTTATAGTAACTTATGGTGAATATGAATATGAAAACAAATGTATGTATGTTCATGTATGACTGAAGCATTATGCTGTACACCAGAAATTGATACAATATTGTAAATATATATATATAATTTTCTTTATAACACCTAAAGACATGCTTTTTTTAATTCAAAATATTTTTATTCTGTACTGATGTTTCAATCTAAAATGTAGAGTTAATACTAAAATTCAGGGGGGAGGGTGCAGCTCAGTGGTAGGCTGCATGCTTTGCATTCATGAAGTCTTGGGTTCAATCCCCAACACCTCCATTAATAAACAAACAAACAAACAAACAAACAAACTGAATTACCCCCCCAAAAAATAAAATAGTAAAATAAATAAAATAAAATGTAATATACAGGCAATAAATCAGAATACCAATTTGTCTTAGAATTTTAGCTATAAATATATTTTTCTCATATTTTATTTACGGAGTTTCAGCATAGTCTACTCAGTATATAAACCAGCAAGCACACTCTTAATAAGGTAACTTCCTGTGTTCAAAGAGAACATTCTATGAGGTTAAACAGAGCAGAGTTCTATTTATAGGTGCTTTAAAACTGCTTAGTAATTTTAAAAGATCATAAAATGCATAGTAGACTATATATAGCAGAAAAGATTAGTATTAGTTAACTGAAGTAAAATATAACTAAGATAAACAAAGACCAAAACAAAACAAAACAAAACATTAAATTTCCTGAAGTGCTTTTATTCAATACTTTTATGCCTATATTCCATGGTATACACAGGTATACCTAAGTTTATTCTGCTTGGCTTTATTGTACTTCCCAGATATTGCATTCTTTACAACTGAAGTTTTTAGGCAACCTTGAGATAAGTCTATTGGCACCATTTTTTCCAACAGCATCTGCTTACTTTGTGTCTCTGTGTCACATTTTGGTAATTTTTGCAATATTTAAATTTTTTCATTATCGTATTTGTTATGATCATCTGTGATCACTGATCTTTGATGTCACTATTGTAATTGTTTTCGAGCACATGAACTGTGCCCGTAAAAGATGGTGAACTTAACTGATAAATGTGTGTGTTCTGATCATTCCATGGACCAACCATTCCGTTGTCTCTCCCTCTTCTGGGGTCTCCCTATTCCCTGAGACACAACAATATTGAAATTAAACTGATTAATAATCCTACAATGGCCTCTGAGTGTTCAAGTGAAAGGAAGAATCACATGCCTCTTACTTTAAATAAAAAGCTAAAAATAATTAAACTTAGTGAGGAAGGTATGTCTAAAACTGAAATAGACCAAAAGCTCAATCTTTTGCTCTGAACAGTTAACCAAATTGTGAATGCAAAGGAAAAGTTCTCGAAGGAAATTAAAAGTGCTATTCCAGTGAACAGATGAATGATACAAAAGTCAAACAGCCTTATTACTGATAGAGAAAGTTTTAGTGGTCTGGTTTGATTAAACTAGCCACAACATTCCCATAATCCAAACCCTATTCCAGAGCAAGGTCCTAACTCCCTTCAATTCTTTGAAGGCTGGAAGAGGTGAAGAAGCTGCAGAAGAAAAGTTTAAGCTATCAGGAATTGGCTCACATGGTTTCAGGAAAGACACCATCACCATAACAGTGCAAGGTGAGGCAGCAACTGCTGATATAGAAGCTGCAGCAAAGTTATCCAGAAGATCTAGCCACAGTCATTAATGAAGGTGGCTACACTAAAAAACAGATTTTCAATGTAGATTAAGCAGCTTCTATTGGAAGAGGATGCCATGTAGGACTTTCATAGCTACAGAGGAGAAGTCAATTCCTGGTTTCAAAACTTCAAAGGACAGGCTACTCTCTTGTTAGGAGTTAATGCAGCTGGAGAATTTATGTTGCAGGCAATGAATATTTAGAATTCAGAAAATCCTGGGGTCCTGTCCTTTGGAATTATATTAACTCTACTCAGACTTTGCTCTATCAATGGAACAAAAAATTTGGGATGGCAACACATCTGTTTGCAACACAGTTTAACAAATATTTTAAGCCCACTGTTGAGACCTACTGCTCAGAAACAAAGATTCCTTTCAAAATATTACTGTTCACTGATAGTGCACCTGGTCACCCAAGAGCTCTGATGGGTTACACACTGAGATTAATACTTCCATGGCTGCTAACACAACATCCGTTCTGAAGACCATGGATCTAGGAGTCATTTTGACTTTCATGTCTTACTATTTAAGAAAGACCACTGCTGCCACAGACAGTGATTCCTCTAATGGATCTGCGCAAAGGAAATTAGAAACCTTCTGGAAAGAATTAAGTATTCTAGCTGCCATTAAGTACATTTGTGATGCATGGAAAGAGGTCATAATATCAACATTAACAGGAATTTGGAAGAAGTTGATTCCAACCCTCATGAATGATTTTGATGGGTTCGAGACTTCAGTGGAGGAAGTAACTGCAGTTGCAGTGGAAATAGCAAGATAACTAGAATTAGAGGTGGAGCCTGAAGATGGGACTGAATGGCTGCAATCTTATATTCAGACTTCAGCAGATGAGAAGTTTCTTCTTATAGATAAGCAAATAAAGTGTTTTCTTTAGATGGAATCTACTTCTGGTGAAGATGCCATGAAGACTGTTGAAATGACAACAAAGGATTTAGGATGCACATAAACTTAGCTGATAAAGCAGTGGCAGGGATTGAGAGGATTGATGCCAATTTTGAAAGAAGTTCTACTGTGGGTAAAATGCTATCGAACAGCAATGCATGCAATAGGGAAATCATTCATGAAAGGAAAATTCAATCGATGTGGTAAACTTCATTATTGTCTTATTTTAAGAAATTGCCATAGCCACCTCAGCCCTTTAGGAATCACCACCCTTGTTAGTTAGCTGCTATCAACACGGAAGCAAGACTCTCCACCAGCAAAAAGATTACAACTCACTGAAGGTTCAGATGATGGCTAGCATTTTTTAGCAATATTTTTCAATTAAGGTAAGTACATGCTCTTTTTAGACTTAATGCACACTTAATGGACTACTGTAGAATGTAAACATAACTTTTATGTGCATCGAGAAACCAAAAAATTCATGTGACTCACTTTATTGCTACACTGTCTTTATTGCAGTGGTCTGGAACCAAACCTGAAGTATCTCCAAGGTATGTCTCTGCATGAGAGTATACCAAATTTTTATGCTGTACCTTACTTCTGATTGTGTTGAGAAGATATTATTAGGTAAAATTATTGTTTCTAAATTTTGGCAGATACTGTGAAGCAGATAATAAGGCAGAGACGATTTCTACTAGTTTAACAAAAGGTTCTAAAGCTTACTTGCTGTGGGAGTTTTTTAAGCCAATATGAGTGATCAGATTGGGGAGTTTTATTTTTTCTTTCTCTTTGTAGTTACTGGTGTATGCTATTTATTTTCCTCCAAGGAAATCAGAAGCCTAGAGGATGTTGTGGCTAACCATAGTGAAACCTTGAGGGCTATAACTCAAAGTTTAATAGGACCATGAACTCCCTGGTTTGGCCAAGAAATTGGAGGGATGCACCTGCTGAGAAATGAAAATGAGAGATGCTGAAATAGCCTTTTATTTGCTCAAGAAATGTATTTCAGTGCCTGAGTTTGCCCCTTAGTGCCACCTTCTGATACAGTTTAAGAACCCTCAGTGCTAATATCCACATCTAAATACTTCTTTGAGTTTCTCCTAAGATTTTTTAGCTACTCATATAATAATGATCTAATAATTATAAATGAATATATAGTACTATTTCAATAGACTATAAGAAATATTGGCACTATTATAATTATTATCACTTAGAAATGGGTATATTTGTACGACTTATCATTGCCCAAATTCACTGTATTTTGTTTTCACAGGTTTATAAAGGCTTAAATGGTATTTTCAACATGTGCTTGAAATACACAGCAGTCCTTATGATTCAATTTTATGAAAAGAAATAGCCTGAAGACTGCAATTTTCTACAATACTTTCTAAACTCTACATTTAAAACTTTTCAACTAATCTTGGGTTGGTTAAATGATTAAAAGGTACACTGTGCTAATATATGGAAATAAATATGGTGAACTTTATAACAGTGCAAAATTATTTAGATAAACATTTGAGAAGTACTCAACTACTTATTTACACAAGGGAAAAAGTTTCACCCTTAACTTTCTCTTAAAAACGTCATACAAATTTAACTCAAAATTGCTGAACATATATCCCTTCTAACTGGGAGACTTGTATTCTGTGGTTTTACAATGGGCAGTGGCAAAAACTGAGTTTATTACCCTGCTAGGACCTGGGCACCAAGAAAGGAACAACTGATTCCTTAAAGTCCTTTAAATAAATAGAATGCACATTATATAAGATTTTAGTTTCTTGATGTCATATCTTAAAGGCTATAATCCCTTCTGTTTCCTTAGTTGGCACTGTTTAATAAAAGTTTGCCTGCTTTTTAAATCATATAGCTTACACCAGTAAAATTCTTCTCTGCGTTATTATGCATATTGCCCATTGGTCTAAAATGTATGTAATATCAAAGCTATTTTATGTTTTAAAATTATCTTATTTTATTATGTGTCTCTGTGTACATTTGCCATTCCATTATTCCTTGGCTAAGATGCAAAGTTACTGTTGCTCTTTTGGTTTATTTTTTTTATTTTCATTGTGATGAGTAAGTACTTACTTTATACTTTGAACATGTCTTATGAAAATGTTGGAATAAGTATATTATCAGAAAACATGTAAATATTTTCCAATTTCTTATATTGAAAATTTCTGTTTTTATTTTGAAAAAGCAATACCCCAAATTAACAAGTCATCATAGTTAAAAATAAAATAGTTAATAATATGATAAAACATATTTCCAGTAATATGAAATTATATAGACATAGTATACCCAAAATATTGTAACCTAAAATTTGGTAACTGCTAGTGAGAAACAGAAAAAAGGAAGCTTATTTTATTGACAAAATTCTCATGCCATTCCTGAGAAAGTCCCATAAAATGTAACTGGTTTGAGCATTTTTTCCCTCCTAGTATGATTCCTGTAGCTAAACCTTTTATCCACTGGACACATTCCAAATCTTTTTTATTGTAAGTAATAAAATCATAGAAATATTGTACACTAGTACTTTACAATTAGACATAATTTCTTTCACTTGAGTTTTACAATTGTCTCCCTCAAGTTTTTGGTCTTTGAAAAAGAATAAAATCCATGACAAAAATACTAGTAAGTAGGCCTCCCTGTCTCCTGCCAAAAAACTCCCTCCAACATCCAAAAAATGCTCATCTTAACAAATAAGGATGCAATTCAAGTTTAGCCCCAAAGAATGAAAATTGCTAAATATTAATATTCCTTTGTGTGAGCCTATTGAAATAGCCACTTTATAAATACAGTAAAAGTTACAATGAATAGCTGAAATCAGTTTGTTAAACTACAGTGAAGGCCGGTCTTTCAAAGGATTAACTTGCTCACAAAATAGTCTATTTTCAGTCTCCTAGTTTATACTAAAATATTTGATATACAAATCTCTAAGAATCATTTCTTCAACATATACTTAATAATATAAATTTATAAGCCCAAATCCAATTACGAATGTCTTTATTCATTAAAAAAAAAAAAAAAAAAAAGAGAGAGTCATTGAGCTGAGACCTGGGATTCCAGCAGAGAGACACACAAAATCCACTCCTTTCTTCATGGAGCTTTATGGTCTTGCAGGATAGGCAAACATTAAACAAATAAATACAAATTGACTATTTAGAACAAATGCAACATGAACCCAAATTACAAGATGCAATTCATGTATATTATGTGGTGAAAGGAATGACTGGCTAAACAGAGTGTAACAAAGAAGATTACTTAGATATAGTGCCATTTAGAGGAATAAAAATGAAAGCAGAAGTTTTCCAGGCAATAAAACAAAAACAAAAACAAAAAACAATTCAGACAAAAGAAAGAGAGTCTGGGAAAATGCTGAGCAGAAAGGACCTTGTCACATCTTAGGAATCAAGAGAAAGCCAGAATCTCAGAGAAGACCCAATAGGTAGGTACATAAAGGCCTTTTCATTTGAGGTCTCATATCAGATAGAGTATGTTCTACTGTGTTCTGGAAACAAGTGAATGGCATTGTGGGATTTTTAAGCAGGAGAGTAGCATGATCTTACTAGTTATGATGAAAACAGACTGGAAGGGAGGTGATTTAGAATGTTGATGGAGACCCCAACCAGGAAAACATTGTGATATCCAGGTGAGATATGTTGATGACTAGTGGTTGTAGAAAAGGGCTAATTGTTGATTCTATATTTTGTGGGAGAAAAAGTGAGGAGCCACGATGGCAATTAAGATTCCAGCAGAAATGCAGGGGAGATCTCGTTAGGTGTTCTTACGAAAATAAAACACAACTAAAAAAACCCAAAATGTGCAATATAATTTAAAAATTACTGAGATGAGTAACATAAACCTAGAACAAAATTAGCTTCAAAAATATTTAGGTTGAGTTTAAGTTGCATTTAATGTAGATACCTGGACATGACACAACATAACTCAACAAGGCCTCTGGAAGGTGAAAAGAAGGAGGACTCCAGAGAGTCAGAGACAGGAGGTTAGTTAGACACAGGGTTAGTCCCTTGAGTTTCCTTACTGCCTCTCATACACCCAGGGCGAGGTGTTGAAGACGCCTCCAACCAGACCTGCTGACAGGCAAAGTCAAGAAAAACTCCATGAAAAATCAGTCTCTGAGTCAAAGTCCTGGGTAAACGGTGGCCTGGAAACAGAAAACCATATTCACCCTACTCAGCCAAACACCAAAGAAACAACCACCCAGAGTTTCAACAGAACCTCAGTGGACCTAGAGGTTGACCTTGGAAGGTCACTCACCTGCCCTGTGGAAGCCCTGGTGATGCTCTAATTCCCCTGCTGGCTGGTGTCTCTGGAAGCAGGTCCAGTCCCCCAACTTCAGGCTGTCAGTGGTATCTAGCAGTGAGTTGAACATCCACCCTCCCCTGTACCAACTGGAATTTTAAGGAGACATGAAAAAGAAAATGCAAGTAGAGACCAGTAAGCACTGTACTTCCCCCAAACCCTTTCTGTCCATAAGGCCCAGTAGGCAACTCAGCATCCTCCCTCACTGGCAGCAATGTGACCAAATGATGTAATGTGGACAGAGCTAGTCTGCACTTTTCTTCCTTTGTCCATCATGACATGTAGTCTCAGTTCTCAGCCTCCACCCCTGCAAGGAATGACGAGGCAGAAAGAAACAGTGTGGGCAAGGCTGGTTGGCACTGGGCTTCCTCTTCTCCCCTTCTCTGGTGTCAGAGGGGCCCTGCAGGATCTGAACTTATATCAGTACCCTCTGGGCCTCTCCTCTCTGATTGCAGGGTCCCAGTGGGGAGCTGATCTAGACGTCCTAGTTGGAGGCAATGAGAGATGTGTGGAAGTTCCCTGTTTTCACTAGGAAGGCTCAGTGAAGATGAAGGGAGGAACTGAACTTCTACCTCACTTTTCCACAAGGGAGTAGTGTGGATCAGTGCCAATATTTCTTATGAATGTGCAAGCAGAGAACCACAACAAAATACTAGACAGAATATATATATAAATATACACACACACAAATTATGCAGTATGCATTATTATACACCACTGTCAATTATACACATGACCAAGTCAGATTTATTTCAGGTAGGTAAGGCTACTTCAGTATTCAAAAATCAGTAAATGTAATCCATTACATCAACAGGCTAAGTTAAAAAATCATGTGGTTGTATCAGTGGATGCATAAAAAGCATATTAAAAAATTTAAAACTTACACAAGACAAACATTTTCAGCAAAGTAAGAACAGAGGCAAAGGTCTTCATTTTTAGAAAGAACATCTACACAATAAATAAACAAACTCCTACAGATAACATCATACTGATGGTGAAAGACTGAATATTATATTTGGAAATAAGATCAAAAAAAGGAGAGAGCAACACATGGGATCCTTGTGATGATGGAGCTGTTTCATACCTTCACTATCAATGTCACCCGGGTAGAGATATTTTATTGTTTCTATGGTGGAAACTGGGTAAAGAGTACACAGGATCTAGTGTGTTTTTCAACTGCATATGAATCTATAATTATCTCAAAATAAAAATTACAGTTAAAAAGAAGACATGGAGATAACATTTGTAATTGTTTTGACAATTGCAGTACAACAATTTTTTAATGTCTTCACACAATTTAAGTAACAAAATTATTAATTTTCTGTAAAATTGAGCAGAAAGTAAAAAAAAATTCCACAACACTGTGGATAATTTCCTAATATTGTGTGTGTGTGTATAGAGTTGTCCCTCAGTATACACAGGGGGATTGTTTCTAGGACCACATACAGATACCAAAATACAAGGATGCTCAAGTCCCTTATATAAAATGACGTTTTACATTTAGGCCCTCCATATCTGTGGGTATGGCCTCCTGGATTTTAACCAACTCCAAATTGAAATTCGATCTGTGGTTGGCTGACTCTGTGGATGCAACACCCACAGATCCAGAGGGTCGAATGTATATTTATTCGAAAAAATCTGCACATACGTGGACTTAAGCAGTTCAAAATTGTTGTACAAGAGTCAGCTGTATACATATACATCCATATGTGTCTATATATGTATACATATATATATATTTGTGTGTATACATATATATCCACAAACATATATACAGCTTTTTGTTGAGTGAATACTTTGAGGAACATTTTAGAATAGAAGGTGAAATTCCTGGAGACATTCTCAAGGATAATTATTCTTGGCCCTGCCAAAATAAAATATATTTATTTGCTTGTTGTTGTTTTTCCTGAAATAAACTTCAACAGAACTGGAGCTGCAAGTTAATCTGGTGTAGCACCAGGAACTAGAACTCAGGTCTTAAAAGAGGGTTGGTTGTGAATCATTTAATTGGAATTTTTATTAATATGTTTGCTGCACAATGGTTTGTCATAAGCATTGACCATTTTTTCTATGTACATGTATGCTGTACGTAAATGCACAAACAGAGACTACAGCGATATTGACAATGTTGCTATATTGGACACAGCAAGATGGTGACCTATGTATTCTGGAAACTCATCTGCTGTGAAATGCTTTAGAGATCCTGGGTAAAATATGACCAACATCCTTTCAGTGAAGAAATGAGCTCACAAAAGAATAAAACCCGAAGGAGGTTGGGTTTTGGAGAGAGACTGAAAACCAGAATTGTAAAATTGCATTAATGCTTCGCATGCCTGTAACTGAGAACCTTCTTTTATTGGCCATCCAAGTTCAGAAAATAAGGCCTGCACCCTCATAAGGCAATGAATTTGAGTTAAACCTAAAGAGAAGCAGGACCACAAACAGTCACAGACTCAATGAGTGAAAATATCTGCCCAATATCTAAAATTGATCCCAACCTAGGCTTTATATGGGGAAACTTTACCTGAAGATTTAAAACCACAAGCCAGTCATCACAGAGGCTTAGTGTGTGTTGCCTTCATGGTGTTGGCAAACTCACTCTGAGCATTTAAAATGATGCCACAATGAAAAAACCATGGGGTCTAAACTTGGCAGGGATTAAAGCAAATCCTTCTAGGTTTGAAACACGGTTAACTCTGATCTAGTTCACAATAAGTTCAAAATACAAGTGAACAAAACACATGAGGCATCAAGCCACTGTCAGCTAAATTCAGAAAATAGAAAATCAAAAGCAAATAATATAATTTAAGCCTTATCATTAATACATTTAAGATAATATAAATAATAAAATATGGAATTATACGGAATTTAACATCAAGAGAAGAGCATATTTATGTGAATAACAAGATAAGTACAAAAATAGGACTTCTAGGAATACAAATATCATACATTTAAATTAAAGACTCAACCAAAGTTTTAAACATCTGATTGTTCACAGCTGAACAATTACTGATCTAGTGCAAGAACTAAAAGATTATCTATAATGCAGTATAGAAAGACAGATAAATGAGATGTCAAGATTCAAGGCAACTAGAATAAGACATTGTAAATGTATCATATAAAGAGTCCAAAATGAGGGGATAGAGTGAATGGGGGAAGCAATATCTAAAAGATACTTGCTGAGGACATTGGAAAACTTTAAGGATAACATGGAAAACATACAACTTAAGGTTCAGGAAGTACAACTCATCCCACATAGGCTACAGAAAAATAAATCAACATCTAGTAATACCATGGTGAACCTGTCAATAACAAAACACATTGAGAATAGTTTATCTTCAACAAAAAGAATTATTTTGATTTACCAACAGCAACAATTTAAGACAAAAGTAATGACTTCTAGGTGACAGAGTTTATAATTTGAAGCCCAATAGGCTAAGATTGACGCACGAGGGAGAAATGAGGACATATTTCAAATGTAAAAATAGAGAGTTTTTACTACTGACAGACCCATTGTAGGGCCTTTTGAGGAATGTGTTTCAGGAGGATTTGAAAGAGGCAGTAAGAGGAAAGGATAATAAAAAAAATCTATTTATGCTTGCCTAAACCATCTAAAATAATAATTATAAAAATTATTACATATTACAGGGCTTAAAATAACAAGGAAGTAAAATATTGGACAGCAAAAATGTGAAGCTGGGGAGCGTGGTAAGTTAAAATTTTAGGAATATTATTTCTTGGGGAAGAGGATAGATACAGTCATTTGTATTACATTTTTGTTAGGGGGAATAGACAGTCCTGGCAAAGGGAAACTAAAACCAGCAGATTCTAAAGAAGAAAGCCTAAAAAGAAACACAAGACAAGCAAATAGCACTTAAGTAAAATGGTAAAACTGATGCAAATATATTTGCACTGAAGCAAGTATAAATATTCCCTATTTTACATTTAATAATAGATTGTCATGGGGGAGGGTTTAGGTCGGTGGCAGAGTGTCTGCTTAGCATGCACGAGGTCCTGGTTTCAATCTCCAGAACTTCCATTAAAATAGACAAATAAATAAAATAAACCTAATACCCCTCCCCCAAAAAACAGCTTGTCAAAAATTGGAAGGAAAGGGAAATTCTGCTTAAATTTGATGCTGCTAAATATATGAGCAGACTCGACTCAAAGGAAGAAGACTGCAACACCACTGGATGCTAAGGAAAAGAAACTATATTACATATTTGACATGTATTTAAAATGTGCTTAGAAAGAATTCTATAGTATTAGTGAACATATTTTTTTAAGATGAAAATTAATGCTAGAAAAAGAACAGCAAACAAACCTGATGAAAATAGCAAGAGCAATTTAAAAAGTAATACAATTGAAAAGAATTAAAAGAGAAGAAAAAAATATTATTACCTGAAAACAGCAAGACTATATACCTATAAGGTATAAAAGAGTCATACAGACTATTAGAATTAATGAATGAATTTAGCAGAGTTCCTGGAAACGAGATCAGTTTATAAAAATCAGATTCTTTTTAGCAATTATAGATAAAGAAATAGAGATTATACTAATAATTTGCCACTTAAAAATTATTTGCCCTAAAAAACTAGGATAAATCTAATGGAATATGTAAAACGGTTCTACATTGAAAGCACATAAATAGGAAAAACTAAAGAAAACCAAAATAAATAAATAAAGCATCTTCATGGCTTGGAAGACTCAGTATTGTTAAGGAATCTATTTATTTACAGATTGAACATACTAAATTTTAAATCCAATAGGATATTTTTCTCTGTGGAAATTAACAAGATGTTTCAATAATGTGTACACAAGTAAAATAGGCCAAGAATAGCCTTGGAAATCTTAAAGAAGTACAAAGTAGGGTGACATTCAATTCTGGAAGAAATATCTGATTTTAGGTTAAATTTTAGTAATTAAACCTTTTACAAGTATACAGCAGTAAGTTTAAATTCTGCATGACGTGAAATAATGTGATTGCTTATGAGGCTAATAAAAATGTGTCTGCATATTTTTGTGTATTAAAAGTCTCTTAATTTTAATTTCTAATTCGATAAATGCCAATAAATATAACCAAATAAACAAAAGCTTTGGGGTTAACAATTTTCTAAGATGTTAAAGGGGTCTTGAGGCCAAAAATTTTAAGGACACTGATGTGAGATTGTAGTTTGGGTAGTTTGGTTTATTTGAGTAGTTTGAGTTATAAGTCAAAAGAGACTTAGATGCCAGGTAAAATAACTACTGTGCTTTTTCATTTTCCTTTCTAAGTCATAACCAAAATATTTCTCAGCCACACCACCACCTCTTCCCATCCAACACCCATCCCCAAAAGAGTTTCATTGTGAGTACAGCTGTTGGGCATTTGTCCTGGAAACTGAAATCTCCACGTGGTCTCTCCTCTTACCTGGGTTGTACCTAGGTAATGGTAGGTAATATTTAGCAGGGGTTTTTTTTTGTTTTTTTTTTGTTTTTTTTTTTGCATTGAGTTGTTTGTTTTTTTCTTATTAAGGTGTATGAGCTGTTTATATATTCTGGAAATTAAGCCCTTGTCAGTCTCATCTTTTGCAAATATTTTCTCCCATTCTGTAGGTTGTCTTTTTGTTTTGCTAATGGCTTCCTTTGCTATGCAAAACCTTGTAAGTTTAATTATGTCCTATTTGTTTAGTTTTGCTTTTACTTCTATTGCCTAGGTAGACTGATCTAAGAGAACATTGGAGAGTAAGAGTGAGGGATCTATTTGGTAAAAGATCTGACATATGATCATGGAAGAGAAACTTGTGAGAATAAAAATATCTAATAAGAATTTTTGTTAATTTTTTAAAAATTTGTTGTTTGCAGTAGATTACTTCTTTGTTCTCTAGTAACAGTGGCAGTACAATCTAGGCACTGAGTATACAATGACGAACAAGATGAACACATTCCATGCCCCAGTAATTTGCTTATTTTTGTTTATATTCTGTCATCCCACTAGATTATAACTTATCTGAAAGAAGAAACCTTGTCTGCTCCATTTGTCACCTGATCATTAGCCCTCCCAAGTGATGCTTGCTGTGTACACAACTGACTGTACATGGTGACTGATGGAGTAAAGATAGGGAAGATGGCTCCTCCATTAAATGATAAGACCCATGAGGGCCAGAAATTTTGCTCTTTTGGCTAATTTTCCAAGAGTCAGTCGGTAACAGTACCTAAAACATAGAAATAGAGTAAATATGTGTTGAATTAAAAAAATCCTGAATTACTTCTTTCTGATTCAGCCTTTGGGGTCTCAGGAGGTAATATTGAGCAAGTGGAAAGAACGCTCAAGGCCACATCTTCCCTTTTTTCAGTGGGACTTTGTGTGTAGTGTTCATTAAAAATCATCAGATAACAGAGGATATGTTATAGTTGCTAGATCACTGAATGATGAAACAGACAACATTATCCAATATCACAGATGCTTCACTTTTGAGAAGAGCTGCAGTGCACACACAGTTTGAAACTTGAAATAAGAAGATAAACAGTCTCTCCCTCATGGATTTGTTGTCACAGTTAAAGAAAATAATGTGTGAAGGTGCAAAGCAGCATCTCATCCATAATCGGCACCTAATAAACATCTTTCTGAGTAGAGGAAACGGGAATAATTGTCCTTTAAATATAATTGTAGGGAAATTTCCTTTAAGGATTATGAAGTTAAAAAAAGAGAGGAATACTTGACTGCTCTTTTGAAAAAGTATGGAGTGACCACGACAAAAATATATTTGTTTATAGAGAATGTAGAAGTAACACAGTGCAGTCTGTGGCTGTATTTAACCTGAAATGTTGTTGGAACTGCAGAATATATTGACCCAGGTACACTTACTTTTAAGGAATCCCAATCATGTTGATGAGTCTCTAGTTATATCTCTGTTTTACACACCTTGTTCTAATACCAGCAGAATGCTAATTGTTTTAAGTGGATTACTCAGCTGACAGAGACCTTTAGCAGAAAGACAGGTTTGATATGGAGAATTGAAAGTTAGCTAATGAAGAACACTGAAACTAGCTTGGTAGAATGTTAATTGACTGCCCTTATTTTTTTTTTTTTTTTTTTGTGAGAAAGTGAAACTTCCACATATAAAATAATTCTGCCTATGTCAATATATTTGGTAGGGCTCAATATGATTTGAATGAATACGGTTTTGTCTTTTTAAATTTTAAATGCATGCTAGAATTTTGCCCTGATATGGTTATTATCCTCTGTGTGATTTTTCCAAGATTTGGAAATTCTCTGCTTTTTTTTTTTTTTTCTTATAAAAGAAAAGCAAAACATTAAAAAAAAAAAAAGAAGAAAAAGTTCATGGGACTTTGCCATACTACATACATACATCTCTCCCTTTCAATTTTGCTTAATAATTAGAATGCCTAATATTCTTTTTATCAATAGATGAAGGATGGAGCCTTTACTGGTGCCACAAATTGTCTTTTGTATTTTAAAGGTAACATTTTAGATACTGTTCCTGGTCAATGACAATTTTCTTAGACCGATGGAAAGTGCACTGTGTTTTAATGAATTTGTGTAACTCTTCAGTATATTTTAATTATCTGGGAAATCAGAAAAATTAATGTAGGTTACTCATTTTGAATATTAGTTATATTATTCCTAAACTTTATGCTAATAGGTGTCGAATCACAATGACAATATAAATTTTGAACACTGAGTAAAAAGTTGGGTTTACTGGATTGCTTCCAATCCAACATTTTTACCATGTGGAAAGTTTTATGTAGCAACTGAGTGAAAATGTGTTTTCTTATGACTCATTTCTACTTTTTTGTCCTTTTTATTTACTTGATGTGGTTCTGATGTACTAAGTACTTTTGGTCTTCAACTATAATGACACTCTTCAGGAATTCTATCACTTTTGGCTTCTTTAAGTTTTGATGTTTAAAAGTTGCCATCATGCCAGTAATCTTTCAATTAGCACCTCTCCACTAATGCAGTCTTCCATGAATTTGCTTGTCTGCCTTGTTAATAAAAAATAGGATTAATTAATGACCTCTGTGATATTGTTATGAATAATTCTCTTTTTATCTTAATTCAGATATGCCTGGCATGCGATGGTGCCAATCAGTAAAGTTTATTTGAGTATTAGACTAAAAAAGAACTACAAAAATTGTCAAAAAAAAAACAATTAGAGGTGGAAAATTAATGTTATGATGCAGCTGTCAGAATCTTCATTAACAGTACCCTCCTATTTTGGCAAACATTTTTATAGGTCAGCTGGAGAGAAGAAAAACAAAGAGAGTGTGTGTGCTTGTCATTTGTGACAAAATTAACAAATAAAAGTCTACATGTGAACTTTATGATAAATATTGAAAGGCAGATATAGCACCTGTTTCTTGGAGAAAATACCTTTATATATAAAAATGTTATTAAGTTGTTGTTAAATATGTTATTTCACTTTCTCATTTTAGTGTAAGTTCGTATTATTAACCAAACACACACAGATAAAGCCAGTTATATTTCATTGATAGATCTAGTTACATTTCAAGTAACATGTGTGGATACAAATATAAATGGTGATATCACTGAATACATCAAGAGTTCAATGTTGAACATGTTTCATTTAGGTTGACTGTATTCCACAATATGAAAAAAGAGTATTTAAGTGTCCCTTTGAGAAAAACCTAATCACACATTTTAATATGAGATCACTCTTTTCAGTGTTTGAAAAGGGTACACACTGTCATGACAGTGTAATGTTAGCAAATGAATATATCAGGTTTTGACTGAATGCTCTATGCTGACCAGGTTAGTGGGAAAAGGAAAAGAAAAATGTTATTTTAAAAAGTTGCTTGCAGTTTAAATGACTTACTCTGAGAGGGTGGCAGTATCATTCATAGAAAGAAAATTAATCTTTGCTGGGAATAAAACAAAAAATCATTATTGGCCTCTTTGGTGATGAAAGGCAAGGCACAAGACCAGTTTGCTAATAGCTACCTGGGAGGTATTTAGATAACTAAGAATTAAATCGCTCTGTAAAGTGATGTAAGAGGGATTTTGCGCTTGACAGGGGATGCTTTGAAAATAGAGTAGGTATCCTTGAAGAAAGATTGGGAAGAAGCTGAGGTGAGGTGGGAGCGGCAGAGGGCTGGTAGGGGCGGGGTGAAAGCTGCCGTTCTGGTGTATGTTGAGCTTCCTTCCCTTTCCCATCATGGCGTGACCACCGAGACTTTAGGAACAGTGATACATGCTTTCAGTTTGAAATTGGTTTCTACCTGCCTTACAATAACTTTCTTTTACTGCCAAAATTTAGTAATGATCTATTGCATACAGCCGTACTTTTCAGTGATGCTTTGGCAACGAAGGAAGTGAGAACGTGGGCCAGGAGGTTCGAGTAGTGTTCAGCGACTGTATGAACAGAGACCGAGACCTAACATCAGTGCTCAGAGTCGTGATTAAGAGTATTAGCTGTTGAGGAACGGGTAGTAGCACCCACTTTGTCAGGCTCAGTCAGCTCTTCCGCCCAACTACAACTAAAAGGGTGAAGGATAAAAACCTAGATGCTATACTCTAACAATATCTCACACAGTGTCTAGAGGTATTAGCAATGTTTAATAACTCATAATGATTTAATATTATACCATTGAAGAATCTTTTTTTTCTGTTTTCTAATGAAGAATCACTTAAAAGGTATGAGTAGTCCTGAGAGAACGTACAAAAACTTTTGTGCAAAAAAGTATATTTCATGTGGTGAGTTGGAATACATATAGCTATACAGATATACCTGTGGTTCTTAATAATTAAAAAGAATATTCACAAAAAGTGCTAGATTTTAAGAGATGTATGAGAAGGACAGTAATGTATTTTCACAAACTCAGGTCAAGCATGACCTTAATGATTCTCATGCACCTTCAATTTAAGCTTTCAGAAAATTAATCACTTTAAACCATTTTATGTGCTGAAGTAACTTGGCTTTTTTATTACGTAATTATAGGACATGGCAGGGTAAAGCTGTTTCCGCACATTCATGGCTCTCAGGTGGATAACAGATCGCAGCTCTGTGTAGCAGCTCTAACTAGAAAACACAATGAGCTTCCTTATCTTCCCAGTATAGGTTTTCTTTATAAAAGTCTTAGAGAATGTAAGAAAGCTTTGGTGACAACATAAGGAATTTTCAGTGATAAGGTTTTTTGACCTGTGCATATAACTACAATTTAAAATACAAGAATTCAAATTTCATTACTATAAATAGGAGGGATATTTTGTAGAATATAAACTAGCTGGTAGCATTAGGTGAGCCGATTGAAATTATTTTAATAAAAATATAGAATATGTATCTAATAATTGCCAAAATTGAATGAATAAATGTTGGTTGTATGAAAAAAAACTGATTTTTAGGCTTCTACTACCACTAATTTTAACAGCATAATAATTGAGATTGATGTTTTTAATGCAATATTTTCCAGTTACACATAGGATTCACAGTAAATATAAAATAACCAGTTGCAATCTTTAGAAGTTCCATATTTTTCCAAAATTTTACTTAAAAAAAAACTCCATTCACTTTGCTTTATGAGTAATTATGGATAACTAATATAGAGTGGAAAAGTAGAGATCTTACAGAATACATTCTTTAAATGAGAATAAAAATTAAAATAGAAACTAATTTCTAGTACAAAGAATACCTAAGAAGGAAAGAAAGCCCTTCAGAACACCATGGGTGTTATTCTGTACGTGTTGTAAGCAGCTTAGTGAGTAGTGAATAGTGGTTCCTTTGTATTGATTTGTCAGTCTCACTAGGAATTAAAATATATAATTGTGAAAAGTAAAGTATATAATCATGAAAGAAAGATAAAATAATTAATAACTCTAATTAAAATTGTTTTTAAAAGGCATCTAACATCTAAAGTTTTAGGGAAAGTTACACTTTTCTAAAATTAACTTTGAGTTCATGTCAACACTATAATCTGTTTTCTGTTTCTTTACATGTAAGTGGCTTTCAGAGTTGTTTTATTTATATTTTGAGATTCTGAACTCATTAATAAATTTTGTAATAAATTATGTAAAAATCAATCAACAACTCTAGTAATTGTCATGAGGATAAAACTAGATGCTTTCACAAAGTGGTGGCTTATGGCTATAAGTATTAATTTTTGTGGTGAGATGATAAAGTATAATAATATTTACAAATTTTGCTTTCAGGGTTTATGGTGTCACATGTTTTCCTTGTACTTCAAAATAGTTGAAAGTCATTCACTCATATGTATTTATAACTAGTAAACTATATTATCCCAAAAGAGAGTTATTATGGTGGTTAAATAAAGATTATTAAGGGAGCAAAGTCATGGAGGACAATAACACTGCAAGCAAAAGCAGGAAAAAGCAATGAGGTCACCAGAGAGGTGGACTTGTGTGCAGCAGAGTGTATAAGAAAGGAAATTGGTAGAAATGAAAGAGGAGACCAAGGGCGAGGTGTCAAAGTGTACTGACAAGCAAACATTAGTGGTTAATGGGCAATAAAATTTTAAGATGAGGGGGTCTCCCAAACTTAAAGGTATTGACTTTTGTAGCTTTATTATGGGATAAGACACAAAATTATATCACCAGCACTTATGTCAATTAAATATCCATACTTTGCTTGAAAGAAATAAAAAATTAATGCAGGACATTATTCTACCCGCTGCTTAAGTCACTCTTCAGTCAAAAATTATGTGATTAGAGATGTGTTTAATTCTTTCAGTCTATATCTTAGTAGTGACCTTGATGAATAAATGCATTTTGGGGTATGTCTATTCCTTTATTTTCAGGACGTTATTACATTTTCCTCTTAAAAGTGCTAAAAAGGTATTTCTGCTAATTTTTTGGTGTAGTCTATTTGATTTAAATGTTAACATCTAAATATACTTAACTACTTAAAGTTGTTACCTCCAGCACCAGTAACATGCACACACTAACATTACTCACATTCTGGATATATATTGAATTGGATACCATAAATATATTAATTTGTACTATCAGATTAACATTTTTTGCATTTCTAAGGATATGGCTTTTCCTTTCTCTGCATATGTTTTAAATTCCTATATAAATATCATTGGTCTAAAACTTAATGGTTAGTAGTTTGGTGCAGCCATTATGGAAAACAGTATGGAGACTCCTAAAATAACTAAAAATAGGCTTACCATATGATCCATCAATCCCACTCCTGGGCATATACCCAGAGGGAACCTTAATTCAAAAAGATACATGCACCCCAATGCTCATACCAGCACTATACACAATAGCTAAGACATGGAAGCTACCTAAATGTCCATCAACAGATGATTGGATAAAAAAGCTGTGGTATATTTATACCATAGACTACTACTCAGCCATAAAAAAGAATAAAATAATACCATTTGCAGTAACATGGATGGGCCTGGAGATCGTCATTCTAAGTGAAGAAAGCCAGAAAGAGAAAGAAAAATACCATATGATATCACTTATATGTGGAATTTAAGAAAAAAGACAAATGAACTTAATACAAAACAAAACAACAGACTCACAGACATAGAAAACAAACATGGTTACCAGTGGGTAAGGGAAGGGATAAACTGGGAGTTCGAGATTTGCCGATACTAACTACTATATATAAAATAGATAAACAACAAATTTATACTGTATAGCACAGGGAACTATATTCAATATCTTATAATAACCTTTGATGAAAAAGAATATGAAAATGAGTATCTGTATATATGCATGATGGGACATTATGTTGAACACCAGAAATTGACACAACATTGTAAACTGACTATACTTCAATTAAAAAAAAATTTTAAAAACTTCATGGTTGTGTTTCTTTTAGACCCAAGCTTTGACAACATATAGTACAACATATACGTACTTCAATCAAATAAATATAGTTTATATAACTTTTTCTGTAACATCATCACAGTAATTGTCAGCTGCCCAGTAAACAGCATGTCCTGTAACAACAGCATCACATTACATATAGTTTCATAGTTGTTTACAGTTGTTTTACTTTAATAATTATGTAAAGAATGGAAATAATTACTAAATATGATCCATAATTCATCTAAAAGCAAACATATTCTAGTATTCTTTCAGCTATTTTGATTAGTATTTAATTAAAATTTTACAAAAATTTTGAGTTATTAAAAGTAAATATTTTCTATTATTATGTGTTTGAAACAGTGTTTTCTTGGTTCTAAACAAAGTCAAATATTGAAATAAACTAGATACTGACTCTAATACCCAGTTTCCAAATATTTTTACAACATACCTTTTAAAGTATTTGTTTTTATCAAAATAGCCTCGTATCTCTTTGGAAAATATTGAATATGAAATATATTTAATATTTACCAACATATACTTTTTGATTTTGAAAAAAATATTCTTTTTAATAAATAATAATGCTTCAGTAATAACACTGTTGTGCTTAGAGGGTAATTGGTCTAGATTGAAATGTTTTATTTATCATCATTGGAAAGCCTCCTTTCAATATATTTTTGGCAATCACAGAACGTTTTAACCTAGCACAAGATAGAAACCCTTACCTTTCTTTAATGTACCTGTCAGACCACATTTAGGGTGTGTAGTCATGTCTGCACATCATCCTATCAGCAGAGACCTCTGCTTCCAGAGTAAAACAAGAGTGCTAGGGAACAGTATTTCACTTTTGCAGCCATTTGACCTGGCAGTCTCCCCCATAAAGTTGTTACAAAAATTGCTCACAGGGTTTCTGATAACCAATAAGATAATAGATACCAATGTATACTTAAAAGCCAATCTATATTTATAAAAGATAAGAATACCTTATATGGAAAGCTTATTTCCTAGAGATTCAATTTATAGGTAATAGGACAAAATTTCTCTTCCTTTTTGAGCATGTCTCAGCAGCTAGCTATTGACAAAATTACTGATTTCTTTAATATCTACTGCTCCTTCTAATTTGGAAATTGTGTATATGGTAGTTTTTTCTGTGTGAAGGTAATCAGAATAAATTTTATCTGTACTATTTCCTATAAAAAGACTACTAGATATTTTCTCATATATACACATATAAAATATGGATTATTTTCTAATTGAATTATTTCCCATAAAAAACAAGATGTTTTTACTAGATGTTACTAGATGTGTATCCTAACTTACTCATCCTACTGGATTGGTTATATGGTTTGGACAATTCCACGGTGTGCAGTCTGGGTTAAACAAGTGATTATTGAGTTTCTGTCATGAAAACCGCTTACATGGTAATACAGTTATTGACTTAATCTGAAATTGCAAAATGACGGTCCTTTATAACACTTAGTGCATCACAAGACCCACTATCTCCCTTTGGAGATATTCACTGTGCTGCCACTATGGTAATATATAAATGTCAAGAGTTTTTGGAAATGTGAAATTGAATAACTAAAACTGGCCTTTCAATGAACTGCTATGTAAAGATTTTTTCTGAAACGTTCTGAGAATTTCTTTTTGCATGTCAATCTGTTTGAAGTGATTATATACTCCTAAGAATTGAAAGCATTTTTCCTTCCTGCTTCTTTGCCATTTTAATTCTATATCTGTGTGTTTAGAAGCACCACAGTTCATTAATAATTAGAAAATAACCTTTCTAATGTGAAACTTCTAGACTTCAGGTATTTCTTTGTACCTTTTAAAATCAATTTCTGAAGACTGAAATTTAGGATGAAGATGAAAGGAGAATATAGAAATAAGGAAATACTTTTAAAAACTCTTTTAAAAACAGGAGAATACAGAAATAAGGAAATATGCTTTTAAAACTTGTAGTGTTTCATGAGCGATTGTCAGCTAGCTAATGCATTAAAGGATTATCCCTCATGGGTAGTTACTTAAACAATTTTTTTTCTTTTAATTTGGTTTCAGTCCTGAAAAAGATTATTTCCACATGAGATGTGCACATTTCATCCTCACCCTGCATGAAATTAGAGCTAACATTAGGGATGGGTGAGCTACTTTACAGAAAATTAGCTTAAAACTAAGTTTTCTTCCAAAAACAGCAATAAGATTTTAAAATATTTTCAGAAGAAACAAGTAAACAAATACAAATAATGTTTATTTTTGCAACACTTTATACAGGTTGGGCCAGGGACAAGGATTGGATTCATCTGTCAAGTGAAGCATCCTTATGTAACTATCTGCAAAGGTGGTTTGCATAAAGGCTCCTTGGTGGGTGGGAGGTGAGAAGACATGTGAATTCTATTTCACATATAAGATTCAGATATATAAAGATGTGGTGGAAGGAACTGAAGGTTTTTTATAGACAGACAATAAGATCATTAAGTGAGAGAAATCTAGAATGAACACCAGTATTAGCAACACTTCTAGATGGTCTGAAGAGGGACACTGTGCATGGGTTTGCCATGTGGCTATTCCTTGGATCTTCAGAGACCCAACCAGTCTGGAAATGCATGTGGATAAGAAAGGAAGAAAGGAAGAAGAAAAGAAAAAAAGTGTTGATATGAAATATGTAGCAATATTTTATTGCTGTATTGTTGCATATTCTAAGCAAAACTTCTATGGGCCCTTAGGTAGACTAGAATACAACATTCTTTGATCATTTTACTGAATATAACACAGAAGGAAAGGAGCCTGTTCTCACTCTATAAGAGTGTTATTAAGCAAGACACCAGGACACTGTAGCTCAACTTGCCTGTAGCCTAATATGCAACTCAATTTGCAGAAGCAGATCTTGGTATTCTAAAGGATGCCATTGGAGAGCTGAAGCTAAGCCACCAGGGTGTCTGCAAATCATGCCTGATGCATGGTAGTGAAAAATAAAGGGTAGCAGGAGTGGGAAATTGGAATCCACCAAAGTTGTGGACAGGAGTAAATTATTCCTTGGGTAGACCTAGTACTACATAGGAATGGAAACGATACATGTCTAATATCAAGAGTCAGTAGGTAGAAGACAAGAGCTGAAATGAGGGAGTCATATTAATGTGACCACATTTATATTCACAGTTGCCTAAAGCCTCCTCATTCATAAGAAATATGTTCCTTCATACTTCCAAATGTCTTTATTTCATAGATTATAAAATTGAAATATGTAGGAAATCTTCCAAAATGATCCTCTGTGTGATATATAGAAATTTTGGCATCTCTTTCACAAAAGCATTTTAAAGAATATATATGCTTAGCACAGGTGAATATATTAACATGTTACTACATGAAGGCTAATTCAAAATGTTTGTATGAATGTACTAGATTCTGCAACAATGCTAGATTCTGAAAAAAGCAAATCTCAGATTTCAACTATTTTCACACAATTATTTCTTGTTCACATTACAGCACAATGAACACATTCATGGCAAGATCATGTCTTTTCATGTGATGACTCAGGGACCTAGACTCCTTCTGATTTTTCAAGTCTTTTGTATTCAGTAAGCAGACTAGATAGATGGACAGAAATCATAGTAAAGACATTCTTGTTTTGCCCAAGACATGGAAATGTTACACACTTCATTCACCAATGTTGTGAACTAGACTCTCTAGATGTGCAAAAAATGAAGAGTGGCAATGCTTGGCATTCTGTTCTATGGAAGAGAAAATAGGAACCTTTGTGGATGGCTGACCACCTCTGGCACAATTATATAGTGTTTTATTGTGTGTAAGATAGTTTCACATACATTATTTTATTTGAGCCTTAAAATAAAACTGAAGCAGATTTAGAGAGTTAGACTTCAGTAAACAGCAGAGCTAGGACCAAATTTTAGTCATTCTAACCCACCATATATAGTGCTTCCTTATAACAGATATTTAACTTAATTCAATAAAATTTTTGTGAAATACCTTGATTATTTTTCTTTATGGCATGCCTCTCCTTGACATAAGCTATAATTTTTTTTTGGTCAAGTCCCAAATTCCAAGTACCTATCAACATGCATTTTTTCATTAATTCTTTCTGTTTAAAAGCTAATAGGATTAAACTAATTATCACCTCCCCAAAATCATTATAAGGAGTGCTAATTACAATAATGCCATTTGTTAAAAAATGTGTTTCATCCTAATGGCTAAAATAAGGACAGTGTAGGCAGGTGCTTTTAAAAGTATTTGATGCCAGCTCAGTCTATGCCTAAATGTAACATATGTCAGTAATAATGGCATAACATAAACTAGCGATAACCATATAGCATAAATAGATTACTGATCTTTTCTACTCATATTCTAATGTAGAAACTGCCCACTCTCCTGAATGTTATTAAAGCCTATCATGTGGTTTGTTCTGTGGGAAAATGGGAAAAGAAAACTAGTATGAACACTCAGACTATTCACTTATCACATGAACTGAGGGCTTATTAAGGTAGATTTGAAGCCTAACACCTATGAAATCATTTATTTCCCTCTGACAGTCCCTTGCCTTCTCCACCAGCTATCAGTCGAAGTCCCTTTTGCTGTTGTTATAAATACTTCACAATGACACTGTCAATTATTCTTAATGTGTCATCTATTATTAGTCTCTGCAAGATTTAGAATCCCAGCAGATGTCAGTTCTGTCTGTCACGTTGCTATGTATGCTTGCAAGGAGTCTTTCCTCATACGAAGAACAACTCTCATCTGCAAGTTCAGCATGAGGACATGAAAAACACTACAAGAAGCAACATTATGCTCTTCCCTGTTATAAATTTAAATAAACATTTTGACTTCAGAACACATCCTTTAAGATATTCCCCCTGGATGCTATGCACTTAACAAATCATCAAATCATTACAGAACATTTTCAGTATGGCCAGACTTACATATACACTCTTTCAAAGCAATAGGGGACATCATTAATGGCCTTGAAGAGGTTATAATCCAGGGAGGAGAGTGGGGGTAGTGCATATTAAATGCTCACCCAGTCTTCATTCTTGTTTAGAAAATATGGTTACTGATGGACTTCAGTATGTGCTATCTGTAGGGCTGTGGTGAGTGATATTCTGTCAGGAGATCCTTTATTTTATGAAGCACCCTGAATCAACCACAGGGTTTTCTCTTGATAAACCGTTGCCTAGAAACTCAAAGTTACCACTCTTTTCTTAGAAGAACCATAAAAGGCCCCACATGTCCTTATCCCATATTCCAGTTACATCATGTTCCTCATTGCCACTTTTCTCTCCTGACAAGACTGGAAAATGAGAATATTTATTTCAACCATTCAACAAAGAATAAGATGATCTGAATTTAAGGGGTGCTTGTAATATGTTCACAGTCAGTCAGGACAGCAAAGACAGACAGGACAGGACAGCAAAGACCAACCAATCCAGCAGACCCTCTGCTATTGATGTTTAGAATTAAAGAAAAAAATAATAATAAGGATTTAGAGACTATGTATAAGCTTGATGTCTAGGATCGTATTTTGATGCAATTGGAGGTGCCGTTAAGTACAAAAGACTCCCTTTATGTCTATAAGAAATGAATAATTTAGCATTGCCCAAACCTGCTCTACAAGAAAATACTAGTTTACTAAAGCAGCCGTGACAAATGACTACAAACCTAGTGGCTTAAAGAAAACCCCACAAAAGTATTTACTCACAATTCTGTAGTTAAGAAATTCCTGAGTTTCATCAGGTGAAGATCAAGGTGTGGCAGAACTGCATTACTTTCTCATGGCTCTGAAGGAAAATTCATTTTCTTCCTATTTCCATCTTCTAAAGACTGGCTACGTTCTCTGGCTCTCAGACCCTCCCAGCGTCTCTCCCACACTCTTTCTGTCTCTGCCCCTTCTACCTCTTGCTTCCACGTAGCTGTGATTAAATTGAGCCTACCTGGATCACCAAGGTACTATTTTTTCTCTCTTAAAGTCAGCTGATTCGAAACTTTAATTCCATCTGCACACTTACTTCCCTTTGCTATGTAACCTAACGTATTCACAGGTTCCTTGGATGAGGATGTGGACATCTTTGGGGGGCATTCTTCTGCCTACTAATGAGAGTGATCTGACACCACAAGTGCTTTGTTCTGTTGTTATTTTACATACAGCAGCTTCTTACCAGGCCTTGTAGCTAATGCCCTATTACTCTCACTGACTCTTTGAGGCCAGTGCAACCACCTTAAGACAAGTTCCTCACCAAGTTTCAATCAGCACTGGCCTTCAGGCACTGGCTCATTATCTGTTGGCAAATCTCCAACAGAGATAAAAAACTAGTACCCCTTCTCAAGACTGGGGCTTTTCTGAGAAGAGCAGGATGAGAAGTTTAGCTGTTGTCCATACAAATCCTCTTCAGACCTCATATACTGAACCCAAGTCTGGTTGCAGGGCTGCTTGCCTCCCCCATGGGTGACTATTCCCTCCCCCCATTCCCTGGTAAACAGCCTAAATATACAAAAATAGCATGGGTCCCATCACTCAACCCCAGAAAATTGGCAGTACTTGACCCTCCTTACCCCCCAATGCTTAAATGCTTATTATCAGTCCCGTTAACTCCATCACAGGAGCCAGACCACACCACACAGAGCAGCCCCAAGTCAAAGATTGATAAGATGATGACCAGGCTTAAGGTTGTTTTCATCTGATTACCTGTCAAGCCAGTAAACAGACAATTTGAAGGATAAAGTATAAGGACAATAGGAGTAAACACAGTTCCCAAACTCCTGCTCCTTCCAAGGGAAGCCCATCTGCATGTAGGTGTTCACTCAGGGGCTGTCATCATTAGGCTTGAGGAGGGACACTTCCAAGGGGCAAATGCCTACCATATATTTGGATGCATTCACATACTCATCAAGTCCTGTCATATGGAAATATTCCACCTTCTAACTTCATAATTATTTACTTTACTTTTTTTTTTTGTCCTTAACAAATTCCTCCCTTTCTTTATGTGTCTTCACAGAATGCTGCGAAATTTCTCCTGCCATTTTTCCCCTTGTATATATTTATCAGACATAGGGTATTTTAATCTGCATCATTTCTTAGTATAGGATTTTTAAGCTTATCAAAGTAACAAAATATTCTAAGATATGCCTAAATAGTGGGTTTAAATGTTACTAGCATGAAACACTTTGTTATTAAATATAGAATATTTTATCATTATAACTGACAAAAGGATATATATAAATATGAGTGTAGAAAAGTTGAATCCTATTTAATAATATATTATTAAATGTCACATTAAAAATTTAGGGAAGACAAATAAACTTAGGAGCAAGAAGTTAAAAAACAAGTTGAACAGGTTCAGATGTGCCCATGTGTATGCTGTGTCTGTGCCTGTGCAGAAGGCTTTTTCTACATCACTGTGTTATGTGCATCTCCACTGGGAGACAAATAGTTCAGAGTTCATAGAAGAAAGTAACTTGACTAAGGACAACACTTTTTGAAGAAAAATTCACAACACTATATTCAGTAGAACAAAATTGTGGGTATCTGCTCTCAACCATCTCAGTTTTCCTGCTCACAATGTTTTCCATATCAACAATGTAAAGTTAAGTATTTATCTTTAGACATGACAATATATAAAATAACTTTTTAAAAATTTTGCCTGTTTTACTTCTTTACTGCACATGATTAATTTTTCTGCTCAACTTTTCACCTGTTACATGTTAATGAGTTAATTGATAAGTAACTACATCTTCAGTTTATCTTCAATAATTAACATATTTTCTTTATCAATTAATTATTGATACTTTTGCTACTCAACAAATAGAAATAATTATTATTACTATATAAAAAAAAGCATCCCAAAGGAACCATGGAGATTATGTAAAATGATTTCTATCTGTAACAACAAAGCTTAAATTCAGTTTGTTACCATGTTAATAATCTGTAAGAAGAAACTGTGACATGTTACTATCAAGTTTCTTAACTTAGGTGAAACTCAATCTTACTTAAACTGAAATTAATGCTTTAGTAAGAACATTTGGGTAAATATGTGTGTAAATATGTATTTGATAATCATTATGCAGTATTTGAACAAAAGCTGTGTATGCTGTTCTGTTTTTCATGTAATGCTGGCAAAATCTTTTGTGGACCTCTCAGGTGCTGCTATACTGAGCTGTGTCCTCTTTCTTCCTTTTGTAGGATTTATCAGTCTTTGCTTTCCTTCCAAAGCTATTTTATTTTACCCTATTTTCTTGTTTTGTTTTGTTTTTCTTCCCCCTTAACACTTACAGACCAAGTAATAATCTGTTTTCTTTGCTTTCATTTTCTGTAACTGCACCCAAAGAAAAAGACATAAAGAACCACAACGAAGCACAGAAATAGCAGTAAAGACACAAAGCTAACAAATTTCTTGGTAACAATGTCACAGAGCCAATACATTTCTTGAGTGGTGGCTCCTTCTCCACATGTTATTCTCAAATAGTCATTCAAAGTGGTGATTTGAGGGTTGGAAATCTGGGGGGAAAAGCGATATTTTAATAAGTTTTTGTCAAATCATGACTTTGCCTGGGTCTTCTGAAAAGCAGAATCCAAAGTACAACTAAACCTGCAAGAGATTTGTTAGGGACAATGATTATACAGGGAAATGAAGGAATCAGGGAAAGGCAGGAGAACCATCAGAACTTGATGCAGCTTTGATTCAGGTTAAAGCAAAGAGGGAGAGGAGGGAAAGAAGGGTTGGCAGAAGCATCTTAGACTGCAATCCAGTTCTTTTTCTCCCCCAGCTTTATTGAGAAATAATTGACATGTATCACTGTGTAAGTTTCAGGTGATGATTTGATATATGTATATATTGTAAAATGATACTACAATAGGCTTAGTTAACATATCCATCACTTCACCTACTTTGTGTATGTGTGTGTGGTGAGAACATTTAATATCTACACTCTCAGCATCTTTCAAGTATACTAGTGCACAGCATGGTGACTATAGTTAACCATGCCATATGGCAATGAAGTCCTAAGAGTTCAGCATGGTCTCTGAGGAGACTTTGAGCCAAAGTCACCCAAGTGCTAGAAGATTCCAGTTCTTGTAGGAATGGATGTGACTTTAGTATCCCTGCCATGATCAGTCCCTGACTGGGAATAGCTAGTGAGAAGGATGGATTTCATAGGAAATCTGATGGATTTCATGGCTGCATGGCTGGAACCTTTGCTCAATTATGTCTGCTGTACTCAGAGACTGGAGAGGTAGATTCTAATGGCTGTCACAGACCATGTACCTCTCAACATTTATAAAAATATTTCTGTCACAGAGAATAGTTGATCTCATACCATCCCCAGTCATTCTGTGTAATTCTACTAATTCTTGGAATGTTGACTAATGGGGTAATTTAGTGATATTAATAGAAAGTACTACAAATAAACCATGATCAGCATGACTTGGGAGTAATTTGCCAATTTTTATTGTTTTTATTTTCCTTCAGTCATCTCATGAGCATGCTGCAACTGTGGTTTGCAATGAGATCTGCTCTTCACCAATCTGATGCCCTGTTTATATAATACATGCATATTAGTCTGAAATTCAATTATTTTAGGCTGTTTTGATAAATCACCCTATGGATTTGTTTTAATGTGTATTGTTTACACTTTTTCTTTATATCCCTCTGATGTCTTCATAATTTCTTTTTCTTTTATGTGTCTTCCTAGACATATTTAATAAAAATAAATTATTAATACCACTTAAAACTTATACAAATATTTTGCACGGTTAATCACATTTGTTATCTGCTCCTCAAAAGAGCCAAATTAACAAATGATGTGGCTAAAATTAATCACAGAAAATGTTCTTTTGGTTTCAGACTTTCAACCTTCTAACCATAGCTCTAAATTACCATTTCAGAATAAAATGTATCACATGATGACGTTTATACACAAAATAACATATTGGCAAACAGCGATCCCAATATTAATCATTTTATCAGTGCTAATAGAGTGCTACCACTAGAGGCAGAACTTGATTATTTTTGATCTCTTCAGCTCCAATCTCTGCTCCTTGGATACTTAGAGAAGATTTGTAGGGGGGGTATGGGGGGTGGCGGGAAAGACTTGTTGAATTTGTTGAATTGGTGAACAAATGATGATTTAGAGAAATATCCATTAATAAAGTATAGATGAGGTTGAGAAGAATAGTAAAATGAAAGGAAATCTTGATATTGTACATCATAACTGAATGCCTGTGAACAGTAAATCTACTTTTCCTCAAAATAAAAAATAAATAAATAAATAAATAAATAAATAAATAAATAAATAAAAGAGATACTGAACCCAGACTTAAGTGAATTTCAAAGGACTAATTGGAAATGGAGAAAAAAAGTCTCTTCTACAGGTTTTGTCCTTTAACTGCAATAAATAAGTTTCCTTTACTCAGTTCCTTTAATAATAATCTTGGGATAAACAACATTTTAAGTCAGTGGATCAGAAGGCAGAGGGTGAATGCAGTCATGTGGTTGCTGAGGTGTGAGGGCCTCACCTTTCCAGACCTTCAGATAAGAGCCAAAAGTTTTAAACTGGATTCAAAATTGTATTGTATGATTTGGTATAGGGATGGAAACCATCAACTTAAAAAGTATTTTTCCCTTTTTCTTAGCACCTTCTGGAATTGGTCACTGAGGTATCAAAATGTCTGGAATCAGTCATCTGGCTTCATGCTTTCTGAGCTACTACATAAAGAATAACAATCAATAAAGGTGTTAACTGCATCTTGAAACTGTGCTTTGCACCTTGTGCGCATTTTGTCCTTTGTCAGTGATCAGGGATCTCCTAGGACTTGGAAATCTGATATTCCAATCATTCCCCATCTGGTCCCAATCACCTCCATGCTAAGCATTTTATATTTAAAACCTCCCAGTATCTGAATTTATAAATGTGTTTTGGTATGAAATGTTTTTTGTAAGTTAGTGTGTGGTCCTTATTTGAGCAATCTATAAAAATGGAAGTTATTTTAGAAATGGATTTCTGGGATTATTATTTAACAAATGTGTATGATACAAGAGGAATGCTGTATTTAATACATTTAATGTACCCATTTGCAAGTTTTGATGCTTAAAACAAGTTGAATATATTTTATTATCATTCCAAGGTATGCATTACTATTTTTGTCATCTTTTGGAAAATAATATAACTATTTAATTTGGGATTTTCTAAGGATTAATTAAGATTAATTATGTCCTTTTCAATTGATATTTAAACAAAGCTAACACAATTTCCCATAATTAGACGTGTAATAATTTATCAGCTATGTTTGATTTGTGGTTCCATAGTGTTCATGGGCAAGCCAATTTTAATTAACATTCAAAAGTTATTTTGTAAGACAGGAACACAATACTCCACTGAAATTAAAATATATTGGAATTCCTTCAATCCTTCATCATCTAATAAATTAGTTGGGCAAAAAAGTGAGGAAAAGTGAAGTAAGATAATAATAGTGAGGACAAGAAGGTCACACAGTTTTGAGAAACACTTTGGAGATGATGAAGGTACTTTGGGATGCAACACCAAGGCCACAGAGGGAATTGGACGATTCAGCCATTCTACACAAAGCTGGTTCTGATGTCAGTCAGTTTGGGCTGATGATAAAAATCAGCTGTATATGACTTCAGAAAATGAGTAGAAGACATCAATACCACAGGCCTGGAAAAAAGGTTATGCCAACCCTGTTTCATTTCTCCTTTCACTAATTTGTTATTGTTCTTTATAAGTTTGCAGTCCTGCTAATTGAGATTTGTCTGTTGGAAACCTGTTTACTCTGGATGTTTATAAGATTCTCCCACTGCTGTTGATGATCAACAGTTTCACTATGACGTGTCGACATGAGCTTTTTTTTTTTTTTTAAATACACTTACTGAATTTCCTTGTATCTTCCTGAATCTGAGATTAATATCACTAATAAACTCTGAAAAATCTTTGTCCGTTATATCATCATGAATTCTCCTTCCGCTATTCAGGTTTCTCCTTTTAGAATTTTGGTAATACTTAGGATAGATCTTGTCATTCTACCCTTTTCTACCAGTGATTCAAAAAGTATAAATATTTTCCATCTCTTTGCCTTCTGAATTTTATCTTTTCTAACATCTTCATCTCTGTTTTAGTTCATTCAAGCTTCATTCAGTCTGTTGTTTACCAATCAATTTAATTTTAATTTTAATTAAAATATTTTATTTCTAGTTTTTTTTTCAAATTTATTATGTCATTTTTGAAAATAGCTTATTCTTTGCTCAGGTATTAAATTCCTCTTTTTAAATTTTTAAAAGTTTTAATCACCCTTCTAATACAACATGACAATTATAATATATAAGGTCATTAGAAGTTTGAATTCTGCTGTGTGTCATTTCCACTGACTCCTGCTCCGAAGAACCCATGTGTGATGATGTGAGCATGCTTGTGTTTATCTGAGGTGTATGTGGCTCATCCTGGAAGGCCTACTTTGAGATTATGCACCTTTGAAGTAATAGAGGTTTTTGCTTCTTTCAGAGCACTGAATTTCTATCAACCTGGAACCAATTAAACTTGCTTCTCAACTTTGAGTTATCTGGACCAGACAGTAGTACCCATTTGAAGGTACAACCTAGCAAAGGACAGAACATGAATTTTAAATCATCAAAATTATAGTGTAAAGGGAGCTTTGATTTTTTCTTCCTAAAGTTCATACAAAGATCTTTTTTTTCTTTTTCTTTTTCTTTTGCTGATGGAAAGATATCTTCAAACATCTCATTGTTTGCATGTCGAGCCATTTGAAACCCTGGCTTTACAGATCTCAATTCAAATTACCCAATTTAATTTGGCTGAAGATTTTATCTCCTCTCCAAAATATGCTCATTACTATCCAAACAACTACATCATTGTAGGTTGAAAACCAACTTTAAGTCATTTTGAATGATAGCTTGCTTATATAGCAGCTCCTTTCTTTGTTTAAGGCCCAGAGGATTTTCTTCATTTCCTTAAAAACATTTAAAAAGAGGTTTGTTGTTTTATATACTACATGATGTCTAATTATTTGTGATAGGCAAGATTTTTGAATAGTCTATAGTATTGATTTAAATGTATTGAAGAAGTTTTATTTCTAAAGATCTTGGAGTTTTTTCTGGGGGTAAAGTACTATCTTTTATATGGTGAGTTGAGGAGAAATGGACTTTAGACCTGATAATATCCATATTCTCTATGAAAAGATTATATTTAAAGCCATTGACAAGACTGAGAAGGAGGTTTTGAAATGGATTTGACTATCTGGACACAAGTTTGATACGGCTGCTACGATTACTGGGAGTTAGAAGAAGAAAAACAAGTACATATGTTGTAAACCATATTTATGGGCCTATTTGAGTTTGGAACTAATAACTTGTGGAAGAACCAGCTCAATTTTTTCCTCCCACCCTGTTCAACCACAACTCTCAATGAAGAATGAATACACATTTTAAGACAATCTGTGGTTGAGATTGTACATGGTAGGTGTGACAGGAAGAAAGGAGCTGAAAAGGTGCAAATAATTCAATTGACTTGATTTAGACATTATTTTATAATTAAATTTAATATTTACTAGTTGCGCTATCTGTACCTTATTTACCTGCATTGTTAGTTTAAACAGTTTCATTAATAACATTTAATATTGTAAGCTTACAGTTCTTTTTACGTAGAGAAATTTTACTTCAAGTATCATTATTTGAAAAATTGCCATAAATTTAAAAATTTGATATTTTAACTAATATTAATTAGAAATGTGCAGAAAGCAAAACATGTTTCTTAAATAGAAGAATAATAGCCTTTGAAATCTAATTAATAGTGTAAAATAAGGTTGATGAGTAACTATTGAAATACAAGTTACCATGCATTTCAATAATAATAGCAAATATTGTTATCTCATGAATATTTAAAGAATTAATTTTCTAAGTAAACAAAGCTGTTTTATTCACTTCAAAAAATAAACTTCAACATAGAAATAACCTACAGATATCCAAAGCCATAAAAGTGAATGCTTTCATTAACACATGCAAACACATCTGCCGACATTTATGCATAGATGTCATTAAAATATAATTTCCTCCCAAGCTAAAACAATTTATTTTTCCTGAATAACAGCAACACATAACACACTTACCTGGTTCTGTCCAATTTTTTAAATATACTTAATATTAGCCATTAGCATTTAGCTAATATTTTGATATAATAAAGATGACATTTCAGAACTGTGTTAACCATATCATTAAAAGACAGGCACTGGATAACATCTATTAGTCTCTTAAGATCAGCTCAAAACTCTCCTCCTGTTGTTGGTTCCAGAAAACTGAGCGTTCAATTGTATTTCGGGTAAATTTTGGATTCAGTCAATAAGGAACACTAACAGGAAATCAGAGGCAGGGATGTGAATGAGTCTGATTATTTCCTCCCCATCTTCCTCTCTTTGGGCTCACTGTGGACTGTATGTACTCTGCTGTGTGAGTAAAATTACAGTTCCTGTCAAGTAGCCTCTCCACACACTCTCCCTCCCCCTGAGCTCCAGTAACCGCTTTTTCCTTGGACTCTTTAGGCCTAGATATAGAAACCTCTTACTAGGGGTTCTCTACACACTGCCTGCTCCTTTGTTCAGCATTCTCTCCATTAGCTCTTCTGAAATAGCCCAGTCTAAGCACCCTGTGTTTCCTGTAGAGATTCTAACAGGCTTTTTGAAATTTTCTTACTTTTTTCATTATTTATTTGAATGTTGAATATTTTCTATGTGTGATTTAAGCATTCTTTAAAACATAGATTCTAGTCTTACCATAATCCAGAAGCAAAGACCATAATAATAATAATAACACCATTAACAACAATAACATTGATTGAGACCCTAATATTTTCCAGGTACTGCTCTAAGAGCATTGCAATCGTTACCTCCCGATTTTATAGATGAAGAATCCAAAGCCAAGATAGGTTTTGTAACTTGCCTATGGTCACAACAACAGAAAGTGAAGTAAAAATATGTAATGTGTAGGAAAAAAAATGAGAAGAGAGTGATCCGGACAAATATCTAATACAGAATAAAACAGCTTTACATTCTACGTAGATTTTCACTCTAATGATGTCAGCCATTTATGTCAAAATTGTGTAGCATTTTCTTAAAATTAAAAAAAACTCAAGATATTTGAAGTTCAAATTGTTCTTAATGCACCATTTTTCATTATATAAAAAAAATTCTCCTTCACACAACTTAAAATACACACATTTATTTCCAATACAATAATATATAGCCTCCGAAATTTCAGCTAGCTCAACGTTAATGCCTGTTCAAGACTCACTTTAGCTGTGGAAATGCTATCCTTGAGAGAAAATATAATAGACTCTATTGTAATTTTGCAAAATAAAGATTGCATCTATCCATGTTTAGCTTCTGACTACTTAGACATTTGTAAGAAAATTATCATAATTTTATTTGCATTGTTCTAGATTTCATTTTTAACTTTAATTTTTAGAGCAGTTTTAGATTCACAGCAAAACTGAATGGAAGTTACAGAGATAATCCATATATTCTATGCCCATCTACATGCATAGCTTCCCTCATTATCAACACTCCTCACCAGAGGATATGTTTCTCACAACTGATGAACCTATACTGACACATCAGAAACACCCAAAGTCCATAGTTTACTTTTGAATTCACTATGGATGTAGCAGATTCTCTAGGTTTGGACAAATTTACCAATGACATATATCTAGAATTACCATTACCAAATTATACAGAGTATTTTCATTGCTCTATATATCCTCCGTCTCCCCCTATGCATCCCTTGACAACTACTGATCTTTTTTTTTACTATCTATAAAATCATAGTTTTACCTTTTCTGGAATGTCAAATAGTTGGAAATATATAGTAGGAAGCTTATTCACATTAGCTTTTTTCACTTAGTAGTGCACATGTAAGTTTCCTCCATGTCTTTTCTTGGCTTAATAGCTCACTTCTTTTCAGTGCTGAATAATATTCTATTATCTGGATGTGTCACAATATGTTTATTTATTCACCTATTGAAGAATATGACTTCTAAGTTTTGTCCATTATGAAGAAAGATGCTATGAATATCCACGTGCAGGTTGGTGTGGACATAAGTTTTCAACTCCTTTGGGCAAATACCAAAGAATGTGATTGCTGTTGATCATATAGTAAGAGTATGTCTAGTTTTGTGAAATACTGCCAAGTGAATCCAAAATGAGGGTACCATTTTACACTTCCACAGCAACGAATGAGAGTTGCTGTTGTTCTTCATCCTCTCCTGAGTTTGATGTCAGTGCTCCAGATTCATAAAAGGAGAATCCATGAGTAAGTAAAAGTTTTGGATAGAAGAAATAAATTATAACTAATGATGAATGGACTGGAGAGAACATACATATTAAGACAAATAGAGATCATGATTCATTAGGGTAGGGTGTTCTAGACAAAATGGAAAACTGATGAGGAAATGATTGACTATGCTAAATATTATACCAGAACTACTGTTGCTCTACTTGAGTTACTTTGGTCTAGATTTCCTAATTCTACACAAAAACAGCTGAGAGAATTGTATACTTTTTCTAGTTCCTCAAGTATCTGTAAAGTGGACACATTAGACCTTTGGTAACTAAGTATGCTGCTACTGCATTCAAACCAAAAGGCTTAAATGGCAGATAATTCATTTCCCTCCTAAAGTTATATTCATCCATGCAACTAATGAATAGAAAATTGAAGAAGCAGGAGAAATGATTAAATATTCAATTTTTATCTCATTCAAGTTGATCCAACTAATTTATATTTATATTTATTAATTTATAGAAAGTTAACTAATGTCACATCAGTGATATTATTTCTCTCTGCTCCTATTCATTTCCCTGACTCACTTCATAATGTCACTCCTCTGCTTTATTTAGGAGATTGAAAAAGAAAAGCAAAATCTACTATCTGTAATCAAAACTTGTCTAGAGAGTAAACAGTTCCAGCTGTGTTTTTAAACTACACAGAAATACACTACTTTTATTTGATTTAGGGTTGCAAAGTTCTTGGTGGAAAAAAAGCTCAATTTACCCACTTTTATCTTGCTACTCATATGAACTATAGAATATTGAAAAGAAACATTTTGTGATACTTATTGAGATGTGTTAGCTATCAAAATCTTTATATATTTCACTTCTAATTTATTCTTATGTTTGAAAAGGAAGAAAAATATATCCTGTGGATTTACAATGTTAGTCACTGAAGGTGAGGATGATATAATTCTAACCTTCAAAACAAAGGCTCAGAAAATATTCACTACAGATAATTATCATTCTTTTGTTTATTAATTCACTCAATAAATACTACCTGCCAAGGACTGAACTAGAGATGGAGATGTGATTCCACAAAACTACATACCTTCACAGAGTTTACATTCAAGTGGAAGAGACAGATAGTAAACATACATTTAAAAATCAAATGTAATATGTCAGTTATTAGTGTGAAGAAAAAAAAAAAAGGTGCTAAAAGTAGGTCATTATAAAGAAGTGCCATTTA
This sequence comes from Camelus bactrianus, assembly GCF_048773025.1. NCBI lineage: Eukaryota > Metazoa > Chordata > Mammalia > Artiodactyla > Camelidae > Camelus > Camelus bactrianus. The sequence continues at coordinate 40,867,484 of NC_133540.1, forward strand.
AACTGACACCTGAAGTGAGGGGACCAATTATGCAGATAATTAGGAAAAATGACTCATAATGTTTTATATATTATCATCTAATTTAAATAAAATTTGCATCAAAAATTTACATCCAAATAGGAGGATGACTAAGAGGGTGACTGGAGAGGGAGAGGTATCCAATAGTTAGACCCATTTACTACAATCAATCATTTCTAAAGGGGTAGGTTCAGAAGTTTGGTATGTGTAGATAATTTACTTTTACCTAATAGTGTGAGTATAAATATTTCCTATTTTTTTAAATATTGCAGGTATTTTTAAATCTCTTAAGAGATTAAAAATCCGTCATGAAATAGATTATAACAACCTAGAGGGAAATATTTCCCCTTATTGTTTACCATAGAGACTTCAACAAGTGATATAGTCTAAAAACAGTGCTTACATATAGTAGAAATGAACTAAATGTTTCTTGAAATTATGAATAAATTATTTGAGTGGTCATATGTATAAATCTCAGAAGATATTATCACCAGTATTAACATCATGTCTTCATCATTATTTGTTTCCTTATTGCTAGTTATTAAATTTAATCCATTATAAGTAGATATTTTCACAAATTGCAAGTTATGCTAATATAACAAACTGTGAAGTCTCATCGGTTTAACACTGAAATCTCAGTGATTTAATGAGTGTTTCTAACTTGTTATATGCCTTCTGTGGCTCTTCTGGTCAACCATCCATATTGCAGCAAGTCAGCAATTAGATGGAGGGAGGCTACACCATCCATTAGTGACACCAGCTGTAATTTATAACCACCTAGGTCTGCTCACTAGGAAAAGGCACATATTGAAAAAGAACCATATCACTCCTACCTCCATATCATTGAACACAGCAAGTGATACGGCTGGGATTTAACTACAAAGAAGGTATATAATTAGAAGGAGAAGAGACCCAGATATTGGTAAGGAAATGATATATATAAGGATATATATAAGGAAATAATATACCAAAATTACTCTGTTCCTTTTGACTAAGGAATGGGAAAAAACTATGCTGAGTCCATTTTGCAGATTAAGATAGCAGTTATAGGTAACAACAAAACATATTTGAATGTGCACAACCATAAATCTTATCTGAATTGCTCTAATTGGCTGCCGATAATTATTAATATTATTATTTTTAGTTGTGACACATTGAGTAAAAATTTAGCTAGTCATATATTTTCTTTTGAAATATAGGCAACATAACTACTAAAAATGTTTTGGGTACTGTAGAGAATGTAGAGTGTGATGGAGTCACTATTGTTTAGTTTATGGAATAATGAATATAAGAACAGTCATAAAATCTAAACTCAAAAGATGACCTTACAAGATCGCTCAGTTTGGCCCCTGTGAAATGGCCTCATCTATCACCGTTCTTTACTTTAAGATATACTTTCTAGCCATGATAAATTACTTGCAATTAACAGAATCTAGAATTTGCTCTTCCAAATAAAGCCTCCATATTTTTCCTTAATATTCCATCTTTCCTGCAATGATACTACAGTATTTCTTTATATGGCTGGCTCTTATTAAGCCTTTAGAACTTAAGTTATTCATCCAGGAAATCTTCTCTAACCTTAAAGATCCCTTTATTTCTACTTTTTTTTCTCACATTTAGGAACTTTCTGCTTCTCCCACTATAGAATTTTGATCTCTATTTTAATTGTATAATCACCTACCATTGACCTAACAGACCTCAACAGACTATTGACTATTTGAGAATTAATATCATTCTTAATTACATTTTTAGTCTCCACTTTCTACTACAATTCATATTCTAAAAACAAATTAATGTGGTAAGTATAACTGAGGTCTCTGACGGAACAGGGCAAGTCTCTCAAGGAGGTCCAAAATGATTAAAAAAAGCAAAGGACAGTGGGCCGGATTTTACTTGTACAGAGGATATGCCCAGCATAAGGGCTCATACAGGAAGGGGCTTGTATGATTTGAATACATAACTTGTGCTAGAAGAAGGCGCACCCAGGAATTTTTATCACCCTGATCAGATGTGGTACATAAGAAGAAGAGGGAGGGATAAGGCTTAAAGTTGTCAGCAGTCAGACATCAAAAACTGGAGTCAGACTCCTCAATGAGTTTGTAAAATCTTAGGAATAAAGACAGGATAATTGAATTTTCTACTTGCCACTGGATACAGAAGGCATTACGATGAAAGCCCACTTGTCCTCTTTATTTTCATAGTAACTGTGTTTCTTTTTTGAGTTTGACTTTTAAGGCTAATACGTAATGTAGAAGATTACTAATGTTAGTCTTTTGGGTTAATATGAAATGTATCTTTGGACTTTTTCTCCAACGAAGACATACAGATGGCCAATAGGCACATGAAAAGATGCCCAATATTACTAATAATCAGAGAAATGCAAATTAAAACTACAATGAGGTATCACCTCACACTGGTCAGAATGGCCATCATTCAAAAGTCCACAAATGATAAATGCTGGAGAGGCTGTGGAGTAAAGGGAACCCTCCTACACTGTTGGTGGGAATGTAATTTGGTACAGCTATTATGGAAAACAGTATGGAGATTCCCTAAAAAAACTAAAAATAGACTTACCATATGATCCAGCAATCCCACTCCTGGGCATATCTGGAGGAAACTCCAATTTGAAAAGATACATGCACCCCAATGTTCATAGAAGTACTATTTACAATAGCCAAGACATATAAACAACATAAATAAATGTTCACTAAGACATGATTGGATAAAGAAGTTGTGGCTTTATATATATATATTTCATATATATATATAATGGAATACTACTCAGCCATAAAAATGGAATTAAATAATGCCATTTGCAGAAGTAACATGGATGAACCTAGATTATCATACTAAATGAAGTAAGTCAGAAAGAGAAAGACAAGTATTATACGATTTCACTTATATGTGGAATCTAAAAAATCATACAAATGAATTTATTTACAAATCAGAAACAGACTCACCGACATAGACAACAAATTCATGGTTACCAAAGGGGAAAGGGTGGGGGAAGGATAAATTAGGAGTTTGGGATTAGCAATTAAATACTATTATATACATAAATTAGATAAACAACAAAGTCTTACTGTATAACACAGGAATATATATTCAATATATTGTAATAATTTTTAATGAAAAATAATATATATGTATAGCTGAATCACTATGCTGTATACCAGAAACTAACACAATTTTGTAAATCAAATATACTTCCATTTTTAAAAAATGTATCTTTGCAAGACTTGTATAACTTAAATAAGTACTACATTTCGTATGCCAGTTATTTGCAGTATAGATTTACTTGTCGATGGAGAAATTTGGCATTTATTAAGAAAAATAATTTAAAAGAAATTACAACTTTGTTTACAGATGAGTTTTTTTTTTTGTTGCCTATTATTCTGATTTATCCCTACTAAAATAATAGTGATAAAAATCTATTCCTTAAACCATGATCTATCAATATTTGTTTTCATTTTGGTTAAAAGGGCTAATGATTTTCTCAGATGAGTACCTATTTATATAAACATCTGTACTTTGATTTTAAAGTTATTAATATTTAAAAAAATCATCTTCATAAAAATAACTCCAGTTGTGCATGTGTGACTAGAAATAATTAATAGATTCTTTTTGTTAACATTGTATAAAAATATCTGCATTTAAAGTTGCATAAAAACTTTATGATTAAGAATTCTTCAAGAAAATAAAAGTTTATTCGGGGAAATAAAAGAATGATGTTACAAAATTAATGTTTTTGAAGAAGATGTTCAAATTTTTCCTCATTTTTTCTATCATTCCTAATAAATTGGGATTTCAATGGTCTTAAAGTCTTGAGTAATTTTAAGGTTTCAGTGTCTTTAATAAAGTGAATTAATAAGTAATAACTTTAGCAATTATTGAAAGAATTAAATAAATGAGAGATTTTATATATTTAGAGATTAAGAGAGCTTCTATCTCCATGGCAAAATTCACCTCAGCTATTTGGCTAATTTCCTTAATACAGATGTAATGAAGTTGCTATCTTCTGAATAATTTGCTGTAATGCAAATTCACAACAAAAGAAAAATGGCAACAAAACAAGATGATGAAAAGCTGATCAACCTCTATAGAGACTTGTTAAAGATGCATAACCCATGATGAAAATAATTATAATGAGAATATTCTAATTCTTCCATATTTTAATATTTTAATAAAAAGTGGCATATTCCTTCTATATTTAATGATACTTTTCCTTTTCACATGAACATTTCTATGTATGTGAAATTTGACACCCCTTTCCTGTGAAAATGTAGCTACATATACATATAGCTCCTCAGTTTCCCTGTAGTTCACCCATTAGATGATGCTTTCTGCTATTTCTTCCTTGAAGCTACATTCTACCTCTCCCATTCCTCGTCAGTAATGGAGGGCCTTCCACAGAGAGGCATTGCTCACCAAAAAGGCATTCCTGTCTCAAGAGTTCTCTGCCATCCCCAATGCCATGTTCCACCTATTCACCTGCTGCACTCCTGCCCTCAAACCCCATCCCAAAGTGCTACTGATTTTTTTTAGAGTACTTCCTGTGTTGGATAAAGATCTTGAGACTTTAGCCAAGGACTCGCAAGTCAACTTCTCTTTGTGGGCCTGGGACTAGCAGCTATTAGGAGATTTCTAATTTCTGTACCTCACTTCAACTTTTTCCTCTACCTCTTACTTTAAGTCTTTGTCTTAATAGCGAGATGCTCAAAACTTCCTTCTTTGCTCATGTAGAAATCTTCACAACTGTTGTGCCTCAAATGCCTACACTTATATCTCTACTCTTCTAGTTACAGAAAAATGTGCGTGTTCAATTTATTGTCTGGTTGAATCCTTTATATGATTTTTATAGATTTAAAAAGGTGCTTGTTGTTACACGTAAATACTAGTTTGATAAAAATGAGTGGTATGACAAATTTTAATAGAAAGATCATCTAGTAAAGTCTTATTCTTCCATTTTTCTTTCACTTTTATTTAGTTTTATATTGAGTCATGCCTTCAGTTTACCCTAATTTGTACTGAATAATCAGATAATTTACAAGTCATTCACATCTCTTTTCTAACTTGATCCTCAGAGCATCCTTGTGAGGTAGGTAGTTGCATATTTTCGTCCTTAATTTAAATGAAATTGAGGCTAGAGCTTTAAAATATTTTCTGAGTAGTGCACACTGTCAAGTGAAAGAAGTGTCACTAAATCTCATGTCTTTGCCTAGTCCTCTATGGGTTGTAATTTTACCTCACATTTGACTTTAAAATTTAAATAAATATATGAATTATTTTCTGAGGGAAAGCAGGATTTGACAACGTAATAGGGAGACCAAATCTTGCCAAGTGCATTCTAAATGTGAGCTCTGTGTTAGGGTGCTTTCTCTTTAAAAACATTACTCATTAGACACCCGTTTGCCCACCAAGGTAACTGAGCTTCAGAGTGTACTTACCTTCCCTATGGTCACACAGCAACAGAAGAGCAAGTCTGATACTCAAAATCAGGTCAACTGGCTACAAATAATATGTTCTTTCATATAACATTATTCTTCCATATTTAGGTCAATTAAAAAAAACTGAACTTAACTCTTATGTAAAACAAAAAGGTAATCTTTTGCTTATCGCAAAGGTGTTTCTAGATATGTTCTGCATGTTACTTTTAGCTAACTCCCTCTCATGTGATTTCTTGTTTTTTCTTTACCTCTCCGACAGATTATACCAGCAATTTGGCTATTTTTTTAGATTACTCAGAAATACACAAATATTACTTTTGTATAAAGAATTTTGCTCATAAATTGTTTCCAACAAATACTATACAATCTGGAGGAATCACATTCATACATTACTTTTTCCATTTATTCAAAAGACAGTTGAGAGTTTGTTATTTGGCAAATACTGTAATTGGCTATAGAGCTGTAATCACTGAGTTACACAAGCCCTGTGGTGACATTTGGGTGTGATAGAGAATAGAATAAAATGGCAAAAATCACAATTAAGGAAGGCCACCAAAATTGGGGTGGGTGGGTTGGCAGTGACTGGGGTAATAGAACTGTAGTTACATGAAAATGGGGTGATGAACAGATACCAAAGAAATGATGTATACTCCATGAAAGTAGAAAGGGTAGATTATCCCTAAAGAAAAGTCCTTAAGCATTTTTTCTTTGCCAGCTTATCAGTTTTTTCTCCCCATGTCTTATTTTAGTAGAAGAGGTGAATTATATTCTTGAGCATTTTTTGGTGGTGGTGGTAACAATTCTATTTCTCAGAATTGTTAAACTTGATGTAATTTAAATGACATTGGCTGATTTATTAACATTTATTTAAAAAATTAAATATATGTATTTGAACACAATTTTTTATGTCCCAATGTGATAAGTCACTGTATTTTCATGAAATTACATTTTTAAGTCAACATTCAACTTCGTCCCCATTCTGGAAAACAACTGTGTAGAAAGAAGAATGCTGTTGTTTGTCATCCACAGTTAAATGCTAAATCTTTTGTTCGTTTCCTCTGGAGTTATCATTTCTTTAGGGAGAATTGTTTAGGGATTTGTAATTTATCGATTTTCTTCAACAAAACGTCTGATTTTTTACAAAGTCATCATCTGGTCTTAATATTTGCAATAAGAAAAAAACATAGTTAAGATGTTCAGTCCCTTGGAATCTGTAATTTTTAGTATTATTTAATGAGAAAATTACAATTAAATTCAAATAATTCTGAGTAGAGTTGTATATTCTAGAACAGTATTTTAACTAAAATAAGTATAATTAGATCTTTCTGTGATTGAGATACTGTTAGTCTGTGTGTGTGTGTGTGTGTGTGTGCACGCACATGTGTGTGTTTGTGTTTAAAGAATGTAAATGCTGGGTAGGGATGCAGGTATTTGGATTTTGCTAGACTTAAATGAATCTCTCTACATCAGTGGAAGAGTGTCCCTGGTTTACCATTTATCTTGTTTGATTTAACTAAAATCAGATAATTTTATTTCTGTTCTAATTTTACTTTGACTCTTGCGAACATCCCCACTGGCAAGGTTTAATTAGCCCTTGTTACCCTTTATTAGCCAAGAGAGCCTAACTGTCTTCTGTGCATTTTCTTTTGGCAATATTCATTTACTGTTTTCTTGGCTGGTTATTTAGAGCATTCTGTAATTCAGCAAATCCTATTTAATAAAACTGCCACAAATTCCTCACTACCATATGTCGTGTGAATATTTAACTATTATGCACACACACACACACAATATCCAAGTAAATGAGTAATCGCAGGTACATAAATACATTTAATAAAAGAATATATATTCATGTAAAGAGCACTTAAGTTAGAAGTGAGCATCTCAGTAGAAAAAAAATTCTTTGAAGGTGTTTACATTTAGAAATGATTAATGTGTAACCTGAAGACATGTTACATATGTAACATTTAACATGTCACTAAAGGTGAAAATTCTAGTCAATATCAATATACACTTTTCCAGACTTTAAAATCACAGAATAACATATTTAGGATAAATATTAAGAATGAAATGAACCTAGTATGTGGCTTATAGTTTCTTGGTTTTTCTCATCCATTTCTATCACAATGCTAGCAAAACCAAGCAGTTTAAGAATACAGAGGATCATTCACAAATTGTGGCAGGCATTCAACCTGCAAATCTCAGAGCTGTCAAGGTTGAGTGTTTCAATCAATCCTGACATCTCCTGCCATTTCCTCTCATATTCTAGCTTCTATAAATAATATCATTTATTAGGTGTCATTTTAGGTTCGAAGGCTTGTTTCTCCCCCTAACATAAAAAAGGTTGTATCTTTTAGCATGTCTTTTCTTTTCTATACTTAGTCTGAAAAAATACATGTGGTATATGAAATGAGCTTTCTGAGTCTGCAATGCTGCATTGAAAAGAAATGTACTGGTAAGCGATGCATTACTAACAACATATTATTTAGCACGTGTGAAAAAAGATTTCTTATGAAGATTTTAAAATATTTTAAGAACTTACAATAAACACTACAATAAATTAGCATGCCTTTAGAAATGCTTTCTAAAGATTACCAATGATTTCCTTATGTATATAAATACCCAAGAGTAACTACTGAAACATCCACATTGTTATATTTTTTATACCAAATACTCTATTTTGAACAAAGTTGTTTCTTCCAGGATCGAACTCTAGCTTGACTTAATTTCCACAGTATAAGAAGGATCTCCTTATAAAGTGCTTTCACTATTGAAAAAAAAATTCTCATAAGAAAGATTAGAGGGAAAGCTTGAAGAAAAATGTTTCATATTTGTCACAATAAAGTTATTTGTATAATTACCACTTTGGTGTGATGTCTTCAGACATATTTCATATATGTAAATATATGAAATATATTTCATATATTTCATATATTTACATGAAATATAATCATGTCATGCAAAATTAGTAGGTTTGAGATACAAAAACTCTGGTGATCCTTTTATGGAGAGTTCTTTAGGCTAAAAAACTTGATCCAGAAAAATAAAGTGATTTTTTTTTCCCAGAATCACAAAAAGACTTAATGGCAGAGCTAGAAATATGAACACAAAGCTCTCACTTGTAATACAATAAATATATCCTCTGTATGACTCCATTTTGATGCCAAAGAGCACTAAGCTTCAAGTGTGCTTCAAGGACTCCTATCTTTGCACATCCTGAGGGATTCCACTGCTATGTACCTGGCACTTTTATAATCTGATACTTTTAGGTGAGTGTGCACATTGCTGTCAGTGGTTTGTTCAATCATGAACTCTCCAATCTTCCACACATTTGATTACAGATATGCTCACTCTCCATGTGTACTTGTCAAGGAAGATGTGATAATGTGTTTCTGGGGTCGACATTACTAGTCATCACCAACACTTGGTTCCCTTCTCCTTCCTAAGCACACTTACCAGCCCCCTTACAAACCCTGCATGGCTTTTCACCTCTCCTCCTTGTCACCACTTCCAGTAACCCACTTGTTGAAATGATGGGATCACATGAGAGACGCCTACAGGATCACTGAATTCTCCTCATGGTCCATCAGGGTCAGAGCAGATTTTGAGAGAGTGAAATAAACAATGTCATTGTGTTAAACATGGTAGCCTTAACTAATCAATTCTGATCAATGTATTTATTATGAGAATACAGTCTATGTATGTATGTAAATAATCTTTCCTTGAAACTATATATTTAAAACATTTTAGAAATATTGAGCCTGAATTGCTACAGGGCAATTAGCTGAGTTCTTAATGTACATTTCTAACAGGCTAGTATGTTTCTTCACTGTTTTTTTTTTAATATGCCCAATAACCAGCAATTTTCAGGCTATATATAGAAGTTTATTTCTGTCCTTAATATATAAAAACCACAAATGTTTAACATTTGTGTTGTTTTCTTAAAGCATTTTTCTTTCCTTTTTTTTTTTTTCACTTTCAGCTCAAGTGCTGTTTTTTCTCTAAAATTTTCCAAACTGCCTTCTCTGCTGCCTGCTTATTTTTGCATATGGTATTATTTGTACATTGCAAGGTTTTGTCTTATAGTATAGCCATTTATGTATTTCTCTCTTCCCCTGTTGCCCTGTAAACTCATTACTGGAAGAACTGTAAAGCATACCAGGCAAAATTTGCTTTGATTGGTTGAATAGCCATTCTAATTACTTGGTGCCCATAACATAGTACGCATTTCTGGTACAGACCGTATCTGTCTTAGAATTTCTGTAGGACTTGAAATGTGCAGTACTTATACTCAATGGTAAAAAATGGTCAGGAATTAAATGAATGAACAGAATTTTTATTTGGAGATACGGTAAAGAGAAGCGTTCTTATATTTGATGTTAGATTGTTTTTTTCCATAGAAAGCTAAGATTCAATACAGCTGGAGAATTATGACTACTTAGTCAGATCTCTCTCTTAACCAAGGAGTTGAAACTAGCATGAATGACAAGGAAGATATTCTATTATTTTGGCATTAAAAGTGACAAAACTAAACAAAGGAAGAAAAAGATTCTTCTCCTGTTTCTGGAAACAATACCCAGTGGCCTCACTTATTTTGTCAAGCTCTCTTGTCAACTAATCTACTAATTTAAAAAATGGCCTTTGATTACATTGTAATTTGTGGACAAGAAGTAGAACAAGATTAATGGGTCTAAAAATTAGATAAATCATGTGTCTAGTAAGATATTTTCTTCCTATTGGAAGAATATTTGTATCGTAATACCGTGATATTATAATGTTAGAAAGACAAACAACCAAGAAGGCTTATGAGGTTGGTTGGTAGGTGGGGTGTTAAAAATTTAAGGATACATATTTTTTCTTTGCAGTAGGTTTGGAGGAATTTGTGCTCTTTATATAAAAATAGATAATAAAGATTTCTAATTGTCCACTGTGAATACTAAACATACACCTTGACATAGAGTTTTTGTTTTCTAAAACAAACTGTATTTTAAGAACAAGTTTAGGTTTAGAGTAAAAATGAGTGAAAATTCAGAGTTATCTTTACCTCCTGTTCCCAAGCATGCACACTCTCTCTCACTATTGACATCCTGCACCAGAATGGTGTATCTGTTACAAAGAATGGGTCTGCATTCACATATCATCACGTAAAGTCCATAGTCTACATTAGGGTTCAGTCTTGATATTACATGTTCTCTGTGCTTTGACAAATGTAAGATAACATACATCCACCATCACAGTCTCGTACAGATGAGTTTCACTGCCCTGAAAATCCTTGTTGTGCCTCTTCTCTATGTTTCCATCCATGTTTTCCCAGTAAACTTAGCATGGATATTTACATTTATTTGAAATTTATTTAATTGCTTATTTAAATGTATCCCCACTCCATTAGAACAAAACTTTAATGATGGGTCAGTGTATTTATTGTTAGTTGTTGTTTGATTTTCAAATATATATATATTTTTACATTGCCTGTTAGAGGCACTCAATCAAGTCTTCTTAAAGATGTCAAAATTATGTTACCTTGTGTGTACTCCCCTCAAATAAATAAAAAAGGAAAGTACAAGCATTTAGGAAAATGAATCAATTATCTTGTAGGAGTGTTCCCGTTGTCTCCTAAAAGGTTTTACATTTAAGATGTGCCTCTTTAAGGACAAAAAGAATTCACATTAAATCTTCTTGAGTTTGACTATTCAGGTAAAAATACCCTGTCCTAGGGTACAATTAATTGGCTTTGATCCATGAAGTATTTTTAGTTTTTTCACCTTAATGGTTTAAGAGAAAAACAAAAAGTCTATCAGCCATGAAAGCTTCATGAAATTGGTTGTTAGATGTCTACCAACACAACTGACGTGTCAAAAATGTAAAACCTGTTCTTTGAAACAGACTAGGAACAATCCATGCTTTTCACATTGCAAACTTCAAACTGGTGCATTATTAAAGATGAGTACTGCTTTTATCTAGAGATTGTTTAGGCTTAAAAATGATATTCTTTGTGATCACTAAGTTTTTACTAGGTGCTCTTCCCAGAAGTAGTAACATTTGATAGATAATTTTATTTAATTATCATACCAATCCTTTGAGACAGACATTACAATTATTGTCTCCATCTTACAGATTTAATATCTGAGCACAGGAGAGGTTAAGAACTTGCTTAAGATAACACCTCTGGTGTATTATAAAGCAGAGATCAAAAAGAAGCAATCTGACTAATAACTGTTTATATTCTTTACCATGTTTCCATAATATCCCAGCCACAAAATTTCAAAAAGCAATAAAAATTAAAAAGACAAAGTTATTGTTTTACCTATGTAATCACTTAAAGTATATTTGGTTTGTATTACATGTGAAGTAAAATTCCCAGACTGTATCTTCATCTTAGAAATCCTGAACATTTTAATTGTAATGAGATAGAGTTTTTAATTCCACTTTTCTTCTCTTTAAGACTTCACTCTGTCTCCTCCATCATATTTTTATTTTTGCACATTCTAAAGTGAAGAAAACATTTATATTAAGAAATTTGAGTACTACTATTTGAGCAAATACTGAAAATTTGGCAAATTTTTTTCAGATATTAATGTGAAGATATGCATTTTTCTAAATATATAATAGATATTTTTATATTTACAAAGTGATTATTGGTACATAAAATGAAGATCTCCCCAATAATGTCCACATCCTAATCCCCAGAATTTGTGAATATGTTAGGGTCCATGGCAAAGGAAGATTAAGATTGCTAGTTAGCTTATCTTAAAATAAGAAGATTATCCTGGATTATCTGGGTAGAAATAATGACATCACAAGGGATCTTAAAAATGGTAGGGGGAGGTGGAGGGGAGAGTCAGAAGATGTGACTTTGGGAGGAAGGTTCAGAGAGATGCATCTTTGCTGAATTTGCAGATGGAGGAAGGAGGCTGTGAGCCAAGGAATGTGGGCATCCTCTAGGAGCTGGAAACAGCAAAAACAAAACAAAGTAAAACACACTCTCCCCCAGAGCCACCCAAAAGGAGTGCAGCCCTTGATTTTAGCCCAGTGTGACCCTTGTCAGACTCCTGACCTACAGAATAGCAAAATAATAACTTGGAAGTGTTTGAAGCTCCTAAGTTTGCAGCAATTTGCTGTATAGTAGCAATAGAAAACTAATTCAATTATAAATTAAACGACGACTTTTAAAATGTTAAACAGGGAAATACTTAGTTTTTGTCATTTTGTTTGCTATTTTAAAAGATGAGACAAATATTAACAGAGTGCCTTGAGCTAAGTTCTTGAGATGATATTGCAGTTTGTAAATATTTGTTCTGTGTTAGTACACATCACATATGCAAGCATATACCTAAAATATAGCAGGGGATATTTCAAATCAATCCTTCCTACAGTAATAGGAGTGGGTCACCAGAATGTGTCAGTAGAGGGTGCTCATGTATAGGGCAACACTGCTATAACCACAAACATCATCGGATGGGAAAGGGCTCTCCAGAGGTACCAACTCTGACAATACACACATTTGAAGAAAAACTCAGAACCTATGACTGAAAATATGCCTTTCAGGAGGATCATTATTCTGCATTTGTTCTTGGATATTTATTCCATATATGAATAAATAATTCTTAAAGAGAGACAACCTTAATTTTAATATATTAAATTTGTTGCCATATTTTTGTTGATAGTATTTAACGGAATGCATTGTGATCATACCAAGTTTGGAGGTAGAAGACAACATTGTAGCTCATTTGCTACAAATTTGGCATAGAATTCCAGATATTTATGGTGCAATTATACAGAATGGAGGTGTTTTATCATCATTACCAGAATTTGTTTTCAAACAAATTTGCCGTTTCAGAGACCTCCTCTATATTTCATGATCATGTAGTCATTGATTAAACATTTTTGAACTTTTACCTTGGAATTTCCTAAGCAGTAATTCATGAAATTCCCAGAATATTAAGCTTAAGTATTTTTTATTTCTCTTCCTCTGTCACATCATCTTTCTCTACCATTTTTGTTTTATATTTATTCACAAAGAGAGTTACGTGGCTTTATGATTCACATTGTTGACGGAATTTGTTTCAGAAATTGAATTTATTTATGTGAAATAAAGTTTTGTCCTAATCTAGGTTGTTCAAGCAATCAGTGGATAGCAGTTGTATAAAGCAATTCCAAGAGAAAATGTGCACACACACACAAAGGTAAAGAGTGGTTTACTATAAATGGAAAAAATGCAGTTCTTCTGTGCCAAAAGCTTACTTTGATGCCTGCCACAGTCCCTACACATTACAGGAGTGAGGCTGCAGAAACCACATCAAAGGTCCAAACCTAAGCTAGCCCCAGGGACCAAGTAAACCAACTGATTTGTCTGCTGCTCTTGCCGCTGATTTAAACTTATTCCATGATTCCCATACAATAAGAAATATTTCTCTTCGTTGAAACCAGCTCTCTGAGTTATACCCATTTTAGTAACCTGTTATTGACTGCTTCCCACATTTCAGCTTGTCCATCTTTCCCCTATCCAATCACTCTGTCCAGGACAAAGTTGTTATCTTTTTAAAACATGGTCCTCCTACTCAAGTCATGACCTTCAACTATCACCCAGACAGATAGGCTTAAGTAACCCTCAGCTACATGCTGTTTAATACTTCTCATCAACCCAGGAAAAAGCTGGTAACCTATAGATAGAAGACTGACATTGATAGCTTGCTATTCTAGACTATCTTATATTTGCTGCTGCTGAAATCTTTCCTGCCAAAGAGAACAGCTCTATTGGACAGGTCCATCCAAGCCCAGACTTACTTCTCTGTAAACGGAATCCCAAGGTAACTTTTATTAGAAAGCCTTGCATTCATTTGGTTGTGTTTATGTTTCTTAAACAAAGGAGTATACACAAATATTATCTGTAGCCATTGAAAATGGATTCTACGGAGACTTTAAGTAAAAGTGAGATGTTTGTAGGTAACACAGCCATTTGCAGAGAAGTGTATCAGCTCATTCAAACTCACCAGGGCATTGGCTAATATTTAGATAAGCAGAAAAACAAATTAATGCTCAATCAAATCTAGTTTTGTTATTGTCAGGCAGTGGGAACTTGTTTTTAATGAGTTGATAATTCTTAGAATGTCTCCCAAGTACAAACTAATAGGCTGCACTTTTTCATTTGTTCTGCTTGTCACAAGTGTGGCTAACTTCATATTTGCTTCAATGATGGAATTCTTTCAGAGTGTTTTGACCTTTTAGTCAATTTGGAATGCTTTTTACTGCTTTGCCACAGTTAGGAAAGATTGATCAGTTACTATATAAGCCTTCTGCATTCTAGGAGGCTCCTTTATACCATCTGGGTCAAGACAGTTCACAAACAGCTGAACACATATTTTATTGGTTTAATATTGCAGGTGGTTATATCACTTTCATAAAAGAGCTTTTACTTTCTTTAATTTCAATGTAGAGTCTGGCAAGTGAACTGATAATCAATCACATTTGTTCAGTTGCTTTTTAAAAGCCTAATGCTTCACAGCAAAAAGATGCCACTGAGCAGACACAGTGGGATTTCATAAGGGTTTTTATTAGACAGACCCTATGCTAGCTTAAAAAATGATTTAATTTGCAGTGTGCATATACCACAGATATTACCATTGCAGAAGAACCTATGGGGTATGAAATATCAATTTACATTTTTTTCAAGATCCAATCATTTTAAATAGGTGTTATGTCTCTGGGCCAATTCGCAAGGGAGATAGGAAATGGAATGATGAAACAACAAGCAGGTGCAGCAAGTGAATTCATCTTTACTGGATATTTGAAATCATGAAATTCAAGTAGCATTTACTGTTCTCTTTTATTCCTACAGCTGCAAGACGTAATGGAAAGTGCACCTCACTGGGACTCGGGAGTCCTGGATTCTGTAGTTGGTTCTATGCCTAAAGAATTAGAAACTAAATTAGGTTCTCTGATACCAGGCCAGTGCAAGTAAGGCGATCACAATTAAAATGACTCCGTTAACCAAAAGCATTCAGCAGGACTTTTGGGTTACTCCCAGAATGTTTGAGCCAGTCCTCTCTACAATTGGTAAGATCTGTCTCTCTTTCTGAGAGGTATCATTAACTTTTTGGGTGACTCTTAGCAAAGTACTCTTTCTATAGTAGGCATTCAATAAATGTTCACTCACATTGTTTTATCTTGATGGACTTTGTTCATTTTAAGGGATGCAGGCTGTTAGTCTAGGCTGCCATCCTTGAATCCCTTCTCAAACATCTCCTGCTTCTTTTACTTTCCTGTGTGGTGGAGGTTGAGAGGGATGACGTGTAGGAGGTGTTCCTGAGCTGATCTGAGCAAGCTCATTGTTATAATACTGAGGAATAATTAAAATTGATAATATTTACTTAGTGCCTACTTTCTTCTGAGAACTGTCATGGAAACATTCTTACTTTAAGCTTCAAAATAGCTCTGAGATGTAAATACTATTGTATCTATAAAGGCAAAACTGAGCTGAGAGGGTCTAAGGAGATTCATTAATTTCACACAAGCAGTGATCAGTGGAACTGGATACAAATGCATCTGTATCCATTTCCAATGTACTTGAATGTGAGCACTTCAGTAATCAATTCTAGGCTGGACCTGGCAAGATTTGGTTTCATTCTCAATATTTTTAGTAATCCAGCAGCATTAGTCTTCAATAAAAATGTGTCAAAATTTCCAAGAAGATATATTGTGATTAAAAAGTGGAAATATTAGCAGATTTAATGTATAGCAGATATTTGCTATAGATCTATTAAGTAGATAAGCTATTTTATGCATCTACTAATTAAATGCAAGTTCATATTTGTATCTTCAATTAAAATCTGGTAAGATTTGTCTCTCTAAAACATATAAAGAAAGTAGCTGCTTATAGGAACACTGAATGATTTAATGACAACTTCTCACATTAGAATGTTAGATCCTAAAGAACCTGAAAAGGTTGGGAAAGGTGGTCCCTGAAGATTCACATATATGGTTAATAAGTCATATGTCAGAAAGAAGTTAAATATTTATATCTTGAGGCCCTTCTCATTGCAATATATGCAGACACACAAAAGGGATTGTTGAAAAAAAGCAAGCAGGCAAACAAACAAAAACCCAATTCTTTGGATCAAGGATCCATTAACTACACTCTACATCAAACCGAAACGTCATTTTCAGAACAGTTGGGATTCAGTCTTCCTGAAGAATAAGACTTCTAGACTCAAGAGCAGAAAGCGGTAGAGCCCTCCGTTCACCACTGGACAGAAATGGTAAGAGAGAGCAAACCTTATTCAGTTTCCCTTTTTCTGCTGAAGAGATGTGGAACCATGCATCATTATAGATCCTCTAATCTGAATACTTGAATAACTAGGATCATCAGAGTCCTTCCTGCCAATAGCTTTGCACTTGGAAAGGACATGTGGGTAAAAATAATCTCTTTTGGTTTGAAGCCACTGATATTTTGGATGTTTGGTTTGCTCCGCAGTATAACTTAGCAACCAGGTCTTGATGGTACAGAACAGTGGTACAGTGTTCTCATGGACGGGGAGTGCTCCTTTTCCTGATTTTTTAAAATAATGTTATCCTTGCAGTAGAGATCTGCTATTTATCCTTGTCTGTTGGTTTAGACAGCGCCAAATGGGAAGTAAGTTTATAGTGAGACTCATGGATTAGCACACAAATCAGTGTTGAAATGCTCTCTTAAAATGTCCTGCCACTTGAATCCTTATGTTCATATTTTATAGCTTTATATCTTCTCCGACCGTTTGTTGATGAATAGAATGAAAGGTTGAGGCTCCCAGTGAATTATTTACTCAACTTCCCTGACCTGCAGTCACCATCAAGAAAGGCTTTACTGCTGAAAGTGCCATGTTTACAGAGGTGACACGAGGAGATACCCTGCAGGAGAGAAACATCAGAATTCCATAGCAGATAAACTTAAGACTCCCTTTTCTTGTTTCAGGAAAAGTTTGTAGTGCTTTAACATCTTGTTTGTCTTAGAGACCAGAAGTCTACATCTTCAAGTGATTTTCTGAATATTTGAGTAAATAGACTAGGTTGGGGGGCTTAATATTTTTTATATAGGTAAAGTATCCATATCAATTAAGTTGTATGGGTGAAGAGGTGAAGAGTTTATTGCGTTAAGATGCCTTTTCTGCTTTCATCTTGCTGCTGCTGCAGAAAGTGTTTCCAGGTAGCTGTGTTCTTGGTAGTTGTGGCAGTTTTGTGATGGCTTATTAGGGAAAACACTACCCTGCACCCTACCCCCCCCCAAGTAAATAGATTTTTTTTTACGAGTAGTTTTAGGTTCACAGCAAAATTGAGCATAAAGTACACAGAATTCCTGTGTACCCCCTGTGCATGCGTGCACACACCAACACACACAGCCACACACGCCTCTCTGATTCTTAACATCTCTCACCAGAGTGGTACATTTGATACAACTGATGAGTCTACATTGACACATCATAAACACTCAAATTCTATTGTTTACATTAGGGTTCACGCTTGCTGTTATATACTCTATGGGTTTGGACAAATGCATAATGACATATCCACCTTTATAGAGTTATACAGAAGAGAATCACTCTCCTAAAAATCCTCTGTGTTCTGTCTATTCATCCCTGCTTTTCCCTTATCATCTGGAAACCACTATCTTTTTATTGTCTCCATAGTTTTACCTTTTCCAGAATGTCATAGAGTTGGCATCACACAGCATGTAGCCATTTCTGATTGGCTTCTTTCATTTAGTAATGTACATTTAAGGTCCTCCACGTCTTTCTAGGGCTTGATAGCTCATTTCTTTTCAGTGCTAGATAATATTCTATTGTCTGGATCTACCACAATTATTTATCCATTCCTCTGCTGAAGGACATCTTTGCTGCTTCCAAGTTTTGACAATTATAAATAAAGCTGCTATAAATATCTATGTGCAAGTTGTTTCAATAGGCCTAAGATTTCCACTCATTTGGGTAAATGCCAAGAAGCTTGATTGCTGGATAATGCGGTAATGATAATTTCTGTTGTTTCATTTCCTCATCAACATTTGATGTTGTCACTTGATCATTTTAATAGGTGTGTAGTGGTATTTTATAATTTTAATTTGCACTTCCCTCATGACATACGATGTGGAACACCTTTTCATGTGCTTCTTTTCTGTCTATATAGCTCCTTCGATGAGGTATCTGTTTAAGTCTTTTGTCCATTTTTGGCCAGGTTGTTCACTTTCTTGTTGAGAGTTTTTATGGATATACTTTGTTTCATAAATTTATAATAAGTGTTCTTTACATATTTTGGATCTCTTTTGCAAACACTTTCTCCTAGTTTGTGGCCTATTTTTTCATTCTCTTGGCAGTGTCTTTTGTAAAGCAGAAGTTTTTAATTTTAATGAAGTCCAACTAATTAATTATTTCTTTCATGACTCATGCCTTTGGTGTTATATCTAAAAAGTCATCAACATACCCAAGGTCATCTAGATTTTCTCCTACATTATTTCTGGGAGTTTATCAAGTACTGGCCTCTCCATTAGTCTGATGAATTAATAGCTATTTTTTATTACACTAAATTATTAATTAATAAAGGGAAATACAGAATATTGGGGTAAGATAGTATGTTGCTTCTCTTACTTTTATTAAACAACTGTTTGTCTCAAGAGAAAAAAAAGTCCTTGTGATGTAATAATCACCTTACTCCACCTTTTGTTTTTCAGAAGAAATAAAAAGAAACTTTAATGATCCTGAAATGACAAATAAAAATGTAGCATCTAAAGTAAAATAATAAATAGGAATAAAATCAAATTAACAAATATCTTGAACATATTCTCTCTGTATTATGTGTATGTGTGTGTGTGTGTGAATGGAAATAACCTACGGAAATACAGAATTTTATTTAATAGAACACCTCAAGTTAAGTCCTCATTCTGCCTCCCATGGGAAGTGCTTACTGTTTGCTTCCTTTCTGTTGCCTGCTTGCTATGTAATTTAAGACGGATACCTCCCTGTGGGAAACAAAACCTGATCAGAGAACAGGTTGCATTGCTTTCTAAAGAAATTATGCCTTAGTGACTGCTGATACGGGCTCTGTCATAATGGAAATGTATAATTAATGCCTTTGCTTCAACAGTTTTGGAAATAAAACTATCTGAAACTGATTCAAAAAGAAGGATTTAATAGTGAATCCTCTCCCTGTCTAACCATTAATGCATTGGATTGTAGGGACCACAGCATACTAAAAATGGCATGATTGGATTTTTGATACCTGGATTGGTTATTGTGGCTATAGCTGAAATACTAAATAATGGAAATCTGCCATGTTAAATAAAAGAGAATAAAAAGTCAGTTTCATATAGGTGAAATTCTTCTGTAAGTTGAAAAAAATCAAGCTAGTTCTATTTTTTTTTCTTACAGTGTTTTAGGTTTAATACACTTTTAAATTTCAGAGTTGCATCTGCTTATGAGATGGAGTTCTGAATTGTATTTTTAAAATGTATGGTGACCTCAATTTTTCTAATTAACCATCTTTTTTTTTTTTGTTTTTGAATTCACAGTAGAGGCTGAACATCTGGTAATATGATTCAAATGTCCTCCATCTTCTCACCCTTGAGATTCAGTTTGACTATCTACTATTTATATTTTGATTCAAATTTTCAAATGCCTACTTTATTCTGCTGCAATATGTACTAAGGGATTTGAAATGGATGTATCTAATACATCCTTCAAGATAGATAGTTCTCCCAACACTAAAATATTAGTGCTAAGTAGAGCAGTACTTTTCAAAGAAAAAAAAAAGTGTAACAATGACTTTGCTAACCAAACATTGTTATAAATTATAGACGAATGCAATCCAACAAAAGAATAATTGTTAAAATGAGAATACTACTTTAGTAACTGTAATAATCAAGGATGACAACTGGCTGCAAAGGAGAAGTCAGTATGTTAGAGGGAAATATCCATGAAAAATAATTAAATATGTATTTTGTTAATTGCTGCAGTTTGAGAATACTACTCAAAATCTTCACCAGACATTGGATCCATTATGCATGGACAGTTTGCCTGACTTTACAACCTTAACCTACCACTTCTAACTAGGCAATCCTAGATCATTTATATGTAACTTTTTATGGTGGAGTGCTGGCACCAACTAATATCAGAGTGTGTGAGTTGATTATAAAATATTTGAAATTTTGTGAGCCAGCTGATGTCACATTTGTAGCTCAAAATCAGCCGTGGTAGGAATGTTTGCATCATGGAAATAGGCAAACACTACAAACAAGGCTTTTTTTTTTTTTTTTTTTTTCAACATATTTGTTCTACAACACTTAGCAGCACAAAGTTCTCTCTATACCTTGGTTTCTCTATTTCTAAAATGTGAATAATAGTTGTATTTACCTCCAATATTTAAAATTTTTAATCACATAAATTGATTTTTTAATTGAGGTATAGTTGATTTACAGTGTTATATTAGTTTCAGGCATACAACATTGTTATTCAATGTTTTTATAGATTATACTTCATTTAAAGTTACGAAATATTGGCTAAAATGGAAGTCACCCAATCAGAACTGCAAAAAGAAAAACAAATTTTAAAAAGGAGAATAGTTTAAGGGATCTTTGAAACAACAGAAAGCATACCAACATACACATTATAGGAGTCCAGAAGAAGAGAAAGAGGAAGGCACTGAAAATGTATTTGATGAAATTATGGCTGAAAAGTTCCCAAACCTAAAGAAGGAAAGAGATATTCAGGTACAGAAAACACACAGGGTCCCAAACAAGATAAACCTAAACAGACCCACACCAAGACATATCATGATTAAAATGCCAAAAGTTAAAGGATGCATTGTACAGCACAAACTGGTATTTTGAAAGGTGTAGAGTCATGACAGATGCATGATAAGCTCCACATAAGCGCTTTTATCTAGGAAAACTAATGCAAGCAAACTCGGATGTGTTCTAAATGTATTTACTGAGTACCTCATGGTGAGTGCTAGGCTCTTGGCTCAAATCAGTGACAAAACAAAGATCCATGGCCTCTCAGAGCTTGCACTGAAGCTGAGACATGCAAGTACATCATCATTTATTACATTATATAATCCCGAACTTTTGATGGTGGTACCCATTATGAAAAAGAAAAGAATAGGATAAGGAAATGATAAGACATTTTAAATAGTGTGATCAGAGTAGACATCATATGAGAATTATAAAACTAATTGTGGAAAAAAAAAAACCCAAATACAATCACAAATTCCATACTAAACTTTTTTTTAAAAAGCATTAAAAGAATAATTAAACAGAATAATTCTGACTCTATGTCCAATGCTCCAAACTAATTCCATCTCTGCCAGTCTGATCTCTACTTGACCAATAGATATTAATCCAAGTTTTGGATAGATATCTTTAGAACAACCAGTCCTAAAGCAGGTAGGATTTGAATACAGTAGATATTCTAAATAATATAAAGGCATGCATTACCAGTAACGGAGTTACATAATATTTGTGGATGGCCAGTAAGGGGCGCCCAATGGAAATGAAATACGTTCCCAGTAGCTAAATTAAAGGCCTAGGGAATACAGTAGAAATACGCTGTGGGACTTGTCCTCTCACTTCTCATTAGTATTCGCATTTCACTGTTAGCTGCTATGCAACTGATTAAACAGCAGTAGTAGAAACGGTTATCACAGCTTAAAAAGAAGGAACGCCCTTTCCTCTTTTCCTTCTAAGCCAAGAAAGGTTGTCCATTTTGTCTATCTTAAATTCAAATAATAGCTTCATTTTTTAAATGTAGGGAGCATGGAGTTGCAAGAAGACACAAAAACTGAGCTAGAAGGAAGGAAGCTGATGGAGAAATATTGTCCATAAAATTATTTTAGAATTTCTGTCATTTCTCTAGAAAAGTAATGGATACCTGTTTTCTAATGGGATTACTAAGTCACACAAAGGGCATAATTCATTAATTCTTTTGTAACATCTGAAGAGAGCTAACAAAAAGAGTCCTAGTATGAAACAAAATTTATAAATATAAATATAATTCCCTTCAACAGCGGAGGCTTTCTGGCCCCACACCACAACACACCACAGGCCTCTTTGATTCTACTTCTCTGCTTCAAAGTAACAGTTAACGGAAATTTTGGTTTTAAAAATATTTCTCTCATATCTTACCAGATATGGTTCACTGATCGTCAGTTGCCCTTCTTACTATGACTTATATGATAAGATTTTAGATCAGAACCTTAGGAGTAGAAGACTCAGTTCTGCTCTTTTCTTTATTGTGCACTTGTTTGTATTTGCAGTATTTTGTTATATTTGATGTGTATTTATTTTCCAGAGCCCTATTAAGACCTTTGGAGAAAGTCTTATAGTGATTAATTCAGGTAACCCTAAATAATAAAATTCTAATATATATACACTGAGTAAAGACCCCATAGCTAATTTGTATATTTTCTGGATTGAAAATAATATAACATTGGAAGTTCTTATATTTTCTTCCAAAGGAATGATATCCTCCAGGATACAGATATCGTAGTTTGGATCCTGAGTCAAAAGGAGTTTTACAGGTTAACATCCATACACATGAAGGTCTGCATATGTGTAAGTGTAGGTCAAATAGTAGAATTAGTGTGGGTTGTCTACTGTCAGCATTAACAGTCACTGTTTTTATGGACTGTACATTAAGTAAGCCACAAAAACATTCAAGATGAATGGTAAAAAATTAACTAAGTGTTTTGAGCTCTGTGATAACCCTAAATACACCTGAGTACCTATATTTGTTTAACCTCTTTTTGTAACAGTTTTTGTTTGCTCTTCTAAACTGAAGAGAATGAAAATGAGTCCCTCAAACCCATCACTTCAGGCACACTGCATGCAAGAATTCCTTTGAGGTTCTCTCAGTGCAGTAAACAGATCTCCCTACATTCGCTTGCCTCACAAATAGCTATTTTTAATCATCTCTTTAGTTTTAAGGCACCGGGGGAATAATTTAATTTTAATTGTTTTGTTTTCAGGTCTGATGAGTGTAGATTTAAAGCCAGAATTCTTTTCATGCCTCTGTACATGAAGCCGTTCTGAAATGATGCACCGCTCAGTGAAATGTAACGAAAAATAATTCTGGCCTCCTCACTTAACATGTTGATGTGCTGAACAAATTTAAAATCATAGTTCAATAAGTCATAAAATATGAAAGTACCACACCAGACGTCTTGTCAGCGATCTTAAGATACGAGTCCTATAACCCAATATATATATATCAAAGCTACAGGACGCCAAAAACACAGGAAGGAAGCATTATGGTACATTTATCATTTATACTGCATGTAAGGTTAGGACCTCTAGCTTTCTTATGATGGTTCCACTTGAGTGGTATAGGAATAAATGTATCTCAGTGCTCCTTCCCCTTCACAGTTATGCATTGCAGGGTAACAGATTTTCCAGCGAGAAACACTTTTCATACAGGCAAAAACGAAATATGTGGGACATAACAACACTGTGCCTCTTATATAATACGCTTCCTTAAACTATGCATAGTGTGCAGGTGATCCTTTATATAACATATAAACAATCATTTCACATGCTTTCAGAGGTCCCCCTAGTCTCATTAATATTTGTAGAAACTCTTGAGTTGACTTCATGAAATACATCAGACTAAAGTCAGGGAGCATTCAGTATGATTGCTGGATTTGGGAATTATTATGAACTATTAGCAATGACTCAGAGACTGTAAATGTGGTCAAAGGAGCCATAGGGAACAAGTAAGCATTTTTCCTTGAGAACTGCTGCAAGAAAACAATTTCCATTGTTTCCATCTTTGGTATGAGCTGCTGATTCCTTCTGGTTTCCCCAGGCAGTGCTTTCCACAGAAGCCCCAGGGGTCATGGGGAACCCTTGCACAGAATGCCTGCGTCAGGTTGCTAAGAGCACTTTCCACCTCACTATTCCCCTAAGAAGGGGAGTCCCCACACCGTGGCTTATAAGGAAGTTTCTCCACACAAGGTTCATCCTCATTACATTTGCAGCCTCTTGGTGTATGTATTATATCTTCCATTTGATTCATGGGAGATAGGTATGTAAATATCATTGTAAATACCATCCCTATTGTTGCTGTGGGAAATGAAAGGACTGATTCTTCTTTAATTATTTGAAATATGTGCCTCGTTTAAAAGTATTAATGAGACTGGAAGAAAAGATATAAGCTGGGGGAAATGATCTTTCATCAGCACAATCTTCTAAAAACTACCAAAGAGATTTTTTTCAGTTATAATTATGGAGGGTGGAGGAGAAGGGAATCTCAAGGTTTTAAATATACCATAAAGACATTACTAGGACACTTCTAGGAAAGCATAGAAATCTGGTTCAGTTTGACCATGCAGCAGAAAC
The DNA here is from genome assembly GCF_048773025.1 of Camelus bactrianus. Taxonomy (NCBI): domain Eukaryota; kingdom Metazoa; phylum Chordata; class Mammalia; order Artiodactyla; family Camelidae; genus Camelus; species Camelus bactrianus. Next base: position 40,892,300 of record NC_133540.1, read on the forward strand.
AGTTCCTTTATCTGACAAGCACAAATTTCCCTTTTTTTTTTTTTTTTTTGGTTTGTTTCACAATTGTAGACAAATGCCTGTATTACAGAGCATTGGCAGTATTTTTTGATATCTTTTGGCTGCACAATGCACATGGCCTTTTGTGCAAGAATCTTAAAATAAAATTTATTTTGTCTGTTTTAAAGAATTTTAACTCATTAGCTCTTCAGCTTTCTCTCCTCTTTTTTTTTTTTATATGTAACGAGATCAATAAGAATGATATCTGGAATATCATCTAAATGCCGTACACCATCCATAATGTCGGTGCATTCACCACAGGTCTTCTGATAACATTTACAAGTTTCCTTTTATTTCCTGCCAATAAACTTCTTGAGCCATCTGAAACTAAGAGACTGATTTCCAATAAATGTTTATTTGTAGCCATTTTCAATTTTTGTATATGCAGAATTTAAATGACATTATGTTAGATATGTAATCTTTGACAAAAATTCTACTTAATGAAGTTTATTCCCTTAAAAGGAATCCACTTCAGAGAGTGACTTCAGTGAAAAATCTGTGAAATTAATTGACAGAAATGTATTCAATTAACTGACAAATCTTTTATAATGTCAATCCATCGTTTTTGTACATCCATCTTTTGGTACATTTGATATAAACTTACAGTTTAACAGGTACTTAAGAACCACCCATGTTTCTGAAAGTGAATTGGAATATATTAAAAACTATGGGCAACGTTGAGAAAAATACATAAGTACAACTCAGGGGTGGCTAACAGGTATTTGCTCTTAACCACTTATTAAATCATATTTCATGTTTTGTGCACTTTGGGACATGAGAGTTTTATTTCACAGTAATAGCTTCAAAATTATATAAGGATATTAAAGATGTATTTTTCTTCAAATTTGTCCAGGTCATCCTCATCATAACCTCCTAAAGTGACTGTATTCTATCTTGTCTAGGCACCCTAAGCCTGGCACAAAACCCTTCTTCTCACTGATTTTCATCAATGCACATCAAAAAAATAGTTTTTGAATATTTTTATACACCAGTACTGGAATCATGTGCAGAAAGTGATGATTAACACTGATATGGCTCTGTTCTAATGAGCTTACATTCTGGTATCTTTGAGACATTTGTACATCTTATGAAAATAACCTCTAAAATTCTTTATTGATGATAGACTCAAACACTAATTTTGGGGAAACTGGCTAGTAAAGAATTATTTTCTACGTTATTTTCAGATCTTTTAAAATCTTTTCAGAAGTTTCATATGACAAACATCTGAATATGAATTATGTAGTCATAAAGATAATTTCTTTGCAACATTATTCTATTATTTTTTTTAAAAATTCTAAACATCTAAGTCTTTTCCCAATGCTATGATTTTTCCTTATTAATCCAAGTGCTAATGTGACTTCCACTACACAGTTTTTATTTAGGTTGGTCTGCCCATTGCCCTAGAGATGACCCACTGGGTTCCTGACACTACCCTCTTTTCTCATTCTGTACTGAAACTCACTTAGAAGGTCCTTGAGATATGTCAAAGAAAAATTCCATCTAGCATATTAAACATGTAAGGAAGATTTTACTCAAGACACTGGCAGTGAGGGTCAAAACAACTCATCGCCACTGAAACAGAAACAAGAGAGTTTTTAAGTCTGGGGTTAGCTAGTAGAAAAGTATTCAAGGATATTACCTGGGAAGTTCCCTAAAGAAATTCAGCCATTTATGTTTGCTAATTGTACTTATCCAAGTTAGGCTCCTAGCTTTCCATAGAGATCGGGAGACAGAGAAACTATCTTTCTTTGTGCCTTTTCTTTTCCTTTTTTTAAAAAAAAAATTATTGAGGTATATTTGGCATACAGTATTGTATTAGTTTCAGATGTACAACATAGTGGTTCAATATTTTTATAGATTAAACACCACACAACGTTATTATAAAACACTGACTATATTCCCTGTGGTGTACATTACATCCCTGTGACTTATTTTATAACAGTGGTTTGTACTTCTTAATCCCCTTCACCTGTTTTGCTCCTCCCCTCACTCCCTCACCTCCAGTAACCACTAGTTTGTTCTCTGCGTCTGGTGAGTCTGTATCTGTTTTGTTATATTTGCTTGTTTGTTTTATTTTTCCACACAAGTATTCCACACATAAGTGAACATACAGTATTTGTTTTTCTTTGTCTGACCTATACCCTCCAGGCCCATTCATGTTGTTGCAAATGGCAAGATTTCATTATTTTTTATGGCTGAGTAATATTCCATTACACATATATACCACATCTTCTTTATCCATTTTTCTGTTGATGGACACAGAAGTTGTTTCCATATCTTGATTATTACAAATAGTGCTGCTGTGAACACTGGGGTGCATGTATCTTTACAAATTTGTGTCTTCATTTATATAGATAAATACCCAGACTGGAACTGCTGGATTGTATGATAGTTCTACTTCTACTTTTTTGAGACACTATCCTTCTTAATGACTACATTTCAAAGGGATAGCTTCTAGATCTTTGAGAAAGATATTCCTGGGTTATAAAACTGGTCAGAGTCTGGGAGAAGGTTTGTATTTCAAAACAGCAGTAAAAGTATTTAAAATTGCAAGTTTTCTAAAGGAAATGCTCTACAAGAGTGAAGATCAAGGTCTACAGTCAGAAAGATACTGTCTAAAGTGTAGTCAAGCTGAGGGGAACCTTAAGGCAAACTTGTCAGATTCCATCATGGATTATATCATAACTGTAGAAGTATCCTTCCACAATGTTAAACATTTCCTTCTCTGTCTGCTTTTAAGAGTCAGAGGAAGGTCAAATTAGGATTAAAATTTTTAAATAAAGAAAAAAAAATCAATGTTTCAAAAATGATACCATTTGATCCTATTTGGAATAATCTTCTCATAGATAATAATAATTATAAAGAAATTAGCTATTAACTCCTCAATAATTCTACCTTATGATTAAAACTGAATGTTATGTTCCTTTTACATTATAGCATGACATTTAATTGAAGGAAACCTACTATAACAAATTGCTTTTCTTCTTTTGAGAAAAAAATGATTATTCTCTAAATGTATAGGAATTGGTAAGCCATTTTTCAAATCCTCATCTTCTATGTCTGAGCCTTTAAGAGAAAGAAGTTTCAATCCAGCTACATAGGTCATCAGAATTAGAATGTCAATCAGAAGGCACTTCAAAGGGAGGAGACTGAAAATCCAGCGAAGGTGAAGAAAGGTATCTAATAAAAGAAACACAGGTTACTGAAAGGAAAATATGTGCATTTTGACAGAGCAGTCCATTCTCTTCAGGGAACTGAATTTGGAAAGTAAGAAATTAGTACTTATTATATACTAGGGAACTCAGAGGCCTACTTTATATCTCTAAGCTAACTAGGCCAGTACTGAATAATTAATATATATTGAACATTGGTTGATTTTTCTTCTCATTAGAATAATACAAGGCTAGCTGAATTGGTAAAGACAAACGTTCATATGAAAGTGATTTGGGGAAAAACACCAGTTTCTATTATGGAGATATGACACACAAAAGAGGTCACACATTTCTACAAGGTAAACGTATATTGTTATAACCTTATAGGGTCAAGAGAATAATAACTTTATGTCTTTGCTACTGTGCCAAGTAAATCATTTTCTTAAATCTCACAACAAAACATCATATTACAAATTCATAGATGAGATAATTGAGGTAAAGGAAAACTAACTAACTTACTAGTAGTCACAACACTACTATATTTGTATTAGTTATCCAAAGTCGAAATGAACTTTGGCTATGACACTGAATACATTGCTTCTTTGCATGTGTTCTGCATTGCAGAACATTTATCTTGAGGCAGAAACAAATCTGAATAGTGTTAACATTAGACACTGAAGCCTCTGACCTTTCTTTCATATTTTACAAACACTTCATCAAAAGTCTTTCTTGACTCTTATAGACAAAGCATATTCAAAATCCAAATTACTTTGCACTACCTTTTTGCTACTGTACTGTTCAGACCACCATCACCTCATTGTAGACTAGCATACTTGCTTCTCCCCTCGCCTCTAGGGCTGGTTACCTAATTTCTGAGTCCCAGTGCAAAATAAAGATATTTTTATAAAGGAGGGAGGAAGCTCCCTCAGTGTCCCCAGCTAAGCCAGCTCCCTGTCAATGATGCAGTCACATCAATGAACTCAGATGATACCAGAAGAATGGCGTAGCCAACACACAAATTTGTGAGAAACAATAGATTCTTATTGTTATAAGCGATTCAATTTTGGGTGTGTGTTTTTATGCACCAATAGACAACACAGGGTTTCAATAGCTTTTTTTCTATAAGAAATTAAAAAAAAATCCTTTCATAAAAGGAATTTCTTGTCACATCTTTAGAATTTGTTTTCCTGTATTATATCTTTTTCTAACAAATTGCAATCATTTAAAAGAAAACTGGTGAGAGGAATTATAGAGTAGCTGAGTGTATGAAATCCTATGTGTCTTCTGTTTCATTTTATTTCTACAAGTCTGGAAGAAGTTTCACAGCAACTTTTGTAACTTAACCCAAGCTTCTCTCCTTCCTTTTGATGTCCCCAAGCTGAGTCTATTGAGAACTGAAATTTGAATTTAATTGTTTCATTGTCAGTGAGGATTGTCTCTGTATCAGGAGGAAAGGTTTGAGATACAAAATTCTCAGCCTATTTGAAAAATTGTTTTCTCAAAGGGCCTGTATCTCTTCTAAAGCAAACAATGTGAGCAACATTTAAAAAGAAAAGTTAACAAGGTTTTTAAACAGAGTAAAAGTGATTTTACTGCAAACATATTTTTCCTCAATTTGAAAGAGAGTCAATTGGTGACTGTTACGATCAGCCCTAGACAGCATTCCTTTTTGTTCTTTAATTTCCATGATAATTGACAGGTATTAAAGGAAGCTTGATAAATCTTTTCTTTAAAACATTTCAAATGCTAAAAGAGGGAGTTATTTTGGGCAGACGGGTTATGGCATTTCTTTTAAACTGACTGGAAAACATGTTAGCTTTTCCTGGAGCATTTAATACTATTTATTTTATTTTAACTTAAAAATAGTTCCTTAATGTATTAGAAATATTTTTTACATTCATTATTAATGTTAATTTTTATTAGACATAATGTGCTTACATTTAGCAATAAATTTTCAATCTCTAGTTTACAAAGTGGTGTGACTATAAACAGGAAAGTGATAAATCTGTCAAAAAAAATATCTTCAGTAAGATGTATATACTTACCTTAGATAAAAGAAATAATTTTAATTAAAAATATAGGTAACAGACATTTAAAGATTGTTTACTTCTATGAAGCAAACATTCTTTTACTTGCAAGATGGATGTTCTACTAAAAAGAGAGTAAGGCTGAGGTCAGGAAAACTGGGTTTCAGAAATGGCTTGGCTACCAACAAATTGTGTAACATGAACAAAGTTGCTTTATCTCTGTACAACAGTTTCCTAACTTATTTTATTTTTTGTTTGTTTTTTGTTTTTGTTTTGTTTTGGGGGGCTGGTTATTAGGTTTATTTATTTATTTTTTAATGAAAGTACTGGGGATTGAAGCCAGGACCTCATGCATACTAAGCACGTGCTCTATCGCTAAGCTATACCCTCCCTCCCAGTTTCCTAATTTTTAAATGAAGGTGTATATAATGAGAGTTTCCTGGCAATCAGATTAGTTGAAAGTTTATTAGAAAGCTTATAAAAATAAATTGAGGGGCAAGCGAGTTTTCCTCACATAGCTTCTTTTGAGACAGGGAGTTATGGTAATTGTTCCTCACCTAAATGCAGTGAAACACAGGTGGCCGAAGCTATGGACACAAATGCCTTAGTAGGGACATTTTTCTTCTGTACTAAAAGAGCATGAAACCACACATATTATCGTGCCAGAGGTGGCTGTTGAAACTTAAAGGAGCTCACAGTCCTTGCAGATGTAGGCAGATGAATTATAAGAAGATCGAGCCAGTAAGGGTGGTCACGCTTGTCTACTCTACTGTTTCAGTTGAAGAGAACCAACTGTGAGTCAACTGGAGCCTGGAGGATTCTGCAGAAAGATCATGGCATTTTCAGGTTTTACTTCCTTCTCATCAGAGCCCTTACCCTACTTAAATCACGTATGACAGGTAAAACCCGCATTTAATGTAATTTGGGTTAAGTCTAAGGCACCTGTGCCATTCCAAGAACTGTTGGTCTGAGAGGAGAGACGGAGCCAGGGATAACTTTCAGTGTGTACATGGCACTTGGTCAAGGTTCTGTGAATAATTGGAGAGGCAGCAATCACTGCTTCAGGTGAACAGATGCAGGTGCTTGCCTCGACAATTGGACTTTTGTAGGTGTTGGCGCACATCATCCCTGCTAATAATACATTGGCACCTTCTGACTAATCCTGGGCAGTATGATATGTCATAATGTGTTTTCTAATTTTCCACAGACTGAGGATTTTACACTTGGGTAACACAACCACCTGAGTGGGGGCATCTGCCAATACTGTGAATTCCAAATGTGGCCGCTGACACAAGTGGTATAAAGCCTAGATCGGCTGAAACAAGGGCTGTAAATTATGCTCCAGAATCTCCCAGTAAGACTGACAAACACTGAAAACTGTAGTATTCTTCATTTTTTTTTTTCTTAGAGTAGTTTAAAAATGGACATTTGTCATGCCCCAGTTCACAGATAATGAAGTTAAAGTCCAGTGATGGCTGATGACAATTTTTCTTTTGAGTACAAAAAAGGAAGTTACAAAACATCAATTGTTCTTATATTATCAAATAATATGATGTATGCTAATGCATATTTATAAAATTCAAATATTGAGCAATGTTAGAATTATCTTAATCTGCCCTTGGACACTAATGTTAATTATGGAGGCATCAGGAACTTTGTCAAAGGGCTAATTAGCCCTATTGTATGGAGTCCTACTTCCAAGTGAGAAAGGCAGTTGATATTCATGTTTTAGTGGTGCCCCAGCTTATATATCCTTTCATTCAGTACACAGGAAGCAAGAGTGTGGAATTACAGATATCTACACTGTGTAATGCATTTGGACATAAGGTTAAATAATTGATGGCTTGAATCTCAATCTAAGCGAAATTATATGTCCCAAATGTGGAGAAAAATTCATCAAAATAAAATTTCAGCACTTCTTCACTTTTCAAAAATATCTAATAATACACTCTATATTCATGTATATAGCATTTATTTGTGATATGTGTATATTTATGACTAATGGTTACAGAGGACCAAGAAAAAGTGTAAATAGACATTTTCTTTGGGGACGGGATTACTAGTAACTTTTTTCTTTTTACAATAAGACTATTTAAAATAACTAATTGTTATTCTAAAACACCATGAAGGAGAACACAGAACATGGGCATGAAATGGGACACAGATTTATTCCCTTTGAATTTGACCTGTATCTTTAGTAGTAATTTATGACTGCAGGATTTATTTATTTTTCCCAAGTTTCTGTTTGTTTGCTTATTTTTAAGTCTGTGAATGGTTCTCTCTTGCTTACTCCCTTAAAATAAATAAAGGAAATGTGTCTTAAAGTTCTCAGGCCACTATACCCCTAGACCTAACCATTCTGTTTTCAAGTTTTTAACAGGACAGTCTCAGTCAGGTGAGGGCAGCAAAGCACTGAAAAAAGAAAAAGAGGCTTCTCTGTCCCTTGGGCAGAGTAACTAGGGACTTTTTGAGGCAGGACAGGGCTTGACATGGGTCACCAGCTCAGAGCAGGGATTGGTGCAGGCATGGATCATACCAGGGTTTTCATCTCATGAGGATTTTTGCATCTCAAGCAAAGTTTTAGGAAGAACAGAATGAGCGGCAACATGCAGATTGAGGGAAGCGTGAAAGTTACTGTTCGCAGAGTTTTCAGGCATCAGAAAGCAAGGCCAGATAAGCAAGGTAAGTTAAACAAGGCATTCAGACACTGAATTTAATTCCAAGAGCTGGCTTATTTTATTGATGATCCTTCAGAGTCAGTCAATTCTTGTAGATAGTTAAGTCCAGCTATATAGCACAGCCTTATGCAATCAAAGGAAAGGAAAACGAACACCAAATAGGACCCCGCTGTCCCAGCTCTCAACACACTGCCCCCTTAAAGCCACACAAGTTGCCTTGAGAGTTTCAAATTAATCAGAATTGCTTTCAGAACCTGGAAAATAGAGAAATGAGAGGCTCCTACCTATGATTCTAAATAGATCTATATCTATAAACATATTCTTTGTCTTTCCTCTTTGTTGGGAGAAAACAAAAAGAAAAAAAAACTAGAACGTTTGAGAGGCACTAATTTTTAGTCACAGTATGAGATACATAGCTTTCACAGAGAAAGCAAACGGATTGCTGAAGTTACGATCTTAATTTAGAGAACCAATCTAGGGTTCTGTTCAGATGATTACTTTATATTTGTGGATATTAATTATTCTCAAACCCTAAAGAGAGGAGAAGAGGTAACATTCTTTTATGGGGAAATGTTTTAATCATTTTGAGGGCATATTAAAAAAAATCACACACGCACGGACACACACGCACACGAATATTATTCAGTCATAGAAAAGAAGGAAATCTTATCTTTTGTGAGAATATGGATGGACCTTGAGGGCACTATGCTAAGTGAAATAATTCAGACAAAGACAAATATTATATGATCTCACTTACATGTGGGATCTAGAAAAAATGAATCCATTGAAAGAGAGAAATGATCGATGGTTGCCAGAGATGGGTGGTGGGTGGGGTGGTGAGGGGCTGTGGGAAATAGGTGGAGGTGGTCAAAAGGTACAAACTTCCAGTTAGAGAATTTAATTGTGAATATATAATAGACCACACGGTGACTATAGTTAACAATATTGTATTGTATACTGAATGTTGCTAAAAGATTAAAAAAAATTTTTACCACAAGAAAAGTAAAGGCGTTGGATGTATTAACTAAACTAGTTTGGTAATTACTTCACAATATATGTATATATCAAATCATTATGTTGTACATCTTAAACTTATACAATGTAACATCAATTACATCTTCATAAAGCTGGGGGACAAAAAAGAATAAGGATTCCTTTCTGGAAAAAAACGGTGATAAAATACTCCATACTTCTCTGGAAAGGATAACTTCTCAGAGTTCATCATAAAGAAAATAGAATATTAACAAGAGAGTTGAACTGCATATCTCATTGGTCTTTATTTTATAAATACAATTTTTTTCTATATGCAGTCATTTACCAATGATGTCATAGTCAGTCATTCTCATCGGTTGAATATTTGGGGAATTCAGCTCAATGTCTCCTTCCCAAATTCCATTCAAAATTAAACTTCCCAAAAGTTATGTCATTTATATTCTATACTTTTACCCACACCATTTACTCTGCAGATTAAACTGGTATTCACCCTAGCAAATTTTCACAATGGTTTCAGGACACAGTGCAAATTTTTAGCAGAACTTTCAAAGCCCTTCATGACCGATTTGGTCCTTGCATTTCTCTTCAGCCACTCTGTAGACAATTTGCCATTCTCTCTGCTTTCTGCCTCAGCTTTACTGACTTGTATTCAGCTCTGTGACAGCACATAACAGCATTTTAGTGCAGGGTTCTCACTCTCCTGGGAATGGTTTCCCTTCCTCTGACACAGTCACCTGCCACCCGGCTACCTCCTAATTATTATTTATGTCTAAACTCACATGTTATTTTCTTTCAACTCCTTCTATAAGCCTTTCTAGCCTAAGTCAGTTGCTTTTTCTCCCTGTTCTTTGAGTAACAATTGCATATCACTGTCATAATTCTGTCTCACTTATTAAATTACTTTTTCACATGCCTATCTCTCTTGATAGGTTGTGCATTCTTTACAGCTATGTGTTATTTTATTTACCAATATATTCCTGTTCACATTTAATCTGATTTCACAACATGTGTATACAACCAATTATCACATGTGTATATGAACATGTGTTCATATGTACAAAGAGAAATAAGTAAGAACAGCTTCTGCATATTGAGTCCCTTGTTATACATCATGTAACTCTGTAAGCTTTTTAATATACATCCTCCAGTCTTTTAGACAGACCATGAGTTCTCTCTTTGCATTTTTATTTACAGATTAGTAAGCTGAGATAGTGAGATGCTGGGAGCTTGACCCATGACACATGGACATTTGGGATATAACCCAGGTTTGTATCTAACTGCCTGGCATCAAAATCCAAGGATAGTGAACCAGTATAAGATATGTTTTTCATCAATAAACCAGTGACTCATTCAGATTACTGAGATCAGAAGGCACGCAATGATGAAACTCTGCCATTGTCATAGCTATCACTTCAGACACGTTTGCCTTGACTTTACATTCTTTGTTCTTGGTGCTTCAATCAGGAATAAATATGAGTGTTAGAGACAGCTAGTTAATGGCTTAATAAAAGAAACAAAGTTTTGTACATTAATGACCAGACTTGGACAATCAGTGTTTTTCACAAAACTTTCAGGGACCCAGATGTCTTCTCTAGATTATTTTGTCTTGATTTATTTGGTTTTTATGTTCATTTTTCATGTTCTGTATTCTCAAGTTCACCTCCCTTATTAAAGCTGCTCTAGGTCCAGTGGTGTGGAGCAAATTGTATGTTAGCTGTTATATTCTTGGAAGGTACAATGTCACTTCTTTACCGTGTTCATAACCCAGTGTAACAGGGAAATCTTATATTTTGAGAAAACTTGCGGTGGTCTCTGCCTCACATGGTTTTATATGTTTTTACCTCCAAGATTTTACCTATAATTAGTAATATTAATGGCCCCAAAGTGGCTTTTGGAGACTCATAATAGTTAACTCACATAATTTTTTTATGCATCAGCCCTTGAAAAATACTATAGCGTGTGGTGTTAGAATGAGGATGAGTAAAACATGCTCCCTTTGCTCAAAGAATTTCTAATTTTGCAAAACAAAAAGTTGAAAAATGGTAAATAAATCAAGCCATATATCAAATAAGTGATAGTGAAATAAGTGCTAAGTAGCATAACACAGGAAAACTGGATAGAATGTTTAACTTTTCCCACTCAGTCATGTTAGGTGATTCCTCATGAGTAAATCATTCTGTTTTCTATTCTCTCTTAGCCTATGCCTTTGGGAATGCTCTTCAAGCACAATAACCACACCCTGGTACACTATATACCTTGCTGAGCATGGTTTTACTTGCTGATTCCCATCATTGAGGGCAGACGGTACACACACTTAGTCTCACTATTCTGACGTTTGTGTTCATCCATTGGCACATGTCCCATTAGCTTTGCATCATAGAGCTGATCACAGAGCTCTATGAGGTTGTTTTTTCCTTCGTGTTCTCTTCCTTGATACTCACATCCACGTCAATACAGACTCAATCTAAACTGCAGCACTTTAGATCTAGAAAGGATTATAAAATGTCGTTTTTTTCCTCAGCTCCTTATTTTACAAATTAGGAAACAGAGACCCAGGGATTTATCCAGAAATCTAAATTAACTTTCATACTCCGAACGCAGTGTATTTTCACGTTCTCCGAAAGAGTCTATTTTCTGCCTTATCTGATCTATGAACTCAAAACCTGAATTTCCAAGTATATTTAGAAAAGCTACAAATGAAGAAAGTATAATGCACATTACACTTATGCCTTTCTTCCATATTTGAAAGATAATTGAAATGATAATTTCAGTGCTTATAAAATTTTATTAAATGATAGATCTCTTTAAATAGAACTTATTCCTGATAAAAAAAAAAGTGCTATTTTAGAATTTTGCAAAAAAAAGTTTGCTGGATATTCATTTATTAGGAAGGACATGCTAAACTGGACAACTCTTTCAGCAGATTTCTGGGTAGAGAAATAAGAGATAGCTGAAATTCTTATGTATGCTTAAGTTAGTTTTTTTTTTTTTTTTAACTTAATCTTTCAGTCCTGGGACCAACTGTGATAATATCACCTCCAATGTCTGAGTCACTTATAGAAAACTAGATCTCAGAGAGAAAATAAATTCGGATTCATTTAACATAAAACTAAATGTTCTAAAGATTTAATGATATAATTTTTATATCTATTTATTCAGCTATATTATTACTCACTATGCAAAAGTTGGCAACTGAATATTAGCAAAGTGAGAAACTGAATATCAGCAAATTATATGTGTACATATATATATATATATAAGTTTTCTGAAGGATTTAGTTTGAGAAAGGAGATAAAGTATTGGAATGGGGTTTAGGAATCCTTGAGTCTAGTACTTTCTGTAATTAACTAAATTGTCTTGGCCCACTAATGTCAACTCTATGGATATCATTTTCCTTATTTGATAATTAACTGGCCTGAACAACTTTTCAGAGGTGCTCTGACCATGTATAACCATGATCTGTAAATGTCTACAAACTGTAATAAGGTAGATTCTAGAAGAGGAATGAATCCTGCCCCTGTCGTTTAAGGTCTGTTACTGCTGCAGATGAAAGAGGAAGAACTATCACACCTGGAGGCACACTGACCCCCCAGACATTGCTTCACAAGCTGGCAGCCATATTTCAGGGTTTGGTAATAAGCACTGGATGTCCAGAAGTTCAGTTTCATCAGCACACCTGCAGATAACAAGTCTCCTGGGAGTCTGATCTACTAATAAAACTCACACAAAATTGATGCATGAATCAAAGGGGTGATCTATTCATCTAGAGCAAACATATAACCAATAAATTAACAATCGTATTTAGTCTAATTGGCCTATCCAATTTTTTTCTATTGAGTTTACATGAAAAACCAAATTATTATCCAAGGCCGCTTGTTGAGTATGTAAGCAGAGCAATAAAATGTGGCAGGTTTAAAAAGGTATACAATTACAGAGTGGAGCAAAATAGCTTCATGAGTTTGTACTTCGCAAAATATCTGGCCCACAAACTTTGTTGTCAGCTATGGGGGGAGATGAGAAGCCTGTGCCAGAATATAAATTGAAATCTCAGCTAACCAAAGTAATATGGTCTAGTTGATTTAAATTATAACACAAGCTTTTGTTATTATGGTGATCCAGTGACATACTTTGCTGCCCAAACTTTAAATGGCACTAGAATAGAAGACCATCTCCCATGAAGCAACCGAGACACAATGATTATAATTTCCAATGTTATATCTGATTTTCCAGCTTTCCCTCTTCAAACCCTTTATCTGGTAACGTGGTCTTTCATTAAATGAAGTGCTTGGAAATTATTAGTAACATTGTTTTTATTATTATAGTCATATTCCAAGACATACTTTCCCAGAGCAACACCAAATTAATGTAACTTAATAAAGATATTTCCTAATTTCTTCACCCTCAGTAGCAGCTGCATTAGTGTTCTTCCATCCCCTCTTAGTACTTAAAAGTTTTCGCAAAGGCTTCCCCCAAAGCCAACTGCCAGCATCACCACAGCGTTTTACCTCAGAGTCTTGTGTGTCCACACCAGCTCTCTCTGCCCATGCACACTGAAGAGAGGTGCTGCGTGGAAGGGCTGGAAATTAATACCCTTTGGGAACTGGCTTCAACTAATGACAGACATGAGTTGGGGGAAATTTTCATCCCATCCCTTGTTTTGATGTCATGGGTCTGTGTTTTAAATCATTTCCCTGAATTCTTCACAAGGACTGAGCTCTGTTTGCTCACAGTGCTATCTTGTTTACCAATTTTGTTAGCTCCTTCCCTTCCTGTTTCATTTCCCTGTGCTCCCATCAGTGTTCATGAATTTCTTCCCAAATAGTCCATCTGGAGTTTATCGTTAGTCTCGCTCTTCCTCTGGGAGAACCAATATTAGAAAACATGAAACCCACTTAACTCACAAATAACCCACTGAGTTATTTCTATCAGTGAATAATTTAAGACATTTTTTTTTTCCTAACTTAAAAAAACAGGAATCTTCATAATGTTGTCTATGTGCTGGCTTTAAAATCTTGTTCAGGTATAGCACATAAAGTACGAAATGACAGTTCCACATAGGATTTAGATAATCATGTTTTAGATACTCAAAGGGTAAGATCACTAGAAACAGGTGATGGAAAAACAGAGATGTTACAGACAAATTGGGACTTGATCAAGGTTTGAGCATACAAATATTTATACATACACAGTCATTTGGGAGCTGACAGACAGTTTTGATTGCAGTAAGTAGTTTGAGGAGTTTGTAGATTTGAAAAGTGAAGAAAGTACATTGCAAGAGCTATAAACAACAGACCTAGGAATAAAGCAATTTGTAAACAACACAGTACTAGGGATAGATGTTTCAATAAAGAAATTACATGTTTTAAACAATTCTGCAGTCTAGGCAGATAATTCTAGTAGCAGCATATAGCATAGGCATGACTGTGAGTAAGAAGGGAAGCTGGGTAAGACTTTATTGTCAAAACTATCGAATGGAAACATTTTTTCAAGTTACCCAGTACCTAGGCATGTCACATCCGGAGCTCAGGTACCTTTTAGGAGGCACTGATTGTGCTGGGAAAAACAGATCAGACAGACTGGGAAGTTAAGCAAAGATTACCTTCAAGCAAAAAGACATTAAGTAGGTACTAAACAGATCCAACCGCGTGGGCATTACCCATCATCACATCTGAACAGAATACTCATAAGCTCTGAAAGTTGTTCTCATCCAGGTTAAAGGCAAAAAATAAGGAATCAGCCATGAAGGTGGTTTTGACATGTCAGGATTAAATTAGAAAAACAGAACATAATTCCAGAAGACCAGCTGTGTGAGAAAGGTAACCACCCAGGAACTCAGGCACAGGAAAGCAGACTTGCAGTAGAAGCAAGGAGATAAACGCACAACGAGACATACATGTTCACTTTAACCAGAAGAAAAGTTGAGAGCAATAGCAGAAATTTAGAAATGTAGTCCAAGATAGAGGTCAGGGATGAAAATATAATTAAATTTTATATACATGTCATTTTAAGTAAAATACATATATGTGGTTAATTGCAATATTTTATTCACTCAACAGACTTATAAAGCAGTCTGTCCCCTCCAGGGAGAGTATTATATTTTAAAGGTGAGACAGATATAAAAAATACATCATTATACCATTTTGATAGTACTTAGCAAAGAGTTAGTAGAAGAAATGTGTTGAGTGATTTAAAGCTCATGCAAGAGACAAACTGTCTGGGTTTAATTCTTAGCTTTGCCAGTAGGGAAAGTTGTTACAAGTCTCTAAGCCTCTAATACTTATTTGATAACTATGGCTATTAATAGTACATGTCTAATGGGGTTTGGGGGATTTAAATAAAACAATCTACGCAAAGTTCTTAGCATAAAGCCTAATATGTATCCCCACCAGCCAGAGACCACAAGGAATCACCTATAGTGAAAGAAAGTTGGGTGTATTAGCTTACTACAGCAGGGAGAAGGGTACCATGGGGAACCATGAGGCATCTCAGTAGGAGGGTTTAGAAGAGGCTTGTTAGAGGGTTTTGGTTTAGCAAGGGTTTAAATAAGTGAGGAGTTGTTCTAGATTGTTTGCTCCCAGGGGTGAGGTCAATTTCATGGTTGAATGTCCTAAAAATTTTTATCTAGGGGGCAAGAGGAACTAAACACATAGTTTTAGGTAATGGGATTCATTTATGCCTGGGTTTAACATAGGTAACATAGGTAGCCCAATGCATAGGAAAAGTATAGATAAAGAAGCAGCAGTGATACATGCCAGTCAAGAGAGGGGCATACATTTTCTGATTGTATTGTATCCTCCTCTTTGTGTTCAGACATGATTATTGAGTGGATCTGCTTTTGTCTTATTGCATCATAGCCACAGAGTGGCTCTACCAATTAATCTGGATTTCTTGTAAAAATTCTTTACCTTCAGTATTGTGGAAGGTGGGCTTCTAAGATCATTGCAAAGGATCCATGCTTCCTGCTATACATGCCCTTGGGTAATTCCCTTCCTTTGATGTGAGCTGGACCTTTAAATGAACATAATGAACTTGCCTCAAACGAATATAAATATGGCAAAAATGATGGGTTATTGCTTTTGTCGACTGAAATAAATGCGCAGCCTAAAAGTTGAGAGTTATGTTTTATTTGCTGGGAGGATTTGAGCCGGGATGACTGCCTCTCAGATCGCTCTGAGGGACGGCTCCCAAGAGCTAGGGGAGGAACTAGGATATATAGGAGCTTTACAACAAAGACCAGGTAGTTGAAACAATAAAAGATTGCTTGTTATCTAAAGAAAACCAGGCATCTCAAGTTAAAGAATTTAGTGCTTTTCTATGTATGGGAGGAAGCAAACATTTGGGCTCATTGAATTCATTCCTTTGACAAGCCCCTAGCTATCTAGGGCCAGTATCCTGTCCTTTATTATTCTGTTTCCCCTCAGGGTGTACCATTGTGAGTGGCTGCAGAGGCTGGGCGGCAGGCTTGTCTTCGGGGGGGCGGGGGCGGGCGGCAGCCGCTGATGACTTAATGGCTTCAACATTCTTTGTTTACTGATAAGGTTTGCAGTATTTTTCGTTCACACTTTCAATATTAGATTATACAGACTATGACTTTCATCTTGCTAGCACCCTTTCTCTTGTTGGCACTCTCTTGCCTTTCTTGGCTTGTTCTCTTTCAGGAAGCAAGCTATCATGTTGGAGAGGCTTGCATGGCAAGGAACTGAGGACTGTCCCTTGCCAACAGCAGGTGAGGAATTGAAGCTCTCATTCCAAGAGCCCGCAAGGAAATGAATCTTTCCCACACCCACAAGAGTGAACTTGGAAGTGTACCCTTCCCCAGTGGACGCTGAGATGATTACATCTCTCACCAACATTTTGCTGCCTGTGAGAGACTCTGAAACAGAAGACCCAGGTGATCTGCACCTGCATTCTTGACCCACAGCAACTGTGAGGTAATAAATATTGTTGTGTCACGCCACTGAGTTTTGGGGTAACTGATTCCTATATAGAAACGAATTAATTCAGCAGGCCTGGGTAGTTCAAATCTGGCATTTCCAAGAAAGGCCTGCCTTTAGGACTAGCCCTTGGCCAGCCCTGGAGACATGAACCCTGAGCCTTAGGAACAGTCTACTGATAAGACTGGTTTTGTATGCCTGAGGCAGTGAACTACCCAGTACCAATATGATCATACAGGTGATGCTAACAATGTGATTTAGGATGAATACCTGATTTTCCACTTGTGGATCTGGAGTCTAGGTAGCTGAGGTCATTCATGCAGATGCTACATGCCTTGGCTAATTTTAGTCTATATTTTTCACCATATTTGTGAGAATAACATCTTTTTTGAGTCCTGGGAGACCTTCTAGCAAACCATTGAGCCCGAAGGTGGTCTTGGGACCCTCAGCACAGTTGCAGAGCAAAGCCTAGCTGGCTTTTGCCAGATGTCCTCACTTAAAAAAAATCCAAGTTTATGTAATAAATGAACAATAAATGTTAGCATGATTTTTTTGCAGGCCCAGGAGAAAACTGCCTTAAGATCCTGAAGGAGAACCTCCCTTTCCTGGCTATGACAGTCTCAGCTGATTTTCTTTCTCTCCTAACTTTACCATTTCCCTTTTATCAACAAAATATAAACACTGATTTTCAACACTGATACCTAATGTTCTTTTAGTTACCACTAATATTTTTATAATTAGAAAATATTTCAATACCCCTTCTATCATTTTAATCCTGTGAATAAAATTTATGACTGCAAAATAGATCATTAGAACTCATTATTATTTCAGCTAGTACAATGATCTTTTCACTCTCAAAATTATTCACTGCTTGCCCATTTTAAATTTAATTTTTTTTTAACTGATGAACATAATTCTAACTTTTGCATTGATGAATATGATGGTGCCACAGATTTGTTATAAAATCACTATTTTTTAATCTTTTATTTATAAAACAAAATGAACCAAAAATTGAAGCTTTGAGCTTGCCTTTATGAAATTAGATTTAATTACTGTTGTATGTATTTATGTAAATTGATAGATAGTTGCATTTTAAAGGGAATTCTGATATATTTCACTATCCCTACTCTATTCTTGAATAAGATTACCTTAAGACTGGGTTTTTCTAGTACTATCCTGGGCACTTCTAGTACTATCTTTAAAGATGTTAAAATCTTGTATCCTAAAAATAGCAGATGTTACACGTGTTTTCTTTAGTGGGTTTTTAATTTTTTAAAAACCTCTTTAACATGCTCTCTTTTACTGACTCCTTTGAAAGACCTATTTAATTTTCATGTGGTAACTATTAAAATGCATTCAGCATTATTGGCATAAATGAATCCCATTCCCTAGTATCTAAATAGACTCATAGAATTTGAAAATATTAAAATGTAAAGAAATTTACATTTTTTTTTTCACTGAAAGAGACTTACAGGAATAAGTTACTGTTAAAATATTTTTGAAACTTATTTTATGGTAAGAAAGGAACTAAACAGATTATTTTCTTTTGCAAATGATGTTAATTTGGCTTTCTTTTGTTTGGTCTTTGGTTTAAATATTTTATTCCAAAAATTTTAACTTTATTTCATATTTTCTGTCTTTCTGTCTCTCTCTTTCTGTGTCTTTCTCTCTTACTCTCTTTCTGATTTTTGAAAATTTCTTTGCAATTTATAAAACTCTATCAATTTTATTTTCTGAAAAATTCCAGCTTCGTTGTTTGATGCATATTGCAAATAACATGGACATTATTATATGTGATATTATAATACTTAAAATAATTATGAAAGAATTAGTAAAATTTATTGGATATTATAGAAAATGATAAACATGACAGTATAATTAAATGAGAAAAATGCACCTCTCTGAAATGTATGATATTAATATATATTCCTATTTCAGCTAAAGTAGAAAAAA
The DNA here is from genome assembly GCF_048773025.1 of Camelus bactrianus. Lineage (NCBI taxonomy): Eukaryota > Metazoa > Chordata > Mammalia > Artiodactyla > Camelidae > Camelus > Camelus bactrianus. The sequence goes on from NC_133540.1 coordinate 40,911,094, forward strand.
TGTAATAGCATAGTGTATCTAACTAATAATGGATGGTAAAAAAAAAGCTCCCAGCAAAGGTAAAATGTATCCTCATGGTAAGCTAAATAAACAACATTTCAGAAAAAGAACACATATGTGTATATACACATGTAAGTGTATAAATAAATACATAGACAACAAATATACATAGAAATATATATTTTTAAAGATTAGAGATATGTCAAAAGAAGTATCAAAATCATTGGGTCTTTTATATGGGATTTAGAGGTCACACAATGTTTTTATTAGGTTAGCTGCCTCTTCACCTAATTCCCTAGCACCCCCAGTAGTAAAACTAGGTCTAGGCAGAAAGCTCTGATGGTCAGTAAGCTCCTTTGTTTCTGTCACTACATGTTATATCACTGCTGAACACAGAGCAAACAATCTACTAATTTCAAAGAAGTAATTATATACTTGCCAAAACCAGATTAGCCAGAAACTAATATGACAGCAAGATTCAATTCCACATGGATTATTTATTAACCTTGTTCAAGATTTTATGGTCATGGACAGGACCTTGTATTTACTGGAAGAGACAGTGTATTCACCACAGTGACTAAAGTGCTCAGGTGTGGGCTATAAGATATAAAATCCACAGGTGACCTGGGATCCTCAGAGATTCAGGGGAGTGTGGAACTTAAAATATGTTAGATACAAATGAAATATATATTCCTCTTGACAGCTCCTATAATTGAAGCTTGGAATCTTCAATATATAATGTAGCTATTTTTTTCTCTTAAATTTAAGTATGCTAGTTTTTTAAAATATATTAAATGTATTTGTTAATAAGCTTTACTTATTAACACACATGTGAAACAGACTTTAATAATTCTTTCCTATCTTTGAGAGATACGCACTCTAATATCTTTAAAGAGAAGTTAAACATTAAATAATTTATTTTATAACATAGTTATTTTTTAGCTGCCATGGAAACTGCCTGAAGATTTTCTAAGTAAACTATGTATCACACAGCCTGTGTATCTGACTTTCAGCCCATCTCCATTGGCCCCTTACCACATTAAAAAACAAACAAACAAACAAACAAGAAGTCTTATTGAAGTAATTAATACCAAAAGATCCTTATACAAATAAATATAATAAAAAATGAAATGCCTGTAGAAGCTGGATCTATTTCCACTATTTTATACAGAGACAAATATTGTACAAACTAAGTAACTGTTCTAAGCACAAGGACATTTGCATATCTGGTCTTATAAAATGTCAGAAATAATCAAAGAGGTACGGTCTTGAGATCATTCATCAAAGAATCAGTCTTGATATGAGGAAGGAAAAAAAGAAGTTTCGGTAACATTTCTAAAGGCCTTAATCTAACTCTCCTTTTTCATGTTCCTAAACTGAAAATAAATTCAAGCATGTATTGATTATTTCCTGATGAGAACTTCAGTTTATTATTTTAAGATACATGTAACCATTTTATAATAAGGTTGAATTATTTTCCAAAATTATATTTATTTATTTATCATTAATAAACTGTATAATTTAATGAGGACAAGAAAGCATAGATTGGTGTGATTACATTACCTAAACTGTATAATTTATAAATCATTTTCTTCAACATTGTATGGGTGATAAAATAGTATATATATATAGTGTGTGTGTTTATATGTATATAACTTCTTTTTAGATATTGTATTGCTAATATCTTTGTGTCTAAAATATTATTTGAGTTACATAAGTGTGTTTCACAAATATAATCCATCCTCCCCAAGAAATATCTCTTTGAAATATCTTTTTATATCACCATCTGAATAAAATATGATTTTTTAATTTTAAACCTGATACTTTTTGTACCAGATCCCACCAAAAATCCCAATTATACTTCTGCAAATCAGTTTCCTGAAATGCAATGATGATTTTTTCATGTGTGTATCTCTTAATCCAGTACAATAATTATTCATTAATCTTCATGCATATCAATACTATTTTAATTATGTAAATTCATATTGATAAATAAGGCAATTAAATAAAATTCACCAGTGATATTTTATTAAGCTTTGATAATGGAAAGTCTAGAACAATTTTGCTTATGCCAGGCACTGTTTTTGGTGCCCTAAGGTAGAGAAATAAACAGGGCAAAGTCTCTGTCCTCTACGTTGATGTTAAGAGTACGACTTAGTCCATGGCTTACCTAGTTGATTTAAGATATTTGAGATTTGTCTTGTTTTATGATATTATTAGTGTTAGTCTACTGTACTCAGGAAAACAGAAGCTACTCTGTGTAATCCAAGAATGGATGTGTTATTATAGGAATTCAGGGCTTACACAATTATTGAAAGACTGGGAAAGGAAAAAGTCATAGAAATGCTCACTAAAGCTCAGGTAAAAACAGGGACGATTTCACGCTGAAACTCCAAAGAACTCACGAGGATGCATCTGTGAGCCTCATGTCCATCCACACATCTGGCAGCAACTGCCTGCAGAGAATTCTAACTTTTCTGTTCCACTGAACCCCCTGGCAAGGCTGCCATTTAAAATGGCAAACTGAGAATTCAATGGAAAAATGGATTGGGGCAAATACAAGCTTTGGCATCCCAGGAATAATGCAGAGGAGGTTTTTAAAAGTGGTGGCAGGATGTCAAGTTAACAACAGACAATTAGGGCACCTAATTCACCTGTGCTCCACCATGGGATTGGTATTTCTCTCTTACAGAAGTAGAAGCAGAGATCCAAAGACATTGTATACTTGCCTACCTCCACCAGATATTAAGTAACAGAGCTGGATTTGAACCCAGCTCTGCCTGACTGTCATAGCTCTGCCTTGTTTCAGCCACTGAGCATATACTTTAATGCAGGTGCCATGCCTAAACTGTAGCATAAAAAAATAATTTAAAAATCTTCAACAATTTTTTTCACTTCCATTTTGAAAATACAGAAAATTGGTGTAGAACGCATAAAATTACTTAATCACAGTACATTTAAAATTGTGTGTGTGTTTTCTAATGGTGGGCAATTGAAAGTGAAGGGTGCTTGAAACTTCAGGTAATTCAAGTTTGTGCTGAACAAAGCAATGTAGTTGCTAGAAAAGATGAATTCAACCCTGTATAATTTAAAACTGAATACGTCCAGCCAGTGCACATTAACATCCGAGGGCTGAACTTGAGGAGCCATACAATGTGGTATTTACAGTTAAAATAGTGATGAAGGCAATTGACCTTTAATAATTATATGTAACATACTCTAGCTTATTAACTGAAATAATGTACCGCAGATGAATGTAAAAAATGGACGTAAAATTCTTAGAGCCCCTGAAACTGTCTTTAAACTTTTAAATCACACACTGAAAAGGAATCTGGCTGAATCACTAACTTTATTCTGTCTTCAAGGTGTGCACCCACTTTGTATGCAGAGAACCTTTTCAGAAGGAAGTTGTTCAAGAGGTAGTCAGTATGTAAATTTACTAATTAGATTATTGCAAACACCAATAACACATCCTGTTGTTGCTTCCTTAAGAAGACAGAATAATCTCCACAATGTATTCACTATAATGTAAACCAAATATTTGCCTGACTGCAGAATAGAATTACTGTTACAACAATCAGTAATAACATAAATCCTGATGGTATAAGAGTTTTGCATAGCCACTTATCTTACTACATGAGTCATGATCTCAGGGATGTCCAAAACTTTTCCAAACACATGAGAGCTAGTGGTTGTGTGGAAAAACTGAAGATTTCAGCTGAACAAATAGTTATTTAAAATGCCAGTTTGGGCTGAAATATCTTCAACAACATTTTTAAAAGAGCAGTTTTTAAATTGTTTTTTTGCATGTAAAACCACTATAGGAGACATTTACACACCTAAGATCTGAATCACACATTTTAAAATCTGCAAAATATTATTACTGAGATAAAAAATTGTTACTAAGAAAGGAGGATCGTAATATTGAGTATTATTACTGGGGGTTTGGGGGGTAAGTCTCAACCTCAGATTTCTTACTTCTGTAATAAGGAGGTTGGGATGCTTTCTAAGGGCCATAAAATTCTATCTTCCTCTGATAAATATTTCCATTTTCACAATTCTTGCCATGCTATCAAGCCAATGTTGCCATTGCATGTGAATATCATATGCATGAAAATCATAGTTTTCCTCTCTCAGAACAGAATTTCCTTTCAGGCTTACTCTCATAAGTTGTTGTCAATTGCACTTATTTTGGAATTTCTGCTGAAATCACCACACACCAATTTTTCCTTTCTCTTTAACAATACCTCAGAACTTTAGAATCTTAGGATACTAGTTGTGTGCACGGATTTAAGGGATCATTCAGGCTGGTGTTTCTTTTCAGAAGCACTATTGGCATTTGATGGGGATAACTCTTTAAGTGCCTTGTAACCTCCTCTCTGTGGTGCCTTTAGTATCCCTCAAGCCCTGGTCCTAGACTCCAGTAGTAGCTACAGCCCTCGCTCCACAGGTCATTGTGATAAAATCTTGCCCTATATTTCCACTTGCACTGTGCCATAGTTGGGTAATAAAATAAGCCTATTAACTGTCACAGGAGAATATGATGTCACAGGAGCTTAACTTTTTCTACCCAAGTGAAAGACAAGTGTGAGCAGATGCTAGAAACTAAAATAAGGACATCTTTTTTTTTTTTTTTTTAATCACAACTGAGAATCTCTTTCAAATATAAGAATGTTTCTTTGTAGCTATAGCTTAATCATTCATTTTTTTTCTTCCTAAAATTATTATTGGAATAAAATACTTTGCCCTCTTGGATAATTTTCAAAAGTAGAAATTGCTTTGCTTTCTTTTTCCTCACCTGTTTCTCTTATACTGACTCTCCCAGACTGGAAATTTATAATTGCTGTAAATAGCACTTTGTTGAAAAGTTCCTTGATATTCCATGGAAACTGGAGATTATTCTATTTTCTGCGGTGTCTCTATCTCCAGTTTTGAGGTTATTTGCTCTTGCTTTTGTCCACTTTGCCAGCTTCTTTGATACATTCTATTGGAAGGCTTTTTAAACTATTTTTTCTTGCGTTAGTCTTTTTCTTAATTACTTTTATTCCAAAGTACACCTTGAATTTCTACATAGAGTATAAAGTATAAAGCTTGACTCATTTTTGTGTTATTCTTATTCTTGAAATACAGAGATTCTTAAGCTATAATCTATCCACGCAAGCTTGTCTAATTGGAGTGATAGATCAATACATAACAAAAAACACTTCTTCTGGAACTGCTCTTTGTTTCCTTTCGCCAAACAGGATTTTATTAGTTTGCATATGACTATGCTTTGGAGTAATAGTTGTAGAAATTATTTGTTATGCTTGTATCTTACCTTTTTGGTCTGCTTTTTCCCCAACATGAGGACACCACCAGAAAGATCTCCCTGACTAGAGTGTCGGCAGTAGTCCCGAAGGCTGTGTGAGTGTACAACCCCAGGCAAATCTGAAGTGTTCAGGCTCTCCTGCCACTGTCAGCAGCTGGGCACTTTCAACGAATCCCTGGCCAAAAAAAAAAAAAAGTTTATGAAATCATCTAACTAGGTGTAAGACAAGTGCTGATTTGTTTTAAAATGCCTCAAAGGAGAATTTAGTGGGTATTATTGGACTCCCCCTGAGTTCTCTAGTGTCAAGTATTCAGAGTGAGTTATATCAACTGTTTGAGTTTATTTGTTACATGATTTCTGTACTCGTACCACCCACATTTGCTTTCCTATTTTTTCATATTTTATCAGGGAATTGATTTGGCTAAGTTTTAGAAATAAGAAGGATTGCCATTTGAGACTTCGTGAAGGTAAATTTCTCAGAATTTGGGGGAGAGGGGGAGAGGGAGAGAGGGAGCTTCAGACAGGTCTTTTTGAAAGATGGTAACAAACCATCCTGGTATGAGGTATTGACTATGGAAGTATGGACCAGTATATTTCCTGTTATGTGCACTTACCACTCAGCTCCCCTTTTGAGTATATATATATATACGTCTTTTGTCAAATAGCTTTAACTTCTTTACTCATGTCATGTTGATGAAAAATATTTTGAAGAGATCTGGTTCCTTTGTTTTGTAAGGTTCAAATATTGCCAAATATGAATAAATGGCATAGAATTTTTTAAAGTAGAGAAAAAATTCATTACAATATAGCAGATTACTGGGACTAGGCACTGTAGCAAATGGAGAGTTGTGTAAGACAGTATTTGCCTTCAAGCATCATCATCTATTGAGATAAAAGGGATTAAAAAATATCAACAAAACATACTACTAATGCTATGGGCATTCAAAGGACGGAGATTCACATAATATTGAAAATCAGAAAATACATGAGTAGAATGCTGAATTATAGTGATCTTGATAATGATTAAGAATATTAATAATTATTAAACAAATACGCAGTAATGTATATAGTACATTAGGCCATGTGGTATAGTAGCGGACAAAAAAAATAGATGTTTTCTATTGTGATCAGAATAGAATCCAACATGTCTCAAGATAAATTAATTTTATGTTTTTTGTTTAGTTGTGGTGACAGAATGCCAGCATCCAGTTATGAGGTATATTTCTCTATTTTGCATTGTTTTGGAATCAATATATCATTGGGGAATCAGGCAAACAAATACAAACATAACTCAGGTAGTTAGAACTGATGACCTCAGACCAACCAACCTCATCAGCAGGCTGTGTTTCTTTGGAAAAAGTATTTGGTCTCTCCAGGCATCATTTTTCCCATATAGGAATCTATATAGTATACAGTAAAGATCTAATGAAATAACTTACATAAAACATTTAGCATTGTCCTACACATCATAAGTGGTTAATGTTTACTGATTTTTGCTACTATAAAACAATTGATATTACACAAGGGACTATGTGTGTTCAGCTGAGATGATCTACTTCTTCATTGGTCTGGAATGATTTATTTATGATGTTTTCTAAGGACAGATGTTTGTATGGAATGATCTTTAAAGACATTATTTTCTCAATTTTACTAGGATAATAGAAATATATGTATCATAAATAATAGTACCATTATGAACTTAGGTTTTTTCAATTTATGTAAACTGAATAAAGATACATATATATCAAGTAAATATATTCTGGTTATTTTTGTACAGAATGACAGTACATTGACTCAAACTTGCTTATGTTTACATTCTATCTTTATGAATATTTGAGTTGACTCAATCTGTGAATGGAAAGGCTAGATCCTCAATTCTATGGAACTTCATTCATATAGTCTCAAAGCTACTTCTCTTTTTAACTAGAGGATGAAGTATTCTGTGCATTCATATAATAAAGCCTATTACTGAGTCACATTGTCAAAGTTGCATATACTGACGTACTGTGATTTTATTATATTTTAATTTTAACCTCTCACTTGTTTCATTAATAGCTCTCAAGAACCACTGAAAATATGCAAAATGATAAGAGATAAATACACTTGGATTTTTTTTCTTTTCCTTTTTTGGAAGATTGGGATATTGGGTCATTAACTCATTGCGTCACCTATGTGACACTAAAAACAAAGAGAAAGAATCAGGATACACAGTAAAGCATGGATGAACACTAATATATATACACAAGTACAAGACAATCATTCGTTAATACAAATCAACTACTGTTATTGCTTTATCAAGTATAAGCAAGTAAGAAAAAATGTAAATTTCTGCCCAATGTATTCAAAGTTGTTCAGAAATTTCCTGTATAATTTAAATTCTAGCAAAGGACTTTGGCATCTGTTTTGGAGGTCTGTTATTTCCAGTTACTTTAAGTGATTGTGAAACAAAACGTAAAAAATAGATTTTCAAAATACATGGCCTAGGATGATATTTACTTGGCCTTTAGCAGTGAGATATCAGCTTAATGAGGTAGGAGCAAATGTTTGGCATGTGTGGAACCAATCTGTTTTTCAAACATTGTTAGCCTTGTCTGTTTCAATAAATGCTCTGTGTGAACTGAAATATTTCACTTCCACTCCCGGTAACAATCAGATAGGTGGGTGATGTTTTCTCAACAGGGGCATTATTCAGTATGAATGAAAATCACTTGTTCCTAAATGACAGGATCAAGGTGAAGACAGGACTACAGACAAAACCCTGACATCCCAATATCTTGACCTTTGTTGTTTCTAGGCCCTCCTTGTCCTCCTCCAGGCTGAACAAGAAAACCACAGCATACTCATCTTGATAAACATCCACTGACCACATATTGAGAACTTGTACACACTGTGTATCTATTACACTTCTGGCATAAAACAAAATGTCTGTATCAGTGTTATCAATTTTCTGCATAATGATTGAAAAGAACAGGTCATAGTCAATCTACTTTAGCAGTCCAATTACAAGAACAAAGTAACTCCAATGTTCTTACACTAGTTATGAATAATAATAACATTAATTATAAAATAAGATAGCCTCCTTTCTACTCATTTATATGAGTGCATTTTTCCTAGATTCTATCTGTATATTTAATGTGCTAATATTTTTAGGATTTTTAAATTTATTTTTTATGTTAAGTTATAATAGAAGCTGATAGAATGCCTATAAATTCATGAAGATTCAAAATGAACTGCTACCACAGCTACATACAGACATATCTGCTCTCACAAGAGTATACTCTTGGCATATATTAAATTTATTATAAAGTTTTCAAACCATTTCCCCCCTGCACATAATAAATTTTAAAAAGCAATTTAGAAATTACTCATAGAAAAGTGAATTGCCTAGCAATCCCATGAGTTAAAATTATGTCCTTGAGAAATCATTTAAAATAAAACAGACTTCATTAAATGAGAAAAATAAATCCCTCTTTTAACATAGCACCCAAACTCTAACAATACAAAGTAACAAATTGCTCGAGGCCTCAAATCATAGGATTCTAACCAAGGTTAATTTCTTTAATATTTTGAACACTGAGAAATTGCAGTCTAGAAGAAAGAATATATCAAGTCACTAAGTTATCAAAATACCATGGGAAAATAATAGATTTAAGTTTTTACTATCCTTTCAATAAGCCCCCCTTGAGTTGGCAATAAATGCCTAAGTTGAGGAAGAATACCTGGTATATAGGTTTGAAAATCTTTGGGGGTATAATAATTAAATCCCTGCAGTCTTTTTCTTAAAGACAGAGAGTAGCCATTCATCCAAAGCTTTTAGGACTTTTTTTTCTCATACAGAAGTGATTCTTTCTATTGCTCTTTGAAGAGTGTATAATGGATGCTAAATAATTTATTTCCAAATGGAAATGCATCTTCAGAAAAATTCATATTAATCTAACTTTAATTTACTTCAAGTCAACAAATATTTATGACATACTTATAATATGCAAAATTCTATGCTATAAATTCCTAAGGGATATATAAAGATGAGTTAGACATATTCTTGTTTGGGGAAGTAAATACAGGAAGGAATGCCTAATTAACAAGGGAGTTAAACACATCTGAGCTGGATCTTGAGGACACAGGATGGTGTGAACAAGCAAAAATACGTGGGAGATACTCAGACAGAAAGCTGCACAAGAAATATAAAAAGACAGGAGGAGCTAAAAAAACTGATATGAAATTAAAACCTGTTAACTCATCTTTTCATAGGAGATGTATATTTCCTCAAGTATAGACACACTGTCCTCAGAGCAACCCAGTTATATACACAGGACAGGTGTCATGCATGTGTGTGTGTGTGTGTGTTACAGATAAGAAAATAGTGGCTTTTCAGTTCCACTATGCCAATTAATCACAAAATTAGAAAAGAATCCTGTCCTTTGGCTACTAGAGCAGTTCTCTTCCCACTACACGATGCCACCTTTGCCACCTTTCACATCACTTTGGATTATATTGAAGGAGCACTACTCCCTAAACAGAATATAAACTAGGAAGTTGAACACTGTGGACATAGATGAAACACCATAGCTCAAGAAATTTTCATGAAACTATCCAGTTAACAAATAACTAGAACATTGCCCCCAGTTAGGTCTCAGCTACATGCAGTCATACTGAATAAATACAGGATGAAGAAGGCAAACAGAAGTCAAATTGCAAGGCCCCTGAGAAAACCTTCAACAAAGATGAGGAAGAATTCCGGAATGTGGGGGCCAAACTTGGTCATGGGACCTAAATGTGGTGAGGGAATTGTGATATGGATTTTTGAAGAAATAGTCTTTCAATTTATTCCTATGTCCTTGTGAGGAGACCCTCAGCTAAAAGAAATTAGAAGAAACTAAGAAAATTGCATAAAGTAAAAACTGAATTCCTTTTATAAATGGTTTCAGTAGTTTGATTCAGCAAGTAGCTTTACTCAAGAATATTTACTGATGTCATACTGGAAGCTAGAAATATAGCAAACAACTCAACAAGGATAGGTCTTAACAAAACTGTATATCATAAAATGTTGAATTCTTGAAAGTAAAATCTAAATACTTCCTCATTATTAGTTTATATTTCATGATTTACTCCCCTTTGCTATGCATACTTTAATGCAGTTATCCATTCTATAAACAATCCCTTCTAAATACTTTTTCTTAAAAGACATGTGTGTTGTGTGTTTTAGGTTTCAGTAATTTAAAAATTCAGCAAATAGTCAAACTCCAGCCATTCCTTCATATTATTAAATGAGAAGATAAATTCAATAAAGAGAACCAGGGTTTTGGAGAGGCCATGTACTTTTTTGTCTATATAGATGTGATCTCATGGTCACCAATGCCAGCCTCAGGTCAGTGATTTGCTAGGACTCACAAAACTCAGAAAAAACATTATACCATGATTATGGTTTGTTACAGTGACAGGATATAGAATAAAATACCAAAGGGAAGAGGTGCACAGGGCAGAGTCTAGGAGATGTCAGGTGAAAGCTTCCTGGAGTCCTCTCCCAGGGCAGTTGTGCACACAGGGTTTATTCCTCCCAGCCCTGTGTGGCAACAACGCATAGAGCTTTGCCACCCAGTGAAGCTCACCTGAGCCCAGATGTCCAGGGTTTTTACTGAGGTCTGGTGACTTAGGCAAGGTTTCCTGCTGACCTCTGTTCTGCATCCCTTCCAGAGATCAAGCGGATAACATGGTCGAAGCTGCCGTCATAATTACATTGCAGGCAAGAACTCTCCTCGTTGCCCAAGTCCCCTAGGTTAACAGATACTCTGAATAGACAGGGTACTCTAAAGACTTAGATGTTACCTCCCAGGAATCAGCCAAGAGATTAATCTTTAACGTGCAGTGTGCACACAACCTGGACTCGCTGAGTTAATCATTTTCTGCACAATAGAATTCACTTTTTGTTAAAAACACAAAAACATTTCTCCTTTAGATATTGGAAACACTAAAAGTCAAGGAGAGATAAAAACATATACCGAAAACAGAAAAGAGACTGAGAGTAGCGAGCAGCAAACTTAATTTTTTTAAAGAGTAGTCTGCACTGATGGCATTACTTCCTTATCTCTCATTCACTTCTCAGACCAGTCATCTGGCTTTTCTTTTCATCACACTGAAGAAACTCCCCTCTGTAACACTGAAGGACACATGAAACACCTGATATAATGAGCCCAAAGAATTCTGCAGACCTTTGCTTTAGACATCTGCAGCCCTGGACACTGCTGATCACAAAACGTGCCCTATTTTATTTGTATTTTTGACTATTCCAAAAAGTGTCTACAAGTTTACAGAATCCAAATTGCCTGCAAGTTTATAGAATGAGAACTATTACTCATCAGACTATTCTGACCTAAGAGATAATAATTATTTAGTTTCTTGAATGTCCTTTCAGAAAATCTCTACACACACACACACATCCTTGTCACCCTTATTTATACCAAGCAATATATAAAATATATGAAACAAGTCAATCCTTTTAATTAACATCTAATTGAGAAATTTCACATAAAAGATAATGACAAAATTTCTGGATTTTTACAACTGCAGAGAATAATGATATATGATTATGATATAATTTAGGATATAAAGTTATTTCTCAAGCTGCTAGGATAAAACAACTTACTGTATTTTAATCTTCAGTTGTATTTGATAAATTTGAGCATCTTTATATGTATGTATCAGCCATTCGTATTTCTTGCTTTTATATTTTCTTCCTGTATTAATATCATTACAACTTAATATGTCATATTTCTTGCAAATAGTATACTTCCTTTCTGTGGTTTTTAACTTAACTCTATTTTTGAATGTTTTCTCTGACAAAAAAATTCTATAGTGAAGTTTATCTGCCTTTTGCTTTATAGTTTCTGGGATCTGTGTCTAGTTTGGAAAGAATTTCCAAACAACAAGATTATAAATGGTATCTTCATCCATTTTTACTGCAGATTTTAGTCTGTACCACTTTGATGTTTTGAAATCTATTGACATTTACTGTGCGGCTTAATATTTAATCATTTATTGTAAATCTTGCATATGCACTTGAAAATATGATGTAGTGTCTGTTTTCAGGGGCCAGAGTTTAATATGTAACTAATAAATTATCTCCATCTTATCTGGGCCTTTTGTCTGTGTCTGTATTTTTTGTTGTTTATTTACTCTGTGTATGTTAACATTTTAATTTCATTGTGAGTTTCTATTATTTTATCTAATATTATCTCTATAGATAGTATTTGATAGATTTTGATTTTGTTATTTACTATGTAAAATTTTGTTTTTCTTCTAAAAGTCATTTGTTTCATTATTGAATTCTGTTTTTCATTCTGTTTAAAAAGTTTGCCTTGTTTTCAAACTTCTCTTTTTTTATTTGCATTATCTGGTATCATTTTCCTTTAAGACTAGGTCTATCACTTATATTTATTAATAAGATGTTTGGAGTTAGCTCTATCTTATTATATCCTTTCTGCTTTAAATGTGTCTTTGCTTTTTATCTCTTACTATAGCTTCCAATACTGTCATGAATGTGTGAATGAATGTACATGTGTTTGTGTGGATTTTTTTCCTGCTGAAACTTTAAAATTTAGATGTTTTTATTTACTTTTTATCTTTTATTTTTTTTTTTTTTACTTTTTTTTTGGTGGGGGGAGGGAGGTAATTAGGTTTGTTTGTTTGTTTGTTTGTTTATTTAGGAGGAGGTACTGGGAATTGAACCCAGGACCTTGTGCATGCCAGGCATGCACTCTACCACTTGAGCTATACCCTCCCCCCTATTTTTTAAATTATTATGACTAATGTTAACATCTACATCTGTAAGTAATACTCTTAAGTCTATTATTAGATTTAGTAGACTTAAATGGTTGTGAGATGTTGATTTTCTAATTCTGATCATTGATCACTAGCCATAAAAGAACAGTGAATTTATAAACCATATTTATCACTTGGCCTTTCACTAACCTATTTTTGGTTTTTTTAATTGGAACATCATTATTTATAACTTCTTTGATTCTAAACCACAATTACCATAATTGTTTTGAAAATGACTTAGGGGTGGGGTTTACTGATTTCCCTCCTGTCTAAAGATAAATGTTCCTACTCAATAACCAGTTTGAAAAGTTAATTGCCATTTTCCCTTTTTGAGTATTCTTTACACGTATCTTCACAATCCCCTCACTCTATGGGGACATCTAAGGTCAGGCTGATTCCCTCTGCACAAAAAGGAATCAACTTGAAAAGTCAAGGTAGTTCACACCCTGTATTTTCCAAACAAAATTTGGCCCTTATCAGTCTCCTAGGAGGTAATCTCTAAACCCTTGGAATATCCTGTCTGATAAGAGTACCTATTTACCTAGGGGCCCTGGACCATGCCACAGAGACTATGTTAATAATATGATTGATGCTGGGGGCCTGAGGCTGTGAGATATCAGCTTGACTTCCAGACCAGTGGGAGTCTAAATGTGAGTCAACACACTAATGTGAATGACCCCCAATAAAAGGCCTGGACACCAAAGCTTAGGTGAATGAGCTTTGGCATGAGCTGGTTGGCAATATTCCATGTGTGGTGGTACACATGTTGCCACACGTATGATGTATTACTGGGAGAAGCTAGTACTATCTGCAAAACTCCTACAGGAGAAGCAAACTGGAAGCTCTCCTGGTGTCTCCCTAGAAGCCTTTTCCTCTGCTGATTTTAGTCAGTACTCTTTCAAGGTAATAAACCATAGCCATGGATGTCACAGCTTTTCTTACTTCTTTGCATCCTTCCAGTGAGAGAATGAATCTGTTTGTGGTCCTGGGACACCCCCCGACCTTGTCCAAACAGTACCCTCTTTATAGTTACTTTGACCTTCTTGGCTTTTGGGACATGGAGAGCAGGCTGGGTGTTTTCCCATATCAGGAAATTGTTAATTTCATTCTTCTGCTTCCAAATGTTCTGTTTCAACTCTTCTCTTTCTTCTTGAAGGATGTTAATCATGATTGTGTTAGCTTTGAGATTTCTGTCATACATATTTATTTTCTCAAGTCATTTGTGACTGCTGATTTCCATTTAATTCCTCTGTGTTTTCAGACCCATCTTCCATGTTGACTGTTTAAAGCTCTGCCTTTTTACTTTCTTGCTTCTGCTAAGTGAACATCATTTTTATAATTATTTTATTTTCTCTTTCCTTATTTTCTGAACTCTTCTCCTAACATTTTTGTATTTACTTTTGTATTTCTTTTTTAAATTTATGTTTCAGACCAATCATATTTTAATTTCATTGATTTCCTATGACATTCATCCACAAATTTGTGAGATAGCTTTTCTGATACGTAATTTTTGGGGTGTGTATCTTTTACCCCCCTACCTCCTTTCTCTTTTAATGTTTCTTTTCTCCTTTTCTTTCAATATCTTTTCACAAATTCCATGCTGGTTCCTTTGTAAATTATTTTTTTCACCTCTGAAATGCAGGGTTACTTTTTTTGGCTTGGTTGTTTGTTGAAAGATGGTTCGAGTGAGGCTAAAGACTTGGGTCAATAGGCCACATGAACTTTGGCCCATTTTCTCTGAAGTCTTTCTTATGAATACTCTCCTTGAGGATAATTCTCTGCTCTGGTATAGAAGAAAATAAGTAGAGTGAGCCCTAAAGCCTTGTGTGTTCCTGCTCCCTGCAGTGATCTAACATTTACTTCTGCTGATCTGACCAAGACTATCCTTAGCAGTGATTTCCACATGCTTTTTCTTTCTGACTTGCTCTATTGAACACTTGGCTACATCTTACAAAGGAGCTGATCTATGTGTTTCTTTTTCAGCCTCCTCTCCCATCTACACTGCCTTTTAAATTGTCTGAAACTAATTGCTTAAATCAGTTGAAATTTAAAAATGGACTGAAGGGATTGTGATTTGCTTGTTTTTAAATTTAGCTTAGGACTTATTTTTCAACATATCTCTTGTTTTCTTTCTGTCCACCATACCATAGAATCAAATACTATTCTCGGATATTCTCTAAGCTCTCTTATGTACCAGATAAGCAATGAATTTTGGTTTTGTTTCTCAATATGTATGTTGCTAACTGACCAAAGCCCATTTAGTAATGCACATCCCCTGCTTTCTTTTTGGTAGTTTCCAAAGCTGTTTGATATAAATGAGAGTTAACTACCCCACAAAGTTACTACCATGTTAAAATAAAAGCAAATCTCAGAACAAACATTGTCCTACAGATAAAAGACAACAAACATTCATTAGATTGTAAACAGAAAATATCTCATAAAATGTGTTCTAGGAGTTTGACAAAACCCCAGTTCTCTCTCTTTTTAGGTACTCTGAACCACAACTTCAAATGGAAAGTCCATACAAAGCAGAGGAGAATATTCTAGAGGCAAGATTCTGTTATCCTTAAGATTATCATCAGGGAAGCAGTAATTTTTCAAAATCAATTTCTGGATACAAGTCTGTTCAGTGATCAAGTTTCTGGCTTGCCTAGACTCTTAATACCATTAGTGAGTAATAACAGTTTTAGTTTTCCCAAATGTACTGAATTTAAAATTGAGAACCCATTTCTACTATTCATCATGTTATTTGACAAACCAATGCTTTCACTAATAAAAACCCATTTTTATTTCAAAATTGTTGATGAGCAAACATTCAACTATTTAACTAGTTAATGAAAATGGAAACAGTTTAGTACTATCTTTGGATTACCACCTTTCTGATATAATAACAGCTAATCAGCCCTTTGGAAGTTTTTCTGATTAAAGCAATTGATTGCCCCTAGATTTGAACCTTAAAGTAACTAGTATATACTTACTAACATACTGTCTACATCATTATGCTGAAATGCCAAAATCTTTAAAAATAGATTACAGACAAGGAAAAAAAAATGCCCAATTTACTTATGTAGAAACTGGCTCAATTCCCAAGATCAGCTTTTCAGCACACAAAGTACCATATGTCATTGCTCTTGCTAGCACTTTTTTTTTTCATATATTATGTATTTAGATATTCACTAACTGTATCAAGGACAAAAGTTTTAGGCTCTGAATTCCTAATTTTATCATGTTGCAGGAAGGCGATCCAGGCAGATCTCTCTTCATCCCCTCCTTTTCCAATCAAATATCCATCTATTCTTTCTTGGAGGTTTTCTTTATGTGTTTCTTTTCCTACCTATTATTTTTTGTTTGTTTTAATTTATTTTAGTTTGATATAATTTCAGCATTACAGAAACTGCAAAAGAATAATATCTAACCCAAGAGTATGTGTTCAGTTCCTCAGACTTTCATCTTTTGACCCCGACAGTTTTGAAGAGCATATGGCTCATACTTTGGAAAATGCCCTTCATTTTAGTTTGTCTAGTGTCTCCTAACGATTACAGGTCATACAGTTTGGTAGGAACATGACTAGATATATTTTACATCCTTCAAGGTACATGATGTCTGTTTGTCCTTTGATCTGCCATCTACAAACTGGAGACACAGAAAAGTCAGTGGTGTGGTTCCACTCCAAGTACCAAGTCTGAGAACCAGAAGAATTTATGGTGGAAATTTCAGTCCAAGTCCAAAGGCCTGAGAACCAGAGTCCAGTGGTGTAAGTTCCAGTCTAAGGGCAGAAGACTGATGTCCCAGCTCAAGCAATCAGGCAGAGAGAGTGATTCTGCCTTTTGTTCTATTCATTCCCTCAACAGATTGTATGATATGCCCACTTGTATTGGAGCAGGCAATTTGTTACACTCAGTCTACTGATTCAAATGTTAATCTTGTCTAGAAAGATCCCCACAGACACATAGAGAAATAATATTTAGGCAGATATCTGAACATTTCATGGTCCAGCCAAGCTGACACATAAAATTAATCAGTACAATAATTTTCATCACTTGCACACCCAGAGAACTGGGATATTTCCCAGATTACTTTTCTGTACTCACCTACCTCTCCTCCCTCACCAAACAATTCACTTAAGAGATATAATTAATATTTCCATTATGAGTCTCAAATCTACTCCTCTTTCTCACAATGAGGAAACATCTTAGTTAAAAACTTTGTAATTCTGTAATATATTACTGTAGAGATTTTCTAACTGCTCAGTTTCCAGCACTGGTCTTCCTTTTCTTCCTGTAGCACCAGTGTCAGAATTCTAGAATATACAGTTCCTGACAGTAACAACTTTGCCTCTTTTGTACACCACAGTGCTAGACCAGTGATTAAGACTGAGTAAATATTCCATAAATATTGGCTGAAAAAGACATAAATGCAAACTTGAAAATGTAATTTCCAAACTAAAATCATCCCCTGGTTTCTCATGGATTTACAGTCTTCAAACACGATGGCCTAGTGAACAAAATGCAGACTTACCTGGACCAAATTCAAAATCCACCACCCTTTCATATCTCCTATTGCTCCAGTGATACAGAATCATTGTTTTTCACATAACCCATCAATCTTTCATACTTGCTTTTACTTTGAACCTTTCACTCTTTTTTGAACTAGCTATAAACTAACTTATATTTCAAAAAATGCAGCTCAATTCTTACTTAATCACCATGCTCCCCCTGATGTCACGTAGATATATTTTTTGTGTCTCTAGTAACATACTTCATCAAAGCACTTAGTTCACTGAACTGTAATTACTGTCCTATTTTTCTGTCTCCTTTTGGGTCAGGACCATTTATTATTTATGTTTTGATTACCAGTTTATAACTGAGTACCTGTTATAGGTAGACAATCAATATATTTTTGCTGAAAAAGTGTATTCTTAACCCTTCATGTCAAATAACCTTTCACCCCACATCCACTTTTAGTATTTCTGTCCTTCTTATCCTTAAAAACTGTTTTCACCTCCTCTAGGAGAAACGGTCCATTTTCCTTCCTGAAATTCAATAATCTCTCTTTGTTCTCATTACTCTTAGTGTTTGGCAGTATTAAAACATGTAAATCAATCTGATTTGTAGTATAAATGGCTATTTGCTTTTCTACCTCCCCAAGTGAAATATAAACCCCATGACAACAAAATCTATCTCTTAGTTCTTACTAGATATACTATAATAATTATATTAACAATAATTCCTTAAGGAAAAAGCAGTAGTATATTGAACAATTGTCAGAGCTGTTACAGAAAAAAATCTATTGGAGCCAATTGAGGAACTCAACCCTTAAGATGAAGGATTTTTATGGAGAATAAAAGAAAAATAACATTATGTTTTATAACAAAGTATAGAATTGAGTGCTTTGTAAAAAATACTATGTTAGACATAACTTGATTGGACATAATCTTTGTGATCAGAGAGTGGACATTTCATGTTCATTTACTTTGCTTTTTGAGAACTATTAGTCAGGTACAAATTGTGAAAGATTGTTATTACTGTTTGTAAAATTTCTTCTCACATTTTAATAGTGAATCACACTTTGTAAATTGTGTTTATATACATTACTTCAGTTAAAACTCAATATTATTTTGTAAAGTAAGAGAGAGAACTGAGATTCAGCAAATTCAAGTTACTTTCCTAAGCTCTGTCATATCATTAATTATGACAGAAATGTGAAATTTTATTATCATAGTAATATAATACACTTAGGAAACAAAGTAACAATTTGGGATCTGATCTAAGGTTTTTTTTGTTTTTTGTTTTTGTTTTTTAATTTGTAAGGCAGCTGCTAGGAAAGCTTATCCTGGTGTAAAAGCTAACTATAGGTGCTGTGACTCTGAAGCATGTTTCAAAATATTTAACAGAAATAAAGTGATGAAAGTTTCAAACATCAAAGAAGTTTCCCTTTCTCAACTATAAAAATAGCAAATATATATTGTTAAACTATTCAGTGGAAAGATAACACAGGGTCAGTTATTTAACCAGTATTTGTATTATTAGAAGTAGAGAAAGTACAAAAAGCAAAGGAATCTGAGATTCCATCATCCTATTTGGTCTTGTAATTTAGAAAATTAATCAAAATTCATCAGATGCCCCATGTTTTGGGTGGGCTGGAATTTGGTAAATTCTAACAGAAAAGCAGGTCTCCAGGCCCTGGACCTGAATTAGGACATGGTCTGTTGACTTACAACAGCGTTCTCAGAGCAGGACTAAAGGTTTAGGGACCAAGGTTAAATTATTGCCTCATATGGGAGTGTTTCTCATGCATAATTTGGAAGAAAGGGTAAAGATTCCTAAACCTAGCACCGAAAAGTAAAATGAAGTGATTGGTGATTCTAGAACTTTAATCTTTTGTCATCCCAGGTCCAATGCATATTCCATCCTGTCAAAGCACCACAACAGTTATTTTCAGGCATTTACTAAATATTAATTGTTGAGTGAATTGCATCCTGCAAAAGTCATGTCTCTCATGACCTCTCTAAATTTGAAGAATATATCCATTTTCTCATTCTCCCAGTTCTGAACTGACATCCTCTATAAAATAAATAATTCTATATTTTAGGTCACCAGCTAGAGTTAATAAGGCATTCTATATATATACACACACTCTCTCTTGAATTCTTCATTCAATACATCATGAATTATATATAATTCTTCATTCTCATTGTCACCACTTTGGTTCAGGCCCTCATCATTGCATGCCTGATCAACAACAGGAATATTCTAAATATTCTTCCTATTTCTAAGCTAACAGATATCCTGAATATCTTACTTTGCTCAGACTTTCTATAGCACTATGTTGACCACATGGAACAACTTTAATGACTCCATACTGAGTATGTAAAAAGTACCAAAAGCAGATTATAAAAATTGTATTCTCACTATTTTTCATGTCTTGGTAGGGTAGTAATATTTGGGTATTTTTATTTTTGCTTCTAAAAAATGTCAGGTTGTATTTAGAACTTCAAATAAGAAAAAAAAATTCAAAACAGAAGAAATATTAAAAAAAGAAAGAAAGAGGGAAATATCAATTTGAGAACGCATCTTAATCCACATTATTTTATCCTCATTTTTAGGTTCTCAAACTGATAGACCTGTTGGGGTACAAACACTGAACCAAAGAAAGAGCATTTTTAATCATTCTTTTCATTCACACCACCTAAACATGTTGCAAAAACAAATATACAAAGTTCACATAGAATTTAACTCTCTCCCTTCCTCTGTCCCACTGGGCCAACCTATATTTAATAAGAAAATAGTGTGTCAATTAATTTACATAAAGTTTAATATAAAAATAACTTTGTGACAAGCAAGGCACGCTGAAAATTCAGTGGTTTATCTTAGGAGGTATTCAAAATGATGCTTATCAATGCTCAAAAGCTCTGTTTCACATAGTTTTGAAGAGATCTGAAATATCCCTACTGAAATCCTAACTGATAATTTGTTTTCATTTTTGAGCCAATCAAAAGTCCCTTTAGAATAATCTAAAGCCTGAATCATTATATGGATTTGGTATTTTCTGAGACTGCACTATGAATATACATAAATTGATTTAGAATCTACAAAAATCTTGGGTTGGGACTTAGCAAAGATCTTAGTCATATCAAACAATTTTAATTTTGTACTGTTAACTTTTAAGCATTCCTGCAAAAGTACTAGACGTGAGTCACATTTCTAAGAATACATTTTCAGTTTTGTTGTCATTTTCTTCCAGTAACTGAAATGAAGTCTGGACTATTTGGATAATTTAGAGAATATAATGAAATAGTAATCTAATGATCAGTAAAGTTCAGTAAATGTTCTGATGCATCTCTTTACTACCAGGAAATAATAAATACTAAGCTAATTTCCATTACAGTTAATTTTTAGTATGAATGAAATATTAATGTAATAATAAACTGTAATATAATAAAACATGAGAGGGAAATAGAGTTGAAAATATTTGCTTCTTTCTGCATAAGGCATGTGTCTCAGTTGACCTAAAGTTTAAAATGGTATTTAAATATACAGTTCATTTTTTAAAATGATCTAAAAATAATTTCAAATTAAACTAAAAATTTAAGGATGTAAAATATGACCTCATTAAAAATTAGCAAAACAAAGAAACAGTCCAGTTGAAATGTCATATGGAATCCTAAAAGCATATTAATATTGTAATTTGTTTTTACCTTAATATGGTGTCTATGTTGATTAATAAAACACTAAGTTCTTTCAAAATATATTTAAATTGAAGTGACATATTTTTTATAAATAATAAAACTTTTTCACATTGTCATTCTTAAGTCATTCATACCTTTATCTCTTTAATTCAATGCTTTGCAAAAATATACAGCTTGTTATATGAAGGAAATTGATTTCATAATCACCTTCATAATGAAAACACCACCTCCAACCATCAATCGGCCTCTCCATTTCTGTTTAGTGTCTTTTGAATGTTCTAAGCGGAAATGAAGGCTGACGCACCTACATAGTTACTACAGAATCCCTGAACATAAAGAATTTACATTTTATCTTCCAGCATCATCATGATGTCCATGTCTTATCCCCCAAATTCAGCATTTATAACATTGTATGATTACTCCTGCCTGTATAATAAAATGCAAACTCCCTAAAAAGCACTTTGTGAGTGGCCTCAGCTAGCTTTCCAGTCTAATTTTCCAGCCTAATCTCCATTTAGAGAACAATTAGCAAAGAAATAAGACACATGAAAGAGGGCAAAACATATGACAATACAAAATATATTCACTTAATGCATTGTGAGGTACAGTTTTCAACTGCTAATCTATTGTCACTAGGCTAGAATAATCAGAAGCTTCTTGGAGGTAAACTAGATATAAATTGGTTATGGGAGGGAGAACACCATTTCTGTGAAGACACATTAAATAAGGAGTGATTATGATGTGAACAATGTAAAATATTAATATCAATCTGAATACTTAAGTTGTATTAATATTTAAAAATAACAGGAATTAGAGTTTGGTAAGTAGGGAAAAAGATTATGAAAGAGTAAAATTAATTTAGAAGAACCTTGATCAGTTTCAGAAGTAGGAGTATAAACAAGAAATCATATATAGTCTTTTTCCGAAGTCTAGTTGCAAAATGTGTGATTTTGCTCCTTCTTCATTCATTTGAAATTACGTACTGAATTTCTGAACGTCTTTGTTAAATGCCTGGCATAGTTAGAGCATTATCCAATTTTGGAAAAATAAAATTTATTGATTACAAACACAAATGTCATCAGGGAAAGAAGTATCGATCATTTCTTCAACAAATACTCTTGAGCAACTTCCATGCACTGGGCACTGTTATCAGGAGTGTCAGACATGAAACAATAAGGAGTCCAGAGGACTATGGCAAACTAGAGAATTCCTGCCTGGTTTAAATGCTCTCAATTTATTTATTTATTTTAATCAAGAAAGTCAAACAAGACCAATCTGGTAACTTCCCCTTTGACCCACCCTGACTCCTAGTTAAATATATTCTGGAGCTGAGTCCTTGTAACTCAGGACGACCTGAGATTTTCAGAGATTCTGAGGGAATCCCAGGTCATAGAGAAGAAATAATCATTATTTAGGTTTGTTTCTTCCAGATCACTCTCAGGATTAGAGGGCATCAATATTGGATTCTGGAAATACGACATAGAGAAAGTCTGAGGTACAGTCAAAACACTAATCCCTTTGCTATTTTATCTTCTAAATATTGCCATCTGTCAGTTGCTTAGTGAAAAGTAAAGCTAATTTACACCTCTCTGAAATTTCTTTAACATCAAGTCCTCTTTTCAAACAACTGCTGAGATGCTGCCTTAGTTAGGGACACACTGAGTCTTTGAAAAGTGATCAGAAGAATTTAGTTACTTGTAATTTCTGTAGAAATGAGAGGCCAGTAAAGTGAGAAGAGAGGATATGAAGGAAATGAAAATGTTATGATATATTTCTCCCTTTTTTATGTATTTGTAAGAGTGTTTTAAAATAATCAAATGTGTCACCAGTTAAAATTAACTAACTATAGGAAAATATCAATTGACAGTTACATTAGAAATCTACAGAAGTTATTTCACCTGAAAATGAAGCAAAAACACATGATTATATATTGTTTCATTATGGTGAGACGATGCTAACTCCTTGTGCAAGATCTGGTTTTATGTGAACCTACTGTATCAAAAAAAAAAAAAAAGAGTATCTAAATGTTTTAACAGACATTACTGTTTATATAAGCATCATTGTTTAATAAACTCATGGGTAATTTTATATGTGAGAAACATACATATACCAATTGAGTCAATGCATCATCAATACATACATACACTAAATATATCATAGATTTGTTCCAAACATGGCTGAAGAACTAAATTTCAATACCATCAAAATGAAAAACAAATCTAGTATATTAGATTAGACCAATATAATTTGCTGATTAATAGGGACTATCAAAAGTTTACAAGATCAAAGAATTGAGTCATAAAATATTTGAATAAATATCTTTCCTACTTTTGCTTTCTCATTTAAAGAAGTGGAATGACATATTGCTAGTTACTAGCAGATACAGGAGTAAAACCAGTGTCCTCATATTTTACTACCCAACAGCTCGTTAACTTCTATTCCACTTATGAGGCTTAGTAAATCTGATTTTGTTACTCTAGATAGGTTACGTGACTTGATCAAGGTCTGATAATTGTTTCATTGTAATGGTAACGGTGGATTGGGTCTAACTGACCTTCTATGTACCTCTAACACTCTTTCAACTATATATGTTGATTAATATTCATGCTTACACTTTCTTCATGCAGTAGGTATGGCTCCTACATAATTAACATTCCTCTTCATACTGATCATACATTGATTCACCACACCAGCAGAAAACTGAACAGAAGAATTAGAAAATCAGTTAGTGGTAGCTGCATATATGAATCTCCATTCATGATTATGCTGATATTTAACTTACAGGAGGAAATTTAAAAAAAAATACTTAATTTTGTGTCAACACCAATATCAAAAAATACCTTTCTTGCTAGTGCTCAAGGAACCACAGGTACGTACATATGTTTACATTCATTTAATGTAGACAAACTATATGCACATGTATTTATAGGCAAAAATTATATGCAATTTTAAGGACTGTACAAATATGTGAAGTCTCATAACATCAGTCTTTTTATCTACAGGACAAATTTCTGATAATATTATGTTTCTATTGAGCAGAAAAGAGTGAGATATGCAATTTCAACATAGTTTTAAAGTAACTTTTTCTGTGTGAAGATTTGTAGAGCCCTATGCTTACACAAAACCAGCAGAGGTGTATAGTCATACCAAAGAAACTTTTACCTTCCTCTTTCTCAAATCTTATCGGAGGTAAACCAAACTAGATTTATAAAGTATACCAATCAGAAGAATAATCCCCTTTATCTTCCTGTTGGTTTAGTTTCACAAGAAAGTCAAAATGACCAGTGGAAACTTTCTCTTTCTAATTGACCATATCCATGACCTCTTTTCTTTTTGAAGGACTTCTTTCTCAGGAATTCTAAACTGACCCAGTACAAGGGATCAGAGACGAGAGGCGACAATTTTTCATATGGATTGTAGATATAATAGTGAAAGGGGCGCTCCCCATTTTCTACTCTTTGTTTCCATGCCTGTGGATTCAGGCTACAAGAAGACTTACACCATATACTGGCTCTGGTTTCAGGAATGTGCCAAATCCTGTAGAAAAATAAAGGGAAAAAACCTTGCAGGTATGCCCTTTAAGCAGGTGCCATAACTCTCCTTTTAGCTGGCCCTCCTATCATTTATTCAGACAAGCCAGCAGCTGCTTGATAATGGAACTCATGGCAAAAATTGTAAATTCTTTCTGTAGGAATCAATTGTCACAATTCCTTTTTTATAAAATAGGCCTGTTTGAATGCCTAGAAGCTGAATCTGAGATGAAGATTCTTGTAAAATTTATTTCAATAGCAAATTATGCAAGAAAGGAATCAAGGGTAGGCATGGTAGAGGGGAGGCAAGCTAAGCAAAGATGTCTCAGCTGAAATAGAGCTTTAGTTTCAACATATGGGAAGGGTTTGGAGTAAAAATAGAACCACAGAGAATTTGTTCCATCTTGAGGCAAGAGAGTGGCCCATTGTACTTTGTGTTAATATATCACTGAGTGCTGAGTTCAATTCTCCAATAATGAAAGAGCTGTGAGTTAGCAGCCAACTGCAAGAGCTGCTGGGTATGTGTACTGTGGAACCAGCAGCACACACTAGAGAGTTGATGTTGCATGGGATACCATGGGGCTGGTAAAGGACATCGAAGTCCAATCACATCAACACCTCCTGGCATTGAGGGCAAACTAGACCTCAAATACTTTATTTCTCTGGAAGCACAAAGTTGCTGACCCTACATGATAGGAGAGATCCAATGTAATTAGCCAGTTACTACATTGCTGACTAGATATTCAGGAATTGGTATTATGGCAGAGGATCAGCATTGACCTTTGGATGTTGGAAAGTTGTCACAGTCAGATCACAGTGAAGGGAAGACATGTTGTTTTGTCTGTTGCCATGGACACTTTGATGAACGCCCAATTATTGAATGCCTCCCCCAGCACTGAAATCAGAAGATTTCAATTTATGTAGTACGCAAATATTTTCATACTCTCTTAAGGGGGCCATCCATATTCTTCTCTAGATTTCTTAGGACGAATTTTCCAGGATTATTGAATCTAAAGCTTTTCAATTGTGCCACCTGTTAGTTATTGTCCATGAGTCAATGTAGATCCATAATTTAGACCATCTGTCCTTTCATGAGAAATGGACAATCAAACCTATGTCTTACATTTAGAAAGTGGGGTTTTAAGGCAGCAGCTATCTAGTTTTGGGTGGTGCCAGAATATTATACAGGTCCATTTAGAAACAGGATTGCAACTTTTACTTTTCAACAAATCTGTCAGAGTGAACTTATTATAAATTTCGGGCTTATGAACAAGTCTAACAAGAGCAAGTGCCATGGGATTCTGAGTCACATGCTTGAGTAATTTAATTCTGTCCTCTAGCCATGCTCAGGATTAGTCTATAAAAACCTCTGCTATTTTTCAAAACTAGTGGACATCCCAATTTTATTGGGAATCAAATCTGTCTTTTTTAATACTCTGTATCCTGTTTATGGCACATGATGGAGAGTCACTGCATAGATACTCAAAAATTATTATAGGGTTTAAAATGGAATACATCAAAATTGTATATGAATTATACTCAAAAATATTATAAAATTATCTTTGATTCTCCAATGTTGTTTTAGAAAAGGTAAAATTACCTTCTATAACAAAAGGAATATGAAAATGTCAGTAGTTTAATAGAGTTTTTCTAATTTATGTGAATTTTTTAAATGCCCAGAAAGAGTAAACATCATTTCCCTCACTTTCCATTAGCTTGAAATTAGTTCCATAGCCACTTCTAACTGGAAGAGATGCTTGACAGTGGTGACAAAATATCTAGTACTAGTAAATATCAAATCACACAGAAAATAATATATTTCCATCTGTAAACTACATTTGAGTTATTGAAAAAGAAAAGTAAATTAATAAAATGAGGGGAAAAAGGCAATAAGAAGTAATTGAACATTTGGTCAATATTGCTAAATTTTCACCAGAGTTGCTTTTTTCTTATTACTGATCACTCACTGTGCTAGATTACTGTTGTTATATGAGTGGGCTAAAATTTGCTCCTGTGTATTAGCCTCAAATGGCCCCCACACTATTTACTTTTACAAAGTGGGCTAGGACCGTTAGTCCAAAGCCTACCAGAACCAGAACTTTGGCTTAATCAAGAAAGAGACAGAACCATGAGAAGCAGTAATATATGAATTTGTTGGGCAACTCTTGGACAGGGTTGCATGGGAGAAGAAGTCTCTCCTTATAAAGATACCTTCCATAAAGGTGCACAAGGCCTCCACCCAGAAGAGGAGTAAGGCAAGGGAACTCTGGGGAAGAAGGGAAACCAGAGAGGAGGCTGATTTATCTTAGCAGCAAGATAGGGAGTCTCTGGTTCAGAGAGTACCACAAGGCAGCAGAAGTCTGAAGTCTTATAGCTACAGGGTTTGTTTTGCCTATGGTTGTCAGCAAATGTTGGATGCAGTTTGAAGGTATGAAAAGTAGTTCAGGTCTAAATGGCTAAAGATATGTCTATTTGAACTACATTTTTTGTCTTTTTTTAGAAATTAAAAAAAATTGTGTGTGTGTGCAAGGGAGAGGTAATTAGGTTTATTTATTTGTTTTTTTTTTTAGTGCAAGTACTGGGGATTGAATCCAGGACCTTGTTCATGCTAAGCATGTGATCTACCACTGAAGCTATACCCTTCCTCCTTGGACTACATTTTAATCAATTAGATGTGTACGAATTTGATGTTGGAGCTGGTAGGCTTTTGATTAACTTGACTAAAAACCCAAGAGTGGGATTCCTGGACCATAACTGAATGTCTAGCCATATACAAAACAGACAACCTGATTTCCAAAGTGGACATGTGATTTTGGTTGATGGACATACGTTTCCACCAACAGTGTATGAGAGTTCCAGGTCCTTCACACCCTCACCCACACTGGGTATTGTTGCAAGTTTTAATTTTAGCCGTTCTAAAAAGTTTGGATTGTGACATTTCTCTTCACTCCTTTAATAGTTTATTTTGGAGAATGGATGTTTTAAATGTTTCTTAAGTCTAATTTATCATTTAAAAAAATTTTATTGATTTTGTTTCTACTGTCATATGTAAGCAATTTTTGTTTAATGTCTTTTTTTTTTAGAAGTGTTAGGGTATTAGGCTTTACATTTAGGTCTATGATTCATTTCAGTTTCTTTGTACATATGTTGTGAGCCACTACTGTATTTAAAAATTATAACTACTCACAAATCATTAGAGTTTTATGATTATAATAAAGAGTAAAATGTTCTTTTGTTTGTAAATTTTCATCATACCTTAAATATTTTGTATACCTATAACAAACACAAGTATTCATTCAGATCAATATCTTTCTCTGGATTCATTTCAGTTTCTTTGTACATATGTTGTGAGCCACTACTGTATTTAAAAATTATAACTACTCACAAATCATTAGAGTTTTATGATTATAATAAAGAGTAAAATGTTCTTTTGTTTGTAAATTTTCATCATACCTTAAATATTTTGTATACCTATAACAAACACAAGTATTCATTCAGATCAATATCTTTCTCTGGATTCATTTCAGTTTCTTTGTACATATGTTGTGAGCCACTACTGTATTTAAAAATTATAACTACTCACAAATCATTAGAGTTTTATGATTATAATAAAGAGTAAAATGTTCTTTTGTTTGTAAATTTTCATCATACCTTAAATATTTTATATACCTATAACAAACACAAGTATTCATTCAGATCAATATCTTTCTCTGGGGGATACAGTATTAAACAGGGGGCAATATCAAATACATAATTACAAGCTGTGATTAGAGCTGAAAAAAAGTACATTGAATCATGAAAGGGAAAAGGCAGCAGGGTCTGAACTGATTCAAAGAGGCAGCTGTTGGGTGTATGAATCAGGAAATATTTATCTCTGAAAAGAGATCTGAAGGTTAAGGAGGATGTGTGTGTGTGTGTGTGTGTGTGTGTGTGTGTGTGTGTGTGTGTGTGTGTGTGTGTGTGTGTGTATTATAGGGCACTGTGTATCAGGGAGAAAAAGCATTCATTTCATCACACTGAAAAACTCTAGGGTAGAAGAAAACAAGGAAAGTTCAATGTATTCAGAGAAAATTGCTGGAGAGCGTACAGCTACAATAGGTGAGCACAGCAACATGGGATTTTTATTATTCAGAGCCTTTTGTGTGACACCATCAAAGGTTTTCAAGTAAAAGATGGACATCATTACATCATTAATTTTTAATTTTAAAACAATTACTCTAGAAGCAATGTGGAACAGAGTGTAGGGGGAGCAGAAGAGCATGTGGGGAAATAGATTAGTACTTCTCTGAAAGCAGGAAATTAAAATTGCATGTATATTTATGAGGTGGATTAGGCAGAGCTTGGCAAGAGATTGGAAGAGTTAAGGAAATAGAAAGTGCCAAAGATGATTCCTGGTTTTCTGGCTTAGAAAACTGTCATGTATTCAAATAGGTTATGGTATAAGTGGCTTAGGAAAAATGTGGTTTTAAAAACATTGATTTTTTAGTGTATATAATTTTTTTAAATTAAGGAAAAAGGAAAAATTCTGGTAACAGTGCTAATTTTTACTGAAGCACACATGTCACATAAACTATATGGAAAAGTATAATCTTTAGCATCCATTTTCACAGGATAGATACATACTTAAATAGAATTCGCTAGTTGAATCCATGTGTGTCCTATTTAAGTATAACTAAAACACAATCAAGAGGTTGCAAATCTGAGTTATTTCCTGAAAATAAGGAATCCACCCACATGCTGTTATGCTGGGGTCCAAATTCCACAGGGACAGAAGCTTCTTTGTTCAGAACCTTGCCCTGTGTATCTCTTTACCTGGCTGTGGATCCATATGCTTTATCGTACTTTGTAAAAACAAATTGGTAATCTAGTGAGTAAACTGGCTTAGTGAGTTCTATGAACTGCTCAGGCAAATTAATAAAATGCAAGGAGGGAACTGCAGGAAGCTCCGATTTATAGGTCAGAAACACACCTGGACTTGCAATTGACATCTGAAGTGGGGAGCAGCCTCGTGGGACTGGGCCCTTACCTGTGGAATCTAATGCTATCTCCAGGTTGATAGTGTCAGAATTGAGTTGAATTGTAGGATCTCCAGTTGGTGTCAAGGAAAAAACCACATGTTGGAATTGGGTGCAGAATTACAGTATAATAGACTTGACTACAGCCTCCCACACTCAGTAAAGTCTGTTACATGTAGACCTTCACATATTTATATGGTAAATATGTAATAAATAAATATTACATATCTACTTATGCAAAAATATAAATATATATTACATTATATATACATCTGTATCTATATTATAGATGTTTTATCTTTTTCTATAGTTATTACACTTTCTTCACATTTTGCTTCAATTCTGCTTTGCAGCCTGAATGACTCACCCACTATAGAATCAGAAAATAAAGGCTGAAAATACTTGAAAACACTTCCAATCCATTAGTGTAAGTGTAAGAGACATAGTCATACAAGTATCACTGCTAAGTGAACTACCTCAATCCTAGACAAGACAAGAAGAGAGAGAAGGCAAGGGAGGAAGAAAGAGAAGAAAGAAAGAAAATCATCTATGGGGCAAAACTGAAGCTACCTCCACAGTAAGTACCATCTGACCCAGCTTCTGCAAACTATGAGAAGCTGAATATGAGCCCAGTTCTATTACTTTGTTGTGGCAAAGACCACCAGTTGACAGTAGCTGTCTTGGTTCCTCTCAGGGCACACCTATGCCCCGGACTCTTAGTTTCCCTTTGACCTTCATAATGCTCTTAGTATAATAAGGCACTGTGTCCTTGGAATGATGTAACTAGTATGACGCAGAAGCTCCTACATCTAACAAAATTGGGATTAGAGAACCAGTATCAAATCTTACAGTTTGAAAAAACTATGAGCCATCAGTCCTGTGTATATATTGGTATTTATATTTCCATATATTTTACTTTGATTTATTTTTCTCTGTCCAGATTTACATGTTTCTTCTCTATATGGAAATAAGACACAAACTTATCTGTGCCTTGATTATTTTTTTGAATACTTTTCTTTTGGTGATGAATACAAGGCTTGAGGCTTGAGCCCTTCTCTTGTGTCTCACTAGCCTGCCCCCCCCCATCAAGTCACAGATATTATATTGCACTGGAGAAAAACGCTGTTGTAGCCTGAAGAGGCCCTATTTCTGCTTAATTTCTTTTTTAAATTGAAGTCTAGTTGATTTACAGCATTGTGTTAGTTTGTGGTATACAACAAAGTGATCTATTTATACACATATATATTATTTTTCACATTTTTTCCATTATGATTTATTACAGGGTATGGAGTATAGCTCCCAGTGCTATACAGCCGAACTTGTTGTTTATCTGTTGTATATGTAGTAGTTTGTATTTGCTAATTCCAAATTCCTAATTTATCCCTCCACCAAGGTTAATCTCTAATTGTTATTTCCATTTAACTTGTTTCCAATTTTGTTACTATTATAAATTTGGAGGTGATAAGCGTACTTTACTTTTACCCATGCAAATATTTCATTATTTGGAGTGGAATAAATTTATAACTGTGAATTTATTGGGTCAAAAACCATAAATATTTTAAGATTATTAATCAGTATTTTTAAAACTATGTGAACTATTTTTTCACCCATTCATCTTTTCACAACATATACAATTACTATACCTATTATTATTTCTCCCCTTTTCTATACTAATCTATTTTGCAGTTAAAAAGTTGGTATGCAATGTGGTTATAGTTTCACTTGTTTGGTAAGATTTAACATAGATACATAAACTTGTTAGACATTGTCTCCTGGAGACTTTTTCTTACTTTACAAAGGTTTCATATTCATGGAATGACTTTTTAAAAGCACTCTGTGGGTGTAGAATATTAACTGTTAACTACCGTTTGCATTTAAAGATTCTGCTTCAGTGTGCTATTTACTTTTAAATTTTATGGCATTATTTAGGAATACTTATGTATTCAAACCTCTAACTCCTTCTTTAAAAGTTACATAGAACTCTTTCTCACATCAACATAATGTCTATCTTGATTAAGTTTCCTTTTCTAAACTCAAACTCTTTAGGTCTTCTGGAACTGACTTTGCTTTTATACTTGTGCTTAATAAGTTTTCTCACTATTATTTATTCCATAGGCTATCATTTTATCATTAATTCAAATTGTGAATTTTATCACATAATAAATGTCTACATATGTGTTTGTATTTCTTTTTTTTATTGAAGTATAGTCAGTTTACAATGTTGTGTCAATTTCTGGTGTACAGCACAATGCTTCAGTCATACATGAACATACATATATTCAATTTCATATTCTTTTTCACCATAAGCTACTACAAGATATCGAATATAGTTCCCTGTGCTATACTGTGTTTGTATTTCTTATCATATTTTTATCCCATATTACCTGTTGTTTTGCATATGCCACTAATATAAGCTAAATGCTAAGTTCAAGCAGGGCAAACTCCCTCAGTTACTCAAATAACTCATTTTTACATTACTGTTACTAATTTAAAAATGCACCTGTGCATGTGTGTATTATATATGTTACCTTTATATCTTTTGTATTTATATATTATATATACACAAATTTAGAATGACTATATTAAGATTTTTTCCAAAAACGTAATTGTGATTTAAACTGCCTTAAAACTTCAAATAATTTGTAAGTGTTGGTATTTTTGTCAAATCAATTCTTATCCACAAATAATTGCCGATGTTTCTCCAAGTATAGACATCTTTACTTTCGTTTCTTAAGTAAAACTTTGAGTCCAACCCCAACCCCATATATAGTTATTATTTTTTATCTTATTTTCTTTACAGTATATGCACATCAACTCAGGTGATTCAGAGAGGACTATGCCTTGAGAAAAATACATATTAAGCCGTAGAGCCTTGCAAATATAACAAACAAACCATCAATTACAACAGAAGGACAAAGTCAGGGACTTTGCTTCTCTCCTTATAGAAACTTCTGAGATTAAAATGCCATGAGTTAGTAGCCCTATTGTCAAAGACAGAATCTAGCAAATAAGGAGGGTAAACCCATATAGGACTTAAGGATCAGTGAAGTCACAACTTAAAAGCAGACAAGAAGCCTAAAGAATCTGAGACTAGGCTTTTATTTTTTTAATCATCTTTGATGTCATATAGGTCTTTTGCGCCTGCCTATATGTTATTTATTTGAATAAATTATTTGAGCCAATTTATACATATGAAATCAAAGTAAATAATGCAGAGATTAACTTAATTAAAGAAAGTAACTAAATAAATGAAAAAAATTAAAAACGGCAAATATATCAAGAATTGATAATATTAAACAAGCTGTGATTTCACTATATGAATTATACACGTTTTTGCAAAATTTTGGATATGGTATGATTTTTAAAAAATCAACTTTGATAAAATTAAATTGCTTTACATTTAGAATCTTAACATGCATGAACAAAGGATATCATACTTTTAGGATATCTAAGTCAGTTAAAATGTTTAATATATCAGGAGGATAACTTTGCTACATCTCATTTTAGGAATGCCCTATAAACACACATTTAAAAACTGTAATAGCCCATACAGTAACTCAATATATATGATTTTAATAAATGGTTTTTATTTTAAATATGACACATTTTGAAAAATAGATTTAATTTCTAGTACTGAATACCTATACCTCTTTCTTACAATTGCAAACTACTTTTGAGAATCATGCCCACTAATCTTCACAGAAGCTAACGAATTAGACTTTCACTTTAAATTCGTGTTTTTAGAGAAGGAAAGTAACGTGAAAAGGTTTAATTATGTGAAAAAGAATCTTTAGCAATGAAAGACATCATTTTACAGTTCTATCTACTTCTTTCTTTATGTCACTTTTTTCTTTAGATTTTTGCATGTCTATATTTGCTCACACTAAATTACACTTAATCTGCGTAGAGATGGACATTTGTAAATCTTGATTTTTTTCTTCTCCAAATACAACTTTTTATCCCACAAATCACTAAGTGTTACGTTTATTTGTTATATACCCCGGTAAAGGGAGAAAGATACTATGAGGCAATTGTCATTGAAAATAGGTATCTGAGAAAAGATAGATATAACACATATTTCATTTTTTCCCTCAGACATCTCTTACACTCATTTGTTTTTATATTTGATTAATTGATAACTTTGTCATCTCTGAGTTTGGTCATTTGTAGAATTAACTTCCAATAGCAGCTTTGTGGGTATTCACGTGTGCATGAGTGTGTGTATAATTTCTGCCCTAATGAAATAAGAAACCACTGAACCAAAATAAAGAGAAAACATGAAGACTTCCCTACTTGACAAATGATATAAGTAATTTTCTTCAATTTAGCTTCACAATTGAGGTGATTATTTCCATCAGAGTCAGACAGACTTTGGTTAACAGAATCATGGTGTGCCAGTTAAATCTCACATAAAATTACAAACAAACAAACTAAACTAAAAATTAATTTATAGTTATATTATTTATAACTTACTAATATCTGATTCTTCCTTTACTGTTTCAATTTCTATAAAAGTATGAAGTACCAAATTCATTAAATGGTTTATGTTCCCTATGCTTTGTTTGCCATTGAATGTTAGCTTTATTCAAACTCTTGATAAACCTTTTAATTATATATCAAGGAGGCAGTTGACCACGCAGAATCACAAAAGCATTTGACATTTGTGGTGCTTTGGTGACATCAGTTAATTTATAATATTGCCGTTGCAAACAACTTGTTCTCTCTGGAGCCATAGAGCACCCATCAGTTTTTATTGTGGTACATTTATCTAATTTTCTCTTCCACCAGAGTGGAGTGTAATTAACACATTTGTAATTTGAAATATTTTATTGAAAAAGCAAGTAAGTGTTGCTTTGTTTTTTTCATAAAATTTGTGGGCATCTCTACTAAGTTTTCTAACTGTCTGCATTTGATTTCAAGACAAAACAAAAAATGGAAAATTTTGTAAACTTGAGTAAGAAAAAATAAAAATCAAGGAATGATATAAAAGATAAATTGGTAGGGATAATTTTTTTTATAAACTCTTAACAATGCTTCGAGGAAAGCAGGTATGAGTGACTTGTTATGATATTGAATGAATTTTTACTATAGATGCCTTTTTTTTAACATTTGCCTTGTGAACTGTTCAGATTATTTTACAAAAATAAAACACATTCCTATAAAAAGTTTGTTCTGTTTCTTTTTTTAAAATTTTTATCACTGTTCAGTTTTGCCAAATTAAGAGTAAGATTATTTAAATCCATAGAAAGATGTGTACTGAGACTTTATTTTCAGATAAAATTAAATTAGCTACCCTAGTTTCTGATAAACTACATCACTAAACAAAGAAGAGAATAATAAGGCTAAAAAGAACATGAACCAAAAAAAAAAAGAAGTATGTTGGCAAAATAGGATGAATTTGTTTTCCTTCCTAAGTCTAAGTACTTAAGTAGTCATCATATTTATTTTACTCTTTGTGAAATCCATTTTTAATTATGTCTAGGCAAAGAACACCAATAAACAAAACAAGTAAGTAACAATAAACAAAGAAGAAAATAGTCAATTTCCACTGTGATTTTTACATTGACTGATAATTACTCAGCTACTCTGCCAACTTTGTTATAAAATGGAGAATCTGCTTCTTCTTCACTCTGCCACTCTGGGGCGGCTCTGTCCTACAGCTGTACCCATCTGTGCAAACAACCTAGTCTTTCTTTCTTATTAATGTGCTGCTACTTTTTTAACATTGGGCAATGTATATTCAGTTCTTGCTCTTGGAAATTGTTAATAAGTACCACATTTATAAAAGAAAATAGTAGTTTACTTTCTCAGAACTTTATTCTCCCCAAGACACAGACCTTTCTGTCAGGAAGAGGAATTTTATTTAGTTATTAATGTGAAGAACAACCATTACTGTTGATGGGATCATATGTGTGTTGACTGTATTTTTTCAATGAATATTTACTATAGAGATATACATCAAAAACATACAAGTGATTTCCTCTACCAGACACATTACTTAAGACAGAATGTGTTTAAACTTTACAAGAGTAGAGATTCCATATATGTTCCATAATCTTTTCTGGTTTCAATTATATCCTGTATTAATTTTTTCCATAAATAATATATTTGTTCAATTTTTCCTAAAATCTGATTTTACCATTTGTTTTACTTTAAGCCCTGGTTTACAAATTGTAGAGTATACAACAAATATGCCATTTTCTAGCTTCAAGGAATTTATTCCACTAGACAAGTCAACATAATTATTCATTGGAATCGATTAAACATTTTCCTTTTTCTTTTTACCTTTCAGCTAATTATGAATCAACAAAAAATTATTAAGCCCAATGGAATACCAGAAACTGCTTGTTGCCAAGAATTAAAGACATGAAATACTTTTCTTCCTGAGAGCAAAAGTTCTTCTTTGCTAAGTTTTAAATGCATACATTTTAATTGTCTTCTACAAATGTAAAAAGTAACTAATTTGAAGCACTTATATATACTTAAAATAGTTTTATATTATAGCATTCTCTTTTTAGTGATAAAAATGAATATAGGCAAAATCTGGATATAAGACTCTATTAATAACATAACCACATTTACATTATGTATTTACACATATGAATTTTTATTAGTATCTAAGATGCTAATCTGTCCCATATAAATGCTTTATAAGAAAGACAATTGTGAACATAACTACCAGGAAGTTCTGTAAATGGCAAGGCTGTTTATGTGTTAAAATAAATAATTCTGTGTATCAAATGTTTTCTGTGTAGTTCTGCTGCTCACTCCAATTTTTAATTCAATTGGTGGTATTCACATACATTTTAGGAAAGGTAACAAATTATTTAATTTGTTACTTCTTAATATGCCAATTCTCTGAAATGTTTTCCTACTTTTCCAGTTTACAAAATAATAGTAATAATAATAGTCTGAAGAAAATCTTATTTGTGTAAAGTTCAAAGATCTTATGGGCAAAATGAAGGTAAATTATTAGCTGAATAGTTACTGGCATTTTCTTTTTATTATTTTAAAAATATATATCATTTATTAATTCTTTACATGCAGAAATAAGAAAATTTATTCTTTTTCCTCCAGTCTTTATTGCTCTTACAGATTTGAAATAGATTTTACTAAAACAAACTAGCCAGAAAAATCCCCACATCATCTACTTTACAGAAATTTTGCAAATGATGTGTTTTACTATGTTATTGTTTTATAAAAAAATTAATGACAATCACGATGTATAATCTTTTTTGTTGTTGGAAAATAAAATACTTAGGAATAAATTGGACCAAGTAAGTGTAAGACTTATACATGGAGAAATATTGACTAAGGAAATTAAAGATGATTTAAAGAAGTGGAAAGATACCCCATGCTCCTGGATTAGAAGAATTAATATCATTAAAATGGCCATACTATGCAAATCTATCTACAGATTTAATGTGATCCCTATCAAGTTACCCAGGACATTTTTAACAGAACTACAACAACTAATCCGAAAATTTATATAGAATCACAAAAGACCCAGAATTACCAATGCAATACTGAAGAAAAAGAATGAAGCTGAAGGAATAACCCTCCCAAACTTTAGACATTACAGAACTACAGTAATCAAAACAGCATGGTACTGGTACAAAAACAGACATATGGACTAATGGAACAGAACAGAGAGCCCAGAAATAAACCCACAGACTTTTCATTAATTAATCTTTGACAAAGGAGGTAAGAATATATAATGGAGTAAAGACAGTCTCTTCAGTTAATGCCTAAGAAGACAGTATAAGAGAATTCAAAACAGAGAGAATTTAAAAAAAGGTAGAACATCTACTGTCACAAGTGAATATTACAAATGTCAACTAGACAGCTGCATGTAAATCAATGAAGTTAGAACACTCCCTCACACTATACACAAAAATAAACTCAAACTGGCTAAAAGACTTAAACAGAAGATAAGATACCATAATCCTCTTAGAAGAAAATATAGGCAAAACATTATCTGACATAAATCTTAGCAATGTTCTCCTAGGGCAGTCTACCCAAGAAATAGAAATAAAAGCAAAAATAAACAAGTAGGACCTAAGTAAACTTACAAGCT
This sequence comes from Camelus bactrianus, assembly GCF_048773025.1. Classification (NCBI taxonomy): domain Eukaryota; kingdom Metazoa; phylum Chordata; class Mammalia; order Artiodactyla; family Camelidae; genus Camelus; species Camelus bactrianus. The sequence continues at coordinate 40,949,030 of NC_133540.1, forward strand.
TTTGCACAGCAAAGGAAACCATAAGAAATGGGAGAAATATTTGCAAAAGATGAGACTGAAAAGGCTTAATTTCCAGAATATATAAACAGCTCATCCAACTTAATAAGAAAAAAACAAACAATCCAATCTAAAAAATGGGCAGAAGACCTAAGCAATAGACACATTGAAAAAATGCTCCATACCGCTAATTATCAGAGAAATGCAAATCAAAACTACAATGAGGTATCACCTCACATCAGTCAGAATGGCCATCATTCAAAAGTCCACAAACAATAAATGCTGGAAAGGCTGTGGAGAAAAGGGAATCCTCCTACACTGTTGGTGGGAATGTAGTTCGGTGCAGCCATTACGGAAAACAGTATGGAGATTCCTCAAATAACTAAAAATAGACTTACCATATGATCCAGCAATCCCACTCCTGAGCATATATCCAGAGGGAACTCTAATTCAAAAAGATACATGCACCCCAGTGTTCATAGCAGCACTATTTACAATAGCCAAGACATGGAAACAACCTAAATGTCCATCCACACATGACTGAATAAAGAAGCTGTGGTACATTTATACAATTTATACTAATTAGCCATAAAAAAGAATAAAATAATGCCATTTGTAGCAACATGGATGGACCTGGAAATTGTCATTCTAAGTGAAGTAAGCCAGAAGGAGAAAGAAAAATACCGTATATCACTTACATGTGGAATCTAAAACAAACAAACAAACAAAACTTACTTACAAAACAGAAAGAGGCTAACAGACACAGAAAACAAACTTATGGTTACTGGGGGGAAGGGGTAGGAAAGGATAAATTGGGAGTTTGATATTTGCAGATACTAATATATATAAAATAGAGAAACAACAAGTTTATATTATATAGCACAGGGAACTATATTCAATATCTTGTAGTAAATTATGGTGAAAAAATATGAAAATGAATATATGTATGTTCATGTATGAGTGAAGCATTGTGCTGTACACTGGAAACAGACACATTATAAACTGACTACACCTCAATAAAAATATACATATCTAAAAATTAATGACAATCTATTATTATAAATTACTTAGTTTTAGTTTGCTGTAGTTCCTTCCTCCATAAGCATTTTTTTATTATTCAACCTTATTTTGTCTCAGGTAGAATTTAATGGATGCTTTTAGGTAGGAATTGTTCATATATTTGTAACAGTTAAAGGAAGAATGAGCATACTTTTTGTTTTTTAGACATTTAAGTAACTTGCTAAGGAATTCACTCTTACTTCTGATTTCAAGTATGAGTTAATATCTATTGTATAGAAGATAAGAGTTAATGTCTAAGAAGACCGTATAACAGAATTCAAAAAAGGAAGAGAATTTTTAAAAAGGTAGAACACCTACTGTTACAAGTGAATATTACAAATGTCACACATGATAGAGTCATGTCAGATTTCACAATACAACAAATCAATAAAAAGATAATTTTCATATTACAATTCAGGGTCTAAATGCCTTAATTCTTTTAAAATGAGAGAATAAAGAAAAATGATAGTAACTCTTAGAGTGAGGAGTACAGTATGGAATAAAAGCAATTAATCTTACAATAAAAAGAAATACTCAATTCAAAAATAAATTTCTAAAACTTGTTCCATTCTGAGATTACATTACTCAATTAACAGTACTTTAGAAATTATGTTTACATGATGCATGCAGTGATATTCAGAAATTAAGAAACAGAAAATTCCACTGCTTATGAAATGCCATTACAAAAATGTAATAACTTGCATTTATATATGTATGTATAAATATGTATATGTATAAAATCATATTTTTTCACAAGCTTTTTCTTTAACTCAGGTTTATTGAGGTATAATTTATACGTAATAAAACTCATCCTTTTTAGACTATTTTTCTAGTTTTTGATATAGGCATCTAGCATGTAACCACTGCTGCAATCAAAATATAAAACAGTTCTATTGTCCCATAAAATTTCTTCATGACTTTGGTAGTCAATTACCTCAACTCACTCCATTCTATCTCCTGAGAGAACTGATTGGTTAATGCTTTTGTGTTTTACAAGTTTTTTTTTCAGTCTGATATTATTATAAAATTCTGAAGTAGGTAATGATATTCCAAATTAAATCAAAGTACCAAAATGCTCTTTAAAATCTAAAAGCAATATTTGAGATGCTTGTTTTATATTCATAATGTGTGAGTGTATGTGTGTGTTCTTTTGAGTAGTAAGTTGAGGAGTACTTAGAAACATTTTATCAATTTACTTACTATCAAAAAGAGAAAATTTTTCCTCTTTCAAAGATTAGAGATTTTCCTTTTCATATAAACCACTTAAATACTGTTTGCTTCTGAAATTATTTTTATTTAATTAAATAATTTAATCTAAATAATTAGTAATTATTTACAATACCCAGGATATGGAAGCAACTTAATTGTTCATCAGCAGATGAATTGATAAAGAATCAGTGGTATAATTATACAATAGAATATTACTTAGACATAAAAAAGAATGAAATTTTGCCATTTGGAACATCATAGATAGACTTGGAGGGTATTATGCTTAGTGAAGTAAGTCAGACAGAGAAAGACAAACACTGTGTGTTTTCACTTACGTGTGTAATTTAAAATATAAAACGAATGATATAACAAAAAAGAAACAGACTCACAGATATGGAGAACAAACTAGTGGTTACTAGTGGGGAGAGGGACAAAATAGGGTAAGGATTTAAGAGGCACAAATGACTCCATATAAAACAAATTACTTTCTGATATGTATGTATGTGTATATATATTTCTCAATAATTTAGTTCATCAGGCTTCAATGATTTTTGCTATGCTTGAACATCCAGTGAATAATTACTATGAGTAACATCTTTAAGTACTGATGACAAACACATATAAGTAAGTTCTAAATATGTATTCACTTATTTAATGACACAGGCAGTGAAATTCACAGACAAAAAAAGCCAATGTGGCTTTCAAGACATAAAAAACACAAAGAAAATATTAATTGTGATATGTAAAATTGACTTCAAAACACTGTTATTGTTATTTTCTTTACGGAAATTAGCAAAATGTTTTCTAATTAAATGCAAATACATGAAATTCTAATATGCAAAAAGGAGGATTAACAGAAAACTTATGGAAAGGAATTATGATTAATTAGTTATTAATTAAATTATAACCAAGCAAAATTATAAACAGTATTTAATTTGATTGTTCAGCAAATAGTACATTCTGTTACTTAAAATATTACACATTTTATGCAATGAAGAACATACATTAGTAAGTTTTAAATATGGTCAATCAATATTAGAAGAGTAAAATCAGATTTTTTAAAGAAATATTTCAAGTCATATTGGAACTGTGTTATCTGAGTGTATGTATATGTCTTTGTGTGTGAAAAAAAAATGAAGGTTAAATTCAGACCTATTGGATCAACTTTCTATTTTGTAAAAAGGCTATGAAATTCATCCATGCATGTATCTGCCTAGGATGTCAAAGAAAAATGAGAAATGACATTTATCTCTATTCCTAAATAAAACAGAAACAGTCAAAGAAGTAGAAATACATACTTTGATGATGTTGAAGAAATTTCGTTCTTCAAAAAGTTTTGTTTGGTATCATTTTAGAAAAAAAAATGGATTTGGTTTGGAATACTGAACTCCTTCAGAGCGTTCTTTTCAACCACCTTTATGCTTAAGAAGAATAACAAAATTTTTGCATTTAAATTTGCACAACAAATTTCTGCTTTCCATAAGTCTATATAAATAGAATTATATATAATTACTTTTCACAAGCAAAAGCCTGATTTCACAAATAAATTCATTCTTACAGTTGAGTAGCTAAGTTACATTTCTGATTCTTAAAATACAAAACCTTATATTCTTTATTACCCTAATATTACATTTATCTGAATATATCTTTTGTATAAAACTTGAAAAAAGATGACATATCCAACACTGTATACAAGAAAAAATTATACTTGATTAATAATATCTCTATATTTCATTAATTCTGAATGTCCCTTTTATGTAGATATTTTTCAGAATGCAGACTATTGCTCCATATAATTTAGAAAGCAAATAAAGGACTTTGAGACACATGAGCAATAATCACTGTGAAGAAAATGTAGGAGAAAGTGTGGATTCACGGTGACAAGTAGGGATGCTAATGTGGTACTTTGGGTGATGGATGTTAGAATCTTGAAGCTGGTTGAAGTGGGTAGAACTGAGTAGAAAAAAAGAAAAGTATTTAGTTTTTCAATATATTTTGAAGGTAGAGTTAACAGGATATACTGAGAGGTTATAAGCATGATAGAAAAAAGAGATGAGTCAACATATTTCCAAAGTTATTGTCTTGAGCATCTGAAAGAACAGAGCTACCTGAGGTGCAAAGACCACAAGAACAGCACATATTGGGGAATGAGTTTATGACATTAAAGAAATTTCTATATCTATTTTTATTGAAGTATAGTCAGTTAAGAATGTTGTGTCAATTTCTGGTGTACAGCACAATGCTTCAGTCATATATGAACATAAATATATTCCTTTTCATATTGTTTTTCACCATAAGTTACTACAAGATATTGAATATAGTTTCCTGTGCTATACAGTATAAACTTGTTTAGTTTGTGACATTTTAAATTTGAGATGCTTGGTAGTAGAAATAGCATATGTTAAATATGATAATAACTGCAGATCTGAAATAATCTCTACCAAATGAGAACATATTTGGCATGTCTTTCAGTTTCTTTAATCAAGAATCAGTGATCTGTAGTTTTATGAGTGGTAACATGAGGAAGATATATATTTTGTTCCTGTTCAGATATAAAAAAATTTAACCATATTTCTTAAGCGAAAAATGATTATGGATTTATGTTTGTAGTTTGAATTACAGTTGGTTGAAGGCACAAATATGGTGGTCACCCACATATTTATAGACATTATTTAAAGGCAAGAACTTGTATAACATCATCAAATGAATGAGTATGGATAGAAATGAGGAGATGATCAAGAACTGAACGATAAGGCCATTCAACAGTAAAAAAAAAGACAGAGAAGAGGGAAAACCAAGAATAGAGACAAAGGGGGGTTAATCAGGAGGTATTCGGCAAACGGATGGAATGTGGTGATTTGGGATCCAAGAAATAGTTTTCAAGGAGAAAGAATTAAACTTTCTCAAATTCTGTTACAGGTAAGGTAAAATAAAGACTGAGAAGTTACCATTTTATTTAGCAATTTGTAAGTGGACAAGAACAGTTTTGGGTTGAGCAGTGGGGGAAGCAATCTACTGAAAAGGATTTATGAGAGAATAAGAAACAACATGTAGAGAGGATTATTTTAGAAATTTTTCTACAAAGAGGATTAGAGAAATTGAGTAGTAGATAAAAAGGGAAAGGGGGATGATCCTGAGAAGATTGGTTTTTTCTCCCACATAAAAGAAAAAACAGCATGTTTCCATGCTGATGGATAAATCCTGTGAAGAGAAAAATCTTGGTGTAGGAGAGAGAAGGGAGAATCGATTTAGTCATTTTTTGACTATGCACAATGCGATGGGATTGAGTTTAGAGAAAAGCAAAACTGATACATCATGAGCACAGGCATTGATAGGCAAGGCTGCTAATTGCACAACTCCTGGGTGCACCCTTAACAATGTATCCTATAGAGTTTTGCTCTAATGATTAGCATTCAATGAAATAAATGCAAATTGTGGCCAGTGGAGTTGTTCAATGCAGAGTGGAACTGACAGTTGGATGTTGTAACAGTGTCATGATGGGAGTCTGTGGAAGTCCTTTGATGACTTTGCCAGCTAAGCAAGAGATAAGTTCATTAGCTAGAAGAAGTGAGAGTGGGTTGCCAGTTGGAGGAGTGAGTGGAATATGTGAAAATGTCATTTAGGAGATCTGGACAAAAGCAGTATAGGACAGTTAAGCATTATGAAGCGTTTGTGTCTTGCTTGAGACCAGTAAGTGTGAATTTAAAGAGCTATCACCCAGCATTGTGGGGTGTGTTACTCTAGATTCATTCAGCTGCATGGGTATATAAGTATGCAGTGAGTATGCTTTGGACTTAATGCAGAATGGAGACGTGAAAAGGGCAAGGATTTGACAATATACACAGAGGAGTGGTTAAGTATAAGGGTTGATAATGAAATTTAAGCTACTTAAAGAAGGAAGGTAGGGTAGCAATAGTGTGAAGGACAATGAAAATACGGTGGAATCTATGAGTTGGAAGACTAGTGAAACTGGAGAATAATTGGACTTGAGATACCAACAACTGATAGATTTATAGAAGAATTGATTTTTAGCTAAAAAATTATATAGTGCCATTCAGTTTATTTTGAAATGTAAACATAAATCTTAACGTAGGTGAAAAAACCCCACAAAACTCTGACTTTAAAATAATAGGTAAAAGATACTGAAATAATGCCATTTGCAGCAACATGGATGAACTTAAGAGATTATCATACTATGTGAAGTAAGTCAGACAGAGAAAGACAAATATCATATGGTATCACTTACATGTGGAATCTAAAAAATGACACAAATGACTTATTTACAAAACAGAAACAGACTCACAGACATAGAATACCAAAGGGGAAAGGTGGAGGGGAGGGATAAATTAGGAGCTTGTGATTAGCAGATACAAACTACTATATATAAAATAGATAAACAATAAGGTCCTACTGTATAGCACAGGGAACTATGCTCAATAGCTTGTAATAAACTGTAATAAAAATATGAAAAGAATACATGTATGTGTGTATGTATAACTGAATTACCATGCTGTATACTTTTTGGTGCTAGTTTCTACTAACACAACATTGTAAGTCACTATACTTCAATAAAATTTAAAAAATGGTATCATAACAGCCCTCAATTCACAGTCCATATTAGGGGAACCTAAAATGAGTAGTAACATAGTTTATCTGACAGTTCCAATGATCAAGTTCTCAGAATGTTCCTCATCCTTACAATAAATTCTGAATTCCTCAGGTTGCCTTCAACTAGGCTTTAATACAGTATATTTCAGTGACTTAGACTTATTTAGAGAAACCAACAAAACTAATGCCATTGTAACAAATGAAATGCTAACATAAAAAATTTTAGATTAAATTTAAAGAAAATATTAAAACTAAATAGATTTTATCCCATAAATCCAAGGCTATTTGTATGTGACATAATATGGCCCCAAAGTAAATGTTTAAATAGATATAAAAGAGATTACACATTTCACTAATATTTGAAAAGATTAAAAATCTTTCTAACAAAGTTAAAAATTTCAAACCAACAGCCATTATCACAATTTACAGTAGTTAAAAAAGAAAGTCCAGTTTAAAATACATTTACATTGCCTACAATAATGTAGTTTTATGCTTATTTATAATATAACATATGAAATTAATTCAAAGGCTTTATAGAGTATGAATGTAGCATGTTTAAAATTTTAAAAAAAATGGTCTTTAAAAGGAATGAATAAATAGACTAAAAAGGAGTGCACCAAACTGTTCTCTGCTGTTAACATTTTGTAATAGGAAAAGGGGTAATTTTGAAAATAATTTCTATTTCTATCTATCCATTCAGATTATATTTTCATTATATTTATAATATTAATAAAAATACTAAAAATGGATGAATGAACTCTATATGTCCTCAAAAATGCTGTCCCTCAAACATTCTGTGATCTTATTTTTTCATGTAAAATAAATTTCCTCTTTTCTGGGCATTCTCAGCTGAGATAGGTATAATCCTACTTTAGTACACAGTTTATTGTTTCTAGTCATAACAATGGGATTGCACATGTCAAAGGTTTTCAACTATACAATGAAAAAATTTATCTGTAAAATAAATCTAATAGAAGTAAACCAAAGTTTACTATTAAAGCACAGTGGTAATAATTTTTTAGACCCAAAACAAATTTAAATTTAATTATGTCATCCATGGAGATTTGGGTTCTTTACATATTACATTACAACTCAGAAGCAACTGAATTATATTTTAAACAATTAGATATAATTTATTATATTTTTAGAAGAATTTAGAAGAATATCTTAAAACTGATATTTAGGTTCTTAAGTATAACTTTCCATAAGCAAGACTTTGGAATATATATTTCCAAATTATATATATGGAAAATACTTTCACATACACAGAAAATATTTTAAAACTTCTTAGGCTACTAGCACTTGATACTCAAATTTACATCTCATTACATTAGGCTGTGTCCATTCACTCATCCTTACATTTTTCCTTTGATTAAAAAAAAGTACAGTGATTTCACCTCATATAAAATATGTCAAATACAATATCTCTTGAAAACAGTATTAATGCTGTTTTACTTTTTATTTTTTTTTCTTAAAAAGTTAAACTTTAAGAAGGATACAATCAGCCTCACAGGCTCATAGACCAGTAATGTCCCAGTTGTGTACAGATTCAACTACTGTTTCATCTTTTAAACACTTCAAAAATAATGATGCTTAATGTTGAAATTTCTTTACATGTCCTGGAGTCATGTGCTGGGAAAGGTATAATAACTGGCATTCAGAAGGAAAAAAAGGTGTGATTTATAATGTTTGTCAATTTTCAGAGTGCAAATATTCCCATCAAGTCCTATTTTAAGATATCAATAGTAGGGACCTAATTAAACTTACAAGCTTTTGCACAGCAAAGAAAACCATAAGCAAGACGCAAAGACAACTCACGGAACGGGAGAAAATATTTGCAAAAGATGAGACTGACAAGGGCTTAATTTCCAGAATATATTAACAGCTCATGCAACTTAATAACAAACAACCCAATCCAAAAATGGGCAGAAGACCTAAACAAGCAATTCTCCAATGAAGACATACAAATGGCCAATAGGCACATGAAACAATGCTCAGTGGTGCTAATTATCAGTGAAATGCACATCAAAACTACAAATGAGGAATCACCTCATACCAGTCAGAATGGCCATCATTCAAAAGTCCAAAAACAATAATTGCTGGAGAGGGTGCAGAGAAAAAGGAACCCTCCTACATTGTTGGTGGGAATGTAGTTTGGTGCAGCCATTATGGAAAACAGTATGGAGATTCCTCAAATAACTAAAAATAATCTTATCATCTGATCCACCAATCCCACTCCTGGGCATATATCTGGAGGGAACTTTAATTCAAAAAGATACATGCACCCCAATGTTCATAGCAGCACTATATACAATAGCCAAGACATGGAAACAACCTAAATGTCCATCGACAGATGACTGGATAAAGAAGCTGTGGTATATTCATACAATGGAATACTAATTAGCCATAAAAATAATAAAATAATGCCATTTGTAGCAACATGGATGGACCTAGAGATCATCATTCTAAGTGAAGTATGCCAGAAAGAGAAAGAAAAATACCATATGATATAACTCATATGTTGAATCTAAAAAAAAGAAAAAAAGAGGACACTAATGAATTCATCTAAATAAATAGAAAGGGATTTGCAGATGTAGTAAACAATCTTATGGTTCCCAGGGGAAAGGAGGTGGGAAGGGATAAATTTGGGAGTTTGAGATTTGCACGTTAGCCACTATATATAAAAATAGATTAAAAAAACCCAAAATCAATTTCTTCTGCATAGCATAGGGAACTATAGTCAATATCTTGAAATAACCTTTAATGAAAAAGAATACGAAAATGAATATATGTATGTATATGCATGACTGGGATATTGTGCTGTACATTAGAGGTTGACACATTATAACTGACTGTACTTCAGTTAAAAAAATAAAGATCCCAACAGTATATATCAACTGACAGCTGAACTTAGGCTAGTGAATAGATGCTGTGCTGCAGCACTTGAAGCCATACCCAGCCCACCACTGAATCCAATACTCTGTGTCATGTCTGTTCTACTCACCTGTCCTATCACATAATGCATTCCCACCTACAACTTACAGAATCTATGACATTTAGAACTCTTCTAATGTGACAAATCTTGTCATATTCCCATGTCTTTTCCCATGCAATTCTGTATACCCACAAATGCTCTTCCCAACACCCATCTCACACACACACACCCTCACACACACACACACACACACACACACGCATGGGTATACAGATCATTCATACATTTATTCACTCATCATTAAATAATGAATTCCTTCTAGGAAGCATTTTTGTCTTTTGTTGGATGTAGATATATCTACCAAAATTCCATATTGTGAAAACAAAAAATACTATGAAAGTTTCTAAAAGGAGTAGTCTATAAGACAGGAGGATTTAGTTAAATTGAGATGTCAGATAAATCATGAGAGGTGATTTTATTAGTTATCCAACCATTATTAGTACTATAAATTATAGACTAAATGCATACTGATTAATAATGAGATCTTGAAACTTTGTTAACTTTATGTTACAATTTGAGGCTCATGAGATTTTTTTTTCCTGATACTAAAAATACATTGACAATTTTACATCGAAGGCAGTTTAACTAGATAGATTTGGTTTATATATTTAGGTAATAGTTAATAAGTAAAGCAAATATATTCCTATCTATGACACAATTATAGATCATTATACAAAAAAATTGAAAGATGTGAGCATTTTTTCCTGTCACTGACATTGACTGCCTGATGTTGGAAACTCATATTATTTTGTTCATTTAAAAAATGGAGATTGAAACATTTGTCTTTTGAAAAAGCAACACATAGTAAGATAAAATAATAAATAAAAACACAAAAATGTATTAGATTTAGGGGCAAGAATGGTACCCAAATAGTATTGATAGCTTCATAGTTCAAATAATGTGATTTAAAATTTTTTCTGATATTTTTCTGACAAAACAGGTTAATGCAATGTAAGTAGTGCAATAAAATCTACTCTTGCAATAGATACTACTATTTGCTATGGTCAATAATACTTAGTGAAAGTTCAAGAGCTCTTTTTATTATTTTTGGACCACATGCAATATACTTGCTGAATTTCATTCAGACAACATTTGGAGAAATTGAGGGCGTTCCTGAAGTCATTAAATGCCAGTTGATGCTTTGCACTGCAGTGCTGCAAAATTAAATGTACTATTCCTTTTTTTTCCCCTCGGACATGGGACTAGTAAGAGGTAATTCCATACTTCTCATGACAAATTCAAAGTTTGGTATAGCTATAACTTCACATATTAGGTTATGCTACTGGAGACTGCCACTTGATATATTAAACACAAATAAAGGCAAACCTAGTTTACATGGTGTGTATACACACACACACATACACACACACACACACACATACACACACACACACACACATATATACTCTAAACATGCCAGTGCTATATTTTTGCAACAAAAAATGAGAAATACAATCAGCAAAAATCTTGATATATTTCTACATGGTAGAGATTTAGAAATGGAATATTTTATGTAGTATTGTATTTCTAAATAGAACTTCAGTATCATGTAGATCTAATTTAAGGCATTGCTTAAAGGAGTGTTGCCAAATCTCTTGATGTAGATTTTCAGAGATAAACAGAAAATGTTTGATTTTTTTTTTTGTCTACCTCATTTCTTATAATGACAGCAAATAAGGAAGTTAGAAAATGTGGATCTGTTCGGGCTGTGCAAGTGCTCCCTGTGCAACTGTAATAATAGTAGTTATCATCATCCGCATCACAATAATCATCTAATGGCACAACCTAAGTTCTCCAGAAAATACAATTATACATGGAAATATTCCCTGTTATCAAGGAACAATAACAATAATAAAAAGTCAGTAACAAATATTCAACATTTCAAGGACAGAAAATTCAATGATTATGAAACATTTTCTAGTGATAAAATTTTAAATGTATATATTAATTGTAATAAGTTTCATAAAATGTACAAGGAAACAGTCATGTACATATATATCTTTCTGAAAGCAAGTATAGAAAGTACTAGAAATTGTACATATATATTTAGATAAATATTCCTCTAATAGCAATGTATTTCAGTATAATAATTATAGACATATGTAGGCATATAATAGCAATATTTATTCAATGCAGTGGCATTTGAATAGTAGAAAATAATAAATCACTTAAATGGTGAAAAATGAGATGAATAAATTATTCATTGACTCACTCATCAGATCTACAAATATTCCATTTTTTTCCCACACCAAGAGACAATCACTGTGTACTCTCCTGGAAGTATAGAGGTTAAAAAAAGATAGACATCAGTCAGCTCCCATCCTCTTGATATTTTTAAGTTATCTTGGGAGAAATATAATAGGCCGAAAATTACAGTGAAAGAGAATACCTACTCTAAGTAAAATACAAAAATTTATAGACATAAAACAGGGGAACTTAAACTATTACTTAGATCAGTAAACATTTTACTGAATTAGTGCAGGTTAGCCCTGGAGATTTTACTCTGATAATGGATGAAGGATGTGGAAGAAACAAGCTGAAAGTACTCAAAGGCAGTAGGTAAAACAGCCACATGGAAAGAATTCAAATTGAGCATGGGTCAAAAAGTATTCAGATGTCTGATCATTTATATAACTGCACAATCTAAATCCTACAAATAAACTTCAATCAAGATTTAGAAGGAGCAACATAGGATGAATTTTTCATATTAAGAACTTTTCTACTCAGTACAGCTTATATTGGTAGTAACAACTTTTCTGTTGAAAAAGTTGGATCTTACATAAAAATTCCTTTTGCAATGGGAAAACTCCTTACCTCCATTTGAACAAGGACATCCTTGTGAGTGATGACAGTAGGCTTTCTGAAATAATGCTGCCTGTTTATGCTGCACAACTCAAGCCTGTTATGGTAGAACTGCATTTAGTCCCAAATATGTCTTCTCTTGTAGAGCCCTGTAGACATTTAATATAGATAATACACTATTTTCTAAAACCTCATACTATAGTTATCATGACTGTTACAGGTTGAATTGTGACTCCTCTCCCCAAATGAAAGACATGTTGGAGTTCTAACCCCATGTACCTCAGAATGGGACTTTGGAAATAGGATGATTTTAATGTAATTAGTCGAGTCAAGATGTGCTCATATCAGAATAAGGTATGCCCCTAATCCAATATGAGTGGTGTGTTTATTAGAAGATGGCCATTTGTGAAGACACAGATACACACCACACATTTCATGTGCTGACAAAGCAGCTGCAAGCCAAAGAATGCTAAGGGCTGATAGCTGCCACCAGATACTAGGAAGATGGAAGGGAGGATCCCCATGGGTTTCAGAGGGAACTTGGTCCTGCCAACACCTTGATTTCTGTCTTCTAGCCTCCGGAACTCTGAAGTAATAAATTTCTGCTGTTTTAAGCTACTCAATTTGTTGTACTTGTTCTGGCAGCCCAAGGAAGTTAATATAATGACCTAAAGAATTTTTAAGCTAAAGTCACAAAGCTAAAGCTGCAACAGTATCTTTATCTGAATGTATAGACATCCCTTTATATATGTGTGGTACAATTATTTGCCCATTCAACTTTTCCTTTCCTAAATATTAATGTGTTCTGTAGGAAGCCACTTCATAGTCTGATATTAAGTTACTTGAGTTTGAGTCAAGATTCTGTTCTATCTCATTATAAGTGTGACCTTAATTAACCTTCTTAAATGCATTGGATTTCAAGGACAGCCTCCTTGAAAAGGATGCTATAGAGCTAGTCAAATGATAAGGTAATATTACTTCATAAAGCTATTTATAGAAAAGAACCTTGAATAGTAAAAGCTCCCAACCACTTGGACCTATATAAACATTGTAATAGAAATGTTATTTATCTCGACTTACAAAAAAAGACACTTTTAAAGATAGAATAGCAAGCTAATTTTTGAATAGTGTTCATAGATAATATTATGATAAAATTACAACATAAAAAGAATATAATTAAAGTGTCCTTCAAAAAAATCAAAGGAATTTAAATTTAACAAATTCTAGACATAATTCCTTGAAATTAGTAGAGTATTCCTACTCTACAGCTTGCTGATTCAAATGCAAACAAATTTAGAATAAATGGAGCTATATACTTATTTTATATTTATATACATTTTTCAGTACCAATTTTCTGTACATGAAAATTTGACAAACATAATTAAGAAAGTCCTAATTAAAGCATAATTTATTAAAAAGTCATCTAAGGTACCACTTAGAAGAATTGAAGGTGCTTGAGATTAACTTGTTTTGTTTGCCCATAGTCAACACAGTAAAGGTTGCAGAGCTAATAATGGGTTTATATTTAACAAATATAAGTCAGCTTTCTGTTAGAAGGGCCACCCTAGAAAGCTGTAATTACTACTCATATTTTTTACGTAAAGGGAAAGTTAGCAAATGGCTTAAATAAATGAAGCCCTATATATCAAATGTAATAAATATTTGGGCTGCTGTTTTCCTTAGTGGAATTTAAATCAAAATGAGAATAGCTTAAACAAATGCAAAGAAAATGATTTAATTTGATAGGATATTTTATATCTTGCCATTAAATAAAAAAATATTTTCTTGTTTTCATATCATATAGTTTTCAAGAAAAAAATGAATAAAACACTAAAAACATATTATTTAACATTAAAATGAACACTCCCAATATGATTCCTGAGATGCAAACATGTATTTGCTTCTTGAAAATATGAAAATAATACTATGTATGTTGATTACTGAAAATTGACAAGATCTTTAAATATTATTCATAAATTCAGCTCACAGACATAAGCACTCAAAATAATTACAGTATTTCTTATCAAGGATGTTATTAAATATTTTTACACTGTATATTCATGACTAGTTATTTCTATCATATGGATGACCTAGGATTTATAACTATTTTGGATGCTTTGTTGCCAATGTTTTAGTGCCACAAATAATTCTGTTGTGAACATACATGTTTGTAAGTCTTTGATCACCCTGGGATTAATTCCTAGAAGTGGAATTGAAGGTCAAAGAATGAAAAAATATTGTTAAATAATCTTGCAGGAAAAAGGCTCATTTACACTCAATAATGTCCTATTAAAGGTAAAATTACCTGCTAGAAAAAGAATCATAGAAAGGATTAAATAATCATTCATGTTTATACTACCCTAAAATGTCTGTAGTATGACATATTTCTAAATGTATTTTTCTCTAGCTATCAATGTTATATATGGTTAAAATGTAGTTTACAAATGATTGTGAATCTTACCTTTTTTACTTTTTGTTGGTTTGTAAGAAGTTTGCTGTTACCAAAAGATCTTCGCATTTGTTATAATAATAGTGCATACATTACATATGCCATATCTCTAAAGAAAGAAACAGGCCATTTGCGATTTTTCATTATTATAAACAACCATGCTCTTTTATATGTATGAATTTTTTCTGTTTTTCTTAATTGAAGTATAGTTGATTTATAATATGTTAGTTTCAGGTGTACAGCTGTATGTATACATCTTTTAAAAAACACACTTTCTAATAATAAATTCTGCTGAATGGGACACTACCTCATAACATACGAGCAATTTCACTGGATTTTCATGGTGGTGGTGGTAGTGGTGGGATTGCCAAACTGTCATACAAATTTCAATACCAATAATACCAAATCCTTGTTCAAATTTTTAAATAATCTTTCACTAGCTTTGGAATTTATGTACATAGGAGTAAATATCCAAGACGTTGCAGATAGACTGGTTAAAATATTAGTTCCTATATTTTTATAGCTGATTAATATTAGAAAAATTTCTTAATTTTTTGTGTCTTGGACTCCTAATCCATAAAATGTTTAATACTCTCCACTTTATAGTGATTTTTGTGTGCATTAAATGAATTAATTTATTAAAAGAGAGCAGAACTTCACACTGGTATATTTTACTAATTATACATTGGTGCTAATTTATTTTTAATCAATCAACATATATTCAAGATTTGGAATTTGTGATAAATCACTGAAAATCAAAACATTAGTTGGAAAAAAAAGTCCAATGTTTGCCATTGTTATCACAGCACTAACAGTTCCCTAATCATCAAATTAGCTACTTATTTTTGCAACTTGTTGTGAATGAGTGTTTATCGTCAAGATACAATAGATAACATTCGCTGCATTAGTGTTAATTGCCTTTGTTTTACATTAAAATTATTTAATTTCTTATCATGGAGAAATTATAAGCATAATGTGAAGAAAATAAATTTAAAATAAATATTATATATATGCCTATATAATTACATTAAAGCATACAAGGTGATATTTAATAACAAGATGTAAAATAAAATATTAAATTAAATATATCTTTGGATTTGGTCAGTTTTGGTTTTGTTTTATATTCCAGAAAGGAAAACAGTATCCTGAATTCCAAATCTTATATATGCCAGAATTCAATTTTTCAGATTTGCAAAGCTAATGTCTACTTTATTATCGTCCTCTTTTCTTCCTTTGATCACTGGTGCATTACTTATTAGAATTCTCATTCACTTACATCATTCATAGTTTAGTTTGTCTAGTCTGTTTTAAGTATTATAACAAATAAATCAAAGTTTCTCTAGACATTTGGACTTAATAATTTCCATTTAATTTCAAACATATTTTAAAACAGTTTTGAGAAAGCTTGTGATGTATGTCTGTGATACTGGAAATAAACTTTACCTATGAGGATTTTATGTTTTTTCCGTTTCTCTGGGGTTTTACTAGTTAGGGAAAATGGGCAAATCAATTTTAATTCTACATTACTTTAATTTAAAACTCTTTTAGTTTCACAGAATTTTTTAAAGTAAATGAACATGCCATGGTGTTGGCTTTTGAATAATAATAATGCATGTGGTTTGATGAACTTGTCCAATGGCAAAGCTTAGGACTTTCTCTACCCTGAGGAATTTAGTTCTAGTATTACCTTTTTCATCAATTCTCCATTAGTACTTCCTTTCAAGAGGTAATTCATCTACATATTGGATCTTTGTTGTATGTTAATAAATTAGACCCTCTTGAAGTATTTTATCTTGTTGCTTAATTTTCTGTATCCTGTAATATATTGATAGCTTAATGTCTATCTGAGTTACTTTATATTTTGTAGTATAAGTTTATTTTAATTGTAATGATTTTCTTTTATCACTATAGTTTTCAGTCTGTATTAGTAATTTTTAATTCAAACCCAATCCTTGTCTATTACAAAATATTCTTTTACTTTTAAAATCAACAATATATTTTAACTATTATTTAAACTTTTCTGTATTATTAGAGATACTCAATTTTGAGAATTGAGGTTCTCAACTTGCCCTAGATGCTTTATTGTATTTGATATAGAAAACCTTGTTATTATTACCTTTTAAAATATTTTATGTATTTATGATTCTTCCTTCATTTAACTTGTTTATTAATATTACACAACATGTATCTGTGTAAGATTATTTAAAAATGGTTTTATGAAATATAGGGATAGAATGTCTGCATTTCTAGTTAGCCTTCCATTCTCAAAATTCCTATATCTACAAATCTTAAAAAAAAAAACAACTTAGTTCAATTTACTATAAATGCATACTCATGGTAAAAATGCAAATAGTGCATTAAAATAAAAAATAAAAAGCAGGAGTTAATTTTCTTGACCAGATTCACATTTCCATTCCAGAATACTGATATATACCTATAGTTAGAATATTGAATCTGTCATGAGTTTGTTTCATGAAATCTGATTATTTCACTTACTAGATTTTTTTCAAACTACATGTTAATTTTATAAATATCATAGTGACAATTTATTTGACCCCAGATACTTCTGAATACATCAGGCTGATGTTAAATATGATCTCTTGTCCTAAAATTCTTGCTAAAATATGAACACCACCAACTGAATTATCTTTTTGAAGTGATTCTCAATTACTCTCAGTATTACATTAATTCTATGTTGGACACTAGGTGATTAAAAACAAGAGCCTTTGCCTGGTCTAATGTAGAAGCCCAACACGTCTCTAAATAAAGGCAGGCCATAATGTAAGATCCCTCAAAGAATGGCACAAATATATCAATTTGTGACAGGCAGACAGGCAGACAGACGATACACTGACAAAAGTAGGGTAAGAAAATGAAGGGATCAATGCTGATACTTTAGTGATAACAACTTTTTATTCTCCTTTAAGTGTTCTTATTTTAGAAAAGAGGCTTTAGTGGACAAATTACATCTGTAAGCTCATTCTATGTTAATTTATTATTCTGTTTTTATAAGTGAGAAGCAAATTACTTTTCAAAACCTCTGATTTTTTTCTTAGTTTGACTACTCAGGAATTTATAATAAGCAACACTTAACTACATTAAAAAAACACTAATACACCAAGTACACGAAATATAATGGATAGTAAGATGAAGAGCAAGTAGTAGTCACTACAGCACAAAGGTGAACTTAGCCTAGAAATTCAACAAAACTATGCATTAATTGGTGTTGCATGAATGACACTCCACAGGAGAAGGCATCGCATCAGATAGATTATTTTAAGACATATATACTTACAGCAGAGGCAAAATATCTTTACAATGTAAATTTCTATTAGTTCTGTCTTGCTAATAAGTGACATGTTGGTATTATCACATATCATGAGCATTGGAAAACAGAATTTACAAGAAAATTTCTTCCAGTTTTCAAAAACAGATGCAAAATCTTGGAATAATTTTTTTAGAGTAATGTAATTTTACCTGTAGTCCAAAATTGCCTGTTGTCAGAATATAGAATTCTAAAACTAATATTGAATTAACTTGATTTTTCTAAATTACTAGTGACCTTAACATTTTCTGAGCAATTGTAATTTGATCAAAGAAACCCAAAATATGCATTTACATTTGATTATAACATAATTTCTGATCAGTATCATGTGTCCCAGAATTGAATCATGGACTGAATATGTTGTCAAAAGAATAGTATTTTACTGCTTTCACAAAGAATTATTAATGCTTTCTCTTTTTCCTCCCCAATCCTCTATTCCATGCATTTTTCCCTGGGATAAGACAGACAGCACATCTGTCTGATGTCAGGGTGTTGTTTATGTTTTTATTTCATAAAATATTTCCAAAAATGATAAATTTGGGGTGTAAACATAAATGGTTCACATACCTTATTCAATATTTTTATAGTTTTTTATTTGGTTTATTCCCACAGGCAGAGAACACTTTCTCTTTAAAAGAAATAAATGTCAGGAACAAGGCCTCACTTATTCAACTATACGAAAGAATTTAGCAATACTTAAGATGGCAATGTCCTTGTAAGTAGAATATGAAACATTGTTTGACTATAGTATAATTAATATTGAAACAAATAGAAAAGTTCATATATGAAGTACAGAGTGAATTTATTTTATAGTAATATGAAAGATAAACTTTACTTCATCACCACTTTTGAAACTATGTTTAAAAATATGAATAAAATCAGATCTCTTTTAGCTGTATGTTCATCAAATAAATGTTAGGTTATTGCATGTGCTCTAATTCTCAATCACTAAATTTAACATCTTTGCATAAATAATATCTTATTACTTAAAAGTTATTTATTGGATACAGAACAATGAAAAAGCTATAATTTATTATAAAGTATTTTACTATAATAACATGTTAAACACATGATATAGACTCAGGGATTGGCACTGGGAGAGTTAAGCATTAATAAAACACAATATCTTCTTAAATATTGTTGGAGGTGATAATCACGAGGACATAACCATTAGTTGACCCTTGAGGTGGATCTGGCAATGGGAGGGGTCAACCCTCATCCTCTCCCTATCCTTGGAATCTGCACTCTGTCTACGATTCCCACACTGTGACCTGTTCCAAGTTCACAGCTTTGAGAAAGTAAGCTGTTGACACCATTTGGACTGTGTACATCACTGAACTCAATTAAAGCTTCTATATAAACTTTAAAGATTCTGGCACATGGCTGCAGAGATCCACTGGTCTTGTGGTCGCCCAACAGAAGCCTCGTAAGTCACCTTGCTTATTCAACCTGCCACCAGCACTCAAGAGTGGTCTGCCTCTTTCTTGTGTCTCTCCTCACTCTCCATGTACAGGGGCCAATTTCAGATATTACAAAGGAAGCTCCTAAGATTACTAACAAACACATATGGAAATCTTAATGAAATAATAAATCTATATTTGTACACTCACATCATGATAACATGACTATCCAAACAGAGAAGTGTTTCTGGTTGGAAGAAATCCAGAAAGTGTCCACAATTGTTATGATCTTTCAGTTGTCATTAATATATATCACTTTCAAACAGGGATAACCTGAGTAAGAATTATAATTTTTAACTTTTTACATTCCTGTTATGTGTTACATGAGATTTGCTTTCCTGGTAATATCGTTAGAGGTTATACACCAAACACACATGTTAATAGACCTTGAGACATACCATTATATTAGTGATCTTAATCAACTTAAAGGACTAATAGAACCTTGAATCAATGACTCATGAGACCCTGCAAAATTTTCTTTTGTATATTTTCCCTCCACCATCTTCCTGGGCTTACTGGTAGCCTAATCTCATCTACTCTTCCATTAGGATTCTGTTATCGCTGATTAAAGATCTTTATATTAAAGGCTTGCTTTCTGTCCTTTAGAAGAAACTCATCATTGGATTTAATAGATGTCTTCAGCAATATAGCATCTCTGCTATCACCAAACAAGTAAAACAAACAAAATAGAAAATAGGCTTCTCAGATTCTGCTTTCTCCTGAATCCCAGAATATTTTTTAGTTCCTCTCTGAGAACTTTTAATTAGCCATGTGTCTTGGCACAATTGTTCCACCACCTTGCTCCTGCCTATAGTTCAGTCTTGCGCTCCATCCACAGGTAAATCTGGAAATTATGTTTTTGTCATATATATTCTATTATATTCTATACTATAATGTATTCTACAAAACTGAGTATACACATGTAAATAAAATCCAACTTATTTTGGTAATTAAAATTGTTAATTATGTCAGTTATAAACTATTGCTTATTAATAGTTTTTTAAACTATAAAAATTAGTCATATTTTATATAAACACAACAGATTTAAAATTGAGTGTCAAGGAATTCCAAGTGTATATATACGAGATTATAAAGTCCCTGAAGACAAAAGTGCAATCATTTAAAGGTATGTTACACGACTTTCAGATACTAATTTACTCAGATATAAAAAACGAAGACTGACAGGAAAAGTAAGCATTCTATATGTCAATATTTCAAATATATGCTTAATTTAAAAAAAGATATCTGTGTGTATGTGTGTGTCACAATTTTATAAGACTTAAGTAGTTTACTGAAATATGTTATATGGAAAAGATAAGAGAATTAAAAGGAGAATCATTGTTCATCCTATTCTCACGCTGTTGCCTTTGTGACACAAACATATGACTAAATATATGTAATTCTAATATTTTACATTTTTAAATAAAACATTTAGAAATATTCACACTTTGTATTTTAGCCTACTAATCAGAATAGAATATTTTAAAAGTACATCTTATTAAAAGACAAACGTATTTCCTCACTTCTTACCTCCAATATTTGCATTGATTATGTAGACCTATTTTTTCACTTGAGTTAAAATTCAAAAATAACTAAAAATAATATTGAGAAAGACACAGAAACTATATATAAAGGAGGGATATCTTTGACACCGATGATGTTTCTGTAGATATTTTAGTGACAAAGACCAGAAAAGTTTTTGCATTAGAAATTGAACAAAACCAGTTCAAAACAGGAAGAACAGAGTTATTTTCAATATCTCTTATGCTTTATATAGTTTCAGTAACAAATTAAATTGGAAAATCACCATAAGAGTAATCTGCAGTGACTAGTAGCACAGAGATGTTACTTAACAATTCTGAGAAAATAAAATTTTATTTTATTTTATTTTTTAATTTTCTTTTTTTTTTAACATTTTTTATTGATTTATAATCATTTTACAATGTTGTGTCAAATTCCAGTATTCAGCACAATTTTTCAGTCGTTCATGGACATATACACACTCATTGTCACATTTTTTTTCTCTGTGAGTTATCATAACATTTTGTGTATATTTCCCTGTGCTATGCAGTGTAATCTTGTTTTATCTATTCTACAATTTTGAAATCCCAGTCTTTCCCTTCCCACCCTCCACCCCCCCTGGTAACCACAAGTCTGTATTCTCTGTCTGTGAGTCTATTTCTGTCCTGTATTTATGCTTTGTTTTTGTTTGTTTGTTTGTTTTTGTTTTTGTTTTTTAGATTCCACATATGAGCGATCTCATATGGTATTTTTCTTTCTCTTTCTGGCTTACTTCACTTAGAATGACATTCTCCAGGAGCATCCATGTTGCTGCAAATGGCATTATGTTGTCGGTTTTTATGGCTGAGTAGTATTCCATTGTATAAATATACCACATCTTTGATATTGATGGGAATACAATCATAGCTGGAGATTTTAACACTGCATTAACATCACTAGACAGATCTTCCAGACAGAAAATAAACAAGGCAACAGAGGTATTAAATTCTACAATAGAAAACTAGATTTGGTGGATATTTTCAGAGCATTACACCCCCCAAAAATAGGATATACATTCTTTTCAAGTGCACATGGAACATTTTCCAGGATCGATCATGTACTTGGGCACAAAAGAAACCTCAAAAATTTTAAGAAGATAGAAATTATTTCAAGCATCTTTACTGACCACAATGCCATGAAACTGGAAATCAACAATGGAGAAACAAAGGAGAAAAAAAGGAAAACATGGAGATTAAACAATATGTTATTGAAAAAACAATGGATCAATGAGGAAGTCAAAGCTGAAATTAAAAAATACCTTGAGACAAATGATAATGAAAGCACAACCACTCAAAACCTATGGGACACAGCAAAGGCAGTGCTAAGAGGGAAGTTTATAGCGATACAGGCCTTCCTCAAAAAAGAACAATCTCAAATAAACAAGTTAACCCACCACATGAACGAATTAGAAAAAGAAGAACAAAAAGCCCCAAAAAGCAGCAGAAGGAAGGAAATAATAAAAATCAGAGAGGAATTAAATACAATAGAGATTAACAAGACCATAGAAAAAGTCAACCAAACCAAAAGCTGGTTTTTTGAAAAAGTAAGTAAAATCGACAAACCTCTGGCCAAACTCACAAAGAAGAAAAAAGAGAGAGCACAAATTAGCAAAATAAGAAAGGAAAATGGAGAAATTACAACAAACAAAATAGAAATACAGAACATCATACTAGAATATTATGAAATACTATATGGAACCAAACTGGATAACTTAGAGGAGATGGACAAGTTTCTGGAAACATACTGTCCACCAAAACTGAATCAAGAAGAAACTGAACACTTGAACAATCCGATCACTAGAAAAGAAATAGAAATAGCAATTAAAAACCTCCCTACAAATAAAAGTCCAGGACTGGATGGCTTCACTGGGGAATTCTACCAAACATACAAAGAAGAACTCATACCAGTCCTTCTCAAACTCTTCCAGACGATTGAAAAGGAGGGAATACTCCCAAACTCATTCTATGAAGCCACCATCACCCTGATACCAAAACCAGGCAAAGACACTACAAAATAAGAGAATTATAGGCCAATATCACTGATGAACATAGACACCAAAATCCTCACCAAAATTTTAGAAAATGAAATTTTACAGAAATATATGGCTCTTTCCTTTCACTATTCCTTCCATCTCACATTATGTAAAAGAAGCTCAAATTCTATAACTCATACACAATGATTTAATCTTCTTAATTAGTTATGCCAAGAATTTCACTCTATAAATAGTGCTGAAAGTAATATTAGATGAAAGGACATTCCTTGATTCTTTCCAAAATGTGTTTTTCTTGCTTAACAGTGTTGATATTTTATTCTTTTGCATGAGTTTTAACAGTAGTAATAATGAAATAAGAATTGATATTGCCTTATAAAATTAGTTAAGAAGACTATACACAGTTAAATACTGTTTAGTGTATGACTGAAAGAGCCATTGGGATTGACTTGTAAATATCATTGGTTTGTTTGCACGTTCACTTTCTACTGTGCTGTCTGCATAAAATATATCTGTTTTTTTCTGAGCAATATTCAATAATAGGGGGAGGGTATAGCTCAGTGGTAGAGTGTATGCTTAGCATGCATAAGGTCCTGGGTTCAATCCCCAGTACCTCCATCAAAAATGAATAAATAAATAAACCTAATTACCCACCCACCCCCAAAAAAAACCCAAAAGAAAAAGATAAAAAAATAGATAAAATAAAAATATTCAGTGGCACATGGAAAATACAGAAGAAAATGCAATGAAAAATACAGGCAGCTAATCCTGATTACAAAAAGGTCTCATCCAATTTTGTGCTGCTACTTCAGCCATATTGTTTCATGATCCACCTAACATTCCTTGCAACTTCTCTACTTTGGGTCATGTCACTTTTGGCCTTATAATGTTTCTCTTGGAGAAGCTTGTCTCTGTTTATCTAAATGTTCCCCTACTGAAGAGATCATGTCAAACATCACAGTTCAGGGGGGCTTCCTTTATAAAAAGTGTTTCTTAGAATCTGAAATTTTCTAACTTTTGTCCTGTATTTCTCATCATTCACTGCCATGTGGTAATTCTCCACTGTTCAAGCAAGCCAACTAAATAGTAACTCTCATCTTATGCCCATTTCTCTACAAGTTTTACTTTTTCCATACTGTGCAGAAAAAAGGAAAACCATCAAAATAGAACTCCCTACAGCTCTACAAATGCACCTACATCCAAACTCATTTTCCTATCCACACTTCTTATGTGTCTTCTTTAATTATTTTTTATTCTTTATAAAAGTTTAATTAACTCTATTAAATACTTTTTCCTTTTTTAATGCCACTGTATTCTCCTAAATTTCCTCTTATTTGTTCCCAAGTAATAATTTATTATTTAGTTGTAAGTTTTAACATTGTAGACACATTAGAAAATATCAATTAAGCACAATTTAGAAAATTAAAATAAACCAAAGAAAACTAAGTATTCTGAATATTTATCAATCTATCTTTCCAGTCCATCTTCTACACAGATAGAGTAACAGGAAAACTTAAAATTAAATTATTAGTGTACAATAAAAACTGTATATGTTGATTTGAAAAAAAAGACAACAGGCCCAAAATGGAGTCACTTATTCTAAACTCCCATCAAACCAAAATTTAACTTAATTATAGTCTGGGCTTTCCTAGAAATGGAATTTCAAGCCAGTCAATTAGGAATTCCCTGACCAGCACTAGTTAGGCATCCAGTCATCCCCGAAAGGAAAGTAATCTTTTAATAATCAACCTATATTTTTGCCAGTATAACTTCCCTGTTTCCAATCTCCCCTGCTTATAGGTTTCTCATTCTGTACAGCTTCTGGGAGCTCCTTCCTATCTGCTAGATTGGGTGCTCCCCAACTGATACCAATTTTCACAAAAATAAATTCTTAAAATTTTTAATATGCCTCAGCTTACCTTTTAATAATGTCTACATATGTTTGTATTCTACCTGTCCTCATTATCCAATTCCCTGTTCCCTTTTTCTAAATTCTTCATGAATCTTTTTATTGTTTCTTCTCATTTTAGGCCCTTCATCTCCTCTCCTTTATTGGTTTCTCTCCCTGTGTTCCAAGTATTTTTCAAAATAAAGCAAAACAAATAAATGTCCTCTTCTTTTTGATTTTCTCTTACATCTCTATCATTTATCTAATTGCTAAATTTCTTCTAAGCTTTCTATATGTATTGAATTCCCTCTCTCATATCTTGCTAATTCTCAGTAGACTTAAATATAATTTCTATCACCTATATTTTCAGCAAAATGCTCTATTAAATGTCATTATTGACCTTGATATGAAAATACAATTTATTTTTTTAATCCATTTTTAGCTTTTGGTCATCTAGAACATGTCATGCTCTGGCCATTAATTTCCCCTTGAAACTACATCATTACCCACAGTACTAATCAGGATTCTCCAGAGAAATACAAATAGATAAAGATCTGTTTATCTGTCTAAAGAGAGAGATTTACTTTAAATTAGTGGTTCACATGACTGTGGAGGCAGACAAATCTGAAATATGTAGTGTGAGTTGGCAGGCTAGAAATTCAGGTAAGAGTTGATGTTACAATCTTGAGTGTGAGATCCACAGGGCAGGTCAGCCAGGTTGGAAACTCAGAGGTTTCTATGTTGCAGTATTGAGGAAGAATTTCTTCTCCTGAGGTCTAAGAAAATTTATTCTTTACTCTTAAGACTTTCAACTGATTGAACGAGGCATACCTATATTATGGAGGGATATCTGCTTTATTTAAAGTCTAATGATTACAAATCTTAATCGTTAAAAATACCTTAGAGCAACTTGTAGACTGGGTTTACCAAGCAATTGACCACCCTAGTCTAGCAAAGCTGACACATAAAATTAATACAGCTACTAACAGATTTTCTCTTGTACATCTATACGTTTCTAACTTTCATTGGTTCTGTTTTCTTATGTTTTTTTCTTTAATACTTTAATCAATTTGTCCCTATTTCTTCTTCTTTTTTGCTCTTATTGTTATCTCTAGAAAAATCTCCTGCTTAGATTGTTGCAAGTACTACCTTGGAAATAGCTCACACATCTGTTTTTTCAACTATAATTAGTTTGTTAAACTCCATATGAACTTATATTTAACTGCATATTTGGAAAGATCTTTGTGGATGTTGCACAAACCCTCATGAGATAAATAGCGCTAAATTATGTAATATCCTATTATTATCAACAATATCCTACTTTTTCCCCTGGTCCTAGTAACTCAGAGAGGTTTGAAAACGTAACACTTTACATACAACCTTTCAGTTCTTTTGGATAATAATGAGTTAGTGATTAAAGACTACTTACTACTTGTCCTTAACCTATTCTTCAGCTACATCTCCACACCTTCCTATAAGAAGACTCATGCCCAGAATTCACTATATAACATGATGTACTCTTCCTTTACCCAAGCTACTTGGTATGTTACTTGTTCAAAAAAATAATATTGAACAAATGCTAGTGCCAGTTTCTCTGTGATTCCCCTAATATCTTGCTCATCAATGGGCACACACTTAGTCACACAGTACAATGTACAGCCAGTTCTAAATCAGGAACAAAGACCAACTAAAGATCAGTAAATGCTAAAATAAAAAATATTTCGGTATCTTTAGAGACATTTTTATAATGTTAGATAATAAAAAATGGTCAATAGTGAGGAATCTGTGACTAACGTCTGCTTTTTTTTCTTTTTTTGGTATAAAATATTAGTTTGAGAAATGCAGGTTTGAGATTTAGTGAGCTGGAAAATAGCAAAATGTTTAGCCTACATGTCACATAAATTAATGGCTTTATGCCCCTTTTCTGAACATGAAATAAATTACATTCTGAGTTCATCCACAAGAGATATTGCCCATTGAGTTAATTAGGATTAACCAATTCTCAAAGATCAGAGGTCACAAGTCAGAAAAGTAAAACACATTATAAACAGTTGTGTCAGAAAATCTTCATCATTTTGTTAAATTAAGATTTTCAAATCAATTAACTAAATAAAGAAATACTACAGAGTGAAAAAAAAAAGAAAGATAATAAATACCAACTTTCAGGAAGATGTCCTTGAAATATAGACCTGGGAAATATGATTTTTAGGCATTGACTGAGTAAAATCCTTTATAATATTTCTCTCTCAACTTTTAGTGAAGAAATTGTGTCTTCAGATTTACCTTGATTGTCCTTGTTTATTTTTGCATAGAGAAAATTCTTCATATATTTTTTTAAGTTGAAGATAATTTGAATATTTTTAATTTAATAATATCCATTGGTAAGGATGGAAGAAGGCTCCTTCAAAATTAAACTGCATTGGTGTTTTAATATATTTTGTGCAGTAAGAAACCTCTGACATAGTGTATGTTTCTCATATACTTTATCTTTTGCTCCATTAGTTGTCAGTTGTATTTGTCAAGTAGAGAATAGATAAACAAAGTGAAGAATACCCTAATTCTAATTTAAATAAGGGATTCAAATTAGAATTACATGATACAAAATTATAATCTTGATTATGTGAGTAAGCAGCTAACTCTGATAAATAAATGAACAATGGTATGTATCATGAATGAGAAAATAAAGAAATATTTTAAGCAATACAAAATGTATCATATGGTTTTTAATAACTTGGCCAGAAATCATTCAATATACATACAATCCATTCAATCAATATTGGAATAAAAATTATTGTATTTTACAAAATACTTTTTAACCTCACTGAGGTAATTTACCACAGTGAAGTAATTAGCATAGAAAAATAATGCTAACTCTGGATTACAGGGATTTAGACTTAGTAGTATGTCATGGTATACAAAGTTATGTTGTTATACCCCTAAACACCTTTATTTCACCTCAATGTTGGAGGCAGGATGATATGCGTGTGCTTAGTAAATCATATTTTGATTGGTCATCACTGGAAGGAACATAATCTCTCTGTTGGGATGTCTCTCACACTTCTCTTTGGCTCCATTAGGATTCCTTTGTATGTAGTCTCCTCATCTTCCTTCATGTCTATGTGGTAATTTAAGCTCTGGTCTTTTTTCCTTGCATTAGGGAACCCATGTGCGAAATGAATATGGCAGAAGGAGGTGTTGCATAGTTACCTGCACTAAGTAAAAACAGCCCTAAAACTCCACGTAATTTTCATAGGCTTTAGAGCAAAACAATATAGTAATGGCTGTCTAAGTGTGTTCGTTCATGTGTATTTAATTTCTTGAGTGTTTGAGTATAATGCACGTATTATATTGAAATATGTTATCCCAATTCTGGAGAATAGCTATAAAGGCTAATGAAATATTACACTTCTTTCAAGTCATAGCAAAAATATCCAAATATTTTGCCCTATAAAATGATACCAAATTTTAGCCATGAAGCCATTACTTGTAAAATTGTATGTCTTTGTGGCAACTGAAGATTTTTTTTATTATTATTTACCTGCTTTTAGTTGAAAAAAATGTAAAGAATTAAGCCAATCCTAAATTTCAATAGTTAAGCCAAATAATTTATACTTGCGAAGTGACTGCAATTCAGATATGAAACAGTAGGCAAAGAGTTAGTTACTTTATTAATATTTATTTCCTCCTTGTTAAGCATCTTCTCCTATCTTGGATACAAAGCTATTCAGTGACCAATTTAAAAATTGAAATATTTATATGATGCACATTTTTAACTATGCTTTCTCTTCTCTAATTTATAAATACAATAAAATAGCTGTCAAGTATATATGTACTCTAGAATTGACTACTGCAGAGAGTACAAGCTTATGATTTTCTTTTGGAAAATATGAACATTTTTATAGTACAAATAAGTGGTATAATCATCAAGAATATATGTATGTATATGCATGACTGGGACATTGTGCTGTGCACCAGAAATTGACATTGTAACTGACTATACTTCAATTAAAAAAAAAAAAAGAATTGCTTGCAGCAGAAGGAATATAATATCTTTTAAAACATTATATCTTTCTTCTCTGAAATGGCATAAGATAAAAAAGAGAATGAACAGTTTAAGTAGATTTTTAAATTTTTGCTTTATGGTTGAGCTAGCTAGATGAATTTTCAGTGATACTGGACAGTCATGAGAAATTTAGATACTTTATTTCTAAACATCCTGTTTTTCTCCTGGGAAAATATGCAAGTGCACTTTGTTGATTTTATCTTCCTAAAACGTGTTTGGACAGATTCACAAAGATTTAGTTACCTCCTTAATAGAATTTACTTTGCTTGACATTTAGATCTCTTTTAGATTGAAGTAGTTAATGATCTAAGTATAACTTATTTTTACACTATTAAAATTATGGAAACTGTCTCAATGTTGAGGATTCTTTTAAAATCCTGTGTTTTCTCACCTCTTTACAAGATGAATAAACTATTGGTACTTTCTACCAGACAGAAAAATTAGTAAAGAAGTTTTCTTAAAACTCGATACAGAAAAGCCAAAAATGCTTTCCTTTGGTAATTCATAACGTCATTTTTTTTTAACATAATGTGATATCCTGGGAAAAATCTCTTAACCTCTTCTGATCTTGGGTGAGCCTCTCAGAGCAAAAAAAACCCACTGTGATTCCTCTTTATATTTCAATTTTGGATCTAGATGCACCTTTTGTGAATCTTCAACTGTGATTTTTCTCTGTTTTCCCTTTATTCCTTCCTATCTCATTCCAGAATATATATATATTAGCAGTCATCTACACACCAGCTATCCTTCAGAGATTCATTGTCTCATTTTCTACCATTTCCACTACTTTTGACCCCTCAAAATGTCCTGTTCTCATTCTTGACCCTATTTCTTTTTTAAATTTATGCACACCTCAAGTTAAATTTTTATTCAAACTTGTTCTTTAATTGTTTAACTTCTTAGAAGATGGTGACACATTATTTTTCCCATTTTGATCATAATTCCTTGCAATTTACTTCTGAATCTGAGACAGGAAGGGGGCAGGGCACAGCCATTCAAAGAATGCTACAGCAATTAACATCAAAATGGTAAAAGATTCAACCCCCAGTAGGCCTTGAGGCTCAAGATGGTGGGAGATTTGACTTCTAGCAGATCTTGAGCTTCATTATATGCTCACTGTAATATATTAACATGGTGAATAACATGCTCACAGGCCCATGACAGTCCCAAGTCTAGCCACAAAAGGTCAGAGTGGAAAATGGCCAACTTCCTGGGAATCCCAGCCCCTTCCCCAGACTAGTTATACTGTTACTTACACTTATTAGCATATACAGCCACTGAGACCATAAAAACTGGCAACCTGGTGCCTCACTGTGGCTACCTCTCTCTCTCTCTCCTTGTTTGGAGACTACCCACTCTCTGTCTATGGAGTGTGTACCT
This sequence comes from Camelus bactrianus, assembly GCF_048773025.1. Classification (NCBI taxonomy): domain Eukaryota; kingdom Metazoa; phylum Chordata; class Mammalia; order Artiodactyla; family Camelidae; genus Camelus; species Camelus bactrianus. The sequence continues at coordinate 40,979,815 of NC_133540.1, forward strand.
ACTTTTAATCTGAGCACCCAACCCCCATACCTCATGGCCTTTCTCTTGCCTTTCAATGTATCTGTCTGAATAAATCTACCTTTACTCAACTGTGGCTCGCTTTTGAATTCTTTCCTGCATGAAGCCAAGGACCCACACTTGGTGGGGCATGTCCCAGGAGCTCAACCAAAGCCTGGGACACGGCCCTCCTCATGCTCCACATCTGTTTCCCTTGCATCAAATCCACAGTGTTAATTAAATTATACTTCCTTAGATCCCATGCATCTCATAAATCCCTCATTTTCTTTGACATTCACAGTATTTAAAAGTGAAAAAAATCAATTACATCTTCAACTTACAATGTTTTTTTTTTTCTTTTTCACTTTCTTAAAACTAGAAAGTCTAGATTACCTTCAGTCCTTAGCTGCTTTTCCCCTCCTCCCTCCTTCACTTCTCTCTGTTCTTCCTCTTTTTCTTTTAACTTTATAGTCTCTCCCCATTATCTTTATGGCCTTTTGCCTTTATGAGTGTAACTCTCACATCTACAGCTCCAGAGCTGAATTGTTTTCTGATCTCTAGTCCCATAAACATCTACACAACATTTAGTTTACAATCCTGCCATCATCTTAGAATCCTATTAAATTTAAGCTAATCATTTTTCCTCCATCATCTCTTTCCTCTTTCCCTCTGTTTCCTTGTCACCCTTTTCCCCATTTCTACCCTTGCTCACTTATTTCTCTTTATTATTCCTTTTCCATATCTTTCTCTTTCTTCTTTGTCTTGAGATATTTCCTTTTTCTCTCACTTTTTGTTCTTTCCCTTTATCTGTTAATAGCATCATGTTTATTTCTTATTGTTTGGGTTCAAACAATTGGAGTTAGTATATTTTTTCTTGTGCGAATCAATGGGCATTAAATATTAAAGTCAACATTTAACTCCTAAGACCACCACTCAATGAGGCAGGTATTATTACTCCTTGTTTTATATTATAAAAAAAAAATAGAGGCTCAGACTGGTTATTCACCTACACTTTCCCCAAAATAGTCCCTGGGTTCATGTGATTTCATCATTGACAAATCTCTAGTGGCTTCTCTATGATTATAAAATCCAGGCTTCTTATTCTGCTATTGAATGCTTTCTACTATGAGACTCCTATATAATTCTCTGTTTAATTTTCCTTGGGATTCTCATCATGAGAACCCAGTACCTGCCCACAGCCTCCAAAGGAACTTTCATTTTTACCCAAATCATTGTCCAATTAATGGAAAACAACATCATAAACAAAATCAACAATAAATGTTCACTTTTTTCCAGGTTGTTATGGCTTTTGATAATGAGTTATTCTTTCTACTTATGTCAGCCAAATGCTTCAGTAGGAGCCAGGCCATCATGTCTCTTTTCCAGCAAGTCTTCTTCCACTACCAGTTGCCCAAGCAGAAATATTGAGAACATTGTTATGAAGATTATTATTTATATTTTGTATAAGTTAGCAGTTGGAAAGATGTGACATGCCTTTGTAGATGACGTGTAAGCTTTTAGTTGTGTAATTCTTGGATAGTGATTGGTATTTGAAAGTCATCAGATAGTATGAACTTTTGAAAGCCTGGTGGTGTATGGGATGACTTAAAGACTGTAATCCAGTTTATTACTATTTCCTTAGGCTAGGACTTTGGTTTCTTGTTCAATATATTGTTTCTGACACTAAATCATGAAAATAGTCTCAGACATTATTACATAGCATATAATATAAGCTATTTTCATATATACCATAATTTTCCTTTCAAAAATTTATAATCTACTTACTCATCCATCTTTTTCCCCTAATCCCTGGCAACCATGGATCTTTTCATTCTCCACAGTTTTATCCTTTTAAGAATTCATATAATTGAAATCATATAATAGGTAGCCTTTTTTAGATAGAATTTTCTCACTTAGTAATATACATTTATACTTCCTCTATGTTTTTCATGTTTGATAGCTGATTTTTTTTTTTAGTGCTGAGTAATATCTCATTGTTTGGAGGTACCACAGTTTATTTATCCATTTGCCTACTGAAGATGTGACATCTTGGTTGTCTCCAAGTTTTGTCAATTATGAATAAAGCTGCTATAAACATCCATGTGCTGATTTTTGGGTGGATGTAGGTTTTCAACTCTTTGGGTAAATACGAAGGATGCACTTGGTGGATCACATAGTAAAAATATGTTTAATTTTCTAAAAAACTTCCAAATTGTTTTTCAAAGTGGCTATAACATTTCTCATTGCTACCAGGAAAGAATGAGAGTTACTGTTGCTTCACATCCTCACCAGCTTTTGATGTGTCAGTGTTTTGAATATCGGGTGTTCTAAATGTTATGTAATGGTACCTCACTATTGTTTTACTTTTTAATTCTCTAATAACACATGACAGTGAACACTTCTTGATATGCTCATTTGCCATCTATATATCTTCTTTTGTGAGTTGTCTGTTCTGATATTTTGCCCATTTTTTAATTGGGTAGTCCATTTTCTAATTGTTGACTTTTAAGAATTCTTTATATGTTTTAGATAACAGTTGTTTATCAGATATGTGTTTGGCAAATATTTTCTGCTAATGGTATGTCTTCTTATTCTCTCTACATTGCCTGTTGCATAGCCTAAGTTTTTAATTTTAATGAAATTCAACTCATCAATTCTTTTTTCTATGGAATGTGCCTCTGGTGCTATATCTAAAATGTAATTACCATACACAAGGTCAAGTAGATTTTTTCCTATGTTATCTTATGAAATTTTACCGTTTTGCATTTTACATTTTGGTATGTTGCATTTTTGGAAGTTTTTATGAAGGATATTAGGTCTGTGTCTAGATTCTTTCTTTTTTTTTAATTTTTATTTTTTGCACATAGATGTCCAGTTGTCCCAGGAGCATTTGTTGAAAAGACTATCTTTTCTCCATTATATTGCCTTTGCTTTGTTAGGATCTATGTCTGGACTCTATTCTGTTCCATTTATCTCTTTGACTAGTGTTTTACCAATATCACATTGTCTTGATTAGTACGGCTTTATAATCTCAAAGTCAGGTAGTGTCAGTTCTCTGACTTTGTTGTTTTGCTTCAATATTGTGGTGGCTATTCTGTTTCTTCTGTCTCTCTATATAAACTTTAGAATCAGTTTGTCAATACCCAATGATAAATTTCTTGGGATGTTAATGGAGATTGCACTGAATCTGTACATCAAGTTAGGAACAACTGCCATCTTGACAATATTGGCTCTTCCTATTCCTGAACGTGGAATAGCTCCTCATGCATTCAGTCCTTTGATTTATTTTATCTGTATTTGTAATTTTTATCATACAGATCTTATAAAATATTTTAATAGATTTATACATTGGTGTTTTGGGGGGTACTAACGTGAACAACAGTATTATGCTTTTCATTTCAAATTCCACATGTTCATTGCTGGATTCTGCACTTTTTACTAATAGGATTTCCATATAGTTCTTTTTTTCATACTATCCAATAATATAATAATTTTAAAGTTATCTGAAAACTCCTCTATCTGAACCCTTTTTTGAATCTGTTTTAAAATGTGTTGATTTCCAGGCCTTTAGTCTACTGTTTTTATCCTCGCTGATACCTGGCTGTTTTTATAGATTCTATATGTTGTGTATAAAAAATATGAGCAAGAATGATAGTAACTTTCCTCAGACAGAGTGAAATTTTGCCTCTCACAAGTTGTTGGAGGTAGAATCAATCTAAGACCACTTAATCTAGTTTTGATAATGGAGATGATTTTAAGATGTGCCTCTTCCTTTCTTATGAAAGCTGCATTGCTTCTGATTTACCCTAACCCCAAAAGTGTAGCCTGCTCTTGTTCTAATCTAGACTCTATTTTGTTCACTAGCTTCCACACAAGTTTCAATTTTCACTCCTTAGTTTGTCAGCCTTTCAGCAACCTTTTCAAAATCACCAGACACTCCAAGGGGAAGAATGGTCCTAATTGCCACATAATCCTTCACTGCTTTGTTATCGCTTGAATTTGTTCATGTAGATTTACTTTTAAAAAGCATTTTGTTCATCTTTTACAGTTGTCCTTGTTGAGAAGGTTGGTATGAATTATCTAGAATACCATTATCATCAGTAGATACATGTTATTCTTTCATTCTTTTTTTTTTTAATCCATTAGCCTGTGATACCTTAAAGGAAGAATTCTTTATATCACACTTTTCTTTATGTATTTTTAGGTTGTAATTTCTTTACCATTCTCCTGAGTGCTGTGAACACAAATTATGAGCTCTCTGCAAATGATTAAAACACACACACAATTTAATCTGTTATTCCCAGATGTTTCAAAAGAACATATGACAATTTTCACTTCTTTAGAGAAGTGTATATTAGTTAGAGGGAGGACACAAATATCGGCAAAAAGAGGATAATATCAAACTGTCCCAATTCCTCTAAAACAATATAATCATATTTAAAAAAATCAACTTTAGTAAATATGTTATATGGTTTCCTCAAATGCTATTGGAAAAAGAACAGTTTTTTCTGAAGAATAAAGGAAACATATTTTGGCTATGAATGATAGTTTTATCTTTTATATATTTCTTTGATTATGCCCTATTTCACTTATTTTTTAAACTCCAAGTTTTACACCAAAAATAAATGTAAGGACATTTAAATTAACTAAAATAAAATGACAGTAATCATCCTAAAACATTAAGAAGGAAATTGATGTAAAAGTAAAGTATATAAAATATATCAAAGCCAAAAGAAATTTAGGAATTAAATTCTAATAGGATAGGCAGTTGGTTTTAATTATGTTTGATAAGTCACAACACATATCATTAGTAGAAGATGAATTAAACACCTGGACTCATAAAAATACCTGTTTATGTGTTTGAATGTGTACATAGGTAATATCCAAACTTTTTATCCTCCAGTACACTACAATGGAACTAAACAAAAAAGATAACATATCCCTTCATTCAGAAAACAAAACAAAACAAAACAGCCCTTTATGCTTAACTTAAAACATACTTATAACCCCATGAGTGCTGGCTGGATATCTGCTATGAGTATCTATTTTCATATTGTAATTTTTCAGCCAATTCAAAATTTATATGAGAGTAATGTCTTATTTTTAATTACTAATTGAATTGTGTAATTTTGCTTATTTATATTGACTCTAAAGTATTCAAAAGGAGTTTTAAGTATTGAGTTCTAAGACATTGAAATATCATCATATTTGCATGCTTAATATGTAGGTTTCAAATTAAATGAGAAATAAGGGACATCAGGTTAAGGTGGTATATTAGATTTCACTTTAAAATACCTTGTATTTTTGAAAAAAAGATATCATGTTGGATCCAAATGTTAAAGAGATTGCCCAACTGGGGATATACATATCAATGCCCATTAAAAAACAAAAATTCAAACTGTGAATGAAACTGAACTCTACTTCATTCTGGCAGTAGCAGAGTCATGGTTGGATTGTGGCATATGGCTCACCTCTGAAAAATAATAACTGATGTGAAGTTAATTCTTCCATCTCACAAAGAAAGTAAAATAAAGCATCTGCTCCACAACTGAATGTCTGGGAGTTATGGCTTTGTAAAGTGGGAAGAAAAAGATGCATTACATAGTGTGGTAGATAGGAACTAAGTTTTCCCTATAACTGGCTACACAGCTGAAGTGATAAGTTATCTAGGATTGCTGAGGAGTAAGAATCATAAAACATTATTATAATATCTGTGTCTGGACTGGGGAAAGGGGGACCTAATGGGATAGAGTAAACAATCTAACTATCAAACATAAAGAAATAATAAGAAAAAATAAAATTTCAGGTCACATACCTATGTAAGTTTTATACACGCACATACACACGTATCAGAGAATCGAGTATTCCTGTCTATAGTATTAAATATGATAGGAGAACTCACATTTTTATGTAAATGTCTGATATTGCATCAATATTACTAAGCAATGCAAAAAAAAATAAAATATATCTGAATGCTTAGAGTAAAACTGACAGTAGAAGCAGACAATGGATGATCCAGATATTGGACTTAAAAGTAATTTAAAATAACTACAATTAGTATGTTCAAGAAAATCAGGAAAAGATGGGCAAAATAGATGACAGGATGGATAGTATCAACTGAGCACTAGACTAGAAAAAGAATCAAGTTCATTCTAGAAATGAAAATAAATACATTAACTAAAATTAAGAATTTGGTACATGAGTTTAACAGTAGATTCCATACACTATAAGAAAGAAAAGTTGAAAAGGAAGACAAACTAAAAGCAGAGTAGAAAAAACAATTAAAAAAAAATGTAGAATGGGGCATGAGACCTAGGAGATGCCAATCAGTAAAGCAATCTCTAAGCAACAGTGACTACTTGGCTGCTAAGCTGGTTTGTCACAATTCCATAGATTCAGCCACTACAGAAACAATGATCCCATATGCATTTATACAGTTTATTACTTAAACAGATAGCATATACAAGATCAGCATGTTATCAGCTCCTCATGTCTGTTAAATGGCTCTAAAGTGAGGGAGCCAGAGGACAGATGGCACAAAGAGTGGGTTGCTGTGTAATAGAGAACAAATTCTAAGCTGTAGCTGTACCCAAATGGGTTTAAAATGTAAAAATCCAGTGCCTCCATCCATGAAGGTAGATGGTTAGCTGCCATGTGGCAGCCTCTTGCAAGATAGGGAACATCCTGAAAACGAATAAGCTAGTTGAGAAATGGCTTTGTGACAGCTCCTCACAAGACTATCTATCCTTCTGTATTCCAGTTGAGGATCATATCATGTTCTGCCAAGACCTGGATCAGACTGTGACTGAGCTTTCCTTCGGTATCTAGTGTGGAACTTGCAGTTTCCAGAAAGCCATGAGGGAGCCGTCCCTCCTCATAGCACACAAAGAAAAGTTCTTACACACATGGAAATGAAGTTCCAGGGAGAGAGGATACAGATAACAAAGAAGAAGCAATACAGTGTGTGTTATTAATTGAGAATTTTCCAGAGCCGTTGTAAGTTATCAATCAACAAGGGAAGAAATTCTATGAATTACAAACAGGAAAAGACACATAGGAAAGCACAACTAAATTTATTCTAGTTAAATTGATGCAAACCAAATATGAAGAGAAAATATTAATAGCAGCCAGAGGAAAAGACATGTTTCCTTCAGAAAGCACCTGTAAAACTGACAGTGAATGTCATAAAAAAATGTAAGTCAGAAGACAATCAAATGCCGATATCTTAGAAAGCCATAACTGCCAATGTAGAGGTCTATTCCAGGTATTTTTTAAAAAATATATAACTTTAAATAAAATAAATGTACAGAGATTTTATTACTGTACCTGTGTAATAAATTTTTTATTTGAAATCTAGGGGGCATTATTCAGGCATTAGGAAGTTGATACCACAAAGCAACATAGAAATACAAGAAGGAACAGAAAGCAATGAAAAGGGTAAGTACACGTGCTCTTATGTTGGGTATACATTGCATTATACATTATGTTGACTATAATGTAATACATGTAGAAGCAAAATGCATGATAACAATAATAAAATAGGCCATCTAAAGTTCTAGCATTTTCAGGAATTCAGCAAAGTAAATATTTATCCTAAATAGTGTGTTAAAAATTATAACATGCCTGGTAACCACCAAAATAATAATAAAAATGTATAATTAAGATAACATTAAGGAAAGATGGGATTACAAAAATGAGTAGGTAATTATAAAACAGAAACTATAAAGGAGAAAATAAATGATCTGGCATAAGCAAATTACAGGGAAAAAAGTCCAATTATAAATGTTGGAAATAAAAATAAGATGCAGGTGAAAGCATAAATCCTTTAGTGTATAGTGGGGAAAAAAAATTTGCAATGGAAGATAGATTCCAAACCACTGCACTGAGAAATAATAAGTAAATGAAAGAGATAATAAAATGACTTGATTGAACATATAGCAGTTGCAAAATACTAAAATGAAGGAATTGGCAAAGAAATATTTGATTACTCAATAGTTAAAAATTATTCAAAAGTGGAAAAACTGTGTCCATATATATGTATATAAATATATATATGTTTATATATGTAGCTGTATGCCTATTGTGCTAAGAAGTATAAATAAATATGAACTATTTGTGGACATGTAATAATTTACATCCACCATATGAATTATAGGTAAAATAAAATCTTTACCAGAGAGAAGATAGCAATTAAAATGAATGAATAAAATGTCTCATAAATATCAATTAAAAACTGGTAGAAATAAAATAAATTACATTCAACATGAAAATAAAATAACATACTTACATTATTTGCCATAATAAAAGAAAACAAATTATTGCAATTTGTTATTTTAGGATACATTTGACTGTAATTTCACAGATATTAAACATATAAAAGCATGTCAGAATAAACTGAATATAATAACGAAAATTCATATATTTATAGTATGAACTTCTACACATAGCAGTATAAAAACATGCATATGAATGGTACCTGTCAAACTTCAGACTTTTCAAATTTCTTTTTTCCATCTAATATCCCTAATAGATGGAGAAAAGAAACTTGAAATATGTCAGACAGACATACATAGAGAAACATTTCAATTTATCTTTAGTTTTTGTTAGATGCAAATAAAACAAAATATTAATATTGGGCATTTCTTAGTCCCTCATATTTTCTTTATGCTATAAATAGTTCATAATAAAATATTTTAAAATAAATATTTTCATAGAATTTAGTTTTTTCCTATTGATTGTACAGTATATCATTATTGACATGTAATTGAAATGTTCTATATTAAATATCCACACTGAATGATATTCCAATTCCAGAAGACTAACATATGAAAAAAATATGCTTAGAATCTTAGAAGTTTAACAGCTCACTAATTTGACTGCATTTGCAATAGTCACAATGGATGAGGGCTTTCTAGCTTAATAGGAATTAACGAATAATTTATTGCTTTTCACATGAAGGTGTTTTCCACTGAGGAATATTTATTTGTTTCACTCTTATGTCAGCTGTCTCTGAAGAAATATTTCTATCTTATCTCCCAATAATAGCTTATATTTGCACAATGTAATCAACATCCTACTTCCTCATTTTGTTGTATGAATCGAAAAGCTTAGCATTCTTAATTCAGTTCTGGAATTTGTTTATCTTAGTGAAAAAAAAATCAATCATTGAGCAACTCCTTGGAGTCACCTATGGCTTTACAGGTAAACATTATTAACTAATAAATGATTCCACAAGTGTACCAACAGATAGGGGGAGTCCTTGACCTGTTAAACATAGCTATGGGATTCCTCAGATAATGTATTCCACCGGTAGCAGCCCCAGGTAAATTCAAGAGACTAATTTGGTTCCTCTTCAAATTGCATTCAATCAATGACTCAGTCCATTTGGAAAATCAATATCCACAACTATCACCTTTGAAGTACCACATTATTCAGCAAAACCTAATTATCATAAATACTTGCTCTATTACAACAGCTCTCCAGTATTGTGTTAAAATTATGAAATAAGATTGTCCTGACATTTATAGTAAGTGAATCTGTAACAGCAACAGGAAATTAGCTTTCCATACTATAATATGGTATTACATTTTTGTATTGTGATTCTTTTTCTAGTTTGGAAATTTGTTCAAAATTAATCTGGAACTGTACTAATCATCAACTCTGTTAACTTTCTGAATTCATAAAAAAAATGATGGAAAGAAGCACTGAAAAATCTCTTCACTGGTCTTAAAAAGCACTAAGAAACAGCAACAAATTAAAAACTAATTTAAAGTAAAATTACATACATGGCTTCTTTTAAGAAAAATCCTCTCAAATCCAAATGGAATAAGCTTGCATCAAAGAACTGAATAAACTGGAAAACAGAACTTTATGAAGTAAAAAAGAATCAATTACTATTGTATATAATCCTCTAAATATACTTTCAGCTGCAAACACTTCAAGAGCCTGTGTGCTATTGCTGATTCCAGTAAATATGCCCAGGGTGGATCAGAGGAGCTCTGGGCTCTCTGAAGCACATAGGAGTTACTGTCTGAAGATGACTTTGCTTCAGTACAGTCAATGTAGTATAGAGACTGATTCAGAACTGAGGAAACCGCCCTGAAGATTACTAGTAATATGATTTACCCTGACTGGAGAGTTCAGTATATTTTACATAAGAAGCATAGCAGAAATGAGAGAGTAGCTGAAGGGGGGTGGATCCAAAGATATTTGCTTTCTTGATGTTGCTGCTTTTTAATTGGATTTTTATATATCTTATATGGCATATTTGTATCCTGATGGAAATGATCCCAACGCACAGAAACACACAAACAACCCCCCCCCCCAAATCCCCAAGATTCAGGGGAGAAAAACAGTGTGCAGTAAAAGATTAACTTTGAGCAAAGAAGGTTTGCCCCTTTGCCTCCAGTTCCTGGGAGGGAACCTCTTAGCCCATGGAAGGTCCTGCCCAATGGAATGTTTTTGCTTACCTGGAGATTTTGGACCATAACAGGTAATCTATGCTAGCAATGCGAATTATGGAGGGAGCTTAGGACACATGATGTCAGCATGACCTCTGAGGGATTGGAGAGTAAGATCAGTCATGTGGACCGTTAATCATGTCTGTGTGATCAAATCCCAATAAAAACTATGAACACAAGACTCTGGGGAGATTCCCTGGTTGTCAGTACTTCTTGTAACATTGTTACACATCATTGATTAGAGAAATGAGCACCGGTCACACAAGTCCACTGGGACAAGACAAATGGAAGCTTTGCAACTGATCTTTTCTGTACCTGCTATATGTACCTCTTCCCTTTGCTGATTTTCATCTGTATTCCTTCACTGTGATAAACCATAAGCATGAGTATAACAACTTCTCTGAGTTCAACAGAAAATTATTGAGCCTGAGGGGAGCCTGGAGGATCTCCAGAATGAGTAGTCCAGCTCCTGGCAAGAAATCATTTTGTGATTTTTTCAGGCCCAATCATGGGCAAAGTCTTACCTGGCAGGCCTCAAGGGGAAAAACTGTTCTGTCGTCACCAGACTTGATGCACAGCCAATGCATTGTAGTCTCTGAAGAAAGTTATAGTCAGGGACTCAGGGCCCTCTGGCTGACATCCTCTTATGTATATATATCTGCATTCCCAGCCCAGGCACCTCCATTTGGAAGTTTTCTTACAGGGAAATCTTGAAGACACCTCTCCCCACTCCGACTCAGTACCTAGTTCTTTTCTACTCCTAGCCCTCCCCCTTTTGCCTTCTGCTAGCCCCCAGGTTATTAAAACTACAAGAGCCTTTTCTTCAGAGCTCCCTCAGCATCGATACAACCCCATACCTGTGCTGATCCAACCCTCCACTGGCACTTCATCCCATGGGTGGAATTGAAACAGGGGGGAATTGGTCCTGGCTCCTGGTTTAGCCTTAACTATCACAGTAAGTGATTAAAGTTTTGATGGTTACTTCCATTTTGGCTTGTTGCTTTAATTGGCTACTGTGACACTTGACAGCTCTCTTCAGCTCAGCTAAGCTCTTGACCCTAGTCAGTGACCAGAACTCTGGGGGCTATAGGCAGAGAACTGGGCTGGCTAAAATTAACCAAGTGGTTGGAGATTACGACATCTTGGAACTCACTGTGAGTGAACACTATGATGGCTGCTCTTTGAAGAACCTAGGGGTAATATTGCTAATTTTGACTGTGTTAATTCTTACTTTCTAAATGTTATCAGCCTTTTTCTTTTTCTTTTTTTCCTGTGTCATCTAAGTCTTCCAGTACTATGTTAAATAAAATATACCTTAGCAGAAGTTTTTTAATAAGATCACTTCTAAACTTTCACCATTAAATAGACCTATTGTCTGTTACAGGGTTTTGAGTCTTCACATTGGTCTAGGATGTTTCTTTTACTGCCAGCTTCATGAGGGATTTCTTTAGAGGGAAATTTTTGAATTTTATTTAATGCCTTTTTAGCCTTTATTAATAGATCACATAATTTATACTCTTTACTTATAAATATAAACGCATTTTCTAGTTTTGAACCCTGCTTTCATTCTGTAGTAATAATACATTTTCCTCTTACTGCTAGATTTTTCCTTGCTAATAATTCATTTAGGATTTTCTTTGTACATTCATATTTAGCTTTTCCTATAGTTTTATTTTTCTGTTGTCTTTGCCATGACTTTGTATCAAAATTAGACTAACCCCACAAAATTAACACGAAATCTTTCCTACTGTTCCCATTCTCCAGCATAATTTACATAACTTTGAAAGTATCTATTATTAATGCTTTGTTTTAAGTCAGCTGAAAATTCATCAAGACCTAGTGACTATTTTAGGAATGTAAGTTTAAATATATACTTTCCTTTGATATTGGCTTTGTATAGTGTCTTGACTCAGCCTGTTGAGTTATTTTAGGACATAATCCTTTACCTCTACTTTTTCAAAATTGTAAAACTGAGCATAGTGGTACCATCATTATTTTCAAGCTAAAAAAATTGAATTATTTCACATTTATCCATTTTGATGAAAACAGATAAAATATTTAAGAAAAGAGAAACAGGAGAAATCTTTTAGCCTAACATTGCATCTCACCACTTTCATCTTTGTTAACTGTGAGGTTAGTATGATAATCAAACAAGCTATTTGTGGAAAATTTGGAAAAAATTCTTCTTTACATAATATGCATGTTAAGACTTATGTAATGGCTATTATTCCAGTGATACTCCAGGCTTTAAAAAAATTTAAATTATATAAAAGTTACAATCAAAGGAAATCATCAATGAATGTTAGATATAATACTCATGCTCAAAACATTTTAAACATGGTGACTTTGGAAAGCTTCTGCATTCTCCCTTATCCAGTATGTCACGAAGAACTACTGAATTGTATTTTGCTAAGTCTGCATTGCTTCTCTGTGGGTGGAGTAACTACAGTCCAACACTTTGTTATTCATTCTGTTTTTCTGGTAGTTAATACAGTTAACAGGTGGTGATAATTAAAATGCAGAAGTAAAGAGATGCGTATCTCTGCTGAGTCCAAGTCAAGAAGATAATAAAAGATTTAAAAAAAAATTCTTGTCACTACCTGAATTATCTCCACTTCAATTTAAGCTATTTTATTTTTTGTGTCTTCGGCTATACAGATTCAAAACAACAACATTTTTAAAAAATTAAAATTATTTCTTCTTCTTAAATCTTCATATAAAATTTCCCTAAGCTAATCAATTCCAGTTTCTTTATTCCTCAAAGAAAAGTAAATTTTGTATAAGCAAAAAAGACACACTTGGGATGCAGAATGCATAGTTTGTTTTGTTTTGTTTTGATGCTGGCTCTCTATAAAAGCTGTGTGTCTTAGGGTAAGCCGAGTAATTTTTCTGAGTCTTGCTTACCACCTTTGAAAATTAAGACCATTAACACTTAACTCACAATGGTGTGCCTAACTCACAGTGCTGTAGGAAGGATCTAGTTAGGTAACTTCAACCCATTCATTTAACAGATGCTTTTCTGAGTGCCTACTGTATGCTGCTTTAGCTTCTGGGTGAATAGGACACATTCCCTGCTATCATGGAACATACTTTCTATTGGTAAGACATAGTAAATAAAACTAGCCCCTACAGTTAGAAGCTTTATAAAGCTGATTTATACACACACACACACACACACGTATATTTTTTAAATGCTCAATTAAAACTGAAACTGAAATTAACTGATTTTCTTTTTGGCAGGGAGGGTAATTAGGTTTGTTTGTTTGCTTGCTTGTTTATTTAATTAATTTATTTATCTTAATGGAGATACTAGGGGTGAACCTAGGACATCGTGTATGCTAAACATGCATTCTACCTCTGAGCTATACCTTCCTCACCTAACTAATCCTTCTTATGTTGTAGATTTTATCTCTGGTTTTGTTTTTGTGACTAGTAGACTTTTTTCTTCTGTTATACATAAGATAGGATAAAAATTTAAAACAAACATATTTTTGTCTCATAATATACTAAGCTTCACTAGTTAGATACTTAGTGTCAAATAAACTGGGCATGGCATGTAAAAATATTTTAATGTGTTATCTAACTCAGGAAAATTAATATAATTACCTTCCCAAAGTACTGAAAGTTTTTTTTTAAATCAGATTAGAGGGTTAATTTAGATCCAGAAGCTAGAATGAGATATACTCTGATTGGTTTGGCAATGTGTAAATCTCACTTAAGTCTTAAATCAGTGAGTTGTCTGTCCTTCCAACCAATAATAACAAGCCTATTTTTTCTGTGGAATGTGTATGAATTATGGAACTAAAATAAAAACTAAAAATGAATAAAGAAAACCATTGAAGAAAACCATTTCACTCCACTAAAAGCTCTAAACTGCTTATGTATCAATAAAGGAAACAGACAGAGAATAAAGACTATAGTAGAGTTACAGGATATGAATAAGACACAATTCCCCAATATTCTTTTTAAAGTGGAGTCAGAATTGAACAAAATACATAAGCTAGGTCAGAGGTCAGTAGACAATTTTGTGAAGAAACAGATAGTGAATGCTTTTAGGCTTTGAGCATCATCTAAGCTCTGTTGCAACTACTCAACAGTACTAGCCCTTGTAGGAAGGAGTAGCCAAAGACAGTAAGTAAAAGAATGGGTGTGGTTGTGTTCCAGTGTAACTTCATTTACAAAAAAAAAAAAAAAAAAGCAACTGACCCTTGGTTTATAGTTTGGTGAACTCTGATTTAGGTGATATATAACATAAAATCCTGAAAATAACTTTTTATTTTTGTAATGTTAGTTTTTATATTTTTCAATGTTAGTTTTAACTCTGTTTTAATTTAGGATCTACCAAATGTAAGTTTTTTGGCAATAATAGATTCCAGAAGGTAGTAATATTCAACATATCTTTTTTAGCTTTAAATTATCAAAATTTGCATTTAGAGTTTTAAAATGCTAGGTAATACTGTTTTTTTCTTCTCCAGTTTCATTGAAATATAATTGCCATCTAACATTGTATTAGTTTAAGATTATAACATCATAATTTGATATATGTATATATGGTGAAATGATTGGAACTAAGGTTAGTTACATCTATCACCTGACACAGATTTTTATTTTGTCAAAAATTTAATGTATAAAACTTTTCTGCTCTTTTTCTTCAAAGAATTTAAACTAAACTTAAGGCCTAAAACTTAAGGTCAGTTATTTAGAAAGTTATTTGTGGACCCCAATCACAGATTCAGATACATGACCCATGGCCATTAAACTTCAAATCAGAGTATGTCGGTTGACAGAAGATTGACCACTCAAAAGGAGCAAGTGGCCTTTGGTTATTTGTTGAGTTTCCAAAAATATTATAGCAAAGAAGAATTCAGATGAGGTCAGGTTGACAGTTCTAAATATTCATTTGTAGGTTTAATTTAAAATTATAAAATTGAAAAAAGGAAGATGTTTTGAAATAAAATTGTTTTTAATAAGATACTTTATACTTATTACTATTATCCATTGTATTTAACTTCATATTTATGTCATTATCAATAAACAGAAGGAACTGACAGGTAAAGAACTGGAAAGAATATTTTCAAGGCAGAAGGCAGAATAGGAACAAAGTTAACATATAGCACAGTATGGAGGGGGCTGAGGGCAGTGTTTGTTAATGAAGTTTCAATAGAGAGACATGAGGGGATGACAGATGAGACTTGCCATGGAAGGTCAAAAAACTTAGATTTTTGTCTTGAAGCCAAACTTTAAGGAAAGTGACACTATCTGATTTACATTATGCATGGATCCCCTAGGAAGGAAATGGAATGTGAATTTTAACTGAACAAATCTGGAGAAAGGCAGAAGAGGAAAGAAGTTTAAAAAGGGTTTTAGAAGAAAGATAATGCAGATCTGAGCTAGGATAATAGAGAAGGGAATGGCTAAGAGAATACGGAATCAATGACTACTTAAAACACATAACACGCAAACCATGCGTGGACAGTGGGAAGCTGGGATAAAGAAAGACATCCTGGATCCAAAATCTAGACCAAAAAAACAAGAGCAAATCATTATCAGTGAATGTGTTATGAATCCAATATTAGGGAATGCTATCTGAGTAATATGAGTGTAATTACATGGAATAACTGAAAAAACTATTTGATACCAACCACATCAGTTAAGTCATATGGTTACATTTATCACCATTTCAGGATGATTTTAATTACTACCCAATATCCCTTACAAGTTGACATTCCTGAATCATTTGAACTGTTTACCTATAACCTATAGACTGCTTTACATTTTAGTATCGTAAATAATGCTACAATAAATTTTCATATATGTAAGGCTTTTAAATTATTTTCATTATTTCTCTAGGAAAAAGGCACACTTGTAGCATTGCCACAACAGAAGTATTAATGAGTTTAAAGCTATAACTTCATAATGGGAGATCACTTTCCAGTTTCTGTTGGTCCCAGCAATATATCACATGTCCATTTCTTTTCACTAATTTTTACAACTGAAAAAAGACAAAAGTTTCTTGTTGAAAAGCTAGTATGTCAATCAGTTTAAAGTATTATTTTGTATTTTATGATGAAAAAATTAAATACACTTATTTTTAAATTCTGATTATGTGAATCATTAAAGGATATTCTCTTTTAGTTGTTAGGTATTATATTCTCACTTGTAGGAGTTCTTTATTTTTTAGTTTAATTTTATTTTTTACAACTTTTAAAGTTTATTTTAGAAAATATGAATAATGCAGAGAATTATTAGGTAAAAAAATTAAAAAATATCAGTATTTCCACTACCCAGAAATAATCACTGTTACATTGTGGATGTGTATTATTTCTATGTCTATAATATGTTTGTATATACTACATGTAAAATAATTTTAATAGAATTATGTTATGTTATACATAAGTTTTGTAGCCTTATTTACTCATAAAACAATGTTACAGATTTCCTCATGTCACCAAATATTCTTTTTTTGGAGGGAACTTAAACTTATTTTTGGTTATTACTGTAAATTTTCTGACAGTTGCTTTACATAATTTTTATTGTAGTATAGTTGATTTATAATGTTATATTAGTTTCAGGTGTACAACACAGTTATTCAGTATTTTTATAGATTATACTCCATTTAAAGTTATTACAAAATAATGGCTATATTTCCCAGTGCTGTACAATATATCTTTGTTGCTTGTAGGAGTTCTTAAATTAATAATATTTAACAGACTTGTCATATCATCGTATCTGTAATGTCTTTGCTGATTCTTAGAGTATCTTTTTAACATATTGTATTTTTAATAGTTGTAACTTGGATATAAATTCTTAGAAGGAAGCAGATAAAAGGTACAACTATTGGCATATTATTAATTTGCTGATAGAATCTAGCTATAGACTTTCTCAGCTTTCAGGGATGGAACGATCCTTGAATAAAGTGAGAAGAAAAAGCTAATAGACTATTGGGACTTTGCATTAAGAAATAAAAATATTATGAACAAATGGAAGAAATAAAGAAGCAAATTCCAGTCAGAAGGAAACTCATAAATTGTTGTATATGCATATGATATCTAAAGAGTGTCAAAGCATGAATACAGCCAACTCAGGGGAATACATTTAAATAGGAAAACAGCCATGTTATAGAAGTCTTGTAAGTAAACTCAAAAGAGGTTATAATAATGAAATAAGACAATTTTTTACAGAGAAATTATTTGAAAAAGAGATGTTTTATATAAATTTAAGCCTTCAGAAACTAGAAGCAAGTAAACAAATCAAATGATCATGTGTATCTGATGTGTGGACAGTGATAATTTTCTATTATTTGCTCTAATACTGAATAATCCTGACAGTTGTATTTGTAGGCTCATCTAAGACTTTCAAATATGCCTTTAAAAGGAAACTAGTCTTTTGTGAAATGCTCTTTTCACACATCTTTTTAATTCATATTTTTAAGACAAATGAAAAAGATATCTTAACAAATTAGTAATCCTACATCTTAGTTTTCACTCTTACAGACAGATGGATGGGTAGAAACACACCGTTGATCTGAAGTTGTTGGGTGAGTTAATCTAAATACATAATGCAGAAAGGATGACATTCTGCTAGGCACAACTAACAAATCATTTTAATGTCAACCAAGAATGCACAGAATACAATTATGCTTTCACAATATGGTTAAAGAGCTAACAAGATGGAATGTCTACTTTTGGAAAAGTGCACAAGTAATGCTTTGACATAATAGCATTCACAGAAAACTCACAGAATTTTGAAGTTAATGATATTTTTCAACTCATTATTAGTATCAAAGAAATATGGAAAATAATATGATAATCTTTGACCTTTAGTATCAGAAATTTAAGGCATTTACTTTTACAGAAAATACTTAGTTATTAGAAACATTCACCTGTTGAGAAAAACGAGGAAAATATTTCCTTTTTAATTATTCTGTAATCTATAACCAAAGCATATTTGATTAAATTTTCTCATTATTATATTAATATATTGTTGCACATATAGGTTCTACATGTGTATACAATTATAAAAATCTCTTAACTGATAACGTTTTGCTTGAAACTTTGAATGTGCATATATTACTTGAGTGAACAAATAGCATTTATTTACACGCAATTGTAAAATCTGATGAAAGTTCACAAAATCTAGTGAATTAGACAAAGGTATTTGATGAACACAAACACTAAATTTCCCTTGTAGCTTTTTAAATTGATCAAGAGTGCATAAATGTTCCCTTTTCTTCAGGTTCTCACCAACATGTATTATTTCTTGACTTTTTTATAATCATTCTAAATGGCTTGAGGTAATCTCATTGTGGTTTTGATTTGCATTTCCTTGATAATAAATGATGTTGAGCACTTTTTATATGTTTTCTTTTGAAAAATATCTATTCAGATCCCCTGCCCATTTTCAATCAAATTGTTTGTTTGTTTACTTGTTTGTGTTTTTTTGCTGTTGAGGTGTGAGTTCCTTATACATTTTTTTTTACTAACCCCTTATCAGATATATGATTTGCAAATATTTTCTCCCATTCCATAGGTTCCCTTTTCATTTTGTTAATGGTTTCCCTTGCTGTGTAGGAACTTTTCAGTTTAATATAGTCCCTCTTGTTTATTTTTGCTTTTGTTGCTTTTGGTCTTGGTGTCAAATTTAAAAAGTTATTCCAAGACGTATGTCAAGAACTTGCCATCTATATTTTCTTCTAGGAGGTTTCAGGTCTGTATTCAAGTCTTTAATCCATTTTGAGTTAAGCATTTGTAGCTTTTGATGACTCATAAAGTTTGCTATTCCAGCAGTAAGATGGTCGATCAGTTAAGCCACCAAACAAACCTGTAATTACTTTTCTTTTATCTACTAGAAAATTTCAGATAAATATTTCATAATCTCTTGACTCAAGGGAAGTCTTCACTGAAAGTCCATATTACATAAAGTGGTTTCTCTCATTTCTAATCACTTCTTTCCTCTCCTCCACATTGCCATTTCATTTTATTCTAAATATATTCGCTGGCATTTTTTGCAGTATTTACTATAGATATATTTCCTATACAAATACCATTTGAGCTTAATGAACTGTGACTTTATCTTTTCTTGTTTATATTAAATATTGTTTGAATATTCTATGCTTGGAATGATTAACACTCCTCAATATAAATCTGTAATTGTGAAAGTATAAAAATCTTGAAATAAACTTTTATGAGGTGATTTTCTGCTAAAATCAATAACCTGTTATTCTGAAGGAAAAAAAAAAAAAAACCCTTCCTTGCTGCAGATTTAAATTTGTTGCTCAAGGACAGCACCAAGTACAACAGACATTTCATCCCAAACATATTATGGTTTATCTCCCTTTAAACTAGATGCCCAAATCAATAAGGCTCCTTCCTGGGTAGTGCTGCCATACTGTCAAATAGGTTCTGACTTGATGAAAAACTAAAGTGAAAAAAATTCTGCTTGACTCGTCGTGTAGATCAAGATCAGAAAATGTTGTAGTGCTGACATTAGAGCAAGCATTCCCTCGATTGCACAACACTTTCCAGAGACTATGCCCCTTTAAGACCTTTTGGCTTGAAGACAAATCTAAGTAATATATTTTTCACTTATTGCATAATATTTATTTCAACAGCACAAAGGAGTTTCCTTCAAACATTAGGAACAATCTGCATTTCATTTTGGTGCTTGTATCTTATCTCTACACTTCTTTTTGAGTTATTATTTGTGTGATTTTGCTTTCAAAGTGGTTGTTACTACTTTCTCATACGTCTCATATTAACTAGGCTGAAACTAGTTACTCTTAGTTATTTTCTGCTTTGCAGTACAGCAATTTGGATAATTAAATACTATAATCAAAGAGGTGACAGATCATTAGATATGTATCTATTACTGCATATGGTATACCTCTCTATATCTGTCCCTGCATATAGATATCCATAAATGTCTGTATATGAGCTCTCTCTCTCTGTAAGTAACATATATATGATTTTACATACTTTGTTGACAAATTATTACTTTTATAGCATTCAAATCACAGTTGAGGCACTTCTTAAAAAATCGTTTGTTGACAGAAAGATTCAAGTAGAGGAAATAGAAATAACTGAACATAATATAATATGACTATATTGCCATTATGCAGATTGTTCCAGAAAACATAATAATGCTTTATTTGTATCATGCTGTAATTGGCACTTATGCATTCCTTTCTCAGAGAGCCCATTAGAAATGCAATTATGCCAAAAC
Organism: Camelus bactrianus; assembly: GCF_048773025.1. Lineage (NCBI taxonomy): Eukaryota > Metazoa > Chordata > Mammalia > Artiodactyla > Camelidae > Camelus > Camelus bactrianus. The sequence goes on from NC_133540.1 coordinate 41,000,493, forward strand.
ATGATGATGTATTTCAGTTCATGGAATTGAACCTCTGCCTTTGGCAGCAGTCCCATGAGGTAAACACAAGCTCTGTGAACAAAATATTTATCAAAGAAAAAATAAAAAGTGAAAGCTCATTTTACTATTGTATAGTATTTGCTTCTCATCGTAAGCCCACTTAAGAAAAAAGGGCAGGGTGGGTACAGGCTGATACTTCTCCCTAGAAAGTGATCAGTCAGTGACTGATAAGATCATATTAGCAACAGGGGCAGGCTTGTGACATTAACCAGCTTGTGATCTTTTCTGGTCCAGACAATTATTTTGCAATGGAAAGCAAGCAGCAAGCAATGCTATCAGCTGCTGCTCATGGTAAGAAGAGGTTGTGTATTCTGAACTCATTATGATAAGCTATTCTCCTTGTGTTGTTTTAGTGTCAAAGACAATTCCAATGCCACACATTTTGAAACTCTCCATAATTTTAGCTGATTCATTCATGTAAGCCACAACCATAATGATTACAGATGTTAAAGATGGGTATCAGAAAAAAGATTTAGTGACTTTAGTTTCTATAATTAGATGTTGATGAAAGTCAGCCATGTGTTTGTGAGAATATTCCAGAATTCTTATGTCTACCGTACCATAAAGTTTTCTTAAACTTAAAATGTTAAGAAATCACACGTTATTTTACACATTTTGAGGAAAATATAGAGGCTATTATCTTCTTTTAACATGAGGATACAGAGGACACATAGCTAAACTAGAACCCAGGCATATCACAGCACAGGAAGTATAGATTCTGCCTAACCAAACTGTATGTATAAACTGTTTACAATGGAAATACACAGTTTGGGTATTTTCATGTTATGTAGTGGTAAGTACACAGGAAACTGGGGAACACAGCATTTGAGAAAAAAAAATCAAAGAGTCTTAGACTATGTGAAAACTCTACAAAAGATTGCTATGTTCTGTGAGAAGATACTTAGCAGTATTACAAAAGATGATTTAATATATTTTATAAACAGAGAACTTTTTCCTTATTCCCAAGAACAAACCTGAAGTTTTAGCAGTAATAGTTTAAGAAAGATGTAGAGAAGCCCTTACTGACTATGGGTTAAATCTTCATGTAGCAGACACTCAAGAGGAGGTGAGTAATGCTCCAAGGAATCTTTAATTAATTTCTCTCTGGTTGGTGTGGGTTACATTATTTAAAGCACAGAATTATAAGTATAAAGAAATGGATTTCAAAAGTTCCTATTGGCCTGCTGGAAAACAGGTTAAATAAAACCATTGTATTGATAGGAAATGGAAATAAAAGTAAATTTAGATGTTTGGACTGGTCTTTTTATAGCTAATTTGTAATGAATTAATATACAAGAAAAGAAAGTTAATATCGCAAAAGAATTTAATTACTTTGGATTAAAACAATACATAATTTTAAGGGTAGTTTATAGACAATGTTGTTACACTACGTATAATTCTTCCTCAAGATTACCCCTCTTTCCTTTCTTAAATAGAAACAGGCTATTTGCATTAATTTTAATGGTTCAACTGCTTGATTTCTCCCTGCATGAAATTGCATGCTTCAGTACCTCATACCTGCTGATATAATAATTCATATAATCTTAAGAGGTGTCAAGAAGGGATTGAAAGTAGAAATAAAAAAATATGAACTAAAATTAATGATGATCCCCTACCACTTACTGATGAATAGTAGAACAAGGTCATTCATTTCAACACAGAGAGCCTGCCTTTCCTTTTGGTATTCTCTGATGCCTCTGGCTGTGGGGGTGTGATTACAAGCACCTTTGGCACTGCTGGGCAGCACTGAGTAGAATAACACTAAACCCATCCATTAAGAAGTAATAAGGCTATACTCTGAAATAACATAATAACTTATTGTATTGTAGTAAACAATGGTACCCAAATATATGAAAATAGTTCATGTGGCATTTAAAAATGTACACTTTACAGAAATATTTTATATTGACCAATTAGAAAAATGACTACAAATACCTGAAAAGACATACCAACTCATACAGGAACTAAAATTTCAGCATATTTTTAAATCCTCAAGGATTTAACAAAATACACTGCTTTTGATTCTCCTCACTGAACCTTTCCCTACCAAATTTATCCACCTAACAATGAATGCAGATGTGTGGGTGACATTTTTTTGTAATTGCAGAACAAGTGGTTTCCTTGAATGTCATAGAATAGTTTCCCCTGCATGTCTTAGATAGTCCTTATTATTTATGACAATATATCAAAATACTGCCAATAACATCTTCTGAATTGGTGGTTCCACTCCATTTCTATAGGGGAAGGTACATTGGTAGCAGGATCCACTCTTACCTTGCCATGACTGCTGCTTTTTCAAGTAATCTCAACAACAACAGCAGAAGACTACATTCACTGTTAAATTTACACCCCCTGGCCAGTTTGCGATACTTGAAAAATAAAAGGCACGCACTAGTTGATACAATGTTCCCTGTGCTTCTAAAGTATTTGAATTTTTGAAGTGGCTAGCTGTGAAACTTGTCAAATTTAAAAAATCACTTTAAAAATTGAAAAGCAGGAAAAAGTCATTATTTACACTCCAGAGAAGTACTTCAATTGACCAAGAATTGGACATTGTGCCATCATGACAAATGGATGAGGCGGTCAACGCCCGCCCCCCCCAACCTCCAACAAGTAACACGTACATGTCAAGTAAGAATTCTGATGTCAGGATCAAAGAAAAGACTACTTCACTAGAGTCCTATATATATAGGTGACTAGTGTCACCTATAAGAAGACACATATACCAGGCTCAAACATGCCACAAAGTATTATCAACCTATCAAGCTGACTTTGAAATATTAAAGAGACTTTGAGACTATGCAAATGAAAGGAAAATTATATGTCTGATTAGTTGACGTAACAGATAATATGAAATAGTGTATTTTAAAAATCTTTTCTTTTCATTTTAAGTCTCAAGACACCCCCATTTTGACAGATTCCTCATTCTCAATTATTGTTAAGTTGATTAGATAGTAGATATTCCAAAATGTCACACTGGTAAAATCTTTAGGACTTCAAACAAAAATGTCTACCTGCCAGCTTTCTCATTAAGTGGATTCAGTGTGGGATTAAGGATGTTATTTTTCATCTTTGATATAAGCACAGCTACTGGTTATATTATTGTAATTCACATCATTCTTTCCTTTATTACATTTAAATGTATTCATTATACATTTTTGTGGAGTGAAAAAGGAAACAAAAATGATAGAATGACATATCATTGTCAGTATGATAAAATGGATCTACTTAGCCAATTAATATTTTCTTTTGTTCCACATTTCAAACGTAATTTTAGTTGGCATCTATGTCTGAGAATATATATATCTCACTACTGAATCATGACAAGGTCCACTATTGAACTAACTAGGAAACCCATTATAAATTCTAATCAAGTCAATTTCTATGTGGTCACTTTTTAGGGTTGTAATTTGTTGAAATCTCATGGGCTTTGCATATTTCCGAAGCTGGTAGATGGCAATTAAGCTTAGTTTTAAGCTCAAGTGTAGGAATTAGTTTTAAATCACTAAATCAGCTTTTACTTTCACCATGGGATCTACCTGTATGAGCTCCCTAGGTTCAACATGCTTATCAAAGAACTGGAGTTAGATTGTACTAGCTTCTGGCACCTTTATTTCCTTGCCCAATGTCAGTACGCCATCTGATCGTATCTGTTTGTGTGAACAGAATCATAAAAATACTGATACACACACTAAGAAACAGTAAAATTAATACCTCTATAAGTATTCATTTCTATTTTATCTGTTCTCTCCATAAATGCATTAGCCAAATATCATAATTTTTCTAAAATATTTCTTAATATTTATTTTGATTTGATAATTACCTTCCACATTAAAATTAATCGACATAAAGTTATTATTGTAAGCAATTTTGCTACTTACTTCCTTACATTCATTCAATCATTCAACAAAAATCTTGAAAGTTATTTAGGGCATGGTAGGTGAGGTACACTCACAGACAATTGGAATGATGTATCGGTGACCAAAAGAAAGTTATATACGTAAAATTGCACAATTCTGGAGACTTGCTTGGTAGTTTACTATAAAGTTACATATGCACTTAAAATACAATCCAGAATTTTTCAACCAACAGGTGACAGCTTATATAAATTATGTTATATTCATACAATGGAATACTACTTAGCAAAAAAAAGGGATAAACTCTAGATACACACATATCATGGATGGGTGAACCTCCATAACACGAAGCTGAGTGTAAATGGTCAGAAACAAATTAGTGCAAATTGGATAATTTCAGTTATATGAAACTTTAGAAAAGTCAAATAAAATTTATAATGACAGTGAAGATTACTTGTTGTTGAAGGTTTTGGCAACGTGACTAGGAATGGACACTGGGGAATACTGGGAATAATCTAAATGTTCTCTATCTTGATTTTGATGGTGAATACACAGCTGCCTCAATTAGCCAAAATTCATTAAACCCTGCATTCACAAGATTTGCATGTTATTCTGTATAAATTATATCAAAAAACTGGTTTTATCATGTTAATATACAAGAATTTCCAGCAAATTTTAGTAAATAAAAATTATGAGACAGTGGAGCCTTTTTTTCCTGCATGCATTTATTAAGCTAGGTTGTAATGCTACAATAATTAAAAGTGTTTGCTACAAGGTATATATGTAGGCAGATAGGAATGTTGGGAAAAAAGAAAGGAGAGGTTAGAAATATATCTAAAATCATAATGGAAATACAGCACTAAATAAAGGTAGAATTTTAAAATACTGGGAAGAAAATTGCAAAGTAACATTGCTGGAACAAATGGTTAAAAAAGTAATGAATATATAGAATAATCCTTTACTCCAAATTTTCGTATCATCAAAAATTCTGGTTGCATCAATGACTTATTCATAAAAATGAAATCACCAAATTATTAGAAATAACACCAGCATGTAAATGGTTATGTTTAGCAAGAAACAAAACCACAAACCACAAACATAAAAAGATTGGAACATATGGCTACTATAAAGTAAAATTATTCAAATAGTAATAAAATTATTGGAAAGAAAATCAATTTCAAAGACAGAAACTGGAAAAAATTTGCAATGTGTACAACAGGTGGCTAATATTCTGATTAAATAAAGCAGAAGTACCAAATAAACAAAAAAACCCACAACTCAATAGAAATATTGGCAAAACCTATACCGTAAATAAGTGAAATACAAATGGATGTTAAGTATAAGGAAGAAAATATTTCCACATGTAGTTCATATGTAATGGTAATAAGTCATGAAAAATAAATGCAAATTAGATGGCTATTTTGCATTTCCACCACCAGTGGATGAGTTTTCCCATTGCTCCATATTGTTGCTAACAACTGGTATTCTCAGTCTTCTAATATTAGCTATTCCAATGAATGTGTCATGGTCCTTTATTATGGTTTTATTTTGCATTTCTCTGATGACTAATAATGTTGAATAATTCTGTAATTGTTGGCCTTTTTGTATATTTTTTTTACATTAGATGTTTTCTCAATTATTCTGCCTATCTTGATTTGGTAATAATGAACCTATTCTACTCCTGCTTTTAATTAGAGTATTAATAACTCACCTTGAATTTAATATTAGGTAATATTTATAATAATTATTTTGTAATATTAAGGTATTAGCCAACTGGTGTATCTAATATTGTAAAGGAAAATGGCTGTTGACATTTATTATATGTTAGTTCAGTATCAATGAAGGTTGCTTTTTTGATTTATCATGTTAGTTGATTATAACGCTCAATTTTGTATAGTTATGGTAGCTGTAACAGAGTAAAGTAATAGTTGATCTGACAGGTTTATGTATCACATTCGGGTAGTCTGCCCAGGGTTGGCATGGGGTCTCTCAATTCATTAAGGCATATGTCTCTTTCACTTTGTTCCGCTGTCCTCAACTTATAGCTTTTTTTTTTTTAATGTTCTATAAAGCTTGTTCTTGATCATGCCGTTGGGTCTTTATTTATATTATCATCTTCCTCAAACTGTTATGTTCCTTCTCTCTATAGTTATTGTTCTGGCATCATCTTATATTATGTATATTTGAATTTCCAACTTTCTTTATTACAGGTTTTGTTGGCAAATAAACTCCTTATTGTATTTTGTTGTGGTGAGAATGCATTTACTTTTAAATTCTGGAGTGCAATTTTTGTAAGTGAATATCCAGTTTTCTCAGCACCATTTATTAAAGAGACTATCCTATCCCCATTTAGTGTTCTTGGCTCCCTAGTCAAATACTCCCTAGTTGATTGTACACATGTGGGTTTACACCTGGGCTCTCGATTCTGTTCAGTGGTCTGTGTGTCTGCTTTTATGTAAAAAACAGATTGTTTTGATTACTATAGCTTTTTAATAAAGTTTGAAATCAGGGAGTATGATGCCTCCAGTTTTGTTCTTCTTTCTCAAGAGTCTTCTGTGGTTCCATTCAATTTTTAGGAATTAAAAAATGTCATTAGAATTTTGACAAGGATTGTACTGAGTCTATAGATGTCTCTGGATAGTATGGACATTTTAGCAATATTAATTACGCAGATCTATGAACACAGGATATCTTCCCATTTATTGTGTGTCTTCTTCAGTTTCTTTCATCCTCTTGTAATATTCAGAGTACAAATCTTTTACTGCCTTGTTTAAATTTATTCCTAAATATTTTATTACTTTTTATACAATTGTTAATGGGATTGTTTTTGTTTCTGCTTTTAGTTCATTGTTAGTATAAAGAAATACAACTAATTTTACATATTGATTTTATATGCTGCAACTTTACAGAATTATTTAATCAGCTATAACAATTTTTTGGTGGAGTGTTTAGGATTTTCTATATGTAAGATCCTAGCATTCACAGAGAAACTTCCACTTTTTCCGGTACAATTTGGATGCATTTTACTTTTTTTTCTTGCTTGATTGTTCTGTCAATGGCTTCTAGCACTGAAGTGAATAAAATTGGTGAGATTGAGCACTCTTGTCTTGTTCTTGATCTTATCGGGAAACATTTCAAACTTTCACCACTGAGTATGATGTTGGCTGTGGATTTGTCATATATGGCTTTAATGATGTTGAAGTTGCTTCCTTCTAGAATCCATTTTTTGAGAGTTTTTACTAGAAATGTTAAATGTTGTCAAAAGCTTTTTCTGCAACTTTTGAGATGATCATATGCTTTCACCTTTCATTCTATTAATGTGTCTTATCAAATTTACTGATTTGCATGTATTGAACCACATGCAAATCAATACAATAGTACATTCAAGGGATAAATCACACATGATCATTCTTGTGATCCTTTTAATGTACTGTTGAATTCAATTTGCTAGTATTTTGTTGGAAATGTTTGTATCTGTATTTATCAGGGATATTGTGCTGTTGTTTTCTTTTCTTGTAGTGTCCTTATATAGCTTTGGTATCTGGGTAATAATACTGGCCTCATAAAATGAGTTTGGGAGTACTCCCCCCTCTTCAATTTTTTTTTTAAAAGAGTTTGAGAAGGATTAGCCTTAATTCTGCTTCAAATGTTTGATAGACTTCACCAGTGAAGCCATCTGGCCCCAAACTTTTCTCTGTTGAGATTGAATTGATAAGAAAACTGATGCAATCTCCTTATTTGTTTTTCGCCTGTTCAGTTTTTTGTATTTTTTCATGATTCAGTTTTGGCAGGTGGTATGTTTATAGAAATTCATCCATTTCTTCTAGGTTATCAAATTTGTTGGTGTATAATTTTCATGGCAGTCTCATGATGCTTTGTATTTTGGTGATGTCAGCTGTAATTTTACCACTTTCATTTCTGCTTTTATTTATTTCAGTCTTCTCTATTTTTCTTAAGTATTCCAGTCAAAGTTTGTCTATTTTGTTTATCTTTAAAAAAAACAAACTACTCTCAGTTTCATTGCTCTTTTCTATTGTTTTTTTTGGCCTCTGTTTTGATTATTTCTGCTCTAATCTTTGTGATTTCCTTCCTGCTGTTAACTTTGGGCTTAGTTTATGCTTCTTCTAGCTCCTTGAGTTGTAAATTTAGGTTGTTTATTTGTGATCTTTCCTTTTTTCTTTTAAGGCATTCATTACTGTAACTTACCCCTTAGAAATTCTTTTGCTACATCCCATAATTGTTGTATGTTGTGTTTCCACTTTTATTTATTTCAAGATTTTTTTTATTTCCCCTTGGATTTCTTATTTTACCCATTGGTGTTAAGGAGTTGTTTTGTTTCCACATCTAGTCTGCAGGAACCAGTCTAGAGACTAGGTTGTGGGGCCAAACAGTTGCTGTCCTTTTTAGGAGTCTGAAGTCTGGATTTACAGGGGCTGGTTTGGAGCCTGTGGCCACAGGAGCTGCCTGGGATGAGGGGAGCCAGCTTGTGGAGGGATGCACCAGAAGCCAAGATTTACAGGAATCTAATGGGAGCCTGGGGCCATGGGAGCCATCATTAGCTGTGAGTTGACCTTGTGCTAGAGCTTGGCCAACGTTGATGTCTTCAGTGAAGTCAGCTGCTCATTTCACTCTCATTTTCCCATGGGTGTTTCTCTCAGTGCTGGGCTACCTGGGATTAACGATGAAAATAATATGAACCTGTCTTTCTTACAGTCTTCAGTGCATATTTTTGTGCTTCATACAGGTGCTAGAAATCCTCACTTGGAATCCTTAGCTCTTTGTGAAAGTTTTGTTTTTGTTTTTTGTTTTTGGATGTTCAAATTAATGTTTCTGGGAGGGGACAGGTGCCAGAAATTCCTATACCATCTTCTTGCATACATTCTTGTTTTATTTCTCAGTTGTCTAAAATTATTTGTCCAGCAGTTTTTCTTAAAATGAGAATGTCCTCTAAAAGTTTCATCATGTTTGAAAATGTCTTCCTTTTGTTACTATGTTTAAATGACAGTTTAACTCTGTTTAAAATTCTTTGTTCACTCTTTCTCTTACCAAAGACTTTATAGTTATTGTTCATTTTCTTCTAGTTCTGAATTTGTGAATTTAATATCAGAATTCACCAAGCTTATTTTAAGTTAGGAGATGACTTTTACTCCCTGTACTTCCAAAGGATTTATTCCTTATCTTACAAACGTGGCATGATTTTTCTTGGTATCCAGCATTTCTTATTTGGAATAGTATGGGGTACATTGTGTTAAATTCTGAAGTCTTCTTTTAGTTTTGGAATACTTTCTTATAATTTTTATATTTCTGAAACCACCTTATTTGTTTCTCTTCCACCGGGATACCAATTATGGATATATTGGGAATATAGATATACGGGCTATCTTGCACATCAATGAAATACCTCTCTAAACAACTCAAATTTTTGCTCATTTCCACTTTATTTTGCTCATTTTCACTTGAGTTAAGTGTTTACTTTCATTAACTATGTATTGAGCAGAGATTATTCCTTTTTCGAGGGCTTAAAGGAAATCTTTATTTCTGCAATGACTTTTACAATCTTTCTCCTCTCTTCTGAATTCTTCTAGCTTATATTCCATATTCCTAGAATTCTAAAACAAAATTTCCTAGTAACTTTTTAATATACTATGTATTTACTTACTTATATAATTTTAAAAGAAATCTATGAACATGATTTTAATCTAATGTATAGCAAACATTTTTGTGTTTATTTTTCTCTGTGCTGTCTTATTGATGATATGTTAATCCTATAGAATTTTTTATACTTGATATGATAGGTCTGTTTCTATTATTACTTATCTTAAATGAAAATAATTCTTCCTGAACCAACCAAGTATCTTCAGGGCTATGTGCCAATTGTAAGAAAATTTTCCTGACTCACAGTAAATGCATGAATAATGAGGGGCGGATGTGCTTTGTGTGTGTGTGCATGTGCGTGCGTGTGTGTGTGTGTGTGTGTGTGTGTGTGACTTTGTGACAGACAGAGAACTGAAATTATAAGATCAGCAGTTGCATGGATGCTTATACAGTTGAAAGCCTAGGAGAGAGATGTGCACTAAGCTACTGTACTATGGCAATGATGGGGAAAGTCACTCCACCCAAAAGAGATCAAGTTGCCCCTGATATTATATATTCAAATTATATATTCAATATAGAAAAAATAATATAATTAATGCATGATAGTAGGACAAAGTCCTATTTTTTAAATTTTAGAGCTATCATCATGACGGAATAACTTCAAAATCCATCATTAGGGTTTAAAATTTCTATTTGTTTGATTTATTTGCATAAATGTTTATGTTATTTGGAATATTTTAATTAACCCAATTTAGCATTGATAGAATAGAATTTATATTTTTGAATATTTTTACACTAAAAATTCTTAAGTTAAAATTTGATAATTTATGCTGAAAATCCAACCATGTATAATCAAGATTTGTTTTTTATACAGTTATTTAGATATTCTGTTATAATTAATAAGGATATAATTTTATTATCTCCTATGACTGTCCTGATACATGAGCCAAACAATTTTTTCTATCAAACCATAATAGTTGTTACATATTTACTAATGAATAGCTTGGTAAAGGAGTAAGTATAAATTCAAAAGAAAAGCTAATGCCTTTATTGTGCATTGGATTAATAAAGTAAGCACCTTGTATTATATAGCTTAAAAATACAAGGACAGACAAATAATTAGTCAAGCTTGAACTCATCACGTACATAACAACATGCCCATAGGTCACTTCTAGCTTCCTGCAACCCACTTCTTGGTGATATTTTTCTAGTTATTTTTTAACTGATTTTTTATTGCTTTATACTGAATTTTCATCTTTATTCTATTTTTTAAAAACTATATGAAAGGATTCACCGACCCTAAAAAGAAAACCATGGTAATTGTCAAGCCTTGTAGGTTTTTCTTAGGAACACAATTATTTTCTAGTTGTAGATTTCAACATTTGCTTTTTAAAATATATTTAAAAAATGGTATCAAATGATGTCCCACTAATTTCACCATAAAAATAAACTTCAGAATTGATGCCTGGACTATAAATTTATTTTTTGATCCATTAGTCTGATAAATTTATTTTTGTTCAGAAAGCTTAAAGAGATTAATTTTATTGGTTCTTTCCCTTTCCCCAGATAATTAATGTTGGAAACTAAAATGTTATTTTTGCACATGTACATAAAAAAAAATTAAAACTCAACACAGAATTAAATGGACACAAAGTATTTTCAAATTTGACTACAGATTTGTGTTCTTTCTCTTCAAAGATTTAAATGTTTTCAGAAAGTTAAAATGTCTGAGTTTCCTTTCCTGAAAATCAATAATAAAATTTCCAACAAACTGAGCAGTCAGGAAGCAAATGTTTTATTTTGGTCATTACAATTTCATAATGTATTAAACATTTGGATCAAATTTTACTAGAAAATGATAACAAATGTATCAGCCAATAAATTTATATAAATTTCAGCCCAAGATTTGTGTTAAAAATTCAAATATACATGTTATAGATAGGATAAAATGTAATGCATTTTGTTGTATCTCCAACTCCTATTATGGCACTCAGTAATGTCGACAGTATAGTAGAAAAAAAAGAAATAGCTATCACTTTTGTTTAGAGTGTGGCCATATTGATGATAGATTTTTCTTTAATTATATCATTAATGTGAAATTAATATTGAACATATGATATATGGGAAAACATTTGACATTCTACTTTTTTGACAGTGGTTCAACAGTTACCCATGAATAAGAGTTAGAATGATGATCTGGATTTTATAGTTGATGTTAACAAAGATAGCTAGCCTTAATAAAATATAACAAGTTCCATATTTCATACTTACATACAGTTTTTAAATTTTGAACTCTGAGCATTTGAAAAGCATATTTTCCACATTATTTTTCTCTGATGAATCAATTATTTTATCCACTAATAGAAAAAATTTTTTACATAGAGAGGAAAAATATTCTGGAAAAGTAACTTAACTCTTAACTTCTGGGCAAAATTATATGATATAAATGCTAAAAATGTGGAAATCATGGGGAGTAGACAGAATAAATACTTTGAAACACCTTATAGAGGTGTTTGAATTAAAGTTGAATATTTGACACTCTGTATTAGGAAAGAATATTAAGATATAAATGATTAATATGCACATAATCAAACTTTATTTATATAACAGCTTCTGAATCTGAAAGAAATAAAATTCAAATCAAAGATCAAAGATATTACCCATAAAGTGATTAAATTAAATTCTGACAAAATTAGAGTAAATTGTGTGTTGGTTAAATATGTAAGCATGAACAGGATCTAAAGTTATCGTCTTCAATCAGGAAATTAAAAGTTTCAGGTTTGATGAATAAAGTTTGCAATATAAAATTATACGAAATGTGAAAGCAGAAATTAGAAAACTTATGAAAATCACTGCACATGAAGCAACTTTGAAATACTATCCCTTCTATATTCCTATCTAAATCTGACTTTCTTAATGAAACCTCATACAATGCTAATATTAGATAATAAATGGGATAGGCAGAGAGAAAGATGGACACGATGACAAAGAAGGGACTTATTAGAGCAAGTTGAGACTTCTATTTCTTTTGAATTTATTTGAGTTAAACTGGTACACACTGGGCCCATGCTTTGTATTATTAACTTTTCCAGGTGCTTAGTATTCAAAATAAAAATATTGATCCTCATGTTCAGGAACATTAGAGGTGAGATTCAGAAAACAGCTTGAGCAGACAATAGTTGTAAATAATTTGTAAATAGTTAAGCGTCCTAAATTTTTACAAGAATTGCTTCCAAAGGGTTAAATGTGCCTTAAATCCATATACATTTGATCTAATTAACAGTAATGATAGCTAATTACAACCTATCCACTACTATCCCTTTCTATTGTGACAACAAGAGGCAATCTTTTCACCTATACACTAATAAAATATTAAAAAGTAGCATTCATGGATAGTTTTCACACAGAGAATAGAGACAAAAATTTCAGAATATTGAAATTTGTTTGCTTGCCTATTAGAGCATATGTAAATTATATCTTGAAAGAGAGTGGCCTTGACTCTGTAGGATCAGGCTCTGGAAATAACAGAGGCAAGTTACTCATTCAGACTCTTTCCAGGTAGAAGTAAAGCTATGGCATGGAAAATATCTCAAAGTCCATGTGACTACTATGATGATTACTGAAGATTTCCATAGGAAGAATGTTCATAGGGTTGTTACATCATATTAACAATATATATGGAATACTCTTAGAAAAAGGCCTATGACACAGTAAGTACTGAATAAGTATTACTCATTATTAATAGTAATTTCAATTATTAAATTCTCAGGTTGTATTAATTTTTCTCAGTCTGACATTTTATTTTGCAGTGTCAACCAGAGGAGTTCATTTAGAATTTATATAATCAAGGTTACTTCTTCCAGAACTGCACCCACACCTTTCTACTACTATAATTATTATAACACAAAATTAATGCATCGAAATTTAAATTTTCTAACAGCACTGTTGAAGAAGTCACATACAAAAAATTATACATATTTATAGTGTACAATTTAAGGTTTAACATATGTAAATACCTGTGAAGCCATCACTACCAAAAGACACTGACCATATTCATTGCCCCCCAAAGTTTCCTCATGCCCCTTTATATTTCTTGCCTTCTTCCTTATTCGTATTCTCTCCCCAACTCTAAGCATCCTTGATCTGCTTTTTACATTTACTTAGATTATTTTGCATATTCTGAAATTTTATAAAATTAAATTATAAAGTATCCATTCTTTTATGAAGGTTGTAGATTTTCAACTCAATAAAATTATTTTGAGGTGTCATCCAGCTTATAGTGTACACTCATTTTTATTCTTGAGTAATATGGCCATGATATAGCAGTTTGCTTATTCATTGAATTGGTGATGAACATTTGGATTGCTTCCAGATCTAAGTTATTACAAGTCAAGATTCTATGAAAATTCTTGAAAAAGTATGAATGCATGCTTACATAGCTCATAGATATATGCTGAAGAGTAGAATGGATAGTGTATATGGTAGGTAGGTGTATTGTTAAATTTAACAAAACTGTCAAACTATTTTTCTAGGTGATTCTGTGAATGAAAATTCTAGTTTCTTCATATCTTCACCAGCCTTTGGGATATCTGGAATTTTAATTGCCATTCTAAGTGCTGTGTAGTGTTATCTCATTTAATTTGCTTGTCTTTGATAATCAGTATTTTGACCATCTTTCATGTGCTTATTTACATGTTTATCTTTTTGGGAATATTTGTTCAAATCTTTTGCCTGTTCTAAATTGGCTTTTTATTTTATTTTTTATTATTGAATTTGAGAAGCCTTTACATATTCTAGATACAAGTAATTTATCATATGTATGATTTGCAAATATTTTTCCCAGTCTGGGTACTGTTCTTTCATTTTCTTAGCAGTATCTTTGAAAAGCGGATTTTTAATTTTGATGAAGTCAAATTTACCAACTTTGTTTTGATAGAGCATGTCTACAAGTGTCGTATCTAATGAATCTTTGTTGAACTCACGGTAACAGATTTTCTCCTATGCTTTCTTCAAGATATTTTATGGTTTTGGGATTTATATTTAGATCTCTGGTTAATTTTGACTTAATTTTTGTATGTTGTGAGGTATGGGTCTAAGTACATTTTTTGTAAATGATAATGCAACTGTTCTATCACTACTTAAAAAAATTATTTCCCACTGAATTGCCTCTGCAACTGTCACTATTTCCTATTCTGTTCTGTTGCTCTATTTCTTAGAATTTATGCCAATACCACATATCTTGATTATTGTAGCCTTATATCTTATGAAAAGGTAAGGTTGGTTATATAAATTTGTTCTTCTCTCTCAAAGCTTTTAAAAATATTATATAATTTTGCATTTCCAAATAAACTTGAAAATAACATTTTCAATTTCCACAGAGCACCTGCTGGGATTTTGATTGGAATTCCTTTATATCTGTATATCAGTTTGGACAGAATTGTCCTCTTAACAATACCAAGTCTTTCAACTCATGAACATGGTATATCCTTTATTTATTTAGCTCTTTTTTAATTTATCATACCAGTGTTTTATAATTTTCTGTGCACAGGTCTTTCTTATCTTTTGTTAGATTTATTTCTAAGTATGTCATAAGTTTTGACACCTTTATATGGTATTGATTATAAATGTAATTTCTGTTTATTCATTACTATTATATAAAATACAATTGATTTTTGTATAAAGATATTGTTTCGTTCACTCACTTACTCATTTTTGTGTTCAATTCACTTATATGTTTCAGTAGGTTCAGATTCTACTGAATGGATGATCGTATTGTTTGCAAATAAATATATAAAGGCTCATCAGAAAAAAAAAACTTCCTTTCTAATTTAGATGCCTTTTTCTTCTCAGATATTGTATTGACTAGAATCTCTGTACAATGATGGATAGAAGAGGTGGGAATAGATATCATGTTTTCTTCCGTATCTCCAGAGTAACGGATTAAATTTTTACCACAAGATATTATGTTTGTTGTAGATTTTTTTGTAGATGCTTTTTATCAAGTTTAGGAAGTCTCCATCTATCTCAATGTCTTGATAATTTCTATCAGTAATGGATGTAATATTTTGATAGTAGTATTTTAATTTTTAAAAAATTTATATAAAGAACTAATTGACTTTATAAATGTCAAATCAACTAGAAGAAACCATACTTGGTAATCAGGTGGTTTTATTTTTTTTTTGTACTGATAGATGAATTTGCTAAAATTCTGATAATAATTTTTAGTTTTTTACCATATAGTTTTTAGTTCTTCATAGTATCCTGGTCTGGTTTTTGCTGTCATCATTTTCCTGACATTATAGAATGAGTTGAGACATACTCAAACCTGTTCAATTTTCAGGAAGAGTTCATGTACAATTGATATTTTTTCTTTTTTAAAGTGTTTAATTGAATTCACCAGTGAGGTCATCTGGGCCTAGATTTTTCCCTGTGGAGAAATTTTTAAACTATTAAAGATATATTTTCCTCTCTGGGCCCTTGGTGATCCCAGATTTGTAAGTCTTAAGAGATTCTCTAGCCCAGTGATCTTCAGAGGTTAATTCTCCAGCTCAGAAAATGTTGAAACTTGGGAATCCCTTCCTAGGAAACAAAATGATCAGAATTAAGAATCTTGGCAGCAATATGACACAGCTAAAAATGTCTGGGAGAATATATAAAAAGGGAAGTACAAAAGTAAGAGAAAGAGCCTGAGACTGCGGAGAATACACAGCAAAAACTTTTCTTACAGTATCACTTAGTACCAATTCTAGAAATCCACTCATGCTCCCAAATTGAATGTGAAATGAATGAAACAGGGAGTCTTTGTAATCAACTGGAGATCAACACCCAGTTCTCACGTGAGGTAATGAGTGTGCAGGACAGTTTTGAGAGGAAACAACATGGCTGAAGAACACTGAAGGGAAGACAAGCATTGAATAAGATCTGTTGACTAGTTTATTCTACCACAAAAAAGTTCTAACATGTTAGAAGCTTAAAATATCTCAAATTATGTTAAAATTTTAATCATAGCAATATCCAAAATGGACATTTGTCTATGATGCCAGAGTAGTAAGTTACAAGTAGCCTTATAATGAGAGAATTCTCTAAACTGTTTGTATTTTCAGGTTGTAGATTTTGAAAAAAAGCAACACAGAATGAAATACTGGCCAGGATGAAATCAATAATATTTTCTTTTTCTGTTGTGTTTTATTTGTCTCCTCTCTTCTCTTGATAACCTAAATTCTCTACTATGTTCCTTGGTTAACAATATCAATGTTTAGATCTTAACTGTATTATGCTCTGAGTGATAGAAATATAAGAGTAAAGGAAAATTTGCTTCTACTTTTAAAATGTTTAGATATTGAGGTTACTGTCTATGAAAGTTTGTAGCATGAAAATAGTTTATAGCAAGACAGAGATAAAAAGAAAGGGAAAGAGAAAGAGAGATGGATATGAATATGAGTCTGTGACTATTCATTTTAATATATTAACATTGTCCATCAGAGAAACCAGGCCAAGTTATTGTCTTACTGAGCTCTCTCCTCCCTCGGAGAAATGCACTTAAGCAGAGAGGATAACAACAACAGTAATAGCTGACATTCATTGAGTGTTATTATTTGCCAGACTGTTTCCTCGACATGAAATACGTACTCCCTCAATAAATAGCTCTTAGACATGTGTAATGTTAATAATAGCTCTTTCAGGGATGTATTATTACTGTTCCTATTTTAACATGAGAAAACTGAGATACCAGAAATTAAGTTAGTTGTTAGGATCACAGGCTGTCAATTGTGGGTTCAACATTCCAAACCATTTGCTTTGCATCTTGAGCCTGCACTAAGCTATGCCCCATAAGTGTATTTCTCTGCACTTGTAATTTAACAAAATATTGGTGTAAATCCTACTTGCTCTAAGGTAGTATGAGGAAAATAAAATATGTACTCATTCCCTTACATGACACTAGAAACTAAAGGTCAAACCACTTAAATAGCATTAAAATAGCTGTACAGTATATATGGTTGAGTGAAACATTTCTTATTTTCCCTTACTATATTCAAGTTCAAATATTCAGATATTTCCTTATTTTCTCTCATATTCAAATAATTCACTCAAGCTTTTCAAATTCAGATCAGCTATACTAATATGTGTTCAATTCTTTATCAAATACTTTTGTTGTTTATTTTATAAATAAAAGAAAAATATGATTTAAAATGAAAATAATTTAAAGTAGCAAGCAGGTAATTTTATAAAGATGAAAGATGTAATTTGCCATATGGAGATAATTATCAAAAATCTTTTTCCACAAACATTATATGAGATATTATAGAGAACCAATGGAAATCCAATAAAAAAATCTGTTCAGATTTATAAAGAAGTCAAGTGAATGTTTTCATTGGTATAATCTTTTAGTCTTTGCAAAGTGAAAAATCAACATCTACATATTTTATAAAATATTCATAGATAGGATTATGCATTTATTATTAACTAATAATTTGTGATTATCAAAAAATGCTGTAGTATCATTTTCCTATTTACCTATCCATCTTCCCCCCTTATATAGCCTACATAGATTACCCACACTTTTCTCCATAGTAATGAACTAATACACAAAATGTACATAGAGGATTTTTTATTGTTCAGTAAAAACTGCTTAATGTTATATAAGTTTTTTCTTTCCATTTGTTACTGAATATAATCATGTGTTTATTATTTTAATTAATTCTTTTTATTGCCTTAATATTTATTTTTTGTACGGTCACAACTTATTCAGAAGCTCAAATGTGTCGGGCATTCATGTTGTGGATAGTGTTTTCGTACGATAAGCAAATCTATGGTAAATATTACCTAGAATAAAGTCATTGAAGTATAGTTTCTGTTTTGATCTAGTAGAGTCACAGGACCAAAAATGCTGTCTAAGAACATGAGCATTTAAACTTTAACAGATGTTGACTCATTTTCAAGAAGGCAGGAAACACTGCACATTTCTACCCTTTAGCGCATTAGAATACAACTTCTCCCTTAGCATTAGGTGTTATTACTTTCATTCTCACTTCATTTTATATTATCAGTTGTTAGTCATATTTTTTTCACTTTTTATCATCTCTGGAATAATTTACATTCAATCATTGACAATCAGTGGTATATTAAATTTATATTTGCAAGGCTTTTTTCTTAATGGTATGTAAAATAATGCTTTGTCTTAGATTTCATGAAATATAAGTTTTAAAAAGCTTTTTCAGGAGATATAAAACGAACTTTAAAAGTCTGTGTGATATGAAAATATAGTATTTTATATATTGCACAATAGTAAAATAGTTTAATTGGCAATTAAATTTTACTTTTTGGTAACACATAAAAAATAAGTTTCATAAACAAAGGCATCTTCAATTCAATGAATTAAGCCATATTCCACTCTGTCGTCCTGTACACTTAATAGCTAAAATACATGGGATCAGAAGAAATGGTGAAAATAACAATGGCTCCTCTCACCATCATTACCATCATTACCAGCAGTCTACATGTGTGATAATAAATTATTCATCCCATCCCCAAAATTGGATTAAAGGTCCTAGCTCATGGGGAGCAGAAAGGAGTTATTTCCACTAGGCAACACAGCAAGCATCCCATGGAATTGAAACTGCTACTCCCCACTGGTCATTTTACACTGCTTGTTTATCTTTGGACTAGAGGGCAAAGGAAGGAGTTAATTTGCTGCCAGTGGTAATAGGTCCTGATTATCATAAGAAGTTCTAATTGCCACTGTACGACTGCTACAGGAAGAAAAGTATCTGGAACCTATGGCATTTACTCGGCATCTGTTGATGTGGTGTGTATACTTCCTGTGATTACAGAGTAACATTTGTGACAAGAAAGGCAAAACAATTAAGACTCAGATGCCTGGAGCATGAATCTGTGAGTCCCTGACTTAGCCCATTAACACAGCTATAATAGAATGACACAGATTTTATAGCTTATACACAATAGATGTTTATTTGTCACAATTCTGGTGACTGTAAAGTCCAAGATCAAGGCACCAGCAGATGTGGTGTCTAATGAGGGCCCAGCTCCTGGTTCATAGATGATATCTTTTCACTGTGTTCTCACACGATTGAAGGAGCAAGGCAGTTCTCCAGGGTCTCTGTTATAAGAGCATTAATTCTGCTCGTCAAGCCTCTATCCTCAGAACTGAATCACCTCCTAAAGTCCCCACCTCCAAAACCATCACTACCCATTAGGTTTCAACATGAATTTCGGGGGAACAAAACATTCAGACCATAGTAATCATCTCACCATATAAATACAGCTGACTGACCCAAGAGCTGCACAAGGGTAAGAGAAATCTAGAATATGTAATGGAGAAGGGAGATGATGAAAAATTATCAGCTATAAGAGCAATTGCAGCAGCAGGACTGTTGCTTGTTTCTTAAAGATACGACCTTCATGAGGACTCTGATGGATTGTACCTTCCCCCTCAGAAAAGAAATAAGAGCATCCTGTTCACACACAGTGTGTTCCTTCTTCAAGTATTAGAGACAGTAATAATGAAGGTACAAGGAAATGTGAATGGTACAATGGTCTGCACAAGACATCTCTGATTAACAATTTCAAATACCCTTGTCTGTTTCTTTCTTTAATTGTATCTGTTACCTGGGCTTTATCACAGTATTATTAGATCCTGATAATACTAGAATGTAATAGTAATCAGATCAGAAAAATGATCTAGTTTTCCTACGGCAAGTATACTCATTTCTGAATTTATATTAACACAAATTCTTTTCTATGTAGAAATTATGATGTATTGATAAATATTAATTTGAAAAAATAAATGCAAAATTTGAAGTATTTCAGTATTTAAATACAAAAGTATTTAAAATATATTTGGGTAATTTTTCAAAGTCACACATTCAGATAGCAGAATCACTATTTCAATTTGTATTAGTCTGATGGCAACTTCTAAGTTTTTGACTATCACTACATTCTACCTCTTGGTTTAAAAGATTTATAAAAGAGTACTGTGAAAATTAGAGAAATTTTAATAATTAGAAAAACAAATCTTCCTCTTTATAGAAAAGAAAAATATGGTACAATATAATTTGTCTAAATTAAAAGAATAGAAACTCTTTTTGGAATCTGTGTGATTCTCAGTTTACTGGGAAGAAAAAACATATGTGCAAGACAATAATTGATATAGAAGAGTAATAATGTTGGCCTTTTACTGCCAAATATCAAAATTCTAACAATATAGATGACACACAATAGCTATAAAAATAGGTAAGGAAATTAATAGAACAGAATATTGAGTTTAGACACAGATCATAATATATGGGATTGGGGAAGGATAATTTAGTAAGAGAAGGTGAGATCTCTTTTCCTAATGTTGGGAAAAATTGTTTCATTATGTTACCATACTACTTGCCAAAATTAATCTCAGATGTATTAAAAGCAATGGCTTTCATATTTTGTTAGCTAGTAGCATAATGCCTTTTATCAAATAAGATCCTATTTGAAACCACTATACCTAACAAATAAAAACAAATCTGCTATGGTTGACAAAACATAACATACCAGAGAACATGTTTGGAAAGTTTCTGCATTTAAGAGTGAAATCAGAAAAAGGAGAGGGGAGCGATGTATAATTTCAGAGTCTTAAAGTTGACTTCCATTGCATAACTGCTTACAACAAATTGATTCACCATTTTTAAGAACTATTCAAAACCTGTATACATCAGCAATGAAATCTATTATCCAGTACCCATCAACACACAAGCAGATTTACGGATTCTTAATGAGCATAGTGCTAAGAAATCCCATTTAACACTGTCTTAACTCTAGGTTTAGGCAATAATAAAGATAAGTTGTACAAGCAAGGCCATGGTATTTTACAATTCTTTATTTTCCCTATCTTTGTATGTGTTATGTTTGGTTGTTTTCAGTCAAAAGCAAATTCCCATGTGACATTTTGTTTTGTGAACTTAATTTTATTGATTCACTTGATGATTATTCTGAATATATAAATAACAGATTTTTGAGGAAATTAAAAATGTAGTTTAGGTTGACTTTTTTTTAAGTTGATGTTTCAAGAGTATGTGTTAAGTTATCTACTTGGGTAATTATAAAAGTATGTTCAATGTAGATACATGTTGTGAGTGAACATAAATAAGTCATATTCATCCACTGCTTGTATATAGATGAGTAAAAATGAAATACAAAAATGGAAATATTTTTATTATAATAGACAATAATTGGCATATAATATTTTAAGCTTCTCAATCTACAAAATACTGTGTAAGAACAGAAGAACTCTTCTGTTTGTTTTTAAGGCAGTATGAGAGCAGTTCTGTTTTACATTTTAGAGGTTATAATATTTTGACCCAATTATTTTTATAGATGCCAGCATCTTTTTTTCTTTTCCTCTTTTCTTCTCTTTCTTTTTTCTTTCTTCCTCCTTTCTTCTCCCAATCCCTTCTCCCCTCTCTCTTCTTCCCGTCCCCTCTCTCTCCTTCCTTTTTCCTTTTCTTTCTTTCTTCTTTTTTTCTTTTGAATGAGTATACTTTCCCATTTCAGTTATTTAATTTTCTGCTTAGAAAACAAATTAAAAAGAACCGTTTCACATGTTTAAGGGAATCACATCCTTAATGGAATCACATCCTTAATAGAAAGCAGACCCTCATTTTCATGCCTGGGGAAAGATCTCATTCTTTACTAAGCAGGCAGTATATTTAGGTTTCACTTTTGTCTCCTTTCTTTGTATTTACTTCAAGTCATTAGGAAGAACAGGGGTATTCTGTTCTCAAAGCACCTGCATTTAATTGTAGGTTATTGCTTGTCCCACAGGAAGACACGAACAGCTGGATTAAAATAAACATAATGATAGAAGAAGAAAAAAAGAGAACATTCTCATTTGGAGAATGATTTACATTGTTCAGAGGGGGAAAATCCAACAAAATTAAATAGAAGTTCTGAGGCTAAATAACTTAGGTGTTTTGATTCTGCCAATTTTTAAAAAAATTTTTTACCTGTCTTCTTTTTACTCCATCATGTTAACACTATGAAATAAAATCATTATTATCTGAAAGTCAATATACTGAAAAGTATTATTAAAATCTCATCTTAGAGAAAAAAATGAAACAAAACACTACTGTAGCTGACTGAGCTTTCAGTCTCCTGTTTGTTTTTTAGTGGAAAGATTTCCCACACAGCCTTGGCTGCTAGTCAAGGTCTGCTTTTAAATGCATATAATTCAATAAGATCGAAACAGTGTGTCTTTTAGGAGTGTTTTACTTAGAAGATAAATTTTAACTGAAATTAAGGCAATAAATATATTTTTCATCCTGTTGTCTATATAAAATTTTTAATTGGTCATTTGTGAAAAGTTATGAAATCCAGCCATGCAAAAGGATAGGAAAAGTATATGCCTTCTAAATTTCATTACAACCGCTTTCAATCTTTACAAGAATGTTTTATGGAATAGAAATTGTAACTAGAAAGTCACAAAGACAATTGAAAAATGCCTTTCTCCCATACTTTTATTTAATGTGCCCTCTGACTATGCAACTATGCAATAAGGAAAGATAATAAAACTGGAAATGTAGTTTGGACTTAAACATATTGTGTTTGGTGTATTATATTTACACATACAATTTTTGGAAAATTAATTGAAGTTCCATTGTAACATAACATGTATTTACAGTATGGGACTTGGGAACCTGGAGATACTACTGAATCTATTTGCTGTATCATTCTTATTCTTGGCAACATACATATTGACAAGCTGAAAATACTGAATTTTATGACTTGTAGTCACAATAGAAGATAATATAAAATATCTAAAATCAAACTTTAGATAGTATGAAATAGCAGCAGTATATAAAGAACAGTAAATGTGATCCTGCCTATGATTATTTGAGCACTGGCAAGTCAGAGGCGACTGTGTCTTGATCTTATGTGGCACTTTGAGGGCAGGCTCCTGTGCCATCCTGTTAAAGGTGCTAGCAGTTAGCACCCTCTCAATTCAGTGTTACAATGTGTCAGTCTCTGCCTTGCAGGATGAGAAGAAGTTAGAGCAATGTTTTAATAATGGATGTCTTCTGGATATTAAGGAAACTTGGTCGAATGATTGGGAATGGAGTAAATTATTAAAATTGTCACAACTGAAAGCAAATTATTGAATTACTGACCATTAATTTAATATTTCTTAGCTATGGTTGTTATATACCTTTTCCATAGTGCCTGTGTTCTGTGTGCTGCAGAAATGACCATTGTCTTATACATCAGCTTTATATATCATAGTTAGTTAGCAAATAATTATCATTAATTCTTCTTTGGACAATATTTCTATAAACTTCATATATAGCTGCTATATGATATCTATAATTTTAGTTCCTCTATACTCAAATTGCTATTATTCTTGATTTTGCTTTGTTCAGGTTTAATTTTTTTTTATAGTGTGTTTTTTTTCACTTTCCCATTAGTGTGTATGAGGACACACATAATACATATGCAGTCAATTTTAAAAATCCATTTATTTTCGGTGTACTTCTTAATTAATTACTTTTAAATTTAATCCATTTACTTTGGTTACTATTATTAGATGTATTTATGTTTCTTGTTTTTTAAAATGTATTCAACACAGAAATTTTAATAATGTTGGTCACTATTCAATCATTGTATTAATTCAAAAATATTTATGGAAAGCATAATTATTTAAATACATATATACTCATAAATTAAATTCTTAAGAGCTTGATATATTGATGTCAAGAAACTGAGAAATTCAACAGAAAACAGAAAACATATGTTACAATTTTGACAAAGAGAGAAACAGTCAAATCAGTTTTATTGACTTTAGAATTGACTTCATTTTCCTTAAGTTTTGTGAGATGGAAAACAAAATCAAAGTTGGGTTGATTCAAAATGAAAATGTTGTGAGTTTTTTTGTCTTTGAAATTATCTTTGGAAAGGAGGATTTAGGGGTCTAATAAATGGTGTGGTAAAGTTTGGAGCCAGACTGTTGGGTTTGAAACAAATCATCGCCACTTACTAGCTCTGAGGTCTTAGAGCAAATAACAGCATCTAACTGATGAGGGTGATGTGTGATGCCCTGAATTTATATATAATGTTTACAACAGTGACTGGCATGTGTGTTCTAGTTAAAATTGTTGTTGCCTTAACATCGCTTTCATTCCTTGCCCCAGAGCTGGATTACTTGAGAAATTAGGCAGAGATCCAAGGCGTAGTAGAAATGAAAGTGTGTCTTTATTGGGGAACAAATTGATACTGGAGACTGTGGCTCGTATCTGAAGCAATTATGGTTCTAAAACCTGAAACTGGGAATGAGACAGACTTCTACCTATTTATAGCCAGCGATGCATTAGGAGAGAGGTCTCCGCTACAGTTTCAGTGTTTATGGCTGAAAAATTTGAGGCATGAAGGGGCAGAGAGGAACAAAGAGCAGTGAGCTACCAAAAGAGAGAAGAGAACAAAGGGCTACAGTCCAGATTCTGTTGTCTCTTCTAAATCCCTAATTAGCAAAACCACTCCAGCAACATTATAGCGTAGGCATGTAAAGGGAATAAAAACGGAAAAGAACTGCAATAACAGAGATCCCTCTTCAAAGACAGAAGTTTTAAGGGAAGGAAATAAGCCTCCCTACCTGCTCCAAAAAGTAATGGATCATTAAATCCATCATATGGCAAATCATCTGACAACTGTATTTAGAGACAGGCCTCAGATAGAACCTAATTCAAGACAGGTCTTTGGGTTTCATCTCCACAGTTTTCTGGAAGATTGGAAAATTTGATTGTGAAGTTTAATAGAAATTAGGAATCAAGTAATTTCATCTATATGCGTTCATTTACCATTGAATAGACATGTTATGTATTACCACTGGGGATATAGAAACCAAGAAAACAAACAATACGGTTTGAAAAATTGAAGACTTTTGGTAGGTACAGGAATAGAAACAGATACAGGAAACAGGTGTAGGTATAGAGATAAAAGAAGTATATGTAGACATTCGGAAAGGTGTAGATATGTCTATGTTTACAATAAGTCCATTTATTTAATTTTGCAGTAAAACAATTTTACTGACAGAAAGAATTATGTTTAATACAAAGTTGTGGATGGTATTCATTCGTTTATTACTCAACAGGATATTGATTGTTGTCTAGAAGGATACAACAGAGGTAAAAAGCAATCCTGTCTTTAGAGAGCTTATATATCTATACCTAGACCTATGTCAAGATTTAAAAATTAATGTATTATATTGAATTATTCTAAATGCTAATTATAATCGCTAATTACAAATGCTAATTGCAAATTTGCTTAGAATTTCAAATTATAATGTTTTAATTAACTATAAATTATTTAAGCTTTGGAATTCTGAAAAACATTTTATTTTGGGGGAAAATATTCTTTTTAGAAAAGGCAATTATCTAAATCTTACTTTTGTAAATCAGAGAATCTAAGCAAATCTAAATGTACAAGAATAAAAGTCTCTATTATGCATCTAAAGAATATAAGCCTGTAATGGTGAAATTTTTAGGTGGATTTTTGTTAGTTTTCTTTGTTTTTTGCTTTCATATAATTTTTTTAAATGGTATTTCAAAAGAGTTTTGAAATGAAGAGCCTTACTATTCCTCATAGTTATTAAAATAATCATGGAAAATTTGTGATAAAAATTCTATTTTTAAAATATGGTGGAAGACTGAAAATTCTGGCAAAGCTCACAGTTTTTCTTAATGGTGAGACCATTAGCAAATTTGCATCAATAGACATCTTTTAGTAAATTATCATTCACCTTCGTTCAAAATTAAAAATTACTATAGTTGTCTGATTCATTGGGCTTTAAGTATATGAAACAGGAATTCACTGGTAAAGCCTTAACTTATTATCTTAAAAATGCAATTATCTTAAAATACTTCATAGCTTAGTTCAAAGGTCAGAAAAGGTCTTAAATCACATAAGTTATTGAAAGTAATGGTACTAAAAGGAGGTTGCTTTATTTACTATCTATAGTCAATAATTTTGAGGTTCTCTCTTTAGTTAGAAAACATTTAAGAACATGCAACATTTAAAATTTTTAATTTTATTTTATATTAAATATTTAAATTTAATATTTTTGAAAATACTCATTGCTATTAAGCCCAATAACTTGGAAAATTTTACTATAGGTATAATTTACAAGTGTGTATATGTTTATATGTCAAAATGCATATTTGTAGTGAATGTGTGTGTATTCATGCATATTTTAGATTTTAGAGTATAAGGACTGATAAAGTTGAAGACATTTTGAAAAGTTTCTGCTTTTTATCAATCACTGCTTTTTGGTTTAATAGTTACTAAATGTGTAACTTTGGACCTCATTGTTCCTTAGTTTCCTGATCTGTGAAGTAGAGATGATAATATTACTCACCTCATAGAATTGATCTGAGCCGTAACTTAAGTCATACATGCTGATTCTTAGCTAGTGCCTGATATAGGACGGGACTGTAGAAATTATAACTATTATTACTATTACTATTATTATTATCCTGTTATTTTAAATAATCTGTAAACATGAGAAGGATATTACAAGGAAGCTACCCTAGGCTGTCTGATTTGATAGATGTAAAAATTAAGCTTAAAAGGCTAAACAAGTCACCCACTGTCACAAAAGAATTTAGAGATAAAGATTAACTTAGAACTAAGACAAGGTTTCTACACTAAAACTTCATATATTCTACCACAATTTCTAACTTTAGCATACACTAAAGATTTTTAACCTTTATTAAGAGAGAAAGACTACATTGGTGTTGAACATTTACTCTTGTTTTGTATTTCCATTTTAACAAACCAGATGCAAATAAATAAATCCACATCATAGAAAAATTATACTTCTACTTTAAATTACATGAATCTAATATAATAATATTAAGTTTAACTTGAGAAATCTTGACATTGAAAATTGATAAATATATGTATTACATATTTAAAGTTATAATTTTTGTATATATGTGTGTATGCTTTGTGTGGGTATTAGTAAAGTACAGGATGGCAAATGGTATGATATAAAATCCCTGAAAATGTGGGAAATTACATCACTTAGTAGAGAATATTTATAAGTATTGATTTCTTAAGAAGATTTTATTTGCAAGTGTGCACTTACAGAAGTTTACTTTCTCCACCTTCATTTACAGATAAATTGTTATTCTCTTCTGACAAAGCACTTAGTCATTGCTTTGCTACATAGTGTTAAATATTGTGATAAAATCAACTCAGGAAAAAAAAAGTCATATATTATTATATGTTTAGAACTATGCACTTATGTTTCTCTTAATTTGCTGCTGTATATCATGGAATACATACTCTACTAGAACTTCAATTACTTAAGTTAGAAGGAAATTGATACGCTGACAAATTAAAAACATGAAAAAATAAATACTTAAAAAATCATCATGCCACTGATCAAGGTCAGGCTTAATTTCCTCTACCCTTCCAACATCATTCTACTTATAGAAGGAGATAGGAAGCTCAGAGGATGATTACACATCTTGAGATATGTGCTCCAAAAATAAAGAAGGCATTAACAAAAGATTCCACAAAACAGTTTAGATACCACCATTTAAAAAAGGATGTCTTATATTATTTTTGGAAATAGGAAGAATTCCTGGGTCACATGGCAGGGCCCGAGTCCACATTCATTGCATTGCATACCCTGTGTGACCAGGCTACAAGAATGGAGAGACTGTAAGATTACTAAATGGTAGAATCACAGATGCCTGGCTTTACTACTATTACTACCAAAACTAATACAAGGCAGAATTATATGATTAATAGTAAAGATTACTATTAGTCCTTATCAAAGAAAAATATTTGCTGGCAGTTTTTATTTAACTCTTTTAATTCAATTAGTCAACATTCCCATAATATTTTATGTTAGCCTAATTCTATTCAGTGAAAGTGATGAAAGCTTGTCATGAAACTCAAGTATTATTCTATTAATGGATTTATTTTCAACAGACAGTTTCATGAAAGTGTAAGTTCAATTTTCCATTCACAGGGAATTGTAATTGGTTTCTTGCCATTCTCTAAACATTTATGGAATTCCATTCTATTTTACCACAAAGGTAATTTCATTTTAGATAAGTTCACAAAAAATAAAATACCATCTTAATTTAGAAATAACTAAATATAGCTTCTCAGAAAAATAAGCATGCTAAATTCCTCACAATATTGAAGAAACTGTCTAAACACTGAGCCTGCTGCCTCTTCATATAAAGACTGCCCATTGTTTACTGTCATCACACCAATAATTGCTGCAATGAGAAGCTATATAAAATATTAACCCAACAGAAGATGAAATATTAACCCATAGATTACAAAGCCAATACTAACTCAATATTATTATTAATATTAATAACTGATATTGTTAATATTAATCCAATAGATTATGAAAATAAATATATGTATGTTCACATATGCCTGAAGCATTATGCTGTACACCAGAAATTGACACAACGTTGTAAACTGACTATACTTCAATAAAATACATATATAAATAAAAAAATATTAACCCAGACTTTAGTTTTGCAAATACATAAATACTTTAAAATCTGAGGGTTTATTTCTTAAGACTTATAGGTGGTGAACTACTATGTATAAAAAATAACTTTAAAAAATTTTTATTTAAAAAATATACAAGCAAACAGTATGAAAAACAGTCAAAAACTTTACATTTGCTAATCTTTCTTTTCTCATTTTTTTCCCTCACATGATACTTCGAAGAGGGAATTTTTTTTCAGAAAGCTTTTTTTTTTTAACTTGGCAAATAAATGACTTGATCAGTGCAAAAGGAAACAGTAGGAAAGTTAAAGCAGAAGAACGTTTTACACAGTTATACCTTCTACTTTACCCCCCTGTCATCCACTGTCCCTCTGAATAACATAAACATTCACTGACACATTCCCTAAAGGGATTGTTTGCCTAGTTTAAATGTCCTCTCACAGGAGACTTTGCAAAGCAATATAATGAAGTGGTTACGAGCGTACATTTGACATCAGACTAAAATATGTTCAAATTCAGGCTCTGCCACCTTGTAGATGTAAGAACTTGGTAATTTGCTTAAAGTTTCAAACTGTGAATCTTCAACTCAGAAAGTAGACTAATATTATCTATCCCAAAAGTCTGTATGAGAATCAAAATTATATATGAAAATATATGGTGCATAATACCCCTCCCTAACTAAGCATGTAAAAATATTTTTGTATGTACTGAGACAATGACTAGATATAATTTTAACCTGGAATTATAGCAAATGCATTAACTATAGTTTCATAGAGAAGACACAAACTTGAATGAAGGATGTAAATTTATAGAAATTATTTTCTTGTTCCTCACTACAAACTGCTATCTTCAGCAGTTTGTCAGGGCATATTCAGAGAGGGGATGTTCACATATAAAGCTGTGGGTACCCTCGTGAATACCAGGGATAAAGTGTGAGCAGATGTGGTCATTAAGGATGTAATTAAAACATTACTCTTAGGCTTGAATTCCATCTGTAACTGTAGCTTAGACTTACTATGAGCTCTGGGTTCAAAAAAAGGCACATCCATATTAATTTTCTAATAACTTGAGTTTCAGAATTGTCCTTCCGGGACCATTTTGACTAACTTTTGATTAACTAAATATCACAAGGGATAAAGAGGTCCAAAGCTGAGTGGATAGCAATCATGAACAGTAGGCATGGAAAAGAGATTTCACTGCTACTAGCAAATAGGCAGAGGTGGAGGAAGTCACTGCCATGGGCACAGTCTGGGGCTGGCACTGCTTCTCAGATCATACAGTGTCCCCTTGATAATGGCTTTCACTGTCCAAACTGTCCACATTTGGATAGTGCCTTGCACATCCTTGCACACCTTGTCATGTTTCTCTGTGGGAGACCAGTCATGCTCCCTTATACAAAAATGTGAAGCATATAGACTCTTATAGTTGCAGCTTTCTTTATGTATGCTGCTTTTTTTGCATAGTACCTTCCTGCCTCAGAAGTTCCTCTCAATAATACTGTTTTAGTCAATTATTTACCATTTTAAGCAAAATAAATAGCAATGTAGTATTGTTTGCAGCATAAAGAATATATGACCTTTTAGCTAACAGTATAAATAATATATAATTTATCTTTTCTAATAAATATTTGAGTTGGCCACAGATTGTGTGCCACTTTTTATATTTTTATTCATTTAGTATTCTTTGGTCAAACCTTATAGACTTCTATGTTCAAAACTTGTATCATTTTTATAAATATATTTTTGAAAGTTATTGTATATTTAAAAATAACAAAATAAAAGTCTCTATCTTTAAAAATGGTGGGGTTTTCTGTTTAAAATTTGGATATTCCACAGATTCAATGCAATCCCTATAAATTACCAATGGCATTTTTCACAGAACTAGAACAATTTTAGATTATGTATGGAAATACAAAAGGCCCTGAATAGCAAAGAATCTTGAGAAAGAGTAACAGAGCTGGAGGAATAATGCTCCTTGACTTCAGACTATACTATAAAGCGACAGTAATCAAAACAGTATGATACTGGCACAAAAACAGACACATAGATCAATGGAACAGGATAGAAAGCCCAAAATAAACTCACACACTTATGATCAATTAATCTATGATGAAAGAGGCAATAATGTACAGTGGAGAAAATATAGTCTCTTCAATAAGTTGTGCTTAGAATACTGGACAGCTACTGTTAAAAGAATGAAATTAGAACATCCTCTAACTCTATATACAAAAATAAACTCTAAATGTATTAGAGACCTAAATGTAAGTCCAGATACTATAAAATTTCTAGAGGAAAACATAGTCAGAACACTGTTTGACATAAATCACAATTGTATTTTTTTGGATCCATCTCCTAGCATAATAAAAATAAAAGCAAAAATAAATGGGACCTACTTAAAATGAAAAGCTTTCGCACAGCAAAGGAAACCATAAACAAAATGAAAAGACCACCTACAAAATGGGAGAAAATATTTGTAAATGATGAGACTGACAAGGAATTAATTTCCAAAATATACAAACACTCATATAGCTCAATATCCAAAAAACCAAACAATTGAATTTAAAAAGTAGGCAGAAGATTTTAATATATATTTCTCCAAAGAAGACATATAGATGGCCAACAGGCACATGAAAAGATGCTCAACATTGCTAATTATTAGAGAAATGCAAATCAAAACTACAATGAGATGTCACCTCACACCAGTCAGAATGGCCATCATCAGTCTACAAGTAAGTGCTGGAGAAGATGTGGAGAAAAGGAAATTCTCCTACAATGTTAGTGGGAATGTAAATTGGTGCAGCCGCTATAGAGAACAGTATGGAGTTTCCCTTAAAAAACTAAAGATAGAGTCACCATATGATCTAGTGATCTCACTCCTGGGCATATATCCAAAAAAGACAAAAACTCTAATTTGAAAAGATACATGAACCCCAATGTTTATTATAGCAGCAATATTTATAGTAGTCAAGACCTGGAAACAACCTTAATGGCCATTGACAGATGAATGGATAAAGAAGATGTGATGTATATAGATACATACATATAATGGAATATTACTCAGCCATAAAAGAATGAAATTATGTCATTTGCAGCAACATGAACAGACCTAGAGATTATTACACTAAGTTAAGTAAGAAAGAGATAAGACAAGTGTCATTTATATGTGGAATCTAAAAAATGATGCAAGTGGATTAACTTATAAAATAGAAATAGACTTACAGACACACAAAACAAACTTATGGTTACCAAAGGGGAATGGAAAGAGGGATGAATTATGAGTTTGGGATTAACAGATATACACTACTATATATAAAATAGAAAAAAAAATGAACTACTGTATAGCACAGGGAACTATATTTAATATTTTATAATAATGTATAATGGAAAATAATCTAAAAAAGAATATATATATTATATATATAATACATATACAATTGAAACATTTTGCTGTATATCTGTAACTCGCACAACATCGTAAATCACCTATACTTCAATTAAAAAAAAAAGATCCTCAAAATGTTTTGACGAAAAGGGCTTAGTGATGAGCGAAATGAGGGGGATGAAGTAGGAAAAATGATTGAACACATTTGGCTTCTTCATATTACTATATTTTATATATCTTATTTGTTAAGCTAAGCTTTCTTACAATCTTTTGTTTCTTTTCTCTTTACTTTCCAGAATTGATTGAAATTTCATGATATTTTCTACTACTAGCATAAGGGAATTATATCCTATTTCTATATTTTCAGAAATTAATTTTAATTCTCAAATAACCTTAAAATATTTCTTTCTTACAAAGTGAGAATAACTAATATTTATAAGTCCCACCAAATGAGAGGCTGGATTTAACCATCATTCAAGTCGAATTATCCCACTTCACATACATCAATTATGCTCATTTTTTCAACAATGATTCTTGTTCCCTTATTATTCTGTTTTTTCGTTGGCTGATATTTCTTGATATTTCAACACTACCCCAAACTCTCTGCAGATTCTCTTGAGGAAATAATTCAAGTTTTTTTTTTTCTACTTTGTCTCTGCTTCTTCCCAGATCAGTTGTTTAATTCATATGGTTTTCCTGTTTATTCTCATTTTTTGCCAAATGAACTGATGATTTGTAATTACTCATAGACATAAATTACATTGCAAATAGACATAGAGTCACATAGACATAAATATGCTTGCAGTTAAGAAAGGACTGGCTTCTTAATTGCAAGCATACTATTTCTATCCAGTTTTGAAAGTCTGTTTCACATCTCTTTCCACTCTGTGTATGACTTGGTTGTGGCTGTGTGGTTAAGTGGGCAGGGGATATTTAAACAGTGCTTCCCAGTTAGACTGTTCGTAGAGAAAATAGGCATCAGCCACATGAATAAAAAAGTAATAAAGATTTAATCTGGGTTTGTATTTTATAATACACCTAATTTTTAAACCTTCTCTCTTTCTTTGTGTGCTTTCTACCATAATTATTGATAAGGTTCAAAGTAGCCTTTTCCTGTTTCTTTCTTGTACTGCCACACATAGTAAGAAGACACAGAGAAGCATCACCACGTTATTTATAAAGTACTTCCTGAAGTTACACCTGGGGCTACAGGATGAAGGCTTAAAAGAAATCCTGGGTCCAAACTTCCCATAGCCATCCAATTAATTACTCTAACTGTGGCCCCGTCTTTCTCCTATTCTCAGTCCTGGCCATCTACAAATGCCATCTTTTCTGGGGGATCACTTGGGAAGAAGAGCCCTCACTGCCACACTCATCCTCTCCTGTGACTCTGTGGTTTGCAGACTTCACCAGACGAACTCTATCTCAGTCTTTTACAGCAGAGTGCCATTTAAAGATAGGCTGTTGACAATACGCTCTTTTACTTTCATTGCTTTTATGGGTTTCTCACTCTTTCCTTTTGTTTATTCAGCTAAATTACTTTGGGAGGGAAGGAAGGTGAAAGCTTATGTTTAGCATACAATTTTGAAGAAGAAATTAGAAATGATCTCCTGAAGAGGGTTTGAGCTTCCATTGAATTCTGTCCTCCTTGTTATTAAATGGCAAGTCTGTTTGGATTACATGTCCTGATGAAAATAGCTTTGCATAATTTAAATAATATGAATTGGCCATAGATGCATAATCAAAATGCTCAGCCATTTGGTTATTTTCGTATTCCAATAAACACTTTAATTTTTAAGGAACATTAAATGCTTAAAGCTCATTGGAATGGAATGGTGCTTTACTCTCTTACAATAAACCGCAGTTATCTTTGTTTACTTAAATCAGTTATACTCATAAAATAAACAGCTGGACTTACCTGAAATTCTATTAACTTCTAGAAGAATATCACCAAAAGGGAACTGTCTACTTTAGCAAGCAAGCATTTTCCAGAATTTCTGTTCTTTGCCATTCCTTTTACATGTCTTATGTTCTTTGTGAAAGCCTTTTAATTTGCTTACTTAAAAAGCAATACCCTGGTTCATAGTTACTAAAGAATCTTATTATTTCCTTTCAACTACTTCTCTTATAATGTTTGATTTCTCTTCTCTGTGTATCCCTAAGAAGAAGAAATAAAACTGACTGGCTAAGAACCTCTGTTCAGAGTTACAGGATCTTAAGCTACTAATTAGGAGTCAGTTATTTCTAGCTAATTTTCCTCATTGTAATAGACACGAATATCTGCATCTGCAGGATTCCAGGAATGCACAGTGAATCACAGGGAATTTTCAGACAGCGTTACAAACTGAATGTTTGTGTCTCCCCCAGATTCTGCCTTTGAGGGGTAATTAAGTTTAGATGAAATTATGAGGGTGAGCCCCTGATGATTAAAGTGCTGTTCAAAGGAGAGACACCAGAGAGTTTGCTCTTTCTCCACCCACAAGCACCTACGAAAAGTGATGTGAGGAGATGGCAAGAAGACAGCCATCTGCAAGCCAAGAAGAGGGTCTCCCCAGAACCTGACCATGATCTCAGGTTTCCAGCCTTTAGAACTGTGAGAAAATAAATGTCTTTTGTTTAAGCTACCCACTCTATGGTATTTTGTTATGGCAGCCCAGGCTGACTAAGACAGAGGGACAAATCTGTTGCTACCCCTTTGATTCCTACATCAAATTCTCATTAGTAGGGACCCAGCATCTCACCCAGCAAGACAGTACACCTTGAAGCACGTTGTTCTGAGATGCTACCAATGCCAGGTCTTTAACATGATACCCCTTCTGTGTGTGTGTTCAAATAAGGTAGGTCCTGAATCATAACACTCTCTGTTTTATCCACTGCTATAAAAAAGTCATTATTATTATGCAGAATTAGAGCCTAAAACAACTCTAACTGTAAAGATTTCATATATAAATTTCCTTTACAATCCTGCCTGTCATACTTATTAATCAAAACATATATAACATAACATGACTTTCCATGAAAGAAAGAAAGGGGTTATAGGGAGGGAGAGAGGGAGGAAGGAATGAAGGAAGCAAAGATAGATGAGAGGAAGGAAGAAGAAAGGAAGGAGGAAAGGAAGGAAGAAGGAAAGAAAGAAAATAAATGAAGGAAGGAAAGAAGGAGGAGGGAGGGAGGGAGGGAAAGGATTTAAAAAAAGAAAACATTGTGTAGTTTCTTTACTGCTTCCATTTTATGTTCCCAAACTTGTTAGTTCTTTCACACACAAATTTACATAAATATGTTAAAGAAATTCAAGCATATGTATTAAGTGAATCCATGAAAAGACACAAAAACAATACACACATCATGGTGTACAAATTGCAGCCCAAGAAGAAACTAATTGGTGGACTATTTTTGAATATTAAAATCATTTGTCTACTTTCACATTAGAAGTTTCTATAGTATTTTATTAAAGAAGGTTAGCACCTCACATTCAAGTGAGTGAATCAAGTCGATTTTGAGTCTATTTCTTTAACATTTGGCAATATTAATATAACAACGAATAACAAATTACTTTTGTTTCCACCTGGCTTCCTATTAGTAATTAAATGTAAACTTCCCAAATACTACTAGTGCATAGATTGGTGGTTACCTGCTTTATGGGCTGCATTTAAGTTGCTGGGGTGCAGTCTATAACAAAGCATAAATCAGTCAGCAGGAGGATAGACGTGAATATTGATTCTGTGGTGAAAAGTCTCAGGAGACGGTTTTTAGAAAGCCATGGATTAAGTCTAAGTCTATAGAGAAGTATCATTGAGCATTTATTGATCTTTGGCTAAATAAGTATACAAATAATGGTGCATACATTTTCACTGTTGCCAGTGGACTTAAATTACATGTTTTAGGTTTCAAATCTTAAACATTCATAATAATACAACTAGATAGCTATATAGCTTTATATTTTGACAGAATAGACATCATTGTTGCTGCATATAAAATCACTCATGTCTTTGTAAAATCCCTTTGGTGTGGAAAAAAAAAAAGACATGAAAAAATAATTGCAGGATATAGATAATGGCAAAGAAAAAACAAGAGGGAGGTGCTGTTTCAGGTGATTCACAATAAGTGAAACCAGAAGTGTGAATTGATAGACCTCTTCTTGTCTAGCTCATCTGAAAAAAGAAATAAGAAATCTACAGAAACACTGAGAGTAGAATATGAAAAGCTACACAGAAACACTGCTTCCACTTCCATCACAGGTTTGGCTGCTGTTGCTGTACCTGCTACCAAAAGTAGACATTTTATTACAGGACAAAGTATGAACAAAGAGGCGAAATATGCTAAATGAACAAATAAAACTTGCTATACCCTACATTGTATATTGTGGCATTTATTTTAGTTTACTTGCAAAAAAGAATTGTGTGTCGATTGTATAGTATTTTAAATGATGACAGTGATACAGTAACAGTGAACACTTAGGAAGTGTGTCTGCCCTTTCTTCTCTCCAGGCTATTCTCAGTAGAGCTGCCAGAGTGAACCTCTCAAACTATGTTCTGGATGATGCCTTTCTCTCCTCAAAACCTTCCGTAGCTGCCCATGACCTTCAGTGGAACCATGCTCCTCAGAGTGGCCTGAAGTCTTCTAACCCCTTAGTGGCTCTGCCCTCATCTCCTCCTCTCTTCCTTTGCTCCCCATGTCCCAGGCACATGGGCTCTCTGTTGATTACTCACTATTCGCTCTCCTCTATCTGGGCTTTTATACCTCATCCAGCCACACCTCATCATTACAGTAGTCCCTGAGCACTCCACATTAAACAGAATCAACCACCCCTACACACACAGTTCTGGAGAGACAGCTGTGCCCATTCCCCTTACCCTGCTTCATTTTTGTTCATTGTAATTCTTGTTTATTACTAAATGTATTATCTATTTGTTTATTTTTATCCTCATTTCTCCACAGGAAATGAAAGCTCTGCAAGGACAGAGGCTTTGACTATTTTGGTTATTGCTATATGTCCAGTTCCTGGAACATGGGGTCTCAGCAAATATTGTTAAAAGCCTGACACTATAAACAAAGCGTCAACATCTTTCACGCTTATCCAATATAATCTTTATATTAACTCTATACAGGAGATATTATGAACTGCATCTTACAGAGAAGAAAAGTGGAAGTTTAGTTAAATTATTTAAAATCCCCAAGATCACCACCTTGCAATTGGTGGACCAGGGCTTCTACACATTTAGGTTGATGTATTGCTTGGTATAGTGGCTTCTCCACTCTATGCATTGCATTACTGAGGTTGCCAGTCATTCGGTAATTCAAAGGACATTCTAATGGCCAGCCCAATGATTCAAAATAAAATAATATTCACCACCTATCTTCTGTCTTAGTCATCAATCCCTGGGCCAGAAAGACATGAAGCAACAACTGGAACTGAAAGCCTCAAATAGTGCAATTTAGTTTTGGTTTTCTCTATTACGTGGAGAGAGTTATGTTGTCCTACACTTAATTCAAGGAATTACATTCAGGACTGCTATAACGCAAAACCAATAAATACTATGTTTTTCTCAGCAGTATCATTCCTAAAGTTCTATGCCTTCTGCCATTACCAAACTGTGTCTCGATAGTTCAGAAAAAGTGTGAGATTCTCTCCACCAAGTACCCAACACACACTATGTTAATTTGCACAAATTTCTTACACTAGATACTGCTATATAAATGGATGATCTCCTTTTCATGACTTTCCTTCTCTTTCCTAGCCTTGTAGATGAAGTATATCAAATCTGCCTTAAAAATATCCCACTTAAATTATGACATAATGATCTTACTCAAGCCTTACACTGTCTCTTTGATAATTAATTGTGCCTGTCAATGTTTAACAGTCTCCAGGGCATTTTAAGTAATTATTACAATCAGCTATTGTTTCTTTGTTATTTAAAGGATGGAAACATCAAGACATCTATCTAATCAACACTCAGCATCAAGTGTAAGACAAAGTGTAGGAAAAGAGGTATGTTTACAGAGATTTAGAAATTCACAGTTTCCCATAGCTATCTTCCACTAAAATTCTCAACTTCATATCAGTTGCCATTTTCCTTAACAGGGTAATATGATTAAATATGTTGGAATAAACTAATATCCAGATCCTGCAAATTTACTCAAGTTGATTATCTTTCTTGCTAATGAAATATTTGAGAAATAACTTTATCAAATTTTACCATAAACATTTCTGAACTGAAAGGGAATAGCACTATATAGCTTATATAAGAAGGGATTTTAGAGTTTATTTAGAGGTGTGTGATACAGCAACTTAGGTAAGTGCATTAAAATCTAGGCAATAATGATTCTCTATTACCTAATTATAGTTTAGCTAATCTTTCTTTTACACGTTACAAATTTTTTAAGAACTTACAAAGCCTGTTGTGCAAATGAGAGAAAAGTTGGATCTAACTGTTTGAAAAATTGGGAAAAAATAATTAAGATATATCATAGCATTTTGTGTTTATCCCCCCCACCACACACCCTTTTTTTGGCAATCAGTGAATACACTAGTTGTTTCATTGTATAGTCACAAATACACAAATGTACTTATAATGGTTAATTTTATGTGTCAAATTTTCTGGGTTATAGTAACCAGATATTTGGTCAAATATTCTTGATGTTTCTGTGAGTGTTTTTGGACAATATTACACTTAAATCAGTGGACTGTGAGTAAAGCAGAATGCCCTAAATAATGTGGGTGGGTCTACTCTAATCAGCTGACTATCTGAAAAGAACAAAAGATCACCATCCCAATCCCCCACCCTCAGCAAAAGGAAGTCCGCAGCAGACTGATTTTGGGTCTCAACTGCGGTTCTCTAGCCTGTCAGCCCACCCTGCAGTTTTCAGACTTGCCATCTTCCATAATTCTACAAGCCAATTCATATTTATATATGAAAGCAACTTAGGTAAGTGGCTGCATAAACCTAGACAATAATGGTTTTTATCACCTAAGCAAAGTTTAGCTAATCTTTCTTTACACTTTATGTTGTTTTGAGAACACACACACACACACACACAGACACACACACACATTATGTTGATCCGTTTCTCCAGAGAACCCTGACTTATACAGTACTTATCCAAAGAACAGATGAAAGAAGTGGATAAAGGGTATGGAGAAATATCTAGGCTATTCATTTAGTACAGACTGTTATAAAATTATAGTTAATTTCTATAGTTGTAATATATTTCAAGGAATATTAATTCAGAGCTTTAATAAATTTTTAACCTCTCTTTTCTGTATCAAAGTGCACAGATAATGATTATTTTTGGAATTTTGCCACAAAATCATTCAGCTCCTCTCTTACATAAATATTGATATGTGTGTAACAATACAATAATATGATACCATATGAGACCAAATTAGCTTTAAAGTGTATTTGTTTTTCTGTGATTTTTTATTAAATATTTTTTTCAGATCATTAAATTTTTTCTGGGAATCTACTATCTTATAAAACTAAATATTTCTGAAGAGTCCTTATGGAACTGATAGGTTAACAAATCAAAAATAAGTATTATTTGAGGTAATGGGAAATGTAGGCTACATGTGTGAAGCTACAAAGAATACATATGATAACTTAAGAGCAGTAAGTATTAAATAGAAGTAGAAAGATTTCTAAACTTCTGGATATTTCAACCTTGGTTAATAAAGTGATTTTCAGTCTCTTTATATCCAAATAAGAAACATAAATTAATATCTTAATAGCTTAATATTAATCCATATAATTGATCTCTGAAAGTTGAGATTTTAAAAATATATAACTTTGTATGACAAGAATCTTTGACTTTTTCTTTTTTAAATTTTAGCTAACCTGTAAATTAGGGATTTGGTATGCATGCTTATTTTCTTTTAATAAATTAATGCTAACAAATAAAAATCATTATACTTATTGAAGTATTCTATATGTGTCTAGTGCACTATGCCACAACTTTATACACTATTATTCTTGCTGACTGTATTTTTTTATTTGGCCATTGTGCACTAATAGAAATCTTGCAGTAAATAGAAATCCTTTTATAAAAGCTTTCTACTTTTCTGGAGTCAGACTGTCTGGTACTTACTATCCCATTCATGACCCATGGAGACATTCAATACCAAAAAAAAGAATATTAAGGGTGACAATTCACCACAAAATACATCATGAAAAACAATGACTAAACTAAATGATGCTGTAAACAAAGATACTTAATGAGAAACGGAGATCTCCAGTCATTGTGTGCCATCCAACTAGTTCACCATATCTCAGGAAAAGAGTTTTCACAAATGTTTACTTAGAATGCTTGGGGGGAAAAACAACAACAACAACAAAAAAACCAGATGTGAACATTACAGAAAGCTTATAAAGCTTATGCTGTTTTGGAGTAAAGAACTGGATTGTCTTTTCAAACTGGCTGACTAGAAAATTCATAAGGGAAAAAAATGACAAAATAAACTATATTTTGGGTTACAAAGAGAGGTACTTTTAAACTAATGCTGCCTTAGTGAAAGGATCAAACCATCCCCAATTTAATCCTTATTCTTCTTCATCCAAACTATTTTTTTCAAATATGGAAGCCAAATCATTGTTTTTAATGATCATTACTTTACGTTCCAAGGAGAAAAGAGAAATGGGTTGCCAGATTGGAAATTACAAACGTAGAAAAGAGATAAACCACAAAAACCAGAACCCTGAAAGGATAAAATGTTTACTGGCTACAATTTTCTTATTTAGAACAGCAAACAACAACAGAAGAACTGAGGTAGATGGAGAGAACACCATCTCTGTTCCTGCATATCTGTAACAAATATGTGTCCTGAGGTCTAGTCATTAATCTCCTGTGTAAACATCATTTCACCTTCTGTATATTTTTAACACCTTTAATAAAACCTATGCTTTCACCAATTAGAACAACACTTTTTTCACTATCTGAAGAATAGAAATTGACTTCTGTAATTATATTTGGATATATTTATTAATAATAAAAAATGAACATATAAAAGGTAAATGATTCAAAGATGTATTGGCTAAATTTTCTGTAGAAGGAAGATAACATACTATTTCAAACTGAAGTCATCTTCAAAGTTATTTAAGAAAATAGTCTAATTTATTTAGTTCTAGATTCAGAAGAAAAAATAGATTTACATAAAGAACATGAGAGAATGAATAGAGGTAAAAACATTTTTTTTATTCTTAATTGATCAAAAGATAATTCTTTGATTAAAGAAATAGTGACAATGGTTTAGAATTTATAATATGTATCAGTGAAACAAATAACATCAAAATCATAAAGGCTTAGGCAAAGGAACTTGGAATACTTTATTATAAAGCACATGAACTAACTGTGAAGCAGTATA
Organism: Camelus bactrianus; assembly: GCF_048773025.1. Lineage (NCBI taxonomy): Eukaryota > Metazoa > Chordata > Mammalia > Artiodactyla > Camelidae > Camelus > Camelus bactrianus. The sequence continues at coordinate 41,042,262 of NC_133540.1, forward strand.
GCATTATTTGAAGATTAAGCTATGTTAGAAAAATGTGTATTGTAGACCCGAGAGCACCCACCTAAATGTTTAAAAAGAAGGATACTGATATGCTAAGAAAGAATCAAATAAAAGGCTCAATTTAAAGAAGAGATGTCAGAAACATAAAACAAATGCAGGGAAAAAAATAGTAACATGTTAGAAGTTAATTCAACTATATCAATAATCTCCATACATGAATGTATAAGTATACTAATTAAAGACAGAGATTGTCAGAGTGGATTAAAAAGGTCCAATTATATCTTAATTAGAAATCCACTTTAAGTGTAAAATAAACACATTGGTTAAAAGTAAAGGAATGGCAAAATATTATCATGCTAACACTAATCAAATGAAAGCTGAAGTTGTTATAATAATTTCAGATGAAACAAATTTGAGAACAAGAAAAATGATGGGAGATTAAGAGGAGTGTTGCATAATGATAAATGGGTCAATTTGTCAATTCTCCAAAAAGATATAACAATCTTAAATATGCATCTATCTGAGAGTACAGAATCGAAGTACATGAGGCAAAACTGAAAGAACTGCAAAGAGAAATAGACGAACCTACTATTATAGTTGGATGCCTTAGCTTCCCTCTTTTAGTAATTCATAGATCAAGCAGGCAAAAAATCAGAAAAGATACAGTTGACGTAAATAGCACAATCAATCAAGATACTCTAATTGACAATTATAGAATACTCCACCCAAGAACAGGAGAATACACATTTTTCTCAAGCTCATATGCAATAGTCACTAAGGAAACACACTCTGAGCTATAAAATATACCTTAAAATATTAAAAGAATAGAAAACAAAGTATGCTCTTACTACATGGAATTAAATTATAAATTAATAACAGAAAGATGGAAATCCCAAATATTCAGAGATTAAATAACACACTTCTAAATAATACATGAGTCAAAGAAGAAATCTGAAGTAAATTTTTAAAAATTATTTAAAAATATAAAACATAAAAAATCAAACTTTATAAGAAATTAGTTCTAAGGCTTTAGAATTAAATGCATATATTAGAAAAGTAGAAAGATCTAAAATCAGTAATCAAAGCCTCTGCCTTAGGAAATTTTGGAAAGAAGACCACCTTAAGTAGAGGAAAATAAATAATAAAAAAGAGTAGAAATCAATGAATTTGAAATCAGGAAATCAATATAAAATGAATGAAAGTAAAAGCTAATCCTTTGAAAATATCAATAAAACTGATAAACCTCTAGTCATGCTATCCAATGAAATCAAGAAAGAAATTACAAATTAATATCAAAATGAAAGTAGTTATTACTAATGATCTCATGGACATTAAAGAGTTGATAAAGAATACTATTAATAACTCAGTGTTCACAAATATGCTAACTCAGATGAGACAGACCAATTCCCTCAAAGACAAAATCAACCAAAACACACACAAGGCGAAATAGATAATCTCAATAGAGCTGTATCTGCTCAAGAGATTGAACCAACAATTAATAGCCTTACAAAAAAAGAAAGCATTAAACTCAAATATTTTTACTGGTGAATTCTACCAAACATTTAAGGAAGATGTGACGACTAATTCCTCACAACATTTTCCAACGAATAAAACCAAAGTGAGCCCTTCCTAATTCATTCTGACATCAGCATTACTCTCATGTCAAAATAAGATAAAGACATTACAAGAAAGGCTCATTGAAAACCAGTATTTCATGAAAATAGATGCAAACATTCTTCAGACAATATTAGCAAGACTGAATTCAACACTAGATTAAAAGAATTATACACCATGACCAGGTGGAATTTATTCCACTTATACAAGGCCAGTTCAACACTATAGCAACAATAATCAAGCAATATAATCCACTGGATCAATAATATAAAAAATAAATATCACCCATTGATGATTTTACAAAACTCAGAAAACTAGAAGTAGGAGAGAATTCCATCCATTTAAAATAATACATCTACAACCCTACAGCTAATATCAAACGTAATGGTGAGAAACCAGATGCTTCATCCCTAAGATCAGAAACAATACAAGGATATCATGTCTCTCACCACTCCTATTCAACATTTTAGTTAGTCTATTTACACAAGAAAAGTAAATAAATTGTATAGAGATTAGAAATAAATAAAACTGTCTCTCTTCATAAATAATATAAAAAAATCCCAAAGAACTGACGAAAAAATTTCTTGGAACTAATAAAAAGGTACTGTAAAGTTGTTAGATGTAAGGTTAATATTCAAAATTTAATCGCTTCCCTATATTCAAGCAATGAACCACTGGAATCTGAAATTCTAAAATACCAATAACAATAGTACCAAGAACAATGAATTACATAGGAGTAAATCTAACAAAATATGTACAGAATCAAAATACACAAATTTACAAAATTCTAGTGAAAGAGAAAAAGAAGGTGTAAAGAACTGGTGAGATATTTCATGCTTATGGTTTGGAAGACTCGGTATTGTTATGTGTCGGTTTTTCCCAACTGATCTATAGGTTCAGCACCATCTCAGTCAAAATCACAACACATTTTTATTTGTGGATATTGACAAGCTGATTGTGAAGTTTATATGGAAAGGCTAGGGACCCAGAATAGCCAACAAAATACTAAAGGTGAAAAAAATTAAAGGACTTGCATTATCAGTTTCAAGAACTTGTATAAAGCTACATTAGTCAAGACAGCTGGTTTGGAGAAACAATTGAAACACTGATCCATGGAACAGAAAAAAAAGCTCATAAATACACAACACAAATATAGACAGCTGATCTTTGACAAAGGAGCACAGGCAATTCAATAAAGGACAGTCTTTTCAACAAATGCTACCAGAGGAATTGGACATTAATATTCAAAACACAGAATAAACTTAGGCACAAATTTTATACCTTTCATAAAATTATCTCAAAAATTGATCATTATCTAAGATTAAAAGGTAAAAACACAAATTTCTTAGTAGAAAACAAAGGAGACAATCTAGATGACCGTGACTTTGATGATGAATTTTTAGATACAAACTGAAAAGTGACATTCATATAAAAAAAATTGGAAAGTTGAATTTCATTAAAATTACAAATTTATGTTCTCTGAAATACACAGTTATTAGGATCAAAAGTCAAGCCACAGACTGGGAGAATGTATTTTCTAAAGACATTTTTGATAAAGGTCTTAGAATCAAAATATGCAGAGAAATTTTATACCTCAACAATAAGAAAATAAGCAACGAAATTTAAAATAAGCAAAAGAGTACTTTAGGGACATCACCAAAGAATATAAACAGTTGGAAAATGAAGTATGAAAGTTGCTCCACATCATAAGTTATTAGGGAATTTTTAATTAAAACAACAATGAAACACAGCTATATAACTATTACAATGTCTAAAATTTAAAAAAAATATTGATATTACCAATTTCTGGCAAGGATGCAGGCCAACAGGAACTCTAATTTACTGTTAGAGGAAATACAAAATGCAAGACTTTGGAAGACAATTTGGCAGTTTCTTAGAAAGCTAAACATAGTCTTGCCATATGATCTTGCAATTATGATCCTAGATATTTAGCCAACTGATTTGAAATGTTACATCTACACATGAATATTTATAGCAGCTGTATTCATAATTATTAAAAAAGGAAGACACCAATAAGTATTAATAGATAAATGGATAAACAATATGTGGCACAAAAATAAAATGGAATATTATTGAGAAATAAAAATGAGTTATTAAGCTACAAAAAGTTGTGGATCAACTGTACATGCATATTGCTAAGTGAAAGAAGCCAAATTAAAAAGACTACAAATTATATAGTTCTTCTTATATAATAACCTGAAAATGTCCAAACCGTGGAGACAGTAAAAAGACTGATAGTTCCCAGGGATTTCTCATTGTCACAGTAAATCTGAATGGGTGAAACACAGGGGATGTTTTAAAGTGGTAACTATCCCTGTTATGTTATGTTATTGTATTTGTGAGTACATGACATTGTCCATTGGTCAAAATGAGTAGTATCTTACAGTACAAACCTTAATGTATGCAAATTAAAAAAATTATTTAGGAGGCTGAGGGATCCCAGGAAGGAATGTAGAATAGGGCAAAACACGTAACTGTGTTAAAAGTGTCTGAAATAACCATGCTGAAGGGAACAGGGGAAAATGGGTTGACCAAGTGCACTTTGGAAATGAACAGCATAAGTAAATTTAAAGACAAAAGAAGCTTCACGTCAGCACTGTACTCGAGCTGATAATGGCGTGCCACATAAGGTTAGGGATGAAGAATTCTGATATTGCTATATATGTTGAAAAATGAGTAAATGGATGACTGACAGTGAAAGCCACGTTTTTCCACTATTTCAGTGAGAGCTTACAGAGAAGCAAGAGGAAGAAGCCAGAATATCCCATAGAGTAATCAAACAGAGTTAAAGATCTCAGTATGAATTCATGTTAAACTATTATAAGTTCAGATGTATACTTAGAGAAATATTTATGGATTTATATGTACACGTAGGTTAGTATTCACACATATATTTCCTTGTCTGTCTGTTGAGAGGGCCTAGAAACAATGACGTGCTCATTGTAATAAGTACCCCTAGCACGTGAACCTTGGCTTCTGATTCCACTCTTTAGTAAAAAAAAAAAAACAGGGCACCTTGAAGAAATGACTAATCTTAGGATAGGACAGGAGATATGTAAGATGAGCCTGGAGCACCTTATCATGCCAGAAAATGAGGAAAAGCTCAAAAAAGAAGAAAATAAATTAAAAGGCAAAAAACCCTACACACAAGTGATGGAGGTTTGTAAAAGTTCTAGGAATTCAACAGAGAATTCCACAGAAAGAGCTCCCAACAGCCAAAGCAGGGAAACAATTTGATCAACTAAATCAATAAAGCTGAACTGAGTTATAACCCATGCTTGATTCCACCCTGATATAAATAAACAGTTAAATAAATGAATAACAGAAGGATAGAGATAAATCTCTAATGCAACAGAATTCCAAACACATATGTGGATACTGTGCCCTCAGGGAGGGAGCACAGACCTCCCCACTCCATATGTGTGGACTGCCTGTAGTGACTTCCTTGGAAAGAGTATATTTTGGAAGAAGGAAAAGAATAAAGAGTAATTTCATATTGGAGAAACCCGACAAACTGCTTCAGCCAGGTGACCAAGGTTAGCATCAACAGTGATAAATCTTGTTGATAGCACGTACCCTTGATATGAGGTAAAGAAAATGTCACGCTTCCTCTGTGACCTTCCTCCCCCAAATTCACAACCCCAGGGTACTCATGAAAAAAAAACATTAGACAAATCCCAATTGAGGAGCATTATATAAAATACCTACTCTCAAAAATGTCAGGGTCATTAAAAACCAGGAAAGTCTGAGAAACCATCACAGATAAGACTTCAGAGATCTGACAACTAAATGTCATGCTGTATTCTGCATAGGATGCTCTAACAGAAAATGACATTCGATAAAATCTAAGGAACTAGGACTAACGTATAGATTTGTCAATGATAATGAGTCAGTTAATTCATTATTATGACAAATGTACCATACCAATATAAGATTTTAATAATAAAGGAAATTTGGTGCAGGGTAAATGAGAACTGGTTGTAATATCTTGCAATTTTTCTATAAATCTCAAAAACATTCTAAAAATTCCAAATTAAAGTTTATTTAAAATATGTGGTGATGTACTTTTACTAAGGTTACTTATTTATTAATTAAGGTTATTTATATACTTGGACTCATAGCATTAACAAATAATATCTGCTCTCAAATGTCTTAATCTGTGTCTGACATTCAGTTATTGTCAGAATGTCATATGAGATATTTAATAGTTGAGGAAAATTTATTAAAGATCAGTTTATCTTGCTTCACATAGATCATTTTTATCCAAAAATATATCTACTAGGGACTACTACATACTTAGCTCTATAGTCAACGTTACTAGTACTGTGTATACAAGATTATTATGTTCTCTTCACAGAACATTTAGTCCTGAATCTAGTTGGTAAAATCAGGATAAAATCATTATAAGAACTGTTTAAAATGTTTCATATGGAGAAGTATACATTCTCCATATATATGGGGAGTGACATGTAACTCTTGTAACTGTATTAAAATATTTCTTTCTTCAGACAGTTAAATTTGAATTATGTCACAATGAGAACTCAGAACACAAAATTTGATCACCTCTTTATTAAGCTATATTGAGAAGAACATCCTTTCGAAAAACCCATTGTTTCTGTTTTATACACAAACAGAATTTTGTTCTCCTACGAAATGTATTAAATACACTTTGTTCGGGGAATGATTAATTTGGAGGCACTTGTTGCTCTTAGGGAATCACACCAAATTCATATTAAAAGTCACTGAATTGTACATGCAAAAATTAGCCCATTTAATTTCTAACCATTTAAAATGAACTATTTAATGATGTTATATGACAATTTCTTTAAATAAAACTTTTCCCTTTCTGTTCTGTATGCTCAGGAAACTTATCTCAACACTGTGCAAACACAGAGCTCAGCAGGAAGAAAGGCCCCACAGAGATCACATGGCCTGGTGCAACCAGGTGTGTGTGCCAGGAGGAGCCCAAGTAACAGAAGTCACTTAAAGGGCGGCAATTTTGGAAATAATGACTTGGGTTTGGAATGATTGATGAATTCAGTATATAATTTGTATAGTTCAATTAAAGGTGGTTAAATGAAGCATTTTAAATTTTGCATGAAAACAGATATAAATTAATAGGACTTTAATAGTCTGGGGAGGACAACAAAAATCAATCAATAGAAGATGTGAGGAGAGAGGGATTTTGAAAAGTATGTCTGTGTTCAAAGGCGAAGGAGTAATTTTCCCTTACTAAGGGACTTTAAAAGTGGAGCCTCGGTGGGCCCATGACACAACCTGACACAACCGTGTCTGCAGCAGACCCTGGATTCCTATTCCACCAACAGATTCTGTGAAGTGAGGTATTCAGTAGTAGTTCTCTCCATTTTGGATGTGCAGCCAGGCCTAAATCTGAGATGATTCTGAGACTTGAGAGAAGAATTTAACAGGAAAATGCAATTTTAGTTCCTCCTGTGATGTTGTCTTCTTGTCAGTGTGGATTACAGGAAATTAGTTTGAGTCTTCCAAAAATATGAACTTCTAAAGGTAAGTAAGAGTAAGACATTTACAGTAAAAAGCATTGAGTTATCACTTACAAGGTAGATGAAAGAAATTTCTTTAATGAAAATAAAACAATATATTTTAATGGGAATTTTAAAAAGAAAAGAAGCTCACAGACTTGTAGTTTCCTCTGTAGAACCAGAGTGTATTGTAATGAGAGGTTTCCTACACAGCTGAAACCTGCTGGCTTTGTGCCTTACGACCACCTCGCATACTGGAAACCCAGTCCTCTTGATTTCAGCTACTGCTGATTCCCCTATAGGAGCAGTGCTGCCTCACTGCACACACTAGTCCTTAGGATAACGTCCAGAAATGGAGATGTGCAGTTCCAGCCCTCGTAACTATAAGCCATAAGTAGCAGCCTCTTGCCTGGACAAATGGTTTTGTTTTCTGCCCTTGAACATGCATTCTGGTTAAACAAGTTATACCTTTGGTGTTGCCTAGAAAAATCCTAAAATGGTCTTCCCATAATTTTACCCTACACTGTATCAAATTAATGCACTTATTTATGTACAAAGTCTCCTAACGTTTGCCGTTCTCACTTCTTTCCATTCATTTGACTGCTAAAGACTTTAGTAGCTTTGACAAGCACAATACACACATACCTACGCACAGGGAAGGACAATGATGTTTCAAAGTTTATCAGAAGACTTTAAAACAGCCCTATTAAATCACTCAGTAGTAAGTACCACAGCTCTTCATAAGCACTTTGATTTCCAATGCATGAAAATTAGTTTAACATATGTTAAATTCACTTTCTTGACAGTTATTGATAGTTTCCCTTCAATCATAGTATCATCATAATACATGCCATGCAATTAACATTGTGTGATTGATACAATTCCGAAAAATGTATTAAAGAGTATGTAATAAATACCTCCTCTGACGTTATTAGATAGGGAGGAAAACATTTCATGATGAGAAAAAAAAACCAGCACTGAAGTCAAAAACTGGTTTCTTATTTATTGTGACCTTCCTATATCACTGAGTTTACACATGGGAAAATAATGCACACCTTAACCAACTATTGTGAGAGTTTACAATGTACATATTTTTTAAAAATATGTATTTATAAAGTGACTTGGATCCTGCCTGAGATATAATAAGAGTTTAATAAACAGTTGCAGTAGCTCAGGACACTGCACATTCACCTGTCAGTTGTCTTTTGGTGACATGAAAACACATCACCTAATGAAATCAGTTTCCAAGGGAGAATATCCAACGGCAGCTGTGTTATTAAAAGCAAATTACCATATTAATATCCTTGGAAACACTGAATTATTATATTAAATAACCACTATGGCCTAAAAAATACCATCAATTGTTTACAAAGTATAGATAAAATAGAACTGAAATGTGAAAACAGGACCAGAGGCTGACTCTTTCACTCTCCCACATTTCCTTTCTCAATTGCACCAAACGTTATCTGTTGGAAGGGAAAAAAGGGTAAGTTGCACTCTAGATGCAAGTTACTGGAAAAATACATGCCTGGAGATTTACAGATATTAAACTAAATTAGCGAACCACATTTTTGAAAAGAATAAAAACAGATGAATAATGTAAAATTGGTTTCCCACATAAAACTGGAAGACGCAGACTTTCTGTACCCATTTACAGAGGTATATTTATGGCCTTCATGCTCTGCTGTAGCCACACAGTATTAAGCTGTTAGCTTCCACTCTCATTTGAAAGATAACAGCTGGCAGATCTGGCAGACTGTAAGCTGCCAATCATTTAAAGAGCTGCATTTGTCTGGATTAAATAAGCACCAGTTATTAAAACTAGGCTTTGACATCCAGGAGAGCTTGCGATTGTCTTTAGATGGCAATGGAGATCTGTCTGCACCAGGTCAGCCCTGAATGTCTCTGTTACAGTCAGAGGCCAGTGAAAGGAAAACAATGTTCCAGGTTACCAAGTAACATTGCTGTTACTAGTTTTTGGCTAAAGAAATTCTATTCACAGATGGAAAAGTTTGTATTTCTCACTTGGAAAGTATACTGTAAGTACCATAGGAGAAGCTATAAATATCATTATTCATGTGAGCCACTCCTTTGAAAGGCTTTCAGGTTAGACTGCTGTGATAGTAGTATAGCTAGAAATTGAAAACACCCAATTCCATGAGAAAGAGTAAGAATTTCAGCATGAGACATGATAACGTATTCTCTGCAACCTTTTGTCTAGTTAAAGCAATGTTTGCTACCACAATGGGATAGATAATCTATTCCAGTTTAAGAATTTCCACTTGTCAAAATTAATTTATATATTTGTTTGTTGGGTATTATATCTTGTGTGATAGATTTCTAAATGATGTACTGTTTCAAAATCTTAATGTGGTCTTCATTTCTAGCTATTGTTCAGTAGTACTGGTCTGAATAGTAATCTTTTACTAAAAATAAACCATAAATTGTGACAGGACTGTGGTTATTCATGTGAAATTTCCAAAAGTCTTTCTGAGAAGTATAGACAGCTATGTATCTGTCTTACCAAAGACAGGGAAAGCAGCTGAGGAAGAGAAATGTTAAGAGTTTGTTTCTCTGTGACTCTTTTTATTACTTAGTTAGAAGGGGGGTAAATATCATAAGCACTTTTTTTCATAATTCAAAGTACCTGCCATAGGAAAAAAAAAAAGAGGCTATGGGGGAATACCAATGAAGCAGTTTTGGTGAATACTAACAGGTAACTTTAGGTAACATCTTTATGCCACCCTACTCAGTGTCTTTAGGAATTGTGGAACTAAATGTTCGTAAGGTTGAATTATTCCATTAAAATATGCTACCTCTATGCAGCTTTCTGTTCCTCTGCAAACCAGATTTATCCCATTACGTAGATATGAACAATATGTAACGTGAAAGATGTTATCAATGTTTAAATAGAAATATTTTCAATGATTTTGTTTACTCTTTTAAAGCTAGCAGTACATAGGTGAACATTTATTTATAAAGATAATTGATTAAATGCAATTAAAGAAAGCTTTTGCCTGGAAAATTCAACTTATTTAAGCTAAAACATGTTTGGTTCCCAAATTAACTCAGTAATTGGCACAACTTTTTTTATTATACATGCAGATACAAATCAGAATCTAAATTCTTCCATAACAATATACTAATAAAGGCTTATCTTACACTTCCAGTTTCATTATGTCTTTAGATCTAAACTATGTCCAGTTCAATGACAATTTCACACAAAGTTGTGACATCTAAATCTAAAACAAAGTTTTGGAAACAATAAAACTGCATTTTATTTGTTCATACGTTTTAAAACATATAAGAAAAGAGGCATGTATATAGTAAGGACACACTTTTAAGATTACAAATCAGGCATTAAGATTGTTTTAAGTTGTTTATTCAAATATATTATCATAGTATTTATTTGAATGAGTTAAGTATATGGTGAATTTTAAAACATTTACACTTTCTAAACAATAGATATTTTAACATATATTTAGTAATGCAATTGGAACATGTGGTAATTAAGGCTTCATAAAATCTAATACTTCAAATTATAAAGAGAAAATTTATATGAAATGCTTGTATATTTTATTCTTTTTAATTATACAGAATTGATATTCTTTGCAATGAAAACTGATTATCATCTAACTATATTCATATTTTCAGAATCATGAAGGAAAATAAATCTGCATAGTAGAACCATGCAAATGTTTTTGATAGATATTAAATATATATCATAAAGTTATGGAATGACACGAACTCTTAAGACATGTCATCCATATCATTTAATTTTGAGAAATATTTGTTCAACTACATTAATCAATTGAAATTATTTGAGAAAAGGAATAAAATATTTCAACAAGGTTTATGCAGATTTTTAAAAATTTTACAATTTTTAGCATATGTCTACAGTACAGAAATTTTAAAAGTAAAAACAAATACTATTTAATAAACATATTATTCATTTATATGTTTTTGGTATGTTTATTTAACTAGGCTTTATAGATAGGGATTTTGGTATTTCTAGTTTTTTGCATATACTAATAATCTCATGGTGAAAATAGACTTTTGGCATATGTATGGCATTCTTGAATCAAAAGACATGTCCGTTAAAACTGGGATAGATATCAGCAAGTTGCCTGTCAAGACTGTATCAATTTATACTCCCATTAGCAGTATAAAGTGATCCCTGAATTCCTAACTCTTGAAAACCTTATATGATATTTCATTATTGTTCTACTTTGCAGTTTTAAAAATTTAATTTCTATGGTTAGGGTTAATTTAATTCATTTTTCTCTGAAATTAACTTTATTTTCATCATATAACTTTAAATTTTCTTGATTTTTAAATGATTTTTTAAAGCATAAGGTCAGCAGTTTATGGACAAATTTTGATCTCATTCTTTATGGTATCTAAATGTGTAGAGTTGAAAGGCTTCCTAACTCTAATCGTATAGAAAGGGTACCGATACTTTTGATTTTAGGTTTTATAGTAACTTGATTTACAAGAAATATACTTTACATGCAAAAGATTCTTAAGATAACAAAAATTGAAAGGAAAGAAAAGTCCCTATATATTTTTTAAACTTGTCAGTGTTTTCATATTGAAATAAATACAATTTTTAATCCAAAAATTAGCCTGAGTTTATTCATTTCTTCCTCCCTCTCTTTTTCTGTCCTTTCTTCTTTCCAGCACATATCTGTTAATCAGTTAACATGTTTGAGGGTATATGTTCATGCAAGTTTGCTATAACAATAAGGATTCCTCAAGACACATGATGTATAGTGAACCTTATCCCTAAAAACTTCCTTCAATGCCCTTCATGTCAGAACTCAGTTTGTAACTTTTCCAGCCATTTAGAAAAGTATTATAAAGAAATTCAGTAACTGTTTCTAAACAATGACATACAAGAAAAAAATCTGGATTTCAAAGATTTTGAAAGCCACAAGCATGCAATCCAAATTCAATTTATTGATTAGGAAGATTTTCTTGTGTCTCAGATCTGTTCCTATTTTATGAGTACATGTTGAGCAGGGAATCAAAGAAAAAAATCTCCCTATTTTTATTTTAACTTTTAACACCAGCCTAAACTTTATCAAAATAAAATAAGGTTGATTATACAAGTAAAAAAAAAAATCAGTGATTTTTTTATCCAATGACTCATGCATTAGATTGATTAATTGTATACCTGTTATTAAAGGTTAATATGCATTAAATTCCAAAGGAGTTAGAATCAATAATGCAATGTTCCTTGTATTAATTCTGTAAAATAGCTTCAGCTTAATTTTAGATGAATGTGTGTAAATGTGTGATCTTAAAAAGCTCCATGATGTTTTATTAGAACTATTCTATATTTAACAGGAAAAAAAAAAAAAGACTTCTTACTATTTCTAAATAATGTGCAGTCTCTATTCTTAAAAATTTTGAATACTTTCTAATTATAAATTCAGATATAGGTCAAATGTTATTTGATTGTTATATTAAAATCTTTAAGTGATTAGATTCTTAAACAGTGTATCTGAAAGTGCAAAAATGGATTATTTGGACTGCCTCTGTGCTTACAGCTTGTCGATGATTCCCAGTGGCCTGTAAATAATCAGTTTAATAAACTCACTGGTAATTCTTAAAGATCCAAGAGCTTGTCTACTTTATACTACTTAATTGTTTTCACCTAGGAGAAACAAACAACTCACACACATAAGCTTATGCTTTGTCACCCATTTTTACCCAGATGACAGGAGGAAAGAAGGAAAGAAGGAAGGAAAGGAAAGTTTCTTAACTTATTTGAGAAATTCTATAAATACATATAGTATTACTTCCATTATACAAATAATGAGAATGTGGCATTAGAGTTGTCAAATATTTTTCTCTAATTAAAATAACTTTAAAATATTCTTTATTAGAATTCTTGTACACTGTTGATAAAAGTTAGCATGGCATAATTTAATAAATTTAATGTCATAGCATTTCCACTCTTTTGTATTTTCTCAGAGAGCTGAAAACATATGTATATATACACAACTGAATTAGAGTATTTAAAGCAACTTTTCTCATAATGCTAAAAAACTGGAAATATACTAACTGTCCACCAACAAGAGAATGGCTAAAATTTTTGTATTTATACAAATGTATTTCTAGTCAGCAACAGATAGAAACAAATAATTGATATATGCAATTACATGGATGAGTCAAAACCACTATGCTGATCAAAAGTCATATTGTATGAGTCCATATACATGAATGCCTAAATCAGGTAAACCAGCTAGAGTGAAATAAATCAAAACAGTAGATGCCTCTATGGGATGGGAAGCAGGGGGAAAGCAATGAACTGGGAAGGAATATAACTTTAGGAGGTGCCAGAAATGATCTATATCTTAATCTGCACAGTGATTTCATGGTTGTATACATAGGTTAATATTCATCCAGCTGTAACACTTTATTGATGTGAATTATACTGTATATAAAATAAACCCCAAATAACGGAAATGGTCTTAAAAATGTTCTAAGCACGGAATATCAAACATTATTTTGTATCTAATATCGGTTAACATTTCTTTCCTAATGTATTTATCCCCACTTTACAAAACTGTCTTATGTTTCCGTTGAATTTTTGAAAAAGATAGTTTTCAAACTACATGAAGCATTACAGAGTAACATAATCTTTCCAAACGTCTCTTAGTCATTCTATCCATTCCCAAAGGCATCAACTGTTACTAATTTCTAATTAGTAACTAATGAATTTTGCATGTAGAAACATATGCATAATATATGTTCCCCCATTAACCATAAGAAATATTGTACTATATCTATGTTTTCTCCCTTCTTTTCACTTAATACAGGTAGGAGACATTTTCTTTTCTTTACATACAGTGTATGACAATTTTAACATATGTCTGCAAATACTTTGAAACTCTTTCCATCAACAGCAGGGGTCTGTAACCTCTTTCCTTTGAACGAAAACAGACCTTAGTGACACATATGTAATTAATTTCTGAATTTAGGTCAGAAAAGGTCATTCAGCATCCAGCTGGTTTACTCTGGGGAAAGTCCAGAGGTCAGGAGACTCTAAGACACAGAGCCCAGCAAATCTCTACCAAATTCTTGAGTCCATAAAAGTGGGAATGAAATACAATTGTTATTTTAAGCCACAAAGATCTGCAGTGGTTTATTAACCACTGCATTGATTTGTGCTTAATATGTTGATATACTTTATATGTGTACAGTGTTTTGATACTATTCAAAATAGTTTCCTTATTCTTTCTAACCTGTCTAACCTATAGCATTGTGTATACAATAACATATGATCATTGTGGATCATTAATGTTTTATTAGTGGACTTACCATTAATGGATATTAAAGTTAGGTTCAATACTTTGTGACTGTTTTTGAAAAATGTTGAGTACATTTTTCCTACATTCCTTCTCTGATTCATGGCCACATATCTATAGGATATATTCAGAAAAGAATTTCAGGATCAGAGAGTAGGTGTAATTAAAATCTTCAAAAATGTTTTCAAAATTGCCCTTTCTAAGTATTTTATCAATCTGTATATTTACCCACAATTTATAAGAATATATATTTATCTAATAACTTTGATAATACAGTTGTTAGCAAACTTGAATTTTTGTCAATCTTATCATTGAAATTATATTTATGTGCACTCTTTAAGTTCTGTAATTTTGAGAGATTTAGCTTCTTTTTATCCTTAAGAGCCTTGTTCATTCACCTATGAATTATTTAAAATATGATTATTTGCCTTTTTCTCATCCATTAGTAGAAAGATATGTTAATTAATTAACTACTGCCTTTCAGATGAGCTGCAAATATATTTTCCCAAGAATTAGGGTTTTTAAACTTTAATTAAAATTTTTTCATAATTTTTATCTTATATAGCAAATTTATCAATTATTTCTTTTATAATGTCTGATACTTTTGTTTCATGTTGAGACACACTTTTCCTACTTTGTTTCTGAAAAAGTTTTCCAAGTCTTTTTCCACCACTTGTATTGCTTCAGAATTTTTAGTTAAGTCTTTGATTTATTTGGAATATACCATATCCTGATGTAATTTTGGATAAAAGTTCCAAAATTGTGCTTTCCCTATGTGGGGTACCCAGATTTTCCAACATAATTTATTGAATAATCCATCTCCTAACATAAGTTGAAATGCCATCTTTACTATATATTTAATTATCAAATATATATTTTCTTCAATATCCATTCTTTTCATTGATATGTGTACATCAAAACCACACTTTATTAGCTATACTGATTTTGTACCGTGATTTAACAAGTAAGGTTAGTCTTCAATTATTTCTCTTCTTTTTAAAATGTTCATGATTACTGTTGCAAGTTAGCTTTCCATATAAGCCTGGAATTAGATCATCTATTTCCTATTAAAAATACTAACAAGTATACTGTTTACAATAGCCAAGACATGGAAACAATCCAAGAGCCCATCAACAGATTATTGGTTTAAGAAGATGTGTCTATATACACATACAAATATATATAATGGAATATTACTCAGCCATAAAAAGATAAAATATTGACATTTACAGCCAAATGAATGGATCTAAAAAAATAACATACTTAGTGAGGTAAGTCACGGAGAGAAAGATAAATATTACATGATATCACTTATATATGGAATCTAAAAAGTAATATAAATGAATCTACATACAAAACAGAAACAGACTCACAAACATAGGAAAAAAACTTACGGTTACCAAAGGGGAAAGAATGGGGAGGGATAAATTAGGAGTGTGGAATTAACAGATATAAACTACTATACATAAAAATAGATAAGCAACAAGGGTTTACTGTATAACGCAGAGAACTATATTCGATATCTTATAATTACCTATACTAGAAAATAATAAGAAATATATATACTTGAATAACTTTTGTACAACTAAAACTAACACAGAATTGTAAATCAATTATACTTTAATAAAAATGTATATAGTGAAACAACAAGCACAAAAATCACCTGTTGATATTTTTATTGATATCACCTTAAGTGCGTGAATATATTTAAAGAAAACAATGAATTTTTTTTTTAATTTTGAATGTCTGTCAAATACCTTTCCATTTCTTCCAAGGTTATTTTATGCCCCTTAAGAATGTCTTCAGGTAGATTTTAATATTCATTCTGAATTAATTTTGATATATATTTCTATTGCTTTTGAAATGAATTATTTTATTATCTGTGTTGTGTGTATAAAGTTAGTGATTAATTACATTTTGTCCTATTGTTTCATACATACTCTACTTTTGTAACAGAAATTGGTATAATCCCATTTTCCAAGTGTATTAGCATATCTTACGCAGAATTAAAAAATATTTCTTATCCATGTTTCATATTTTTCATTTCTTTCTCTGATCTAAACAGATTAACTAGTAATTTCAGAATAATATTAGTTTATTGATAGTATACAGTTTTGTGAGGATGATGCTTGTGTTCGCTTAGTAAAGCAACACTGGCTTTTTAGGTGAAGTAGATATAGACAAATTTGCTGTTGTTATTGTTGTTTTTTTAATTACTGAGGATGTATTTATTTATTCCTAATTTATTAAGGATGTGTGTGTGTGTGTGCATGTGTGCATGTGTGCATGTGTGCATGTGGGTATGCTGACTTAGAATTCTTCACACCAGCCTAGGAATTTCTCTAATTGTACATTCCAAACAGCATTTTTGTAGGCTCCCCATCTGTTTCAATCCTAAAGACCCTATAATCAATTAGCCTTCTCCACAATTCTCTGCTGATCAAAACACTGTTTACTAATCTGTCCCTGTGGCCTGGTTATGATCATTTCACCCACCATTGATTCTACTGGGCTCTCTGAAGGTTAAGTGCTACCAACTGACTTCAAAGTGTTCAGAATGCTCATTATTTCCATTGAAAGCAGGGGGCCCAATTTCATTTGCAACATCTCCTAGAGTCATCTCTAGCCTAGAAAGAAAAAATAATAAACCCAGAGATTTTCAGAGATGATGATGCACGTCCCTCTTCCTTTCCTCTAATGCATTTCTTAGTTTCTTCAGCATTTCTACTGCTGAAGGAAATGTATTTCAGACCCTACTGTGGAATATAGTTGTGTGTAAGGTTCCTGAGCATACACTGGACTCAGTTTTGATTCCAGCTTCAAATAACCAGCCTAGACACTCTTAATGTCACTCACAGATTTTTAAGCCAACATATTGAGTTCCATACCACTAACAGAGAAAACTTTCCTTCCTCTTCATTAGTCTAATTATTTTAACATCCACTCTTCTACATGATCCGGAGACCCCTGCCATCACAAATTGTTAAGATTTTGCAACTCTTTCAAAATATAGACATCTTCTTCTGGACCAGGTTATGCTGAAATTTAATTTTTATATATTTTAAAGACAATGAATATGTATTAAAGGCAACTGACGTCTCTTTGTGAGACAACTGCTTCAAAGTCATTAAAATGTATTCATGCATGGAAAAACTCAGATGGGACATAGGACATGCTTTTCTCAACAAGTAGTATTCAGGGATTATTGGGGATTCTCAGTCCTATCTGGTACCTCTCAGTGTTTCCATCCCATTCTTCAAAGACCCCAAATCCCTCAAATATGTGAGTATCTCAATTCCTAAATCCCACTCTTAGGATCTATGTTCAAAATTATTTCTGGTATAAATTATAGAATCATTGGAGGTTGAAAACGAAAAGATGGAATACTCAAATGTATATATGAAGACGGTATTTACAAGGGTGTGTGAAAATATTTACAAGCATAGGGGTTGTTAGGGGACTCAACAAGAGTAGCTAAGGCAACTCAGGACTAGCAAGAGCACCTTCATTCCTAATGGGAGAAGAGCCTTATGATAGTGAGCTTCCTGATGGAAGCTGTAACCTTTAATAGATTAAACTGGTCTGTTACGGAGAGGACTGGGATACTAAATACTCAAACTCCCTCTCCCACTTCCATTGGAGGCCCCACTATTTCCTCCCATGAGCCCAACCTTATTTATCACAGAAGACAAACGTATCCTGCTGATTCAGAACAAAAGTGTCAGCCTTCCAGAAACAAAGGAAGTGAGGAAGAAGAGTAAAGGAGACTAGGAATACATATACTAATACACAGCTCAATGATATTTAGCCTGTCTCTACTGCCTCTTGCACTTTGGGTCCAGAGAAGCCCTTGCCACAGGCTGCTATATCTACATTCCTGTTAACGCAGACTAGGAACTTAGGTTTTTAGTTCATGGTATGTCATTCATCTTTATGTTTATAGTTGACCCTTGAACGATGTGGAGGTTAAGGTCACTGACACTCTGTGCAGCCAAAAATCTGTATAATTTGCTGCCTGTTCTTTGTAGAGTGATTCCTCCATATCAGAAGTTCCTCCATATCACTGTTTCCACATGTACAAGTTCAATCAACTCTAATTCATGTAGTATGGTAGTGTTTAGCATTGAAAACAATTCCAGTGGTATAAGTGGACCCACTTAGTTCAAACTCACATTGTTCAAGTGTTACCTCTGTAATGGCTCTTCCATATATGAATCACATGTATAGGTTTTATTCTGTCTCTTACTTTCTCCTGCATGCTTCATGACTAATCTCCACTAGTTTGGTAGCCATAATCCTCTTCAGGGATATCTAGATTTTAACTGTCTCTGAAATCTGTTTTTCATTTTTCTTGTTACTTTGAAACAGAGACAGAAATGCTAATTTTATAGCATTATATTCAGGTTGGAAGTACTCACATCAAATGCTTTTCTACACCTTCCTTTATTTGGAATAAATTATATCAAATGCGTCAACATTTCTTAAGTGAACCATGTACCAAATTAAACTATTGATAAATAAAAAACAGACTAAAACAAGAAATCGTATAAACCAGTAGCAAGAAATGCTTTTAGATGTTATAAATTTGTATTTAATTATCTATTTCATGATAGTTTTCCACAGCAAAATGTGCATTCTTCAAAAACCCCAATACAGATATGATCTGAAATCCTCTGGAATATTTTAATATTGTATGTAAGTTTAGTAAGATTTCAACTTAGAATTCAAGTCTAAATCAAGTATGAAATTATTTATTTTAAATTAAAATTAATTATTTTGAGTTGGAATTATGTTTTTTTACTCTTAATACACTAAATTTTGTTAAACATTATAAATATTTTAAATATTACATATTTCAAAAATATCAATGCTGTAGGTATGATTCACTTAAACTTTTCTAAATTTAATTCTAAATATCCTTTCAGTTAGAAGTTGATTGTCCACTAAGGAAGTAACTATACACTTCAAAATCATCAGGATGACCATCTCTGTTGGTCAAGCTCTCAACACTAGTGTAGGTTTATTCAAAATAATGATTGGCTTCTTGTCTATTACAGTGATATGCACAGATAGCCCATTTGTGTTCATTATGCCAATGACTCTGTAAACCAAAGGTGATTACATAGTCTTTGTCCATATATTATACTAACTTATATTTGTAACCTCTTAATTGAGTGATTAAATAACTTGAATGTATTTTTATAGGGTTTTTTGGCTCTTAAAATGTGCAAAATTCTCGCATATTAGATATTAACATAAAAGCTAATTATTACTATCTTTTTAAGTTTTATTTGACTATGGAATCACAACTTCTAAAATCATTCTAACTACAGTACTTATTTATTTTGTTTTATTTTCCTGTACTCAATCCCAGGCAGGAACACATCATTTCATTAGTTCATGACATCTTTCATAACAAAGGAAAGACATAAAATTGCCCTACATACAAGTATTCTCTTCAGTTAAAATTTCTTCACTCTGAGACATATGGATCGTTTATCAAATCTAACTATCAATTCCCAAATTATTAATAACATTTTAACTTAATTATTTAAGATTATATAATTTAAATTAACTATAAACCATATGCCCCATGTCTGTAGCAAGATTTATTCAAATGAAGTTAATAGTATGTATTTTTAAAAGTTGTCTTCTGGTATTAGTAAAATATGCTCCTAGGTTCTTTAACTGGATACTACATCAGCCATTCCAATTACAATCAGCCGTCTATTCATATGTTCTGTGACTCTTTATCGCACCAAAAAAAGTATGCTATGTTTTATGATGATGAATATTTCAGTGATAAAGATTGGTTTTCTTTGTCACTGCCATTGAAAAGATGAATAACTCTAGCTTACCTAGATCCTGGCAAGTATTAGAAAATTCAAACAAAATCATGTATTTTTAAAACTTTCAGGTAGAAATGTAGGTGCCTTTATCTTAAACTTATCTTAAAATTAGTAGTATATTTAGGATTATATGCTCCCTCAATTTGGGGGTACGTGAGGTTTTAATAGCTCTTTTATTTCTCCTAAATCTTATTCTATTTACTTATTTATCTTTTTATTTATTTATTTTTCTGAGAAGAGCACATTTGCTTCCAAGTATCAGTGATTTCTATTTTTCCTATCTCCTTAATAAATAATAAAAAATATTATACCAATGATTATCTACATGAGGGTTAATTGTGCAGTCTCAAAAATGAGTTGATAAAATGTGGTGACACTTGATTAGACACTGCACTCATGGCTCAGCTGGGCAATTTCTACTGTTTTGTGTACTCTGAATCAGAGAGATATTTACTTTTTATTCATCCAAGCTTTCCTAACCATCACTTTTCACCATACAATAAGCCAGACTGTAGATTATTTAGTATCATTCACAATTTTCAATAAAAAAACTAAATAAAGAGGATATTAAGACAATAATATGCAAACTACCTGTTTGGAATACCCTGGGCCAGTGTCCTCCTGTATGTGAAAGAGAAAAATACATCTTAATATGTATTCATCTGACAAATGAAGCAAGGGCTACTCTGTGGTATGCAAAGAACAGCATCCATCATGGAAAGAAACCCAGCAGAGTGTTCAGCATATACTAGTAACCCAATAAACATGTGTTGAATGAATGAAGGAACATGAGAAGAAAAAATCCGAATAACACTAAGTTTTAAACTGTGGAATACAGCATAATGGCTATTGAAATAGATCAAGCTAACTATCATTAGAAGAGACATATGGCTGTCTTTTAAACTCACAATAATGGAAAACTGGGAAATTCTGGAAATACTCATATCAGGTGGATTGCAAATTATAAAATCAGTAATGTAGATATATCTTTTAGTATATCAAGATTTTGTTGCACGAAATTAGATTTATTCAAAATATAATTACTTTGTAAAAACCAAACAAGGTAGCATTGCTGGTAAGAAAAATGCTTTTATCTCCAGGCATATTTTGTAGAGACTGTATTTTATCATCTGACATAAAAGTGTTGGTAACAGCTATCATTTATTAAGTGGTTATTTGATGCCAGGCAGTGTGAAAAGTGCTTACATGATATGTTAATTAGTCAGGATGTGCCACCTGCCATAGAAATACATAAAACTATCACTGACAATATCATAAATGTTATGGCTCATTCAGAATATAGTGTAATCGTTCTGGGAGGGGTGATGACAGGGAAGCGGTTCCTGCTTCACATGTTCATTCAGAGACCCAAGTTCTTTCTACCTTGTGGTATTTGACCGTTTTTAACATGTAACCTCTAATTTTTCTGCTGCTGGGAAGAGAAGAAAGTGAACAAAGCACACCTTCTCCTAAATACCTCGGCCCGGGAGTACTGCAACTCACTTTTGCACATGGGCCACAGCAAGAACGAACTGCACAACTACCTGTATGCAAAGAAGCAAATGATCATATTTAAAAGTTGGTCCAAGAAGAGGAAGCATGTTTAGTATCTGTCTAATATCTGCCACACAAGTGAGCAACTTCATGTAATATCTTGTAATATCCTTATGGTCAATGTTATGCACAGTCTATTTCCCCCACCAAGAGCTGAAAAAAGAAGCTTACAATACTTGTAAATTTATGATAGAATTATACTATGCCAGAATAAGTTAACCATAGAGTAAAATGTGTAATAGTAGAAACACTGACTAGTCAGTTCAAAACAATTGTGAGAAAAAATATCAATAAATGTTTAAGTTGGTATTAGGTTTGTTTCACGGAAGAAGTTTATGAATGTTCATTAGAAGTCATCACTTGGAAAGGACTATCTAGGTACATTTTCAAAAATTTATCAACTCAATGTAATGATATCTCAATAGCTCTTAATCTTCACAGACTCAATGTGCTCCTTAATAACATTTTTACTGTAGTATAATCAGTTTACAATGTATCAATATCTGGTGCACAACATAATATTTTCATCATACATATACATACATACATTCATTTCCATATTCTTTTTCATCATTATATGTTACTAGAAGATACTGAATATAGTTCCTTGTGCTATACAGTATAAACTTGTTGTTTATTTTATATATAGTAGTTGGTATCTGCAAATCTCAAATTCCCAGTTTATCTCTTCCCACTCACTTCCCCCCACCCCAGTAACCATACGTTTGTTTTCCGTCTGTGAGTGTGTTTCTGTTTTGTAGATACATTCATCAGTGTCTTCTTCTTTTAAGATTCCACATATGAGTGATATTATATGGCATTTTTCTTTATCTTGCTGGCTTACTTCACTTAGAATGACAATCTCCAGGTCCATCCATGTTGCTGAAAATGACATTATTATTTTTTATGGCTGAGTAGTATTCCACTGTATAAATATACCACAGTGTCTTTATCTAGTCATCAGTGGATGGACATTTGGGTTGTTTCCATCTCTTGGCTATTGTAAATAGTGTTGCTATAAACATTGGGGTACATATATATTTTCAATTTAAGGTTCTCTCTGGATATATGCCCAGAAGTGTGATTGATGGATCAGATGGTAAGTCTATTTTTAATTTTTTGAGGAGTCTACATATTGTTTTCCATAATGGCTACATCAAATTACATTCCCACCAACAGTGTAGGGGGGGGGGTCCCTTTTCTCCACAGCCTCTCCAGCATTTGTCATTTGTGGGCTTTTGAATGATGGTCATTCTGACTGGTGTGAGGTGACAGTAGTTTTGATTTGCACTTCTCTGATAATTAGTGATGTTAAACATTTTTTCATGTGCCTATTGGCCATCTGTTGTCTTCATTGGAGAATTGCTTGTTTAGTCCTTCTGCTCATTTTTGGATTGGGTTGTTTGTTTTTTTATTATTAAGTTGCACCAGCTGATCATATATTCTGGAAATTAAGCCTTTGTCAGTTGTATCATTTGCAAATATTTTCTCCCATTCTGTAGTTGTCTTTTTGTTTTGTTAATGGTTTCCTTTGCTGTACAAAAGTTTATAAATTTAATTAGGTCTCATTTGTTTATTTTTACTTTTATTTCTATTGCCTGCGTAGAGTGCCCTAGGAGAACTACGCTAAGATTTATGTCAGAAAATGTTCCTCTTATGTTTTCTTCTAAAAGTTTTATAGTGTCCTGTCTTACATTTAAGTCTTTAAGTCATTTTGAGTTTATTTTTGTGTATATGTGAGGGAGTGTTCTAACTTCATTGATTTACATGTGGCTGTCCAGTTTTCCCAATACCACTTGATGAAGAGACTGTCTTTACTCCATTGTCTATTCTTGCCTCCTTTGTTGAAGATTAATTGACCATTAGTTGGTGAGTGTATTTCTGCGTTCTCTGTTCTGTTCCATTGTCCTACGTGTCTGTTTTTGTACCAATACCATGCTGTTTTGATTCCTGTATCTCTGTAGTGTTGTCTAAAGTCTGGGAGGGTTACTCCTCCAGCTTTGTTCTTTTTCTTCAGTATTGCTTCAGCAATTGTGGGAGTTTTGTCATTCCATGTAAATTTTAGGATTAGTTGTTCTAGTTCTGTTAAAAGTGTCATGGGTAATTTGACAGGGATTGCATTAAATCTGTAGATTTCTCTGGGTGGTATGGCCTTTTTAACAATATTAATTCTTCCAATGTAAGAACATGGGATATCTTTCCATTACTTTAAGTCATCTTTAATTTCCTTAATCAATGTTTTGTAGTTTTCCATGTGTAAGTCTTTCACTTCCTTGGTTGGATTTACTCCTGAGTATTTTATTGCTTTGGGTGCAATTTTTAAAAGGATTGTTTCTTTACTTTTCTGATATTTCATTGTTAGTATAAAAAAATGCAGCTGATTTCTGTATGTTAATCTTGTATCCCGCTACCTTGCCGAATTCTTTCATCAGCTCTAGTATTTTTTGTGTGGAGCCTTTAAGGTTTTCTATATATAGTATCATGCCATCCACATACTGACAATTTTACCTCTTCTCTTCCAATTTGGATCCCTTTTGTATCTTTTTCTTGTCTGACTGCTATGGCTAGAAATTCCAATACTATTTTGAATACAAGTGGTGAGAGTGGACAACCTTTTTCCAGATTTTAGTGGGAAGGCGTTAAATTTTTCACCATTGAGTATAGATTTTAGCAGGAAGGCATTCAACTTTTCACCATTGAGTATGATGCTGGCTGTAGATTTGTCATAAATAATTTATTATGTTGAGATATAATCCCTCTATACCCATTTTGGTAAGAGTTTTTATCATAAATGGGTGTTGCATTTTATCAAATGCTTTTTCTGCATCATGTGATTTTTGTCCTTTCTTTTGTTGTTTTGGTGTATCACAGTGATCAATTTGTATATACTGAAAGATCCTTGTGTCCCTGGCATGAATTCAAATTGATCATAGTGTATGATCTTTTTTATGTGTTGTTCAATTTTGTTTGCTAATATTTTGTTGAGAAATTTTGCATCTATGTTCATCAGTGATATTGGCCTGTAATTTTCTTTTTTGGTAGTGTCTTTGTCTGGTTTTGGTATCAAAGTGATGGTAGCTTCATAGAATCAGTTTGGAAGTAGTCCCTCCTCTTCAATCTTTTGGAAGAGTTTGAGAGGAGTCTATATGAGTTCTTTGTATTCTTGGTAGAATTCCCCATTGAAGCCATCTGTCCTGGACTTTTGTTTGAAAGGAGGTTTTTATTGTTGATTTTATTTCACTTTTAGTGATAGGTCTGTTAACATAATCTATTTGTTCTTGATTCAGTTTTTGTGGACTATATGTTTCTAAAAACTTCTCCATTTCTTTCAGCTTGTCCAATTTGTTGTCATAAAGTTGTTCATAGTATTCTCTTATTGTTTCTTGTATTTCTGTTGTGTTGGTTGTAATCTCTCCACCTTCCTTTCTCATTTTGTTTATTTGTTTCCTCTCTCATTTCTTCCTGGTAAACCTGGCCAGAGGGTTGTCGATTTCTTTTTATTCTTTCAAAAAACCAGCTCTTGGTTTGATTGATTTTTCTCTATTGTTTTTTAACCTCCATTTTATTTAATTCCTTTCTGAACTTTATTATTTCTTTCTTGCTATTGACTTTAGGTTTTGTTTGCACTTCTTCTAATTCTTTTAGGTGGTAGGTTGGATTGTTTATTTGAGATTGTTCTTGTGTTCTGAGGAAGGCCTCTGTTGCTATGAATTTCCTTCTTAGGACTGCTTTTGCTATGTCCTGTAGATTTCGTGTGGTTGTGTTTTCATCATTATTTGTCTCAAGGTATTTTTAAATTTCTTCTTTGATTTCATCATTGATCCATTGGTATTTTTCATAGCATGTTGTTTATACTACATGCAGTCATTTTTTTTTAGCTCATTTGTTTTTCTGTGGTTGATTTCTTGTTTCATGCTATTGTGGTCAGATAGATGCCTCAAATAATTTCTATCCTCTTAAATTCATTGAGGCTAGTTTTGTGTCTGAGTATGTGGTTTATCCTAGAAAATGTTCCATGCACACTAGGAAAGAATGTTTATTATGCTTTTTGGGGTTGTAATGTCTTAAAAATATAAATTAAGTCCAACTGCTACATTGTATCATTTAGTATCTTTGTTGCCTCATGGATTTTGTATCTGGGAGATCTGTCCAATGATGTTAGTTGGGTATTAAAGTCTCCTACTATTATTGTGTTCTCATTAATTTCTCCCTTTATGACTATTAGTATTTGTTTTATATATTTAAGTGCTCCTATATTGGTGGCAAAAATGTTAATGAGTGTAATATCCTCTTCTTGTATTCCTTTTATCTTATGTATTTATATCATATATATATATATATATCTTAAATTAATCCTGTTATATTATATATGTTCTTCTTTATCATTCTTCATGGGTGTTATTTTAAAGTCTATTTTGTCAGAGATGAATATTGCTACCCCCACTTTCTTGTAATTTCCATCTGCATGAAATACCTTTTTCCATCCTCTCCCCTTTAATCAATATGTGTCCTCCACTCTAAAGTGGGTCTCTTGTAGGCAGACATATTGTAGGCTCTTATTTTATTATCCAATCTGCCACTCTATGTCTTTTGATTGTAGCATTTAGCCCTTTGACATTTATGGTAATTATTTATAGATGTGTGTTTGTTGCCATTTTAAACTTTGTTTTCCGTTGATTTGGTATTTCTTCTTTGTTTCTTTCTTTGTTTCTTTCTTTGTTTCTTTTTTTGTTTTCCTTTTTGTGGTTTGATAATTTTCTTTTTTATTAGCTTGGTTTCTTTTTGGGTTTTGTGACTCTATTGTATGCTTTTGATTTGTGGTAACCCTTTTTTCAAGTATGTTAACCCATTACTATATCTATTTGATTTAGACTGGTAGTCATATAGGGTCAAACACATCCTAAGTAGAACAAAAAGAAAATCTACATTTGTTTTGCTCCCCTCTCTCACATTTTATGATTTTGATGACCTCTTTTACATCTTTATGTTTACTTTCCTGCAGTTCATTGTAGTATTGCATTTCTGCTTATGTTTTTTCTCTTTTCTATAGCTTTCTGCTTCTTTTCTATTTAGAGAAAAACTTTCAGTATTTCTTTTAGGATAGATTTAGTATTGCTGAATTCTTCCAGTTTTTGCTTGTCTGAAATTCTTTATTTCTTCCTCTAGTCTAAAGGATAGTCTTGCTGGATAGAGTATCCTGGGTTGCAGATTTTTCTCATTCAGGACTTTGAATATATCTTGCCACTCCCTTCTGGCCAGCAGTGTCTATATACAGAAATCAGCTTAAAGCCTTATGGGGGTTTCCTTGTAACTAACTCTTTGTTTTTCTGTTGCTGCCTTTAGAATCATTTCTTTATCTTTAACTTTAGCCATCTTAATTATAATATGTCTTGGTGTAGGTCTGTTTGGATTCATCTTATTTGGAACCTTTGTGCTTCTTGTACTTGGATATCTGTTTCCTTCTTTAGGTTTGGGAAGTTTTCAGTCATTATTTCTTCAAATACCTTTTCAATCCCCTTGTCTCTTTCTTCCTCTTCTGGGACCCCTATTATGTGTCGATTGGCATGCTTCATATTATCCCATAGGTCCCTTATATTGTTTTCATTTGCTTTTCTGTCTGCTGTTCTGATTGGGTGATTTCTGTTATTATGTATTCTAAATCACTTATTCATTCTTCTGCATTATTTATTCTGCTTTTGACTGCTTTTAGCTTGGCTTTTAACTCAGCAATTTAGTTTTCTGATTTTAGTTGGCTCCTCTTTATAGTTTCTATTTCCTTTTTACAGTATTCTGCATTTCTATTGATAGTCTCTCTTATTTACTTCTGTGCTTTATCACCTGCTTTTTGAAGTCATGATCTAGTAGATTGTCAAGGTCTATTTCATTGTTCATTCCTTCAAGGACTTCTCTTGTTTTTTTAATTGGGAGTGGTTCCTCTCCTTCTTCATTTTACATATATTTCTCTGAATGTATGAATTTAGGAGTAACAGTTATCTACTGTGGTCCTGAAGAGATTAAAAAAATTTTTTTAAAGGGAATGTTCTTGTGTAGGCTGTGTGCATCTAATAATTTTGTTACAAGGGCTGTTTTTTGTTTGGGTGGTTACCACGTCTTTCCTCTATGTGTGCTGGCTGTTATCCCCTTGACTGGGGATGTGGTTCATGTTGTGGTGGCCAGAACCTGCCCTGGTTGTTGAGCCAGGCCTCCTCTTAGCTCTGTGGTTGTCACAGCCCTGGCAGCTGCTGGGTCAGCTCCCCTGTTGCTGGAATAGAGGCTTCCAGGCCAATTTCTGAACCATTATGTGTGGTACATGGGATTGGAACACTTCTGCTGAAAGAGGAGCCACTGGGTATTCCTCCACAGGGAATGTCCACTGGGAAGTGCCCTCTGTGGTGTTGTCTGTAACTTGTTATGTAAGCTTACAAAGTGCACTCTGTTGACTCTGCCCTTGTGTCCTCCTCAGTCACAGGAATATCGGCAACCCACTCTGGTATCCCCCAGGTTCTGCACCCAGAGAGACACCCACGGAGATCCACCAATGTCATACACTAGGACTTGCCATAGTGTGCCACAAGGTCAGCCCGGACCCCAGCCCTGCATCTGGATATGGTATGCAGGCCTGCTGTTCATGCCAAACCTGCCCCTTTCAGAACTCCATTCATTTGTCTCAGAGATGCGGGTCCACAATGGCAAAAGTGGAGCAGATCTGCCTCCTCTGCTGAGGACTAGAATCAAATCTGAGTCCAGCCTGCAAAGTTGCAGGCCCCCTGGGTATGGATTCAGGTTTAGCCCTGCCTCCGGCCATAAGCCATGCACCAGGGATTGTGTCCATTCAGAGAAAGCTGAGATGTCTATGTCTGAACCCTACCTCTCTTCTTGCCAGAATGCACACCAACAATGGTGCCAAGCAACATCCTCTGGGCTAGTGGAGATGGCTGCTTTGGTGGGGCTGCATTGTGCCCCTCCTCCCTACATGCACCAGCAGTGGTGCTTTTTATGGGGGTCCCAAGCTATTCTGTTCTGCACACTCCCAGCCTCAACCTGCACCACACTCCAGGCACCTGAGGCTGCCTTTGCACAGTTAGATCAGTCTTATCCCTGGACTCATCCACAGAAGCCTGAGCTTCAGTAGCCTGGTCCAGCCCACCTTCTCCAGCTCGCATCTAGGGCTAGGGATAACATGGACCTTCTGTGCTGGTTTCTCTCAATTCTGTCTGCCAAGTGGCTGCTACTTTCTCCTCTGAGCCTCTGAAGCTCCCTTTTTGTTCCTGCCGACCTTCTTACTGGAAAGGGGGCTTCCCAGAGTGAGGGCACTTTTCCTCCTCTGCCACTCTCTCACTGCAGGACAGATTGCTCACTGAGTTTCTTTTTCTTTATTTCTTTTTCTCCTACCTGGTTTTGTGAGGATTTTCTTGTATTTCAAAAGTAAGAGATATTCCGCCAAAGTTCAGTAGGTATGCTGTGTGAGGAATTCTCTTTTTAGATGTAATTTTTGGTGTATTCATGGGTGAGGGAGAGCTATGTGTCCTTCTACTCCCCTATCTTGGCAATCTCCCAATAATATTTTATATAAAATTTCCCCCTTACTATGATAAAAGTTAATAAACAATCTAAACTGCATATATATTTTAATTAATAAAATGATATAATAAAAAGAAGAAAATTTAAACATAACATGTAATAAAATATACAATGTTTAAAATCTTAGCACAACTATAATAAAACCACAGTGATATTATTAGTTCTTTGCATCCACATACAAAAAAGTCTGGATATAGAATTGTAATTTGTCATTTAAATAAACATTGCTAACATCCTCTTTCTACTTGGTATTCCATAATAAATGTTGGATACATATTTTATGTTGCATTTGTGATGGTTATTTTTTTGTGTCATTTGCTGGGCTACAGTGTGTACAGATAATGATCAAACATAATTCTGATTGTTTCTGAAAGTTGTTTTGGGATGAAATAAACAGTTAAATTGGTGGACTTTGAGAGAAGTAGATTATTCTTCATAATAATGCAGGGGTGAGCCTCATCCAATCAGCTTAAGGTCAAAATAGAACAAAAAGACTGGCCTCCCAGAGCAAGAGATTATTCTCTAGCAGACTGCATTCAGACTTCTGCAATACTGCTTCTTCCTGGTTCTACAGCATGAGGCTTTTGAACTCACCCTGGAACTTCACCTCTGCTGGGTCTCTAGTTTGCAGACTTACCCTGCAGATTTAGACCTACCAACTTCCATAATAATTATGTAAGCCAACCCTATGCAATAAGTCACTATATATATATACACACATGCACATCCTGTTGGTTCTATTTTCTAGAGAACCCTGACTAATACACCATTAGTCATGTATTTTACATAATTATAAACTACTCTTATTAACATCTAGATCAAAACAAATTAAATTACCCCCTCAACTTATATAGGTGCATTTCTAACAAACTTGGAGTATATTAAGGTGATAAAATACTTTGTCATTATATGTAAAATGAAAATAGATTATTGTCCTAGATAATTATAAGTTTTTAACCTCAGGAATTTCCAATGAGATAGAAATTAATGCAGGTCATGGGACAATCATTATTTTAGTGAGACTCTCCTGCACATGTCATTCTAGGTGCCCAGCTCAGCTTCATCATTATTTTACACACACACACACACACACACACACAGACGGTGTCATGAGAAGGCTGAACAGAACCAAACACGCTTACATTTCCTTGAGAGCATGATTGCCCCTCACATACTTTCCCTAATTGAAACTGTGAGTGCTGCAAGAGCCACTGCCTGCATTCTACCTCTGAACTCAAAAGCAATAATAATATTAATATACTAATACTACTAATACAAATGACTTCACTACTACTGATTTTATAACTTTACTTAAGTCACTTAACCTCTCTGGACTAGTATTTTCTCACATTGTCATCATTAAAAAATAAGACCAGAAGAAGGACTGATGACCTGATGATATAGTCTTAGTGAAATCCCCATCCAGTCAGACTGACCTGGTCACATACCCTATTTGTAAACACGGATACCCTCCTGAGGTTGATATAGTAGAAAATCTCAATTTGAATAAATTCTATGTCAACCATTTGGGGAATTATAAATCTACAAAGATATAACTTCTTACTAGTTGTACTGGAAATTCAGAACTCTCTTATAAGTAAAGCTACTCAGTTAACAGGGGGAACACCCTGTAACATCTTTTGGTTAAGGTTTATTATAAAAGCTTGGCAATATTTTAACTCCATTTGTAGAAATAACACTAATGATATATAGAAAGAAAATATATATTTATTATAAATATCACCCAATGTATACGTGCAATTTTTAGTTCATTTTTACTTTTTTTAAGAACATAATGTTAACCTATTTATGAATTGTAATTTTCTAACCTTGATATTTCATGATGCGAGTTTTTAATACATTTTATTTTAGAAATTCTGTCAGAATTTCTAAGTTACTGCTTCATATTTTGCTTCAGAAAGTGTTAACAATTCTTGGAATGTTTAGGACAAGTGAAAATCAATTTCTTCTTCATACCTAAGAGCAAAAGCTACTCACACCATGATATTCAGTACTTCCAATCACTCGTAAATGCATGGTAAAGAAAAGCACTTGCAACACATCGATCAACTGATGGAAAGAGCTAAAATGGGAGAAATGTTGCTGATTTCATGTAAGCTGCAACTCAACAAAGGATTTTGCTCCATTTTCCTTTTAGCACATAGCAGAGTAATAAATAATATTAACATATATAAATAATAAATTAAGGTACTTATGATAGCATCTTTTAGGGTGGTATGAATAAATAAAAATAGTTTGGGTATCTCTAAAGATGATTAGATAATAAATATTTTAAAGACAAACTATGAATATTAAGAATATGTTTCACATATCTATGTTGATAGAAAGATTTTATTTTCCTTGGCATTATCATTGATTCTTTTTTACCTATCCATTTAGCACAGTTATCTAAGTTCAAAATTTTAAAATATAACCACATAATAGATTTTTTTTGCCATCTTAGAATGCTAAGTGCCACTACAATGAAATATCAATAAAACTGGTGTTTCTGGTGAAAAAATCATTTTGTTAGAGAATTTTATGAATTCAGTGGCAGGTATAAAGACTAATATATGCAATATTATTTTTGATTCTTATTGTTAAGTGAGTTAAGGAATGATGATTTTGGTCTCAAAAAATTCATCCTTTTAGAGATTTTCCACTATTCCGAAAAATAATACTAACCACTTTTCTCAATGCCTTATAGCTCCACAATGAAAATCTCAGATACTGAAATTTTCTTTATGATATTTTGATTATAAGAAGGCAAGAACGGAGAGGCATGTTCCTCTCTGTATTCACATATATTTGTCATTAGCATGTTCATGAAAATAGACAATTTAATGAGAATTTTAGGTTTCTTGTAATCCTGATGTCCTGTAGAAATCTCAGTGAGTGCAAGCCAGTGTCCTTCATATGATATTGGATATAAAGTAGCACTATGGTACCTTCTTCAATATCATATAGAGCTATTGTTACAGGAGGAAGTTTATTCATGTCAAACCATTAGCTTTAAAAAGGTTGATTACAGTAGATCAGGTTGTAGTTGGTAATTAAAGCAGAAAGTGTCTATTTTCACCACAGAAGCTTAAGATTTGATCTCTAAAGTCCATGAGATTAAACGCTCCCAAAGAGTTTAGAAAACAAAACAAAACCAGATGATGAGGCTATGATGTCACAGAGCTGGCAACAGCAACATGACCCACAATGCATGGTTAGCCGTCAGCCAACATTGTGCAGATAGGAGGAAGAAATAGAAATAGGTAAAAGTCCCAGAAGCAGTCAAGTGGCACTCAATAAAGCAGTGTGGGACAAGATGGGTTTGAAGTCCATGGAAGAGGATCTACATCAGAGTCAATAAAGAGGTGTTCCTGAGGCCTCACTAGATAAGGTTTATCAGCCCCTTAATGAAGAGAAACTAGTTACTTACGTCAGAACACTCCAAGCACTCTTGATTTTCCATGTAAACATTCTGATATATAAATGTTTATCTCATAATCTGGAGTACAGCTATTTCCAACTACTTTTTGAAAAATAAATACCTAAGAAGTATTTTTTTTTTTTTTTTACTTTTGTCAGATAGGAATTCCCAAACTCTGAGAAACATCTCAACGATTACAGTCAAGACACCAGTCCTACTCTAGTAAAACTACAAATTCCATAGGAGTTTAGGCACAGGAAGATTTATTCCTTATGTTTCCTAAAGCTATATAATTATTACACCAATCAGTGTTTACTCTTTTTAGGCAAAATCATGTAAATTAACCTGCATATGCTCCAATATGCCAATGATTTTCTCAAAAGCCAGGAACTTCAGTATACTGGTATCAGTCTATTTCATTAAATATATTACATTTGAAAGGATTCATGTACACTTTAAGAAGATCTTCAGAATAATTATATATGAACTCTTTCATTAAGGAAATGTGACAGCTATATCCTTTCAGAGACCAAAGGTAAAGCAACTTCCATTTTGTCAAACATCCTGTTTTTTACAAATAGTTTTATATGTTTAATTTATGCATCCCTTCATCCATCAAAATTTATTGAGAATCTGATGTGTGCCAATCACTGTGTTAGGTTCTAGAAAGACAATAAAAAATACCACTTGCTTTATGTTACACAGTATGAAATACTAAAAATATTTAGCCCTGGCAGGGGAAGGCTGCCTGGCAAGATGGTAGAAAGAAGATACTTGGTTTATAAATGCCAAAGAAACTGACAGAATTTGTGATCCAAAGAAGAAATTCAACAGTTAGAGAACAAATCTAAATGAGGAAGAAGTAATTAAATCATATCCATGGTGTTCAGATTCCAGATTACCTCCTTTGTGCCACATTTCAGGGAATTAAAAACGAAACAAAACAAACAAATAACAACAACAACAACAACAACAAAATTGGAGAAGGAAACCAGGCAGAAAAAAACAAAAAAACAGGCATGTGATCTAAGTTCCCAAAGAGGATATTCCGGAGAACTCCCACAATTGCACCCTGGAAGTCCGTGGAGCGCTGTTAGAACATTCCCACTGCCTAGAAACAAGGAAAGTGTAATCTGACCTTTCTGTTAAAATGCCCAGAATCCCATTCTTCATAGGAACTAGATTAATTTTCTAGATGTACAAGCAAATGACATAATTGCTTGAACACAGGATCAATAATGTTGAAATAACAAGGTCCAGAGCATTAATTAAGTATGCATGGGTGTGTGGCAGGGAGGTGTTATTCCCATATCTGATCACACTCCTTAACTTTCAAGACGTCTACCTCTATCTTCCACTCTACACTTTAGAGGAGCTGAAGAAATGAAATTAAAAATGAAATTTAAAAAAAGGCAAGCAGGTGGCAGAAACATAAAGCACTGAAAAGAATATGAAGAAAAATAATGCAATAGAGAGCTCTTGCCCCATTGAAATAGGAGGGTAAAACCTAAATAAAAAAAAAAAAAATTAAAGTGATCAAAATACTGCTTTGTCCAGCTACATATGTTTTATATTTGACACAAAGCACAGCATTTATAATTAAAGACTTTTATGTGAACAGGGTGAAAACGTTGCTTAAAGCTTGTAGGATTATGCATCGGCAGCAGTAGGGGCGTGGTTGAGAACAAGGTATCTGAACAAGGCTGTCTGTGATCAAATTCCGGTTTTGAGTGACCAACAGCCTGGTGTTTAAACTCTCTTTGCTGGTTTTTTTAAGTCTAAACTGAGAATCCCAGTAAAACCTACATCATAGAATTATGAAAATTCATACAAGTCAATTTGTATAAATTACTTAGAAGAAAGCATAATAAATAGTAAGCATTTAAGAAACATTAGCCATATTGTGTAGAATATCTCATCAAGCACTATACACAGATGATACATTTAATGATTGGAGTAAAGAAAGTAAAAATCATCAATGACATATTTTGACTTACAATGGGAATTAAAAAATAACTCACTGGAAGTCTATGAAAGATTCCGCATATTTTCAAGAGTTATAACTCTGATTTTCTTTAAAACATTTTAAAATTGAGATATAGTATTGTAGGGGAAAAACCCCACATTCATATACACAAATCTGTTACCCAGAGAAGCTTATGATTAATGTTGAGTGATTCATTTATCTCTAAAAAATCAAATGAAAGTAAGTGGGAAATTTTTGATCCTATCAGTATTAAATTAGAAACTCTGTCCTGAATCTTTTAATAAAATTAAAAGTGAAAACAAAGTTTCAGTAGAGATTTTTTTTTTAAATCTCAACTTTCTAACTTATGTGAGGTCAAAAACTATCCATTTATTTGGTTCTGGGATTAAATATATATAAGGTTACCACTGAATGTTAAGGATCAAAAAAAGCAAAGATATAAGAGGTCATCTACTTTTCTTTTCTGTAAGTTTCCTTCCATCAGATTTTTTTTCTCCCATCCATTTCCAAACATCCCACCCAGCATTTCTGAAATTTCCCAGGGGAAATAATATAGATCTAAATTAAAGGCATACGACAGTTCTCATATACAGTAACTTTTGGGAGAGCACGATAGAGCGGGTAATATGATACCATAAAATGCCTTGGGATAAAAAAAATGAAAAAGAAATCGGATTTCCTTTTTTAACCATTAACATTCTGGATAAAAACCACACAATCCAATGAAAGTTACAATCATGCATCTTGAAAGTATATATAATTTCTTCTTCATTAATTGCATTATTTTTAGGGCTCAATAAAAGACAACAACACTTGGGGGGCACTTCAGAAGAAAATAATTTCCCTTTACAGATTTCCATTTGAAAGAGGCCTATGCTGTGTTTCAGTGAAGAACTGCCCATTTGTATGTTAACACACAACTGGACTTCACACAATCATTGTGTCCTAAACAGTATCCCTGGCGAGGTAAAAGGAGCACCATTTCACAGCATTAATAGATTTGCTGTCTTCATGTTTCTTTATGAGATGGAGCTGATATGCACAGGAATAACTGAGGTTACCTCTACAGATTTAGAACTTAGTGGTTCTCGAGGTTAAGGAATCAATTTCATTATTCTTTTTAATTCTCTAGTACATTCCAAACAACAATCCCTTGAACTTACAAATATTATTGAAACAAAGTTGTTCAGTCAAGCTGCACAATGAAATTCCTTTGCTCTCCCCCTCATCTATCAATGCCGGCATTAATTTATTCATTGCATTTATACTTCTTGGAACTCTAATTTGTCTAGACCTTTTTGTTAGCCTTGTGCTAAATAATGAAAAGAGAAATCTCAGTTAGTGCATATTTGTGGATTATTTTAAATAGCATATTTTGATTTATAACTAAGACCACAGAAAGCATCTTTTAAAATAAAAAGATAAAGCAGTCTTCTCAATATTTGGACTATTTGAATAAATGGCAATATTGAACCTGAGGCTAAAATTGTTTCTTATTACAGCTGATAAAAATGGACCGGAAACTGCTTCTTTCCCTAATTCACAA
The DNA here is from genome assembly GCF_048773025.1 of Camelus bactrianus. NCBI lineage: Eukaryota > Metazoa > Chordata > Mammalia > Artiodactyla > Camelidae > Camelus > Camelus bactrianus. Next base: position 41,078,652 of record NC_133540.1, read on the forward strand.
GATTGTTGAAAGGATCAAAAATTGTAATATATGTAAAAAGCACTTTGGAAATCATAAAACAGTCTTCCCAGGGAAGGCATAGCCATTACTATTAATAAACCTATGATCCATTTCTAGGCACATCCAATAAAAATAGGGAAAAGCAAGTGCTAAAATTAAATACAATGAATATACATCTACCTTCTAGAACAGGCAATAATGTACTCTGCAACCTGTCTCTATAGTAAAGAGAAAAGTTTTCTCTCTGCTGATGGCACTTAATTCTGCATCCCATTGCCAACACTGTATTTAGCACTACTTTTGTGTGCAATAATTTTTTTCCTGTTTGACTTATTCTGAAGATATCACTTTAAATAGCTTAGTGAATATAAGGATGCCTTAGAACTGGGGTTATCAAGGTGCTAAAATACATTAAAAGCTGATAAGCAACATATACAAATAACGTATTTATGGAAAACTTTTTTTGTTGATTTTTTGTTGTTGTTGTTTTGGAGAAGTCTGAGCTAAATTAAACTTGGAAATAAAGGGAAAGTTATCTCAAGGGAGGAGATTCAGGCAAAGGGCATCCAGGTGAAGGAAATTACATAGATAGTGATTTGCAGGTCCTATTCAAGAAACAGAGAAGCCTGTTCTTCCTGGAGCAAAGGTGTTACAAAGTAATCACAAAGCCAAGCCATGAAGTATGTCTCATGTATGTGAACACATTCCAGAGGTCATCTCATGTGCTATGTCATGCTCAGACAAACAAATGCGTCACTGTATTTCTAAAGGTGTTGCTCTAAGACTAATTCTTCTTTTCCTAAAAATCACTCGGGATCTCTTAAAGCAGGTTATAAAATGTAGCACAGCAGGCATGTCGTAAATTTCCTGTAAACTCTTTCCACAAAAGAAGAATCATAAGAATATATAAACTACCACTTGGAATATTTAATGCAAGCTTTTAAGATAATATAATTTGATTTATAATTAAGGGAAGAGAAATATTGGAGGGAAATAAATTACCTTAGCCTAAAAAAAAGATAAAAAAGTAAGAAAAAAGTAAGCCTACCTTCATAGACAATCCCAGTTATTACACGTGCTAGATATTCTGATGCAGTCATTTAAACTTAATGAAGGACTGGTTTCATGCTTACAAAAACAAATAATTTTAAAGAGAATTATGCTAATTTTGACAAATACATATAAAGAAATTATTATAAAAATGTTCCTAAGCAATATTAGTTCATTGTAAAATTTCCCAAATAGTGCAATTTGTCTTTAGCTATTTTTCTATTTGATCTTCTGACATATTTTAATTAAGGTAAGTTCTCATCATTGTAAACATTTCAGAAAACATTTTATTAATTTCAATATCAGTTTTGAGGATGTAAAATGTAATGTTAAAATCTTTGTCATTTCTATTGATTCTCTTAAGTAATTTTATTAAGGTGATTGATTCTATTAAACAACTTTCATTGGCTAATTTTTGCATCTAGTATCTTTAAAGATAAATTTTTATCAGTTTTTGCCATTAGTTTATGTGTTTTATGTGTTCAACTGATTTCAGTTTTACTTTATCTTATTATTTCAGTAATTAGCAGTCACCATTACTTCTTTAAGAGTAAAACAGAAGAGTCAAAATTTTAACTTTTGAATGCCTCGGTTTTGGGAGCAGTAATAATCAGCTTTGTATTGTAATGTTATACTACACAAATGGTGAAAAAAAATTGCACTGAATTTCTTGTTTCATTTTTAAAGATTCTTGGAAATAACAAAATGGAAAAAAAAACAAACAAAAAAACTTTGTGAATATAGAAAAATAATAATGAATTTCTTAAATCACCAAAGATTTAAAACTGTATTTTAGGCAATATGCAGCATTGCTTCTGGATCATCACAGTGGAAGGATATAAAGACTAGGGTTATGAAACCAAATCAATCTAATTTGCTTTTTGAAAAACTGTTATTAATCTAAAGTTAAATAATATAAAGTACAATGCTATTAATTCACGTCTTAAAATCAGGAAAAGAAGCAGAAAAGGCTGCTGTCATTATCTTTCAACAATTTAATAAGATAAGGTAAATTAATATTCTTATAAAATTTGGAAGAATGAAGTAAAATGTATTTATATTGATACTAGAAATACATGCATTTATATTTTAAATGTATTTATGTATTTGTTTATAAATATTATTATTTTACATAAATACCAACCACTGCTAGAACAAATAGAATTTGGTAAGGCTGCTTGGTATAAGAAAACTCCACAAAAATCAGCAGCTTATATCTAAATATAATATAGATAGTGTGGTTAGGTGTGGAGGAAAAAAACAAAACTCTTACTTTAGTAATAAACTCCATACAAAATAAATAGTTTGTAGAGCACCAGCACAGAAACATACACACACACACGTGCATATAGATACTAGCCTTTTACATAAGTCTGTATGGAGTTTCATAATATATGTACATAAGATTTATGCAGTAAAAATGAAAGGTGTTAATTTCATTGAACAATAATAGACAGTAAGATCACAATTCTAGAACAATAAAACCATAAAATACAACTTAAACTTTTTTATTGACATGAGATGAACCTTAAAAGCAATATCAGAAACAAGTTATAAAGTAAAAGGTAGATATATTTTATAGTATAATTCTTAATTGGTTAATATATATATTTTATGATATATCTTTTCATTTATTTTTAATTAAATACTGTTAATGAAAGCCAGGGAAAATACTTGCAGAATATATAATAGATAATACATTATATGCACTATATAAATAATTTCTACAAGTGTCCAATAAAATACTAAAAGATTGATAGAAAATTTAATGCAGTTTATAAATATTATACAGAGAGACCAACCAAATAACCACTACTGGAAGGAAAGAAACCACAAATTAATTGATGAATGACATACCTCTTTTTCATATTAGACTGAGTGAAACTAAAAAAAAACATGATAAGACATCATCAGGGTACTGGTAGGGATGAGGAAAAAAGACCACTTTATGTTTCTGTAGGAATTGTGAATTGCTGCAGTCATTTGAGAAAATAATCTGTTAATATCTGTACAGATGGAAATTATTCTGGAATCCTGCATTCCTTCTTCCAGGAATCAAGAGAGTGGAAATAAAAGCACCACCACTCAGGCTGTATGTAAAATAATGTGTACTGCCATAACTTTGTATTTGGGAAATGCTGGAAACCCCTTGAAGGTTTAGCAATATTAGATTATTTGAGTAGGTTTAGAATATTATACAAATACTGAATAAAATAGGTTGCATTTGCAGTTGTTGTTAATGGATATTTATTATGTAATATTACCGTGGAGAGATGTTGAAGCAAATTAACTAATAGGCATATACATTTTAATATATTATAATCTTTTATTTCTTTCTCTCTTTTCATCTCTCTTATTCTTTCTTTATCTTTTTGGTGATTTACACACACAAAATTCTATACATGTAAAGTTTGTGTTTTATTATCACATGAAAATAGAAAAAATGGGAACAATGTATTATAGCAGGTATTATTATTAATCTCTATACCAAAGGTGGAAATTAATTGAACAGGGAAAAATTCTTCATATAAATAACATCAAATATACATGAACGTTAAATATGAATATGCAGAATGAAAACAATTGGCCAATTGAAAAACTTATTAAATTAAGTCATGGGAAATTGAATAGTCAGGGTTTTAGGTTTCTGTTATTACTGAAAACATATTCTTTGGCAAGTACTAATTTATATCATTTTGTTACCATATGTTGGAACAGTCTTGATAGGACATTTCTACTCTCAGTGTCAATTTTGTTCTTGAATTAAGTTAGTGTATTTTCAAAAGATAATATTGTATTGAAATTTACAAAACATTTCATTATGAAGATTTAAAAATAAGACCAAGTTTAAATAATGGCATAAGTATTGATTAATTAAAACATCTTTTTTCAGAATACCTCTTAGACAAAAACTTTTTTTCTAGCATATCTAAAACTTACATGGAACATTGGTCCAGAGTAACATTCAATTGCTAAAATAGTTTGGTCATCTCTTAGAATACATCTTAACAGATACTTTTGGTAAGAGTTGTATAAATTCCTGTGTACAGTGTAGTTTCTAGAAGTTATGCTTTTCATTGATAAGCCCTCATTTTAAATTGAGGCTGAATTTATGCAGTACAAACTGAATATAATTTGTAACTATTTGATTTATAGATGGAGACAAATTGATCATTTAAAGGTCAAAATACTGATTCATATCCCTGTTGTTAAAACTGCCTATTTCCTAACTGAATATCAGTTTCATTTTGTGCTATTTATTAATAGCAATACTTCCCTTTTCCTTGAAGGAATAGATTTTTTTTTTAAGAAAAGAAAAGAAAAAAAACCCCTTAGAACTAGTATTTCCCTGGAGTCTACCATATCACTTTTCCTCTCACAGAGGAAACAACTCACAGAGTTTCTGATTAGAAAAAATTCTGTGAGATTTCCCTGTAGAGAAAGACCCTGCCTTGGGGAAAAGTCCCCAGTCAATGTGAAAAACCACAAGGATGACAATGTTCTCTGTGGAAATTTAAATCAGCTTTCAAAGGGAAAAAATAGAAGGGCTTACTCTACTTGACACAGAAATTCATCAGGAAAGGGGAAAGCTGATTTTCTCGAGATTTTCAAATTTATATGTTCATTTCTAGCACTTTTAAGAACTTTTATTTTAAGAAGAAATAAAGCAATAATTGATTTTAATTGTTCTTTTTAGAAATTGTAGCTGAAGATACAAAGAAAACATGAGATAATTCTTTCATCCTAAATAATTGAATTGAAAAAAATAAAATCATAAAATTAGGGAATTCAGTTCTATTATAATTGAATACATTATGGAATGTATATTTTTAAAGCAATATTCACTTTTTCTTCTTAATTTTATTGCTATAATTCATGAACATAATTAATAATTCTGTTACTCTTAGAGTCTAGTGCCTTGATCTGGATAATGAATCATTTAAAAAGAAGAGAACCCCAGGGAAGTTAAGTGTAAATTGTTTCTCTACTCCATATCTAACTAAAATGGTTTCAACATTTTCGATTAAAATGTATTCCTAGTAGGTAACATATTCTTATGGGTATATTAGTCTCTAACTAGACTGACTGGCTTAAGCCATATTTGAAATGTTACAAAAAAACAGAAATAGTCCTCAATTTCATTATCTTATTCTATAAGTGGGGAAATCAGGATACTTGAACAAGTTCACTGAAGGGTAATAACAAAGACTTGGGGTGAGAATTAGGGACAGAATCTGTGTTTTTCAGGCCTAAAGCTTACCCATCTTGAAGGGTTAGCTTAAACAGTTTGCTTTAAGAACACAGAATTACACATTAAAATCAAGTATGAAAGTAGCTTTTCAATAGGAATGAGAAAATAAATTATAACAATGCTTAAATTTTATAAAGTAGAAAACTACTACACACTTCAATACATCCATAAATAATACATTTTTCTGTACAAACCTTGATTGTGTTTCTTTTTACAGCAAAACAGAATACTCATTCAGACTTTCCTCTACCCTGGTTTCTTTTAAAAGGGTGTGAGAGCACAGGATACTCCTGGCTGGCATGGCCAAAGTTCATAAGAATGTTAACATGCTTCTACTGTGCATAACACCAGAGTGTGGGAGTGTTAGAAAAATGCAATAAACAACTGTGTGAACCATACAAATTTACACCTCAAATTCCATACCAGAAATGTACACTCAACCTTTCCTTAATCTAATACCCAAAAACACCAGACCTTATACCATGCTTTCAGACAGTATAATGGATAAGAAGTTGTAGTGGAAAGAGACATCATTCTTATTCATTTACTATTAAAATTATATTTCTTTTGCAAATTAAATCCCCAAAAGTAAGTGTATAAAAATACTGCAAGTGAGGAACACCAAAGCTTAACCTTCATTAACTTGAAAGTAATCTTATATATTACTATTGGTTATATTAATTAGAACATTTTGAAAAAAATCCCTAAGCAGATGCTATGCTATAAAATAAATAATAGTTACAAGGAATAATCATCCTAGAAAATACAGAATAGATCCTATAGTCAAATATTCTGTCTACATATATCCTTATATGCTTGCCTGTTTGCTACAAGCTTAAGCTTTTGGTCAGAAAACTTTTGGTACCTTTTGTTTGAAAAGAAGTTTATTTTATGATAATTTATATAACAATGATCAATTATGCAAGAACAGATACATGCAAGTTTGAGTATCTTTTCAATCACTTCCCACATGTCTACAGACTTATGTAAAAATGAAAATCAGTGCAGATAAACATAAAGATATAGGAATTGATATAGGCATAAACACACATTTATTTATACTAAAGATAGAGACAAAGTGGTAATAATAATAATAATAGGGGGATATAGAAATTATAGGCATACAGTTTCTAAATTGCCATGGTATTATCTTTGCTTTTACCCAGAATCATCACTTCAAACAGTAGTTTCTCTTCCTCTATTTTGTTTTTGTTGACATAAGTTTTAGGTCACACTCCTACACACATCCAAAATGCTGGCAGTTATACACAACAATTAGAATGCCTAGAATTTCTACTCCACCACGTATGTAGTGTTGAAAATAATGTATTTTTGAATAAATGAATATATTTTTAAGGATTTTATGTACTTTGTATCATTTTTAAGAGCCATGAATTGATTTCTTGTTAGGGTTTCAGTTCTCATCAGGGAAGGAGCTAGTGGACTACTCAGACATTACCCTGCAATTTTCTAAAATTCACATTAATGTTATCCTTGCTAAATACAAGACTCTTCCAAATACATATTTTATTTATTACTTTCCCATAAATTCTAATGACTTTGGATATACTATTTAAAAATTAAGTATCAGTTTTCATTACAGATAATGATATATACATTATCAAGTTCAAAAATATAAGAATTTATAAAATAAAAATATTCTCTTCTAGCCCATTTCCACTCCCCAGAAGTAGCTATTGTTAATGGTGTCTTGTTTACTCTTCCAATTATATTTCTCACATTTTCAAACAAAAGGAACAGAACTATATAAATTTTTGGCACTTTGGTTTGTTTCATTTATATGAGAGATATTTTTATCTCAGTAATTTTGTGATTTTTGTAAGAATATGCATCCCATTTTACAATTTAAAATAGGAAAAATAGATTTTTGAATTTTACTTTATGTACTGAATATTGTGAACTCAATTATGAATAAGATCTCTTTTTGCTGATTGCTCTTTCCTAAATTTGAGGATGTAGGAATTTGCCCTGTTTTTTAGTTTCCCAACATCTTCTATCATCATATTTTTCTATTCCAGCAATTCAAATAGTGTTTGTGAAAAAACACAATTACATTTCTTTATTTACAGATTGCTCTTATTTTATAGGTGGCCTTTTTCACTGACATAGTTCTTAAGACCCCTTAGGTTTTGACATGGGAAACTAGTGTCTCTAACATAACTAACAAAATGGCAGTCTATATTGTACTATTTAAAACTAGTAACTATATTCACAGGTTTAGGGAAGTCATGGAGAGACAAGCTATTGTATATGGTGTAAAATATTTTTACCCCCGCGTTCAATTTGCAAATAAGAAATTTCATGCATGTGTATAAGTGATCAGCTATCAAAATCAATTACTTTGAAAATTAAATGAGTGATTACCTGCCAGAAATACTTATTCAACATAAAACACCCAGTAATGAGAGATTTAATTTCACAAATTCACAAATGTTAATGTTATTTGATCTAAGAAGAAATAAACTGATATCAACTTCAAATTGAATTCTTAATTATAAATAATACTAAATTCAAAACAGATTTGATTATTAACTAGCTTCATATTCTAGTAACATCCTCCAGAGGGGCAGGAATTCTGAGGTAGGGTATTGTGTCACAGAGGTTAACAGAATGAATTTCAAATCACACAAATACATGTTTGAATGCCAGCTTCAACACTTAAGCATTTGCATCTATTCAATAATAATCTCTACCTAGTATGATTGCTACAAAGATTAAAAGAGATAATACATATATTAAATTTGTTAATGCAAGTTGCATACATAGAAAGCAATAAATACATAATAGATATTTTAAATGCCTCATGTTTATCTATGGAATTATTAAAGACTTTGTATATTATATATTCATGTAAATATTTGCCAGTAAAATTATCTAATTCTATCCCATTTGTATTCTTACTGAGTTCTATACTGGTGTTAGAGAACTAATATTCAGAACATATTTATAGGTGGGTAAACTAAAGATTTGCTGTTTGGAGGAAATATCCCTCAAACATTATAGTTATTCTATTCTTTAAATGTATTACAAATGGAGTAACTTCTACTATTTGAGGCTCAATTATATATCATAGTATATTCTTTGGCATACTACAATCAAATTATTATTTAGGCCATAGTGGATTATAAATCAATTCAGCTGGGGTCTCTAAAATTTAAAATGCTTTTTTGTAAATTCCAGTTTTTAAAAAAAGACAATTTGCCACCTGTGCATGTTTCATCATACCCAGTGGAATGATAAAGCTAGCTTTTCACAGGTTTGGGTGAATATGATATGTTTTAGAAGAGATCCTATATCTTTGGTAACCATCTTAAATAATAGTTTAATTCAGCAAACTAAAGAAATAATAGTCAATGGTCTATGTTCTGAGTTCACTGTTAGACACAGAACTAAATTATAATCCTTGATGCATCTGATTTATGATGCATGATTCTTTAAATTACAAACCTTCAATCCATATTTTCCAATGTGTAACCTATTAATGTATGCACACATATTTACACATATAGTGGTTATCATTCATTCATAAATATGTTATTAATTCTCTTTTCTCTGGACCTCTAAATTATTTTCTAGTAGGAACAAGCTTATAATAAATTTTCTCAAAAACTATATCCAATAGCACAATTTCGAAATGTTATTAATCTGAATTGTGGTTCATGATGTTTCCTTTTAATTTGCAAAGTACTTTGACCTATAAGATCATTGCATGTTTAAACTGGCTTAATATAGACGATGTCCAAATAAACTAAAATTGCTATTTCAGTCAATTGAAATAATTTTTCGCTATAATGAACACACTTTTCTCATGCCTGTGTCTCTGACATGATGGACACTGATGGAATGTAAATACTACATTTAATGTTCCTGGAAACAAATGATCAGTCTTGTTGGAATGACAGTTGAGGATCACATAATAGAATATTATGGAGACATTAACATTTTGTGAAATATACGAATTTAAGCTTTTAGGATTCAGTTACAGCTTGCAAGGAAAATCCAGCAATTGTAGTTGTGTGTCCACTGCTGCTGTTACCCACAATCTGCTGGTGTAATCAACAGGAGGGAGTTTGCCAGTGCCTGGACTGGATAAGCACTGGAGCAGGGCATGAAGCTTGGACCCTGTAGAGGATGGGAAGGACACTGGAAATGGTAATAAGAGAAAATCGTGGGCTCACTGTGGATATTCAGTGGTCTTTATGCAGGACAAATGATGACCTTCCCTCATCAACAGCAATGGGGATGGACTATATTTGGATAACCTTAATGCCAATTAAGTTGTTTATTATTCATTATATACCTTCAATGACATACACCAGAAACAGATTGTTTTCCTCAGGAACATACTTTAAAATGCTAGAATTTTCCCTTTGTCATCTTGGCCATATTCATATCCACCACTCATATTCCCATAAAACAAAATTACACTTAGCTAAGTAGAAAGTGCATATCGAATGCCTACAATATGACTTGAAGTGTTGCAAATTTGCGTGTTTGAATTTGAATGCTTCCTGCTATAGTGAAGTGAGAAACAGTAGAGTGATCATTTCTCTGCAGTCTGGTAAAGAGCAGGAGAACAGGCCTGGAGAGTGCTTGACCCAGCTTGTGGGATCAGGGAAGAGCTCACAGGGCACTGATAAGCTCTTGGAAGTGAGGCTTATGATGAGTGACAGTTAAGAAAGCAAAAAATGAGAACATATATGTCATTTGTTTTCCTTATAAAGGATTTTACTTTTGAAAACAGCTTTAATTAGAACTATTCTATAGGGCCCAACTACCTAGAAAAATCTATTTGCTGGTCCTATGAATGTTTTCAAAAAATAATATATAATTTTAAAACATATATCTAGCTTAGAAAGTAAAAGTCCTGCTATGTATATTCCCAGTATTCATGTATTGCTATTCCTCAGAAAAATATTTCAACAGTATATTATTACCTTTAATTTTTAATATTTATCATTGTGGCTTTTTGTGGTTAATAAATGTGAGATTACTGATATCTTCAAAAGATAATTTCATAGGTATTAGTTTAATGTCACCATTCTGAATAACCAATTTCCACCAACATTTTTCAAGACAAAATTCATGAACAGTTGATCAAGTTTTTATGCTGCAGGATTTTGCCTTTGCCATTTGGTTTCCCTTCAGTAGAGAATATATTTATCCAGTTAAAAATTGAAATTTCTTTGAAGAGTTTTCCATAGTTGGATATTTAAAATTTCAATTACATAATCTGTACCTTCATACAGTGTTTGAGTAGTCACCATCTAATTTTTCAGTTCCTGCAAGTGAGGTACAGAACAAGTATGAAGGACATCGTGGGCCAAAGGGTGCTAGGTTCAGCATGTGGGGTCATGAAAGAGATCTTTATTTGCAAACTTAAAAAATTTGCAGTTCACTATAATCTTCAAAAAAATTTTTTTAACCATTTTATCTATAAGATATTTTGACTAAAGATTTCAGGTTGTTTTTGAACAAATACAAACAAAATTTAATGCATTCACTTATTTAAACTATAAATATTATTGTGGAATACACAGGGTAATTTATAAGACAACCTTCAATGACTCAAATATTTCTGAAGGCATATTGATTATCAGAAATGAAGAGAAAAATCCAGTATTCTAGGTTGAAGTATCAGTTTTCCAACAACTGTTCCATAAATTTTGTCAGTTACTATAGTTATCACATACACACACACATATATTATGTAATATATATATGTACATATATACACTTTATATAATTATGCCATATTTATGCCAATTAGTAGCATATCATAGCTTTTGGTGAAACAATTATAAATTGTATATGCACTACCAATAATGCTAATATTTCTACTCCGTGATAGTTGATGTTATGTGTGAACTTGAGAGTACTTTTGAATGAGATTAATATTTAAATGGGTGAATATTGGGTTAAGTGGATTGCCCTCTGTAATGTGGGTGGGCCTCATCTGATTAACTGAAGATCTACAGAGAACAAGAAGACAAGCAAGAGAAAGTTCTCCAATAGACGCCTTCAGCCTTCATTCTCACCACTGTTTCCTCTGGGTCTCTATCCTGCAGCCCACACTGCAGATCTGGAACTGCCAGTCACCATCATTTTAGGAGACAAGTCTTTACGATAAATCTCTACATAGATGAAATACACACACATCCTACTGATTCCCTTCCTTTGGAAAACCCTGATTAATACATACTCCATAGGTTTTTAATTCTGTAGAAGTATCACTTTTACCAAAATATTTCCCCCTCAGAATTATTTGTATTATCAGTGAAAACAAACATTTCATCTCTATGCTAACCTTTTAAGTAAGTTTACAGTAGCATTCAGAATGTGTCCTCTAGGACAGACTAAAAAAATTTTTTTAGGGAGATGACTGATAACACACATACCCAACAAGCTATGTAAGAATTTATCACACACATGAGACTTCTTGGAGAGGGTAGGGCAGGCTCCTAAGTTGGAGCCAAAAGGGCTTGAGCAAAGGGAGGGGTGAAGTGGCTCTGATTTTGCTGTGGTTAGGAGGAGGGGCTGGAGTAAACGGGGCAGGGGAGTGTGGCAGTGCACTGACAGGGATGTGCTTTGTACATGGGGTGTGAACTTCCCACTAGTGCAAGGGCAGGGACTATGCAAGCTTTTTCATCCCTTTACCCAAATATGGAGCAAGAGAGGAAGTGGGAGGTGTGGGACCTGAAAACTCCCAGTGATCAGACATCAACAGTAAAGTCAGACTCTTTATTACAACCATGAATCCATAAATTGTATAAAATATCAGCTGATCTTTGAAATGAGCTTACTCTGCATTTGAAAGATCTACCTGCATGTGTGTGCATGTGTGCGAGTGTCTATGTGTGTGTTTGCATACTCAGGTTTGTACACATGGACAGAAGTAAGAAGTAAGTAAGTAATTACCTAGAGGTTTCCTGAGTAAAAAGGAGTAACACTGGAACTTCATAGTATTGGATTTCCTGATTATCAGAAATATAAACTTCACCCAGGGAAAGTATGTTACTCAGATTTTCTCAAGGTGACAAAAAAAGAGCAAAGAAAATGCCTTTTGGTGGCATTTATTTTCCCTTTGTGCTAGACAGCAAGCGATGGGCAGCGTAGAGATAGAAAATTAGCAATGGGGGAGGTTTAAAGAGAATAGAGACAGTTTGAAGTAGTTATGGGGAAAGAAAGGGTCAGTCGCTTTAATATGCTGTTTTAAGATTCCATGTCTGTCAGTGGCTGCCTCCCCCATCAATGAACGAATCTCCCTTTACTCTTTTATGAAATGATACTAGGCAGAAAAGAACACAACTGTCCCCACAGAATTTTGTCATTCAGAGTAGTAGTTATATCAGCTATGTTCTTGCCCTCAAGGCTGTACCTGGCTTGGGATTTTTTCTCAGAGTTTGTATAAATTGCAGTTAATCTAGTTAAGAAGGAAGGAAACTTTGATGTATTTTTATCATCACCACTTCAATTAAATGTAATGTTTATATTTTTAATCCTGTACAAATGAAATTTAATATTTCTATGTGAAGAAAAATGAAATAGAATAAAATTTGGAAAAACAAGAAGAAAAAAAAAACCTGATTAACAGCAGCACTGGCTCCTATAATAACCATCTATAAAACACCACCTGAAAGACTCAGTGTCTATTTCAAGGGCTGCTGAATTGTTAATGAGTAATTCAAGACAATTTGCTACTTAAATGGAAGTATGAATGAGTGTTATTACAGAAAACGTGTTAAATCATGAAGACAGTAGATAAGCAAGAGTTAAAACTGGTAGGAGGAAAAAATGTAAGAAGTCAATCAAATTAGCATGAGCTTAAATAAGTACCTTTTATACCTTTTGTTCCATCCAACAAAAGCAGCTGTTTAGCTATCTAAAGTGACTTAGATCCATTTGCATTTATCTCCTCTTAATACATTAAAATTTACCATGTAAAGACTAAGTCTATTTTTTCATCTATAGATCACAGGTGTTCAAGAAATTTAGCCAGTTCCCCAACCTTCTTTAAATACAGTTTCTCTAGATTTGAAATATGGAAATGAAATCAGCAGCTTTCCTAACTCCTAGACTTATAAATTAAATTCAACTACATAAATTTTAAAGGTAATAAATTTTTATTTAAATATTTACTATCTTGTTTTTTATGTGCTTTGTATCTAATAAAATGCTATAACAGTAAAAACTTTAGTTGTTCAGGCAGTGGGATAGTTGTGTTTATTTCACTATTACATAACCACAGTACAGGAAAATGAGTTGCTGTATACATTTGTCATTACTTTAATTTTGAACCTGAGGACATACTGCCTACATAGATATGTAAGTACCTGCACAAATATATGACTTTTACCAAGTAGACTGCAAATTATTCTAGAACAAAGCACAAGTCTGAACACAGATGCACAATGAACACTTTTTATTTTATTTTAAGGTTGTATTTTATAATTTATCAACTAAAATAATTTAGGTAGGTAAATCCTCCAATTGAGAAACCAGTAAGTACTGCTATGAATACTGCCTATATGATAGTTTTCAACCAATTTAGATTAAAGGAATAAATCTAAAATGATTTTATTAAATTACTGTAAAAAGGTTTGCTCATAAGTACATCATTTTTTAACATACACTTAAAGAATAATGGAAATGCATTCACTAGACATATATAAAATAGTTTATTCCCAGGTACATATAGATCTCAGGGTTAAAAATAATTATTTTCTTTTTATCCTGTTTCACAACTAAAATGATCAAGATGTTTAAACTAAATTTATGATCTAGTAAATGACAGTAGATACTACAGCTTTGTAATTAGAATCATCTTTTCCAACTTTAGATTTCTTTGCTATTTCATCATGACAATTATTATACTATAAAATAAAACCTATGCTCTTAAACACCAAATGGTTCACCTTCTGTTAGACCACAGTGTTAGTTTTTGATTCTAAAATATGGAATTTTTTCTTACTTGAATTTTCCTAATTTAAAAAGGCATGTTGTTAAATCTAATAGGAAGCTAATTAAAATGCTCAGCTATATGCTTTTAATTATAGGTTGTAATTCTTAATAAGTTATTCTTAGAAGTTTAATATATATGTGTAATGATATAATTATTAAAATAGTTATCAAATTATCAAAATACCAATGGTATTTTTCACAGAACTAGGACAAAAAAATTTTAATTTGTATAGAAATACAAAAGACCTCGAATAGCCAAAGCAATCTTGTGAAAGCAAATCAGTGCTGGAGGAATCATGCTCCCTGCCTTCAGACTCTACTATAAAGCTACAGTAATCAAAGTAGTTTGGTACTTGTACAAAAACAGACATGTAGCTCAATGGAATAGAATAACAGACTAGAAATAAACCCGCATACTTATGGTCAGGTAATCTATGACAAAGGAGCCAAGAAAATATAATGGAGAAAAGACAGTGGCTTCAATAAGTTGTGCTGGGAACACTGGACAGCTACATGTGAAAGAATAAAATTAGAACATTCTCTAACACCGTATACAAAAATAAATTCAAAATGTATTAAAGACCTAAATGTAAGATGGGACACTATAAAATTCCTAGAGTAAAATATAGGCAGAACACACTTTGACATAAATTGCAGCAATATTTTTTTGGATCTGTCTCCTAGAGTAATGAAAATAAAAGCAAAAATAAACAAATGGGACCTAACAAAACTCAAAAGCTTTTGCACAATAAAGGAAACCATAAACAAAACAAAAAGACAACCTACAGAATGGCAGAAAATATTTGCAAATAATGTGACTGACAAAGGATTAATTTCCAAAATATACAAACTCATACAGTTCAATATCCAAAAAACAAACATCCCAATCAAAAAATGGGCAAAAGACCTAAATAGATATTTTTACAAATAAAACATATGATGGTCAACAAGCATATGAAAATACACACAACATTACCTAATTATTAGAGAAATGCAAATCAAAACTACAATGAGGTATCACCTCACACCAGCCAGAATGGCCATCATCAAACAGTCTACAAATAATAAATGCTGGAGAGGGTGTGGAGAAATGGGAACCCTTGTACACTATTGGTGGGAATGTAAATTGGTGCAGCCACTATAGAGAACAGTATGAAGGTCCCTTAAAAAACTAAAAGTAGAGTTTTCTTATGATACAGCAATCCCACTCCTGGGCATATATCCAGAAAAGATGAAAACTCTAATTTGAAAAGATACATGCACTCCGATGTTCATAACAGCACTATTTACAATAATTAAGACTTAGAAGCAACCTAAATATCTATGGATAGATGAATGGATAAAGAAAATGTGATATACATACACATACACACACACACACATACACACACACACACACACAATGGAATATTACTCAACTATAAAGAAACGGATGAAATAATGCCATTTGCAGCAACAAGAATGCACCTAGAGATTATCATACTAAGTGAAGTAAGTCAGACAGAGAAAGACAAATGTCATATGATATAACTTATATGTGAAAGCTAAAAAAATGATGCAAATGAACTTCTATACAAAACTGAAATAGACTCACAGACATAGACAATAAACTTGTGGTTCCCAAAGTGGATTTTCCCAACCCAGGTGCAGTGAACAAAGGATCCAGGAACCCAGGAGAGGGAAGAATAACTCCCCAAAACCAGGTGCAGTGAAGAAGGCCCCCAAGAAAGGCAACAAGACCTAGGACCAAGAGGCAAGAGTGGATGAAGCCAGGAAGTCCTCTCAACAGCTGAACAAGGACACGAAGACCCCTTCCAGTGCCAGTGGGCCTGTGGGAAGTCAAAGGTAGAAGGAGCAGCCGAGATTCTTAAGTCCAAAGGAAACAAAAGCTGGTGAGGCAGGAAGCCCCATAAGACTGGCAGGACCCCTAGGCAGGGCCACTGCTCTCCTCCCAGCACCATCCGGTTCCCTGGCCCAGAGGCTTTATCTCACTTTTTGCCTCTAAAGCAGCTAACTTACACCTAGAATTCTATTGGTTCCCTGAGCTCACTTCTGATTGGTTATTACTCTCACTTCTGATTGGTCCACTTCCCTAACTTCTGATTGGTCCATTTGTAGTACTTCATTTGCATGGAGCCTCACTCCTGATTGGTCTATTTCTACAAAGCTTGTTCCTGGTTGGTCAACTTTTGTTGTATTTTATTTGCATATGATGTTGCAAAGTGTAAAACTGGCAGCCTATAAAAGGCCTGTGTAAACCTACAGACAGGGTCCAGAATTTGAAGTGTTAACTTCTCTGGGCTAGCTGGTGTAATAAACCTGAGTTCTCCAACTCTCCGAGTGCTGCTTGGTCTCTTACCTGGATCCAGGTTGCTGTCACAACTGAGCTGTAACACTGAGCTGTAACACATTTTCCCGCAACACTGGGAGTCAGAGTTCAAAACCAGCAGTCACCAAGGGTAAGAATGGTGCTGCTTCCACAGCCAAAAATAAGATGGGGAACAAGGTCCCTAAAGAGGCTGCTGCCTAGGGGGCTGGAGAGGGGCTGAAAGTCAAGGCTCCTGCTCTTCTCAAGGGCAGTGGGTCCAAGATGGAGCCTGTACCATTGGCCAGGAAGGCAGAGGCTCCCAAGGGCCCAAGGAGGCCTAGCATTCCCACCAAGTCCTCACCGTCCAAAATGGTCAATAAGAAGGCACAAGCTGAGAGCTAGAGGCAGGGTGGAGAGAGACTGGACTCTACATTTTTATTACCCTAAAAGCAGTCACTCTACTTACTTCACTATAACCTATTTATCAATAAAGACTTTTTCCCCTGACACACAAAAAAACTGTTGGGATTAACAGACAAATACAACTATATATAAAATAGATAAACCACAACGACCTGATATATAGCACAAGGAGCCATATTCTATATCTTGTAATAACCTATAATGGAAAAGATTCTGAAAATATATATAAATTTATCTATATGTGTCTATACATGTATATATAATTGAATCACTTTACTATACACTTGAAACTAACACAACATTGTAAATCAATTATACATCAATAAAAAGTTGTTTCAAAAATAATAATGAATAAATAAAAGTAATACTAATTATTTAAATACACATGTGTAATGATAGTTTTAGTTATAGCAAGTATGTATTGACTTATACACACACAACAGACATTTTGAAGATCAGTTTAAATTCATAATCTCATTTATAATTACACTGCCTCAGTGAAGCTGATGCAATTTTATACTTTCATTTTACATGTGAGGGAAATAAGGTATAGAGAGATTAAGAAAGTAGAAGGAAGAAATTGACAAAGAAAAGTCCAGAATTTGAGACAGAGGAAGACAGAGAGGTAAAACCAGTAACACTAAAACTTTCTCTGTAAAGAGATTCAGAAGTAAAGATTTTTACTTCTTATTCTTTCAGAAAAGGCAGGCAAAGCAAGGCAACAGTGAAGCAGTATTTTCAAGAAATTTAAAAAAGAATGTATAAAGCAAGGACCTTACATCCAGCTAAGCTTTCCTTAATCTCAAAGCTATATAAAAACCATTTTGAATGTTGAGAATGTTGAAGAATATTGATCTCTTCTTTCTGAGGAATCCCATGGAGAATGAACTTCATCCAGCCAAAAGATGACTGAAAACTTCAGCAAAAAGAACAACATTGATCATTTTATATGTTTGTTGAGCTACAGTTGCCACAAGGGTGGGCTCATGGGTTGAAAAATTACATGTAACATTATGGACTCTGACAAAGCAGAAAGGATGAAAGTAAAAATTGGGATTGGGAGGGAACAGGTAGAAAAAAGGAAAAGAAGAATAAGATTATTGATTGATATGTAACTAGGTGCTAGTTAAAAGATACTGTATAAAACTAACATAAGTCTTAGGATAATGTTAAGTAAGAAAATACTTTAAAAATATGAACACAAAGGTAACCACTAAAATAAAATACAAAGTACCAAACTGGTAAAAGAAAAATATTTTAAGAAATTTTACTGAATGAAGAAAGATACAGAATGAATATAGTAGTCAGTAATTACAATGTAAGATAGTAAAGAAAACAGGTCAATCAATGTGAATGAGCGTAACTCATCCATTAAAAAAAAAACAGATTCTAAAATTTATGCATAAAGCAAACTCCACCTTACGCTCTAATCAAAAGTTTTGGGAAAAAAAAAAAAACTTAAAGTAATGAGCAAATATTTATCAGGCAGTGGAAAACAGTGAGGCAAAAGGCCTTGTAGTCTTGATACCAAAGTAGAATTCAAGACACAAAGCGTTAGCAGAGATAAAAAGTTAATGTTAAAAGACACATCTCACAATGAAAATGAGCCGTTCTGAGTCCATATGAGTAAATAACGCAGAAACCATTTATGTAAAATTAAAAAATACGTTAGATATCATTAACATACCATTTATAGTACAAATGAAGTAGACAAAATTTAAATTAAATAAGAATATAAAAGATAGAGACAATATAATCAACAAGGTTAATCTCGTAGATAACTTCATTGAACAACATACCCCATTAGTAGAATATACTTTATTTTCATGTGTATATGGAAAGTCCAAAGTACACACACAAAAAATCAGTAGGTTTTATAATAGAAATAGGATAAAACTCAATCTGGAAAATAAAGTTAAATTGAAATAGAAAGATTCCTTCACACAGAAATTAAAATACTTTCTATTAAATTATTTTTTAGTAAAGAGGAAAATACAGAGAAATTACATGAGTTTAGAAAAATTCTGATAATTAAAATAGTACCTATCAAAATCCATGACATATATTTTAAACACTGATTGAAAGGAATTCCATAGTCGAAAAGATCTATATTAGTAAAAATGTAATGCTAATAATTTAAATGAATTTAGTCCCCATCATCATAATGTGAAGAAGCAACAGCAAAATAATCTGAAAGAAAATACAATGAAGGAGATAATAAAGATAAAAGCAAACTCTAGTGAGGTAGAGAACAGAATAACAGATCAAATTAATAAATCAAAGGTCTGGTGTTTTGAAAATAATCAACAAGGTAGGCAAAACACCAGTTAATAGGAATGGAGGAACAAAAATTCTATAGAGGGCACTGTTAGAGTAATTGCCAACACAGTGATATAGATTGTAGATTGGATTGCTGCATCTATTCTAAATTTACTGAAGTTGATAACTGTAATAAAGTTATATAAGAAAATATCCATAAATTCTTATGAAATATATACTGAAATTTTTTGAGTTGAAAGGCATGATATATAAATGATTCTTTAAAAAATCTCTCTCTCTCAAGAGAAAGAGCTTGAAAGCAAATGAGGTAAATGATAACCACTATTACTAAATCTGGGAAAAATAGGAAAAGAGTTATATGGGTGCTCTTTGTACTTTATTTTTATAACTTTTCTGTAAGTTTTCATTCATTTTCATCTAAAATGGTTTAAATTTGGTAAAGCTCTCTGCACTAATGGTAATGTGTAGTAGATGGTTTTTGAGTCCAACATCACTTCTGTTTTTTCCATCTATGACTACATGCACCCTAACCAGAGTATATCTCATACCACTCATGTTTCTACCTCTGGGCTTTCTAAGAATTCAGAAGACAAGGAAGTTCATGGGTCCTAGCCGTGGAGAGTGAGCCAGCAGATAACTATCCTGGTTACCTGTCTTTAGATGGACAGTTCTGGGAAATACTCTTCATGCTTCTCAGAGGTCCCAGAGGAGTCAAGACTTGCTGCCTAGAGGAAGGATTTCACTAATGCATATTTCATGGCATCATTTTCCCTCTGGTATCACTTTCCCCATTGGCTTACTTTTGCTTCTGGGAAACACTCCCCAAATAAACTATCTGCATCCAAGTCCTTGTCCCAGGCGATGCTTACAAGAATATTCTAAGTACAATGTTTTGCATAAACCAGTCAAACATGTATAAAGAAATTAATAATCTCCCCTCTCCATTTTTAGGCAAGGCATTGATAATACCCTACTATATGTCCTTCTACTGCTTTCTCTGTGTTCAGAGATTCCTAAGTATCCTGTGTATCTATGTCCCTATACAGCATATATACACACAATATATAGGCAGTTTTCTTGTTTGTCTATTACAGAAAAAATGAGAACATACTAACATATGTAGCTGAGTTTGATTTGTTTATTTAGGAGCTTAATATTCATCTAAGTAAATAGATTTTAGCAATTTTTAACGTATCTGTATCTACAATATAAAATGCCTCATTCTTCATTATATTAAACATTTTGCCATTGATTATTATTCTGGTTGTTTCTAGATTGTTTCCCACTACCAAATCTTTTCATTAAACATGATGGTTGTGTTTTGTCTGGTTTTAAATTTAAGATATTTTTCCCAGGATAGACATTGTTCAATCAGTGTCCTAAAATGTACTACATCTTCACACACACACACACACACACACACACACACACACACAGGTCAGCATTTCAGAATGTGAGCACCCACTTGCCAGTTTAACAAGAAAAACATAGATTATATAATTTTGGTTTACCTTAAAATTTCCACACAATTGGTAAACCTGAGCAAAATTTCATATGATTATTAGCTTATACAGGCTTTCTCTAACAGGAGTTGTTCATGCTCTTTGTCATTTTACATTAGGATTTTGTCTTCTTCTTGCCAGGTTGTAAGGAGGTCTTTAAATGTGAGCAGCATGGCTCCTTTTAACATTTGCAAACATTCACTCCTCACTCTTCTCCACATCACATCTCCTGGGGCCTCTTCATTCACATGCGTGGTGCTTAGACTGGCATGACTAGAACATGGCCCATCAGTACAGCTGTTGAAAATCGATTAAAGTAGCCAAGATCAGTTTTTCCAATTAAGTGACAACACTGCTTGTGTTATCCAGTGTGGTCTTTAAAAATAAGCAAAGATTTTGGACTTTATTTTAAACGTTGGGATGAAATTTAAACTGTTCACGAAGGGATGACCTGATTTTATCTGTACTTTAAAAGTTCAGTGTGACAACAGCACTGAGAATTACTATGCAAGAGCACATACAGGTAATGAAGCAGACTGTGTTCAGGAGGTAGACACAAATACATCTGGAGATATTTTAGATGTGAGGAGAGTAAATAAAAAAGGATGACATTCCCTACCCATATTCCTAGCTTGATTAGCTGGATTGAGATTTGTTTTAATAAAAAGGAGAAAAAAAGGAGGATGTAGAGGAAGAAAAGATGGAGGGGGAAGGAAGAGGAGGAGGGCTATAATTAAATTCTTCAGACTGTATGCATGAGAGACTGCTGCTTTTATACACACACACACACACATATACACACATACATATATACAATTTTATTTTTATCATTATAACAACTCAAGGGCACAGTTATGATTTCCATCCACATATGTGAAAACTGAATTAGGTTGCAAAACTTGTGGAAGGTAGTAGATGCAGTAGATGATTTGCCAGTGCAGTTGATCCTTCAACAACATTGGTGTGAACTGCAAGGGTCCACTTACATACAGATATTTTTCAATAGTAAATACTACAAGTACAACATGATCCAGGGTTATTTGAAACTGAGGATGCAAAACTGCAGATATGGAGAGCTGACTATAAGTTATACACAGATTTTGGACTATGTGGATGGTCAGCGCCCCAAGCCCCGCAGTGTTCAAGGGTCAACTGTATTTCAGACAAGGTAGGTAGTAAGTAGAATCCATACCCCTAGCAACAGCAAAACAAGTTAAGTAATCTGGTCAGGTAGAGGTGATGGTGCCACAGTAACTAACAAATGGAATCTCAACTGGGTGATAAATTTACCCTTGAGTTTTAAATTATCAATTGAAAATATAAATTTGTAAATGATGCAAAATGATTCCTCATTAAGAACATGGATAAAGATGACATGGCATACACCAAAAATTGTAAATTCTTGAACTATGGATTATATCTGCTCTTCTTACTGTTTTACCTTTAAACTGAGAAGTGTTGTCCCACAAAATGTGTTTTTAAAACTAACTTAACTGACGATAGTTTTTGAGAGCATTCCCCTAAAATCTGCTCTTCTGTTTCGCTGTAAAAAATAGATCAGGCATCACTGAGCTTGCATTCCTTTTCGAAACTAAATGGAAAGCACTTTGTGACTCTTTGGGTGAAGCATGTATTTTACATTTTGACACAATTTCTCCCTTGCCTATTGTGTCCTCATTTTAAACCCAGCTTGCATTTCCTATATCCATGCTCAGTCCACTCATCAACTCACAGTACTCACAGTTATTTTATTTTTCCATTCTAGACCTATAGAATAGAATCAGGAAATGAAAATCTAAAATTTAAAGAAATTAATTTAATCCAAGGAATAAGTGTGTTTCAGGAAGGGGGAATAATTAAAGTGCTAATTTTACTCTCCTCACAATTAAAAAGGAATGTCCACTTAAATGTTTATTAATTTAAAACATACATATGCCAAAATGATAGTTAAAGATTCTGGACACAGGGTTAATAAATTATAAGCCAGATTCTGGTAGGGACAATGGTCAAGCAACTAAAGAGATAATCAAGGAAAGAAACAGTTATGTAATTGGTGACAAATAAAACAATAAAGTTTATACCATGGGATAGAAGTAACCCAGAGTGAGACACATAATGCTTACAGTAGCTGTCTGTATGCTGCTGATTTTATTAATTTTTAAGAATTTTCTTTATTTTCTTAATTTCTATGTCATAAATTTATATTGCTATATTAAAAAAGTAATCTGTTATATTTACAGTATCTCATAAAGAGACTTTTCCAAGATTCTCAAATCCTTTGAAAAAAGCTGTCCATGGTATGCTGACTTGATTCGAAAAAAAAGGAAAGCTTCAAAATCCCTAGACATCCGCCCAGCTGTTTCTAGCTTCTGTTATATTTATACTGATTCATCTAGCATGGCATATAATTAGTTGTTTGGGTTACTGAATAAAGCCTGACTGTACTTGATTATGATTCAGAACACATCATTTATATTATCATTATGAAGGCAGTTTCAGGCCAAGGTGCATATCAACTCCTTTTTGCTGAGAAAAACATGTAGAAAAAATCGTACATAGCCTTCTTCAAAACAGCATAAATTATTTTCTGTATGTACTTAATGGAAACATTACGTGTTTTTAATTAAATACAAATATGCTTAGAGAGTTTTCCTAAAACACCCCTATCTGGGTAACAATGTCTAAAAAAAACAAGTGGTTTTTTTTTTTTTTTTTTACAGCCTTTTAGACTAACTCAAAGTCCACGTTTATGGAAAATTTCCTCTTAAACTTAGTTAAAAATAATTAATTTATATTTACAATGCATATAGCATACTTGAACAGTTGCATCTACCTGTAATAGTGGACACTGCAAACATTTGTTAAAGAGCAAAAGAAAGGAAGGAGGTGGGAATAGAGCTGTTATGGATTAATTCTCCTTTAGTAAGGTTTTCATATATACCATTACTTCACAAAGTATAATATTTCACACCAAATCTAAAATCATACACTAGTTCATATCTCAGTTTTCTAGACTGTTTGCCAGCCCTTAAGTTGTTGCTGTATTTTTTCAATCTGAAGTATTCTCTGATTTGAAAGTAACTGAACTTAGTTTTATTTTTAAAACAGCAGGGGTATGTATAAATGCATGACTGGCATGCAAACATTTAAGAATATTTTTCATGTATAATTAGCCCAGAAATCTAATTTCAGTGGAATATCTTATGAAAGTTATAAATACAGGAACAAATTTGCCTTATAATTTTCCATCCAAGATTTCAGTAAAAAGTCACAATATAGTTTAGGAGTCATAAAAGTCTTTAATTTATGTATCAATGCCTACCTTCATTTGGGCTGGTGATCTACCTAGCAGCATGGGAGGCAGTCCCCAATTGCTCGTATCAACTACCCGGTGACAGGAGTGCTGAGATTAATTGCTTTAAGGCTAAACCTGACTAAGCTATTCTAAAGGTCAAAGACTAGCTAAAAAGCACGTGAAGACTCTGGAAGCACTTAACTACTGCAAACTACTGTAATAAATTAGTGAAAATTTGCTGGTACCTTCTTTTTTGAAAAAAAAAAAAAAAAAACAGAGTTTTAGTGTATTAGACTCTTCTTGTGTACTCTGGAATGAGACCAGCTCCCATCTTTTTATCAGGAAAATTGATTTAGGATTTTTAGCCCCAGCATTATTCTTGCTATATGAGGGAAACAATGCTAGTTTCTTTGATGAAAGGGAATGTATTTTACAAATTAAAGGGAAAATACAAGACACATTTGATACCTGGGTGTAATCAGTATAAAGGTAGTCTCAAATTCTGCCATTGCTGCCTGCTATTCTTGGCTAATATCTACATCCTCCAAAAGCATCATTGAAGTGAACAGTCTGAGAGATAAGATCACTCATGGGCTTTGCTATTTCACATACCTGGATCCGTCCCTAGATGGATGTTTTCTACAAGAAGCACATCACCATCTTAGTCCATGAGTTGCTACATAGGTCAGTTACTTCTACAAATTAGGGTACATCTAAAACTAGTTACCTCAAATTCTCATCTGTGATATAAAATATCTGCTGCAAAAGTGTGTTGTCACTTTGCCTGAGATTAGGCAAAACTTGAACAGTTCAGAATCAGGGACACTGTTAGGAATGATAACCTCTATGATTAGATATTTAAAAACAGGATGACCAAAGATAGTAGAATTGGAAATGAAAAGCACAGAAAAGATGAACACAATTTCCATTTGGTCAGAATTATTTACAAGCATCAAGAAAAATTAGGATTCCAGGGGGAACAAAGTTACGGACAGGAGAATTCCCAGGTTTGTTACTCCATAGTTTGGGAAACAGACCCCTTTTGATTTAACTTTTTGTCAACCTTCATGTAAACTGATTTCTTTAAAATGTGGTTCATGTTTGTCCTAATTCATGAGCTAAAAGGCCAAGTTACGGGCTAGTTTATGTGGTTACTTAAACTGTAAACAACAACAAAAAAATTAGCTTTCCTGGACATGTTACATCACTAGAGCAGATAAGGAAGTGGTCCTCAAGACCACAAGTTTCTTCTTTTCATTTTTCAAAGCAGAGTTTCTGTAGCTTCTTGCCCACAGAAATGAGCAAGGAAAAAAATCTGCTGTCAAGATTGAGTGACAACTTGTAATAATTAACATCATGAACAATAGACAGCTTTCCTTACTCCTACTCACTAAGCATGGTATTCAGAGTCATTGAAACTGTTTGAGAGATAATAAGGACTAAAGAACTTGCAGGTGTTATACAGAGAGGCAATGAGCAATGCAGTCATTATACCCCTCTAATTCCAACCAAAACAATCTCCCAAACAGTTGCAGAGGAACTTAATGGTGACTCATTTTAAGAAGGAAGGTTCTTAAGTGTAGCCGTGAGCCACAAACCTTTGGAAGGAAGATTAGTAGGCAATTTTTGGCCTCATAGTTATAACCTTTATGGGTGATTTTACCTGAAGTTTGGCTTCTGTCTAGCTACATCTCGGATTCCTTTGAACACCTGTGTGCCTGAGATTTGCTGCGAGATTGCCATTGCCATTTTCAGAAGAATTATGCCAGCTGCTTTGGAATTGGTAAGGGATCTATTTGAGACAGAAAGAAGTCTAGGAAATGACTGAGAGGAAGAAAGCATACAGTCTAGTTTAGGAGTCATGCTTTTCATGTCATATAGATGGGATTTTCTTTCCCAGGGTTGTCTTTTTGAATTCCTCCTTGAAATAGCAGCCATACTGAATCCTGATGAAACAACACCTGTTTCAACCCCAGGGCAGGCTTTTGGCCAGTAATCCTTTTGGATACTGATTCATTCAAGTCTGCATAATAATTAGTGAGTCAACTTCCCTGGTTGATTTCCATTCCTATGGGCAATGTTAACTCTTCTCTGATTTGAATTGGTTTTAATTCCAGAATATATCTTCTAACAAATGAGATCTAAGTTTAAAAATACAATTTCCTTTTTAAAAAAAATTGTTAAAGTAATACTTAATTTTAAACTTTTTATGTAATGAAAAATAAAAACTCCCCCAAAATTTATATTATACATTGCAAAGCATCAGTGGCAAAAATAAAAATATAATCTAGGACTCTGGAAATGAATTCAGTGATGTTTCTTACTATGACAGTGTCTACATTTTTATTTATTTTATATAACTTTTCCTATTTTAATGTAATCACTTAGTTGAAAATGACACTAAATAATGATGATGCGTACTTGTTGATTTCATGTGAACTGTTCTGTCCATCAACAACACCTTTGGCCCAAGTGGTGCTGACAATAGACATGTTCCATGAACTAACTTTGATTATATAACTTTAAAATTAAAGCAATTAGGAAATTTGCATATGCTGGTACATAAATATTAATCTAGACATGTCATCTATAACTCATTGTGACTATAAATTTATCACGTAAACTGATGCTTTTTAAATATGATATACATACTTTATTCTATACAATAAAGAGACTTACAAATAATTTAAAACCTTTAAGTCTTTCATATTATATCTGCAAAATATTCAAAAGATGGATCACACAAAATACAGGTAAACTCAGTTACATTTCTGAGCATAGATTTTAGGCCAATTGTAGGATAAGGGAGATAATAATCATTTTAAAAGAGTTTCCACTAAAATATTACATTTTCTCAACCTTGTCAAGCAATCACACAATCAGGGACATTCACTGGCTCTCTGATCATTCCATTCTCTGCCATCTGCCTCCTGTATTGCTACTGAAACTATTCTTACAGAGCTCTTCAGTGAAGTTCTTTTTAAAAGATCCAACAGAAATGATATGCAACAGAGAATTGTAAAAACTGCATTGAACTGTATCTGATTCACACTGAGGAACATTAAGCAGGTTGAATAACTATTCCATAGAAGTACATGTGATGATATGAAATACACTTCAATAACTTAATAAGGCATTCTGAATAGTGTATTTTAATTTGTGTAATCTACAATTAAAAACATAATATTAAACTTCTAAATACTAGCTTATGTCTCGAATAGAGAGAGAGGTAGAGATCAGTAAGACTGAGTTACAAAATCATCGGGAAAAAATTTAAATCACACTCCAATTATTAGTTCTGGGGATAATTTTATTTTCCTTGATGCTTGTTCTCCTCTATTTTAAAATTTATAAATCACATACACTATATGTTAAAAATACATTAAAATAAAATTAATAAATATGATGTGAGAGAAGATACTAATGCCTTAAATATTTATTTTTAAACTAAAGAAAACTATGATACAGTACAATTTTTAAATTTAATACACAACCCCCCATATAATTTAATTATATTTTTAGTATTTCATACTTTTACAGTGTTAAAATGCTGATACTTAATAATTAAAAAGAAGAGCTGCTACTATGTGGAAAGAAATCAGATCTGATGGCAATTAAACATTTAAAATAATTAACCTGAAATTATAACTATCAACTATCAAATGTTGCTTTTTTCCATATATATTCTCAGTCACCTGGTATTACATTGCAATAAATTAAAGTTAATGAAAATTATTTTAACATAATATCTGAATGTTACCATCATTATGTTCTTACTATTATTATTTCCAAAAATGAATATTTCTTTCTAAAGGAAAGAAAACATATACATACACAAATTAGCAATTTAAACTTTCCGGACTGCTCAGATCCTATTCAATGAGTTTTTCTCTCTCAGCCTTGATCCCATGTGAAAATACCACTAGCATAACAAACCAAAATACAGTTCTGAAATGTATTTGAAAAGAGTACTGGTTATTTTTACAGTGACTACAGATGCTGGCTATTTATTTTAAACTAAACTGTTTTGAGAATGACCTGGTGAGAGATCAGGAAAACTGTTAGGAATTTATTTGATCATATTAAATAGTCATCCAATGTACAAGTTAACAACACAGTCATCTCCTAATTATAGAGGCAATGTTTATGAAATTCATCTCTTACATATTTTATTTTATAATACATAACTTGGCATTGTTTTTATTCAGAACTCTCCTAGCTCATCTGTCCTAGAAAAAAAGGAGCAGCGTTGTTTTCATTTCAACCTAGAATATCAGTTTGAGATATAAAGCTCTTTTGTGAGTTTAATTCCATCATAATCTCAGTGATGTCTAACAATTAGTGAAGTATGTGCATCTTTTCTCTAGTATCATGAAACATAAATTTATGATATTTAATATAAATGTTGAAGATACTGTAATGTAAAATAGTATAAAATTTCCTTCTGATGAATTAAATAATGAAAAAATGGATATATTTAATAAATACCATTGCTTATGTTTTGATTTATAAGAATTTATATTATTCCAAGCCCTGACAATAGTAGTGCCACTTGACTTTTGATCAAAAATGTTTATCCTTATTTTTCATACATTTAAGTGACTACATTCTTCAGTGTTTTGGAGGCCCACAGCCACTTGAATATACCTTAGACTTCTGTTTTACTTTGATATTTTATTTTATGGCAGCTATAACAAATTACCTAAGGTGGTTCTCTTCTGTGATAAGGGAATATTAATTCTCAGGAACAGATGTGCACTTCCCAGTTTTCCTGCCAGGTACAATAGTTGTTGTTGGGGTTTTTTTTTGTTTCGTTTTTTGCAATTTCACTTTTGTTCTGACTCAGCCCTGGCTACAGAGCTAAAGATGGAATACACATTTGACAAAATTTTTGAATAGGATGTTTAAAGGGCACTTTCAAATATTATTTATTTATTTGCTGTTGTGTTTAACTTCCAAGCATCTTTTTGACAATATAACATATTAGAAAGACATACAAAAATATGTAAGTTATGGCCAACTACAAAGTTTTAGGGCAACTTCAGTTTGCAGCAAACAGTACACACAAAACTTCCTCATTTCTGATACCAATTGCAAGTTTGAGGGGCAGGGTTTACAAAGCTACCTTTGGGTTTGAGAATTCACTAGAAAGACTCATAGAACTCACTTAAAGCTAATATACTTATGTTTACAGCTTATTACATACAAGGAAAAGATACAGACTAAAATCAGCCAAGGGAAGAAGTGCATAGGGCACAGTCAAGCAAATGTACCAAATACAAGCTTCCCAACTCATGTAGTTATGAATGCATTAAAATCCCAGTATCAATGCCAGACAATACACATGGAGTCTTGGTAACCAGGGAAGTGTTCCACTCTAGTGTACAAAGTTTTTACTGGGCTCAATCACATACTACCCTTGTGACTGACCCTTAGCCTTCAGTCCCTCTGGAGACTGGGTTAAAACTATTATTTTCTAATCTCTTCTGGAGTCAAAACTAATACTATGTGGCCCAAAGCCCCAGTCATGAAACACACTGTTGAACTGTCTGTTGGCCAAAGCCCCCAGGCAAATAAAGGCTAACCTACTGGGAAGGAATGTCCAATGGCCTAGAGATCAGCTTGAGGGAAAAGGCCAGATCTACCGTAAGGTAAGGTTAATTCGTCACTACCTAACAGAAATCAATCAATCAATCAAACAAAAACAAAAACAAAAACTAGACATAAACACATAATTCAGCAAACATGCAATGTAATACTTGTCATTACCATTTCTCCCATACTTGATATTTCCAATAATTTCTGTGACTTAGCTCACAATTAGAGTAAAACTATGATGTAACTGAAGGAAACTGCCTTGCATACTATTGAGATCTTTTGGTATGGACTTAGGTGGTCCTAGTTTTACATCTCAGCTCAGTTTTTAAAAATCTAGAAAAGAACATATTTCTATCTCTTGTTTCTAGAATCAGCCCCTAAATTAAAGGAAAATTCTCAAGGGTGCATCCCTCAAATCTCACTTTATAAATATTCTTTTCTAATGGTTTTATCAACATGGAAATTACAGGAAAGAGTAGAGAAAATAGCAAACTTTCTTTTCCAGTTATTTATTTTGTCCCCTTTTCAATCTCCTGTTTCTCCATACAGAAACTCTTTCTTCTATATTAACTAGAATCAATTAACTAGTGAATGAATCTTGTAGATTCAGATGTAGATTTTCATCATCCACATAAAACTCACAATCAATAAACAAGTACGTGGATAGCAAAAAACTTTGAGTATATAAAATAAAGGTACATAACCTCAAACAACAAAGGACTCCTAAAAAATCAAAAGACAAATGATCCTACAGAAATTTGGAAAATATTACTAATATGAAGTGTACACAAGAAGACAATCAAAAATGATAAAGCACAAAAAGATACTCAGCTTCACAAATAAACAGAGAAATACAAATTATATTGAGGAAAAAAATTGTGATTTTTGCAAAATAGATTTCCAGGAACACATATTCTTAAATATGGTTATTGGGATGAGATATTAACACTGTCTTCTGAAGTAACCCCAATGATTAACGTGTTATTTTGTATATAATTGACACTCAATTAATATTCATTAAAGAATGAATGGATTCTGGAGTATAAATCTGGAATGGATATGTTTTGTTTCTGATTAAAACTACTGATCATTAAGCAGATGGACTATAATATTGACCTTTGCTAAATGTACACCAAGTCCAGTCCTATGTGGAGGAAGAAGATTGTAGTAAATGTCCAGATATACTTATGTAATTAAACCACCATAGCAATGAAGCTACTTTCAAAACCTACTTATTGTAACCAAATCCTTACATGTATATAGTTACACAATTACAAACATATACATCATTTGGTACCAATTTATGATCCTCATAATACGGTAAAATTCATAGTATAGGTTTATTATGCATATATTATGAAAAAATGAAAAAACTTAGTAAGAAACACTGAGTGAAGCAGCCAAGGCTATAAAAATTTGTAAATAATGGAGCTGGAAGTATAATTCTATCTTCTTGACTCTCAGTCCATTACTTTTCCTCCCTAGTACTAAAAATCTCTTTCTAGGTAAACTCTAGAAGACTCAAAATTTATAGTATGTACAAAATAGTATCAAAAATATTACAGTAATGTAAATAATTAAAGCAGAGCTAAAACTAATTTTTACATATATATACTTCTAAATTTCTATTTTCACCTAGTACTTTCTAAACACAAATATCTATTGTATAAGATCGGAAAAGGGAAAATCAAACATGATGATGATTTTCCCCTTTTTCTTAGATTATTACTTCTGTAGTTTAGTTCTTTGTTATCATTGTCAGCCTCTTTCAGCATAGCAAGCCATCAGTGTCTTACACTACTTCCTAGGACTGCCATGTTCTCTCTCTCTCTTTTTTAAAAAATAGATATTATCCTTTAGAGCAATTTTAGGTTCATAGCAAAATTGAGCAGAAGGTACAGAGATTTCTCATATACTCTTGACCCTACACATGCATAGCCTCCCCCACTATCAACATTCTGCCCCAGAATGTCACATTTGTTGCAATAAGTGAACCCACATTGATATATCATCACCCAAAGACTACCATTGACATTAGAGTTCACTCTTGGTGCTGTGCATTCTGTGGGTTTGAACAAATGTATAAGATGTGTGTCCACCATTACAGTATCCTTCAGAGTTGCTTCACTGCCCTAAAAATCCTCTGTGCCCCATCTATTCAATTCTCCCCTCCCAAATCCTGGCAACCAGTAATTTTTTTACTGCCTTTTCCCGAATGTCATACAATATGCACCTTTTCAGATTGGCTTCTTTTATTTAGTAACATGCATTTCAATTTCCTCCATGTCTTTCATGGCTTGATAATTCATTTCTTTTTAGTGCTTAATAATATTACAATCGTGTTTCTTTGGATAATCTTTCTTTTAAACTCAGCAGGCTTTCTGGTCATTATGGTTTCACATTAAACACTACAAATTAATTTTAACCAAAAAGAAAATATTAACTGGTAGGAAACTGTTGTCCTACCTCAGCTTTAAAACAGAATGGACTTAACAATTTAGAAGTTATTATTTATTTAAGCTTTAGTCAAATAGCTAAATCAACTTGGCTTTCACTTGGTTAAAATATTTCTGTTGTCTTAGAATGTTATATTCTCCTAAGTTCCATTTACTGCTCTCTTACTAATTTGAATTTCAGATTTCTCCAGAATTATAGTTCCTAAAAGCATGAAGGTCATATTTGGCTCTTCTATTCCATATGGAGCTAATAAGATCAGATAGCCTTGATTTATAAAGAGACAAATGTGGATGCTTATTTCTATGCAGGTTACTTACCTACTACTAACTGGTCAAATACTTCATTATTATATTATTATCATTATTATTTCTATAATTTTAATGATCATCATCATTATTTTATTGTGTTTCCTATAAAGTCTATCAAACACACAAGATAGTATATATTATTTTACACTTTAAAAATTGGAATCATAGGATACAACAGCCTCAAAATATATTTTAGAGGAACATAAGTTGTTTGACCTATTTTTTAAAATAACATACATTCCTTTTTCAATTTTTTGACCCAAAATGATTTATTTTGATATATACTTTTTACTGATCATTTCTGAAGAATACACAATATTTTTCTGAGTAAAATTTCATTGAGAACTTATGATTTCAAAATACTAATTATTAAAAAAAAATGGTTAGAAGTCATAAAAACTGAACATTACTTTTTTCTGGCTTATATATTTAATTTCACTTGCAAGTATTATGAAATAAATATATTAATAAAACATTTTGAGTATATTATTTGATCACATGAGCCAAAAACATATTACAGTGAAATATTTCTATAGTCATACAATCACCAGAGAAAATGAAATGATTAAGAAAACATTAAGAAATTATCAAGCCACCTTTGGTAAAATAAAAGTATTCTAATTTCAACTTTCAAAAATAAAGTTAGCTCTTACTGTCTAAATTCTCTATTGAACTCAAGCACCAAGGGTTGCAAAATGCAAACTATAATACATATTCATGGAAAAATATAGAATGATTCTGTTTTTACTTCAAGGCTAGGTAGAAAGTTATTGAATATATTTACTTCTATAATGTACTTATGTTGACATTAATATATATGCTTTATGTTACACCAACATTGTTTTTCAAAACTCAAGATGTTCAGGGTCAATTCAACCTCTACTGGTTTTATATACTTTGAACAATTCTCTTTTTCTCTCAATCTCCCTCCTCCTCCTCCTCCTCCTCCTCTCTCCCTCCCTCTCTCTGTCTCTGTCTTTCTCGCCTTAATCTGGACTACATCTGTGTGTTCAGATACACATATGTACCTAGTAAAACCATTGATTTTTCTTTTCTGTTCTCGACATAACTAATGTATCCATACAACCTAATAAAAATATGTTTAAGAATGGAACGTAAAACAATTTTATTAGGATATTATATGAGTTCATAATATGCAGCATACAAAAAAAGGGAAAATGTCTATGCTGCAGTCAGCTAGAGAGGTGGTAAAAAAAAAGCTACAAGAATCTGGGCTGCTTTTGAAATTGTTTTTAAAGACATTTTAGTTCAGAGTGGAATATGAAACACTTTTGGTTAAAGTCTGATATTGCTTTAATTCCCAATTTGATTTCCTCTTTAAATAGGGGCAAAAAAAAATGTAAGTAATAAAAAAGGAAGATATAAAGAGAAAAGAAAAATAGTCTGTCTTCAATATCATCTCAAAAAGACACCACTCATTTTCGGATTCATGATAGCTAAAAATAAAGTGACCCTAAATCTCTGATATTACTTGATACAAAATAAGCAGTGAATATGTTGTTAAAATTGGCACCATTCTCTTTCTATTAAAATGTATTCCAAAATTATATCATCAATTTTTAATAAAAGAGCAAAAATAAACATTGCATGTACTATTTAAGAGTGAAGTCTTTATTCTTCCTAGTCCTGAGGAGCTCCTGAAATTAAGCCCTGCTGGCCTTCAAAGCCAAATACTCTGAGACAATACAGTTATTCTCTAGTTTATGGATTGACCACGTGGGGGTATGGGATTTAATTATATCATGAGTCCGTCTCTCCTACCTGTTTAATTGTGATGTCTTCTTTATGTCTTTAGTTGTAGATCTTTTCTGGTAGGTTTCAGTCATTTTCATAGATGGTTGTACTGCAGAGAGTTGTTGCTTCAATAAGTAGTCCTGGGAAAACAGGACAGCTACATGTAAAGAATGAAATTAGAACATGGTCCTGGGAAAACAGGACAGCTACATGTAAAGAATGAAATTAGAACAATCTCTAACACCGTATACAAAAAGTAAACTCGAAATGAATTAAAGGACTAAAGTAAGACCTGATACTATAAAACTCTGAAGAGGAAAACATATGCAGAATACTCTTTGACATAAATCAAAGCAATATTTTTTGGATCCCTCATCTAAAGCAAAGGAAATAAAAGCAAAAATAAGCAAATGGGACCTAATTAAATTTAAAAACTTTTGCACAGCAAAGGAAACCACTGACAAAACAAGACAACCTACTGAATTGGAGAAAATATTTGCAAATGATATCACCAATAAGGGATTAATATCCAAAATATATAAATTGCTTATAAAACTCAACATCAAAACAAAAACAAAAACAAAAAAACTGATTAAAAAATTGGCAGAACTGACTAGACATTTTTCCAAAGAGGAAATGCATATGGCCAACAGGTGCATGAAAAGATGCTCAACATCTCTAGTCATCAGGGAAATGCAAATCAAAAATACAATGAGATATCACCTCATACCTATCAGCATGGCTATCATCAAAAAGAACATAAATAACAAAAGTTAGTAAGGATGTGGAGAAAAGGGAACCCTTGTATACTGTTGGTGGGAATGTAAATTGGTGCAGCACTGTGTGAAACACTATGGGAGTTTCTCAAAAAAAAAAAAAAAAAAAAAAAAAGGAAAGAAAGAAAAAAACAGAGCTACCATATGACCCAGCAATTCTACTCCTGGGTACATATCCAAAGAAACCCAAAAAGACTAATTCAAAAAGATGTATACAGACCAATGTCCATAGCAGCATTATTTACAAATGACAAGTAGCATTATTTACAATTGTTAAGTATTCATTAACCCATGAATGGATAAAGAAGTACACACACACACACACACACACACACACACACACACACACACACAAAAGAACACCACTTGGCCATAAAAAAGAACAAAAATTTGCCATTTGCAGCAACATTGATGGACTTGGAACACATTGTGCTAAGTGAAATAAGTCAGAGAAAGACAAATACTGTATGGTATCACTTATATGCGGAATCTAAAATATACAACAAACTAGTGAATATAACAACAACAAAAAAGCAGACTCACAGATAAAGAGAACAAACTACTGATTACCAGTAGGGAGGGAGATAATGAGCATTTAGGGGTAGCAGGAGTGGGAGGTACAAACTGCTGGGTATAAGATCAGCTCAAAGATCAACACAGGGAGTATAGCCAATATTCTATAATAACTGTAAATGAAAAGTAGCCTTTAAAATTGTATAAAATGTAAGTAAATAAATAAACAAACATGTTTAAGTAATAATAAAATGACAACAGAGATGCTGTTCAACTGGGCAAATTAACATGTACATAAAAACACCTGGGAATGAATTTTTCATAACAGTTTTTTGATGACAATTATTTGAAATTTATGATTCAAAACCAATGCAGATTAATCTTTTGTCTTATAAAATTTTAATAAGCAATACTTTTGTTGGTAATTAAATAAAATTTCCACCAAAGGTAAAAATATTCCCCTGAAAACAATTCAGTTATTTTACACAAAGTTACAATTAATCCACAGAATTGAGGAAATAAATGCTGCTTGTCATATTTTTTGAATATTACAACTTTATTGGTATAAGCGCATGAAAGAATTCACTGGACTATGTTAAAACTTTGTTAAATCAGTGTCAGTTTTTTACACTTCTAAAACATAAAATCATATATATAGTGATAATATAGAGTGCCAACAAGCAAAGGAAACGTAGATGCTTACTTATTAATTTCATATTTTTGTATTATGTTCCCAAATTGTTAATTAGGGTGTTATCAGGGTATATGTATGTTTTGAAATTGCCCAAGATGAGATGAACAAATCTCTAAAAGGAATTATAAACACTAAGGCAGTATTTACATATGGGTCTTCGCATGATGATTGTGAGCAGAAATTTGTTAAGTAAAAGAAAAAGTTTAATTTACATACTCAATCATTATGATAGCTATGATAATCTAATGATAGATTTATTAAAACATTCAAACTAATTGTAATTTAAGAATTAGTCCAACTAAAGACAGCTTTTAGTAGTTAGAAACGTTTAAACTTCTATTTATTTATTCTTATTGTGGAATATTTTAAAATATTCATTTTAAAGTTATTCAAATATGAATATAAGATTATTGCATGATTTTGAACTATAAATGATCTTTGTTTATTCTCACTTAGAAAACCCATGTAAATCAGATTTCTAGCATCCCCCCTGAATTTACATGTTTAAAAAATAAAAAATAAAATATCCTCAACATATTAAATAATCTAGAGATTAAGAACAAGAAAACATTTTCTACATGTAAAAGAAATGATCACAGTATTGCCAACATTTTCATAAATCTATGTGTTCAACAGATTGTAAGAATCTAATATATAGTCTATTATGAAATTGGGGTTATAAAATAAAATACTGAAATATTTTCCTTAAAAATTAATAAATTTTGCTGGTTTTATTCTGACCAATATTACAGAATATCTTTTCTAATCAACAATCAGATATATTGTAAATATTACAGCTATTGATGTTAAAATAACAATACTGATAATAACAATAATGCCTGCCTATTGTTAGAGTCTTACACCATAATATACTTAGAATGATTAAGTACATGGATCCAGGTAGAGCAAGATAGTTTTGTTTCCTCTATCTACTTATTATTTTAGAATGAATAGTTTATATATCCAAGTAAATTATTCTTACTATTCATCTTTGTCACTTTCTCTTTTTCTTTCTGTCAATCTTTATCTATTTCTATCACTCTCTATGCAAAGTAAGTCTCAGATTGGTTATTCACTACAACTGTTGATAACCAGTGCCTGATCTGAAAATCAAATACAAGGGAGAGAACTGAAGGGGAGAGAGGTTCTAAATATCCACCCAGAGAATTAATCCTATGCTTAATATTTTACTCTTAGTGGTGTTAACATTTCAGTATAAAATCAACCTCAGGACTATACATTTAGCATGGCATGTAACCGACAGCTGTGATATAACCTTTCTCAACATCTCAATAGGAAATACATGATTCAAAGAAAAATATAAAATTTCTATAAGGTGTCTTTGAAAAGAACTAGTAAACAATCAATTCCCAAGATCTGGGAGATGGTTTCACTAACTGTAATATTTAAAAGAATTAGACTGAAAAATAAGCAATAGAAAATTTCTATTCTATGCCAATGAAAACTAAAAAAAAGTTACCCAACAAGAATTGGTGAAATCATCATCTCTTTCTCTTTATTACCTCAACCTCCACCATTGGACTCCACCCATTAGTTTAATCAGAAAGATTAGGAACTCTAGACTACAAACTCTGAAAACTATTTGTCCCCAGGACTTTAAATATATAATAATTAAATTCCTAGGATAAACCAACTAGATCCAATAAGGAGTCATGAAGGTTATTACAAAGTGAGATATACTGTGATTTTCAAAAACTGGAAGTGTTTAAGCAAGCTGGATGACATAAAGCAGACACACTTTCTATGTTTTTCTATTTGTTTATATGTGATGTGCTTTTTAATAAGACAGGCAGTGGAGCTAAGATTAAATTCTGTCTCACATTGGCAGATCAACATAAACTATATACTTGCCAGATGTTGGGAAAGAAATGAACCTATCAGACTGCTTTTATGTGAACATCTGAAAGATTACTGCACCAGCACAAATGTGGGTAACAAACGGGCCCATGGCAACAAGAGACATCCTGGATGAGGACAGACAATCTCTCAAGGTTGAAAGCTCCTTGTTCTGTGATAAGTAAAGGAGAAAACAAACCACTCACACATAAAATAGTATTGTGAAAGCAAAGATATAAGAGACTGAAAAGATTTCCCTGAAGAATGAGAAGAGAACTAGGCCTATGAAATAGGTTTAC
This sequence comes from Camelus bactrianus, assembly GCF_048773025.1. Lineage (NCBI taxonomy): Eukaryota > Metazoa > Chordata > Mammalia > Artiodactyla > Camelidae > Camelus > Camelus bactrianus. The sequence continues at coordinate 41,117,001 of NC_133540.1, forward strand.
ATATTATGTAAACCTTTTTATGTAGGAAATTGAATATGATTTATAATTGTGTGGCATTATTCTGTGGAATAAAAGAATAGGAGAAGATACGAATAGAAAAACTGAGATTAAAGGTACAAATCAAAAACCCAACAAGAGAATGATATTTAAGGGAATTAGTTCTAATATGCTACTTGACTCATTCAAAATGACCAACGGTATTTATGTAATGGAACAAGGTGTGGGTTAAAATGATTGCAAAGAACTTTCCTCCCCCCAAAAGTAATACCAAAATTAAAAGCTGTACACTGGGGGGTAACCAGAAGAGAATTTTAACAATAGGAAGTGGAATTAATATAATGATGGAAAATTGAAAACGACCTGAATTTTGTTTTCATAAAATAACAGCAACATAAAATAATGAGAGAATAAGCATAAGAAAAGGAGTTAGTGACAACATAAAAAAGGAGATTCTAAGTAAAAACACAGAATATTAAAAAGAGATAGGTATCAGATATTTCCAGAGCTTAAGAAATAACTGAGTATGCAAAAAGAAAAATCTTTAACACAGGAGAAAATGAATAAAGTTACATGCACCCTTAAATGTACTATATCACACTCTAGTATAGAAAACAAAGAGAATAGTGTATATGGTTTCTTATACCTTATTTTTTTTATACTTGGTTATCACTGGTGTATAGGGGCACCATTAATATTGTGCTATATATTTTTATTCAGTAATCTTATTAATTTTTATCCTATTTCTGGTGGTTCATAGATTATGTTGAAGTTTCTATATAAATAACTACATTACCTAGAAGCAACCACAAATTTTGAATGTCTTTTCAAATTCATATGGAATTTAGTATCTGGCTTCTACCATATTTCGGTGACTAGGACATCCAGTAAGAATAACAATGCACATTTCTGTCCTGTTCCTGATGTTATGTGGGATGCTTGTGAATTGCAATGTTAAATATTGAAAAAGATTTTATAGGTATGAAAGAGTAAATACAACCCAAGTTGTGCAAGACCTTAATATAGAAAATTGCAGAGCATTATTAAAGAACAAAAAGAATGTCTATAACTAGTATGAAAATTTTAAGAACATACTTTCTCTTGCAGTCAACCTATAAAACCAGTGCCAATCTCATCAATGTATCAGTGAGATATAATTACAGAATTTGAAAAGGTGATCCCAAAATTCATATGGAAGACCAAGGCAATTGTAAGAAGATAGGAATAGAACATATCTATTGAAGGATAGAAAATTATTATAAAACTAAGAATATAATTTTTGACAGAGGTATAAATTACAAATTATAAACCAATGAGACAGAGAATAGGTCAGATATAGACACATAAGTACACTTAGTTATTTGCCATATGCCGTATATGATATTTGTGGTGTAAAAGACATTATACATCAGTAAATTGTGCATGGATATTGAATATCACATATGAACATATATATACATATATATAAGCATACACATATATCACATACATATAAACAGAATTGGATCTTTACCTCATATGTACAGTAAAAGAATTGAAGTGGATTAACATACAAATAAGAAAAATAAAATTTTTAATTACTAGATAAAAATATAGAAGAATATCTCAGTGATCTCACCATAGGGAAAGGTTAAGGAAATAATAAAATTTGAAGTAAAATATTCACTTATTTAATCATTCAGCAAATATTAAGCAACTGCCATGTTCCAGAAATTCTTCTAATGCTAAGAATGTAGCAGTTAATGCAAAATTTCCTGTATCATAAAACTTACATTTTTGGAGTTACTAGTTTTTAACAGCATCCAAAAGAACATATAAATGCAGAATAAGAGAAGACATATCACACAAAGAATTACTATGCTCAATTTACTTTTTAAAATTAAAAAATATAAAGACCAAAACAAACAAATACGAGAGATTGCAGGATATTCATCATTGCTTCATTCATCCATTTTTTTTAATCTTTCTCTATCATTTTCCATATCCCAGGACAAAGAATTTTGTAGACTGCATCAGGGTGTTCCTCTGCTCTCTAACTCCACATTTGGGTTTGGCCAATGGGATCCATTAGCAAGAGACTGGAAGGCAATGAGGAGAGGAGGGCAAAATATTTATTTTCCTGTCTACACTGCCTGCTTGGACACCTTCTGTTAACTACGTTCCTCTGTAAAAGGCACATCATCTGTAAGGCAGACATCTCCTACTACAACTCTTTCCATGTTCTAGAAATCATTTACTACATCAGATCAGCCAGTATTAACAGCTCCTTGATGTTGTTAGCCCAAGGGTTCTTCAACACTTTATGTTGATTTGCCGCAACACTACCCTCATCTTTATAAAATGCTTCTTTCTTAAACTCCTCAGTTATCTCATTTAAGTATACCATCCATTTTCTGTTAGAACCCTGACTGATATAATTGACAGTAAAAATGAACAGGAAACTCACAGAAAAGTAAATCTGAAACAGCATTATGCTTCTATAAAGTCAAATTAAACTCAGTAGGAATCAGAGAAATGTAACACAAAACAACCAATATTTGGCATTCCCAACCTACTAGACAGGCAACAATTTAAAAAGCCTAATAATATCAGACGCTGTGCTGGCAAAGATATGGGAATGTTTGCTGGAAGGGTATAAACTATATATTCACTTTTAGAGAGCAATTTGGACGTATATAGCAAATATATATATAAACACACTCTATATGTAAACATATATATATACACACACATTTTATATATATGAACATGTGTGTATACACAATTAGATATATTTCCTAGAGAAATAATTATTTATGTACTGAATATCCATTTCAACTTTGTTACAGAAAATTAGTTAAAAGAACTAATTGTTCATCATTTAGGAAATGGAAATATATTTTGTAATATTTAAAAAAAGGGAATACTTTAAGCAGTCTAAGAAAAAAAAAAACCTCCCCATTAGGAAAAAACAAATAATATAACTTGGAAAATTTTAAAAGATCATAACTGATAGCTGTAATAAAGTCAACACTACTGATGACAAAACTCAGAGATGGAAAGAACCTATGTCTTTGATTACATGGTTCAACCATGGGTCTGCCAAGCCTGAAGCCTGTTGTACCTCTGAACTTCAGAGTTGTATGATCAAAATAACATCTTTACTGATTATATTAATTTGATTTAAATGCTCAATAAGCTTTCATCCAAGAAAAAAATCCATCATACAAATGAAAATAAGTCCAATATTTATAGTAATAAAATAAACTAAAAAAATAAAATGACATTATTCACAATTTCAAATAAAAATTTTAAAACATTAATTTTTGAAGCCAGTTGTTGGCTTGGAAAACTTTGTATGTTAGGGTCATACCGCCTGTTCGACTCCTTCAGTATTATCTTGAGTAGTTTTAACTAGTCTTGGTCCTTTGTTTTCCTTGCAAATATGAAATTAATTTACCAGTCTTCAGAAAATCCCTGTAAGAATGTCTAATAGGACTGCACTGCATTTACACATATGTAGTATTGGAAGAATTGGCATTCTTTATGGTAGTGAGTCTTCTAATGTAATGACTTGATTGATTCATCATTTATTTAGATTTTCTATAATTTTCCTCAAAACTTCTTCGTATTTTTCTCTAACATGTCTTTCATACATCTTTTGTTAAATGCATTCTTGTGTTCTTAATGTCTTGATGCTTTTTATACTGAATCATTGAAAAATATATTTTCTACTTTTGCTTCTTATGTATGAAAATGCACTTCACTTTACATACTGACCTTGTATCTTACAACCTTCAAAAATTCACTTAATTTTAACATTTAATCTGTAAGTAAAATATTCTATATACATAACCTCATTTGTAAATAATGAGATTATTCATCCTTTGCAACATATACAAATATATTTTCTTGCCTTATTTCATTGCTTAAGATCTCCAGAATATTAAGCAGAAGTGTAATAGTAGGCTTTCAACACTTACTCATTTAATGTGATGTTGGCTGAGGTTAATTGGAGATACACTTAATTAATGAGTCAACTTTTTCTTGCAGTGCTTTTTTTTTTTAACTCATGAATACATATAGAATTTCATTACATTATTTTTCTGCATCAATTGAAAGAATGATGATTTTTCTCATTTGTTAGTCATACTGATTTTAATATTGCTTATTATTTTTATTTATGTATTTTTTTTTTATTTCTCTCATTTTTTTTCTTTTACTTGTTTTGGGCTTATATGTGTTTCTTTTCCTAAACTTTTGGGACAGATACTTACATGACAGATTTTCAGCTTTTCTCTAATGTGTGTAATTAAGACTGTAAATTCCTTCTACGCAGAGTACTGGCCTAATTTAAAATTTTTAATCTGTGGCTTTGTATTATCATTCAGTTAAAATATTTTCTTATTAATTTTATTATTCTCTTTTGATTCACAGGTTAGTTAGAAATGCTTATATAATTCAAAATAAGATGAATTTTTCTAGCTTTCTTTGTTTTTGCATTCTATACCCCAAAATATACAATAAGTAATTTAAATAGGTTGAAACATTTGAGAATGGGTTTATGGCCCAACAATTGATTAATTATGGAAAACACTATCTGTGATTTAAAAATAAGAAGCAAAAAATTCAGTTCTTTTTTATTTGTGCTTGTCATAAATTCCATATTATTACTAAATTTTATTGTGTGCTTTTTTATCATTTACTGAAAGATGTTAACATTTCACAATCTTTGACTTTTTTTACATTTAAATTTGTTAGATTTTACTTTTCATAGTTTGAACCTATATTATTAAATGCAGACAAATTTGGAATTACTTATTTGCTTCATTCATAATTTCTATCATTATGCTATAATATGTATTTCCATTAGAGCTTAATTAATATATTAACAATACAGAATTCAAATTTTCTTTTCATTAGTGTTTTTATTCCATTTTTTTTCACTTCAAAATTTCTGTATCCACATAATTGTTTCTTGAAATCAGTAGAGTTGTTTTTATCCAATCTCTTATTGTTATCTTTCAATCGAATTATTTATTCTATATAGTTGTATTCTGTATCTATGCCTTTATCTACATATACTTCATGAATATGTACACATAATGTATTTAATGCATAATAATAAACTAGATAGATGACTTTTTCAATCTTTTATTTAGACTCATTTTTAAATTATTTTACATTCCTATTAACTTATTAATTATACATTATTGTACTACTATAGAAATGTTTACCCTAGAAATTTCAACAGGCTTCCTTCATTTGTTACATTATGTAAAAATTTACTTCTCTACTTTCTAGACAATGCATGAGTCAATTAGAACACTTAATATTTATTTATTCCTTCTCAATATATGTTGCCATTTTATGTCTTCATTTCATATATAATTTAGCCTTTCCATATATATGTTTTTGTGTACAGTCATAATCAATTAAATATGCCATCATAGTTATCATTTACATAATTTTACCTTTCCTAGTTGAAATTTTCTGCATCATAAACATAAAGGGAATAATTTCTTTTGTCTGAAGAAGAGTTTTAACTATTGTTGAATAAATTCTCATTGTTTTACTATGTCTGGAAACATCCTCATTTTTGAATTACATTTGACTCAATGTCAATTCTTGTTTAGCAATAATTACCTTAAAGCACATTCATTATATCCCATTTTATGCCAGCCTCCATTTTTCCTTTGAGAAATTAGCTACTATTCTTATTTTTACTCCTTTGAATATAAAGTCTTTGTTCCCCCCTCTGGTTGCTTTTAAGATTTTCAATTTCTTGGGTTTTAAAGTTTGCTATGATGTGACTTAGTGTCATTATACTTGTTTGTGTTCACGTGTGTGCAGAGTGGTGGGGGGTGATTTCATACTGCTAACTTTTATAGTGAGTCTTGAAATAATGACTTAAAACCTTTCATCAGTTATAAAAATTTCTTATTCTTTTCAAATTTACTTCTGCCTACATGCTCCCTCTCTTTTTCTTTGGGGGATCCAATTGTATGAATATTAGAATTTATAAATATTTTGTATTTCTTAGTTATTCTGGCTTTCCCATCATTTTGTCTTCCCTACTCCAGGGTAGATATTTTCTTTTATACAGTTTGCTAATTCTCTTTCTCAGGTGGGTTTAATCTGCTCTTAAGTCCATCAAATATGCTATTAATTTCAGGTTTTCTTTTCAATTTTGTAATTTATGTTGGATTCATTTTAACAGTTTCTGTTATTTACCCCCAATTTCCATCTGGTAACTTCATTACTGAAATATTTAACTGCATTTATTTAGAAGTCATAATCTGATAATTCTATTAACTTTATCTCTGTACCTTTGTACTTTCTATTTTGCCTATTGATTTTTGGTAATATATTGTCCTCCCTTATGCCTTGTTATTTTGTTTATTGTATTCCAGATATTTTGTCCTCTATGCCACAGTGGTTTTCTGAAGATGTGAAACATTATTTTACATATTTGTTGAATGTTTCTGGTTATTCTTAAGATTATTATTCTACAGATATGTCTATAAAGCAGTGTATTTCCCAAATATATATAAATTTTACATTTAAAGAGCTATGTAATTGTTACTGCTTTGAGATACTTTAGTTTTCTTAATCTTTAAAGAAATGTGACAAAAATTAGAATGTCATATGTATAGTGTTCTGTATTAGTGAATATTAATTAGTGAGTCACAGTAAAAGGGAGAGTAGTAAAAGAGGACATTTGAAAATATCTGGATAAGCAAATTTAAATAGACTTCTTTCATCATTGAATTACTCTAAGATATTAATATGGGAATAAATAATCCTAAGTATCAAAAACGCATTAGTTACAAATATTAACATATTTGCTGACATAAACATTTATATTAATTGAACGTCACACGGGATACATTTCCAAGCCTTAAACTGTTAGGTATTAGACTAGACGAACTTGAGATAACATCCATCTTTTCCATTATGTGAATTGGGATGATTAAATTTAAGATCTAATAAGGGGTCTTGTTAGCAACTGTCTTCAAATGTATGAATAGTATTTCAAAGGAAGATACTGGCCACCTGTTCTCTTGCTTTACTGAGAATAAAACAAAAGCATTTGAAACTTATGTTTGAGAAAGGGAGTTTCAGGTTAGTTGTAAGAAACAGCTTATTAACATTAAGAGTTGTTTAAACAGAAAAGTGTACTACCAAGGGAATTTATATAATGTGTTTCTCTGAATATCAGTAAGAATAAGACAGACAACCATCTGTTTCAGTGGTTCAGTTTGTAGCCCTGCCTGAAATCACAGTGCTGGATTATAAAGCCTCTGGTAACAACTTCCATTTTATAAAGATGTATACAATAACATCCATTTTATAGAGATGTATACAATATGGAAATGGCAGAGAGAAAAAATATGAAGGGAGTTTTCTGGAAAAAGGATGTACTCTAAGAGGAAACCTCACATAAACAAAACAGAAATAAGAGGTCATTTTAATAAACTTAATAATTTTTATGTTAGTAGATTTAATAATAAAATATTAAATTTTTATTTTATACTCTTAGACTTTCTGCATTTTAATCTATTTTATTTATACTATTTTGTTTTACTTTAGCCTGTTGATATTCAATCTCCTGGGTTTACAGTTTTGTTTTATTCTAAATAAATTTTAATTATAATTGACATGCAATAAAATGCCTATACTTTAAGTCTACCATTTAATTTTCAACAAACATACACTGAGTTAACTACCACCTAAAACAAAATAGAGAAGAACACTTTTATCGTCTCAGAAAGTTCTTCTCATGCAGCACTGATTCATCACTAACTCCAGACAACCACCAATCTGAATTAAATCACTATATCTTCACCTTGCTTGTTCTAAAAACTTCATGTATATTATATATTAATGTATATTCATACATTATTAATATTCTGAATATTATGCATTCATATATATATAATTTTGTCATTTCATTTGCTCAACAAAATTGTCAGAAATTTATTCATTTCTTTGTATTGATAGGTTGTTCCTTCTTATGGCTGAGCACCATTGATTATTCATAAACCTGTTGATAGGCATTTGGATTGTTTCTGGTCTTTATCTATTATGAGAAAATCACTCTAAATATTACTACTGGACAAAATGTTTAAGGGGGATACATATGTTTTTACTTAATAGATATCTAGATGTGGAATTGCTGGGTTATATACAGTAGGTAACTTTACAGGTAAATGCTACACATACATACCAAAATAGTTTTCCACCTTACACTTTCACCTACACTACAGAAGAGCTTCAGTTGTTCTGCATCCTTGTTGATATTTCTATTTTCAGTCTCTTTGATTTTAGCTGTTTTAGAAATGACTGGCATTTCCTCATTAACTACTAATTTTGAACACATTTATGTCTTTATTGGGCATTTCTATGCTTTTCTGAAGTGGCTACTTTTTTTTTGCATATTATTTGTATTTGTATTAGTCATTTGTAGGAGTTTTATATATATTGGTGCTGAAGCCTTGCCAGACATAACAAACACGGGTACTTTTTCCCACCCTGAGTCTTGTGTTTTTATTTTCTTAACAGTGTCGTCTGTTGAGGAGTTCTAAATTTTTTTTAAGTCTAATTCATCATTTTTTATTTTATTAATAATGATTCTTATATCCTAAGATCATTATTAGCTACACAAAACAACATGGATGGCTATTAAAAAACTATAATAAAGTCCCTAGCTATAATTTTGGATTGGTCTAATTTGCTCTTTAGTTCTGTTCCCTGATTGCTTTCTATATTTTGAAGGTCTGTTTTTAAGTACATATGTAGTTCTGATTGTCATGTCTTCCTGAAAAGTCTACACTTTCTCATTATGAAATGTTCTTCTATGTCTCTGTGATGCTCTTTGCATTGAGATCCAATTTTTAATATTAATAAAACCTCACCAGCTTTCTTGTGCTTACTAGTTACAGAATATTTTTATTTTCCTTCACTTTCAAGTGTGAATCTTGTACCCAGCATATAGCTGGACATTGCATTTGTATCCAGTCTGACCACTTCTGCCTTTTAATTATGTGCTTTTTAATAGACTTTTACCATTTATTTAATCAACTGTATTGAGTATAACTTTCTTTAATATAATTATTGAAAAAATTATATTTATGTCCACCATATTGATATTTGTTTTCTTTCTACTATGCATTTTTGTTCCTCTGTCCTTTCTTTATTCAAGTTAACTAAGTACTACCCCTTAAATTTTCTGTTATTTTAAAAATATATTTTATGTTATATATTGTTGGGCAGGATTTTTTTTCCTTCTATTTTTCTAGATTCTCTGGCTAGTTTAATAATTAAGTTGACATGAGACAGATGAACAGGAGAAAATCAAAGTTTAATAACATGTATACATGGGAGAGACCCAGGAGGACTGAGCAACTCACCAAAATGGAGAAGCCCCCACCTTAAATATTACCTTTTTTTAAAAAATACTACTTAAAGATAAAAGAGAATGTTGGTTGTATTGGTTTAGGACCTCAGAGAGGAGGAAGGCAATTCATACAGAGGTAGAAATGTTTGGTTGTTTACCAAAAATTTGCTGGCTACATAAGACAATATGAAATTTTTAACAACCTCCCTGTCTACACACCTAGTTCACACCAGTTATCTGTGGTGATAGCTCACTTTGGTATTTTGCCAGAAATCTTTATGTTACTGTGCCATAAATTACAAAGAAGGAGAAAACTCTTCCATAAATAATATAAACCTAAATTTGCTTCTTCACTATATTCAACATCTGTATGAAAATCAAAATGTATGAGCATCTACTTTCCAACCATATAAATACTTGACATCTTGTAGGCAAAAAATTCTAGATCTTTTTACTAAACCTCTTGGATATTTTTATTAAGATATAATTTCCTGTTCAAAGAAAAAAATCTATGCTTTCTGAAGGAGGTAAGTAATGAAAAGGATAGACTTCCTCTATAAATATAGTTTTTGTCCCTAAGGATTAATGAGAAATTAATTCTACTTGAAAATACCTGCTCTTATGATGTAATCATGAAAAGGAATATTTAAATATTTAAAAATCTAAGACTATTACATATATAACTCAGTAAAAACTACAGTACATATCTTTAGGTACAGTTATTTTTTTTTTCTTTTTCTGAGCATTAAAAAAGCCACAATAAAATTTTTTAGATATTTATTTTGTACTTTCAAATAATAAACTGCCTGTAAACTTGAGGAGTAAAAATTGGATATACAGATTTCATAACACATTTTTACTTTAAAATCTTCAGGATAGGGAGGATTTAATAGTGCATACCACTTTTTCCCACAAGTGCACTCTTGCAGTATACCAAGCTTTTAATTGTTAAGGGAGGCTAAATAAGGGATAAGCTAACAGCTTTAAATGGATATAAAATGCTATGTAGATAACAACTTTAAAAATGAATCTTTGATGTGTGTCTTCTTTTCATTTTTGCAATTAATTTTAGCTTTTGAAGTTCTTTGGCATTTAAGTCCACAGAGTATAAAATTGTGCATTAACTTAAAGATAGACCCATATTTAGCACAAACAAGGTCAGAAGATCAACAGGATTAGAGACAAATGTTAACTTCAAATGTATAAACTCAACTTTACTGGGGCTTTTAAACCAACTAGCACACTTGCTCCTAATCAAAGGCTTTAATTTAATCATCAGAGACTGTAAGATGCTTTTCAATTCTACCTTTCATATGGGACAGACCAGCATTTATTGTCACACGGTTTGAGTAAAATCCATAGATAAATCTAAAGTAGAAATCCAGAGACCCTAGGAGTTATGATGAAAATGTCTCTTTGAAGTGAATGGCATTAGGAGCCGAGACAAAGAAGCTCAAGCAAGTGCTGTGAATCTACTGTTGTTCTGCAATAAGTGGGAGAGGAAGAAGTTCTAATGTGAAAGAGCCTTCATGTTCCTACAGGGTAATACAATGTTCTGAATGTATATTCAAAGTTGAAACTGGTATCGTGTAACTTACATAAGGTAGAAACAAAATGATACATCAAGAACACCAAGCTTGTTTTGCTGAGTTCCAGGGAAGCAGCAGATATGGAAACAACTTGCTGACAGCCCCTTCCACACTGAGGAACTAGGATGACTGACAGTAAATTTTAGTCTGCAGGCCAAAACCCACCACATGTTACAAACTGAATTTTCATATGGAACCTCCAAAGAGGCATGAAGAGCAGGGACATCTTGCAGAGAACTCTTGAAACCTATAAATTTCTTTCCATCAATCATATGAGCCCCCTCCCCCTCTTATTCCCTACTCCCACCTTAAATCTCCCAGAGGCACAGATCTGAGCATCGCCTCCTATCTGCTTGGCCACCCTACAATAAGCCTTTTCTCTTTCTGCTGAAGACCACTGCCTTGATATTTGATCTTTCCATGTGCAGCTGGCAAGGAGCCCACTTGTTTCCTTACTGGTTGCACAGATTAGGGACACAATGAGGCAGAACTGGAAACCCTAGCCCTAGGTGAGTTTTCTTCTGTGATGTTTCCTGCTATATTTTCACATCAACTCTCACAGGCTGTGAAGAAGCGAAAAGACATCTCTTCATTATCAGTTCATTTGACTAGCTTCATTATTGAAATTGATTATGAGACTCAACAAATCAAATATGCATTTGAAAATGCTAGAGCCAGTTTTACTTTCATCATATCAATTAGGTAGTCTTCAGATACACTATACAGATGCAAGTCAAAAACTATTTTACATGCATTATCTTATTTAATCATCTAAACATCCATATCAAATATGTATTATATTTCTTGTTATAAGAAAGGATATGTGTTCAAATTGAGGCAGCTTCAAAGGGACGACAACTGATGTTCTTCATTGTTGATGCACTGAGTTTCTGGAAGTGCAATCATTAATGCTCCCATGTACTCTCACTGTTTTCCTCACCTTCTGACTTCACTGGCACCTCATCTGCTTTCCTATAACTTCAGAAATTTAAAAATGATTTCATAAAGACCTTTAATCAAATAGTGTTCAAGAGTGGGTCAATACTCTTATCATAAAAATCCATTTCAAAATGCTCTTTGAGGAACAAAGATTATTACCACTGCCAAAAAATAATAATGTTTTGCATGAAATATGATTATCTAATGGATTTCAACAGTCTTATCTTGATTGACATAGAGACTTCAGAATGGCATTACAAAAGAAAACCTACAGAAACATGCTTCACTTAGCAACTACATTTTCAATTTCCTTTTCAAGTATTTACATTTATGAATCTTGTAGAAAACAATAACCCTGGTCGCATTCACTATGAGTTCTTTTATTCATTAGTTATGATCAGTGAACAATGTTTTATGGTTTCATCAGCCACTTGCATTTCCTGAGTAAATGCAAAACAGTACAAATGAGCAAACAGATAAAGAAAATCTAAATGACAACAGACGAGATTATATATTAAGAAAAATTATGGATAAATAACACAAGGGATGTTCAAGTCTGCTCAGTTCATTTTGCTGAATATTTTGGTAAATAGTCAATGTACAATCACTTTTCTGTACTTAATAACAGAAATATATTCAGAAAAGTAAGATTATGCTTTGACTTTTTTGCTTTTAGCTTTGTACAAAGGTTCTGTTTTGGAGAACTTTTCTTGTTTTTGATACCAAGAATGTATATCTTTTTAATTTTAAAATTTGATTGTGTTAAAATTTTCCTTACTTGGTGTTTATGAAAATTTTCCTCCCATTAATTAAAAATCTCTGTGCTCTATGATAAGCTTGTCTTCTTCTTGAGAAAATATTCTTTCTTCATGAAGAATATTTAATTATTGTTAAATTCATTCTAAAACACAAATACTAATATTTTTCCATTTTTTTTCAGAGAATAAATATGTATCACATTTAAGTGGAGGCCACTGGAACTAACCATATATATCCATGACAAAACTGTAATCTCTGCAGTTGCATTTATACAACTAAAGCTTTAATTGAAAATACCATTGTCTCTACAATATGAGTAATAAGGTCTATAAAACACAAATATGAGAAGTTCAATAAAAGTAACTTTTAGGAATGTACCACTTTAAATACAAAATGAAATAAACAAATGGGACCTAATTAAACTTACAAGCTTTTGCACAGCAAAGGAAACCAAACCAAAAAGACAACCTATGGAATAGGAGAAAATATTTGCAAATGATGTGACTGACAAAGGATTAATTTCCAGAATGTATAAACAGTTTATACAACTTGATAAGAAAAAAACAAACAACCCAATCTAAAGATGGGCAAAAGCCCTAAGCAAGCAATTCTCTGAAGACATACAAATGGCCAATAGGCACATGAAAAATGCTCAATATCACTAATTATCAAAGAAATGCAAATCAAAACTACAATGAGGTATCACTTCACACCAGTCAGAATGGCCATCATTCAAAAGTCTACAAATGATAAATGATGGAGAGGGTGTGGATAAAAAGAAACCCTCTTACATTGCTGGCGGGAATGTAGTTTGGTGCAGCCATTATGGAAAATAGTATAAAGATTCCCCAAAAAACTAAAAATAGACTTATCATATGATCCAGCAATCCCACTCTGGGCATATATCCAGAAGGAACTCTAATTCAAAAAGATACATGGACCTCAATGTTCACAGCAGCAACGTATACAATAGCCAAGACCTGGAAGCACCCTAAATGTCCATCAACAGATAACTGAATAAAGAAGTTATGTATTTAAACAAGTGGTATATTTATAAAATGGGATACAACTCAGCCATAAAAAAAAATAAAATAATGCAATTTGCAGCAACATGGATAGACCTAGAAATCATCATTCTAAGTGAAGCCATAAAGAGAAAGAAAAATACCATATGATATCACTCATATATGGAATCTAAAAAAAAGAAAAAAGAGGACACTTTTTTTAATTCATCTACAAAACAGAAACAGACTCACAGACATAGTAAACAATCTTATGGTTACTGAGGGGAAGGAATAAATTTGGGAGTTTGATACTTCCAAATGTTAGCCACTATATATAAAAATAGATTAAAAAATTTCTTCTATATAGCACAGGGAACTATATTCAATATTCTGTAATAATCTTTAGTGAAAAATATATGAAAATTTATATATATATATATATATGTAGATGCAGGACTGGGACATCGTGCTATACACCAGAAATGGATACATTATAACTGACTGTACTTCAATTAAAAAAATAAAATAAAATAACAGAGAAATAATCTTCCAGTATCATTTTATGCATTGTATGATAAATATATTTTCCAAAGTATATGAAAAAATATCATGTGTAATATTTCCATTTTATGTTTTCCTAAGGTCAAATTATAAAATGCCTAAAATATGCTCATTTCACTAAAATATCATCTTAGTACTACTTCCACTTACAGATACTTTTCTACAATATACTCTATTTGCTTTGTTAACATATATCAGAAATCCCTACTTAAGTTCATTCCTCACATAGTAGAGGACAAATACACTATTAAAATAAAATGATGTTTAGTATCTATCACTGCAGTATACAATTGCACTAAAGTAAGCTGAACAGTTTTATTTCAATTTTTATATTTATAACCTCAGTGCAATTTGGCCAAAGGCCACCAGAACACATCTATGTTCAAAAATAACGTAAGGTTCATTGAACTTGCAGTAGTTGGGGAGGATGTACATGAAAGGAAAAATAGAGCATCTTGGTAAGAGGTAGTTTAGAAGTGATTATGATAGAATTTGAGGTTGTGGTGAACAATTCTATGGAGAGTTTAAGGAAGTAGTATCCAGTTTTAGAGTGGATACTACCAGAAAACAAGAATAATCTGGTAACTGAGACTCATGATATTTTTGGATGGGAGAGGACCAAAGCTGAGGACAGGTTTGTCATTGGTAAAGAAGCAATTATAGGTCATGTTGGAAGAAGATTATCGTTATTGTTGAGGAGTGTTCTTGTCTCTGTTTTATTTCACCACAATCATACAGTGACTTGCCTGATCATTTTTTATATTCTCTGAAGACTGTTTATGTCCAATTGGAAATATCAAAGCCTTAGTTGTCAGTTTTTAAGGCCATCTCTTCATTTACTTAGGGTAGAATTACTAAGCACAAGAAAAATATTCCAAATCTTTTCTGAGATTTCTTATTACAGACATGTTCTAAATTATTCTAAACAGCAACAGAAAACAGTAAAATTAATGAAATGTTTTTGGTTTCTGGAAGTACAAACAGTCCTCACTCTGCGTGGTAATACAAGATTATCAAAATATCCATGCAAGCTGACACTGTACAAAGTGATCTTAATTATAAATGGGGAAAATAAAATTGTTCTGTGATTTAAAAAAAATTTGTCAAAATGTTAAAAACTACTTTATTGTTGGTTATAAATGTATAATGAAATAAAACAAATCATAAAACTAGTATTTATTTAGTACACTGTAATTTAAACCACCAGAAACATTGCAAATTTAAGTGTTTTATTTCTTTGCAAAAAGTTATCAAGAGTAGTTTGAACACTGCTTTTGTCTTTTTCTTCTCATTGTATAACTTATAGAGTAGGAATCTTTTCTATGCCTTGGTAGATTGAATACTTCTAAGACTGTATCAATTCCCAGCATTTTATACCTCGTGCTTGCAATATTGGGAAGTTTCTTTGCTGCATTTTTATCTTTAGTGATCAATTCCCCCTTTTGATTTTCCATATCCATAATCTGTGTGTTCATCACTGGGAGACAAAACTGGAACATAATTACATACTTTACTATCTGTGTATGAACCAACAGCTACGCAGTGATCAATCACCAACAGACTTTGGAAGAAGTGTTCGTCTCTGATCATGATGTACATCTACTAAGTTACATAGTGATTTGTAGACTGAAGTGTTTGTAGCCAAGTTGTAACTTCATGCAATTACTCTTAGTTAATGTAGCTTGATAACTATAATTTGAACTATGTAGTTGAGGGGCTGGTATCCTTGAACTAAACTATGGTAACTGAAATGCATTCATAGCAGAACCATGCAAAAAGAGGACTATCTGTATTTAGATATTTCTAATGACCTAGCATTTAGTACATTTTCAATTATTTTATAAAATTTCATCAGTGCTGGATAATTTTTATATTATCATAACTGATTATTTTATTGAGGTGGAGAGAAAGCTCATTAAAAGTCTAATATTTTCTTGTGCATTATGCATGAAAGAATGCATTTACTATAGATTATAAAAAACCCAGTAAAATAAATATTAAAAACTATATTATCCCACATAATAAGAAGTTAGAGTGGTTCTAGGGTTGATTAGTAGAATGGCTTGATGTCATTATAAATGAATCCAAGTTTCTTCTATTTTTTCCACTCTGCCATTATACCTGCCAGCTTTGTCCTTAGGTTAGTAAGTACCCTTTGTATGAGTTTCCTTGGGCTACTGTAACAAATTGTCAAAAACTGGGTGGTTGAAAACTCCAGAAATGTATTATTTCACAGTCCTGATGGTAGAATTCCCAAACCAAGGTGTCAGCAAAGCCATTCTCCTTCTGAGACTCTGAGTAGAAATCTTTCTTCTTAGCTGGTGGTGGCTGTCAATCCTTGTCATTCCGTGGCTTGCAGCTACAACACCCCAATCTCTGCCTCTCTCACCTCGCGGTGTTCTCCCTGTGTGTCACTGTCTCTTTTCTTCCTTTAAAGACACTTTAATTAAGGCCCATCCAATTCAGTATGACCTCATCTAAGCTTGGTTATCTCTGCAAAGACCCTATGTCTAAATAAGATCACATTCAGGGGCACTGGGGGTTAGATCATCAACATATCTTTTTGGAGGACACAGTTCAACCCATCATACCACTCGTGATCACAAAGCACTTGCGTGCAGTTCTGTTTATCCCATCCAGACACAAGAGCTAGACGAGACCAAAATTTCCTGTGTATCTGTTGAACCAAAGGCACATTTCCCACCAGAGGAATTTTTCCTTGTATCATTAGCTAGCTTGCTTTGTATACTTTTGTCCATAGTTATCACTAATAAGGGGAATGAACTTCAATGGTTGGGTTTTGTCCCGTCTCTTTTAAAACTCATAGGAATGCATGCTGAGGAGCCTGAATACCAGAGCATGGTCAGGACTCCACTGGGAAAAAGCAAAAAGATGGGAATGGAGATCAGCTAGACAGCCAACATTGCCTGCTCTGCTTACTTTCCATCACGTTGTATTCTCTTAACTTTAGCAGATTTTCAGAAGTGTAGTCCAGTCTGAAAAAGATGAATTTTGGCATTCAAATCTGCATCTTTTATTTACCAGTTGTGGGACCTAAGCTCTTTGAACTCATTTTTGAAACAGCTGTTAATTACTTTCTATAACTCTCATGAGAATTAAAAAGCTGAAGGAGTAAAAAGTTTCTGGAACATTAAACTTATTTAATAAATTAAAATTAATAACTATGCTTCACTATACTAGATATAAATACCTGGGGGTCACCTTCAGATTCTTCCTTTTTTAACATGATGTCAACGTATTCAGTGTTTTCCGTTTAGAGAACACTTTAACAAGAGTCATTTTTAAAATATATCCAATTTTATTGAATGCAAACATTGATCATCCTACCTATAATATTTATATCATCTTAATAATCTTCCTCACTCCTGTGACAATAAGATTAATCAGACTTCTTCAAATTCAGTTTCCACTAACCTCACAGAATTAACAGGAAATATATATGTTGGTCTCTGCTCCTAGTTCCTGGCACAGAGATCCTAAAATCCTTGTAATTTCACTACATGATAAGAATACCAGAAGCATCTCTTGTTCTAATATTTCACCCTGGACACAGAGCTCCCAAAGCCCTTGTAAATTCCTAGGAGCATTTTTTGTTCTAATGAGACAATTCTAGGTAGGTTTCTAGATGAGGACTGGTCACCAGAAAGGCCAAGACATAATTAGATGTTTGTAATATTCAGCCCCAACTCTCATTCTCTAGAGAGGGGAGAGGGGCTGGAAATGAAGTTAATAGTTGATAATGCCTACATGAAGAAGCTTCTATAAAATGCAAAGAGCAGAAGGCTTGGAGAACTTCTAGGATGGGAAACACATCCACACCACGAGCATGACGCATCCCAACTCCACAGGGACAGAAACTCCTGTGCTCAGGACCCTTCAGACCTCGCCCTATGAATCTTTATCTAGAAGTTCATCTGTATTATTTATCATATTCTTTAATAAACTGGTAAATGTGTTTCCCCAAGTTCTGTGAGCTTCTCTAGCAAATAACTGAATCCAAGAGGGAAGGGTTATGGGAACCTCTGATTTTTAGCCAACACAGACAGAATTTGTAACTTGAGGACCTACTACATGGGATTGGCATCTGAAGTGGGAAGCAGTCTCGTGGACAGAGCCCTTAACCCATACAATCTGATGCTAATTTCAGGTAGATAGTGTCAGAATCGAGTTAAATTATAGGTCACCAGCTGGTGTCGCAGAGGATTGCCTGGTATGGGGAAAAAACCCCACGTATTTGGTGACCAGAGTGTCAGAAGTGAAGTGGTCTGTGTGAGCAGAAAAGGAGACACACAGGAAAGAAAGACCTAGTAGCAAAAGCTAGGTTTTTCCTCATACAGAAGGTTGAAAAACAAAGTTTCCCCAACACGTATATTGTCAGTTTATGAAATACTATCCTCTAATCGCCACCCAAGCTAGTTCTCAATAGGGTTACAGGCAGATTCAAGTGACTTTTCTGCTAAAAACATACTTCTCAGCATTTTCTTCAAGGCCTATTCCAAGTATTTCCTTCCTGCAGCTTTCACAGATTATTTCAGTCAACACTGATCCCTCCTAGGAGAACGTAAGACCTACTTTCTTGATTATACCGTTTGGTTCTTGATTGTATTTGAAGCTTCTGCTTATATTATATAGAGTGGTCTGTGATAAATGCCAAACTACGCATGAGGTATCATATGCCAATATGATCAGATACACCTCTCCTTTGAAAGAGGGAATAAGGACTCTTTGGTGGAAACAGGGCCTTGGAAGACAATTGGGTTTCAACAGCTAGAAAGGCTGCATAGAGAAAACTATTGAAAAGAGAATGCAGCTTAGGACACCCAAATGCTGTATCACCAGGTACTCAATACACTTTGGTTAGGACCCTTTTAGAAGAGGAAATTCTATAAATCTGTTGTCAACATAAAGCATTTGTTTTGAATTTCTAGTTTCTTGTTAAGTTGTCTAGTGTCATTTGTCTCATCATTTCCCACCCTGTCTTGAACTATTTTTTCAGCATTCTAAGTTTCTTTTAAGTGATTAGAGATGTTGCATTTTTTTTCAAGGCACATACTTCCTTTTAACACGCACTTCAATAAAAACTGACTAAAGAGCTTGAAAGAGTTACTGTTGTTTGGAAAGTGTTCCAAAGACTTTTAGTGTATTTATATCCTCCGAGAATTAACATAATTTAGCCTCAAACTTTCAGTAAAAGCAGCTAAAAATAAAATAGGAAACTACAAAGTCTTAATAGTATGAGTTCCAGAATGTATTCTTAGTTTGATTTACTATTAAACCCCATTCTTTCTACTGTTATAAATACTGTGTATATTATTCACTACATGCAATGATACAAGAAGAAACTCTGTATTCATGAATTTCAAATCATGACTCATTGCAAACCCACAGAATTACAAAGAAAAGAGCCATAAGCCCAAGTCTTTCTAACTGGTCCACGAATAGCACTGTCTTCTTTAATGGCCACTCCACATAAGGTATGGAAATTTAATTATTCCCCAGAGTTCTCTATAGTTCAGGCATCCAGATGATATACTATAAAATGGGCCATATTGGCTCTTTGCTGCTCATTTTTCTTCATTGTGATAGAGTTGGTAAGAGTGCTCTTAGACATATTATTTTTCAAATCCAGATATTGTACGGAAAATTTTAATACTAAAATGTATAATATATTCTATCAGAATTTTGAAAGATTTAAAGAGCCAGCTCATCCTCATAAAAATAAAAATAGGCAAATGCAAAAAATGCTTTAGATAGCTAATGATTTATTCTACTTTTAGCTTTATCCAAAGAATTTGCATAGGATGCAAAGAATGTTGTGAAAATTAAATCAATTTTATAGGCCACATAATTATTAGCATGCTATAATAGAGAACATTTCGGCACTTACTCAATTGAATCTGTTCATTGTCAGTTCTCACCAATACCACAGTGAAAGAAACTAAATCATACAAGAAGACTCTGGTCATGGCACAGAAAATATTTGCTTCCCACTAACACCCATTCACAGGAGGATTGGGAGAGTTCTAAGAAATAAAGATCTTTTTATTAGGTAGCATTTGCTTTTAGCATTAAGTAGTGAATTCCTGACAGTGGCTGATGCCTTGGCCACCATGCTTCAGTAACAGAGCAATATCCCTGGGCAGGAAAAAAAAAAAACAAACCACTAAACAAACACTGCTGAAGCAAACTCCCCCTGTGGAAACCATGCCCAAAACTGTAATTGTCATGTGGAACTATTCCTGTTCAGATATCTGGGTATAACAATACTTAAAGGGGGCTTCCACTTGAATACTCTTTTTTCAACCTACAGAATATCTATTTGAAGTTGAATTAAATCATATTGAAGGACACATTTTATGCAAACTAGTCAACTTTACAAATACTGCACTCAGAAAACTAACAATGATATTCAGTGTAATTCTGATGTTAATGCCCAAATTTCAATCACCAAGGACCTGAAAAAACTTCATGAAGTAAAACTTAGATGAACTGCTGCTTTTCTGGTTTTTTTAAATGTCTCCTTTCCTTCAATCCCTTTGTTCTCAATTATATTCTGTTTTTCCTTTAAAATAATCAAAAGAAACAAACACAATAACAAAACGTCTACTAAATAAAAATATTTTTGCAAAATAATTTATGCTTATTTTATAGATCTGGAAAATTCATAAAAGCATAAATAAAAAGTAAAAAAGATCAAGAAATTATACACACACACACACACAGTCTGTGAGCCATTTCTGTAATCTTCATTAGTCCACTAATTTCATTCATTGCATGTGCAGAGATATTTTTGTCTTTCTGCCATTCTGTTACTCTAGCTACTGCTGTTTTTTAATAGATAATAAGCAAATCTGGGCAATCAATCCTAGGACATAAGGCAATCATCTGTCCTCCAGGTACACTAAAAAACACCCACTGCAATTGCTTTTAGCCTCAATATTCTTAGTCTCTGTGCTAATTCCTTTATACTGTTTCCCTTCTCTGTGAAAGTGGCACTGTTTAATGAGTTCATGTTCAACTTCACCTTTTGGCAGGAAAACAATAAATTGAGGCTGAGTATAGTATGAAAAAACTCCTAGCCACACAGAAGTCATTGATTTTGTGTTACTTCATATGTCACATAACACATTATCAAACATCCCTTCTGGCTGTAGCAGCCCGTAACTCTGCCATTCAACAAGTTCATATCTGCTGTGTGAAAAATTCATGAACTCTTTGCAGTGTATCTGCATATCTATGATTCTGCCACTGTTATTCCCAAAAGTATAGTGTTGCATCAATGCAGAATATGGCCTGAAACCTCTGTGAGCGCTTGACATTTGAGCGTGAGAAAAAAAAATGTGTGTTTTCTTTCATATTTGCAATATTTGAAAATCACCAGTGTTAAAAATTTGAGTTGTGGAAGAGAGTATATTTCTCTTACATTTAATTGACCTAAGTTGCAATTTGAATGATAGTTTCTTTTCCTGGTAATATAAATGCTACCACATCCTTTTTATTATTAATTTTGGAGTATAACTGAAGTCTTCAATTTGGAAAACAGTGCATGAGCCATAGGGTTCTGGAAACTAGTTGGTCATTAGAGAGAAGACTGTGAATTAAATGAATTATAGAGAGAGGCATGCATACTCTGTGGAAGTCTATTATGTGTGTTGACTCCAGTGTACTTCAAGCAAATAAAGGAATCTGCACACTTTAAGTCATAATGGAGAAATTAAATCCAAGATATTTAACTGAATAAATAAGATCTCATCCATTCCAACATCTAATGTAACTTACAGAATGAAATAGAGAAAAAGAAATAACAAATTCAAAGTAGCCATTGAAAGCAAGAGAGATGAAACCAGCATATCAGAATGATAAAATCTTTCTGGAAGTTATGAAGCAGAGAGAATGAAGATAAAGCCCAAGAAAAGTGAGGAACATAAAATTCCATACTGAGGAAAGGAAAGAATACAAAGATCAGAGCCAGTGTGGGGTGGGAGGAAACCAGCCATGGGAGACCAACCAGGCAACTAATAAAATAATGATGATGTCAAGTGAATCTACTTATTAGAAGAAATGGAATGATGTCTTTATTTTGAAAGAATTTTTTAAAATTTGAAATTCTTACCCAGTTGTATTATTTAATTACAGAAACAAAATAGGGCATTTTTAGACATAAGAGTTTACCATTAAGAAACCCTGATAGAATTATATATTACTATTCTTAAGCAATATGAGAAATAACTCCAAATACCAGGAACATAACATGGTTGAGTAAAGAGACACACAAAATTTATAGCTAAGTGAATTAACTCTGAGAAGTCTTAAAGTAAACATAATATTTTAAAATTGGAATTAATATTTTAGATAATTGCAATAATATGTAAGAGTTAGTTTTGAGAAGTTTGAGGTGAAAACATGGAAAATAAATTGTATTTTGAGTAAAAAAATGGAAGCTCTAGGCACTTAACTGTAAAGGAAATCACTAGATAAAGAAAAATATTATGTAGATCTTGCTAATAGAGTTACAAACACACATATACACAAATTTATGCATACATATATATCCGTATTGCAGTTAAAATAGGAACAATTTAAACAAAAAATTTCAGAAAACATGCATTATATATGTGAACTCTATTTCTCTTCAATATCTCATACACATATAATATGAAGAAGAGATAATGAGGATAAAACACAAAGGAATTGGGAAACCTAACAATAAAGGTAAAAGATCAAGCTAGTGGTGAGTGGGACTTTTCCTTTCTTCCTTCCTTCCTCCCTTCCTTCCTTTCTCTTTCTCTCTTTTTCTCTCTTTCTCTTTCTTTCTCTCGCTCCCTCCTCCCTTTCTTTCTTTCTCTCCCTACTCCCTTTCTTTCTTTCTTTCCCTTCCTTCCTTTCCTTTCCTTCCCTCCCCTCCCCACTTTTTTTCCTTCCTTCATTCCTTCCGTCCTTCCTCCCTCCCTCTCTCTCTCCTTTCTTTCTTTCGTCCTTCCTTCCTTCCGTTCTTTCTTTCTTTCTTCCTTCCTTTCTTCCTTCCTTTCTTTTTCTTTCTTTCTTTCTTTCATCTACACATATCCACAACTGTATACACTAAAATTTAACCACAGTTACTTATGTAGGAGAGAGAAATGTGAGAACTTTGTATACGCATCCAATTGTTTGAGTTTTGTTTCTACCCATTGCCATTAATTCACATATTACTTTTATAATAAAAATTATTATATATTTGGTATAAATTTTACCTATAAATTAATCTTTTGCTCTGCATTGCTAGCAATTTTTGTGTCTTCTCTTGCTTGTATAATTTCAAAATCAATACATTTTATAGGTTTAGATTGTCTTAAAACTCTAACACTATATTATAGCAGTAGAGAGAGTGGATTTTTGAGTTAGAAAAACCTGAATTTAAATTACAATCTTAACTACTACACATAAAATAGATAAACAACAAGTTTATACTGTATAGCACAGGGAACAATATTCAATATCTTATAGTAACTTATGATTAAAAAGAATATAAAATGAATATATGTATGTTCCTATATGACTGAAGTATTGTGCTGTACACCAGAAATTGACACAATATTGTAAACTGACTATACTTCAATAAAAATATATTAAAAATCACAATCTTTCACTTTCTGGTTTTTTGATTTTAGAATCATTACTTAATCTCTAAATCTTATGTTTTCAATATTGTGAGGATAAAATAAAAACTGGTATATAGTGCTTTTGGTTTGCCTGCAAGTAAATACTCAGATCATGGTGGGCTGATTAGGACAATGCCGAAAATACTGAGGATGTAAGCGTCTCATAGTCTAAACATTCAGAACAAAACACATTCTTTTCCCCAGTGCATTCCTCATGCTATTTCAGTATCTCATTTATTGATTCATTTACAATTTATGCAATATTTATTTAATGTTTATTTAATATTTGTTAACTGTAGAGCTAGATTCTGGATGCACAAGGCAGATATGGACTCTATCCTAACGTGTAATGAAGTCCAGTGAGGGAGATGGATATTACTAAAGCAACCATAAACAAGAATAGTTTTAAATTAGGGTAAATATTAAGTAAAAACAAAATGAGATTTTTCTGAGTATGAGACATTTACATTTATTGAATGAGGAAGAAACCTCTGGAAAAGCAACATGTAAGAAAATATGTGAAGGTATGAGAAAGAGACTCCGAGGAGAGAAGGTGGGGTTTGGAGCTCTCAAGACAGGCCAATATGCTAGAAGTCCTAGAATGGGAAAGATATGGTCCAATCAGGCCCAGGCTAAGATCCTTGGACCTTTTGTAATTGAGATTAGGTAAGAGAAGCAGAAGCCATAGAATGCAAGGTTTCATTTTATTTCATGCTAGGCATTATCATAATACTACTAAAGTTGAAAAACAAGATAACAGCAAAAAATTCCAATTGTCATGTGAAGGATTGATTCATGCTATTAACCATTCCGAGGACCAGAAAGTTCTATTCAAATCTGTGACCTCCTTTCCATTGCACTAGCGCTGTGCTGTTAGGCTCTTACTCTTTCAGCTCTGATCTGCTAGATTATGTTCTCACAGTATGCTTGCCCTCAAGGTCACCATCCTTTCCCTCTAACCAAGGCCATCCTATATATGGTCACCAAAATGATTCTTCTAAAGTAGACTCAGATCTTATTACCCAGTTCAGAATAAGCCCCTAGAAGCTCACAAGTTTGGATTCCTAATTATGACAATAACTCTTTATAATCTGTTTACCATCTCTCAAGCAATACTCCAATTACACTGGGCAATTTGATATTCCCTACTTACTCCATGCAAATTCACAACACTGATGGGAAGCCCTATTTTTTTTCCATTTTTCAACTGCTGAAGCTCAAATGTGACATATTTCTTAAACTATAACTTCATTTCTCCATCCTAAAGCAATCGCAATATTTTAAATTTTCCCATTGCACTTATATTTACTTTGCTTAGAACAAATCTGTTACATTAAATATACTGAATTTGTTTTCATTCAGTTTAGTATTTCGAAAGCATATTGAGAGCAAACATACACATTTACCTTCGGATCTTGAGTGTCTAACATGACGCCTTGAAACTATTTGCTTTATTAATGTTTGTTGAATTAGATATTGAAATTTATTTATTATAACAATAAATCAATTAATTCTGCACATTTTCAGGCATAAAACTATATTTTGTGAGATTATGTATTAAAAACTTCTCTTTTTAAATTTCCATTATTGGAATATAGGTTTTTAGCAGGCTAAAATAGGTGTATCTCAAGATAAAAGGTTGTCAATTCTGAGTGCACAATATGATAATAATATATATGAAGTGATACAAGGATTTAAATGTATAAAATCTAATACTTCAATAAACAGTATTATAGTATTTGTTTTAAGCAATACAATTTAAAATATAGTTGATGACTTTTTTACATTGTTTTAAAAATAGGTACCAAATACCAGTTAGCTTTTTTTCAGCTATTTTATTTCCTACTTTCTCTAGGTGTCAGAATGTCTATCAGCTTGCTTGTTATAATTCACTACATGACTAACTTGCCTTATCTAATACACAGTCTGCATATGGTGATGATATTTGTGGGAAATGCACTGAAAGAAATTCTGAATTGCCCTCCCACCCTTATGCCACAGAGCCCTTTAAATAACATGATAGCCAAAGCAGAAGAACAATACACCAGATGCTCACCCTCAGAAATCAACAGAGAAAAAGATTCTAAAATATGTTCAGTAATATAATCTCCATTTATGTTCAAAATCATCATTATGATAATTAATAGTAGCCCCATTATGGAAAATGGTGTAAATAGAGATACAACAGGCAATTTCTCACTTTAGGTGTAAATCCTTGGATTGTGCAATCTCAGGACTTGGGTCAGAAATGTGATAGCTGGCGATGTAGTATAAACGCCACAAGCAGAGAGAACAAGAAAAAAATCTAGGGAATTTGTATCTCAAAATATGGGACTGAAAATTAATGTAGATGTTAGCAGAAAGTATAAAATGGAAATATCATGATCCAAAGCATGCATTTTAAGGATAAGTATGGAGTAAATGATGCAAGGAAAGAAATATGTATTGGGTTATCACTCTGTTTCATTATTAGTTCATTCACTGAACAAACTTTTGTGGATTTTAAAATTCTGGGCACCATGCTAGGTGCCATTGTAGCAAATGTAAAAGAGATCTGTTTTTGTCTCTTTGAATCTCATAGTTTAATGTAAAAATACGAAATATCAATTTAATAAAAGAAATATAATGAATTGGGGGGCAAGATAAAAATACTGAATATTTTTACCTGGAGATTAAGAAGAGAGTCGTGGAAGGCTTCAAGAAATACGAGACATTTTACTTCTCTCTTGAATGACAGATAAGGGCTTGTCAAGTAGGTAAAAGAGAGAGATATTTTAGAGAAAACATACTGCAAATTCTCAGAGTCACCATCAAGTTTAAATGAAAGATAACTGCTAATAGCTCATTTTGAAAAATAGAAGAATATGTTATTATTAAGGTTCCCACAATGAGAACAAGTTTCTCAACGAAAATTAGAACAAGTTTCTCCTTTTGTTAAAAAATGCACACACACATGCATACACATACTATTATGTTATTTGGACATCTATGCACATATACACATACAATAACTTACAAGTCATTACAAAATCATTTACTTCTGAATCTCAGCTGTTTTTAAAATGAAAACTGTATGATTTTCAATCTCTACATGCAAGCTTTTGAATGTCAGAATTAGAAGGGATTTTACCATTTATTAATGCAAATTCTGGAATCTCTTCTAAAATATCTCTGCCTCTAAGCCACTTACTATGGGCTCTAATAAGCCCAATAACACATGACCTTCTGAGACAATTTTAATAATTATGTTACTAACAAAACTATTAAAAAAATAAAAGAGTGGGAAAGACAGTCTCATGTGTGAGCTGGATTTCCACCCACATTCAGCTGCACAAGAATGGGCCTAGGACATGTGC
This sequence comes from Camelus bactrianus, assembly GCF_048773025.1. Classification (NCBI taxonomy): domain Eukaryota; kingdom Metazoa; phylum Chordata; class Mammalia; order Artiodactyla; family Camelidae; genus Camelus; species Camelus bactrianus. The sequence continues at coordinate 41,144,244 of NC_133540.1, forward strand.
TAGGCTTATCACCTTGTATGGCAATATTTTCCCCTGTTTTAGGCCAAATGAGTGCTATTTTGTTGCTGCTTAAAGCATGTGCATCATATGGCACCTGAACAGACCCACTGCTGTATCTGTCCTTGGCAAGGTTCCTTTCACTGCAACATAAGAGTGGTGCAACTTGCCCTGCAACGACTATCACAAGAGACCCACTGGCCATGAGGAAATGAGGCTCACTATTGAAGCTGATCTTGATCTGTCTCCTCTCTTTGTAAGTAAAGCGTTGTTCCATGCAGTGCTTGACTGCAGGTGTTTTCCTTGGTGGCTCTAACACCAAGATTTGTTGGGCAGAGTGTTTAGAGTCCTCTGCTTGGATCGGTAACTGGTGCATGTTCTGCTCGACAAAAACTTAACTGTTAAAAATGTTAGAAAACAACTTCTTGAGTCAAAATGCCTTCCAGTAAATTTCACTTATTGTTCATAAGTATGCCCGCTGTTCACCACCACAACAATCAACTCCAGTCTCACTTTGAGTTCACAGAAGTAACCTAATCCCTTCTCTGCATGAAAGCCCTTTTTACATATGTGTGTGCTCACCCTGTCTTCACAGCTAGTAAGAGTGAAGTCCCATATTGAAGTTCCTGATCTCAAATTTATTTGCCTAGATGGTCTTAGACAAATATTCATTCTCTCTCTTCCTTATTCCTACTTCTCAAATGGGGATAATAATACCTCCATCACAGATTTTTTATAATGATTAAATGAACTAAAATGTAAAAGTACTTTGGAAAATATATGGCTTCTAGTATGTTCTCAGTAAGCTTTGGCTATTATATTAAGAAACTAAAGTCTTTATTATATACTATTTTGTGGACATTGCTTTACAAACTAATGGGCCTTATTTTATTAACTCCTCAAAAACTGAAAAATAGTGTGCCCCTATTTATGATTTGTTAATATTATACCTTAAAACCTAGAGAAATTCCAACACAGTCCAACTGTAGCAGCACTACTCTGTCCAATAACCTGCCCCCTTTAATAATGAGGATAGAACACAGTTCTCATTTTATATAGAAGGAGAGGGAAGGTTAGGCACCCTTTTGGGAATTAAGGAGTCAGTGGGTGATTCCTTGTTCTTTAGTTTTCCTTCAGCCTAACTTACCAGTGGAGTGTCCCATAAATACTCATAAATCAGCTGAGACATTCCTGGAATTACTGCCACTGCCATGGAAGCCCCAATCAAAGCAGAGCACAGTATTATACCCCATATGTATTAAACCGAAAAAAAAAAGCAGATAACATAACCAGGATATGCCCAACACCAAGAAGGACTGGAATGCGTTTGAGTTGAATGGAAGGATGCCTGGGGACCCAAACCAATTAGCTGTGCAAGATCATCCCTGTTGTTTCATTAACCTCATGGTAGTACTGTTACTTATTTATGAGAAATTTTCATTCCTACTTTTTGTATTTGGAAAAGATGTTGCCATAATACCAGTTTATACATGAGTTTACAATAGTTGTCTTGGATCCCATAGAGTTACAGTGTGGCAGTTGTGTCCAACTTGAAGGTAAATAATTTTCCTCAAAGAGCAATGTCCTTCTTTTTCACTATTGTTGAACAGGTACCTGGTAATCTGTTCCTCATTGGGCTCATATATAATGTGAACTGAGTAAATGCTATTAAAGAAACATTCCATGTTCAAAACAATTTCACTGTAAGACTCAATTTAGAACTATAGTTTCACAGAGCAAAAAGAGATTCCCAAGTTATCCCATAAATGTGCTAATCCTGTTCTCAGGTTTTTAGCTGTTATTGTGGGGTTGGAGATTTTTAGTATAATTTTATTTTATTTAACAAGTTTTGAATCTGTTTGAAATCCTGGGTCTTGTCTTCTAAATACTCTCCTTTAATTGTGGCAAAAGAATTAAAAAAAAGTTCTATCAGCCCCCTTGTTCAAAATAATACAGCCTAAAGCAATTACCTTTTTTTGGCTGCTGATACAAGCCACTGAATTGTATGACCCTACTGATGATTGGAATACATATAATTTGTCCACATATATAAAAGTGCACTCATATTTGTAACACCATGTTATACTTGTCTAGTTAAATTATTTTAAGCTATTGAATCATTTACGTTTCTATTTTGTCCCAGCTTTCTGAATTTGGTTCTATGTGCAGATCATTAATGCCAAGCAGAGCTAGGAGGCTGCAAACTATCTTTCTGAGGCTTCATTGCCAAATGGCTTTAATTTGAAAGAAACACACTATTGAAAAGGAACAAACTATTTACAGAAGCAAAAAAGATGGATGATCTCAAAGCATTATGCTAGATGAAAGACGTCAGATTCAAAGATTTATATACTGTAGAATTCCACATACAACACTCTGGAAAAAGCAAAACAATGGTGTTAGAGAATAGATCAGCAATTGCTTGTGTCTGGAAGAAGAGGTAAAGTTGAACTTAAAAAAAAAAAGCATTATGAGGGCATTTTAGATAAAAGGAGACTGTTTTGTTAATGAGAGTGGTTCTAGAGGAACTGAATTGAGGATGAGTTCTCTGAACTAGTTTTGGGGTTTCTGGAATTGACTCTCTAATCTGATTAGATTTACAGATAATAATGAATCCATTTTCGGTAGTAAAAGAACACTGACTGTCTATAGAGTTACTTGAAATATGTGTCAGATAGTCCTAATCTACCTCTCATAAGAAGCAAGAACATTTTTAGAAACAAAGGAATATAATGCCCTTTGTTGATTTCTTCTGTAAAACATTAATAAACAGAAACCTCAGTAGGATAGAGCCAGGAGACAAGAAGGAAGAGCTCTCACCCTACTATAGCGGACTCCAACAGGAAGAGACTTCCTCTATTTGCCTGGGAAGAGCTCAGCCAATGAGAAACTGTCACAAGTCAACCAATGAAAAGGCACTATGCTTTGAACTCTCAATTCCTCCAATAGAGTCTGTTTACTATCACCCTCTCAACTTCCTCTTCCCTTCTATGTAAGAATTCTCCATTTTTGCAGGGAACTTGCACATGACTCACCATGGTTGCAGTCCCCAAATTGCAATCCTCTGCTGATTCCAAATAAACCCATTTTTGCTGTAGAAATAACAGACAAGTCTATTTGTTTCAGGTCAACACTCCTAATGTCTCTGAACATAGTGGTGAAAGGAAAGGATGAACTCAGGGATTCAAATTCCCCACTAAGCTCCCCAAAATAACCTAAGAGTTTCTGGATATGCCTTATCTCCTGAAGTCACAGAACTAAAATTGCTAAAAATTAAATACATAATCTCATCCTGTGATGGGCTGAATTATACTGCAAGTTAAATTCTCATCCTCATAGGGTATCATCTGTTAATGTGAGGGCATTGAAAGTAAAAGAGAGAGAAATTTAGCTGTGGTTAGTAAGTGCTCAATCTGCCAGCAGTGGAGACCAACAGGGTCCTCAGTATGGCACAGTTTCCCAGGGCAATCAACCAGCTACCTGATGGTGGGCTGATTACATTGGAATGCTTCTATTATAGAACGGGCAGCATTTTGTCTTTAATGGAGTAGATACACTGCATATGGATTTATCTTCCCTGCATGCAATGCTTCTGCCCAAACTATCAGTTTTGGGGTCAGAGAATGCCTTATCCACCATCATGGTACTCCACACAACATTGTTTTTGATCAAAGAACTATTCATAGCAAAAGAAGTGAGGCAATAGGCCCATGCTCATAGAACTCACAGAAAAGTAGGGTCTTTCCATGTCCCCACTATTCTGCAGCAGCTGGTGGAATGACCTTTTTGAGACTCAGTTACAACATCAGCTAGGTGGCACCACCTTGCAGAGCTGAAAAAAGGGTCTCCAGAAAACCATGTATGCTCTGAATCAGAGTCCAATACACAATGCTGTTTCTCCCAAAGCCAGGGCTCATAGGTCTAAAAATCAAGGAATAGAAATGGAAGTAGTACCATTCACTATTACCCCTAGTTGTCCCACTAGCAAAAATTCTGCTTCCTGTGCCTATGAATTTATGTTCTGCTGGCTAGAAGTCTTAGTTTCAGAGGCAGGAATGCTTCACCAGCAGATACAATCATTCACTGAACTGTAAGTTAAGCCTTCCCCCCAGCCACCTTGAGCTCCGCATGCTTTCTTCTTTTTGTACTTCCCTCTTTTGGTATGGGAGTGACTTTCCTCTGCCTGTCACACCATTGCATTTTGGAAGCACATAACATGTTTTATTTCACAGATTCACAGCTGGAGAGCAATTTGCCTCTGAATGAATCTCATCTTGAGTTACACCCATGTCAAGTTTAGATGATATTCAGACAAGACTTGGACTTCATGCTTTTGAGTTGATGCTGGAATGAGCTAAGGCTTAGTGGTTTTTAGGATGGATTCAATGTATTTTGCATATGGGAAGAACATGGATTTTGGATGGCCAGGGGCAGAATGCTCAATATCTACCCCCCTCCAGGTTCATATGTTGAAATCTTAACTTTCAAGGTGATAGTGTTAGAAAGTGGGGTCCTTTGGCAGGTGATTAGGTTATAAAGGTAAAGCCCTCATAAGTGAGATTTTTCACTTGTATAAAAAAGGCCCAAAAGCTCCTTTGCCTCTTTCACCTTGTGAGGTTATAGGGGGACTAAGGCTATTAGTGAGGAAGTGGGCCTTCACCAGATAGCAAAACGATGGACTCTAAAAACAGGGCCTTGATTTTTGGACTTCCCATCTATCCAGAATTAGGAGAAATAAATTTCTCTTGTTTATAAGGCAGCCAGTGTATGATATTCTGTGTAGCAGCCTGAAGAAGACACTACTCCATGAATTTGTTAAAATTTACAATATTGGCCAACGGAAAAATGTGAATTTTACCTGATGTAAATAAAAAGTAAATTTTAAAAAGCAAGTAAAATCTAAGTGAATAGAATATTTGTTCACTGTAAAAGTTTGTTCACTCTTGTGTGTGTTTTAAATATGTAACAAAAATGCTTTCAAGGAAATATGAACAGAGAACTAGCAAGAAAGAGAGAAAGGGGCAAAGTGGGAAGCAGGGAAGGATAGAACATTGAATGACTGACTGATGCTGTAGCTATAGAACAGTGCCATTATTTTTCCTAAAATGTTTCTACTTTTACTTTATTTGAGTAATTATTTCTTCAGTTCATGATGGGAGTTTTCCTCCCAGATTCCCCTGTAAGTTCTCTGAAGTCACTTTTGCTGATAAGTATTGCCTCCTCCAAGGTCACTTCTCTTTACCAGGACCTGCTCATCCAATGACTGTTCAACATAGTACAAAAATCTAGTCTCCTCACCCCAATTTGGTATAATTTCGAAGGACCACTCTCATTTCAAAGGGATCAGCTGAGATCTTTACTGAGACTATAGCATAATCCAGTTTTTCTTTTTTTTTTCCCTCTCTTCAGTCCTGTGTCTGTCCTTTTCTCTTCCTTGTATAGGTAGTGAATACAAGAACATTCGAAGGTAAACTCCCTAAAAGCTAGTATGATCTCCATTTCAGATTCTAGTTTCCTGGTAACCCAGTCCACAACAATTCTTTCCACATTAGGAAAAAGAAATCTACTTCCTTTGTAGTGAATTGAATAAGTAAACATATGGACTCCTCTAAAAACAGTGGAAAGCAGAAGATTGAGAACATCTGAAAACTATAAGCCATCATCCTCTTTTATAGACAGCATGAGTATGCAAAGCTATCAGCTCAGTTCAATTCTCAAAAGTTCTCTTAGTTCTCAAAGATTTAGCTCAGTTATTAGATAAAAGGAAAGGACTTAATCAATTGTCCTCAATTGCATTTTTGACTTCATTATAATTTCCTTTTGAAAGAATGTTTTTGATGCAAAACACCACAGAATGCATTTTTGTTGATTGTAGCCCCGACTTTTTTTCCTGAGAACACTTACAAATCTTTGGATAAAATCTGTACTCTAGCTAATATATGATGTTGAAAATCTGTTTAAATTTCAGTTTTAACTTTACCACTGCATAAAAATATTGGGATTGAAAAAAATCTGAATGAATGATTTAGCTTACCTTAGCAAAAATTTTAAGTATTCAATTTTTCTGCTAAGTAGATGAAGAGATATTCCCCTTAATATTTGGATATTGGTTTATTGTAGTTGCAACATGAGTATTTATAGGTGAAGACATTTAGTCTTGAAAATGTACTTTTTGCATAACTAAGAATAAAATGTTCAATCTTTTTGAATTTCATGGTGAGTTGAAACAAAATAAAAGTGTTTACATCAAAAGTTAATAGTTTAGATCATGAGTTGAGGTGGGACAGGGAAGTTAAGAAGGAGACATAAATAAATTACTTGGGCAGAGAAGAAACAAATTCATAGAGAGAGGTGGTAACACATTGTCAGGAGATAGCTTGAAACAAAATAGGTGAAAATCACAAAGCAGAGGAATGAAGCACAGAAAGGGAAAGAAAATTGCAGGGGAGTAGCAAAAGCAAAGGCTTAATAGTTATTCTGAGTGGGACATGTTAACAGCATGCCAAAAGAATTAGGATCTAATCAGTCTGGAGGCCCAAAGACTGTGTAGAAGAGACAGAATCAGATAAATGGAGTCTATAAAAAAAAGTCAAAGGAACAAACTGATTTTGAAGGGAATATTATGTTCCTGCCAAAATCCCTTGATTCAAAAAAGGAAAGACAGATGATCCCTTGTGTTACATGACAGTTGGGTCATAATCTTTATTTTATGCACGGATAAGAATGACACTATTTTCAGTCAACCCACAGAAGATCTAGGACATTATCTATCCATCAAGGGAAAGGTTGACCCTTTACTAAAGAAAAAGTCCTGAAAAATTAATCGTGGACTATTTCTTCAGAATTCATTTTTATATGAATATATATATGAATGAAATAGTCCTACATATAGAACATAATTTATTGTGTATGTGATTTACTGCAATGGTTCTAACATTTGAATTAATGATGTGACTTCCTAAATTTTCAAATGCAGTAAAAGCTCTTAACTGACTTCTTTGAACTAACTCACCTAATGAACTGACATTCAGTTCACTCAATACAGTGGACTGATGCCCATGGTTCACCTATTCTCAAATAAATCAACACACTCTTGGTCCTACCAATTAATTTTATTTTTAGAAGGTTTAGTTGTGCTTGTTCCCCAATTTGTTTACCAGAGTAGTACTTAATATCATAATCATACAGTATTGCACATTTGTATTATGGTAAACATACATTAAGTTGATGAAATACGAGGCTGTAAAGAATAATTGTTTTATAACTAAATATAACTGTACAATAAATACTGCAACAGCCTATGAGAATCATTTACACTAGGATCCATGAGAACAGTATTATTATTACTCTCAATATTAATCTCAAAAATAAAAATTTTAAAGACATCATCTGTACATGTACAAAACTTATTTAGGTCTGCCGCTTGCTAAATTCTGTGATTTGGGGAAGGTTCTGCTTTACATCTCAGAGTCTCCATTTCCACAATGTTTAATAAGAATTGTATTTTCCACATAAGGTCACATTATCTCCCTTCTTACATGCTCTTCTTATAGCACAACTAGATCCTCCCCCCATGGAGGGGTGAGTTCAAGATCCTTTCTTCTTGAACCTCAGTGGATCTTCGTACGTAGTAAATAGAGCTTGTTATCATATGACAAACACTAAATTTCATTCAATAGCAGGCTATATTCATCTAGAACTTGATTCACTTTCTAATAATTTTACAGATACTTGATTTTCAACTGACAAAATGTTTAAAAAAATCATCTCAAGGATTTGCATTATTCTGATAATAAAATCTGACAAAGACTACAAGAAAATTCCTCATGGTCTAACCATGTGTAATGGTGGATGATTCCAGGCTGCAAAAAATCACCTAGAAACAGCTACATATTATGACACAATGGGAAAAAATTGATGGTCACTTAGTAATCAGATTTGCTAGGAGATGACAATATACAAATTTAATTTTTTGCTAACATATATAAAATATTCAAAATAATTTGTTGTAATCTTTTCTGTTTATCTCAAATGAACTTGTTAAAGGGTTTTTAGAATCAAAACATAACTTAGTGTGTCAGAAATTGTATCAATTCAAATTACATATTTTTGCATCTACCTGTCAACCTATGTTTTGGTGTATTTGAAGCAAAAAAATCTTTTTACCTTCTTGTGTTTTAAAAAATTAATATTCAATTTACTGAAATAAATTTTAAAACTAAATTTTTACTTTTAAATCAAAATTAGAAAATCTTATTATCCCATATAAAATTCATCTATCTCTGAATCACTTTGAGGGGTTTGCACTTAAGAAAATAATTGTCTTAAGAAATTTAAACTTAATTAATGCATGTAATATATTCAACTTTCTTCAAATACCCTAATCTAGCAAAACCATTCTAACTATTACCTACATGCAGTTAACATAGTCAGTTATCCTACAAATATGTATAATCTTAGATTATCTTTAAATATTTCAATGTCTGGTTTCTGTTACTTCTCATAGCTAATACAAGTGCAGAATTTAAGCATTAAGTACACTTCAAATACTAATAAAGATTATTCCTGAAACCCAGCACAAAAATACTGATGATTTATCTTTGAGTGACTCATTCATCCTCATCTTTAATTCTAAGAACCCAAATTTAAAGATGTCCACTGACACTATACTTTCAGGAATCATTTCTATAGTTTGTCACTAAGGAAATGGAAATCAGCATTTCAAGATGATGTCAGCTAATTTCTCTGCAGGCTGAGAATGTTTACTAAACATACTTAGCTAAGATGGCAAATCTAGAAACACACATAGACAGCATAATTTTTCATCTTTCTGTTTAAATAACATGCCAACAGAGACTACTAATCTATTCCAAATGGGAAGTCTCTTATCATTCATGCCCTGGGTTCAAGTGTTGCTATTATCTGCCAGCTTCCAAATAGGTTGCTTTACCACTTCAATGGATTCAGTCAATCTATTTACCAGATGACTATTTTGAATGATATGTATACCTTTCCTTTCAAGTCAAACTCTTATAGACTTTTAAAATATACATAATTTAAGGATTTATCAAATTTAAGTCTGGTTTTACACTAAATTTTTCTAAAGTAACTTCAGGTTATTTTACAACTTTACAACACTCTTTCAATGGTCCTTGAAGTACTTGGGAAAAAAAGGATATTTCAAATTTTTGTGACAACATGTAAGATTACTACAGGTATATACATATGTATATATGTGAACATGCACACACATATATGAATATATACATATGCATTGTTTTTATTTGTAAGCATGGTTTTACTTCATAGAACTAAAAGAAATATGGAGAAAGGAGAGACCCCAACATTAAGGAGGATTTACTATGAACTACTCAGATATTATATATATTACCTGCTGCCTTATGCATCTTACAAATGAGGATATGAGCCTTAAGGAAACTAAGTAACTTGTTCAAAGTCACACAGTCAGTGGTTCACATGATATTTGAATCTATATTTACAGATTTCATATGCTATGATGTTTTATATCATAATAATGTAATTTTGTGGGGGAAAAATAAGATGTCTGAAGAGACCAGCATTGCATACAGACTTAATACTAACTAAAATATAATCTGAATCAGGTTCTTTTTCCAGTACCCAGTACATTGCTAGGAAAATAGGAATTCATAAACATTCCTCCTCCCTATTTCAAAGAGACTTTGGGGAGGGGCGAAGGGTGATATTAAATGTAATCAAATGTGTTACATTAATATACAGTTATATTTCAAAATTTTTACTAAGAATGAATACCAAATTATTTAATTTACATATATACACACACACATATAATGTATGTTTGTATATGTATATATTCTCTTATTTTCTAGTATTAATATTCATACATTTTAGGGATTACTGAAGAAACTATCAAAAGGACTCATAACTCCAATGGTCGTAAAAGCCTTCCAAAACAGAACAAAACCAGGAATAATTAAAGTAGAAATAAGCTACTCTCAGCATCTTTTCCATCCTTTATGTTTGTGAGATACTAGAAATAAACCAGTAAATTAGCTAGGTATCTGATTTTAAATTAAATTGTTTTCAATGCTATGAGTCTTGGAAAACTTTCAAAATTTACAAATTTTTAAATTAAATGAAATTTACTTATGCTATAATATGACTTCATTAAATGTTTTTTCACTTACCCTCTGAATCTCTGCAGTGTCCTGTTACAACACTTCATTCACACACGAAAAAAAAAAATAATCTTTGGCAGATCACTTCACTGCTACAATACGGCCATTGGAGGAACTACAAATTCATATAGCTACCTATAAGCCAGTAACTATGCAAAATATTTTTCTTTAATAATTAACGAAATTATTCTGTCTTCTTTATATCGTTCTTCTATGTTACCATTCTTTAAAATAGAGACTCTCTAGTGTTTCTATCAAAAAGTAATGTAACAGTACTGATGAGCATATATTAGCAATCCTTCAATAAAATTCACTTTTGATATTACTTCATAAACAAATAACTAATATTTTCTTGGATAGTAACGTTGTACTATAGAAAATATTTTAAAATGCATTTTTCTCCTTATATTTAACTCTAAAATATTCAATTAGTTTTGGGAAACTCAAATATTTAGATAATATATAATTTCTTTTGAAAATTCAACAGCATGTATTTTGGGGTTAAATAACTGAAAAATATTTGATGTTTAGAGTGTACTGAAGCATGAATGTCATCACTATGGAAAATATAACTCCTTTAGAATTCATTTATGAGAAATGTATTACCTTGAACATGATATTCATTCCCTTTGAGGTAAAAATATCTTTTAACAAGTGAAATACTTAAAGCAAATAAATACCTCATCTTAAAAAGTGTTTTGTATCCTTGGAAGTTAAATCAAGTAAGTTGAAACTAAATAAATAAGAGTTAATATTGTGTTACTTTACAATGTTTCACATTGTAAAGGAACACACAGATGTAAAAAAGAAAAATATCAGCAAAAGTTATATGTCTTTTGCTTATAGATGTGTGTGTTGTTCATATAAACTTGCCAGTAGCATCACACTATGTGCAATAGTCTATCAGTTTATTTCTTACTTAATGATACATAATGGTTCAAATCCTTAATTTACAATACAAACATAGTAACAATATGTTACCAAAGAACTCAGAATAGGAAAATTAACCTGAGAGATATGTTTAAAGATTCCTGAATTATGCTTCCATTCTGACTTTGTGTTTAAACTCTTCTGTTCACTAATTCAACTAAAAATCTTTATTCTTTATAGATGCCAATAATAAAATGGTGAAAATACATGTATTTTATGATGACTTCTTATATGAATATACTTTTGAGCTAGTCCCCCTCCACTAAGAGCTCTATAATACTACATAGTGTTAAAAAGATTATTGAATTTTGTTAGTCATCTTATTTTATCATATGTAAAATGACAAAAATAATAGTGTAGTCAATTTTCTTATGATCCAACCTATGTATTCCTGAAAATCACAACACTATGCAAAATTACACAATAAAAATCATACAACTTTTGGGGAAAGTGAGGTTAGGACATAAGATTCAAAAACGTTTTCAGTGATATCCAAAAAATAAAAACACAGGAATCTAGCAGAAGTGGTAGCATAGTTTTACATTTGTTAAATAAAGTACTACAATAAATGTTAACATTTAAGCTAAAAAAAAAATGAAGTTTGCCATAGAAGTGAACGTTGGAAGGATTGAAGCTTATGAGTTGTGCTTATGAACATTTGTAAACCAGTAGAAGAAGGGTTATTGATATAAAGAGGAAACTTGGAAAAGCTATAGATGTCTGCTGGGTCTAGATACTTCAGAAATTCAATACAAGATTTTAAAGTTACCATTGCAGATAAAGAAAATGGGAAGCCACTAAAAAGTGGAATCACACAATTGCATTTGAACTTTAGCAAGATTAATGCGTATGCAGTGAGGAAAATAGATTGCTATTGAGAATCTCTATGGTAGGAGGAATGAAATACAAGATTAGTCAAGATCATAAAATATGTGACCCAAGTGAAGCTGGCAACTGAGATGATGGATATAAGTGAAGAGATTTGAACTATCTTTAGGAAATAGAATTTTGATGGATTATTTAACATGAGTTAGGGGAGTAAAAGATGGGGTCAACAATGAGTCAGGTTTCATGGGCAGTTGAGTGGAGAGTAAACTAAAAACACACACACAAAGGGACTGATTTGTTAGCAGTGGGGAAATGCAGGGTGACATCTTGTTTAAAGTTTCCTGAAAACTGTCCAAATGGATGTTGGAGCCCATGATTGGGTTAACAAATTGTAACAGACCCCAGCTGCTTGTCTCCTTAAAGAAGAGCAAATGTGCTTAGTAACTGCCTTGCTTGCATAGTTGAGGTTTTAGATAGCAACTCTGCTCATTACAAAACAACGACCCAGGCCTTTGGCTATAAACTCTGGGCTTGCCTGCTGTTAGATAGTCTTCTATCCCCAAAGCAAGGAACTGGCTGGTCTGGTGGTCTGCTTTAATACATCTATAAGAATGTATCTTGCTCCCCTCTTCCCATGACTTCCCTAAAGATAAACTGTAGGCCCCGGTTGTGGGGCCAAAGCAACAAGTCTTGGGATGGAATGGTAAACAAGTTACAGAAAGCTGCAGATTCAGAGGTGAGAAGGCTGGTTAGCCAATGACAGGTAAGATCCCCAGAGTGGGGCAACCTAAGACAGGCACAGCCGCCTGAGTCCAAGAAAAATGTTAATAAGCAGCTGCTTCTCATACGTTTCGCCCCGATAAACTGTAAGGCTCACTGGTGCCAACATGAACATGATTTACCAAAACATAAAGGGTCTTCTGACCTTGAGCCAGACTCTACAATCTCGATCCCACCCTGTCTTTCCCTAAATTCCTGCATTCCATCACACAACTGTCAGTGATTTCTCCTTTGATTGTACACAATAAATGTGGGAGCATTTGAGAGGTTCGTGGAGTTGGCTCCCAACTCCCTCTCGTTCTCTTGACTTTTTCCACAGAGTCTCGAGTAATTCATTCCATCTCGGTGGGACTTCTGCCAGCCAGAACCCACAACTGGTGATGAACCCACAAATGGAGATTTCCAGTATACAACTGAATATAAGACTATGAATAAGCTGTGACAGAAGTTAAGGTATTGGAGCATGAAGCACTGGTCAAGAACATCTCAAATATTGCTAGTGGGAAAGTTGAGAAAATTACTGAAAAAATCCACACTTGACTAGTAATACTGAGGTCATTTCTGATTCTTACAAACAAATTTAAGTTATATTGGGGGTACTGTTTTCAGAATACATTGAATTGTGTAGTAAGTCATGGAGACAAAGAGTATAAATAAATTTCTCAATAATTATGACTGTGTATATGAAGAGATATTTAGTTAGAGAAAACACAGGGTAGAATTTGTTTTGCTGTTGTTTGTTTAATGGATTGATCTATATCTCTTTAATTGTTAATGGGAAGGCATCTCTTAAAAGAAAGAATTGATTATAGACAAGAAACGTTTGTCCATTGTGTGCTGGTGAGGGAAAAAAAAATAGGTCCCAAAACACAAATAGAAAAATTATTTCTGACATAAGAACTAATACTTCTTCTATTACAAATGGAAAAAGAATGGAAGAGATAGATTGACACATGCATTTCACTATTATAGAATTGAGAAATTGAATTAGGTCTCTTGTGATTGCCTTACTTAATAGGGGAGGATACACTGTTGGACAGTAAGGGAGACAGGGTGGGGGATTTCTGCCGATTGTACACAGTTTACAAGACTCATATATGATTTTATAATGTTCTATTTATTTTTGGCTTAAGTTATATGTTTTCCTATAAGTCTTCTAAGAGAATGCAGAGTATTTTTATTTCTATCTCTTTATAGTACAGTTTAAAAGCAATGAACACCCTTAAATAGCACCTCTTTTCATAGATGGTAAGGAGCATTAGATATATTCTGAAAAACAGCACATTAATCTGAAAACTTACAGTATCATAAATCAATGTTGCAAATAATTCAATATGTATAACAACAGCTGTTTAAGAAAACATGCTTTATCTTAAAATTAATATAACTGTTTTTACTTCCCCAAGTTAATATGTAAATATTTTCATCCAATTTGAAACTTATCAAAGATTGTTGTAGTAATGTCCACAAGAAACTTTAAAAAGTCAGACGAACAAAGTTTATGGTAGTGCAACAAACAAAAAGTTAAGATGGAATCTGAAGGTTGCTGTTAGACTGTAAAACTGTCAAAAATACATGACAGAAAGAAGAAAAAAAAATCCTTCTGCCTAAGTTGTCATCTGTGGCCCATAATACCACGTACAAGTATTTAGACACTTTCAATGAGCTATCATGGGGTCAGATCCCAAAGTCAGGTGTTGTTCAGGAATTCAAGCAGAGTGACCTGATGCCCTAAGCATTCCTGTTTGGCTAATGAGCAAAATCTCAGGAAGAAAATTTGGTCTGTCAGCTCCTTGATTTTGAATATTATGACCTAAGCTCACATATGCCAAGGTCTCTGCAATGCCAGGAGGCAGTCTGGGGGAACTTGATGCCACGGATACAAACATAATTAATTTTATTTAGCCTCATTAAGTCTTCTAAGTGCTCTTTGCCACATTTACCTATCCTAGAATAAATTAATTCAGATATTTTGTCTGCAAATGTGTGAATGTACACATATGTACAGAATTTTATATATATGTTTTATTTATGTATACTATATATATATATATTCCTTCTAGTATTTTTAGCTATAATCTTTGCTAAAGTTACAAGCTTAAATAAACTGAGATAATTTCACAGTGAGAAAAAAATAAAATTGTTCTGTATAATTAGGTTTTATTTTAGAGATTTGATATTCAATTTCCAGTTTGCCAGAAGTCCTTACCTACATTACAGAAAATAAATAAGTGATGCCTTAGTCAATCTTGCTGAGTACTACCTGCAGGAATTATAAATGCTGCCCATATTTTTATAGTATCAGTAATACTAATATTTCTACTACTGTTTTTCAATACCTGGCTATAGTGCTTACATATATAATGGAAATAATTAAATATACATAATTTAATATTAATATATATAGAAATCATATATATGACTTACACTTTATAGAAAACTTGAATATAATATAATTTAATACTTCAAAGTTTAATCTTTACCCCTAAGTAATATTCACTTATTTAATCTTTCAACACCTGCAACTGATAAAATTCTACTGTTTTTCTATTATTAAAACAGACACCGACATACATACAAAGATAGATTCATTTTTAAAATTAAATGTTTGGTGTGAGAATTGGATTTATTCTACCATCCTCTTATTTTTATTTTCTGATGTATATTCCCCATCCTCTGCTTGTGAGTCTTTGTTATGCACATGACTTCCTAGCTAAATACCTTATTTCCCAGTCTCCCTTTGCAACTAAGTATTAAGTTCTTGCTCGTGAAATACAAGTAGAAGTAAAGTTCTTGCTAGTGAGATACAAGTAGAAGTAAAGTAACTCACTCTTAGGTTATTTGCCCTGAACCTGGAATCAATATGTGGTGGTGACAAAAGGCGTGACTGTGTAGACATGGGCAGCACTAATAAGGAATGTGAAATAAGATTGAAAGATTGAGACCCTTAATGAACTGATGAAACTACAGCTTCCTCTCGTCTGAACTATGTGAGAATAAAGATAAATGTCTGTCCTATTTAAAAATGCATGTTTTGAAATTCTTTGTTAAGGCAACTTAAGCTATACTCTAAATAATACATTTGGTTCCAAGTGACATATAGAGATAATAGATTACTTCAGCTAATTTTCAAAGTTCTCTGGGAAATCTGAATAAATGAATCATGCAATGTTTCATGGTGATCATTTTACTACTTTTTTACATCTTAGAGATTGTCTAAGATCCTTTACATATCTGACAAACCATGTCTGAGAAGCACATATTTATCATATTGCTTTTATTTATATCTTTTTCAAAGTTTATTCTTCTTTGGAGGTGAAGAGATTGTGAGTTTTTAATATAAGTTTTGCATGATTTTAACTTTTATTCTAACATTTAAAATTTTTTTCTGTTATAGTACTAACATATTTCTAGTACCTAAAAACTATTTCTATTTTAAAAAGAAGTCTAAATAATGTCAGTTGATGAGTTAAGTTGGAATAATAAAAAAATGCTAAGGTAAAGCAAGAGAAGTTATAAAAAGGAAAATAGAAACCTCTAGCTAATGTCATTCTTAATGGTGAGAAACTAGATGCTTTCCCCATAAAACTGGAAAGAAAGCAAAAATGTCCTTTATACCACTCCAGTTTTGTATAATACTGGAAATCCTAGTCAATGGAATAAGACAAGGAAGTAAAAGTACACACTGAGAAAGAAGAAATTAAACAGTCTTCATTCACAGATAAAAGATTGTCTCACTAGAAAACCCCAATGAATAGCCCAAAAAGAACTCCTAGAGCTAATAAGGGATTACAGCAAGATTACAGAATACTAGGCTAATATGTTTTGAAATTTAAAATAAAGTACTATTTACCTTGGAACCAAACTAAAGGAAATACTCAGGTATAAATCTAACAAAATATGTTCAAGGAAAACTGCAAAACTTCAATGAAAGAAATTAAAGGTGATCTAAATGAATAAAGAGATATTCCATGTTAATGGATAAGAAGAGTCAGTATTATTATGCATCAGTTTTTTCCTCACTGATCTACAGATTTAATGGAATCCCAATGAAAACCTCAGTGGATAGCAACAAAAATGATTATAAATTTTTTATGGAAAAAAGGCCAGAATTGGAAACACAATGTTGAAGAATAAAAAGTCAGCAGAGTGACACTACTCAACTTCAAGACTTACTATAAAACTACAACATCAAAATGATATATTAGTGAAAGAATAGACAAATAAATGAAACAGAATAGAGATGCCAGAAATAGAGCCACATATATATATTCAACTAATCTCAGACAAAGAGCAAAAGTAATTCAATGAGTAGGAGATAGCCTTTCAATAAATGATACTGGAACAACTAAAATCTAGTTCATAAAAAAAAAAGTAAATAAATCTAGACACAGAACTTGCCCCTTTTGCAAAAAAAGCTAACTCCCTGTGGATCATAAACCTAAATGCAAATACAAAAGTGTAGAACTTTTGGAAGATAATTAGGGAATATATCAATGTGACTTTGGATTTCAAATGACTCTTTAAATAAAACACCAAAAGTCCTATCAATGAAAGAAATAATTGAAATTTTAGACTTCAATAAAATTCAAAATTTCTACTCTGTGAAAATAATGTTAAGAAAATGAAAAATTAAGCAACAGAAAAAGGAAAATCTCTACAAAACACATATCTGGTAAAGGACTGGTATCCAAAATACACAAAGAACATTTAAACCTCAATAATAAGAAAATAAGAAACCCAGTTTAAAAATGGGCACAAGATCTGAACAAACACCTCACCAAAGAAGACACTCAGACAGCAGCAATATGCATATGAAAAGGTGTTCAACATCATGTCATTATGGAATTGTAAATTAAAACAACAAGATATCACTACATAACTATTTGAGTGGTAAAAATTCAGTGATGTCATTGAAGACATCAAATGCTGTCAAGGATACAGAGCAATAAGAATTTTCACTTAGTGCTGGTGACAATGTAAAATAGAACAACCACTCTGGAAGACAGTTTGATAGTTCCTTACAAAGCTAACCATAGTCTTACCATATGTTTCATTCATTTACTCAGTTGAGTTAAAAAGTTATCTTCACACAAAAACCTGGATAAAATATTTATAGAAGTTTTATTCATAACTGCCAATAACTGGAAGCAACCAAGAAATTTTTCAATAGGTGAATAAAAAAAAACAAACTATGGTACATGCATTCAATGCAGTATTATTCAGCAATATAAAAAAAAATCTAATAACCTATGAAAAGACATGGGAAAACCGAAATGCATGTTACTAATTGAAAGCAGCCAGTCTGAAAATGCTACATACTGTGTGATTTCAACAATATGACATTCTGGAAAGGTGGAACTGTAGAGTTAGTACAAAGATCAGTGGTTGCCAGGGGCTTAAGGGGAGGGAGAGAGGAATGAACAGGTGACACACAGAGGATTTTACAGTGGTGAAACTATGCTCTATGACACCTTAATGATGGAAACATGATGATTCACTTACAAAGCCCATAGAACTGTACAACACAAAGAGTAAACCCTAATATAAACTATGTACTTCAGTTAATAACAGTGTATCAATATTGGTTCAAAGTTTGTAAGAAATGTTCCCCACTAATGCAAGATGTTAACCTGGGGGAACTTTGAGTGTTTGGGGTAGAGAAGGCATCTGGAAACTCACTACTCGCTGTGCAATTTTTCTGTAAAACTGTTAATGCTCTAAAAAGTAAAGTCAACTAAAAAATAAGCTACCTGATTTGTGAAATACAAAATGTTTTAAATATTCTTAAATTTATTTCTTCATTGATTTGATAATTTTAGCATTTATATGTACCTTTAAAATCAGAAAACATTAGTATTTTTTCTTTGCTTCTACTTGGAAAATTTAATAACAATTACTTCTCACCCACATATTGTGTGCTAAACAATTTCTGTCTTTAATTAATTTTCCTCTCCCTTAGTACTAATAAAAGAAAATATTAAGTAGAGAAACAGTCATCTGAGGTTTTAAAAAATATATGGAAGCATATTTAAGGAAGCTAAAACATGAACGTTTGCTTCCAGATTAAATACCTACAGGATGAGAGTTTGAGGCAAAATACACAAATAAAATGGAAATTAAAATGTTGGATGTTCACCTTGTTTTTAATCCAAGGGAACCCCCAAGGGAAAAATTGATAAATTTAAAAAATATTAGGTGTTTACAAATTTTAAAACATGGCATATGAATGTAAAACCTCTCTCTTTCAGATGTCCTTATTCTTTCCCACTGCCTCCCTCTGTCTGCACAATTATTTCCATCTACCATCGCCTCTACTTGGACCATTGTTGTTACCCTCTCTTTCTTGACTACTTTCTAAATCACACTACGTACTGGCTTTATTTTTTTCTTGCCTAAAATATTCTGAGGCCTGCTGTATTCTAAGTTCTTGGTATATATCAGAGGTGGGTAGATGAAACTTTACCTGATGTTTTTGATTATTTCCCATGTGGAAGGGTGGGGAAGTGAAGTGAGAGAAAACATCTGTTAAGAGTCACACTGAACCACATGTACAAAGGAAACTTCAAGGACCTCTAGCTGAAAATGTCTGTATGCAAGAGACATCAAAAATCATTTCCAGTGAGTGCAGGCTCAAGAAATAAAAATTTAGGCCAAGTTGGTTGCCAGAGAAGGAGACCCCAGGGCACAGAGCTGAAAACCCCGCATAGGGACAGTGTTTGAGTAGTTGCCTTTTTAACCTTTTCTTGGCACTGAACTTTACACTTAGATGAAGATTCAGATTTCTAACTTCTAGCTGGACATTTCTATGTAGATAAAACGCTGTCGTCTAAAAACCGAATCTACTCTCCACGAACCCTCACTTTCTCACTTTCTTATCTCTTACCTCAAATATCACTCTTCAGTCATCCTTGCTAGAAAGCCAAGATTTACTTATGAATTTTTTTAATTTTCTTGCTCTTATAACTAAATTATATATTGGACCAATAAATCTACTATATTCTCTACTCAAAATATGCCTTTTAAAAATTATTATAAAATTATTGGCAAGGAGACTCAGGGGCAATGACTCTTGATATGAAAAAGTAGAAATCACATATGTATTAAAATTAAATTAATTAAAATCTTATTAAAATAAAAGTTCATTAACATGTCTTAAAATTTCAGGCAAAAATAATTTTATTTAAAGATGGTCTGAACAAACTGTTCATGTTAAACATATATAATTTATCAATTTATATACAACTGATATCAACAATTTCAGTTTTCAGACATACCCTTCGACTACTAAAGCTCAAATAAATTACAAAATATCTCTTACTGTTAGTTTATTATGAATTTGATGTGTTAAAATTATTTAAAGTTTATTTAAATATTGTGAGTCATAAATATATTTATTAAGAATTCAAGTGATCCCTGGTTAATATTAAAATAATTTTAAAGAAATCATCAACAAATTCAATCTATATTTTAAATATTGCCACTTAAATTTAAGTATTCTTTAGAAAACAATTTCACATATGAAACTTTCAAAATATTGTGCAAATTATGGCATAGAAAACAGTTTGTTTTATTAACTAAATAAAATTAAATCCACTAATCCCTCCAAAGTGTTTTAAAACCAATTATGGCATTATCCATCTCTCTCATTACCTTTACATAATGTTAGCTTCATAAATGTGTACTGCTAAACACACAGAATAAATACAAAAGAATATCAAGTAATAAAAAAGTGGAAGAAATACAGAAACCCTGAAACTGAAGGAGCTAATTAAAAGTTGCGGGAGACAGAACAAAATGAAGCAAAGAAAGTGAGGGTTATATATAGCTTTACAATTGGCCACTTACCCACCTCTGCAGTATGTGCAATGATTAATTCTGATTGAAGAACAAAGACTACTGGTTTGATGTGCTTAACTAGCTGAATTCCTGAGAGGAAAAAGAACTGACAGCTAAAAAGAGACTGATAATTTAAATTTCAAATAATTTGAAGTACAACTAAATTTCAAAAAGGGAAAAACTATTTAAAAAGTATACGTTTCTCTTTTCATTTCATATTCACTTGAGAAAACACAGTGTTTTACTGTCTTTAGGGCTTTGTAGCTATGATATTTGTTGATTTCACAAATTAATCTTATTACAAGTTAGCCTAAATCTGTTACTTGGTCTTGAGTATAGAAATGTTTCCTGGTCACTGTAATAGACTAACACATTTTCACAAGCATAAACAGAGGTCTTTTTCCTTCACATTTTGACAATTCTGAAATTATAAGGGAATCTGCAATTAATGCTCAGAGAAACTCTGTAGCTACCAGTCAGAAGACTACATTATGATTTCAGATCATTGTCATTATGTGTAGATAAGCAAACTTAGCAGTTCTTAAATGGTCCAATCACCTAATTATCAACTTCATTGAATTATTTTTATTAGAAGCATCACAAATGACCCGATTTAAGCCAGGCTTCCTGTTTTAACTTAAAATGTCTTCAGATGTATTATAGTGAAATTCAATACCAGACACAAAATTGCTTGACACATGCTAGACATATAAATAAAGGCAATTAGATAAACTCTAATTTAAAATAACTAGAAGAGATAGGTTAACTATTATTTTGGTTTGTTTGGTTTGCAAGTGATAGAAATCATTATTAAACCAAAATCATTAGATATCTTGCAGAGCTAAGTTTGGGAAAATCAGGGATACTGTTCAATCAGATATTTAAACATTTGAGAGCATCCATTTCCTTGTCTCCTTTCTGCTTTTCTGTGTATCTGATTTATTGTTCCTTTTCACATTGATTTCCCTTATTCCTCAATCTACTTTGATAAAAATATAAATATGGATATCTTTTGTTTTACCAGGAGAAAGAGAGAGTTTCAAAACACGATTTAAAGCTTAAAATCTTTAAGGATCTCTCTAACCTATTTTACGACAAGTGTCGAACCCTAGATCAATCAACCATGACAAACGCAAGAGAAATGTGATTAGCCTGGCTGAAATCAGGCACCATTCTAAAACTAATCAACTGTGGTGGCAGTAGGTTGACATAGTAAACGTGACCATTCTTAGGCAATGCTTATCATTGGAGGGAGCAGTCATAACAAGAGTTAGAATGAATAGATAGCTAATCCCATAAGTTTAAATGTATCCTGTACTTGCCATATACCTCAAAATCATAACTGCCAACCTTAAAAATACTAATCATTACCAATCTCATGATTATTGTGATTACTATTATGGTTTATACAGTGCAACAACATGCCACCAGCATAAACTGAGTAATCCCTAAGGGTTTAAAAATATTTAGAAAAATTTTCAGATTGTGAAAATGATAAGGATTAGGCACAAAGTTATACTGAGGTACTAAGGGAAAAATAGCGTGTAATTTTGTGGATTAATGACTGCTGTTATTGACTTCCAAAACAGCATAGCAGAGAGGGCATAATTAAACCTAACTCCAGAGTTGATGCACAGGCTCTAAAAACAAATTTGTGAATATAAACCTGTGCTAAAACAAAATGAAAGTATAGGTTTTACAAGAGGCAGAAATTTAGGTTTGTGCATAAAAGGAATATGGAATCAGGAAAACAAAGTGTTCATCTGGTCAGTTACCATGCTCCTGTGAGACCAGGTAGGGAGCTGCCTTCCTAGATGTTAGAGCAGAAGTAACACTGACTCAAGGCAAGTGCTGATAATGCCATATGTGTTCTACATATAAAATTTAATAACGATCATCAAGTGGGCCAGAAAGAAAATGTCATCACTTTTTTAAAGTGAAACATAATTTAAAAAAAATGAAAATAACATTTAAAAAATACTTCAGAACAATTATGGGGACTAAAAATCAGTCTTATAGCTCATGGTAGGTACTAATTGCATTCAGAAAATTAAAAAAATCTGCATAACTATGGATAGAGTAGACAATTTTTTATGAGAACATTATAAATAATTTTATAAAATAAATTGGAACATACAAATAAAATAATCTTTTCTATAAAATTATAAATGTAAGAAAATTTATCTAAGACAAATGGAAATTTTACTAAAATAATTATAACTAAAGACATTGAACTGTATAATAAATGACAACATCCTAAATGGACACCAGACCCAGGCTGATCTAGAGATGAACTATGGCAAAACTTCAAGGAATATGTACTTTAGGAAAAGATAGTGATAAGAATGATATTAAAAGACAATCTTATGATTGCAAAATGAGGCAGACATCCTAAATAATATAGCAAATATAGGATATAATAATATATAGGATGTTAAAGGATAATATTTTGTGACTAAGATAAGCCCCATGTAGTCAGGTATATCAGCATTAAAAAAACTGTAATTGTAATTTACTAAGTTAATATATTAAAGGAGAAAATACATATGATCAACTTTATAGATGGTAAAAATTGACAAAATTCATTACCAGTTCATCACATTAATCACTGTGAATGGAAAATAAATGTGAACTTCCTTAAATTGATTAAAAAAAGCATTATAAGCATTACACATAAAGAATGCCTATTCTCAGCTCTGTTTTTATATTGTACTTGTGTTCTTAGCTAATGCAAAGAGACAAGAAAAAGAAATGAGAGATATAAAGATTTAAAAGGGAGAATCAAGTTCATTAGGCTCAGCAAACTAGTGTAGTAGTTAAAAATAATCGCTTAAGTCTGGAGCATGGACGCCAGGTTTCAAACGTCATCTTTTCCATTTACTACCAGATAACTTCAAACAAGTTATTTAACATCTCCCTGCCTTGAAGTCTTCATCTGCAAAATAGGGGTAATAATAATATTAGCATCTACCTTGTGAGGTTCTTATGAGTGATGAACGAGTTGGTTTACAGCAAGAGACTAACACAATTTCTCACTGGTAAGTGCTATGGAAGTTCTTAGTTATATTGTCTAGTTGTTCAAGCTAACAAATCGGAAGCTACTCTTGACTTCTTTCTTCCATACTCTACTACATTTCATTAATAGATACACAATTAAACCACTTCTCACCACCTTCACCGTCACCACCCTGATCCAGGATAGCGTAACTAATCACCAGTATCAATTCCATAGCCTCCTTACTGGTTTCTCTCCTTTGACTCTTGTGCTTCTTTATTTTATTCTCAACAAAAAAGTCAGTTATTCTTTTAAAAGATAAATTAGCTCAAAATATCCTTTGATTTATTTAGACCAAATTCCAGATCCTTAAATTTTCTAAGAATTTCTTTTATAATATGGACAACAATTTCTTCTCTGACCTCATCTCCTTTGTCTCTCTCCTTCCTGTAATCCACTGCAGGCTCTAAAGAAACTTGCTATTCTTCAGACAAGCCAAGCATTTTTCTGCTTCAGAGGCTTTACACTTGCTGCTCCTTCTTTCTAGAAATTTTGTCCTTCAGATGCCTGCATAGTTCAATTTCTCACTTCAGTTCCTTGCTCAAATATCATTAAAGATTTCCCTCATTACTCTATATAAAATCGCAATCCCAAGCCCTCATCTGCACTTTCTTTCTTTACCGTACCCAGCTATATTTTTCTCCACAGCAGTTAAAACTATACAACATGTTATGTCTTTCCTTGATTGTTTCTTTATTACCTGTGTTTTCCTTGTTAGAACAAGCTCTGTGAGTTGAAGGTTTTTGCTTATTTGTTTTGCTTTTGCTTTTTGTTTTGATTCCCACAGTTATAGTTCCACCACCTTAAAAAGTGCCTAACACGCAGCAGGCACTCAGTAAATATTTGTTTAGTAAGTGAAGGAGTGAATGACTATTTAAGTGAAATCAAAATATAAACTAGCAATAAAACAAACAAAATATATAAAGCATTATAAATAAAACTGTGACTTTATTGATAAGATTTTTAAAGAGCTGCAAGGTTGAAGAGGTATATGATATTCATTATATTGTAAATACTTTAAATCTCACTAACATATAAATTCAGTTCCAGTCCAATCAAAATTTCAAAGAGATTATTAATGAGCCAAAACACTGATTGTGAAAGTTATACAAAAGTTTAATGCACAATTCTAGAAAGGAGAAAAAATTACAGAAATAAGGGTAGGAAATTATCATACCAAATATCAAAATATATTGAAATGTATAGCAATTTAAACAGCATGATTTGGCAGAGAGAAAGACATAGATCAAAATCCTGAAAGAGGTTCATGGACTTGTGTAGATGTGGTAGTTTAAAAGAGGTACACAAAAGATAGGCTTGTTCATAAATAGTATTGTGAAAATAAAATTCCAATCTCAAAACGTACAGGCAAAAAAATTCAGATGGTTCAAAATCACATTGTAAAACAAGTTTTAAAATTATTACAAAAATATAAAAGAGTATTAAAAAATTCTAGTAGGAAACTCTGCTTAAGGAAAGAAAAAGCATACAAAAAAGTGTTGATGAATTTCAAAGCATCAAAATTAAAATTTTCTTCAAATGCTCTTTATATCAAAATATATTATAAAAAAAATAAAGACAAATGACAAACCAAAAGCCAATATTTGCAGAATTTATAACAGGCAGTTATCCTATAGAAAGCCACAGGTATATTTAAATAAAACTATGAACATAAAGTATACAAATCAAAACCACAATGAAGTATCACCTCACACCAGTCAGAATGGCCATCATTTAAAAGTCTACAAATAAGGAATGCTGAAGAAGGTGTGAAGAAAAAGCAACCCTTCTACACTATTGGTGGGACAGCAAATTGGTGCAGCTATTATGGGGGATGGTATGGATGTTCCTTAAAACACTAAACAGAGTTACCGTATGATCCAGCAATTCCACTCCTGGGCATATATTTGGAGAAAACTGTAATTTGAAAAAACATGCACCCCATTGTTCATAGCAGCACTATTTATAATAGTCAAGACACAGAATCAACCTAAATGTCCATCAACAGGTGAATGGATAAAGAAGATGTGGTATAAATACACAATGGAATATTACTCAGCCATAAAAAGAATGAAATCATGCCACCTGCAGCAACATGGATGAACCTAGAGATTATCATATCAAGTGAAGTCAGACAAAGAAAGAGAACTATCATATGATATCACCTATATATGGAATCTACAATGATAAAAAATGAACTTACTCACGAATCAGAAATAGACTCACAGACATATAAAACAAAATTATGGTTACCAAAGGGGAGAAGTGTGGGAGAGGGATAAATTAGGATTTGTGGATTAATTTATACACACCATTATATATAAAATAGGTAAACAACAAGGACCTACTGGGACTATATTCAATATCTTGTAATAACCTATAATGGAAAATAATCTGAAAAAAGAATATATATATATATATGACAATCACTTTACTGTACAACTGAAACTAACACAACAAGTAAATCAATTATACTTCAATAAAAAAAACACGAAGTATAATAACCATCTTTATACTTAATAGACATTATGGACTGAATATTTATACCCTCCGCCCCAATGCATATGCTTAAATTTAATTTGCAGTGTGATGGTATTTGGAGCTGTTGCCTTTAGAAAATGATTAAGTCATGAAGATGTAACTTTTATGAATGACATTAGTGCCCCTATAAAAAGAAGCTAACTTGCTCCTTTCCCAAGTATGAGGATACAAAAAGTCAGTCTTCTGCAATCTGCAAAAGAGCTTCCACCAGAACCAAACCATGCTATCACCCTGATCTCAGATTTCCAGCTAATAAAACAAAATAAATATCTCTTGTTGATTAGCCACTCAGTTTTTGGTATTTTGCTATAGCACCCCAAGCTGACCAACCCAACAGAACAATGGTTAAAGGTATAAAAGGCAGTTCAGAGAACAGAAATCCGAATCCAAATGCTCAGTAAACATACATTAGATGTGTGAGAATTTGATCAACTTTATTCATACTGAAAAAAAAATGTTATATTAGCAAGAAAGGAAGAGTTGGCATTATCAAGTGTTGGTAAGACTTTGTGGGGAGTTTTTTACAGAAGGTGAACATATAAATTTAAACATCCACTTCAGTTGGCAATTTGACTGCCTCTCTTTGACTCTGTCCACAAAGCACTCGTAGCCATGATATGTAAGTCAATACAACCATGAATATGATGTTTGTAATAGCAAAAAACAGAAAACCACATAACTTGCCATCACATAGGAGACAGACAAATAAAATGTATTATAACTAAACAACATTTAAATACAGTAAACTACATCTATATTCATCAAGTTGGAGATAATATCAGAAAGAAATTAAAAGCACATACATATCCATCTATACACATGCTATTTCAGTGACATATGCATGATTTCAACTGTCTTTAAAAAGGTCATCATGTAAAACAGGTATTTATTTTAAGTGTATGTAGTATTATAGTCTTTTTTAACTTGGGAGTTTACAAATCAAATAATAATTACCTGTGGAGAAAACAATAACTGAGGTTTGTCCAAATTTAGTGTATTTTATTATGATCTAAATTTGTTAAAGCCATTGAATTAATGTATGACAAATTAATTTCTGTGCTTAAAATTAGTTTTCAAATCAGTGATGTGTGGTAGGTTAATAAAAAACAGAGATATATTTTAATGTTTAATGTAGTGCTCCTCTTTTTCCTCCCAAAGTGTTATTAAATTAATGGTGTGTTTTACTTAGAGTCCATGACATTTAAAATCAATGAAATAAGAGATCTGCACTTTGAAACCGGTATAGAGCAAAATAGGAGGAATTACATCAGAAGCCTCCAAAGAAAAATTGGAGTAATCATGCTATTTATGGAGCAGGGTTGTTAATTGTCCTACCACCAGTATATATACTAATGTTACAGCTTACGGAAATCTTCACTTTAAAGTCAGCATGCAAATCTAATACACTGTTCAGACTGATTTCAGAAAAATTCCTTATAAGAGCAATACATTCGAAATAAGCATATTTTCTCTTCATTAAGCCCAGTGCTACACTGTATTTTCTCAGTACTGGAACTTATGGCTCTTTTCCATTTTATTTTAATTTTTTTCCCTCTCAGCGTAAGAGACTAGTAAAAAGAAAAAAATAATCATTTAAGCGCTAGAATCTCTCTCACTCCACTCAGGTGTTAACGTTCAGAGAGGTCTAGGAAATGAAGTTGATGCAAGAAACCAAAGATTCTAATCTTGTGAGCATGCTTTCACTGAACGAAATTAGGTGATTTAAATTCTCATTTTGTTTTATTTTTCTTTGTTGCATTGTCGATTTGTGTTTGCTGAGACCAAATGTACTTATGGTGAAAAACTATTCAGAGCCCAGATACTGAGAAACTTAAAGGAAGACTGTGTACTCATAAGAGAAGCTTATCACCTAGCTGAGAAGGTAATATGCCTGAAACAGCACAGATCTGCCCAAATGATATTTTAATGTTGCATATTCCCCAAGGGGAACCAAAGTCTGTAGACACACACGTGAGTAATCTGGGGAGTACTGAGGAGGGAGCAAATCTTAATTTGGGGGATCTACTGGATATAGGCCTCCAAGTCACTATCCTACCTATACCATTAGTGACAGAGTGCCTGAACTCAACAAATAGGGTTTCAGGAAGATGTGTGGGAAGAGAAGCCAATGTGAACTTTATGTAGCACTTGGTTTTACTCACTATAATATTGTTGTTACTTCCACTGCTGAAAATATGTTTGGTGGGGATGTTTTACATGTCTGTATTACAAATGTTCGTAAGTGACATAAAGTTTTAGATTATCTAGAAATAACCACATATTTTAAAAAGTGCTGGTAACTTTGGGATGTCACAACCCTAAAAACTCTTTTGAGTGTTGAGGGGTCACAACTGCACATTAGATTTGTGACACTTCCCAAGCTGATGTCATTGTACATGGTGAGGGAGGTCAAAGAGCAAGGAGTATTGCCTCTGCTTACTTCTGGCAGAACCAAGGTAGAGTGTGTGTACTTACTAACACATTCTCCTGTACCTGGGTTAATGCCTCAGGCCAAGTGAAAAGATCAATACAAAAAATTAAGTAAAATAATCAACAGACTTTCTAAGATAAACTCTGATGATTTCTGGGATTTGGAGAACTAATTGGGTCAAGGTCCCTTCGGGGCATAATTGAGGACAATACTGCACACGTTGGTCTCTTACTGCTGCCCAAAGGCATTTTCATAGTACCTTCATTGAAAACAGGTGGATTTGGTCGCAGCCACTGTTGCAGAGTGACAGAATGAAGTGCTCAGGGATAATCTGGACAGTCATCAAGTTGAGGTATAAACAAGGGGTGGATATAGTTGAGGAACAATATTCCATCTGTCTCTCATGTTTCTTCATATCTATGAGCAAGGCACTTACTATATTTTTGTTCTACATTGTCTTTTCAAAGTTATTTGTGTAACAATTAGCCTTGGAGGATGTAGTGTTTCCCCTTACAGCAAAGGGTATATTTGCTTTACTGTCTACTATAACAACAACAACAAAAAAGTTTACCTCTGGGTAAAAGAAATAAAATAAAATAAGTTAATATAAAAGGTTTGCATAAAAGTAATTATAAAATATTTGAGTTTCTAATCTCAGAGTTCTGGGAACTGGTGCATAAAATTATTGAAACTGTGATAACTGCAGTTGCTATGAGAAATAAACTGTCCTTTGTCTCTGACCTAAGGTTCTTGTTCTATCAGAATCCATGAAACTGTGGCAAGCTAATGTGTTAGGTATCAGTAGGATAAATTTTGAGATATTTCACATTTTATGACATTCTTTCCTGTGCACATCATAGCTTCATCACCTCTTTGTTTTTCCTGTTGTTGTTGTTGTTTAATGTCATCTTTTTGCTGAGGCTATAGTCACCGTATCTAAAGTTACTCCCTCTCACACCCACAGTTCCCATGCCACTTCTTTGATTTTCTTACCTCAGCCTCAGTATCTAGCAATCTACTGTATTTTACTTATTCATGTAGTTTATTATATCTCAACCAAAGAGAATATATGCTCCCTGAAGGACTTTGTTGACCTCATTGCTGAACCGACGGTATCTAGAACTGTGGCTGAAACATAGGAGGAACCCAATAACACTCTTTGAATGATGAATAAGGTGGCCTGGCAAGAACTATTAAGGATGGTAAGGAGAACAGGGGAATATATTTGGAAGCCATGGGACATAAAATGTGCAAGATAAATATATATCGAATTTTAAGTCTTTGAATACCAACAGAGAACTGTAAATTCCTCATGTAATTCACTGTTTTTGAGATCAGAACCACCTTTCATGGTTTTACCACTCTAGACAACCCAGAATAATCTAGTTGTTACCCTTCCACATCACTTTGGACAAAAGACCCATAGATCTTGTTAATTTTATGACAAATATCTCTAGTATTATACTCTACTCTCTAAGATTTTGGGTAGAGCTTTATTTTCCTTGATTTTTATTATTATTTTATTGTTTATTTATTTCCTATTTTCATTGGTTAATGAAATAGTCTCCTAAGTGATTGTTGTGACAATAGGACTTGGCCCTAAATACAACTTTCAGTACTATCCTTTTCATGTCATTTCTTTCCCTATTTCATGAATTTAGCACAGAATTATCAAGATACCCATAGCTTTTCATGATTTGACTCACAGTTAATCTCCAGTCTCATATTTAATTATTCTTCTCTAACTATGTTTTGCATTCACCAACATATTTAACATATTCAAGCATATTGATTATTCAAGTCTCTTTATGGCTTTTCTTATTTTAATGGTTCTCCCCTCTTCACCCTCTTGGTTTGCTATCACCTATTTATACTTCAAATCTCACCTTGAATGTATTTTTCTTTAGAAAGCTGTGTTGAATATCTCCTTCACTCATCCAAAAATACATGTGACCCAATGTCCCCAAGAACCGTATACTTAAATCCTACGTTGAAATCATTAACTTAAACTGAAATTGTCTCTTATTCTTTCACACTAGCGTGTTAGAACAGAAGACCTCTGAAGAGACAGGGCTACATTATTTTTGTTATTTTTTAAGTGCACCTGTGATTCCTGTACCAGTACCCAGCTCGTAGAAGTAACCAAATGCAAATAAAGTTACATTTACTGGTGTAAGGTAGTATGTATAAAATTATAATTAATGTTAAATATGTTCATAGTTGAAGTCCAACTAAAGTGAGTTTTGATTTTGTTTTGCTGAGTTTTGTGCAAAATATCAAATGACAATATCTCAGTATGCATTTAGTAATGTGTAAAATATGCATCGGCTGAGAAGTCATTATAAATCTGTGGATTAAATCATCAAAATAAATGAGATTTCTGTGGAAACACAAACTGTGCTCAGTGTACTCATTCCCTCTTCTTAGTTTTGATTTCGTCGTAAAATGTATCACTGCCTGAAACTGTCCTATTAGTCTGTTTTCTTCTATCACAAGAATGTATAGTTCAAGAGACCAAAGGTCTATCTAGATCACTGTTAGAATTAGGGCTGTCACCTAGAAGACACTGAATAACCATAATTATTTTTCCAATTGCTTTATCTTGCCCCAAGAATAATTTGAGTTTATTCATGATATCAATAACCATAGAGAGGTCTGATATTAATTACCAAGATTTCTAAGAATTCAGCAAGCTTCTTTCTTCTGTCTTTTAAGGATAAGACAAACTTTAAATGGTTAGTAGGCATGTTATTATTCTGAAAATTTAGATTAAAACCTTTTTTAAAAACATGCCATTTATAGCCTTCTTAGAACTCTTTGAAAAAAGTTAAGCATATATTTTGTTCTTCTAAATGGCACATAACAAGTTTTTGTACCCCCTCTACCCCAGTGGAGCCCCAATAATTCTAAATAGGAATTACCTGAAAAGTCAAAGAATTAGGCACTGGTAATGGAAAGACTGAGGAACTTGCAGGATGAAAACTCGAAGTTGTAACAATAAGCTAACTGACACAGCCTCTTCTGACAACACTTAATTTACTTACACTTCCTTCATACATGCTGAATGGGAGGGATTTATTGGTAGCAATGTGCTTTCAAATGTTTACCAACAAGCTCACTATGGAAGAAAAACCAAACAAACTTAACTTGTACCACTTAGCAATTTCCATGGCGAAAATGCTTTCATCATGGTTGATTTCAAGCTACTGATGTGTGAGTGGTTAACAAAATTCCTGAAAATTGGTTAGTTTTCCTGAGTCATTAGGAGATGGCTCTGGAAAACAATAGGATAAGTTTGGTAGGAAGGAACAAAGGAGATTAAGCCTATAAAATTTTGGTAAAAATTTGTGTTTTTGATTCCTGCTTGGCTTGGGATTCATACTCATGTGCCTAGAAAGATGTCCATGTGTGAAACAATTATAAGATTTTGCCATTCAATGATCTCTGTACTTCTCTATCAAAGTTTTCTTAGCACTCCAAAGTGTCATGGTCAAAGAGAAGATGGGTTCTAATAGCTTTAACTATGTAATAGTTAGATAAGTAAATTCTATATTGTTCTTTGTTGACTAAAATTAGATGAAACATCATTTCATGGAAAGAATTAGGAGTTCAGAGTCTTAAATTCTAGTCTTGCTCTGTGAATATGTGATGGTTAAACTTGGCCCATATCACCTGAGCTCTTATAGCTTAGCATTCTTAATATTTGTTAGGTACTTGAATGAGAGTTTTGAACTACATGCTTTCAAAAGTTCATTTACATACAAGTTTACTAACTGCCTGGATACTTCACAGCAACTCAAAACTTTGCTACCTGCTGTGATGATATCATGTAATCTGATAATAATGATCTTTATGCAAATAATGCACTTGAGTAACATCAATAGATTATTTTAATATATGCATAATGCATACATAAGAAGGGACTCCAATGTATTATAAAGAAGTAAGTACAGATTATTTTGTGTTAAGAACAATTTACCTTTAAGATAATTTCCATGAAGAAGATAATATATTCAAATGTATCATATCATTACTTTGTAATATATTTGTTACCATCCATATTAGTCACAGAAATAAACAGAAATAAAAAACAAATAACAAACAAGAACAATTCTACTAATACTTAGAAATTAAGTTCCAATTAATTTTGAATGCATACATGTGAAGGAGTGATGGTACACCAAAAAGATTAATATCCATACTTAAAAATCCTCCTCTTTAAATTAATTAAAGAAATTTTAGGTAGATAAAAAAGAGGCAAAAATTAAGGGCATAATGAGGGCAGCACACTTGATTTTGGCAAGCTTGAATATAAAGCTAGTCTTAGGAAGCCTAAGTCTAATTTATGCTAGTGATGGATGTAACTGAATGTCAATAACTGAAGGTAAAACTGCCTATCAAGAGCAATAAAATAATTGAAGAGCTGCAAATTTCTAAGTCTCCTCACTGAAGAGAAAAAAGAAGTTTACTAAGGGAAGTTCAGTAATCTTTTTTGCTTTATATATTTAAAATTTTAGGGTAGAAAGCTGGTGATGGGGAAGGGGATATTTCTCCCCTACCAGTCTTGAATTCTTTTGGCAGGTCCAATAATTAAATTGACACATGACATTTATAGGAGGAAAAAAAATTATGCATACATGTGGAGGTCTTATAGAATTTGGATCTTCAAAATAACCAAAGTAGGCTGTTGATAAATCATTTTTAGACAAAAAAAATAATTGTTTGTCAAGATTAACAAAACAAATGGCACGATTTTATCCTTTTCATGGCTGAGTAGTGTTCCACAGCTTCTTTATCCAGTCATTCAAACTATTATAACTTAATAAAAAGACAACCCAGTTAAAAATGGGCAAAAGATCTAAACAGACATTTCTCCAAAAAGACATAAACATGGCTAGTAAGTATATGGAAAGATACTCAGCATCACTAGCTATCAGGGGAATGCAACTCAAAACCACCACCACCACAAGATGCCACTTCATAGCTGCTAGGTTGGCTATAATCAGAAAAACAGATAGTAAGTGCTGGTGGGGAAGTGGAAAAACCGGAACTCTCACATGTCACTTGTGGGACTGAAATGGTGCAGCTGGTTTGGAAGAGTTTGGAAGTTCCTCAAAAGGTAAAAATAGAGCTACCATATGACCCAGCAATTCTACTCCTAAGTCATATAACCAAGAGAGTTGAAAACATATGTCCACACAAAAGCTTGACCACAAATGTTCATAGCAGCATTAGCTAAAAAAAATAACCAAAAAAAGCAGAAACAATGCAAATGTCCATCAACTGATAAATGGATAGTGAAGATGTGAGATACCCATGCAATGGAATATTATTCAACCGTAAAAATTCTGGTACATACTACAACATGGATGAGCCTTGCAAACCTTATGCTAAATGAAATGTCAATCACAAAGGATCACATACTGTATGATTCCATTTATGTGAAATGTTCAGAATAGGCAAACTCACAGAGAGAGAAAGATTAGTGGTTGCCTAAGGCTGGGATGGCTGGGAAAAAATAGGGGGATGACTGCTAAAATGTGTAGGGTTTCTTTTTGGAATGAAGAAAATGTTCTAAAATTGATTGTAGTGGTGCATAGCTTTGTGACTATGCCATTGCATTGCAAAAGGAAAAAATGTTAATAGCAACCATTGCAAGACTTGAAAAGGTTGTATTTAATAAATCTCAAGTTTGCATCATTAAAAAAAAAGGATTTAATAAAACAAAAGGGCTTGTGCGTGTTTGGGGTAACAAACCAATGAAAAGTAACAGTTTGTTTATACAGTTTTCTTAACATTGAATTCCCTAACTCTGGTGATAAGGATACTTTCTCTTCTCCTGGCGTCAAGAGGATACCTTCAATTAAGACATTTATTTCTCACTTTCAGAGGGAAAAAGAGGGATTCAGAGTTTCTTTTTAAAACTTTCACCCCCTTCAATTGTTACTCGAGCAACTCTAATTAAAAATAATCAATATTCCACTGTGACACATCTTAGAACTGCCTGTTCTGAGCCCCAACACTACCATTTTTATACCAAACTTATTTAAACAAAAGTTGAATCATAACTTCTTAATAAGATTTGATACCTAATTATAAAGAATAAACAATAACTTTATTTAAATCAAAACATAATATTAAAATGCAATTATACATTTTCATTGGACTGACTACAAATATGAACATAAATAAACCACTTAAGCTTTTTTTTCTTCAGTTTCAAGTAAATGATTAACAGATCCTAACATTATACTTCAGTAAAAGAAACATTATATGGGTTTAGGAGGCAAGAATAAGATCAGTGTTGTGTATATACATGAGAAACATAATAGTAATATTGGGTAACTAATTAGAATGGCTTTTACAGAAAATGTGTATTGTGTATCAACTTGCAATTGGTACATTCTGTGATTTTAGTTGCTGTCAGTTGCTGTGAGAGGTCAAAAGAAGTTCCACAGGCTTGTCAAGTCAGAATAGGCTCCCCCTGCCACACTGTGATTCTTCCATAAATTACATTCCTATCGCCTCCTGAAACTGCTCCATTTTCTCTCTAGGCTGCATTTCTCAGAGAGTGTAGTTCAGATAGTACATCTGGCTCTTTGCCCTGGATGCTGACCAGTTTGCCTCTGTGACATTAACCTGGTGCCTGAGAGTCTGAGTGTCAAGAAGGTTGACTCATTTACAGTTTTCCATTATGTAGCTCTAACATTTTATGTTGTTTCTTAAATAATAGATGCAGCCTAGCTGGCTTAGCCATGGCAGACATGCAGCTCATCTCCTCAGTGGCTGTGGAGCAACGAGCTTCATTGTGGCTTCCCGGATACACAAATATATTTTCCTTTATTTCCTTATTTTTTGTTTAACCATATGTTTCAGAAGAAGGCTGGAAACTCCACAATTAGAAAGAGCACCTCTTCTTTTCTATCCTATAAGGATATGCATATGTGAACAGGAAATTCTTCTATTTTGGTATATTATGAGACAATTTATTAAATCCAGTATATTGCATTATTGTACATAAAATAAAAAGCTATAAAAAGATGAATTATTCTATAAACATAACTGATACTCTTTTTTTTCTGTAGTGTATTAGCAAAGATGTGATTATAGTATGAGGCAGGAGTTTTAACAAAACATGGCAGAAATTTGGATCCAGAGGCTTAGTATATTTCTGTGTGTTTGTATCTGTATCAGATAACTTTAATTAATCCATAAAATCCCCAAATCAACAAAATAACAACAAAATGGAAAATATTTTATGGAAGCAAATAGTCAGTGATTTAGTTTTGTTTTCATTTTGATCATAATAATAACCATGTTTAGACTGCTGAGCTAAGTATGTCTATGCGTATATTCTCTAACTTGAACTTAGTTGAATTAATCCTGAAAACAAGGCATATAAGTGTTAAGAAAAGGCTGATTTGTCTATGGAATATATATAATTGTTATTGGTATAACGGGGGAAAAAGGATTGAGAATTCAAGGACTGTCTTATTTTAAGGCTAACTTTTAAAAATCTCAATACATACTCTCTTGTCCAATCAGGATGGATATGTATATGTAGGAGAAGCGAACACTATATTTCTTTAGCAGAAATATAATAGTGTTGTGTTGATCATGATTTTAAAAATTTCTATAAATAATGTGACATAAGTGGACAGAACAGTAAAGTATTTCTTCTTTAGTAATTCAGCTAGGAGTTGACATATCTCTAAGTATGCTCCCCATTAGTCATTACTTCATGTCACTTTGGAAAATGTGCCTGAATACAAGAAGCTATTTTTCAATAAGACATTCAGCTATCAACACTTATTTTATTGTAATTCAGGTTCCTTTGTCTTTTAAGGAAATTGCTGTTGAATTATAGTCTTAGACCATCTCTAATAGCACAGTTACTAAAACTGACTTTTCATACATATTCATAACTAAAACCATAAAGACCCTTACAGATTTCAAAATGACGCATCAATCAATGCCAAAGATTCTTGCTTAGCAACACAAAAAAGAGAAAGTGTAGCCTAATAATTTCTTTGTAAAACACTTACTGTGCATTTTTATGCAAAACATTATCAAAAAACAATTTTTCTTATGCATATATATAAGTACACACACACACACACACAGCTATCACAATGCTGAGAAACAAGCAAAATGCTCAAAGAAGGAATAATTTATGCAGCAGTCTGCCCTTCAAAGTCAACACTCTTCCAGGCAACTAATAAGAGTTCTGAAGGGAAAAACTAATACAGCCCTAAGCCAGGATATTGTTGAACTTGATTTCGCCCAAAATATTAGGCAGCAATGTAATTATATGGTGTTCCATATTGTCTCATGATCTCTAGATAACACACTTTTCTCACTTATCAACACTAAAACCCAAACCTAATGGAGGAAATTGTAGATTAAAGAGTCTTGTGTTGAAACCCTATGAAAGAAATTTCTCTATACAAAATTGTTTACTTTTCTTTTCCAAACAGAGGCAAAATGAATGAATGCAAAATCCAGCGTAATAGCAACAACAAAGAAATAGCACTACAAAAAAGAGAAATACAGGTGTTTAACAAACCTTCATCTTATTAACAACATTAATGAAATATCTGTTGAAAAAAACCTGACCATCTTATTAAATAACATTTTGAAAGTTCTTAATTTTGATTTTTATATCGTATTATATATACCAGCATGGAAAAAGCTTAAAAGTCACTTTAATAACTTTAAATAATATGAATACTAAACATACTTTTAAATCTTTACGAGTTATTTGCAATAGTTCTTTTCTCTCACAAACTGTGTACATTTTTTTATGGTAGATTTTAAAAGAGGATTATGAATTCTGAAATATTTCATTTCAGAGATAACTGAATAATTTCAAACATTTTTAATAATTCCTCCTTACAACAGCAAGGCATAATGAAAAGTAGGCAATGTATGATGCTAGACAGCAAAATTCCTTCAACTTTGCTCCATCCAAATATCTTTGGTTTGTTTACCTTGCTTTCCTTAATGGTACAGATTTCTTTCCTAGATCAACTAAAGAGATGTTACAAGGCTAATTTTTCTAGCCTGTGTTTTTAATCATAATCCT
Organism: Camelus bactrianus; assembly: GCF_048773025.1. Classification (NCBI taxonomy): domain Eukaryota; kingdom Metazoa; phylum Chordata; class Mammalia; order Artiodactyla; family Camelidae; genus Camelus; species Camelus bactrianus. The sequence goes on from NC_133540.1 coordinate 41,181,908, forward strand.
TTTTAGCTGCTCTGCTAGCCTACAAAAACTTCAAATCTTCCCTTATGTAAAACCAGAAATCAGTTACTACTATTACCACCACCACTACTATCAACAACAACAAACCTGTGCCTCCATTCTACCTTGTCATCTAAGCAGTCCTCTTAGAGCTAGCTCTTTATTTAGGGCTTCCCTCTACCTGGAATGCCTTCCATCCTGCCATCCTTCAAGGTTCTTTCTAAATATAACCTTCTCTCTTATTCTGTCACATGTTCTTTCATGAAGGATATTCAGACTAATCCTGGTGCTCTGCAAATCCATATCCAGATCATTTTTGTCTTGCTGATGCCTCAGATAGAGTCCCAATGTCTACCACATAGAGCAAACAAGCATTGGAACTGGCAAGGGTTTTAGAAATTAGCTCATGTTCATTTTGTAAATAAGAAAATCCAGAGCCTGAAAAATGAAGTGAATTTCTCAAAGTCATGTAGATAATTAGATTGAGCTGAATCAGAACTCATGTTTTCTGACAAGTGCAGGATTTTTTTTCTTCCTGACATCATTTTGCTTTGTTCCCTGTGTTGAATGATCTTAGATCACAGCACAAATTATACCATAATAAACGTTAATTATATCTTATAGAATTAGATGGTACTCAAAACTATATACTAGAGGATGTTCCATGGAGGCAAAGATTCCTTTTCCATGACTTTGTAGACCCTTTATCTTAAACTCAGTTTGCAAACTCTAACGAGATGGTCAATCCATTTTTCTTTGCTGTCATCAACATATCTTTTAATTTCAAATATAGATAAGATTTCCTTCTATTTAAATGTATTTAAAACTGAGTGTTAAATACCTCTGAAAATGTAAAATACTGTGATCAGTAAAGTTATTTCATCATTTTGTCAATAATTATTTTCAATTATTTATTCAAAATTGTTTTGAAGGGATTTTCCATATTTATGTGACATTTGATAACTCATCATTGGAAAAGAGAAATTTCTTGTGGTCTCCAATATAATTTTTTCTCCCATGTTATAGTTAGTTAACTTCCAAAGACATATGAACAATTAGAATGAAAACCTAGGCGCTGGTAGATATAAACTTTGCTAATAATTTTAGGTAGTATCACTTGGTGGTTAAAAAATAATTGTACTATTTATGAGACAAAATTCTATCTATTCAGCAGTATCAGTGTTTACAGACCAAATCCATTTAAAATGTGTATCTATCTGCTGTGATGTATAACCAAATTGTGTACTGCAATGCACAGATGTGCATGTATAGAATTCACATATAAATAAATATCAAATGCTGAGAAGTACCATTAGATGTTTGTTTTCTCCCCCTGGGAAATTTCAACTTAACAGACTCTGTGACAAATATATTCTATGCATATGCCCTTTCTTGGTATACAACATGTAGCAGGTTTAGGTGAAATGAGTGTTGAAAATACAAACATCCCAGAAGAATTATATTCACACCTCAGGGAATCCCTATGGAACTGGGTAAAGGCTGAGATTTGAAAAGAATGATTCATTTTAACTAAGACGTTGTAGTGTTTGAATACAAATCATATTTATAATAGTTTTCAGATTTGTGCCTTTTTAAAAAAATTTAATATTGCAGTTTTAATGTGCAACAGCAAATAATTATGGATATGTTTATATTAACTTGTAAGTGAATAAAATGTAATTTTGCCTTTTGAATTTATTTTATAACTCATCATAGCTCAAAAAACATTCTAGTTTTATTGTGTTCCATTTACTTATTTCTGTATTTGTAACTTGTCCAAACTGTTTATTAAATTTCATATTTTCCATTGTGACAGCCATTGTAAATACTCAAAATTCTTTTGACTAGGGATTTAAAATCATTCTCTCTCTGTCCCATCTGTCCTCTCTATCTGTATACCTATCTGCCTCTCTCACTCCCTCCTTCTAAAGACACATAATGCTCTTTTTTTTCCAGTTGTAAGGAGTAAATGCAGCTGGAGTACTAGGAGTACTAAGGTCATTTTGTGTAATAATTCAAGAGGCCAGTATTATTTCATATTTCCACATTTCTCCAAGGTAACTTGGGCAGAAGTGAGAAAAGAATTCTCCTTAAGAAATGCAAAGACATGAATTATTTACCTATCTACTAATTTAACTGCAGAAACAGAGTATCCTAATTTCTACCTGTCAAGAACTAAAGGGTCTGAAATTTTTTATCCTGCTTACAAGCTAATAAGCTAGTTTGTTACTACTATTCATGGACATTGGGAGAAGACACAAGACTACTGGATGAGAGACAAAGGACTTTATAAGTCACAGCCAGAGCAGTAGCTGGAGCTTCATGGAGGTCTGTGTTGGTCCCACCTGTCCCCCAAGTTCCACAGAGGTGATGCAAAGGGCCCATCAAGGATGCTTACAGATGCAATAAGCTGTGTTAAAGGAGACATGTGAGCTTGCTTTTTTCCTTAAGTGGAAACAAGTCTGCTCTCTGTCCGGGTTGTGCTTGGGAAGTGGGGATTTACTTAATCTCTCTTTTACTTGCTGTAAACTCAGCTATGAGAAATGCTCTGGGTAAAGGTAATCAGGCTCTTGCATTCTTGCTATGTCAGTAAAGATGTAAAGGGGTGTTCAAGGTCCATGGCAGTTGCCTCTCTGAGCCCTTCCTTACTAATTTCTGTTAGATTTTAATAAAATTTAAAATCTATAAATTCTTAAAATTCATAATAATGAAACTCAAGATAAATTCAGGTCTTTTAACCTGCATGAAACAGGTTAAGAAACTTTAAGGAACATGGAACTCAAACCACTCTAGAAATGATTCACTGTTATTGAGGTATTAAGAATTAGCTATAATTTTTTTTGCCTAAGTAAGAAGAGGAAAATGCAAATAAAGACCCAGGAGGTCATTGTCAGGAAGAGATTTGTTGGCACCATTCTGAACTCAAAGAAATGTTTCCAGTATGCCTTGTACATACCAACACATAATGCTGTAGGCTATATAGTCAGAAGATGATTAAAGCTACTGTTTGTTAAGTAGTTTTTTAAATGGTTTTTAAAATATGAGGTATAAATAAATACTTTAATGTGCTTATCTTTTAGAAAGGTGAGAGAGTAAAGATATTTGTCTTTGTAATAGTCTATTATTGCAGTCTAATTCATTAGAAATATGTGTGTGTGCAAATGTATCTTTTCCAAAGAAATACTGTTTTTATTCTCTTACCGAAGAGTTTAAACAGCTTAACATTACCTTAAGGCATCACTATTTTTTTTATGCCGTTTTCTAACAAAACACTAAAGCAGAGAAAATTAACTTTATTCAACACTTCTGTCTTTAAAAGGATAATGATTTCATCTAGTTAAAGCTGTCTTAGGCTTCTTAGTTTATTTCAGGGAAGAAATTGCCTGCTCACTCACGATAAGATAATTTGTCACCTCGGAAATTAAATTACCCACCCTGTTTACCTGAGGATTCGTGCTGTATAATACCTGTTTGTTCTATTACTACCTTTATATCAGAATGTACTCAGTTCTACAAGAACACGTGTTATATAATCAAAGATTGTAAGAGAAACTTAAATAGAACACAAGTCCTGCTCCATAATCTAAATTGTACTTGATAGATATACGATAAGAGTTTAATAAATCTCAAAGAAGTATCCATCTGATGTTAGGATCCCCTATGCATTAACATGTCTCTAAGAGAAAAAAAAAATAGTTTATTCTACAATATGTTGACTAGACTCTAGTTTAAAATACATAACATTTCCTAAATTTTTATTTTTGGATTTTTGTAACATTAAATAAATAGAGCAATAGGAATTGTTTTATTGAATGGACATATTGGAGATCTAGCTGTAAATACCTCCAATTTTTAAAACAATGCTTCATGTCTCTCTCTGAAGTTTTATAAAATGTTGAAAACCTTAATTATCCTCCATTTCCTTACAATTTAGAAATTTAGATATTAAAATGCTTATAATTGCTTGCTTTTTAAATTTCATTTTGGAAGGCATGATAAACATCTTTTATAGATGGTATGGTTCTCAAAATTTGCTGCAGAAATAGATTTACAGAAAATAGCTTTTTAACTAAAAGTGTTTTTTAATAGAAATAGTTGAAGATGTTTAATGGGCTAAATAAGCAGGAAGTTTAGCAAATAAGGAGTTAAGAGAGTTATTTTACCCCTTTTCTATGGGTAACAATGTTTTATGGAATATGTAGAGAATATCTCTTTGTGATAGTCAGGAAATGTGTAACTGACTAAAGGATTAAGAGTTAACTCTGTTTTTGATATGATGATGTTCTAGGGAAAACTATTCCTCAAAAATTCATTTGTCAAAATCCTAACCTCTAATACCTAACAATGCAACAATATTTGGAATTAAGGTTATTGCAGACGTAATTATCTAATATAAAGTCATACTAGAGTAGGGTGGGTAACTAATCCAACATGACATATGCCCTTCTAAAAAGGAGAAACTTAGACACAGATACACACACAGGAAGAACACTGTGTGATGTGCCTAACAAGTCAAAAAGTGTCAAAGATTGCCAACAAACCACCAGAAACTAGGCGAGAAGCATGGAACAGATACTCCCTCATAGCCCTCAGAAGGAACAAATCCTGCCAACACTTTGACCTTGGACTTTGAACCTCTGGAACCATGTGACGATAAGTTTCTATTGATAAAGTGACCTAGTTTGTGATACTTTGTTACAGCAGTCTCCCTAGGTAGTAAGTAGTAATCGCTTCCTCTTTGGGGAAAAAATATAATGTCATATTTGTATATCATTTTCTAGGTTACATGGTGCTTCCCATATGTTTCTACACCTGATCTCACCTCGGAATGATATTTTGATGTGTTTAGACCAGGTATGCGTATCCTGATTCCACACATAATGATACTGTTACTCTAACAATTTAGGAGGACTGCCGATGTAACAGACCTAATAGAAAGTGCAGGGAGGACTTGAAACTAGGTTGTCAACCCAAATTCTATGCTATTTCTTAAATCAAACAGGTAACATAGTTTTTTAGTATAACTGTTATTTATGTGATTTTTTTTCTACCTACATCAGAGAAAACCTCCCATCATATAACAAGTGTTCCCCCTAAGGTAACTGATGGTATAGAATAAGGTAACCTGGATATCTAATCATCTTGGCAACTATTTTTCTCCATTTACGTCAAAACCTGGCATTCTAGTTATGATTAATTTTCAATATATCCCATATTCTGGGAAAGGAAAAAGTAAAGAACAAGGTGGTCTGAGTGACTACTCCTCAGCTGTTATATTTTACTTCCTTATCAATGTAGTAGAAAATGCTTAAACAACAAACATGGATTTTGTGCTAAGAGAAAACTGCTCTTGACAGCCTGGAAAATCAGTCCTCAGAAATACAAGGATGAGAAAATCCTCTTGTTTGTGGAAAATTCAGAAAAGGAAAGACTCCTTATGAAGATCAGCCTTGGTAGATGACTGAACTTTCCTCGTGATCACTCTCTGCTTATTCTGTTCCTTTTCCCCCCAAATAACTACAAAGTCTCCTGTATAATTATTTCTATATACATGATTTTAAAATGTTCTACATGCAGAAATTCCAAGAATCCATCTGGCAGTTTTCATGATTATGTAAAGAGAGGCGAAAGGAAGAAATTCTTTTAGAAATAGGGAGTGTGGAGATGTTAAATAAGATGGTACCTGGAAAATGTCCATTGGGTTTAACAACATGGTAATCACTGATAAACAAGAGTGTACATGGCAATTGTAGCTAGAAGAGGACTTTCAATTACTTTTACTGATACCGTATCTTGAACGAATGCAGTTATAGCAGTTTTCTTACAAATTGAATATAACTATTCCAAGTGTCTTTAAAAGTATATAATATATGAAAGGGCTTCATATTTTGTATCTAGACTGTGATCTAGAAGACAACCTGCTTAACCTTTTCCCTATCCTAATCCTGACTTCCACAATTAAGTTTATTAAAAAGGAACAATAAGCCTCTGAAAAGTTAAATATTGGCTTCAAGGCGACACACAATTAACTCAGATCACTGTATATAATAGAATGCTACATTTTCATGATTAAAACCGACCAACTTGTTTAAATGCTTTTGTTTCTTTGTTGAGCTAAACTTAATGGTATGATAAATTTTCATGAACTACCGTCTCTAAGACACTTTGTCAACAATGATTCTCAAGGTCTTTTTGGCAAGGTTAGGTAGCTGATGTTATTTTAAGGAAAAAAAAAAAAAACACTTTGGAAACCTTTGAAGGTTACTTTTAGAAAATGGAAAACTATCTTGCAGACCATATTTATTTTCTTTTCTCTTAACTTTCAGAGACTTTTGAGCCTATTTCCAGCTCGAGGTTTTTGTTTGTTTGTTTGTTTTGCCTTTTATTCCATTCAGGTGCATTGAAGCATTTATTCCAGACAAATAATCTTATTACTTAAGTTTACTTTTTAACATTTTAAATTTCTTATTCTCCAAAATATTATTTATAAACACTTGTATGTCTTTCTAAAAACAGGTGTAGTAACCATCTTAAATGAAATTTAACAGGTATATCTACTTTTTGGATTCCATGTCTGTCTGTTCTTCTCTGGAAACAAAGGCAGTTCCTTTTGAATCTAAAAATTTAAGTATAATTTTTTATTTTACCTACAATGGAATATAAAATCTGACTCCTGCTATTTATTGGCTTGATATTTTTTCTGATTTAATTCATTAATTTAAAGTATGCTTTTCTAAAATTTTTCAACAATATCAGTATTTCAAAGGCTTGAAAATAAACTTGACTGAAAATGTATGTTTTTTTAGTTCACTAGTTAATACTTTTTTCAAATGTCTTATAAATAATTATTAACATTATTATATATCTTTAAAAATTTCAAAATACTTCTAAATTTCCCCAATTCATGAATATAAATATTAATGAAAAGGTGTATAGGTTGTTACCCTTCTGTATGCCTTTGTGTCTGCTTATGTCTATTATACTGGGATACCCTGCAATTAGGGTTTTTATATCTTTGAAGAATTCTGGCATGATGTTTGTCTAAAAATTAATCACTTGCATGGAATCCTTAGCAAATGTGAAGTTTACTTCTGGAGAGCTTTACAGTATCTGTTCACTATATTTTATTTAATTTGTAAAAAACAAAAAATCCTAATCATATAGGTCCCTAAAGTATTATAAACTGTGTGCTACTTTTTGAAGATAAACAAAATCTTGGTTTTTAGCTTATTTGCCTTAAAATATTTTTCTAAAAACACACTTTGAGATGATTGATTACAGAAATTTAGTGCATATATACGAAGTATGAAATTTAACATCATATTTTTCATTTTCAAAAAATAAAATGTTTTTAATATCTTGACATGAATAATTATTTGGAAGCAGGAGAGACGTCTAGTTTTATGTGTTCAAACTAAGATTCCTTTGCTAATGGAGTTTTATCATGTCTTACTAAAGTTTCATTTTTAATTTTATTTCAACGGGATTTAAAAAAAAAAGTCCTACCAAATCTCTCCAAAGAACAAGTTTTTCTGGAAAGAATAAATAGCAAAAAGCTACTGCTTTCAAAGTAAAAATAACATAAGGTTATAATTACATTCTATTATAATGAGCTTTTCTTTTAACTCTACAGGTTAAATGTGAGTAATGAGTAGTTTAAAAAATAGCAAGAAAACAATTTAGCTATTTATTCTGTGCTTATAAATACTAAACAAACATAAAATTCATTAATTATATGATAGAATTTAAAGAATGAAAGCCCAAAATCTTCAGACATTTTCCAAACATTTTTACAATCCTTACATTCATTTTAATAACCATACTTTCTTCTATACATTAGCTAACTCTCAGAAAGATATAATATAGATTCTATGTAGATTTCAGGATTTAATTTTAGTACCAACTCACTAACTCTTACTGCTCTGACGTGTCATTTTTCATGTATAATTTATCAAAATTTAATTTTTTCATTTTTAAGTTTCTATATTACAATATAAACTCAAAATTGGTTAAAGACCTATACGTAAGACCAGATACTATAAAACTCATAGAGGAAAACATAGGCATAATGTTCTATGACATGTATTGCAGTAATATTTTGAATCTGTCTCCTAAAGTAAAGAAAATAAAAGCAAAAATAAATGAATGGGACCCAATTAAACTTAAAAGCTTTTGCACAGCAAAGGAAATTATAAGCAAAACAAAATGATAACCTATGGAATGGGAGAAAACATTTGCAAATGTTATAACCAATAAGGGAGTAATATCCAAAATATATAAGCAGGTCATACAACTCAACATCAAAAAACAAACAACCCAATTAAAAAGTGGGCAGAAGAACTGAATAGGCATTTTCCAAAAAGGACAAGGAAATGGCCATCAAACAACATCACTAATCAATAGGGAAATGCAAATCAGAACCACAATGAGGTACCATTGTCAGATGGCAATCATCAAAAAGAACACAAATAACAAATGTTGGCGAGGATGAGGAGAAAGGGAACCCTCGTACACTATTGGTGGGAATGTAAATTAGTGCAGCCGCTGTCAAAAAACTAAAAATAGAACTACTATATGACCCAGCTATTTCCACTTCTGGGTATATATCCAAAGAAAACCAAAAACACTAACTATAAAAGATACATGCATCCCAATGTTCATAGTAGCATTATTTATAATTGCCAAGATATGGAAGCAACCTAAGTGTCCATTAACAGATGAATGAACAGGGAAGATGTGGTATTTTTATATATATATTTATTTATTTATATTTATATTTATACATAATGGAATACTACTCAGCCATAAAAAAGAACGATATTTTATCATCTGCAGCAACATGGATGGACTTGGAGGGCATTGTGCAAGTAAAATAAATCAGACAGAAAAAGTCAAATATTGTATGATTATCACTTATATATGGAATCTAAAAAATAAAACAAACTAGCATATATAACAACAAAGAAGCAGACTCACAGATACAGGGAACAAACTAATGGTTACCAGTGGGGTGGAGGAGTGGAAGGTACAAACTATTGAGTGTAAAATAGACTCAAGGATATATTGTACTATATGGAGAATATAGCCAATATTCTGTTATAACTGTAAATGGAAAGAAACCTTTAAATTATATAAAAAGTTTTAAAAATTAAAAAAAAAAAAAGAAACCAATCACAAAGATCTTATACTGTATGGTTACATTTAAATGAAATGTCCAGAACAGGCAAATCTATACAGACAGAAAGTAGATTAGTGCTTGTCTAGGGCTGAGAGGATGGGGGATGACTGCTGAAAGGGAAGGGGTTTCTTTCTGGGGTGATAAAAGTATTCTAAAATGGGCTGTGATGGTTTTACAACTCTTTGAATGTACCACAAGTATCATTATATTGTATACTTTAAATAGGTGAATCATATGGTATGTGAATTATATCTCAATAAAGCTGTTAGCAAATATGTACATATGTTTTAATGCTATTGATATCAAAATTAAATAACTAAAACCACACACTTAAACCTCGTTCAGTATTACTAAAAATAATAAATAGATGCTATTTAATTGTATCACAATTTTTGTTTTAAGCAACTTTTATGCTTATCCCTTTGTAATGAACATTAGTTGAACTAGTCCCTGAAAGTGCAATCTAACTTACATGTTATTAATAATAAAAACATTATTTTATTATTTCAAAGTATTTATAGAAACTGAAGTATCTTAGGAAAAACAAAGGAATAGAAATAATTTGCAATTACATTATCAATGTATTCTTAGAAATACATTTTAAAATTAACTCATATTTGAAAAATATTTTCTAATGGTTTTACAGACAACTTGAGAATATTTTTAAAGTATGAATTTGTTTTGAAAACTATCTGTAACTAGGAAAAAAAGTTACACTTAAATTTTTCCTCCTCAATATAATTTCACATTTTTTACATGAAGTTAAGCAAATTAGCAGAATCTAAATGTAATTCACATTGCAATATATTTCATTGCCCTCAATTATAGCATGTTGTTATTCCAAAACTTTGATGTTTAAGGAATTTATATTATTTCTATAATTATTTCAGGATCCCCTTTCAAAACTTGTTGTGGACTTGGAATATATTATTTCTAAATGTACAAAAATTTAAGCCTAAAATTTTATACATTTTTATCATTTTCAAAGGTTTTTGCTAATTGGGCTATTTCTTCAAAGTTAAGAATTTGATGAGTTTCTTATGTGAATAAATCTTTTAGTAGGTCATGATCTTTTAATAATGTCAGATGGATTTATAGGGCTGTCTTATATGATGAATAAAAACAGAAGAAAATAAGGTATTAGTCCTTAAGAGTCAATAATTTACATGACATAAAAATGTCTAATATTTACTAAGTATTTATCTTTGCCAAGAATTATCCTAAATATTTTATATAAATTTTCTCATTTAATCCTCATAATAATGGTATGAGATAGGTACTACTATGATCATCATTTTACAGATGAGGACATTGAAGCAACCATTAAAATCACTTACTAGAATTTCCACCATTAAATTAGAACCAGGGTTGGAACCCTTACATAAAGACCCCATAGCCTAGTCTTTTAACTACAAATATGAATGCAAGTAAAAGCCTCAAATTGAACACAAGCATCGAAATCTTTCTGTAGAATATCTACTGAACACATGGCAGGTTTTACTTTTTGTAAATTTTCTCATATAAGCTTTTCCGTGAGAAGGATTTGAAAGGAAGTTTAATACAGACAGAAAGAATAATTTTAAAATTATAGATTAACACATGAAGAGTATTGATGTTGGCATTATTATTCATTGCTTTTTGTAACTAGAACATACAGTCTGAAAATGGTTAAAGTTAAGAACTGGGAACAATAAAAGTTAGTTTTAGTCAAATTGTGTTCTGCTTAATTGCACAGAAAAGAGAATGAAGTTAATTATAAATTAAACAAGAAGCCATTAAAGACTTCTTAAAAATGTACAAAAGAAATAAACAATATTGAACTATCTTAACTCTCGTATTGCAAAAAAAGGAAATGAGAGAGCACAAATTTGAGGTATATAAACTGTTAAGCATCTCAGTGGTGGGATCCACTGGGACCCACCAAGTGACAAAAACAGCAGCCACGGGGAAAAAAACAGTATAAACATTTTTTGCTAACTTAAACAAAGCCCTCCCAAAATATTGCCATCATAAATCCCCTCTCCAAAAGGTTTACAGCCAGAAAGGAGACAGATTGATTCTACCCACATGAGAAATTACATACACAGAACTTTCTAAACCTTTCGCTTGTTTCCCCTCACTTGTTTCTCATTAGTTTCCCACCATTCGATTTCCCTTGAAGTCTTTAGCCCCTCTTCTCTTTTAAGACGATATATAAACCCTTGACTGTCCAGGGAGCCACTTCCGGTGTACTCACACATACAAGAATAAACTTTGTTTTTCTCCTATTAATGCATCTTTTGAACTTTGATAGTTAATTCATAGGCCCCCAATCACTAATCCTAAACTAGTAAAGTGAAAAATTTTTATTTCCTGCTAACATCAGATAGATGGAAATTAAGTGATAAACATTAGTTTCTTTGTTCATTCTTCCAAGTAAAAGGCATTGATTCTTATTTTACACAGGATAGCATGTTTTGTAGAATCAGCGAAAGGAAGTTTCTTCTTCCAGAAAAATGCTGTCCCTGGCAATTAGGTAAATAGATTTTTCTTTTTTTCAGAAGTGAAGAATCTTAACACACCATCCTAGATGGACAGAATCCAAATTTACACTTTCACAACATCATTATGAAATTTGTGTGCACATTAAAGTGTGAGAAGTACTGTCCTCTCTCAGGGGAAGATATTTCTTTCAAATTCTTCAAGTGACAATTTTCAAATTCTCATGTTTCTTTTCTGTCACTCAAATCACCTCAGATAGGTAATTGACATCACTTAAATTAGTGGGTCATGAATGTCACTTAGAATCACAGCCAGAAAACTTTTCAAGCCCACGTAATTTTCATGCTTGATAGGAAATGTGTTTCATTGCCAGGTACCAAAACTCATCAGCAGAATACTCTCAAGACATATGTATACACAAACACACACACACACACATATATATATCTCAACAGTGGTAAACCTAATAGCAGATTATAGTAACAATAAGAATTTAAAAAATTGCTAATAGTGAGATTTTACTCTTAGTGTCTGGCACTGTTGTAAGCATGTATATGTAAGTATGTATGTAATAATTTATATCCAACCACAACCTCTAGGAGGTCAATATTATTATTCTTGGCAGTCTGAAAGAGGGAATAACTTTCATAGAATCCATTACCGAAGGAAAAAAAAAAGAATTAAAGAAAAAAAAGAACTAAACTATTTGAATTTTTTCTGGACCAGTAGATTAGAATGCAGTAAAAGCTTAACTGTAAATAAAGTAAAATCCAAACCATAAGACTTTCTTGAAAGAAAGGGAATTTATTTTACAGTTTAATTGATTTGAAGGGAGAAATTGCTGAGTGGGTTCTGATTAACTTGTTGAAGATGCGAGCAACTGGCAACAATCATACCAATTACAAGGCATTTAAGCAACCTCAATAAAATTAGTGGTAATTCTAAACAACTCCATCTTACACAGAGATTGGTTTAATTTTTCTATAAATTCAAATTCTGGTTATGCAAATCCTAATTGTCTAATCACAAATCAAGCTAGATTATTTTTACTTATCTTTGAGGGAATCTGGAAGCTGCATTCAAAACTCTGGTAGGTGGACACAGAGACCTGTATCATCCATGCAAGAAAATCTTACAAAGAAAACTGAAAGATCAAGCCCATATGGTTGGCTTAATGTGACAAATAGGCAGGCTATGTGAAATGAGAAAGTGACAGACTGAAGATCACCAGCATTGAAGAGCACAATAGAGTAGAAAATGTACTGGTCCAGGGATTTGGAGTCCTGACTTAATCCTGATTCTGCCATCTACTTACTGTGTAATCTTGAGAAAGTCTCTTTCTATAGTTAGCTATTGCTATGTGAAACACACACACACACACATATATTTTCACTGGATTAAAACAAGAAGCATTTATTTCATACTTAAGAACCTGCATATGCAGGTTGGCTGGGGTTTGGCTGATCTTGGCTGACTTCACTGGGCTTGGCTACAAGCTATCATTTGAGTCCAGGTCTGCTCCATGGGTCCTCATTCTCCTTGGGCCAGCATTCCCTAAAGCATATCTGACCCATGGCCAAAGGCAGGAATGCAAAAGGGCAAGTTCAACCAGTACAAGCTCATTTCGGGTCCTGGTGTCATGTCTGTCTGCCAAATAACTGGCCAAAGCTAAACACAAACCAAACTTAAACTGAAAGGGGAGGGAAGTCCACTTCATTACTAGGAGGCCACGGCATGGGTGTGCATGACCAATCACTCAAGCTATCACAGTCTTCACTTTGTCTTTAGCTTCCACATCCATAAACCAAGGAAGGTAGATTTCATAGCTACCAGGGCACTTATAGTTCTTAACATCGTTCTGCAAATGTAGAAGAAATTCCACAAGATTCTGTAGTACTGTTTATAAACTACTGCCCTGTAGGCTGGATTCAAACATGGTTTAGCCTGTCTTCAGAGAATTCTAAAATAATCTTAATTAGTTAAAAATATTTTTGAAACCAGGGTATTTCATACAAAAATCGAGAATTCAGATGTTTCTTGTAGGCTCCTAATATTTGGCAGTGGTGACACCGACTACGCAGGGCATACCTCTGTAGATCATCACTGCTCCCGGCCTCACCCTCAGCACACACGCTCTATCCTCATACACCCAGCCCACTGCACTTATTTATATTACTTGCCTCAACCCCGTGGCCATTTTTTCTTTCTTTCTTTCTTTTTTCTTTTTCAGCTTTGTTAGGTAGAATTATTACAGTTCAATTGCACATATACATTATATTGCTTGTAAATACATATTTACAGTATACTGCACATTTTCAAAAATTTACATATATGCACTGATCATTGTTTTTAAGAACAGATTAGAGCTTTAGCTTTTTAAACGTGGTTATCAAAGGAATAAAGACAACTACAAAATAAGAATCAACAGAATTCAGTAATCCAATCATAAAGGATAGTCAAATGTGCTTATATATATTCAAGAAAACAATCATCTAAGTTATAAATAAGTAGTTCATTTGTGTCATTATTACTTTTTAGATTCCTTATATAAATGATGTCATATGGCATTTTTCTTTCTCTTTCTGGCCCACTTGGAATGACCATCTACAGGTCCATCCATATGGCATTATTTTATTCTTTTTTTACGGCTGGGTAGTGTTCCATCATATATATGTACCACATCTTCTTTATCTAGTCATCTGTTGGACATTTGGGTTGTTTTCACGTCTTGGCTATTGTAGATAGTGCTGCTATGAACATTGGGGTGCATGTGTCTTTTTGAATTTTATTTTCTCTGGATATATGCCCAGGAGTGGGATTGCTGTATCACATGTTAAGTCTATTTTCAGTTTTTTAAGGAACTTCCATACTGTCCTCCATAGTGGCTGCACCAATCTACACTCCCACCAACAGTGTAGAAGGGTTCCTTTTTCTCCGTACCCTTTCCAGCAACTATCATTTGTAGACTTTTTAATAATGGCCATTCTGGCTGGTGTGAGGTGGTATCTCATTGTAGTTTTGATCTGCATTTCTCTGACAATTAGTGATGCTGAGTATTTTTTCATGTGCCTATTGGATATTTGTATGTATTCACTGGAGAACTGCTTGTTAAGTCTTCTGCTCATTTTTGGATTGGGTTGCTTGCTTCTTTGATATTAAGGTGTATGAGCTGTTTACATATTTTGGAAATTAGTCCCTTGTCTGTTGCATCATTTGCAAATATTTTTTCCCATTCTGCAGGTTGTCTTTTCGTTTTTTTGATGGTATCCTTAGTTGTGCAAAAGCTTTTAAATTTAATTAGATCCCATTTGTTTATTTTTGCTTTTATTTCTATTACTCCAGGAGATAGTTCAAAAAATATATTGTGATTTATGTCCAAGAGTGTTCTGCCTGTGTTTTCCTCTAGGAGTTTTGTAGTATCTGATCTTATATTTAAGTCTTTAATCCATTTTGAGTTTATTTTTCTACATGGTGTTAGAGAATGTTCTAATTTCAGTCTTTTACAGGTAGCTGTCCAGTTTTCCCAGCACCATTTATTGAAGAGACTCTCTTTTCTCCATTGTATATTCTTGCCTTCTTTGTCATAGATTAACTGATAATATGTGTGTGGGTTTATTTCTGAACTTTCTATCCTGTTCCATTGATCAATGTGTCTATTTTTGTGCCAGTACAATACTGCTTTGATTACTGTAGCTTTGTAGTATAGTCTGAAGTCAGGGAGCATGATCCTTCCAACTCCATTCTTATTGTTCAAGATTATTTTTGGCTATTCAGGGTCTTTTGTGTTTCCATACAAATTTTAACATTTTTTTGTTCCAGCTCTGTGGAGAATGTTGTTGGTAATTTGATAGGGACTGCATTCAATCTGTAAATTGCCTTGGGCAGTATGGCCATTTTAACAATATGGATTATTCCAATCCAAGAACATGGTATAACTTTCCATTTGTTTATGTTGTCTTCAATTCCCTTCATCAGTATCTTACAGTTTTTGGCATACAGATCTTTTGCCTCCTTGGGCAGGTTTATTCCTAGGTATTTTATTCTTTTTGGCATGATAGTGAATGGTATCATTTCCTTAATTTCCTAGATAAAGAGATTTACACACACACACACACACACACGTTTGTATGTAACTTCGGAAACTGTGTTTTCAAAACCAATTAATTTTGTTCCTCATGCTTGTAATTCTACAGGAATGAACAGAAGTCCAAATATCTCACTAATTTTAGGAAATTTTACCTGCATGTTTCTCCATCTCTTTCCATTTCACGCTTACCTTCTTGAAATGTTACCTCCACTACTGAGATCTCATTCCTCACCATTCCATCACTCCTCCACCCAGTGTTCTGCCCTCTGCTCCCAACTAAAGCATTAAAACTGCCACTGTCAAAGTTAACAACATACTCTTGCTTCAAAATCCAATTAATTGAGTCCATTTATTGACCTTTTCTATATTTAATTTAAAAAGTGATAAAAACATTCTCTAGGTGAATGTATTCTTTTCAAAAATAAACAAAATAAAATGGGAACAAATTATATCCACTCATTTTTCCATATTTTTTCACTATTTTGGCCTCAAATGTTTAAATATCTCCCAAGTATTTTGCTGCTTTCCTTTGACTTGATTAATGGTTGTTTTCACTTTTTTTAATCACAAGGCTCTTGTACATATATGTGTTTAGTTTTCCCTTGAACAATTCCCTTCCTTTTGCTTCTGAGAAAACACACTCTCCCCCTTTTGCTTGATTTTCTTCATGCTTCTATGATTCTATTCAGTTTCCTGTTCAGAGTAAATTCCTGCTCTTCTATTTTATTTTATTATTTATTTCATTTTTTTATTTGATTTTTAGTATCCTCTATGGGATGCTTTCCCTTTTTCTTACCTGCCCACAGATTAACCTTGCACAAGCTTCTTTTTTTTTTTCTTTTTTTCCCAAGGCTGAACTTTAATGTATACTCTGAAGATTCATAAATACTATTTCCAGTCCAGAAATGTCTTCATAACTTCAGACATATATCGATCTGCCAGGAGCATCTATACTTAGATGTTGCACAAGCTCTAGACACTCAGTATGCATAATTCTAAGCTCATTATTTCCCAGCCAACCAGCACCTGCTTCTTTCATGATCACAGTGAAAGACAGTAGCATATATTCAATTGCCTAAACTGGACATTTTTACTCCTCTTTCTTTCTCTTATCATCTAAACACAAGAAATTCCCAACACTAAACCATTTGTAAGTATTTTTATATTCAACCACTTTTAAACACAGCCATGACCACTACCATATTATACGTTCCTGACTAATTACTCCAACATATATGCCACAAAATTTTAACTAGAATAATATATTAATAATAGGCAAGTTGAATAATGACACTCCCCTATATATAGAGGATGGCACTGGACAGAGAATAAAATTCTTGTGTTTTTTTTTTTTTTAATCCAGGTATATAGAGCCTAAAAAGCCCAATCATTCTCCTTAAGAGTTGCATGGCTCAGAAACAGTACAGCACTATTGTTCAAAAGTCATTCTCCTTGGACAGACTGCCTGCAATGAATTGCTACTTCACCTGTTTCCTAATCTGCATCATGAGATTAATATGGTCCCTTCTGGTACTTACAGGTTTGTGAAACAATGCCCAATCCAGTGAAAGCACTCAACAGATATTAGATGCTATTATCTGTCAGTTTTAAAAATATTTTTGTCCTCTACTTTTCTTATGTGATCTTTCCAGTTTTCAGCAAATAATGTTTTTGGATGTATAATGTGTCAGGCTAGTACTAAGCTAAAAAAACATGATCCAATGCTATATGGATAACTCTTTCCCTAATAAGCATACAGACTAGACTGGAAAAAAAGAGAATTTTAAAAAATGTAATTTCCCAAAGGTTTATTTAATTATACAAAGGCTTATTTAATTACAGCTGTGGTAAGTTTACTAAAGAAAAATATTCAATGGAATCAGTTACAAGGAAATCTGACCTAGGGATATGACATATAACCCGAGTCTAAAGCATGAGCAAAAGTTAGCTAGATAAATGAGGTTTAAAGGACAGAAAATTTATAAGAGGGCAAAATATTCAGATTTCCTATCTTGATCCCAAACTCTTGATTGTTTGAATTTGCTTAGTCCCTGTTTTTCAAATGAGCATACTCTTTATTGCTCAACCCTTAAGCTTAAGTTTTTTTATGACCTAGTGCATTATTCTCAACTATACTCACATTTCTTTGTAGTTCAACCTTGACCTCATTCCTCTTTTGTTATGTTTTCTCATCAGGAATACTGTTTTTTTCTTTTCCCTTTTCATTAGGGATAAAAATAATTTAAATTACCTCAATTGCATCTCCAGACTCTTAGTCTTTCACTCCTATCACTGAAAAAATTTTACTCTTGTTCTTGAATGTTATCATACTTATGTATTGATGGCATTGTATCCTAAAACTTCTGAATATTGTTGTCATTCATATATATATATATATATATGTGTATATACATATGTGTATGTATGTTGCACTGTTGCTTACTCCATTTATTAGGGAAAGTGCAGACTGGATAACAGCAGTAGGCATCTAAATCATACTCCCCCACTTACTAGTTGTGCTTTCACGGGCAAGTTCTTAACCTCTTTGTGCATCAATTTTATCATGTGCAAATATGGAATAATAACAATTGTGTATCTTTGTGTTTCTTTTATTTATTTGAGGGGAAAATGAGATTACATATTCGTTAACATATAATAAGTTTTTAATAACATTATTTTCATTAGCTTCTTTTCTTCTGATGTAAAATATCAGATCTAACCTGTATGAATTCTAAAGCCTATTCTATCCTTTAGTTTATGTTCATGTACCGTAACAAGATAGGATTGTCTCCCACCTTTGCCAGTTCTTATCCTGGTAGGAAGATTTTTCTTTAAGCCTAATAAAATCCCACGAGAAGTACTCATTTTTACAGAGATAACAAATGTTTACTTTATAGATGCTCCACTTTGAGGAATCCAAAGATCTCCTCACATAGACTACTCTAAGGATCTATCACTGCTTCCTTGGATAGAGACAAGTGAGGGCCTCCGGATCTCAAATCACTCCTATTGTATTATTTAGTGATGATTACAGGCCAGTGATTTAAGAAGTAGAGGTATTTTAGAGATGAGAAAGCTGAAGATAAGAATGATTAAGAAATGTATGGGAAGTTATACAACTGAGTAAGCAGATCTCTCTGATGACTAAGTTCAAGGGTATATGATAAGGAAGCAAATTAGAAAGGGAAAAATATGAGTGATAATGTTTACCTGTTTATCTAAATATTGCCTACAAAAACAGTGTTGTTAACAGATGACTGCTGTGGGTAGTTCAAAGTTATTAGTATTTTTAAAGGGTTGGTTATTTAGAATTTATTTATCTCTTGTATTAATCAATAATAATCTTTTTGAAATATCTAATACCAAAATTTATCAACTTAAAAACAGTTAATCCAGAATTTTTAAATGATAGTATGCAGTGTTTTATAACTCAGAGAGAAACATCCCAAAGCATCAATATTATGAATAAATGTGAGCTGTAGGAAAAGAAAGAAAACGCTATTATTTCAATGGCACCTGGGATATTACTTAAAATATCATAGCTAAATATAATGATAAATTGTATAGTTATTAAATTAGAGCGTTTTCTAGTTTATTAAGGCTTTTGATTTTGTTATTATGATCTTTATGTTGTTTCTAAAAGGCTATGTTTCTTGCACCTCCAAATGGATGCCACCAATTTTAAGTGATCTTCTGTTATATACATTTCCAGAGGGATACTCTAATGAAAATCTCCTTCTCTTCATATATATTTTTATATTCAGACACACTTTTGCTAATAGCTGGTCTATTTTGTTTCATCATAGCTCTATTCTCTGTTTACTTGGATGCTGGCTGTATTTATACATCGGATCTACTGTTGGACAATAGTTTGATTTGCACCGAAACATTAATTCTCTGTATTCAAAAAGAATCTATATGAGTTGTGAGACCTTGGACAAATTATGGAAACTTTACCGAAACTTTCCCACTTGTACACCAGTGATAGCAGTAGTACCTAATTTATAAATTTGTTGTGAGGAGTAACTGCGTTAATTTAATCAGAGTTGGCAGTACCTGGTACCTTGTAAGCATTTTCTTGGAGAATGTAAGATATTAAGGTGTCTCTACTTTACAGAAGCGGATTTTTAAAATTTTCTGATAATTTGAACTGATAAAAATGTACACTTCAAACATGCTGTCTCTATTTTACTTCGGAACACCATATATCCAAGAACTTAAGCACCCATTATGGTGCGTGAGTTACCACTTTTTCTTACCCTTTTCTGTTCAGAATCTTAAAATACAGAAAACAGCAGCAGTAAGTAACTGTGCACTCCTTTAAGAAAGAAACTAATTTTAAGGTAATTAGAATCTGATACATTAACCTCTGATCACAAACACACAGAGAAAAAATGCTCTCCTATTAAAGGATTAGTATGTGTCTATTTTATGTCGATAGTCAACTCCTTTCTTATATTAAAGGAAAATACTGAATAGATTCTGGCATGCCATCAATCGTAACCTGGGTCATATTCGTATCTTTATTTCTGTGTATTTAGGTAAAAGTTTTAAAAAAATCTCTGAAGGGTCTTGAAGCCAATGCCATATTAAACTGATAGTCTAATTCACTTTGTTATTCTATGGTAAATATTATTACTTATGTTTTTAAGCTTCTGAATGCTACAATGTGTAGTATCAATATCACTTCAACCTTATCACATAGCTTTTGACAGGGATGCATTTAAAATATTTTATTGTTAGTAGTGTCAAACTGTGTTTTCTTGTTTATGTTTTTACACCATAGGAAATTAAACATCTATAAAGAGCATCCTCGTGCAACAGCTTTCTATTTCTGGAAAATAGGTTATTCCATTTTTTAAGATCCCAAGATGAGATTTCACTCTCATGCCATCTGGCAAGATAATAAGATAACATCTAAAATCAATACTTTAATATGATCCTGGCTAAAAACTAACCTCAATGAGAATTAATGGCATATGGCTGAAGCTTAAAAAAAAAAAAAGGCTAATGCTACTTTTTGAAAAATGCACAAAGAATAGTTTTTTTAATAAAGAAAACAAAGAATAAAGAGACTTGTAACTTATAGAAGAATTGCTCATCGCATATGATGAAAATATTTTTATAAAAAACCTCTTCTCAAATATATTTTATGTTTAGCTTGCAAAGCTCCAATTTTTTAAATAAAAGAATAAAGCAATATGTTAATTAGTAAGATAAGTTAAAGACAAAATGAGACAACAAACATGCAAAAAATCCATAGTTGTGGTACACAAGGGAATTTAAGATAAAAAATGAAATTATAATAAAGGAAAAAGAACAAAAACCATAGAAATTATAAGCAACATAAATCCTGTATTTGTACTTCTGCTTCCTTTATGCATATATTTTAAATTGAAATGAGAAAAGAGAATGTGTTTATATGAATTCCTCAAGTATGGATCTTAATCTCCAAACACTATATGTGTTTGATGGGGATGGAACTACGATTGGAACTGATATTTTGTTTAATCACATTGCAGTTGAGAGTCAGATCTCTGTGATTTCAAGCCTTTGACATTTGCTGTTTGTTTTATGACTCTGTATGTTGTCAACATTCTAAAATGCTCTTTGTATATAGAGTGCATTCTTAAGCTTTCACTACACATTTTATTCCTGTGTATTATAAAAGAGAGATATTAAACATCAGATCAAGCTTGTTATTTTGTTTTTCATATGGTTTATATCTTTAGTGATTTTTAATACATCTTGTCTTTTAAGAGCAGTTTTTGATTCACAGCAAAATTAAGTAGAAGGTACAGAGATTTCTGATATACCTCCTGCCCCAACACAAGCATAGCTCCCTCATTATCAACATTCCTTACCAGAGTGGTACATTTGTTATAATTGTTAAAACTACATTGACACATGATTATCACTCAAAGCTCACAGTTTACATTAGGGCTCACTCTTGGTGTTTACATTATCATCCCATGACATAGGGCTACACTTGAAAGCTCCATTATTGTCCCTCCTATGTGAAGGTAAATTGATCTTAGTTGTCAGAAACCGGTACTTATTGGAGTCTTTCTATCAATCTTGTTGAAAATGAAGCACTTGTGCAGGAACACTTTTGTAAAAGCATCAAAGTAAAGCAGTAACTGTCTGTAAATGACCAAAGACATTAAAATGGCCATGTTTAAAGATCTGATGAGAGTTCATTATAACGCAATTAACAAAGAAGTTTGGTTTTTTTCTGTAATGTACATTTTAAAATTATTACTGAGGGTGGGAAGGGATAGACGGGATTTCAAAATTGTAGAACAGATAAACAAGATTATATTGCATAGCACAGGGAAATATACACAAGATCTTACGGTAGCTCACAGAGAAAAAAATGTGACAATGAATATATGTATGTTCATGTATAGCTGAAAAATTGTGCTCTACACTGGAATTTGACAAAACACTGTAAAATGATTATAAATCAATAAATAATGTAAAAAAATAAAATAAAATTATTACTGATAACATTACACCAAGACATAACAGAGTTTTTGGAATTTCATACAAATATACCCCAAGGAATGTTTAGTAGAACTTTGTATTGAGAATACTTCCCATGTGATTTAACATATCAAATAAGCCTAATGAGTTTGATATTTCTCTTTTATAAGGAGAGAGGACACATCTTTTGAGATGTTCCAAGGATCCTGTGGAAAATTCCAAAGTTAGTTCTAGATTGGTAAGACTTCATTTAGCTTTTGCTTTTGAGGAATTCTGTCAAAAATATCAAAAGGTTTAAAACATTTGATTAAGTAGGTTCATAGATCACTGTGCAACAGTGTTTAGTTATACATTTAACCAAACTGACAATTAAAGAAACTTCAAAGGCAAATGCAGGAAGTCACACAGTTGCAAAACAAACAAATAAAAGACAAAAACCAAAAAACAAACTTAGCTCTTTTAACAGAGAAGAGTAAGTTTTCTTAAGTGTTCAAAGACCTGATAAAGACAAAACACAGTCTTTGTTTTCTATGCAGATTACTTTAACAGTAAAAACAAACAAAAAACAAACAAAAACTTTTCATTAATAATTTCTTAAGAGCAGACCAATAATCTAAGAAACTTTATTGTTTTAACAGAGAGAAAACCAAAATCAAATTCCACACCAGTGTATGTTAAAATTCTCCTTTTTAAAATTCTTTTTACCTTAAATGTATTCCGATCTTAGCATGACTACACATAAAATTCCTTTCTCAATAAACAGTCTTTTTTCACAAACCTTCTGCAAAGTTCAATCAACTTTTGTCTTTTTTCTTTTTTCCTTTCCAGAACAGCCACTTACTTTAGGACAGAATGATTTTTTACCCCATGTCCTTCATATTTTTCCTTGTTCAAAAAAAAAAAAAATTCTACTTTCCTTATTTTTCATATATATTCATTTTTTCATCCTTATTATTTCTAGTAATTTTGTAAAACACACAAAAAACTTTAGCTCTTTTATAAATCAAGTTTGGCAATTTTTCTACCTTCTAGAGGTAGAAAAACATCACACATATACAACATACATCTATAGACATACATAAACCTCTAGGCAGACACAAATTCATAGCTTTCATTCTAAAACTTTAAGCATGCATCAGGTACCCACGCAGATGGCTAAAATTTTTTATTGATATTTGTTATAAAGGCTATGGACTAGAATTTTGGGCAGGGGAACTTCTACAGTAGGCTATATTTTAAAAAGTCTCTTTCTCCCTTTTTTTCTTCAGTCTCAATAGGCAGTGTTTTAGTTATCTCCTGGGGTGTTTACATCTCAAAGACATGATAAGATTTACAACTTTAAGAAACAGAGAAAGAATGCAAGTTTTCTCCTAGGAGTTTGGGGTATTTATTATCAGAAGTCTAGGATAAGTGCTGGTGAAAATTTTTCATTGTATTAGACATTAGACAGCATGAGGCACCCCATTCATTTCCTTGTCAATGACCACAACATCCTCCCCTCTGCTCTCTTCACTGTCCCATGGATTCTACCTTTTAGTATCCTAGTCAGGCTTTGTCACAAGTGCTCAAACCTTCATCTATGGCAGTTTGTGCCATCCTAGGTTTGCAAAACAGCCTGCTAAGGTCTCCAAGTTATTGTCCTGCCTTCCCACCTTATATGCAAGCCTCGAAGCTAGCAGAGTAGTGGAAAGCTGCATGTCCTTCTCTAATCTCAGCTTCCCTTCCAATTTTCTAATTTGAGTTTCAGCCTCTAGTTGGACATTAGTGTCCAGCCAAATAGTCCACAATAGAGGCCAGCTCTCCATGAACCATTAATTTCACTCCATTGCCCCTGTGCACTATTCTCAGTTCCCCAATCAAGCACATTAAAGCATCCAGCATTTTCAGGGTGTCCCTGTAGTCACATGATGATCTACAAGCATCTAACACATGAGCCACCCCTCCCATGTAGAGCTTGATGGCCAACTAGGAATTTGCTCCCAAAGTTGACTCTATCCCAAGTCCCAAGTTTCTTATAGTCTCCTGGCTTGCTTGCCAACTGTTTGTTTATAATCTCCTTGGGAGTTTCCATGGTATAATCAGAAATTAGCCCTCAGACTCAGTGGGCAGGGAGAGTCTGAAGAAGAGGCAGACCATTCCAGATGGCTAGGCTGCCAGTTTAATGAGCAAGGGAACATACTTATGAGGGTTATCATGGGTGACTGTAAAATGAGTAGATTTCCACTCCCCACCACCAAATCTTAAAAGTTTATATAGAGTCCTTAACTGGGTTCAGTCAGGTATACCATCCAGACAGTATCCATACTATATTTTCACCTCAAGACAGCTTCTGGGAACAGGGAATGGAAGTGCAGCACATTCCAAGGACAGGGGAGGGGATGGGGAGCTTCCATTTGCCTGGCTCCAGCTCTAGGGTCAACAGGCAGCAGTTCTATCCTGATGGCCTCCCTCAACGCTATCTTTATATCATTTTTGGTGAGTTATCTGTTAAGGTCTTGGCCCAATTTTTAAAAATCTGGTTGGTTTGTTTTCTTATTTTTAAGTTTTCAGAGTACTTTGTAAACATTAGATAATAGTCCTTTATCCAATGTGTCATTTCAAATATTTTCTCCCAGTCTGTGGCTTGTCTTTTTATTTCCTTAGTGTGCAATTTTTATATGTCATTGGATTTGATTTGCTAATATTTTTTGGAAATTTTTACATCTATATTCATGCAATATTGGTCGGTAGTTTTCTTTTATTGTAATCTCTCTCTGTTTTTGCCGTTAGGATAATGTTGGCCTCATAGTTGTGTATTAGTATTCCCTCTATTTCTATCTTTTAAAAGAAATTGTACAGAATGGTATAATTTCTTCCTTAAATGCTTGAAAGATTAACTAATGAACCCATCTGGACCTGGTACTTCCTGTTTTGAAAGAGTATTACTGGCTCAGTTTTTTAACAGAAATAGGCCTTTTCAACCTATTTCTTCTTGTGTGACTTTTGGCAAATTGTGTCTTTCAAGGAATTGGTCCCTTTTATCTAGGTTAACAAATTTGTGGGGATAGAGTCTTTCATAGTTAGTGTTTGTTTGTTTGTTTTAATCTGCTTTAACAATAACTTGAAGAGCACAACTGTTTCCTTAATAAGAATTTTGGCTTTGTCTAAATCTTGTATTTCTGTTAATTTTTGATTTTTATATTTTAATCTGCATAATTAGCGCATACAATTTTTGGACTGTCTTAAGTTTATGTTGCATTGGTATTCTTAATATGTAATAATCCTTCTTATTTACAGTAATTATGTCATCTTAAAATTTATATATATAGTCTGTCTATTGTCCTTTTGTATATTCAGTCTCTCAGTACTATAAAGAATATTTATATCTGAGTCCAAAGTTTCCTGTTTCACACACCCAAAAATATCTGAATATGTCTAAATCTGATGTATCTTGCCTTGATGATACCTACATTTTGGGATGGTGTTTATGATATTCATCTTCTTTAAATTTATAATTTGTTGTGACTACTTTCCCATTGCAAACAAATACTACCTTTTATATCTAACTTTTATATTCATAATTTTGTATAATAGTTCCTAAGAAGCCCAACCCCAAATTATAAAAGCCTCAAATCCAAATTTTGGGGTCTAATTCTAGCTTGTGCAATTGGGCCAATAGTGCTATTTATGTGAATAATTGGAAGAGAAGAAAGTTGGGGATCAGAACTCACAATTTTGATTTGAACACATGCATACTTTGATATCTATTAAGCACTATAAAAGAGATGTCAGGTACTTTTTTAACATAAGAATCTGGATATCTATTAAAACACATAGTTCTGAATTGGATCATATTAGGAAATAATCCAGATAGAAGAGAGCCTAGGACCAAGATTTGAAGTTTGTCAACATTTAAAAGTTTGGTTGAGGAAAAGATTCATTTAAAAAGAGAGAAGAGGTTAGTGAAAAAGCTCTGCAACCTCTTTGTATTGCTTGAATTCACTTCTGGAGTAACGGGACCCTTTGTTTGAATCAAACATTTCGATGGGTCTTCTCTATTCAAAGTTAAAATCAAGATCCTATTCAGGAATGTTCAATAGGGTTCTAACTGCTTGCATAATAATATGAAAAGATTTCTTTATTGTGTGCCTGGTAATAGGTAACATCTTTCATATGTGATTGCCTTTAGGAACTTTTTCCCCTTGATATAGATTTGTACTTCACTGCCTGTGTAAATGGTTATTAGAAGCAATTGTATTCTCTCCAGGAGATTAGGGGCAGATCCGTAGGAAATGGGGCTTATCTTGAACACATATTACTGGGGCACACAGAAGCTGACCAGACTGGCAATGTCAAACCATTCTGGACTTTTCTGCTGTATACCTTACATGGCACTGGAGACTTTAAATAACTCAGGCTTTGCAAAACACACTATTGTCAGCATTTTCTTTAGCGTTTCCCCCCTTCAGCTTTGAAAGAAATGACCATTTCTCCTATCAAATAAGATACAGTTACAATTTAGAGTTGTGATGCCTTGAGGGAAGAAGCATTTGGTAATGAAGAAGCATATAAAAGGGGACTGCAGATTTAGGGGTTTGAGGAAGGAAAGTTTCTCAGAGGAACTGACTTCCAAACTGAGAGTTTAGTTTAACAAAGAAGCAGAGATGTGTGGAGAGTGTGCGGGCAACATTGCTCCAGAGGCAACGGTACATAGGATATTCCACAGACAAGTGTAATTGTGTGCAAATGAGGAAAGGGGAAGGTGTGAATCTGCATCATAGAAGTGAAAAAGGTACTGCTAATTGCAGCTGCCAAGCTGAGTGGGGCTAGTATCAGAGAATCTCTGAAGGGATACGGCATGCTAACTTTGAGACTTTAAATTTCTTGTTATAATTTATTTTATTTTATTGTTGGTAATAATGTTTAAATTACCTGTCTCAGCTTGTTTCACTCCTGCAGAAGTTTAGGAGTGTGTGGACCATTTCAAAATGAAGTCAACTCCAGTCAAAACTATTTTATGTCCAGGTCATCATTATCCAATAAAATGTAATCCAGGCTGCTTATGCAATTTTACAATATTAAACATTTTTAAAAGCTTAAAAGAAACAGGTGAAATTAATTTTAATATCTATTTTATTTAACCCAAATATGTAAAATATTATATGTCCCACTTAGTCAGTATAAGAATTATTGAGATATTTTAGGTGTCTCATGTTTAGCAATATTTTACTTTCTTCTTTTTTTTATACTAAGTCTTCAAAGTCTAGTGTATATTTTGTATTTATAGCACATCTCAATTCTGATGCTAAGTTTTCAATGGCTAATAAAAGAAAATTTAACCCTTTCAAACAAAAAAGTTGTATTCAACAGAAAAATATTCAACATGTATCAAAATTTAAATTTAAATTAATCAAAATGAAATAAAAAAAATTTTAGTTGCACTTACCATATTTCAAATACTCAATAGCCCCAAGTGGCCAGTAGTGACCACACTGGAGAGCACACATTTAAGCTCATGGTTCCTTTGAAAATACAACTTTCTCAAAACCTTTAGTGTTCTCACTTATTTGAGTTATTCATTTTTAGGTTCTGATAGTTACTCTCAGTTTACTGTTAAATATGCCTTTCTCTTACTTCTCTCCCTTGGCTTAAAGTTGTCTATATTATCAAAGAAATTATGCCCCTGCCTTTTTTGCACTGGGCCATTTTGTCCAAGTGAAAAGGTTCGCAGGATGGTCCCTAAATCCTTTCAGATGCTTTAACAACACTGTGGCAGCCATAACATTCATTTCAGTCTTGCAGCAAGGATGTATTCTAATTAGCCTTTATCAATTAATGGCCCTGTTAGTTTGGTCTTTTGTAAACTGGTTATGAGAAACAGCTGCTTCTTCCAAACCTGTAAGTCTCTGAATTTCTGTTCTTTTTCCTTCTGCTTGCTACCATGCTTATATTTTCTGAGATCATCTCTTTGTAGTTATTTGTCATTTATAGCCAAAACATACTGCTAGCATTTTGTTTTCCAACCTCTTTTCTAGATCTGAAAGTTTATTAAATACATTTTCTGTCATATAATTATAACAGGTGAGAATTCAACTATTTCATAAGTGCATAATACAGATTGCCATTCTTCCAGATTACCATAACAGTTTCTCACAACCTGCAGCTAGTTCATAAGCCAGTCCTATATATGTTAATTCAACTGTCTTCTTTTCTACATTATGTAATAGTTTCTACATTACTCAGCGGCAGAATCGGTTAATTTATGCTACACAATCAACTACACCCGTATCGCAGTGGCTTAAAACAAAGGTTTGTATTGCGCTCATGCTAGCAGTCCGTGATAGGTCTGCTCATGTGCTGTTTTTCATAACCACTTAGAAAGCTAGGCTGAAGCAACAACTGCCATCTCAAATACTGCTTGTTGCCATACCAATTGGAAAGAATACTCTAGAGGATCTCAAACCAGTAATTAAATTCTATGACTAGATAGTGACATAGATCACTTGTACTCACAACTCTGGCCAGAGCAACGGGGACTTGTGTGTAATCCAAACATGTGCCCAGAGGAGAGGCAGAGATACCTGGTGATAAATATTAATGACAATTGTGGAAACTCTGGTAATAGAATTCAGGAAAGAGAAGGAAACTATAAGATAGATGTTTGTGACCTCAATTATTAAAGGAAAATGATTAGAAGGATGGGCATGAGTGGAACAGCTTAGACAGGATGAGCTTCAAAAGCACGATGCTCACATACCTAAGAGTAGAGAAGTTAAGATTTGGAAGGGGCACTGAGTAACAAAGGTAATGCTGACTGCTTCCTCACCTCAGTAACATTCCTGACCTGGTAGAGTGGATGGATCAGTTCTCTCTCCTAAAGAGGGCCTTTAATGTAACATCTTTAGGGCATTTTTAGTATTCAATTAGGAAAGAACATGGAGATATTTTCATGCTACGAGTTTTATTTAGTAATTTATTTGTAATAGAAAGGAAGTTTCAAAACACCTAATGGTGGCATTTAGGTTAAGGGCATGAGTGGAATAATGTAAGCTGTGGAAGGAATCACAGATAGGGCAATATGTTTTTGTTCAGTGCCTAAGGGGAGAAATATGGATGGAATTAGCTGATCCCAGGGTTCCAAACAATAATGGCAGAAAGAAAGCAAACAAGTTATAAAGTTCACAAAACTCATGAAAAGTTCTTGAGTATGGTTTCTGACTCCTTTGAGAAGATCAAACTGCAGACTACCAGTATTAACTTCTTCTGTTACTCTTAGAGTGGTAATAACTCAAACTCTCCCTTTTTGTAACCCACTAAAGGCTTAATGACCTCATCTGTTTTATTGAACTCATCCATTAGAGAATCATTTTCTATACAGTACGCATCAAAATTCAATCGAGATTTTATGATAATTCAAGAGTAACCTCCAACAGGAAGCTTTCTCTGACTTTGTCAGGCTGATAGCCAGGACCCTCAATGCTTTCACAGCTATACAGGCCTACCTAATTTGTCCTGCGCTTCTGCTTGTGCTGCTGTTCAGTCTGCTTTCAATACTGCAGCCATTTTATTTTATTTTGTTTATTTTTAAATGACTTTTAAAAACATAACTTAAAGAAGTTTTTTAATAGAGGTGCTGGGAATTGAACTCAGGACCTTGTACCAGCTAAGCACGCAATCTACCTCTGAGCTATATTCACCCTCCAATACTGTACCCATTTCAAAGCAGAAGTCAAAACGCCAAATCTCTGCTCAAAACTCCATGGTTGCTCCCATTTTAATTCAAGCCTATGCCAAATGCCTTACAGTTGCCCTCAAGGTTTTACAAGATCTCATCTCCTTTATCTTTTTTTTTTTCCCCTGCTTCTCCTTGTTCATTTTGCTTCACTTACCCTGACCTTCTTAATTTTCAGAATATTCACTAGGTGGGATTGTGCCTTAGGGACTTGGCACTGGCTTTTTCTCTGCCCTGGAATACTCTCTCCTGAGATATCTATATAGAAAACTGCGTAACATTCTTCAAATCTTTGCTATAACCCACCCTATCAGATAAATCTTACCAACATAGTTTAAATTACTACCTTTAAAACCTGCACACCCTTACTCTGCCCTATTTTTTCCTATTGTTCATATCATATACAATATAATTATCTTCTTTTATTATGTTAGTGTTTTATTGCCTGTTTTCCTTGCACTAATGTGAGGTCCACAAAGGCAGTTATTTATATATATTTTTTTCTTTTTTTTTGCTCACTGATATATCTCAGAAACGTTAAGTGTGGTAGGAAATTAAAAGTTACATATAGAATGAATTATGTTATTTTAATATGTATTTAACTTTTCTGTCTTCCCAACCAGTCTTGGTCTAGGAACCAGAGTTCAGTCTTACCTTACTTTTCAGCAAAGGGACCAAAAATCAGAAGACAAATGATGCCAAGAAGACTTGAAATGATGTGTAAAGTATGTGACATACTTGCCATATTGCATATTTGCAAAAGAGATGTTTTTGAAAAGTATAATAATTTAAAGTAATGAACTAATATCTATCTTTCAGTAAAATGGAAACCTAGGACATTTTTATAATTCTAAAAGTGCAATTTATCATTTATTTAAGATAGTGATGTTGCACAAGAGACAACATAATTGAATTGCCCAATTTACCTTCAGTTATCTGTTATCTACAGGTGCAAGACAGGTTGTATTTGTCAAATTACCTCTACAAATTTATAATCCCACTTTATTTATTTTCATTGTTTTGTATACCTGCTCAAAATAATGTGCAATAGAACTGTTTTCTGAAAATCCTAATACAGATACTTAATCACATATTTTCTGAGTGAACACTGGTCTTGTCTTTTCTTTCTCTCTCCTCCATCTGTCTCTGTCCCTCCCTCCTCCCTCCCTACTTTCCTTTCCATTCCTTCCTCTCTTTCTCTCTTTCTTTTGATCCACACAAAAATGGCTGATTTTTGACAAAGCAGCAACAAAATTTAATGTAAAAGGGTAGTCTTTTAAACAAACAACCTTGGAATATCTGGACTTTCATATGCAAAAAAAAAAAATAATAAACCTCAGCCTATATCTCAAATTTACATCAACTTTATACAAAATTAATTCAAATATATTATAAACCTAAATGTAGAATATAAAATTATAAAAATTTAGCAAAAAACACACCAGAAAATCTTTGTGACATTGGGTTATACAAAGTATTTTTAGATACAACAGCTAAGGGATGCTATATGTAAAATAAAAATTTAGAAACTGTTCTGTGAAAGGACCTGAATTAAAATATTAAAACACACATTAGGAAGAAATATTTGCAAATCACATACCTTATAAAGACTTGTATCTAGAATACATAAAGAACTCTCAAAACTCAGTAATAATAAAAAAAAATAACCAAATAAGATAACTGTCACTCTTGACCAAAAATTTCACCAGAGAAGATACACAGATAGATGGCAAATAGGCATATACAAAGATGCTCAATATCACTAGTTACTAGGGAAGTATGTTACAACCATTCTAAAAATTCTACTTCACACTCATTAGAATGAGGATGAAAAACTGACAGTACCAAGTGCTAAGTGCTAGAAAAGAACTCAGAACTAGAAATCTCATGTATAACTCACCAACATACAAAATGATAAAGCCATTGCAAAAACACTCTGGTAGTCTCTTATAAAGTTAAACATACATTTACTATGCACTTCAGCCATCTCACTCCTAGATATTCACCCAAGGAAAATAAAATCTATGCTCACACAGATACCTGTATATATATAACAGTTTGCTCAAATCAACAAGTGAAAAAACCCCGAATGTTTCTCACCTGGGGAATAAACAAATGGTGGTACATCCATAGTGAAATGGTGTTGAGTCATAGAAAGGAACAGGCTCCTGACACACAAAAATTATCCATAGTCATAGATTGCAGGTGTTCTTCAGAAAAGATAAGAAATGACTTTCAAATCTCAACATGGGGTCAAGGATATCATCTAAGAAAATATTGATCTGGAAGTGGAACTGTCTAACTTCAATTAATGAATATAAATGGTTACAATCCTCAATACTATATAACTCTTTGGTGAGGTAATAATTCTTCCAATCCCTGACTTAAAAGAAAAAAAAAAAAGAAAAAGATATTACAATTTTCAGAGTTCTCCATAACATAGAATGCTGTTTCCCTTATAATGGACTACATGTGCTTAATGGGAGCTAACTCAACCAGTAAATTTGTGTTGATTTGGAAGCCTATATAGGTCTAAGCTATTTCTCAATTTTAAAACATTAATTAACATTTCACTTTAAATCAGTCCCTTATATATTTGGGTAGTTAAGTGGGTACCTCAAATTTAATTTTGTCTGTAAAGTTAAAGAACAGCATAGCTAAACATGCAAACTAAGCCCCTAGCCAATGTTATACATCACAAGTGGCTTATATCCCTATTTAGTATCTCCAATTACCACCCAGAATATAATCAACAACCACAATAGTAATAAGTTGCATCTTTAAAAGCCCCTAAATCTCTTTCCTCTTAGTCATACGCTTACTCACTTGTAACCTCATTAACAGAACAGAAGAACACATCTAGTATCTACTAGGCATCAGGTTCTGTGTAAGAAAGATTGACATCCAATTTGTATCTTTGTGCACAAAATTTATTTTCTATTTTTAAAATGTGGAAAGTGAGGTTCAGAGCGTTTATCTTAATCAAATCCACATAGCTAGTAGGTGCTGGAGCTTAAAATCTACATTTTTTTTTGTTCATATTTCACCTAGACCATCAACCTCCAACTTGAACACTCTCAAGAATATGTGCACAATGACTCAACAGATTGATTTTGTCAATTTCATGCAACCCAGTGGGGAAGGGCAGCAGAGAAAGGTGGTAGAATCTTCTGGCAATCTAGGTATTGTTACAGGAAAATGGAGTGTGACAGGATGATCGAGTCCCAGGTCTTGGGCAACTCCAAGGGACAGGCCACCAAGTGAGGGTTCTTGGCTTCTCACAGGAATGAATTCAAAAGCGAGCCATAGTAAAGTGAAAGCAAGTTTATGTAGAGAGATACACATCCCATAGACAGGATGCAATCAGTCTCAGAAGCCAGAGCACCACAGGGTGCAGGGGTGGTTAGTTTATGTGGGCTGGGTAACTTCCTATGCTAACAAGTGGGAGGATTATTCCAACTAGTTTGGAGAAGGGGCTGGGATTTCCAGGAACTGGGCTATAGCTCAATTTTTGACCTTTTATGGTCTGCCTCAGAACTGTCATGGCAACTATGGGTGTGTTATTTAGCATGCTAATATATTACAATGAGCATATAATGAAGTTCAAGGTCTACTAGAAGTCAAACCTTTTGCTACCTTGGGCCTATTAGGTTCTAACTAGTTTTTGTCATTTCCTCAAAGCTATGTCATTCTTTTAAAGGTTGTGTCCTACCCCATTCCCTCCTGTCTCATTATGAATTTATAATGAGAAAGTCATTTTAGCACTTTTTTAGCCAAATTATACTGGTAAAATTTAGGCATAGGCCATCTAATCTACAGGAAAAAAATATATCTATATAAACACACACATCAACTTTCTTTTATGAGAGAACACTTTCAAACACTGTATTTTTAAGCCAACTATTCTTCAATTCATTGGATGAATTTCAACGAAAAGTTTGAGTAATTATGAGTAATTAACACTAAAGCTATCGTTTTTAATTTTAGAGAGTATTCTATTTTTTAAATCTTGTTTCACCACATATTGCTGATGTCTGTCTCTTTTTCATAGTGAGAGACTGAACTGGCTGCCAAGACAAAGAAGAGAGATTACAGAAAGAAAAAGAATCTTTATAGTCTTATAAACAGCATTTATAAGCCTGAATTTTAACATTACAATGGAGTAATTACCTATTGGAAATGGAAAGGAGTAATAAAATATGTCAAGTGATAACTCTAAGCTATTATATCTCCTTTCAAGAGTTTATATAGTCTGGTTTAGCTAGTTTAATTTTTATGTAACTATTCATGATTAAAGGCTAAGTCAGCCTCTACTTGCAGGCTTCATTTAAAGATCATCTAAGAAGGCTGTTTGGAATTGAGGCATATTGGGACACCTAATATTGTTAGGTCCACTACTTAGTTGAGGTATTTTCATTTACCATGCTTACATTTAGTTCTTTTCTTAATCAACAAAAATGGCAGGGAAGATTCCAACAAGAAAATTCTCCACAGAATGTGAATAGGTATCATTTGCTCCATGGGGGCATGAAGAAGAAAGTTCCAGCTCAAGGCTTAATTAGCAAGTACTAGGTAATGAGGAAATAATAAAGATATCTGAGCATTGAGATTTTCCCTTTGGGTGAACTGCAGAACTTCAACAGTCAACATGAAGATATGAAGAAGGTCTTCTTGCAAAACTGTTTGTAGTTACCATGGAATTCCATACTCAGTCAAATTTTGCTACTTTTACTTGACTTTGAGAATTCAATCAATAGCATAGTTAGAACAGGCCGTAGTTTGCACCTTGAGACTTTCACTACTCATTGTAAAATAAAATTCCTATTTTAGGCAAGAAAATCTAAATATAAAAAAATTTTGTCCGCCCTTTGGCCTTTCTCCCCTCTCCTGTGCACTGTGTATCTGCATTATGCATGGACCAAACCTTCTCATCTGCAGAAATACCTGCTCAACCAAAAAGAGCAACATTTTCCTAGCACCAACAACTCCTTAAAAGATTAACATTCCTTCTTAATCTTATAAGGGGCCATGATGACCCATAACCCACTGCTTGCTATATTAAATAGTCAATAACATACCATTTAATGTACAGCCCTCTGCCTCAAAAAAATTACATAACTGTGCTTTGACTTCTAACAGGTTGAATACTTCTCAGAGCTTTCTGAGATGCTGCTCTCAGGTTATAATCCTCAATTTGGCTGAATAAAAATTTCCATTTCACTCTTAGATCAACTGATTTTTTATTAACATTATCAATTGGTTGTCTTCATGAAAAATGTTTTTGTAGTCAATTGATTTATCTAAGGATTCTCCTTTTACAATTACTGCTATTATTCCCCAACATACTTCTGGAGATTTGACCTTTGTAAAACATAGATTAGAAGGAACGTCCACAGTGACTTGATGCTACCTTTTTCCAATAGAATCCATTCTCAGACAAATACTGTTTCCATTATGGCTGTGGCAGCTTGAAAGAGGACACCATCCACTTTATTCAGTTACAGATATTTTGTTTTGTTTTGTTTTAATGTAGTGACTGGCTGTAGCACCAAAAAGAGATTAGTCCCTTCCTTTCAGAAGGTACATCAGGCAAGTGGCACCTAATTACCAGTCAAAATTTTCACAAACGTTCCTCACCTGTATTCAGCTAAGACTTTCAAAGCATAAAGAACCAAAATATACTTGCAAACTTCAAATGGTGATTTTGGTTTCCTGAATGAAATTAATGAAAGTTACTTGCTCTACAGGCTGGCATTGTTCATTATCAACCATGGGTGGTGGCACCAACAGAACTTTGGCCCTTTCTCCAGGTGAGCCATCACTTCTAGGGGCCCCAGGGTATGCAGATAGGGTAGGGGGTTCCTGGAGGAAAAGAACCAGATATATCTCCTTGACATAAGAGAAGCCATTTTAGGCTGAAGCCATTTTGTGATCTAGGTCTGGCCACAATGCATGCCCTTGAGCAGGTCTCAGTAATAATGTTCTTAAAGAAACAAAAAAACCCCAAATTTGTCAAGGGAAGTAACTATAGCAAAGATACTATATCAGTTGTAAAGATTCTCAGCTCTGTTTCAATGGTAAAGATTAGCCTGAAGCACTTTCTTGAGAAGTTAAACTCAGCTGCAGCCCTCAACTTCACCGATTTTGCCATTCGAGGAGAGATGCTTTGGGAAAGGACCCGCGTTCTCCTTACTTACCTCAAGTAATAAATCCTTTCTTCTCCTGCCCTTTGCCTTAGTTGTGTCTTTTGGCACGACGCCCACCAAGGAGTGAACCCAGTCTGCAGGTAACACCATTGCCAGTCACTGCTTCCACGGGCTTTCTTCAGACGAGATCCGTCGCGTTCAGGTTCGATAAGCTGTAGACGCTCGGGAGTCTTCAACATGCGCCTGCGCTGTGCTGCGCGGGGCATTATGGGAGCGCGCGGGGCAGGCAGACAATCACCACAGCCGCCTAGAGCCGCCCAGGGCCGCCCAGAGCTGCCCAGAGCCGCCCAGAGCCGCCCGCGCTCCTGGAGGCCGTCGCGGCCGGAGTGGCGGTGTTGCAGCCGCTCGGGTCTGGGCTCGCCTTGCCTTTGGGATTCGGAACCGCAGGGAAGGAGACAGCGTATTCTGGGCAACTCGCTGTGGCCGGGCGCCCCCTGTTCTGCGTACACAAGGTGAGGCCATTCCATTGGCCCAGACAACAACAGGTGTGTGCTATTTTAATTCAATTTATTTCAGGTAAACTGACTATTAGATGAAAACTT
Organism: Camelus bactrianus; assembly: GCF_048773025.1. NCBI lineage: Eukaryota > Metazoa > Chordata > Mammalia > Artiodactyla > Camelidae > Camelus > Camelus bactrianus. The sequence continues at coordinate 41,218,596 of NC_133540.1, forward strand.
CTGCTCAGGGGAGTACATGTTAGAACTTGAATTCAAACCTGTGATAACGCTTGATTCCAGAACCCGGTTTGCTTAGTTTTAGTCCTCAAATATAATCCAGCTCACCTGCAGAAACTGTTTAACGTAAGATTTTTAAAATTTTCTTCAAATGCTCCTTTTATCTTTAGCCGTGTTTTCCGAGTGTGTTACGTTTCTGATTTCACACACGGGGTATTTTAAAGATTAACTCCATACATAATTGTTAACTGGGTGAATGAATCTCTTCCAATCTCACTTTACCGATGAGGCAACTTGTATCTATAAAAGAAATTCAGATTATATTTCACATTCACACAGTATATATGGAAACCAAATTTAGAATCTGAATTTCTTGGCTCTATTCCAGTTTACTATATTAATGAACAACAACAAAAAATATACCACAATAAACAAATTAATATAATAAAGCATACTACTTAATTTATTTAAACATAATGGTTGTTTAAAATAAGTGTGAACAGGCAAGTGGGTGACATATCTCTACTTTGACTTGGAAACATGTTTCACAGATTATGACACTAGGAGACTCACAGAAAACTACAGTATTGTGAGGTAACTTGAGCCCAAAGGCCAAGTGGGCCAGTGTCTCTCAGCACACCCAGAACCAGGCTGATATAGATTCAGCATGCTTTTTACAAAGGCAGTCCATTTATTAAAATATTAAAATTCTGCTATTTCCCTTGGTGAATAATCAGTTTCCCAAATCCTCTGACTGCTCCTTCTACCAAACAGTTGTCTCCAATCCAAAATCTCTAGACTTTCCTCTCATATAGCAACAGAGGTAAATCTCAGGTAGCAGGATGCCTCCAGGATTCCACTTGCTTGCTGGTCCTCTACCTGTGACCCAGAGTTGCCTGGACACAGTTTAGACAGTGCAGTCTTAGAAAATTTACTTTTGTTGTTTAATTTTTTCCCTAGAAAGTTTTGATTAATTACTTATTTACTTTAAATCTGTTAGATTCCAAGATAATTAGATGTTGCTTGACGTTATTATCCAACCCTTGAGGATCTCTTAATAATATTGTAATACAGTTGTAAAGTATAATGCAGAACATTTTTTAATCAAATATTATGATAGAATATTATGTGTGCAAGCATTGGTGGAAAGTACAGTATATTTTTTTCAAACCACAGGCTTTAGAACCAGACAGATGAAGGTTTGAATATTCTCTACCTAGCTAACCTTATGGAGAATGACAGTCCTCTAAAATTTCATTGCTTTATTTGTGAAGTGGGGGTTATAACCTTAAATGCCCCTTTCCTCACCACTACATCATGTCACTAAATGGATCCTATACCAGAGAATTACTGTGTGACATCTAACATTTTGAATCTGAATAGAATCTTATCATGCATTTTCCCTTTATTTTTTATTTAAGGTTTTTTTTAACATTTAAAATTCTTCTCAATAAACATAGGTATCTCTCTGGGAAAAATTTAGCTAATAACGTTCTTTACTGAACATTTCAGAAGAAACGTCATCATCTTTAAAAAAAAAAAAAAAACTCAGAGCCCTTAGAATATGAGCTTGATGTATTTAGAAGACAAAATATTTCATTCTGTTTTAAATCAAATCTATTGTGCTAAATAAAAATGGGGAGAAAATTATGCATGTTAGATTAGATGTGCATAATCTGCTTCCCTTTTTGTGGATGCTTTTTGTGGATGGTCATTCTGAGTAATGTTAGGATAAAACTACTGATATTGTGTATAACATTGAAAATAATAAGTACATCAAGTTTCACATTATTTTATAATGTCACCTATTGCTATAAATACCAATAACAAAATGTACTGTGATTATATTCTGGATTTTTCAGTCTATTTTGGGGAAAAAAATCTGATGTTCATGAAATATGTCTTTTTATTTTAAATTATATTATGTTAACATATATCATAGAAAAGGATATGAAGTTTTGTTACTAAGATGTTTCTGTTTAAATGTTATATGGTTGAAAATATCTGTAGTATCCCAACAAAAGCATGATAAACAATTCGCATTTTTAGGGTATGAGCTGATAAAATTGCTTACACACTAGAAAAAATATTAAAATTGTGAAAGAAAATGTCTTTAATTAAATAATTAAAAATCACAAGAAGAAAAAAAGCAGAAAAAGCAGAGATGGCAACATGAACTGTACAAATGAGAAAAGATTAAATGTTTAGAGAACATTAAAATAAAATAAACAAATAATAGAAAACTGAAAAAGGGATTTTTAAAATCATTTTTAGATAGACCTAAGAGAAGTGAAGTTCAATATAATTTTAAAATACATACTTGGTTTGGATTAAATAAAACAAAAATTGGAATTTTCTTTAAGATTCAATATTTCTGAACTTAAGACAAAATATCAAATGTTTTGAAGCACATTATTAAGAGAAATGATACATGACTCACGGTAAATTAGTGAACAGTAATTAAAGATTCTGATGACTGTTTTTTAACAATTCATACAAATAAATAAAGAATAGTCTTCCTTCATATTTTCCTTATATTTTTAACATGTTCTTTGTTCATATTAAATTATGTTCTCGTTCTAAAGAAATGTATGTGTATAGTTTTGCACACGTATGTTTGACATGCATACCAAAATTAGATATTTTACTTTGATTTTTATTTAAAATAAATTATTTGGACAAATACATTTACCTGTAAAAGACTATTTAAATACTAACTGGTGTGAAATATGTCTGTTATCTCATGTATATTTTTTAGTATTTTGAAGACTGGGCTGCTAATATGACATTTAGGAAATGCATATATTTTTAAAAAGAATATTTATATTAAGGAACATCACCTAAACTCCAATGACATGCAAATGTTTCACTTATTTCCTTCTAATTAGTCTATGTGGGAGTTTTGTATATTTGTTTTTTGACACAGGGTTGTGATCATCCTACATGTATAGTTACATATCTTGTTTCCTCTAACAAACATTTCTCTTTACATCAGTAATGATTTATTTATTAATTTATATTTCTTCCAAATGTCATTGTAAAAGTCTGCGTATAAATACTGGTATGTTAGAATTCTTTTATGGTTAATTTTAAACAAAACTCAAACTTGTTTAAAGAAAATCATTAGCTTATGACCTTCATACGTAGGTACAAGCAATATTTTCACTATCCTTTGAAGTCTCAGCCACATTCACAGGTTCTCCCATTGTTTCACCAACTTTCCACAGATGATTTGTGACTAAAACGGATGCTTGAGTACCTAATATAAAAATTAACTCCAACTACATTTTGTACTTAAATTTAAAACTAGAAAACATTTAGAGGAAAAATGAGACAAACTTAGGAATCTAGGGGTAGGTAAAGATTTCTTAGAATTGATATCAAAAGCATGATTCTTAAAAGGAATAATTGTGATAACTTGTGCCTCTTCAAAATTAAAACCATCTGCTCTGTGGAAAACCCTGTTAAAAGACAAGCTACACATTGGGAAAAATATTTGCAAACTAGTTAACAGACAAAGGACTAGTCTCAATTCAAAGGTTAAAAAAAAGAATGAAAGAAAGGAAAAAAAAATAAGAAAAGGAAAGAAGAAAGTAAGCAAGAAAAAAGGGAGGAAGAAACCAAATGGAAAATGGGCAAAAGATGTTTCACTGAAAAGAATACAGATGGCAAATAACCACATGAAAAGATGTTTGAGATCATTTGCTAACAGGGAAATTTAAACTAAAATCATGAGATAGCACTATATACCTTTCAGAAAGGCTAAAATAATAACAATACTAATGCTAGTAATGATTGAGAGAAACTCGATTATTCATGCATTGCTGGTGGAGATGTAAAATGATTCAGCCACTCCAAAAACCAGTTTGGCAGTTCTTATAAAAAAGTTTAACTGCTGTACAAACTAGCATTTGTACTTTGGGGCATTAATGTCAGAGAAATGAAAATTTATTTTCACCGAGAAACCTGTATATGAATGTTTGTAGTAGCTTCAGCAGTAAAAAATGAATGGACTACTGATACACTCAACAATTTGGATGAACCTTCAGAGAATTAAGACAAGTGGAAAAGCTAATCTCAAAAGGTTACCAAGCTTATGATTCAATTCACATAACTTTCTTAGGTTGACAAAACTATAGAAATGGAGAATATAGTTAATGGTTGCCAGGGGTCAGGGATGGTATCAGAGAGCTATGATAGGAGGGAAGTTGGTGTGATTATAAAAGGACAGCATCAAGAAGCCTGTAATGTAACCAGTCAATAAATTTAATTCTGTCGATGTCAATTTCTTGGTTGTGATATGATTTGGTCTTTTTGTAAGATAATGCCATTGGGGGAAATTACATAAAAGATGCATAATGTTATGAACTGAATGTCTGTGCCCTCTCCCTTTAATTCATATGTTGAAACTCTAACCTCCAATTTGATGGTGTTAGGAGGTGAGGGTTTTGGGAGGTAATTAGGATTAGATGAGGTCATGAGGGTGGACTCTTCCTGAGTGGGATTAGTGCCTTTATAGGAGTCACAAGAGAGTTTGCTTCCTTTCTATGCTCTCTTCCATGTGAGTATAAAACCAGAAGTCATCAGTCTGCAACCTGGCAGAGAGTTCTCACCAGAACTCAACTGTGCTGGTACCCTAAGCTTGGACTTCAGCTTCCAGAACCGTGAGAAATATATTTCTGTTGTTTATAAGCACCTAGTATATGATACTTTGTTATCACTAAGACACATGGGATCTCTATCATTTCTTGTAACTTTGTGTGAGTCTACGATTATCTTATTAAAAGTTTAATTAAAAATTGATGCCTCTGTATCAGACCTCATATCCTTAAACTATAATAACATTCAGTATTTTCCAGTAGAAAAGAAAAAAGATTTTTCCTTCTCCTGAGGCTTTAACAATTATTTTTCAGACTTACTTTGGGTCTAGATGACTTCTTGGTTGATTTGTGGACCAATTAATTGTTCAAGAAGAATAGAATATGCTGATTAGTTTAAACCAATCATGGTCTACTCCTTGAGAGGGAGTTAGGCCTATTCCTTATAAACCATAATGATAAAAAAGGAGAGATGTTTTTAGGAGAATTAATTTTGAAAGTAAACACAAATAGCAAGTGACTACTGCCACCCTAAGGCATTTACCTAATATCCTATGTCTAAACCTTTAGACGTTTTCTAATATCGCCCTATTATAAACTATACATACTGTGTTCTTATTTTCTACTCTCAGAACCTTTTGGGTAAGGTTACTAGGATTGATAATACTGTGCCAAATATTCCACATTGAATGAATTTTTGTTTGATTCTTTGATTCATCAAATATAATTTTCATGCAGATACCAAAAAGAGCAATATTGTGACAGGGAAATTACAGATTTCTAAGCGAACTAGTTGTACTGACGGAGTAAGTGATTGATATAAAAACTGAGTCCATGTCTAGGATATTTAGAGGTCAGTTATACGGTCAGTTAGACTAAAGGAGGCAAGTTTTGCAAAGAGTATCTGGGCCAAGGTCAAGAGGTAAGTTAGAATCCGGAGAGATGGAAGGTTGTGCAGCCTGGACTTAGATTTGGGAGTTGTAGAATGGGAGATAGGGCTGAAGGACGGGGAGAAGGGGAAATGAAGTTGGATAAGTAATTGAACAGCAACATAAAAGTAAATGAAGTGTCTTGAAAACATATTAATCAGTTTGACTTTAAGTAAGGGTAAGGTGATGCTATTACAGTGGTTTTAAACGGAGGTGTGACATGATCAAAACTGCTTTGTGGCTGAATGAGGAGAAGGTATCAAGGGGAATAAGACCAGAGGCTGAAGGACAAAATAGAAGGTAGTTGTGGAAATTTGGGTAGCTATGTTGTTAAACTAAGCTAAAGTGGCAGCTGTGGGCAGTGGAAAAGAGTAGAAATTGGAGAGACTCTAGAAGGCAGAATGAATTATGCTTAGAGGAGGCCTAGGGAAAGGGAATAAAAAGGATAATTCTTAAAAATTTAAAATCCTTTCCAAAACAATGTTGTCTTCATTATCATTTGGGAATTTTATTTTTAAAAGCATTTAAAATCACATCTTATTGTTGGCTTAATTTGCATTTCCGTTTTCTGACACTGATAGAACATCAGAGAACAGATAGAAAATTTTCCAATATTTCTGTCAACTGTTTTCTTATAACATGAAACCCATTTCCTGTTTGTCAGTGAATGTCTGAGAGGGGAAAGGATTATAGAATTGTGTATTTTTGAAGATAATTTCTCTTAAATTACCTATGACTATTTTCTCAATAATATTATTTGTCTTCTAAATTTATAATTTCCTTTTAATCTATTTTCCTTAGATTATCAAATCCATCTTTTATTTTAGGTATGTTTGATCATATCTTACTGAAAAAACTCCTATAAGTTTTAATTTGTATTAACTCATTCACACAATCAGAAAATATTTACTGAGCGCCCATTGTGTGCCTACAACTGTGCTAGGCCTTTAGAAAGACTTTCTTTACTCCTAACTAAGAACTCTTATGCTTAAAGTACCCCATCAGTCCTCTATCGGAGCAATATTAATAACCCTTATTCTTGACATTTAGTGTATTTAATTAATCACTTTATTTTCTGACCAAGTAAATGAAAAAGTAGAATAGCTTTTATTTACTCAATAACTGTAGTTATTGTACTAGGACTGTAGTTAATATATGAAATCAGGTGTACTTATTTCAATATTTAAAATTGTTTCCCATTTTGAGGACGAAAACTTCAATGTAATGATTGCCATTAGTGACATCAAATTTTTATTTATCTTCCAGTGAAACAGAAAATAACTTTCAGTGAGATTTATGTCTCTGAGAATTTTTTTTGCCTTCATAAATGTTTAAAAAACTAATCATTGGCAATTGTTCTGTTGAAAAATGTTAAACTCAAACTTCTGGGGATGTTGCTTTATTTGGTACCATTTATGTTCTTTGGTTGCAATATTAACAACAACCAAAAAAAAAAAAAGACTCAAATTCAGCTAAGTTAAATAAACAAACAGAGGATTTATATAGAAGAGAAGTAGCTAAAGCCAAACTTCCCAGTCTGAGGAAAGACATATCAAGGCAGCGCAGACTGACAGCAGGAGTTCAGGGCATTCTCAGCAAGATGCAGCCTTAAAATAATGTAATTTAATAAATTACGGCCTCAGCCTCTTCATTATATATTAATATTCACAAGGGTGAATATTATCTGAGTGTTGGGGGCTTGAGATATTTTGATTTGAGTCAGTGTACATCACCTCTCTCGGTTGCCATAGAGATTGGGATCTGTTCCTAGGGAAAGAAGGGGTAATAGGCAAGCAAAAACAATAGAAATCATCATACATGCCTTACCTGTCCAAGTAAGGCATGTACTAAGTAGGCAAGTACTAACTCAGTCCTTTTTTCTAAATATACAGTCCCTAAAATGTTCCTGTTTTAGAAACATTCAACTGAAAATGATCTTACTCCATTTACAGTTAGAGAAAACCAGAAGTGATTTTGGCCTACTGCTTCCAAAAATGATACCTATGTTCTCTGGGTCATGTCTATTTCTCCTGCTGTAGCCTCTCAATATTCTGTGATTTATGGAATAAACCAACATACTATATTCAATAGTGGCCAAAAGCAAGAGAAAGAAAGGAAATAAATGTAATAGAGTAAGCAGTGCTGCAAATGATCATGAGAAATGAATTTGTCCCTGATTTATTCCTAATTTCTATTTCATACATTTTTATCTTTGGCCAGAGTATTCTCAGGTTATATTTATTTTTTATATTGTGGGTTTAACTAAGTTATCCATTCCTTGATATTTGAGCCTCCAAGGACCCTATTATCCCACCTTTTTGTCTTTTTAAATTATTAGTCTATTTTAATTATTAGTAGGTATGTACATGGAAACATCCCAGACTGTTCCCTGGATTCCACTCATGTTTCTGTTAGCAATATCTCCCTCCTCTTCTTGATTACGAGGTTAGTCGTTCTAGCAAAACATGTAACCCTGTTCCATCGCCAGGAGCATCAAGAAGATAGGCTTGTAGAAATATTGTTTTGTTGGATTAAAAAAAAATGGGAACGGGTACACCACAGGCTATCATTTTACAGCACAGAAAACAAGATTTTGAGGTGTAATATTAGATGTAAGAGTGGAAGTACCAAAACCTACTGTTCTTCTATCCTTTATTTTCTGGATTCATCAGTTCATAGATTTAGCATCATGGCTAAAGAAAGGAGAGCAACAAATATTTGTCATGGGTTTAGATTATAAGTAGCATCATTGTACAGAAAAGACAACTTCATGGGGTGTTGTCTTTCTTCTGGAGCTAGAGATGAATCTACATTAAATTTTTAATAAAGCCAGTTGTGTCTGTCATTGGGACAGCGAAACTGATAGTTACCGATGCATTGTTTCTTTTACTTCAAGAAAATGTCTTAATTGAAGAATTGTATGTTAATTTATGAGTCATTTAGTTATCCAAGGTTGATGGTCCCTGACCAAGCATAATTAGTCTTAAAAACATATCCACATTTCAAATAAATTTCTGTCTGTTAAAGAAAAATCTTTACCATAGCCCTGTGGGTGAAGCCACTATGCAGCTGGCTATTCACGAAAGGTATGGAGCTATATTGAGGAATAGGATTTAATTATTTTTACTAATATTTGTACATTCGTGTGTCTGTGGCTATGTCACCTAAAAAGAGGAAAACTATTTTTTAAAGTTCCTCCCTACCACCATGCATATTTTAATTGTGAGCTCATTATGCAAATTCTGGGATACCTGGGAAAGAAGATAACTGATGTTTTAAAAGTCTGTTATCTTGTATACTTGATTATTAAGGTATTTTTCTATAGTAGGGGTAAATCTACTATAAATGTTCTGGGCCATTCCCGGAATTCCAAGTACAGGCTTTTCGTAAAAAATTTCTTGGGACCAATTATTTATTTAAATTATTTGACTTTAATTTAATAGTTACATACATTCATTATACCACTCAAACCATCTGGGAGCAGCTCATAGCGTTTTCACAAATCGGACACATCTGTGTAAACAGCACTGGGTTCAAGAAATAAAATATTACACATACTTCAGAAGGTCTCCTATATGCTTTTTAAAAATTTCTTATTTTTTGTTGAACTGTAGTCAATTTACAATGTTCGCAATACAGCAGAGAAATTCAGTTATAAATATCCATACATATATATTTTGTCAGATTCTTTTTCATAACAGCTTATTATAAGAAATTGAATATGGTTCTCTGTGCTATACAGTAGGTCCTTGTTGTTTATCTGTTTTATATATAGTAATGTGTGTCTGTTAATCCCAAACTCCTAATTATGTTTTTTTTCTAGTTTCTATACACACAAGAGTAACAGCTCTCCTGATTTCTACTATCATGGATTGCTTTTGCATGGTTTTGAACTTTATGTAAATAAAATCAAATAGTAGTTTCCTTTTTGTACTTGACTTCTTTAGCTCAATTTTGTTTTTGAGATCCTTCCATATTGTGTTCAGTGACTAATTAGTTAATCATTTTCTCTTCATGTTATCCAACCAAACCATTGCACAGGAATCAATGTAGATTCTTACTCTAGGCATTACTCTGTCTAGATCCAGAGGTCTCAGAATTCTGCCTCTTATATGAATCTCCATTCTCCATTCATGGCCACAGTCCTCCTGAGAGAGAAAGTCAGAGTTGCCTCTTCCTAAGTAGCACTGACTTACAGAATAGAAACATACATGTAGTATGTATTATATTTGCAATTTTTAATTCTTGGTTATCTGGTTATTGGAAATTATTTATAGTCTGAGACTGAGTAAGGGAAGGTGCTCCAACAGAATATGGTATCCTGAGAGTGCAATAAACCTATTTATATTACTCATTTGTACCTTCAGGCTCTGTTAGGGACTGTTTCATATATACTGTTGCCACAAAATGTTGGAGTACTTTTGGTCATGCCCAAATTTATGATTAGGCAGATCAAAAAGCACTGAGAACATAATGTATACTTATATCCCAAAGTTACTTGGTGTCCAGGAGTCCACATACTCAGTTCTTCTTGAATGGCAAGTATTGTTTTTCTTTCATTCTGTTTTTTAATGCTCCTTATTAAATTAATAATAGTCTGTATTAAAGAGACACTTTAAAAAATCCAAATCTCAGGATTACTTGCTATGATCTCTCTTTTTAGAATTGATTTATAGCATATTATTAGTTTCAGGTGAACAACATAGCAAATGAACATTTTTATAGATTGTACGTCATTTAACATCACTACAAAATAATGGCTATATTTACCTCTGCTGTAAAAGACATCCATGTAGCCTGTCCATTTTATATACAGTAGTTTGTACTTCTCAATCTCTTACTCCCATTCTGCCTCAACCCTAACCTCCCTCTCCCCACTGGTAACCACCAGTATGTTTTCTCTATCCGTGAATCTGTTTCTATTTTACTATATTCATTCATTTGTTTTATTTTTAAGATTCCACATACAAGTAATAACACACAGTATTTGTCTTCCTTTGTCTGGCTTATTTCATTTAGCAAAATGCCCTCTAGGTCCATCGATGTTGTGGCAAATGGAAGAATTTCTTTCTTTTTTATGCTTATCTTCTTCCTCCATTCATCCATTGGTAGGCACTTCCATGTCTTGGCTAATTAGTGTGCAAGTGGAATTGTTGGATCATATGGTAGTTCTATTTTGATTTTCTTGAGGAACTTCCATTCTGGCTGAACCAACTTACACCACCAACAGTGTACTAGTGTTCCCTTTTCTCTACATTCTTGCCAAAATTTGTTATTTATAGATTTTTTTTTGATGTTGGCCATTTTGACAGCCACTTAACCCCTTATTGGTCATATCATTTGCAAATATTTTCTCCCATTCAATGGATTTTCTTTTCATTTTGTCAATGGTTAACTTTGCTGAGCAAAATTTTTTAATTTCAATTAGGTTCTATTTGTTTATTTTTGCTTTTTTTCTTTTGCCTTAGGAGACAGATCCAAAAAAAATATTGCTGCAGTATATGTCAAAGAGTATTCTGCCTATGTTCTAGGAGTTTTATGGTTTTAGGACTGACTTTTAGATCTTTAATTCATTTTGAGTTTATTTTTGTATATGGTGTGAGAAAATGTTCTAATTTTATTCTTTTACATGTAGTTGTCCAGTTTTCTCAGCACTGCTTATTGAAGAGACTGTCTTTTCTCTATTGCCTATTCTTGCCTCCTTTGTTATAGATTAATGATCATAAGTATGTAGGTTTGTTTCTGGGCTCTCAGTTCTTTTCCATGGATCTGCATGTTTGTTTTTATGCCAGTGTCGTGATGTTTTGATTAATTATAGATTTGTAGCATAGTCTGAAGTCAGGGAGTATGTTACCTCCAGCTTTGTTCTTTTTCCACAAGATTGCTTCAGCAATTTGGGGTCTTTTGTGGTTCCATATATATTTTAGGATTATGTGTTCTAGTTCTTTGGAAAATGTTACAGGTATTTTGACAGACGTTACATTAAATATGTAGAGTGTTTTGGGTAGTATGGTCATATTAACAATATTAATTCTTTCAATCTATGAACATGTTATATCTTTCCATTTCTTTGTATCATCTTTAGTTTCTTTCATCAATGTTTATAATTTTCAGAGTGTAGTTCTTTTGCCGTTTTGGTTAATTCCTAAGTATTTTATTCTTTTGTGTTGCAATTTTAAATGGGATTGTTTTCTTCCTTTCTCTTTCTGATAGTATTATTAGTGGATAGGAAAGCAACCAATTTCTGTATACTAATTTTGTATCCTGCAACTTTGCCAAATTCATTGATGAGCTCTAGCAGTTTTTTTGTGGCATCTGTAGGATTTTCTACGTACCATGTTATGTCATCTGCAAACAGTGACAGTTTTACTTCTTCCTTTCAATTTGGATTCCTTTTATTTCTTTTTCTGCTCTGATTGCTGTAGCTAGGACTTTTAAAACTATATTGAATAAAAGTGGTGAGAGTGAGCATCCTTGCTTGTTCCTAATCTTAGAGGAAATGCTTTCAGCTTTTCTCTGTTGAGTGTGGTGTTAGCTGTGAGCTTGTGATATGTGGCCTTTATTATGTTTAGGTATGTTTTCTCTATGTCCAGTTTCTAGAGAGCTTTTATCATAGATGGAATGAATTTTGTCAAAAGCTTTTTCTGCATCTATTGAGATGATTATATAGTTTTTATTCTTCAACTTATTAATGTGACGTTTCACACTGATTCATTCTTTCTAGTCTTTCATTTCAGTTACTATAACCTTCAGTTCTGACTGGTTCTTTTTTATATTTTATAGTTCCTTTTTAAAATTCTCACTGTGTTCATCTATTTCTTTCCCTAATGCAGTTAGCATTCTTGCTACTAATGCTCTGAACTCTTTATTTGGTAAATTATTTATTTCTGTTTCATTAGTTGTTTTTTCAGGTATTTTCTCTTGTTCTTTCAATTGAAACAAATTCCTTCTCTCTTCCCACTTTTCTTAAAGTTCTCTGTCTCTAGGAAATTTGGTGAAACAGTTACGTATTCCAGTCTTGAAGGATGTCTTTGTGTGGGAGCATACCTATATAGTTTGTGTTTGCTTAAAGGCTTTGGTGGGAGAGCTGGATTTGAGGTGAGCAAGACTCACATCTTCCCCCAAAGTGTGCTGGCAATTATCACCTTGGTATGAGGTTGGGCTGAAGATGGAGGGACGAGAGCCAAGCCGGGGCTTCTCCTCTGCTCATTGGCCAATACCACCCTCCTGTGGGTGCATCTCAAGTTACTTGAGCAGAAGCTTTGAAGATTTGGTCCACACTGACTCCATTCCCTCCTAGCATTTGCTCTGTCCCTTCTCAGCACTGGCACCCTCATACCCAGAGAAGAACAGTTCTGGAGCAAGGAGGGGCTGGACTCAGTGCTCAGCATGTGTTGGGGTGTGGGCTGTGGCAGTCCTAGCCCTAGTCAGAGTCCTGGACCACTCTAGATGTGCTGTCTCTGTAAATGCCAGTAATGGCTGAAACCACTCCATTGAGATATTGTTATGGGTCTGAGTTGGCTCTGTTCCTAACAATTGAGCACACCCATTGGCTGCAGCAGCCCTTGCCCTAGTGTGGAGCTGAGACACGGAGCAAGTGGAGCCAAAGAAGGCATTCAGCTTAGGCTGGGACACACACTAGGGGGTCAAGGGAACTGGCCAGAGTCCTGAGCAGTTTCACAGGACTCCTCCTTGTTTTAGGATTCAGCAAGTGTGTGCACACTCATCTTGAGAAGAGTCTATGTTTCTTACGGACTTGATGTTAGTCCTACTGGTTGTCAAACCAGCTATGGGCACTTTTCTTCTAGTGTCATATTCCAAGGCCGGGGCACCATATATGTGGCTTGAACTGCTCACTCCCCAGGGAGGGTCTCTGAGCCTTGATATCCCCTGGTCTTCAGGGCACAGGTTCCAATCTGATCACTTATCTTTCCTTCCTTTCCAATTCCATGTGGATCTTTCTTGCAGCCTTGGTTGTACAAGAGTCTTTCTGCAGTCTTCCCAGTCTCCAGTTAGTTTTCAGTGAGAATTGCTCCACATGTAGATGCACTTTTGAGATGTTAGTGGGGGGAGGCGAGCTCTGAGTTCCCCGACTCCTCCATCTTGATCTCCTCTCCTACTTGCTGTGGTACTCTTATCAGTGTGTTCCATATGATATCGATTCACCATCAACACTTTCAGATTACTGTGGATGGAACTTGTGAGTGTTGAGAGCATTCTATGCCAAAGTTGTGGTTCTAACCCAGTCAAGAGAGGCATTTAAAAGTAAAGAGTTTTCCCCAGACAAGTGCAGAGAAAGAGTCTGGGAGGGTCTTTCCTGTTGGCCTGAAGGAAGGCAGTAACCAGGTTGTGAACTGACTATTGGGGCCATGTGGCCAAGAACTGCAGGTAGCCTCTAGGACCTAATAACATTAACTGCCTGGCATCTAGCAAGAAACAGAGATCAGTCAGACAGCAGCAAGGAGATGACTTCTGCTGAAAACCAGTGGGCTTGGAAGAGGACCCTAAGGCTCTGATGAGAATCACAGTAATGTCTAGGCACCTTCATTTCAGCCTGGTAAGATAGTAAGTAGAAGATCCAGAAAAGCCATTCCCAGACTTCTGACCCATGGAAACTATCACATAATAAATTTGTGTTCTTTTAAGCTTCTAAGTTGGTGGCAATTTGTCACACAGCAACAGAAAACAAGTACATGTGCTCTGGACCACTGAGAGTACTTACATTTTCAAGAAATACATCTTCCTTTTTCTCTCATGTGTGCATCTATTAAGGTATAAATAGAGTTTGCTAATCCTGCCTCAACTAGTAGTTAATCACAGTGAATAAGTGTTCAGGCATCAAACTGCCTGGAGCTAAATCCCGCTCCGCACCTTCTTAGCTGTGAGTGGGGACAAGTTACTTAACAGCCCTGTGACTTTTTCTCCTCTATTATAAAATGATGAATATAATATTAACTCTTTTGTAGAGTTTATAATGAAAATTTACAGAGAATATTAACATACATAAACAATACATATTAGTTGGCATTGCTATTAGTATTATTATAGCTCAACATGATATTAACAATATAGTGGAATAGTATGACATTCTGCAGAATAATGAATCAGATAAGATTTATAAAAACTCTGTTATGTCACAGACGTAATGGGCTGATATATCCCACATGTAGAAAATCCCTGGGGCATTTTCTGCCAGTTAAAAGCAAGCTACTGTGTTTTAACTTATGTTCCATTGAAAATGTAATTGCTGATCAATAAAAGCATACCAATTGCCAAGGAATATATTTGAATGCTCTAATAATCAGAATACATGTGGATAGCAGTTACAACTGGACATATTAAATGATAACTTTATAGTAATTGATTATTAAAGATTTATTAGTCTTTTATAGTAATCAAAGTAGTCAAAAATAGGAATATGCTATGAATCATAGGGCTATCTTTCAAATTTTTGAAGTTCACCCAAATCTTCAACTCCCTCAATGGAAAATAGCAAAAAGTTGTTTTTATTATTATGAGTGTGTTCATCCTATCATAAGTTGACTCGACTTCAAATCAAGGAACCAAGATGGGAGTCCTGCTATGTGCCAAATATCCCATTCCACTTACACATTTAGGGATTGATGAAAATATCACATTGGGTTCAGAAACTCACTGCAATTAATGTGAGTCAAATGTTATTAGAATTTAAATTATCACCTTATTCCTCACAATGTCCAATTTGTACATTGAACTCTAAGTTTAAATTTTGGTTTCCCAGGAATTTGTATTACCTTGAAGCCTAGATACAACTTCCCTTTTAAAGTTTTCCTTATGTGATTACATGAGATAAACATTCCTAGTTTTTTGAGAATGCTATAAGGAAGACTAAAGAAAGACAGAGAATGTGCATGCTTGTTTTCTTGAGTTTTTTTTTTTCAATTCTAATTGTTTTCTGTTTATTCATTTGTCTTTCTCAAGGCTTTCTGGACTCTAATTTATTTGGCAAATTTTTAATTTATGAATTGTTGGAATCTAAAGATTTTGTAACAGTGACTCTTATGAATACTCAAATTAGGCTTTTATATTTGAGCTAAAATCTGAAGGAGGTAGGAAAGTAAGCCACATGAATACATGTAGAAGGAACTGGACAGAGGAGATAGCTTATGCAAAAGACCTGAAGCATGTTCCAAAGAACAGCAACAGACCACGATGTCTTTAGTGGATGCAAAAGCAGGATAATAATAAGAGAGGAGTTCAGAGATACAAGGGCCCAGATTGCATACAGCTTTGTAAGCCTTTTGACAGCCTTTTACTTTTATGATGAATAAGAGGAGAAGACAAACAAGATGCCTAGTTTTGAAGATAGGTTTGACATAACAAAAAATGCTTTCACAACTTAACTGGTGCTTTTTAACCTACAGTATTTTGTTTTATTTTGGGAAACATTATTGTTATTTGATATTTTTCAATCTCCTTTCTTATATTTTAATATTTTTTATCATTTTCATTTTTCTCTATAGTGTTGGTATTTCTCAGTTTCTCAAGTTTTATATTCCTACATATTGATGCAGTATCACAGGATTGTATCTCTTTACTGCCTCTGACAATATTGATTCAACTATTGGCTGATATTTCTCATTACAACTATATTATGTGGTGATGAAATAAAGAATGAATATTTGTCAGGTTGTTTTCCTATCCTATAATACATGTATTTGTGGAGGAAGAACAACAATAATATCAAACTTTAACATACGATTTTCAAGACACATTTTTATTTATTTATACTTGAATTATAAAAATTTTTTTTCTGGTATTAGAGAACAAACATGATATCTAGATTGTCCCTGCTCACTTATAATCAATCTTGGTGCCAAAAGAATCCCAACAGGTATCGATAAATTACTCCCTTGTTTTCTAAAAAACCTACCTGCAGAGCCAATAGAGCAGATTTTGGCCACTGACAGTTTCCTTAGCTAGTGCTGTCAGTATTGACTTACTATGATATTCTCCTAGATTCTCTTTATGTTCAGTTTTTATTTTTTGGTCTCCAGATTGATAGAAATTTATTTTCCTAGTCATATAATTTTCTGGGTATTATAAAGATAAGTTTAAAGAATGGGTTTTTAAAACTTGGCCATAATTTGTCTTTATTTCTCTTAAAGGAGTTTTTCTTTTATACCATGAGAAGGAAACTGAGAATTATAAAATCTGTTCAATCCTTTTCTTGAAAGGTTTAGTAAATTCCCTACAGACCTATGTAAAATCACTTACATAAAGCCACTGTGTTAACATCTAAGAACAGAGAGTATCATTCTTTCTCCCATAGTACAGATAGAAAAATTTAGAAAAAATATACCAAAGAGCATGTGTTTTAAGCATGAAGAAAGCAAGCAAGTCAAGACTTGGGGAACCAGGATCCCCAAGAGGAAGGAAACAGAGTGAGGTGAGCCCAACATCCTGTGGCAGTTTCCCTCAAAGTATTTGCCAAGTGTAGCATGGGACTGAGTGGCTACAAAGCTGAGCAGAAAGTAGCGTATAAGGGGCTGAGAAACTTAGCTGAGCATTAGCAGCCTCATAGCACTAAGGCAAACTCAGTGTTGATTACTAAGGCAGATAGCACTTTAAAGGCCATGATTCCTGACAGAAAGTGCACTGACGTGATTCCAACCTTCTGCACTACCTTTAACCTCAGAATGTTCTCCAATTCATATGCATCCAAGAAGGTGAGAATCAATCAGAAAATAACCACTAAGATGGTCCATGGGCATGCTTAGATAAAAATCAAAGGTCAAGCCAAGGAGGAAAAGTTTTATTAAAAATCCCAAGTAGAGTCCTAGAGAAACACAGTAGAAGCAATCACAAATTAGAAATAGAACAAGTTTCAAAAACAACTTTATTTTAGACTGAAATAGGAGCTATGTCCCTACTCTAATTGCTTACCAAGTGAAAAAGTAAATATCCTCTGAAAGACAACAATTCCTCTGAGCCTCAAGTTAACTGTAAAGTTTTTTGTACACAATATCCAGCATACAATAAAACTTTTCAGGAGCGCTAAGAGATGGGACCAAATTTACAAAATATTAAGAAAAAAATATAGACTTGCAGGTAATCTAGATATTAGAGTCATCAGACTTCTTTTAAAATAATTCCAGTTAATATATAAAGAAACTCGAGTCAACATGTAACATTTCATGACAGAATTTAAGAATCAAATGATGCTTCTAAAACTGGAAAAAGAAAAAAGTACCTGTAGAGATTAATAAAACGACTTTGGAAATCTCTTTGGCAACATCTACTTAGGCTGACCTTATACCTTAGCAATTTTACTGGTGTATAGGTAAATACACAACAGAATGCTTCCAAATGGGTACCAACATTCATGTACAAGAATGTTCATAGCAGCATTATTCATAATAGATAGAAACTAGGAAATGCAGAAATGCTCTTCAATGGCAAAATGGCTAAATAAATGTTTATTTAATGGAATATGCTTCAGCAATTAAGAAAAATTTTGAAAAGTTCAATAACAAGAATAAATCTCACAAATACAATGTTAGTCAAAAGAACCTAACATGAAAGAACACATCTATATAATTATATCAATTTGAATAACAGCATTATGTATCTTAGGAGTCAGGAGTGTGTTTGCCTTGGGTGGGAAGTGGTGCAGTAACTGTAATGGGACAGGAGGGGAGTTTCAGGAAAGTGGGAAGTATTCTTTATCATGATTCAAATGTGGTGATTCCATAAATATGGTCACTTAAGATAACTTCATTGATCTGTTTCTTAAAGATTTGTTTCATTTTCTGCATGTATATTATCCTTAAATAAGCATATTCATTAAAATGACCATGGAACACCATGAAGTCTTTAAGACTAAATGAGATATTTTACAGAAAGGTCATCATGAAATTTTTAGTTTGAAAAAGTAGTCACAGATAAATATATAATATAACCTATTTTGTATAAAGGAGAGTTTTGTATGTGCACATATAAATGTAGGTAAACATAGTGGTAATGACTGAAAAGGTGCACAATAAAAATGTTAAGTCTTTATTTCTGGGGATGTGAGTGTAGAAAAAAAAAGAAAGGTGAAAGAAGACTTTCAAATCTTTTCAAATTTGTTTTTTATGCTTTTGATTTTTTAAATGCATTTAATCTTTATGAGACTTAATTTATTGTATGTTGAAAACCAAAACTATCACATTGTTATGGCAGGAGATGTGCTATTGTTTGTAAATTAAAGGGCTGAGAGGACATGATAAGGAGACAATTGTTACACAGATAAATCTCTAAAAAGAAACTTAAAAAACATAATTTAGTGCCCCAGGTAATGTCTCAATAGCCCTTAATATCCACTGATTATAAAATAATTATCATCAGTTCACTTTGGGCTCATTTGAATACTAGATAAAAGCAACATTCTTGTTTGCCTGTTTCCAAAACCTATTAGAAATGTCACATGCTGCTATTCTTACAACCTTGAAAACTTTATTAAACTAATGAGAATGGAAAAGATAAGTGTACCATACTCTTTTAAACTTTGTTTTCTTTTTACTGATGTTTCTCTAAATTTCACTATTTAAATGGATAGAGTCAATGTTCTATACTTTTGCTAACTGTTCAGTTGCATCATGAAATGTAATACATATTTAGATTTCATAAGCAAAACAATGTTCTAAACTCAAATTTCCTGGTAAACTTTTGATTTTGAATTTCAACTTCATTCCCATGATTCTGACCAGAAGAATTATAATCATGCCTTAGTTAATTAATAAGACGATTCATCAAATTGTTAATACTTTACTTCCCTCCAACTTCGTGGCTGCAGAACAGAACCATTTCAGGATTTCATATTCTTAATTATTTTTATTGATAACATGCATACTTGGTCCAAGTGTTCTAAAGCAAGATAGTCTTTTTTTAAGGAAAAAAAGAATAAATATTTTAATTCATTGATTACTGTAATTAAATTTTACTCTACATTGTTATTTGAGATTCAAATTTGATAGGCAATTGATAAAGTGAAGTATTTTCACGTACACCAAGTAATTTTTTTCTTTAGATTAAAAATTATATATAATAAGAAATGTTAGTATTTAAGATTTTAAAGCGTATATTTCTTAAAGGAGTTATCATTTGCCTTGGTATTTGATTGGCTTATTGGGGTCAACCATGTGTCTCTGGATTATTTTAAGTTTACAACCATTTTTAAAAATTTGGTAATGTTGCATGCTGCTAATTACAGATTTTTATTGCATCAAAAGTTTAGAGTATGTTAACTGACTACATATTATTTCTTTTATTAGAAACTTGCTGAGTATCCAATATGTAATTTATTTTTAAAGCACCTCATTAGAAAATATATTAAAATTATATCTATGTTAATGTTTTACTTTGTGGTTAAAATATGAAGAGTTAAGAATGTTTTTTATATAACTCTACTATAATGGACTTGGCTTTATTTACAAAATATGTTAAAGAGCTCTGCAGGTCGATTCAAATGCTTTAGTTAAATTGTCACAGGTTACAATTCAATATGTGAACTTTGTTTTATGGTACATTTTTCATATCCATTATCAAATATGTTATTCATAAATATATTAAAAAGGGTAGTTGGAAGCAATTATGAATGATTTTAAATAATTTTCTGAGAAAAAATCAATCTAATCTTCCATTATATATTTTTTCTTTCTCTTTAATTCATGGTTAAATATAATGCATAAGTTTGATCATAAAAACATTTTATCATTAAATATTCAAATATCTTAAAGATGTTTAAATAGTATGCAATTATTTAATAGTTAGCAAAAAAGGCATATAAGAATAAAACTTTATAATTTTCTTAATTCTAAGCAGATCATTAAACCGAAACTATATTAATAAAATATACATATTAAGCAAGAAATTATCTACTGTAAAATAGCAAACAATTTGATGCATGATGGGCTTGTAATATAACTACATGACTGTATGATAGCTCTCAATTCACAGTGCTAATAATCTAAAACAGAGCTATTACACAAAACTCAATGTAGTGTTGAATTATTATAATACATATTTTTGTGATATGCTCATATTTCTTGGGTTTATTATATTTATGAGAAAAAACAGGTACACAAATTATTAAATCAATTGAGGTTTTATATTATATATTTTAGAATATTGAATAAATATTATTATTTTGAGTTACTCATACATACTAATAGAACAGCAGTAGCCTAAGATAATGTATTTAAAAATCTTTCCATGTGAAATACTAAGTGATTCCTGCATTCCTTAATTTTAAAAGATATGGAGTATACTTTTCCAAATGATCATTATTACTAACCTCAAATTTGAAGTTTAGATTATTTAATTAATTCAAGAAGTATTGTCCCAATACAAATATGTATGTATGTGTTATATAAATATAGCCATGTGTTTATATAGCAGCCATAAATAACATTGTAAAAATATGAAGTTCTTCAAGAACATAGTAAATGCATAAAGATGAAAACCGTTCATTAAAGTAGAAATAATCAAATTAATATATAATCATATAAATTTTAAAAAGACCTTCTTAAGTGATTAAAATTTGTATCTCCACATACATATGCGTATGGTATAGGACAAAATTAGAGTTTGTGCATGAAGAGAAGTATTTAAATCTTTAATTAAATTTTATCTACAAAATAGTATTATTAAGTGGTTTCAATGTTTCTACCAAAATTTTTTTGAAAATAATCACAATTTTAGAGTCCTATTTGACCCAGTATTCTATCTATCACTGAGTACCCAATTATTCCAAAACTTAATAGCTTAAAAAAGCAAACGCTTACTATCTCACTGTGTATGGACAAGGAATCTGGGTGCAGCTTAGCTAAGTACATCTTGCTCGAGATCTCTCAGGATGTTGCAGTCAAGTTGTTGGCTGGAGCTGTAGCCATTAGAAGATTGACAAGAGCCAAAGGAATTGCTTCCAAAGTCCCACACATGATTCTTGGCATGTGTCTGTTCCTTGCCGGCTTTTGGACAGAGAACCTCAGTTCTTCACTTTGCCACCTAGGCCTCTCCACAGTCAGAGATCTACTCACAAAATGACAGCTTGTTTCCCTTAGCTTGAACGATCCAAGAGAGACTTAGAGACTTCACAATATGGAAGCCACAGTCTTTTTTATCCTAATCTTGGAGATGATGTAATGTTATATTTGCCATATTTTTTTGCACTAGAAGTGTGTCAGCAAGTTCTGTGTACAGTTGATGGGAAGGGATTACACAAGAACATGAGGATCAGGAGGCAGTGGGACCTTCTTGGAGACTGCTTACTTCAGAATCTTGTTTGTCTCTCAGTCTCTAGGATTTTAACATGTTTAATGGTGAGAAATATTACATATTCCTCTTGGTCTTAAATGTCTGAACATGTGATTTAGTGGCCTTCAAATAGTAAGAGAAATTTATAAAAATTTTGGTGACATTAATTTACCAAGAAAAATCTTAGGAGTAGTCCCTGTAATATTTCTCTGCACTCTGAGAGAGATTTTTTAAATTTATGCTTTTCAGCACTGTATCAATTCTAAGTATTATTGTCTCAACACAGTTTTGATTTTTACCAGTCTACCATTTATTGTAATCTTTATGGTCTTTTGGCCTAATTTCACTACATTTCACCATTTGAAGTGACAAAACCTCTTATCTTTTTTTAGACTTAAGGTCATATTCTGTCTTACAGTATGCATAAATCCTTTAACTATCATTTTTGGCATATCATTCTTACATTTAGTGAAAATACTTTCCAGATTCTGATATTAGGTGCACTGTCAGGATAGTTTGTAATGATATATTTTGAAATTTTTTTTCCTGTTGTTTATCAGGAATTAGTAAGCATTTTGGAGTGCTATTTCAGGCAATGTTTTAACAATAACCATTTCTTTATTATTTATAAAAAATATTTTTTCCAGCAGAAAAGGATCTGTAAATCAGTGTTTTGAGTGTATTTGTGTTTGTGCTGTGAAAATTGGGAAATTCTGAATTCATTTATTTTCACTCTCTGTATCTCTGTACTAATATGATTTAACTATTCTCATTTCTTTTGTTAAAGTGTCAACATTATATATTTGACCTCTAATGAGTTATTAGCTTCTTAGTATTTTGATTAGTAATGACATAAGCTCTGTTTTAATAAGTACATAAATTACTTCATTTCACATAAAACAGGTATTTTCTTATGAAATAAAACCAAAGGATATTACTGAAAAGAAAGCTATATATTTGTATATCCTCTCATCTTAATTCATGGTGTTATTTCTCTCTTCACCACTAGTGTCAAAACATTATAGTGACATTCCTGACATATCCATTGCCCCCTGAACTCAACTGTGCAGGAGGCTGATGTATCAGACACAGGAGAAGCTGAAGCAGAAAAGGTTTAAAAAACATATTTAAGAAAAACACAATTTATTTTTGTACTATGGGAAGACTTTTTAAGATCTTAAAAATAAAATGTGCGTAAACATATGGAATCTAACACAGTGTAAATATTATACCTTCTCATTATGTTTAGTTTGTTTCATTAAGCCTGCTACTGACATATGTTAAAAATGAGGTTTCAGAATGCTGTTCCATTTTGAATAATTTTTAAAGAGAGGCTCAGTAGCATTCTGGCTTGTTACCTGGCCAGAGAAGCACCAGATACAAGTACATTGTCAGGAAAAACAGCTGAAGTAGGGGAACCACTGGGGTGCATACATGCACCCATTAACCTCCCAGAGGAAGATAAAACTAATTCTGAAAAAGTGATAGAATTGTTAAGATAATACTGTTTCAATGAAAAATTATGTGACTTAAGTCACGGTTGTCTTTGGTCACTAGAAAAATTCAGGTATCCTATAAAAACTAAATCAACCGTGTCAAAGTGTTTTATATCACTCCAAATATTTTACTCAGGATATACTTAGATCTGTGGATAAAAAATGCCTTCCCCACAATTTTATTATGACAAATAAATAGAAAAGTATATTAAAAGTGTTTTTGCAAAATGTAACAGACTCAAAAATATTATTTTAATTTGTTGCACTAAAAAATGCTTTTCTTCACTTTATGCCTGTTATTTATACTTTTGTAATGCTTGTAGTGGAGGTAAAAAAGAAAATGATATTTTGTGAATTACCGACTGTGCCAGACGCTAGGGCAGGTGACATTTTTTGATAACATCTTCATAAGAACTTTGTATCATTGCTATCTTAGCTCATTTTCCAAAAAAGGAACTTGAGGCTCACAGAGAGTATGCAAACTGAGAAGGATGAAATATGTAGTAAGTGAGTGGGTTGATATTTAAATCTCCATTCAGATTTAATGGAGATTATAGGGGTTATGGACTACTTACATAAGTAGAAGTTAGGACCACTTCTATAGAGGTGGTCAGAGATAATGACCATTTCTAAAAATTTCCTACAAACATGCTTAACCTATCATATGATTTCCAACACTGCACTGAAAAATCTGTTATCTTTCTGTGTTTAGTAAGTGTTATGAAAAGTCTCTATTTTCCAACATACTGTAATTTTTTAGTGTACAATAGCTTCATTGTTAGTACAAAGGATGAACACTGAAGAAGGTCACAGAAGCCAAAGGAGTTCACAGAGAGGTTGAGAAAGATGGCGAGAGGGTGGCTGGGAAGAAAACTTAAATTCATTAGTTTGGTTGTTACAAGCATCACCCTAAACATATAAAATGTTACTTGGTTTATATCAGCAGTTGCCCTCAATGATCATGTGAATTTAGAACAATAACAAAGACTAAAAAGTATAGTAATGCCTTATGTCTTTTAAATTGTCAAGGATTAACAATATTTATAAACTGGTTCAGTTACCATAGTTTCCTTTTCTAGATATCAATTCTAAAAGTACAGAATTATCTAAGTATAAATGACATATCCATGTATTGTAATTCTCAAAAGGTCAGAAACCGTGCCATTATTTGCTTTATATTTGAATCATAACTTCCTAGTATGACTTTTTCTTCCTCCAGTGGAATTCAAGTTGACTTTTTTCTTTGTTGAGTAAAGAAACATATGCTTTCTTCAACATATTATGGAGATCTTGCCGAATGTGACTTTAATGTACCTAGTAAATGCAGTTTACTTTACTGTACATTAAAAAAAAATAGAATTCTCTGTTCATTACATTCCAGTTCTAATTTAGAAAGATTACTTGAAGGATTGTTTCAAAGCTGTCATCCTGGGATTTTGTTTCATTGTATTCCTAGTTCAGGTGCTCTATTTTTTGTAACCCACATATTCTGCTTTTTAGTTTTCTCTCCTTGTGAAAAGCATCCTTTATAAGTTAATTACTTGAGTCTTACATGTCTGAAGATACCTTGATTTGTTCTCACATATTTGATTGTTACTCTGACCGAGTATTGACTTTTAAGTTCAAAATAATTTTCTTTTAGATCCTTAGTTCATTTTTTTTCTGTTAGGTTTGTCTGTTATCAGGCCTGATGCCACTCCAATTCTTGTTTCTTTTGTTTATATATATTTTTCCCATCTGTGAGAGATGTGAGGATTTTCATAGTCACAGATATTTAGAAATTTTAACAATATGTAGAAAATATTGGTGGTGTTTAATTCATCCTGCTAGATACCAGCCTGTCTTTTGTTCTTAAGATTCAAGTCATTCTGTAATGAGGAAAATATTCTTTTATTGTTTGCTTGATGATTTTTCTAATCTACACTTTATCACTTCTCTCTGGAACTTATTTTAGCCATATGTTAGGTAGTATAGCTTTGTTTTCTATTTCTTTTACATTTTTTCTGTTGTGTCATTTACTTTCCACTTTGCTCAACATTCTTGGAAATATGCTTAACCTCTCAGGCTTTCTCCTGCTATTTTTATTACTATTTATACTTTTTAAGTTGTTAAATATTTATGAAACATCATGACTTGTTATGCAATTGATAAATAAGATTTAAAATGAACTCTTGAAATATCTCATTAAAAATAAACCAAAAAAAATTCCTTCTGAGTGTACCTATAAATACCTTTGCAAATTTTAGGTTAGATTTCACAGATGATTAATGATACAATCTATTTGTAAATGGTGTTCAGTATTTCAGGAATAACTTACATGTTTGCACTTTCATACCACACTACAAGTATAAATATTGTATGTGAGACTTGCCAGTGAAAAGGGGATCTTGTGGGCATAAGATTTTCAGAAATGTTGCATCATTATATCCCTTTTATACATATTCACAATTGATAGATGGGAGGAGGGGGATGGTATTCGAAGTTATAGGACAGATTAACTTTAGAAATCTAGATGAAGTGTGGCAGGAAGGGGAATAACATGCATGTGGAATGCTCTGAAATGGTACTAAATGAGGGCAATGTAGCTGAAGGATAAGGAGGAAGAATGAAAAGTAGGGAATGTTCAAGGATACTTAAGGGCTAGCCTATGTAATCAGGATTTTTATCCATCAGACAATGGAAAGCTATTGAAGGATTTTAAGCAAAAGATTTACATTGTGTAATTTGCATGTAAAAATTGATTTACATGGCTTGCTCATTTTAATGGGATGCTTGTCACTACAAGTCTGAACTGGGTTTTTCAATTAAAAACAAAAGTTGAAAAAAGGGTAACTGAAAAAAAAAATTATGCCAATGAAATTAGGTTTTAAATTGAAAAGAAACCCAAAGCTTATTTTAAAAATATGTCTAATTGTATAAATGGAACATTATCTATATGCCTTGCCCTAATTGTAAATGAGAAATGAGTATATTTCATGGACACGATTAAGAAAAGCAGCCGGAAGTCCATTCTTCCTTATTTTAATAAGTGTATATTTATTTATTCTTATTAATCACAGAAATAAGTTTAAATTTTATTGCCTTCTCTTTTTAAATGACTAAGTTAAATGGTCATGTTATAATATCCTAAAGATGCCTCAGAGTATGTTTTATGTTGTAATTTATAAAAGGCCCAGGGCTATCTCAGGCATTTGGAAGTATCCTGAAATGTTTATTAATGGCCTCACAGACTGTGCTCATCCTGTTTTGCTGCTGAATACATGGCAGTTGGATAAAAGGCACTCAGTTCATTATCAGATGAGATCACAAAGTATTCTATTAGAATATAACTTACTAATTTCTGATAAATACAACTATGAGTTTTTAAATCATTGGCAAAGTTTATAAAGAGCGCACTAAAAATTACTTGACTCTGGGACTGAGAAGCCATTGTTTTTATAGTCACAGGTTAAGATAATGGTTAAAGACAATTAGTGGCTATTTTCAAAAATGTTTTTAGCGCTTAATTATTTAGAAAGTAAAAATCAACTTTTTATAATCATCCCCTTCTTTCAATAAGATGAAGAGCTCTTTTTTAAATTTTGCTCAAAATAAATCTATAGACATGTATAGATAAAAATAATGTTGATACTTTATTTCTATCCTGTTGTTGGTGGCCTGCATAGCTGCATTACAGATAAGCAATTAGTTAAGCAAAATAAATAGTTTAGTTTATTTCTAATATTTTCAGCAAGTAGGCAATGTACTGTGGATGCAACATGAAGCAAAAGTATACCTGGCCCCTCCTAGATCATTGTAAGTTCTGCACCTAATGATTCAGCAAACTGGGGAATGGTTTTGAAGAACTTTTCAATGAATTATAAAGTACTACAATCTATTAATTATAATAGATACAATTAGGATCTTAGGGACTCAGAAACACCGTAAAGAAAATGGTATGTTAATTAGAGTTCTTATAAGTGGTTTCTATTTTCACTGTCTAATTTCTACTTTATGGATTTTGGACATAAATAGTAAAATAGAGAAAAATGTAGGAAAAGCAGTAAATAACCAATATTGCTTTTTCTTTGATAGATAACACCTATCCAATTATCATAATCAATATATATTCTAAATTTAGCATTATCATAATAAATATGTATTCTAAATTTTCTGAACAAATGCTTCCAAGACTCCTACAAAGCATTTGCAAATTATTAGTCTGCTTAGTATACTGGAATTATTTTTTAAAAATTCAGACTCAAATACCTGAGACTATTAGCTTGGAAATTAAACTTATTCATAATGCTTATAAAAATAGGCTTTTAGTATATAACAAAAGAGGTTAAAAAAACTATAAAGCTTAAAAATTGGAAAAACATAAATGATTCAAGAATCCTTTTGTCCATTTACACAGCTAAAATTCATGAAGCATACTCAACTAGCTCAGATTTTTTAAAAAAAAATCTAATCTCTTCAATTACATCTAGTTTTACTCATTAAAGTAATCTAGAAATCATTTTACTTGTCTACCTAAAGACCAAAGGACATAATTATAAAAGTAACATTCACTTTATTTCTATTAGAAAAGACTGCCTTAAATTAAGTGAAATAGCTTTTTCAAGCAAAGTATAATAAGAAAAATTATACAATACGCATGACACAAAACCCCAAAATTTACATTCTAAAGACTAAAAGGTAAATAAAACTGGGAAATTGGGCCAAAAACCAAAAAAGAACCAGAGACTATTTCATGGTTGTTTCCGCAGTGAAGAAAATAAGTGCTCCCAAAATATAACTGAGTACAATAATTTCTTGTCAGATTGCTAAAAGTATCTTTTCAAAGTGTTTTGTTATTTTATTTTGCGGCTACACTGAGACTTCTTCATTCATAGTTAAATGGCTACTTACC
Source organism: Camelus bactrianus (assembly GCF_048773025.1). Classification (NCBI taxonomy): domain Eukaryota; kingdom Metazoa; phylum Chordata; class Mammalia; order Artiodactyla; family Camelidae; genus Camelus; species Camelus bactrianus. The sequence goes on from NC_133540.1 coordinate 41,246,785, forward strand.
TCACTTACTCTTCCCTTTTTTCTCCCTTTGTACAGTGCACTTTAGAGAATGCATGCAGTAACTCTAAATGATTGACTTGATGAAACTGTACTGGGTCATATTTTATGAAAGGTAGTGGAATGACGAATCTAGGGAAGATAGACAGAAATTCCTGCAGGGGAAGGACACTGGTACAAGGAAAGCACTGAAAGCAATATTGATGGGGCACAGAAGGAGGGTTCAACAAGGTGAGGTGTGAAATATAGGTGAGGAACAGAACATGCAAAGCCCAGGCACTACTCTGTGAACAATGAACATGCCTCTTAAGTATAGTGTTTAGGGTAATTGGATCAAAATTGTGATTTATAAGGTCTTATTTTTGGGGGGAAACATATCTTTTAGAGACTATGAAGCTATTCTAATGGAAATGGAGGCAACAGTAGAAGTCAGATGCATGGGAGGCTATTTCTGGAGACTGTAGAGAAATGTTAAAGATTTAAAAGGGAGATAGAGATAAGTTGGGATATCTGAGGCATATTGGAAGTTATAAAATCAGGAATTTTCAATGGTTCAGAGCTTTTTTTTTTTTTTATCAGTTTTTTTTTGAGGGAAGGTAATTAGATTGATTTATTTATTTGCTTTTAATGGAGGTACCAGGGATTGAACCCAAAACCTCCTGCATGCTAAGCATTCACTCTACCATTGAGCTATACCCGCCCCCTGGGACAGAGCTTCTTGCAAAGGAGAGTATGATTCTAAGCAATACTTAATAGCTTTCTGACTGTGGTCCTCCATGGACAATAATAACTATGAGGACTTTAAAATTTTTTTTCCAGGTAGAATACTGTTAGTGACTTCCAGCCCCTGTGTGTAACTGGTTACTCAACATCTACTCTTGGCTGTCTCACAGTTATCTTGAATTCTTTGAATGTATACTGATATTGTGTTCTTTAACCCATTATTATTTCCTTCTCTCTCTCTTTTTTTGAGGGGGGGGCCAAGGATTAAGTGATAGTTATTTTGCACTTAACACAGAGTAAATACCACTTCCCCTTGATTTACCATGACCAAGTACAGTCATCCCTCTTGTATCCCTGGGGGATTGATACCAGAAGCCCCCATAGATACCAAATCCAAGGATGCTCAAATTCCTTATATAGAATGGTGCACTATTTACAAATAACCTGCACACATCTTTTTGTATACTTTTGTTTTTATTGAAGTATAGTACAGTGCAGTAGGTCCTTGTTTATCCATATATAGTAGTGTGTACATGATATACCTCGGGTAGGGGGAAAGATAAATTAGGAGTTTGGGCTTAACATATACACACAGTATTCTTTTGAGGAATAATGTTCCAATATTTCTAAGATCATTCTACTAGAATGAATTTTTTGTCTCTAAATCCAGTTCTCTTTTGGACTTTATTTCTTTTTACTTATTAAACATTTATCCAACATTTTATAAGTCTGACATAGTGAGTGTGACTATAGATTGATATTACTAAATCCATGTATTCTAAATTTTTAAACCAAAATAGAAAAGTACGAAAAAATTAGAAGTTTTAAAAAGAAAAATCATTTTGTAATTTCCTTATGCTAAATTTCATAGCATATACTTTAGCACCTATGTGAGGAATAAGGTTAAAAATGTAATAAGCACTCTCATTTATAAAACCTCTAAAACATCAGCTCCTAGACTTAAGATTCTTGTTTCAGTACAGAGTTAAAGTAGGCTACGATTCCCAGTTGCTTTATAGAATAAATTGATAACTAATTCCACACTTGTGTGATTTCAGCATAATTTGGATTCATTCAGGAAAATACTTTTTTCTTAGTCTTGATAGAAAGTAATACGCAAGGAAGCCTATTTGAATATGACACATTAGATAGTGTAATAGGATGGCACAATCTGTAATCTGAAAAATAAAATTGTAGCTGCAGTCATAGCATCTTTGTTCTGGGGAAAGCCAGCCTATCCTTGAATAGAGGGAACGATGGTGTTCATCAGATCATCCTAACAACACTAAATGGCATGACCTGTTCTATGAAATTTTCTCTATAGAATTCACTCGGCCAATCAAAGACGTATTTGTTTTGCATTTGAAAATGTTCATACTTTCTTAGGAATGTTTCATGAATGGCATGGAAAGTAGCTACCCATAAAAAATGTTTACTGCCTGCATATTTGAATAAATCATAATATTCAATTAATGGAGGAAAACTAGGCCTGTCAACTTTGATTTAATCTCCTCGTGTTTTTCAGAAGAAGAAATGTAAATTAAAAACAGTAGAATTACTCACTAAGTATCAAATTAAAAACAAAAACCAACTCTAACCATAAACCAAAGCAAAACTTAAAAATATAAACAAAATAATAAATTTGCCCTAAATAACAGCCAGTTGTATTTCACACTTCACATCTTTAAAGAAGTTAGTGAATTTTATTCATTAATATGAGCAAGGGAAAAAAAATTCTCTTTGCTTCTCGTTCGCTCAGACGTAGGCTGTTCTCTTTATTCTTGGCCACTGACAAAAGGAATGTGGTGTTACCAGTAGCTTTCTGCCAGGAACACACTCACAGGCTAGTACTTAGGTCCATGATATTTGGCTCTACCTCTGCTCATTACTCTCTGGGAATTAATTACTTTTCTCTCCCACTTTCTCATTTGTAAATGAAGAATAAAAATGTCCAAGTGTCTGATTTGAAGATACATTAAAATATATATGAAAATCCTTTTTATAAAATGAAAACCACCAAAATCCCATAGGATAATCATAACAATTTGCTCTTTAAAATGAAATAAGAAAGGATACTCTTGAAAAATACCTTGAAGTTGGGCAGAATATTTCTGTTTCCACCTGTTTTATCTGTTACTGTTCAATATTGTCTCAGGATTATTTACCCAACAAATGCACAAGTAGCCACTGCACAAAGGGCTGTAGCAGTTTCCCCTTGTGTATTAATAAACATTATTTTCCTCCTTACAAAGGGGATTCCAAGTCAGTTTTCCCTAATGTTATCATCTATGGACCATACTCATTTATTTCACAAAATGTGCATTTCCTTTTAACTTTAGCAAAAGGAAATAAAGATTTCTAAGGAAGAAAGGCATGAACTGGTAATTAAATGTAAAATCCTAGGAGTCAGAGGCACCCAAGTTAGAATAGTGTTTCTGACTCTTACTAACTTTAGCACAATGAGTCAGTTATTTAACTCCTGTAAGGTTCAGTTAAGCTAAAAATTAGTGATGATAATACTTATTATGCAAGATTGTGAAGATTAAAAACAAAAATGTATATAAAGTTTTGGCACAAGAATCACCAAGTATTAAGCATATAAAACTGGCCATTATTAATTCTATAATCTGGTTTCTAACATTTCACCACTACCATCAAACTGGGTAAACTTAGGTAAGTTATCTAATCATTCACATATGAAGTGAAATATTGATTGGGTAAATGTGTGATGACCACTCCTAGCTTCATGAATCCAAGAACCCTCATCCAATGCAGGATACCATTTTATAGCAACCACCTGACTCAATTAGACAGTGAGGTTTGTCGACTTTTAACACATGAAGGAGACTCCCTGGCAGGATTAGTCACTTATCTTAGTATATCCAGAGCAGGGATCCACAAAGTTTTTTTCTGTAAAGGGCCAGATAATATTTTAGGCTTTGCTGGTCATAAGATCTCTATTTCAGCTACTCAGCCATGTTGTTGTAGCACAAACACAGTGAAAGACTTTATGTAAACCAGTGTTTAATAATCAGTTTTATGAATGGACACTAATATGAACTTTATCTAATTTTAACATGACACTCAATGTGATTCTTTTGAGTTTTCTGCAACCACTTTACAGTACAAAAAACATTTTTAGCTCTTTGACCATAGGAAACAGGTGGCAGGCTGGCTTTAGTCCATGCCATAAACATTACATGATTAGTTGGGACTAAACCCCAGGTTTTAAAAGACAAAGTTCTCTGCCTGTTTAGAAAATTTTGAATTAATTGACTTTAAAAATATTTATCATAAAATATTCATATCTGAGATATATATTTATTAAATTATATTATCATTGCCCAGATAGCAGATAAAGACTAAAAAGTAGTTGCAAAAATTGTATTCTTCACTAAAATTACAAAACAAGCCGGTAATTCTCTTGAGGACCAACACTATTTTCAGAATGACAAGGAAAAACTAAGTGAAACATTTTTATTACCTCTCCGTGAACAATCTATTTGGCTTAGTTTGATGATAACTGTGTCAGTTGCAGCCACACATCATTATATACTGAAATACTGTTAATAATATATGCCAAAATGCAACAGGACCAAAATATTTGTAGACTTTGAGAAACAAACACAAACCACTGTTTGTGTAAGATTCATGGAAAGGAAAACAAATGTTATGATGAAAGTGGTTAGCAAATTGTTTTCAGAAATGAAGAAAAAGGGAGCAATGTAATTTTTCAAATTCAAAGACAAAATTCAGTACTAATTAGTGGTTGGGCTGTGAGACACATGGTAATATTTTGTACCAGTGGCTTACTTACCATGACATGTTCAATTTATTAAGAAGGAAAAGCTTGAGAAGGTATTTACAAATTAATCACTTTCTGTTGTCACTTTTTTGAGGTGATTTTATAGTTGTTGCCATTTTTTTCCTTATGTTTGTAGGGAGTTAAAAAGAAAAACGCACACTAGAGGTGATATCCTTTATTCTGCATTGAAACAGTATTGATATAATCTACAAAGTAGGACAGTGACCATAAAGAGTTCTAATTTCACCCTTTCCTTTGCGTTCTTTTTTCGTTTAGACCAATTCTATGTTCTCATGCCTGTGATAGAAAATCAAATCAATTTTGTGACAGTATATAGTAATGTTAGAAATACAGTCACACAATGTTACCACCTGTAGTTTGCTCCACTCACTGGCTAAACATCACCTTGATTGTACTAGACAATGTGCCATTTTTAATTATTCCTCAGGGAACTATCCTGAGTTTGGCAGCTATTGTAAGGGAACGCAGGCATAAGTTTCTGACATGTGAGTATTTTTGTTGGCTGCTTCTACCCAGCATGGAAATTTGACATACAAAATATTTAAAGAAAGTTCGGGCAAAATAATTGCTTAAAGGACTTTAACTTAAAGGTGATTTTTCCCTGATTTCTTTTGTGTATCCCATGTTTTTGTTCTTTGTATTTAGTACCACTGGTATATTTTCACACCATTCATAAATGAAGTGTTTTAGAAAATTACCCACTTTCTTATAGCACGTGGAAGATTTTAGTATAATTGTATACAGTGATTCTTGGAACACAGACCCTGATTTTCTGATTCTTGAGAGACAACATAAGAGTTAAAGGGAACTATCCTTAGTTCTCAATCCTAAAATTCTCACCCACTTTTTATTTGACTAAACTTAAGAGCCTGTTTCAGGAGTGAAAGCTATATGGAGTAATGGAATGATGAAGTGATGCTGAAGTGTCAGAGGACCTTACAGGAACTTCTGAAAGGCTGCTATGTTCCTCCATGGTTACTAACAGGCAGGCACGTGGCTGCAAGAAACCTAGATTCAAATCCTATCTCTACCAATCCATGCAATTTTATAAATGTTATTTGAGATCTCTAAGCTTCTAATTACTCACCTAGGAAACAAATGATCACCTAATCCATAGAATTTTTATAAGGATTACATATGTGATCATATATAATAGCATTTTGAAAGTTCTAAGACAATAATACTCTCCTCTTGCTCCTTGGAGCAATAGAGGACAATTTAGTTATTAGCAAATAGAGACAATTTAGAAATAGAAAATTAAATAAATGGCATTCAAAATATTAACTGTATTAATGACCAAGTATATATATATCATGAAATTATAAATGCAACTGTGCCTTAGATTTGAAGCCCCCAGGAAATTCTGATTCTCTCCCCAAAATGGCTTTGATCTCTGCCAGTGGTCTACAGATCTAACAGTGGATGCTGAACTAAGGGTCCTTTACAGTCTGGGCAGAGAGAGATTAGCAGGGGGTGGAAGGGTAGAGAAAGCTGGAGATGTCAAGTACTTAAAGACTAATAAAACAGATAAAGCCAGTAATGGGAGCCAACTGTGTCTGTGTGGAGGAAAGAGCAAAACAGCAGGAGATCAAAGCAAGTAGAAGCAGAGACTTTTACACTGTGACTGACATCTTCCAGAAAATATGGCTCAATTCCAGGTCCTGTCTTAACTGAGATGTTCTTCCTACCTCAAGAAACAGAATGTCCTAAAGAGGACAGATATAGGGGGTTCCTTTCTTTATGATTTGAGGTAGATAAACAGAAGAAAAAAATAAGTATTCCTCAATTACAGGGAACAATTTTGTTAATTCATTCACCCATTCATCCATTCCTTTTGGAGAAATCTGTCTTCTTGGTTCTGTAAATCTTTGTTAAAAACTGCTACCCTAGAATTTCTGTTCCTTTGTGGTTCCATACCACTTGACACGGCTAGAATAGAAAATAAATTATAGGAGAGGAAGGGGTTCCAATATACATAAAAATCTAAGTAGCTTCCTGGAGGGAAACACAGTATTCTCCAGCAGATCACTGGGAATCAAAGTTAGGAGACACGTATTGGTGGGCAGATTGGCTCAGAGTATAAAAATGCAACAAGAATGCTAATGCCAATTTACCTGAAGGCATTGGGAGTCTAAGCTGCTTTAACTATCTCAAGACAAGAAGCATAGTTTCTTTAGAGGGTAGCTACCATCTTCCTTGCATGAGGCTGATGCCAGAAGATCTAGCTCATAGCTTGAGTTCTAAGAAGAAAGACAGAATAGGTAAATAAACAGACAATGGAGGCCAGCAAAAATAAACTTAACTGTGCTTGACCTACAAAGAGTTAAGATCATTTTGCTATGTAGGATTATGGTAGTCTGTGCTAGGTCCCGGATCAGAAGGATGTTATTACAAAATGGACCAGCAGTGGGTGTTCTTTGGGGGACTAGAGTTCAACAGGGGCACCATGTGGCACCAGGAAGCAAAGGCAAGAGAGGAAATTTCGGTGATTCTTATTCTTTAGGCAAAATATTTCTAGTTTAAGTGTGGAAGTCACTCAGATAGCCATTATGGATTTCATACCCTTCCATAGTTTTGGAAAATTTGAAAAGCAGTCCAAGAATTAAATACTTTGATTCATCCCAATTTGATATGTGAAAATTTTATTATGTTTTATTTGAAAAATAAAAGGGATACTTGAAACTTGTGCTCTGAATTTGTGTAGTAGGCCATTCCTTACATAGCCTGACATATATTAAGTACTCAATAAAATCTACCCATTTATATGTGCTATCTATAAAAAGAATCAATTTGGGAGGGAATATTTTTAGTTGTGGACCTCAGGGAGGAAACAATAATTAAAGTATGAGAGTGAACTTCAGGGTTACTTAAAATAGCAACAATAACAACAAAAAAATACTCATATTCTCAGGCTGGGACTAGGGTGATATGAGACAGTGGTCTCAGGATAGAAAATTCAAAGGGATACAAAGTAGGTACATAATCAATGTACATGGTATTTTAATGCAGGGTTTTAAAAAATAAAAGTAATGCAAAACCTATGATAAAAAACAGCAAAAATTTAAATCAAGACAGAATTTGACCCTGCACTTGCATAACTGTGCCTCACTCGCCTCATCTAAATCCGGTGCTTGTTCCAATAAAAGTTTATTTACAAAAAGAGATGCCCAGCCCATGAGCCATAGTTTGCTGGTGATTTTTTAAAAATATTGCATGAAAATATTATATATTTTGATTACTGAGTTTTCATGTCCTCTTAAATATTCTGTCCCAAGGCAAATGTCTCATTGAATATAACTTCATTTCTCCTTGGAAAACGTCAGATTTTTAAAATAAATAAGAATAACTAAAGAAACATGAAACAAAAGCGAGCCAAAGAAGTCCAAGATGTAAAATCATAAAATAGAAGAATGAAAAAAAAAAGAGAAGATAAAATGTGTACAAATTCAAAGGCAAACTAATTGAAAAGAAAAAAAAAAAAAAACCGTGAAAAGCATACAAAATAAAATTTCCCAAGGCTGTGAATATTTTAAAGGGAAAAAGTGGCTCAATTGTATCCTCAGTCAAAATGAATATAATCAGGCGTTCTCTCTGCATCTGTGTCCTCAGCAGGCACCTCTGAGCTCAGAGGCTTCTCCAGCATGGAGTCCTCAGTATCAGCTGTGCTGAGGAGAATGGTGGGAGGGTAGGAGAGAAGGAAGTCACCTCCTTCTTCATCTTTGCTTGAGGTTCCTCATACAAAGTGGATATTTCTTCTTCAGAGACAGTGGCTTGACTATTGAGAAGATGAGTCTCCCACTCCCACCTCTATCAAATTTTCAAAGATTGAAAATTATGTAAAACCCTAGAGGCTAATGCTGACCCTTTCCCCTAGCCCTTCTGAAAAGAAAATAAAAACAGGTTGAGATGATTGAAGTGGATTGTTTAAGACTTTACTCTTAGGTCTCGTCTTGAAACAGCTAAGACCAAGCATTCTGTAGCAAGATCACTATTGTTTAAACATCTGCTTTACCATTTCTATTATGTGACCTTGAATAGATTACTTAAATACTCTTTTTTTCAGCTTAGTCATCTGTAAAATGGGGATAATAATATTTCTTATATAAAGTTACAATTAATATTAAATGAGTTAAATCATATAGAGCTTTTGCCTGGCACATAAATAATTTTATAAGTCACATTAGATTTACAATCAATCATTATGTTATTATCAGTAAGACTGTTAAAATAGGAAATAAAATAATCATAATTTCAAGACAATATATACTGTTTTTTGGTATGAGAATGTTTTTGCAAATCACCAAGCAGTGGGCTAGGAATCGTTAGGTAGTAAAACCTCAAACAACTGCAGCCAGAGATGTTTAATAAAGATATATTTCTTTCTGATAGGGAGTCTGTTTTTTAGCTTGTAAACAATTTGGATTTACTCTTTTTGCCCAAAGGAATGAAGCATAAAACACAAAACCATTAAAGCAGTGTTGGCGGAAGGCAACACAGAAGTATTAGACTTGAGAGAGAAAAAGAGGAAAAAAATGTATTGAAGGCAGACATTATACGTGAGAGTTTTTTTTTTCTTTTTCCTTCAAACCAGAGTAAGAAAATATTCTACATTGCAACTAAACATACAGACACAAACAAATCAACAAAAGTTTCATTAAATAACACCTTTATTGCTTGTTTCCTCTGCTCTTGTCTTTACTTCTCTTCATATTCTATAATATTCTTACAGAAATTGTTTATCTAAGCTGAATTAAAAACAAATGCATGAAGACATTCTGTGAAGTTGCATACCAACAGCACTATTTAAAGAAAGTAAACATGGCAGAGGATGATATGACCTTTATGAAAGAAAAAAAGAAAGGAAAGAAAGAAAAAAAAAAGGGAGGGAGAAGAGAGAGAGCAAGGGAGGAAGGAAGTCACCAGAATTTGAGCAATGAAGGAAAAGAAATCCAAATTGGAGTAAAACAATAGTATTTCCTAGATTCTAACACAATGTGATGTGTGATGTCTTAACCAATTCCATATGGAGGTGAAATTTGAAACTAATATCAAAATAGATATCTACATGAGTTAAATTATGTTTTATATAATTGTGTTTAAAATCGTATCTGGAGATTTTCATTACATTTTAAATATTTAATAATTCATGTTATAAAGCCATGTGTGAAAGATTGATGTCATTATCAATGACCATTTGAAAAATCGTTAAATAAAAATTACAAGTGGTTGTCAGAGAAGTATAGCAGGCAAGACTGATGCCAAGTTGAAAGACAAGTAGAATTCTTTATGCTGATGGTTCTCAAACTTTACTAAGCACCAAAATCACCTGAAGGGCTTGTTGAAACAGATTACTAGCTCTACCCCTAGAGTTTCTGATTCAGGAGATCTGGAATGGGGTTTAACTGCTTTGCATTTCAAACAAATTCTCCATTTTCTTGATGCTGCTTTTTTTTTTGCAGGACCAAACTTTAAGAACCATTGTCACACACAATGATTTATTCACAGCAGGCTACACAAAAAATTCAACATACATGCTCACATTTTCTTTTCACATTATTGCTGTGAGTTAGGTACTATTTTTTTATTTATAACTGAGAACAGAGAAACACAGTGATATGACTTAACACAGATAAAAATGAAAAATCTTAATTAAAACCCTAATTTTCCAAAACCAAATTATACAGTCCTTCCACTATTTTAAATTGCATAGAAGGAGGTGTGATTATCAGCTTAGGGCACCGAAGAGGGAGGAGAGAAAATCCTATGTAGTGAATTAGCTAGGGAATCAAAAACTAATTATAGGTTTGATAAACAGCATCAAGAACACAATTGAAATTGAACAGAACTGAATTTGTAATGATCAGTTTTGCACTGTTTTTCAACTTCTTTGAGCAATAAATGAAATGTTGCCATGGGCTGCTCCTAATTTCAGTAGATCTCTGCTCTTTTGGATTACAATCAGAGTAATCTCAAATTACTAGCAGAACTTTTGTATCTGTCTTCTGTATCTATCACTATGAGTACATAAAAATTAACTCTATATGGTCTTTCAGTATTTAAATCAGAAAATATTACTATTATAATTTATGAAAACGTTTTGAACACTGACATGTTGAAAAAAATTATGACAGATTTAAAAAGATGTGAGGCACTTTAAATGCCTCAAGTTTTAACATCTATTTCTCAATATGTATTAAAATTAATGAAAATTAAATTTTGTTGGCATGCGTGGTTGCATAAAATACTTTAAAAATAATTCTGGTTTTGGCTTTTAGTCAAATTAATTCCAAGTCTTCATCAGCTGGCAATACAATTTGGAAAGACTGGATTATACATAGTTCTGTGTTACTACGTAGGTTGCACTCTTAATCAATTTAAATGAAGAAGTTATGACCAGAGATATTTTCTAAATTGTTCTGCCATTTAGTGAGCAGACAAGCCAATCTCCTGTGAAAATCTGCAAAACCAAAACCGTGGGCATCTGTTCTTCCGGAATAGACTGAAATGCCACTATAGCAGCATTAGGAACACACAATTCAGTATTAGGCAAATGGATTTTGGACCCTCTCCAAGGGATTTTATTACTATAAACACCAGAAGTTCCATTCATTGCATCGTTTCACCCATCAGGACTCTGAGAACAGAATTGTATTAGAACTTTCTTGTTCCTATAAGTGAATAATTTTATAGCAGCTACAGAAATTTTTTTAGTTTCTTTATAATAAGGGCAGAAGAGGAAGGGAGTTGACTATGCTGGTTATAGCTAGGAACACCTATCAGTAGGAACAAATTGTCTCAAACTATGGTACATTTCCTCTGACCAATGTTGTTGACTACATCTCAAAAGAGAGTATGAGACCTAGGTTTTAAAGTTAACAACTGTTTGCTTTCATATTCCTTTATATGATGAGCTGGAAGTCAAATATTTTTTTTAAAAGCCTAAAGGTGGGCTTTTTACAGTGCTCTTTAATCAGCCTGAAGTGATTAATTCATGAAATCTTGTTATTGCTTGTGTGATGGACTGAATAGCAACAATTAGATGTCTTTGTTTAGGAATACAATTATAATTATTAAATATTTTATAAGAGATATTAATTCTCCTCCAGATTACAAGATATATTTTATAATACTCAAGAGTTACTTTTAATTTACTAACAAAAGAAACCCTAAAGTTTATGCTTGTGGTTATCTTATATTGCTACGCTTCTGAGGAAACCATGATATTCACGTTTCACTATATTCAACTGCTTCTTTTCCAAGTTTACAATCCTATACAGTTCTATATCATCTGGTAGTAGTTCAGTCAAAAATAAATCGTTTACCTAGGGGTAACCAGACCATCTATTAAGATGAATTTAAAACAATCATAAAGTGATTCTTATTTCTAGTTGATTATAAATATAATTCCATTATTCAAATGTTGCAATTACTTGTCTTCCTCTAAGAAATGAAATTGTACATGGTATAAAAAGAAAATAAGTAAATATTAACTTGGCAATACTAGAGAAAATAACAAGAAAACAGTTTAGTACTCATTCACACATCTTTCAAAACAAATAATTACATAAGTTATCTCTTAGTTTGTATATGTACTATCAGGTTGAAGGAAAATGAAAATATGTGAACAGTTTTAGCAATATATAAAATCAAGTTCTTCATACAAATGAAAATTTTGCATATAACTTTTAGGAGCAAAATATTAATTTTAAAAGAGATTTCCCAAATCTATTTGAATATATTTTCTATAGCAAAAAATGACAAATTAACATAAAATTCACCTCAATGATTTTGTCACCTTTGAAATGGTCACTCCAAGAACTAAGCTTCCCAGAGATTCAACAGGGTAAATGAACTTGGTTGTTCAGCGATATTTTTCTCAAAATGTATTTATGCTAAACACTTCTTTACTTATTAAATTAATGATTCTACTGCTTTGTAGAATTCAAAAAATTTTTGAAATCTTTGCTTTTACCTTCTTTCCTATAAACTCTTGTACTTTTTATTATATTGTACCATATTATTAGTGGGATGTTGGGGGGAAAAGTGGTTAATGCCTGTGCATTACAAGCAAAGCCACCTGTTTCTTAATCCCTATCTTGTTATTTTAAAATGTTTAACTGTCCACCTCTTACATATGTATAAACTGCATTACTCCCTCAACTTTCAGAAATCCTTTCTCTCATGCTCATGCTTATTGTCTCAATTCCATCCCACATTAATCCTATTTCAGAAACAGAGCAAAAATATCTAGAAATACTCTTTACTTTATATATTTTCCAAATCAGTGCTTATTGTAAATCCTATAAAGCAGTAACCTGTATGCAGCTTGCCTTGCCTTGCAAACAATTAGAAACCTGAACAAATGTACGAAACAATGTTTTTTCTCATTGGAATGATAAGAATTACAGGATTATGGTTCATAGAGAATGAGGTGAGCCCTACAATTTCTCTATCTTTTCATCTGAAGGGAGGCAAGTTCTGGATTACAGTGCAAGAAAAAAGAAAGCAGAGCCTGCGAGTTTTGATGAATTGAGAGACACAGATTGGAGTTTTGGGAGACTGAGGCTTATGATATTTTCCAGGTAGATTATCAGAAAGAAAGGATCTTGGAAAATAAATACACATATTGGTCCTTTTTTTTCTTTGCTGTATATTAATCTGCATATGCATACAGTGAACCTCCGCAAAGCCAAGCAAAACCAACTGCAAACAATATACAAGACTACTAATTCCCAGGCAACATATGGGGATGGAAGACATTCAGATTTTGTCCAGAGAGTAAAGAAACCTTGTTGAACACTTGGACAATCAACAGAAACATTTAAAGGGTCACAACTGGGTAGCAAGTCTGTATTAACCCTTGACTAAAGCCTACTCCACCCTAACGAAAATTTTTAAAAAACTTCGGAGTATGACTTAAAATTCCTCCTAGAGCAAACTTCAGTACTCTTTAAAGGAAATCAACAAAATATAAACACTCAAAAAACATGGCGTATTCGGTATCTCAGATCTAATAAAACAATCACTAACCATACAAAGAAATAGAATTGTGAGCCATGTAAGAAAAGCATTGAATATTCAAGATTTTATAGAAAAGCATAATACAACAGAGAAATACCAGATGGAACTTCTAGGGATAAAAAATACAGTATCTAAATTTAAATATTCACTGGGTGTGGTTAAGTAGCCAATTAGGCACTAAAGTTCAAATTAGCAATAAATGCAAAGAAATAAAAATTGAGAATATCTGTGTTAGTTTGGGCTACCATAACAATATACTATAGACTGGGTGTCTTGAACAACAGATATTTATTTTCCTACAGTTACAGAGTCCAGAAGTTGGAGATCAGCATGGTCAGGTTCTGGTGAGAGCTCTCTTCCTGCTGTGCCCTTTCTCACTATGTCCACAAGGGGCCTTTCCTCTGTGCTCACACAGAGAGTGAAGGAACTCTGGTTTCTCTTCTTAAAAGGACACTAATACTATCTTATCAGGGCCCCACCCTTATGACCTCATTTACCCTTAATTATTTCCTTATAGGCCCTATCTCAACATAGAATCACATTGGAGGTTACAGCTTCAACAGATGAGTTTTCAGGAAACACAACTGAGTCTAAAGCAATACTTAAACTGATACACAAAGATAAATTAAAAAAAGAAAAAGAAAAAAAAATGGGCAAAGCATCAGTAACCTGTAGAATAATAGCAAGGTTGTAATACAACTGGACATCTAAACCCTTACCTCACACCAAAGACAGAAATTAAAACGGATCATAGGTCTGAATATATAAGTTTAAAATATAACATATTTAGAAGAAAATATAGAAGACAGTGTTTGATACTTTAGAGCAATATCTGAGTTCAGAGATTTCTTAGGATACATAAAGCACATAACAGGAAAAAAATTCATAAATTGAACTTCATCAAATTTCAGATCTTCTAGTTTCTCAAAGACAGTACTCACCAGTAAGTACTTAAAACACACACGCACACACATACACACAAAATGGAAGAAAATATTAGCAATATATATTTCATAAAGGACTAATATTCAGAATTTGTAAAGAAATGACCCAATTAAGAAAATAGAAAATCTATTTGAACAGACACATCACAAAACAAGACATAAAATAATCAATTAACAAATGAAGAGATGATTAGCATCTTTAGTCACCGTAGATTACCACTATAAGCTCAATACAATGCCTAAAATTATACAGGCTGACCATATCAAGAGTTGCCAAGTATGTGGGACAACTAGAGTAATACAGGTCTCTTGGTTTTGTAAAATGGTACAACTACTTTGGAAAACAGATTCCATTTTGGAAAACACATGTCTCAGAAATCCCATGGCTAGGTATTTTTCCAAAAGAAATAAAAATTTATGTCCACAAAAATCCTTGCAGAAGAATGTTCATAGTAAATTGAGGATACAACTCAAATATTCCACAGCAGGTGAATAGATATGCAAATTGTGATACATTCATATGATGGAATACTATTCAACATTATAAAAGAACAAACCATTATTACACATAACTTGAAGGAAAGACAGAAAGAGCCAGGAAAAGAAACTACATCTATACACAGAATGCAAACTATATATACACACACACACACACACACTTATATATATATCTCACATACATACACATGTATAAAACAAGCTAAAACATGTATATAGATTAGTGTATATGTACACACATGTATGTTTAATAAGAGCCCAGGAAGTCCAGTTTTCACTTTACCAAAAAAAAAAAAAAATTAAATTTCAATCAGTAGAACATTCCATTTTGTGGTTAAAGCAAATAAAACGCTGATATTAGGCAAGACATACCTGCTTATATTCTGGAAGTGTAAATGTTGTTGACCAAAAGAATATTGGACATATAATAAGAACAGTATTTTGAGAAATAATTCTGAAGAACAACTCTTAAGAGGAATGTCTTGTGAATTCAGTATTGACTACCAGGAAACTTCAGGAAATACTAAGGGAAAGATTCAAAGTTCAGCAACACCTCAAATTAATTGTAAACACCACTTAAAATTTCATTAGTATTCTCTTAAGTACAGTCAGCTCATTCTGGTTAAGATTTTCTCAAACAAAGGAGTTACTTTGCTTTTCCCTTCACCTTGTATGTTTTTCCAGAAACTGTCAAGTTTTCTTGCACTTTTTATAATTGCCAGCAATAATATTTGTGTATCTTACCCATTTCTAAGAAGAATGTAAATGTTTGCATATGAAATACAGTTTATTTTCAGATAAGCTAGGTATTAGAGTCAGATGTTCTCAATAACAAACAGGACTGTCAGTATTCTCTGGTGCAAAACCATCTCTCAGACATGCCAGTGAATGGTTGGAAGACTCTGCACAAATTGCAAGTTAGAATGTCATTCCTTTCTCTTCAGATTAAGGTATAGAAATGAAATGATACAGAAATGAAAACCTGAGTTATATTGAAGAGAAAACCAAAAATGTACTTTACTTGTGTATATTTTAAGGCAAATTATTCACAGCTTTCATTTCCATAACTTACAATTGCCCTGACTTAGAAGTTGGAACCCACTGAGTAAAACATTGGACAAATCTGTTTAAGAAATAAAATTGGGATAGATAACATGATTGCAGGTTATTTTGAAGGCAGATTAATTTGGAAAATATTTTGTTAAACTGTTTCTTAAGTGTTTAACATTCTCTTCTGAACAAATTTTTGGTTTTAATATACTAATATGCTTTATAAATTACCAAGAGATATAATTTGCAGTTTCCCAAACGTATTCAACAATATATCTCCTCTACCACCACTGTCATTATTTTCTCCTAGAGTATTTTGCAAACTAAATACTCTGAAATATATCTTAAGAAACGATGCAAGGTTTCCTGAAGACTTCTGATTCTAAAATATTCAGCATTGTTGATGGCTTCTATAAGAACAAGATGAAGGTTTTATAATTGTTTATTGATCAAGAAAGAAAATCCTGCCTTAAGACAAAATACGTCTATTATATTATTTGTCTTTAGAATGGCTCTGTGTGATAAACTAGTTTCATCATATACAGAGAATGGAAATAATTTAGAATTCTGAAAAGTATACTTGGTAAACCCAAAAAGGAAGTATTTACTTCAATAATTCTAGGTTTCCAGTAAATGGATCCTTTTGAACTAATGTTTTGTTCTTCTGTTTTTCTATTGCCCTACTTTCTTCTCAAAACATACCTCTAACTTTAAAACTCTAGTTGCATGTGGTAGAAAGGGTTACATATCTTTTCTATGAGAATTTTTCTGATTCAATATTAAGAAGTGATATGATTATTTTTCAAAGTGCACTTATAAAAATAGGAAAACTTTTCAACTTCTGTTTTTTTATTATCTCATCTTAGAAGGTGAGAAATGGAATGCCCATATCAACCTAGGCATAGATAAATTCCAACAAAATAATGCTTTTTATTATTTCAATTTGGAAATGAAAAGCAAACTAAATATATTAACATTGGGAGGTCAGTATGTTTTGGTAATGGGTTGTTACAATTAGAATTAATTTTATAACTGGTAGAGTTTTTTGGTTAAAATCTTTTGATACTTTAGAATTACTTAACATCTTTAAGCGTTGTAGACATTTTGAGTAAAAAAGTTAGTTTACACAGACATACAAGACACACGTAGATATCCACGTAGTCTGCTCCTCCGAGTAAATAAGCCAAAGAGAAGTCTGTTTGGGCTCCAGCCTAGGTAATAGCGTCTGGAGATATGAAAATGGGGACAGGGCTTTAGTGTGACAGACAGAAGGAGGGCAACACTATTAGAAGGCTGAGCTCTGGTCAGGACATAGAGCAGTTATGAGGTGTGACATGTAAATTTTGATGGCAATAATCGATCCTACTCAGTCATGACAAAGCCAGCTCCTGAAAAATGGTGTACCAGTAGTAGAAAAAGTATACTCCAAGACATGATATTAAACTAACATTATTGACATACCATTGTTTTCCACAGATCTCAGTTCTAAGGAATACTGCAGTCAATCGTGAGTATCTCTTGCCTTTGGATCAAGAAAACAAGAATAAAAGATGCAGGTGTGTGTTTATACTTTTACGTTTTCTTTCTACACCCAAGCGTAGGCCAGAGTTTATCTGTTTAGAGTCTAGCATTGATTACTCAATTTGGCCCAGGTAGATGAATTAAAGAAGGGTAGATAGATGTCTTTACCTATTTCCAGTTCCTTTAGCCAATGAATGAACCTTCTAGAATAATTTATTTATTCAGTTAAAGAATCTTTCATTTCTGCCACATAAGTTCATGCATTTTGTTTACTGTCAATATTTCATGAGTATTTGATTGTTTGCTTGATATTTATGTTGATATGTGCCTTTGTTTGAGCAACAAATTCCATAAAACTTTTCTGGTTAGCTCTCTGGGTCTGGTATTTCAATAGATTATATTTTATTCTATGCTCCTGGGACCTGATATTTACAAGATCTGACGCCTAGATAGAAATGATTTTTGTGGAAGAACCCTACAATCTGGGTCCTCTTTTAACACCCGTGGAAGGACTTAAATTTATAAAGACTAACTTGTTTCTTTTTAAGAAGACAGTAGCTGTAAATGGTTTTCAAAAGCAGTGAACATTTAAAATACACTTTTTAACTGTTTGTATTTCAAACTTAAATATGTAGAAATATGATGAATAACATATAAATATATATAATCTATAATTTACATTAATGTAGCAAAAGTGTTCACACAGTACTTTCAAAATTGCTAATTTTATTTTGATGTTATATCATCTATTTTTATGTATAATATTCAAAGTAACTATATTTTTCTGGTTTCTCATTTATATTTACTTTTATTCTTACAGTTTTCCATATTTTAAATAGAGATATAACTCAAATATAAATTCTTTTTTGTCACCTTTTTTAAGATAAAAATAGAAAAACTAATTTTAGGCTTGCTTTCAACTATTACTTCTTCAGATTTCCCCTTGCTGCTTATATTGCTTAAGATAAATCATTACATTTAATGGATTCTTAAAAGTTTTCCAGACTGAGAGTTGAATTAGTCAGAATTACACATACAGAGAAGATTCTATGGAAAGTCAATCGAATAATGATGCGCTGAGACTAATGGCTAAAACTACAGTTAATGACATTTACCCCAGGGTTTTTCATGTAACACAGAAGCAATCTACAGAAAATTGTTGCTATTCTAAATGGGAACCAACATATGGCGAGATTTGATCTGGGTTAAAAGGAAAAAAATAAATTGAAAGAGAAAAACTGAGGTAGAGGAGAGTTTAGAGCATTCAGTATTTGATTTAATCCCATATTCAGTTCCATATGTTCACTTGAGAGGATCACAGAGAGCCAAGAATACAAAATACCACTTTTTCCCTTAATCACTTAGGCATGGTTTTCAAAGCAGAAGCTATTTTCCCACCAATCTGAATCAGAATATTGGCACTTATTTCTTTGGAAATCTCCATCATCCTCTAATGACTGAATACTTAGAAAATAACTTTGTTCTAACCAGTGGAGCCATTAGAAGAATTTTATGAAACTCTTCAACCTCAAAAAATATATAGCTTCACTAAATAATTTGGACTTGTTTTAAATATTTAAAGCAAGATGAGTATTGATGTTTACTAGAAAAAAACTTAAAGTGATTTAAGTCAATATTTTTAATGTTCAGTGTTTATAAAATAATGGTGAAACAGTTGCTAATATAGCGAGTAGGCATGAATTCCCTTTTTCTTGACCATGAAAATTTTAATTAAATATCTTTTATTATAAGAAAATCAACAAAGCAGCCCACATGCTGAGTGGGAACTTAAAAGATACAAGGAAAGATTATATATGAGGATCAAGCAGGGGATCTAATGAAACTTTAATATATTTGCCTTAGTTCATTTGTTTATTGTTTTATAGAAGAGTATTATAAGAGTAATTCTGAGTGTGTTACTTACAGACATTTCTATTTACTAAAGAAGCATAAAGAGGAATACCCAGATTTCACAATAATATATATAATACTGCAATTTTAGGACAGAAACACTATTTTCTTTTCAAACTGGCCTGATGCTCCCATTTAAATTGCACCTCTCATTACTGAAGATTGCTCAGTTCTTTTGACCCCATCTTAGAACTATGGTACACTCCATTAGTTTAAAACTTACCAGAAAATATCAAATGAACATATGTGTTGGCAGCTGTGCTGGACACTATGGGAGGTCCAGACACAGAAAGATTTCCTGCAGTCATGGAGTTGATAAATCAAGGTAAAGAGACAAGGCTAAAAGACTGATTGAAAGAACACAAGCTAAAAATTGGAAAATACTGGGTTGTTATAACTCAGAGTTCTCATAAGATTTTTTGGCTTTACTTTTTTTTCTTTCGTTTATAAAATCATTGGCTCAAACCATATAGTTTTAAGGTGATTTCTGACTCTAGAATAAAATAATGACATATATTTTAAAATAAATAAACCATAAAAATATTGTTATTCTATTGAAGTAAGCTAGAAAGAGAAAGAAAAATACCGTATGATATCACTTATATGTGGAATCTAAAAAAAAAAAAGACAAATTTACTTACAAAGTAGAAACAGACTTACAGACATAGAAAACAAACTTATGGTTACCAGCGGGGGAAGGGGGTGGGAAGAGAGAAATTGGGAGCTCGAGATTTGCAGATACTAATATATATAAAAGAAAGAAAGAACAAGTTTATACTGTATAGCTCAGGGAACTATATTCAATATCTTATAGCAACTTATGGTGAAAAAGAATATGAAAACAAATATATGTATGTCCATGTATGATTGAAGCATTATGCTGTACACCAGAAATTGACACAATATTGTAAACTGACTATACTTCAATGAAAAATATATATACAAAAAAATTCCCTGAATGTACGAAAAATGTACATAGCAGTTTATCTTGAGAGACAAAAATTAACATTGAATGCCTTTTATGTGTCAGGTATAAATTACGTGTTTTCACTTATCTCATGGGCTATCGGTAAGAACCCTTCAGAGGTAGTATTTTAAAACCTTGTGAATGATTTTAAAAAATCCTTTTTTTTCCCCTGAGTTAAGTCTGAATGGATTATTTGTTAAAGAATTAGATAAAAGTTTCTTGTCATGAAGAGATCTTTAAAGAGGTTATTTTGCTGTCCCTTTTATTTTCTACCTGAGACAATGTTAAACAATATTCAAATATTACCTGCAGCCTTCTGCTTATAGTGTTTCTTTTTTGTTCTAAATGTCCCAAATGTCTAACTATGTAAGGCCCATGAGTGCTTTTCATAGCTAGACTCCATGACAGGTGCTTGGGAATACTTAAAAGCAAGGAAGGTGATCTGACTTATTTTATTACCTTCACTGAGGGAGAAAGGACGAGCCATAGTAATAAATATTCAGCACTTTTTCACTTTGTTCAAGGCACTAAGGATCCTTATTTTCCTATCTTCCCTGTTATTTAGTAAAAATAATAAAATTGCAAGCATTCACAATTATTGCACAACATTCTCATGAGTATTTCAGTAATGATAGCATGTTGGAAAGGAACAGAGTCTTTTTGTACACAGCTTTGGAAACAACAATTAAAATTTACTAGTTCTACCATTTTTCAAGGAACAGGATTGATTGTAACATGGCAAATATTTTAAAAAATTCTAATACATTAAGTGTTTTTTTTTTTAATATACCAATAAGTGATAATATTCCTACATACCAGCCAAAGCAATTAAGCTTAGTCACATCATGCTAGCATATCTGAGGTGACAAATTGGAATCAAATGGAGGCACATAAGAATCTTATGTTTCTCTTTTACTATAAAACTGATGCCTAAGAGTAAATTTTTTTAATGAAGAAGAAGAAGAAATAAGAAAGGAAAAGGACATATACATGGGCTTTTATAAAGTTTGTAAACAGTATAAAATATTTGCATGTAGAAGTTGGACTAACCTACTTAAATATTCTTTTGTTACATTTATATATCCTGAGAGCAAAGTTCAGATAATTTTGAAAATTCAAAAAATCTTTCTTTTTGATTTCATAGATTGAAAAGGGGGTTAATCAGTGTTCAGAGTCTTAGCTAAGTAAAATATGTGTGATAATGCCTGTTGATTTAATTTCAGTGCTCATCTAGTCCAATTTAACTTGCCACAGAGATGTTGCCCTCGTATAGGGCAGTTCCCTGGCTGCCTCTTTAGCAGAGTAGCATCATTCAAGTGAGAGAAGTTTGCCAATATTTGATGAAAATTAGAATGAATATTTCATACACTTATAATTGAACTTTCAAAGACTAATCGCTAGAAAACATGTATACTTAAATTTGATAGTATAATTAGATTACTTTAGCTCCAGTTACAGGATATAGAAGTGAGTGTGTGTGTGTATGTGTGTGTATATATATCATTTTAACGATCACAATACTATAAAAGAGGTAATATAAAACACTTACAGAGGAGATATTGAGGACTATCGTTGAGTTTTTGTGTATTTGTCATGTATATACGGTTAAGTTTATGCATATAATTTATTAAAAATAGAAAATTAGGATCAGCTTAAAAAGTCTTGTAGAATTATTTCTTCAATAATTTAAACATTTCCAAGCATCGGAATTTTAAAACTGCATCATTTTTTAATTAATAGCAACAGTTACTTCACTGTAATTTAGGATACAAGATAGTAGAATCTGAATGTTTTACTTATTGAATTCAATAATCTGCACACTTACGATATTAAATAATATTTTGGCATCAGGCAGTGAATTAAAAATTTGATATGAAAGTTGAATATTTCACTTCAATATAGATATTTTGGCTGGGAAAATGCTTTAGATAAAGAAATGAAATATACTTAGAGATATTTGGTTATAGAGGTACCGGAGCAATTTATAGGAATTGTTTATCATAATCAAAAAATGCTTTAATAAATATGTCAACTCCTCCACTTCAGCCTAACAACTTCAAGAGCATATCAGTTTCAAAGCTTAGTTGGAAGCCTTTAAAATCTAATACTAAGAAGAATGGATAATTTAAGAAACAAATATTCCAAAGAAGATGAGAGACTTTTAAAATGCTCCCTTTATGTTCATTCTTTTCTCCCCAAGGATCGGCTCTTTGCTTACTTCAAAGTAAGATTTAGTGGTTATACTAACACAGCTAGAAACTGATTAATATTTTGTTCTGCCCCTTCATCCTTGAAATTTTATTTTTAATTTTCTAGTCTCCTTCCATTTATAACAATTGGAGAGGAGAAGGTACACATGGCTCTTTTGCAGAAAACCACTTTGATAAATGCTGTTGTAATTATTACCTGTGGCACAGGAGTATGGCCTGGACATTCCACAAAC
Source organism: Camelus bactrianus (assembly GCF_048773025.1). Lineage (NCBI taxonomy): Eukaryota > Metazoa > Chordata > Mammalia > Artiodactyla > Camelidae > Camelus > Camelus bactrianus. The sequence goes on from NC_133540.1 coordinate 41,269,685, forward strand.
ATGTGGTCTCTATTTGGAAAAAGGCCTGCACTTCATCTCTGGAAATATAATGTCATATTAAGGAATTAATGCATAATGAGTAAAGACCAGCATTCACCCGAGTTAAATTCAAAGTTGTTTTTTCTATGTAAAGCCAGTGTTTGACTCACTATAGAACTGAGTGAAGACCAGAATGACTGCTGTAATAAAACATATTGTTAAAGCATGTTGTAAACTATAAATTTAATCTTTCATATATTAAATTTTTCATATATTCAAATTTAACATTTCATATATTTCTATTTTCATACTTTATGTACCCATGAAATCTCAGATTTCTCCCTTTAGAGATCTTTATGTCAGTGGCTAACATTATGTGGTTAGCCATACTCTAAATTGCTATTGACTTCATGTAGTAAGTTGTTAGTTATAGTCATATTTTTATGCACAAAGTTAGGGTATATATTTAATTCTACACAATTTTAATATCTTACTGTTATTATATATTATTTTATCTGTTTTTATATATATTTGTTCTACTGTACCAATTATTGGACAGTTAAATCATCACGTGTGGAAATATATTCAAAAACACATCAGTAAACAATGGTGGGGGACTTTGGTAGAAATTAATGGAATCATCAGGAACACTTGTATTAAACTGTCATTTGTCAGACTTCATGGTAGCAAAATTTTAAGAAACATTGACTGGTAGAAAAGTCAAAAGGTAGTTTCACAAAAATTACCTTGTGTGTGTATGTGTGTGCAGATGCATGTGTATTCCTTTTTAAAGTATGTCCTGAAAAAACCTGTAAAACAAACTAGAATGGCTAGGGTCTTCTTAAATATGATACTGTCTTAAAGTATTGTATCCTTTATATGTTCTAAATAAAACACTAAAAAAGCAATAGAAGCAATTAAAGAAAGCATTATAAACACATTTTTTTAAATTTGAGAAAGCCTAAGAGAGCTGATTAACTGAATATCATAAGAGAAACAATAAAGTGACCATATTCTCAAAGGAAAATGCAACGACAGTAGGAAAAAATAGGTAAAATTTAACTTCTGTATGGAAAGCAGAGTTAGAAATGAATATCAGGAGGGAAATCCATAAAAAGATAATAGTCAACTATTCACAGGTCTTCCCAAAAGGATCTGAGAATATTACTTTGGGAAGAATATTTTTCTTTGACTCTGTTTGGCTAATCTAATACAAGGGAAAATAACAGAGAAATAAATTATTTATTATGAAAGATTGTGATAAGCACTATGAAGTAAATGTATAGGAGAGAGATGGTATAGGAAATGCTAATGGTGGAGGAAGGGATAGTTATATATATGTTAACATAGTTTCTTTTATGTGGTGATATTTGAGCATAGAGCTTAACAAAGTGTTCCCTCATCATATCTGGGGAAAAGTTCTAGTCAAAGGAGACAGTGAGTAGAGGGGTGCTGATTAAGCATATGCTTGACATGACTGAGAAGTAGCAACCCCAGCAGAGTCGTTGGAACAGGATGAAAGGCATGAAATAATAAGATGTAAATTCAGAAAATGAATAGATGGAGGGCATTTTGAGAAGCAGAAAGAATCTTTTAGGGCGTTGCAGGGAAAGAAAGGCTGAACTCTGTGTAAAAGAGAAGCCATGGAACAATTACAAGCAGATTTATCTGATTTGATTCAGTTTTTAAGAGATCATTTTGGTTGCTGAATTGACACTTTGGAATATGCTGCAGTAATTCAGGTAATATACAATGGCAGCTTGGATTAGAATGTTAGCAATAAATGTAGTAAGAAGTGATTGGACACTGGACATATTTTGAAGGTAGAATCAGCAGGATTTACTGATCATTTGCTATGACATTTGGGGGAAATTACACGAAAAAAGAGAAGAGTGTAAGATAACTAAGCATTGGGTCCTAAGAAACTTAAAGAATAAAATAATTCTTTATCAATGGAGCAGCTGAATGGAGAAATTAATTTAGAGTTTTTGAATGTAAGTATGAAATTTCTATTTGATATAAGGGGGAACACTTTAGCTAAGCTTTTTGATATAGATATATTTCAAAGACAAAGTCCAACCTGGATTTACAAATTTTTCAAACACTGCCATATAAGTGATATTTAAAGTATGACACTGCTTGAGATGACATGTATACATACACACAGGCAAAATACTAGAGGCTTTTCAAACAGAGAGCACTGGATTTTTCCAAATTTAGAGGGCATTGAGTCACAGCAAAAAATACCAAGAAGGAGCAACTAATGAGCTAGGAAGAGAAACTAAGTGAAGAAAGTGTTTTAAGGAGGAGAATCTCATCATCTATGTCAAATGCACTTAATAAATCCAGGAAGATAAGGGCAAAAAGTGAACACTTAACAAAATAGATGTCACTGGTGTCCTTGACATGAACATAAATGGTACAGAGGAACATAAGAACAAAGCCTGAATACACAGGATTCAAGCCACAAGAACAAAAAAGGAATTAGAGATATGTTTATGCAATTCTTTTTTTTAGAGTTTTGCTGTAGAAAGAAGTAAATGGAGTGGTAACTGGAGGACATGTACAGTGAGGGGTGGACTTCTTAAAAATGAGAAATATTACACAGTTATGACACCAAAGGAAGTCATCTAGTAGAGAGGAGGAAAAATGACATAGGAAATAAAAGAGGCAGTTATTCAAGTGATGTTTTGAATAAGTAGAAGAGAGTAGATGTGGTCATGTACACAAGTAGGGGGTTTGATACTAGACTGGAACATAAATGGTCCAGCAAAATAAATCAGTAAATGTATTTATTCACCATACTTACCAGGTGCTATTATTTGTGTCATTATTTTGTAAAACAATAAAGATACAAAAATGAATAAAATAGGATTTTAATCATGACGATTAAAGTCCCGTGATCAAGCTAAGAGTGATAATAATCCATTTTAATAAATTTTGGTTTTAAAAAGATTCAAAATACAATGCTATCATGAAGAAGAAAATGTGTACCTTCCAAAAGAATGAGTGAATACTGATGAAAGAGGTTTCAAAAAGACTTCACAGAAAGTGGTAAGTAAGAGCCCAGGTTTCAATGATGACTAAATTAGACTGAAAGATGGAGAATAACTATCTTAGGCACAAGATGTAGTGATTCAGAGTCGCTACAGATTTAATGGATCTGTAAATAATGTGCATGATTTATGGTACTTGTATGGTAGGTGAGCAGGAGAAGCCACTGGTGGTTACATTCAGGATTTTTCATACTATGTTTAAAATGAATTTCGTATAGTGTTTTTTGGGCTGAAGTATATGGGAGATTAAGCATGCCTGTCACATTTCTTAGTTGGATGACTAGCTGGGTGAAAATTAAATTACTAATGTAGGGAATACCAGAACAGAATGTTAGAGTGTAGGTATAAATTCAAGTTGTACACACAGTGTTTGGGATGCCTGTGCAAACTCCTTCCTGTAGGAAAGCATATCTAAGTGGAAATATCTAAAGGAAATCACAGATATGCATTTGGAACTCACCAGGCGTATACAATCAAGAGCAGGGGCTGATGTCAGTTTTACAGTGCCAGAAACTTGTATGATTTTGGAAGTCTTTTAAAAAAATAAATTTTGAAACACAGCGTTTGGTACAGTGTCTGTAAATAGGGCATCTGTAAATGAATTCTGAAGCTTAAAGTTTATTTATGCCCTAGTAAATCTGTTTATGATCAAGAGTTGTTGTGGGGAAAACAAAGCTATGGACTTCGATAAAATTACTTTGGTTCCAGAAAGGTGGGAGAAGGAAAGAACACAAAAATTTCAAGAGTAACTAAAATAAAGCAGGTGAAGAAAAACACTGGGAAAGCAGTTAAAGAGGAAGTAAAACAAGTAGCTTGAGTAAGGAGAAGAGTTCTGCAGGAATTAAATTATGGAAGCTCATAGTGTATTAAATATTATTGAGCTTTAATGCTATGTAAGTAATTTTCAGTTGCATTAATTTCTTAGATATAGTTTGCTTGTATATGAATAAACTATTGCAAAAAGATGAGATGAAAATGAGTTATTATTTTAAATAAAAATAAAAAGCTCTCTGACAGAAGAATTTTATTCTGGGGCAAGACATTGGAAAATTTTCTAGACAGGATTCATAAAAAGTAACATACTTAAAACACATTGTCACTATATTCTAAATTCATAGCTAAAAGTTGGGGTATTTTCATAGACTTGGACGGCAACAACTTCAGCAATATTTCTTTCTCTTTTTTAACATTTGACATAGATGAAAGTAAATAGGCTTCTAATAATAATTGTTTTCACTTGAGTGCAGTGAAAATACTAGTGCAACCTAGATGAGGCTTTTAAAATATTACATTGATAGCACTTCATTATATTTAGAATAAAAGTATCTACTGTCTTTTGAATATCTCAAAAATGATGTCAAATGTTAAAACTATATAATCATTAGAAAAGGATTTTTTTTATTCCAAAATTGTATTTCTATTCCATCTGCTAATTTACCTATCATCAATTGATAACCAAAATATTTTAGCACATAGGATGTAAAACAGGATAAAAATTGTTCTTATCTCTTCCAAGTTTGTGGAGGTGGGTGAGTGTGTGTGTGTGTGCACGCGCATGCATATGAATGTGTGTGTGATTCTGCAAAAGATAAAAGATTTTCTTGAAAATACTGGGGCAGCTGCACTCTTTTCAGCCTGCTTCCTTTTTCATGAATACAAAAGTAGCATTTAACTTATCATTGTACTCAAGGGCTTATTTTATAAGCAATAGAGAAGCAGCTGGGAAAATGATTTTGTTACTTTTAGCATGGCTAGGTAATTAAAATTTTCTGGATTAGAGATATTTGAGTGTTTTCTATGTTGCTGATGATAGTTCTTACTAATGATATTAGTGCAGTAATTTTCCAATTTCAAATGTTAAGTATTTTTGTGTGGTTAAGTGATTTTGTTGAGTCCTATAGGTAAATTAAGTATGAAACTGAAGCCATGAACATTTGCAGGAAATTTTGTTCTTGTATTTCCAGCTGCTCAGTATTTCTATAGTATTTCCCCCCAACTAATTCTGCTTTTTTGGGGGGTGAGGCAAAAGTTGTTCATGGGAAAGTGTAAGGAGCACCAAGTGGTACCATTTTTCTATCACCATAGAAACAGGAAAGGGACATTATACCAAAAAGAATAAAAGTAGCAAGATAATAGGTGAGAAATAGCTGGATCACAGAAACTGAGTTTATGGCTGAAAAGAACACTGAGAAGTAATATATCTCACTTCTTCTTGGTCAGGAAATACTCCATTTAAGTCTCCCATAAAAACAAACAAAAAAACAGTACTTCATCTTCTGATGATTTCCAGAAATGAAAATTCCACGTTGCTCCCCACAGTCATTTACTGAAATGTATAATTACTATATTTGTGAAGATTATTAAAATCTATTATTGTAAAAGTTAACTTGAATTCGTGGTAGCTTTCCTCAATATATCCTTGAAGTATCAGTTGTCCTGATAATCTCCATTTTTCTTGACAAAGTAAGATTTGTTTCTTTGCATTTATACATAGGAGTTAAGTTTCTTCTAGTTTATTACTTTTCCTTTGAATCCTTTAGATTTGTAGACTAATTGCAATAGTGATCCCAAGTTTTGTTTATTTCAAATTGAATCTAATCATTAATAAACTACAGTAATATCTTGTCAGTCTTTATTCAACACAGTTTTTATCTATATTAATACATATCAGTAGGAGGAAGAATTAACAGTACTCCATTAAGAGGGAGTTTTAACTTCTCTAGGGATATTGGAAGTTAACAAATTTCACCACACATTCTGAAAAAACAAACAAACCAAAACAAACAGACAAACCCATACCAATCAAAACAGAAAACAAATAAAATCAAACCACCTATAGCCTATATTCCACCGTATCAACAAAGCAGAGAACACAACAAACTCTAATTTCTGTTGTCTGTGAAGAAATACAGATCTCTGATCAGCAGAGTTCTATGTTGAGTCTAAGCAAGAGTGGAGAATTAGGCGAGGGTTGGACTGGAGGGAGAGGAGCAGAGTCCTGATAGTGGACAAAAACATAAAACATTAACCAGGGTTATCCCAAGAGAGAGTTTTCACATTGTCTTAAAATATTAAAAACACCTCTGAGATCTGGTGGATCAAAGAACAGACTGCTAGCATTCTTAAGTAGGCACTGTTTCTGGGAAAGGAAGAAGAAACAGAAAGGAAGGTGTTCCTCATAAGCATGGTAGCAGTAAAGTATGAGTGATACTACAGTATAATAATATCAGAGATTCAGAAGAAATGTGTGTAATACATAATTTACTACCCAAATGAAGGCATAGTTTAATGAAATGTACCTAGAGATAGAAATAGAATAAAACACACATACTAAAAAGCAAATTAATCACCCAAAACTTCTACAATTCCTCCCATTTTGAATCACCTAGTTTTAGGACAATTCAATGTAAATAAACTTGAATAAAAAGAGAATACAGCTCTCATTTGAAAAATAATGCGAAAAGAAAAAAAATAAAAGCTTTTCAGCGTATAACTATATTCCTGCTCCAACACATACATACACAAAGACGTGAAGGAAAGGAAGACTGGATCTTCATCCCAGCTTGAATCAAAAGTAATTTAAACAACACCAAAGATAGGAAGGAGCACTAAAATCAGAAGTTCATAATTTCAAAACAGATACAACAATCAAAAAGTGGTGAAATGATAGCTGATGGAACTCAAAAAAGAAATGGATGAAAAAGACAAAATTGTCTCCCAAGTAAGTTCTGAATTTCATGGTGTCCAATGGAGAAGAGACTTATGAGTGAAATTACAGTAAAGAATATACAAAATAAAACTGAAGTAGTTTCCTTCCTGGCACTCTAATAAATCTTCTCCAATAAGGCTGTGCTCCTACTCTTTCCAATAAAACAGCTCTTTTGAAGAGCACCATTAAATTGCATACTGGTAAATCCATTGGATAGTCATCATCCCTCGTAAGAAATCAACGTTTCTTTTTTATGGCTGAGGAGTATTCCATTGTATACATGTCTACATGTATGACTGAAACATTATGCTGTACACCAGAAATTGACACAACATTGTAAACTGACTATACTTCAATTAAAAAAAAACATTTAAAAAGAAATCAACATTTTATACAAGTGGCCTCTCACTTCTCTTTGAGACTCTTCTCATTTTTAATTTGGCTTTAAAAATACCACTTTTTTGGTATTCCTCCTACCTCTGTGACTGCTGCTTCTCCATCTTACTTCTAATTTCTTCACTTCACCCAACCTGTAAATCCTTGGTTGCCACATAAATCAGTCCTCAATTATCATATTATAATTGCACTCAATTCGTTTGCTGATTTCATGCAATCTGGCTTTTCATAACATTTATTCACTGACAATTATAAAATGTGTAGGTCCAATCTCAAATTTTCTCCTGAACTACAGTCATTAAAAGTTTCTTTGAACAACACTTAACAATTTTTATATCTCCTCCTGCCCCTGGAACTTTAAATCCACTGTTGCAGTTTTATCTTTCTCTGTTAAACTCGTCACCATTTTACATTTTAAATATTTAATTATGTATTTCTTTGTTGTCTGTCTTTTGTATGATGCAAATTCTATGTATCACCAGTGCCTAGAGTTGTGTCTGGTACATTGTGTGTGTTTAGAAATATATCTTAAATATGGAATGAGTGAGTGATCAATAAATCATTCAGCTGTGGGCTCAAAATCCATATTTGTTAAATAGGTACATAATTAGTGGACATAATTTACCACCACATGAAGATTAGTATTTAAAATAATATTTCTGAAACTGGTAATTTAATTGGTAATTTAATTTCTTTCTGTGAGGTACTTGGGAAAAGGTTATGATTAAACTATTTTGAGTTTAGGTTTAAGTTTCTGATAAGGTGGACATGATTTTATGCTTGACTGATCTTTGAATATTTGAATTTCAGATTGATTAGATTATTTTCAGTTTTACCAAGGATGCATATTTCACTTTTACTTTACTAATTTTGAAAAGAATCATATGAATTACTTTTAGTTCATCATTATTGCCTTCTTATACTGCCTGCATGATTCACTGATTTTTCACAATTCATATTTCACATTCCACTAATCACATATTTATAATTTTGTATATTTTTAAAAATAACATTACATCCTATGCAAAATGTACTATCACAGGAGTTAAACACAGGTAGATACACCCTGTTACCATTTTTTGTAAGGCTAAAAGATACAAAGTTGACTTTTACAATTATTTTTGTGTGTCACGTACCAATGAGAACTTTTATTATATTTGGCAAATTCCTGAGTTCCCTGCATCATGCATTGTGTTATGTTTCAAAGATATGTGTATTTATATATGCATACATCTGTGGGTATGTGTGTGTGTAAGGAACACTAAAGTACACAAGAAATTCCTGAGTTCCTTGAGTTTATTGGCTCACTACAAGTAAACACAGATTGGAAGCATCTGTAGATGCTGTCAGTGTCCTGCTCACATCCTCTTAATTATGCTTTAGTGTACAACAGGTAGACTTCCAAATACCAGCACTGCAATTCTCTGGGCTTTCTCTAGCCCCTAGAGTCCGCTTTAGCTGCCCGCATGGCAGTCTAGAGGTGCTTTCAGAATCAGCCCTCAGTGGATAACTGGTGGAAATTTGTGTCTAAACCCCCAACTTGTTTATACCTTGGTGGGGAGTAGAATGTTCATAGGTATATACATATATACCTATATAAATATGTATTCTACATTGCTCCTGGATTTATCCAAAAGAATCAAGTGGTAATTTATATGACAGTAATTTAATTAATAATGACACTGATTTTTCCTCTTTTCCTATCTCACTTTTCCACTCACTGTGCCGTCTAGGATCACCTGCTTATATCAGTTTCTTGTTGTTGCTATAACAAATTGTCACAAACTTAGTTGCTTAAAACAGCACAGATTTATTATCTTATTTTTCCAGAGGTCAGAAATCCAAAATCAGTTTTGCTGGACTAATCTTGAGGTGTTGGCAGGTCTGTTCCATCTGGAGGCTCTAGGGAAGATATATACCCTTGCTTTTTCTAATGTCTAGGGGTAACCTTCATTCCTTGACTAGTGATATTCTAACTAGCATCACTCTGTCCTCTGAATTTCATTGTCATATCTTCTACTGACTCACACTTGTAAGGACCTTGTGATTGCATCAGGCCCACCCAGATAATCCAGGATAATCTCTTTAATCCTGTGATACTTCATTTACTTTAACCTGCAAGTCTCTTTTATCCTGTAAGGTAATACAGTCACCTGTTCCAAGGATTAAGCCCTAGATATTTTTGAGGAATTGCTCAGCTTACCACACATCTAAAATAAATTATATACACATTAGACCTTGCTACAGATTCTTCTTGACAATAACCCTTGGTCTAGAATGGTCTATGACATATTGTTCAGAAATTTTTCTAAATTTGCAAGTTTAGCAACAGACGGTGCCTTCACATTTCACTGCATTCTGAGCTAAAATATTTTTCATCTTATGTGATAATTTAATAATAATTCTGATAATTTTAAGTAGTAAATGAACAAAGACAGTTTTTCTTGTGTTGTTCTAGTACCTGGGGAATAGTGTTAGAGATTTCTGACCTAACGTTTGTTCTATCAAGACTTCAGTGGTTGTCTTATCTCATTAAGCTTCATTAGTTATTGAAATCAAAGCTAAGAATCAATCCCTATAAGAAAAAATTTTAAAGGAAGTATTAATGATGATATTAATTGGAATAAAAATACTAATAATAAAATCCAATATTTATGGAGTAGTTACTGTATGCAATACAAAGTTTCAGTGCTTTGTATGAATTATATCATTCAGTATTCTTAACAATAACTTGAGTTATAAATTATCTTACTTCCATTCTCCAAATGAGAAAATTGATATTAAGGAAGTTTTCCAAGGTCATATGGCTTGGAAAAGAATATATAGCTCAAAATCTAGACCGACTTGGACAGGCTTTCTACTAGCATAAATGGTGATTTTGTTTAAAAAAATTAGAAAAAGATTAGAATTAGGAAAAAAAAGAATGCCCAATCTGGCAGACTAATTGAAAAACATGCCCCTGCTTGCTGGGAAAACTAATTAGTTAAAATGTCATTTCTTCCTCCAAAATGACAGTACATTCTGGGCTGGATTTTAGCCCCCTTGGCCAAAGGCCTTTGTTATGGACACAATCTGCACAGCTATTCACAGGAAAAAGTCTTTTAAAGTAATTAAGTAATCTCTTCAACTTAACATAACCAATGTCTCAGCTTTGTCTATTGTGTCTGCTGTTCAGATTAAGACACATACTGGCAGATGGACTGCTAGAAATATATTTGCCCAAGAGAATAACCTTCTGGGGGGGGGGAAGAATCATCCAAAAGGAAGAGGGACAGTTGTAAAAAGTGTACCCCAGTCACTGGTAACAAATATTTAGTGATCTGGGAAAAGGGAAATTTATGCACTTATTCCCTAAATTACCCATCTTTTCATTTATTGAGTAACTAATACTTGTAAGCTGATAATATTTAGTCTTAGCGCTACCACTTAATAATTGTTTGATCTTTTATAGTTCCCTAACATTTCTCAGCCTCAGTTTGCTCATCTATTAAATTACAATAATAATCTAACTCTTAGTACTTTTATGAAGATTAACTTATTATACCTGAAGCATAAAAATCACCATACTAAAAGAACTTTAAATAAATAACAAAAAGTAAATGTTTTAGGTAATATGTTAGGCACTGTACATACATATACATTTTCTGCTTGCTTTGTCAGGTACAGAAAGAACGTATCTTATAAGGTGATTATAATTAATGTGAGAAGTGATAAGTCAGGAGTAAGTACAATGTGCTACAGTAGCATAAAGAAGAAAAACTCACCTAGATTTCACAAATGAAATTATATCTTACCCAAGACCTGAAGAAAATGTGTCAATTTAATGAAAATGTAGATGGAGAGTACTAGTAGAGTCCATACATTGAGGGAAACATATTCCATAAGAGCAAGATTATGTGCTAAGAATCAGAGTCCAGAGTGAAGAAATCTGTTACATCCAGGGAACGGTGAGTAGTTCAGTGTGAGAGAAACACTGTGGGGAGGAGTATAGGTAATTAAGAAAAATGAGGCTTGAAACTATAGCACAGATTCTAATCTAAATGGTCCTTTACATTATGCCAAGTGGGGAATATGGAGTCACTAAAAGAATTTAATCAGAGAATGTAATGATAAGATTTGGATGTTTAAGATAACTCTGTAAGAATGGAAAATGATTTATAGTGAGAAAAACCTAAAAACTATCCAGTCAGATGATAGTCACAGAGAAACATAGTGGTAGTGAAGATTAGGAAATAAAAGAATAATGTCACAAGGTAATTAAAGATGTAAAATTGACAGGACTCACTGATTGAACCTCAGAGTAAGTGATTCATGATATGCTATACAATGATAGGAAACATGGAAGAAGAAGAAGAGGTTTGTGAAAGAAGATGAATAATTAGTGTAACAGATACCCTTGCTGCGTGTATGTGGAAACTGTGTTCTCAGGCCACAGAAGAGAGGTCTGGGCTGTGGATATATTTTCAGAAGGTGTTGGCATCTGGTAACAATTGAAGGTATAGAAGTGGACAAGATATCTGGGGAGAAAGTGAGGATTGATAACGTATGAGGGTCTAGAACAGATTTTTGAAGAGCTTAAATACTACTAGTCTAGTATAGGAATCTTCCTCTGAACAGAATGGGAGTGAAGTAGAAGAAAACTCAAGAGAATTTGTGGTTTAGAAACCATGGGAAAAAGTGTTCCATGTAAGCATGAGGGAGTTCAGTGCAAGTAGTAAGAATAGAAGTTTAATGATGAGGAAATAGAGTCAACAATTAATATTTCTCTAAAGAATTTTGATGTCAGAGTATAGGAGAATGTTAATACTGAAGATAAAATTGGCTTAAGGTTAAGGCAAAGTTATCTTTAAGATTGTGAATACTTGAGGTGTGAATGGTTACGGGAATGAGCACAAAGGAAGAAATGGAAGCTACAGAATGATACAGATGCAAAATTTAATATCAGTTTTAATACAGCCTCAGCAGGAGATAAATGGAATTGTGAACAAAGGTAGAGGGATAGATATTTTCACTCTATTACATCATCAGGTATTTAAGTATTGTGTCAGGGTCTGTTCTAGGCATGTCAGATATAAAAGTTTAAAAAACAGAAGGAGTTTCATTCTGTTGATGGTAATTGTAAAGAAACAAATAAAATCATTAATAGCATAAAAAAACAGTGTGTTATAAGTAGCAAAATAGTATGGAAAGTAAAGCATGTATGGGGGATCAGGAGAACTGAGTGGGTTTGCAATTTAAAATTAGGTCATTGTGCAACAGATGCAAGAATAGGGGGAATCAAAATAGCAGAGTAGGGAGACCTTGAACTCATCTCCTCTCATGGACACATCAAAAGTACGACTTAATTATGAACAAGCCTCTCTGAGAATGACCTGAAGACTAGCAGAACAGCTCTTCCACAATTAAGGATATAAAACAAGGTCCACATCAAGAGACAGGTAGAAGGGGAAGAGAAGTGATCTAGTCAGGACTCAGAATCCCAAAGGGTGACCCAAAAGGGGAAAGAGATATCACAAACTTGGAGGTCCTCCTTAAGGAGCAAGGGCTTGAGCCCCACATTTTGGAGCCCAGCCCTGGGGGCTTGCATCAGAAAGAAGAGCCCCCTTAACTGGTTTGAAAACCAGTGGGGCTTATGAGTAGAAGAGTTGGAGGGCTGCAGGAAACCTGAGACTCTGTTCTTAAAAGGCACAAGCTTACTCATACTGAGTCCCAGCACAAGAGGCAGCAGTTTGAAAAATACCTGGTGTCCTAGCTGTCCTTTATAAAGGCAGAGGATCACCACTTAAAAAGCTAGTATGAGGTTAAAAGACAAAAGTTATAAAATAAACTGTAACTACAGTAAGTTGTTAAGGGATGCACAAAAGATGTAAAGTATAATGTCAGATGTTAAACACATTTTATAATGTGTTTGAACTTAAAGGACTAACAGTTTAAAACATATCTATAGATATAGAAATAGATAGCAATATTGATATAGATAAACCTCATAGTAACCACAAATCAAAAACCTATAATAGATACACAGAAAACAAAGAGGGAGGAATTCAAGCATAATACTAAAGAAAATCATTAAACCACAAGGGAAGAGACCAAAAGAAGAAGAGAAGAACAAAGAAGAACTAGAAAAACAACCAGTAAAAAAGGTAACAAAATGGGATAGGTACATACCTATCAATAATCACTTCAAATTTAAAGGGACTAAATGCCCTAATAGGGAAAAAATAAACAAAAACAAAACATAGGATGGCTGAATGGATTTTAAAAAAAAAAGACTCATCTGTATTCTGCCTACAAGAAACTTACTTCAGAGCTAAAGATGCACACAGACTGAAAGTGAAGGAATGTAAAAGATATTCTACACTAATGGAGACCAGAATTAAGCTGGGTATCAGTACTCATATCAGACAAAATAGACTTTAAAGCAGACTATAACAAAACACAAAGAAAGACATTACATAATGATAAAGGTGTTGATCTGAGAAGAGGAGATTATATTTGTAAATATATGCACTAACATAGGAGCACCTAAATATTTAAAGCAAGTATTAACAGATATAGAGAAGTTGAAAGTGATATAATATAGTAGGGGACTTTGATATTCCATAACATCAATGGATAGTTCATCCAGACAGAAATTCAGTCAGGAAACATTGGCCTTAAATGACACATTAGACCAGAGGTACATAATAGATATCTGCAGAAAATCCCAGCTCAAAACAGCTTACACATTTTTTCCAGTGCACATCAAACTTTCTCCAAGATAGATCACACATTAGGCCACAAAAGAAGTCTCAATAAATTTAAGAAGATTGTATTCATATCAAACATTTTTTCCAATCACAAAGGTATGAAACTAAGAATCAATTACAGGAAGAAAAGTGGAAAAAAACACAAAGACATGGAGACTAAACAACATGCAACTTAAAAACCCAATGAGTCAATGAAGAAATTGAAAAAAGTGAAATAAGCCAGAAAGAGAAAGAAAAATACCATATGACATCACTCATATGTGGACTCAAAAAAAAAAAAAAAAAAAGGGCGCTATGAACTCTTCTACAAAACACAGGCTCGCAGACATAGTGAACAATCTTACGATTACCAGGAAAAGGAGGTGACAAGGGATAAATTTGGGAGTTTGAGATTAGCAAATGTTAGTCACTATATGTAAAAATATATTAAAAAAAACGTTTTTTCTGTATAGCATAGGGAACTATATTCAATATCTTGTAATAACCTTTAATGAAAAAGAATATATGTATGTATATGCATGACTGGGGCATTGTGCTGTACACCAGAAATTGACACATTGTAACTGACTGTACTTCTATTTAATAAATATAATGAAAAAGACATGCACTTAAAAAAAAATAAATCAAAAAAGGAAATTTAAAAAATACCTTGAGAATTGCAAAAGTAGAAAAACAACTTTCCAAAATCTGTGGGACACAGCAAAAGCAGGTCTGTGGAAAGTTTATAACAATACAGGCCTATTTCAAGAGAAATCTCAAATAAACAATATAACTTTATACCAAACTGAATTAGAAAAAGAACAAACAATCCCAAAGTTAGTGTAGAGGAAGGAAATAATAAAGAACAGAGTTGAAATAAATGAAATAGAGATTTAAAAAATACATAGAAAAGATCAATGAAACTAAGAGCTGGTTTTTTGAAAAGATAAACAAAATTGATGAACATTTAGCCAGACTCATCAAAGAAAAGGGAGAGAAGCCCTCCCAATAAAATGAGGTATGAAAGAGTATAAGTTGTAACTGGAAACACAGAAGTACAATCATAAGAGACTACTATGAACAACTGTATGCTGACACATTGGACAACATAGAAGAAATGGATAAATTCCTAGAAACATACACTCTCCCAAGAATGAATCAGGAAGAGGACAAAAATACAAACTAATTACTAGTAATAAAATTGAATTGGTAATCAAAAAATTTCCATTAGACTAAAGTCCAGGACCAAAATGCTTCACAGGGCAATTACACCAAACATTTAAAGAAGAGTTAATACCTATTCTTCCCAAACTGTTTCAAACAGTTGAAGAGGAGGGAACACTGCCAAATTCATTTTGTGAAGCCAGCATTACCTGATACCAAAATCAGACAAAGACACTACAAAAAAAGAAAATTATATGCCAATGTCCCTGATGAACATGAGTACAAAAATTCTCAACAAAATATTAACAAACCTAATTTAATCATACATTAAGAGACCATACATCATGATCAAGTGGGATTTATTCCCCGGAATGTAAAAATGGCTTAATATTCACAAATCAATCAATGTGATGCACTACATTAAATTAACAAAACAAAGGATTAAAATCACATGATCATCTCAATAGATGGAGAAAAAGCATTATATAAAATCCAACATCCATTCATGATAAAATCTCTCAACAAAGTGGGTATAGAAGGACTATACCTTAATATAACAAAGGCCATTTATGGCAAACCCACGGGTAACATCATACTCAGTGGTGAAAAGCTAAAAGCTTTTCCTCTAAGGTCAATAACAAGACAAGGATGCCCACTCTCACCACTTTTATTCAACATAGTATTGGAAGTCCTGGCCACAGCAATCAGAAAAGAAAAAGAAAAAAGCATCAAATTAGAAAGAAAGAAGTAAGACTTTCACTATTTGCAGACGATGTGACACTATATATAGAAAACCCTAAAGACTCCACAACAAAACTGTTAAAACTAATAAAAGTTGCAGGATACAAAGTTAATATACAGAAATCTGTTGCCTTTCTATACACTAATAATGAACCATCAGAAAGAAAACAATCCCATTTAAACTGCACCCAAAAAATAAAATAAAATATCTAGGAATAAAGTTAACCAAGGAGGTAAAAGACTTGTACTCTGAAAACTGTAAGACATTGATTACAGAAATTGAGATGACACAAATCAATGGAAAGACATTTTATGTTCATACATTGAAATTATTTGTTAATTCCAAGATTGTATTTTTAAAATATCCATGCTACTGAAACCAATTGACAGATTCAGTTAATTCCTGTCAAAATACCTAGGGAATTTTTCACAGAACTGTAACAAACAATCCCCAAATTTGTATGGGACCACAAAAAGACCCAAAATAGCCAAAGCTGGAGGTGTCATGCTTCCTGACTTCAGACTATACTACAGAGCCATAGTAATCAAAACAAAATAATACTGACACAAAAACAGACACATAGACGAGTGGAACAGAAAAGATAGATCAGAAATAAACTATGCACATTTGGTCAGTTAATCTATGACAAAGGAGACAAAAATATAAAATGGGGGAAAATAGTCTCTTCAATTAGTGGTGTTGGAAAAACTGAACAGCTACATGTAAAAGAATGAAACTAGACCATTTTCTCACACCATATAGGGAATAATCTTAAAATAGATTAAAGATTTAAATGTAAAACTGAAACCACAAAACTCCTGGAAGGAAACTTTGGTGGTATGCATTTTGTAATTGGTCTTAGCAATATTTTTTAGGCTCGCTCTTCTCAAGCAGAGGACAAAAACAAAAATAAACAAATGAGGTTACATTACACTGAAAAGCTTTTGCACAGGGAAAGAAAACTGTCAACATAATGAAAAGGCAGAAAATATTTGCAAATGATATGTCCCCCAAATCAGAAAACAAATAATCTGATTAAAAAACAGAAAAAGGACCTGAATATGCATTTTTCCAAAGAGGACATACAGATACCTGAGGCATATGAAAGATGCTCAACACCACTCAACAACAGGGAAGTGCAAATCAAAACCGCAATGACATATCACTTCATACCTGTCAGAATGCTGTCATCTCAAAGATAAGAAATAAATGTTGGCAAGGAAGGGGAGAAAAGGAAATGCTTGTGCGTTGTTGGTGGGAATAGCCTGGTATAGCCAGTATGGAAAACAGCTTGGAGGTTCCTCCAAAAATTAAAAATAGAATTACCATATGATCCAGTAATTTCACTTCTGGGTATTTTTCTGAAGAAAACAAATTCACTAATTTGAAAAGATATATGCACCCCAATGTTCGTTATAGCATCGTTTAAAATAGCCAAGATATAGAAGCAATCTAAGTGCTCATTGATAAGTGACTGGATAAAGAAGTGGTAAATATATACAAAGGAATATTGTGCAGTCATAAAAAAGAATGAAGTCTTGCCATTTGCAAGAACTTGGATAAACCTGGAAGGTATTATGTTAAGTCAAATAATTCAAAGATTGTGTTTTTACTTATATGTGGGAATCTGAAAAACCAAAAGAAATAAACAAATATAGAAAGCTGAAACAGATTCACAAGTATGGCAAACAAATTTGTGGTTGCCAGTGGGAAGGTAGTTGGGGGGATGGATAAAATAGGTGAAGGATATTAAGAGGTAAACTACCAGTTATAAAATGTCACAGGGATGTAATGTATAACACAGGGAATATAGTCATTAATATTATTAATTTTGTTTGGTTCCTAGTGTATAAAAATATTGAATCACTTTGCAGTACACTTGAAAGTAAGATAATATTGTTAAGTCTATTCCCATTTAAAAAATTATGTTATTGTATAGCCTTTAATGAAAAGACAACAAGATGAGAGATTTAGCCATTCAAATATCTGAGGGAATAATATCTCAGGCATAGAAAATGACTATGGCAGAGGCCCATAGAGGGGCTCTTGCATGGCTCAATCAGAGAGAACAAAATTTAGAGTAGAGAGAGGTCAGAAAAATAAAGATGGGCATAATTATGAGGAGCCTTTTAAGCCATTAAAAGACTTTAGATTTTACTCTATTTAGTGGAAAACCACTAAATGGTTTTATAGGTATGATATAATTTATATTTGTGATCTATATTTACATTTGTCTTATATTAATATATTCTTTGTTGAGAATATATATTTGTGAGAAAGGTTGGTGTCTTAGTGTTGCTATAACAAAATGCTGTAGACTGGGTAGCTTATAAACAGCAGAAATATATTGCTAATAGTCTGGAGGCTGGAAGTCCAGGATCAGGCCCCAGCATGATTTATTCTGGTAAGGGCCCTCTCCTGAGTTGTAGACTTCCAACTTAATGTATCCTCACATACCAGAAAGGGCAAGATAACTCTCTTGGGCATCTTTTATAATGGCACTGCTGATGTAATTCCCTTCCAAAGGCCGCAACGCCACCTCCTAATACTATCACAATGGGCA
This sequence comes from Camelus bactrianus, assembly GCF_048773025.1. Lineage (NCBI taxonomy): Eukaryota > Metazoa > Chordata > Mammalia > Artiodactyla > Camelidae > Camelus > Camelus bactrianus. Next base: position 41,288,022 of record NC_133540.1, read on the forward strand.
TTAAACTTCACCATATGAATTTTGGGAGACACAAACATTCAGACCATAGCAGTTGGAAAGAGACATGATGTTAGAACAGTATCCAAATGAGAGATGATGATGATCTGGACCAGAGTGATAGATGTTGAGATGAGAAGTTATATTCTGAATAAATTTAGAAAGGAGATTAGAGAAAGGGGGAAAAATGGCAAAATACTTATTGGGAGTAAATAATTATCAAGCATGGGAGAGTGACTGGATTAAATAAATTTAGTATGATTAAAATGCATCATTAAAGGTTCATTTGTAGTTTATGCCAGAAATTTAAAGTAAGCACAGTCTGTATGATTTTACAATTTTATCCAGCTACTCAGCTGCAGAGAGCAACCTTACAACAAACTTAGAGTTGGATTTAACCAGGTGTGTGGTTTCACCAAGTAAATAGTCTGTATGGAGTCAATGTATATGCAAGACGGTTGATTTTAATGATTGGCAATTAATTTAGGCTAGATAAGGAAGAAAGGGAGCACATTAAGGCTTCAAAGACAGTAAAGCATTAATAGGATCAATGTATTGGAGGACCTGGTGTGGTCAAAGATCATCAGAGTGAGACAGTAGAGGGAGTGGTGAATAGAAATGATGCTGTAGATAGAGTGCAGATAAATAACACCAGATTAGCTAAGGAGGGTTTCAGGAAGAGGATGTGGTCATTGGATACGAAGAGGAAAATGGCACTTATAAGAGAAACAAAGAACAAGGAAAGATGGAACGTGCTGGAATGTTTAAAGGTTTGGTTTTGTTAAGGCAGAACTAAGCTAAGAATCAAGCTAAGAAAGAATGTGGTAGGAGAAAGACCCTTGTCTGAAAATTTGTTATGAAAGTGGAAGAACCTGAACATAAGAAGTTTGCTAGGCAGTGGCAGGTGTCTAGTTGAGATCAGTAACCATGACCTAAGTGTAGCATTGATTTTCCTGAATATGCTGTATTTTTCCCTAGCATTGTCTGAGTGCTGACATGGAGAAAGCAGATATTTACATTCATCTATGACATAGGCTTGCTAAGTATGGTGATGAACAGATGGCCTGAAGTTCCAAGCATTAAGAGGTGTTCTACAGGGTGAAGACACAGTGGTTGAAACGTGGTGCTGAGGTGGCAGTGGCATACTAGGAGGAAACCCTTGATGGAAGAGATACGTGAAAGACTGAGCCCCCAGCCAGAGAGGGCTTCAGAGTAGGGGCTGAATTCAGTTAAGACAAAGAAGCAGACAGAAGAAAAGTTGTCCTCAGAAAGAAGCTGAGGATTTAATGCAGTTTACTGATGTGGGAACAGAATTTCAGAAAGGGCAGAGAATAGTGGGAGGTTAAGACAGAAGGGACCACACATATTCAGATAGCTACAACCAGGAAGAAGATCTAGACACTATGTGCAGATACATCTGCATCCATTCTCCTTTGTTCGTATGTGTAATTGGATAAGATGTGAGCTTCCTGACTGAGCATGCAGGAGTGGAGCATATACTGGAAATAATCTACACAAAGAGTCTGCAAGAATTCCTGATTTGTGGGGGTGTGTGTGGTGGTGGTGTCAGGGCAAGGATGATCACTTCTTTCATATATTACCTGGCAAGCAAGCAAGAGTTCTGGTTTATTTGTTTGTTTGTTTTTCTTCTTCAGTTGTCAAAAAAAGAGTAAGAACATATACTTAGGTAGTTTCAAAAATTCTTACAATATAAATTGCCATTCATTTTTTCATTCACCCAGCAAACATTTATTTAGCAATTATATGTCCTATATGTCCTTAAATGAGCTAGCCACTGAGGAGGTGGGTATATTACATTAAATCATATGGCATTGTCATTTTTAGTAGGTAAAAATTAGTTGAATATTGGCAATGTCGTACAATTCAACATGATAAAACATATAATCCATTCCACCAGGGATCTCATATTCTAGTGTAAAACTCAGAAAAGAAAACAATATAAAATATGGTGTAATAAAGGTTATATTTATTAAAGGGTTTTAGGAAGATTTTATTCTCATATAAAATATGTTGTAAAATGTAAACTGCAGTGATTTAGTGGAACTTAAGTTCACGGATCTGAAGCATGGACATTTTAAATGCATATGTCAAATGAATGCCTGTGTTCTTATAGTGATGTGCTAACAGAAAACAACAGCAACAAAAATCTTGAAGATCTTTATGAAAACTGTAGTGAATTACTACTTATTAGAAGTTTGAATCGTATTACAGTATATCAGTCTATCTAATTACATGTTGTACACCTTAATTTGCACAATGTGATGTGTCAAATATATTTCAATTAAAAGAAAAGATGTTTCACATCAATTGACCTGACTATGCTTTAAGAGATAAATCTAAACAATATCAACAAAAATCCATCCACCTGTCAATCAATCAATCAATGTAATTTAGATTTAAAGAAAAACATGAGATAAGGTTTGTATATAGTATATTTTACAGAGAAGTGCTCTGGTTTTGGCCATAGGACATTTACAAATCAAACCTATGTTTATGGCACATCCTTTGCTTATAATATATACAATTCTGCTTTTTCTTTGTATATTTATGTGTCTTCTTTTCCTTCATCACCTTCATTATTTCTTCTTTTTAGCAAATAAACTATTGTGGATTTTTGTCCGCTCAGAAAGGAAGTGGGGTTGTGCCTATAAAACAAGCACAAGAACACTTTATAAAAAACTTTGTTACATATAACAATTCTTTTCCTAGAAGTATAAAATAGAGTAAAAGGAAGAGACTAATTAATGAGAGTCAGAAGTTAGAAACTAAATAATAAAAACAAAATTGGAATCAGGAATATTACATTCCTTAGTGTCATTTAGTGTCCAAATATATTTCTATATGGATGGTAATATTACAGGTAGGGAACATTTTCCCCCTTGTTTATTTTTAAACATGTATTCTTTATATCTTCACGCCTCATGGAGCTGTCTCCTGGATTGTTTGCATCCCTCCTCTTTTTTGATGAAGGGAGCAATTTTACAGATAAGTAAAGAGATTTTTATCTTATGAAATTCTGATTTTGCATGTATTCCCTCTTCAAATTAATTACTTCATTCCACCAGAGAGTAAACTCCATACATAGAAGTTAGGGAGGAATGACTGATGTGGCGAAACTCAAAACAAAATTGTATATAAATGAAAGCTTTATATTTTAAAAAAGTTCATTCTTCTCTTGAAAATAAAACAATTTCCTGCCCTTGTAAGTGAAATAATAAGTTTTGATGTTTTTTCTCCCTCAAATCATGAGTCCAAGATAGATTTCCTCTGACAAATTTATTACAGATATTTGCAACAGGAAGCAGGGAATATCATAGTTCATAAATATTGATTTCTAACCTCCTCCGGCAATTAATTATGTATATACTTATTTCAATATAGGTATTTAGATATTATTACCAAATATAATTACTATTCAAAGATGAATAAATCATAAACGCAAGACTGAATTCTATCATTAGTGAGATTTAAATACTGAGCATCTTGCTACAGTTGATTTCACAGTGTCCTGATTTTGAGAACATCCTAACAAACGATTCAATGAACATGTACTAAGATTCACATGGTTCACATTAACAAAATCAATTTACATGTTTTCCCTTTTTACAAGTTGTTTACTTGCTGCGGAATGAATTATCACAAGTAGGATGTACTATAAGATCAAAGCCCCTTTGCAATTTTGTGCAGCATACAGATGTAATTAATTTATTTGTTCAATAAGTACTTGAGATTTTTTTTATGCATAGAGAAATTATGCATTGATAGTGACACAACTACTGTGGAAATAATGGTTTGGAAGTGAACAAAAGAAAGAGGCCCCGATAACTCAACGCCAGGATAAAGAGAGACAAAAGTATTACAGAAGTTATTTAGGGCAAAGAAAATTATGGAAAATTTTGTAGCAGAGATGTTTTTATTTTGAAATAGACTTCGAAGAAATAGGATATAATGTGGGAGAAAGGCAATGCTGGAAGGGTAATAATCAGCAAGAAAGTGTCATAAATCTATAGAAAATAATAGATACTTAATTTTTATTGGATATAGGAAGTAGAAAATTCTGAAAAAAATCTGGGAACTAAATTAAGGTTAAGGTAAATTTGGGGGAGTGCATACTTCAATTAAATACAGAAAAATTATATTTTTAGAAGAAATTATTTTTATATGTTCGGCCCAATAATTTTACTTCTGTGTCATGGTGAAAAATGAAGTTTTCACAAAACTATCAGAAATAATAGGATTTTCATCCTAATAGTAGTATAATAGTAAAATTTGAAAGCAACTTAACTTTGTCCTGTATGTAAATGACTAAATGCCACCTATTCATGTAGAATAGAATATTCTCTTCAAAAGTGACATTTTTCAAGAATTTTAATTAATAAAATATGTTCTGATATTAAAATAAGTCAAAATGCAGAATACAAAGTTTTATCTATGTGCATTAACATTTATATCCATGTATTTTTTTATATATTACATCCATATGTTTCTTTTATCTCTATATCAAGGAATTGAATGACAATACACCAAAATGTTTGTAGTTATCTTTAGATAATGTGTTAATTATTTTCTAACATTTTATTTAATGTTCCAGGAAATAAGTATGGAATCAAAAGAGAAAAAGATGGTCATTTAAAAAAATTCAATATTTTCTTAACAATTTTTTTTAATGTAAGATTTTATTCAGAAGTAATGAAAACTATAACTAAAATAATATATTGCATAGTTAATAATTCTGGGCTTTTGTACAAAAATATGGCTTGGATTAATTACTTCACAAATAAAATTAATAAACAGTTTTTCACAAGTACATCAAAAAGTAAAATACTTAGAAATAAATTAACAAAAGTACAAAATTTATACTCTGTAAATTATAAACTATTGTTTTAAAAAAATAAATATCTAAATGGGAAATTATCCTATGTTTATTGATTGGAAGACTTAATATTGTTAAAATGGCAATATACCCTAAACTAATTTACAAATTTAATGTGATCTCTATCAGAATCCCAACTGACTTTTTTGTAGAAATTGACAAGATGATTCTAAAATTCATAAGAATTGCAAGGGACTCAAGTAGCCAAAACAATCTTGAAAACAAAGAATAAAGTAGGAAGATTCGTACATCCCCATTTCAAAATTGGTTACAAAGAAATGATAATCAAGTCAGGGTAATTGTTACAAGCATAGAGATAAAGATCAATGAATTAGGAGTCTAAAAATAAACCCATACATCTGTGATTGATTGATTTTTTAAAAAATTTTATTGAAGTATAGTTGATTTGCAATGTTGTATTAGTTTCTGGTGTACACCAGTGATTCAGTGTATATATATATATATACACACACACACACACATTCTTTTTCATACTCTTTTCTACTTTGGTTTATTACAGGATATTGAATATAGTTTCTTGTGCTATACAGTAGGACCTTGTTACTTATCTATTTTATATATAGTAGTTTGTGTCTGCTCAATTGATTTTTTGACAAGAGTACCAAAACCACCCAATGGGAGAAATATAGTCATTTCAACAAATGGTGCTAGGACACTGGATAGAATGTAAAAGAATGGCATTGGTCCTTTACCTAACACCACATACAAAAAATAACTCAAAAAGAATCTAATACAGAAATGTAATAAAAACTGTAAGCTTTTTAGAAGGAAACATAGGGGTAAATCTATAGCATTGAATTTGGCAAAAGTATCCTAGATATGACACCAAAAACATTAGCAACATATGAAAAAATAGATAAATTAAACTTCATAAACATTTAAGTTTTGTTCTTCAAAGGACAACATCAAGAAATTGAAAAGACAATCCAGAATAGGAAAGAATAGTTGTAAACTGTGTGTATGATAAGGGATTTGTATCTAGAAGATATAAAGAACTCTTGCAGTACAATAATAAAAATATAAATAATCTAATTAAAAATGGGCAGGGGGATCTGAGTAGCCATTTTTCCATGGAAGGTATACAAATAGTCAACGTGCTGATGAAGGGATATTCACTATCATTATTCATCAGAAAATACAAATAAAAATCACAGGGAAATACCACTTCATACTCACTAGATGGCTAGAGTCAAAAAAGTCACATAACAACAATGTTGGCAAAGATGTGGAAGAATCAAAACACTCATGTTCTGCTATTGGCAATGTAAAGTGGTACAAGTGCTTTAGAAAACAGTCTTGCGGTTTCTTAAATTATCAGACCTAGATATATTCATATGACTCAACAATTTTACAGCTAGTCATATGCCCAGGAAAAAATGAAACCATATTTCTAAACCAGAAACTTGTGTGTGAATGTTTATGGTTACAGTATTCATGATAGGCAAGGGTGAAGACAACTGAAGTGCTGAACCAACAGAAGAAGGGATACACAAGTGTGTTGTGTCCCTTTGATGGAGTTTTATTTGGACATAAAATGGAATGAGATACTGATACATGCTACAACATAATGAACGTTGAAAACTCTATGCATAGTGAAAGGAGCCAGCCACCAAAGACCACATAATATAGTTCATTTCATCTGAAATTCCACAATAGAGAAATCCACAGAGTAGAGATAAAATGTCTGTGGCTTAAAACTTGAAACTGTAATCTAATCAGCTGTGATTTTATAGCTCCCTCTTGGTGGTAAGGAGGGTTTCCTCTCACCTTAATTTCCTCTGTAGATATCTGACCTGTAAGGGACAATTTTGTCCTTGTTTTATTTGTTTTATTAGCCCTTGCTATAAAACTGTGACTGTCTCTGGGATTTTTTTTCTCCAGTTGTTTTCAGATGATCTCTGACAACTTTTTTTTGAACATTCCTTATTAACCCTTCAGCCTTTCAAACTCCCACTGCAAAAGTTTAACAATAACCTTGCTGGAATTATGTTAACTTCTGCTCTTACAGCTATACATTTTAAAATTGTTTTCTTTGTTTAAAAAGTGTAAAATCTTTAAAATGTAGTCATTAAACTATAAAATAAGTAATGTAAGTATATTTTAAATAAAATATGTAAAAATTACTTGATCATTTTTACTTCAAAAACTTCTGGTTTCTTTAAGAAGGTATTCCCACAAACACTGTAGACTCTTTTAAGTTAAAATAGCCCTTAATGACATTATGATTTTATACTGATACTTAGCTAAGTGAGTTGTATTCTTTAGTAGGTGAGTTTATCATAGAGAGGGGGAATTGGAGAGGAGATTTAAAAAATAAAGGGATGAGTAACAGACTTGCTAAAAGAATAGCTTCTAGCTACCATCTATATTGGTATAGATCTATATTGATCTGTATAAATAGCACAATCACATGTGAGATAGCATACTACAGGACATATGGTGGTCTATATCTTAATGTATGTAATGCCTAAAATAACTAATATCTTCCAAAATAAATTTTTAAATTTTGTATAATGTAAATTGTTTTTGCATAGTTTTTTTTTCATTTGTAAGCTGGCAAAATGGTCTTATTTCTATTGTCACAATTTGTCTTTGGTTCATAGTAATATAAGTTAATTGAACTGCCTTCCTTGTATGATATAGATAAGTTGTTAATGGCTAGAATATATTTGAAACCCACGTTATTGTAACCTATTTGTGGGACTGTTCACATCAGTTATATTGCTGTTTTGACTCCTGCTGTTGACTGCTCCTTATCAGTGCCCCAGATAGTGCCATCTCTTCATCTGCTTGCACCTTAAATAACTGTTTGCCAAACCTCTTCTCGCCTTATGAATTTTCTCTTTGTATTTAAAGCGTTTAGATGGCCTTCTGATTCAAAAAATTATATCTCTAGTCAAATCTAATAAAGTTAGAGTATTTATATATAGTTATTTATGTAGTATTTTATATAATTACAGAGTATTGATAAATATTTATAGAGTATATAAAGTTAGAGCAAGCTTATATTCTGTTCAAGCAATAAGGAATTGCCATTTCTCTGTAAAAAGAGTGTGGCATTGGGTAATGCTGTGAGAAAAAGAAAAATAAAGGAAATAAGGCAAAAAAATATAAAAAATAAATTACCATTTCTATAGGCAACAATGATAAAATCTGCAATTTCATATGGTTCAATCTAAAGCACAGCTTTCCAAAGGCTTTTGGAGAGAATCCTCTGCCTCTTCTAGCTTCTTGTGTCTCCAGGTGTTCTTTGGCTTAAAGCCATATAACTCCAATCTCTGTTTCCTTCTTCATTTGGTCTTCTTCCTCCCTCTGTGTCTTCTCTTCTTATAAAGACAACTGTTACTGGATTTAGGACGCACCCTGGTAACCTGGCATAATCTCATCTTGAGACCTTTAATTTAATTATACCTGCAAATACACTTTTTCCAACCAAGATCATGTTTATAAGTTCCTGGTAGACATATCTTTGGGGGGCTACCACTCAAATGACTATAGATGCCATGTCTCCAAAGCCTAGATAAAGCCAATAACAGAGTAAGAACCCAATAAATATTTGTTGAGTATATGAATAATACATGAAACTCAGAATAGAGGAAAAATTCTCATGAGAGAAAATCTTGATGAGAGCTAGAGCACAGATAGTGGAGGTTGCTTTGGAATGAAGGGCTGCCTGTTTCTGGGGAGAAAGAACCAATGGGTATGTGCAGATAAGACACTGGAGGAAAACAAAAGCTGACAGGATTAGTACTTTATAAATAATTATAAAATTATTAGCAAATGAAATGTTTTCCCTAATGTATATTTACAGTTCTAATTTCAGAGATTAGTGTAGAGGTTTTTGTTTGTATTGTTATTTTTTTAAGACCAGGAAATCAGTGTTCCTGCATCCATGACTATTCAACATAATTATGTAGTGAAATACATACGTTTTTCAATTGTAACCACTAAATATAGGGAAATATTTTTAGGCCACGTACTTTCTTATTTTAGTTGTGCCTCCTTTAAATATGAAAAAGAAAAACAAAATCCTTATTTTTCCTGATATTACACTGATGGTTTGATCACTGTAGGAACCACCAAATCTGGCTTTAAAAACCAACCCAAAAGCTGCCTTTCCTAGTGCTCTTTTCAATGTCTGAATTTTTACTGACTGTCCTGTCTTCTGTGATTTCTTAGATTCAATATTTCTCCATTTGGCATTCATTCATCACAGGGCCAGTTATATTAACACAATTTTTCATTTTCCGTGTTCTTAATGCTGTGGCATTTGGGACCTTAACAGACCCAAGAAGAGACTGCCACTCCTATGGCTAGCTGAGTCCTAAAGATAATAACAGCTTGCCTCTGAGCAAGCCTTCCGTCTACAAACCAGTCAGTCCTGAGTCTATAGCCCCAAACATCTCCTCATCGTTCTTTGTTCTTTCACACACCAAATCAACATACTATACCCAGCCCGAAATCATCCGAGGGCCAGGTACCAGATAACTAGAGACCACTCCTATAGGCCAAAGGCCGAAGGAAGTATTCAAACTAACCAATGCCAAACTGTATATCCAGCCCTGCCTTGCATTTCCACAGAAACCCCAATACTAAAAGTTTTGATTTTGAGTTCCCCCTTGCTCCCGCTTCTGCCTCCTAACTAAACTGAGTGAATCCCTATTGTGCCCTCCGCAGTCTAGCAGGCCCCATTTCTTAGGAAACCCAAGCAATAAATAAAAATCTTCCTTCGATGGCATTGATCTCTCATGTCATCACTCAGTCCCTCCATAAATTAAAATCCCCTGGGTACAAATTTTGGGACATTCTGCCGTTCATTTTTCCTGAAATGAATTGATAATACCTGTAATATCAAATAATAATAGGTAGAATTATATAGGGCAGTGGAAGAAGAGATAATCTGAGGTGATTTGTCATAATAGTAATTAGAATTAGACTAGAATTAGACATTTTAGCCAAAACATTTCAAATACACTTTTAATCTATGGCATATTATATTTTGTGCTATGGGAAATATTTTCAAGCTATTATTTAAATCTACCTCTCACCCCTTTCCCCCTCCCCCATTTCACCACCCTCTCTGTCATTTGAATTGGTGGCTGGCTTGGCTTGCTGTCAGGAGAGAAAATCAGGCAGCAGTGTGAGGCCCTATTGGGACTGTCAGTAAGAGAAATGTGATGGGGATGTCAGAAACTTTTTCTCTTCCTTAGAATAATGTAGTAGAAGGCTTTTCACCTAGAAGATATATAAACAACCATAAAGAGCAACACTGCGTGGACTATTCTCAAAATTTGCTTAATAAGAATTGGCACAGCAGTACACTTCAGAGTTGTTGGAAAAAAATAACTTTTTGAAGGAAACAAAGCCAGATGAGGTAAGAAATGGTTTGGGAGGCCAATATTTCAAGAGTATTGTGTCAACCTTCCTTGTATCTTACAGTAATAAGAAGAACTAAATGCAGTTACCTTAGTACACAAGGAAATATTCTACATTTAAAAATTTACTTCTCTTCATGTATGTCTTGATTTGTCTCCTTTACATTTCCTCTTTAATCCTCTGTGTTGCTCTTGCAAACATTTATTTTAGATCATTGAAATGTATGCTAGTTTCTTTTGTTACATAAGTTGACTTAAACTATAGTTGTTAAAGGAAGCTTTCAAAATTCTCTCATATGGTCGTTGTGTTGATTTTGAGAATGAAGATTCTTTGTCACTCTGCTATTGAAGATAAGGAATGAAATCATTCTGTATGAATTTTCAATATAAATACTAAAAGTAGAAATCTGAAAAATAAAGTAGGAAACTGGATAGGTAATGAATAATTAAATAAATAGCAAGAGAAATAGAATAAGATTTTGATTAATGTTATTTCCACAGGTAATGTCATTTAGGTGATTAGATGGAGTTGTCACAGCTCAAATAAAAATATGCCCAAAGCAACTGTTTTCTGTAAGTGATGTTTCAGTGTCAACTAGAGCTGAATGTCTGATGTTGTGACATCACTTCAGGCGATGTTTCATGAAGGACTGTAATAACATGGCAGCTTTGTGCAATCTTGAATCCCCTTAGGAAATCGGGTGTCAGGATGATGTGCATACAAGGTGGAAGTCAGATTTTTCTCATGTCCAAGCTTACCAGTACTAGAAAAGGTTGTGCTAAAAATTTCAGCACAAAAATTGTAAAATGAATAAGGGGCATCTTAGAAGAATGTAATTTGACAGTCACTTTTCTTAGTGAGTGATCCCAAATCATGTCACGTGTAACTATATTACATTGTTAGAGTCAAACAACGTGTTAAGAACTATCTAATTCTACAAGGTAGCTAGCTACTAAATGACCTAAAGAAAAAGCAAATGTTCATCACCTCTGCCAGTTTACTTTAGGAAAAAATCATCTGTGCCTCACTGGACATGTGAATGTAAACGTCTGAAGACTGACCCTAAAAGGATTCATTCACTTAAATAAAAATAAAAATGAACAAACAAAAACTGTGCTTAATAGCAGAAAATGAATAATAAGTGCTGACCAAAATCCAAAGGAAAGGAAGCAAACAGAACAAACCTATATACTTTTTAAAGAACACAGCCAGTGTTATTTTAAATTTGCTTAGCCAAGCCACTTGAGACTTTATTCTTTCTGTCGTCTCATTTTTCTCATTTATTCTGCCTGCCCTTGTGCTTTTTTCCCCCATGTGTTCTACACAAAATAAAAAATATAAGATTCCTTTCCCCATATGTAAAGAAAAATCTACATGTACACATTTACTGCTATTTTCAGATCTTCTGCCTTCTCAGTTTTGCCCATAAAGAAGATACACTATTTGATCAGAGTGCATTCTTTTAATTTTATTTTTCCTCCAGCACCTGCACTCCAGTCTCTACTGATAACCACCTTCAGCTTATGATATACAGAATGCTGCAGTGTTGCCCTAACAATGCAGTCGTTTGCTAATACCCTCTCTCCACAGTTCACTACACCTGCCTACAGACAGCTTCCACGCTCTCAGGTTCTAGCACATGATTGTTGGTAATTATCATTCCAGAAGCTGATCTGTAATATCAGTACCAATCCTGATGATGATGATAATCATCTACATGTGAGGATGTCAGACTAAACCATATCTTCCTTTGCCCTCTAGTCTGCTTCCCCTTGGCGTTATTGCAGTATTTTTCTTAGGATCTATTTCCTTTTACAGATCACCTCCATGATTATAGGTAGTGCTTACGTTATTGGTGTTAGTAATTAGAGTTAGTTGCTTTTGAAAGCTTTTCAAAATGGCAATTTCTATGTGTATTTAAATACTATCTCATCCTGCCCAAAGTTATTTTAGAATGCTGCTCGATGAGAGTTCCCTGAATACAGTGGTGAAAAACTCAGAAGCCTAAGTGGTATTTTGTACTACAGGATTTAGTGCTTTTCATGCCTGCAGGCAAAAATCTCCACAAACTTTTCTTGGATGAAAGCATTTGAGAAGTTGAAATTGCTCAAGGAGCACTTTCTGCGTGCTAGAAGGGGATTTGGAGGTTTCTAAAAGCTAAGAAAAGCCTAAAATCTGTTCTGAAAATTTTATATCTTCTCTCTTACATAAATTCTTCTTTAAGTTCTCAGTGTGTTTTTTATTGCATAGATCTGTTTTTACTTTTATAGGTAAAAGTAAAATGCATCTATATTAATTAATTCCAAGAATAGAAATTTGTAGAATTGTTGCATTCTATATAGAACAGCCAATTGTCCATATTCACTGGTTAATTGTCCATTTGAATTTTCTAGCGGCAGTTCTTCCCAAGGTATCAAGAAATCAATGTTCACTTAATTTTTTATCTGTAAAATAGGCTATAGCCCATTAGCAAAAAAAAAAAAAAAAAAAAAAAAAGAACTTAAATGATGAATTTGTACACTGTAACTAGGATACCTTGATACACATACACAAATACACAGATTAGGCTAAATAATGGCCCCAAATGTTCATGTCCTAATCTCCATAACCTGTGAATATATATCAGTTTACATGGCAAAAGGACTTTGAGGATGTATCTAAATTAAGGATTTTGATTATCCTGGATTATTTGGATTATCTGGATGGGCCCATTATAATTAAGAGTCTTTGTGAAGGGAAGCATGAGTGTCAATAGAGAAGGAGGTATCAAAATGAAAGCAAAGTCAGAGAGGGTTTGGAGATGCTATGCTACTGGCTTCAAATATGATAGAACCACAAGCCAAGGAATTTAGGCAGCCTCTAGAAGCTAGAAGTATAAGGAAATGGATTCTCTCCTAAAGCCTTGAGAGTGGATGCATTGCATCCTTGCAGACTCATTTTAGATTTCTGTCCTCAAGAAAATAAATTGGTGTTGCTTTAAGCCACTAAGTTTACAGCAATTTGTTACAGGAACAATAGATAATATATACATGTATGTACATATATACAAATATACACTTGTCTGTGTGTGTGTTTATCAACAGACTAAGGGTTCAAACACAAAGAAAGCAAAGCAGGTCTTGCCAGGATTAGCATCCTGGTTCCTTGTCCTTTGGACTTTAAAAATTATCTGGGTGGTGCAAGCAATGGCAAGCATTAAATTTGGTTTAAGGGGACAAAGACTGGTAGCAACATAATGCACAATTTAATGAAATTACCATTGCAAGGAAGATATTACAAAAGATGCATTTAATTTATCACAGTTACGTGTTTCTTTTTCTTTTTCTGAATTTCAAAATACAACAAAGACAGTGATAATCAGGAATGTAAGGAAATGTCACCCATAAATATGTGCCACCAGAGAACTAAGTGATGACAAAACAAACCTTTTTTAACTTTAAAAATAATTTTGACATTGACATTGTTGTATTATATATTCAAAATAATTGTTTAGTTAAAAAGGAAACATCTTTTCATCTTCCACATGTTTTTCTCTTTTTTCCCCTAAATCATAAGTTTCTCATTCTTTGGATCTCCCATGAGATTCAACTTTCAATCTATTTTGTTTAATATATATTTGGTTTTTTTTAGGTAAAATATTTAATAAGATAATTTCTGAACTCTGAAAACATGAGCAAAATGATTTTCAGATTTTTCAAAACTAAATGACACTCTTGGCTGATTTAGAATTCTGTATAAAAACTTTCCCTCTTCTAGACTTGATAAATATTGTTCTATACTATTCTGTATTTGTACTTGAAAAGGGAGAGTATGATATTTTGCATTACCCTTTGTTAGAAATTCTGCTTTTCTGCCTAGGTTTATCTATGATTTTTAAAAATCTTTTACTGATATTAAAAACCTTAAGATAAGGTTATACATTTTGAAATGGAACAAACCAGTTATGTTTATACATGGAATACTTTCTCTTAGACATATACATTCCCTCCATCACATTGTCCAGCCTTGGCCTTAATATTGCATTTTTAAGCAGATCTTCCCTGACCATATGGTTTAAAAGTGGAAATGAACATTTTCTACTTCCAGCATTTTTTAAGTTATTTTCTCCTTAGCATTTATTATTTTCTAATATATAATTTACTAACATATCATATCTGCCTTTACTAGCATTTAAGCTCCATGGAGGTAGGAAATTTGATCTGTTTTGTTCATGGACATATTTTCAATAACTAGGATATTTATTGAATAAATGAGTACATGATGGATGAATTTGTAAATTTCTTAATTATATTTTTCTTGCATTGCTTGAATACTATTGATCTGAAGACTTAAATCTTCAGGTCATGGAAGTTTTCTTTCTATTATTTCACTGTTTTTTAAATACATCAAGGGACCTTAAAGTGCCCTTTCATCTGAAATATTTTTTTTCATAGAGTTGGTATAAATTTTTTCTATTTGTCTGTAAATATTTCAGTATGAGGATTTGTAATGTGGCCTAAGATTTTTGGATTTATTCTGACTTGATTACAGTCAAAGAGACCAAAATGATGTTTACATTTACTGGATTATATTTTGTTAATCCAGGTACCAGTTAACCTGCAGATGATCAAAGAATGAGTCAGAGCTAAAGTCAGTCAGTGCCTGATTTTTCACATCTTTGCTCTTTGTTTGTCATGAATCTAATGAGTTAGGTGAAACAACGATCCAGTTATTTTCCTGGCTCAGGTTTTCAAGCTCAAAATAAGCTATAGCAGTGGGGCCAGTTCTATTCTTCTTAGCTAACCTAGTGAACTACAAACGTGGAGTAAAATTCCCATCACTTCACCACTATGTATAGTTGGGTTCTCATGAAGTTCTTAAAGATCATACTGAAATCCATGTATGATCTAAAACTACTCTGTGACCTCTCTACTTGGTTTCTAAAGAGGGCTCTTTCTCATATTTTGGACTAATCTTCATCTCAAACACAGGTTTTAGGATTGAGACTCCAGTATAATTTCTTTAAATGATAAATATCTCAAATTTGTGTCATGTGGTTTTTCAACATTTCCTAGTTAGTATGGACATTTTTCTTGTCTATTTTTTTCAACTCTAATCATAATTACAATAGACATCTTGTAGCTGCATGTGCTCATGTCAAAGCTAATGACAAGCAAATAGAAATGCAAGTATGCAAGTGTATGAAATTTTCTAGTTTAGCTTAAGTATTTTAAAGACACAATCCTAATCTGGAAAATTATATCAAACTATGTCTACATAGGATGACCTTGAGAATAGTTATTTTTTGTGGAATTAATTCTATAATAGATCTTCAAACTTGTTTTTGTTGAGTTTCAAAACCATTTTGGTTTATCTCTTTTCTTTTTCAATCTGGTATATTTAACCATTTTCCTAAAATATTTTAAATTTCTACCCAAATTCTTGAAAATGAAAACCTAATAGTTGCTATATTTATTATTTTCAGACATAAGATCTATTTATATATGTTTTCTCAAATTTGTAAAATATGATTTTCTAAATTCTTACCATGACTGGTATTTCCTTTGATCCCTATTAGAGACCCAATCATAAAAATTTTTTCACCAGAAATATTAAATGTTGATTCAAACAGCTGAACATAAGTTCATATGCTATTTTGTGATTTGATACAAGTCACTTAATCTCTGAACTTTAGTTTTCTTATTTGTAAAATGTACAGATTTAACTAGATAATATAAAAGCTTCATTCAAACATTAAAAACTCATAACTTTCTTGTCACTTACTAATTCTTTTTTTGTTGGATGGAATTAAGCTAAAAATAAAAGTCCTTTTACACTGTGATGCATGGGAATGTAAGATTTTTATAATTAATCTTGACAACATTAATGCAAATGAGAAGGAAAAGAAATGTTTTTAGGTGAGTATGGGTTTTTTTTTTAAATCAGACTTACAAAAGGAAAGATTCATAAAATGGAGAAATAAAAAAATAAATCCAAAGATTTATATGAGCTCCAGAAGATGTATTTGATAAGAAGAAGGATGTCTAGAAGGGACTGGGGTTTGTAAGAAACGCCAACAAAAACATATAGCTATTTTTTTTGTGTTGGTTTCTCTTTATTTGATGATTAGAGAAAGAATGTGCTCTGTCTAGATATTGTTTTGTTAAAAGACGACTGCCAAAACAGACTTTTAGGGTCTTTCATCTCCATTAAGAAAAATGATCTTCAAGCTGGAGACTTAAGTCTTAAAAGAAATTGAGCTTCAAAATATTTTGCTACACACACACATGCACACACTCACATACACGTTTGCCCATGCACATGCACACAAAGCTGAAACAACTGTAAGAACAGTTAGATATTATAATACACTGGCAGCCACCATGCCCTAATAAACTTCCAATCTTGCAGCCCAGATAAAAACAACAACAATAAACAAGACAAAACAAAAAACTACCATCTGCTAACTCAGCCTTTAGAACTAGCCCTGATGTCAGTCCACTTACTAGGCTTTTATTTACCCTAGGCTACAACTTGTTGTTCAATAGAAAGGCACCCTTGTGACTGATTTCACTGTGATCTTGAATCTCCATTCTCAAAATCATGTGTTGTGAATAGGCTGCTATGCCAAACTCTCTATGCCAGCAAGTACCTACTTAATGTGTATGAAGCCATGAAAGTAAAAATCATGTATGCTTGCCTTAAAAGCAAACTAAACTATCTCATCTCTAGAAACTTCTGCTTTATCTTCACTACTAATTTTTAAGAAAGAAGTAGGAAAAAAAGAATATCAAAGTAAAATTTAGGTGGCATTTTGGCATTCTTGAAGCATCTTTCTGGAGTGGGGAATACTATTGTATAGTTACATGTAACTTTAGGCAAAGTGTTTTGCCTGGGTCAAAACCTGGATTCACAATAGTAGGTGACATACACCCCCTTTAAGGTTTATTTATTAGTTTCTCTTCTCAGCAACATATTTAAGTAAGCATTGGAGAATCTCAGAATTTTCTCTGTTCATGCAAAATATTCTCAATCATTAATAGTAAAACACTGATTAATTCCTTTCCAGTAATTCTCAATTAATATTATTAGGACCCATCTACCTGTGAACTCTTGGAAAAATATATAGGTCACTATCTCTCCCCTCCACTTCTTTTTTTCTTTTTTGTATTTAGTGGATGGGATCCAGGGAAGTTAAGTAATTTATAAAATGTACAAAAATATAAAGAAGAACTGCTTTCTCAATTTTCTTAATTTCCCAACTTCTCTTAGTTTCCTTAATTCAGTTGGAAGCCCCTTATGACTAAAATCAATGTAAAGTATATATAATCTTGTGTTATATGTGGAATTAAAATTAAAGAATATGGTACCCTAAGTAACATCTTCCCAAGTTTTTGAAATTTAGAAACTGAGCGGATAACTAAGGGAACATGAAATATAGTCATGACCGTATTTTGATACAGGAATTGTAAAGTGCGATCATGCTCTTTTAAAACTGCCTTTTCAGAGATGTTATAATGTGTTACAAAGCTCTTGAATCTGACTAGGTTGGGCAAATCTTTTGTTCTTAGGTACTTTTTCTTTAAATAACTTAAAAGCTATAAAAAAAGATTCTGTCATGCCCTATAAATTGAGAGGGTTGGACCTGCAGGATCTAAAGTCTCTGCTGACTGTAAGATCCTATGCTCGTCACTTAACATAGCAGTGGCCAGTAGTGGACTTAAAAAAAGGAGAGGGGGAGAGGATAATAAATGTACTTCAAATGAGGGAAAAGGAAAGCTTAGGGAAATTAAAAAAGACATAAAGTGAATATTTTATCCTTAGTTTGGTATTAAGATCTTAATGGCTTTTTGTCTGACTTCCTTTGTAACTATTTACATTATAATTAGATTGTAAGTTCACTGAGAGCAATGTCTCTAAATGTTAGTATTTCCTTTACTTCGCTACAGTCAGGACATTTAATAAATGTTTGTCAAAATAAACTGAACTCTGTTTATAAAAGTTAATTCACTAAGTTTTTACTTTGAGAAAAGGTCTTTAGGAAAACTTATAATACCATTAATCACTTTGCATTCTTTTTTGACAAAGAATGTTTTTGTAGTGTTTTAACAGGTTTTACTTTTAAATTGATGTGGTCTATCTTTTTATCAGCAACGCTTTCTGAAAATGGAACCCATCGTAGAGATGGTATATGTGCTCTTTACCAACAGCTAACCTTCACTCCAGTGTACTCTGTAGTATTATAGCAGTTTTGGACATACACTTGAGTGCTCACTCAAAAAAAAAAAATTCTCTTAGCAATATATGAGTTAGAAAAAACAAATAAACATTACCTAGTGGGATGGACAGAATGTTCCCCCCTAAAAATGTCCATGGCTTAATCCCTGGAACCTGTGAATATATTACATTACATGACAAAAGGGACCTTGTAGATGTAATTTAGATCATAGACCTTAAAATAGGGAAAGTAGTTTGGATCATCCAGGTGACTCCAATCTAACTATATGAGCGTTTAAAATCAGATAATTTCCTCTAGTTGGAGGCAGAAAAGATAGTGGAAGAGAGAAGTCAGAGAAATTCTAAGTGTGAGAAAATAAGACCTGCCTTTGTTGGCTGTGAGATGCGGGGTCTTGTTTGCAAGGACTAAAGAGAGGCCTCTAGGAATTAAAAGTAGCCTCCAGCTGATAGCTGGGAAGAAAATGGTGACCACCATACTATAACCAATTCGATTCAGCCAACAACTTGAATGCCCTTGGACACTGAAAAAGGTATATCCTAAACTCAGACTACATTCACTTTCACCTTTAAGTATACAGGATGCACTTTGCCCGATAGCCTCAAAAATGCCTGCAGATAGTAGGTATTAACTACATCTGCTGAATAGAACCAAATGATTATATCTTCCATGAAAATAACACTGATTATAATATCTGACATTTGATATATACTAGAAATGTTATATTAGCATCCTCCTTCTATGTAAATACCCCAAGTGCAATTAATGCCATTCATTGCTATACTGGTACTGTTTTTATATGAATGTAGTACCAGAAACTCATTGCTCAGTTTGCCCTTTAATGTCAGGTAAATCACAGTATTACTGAGAAAATAGCTTAGATCAAAGAAAGCCAAAACATTCAAGTCAATTAATTCATGAACTTCAATAGCCTGTGGATGGTGAGTCTCTAATTTATTTTAAAATGTGACAGTTGAAGCAAAAGGACGCTGGTTTAGAAAGTTGTACGTGTGAAGCATTAGTTGAAAGAAACACAGATTTTGACTGAAGCACCAATTTTGGAATACTTTAAAACTCCATTCAGCTGTATTAGAAAGATAAATGAACAAAGAAAAATAAATGAAGGGAAAATATAAATTAAGAAAATATCTGATAAAGTAAAAGAATTAAACTTCACTGTTGTAATATTTTCAGATTCTGTTTTATGTGTATTAGAGTAGACAAGAAGTTGTATTATTCATCAAAAGTGAAAGGCATTGAATTAAAATTAATAAGTCATAATGCTCCTTATTGGGTTCATGCTTTAGAAGTTTAATGCAATAGCAATTGAATGGACATTTTCTATGAATAAAGGAAGAGAATTATTATTCAAAGCCATATGTTAAGGGCCACTTCAGTGCTACCAATTCTCAACTCTGTGTTAAAGAAAGAAAGTTTAAAAGACAAAAGTTTTATTACCTTACTAATTTCTCATGTAATAATAATATGGTCTAGTCATTTGAAATGCAAATGCAAATATTGCATGGTTGACTTTAGAAGTTACATCTTTAAAATAAGGATAAATAATTCCATTTGAATGTTTTCATCTAAAAATAAACAGTGTACAATATCAAAATACCTTTAGTATTTATAGTGATACGTATCCTGTGTTTTATTGCAGATAAACTTTTGAAATATTGAACCTACAGGATGGGGGACGGGAAGGTTTTGTGTAATTTAGGATCTTGGTCCATGTCAGTAGAACAAGAGACTTTTCAGGATATGTTGTTTACATATGACTCATAATGAGAGGGAGGAAAGCAAGGGTAACATGATCAAAGGTTCTCAGCAGGTCTGTACAGAGAGATCTTGGTAAAGTTCTAGATTGAGAATTCTGTGGTTGGCAATGTTGAAAACACATTAGAAAATTGTGTCAGAGCTGATTAATATAGGGAAGCATGACAACTTCCCTGAGTCTCAGTTTCCTTATCTCTAAAACAATGATAGTGGAACTGCCTTCCAGGAGGTTTCTGTGAAGATCCAATAACATAATATGTAAAGTCCTAGTATATCATAAGCACTCAATAAGTGTTGCCTTTACTATTACCATTATTGTTGTTGTCATCATCAGAATGTCTTATGAGAGATTTGGACTTGACAAAAATTCTCCTCAGAATGAAGATGTTTACTATGGTATCAAATGGAGTAGAATTCTGCAAGGTAGGAACACACCATGATGTCAACAATTAGTGTAACAAAGAGGCAAAGAAAATGTAAAGGTTCATATTCTACCTAACTCTTTATGTTTCCTACACCCTTCCCCAACTTTCTTTACAAATTTTGGGAAGCAATTTTGGTTATAAATGATGGACAACTCAAGAAAAAAAAAAAAAAAGAGGATATTGAGGATATTAAGCAGAATATTTGTGAAGATTACCATAATAGCATTTGATTCACAGAATTCTTTTTTAATACCAATACCATATCTGTTCTTCCTCTAAAAGATAGAATAAAATATTCACGTCATTGGCATTCACCACTGAATGGAATTGAATATATGCAGCTAACAAAAGCAAAACCATTTGACCATTTAATCTAACTGATATTTTTCCAGGTTCAATTCTTTAAACTAAAAAAAAAGTAGTGTTCTTAAATGTCTACTTGGTTTCACAAAAGTAACAAGTTTATCTACATGGGTCTTGGCTAGAGACAATGCTGGTGTTTCAGGAAACTTCATTCATTAAATAATTTAGAACATTTTTAAAGCTTTAGGAAAACTGTTTAAACAGTGCATACAGTTTGCTGAGGGAGGGCAAAAATTGCATTTGGGCCATCATTAATTTAAAACTTGAATACAAACTCTCCAGTTCTGTATCTTTTTTTGTCTTTGCCTAAAGGAAAAAATTGACTTTTAGAAACAAGTTGGGACAGAGATTATTCCCACCATGTTTGTGTGTTGGAGGTAAATCTCCCTATTGATGACCTTTTTTAATAGAAAAGTTTCCTTTAGGTCTAATTTTTTGCACACAAAATAAAGGGCTTCTTACCTATCTTTAGATACTTTGTTACTATAACTTTTAGTTATTTAATAACAGCTTCAAGGCTTTTAGCATTTTCCTTTCCTCTATTTTATTGGCTAAATCAATAAAGGCATTTTTTTTTTTCTGGAACCTAAACAGATTTAAATTCGTTATACAGGGAATTCTTCTCTTTCTCCCACCTGCCATCCTCTGCTTCTCTTTTCCCTTCCACAACGTTGTTTCTGAGTTTCTTTCCATTTCTTCTATTCTTTGTCTTCTACGTAATTTCAATAAAGTGAAGATAGTGGACTAAATCATTCTTCCCTAATACATAAAAAAACACACACCAGTAGAGGTAAAAACTAAAACAAAACAAAATAAAACAAAAAGCAACAAAAAAATCTATAGTTACAAATACAGAAAAAAATATCTTTTATCAAATACTTTGAAAAGTTGTAGCAATGTAAGACACAGAAGTCCTTCCTGCTCATGCATATGCGTGCGCGCACACACACACAAGTGTGATGAGGAATAATAGACCAAATCTTGAGAAATCTCATTAATAACTCAAAGTTCTATAGAAGTATATTAAGGGGGTTATAAAGTAGAATGAAAAAAAAAAAAAAGAACACTGAAAAGTTCCACATAACAGATCATAAAGTCTGTAACATTATTAGACCTTCAAAGGGCAAGTAGTTTCTGGCCTTGCCATTTTCCCAGGAGCTGTACTCATTAGGGAAAAAAGTCAAGTCCCTCAAGAATTGGGCATACTTTTGTTTGGGTAGAGTGGGCTCTGGTCAGAGCATTGAATAGTTTGTTCTGAGAGTAACCAAGCTTAAAGCTGCCTCCACCCCTGCCTCAAAAGAGGTGTAAAATCAGCTCAGTATATATAAACTCTCCCCCATGTGGTTTTCTAATCTATGGAAAAGTGAATGTTAACCAAATGTGTTCCTAAAACCATAGCCTGAGAAAATAAAGAAACTGTAGGAAAGATTTTCCTGGAAAACTAGCTCACTCTATACTGGGATTTTAAACCCCCTGTGTTTCAGTTTTTTTCATTTGTAAAATGGAATAACACTCATTTCATTGTATTGTTGTGAAAAGTATCTGCCAGAGTACTTAATGCAGAGTGATCCTTGGTAATTGTTAATTCCACTCTGTGATGGAGGATGTTTGCTTTTAACCTCAACTTTTGATGTAGTATCTTAGAGATAGAAAAAAATGTAGGAATGTCATGTCAGAAAAGAAAAATAGATTGATTAGACCCAATATCCAGTATAAAAAATAATGTTTAGCTAATAGTTCCTTTGATATTTATTTTCAGTGAAAACTTTTTTCGCATTAAATTATGGTTCATTAAATAGATTCACTCTTTGGTTGGGAAGAAAGACATTGTAATAGTAACTTCAATATAATGGGTTTTACAAATGGGGATGTGCTTTATCCTAGAGGAGAACTTAAAAGGAGGAACAAAACTAGCCTGGAGTTTCAAGGAAGTCCTTGTGTAAGTGAAAATAAGGAAAGACTTTTAAATAGGAAAAGAGTGGGCTGGATGAAAAGCGGTATTCTAAGCAAAGGAAATCAGAATATGTGTGACAGCCTCAGGCAAGAGGACAAGGCATATTCAAGACACTGTTAGAAACCAATAAAGTTAAAACACACAGGCAAGTAGGGGGTATAGGAAGAAGAAGCTTATGAAAAAGTCATGGGAAAAATTATGGAGGGGCTTTTAAGACAAAAGATCCCTACGTTTTCACCATAACTAATAGAAAGCCATTGAAGACGTTTAAGCAAGGGAATGAATCATAAACATTTGCTTTTTTGAAGAAGAGCTAACAGATGTGAATTAAGTAATTTCAATTCCGTGATGCTATAGAATTTAAATTAGTAACCATGACCAACTTGAGTATTTGAAACTTCACTGACTGTGTAGTAGGTACAAGGGAACTTAAATGTGCCAACTAATAGAATCTCAGTACCTACCAAATATATAGTTATCTCCAGGGATTTTTCAGATTGTAAAACTCTCATTTTGGGGTAAATTTTAAAAATTATCTCTTGCCTCTGTCATGTTGAACACTTCTCCAAGAGATAGTTCTTATTTATTGTTAGCTTCAGTAAGCTACCAAAAGGGGAGTATGGTTAGACCTAGTTTCTTTCCTGGTTCTCATTCCTACTTTTTCTTTGCATGGACCTGGTATCTGCTACAGTATCAGGGAATGGAGGGGAAATGGCAAAGACGATATTTGCCTAGATAAGAAAAATGCATATGATTACAAACTTGGGAGCTCCGCATTTGCTGGGTATAGGTGTATTTTTCATCTAACTGCTTTGTCATTGGCTTTCAGAGTGCTGTTGGTATCCAAATGCTCTCTCTCCCACGTGGTGCATTTGTTATTTTCTAAAGCTGTCCCGCAACAAACACTGCCTCCATCCACCCATGGCCCCCTCCACCACAGAGTTATCTAATTTTGTTTAGCCTATCAAAGGGGAGATGCTTTTTAAAAAAAACACCTTTTTATAGCTTTTCTTCTATTTCATACCTACCTGCTGCAGGTGCTTAGTGCTCATTCACTCTCTGCCCCTCAGAGAAACTCACATTCCCTTGCCACACCAAGAAGTGGAAATCATAGCTTCTGTATTCTCAGCTTTACTGTGTCTCTTCTTCCTTTTACATGCTCATATTGCAAACACTCATCAGCAGTGTGAAGGCTCATCAAAATTCAGTGCAGTTTTTGCAACTTAGGTGTCACAGAAAATGGAGAGGTGGTGAGAGCATTTGATTCCACCTGCCCTTTATAGGAAAGGAGGAAGAAAACTATTAATACTTCAGAATTAATTAATTAATTAATTAATTAATTAATTAATTAATTAATATTCTTCTCAAGATGACAATTCCCTTCTCTTCCTTCCTGCAGAAGCCAAAAAAATTCAGTTTAGTAGGAAAGTTGATTGGATTATATGGATCTGGCACCAGAAATAGAACCATAAGGAACATGGTGTCTTTCTTTGCAAATATGGATTATTTTTGCGATGTAGCCATAACTTCTGCATGTTCCTCTGACAGGAATAGTAGCAGGGGTTTCTCAGCCACGTTCCCACACATATCCTTCTGGCTAGAGTGAGAAGAATGGGTGAAAAGGTGGAAAGAGAAAATGCAATGAAAACAGTAGGGAAGCTATGCAATAATTCAGGGGAGAAACACGGGTGGCTTCAAAGAGAATCAAATATTAAAATTACAGATAAGAAGGATCCAATAAAAGCAAGAGTGACTGAGAGAGAGAGAATCTATAGTGCATAGTGTTTTATTTCATCTGGAGTGAGAGAAAGAAAGGACTGAAACTCTCAAAGAGTATTGTTTGATAAGCTGGGTGAGTGAATTAACAGATGCTTCGATTGTGAAATATTTAAAAATGTGAAGTCATCACAACTTGAGGTTTGATTGGAAGCAGAAATTAAGAGAAAGAAATATGCAGGTGGTGAGTATGAACTACCCTTTAAGAAGTTTGCATGAGGAGAGTTAGAAGTTTATGGTAAATGAGGTATGATTTTACACTTGGAGTGACTTGAGAAGAGAATAGAGACAGACTAGCCCATGGTAAGAAGAGCAAGACCATAATGACTAGTCAATGATCAGGTTATGCCAGTAGGTGAAGGGCTACATCTTAAACAGGTTTAAGTCTTAAAACCAAATAGTTGACTGTAGATATGTATTTCAATAAACTTGTAGGCTTGGAAATGGAAGAGAAGAAATCAAGAATATGAAAGGCGCTGATCTTGACCTAATTATCAGTCTTGTGCAGCAGGAATTGGTAACTTAGCAGTGGTCACTTGTGTTTTAGACTAGTAGTGAACACATGATTTTTCACTTATTCATTTATTTATTGGGCAGTGTCTATGGCAATAGGAACCATGTTAGGAAGAAAGATAAACTTTTAACAGGATAGAACAGGCCTTTGATCTCAAGAAACCTACAACCCATTATAGTATTTGCGAGACTTGCTCTGTGAGTGGCTAAAGTCTGGCATTTAGGAACACAGGGTTTGGAATGGAACACTTGGCTTGAACCCAAGCTCTATTATTTATAAGTTTTGTTGCCATGAGGGTTTACATACTTTCTCTCTCTGCTTTAGGGTTTTTTTTTTTTTTCCCATCAAAAAGACATCAATGGTGTCTCTAAAATGTTTAAAACTAAGTTTTAATGATTAACTGGCATTACTCATATTAAAAAGACTCCTTTTATTGTTATTAATTAGATTATAAACTTCCAAGGACAAGAATAATATTTTTTACAGATTTCTATGTTTCTCCTCCATGGAATACAACATGAAATGCAACAATTGTTTAAAATATTGGTTTAATAATAAAAATTAATTGTTGATACATTGATAAAGCTTTAAATAAGGTTACAAAACTTTGAATTAAATAAGGTTCAGTTGGTTTCATAACTATCATATATCACAGAGCCTCTAAAATGCCAATGTGCATTACACAATTCAAAGATATTTCTCACAGAACCTATGTCTTGCAGTGCATCACCTGATACTATTTTGCTGATAAAGAACAATTTTGGGAATAACTAGTCAAATATATGATAAATAAAATATTTAGCGAAAAAAATATGTTGTCATCTTTGGGACTATGAAAGAAATCTAGAAAAAAAAGAATGTAAATATATATTTTAAAATAATCACTATACTTAATATGTATATATGTATACATAGGGAAGCTTTTCCTATAAAATTTCATAAAGAATATGTTTGATATTAGTTATGTTTTATAGGAATATATTTTTATTGAGGACAACTTACTTAAGCTAAAAAGCTATTTATTAAGCCAGCAGGATAGAAGTCAGAATACTCTAAAAAGTTTATGTTAATTTAATGAAGAGAAACATCTTTAATATTCTACTTTAATCAAAAGTAATCTAAATACGTTATTCAGTGATTTACTTTAAAATATGAAGTAAATGTGAGTTTAATGAGTTTAATATTTTGAAGAGCTAAATTCTTGGCCCCAAGATACTGAGAAGAATAAAAATCTGAGAAATGTCTAACAGCTAAATACATTTTAAAATAAGAATGGAGAGGGAGGTTAGGTTGGGGGTAAAAGGCAGACAGAGGAATAAAGAAACGATTTTAATGTTGACAGGTTTTATATACCCTGAATATAGGAACTATATTAGGCTCTCAGAACTATTAGAAAAATTGGATGGGGCACAGGCTTTGGAAAATTGTATCTTAGCTTGTATACCTTGGTGCAGCAGTTTCCCCTTGTAATTCTACAAAGAAGAGAAATGGTTGTGGGGAGGGAGTGGCAGGGATTATAGTTTAATTTAGAAAGCATTTGTGTGAGAAATTTTTAGGAGACCTAAAACCAGTTATCTTATTTTCTGAGAAAGGAATTCCAATATTAGACATTAAGTATTCTAGCTTGGTAAGGAATGCTTTAGAGTTTCAGTAATTAGCTTTCTCTTCTAAGACAGAGTTCTATTCTGTAACTTGGTAATTTGACTTAATAATGAATGAATATTGAAGGCTATCAGACTCATTCTTTTGGGAAGACATTTTTCCATACACAAATTAATAATTTTCTGAATTTGAAACATCTCATGCAACACAAACCACATTTTACCATCCACCCAATTAGTACACTGAATGGAGGACAAGCTTATTTAGACCACATACTTACTAAAAACTCAGGAAAGGACCAAATCAAGGACATGCCCACTTTTCTATTTTTCCTATGAACACTCATGAGGATCTGGGCAGATCTTCTCAAGAAAGCCACAGAATCTTTCTTTTTCTGGATAATTCTCAGCTGTTGCTGGAAGAGAATTCTACAAAAGAAAGAAAAGAAGTGTCTTTTTTCTAACTGTTTAAAAGAAATGAGAATTTGCTAGAAAAATTAGAAATGATTAGAGTTGCTCCATTTTTACCAAATTTGGAATAAATTAATTGAATATAGCTGGAAATCATATAGTGTTTTATTTATTAAATCAATAAGCCTATTAATGACAATAGTAATAAAGAAGTGACTAACAATTTGCTAGACACTGGGTTATTTACATCTCTTAAATTACTTCATTTAATTCTCACAACAATCATGTAACAGATGTTGTATTAATGCTCACTGTGCAATAAGGAAACAGATTTAAGGAGGTGAAGTAACACATTCATGGTTGTACAGAACATATCCAAGGTCACACAGCTGGTAAGAGGAACAGCTGGGAGAAATCAGACTGACCCAGATTATGTTCTTACACTTGACAACAAAAAAGGGACATAATTCCACTTTAACCAGAAAAAAAAAAAGCAAAAAACAAAAAAAACAGTGTAGCTCATACATCTAGTAAGCAGTTGTTTGATTTTCTTTTGTTGTTCGATCCTGAGAAATAAAGAAAATTATTTAGCTAAATAAAAAATATATTCCTAAATAAAGCAAATGTTCTAACTCAAATCTTTTGGCATGCTCCAGATCTAGTCTTAACTACTTACTTTTGAAACCTGAGGCCAGTAGTCTGAATCATTTTAGTCTCTTCTTTCCTGAGATATTGCTTTCACTCTGTTAGCTCACACATCTCTGATACCTTTGAGAAGCCTCACTCATGGTTACCAGCTGTCTTCTGTCCTCCAGAATTCCACCAGTTCAGCTAAAAGGAAGTCAGCTGGTGTGTGAGACTCATGAGTTGATGGAGAAAAAAGACCCTTTTAAATATACCTGTCCTCTTTCCATTTAGTCCCTGAGCAAGATCACCTTTCCCAAATCCTATCCATGGTTCCCAGAACAACAGAGGAAATGACAACAATGTATTTTTTTAATGTATCTATGTAAAGATACATGTACTTTGATCTTGGATACCCCATTCCTCTAAGGAAGATGGTCTTTTCTGTTATGTTTTATTACATGACCAAAAACGTCTCCAAAATTTTTTTCTTAAAACAACTAGGAACAGAGGCAGAGTACTTTACACATAATCCCTTATATAAACTTGCAAGGCAATTATTCTTTCTTATAGATGAGGAAATTGTTTCAATATATTTAAATAATGTATATCCCCCTAGAAAATAAGCCCCATGAAGAGGGGATCTGTATACTTGCTCTGTCAATGTTTTTTCCTTAGTGCTTAATACCATATTTTACACATGATATGTGCTCAATAAATAATTATTAAGTTAATGAACAAATAAAAGGGTTTAGCCATTTGAAAATAAACCCTTGACTCCAAGTTATTTGTTTTTAGTCATCTAAGTTGAAAATAATTTTCCTCATTTTGTTATGTGCATTTTAAAACTATTTTTATATGATTGCTGAATATCCTAGAGAATAGTTTAAGTCATTCTGAATGCTTCAGAAACCATTGTCTCCAAATGAGGGAAATAGCTCTAGGCAGTTAGTTCCCTAAACTCAGATCTTCAGGGAATGTATCATGTAGCCTCATTTACCTGGACAAATCTTAAGAGATGTGAAACAAAGTTCATACCTTGGTCCAAGGTATTGAGATTCTCAGGCTTTACAGTTCTGTCTAACAGAGCAAATTATCTTGTTGCTGACTGAGAGACACAGACTATGGGGATGATCAGAAACTCTGTGGATTACCATCAACCAAAGGAGCTGCTTCATCTTCAGTCATTCCCTTTTCCAAGACAGCCAGCATCCACAGTCATCATGGGGGTACAAAGGCCAAGCCACATGTCTCATTTGGGGATAACTTTGAAGGGCTGTGCCAGCCACAGAGTGTTCACTTAGCTGTACCCTCTGTCCATCCTGCTACCTTCCCTTTGTTACAGTCGTTGTTCCCAAGAGCATTGCCACATATTTCTCTTGCATACAAGCTCTGTCTCAACATCTTTCTGTGGAACCCAACCTGCTAAATCAGAATCTTTGAAGACAGTGGCCCGAGAATACATATTTTCATAAAATTCTTCTGGTGATTATAGTGTACCCAGTTTGAAGTAGCCGCTTTCCTAAGCAATCACGCATTTGACATGAGGATGACCAGCTAGAAAAAGAAAGTGATAAAACAAAGAAGTACCCAAGAGGTATGCAGGGCAAGAGGAATGAAATTTAAAGCTGAACTATGCTAAAAATAAAGCTGTATAATAAGGAGTAGGAGAAAATCAGGAATTACTATAAACTTCATTTATTTTCTAATTGTACGTATACTGGCTTTAAACAGAAGTTTTAGTTTTAAATTGGTTATTGCTACCACACAGAAGAAAGATAGAAAATAGGTTTTAAATCATGTCATAATTCTGATCAATTGGTAGAGGATGGATTAGAAGAGAGCCTGGCTCCAATTTTGTGTTACTGGGGAAAAGAACACGGCTGGTTAGTGAGTTCCCTCTTGAATGGAAGGAAGAAGCTGATATTGGAGAACAGCAGAAATTATCATCTAGAAAGCAATGATAAAAATATTAATGGATCTCCATTATCCTCTTGGTTTTCATTAATAAATTCAAACTTTATAGCATACTAGAAACCTTTAACTTCAGCAGAATATATTTATTGTTTAGATTACTGGATATTATCATGGCAGAGTAGACAATCCTTTACTCATTATTGTGTCTCTCACTTAGGACAAGTGACAGTATCTTAGTGGCATCTAAACACATATATGCTTATCCTAATGTAGCAGTAAAGCTATCATTAAAAAGGAAGACAGATACATTTCATATCCTAAAGCACTAAAATAACTAAAGGAGACTAAACTCACTTAATATCACCAGACTCAGTAACAGCATAATGAAGAAATCCCTTTGTTTACTCATTATGACTTCTAGAAGTTGTTTTTTAGATCCAGAGGTTTTATATTCAAGAAGAGGTTTAAAAGTCCAAACAAAACAACCAAATTACCTTGCAAACCAAAAAGAGATATGTATCTCATTTATTTTTCACTGTTGAAATTCAGAGTCAGTCTCCAAAACCTAGTATAAATACTTAGGTAAGGGAAGTTTAAATCACAAAGCAGAAAAATATGTTCCTTTTTATCAGGGTTTTATTTTTGAATATATAATATGAATAGACACCTGCAGGTGTTTGTTCCCTTAGCTGGCATGGAAACCAGATGTATTAAAGAAAGTTCAGATAATACACACAGAAGATAACTGCTCAAGGCTTTTGATCTCAGTAGTTGTATTTGTTACTTTTCCCTTTTTGATCATATGTCATGTGCTTTAATAGATGAATTAGGTTATAGTAGGTTATAGTTGCAGACTTTAGCAACTTTTGTAAACTGCTGAGCATATGTATAGTTGGGTTTGCTAACTCAAAGAATTAGCAATCTCTATCACATGCCGAAGCATGAGTAAAGCCTTTCTCTTGTTTTAAAAGTTCAGATGTGCAGAGAAAAAAATGGTGACAGAAATATTCAAAAACAGAGATCAAAAGGTAACACATTTTATAAGCGTCCTCTCTGCTTTGCTTTGATGATGCTAAAACCTTTCCAGAGCTTTGACATGACTGCAGAATGGCAGATGGCATGGTTTATAGAAAGGGCAGTGGTGATATAAATATAGCCCAACCTCAGACAGGAAAGTATTTCAGTTTATATGTGCTTCTGGAAAATTGCCTGTAACACTATGCCAACCAACTCTATACCACACAATCCCACAGAAAGTATTATATTAAGTCAATGAATCTTTAAAGTTTAAAATCTCCTTTTCATTCTATCTCCCCAAAATAGTAATAAACTTCTTTCTCTACCAAAACACTGGTTATTTTCCCCTACTTACTGCTGTCCATCTTTCATGGATCACATTTACATTATGCATAAAAAAGATAGGCTTAATAGACCTTTTCCATGTGCAAGTAGTCAAAAGACACAAAAAGACCCTTAGGAGGTAAGAGAGAAAGAATGTAATGTATGTGTGTGTGTTCGTGTTAGGGAATCGGGAATGGTTAATAGTAATATTATAGAGTTCTACTCCACCATACATACTAGGTTCCAGAATCATTTATCCCAGTTACTGCTATTATAATTCTACAGAATTACTGTGCAGACAACAATTTTTTGGGAGGAGGGATGGAACAGGAGGTCGATGTAAGAGTTAAACCCCAAATATTTAAGCGTGTCATGCAAACAAAATCATCATCTGACTTCAAACTATTATTTAAGTCTGTATATTTCAAACTACCTTTGAGCCATCTGCATCCTGCTTCACATTTCTGTAATTTTACACAAACTTTTTCCTTATTCTCACTATCTTGGTTTATTTGGTGTGCTCCTATTCATCCTTCAAGTCTCAGGATAGAAGTCATTTCCTCAAGGAAGTTTACTTTTGTCCTGCAGGAAAACTAGACAGTTACTCCTCTGTTCTCACATATTTTGTATGTTTATCTCAACACTAACAACATTTAACTAATTGTTTGGGGTTTTTTTTGTCGGCATAACTTAACTGTAAGTTTCTTCAGAGAAACAGTTCCAGTTATTCTTTATCTTTGCATCATTACAGTCTAGAGGTGTCCACAATACAAAAATTACTTAATGCAATCTTTGCTGGCAGTTCCAAAAGGTCATAAACTCACTCATTTAAAAACAGTGGGCTTAAAATTAGAAAAGTCTATTAGTCAAGTTTGCTATAACACTACTTTAATCAGAGGTTACAAAATAAAGAGTCCCAGTCCTCAAGTATCTTATTGCTGTGGATGAAGAATAAGAAAAGTGTAACAAACCCTCACAGAAAAACAGATAAACAACTACAAAATAAGTCAGAGAAAAAGGATACTGTGGTGAAAGCACAAGTATTTACATTAACCTAATGCTTAACATTCAGTGTTAAAGTTGGACAAAGCTCACACTGCTTAACAAAGCCCTGATCCACAGAAATGTTAAAATTATAAGAGCAAAGTGCCTAATGGTTGTAGCAATGTCAGAGAAAACAGAAGAAAGATTAGCTTTTATATTTAATGGGTATGTACTCGGTAAAGTATGACTTCCAACCAAGTAATAATTGTCTTCAGTCTTAGATATTTGCTTTTATTCATTTCATAAAAATTCTGAGAAATATATCTGATTTATGATAAGTAATTGTGTTATTTGTACTTATTATCAAATGGATTCAATTTGGGCTCAGCAGATGATACTTCTAGTAAACATGGACCACCTGAAATAGGATTTCATTAATGTAATCATCTTCATAAAATTGCATGCATATATTAAGGCCAAATCTCAGATACATTGGGAGATTCAAGATAAACATTCTTATTTGATTAAGTATTTATATTTTTCTGTTTTTCCACATGTTTCATCTTAATTTGTAAACATACGTTAAAACTTACGCTACTATTAATCCCTAGTTTTCATTAAAATGTTATCTAGATTCTTATAATTTCATCTCAAATAGTATTCTTTGTTTTTCTTTGTCATTCATTCATCGTTTCAATTGTTTTAAAAGTTCTGTGTCAATAAACCTTAACATTTTTTCTGTAGAATTACTTGAGGTTTAATTCAAGGGCATTTTTTATATCAGTGGGTTGAAATATGATTCTTATGGTTCTATCAAGATTATAGAATAGCTTTTGTGCAGCTTATCATGAATACGCTTTATATTTATTTCTTCATAATAGTTTAAATCTAAAAGCAGATACTTTGAAGTCACTTTTGCTAAAATTCCTGAAGTCATGGATGATAGTCCACTATAACAAAGTGCAAAGGCACCAAAAGCCATGTATAATTTTTATTTATCTTCTGAAGCTGTTTTTTTGTGTGAAGTAGGCATAAGAAGAAAGCTTACTGGCATAATATTTTGGAAAGATACCAAACTCAATTAGGGGTCCGTCTGTTGTGTCAGACTGGCATGGCATATATTATTTGGGTTCTTTTGAACACAGTGTTTTTTTTAATCTTTAGAACAATTGATGAAATCTAGAGTGAAAGGAAAGAGAAAAAAGAAGATAAGAAAGAAGGAAAGAAACAGGACATAATTATTAATATTTTACTAGAATATGTGGACTTACCAGTTCTTTTATTGCTATGGCATTCCATCACTATGATGTATCACAGCATATTTCTTGCACCTTTTTAAACATAAGATACTCAGTTTCATTTTAAGGCAGATGTCTTCAATTTATAATGTCTTACTCATTTCTCTGAGGTTTATCTTTTCATCAAGAGACAAGCTCATAACCTGGATCTGTACAAAGGCAAGTGTGTCCAAGCATCTGGTACTGTTTGCCCCAAAACATCAACTCCACACTTCATTTTGACATTAAACATAATACACATTAAAAAAAAGAAGAGAAAAAGCAAGTAATAATCAAATGCTGCTCCATTCAGGAATGTCCCAGCAGATATCAGTTGTAGACTAGTTAGAGAAGTTCAATATAAGAACATATTGAGAACACTGAAAAGATAGGAGGAAATAGTGATAGAGCAAACATTCAGTTCAGCTGGAAATGGAATCTGAAAAGAGCTAAGGGATCCCCAGCCAACCTGATATCAATTTGGTGATGCTGCCCTCAGGGCCATTTGTCTGCCTTCTTAAACTCCTCTCTACTCTGGCTCTTTTAAGATTCAGTCAATTTTATGAAATAAGACAGTCTTAGAATTTTGTTTCTTTTCTCTCTCAGCCCTGGCTATTAACCAGCCTCTAATTATAATGTAGAAACACATGAGAGATGAAATAACATCTGCAACATAACATATCAGGAAGAAGAAAGAGATTATCTCTGGAATTATTTTTCCATTGTTCATATGATACACAATATTTCAATTTCTCTCTACTCTCTTCAAATGTATTTAACTCCACATATTCATATTTACCTAATATTCTCCTGTCTCAGATAAATACACCTTATTCTGTTCAAGGCTTTTCCTTCTAACAGTGTAACACTTAAATCCTTGCTTTATCATTTATCGTTCTCTTTTCTTCAACTTCCCCCTTTCAGACTGTTTCTTCCTTTTACTTATATAAACACGTCCATGGCCTTTAGTGAAATTTCATGACTGTCTTTTCTATTCCTTTCTATCCCTTCAAAACAAAGCTTTTTCAACAAGTAGTAGTAGGCTTTACTGTTTTTTTTTCTCATAACATTTCATTCTCTGTACATCTATTGCAGCTTGGTTTCTGTCCTCATCCATCTGCTCAAATTCTTCCTAAGGTTGCCAAAAAACTTGGAATATTGCCCACACCTTTGGGCTTTTTTTCCCCTTTATTTTATTGATCTCTGTGTGGTATTTGACATTGTTCGTTATCTCATGCCTTCTAATAATTTTCCTTTCTTTGTCTTCCATAATATTTTGAAGTTTGAGTCAACGTCTTCCATGTCTGGTTGTTCTTTGTTTCTTTTATTGTAGGCTCTTTCCTTGTCTACCATTTAAATGGACTTCTGTTCATAGACCTTCCTACATTTTCCTTTTACCCAAGGAAATTTCAAATTCATTGGCTTCAAATATTTCTGCATTTTGATGATAAAGACATCTATCTTTAGAAAAGGTTTACTTATGCTCAGACACTAACCTCCATATAATTTTGTATATTTGTGTGTGTGTGTGTGTGTGTGTGTGTGTGTGTTTGTCATCTTCATCTCATACCTGAACTTCTAACAGTGTTTTTCATTCTGGCAGTGATACCATCAACTCCTGATTTGGGAAAATTAAGAATTATCCTAACTTCCTACACTTTGTTTTCTCCTAAGTTTCATTGGTCACTAACTCTTGAGTGTTTCATAACATAAAGATTTTCATCTTCTCTATAGTTTATAAAACAAATCTAGGTAGTTTTTGCCTATATTCTAAGTATTACAGTGCTAAGTAAAGTAACTGCTCTTATGTGAGTTCAGGCCCCCAGAATTTGCCACACTGGGTGATTACAAGAGCCCTCCAAATTGTCTCACTGTTTCCAATTTTCATTATTTCCACTCCTTCCTCCTCTTCGACTGGGAAGTCATCTTCTTTCCTATCAAAGGGATAAGCCTAAAACAATCATCTGAATATGATACTCCTCTACTAAGTATTCATCAACAGCTTCAGTTAAGTCAAAGAATAGAGTCCAGGTTTCTTAGTCTGGCAAGTAGAAGTCTCCATCCATCTCCCCTTCCCAGTGCAGGCCTTATTTACTGCAACTCCTCATCTGGCAAATTATAGATAGACTAACCTGAAGTAATTACAATTGCCTTATGCTGGATATTATTTCTCCCTTGGTATTTTCACAAACTTTTTATTTGTTTGTCTGCAGGGTTTTCCCTCCCTTGTCTGCCAGGTATGACACAGCTCACCTGTCTCCCTTATTAGCATTCATAAGTGACAAGAAGTGACTCTCTTGTGCCTTGTACTTCCCTATTTTGAGATTTTTCTAGCATTTTAGAAAACTATAAAAGAACAATAAAAGATTGACTGACTTCAGATTGTAGAAATGTGTGTGGTATTCCTCTTTATTTCTATATTTTCCAATTTTTATAATGATCTTATATTACCTTCATAATATAATAAAATAGTACATAAGACATTAGAGCATTTATGAATTTTTTAATAGAAACACATACAAACATTCCTCAATAGAGAGTAAACTCCTTGTAGACAGACTTTTTTCACTTTCCCTTTTCTTTCTTTTTAAAAAACTTATTTTAAAATGCATCCCTATTTCAACTGGGAGACTATAAATTAAATTATTATTACAAATTAATAGGTAGTATATCAAAATAATGAAGCAAGAAATAGAACTCAGCAAACAAGATTTTTAAAAACAAATGAAAACAAAAGCATGGCTACCCTAACATGAAGAGTTAAAGCACAAATAGTATTTTAAGATTTTTCTCTACATTTTAGATTTTAGAAATCTGGACCTTTGTTATAGCATACAACATTTTGTTGGCATTAAATGTGTGCTGTACTTAATCCAGTTTCTAAGTTTGAAATTTGTTTTATACAAAGCACATTTGCTAGCTTGTGTCTTTTAAAGTTCATCTGTTTTATAACATTTAGACTGTTTAATGTGTGTGTGTGTGTGTGTGTGTGTGTGTGTGTGTGTGTGTGTGAGTGTATATATATATATTTTTTAATGTGGCCCAGTCTTCTTTGTTTTGTCATAGTTTACTTTTCTAAGTTCCATTTCATATTCATACCTTGGTTCTTAGTTCCACATTGTTGCCTTACTCTAATAATTATTTACTTGATTCTCCTCTGACATCTATAATCTCTCTGATACTGGAATTTTGTACTAAAAAATTTCATTTTGATACATGGATGCTCATTGTTTCATTTAATATCTCATAATCTGGCACGATCTGTTTTCACTTCTAGCTATTAACTAAGTATATGACTTTGAGATATTCTATAACATCTTGTGTATTTTTAGAGTGGTTTTAGGGACAGTTTCAATACATTATTTACCATAGTGTTGCCCTGTATAACAGTAGAAATATCATTTCAAATAAGGAGATCTGTTGTAGCTTCAGTTAGTGCTGACTACATCACAAGCAAGTCTTTTGATTGTCCTTCATATTACGCTTCATAAACATCAGATCACTCTACTCCTGTGTTCCGCTAATACAGTGCAGAGGAGGAGTGTATCAGTGAAAGACAGGAGAAAGCATACGTATGATCACAATACATTCATGTCAAAAAGTTGCAATTTTCATTTGTTTTCAGAGAATAATAGCATTTTCTGTCAACTGCAAAAAAGAATTATTTGGAACCTAAGTATCGTAGAATAGCGATAACAGATGCTAATAAAATAATGCAGTGTCTAATGCCTCATTGACAAGTGAAAAATGACCAGAACAGTTTGTAATACATTTAATTTTCAGCTGAGTAATGTTATTTTATCATTTTAGAGAAAAGAAAAGAATACATTATCCTCTTTGATATCCAAATATTTCATCCACGGTTTTGGCTTCCTTAAAAGAGAATTATTTTATTTTTTATAGTGTTAAGAATAAAAGAAACTGAAGTAAAGTAATTTATTTCAATTAATAGTTTTCCTTTCAAAAAATGAATTTTATTTTAAGGAGTTTGGGTATAAAATAATAGACTTTTGAAATTACTTGATTATATATGACCAGTACATTAAAATACAATGTATGACCAATTAAGTTCTATAAAGTATTTTGTATAAATAATAGGGTTATTTAATATATATAATTACTAGGAAATAAAATTTTTAAAACCTTTAGTAAAACACTTTCAAATTCTTTGAGTTCTTCTTTGAGTCAATACATGAGATTTTACACATGAAGCACATTGAAAAATTTAGTAGAAAACACATAACTGCAGTAAAACTATGAAGAATAAATTGGGAGAAATAAGGTACAAATTCATTAAAACATTAAGAAAAAGAGAAGCAATCTATTGTAATAGTGAGAAAGGATAGATCTGGTAATTTTTATACTGTAAATGTAAAAGATCAACAAACATCTCAACAGTCCCTTAACCTCACTCGTAAGTAAATAAATGAAATTTAAAATGGGACCTCATTTTTCCCCTAAAAATTAACCAATATAAAAATGTTGATAATGCTCCTCGTGTAAGGAGGCACACTTTTAGGTGTATCACGTGGCAATGTTAAAATTAGAACTGCTATATCTTTTGATGAATGCGCATTGTTTATAGTATCAGCACCTTAGAAATGAGCAAGACTCCACAATATTTATTTATAATCTTTATGTAGATTATTAATAACATTAGACTGTCTTCTACATGACTTTGAGACATTAATTCATTTAAGTCTCATATGAATTTGTAAGGTACTTGCAATTATTAGCCCCGTTTTAGACTGTGGTCATAGAGTTACTAAGTACAGTAACGACATAGTGAGTGCAGTCCTAAGATTTGAAGCCCAGGAGTCTGACTGTAGCGTCTGTGTGCTGAAGCACCATACTAAGCTGCTTCTCTGAATGGGTGGTGAATTATGCGAATAACACTTCATCCACCATAATATTAGGTAGATGTAAGAAGTAAGGTAGGTCTGAATATGTTGATAGAAGATAGTTCTGAAATTCAACATCATGTGTAAAAACAAGGTGCAAGTATGTGTCTATAATATGAATAATGTTAAATTGGGGAAAGGACGGAGAGGAGAGATGAGGGTGGAGGGGGAGGGTCGAGGGGATAGATGAGAGGGAGCAGGCTCGAGTTCTAGTCTAGAACTTTACTAGTCTCCTGTCTTAAGACAAGTCACTTGTCTTACTTGGGCCTCAGTTTCCTCATACATAGATTGGAGGTAAAAATGGAACCAATTCCAGGGGTTCTTATAGAATTAGGTAAAATAATGCATGTAAAATACTTAGGACAGTATACAGAATATAACTTAAATTCTCAAACTATTAGCACAGGGATTATTCAATTGTGAATTTTGTTTTTTGTTTTCTTATATTAAAAGAAAACTACTTTTAAACTGATTTATAATTAGATATTAAATATTGACTTTCTTACTTATTCAAGAACAAAATGAGAATATACCACAACTTTATACTGGAATATTTATATATATTCTATTTAGTAGTATTTTATATAGTAGTGGTCTATTTAGCGGGCATTCCTAGGGAATTCTTAAAGTTAAAATCTGTTATGTATAGAAAACATGACTTTTCCTCTTAAGTTTTGGAGAATTTTAGGTTTACTCTAAGTTAGAATTTTTTTAATGTGTGGGGTTACTCTCTATAGTGTATTTAAAGCTGTACTGAGATCAGTCTAACACAACACAGCATCTTACTAATAAGAGAAGTATTGATCAGCTTCTCCCACAATGGATAGCTTGAATCTGAATTGTCAAATAATTGACAAGCCCTGAGTATAACTGTCCTATTCAGATGGGCAAATGCTCTCTTTTGTACCATGATTCCCACCATTTTTCAATCTCTGCTGTCACTGATCTTGACTTTTAGCTCCCATTTGTCATCATAAACCAGGCCTCCTTATCAAAACACTAACATCAAGTTTGTTGTGGAATACATAGTTTGTGAAAATTGAACAAGGATCTAACCATTAGATAATCTCTACGGACCCTTGGTTTTACATTTTGTGGTTCTCAATAAATGAATTGAAACTTTTGTTGATGTGTCTTCCAGGAATAAAGAAAGGAATTTTTCATATGGTTTAAGGGGAAAAAGTACCAAAAGAGTTAAGTAAATTATACTAGAAAAAAATATCCAAAAGTTACCACACAAGGCTTTAATTTAGTGAATCATTGACTATCATGCTATGTTAATTTTGGAGAAATATTCTCAACTTCGTGATTCTAATTGTGTGCATTGTTTTGTCTGAAATACAGATCTTTTATTGTTAAGAATCTGTGGACCCCCAACTTCCCATTTCCAGAAACTCTCCTATTATGACCCTTACTTTTGCTTTCAAAATAGGCATACAATCCATGTATAATAAGGCATTCAGGAAAAGATTAGAAGAAAATAGTTTCTTAGTAGTCGAAATCATGTTCTGTGTTTTATCTTTTGTTAGCTGTTAGCAAATATGCAAATCCTTGTTGGTCTTATTTCCTTATTCCTGTTCCCCCCAAAACAACACAACATGCAAATGTTTTGCTAACTATTTTGAGAACTCTGTTACTATAAAATGATCATGAAAACAAAAGGGCAAAATTCAGTTCTTCGTAGAAATACCAAGGTATTTTTTTACATCAAGATGGAGTTTTCATCAAATGTACTTGAAAATACTCTGCAGAAGCTATCCGGAAATATACTCAACAATCCAAATCTGAAAAAAAAAAAAAAGCCTAGGAAACTAATTCTGCTTATAAATTGGAATTTCTAGAACTCCCTCCAAGAATAGTTGTGGCACCAACCATTTAGCCTGAACCACAGAGCTCTGATAAATGTTGATGGAAATGATCGTCCTCTTTATTTCAGGTTAATCAGTGAGCAACACAATTCACTTAG
Organism: Camelus bactrianus; assembly: GCF_048773025.1. Lineage (NCBI taxonomy): Eukaryota > Metazoa > Chordata > Mammalia > Artiodactyla > Camelidae > Camelus > Camelus bactrianus. Next base: position 41,328,355 of record NC_133540.1, read on the forward strand.
TCAGCACTGAGGGCTGACATGCCAATGATGGAATATAGTGCTCTATGCAAATACTCATCTATTACTCAATCATAGTTTGTAGAAGGTGACAGTAAAAATCAATGTGCATCCAGTGTGCACCTATTTAGTTTAATAGCAGGCTTGGTGCTGAAGGACAGATCCTGCTATTTATATAAGTTCAATTTGGAACTTTCTTCTCTTTCTCCCTCTATTTCTCTCTTAATTCTTTTGCTTTTTCTCTACCCCGACCCATAAGGAAGCTTATGAACAAGACCGAAAATGGCCAGCAGAATATTTATGATGATTATTTAAAGTAAAAATGCTATGCATTCTTTCAGCATAGAACCTTTAGAAATATAGAAACTATTCAGTAGTTATTAATCTCCTACCAGGTACTAAGCACGATGCTAGCATTTCACATCCATTTAATTCTCTAGCAAATATTATCAGATAAGGGAGGGGATTAAGAGCCTGAGATAAGTAATCAGATCCCTGAATTCAAGCTCTTCTATGCCACTTGTTTGCTCTGTGACGTTCAGTAAGGAATTTAGCTGCTCTGTGTCCCAGATTTTTCATCTGTTACAGTTGGCAAAATAGTTCCTGGATCTCTCATTGTTTGAAAACATAATGAGAAAGGTTTATAAAATTATTATCATAACTCGAAAAAAAGAAGGAACATACCATGTAGCGATTATCGTTGTCATACTCTATAGTTAAGGAAATGGAACTTCAGCGACGTTAGGCAATTTTGCCAAAGTAACAAAGCAAATAATTTAGACTAGATTTCAAGCTAATGTGATTTTTCAAAACCTACATTTTTTTTCTCTCTCCAGAACTTTCTTAGTAATATCTTTCAACAAAGGTGATAAAGAGAAAACCATTGTACTTTGGGTAAAGATAATAAATTGTACCAAACACTAAGGAAATATAACCTCCATTTCCTTACTCTCTTCTCATTTCATTCACCCAAGTCTGAACTTTTTAGAAACTATTTGTTAAAAATACGCAACGCAGCACTTTATGTGGGGTAGTAAATTGCCGCTGGTACACTTTACCCCCAAGGGATTTCATCATTCAACACCCTTTGGGAGAGATTTATATCTCTGTATTACATATTTGCTCCCAGCTAAAAAATGGTCTACCTGTTCTCAGCTCAATGATTATTTGTTTTTTTTTTCTTTCTAACATTTTTCCTTGAATGAAAACATTTATTATAGTTAATATGTAGGAAATTCTATAGTGTAGTCTCTTCTGGATTTCTTAATCACTGTCTCCTTCAGGCACTGCTGGTTTTGCAGGATATTTTTCTAGAATTATATTTCTTTTAGTCATACCTTCAAGGCAACATTACTGTAAAATAATAAGGTTTATGTACGATCACTTAGTTGGAATTCTACTTTTCTAACAGTGAAATTTGTTTCTTCTTTTGTTGTCTATATTGTGCCACTGTGGGGCTTAATATTTATACTGTAGTGTAAGAAACAGACATTAAACAATAGTCTGTAGAAGAACAGTCCATAATTTAAGTAAGCTTGCTTGACAGTGGCTAACATGGAAAAATAGTGAGAATATTTTCACATTGGAAGTTGGCAAACACTACAAATCAGGGCTTATCTTCCAGAGAGCCAGGTGTTAAAACATGTGCTAGCACACTGATTTATACAGATAAACAAAACTCGCGCTTGCCCTGGGCAGCAAGGGAGAGGAGGGAGCCATTTGTATAGTGAGCCTTTAGCAGCGATACTACCCTCTTCTCCCTGCACAGAGCTGTCTACACACATTCCTGTCTTCGCTTTCCCTCAGCTTTCTGGTCTGTTGGGTGAGAGTCAACACTAATAGACCAGAAGCAAACCAATATATGTTATTCCTAGAGAGGGTTCTAGTGATTAACCTAGGTAAAATGCACAAATTTTCAAAAAAGAATGCCAATAATAATGCCAATGAAAGAATTCAAGAATTCTTGTGGCCAATCAGAGGACTGTCATTTGGGGCATGTGGGATTTATTGGTGTCCTTCAATAGTTTCTGCATAGGTTTAAATGTTAAATTCTACTGATTTCAATAGAAACTGTAACAATATGTATATAGATTTTGTTTACTTAATAAAAGTTAATATTTAGGGAAATGTAAATGTGTTGGCTTAAATATTTTATTCAAATGACACTATTGAATATATTTTTAAACGTCAATGATGACATTCAAATTTTTGAAACGCACAATAAATATACAAAGTTGGTAAATATAAATAAATATATGTAAATATGTATCTCCTCTGAACCTTTATCTCGTAACTTTCAATGAAAGACTGGAAAAATAATTTGAAAAAACAAACACATAATATTAAATTTATTTAAAGTTTTTCTGATAATGTCAGTAAAATAACTAATAATTGTATTACTCTCTCTTAGAAGAGACTAGGCTAGAAACAAAATCCCCAAAATGTAGGACAAATGTATTTTTTCTCCTTAACTCACATTGGACAAATTTGGAACCATTTATTTTAGTATATATAGTTTCATTTTTTCAATAAATATTTATTAAGAACATATGATACATTATACATTTACTAGGTTCTGGAGCTATAGGGGCGAAAAACACAAAGTCCCTTCACTTGTTCATTTACATTGTATTGCTTACCTATTTTAATTTTACCACTTCATAATGAGACAAGTTAAGATTCAGAGAGTAAAGCCTTAATCTCCCATCTCCCCCATACTTGAAGACTATTTAAATTGTCCTGCAGTTTTTCCTTTTAAAAATTGAATAAAGAATAAATTTCATCTTGCTTCATTTTCATATTTCAAAATGTTAATCCTCTTTGAGGTTCCCATTTACATTTTCTAAACTCTATCAGAATCTAAGGGCTGATGATTATGGTCTAATCTCACAAAATTTGAAGATAATAATTATTCATGATAGCTTTTTGTTACCTCCTGTAGACTTACCTTTGGATGACACAAATTTGTATCACTCTTCCCAAGAACCTTTACAAACAAAAACAAAAACAAAAACTAATTAAATAAGCAAAAACTTCATGCCTATTTATGTTGAAGAAAATCCATTAATATCTAGGATGTGTGAAATATTTCTACTGCATAAACAATCAGCTAACACATTTATGGTTTCTAGGTGAAAAGCCCCCAAATTAGCCATCAGATTTTTCTACATCCCAGGAACCACCTAAAATCTAATGAATTGGATTTTCTGTGAGTGATGTCCACAAAACTGCATTTTAAAAATATCACACTATGGAGAAATGAGTAGTCTAGAATTCAATTGTTAATCCACACATTAAAAAAACATGAAATCATTCACAGTATGGTAGTATAGCCTGAAAAGATTAGTTGAAACCCAGCTAAAGATATTTTTCCAAAGATTTAATTTTTTCTATTTGAACAGAAGATGGTATATGGGGTGCAGTTTGGGCTGCAAGCTGATGCAGATGTCATATTGCTTTGGGTAATGGTAAATGGGTTCAACGGTTTGGTTTTAGCATCTATCATTTACTGAATAAAAGTTTATATTTAGTTTAGATTAGTATATATATACATAAGGATCTTAAGCATGATTAATGAAACAGAATCTTATGTCTAAGTACTTTATGCTGTTATTTCCAGACCTTATATACATAAATGAACAGAGGCAGTCATTTTATTTGCCAGTGTTTCAAATGTACTAGCTGATTTAAAAAAGCTTTAGTGAGGAAACTGAGTCATGGGGATGTTAAAACTAACTTGCTTAAAGTAACAAGGGCCAAGGGGCAAAGCTGGGATTGGAAATCCAAATGCATGTTCTTTCTCAAGTACAATGTATAATATTTAATAAATGCTGAGTACTGACTCAAATTTGTATAAGTAAATAACAAATTAGTGCTTAACATACTGCTATCCTTCTTGTAAAGAAAAATTATATTTAGATATCGGTTGAATAAAACAAAAATATGAAAGAATACAATTCAAAATATAAGTGAGTAGAATATATCATTTGACATCTGAGCCTTGAATAAAAAAGTTATGTTTGCAATTACTTCTGATATTAAGATTTTGTACATATTAGATATTATTTTTAATTTAAAATCGTAATTTTCTAAGTTTAACCTTTATGTCTAATTTTTAAAAGTCATTGTTTTAATATCATTCAATGAGGAATATTGAGAAACATTAAGAAAAAAACTTACTGGACTCTTAGAAGAGTTGGTTTTATGAAGCTTACTTCTGAATGAGCAATTAGTTATGAAGATTGTGGTTATAGTTTTACATGTGACCTTTAATGGCTCAGTTTTCTGGGACTTACATGTTGTAAAAACAGAGCGTTCTTTATCAGAAATGTTTAAAGCAAATTTAACTTTAAATTTCTTTTCTCAGTAATATGTAAAGCATAATGAAAATGGAAGGATGAGTCATGATTATGTAATTCTAATAAGTATTTTTTGCTATTGCTCCTCATATACATGCAAAAACTGCTAACATCAAATAAACTGGAGCAAAGATAACTTGTCATAACTATTGCCAAACAAATGTTAAAAAAGAAACTTCCTGAAAACAAGGATTTCTTTCTCAATGCTGGTAGCTGAGTTGCACACAAAATAAGGTGCACATTACAGTGTCAGCAGGTGAACTGGGAGCAGTCTTCATTGGACTGTTGTCCTAAACACTTAGAAGAAGCAGAGTTTAATGACTTCAAAGACTTTGAGAGCATATGTAAAGTACTGTGGGTTTTTAGAGATCATGTGTGCACACGCATAAGCTGGTGCCTGTGTTTTGATAAATGTTGCATGATTAGTACAATTACTGAGTAAGTGGATGACAGGATATATTTTGCTTGACACAAAGATTTTATTTAGCACTTGCCATGTTGAGCTAAAGACAACATAGCTGAAAGATCCTTTGAAAAATTTTCTTTGCAGCTATTCACATTCTGTTTCTTGTTGAATTTGGACAAGTTATCCAAGCATAGCACAAATTGATGCATCATTCACTTTTCAACTTGAAGTGTTAACTAAAGACGCTTCAAACTTTATTTCTCTTGGTAAGCTATCCAGAACTACTAACTTTAAAATACTCTCAATTCTGAATGAAAGTCAGAATTTGATAGATGTTCTAAAGTATTTTGGAAAGCTCCAACACCAGTGTTCTTAGATAAACTTTTTATTTCCATTATATGTGGATCACACTTGAGGACAGATCTACAGCACTTTAGTTCAACACATTTCTGAAAGAATTAAGAATTGAACTGCAATAAAATATTTCATATAAATAACAAAATAACAAAAACCAAAATAATCTTACATGACTAGCAAAATCATCATCAAGCATAAGTGGATATGATTTAATTTGAATTACTTGAGCAAATCTTAGCTATAAAAAATAACTGTGAAGGTGGTCTAAAAGTATAAATTTCCAGTTATAAGATAAAAATAAGATTAGGGATGTAATGGACAACATGTTTAATACAATTAACACTGCTGTATGTTATATATGAAGTTTGTTAAGAAAGTAAATTCTGAGTGTTCTCATACAAAGAAAAAATAATTTTTTTCTTTTTCTTTTATATCTTCATGAAATGATGGATGTTCATTAAACTTACTGCAGTAATCATTTCATGATGCATGTAAGTCAAATCATTATGGTGTATACCTTAAAATTATACAGTGCTGTGTGTCAATTATATCTCAATAAAATGAAGAAAACACATTTAAAAGATTTTAAAATTAAACAATGAGATTTTTTTAAAATTTTAGATAAAAAAAGACTTAATATTTAAATAGTTAAATACAGTCTTAAAACAATATCCAAAAATCATAAAAAAAAAAAAAAAACAAACCTCAATTTGAGTTAAAGTAGCACAGCTAAGAACAGACCTGGGTTTATAATAGCAAGGAAGAAATTTCTAATATTATCCCTGTCAATGTTATGGGTACAAGCCTAACTAATACAAAATCAGGGAAAGATCAACACAGACAAATTAAAGAGAAGTAGACAACAAATAACTTTCCATTCATTTTTTTGGAATTACTTATTTTGGATCTGCTAAATACCAATTATTACTGTTTGGACTCTTGAGAAATAAAATTAACTGTCACAAAGATACTGTCAAGAGCAGAGCTGAGCTGGAGAGAGGGGAGCTGCCAGGTTGGTGTAGCTGATTAAATAAACAAGCCAAAGGAAGGAACAATGATGCATTTAATCACCGTGACAGTATCAGCAGGAGGCTGAACTGGAGAAAGTTCCTGTCCCAATATTCCCATTTTTCTCCATGGAAGAGTGCAAGGCTAGTGTCAAGGATCTGGGCAGCATTGGAGAAAGTCTCACTGATGAAGGAGCCCTGGGGAAAAAAAAAATGCCTCCTCCCATTTTATGGACTCCAACTCAGGGTCGAGTGTGGGGAAGGCTTAGGAAGGGAAAATGATTGAGTACTGAGTCAGAGTAGGGAAAAATGTTTGTAAAATTCCCCACCTTTGCCTCCTGAGAAGGTCTCAGCAGAGGCACTTGAGGAAGATGATGACCAAATGCCTTCAATAAGAAGACTTCCAAGTGGAGACAGCTGGGCTTGGAATACAGATACCAAAAAACACAATAGGCCAGGAGGACTTGAGCTCTTGATTGCCACTGCCTCCTGAGAGTGCCCTCCACTGGCTGTGCCCCAAGCCTGATGTGAGGAAGGCAGTTTTTCCCTATAAGGCTTACCAAGTAAATCCTTTGTCATTCCCTACAGTGGAGCTTCAAAAAAAAAAAAAAATCACACCTACGATTTTGGCCTGGAGCCAACTCCTTATCCACAAGATCTAAATAATAATTTTTGAAAAAAAATAGAGAAGTATTTTTAATTCTTCATTTGATTTCACTTATTTTAAAAATTATTTAATAAATAATATTTTATCAAAATAAGTTGGTACAGATGCATATGCTGTTGCAGATGAAATTAAAGAAAAATGTGAACTAGTGTAACAGAAATATTTTGTAAATATTTATAAATTGAGCTTAAGATAATAAATTGATATAAAATGACATGTGAATATCAATGGAAAAATGGAAATAGAAATGCCTACTGCTTTTGTAAATGAGAATATCATTAAAAAGATTAGTATAGTTTTGTTGGGAAGCCAGCAAGGAGTGTGGGAAATAGCATGTGATTCTTATAGGATAATGAAAAGGCCTTAATGGACAGAAGAGAGATGCATACTTGAAATTAAATCGTTTTCAAGGAGAAGGGTGTTAAATGACAGAATGAAAAATCTGAGTTGCATCTGAAAATAAGTCAAAGCTCTGGTAAATATCTTGTTTAAAGAAAGAAAATAATGAGGTGGCAAGATTTTATATATATATATGTATATATATATAAAATTTCCATACCAAAAATTTACACTCTTTAAGTGTACGATTTATGGTTTTATGTATATTCAAAGTTTTGCAAACATCTCCACTGCTTAGCTTCAGAAAATTATCATCACCATGAAGGAGATATTTTAGGGAAATTAATCTGACAGAATACTTGGATGGAAGAAGTTATGGCAGGTATACTGAAAGTGACAGAAAGTTCATTCACATGAGCCTTGATGTAAATGCCCGTGAACAGCCAGGAGAGGTTGCGCATTTATGGAAAGAGCAGGAATTCAACTGGGTTTCCATAGTATTGACCTCTAGGGCTTATATAGCACCAAGACTTTTTTTCAATTCCTCACCCCTACTTCTCTGTTGATTTGGTCAAATCTCTCCTATCTCATTGCTTTGCTGTGGCTTCCCTCGCTTGGCAAGACTAGGGCTGGCAGACAGGACACACATTGAATACCTTAAAATCTAGTAGAAAGAGAGAGAATTAGAGAGAGAGGGAGAGAGAGAGAGAGGAAGAGAGAGAGAGAGACCGAGAGACGTATGTTTTTCTTTGTTGCATTAAAAGGAACCCAGTGGGAAGATACACCTTGGGGAATGTGCTAGCAATGGTAGGATGTGTCCACTGTAGATGAGAGGGGAGTGGACAGGGAGTAACATCTTGTAAGGAAATGGCAGAACTCACAAAACTCAAGATGAAGGGAGGGAGGGAGAAGCTTTGAGGTCAAACAATAGGTAATGGATAACTCAGTGAATTAATAAGCTGCATTCATGTCATGAACTAATGAGACATCATGAAATGTGTACATGGATGCATAAAATACAAGAGTTATTGTTAGCTGTTGTAACTTTTTGTTGTTACGTTTTTAAAATTTACATGTGGGAGAAATGTGTTAGCAAGTAAATTTCTACAGTATTAAAAGAAGTATTGATCACTGAGTTATTTTAACTAATTCCTAGAATTATGGAAAAAAGTGCTGATGGTTTGGAAAGCATGAAGTTGGGATTTGAGTACCAAAAGAATTATACTGGGTTTAGGATATAATTGTGAGTGATCACTAACTATAAAAATGGTAGAGGAAACAGAAACAAAATTACAGTCATAAAATTGTATAATAATAAGTATATTCAATTCAATAGTGTTGAATAGATGTCTCAAATAATGTCAAAATGAACAAGTTAAATAATGAGTTGCTGTATTGAGGGCTCTTAGCTAGACATTTAAAAATAACTATGAGCAATTAGTAACATCTAATTTGGTAGTCATAGAAAAGTTAAGAAATTGACTAAAATATTCCCACGAATACTTTGAAAATATATTATCCCAGAATGCATTTTTTAAACTTAGCTTTACTTTTAATATATAAAACATGATCACAGTACAAATCTTATTTTATAAATCTATTTTATAATCTATAGAGGCTGCAGAGAGAATGAGATATGTATTGTTAGCACAAAAATAGCGGGCTTCCAGCTATGTTTGACATTAATTGCAACTGCTACCCAGTTCTGTAACAGAAATAAGAAAATGAGAAGACCTATTTTGGTAGTGTATTTTCTGAACATTTTGTCTTATACAAAGTAACAACTCAGGAAATATTCCTAAATTGAGCTTAATAGGATGAATTGATACAAAACTACAAATGAATGTCAATGCAATGAAGGAGACAAAAAATATGACTGCTTTTTACAAATTATTCTACAAAACATATTTTATCTCTGAATGAAATTTCAAAGCCAAAAGTAACATGTGGCAATTAACATATATACTAAATTCCACTTAGTGTTCAACAGTTTCACATCATTACCATTTGATTCATTTAATAAATAAAAATGAAAAGAGAAATGCCTGCTGTTTTGATCATTCTCTGCAAAATACTTAGCTTATTTTCTCAAGTCCTCAATTTACTTTGAGCATTTGTTAAAAATAATTTCTATGTTCAATTGCTTTGGAAAACATGCTATTATAATTTAGTCTTGTTAAATTTGTATTTACAAGTATTGCTATTTATGTCAAGTTTGCTTGTTTCCTTGGCACTTCTTCATTTAAATAAAAAAACACACAGCTTCTTTTATCCACTTACTTAAATTTTTATCTATGTAGTGCCAAAACATAAAAATTTAACACTTTTGAATTGATGTAGGCTGCTTCCAAGTGAAAAATATGCACATAAAGGGCAAAGCAATTTATTCTTTGTTGAGAAATTTTAAGTGGAAGAGAGATGGGAAATACTACTGTTTTGTTCAGATCTGAATAAGCAATCTGACCACATAACAACAAGCATCCATCACTGCTCTACACAGCAGTCTAGTCCAGCTCTTGTTTAAGACACACGCTTTGGAAATCTTTAAAATAGGGATATCTTGGTGAAGAGATACTCAAGAAATGACCCTGTTTTTACAAGCCGTCCTTGCTTTAGGAACATATCAAAATTGTGCAAATTTGACTTTTTCTACTGCTGATTTTATTTCCAACTGAAACATTGCTAAAGGGTATAAAAAATATACCAGGAAGCAAGCTACCTGCTCTACAATATTAGGATAGTCTTTTTAGAAGACAAATTTGACCTGCAAGTGTCTGTGAGGTGTTAGGATACGGAGTGGAGAAATATCTTCCCCACTAGTTAAAATATGGTACAATGGAATCTTGAAGTATGTATATAAAATGGCATCATTTTCTCAAATCACAAGAACACAATAATTAAATGCCATGAATTAGGAATGATGATGACAGTCATCATCACATAAATTGATTAAGCTAGATCATCCCCAGGTTCATTTGTTTCAATTTTTCACACTTTTGATGTGATTACTTTCAACCATTACTAGGCAATCCCATGATCAATTCAGGATTATGCAATTATATATACTGTACTCTCAAAATTATTTCAGAGTTAATAATAAACCAGAATTACATGTTCTGTATGCACCAAAATTCCTTCAGAAGTCCCGACTGAAAAAAGACTTTAATCAGCTTAGTTGACTTCAATGTTTTTTAAAAAGGCAAAAGGCTGAGAGAGACTTATGAAACTGTTATGTATCCATATCAAAATGTTTCAGAAATGCACTGCTCTTACATATAAAAAAGGCACTTTGGTTGCACTTTGGAATCAAGGCGTTAAAATGTACAGCTTGTATGACTTTAGTTTAATGGGCTGTCAACTGTCCAGGCAGCTGCAGTACAAAGCTAGGCAAGTCTTTAATCTTCAAAGAAAAGAAAAGTAAAGAGAATAAATTCAGCTATTAGCTTGAAGGTAAAAACAAATGAAAAGAGAAGGTGAAAGCAAACAGTATTACGGTTACTTAGTTTTCTTATTAGAAATGTGAAATTGTATTATCAGTGTATGGTAAGTTGTATGTGTGCATACACATATGTATGTGTAATACCAGTTTCTAAGAATTAATTCCATAAGAGTAAGTTATTGTTAACAACAGAACTGATTTATAATTCTGAAATTTTGACCAACATATCTATTTTGAGCCTCTCTGAATTAAGTCAAATTTTGATTGTTTGATTTTTACCCGTGAAGAGAAATAATTGTTCACTTTATAACTGGGAGAGCTCTTGCATAGTTTTGATATAAACATAAACTATTAATAATTATATCAAACATTAATTCTAAAATCATTGTGAAAGAGATTCCGAGTTTCTTACCTTTTAAAGATCTTTAAAAAGATCTTTAGGTCTTTACTACACTGTCACTTCATAGATTACCCTGCTTTTTAAAATTTACTTATTTCTAGCTGATTCTTTCTTTAGATTCTAAATATAAGCTCCCGATTGCTTTAGTAGTTCATGCATTAAAAAATTTGGGGGGAACGTATATATTCTAAGATAAGCTAGTTTTCTTCTAAATATTGCCTATTCTGTTGGTAATATTTTCCCAATTTCATCTCCAAATTTAGTATTTCTACATTTTGTCATAATGTATGAGTACTATCATTTGTATTTTAAATTTCACAGGGCTAACTCGTCCCCCATACAAATTTTTTATTTCTAGACACAATTTATTCCAACATGGATGGATAGATGAATGAATGGGTGAAGAGAGAGAGAGAAACAGACTGATTTTTGACCAAAGTAAAATTCAGTCTCTTAGTTTTGTCCCCAGAAGACTCAAATGTGCACATGCACATTTTTTCTTCACATTCATCAAGTACAGTTAAATCATATATTTTTACCTTGATCGCCATTATGGATACATAAGTACTTCCATTTATAAACTTTTTTTATGCTGTATACATAAAATGTGTACAATTTGCTATAGGCTTGTTATATATCAATGACAGAGAAATTAATTTACAAATGAATAAATTAAATGGCTTGCTTTTAGTGAATCTAAATTTATCCCCTAGTAATCATGTTTTACTTTCTAAGTATAAAGCAAACCTTATATTAATTAATTTTATAACATTTAGTAGTAGTCTTCGTGTCCAAATTTAATTTCTTCAATCTCCAGGATAAAAAATGTATTGTGCAGAGTTTTACTTCTCCTTTTAATGACATAGAGGTTATTCTATTTTAGCTCAAATAAATATTACTTCTTTATTAACTTTTTTTCTCCAATACTCTCCATTCTTATAAAGTTCAAACAACTTAACGTGGCATTCAACATCATGCCTTTCTGAAACTGCAAGCCATTCTTCTTTGTTTGTGTTCCACTGGAGACATAAAGAGATAAATAGACAGTCATAGAACATTACAGAATGTGGAAAAGTGTCAAATCTACAAATATTGCTACATCCAGCCCAATAGGTGAGCACCTCCTACTTATTTTTCTAAGCAATTATTTCACAATGACAAAAGCAATAAAAAACATATACTATAAGCATGTAAATAAGAAAATAATATATAACAATACTTAAAATAATTTCATTTGCCATGTAAGTACCCTCCCTAGAGTAATCATTATCAGCAGTTTGGCATATGTGTTGTGTACATTTTAGACTGTTTACTATGCATTTGTAAGATTTAGGAATACACACATGTATCTTATTTTGCAACTTAATCTTTTTCAGCAACAAAAAAAGCTGTTGATACATTTCTAGGTCAGTGCTACCCATTGATCTTGTTCTGTTTAATGGCTCCATAGCAACTCTTACTATGACCAAAGAATTCTTTATTTAATAATTTCTCTATGACTGTTTATTGTTTTTATCATCAAATGCTCTTAGGATTTTTTTCTTCAGTACTAACTAAAGTCCTGTGGTCAAATTCTTAACCATTTCCCAAATACTTGCGCAGGTCTCCCTAATTCTCATTTGTGGTTGTAATGTCTCTTTCAAATTTCTGTATTAGAATACCTCTCATATCAGTTCAATTACATCAGTTTCTGTACAATATTGGTGATGAGTTTTCTGTCAGCAATTGAGTTTCTAAAACACTATGAACTCCTATGAAATGTATGTTGAGTTCAAGAGTAAATTTTTCATTACTAAATTACCTTTGTTCAATTGTCAGATGAAATATTTTATTCATTTCCTCCTAGTTAAGACTGTCAAAATTAACTATTACTTTATTATTTTTACATTTCCCTTCATGCATAGCCTGGTAATTTTTCTCCTCTGTTTTCCTGTGATTCATGTATTCGTTCAGAACCAGTCAGGTCAGACACCAGTTAAAGCAGACTGAGTCAGATTGGCAAGCTCTCTGCCCTCTAAATCTTAAGTGGAAAAGATAAGAGACAACTATATATGTACAACTTTTCATGTTTTATTAAGGAAAACTGGACCATTATAGTAATATATAGTGAGGAAACCTAACTTAATTTATCAAATATGTAGCATTTTATGAAGAGACTTGTATGTTGAAATTGTTGGTCTTTTTATAGCATTGCGATCAATGTAACATTTTTATAGTGGGGTAACATGCTCAGATTGTCACTTTGAAAGATTGCTCTAGCTCTAATATATATAATAAAAAATATAAAAGTAAATGCGGAGATGTAGGAGATGTTGCATCAGTGCAGGAAAAAAATGGTATGGCAGCTGGGTTACAAACGGTGAGGATGGAAATGGAGAGAAGTTCATACATATAGGGGTAAAACTGGCAAGAATTGATGTGGGATTAAATATGAAGCTGGAAAGAAAGAGACTTGGCAAGGACTGGCTCCACCTTTTGCATTTTGGCTTCAACATCTAAACAGATGAGAGAGCAAACACTGATTTGATGGAAAAAGTAATGAGCCCAGATATGTAGATGAGTTTGGGTTCCTTTTAGACATCCAAGTTTGTAGACGCTTAATAAGCAGTTGGATATGTTGGTCTGGAATTTAGTAGATTGTCATATATATGAAAGAAATTTGAATACTAGAAAACTCCAGCTTCAGTAACAAAAAATCAAAGAAATGAATAATAATTAATATAGCATAATTAGGTGTATGATTAAATGAGTTAAATCATTTTAAAATTATGGTTATTTCTAAAACTCACCACGGATAAGAAATTATTGACTAAATCTACACAGAACATGCAGAGAAAGTTAAAATACTATTTTAACATGTCTGAATTTTTGAAAAAGACCATTCAAATTTAAAGCTTTGAAGTTGATTGTTATCTGATCCGTTTTCAAAATAAGCTTTAGCCCATCTTGCATAGTGCCTCTTCATTACATTGCATTCCATGAATAAAAGGGGTTTGTGAATACAAAATGGTTTTAATTAACAGTACATTGGTGGAAAAGAAGAAAAGTGAGAGGATTATATGACAGAAATTGATTTAGAAATTTGTGGGTGATTTCATTTCTATGTTAACTTTTACTTAAGAACTAAATCCAGATAAGGCCAGTCTTTATTTACTCTACTCCATACAGAGTAATGTTCCAGAGATACATTTCTCAAAACAAAGTTTTGATGCTTACTCTGAATCAGCAGGAAGACATTTTAAAGACATTTTACTCAGAAGTCTAAAATATGCTTTCATTTCTGTTATTTCTGTTTTCCCACACTATCATCCCCCTGCAGGAAGCATTATAACCCTCTGACTTGTTGCAGTCGATAACAATGCAAAAATATATGTGATAAAAAGTGCCATATAGATCCCTGAAAAGTCAAAAAATAGATACCAGCCTTTTACATTGTACAATTTTCCACACACATACAGATTCCATTCAAATAGTTGATCAAGTTACAATAATTTGTTCAAATTTAACCTCAATACTCCAAATGATGTCTGCCTAATATTTAATACCAGAAGGAGGTAATTTGTCCATTTAAGGTTTTATTCACTTAGATTTCTTCAAGTGCATTTTAATGTAAATTGCATTTCACTTGCAGTAATAATATTCCTCTCTTAATAGGTGATTCCATTTTAAATTTTAAATAGGAAAAAATACAATTGACCTATATTCAAAGTGTGTATTCAAAGTAATAGGATTTGTATGTAAAAATTTTAGTCACCTTTTGATAAAAAAGCTTTAAGCTTTTTCTTAAAAAATTACGTACATATACATGAAGTCTCTGAGAGAAGAGACCTCAGTAAACATCCTTAATTCTCTGATGTACAAGTTGTACATTTGATCAAAGTTTCAGTTACTTGAATTTAAAAATACACACAATGAGATTCATAACGGAAAATCTAGAGCTGAATATGTTAAGAGTAATAGGCAATAATAATAAAAGTGAGAATGTGTACTTGGAATAAAAGGGATAAAGAGTCAATCATTTTTGTTTTAAGTCTCTCTGGCTGTCTAAAGTTGACAGAAAATTCACTTTTCTTGAAGAGGACTGTGAACATGAAGGGTTGGAATTATGGGAAAACAAAAAGCAAGAAAAGCAAGAGCAGGCACTGAGCAAAGCATTACTGATTTGTATTCCACTTAGAATGTTCAAAGCTCATTCTACTTAGAATTATACCCTGCTGTCTTTTCAGTCTCCTTCTCTATGTTACTAAGTTCTTCTAAATATCTGTCCAACTCCTCTTTTAATGCCTACAAAACACACTCTCAATAGATTTTTTTGTTACGTTTATGACAGAAAATACAGAAGCAGATGATTTGAATCACTCAAGAAGAAAAGAATTTCTAACACTCCACAGTATTACTGAAAATAGCTAGAATCTAGATCATAATATATTCATTTGTTCATTATTTCATCTAACATTAGAGCTCATTACATGCCAGGCTCCATTCTAGACACCTGGGATATATCGATGAGCCGAACAACAGCATGCACATGTTGGGCTTAAATTGTAGTATGATGTAGAAAACAATATTCTGATATTTCCTGGATCTATTAAAGAGGCAAATATCATAATAATCCCTACAGTGACTAATGCAGGTTGCCTTCAGTAGGTAAGCTTCAGTAGGAGCATTTTCTCTATTCAGGCACCATTCTGAGTTCTTCAATGTCAGGCTACTGCTGTCACAAATAAAGAAAAAATATGCATGTTTGAAGACATAACTAGTGAATCTGTATATATTGCTTCAAAATCTATGCAGGAGGACCAGATAACAACGAGTAATGATCATTTAAAATAGCATTTACAACCATTTTATAAATTTCTTCATTTGATACTTTTTTTTTTATGCTGTCATCCCTTTTCACAGTCTAACACAGAGTGTTTTTTGTACAAGACCACTAAGGACAGATTGCTTGGTGCAGGAGTTGGGAGGAAGAAGTATTTGGTTGTATATATTCTTAGGTTGTTCCTAAAACTTGTGGAAAGCAATGGGAGAGAGGAAATCATGAGGACAAAAGTCTTTTAACAACAACAAAAAAACTATTTATTTACAGTATCAATAAAATACAGCATGATCCTCTGTGCTTTTGTTATGTTATAAAGAAAAATGTTTAAGAAGAGGTAAATTTATGTGAACTGCTGAGTTTTTCTGACAATTTTTATTTCTTTTACCTTGCAAGTGTAAACAAGATAAAAGAAATATTATGCTTGTATTACTGTAGCATTGGTAAGGATGGATCTTATGAACATTATTGCCACTGAAGTCTTTGCTGTTGGTCAGTGGAAGAAAATTGATCAAGTTTAACTTTTCAGATTATGCAAACCAAAGAGTGAGAGTTACTTTCCCCTCCCATCATCCTTCTGCTTAATTATAAAAGCACTAAATTAACCTTATTCATCTGGTGATGATTGGCAAATAAACTCACATAGTAAGCAGTTTACTGAATGCCTATCAAGTGGTTATATCATTTGGTAGTGATCAAGACAGAAATTCACAAGACAGTAGATAGTTATTTGAGTAAGATATTATAGTAGATGATGTTGGTGCCCTACTCAGATCTCCTGTACCAGGCTGGAGCACCCGTCCTCCAGCTATTGTAAGTGCTGGCTGCTAATGCTCATTGCTGTCCCCTTTCCTAGATAATTGATTCCGCCTGAAGAAGCCACCTTTGTTGGGAGGTTACATACTCACCCACTACAATGGGGGCAGTTTCTATCCAATGAATGGATGGTATAAGGGTATTTTTGCTTCAGAAGGGCAAAACTCTACAGGAAGATTTATTTTAGAGGTCCCTTCCTACTCTGTGGATCTAGCAAAGGCTAGACTTGACTAGAGTTGATATATTTGGTTACCCCTCACCTTTACCTTTACCCAGTGCAGATTTTATTTATTTTTTCCATGAAACACACTCCCTTGTTATGTCACTGGTACTCAAGTCTCCTTCTCAGTCTCTGCTTCCAGGGAAACTGAACTAAGGCAGATATTATAAGCTTTTGAAGTTATGCAAACTTTGTACCTTCAGATAAATTACACAATCTGTGGGCACAGAACACTTTCTTAGGCTTCTCTTATATTCATTCTTGGTGTGATGGAATGAAGACTTTCCAGGAATCACCGCATATCTGACTTACTCATTGAGCACATATTCTATAATGGGGTCAGCAGATTTCTTCTGTGAAGAATCTGGTTGTAAACATTTTTAACCTTATGGGTCATAATGTCTTAGTCACAGCCACTCAAGTCTACCATTATAGTGTGAAAAGAGCCATAAGTAATACATAAGCAAATGGATGTGGCTTTGTTCAAATAAAATTCTGTTGACAAAACAGAAGACAACCAGATTTGACCACAGCTTGCTGACCTGTGTTCTATGGTATCAACCCAATTTACTCAGTCTGAATCACCATGGGTTATACCCTGGTACATTTTATGAAGCACCAAAAGTCATTCTGGTAAAATCCACGTATTTGCCATTATGTTTGTTTCCTTTCATTCACTTTATATTTTGAGGACATTCTTCCCTTTTATATTCTTAAGCTGTAGTTCTACTGCTATGTTGGTCGTTAATGCTCTTGCTACTGTTTTTCTTTAATGATTCTAGTATGGGTTTTTTTGTGCTTTATCATTGCTCTCAGCTCTTTGCTCAAGTTTTCATTCTTCTCAGCTCTTGGTTGATTTTGCTTTGAGAAAAAGACTAAATCCCTCAGGAAATACGATGGTTTAAGTTGATTAAGAACTATCTGGAAGATTATTCTCCCAGGAAAAAGAACAAGCTCTGTCATGTTTTGTTTATGGTGTATAATACTCCACCTGACTGCCTGATTTTTATGGAGCAAAATTATTAACTCTTTAAGGCTGTTTCTAGTTTTATAATACAGTGACATATAACCT
The DNA here is from genome assembly GCF_048773025.1 of Camelus bactrianus. Classification (NCBI taxonomy): domain Eukaryota; kingdom Metazoa; phylum Chordata; class Mammalia; order Artiodactyla; family Camelidae; genus Camelus; species Camelus bactrianus. The sequence goes on from NC_133540.1 coordinate 41,346,252, forward strand.
CTGATTGTCTTATATTAATATAATATTTTAGTACAGAGTAGCTATCAATAAATGTTGTATGAACAAATTCATCATTAAATTGTTCAACTTATATAGTCTCCTATCTGGGGCTGTTGATTTAGGAAGACTGTTTTCTGGATTATTCTTTCTGTTGATAGGATGTTAATATTTAAAAATAAATGAGAATTTTTTTTGCTTTTCATTTATATTCAGAAGTCAGTTATCAATATCTTTATCTAAAAATATGCCATATAAACTGTGCTTTAATCTGGTTTCCAAGAGCTCTTAATTGTGTGAACAATTATTTCTGTTATTGCTACTATTCTATTATTAGGCTTGTTCTTGGCAGGTTAATTTGTAAATAAATATTTTCTAGAGTTTTCATTATTTTTATCTTCACAAATATCATTGGCCTTTTATTGGTAATGATGGTGCACTATGCATTTTCATATTATTTGTTGCTAAACATATGCTATTATACTGATTGGTTGTTGAAATTCTGACATTATGAGAGGGCTGAGTTAATCTTTTTCTCCTCCTCCTCATTTTCCTTCTTCCTTTTATAAGATTAAAGTTGTGGAAGATATCTGAGATAATGATACAAAACTAAGGGAAATAGTTTAGTGAAAAACAAAAATTCTAATTCAACTTCAAAAGTACATCTGTAATTGTCACTCAAAAACATTTAGAACAATTGCACCATTTGACATACTTAATATTTTCTTTCCAACAAATCGTTTTTAAGTTTCTTGATGGATATTAAATTATTAAATAACATTGTTTTATATGTCCTTCTAATAGCTTAACAATTTTTTCCTAAATTCAGAACAAACTAAACACACCATTATATTAATGTTTTCTTATCAATTCATATATTTTAAATATATGGAATATGACTAAGCTAATACAAGAATCACAGAAATCTGAGGTAAAATGATATAAAACCTTGCAAGTCACAATCTGATAAATGTATGCTTTTATGACACAGTATTTCATATCATGAGCTATTTTTATTTGTTCACTCACTAATTTATTTCCATAACTAAGTACATATTGACAACTATTTAGATGTTACTTGTTTCAGATGCCAACATTTTGAAAAGGAGGTAGGAAATACAAAGATAAATAAAACATAAGTTCTCAAGAAGAATTTAACATCAGAAGGAGAAAGAAAGATGAAAAAGAACAACTCCAAACCAAGGCAAAAATGAGTGACTGAAGCTATTTACAAATAAAAGGCGATAAGGATTAAGATACTGAGGCGAACAGGCCAAGTTGAGAAATCAAGAAACTTTCTAAAGAAAGCAATGTTTAAACTTCGTCTAGAAAATGAGTAAGATTTCTCTAAGTAGTAATATTCGGGAGGTCATACCAAGTAAAAGGGTAACCCTAAATTAAAACACAGAGGCAATTCTGACTGAAAACTACTAAGAAATCAGTTAATATAGTTTGGTATAAAATATCTATGGACAAGGACAGCATTTTCAGAATGGTGGCATGATGGTGGAATTCCACAGACCCTCTCCACAAAGGAACAACCCTAATTGGTGAAAATATGGAAAAGAATACTTAGAGTCTCTTGAAATTATTCTAAAGGCATACAGCAAATGGAGAAACATTTGTTTAAGAAAAGCTACAAAGTCTCGGTGGTAACAGTGAAAGTCTGTGTCATTTGAACCCTGCCATGCCCTGATCTCCCCAGCACAGCCTGACAGAAGCTCTGTTCCAGGCAATGCAGCCAAGAAGAGTGGCTGCCTCTCCCCTTAGCTCCGAGTCTACAGCTATGGTTTCTCCCTGGGAGGGGAAGGCCACCACCGTTCATCATCCTACCTCTCCTTCCTCCTCGCGTTACAAAGCTCAATTCCAGACAAGAGCAGCAGGGACATCCAGGGTTCTGTTCTTCCACCTATCCCTCACTTGAGGGATGGAAGCTCTAACCATGGGGTGGTGGGCCGAGAGTGCTGGGCCCTGTGCACTCTCACCTCAGCTCATTGATAGGGAGGAGGTTTCACTCTGGGACATGCAAGTTGAGAAGAGCAGAGGCCACCTTCCCCTTCCAACAATAAAAAAGCAGATAACTCAGTTAAAAAAAAATAAGCAAAGTATCTGAGTAGACATTTCTCCAAACATGATTTATTAATGGCCAACAAACACAAGAAAAGATGCTCAATATCATTAGCAATTAGATTACTAGAAATGTACAAACTATAAGCTTGCTATGTGAATCCTAGGTACTATAAAGTTTGAAAATTACAAGAGATTAGAACATAAAAAGGTCATAAGTATCATCTGAAACTTTCCAGACTGAATAAATATCTGCCTGACTTTTAAGAGTTTATGGTAAATAGGAAAAGATTCATAACAAAATATTTCTATCATTTATCTATCTCCCTTAGAGCATGATAAGTAATATGGGGACGCAGATTGAAGACAAATTTTGCATGAGGGAAATCTTTATGCTTATTGGGATCTTAAAATGACTAAGCGACAGGCAGGTATAGAGAGTGGGTCCTGGTACATTTAAAGCCCAGGCAGCAGGCTTAGAAAATTGTGAAAAAATACGCTTTGTAGAAATCCCAAATGAATACTGGTGAAACTTAGAATTCATATGAGTAGTGACAAAATTGATACTGGTTAAATAGAAGATAGATAGACAGCCAGATCATGAATGTCCAGTAATGTCCATAATGCCTTGTTACTTTTTTGGCATTTGCTTAATACAAGTAATTACTCGGTTGCTGTGTATCTACTTGCCCTGTCTTATATATACTTTGTCTGCTTGTGTCCCCTGTGCAGCTGGCAGTGTCTCATGCATGGTGAGCACTTAGTCAACGTTTGTTGAATTAATGATACAATGTCTCTAGATATGTTTTCCCTATAGATAGGAATCACAACATTTATATTTTGTGGCCGGTCCCAAAATAGAAATGCTAAAGGTTGACTCTTGCTTTGTACCATCTCTCAATGCTTTTCTGACAGTATTTTTATCTCCATGACTACACAACTGTGCGATGTGATTCATGCGCTAAAGAAGACGAGTCAAATTACCCCCAAACCATGCCACATATGATCACATGGTGATATATAATATGAATACTATGTAATGTATATTCTTTAATTCAGTGAGTAAGTGAATGCAAGCATTGGACAGATATTTATTTTACTTATGTCTAAGTCAGAATTATAAATATCACAGCAGCATTTTCCTATGGGCTTTAAAAACAAGTCTGTTTTCCAAATTTTTTTCAATAGTACAGAAGATTATGTGGGATCACACTTTATTAGTCTATAAAATCATGTTTTTTAAGTCCCGGATTGTACCAGGCAAGAATGAAATTTAAATGTGCTATCTAGCCAGATGCAGCTGTTCTTTGGCCCATGCTCCAGACACAATGGATTTGAATCAATAACTTTTGCTGAAGATAAAACTAGACGGGTTGGTTATACAATGTTGAGGGCCCTAGAGGGAAACTCTTAGCAAAGCAGCAGTTATTTCACCTGAATGGCCTGGGAAGCCTGAGAAGCCTCTTTAAGCAGCTGTGAAGGCTAATTTGAGCAATTGATCTCTTTCTCTCTCTCTCTCTGTGTTTCTATGACACCTATTAACGTAGTTTGTATGTGTTTCCATGACATTTATTAACATGGTGTGGGGATGCACAGGCAAAATCCTTTTAGAAGAGAGAGGTAAATCTCTCTTTCCCTATCCATTAGTAGTGTATTAATTTTCAGTTAGATTAATTTCAGTCTAATTTCAGCAATTAGAAAGTGTTGATCAAGGTGGGTGGGAGAAAGGAGAATTGGATGAAGGTGTTCAAACGGTACAAACTTCCAGTCATAAGATAAATAAGTCCTCCCTAGGAACTTGTTGTACATTAAATGTACAACATGATTAATATAATTAACACTGCTCTATGCTATATATGAACATTGTTAAGAGAGTAAATCCTAAGAGTTCTCAACACAAGGAAAGATTTTATTTATTTTTCTTTTATTTCGTATTTCTATGAGATGATGGATATTCACTATATTTATACTAATAATCATTTCATGATGTGTCTAAGTCAAATCATTATGCTGTTCATGTTAAATTTATACAGTGCTATATGTCAATTATATCTCAATAAAACTGGAAAGAAAAAAGGAAGTGTTGATCAAAGCTTAGTAGGTGCTGTTTGATTCAATTTCTTATAAAAAATATCTTTAGTAGGCCTAATAATTTGATAATGGAATTGAGTAAATTAGGTTGAATTTTGTAAGAAAGTTTTATAAGCTTGGCTAACTATCTCAAAGGTGACTCATACCATGTCTTATAATAACTATAGAGTCATAGATTTATGACGTTCTGTAGTTAGAATGTATGACCATCTTGAATGAAATTAAGGTTGATAGATCTTCAAAGTAATGGACAACAATTTTCTATTTATCAAATATTTATCACACACTATTAGTGTTTTCAAGGTTATGTGCTCTTCAGATATTTAGTATTGTTCCAAGAGTAATCTTATAATCATCAATATAATTTAGAACACCAGAATGAGAAAAAAATGTGCATTTTCATTTTGACTCTGCTGCTGATCAGCTTGGTTACAGTAAACAAGTCTGCCTATTTTCTGGGACAGTTTCTTCTCATGTAGAAGAAAGTTTGGAATGGATAATCTATCCCCATTTTCCAGATCCAAAAATTTATTTTGCTGTAAGTATTTCTAAACATTAAGTAGGAGTTAAAATATTTTGTGTGAATTTTGACCAAAGATGAAGGAATAATTACTTTTCCTAGGTAGACAACCCTCCCTCATTAATTTATAGATTATTCTTTTTTTAAAAAAACTGAGTAACCAGTGAGTGATATCTTGAGATAAAGGCATCAATTAGATTGGCTCTGGGGCAAAATCCCCTTATAATCTTTATTTGAATATAAGATAAAGTTTTTGTCATGTTCTCTTTCCTTCATGTGTAAATTCCATCCTCTTTAAAAGTATCAAAGATACTTGATATCTTTTCCATCCTGTTACAGATAAACAAAAAGGAGATCTGATCCTAGTAAAGCTCTTTGAACCAATTTTCCTTAATTTTTTATCCTAGAGTAACACGTAATTTTAAACCCCAAATGACTAACAATGGTAGTGTTTGGTTTTAACATTTTTTTTTGTATTCTTATTTTAGTCCTGAGAAGCAGATTTCCTTTAGTCCTTAATAAAGTACTTTCAAAGTTAAAAAAAAAAAAAAAAAGAGTATAAATTCTCTTCACACAGTTATGGTATGTTATAAAGAGAATATCTCATATCTGGTCTCCATCCTTTGTTATATATTACCTCTTCTTTTTTTTTATGTAGGTTTTTTTTAACATTTTTTATTGATTTATAATCATTTTACAATGTTGTGTCAAATTCCAGTGTTCAGCACAATTTTTCAGTTATTCATGGACATATACACACTCATTGTCACATTTTTTTCTCTGTGAGTTATCATAACATTTTGTGTATATTTCCCTGTGCTATACAGTGTAGTCTATTCTACAATTTTGAAATCCCAGTCTATCCCTTCCCACCCTCCACCCACCTGGTAACCACAAGTCTGTATTCTCTGTCTGTGAGTCTATTTCTGTCCTTTATTTACGCTTTGTTTTTGTTTGTTTGTTTTTGTTTTTGTTTTTTAGATTCCACATATGAGCGATCTCATATGGTATTTTTCTTTCTCTTTCTGGCTTACTTCACTTAGAATGACATTCTCCAGGAGCATCCATGTTGCTGCAAATGGCATTATGTTGTCGGTTTTTATGGCTGAGTAGTATTCCATTGTATAAATATACCACCTCTTCTTTATCCAGTCACCTGTTGATGGACATTTAGGCTGTTTCCATGTTTTGGCTATTGTAAATAGTGCTGCTATGAACATTGGGGTGCAGGTGTCATCCTGAAGTAGATTTCCTTCTGGATACAAGCCCAGGAGTGGGATTCCTGGGTCATATGGTAATTCTATTCCTAGTCTTTTGAGGAATCTCCACACTGTTTTCCATAGTGGCTGCACCAAACTGCATTACCACCAGCAGTGTAGGAGGGTTCCCCTTTCTCCACAGCCTCTCTAGCATTTGTCATTTGTGGATTTTTGAATGACGGCCATTCTGACTGGTGTGAGGTGATACCTCATTGTAGTTTTGATTTGCATTTCTCTGATAATTAGTGATATTGAGCATTTTTTCATGTGCTTTTTGATCTTTGTATGTCTTCCTTGGAGAATTGCTTGTTTAGGTCTTCTGCCCATTTTTGGATTGGGTTGTTTATTTTTTTCTTATTGAGTCGTATGAGCTGCTTATATATTCTGGAGATCAAGCCTTTGTCGGTTTCACTTGCAAAAATTTTCTCCCATTCCGTAGGTTTTCTTCTTGTTTTATTTCTGGTTTCCTTTGCTGTGCAGAAGCTTGTAAGTTTCATTAGGTCCCATTTGTTTATTCTTGCTTTTATTTCTTCTAGGAGAAAATTTTTGAAATGTATGTCAGATAATGTTTTGCCTATGTTTTCCTCTAGGAGGTTTATTGTATCTTGTCTTATGTTTAAGTCTTTAATCCATTTTGAGTTGATTTTTGTATATGGTGTAAGGGAGTGTTCTAGCTTCATTGTTTTACATGCTGCTGTCCAGTTTTCCCAACACCATTTGCTGAAGAGACTGTCTTTATTCCAATGTATATTCTTGCCTCCTTTGTCAAAGATGAGTTGACCAAAAGTTTGTGGGTTCATTTCTGGGCTCTCTATTCTGTTCCATTGGTCTATATGTCTGTTTTTGTACCAATACCATGCTGTCTTGATGACTGTAGCTCTATAGTATTGTCTGAAGTCTGGGAGAGTTATTCCTCCAGCCTCTTTCTTTCTCTTCAGTAATGCTTTGGCAATTCTAGGTCTTTGATGGTTCCATATGAATTTTATTATGATTTGTTCTAGTTCTGTGAAATATGTCCTGGGTAATTGGATAGGGATTGCATTAAATCTGTAGATTGCCTTGGGCAGTGTGACCATTTTAACAATATTGATTCTTCCAATCCAAGAGCATGGAATATCTTTCCATTTTTTAAAGTCTTCTTTAATTTCCTTCATCAATGGTTTATAGTTTTCTGTGTATAATTCTTTCACCTCCTTGGTTAGATGTATTCCCAGATATTATTACTTTGGGTGCTATTTTAAAGGGGATTGTTTCTTTACTTTCTTCTTCTGTTGATTTATCGTTAATGTAAAGAAATGCAACTGATTTTTGAACGTTAATTTTGTAACCTGCTACCTTGCTGAATTCTTCAATCAGCTCTAGTAGCTTTTGTGTGGACCTTTTAGGGTTTTCTATATATAGTAACATGTCATCAGCATATAATGACACTTTTACCTCTTCTTTTCCAATTTGGATCCCTTTTATTTCTTTCTCTTGCCTGACTGCTGTGGCTAGGACTTCCAGGACTATGTTGAATAGGAGTGGTGATAGTGGGCATCCTTGTCTTGTCCCAGATTTTAGTGGGAAGCTTTTGAGTTTTTCACCGTTGAGTACTATGCTGGCTGTAGGTTTGTCATATATAGCTTTTATTATGTTGAGATATGTTCCCTCTATACCCACTTTGGCGAGAGTTTTTATCATAAATGGGTGTTGAATTTTATCAAATGCTTTTTCTGCATCGATTGAGATGACCATGTGGTTTTTGTCCTTTCTCTTGTTGATGTGATATATTACACTGATTGATTTGCATATGTTGAACCAGCCTTGTGTCCCTGGGATGAACCGCACTTGGTCATGATGTATAATCTTTTTTATGTGTTGTTGGATTCTATTTGCTAAAATTTTGGTGAGGATTTTGGCGTCTATGTTCATCAGTGATATTGGCCTATAATTCTCTTTTTTTGTAGTGTCTTTGCCTGGTTTTGGTATCAGGGTGATGGTGGCTTCATAGAATGAGTTTGGGAGTATTCCCTCCTTTTCAATCGTCTGGAAGAGTTTGAGAAGGACTGGTATGAGTTCTTCTTTGTATGTTTGGTAGAATTCCCCAGTGAAGCCGTCCGGTCCTGGACTTTTATTTGTAGGGAGGTTTTTAATTGCTATTTCTATTTCCTTTCTAGTGATCGGATTGTTCAAGTGTTCAGTTTCTTCTTGATTCAGTTTTGGTGGACAGTATGTTTCCAGAAACTTGTCCATCTCCTCTAGGTTATCCAGTTTGGTTCCATATAGTTTTTCATAATATTCTCGTATGATATTCTGTATTTCTATTTTGTGTGTTGTAATTTCTCCATTTTCCTTTCTTATTTTGCTAATTTGTGCTCTCTCTTTTTTTTTCTTTGTGAGTTTGGCCAGAGGTTTGTTGATTTTATTTACTTTTTCAAAAAACCAGCTTTTGGTTTGGTTGATTTTTTCTATGGTCTTGTTAATCTCTATTGTATTTAATTCCTCTCTGATCTTTATTATTTCCTTCCTTCTGCTGCTTTTTGGGGCTTTTTGTTCTTCTTTTTCTAATTCATTCAGGTGGTGGGTTAAATTCTTTATTTGAGATTGTTCTTCTTTTTTGAGGAAGGCCTGTATCGCTATAAACTTCCCTCTTAGCACTGCCTTTGCTGTTTCCCATAGGTTTTGAGTGGTTGTGCTTTCATTATCATTTGTCTCAAGGTATTTTTTAATTTCAGCTTTGATTTCCTCATTTGATCCATTGTTTTTTCAATAACATATTGTTAATCTCCAAGCTTTCCTTTTTTTCTCCTTTGTTTCTCTGTTGTTGATTTCCAGTTTCATGGCATTGTGGTCAGTAAAGATGCTTGAGATAATTTCTATCTTCTTAAAATTGTTGAGGTTTCTTTTGTGCCCAAGTACATGATCGATCCTGGAAAATGTTCCATGTGCACTTGAAAAGAATGTATATCCTATTTTTGGGGGGTGTAATGCTCTGAAAATATCAACCAAATCTAGTTTTTCTATTGTAGTATTTAATTTCTCTGTTGCCTTGTTTATTTTCTGTCTGGAAGATCTGTCTAGTGATGTTAATGCAGTGTTAAAATCTCCAACTATGATTGTATTCCCATCAATATCCCCCTTTATCTCTGTTAGTAATTCTTGTATGTACTTAGGTACTCCTATATTGGGTGCATATATATTAATGAGTGTAATATCCTCATCTTGTATCACTCCTTTAATCATTATAAAATGTCCTTCTTTATCTTTCTTTATGGCCTTTGTTTTAAAGTCTATTTTGTCTGAAATCAGTACTGCAACACCTGCTTTTTTGGCTTTTCCATTTGCATGGAATATCCTTTTCCATCCTTTCACTCTCAATCTATATGTGTCCTTCTCCCTAAAGTGGGTCTCTTGTATGCAGCATATTGAAGGTTCTTGCTTTATTATCCAGTCTGCCACTCTGTGTCTTTTGACTGGAGCATTTAGTCCATTAACATTTACAGTAATTAATGATAGATGTGTGTTTATTGCCATTTTGAACTTATCTTTGCAGTTGAATTGGTATATCCTCTTTGTTCCTTTCTTCTTCCTTTTGTGGTTTGGTAATTTTCCTTTGTATTATCATGGATTTTATTTAATTTTTGTGACTCCTTTGTAAATTTTTGGCTTGTGGTTACCCTTTTTTGTAAATCTATCAACCCATTACTATAACTATTTTTATTAAACTGATAGTAACATGATCTCAAACCCATCCTACTGTTAAAAAAATTTAAAAAAGAAAGAAAAAAATATTCTATATTTCCCTGCCTCCCTCTCCCACTCTCAGTGATTTGTATGTCTTCTTTTATAATTTCATGTTTACTTTGTTTGTAATTCATGAGTTATCACCTTTCCAGTTGTGTGTTTCTCATTTCTGTAGCATCCTGCTGCTTTTCTATTTAGAATAGCCCTTTCAATATTTCTTTTAGCATGGGTTTAGTGTTGCTAAACTCCTGCAGCTTTTTTTTGTCTGTGAAACTCTTTATTTCTCCTTCTATCCTCAAGGATAGCCTTGCTGGATGAAGGATCCTAGGCTGCATCTTTTTTTCATTCAGGGCTTTGAATATATCTTGCCACTCCCTTCTGGCCTGTAGTGTTTGTGTAGAGAAATCAGCTGAGAGCCTTATGGGGGTTTTCCCTTGTAACTTACTCTGTGCTTTTCTCTTGCTGCCTTTAGAATCATTTCTTTATCCTTAACTCTGGCCATCCTGATTATGATATGTCTTGGTGTGGGTCTATTTGGGTTCTTCCTGTTTGGGACCCTCTGAGCTTCCTGTACTTGGATATCCGATTCCTTCTTTAAGTTTGGGAAGTTTTCAGTCATGATTTCTTCAAAAACCTTTTCAATCCCCTTTGATCTTTCTTGTCCTTCTGGGACCCCTATGATGTGAAGATTGGGACGCTTTATATTATCCCATAGGTCCCTTATGCTATTTTCATTATTTTTTATTTGCTTCTCTTGTAGTTCTTCTGAATGGGTGTTTTCTATTGCCCTGTCTTCTAGATCACTAATTCGTTCCTCTGCATTATCTAGTCGGCTTTGCACAGCTATTAGATCATTCCTCATCTCTGTCAATGAGTTTACCCATTCTACTTGGCTCTTCTTTATAGCTTCAATTTCATTTTTGACATATTTTATATCTCTAAACACTATCTCTTTTAATTCCTTCAGCAATTCGATCACTCCTTTTTTGAAATCTTGATCTAGTAGGCTATCGATGTCTATTTCGTTGATCTTTCTTTCAGGGGATTTCTCTTGTTCTTTTAATTGGGAAAGGTTTTTCTGCTTCTTCATCTTGCTCATACCTCTTTGGCACTGTGGTTTATGGAGTATCAGTTGTTTATTTTGTCCTTAAGGATTTTATCTATCTGATGCCTATTTAGGAATAGAACTTAGGAAAAAAAGAAGAAAAAAATGAGAGAGAAAGAATTTTAAAAGAAGGGAGAAAGAGGGTTTGAAAACAGTGTATAATGAATAATAGAAGAGTGAGTTGAAGCAGAGTATTAATCGGGTTGAGACGTCCTTTTGAAACCTTTACAAAAAGGGGGGGGGGGGAGATGAATAGATGTATTTGAAACCTGTGTCTAATCAATAGCAGGACATCAAAACCCAAGAGAAATAGAAATGAATTAAGAAGTAAAGATAAAGAGAGTAATAGAAAATAGAACAGGTAAAAACAGATTAAAAAAAGGGGGGGGGGTTGTCAGTGTTCTCCTGGAGTCTGTGTGCTTTTACTGTGAAGTCTTTCTGTCTTCGTCCTGTTTTGGAAGCTCAGCTTGCTGTTTTCAGAGGCCCTCCGTTGGCGCCCTCTTCTGTGCTGCTCCCAGCACCTGTCGGCAAGCAGATCGCGCCACCTCCTAACACTGGGTCAGGTGCAGCTCTCCTCTGCTGTGGGAGGGCGGGTCGCTGCCCCTCCGGATGCCGCAGTCAGATGTTGCAGACTGGCCGGGTAGGAGGGCGGGTCGGGCCCCCTCCCAGCACCTCGGTCAGGGGCTGTGTTCCTGCCTGAAAGGCGGGGGGCCGCTCTCGCTCTACCTGCGCCGCCGCCGGTAGCTCCGCTGCTCTGTGCGGCTGCGCGCTCCGCCCTGGTCGGCGCTCCGCGGGTGGGCTCGGGGAAGACCGAGGGACAGCCCTGTCCCTGCTCCGAGCCAAAACCCAGCTCCTTGTTTGTCTTTGTGGAGCAAGTTCTCTGAGGGACCAGGATGGAAGGATCCTATCTGCCCCAGGCTGCAGGCCAGTCTCTGTCTGGCCTTTGAGGCTGCTAAGCCCTTTGGTGCGGATGCAGGTTTCGCCCCCGCCCCCGCCTGAGTGCTCAGCGCGGAGGATATGGCAGCTGTGCCTGAGCCCCGCCTCTCTTCCCCCGAAAACTTTCAGCGGGTTTTCAGAGATGGGGGTGTGCACCCTTCCCCCGAGAGCACATCAACCTTGCTGTTTTATGGAGGGCCCAGGTTGTTCTTCCCTGTGCACCCACAGCCACGGCGCGCAGCCCCTTGCGTTCCCCCGGGGCTGCCTCCCTGCAGCCACTTCCGTCCTCCGCCCGGCTTGTGCAGTCCGGCCCTGCCCGCCACTGCCGGCCTGCGTCTCAGGCTGGGTGTCGGGGGGACGCTCTGTGCCCGTTTAACTTAGTTCTGCTAGTCAAGGGCTGCTCTGTACAGATCCGAGCCTCGGAGGCTCCCCCTCCGTCCCGCTGGCCTCTCAGTTGGAGAGGGGAGACCCAGCGAGCGAGCGCCAGTCCTCCTTTGCCGCTCCCTCCCCGCGGGACCCGTCCCGCGCTGCTTTGCCCTTTGTTCTTTCTTTTTCCCTTTTCTCCTACCAGATTGTTGGCGTCTTTATCTTTTGAAGAGGGCGATGTTCTGTCGGAGTTCCACAGGTGCTCTGGTTGGCTGAGTGGGTCTGTAGATGTGGGTCTTGGTGTATTTGTGGGAGAGGGTGACCTGCGAGCGTCCTTCTACTCCGCCATCTTCTCCGTCTTCTATATTACGTCTTCTTAATCAGATAGCCTAAACCATAGTAGTTTTGCCAGTTCTAAATTGTCATAGATGAAGGAAATATTATCATGTGGTAAGGAAGTCCCTCAGCCTAACTGGGCAGGATTGTGCAAAGGCTTCCTGCCATATGCATGTAGGAAAAAAACCCCAAACCAAAAACATAGCCACTGCCCTCAAAGTGTTCACAGCAAAATCTGGGCTAATAGCACTAACATACTTTAAACAATCAGCAGAATAATGTAAGATTAAGTGCTAAATTATATGTACAAACTTTAAATATTTCTGATTTTAGAAAAATCTCCAAATTCTATTTACATCCATATACTTAGTGTGATATTTGTACAGTTTAAGTGCATGCTCTCATACATATTCAACAATCACATTTAAATTACATAAAATTAAGCTTTAAAAAATCTTCAGTCACACTAGCTACATTTCATTTATCGCATGTGACTGATGGTTACCATACGGGACAATACTCCTCCCCCCAAAAGCCCAAACAACTTCCATTATTGCAGAAAGTTCTTTAGACTTGCTTAAGTAATTGAAAATAATTTGAGAAACTAGTAAAGATAATATGATGAAATAATTGGGTATTAAATGAGATTATGTAAAGTGCTTATTCCAGAGCTTATCATAAAGTGAATATATAAATATAACATATTGCTATTGTCATAATTACATACCAAGTAGTGTATAAGGTGAGTGATATATATTAGCCATATTAATAGTCATTATATTATTATATAGTAGAAAATTTGAAATACATTTTGAAGATATGCAAATTAGACTTGGAAAGACCACTTAGGCTAAATCCCAGGCACAGACTGGGGTGTGAACCTAGGTTTTCCTAAAATAGAAGCCTCTTGTTCCTTTCCCTGGATTATACAATCTCCTTAGATTACAAAGAATGAGCAAACACCATGCATCTGTCTTAGAAATAATAGAGGAAGAATAGACTATTGAGGATCTCATATCTGCCAGACCTTTCTTAGAAATTTAATCACTACTATACTCAAATGATGTAAATTTGATTTTCTCTAGTTTAAAGATTATTAAATTTAGACTCAAGAGATTGTGACTTCATAAACTGATACAACTAATTTTAACAACTGTCTCCAACAACACAGTCTGTTTTCTTTTCTTGACTGTATTTTTTTTTTTATGGCTAATTATTTATTTTTCGTTAAGGTCAAAAATTTTCTCATTTTGTCCAAATCTTTTCAAATATTTCATATTACTCTTGTGGTACTACTATGCCAAATAGTATAAACCAAATTCACATTGTATGCATATGACAGAAATTAATTAGTTATATGTGAATATATGCATACATATATATATATAAATTTTGTGTATTTGAATGGAATATCAACTAAGGCGATATGGTCAGCAATCATTAAACAGAAGGAAGCACACAACACTTTACTCAAGCATTGTTTAGAGTTTCATAAACAAAGACAGGCTATTTGCATTGATGAGTATGAAATGTGCTAAGATGAACAAACACCAGACATAATTATTAAATGAGAGTGACAGGAAATAGATAAAAACTCCAGAATGTTCCTTGGATGCAAATTAAAAAGAAAACAGACATATTCAGCTAAACAAAATGCAGATGAATATCTGTTACATTTTTAATTTTAGTAAGTTTATGTCAACATATTTCAACACTAGATGTCAATATTTTAAATTCACAGACCAGTGTTTGCTAAAAGCTACTTTTGTGATATTTTTATAACACTCATATCTTTTGCTAGAAAATATAATGGAACATGCAGTATTACCGAAAGTTAGTTATACAAATGTTAGTTGTTTTATATTAAGTAATTGTATGTTTGGAATGCTTCCAAAGATGGGTATTTGACCACTAATATTGACCATAATTATACCAGAAAGTTGGTGTTTGAAGATTGGCAAAGCTACTCTCAAAGAAGTTTTCGGGTAGGTAAGTCCCCCTCATTTTCCTTTATCCTTTTGCTGATCAGTTTGGGGAAAGGAGTATGTGTTTTTAGCTGCTCCATTCACTGCAAACTTTGCACCAACTTTGTGGGTAGGTCCTAACCTTCCAACCTTACTCTGCTTTTAGCCTCTTTAACAATTCCTTCCCCAGTAATAAAACCTATGGTCAAATTTTTCCTTGCTTTGCATTTTTGCTCTACATCTGCTATAGAATTTCTAGCCTTGTGACTTACACACATGAATAATTGGAAGAAAATTGCAAGTTTATTTATTGTGTTCAAGTTCCTGTGTCTAGCAGGTAAATTTCACATTAAAGTGATTTTCTAAGTCAAAAAGGATATCTCTGGTGACACGTTTCAAATAGACCTTTCTTACAGCCATCGACATTATGAACAGAAATAGAAAGCTAATGAAATTAATTGGCAAACCAGCAACTTAAATCCTGATGTACATAAACAAAGCTACTGCTAACATAGGAAAGTAGCAGTTTATTCTTCATTGTGATTCCGACTTGTAGACAGAATTTCTATTGTATCTAGGCAATTAGTGACACATAAATGATTTTTTCTGTGTGTTTATAAAATATTTGTTATTTGTAGTTATTTCTGTTGAAAAAATATTTTCCCCCAGATAGCAAAACTGTTCAACCTTTAATCTTTTCAATGAAATAAATTTTTAGTTCATTGTCTTTTTCAAAAAAATCTTAAGAGTTTTACAGCTACTCTTGTCACTGACCAAAGTTTTATATCAGGACTAGACAAAGTGTCATACACAGATCTTTATTTCTCTTTCTCACATGTCTTTAGAATGGATAGGGAAGTTAGCCCTGGGTTCTATGAAGCCCTCTGCTGCATTAAAGAAAAAAAAATATTAAATGCCATTTATTAAGCATTTTAAAGAAATGGTTTTATACAGAATCATCTTGCTGCTTTGAAATAGTTCATTTAAATGGTTTCAAAAAGTTCACAGCTATTTCCAATGGCAAGAAAAGGAAATAGATAAATGGAAACGCTAGAGGAAGAAGAGACTCCCATATCTTTCAAATATACAAATGCAGGCTGTAGATTTTGATGAATAGTTTTCTCAAAGTTTCAGTCCTGAAATTTTTCCCTCAGGAAAATTTTACTCCCTGCAATACCTTCCTTTCTTACATTTCTTGAAATATCTAGGTTTGTGAAAATTTACAACTGTGAGAATATTTACAAATGCCACATACAGATATTCATATTAAATGAGCCAAAAATGAGTTATTGTAGTTAAAGCAGAGATACAAATAAAGCAAAGTAGAATGAAATGTTTTATGCATTTCCCCACTTACAGCAAAGTGCTATTATATATAAATTTCTAGGCCTTCTTAATCTAATTTCATTTTATTATTAATTTTTTTTCATGAAGTATTCTAGTTACATGGTCACCATAAGTTTTGTGTGTTCCTCTTCCCAAATTCAACTTTTCTCAGTCAGCCGTCAGAATATCTTGGAAAAACATGTTAAAGTTTGGGTTACATTTGGCAGTCTTTTATTGAGCACTTGCTTTGCCAGACCTGTTCTAAATACAGATGAGAGAAGGATAATTAAGAACTGATTATGTTCTTGTTTCTCATGTTCTTGCAAGGAGGCAATCACAAATCATTTCAATGAAGTGTGATACGTATAATGACAAGGGGTAGGAAGGTACCCTTGGCCTAGCTTCAGATGACTATGGTAGAACAGGACTCAGCCCTGGCTGTGAAATCTCAAATGACTACAAACATGGCCACCGACAATTTCTCCCATCCATGTAGATATATCTTAGTATGTTATTCCTTCCATCCAGACAGTGAGTGGGTTTCACATTGCTTTCAATGGGGGCTCGTTCTGAGACTTGCTTTAATTAATGGAAGTGATACTTTGCTACTTTTAGGCCTAGTGCTTAAAAGCCATAGCAACTTCTGTTACCTTCTCCTAGAAGGCAGGCATCATAAGGAAGTCTAGGTACCTTTGGGAAAGGAGAGTTCTTGGAAAGAGAGAGGCCTCAGATGATAACTGACTAAGAAGTGGAGAGAGAGAAACCCTGCCATCCTCACTCATTTCAGTAATACCTGGTGAGGCAACAGCAACACCAGGGGATGCCATTCTGGATGCTCCAGCTCCAGGTGAATTGTCCCAGATGAAATAGAGAATGCATGAGCTGTGTTTCCCTGTGCAAGCTGCAGAATCACCATGAGCAAATAATTTTGTTGTCATTTTAAGCAAGTAGTTTTTGTGATTGGTTATATACCAATCACAAGTGAAAATATGAGTAATAAAAACCTGTGAGAATGGGGGATGGAGATGGGCAGTTCGGATACAGGATACAAGGGCATTCCAAACTCTAAAATTTAAAATGCATACAAGTAACATACATCTACATGCCTTATAATGGAACCAATTATTTATCCTGAGTTATAATCTTAATTAAATAACTTGAACTTATTTGTACAGCATTCGTAAATAGATAAAACTGTCTTTTAGGTAATTCTGGTTCCTTTTTTCTCCATATGTCATTTCTTGCTATACATTATAGATGATTTCCCTCCAAGACACATCTGTCCTGAGACTTTCCAGGTGCTCAGGTGAGGTGGGTTAGAGGAAGTAAAGCAACATGGATTTGCATTCTAAAATGTTATCTTGATAACTAATAAATCTAACCTTTCCAGGCGGATGCATGGAGGTAAGGTACTAATTGATCATGTTGGCACTAAGGTGTTGTTCATTCTGCAAAGGCCACATTAATTCAAATTGATGTGATTCAAATTAACCTTAATCAGCTTCTACACAGACTGTGATTCCATTACAGGATACATTGCAATTATACGTCTCCTGTCTTTATCTGCCCCATGGCCTTATGAAAGGATTTACATTTTTTATTTTGGCTTTTTGGATATTAAAAATTTTAGTAAAAACTATTCATTTATGCATACCCCATTATCATTACTGGCTTTAAGATTGACTTTTTACATATTTAGTTTTGGGTTTTATTTACTCTAAAAATATCAAAATATTTGGATTAATGTGACCTACATTAACCTTAGACAGTTTTTTCTTTGCTTGAGTGTTAGGGAGCTTTAAGGGAAGACAAGCGGGAAATAATGTGTACCAGTACTCATTTTTTGTTAATAAACCAAATGTACTATGTTTAGGGAGCCAGGTAATTAAGAAATGTGTAAACTGGAACATAAATCATAATATATGATAAATGCACTCTTGAAAACACAAGTGTGAGTGGGTTAAGAATAATATGGCCTTTGAGAAGTATGGCTATTTCTATTTTAATTATATAAACTAGGCAAAATAGGGAGCAGGGAGGTCATTTGTGGCTCCTGCAGTCATCCAGTGGAAAGATGTTTTTCCTCTATAAAGGGTGGTGGCGCAGAAGCTGATAGCTTTTGTCTGTGAAAAACCAATACAAATCTTCTAAATTAAAGCAACCTAGTTTTGTACTGCCTTAGAAAAACTAGGCTCATTAACTATTGCAAGATTCTATAAAAGAGCCTTATGTGAATTTCAGAGCATGCCGAGTATTAGATTTGCTTATACTGAATAAGCTTTTCCCCACATGTGAAACCCTTGAAAGATGAACAGTAGAAGTTTGATGAATTTATTTTTTCTAAAATAATAAAAAATTTTTACAGATATTGTAAGTGCTTTTAGGTTCATGGAATTATAGTCTCATTTTTATATTTTTGTTCTTAATATTTTCAGTGAATACTGGTGAGAGAGATAGAAGGGGGTTATGTAGGCAGAATTTGTAACTTTAGAAATAGAGTAATTTTAGTGATCAAAGTTCTCAGGAGTTTGTAGCTGAAGAGATGAAGTCTCAGGAGTTACAGAGTTCAATGACTGAGAGAAAATCACCAAAGATCTTGCCCATGTGGATAGTACAGTTAGCCAGGATGAGGGGAAGATTTGCTGTGGAAGAAAATACTGCCAGTGATAAGCCATCTCACTAGTAAAGTAAGGAAGAATGCCTGAGATGGCCAGAGGGGCTTTAGTCAGCTGACCCAAGCATCCTCCACTTTGAGGGATACAGGAAAATCTCTGTGTTCAGGGGAGAATTAAAGTCTGAACACAAAAATAGCAGACAATGAGAGGAATGAGAATGTTTGGGCATATGTTAGTCATGAAATGGGGTCCCAGAGAAAGAGCAGGATGAATAAAATGAGATAATATTATGTATTGTCTGGCAACATAACAAATATCTGTTCTCCTTAGATGTTTGTATGTTCCCCGGTTCCACAACACTTACCTCCTGGCTGACTCTCCATCAGCTACATCCAGGCCTGAGCATGTAGCAAGACGCTCATTGTGCAGCAGGAGCCAACAGTTGGAGAACAGTGCATAGTCACTGATCATTCTTTCAAAAGTTTGCCTCTATTTAATTCTACCTTAATTCAGCAAAACTTAATCTCCTTGAAAATTTTCTGAGCCACGTCTTCTTCTAATGACTTTCTGCTACTCTGATTTTCTCATTGCTTCCTGATTTTCTAGCTTTACATTCATCTAATACGGTAACTTTTAATAGTAGGTGCTAAATAAATGATTAAAGGATGAGTGCTTGAATGAATAACATGTCATAATAATTTCCATAGGCTAGAGCATGAGATATGTATTAGATGACATTAATCTTTTCTCACTTCATTCTGCAGTATGTGCACTTCCTTGAAGCTAGTTAATTTACACTCTTTTTCAGAGTATTTGCCTTTTCCACTGTGCCAATCTTCATCACAGCAAAGAGAGTTTTAATTAAAGGAAAAATAGCATATCAGGTCAAATATTCTACAATTAATTGCATGTGGCAAACTGCTCAAAAGTGTACATAATACATTCAGCAAACAAACATGAAAATTAATTATAAAAACAAGGCCAGTCAAATCCAATTATATTAAAGTCTACTTACATTTTGGAGTCAAAACTATAATAGGTATTTATAAATCAACAAAAATAAATCTGTACAATAATTGCATGAAAGTAACTTAGATAACATGGAGATGAGGAAAAATGAATATATTTGATATAAATCAAGGGAGATAATACCTATCAAATGTGTATTAAATAAAAAGAGGAATCCCTTTGGGATCCAGCTTCACTTTTTAAACCTTCTCAGAGCAATGTTGAGTTCATATTTTCTTAAAGTAAATAGTTTGCAGTTTGTAGCCAAGATTTTTAATGGTATGTTGGGGTGAAGAGATGTGTTTAAAAACAAACAAACAAACAAACAAACAAAAAGAGAAACAAACAATGAAATGAAAGCATCAATGATGATTGAGATAAATTCTTTAGTGAAATTTTAAAAAATACCTTTAAGTGAGTTAAATCATTTTTAAGCTAGAGTTCCTAGTGATTTCTTATTGTCTACCCAATTTGATTAGCAAGTAGAAGCGTCCACTTTAAACCATGTTTTATGTTTTAAATTATAAATATATTTGTGATTTAAATATACATATATATGTCAGCACACTCCAGTAAAACTTCCTGCAGTGATGGAACTAGTCTATAACTGCATTGTTCAAGATGGTCGTCACGAGTTACCTGTGAGTACTGAGCACTTAAAATGTGGCTTATGTGTCTGAGGAACTTAATTTTTAATTTTATTTAATTGTAGTTAATTAAAGTTTAAACTTAAATAATAAAAAGTACCAAAGAAAGCACAGATTGTGTGTGCTCTGAATCTTATCTGAAGGCTAAGTACTGGTGCTCTGCTTTATTAAGTGTGTAATAGAAGGAAAAATTGAGACTCATGCAGCACATCTCACAAAACCTATGACAGAAAAGTTGAATATTTAAACCCTCTATTATCAAATTTGTTTATCTCTGGGATTAAGTTTGTCTCTTAAACAAGCAAACAAACAAAAAGCAGACTGAGTCAAACAATTTCTGATGCTGCTTTTTTATGTAGAATTCTGAAACTAATATAGAAAACACCTAACAGCCCTTAATTTTGAAAGTATACATTTCTGTCTAAGCCAAACATAGATACATATGAATAAGAATTTCTACATCAATTTTCACTTTTTAATTTAATTAAAAAAACATTTAGCATTAACAACACTGGTAGAATTACCAAAATATTTATACTATGACTTCCAAAGTTAACAAGTAAAGGAAACTTTTACAGTATTTCCAGGATAGATCTCTAACTGTAAAAGAGAGTTAACATCTGGATAACATTCAAATAATTAATTTATAACTTCTTGCCTCAATTTGTGAAAATAAGTTGCAAGCAGACATATTTAACATTAAGGGAATAATCTAAGGTCATCTGACAGACAAATAAGCTTGTACAACAAATGTATAATACCTATTCTGATGTCCATTGATTTCTTTTGTTAGTACTGTCATATACCTTGATTTAAATTAGTCAGCAGTGTTTCAAATGTAAAACAAAAGCGTATCATAATCCACAGCATTAAAGTATAGTTTGACTTGCATTTTTTACAGTCCTCCAAAACCGTATATCCAAACTCAAATTTAAGAATGGGACAGATGAGAATAAAGTGCTGTTTTTTCCTACAAAGAGAGGACATTTAAGAAGCACAACACAACAGGATGTGAATTATGATATAATAATTCACACCTTTTGCATTGTTAGATATAAGACTATACTGAGCTCCATTTAATGCACAAGGTGTGAAATATTACCCCATAATTTACACCATGAAATGATCCATTGTGCTTATAAACAAGTACCTATAAGTTTTTTTTATTAAAATAAGTAAAATGTTCCAATTTAATGTGAGAAAATAGTAAAAATGGAAATTAGAATAATATCAAACATTGTCTTGAATTTTAAGCACATTTTCTTTAACCAAAATAAAAATGTATATTTTTTTACTTTTCTTGACTGATGTTCAGATCCAGGAGGTATTTGAGCAGCCAAGTCAGTTTAACTACTGTATAGTTACCAGAGATCCCTTTGGAACCATCCCTTTTACTATTCACCTCCCCTGCTAGGACTTTTACCGTTACTTCAGAGCCACTTAGCCTTCTGAAATTTCACTTGTACTTTTTAAAGCATGCTAGTTTAGTTCTTGTGCAAAAAAAAAAAAAAAAAAAAAAAAAAAAAAATCATGAAAACCTCCCGGCTTGCTTCTGTTAAGTTCTAGACAGTAAAAAGGCATGGAGTTGAGGTAGGCATTTATCTTTGAACTTGGGATTCTGTAAATGCTCTTGATTGTGGGTGGTTAACTCCCCTGGAAAACACGCTCTCCCAACTCCCACTCTCCCACTTCTGTATCCACTCCCCAAGCTGTCAAGAAATTTGGCCTATAGTGGAGTTTACTGAGTTTCTTTGAATACGAGTTTGCATAAAAATGAAACAAATGGATAAATACTTGTCAGCTTTTACATATGAAGAGGAGTGGGGCTACTTTGGGATAGTAAGCACAGGTTAAACAGAAACTTTGTTGGACAAAGGCTTGGAGTAATTGCTGGGGTAATTTTAGAAATTTCCCAGGAATTTCTAAGGGAGACAGCCTAAGTGAATCCTCTGCTACATATATGAAGAACCCAGAATGCCAAAGAGTCAGCCCTCCCCTGAGTCATGGATACTATTAAAGAGAGGAAGGTGATACACAAAGATATGAGCAATGAATGGGAGAATGAATGATTAAGGTAAATGGTATTCCCAACACTTTTGAGGGCCAAGGTTAATCAGACGGTAGAATACTAATTGAAGTTAAAAGGGAAAGACGTGAATGACAGTAAGTTTTATTGGTTTTGCCAACTAAACAATGTCACTCGCCATCAAGTTCTGCAAGGATTAGGTCATTAGCCACTACAGTCGCTGACCTTTCACACAGCTTGAAAGGAATTCAAGGTGGGGATCAAGAACGAGGCACTCTGTGCTCTGGGAAAAAACTGGCAGAACAGACCCTCAGATAGGTATTTTTAGGAGAAAATTTTATGAACCCAACTTCTTCCATTTTCTCATACCTAGAAAAGCACTAAAATCATTAAAAGAGACACCTGCTCCTCGTGACTAGCAGCAAATTTCTATCACGATGTGTGCTTGATTGCATGTACCCCCTTCACTGAAATCATATATATATACTGACCTGCCCCCACATCTTTGGAGCAGTCCATAGAGCTATCTGAGGCTGTCTTCCGGGCTGTAGTTCTCAGTAAGGTCCCAAATAGAACTGAACTCACAGCTCTCTTATTGTGCTTTTTTTCTTTTCTTTTGAGTCACTAGTTTGTGGGACACTTTGGAGACAAGACTAATAATATTCATTTTGTTTTTGCTTGTCTTTTTGCATTTGGAAGGGGCAGTAAAATGTACATAATACAAAATTTGCTATTTTAGTTACTCTAACTACAAAATTCAGTGGCATTAAGTACATTTACAATGTTGTACAACCATTAACACTATCCATTTTCAGAAATTTTCATCATCTCAAACGGAAATGCTGTACCCACTTAACAGTCAGCTCCCATTCCCTGTTCCCCAAGCCCTTGGTAGCTGCTATTTTACTTTCTCTATCTGTGAGTTATTTTGGTTTTTAATTGAATTGTTAGACTATATATTTTAGTGTTGGCACTGCAGAAAACTAGTCTTCCCTGATTGTTGATGACTAAGCCCCAAACTTTCCTTTAAAGTCTGTGACTTAATTTCTTAAAAGTGAGATGCATTTATAAAACATAAACTTAGTGACATATTAATAGCTTCAAATAATTTGTACTTTGCTTTTTTGTATGAATATTTTTGTATTCTTGATTGGCTGTGTCATAAAAAAGATGAAGAATAAACTATTAATTTCAAATATCTGAGAGATTGCTATACAGATTTTTTTCTCACAAGGACCTGGAACTGTACTGAGAGGAATATGATTTGTATAAGGAATAATTGGTTCAAATGTTAACTCTCCCTTGTTAACTGAAATTGTTGTGACTCTTATCAGAGTTATTTTGCTAATATCTTTGAAATTTTAAAGGAGTATACCAAATAGAATATATTTTCTAATAGCCATATCACCCATAAGATTGATATTTAAAGTATTTAAGTTGGACTATTCTCATGTTTATATTAGCACCACCCTACTGAAATTTTAAAATAAGATATGAAATCACTGTTAAATATTATGAAGAATGATCTCAAAATGTGAGAAAATAGAGTGACCAGTGTTTATCAGGTTTTAATATTCTACTATTACTTTAGTTAATTAAAAACCATTCTATTTTGATATGATATACCATGGTATTGAAAAAAAATTCACTGGTACATTACTTCAAACAAATATTAAGTTTCAGAGATATTAGCCAAAGGCCTAGAATTACTATGTATTTTGTGGGTAGGAAATGATGCAGGAAAAACAAATGTGGGTCATAAAGAGGGCCATGTCCCAGGCTTCATTCGAGCCCCTGGAACATGCCCCGCCAAGTGTGGGTCCTCAGCTTCAAGCAGGAAAGAATTCAAGAGCAAGCCACAGTTGAGTAAAGGTAGATTTATTCAGAGAGATACACTGAAAGACAAGAGAAAGGCCACAAGGTGTGGGGGTTAGGTGCTCAGATTAGAGTAAAAGTAGGTACACACTCCATAGAGTGCAGGCCGTCTCTGAAAGGAGAGAGAGAGAGGCCCTGAGGGGCAGTGTTGCCAGTTTTTATGGGCTTTGGTAGCTTCATATGCAAATAAATGGAAGGACCAGTCTAACTAGTCTGGGGAAGGGGCTGGGATTCCCAGCAAGTTGGCCATTTCCCACTCTTTGATCTTTTATGGCTAGCCTTGGGACTATCATGGCGCCTGTGGGCATGTTATTCACTGTGCTAATATATTACAATAGGCATACAATGAAGCTCAAGGTCTGCTAGAAGTTAAATCTCCCACTATCTTGAACCTCAAGGTCTACTGGGGATTGAATCTTTCTTTCATCATTTTGATGTTAATGGCTGTAGCATTCCTTGAATGGCTGTGCCCTGCCCCATTCCTGTCTCAGAAAGAAAACTAATAATTACATTTTTAAACATCCTATCAAGATAGGATTTCTTATAGCTTGATAAAGTCTATTAATTGGGTTGGAATTCTGACTAAAATCACTTAAAACACCTTTTAGCCTAAATGTCTCCTGGGTAAATGAAAATTCTTAAACATATTCTTAGGAATGTATGAACTAATTTATGTAAAGAACTTGGAAAACATATGGCTTTGAACAGTTCCTGGTACATAGGAAATATTATATAAATGTTAACTGTCATCATCATCATCATCATTTTAGGCTCATGGACTGTTGTTTGCTATAACATATTTTTACAAATAGTTCAACTTCATTGCACTTTCCTTTAGCTATTTTTTCAAATTTAAGTCAAAAGGATTTTAAACCAAAGTTACTAATATTTGTCTTGAGACATTATTTACCCTGATATTTGACTATTGTTGACCTGGATAAAAATTGATATTAGATTAATAACACACAATCAAGTTTAGATCTAAAACATATTCATATAGAGAATGAGTATTTGTTGATATTAAAAAATAATTTCAGTAATTACTAAATAATATTAATCTATGTAGCAATATGTTTCCATGTATATTGAGATCTTTCTGAAAATTAGCTCATAGATATTCCACAAGCAAGTTAACCTCATCTGCTACAAAATTATTACTATGTATTATTTCTTCTCCAACACCCATAAAAATCTGCCATTCTTCCTTTATTCTGATTTTGGCTGGAAGTATATCTAATAGATATAATATTACCAGTCTCAGACTCCAGGAAATTCATCACTAACTTCTATCCAATTAATCATGCTGTTTCTCTGTTTCTACCACTGAATACCTCCCAAAGTCACTCCAGTGTCGACATTCTGGGTATGCTTTGGTTACACCTTCCATAATTCTTTACGAGTCTGTGCTTTCTTAACTGTTCTCCCTGCTTCCACAGTATCTACCTCCACCTGCCATCAGACTGAATCTATTATGCCTTATTCATCTTTTATCTGTAGTCTGTAAAGCATGATCTACTTGGAATTATGCCAAGTACAAAGTAAATGATTATGAATTACATTGCATTAATTATCCTCATGATATTTATTCTATAAGAATATAATTTTTAATAAGTATATCTCCTAATTAAAGCAATAGTCAACTCTAGATTAGAAGATTTTTGAAACCTCAATCAATTCTAAATCTAAACCTTAAGTCATTGAGAACTAAAGGCTAGACTGCCTTTAAGCACATATTCATTACATTTAAAGAAGGAAATTGGGACAATATTATACATATAAATTCCTGCAGGCTACTTTGCATTAAAAACATCAAAATATTTGTTAGAAACAGCATTTTCAATAGAGTTTTAAAAGACTCCTTAACCAAAGAAAAGTCTCTTTTGAGCTATTTTCACCTAGATACCAAAACAAACAAACAAACAAACCCCAAATCATGAAAACATAAACAATTAATGTCTGTATGTCCACAACAATCCTCATCAGACTTTCTCAGCAACATTTTTGCTGATGTCAAAGGGTTGGTCTATCGGGAAAAATGTTTCATTTCTTACTTCAAAATACAGAAATAATAGATATGAGTAAGAAATAGATAAGTTCATAGACACCTTGCTAAAATTTATTTATTCTTCTCTACATTTATTTTTATAGTAACTTATTCACATTATTATTATTCTAAACACATGAAAAAGACCCATCCAATATAAAATTTAATGCATTTCATATATAAAATAGTTTATTTTCAAGCAAAAACAAAGAAAAGGGAACCATAGAACAGTACATTTATGCTATTTTTTGATCTGAGTGGTTCATATATGAAATACCTGTTCAAAATACTAAGAAATTTAATTAGGAAAAATGCAATATAAAATAAGGCATTGATTAATAGTAAAATTTAAACTTGGTTAGTACTAAGAATTAAAAGGTTAATAGATCGTAATTGTACAAAATGAAATGTTAGTTAAGTCCTGCATGAATTATTCAATTTAATGATTTTGCTATGTATAATTGAGAATACATATATCTGGCAATATACTTTTAAAAATGTTTTTAATATATTATAGACATTGTAATCTCTAAAGAGAATACATTTTCTAATATTTTGTACAAAATATTTTTCTTGCTTATATAAGGCTACAAAAGAGAAAACCATTGTTTTGTAGTACTTTTTTTTAATTGAGGAAAGAAATACTACTTAATTCCTTTATTACATTTAAATTAATATTTTTCAAAAAATTTATAAGGACTTATTTTCTGCTAATGCTTTGTACATTAAACAAGCTGAGAGACAGAAAATTCCTAGTTTTAAATGGACATTTGATATAAAGTTTCAAAGTATTTATATTTAATGTAAAACAAAAGACATCAATGATCTATTTGATGTTTTTATAAAAATAATCTACATTGTGCCTTGAACTTCGTTTATGGCTGAGCATTCACTAGGACCCATTTCAATATTTCTATCTGGGGTATAATATTGTGACTTGGAGCAATATTTTTTCTCTTTTTAAAAAAATAATTTCTACAGTGATAGGTTCTGTGGGAGCTTTCAAGGAAGTATATGTCTCTGTCCTCAACAAGCTTTAACAAAGGTCAAATATAAAGACCCAACAAACATTTCTATCTGTATATAGCTTTCAAATAATTAAAAAGGAAAACTCTTACATACTTCTACTGAAACATACTACTGAAAATGATCATCTTTATGCACACACTCCTGAGACAACTCAAATGGTCATCTTTTCGGGTTACTAACTTCGTGAATTACTTACTGCTGCTCAGTTGCATTAATAAGTAATATTAATAAGTAATCATTTGTCTTTTCATAGACTTTGTCTTACTTCTTAAAGCATAGTGATTTGTGAGTAAAAATTGTAAAAGAATGCTACAATACTAAGCAAACAAAATACTTACTAATGGAGCTGATAATTACCATTCACTTATTTTAATAGTGGATATTACTGGGGGCAATGGAATATGGAGTTTCATTTAATTTAGGCCCACCATGTGAAACTTTGCCAATTCATGGAAAATGCAGTGTAATACAGTAGATAAGGGCATATAAGAGCTATATTGATTGCATATAAATCCTGACCTCAGCTAATATACATGGGAAATTATTTAACTTTCCTAAAACTTACTCTCCCCATCTGTGAAATGGAGATATGCGTAATGCATAGATCATTTGAGGGATGCATGTGGTAATTTTTATGAACTACTTAGCGTAATACCTGGCACAGAGTAAGAACTTAATATATATTCAAATGTGGTTGACATTCTGTAATTACTATTGTAATTATTTTCACCACATACTGCTTATTGATAAATGGGAAAATAGTATGATGCATTATGACTATTGACTTCATTTAAAATCAAAAATTAGATTTTCTTTTATAGACAATTTGATAATTAAGTAGTCAATGTTGTCCCTATATTAAGTTACATTTCAACTTCAAAAGTATCATATTTATTTACTTCCTAAATAGATTGGTGTTTATATTTTCAAAAGTCTACTGTTTATTGCTCTGAATATTTCCAGATAATATACTGCAGATTTATTTTTCAGGTAAAGATTCATTAGTAGGCCACATCTTGCTAGTTCTTACATATTCTTGCCAGTTCGTGACTGTTATTTGAATAAATTAAATCATTGTCCAAGAGATGATGCTCCACTTATTGCAACAACAATACTGATTCCTGCTTTTCTGTTGAGTTTTTTTAACACATACTCCAAGATGACAGTAAACAGCCATGGTTAAATTGCATCATCTTGCTTTATTCCCCTGTATAGAGTTATTTGGCTTGAGATATAAAATATCATAAATTCTACAATGCCTTTGTAGCATATGATTTTATAAAAGTTCTATAGCATTAGGTTAATTCTGATTTCTCTAAGTATATTGAATATAGCTGAGTTTTCAAATGAGTCATATTCTTAATTGCCTTCAAAGAATGTGAAACTAATTAGAATGTGATGTTCTTAGAATTTAGCTCTTTTTCAAATTGAAAAAAAAAATAGTTGTGCCACGAATTTGAGTACCCTGAATGAAATCTGATAAAGATAAAATAAAACATTTTTGAATGCTTGCTATATGCCTGATTTAATGGAGATGCTGTTCATTGATAGTTTACTTAACTCTCATATATTGCCAAGATTATTTTCCCCAATTTATAGAGGAAACTTATATAGAGAGAAGGAACTTAACTTGCCTAATGTCAATCAGCTAGAAACAATGGAATTTGAATTCAAATTCAGAAATGTTGGTTCATGTCTCCATCCTTTCCTCTAGTACTACTTGTTGGGAAAATACCTGATGAATATTTAGTATATTCATGAAATGATTCATCCTCCAGTCCACCTTCTACCCTTCTCTACCTGGTTTGGGCCTAAGGAAGATGTCCTTTATAGTTTGCATCCCTGCAGACTTTCAAGGAGATTTAGTCAGTGAGAGTCATCAGAATGCAAGAGTGAGAGAAGGGTAAGGCTGAGGTATATATTTCCTCTGTGTTCTCACTGCCAGGTTGCCATAGGTTGGCTTTCCCTAAGACCATAGTGCATCTTGAACATCCGTCTTACATGCAGTTCCCATCTCTGGTTTCCAGCAGTTGCTTCCTTATCTTGTTTTTTTAGGCCCAGAGTTAAGTTATAGCTCTCAAAACATCCCTTTCTAGCCCAGTAGTACTATTAACACCCCTTGGTGGTTTTCCTAAATGCTACACATATATTGTATTCATCATTTTATTAATGTGCCCTCAACTCTACGGTTGCTTATTCAATTACTATCTTCTGAAACTCTTAATAATATAATTAATTTTATTGTATTGAACTGCCTTTGATGTCTTAATATATGGAATGCATTTATTATCCTTGTGTACATTGTCTAAGATGTCACCTGCTCATGGATAATATGTATCATACTACATATTTTATGCCACAAAATTTATTTCTTCCCAGGTAAATGGCAAAACAGGTTTGAATTTAGTTTCATGGCCAAATAAAGTTAGTACTATGCTTATAGTTTTAATCATTTTAGAACTCTTTACAGATGGAACATGCTATGTAGTTGAAATAACTTACACATCAAATAGCATTTCTATTTTATAAATATGAAAACTGAAGCCCAAGAAGTTGAGGCAACCCTGAGATCACAGTTAAAATGGATATAAATTTATGTAATAGTTTCCTCCTAATTTATGTATTTTCTATTCTTTTGAAGTCTTTCGTATTTTTTGATGTTTTCAGAATCTCCTAAAATATTGTTTAATGATCCTAATTCTTTTCAAAATATTCTTGCAAGTTTGTTTCCATGATTTCTGGAATCATCTGGTGTCTACGACTTGAGTGATTCCTACTTCTGCGATGCTGGCTTGCCACGGCAGTGCTTAACAAAGGCTTCACTCTTTATTCATTTCTCTGTTAAAAATGTGCTTCAGAATTAATGTGATCAAGTCTGTGCATACAACCCTTCATTGAATTGACACTTCCATTTTCCTCTGAGTTCCTCTTGTTTTATATGCATGTGCTAAAATGACGCTCATCTTGGATTTCAGTATTCAATGATCTGATCCCAGGAAAGTGATGCTGTCACTTGTTACTGAGGCCTCTCTGGTATTACTTTTTTAAAACTTTTAGTGGAAAAAATCAATCATCTCAAGAAATACTGCTATTGAAGAAATGAAAACTTCTGTTTTATAATGTTAGAATTTAAAAATGTGGTGGAAACAATTCAAGCTGTAGACATGTTCACGTCTTTTAAGCTATCAAATTTAGTATATCGGAAATAATAATTATTTCATCTCACATAATTGAGAAAGGAATCCATTTGTAAATTTGCTTTCAAATAGATTAATTACGCACCTATATAACACATATATATGTTACATATATATCTTATTTGTAAAAAATTTATAAGAAGACATCAATAGATAAAAAATTTTGAATAATGCTTCTTCTAATAGGCATTCATGTTGTAAAATTTTAACATATCATTGATAGTACAGAAAATTTTAAATGGGTAATTAAAAATCACAATAATAAAAGCAAAATAACACTGATTTATTTTCATTTCTAAAAACATTTACCTTTTGTGTGCTATTTGATATAATACAATTTAATGGCCTGTCAATAAAACTTCTAAGTCAGCTAATCTTCCTCAAAGAAAGCTTTACGTGTGTTCAATTCTTAACCCCTTGTGACTAATGTATTAGTACTTCAGATATAGCTCTGATAATTGTAATTTGTTGAACAGATTCAGAAAAAAATGTCATAAATAAAACTAAAGAAATGTCAGGTATCTTTTGTTTCTAACCTCATCAAAGAGCACATTTGAGACAAGAATTATCTTTTTTAATATAAAATATATCAACCTTGTAAATGAATATATTTTACGTATTTTGGGGTGAAATTATTTGATCATTATTTCTACTTTTATTTCTGATATAGGAATAAAACAAAAATGAAAACAACTGAAAAATCATTTCTAATTGTGCTATGTTAGTGTTTAACCATATTTAATGATGGTTTGACTTCCATTACAAAAAAAAAAAAAGTAAAACATTTTATTATGGTATGTTTAGGTGTTTTTACTATCACATACCTGTATCAATATGGGTCTGTATGTGGAATGAGTGATGCCACCACAAAATATGAATATGTAATCTATTAATTTAAATCAGCTAATAAGAAGTCTATAATACCTCCAAATCTAATGGGAACATGCTTAGATTAAAATATTTATACTAGCCAAAAACAAAATCTCCACCTTCTTTCATATCTCTCTGGACTGCACTGAAATCCTAATTCTGAAGTTTTAGGAAAACAAAACATATTGAAATACTCAAATCCTCATGACTTTTCACTGAAGAAAAATTATTATTTTCATTGAAGATGTCTTATGTTAAGTTTCTATTGAGGGCTGGGGTCTAATGGAACTTACAGTCTGCACTGAAAATAAAATACATTAGACATCGAGAATATTGTTACAATTTCTTTATAATCTCCTCTGTTTTACCTTTCCTTTAGGCAACAGTCTCCACCCACAGAAACCAGTTTTTGCTTACACAAGTGTTTTTTCGAGCATCAATTATATCTCGTGTACTGTGCTAGATGCCAGGGAAATAAAGAAAAAGATACTCTCTGTTTGCCATAATAGCAGAAAATACCACCAATTAGAATATTTTGTGACATATTTAATAATAGAAACTAGTAAAATAATATAAAACACAGATAAGAACAAGAAAAGTCTTTTTAAGGAGAAATAATGCCTAGTGATGAGAAATTGGATATTCTTTTCAGGGAACTTAAAAGTGGCTGATCATTGTTAGAAGGCAGATTTCAAGAGGAAGTGATGTGAGAAGAGACAGAAAAGAAGGACAGAGGCCAGAAAAATCCCATGGTCTTGCATGTCAAGCTAGGTTGTGTATTCTTTAGCCTGCAAGAAAGGAGGACCCCTTGAAGGATTTGATACGTAGAAGTGTATCATCAGATTATGATTTTGGAAAGGCTATTCAGTACACAGCATGAGGAATAAAACTGGTGGGAAGTCATAGTAGATAGAGACAACTTAGAAGGTATAATAAAAATTGAGGCTGGTAATGATGAGCGAGAAATGAGCTAAAATAGAGAATAGAAATAAATACTGACTGGGCTAAGGATTAAAAAAGTAGTTCAGGATGTTGGCCTAATTTCTTTTCTGGGTAACTGGATGCATAATGGTGTTACTCAAGAGAGAATGAGTATAAAGAGGATTTTATTTGGGATCCTGGGAATTGAATCTAATTTTGTGCACATTGAAGTGCCCATAGGCAGTTGAATGCCAAGTAAATACCATGAGCAAGCTTTCTCAAGGATAATCTACTTTTTTAGAGTGAGAAAAAAGATTAGACCACAAAAACTCAAATTTATTATGGCTGACATAAGAAGGTATTTGAATAGGTATTAAAAATCTCTAAAGCTGTCTAGTCTATTCCCAGGGACCACATAGGAGAATAATGCATAGTGAGAGGCTCTTCTTCACTTGACTTTAAGCTCAACATTGCTGCAAGATAAATTTTTTTAATGTAAGCTCTGTTCATGTTGCACTTTGGCTAAAAAAACTCTTTTTTTTTTTTCACACCATATGAAATATAAAGTTTTTGATACTCCAGGCTACATCATGGCTTTCAAACTTTATCTCCCTGTAATTTTTTCTGCGTACCGTATGCTACAGCACAAATGAAAAACAAGCTATTCCCTGAATAGCCAGTTAATCTTCTCTCCCTGATCTTTTGCCTTTGATTTAGAATTCAGTCTCTATAAATCAACCAGCAAAATCCTTGAATATGATCTCCTTCTTGGAAATTCCTTAATTTTTCCCAGTTGCACTTGTTCACTCTATCCTTTAACACCATTTGAGTCTTAATTCTCCCTCATTATTTATGTGTAATAAGATGTATGCTATGGTTATTTTGTGCATTTACTTTATTTTTTACTACTAGATCAAAATGTCTTTTAGAGAAGAATGTGTACTTTTACTCATTTTTGCTTTCCCTTCAATGCTTTGATTGTATTATAGCCTCAATAAATATTTGAAGTAGTGGATTAAATGTAACATAGTTTATATTTAATTGAAACAATAAGTGGCAAAATAGACTTTAATTTAAATGCATGTTTAATATCATATAATTTAAATAATGCCATGTCTTGAACTGGAAATGTTCATTTTATTAGTAAAGATGTGAGAACTATTATTGACACCATTATTTTGCCAACCACTACATTATATGTGTTTAAATAAGGTTTTTTACTCCTAAAGGTTATTGGCATATGGAAATTTAGAATGAAATTAAGTTCAGAGAAATGGAAACATATATTCTATGTTATACATCACATTATACATCTATGTAGAATATATGTTTTATGAAGTAGTAAAGTTAAGCTGGAATCTACTTATTTTGGAGAATAGATTACAAAGATGATGCAATGGAGAAAGCACATACATCATAATCAAAGAGAACAGTGTTAGATTCATTGAGTTAGGAGACTGAGTGTAAGTTTTTTACTTTTTTGAATGATAGCTTCTCACGAATAAATGCATAATATCTTGCAAGAGGGGAAAAAACAATATAACATGACAATAAAGATTATTATTATTGTTGTGTGTTATCATTATTATTGTTAATCACACTATTATTCCATTATTGTTACTAATTCCAGTATTCATCACTACCAACATTGCTACCATGTGATACATGTTTTAACACATGTGAGCGTATATATTCAAATGTAAGGTAACATGAAAAATGTTTATCTTTTAAAATAACATTATAAATGCAGAGTGGCATGCCAATTGATATATGTCAAATATGTATTTAGAGCATAATCATAGCCTATTTTTATTTCAAGATTTTTCCTTAATTAATGTATAATATGTGAAATTAGTAACATCATTCCATAAAAGCACTTGGCTTTTTAAAAATATATATAAGATTTTAGGAAAATAGGCAGGTTTTAAAGTCAAATGGATAATACAATAGCATCAGAAATTGAAAGGAAATTAAGTAACAGGTTAAAAAATATAACACAATGCAATGAAATCATCCTTATGAAATTTAAACATTAAACATTATTCATTGTAAGTCAGTTCCTATTAGCTAGATGGTCTTTGGTTTGAAATGCATAATTAGAAAGCCTAAGATAACACATCCTTAGTAGGAAACCCAAAAGTACTATCTATGCTTCTGTATATTATACATTTTCTCTCCATCCCTAACAAACTGCTGTTCTATCCCATAAGGAATATTTGAAGCCATAAATCAAAGTTTACACCAAGAGATAGTGTCAGTTTAAATCCAAACATTTTAAGGTGATTCTTAAAGAATTCACTTATTTATTGTGCTTTGCTTTTTTTTGGGCCTTTAAGGATTTTAGTTAAGATCAAATTGCTTTACTTAAAGTATTACCGAGTTTGACTTCATCTTGCCTTTTCGCCATTTCTTGTCCTTTCTAATCCATAGAGTAAAACCTATTTACTGTTGTTAACTCAAAAATATAGGGAAGTATCCTGCACTGAAACCCTCTTATCCCCACCGTTAAGTATTTTATGTAACTTTGAAAAAGCTCATGGGTCTTATTGTTCTAACTAAAGAAACTATATAGACAAACATTTTTAAAACACATTAAGAATATTGAAGTATTAAATAGAGACAAATATTCAGGAAATTTTTAGATATTAAACTATTTAGAGCACTACATGTGAAACCCAAATTTCAGGTCAGCATATCATTATTTCTTGATGATACTTCAAAATTAAATCAAGAGTAAATATATATTATTAGTAATTATCACCATATGTCATTACATAAAGTCTAGATAAAACCAAAATTTTAAGGGAAAATTAAATTTTAAAATGTCAATGGTGTCTCTAAATATCTTACATTTTCTTCTGAATTTTGTTTTTCTAAAATAAAGGGAAGACATTTTGTTTTGTTTTAAAAATTCAATTTAATGTTGGTTTTGATTTAGCAATAATAAAATGAATAAGGATATTATATACAGGAATATTATAATACCTATTTAACATCATAAAGCATGCAAATATATGATTGTATTTTTGTAGATGTTTATTAGTATAAGATTTGTAACATAAGACCATTACAGTAATCTTGTCATATAAGCAGGGCAGATGTGTAACTATTTTCTAAATGAGAAAACTGGGTCCTATTAAGTAAAATTTGAGTGAGGACTTAAATATATGGCAAAACAGGTAGCTCAGAGCCTAAATGAAGCAAAAATTTCCGAAAGTTTTCAGCATTAATTTCATCCATGGACTCAATATACTATGAGGCCTTTATGTTTCCTACATCTTTATTTTTTTCTATTATATTATGTAGTTTCAGAGGCTGCCCCCTAAGAATAAGGGTGGTTGTAGCTAAGTAATCATATATGTCAATAGATTGAAAACATGAAAAATAAATCTGTGGAAAATTTAAATGTATTTCCTTATGAAGAGATTTTAAAGCATTGAAATTATATGTCACAAATGACAGACATTCTTTGCATCTTTAACTGTTGTTGACATAATCAAGAGATTAACATGAAATAAATAGGTTAACAGCCAGCATTGTTAAAGTTGTTACTGTTGAATGTAAATAAAGTCAATTATCCTGTTGATCTCATTCATCTGTTCTTATGGAACTTCTGAAAGGGTGGACTTCCTGTTGCTAAAGCTTCTTCCCAGTTATGGATTTGGCATATTTTAACAGTGATGTAAGGTACAGATGTACACATTTCTTCTTTGGGGTCATTTTAATTTCTTACTCAGGCTAATTTCTTGTTTAAAAAAAAGTAATGAAAGCCATAACTGTGTTTTTTAGCATCTTTATTTTTTCTATTTCCTATACTTATTCAAATCATATAGTGGAGCAGGACCTCTCAGGGCACACATGGAAAATAATGCCAGCACCATATGCTTGGTGAAATTGAGGAGGTGTTTGGAGGTTGGATGAAACTGGACTGGGGCATAGGTTGCTCAGGGTCCTGGCTACTGCCCCAAGGCTGACTAAAGATAAAAATACCTCAGCATATTTTAACCCATCCAAGGCACGAGTTCAAAATTGTTTGTTGATTTAAAGATACGGGATTTAGAATTTTCCAAATAGAGGTTCACATTGAGGCATCTGTATGATCTTGGATAAATAACTAATCTCTCTGATACTCAGTTTTTACATCTATTTTGTAACTTTATAATTTGCATCAGTGGCTGTTGTGATGATTAGGTCAGCATGTGCATTCCTTAGCAAATTACTTGGCAAGTCTAAAGTCCTCAATTAGTTTGGCTTTACCGCCCCCGCCCCCACCCAGTGCAGATCTGTTTGGAGCAGATTGGGAGATGGCCACTACAGGCGTATTGAGAACTCTTAGTCAAAAATGAGCTAAGTCATGGAAATAGCATATAAAGCACAAAAGGGAAGCAAGCCTGTTTCATCAAGATCCAAATTAAATCTATTTGTTAAGATAAGAACAAGTTACCCACCTCCTTTTCATTCAGGCTCATCTCAATTTGGTTCTAAAGATTCTGCTGTAGGCTTCTGTCAGCATTCACTGTATTTTGGCAACTAAAAATCAAATCTCTTTCCTCTGGCAATAAAGCTTCCCCATTGATCTATCTTTGATACTTTGATAAAGTTGTCCTTGTGTTCTCATACATCTCAATAAAGGAAAGTATTATTTTCTATCATCTATTCAATTTTCATCTCTACCCTAGGTTTATAGTCAACGTTGAGCTTTAATGTTTGTGAATATTTGCTTTGTGAGTTTTATATTTGCAAAGAGAAAGACAAATGCTCAGGGAATGGAGAAGAGGAAGATGTTAGAGATCAATGCAGTGACCTAATTCAGTCCATTCGTTCACAAACAAGATGCTGTGCCTCAAATGGGACAGATTACTTACTGAGATCATACAATTATTGAGTGGCAGAACAAGGTCTGAAACCCAGATATCTCCTCTCAATGGTTAGTGCCGTTTCTCCTATTCCATGCTTGCCTCCTTACTGTAAGTTTTTTCCCAAGGGCAGCTGAGAAAATATAGTTGGCTCTACAAGGCCCGTCATCAAAGGGCGACAAACCTCTGGATTACAGAGCAGTCACAGAGTTGTACATAGTATCTTCTGACAATACGTTCTCTGAATTTACAAAGCAGAGCAGAGGAAAATGCACATTCTCTTCGCATTTATGACATCACATATGAATTAAAAAATTCATAAAACTTCCATTGAGATATATTTGGCATATAACATTGTTTAAAGCCTACAACCTGTTGATTTGATACATTTATGTATTGCAATGTGAGTGCCACCTTAGCCTTAGCTAACACTTCTATCATGTCATATAATTATCATTTCTTTTTTGCGGTAAGAACAATTAAGATCTAGTCTCTTAGCAACTTGAAGTTTATAATAAGAGTATTGTTGAGTGTAACCTCTATGCTATGCATTAGATCTCCAGGACTTATTTATCTGTGAGTTGCAAGTTTGTACCTTTATATAACAGCTCCCTAAATTTTTAAAGTGGTATCAGCAATATGAAAGGGATATACGGTACCTGTTTTTGATGGTAATATCATAGCAATCCAAATAGGAAAAAGAAACAACAGTATATGAAATACCTCTGTGGCGAATATTTATTTGTATCATTCATTTGTCATTTACTGTATGTCACTCACTGTTTTAAAGTGTTTACAAAAATCTCATCCAATCAATAGGAGGTCTTAATACTGCTCTCGTTTTTATGATGAGTAAATGGAGCCAAGATGAAGGGGTAAAGGATAGGCTCTTTATGTTATAAGGATGTAAGAAATAAAGTCAGAATTTGGACCCATGGCTGTCTGACTGCAAGTACAATGTTCCTGTCCCTCTGCGTTTTGTGGCACAAATGTTGAACTATTCAGAAGAAGCCTCGGAGGAGTCATTTTGTAAGCTGCCTTTGATTCTTTTCTAAAATTACATCATCTGTTTTTCCACAACCCTATTTATATATTGAGGCATCTTTCTTTTGCCCTTTAAATGGCCCCTAACATTCTGAATCCTTATTGAATAACCTTTCACAGTGTTTTCAGAGGAGTGACACTACCCAGCTGCTCAGTCTGGACACAAGTTCCACACACAAGTTCTTTTTTTTTTTTTTTTTTTTGTATATACGTATTTTTATTGAAGTATAGTCAGTTTACAGTGTTGTGTCAATTTCTGGTGTACAGTACAATGCTTCAGTCTTACATGAACGTACATATATTAGTTTTCATATTGTCTTCACCATAATTTACTACAAGATATTGAATATACCTCCCTGTGCTATACAGTATAAACTTGTTGTTTATCTATTTTAAATATATTAGTTAGTATCTGCAAATCTCGAACTCTCAATTTATCCCTCCTCTAAATCTCTCTCTCAGTTGATTTTCCTTTGTCCTCTTAATGCCTAGAATGTGGGTCAGTGTAGGCCATTTGTAAACTGAATGCAGAGTCACAAGTTATTTGTCAGCGATCAAGACGGATAAACTTTATGATGCAAATATATCAGAAATATATAAACCATAAAACTGTTGTTCTACACTGAGTGAAACTGTGGTTGAAAGTAGTTTATAATACTTATATTTCTTTTTTAAGTTATGATTTTCTCTCCAATGAGAAAAAGAGAAGTCAAAAAAAATCAGTTGGATCCCCTTAAATATAAAATGCTGGAAAATATACATTAATATGGTAACAACACTTATTTCTTGTTAGTAGGATTTCCAGTGATATTACCTTCTTCTACATTATTTTTCATATATTCTGATTTTCTAAATTGATCATATATTCTTATTAATCATATATTACATTTATAACCAGAAAAAGCAATTTAATACGACTACAACTTTCAGTAAAATTTCCTTCAAAATTGAACTTTTCTTTCTTATCTTCTTCCCCAGCCCCCTTCTGCCTTTTCCTTTTCCCTTTTCTTCTTTTGTGTCTTTTCATGAAAATCTTCACTTTGATCTTGGCTAATGAATAGTTGGAGAGAGACATAATAAAATGCGTGATAGACTCATGTAACCATAAAAAATGTTTTTAAAAAGCATAGCCCTAAAGTCAAAGTAATAATTCCTCCTTGCTACCATACTGGTATGCTGTCAATTAACATTTTCTAATATTGTCCACTCTGAAAATGATAGCAAGGTACGTAAATTACCAAACGAAGAATATCTTTTTCTGAAAGACTCACCACAGCAGAACTGTAATGTGTATTTGGCTTATTTAAAGTGTCTCCAAGCGCCTAGGTAGACATTTTATTTGGAAGTATATTCCAGGGAGATGAAATGCATGAAGTAGAATCACCAGATTAATTATATTGTAAAATATCAAAAGGAAGGAGCTGCTTGTGAGGTGGCATAAAACCAATAAAATTCCAAGCACAATAAGATTATGTGACTAAGTGACAACAGTTTTAAAGTCTTAACAATGGGTGACAAATAGATTTCCTTTCCTGGGACACTTCTATTCAAGCAGGAAAGAAAAAGGATTTCAAGAAATTTGACCAAACAGTAGAAATGATGAAACTATAATGTAAAAGAGAGGAATATATTAAAGGACAGTAAAATTGAGAATAAATCTCTAAAATAAAGTGAATTGTAAGATTTGGATTTATACAGTAAATTAGCCCTGTAGAGTCAGGTCTTTTTGTAATATACTTCAAAAGTAGTACAAATTTTGCTGGAGTGACCAGGTTTGACAAATTAGAGTAAATTAACCCGATAATTATGAGTAATAAATTTTAATGCCTCTATGAAATAAAATGATTGTTAAAGGAAGGTTTTAGGTGAATTTTTTAAAGCTTGCTTCTCTTCCAGTAGTGTATGATTGCCAGAGTGAAATAAGCAAAATTAAAAAAAAAGATAATATGTTTATTCTGTAGGGTTAGTATCTCTTTATTATTATTATTATTATTTTTGGTGTGGGTAATTAGGTTTGTTTATTTTTTAACGGAGGTACTGGGGATTGAACTCAGGAACTTGTACCTGCTAAGCCCACACTCTACCACTGAGCTATGCCCTCCCCTACCAGGTTAGTATTTCTCTTGAGTGGCAAAATGAACCCCCAAAAAATAATTTACAAGGTTTTTCCTTTTTAAGTAGCCCTAAAGTCAAGGGAAAGACTTTCTTTAATGATAACAAGAAGAGTTTTCATATCTAATAGATGATTCAAATTTGAAATTTCCAAAAACATGTTCTTCCACAATGGTAAATGATGCCATTGTGCATCTGGTTCTTAAAAATAGAAACCTGAAAGTGATTCCCAACAGCTTTACCTCCAACACTGCTTTCACTGGATTCATCACCAAGTTCCCCGCAACTAAATTACAAACTCCACCTTCCTCATACAAGGCAGTAACGATACCTGGACCACTGAAGTGATAGCTTCCTAATGTGTCTCACTTCATATATTCCTGTCTTATTCCTATCCATTTTTCACATAAAAAAGTTAAGCCATAGGATATCCCTACTTAAAAAATAAAATCCTTCAGTGTGTTTTCTTAGTACACAGAATAAAATGCAAAACACACTGCAGTGGCACACATGTCCTTGTATGATGTGATGCCATACCTGGGTCAGATCTTCTCAGTCTTGAAAACTGGCCAGTCCCTTTCTGGCCTCAGGCCTCTGGGCCGCACTGTTTCCTCTGTTGCAGAATTTCTCTTTCTTCCAGCCCCCTTCACTCCCACTCGCCATCCATTATCTGACTCCTCAAGTGACCTTTCCCTTTGCACACTTTGGTGTTGCTTAAACATAGCAGTGGTGGATAACTGTGTAAATGGATTATGATTGTCTTAAAAAGAAATGATTTTCTGATACATGCCACCACATGGGTAACTTAGGAAATATTATGCTAAGTAAAGCCCGACAGTAAAGGACAAATAATCATATGATTCCACTTTCACGAGGTACATGGAAACTGAAAGTAGAAAAGTGGTTGCCGAGGTTTTGGGAGGAGAAGGGAAAGGGGATAAGGAGTTAATGTTTCATGGGTACAATTTCATTTTAAGATGATGAAAAAGTTCTGATAGTAGTGACAATTGCACAACAATGTGAATATACTTAATGACACTGAATTGTACACTTGCTAAATGTATATTATGTATATTTTACCACAATTTAAAAACTCTTAAAAAGGCACAGAGACATTTGTTTAATAATTGTCTCTCTCAGCAACCTTTCCACCTTAGAAGAGTTGTCAGTTTTATTAAGTAATTTAAAATTTATAATTGTGTGTCTTCTTTTTTCAGTCAATTAGTAAATTTTTTCCCAGATTAGCCTGTGAGTTCCATGAGAGCAAGGACTTTGGTTTCTGTACTTTCTCAGTTGTGTCTTTTGTTTTTAATTCCCCACTGCCCACTTTGTGCCAAGATCAAGGACTAGCACCGGTAACCACTGAATAAATACCTACTAAATGAATGGATAAAATCTATATCTGTGATACAACACAATATGGTATATTTTTAAATAAACATTTTAATTTGGTATAATTTAGATTTACAAACATTTACCATATATTTCTCACCCAGTTTTCCCTAGTATTCAAGTTTATATTACCATGGAATATCTGTCAAACTAAGAAAAGCAACTTTGGTATATTACTATTAAACTCCAGACTTTATTAGGATTTCACTACCTTTTCCACTAATATCTTTTCTGTTCCAGAATCTAATCCAGGAAGGTGGTACTTTTGACGGTACTGATGCAGAGTGATAATTTTCCGAGTTATCATAGTGGTTTCCTGAAAAATGCTGTAATTTCATGAGGGAAAGAAATATAAATATACATCATATTATAACATGAATACATCTTTCTTCACTGCTGTATTATGACCAGGTTTTTTGTTAATTACACAATGCTATATTCTTTATTTCCTAGATTGGTGTTTGATTATTTATAAACAGAAAAAAAAGATTTCCCTTTAAGCAATTTTCAAAAAGATAAATAAATTCCCTTCTGTGGAATTATAATTTAGTATTTAACCCTTACTTTTTTCTTTATATTTGTAAAATACATTTCTTCTGTGTTCATACTTTTAAGTATCCCTTAAACTCCAAACATATATAAAGCAAGGATATACTTTATTTCAAAGTACTTTTATCCTCTCTTCCATTATGTACAATTTAAGCATTTGCGTCTAGATATCCAAGCACCACATGCTCTGATTCTCTCAGATTGGCAAACACTCACTGGAGCAAACAGGTGCGGAAGAATCAAGCAGCAGCATCTGTAAGCTAATGTCACACAAATCCAAGAACATTTCCAACAGCTGGACACCAGTATAAAAACATCAGAGGATTCAAATGAACTTGATATATGTTAGAGACAAATGTCAATGCCAAGTTTCTTCTTAGGAAACACAAACAGTTCTCTGTACCATTTTCTTCCTTAAACAAGAGAACCAATACCAATAGGCTGTTTTCTATTTATTTGATCAAACGTTTTAATACAAAAAATGATTTTTAAAAGATTTCAGGATTTTTGCCTAAGGAAAAATCAACACCACAATACAGAACTTATGTTAGACTTTGAATTTACTTAAGTATTTGTTGACAAACCAAAATTTTTCACTATTTAAAGAAGCAACATTTTCTAATTTGACAAGAAGGAATTTTATTGTAATCTTAATAGGAAGGATCTGCTGCTTTATTAGCTTTTAAGGATTTAATGCAAAATTACAATGTTAAATCTAAACCTTAAAATTTTAGTTGCCATCTTCTC
The DNA here is from genome assembly GCF_048773025.1 of Camelus bactrianus. Lineage (NCBI taxonomy): Eukaryota > Metazoa > Chordata > Mammalia > Artiodactyla > Camelidae > Camelus > Camelus bactrianus. Next base: position 41,388,874 of record NC_133540.1, read on the forward strand.
TTTAGATAATCTAGATTTATGGATTGATACATTTAAAAGAACACTTTTTTCTTTAAAGAAATTATAATCCATACATTCTGAATGAGATAGTTTTAAATATAACTAAAAATAACTCATTATGCTGTCCAAATTTATATTCCAGGGCATATTTCAAAAGTTCTTTTCTGTTTAATTAAAAAAAAAAAAAAACTACTCTAGAAAAAAATTATAGGTAAAAGCAAGTACTTAGATTTTAAAGAGTTTACAAATGGGGGATAAGTGCATTTAAGTAAAACAATTCTAAAGTATGTTTTAGAATACAAGTGTTTAAAACATATGTTTAAACCTGAAAAACTTACTGCAACTTATTCTAAAGATATAATATCAAAGTAAATATTAAAGAAGGAAATGCTTGGAATGAAAATAAATGTACTTAACATGATACTTTTTAATATTAGCATCTAATGTATTCCACTTGTTCTCCACGTTATTTCAAATTATTACATTCACTTTTAGATTTGAAAGGGATATGTAAGTAACACCAAAGTAGTATTTAAAAGTATGTGTTATGGACAAAGAAATGGATTCAAATTACAACTCCGTTACATATTATTTACATGAATTTTGGCAAGTTTCTTAACTTTTTTGATCCTTTCTTCTGGGATATGGATATATTGATATCTCCCATATGATTATTCTAAGATTTACAATGAAATTATGCACCTGAATATCTTGCGTAGTCTCTGGCCAACAGTAAACCTTCAATATATTTTATTGTGATATTTTCCATATTTGATCTTCACTCTAACAAAGCTATCAAACAAATTGGTTGTTCCTCAACTATGTGCATCCAAGTAAACTTATGTGTGAATTCCTAAAAGGAATAAATGTATCATTAGGAATTTTTAATAATTTTAATATTTAATTTTATGTCCAAAGTAAGATGATAAAAGAGGTCCTCTAAAATAAGATGAATCCTTCATCTATATGCATGACCCAGTCAACTATTTTCACCAAAGATTCAATTGCAAAAAAAAATGCAGTAAAACCTGCCCCAAATGCCTTTAGCTTGATATTGTAACATTATTTCCTTGTCTTAAAGTACATCATTGATATGATTAGCCATATTCAGCTCAATCCTTCCTTTTCTAATAGGCCAAATACATCAATTTACTTTCTGAAGCTGCATAAGGAAATAAATAATTTTTCTCTAGCTCTGTTGTGACAAGCATCAATTTTTTCCAGCCCTCGCAGGGTAAATAAGTTTGCTTAAGTCAATAGGAAAAAGGCTTTTCTACTCAGGGTCCCTTCACCTGACGTCAGGAAGAGTCTGGGAAATAATGTTCTAGTTTCCTTTGTGTTTTTTCTTGGTTGAAAATGTCCTCATCTTATATTTTGTTAAACCTACTGTAGTTTTATATTGTATATAACTTGGAGGCACATAAAGAAAACTGACACACTGTAGTTTAAAGTAATGAAGAATAAGTGTCTCCTGTTTTCAATATTGACTATAAGTATTTTTACACTGTGTCATTTTCCCTCATGTTACAATATAAAATAATCCCCAGATTTCTACAGTACATATAAATTTGATCTATTTATTTTAAAATTATAAATTGACACTGAGTCAGAAATTAAATACGGTAACATAAAATACTAAGGGATTACTTAGTGGAGCTCATCCTTAGAAGGACCAGTGTGATTCTGGAATTTTGCCAGATCGCTTTTCACATACATCCTGTTACATCAGAGTCACTTTTTTTTTTTTAATCTATTCTGTAAGTCAGTTTGTCAAAAATATCAGGTGATGTTCCTGGATATGCTTCTGTGCATGCTTTAGTAATGCAGTAATTGCAGTTTTATTTCTTTAAATGTTTTTAACTGCTAGATATAATAACAGAAAGTATTTTAATGCCATATTCTTTTCTTTGAGTTTGCGTATTAGGTCAATACTGAAAAGACAATGCACTTTAGTATTGATTAATATCAATTAATTAACTAATACTTGACAATTAATTAATAAGTCACAATTAATTTATTTGAGTGGTCAAATCTTCTTTGAACCACGGTTCAGATGCCAACATGTTTCTTCATTAAAATCCTTGGTCTGAGCTTGGGCTACCCCTAGGATATTTGGAATCATTTATAATCCATGACCTTTATGATGGAAGAGCCAAGAAAACAACACACACATACAGTTCCTATGAAAGAGTATTTAACTTTCTTTCATTAGCAAAATTAAACAATTGGCACCTGTATCATCATCCTATGATATTAGGAGCTAAACTTATGTAACAGCTCTTGTATTTTTCTGTTCGCTCTTTGTAATCCGTAAGACCCTAGGATGAATGTCCTTTTAACATACAAGAGTGAATTTCTATATGTACAGTGTCTGAAGCTGTCTATTAACAATCTACACATACTATTGCTTTTATTGCATAAAACATAATGGCCTATGTATTTAAGTATTTCTTAATTATAGTAGTAACAAAATCAACATCCTTCATAACTGTATGAATTAATTCCCAAATTTTTAAAAAATTTCCTCCTAAATGTGACATAGACATGCATTTGTTTTATGGGTATGATAGTATTAATCTTTTGCAAATGATTCCAAAATTTTAGCCAGACCTTTTTTTCACAATAAACTAAAATAAGCTGTATTTTATTCCTATCAGTAAACTGATTTAATGTTGTAAATGTAATTTTTCATTAACCAGCGCTTACAATATTCATCAGGTTATTCAACAACACATACATTATTTACTCTATGAATGTGGGAATAGCATAGCCTAATATGAAGGATATATTAAAAAGACAAAAGTGACTGCTTTATCCTAGAATCATTATAGATACTACTCAATATTCTTCAGTGTTTGTATGTAAATAATTAAGAGAAATGGCTTTTCTAACAAGAATACAAGTCAGTGACAGACATGAAATCATCAAACAAAAGTAAAACTTGATTCAGCACACTTTATTTCCTGAGTGAAGATACATTCTGCACAAATTTTTAAAAATGAACTTTAAATTTAAAAAGTGCGTTTTAAAATTCTGAATTAAAGAAAATACTCCTTTATATACAAACCCCTTAATTCTATTACTTATTTCTATTGCTTTGATCTCAGAGGTGACAGAATATTTTATTATTTTATTCTGTTGATATCTTTTTATGTGAATGATCCTAATTTGACTTCAAAATGTCATGTTTGGGTTTATTAAGAAAGAGTTATGTGATACCAGACAGAGTAATAGATGTGAACCTCTTATTCTATTTTGGAAAGTGTTAACTTGGAGTACAGACCATTGCTTTCCAAAATTGTTGTGTTTTATTCTGTTTAGAACACATAAGCAGAAAATGTATGCTTGATATTTAGAAAATGAAAGCTAAAGGTTATAGGATGTAGACTTCTATTTAATTTCATATTTTAAAGATTTTCTTGTAAACTGATTTAGCTCTTAGGTCTAGAAGAAGTTTTGTAGGTTGTCTTTGAGTTTTCTAACATTCCCATGATAAAATACATGTGATTTTAAACTATAAAAAAAGCAACACAAGTGTGTTTCCATATTTTTGTAATTTCCTCTGCAAACCAAAAAATCCACAGTCGATCTCAATCCCATTATTCTGCCCTTTTTTTTAATAACATGGCTACTTATGGCATAATTTTTAAGAATTTAGGCTAGTGGGTCTTGAAGTTCTGGATTGGGACATTGCTTTACTTAATATTTTGATCATGCCTAACTACACAGGGCAACTGTCAAGTAAGTTTCATAATAGCCAGAAGAAATGCCTCTAATCCAATTGGTCATAGGGCAGCTATCACCAAAACCAATTTCTTTATAATTAAAAGGTGCTCCCAGGCACTGTAAAAACTTGGAAGTTGCCCATGGATTTTGGGGGAAGAAGGAGGATTTTTTTTCATAGACAGCAACCACATTGAAGCAATTTCTGAAACACACTGATAAGCTTTGCTTTTGAATTTACATTAAAGAGCTCAATAGTTGGTACCTGTGAGAACAGCTCACACTTCTAAACTGACTCATGTCCTGTAGAGATTAAGGACAGAGGCCTCTAGAAGATTAGCATGTCACTTGGTTTAAGTGACACACAATCCATTTTATTGACATGGACTCCATCCTGCAAAACAAGCACTTTTTGACTGAAACATAATGAAAATTCGGTGTGCCTTTATAGACCAGCATACAATACATTTCTACACATTAGTGCTAGCTAATGGAGGTAGTGTCTGTAAATGAAACCAGCAGTGCTCATTATGGATGGTGTGTAGGCATTTGCCTCAGAATACTAATTCAGTGGAACATACCCAAGGAGCTTTACATTATTTTTTAATTTTGCCCAAGTCTAGCTATGGTCCAAAGTTATTAAGCTGTATTCATTGAATTCAGCAGGCTATTACTTTGCATTGTTACAATTCCTATTGCATCTCGGCATTCAATTGTGAAGCCAAACAAGCTTTGATTTGATTTCTAATTGTTTGTTTTCAGCAGCTTCAACCTGGGCTTGTTGCTTCTGTGTGGAGCTGAAAGAACATCAGTGGGTAGGTAAAGAGTTCTCTCGTTTTATACTTTTAATGCCATTCCAACACAAAGTGTGGTCTGGAGTCCACCTCTGTTAGGACAGAGCTGATAACAGAGATGTGAAACATTACTGAATTTAAACGTTGAAGAGCTGACAGTTTATAACATTTCTGCCAGCTACCTGGACTTCATTATTGTGAGGAAATAAGCCTGTGTTAACACCTTGGAAAATCATTCTACCAAGGTTTCTCTTATGTTTTTGATCTATAACATAAGAACACTGCATGTTCTGAGGTTGAAACAGAACAGAAGCTGGCCCACCATAGCATTTTAGGAAGATTTCATTAGAGACAACATATTACACAGCATGAAAACCATCATTTCCACAAACTGTATCCACTGTTTTTTAAAATTTGGAAATACATTTATAGAGACGGAGGGTAAGGAAAATACAACATGTTGTACCACACTTTATGCTAATCACTTTGAGTTAAATCACTTTAACTTAAAGTAAAACTTAAATTACAATAACCCATATTATTAAAACTGGGTCAAACACCTGAATTATGATAGAAAGGTCCTTTTTTAAATACCTATTATTTTTTACAATACAATAATTATTTTCTTTGGTTATTTTCCATATTGAAACATATGTTTTGTTTGTTCTATTTTTGTTGGTATCTTCCTTCACTTCATTTATCATATCAAACATGGAAGTTAATCCTTAAGGCTACTGAGCACCTGAATACTTAAAAGCAATTACCACTAGTTATTGCTTCTCGTTTAGTTTCAGGTATTAGGACTAAAATTGGTCAGCAGAACAACTAAATCTAGACAGATGAGAACAAACTAGTTCACTTGAAATAAGCCCTTTGAGTATGAAGATCTTTCAATTTAATCCTTCAGTAATAAACTTTGGAGAGCATGGATGGCTACCTTTCTTGATCTTCTTGGGATTTACTCAGAGTTAGCTCTGGACTGTTATTTGATGGAGCCCACAGTTTCTGTGGAATTTGTCCCATGAGACTCATGGTCATTTGTGGATGTTCAGGTTCACTAGCACAGTGCAGTCAGAGGGAATATCACCAGACCACAGAGGAATCTTGAGTTTTGCCAGAAGCTTTATCTGTTACAGGACAAACTTCACACCTTTGAGACTCAGTTTCTCTCTCTCTGCAGTTAACTGGCTTTGTTATATAACACTTTCTGGTAATAAAATTTCATCATTTACCCTAACTTCCTATCTCAAATGCAATCAGAGGTATATTGAGTAAATTAATAAGGATCAATTCTTTGGCTCTCAGGATGAGCACCCTTTAAGTTATCTAAGCAGTTCACTCCAACAAGTTCATCAATCATGAGTTATTCAGTTGGTAGAATGTAAGACCACAGAGTGCAACAAACTCAGGCATTTTTAGGTATACTTTTAGAGAATGTTTCCTCATCTTTTGGAAGAAAGATGTATAATATAGCAAAAAGAGCACACGTAGAGACTTTGGAGAGGTTGTTTAAACTCTCTAAGCTCCAGTTTCCCACCTGCAATAAATTGGATGCACACATAGCCATACTATCATAGGGAGTTGTAAGGATTCAATAATATAACATGTTCAAAGTTTGGTTCACAGCAGAACTCAATTTGTTTATTTTCTCATCTATTTTGTTACTGTTTCTGTTCAAATGTTTTCTTTAAATTAATGAAGAATTTGGGAAAATAGTCTGGGACTCACAAGTTGGAGTGTTGGTCTTACTTTAGAATGTGAAAGTAGGATTTCTGAGGAAAGGATCAGGAATTGTGAGTTTTCTCCTCTCATGGCCAGCAATTATTCATGGATACTATTTGTTGTATTTGGGAAAAAATTCTGATCCTGTGATGTATTCCTGATACCATCATCCCTGATTGTCTTCTTCCCACCCAAAAGAAAATTATTCCAAGCATTCACAGGATTTTGCCAAAAAATTAGACAGTAAAGTAAAGAGAACAAGGATGGTGAAATAGGATGATTACAGACTTTTGTCATTGTTCTATTAAGTGATGTAATAGTCTGCACTTGTTAAAAACTGAAATTATAAATCCTGATACAAGTGCATGTCCAGGATACATATTTGAGGCAAATCCTTGCAAAATGATTTTATTTGCACTGAAAATGTATGCAACACTCTTTCATAATACATCGGTACAGGAATAAACTCTGGATAATGATAGGTGGTAGAAAGAAAGAAGTTGAAGAGGAAAACATTTACTTTTGCCCTAATATCCTTGTAGATAAATGTTAGAATTTTAATAGTATTACTTTTATAATTACAACAAAGTAGAGAAAACTTTATCAAAGGAAGTAATTTTTCTTAACCTTTTTGTTTGTTCCTTTGGGTAGAGGTGCACTTTTAAAGTGGTTGGAAGTAGAATGTGGATTTGGCCCCTGATAATTTCTCCTCCACCCAAGATCTGGGTGTCAGCAATGAGGGGAAATTGCTATATGAGACAAGAGAAGTAATTTTGATCTTTACTCTTACAACAGAGCATAAACTCAAGGAAGAGAAATAGCAGAATCTGTGGAAACTCAGTAAGATAGAAAAAAGGCATTGGGAATTTAGAGGGATGGTAAAAAGCCTCACAAACTGGAATAGTCAACAGATAAATTGAGAAAAATATGTTTGAATTGCTACAATACAAACCCTTCTCTGTCACCCTTAAATTTGCATTTAAATCTAAGCTGCTCATGGTCTGAGGACTATATCATCTCTCTCTCCACATCTCTATGTATCAGCTGACACCAGTGAAAGGACCAAATTTTTTTCTCTGAGATGACATACCACAAAATAAAAACAGCATGTGATTACAAGATCTGAGGGCAGAGCGTACAACAGGAGTATGATTCTCTGTAAATTCAAAGACGTCCAAGGAAGTCAGTGAAATTCTCCAAAACGGGCAGTTTTAGGCACATCTATATAGGTTTCACACAGTAGAAAGGACACATCTGTTGTATTAGTTGCATTAAAAAACTAATAAAGTTTAAGATTCCTTATTTTTAAAGATTGGAGAAATTTTGGATATAATTGCCATGAAAATGAAAAACAAGCTGAACAATGGTAAAATAAATAGATCTATTAAAAAGCAGTAAATCATCTAGTTCAGGATCAAAAGGTGAACAAACTTTCCTCCTGGGCAAAGAAAAAATCAAAGTGAGGCTTAGAGAGCATGGTAAAAAGAATGAAATAAGAGTGCAAACTAGCCAGTGTAGATTTTGGTACAAGGGGGATATTTGGAGTTTCTGTTGGCCTTTTGGTTCCAAAGTTTTGGTAACTTGATTTCCTCTTGTGTTTTGCATGAGAGGCAGCTTTAGCTTTTGAGAAAAAATTGTGGCTCTGCCTAAATACATTTCAATCCAAAATCATAGATGAGAGGAAAACAGTGTTTTAAGTTTCTGTAAATGTTTCTTTACCTACAGGGTGCTTTCTTTAGGAAAAAAATGAGTAAGCTTAGTTAACTAATATCTAAGGATAACATGTTGTTCTTAGAAGGACCAGATATATAACACCATCTTTCATATCTGAACTCAGATACAATTGAGAGAGAGAGAGACTAAGGAGTTGAATAGATGGAGATCAAAACAGGACCTTTATTGCTGACAAAGTTAGGTCTTTAGAATGTGACTTAATTTGAGGGCCAAATAGACTCAATGTGAAATCCCAGTCTTTACCTTGGGATATTGTACAAATGAACATGTTTAGATTGAAAGCATCTGCATACTTCCCCAGGGACACCGCATTACCCAGTATGGGTTGTTGACTTTCCAGTAGTTAAGGAGTTAGGATAGCTTGGTTCTACCCAATTGAGATACAAGGGTCAATGGTTGTGATCCAAAGATCGGGTAAGAAGCCAGAGGATTACCCTAGAATATTGGCATTTAAAGAAGAAAATGAATAACCTATGGGTAAATGTGAGAATTTTCAAGTGGTTCCTAGATACAGGATAGTTTTAAGGAAATATATTTTAATTCTTAATTCTTACCTTACATACCTTCTCTGTTTTAAAACTGATCTCCTTGAGAATGCTATTTTCAAAACATGCCTTCTTCATCTTACAGAAGAAAAGCACAACATGCTTGCATCCAAATTTCACTAAAAGACATTGTTTAGGATCTGAAAATATCCATGGTGCCACACAAATGACAGTCACTGAGAAGGTAACATATTGAAGAACACTTTCAGGAGTTATAACCAAAATGGAAATGACAAGCCATGGTGTTTACATGTCTTCTATTTTACAAAACCAATCAAAACATTTTCCAAAGTGCCCATAGCAACCTTTCCTTCAACCAGCAGTGTATAAGAATTTCTATTGTTAAACGTTCTTGCCAGCCAATATGGTGAGTGTGCAGTGTTAGCTCATTGCACTTTTAATTTGTATTTTTTCTGATAATAACCAATAAAATCAGACATTTTTCCACCTGGGCCATTTGAATTTCTATTTTCAGTAAAATGCTCTGCCAGGTCTTCTGCCCACTTTTCTATTGGAACACATATATTTTTCTTACTTGTTTTGAATGCTCTTTATATTTTCTAAATCTAAACTCATGATAGCTAAATGTGTTTCAGATATCTTTTTATATTCAGAGACTTTGATGTTCCACTTAATTTTTATGAGTCTTTTGATGAAGAAAAGTACTTTAATTTATCAGTTTTAGCCATTAAGCCATCTGAAATTAATTTTGGTAAAAGTACAGTAACATAATTTTTAAAACCTGTGTAAATAATTAATCCATCAATATTTAGTGCATAGTCCATCTGATCCATTGATTTGCAGTGACAGCTCTGTTATAGCCATCTTCCATATGTGGGTCTGTTCCTTAGATCTTTATTCTGTTCCCCTATTTTATTTCCCTTTCTTTGTACCATTTCCACATAATCTTAAACATCTATAGCTTTTTAATAAGTTGCTACATTTGGAACTAGAATAGTTTGTTCCTCTTTCTCTCCTTTTAAGAAATCCTTTGTTGTCCTTGGTCTTTTGTTCTTCCAAATTAATTTTGGAATAAAGTTGTCAAGTATAACACACAATGTTGTGATTATAATTAGGACCATATTAAATCTATACCTCAATTTAGAGATAACCATCTTTATAATAGGATTTTTTACCTATATGATATACACTTTATTCAATCCATTCTAAGTGTCTTTCAATAAAATAGTTTTATTTTCTTTGAAAGATCTTTACAGTACTTTTGTTAGACTTATTTATAATTTCTTTTATTTGGGATACTGCTCTAAATGACACCTTTTAGATCATATATTCTAATTGTTTCTTGTTGGTATATAAAATTCATTCAATTTTATTATATTAACCTTGTGTGTGGCAACTACAATACTGACATTCATACAAACCACTGATCTTACTCCATTTTCCCCAGTTTTACATGTACTGGTGTGTTTGCATGTGTGTCTTTTTAGTTCTGTGTAATTTTATTACACCTGCAGGCTTTTGTATCCACCACTACAGTTAAGATGTGGAACAATTTCATCACCATGATGATGCTTCCTGTTACTTATTTATAACTACATTCACCTACCTCCCACTATTCCTTCCCCCAACCCCTCACAATTACAAATATCTTCTCCATTTCCATAATTTAACATTCTGAGGAAGTTATATAAATAAAATTGTACAGAATGTGACCTTTTAATATTGGCTTTTTTTTCACACAACATAATTCTCTGGAGGTTCTTGAAAGATTTTACATCATGTTTCAATAGTTTGTTCCTTTTTATGGCTGGGTAGCATTCCATGGTATGGATGTACTACATTGTGTTGTGTTAAGTCTGGTCCAGAATAAAGCTACAGTGAACATCTGTGCATAGGTTTTGTGTGAACAGAAATTTCTGTTCCTCTGGGATAAATGCTCAAGAGTAAATGTGCTGTATATGATAACTGCATGTTTAGTTTTATTTTTTAAAAGCGAAAACAGTCAAATTGTTTTTCAGAGGCCCTACCATTTTATATTCCCACCAACAATATATGAATGACCCTCTTTCTGTCTGGGTAACTTGCAGTAATTGCTCTTAAACGTTAGCTCTGGGAAAAGTTAACCATCATAAATGACTACCCTGAAAGTTTTATGCTGTAAAAAGGCCCAAGTTCATGGGAAAGTCTTGGAAGAAAGACATCATGTGTAAAGAGAAAGAAGCATCAGAGTGCCAGGGCTGTGAGTCAGGAAGACTCAGGTGCCATGCTAATTCCATGTGGGTCAGAGATAAACACGCAGTCAAGCCCTTCTTGAATTCCTGACTCAAGAAATTATGGACACAATAAAATGAAAATATTAAGGCATTAAATTTTTGGAGTAATTTGATGCAAATGGGAGACAGTTCAGGAAAATTATGTAAAATTGCAATAAATATTCATTATAATTACTTACAAGGGTTAATCCTTGTGTTAGTATCCTTGGTTTTACTAAAGCAGTCTTACATATGAAAAGTATTTAAGTGCCAAATATGGGGGAAGGCATATCATAGTGGTAGAGCACATGCTCAGCATGCACAAGGTCGTAGGTTTAATCCCCAGTACCTCCACTGAAATAAACAAACAAACCTAATAAGCCCCCCTGAAAAAAAAGGAAAAAACTAAATGCCAAATCTAAAAGTGGAAAAATGACATGAACACACAATTAAGTCAAGAAACACAATCACAGCCATAAATATAATGAATTACAGGGATTCATCATTAATAAAAATTTAAAGTTGAAAAAATAATAGATGCCATTTTTGTCCCATGATATTGACAATCATTTAAATGCACTCACCATTTGTAAGGATAAAAAAGAAATGATGCACGTATATATGTATAATATGTATGCATATTCAAAGACACACATTTATATTGAAATTAGTTTGTAATTAATTTTTTGCAGTTGGGTGTTTATTCCTTTTTATTTTATTTTTCTCTAAACATTTCAATATAAATAAAGCATAAATGCAGAAAAATATGTAATATTTTGTGAATTCTAGATTCCACACTTATAATAATTAAATCATATATTTTGACATCTAAATGCAAATTTTGTTTATTATAATTTCTAAATGTTAATTTTAAGCCATCAGCAATATTAATTACCAGTATGATAAATTAGTAAATGTTTGAGATTCTTAGGCTGATATTATAAATGAGTTGAATAATATTTTAAGGGAAAAAAATAAATGCTATGAAAATTTATTAGGGTTTTTGAAATATGTAGAATTTCTTCTCATTTTGGCACCATAAGAGAATAAATATTCTTGAAAAAAATGTTGTAACCCTTTTTCCTGGTAGTTACAATAATTAATTACCTAGAAAGTATAGTTTTCCATTTAATTCTGAAAAGTCTAAAAGAGTTCATCCTCCTTCCTGTCTTCCCACAGAGAATTCTGCATATTAGTCTCCTTAGATTCTTTAATGTAGCATTTCCTGTTCCCTCCTTTATATGTAGGTACAAATAAAATGTAGTACACTTAACATTTACAAAAATATTTTTGTAACCATTACATATTTTCCTTTACGCTAATTTTTTGAATTAAAAAAGTTTCTGTAGATATGTGTCATTTAACACTGCCTTTATACATTCCTTCTGTGACCATAAGAGTAAACTAAAGAATTAGCACAGAGAAAACACTGTTACCTCTTCAAGTTTTGGGGTTTCTTTTCCTCCACCATAAACATTTGTTATGGATTCTCTTTCTTTCCTTTCCTCTGTTCGTCTCTTTTCCTGTCCCTCCCCCATTCTTATCCACATGGTATTTCATGTTCATAATACCCAATATGTGAAAAGGGTAAAGGATTTTATTTCTTTACATAGCCTTTAAATTCCTTATTAATTATTGCTTATTTTTCCACTATAAAACAAAACAATCCCTCCACCAGAAATGAAACAAACAAAATTATGTTATATTTGGTAATATTAGTTGAATATGCTTTTTCTCCTTTTTTCTCTCTTTTATTCTTTCATGTTGGAAATATTTATTGTGTACATAGATAAGGCATTAAAATAAGCATTGGCTGTATGATGTTGAAGAATAGGAAAATAATTTCATGCCCCAAGGTGAGCTTATATTCCCATAGAAAGAACTGGCTTTAAATAAATATTTACCTACGTAAGAGTAATAATAAATCAGATCAGTGAAAAACTGATCTCTGTCAGTTGAAGGATTCCTAGTGTCCATAAGGTAGAAGCAAGCCAGAAGCTTAAGAGAAATTACCTGTGTTTCAGACTAAACCCTGAGACATTTCTCTATTTTTTTCTTAATGAACATATAACATGATATCCTGTACAATGTCCTCAATAAGTACCTAAAATAAGTTCACTGCCCTCAGACATGTTAACTTAATCCAGAAACTTCTTTTAGTTTTAAATCATCTAAGGAAAGTATGGGTTCTTTAATAAACACAATTCTGACATGAAAAGCTTTCCATGACATTGGGTGAAAGTGTTTCAAGTTTTACTCATTAATTATAACATATGATATTAATATATTACACAGCCAAGTGAGGCATACAGCCAACAGTGTGAAGCCTATATGTACAAAAAATAGTACCTAACCAGCATATAGGTATGTAAATCAAACTACTGTGTATTTGTGTCTTTTATGTTGTTTGGATTCATTTAAAGGCAGTGTTTTTCAGATAAGAAAAATCCACAGTAGTATTTACCACACTAAAAAAAAAAAAAAAAAATCAGTGGATTCTCAATATATGAGTTGTGAGTTTTTACTAGTCATGTGGCAATTTAAAAAAACAACAAATCAGTACTTCAAAATGAATAGTTTCCCCTTTGAAAGTGTATATTCTGTTGCTTTACTTAATTCTATTGCTGTTGTCATCACTATAACTCTTTAGAAACACTAATTTTAAATCCCCTTAGCTAATATTTATCTAGTATTTAAAATGTCCAGACAGTGTCCTAAATGCTGCAGTAATATAAATCCATTCAATTTATAAGAGAAGCCTATGATTTAGGTGCTACTATTATCCACACTTTACAGAAGCAGAGGCCAGGTACACAAAGGATGCACACCTTGGTAAAGGTCTTCTGGCTGCTAAGTGGCAGAGCTGGGATTTGCTCCATGGTGTTCAGCTCCAGCTTCTGGACATTTAATTATGATGCTATTATGTTTTTTTATACAAACCTAGGGCACATTTTAAATATATTATCATTGGTGACAACTTTTTTTTGAGGATTCTTTTGCTACTTGGAAAGAGCCAACTGTAATTTAAAATTACATCTGGTGTAAAACATGGATATTTGTGCTTAGTCATTTAAAAACTCAATTTTGAGGAATGAGATGACTTTTTATATAGCCTGTAAACAGCTCTTACAACAATCCTAAAAGAAGCAAAGTCCAAAATAGTATTTAAGGATGACCATTATACATAAAATTATTTTATAGCGTCACAAAGAAACTATTGCTAAAGTTAAAACTCTCACATGTAGTTTAAGTTCACTCTTTGTAGGCACTGTGCTAGATAGGAGTATACAACATTTTTCGTTTTAAAGGTTTAATTGTTTAATAAATTACTTGTATATATCTTACTAAAAACATTTCCTTGGCAAATTTTACTGTGAGAAAAATACATAACTTGAAAATCTTTACATAATTCAGCATACAAAAAAAGTAATATGAATTAATGTTCCATATTTAAACATTACCATAATAAAAGCATTTTTACATACCTAACCAAGTCAGTCTTTGTAAAAGTTATCCCTGAATATAAGAAATAAAGAATAGTAGGATCGTTTCAGTTAAGATTCTTTCTATAATTATCAAAAATGATACGCTCAAATACAGTAATTTAGGATATTATAATAAAAGATGATTTCCAAAAGTTTAGACAAGGTTAAAAGAAAGCAAAAAGGCTTGAAAGCTATGTAGGAAATCCTCATCATCCCCAGGCCCTGTACAGTAAGGGAAGGTAAGAATTGCCTGAAATAATTAAGAGATCTGTAGTTGTAACTATAAGAGAAGGCCATTTAGCAAGAGCTGCAGCCTGGAATGCAGTCTCTGCTAACTTAAGGTCTGGATGGAGATGCTGAGCTGGGAAACTAAATAACTTAATGCCTCTCTCTCCTCCCACCTTTATTTCCTGTTGGTGTTTTCCATTGGTTAAACTCAAGTCCATGAAGTCAGAGAGTAAGGGAGTCCTGTTGATGCATAGAGATTCACATACTAGAACAGAGACCAAAGGGTAGACACTTGGCACAATAGGTCCTTGAAGCTGGGTTACATGTAAACTTTTTCTATGATGAGAATGGACTGCCTCAGAGTTGCATTCAACCCATGTTCTGTCATGGGATTGGAATGTTAAGTATGATGCTGTACTCATTCCTGTGAGAGAGAATTATTTCCATGTTACCCTTATAGAACAGCATGAAAAAGCAGTTCATATTTTTCCCTCTGATTCTTTCCCTTTAATTCTCCCTTGAATCTACTCCAGTCAGAAATTTCTCGTACTCCTCCACTGAGATTGGTGCTGTCTAGGTTCACAGTATCCTCCACATTCCTAAATCCAGTATCGATCGTTCAGTATTTGACCCCACTGATCACTCAGGTTTGCTTGCAGGGCACCAGTTCATGCCACACCCTTTTCATCTAAGTTGTAAAAAACTATAGGCATAGAGTTGTTCATCGTATTTGCCTGTCATCCTTTTATTGTCTACAGAATCTGTAGTAGTAGTATCTCTTTCACTCTTGATACTGGCATTGTGTCCTATCTCTTTATTTCAGTCTAATGAGTTTCATCTTATTTTTCAAAATTATTTTCAAAAAAGGAGTAAGTTTTGGTTTCACTGATTTATTTTCTATTGTTTTGCTGTTTTCAATTTCATTGATTTCTGCTCTTATCTACATTATTTTCTATCTCGCTTTTAGCCTAAAATGGGGGAAATTTTTTGCCTTAAGGGGGAAACTTACCCCAGAGATCAGCAAACTATGCCCAAATCTGGACTGTTGTGCTTTTTGTGAAAAAAATATTATTGGACCTTAGACACATACTTATTTATTTATGTATTGTCTATATCTGCTTTTGTAACTTATGGATTGTGTAATTCTTTTTAAAGAATTATTGTAATTATTTTTGTTTTATTAAACAATTAACTTGGTTAGACTCCATCTCTGAACTCTGCTGTAGTTGGCAATAGATTAATTCTTTACTCAGTTCTTTTAGCTTCCAGTTGATGGTTTTATTCAAGGCCCACTGGGGTCTTCCCAATGTATGTTTAGTGGCCATGCCAATATAGGACAATTTTTAATGTAGATTTATGGGTTTAATCCCTTTGAGTCTCCCTCTCTAAAGGATTCTCCCTCTGTCTTCCCACCTGATCTTCCAGCTCTGAAATCCGCCTTCTGACATCTCTGTTTTTGTGTGGCCTGAACTATGTGCAGAGTGGGGAGTACTTTCTAGCAGAGAGCTGTAAACTCAAAATACCATCCATGCATTTTCTGTCCTTCAAGAATAAAACCCTTTTAGCTCTTCCTACCATGTCATCATTCTCCATGCTTTCAAATACTTTAAAGAATAATTTTGTTCACACTTTATAATTACCTGTGGGAGGGTTAGTTCAATCAGGATACCCTGCCATGACCAGAAGGGAGAATTACTTCCCCTACAGGTTTTTCTGCTCACTTTTGATATTCTCTACGGAAGATAGTATAAATTATGCACATGTTATTCCATCTTCAAAGAAATATGTGGTGCTCAGTCCAGAGCAATATTGTCCAACCTTAATTTACTGTGGGGCCCCACCTTCAGAGATCATAATTCAGAAGATTTCAAAAATACCTCTGCTAGACTGATTAATAGACCTAAAACCCAACTGATTTGTGCAGAAGTCCAACAGTGTCTGAATTACTGGAAACTTAAAATAAGAACATAATCTTAATAAAAATGTCCTCTTTTCCCCCCTCAGTAATCCCACCATGAACTGTTTTCCTGAGAGAAAGGCTCATGATCCCAAATCCATAATAACTCTATGTGTCTTAGTAATGGGATGAAGGTGAAAGTAGGAGAGAAGCATGACATTCCAAACTTTAAGAAATAATTAATATAATTATATATTCAACTTCTGTAAATATATCCATATTGTGTTATCACTTACCTAGTTGAGTTCAGGTAAATGTTATTTTTTTAAACCTCTAAATTTTTTTTAATACAAAGAGATCTTAAATTATGTCAAGATATCAAAAGGCACAGACCAGGAAGTCTCAATCCTAGTAATGTTTCTAATCATTTAAAATATCCTGAATGGTAATTCTTTTAACTTCCATTATATAGATGTTAAAACTGTGGATCAGAGAATTTCAGTAATTAGCCCAAATTACACAGATATTAAGGGACAACACCAAATTTAAACTCATCTTTGTTATTCCTAAGGCCTTGTTATTTCCAGTATACTATATTAATTTTTCCTAAAAAGAACAAAATGTTGCCATTTGTAGCAATAAGGATAAACTTCGAGGGCATTATTCTATGTGAAATAGAGAAAGACACATACTTTATATTACATACATGGAATCTAAAAGCCACCACAACCTAGTGAATTAAAAAAAAAAAAAAAGCAGACTCACAGATAGAACAAACTAGTGGTTACCAGTGGGGAGGGGCAGAGGAAAAATACAGGGATGGGGAAGTGGAAGGTACAAACTGTTGGGTATAAGATAGGCTCAAGGTTGTATTGTACAACACAGGGGATATAGCCAATATTTTGTAATAACTGTAAAGGGAAAGTAACCTTTAAAAATTGTATAAAAATACAATGATATCACAAAAATAAAAATGAAAAATTAGGAAAAAATTAACTGTATTAATGCAAATGACAATGAATAAATAAATAAATACAATATTCTGAATGGTAATTCTTTTATCTTCCATTATACAAATGTTAAAACTGTGGGTCAAAGAATTTGAATAATTAACCCAAGATTACACAGATATGAAGGAACAGTACTGTGATTAAACTCATTTTTTATTTCCTAAGGACTTGTTATTCCCAACCTACTACTATACTAATTTTTACTATCTTCATTCCTACACCTGATTTTACTTTTTTTTATATTTTTCATATTTGGAGTCATAAACCTGGGGACAATTATTGAACTCTCCTCTCTCTTTCTTTCCAATCAAATTCCAAATCCTACATTACTTTGCCCTTGAAATTTCCCAGACTCCTATTTATCCCCAGACTCACTATCATCCTTCATATGGAGTATTAAAATAGCCTGGGATACCTGTCTTTCCATCTTACAGTTTTCTTAGCATGATCTCCTTAAAAAAACACAGAACAACTGAATCATTTTTTTCTCTCCTAATTAACTATTTGACTCATTCCCTATTTATACATGATAATGTCCAAAGTCATTGAAATGGCATTAAATTTCCTTCAAAATCTGCTTTCTCTCTTCTTCTACATTCTCTTTTTTCTTTTCTTCATGACCCCTTCTTCCCACTAGCCACTCTAAGTTTCTGACTGTTCTGAAACAGGCAGGTGTTCTCCCTACCACATGCCTCAGTTCAGATTGTTCAAAAAACTGCAGTGTTTTTTTCTCTTTTCACAGCCATTGATCTAATCCTATTTCAGCACTTGCCTAAACTCCATTTATTTTCTGTGATTTTTTTCCCTGATTTTTTCAGACATTAATAATGGGAATAATTATACCTTGAGAATTTCTACTTATGTTGCTTCTAATTTCCATGTTGAGTGACTGTCCTGAGATTTACATTACTAGCCTTTCTCCATTCACTGATTAACTTCTACTAAAAAGAGGAGAGTAACTTAACTGAGGAGTGAATTTAGTAGGAATAAAGTGGACATACTTAGACACCTTTCTTCTTTTTTTTGTGAGCTACCTGTCTATAGGAAGCAAGCATTCTGCTCTGTTCCTTCTGTCATCAAACCTGGATTTGGGACTGCTCACTCAACACACAGCAAAGCTAATCTACTGATACCGGGTTATGGTGAAGGAAGGTACAGCATTTATTGCCGGGTGCCAACCTTGTGCTCAAAAGACCCGAATTCCCCAATGGTTTTCATGGAACAGTTTTAAAGGCAGCGTGAGGAAGGAGGATATAGGATGCATGATCAGCTTGTTCTCAATTTTTGATTGGTTGGTATCAAGTTGGAGTTTCAAACATCATCAATATTCTGGTTTCAATGCGTCTGAAGTCTATGTACCTGTGATCAGTAGTTTCCATCTGGTGGGGTCGGCTTCCTGTAAAACAATTCAGGAATGTCTGTCAGACATTTATATCTTTCAAGGAATTGGGAATTCAGAGATTCTGGAATATGGCTGATTTATGGTCTAAATTTTTATCGGTTTCTCTTCCCAACAGTTATTTTTTGTTTCTACATCTTCACATTTCCTAACTGTTAACTCTTGAGCCTGCCTTTTGAGACTCAGGGAAGGCCTGGGAGACTTACTTCAAAGGACAGTGACACAGGCACTTCTCTATGGCTTCACATCCTGCTGTAACTTTTGTAAGAAAAATCCCCAAGTAGGAAGAACTGCAGATATGCAGCCCTACCTATGATATATGTAAAAAACAGAAGCCTCAATTCAATAGAGTAGAGAGACCAGAAGGGGGAGCACTCATGCCCTGCAAGGATAGCAGAGCCCAACAGGAAGAGGAAGAATGAATCCTCTTCTTTCCTGGCAAGGACTTAGTCAATGAAAAGCCATGGGCTTTTTGTTTACCATCCCTCCCAACTTCCTTTTCCCCTCTATAAAGTGTTCTCCTTCCCTTGCCGTATAGGGACTTGAATGTGGCTCACCATGGTTGCAAGCCTCAAATTGCAATTCTCTGCTCATCCCAAATGAAGTCATCTTTGTTGGGGAAATATATGGCAGTCTGAGTGTTTTAACTCAAATATGGATGTTAAGACTGTTTCATTCTGGAAATCAGTATTAGGGAGCAATTGGCTCACAAGAGAAGCCACAATCTCCAGCAGCAGCTTTACTACTAACAGAGCTGTCACTTCCTTCTCCATCTGCTTCCTTCTGTCCCCTTTTAATTGGAGAAGGTGTGTGAAGTCTTGGATTGTTTAAAATAATCCAGTAGCCACTAGTACCTCCTACTGCTTTGGCCTTGTACATTATTTTATTTAATCTCCAAAACAGTTCCAAGTGGTAGATATTATTATTAATATTCTCACGTTAGATATAACAAAACTGAGGGTTAGAAATGCTAAGCAATTGCTCAAAATTTCTTACCAAGTTAGTGGTAGATGGAGGGTTGAATTCAGATATGGCTCTGTGAGTACTACACTTCTACAGTATTCTGTTCCTAATTTACTTCTTCCTTTGTGCTTCTGGGAAAAAAATTCGTATTTGCATACTAGTACAGATTTTGCTTATTTTCCAAATTGTCTCATAATTTTATTCTTAGTCACAGTACAGTGAGTTTGAGGGAATATATCAAATCCTGGGAAATATAGAGTAGTGTTCAAGTGAATTCAGCTCTGGAATCAAACTGCAACCTGTTTTATATTACTTCTAGTTGTGTGACCTTGGACAAGTCACTTAACTAAACCTTAGTTTCCATGTGTGTAAAGGAACAGGCACCTAAAACAGTGTTTGACATAAAGTAAAAAGCAATAGATAAAAGTTAATCACCACTGGTACAGGGTCTGCTGTGTGTAGGTATGATATATGACTGTTGAGTGTATAAATGAGTTAATCGGATGACCATAGGATGTCAAAAAGTGTTTTGTTCACATATTTACTAAGTTATACCACATATTCTATTGAGCACCCTTAATTCAATGCAGAAACATGCAATAAAATACATTTGTTCCAAAAACTTTTTTTAAAAATAAATTAGGACCTCCTTTTTTGTTTTTCAGTCTCAACTGATAAGATAAACAAGAAATTCAGTCTTGACACATATTTTCATAATGTTTCATCATCTCAAATTATATTATTTGCTTTTATTCTCTGTTTTATTCACTATCACTCATACCATAGACTCTAAACTTAGCATTCAGTACATTGGTATTATTTACAAAATTTAAACATCACTCAAACATAACAGACAGTCAAATGTTGAAGCCTGGAAAACATTCCTAGAGTGATTTCTAAAGTGCTTTGAACACTGACATTATTACCATAGACCAGAGAAAAATTTCTCAAGTCACATATTAAGGGAGAAAATATTTAGGTAGTGTATAATTCTTAAATGTTTCTGAAGAATGCAATAAAAATTTATTTACTTACATTATGCCTATTATGAAGAATTCCATAGGAAACTAAATTCAATCTGAAAACAAATGGATTTTCATAAAAACAGGGGAATTTGTTTAACTTTACAATTTCTGTTCATTTTAGACATACTTTCCTCTCTTTTTGTTTCTTTTCCTTTTGCATTTGATAAAGCAAAGATAACTAATCTCAAGTTAATACCAAGTTTCACTTGTGTCTTACTTCTGTACCACCCATGTTACCTTGCTCAGTCTAGTCTAAAACAGATAACAGGCTCTAAAATTGGCACACCTCCTTTTAACCTAGTCCCCTCTATGTTTATCTTTATTAAATATGAATGTTCAGTGACTTTTGCTTGGAATAAGAAAATGAACATCTATACATTTGAAAAGTCCTGTGTTTTCCAAACTTCATCCATTAAGCACAAACCTCAAAAAAGGAAACAAATGTGAATGTCCTTTGACATATTATCTTCAATTGCCGGAAGGAAATCTACTGGAAGTAAATCTACCAGAAGGAATTGATTTTGAAATATCATCACTTTGTGAAGTGATTTGGACCTTTCCTGGCACTCTCTTTCAGATACTCCATAAGTCATTGTCATACACAATGATAGTGTATTTATGTTTCTGCCATGTGACCTGTGGCATGATATCAGCTAAAAAGTTTGCAGTAGATCAGACAGACTGAGGGTGACAGTTCTATCCAGGGCAACCACTACTGTGCAAACCCCTGTGTAAAGTTTCCATTTAGCAAATGTAAATAGCAAATGTTTCCTCTTGTTCTCCTTTTAATCACTACCATACTATTCATAGATGACTCAAGTCCTCACCATGTGCTAAGTGCTGAGCTAAATGCTTAATTTATTATTATTAAATTGTTTTGCCCATGGAAAAGAATTAATGCATATATTAAGAGAAAATATAGAGCTAATTTTCCTTAGACTAAACAATTTCCTTTTATTTTGTTTATTTTCAAACTTACAAGGAAAATGCAAGAATGGTATAAGGAGCTCCCAGTTACCTTCACCCAGACTCACTAATTCTCACCCTTTCAATATTAATTTTGTCTTTGTCTCTATGAATTTATACACATACACAAATGTATATACACATATTATTTTTTCTGAACTATTTGGGATTGAGTTGGGGATAGTGTGCACCTTTACTTCTCATTACTTCATATGTATTTTCTAATAATAAGCATATTCTTATATATAAGATACAACTATGAAAGCCCCCAAATTTAAAGTTGATACATTGTTATTATCTAATCTGTGGTACATATACTCAAAGTATCCCCCCATCCGCCAACACATTACTAATTAATTATAGTGGGGAAAGAATAATTAGACAGTGGAGACACCTGACATGTATCATACTAGATAAGTGATTAAAATTAACATCATTAATATTACAACAATT
Source organism: Camelus bactrianus (assembly GCF_048773025.1). Classification (NCBI taxonomy): domain Eukaryota; kingdom Metazoa; phylum Chordata; class Mammalia; order Artiodactyla; family Camelidae; genus Camelus; species Camelus bactrianus. The sequence continues at coordinate 41,411,031 of NC_133540.1, forward strand.
TGTGCACAGATCTGACATTTTGTGCTTCCTGAAATGATGATGTAATACAATTTCTTGGAAATACTGCCAGAAGTGCAATCTGAATCTAAACATGAGAATACATCAAACAAATTTCAATTGAAAGGCATTCTGCTTAGTAATTTACTATATCTGTCAAACATGTCAAAGTTGAGAAGCAAAAATAGGTGACAAATTGTTTCAAATTAAATACTTCCTTTTAATTAAGTGGTAATTCTTACAAGTGCAAATATGATACTTCAAATTTTTCCCTTATTTGTATTATTGACTGCCTCTTCCTCTTACTTTTATGTTTTGGCACACTTTGTAATTTTTGTTTTTTAAATAGTTATTTTTATTATTTTAAGTACAATTCTTATACATTCATGTCTTTATTTATATAAATGTTAGAGCATATTGACCCTCAAAGATAAGAAGAGAACACTTGGATAGTTAATTGTCCTTTCTCTCTGTGTGTCAATTGTATTATTTTGTTTTTACTTTTTAAGTTTAGGTCACAATATTTAGATTATTTTCTCTAGTTATTACTAAGTTTTTCAGGATTTTTCTATATGTTACTTCTAAAAGTTAAACATTGATAAATAGCAGTTATAGTAGTATGATCATATAAACATTATCCATTATAAAAACTAATTAATGTAATTGGATCAACTACCATCTGCTTTCTTCTGGGAATTTCTCCAAAGTTTTTTGCATTTTCTTATTTTTCTGTTTTGTAGTTTTATTCATTTTTTTACTTTTTTCTTCTTTATATATTTTCTGTGACTTCAATGTGACTTTTTAGGAATATAGAAGTTATATGTAATGAGTCTGCTGGTTTGAAGGAGGATCTTTCATTTTATATACATTATGTTATTCAGTTTTCTCAAAAACTCAATGATTTAACTGTAAAAAAAAGCAGAAACTTAGACTGTGATATTATTTAATATCTCTTATTTTGCCTTTATAATTCCATTACCTTCTTCAATTATACCTTGCCTCATAATCATAAAAGAGAATGATAATGTAGTTAGAAATGTATTTATTGAACATGTTTCGTAAGCCCTGCCAAAATTATAGCAGTCAAATACCTACAAAATATCTAAAATGCCAAGGAATTTGTTGCTGAATCCCTGACATTGGGTCTGATGTTTCTAATGAAATCTACAGACTTTTGTCACCTTATTTTTCCTTCACTAATATAGACATGGAGTGTTTCTTCCCTTAACTTATATCCATCAATTCATAAAGTACTTAGATTTTCTAATGAAAAAGAGAGCCAGAGAGTGAGAAAGTCAAAGAGTCACAGAGCAATGGAGGAGGAGAGTAATAGAAAGCAGGGTGAGTAGACAGACAGGTGGATAAATAGTCATTAGGCATGGTTCTGTGTGTCCAGAGGTTGACTAAGCTGTTAAACTTTATGGGTTTAACGTGAGAACTGGTGGCCTTTTCCAAGAGCCTGGTAGAGATCTGTTGGGATTATGACTGAATTAACGTCACACAGAGATGGAGACCTTATCTTTTGAGGGTGATGGGTGTTTTCACTTGTCAGTGGGACATTGCACCTTGTTTGAAGCATGAAGTCGTTGTCAGATGGAGGTATGAATATGCTCACGAGGGTGTGTGTGGACACTGGATAGCAGGGGGTGGCCTATGGCGGTTATTATGCACGGTCTCCATTTTCCTGGGTAACAGTGGAGCACTGACTTTCTGGTAGATTTCACCAGTATAAGCCTTTCAGAAAATGGAAGCAAAACAAAGGAAGAAGAGCCTTTCTTCCTCCCACTGCTTCTCAGTGTGGTCCCTGCAGTAGCAATCAGTATTCAGTCCTGAAGTCAGTTTTTCACTCCCAGGATCATCATGTCCTCTCAGTTTTGAATGGGGTTCAAAGAATTACATTTAAACTAATAAAGAATAAAGATAACCATACAAAGAAACAAGAATAATAAAATGTGCCCAATTTAAAAAGTGTAAGAAGGAGACAGTCAATAGTCCACTGATAAAATAAAAGGAAAAACTGAAGTATCATATTTACATTTATAAGAATTACCACTTAGCCAACACTTGGATGACACCATGTCCTCAGAAGTCTGAGCCTCAGCACCACAGAGACTGTTCTACAGAGAATTATTACTGCACATCTGTAAAATTATTCAAAAGACATATTTAGTGATGATTTTTTTTCATACTCTGAAAGTTTTGGGTTTGTTTTTTTTTTTCAAACATTAGTAACACAGTAACACTATTTCCTTGGAAACTAACTTTTTTAGAGTAGTTTGGCTCCAAGTAAGTCATTCAACTTAGTTCAAAGACTTTAAACTAATTACTCAAAAATGGAAGGTTGCATGGAGACAAATACTTCAGTTAAATATCGAATTGAATTGGTATTAAATTTGTAGAAAGAGTGGCTTAAACGTTGATCTTCATTCTGGGGCATCTCTCAGATTCACATGTTATTGAGGTATTTCTATGGAAGATAAGTGGAAAAATAAGTCCACAGAGTTATGTTTCTGAAACTCTGGTTTAGAATCTTCTAGTAACAAAGGAAATTTATAACAAACTTCTTATAAAACAAAAATTTCTAGCTTCTTTATCTGCTGTAATTCTCTATCAACTGTATTACGATCAGGATTTTTATGTAATGAGGGTAAGTTATTTTACCTGGTTTTGTGATATTCAAATTAATGTATTTTATTCTGTTCCTCTTTCTGGGAAAATACTGCTAAATAAAATCTTAAGTGAAAAAATCACTAAAACCACTTTAAAAATTGAAAATAATTATACTACTTGTTGAGTAATAGATTGATACTATTTGCATACTAAAATAAGTATTTTCTACACCTCCCCCAAAATCCATCCATGCTGCTGAGTATATCAACTATAGGCACCTATAAAATGATCAATTCTAGAGAAAAATGTTTTAACAATAAGTACATAAGCAGTTTTGCAGAGTAAATTTGATTGAATTATAAAGTACTAGTTTTGTTGCATAAAGAATAAAAAGCTCAAATGAAAGTTCAGCTTTTTAAAACTGGAAACATACTTCATTTCACAAAAGATGTGATGTGGTTTACAAAATCACATAAAACATTTTGAAAAGATAACATTAAAATACAAAGGAGTCTAAATGAAGGAAAATTTTTTTTTAAAAGTCAATAAAACTAATAAAGTTAGCACGTAGGAATTCATGATATATGGTCCCTTATGGTTTGCTAGTGATAGGCCAATCACTTGATTGAACTTTACGATTCTTTGAGCTTTTCCTTCTTTTTAGTATATTCTGAGGATATCATCTCCAGACTCCAGTTAATCTGGAAAGCATGTTACCTGAAACAGCTGTCCCACTACTATACAACTTGATTGCCAGCTTCAATTCTTATACTCTGACAGTTACCTTAGCATAAAAGGAACGGAACCAATCATGATTTGGTGTTTTAGAAGCATTTCTACATTTTAAGCTAGCAGAGAATAAATGTTAGTATGTATGTAAATATTTGAAGTGAAAATTGTAAGGATATCCTATTTTCTTGTTTGCCTTTTTTCTCTTTGGATACAAAAAAAAAAAAAATCCAAGGAACAAGTGGGTACAATTTTGAAAATAATCATACTTGACTATCACTCAGAACATATTGCTTTTTATCCCCTCCCTCAATCCAACAAATCAAAATGGCATCTTCAGAACACATTTTTTAACTTTTAATAGTAAAAAATTACTCTCTCAATGTTATATTTCTCATTCAATTAATGAATATTAAGTTTTAAAACTTGCTTTCTTAATATTCAGGATGGAGCAAAGTTAATGAAGGGTTAAGATTCAGATATGTAAAGTCAGTATTATATGACTATTTTAAATGGGTGCAAAATTGATCCCCCTTCTCCTCTTAGCTTTCTCACAAAATAAAAATGAATACCAGGTGGACTCTTCAACAAAACATAGTTATTAACACACCATATAAAAGCACAATAGCACTAAAAGTATAAGAGTTGCCTGTATATGAACCTTGGAGAATACAGTTTGGATTCCACATAAAAATGAATCTTTCTTCTATTTACCCCCTCAAACACCCACCCACCAAATCCAATGAGTCTAAATTATAGAATTCTCTTGTTACAAAACTTGGGTCTGAGTAGCAGACATTTACCCGAAAGGCTGCATAGAGGATTGTAGCAGCTAATAAATGTAGCAGAGCAGAGAACACCAGAGAGGGAAAGAGACCTGGCTGGGCCTGTCAGAATCCTAGCCAACTTCACAGAGTCAGATGCAGAGGATTTCTGGTAGCCCTGGAGGGTAAGAAACAGTCCAGGCTCTTTCTGCTATTTATATAAATTACAAATCCATTTGCAATAACATGAATGGACCTAGAGAGTATTATGCTTAGTGAAATACATCAGACAGAGAAGGACAAATATTCTTTATCATTTATGTGTGGAATCTAAAAAAATAAAACGAATGTATATAAGAAAACAAACAGACTCACAGATATAGAAAACAAACTAGTGGTTGCCAGTGGGAAGAGGAAAGGAGGGAGGGCCAAGATAGGAGTATGGAATTAAGAGACACAAACTACTATATATGAAATAAATAAGCAAGGATATTTTGTACAACACAGGGAAATATAACCATTTTAGGCAATAACTTTAAATGGAGTATAACCCATAAAAATACCGAATACTATGTTGTACACCTGAAACTAATACATTATTGTATATTAATTACACTTCAATTAAAAAAAATTACTCTCCGTAGGTATACATACAGCATGGCGTATTTGTCAGTGGAGGACAGTTTTTCACCGATTTCATAGTCAGATCAAAAAACAAATTTCTTCTGTATAGCACAGGGAACTGTACTCCATGTCTTGTAACAACTTTTAATGAAAAAGAATATGAAAATGAATATGTGTATATATATATATATACACATGACTGAGACATTATGCTGTACACCAGAAATTGACACATTGTAAATGACTTTACTTCAATAAAAAAATAAATAAATAAAATAAAGTAAGATAAGATAAAATAAAATAAAATAAAATAAAATAGTGGAAACAAGCTGCTGAAAAAAAAAAAAAAAAGAATATTTCCTTCCATGAGAAGGATTAAGGGAGTATGGGGAGGAGGAATGGAGAATATCCTGGCTGATATAGACCCTCCTGAGGAATGTACTTTAGGTCCTTTGATGTCTAAAATAATGAAAGACTGAGGCGATAACGATTCCCCACCCCTACCCTCACACACAACAGCATGATGTTTTAATCAACTAAGTATATTGTGCTTATTGGAATGTAGAAAATTATATTTTTAAAACCCTTTCAATGCTATAAATATGTCACATTCAAAGCATTTGGGGAAAATACTTTAAAAACACATTTAACTTTTACTTATTTAAAGTAGGATCTAAGAATTTTAAAAATGTCATTCAACATAAAAAATAAGATTTCACTTGGATACTTAGTAGAGGCACTAAAATATCATGCTACAACAAAAATTATTTATTTTTAGTAGGCATATTCCAAATCAGAATGTCCAATTTTTTAAGTAATGTTGACAAAACATTCTATCTTCGAATTTATTTTGTAGTTACCCATGAAGTTAGATAACATACAGATGGGACGTCACATGCGACAAGAAAAGCTTGGCATCGTGGGGTCTGGATTCCTGTCCTAATTCTGAAAAAAACTGCCTCAGCTCTGATGTTAGGCATATAAACATGGGTTCAGCTTTTATTGCCATTATCATTTTGTTTTAAATTAAAAAATAATACATTGAAGGTAATTCTAAGGTCATTTCTAGTTTCAATACTTGGGTAGACATGTGTGTCTCGATCATTTTTATTATTGAAAATGGTACTTGATAATAGTTACTTGTTCATGTCTAACTTTTTCTGAGAATATAGAAAGGTATAAAGTTAAATTTTAAAAAAATCTCATTTTCTTTCTAAGAACTCCAGTACATACTAGCTCTCCCCCTGCTTAGTATCACAATGAAGATATGGTCAGCAATGCACTTTTTTTCACTTAATAACAAAATGTGTATTTTTCCTTATCTATTATATGGGTGTATCATGATGCATTCAAACATCCTTTCAGTTATTTCCAATTATTTGATATTATAAGTTAAGCAGAAATGAACATTCTTATAATATAGTCTTTTGCTAAATTTTGGTGTTACTTTAAATAAAATTTATAGTCCAACCATTAATGTATATAATGGGTGCAGGATTGGTCCCCCATTGAACTGCTTGGTTGCCATACTCTTACCACTACTGCACAAGATCAGATTTCAAAGCTCTGCAAATATTACGAGGAGAAATGAAATCTCGTTGTAGTCTGTTCTTTACTTTTTATGGGGAAAAATTTTAAACAAATATAAAGGTGGTAATAAAATAGTACAATGAACATCCAAACACCTACCACTTAAATTCAAGAATCACTTTGCCTTATTTTTTATTTTGAATCATTTGAAAGCTTGTTACAAACATGTAACTTCACCCATAAATACTTCAATATGTGCTTCTTTTAATAATCAGGACAATTACTTATCTGATCATAATAAACTACAAAAGAAAATGAACAAACATTTCATAATATCATCAATATCAAACCTATATTCAAAATCTCAGTTGTTTCCAAAATAATGTTTTATAGCTGTTTAATTCTAATGAGGATCAGATCAAGATGCACGTAATGTATTCAGACATATGACTCCTTTGTTAATGTAGAAAAGTCCTCTTACCTTTTTTTGTTTGTTTTTTAAGTAACATTAACTCTTTGAAAATACCAGGCCAATTTTCTTATAAAAATACTTAATACTGGATTTATTTAAGTGTTTCTTTGTGGTGTCATTTTGTGTTCCTCTAAATGTTTATTCCTGTAAACAATGTTAAACCTCAAAGCTTGATTGGATAAGGTTAAACATGCTGTGTCTGAATATTTCACAGGCAATGCTCTCCCTTCATTTTGCAGCACGACAGGAGAACCCTGTTGGTTGCCCCACTACCGTGTTATGATTAATCACACTAACCTCCAGACCTCCCTAACATAAAGGTCCCATGTTCTACCTGAACTTTAGTAAGCAATGTGTGTGGTCTTACTTTGGTAGTGAGCCAATGTTTCCCCAAAACTTCACCTGATCACATTAGTGTTTATTGCTGATCTTTCCCTGAATCTGTCAAAGGCATGTATTCTTCTCTATTTATTAGCAGGCATTTTTCTGTAAAGGAGTTTTTCCCCATCAATGAAGATAATGTAAAGTTTATCCTAAAAGGCAGAAATGTTCTTGATATTTTTTTCTTTAATTTCTAAGTTTCAGAAAAATTTTATTGTAATAATCTCTACTGGTTGCAAGTGAGTTACACTGGTTTTCATTTGTTCATTTATATATTGTGGGAGATTTCACTACTGTTCACCAAAGTTACTAGTTCTCCCTGATGGAGGAATGTATTTTCACACCCTGGAACTCATATAGGGCTACATTACTTAGTTTGGCAAAAGAAGTATGAACAATGGGCTATATTTTCTCTCTGTTGAAGTAATTGGCAATGTTGTTATCAACTTGACAGGAGAATAAAGACAATATAAGACAGATGATTTTCATTGGCTATTTTGGGTAGTTTATTAATGGAGAATAATCTGGCCTATCCTGACTGATACAAATACAGACTCATGGATTTTATTTTTTTTCAATTTTACTTTTAATCTCATTTAATATATATTTATTGATTATCTGGTCATATTTCTTAAACTATACACAAGTGAGTTTAAACATATTTTCTATTAGAGGTCAACAAAGAGGTCAGCAAAGATACTGGGATAGGAATTGCAGATAGTCTATTAAATGCTACTGAAAAACTGAGGAAAAGTAAAAGTGTAAGGTGATCACAGAATTTGCATAGTGGAAGTATAAAGACCTTGAAAAAAGCAGTTTTGTTGTAGTGAAACATTTTGAGGAGAGAACTGAGAGAATGAAAGTGAAGACTGGTACAGACAACCGTTTTTTGTGCATTTTTTCTATAAAGTTTAGAACAGATGGGGTAGCTAGAGAGAGCCTCATCAATGGAGAGTTTTTTAGTTTGGAAAGTCAAGTAATGTTTCTGACACTATTAGTGAAGCCATTTGCCAGGTATGTAAAATTTGTCTTCAGGTTTTGATTTGGATTTTCTTGCCTTGATAGATGAGTAAAAGACAGCATGCATCATTAATTTGTGAAGTGCAATTACCGTGGTAGGACAACAAAAATAAAAACCTTGCAAATGTCAAAAAGAACTAATTATAAGAAAGTTTAAATTAATTGGTAGGTCATCTCTGATATCTTATAAACTAGAAACTTTTGAGCTGATATTAATTAAAACCTCTGTTTGTGATGGAAAACCATAGAGAAAGGAACCGATGTGAAACAGACCCTGCTTCTCCCATCATATGCAGGAGAAAGGATTATCGAGTTGATTGAACTGTAGTCACATAATGTGGCCATAGCTGATGACGTAATGCATTTTGCTTTTCAGAGATACTCTGAAATCTAACTCCATTCCGTCTGGTATTAGATTAGGTTCTGGAGATTTGGAGTGATCAAGCATAGCCACACTACTCTGGGCATGAATATTGTCTTGGCAATTTGTCCCAGGCACATCTACCCTGAGGAAGAATGCCTAAACCCTGAAGAAATTCTTTTGTGAAAGCAAGAGAGGGGAATGGACTTTACGTTACAATTTGATCTTCTTTCTTTCCCCAAAGTCCCCAGTAAGAGACCTGTTTTCTATCTTCATATCCTGGTTTGAATGACAGGCATATCGAAGTATTTGTGTTTCTTTGTATTCATATATGGTGGGCTTACACATAATATTAACTTCTCTATTTAAAAAAAGAGCCCTGATGTGGTTCAAGATAAAGATGGTTCTCTTTTTTACTGGCTGTATGATTCTAATACACAATATTATGCTCAGCAACTTAAGTTTTCCAGGAAACTTCTGGCCACATAGGAGCATTTTTCAGTGATTATTAGAATAATCAATGTTAGATGAACATAGACAAAACCCAATGTCTGACAAAACCCAAATTCTTACCATTTTCGTGAAACATTGGGGAAGAAGGAAAGATTTTATTCTTTGAGATGGATATTGAGCTGAAAATCTTCTAGGACTGAAAGGATGAATAATGGTACTCTATTCCTTCCCAACCAACTCTGTCTTTCTCAGACACTCAGTTTTTCCATCTCCTTGGTGTCCCAGGAGTTGTAGCTTCAATGAAATCTCCATAGATCACCCCTTCCCTCAAGGTCCCTCATTTCAACTTTAAAGTACTATTGTTTTCTTCACCCACTTTTCTCCTTCTCCCTCTCCCTCTTCCTCTTTTTTCCCCCATGAAATCCAAGTCCTTGCTCACTAATTAGGAGAGTAACAGGGCAAAGAGACTTATCTTAATGAAATTATCCTAGTGTTAATTTTTAGTAAAGAATCCCCAGTTTTTCTGCTATTCTCACATGGCTGTCATCCTTGGACACCTGTTCCTACCCACCGATTTGCAATACATTAGCCAATTAAAACTATATCCTTACTTATTTTGATTGATTAATACTTTTTATCAGACCGGCTGAATACAAACTTTTTGCATTAGTAACTTAGCTGTTCATTTAGTCAACAATATTTCTTAGATATTTTACTTTACCAAGATCACTCAACTAAGCACTGGGTGTGATTACAATAGATGAGAGAAATAGAAGTATCTACTAACATTTGGAAATGGGTGGTTAAGTACTAATAATGAAGAAATATACATTAATGTTTTATTGGAACTCATTTATTTAGATATTTATGTATCTGTTTCCCTCTCTCCACTAAGCTGCCTGTACCCATAGGTGAGAACTGTATCTAGCATAATTTCTTTCCCAGAATTTAATACAGTGCTTGGCAAATACCAAACAAATATTTGTTGAAAGCATATCTCAGTTGATTACTACTGGTTTACATGTGTATTTAAAAAAATCACATAAAATAGCACATCCTCAAATACAGAAGGATTTGACATTCAGATACACTTGAGTATTTCCTATATTTTTAACTCTCTCCAATATAAAAATGTGCATACAAACTTATAGCTAAATATAACACATAAACAACCATGTATAAAAATATATGCATATACATTTGTAAACAGTTTTACTATTCTAAACACAGAGTCTATACTTGAGAGAAGAATTATACTAATTGCCCTTGCAAAAATCAAGAAGAATATTTACTCAAGTAATCTGAAGATATTTAAATACAGGTTCTGAGAATTACAGATATTGACATTCCTCTCTGGTGTATCTAAAAGTGAAGAAAACAGTGAAGATAGATTTTTGCTGCCATATTTAAGTTTAATGATAGTTATTAATGCTATTGCTTTTATCAGTCTTTGAAAGAAAATATTCCTATGAATATGTATATATATAGTTTATCTTTACTGAAAAATCTATAAACATAGAAAGAAATATCATGGAATTAACAACAAACAACAATATGTACTGATTACCTAACAGTCTTTTAAAAATATATTTCTATTGAAAATATTCAGAACCTCCAATAGAAATGAAACATTCCTGTGTATAGTTTAAACTTTTATATATTTTAAGCACTGATTCTAATTTTTCATGTTATGCCTCCATAAAATTATAAGCTACAGCATAAATAATAAAGTAGGAATCAATCTAAAATCATTTATTCCAGCCTCACGTAAAAGAATTCTCCTTGTTGTATTTCTGCTATATGTTTATACAGCTTCTGCTTGAATACTTAAACTTGTTACCACAAGAAAATCAATTTTCATTTTTAAACTCCCCTAATTTTTAATAAGTTCTTCAAATTATTCTTAAGTGACTCTCATGTAACTATTACCAGTCCTGTCCTTTAACAACGAGATTGAGTTAAAACTCAGTTTTTTAAAAACAAATGTAAGATTCTCCATGAATCTCCTATTTTCCAAGCTAAGATAGCATGTTCCTCCACATTTGTCTTATGATGAGCACTATTTTTAGCTTGTTCTACTCTCACTGATAAATAAGTCATGAAGCTTATTTAATATTTGTAAGAAAAATAAAAAAATAATTTCATCACTATATAATGCTAAAAAAGGGCAAATATCAACTATAATAATTGGACTGTGTTTTCCAAAATATTGCTTTTTATAACATCTGTGAGTTTCATGCGAGCCACATGAATTGTTATTGCAGGAAACACTTAATATCACTTAGACAAGACATTAAAATTAATGGTTTATAGACAGGAGAAAGAAAGGTAATGTTAAGATTATTAGCAAAAGAGAAATATGATAGGAACCCCTAGAGAATTTCTCTTTGGGTGTTAGATTACTGAAGGGGTTTTATGTCTTCACCACAAATGGGACTGGTAGCATGCAAGATGAGTGAGTCTATGATCAAGAAATGCATTTTTGTGTGTGTGTATGAAGTGAGTAGAAGTAAGCACCATTCAAAATACTTTAATGGCCATAAAAGGATTAAAGTATCTATTAAACCAAAGTACCTACTAGTAATCAATAAAGGAAGAGAAAATAAATGTGGTTTACTAGAGAAAAAGTAGAGGTTGAAATGATTTTAAAGACAAATTATATAAGTGAAAGAATAGATGGAGAGCTGTTAAAACGTTTTAAAATGCACATAACAAAAAATTCAATAAAAATTCAAGTTCAGTAGAAAGTTGTCACAGCTTAGAATGTCTGTCAACAGAAATTGTATATCTTAATTCTTCTAGCTACCCAGTGTTCCTGCACTGTAAGTGGGCCTGAACATCTGCCCTGGCCTAATTTACATTTTCTACGTAGAGTAGAGATAAGGGTAATGTTAGTAAGATTGAAACTAAGGGAGTAGTGAGCAAAGTATGTTGGGCTAGAGGAGAGTGAGGTAGGCAGAGGGTGGAGGGTGTAGAGAGGACTCCGAGTGTCTCCCGGGCATGGGAAAGCCTTCAGTGGCTCACCAGTGTACAGAGGGAGACCCAAGTCAAGTAATAGAGGGCAGAGGATTAAGGCACCATTTAGAGGGTAGTAGGGCAAATAGATGGGTAAATAAGTGGGTGTCTGCCTCAAAGCCTGTTGACTAATACTGGCTAAAATATAAAGGAGAGCTGCAAGAGAGAACCAAGGATAGAGTGGACTGTCACTCCACTACCTGTCCAGAAACAGCCTTCAGAAATGAACGGCTGACTTACCAATGAAGTCAAGACTAGAATTGACCGTAGAGTCAGGTTATCAAGATTTGTATTCCTAGGACCCCAGGCAAGTAATTTAAACTCTCTGTGCCTCATTGTCGTCATTTTTAAATGGAGCTCACAAGTATCTACCATGTACCATTTTATAAGAAATGGGATAATTCATGTAACATGCTTATGGTAGAGCATGGCTCAGTATTTGTTGGCTTTCATTATTATGTCAGATAACTTTGCATTCATACATGTGTAACAATTTCCCTTTCACAAATGGAAAATAATCAACCCCAGAAAAATTCATAAAGATAATTAGCCTATTTTCTCAGGTTGACCTAATAGAATACCTGGTATGTTTATTGTATTTCTGGAATACAGTCCACCCCCACCCCCATCATTCTTTCCTCACATTCTTTATCCTCTTGAATAATCTCTGAAGTTTTTCTGCGTAGTGGCCATGTTGTGGTTCATGTAAAATTAGCCTATATCTAAAAATCTCTCATCACTAGAAAAAAAAATTTTTTTTGTAATCATGTATGGTGCCAGATGGTAACTAGATTTATTGTGATGCTCATCTCTTGGTTTATACATACAAATATCTAATCATTATATTGTACACTGAAACAAATAAAATGTTAAGAAGTCAATTATACCTCAATATAAATAAATAAATGAACAAATAAATAAAACCAGCTTGGACTCCAGGTAAAAATAAAATAAAAAATAAAATAAAATGAGCTCATATCTCCTTTGGGAACAGAACAGCTGGAGAGGATTTCAGCTGTGTCAGTGTGAAAATTCCAGAGGGTCAAGGAGATCCCTGAGAGCTTTATTAGCTCAGAGTCCCTGTCCATCAAAGTGGCACATCTTCCCAGAATCCCCCGAAACCTCATCCATGGCCTGTTGATACATTTGTCTCCAATGTCTCCTTGACACATTGTCTATTAGGAACTCACACAGTATAGTCTTGCAAATTGTTTAATTAGTTAGCTGAGGGGAAGAAGAGATGTGGTAACAAGATATAAGGAAAGGGTAAATTAAGAAACACCGGGAATAAAGGCACAGAGAATGAAGACAGGATGTTCTAAATGGGTACTGGATTGAGTCAACAAGTAGGAATACAAATTAGAGCAATGATGGAAACTGAAAATTTCTTAAAGCTTTGTTTTTATTGGCTTTTGAAGCCAAAATGCCTGCTAAGGTAGATTAGTTATTGTTTTAAAAAATTAGCAATGCACAGTATAAAAGATTATAGTCAACAATACTGTTTTATAAACTTTATAAATGTGTAAACGTTTCATATCAACATGTTGTACACATTAAATTCACATAAGGTTATATGTTAGTTAGATCTTGTTACTGAACCCAGGTTTGGCTACTCACCACACAACAGGCCAGTAAGTCAAGAGACAAGATGTTGTAGCAAGGAAAGCAACTTTATTCGAGAAAGCTGGCTAACTGAGGAGATTGTAGACTAGTGTCCTTAAGAACCATCTTCACATCTCAGTGCAGGCAAAAGGCTTTTAAATGTTAGGGGGCAGGGGCAGTGCTGAATTGTGTATGATCAGCTCATGCACAATTATCATGTGGTTGGCATCAAGGTGAAGTTTCCAGCATCACCGATCATCGTGATTCAACAACTGTTCTGGGGTCTACGTGCTTGCAGTCAGCAGTTTTCACCTGGTGGGAGTCTGCTTCCTGTAAAAACAACTTAGGAATGTGCCAGACCTTTATTTATTTCTTTAAGGGAACTCAGGGGTCAGTGACTGCTACGTGGCTGGTTTATAGCCTAAATTGTAACTAACAGCTATTCTTTGTTTCTACATCTTCATATTTCCTAATCATTAACTCTGGAGACAGTCTGTTTTCTTACATGGAGGCATACTTTTTTAAATTTATTTTTTAATTGAAGTATAGTCAGTTACAATGTGTCAGTTTCTGGTGTACAGCATAATGTCCCAGTCATGCATATACATACATATATTCATTTTCATATTCTTTTTCATTAAAAGTTATTACAAGATGTTGAATATAGTTCCCTGTGCTATACAGAAGAAATTTGTTTTTTTATCTCCTTTTATACATAGTGGTTAACATTTGCAAATTAAGACAGCCTTTTAAGACCCAGGGAACTAAAGCAAAAAGCTTTTACTTCAAAAGACAGGGACATGGGGGCTTGTACTCAGTTTCAATCTTAATAAATAAATAAAAAAACAGACACAGTCATGTTTACAGAGACATCAAAAAACTATATTTAAAGTTAATGCAGTTTATACAGTGGAAAGAATATGAATCTAAAAATTAGAGAGACATAGATTAAAATCCTCACTTTCTTATATTTCTATTGCTTTACTTAATTAAAGTTTCTGCATCTGGTTCCAAATCCAAAACACTGGGAATTATAGCTCTCCTTTAGGACTGTTGTCAGAAATGAAATAGGCAAGAATATGTAAAACTGATAATAATAAAATTTTTTTAAAAAATAGAAACTGTTGGTTGAGCACTTACTCTGTGCTCATTACTTTATGTACAAATGTAATGTCTTGAACATAGGTATGTACAACAGATAGTTGCTCTTATTAGTTAAGTACTAAAAATGTTAGAGTAATTTTAAGAAAAATTGTAATTCAGATTACATACCGCTTTGACCTCTTGCATATATAACCACTCTAAACTATTTAGAGTCTTAACTCAACCTCTCACCTGTGATCACTCAGATGATTTTGTGGCTGGCTCGGGAGCTCTGTCCCTCCAGGCCCTTGTTTTTCCTGTTCTTTACCCCTTATGCAGCAGGTTCTTTATGAATGAAAACACATCATGTTACTTTAAAAATTTTAAGACATAAAGAGGCAGTCAACATCAGCATGAAAAAAAAAATGTGTTTTGTTTTCTACATCCAGAATATTAGGATCTGGGGTCAACAACTAGGGTCTTTTGCTGGTCTTGACCACCAGAAGGACAGAGCATAAACCAGGGATCCTGAGGGGATAGAAAGAACAAGATAAGGGAAAGAAAGAGATACCATTGAAAAAGGACTTCTGATTTGTCTTCTGAGTCTGACTCTGTGTGTCTGAAGGTGACTATGATCGGCTGTAGACAAGGCTGTGTCCTTCCTGGTTGATGTGCTGGACTTGGACACAGTGATAGACTTTGTAGGACACAATGGTCCTATTCAATTACCCTACTTGTAATCAGAGAAATTATCTTGACACAGTTCTATGGATTCTCCTGGGTTAGAGACAGACTTTATTCCTCACAGTAATAGCAGTAGCCAGCGTGTTAGCATTATCTTGTGACAGTTCCTCAAGCCCAAAGTCTCACAGTGTCATGTCTGGACATCCAGGTGACACCTGCACCCACAGTGGGTTGCACGAAAGGAGAGTAACCCAGTACTTAGGAGCATGCCTGCTTTGTGCTCCAACGAGAGAAAGTATCTCTATCTTGTAAGGCTGTGAATAAACCTGCACTTTGCTTCAGAGAGAAACACAGTATCTTCCAAGGCTGCTTTCTATACAAACATCATTTAAACCATAACAAAGATGCTCAGTGCATCTACTTATATAAGATGTGCACAAATGTGTGTGATGGACGGAGTACTGTCTGCCAACATTCAAAACATAAGTGTTGAGAACCCATTCCATGCTAGCTCTTACTATAGACATTGCAAATATAGTGGTGACTCATTTAGACACAATTTTTGCCTTCGTGCAATTTTCACTTTAAAGACGTAGTCTTGGTAGTGTGTGTGTGTGTGTGTGTGTGTGTGTGTGTGTGTGTGTGTGTGTGTGTGTGTGTGTGTTGGGGGGAGTGACAGATAATAAAAAATAACAAATGAGGAATCTATTTCTATATATGTGGCAGTGGGATTGATAGGGAGGCTATCCCCTAGTAGCTAAACAGAACAGTTCCTAAGCCCCTAACTGATCAGTGCCTCCTGTCAGGGTTTGATAGCTCTGCCGGCTGAGGGTGATCAGGCCTCCTCTGGGTTCTGATCGTCTCTAGCCTAACAACCCCCAGGGATCCTTGAAATAGATCAGGTATACCTTGTTTCCTGACGACCACCGCCGGCGGGTTCCTGGACGTTAAGTCCCCTGTTGCTTGAATGCACGTGAAGAAAGAGCCAGGAGCCGAGAGTTCAGGTGCAAGCCAGACAGGCTAAGGATGGGAGGAGGTGGGCAAGAAGCTCAACCAGCCAAGTACTTGGAGGTCTCCGTGACTCAAGGCTAGGAGTACTTGGACCCAAGTCTCCTTCTGATCCCTGACAGCCCTGGCATTTTATTGAGTTACAGAACAATCAGGCAGAATGGGCTGGAGTAGGGAACGGGGTAATGGTTAGTTTCATTGGTGACCTTTAAGGTGTTAGGGGGCGTCTAGCGGCTTATGGGCGCAGGGCAACTGTCTTTTGGCTAGGCTTGCTTGCCTGTGGTTACAGTGGCTATTGCAGTTGGCCAGGTGTTGCTTTTTGCAAGCAGGAACTCTTTGCTGGTCTGCTCCTGCACTGAAACTTTACTTTAGTTTCAGAGCCAGCCCGCTTGCTTATGCCTTACAGCTTCCTGCAGTTAGGCATAACAGCAAGTGTCAGAAAATGCAGTTACACACCAAGGTGAGATCTCAGGAATTTCTACCTGAAGAAAAGATTTTACTTTTAAGACAGAAGTTAGCAAGCTATAGGAAAAGATACATCTAGAAGAACTTTGGGGGTATTTGGAATTTGCCATTTGCAGCCAAAACCTGGGACCAAGCAGAAAAGTTAGTTTTATGAAATTTTTCTACCCAGTTACAGAAGTGGGCCTGGCAAAGTGACAGAGGAGGTAATTACCCACTCTAAACAGTTAACAGCCTGCTCACATTATTTCATGAGGCTCCCTTCAGAGACAAGCATGAGTTGGTAAAGGAGAATGAGCAGGAGAAATCTCTAACACCTAAGGGTAAAATCCCAGTGACCCTGCCAATCTTGAACCATTTCCTCTAAAGCACTGACACCCATGGATCTTAATGCAGAAACCTCTGAGGTTAAGCCTGTGGAACCTGGAACACGGTTTTCTAGATAGGAATTTGGCTGACTAATTCTATAATAGTTGCCATGTAGACGAGTAAAGACTAATATGATGAGCAGAAAAAGATCTCTGTCCAAAGTAGACAACAGCTCCACATTTGGGTGTCAGAAAACCATTCATGTGTGAATGACCAGTAATACAATGAACATATCTGTGGAAGATGGTAGATCTTCCCTGGCAACAAGAGTAAGATGGTAGCCCTCAAGCTCTGTCTCTTCATCAAGGTTAGAGCCAATCAGAATCTCTTTTACAGTGGCACATGGGTTCCATTAAGAAGAAGTAGCTGGCCAAGAAGGGGTTTCTCAGACCCATTCACTTCCTCTGTTCTTCCTTAACTACCCCTGTTAGAGTTGAAGAGATTTTGGCTTAATCATACAATGGATTTCTGTTATAAGATGTGATCAGCCCTGGTGATGGAATGTCTGATTTTTTTGTAGAAACTAACTGAAGAATCTGAGAATACGGGGTGAGCAGCTTTCCCGACTTTGACAATGTAGGTTAAGCAGAAAGATGAAGTCAGAGTTCTGGAGAAAGGAGAGGGGCTATACAAAAGTAGGGAGGGCAACGTGACAAAATGAAGAATCTATCTGAGGGCAATCAGACTGGAAGTTTAAACAAATGTTGTCCAACATCAATTATGTCTTAATCACTATATTGTCAATACCTAGAACTATTTTACTAAAATAGTTGATTACCTCACAGCAACCATTCCAGCAGACTTCAGAAACACTTTGGTCTTACTAGTATAACAGCTTTTTATTTTAAAATGCGTTTTCATACTCAGAATGATTCATGATTCTGCATCTTTACATTATCCCTGCTTCATGTTTCTAGGACTCCATGTCTTTCACATAATCTTCACATTACAGTTCTGAAATGTAATATAAACAAGTCACTTCTTAGATCAATTATTCCAATAGCTTTCATTTAGAACAAAGCCTGTAACATAGTCTAGTATGTGAAGTACTCTGGCCTATTTTCTTTGTCCTTTCAATTACTACCACTTTCTTCTTCACACTTTGTATTCCAGCAATATTAAATGGATACTGGTTGACACCAACATTACTTATCCTTAAACTTCCCGGGAGTTCACAAAAAGACAGCTTGGCTTTCTTTAGCACTGTCTTCTCTGAAAAAGCTTTCTTTGGCCCTTATAAGTAGAATCATTTGTATTCTGTGCTAAACTTCTATCATATATGTTTCAGATTTTTGATTTTACATTGTTTTAAAATTGTTGTTTTAGTTTCTTTTTCTAATAAGAGCCTTGAGGCTTTTGAGGAAAGATGCTGTGTCTTATTCCATTTTATTTGCATGATGCCTACCTAACTTTTTGCTGGTAAATGGTATTTTGGATTGATTTGAACTTTTGATCAAGATTTACTAGTAATCATACATTACTTTTTACGACATTTCTATGTGCTCTGAATGGAGAAGTGTAACTCTGATACGTAAATCATATACCTCATTCTCGAGAAATTAACACTATATTTTGGAAAAAAAAAACAGAAAATAAGTACAACTGAAAAGAGACCATAACTGTCAAATAGAACCAAATAATCTGAAAGATGCAATATTACACTTTGGAGTAAATATTGAACATGGCACTTTCAAAATATAATAAAGCAAGTTTCATTCATGTAATTACTTTCTATTAAGATAATAAAGGCCATTCTGGACAAAAATAAGGAAAGTTTTATTAACAGTTGACTACATCAGAGCAGTGATTCAAGTAGATGTCAGAAACTACTCTGGTCGAATTAGTACAAGAGATGTCTAAAATGCATTCTCATACTCAAAATAGCTCTTTATTCATTTCTTCATAATATATACTAAGATAAGCAATGACCTCAATTAACATCAGTATCAGTGAATTGAAACACTGACAGTTTCCCTGCCATTTAAGCCAAACGACATCTTACTTCCTCTTTAATTCGATGAGCCACCAACTTGTATGATGAATAGTGATTGAGTTAAATAACATAAGGTGGGCAAACTTACAACTTATTTCAAAATGAGGCAAAACATTGGCACTGAATTGAAATGTTTTCAGAATATTTGAGGAATTAAGACAAGCAAGTCAGCAATATGCAAAGCTGCAACAATTGGCTAAGGAAAGCAGAAGACAATCGACAGAAGAGAGTTTTAGGTCAAAGTCCATCAAGACCAATGAACAAAATTACACACAAATATACAATGCGTATGTTAAATCACTTCAGAAAAGGATAAGTAATCAGTGTCAGCTACACTACTGAAAGAAAAAAGAATTACTGGTGAAAACAGGGCTGAAGGATGGTAGAATTTGGATAATCATAGGGAAAGGATATTTTTAAAACAATTAACTGCATGTACTTATAAAACAAATGATGAATTAGCTTGACAGAAGGTATATGTAGCTAAGATAGAATTAATATTGCAGAGTTTTGGAAGTCATTTGTTTTTTTTTTTTTTTACTAAAACCTTATAAAAGAAATTTTAGTAAGATTAATCTGGCAGCAAAATGCACAATGGAATGTCATACAGACAGACTGGCATATAGACAAAAGAAGATGAATGAATAAAACTCATGCACTAGTACACAAGGAAATGAGGCAAAAGCAGTGGTAATGGGAATAAACAGAAAGGGCAAATGTAAAAGACATCCCAAATTAAGAAATTATTGAATCAACACAACTGACAAAATGGTGAAATTTAGAGAATTAAAGAGAGAGAAGAGTCACAGATGCTTAAAAATGCTTATTTTGTTCAAATATAAACATGAAAACAGTGTAATGAATAGTATAAATAGGAAGAAGTATGATTGGTGGTCATTAAACAAATTGAGGTTTGTATCTTTTGTGTGTAGGTTGATTAGAGACAAAAATATAGGACTGAATTCTGAATCTGGTAACTTCACTTTTCACAAAATGTTTAGTGAAGATAACAGTAAAGGAAAATGAAAAGTCGATGAGTTTTTGGAATATTTTAACATTTCTTTGTTGTACAAAGAACTAATGTAATCTTAGGCATTTTTCCTAGAAATACAAAGTCTTAACAAAATTCTCTGGCAATACACACTTAGGAAATTTCTCTTTTAGAAATCTGATAATATTCAATATGATGTTCACTTTTATTTACTTTAAACAGTGCCAAATAGTGTTTTAATTTTTTTGAATTATGTGCTGATATCCACTGGTGGTATCCACCAACTATGTCAGTGGTCTTTTTTTCCTTTTTTAATTGCAGCCTAGAAGGTATGGTTGAAGAAAAGAACACTTACTTTATTTATTTGAACAAATGATCCTACAGGAGCAACACATACCAGAATAAATGTCACCAAAAAAAAAAAAAAAACATTATTCAGGATTAATTTAGGAATAATCATGGACCCATTATTTAACATCAGATAGGTTAAAAGCAATTTGGGTTTTATAGTTAAAATCATCTTCCTGTTTAGTTCTGTGTGTTTTTTAAAATATATTACTAAGAATAAATTCTGTTAGAGTATCATTATCTTCTGAAAGAGAAGTATACTTTTTCTAGTCCTTACATTAGAAAAGATGCCACCCTGGGGGCTCACTCATTTAGCTGTAAAGTCTTGATACTCAGAGTAGTTCAGAGACCAACAGAATCTGCATCACTCAGGAGCTTTTTGGAAATGCAGAGTTTCCAGATCATTCCAAATTACTGAATTAGAATCTGCTTTCAAACAAGATCATTCCCGGTTGTCTATGTCCATTAAAGTTTAAAAGGCACTAAATTAGCCTTATATAGACCAGACAATTCAATTTTGCTGGTAACATTCCTTAAGATGTATGATGATTCAAATGTAAGGTTTTATGGAAATGATGTTAAAGAATTTAACGCTAGAGGAAAAGAAACCAATGTTACTCTAAAGCTATTCTGTGCAGATCTTGTGTTAGACATTTCCAATGTATTAGTTCATTTAATCCTTACAATACTCTCTGAGGCAAGGGACACTATCTCCATATCTCTGGGCATGAAAACCAGCCTCAGGTTAAATATCTCATCTATTTATCTCTTCCACACAGTGTATTCTTTCAATAAATACTGAACATCTCATTTCTGCAAGTCTCTGAGTTAAGCCTGGAAATAAAATAGGCATGGTCCCTACTGTCCTAAAATGTACAATATATTTTAATTAGACAAATGCTACGAAAATACAAGGTGGTATGTAAGTTTCTAAGAGGGAAACCTAAACTTTTCCAGAAGTTGTATAGGGAAAACTTCTATTTGGAAAGAGTATCTAAACTGACTGCTGAGAAATAGTTTTGTAAAGTTGGCCCTGAACAAAAGGCGAGCGTGTCAGTTTAGTAAGGGGATCCAAGCAGCAGTTGAGGCTGAAACATGGCAGGAATCCTGCAGAGCTTCGTAGAGCAAGGTGCGGACGTTGGATCTTATCCAAGAGTCAAAGGAAGCCACTGGAGGGGTTTACGCAAGGAAGTAACAAACTCTGATCCACCTTTGGCAAAGCTCCCGCAGTCAGACTCGCGCCAGGCCCTGCAGGCGGGTGGGTTTATTAGGGCCACTCCCCTCGGCTGCCTTTCTCCACCCTGGTCACCGCCTCCCGCTCCTCGGCCAAGCTGTCTAAGGGGTGGGAAGTGTGCGAGAGGGGCGGGGGAAAGAAAAACACTCTCAAAAAATATTAAAAAGAAAACATCCCCCTTGGCAGCGAGTGCGCGGGAAGTTGAGCGCGCGAGTTCCGGGTTTCCCGCCCGACCCCCGCCGGCCGCAGCCCGGGTGAGCCCCCAGCCCCTGCTCGGCCGCCGCCCGCCAGGCCGCGGCCGTCCGTCCATCCGTCGGTCTGGCCGTCTCCCATCCCCCGCACGTCCTTCCCGGGGCGCCGCGCCGGGTCTGCGAGGAGGAAAGCGGCCGAGGTTCGTCAGGGCGCGCGCCACCCGCGGAGCCCCTGCGCTCTCGGGCGGCGGCGCCTGCACGACCCGGTCCCGGGCTGTTCGGAGCTCGCGCGGCCCCGCGCCCACCGCCCGCGCGCCGCGTTCCGGGCCACTGCCTCGGACGCCACTTGTGGAATTCTTCCACCGGCGGCTGTAACTTTAAACCGGCCTGAGCGAGGCCTATTTTTAATCAGAAACCAGCGCCCAGAGTGCCTGTGGAGAAGGCTCGGATGGAGGGCTAGCCCGCCACTTGAGGAGTCCTCACAAAGTGGTGTGGAAGGACGGGCTTGTCCCAGGAGCCTTTCTTTGAGATCTGTCGCCCCCTTCCAGGGAGGGTCGTTCTGGTTGCTGGGGGGATTTTGGGTAAGGGTTGCCTGAGCCTGGGGAACTATATCTGAAACCCATCGCTCGGCCTCCAAGCGGTGACTCCCAGGCCGCCACGCATGAGCCCGGGCCAAACGGTGGCCTGGCCGCCCTCCTACAGGGATCCTTCCAGGAGCTCTTTAGGGACCGGCGTGTGGCAGTGAGGAGCAAGGAGATGAATGTAGCAGCCAAGTACCGCCAGGCCTCCCTGTATGTGGGCGACCTCCATGCAGACGTCACCGAGGACCTTCTGTTCAGGAAGTTCAGCGCCGTGGGGCCCGTGCTGTCCATCCGCATCTGCAGGGACCTGGTCACCCGCCGCTCTCTGGGCTATGCCTACGTGAACTTCCTGCAGCTGGCAGATGCTCAGAAGGCCCTGGACACCATGAACTTTGACCTGATAAAGGGCAAATCCATCCGTCTCATGTGGTCTCAACGTGACGCCTACTTAAGGAAATCTGGAATTGGGAACGTGTTCATCAAGAATCTGGACAAATCCATTGACAACAAAACCCTTTATGAGCATTTTTCAGCTTTTGGGAAGATCTTATCCTCCAAAGTGATGAGTGATGATCAAGGCTCCCGGGGCTATGCATTTGTGCACTTTCAGAACCAGATTGCGGCCGACAGGGCCATCGAGGAGATGAATGGGGCGCTGCTTAAGGACTGCAGGCTGTTTGTTGGCAGATTCAAAAGCCGCAAAGATCGGGAAGCCGAGCTCCAAAACAAAGCCAATGAATTCACCAATGTTTACGTCAAAAACTTCGGAGATGACTTGGATGATGAGAAATTGAAGGAAGTTTTCAGCAAATATGGCAAAACCCTAAGTGTTAAGGTGATGACAGATTCCAGTGGGAAATCCAAAGGCTTTGGCTTTGTGAGTTTTGATAGCCATGAGGCTGCCAAAAAGGCTGTTGAAGAAATGAATGGAAAGGACATAAACGGACAGCTGCTTTTTGTAGGCCGGGCACAAAAGAAAGCAGAGCGACAGGCTGAGTTAAAGCAAATGTTTGAGCAGCTGAAACAGGAAAGATTTCGTCGGTGCCAGGGGGCGAAGCTCTATATTAAGAACCTCGATGAGACCATTGATGATGAAAAACTTCGAAGGGAATTTTCTTCATTTGGATCAATTAGCAGAGTTAAGGTAATGCAGGAAGAAGGGCGAAGCAAAGGATTTGGCTTGATCTGCTTCTCCTCTCCTGAGGAGGCCACGAAAGCATTGACTGAGATGAATGGCCGCATCTTGGGCTCCAAGCCTCTCAACATCGCCCTGGCCCAGAGGCCCTAGGAGAGGAAAACTTACTGCACCAGCCAGTGTTTGCTGCAGGTTGGGTAGGGAATGTTAGTGATCTCTGCCTGAATTGTCCTCAGTAAATTTCAGATCCCAGCTGATGGCTTTTTAGTTTGGTAAACATTGTGATCAAAGGTTTTGTATATAAAGCTATTTCATTTTCTTCCGAGGAAAAATATTTGAACCTTAGAAGCCCAGTTCTTTTTACAGAAGCACACCATTTAATTACAATATTATGTATTTTTCTGATTTTAATGTAGTGTTCAGAGCAAAAGTATAGTTAGATATATTTTATTGTATTTTGAACCAGCTGAAGTGTGGTAATTATTTGCGTTTACTGCATACTTTTTTCTTATTTTAATATCTTTAGCTTTAATTTCTTCCATGAAAATATGCCCAAAGTAGTTCTTATACCTAAGGATTGCAAAATTATTTTTACAAATTTTCTTATTTCATATCTAATTTTTTAAAGAAACCAAAATTTAAAAATCGCCACTACAAATTTGATATCTAATTTCATTTTAATAATGTTTAAAGAACTAGGACATGGTTGAATATCTTTTAAATTTGTATCCCCAGAAGATTGTTTTTCTAATGTCTGAAATTAATGGTGGAGTTTTTAATGTTGCCTACAAACCTGCTTTATAGGATATTTTGCTGTTCTTTCCATTGGTTGACCATTCAGGTGCTTGCTGGTTATCAAAATAGTGACTTGAATAGTAGAACCTTAACTTCTACATTCCTTAAATTATGAACCTGTATCTATTTAGGTAAAAAAGTTGGCCTAGTCTTAACTCTCTTTACATATACACAATATAAAATTATGCCTTAAGTCTTGAACCAGATACCAATACTATAAAAGTCATATATATATATAGAATATAGATACTCTGTTTACCAACTGTGTTTTCTAATCTCTGTTTTATGTTGTTCCATGTAGTGATACTGTCTCAGGGTTCAGAAAAGTAAGATCCTTTATTTTTATGAACTTTATGTCTCCTTTTATCAGACCTTAAGAGCTGTGTAACCCATTAAGGGTCACATTTAGCCTGGATTGATCAGAAGTTCACTTGATTTTCTGATAAATTGAAGTTACATCACTTAGCCCGTTGTCCAGCACAATTTTTATTTCAGTCTCATTCCCAGATCTTTCCTTCTCTCCTGCCTTTAGTCAATATTACTCAGTTCCTCTGTACTTTTTAAAAAGGGTTTTATTATACTGACTTTTACTGTGTGCTATTTGAAATCCACTTTGGAAATGGATGCAAGAGTTATTTATTTACATTTAAGTAATTAATTTTAAAATTCTTATTCAGTCTTACCAAAGGTGTCTAGAAAATAGTTCTGTTGTTGTTGTTTACTCTGCTTGGTTGTTTCTTATGACCATATATTCAAGTTTTCTGTTTTTTATATTACCAGAACAGAAGAAACATTAAAGTATTTTTCTTTGGCAATACTTTAGCTATTAAAGAATGAGAAAATCTGTTTTATTTATTTTTGTATGAACTATATGTATATGCATTGCACATTTTCTAAATTAAAAGTCTCTTTTAGACAATGAAAAAATTATGAAGAGTGAAAAAAATTACAGCAACACATAATCTTATTATGCAGACAGATCTTTAAAATTTATTGCATTTCCCAAATTTTTTCTATACTTATACACATAATTTAATGAAAATGGAATCATACTATAAACCTTGTTTGAAATTGCTTTCTTAATTTGACAATATGCCATAGTCAGCTTATATGACCACAAATAATTATTTGCACTATAATTTTAATGACATATCTTTCCATTAATGTTTGTATCATAATATAATAATTTCTTCTTGATAAAAATGTAGGTTGCTAGATTGTTCCCTCTCTTTTTCTTTTTTCCTCTATCATAAACAACTTGAAGATAAACACCCTTGCAAACTTATGTATGCTGATGTATATAATTTTCTTAAGAAAATATATAATTCACTGGAATTAATGTTTAAGAGGACAGCAATTTAAAAATTTATTTCAATAAATATTACCCAAATGCTGTTCAGAAACTTGTGCCACTTAACATTTCCATTATGAGTGTCTATGCTCATTTTCCTGTACTCTAAGAAGAAGGGATTTTGTTTAAGTAGTTCAATTCAAGATGATATGTAAAAACAAAATATTTCATGGTTATTTATTTTATTTTTTATTACATCAAAAGTTAAGCAGCATTTCTTGTATTTACTGGTCATTTGCCATATTGTGAGCTAATGTTTCAGGATCTTAGCCTATTTTCCTGTTGGGATATTTTTTATTTAAATGGATTTGTTCAATTTCTTTACATGTTAAGGACAAAATTTTAAACTTTTTTTCCTTGATACTCTTATCTTGTTTCTAGTTTTGAGAATCATTCCAAAGTTAAATTTTTAAAGTCAAAAGCTAAATCTTTCAGTTTGGTGGCTTTAATATGTTTCAAAACACTTTGAACACCTCAAATATAACCCCCAACCACATACGTACAATTCATCTGTATTATCTTCTATTACACTCAGAGTTTCATATTCTCAGTATTTTCTAAACAAAACTTTTGTCTATACAGTAGCTTATCCACAGCCTATATTAATATTTTTGAAGTGTCTTTAATTTTATTAACATGTTTTGGTAAATACTGATCCACTAAGAATATATATGGAATCCATAAGCCAACTCTAATTCATTGGCTCTTTGAATCACTGTGTTGAGAAGTATTTACCTCCAAAGGAGAGAGCTTTTAAGAAAAGGTGCTAGGCAACATGACTGGGAAGTGTAGTAGGTGTGTCAAGCCTTGACAGCTCTTTCTGGATAATTCACTCTATCAAAATGTTCAAATATTTGAACAGTGTTTCACAATGCTTGTAAATGGATTATCAAGATAATATCAGGGAACTGAGTTAGTTCTCTTCTCACATGCAAAAAGAATTAATAGAACATAATTTACAGATGTTTAGATGAATTGTAGCTATAGCTTCATGACACAATAATATATCATTTTAGTAAAATTGCTTATTATTAATATTCACCATAAGAAATGGTTGTCAGTTTACGAAAAAATATGATCTTGTAGATTTTCTTGATTATTTAAATTTTACTCATTCTAAATTGTGTGTGTGTGTGTGTGATACTATCAAGTCATCTTAGCAGTAGAGATTCATGAATTCAAGAAACTTTATTCTTTTTATGTCCAAGTGCCTTGATAAATTAAAAAAAAAAAAAACTTCACTTTTCTGATAAACATTCCAGTAAAAGTTAATTTATACAGAGATGCCTTGAGCCACTGCTTCTGTTCTCCCTTTTCTCTCCCCACACACATTGTCAAGTTTGTTGTATAGATGCCTGCTTGCATATACAGCCAATTGAATAGATATATGCCTTTTAAATTTTTTATTTTTAAATTTTTAAATGGAAATTTATAGTTAGTAAAAATAAGCTTTTTAAAGTGGTGTAGGATTGGTATTTTCATGTTCTTAATATTTTTATAACTCCATTGAGAAAAGCTCAAATAAAATCTAATCCTTCAATGATGAAGACTTGTCTGAAAATGATTTTTATTTAATTTTTTCATATATCTAATTTTCTAAAATCAGGTTTTCTTAGGAATAAACTAGAAACAACTTTCATTTTTAAATGAAAATGGTCATATTTCATGTTTTAAAAGACCAACTCCCATAGGAACTAGTAACTCTTTTTTAAGTTACTCATAATGATGGGACCATGATTGAAAAGCACCTCTAATATAGACCAAGATTTCATGAGGAATAAGAGACTACTTTAAAGACACTTTTGAATTTAATTGTTAAAGTAAAATTCAGCTAATATTTTGAGGATTTAGAATTAGCTTACGTATTATATTCAGAAAGTATGCCTCATAATGTAATTTTTAAAAGTAAATAATAAAACAGGTAGAAAAAAGAATTCTTTTAAATCTACATTTTAGAAAGTAGAACAAATTAAATATCCTCAGGATATCTTTGGTTTCAAGTAATAGGAAATCCAGCTGATAGGAGGAAAGGAAGTTTTATTTAACAAAATATTCAGAGTTAAGGTGTCTTCAGGTGAAGTATAGCAGAATGTCTGTGCCAGTTCTCCTGGAGTCTCCTGCTCTTCACTCTGTCTCAGCTTCATCATCAGGCAGGTTTTCAAGATGCTTGCAGGAATTCCTGTTACCACACTGAACACGGCAACACTCAGAAGGTGATACCTTTCCTAGAAACCTTTTAACAGCTTTTCCCCTCAGTTCTCATTGTCCGTTATTGGCGTACTTACCCGACAAGAGCTGCCACTAGAATTGAGGAAGGAGTCAACTTTCCAAGTTCCTTGCAGAATGGGCTTATGCTAGGAAGAAACAAGAGTAGAAACGGCTGTAGGGTATGCATCTACTAAACCTTGGACAGTTTTCGTTATTTATATCTAATTTTTAATTTCAGTATTTACTAGATATTTCGTTTCTGCTTTTAACATTTGCTTACAAATAGTTCTTAAAATTCAGTTTTCTTCCTACAAATCATTTTCAACACTTGAGTCAAACTGGTGATTTTCCTCTACCTCAAGTTGTATAACCGTAGGGAATAAATTGTGTGGTATATTCTGTATAAAACTGAATTCACTTTTGTTTGGTAGTGGGACTTGTGTTTTTTACAAGCAAGGAGGTCTAAATGAGGCATCTACTGAAAATTATAACTGAAAACATCAGATTCACCTTACTCACCCCAATGAGTTTCCACCAAAAATAGTTAACAACAGATTACAAATGGCCAAGAATGTTTTAAAATAAATCTACATTTAATAAGGTATTGGTTTCTTGAGTTTTAATTTAAAGTAGTGTAAACCAAATATGTTTTCATGCATGTTAGTTAATATTTTAGAATTGTACCACCAGAGGGAAGGAACTCTCAATTTATTATGTATATCACCAACTAGTGTGATATTCTATATAAAGAATTTTTTAGAAATAGTTCCTACTCACAATGTAATAGGTAAATCTTGAGAAGAATCTAAAAAGTTAGGTACCTACAAAATGGCCCCAATAATGTAACCAGAAATGTAAGTCAATGGGTACTCAGTTTCTTTCCTAAGGGATTTATATTAGGTCTTTTAGTATATTAAAATGGTAAGAATTAACACAATTGGACCTACCCAAACTTCTCAACATATTTTTTCTGTATTACACAAATGTGGTATAACCGTCACACATTTTAACCATGCAACATATACAAACAAACAAAAAACAGATGTATGTAAATTCTGAGTTACAAATTTGTGAATTTGTTAAAGTCAGATTATTTTGCAAGTTTGTTCAGAGGAAATATTTATAGCTACTTGTTGGTTTTGTATCATGGTCATGTGTTATCTTAGCGTTCACAGAGGATGCTTTTAACAATATTGAAGTTCCCCTGAGTGAAACAATTGAATCTATAAGCAAGAGAAGAAAAATGATCTTCTTAGTGGCATTCTTTGCCATAGTAGAGAAAACTCGTAGCTTCTGAGAGATATTGACAGTTTGTACAATGATATCACATCAGATTTTGTTAACCCATCTGTATTTACATCACCTTAGATATTAAAAATATCCCCAGTTTGAAGTTCTGCCAAATACTAACAGCATATTTGAGTTCCAAAGGCAATATCACTGAAATGGTGGATGTTATTATTAATTTTTTTTTGCATAAAGTGAATAAGGGTCATGATTCATTGTGTTGTGTGTGCTTATGAGTTTTTTTAATTGGTATTTGCAATGGAATTTTCTTATCTCAGGAAACCATATCTGACAGTCTGTAGTGAATCACAATTTTGATTTAGATTTCATTTCATCTTTGTACATGTGCCAGTGGCATACCAGTGCACCACAATTTTGACATATTGCCAATTCTAGTTCCTTGAAGTTAAAGTAAGCCTTTATAATTGTAATTTCAGCAAATCTTTGTTAATCAAAAAAGTGCTTCAGTTTGAATGCAAGCCAAATCTTAGAATTATTTTGACACATCATTATTTTACTGAATTACCAAGGGAGGTGTTAAAAATGGTAATCTAGCATTATCCACTACTTTATTCACTAATATTTCATACATAGTACTTATAATAAGAGACATTTGTATTGTACAGATTACAACTGGCAAAAAGCAAGTGGTACTGAAGTTATATGATAATCTCATTTTATTTTAATATTTATTTTTATTTTAACCAAATTATATTGCGAATGTGATCATGTCATTCTGCTTAAAAACCTCCCATAGCTACCCACTACTTTTAAAGTCAGATATAAATCTTTACTGTGGCCTAAGAGACCGGCATTTTTTGGTCCTTATGTATCTTTTAGTCCTATTCTTATGCTACGATTTCCCTTGGTCAATGGGCTGTCAATAAATTGTTCTTACTGCAACTCCTTTAAAGTGTCAACCTAATCCCTGCCTCACTCATAGCTTTAACTTTTTATCAGATAGTATACTGTCAGTTGCAAGGGGTAAAAGAAGTCTTATAACTGGTTTATGAAAAAAAAAAATGTTGGGGGGATTAATTGCCAGATCAAAATAAGTAAGAGATCTTCTTTTCAAAATGGAAGTATTTTTTTCTTTTCTTTTTTTCTTTTCTCCTTACAAAGGTCAAGGAAGGCTCCCCATACACTGTTATACTACAGAGGCAGCAGTACCTTTTTTGAAATTAGACCACAAGGCATAGTGTTGTAGGGAGAAAAAAAAGCAAGTCTTTTACAAAAGGTCAGGGAGGCTCACATTCAAACAATTAGAATGTTATTTTAATATTATTATTATTATTATTTTAAATAACAGCTTATTCTCCTCCCTGCCTACGCTTTTTCAGGTTTTAGGAAATAGAATAGATATTTTTCAGTGGGCGATCTGATAATATTCTAGCTGGAACATGTGATGGAAACTGTCCTGCCTTTGTAAGAGAAAAAGTAAAAAAAAGTCATATGTCCTTAAAAAGATAAAGTATAGGGTAGAGAAACAAATTCAGTAGCAAATCACTGCATTTAAACAAAATCTATTATTAGAAATCAGCTTGGGAAGAGCAAACATAGCAGAATAGACCTAAGAAAGTATGGCCAAAAATGTTTTTGGGGAAATCTACATATTGATGGATTTTTGTTTAGTTATTTTGTTCTTTAGAATTTATATTAAAATATAATATACACACAGAAAATATAGAAATTTTGAGCATATAATTTGATGAATAATACAAAAATAATTATGGTTCTGTAACTACCACTCAAATCAAGAAACAGAATATTTCCTAGATCCCTCTAACTCCCTCCCAATCACTTTCTTATCACACTCATTCAAATGTAACTTCTATCTTGACTTTAAACTCCAAAGATTAATTTTAGGTACTTTGAACTGTATTCAAATTGATTCATAAAGCATACATCTTCTTGTGTCACTTTCCCTCAAGATGTTTTAGTGAGATTCATATATATTATTTAGTGCAGGAGTAAAGTGTTCATTGTCATTATCATATATGATTCTGTTGTGTGACTATACTACAAATTATTTATCCTTTTACCATGAAAGGACATTGAGCTGCTTCCATATTGAGACTATAATGAATAATGCATCTTCGAAAATTATCATAGATATCCTTTTTGATTGAGTTATAAATCACATAGCATAAAAGTAACCATTTTCAAGTGTGCAGTTCAGTGGCTTGTAGTATAGTCAAAAGGTTGTGTGACATCACCATTATGCAGTTTAGAAAATTTTTATCACTTCAAAAAGAAACCTCATCCAGACATGAACAGTTACCCCCATTCTCTCCTCCTTCCAGCACCTGGCAACCATAATCTAATTTATGTCCCGAAGGCTTTGCCTGTTCTGGACATTGTATATAAATGCTTTCATACAACTTGTGACCTTTTTTCTCTGGCTTTCACCTAGTCTAATGTTTCACAGTTTTGTCCATGTTGCAGCATGCATCAGTACTTAATTCCTTTTTATGCTTGAATAATATTTATTTGTATGAATACACCACATTCTGTTTATCCATCACCATTTGTTGGACATGGGTTTTTTCCACTTCCTGGATTTTATAAATAATATTTCTGTGACTTTTGTGTACAAATTTTTGCATGAATATGTATTTTCAATTCTCCTAAGAATACTCATAGACAAAGATATATTCTCCTTTTTTTTTCCATAAATGTTACCCCTTAAAGACTCAACTTTGGTTACATTAATTTTCCCTATTATTTTTCAATTCTTTCCTTTTTACTGTGTTTTGCTTATTTCTGCTTAATCTTTATTATTTCCTTCCTTCTGCTGGCTTTGCGTTTAGTGTACTCTTCTAGTTCTAATTTCTTAAGGTGAAAAGATAAGTTATTCATTTGAAATCCGTCTTCTTTTTTAGCATAGGCATCTATGGTTAGACATTTTCCTTAGGTATGTTATGTAGAAGAATGAAGAAGCAGGATGGAGAAGGAAAACTTAAGGAAAGTTATCTGTAGTTCCAGACTAAGTCTGGGAGTTCTGGAATAAAATAACATCTGCCCAGAGGCAGCAGATCTGAACTTTTGTACTTCTCTGGCCCAGGTCATTAGATACATGTTTGCCTCACTGTCTAATAGTAATTCTCTGCCATGCCCAGTAACAGAAATTAGCTGCAAAGCACACAGTAACTGAGGAGTGGGTAGAAAACTCTGTTAAAAAAATCTGAAATGTTCTAGTCTGTCATGTAAAGAGCTCAAAAGTTGCCAGTCCATTATAACAAGTAAAAGGTTGAGCACACTGAAAAATCAACAGCTTTTCTTATATCTGTCAGAGGAGTGAGTTTACAGGGAAAACTATTTCCCTAAACTTGGAAAGACAGAGAGACAGAGAAGCACAACGTACGAGAGCAGAAACTCACAAGCAGAAACTTGTGAAGGAAATCTGAACTGTAGAGAAACCTGAACTATAATTGAAAAATTGCTGGAGGCTCAGTTTGGACATGCCTCAGAGATAAAAGCCTCAGGGGGACCCAGTCCCTGAGTAAGGTGGGTGGGTACATTCTTGTGTGTTTTACCTTCAGGAGCTTAATCAGGTTCTCACCGTAAAAATCCCATCATGCTTCCGAGAGTGGGAGGGGAAATGTAGCACTGAAGTAGAGCACTCTATTCTATTTAATGAGATCTGACCTAAAGAGAAACTATTTAATAAGAGTCTAACCCTTTGGGGTATTATTAGAGCTTAACTGACTTGGGGAGGAGGAAATACCTAACTCCAGCCTCATCTAGCCATACTGCACTACTTTTGGGGGTGAAAAATTAAAAACAATTGAGAAAGCATTTGTAAAGTTCACAGCCCAGGGGCACAAACTTACTCAAAGACTGAGATCTAATCATAAGACTGGAACACTTCACATCCCACACCTTCTCACTACATTACAAAAGGCCTAGTTACTGCTATTCCTTTTGCAGAGTACATTATGTCCACCTTTCACATACTAAAAGGCAAAATACACAGCTTGAGAAAGCAAAACAAGCTTAAATACCAGACCCAGAAATGGCAGGAATGTTGGAATTATGAAACTATTGATTTTAAAACAACAGTGATTAATATGGTAAGAGCTTTAATGGAAAAAGTGGACAACATACAAGAACAGATGAGCAATGCAAGACTAAACAGATAACATAAGCAGAGAGTTAGAAATGGTAAGACTCAAAAAGAAATGCAAGAAATAAAAAATACTGTAACAGAAATGAATAACACCTTTGATGAACTCAGTAGTAGCATAGACATGGTTGAGGGAAACAGAAACAAAAAAAAAACTCTGACCATGAGAACATGTCAATAGAAATTAACAAAACCGAAAAGCCGGTAAAAAAAAATTTGAAAAAAAATGATAGAATATACAAGAACTATGGAAGACAAAAGGTATAATATATGTGTTCTGGGAATACCAGAATGAGAAGAAAGAGAAAATAACAGAACAATCTGAAGTGATAATGACTAAGAAATTCCTAAAATTCATATCAGATTTACTAAAAAGCTTCTGCACAGGAAAGAAAACCATTTAAAAAATGAAAAGGCAACCTACAGAGTGAGACAAATTTTGCAAATTATATATCTGATAAAGAGTTAATATCCAAAATATGTAAAGAAGTCATACAACTCAACAGAAAAAAATACCCAAATAATTCGACTTGAAAATGGGCAGACTGAAATAGGTATTTTTTAAAGAGGACATACAGATGGCCAACAGGGACAAGAAAAGATGTTCAACGTCACTTATCATCAGGGAAATGCTAATCAAAACCACAGTGCAGTATCACCTCACACCTGTTAGAATGGCTACCATGAAAAAAACAAGAAATATCAAGGACTGAGAGGATGTGGAGAAAAGGGAACCCTTGTGCACTAATGGGGGAAGGTAAATTGGTGGAGTCACTACCAAAACAGTATGAAATTTCCTCAAAAAATTAAAAATAGAAGTACGATAAGGAGAAGAAAATGAGAAAAAGGTATACAGACTGAGATGGAAGAAATAAAATTGTCTTCCTTCACAGATTGCATGATCATTCATGTAGAAAATCTGAAGGAATTGACAAAAATATTCTTGGAACTAATAAGCGATTATAGCAATTGCTTGTTGTAGGTTACAAAGTTGTAGGATTGTAGGATACAAAGTTAATATACAAATGTTAATCAATTTCTTATATACCAACAGTGAACAAGTGGAATTTTTAATTAAAACACAATATTATTTATCTTCATTACCCCAAAATGATACACTTAAGTATAAATCTAACAGTCTATATAAGACCTATATGAGAAATACTATAAACTCTGATGAAAGAAATCAAAGGTGAACTAAACCAATGGAGAGATATTCCATGCTCATAAATGGGAAGACTCAATATCGTCAAGATGTCAGTTTTTCCCAATCTTATCTGTAGATTCAATACTATCCCAGTCGTAATCCCAGAAAATTATTTTCTTGATACTGACATACTGATTCTAGAGTTTATGTGGTGAGGCAAAAGACCCACAATTTTGTACATAATATTGAAGAACAAAGTTGGAGGGCTGACATTATTTATCATCAAGATTTACTATTAAGTTGTAGTAATCAATACAGTGTGGTATTGGTGAAAGAATAGACAAAGAGATCAATAGAACAGAATAGAGGTCCCAGAAATAGATGCATATAAATATACCCAAACTGATTTTTGACAAGTGAGCCAAGGCAATACAATGGAGAAAAGATTATCTTTTCAAGAAAGGGAGCTGAAACAACTGAATATCCAAATGCACAAAAGTGAATTTAGACACAGACTTTACACCTTTCACAAAAATTAACTCAAAATAGATCATAGACCTAAATGTAAAATGCAAAACTCTAAAGCTCCTAGAAGATGACACAGGAAAAAAAAAATCTATAGATGATCTTATGACCTTGGGTATGATGATGCCTTTTTAGATATAATTCTAAAGACATGATCCATGAAAGAAATAATTGATATACCAAACTTTATAAAAATTACATATTTCTGCCCTGTGAAAAACAATTTTGACAGAATGAGAAGACAATCCATATAGTTGGAGAAAATATTTGTTAAAGATATATCTGATAAAAGACGTATCCAAAATAAAACTCAACAAGAAGAATATAAACAATTTGATTTAAAAATGGGCAAAAGACCTTAATGGACACTTCACTGAAGAAGATATACAGATGGCAAGTAAGCATATGAAAAGAAGTTCAACATCATATGTCACTAGAGAATTGCATACTTAAAACTACATACCTATTAGAATGGTCAATATCCAAAATATTGACAATACCAAATGCTCATGATGTATGGTAACAGTAACTTTCATTCATTGCTGGTAGGACTGCAAGATGGGACAGCTGTTTGGAAGACTACCTGGCAGTTTCTTACAAAACTAAATGTACTTTTATCATGTTCACCAATGCTTCATTTGACATTTACCCAAATGAATTGAAAACTTACATCTATACAAAAGTCTGCACATTTATAGCAGCTTTATTCATAATTGCAAAACTTGAAAGCAACCAAGATGTCCCTTAGCAAGTAAATGGATAAATAAACTGTGCTACATCTGAAGAATGGAATGTTATTCAATTCTAAAAAGAAATGACTATCAATCCATGAAAAAACATGGAAGTATCTTAAATGTATATTACTAAGTGAAAGACTTCAATCTGAAAAAACCTGCATACTATATGATTCCAACTATAAGATGTTGTGGAAAAATTGAAAACTATGGAGATAGTAAACAAATCATTGGTTGGGTGAGTGAGAGCTCAGATTATGGCTTGTTTTTCTGCTGTTATCTGAAAACTTAATTTTTCACATTCAGATCTACAGTCTACCTGGAATTTATTTTTTGTTATGTTGTGAGTTCAGAAATGATGTCTCTTTCTTTTTTTCCTTTTAAACATCTAGTGGCTACTAGCTGAACTGATCATATCTTGGTGCATTTAAATGTAATACATACAGGAGGTACAGATGTCAATGATGTGAAAATCCTGAGAGGCATAAATATATATATATATAAAAGTTAAGATAAATAATTCATGAAACAAATTAAACCAAATGAAGCATAACTATTGATATATTAGCTGACCAAGGATTTCACATCGCTGAAATACAATGGAATAATAATCTGATCTTGGATTCACTGGTCCTAACATATGTACCATAATTAATCAGCCATTAGTCTTATAGTACCTGCTAGGGGTGCACAATCTTGCAAGGGTACAAGAGAGAACAATGGAACAAAAAAGGGCAAAATGTTGGAAAGTGGATCAGTTATGTTGCTAATGCAATGAACTGAATGAACAGGAAGTTAGAATTATGCAGAAAATAGAAATGGGGGAGGAAAGTATATTTTCAAGGTACAAATAAGTATAGTCCCTTCCATAGTAATCTTATAAATGTGTGAGGGGGTCCACCATTGTATTTTTATACTTCACTGGGTTTAGGAACATTAATTAAAGTAGCCAAGCAGACACACTTTAGGCTGGCAGCAGGATGGTGGTTGCTACATAGTTTTTCAATTTCCTTTAATATCCAACCAAAATGGAGTAATTATGACCCCTTAGTAAACAGGTACCTGTGGAATCAGCATCTATGCAGAAATATTAAAAAGGAGATAAAGAGAGTTCTGAGAGCCTTGAAGTGGGGAAAGTGAAAATATTTATGTCTGCACTTCACATGAAATTTTGTCAGACCAAACGCAACTGACTCTTTAAGATGGAGCAGTTGAATGGTTCACAGGTTTTGATTTACAATTGAATAGAGGGGACTAGTCAAAGGAGTCAGTTCTGAGGCAGTCTAGACCCTATGACTCTTGAAAGTCAACAATAAAATCTTCCTTTCTGACCAAAGTCATGCACTGAGGAAAAAAATCTTATGACTAGACTCTAAATTGAGCATGTTAGGGACATTAGGGCAAAGGAAACAAAAGCAACATATAAAAATAGAGGAAGACCACAATGACTAAAGATGTCAGAAAACATAAAGACACTAAAATTTTTTTCTGTGACATTAGGACAGGGAGCCATTCCCATCAAAACAGGAAGGTTATCCTGGTCTGTCCTCCCATGAAAACAGTAGGAAAACTCATTTTCCAAGACTAATTAACAAAGGTAAAATTTAGTCCCCTACAGTGACTTTCTCAGAAAAAAAAGAGAACAATTGCTATGACTGCCATTACAAAGTAAGACAGACTGGGTAGTTTAAACCAAAATTTATTTCCTTATAGTTCTGCGAGGCTAGAAGTTTGAGATTAAGCTGCCAGCAGGGTAGATTTCTTCTGAGACCTTTCTCCCTGGCTTGTACATGGTTGTCTTCTTTCTGTCTTTACATGGTCTTCCCTCTGCATCTATGTCCTAACCTCTTCTTTGTATAAGAACACGGGTCATATTGGTTTAATACCCACCCTAGTGACCTCATTTTACTTTAAGGAACCAATCCCTAAATATTGTCACATTCTGAGGTACTGGAAGTTAAGACTTGAACATGCAAATTGGGGGTGATGATGCAATTTAGTCCTCAATAATAAGAAACAGGATAACATTCTTACAATAAAAGCATGCTCAAAAGACATGCACAGAAAACAGATAAAAATTTTACCTTACTCTTGCAAAATTAACTAGAAGTTTAGAGAAAATGTTAGGAATTATGAAAAACAGTATCAATCTACGTTAGAAAAATTTAGAAATGAGATTGGACAAGATGATGTTAAAAGATGATGTAAAAAGGAAATCTAATCATGTTAGACATGAGTGAATTCTAAGGGAAAAAAATACAGAAATGAAATTTAACCTGGAAGAAAAATGATAATAAATAACTGTGATAATGTCAAGAGGAAACCACATACAACACTATCTATCTACCTACCTATCTATCTATCTACACACACACACACACACACACACACACACACACACACAAATACACAAATGTATATACCTGGTACCTGGCAAAATCAACCTAGAGTGGATGACACCTAACACCACGAAATATCCTAGCAAAATTATTTTTCTTCAGAGCAAAAGGAAAAACATTCTTTGAGCTTCCAGACAAAAAGTTCAAGTCACTTATAAAAAGAATACAATCAGATTGACATCAAACTTTTCAACAGTAACGTTTTGTGCCAGGAAACCATGTAATATTCTAAGGAAAGAAAATATGATGAAAAGATTTTACATCCATCTAAATTGAACTTCTGATGTAAAGGCCATGGACAGATTTTAAGAATATGACAGCACTCGGGGGCTATTGTTTCCACAAGTTTTTCCTGAGGAAATCTACTAGACAATTACCTTCAGAAAATGAAAACTACTGAGGATATCAACTTGAAACTAGTGAAAAACATTAAAAGTATATATATTTCTTTAAGAGAAAGTCCAAGTTGGGGTAGGGTATAGATCAGTGGTAGAGGGCATGCCTAGTATGGATGAGGTCCTAAATTCAATCCCCAGTATCTTCATCAAAAATAAATAAATATATAAATATAATTACCTTCCCCCAAAAAGAAAAAATAAAAAGAGAAAATCTAAGTGATAGATATAAGGAAGATGATAAAGTACATGTGAGTTAAAATGCTCTGCCACTTTAGATAAAGCAAAAGTTGTTTAGAAAATTGAGAGTTTATGGAAAGTAGAATTAATTAATTGCCCTCAAGTATTAACTGAGAGTACAAGACATTACTTCAAAATGGATTTGGAGGGAAAGGGAGAGGAGGAGGAAGAAAATGTTGCTTGTTAAATTCAATATTGTTCACGGGGAAACAATGGACAGAATCTGAAAGAAGTGAGAAGACTATTTTAAAATATATTAGTATAAAAGTAAACATTAATCTTAAGCTACAAACCTTTCTAAATATTAAAATATACGAGAGAATAAGTGACCACATATTGATAAACCTCTGTGTGACTAAAACTTTAAAATATGAGATTAGAGTCTAAATATATTAATTACGTCAATAATTAAATGAGCTTAAATCACCAATAGAAAGATTTTTAATAGCTAACAATTATACACTGTACAAGAGACAGATCTAAAAAAAAAAAACCTTCAAAAGTGATAAAAAGTAAAAGGATACACTATTATGCACTTCTCAAATGCAAAGAAAGTAGAGGTTAAAATCTTGGTATCTGAAAAGATAAACTTTAAACCAAAGACAGTATAAAATAATGAAAATACAAGTTTATAAAGTTAAAAACAATTTTTCTCAGTGAAACTGTAACAGTCATTAATTTTTATGCAAAGAATGAAATGACTTATTCAAAAGCAGTTATAGCAGTGTCAAGAAATAAACAAAAATTATCAATAGAAATAAAATTGAATACATCTCTCTTGATTCGAGGCAGATCAAATGAGCAAAAATTTTGTAAAGACATGAAAGTAATGAACATTTGTTATCACTAACTTAGATTTTATATATTGAAATCTTAACCTAGATAGAGATACTACACTTTAAGTGCAAAGAAAATGTTCATAATAATTGACAATTTTTATACCACAAAAAATACCTTCCAAAAAATAGAAATAAAACAAAGAGCATTCTCTGAACTATTTTCAATAAAACTAGAAACTTATAACTTTAATTTAAAATTGAAAAACATAAAGTCCTTCTACATAGAAATTAACACACAGTATTAACTCTTGTATGAAACTGGAAATAGACATCAAACTACGACACTTCTCAAAATTTTAACAGGACATATCAAATCTGGGATACAACTGAAGTAATTATCAGAGGAAACTTAATAGCTAAATATATATATCAAAAACAATTAGAAAAATAATATGAAATAGTTAAATAGAAAAATTTTTAATGTTACTTAAAAACCAACAACAAGTTAAACCAAAAGAACTGGAGGAAATTGTCACCTACATTAAAATGTGCCTCAGGTTATTAGTACTAAAGCTGTGAATAAACAGAATCCCTACCCTCATGGAGCTTTCTGACAACTTGGATAAAAAAAATCAGTTTAGGAAGGCAGGCTGTTTTCTTTTCTTCCCAAAGTTGCAGTGTTAAGGTACAATTACTAACACAATATGGCCATGATTTGACTAATACAGATATGAGTCGTTAATATTGAAATATTTGAGATGTCTCAGCAGAGATAGTGCTTATCAGTAGCCACAAAATAAAACACCCATTCTAACATAATTTCCTCATATTAATAATTTACAGTACATTTACATTATATTTCAGGAGAGTAAGTGTTTTTCTTTCCAGAATCTATTGAAATATTTTTTCCTGTGTATCCATATTTGTAGGAACAATTTGATGGATATGATGGTTTCTGTTTGATCAATATTAATTTAAAGCTGCTGGATATCCTTGGAGAGCTAATCAAGAAGGTAGAAATTTTTCCGCATTAATGTTGTCAAGTGACAGTAGATTTAAGAGGTAATGAACATTATTTACTTAAAAAGAAAATGTTTTCCCTTATGCAATTACTGTTAGAGGAATCATTAGCTACAACAAAAGCTCTATGAGGCAGTTAAACATATGTCTCATTCTATAATTTATACTTCTTCTTAACAGTCTGTGATCCCTTGGGTCAAGATTACTTTAGAAATACAAAGAGAACCCTAAAACTAAATAATTTCTATTATAAAATGAACATGTAAATTATCTGCTAAATTACTTGTACTTAATTAGTAATTTTGCATAATGACATACGTTCTCTTTGGGTCTCTCCAGACTCTGACAGATAACACTTTACAAATGTTACTTAAGTTCTAATTACAACACAAACCTTGTAGAAATGTACTATTAATCTAAATATGCAAACGTGAGTAATCCTGGTATTCCTTAGGCAAACCATCATTCAACATTCCTCGAAAGGGTACGTTGGCTCATTCTGAAGGCAGTGATTCTGTTCCTGTTTCTCACACAAGCGCCTAAGGATGTCGATTTTTGTTAAAGTTTGTAAGTGGATAACGCATTTTACAATTGTTAGAATCAGCTCATTTCACTTTTACTTTAGAAATGAAAACTACAGAACAGTTTATCTTCTGATGTAAAAGTTTTTTGGTAGTTAACATTAAAATAACCACTTTAAGACATGGCTGCTGCTAATCACACCAGGACAGTGTTCCAGTTGCGTTGTTTTAATCTTGTAGTTACTTTGTGCCTTGGACATGGGATTCACTTAGCAGAGCAATACATTTAACTCAAATAATAGGAACTATGACATGAAATTCACTTAGCAGAGCAATACAGTTAACTCAAATAAAAGGATCAAAATATAAAATATGTATTTAGTTAACAGATATTTATTGAGTGCCTACAGTGTGTCAGACTGTCTTGGGGATGGAGAGCAGTGAGGAAGGCAGACAAGGTTTCCCCTCTTTAAGACAGTGCAAATTCAGATTGTGTGTGAGCATAAGGGTGCGTGTTATGATTATAAGGGTGTATCTGTGTGTCAGGCAGGGGAAATACATGGATGACTAGAAGGACAAAATAAACAATATATAGTCAGAGTTTATAAAGTGATACAGGACAAATAAACTGGGTTTATTTGATAGACAGTGACTGGGGTAAGGTGACTACTTTAAATAGGGCCTAGAATTGCCTTCCATTTTGCACATAAATATAAAATAGATTTTACACAGCTTTCATGTACATTAAAGGTAAATAGTAGGTAAATTTGGGGGAGATTGAAATTTGCTTTGTTTGAAACTTAACCAAGAGTTGTTTAACATTGTGAAAAATCATCTTATCCTTGGTAATACAATTTATGGTATATGAGTCATCAATACAGCCCCCACACTGATACTTGTATCAGTCTATGATTGCATTTGTTACAATAATGGTGATTTGAGATCTTAATTTAAAATGCTAAATATAAAGAAAAATTGTTTAAATTATTCTGTTGAATTTTTGTTGTTGAGATTTATCACTTCATTCCAAAACAAACATCATGAATATATTTAACTTACTGACTTTTTTTCTAATTAAGCAGCACAAATGTTGAGAATAAATGCAAATTTTAAAAAGAAACACATTAACCATATAATTCTGAAATTTAAAGAAATTTTTTGAAAGTATTGTGCTGTCATTCGGATACTTAAAAACTCTTAAACCCAGAACAATCAGGCTTCTTTTCTGTCTTATAGGGAGTACAAATAATACAAAATATGATGAATTATACAATATTAGAGGAAAATTTATCTTACCAGCTGTAAGTTATTTGTTATGTTATGTAAGTTATAAGTTATATGATAAAAGATAGTTCAAATGTAATAGTTTATTTCTTTTTATTGAGAAAAACACTGTTTTTAGATTAATGAATAAGAAAGCAAAAGAAAATGAAGTATATAATAAACTGAAGTTACCATATGCACAGTTCAAAAAGAATGAAAAAATAATAGAGGGGATGTCATTTAGAATAACAGGCTGTTTTACAGTTTGTCAACATTAGAAACCTTTAAAATCAGTTCACAGGAAAAAATAATTCCCTTTTCCAATGACATCGCTTGTACAACAGATGGAACACTGACTCAGGTTAGTGGGTAAAACAGGTTTACAGCCAACTTAAAAGGGAAACACCAGGTGTTTTAGCAATTTATTGCATTATTCATCAACAGCACTTAGTTGCCAAGAACTTTGAAAAAGACTTCAAGAATCAATGAAGTTACTGAGCTATTAATGCATAATGTAAAATAATGATCAATGTAAAATATATAGTAATTTCTGGAATGGTAGATTTTTTGGTAACATTTTATCCTTCACATTGAACTATAATGACCCTTCGAAGAAACTTTTAAAAATATTTTTCACTGTTTCATTGTAGATTTTTATTCAGTGAAAAATTAAACATTAAAATTAAAATATAGCAAATGGTATGATAAATTTGTCAGATATATTTGCAAAGTTAAAAGAGGTCTGTCTTAGGCTACATGGAAATGAGGTGTATCTCACTAATATGTAGGGAATGATCAGGGAATTACCAAAAACTATACATTATATAAAAATAGCCTTACTCATGAGAATTTTTTGAAGTTT
Organism: Camelus bactrianus; assembly: GCF_048773025.1. Taxonomy (NCBI): domain Eukaryota; kingdom Metazoa; phylum Chordata; class Mammalia; order Artiodactyla; family Camelidae; genus Camelus; species Camelus bactrianus. Next base: position 41,454,320 of record NC_133540.1, read on the forward strand.
CCCATATTGGTTGAAATTTAATGGGAATGAATTTAAACAAAATGATTTGGAAACATATTGCTGTCATTTGTTATCAAAAATTAATTATGATTTTAAATCAGCATGAAATTTCAAAATTGAATTTATCTGAAGTGAGTGTGGAACGTGTTAACCAGGAGTTTGGAGGAAGAAAAGTTGATCTAGAAGATGACTTTGAGGCATAAGAAAGATATTATAATAAGTTGAGTTGTAAAATCTTTTGGGTCCATTTAAGACTTTCATGGTCATTTCTTTGGAAAGAATTACACCTACATATAGATTACATATACATTTGCAGCTACGTATTTGTTTGAAAGTAATTTTATGTTGATGGTGTACCTACTGCAACAAAAGAAATTGCAAATATATAACACTAGATTTGAAATGACTGTTAACAGAATTATTTTTTAAGAAAATTTGAATAATATTAAATTCACAGTGAAAAGTTGTGATTATATTGAATTTCATTAATGGAATTTGTTTTAAAATATTTAATACCACTTCCATCGTATATATTTTCGTTTTTGTCCAAAAATGATAAATCCATGTTATGTATATTGCACATAGAAATTACGTATTATTTTTCATTTTTCTTGTTTTCTAAATGTAATCTGATACTGATACCAGATGTGTGCCTCACAAGTTTCCTATAGCTTTTTGTTTTATTACTTTTAATTAAAAATTTTTTTGCTCACCTCTCCTGCCTTCCCTCTTTTTCTTCCTTCCTCCTTTCCTTCCTTCCTCCTTTCCTTCCTTTCTTCCTTTCTGTACTTCTTATACTGAAGAACTCTAGAGCCTTAAATTATTATATGTAAATGAAGCATTGAACCACTGCATTTTTTTCTTCTAATGTAGGCTTGCTCAAATTTTCATTTTGAAATACATTTTTAATAAATAAATTGCTTTTCTTGCTGTTATCATTACATTATAATTTGATTTATAAAATATATTCTAAAATTAAGTGTTAGTAATATTTTCCATCCATTTAGTTTCAGACTATTAAGTGGAAATTATAAAATTTTTTTATAAACATGTTTAGGCTTGATAAAGTTAAGTTATTGACTTATATCATCTATATATGTGTTAAAAATACAAGTCTGTTTTTTATGTCTCAAATCTAACAGGGAATGCAAAATAATAGAATTTTATTTCCTTCCATGTAGAGTTTTGGGCCAATATAGCAGCTTACTAGGTGTGGCATCTAACTGCCCTCTATAATGTTCTGCTGCCCTTTTCAATATGGCTTCCAATGCACTGTTATTCTAGGTCTCATCATCCCATCTCCTCACTGGCTGGGGAGGAGAGGAGAAAGGAAAGAGGACAAAAGGACAATGTCTATCTTTTTCTAAAGGATCAGCAGATTTCTTTATATGGGCACACATATTTTAGGTTTAAATTATTTTTATTAGTAAAAAAGAGGAATATAATTATTTGTGGGCAGTATAGTTATCGGGGGACACTTCGCCAACACTGTAACATCCAAAAAAGGTAGAGCAACTTGCAGGTAAGTTTGTGTCTTATTGTTTCAAAAGGATCACCTAGCACAATACTTATGCATACATAAGAAGTAAACAGTTGTGTAAAAAAATGGGTGAAAAAATGATTTAAAGAAAAGTTTACTTAGAGCTTAATGAGAGGTTAACGAGATAAAGATTTGATGATAAAAACTTTATTTTCTTAATATGGAGTAATTCCATTCTTTTTATTTATCAACATTGGTTGGTTTTAAATACCACAAATGTGCTCAATTCAAGGACCATCTGCGGGGTTGTTAAACTTCTATGTTTTTAACATCGTGAGTCCAATTGCATTCAAATGAAGACAGCTGTATTTTTATGAACCATCATTTTCTTTTCCTTTGACTTTTTAGTTATCATCTGCTCTTTTAACCATTAAATGAACTGATTAAAAATAAATTACACAGAAAGTTTTCTAGTTCTTTTTTACTTATTCCTGCCTTTTATGAAAGTATCTATTTGAGGTGGTTAAAAAGAAGAAAAAGAAATCTCCTATTTAAATTAAAAATGCAGTGTGTTTGCCAAAGCAATGTAAAGTAAATGTTGATTGTGCAACCTGTGTTTTTCCAGAATATCTAAGTTTGGTTGTTAAAAAAATATAGTCATAATTGGCATAACAAAAAGAATTTGGTGCAGTTCATCTTAACCCACACTATTGCATTAACTCTTGCCTTCCACAAATTCATTGCCCTGATGCAGGAATCTCTCAGTGTACGTTTATAAATGTGATCTTTTAAAGATTGTCACATGGAACCTGAGTGTTCAAGTATTACATCTTTTCTCACAATTAAGAGGCAACTGTTGCCCTTTTTTGGCTCTGGCTACAGCAATATTGCCTCCTACTATGTCTAACAAGTGGTAAGACTGGATTCTGTGCTCTATCCTTGAAACAAGATGACACAGCTTGACTATCCATCCTGCTATCTCTGCGTGTTTCCGGATATTCACCCCAGAAGTTTGGGTTTCTGTACAGCATTCCTGCCATACAGAAATGGATGTGTTTCTATTTATCTTACTCAAGAAGTTCTTTACATAGGAATCAGAAAAGTGATTGAGGCAATGTGGTTGCCAATGTCTTACAGATAATTCAGTGAAAATTTTATCTTTTTTTTCTTTTCTCGTTTATCATATTCTTTTCCTAGATCTTTTTTCATATGATCTTTCCCAAAATGAAGGGCAGGCAGAAACTCGACAATACAAAAATATACATTTTTAAAATTATTTTTCCTATCTAATGCTATTTTTCTCAAGAAATGCTAATTTGCCTTGAATCTCATCTTTCTGAGAATGAGCACTCTCAAAGAAGACTTCTAGATCCCTTGTCTAAGCATATCCTTGGCAATCAATTCCAGTGGCTCACCAAACGTGACAAGATATATCTGAGTCATGGCTGAATCCCTCTTCGTTTATCTAGCTGAGACACTGGCCTTATAAATAATCAGCATGTCATCAATATATAACTATTAAAACTCTAACTTAACAACCAAGAAAGATTAAATACCCCAGATAGAGTAGCATAATTATTACAAGAGAAATATATTTGTTACTGAAGGTAAATTGGTGTGCCCGCTGCACCATAGGACAAACAAACTGAAACGAGTTCAGAGCAGAGAAGGACTTATTTCAGGCCCCATCAAGGAAGACGGTGTGGCTTATGCCCAAGAAAACCCAGAAGTCCCTGAAGGGTTTCAGCAAAGTATAAAGGCCAGGTAAGGGGGCGGGGTTGGGGGGGTGGCGTTCTCAGAGTAAGTGATCAGTTCGTGCACAATTCTTTGGTTGACGACGAGGGAACAGGGTGGTCAACACTCTTGTTACCAAGAGGAAGAGAATAAAAGTTACTTCGTTCTTAGTCACCCTCCAAAAATGAATTTTTAACGAGAGGCAGAAAATGTGACAGAAATAGAAAATTTTATTAGTGAAGTAAAAACTCAGTAAAATATAGTACACTCCCAAGAATTGAGAGTGGACCAATCCAAGAAGGAAAAATGGCCCCTCTCCTTTGTTTTTCTTGTTTTTTGTAAGGGGGCATTTTTTGTGGTTGATTGATTGATTCACAGCTCAGGTTCTTTGAGTGCTCAGGCTGACTGACAGCTTAGGTTCCTTGTGCTCAGGGTGATTGACAGCCCATGTTCCTTGTGCTCAGGCACACCCATCTCTTTTACACATGTTTTTACCCATGTTGCACACAGAGAAACCTATGGGAGGGGCTCAAACTGCAATGTTAATTATACCATAATGAGCACTGGGTCAAGTTAAGCTAGGTCCTTCCCTCTACTGCACAGCTGAAGCGTTTGATGCTAGCCGGCTTCTTTGCTGGCCCTCATTTAGAGAAAGTAAAACTTTTTGGAGCCCCTTATCCTGAGTACAGACATTCTGTTATTTTCTGCATTGCTCCCTCCCCCTTCCTCTCCCTTTGCCTGGTGCTTATTTCTATCTAAATGCCTAACACTATCAACCCCTAGGCGTTAGAAGCTCTTGATCATTAAGTAGTTCGTTTCTTCCATTTGGCGGCGGTTTTAGGCATGTGAAAAACTTGGAAAATATACATGAGATACTATTATCTGGGTACTTCGGAGAGGAGCTACAGCAGAGGATTTAGGGGAGGGGTCTGACCCTGGAAGGCCCCACAGGATCCTGCTCAGTTACATATTGTTTTTTTTATGTGTGTTCATGTGAAGAATTTCCCCCCAAATTAGATCTTTCTGATGAAAGCGATATGGTTTCTTAATTCAAAAAAGCCTCTTATACATAGTGAATTCTTAGCAACCTCATGATTTTGTGTTTGAATTTAGGAGAACTGTATTTTCAATCATGGATGTTAGAATCTGGATTCCAGTCACAGTTCTGTCATTTTCTATCTAGGTTTACTATATGAAAACTGTCAAGTTTTAAGAGTTTCTGTTTTTTCTTTATAATGTGATACCACTTGTGCCTAGATATGAGAGTTGCTGTGAGAATTAAACAAGAGAAGGTAAAGGAAAAAGTGCTTTGCACAGATAAGTATTCAGGAAATTGTAGTACAGTTACCATTAATGGATTTTTTTTTCTCGGAAATAGCAGAGGAATTGCAACTCAGGACAAGCAAGCTATAGTAAAAGCCATAGACAAGTCTAACAAGCAAAAGAGAGGAATGTTACTTTATAAAGAAAAAAGAGGAAATTGGGAGGGGTTGTTTTGAACCAAAGTTCACAGGATGAAAGTGACAGCTCAGGGCGATGTAGCATTTCCCATTGGCTGGGCTTGATGGCGCCAGGAGAATTCTTCCTATTGGGGTCTGTAATTAACGTCCTCCTGTTGGGGACTGTAGCTGATGTGGAATGGCATTGCTTGAGGGCTTCCCCTTCTGATTTCCAGACTCTATTTTGAATGAGGTTTCCTTTATTTTGTTTCATACATACGTATAATAAAATATAATGAACATAAAATTCTACTGAGGAAAATATATTTAAAATATTTAATTACCTAAGTGAAACTGTAAATATTTGGGAAATTACTTTATAATCACACCTATTAGAATTGCACCAAAAACGGTAATTACATCAGAAAATGAAATAGATGGTAACAGTTTATTGTAGTGATCATTTTACACTACGTAAGGGAATTAGATCATCACATTGTACACCTGAAACGTAAGCATTTTATGTCAATAATATCTCAATAATGCTGCAGAAAAAAGAAATTAGGGAACAGTTCTATGTGTTGCACACTTGTGTAATAAATTATAGACATGCTTTTTAAAAGGTTTAAAATATTGAAAAAGAAAAAAGACAGGCAGAGGTTTGAATGATGTGCTTTTAAGAGTGCCTGGAGCCACCAGAAAAGGAAGGATCCTCCTTTAGAGCCTCTGGAGGGAGCACAGTCCTGCTGATATCTTGATTTTGGAATTCTGGCCTCTAAGGATGAGAATAGATAGCTATAGTTTAAGCCAAAAAAAATAACGCTAACTATTCCGTATCTAAATGGATAGAATTCTACATTTCTGAGACTCACTTGTCTCCAGAATGCAAGCATATGACTGACATTTTTACTAATTGATGCTTCCTTTATTAAGCTGGATGCAGAAATGAGTAACACCAGGTGGCAGTTACACACGTGTTTTAACAAGCATACAGTGGTTTCTGTTCTTCTAGGGCAGCAGTGTGGCACTTCTATGGGGCAACTAGTCTTGAGAGTCATACATGTAGAGGGACAAGTGACTCAGACATTATCAAATTGTTTCCTAAATTCCATGATCAGGCTGCTTTGCGCCAAGCTGTTTAGTACCCGTGATTGACCCAGCACTCCTGAAAATGCTCTGAGTTTAAAAACCTATAAGAAATCTCTGCTTTAATGAGCTGGAATGGAATCTGTAAGAATCTTTGCAGGTATATAGACTTATTCTTCCATTTCTTGATTTACCTAATTAGGCAGTGAGTGCTTAGCACATTTATACAATCTCCTACAAATATTTCAGAAAGGTATGGTTCTTTTTTGGTTAGCCTTATAATTTTAAATTGTAGAATTTTCCTCTTAGCTCCACATTATACAGGGTATAGAATTATTAAGTTTCTTTCCATTTGACCTTTTTCTCCATAAATATCCAAACTCTAACAGGCATATCACTATTTTTTTTTAGTTGTCAGTATTTATAAGATTATATTCTACTCTAGCCTGAATGTAGTTATACTGTCACTATTCTGTAGGAAGATTCTAAAGATTAAAATTCAAAAACTCAGATTTTAATGTTATAACTTATTATTGGTAGTTGCAGAACAAAGTATTGCAAAGGACTTAGAGAAGAAAATGTAATTTTAAGAAACCAAATCTGTACCACTTACTTGGTAGTATTCCAAGTATATGAACAAAGGATTTCATTTTCTTTTATTGTATCACTCGCTCAAAATAAGTCCTTTTTCAATTTGACTCATATTTAAATTGCACATTTCAGTAATGTTTTCTTTTTCACAGAGTCTGTATCTTCCTTTTTTCTTCGATGAAAAAAAAAAAAGAATTACTTTCTTAATTATTTTCCTTGGAAAGAATGCAGAGGAAATAAATACTCTGAAACTTTTTCATGACTAAAGCATTTCTCTGCTTCATATTGTTAATATTTGGATATTTAAAATGTTTGTATTCAAAATACATTCCTCAGTAATGTCATATCATTATCTCTGTATCTTATAGTATTCAGAGTTCCTGAGGTCACTCTACTAATTCAGTTCTCATTCTTTTTAGATAATCATTCTTTCTTGCTTATTACTTTAGTGAACTTTTTTTGATACTTGGTTTTCTCAAAGCCTATTTATATATGTCTACATAGGTTACACCTTTCACTCTTCTACTGAATACTCACTTGTGCCTTTCAATTCGAAGACTGCTGATTTTCTCCGGTATTTGAAATCCTTCTCTGAGGCTTTTATTTCCCTCTTCTATTATCTCTCTGGTAATCTCAAACTCCTTTTACATGAAAATTTGAACCCCTATATTTATTGGCTATGTCTCAGTTTTTTTCTATTTACATATTTTTATACATTGGGAATTTTCTTGACCTTTTCTTTTAGTTCTTCTTTTTTCCTATAAAATTATTCTAATACATTTAAGTATTTTTCCTTATTTGCTTCTTTAAAAAATGTTAGCCTGTATTTGAATAAAAGTTATATTAAAAAAATAAGTTCTTAATATCTCATAGACTATTGATTTAGTTTTGAAAATTCTCTTCTTAAAATATCTTCTATGACTAAATTATCTACTTCTTCTTTTAACAATTTCCTAAATCATTCTTCTTGAACTTTCATTTTTGATACTATTGATTTTTTTAAATATCTGTTAATTTCTGGGTGGCAGTTCTTATTTATAGATAACTGAGATTGATTTTCTTTGCCATTATGCAGGTATGTTTCCCTAGAAGGATATACCCTTAAATGGCAGGATGGAAGATAAGCCCTGAATAGTAAAGCAGACATGCTGACTGTAGGGTTTTTTGGTTTTGCTTTTCGCCACTGTAGGTTTTAATTAAAGGTTTGTGGGTGGACGATGGCCTAGGGAGACAGCACATCAAATTCTACCTACATTACTCAACATATCCAGTCCAATCTCAAAAAGTGGGCTTTACTTTGGGACTTCAACTGTCTTATTAAATGTTCTTTAATCTTCTTAAATATAATGTTCAAATTCCTTCTACCTTTTTCCTTCCTTCCATCTTTTCTTTTCCTTCTTTCCTTCCTTCCTTCCCTTTCCTTTCCTTTCCTTCTCTTTCCTTTCCTTCCTTCCTTTCCTTCCTTCCTTCCTTCCTTCCTTCCTTCCATCCTTCCTTCCTTTCTTTCTTTCTTTCTTTCTTTCTTTCTTTCTTTCTTTCTTTCTTTCTTTCTTCCTTCCTTCCTTCCTTCCTTCCTTCCTTCCTTTCTTTCTTTCTTTCTTTCTTCCTTCCTTCCTTCCTTCCTTCCTTCCTTCCTTCCTTCCTTTCTTTCTTTCTTTCTTTCTTTCTTTCTTTCTTTCTTTCTTTCTTTTTTTTCTTTTTTTTCTTTCTTTCTTTTTTTTCTTTCTCTTGCTCTCCCACTCCCTCTCTCTCTCACTCTCTTTCTTTCCATGCCACTTTCGTCCAAAGATGCCATTCTATCTACATGCACAAGAATGAAGAATGTAGTTATTGGGGAAAAAACCCAAACCTATTGTGCCACCAGGAGCTTTAATTTAATTACTGCTGTTACTTTCCCAGAATCCAGCTCTGATACTGTTTTTTGGCTCTTGGTTTAGAGCTTTTCCAGGAATTTATAAGGAAAGACAGCTTATGATTCCATCACAGCTCTCTTCAGGTCTTAAACTTTCTCTGTTCTGATCATTCAGTCTGACCCCATCCTCCTTAGTTTTGTAGAAATATGTCAGGGCATTTTTATCATTTATCACCCAATTCCCTGAGGGCTATTATGTGCTATCATCTCAGTGGGAATTTCATCAGTTCATTTTCTTAGGAAAAAAATGTCCAGAGTACAAAGTCTTAAACAGTATGGTGTATGGGTTTAGTGGACAGTGTTTTCCAGGCTTATTTAACCATAGACATCTTCTTTCCTTGGAACATCAGGTTACTCTGCTGGCACTTGAATAAAACATTGCAGATGGTTCAGACATGACACAGACTTCAGGAAGCTTAAGGTTAAATCTTCGGTGACAAATATAATCCTAAGAAGAAAACAATGAAAATGTATGATCAGATTTCAAAAGACCACTTTCATCCACCAGAGACAATCATTATACAAACTTTATGTGGACATTGGAATGTGATCTATAAAATGCAAATTGGATAGGAGTTAGACGGCAGAGATGAAGGAAAAAGAGATTCCTTGAGGAAAGAGAGACACAGACATATAGGCATGAAGATGAGAGACTTTAGGAGAAAAATACTCTCATTGATTTATTTATTCTTTTATGCAGTTCATTATTTACTTTCTGATTCATGTTATAAACACTTAAGACTCAGGAATTTTACTTTACAAAAATAGATCAACATTAGGGAAAGGTAATATAAACATTTTATAATAAGGCCCTAAATATTTGCTACAGTTGAACATCTAACTTATGTCTGAGGTCAATGGCAGTCAAAATAGGAAAGATGATGTCATTTACACAATTCTTATTATAAAAGACATTAAAAGGCATTCATCAATATTGCATTCTAAAAAAAGGATCTCCTATAATCTTCATGTTAAAGAGCAGCTTTCCTAAGTATCAGTTAATACACTAATAGGTCTTATATATTCTTTTGTTACCCAAAGATAGAAAATATTATTATATAAAATCTAGTGAGAGAAATTCTGGGATGAACTTAAAAAATGAAGTCATTATGCTTGGCCCAAGTATAAATTTTAGAATATGTGGATAAATGGATGGAGAATATATTCTTTAAGTAAAGTTCTATAAATGATATATTTATCATCCTAGGATAGATACTGAATATCACACAGTTCAAGATTGTGAGGATATTAAGGGTGTAAGTGTCACAACATCCTTTACCATAAACATGCACTGGATAATTATACCTTTAATTCTCAGGCATAATTACTTTTCATAGCCTTGCTGGGAGATACCATAAGAACAAAATATTCTATACACACACACACACACACATTTAAATATATATTTATGTGATAGCACATTTATATTAACTTCCTTAGTGTTGTACTTTGTACACCACTAATTTGATCTAGAAATTTCTTTCCTAAAAATCTTCAATAAGTTAGGAACAAAGCGAATGAGACCCACAACTGCTGAAATACGAGTTACATAAAGGCAATTTTATACTAACAACTACCTTTTAATATTAATTCATTAATTCATTCACCTTTTCATTTATTCTCCTAAATTAATGTTCCTTTTCAGTACTTGATACTTAAATGAGTTTAAGGGGTTGAGGTAGTGATATTCTTTTGAGTGAGGGAGATTCGGAATAAGAGTTTAGAAAATCCAGGGGCCAGTATAAAAATGTAGATTTTTTAAAAAAATGATTCTGAGGTGAGTGATATTCTGAAGGTTGTGACTAATTATCTCAAGACACTGGAAAAACACTGCTCCAATGGGATCCTTATAAGCATTTTTTAACATTGATGTTATATCTGCTTGTTAGACATCTTGTCTGATTTAGAGCAAGTCCACTGTATTTTAGGCCTTGAATAGCTATTAACATTTGGAATTTACAGATAATAGATAAATTAATCTAATTATCCTTTACTCTAGTACAATGATCACTTTAAATTCAAATGCTTTGTTTCTTCAGCACTATAATTATCCGTCTAAAAGAGTCATTTTCTTAATCACTATCCTATAAGATTTTCAGGTACTTAGAGAGGAAAACCTGTTTTCTTTTGTCAGAGGTGCTTCTTAGTAAGCTATGATCACTAGCCAATTAGAGATTTGTCTCATTTAGCTGAATGGGTGCCAAGGCTCATACTTCTCCATCAGAAACTATAAAAAATTCAAAGCATACTTCAGTAACTCAGTTGTATACATGTTTACAACATAGTTAAGTTACTGTGTGCTCTACTACAGAAGGATCTTTTTTAATTAAAATATAGTTGATTAGCAATATTGTGTTAGTATCAGGTGTACAGCAAAGTGATACAGTTACTTTTTCAGATTATATTCCACCATAGGTTATTATAAAATATTGAATATAGTTCCCTGTGCAGTACAGTAACTTATTGTTTATCTAGCTTGTGAATAGTAGTTTGTATCTGTTAATCGCATATTCCTAATTTGTCCCTCCCTCTCTCTCGCCTTTGGTAACCATAAGTATGTTTTCTGTGTCTGTGAGTTTGTTTCTGTTTTGTATATAGATTCATTTGTATTACTTTTAGATTCCACATATAAGTGACATCATATAGTATTTGTCTTTCTCTGACTTATTTCATTAAGCATTATATTCTCTAGGCCCATCCATGTTGCTGCAAATGACAGTTTTTCATTCTTTTTATGACTGTGTAATATTCTACTGTATATATATATATGCACATCACATTTTCTTAAGCCAATTTTCTATTGATGGGCATGTGAGTTATTTCCATGACTTGGCTATTGTAAGTAGTGCTGCTGTGAACATTGGGATACATGTATCTTTTCAAATTAGAGTTTCCATGTTTTCTGAGTATATAATCAGGAGTGAGAATTCTTGATCACATGGTAGCTTTAGTTTTAGTTTTTTAAAGAAGTCTCATTCTGTTTTCCACAGTGGCTGCCCCAGTTTACATTCCTTTCAACAGTAGGAGGGTGACCTTTTCTTCACACCCTCTCTAGCATTTATTATTTGTAGGCTTCTTTTTAATGATGGCCATTCTGACCTCATTGTGGTTTTGCTTTGCATTTCTCTAATAATTAGTGATGTTGAGCATCTTTGATGTTGAGCATCTTTTCATGTGCCTATTGACCATCTGTATGTCTTCTTTGGAAAAATATCTATTTAGGTCTTCTGCCCATTTTTGATTGGTTGTTTTTTCAATATTGAGTTGAATTAGCTGTTTGTATATTTTGGGTATTAACCCTTTGTTGGTCACATCATTTGCAAATATTTTCTCCTGTTCCATAAGTCATCAGAAAATTACAGATTTGTAAGTGTTGTTTGTGTAGTTTGGTCTTGATCCCTAATCTTGCCAATTCAGTTGTTGGCACTGACTTTTCATCTATATTATAACAAGGGTTATATGAGGAAGTTTGTAAGTTGTAATATTTGACATCAGCTTGGTTATGTTTAGAAATGTACTCTCAACTTGGTAATGTCTAGAAACTTACTCTTCCATCATATTCAGTAGCTAAAGAAGTGATCCCAACATTATTAAGTTGATGCCAAACATCTAAACATGGAGCATGTTTTTGATAAATTAAATAAAACTTTCAAAAATAGTGTACACCTTCTTGTGAAGTTTATCTTATGTGCTATCTTAAAAATTGTATGTGGTATTTATGTTATTCTGTTTGGCTGGTGTTAAAGTTCATGTGTAAGTTGGGAGAATATGTTTGATGATGTAATTCAGAACTTTGGATATTAAATGAGTGGGGTTTCCTGAATAAAGTTAGCAATCAGGGGTTGAGTATCTTTATGTTACCATATTTTGTCCAGGACACACTTAATTTTATAGTAATAAAATTAATTGATCAAAATTATCTATAAAATTATCAGTACCAACTCAGGTAAAACTTAGTTCTATGTAAATGTATAAATAAGCCTGCATAAATGAGCAAAGATCTATCACATGTTTGTTAATTGTAACATTTCTAAAGTACCAAATAATGAAACCAAAAACCAAGTAACAACAGCAAAACAGAAAACACAAATGTTCTGTTCTTAGCCACCCTAGTGCTTACCGCTTTGTTGTAATGAAAGGAATAGCCCCAGTAGCAGGCTTGGTAAATATGCCTGGGCCCAACAATATGAATCCCTCTGGGTCGGAAAAGGTTGCGACTGCTGAATGCTCAACCAGTTAGCAACAGAGACTAAAGTTAAGCCCTTGGTAAGGCATCATCCTTTGAGCAGCTCAGCTAGACACCATGTGATAAATTGATTACACTGGATCCTTTCCACCCTTTAAGGGTAAATAATTTATCCCCATACTGTATTGATACATACTCTGGGGGACCAAGACAACTTTGAAGTTCCCCTCAGCTTGACTAAACTTTGGATAGGTTTCTAACTATAGACCTCTGACCTGCCTTTTCTTAGAGCATTTACTTCAGAAAACTTTCAATTGTAAATTCTTGTTCTGTTCCTTTGAAATGTATGTAAACCTTCTGCCAACCTCTTGCCAGTTTTATAGCTCAGGAAATGTCTTTCTCAAGGACCTGGGAACCATCTCTTTGAAATGTTCACATCAAAGGGATAACACCCTTCTTTCCTAGTCTCTGAGGGAGGGTAAGAGCCTAACTTCGACAGGCAGCAATTAGCAAACACAAATAGCCTGATTACAGAGGAAAGCATTTGCAAATTCAGGAAAAAGTCAATGTGCTGGACACATAGCATGGACCAACCCCACCCCCAAAGTCCTCCAGTGGAGTTGAATTTAGTCCCCTTCCCCATTGCAGTAGTCTTGAATTTTTGGTCTGTTTAAATTTGTCTGGTGCAATTTTTGCTTTGACATGGGTGTGGCTATGTGTCTTCCATCTCCATCTGCACTGCCTTGGCCAGCAATTCTACTCATGGGCTAACAGATTGATTTGTTGTAATAGGATTATGAACAGTGCCTTAAAAAAGCAATCCACAATATGATGAAGGTGGTACAACAATGAGCATCATGTCCATGGAATCCTTTGAACCTCTTAATGTTCCCAATAGATAGAATACCTTTGTCTGAGTGCCCTGTCACCGTTGCTTCCAGTGATGCAATTGATTAATTTTTGCCTCATTGAGCAACTTTTGACCTTCTGCACTAGTGGTCCTGGTTCTTGGGGGGGGGGGGACATGTTTACCCAAGAACATTAAAGGATTCCACTAACTTAAAAATATTGACTCAGCTAAGTTATTTTGAGTCCCTCATGCCAGTAAAACAAAGAATAGAAAAGGAGTTACTATACTGGCAGGGATAACGGACCACAGTTCTCATGAGGCAGTAAGGTGGCTGCTGTATACTGAAGACAGGGAGAAGTATGTCTGGAGCTGAGGAGATTCCTTAGGGGACCTCTTAGTGCTTCTGTTGCTGGTGGATGTAACTGGTGTTCCAGGTTCTTGTCCCGTCCCAGGAAGAATTCAGAGACAAGACGTAGTGGTTAAAAAAAGTAATGTGAGAATTCATTAAAGGATGGATAGTGCACTCTCAAGGGGAGAGCAGGCAGGCTCAGGTGAGCGGCTGCCCTGTGTTTCTTTGGCAAGTTAGTTACATAGGGTGTAAAAATGAATGGGCAGAATATTCACTGGGGAGGGAAGGGTTTGGGTCCTATTCTCTGATTTTCATCCCAACTCCACTTTCCCAAGGGGAGGAGGGATTTTGTCCTTATTTAGTCTGGATCAGAAGTGTCATGGCGTTGGTGCGCGATGGGTACTTCTAATCTGCAAAGCTAACTTTACTGAAATGAGGGCATAATGAGAAAAGGCTACATTCAGACACTGGAAATTCCTGCCTTTTCTTCCCTTTCTTTGTTGATCTCCAGGCCAAAAGGTGTGGCCCCTTAATCAGCCCAAAGATTCCTGCTTTTCTTTCTCTGTCCAGGGACCCCTGGTGCTTACATGATGTATGGTTTCCTGCATTTGGCCTGTGCCCCTCCTTTCTCTGCTCATATCTAGCTATGTGTCTGCTCTAACACTTCCATTGAGTCAAAACCTTAAACAGTGATTGTTGGAAACGCAATCTGACAAAGCAATGGTAACCAAAGGATCAGAACTCTCAGGCGTGAAAGTATGATTTATCACACTGAGCGAGTATTCTTGGTTAGCTGAAGTGCTGATTCAAGTTGAGGAAAATCTGGTATGAGAAGTAGAAGAGGAATATAAAGAATATCAGCTGTAGTCAGCCTCAGGACCAGTTACAGCAGCGGAGCCACTTACTAACCATCATCCTGTAATTTGTTGTTTTTTCTTCTTTAAAAAATAATTGTGACCAATCTTTAAGAAGCAGTGACATTAGTAGAACTGTGCATTTAATGTAGGGCCTGAGGAAGACCTGATTAATATAAAATGAAGACATGTATTGCCATGCCCTTCCGAATTCTGCAAGTAGTTCTGTATATTATAGGGAGTCTCCATGTGTCAGTCTCTGCATGCTGGTACCTTAGGGCTTTTTCTGGAAGCACAGAAGGCTGTTCTCTGTGCACTGTTAGTGCTGGGAATGATTAGGGGATTTACACCATTCTGGGAGTGTTGATGGATAAATATACAAATCCCAGTCTCTCAAGTGAGAGAATTTTGAGGTGTGATTTTATACCACTTTCTAGAGTTTCCCAGGGGATTAAATGCCATTAGCCCTCCACGATAGCTGACAGAAATGTACCCCTTATGACAGCCTTTTCTTCCTTATGGTTTCCTCACATCTCCACCAGTGACATTTGTACTCCAAAATAATTATTTGCACTCAAATTTTTCAATTCTTGTATATACCTTTAGGAAAAATACCAAAATTTCACACACACACACACACACACACACAAAATATGACTTCTGACCATTGACTATGTAAGAAGAGGGTAATTTTTAAATCCCCATGTTATTCACAATGGTGGTCAATTGTACAATTTTTTAAGTCCCTGATAGAATTTTTATTAAGTTAAGAAGTGATACACAAAGCCAAGATAAACCCCAAATTAAAGCTATCAGAATTTTGACTGACATGACTGAATAAACTATATACATATTATATTTCACTACTTTTGTTATCCAAATAGAAAAACATTTCCCAAAACAAAATAAGTCCACAACTGTATTATGTCTTAGGAAGATTTGCATATTGACTAGCTCATGATTGGATGTAAAAAGATCCCATAATCACTGCCATATTCAACACAAAGTGAACTAGTTGTTATTTTAGAAACACCTTTACAATAATTTCTTCACTCTTGCATTTAAAATTCCCCAAATTAAATGATTCCAAATGTCTAATAGCAGGGATATACCTGTTTGATATAATAGATATAATGAATACTTATTATATAGGTCTAAAGAATTATACTGTCTGTGAAATGCTATCCTAGAAAAACAAGTTATTCACTTTATAATAAACAGACATTTTAAAGTATTAGGAATCTGGTTTTCTTAAATATTACTATGATTTCTAACAAATCCCAGACACCAAATGGATAACTGAATCTTCACCCTTATGTACTTTTTGCCCCATTTCCTTCAGAGATCTCTTTGATTATTAGCATAACATTTTCTCACCTCTTAGGACTCTGTATATGCTTCAGTAGCCTCATTTACATTTGGTTTCCTCACTCAGCAATACTGCAGAACTTGTTTCACAGATGGAAACAAGCTATATACAGACAAGAAAATTAGGCAATAGCTTGAGATTTACATTTTCTAAATGTCTCTATTTTCATTCATATCAGCATCCTTCTGAGACTTAGCTATTTTCCTTTATTTGTTGTTTATGTTAGCTAACATTTCTCCTTTTTTATTCCTTTTTCTTTTTCTCTTCTAAATAAGAGTAAAGCCTACAATCTCTTTTATCTTGTTTACTTTCTTTTAAAGTCCTTTGCTCCATCATGACAATATTTGCCCATCCTGATAATATTTGCCTACAGACAGCCTATCGTCTGACATATTTTTGCTAACATCTTAGAATAGCTGTATGTCAGATAGGCTCATCAAGGCACCAGAGTATAGTATAAATGAACACTAATTATACTTGGAAAAGATCATGCAATTTGTTTACTTGGGTATGCAAACACTTGAGAGTGCTGTAGAAAGTTAGACCGTTGATGTTCAAATTATTTCAAATAACTTCAGACTGCCTTCTGGTAGTCATTTTCTATTTTGCCCTTCACAGAAGTTTTAATTAGGTGGATCAAAGTTGGTTCTCAGTCATAAACACAGGAAAAATGAAAAAGTCAGTGAATTTTTACACAAACAAGGGCAGAATGATACAGATTAGAAGGGGAAAAAATTAAAAGATGCAGTTTAGATTAAAAATGGTTTTAATGTAATTGAATTAAGATATGCAAATATACTTCAAAAACTGTCTGATGAAAGTGCCTCTAAAAGCAGATCCTGAATCATAGCACGGTCATTAGTACAATAGAAAAGTCAATGAGAAAAATAATTATAACTGTAAATCTATAGTTTATAGTGGGTCTAAAGTAGTATTTCTTTCATGTCAACAAGGCTGAACTGCTTTTTAAGCTAGTGGGCAATGGTGTAGAGCTCATTAAGCTGTTTCATTTTTTTCTGTGTCCCTGCCTCAGTTGGATGACAATTTAATTATAAATATGATGATTTATGAAATTAGTAGATACATATTAAAAGTAAATTTGTGTCTTTTAAAGTTTAATTTGTATAACCAATTGGATAGATGACGATAAATACACAGGGACTATTTAATAAATGTGTCTACCTATGGAAAATTCAAGTAAAGATTACATTTTATATGCTAGAAAATAGGGAAGTATAGGGTTGATGATAAGGCGGTTACTATTATGCCTACTATAATTGTTCCATTGAAATCAATACTCTATCACTTTCTTTTACTAAGTTGCTATGTGGACTGGATTCTGATGATCAAATATTTTTATAAATACTTTCAGGGGACTTTCACAGTGATTTTGAATACCAGAAAGAAAAGGATAATGTAATACATTTTTAAAACAAGTGTTGACTTCTGATATGACGCAGAATCAAAATCCTGTCCTGTTTCTGCCTTTGTCTGAGAGGTTACCTTAGGAATTCTGGCATGTGATCTTTTCCAATAAAATCAATTGACATCAGAAGATCTGTTTTGCATATTTCTTTTTGAACATTTCAATTTTCATGAGTAAAATATGCGGGTGCAATGTATAAAACTACAGACATTAAAACCCTAAGCTTTCATATTTGCTGAGTGGTAGAAAATATAAATAAATCACTATTGAAAATATAATTAAATCACTATTGAAAAGAAATTTTAGCCATGTCTATAAAATTCCAGAAAAGCAACTAAAGACACTTAAAAAAAACTTTTATTTTATTATTATGATCTAAAATAAAAACATTTGATGTTTCCCTTATATTTAGCTGATTAATACATCTTTATAATTTATATATGAACACTAGTTGATTCAAGACTGAATTATAGTGCTTATTTTTCTTACAGTTTCTTTTTTTTGTTTGTTTTACCTCACTTGAAAGAATAAAGGATAGAAACACAATTACGCCTGAGGATGTATCTGTTTGCAACTAAAACATAATCAGTACATGTAGATGTCGTGAACTTAGCATATCTTTCTGACTAGAAAATTAAGATTATTTATTTTTCAAGTGGGCTTAGTCATTACTACCTGTTCAATAATTTTTTTAAAAACAAATGGAGTTCTGGCAGAAGGATGCATCACTAAAAAAATAGTCACACTTTTAAGACTATTTTTGAAAAACACAGCCTAGAGATAAATACCTGCAAAATACTATGTGTACATGTTATTTTTTCCTTTTAAAATAAGAAATGCAATAAATGAAAAGATTATAGTTTTGATTACATCTTTTGCAAATAATAAAAAAAAGGGGAATAGATGAGTTATGAAAGAAGGAAAAGACAACATGGAGTATTTTCCAGGATAAACCATATTAGACCACAAAACAAGTCTTAATAAATTTTAAAAGGCTAAAATCATGTAAAATATATTTTCTGATCACAGTGGAATGGAACTAGAAATTAACAGCCGAAAGAAAACTGGAAAATTCACATATATGTGGAAATTAATAACATATTCTTAAGCAACCAATGGGTCAAAGAGGAACACATGAAGGAAACTAGAAAATTATTGAGACAAATGAAAATAAAAACCTAACATACAAAAATATATGGGATGCAGTGAAAACAATGTTAAAAGGGAAATTTACAGCTATAAATATTTACATTAAAAAAAGAAAGACAAATCAGCAACTTAAGTTTACACCTTAAAGAAGTACCAAAAGTGCAAACTAAACCATACAAGAGGAAGGAAATAATAAAGATCAGTACAGAGGTAAATAAAGTAGAGAACAGAAAAACAGTCAAGAAATCAATGAAACCAAGATTTTGTTCTTTGAAAATATCAACAAAATTGAAAAAAGCTTTAGCAAGGTTGTCTAAGAAAAATAGGTGGCAAAAATAACTAAAATCAGAAATGAAAGTCGGGGTATTACTACTAATTTTACAGAAATATGAAGGATTGTAAGAAAGTACTATGAATAGTTGTTATGTGAGCAAATTGGATAACCTAGATGAAATGACCAAACTCCTAGACTCAAACAAATTACCAAAACTGAATCATGAACAAATGGAAAATCAGAAGAAATCTATGTCTAGTAAAGGAGATTGGATCAATAAAAACTTTTCAGCAAAGAAAAGCCCAGGTCCAGATGGCTTCACTGGTAAATTCTATCAAACATTTAAAGAATAATTAACACCAACTGTTTTCAAACTATTCTGAAAAACTGAAGAGGAGGAAACACTTATTGATTCATTGTAGGAGGCAAGAATCACCCTGATACCAAAGCCAGACAAAGACGCTATAAGAAAAAGACTGAACTCAGTATCTCTGATGAATACTGATGTAAAAAACCTCAACAAAATACTAGCAAACAAACTCAACAACACATTAAACTGATTATACACCATGACCAAGTGGGATTTATTACTAGACTGAAAAGATGATTCATCATAAAAAAATAATAATCAATCAATGCAAAGCACTTCATTAACAGAAAGAAAAAAAGGGGGGGGAATACCACATATGATCATCTTAATTGATGCAGAATAAACATTTGACAAAATTCAATACCCTTTTGGGATTAAAAAAATTCAACAAAATAAGAATAGAAGAAACTACCTCAACATAATAAAGTCAATATATGAAAAATCCACAGCTACCTTCATGCTGAATGAAAGCTTTTCCTCTAAGATCAGGGACAAGAAAAAGATGCTTGATTTTGTCAATTCTATTTAACAGTATTGGATATCCTGTTCAGAGCAAGTAGGTAAGAAAGAAAAATAAAAGGCATCTAAGTTTGAAATAAAGAAGTAAAACTATATCTATTTACAGACAACGTGATCTTCCATGTAGAAGACCCTAAGGATTACAGAACCATTAGAACTAATAATAGACAACTTAGCAGAGTTACAGGATACAATCCACGCACAAAAATTGTTTCCATACACTAACAATTGTTGATGAAAATTCAATTAACAATAAGGTTAGGAAGAAATAAAAAAGGGAATTTTATCTGAGCCAAACTGAGGATTATAATCTGGGAGACAGACTCAGAAGCTCTGAGAACTGATCTGCCTCTTAGAAGTTGAAGGCACAGTCATATACATTTTTGAGACAAGGGATCATACATCAAAATGACATACTGATATTTTACATAAAATTCACCAAAGACAGTGCAAGTAAACACATCACATCCAAAGTGAAAAGTAAGTCACTATAACCCGCTACACAGTTGGGAAAGAATGCTATTTTAAGAAGTCATTGCTAGCAAGAGAAGAAAGGAAAAGAAAGATGTTTATGGTCTATATGGTCAAGCAGGCATTCTCATTTTTGTTGAGGTCTAGTTAATGTGTAATTCAGATGCACGCTTTCCATTAGGGAGAGAGGGGGAGAGGGAGAAGGCCCAAATAGACACAGAGAAAATTTTGTGTTCACATTTTCTTGTTCTGCCTTAAAATATACATTTTATTTTACCACAGTGAACTATTGGAAAAAGAAATTCAGAAAACAATTCAATCTATAATAGCATCAAAAACAATAAAATACTTAGGAATAAACTTAACCAACTTAAATAAGCCGTGGGGATGTAATGTACCACATGGTGACTCTGGTTAGTAATACTGTATTACATATTTGAAAGTTGCTAAGAGAGTAAATCTTAAAAGTCCTCATCATAAGAAAAAAAAATCTGTAACTATGTAAGAGAACAGATGTTAACAAGACTTATTGCGGTGGTCATTTCACAGTATATGCAAATGTCAAATCAGTATGCTGTAGGCCTAAAATTAATATAATGTTATATATCCATTATGCTTCAATGAAAAAGAAGAAATACAAATAGCCATTATGTGTATAAAAAGAGAAAAATCTCTTAGTAATCAAAGACATTCCAATTATAAGAATAAAATGAAAGTGATAAAAAAATTCAGGAAGATGAAAAGTTTATAACTTTGAGTACTATATATTGACATTTATGAGTGTTGAAGTGGAATGTTACATTCATGGCTGAAAGAGAAGAGTACCATGGCCTGATGTGAGAAACTCGTGCTACATTTTGGACATACTGGTCATATTTCACTTAAAATGTCAGTACCAGTTGACATTCTATCCAGGAGCATAATAAAGTGTTAAGACAACACCCGTTCTTTTACTGAGTGAGTAAACTTCTATACACATGTCCTAATAGATATATGAATACAAATTTCTATATATATATATATATAGCATCTTCATTAGTGGTTCCATCCATGTTATAGTAAAATTTTATAAAATGTTATTATAGTAAAAAAAATCTAGAGAATGTACATCTTATATATAACAAAGAAAGGTAAATTGTGATTTGGTATATGAAAAAGACTGCAGTGTTTGTGCCTATGAAGCCAGCACTAGTGCCTCTGTCAACATCTGACCATTAGTCCTCTAACCAAAGTAGGGAAATCCAACTTCGAGGCCAGATTTTGAGTACTGATCATGCTGTTCCACCAGTGCCTCTTACCTCTAATTATAGCACATGTTTTTTCAAATACAATTCAGTTTACCTATATGCCTCTCTTTCTCTCAAAACAATATTTTTCCAACTCCTTGAAACTGCTGTGTCTCTAAATCTTGTAATTCAGCTAAATGGTAGTTGTTGAACTTTGTCTAAGTAAAGGTCCATTATGGCAGTTTTATCTCAAAGAAATTGCCTACAGCTAACAATAGAATAAATTTTGTACTCTATGAAACACGAAAATGCTGAAAACCTTAGTATTGATATATCTTGCCATTTCTACTATGTTTGTTGATATTTCAGGACACTAGGAACTAGTTTTTCACCCATAACCCCAGCTCTAAATACCAGGTGCATCCCAGTCTCAAATAATCTTGCAGATTGATAGTGGCTTCTTAGTCCTGAGATCAGTATACCGGCAAACCCTTAAGGATATCTCCTCAGTTAATATTGACCCAACTGAAAAAAATTTTCATTTCTAATCATCATCATTCTTAGATCTGACTGGGGTATGGCCAACCACACCAAATAGTCTAAGAGTGAGAGATGGCCAACCATATGATTTAGGGTGTAGGCTCTGGGCTAAGTGATATCAGCCCCTCCACCAGGAGAGAGAGCACTGGAGTCTGAGTTCATCATGTGGGCCATCAACCATGCCTATGAAATGAGGCTTCAATAAAAATGCTGGACATCTTGGCTCAAAATGAGTTTCTGAGATTGAAAATTTTTCGTGGATATTGTCACACATCAATGCCAGGAGTAAGGTATCTTGAAGACAATGATAACTTCCATTTGGAATCCTTCTGGATTCTTCCCTATGTGTCTTTCCATGGCTAAATTCAGTGTATATTTTCCCTCTAATAAATATAAATGTGAGTATGATAGGTTTCAATGAGTTGAGTGTTCTAAGACTTACTAGTAAATCATTAAGAGTGTATTTAGGAAACTTCAAAACTTGAAGTTGGTGTCAGAAGTTAGAGTGACCTTTTGTGGACTCTCCTCTAACTACGTGGTTGAAGCTTTACTCCTTGCAGCTGGGGTTAGTAGTCTTTGGCAGACCTTGCTGCCTGGAGGATGTGCCCTTATCTTCATAATTTGGTGAACTCCAAGGTGAGACTTGTATTTGTAATTCAGTCCTGTGTCCTACAAATATGAAGGGGAAGCCTGGAGTTTAAAATGAAGTGTAAGAAGGGGTCAGGAAGAGGAATCTCCATTAGGTTGAAATATTACTTAAGATGATGACCACTAGACTGGATGGTGGTAAATACGAAGGGGAGTGGTGCCAGAGGTATTGCTGGATCTGAAGTACTTGATATCTTTGTGAATAGTCACCCTATTACATGAGATGATATTTTACTATGAGAGATGTGGCTAATATCAGCAAATACAGAGAAAAAATATATATACATACACACAGGAATTGCTAAGGAGGAAGTGGGAAAAGGTAATAATGACAGATAAACCCTAAATGTTTACCTTAAGCCACTGAATCTATTTAAATAGAAAATAAATTTTGGTCTAAATTTTGAGAATAGCTAAGTGTATCTTCCCTTCCACTCACCAATTTTTTTTCCACCAGGAGAGGTGAAGGGCATCTTCTGGCCATACCAATAAATGCCTTCACTTTGGAAGGTGCAAAGAATTCCATGCTCTAGAAAAGCTGAGAGGGTTGAGTACTTGCCCCAGAACCACTGGTGTCATCACAGATCTGGCCTTGTTTCAGTGAACCTAGGTGCTCACCCACACATATGAGTAACGGTGATTAATGCAGCTTGTCAGAGTTATCTGTAAGTCCTGTTTCTATAGCTACTCCTTCAGAAAGCTGTTCATAGGTGAACATATAGGAAATCTGTATTTCCATATAGGAAGTCTATAAAAGGATGTCTTCAAGGAGGAAAGACTTGTCTGAGTGGATGAATTCAGACAAGTTTTGCCTTTGGCAACGAATTTTACCATTTCAGGTAAAGAAGAGTGTCTTTAGATATTTATAGTTTTCCATTCAGTGAGTTTCAAATGTCCTCCACTGCAGTGTACTGGGAATATCAAAGAGCTAACAAGGCAGCCCTGCTCAGGGAGAGCTTTTGCCTAGAGAACACTATCATCATTGAACCACAACTTCAACAAACAAGGACAAGCTTTGCATGTAGCAGATGGACAACCTTGCATAGCGTGGCTGTGCAGTCACTTGATAGGACTTCTAGATGGTCTTCAATTGATTCACTTTGTAAATTTTATCCATTTATTGAGTCAGGCACTGTCCTAGACCCTGGAGATACGACACCAGGAAAAAAAACCACACACACACAAAACATTTTCTTGGGAGCTTACAATCTAGTGGAGAAGGCAGATGAAAGAGAGAAAGAGGGAAAGAAAGAATGGGCAAAAGAGAGAGAGGTAAGGGAATAAAAGAGGAGCGATAATGAAGGTTCAAGAGAGAGGAAATGTGCAATAGTGATTAAGAAGAGAAAGGAAAGGAAGTAGAAGTGTGGGGGCAGGGATAAAAGTTTAGATAGGGCGGGCCAGGGACCTTTTTTTGTTCGCACTCTACTTCACTCCTGGCCTTTTATCTGGATAGTTTATTCCAGGGCAGCTAGGCTGGCTTGACTTTGCCTCAGAAGACCCTTCTTATTGGGATGGCATAAAGTGGAATCTGTCCACAATTTTGAGGCTCACTGCAACACAAATTAATGATAGGAAGGATGACAATACTGAGTAGAGATCAACAGTTGTAGACTGGTATTCACATTATAAGGAGATGTAGCTGCAATAAATGGCAAATGAAAGTAAAACAAGGCCAAACCTCTAACTTTAGAATACAAGGAAGCTCTACTTATTTGTAATACAAAGATGATTTCAAAAGATTCTTTCATGTCTGCGTTTTAGAGCTAATTATTAGTGTTGTGCATCAGACCGAAGGGTAATGACACCTGGAAAGAACTTGGTGAGATGGAGGAGGGTGCTGGTTCCTGTCCAGGCTCAGGGTTGATCACATCTGCTGTTTGGGGAGATGGGCAGAGAGTGTGACAATGCACATGTAAGTCAGAAAACTCACATGACTTAGCATAGAAGAGCAGACTCCTTTATGCCCCAAGGACTGAAGTAGAATTCTGCAAATGAGGTTTGGGGCAAAATAGAAGTGCATGCACTCGCGCACACACAGACACACACACACACACACACACACACACACACACACACACATAAAACTGTCAGTGGCTGTAAGAAGCAACTAGACCTTGGTCTTTCTTTTGACCATGGATTTCTTTTGACAGGTAAAAATCTGTAATTTGTCCAACTGGTCTTCAAAAGAGATAATTCTCTAGACAAGGGAAGCCCTTAACTTGCATATGAAAAAATCAAGCAACTGCAGACAATGTACTCCTTTGCTGCATCTTAGCTATGCTCTTAAAGCTGTTTAATAAGTTGAATTCTTTTACCTTTTGCTTAAAGAAACTCGTAGAAAAGCTGTGAGCCTCAGAGCACCAAATTGTTTTCACCTCAAGGCATTTGTTTGAAATTCTATTTCCACTCCCTCTCTCAGCACCTTTCAATGTCACCACCAAAGATGATCTTCCCTGGTTATTAAATAAGACACCTTACTGCCTCTCCCTATCCCTTTACCTTGCTGCTCGCTCTTCTGTACCACACCTAGCAGTATAGTATATATTTGTCTGTTTATTTTCTTCCTTTCCTTCTAGAAAGTTAAGCTCCACACTGAGAGCAAAGCCCAACACCTAGCAGGAAAAGATTTCTTCTCTAAATCAGTAAGCAAATCCTGTACTCAGTAAATTCTCCACATCAGTCAAGTAAGGGTTTTGGAGCATGCTTGTGTGTAGGAGCATCATAAACATAACAAATATTCAGAATTTCTACTGGTGCATCATAGATCTTAGGAAAATATTTTCAAATTAGTACTCATATTGTAGGTAAACTACCCATAATTTTATAAATCTTAGAGAAAACACATTTTTTTCCCAGGTAGCAGGATCTCTTGGGTTTTCCAACCCCATAATAACAGATAACAAACAAAATCAGAAAATACAAAAAAGCCAACTCTAAGGAAATACTGATTGTCTTTTCTTTATTGTGGAGTCAGTGTTTGCTTAGTCCTCCATGGTGTTTCAGAAAGAGTATTGCATACAGGGATAGATAATGAGTGGAAATACTTTAGAAATATTGCACAGTGTCCCCAGTTTTATGATTTTCGTATAAACTTAAGAATGTGTAAAGATCATCTTAACATTTTAATTTTATTCTTCATTCAAGTTTATTTTTAGTTAGTAAATAATTATTTTCAGATGATCTGTGATAATCAGTTTGTACTGCCTTCTTTAGGAAGATTTGAAAGTTATCTCTTTTTTTTAAAGTTTATTTTTTAGAGCAGTTTTAATTTTATAACAAGATTAGGAGGAAGATAAGAGAGATTTCCTATTTACCCCTGACCCACGCTCCTACTTGCACAGCCTCCCCCATAATCAACATAATTCATCAGAAAGGTGCATTTTTTAACAAGGGTGAACCTATATTAACACATCAGAATCTCCCAAAGTTCATAGCTTACCATAGGGGTCACAGTGTTATGCACTCTGTGGGTTTGGAAAATGTATAATGACATATATCCATCATTATAATTTCCTTTAGAGTATTTTCACTGCCCTAAGAATCCTCCATGCTCTGCCCATTCATCCTCCCATTTTTTTTCTTTATCATCACTGATATTTTTACTGTCTCCACAGTTCTGCCTTTTCTGGAATGTCATACAGTTGGAATCATATAATATGTAGCCTGTTCAGATGGGCTTCTTTCACTTAGTAGTATGCATTTAAGTTTGCTTCATGTCTTTTCGTAGCCTAATAGCTCATTTCTTTTTTAGTGCTGAATAATATTCCATTGTCTGAATCTACCACAGTTTATCCACTCACCTACCTAAAAGCATCTTAGTTGCTTCCAAGTTTTGGCAAATATGAATAAAGCTTGCTATAAACATCCATGTGCAGGTTTTTGTGTAGACATACACATTCAACTCTTTTGGGTAAATATCAAGGAGTATGACTGCTGGATTGTGTGGTAAGAGTATGTTAGCTTTTTAAGAAACCACAAAACAGTCTTCTACTCTGGCTGTACCATTGTGCATTCCCACCAACAGTGTACCAGGTGTGATGTCTACCCACATCCTTACCAGCATTTGGTGCTGTCAGTGTTCTGGAATTGTCCATTCTAACAGGAGTGTGGTGGTATCTCATTGTTATTTTGATTTTCATTTCCCTAATGATACATGATGTATAGCATCTTTTCATATACTTATTTGCCATTTGTATGTCTTCTGTGATGAGGTGTCCATTAAAGTATTTGACTCTTTTAAAATCAGATTGTTCTCTTAATGTTGAATTTTAAAAATCCTTTATATATTTTGGGTAATAGTCCTTTATCAGATGTGTCATTCACCAATATTTCCTCCCAGCCTGTTACTTGTCTTCTTGTTTTCTTAACATCATCTTTCACAAAGCAGAAGTTTCTAATTTTAGTGAAGTCCAGTTTATCAATTATTTCTTTCATAGTTTGTGTCTTTGCTGTTGTATCTAAAAAGTAAACACTATGCTTAAGGCCATTAGCTTTTCTCCTAAGTTATCTTCTAGGAGATTTATAGATTTACATTTTACATTTAGGTCTGTGATCCATTTTGAGTTAATTTTTGTTAAGGGTGTTAGGTCCATGTTCAGAGTCATTATCTACTTATTTATTTTTTGCATTTGGATGTCCATTTATTCCAGTATCACTTGTTGAAGAGACTATCTTTGCTCCATTGCATTACCTTTGCTCTTTTTGTCAAAGGTCATTGACTATATTTATGTGGGTCTATTTCTAGACTCTGTGCTGTTGTATTGTTCTATTTGTCTACTCCTTTGCCTGTACCACACTGCTTTAATTGCTTTAGCTTTATAATAAAGCTTGAAGTTGAGCAGTGTCCGTCCTCCAACTTTGTTCTTCTCCTCTCATGTTGTGTTGGATAGTCTGCATCTTATGCCTTTCCTATAAACTTTAGAATCAGTATGTCAGTATTCACAAAATAAAGGTTGCTATTTCTTATATCTGAAACATTCAAGTATTAGTATTTTCCAGTGTCATGCAGCTATGTCAGCCAACATTGTTCCTTTAGAGTAATCTGATATTTATGTGTATAGCTTTCTATGAGATAATTTTTAGTTATTTTCCATTTACATAAGAATATTGTAGTCTCAGTGCCATGTATGCTTTAGTACAATATAATTTGTCTTACAAATCTGGAGTTTTATAGTTCATCTTTTGGGAGAAATAAACTTCATGAATCTTATTTATTTATGTGTGTAGTTTTTGAGGTATCAAGACATTTGTGGCCTTTTATGGTTAGCCTGACTCCTACTCTATGTAAGGAGATCAATGAAATGTGCCAATAAAAATTGTGTTAGACTTGTAAATAGAGAGTCATTGACTAGAATAGACAAGGCCCGACACCTAAGCCTCCACAGGGTTGGGAAAGACAAGTTGAGTCAGTTATATATAAATATGTTAAGAGAAGAGCTCTTACAACAGCATTATGCTACCTTGCCATTTTTTTTTTAATCTTACTTTCTCTTCATTCATAAGTTTTCCAGGTCTGTATCAAACATTCCTGCTAAAGGAATTCCTGATGATGCAGTTAGAGGTATTTTTGTGTGCCCATATTAGAGAGACTAAGTCACTTACTTTTTAAATACCCTGACAGTTTATGTATTTCTTAAACCAATGATCACTTGGTATTAATGATATCTCTGTGTACAAATAATCAATGATCTCTCTCAAATATATATATAAAGAATTGGTTTGTGCTGTTATGGGGGTTTCAGCTCAAGACTTGGCAGGCTTGAGACCCAAGAGCTGATGCTAGAGTTTGAGACCAAAAGCAGGAAAAATCCAATGTCTTAGCTCAAGGTAGTCAGGTAGGAGGAGTTCTCTATTACTCACAGGAGAGTCAACCAGATATTCTATTCAGGCCTTCAACTGATTGGATGAGGCCCACCCTCATTAAGAACAGCAATCAGCTTTACTCAGTTTGTTTACTTATTCAAAGATTAATCTCATCCCCAACATCCCCACAGAATAGTTTTTGATCAAATAGCTGGTCATCCTTTGACCTGGCCAAGTTGACACATAAAATTAGGTATCACACAAAGTAATTGACATTTTTTATGAATAATTTTCACACTGTTCACATAGATTATGATGCTTAGACATCTCTTCCCTGAATAAAATATGCCCCTTCTCCTTTCATTACCTCATGCTGGATGACTTTCCTTATTCCTCACACTTTCACCCCTACCAAAGAATAGCCAAAAGAGATCTTTTTGAATTATTAGTAAATCTGGGTTTTGTGGTTATTGTCTTTAAAAACTCATAGTGTTTCCAAAATAAATGATCTGTTTTTGCTACTTGATAAGAACTACAAATCTCTGAAAAACTTGGAACTACTTATTTCACTTGATATATCTGAGAGCTTCATGTTGCATATAGGCATTTTTTTTTACTTATTTACATCACTATATTTATTTTTATAAATTCACTTTTTTCTTTTGCATAAACATGAAATGTGCCTTTCAATCCATATTGTGTATCTTCTACTTTTATGAAGGCAATTGTGTGGGTGAGGAAAGACAGATAAGCTAGACAGCTATTTTTCAAAGAAAGAAGTGACAGTCTTTTGTTCTGGAATGCCATTTGCATGTATGAGATATTTTCTGATGTGTCTATCAAAGCATGTTAGCAGTATGCTGTTCCATATTTCAGAGTGTGCCTGTATTTCTCATTTCTGATGACCTTTTGACATGGCCTTTATGGGATTTAAAGGAAAAGCTCTCAACCTCTCCATCATCCTAGTGGCTGGTATTTGTAAAAACAGGGAAACATGGGAAAAATAAAAGTAAAAATTGGGCATTTGTGCAGTGAATTTAGGAAGAGGAAGATAACATAAATGGATAAGGCTTGATTGTTTTCAGGTCAGGGTCTAACCATTGAGTGGAAAACTTGTAAAAATTTAATAACAGAACCATAGTTACTTTAATTGTGGAGATTATCTACCTCCAAATTCACCAGATGTTGAAGATTTAACTGTGTGTAGGGCATACTAATTGAGCAAGATTTAATATCATTGCCTTGTATTTAATTAATTGAATAATTATTTTTCAAATAATTTCTCTTATGGAGGAATGTTAAGTTGGAATTTTTTTTTTTCTTTTTCATCTTGGAAAACTATTGCCCATCAAGATAGGAGAAACTAAAATTGCAGGACTTTTTTTTTTTTTTCTTTTACTTTTCCTCCCAGTTTAACCTTTCAGTTTTGAGTAGCTTCATTACTGAGGATGTCTTTTGCCTACCATCTCTGTTTTCAACCAGCAACAGCTCAAAAAAACAAAATCATAAGAAATAGTTTGTATCCTCTGCCCGTGATTTAGGGGCACTATTCTTTTGGGGCTGCATATCTTGGACCATCCATGGTTTGAATGGTTTCATAATCTCCCATCTTCGGGAAAATATATAACTCAAAATGTTACTGTACACTCATGACAATGTGATTTCCCATTGGCACATTCCCTGCTTCTACAATGGATGCAGTTAATGACTTTATTCTAACTCTCTTTTTAAAGAATAAAATCCACCCATCCTAATTTCAAATCTATGCTTGTTTGTTTTACATTGTAAAAGTTTTTAAAATATTTATGAAGGAACTAATTATCATATAGTGAAGCAGAATGGGCAGAATGTCACAAATCAGATTTAGAAAATCTGGGTCACATCCTAGCTTAATCTAATTTTTCCTAAGGACTTACTTTATTTTTAATGATCATTGGCCACACACCATCCACTAATGCCATCCAGTTAATTTGCAAGTGCGTTTCATTGTCTAAAATGATGCTCAACACAGACTACTCTAAACGCCTGCATGTTGAATTGGCACATAATTGTCTTTGCAAATAAATACAAGCAGATATTGTAGATATTGCTACTGTCTTAACCCTCTAAATTATATATCAACACTGTTTATCAGGGTTTGAAATACTCAGTTTTATTTTAAAAATTCCTACATGTTTCTGCTCTTATGTAAAGCAGCTGACATGTGATTAACATTCTCTCCCCTTTGTTATTAAGCATTACAGTTGTAAAAGCAGTAAAGTCAATGTGGCTGAAAGTCATTATAGTGTGCCTTACACCACCTTGTTTTACCTATGTATAAATGATAAAAGAGAAATGACACATAAAACTGATTCCTTAATATGTGGCTATTTTAATTTCACCATGGACTTCAGTCCCTAAAAGTTATTTTAAACTCCAGAAGAAACACTAAAATAACCTATAATTATTTTTGCTACTAACATTATCTTTACCTCTCTTTTTAACATTCTTATAAACTGAAGAATAAAATTGGCACAGTGTGTAAACATGTTAGACTTCCTTTTTAAATGCATCACTCTACACAATTTACAATTTTCCTTTTACTGTGATTGACAATGCACTGTGCCTTATAAGAAGCGCCCTGCATTCTTAAGACATCTAATTTTTCAAGCTGCACAAATGCTATACAAAATTGTTTGAACATTTTCACACCATAGCTCCCTTGTTTCTAGAATTGTTTTAAAAGAATGAAGGGTAAGCCCACAGAACATTGCTTGTAAAGCATAGCTTTGCACTCTAATTATGTATAACTCTACATATATCCGTAATTTTTGGATTAGATGTTACCTGAACAATAAAAAAGACATTATTTGGAAGGCTCATTACAGACTATAGTTATGAAGTCTGCCCTTTGATTAATGAAAAGATTCAGTGATTTTAGATCTTGTCACTATTTGTGCCTCTGCCCCTTCACTTACAAGCTGGTTGACATAGTTCTTCAATTACAGCTACCTTGTTTTTAATTGCTGCTTGTCAAACTGATTGATTGTTGTCAATTTCTAACAGTCAGCAGCAACGCTTCAGTGCTTCATGTCACGAATCAGTATACATTTATTTGATTTCTTCTTCCCACCATAAAGGAGCTACTTGGAAATCCTGTTACTATCATGAACCATCCATGATCTTACTCAGTAAATCTGAGATGGAGTCAATACCACTTCAGGTTTAGGGAACTGGCACTAAGGAACAATTATTCACATATTCAAAGCTAAATCTGGCAGTTAGCACAAACATTTGTTAAATGGATACAACATTCTGAGAAGAGAATTTTTGTGTCTTTGTGCTGTGTTGTGCTTTCGTGTTATAAGCTTTTGCTAAACTCTGGAGTGCAGTAAAGGGGAGGGTAGGGGGAAGGGCAGATTATAGCCTCTATAGGGATCCAAGTTTCAATAGTTTTACTTACATATTATAGTTTTATTTTATTACTGATCTAGGCAACCAGGGGATGGAAGGATATACAGTGTGGATAAACACATTCATATCAGGATGAGGAATGCTGGCAGGAAACACAGCTTTTTAACATTAAAAATGTATAAAGTATTTAGCAAAAGTTACAGAAAACAGAGCAAACAAGCAAGTTTATTTTTTTAGAAATTTTCACTTTTGTAGGGTTGGCTGATGTGCTTGGGTCTGTGAAAAGTCTCCTCCCCGACTTCCATCATTTCCTTCCAGTGGGAAGGGCAAAGATACATATTTGGGGCTCTTGTCATCAAGGATGACTGGTGTCCCTTTGAATGACTGTCCCTGGGTCCACATGGCTACTTGAAGGTATATATATAATGGAATATTACTCAGCTATAAAAATAATGAAATCTTGTCATTTGCAGCAACATGGACAGATCTAGAGAACATAATGCTAAGTGAAAAATTTCAGGAAAAAAAGACAATTACTATATGATATCACTTACTTTTATAGGTAGAATCTAAAATGTAATACAAATGGATCTGTATACAAAACAAAAACAGACGCACAGACATAGAAAACAAGCATTGGTACCAAAGGCAAGGGGAAGGGCAAATTAGGAATAGGGGATTAATAGATTAACAACTACTATACATAAAATAGATAAGCAACAAGATTTACTATATAGCACAGGGAATTATGCCCAATATCTTGTAATAATCTACAATGGAGTATAATCTGCAAAAAAAAAAAATCACTATCTGTATACCTGAAATTGACACAATATTGTAAATCAACCACATTTCAATAAAAGTAAATTAAAATGTACAGTAAAAATCAAACTCCATTTGGCCTCTGGAAAACACATAACAACCCTAAAGCAAGGAACTTTCGATCACTTATGAAATGAAATGAGAAAACATTTATACTAAATTAAAATTATATTAGGTGAAGTTTTCTGAAATGTTTTGATCATACTTTAAGAAAATATAATGAAAATGGTCCTATTTTACTGGTTCATAGAATTATTAGATAGCTACTAGAATCTAATAGTTCTAGAATTATTAAGAAGAAACAAGTCAGAGGAAGTGTTCCTTGGGATATGACACTTAGATGTCACATTAATTTGAATTTCAATGGGAATATTTTGTTGTAGGAAAAGGGGTAATTTTCTTTTCCTTCATTTTATTTTTATTCCTGACTGATCTGGGCTTCTCAGTATTAAAAAATTTCTAATGAACAAATGTAGTTATCCCCTTATTTATGTTCTAATGCAATTTATTATCAGTGGCTTTTGGTAATAAAGTCAAGAAACACATTTAGCAAGATTATTATTTTTTATCGAGATTTCATCTAATACGAAAGACTTTTAAAAAAAATCTCCATAGTGCCCTTTTAGATTTATGTTTTTATAATATATTTGTTATCATCTTAACTGTCTGAAAATGGGCTGCATATGCTACATATATTAGTTTAGAAGTTAGATGAAGAAATAGAAAAATACCTAGAGTAATGAAATGGGAGCATGAATGGATTCAATCAGATATGGATCCAAATCCTACTTCTGTCCCTGGTTAGCCGGCTGTGTCATTTGAGAGATGTTTGTG
Organism: Camelus bactrianus; assembly: GCF_048773025.1. Taxonomy (NCBI): domain Eukaryota; kingdom Metazoa; phylum Chordata; class Mammalia; order Artiodactyla; family Camelidae; genus Camelus; species Camelus bactrianus. The sequence continues at coordinate 41,487,644 of NC_133540.1, forward strand.
TTAACATAAAAGCCCCAAAATATTTGAGGGTAAGAGAGATCATTAAATGTAGCTTGCATAGTTGGTATCAGTAAAAGCTTGTTTCTTTGTTATTTTGGAAAGTTAATGGGGATTAGTAGCCAAAAGTCTAAATGGAGTGGTTTGCCTTTTAGTCCATTATAGAAGAGATGTGGCATTGAAGTAGGAACTTGTAATTCAGAGACAAAAAGGGAAAAATGTCATTGAGATTTGTAGCTTGATGGCTGATTGTTGTCGAAGAAGAATGAGAAAAGGAGTCAAAAAGAACTCCAGAGCTTTTAACTTTAATGACTGGAAAGAAAATGGTAGCCCTAGATTAGCTATAAAACATTAATGAAAAACAGGTTTGGAATAAATTGTAATAATTAAGTTTGGCAATTCGAACTGTTTGGGAAGGCTGTTTGAATCTGTGTCTTAGAATCTGACTTTCTTAAAACCCAATGAAAATAAACTAAACATAGTAAGGATCAAAACTAAATAAAACACTCCAAGTGGTTGTCAAAAAAAGGAAAAAGCATGCTCTCATGTCTTACACTTTTAAACATCAAATCTCAAAGTAATAGAAGATTCTTAAACAGAGGGCAGACACAATACTCCACCCCTTGGTACCACAGAGTTGTGTTCACAGAACCCAAAGAACCTTATTAATACTCTCAAATCCAGGGAGAAGCAAACTGAATAGTGTATCATTTGTTTTTCTTTTTTGTTTGAGAATTAGTGGAAACAGCTGCTGGGAAGTAGGTAGGCTGGGGAAAATACACGATGGAGATGACTCTCTCTAAACAAAGTAAACCTTCCAAGTCTGTTCTTAAACTGATTAAATAATTGAGATCACATAAAAATTCTTTACTCTTCTTTGTCCCTGACACTTAGACGAATGAACTTTGGTACAGATATTTTTAAAACTCTCAGCTTTATCTCCTCAGCTGCGATTTCCACCTCCTCTCACCAAACACTCTAGGCCATACTCAGCCCTCACACTGGAGCCCACGGGGGAGAACAAAGTATCCTCAGGTACCATGGAAAGAATGACAAGAATTCGCGTGCAGTCATGAAAGCAAATTTCAGTGTTGGACAGAGCTGGACTAAAAAAAGTAAGCCTACAAAGTTAATAGCAGGTAATGAAGGAACTATCACATGCCAATGAATGAAAAAAAATATTAAAACAGATACAATAATAGAAAAAATCATAGTATCTCAAAGTCTAAGAGGTCAGTTAAAGGAAGAAGGGGAAATTTCTCACAATTGCTTCTTCCTATATGAATCAGCAAAGTAAGAATATAATTTAGGAAACAAAGCTCAATACCAGATGATTAAACAACAGAATGAGATAAAAAGGGGATTTCAGACCTAAGATAATCAGAACCAACACAACACGAAGTTGGACTTTATAGTTAGAAAGAACATGGAAGAGATGGATACACCATTAAAAAATCCTATCACTGTCACAGTGGAAAGGCTGGAGATGATGACAATTGTTGCAAAAACATTTAAAAATATTTAAAACGTATGAAGGGATATCATAATATATTTCAAGAGTATCAAGACACAAAATGGAAAACAAAATATATTTTCTTAAAATGAAGAAAGAACCGAATATCAAAAATTGCCCCATGATCTAAGGAATTTAATAAAACAGACTTATTTTAATACAGCAATTATTTTTCAAAGGTGGAAAAAGAAAAATTAATTTGGTAAATACAGTTAGGAAAAGCAAATTATAGCATAGGTGAAATGCATCAGTCTGGTTTCAGTTCTTTCTTTAAAGAAAGAGTAAACAGAATGAATGTTAAAAGACAAGAGAGGAATGTCTACAAAATTTGTGGGCAAGAATGCTTTGAGAATTTTATTACCAGCATACAGTCCATTCAGGAACAGAATCAACAGACCTCTCAACAATGAACAAATTCAATAAATATAGCCCCCTTCAGTTCTTGTGGGTGAAGTGGGAGGTTACCTACTTGACCCCTATATTTAGACAAACAAAAGATGAATTTAAATATTGAGCTTAATAAAAGATTAGCTATGTTAAAGAACGGTGGTGAATTTTGAATCAAAAATTCTCTGCAATGATACTTACTTCCTTTTCCTAATCTGGGTCATGGGATTTGGTCTGATATTTCACTTTTATCCTCCTGCTTTTTTTGAAATTTTGAAAAAATAAATTTAATTTATTTTTATTGACGTATACTTGCTGTTCAATATTATATAAATTACAGGTATGCAATATAGTGATTTACAATTTTTAAAGGTTATACTCCATTTGTATATTGGCTATATTCCCCATGTTGTACAATATAGCCTTGCAGCTTATTTCATACATAATAGTATGTATCTCTTACTCCTCCACCCCTGTATTGCCCCTTTGACCTTCCCTCTGAGCACTGGTAACCATTAATTTGTTCTCTGTATCTGTAAGTCTGCTTCTTTTATTTTATATCCACTAGTTTGTTGTATTTTTTACATTCTACATATAAGTGATAGCATATAGTATTTGTCTTTCTCTGTCTGACTTACTTCACATAGCATAATGCTCCCCAAGTCCATCTATGTTGCTGCAAATGGCAAAGTTTTGTTTATTTTTAATGGCTGAGTAATATTCTATTGTAATATATACTCTATGTGTGTGTGTGTGTGTATGTATGTGTGTGTATATATATGTATATGCACACACATATGTACACACCACATTTTCTTTACCTATTCATCTGTTGATAGACACTTAGGTTGCTTTGATATATTGGCAATTATAGATATGCTGCTATGAACATTGGGGTACATGTATCTTTTCAAAATAGTGTTTTGGGTTTTTTCCTTTACTTTTTTTGGATATATATCCAGGAGTGGAATTGTTCGTTGTAATATTTGAAATTTTCATAAGAATATACCAGTTTTAAAAAAATTCCCTATACAATAAAAAAAAAATTTGTAGAAACTATACCACATTGTTAGAGATTAAATCAGGTGGTAGAAAAATGAATATTGTTCTTCTCTTTCTTGTACTTTTATTTTTAAGAACATCTTAAATTTTTTTGAAAAATTAGAAAACTTAGTGCAGGATATATTAAGTTTGAGGTGTCTTTATGATACTTTGTGGGAGATGCTTATCAGGCATTTGGGCACAAAACTGAAGGTCAAGTTTTGAGATACAAACTTGGTAAGGGTTTGGGTGGAAGTGATAAATGAAACTTAGAGAGTGGAGATTATTTTAGAAAAGTACCAAGAGAGTATCTGTGGACAGAGACTTGAAGACTCTGCATTTAAGAAGCAGGTAGTAGAATAAAATCAGAAAATATCAGAAACCTTGCCCATTCGCCCCTTTAATTGGTAAATAGGCTGAAAATCATGACCAAAACAGTGATAAAAGACAACAAAACAAAGTTTATTTTTTGATACTGGTGTATTTCCCAGGTCAAGAAAATGTATTTCTACTTTTCTAATTCACAATGTTTTGCCAATAATTAGCCTAATCTGTTAAGGTTCTACAGATCGTTCTTTTTTGCAAATGTTTTATCATTCAGTCTGTGTTAATTCTCTAGCTCTCATTTATTTCCGGATGTAATACTTCGTGAAAACTGAGAGTATTAAATTTGAGCCACAGCTTCCTTTTCTATTGATTTTTCATTCCCCACATTTGGGATTCCAGGTTCTGCCCATGAATTTAATCCTACCCTGTTATACTGGGTCCTCAGCAAATCTTTTTAACTCCTTCTCAAACCAGTTCCAGCAGGGAATTGACAGAACAGGAGAAAGAAGCACTTTTTCAGATTGTTTTCCCAAAGGCAAATACAATCACTATTTTGGTTGACTAGATTGTTATATATAAATTTACTAGTTTTTCTGCAGCTCATTTATACTTTAGTTAGTCAACATCCCTCTGTTTCAGTTACCTAAACACTGATCTGCCACAATTTCATTTATAATTTTATGAAGATAATTTAATACTTTTAAGTATTACTTTATTTAGCTCAGGTGAAAGAACTTTGTTAGATTTGAACATATCTGGAATTATATATCATATATGATATACTACCTTTGAAATAGCCTATTTTTCAATTTCTTATATAACACATTGATGTTTGCAACTGACCTTTATGTTAGGATCAATTTGCCTCAATATTTTGAAAATCAGACTAATTTATGTTAAAACAGATTTTACTGGAAAAGTAACACTAAACTATAGGCTTCAACTGCTGAGAATGAGGTTTAAACTCATACCTAGGTAATTAGTATTAAACTCAGATGTCTACAAGAAAGGAAAATTAAGTCTCTCTTTTAATATGTGAAAACTCAATTATAATTTGAGTTCTATATTAAAATTTGCAGTAATTTTTATACTGTTGAAATTATTTATCAATGAAATATGTATAACAGCTCAAACGGCAAACTAGTTTTATTCTTTCAGTGTAGCATTTACATTAAAAATTGAGAATAGCATTTCTGTGTCATTATTAAACACATACTATATTTTTTTAATTCACTTTGACAGCTCTAATAAAAACACAACTAACAATTACACTGAGATCTCTGAATTACCAATGACCTATTTCCAAACAAAAGAAAGTCTAAAAACTTTAAGGGAAAAAAAGTATTGCAAATTGGAATTTTCCTATGAAACTAAATTTGGTAAAAGCATCTAAATGCATCTGACAACAAAGTATACCTTGAGATCTGTTTAATTTGGCATCAAAAACAGCAGCAACAACAATTCTTAGTGTAGGATAGAGATGTAGACCCTTAATCTGAGAGTAAAGAGTCAAGGCATCTTCAAAAGGACTGTGATGGATGAGAATGTCAACTCTACCAGCTGAGCCGAGTAGCTAGCATGCATCCCCTGCGGAACTGGAAGCTGGGGCTTGGCCTACGACACCCAGTGGTCACAGATGGAGAGCAAAGGTGGAGGCTCGAGTTGGAGTCTTATGGGAGGCCTGGGAGGCACACCTGAGTTCACCCCCAAGATGCACCAAGTTGGTTGTAGAAGAAAAAATTAGTGTTTGTTCTAAATCATCTAACTTATTATTGAGAAAATGTGTCGTCTGCAGGTAGGTAGATGATATGGGGCTGAAAATTTGGGACTGTCATATTATTCTGTCTCTGCTGTGTATGTAAATTAACATTATAATTCAACATTTTTTAGAGCTATCCGATGAATGATTTCATCAATTCAGCTGTTGACTTTAAATCCATTGATTTTCTGATTTGGGGGGAGCAGTATTCAAGACTTATTTACCTTATTAAAGGACATTTTTAAAACACATCTTGGACATGACTAGTAGAATTTAACAATAACATTGGATATATATTCACTAGTTTTAAAATAGGCATCTATATTAGAATTTTAATAAAAACATTTTGGCTGCCGATACAGCGACATCACACTTTTTTTTTTTTTTTGCTTCATATAATAATGGCCTTAAATTGTTCAACTGTAACCATAAACTGGAATATCCATAATAGTAACTTCTTAAATCAGGTTGCCAGTTTACAGCAGAATCCACATCCAAGAATTTTGAATATAAACCACTACAAGAGGTAGAATTCACGCTACCCCATTAAAAGGAGAATATTGTTGATGTTTGAAGAAAAAAATATGTAGAAGTACAAGCAGGCAAGTGACCACACAAAACTAAGAGGGAATAATAAGATTCCCATGTAAAACTCTGGAATTTTCTATCAAGGTTTTTTTTTTTAAATTAAATATTCTGAATTTTTTTTGCAGAGAAAACATGCAAACTGACTATCTGTGGATATTTTATGATTGTGTAATATTTCTTTCAAAATAGTTGTCTCTATGCTCAGCAATATACTTTAATATTTTAGGGTTAATACAGGTCACATGCTTTAATCTTATATTAAAGATCATCTCCTATATGCCCAAAAGAGAGATAAGACCTGTATGATTTTCAATAACATATATTATATTCAGCAGAGATGATGCAATATGGGTTATTTGGAATGCTTTGAATACTTTGCATCCTTGAGAATAAGAAAAGCAGCCCTTCACCACCTGCCCTGGCATTATCAATGAGGCATCGGTGTTGCTAGGAGATAGCTAGGTCTCACAGCTAGGTCTTGGTCCTCACCTTGAATGTGTGAGTCTTGCAGAATACCAGGATCAGGCAAGGCCACTCTGTGAACGTGCTGGGTCAGGACAAAAATAAGATCGCTCCATATTATGACTGAACTTAAGTAAGAAAAAGAGCAGTACCTAAACCTCAGCTTTAACCACATATCTCTTTCTCTCAGATGAGTGAGTGCTGCCTCTGCATCTTATTACAGCCTTAGCAACACTACACCCCCGCTATGTGTTAGGTGAGATTCATCAAGACCATAAGGTCAAATCAGAATTCCTTTTAAACACCTTCTTACTCAGACATTTCGTAATTCCCATTAGCACACTCTCTTCCCCATTACAACAAGTCAATAAGCCCAATATTTTTCAGTTAAAGCTGTGTTTCTGGTAGTATTTGTCTGGAGGCCACTGATTCCTCTTCTGGCAAGTTTTCTTTTCTTTTCTCTCTCTTTAAAGAACTACCAAATATTAAGTATGCACACATCTGAGATTTCTTCCATGTTTTCCTCTTAAGCATTTTAGAAAATCAAAACTTTAAATTTCAACCAAACTAAAGATTTTAAATGGCGTTTATCAGGCCTTTTCCACAAGTCGAAAGGTATTAATATGAATTTTCTCTCTCTGTCTCTCTGCATTGTGTGGCTTTTTAATATTTAAATATACAATAAGAATTCATATACAGCCTATCTTCATTATTCTTGAATTCCATATTTGTGCATCTGTCTTCTCACTAAAATTTATTTGCAATTCTCAGACCCATACTTGTGGCACATTTATGGACGTTTGTGGACAGGTGCAGAATGGTAAAATTTTAGTTGCCTCACAAGCAGGTTCCCAGCTGAGAACAAACAAGATGATACTGTGCTTCACTGTTTCAACTCTCTATACTACTGTAAACAAATGTCTTTTTTTGTGTCTATTTAGTGCCATATTTTTCTCTTTTTTTGTGCTTTTTGTTAGCGATTTTGCTGTTTAAAATGGTCTCCAACTGTAGTGCCGAGGTGCTATATTGTGTTCTTAAGTCAAAGATGGCTCTGATGTGCCTTATGGAGAAAATATATGTGTTGCACAGCTTTTGTTCAGGCATGAGTTATTAGTGCTGTGGACCACAGTTTAATGTCAATAAATCAACAACATATATTAAATGAGATGTCTTTTAAAAGAAACATAAATGAATTTGGGAAAATAAATATACAAAGAGAAGTATAGAGCCTACATTGGAGAATAGATCCTGGAAACAACCCAAGTATTTAACTGAAACCCATGACAAATTATGTCCTATGAAAATCAACTGCAAAGTGACTAATATTTATTCAGTTTTAAATTTAACTTTGAACCATCTCAGTCTCTGCTCAGATTAATATGATCCGCTACTATTCTAACTATAGGTAAGAAAAAAAAATAATTTTATTCTGGAGAAAGGTAACATCACTCTGAGTCTCTGCAATTTATCATTAAAATGTTCAGTATTCAGTAGTAAATTACAAAGCATGACAAAGGACTTTAGCTGGGGAAAAAAGAAAATAATAAAAATTAGATAATATAAATAGGCTCACAGGTGATGCAGATATTATTTCTCAGATAAACTTACAAATTAATAATATCAAGTACATACTAATTTATAATTTCAAAAATGATGACACAATTGAGAATTTAGAGAACTGAGATTTATAAAGAATTATCATATAGGATGCTAAAAACTGTTGAAATAAAATGGTTGGAAGTAGGGCTGTGGAAAATGTAGAGAATAAAACATGGAGAGAAAAAAGAATTGGAATAAAGCACAAAAAAGAAAATGAAACATCAGACATAATAAAAAAATTTAAATAAATGTAAGTGGGGTCTCTGAAGGAGAGAAGAGAGAATTCGTTTGAAAAAAAAAATTCCAAAAAATTGATAAAATACATCAAGCCCCAGATTCATGACGCCCAATGCATTAAAAAATGGTTAAATACAAAGAAACCACATGTAAGCACATTACAGTAAAATATTTGAAAAGCAATGATAGAGAGAAACAGCCATAGCAGTCCAAAGGAAATAAAAAGGCACATGGCTTTCAAAGACACAAAAATTAAGATAGTTGACTCTGTAATGGAAATGATAGAAGAAAGAAAATAATATAGTGAAGGTTTAAAATTCTGAAAGAAAAGGACCAACATAGATGTCAATAGCTGATAAATGCATCCTTCAGAAATGAAGCTATAATGAAGATGTCTTCAGACAAACAAACAAACAAAAAAAAGAAAATTTCTCACCAATAGCCCTGCATTAAGTAATTTATTTCTAAAGACATAAAAAAAAAAGATCTCTGATGTACATACTACAAAGGGAAACAATAAGACCACTACAAAGGCTAAATGAATGATTAAGTTCAAATGTATTTTAACTGTTTATATTAGCAATAATTTTAAATGCACATAATATAACAATAAATATGAAAAACTGCCAATATTGGAGACAAATCCAAATTAAAATCATAGAAAAATACCACTGCAGATCATTAGGATGGCTAAAATGAAAGAAAAAAGGAAAGAGAGAGAGAGAAAGAAAGAAAACAACAGAAAAGCAGTATCAAGTGTTGGCAAGGAAATGGAGAAGGTGGATCTGTCATAGAATTCTACATAAGTGTAAATTCGTAATTGGTAATACTACTTTGGAAAACTGTCAGCATTGATACTGGCCTATGTTGTGCAAACCCCACACCAAGATACAGTAACAACAGAAATGCATAGGCAACAATGAACACTTTACGCCAACCTGCAAAACTTGATGGATGTACCTCCCAAATATAATGATGTTAAGAGAGAGAACTGAAACACAAAAGAGTACACACCCTGACATCCTTTAATGATATTTAAAAATATACAGAAAGCAAAACTAATCTCTGGTGATAAAAATCAGAATAGTGTATATACATGGGGGAGCATAGTGGGAGGGAGAGGGCACATGGGTAGTTTCTGGGTATTTGGTGATGTCTGATACTTTGGGGTGATGCTTGCTGTGTGTGCTTGGAAGATACAATTAATTGATCTGTAAATGCAGGATTTGTGCACTTTTCTTCATTATGCTTACATGTAAAAATGTTAGATATAATTAAACCAGTGTAATATTTTGACTAAATCACTTATCCTATATACTCAGTTAAATCTCCCATGGAGTATAAACATTATTCTTTTTTCCTTCTTGTAACCTTCCTTCTCACACTCCGAAGGCCATTGTTCTTTTACTGGGGAGAGAAATAATCAGGAATAATTATACAAAGCATTGTAAAAAAACAGATGCAAGAGGAAGAACAACATAACTACTTCTACCAAAAATTATTTAAAATTTTATTAGTTTGTATTCAGGAAACTTGTGTTTTAAATGTAGCTCTTTCTTGCTGTATAATAATAAAATAATCAGTGTCACATATGTTTAATTTGTAAAATGCAGTATGCTACTATAAAATCCTTCAGTTCTTCCCCTGTTTTAGAATACATGAATTTCTTGCATGTGATTATGTGACAATACTTGTTTAAGAAAAATATGTCAAATGTCATAACTATATTTTTGAAAGTCCAAGCATATACTTAAAAGAAAAAATTAGTGTCACCACATAGATTAATAATGTTAAGAGTCATTATTGATAACAATGATTGCATTTATATCTAGTACCTTAACTGGGAGGAATTTAAACCATTTTAGAAAAAAAGATGCTGTAAAACAAGAAACTATTTTCATATTGTTGTTGAGACATAAGCAACTTACTTGATAGAATTGTCTTTAACCATTTTGCCCCAGTCTACATTTAAGTTGATGACTCAGAACATGGCACACAAGAGACAATCATATTTTTTAAAGCAGATGGTAACTGTCAATTACTAATTGAGAACGTGCTAGTCCATTGATGCAAACTAGGGAATATACTTTTCAAATGGAAGGTAGAAATTAAGGAAATAAAGAACAAAGAGAAGACCCTCTGTGAATTCTTAACGCCAACAGATGGAATCCAGCTGCAGATAAACCAAATTTTAAAATGAAAGCAATAAGGAAAAATTGATTTTTCACTTACTTGTTTGAAACTCTTCATTGACAAGATAAAATCAAATTTTTATCTAGCAATCTAATTGTCCTAGACTGTCACTAATTTCAATCATGATCTTCCACTATCGTTAAAGATATTTAGAAAATTATATTTTAAAGTAATTAAGTTTTAATTTCTCATTAGTCAAATAGGCAGCCTTTACAACCGTGAAAATGGAGTGTGCTATTCCACATAGGCCTGAGAACATATAAAAAGTTTAACTGTAATTACTGCTGAATTGTTCTTTAATCTGTTAACAAACTAATGAGACCGACTGTCACTGTTTCATGGGTGCTGGCAGAAGAGAAGACACTAGGACACTGATGATTCAGAGACAGGGAACTTCATTACTGATGGCAGAGTAAGCAGCAAGCACATCAGATTGGTGCTGTAAACACAACCCTGGAAAATGTATTCCTGGCATAACCAGCAAGAATGTTCGGGGATGCTCAGAGCCCACTGCTTCTGCCAGCAGTCCTCTGGGCTTCCCCAAACATGATGTATTTAACTCTGTTGTTGCATTGTTTGCATCGTATGGTCATTTTAAATGTTTTTTGTATTATTTCCTTCCAACTAGACTATGAAAATATTGAGAGAAGTTTCCACTCATTTGTGTGACCTTAGCATCATTGGGTATCCACATAAAATTTGTGTTTCCTCTGCTTCTCTATTTCTGCGTAATGAATCACCCCAAATTCAATAGCATAAAACAAGAATAATTTATTAACTCTCATGGTTTCTGTGGACAGAAAATCAAAAAGGGCTTATCTGGGCAGTTCTGGCTCTAGATCTTTCACAAGTTTGCAGTCAGAGAGCTGCTACAGCTGGAATTCTGGGGACTGGGAGAAGATGGGGGGCTATCTGGTTTTCTATTTTTTTTTTTTTTTTTATGTAGCATTAGGACTTTTCCCTGTGGTCTCCCTCAAGAGAGGTTTTTCACAACATAGTTGCCTCAAGGTGCTCAGACTCAGTGCTTCCAAAGGGAGTGTCCCTGAAAGTAAGACAGAGACATTTTTCTCTTTGCTACCTAGACTTAGAAATTCATTCCTCCAAGGTCAGTAGCCTACTCAGATACAAGGAGGAGAACGTAGGAGCCCCACAGCATGGCGGATGAGTCAAGATTACATTTTCAGAAGAGAAAATGTGATGAGAGATACTACTGTGGCCAGGCTTGGAACATACAAATTGCCACATTGTTTACTCATTATCGCTGAAGGAAAAGAATATAGAAGATAGGAGAGATGTGATATTGTGACTTATATTTGGTCTTTGTCCCTATATCTGGCACAAAGTTCCTAAAACCCTTGAAATTTCTTAAGTGATAAGAGTGATAAAACTGTCTTAATATTCATAAAAATCCCTTTCATACACACCTGAGTTTATGTTAATAAGCTGATTTGGAAAATAGCTAAGGATGAGGGCTGGTTGCCAGGGAAACAAACTTGTGATGAGAGGGACAGAACTTTTAGTACAACCTCCTGATCTCCAGGGAGGAGAGAGAAGCTGAAGGTCGAATTGACCACCAATAACCAATGATTTAATCAACGGTGCCTGTGTAATGAAGCCTCCTTATAAAACCCAAAAGGAAGGGATTGGAAGAGCTTCCAGTTTGTGAACCAGAACATTTCCGTGTGGCACCATGTTGGGCCAAAACTCCACAAGGATAGAAGTGCCTTTGAATGGGACTGCGCCCTATGGATCTCTTCATCTGACAATTGATTCTTATCTTTTAATGACCTATATAACAAATCAGTAATCTAGTGAGTAAATTGTCTTGAGTCCTGTGAGCCACACTAGCAAATTAATGGTACCCAAGGAGAGGATTGTGAGAACCTCTGATTTAAAGCCCTTTGCAAGTGACAAAGTGACTTGCAACTGGCCGTGAAGTCTGTCTTGTGGGACTAAGCCCTTAATCTAGGGAATCTGAAGCTATCCCTGGATTGATAGTTTCAGAATTGAGTTGAGTTATAGGGCACCCAGCTGGTGTTGGAGAATTGCTTGATGGTGTGGGGAAAACCACCAACACACATTGAAATAACTGGGTGCAGAGTCTTTAGAAGGGAAGGATAAACAAGACAGAGAGGGAAGGAAAGAATAGTAACAAACTAAAGATCACAAAAATATAGTTATAGTAACAATGCAAAACTATAAAGCATACAGATTTCTTACTGTAGATTCACACATTTATTTTATTCATATGTTAAAAGTACAACTGTCAATTCAGTTTATATCAACTGAAGGAAATACAGGATGAATAAAAGACTGAAAATATTTAAATCTGATTGAAATCTGATTAGATGATTTAAACATAAAAATAAAATCTTAATCTCCTAATTCTAAAATAAGTTCATATATCTTAAAATTGACACAACATTGTAAACTGACTATACTTCAATAAAAATATATTTATAAAAACAAAAAAATAAATTGTTTTATGTTTTCTTTTAACCATTAGTAGTAGACTATTATTCTGTTCTTACTGAACACTGATTAACACCAATTAGTAGTTTGAATAAAACAAAAGTAGCTATTTTATTATGAGCATAGATATAAAAGAAAGAAAGAAAGAATAAATAAATAAATACATAAATAAATACATAAATAAATAATTTAAATGGGCCTATACAATCCTGAATTTCAGTTGATCAATAGGTTAGGCTTTTTCTCCCACACTGGAATGGATTTTAGTGATTCCAATTGCTTTTTTTCTGAACAAAGGGGTTTGTGAATTTTCTAATATATTTTTGAGTCCTTGAAAAAATCAGAGGTATAACTTAAAATAGATACTACATATTATTGCATTGTTGGTCAGTGGGTTTTTTATTACTTTTCTTTTGACCTTTGCATCATTTCTTGAGGAGCTTCTACTGCTGTAGGCTGATAGGCAATTTACTTACATGTAATGGGAGTCTTCCACTTGGCCCTATAATAGTCAACTTCTTTGAATGATACCCGGAGCATCCCCAGTGGGTGTGAGTGACAGGTCTGCCGATAATGGAGGTCATGCCATGTAGAGATGATGTGTTTCTGCTTTGCAGTCCTTGATGCCGCTTCTGTCTATCAATTGTTCTTTCTGCCTTTATTGCTGAGTGGGGAACCCTCCATATATGAGGAGATAATAACACTATCTTGGAGTGTTTTATGGCAGTAAATTATGCTACACTTATGTCTATTTTTCAAGTATATTCCTTTCTGTATGCAAGCAATTTCAAGCCATTTAATCAGTTTTTCAGTCAGCACGTTGTATTTTAAAAATCTAATCAGAGAATGGTTTTCTTTAATAGAAATCATAATTAATTCTATAAAAATACCATTTTTTCTCCTTTGTCTTAAGGTCAATTTAATATTCCCTGTATTCCCCCAATGTAATAATAATTAGAAATATTCTGATTCAAATTCTTTCTTAGATAGAGTTTTGCTTTAAAGTACAATTTGTTATCACTCTGTGATTCTTAAGGCAGTGTCCTTCTTATAGTAACACAATACTCATTTTGACATCCTTGACACTAGTGACTCCTCAGTGTTTCTCTACCGCCTGTTTTCCAGGCCAACTGGTCATTGTTATTCCTGGAAGTTATAGTATTATCTTCTGCATCAGGTCATTTAAGGAGGTCCTTTCCTTATCTGGAAAAAGTCTTATCCCCTAACCCCCAGTGATGCCTAAATAACCCTTCTTCATATGCTACTTCTCCTCCTAAACATTATTTATCCTGTAAAGACTGATATTTCTAGCTGTATATTAGGTTCCTGCTCTACGATCCCATGGAAATCCAAAGCCTCTGACTTGTTCTCTCACTCTTGCTGTCTCTACACACACCCAGACATACACACACATATACACACACATGTGCCCCCAACGCTTCTTCAGTTGACTGTCTTACCTGGTAGACTGTAAGTTTAGTGAGGACAGGGACCCATTTTGCCTCATCACCACAGCGCCTGGCCCATCATAATTGCTCAATAAACAATACATGATACATATGAACTCAGTCTTAATCCCTGTTCCTAGCCTCTGTTAATGTCTTGAAGAAGTGCTCTCTGTGACACAAGAGAAAAAGAGGAGTTGAGGAAATACAGAGAGAGGATGGAGAATGAAAGGAGATGAAAGAAGTGGAAGGGAGAGTAGGAAGGAGAAGTGATCAGAGGGCCAGAGTGGAGACGAGCATGCAGTGTTCTGTTCCAGAGATACAGCAATCGGCTATAACTGGAGTGACTGAAAGGACTGTTTAGTATCTAATAATACATCTGAGCATAACAAGACCAATGTCAAATATATTTATAGTTTTTTTTTTAATTTTTCAAGGTGCTCTGCTTTATCCCATTTAATTGGTCCTCACACAGTGCAAATGGACTTCACATTTTTACCTGTGTGACAAGTGTGAAAACAGCCTCTGACCAGGTCCCCGACCTGTGCTTCTGGAGGCCCACTAGTTACTTATCTCCTGGTTATCTTCTGGTTATCTCCTGAGCCCATCCCTTCCGTCCTGTTACCATTTTTCTCTGCTTAGTTCAGCTACTTACCTTATTTCAAACAGAAGTTCCTTATAGCTTCCACATATCTCTTCCCTTGCTTTTTTGGCCACTCCATATCCTCCAAAGTTCTTCCAGAGTGTCTTCTAAAATTTAAAATTTATCATTTCACCCAGTTTTAAATCTTTCTGTGGTTTCCCATCACACTCAGGGAAAGGTTGAGTATAATTTGTTGCTTGTCTTATTTATATTCCTTTTCCATTATGCCTCCCTCTTCTCCCTACACTTTTGGTTATTTATAGATGCTTGAAAATGACCTTCTCTCTTACTCCTCTGGGCCTTTATACAGGTTTCTGCTGTCTAGCATGACTTTCTCCCACGTTTTGCACTTGGTTAAATGCCACTTATGCTCAAACACGCAGTTCAAGTGTCACCTCAGCTCAGGAGTCTTCTGTAAGCCCTTTAACTGAATGAGTTACCTCTCTTCTTTATATGCCCTTTATATCCCGCATTATAATATTTTTGGTTCTTATTGTATTAGTCCACTCCTATACTACACATATTTGCTGAGAGCACAGACATTTCTCTGATTATCTGAGTACTTAAATCTGGACCTGGCATAGCATATACATCACAGAATATGGTCTGGATACTGTGCTTTTTACCTAAGGTCTCTAGGTTGCAAATTATACAAATCCATTGCAATTTTGCTTAAGCAAAACATAAGTTTTTAAGAAGTGAATTAAAATATCCAGTAGAATCCACGTAAAAGTTGAACAAATAGGAATCGAATGTCATTTAATTTAAATTTTTTCTGTCCCTTTCTCTCTTATGCCCTTATCCCCTTTACTCCAGGGATTTTTTGAAGGCATAAGGCCATTGCCAAGCTCCCAGTTTACATCCATTTATTGGCACTGACGGTAATTCATTTGCTTTTTCCAAATTCCAATTCCATATTCGTATGGACAGAATTACTCTGAAAATTTCATAGAGCTTACACCATTTGTCGCATCACCGTGCTTTGGTTAATCACTGGTGTTCAGGTAAACCCAAACAGAAATTACTCTGATGGAATCATCTCTCTTTGCAACAACAGATCTCTTAGCGAAAAAGAATAATTATAAGCTGTAGATAGCTTCACATTGGTCACTCGGTTTCTCCATACACCTAAAATCAGGGAAAACTTAGTAGAGTAACAGCATATGGCATACAGAAGTGAAAAAGGAGAAAACAAATAGTCAGCAGGCTATGTTACTCTTCAAGAGAAAGTAAAACTATTATGAGACAAAATGCAACCAGGTTTTAACTAATATTTTTCAAACACAGGACTTTGAATCTATGAATATTTTGCACATTTATTTCTATTCATTTATTTTAGCTCTTATATTTATATATATATTTTAGCTAGTTTCATTTGAATATTTTTCTAAACTTTAAAACCTATTGTAAGATTTTTCCTTCTTTACTAATGAATATATTTTAATCTATATTTGCTTCTAAGTACAGATTTTGCTGTGTTGCCATTTTATATGAAGTGGAAATTTTTATTTCTTCCTGGATAGCTTGGTATTTCATATTTGATTTTCTTTTTGGTCTCTTTTTTTCCATATTTTCCAAGCTATTAAGAGTTTTACCTTTTTAAAATTATCTAAAATACTATAGAGATTTAGATCATAAAATATTTGATTTAAAAGTTTTATCAAGATTTTCTTTGTGGCCAATATATTAGGGTTCTCCAGAGAAACAGACTAGTAAGATGTGTATGTGTGCAAAATATATATATACATAAATCTATATACTACTATGTGCTACTTTCTCTTATCATATATATGTATAAATATAGAAGCAAAATGTTTTTAAAATGTAAGAAGAATTAGAAAAATAAAGGTATGGTAAAAACTTTTCATGTAATTCTTTCAGATTTAGAACCATCTAGTAAATGAATAATTAATAAATCCTCTGAGGAGCAAGGTAATATAATTCACACATTCAAAATAATATAGATGTAAATAAAGAAAACTATGTCTCATATTTGCATCATATACATTTATCAACATCAATCAGACATTTGACTGTGATGGTTAATTCTACGTGTAAATTTGACAAGGCCATGCTAGACAATTTTTGGTTCAGTATAGTCTAGATGTCACTGTAAATGTTGATGCGTTTAGTATTTAAATCTGTAGATTTTGAGTGAAACAGATTAGCCTCTGTAATGGTGATGGGCCTTATCCAGTCAGTTGAAAGCTTTAAGAAAAAGGGCTAAGCCCCACAAGGAGGAAAGAATTCTGCCCCCAGACCTCTGCCTTTGGCCTAGAGACAGTAACATCAACCCTTTCCTGGGTCTCAAGCCTGCCATGGTGACACTGTCCCACCCACCCCATACCCAGTTGCATGAGCCAGTTCCTTAGAATAAATTCTCTCTGTCTCTCAGATTAAATGTCATCTCTCAGATAAAATACTTAAAAATTTTTATTTGAATAGTTTTTATCTTATGACTTTGTACTTTTTTCTTATAATATACGCTTATTTATTCTTTTTTGTGCTTGTATTCCTAAATTTTATATTTCTGACATTTATGTTACTGCATAGTTTACTCTATCTTTATTACTGGCTGGGATATATTTCTTATTCTAGCTTGTAAATCTGTCATTACGGGACTAAACAGTCAACTCACATTTAGAATAAAAAAATGATACATATGAGTTCTTCTTCTGTTTTTGTGTATTATTTTAAATTTAGTTTTTTCTTCTTACCCTTACTTTATGTTTTGATCAAGTTGCTTCACATTGGCCTTCTTTACCTTATTAATTTGGGAGATTATTTGTACTTTTCCATTTCATTAATGGATACTTTCTCTTCTGTTTCCCTGCCATACATTTATACTATTATCAAATATATATGTGTGTGATACACACACACACACACACACACACACACATATATATATATATATTTCACACTAGGTTACTCTGTTTGCTACTGCCTTTCTGTATTAAAATTATGATGAGTTCTTAGAATTATGTTGCTGCTTTACAACAAAATTTACCCTATCAAAGTATTCTACATTTTCCTTAGTTACAATAGCATTTTAATGAACAGCTAACACTGTTTCTGTTGTAGCAAGCATCTTCTTTTCTAAGAATAGTTGTTCTGGAATTATAGCTAACACTTTATTAACTTGGACTTAATTTTTGATATGCTGAAGTTTATTGCTCACCATTGATTTCTTTCCTCTGCACATTCTCCTCCTCTTGAGGTTTTGTTTTGGTTCCTCTATCGGTTTTCTAGATTCCTGTCCCAAGTATTTTCCTCAGATTGTAGAGTGAGTGATGTATTTCCTTTGTATGAGCAAATTAATTTCTTTCATTTTGTCTAATGAACTACATCATTGTTGTGTGTAGGTTTCTGTGGGGCAGCCCTTTTCTTTCAGTAGCTATACATATTGCTTGCTGTCTTTGGGTTCCAGTGTTGGTAAAGAGAAACTCAATTTACTTGTTAAGTAGCTTGTATTTCTGAGTGGGAATCTTTACAATTTTCTTCAGTTTTTGAATTACTCAAAGTTTGTATTGTTTTGTCAGCAGTTTCATCCAGCAAAATGTTATCATTTGCATATTCAGACCATTATTCATTTTAGGGATGTTATTTTTCTTTTGTTGGAATAATTATTCTCACTTCCATTCATTTCTTTTTTCTCCTCCTATTATTTGTATTTTACATTTCCTGGATTCATTTGTCATTTCCTCATTTTTTTCCTGTGACTCTCATGCCCTTGATTTTTTCCTCCTTTGTGTTTCTAATTATATTTTCTGTTTGATATCCAAAGCTTCTAATTTATACCTCAACTGTAATCATCCTCCATCAGCCACCAGCTGTTTTTGTGAGGAAATCACATTTTTACATACATGAGTATGCATGTATACATGAAGACATATTTTCTGTATATAAACAAAAATATATGTATAAAGATTATAATTTTTGTTTAACTAAATGGAATTTTTATGATACATACTTTTTTCATCTTATTGTAGCATATATTGGACTGGAATAAAAACCTTTTGTAAAGTTAATGCTATGGATTAGAAGATAAATGTACATTTTGGATTTAATTCAATTAATTATAATATATTCCAATTTTTGTTCCCCAAGACTGCATTGATGTATAGGCACATATGTCTCCATGCTAATGTCAGATGTTTATGATTCCGTGCCCTTATTTAACATAATTCAGCTTAAATCAATCTCATCTTTCATGAAGTGGCTAAGAATAAAATAAAAATATGGTATTTGTCCTTCATAATTGAAAAATCAGCAAATGAGAATTATAGGTATTTTTGGTTGTGAGTGTGGGTATGACTGAAAATGAATGACATCCCTTGATAGAACAGGGGTTATATCTATGGCTCACAGGTCAAATCCTGTTGTCTGTCTATTTTCATATATCCTGCAAGCTAAGATTATTTTCATGTGTATACATGACTGAAAGAAAAAGAAAAGAAAATTATTTCAGGAACGTGAAAACTATATGAAATCTGAATTTTAGTGTCCATACATAAAGATTTGCTGGACTGCAGCCATATTCATTTGCATATTTTCTGTGGTTGCTTTCATGGTACAATAGAATTGAGTAGTTACAGCAAAGAGTATAGGGCTTATAATCCCACAAATATTTACTATTTGACTCATCTCAGAAAAACTTTGCTGACCCCTTGTGATACAAGATACAGCATATACTTTTTACAACTGGAATTATTTTTAAGGTATAAGCTTATATTTGAGTATCTCTTGCTAACAATACTACTTTACAGTTACTTTTTTTTCTCAAAATGAATTTTGAAATGACTAGATAAAGAACACACTATTTGTGAAGCAAGCATAGATTTTTCAGAGCAAAGAAATAGAATAAGCTATAAGCTGGAATTTTCTTTAAAACATGTATGTTGATTATAACTTGCAACGTTAATAGGACCTGAGTAATAATGTTTGAACCAATCCATTTATTTCAAATGAGGAAATGTTTATTCAATGCCTGTCTTATGCAGGGCACTAGAAGGCCCTGTGGACAATAAAAGAATGAGTAAGACACAGTCCCTGCCATGAGATAGTTAAATTCTGGTTAAAAAAAAGATAAGTGTGATTTATGAATAGTACAAAAGTTAAAATAAGAAATGTACTTAAGAAAAACATCCGAACTGGGAAACTGAGAGGCTGCTTCTCTGTTTTGCAAGGTTTACTATATACATGAATAGCTTCTATATAAGCAAAAAAATAAAGAAGCATCTTTCTGACTCATGTTACTCATGAAGTCATTTGGTTTTTGTTGGAATAAGAGATCTTAAGAGTCCATATAAATAGTTCATTATATTTGAACAAACTGACTTTTATAAATACCTGATTTTATATAAAGTAAGATGGATGCTGTCTTCACTTCTACCTTCTCCATATAGACTTTGTAGAAATTGATTTTACAAAGGAATAAAGTGTACTTTTTGTGTGCATATGGGCAAGAAACACTTCCTATACAAATACTGGATTCTAAAATAATTAGGGTGAATATATTTCCCTATTTCCCTGGGAGAATCCTTGTTAATTAAACCAAAATAACTACAGCCTCCCCCCTTTACCTCTCAAAAGTGTCCTGGTTTAGGTGACAAGTTATATAATCACCATAATTGTTACAGGAACACTTTGAATAGGGATAGTGAGTGGTTCTAATGCTGGCAATTTGTTGCTAATATCCCATTTTAATTTCTCTTCTTGATATTTGGTAGACTTTCATTTAGGTTGTTTAAAAAGGAAAATTATTATAGTAGCCTAAGTTTCTATTTCCTTGTCAAGATAGGGAAAGCTTTTCAACCTGAAACATGACTCGACACAACATGAAATTAGAAATAACACTAGTCTTATTTTGACTTCAGCCACGCACTTTTAGTTGCTTAAAGTATGGGACATTTTTATAATAGCCATAAAGTGATACCACAGTCGTGAGACCAAGGCTGCATGTGTATGTGTGTACTTTTTCCTGTGTAACATGATTAGGAGATATAAGAAAATATGGACAGGGATAACATCATTTGCTTATTTTCTAATTAAAATTAATTATCATTTACTTTTTTAAGGGACTGAAAGTTCTGGAAATACATTTGAAAATAGTCTTTATTTCATTGTTTGAAATATCTAAATTAGTCTCTTCACTTAAGCTTTAATGTAATAAATCCCTGAATCACATTTCTTCTATTATAATATGTGACTTCAAAAGTGGGTAGAATAAAATTATGTATGTATTTTGAGTCTGTACAGAATTTAGAAAGCATTAGAGGATATGTTTAGATGAAAATCAGCTAACATTTAATGTTAAGAATATTTAAACTTTAAGATGAAACAATGAAATCTTACTAATTGAATATCTAGAATCGAGACTCATAATAATTTATCAAATTATGAGGTTTTAAAGAAGAGACACTTGAATCCAGACCATGCCAGTTATAAATTAAATCACCTTGGGTACATTATTGATAAATTAGAGATTTTGTTTCCTCATCCCAGAAATTAGGTAGGTGCTATCTGCTGGAGAAGGCTGTTGTAAGAAAATAATGCAGAGAGATGCTTGGCAAACAGAAGGTACTCAATAAAATTAGTGACCTTATCTCTGTATCCTTTACCAAATAGTAGCAGTGTCCATACTTCAGTGTATAATGTGCATCTATTTTTTACCTGTCATCTTATAGAAATGTTTCTATTGTTTCCTTTGATTAAACCAGCTTGGACTAAATTGAGACTTAATATTTTATTACCTATGAATGAAAAGAATTATTAAACTAATTAATAAGGTAAATATAACAGGATTCTTATATCAGTAAAGAAAATATTAGAACATTAATCACAACACCTAACTTTGGAAGCATCCTTAGAGACCAAGTAGCTACCTACTTTATTTTATGTATGAAGGAATGAAAATGATCTTCCTCAAATCATTTTCCTAAATCATTCTTACGTGTTTATGAATTTTATATTTACTGTAGGCAGATCTTTTCAACTCTGTGAGATAAAAAGGAAATAAAAAGGAAAAAAGTTAACTTCTAAGACTGCAATGAAGCTCAAAAAAGGGTACAGTATTTGAATGTGCTTTAAAAAATTTAAGTCACAGAATGAATATATTATTGTCAAGAAATGATGCTTCCCTACTAGGTAAATTCTTGACTTAGTTTAGTCAACTGAGCTACTCACTTAGACTTGAAAGAAGCAATGTACAATCTATACTAATGCTCTGTATGCCTGTTACAATAAATGGGTTAAAGAGTATTTAACAGTATAGGGTCACTGTATTTGACCCTATACTGTTTATTTCTTCAAGGCAGGCTGGGAGCATTAGTTCAACACTGAAACTCAAATTTTTACACATCCAGTTGCTTTAACTATAGCTGAAAATAGCAGATGTTTAAACATTTATAGCCTTCCTGCTTTGCATGCTCCTCAAACTACACCCAAGATCTGCTAGCCATAGGTAAGATAAACCCTGGGACCATGAAGACCCCATGCCACTGCTGCCCTTCAGATTCTCTGACCCAGAAACTTCCCATTGTGCTATTAACCAACATCATTAGGACGTGCAAGCTCCCTCTGCGATTCTGCAGCCCCCATCTCCATTCCCTGGAGTTCCCCTGTCTTCTTCCCCTTCTTGTTGGTGGCCCAAGCTGTTACCTCTGGAAGGTCACATGCTGTCGGGGATTACCCTTCACATGCAGTCTTGACTGGGACATTGTGCTGTACACCAAAAATGGACACGTTGTAACTGACTATATTGCAATAAAAACAAAAAACAAAAGCAAAGTGGCACCAAAATAACACTCATTATGTGCTATTGCCACCTCCTGCCCTACCTTTTACCTGGATCAGACTTATGCTCAAGTGAAAGAAAAAAATCTGTTCTGATGCAGCTGGTTCAAGTAACCAACAAAGCAGCAACAATGTACATGTTCGTAAATAGTGCTTTTAAGGATGTAGAGCGACATCCCATAACACAATTTCTTATACAATCATCATCTCTAATCCTAATCATCTCTAATCCTATCTACCACTCACCCATTTGGTACACTTGAGAACTATGGAACTGAGAAAATCCATGATGGTTGTATAAGGAAAAGGAAGCAATCTCCTTCCTAAACCCTCCCCAAAACACTGCATTTTTTGTGTCAGAAAGAATCAGACTGAAAAAAAAGTCACATAAATTCATTCTCATTGTTTAAGTTTCATCACATATGTTACCTCCCTCAAATCATCCCTGAATCAGTACTTTCTTACACTTTAGTCTTAAATTCCTTTGCTGTTTCCCATTGATTATAGTAGTTACTAAAAATTTTAAAATTACCTACTTTCCAGCTTTTCTCTCTAATTGTTAAATTCAATAAAGTCAATGGCTATATCTTTTATCTGTTCTTATGATCTGTTACATTTCTTTTTATTGTTTCTGGCATAGAAGACTCAACTTTTCTATCTCTCTTTCTCTCTTTCTTTTTTTTATGGATTAAAGAACTGATTTCCTTCACTTTTTTCTTTTCACAATTAAATTGAATTTCATTCATTAGAATAATTCTATACAAATATTCAATTATCAGGCAGTTAGGCAAACACACTGCCTATCACAGTGAGAATAGATGAGTAGGAACTATATCAGAACATCCTGATTTTTAAAGAGAATTAAATTTAAATAGAAATTACAAGCCTTGACCAATCATAGCTTTCAGTAAAGATTTTGATAACTGGACTAAGAGTCAATGTCAATCATGTAACAATAGAGGCACTAAGTTAATTAAGGAATGTACTAAAAAAAAGCAACAGGATAGGAATTATATGACTTTGGAGAAGAATTTAATCACTATCTAGAAAAATTTGTAAACAGGGAAATACAAAGAATAGTAAGTTTTTCTTCTGGATAATTACAGCTCTCTCTTGACAAGCCTTCCTGGGTCTGAATCTCAAACCTTAAAAAACAAAACCAAACTAACAAAAAAACTCCTATCTTTTCTTTTCCTTCACAGTTAACTTTTCAATACCTAAGTAACAGAATTTCTCTTCTCGGTAACTTCTTATGACTTAATACTGACTACAGAATAAAGCCCACCAAAGACTTTCCACAGCCTACCTTTCCAGTCCTAACCCATTACATCATTTTTATCCACTGGACAAATATTCAATATTGTTATTTCTCTTCACTTTGCTAGTGATGGAGTCTAATCATATTTAGAAGCAAACAACTCACCTATCCTATTTGGTTTTCAAGATGTGTGTGTGTGTGTGCATGTGTGGCACATATAGATATTAAATCTCTTAAAAATGTAAATTCAGTTTTTGATCTCCATGCCTTTTTCATTTAAAAATATCAACATTTTACAATGGAATACTATTCAGCCATAAAAACTGACAACACAATGCCATTTGCAGCAACATGGATGCTCCTGGAGAATGTCATTCTAAGTGAAGTAAGCCAGAAAGAGAAAGAAAAATACCATATGAGATCACTCATATGTGGAATCTAAAACAAACAAACAAACAAACAAAGCATAAATACAAAACAGAAATAGACTCATAGACATAGAATAAAACTTGTGGTTGCCAAGGGGGTGAGGGGTAGGAAGGGATAGACTGGGATTTCAAAACTGTAGAATAGATAAACAAGATTATACTGTATAGCACAGGGAAATATATACAAGATCTTACAGTAGTTCACAGAGAAAAAAATGTGACAATGAATATATATATGTTTATGTATGACTGAAAAATTGTGCTGTACACTGGAATTTGACACAATATTGTAAAATGTTTACAAATCAATAAAAAGTTAAAAAATTTTAAACATTTAGAAATAAAAATAAATAAATAAATAAATATATCACCATTTGACAAAAAGGAGGCATACTTGGAATCTAGAATATTTTAGCTTTATTGGCCTGTTACAATTAATCAATTACATATGCAAAAAAATACTGAAGTGTAAATTGTCATATCATATTTCATACCTCTTTATAAGTTTATTTTAGGGTAGTTTTCCCTCATTTTACAAAATAAACATGTATGTTTCAAATGCTTAAAAAATTTCAGGATTTTGAATACTGGACTATTTTTAAGAAAAAAAACTTTACTTGCCATAGAGATATATTTTAAGATTGAAGTGTGTATATCTCTGCAAATTGGAAATGTCTTTTTTAATGTATAAAGAGAAATGTTCCAGGATCTGATGATATTTGCATTTGATTTTCACTAACGACCTCATTTATCACTGCTGCAGGTAAAGTCTAGAATAATCCCGTCACTGTGATTCATTGATAGAGACCTACTTAATCACATGGCTGTATTAATAATTTTTGTTACACTTTATACCTTAGTGATTTTAAGAGGTCAACATTCATCATTCTGTATCATGTTGGGCAACCCATCTTGGAAAAAAGCTAAAAATTGAATTGATTTCTCAACTTTATTAAGACATGAGTGCACTGGTAATGTGTAATTGGTCATGCCTGAATCCCATTTGCATTTACCTCTCAGTGTTTTCTTCTGTGCAGCAGGCAGAAAAGAAACCTGCATTTGCTGTAGATACTGACAGGTTAGAAATCATCTAACAGACGTTCTAAATGACTGAAGTTTGAAGATATCTGGAAACACTTACATGAGAGAAATGGGTGAAGGGACCAAAGAAGCTTGACCTGAGAAGAGAATAATTAAAGGAGACATGATTATTTTTTCAAATACTTGAGAACCAGGAATTTGAAATAGGTGTCATATCTTTCATGTGTTGTTACAGATGTACCAAGTAGGTATTTAGGGGTTAATCAACAGGGCTGGGAGAGATGCCTCAAGGAGATGCTGCATCTCCAAATGTGAGTACTCCCTAACCTTTAATATGCATACAAATCACCTGTGTGTTTTGTTAAAATGAAGGCTGTTGTGATTCTGTAGGTGTTGGGTGGCACCTGAGATTCTGAATTTCTAATAGTTCATAGATGTTACAACTATTGCTGCTACAGAGAGAACACTGTAGCAAAACTTTAGGCAACTTCTGAAGAATTACTACGTATGTTCACCTGATGGTGGTCAGGATTGGGAGAAGAACAGATGGAAGCAAGCACTTCTTGAAGACTGGCACTCTGTATTGAAGCTATCTAAAAAAATTCATAATCAGGAGAAACTGATGGTTTGATTGATTTTGACTGGTGAGATTGGAGGAGTAACTAGACTCCAAGTTCATGAAAATTATTTGGGAATTAGCAGCAACTGCAATTTAGCTTTTAATGGCAGTGATTCAAAGAAGCTAGATATCCAGGCATATTTAGAAAACAGCAGTGCCCACAGCATCAGACTAAACCAAATGGAACATACAGGTGATCTTGGACAGGTCAAATGGTATCAATATTGGCTAAAAAAAAAAAAAAAATGATCAGAAAGAAACTAAGAGACAAAATGCAGCCAATGACAAACAAATGGCAGGGCCTAGAAATGGTATCTAACAAAATTAATTGATTATACCCACCTCACCCCACTCCACACCCCATTTTGGTTGTAAAATAAATTTTACTACTACCTGCCTTGGTGGTGGAACATATCTACTAAAGTCATGGAAGTAGTAGAATTAAGACTAATAGAAAATACAAGAAAGTCATTTCAGCTCACTGTAAGGGAATCATTTTCTTAAAACATGATGCATGTACCTAAAAAACAAAATAAACAAAAGATCATAGTGGATGGTCTTACATTATAGTATATATATAGTGTAATTTTTGAAAACAATGGAGCCACTCTACCTTTTATAGATTTTTAAACAAGGATTCCTGTTTTAGATAAAATAGACAAATTTCAAAATTCCTTCCTAAGTTACAATTTTATGATGCTAAGATTTTAAGAGAAAGTCATACAATGTTAGGGTTCTTACTGTTTTACAGCACCCAATCGATCTCCACTCAAAATGTTTATATAAAAACCCCTCTAAAATGAGCATGTCATCCTCTTACTCTGAAACCTCCACTAGTTCTCCTTCTGACGCTGACATGATGTGTAGGGGATGAAAAATAATTTCCCTCTACTATTCTGGTTTCTTGGCTGAGCCTGTCTCCTGTAATTTACACATTAAAAGTTAAATTTAAAAAAAACAAATTCATGTGTGGAAGTCCCACAAAGATATGAGACTGGAAGAAGTGACTAGAGATGGAGATTTTACACTTTTTAGACAAGATAAATAAATAAATTTGAGAAGAATTGACAAGACAGAGGAATTTGGGCCAGGAGTAATAAATGGTGAAGAACCAACTAGGAAGATTTGGGTTAGTTTAACAAAGTTTGTTTGTATCACCTTCTTGGCCCTAAATTCCCTGTCCTCTGATGAGAGGGTGCTTTCTGCCCTCCTAGTACAGGGAGGGTGTCTTTCCTTTCATCTGGAAGGTTCATCTCCTGTTTTCAGGGAAGGAATCGTAAGGTGGAGGGAGGTCAGAGTAATCTTCTTGCTTCTGCCATCTTCTCAAACTCCTTCAACTTAAGATATTCAGTATACCAAGGTGTCATATTTTGGGGTAGCACATCCAGAACCCCATCTCATGTCATATTCTATATTTATTTGTACAAAGTAAAATCCACTTATCCTACTGATAAGAATCCCTAAGTGCCATTATCTTATCTCAATCATCCTTTAAAGGCACATGTTCCATTATTTCTTTATACTTTCCTTTCCAGCTAAACTCTTTACTGTTTATTCTCTGAGCTGATTTGGGCTCTTCCACCTCTTCACTGTACTTATGAAATTATTTTAAGAAATACTGAGCAACTACTGTGTTACATGTCAATTACCTTGCTTTTCCTGAATAATTTTTGTCCATTGGTCTATCTGTTTACCTATTTTTCCTTTATCTACCTGTCATGGATTGAATTGTGTCCCCTCATGAATTTGAATTATGAATTCAAATTCTTATATTGTCTCCTAAGCCCTAGTTCCTTAGAATGTCACTGTATTCAGACTTCGAATTTCTTTTAAAAAAAATGTTTATTGAAGTATAGTTGATTTACAATGTTGTGTTGGTTTTTGCTGTACAGCAAAGCGATTCAATTATATATGTATATGTATATACATATATATATATACACACACATATATATATATTCTTTTTCAGATTCTTTCCCATTATAGGTTATAACAAGATGTTGAATATAGTTCCCTGTGCTATACATTAGGACTATGCTATTTATCTATTTTATATATAGTAGTGTGTATCTGTTAATACCAAGCTCCTAATTTATCCGTCCCCTCCAGTCTTGGAATTTTTAAAAAGTAACTTAAAATTAGGTCTTTGGAGGAGAGGGAAGTATTCCAATTAGACTTGTGTCCTTATAAGAGGAGACTAGGACACATAACACAAAGACAGAGGGGCAACCACATGAGGACACAGCAAGAAGGCAGCTATCTGCAAGCATAGGAGAGAGACCTCATGAGAAACCAAACCTGCAGACATCTTGATCTTGAACTTCTAGCCTCTAGAATTGTAGAAAGAAACAATGTAGAAACAAAAACATAATGTTTCAATATATTTTCAAAAATAGTTTATATGTATTCTGTATGTCTCATTTATTTACATATCTGTATCTTTCTATATTCCATACATATGTATATTCTGTATCTATCAATATTTATGTAGCTATAGATACATGTACTCACAAACATGTATAGATCTATATATATAAATGTTGAATTCTTCCTTTGTACTTTTTGGGGACATACCAATTTTGTTTACATTGTCATACCATTAAATTATTTGGAAATTCTTTTATATGGGACTTAGATTACTTGCAAGTACAACTTCATTCTGTTTGACTAATTATTCACGTTTTACCATGATTGGCTGTTAAACCACACCTCTATACAAGTTACGTTCAGAGTAGCAAACCAAATCTGTGTCATCCCTTTTCCTTTGAGGTACTGGTTTTCCAGTTTGGCTGGACGTGAGCAATGCCTGGGAACTTTTTAAATATTGCAATTCTCAGGCTACATATCTGGAGATTATTACTTAATTGTCCTGGGGTGGATCATGTTCATCTGTTATTTTTTTTAAATGTCCCAGGTGATTCTCATAGTTAACCAAGGGAAGTAATTAATATTCTATGAATCTTGAGAAACAATTGGGATTTTTGTTGTTGTTCCATACCTCACTGATGAGCTCCTCCATTAAGGCAGCAACTTATAACATCATTACATCATTTTGTTAATCTTGAAGGCCATTTTTCTTCATTATATGTAAGTAAAATACAAGCATACCTCAGATAGAGCTGGTTCAGGTCCAGACCACTGCAGTAAAGTGAGTATCATAACAAAATGAGTCACGTAAATTTTTTTAGTTTCCCAGTGCATAAAAAAGCTACATTTTACACTATACGATAGTCTATTAAGTGTGCAATAGCATTATGTCCAGAAAAACAATATATATATCTTAATTTAAAAATACTTTGTTAGATATTGCTAACCATCATCTGACAACTCAGGGTTGCCACAAACCTTCAATTTGTGAAAAACACAATGTCTGAGAAGTGCAATAAAGCACAGCGCAATGAAGGGAAGTCTGCCTGTAAAATACATTTTGCAGAAAGTCATATAGCAGGCTTGGGAACTATTGACTTGTCTAGGAATTATTTTATTTAACTACTTAGTTAAAGCTAGTGTTTGTCAAATTGTGTGCAAAAGTCTAAATACCTAGGGATATCTTAGGTAGAGAGGGATGCCATTACTTAATATTTGCAGGAACAATAAAATCTTTCAAGTGAAATTAGGTTTGTGTGGGCTGGATCATTTAAAAACAATTTAAAGTCTGCTTTGGAGAAGTGGAATATTTTTAATTTTATAAAATGAAAAAAAATCTAGCCTGCATACCAAATGTCGACATATTCAAGTTAAAGCATGGGTTGAATAAAACATACACATTTTTGTATATAACCTAAAGTCAGATGTGAATTGAAAGGGTAATCTATTTTTAGCTATGATGGAAGCCTTACCATATATTTATTCACGAGAGGATTTATTGGCCTTGCTTCATACTTTATCCACACATGTACTGAATAAATGACACTATTGCAATTCCCCCAATCAATCTAAACAGTCAAATAACTGAAAGCTGCCACAAAAAAAGGCTACTGCTGCTTTTCCTTTTTCTGACTTATTTGGTTATTAATTCCCAGAGTTTTATAAAAAGAAAAAAGTTGCTTATAATCTGAAATTGACAGTTTAGTGATGCATGAGAGGGTTTTGTTTATTCGTTTTTCTTTTTCTGTTTTTGAGAAAGGTAGAGAAGACTCCTCTCCTCTCTACAATTTTTCAACTTTTCCTGTTCAGTTAAAGTACTCATGACAACATCAAGTAAATCCAAGGGAAAAGCTTATTAGAAATAAAGTCTTTCATCAACCAAAATGTGTGATGTTTGGAAGCAGAATTTTGGACAAGTTTATCTCATGCAAAAGAAAATATTCTGGTCTAAAATGTGTTAATTACCTAAATTAAAAATTTCAGTAGGAACAACTCTGAGTCATTTTTGCTACTAAAGTTTACTGTACTGCAAAACTTTAAAATGCAAATAAAGATTCAACCTATCAGAGGAACAGTATTTTACCTTTAAGTTAAATGTCCTCTACGTTTATAACTGGGTACCTCAATTTTGGATTCCATAAATACACTAACAAATAAACAGGGATTTAACTACAGTGGGCAGCTTTACTAATCATAGTATAAAGTAAAACACAAAATTATTTGTATAGGTCTTTAGACTTGGAAATTACAGAGATTCCAGAGCTGATTCACATGTTAGCTGCTGTTAGTTTTTTAATGTTTCCTTCCAAAAAATTTGTTTTTAACAGGAAATACATATTTCCTTGAGAAGACAAAAGGCAGAAAAAAGGAAATGTGTCGCTAAAAGTCATATTTTATGTCTTCATTATAGTTATAAATAAACTCCCAATTAAGGCTCTATACATATGTTTATTCCTTCCTTAAAGGATTACTTGTTAGAATTTAGATAGCCCTCAGAGTAATTTTTTATCTAAAATTGCAAAGGAATTTCCTTCAGTGAACACTCTGAACTATTATTTATTGGTCTGACATTATAATAACGTGTCATATTTGGCTTTATATTTGGCTTTGTTTTGTAGTAATGGGTCACCTTTAATTGGTCAACAAAATGCTTTGAGATCCTTCTACAAAGTGCCTAGAAGTGTACAATCCAGGATAAAATTTGATCTGTGTTTGACGGTACATTTGGCAACAGTAAAAAAATGAAAAAGGGCTCCTTCTTTTTTCACTCTTTTACAAAAACAGATAGATTAAGTGCATATACATCTATGCTGCATTATCGTGTTCATGCATTCGGTACACATGTTGAATTGTCCTCCAGATATAACACTTTTAGGGATAATTGCTGACTAAAATCAACCTACCTTTTTAATACACGGCGTCCAAACAAAATGCATGGGTTTTGGTTAATCAAATTTCAAATTTATATAAAGTAAATAACCTGCTATTCAGTTTCTGAATTTTAGTAAGTGTGCACTGGACACTTAAAAGTTTTTACATTTATAAAAATTCAATTTTCGGAGACTGTGCAGTTTCCATCTTCATTCAGTCAGAATGGATTTGTATCGAAAAGGAAGAGATGGACTGTAATTATAAAGTTGTTTGATGCTCTTAATTCAATTCATGTGCTGCTGCTTGGAGTTCCAGCTGCATGATCAAAATGTCGCGTCTGGCTCTTGAATTTTCCAAAGCAGTGAGAGAGATCTCCGAAGGACAGCAGCGGAAGGGGAAAGCAGCGCGTTTGCTGCGGTAGAAATGAATGCAAATGGCATCTCCGTTCATTTCATTCACAGCAATCTGTCACCTTTTAGTTTCTCTTTCCAGACAGAAATAGGGGATAATGCTGGAAATAGTAATGCATAAGTGGACAGGGTCTGACCATTAAAATGTTTACCATTTCCAGAATGATGCCTGCAGATGTTACAAAATTGAAACTGGATAGGTGTTAGAATTGCTGCCGGTTTCTATTCATTTGAATGGCAGCAACCCAGAACTCTCTTTTATGGTTTCGTGTGGAGGGGCAATCCATTATCTTTTTTTCCCCTTTCTGGGATCAAATAGTATTTCTCTGAGGAATGCATCCCTGTGGTAAGCAGCCATGGAACCAGTATTATGAGGTTTGAATGTCAAGCTTATTTCCAAATTCAACTCCTTTACAATTGCAGGGTTGACTAAGGAATTGAAATCCCAGTTATGTAATTGATTTTTAGAAGTTTTGAATAGAAAACTCTTCCTTCAAAATAAGCGTTAAAAAGACTTACAGGAAATAAAAAGTAGCAGAGGAGAAAAAAATAGTTACATCATTTAGAATTCTTGAAATATTGTATGGCTGCCAAATGACCAATATTTACATACTAGATTTGAGCAAGTAATTTTGTCAGCACTTTTTGTAAATGAGGAAAATGAAGCATAGAAAGGTTAAGTATATTTTTTCGAAGAGTCACATACTTGGTTAGCCTAAGGTTGTAACACTTAGGGTCTTTTTTTTTTTTTTTTTTTTGAGAGACAGGTGTCTATACCTGCCTTTCAATGTTGCACTGAACATAAAACCTAAATGAAATAGTCATATTTGTTTTAGAAAAAAAAATTGTATTAAAAGATATAGTGAGTTCAGTAGTAAAAAAAACATACAGCATGTTATTCTTAGACATGTTTTAAATTACTATAGAATATTATGCCAGGAAACAACTCATAGATTCTTATTTAAAGAGAAAAATCAGATTGTATGTAAATTGCTGCCCTGGTTCTCCCCAACCCCTATTTAATACAACATTCTACAAAGACTTGTCTAATACTTGCTGGTTTTAATTTTCTTTTTCTTCTTCTTAAACTCACTTGAGTCAAGCTTTTATCCATACACATATGTAAATATTCTTGGCAAGGTTATCAAAAATCTCCACATTTCGAACTCCAATGATCAATCCTCAGTTCTCATCCTACCTGACTTAGTACTTGACATAGTGGCTCACATGTCCCTTCTTCAGACAGTTCTCTGCTTGGTGTTTTAGAACATCACAACCTCCTGGTTTTCCTCCTCATCACAGCAACCATTCCATCTCCTCCTTATGCTAGTTTCTCTTCAGTTCCCCACCCTCTGCACAGTCAAGTGGTCTGACTACCATTTCTATCTACTTTTTCTTTGCAGTCAGCCACTTCTATAACTTTAAATGCTACCTATGCATTGATGAGACCTAATTTTTATCTAAAAAAAATGGGTATCTCCCATTAATTCCAGATATGTATATATAATCACCTGCTTGACAATTCTATTTGGAGTTCTAAATAGGTAACTAAAACTTAGCATGTTTAAAATCCAAGCCAAAATCTTAATCTCTCCCTTCTCCTCATCAGTCTTGATGCTGTCTTCCCCACGCAGCTAATGGCGACTCCATCCTGTAAGACATCTGCCCCCTTAACTTGGAATCAGCCTCGCCTTCTTTCTCTCTGCAATCCATCAGCAAATCATACTAGTTTTATGCCTTCCCATAAATTTCTGTAGTAAACATTACATTATATTTATATATATTTATATATAAAATCGTTCTAGTACTCTGTGTCCATGCACTTGATAGGAGGCAAATGAGGTTAAAGTTAAAGGTAAATCCCCTAGTCTCCCCTTGCAAGTAGATTGCTGTTCTTAAACCTCCTTTTTAAATAGTATGGAGCATGTAAGACTGCTGTAAGTGTTGAAAGCCTCAGAATTTAATGAATACATATATTTTTCCAGGTGTCAAAAAAATAATAATACTATTTAGGATAATTAAATGCATTTCTGAGCCTCTTCCTATCTGGCAGAAGCTTAAAAAGAAGTCGATCTAGTCATTATTTTCATCAAGATTGCTGATGACAAAACAAAGATATTAAGTCGAAATTGGTTTCTCAGTTAGGAGCAATGATATAAAAAGAAACAATAGGACCAAATGGAAATAACAGAAGTCATGAAGTTGGAAAAATGAGACGAAAATAAGATGGCAGACCAAAACCCTTCAGAATGTAATCTACAGGCCTAAGAAGGATGCCAGGCACTAGGTAGGCATCCAAGTACTTGCTAAATGAATAAATGTTGCAGAGACCTTTTCCAACCCCTGAGAATGCATTTTCACAGTCATTCTAGATATGTTTAGAGGAGCTAAGACAGGGAGCAGACTCCAAAGCTGAATTATGAATATATAGTCTAAAAAAAGAAAACATTTTTGGAACATAGGGTTTCTTTTTTCCTTCCTTCTCTCCTTCCTTCCTTTTTTTTTTTTCTTTTTTGCTATTCCGATGTATTTGATTGGTCTGCAAAGAGTAAAATATTGCAAAAGTGGTTTCCATTTGTTGTTTGTAAGTTATTTCAAAGATATAGCAGCTTGAGAATAAAAATTCTTTTTTCCCCCTTTCTTTCTCAAGTCTGATGTTCAGCTGTTTAGTGGAGGCAACATGAGTTTCTTTTGAGTCCTTTCATGTAATCTTTGAATCTTAAAAAGTATGTCAAGAATCTCCGAGATTCTAAATTTAAATTGTCTTCAAACATCATACACAAACTGAATGTAAGTACTCCCTTGACAAATAGGCAGCATTTGCCAAGGTGTATTTTTTTCTTCTTGATAACTGCTTATATAGGCTTGGGCAGGTAATCAAATTCTCACAAGCATTTTCTCCTCAACTAAAAATAATGAAACAATTACAATACACCCTGCATGCCACCAGATTGCTCCCCATTGAACAGGATGAGGTGATTTTTCCACCATCTGATGTTTTAAGCATCCATGGATAATTGCTCCATAGTCTTATATTTAAATGATCTTTAGAAGATAACACTTTCTAAATCTCCTTCCCAGAATGTTATGCAAGTAGCATTTTTACATAATCTGCATAAGAATATAGAGCTTCACTAAAATTGCTGGATACCAAATGTGATCTTAAATGTGTTATTAAAAATGTAAGATCAATTTGACAAAAATATATTTATACATTTTCTATTGACTTGGTATTTATTTCTTTAGTTTTGAAAAACCTCAAGGCTAAGCAGGATCCCTACTTAGAGATAAATGAAGTGTATGAGATGTTTGCCAAAAGGTGTCCTGATGCTCTCAGGGAACCATTGCAGATACCCTGGTAGAGTTGATAAAGATACTACTTTAGAAGATGGTGGACATTTTCCCCTCAGTCTCTGAATTAGTAATAAGTTACTGAAAATGTATAATACCCAGAATGAGATTTATTGTCTGAAAATGACATGAGGTACAGATAGTGTGGGAGGATTGTTCAGGCTTCCGTGTATTTTTGTGAAGGATTTGCTCACTGTAGTTTGACACTCGAATTTGCTTATCTTTACTTAATTGAAAGTTCAAAAAGTTAATCCTGAGTTGTTTTTATGGCATAAGTACTTTATTACTATCCATCAAATTTAAAGTTTTACAAAATAAATTTTGTAATTTTCCAATCCTGTAATGTCCCCCCAACTGTCAGTATGAGAACCTCATGTCTATGTGTTTACCCTTCAACCCACTTTGATCTTCTGACTTACTCTGAAGATATCCAACTTTTATTTCAAATTATTTTATTGTACTGGCTACCAAGAAGGTCACTAAAATAAGTAATTAATAACCCACTTGTTTATTCAAAAAGTGTACTGAGTATTTACATTTTGCAAAGAAAAGCTTTAGGCCCTGGGAATACAATAATAAACAAAACTGACAAAATACTTGGCTTCAGGAGCTTACAGTCTCACGGGCCTCACTATTAATAAAGACTAATGTCAATTAATGATAAATGCATTGAAGAACAAGCAGTAGAGTGAAAGGATTGGCATGAGTAGGAGTGCAGGTTTAGACAGAGGGATCTGAAAGGAGTTCTTGGTGAGAAGGGGAGACTTGTAAGCAGACTTCTGACTGAAGTTTGGAAGCTGGCCAAGGGGTATGTACGGGGAGAAAATTTCCCTTAGAGGAAATAACCAGTGCAAACACCTTGTGGCAGGATTATGCTTGGGTGCTTAAGAAAGCACAAGGAAACCAGCGTGGCTGAAGGAGAGGGAATGATGGGAGGTGGTAGACACTGGGACCGTCAGCGTTTTCGTGACTCAGGATTTCATAAGGATTTGTATGCTTTTATTAGCTTTTGAGGGATTTTAGAAGTGAAAAGACATGATCCCAACTTTTAAATTCATTGATTTGCTGCTCCCCAAACACACTTGGTTTATTGCTATAATAGTTTTCAACCTCAACTAGATTAAGACCAGCCTTTTTTCATCTTGTTTACTCTGCATAACACGGAGAGTGGCAAGATAAGATGACGATGATTATTTACTGAAAAAAATCACATAATGAAATAGACAACTAGGATAAAATTAATATTGAGGGGGTGATTCATGAAAACTGAAAATCTATGAAGACGACACACTACTGACGTGCCTAGCTGCCAGTGATTTGCATTTCAGAGTTACAGTAGACCAAGGATGCAGTGTGTGACCACCAGCAGTAGGTAGAGAGAATACGTGGAATGAAGTTTTTAAAGATGAACTGAGGCATATTAAAGTTTTTAAGAGTTTGAGCATAAATCCATTCTAATCAGGCAACACCACACTGAGGTGGCTAGAAACACTCCGCCATCAGGAGCTCAAGGAGAGGCTTTTATAGAGAAAAGGCTGGAGCAAAGTGAGGAAAGTATTGGTTGGCTGCGGCTTATGCCCCGTTGGCTGCTTGTGATTGGTTGTTCTAGGTTTCGATTTCATTACGCTTAAGTATTCGCAGGTTTTCATTTGTTCACGGAGGCTTCCATGACTTTAGAGCCACCGCAGTCTACCAGCCTCCTTGCTTAATTAATTTAACATGTTTATGACCTACTTAATGTTCTATCTACTACCTGAACATCATCATTTTATAGTCATGTTATTTTTCTTCAGAGAGGAGTTTTACATGATGATAGAAATAAATACATTGCTATAAATATATGTATTTGTTTGCAAATAACATATTATTTTGAGTATTTTTAAGTTCCTTCCAATCTATGGCTATTTAATAATACCAGACTGAGTAGTACTTCACTTTATGAAACTGTTCTCTGAGAGGTAACAGAAAACTGTTAAGACTGTTACACATTCAGAAGAATCTCGTCAGATGGAAGACATCTGGAGTGTATTATCAAGCTCTGTAATACAGATCTCTCTTAAAAGCTGAAGGTAATTAGGTAAAGAAGATAAAAAAGTAAAAACATGTTTATTGAAATAAGTTTACCAAGAATATGGATAAAGTTGGAAGAACAATCTGTTCTGAAATAAAAGTGTTACCTTGAAATAACAAATTTTAAGTGGTTGTAAATTTTCTTAAATAATGGTGATTCTAGTGCAAAATGCTAATTTAGTTTTTATGTATAGTATTATTATTTATAATTCCCCCTATTCTTTTACCTAGAAGTTTTTTTAAGAGGTTAGCAATTATTGTGTCCAGGAACTAAAGGAATGTACAGAATAAAATTCAGTGTTCTATTTTCTCATAAGCAGTTTATAATTTATATTTTCCTAATGAGATTAATGGAATCATTTACCTTTTTGTCTATTACCTCAGGATCTGCCACTTTAATTTATATGTAACATTATTTTTTTAATGCTGCCTTTTAATATCATTTATTAATAGTAATTTATTGCTGAAATGTCTCCTCTGAATGATCCAAACATATTTTTTAGTAACTTGGCAAATGATGGAAAAATCTGTTATTGTAAGCATAAGGTAGACATATATCATTCTTAGGCTAAGAAAACTGTAATATGTTTCTATAGCTGGCTAAAATTTAATTAATGTTTTAAACTAATTTAAAATCATCACTTCAACTGAAGTGTTTTGTTAACTCCAACTTTTATATTACTTTGCATTGTAAGTGAATTTATTGTTCAAGTAAATGGTGTAGAATGGATGTTTACAGCTATAGTATCTTTATACACCAAGGTGAAAAACAAAATAGTCAACAAACTTAGAATTTTTAGATCAGATCTTGTCCAACACTCTGTAGGTGAGTCTATTTTGTAGTATTGAATTCCTTTCACTGGATGTGAGGCAAATGTAAATGTGAGTAGACTCCTGGGTTCAAGATGGCTTTAAAAAAAAAAAAAAAGGAAAAATTGAAGTAATACAGTTGTGGAAAAAGGGAAATAAGATATTTATAACATTTCTTCAAGCTTGAATAATAATCAACATCAAAGTTAGTTATTTTATAACTTAAGTTTCCCAAAATTTATTACCAGTAAGATTATTGAAATTAAAATAATGTGTGCATGAATATCTGGAGTTAAACAGAACAGACTCTTTATGGATGAAATTCCAAGAGATAACATGCATGGCACCAGACTGAAAGGTGAAAGGAAACAGTTGAAATCCCTGGGCTAGGCAGCAAGAAATTTTAAAAAATATAAATATATATTATAAATATATAAACATATACTATAAAATATAAGTAAGATATACAAATATAGTTTGAGAACTGTTTCTGGAGCTTTCAAAATATTAGGAATTAATAAATCATTAATATAGAAGAAAAATAGAAGCAGAAAATAGATATTAGACTCAAATGGTTAGTTTATATAAAAAAATTGGAAGGCAAAATAGCAAAGCAAGTTAAGCATTTTATTATTAGAATCATTCAAAATTACTTTATGAGCAAAAGTTATTTGAATTTCCCATGATATCGATGGTGGTCACATAAATTACTAGAAATGAAGGGTCTTAGTCTTTGATAACCTTGATGTGTCACTAGAAAGATTACAAAATACAGATAAACTGTGAAAAAAATAACAATTGGAAAAAAAATTAAGTCAAAATTAGAAATGGATTCTATTAAAAATCTTGGATGATAGTGTGAATGAAAATACTGCAACCATATCAGTAAATAAAGAATGCTGAAACCAAGTCATCAGCAGCTGCCGCCACCCCCCCAGTGAGGACAGACCTGCAGCCCAGCCTCTACAGCCACTCACTATGGTGCCCTCTCAGGGGACTCAGAATAAGAAGGGACAGGATACTGGCCCTAGATAGCTAGGTGTTTGTCAAAGGAATGAATTCAATGAGCCCAAATGTTTCCTTCCTCCCATACATAGAAAAGCACTAAATTCTTGAACTTGAGATGCCTGGTTTTCTTTAGGTAACAAGTAATCTTTTATTGTTCCAACTACCTAGTCTTTGTTGTAAAGCTTCTGTATATCCTAGCTTTTCCCCTACCTCTTCGGGGCAGTCCCTCAGAGCGATCTGAGGGGCTGTCATCGTGGCTCGAGTCCTCCCACCAAATAAAACATAACTGTCAACTTTTAGGCTGTGCATTTATTTCAGTCAACAATAGGAAAAACACTACTGAAATACTAGATTAATGAAAACAGTATAATTTATGGGATTTTAAACAATGAACAGAGCAGTACAGCTCTACATGTATTTTTGTCATTAAAAATGAAAACATGAAAATGAATTAAATTCTCGGCTCAAAGAACTAGAAATAGAACAGCAAAGTAAATTGAAAGGACACACAAGAAAGGAAATAGTACAGAAAAAGCAGAAATTAGTAAGTTAGAGAATAAAAAATTTACTGAATATATATATTAAAACCCTAGGTTTTTGACCTAATTATTATTTAATTTGATCAAGAAAAGAGAGAGAGGGACAGAAACAGAGACAGAGACCAAGAGACAGAGTAAAGAGATGGTAAAGGGAAAATGCCATTTAAGCAGATAACTTTTTTTTTTAAATCACAAGAGGCTACTTTGCAAGCCTATCCAAATAGTTTTGAAAACCTAGATGAAATGAATAATTCCCTAGGGAAATAGAGTTGATCAAAATTACCCCACAAAAAGCTTATACTGTCAAATTTGCACAGAAAAAAAAAATAGGGTAATGAAGAAATTACCCCTCCCAAAAAAAGGACAAAGCCAAGATATTTTCACAGAGGGATTTTGTAAAACATCAAAGACTAAACATTCCCACAGGCTCTGTGACATATCAGTCACATCGTGGTGACAAAGACAAATTTGGGCATAGATTTTTATATTTTGAATGTTACTATTTGTTTCAGTAGGGTTTTATCAAATAATATGAGGCTTTTTTGAAATTTGCACATTAACAGAAAAAATATGTTCACAATGTAAAGTTGGGAAAAAAAAAAACAAACACTGCAGAACAGATTAAAGAGATCAGCTCAATACAAACCAAAAAGTAATTGGAAGATCCTTCCAGAACTCGCCAAAGATTATCTCTGCACCGGGGATCATGAGTGATGTTTATTTAGTTCTTAGTAGCGTCTGTATTTACAAAATTGCCTATAATGAACATTTATCAATTATAACTTAGCAGCAAAACTTTAAGATTTTCACTTCCTAGCTGTGAGAGAATCAAAATGTGATCTCACTCAGCCTTGTAATGGAGTCACTAAACAATTCTTCCTTTATTAGAACAGAGAAAATCAAATAAATTATCCCTATGACCTTTAGTAACCTTTTGATTTCTCTGGGCCTGAGACTAGTACTGGTCCACATGTCTGAATCCTATTTCAAAACCCACTATCCTATTTAAAATAAAAAAACAAAAACTCCTTTTTCTTCAAAAAGAAAAGAACTGCACACGTACATGAGATGCGAAATACAAACAAAGCTGGCTTCTAAGAGACATTAGAAAATGACTGAGAATTTAGGATTAGTACAACTTGGTTTTTAATAACCTCTTTAAAATGAAAAGTAATCTAATAAGACTTTCCTCTTATTCCTTTTTAATTTTGTCAGAAAGGGTTTCACCCTGTCTTATGCCTGTTTGCTAAAGTGAGAGATGTCACTGAACCTTTTTAAAGCCCTTTATCTTTATTTCCTCTTTCAGAAGTGTCATTTCACTTTTCTTGGAGCCAATCGACATCCATCACACATTTCCTTTCAAGCTGAAAATATACACAGAGTTTCGAATTTTGTGAACTCTTCTATTATTAAGTTTCATCAATTGTCAGCATCCGTGTTGCATTCTGATGATGAATAGAGGCATTATATTTCAGCATTAAAATGCAGTTAGAGTTGTAATGAGCATCATTAGGGACTCTAATGGGAATTAGAACTGTATGTCATTTTATTCAGGTTCTTTTAAAGCTTATTTGTGTTTTATAAATTTTTTAAAACGTTTCTACCAAGCAGGTGGGAGTAGAATAGCATTGTGATTTTAGAAGAACGTATATAAAAACCATGCTAACACATCTATTTAAAAACACTCTGCTTCTAATCCTATTTAGTTTATTAAGTCTTACTTTCATCAGCCTTTGAGGGGAGAGTAATAGTCCTTCCTAATACCTATTTTTGCTTCCAAGTTTTTTCTCATAAATCTAGTCTGAGACTTTATGGAATATACATTTTAAATGAATATTGGACATCTGTACACTTAAATCAGAATAAATTAAATGATCTATAATAGATACAAAAAAGACTTGCTTTAAAATCTGACTCATAAAAGGAGTAGTCCCTTGATCTTGCCTTAGAAATTAGCACATATGTCTTTTTGCAGAAGTTATGGAGATATATGCTGTAAATAACATTTCTCAATCTCCTGTGTGATACTTTGTGTGTAATGACCACTGACATCCTTATGGAAACTTACTAGATGTGCTTTAATAATATGTGTAGTTCTATGCAGACTAAACATGAATTATTTATATTTAATGTCTCAAGCTTATTTTCAATGTATTATACTTTTTATTAACTCTTACAAATTAAGAGAAGTATTCTTAAAAGGAAAAATAGCTTTTCAGAATTTAATCTCTGTCCCTTTATTCTGTAACTTTCTACAGTTTTTATGTAAATATAATTTTTGAAGCTATCTGTGATATAAAATGATGATGTTTTATTAGTCAAAAAATTGGATGACCCCTTCCTATTGCATAAGCCAAGTTAACTATCATAGTACCTTTCACTCCTAAATTAAAACATTAAAGATCTTAGACTTACTCTGAAGTATTAACTGTAGTCCTCTGAAAAATAGATTTTAGTGGCAATGAAAGAATAGAACTCCCAAATGAAAATCAAACACAACTTAGACATTCCAAGTCTTACTGCTGTATTGGGAACAGAAGTGAAAATCAATGCCTGATAGAGGGCCAAATGCAAATTACCAATGAAAGAGAGACATTGCTCTGGGTATAACAGCAAAACTGTATAAGGTGACATCTGAGAGGTGACAGATTCTTGAAGGACACCTCTTAGATTCTCCTCTGAATTATGCCACCTCATAAAAGTAGTTAAGGTAGACATAAGAGATCAAATCTTTATTTTTAACTCACACTGCATAATTCAAAACAGATGCAAATTTAAGGACAAAGAATATTTTCCCATATATTCTGAAACACTATAGAGAACCACATGCATTTTTCTTCATGGTTGAAGATATTATTTCTAGCAATATTCAGTATGAAATGATCTCATTATAATATTTGAAGCATAGCAAATCTGCAGGTTAAAAACAACTTCTAATGAAAAAAGAAAAGTGAAAAATAAAACTAATACCATGTTTTATATTCATTTGATTAATTATATCTTTCTGGTCATTTCACTAATACATATTTTTTTCTTATAGTTTAATTTTACTGAAAACCTGTCAATGGAATAAGTATCACACATATAAATCATTTCATAAAATCTATTTAATATTAAATTTTAGAATTACTGTGATTTTCCATGGATCTTAGCTGTTATCACATCCAACAACTCAATAGGGTGGTATTTTATCTATGTCTCTGTGAATTAAGGGAAAATTATCACACGCAAACACATACTCAAGCATTGTTAGTCACCTTTAGAAGATGCAAAAAAGTTTAAGATAAATGCTTGAAAGGCTGTCTTTATATAGAAAATTCAGCCTACTAATTCCGGGACTACAGTAGATATGTTACTGTCACTGGAGTCTCTATTTTATCAGAATTTCACGACTATGAATAATTCTGTTTTCCAGAAGACTAACCAACATTAGCCCGCCATGACAATTTTTCTAATATTTTCTCTTTTTGTTTTTTTTAATTTTAATGCTGAGCAATAGAGCAAGCTCATGTATTTTTTAAAATTACACAGTTTTTAAAGTTTACTTTCCATTTACACTTATTACAATAACTGGCTGTAATTCCCATGTTGTTACAGTAGCTCTTGGAGCCTATCTTATACTAAAGAGTTTGTACCTCCCACACATTCACCCCTATTTTGCTTCTCCCCACTGGTAACCACTAGTTTGTTCTCTATATCTATGAGTATCCTTTTTTGTTGTATTCATTAGTTTGTTGTATTTTTTAGATTCCGCATGTAAGTGATATCATGTAGTATTTGTCTTTCTCTATCTAAAGTACTTCATTTAGCATAATGCTGTGCACATCCATCCATGTTGCTAAAAATGGCAAAAGTTCATTCTTTCTTATAACTGAGTAGTATTCCATTATGAATGTGTGTGTATGTGTGTGTGTATATATACACATATATATAAAACACATCTTTATCCATTTATCTGTTGATAGACACTTAGGTTGCTTCCATATCTTGGCAATTGTAAATAATGCTGCTATGAACACTGGTGCATATATCTTTTCCAATTAATGTTACTGTTTTTTTTTTCTTTTTGATACATACCAAGAAATGGAATTGCTGGATCATATGGTAGTCCTGTTTTCAGTTTTTTAAGAAACCTCCATACTGATTTCCATAGTGGCTGCACTGATTTACATTCCCACCAACTGTGTACAGGGGTCCCATTTTCTCCACATCCTTACCAACATTTGTTATTTGTGTTCTTTTGATGATAGCCATCTGATAGGTGTGAAGTGATACCTCATTGTAGTTTTGGTTTGCATTTCCCTGAGTATTAGGGATGTTGAGTATCTTCTGATGTACCTGTTGGCCATTTGTATTTTGTCTTTGGGAAAATGTCTATTCAGTTCTTCTGTCCATTTTTTACTTGGGTTGTTTGTTTTTTGATGTTGAGTTGTATGAGCTGTATATATATGTTGGATATTAATTCTTTATAGGTCATATCATTTGCAAATATTTTCTCCCATTCAGTAACTGTCTTTTTGTTCGGTCGATGGTTTCCTTTGTTGTGCAAAAGCTTTTAGG
The DNA here is from genome assembly GCF_048773025.1 of Camelus bactrianus. Taxonomy (NCBI): domain Eukaryota; kingdom Metazoa; phylum Chordata; class Mammalia; order Artiodactyla; family Camelidae; genus Camelus; species Camelus bactrianus. Next base: position 41,531,436 of record NC_133540.1, read on the forward strand.
CTTAATTAGGTCCCATTTGTTTATTTTCGCTTTTATTTCCTTTACTTTAGGAGACGGATCCAAAAAGTATTGTTGTAATTTATGTCAAAGTGTATTCTGCCTATGTTTTCTTCTGGAGGTTTATAGTATCCAGTCTTACATTTAAGTCTTTAATCCATTTTGAGTTTATTTTTGTATATGGTGTTAGAGAAGCTCATGTCTTAGTAACGGTGGTTTTATTTCCTTTTAAAATAACCACTTTCTTTTTAAATCCTTTTAAGTACACAGTGTGTGACACATCCACAGGTGATATTAACCAGAAAAAAAGCAGCCTACATCTGTTATTTTTATGCACACGCTTTTGGTGCTTATTATTCCATCTATGGAAAAGTTTAGAGAATATGTTATGGCTTGATTAGTAAAGCAGAATGAATGAACATGGCTAAACTAATTCAAATAATTTCTTTGCTTGGCATGAGCATGGAGATATTTGTGTAAGCTTTCACTTTAGAGTTACTTATCTAAAGTGGGAGGGGTTGTTTCAAATTAGTTATCATCATTTTAAATCATTGCATTTCTAATGGATTTTAGATAAGTAGTTTCATGATTACAGTTCATAATATTTTTTTAGTCTTGAAAATGTGAACCTCTATCTTTTCTTTTCTTTCTTTTCCTTTCCTTTCCTTTTTTTCTTTTCTTTTCTTTCCTTCCCCTTCATAAGTGTTTACCTAGTGATGTTCTATGTAATTTAGTTAAAGATGAAACTTTAATTGATTGCAAAAGCATGATCAAATTCTACATGTCACATAATTAGAAACCTGATGAAGGGAAATTGAAGAATACTTGAAAATAGGCTATTTTATATTTAAAACAGCCTTCCAAGGGAATAAACAGGTATGAGAAAATAAGTGAAATTAATGGAATGATGAAGGAGAAAAGTAGAAGGCAAGGAGGTTGGTTATAGACCAACAACAACAACAAAAAAACCCAGAAAGGTTATAGGACTTATTTTTGTCCTTGGGATAGACCTTTTAGGTAGGAGATGAAAACATGTACACACTGCTCAGAGAGAAACAACTTACAGCTTCCATTTTATTGCTAATCTACTTACTCGAAAAATGTATCTTGTTTATCTCACTGTACTGTGTGTGTTAGCCCCCTCTATCCCAGGCCTATAGTTCTATCCACGGCTCTTTGATTTGCCCAGTATTGTGAAACTTCCTATTCCCTCCTCTGAACTCTAAAGGGTTTTGTTGTTGTTATGTTTGTTTTATAGCAGTAAAGATCACAAACACTTTTTTAGGCTTTCCCCAAATATCTTGCTTTTGGGGAGAAGAAAATAGAGTGTGTGTCCAGAATGCCCACATTTATAGCTGTGTTGAATAAATTAATACTAAAAAAGCAATGTTCAACAAATATAGCAGATAGATATATAGTATTTGACAGAGGTTTAAGACTGAAAATTTCAGGACACTTAATTCAACCATATGTAGCATAGAAAGCACACACACATATAATTTAAGCAATGTAGAAGATACAGAAAAGAACAGCACATCAAACGTTCCCCAAAGAATCTTGTTACCACATGAGACAACAAATATATCTATGGTAAACTATATATGAGGTAAACTATTAGTGTTATAAAAATGTTACAATGGTCAATAGCTGCACAGAGATGGAAATACTGGAGGAGATATAAAAATATGACAGAAAATCTCATTTGCTCTCATGGACATAAATACCATCTGGATGATGACATTATGCTTGCAAAATACATGCTTCTCATACATACATACACATACTTATACATACATGCATATGTATACATAAGTGTATATACCTATATATACACACACGTCCACATACAGATATCTCATGTACATACACATACATATTTGTAAATTTATATGAAAGTAGATATATGCATACATGTGTACATGCATATCTATTTCTATGTCTTTAGCTCTGTTTAGATCTATATCCATATCAAGTGTTTCCTCTACACTCCAGACCCACATACCCAATTGCTCATATGAGACCTCTTCTTAGGTATCTCACAGACATCTCAGACTTAACAGGTCCAAAGCTGAATCTTTGATTTATTATGGCTTCAGTAGATTCTCCTCCATCAGTTTCACTTTCTCACTAAATGACACCACTAGGTATTCAGCGGCTCAAGTCAGAAGCTATATATATCTTTGATTCTTTCTCGTTCCTCACCTCCTACGTGTAAGAGAACAGCAAGCACTGTTGATTAGCTCTTCAAAATGTGTGCCCATTCTCTCCACGGTGAAGATGTCCCCATTTCACCACTCGCAGGCCTTATGTCTCATGCATCTGTCAGTCAGTTCTGCACTCTCCAGGGAGTGTAAGCAAAAGAGAAAAATCAGATCACACCACTTGGTTAATTCCTTCATATACCTCCTACTTCAGTGTTAATAAAATCCAACTTTTTTGTTTCAACCTAGCCTATCTCCTGAACTCATCTGTTGCCAGTCAGGTCATCAGAGACTTTCATATCCTCCTTCTTCTTCAGGGATTTTTTTTTTTTTTTTTTGCCTTTTACAACTCTGATTTTTACTCCTTAGTTATCCTTAACTTCATATTTCAGCGGAGTCACCTTCTGTGAGAAGTCATTCCTAAAATTCTACCAAAATTAGATTTCTACTTCCAAAAAGAAAAGTAAAAGTAGCATGTGTCATGGTTCCTTTTTGTTTTTTTTTTTTTAACTAAGCACATCATAATTAATGATTTTGGGTTCATTTGTTTATTTACTTATTTCTTGGGAAATAATCTAGCTTGTTAACCAACTTATCTTTACTGCTGAGAACTTGAATGTCACAGTCAGTATTAATTTTTGAATGAGTGGATGGATGCGTGTAGAGGAATGTTCCTGGAATACCAGGAGGACAAAAAAGCAGATGGAATAAAATACATAAAATGTTATGTGGCACACTGAGAATAAAGAACAAGTGACGGATGTTTAATATAGAGATAGGACAGAGAGATAGGACAGATGGAAATTTGAAGTGGAGCTAGATTGTGAAAGCCATTGTGTTTTATGTTTTGAAAGCGGGAAGTCGTTTTGTAAGAAAGCACATTATTAAAATAACTGATGCCAGCTTAGGGAATATGTTGGAAAAAGCTAAAAGTCTTCACACAGTCCATATAGGAGGCTATTAGAATTGTTCAGATAGCTAATGATATGTATTACTGAATAAATAAAAAAGTAGAAAACTCCAGTTGAAGTTTCAGAGTATGACCATGTTATTCATTCATTCACTAACTCATGGAGATATCGGCTTAGATACTTTTCGTCTTAAGAACTGCCATAAATCTAGGTAGGTTCAAGACATGGATGACCCGTTCAAACCCTGGCCTCTCAGCTCTTTGACTTCCTTATCATCAGTGAGTTTTCCTTTTGCAGCATCTGCGATCAACTCACTTTAAAGTGTACCAGCTCTGACGTCAGACACTCTCAGATCCCAGCAGACTATTTTCTATAAAAATCCCAATATCACCTGTCTTCTACTTCTTGGAAACATCAAGTCTATTATGGGCTTTTTCAAACATTAAGTCTCTGTGGGCTTTTTCCACCTATTAGACATTTTTTTGTCTTCAATTTTGTCATAGGACACACTTGAACAGTTCTCACATGGAGTTTAATATCACTTGACATAAACATGTAATTATTTTTCTCATTCAAATGAAGTTGACTGGCTGTGATTATTGTCAATTGTTTTTAAGCAAAATCAACCAAAATACATGAGTTTCTTTGCTGAGAAAATCTATGGGAAACATCTAAGTTCTTTTAATCTTAGTGCCTAAACTCTTGCTTTTACAAATTGTGCTGCCTCATTTTTTAAGTTGCTGTAAATATAGGAAAAATACACCTTAGTGTTCTAAGGAAGTAAAAAAAAAATTGACAGGATATCATCATGAGGTCGCATTTTATACTCTGAGGGAACTATAAAATGGATGTGAACACTTAGCTTCTTCTTGGTTCCGAGTCTAAATAGTTCACACAGAATTAGCTGAAAAGTTCAGGAAGAGAGCTATTACATGACCAAATGGTTGACAGATTCACGATATTGCTGGGGCCTAGAAACATTGAAAAGCTTGGAAAATCCCATCTTTATGGAAAGTGTTGAAACCAGTGAGAATAGCACCTTGGCATTACAGAACCACGGGAGCAAAGGAAGCCTGAAGACATCTGTGTAATTTGTGTCATTCATTGCTCTCAAATTCCATATTCATTTCAGGCAAAAGGGAGGCAAACATATTTTTTTCAGAGGGAAATGGTGTCTAATTTTTCAGGTCCTACAACCATGTTCTATTGAATTATGTTTGTATTAAGCTGTCCATTATTTCATTATTTTGTCAGTGTGTTCAATTCTTGTATCCATTAACCCATTTGTCATGCCAATGTGGCTAAAACCTAAATTCTAGAGGACTTCCTAGTTCTACTTATTTACACTTGTGTCTGGGTTGCCAAGGGTTACTAAAGATCATCACTTAATTAGGGAGTTATAAAGTTATTTTCATTGTTTTTAATAGGGACAACTAAACTGCTCAGAAATTCCACAATATTTCTCTAAATTGGTTTATTCTCTGGTTCTCTGTACTATTTTAAAATATTTACTCTTTTCAAGTTTCTGACCCAACCACCTTGCCCTTATTCTTTGCAAATTATTGTGCTTTCTAATTTACAGAGAAAAATTTAAAAGCATCCATTTTAAACCAACTTAACCTTAACCTCTTTATATATACATGTTTATATATTTAAGCTTTCTGCTGTAGTCTCTGAATTGGATATTTTTTAAAAATCAAATGCATAAAAGAAAGGATTTGACTATTTCTGATAGTTGTTATAGTAAAGACCATCCTTGTGCAGCAGGTATTTTGTGGCTGTTCACCTTAGACATTACTTGTTTGTGTGTATATATATACATGTATTCCATTCAGTTGCTGCAGTGAGAGAGATGGGTCACATAGCAGAGTATATGCTTCTTATGAGGTTTTATGGGGCGACTAGGTACATGAGTTGTGAAAATGGATAAGAAGTATTCAAATGCCACTTTCCATAGTCGCTGTATAATATTAAGCAATTGACCTACTTCTTACAAGTTTCAGGTTTTGTAAATGGAGATTGTAGCCACTACCTATTCTTAATTCATGTAAAGTACCTTGTAAATGTGTGACAAAGTTGGTCCTCACCATATTATAGAAATTTTCTCAAATACTGTTATCCATGTGCATTTAGACTTCCTAGAAAGCTCAGCTCTAGGCAGAACAGTCTCTCCCAGAAGACAGGGTGGTGTAAGAGGCATAAGGAGCAATCCTAGGAATCTAGTTAGTAGAATAATAAAAAGATCAAAGGATCTTAGTAACAATTGGGGTGTTTGGGGGTAGAGGATGGGGGAGTGATCAACATTGTCAAACTGCCCCAGGGCCAATTAGCATAGCTTGTCAAACAAATATTTCTACATAATCATGAATGATATCACATCCTATGAGAAGGTGAGTTAGGCTTCATGAAGGGATCATATTTAAATGATGTGTAAGAGGGCAGGGGTATAGTTCAATGATAGAGCACATGCTTAGCATGCATGAGGTCCTGGGTTCAATCCCTAGTACCTCCATTAAAAAAATGGTTATTGAAAAACAACAACAACAACAACAAAAATCTATGTGATGTGCATTATTCTTCCCAAAGCAGATCTAACCCATGTTAGGTACATCTCTATCAATTAATGTCGACCAAGTCATCCTCATCTTAATTTCTTGCTTTCCCTCCTTAATATAATATCTGATTAGGTTTAATTATATTTTAGAAATTAAGACTTTAATAATAAAGTACCCTGAGACTCTGTGTAAACACTAATCTTAAATTTCATAAATCCTACTTTTGGAATTTGATTGACCTAGTTTCTTTTGGGGCTAGGCTGGGCTGATTTCTCCCAAGTCTTTAGTGTGAAACAAGGTCAGCTTCTAATTTGGACAAGCTAATACTCATCGAATTTAGATAATATCACTCCCCAAATTTGCCTTTCATTGTTATTTTCTTCCTGAGTGTGGTTTGTCTTCTAATAAGATAAAAAATGGGGGAACTGGTGATTCAAATCAGTGTTTGCCACCATAAATATTTTTAAAGATAATTTCCAGATTTTTCTTTGATATGAATTTATAATCTCCTGATTAATTTCTCCAGCATGAAGAAAACATTGTACATTTGTTTATAAACAGATTGAAGCATAAGGAAAATATTGTTAGAGAAACTTTTATTCCATACCTAATAGTAAGAACAGTAGTATTTCTTTATTAGGAAAAAAGATATATTTTATCTTTTTTTTTCATTTTCCAAGGTATAATATTTATGTTTACTGACCAGAATGAGAAGATTTTATACTCATTTATATCTGAAGCAATATTAAGACTTAATATAAAGTATTTGAAATTAGCACACACTTTCCTTATTTAAAAAATGTGTGAAATACATTTTTACCATAATTGATACCTTTGGCATTTGTTGAGATCGGCTTTGTGATCCAACATATGGTCAATAATGGGAAGTGTTTTATATTATTGTAATATTATTGTTGGCATGTATTTTTAAATCTTTCTTTAACTCTCATTGTATTATTATTTCTTTATAGAGTACATATTAATTTAGATGTACCCATGTATTTACCTCTCCCATTTCTCCTCAGCATATGGTGTCCTTGCTTGCCCTATCTTGCTGCTCTCTTTTATGTTGATAGCACTGTATTAAAAAATTAAAAGGAGAACTAAGGGTTCAAGAAGAGATGCGATTCAAGAGAGTGCTGTTAATAATGAACTTTTTCCTTGTCAGACCCTGGAATTTAAATGTTGGTCCCTCAATCCAGGGTGGATATTAAAAGTTCTGCTTAGCTTCTTAGAGTTCCTCACACAGCTTTCTTTTCACTATGACAACAGACAAATGTCTCTAGTTGAAAGTCACCCTTATAGCTAAGCTCACCTCTCTGGACTTTTCTCCCTCCCTGGGCTTCAGATACATAAATCCTCACAACCTCAGTTATTCTCTCAAGTATTCAGAGTTTTCAGTAAGACATTTGAAATATTTTGTCCAGCTTGCCTAGTTGTTGAATGAAAGAAGATTGGTTTGAACCACCTGTAGAACCATTTCCAAAAGTGAAAACACAAGAGATAAATTCTAAGCCTGAACCAATTAACATTGTTGTGGAATGCCTTTTTTTTTTTCTAATTATATATCATCTGTGGATACATACTGACTTTGTAGAATGATTTGGCTTTACCATTAATTTTATTCTTACCTTTTGGCGTTTTTTGATGAAAGTTTTAAGAACTATGTTTTCACATACAAAGTTAGGTAATATTGGTTAGAATTTTGTTACAGTGATGTCATTCAATTATTTTTATAACAAAGAGTTTTATGGTCAAAATAACATAGTAAAATGTCATAAAATTTTTCATGATTTACTGTCAACTTAATGAAATTTTAATCAATTTAATCAACCCTATATACTAACTACTGTATATAAAATAGATAAACAAGTTTATACTGTATAACACAGGGAACTATATTCAATATCTTACAGTAACCTATATAATGAAAATAGATTTTGATTTAACAATGGTTTATGATGTGCCTTTGGAGTAAACCTTTGGCATTCATTGATCTGCTAATTCTGTAAGTTCTTTGGCATAAAAATGCATCTTGGAGTCCCAGGAAATTTTCTTGAATTATTTCTTTGATCATTTCTTTCTTCTACTTTTGTCATTTCTTTCTTTAGACTTCATTGGCAATTAGAATTATTTTTTTAAATTATTTTATTTTCTTGTCTTTTCTTTCTCTCTTTTTAAATCTCTTCTTCATTTGTTTTATGTTTCTGGTGACTTTCTGTATTTTCTCTTTGAACTGTCCTATTGGATTTTGTTAAAATTCCTGACCATATTTTTTTATTTCCATGAACTCTTTCTAGTTCTGATTGTTTTTAATTTATGGTGTCTTTTTTATATATCATGGATGCAACAAATTATATTAACTCTTCTAAGATAGTAGTGTTTATATAGGTACACATAAATATACACAAATATTCTCTTTTTGGTAATAATTGTATTATAAATATATACACACATATATATTCCTGCTCTCTGAATTATTTCTGTTTTTTGATTGTTGTTTTTCTCTTCCTTTCATCTTTGACTTTTATGGTAAAAGACTTTATTCATCTTTCGTGTGAATATACTTTTATAGCATGAACAAGGCTAGATATAAATGGGGCTTCCATTTAGGCAATCTGGTGGAAATATGATAATTTTTTGTGTAAATCATGAAATACTGTTCTAAATTGGAGACTGGTAATTGCTTGGATATTTGGGGAGAGAGTAGGAATTCTAGAATAGATTACTTTCAACTTCTAACTATCTCATTTTCAACCATCCTAATTACTCCTTTCTCTTGATGTATTTGTTTACTCCAGTAACTGAGTCTTTGTGACTTTTCACAAAACAGTTCAGCTTGATTTTTTCTGTTTTTTCCCTTAGCATTTAGGTTTCAACATTCCCTATTCTGCTGAATTACTTACTATTATAAACTACTTACCCTTCTGTAATTTCACTGACATTTCTTATCTTCTGTCATCCTTGCTCCTGTTCTCTTTGTCTTTTTTGGTTTATAAAATTGTATGCCTTTACTGCCAATATGCTGGAGTTTCATAAAGGAAAAAAAGTAAATATACTTCTCAATTCAATATATTTGTTTATCAGGAGAATTACAGTTGATATCAAGATCAAAGGTATTTATCTGCTATTGATATGAGTAAACATTTCATTTTTCAGAATATAAAGAAGTAAATTTTAAGTCTAAATGAATAAGTCTATCCTGACTTCACAGAATTTCATATTACCAAACTCCCTAAATGATGCTTTGTAATATAAAGAGATGGAGAAATAGACTATGCAGTTATTTCCATGTTTGTGTCAGTAACTCAAATGTGTGTGTGTGTGTGTGTATGTGTATTTCCTGCCTTCAACATCTGTAAAGCTCAAGGTATACCTTTTTTTTAATGTATTGAAATATGACAAATGTCTTTTGAAGCAGAGATCCTAGTTTATCATAAGGAGTGCTTATTAATTTTTTAGTATGTATTTGCAAAACTATGTTTAGAGAATATAAAAGTAAAAGGATAAGCTTTTCTATTTCTTCACAGATTTTGGGAAGATAGCAAATCTCTTGCTTGCTGTTTTTCTGAATTCAGTTCATTGCTGTCTTCAAAGTTTTGTATTTTGTCTTCCTTTTCTCACTCTAAATTTTTTTCTTAACAACCTCAGTCATTTTCACAATTGACCAATTACCAACATGCAAATAGCTTTCAAATTAAAATTTCCAGTCTGGTTCCATTCTCTAAGCAGCATAATTACATACCTATTCCTTACTAGATATTTGGATCCTAGTATTTGTCATCACCTCCAGTTATATTAGAAAATACTATTTTTGTCACAAGTTGGATGTTTTTAAATAATGGGATAGTATTTTCCTGTGTCTTATAAAATATCTTGAATTTACTCCCCAAAAAGAAAACTCAGTTTTTTGGCTTCCTGGAAGATAGAGTAGACATACTTTTCCCAATTCCTCTCAATGAGTATAACCAAGGAAGGTATAGCTAAACAAGTGTAATCCTGATATAAAACAAACATTAGAAGACTCTAAAAGTTAGAGGGAGGACAGATAGCTAGAGACTTTGGAATACAATAACAAAGGACTTCCCTAGGTTTTATTTTTGCTTTATATATATCCCAGACTTGAAGCTAAAGAAGGCAACAACCCCAAAATGCAAGCAGGTACAGGTAAAAAGATATTAAACAGAAGCCTCTCTCTATAGCCAAATGATCATGAAAGGAGTATCCCAGCAAAACAAAAACTTGTAGATTATAACCACTACAATCCAGAAAAACACAACAGAAAACATTAGGGCACAACCGACCCATGCTAGCAAAGGCCCAGTTGGAAGGGTAGACATCCAATGTTGCTAAGTTGTAACAAATCACTCTTAATGCCCTAAGGTGGTTTCAGAGAAGGCTGAGTAAGGAGGTTGGACTTTCATCAAAAACCAGCAGAGATAAGGCAGTTTTCTCCCTTACCACTGGGGTGACAAAAGAGGGTTGGGGGAGGCCGAATGAATAGAGAGCACTTTCATCATAACCCAATAATAAAGAGGCCATCACCATCTCTTCCCCATGGTGTCAGTGGAAGTCATGTGAGGAAGGGTAGCAAGACTCCTACTCCTCATCAGAGAACTATCAATGAATGCTTAGTGGGGTTCAGCACTATCACCGCTACCTAGTACTGAAAAGGAGCCCACACCTTAAGCTGTCAAAAGGGGCAGATGAGGAAGGCAGAGTTTACACCATATGGCATTGAGGAGGTGGTACCACTCCCCACCCTCCTGAAGACACCAACCATGTGATTAGAGATTTGGAAACTTCAGTCCTATACCCCCGACCTTAGGAGAGAAGAGAAGCTACATATTAAGTTCAGTCACCAAAGGCCAATGATTTAATCAATCTTGCATATGTAATGAAACCTTCATTAAAATTCTGAACAAAAGACTTAGGAGGGCTTCTGTGTTGGTGACCATATGGAAGTGCTGGGAGGATGGTGTATCTGGATAGGTCATGAACATTCTGCACTCCTTCCCACATACCTTGTCCTATTCATCTCTTCCATTTGGCTGTTCCTGAATTATATCCTTTATAATAAACCAGTAGTGGGAATTTAAGTGCTTTCTTGAGTTCTGTGAGTCCTAACAAATTATCAAACCCAAGAAGAGAGTCATGGGAGCACCCAATTTATAGCCAGTCAGTTAGAAGTACCTGAATAACTTGGCTATAAATTGGCATCTGAAGTAGGGGCCAGTCTTGTGGGACTGAACCTGTGGGATCTGCACTAATCTCAGCAAATACTGTCAGAATTGAGTTAAATTGTAGGATACTAGTCAGTTTCCATCAAGAGGACAATTGCTTGGCGTGGAAAAAACCACATATCTGATGTCAGAAGTAGAGTGAGTATAAAAAAAAACACAGGTTTAACATATTTTCTATCAAAATCACAAAATAGTTTGTAGATACAAACAAGATTATTCTAATATTTATATAGAAAGGCAAAGTATCTTCAATCACTAAAACAATTTTAAATAAAAAAGAATACAAATGGAATAATTGGGTACTGAAGACTGTAATATTGATATAGATACTGTGTAGTATTTGACAGATAAACACATAGATCAATGAAACAGACCAGAGTACCTCAAAAAGGCCCACACAAATATGCCTAAGTGATTTTTGCAAAGACATAAAAACAATTCAGTGAGGGTGTGATAACTTTGTCAGCAAGTGGTGCTAGAACAAATTGGACGTCATCTATGGATAAAAAGAGGAAGCTCAACCTAAGTCTCATATGTTATGCAAAAAGTAACTAAAAATGGATTACAGACTTACATAGGAAATTCAAAGTTATAAAACTTCTAGGGAAAATGTGGGGAAGATCTTCAGAAGTAAGGCTTATGCAAAGAGTACTTAGATGACACTAAAAACATGGCCCATACAAGGAAAAACAAATTAGACTACATTAATATTAAACTTTTCTTTGCAAAACACTCTGTTAAGAGAATGAAAAGACAAGCTATAGACTAGGAGAAAATATTGCAGACCGCATGTGTGACAAGCACTAGTATCTGGAGTATATAAAGAACTCTCAAAACTCAACATGAAAAATAGCACCAATCCAATTAGAAAATGGGCAAAGCACATGAAGAAACATTTTATAAAGAATAAATATGGATAGGTTGTGTATTAGTCTGCCAGGGCTGCATAACGTAAAAATTATTGCCCCGCATTTCTGAAGGCTAGAAGTCTAAGATCAAGGGGCTGTCAGGGTTTGTTTCTGGTGAGGACTCTCTTGCTGGCTTGTAGATGGACGTCTTACCCCTGTGTCCTTCCTCTGTGTGCTTGCAGAGAGAGCGAGAATTCTCTTGTGTCTCTTCCCCTTCTTACAATAAGGACTACAGTCTTATTAGATTAAGTCATCACTCTTGTGGTTTCATTTAACCTTTCTTACCTCAGATTTGGGGTTAGGGTTTCAACATACGAATTTGGAAGGGGGATACAATTCAGTACATGAGAGCAGGTAAGACCATGAATGATGTTCAACATTATTAGTCAATAGAGCTTTTTATTTTTAATGAGGTAGGAATAGAAGTAATTGTATTAGGTTTAATGTAGACAACTAAGGGTCTCTTTTGTTAAAAAAAAATCCAAAGCAGTATTATGAATCAAGGCAACATAGTTGAAAGAAGCCTTCCAGATGACTGGTTTAAATGTCTAAATTTCTCTCAAGCAACATCTCATTTTTCTTGAAGTATATTACTTGTTTAGAGGTATATTTAGCATTTAATTTATATGCATAACCAATTTATATATACTCCCAGTTTGTCACTGTAGAGATATGCCAAAGATAGCTAAAGGGAATTAATGCACATTTTTGTTTTGTTTTTCCTTCATGAAATTCTGGGATTCACTACTAGGATTCTGTGTTTAGGGTTCTTTCCGTGGGTATAATCCTTCTACTAGAAATGTAAGAGTGAGATAGAAGCTTCAGGGCCTTTTTATAGATGTAAAATCACTGAATAAATATTGTCACATATTTTTCATATTGACACATCGCAGAACAAAAATAAACGCAATATTCTGAACTTCAAGTCCTGTATTCTAATGATTAAAAGTGAATAATATTTTTAAAAATGGCTAGTCTCTATTTCACTTAAGCTATTTACTTAATCAATGATCTCTTACTAAGGTTTGGGTTATGATATATACCCAAATCATAATTTGAAATAATATTCCTGTTCTTAGGGCAAGGATGGCAGGGTGAGGGGTAAACGCAATTTAATTACAGTTTGGGACAAATGTTGGGAACTGGGTGAATGTATTGTGTGTGGTTTTTTTTCATTACAAGTTTTTCCTAAATATTTTTTGTGTTACACTGCATTTTCCAGTTAGTTACCTCTATTCTCTGCTGGGTAGTTACTATGGACTTAGCCCTGTATGTGTTGATTTTACCTACCTTGCTTGGCATGCCTATAAAGAAGGCATTGTGACCACTGAAGCATTAATGGCCCACAGGTAATGATTCATTTATGTTACCCAGTGAGAAGACACTGCTCTCTACCAGTAAACAAGGTGCCCATCCGCACTCAGCAGCACTTGGCAACTTGGGTAATCAAAGCAATAGCTTGCAGTTGTGCATATAAAACTAATTTAAAAATGTACCAAGTTCATTTCTGAAAACTATTACAGATTCAAGGCTGATTAAATCGTATGTTTTTTTCCTAAAGGCTTTAAGAAAGAATTTGTTGAAGTTGAACTAAGTGAGAAACACAATTGCTCCTATTTAGTGTGGTCAAGCTCTAATTTGCAACTAGGATTTTAAGGAAGCAGGGCCCTAATTGGTGAGTCCATAATACATATTATTTAGCCACTCCAGAGTACGGTTATGAATAGTTGAGGCAACAGAAGTTTTAACAAGAGACGAAAATCATTACTGCCATTGGCACTAAAATACTTAATATTTAATTACTGTGTCTACCTAGGTTTTACACAAGAACACAAAAAAACTGAATTATCTGTGAGCACAACATATGAGAAGACAATGTACAATTTAACTGTATATTGTGTATACATATATATGCAAAAACTAAAGATTAATTTACTAAAATAGATGATATTAACTGGAACTATTTGGTGGAACCATGTCAATTGATACTATCAAATTACTTTCCAAGTATGAGGGAGAAAATATTAAAAGTACATCTTTGCTGCATATACATTAAAACCTTATACAAATGTGAGTAGACTAAAAATAATTAAAGAGTTTAATGGTAAATTAAAAATTTAGGCTACTGTTATGATGACTTTCACATATTTTAACAAAAATATTTTTGGCAATGAACAGACTACTTTAAAGTTGACCCTGGGAGATGGTATATTCCCTGGGTCTCAAAATCTTTAGGTCCCATGTCTCCAGTGGACATTTCCAGACACATGTTGGAATCATCTAGTACCTTGTATCCATATTGCCACAGCCAAGCAGCCTCCATGTGGTCTGGCAAAGGATAACAAACCTTACTTATTATTTATCTAAAATTCTTTACATAAAATGAAAGGGTAAACTAGCCCCACTTAATTTATATCTAATCCTGCAACCCATTTTTATTGGCTCAGGTCATGGACACATATAATATCTGAAGACATATATGAACATTAAGCATTTTCCTGGGTTTGTTAAAAGTCAGCAAAATAGTTTATATCAACTAAGGAAATTAAATTATGACTTCACATTAGAAGGTGATATTTTCTTTGTTTCAGAGAGGCCATAAAATTCTATACTGTAGTGACAATCAATCTAAACTTCAGACATGGAATTTTGCTGCTTCAGTTCTTTTCAGGCTGTGTCGTTAGTTGAAATAACTCCCCAAGGCTTATTTACACTTTAAAGATTTTTTTCTGTGCTTGAAAAGAACATTTTCTAATAAAATTCTTTACTCTGAAAGCTAAAGTAATCAGTGTATCTAAATTTATTTTGACTACATACATTATTTAAAGCACTTTTACCCAGAAGTCCCGACTGGCAGTGGGAATTCTCTGCATTGCAAGCTGACTCCTTGGAGTTCATACCTACTGTAGAATCACTGACATTGTGGTTACAGTGTTACCTAAAGGGTTCTGAAACTTTTAGCAATATCATTTTGCCAAAATCTCTCCCTATATGCTGAACAGAACAATTATAGCCTCAATTTTAATGGGCGGGACTAATGTTAATGGGCAAATAAACTATTGGGCTTTTATTTTCATTTTATTGTCGTTTTGATGTAATATTTGTACTGCTTTTCACCTTGTCACTGACTTTCCTATTCCACTCATAAAAAAGATACATTTTCAAATTTAGGTTTTATAATATGTTAATACTTCATGTATAATTTATTATTTTATGTATATCATTTTAATTGAGAGTAGGATTTAGCAAAAACACAAAAGTATGGATTTGTCATTCTCATAATTACATTTCATGATATTGCATTGGTAATCTTTAAAAATTACAACTTTTTTAATATTAGCCAGAAAAGCAAAATTGTTTTGAATATGAAATAAAACAATTAATTAAAATATATCAAAAATCTAACATCCAGCATTGGATGAGGAGCAGTTATTACTTTCTTGTAAACTTTTTTCTAAATATGAGCACAGGGAAGAAAAATTGGGCCAACAGGTCCATTCTGTGGTAATTGGTAGCCCACATCTATAATTTTTCTACACATAGCTTATAATTCAATAAAACTTTAATCTCTGAGCTTTCATACTATATAGTTATGAAATTGTTTCACTATGTATGTCCATATAGGTTGTCTTCCTCTTCTTAAGTAGGCTGTGTAGCATTCTTCAGTGCTGTAACTATGGCAGGAACTCATTTATGTATCATGATATTATTTCGTCTTCACCCATAAAAAATGTGGAATAATTTCAAATAAAGTCTGTGATGTGTCAAGTTCAATATTTAAATTAAGACATGTCTGAGCATTCCTGAGATCTCTTAATTAAATGACCTTCCAACCTGTTCCTAATGTTTCCTATTTAAGATCAAATCTACAATGTTGAAAAAAGTTTTAAAACATAATGCTATTTAATTTCTTACCTTTTTCTTAACCTTCTTCTCCACTTATTAAATAATTTTAGCAGTATACTTCAGCTAGTCTTAAGAGTGCACATCACTTAATCATAACATATCAAACTCTTTAATTAAATTTATCTACAAGACACATGAGCCTGATCCCACTGGTGAACAGAGATCAAAACGCTGACATCTTACAACTACACTAATTTCCAGAATACTAAGGTGACTTTTCTGCAGTTATGAAATGAGGTTCATTGTATTTTACAGTTTAGTTAAATTGTCTTAGGTAAGAAAAACTGAGTTAGACTCATTTACTATTTTCAGTTTAGATAGCTGAATATCGGATAATCCTGGTAATGATTTAATATATTGATTAAATAATTTGCAAATGAAATCAAACACGATTTTTTAAAAGCAATGTCAAATATCCTTAAAGGAATACACAATCCTAATATGACAATAGGAGGTCAGGTAAGATGTAACAAGTAGCGTGTGGTGACAAGTAGTACTGCCAGGTAGGCAGCTTCTGCTATAGACTGAATCTTTGTCTTCCCCCCAAAGTCATATGTTGAAACCTGGCCCCTAATGTGATAGTATTAGGAGGTGGAGCCTTTAGGAGGTAATTAAGCCTTAAGGGTAAAGCCCTCATGAATGGGGTTAGTACCGCTTTGAAAGAGACTGCAGAGAGTTCTCTCACCCCTTTCTGCCAAATGAGGACTCAGGGAGAAGATGGCCATCTATGAAGCAGGAAGTAGTCCTCCACTAGACACCAGATCTGCCCATACCTTGATCCTGGACTTCCCAGACTCCAGACCTTGTTGTTTAAGTTTATGGTATTTTTGTTACTGCAGCTGGAATGAAATAAGACAGCTCCACTGTAGCTATTTTCAACAGGTACATGTTGAATTGCCAGTTGAATTGCTGTAGGTGTTCAGGTGATGAAATTGACAAAGCTGTCTGTAGAATCACTGCTGAATTCCTTACTGTATCAGTATGTTTTGGCACAGTAAGGAGATAATTCAGCACAAATAATAAAAGGGGAAATATCAATTATTTTGTTTGCTCATAGCCAGACTTCTTCTTGATTGTATACTTTATAAGAAAAAATAACGTTTGTTTTCTTGCAACATGATCACATCTATTTGACCTAAAAAAAGAGAAACTTATTTATTTTTTTGTTCACTAAATTACTGTGAATGGTGTGACTTTTTCAAATAATTTATAGAATCTCTCATTGTCATTTCCTCAAAATAATGGCTTTGGATCAGTGTAAGGTTGATGCTTATTTTCTGTTTCTATCTGAAAGCATTAATTAACGTCTTATCAAATGGGTAATTGGAGAGCTTAGGACCAGATGCTAGCGGCTACTTGGTTATAGTTTCTTCATGTAGACTTGGATTGTGACTTAAATCCTTTCTATTGCAGTTGAAACATTTGATAATGGGATTATCACCAAGAAGCTCTAAATGCTGTATGTTGTACTTGAATCTAAAATTTGACCATATTTTTACATAATTATTCACACACAGGGGAGAAATAGAATCAGGAAAAGCTTTAAAACATAGGAATTTGAGAGGAATAGCAAGTATATCCTCTTCTTCTTGATGCACACTCTCCTGCCATAGTACAATAGTTAATATTCTTATCCCAGCAGTAAATAATTCAGATGGAATATCACAGAATTAAAGGGTTGTGATGATAACATTGATGCATATTGTTTTTCATTTAATCATAATATAAATGATTCAAGATCAAAAGAAAATGAAAAAGGGGAATGTGATTTTAGCCATAGCCCCAGCATGACTAGTCTATCCATAAGCAAGAGACAGAAAAAGCAGGAAGTAAATAAAAAACTAAAGTACCCCATGTATACAGATTGTATTTTTAATAGTGTTGTATAATTAACACCGAGTAATTACCTAAATGAGATATATTGTAATGTTTCTTCCACTGTCACCCATGAAGAATGACCTCTAAGGCACAAGCTCAGTAATTGCTCTAATTACCAGAGATTCTCCAGCTCAGGTAGGTTGAAGTGAAAAATATGAATTCATCTCTCATGGAACCACATCTCTCTTAAGCACCTTCAAATAGTCTGGATATATTACAGCATTACATATTGAAGCAAAATTTCAACTGGGGTGTATTTTTATAATGATTATAATTCTATTGGTCCAAAGTAATGTTAGGGTTATTCTTAAACTTTAATTTCAGATTTAGGTAATTGCAAAGAAGTCTTTTAAGCATATATTCCTTAGTTTATTTTACATTGATATATATCCATATATATATGTTAAAAGTTAAAATATATAGTATTTCTTCATGTTTACAAAATCTTATAAAATCATTTTAGAGAGAGAAAGTGTTTTGAAAGATCATTTATATTACCCCTTGGCTTCAGGAAGACCTAAATAGAGTCATAGTTCCTGCTTTTTTAATAAAATGAAACTTTTAGAAAAAAACATACTTTATAATGTTTCCTAAAAGCTAATTTTAATAAACCATCTATGCTGTCAGAAAATTTCAAAATTAATGCTGCACTTTCGCAGCATACTAAAGTCTGCAGATCTAATCTCTTTCCTCAACTCCCTTAAAATACAGAAGGAGACATTTTACATGTCCCGGCACATCATAAACATGGCCATATCAGAAACAACCCTAGGTGAAACTGTAGGGAAGCAAGTCAGAATTGCTTTTAGACTCACTGCAGTCTGCCTACCTTAGGCACTCTGGTTCCTCAGACTTCAGTCACAACCCTCAGGCGGTCACACTTCACTGTGGAGTCCTTTGTAGACCTTCCTTTTCCACCCAGCACCATGCTTGGGATATTTTCAATTTCCTGAAGAAAACTGACAATGTATTTCCTTTTATTTGAAGAACTCTGAGAGCATTTTTTTTTAATTTGTTAAAGTAAACTGTGACAGTGTCTTAATGAGGGCTGAACCTTTTGTATATTTTAATAGTAATTTTCTGGAGATAATTATTTCACTTCAATTCAGAGAAGTGCCTCTAGCGACAGGAATTTCATTCCATATGTGAACAGAGCTGGGCCCCATGGTAACCTGGAACTCTGACTTTTCTATCATCTCTTTCTGTGTTATTTGCACTCTGTGTTTTTTGTTCAGTGCTGGGGACAGTAGGCTTGGGATATGGGCGGGGATCTGATATTACCCAAAACACAACTCTGTGGGGAAGATGCTTACCTTGAACCCAGAACTCCAGTACTGAGCACTGACCTTTGTTTTCTTTTCCTGAGCTACCATTACAATATGAAAGAAACTCAAATTTCAATCATAATCTAATCCTCACTTAGCAGTCCCCTCTGTCTCTCTCAAGAGGATGGCTGGCCTTACTTTTGCCTGACTTTGATTCTAAACAGCCAATGATGGTGGAAGGAAGGAAGACATGTTTCTCAGCCAAGACTCTGCTTATAATTCCATCCCAGGTTGTCATGACTGGGGATTGAACCCAGGACCTTGTGTATGCTAGGCATGCACTCTACCACTTGAGCTATATATACCCTCACCCCTTTATGTGCTACTCCTTTACACTTTTCTTAATGTTGATTCAGCTTTTAAAAAAAATTTTATTAATTTTTTATTAAAATATAGTTGATATACAATATTATATGTTACATGTGTACAGTATAGTGATTCACAATTTTTAAAGGCTATAATCCATTTATATTTATTATGAAATAGTTGCTATATTCCCTGTATTGTACAGTATATTCTTATGGCTTATTTTATACATAATAGTTTGTACCTCTTACTCCTCTAGGCCTATATGGCCCCTCGCCTCTGTCCTCCCCCCACTGGTAACCACTAGTTTATTCTCTATATCTGTGCATCTGTTTCTTTTTTGTTATATTCACCAGTTTGTTATATTTTTTAGATTCCATATACTAAGTGATACCATATAGTATTTGTCTTTCTCTGTCTGACTTCACTTAGCATAATGCCCTCCAAGTCCATTCATGTTACTGCAAATGGCAAAATTTGTTTTTTAACAGCTGAGTAGTGTTCCATTGTGTGTGTGTGTTTATATAAATACATATATATATATATCTATATATATAATCTAGATATATATAGATATCTTTTCTAATTCGACTTTTGTCCAAATATATGCCCAGGAGTAGGCTTGCTGGATCATATGTTAATTCTATTTTTAGTTTTTTAAGGAACCTCCATATTGTTCTCCATAGTGACTACACCAATTTACATTCCTATCAACAGTGTAGGAGGGTTCTTTTTTCTCCACACCTCTCCATATTACTCATAGACTCTGACTGGTTTGAGATCAAACCTCATTGTAGTTTTGATTTGCATATCTCTAATAATTAGTGATATTAGAGATAGGAAGGCAAATATTTGATTTGAAGGATATGGGATACATTGCTTTCCTCATGATGGCTTGTGTGAGGAATCATCTCATCGCTTTAGTTCTTTCTGTCAAAATAATATAAGAAATGATATGATATTATGTGAGAATTACAATGCTGTGCAAATAATAAGGCATGCAAAGAAAACAGGTGATGTGCTATTAAACATACATTTTATAAGTCTAATATTGAGGCATAAATGCACAGTATCAATGTATGTTGAGAATGCCTGCCAGCATTCAGTGTTCACCTTAGTAAGCATTATACATCTCCATTTTCTTTTACTCTGAGTTTCTAGAATTTAGTTGTATTTCATATTTAATGTGTGACATGCATGACTGGAAGAAAGACATGCAGTGTTTCTAAAATTAGTGGTGATGACCTCTATCTCAATATTTATAAAGGATATTATCAGTGTATATCTCAGAAGTATACATATATATATACATACATATGTATGTATATATATATACACACACACACACACACACACACATACTTACCCAGCATATGTGGAATGGTATATCTGTCAATAAACCTTAATCCTAATACTGTTATTTGTCACTTACATAAATTCAGATTTGCATTCAAAATCCTTTGTTCTCATTCAGAAATCAGGATCATATATTATGTATATATATATATATGTGTATATATATATATATGTGTATATATATATGCATATACCTACACTATTTTCAGATTTTCACAAACAGCAATAGTGTGCTTTATTAAAATAGTTAAATCATTAAAATTACCTAACAGATGTGTCTTTTTCATTTCATTTTTTCTTTACAAAAATTACATTACTGGCCAGTTTTAATGTTCCAATATCTTCCAGCTATAAAACATTTGACTGCTGAAATAACTGTGATTCATGCTTTCCACCTATGTTCTAATCAACATCATTGTTTGATAAAATTTTCCAAAACTAGCTGACTTGGTGAACTTTTCAATACTGTTTCATTTTGGAAACAAATATTTTATTAATCCTACAAATATGTATTGATCACCTATTATTCCAAGCATTCTCCTAGTCATTAGGGATAAAGTAGTGACAGATCAAGCATTCTCCTAGTCATTAGGGATAAAGTATTGACAGATCAAACCTCAAATAACTTATATTTTAGAGAAACAAAACAGTCTATAAACAAACATTTAAATAAATCAATAATATCGATTCATCTAGTGGTTAGTACCAAGGAGAAAATACAACATGACTTTGGAAAATAAAATGGAGCTTGTGCTGTGATGTGGGATGGGGTGTAGGAGAGGAGATGTAGGAAGCATTTTCCCTTGGAGATGAGAGCTGGAAGGAAGCCATTTCATCTTTGGTGAGGAGGAAAACAAAAATTTTTTCATTGAACGGATACTAAGAATTTTGAACATTTTACAGTTCTAGGATCCAGAGATGCCCAAATGCACAAGGACAACCATTATTTGCTGATGGTTAATTGACTAATAATTGAAGAAATCAATGAGTCATGGAAGTCCAAGCTTTCCATTTTAATGACAGCAAAAACAGGGAGTGGGCTGTGGTACCTAGACTCCTCCAGGAAAAGATGTGACTGCATTCCTTCTTAACTCTCTAAAATGGCTTTTATTCTGTGTCTATCTTTCACTCGACTTACTCAAAATGAATAGCTACATAATTTCATCAACACTGTTGTTTATTTTTAAAGTATCTGTTTGGTTGGCAGAATGTACTGTATGTTGGTTGCAATCAGACAAAACCAATTAAAAATCCCTATTCCGGCTCTGAAAATACTTATAGGAATTACAAACACAGGTTTGCCTTCAACAGCCCAATTCAAACTTGTTTCAGCAAAATTATTAATGGTGTTCTTTCACTCTCAAATTGTGCTGATTTAGACAGTAAATTCAGTGGTCACTCCAGCTACAGAAGTCTTCATCCTTACTCTGTTGGGATTATTGATAGACTATGAGTACACTTCATTTGAATGTATGCAGTTAAAAAAAAATTGAAATTTTATTTTAAAAAAGAACAGTTAGTAAGAAATTTAAAAGTATTTCCAGTATTAGACTCTTCAAAAATGTAAAGATATAAAATTACACCATTTCCTAAATTTCCTTATTTATCTACTGTTTAAAGTACCTTGAAACCACTTTTAGTTTCAATTCACAGCCTATTCATAATTATCAACGCACTTAACATAGTTTCAACAGGTGACTTGCAGTCAATAAGTCTTCTTGAGTGAATAAATAAATATAGAAGAGACCATTTCTTGAGGAACTTAAATCCAACTTTAAGAAATTAGCCAAAGTAAATAGGATAAAACCATAGGTTTATCAGTTTGAAGACTAAATGTGTAAAAACTAAAAGAAATAATGACAAAAGACAAAACACTACATTGACAAAGTTCTTCTTGTTTTATATGATTTTCTTCATCCTGAATAAAGCCAAAGAACTTATATTCTGTGAAATAAGCGGTTGCTCAGAGATACAGTTCTAACTCACCACCAGTAAATGGGTTTTTAGTAGCCAACCTTCACGCAAGCAAGCAAGCTGACTGAGAGACTGAGTTAACAAAGATAATTATAATATTATGGTGTTAAGGGAGCAGTATAATTTAAGTAAAACCACTTTTAGGAAATGAGTAAAACAAGTCAGCAAACAACTGGGAAATATATTAGAGGAAGAAAAATAAAATCAAGCAGTGAATGAAAGTACAGTAAGAACATGGTGTGTACTATGCAGACATCTCTGACTATTTCAACCATAGCATAGCAGCATAATAATGAACTCTAGTTAGTAACTGAGCCTTCGTCCCTGAAGTACCATATCCAGAAAGTGACTAAGGACTGAGGACTATTCCTCAATATATTTATGTTTGTTATAACTCTCATAATAGCATCCTGGGAAATTAGAAATATTTCTAGTTTATTGAGGCCAATAACTGAGGGCAAGTCTGATTAAACATTGCACTGTGTTCTTCTCCCTGGAACATCATATACCACAGATTATTATAGAACTTGAAACATAAAGCACACAAATTTTGTAACATGAACTTAAACCAATACAAGACTTTTACAATTATAATTTTATGAAAGTAAATAAATCCATTTCAGTTGAATAATCAAGTATCACTACAAAATATGTTTACTAAATTTTGAAGATTTACACATCCATTTGAAATATGAAATATTTAATTAGAAATTAATGAAATTTATTTCATTCTAAGCAGTTATTGTTGGTTTATTTATTTAGTTATTCAGGAAAATGTTCACAGTTAGTAGCAGGCAAGGCATAACATTTCATAGCATAGAATCTTATGATAAAAATAAAATTACCTTGATCCAAATATCAGGACGAGTTAGTATTTTCCAGGAAAATTATGGAAATTTTTATTCTTGCAGTTGGATTTTCCTCACCACGTTCAGCGTTAGGTAGTTCTTTATTCACTTTGTCACCCATGGTTATTAAGTACAGTTCACCTTGTATTATGTAACTTATGTATCAAACATTCCAGACTTCATCTTCTTTTCCTAAACTTTTTTCCTTTGCTTATTTCTAATTACATTTTTCTTTGCTGTAGTATGTCCATAATTTTAAGTTAACTTTGGATATTTTAGAACAAGTTGCAATGCAATATTTTGCAAACAAATAAATGATAGTGAATATGTGATTGTAGAAAACAAGAAAAAATAATTGGTGAAGTGAATTTCTAAATCAGATTCTTCTTCCTGAGTTTCTTCATACCCTCAGAACCTCAAGGAGGAAGACTTGGTTCTCCCATCACAGTTCACACCAAACACTCTGCTTTCATTGGTGGAATTCGTAAAGCTTAGCTGTCTTGGTAAGTACAGATAAAGAAATGTATCTTCTGCATAAACTAAGCCTGTTTAATTTTAAGCAGAACACACAAATTTGGTTGAGTCTTTTTAAACTATCAAAACAGTAACCAGAGTGGCCCATCAGAAGGAATTGTGCCTTAGCTATAGTATCAAACAGGGCTGCTTTGTGTGAAAATGTTAACTTCTTTTCTCCACTTCATTCTTTTTTCTGCACATTTGATTATGAGGTGGACGGTGTCGTCTTATATTTGTCCACACCAGCAATAGAGATTAAATGGATTTAAATAAACTAAAGTGCAGAATAATAAGAAAAAGCATGTGATTAGAGAGAAGCAGATTTATATTTTTAAAACTTTCTTCAAAAATGCCTGTATTTATATAAATAAAAATTAGTTTTTGAGTAACTATGTGTTTCTTACAAGGAAAATTTCTCCCCACATGTCAGAAGTTCAAGTATATTTCTTAGAAATATCATGTATTTGTTCAACAGATGTTTGTTGAGGATCTCCTGTATTGTAGACCAAATTTAGAGGGGCCAGGATTACTGTTCTATCCCCACAGACCAGCTCTACTTTTTTCTGAGAAAACTTCTGCCCAACTAGGGTCTACATCCTCCCACCTTCTAAGGAGTTATGTGTGGCTGAAGAATTTACCTTTTTCATGGCAAGAGATGCATCCTACTCATCTTAACTCCCTCCTGAAGTTCACAGAACCAGGCTGAAGGGCTATGATTAGCCAGTACAAACAAATATTGTCCCTTTTCTGAGCTCATCCTTCTCAAGACCCCACTCTAGCAGGTCACTTTGCCCCTCGCCAGAATCCCCCCAGACCACCTTGAAGCTGTAATCTGGGAAGAAAAAATTCATACCTGGTATAGCAGGCTCCTCTTGGACTTGCTGGGGCATGATGGCAAGTGTCCACTCTGATTTCTTGTCTGTAGCACACCAATTGTTGAAAATGTTGAAAACAACCCTCAAAAGGAACTGTTGCTCAAATATGTGCTATTTAATTATTATATCTGAATATAATTCTAAGTTTTGTATCTAAAGCATGTGAACACAGTTATTACTCCATAAAAATCCTCTTCAAATATTTTTAAACCATCCTTCTTATAAAATATTGTAACTTGGTAATTAGAAAACTTTCTGCTTTAAGGTTCAAAATACATTCCATGTTTGAACATGTCTCATTGCTTTTGGAAGAAAGATGTGATAAGCATGAAATAGAGACAAAATAAAATTTTGCTTTAAGCTAGAACTTGAGGACTGTTCTTATCACTATCATTTACAAAGCTGTATTAAATGAGCTAATTAGCTAAATATATATGCCTGTACAAAGAGTGCTAACAAGAGTTTACATAAATATTATTACTACTCTATTGAAAACTCAGTTGGCTAATCTTTATCTTGCTCACTCTTTCACTAATATTGTTCCTACTCTAATGGAATTTGCAGTCTATTGTAGGAAGAGGCGTAATACTGAACGATTACACAAACATATGTAGAGGTTCAACTGTGACATGTCATCTACAAAACAGGTGCATAGCACATAGTACACTAAAGACCTATTGACAGGGAAGTTGGCCTAGTCAAGGAACACAGCATAAGCTCCCATGAGGAAGTAAAGTTTAGGTGAGATAGAAAGGTTAATAGGAAGAGCTGAAGAGAAAACAGAAAAGAAATCCAGGAAGGAAGAGGCAGTGGCATTTGCCTGGACTTGTCGAGAGCAGAACGTGTAGGAAACATGGCTGGAGCATTTGGCTCAAGGTGAGATTTAGCATGAGGGAGGTTGAAAGGCAGGTAGGTACTGGGCAGATGAGACAAGCCCTTCTAGGCTATGTTAAGGTCTATATTTTTGCCTGCATTTAGTCTCTGTAAAACTAAAAGTGTAGAAGATTCAATGAGAAACTGGAGCTTGCATCAGAACCACCTACAGTCTATTCAAACATAAACTATGGAGACTTAGCCCTGGAGTTTTTGATTCAGGCCTGAGAATTTACATTATTAAAAACTTCCTGGTGTTACTCATGATGCTGGTCTGGTGAGAACACTTTGAGAACCACCAAAACCCTAAAATAACTAAAGAACTCTAGTGTCCCACTAGCCTGTTGCTACATAACAAACCCCTCCAAAACTTTGTGACTTAAAACAATTTATTATAAGACCTCATGGCTCTGTGAGCTGACTGAGCTTGGCTGTGTTGCTTCCTCTGGAAGGCTGCGAGGAAGAGCCTGTTCTGTACCCCTGTCGGTTCTTGGCAATCTTCAGAGTCACGTTGCTTGTAGAGCTCAGCTTTTCTCTTCACATGACATTCTCCCTGTGTCTGCCTTTGTCCAAATTTCCCCTTTTTTAAGAGGACACTAGTCATACAGGATTAGAACCCACCCTGATGACCACATTTTAACTTAATTACCTCTGGAAATATTTCATCTCCAAAAAAAGACATATTCTGAGATACTGGAGGTTAGAACATCAACATAGGAATTTGGAGGAAGACATAAGTCAACCCACAACATAGGGTTGGCCCTGATTCAAAGGGAGGGACCACAGGAGGATGTGAATACTGACGGGTTTGGGTTTATTGGACTGGCTTTGTATATTAGCTATCACATTTCCTTATTTTGAGAAATACCAGGTAGCAGGGAAGTATGGAAGAAAGTGCCAAAATGTTTTTTTTTTAAATACACACAGTAAACGTTTCCATTATTCCTGTGTTAGTTTCACTCATTAATTCATTCTTTCTTTTATAGTCAACTAATATTGACTGCCAAGAATAAAGTCAAATGCCAAGATGACTAACACAAAAAAAGACTTGTTTTGTTTCTACATTGAAAGGAAAAATACAAACTTTAATCTTTAAAACAAATTGCCACTGGCATTATCAACTATTAAAATTGAAGTAAAATGAAGGACAGAATTTATTACTTTTAATTGTATATAATGATGATTAAAATATCTTCTCTCCTAATTTGTTCTGAAATATTGTGCCCTCCTTTAGTTTTACTTCAGGTGCAGATGGAAAATTATTGTTAGAATGATAAATAAATTAGGAAAAATGTCCTCTCATCCTTTATAAGACTTCAATTTCACAGTTTTCATCAGGTAGTAAAATTCAAGAATTTATTACTACGTTAAATGTTTATTCTTAACCACTTGAAATTTAAAAAGAGAGAGACATTCTAACTCAAAACTTTTACTTATACAAAGGATGTTTTAAAATATACATTTATCTTAGTTTTGGTGCATATAATTAAATGAGAATTTAGTCATTTTCCTTAAGGAAATGAATAAAAGAAACATACTCCTCAGATTCATTTTGCTGAAAATAATTTGGTTTTTTGCTCTTATTTATGTTAACATGATTGAATTCAATGTACACTCACCCATGAATTACAATATTTAGTTCTTGGGCTAGGAACTGGTCCTATAATGGTGAACAAATAGGCATATTACCCCTTCTTGGAGTGAATTTTACATTAGGAAGGCAAACATCAAAAAGCTAAACTGCTACAAACACAATAAAAATTTATTAAAAGGAATCTAAGTTTTAAAACATGATATTTAATCTGAGAACTGAAATAAATAGGATATAAATGGAAAAAGATGAGATTATCTTGAGATGTTTAGGGATAGTTTTCACAAGAGAGTTGATAGTATACCTAAACATTCAGAAGTGCCATGTCTTAATCTTCAGTTCATCAGAATTGAAAGAATTCAAACCTAACAGAGTTTGAGAAATGAGCCTGGAGAAATAGTCAGGGACCAGATTAATAAGGTTTGCACAGATTATTAGGATTATTAGTCAACCTTTATTTTATTTGTACTTGATGATCTAGCTTTATACATTTTTTAATATGTAATGCATATTTCCTTGCTATTATATTAATCAGAGCCCTTTTTATTATGCATTATGATTAGTATATCATCATTAATCATGATTATATTGAAATCAATAGATTTTTTAATGTAGAGATTTTTTTTTTGATTTATGAGTCCTTTTTAGTACCTCTGAAACTTGCATCAAAACTTCCTTCTGCTCACTATTTACAATAGCCAAACATGGAAACAACCTAAATCTCCATTGACAGATGACTGGATAGAGAAATCTCCATTGACAGATGACTGGATAGAGAAATTATGTATATGTGTATATATATATATATATATGTGTGTGTGTGTGTGTGTGTGTGTGTGTGTGTGTGTATATATGTAATGGAATAATACTTAGCCTTAAAAAAATAAAATAATGCCATTTGCTGCAACAAGGATGGACCTGGAAATTGTTATTCTAACAGAAATAAGCCAGAAAAAGAAAAATACCATATGACATCATTAATATGTGAAATCTAAAAAAAAGACAAAAAACAAAAAACCCACAAATGAACTTTTGTCACAAAACAGAAACAGTCTCACAGACAGAAAATAAACTTATGGTTACCAGTAGGGGAAAGGGGTGGGAAGGGATAATTCAGGAGTTTGAGATTTGCAGATACTAACTACTATATATAAAATAGATAAACAACAAGTTTATACTGTATAGCAGTTTATACTGTATAGCACTATATTCAATATATTTTAGTAACCTATAATGAAAAAGAATATGAAAATGAACATATGTATGCATATGTATGACTGAAACATTATGCTGTACACCAGAAATTGACACAACGTTGTAAACTGAGTATAAAAAAATTAAACTTAAACTTTTAAAATTGTACATTAAAAATAAAAAAATTTAAAGTTCGTTCTGCTACTTATTGCAAGTGAAATAAAAATTTGAAAAAGTATTTATTCATATAGGCACAAAGTTTATGGTTATATCTGTGAAATCTCATTACTTTTCTAAAAAAATATTCTTCACAACACTTTTATCCAGGGTAAAGATGAAACAGATCGATGCATTATTCAGTATATTAAAAAGCACAATAAATCCAATCCTCTAACCCACACTTCCTCTTATGTTTCTTAATTTTCAGATTTTTTAAAAAATACAATTAGTAATACTGATTTTTAAAAGAGCCTAAACAAATAAGAGGGCATGCAATTGCAACTGGGAATGAGGGAATTAAGAAATGTAAAATTAAGTATTTTAGTTTAAGAACATATACAGAATAACTAGAGCAAATCCACCTTTGGAATCACTTAACCAAGAAAGGGAAGGACTTCCTTCTGTAAAAGTGATACCACCTGCTTAATATATCTACTGAGAAACAAAATTGGATTAGACTAATCTGTAAAGATTGTAGGCGATAAACCAGGCAGAAATTCCTAGTGTGAAATACAGACTGCTCAATGGCTTCTTTCAATGTAATTTTATCAGTAACACGACTTTTCCTTAGTTACATCTGCTTTAAAAATGTTTTCTATTTTTCTGTATGTTCTGCAGTCAACAATTTTAAATAAGCATAATTTATTTATAAAATGATACTCTTAAAACAATTTGACTATTTATCTCCTGAATATTAAGGCTGATATTGTAGAAGTGAATCCTCCTACCAAGTGCAGTATCTGGTCTATTAAAGTTTATATTATTTGCAATGCTACATGAAACTCCCAATACAATAATTTAGGTTCTTTCTGAAGAAAGTGATAGAAACCATTCTTTTTAGCTTAAGCCAAACAAGAGAAAGGAGTGGAAGGATACTGTAGTAAATTACAGAATTTGAGGAACAGATGAGCAGAGCTCCAGACAAGAACCTCAACAGTAGGAATTTTTGGATTTTCTCTATGGAAACGCTGCTGATTCTCAAAATCAGCCCCCACACTCCCAGCTTCTCTGATTAACAGTTTCAAATCCCAGTTCCTAGAGGGAGAATTTCTAGTTTGAGTTGCATGTCAAACAGTTATGGCCATTTGGTTAGGAAAATTCATCACTATTTGGAACAATATCAACCACTAAGAAATTAAATACTATTTTTAAAAATTAAAATACAACTTATTCTTGCATCTTACTTGAATATTTCTGAGACTCTTGGAGGATCACACAACTCTCCTTTCTTATTTCTTTTTAAAAAAATTGATGTCTTTCAGCCACAGGTCCATCATGAATGATTTTCTGCAGTGTAGGTGCTTAATGTAAAATAAATATTAAAAAATCAATTTAAGCATATTCCAAAATTAAGCAATGCACAATATGTGAAGGAGTTATTTAATACACACTTTACATATGTGTGTATTCAGTTGACATTATTTTATGCATTAATGTTATAGGTATGTTTGCTGTGCTATTTTATGCCTGTTAGTAGGAAATTCAAGCAACAAAAACAGAGAACACAGCCCACCACTTAGTAAGAATGTTAAGATTTAGTTAACATGCTTACAGACATCCATGCATTGATAAGTAAATACATACACACATATATTTTGCATAAAGGGTCCACATAGCTTTATAAGAATTAAGTTGTATTATTTAAAGACAAATACTTCTATTTAATTTTACTTTAATTTAGGAGGAGAAACAATCATCTGAAATGGAAGAAATTATTTCCAATAACAATTCCTTCAGCACAATATATTAGTGACTAAAAGATCATTTTAAGTACAGTAA
The DNA here is from genome assembly GCF_048773025.1 of Camelus bactrianus. Lineage (NCBI taxonomy): Eukaryota > Metazoa > Chordata > Mammalia > Artiodactyla > Camelidae > Camelus > Camelus bactrianus. The sequence goes on from NC_133540.1 coordinate 41,561,891, forward strand.
AAAAAGATTAAAAACCATCAAGAAATTGTAGTTGTTATTTTATGTCACGTGTTTATAATAAACAAACTCATTTTTCCAAACCAGTCGTTTTACCATATCCTCTATAACTTAGTCATTATTTCAATTAATTGTTTTTAGTCTTAATCATTTAGTTTTTTAAAAAATTCTCACAGAGGATGATTCATTGCTATTTGAAAATTTTTGCATTTTATCTTTACATTAGGATAAATTATCTGATTTTAACTCTCTGGATCTTTTCCTTATTCTTGTTCTATGTTTCCTTATAGTATCCCATGGCCAGTTTGCATACATCCTCAGATTCTGATGTTTGTCTCCATATGCTTTTTTTTCTCCCCATCTTCTGGGCTCCTTGAAAAATTATCCCTGTAGTTGAATCAAGTAATACAGATGTGCCTTGATGCTAGTAATTTTGTATGAAATTTTTCCCTTATAATTTTAATTTAAAAAATTAAATTTAATTTAAAAAATTCTTTCACTTTATAGAAAGGTTGTTCTTACGCATTTGAATTTCTATTCCATTTATTGATTTTTTTAACCACTACTCACTCATTATCTTTATGTTGAAGCAATATGTCTGTTCTCCTTATCTATACTTTTTTTCTCAACTTACTTTAATAATTTGGGGTTTTTTCCCTCTGTATTCCTCCATGACATTAAATTGATTTTATTCTTTCAAGACAGGGTAGCAGGGTGGCATTTAGTTAAGCATGGGTTCTGGAAAGACCCAGCAAGTGTCCTCATCCTAGCTTTGCAGTGTACGAAACCTGTGATCCTAGGTTTAGGCAAGCTGCTTAGCCAATCTGTGTCTGAAGTTTTATTATTTTTAAAATGGAGGAACTAGTATTTTCTACCTCAGAGTTTTTGTTAGTACAAAAAGAGATAACACAAGCAATGTGATTATAAGTTCCTGGCATATAGTAATGACTCAATAAATATTAGATATTATTGTCATTTATCAAATTTATGTAGAAAGTAAGCAATGATACAGTAGATTGTTCTCAATCTGATTCTCTAGTTCAACTTCTTTATTATCTCATTTTATTGTTTTATCACCTCCTTTTTGAGCTTAGGTATGATAGAATTATTAGTACAAAACTCTTCAAAAGAAAAATAGGAAATCAATTTCAATCCCTTGGAAAATGTTCTCTTCCAGCCTGAATTTTGCATCTGCCTTTTATATGCTATTTATTATCTTTTGGTGGTTTTCCTATTGTGTTTGCACAATAGGACATTTTTCAGGCCGTTTTTCAGGACATTTATTTCATTTTTTTTAATTGAAGTATAGTCAGTTTACATTGTTGTGTCAACCTCTGGTGTACAGCAGAATGTTCAGTCTTATTCATGGTTCCCCTGTTGTCTCTTATTTTCCAAAGTCTCTCTGTATCCATCTGGCCTATTTCTCCAACAGAGGAATGGGTTCTTTTAAATGGCAGCTGGTTTCCAAGAGCAAAAGTAATAAACTGCCTCAGTCTGGAACCACATAGCACCGGTTTGACTTTATTCTGTTGGTTTTATTGTCTCAAAAGTCACAAGGTCAATCATGGGTAGTGGACATAAAGATCTCTTTGTGATGGGGGAGAAGCATATTTGTACAGAGATGGAAATAATTGTTTTTCACTGTTGTAAATTCTCCAGAGTCCAAAACAATGCTGTCACATTGTAAATGGCACATATTTGTTGGATAGATGACTGAATATCACCTTCATCATTGCGTATAGTTTAAGAATATATTTTAGAACAGGAATAGCCCCTTCCCCTCTCCTCCTCCCCCTTCTCTTCCTCCTCTCCCTTCTGTTCCCCATTTCCTCCTTCTTTTTCTTCTTTTACCACAGACCATCTATTATTATGATAGAGAATCTTAGACTACATTGTGAGAAATGTTGCCACGTATTATTCTTCTGAAATACACTGGCTTTCAAATAATGATATGTAGCACAGCATTAAAAACTGAGGTCAGTAGCAAGAAACTAAGCAAATGTTCTGATTTGTGTGTTATTGTGTGTTTACAGATTGATAAACATTTTATAAACATGTGGCTTGTAGATTCAGATGTTTGATTTTTCTTTGAGAGCCTTCTGAGGAATCTCAAGGTTTTTCCTACTTTTCTCCAATCCCTTATGGTACATTTAATCAAGAACAAAGTCCTTCACTGTACCATAGCTTTTGCACTGTGGTCTGTTTTTCAATTTGGAATTTGTTTTTTGAGATTTGCTATTTCTTCAAATGAGCCTGGACAGAAGTGAGCCTATTTGTTGCATATGCAGAGGAGAGTTGGCCCACACACTCTTTCTTTATTTTCCTTTTATTTCTTGTCTTTGGACTATCCCTGTACTATGAGATAGAGAAGTATGGATCAGCTTGGATGCTATTTCTACCTCTGGATGTTCCTTCCATTCTTTCTTTAATTCTATTTTCACAGGCAGGTGAAACCCATTGTCATGCTGCCATTTGGTGGTTACCCACCTTGAGAAGGTGGTGTTTCTATCCTGAATTCTCCATTCAGACTCTTGTATCTCACAGTTGGTGAAGCTACATATTGTTAGGCCTGCTGCTGCTCCCTTCACACAATGGCCTCCCTCAGAGAAATTTACTCAAAAGCTCTTGCTTTGGCACTATCTGAGCATGTGGAAAATACCGTTTTTTGCATAACTTATTCTTGCTTATTACCAAAGTAATAAAACTCAAATGCTTAAATATCAAGTGTTCCTTTTGGAGTTTTTGAGAGTGATATATGTTTCACAAGAAGGCTGAGGGAAGAAATGTGTTGGTCTCCAAAATCAGTGTGAAATTCTGTTGACTTACTATTAAATATATAAAACAGCTTGGCAAAAGATAAAAGATATTATTATGATTTCATTTGTGATTTTACACTAAGGCATCCCTGAAATTTAGCTGAATTATTTAACAATGTTTAATAATGAACATTTCCTTTTTCATTTCTGGGGTTCTTCAGAGAAGGAGAACCAATAGAAGCTCTAATATGTATGTATATTAATATTACATATTACATGCAATTATTATATTTGATATTAATAACATACATATGTTAATATTATGTCTGCACACGTTTTATACATATATGAAATTTGTGGTAAGAAATTGGCTCATGCAGTTTTGGAGGCTAGTAAGTCTAAAATTCATACAGCAAGCTAACAGGGTAGAGATTCAGGTAAGTGTGTGCAGTCTTGAGTATAAAACTGAAAATGTAGGTTTTCTTTCTATGCTGCAGTCCGAAGGCAGAATTCCTTCTTTGAGAAACGTCATTCTTTGTTCTTAAGTCTTCAACTGATTGTATAAAGTCCATCCACATTATGGAGGATAATCTGCTTTATGTAAGTCAACTGATTGTACATGTTAATCACATATAAAAGGTACCTTTATAGAAACATCTAGACTAGTGTTTGACCAAATACCTGATTACCAATCCAGATAAGCTGACACATAAAATGAACCATCACAGTTTCCTTCCATTTTGATTTGACTTCAACCTCATAAATTTCATTTTCACTTCATCAATAATATTCATATTTTTTCATTATAAAGTTTCTGACAAAGACAGTTATCAAAATAAATGCACTGCTTTATTTTTAGAAAAACAGTTCTACATTAAAATAAGCTGTTTATTAAACACATGGAATGAATCCAGTAGAATAGCAGCATGGTCATATTAAATGAGATTTGATAGAACAAAGAAAATTAACAAAGAAGAATGATAATTCTCTATTATTTTGAAACCTACTAGGTTGGAAATACATCTTAATTTACATACTGGCTTTTCAAAAAAATTATTTAGTAGAACTGAAGTTAGAATTGGAACATTTGCATTAGTAATTATGTGGTTCATTTTAAAGAAGATAGTCATATATGAATACCTAACATTATATTGAAGATTATGCTTCAGTTCTTTATTTAATTTTTTAAATACTGTATTCATTGCATATTATTGTGCCTTGTGTACATACAGAGGAGAAACAAAGAAGGCCCAGGAGAAAGAAAAATCTGAAATAGACTTTTAAACTGTCTAAGCATTGAATGGGTCACCCAATCTTCACAGAGACCCATTAGTGTAGAGTGGGAACCTTATTGGCTCAAGGTATTGAAGAACACTCTCAGACCAACCATTGATGGACAGCTGTGCTCTGCTGACAACTAAGGTGGCACCTAGGAAGCCAGGATTAAAATAAAAAAGAAGAATTCATGGGAAAAAGGCAGTTATACAGACACAAAAAACAAATAAGTAGTCTGGTACTGGTGATGCACATAGGAATTCCTGTAGTTTGTGTTCCCCCTCAAATTCGTATGTTGAAATTCTAATGCCCAAGGGAATGGTATTAGGAGATGGGGACTTTGGGAGGAGCTTAGATCATGAGGGCGGAGCCCTCATGAATGGGATTCTTATTCTTATAAAAGAGACCACACAGAGTTCCCTAAATCCTTCCACCCTGTGAATTTGCAGTGAAAACATGGTCATTTAAGAAATGCACTCTTATCAGACACTGAATCTATCTGGACCTTGATTTAGGTTACCTAACCTCCTGAATTGTGAGAAATAAATATTTGTCATTATTAAGCCATCCAGTTTATAGTATTGTTATAGCAGCCCCCATGGACTAAGAAAAGATTGACTGCAAAGCTCTAAAACTAGGTTATGCTGAAGGTTGCATATCCTTAGTAGTTATTTGAAATCTGTTCTCCCCTTACCCCCAACACACAGCTGAAGATTATGAGCTAAAGACTCTGCCAGAACTAAAATTAATATTATGTCTTTAATACTTAGAATTAACAAAGGCCAACAATAAAAGTGGCTGAGATTAAGCCACTTAGAAGTCACAGAAGGAAATCATTTCAAGTCAGCCAAAAAAAATTATCATTTGTATACCTAATCTGTGATGTGCAAAATGAGTGATGTTGATCATCAAGGTGAACAGGGAAAAGTGAAGATTTCAGAGTAAACCACCACGAGAAACAGAAAAGGGAAACTGTGAACAGGAAAGGTAAAGCAAATGCATCAATGCTGCAATTTTTATAAAAATTTAGAGACCCCAAATTACCTTGCCTTTTCTACTTTATGATTCAAGGTTGCATTTCCCTAAGGGAGAGGGACACTTGTTATTTGGCAATATTACAGTTAGTTATGTCACATGCTGGATAGCAAATAATAGTTCCTTATGTGCAAATAATTTTGAGAGAAAGGGAAACTTGTAATCATGTAGTTCAAATCCTGAGAGATTTAGAATTTCCTATTGCTTTTGCAAGAGAGGTCTCGTAAGGTTCCTAATCCATATTTTTTTTCTACAAAAATAAAGGGTAATTTTTGCAATCCTAAAAATACCATATTTAAAAAGAATCACAATGTATCACAAATAAACCACATCCTTCAAGAGACCTCTCCTTGAGCCCTGATAAGGACCAAAAACTAATGTCAGCAGAATAAACAATGTAGTGTACAATATTTACGTGTAAGTTGTTTCAAGGAAAAGATATGGTTGATAATTACTGTAATATCTGATCAACTAAATTCTAACTCTTTAAATATATTCTATGCTTTAAATTATTATATGCTTACACTCATCTAACTATAAATTATATTACTATTTCTATTAAATGGAAGTTTTATTTGAATACTAAAATTCCGTAACTATTTTATGTAAAGTACCAGTAATTATAGTAATGACAATATTTATTATTTAATAAATATTTATTCCATGCCAGACAAGAAGGAGGCAACATTTGTGCTAAGGGAAATTACACTGTAGCAGCAGGAGAGAGATGATTTAAATCAAACCATTGAATAATAGTAATAATAATATGTTAGATAGTAGTAAAGTAGCATGAAGGAAATAAGAGAGTACTGATACTGGGGAAGGGGAGTGGGGAATCAGTGCTTTTGCTTAGTGTCTAGGGTAGGGCTCCCTGAGGGGCAACATTAAAGCTAATGCTTCTCTAGGGAGAAAACATGCAAAAATCTGGTACAAAAACCTTGCAGGCAGGAGGGTAAGCACTTTTAAACACCCAGGGGTCACACAAGCCAGAGTTTAAGACTCAGAAATTTCATTAGACTGGATGAGCGTTGAGTTAGGGCAGCCTGCTACCAGATGGTGCTGCAAATGTGAATAGGCATTACAATGTAGGGCATTTAGCTTACCATGTGGAGCTTGTATGCATTCTAAGTGCAACAATATATAGAACAATTATTAAAGTATTTAAGTGAAAAAATATGATATAACCAGAAAATATCCTTCCTTTTCATAAGTTGAGCAGGATAAGGAAACTCAGCAAAGAATTTGTTAAAATGCTTAACGGAAGTAAGATTTAGTCTTTGGCCAAGTCTTAATATGGCTAAGTAGAAATTATTACTTTTACTTTCACGATAGTCCTCTACATCCTTTAGAGCAGACCAACTGGTGCATGATTTGAAAACATGTAATGAAGGAAAGAAAAAAAAGAAACTAAATTAATAATTGAAAAAGAACTTATCAACAAAGAAGAACCCTATAAATTATCAGTCAGGTAGGAAAATATTAATCTTTTATGAATTTTGATTATCCAACGGAAGCTCCAGAGCTTCAGAGTGTGTGTGTGTGTGTGTGTGTGTGTGTGTTTCTCATAGTTACAAGGATCTTCAAGGACCTCAGACTCGGAGGTCCTATGCCTACTACATATATATGGTGTGTCAGTGTCCATCACTGAAGGTTTCTGGGATAGTATTCAAAGCTGTATGTGTCAAATTTAGGGTAATGTGCTAATTAAGTATATTTGTGTATTGCATATATGAAAATTATATATATTAGAAGATCAGATATTGGGGCAACATCAGTATCACCACTGGTAGGTGAAAATTTGAAAGACAGTGATTAGAATAAGTAGAGTTTGGGAAAGAGAGACCTAGGGTAAGAAGAGTGTGGTAACCTGGCAATGGCAAACTATTAAAGTATCTGGGTGATTTTTTCCCCAAGATTTGAAAAATGTTATACTTAGCACACAGCTATAAAAATTCCACTCCTATATTGCAATTGTTTTTTCTTGTTGTTTTGTTTTGTTTTAATTATCCCCAATCACTCAGTTAAGTTTGATGCAATTGCCTGTTAGTATTGCGGAGAATAAAGACAGAAGGCAAGGAAAGTCCAGCTTGTTCTACCTCAACCTCCTTACTCGCACTGAAAAAGCAGCATCTAATGGGGAGATAGTATCCAGAAGTTCCAAGAAGAGCATTAATGAAAGCAAAGGCAGAAAATAGGTTTAGGAAGTGGGAATATAAAAAAAGAGAAGCAATATTTAAATGGACAGTTCTAAATAAATGTGGTATGGTGTCTCGTTTTAAAACATATACTGGAAGAAACTCATATTAGAAAAACTGAAGGAATAGTGAGGGAGCAGAATGTCTGGCATACAAATCTAACAGTAATAATGGTCCTTAACCAGCCACATCATGTGACATGCCTCAAATCATCTTAGATCACCTTCTATATGAATAACTTTTGAGAATATCAGCTTGGGACATTTGTAATTTAATTGGAGATCCCTTCAAAAATACTGTTTTATGTTTGACTTTCTGCCCAGGGCTTCTCTCATAGACAGACTTTGGGAACCTGCTTCAGCACCCATGGGAGGGCAAACCTAAAAGTGCATGGCATTAACACATCCCTGGCAACTGTTAACCAATGGAGGATAAGCAGATTGTTGAGTTAATTTCCCCTTGATCATTCCTCAGAAGTTAATTCTGTGACATATTCTAAAAAAGGACATATAAGCCATACACTGCCACAGTTGCTGCATTCCCAGTTCAGTTCACCCAGGAAAACAAGCATATGACTTTTTTTTTAATGGATTCTTATGTATTGAAATCAACTGTTTAGAAAGGACTGGTAAAACAGCAGTATTCTAAGTAATTCTCAGTTACATATACCTATATTACAAATGTGTACATTTACCCGAACCCTTTTCTTGGGTCTGTTTTTAAATTCTGCAACCAGATTCCTACCCAGTATCTGTCTGGTATGGTCCAGTTGACCTAGTGGATAATTTCAAGAGTGCTGAATTGCATATCCACTTACTTGTATTAACATGACATTATAATGTAGGAATGGGTTGGTGTTGAAGACTACCTAGTTTGGAGCATGTTATGGTGGTAGCTAGTACTGATTCAAGGAATACTTCAGCTCTGAAGCTCAAGGACACTTAGTAGCTTTATACATTCTGGCTACTCTCTAGATGGGTGGGATGGGATGAAATTAGTTCTGGTTGTTTGTTACGTATAAGTCAAACATTTATTTGCAAGCGTGAGATCTTTCCATTCTACTTTCCCCTGGTACAGGAACTGGCAAACACAGGAGCCCTTTCGGGATCAGCCTTGAGTCCTGAGTGGTTATGATAAGCAGAAATCCCCTGAAGATCTGAAAATTTGTGACAGACATGTAGATTGGTTGAGAAATTACTTGTTTAACATTACGAACATTCTGGTATCATTGATTACCATCATATAACCCAGACCCAGACTTAGTGACAAGCACTGTTTGTATTAATTCATATTGTTTATAATTATTAGTAGTTTTTTATAATTTAAACTATAGAAATCAGATTTATATTCTGTTTTAACTTACAGATTCCAGATGTCATTTAAATGACTTTCAGTGGGTTTTTTTTTTCCCTATTAGTGCTCTGCTATATTGTTGTTATTTCAGTTCTCCAAATTAAATATCTCATTTCAATTTACCTATTTGATGGAAACCATTTCACTACTCTATTCAAACAAACAAGCAGAAAGTTATGAAGAGGCATTTTTCAATTTTCTAATATCTGAACCCCAAAAAAAACACTAACATATTTTCTGGAATTTAGCTATTCATTTTATGTGTTTATTGTGTGTTGTCACTTAATGATATTATTTTACAAAATACAAATCCTTTCAATTCATCGCTGATTATTTAGCAACTTAAGTCTAATGAATGCTAATATACAGTACTAAAATTATGAGTTAGACTGACAAAGAGATTCCTTCTCTCATTCTTTATTCAGTTTCATTCATATGGCAGTAATTATCCCCCAAGCCATATTTCTCTAATTTTTATTTAAATTTTGTTTCAGTGAAAGGATACTTGCATTTAAATCATTAACGAATTCTATTCAAATCAAATCATTTTCAACCCAAGTGATTACATTTCTTTGAGACAAGCAACAAATCACACTTGGAAGAGAAACAGCACAAAAAATGTCAGAATCGATTCAAATATCTTATAAAATATTAAAAGAAAGATTATGCCCTTCAGTCATTTCCTCAAAATTCACTAAGAAATCAAACCAGAGTTACTTTAAGAATAAATTCATCTGTTGTTTCATTCACAGCTTTCCACTTTTACTCATAAAAATCAATTGGTAAGTAAATATATTTTAATTTATAAGGGTAAATACTTCCTGGAAATTGAAAATTATTTTATATGATCACCAGTGAAAAAGTATTTTTAATAAAATTTCAATGACCAAAAATTATGTTTTGAATAAACCTAATAGAATAAGCTAGCAAAAGTGAAAAATAAAATCTTCAAAAATGAATATATGCACAGATATTTAACAATGTATACAAGTATAAAAAAGGGTGATAGTAAAATATTTTTAGTAATAATTATGGAAAATATGTTAAATAATATCTCTGTTTAGGAACTACCTACCACACATTCTGATTGTTACTTATGTATTAAATAAATATGAAGCTTAGGAAAAGAAAATATTAAGATAATTTTTCTCTACAGATAATTTGTTATTCTTTTTCTGCATTTGGTTTGAAAATGATTGGTATTTACAAAATGTTCCAATAATATATTCTTGGAATTTTTTAGCATAATATAATAATATAACACCAGCATGCTCATCATTTTACTTTCCGTGATTTTTAAAATGAAAATTAGAATGCATTGTTTTCTAATTTCCTGACAGTAGCCATCAATAAATATTAGCATTTTGTCTCTGGGAGGCTGATTTTACTTATTTTGGGAATCAGTGTAAAGGGATTTAGGGAATTTCTAATATAAATTGATGGTGCCTTTTGTATGCATCTCATTAGACTCAGAAAGTGAGTTGAAATTTAAATCAAGGGTAAATAACACATTAAAATTTAAAGCTTAAGGACTACTCAAAGGAATACATTATTTTGTACCTGAAAGAATGTATTTTTGTTACAATCTTAAGTGCCATTGAATAGAAAAATAGAAGTTTAAATTTAGTTGGCTTATACAATAAAAGATATACTAATTTTCAAGTTTAGAATCACATGCTGTATCTAAGGTTTAATTTTCTCATGAATACTATTACAGAGCTGAAAATCACAGATCTTATAAGGGATTAATATCCAAAATAAATAAAGAACTCATACAGCTCAATAGCCAAAAAACAAAAAATCCAATTGAAAAATGAGTAGAAGACCCAAAAAGACATTTTTCCAAAGCAGACATATAAATGGCCAACAGGTGCAGGAAGAGGTGCTCGTCATCATTATTCACCAGGGAAATGCAAATCAAAGCCACAATAAGCTAGCACGTCACCCATGTTAGGTTCGCTATCATCAAAAACACAGGAGATAAGTATCAGTGAAGATGTGGAGAAAAGGAAATTTTTGTAAATGTTGGTATGAATGTAAATTTGTGCAGCTACTATGGAAAACAGTATGGAGGACCCTCAAAAAATTAAAAATAGAATTACCATATGATTCAGCAATTCTACTTCTGGATATATATCCAAAGGAAATGAGGACAGATCAAAGAGATATCTACACTCTTATGTTCAAGGTAGCATTATTCACAATAGCCAAGATACGGAAACAACCTAAGTGTCTTTCAATGGATGAATAGATAAAGAAAATGTGATAAACACACAGACACACACACACACACACACACACACACACACACACACACGGCCATGCTAAAGAAGGAGACATCCTGCCATTTGCAACAACATGGATAGACCTTGGGGCATTATACTAAGTGAAGTAAGTAAAACAGAGAAACATAAATACTACAGGATATCACTCATATGTGGAATCTCAAAAAACCAAACTCACAGAAACAGAGAGTAGAATGGTCATTACCAGGAGCATGGGGGTTGGGGGCAAGGGCAGATGTTGATCAAAGAGTATAAACTTCTAGTTATATGATGGACAAATTCTGTCAATATACAGCAAGGCGGTTATGACTCACAACATTGTATTATACACTTCAAAGTTGCTATGAAAATACATCTTGTAAGTTGTCACCACAAAAATGAAATAGTAATTAGGTGAGGTGAAGCAGATATTAGCTAATGCTGCTAGTAACTATTTTGTAATAGAAAAGTGTATTAAATCAGCACATTGTACACCTTAAATTTGCATATAGCTTTATGTCAATTACATTAACAAAATGGGAGAAAATCCACATGTGGTGTGAAATTTTAAAATCCCAGAGTAGAAAGAAAAGCTGTAATACTATAGAAGTATATACATATTTATTTTATATGTAATTGTGTAATCTAAATTTTGGGAAAAGGCTGGTAAGATGTTTCTCCTCTAGTAAGAGATTAGGAAATGGCTTCTCACATATAAAAAGCACTGTATGATTTCAGATGGCCTAAAAGTTCAATACAGCCCTCTCTCTGGAAACTGTAGAGCACTACAGATTGTCTTATAAAAGAGAAAGCATTAGATGAGGCCATTCTGTTTCTAAAAAGTTAAAATCCATTTTTAATATTATGTATATTATGATAAACAAATATACTTTAAAAATATTGTCAGGGCAAAAGAAGTTTAAAAAAAGACTTTGCCAGGTGGAAAGAGCAATCATTTTCCCTTGATATCTGAGGCAAAACTAATATTGTACACCAAAGGTGTGGTCAGTGAGACTGGACTCCAGGACTCTGAGATCCTGTCACATTTAGAATGAAACAAAAACCTCTCCGTGGTCTACGAGACTCCGAATGACCCGTTTCTTCCCTGACTACCCATCCAGATCTCCTGCTTCTTTGATACTTGCTCGTTATGTTTCTGCCACACTGACCTGTTTCTTGCACCCTACCCACATCAAGGTCTTCTTGTTTAGAGGCTTCTGTGCTTGCTTTTCCCTTTTCCTGGAGTGTTTGTCTCTGGTCTCCTTTCACAGCATCAGTTTGTACTTGAGGTCTTTATTTAAAAAGATTCTGTTGGAGATTCCTCCATCTATATTATCCCCTCTAGAATCTTGAAAATATTACCCTACCCTACTTATTGCCTTCAGAGCGTTAATCTAATTGTAGTTATATAACTTTTTATGTCCCATGTTTACTGTCTTCCTCCACTAAAATAGAAGCTCCATGAGGGCAAGAGACCTCTTCGACATTCAGTCATTTCCCTTGCACTTGGCATATTGCTTAGAACTGTATTTCCTTGACATACTGTAATATTCTTTGAGTGAATAAATAAGCTGGAATCCAGTTTTCTTGGTTAAAAAAAAGGAGGAAAAGCTGCCTAAAGAGATAGTATGTGTGACATAGATTGATTTCTCACTAATCCATTTCCTCTTTTCGGGTATATGGGAGACATATATCCCATAACTGCAGTCCTCTTGTGATTTCTGTCTTGCTGTGTGACCTAGAGAAAGAACTGTGGGTAGGAAGGTTTACCTCACAGACTTGGCCATCATGCATTCTTTCCTTTCTGTCATTGCTCCCTGGATGACTGCAGAGGATGCAGTGGAGAATTCTGAGAAAGACAGGAGATGATGGAGGTAAGTAGCCTGGATCTCTGGATCCTTCTTGAGGGAGAACAGCACTATAGATGCATCTTAAATGTGTTGGACTAAGATGTAAGTGAGAAATACTTTTATTGTATTAACTAAGATCTTGTGGCTGTTTCTAGCAGCATTTAAGAATTATTATCCTGGCTAGTATGCAACAATAAAGATTTTGTGGTTAAGGATATTCAAAATTACAGTGCTACATATTGAATGATGATACTGGTTTTAATATATTCTATTCTGATTGATCAACTTATAAGAAAAGTAGTATTAATTTATGTGAGTTTTGTTTCTTAGATTTCATATGCTTAAGGCTGTTCCTAAAAGCATTAAGAATACAAAATTTAGAGAATGTTAAAGCTGGTAGCCAGTTACAAACAATAGAAAATAGAAGTAGAAAATATAACCATTATACTCTTAATATTTTGGGCTTAAATGCCATTACATTCTTGGCATGCACTTGCCTGTATAAAATGAGGCTTAATAACACACGAATGGGACCATCATTAATGCAATTCAGAAACCCATCCAGAGTGATTAAAGCAACCCAAATCGCCCTTGATCATATTTCTGACCACTTATCAGAAGTGTCTTTATACTGTCATTAGCTGAGCTTCTCCTTTATGATTTTCTATGTCCTTGTCAAGTAATTGCTTCAGAACCAGATCAATGAGAATCTATAAAAAGAGCTAAGATCAAACTCAGCTCAGATACTCCTTTCAGTGTTGAACTGTCCTCTTTGACATTAGCAAAGAACAATTAATATACATATACGTTCACCACTGTCCCCCAATTCTGTCTCCTGGGCAAAAGAATTGCAAAGCTTCAGGTTTCTTTGCAGAATTCAACATAACCTCCAGATAAAGAAAAAAAAAACTATTATGGCATCTCAAACTCTACCAGTTCAGTGCTCTTCCTCAGAAAGATTATAGAGTGTTTTATGGTTGATCTGCCTGAAGAAAATGTTCTGCATGTTGGGAAAAAAGTAATTAAACCTAGTGGCAGTTGCGTTTGTGAGCTGTCAAGGTGAAAGACTAGAACTTACAGAACAATGTATAAGAGCTGATCAAAAATCTATTGAAATTTATTCAGAATTAGTAGCCAGTATATTCAATTATATTTTTCAAGGTAACAATTGGCTGAGAATACAGTGTGAGCAGGTAAATTGTACTGTCACTTTGCTAAACATATTTATGGTCCAGTATGTATAGTCCACAATGAAGTAAAATGTAAAGACAATGTGTTTATATTATGAAAGATGTTCAAAGATGCACTGTGACCAATAAAAAAATGTCAGTAACTTATAAAAATATTTGTCTGAGTTTTTAAATTTATTTGCCCTTGAATTTTTCTAGTTAAAAAATTATGTGTGTGTATTTGAATAAGTTGATTAAAATAATCTTTCATTTTCATGTTTCACATGCAAAGTTGTTTTATTTTTCTTTATACACACATCTCTACCTAGTACTTTCTGTTTCTTGTTGTTTTCTTGGATAGAATCATCTTGATTTTCAGGTTGGAAGTAAAATGTCACCTTTCCTGAGAAGCCAACTCTCACAGCCCAATCAAAAGCAGGTCCCTCTTTCTATAGGCTTTTAACAACTAGTGTTTTGAAATGTCTGATTTGCCTAATAAACTACCAGCCCCATGAGGGTCTTGTTTACCTCTGACTGTTCAGTGTCTGGAATGCATGGAAAATAGCAGATACTTAAAAACCAACTTTTTGAATGAGTGAATGAATGAATGAATGAATGCATCTGCTCAATCCTATCCCTGCTGCCAGCAACACAGCCAAGCCCTCTCTATTTATTTACTCTAAAATACTAAACTATTAAAATAACCTAAAACTTTTCTTTGCATCTACTTTTGTCTTATACTAATCCATTTTTCTTTCCACTACAAAGAACAATCTTATAAAGCATAAATCTGATTATAACCACATCTCTTCCTTGAAATTACCACATTGTTTTCCATTGTGCTTGATATAAAGCTAATATGTATTTAATTATAATTCCATTATAACAAATATAAAGATACCTATCACAGCCTACAAAATTTTACATGACAGGTTCCCAGATCAAGTCATATTTCCATTTACTTGTTCCCATGGTTCTAGGTGAGAACCACACCAAACTTACTTTATTCCTGATCACACCCAGCTTATTTCTGCTTCAAGACTTTGACATATGTCATTTCCTATGCCTGAACCACCACTTCAATCTTTAACATTAACAATCCTTTTAACATTAATAATCCTTGGAGTCTCAGCAAAAGTTTTACTTCCTATGTGAGACCTTCTTGATGCCCCAAAGGAAGTAAAATGTGTTACTCTGTTATACGGACATTGATAGTTAAAAATATAATAATTAGTTATATACATATTTTCCCCACAAGATTATAAACTCCTTGAAGACAGGTCATGGTTCACCACACTCAGCATTTTTATTTAAGAATAAATATTTGTACATAAATATTTATATTAACTATAAAATAATAACTACAAATAATATAACACTATCATAAATAAATATGTAGAAATACTATGTATCAAGCACTGCTCTAGGTACAGGGAATGCAACAAGGGGAAAAAATAACAGACAAAAAGCCTGGCCCTTGGAGACTTATATTTGGGCAGGGATAATATATAATAAATAGTATAAGCTACAAAATATGCAAGTAGTATGTTGGAAGGTAAATGGTAAGGATTAAAAAAGGAAAAGAAGGCAACAGGTGTTGTGTTGTGTTCTCCATAAACTGAAAAAAACGCAGGCAGTTCTAATAGGGATAAGAACATACATAACTTATGGGATGTTATAGGCATATGCTCTTGTCCTTGAACCAAGCAGTTACTCCTCTTATTCACTAAGGACACTGTGGGGGCTTTGCTGAGCCTCATTAGAGACTATACGGTGTAATTTTTCCAGTATTAATGAGACTTTATATTTTCTCTTTTACTTTAACCTTGAGAACTTTACCATGAGCGGTGAGACACCCCTGAAGGGTGAGTGAAGTCTTCAGGCAACAAATATCCAAAGCAGGAGTAATAGTTACTTAGGATAGCTTTGCTAAACTTCCATAGTATTCTTTTCTAGTTTTTGCAGGATACTACGCATTTGATAGAGACGCATGAAAAACAACAGCTTCTCTCATTTTCCACAGATGATTTGATTAGCTACGCTGTACCTGGAAGAAAATACAATTTGTGGAGTAAAAAGATTTAAATTAAGAATCAGAGAATCCGGGTTCCCGTTTCAGCTGCTCATCTTTTTGCAATGTCTCATCCTCTGTGAGCCTGAACTGCACTACTGGGTCGCGCCTGCCTCACACAGCTACTGTGAGTATCCACAACCACCTTGTGTTTTAAAGTCATTAACCAATTTTAAAGTAGTAAATAAATGTGAACTGACACATCACTCTTATTAAACCCTTTAAGGGTCCATCATTAAACTATATTCATGGAAAATAAGTAATAGGAAGTCTCTAGTTGTTAAGCCATGCCTACATATCTAAATTTTCTTTCTCTGAAGATGTATCTTAGCCTGCTTGTGTTGAGTTAGGATTAATAACTTGAAGTCTATGTATATGCCACCGACCATTGTAATCTTGTATTAACACTTATTTTACATTGCAAATATCTGATTATCAGTTTCACTAAACCAAGACATACTAGAAGATAAAAAATTCTCATGTTTCGATGCTTCCATATAGTTTTACATTAATATTCAAAAAAGAATAGAATGAGTAAACTAATATAACATTTTGTATTAAATTAATTAAGTTACAAATACCTTGAAATTGTCCCCAGAAAACAATGAAAGAAAGCATGAGTTTGTCATCTTTGGGAATGTTTCAATGTTTACAAGATTCAAGCTATTCCTTGGCAGTTTCCAATGATTAGGCAATTCATAATTTATTTTTAAAAACATTATTTGCAATCCCTAGAAGCTGCACTTTAGAAAATGGAGATAATCTTTGAAGATTTACTGAAACACTGATAGTTTATTATTTTAAACCTGACATTCAGTTTCCAGCCAGATGTGTATGTTTAATCAATGTCTCATTGCCACTGTAGTTTTCAATAATCTGTGAAATTTCATAACTATTCACTTGATCCTGAAATCATTAGCTTGACTATAAAACCGTGGAAACTACTGAGTATCTATAATCCTTTCTTCTTGATCTGTTTATATAAAACGCTGTTAAGCATAGAGTGTGAAAGCACGTTGGTTACTGTAGATGTGATTTATAATTTTTGATGTCTTATTAAAGTGTAAGAATTAAATGCCACAATATTGGTTTTAGATAGAATCATCTCATATAAAATATATGTATGTACAATGTGTTATAATTTTCCTTCACTTTTGAAAATTATGCTATTGTTTGCACTTTGTGCCTGGGGATTTTCTTTTCCTATATTAATAGAAGATTCACATTGACCATCCTGAACTTATCACGATAGTATCAATCCTCACTCCCTCCATTCTCACCAGCAGGGAAGGTTAAGTAAATATTTTCCCAAATAGGGTTACTTCAGTTTTTGTGGAAAGTACATGTCTATTGAAGTCTTGCTCAATGTTGATAATAATAAATTGTTTCTTGAAGCAACTGAGATTTAGATGAATCCTGTCTGACAGACTACATCAAAATGAAGCAGTCATGTTGGTTTAATTAGCTCGTTCTTTCTCTGAACATGGTTGGCGTGTATTACATGGCTGCCTTCCACCCTTTGTTTCTCACTAGAGTAAGTGTCCCTGTTTGTGCTTGGATTGCTTGGTGCCTGTGCTCATGCTGTTTCCTCGGGGTGGAATGCTTACTCCCATGTTTCAACTTGTGAAAATTGTCAGCATGCTCAAATGTGGCAGTAGAACACAGAGGTTAAGCACTTGGATGGTAGTCAGAGATTGCTTCAGCTTGAATCCCAGCTCTGCTACAAATCTGGCATGTGCTGCTGGGAAAGCCAACTGACCTAATAAGGCTTAGCTTCCTCCTCTGTTAAAAGGGTAAGATTAAAACTAACTTTTTAGGTAAAATTAAGTCTGACTTCTTATGTTGTGAGAATGAAGCCACTTTGTAAATACAAAACTCATAAAATGTTGTCTGGTATAGAGTAAGTATTATCTAATTGTTCTCTATAATTATGAAATTTTGGCTGTTGTCACTTATTCCCCTGTTCATTTAAGTACCAGTTCAAATAGTGTCTTTTCTTTTAATCACTTTACAACATTCTCTGAAAGAATGATTACTTTTTTCATCTGTTTTTCCATCGCATTTATGCTATGCAATTATGACATAATATGATGAGTCAGAATAAGCTTGTGTGTTTAATTTCCACAACCTGTGAGTTTGCTGAGGTCATGAAGTTATTCATTTTCATTTTTCCTGAGTTTAGTATAGAGTCTACTTATAGTAGTCTACTTATAGTAGTTAAAATATTTGTAGATAAAATAAATTTAAAATAAAAATATACATATAATTGTTTAAAGGATTCACGTCAAGGGAAGAATTTGGTTCTTAAGTTCAATACAAGTTATGTTTTGTTTGATCAAATAATGAATAATTAACTATAATGTGTACAGAACATTGCATTAAGTGTCTGAAGCTACAACGAAGCTTAATTTTAATTTCTATCTGTTCTAAAAACATATTTCAAACTTGTGTCTTTATTCATCTAATTCTTTGTAACTTTTGGTAATTTACATGCATTTCCTCATTAGGGTGTCATAAACACCCTGTGCATTTGGCAGAACAGATATTGTTAGTTCTAATTTTAAAAATAAAATGATGGTTTAGAGAGGTTAAATGGCATGTTCAAAGTGAAAAATTGGGAGAGAACTGCAAGCCCAGAGCCCATGTGTCTGTTTATTTGTCAGAGGCTTTTCTACTAATCTACTCACTCTTCCATTCGTGCTCTATTAAGAATTGAATGAGAACAAACTCAGATAACCCTTTTTATAACTTCAACCTAAGTGATTTCATGCTCTTCACAATGAGCACTGCCTTAAATGTTCACTCTTCTGAATAAAGTTAAAAAAAAAAAAAAAAAAGAACCGGGATACTCATCTCAAGAGTTCAAAGTTGTGAGTTTGTCAATGGCTTTTCTTGTTATTCTTATTTTATTATTTTTAAGGTGCCCTAAAATATTTTCATGTAAATTTCATTAATTCCTCAGGGAAGTCAGAACAATTTTCAACTCCATCATTGATCTGTGCTTTCATCAGATAACTTTGGCTCTCCTTGAGGTTTCTAGTTAAGACATTTATATTGCCCGCAAATACTTCCATGTAAAGACAAATGAATCTTCATGAAGATAAGCAAAAGTATTAGATACATCATGATCTGTGCTTTTCTCAGATAACTTTTAAGTTAATTTAGAGAAAAAAAATTTTATTGCACTCAAATGTTAAAGTGCATAGATATTCTTGTATTAAGGGAAATATAAAGATCAATTTTTTTGAAATTCACCCAAACCTTTTGCTTTTTTTATTTATATAATGTATTTGCTTTATCTCTGAGCAGATTTGTAACTGGAAAATGTAATTTTTCTCAACAAAGAATTTAAAACTTAAATCCTCTTTCCTCAAAGTATATTTATAATTTTATGAAGCAGAGTAAGAACTAACCCTTTATTTCCTGTCTCCTATAGAATTTTTTTTTCTGATATAGAATGTTGACATTAAAAATATGTTGAGAAGACATAGGGGATATAAGTAGGTTAGATATATTGGGAGAAAACACATATCTATGTTAACATGGATAATAAATAATGCCTTCTCTTGCCTAGTACAATAATAGAAAAGGCATTCATGAAATCTACTGATGAATATATTTAGATATAGGAAATATAATGAAGTACCTGCATTATGATATTGATGAGTTTGTAAAATCTAGAAAACCAACAAGGTCAAAATGCTAACAAACAAAAACAACAACAGAAATCATGAAACTGAAGTTAGGGCTGTGCTAGAGTCAAATACCAATGCTAGCATTAAGCTTGACGGCAGTAGAGTTTGCTCCTGATACGGCTATGAAGTTCCTATTGGACGGACCTTCCTGCTGGTGGCAACTATAAATTCTGGGCAAACAAACAAAAACCACAAAACCCAAATACCTGAAGATATTGGAGAGCAACTCAAAGTAGGTACTTGTAAAAAGGAAACTGCTTGGGATAATTTTCATAGCTGCTAGCTAAGGTCATCACTGTAGGACTGGCTAGATTTCTGAAGATAACCCACTATCTTTGTGACCTAAAGAACCACACTCCAGTTGGGGAAAACCAGAGCTATTGGATCACGTGAGGGGCCCTGAAGTAAGAGACTCATAGAAGGGAAATCCCATATTCTAAGAAACAGTAGCTGCCAGGGCCTGGGGGTTGGAGGAGACAGAAAGAGGTTGGTAAAAGGGTACAAAATTTCAGCTATGAGATGAATAAGATCTATGGAGCTAATGTATAATATGGTAACTATAGTTGATAATACTGTACTGTGTAAGTGAAATTTGCTAAGAGCGTAGAACTTAAATGTTCTCACCGAAAAAAAGATAAATAAATATGAGGTGATGGATGTGTTAACTAGATGGGAAAAATCCTCTCACAATGTATAAGGGTATCAAATCACCATGATGTACACTTTAAAAAATCTCATAATTTTATTTTTCAATGAAATTTCAGTAAAGCTGAAGAAAAAAAGAATTATGAGAGTTATCAAATAAACAGTCCTGAGAATTTTATTATTTCTTTGGTTTCCCTAGTTATTTTTTTCTCTCATTCTCATTTAGCATTTATCATGGATGGAGAGAAAAAAACAAACATATAGTTTCTATATTTAAATGTCAAAATAATTTCATAAATTATAATGCTAAGCCATCAATGTGTTTTATTCTACTTAATTTATCTTTTAAAACATTCCTTCTGTATGTTTTTTAAGTCAGTGACAAAGCAGTAGTTTAAAAGTATTCAGTTAGTTAATTTGAAAGGAAAGATATAAAATAATGTGGCTTAGGTTGTAAATAGGAAAATTGAATGGTAAAAAAAATACACTTTCATTATTAGATAAGCACCGTAATTCCTGCTACCTTTAGCTAGAGGAATATTGACATCCAAAGCTTTAATTATCAAAACTTAAGATGTTTGTGCTTGGGAAATAGGTGTTTCTTTGCTGCAATACAATAAATGAGATTTTGAGTTGTGACTAATAAACGTTTAATAATGATTATATTAGACTTTATTTTCCTTTGAGAGTTTTCTTGATGTGTACAATATAAAACAAGTGCCAGATTATTCTACCCATACCAGAGTTCAGTAATTCTTACTGAGCTTGACATTATTCATCTAGAATCAGGCCACTTGCATTGCTATGGCTTTGGAAAACTTAATTAGGAGTTAGGGAATTTGCGGCACAAGTAATAAAAAATGGTTCACTCAAGATGAGAAATTATTTAGATGCATTATGTTGAAATATGAATATTATACATTCAATGTTTAGTAATTTAAAAATAATTTATTAGAACAGGGAAAGGCAAATGTGATGGAAAATAAAAAAAAACAAAACAAAGAAACTCTAAAGACTTCTGCCTTAAGCAATTTTACTAACCTGACAATTCAATCTTCCGTTTCTTCTATTAAAATCATACTAGCAAATATACCTGTTTCATTATCAAGAAAATATTTTCTAAAACCACAAAAACAGGAGTTCCTATCGTATTTTCCTCTATTTTTCCTTTAGCCTTGCATAAATTGTTCTTTCTTTAAAAGCAATTCTCTTATAAATAAGAAAAAATCTATATTTTAATCCTCCAATTTTTCTAAGCACAGATGTGCTTAAGTCGTAACCAGAGGAATTTCTTTTACTGAAATCTTGTTCTTATCTGCTGGTAGTTCAATCTACATATTATCCCCAAACCAAATCTCAGACTGAATATGAAACAAACTTGCTAATGAAGTAGGGACTTCCAAAGGAAGTCTGCCTGATCTCTTGCCCTGTGATTTCAGCATTTTGTGTTTCAGACCTGGAATTTCCCGACCCTGGTCGTGCCTGTGGAAGTGATAACCATTGGTGACCTCTGCAAAACATTTCTCTCTGGCACTTCCAGGACTCTCTCAGATGTGAATGCAAAATTGCGTTCTCTGGGATGCCATGGTTCAGTATGACAGGAATCAGTTTATTTAAAGTTTTGTTGGTTTGTTCATTTGCCTGTGTTTTTAAATCCATAACTGTAGCAATAAACATTTCCTCTTATGAAGGTAGTGGTAAATAACTTAATCCATTCTTCTAAAGGTGGCCATTATTTTAGCTGCTTTCCTTAGTCTTTCTTTACTAGTCAAAGCAGCATATTCTATCCCATGAAGTCCTCTATCCCTGCATTAGTTCTACTAATCCCTTTAAACAATTTGACTCCTTGAACTCCATTTTTCAATTATGAATGCTTGCAATTCCTGTTGCAAGAAGGAGGAATTCAAGAGTATGGCTCTAACTTTCTTTTTTTTCTTGCAAACTTTTTAATACCCACAGGTGTAGTAAAGGAAAGATATATGCTAAATGTTAAAATTCCAAAGTCATATATAAGAATAGATTATATACATGACCCTATTCTCCTCAAAGAAATGAAAGGAGAATGAAGTCATGCCTGTAAGGCCCATGTAACCTGAGAAGCTGCCCTGTAAACAATGAACCATTAATATCCTGACTTTCATAGATTGCAGAGAGAATATAAACCTATCTGCGTTCTAGTTATAATCCAATCTGCCTGTATAAATAATAGTATACAAATAGATCATAAATAATGCCTAACTATTAATCAGCATGTATTAATCAGCATCTAAGTCTTCACCTTTAACAGGATTTTATTTCATGAAGAGTGGACAACTAAATTTAAAACTTCATTCAGAACTATAAAGCATCTCATCCCAATTCCAATGCTATTTCTCTTCCATTACCATAAAGGATAATGCTTTAACCCTCTCTTAAATACTTACCCTGAATTTATTTTATTTAGCAAGTCTTTATGTATTATTTTTAAAGTCAGTAATTATCTTTTATGGATTATTTACAAATATGAACATTTTTGATATATATAAGGAGATTATGTGTGGATTGGTGTAATTAATAATGTAGCATGTTGAGCCATATTTTTAAAGAATAAGATGTGAAATCTTCGCCTAATATTTTACTTTCATCAGGTCAGAGTTCTTAGCATTAAATTAAATCTATAATTTACCTATATAAGTTTCTTTGTAGTAATTTCTGAAAGATTATACAAAACATTTTCATGAAAACTATCCATATGATTCATTAATATTTCATAAATATTTATATTTCAAAAGCACCCTTAAGTTATCCAAGTAATTATAAATGTGTTAATTTTAGGGGAATACGTAAAATACATCATTAATAATAAAATCAATTTTCAGTATTTCAGGAATTGTACTTTTTGAGGAAGATAATATTCTAATAAACTTTTAAGAGTCAATAGGGTTGGATTGGTTCTATTTTAAATACAGCACAAAATATTCCAAGTTTTTATCCACTTAACAATCTGAAAGAAGGAATGATATTTTTAAAAATCTGATCCTAATTAATATTAATAAACCAAATTCTGTTGAGCATAAACTAGGCATCAGATACTTTGCATACAGTGCTACATGTTAATGTTATTACTCTCATGTTGAAGAAATTGATGAAAAAGTTGAATCTTAAAGATATTAAGTCACTCCAGGTAGCTCAAGCAAGAAATGCACCTATGGTTCAAACATACATCCATGTGACTCTCATTCATGAATCCCAACTTGCACACAAAGTAGATTTTTTTTTAATTAAGTTTGAAATTTGACATACTAAGAACCAAATCTTTTCACTTGCTCAAGCAATGTAGCTGTTTGAATAGAGAGGGTTTTCTTTGTTTTCAAGATTCTGGGCAAACATTCTTGTGACTTGGTGTAGGAAAGCACTCTTAGAATATGTGGAACTTGGGACAAGATGGTGAATCTGTTGGTTTAAGATGCATCACAAAAAAAACTAGAGGTTAGAGGTCAGGTTGAATGGGTTACAGTTTTAAATGTCTATATGAATGACTCTAGGGATGAACCTGTGTCAATGTGTGTGAGTGTTTTGTATTTTGCAAAAACTGTTGGTTGTATGTGAATCAAGTTTTTAAACAGAGTATAGTGCTCCTGTGAAGTTCTAAAAGCTAAAGAGTACTTCATCAGGATAATTTTTATGTGTACTTTGAATTACATAAGAGATTATTTTACTGCATGAATCAATAATTACAAATAGTATTAAATACAACAGTGATTATTTTGCAAGCCTGTGGATTGATGGTGGAAAAAATAAACTGAAGAGGACAGGAGCTTGTGAGTTATTGTGAAGGAAAAGCTGGGCTGGTCTGACAAGATAACTCATAAGTCTAGGAATGTGAAGGAGAGGCTGGGCTGGGCTAACAAGTCTAAGTATTGGAATACTGATCTGAGTTCTGCTGGACTAACTTGTAAATCTAAGTTAATTAGTGTTGGTTTGCTGTTTATGTTTTTTGCTAGCCAGCTGGATTTTCAAAGATACATATCTGGCTTTGGAACGTTGGTTTGCTGCCTCCCTGCCTCCACTTTTGTGATGATAATGCTGCTAAAGCTGTTCCATGCCTATTGGCCAAATACCCCAAGCTTGTACTTTACCCTATAAAACCTCATGTGCACATCTTGAAGGTGCTCAGAGCTTCGGAGCAGAAGCCCCTCTGAGCCCGCCGGCGTAATACATCTGAGTACTCCAACCCTCCGAGTGGTGCTTGTTTCTTCCCTGGCCTGTCGTTTCCGTAACATTTCATTTTATCCTCCAAAATATTCATCACCAGCAAAGTAAATATTCGAAATGTCTGTTATTCTATATTAAAAACTGTTACGGACTGAATTCTTATGTCTCCCCAAAATGCATATGTTGAAATCCTAACTCTCAATATGATGGTGGTAGCAAGAGATAGTTAAGTCATGAGGGTGGAGTTCTTATGAATGGGATTAATGCCCTTATAAGAAGAGAAAGGAGAGGCTCCTCTCTCTCTTCCTAAGTTGTATCCTCACATGTCAGGATCCTCACTAGACATTGGATCTATCACTGCCTTTGATTCTGAACTTCTCAGCCTTCAGAACTGTGACAAATAAATTTCTATTGTTTAAGCTACCCAGTCTTTGAGACTTTGTAAGAGCTAGCCTGAAATGACTGAGACAAACGCTTTGTTCAATGTGGGCACTACATTTCTTATACAAAGAGTTTTATTATTATGCATATTTAGCCATTGGTGAACAACAAGTACAACTTAAATGCATTAGGAGTTTAATTAGACTTCAAGTAGGTGATTATTTCTTGTTTCCCGTGGTGCATAAAATTTGTCTTGGACTATGGCAGAATTATTGGGAGATTTTAAACATGAATTTTGACAACATTGGTCTCCTGCTTATTAAACAGCAAGGTTATCAGCTTTTGTCTTAAATTATAGCACTTATGACATAAGTAAGTTGGTCAGACTTATATAACTATATTTGTGCAAAAGAATTAAGACAATTAGCTATTTCTGTTTATCTCCTTAATTTAGTTTAAAAATATCTTATGTTGAAATAGAAAATTTATTTTTGCCTATTTTATTTTTGTGGGAAATACTTCAGACATGAGTTTCTATTTTATTTTATAAAGTTTTGGATGACAAGGCAAAATTAATTTCCTCAGTTATATTAGTACCTTTGATGTTGAAGAGGGTATTAACTCATGAATTTTATGTCTTCATTCAGTCATGTATTTAATATATGTTAATGTGCACATAATATATGTTAATTTGAATCATAATTATTTTAAAATTTTCCATATAATTTAAAGATAATAATTCCATAATAAAAGTTCCATGTTTCTTATTTACTTTCTTTGTGATACACAAATAGCTAATGTTATTAGTATTTCAGTAAAATGAAACTAATAAGTAGTCATGGGACATCAATTTGAAAGATAAGCATTTAAATTTCATCTTCTCAATCACATTGGATTAGTGTTCTTTTATGAGTTTCAAATATCAAGAAATGCATATTATTTCTTTTGCCTCTATAATTATTTTCCAGCCTCAAATTATACTAAAAATAATTGAGAGCAATTATGATAAAAAAAAAAATGAGTCACATGTCCAACAAACCAAGTTGTCATAATTAAAAGACTATTTTTTTTTCTTATTAGGCTAAACTGCTGATTCTGCTAAATAACTACTTAGAGTTAAAATCTGATGCCGAATTGCATTAGGAATTTAGTACATCCATTTTGTTCAAAAGAATTGTTTTCAATATATTATTATTTTATGGCTTAGAGAAAACTGAAACCAGACGTTGTCAATCAATATCAGATGCAATTTGTATTTTATTTTTAAACATATTTTATTTTTTATTGATCCAAAGTATATTTTACAAAGCTCAGTACTAAGTCATATAAAGCTTAATTGAGGGTTGCTTAAAAGTATTTCACTAATAAACCTTCAACACATGTTACCTTTATGACACAGTGTGGTGGATCCTGCTAATATTGGTTACTATTCTTGGTGATTTTTAATGAAGTCAGAGCAGCAGAGGGGCTATGTAAATAAGTATATCAAAGGATATTTGGAAGATAGCTACATTTCTAAGATGGTTATGTCTTTTTAAATTAATAGGACACTTCATAAAAGTAGACAATTTCATGACAAGGTCTCAAATTTTGCTATGAAATACTTGGGGTTTGATTAATGAAAAAGGAAAGAATATCCTATTTCCAGGATTCTCTCAGGGAATATCAATATCTCAGTAAAACTGAGGTGACCAAAATATTGTCAATATAGCTCCCAGCAAGTCAGCCAGAAGCTACAAGTAAGTGGTTAAAGGCTTTCTGTAGATATAACTCTTTTGCCTGGTTCAACTCTTGGCATATTGTCCTCTTACTGTATTTTCTGGGTTTAACAGATACCTTGTACATGTTTATTTTCATTCCCACTAGAGAAAGAAGGAAGATTCTGGTTAATAAAATTAACAAAGAGACTGTGAGCCTAGCTCCTGAATCAAATAGTCATCCTGCTTTATGTTTTGGAGGTCACTGGGAATTTGGTTTTGCATTTCCATTTCAGGTCAGAGAAGACAATTTAAAACACAATCTATACTAATAAAAAAGGTAATAAACCCTTTCCAACATTTTACCGGCAAACGTTTATAATTTCAACCAGTGGTTTGGTACAAAGAAAACACCTTTTTAAGGGTAATTGTGTTATACAGGTAGAAGCCAATTAGCTCTATATGTAAAGGCTTCTGTTTTTAAAAACTGAGTATAAATGAGTGTTTGCCAATTTGTCTGAAAGTTTAAGGTCTGGGTTTGACATTTTAAAAGCCTAGATTTCAGTTCCTATAGAAAAAAATTGGTCAATCATTAAACAAAACCCTGTTTTCCTACAGGGTGTAGACACTTTGATGGGTGGGGCCTAAGAATGGAGAGACAGATGATAAAAGAAATATTTGCAGATATCTCACAATTCTCAGGGAAATGGAGAGAAGCAAATAAAAACAGTAATAGGTGCACATAGGAAATATGATAGGTTCTATAAAACAGGTAATAATTGTGAAAAAAAAAACAAAAAAGATTCTATTTCTGAGCCAAATTAAAGCTAGGAAATTGAGACACAAATAACACTGGAAGAAAAACAGGGATCATGGTAATCTATAAGAGAAAGAGAGATTAGAAATCATTTAGTCTAAACATCTTACTTTTCACAAAAGAAGAAGACCCTGGTGTTGCGAGTTTAGTGAACTAAACAAATTGACACTAGCTTCAATATTTAATAAACTGAAATTATTTTTAAACTATTTTTAGCAAAATAAGCCATATTAGTCATATTAGGCTTCATCTTCTCTAAAAAATATTGGATCTCATTGAAAAAGTGGTTTTTTCAATAATATTATTTTTATCTGGTAATTTGACAGGACCGCCTTGTGAATTCAATTAATAATTTCTATTAAACGCCAGGGCACTAGAACTATATTCTCAGGGAATTAATACACAAAACCCAGGCCATGGGATACAATCTTACAGCAATGTGGCTCTGGTTTCTGTATCTGTTGAAATGTCCCTGTTCCAGGACTGGAGAGTTTTAATTGAGAGCCTTACAGTGATTCTGTTTATGTGATGTGTCTTTGTTCTTCCTTCTACTCATCTTCCTCAGTGTTTCCCTCTACTTTTTGCTTGTTTGTTTCAATTGGCTGTATTTGGTCTTTGACTCTTCCATTTGAACTGTATATTAACTCATTACATTTCTCAGGAAATAGTACTGCTATCATTTGTATCAGAATTGCATTAACTTTATCAAGTTCTATTATGGAAAGCTGGAATTAGAAAGTTACATTCTATTTGACTTGCTGAGGTATCCCAATTTCTCAGAAAAGTACCTAACACTTACTTGGATCAATGGATGCATCTTTATGATATTAATTTTTCCTACCCATGAATGTGGTCAATCTCTTCATTTACATAGGAAAATTTCTTTCTTTAATTACAATTATGTAAAAAAAGAACATGGGGACAGATTGCCAAACTTTCCTCTTCAACTTTCTCTTCTACCTCCCTTGATCTACTCACTGCAGGATTCACCCTCATATCTCTTCTTCTGGCAACTGTCAGTATATGTTGTCCACCTCCTATCGCTATTTTGAGATGTAGTTCTTTTTTTTACAGTTAAGAAACCCAGCATTCCTCTAGTAGGATCATCCTTTCACATAGCTAGTTGCTGGCATGGTAATCAGGAGGGAGGTGGGCATATCTTAATCAGGGGAGTGTGTGTTGTCTTGCAAGGCAGAGGTCTCTGCAACATATTCAGGTAAAAGGTAGTTTTAATAGGGAAGGATGGAATAACTCTAAATTTCTAGAGGTTTAGGTGAATCTGAGGATTCAAGATTTTCAGATACATTAGCCCAAATGTTCCTATCCCAAATCTCATAAAGTTTCTTGTCTCCAATGAAGGGGCCAACCTTGGCATATTAGAACTGATGAGATCTAGAATACACCATTATCTGGAGTTCTGCTACTTTTATCGTTAAGTCTAGAGCCAGGTTGTCATATTTGTCTGCCTCTAAGTTTCAGGTGATGAGAATCTATTTATATGAATCCAAAGAGGCTCTTTATCATTCACAGTTAATTGTTTTTTATTAGTGATCAACCTCCCTCAGCATTTTTTGTCATTTTCCAAATCATCAATTGCTCTAAAATAACCATTACACTTCATAGTGCTTATAACTATTATTGCCCCATATTTTATAAATTACTGATACATTGCACCCACAGATCCATCCATGTGCCAACCCAGTCAAGCTCTGCAGAAAATTTTCACGATTGTAATACTAATATATGTCAGAGCTATCCATCTGCAGCTGTTACCCATCACCTGTTATGTTATATCTAAGCCAGTTGATCAGCAACTGTCCCAGCTCCAAAATCCTATTTTATGGTCTGCTGTCTTAGGCCACTTCCAGTGCAAAAATATTGCAAGTCAGATTCTCCAAGAGCAGAAGTTTAGCTAGAGAGTCGAGTTCATGAAAGATATTGAGTAGAATTTTGGGGATGAACATGTGTGGGAGATTGAAGGAAAAGGATGGTGGAAAAACTAAAATTTAAGCTCTGAATCAGTGGCATCAGATACCTCAGCTGTTACCATGGAGGCTCTGGAGCTGGAATGGTGGGATAGATTGAATTGTGTCCTTCCCCAAATTCATATTGAAGTCCTAAACTACAGTGCCGCAGAATGTGACCTTATTTGGAAATAGGGTTGTTTCAGATGTAATTACTTAAGATGAGGCAAGAGTGGAATAGGGTGGCCCCTGCTCCAATATGACTCATGTCCTTATAAAAGTGGAAATTTGGGGACACACACACAGGGAGAAGAGAGAATGCAGTGGGAAGATGAAGGCAGAGATCAGGATGATTCAGTAAAAGCTAAGGACCATCAATGATTTCCAGTCAACTACCAGAAGGTAGGAGGGAGACCTGGAACAAAATTTTCCTTCACATCCCTCAGAAATAAGCCACACAATCCTGGTGGCATCCTGACCATCTTGACCTCAGACTTCTAACCTCTAGACCTGTGAGGCAATACATCTCTATCATCTAAGGACCCCGTTTGTGGTACTTTGTTACAGCAGCTCTGGCAAATGAACACAGATTCTTTAAAGAATTGTCCCAGATAGAGAGACTGGGTCTAGGAATTTGTATATTTGCATCAACCAGTCTCTTGATATGAGATGCTCTCATGAAGGGAAGGGGATGTGGGACCTCGGGTAAAGCAGCTTTATTCATCCAAAATAACTTTGAGACATGGATCCATCTGGGAGCTCTTGAGTGAGACTCCTGCCTGCACTTAGAAAAATGAGTTCTTCAGTCTTAGGGTATGAAGCAGGGAGATCTGGGGGCACCTCTGCTACCTCTGACCAAGGAGTTCATTCCATTGTCAGAAAAGGAAGAGTTCATTAATACTAATAAGCAGTACAGTTTAAGTTCTAAACTAGCAACTAGAGTTTGTTTATTCATTTTAGGCTCTCCCAACTAATGGGATTATTATGCCACCAATGATATTGGATCCAGTAAAATACACATTGCACCATTCAGGCCTTTGTTGCTGGATCGTAAGGAACCACGTCTGTGTCTAAGCAATGAAGTTGAACATAACCCACAGGTCCTAGTGCTGCAATTAGATACAGTAGTTGGTAGAGATCTGGAGATGTCTACTTTGCAGATAGTTGAGCATGGTTTATTTTGTATGTGGGGTTATGGTAGTAAAGGAATTGTTTGAATGTTGCTAATTCATTTTTTTCAACAAACATGAAATTCAAAATTATAAATGTAAGGAGTATTGTGAATGAGTCATACATGAATCCTTCAGTAGGCATACTACGGAGATTTCACCCCATTTAGAAAGTCAGACAACACATCTTTGAAGAAATGACAATTTAGTTGAAATCTGTAACACCTAAGATTACCAGGTAAGAATGGCAAGAAAAATCATTTCCTTCATAATGAAAAGTATGGAATATGTGCAAAAGTCCTGTGGTATAAGGGGGAAACACATATAAAAAACTGAAAGAAGGCCCATGACTCTTGACTGGAAAGACAGTGATAGGAGGTGGTACAAAATTGAGTCACAGAACTAGATAGGAACAAACAGTGTGGGATGTTTTAGGAAGTGCATTCAATTTTGGTTGATGAGCAATATTATTTGAATTTCAGAAAATGTCTTTGGCTATACTGGAAAGAAGAGGTTGGAAGACAGAGGAGAAGATGGTAGGGAAC
Source organism: Camelus bactrianus (assembly GCF_048773025.1). NCBI lineage: Eukaryota > Metazoa > Chordata > Mammalia > Artiodactyla > Camelidae > Camelus > Camelus bactrianus. Next base: position 41,592,963 of record NC_133540.1, read on the forward strand.
CTATTGACAGTGAATGTGAAGTTCCAGGTGTGAGGTGACAGTAGAGTTGGCTCTTACAGTGATAATTAAGATGAAATTATATTGATAAATTCAAGAAATACTTAGTTATTAAGTCTATAGGAGGTAGAAATACACTGAATATGAGCGGTAAGGGAGAGGAGACAGCAGTCATGAGTGGTGGCAGGTGGCGATACCACACTCTGAGACAGTTCCACCAGAGGAAGACTGTGTCAGTGCATGTGTGCATGCTTGGTGGAGGAAGAAGGGAAAAATAACTTGTTTTTAACTAGGGCGTGTTTAATTAAAGGTGCTCTAAGACCCTCAGAGCATGGCAGTTGGTATGGGATCTATAGCCCATAGGGAATTCTCTGGCTGGAGGTACAGAGTTTTAGCCATCTCTGTACACCTCTATTCTGAGACATAACCATGGATGAGATTACTTTTAGGGGGAATATAAAGTGAGGAAAGAGAAGTGAGCCAAGCACCAAGATCCACGGTGCCCGCACGTTGAACAGCTGGAAGAGGGAAGATGAGCCTGCAAGGAGCACTGAAATGGTCCAGAGATGCTAGGAAAATTAAGGTAGTATGGAGTCACTTTTTTCAAGGGAAGAAACGTCTTCAAGAAGTCGAATTCTGTCAAGATGTCAAATTAGGTGAAAACTGAAAAACATTTCTTGGATTTAGCAACAACACGGTTGTGTGTAGCCTTAACAAAAACTGTTTTAGTAGAATTTGACTTGAGAATGCATAGACTGAGCTAGAGAAGTGAAAGAAAAAGAAGTGGAGGTGGCAAATTTAGGAGACATTTTTCAGAAATCTGCATGTGAAAGAGAGAAGAAAAAAGAGCAGTGGCCCAATAACTGGAGGGTGATATTTAGAGATAGGAATTTGTTGTTTGTTTTAGAGTGTGTGTGTGTGTGTGTGTGTTCGTGTATGTGTGTGAATTAGAGAACTGTGAACATGTTTAGAATCTAAGAGAAGAATTTTCTTGAGAGGGCATATGCATTCTCTAAATGTCTTTTGTGGGGAGGGGGCAGGCTAGCTATGGGAGGCAGGGAACAATTGTCTTGATTTACTCAGCACAGCAGCCCTTCTTTCCTTTTTGTGGCAACAACACCCTGGGCTTTTGGCAGAATGCCCACCCTCTTTGTCCTGTGTTTCCAATGGTGCCTGACTAATCAAAGCATCTTAATTCATGACCACATTGATCTAAGCAATTAGTCTTTTTTTCTTTAATTACATATGTGTATGCCATGAGAAGGAGTTTTCTATTTCTTTGGGTTGTTTGGTGGGATAATGTAAGCCTGGCCCTAGGGACTCCTGCTAACTGCACTTAGGCACAAACAGATGGGTGATTGGAAGATCAAATTCAGCCTGAATGCTGCTTGACAGGCCACGTGCCTTGACACAGGGCTGCTTCCACCAGAGGAAGAGACGTGTTTTTTTTATGACTGGTTATTATCTAGCTCACATGGCTGGTCCTGTTTTGAAGAAGTATGTTTTGATAATTGAGTTACCGACATACATACATTTTCAAATTCACACAGAAGCTCCATACAGGCCAGTCAGTGGTGGCCTTGCCTCCAGCTCTCTCTGGCCATCTCCTGGGTCTTAGTTCATAGAGAAGCTTACATAAAGTTTTATGTCAAGTCCATACAGAGTGAGAAGGAAACAGGAGTGAGAACACAGCATGAGAAAAGATTATATAGAGTTCTGAACTTACATTGTATGTCCCTGTCAGCTGTGACAAACCTACCATACCTGATTTCCCAGATACAACAACAAATTCCCTTTAAAATTTTTCTCCTATTAGACACCAGCAGTTTGAGTTAGGATTTTGCCATTTTCAGCCCAAACATTCTGATTAATATGCTGCTTATTTGTAATTTTTTAAACTGCCATATCCTCCTTGAGCTTTTTAAATGAAAATCATTTCCTAAATAAATAAAACTGCGCAGAATCAAAATCCCCTATATCTTTTACCTTACACCTGGAAACAGGATTCCTCATTTCTCTGATCATAAGTTTTCTTTTATGCTGCCTAGAGTGTAGGTTTCCTTTTTTATTCTATTAGAAGGGAACCCACCTGTTAGTTTTCTGGTTGCCGTAGTGCCTTCTTATCCATGGCCATGGTCTATTTGTGTTCATGGGCAAAATTCCCTCTACTCACAGCTGGAGTCACTTAAAGCCCCTGTAAGTCAGATCTCCTTCAGTCTCCAGGTTCAATCCTGTCGCTACTGGTGGTGAAGCTGATGAACGCTTGCTCAGTAGCTCCGTTACTCAGCCTGGAGACATCCTAGAGAATGGGTTCACTCTGACCTCTATTCCAATTCTACTAGCTCCCTCCTGTCTTTTTTTCTTGGCCAGGAACTTGATATCTATCACAGTACCAGTGAGCATGTCTGCTGGGGTGTGAGGAGGTTGGCTTTCCCCACACTGTCTCTACTGGTTCCATGAAGTGAGATTTCTCTGAACACTCCTAGTCTCTAGCTCCATTACCTCATGGTCTACATCACAAGGGAAGTTGGATTAACTGTTGAAATGGCGAGTTTGAAAGCCTGAAGCCCAATAAAAGCACATTTTCTGCTCTACTCTACCATGCTATATGTCTTATATGGATCAGCCCCCTGTATGGAAAGCCTGTGATTACTCCTGTGATTCAATGGATAAGACTCCAATTCTGGGTTTCGCTACCAAGACGCTTATCGTAGGCCTAACTGCCAATCTAGGTTCTATCGGTAATAAACAGTTGACTGAAATAAATGTGCAGCCTAAAAGTTGAGAGTTATGTTTTATTTGGCGGGAGGACTGGAGCCGGGATGAGAGCCTCTCAGATGGCTCTGAGGGACTGCTCCGAAGAGGTAGGGGAGGAGCTAGGATATATAGGAGCTTTACAACAAAGACCAGGTAGTTGGAACAATAAAAGATTACTTGTTATCTAAAGAAAACCAGGCATCTGAAGTTAAAGAATCTAGTGCTTTTCTGTGTATGGGAGGAAGCAAATGTCTGGGCTCATTGTATTCATTCCTTTGACAAGCACCTAGCTATCTAGGGCCAGTATCCTGTCCTTTCTTATTCTGAGTCCCCTCAGGGTGCACCATTGTGAGTGGCTGCAGAGGCCGGGCTGCAGGCTTGTCTTCACTGGGGGGTGGCGGCAGCCGCTGATGACTTGATGTCTTCAGCATTCTTTGTTTACTGATATGGTTTACAGTATTTTTAGTTCACAAAAGTGATCTGCTTAACTCTTTTCTGTCTATTGTCTCACGTTTTTACTGAACAGAAACAGAGAAAAAGGTGCTATATTGTGAACCCCCCAAATTCTAAACTGGTTCTCATCATAGTCTCTAAGTCATAATCCTTGACGTTGAAACCTAGATTCCTGCATCAAATCACATTCCTACAGCTTGCCCACATCCTGGTGTCACATCCCAGGGACTCCGTGATGCTTTCAGAGTAGCACAGAGACGTTCACAGAGAATTTTCACAGAGAAGCACAGAGCTCCTTGTACTTCTGCCTGTATCCTCTGATACTGTCTTCTGTCCAATTGTAAGAATATTTGTCAGTAAACCATTAATTTTTTCTTGGGATATTGCTACTTCTCTGCAACCTTTTCTCTTGAGATATGTGCCTCAACATTTCCTGTCTTCTAGCAACTCTTGCTCTGTCTCCTTGGCTAGGTCCTCTTCTTCCATCCACCTCTAAATAGAAGAGTTCCTTAATTCTCTGCTCTGAGATTTCTTCCCTTCTCCTTGCCTTCTCATTTTAGATTGTTTAAGTGATCTCTTTGTAAGGGTGAACCAGATGTGTATCCCAGAGCCGATCACTTCTTTGAGTTCCATACTAACTTGTCCACCTTTCACATCTGGAATAAAATATGTCTTAAGAAGTTTAAACTTAGACCCAAAGCCAAATTCTTGATTTCCTTTCCATTCAAATTAATTTCTTTCTCTATTTTTCTTACCAACTTTAATACTATTACCATTCACCTTAAGAGGAAGTTTGGGAGTCATCCTTAACCCTGCTCTTTCTTTTACTTAATTACATCCATCATCAGATTCCATAAAATTGTCTCACCTAATTTCTCATATTCATTTACTTATTTTTCACTGTTACTGCCATGACCTTAGAGACAAAGGTGTATTTCTCACCAGAACACTAAAATAACTTTCAGGATGGTCTGCAGTCCTACCAAGTTTGTGAAACTGTTTCAATAGCTTCTTAGTTGCACTTAAAATAATATCTAACACCTTTAAATATGATTTAGAAGGTCTTGCATAATCTATCACATGCATCCGTTTCATTTTAAAACAGTCTTACTATACAATTTATTCTAAACACATTGTTCTTTTAATTCCCAAGATAAGTAAGCTCTTTCCTGGATCAGGCCTTTAATAAACATAATTCACTCTTCCTGGGAGTATTTTCCTCAAATATTTGCATTTCTGGCTTCTTCTTATCCTCAGGGCTTGTCTAAATGTCAGCTCCTCAGAGGGGCTTTCCCATACTATTGATCCAGAAAAGGCACCCCATGGCGTTGTGCATTGGAGCCTTTCTTTCATTGTTATCACCACCATATCCAATGACATTTATCTTTTGTTTATCACTTTGTTTCTTCACCTGTTAGCCTGTAAACTCTAAACACTTGGGGTTGAGTCTGCCTTGCTGATTCCCACGTACTCTAGTACAGCACACTGTTTGGCATACAGTAGACTCTTGAAAAGTATTTGTTACATGACTTAACAAATGTATTCAGGCATGAAGCCTAATGAACTTTCATGAAAATGTTTAAATGTGTTTATGTATGTACATGAGTGTAAAAAAGAATTATCCTGACAGCTCGTCAAATGATTATATCTACTAGTCAAGTGGCTTGGTACTTTAAGTTCCTTGACTAGTTAGACTATTTTTAGCATATACACACCTCTTAAGTGTGACTAGTTGAATATTCCACAATGCAGAGTGCAGATAGCCCTCACTTTTTTACACTTTACTTTATTGTGATTTGCAGATACTGTATCTTTCACAAAGTGAACATTTGTGTCAACCCTGTGTTGAGCAAGTCTGTTGGAGCCATCTTTCCAATAGCATTTTCTCATTTCATGTCTCCATCACATTTTGGTAATTTTCACAGTATTTCAAACATTTTTGTTATTATCTCGTTTGGTATGGTGATCTGTGATCAGTAATCTTTAATGGCACTATATTAATTGTTTTGGGGTTCCACAAACTGCAGCCATGTAAGAGTATGTTCTGACTGCTCCACTGAATGGGTGTACCCTCATCTCTCTCCCTCTGTCTATTCCCTGAGAAATAACAGTATTGAAATTAAGCCAATTAATAAGTTGGTTTTGACTAAGGTGGGAGAGAAGGGAGGAAGAGAGAAGGGAAGAAGAAGAAAAAAGCAGCATCAAAGGAGGAGGAGAAACACAGATGAACACTGACCTCCAGGATGCTCTTTCCTGCTTTTCTTTCTTGTCACAGTGGTCCATGCATTTCCTTCTCAGTGATTACTTCAATACTTGTCCATCCAAAATATAACTCTTTTAAGAGAGAAGAAATTGATTATATGAACTATACTTATTAAGATTACGTGCTTAAAATAGTTTCCTTCAGTTAGGAAAATTTGATTCCAAAAAGTATTCATAAATGTGTCTTTATTTCTAATAATAGGATCAAAGAAAGAGTTTCTTGACAATATTAATTTAACTTTGTTTTTCAAGCTTTCTGTTAACTTAATGAGAAAAACCCTTGTGTTTTGAACAGTGAAATCCCACATGATTTTTTTTTTAATAAGGCCATTTGATTCAACAGGACTTCAAAGATGAGTGGGTAAAGATGTAAATTAATTTAATTTAATGGATAAGCCACCAAAAGGCTGATTAAGAGCTAGTTATTGACACTTCTTTAGCTGATTGCAAGATACAGCCAATAACAAGGGGTGAAAGGGAAACACAGAGACAACAGGGTTTTGTTTTTTTTTTTTTGCAAGACTCTTGAAAATAAAAAGGGAGTGTAAATGGTCACATTTATTTTAACAGAGTCATTTTGAATAGGGTGTTAATAATTAAACCTTTGTGCCTAAAAATACAGGCATAATACCAATGCTAAGGCATGTTAATCAAATATGCGTCCCAGAAACGGCAGCAATTCCTTTGATGAGCTTTTGCTGGTGCTTTGCAAGGCAAAAGGCATCCTCTTGATATCCTTGAATTTGATTGCCTTTTACAAAAGGTAATTGTTCCCTGTCATTTTAAGTGAAATTGGGACTTAATTTCATAATTTAAATTTATTAGAGAAACCACATATTGTATCTGCATAAAAATAAATATATGTAAAATGTACGTATATATTCATAACATGTTTAAAATATATAACAGAGATTTGTTAGTAATTGCAATAAAGCTTTAGAGTCTAAGGTGTTTGATCTTAAATACCATCCAAATCCATGAATTAGCTCTTTGACTGATACTTGAAAATTTAACACCAGTGCATTTTTGAATTATAATGAATTATGATGAGCATCGGGTGGGCATACTACTTTCAGTTATTGTGATTCTTTCTATTCATTATGAGGCAACTTTAAAAAATTGTCTTTCAAAGCCCATTCCTCTCTTTTTTTTTTTAATTAGGGAACTTTGGAGTGCAGGCAGTATTCTTTTTCTTTTTCTTTTTTTTTTTAAATTGAAGTATAGTCAGTTACAATGTGCCAGTTTCTGGTGTACAGCACAATGTCCCAGTCATGCATATATATACACATATTCATTTTCATATTCTTTTTCATTAAAGGTTATTGTAAGATATTGAATATAAATCTTTCTTTCAATTGTCCCAAAGTATTATCAAAGTACTGCTTAGCTTTGGGTAATATATCACAAGTAGACTGAAAGAAATTTGTGAACTTTTGGATTTAATTTTTCATGATGTTCCATAAGCCTGATTATCTTTCTTTCTCTATCACTGATTCGGCCAATCAGTCTTTCTTTTGCTTCTTCTTTTTTTTTTTTTTTTTTTTTTTTTTTGCTTTTCTTATTGCTATCACTTGTAGTATTACACTGGTACTAATCTTCTTAATGTTTGTGCTTGTCATGAGAACAATAGTTACCCCAGTTTGCATTGTTGGGCATAGAAAAAAAGAACGGGCAGGGAAGTTTTGAGTTGGACACAGTTTGGCCCAGTTTTTGGCCTTTTTCTGCATTCTATCCAAACCCTGTTCTCATTCTCTACTCTGCGGAACAACAAGATTAACCACCTCCCTTACTACATGCTTCCTTGATTATTGTGTTCTCAAAGCTAAGTCAATTAAAACTTCATTTTTATAACATGTATGTCATAGAATATATATGTAGTATAATAACTACACACAAAAATGTTACAATTTAGGGAAACAGATTAAACAAAAGTAATAATAAATCAGATCTCACATGTGAATCATCTCTCCTCACCCCAAAACCAAACATTACCAGTATTGTAGACTCCCCTATGCTTTCTGCCCTTGTCTCATTCCCTCTCTACCACCTTGAGGTAAAACCTGTCCTTAAACTGAGGAACAATTCCTCGATATTCTTTTCAAATATTTCTATCAACTATGTATGTTTCCTTAGAGTATACATTGTTTAATTGTCCATATTTTTAATTTTATTTAAAAGTAAGCTTATGGTGTATATTCTTCTGTGATTTGCTTCTTTCACTTACCACTAAGTGTTGTAATGCAACCACGTCAATGTGTGTAGCCCTGGTAGATGTCCTTTCACTGAAACTCTGTTTAATGACTGGCCCCTGTTCTTTAATCCCTCCTGTATCCACACTCCTGCTAAGGCTTCATCATGAACAAGTACACTCCCCTATGCATTGATTGTGGGCATGTTGATATGTTGTGGCTTTGAACTGAAAAAAAATTTAAAATAGGTGGCACTGGACTTGCAGAACTAGTCAAAGCCAAAACCATCGCAACTTTTTCTTAAAAACTTAAAAAAAAAATCTGGTGACAACTTGTTATCATTTCAAATGGAAATAGACTTCAAGAGAAATTGACAGCATAGACATACAGAATCCTAATGTGTTCCAAGAATTTCTACTTGACTCCAGAGAGAGGCATATCTTAACAAGAATTGTGCATATGACTTTTGGCACACTAACTTGATTAGAACCAAATATCTAGAAAGCCCAAAATGCTTTTTAGAGAAATCCACATTGGTGGAAGCATTTGACACCTGAACTAAACAGGACTGAGGTACTAAGTTATGTGAGAGGACACCTGAGCCCTCAGCTTTCTACAGGCAGAGAGCAGAGTGGGCAAAAAGCATATATTTCAAAGTCTTCTTAAGAAATGGCAAAGGAGAATAAAAGGAAAAAAGGAAGAAACTCCCAAAGAGCAAAGACCAGAGCATGGGAGAAAAGTGGTTGAAGCCACTCCCAGTTTGCAGAATGGAAGGCTAAACAAGGTACTTTTCCTACTCTAAGGGTACTCAGAGAGATTTCCCAGTGGAATTCAGAATTTCTATGGACTAAAGATTATCCCATGATTCTCATTCTACCTTTTTTTTTTTTAAATTACAGTGCTTATTGTGATTTTCCTTGTCATTGTTTGACAATTGAAGACTGGTTGTGCACAGAGCAGATAACTTTTTAATTCACAGGCCTCTGGATCCAGAAACTTCACTCAGACCTGAGGGTCTAATGTATTTAATGAGATCCTGGTGTCAGGATTAGGTGAGGCTTACCAGGTCCTAAAATGAGGGTGACTGCATTTTGCATGTGGGACGGTTATGGGTAATTGTGGCTAAGAGGGAAGCCTATGGTAAATTGAACTATTAGCCACAATTCTTTAGCTGTCACACTTACAATCTTGGCACTGCCTCGGGGTGGAGGACATGGTGGGGTGTTCTTCCTGGGCCCATGACTTGGAGCTTGGTTATGTGATTTGCTAGGGCAAATTTGCTGTGGCAGAAGTGAAAGTGCCAGTTCCAAGTCCAAGTCTTAAAAGAACTTTGCATTTTCCAGCTTGTCCTCATGTGCTTCTGCCATCACTAATAGTGCTGCTCCTCCTGGAGTCGCACTCCAGAACAGACCAGAAACATCTAGACTTGAACCTTGAGAGAGGGTTACCCGCCACAGTCAAGCCCAGCCGAGATCAGCCAACTCTCAGGCCACCCCCAGATAAAGATCCGTCCTGCTGACCCGTGAGAAGTAAATGCTTTTTCTTGCATTCCAATGTTGTTTTGTAGATAGTGGTTTTGTACAACACTTAACTGATTCAGAAGTATAGTATATTACCTCATTAACATACCGTAATTTAGTTGTCTCAATGGTAGACATTTAGGTTCTCTCCAGTTTTGGCAGTTATTAGGTTATCAATCTTCAACTCCAAACGTATAACTCTACACCCTACTATGTGATTCTGGGGCTTCTGAAAATCACATTTCTATGTTGTTAGCTTACTTCCAGTTAGGTTCCATGAATGGGGCAGGGGGTGTTCTGGGGACACTACAAGGCTGGAGGAGGAAGAATAGTCTTACGTTTTCTTATTTGCTTCCTGTTGCTTCTGTCTGCTTCCTTGAGAATCATCCTAGAAAGAATTTAGCAATAGCAGTTCCTTCCTATAGCAATAGCTAGATCAGTTTGCTAATTTTACAAAAATTTGCAAAACTTCCTTGTTTTGCCTCAGAGAGACACTGTTAACTGGTGCCTGTGACTCAGGGGTCTAGAGCCAAGCCCACCACTCTCTTCTCAGAGGCCTCGGCTCTGTTTCAGCTCTGCAGGGTTTTCTCCCTAAGCTTTTGAGTCTCAATACTTCAATCTTTTTCATTGTTCCCCTTAATCCTAGGTTATTAGTTGCTCCCTACAGTTGTACCCATGTGAAAGCTTCCTGTTCTCTTTCTGCCTTTTCTGATACCTACTTTAAAAAAATTACACCTAGTTAACAATTTTTTTGTATTTAATTCTCTCTGTGAAGACAACAAGATTCCTAACAATTTTTTAAAGACTGTTACGAACATGTTTAAGCATTATTGTGAATGCACATATGTAAGAGTTTCTCTAGCATCTACGCTTAACAGTGGAACTGGATCCTAGGCTATTCCCATGTTCAACCATAAGGCAACACCTGCTCTCTCCACTACAGGACTGTGTTCATTTACACTTCCAACAGCAGGCCCCAGTGCTCACCATTGCCATCAGCACTGGTAGTCTGACATGTTTTCCCTTCTAATAGTTGTAAAATTGTATCTCATTGTCACTTTAATATGCATTCTTTAGATTACTAGTGAGTTTGAAGATCTTTTTATATACGTGTATACATACATAAAATATATATAATTAAGTGATGGTACATTCATGGCAATCACATCTTTGCTCACATCAGCCCACCCATGAGTTCATCACTGCTGTAGAAGCATCATCAAGGGTGAGTGATTTGCCTAGACTTACACACAACACAGCAAATGTGTTGTCAAGACTACTGTAAAAAGAGATGGTAGGTTAGAAGTAAAGCAGCTGTAGGAAAGAAGACTAAGATAAATTGAGTAGGAATGGAAAAAAAAAATTCCACCCATTTTCCTCAAATGTAAAAGTGCAAAGGAACCTTTGAAAGGCAGGGAAGTAGCTGCCTAATAAGAGTTTTAAAGCTCTCCTCATTTTACACCCATGGGTAATATCTCTAGAGCTGAGGTCCTGTGGAAAATTGAGGCAATTGTCTTGTTCTTGTCTGTTTTGCTAAACAGCTGCCTCGCTATCCAGTATTTCTAGAGAAAAAAAAGTATGCCTCAGTGTGCATATGACCACTAGTGAAAATTTCAGAAATGGGTTAGCAGTGAAATTAAGTTCCTTAAATACTGAGCTAAGATAGGCAAAATCATGATATTAATAGCTCTCCATCTAATTCACTCTGCATAATTAGATTTTGTCCTAATGTTACAAACGTAAAACACTTTATTCAAATCAGTGAAGGATGGACGTTAATTACACAGAGTTGTTGTCAGTACTGAAGATACAGACACCAACACAAAATCTCCAAATGTATGTCCTGTATCCATACAATATTCTTCTAAATCAAAGTACAAATTATGAAAATATGGTTCATATGTGCCTGAGACAGGGTTTTGCTGTGCAGAAAAATTAGTTATTACTTCTAACATGATTTTTAATGTATACTAGAAACAAAATGTACAGAGCTTTTGGAGATTTACCACATGCTCAGATGCCAGTGTTTTGGTAATCTATTCACAAGTCTTTTTTGAGATGAAAGCCATGTTTTAGAAACCGAGAAGTGTTTGTTTTGATGCAGATGATTAAGCTACCAGGAGAAATTTTTAACTTTTGCCATAGTGGCAAGAAATGTTATAGTGAAAAGAAAAACACTACTAGCTCTGGAACTTGAATGTTGAAAACAATAAAATAAAAGGAGCTTTCACTGTGACAGGACTTCTCCGTGTCCAAGGTTTACATTCTGTAAATGATGCTGACTCTGAGGGACTAAGCATAGATTCTGAGAGTGAATTGATCTCAGAAACACAGTGATATCATTTCTTTCATTGATTTGATGTTATGTTGCCTGGGACTGTCTATGCAGTGTCCTCTCTCGTGGCCTCCTTTCCCTTCTAACTCATGCCTTTGGGAAGCTCACCTGTTTCGTGTTCATACTGTGGTTTACTGTGGTTATCTTTCTTCTCTACCTGACAAACAGATGTGACAATACTCCTTTATTCATTCAGAGAAATCTGTGACAGAAGTGGCAGAAACTGTCAGAACAGCTTCTATCAAAATTGGCAATTCTTTATTAAACACAAATATTATTCAATTAACTTTCCACTGGTAGTGTGAGTGCTGAGTGGTCTCAGGATTTTCCATGGCTTTCTCTTGACAGGGCGAAGATCCCCTCTCAAAAAAGCAGCTTTAGACTTTTGCCCTCATTAGAAAACCAACAAACAAAAGTCAGAGTACTTTCCACCAATTATGCATCATTTATTTTAAGCCAATCTAATGTTAGACTTGGGCTAAAAAGTGTGTTTGTTTTTAAATCCTGGCCAGTTTAACTATATGATGACCACATTCACTTTTGATTTCCTTTTTGAAAACTAAACTGTGCTCAAAGCAGTTCATTATCATTCTTTTATGTTTCTGTTGGATCAAAGTTGACATGGGAGCTTCAGAACTTCAGTTGGGAAAAAAGATTAAAAACTGGCATAGGCTGTGATTGAATTAGCTGATTATTTAGTTGCTGTGTCTAATTACTTTGCACATATAACACAGAAAATAGTATGAGTTTAACATAAAAATGACATAGTTTTGTCACATGGCCACAGTCACTGTATGTGCAAAACGGAGGCTAATGTCTCTGTAGCTCCAGTATTTGTGTACATGAGTATATATACACACACCCATGTAGATCCTGTGTGTGTGTGTACTCTCTACAAGTGTGCCTGTAGTCACGGTTTCTCTTATATAAACCATTTATATTTTATAAAGTACCTGCATACATTTAGTATCTTATCTGGATAATCTTGTGAAGTAGGTTTGCCACATCCTAATACTCACTTTCTACATGAGCAACAAGACCTATAACTAATTTAAGTAGCTTTCAAGTGTCTTAACCCTAAGCCCATACTTCCTTGTACACCTGTCTAAAAATACCATGATCTTTCTTAAAGACATTATTTATCTGCAATGGTTTCCTCCATAGCCAAAGGATAATGTTAAAAAATTAACATACTGTAAGCTATTTATAATTCACTTGGAAACTTAAGAGTTAAAACAATTATTTATATAATAATGAAGGAGAGTATGTCTTACAAAAGATACCTGCTCTAATTAGATGCTGAAATTATTTTAATAGAAGAGAATGCATTTTAAAGTAATTTCCCATCTGATTTAGAACTATTTTAAGAGGAGAAGTGGGATGTTGCATATTTTAGTACTTTATGTAGCTTCATTAATTAGAGTTCAAATAAATTTGGCTTTTTGGGTGATTAGTCATCTTCAAGAATGTTTTTATTAGAAATCATTCTTAATATAATTTACTGTAGCTGCTTATCGACAGCCAAGTTTACAACCCTTGAGATTAAATATGAGAAATATGAAATATTGTAACATATTCCCTATAAACTGAGGCTATTTCTGCAACATACAGAAATAACAAATAATTCAATTGTAATTAATCAAGTGCTTTAATCAAAACCATTGCTACCTATATGATCAATGAGCTTTTAAGAGAAAACGCAATTACTATAAGACTGGTGCAGTATTTGTATGCACAGTACTTTGCCCATCAAGAAAATAATATTCTTCATCCATTCATTTTGTAGTTTCTACCATATGGATATACAGTAGCACTGAAATAGTATCATATGAAAAACTGGGTTACCTAAAGAGGCAATTTTCTAAAGAAAATATATTTTTCTCTATTATGTTTTATTTTTTGCATTAAAATCCTGAGTTTAAAATTCATTTAAGTTTACAACATAATTTAATTTATTTATTTTCAAATAAAGTATAAAAAAGTGGTCATTCTGGTGTGAAGTGTAAATATTACTAAAAAATTTTTTTTAATTTGTCTGCTCAGATATTTTAGTTTGATCACCAATTTACAGCAGGAGAAATGTGAATTAAAAAGAATAATTATTTAGCTGTAGATGGTAGTGATTTTAAAATTTTCATCAGAGTTTACTGAGATAATGGATAATAGAAAATTATATATTCTGCATATTTGAATCCATACTCAAAATTCAATTCTACCCTAATGCATAGTACCAAAGGTATATATAGCCTATTTGTGAATAGCTCATTTAGTTACTTATGGTTTTTATAAATGTAATTGATTATGTACAAAATGTATTGAAACATCCTTAAATCCATCCTCCAAATAGTTCAACATCAGATGGGAAATTACTTCCAAATGCATTCTCCATCATTAAAATACAAAAGCCCTGCTTGAACTCAGACATATCTTTTATCCTTTCTCTCGTGGGCATTTTTTACACAAAAGTGACCCAGACAAATTTGGACTGTAGGTATGGTGTGATGATGTTGGTCATATCAGCATCGGGTTAAGTCATACAACTGCAGAGACAGAAATGTCATGATTTTCAAAAGAAGACATGATGGAACCAAGATTGGAGATCTTGATACAATTACCATCAAAATCAATTCAATGATTTTATTATTAGAGGGAAAAAAGGGAGAGGAATGAAGGGAAAAAAAGGAATTGAATAATATTTGTGTATGTAGTTTTCCTTATTTAATTTTATTTGTAGGAAAATAATGACTTCTTGAATTAAGAAATTAACTAAAAACTTCATCTCAGCAAAAGCTGACATAAGGTACTCAGTGTGCAGCCATTATGTAATGTGTCCATGTCTACTTTGTCACTCATGGTTCCGTAAACAAATGACTGTGTAGAGAGCTGTGATACCTAGTGAGCAAGTCCTCACTTTGACTTGCCTTGGTTCTCCAATTCCTATTGCTCTATATTCTGCATTGTGTACTCTTAAAATGTCTTTATTGATTATAAAAATGATATCAAAAATTGGCTTATTTTGTTAATGCCAGAGAAAAATAAGAAAAATTTTAAAATTACCCTTAATATCACCACGTGAAGTCACCATTTGCTAAATTGTGGTACATTTACGTATTTTTTAACAACTTATAATTTTGCCTAAGTTTCTGCAAATATAACTTGGGATTTGGGGGGGGTTGTTTGTTTTTTGGTAGTAAATAACAGTAACCAAATCTGATTAAGAATGAGAAAAAATACAGAACTCTTTAAAAACTACCTGGATGGTTACAGAATCAATTGTCACAATTGAAGATAGGAAATAAAAAACAAAAAAATTAATTTTAAGGTACTGGTGCTTGTATGAAAATATTCTGTTTTATTCCACTCTGCTTCATTATGTTCAAAATTCAAAATCTTTGTAAAGAGAGATTACCTGGCTGACTCTAGTCAAATGGATTCACCATGACTCACTGGTGAGCCAGGGCTGCAAGAACTCCAAACACATTCAAAACTCTGGGCTGGATACTTCATACTGTTTTACAAGATGAGCTATTTAGTTGAATACATGACTTTCAAATTTATCAGCGCTCATTGTGACTATGGATAATATAAACGAGATATTATTTGTATCTTCTGCTATATTCAAAATTAACCATTTTCTAGTATATGATTACAAAGATATTGGCCATATGTAAGATGCAGAAAATTGTGAAAAAAAATCAAGCAGGGCATTTGTAAGAAGAGAGGGCATACGGTAACATATTTAGTTTTTCAATTGGTTTTGTTTTATAATTTTATTCAGCATTAAAATGTTAGCTTTGCAATGTGTTATTGAACATTCTTTGGAATTGTAGTTTTAATGATGGTACACTTGTACCTCACAAGTATACCTGTTGCTCTACATTGATGCTTCTTCATTCACTCACTGATTGTAAAAATGCGCACACTGAGTGCCAGAAATTGAAAACTTGAAAAGGCAAATCATATATTTCTTTTTCTTTATCCTAAGTAAGACAACCCCTCCCCCAGGCATAGTATTGCTGGAATTGGGACGTAGCATGAGTTTGATATATACCTTACTTCCATTTAGTTATAGCTACAATTGGTCTCACAATCAGTGACATATTAGAACTGATAAAATACAGTGTAGAACCATTTGGGCTCTAAGTATTTAGGTCATCTCTGAACTGAAAAGGAAGAGCTGGAGAGGCTTATTCAACATAAAGTAGGTTAATAATGTGAAGGCTAGAAATCAGACTTGTTCAAAAACTAAAATAAACAGAGATCTACTTCATCCATCCCAGTGTGCAGTTGGGAGGCATCCTGTGCCCTCTGCTAGAGTAGTGCCAGATTTGTCTTGATTGAATAATAAGGATTTGCACCAGAGCCCAGGTGGTTAAGAGATTATTAAACCCCTACCCTGTGGTATCACTGGAGGCCACATGGGGGTTGGGGGGCAATAGTGAGGTATTCCTGTCCCTTCTGGTCAAAGAAGCACATTGAAGGTCTGGCTGAGAGCCAGAATGGCCACTCCTATCTGGCAATAATGAGGATCCTCATCACTGGGGACCAAGGAGGTGAAATGAGGAATTTGGGCTTTTACTACAAGAGCAGTTCAGAAGATACCAGCTAAAACAAAGGTTTAAATAAGACTCAGAGTATAGTAACTTAATATCCAAATTTCAATTAAAAAACGTCCTATTAACAGGGAATAGATTGGTTGTTGCCAGAGGCAGGGGTGAGTTGGGCAGAATGGGTGAAGGAGGTCAAAAGGTATAAACTTGCAGTTATGAAAAAAGTAAATCATGAGGATGTAATGTGTAACATGGTGACTATTGTTAATAATACTGTATTGCATAGTGAAAAGTTGCTAAGAGAGTAGATGTTTAAAGTTCTTATCATAAGAAAAAATTCTATAACTGTATATGGTGATGGATGTTAACTAGCTTACTGTGGTGAACATTTTGCAATATATACACTACAAATCATTATGTAGTACATCTGAAACTAATATTATATGTCAGTTATACCTCAATAAAAAATTACAAATCATACAAGAACCAAGGTAATCTAAAACTAAATGAAAAAAGCCAATCAATAGATTTAAACTTAAGAGGACAGACATAACATAACATAATAGAATTGTCTTACAAAGATTTTGAAGAAGTTATTATAAAAGTGCTACAGTGAGCAATTACAAACATGATTGAAACAAATGAAAAATAGAAGGTCACAGTGAAGAAAAAGAAAGCATATCAATGAAATAGAAGAGCCAAATGCAAGTTTTAAAACTGGAAAACACAATAACAACAACAACAACAACAACAAAAAAACCCCAACCAACCAAACAAAAAATCCAAATTTCAGTCCACAGGTTCAGCAACAGAATGGGAAAGTCAGAGGAAAAAAATCAATGAACTGGTACATGGAACAACAGGAATTACCCATTGTGAACAATAAAGAGAAAATAGACTAAAAAAATAAAAAGAAAGAACATGGCCTCAGAGACCTGTAGAACTATAACAAAAGACCTAACATTTGTGTCATCATAGTCCCAGAAGGACAAGAGGAAGAGAGGGTAGACTGAAAAAGAGCTCAAAAAAAAAAAAAAAGACTGAAAATTTGGCAAAAGACCCAGGCCTAAAGATTAAAGAAACTGAGAAAAGCTCAAACAGAATAAACCCAAAGAAATTCCCTTCCAGACATATCATAATGACACTTCTGACAACTAAAGACAAAGGAAAAATCTTGAAAGCAGCAAGAGAAAAATGACCATAGCTTTAGGGGAAAACAATTGGATTGACAGTAGATTTCTCATTAAAAACCCCAGAGACCAAAATGGAGTAGCACAACATTTTAAAGAAAAGAACTGTAGATCCAGAATTCAAATCCACTGAAAATAACCTTGAGGAATACAAGGGAAATTAAGACATTCTATGATGAAGGAAAATGAAAGAATTTGTCACTCTAAACCCAACCTAAAAGAATGGCTAAGGGACATTTTCCAAATAAAAAAGAAATAAGAAAAAAAATGAACATTGGAACATGAAGAAATTAGACTATGATAAACAAAACTACGGGTAAATAAAGCAGAATTCCTCTTTCTGAGTGTTCTAAATTATGTTTGATTGTGAAAGTAAGATTTTAACACTGGTGTGGTTCTAAATGTATATAAAAGAAATATCTAACTGAAAATATACAAACAGTTCATACAACTCCATATCAATAAAAACAAACCACCCCATCAAAAAATGGGCAGAAGACCTAAATAGACATTTCTCCAAAGAGGACATACAAATGGCTGACAGGCACATGAAAAGATGCTAAACATCACTAATTATTAGAAAAAGACAAATCAAAACTTCAATGAGGAATCATCTCAACCCAGTCAAAATGGGTATTATCAAAAAGTCTGTAAATAATAAATACTGGAGAAAATGTGGAGAAAAGGGAACCCTTGTACACTGTTGTTGCAAATGTAAATTGCAACCACTATGGAAAACAGTATGGAGATTCCTTAAAAACTAAAAATAGAGCTCCCATATTACACTAGCTTATTTTAAAATTTATATGGAAAGATAAAGAACTAAAATGGATAAAATAATTTTGAAAAAAATATGTTTATAATAAAAAATAGTGAGTATCAAAAGCTATAAGGAAACAGAGAAACTGAGTCATTTATTCTTTGCTACTTGGAGTATAAAATGTTACAGACACTTTGTAACAGTTTATTCCCTTAAAAAATTTACTATACAACTACCACATGATCCAGAAAACTTACTAATGGGCATTTAGACACACAAAAAATGAACATCTGTGTTCACTCAAAAGAGCTGTGCAAAGATGTTTATAACAGCTTTATTTGTAATAGCCAAAATCTGAAATGTTGTCCTTTAAAACACGGTGATCACCCACTGTGGATTGGGTGCCCCTGGGAAACACAGCTGTCAGCCAGGCTTGGGTGATTTGGCAATCAACGTGTTAAGGGGTGAATAGTTAATAAAAAAGACAAAACAAACAAAAAAATGGCAACATCCACATCATTGGTTACTACTCAGCAATAGAAAGAAGTAAACTTCTGATACACACGCTGAGAGAAAAAAGTCAATCCCAAGAGATAACATACTGCATTGCTTGATTTATATATTATTCTTGAAATGACAAACTTACGGAAATGGGGAACAGGGTAGCAGTAGCCAGGGGCTGAGGAGGTAGTAGGGGCAGGAGAGGAAGTGGCTGTGTCTATAACAGGACACCAGGAAGGATTCCTGTGCTGCTGGACTTATCCACCTTGACTGTATCAATA
Organism: Camelus bactrianus; assembly: GCF_048773025.1. Taxonomy (NCBI): domain Eukaryota; kingdom Metazoa; phylum Chordata; class Mammalia; order Artiodactyla; family Camelidae; genus Camelus; species Camelus bactrianus. The sequence goes on from NC_133540.1 coordinate 41,611,758, forward strand.
TCGTTAGCTTGGTTGTGATGTACTGTAAATTTTCCAAGACTTACAATGGAAGGAAACCCGATAAAGGGTACACAGGACTTCTCAGTGTGATTTCTTACAACAATGTCAATCTACAACTATCTCAAAATAAAAAACTCAATTAAAAAAGAAAGCATGGTGAGGGCATTATTTTTTATTATTATTATTACTGAAGGAAAGAACCAGGCTTCCCCACCACCATAGAATATTCTTTAAGACTGAGGAGATAATTGGCATAGTCCCACGAGGGGCCTGATGAAGATGTTGAAAGAAATACTCAGTCACATAAAGTGTGTAACTTTTCTAGAAACTCAGGGAGACAACTTGGGCAGCTACAGCTTGAAGAACCAAACAAGTAGTTATACAGATTAGGACCCCTTTAGAACATAAAATGTACCAGAATTAGATCTTTTCATTAATAGAAAATTTATATTTTCTATTCAACATTTTGTTTTGTTTTATTCTGTTCTTTTTTTAACATTGAAACCAGATGGGGTTAAAAAAGAAAGGTTATTTTATTAGGGACTTGGTGTTTCATAAACTGACTAGGTGAGCAGCATTTGATTAAATGTTGATTGTAATAAAGACTAGAATTCTATTTTTTATCTCCCTTCCCCCATCATTTGGTGTTGTCTGTTTATTTTCTCTCTGTTTCCTATAACAGTCTTATTTTTTTCTGAAAATCTAATAATGTTAATGTATACTAAGGGAAGAAAGACAGTTTTACTCTTAGGAGTGCTTAAGATTTGCATTGGCATCACACTGTCTCAGCACTGGGGAAAGCCAATAGTGTGGGTCATGTAAAAAGGCAAAACCTATGAAGAATATAGACATATAGTCTGAGTTGGCTGTATACTCAGTCATTTCAACTGATATTTCTGTGTACCTTTATTCAGCATTATGCTCCCTGCCTGGCATGAAAAACTGACAACAATTTTCTTTTTTCTCTTTCGCAGTCTCCCTTTTTACTTGCTGTCTCTGTTTCATTCCTTCCTTTTCTCCCTTCTCTGTCTCAGTATTTCTAAGCTTCTGTCATGTTTTTGGGGGGGATTTTTTGTTTGTTTGTTTGTTTGTTTTTTCCCAGCTGAGTTCATGGTACCTGAATCCTAATCTCTAGATAATTCTTAACCCTGGTTCCATGTTTCAGGAAAACAAATAATATTAACTTATAGGTCGTGTCTCTAGTGGTCATGCATAATGAGAACAGTGTGCCAGTATTTATCGCATTTACCTCCCTGTAGGCTGAATATAAGATGGTTACAGCAGAAATTCAAAAAGAAGTAAATCACTTTTAAAATAATATCAGAGGCAAGACCTGATAGAAGTTCTAAATTCTGAATCCATTTTCTGCTCTTGCTCCCCCTCTTTTACACCAAGAGTCAGACCTGGTGAACTAGATCAAAGACGGCTCCAGACCATCGTCACTCCAGTGTTTCTCCCCATTTGTCCACTGAGCTTTGTTTTTCTCTAGGTGATTCTCCATTGAATTTAGATAACAAAATTCAGTATTTCAATGAGTCTGTAGCCAATACAGTCAAGAATTTTTTTCCCTCTCATACTAGCATAATATATGCATTATAAAATATTCACAAATAGAAGTTAAAAATTAGAAAATAGAGAAGAAAAATACTAACAAAAATCTTTCTGTCTTTGATGATGTCATACTTTCCAATTGGCAAGTCTAAATACACAGTTAAGTTTTAGCCCAGCAATAAAGATCACAGGGATATATTCATATCAAAAATAATCTTGATAAATTACTTGTTGGCTAATGCCATGTCAGAGCTGATTAGATTAGACAATTGTTGTTTCCAATCATTTTTATGCTGTACTTTGACCTTATGTTATTAGCAGTAGCTTCAATATTTTGGGGGAAAAAATTTAGACCATTTATTAATTAATGAATCTTAACTTAGCTAACCCTAGATAATATCATCTAAATATATTTCACTGGACCCATGAATTTCTAAATGATACTATTCACCATAAAAATAAAGGAGCAAATAAGAGAGAAATAAAAAGAGCAAACATGATACTTTCCCCCTCTGTACTCCACAAAACCTCTTCTTTCTCAAGATATTTTGCTTCATATATTCTCTTCTCGAACTCCATGGATTAGAGAAACCAGTAACATATGAGAATTCCCCTTTCCTCATATCCCTAACAATAGTTAGCATTCTCAGACATTTTGAATTATATGAATATGGTGGATGTAGGGTAGTGTCTCAATAGTGTATTATTTTATACTAACCTGATTATCAATTAAATCATGTTACTTTTCAGGTTTATTGACAAGCTTAATCTAGCTCTTCACTGAGTAGAAGATCAAGGTCACATATCTTGTAAACATGAATGTGTTAGAACCCCAGTCTCCATTTCTAAGTCCTGTCTCTTGAGCTGTCAGGTTGTCAGCTTAGGGTTGCTATTCTGCCTTCTGTTTCTGAATTCTCTCTTGGTTTCCAGGAGCTCCTTAAAGAAGCCTTTCCTTATAACTCCTGATTAAGCTAGCATGCCGGTTTTTAATTCATTTATTTTTAAAAACCATACTGAATACACATTACATGCCAGGCACTGCTACGTCTTTTCCACCTTCTCACAGCACACTGAGAAAAACAGATTTAAAGAGTGATTGCATCTTGTTGATTTCCTTGTTGATATCCTTTTGTCTTCCATTAGACTCTGTGCTCCTTCAACTTATAGCAGTTGTCTTTTTGCTGTTTATAATTTCAGTGGCCTAGTGGTAAATCTAGTATTAAATGAATTAGCTATAAAAGGGATTGCAATATACATGCACATGTCATTTGGTGTAGTTAATAGTTCTGTTTCTGACGTGCAAATACTATTTCTTTTTTTCTTTTTTCTTTATTTTATTTTTAATTGAAATATAGTTGATTTACAATGTGGTGTGTGTTTCTGGTGTACAGCATAGTGATTCAGTTATACATATATATGTGACACTCAACAAAACATCAAATTGTCTTAATTACCTTCCATTCATCCCGTTGTGAAGGGAAGGATTTCCATGCTAGGGTTATGAGTTAGGCCAGACACGACACACAACACTGGACAGGCGAGACTGGCAGCAGATTATTAGTCACATACACTCACAGGTCAGAGGAAGAGGACACCATAGGCTAGCAAGGCCACATGGAGTTGTACTTAGAACAGAGTAAACCACGGGCTGTGAGAGGTAGCAGGCTTTGTAGTGCCAAGAGGCTGGGTGCCCCTGTTTCCCATGGAAGCATGTGATTTAGTTGAGTAATTCCATAGACCAGCAGAGAACTGAAACCTACTACTCATATAAGCAGGAATTGCTTCTGGCCCCTTGGATAGGGAGGTTGTGTGGCTGAGGAACCCTACCCATGGGGAGCAGAGTAGGGAGGACTTCTGGCATTTGAGGCATCCCAGTTTTACTGTGAAGGCAGCACATAATATGGGCCTTAGTTTCAGGCCTTACACCACACAAATCCAGATATATAAACTGAGTTTATTCTCATTAATATTATTTTCATGCAGAGATTAGCAGGTTTTTGTTCCTAGTGTTGGTCAAAATTTTCAGTGACCACAAACTAGAAATATATGGAATTCTACTGAAATTTTGCTCCTAAAGAGGGAGTGTGTTTCTGCAACTTAAAATAACTCATAAATAATGTTTTCTTGTTCATAGTTAATCTTTACAAGTCCACATGAGCATTCCTGTGTGTATAGGAAGCTGCTCTCTGACAGCTGTTGAAAGCTGCCTATCAAGGTGAAGAATACATACAAACTGGAAAAAACTATCCCAGATGCACATTAGTTATCAAAACGAATGCTCTACAAGCACTGAAGGAGGAGAAGTTCCCAGTATCCACAACTGTTGTCTGAACACCATTCAATGAATAAAAGTACCTATGAAATTGCGGAGTCTCTGGAGGAATTGAATATAAATAAAAGATTTATGCTATTTTCAGTGCACTACAGAAACACAGTAGAAAGAAAAGTCTGCATAAATAAAACGTGGATGATACAATGAGTAGTCAGGGGAGAATAGTAAGAAGTCTACATACTTGTAAATTGATAAAACAATGTCATAACAATAAATGAGTATTGGAAATACATGAGTAAAATCCAATGGGAATCGTAATGAAACATCTAGTTCATTTTTATTTTTGGCATGCTCAGAAGGCAAGTACTATTCAGTCTAAATTGATTGCTATTTTGATGGATTTATCTTACAAAATTAACCCATATGCAAAATGTATGAAAAAAATAGTATATTCAATGGAGAAATTAATTTGGGGCTATTGGATACTTTAAGAAATCTCAAGTTATGAGAGAAACACAAAAATGTATGAAATTATAATCTCTGTATTGAAGGAATGGAGAACATGACCATCTACACAAGGTCATACACTAAATCAGATATTGAGTAATTGCCTTTCATAGAAATTCTAGCTTTAAATAATCTATATGGATATTTTATTCACTCAGTCATTTCTTCTACCACTAATTCATGAATGGTTTACTATGCATAAGCATTCTGCTAAAAACTGCAAACATAATACAGATGGTTTCTATTGTCATGAAATGTACAGTATAATATGAAATTTATAGTTCGGGAATCAGATATCTGTGGTTGAAGGCTTAGGTTACTTATAATTTCTATCTCATTAAACAGTCAAATAGAATTTTCTGTGATGAGGAATTGTTCTAAATCTGTTCTGTCCACTAATATTGAGCACTTGAAATGTTGCTAGTCAGACTGAAATCTTAATTTTGATTAATCTAAATTTAAATTTAAATAGCCACATGTGGTTAGTGGCTACCATACCATATTGGACGGAGCTGTAGAACTATTGTAAATATCAAATATATATATAGCAGTTAATATTAGTGCTTAGCACATAGTAAGTGCTTATTATCAATTAATTATTAACATCTATGATGATAATGATAATGTAGATTTTGGGGGAAAGAGATTAAATAATTTCAAAATGAGAAAAAACTCACAAAACCATATTGATATTAAAGTTCAGTAAGGGAACTGATTTCTGAGGAATCATAAGATAAATACTTATCACTCTGATGCTTACAGTCACAGTATTGAAATGTAATATGCATATAATGAGTACTAAAAACACAACTAAAACATAATCCTTGAGTAGCATCAATTTCTCATAAGGATGTCAGATACGGATAATATCCAGGGACAGATATTGATATCCACAGATGGGAGTCCTGAAGATTCTTTTCCCATTCATAAAAAGTGATATGTACGGAAACACTTTCCCATAGAGCAACAGTTACTCACCTTCTTCCAGTCTTAGCACTGCAGATTTACATTGGTGTAGTGATGCAAAGTCTCCTGCCATGTTACGAAAATGCTCAGTAACTATTAGGCATAGGTCACACTGTAGCACAGCTTTGTATGCCCTAGCTTTGTAATGTTTGGAAATTGTTCATCTCTTGGTAACAATACTGTTTTTTAGAGTATAAATATTCTATACAGTAAACAGATATTCAACACAGCATGATTTCTGGACTGGCTCGGACTTTAACTGGAGCTCCTTCTTCACAAGAAGATTCACACGGGAAAGGACTGTCACTTTCTGCATCCGTACACTTTTTCAACTTGAGAAATGTATGGAAGCAGTTCAGTCTCTCTGTTGGATATCTTCTGCAGTCCCCTCCAACTTCACCATCCACCCATCTCCATCATGGTCTGTGCCCCAGAAAACAGTTCTGTTCTGACTGCATTGAGGAACTCCTGAACCCTTTGGTTTACGTTTGGGTTTTGGAAAATAAGAAACTCCAGCAAGATATTAGGAGATGGGAAGAATGATTCCCTACCTTATCTTTTCAGAGCTAAAGAAGGTAAAATTACCCATTTTTCTTAACCTAAGGATATCTTATTGGTAGTCTTAAACCTTGTTCATAAGTTTAAAACATTTTGCTCATTAAATTTGTTTCAGTTGCTTAAGTGGGAATTTTTTGCTGCCAGGTCTCTAACTGATATAAGAATCAATCTCTGTATAAAATTATGATTTTTGACTGATTGAAACCTGGATAAAGTATTGGGTGAATTTTTACATGAGCAGACTTTTAACAATTTCTTCCAAATCTGTGCTTTGGGAATTAGAAATCTTAACTGGATAAAGGAAACATTTTTATATAAGACAATTTGCCAAACAGCTAGCTCGTAAGAGAACAAAATTATGGACAAAGAAATAAAGAAAGAGACTAAACTCAAGTGAAAATAAATATTGTGGCAAAGCCATCACCAAGATGGGTCTAGAGCAGAAAAGTCATCATGATATTGAGAATGAGACAAGTGATCAATTATGTCTAAAGGAGCACAAAGTAATTGTATCATTGAAATTTGTAGCTACCAGCATGAATAAAATATAAGGAGAAAGATAGAAGAATTAAAAAAAAATGCTTAATCCTAAATAATTATTATTTTTCTGTATTCTTATTTGTTCATCTACCCAGAGCTTCCATGTATAGTATTTCACTTTAAGTGAAAAATCAGAGTAATAATGAAAAACATTCATTTGCATATTGGCCTATTTTGTGAACCACTAGAGAATATAAAAATTCATTTTAATTCCAGATATAGCATAAATAGAAATTATGTGATGATATACTTACATTCACTTTATCCTAGGAATCAAAATAAATGTAACCTGTCATAATTCTAATTATGACAACTCTTCCCACTTTACATTCTCCATCTTAAGAGCCCATGCCAGCTGAAAAAAGAAAACTAGGGTGAGTGTTGCACATTCCTCCACAAATTATATTTTCACCAGTTATTCTCACTTACACTGGACAACATAAAATGTAAGGCATTCCAATAGTAATATTATATACAGCTAGGAGCACACACTCTGAAACCAGATGTCTTGGTTTATTTCCCAGCTCCACAATTGCTCTGAGGCATTGGTTACATTACATAAGCTCTCCATTTCCTTATTTATAAAACAGAGATTGTAGTAGTCCTAAACTCTATTGTTGTTATGATTATTAAAAAAGCTACTTCATATGAAACCATTATAAATATTAGTTACTGTTTTTATTTTGGCACTATTATGAAGGGCTGAATTTCCAGACTCACATGATACACAAGCCTTACTCAACTCCGCACTTTACTAGTAACTAGCAAAGTACACTAATAATAGGGAACTGCAAGTGCCACATCGATAATCACGGGGCCCTGAATTTGTCATGTACAACTTCCTAAAATCACTTTTCTCCACAGGATGAGTTTTGGGTTCACAGAGTTGAACACCAATTGTGCATGGTACAAATTGTCACGGGAAGTCACTCAGTGCTGGACTTCTACTTTTTCATGTATTACTCATCATAGTTAGGGAAATTCACAATTAGCTTTTATTCCCCAGCACACCTATGTCTCATAAGACCATAAGCTGCAAGTTTATGTATAATAAACAATCCCTATAGACAAGTATGCCCTACTAAAAGATTATTTATATAAGCAATTAGTTCACAGTAAAATTTGAAGGCCCCCTCCCATTTATTCCAGATAGATGTCTAGCAAATATTTTAGCAAAGTTTCACTGAAACATCCAAATATATGAAAAACAGCATTATTCCTGATAGGCCCAAACTTAAAATAAACCAAACATCTACCAATAATTGAATGGATAAATGATATATAGTATATTTTTTCAATAGAATGCTATGCAGCTCAGAAAAGAAACTATAGTGATATATATCTTCAGTATATGAATCTCAAAAATATATAAGTTAAAGAATAGAGAGACAAAAGCATACTTAAAGTATAATTTTACTTATAAAAAGTTTGGAAGTAGGCAAAATAAGACTCTGATGTAGTGCATATTCAGACGTCATCTCGTAAAGAAAGGTGTGATTACTTTAAGCCTAGATAGTGGTTTCCTTTAGGGAAAGTGATGGAATTATGTTTGGTAGGAGCAAGTGAAATGCTTCTGAGGTTATCAAAATGTTCTATTTCTTATCTTAAGTGATAATGATATGGGAAGGTGTTTTTCTTCTTGGAGAAAGGATATTTTTAAGTAATTCATTACTCTGGACTCTTACATTTTCCACATCTCTTTACACAGACTTTACTTCTCAATAACAAAGCCATAGATCATAGACTAAATTTACAAAAAGGATCAAGAGAGAGTACTTTTTTCACAAAAATAGTTGTATATTATGTACTCAAGTGGCTATAATTTTTAGTCACACGCTGATCAATGTGGAAATTTATTTTTGAAATACTGTTTATCTTGATAGGATAAAGGTTTGCATTGGAGGAAGTATGCAGATTAGTTGTCTGCATTTGTGTGGTTTATTTTGTTGCAGTGGCCATTTATTGCTTTTGTAGTTTGAAAATAATCAACAGCAAAATATTTAGAAAGAGGTTCTGATTGACATTATTTCAGACTTCTATAATGACCCATCTTTAAATATGATGTCTCTAAATCTTTGGAAGACAGTGGACATCGTTGCCTGTCCCTTTGTCAGCTACTACATCTTTGTTGTACAGCCTTATAGTATGAGTTTGATTCCATCCCCCAACTCCAAAGAGGTCATGATGGACACATCTTCTTGCCAAGCTGTTATTTTAAAATCTGATCCTAAATTTCTCTAAATGGAATCAAGCCCAGGATGTTGGGTAACAGATAGAAAAAATAAAGTTTTCTCTTCTGGACAGTATGGAAAAGGAATATGAGCTCTTATGTTGCAGTATCAGTTTTACTACTACCACATAAGCCAGCCTGTAGATGAAGGTGGCGCCTAGAAGAGTTCAGAGATGAGATCATTTCAGTGATATTGAGTGGTCACTTGATCTAAATTAACCTGGCTCATTAGTGATATGTGAGTTGCAGAATATTATCCCTGTGGACCCTGTTCTTTGTATGAACATAAAGCAAGTACCTAAATCTCTTTTGTCATTTGTCAGTGTGAATTGGATTTTCTGTTGTTTGCCTGGGATCACATTTTACCTGATGTAATGAAGACCTGGATAGTGATCAGAGCGTTGTCTGTTATGCTTTCGTGTACTTTAGATTTTATGTTTGTGGATCTTTAAATTGTTTGAGAGATAATTAAATTTTCAATAAACAAACATTATCTTTTATTCACATCTGAATAAAATCACTGTAGTGTAGGATACATAATAAGTAAACAAATGACAATTTAAAAACTGTCTGCTGTCGGGGAAATTCAATTCCATAATCTTCAGATTTTGAACTTACTTTGTCTTTAAGCTATATTTCAATTTCAAAAACAGAAAATATCTCTGAAAGGTAAATATAAAATCCCTGATAATTCCAAAAGAATAAAAAAGGCTTTCTATGAAGCTGAATGAATTTTTGGCATGTGTGAAGCTGTGTATCACACTTTAATAAAATAGCATTTGTATTATGTGAAGCAGATATAATTACTTATTTCTGCTAGCCCTGACATCCCAGACTCCACCATTTAAAAAATGTAACCATATGTTCCTGCCCCAAATCCTTTCCCACATTTCCTCACAGCTCTGTCCCCACTCATATGACCTAATGGAAGAGGATCCCATTTGAGCTCACAATGGTATTTATACAAAAATCTGACTTTTCAGGAAATAACAGAGATTGCTTTGAGAGCTTAACAAGAATGTTTTGCAATTGTAGTCGTTAAAGTCCAGTTCTTAAAATTAGCCATTGAATGAAGCCAGAATTAGCAACAAAGTGAGTTACTGTAGGCATAACCAGTTTCCAAAATGTAGGTAAATAATGGAAACTGAGTTATTTTTTAAAAGCCTAATATATTTCAGCAAAATTATGTACCTCCCTCTGAATTGAAGAATTAATTCTAGGATTTGTTAGATATGTTAATTGGTTCAAATCACAATTAACATATGAAAAGGAAGGGGAAAGACACTGAAAATAGACCGTGAATTAAAGCAGCCAAAGAAGTAATAGAAATAAACCTTACATGTGACAGCCTGTCACCTCCATAAAATAAGGATGTGTGGCAAAAAGGCAGCCATTGCAAAGCACCATGACACTGATATTCAAGAGTGGCACCGATGTTGGTCACATAGACATTTTTCTTTTCAAATATTCATGTCATTAATCTTCTTTCAAAAATCGGTGAGGTATAAACATGAGCCAGACTTGCATTTGTGCACAAAGAATGCACGTAAAAATGAGTGTGTTACACTCACGATTGCTGTTTCTTACACACACTGTAACAAGTATATGTGATGTGAGATTGAGGCTGAATGTTCTAAATGCTTGGTTTACCTGCCATAAATGTAGAGCCCACAGTGTATTTTAAGAAATTTAGAAACTCATGTTTTGGTATATATTGTATCTTTTCTTTGTTTTGCAAAGCCTTTCCTAGAATGTGACCTAAATGAGATTTGCTTACTCCTGTGTATTTCTATATTGTGGTATAACAAACTATTTATTAATTATGTAAACATATACCTCCAGCTATAGACACAGAGAGAGGGAGAGAAATTTTTTATATAAAACTTGAAAATCATAGCATACAATAGAAAACACAGTACATATTCATTATTGTGTACTGTTAGCAAGTATCTATATATATACATGCTCCAAGCACTGTGCAAGGGACTAAAGAAGAAAGATGAATCCCTGCAAAGAGAGTCATCATCTAGGATTCCAAACAAAAGAGAGAAACAAATGGAATCCTGTTGGTGCTCTTTGTGGGATGTCAGAAAAGCATTTTTGACATAGAGAGGAGAGAATCTGTTTTACGAAATGGCAAAAGGCTTTGTAGAAGTTTTCAGGAGAGAAAAGGAAGTGCAATTTAGGTAGGGGCAGCAACGTAAGAGTAGATAGTCACAGGTACAGACTATTACACCTGGTGTATTCTAGTTCTAATATAGTGTGCATAGGTAAGTACAGCCAGATGATTCTGGACAGCTTTGCTAGACTCAATCACAATGGGTTTTTTTTTAATCTCCTAGGAAATCTAAAAGATCACAGTAGGTTGAGACAAGGTAAAATGCACAAACTAAACTCATTTTAACAGCAATACTAAAGACTGAATGAAGTGGTGCAGGAAGGTAGCAGAGAGCCTAAGATATTAGTGTTACTGTAAGTGAAATATTATGGGGGCTGTGAGTAGGCCAGGGATAGTGGGGATGAAATGAATAGAAGTGCTTGAAGAAGGTCTTTGGAATCAAGCACCCATGGAATTGCAAGTTATGTTTAGGAGTTAAGGGAAAGGAAGGCTCTCTCATGTCTGTCAAGGTTCCAACTAAGTGACTGGAGGGTAATGATAAAGAACACTAGACATGAAATTTTTTTAAGAAGAACTAAAATGAGTTTAGGCTGTGGATAGACACATATTTAGATTCTTATAGGACATATGTAGTTGTGTCTGCTTTTCAGTTAGTAATAGTTTCTGAAATTTGAAGCACAGTTCAGCTCTCAAGTAGAGATGTTAAAATTATTACAATATAAAAAATAAAATATTTTGTCAGTTAAAGCAAAAGATTCAGAACTATAACTTATGAAAAGTTATAGTTATTATAAAACTAAATTTAGAGACTATGCAAAGATAGATCTTTATACTCAACTCTGTAGTCAAATGCTGTTATGTAGACATTGTGTGGAGGGAAAGGACACTCAACCAAGGAAGGGGGGAAAGAATGATATAGGTCATGAGTTAAATGATTACTCTAGTATTTTAGATTTTTCCCACCATTAGGTAAAATTTATTTCACATAATTGGTGAGTTAATCAGCTGAATTTTTTTTCTAGATTTAGAAATAACATTTCTTAATATATCGGTTCTTTTGCATTTTAGTAAGAAGTTTTCATACTAACAGACTCATAAAGTCATTTGTCAACGTCGATGAGGATTATAATTTAAGGCCCCAGAAGCCATGAATAGGTGTACTTAGTTGAACACTCACCCCAATGCTTTTAAAAGAATTAGAATGCAAGCTTCTTAAGTCAAAACATCTGTTTACCTTTATGATTTTGTTGTTACTGTTATTATTGTTGTTGCTTTTATTATTTTGTACAGGAGACATAGCATGCACTCAATAACTGTTTACCGAACTGAACTCTACAAACTACCAATGTTACATTAATTTTACGTTGTACAGCCTATTATAATAGATACAGAAATTATATATGTTGTACCATATTATTGTTAAGTAAATTCATTAAAAGCACACGTGTTATTATGTCTAATTTACTAAGTCACGTAGAGTTAAAAAAATTGGGCATGATTAGATAAAAATAAAGGTATAGTCAAAACCAGAACCAGGTATTTTCATCTTTAAAGTTAAATTTCATTCAACTACAGTTATCACATTCCTGACACTGCAAATACATAAGTAGCCTTCAGTAAGGCTACTGAAGTCTTATTGATAGAATATGATAGAAACCATACTCATCATTAAATAGTTATTAGAATATATAATAGACACAAAGGCAGTTCATACAATCATCATAAAATGATAAAGTTTTAAACAATTAGTAGAACATATATAAAAGTTATGGGAAAAATGTAAATGTTTTATTTAAACATATGAAAGAAGATCCTGTATAAATGGACAGATGTGTCATATTTATAAATGGGATATATTTATATAGGGTTATTAACATTTTGTAATTGTTCTACTTAAAGGGCTCCTAATGAAAGTTTTAATAGATGTCTGTGTCTGTGTTTGTAAATGTGTGAAATTTAGAAATCTTTTTATAAAACTCTGGCATGAGTTTTTAAATTAACAACAATTAAAAAAATATATTGAGAAAATTGCGTTAATAAATATGTAAAAAGACATTTATGTAGTTTAATATTAGCACAGGGATAAAGAAAACAAAGGAACATATTAGAAAACTGAAAGAATGTTCCCACACAAATGGGAATAGGTAGGTCAAGAACAGTAGCATTACATTGAGAAAACTCATTGCCTATCATGAAAGTAAAAGACAGGTGTCTCCTCATACCACATCTAAATGTACATTCTGTGAGGATTATAGTATAAGTGCAAAAGTTAAAACTCTAAAACATGACAAAGACAACCTCTGCTCTTCAATATGGCCTCACTTTGCATAGTAAACAGCTTAACAACAACAACAATAAAACAATAAAAGGCAAAAAAGCACTTTATTCTGTGCTTTTATGTGGGCATGTAATAAAGAAATATATGTTCAAAACTAAATTGTATTAGAAATTTAGAAATTAGGTATGACGATGTAAGCGTACTTTCTTCAGTAGGAAGTCAACAAAGGTTATGTTCACAAGTTCTGGGACAATGCATTCAAGATCCTGTGTGATGTCGCATCTCCCCTTCCATTGACTGGACAGAGATGACAGATGCGCCATAGGGGAGGAGCCCAGAACAACTGTTGTGCAGACCCCAGACCATCTGGATCCAAGCAAGCTCAAACATGAGCAGCAGTAGTGTAGAGCTACTTACTCAAGCTCTTTTAGAGTAAGTGGAGAGTGAATAAAAATACATCGTTTTGTTAAGATCCGCATCAGTGATGATGTTTGCCTGAGGCTGAATGGTGCAATAATAAAGGCATATAGTCTTAATATAAGTGGTTACACAGAAATCTGGTGCTCTTTTTAAAACAGCGCTTTGCAAGGGCTTTCTCACTCCAGTTCTTGTAATATGAAAAAAGTACAAATATACTCAAATAAGTGGAATTCATCTATGTACCCAAACTCATACATGTATGTAGCTGACAAGCATAGTCATGGCCACAGGAGAAATGACTGTGTGACTAAGGGGTGTGACCTCAGTCTGCTTTTCCCCATTCACTTTCTGTACCGCCTAAATTTTGAATACGTGCATTTACACCTTTCAGTAACATACATGTTTCAATATTTGTGTGCATTACACAAACACACACATTAAGCAAACAAAACGAATTTAAAAGTTTGAATTCACACTTTGGCAAGGGAAGATAATGAGGAATTTGTAAACTCAAGCATTGATCCTCTGATATATGTAAATTGATACTTTTATAGGGAGATATCCATTTAAATATGAATATCTCTCTTATATATAAATGCACTTACCCTTTGACCCAGAAATATATTTCTAAACATATATTTTATTAATAAACTTGCACATATGTAAAATGATTTTATCTGCTTAAGATTATTCTTTTCAGGGTTATTTGAAAGTTCAAAAAATGGGAATTAATCAACTACATCTAAAAAGATATTATAAAATAATTATGATAAAATCAAACAATGATATGCCATGTACTTGTATAAAGAATAATCATTTACATTCTAAAGTAGAAACTTCTTCAAGATAAAAAGTAAAAAAAAAAATAGCTCAGTGTGAAACAATGTGTTTAATGTGCTCTACTTGGGTGAAAATGTAAAGAATCTGTATTTGTTTGTCTATACAAAACATCATTTTAATCAGATTCCTAAAGAGTTTGCCTTCTGGGGAGAAGAAATGTGAGGCTGATGGAAATAGCAGTAATGCAAACTTCAACTTTTAAATGTTGCCTTATATCAATATGTTATCTAATGAAACAGTAAATAAAACGTAGATATATTTATGAGAATAAGGAAGAGATGGGAGGCAATGAAATCAGTCTTCAAAAAGAAAATGGGAAGTATATACTATGACCCAGCAATTCCTTTCAGGGTATATATAATCTTTGAGAAAACTAGTCATGCGTCTCTAAAGGGATATGCAGGAAGATAAGTCATGGAGAATGCAGACTAGAAGATGCTCTTCTGCATTTAGAGAAAAATACTACCAGTTATAAAGCAAAACTGGTAGATCTTAAAAACATGAAAATGAAACAATAGCATCTATACTGCAACAGCATTTTAATAAATTTATAAATTAAAAACACATGTACAAAAAGCAACATTATGTATCTTTCGAGGATATATACTTACAAAAAGTCAATATCAAACACATAGCATTGGTGTCTAAGGTGAAAAGGAAAGCATTAGTGATTGCTGCTTAGCAAATAACTCCAAAACTTAGTGACTTAAAGCAATAAATATTTTTACTTCATAGTTTCTGAGGGTCAGGGATACAGGAATGGCTTAGTAGGGTGGTTCTGGTTCAGGATTCCTCTTGCTGCAGTCAAAATGTGGGTCTACCCTATAGGCATCTAAAGGTTTTTCTGGGGTTAAGGACCAACTTCCAAGAATGGCTTGTACAGTGCACAGTTGTTGGCTGGTGACCTCAGTTTGTTACCATGCTCATCTTCACTGGGCTGCCTTGAATGTCCTCAAGACATAGCATCTGAGGAAGGAAGGAAGGAAGGAAGGAAGGAAGGAAGGAAGGAAGGAAGGAAGGAAGGAAGGAAGGAAGGAAGGAAGGAAGGGGAAAGAAAGAGAAAGAAAGAAAGAAAGAAAGAAAGAAAGAAAGAAAGAAAGAAAGAAAGAAAGAAAGAAAGAAAGAAAGAAAGAAAGAAAGAAAGAAAGGAAGAAAAGAAGAAAAGAAAAAAGAAAAGAAAGAAAAAGGAAGAAAGAAAAAGAGAGGGAGGAAGGTAGGAAGAAAGAAAGAAAAAGAGAGGGAGGAAGGGAGGAAGAGAAGGAAGGAAGGAAGGAAGGGAACAAACTACAAGGTCTTGTATAACATCAGAAGTTGACATAACTTTACTTCTGCAGTATTCTCTAGGTCACACAGCCCAACCCTGGTAGATGTGGCAGGAGACTGCACAACAGTTGGCAGGCATCACTGGGGCCACTTTGAGGCTATCACAAATAATAAAAATGAAGATCAGAAAAAAAGGAAAAACTATACAATCAAGTAAAAAGTGTTAGTCATACACTGCCTGGTGATCATAGTGGCATGAAATGATGTGCTTAGTTAGACTCTATGTACATGGGTACAAAGGAAAACACACATACAGATGAGCTATTCATTCATATGCATATAGCTATTCATCCATTCTCTTACTGATAAACATATATTTCCAATAGGTTTTTCTATTACAAATAATGATGCAGTAAAAATTTCTGTATAGATCTTCTTGTATACATGTACAAGAGTTTTAGTGAAACATATATACCCTTTTCTTTAGATACATACTTTTAAATGGAAATGTCAACTTTTGTTGGCATATCTCCAACTATACCAATTGGTGCTAAATTTCTCCCTGAAGTGGACATAACAATGTGTAGTCCCACCAGCAGTATTATCCCACATTTATTATCTTCCCTAAGTTATGGAATCAAATCTGATAGAGATGAAATGGGATATTTCAGATTAGTTTCCTGATTAATACTGAGTTTGACAACTTTTCACATTTATTTTGTATTCATAGTTTCACTTTTGTGGATGGTCTTTTCATGCTTTTTCTTTTTTATTGGCATTATTTGTTCTTCTATTATTTTGGAATTTGTTTTATAATCTGATTACAAATCTTTGACTCTCCAATGCCTTGCAATCATCATCTCTAAGTCTGTAGCTTGTCTTTTTTATTTTGTTTAGAGTATCTTTTGACATTTTGATGGACAGAAATATTCATTGGTAGTCAAAATTTATACAATTTTCCTTTCATGGTTGGTACTTTTGTATTTTGCTTACGGAATCTTTCCTAACCTAAGATTATAAAGATTTTTCTCTCCATTTCTAATGTAAGTTTAAAGAATTTATTTTCAGTTTAGATCTTAATATGTCTGAAATAAATTTACATATGTCGTTGCAATAGTATAGAATTGTATTTTACTTGCTAGGGTACTGGCCAATTGACCTACAATAATCTTGGTGAGTATTGATTTTTTTTTAATGTCTGCTAGTACATACTAAGTTTCAGTATATACATGCTGTGTTATGGGTTCTCTGTATATTCTTTAGGTATATTTATCTATAAAATTGTATCAATAGCAAACTATCCAAATTTTTTGACTTCATAATAATTCTTTGTATCTTTTTTCCACCTCCCACTTAATTATTCTTTATATTTTTGATAATTCTTAGCCATTTACATCAAGTAAGTTCATTCCATTTAAAAAGTGTGGGTTTTAATTTCTCTGAATTTATAGATAAACTATCAGAGGGAAAAAAATCTCTAAAATAAAGATGATTTCCATTTAGACAAGGAGAGCATTTCTCTGTTTAGATTTTTTTGTCCCTTCAGTAACATTTCATAATTTTCTCTATAAATATCTTTCATTAAATTTATTAGTAGGTAACATAATTTTTGCTGTTATTGCAGAATAGGATTTTATTTTATTATTACATTTTAACATTATTTTTTGCTGGTGTGTAGAAGTGGTATTGATTTCTGGATCTTGATCTTATATCTTGCAACCTTGCTGAAATTTCTGATTAATTCTTATTGCTTCTAGATTTCATTAGGTTATATATGTTCGCAATCATATCATCTTTAAATGACTAACTTTACAATTGTTGTATTTAATTTATTTTTATTGCTTTTTTATGTTATCTAGGACCAGTAATGCATTCAATAATGGGGGTGATACTGGGCATCCTTTTCCTGTTCCTAACTTTAATATGTTTCTAGAGTTTTGCTTTGAGAATGATGTATGCACTACACTCCGTGAAGATAAAGCAGTCTCTTCTAGTTTACTAAGCTTCTCTTCACAGTTTACAAAGGTTTTATATCATGAATGTCTTTATACATTATTTTTCTGAGTCCTTTTAACTGACCATGTGACTTTTAAAATAACCTGATATATTATATTGACATGTTTCTGATAACAATGTATCTTTATGTTTATTAAAACAACCTCTACATCTAGTTTTGTATAGTTTCCTTAGGAGATATTTATGTATACTTTTGTAAATAAGACTGTGATATGTTTGTTTATCGTTTTCTGTGGGTGGCCAGATTTTTTTCTTTATTTATCTATTCACTAGCTCTTCTAGAGTCACACTTGACCTGGTGACTGTCAGTTCCACCTTCCCAATCTGTTCTAGCTCAGCCCTGTCTCCGTCCCACATCCACTGTGGGAAGGCCAGCCGCTTCTTTACCAAACTAGGCACATAGACCCCATCATAACCTTGGCTCCTAACTCTTTCTTTTTAACTTCCTGTTTATTAGAGATCCTTTATTTTTTATTTTATGAGATCTCCTCTTTTCTTTTAAACTTCATTTGATAGTTTTCAGACCTTACTCTTAAGAATCCTTAGAAAAAAAAGATTTTTAGAGTATCTCTTATGCTTTATTCATTGGAACAATCTAATAAGCACAGAAAATTTGTCCAGACTTTTGTACAGCAACTTAGCTGGGAAGTTAATTCTGAATCATAACATGTTCTTTAAACATGTAGAAATATTATGTTTTGTTCTCTCCTTGTTGTTAGTGTAAAAGAAAATCCTGCTGTCATCTAATCATTGTGATTTTACAGAAAAAAAATGTTGTTTTTCATCTGGTAGCCTTCAAGAATTTTCTTTTTCTTTTGTTGTTTTACTGTTTCATTATCGAGTACCTAGTTATGGATGTGTTTTTATTTGTCTTCTTTAGAACTCAGTATCAACTTTCAAACTGAGTTTATTTACTCATTTCTTTAATTCTGAAAAGTTTTAGTCATTAAGCCTGTGTATATTGTGGTTCCAGTTTAATCACTGAGCCTGTTTTTAGTCTCTTGTTCCTCATGAAAAATATTTATTCTCTTTATCTTTCTTTGAGCCATTTGCCTTTTCTGAATCAGTTCTGAGCTCATGGGTTTGAACTTTCTGGATCACTTACATAATAGTTCACGAAACTATTTATCTTAGACTTTTTAGATTGTCAATGCTTTCTTAATTTGCCATCTTTTTCTCTTTTACTTTTTTATTGCTGTTTGTTGAGACAGAGAGGGAGCTCAACAAACAAGTTCATCATATTATTTCAACTGGAAGTCCCCTGATTTACACATTCGAGTGGCTGGAGAAAATTGCATGAAGAACATGTTTATAAAGTTTGAAATTAGGCTAAATTTATAATGGGTATTAAATACATGGATGATAAAATTCAAAATTTAAAATTATTGATGTGTTTGATTATTAGACTGAAAAGAAATGTTTAACAGGTATAGTTGTAGTCTTTGATATTATTAATATAACTAAAAATTTGGCACACTGTTCAGCAGTTAATACATAAAACATCTTGGTGTATTAGGTGCTTAAAAATGAACTATAAATTAGTTAAATATGATTATTGAATTACTTACAAGAAATTGTGCCAAGCTTTAAAAATACAGCAGTGAATAAAATAGCCTGTCAGAAAAATATTAAACAAATAAACATAAATATGTATTAAAAATTGTGATAAAAGCTATGTGTATAAGTGGGGCTATGAGAGAGAAGAGGACTAAATGAGGCTTGGAATTGGGGCATTCCTCTCGAGACAAACATCACTTGAACCTAGGCTGAGTAAATGAGGAGGGGCTGGTCATTAATGAATGCTGATGTTTGTCTAGGCAAAGGGAACAATTTGTTCAAAATTCCTGAGTTAGAAAATGATTGTTATTTTCTAGAAATTAGCTGAAACAGAGTTCAGTAGGAAAAGTGGCAAGAGATGAATTCAAGAGGTGAACAGGGCACCACTGTCAAAAGGAACTTAGGCCATGTTTTGAGTTTGGATCATAATTGAAGCTCTAAGGGAAGCCATGATACAGATTCAAGCAAGTAAATGAAATGATTTTATTCATTTATACATTTGTCAATATAATAACTGTTCTCATGTGATGGGTAAATAGCATCAGCCTGGATGTATAATGGTAGCAACATTAAGGACAAATGTACCTACTCACCAGTCAGACTCATTACATTTGTCATCGGCTAGGTCATTAGAACTTGAGCTCTTGTGGGTCCCTTTTTGGTCTCTTACTTCGAACCATTTATTGTTGTCCTGCTTTTAAAAACAGTAAGAAATAGGGCTTAAAATTTATTGGAGTAAATGTTTTAATTTTTTCTAGGTCTGGCCCAGTATGATTAATTAATGTTTAATTTTATGTGTCAACCTGGCTGGAGCACAGTGCTCAAATGTTATTCTGGATGTTTCTCTAAAGATGTTTTTGGATGAGATTAATAGTTTCATCAGTAGACTTTGAGTAAAGCAGATTGCCCTCCCTCATTCAATCAGCTGAAGGCCTGAATAGAACAAAAGACTGACCTTCCCAGAGCAAGAAGAAATTCTGCCAGTACCCAGCCTTCAGAACTGAATTGCAGCACTGACTCTTCCTAAGTTTCTAGCCAGTCCACCTTGCAGGCTTTGTACTTGCCGGCCTCTGTAATCATATAAGCCAATTCCTTGAAATAAGTTTGTCTTTCTATGTATACATATATCCTATAGGTTCTGTTTCCTGGAGAAAAATCCAGTGTGCTTTGTTTTTGGTTATTGACCCTTTCACTGATGCTACTGGCAACAATCCTATCTGTTGGACTCTCAATGTTTAACTGCTGTCACACTTAAGACTCCCCTGCCCTCATCTCCTGCAAGAATAGAAATAGTGTTATAGAATCAGTTTCCATTGTTTGGCTCTTTGTTAATTTTATTTTATGCTTTAGAAGATCAATAAGACCTTACCTTCCCCAGGGGCACTGTGGCCCCCAAGTGGGAGGCCCTCAGCTGTGAAGCTCTAGCATGGGCCTCTTCCTGAAAGCCTTCTCATGCTGGTGTGTGTAGTTGTAAGTACTTTTCTTCTCACTGTCCACCGACTGTCATATCTGAGGCAGCGCCCAAAGCCCATGCTCCACTAAACAAACATGATGATGTCTAGCTCCCAGCACTCCTCTTGGGACTACTCTTTATTTCTTGTTTTATTATTGAATGATAATACTATGATCTTTAAATTACAGGATTTATAGCCAAGCAAGGTCTGCTACCAGAGGAAACTTACTCGATATGATCTTACTGATATCAGATATTACTCTAGCAAAATTAGTTAAATTGACATAGGGATATTTGTAAGTTTTACTTGTGAAATTTGTTAGAGATCTATATTTAAGAGTATTACTTTAATGTTTCTCCCTAGTAAATACCTGAAACTGATGAATTATTTTGATCTGTTTAGTTGTATGAGAGGGTGTGACTTAGTGATGTAATTGTTTTTATATTTAATTCTGACTACTTTTTTGGAATACATAATTCCTGTGCTTATTAATCCTACCTTAGGCATATACTGTGATCTGTAATATATTAGTTCATTTTAAAAATTACCTGAATTTTATATTTATTTTTCCCTGTTTTATTTAATGACTGATACCTTATCTCTTACAAAATGGATGGAAAACAGCTTGAAAAATGCATGAAATACAGCAGTGAATACTATTAGTCAAGACAAAAGAAAACTGAAATGATAAGAAAAAATAAACCTGATTTAATAATGCAGTCTAAGAACTTGTTTGCATTGTAGAGTTTGGCCACACATCTGTGCCTCAGTTTAATAGCAGAACAAAAACTAAACTTTATTTTAGAAAAACAAATCAGTTGCTAAGAAGAGAAGGCTTAATTCTCACACACTGAAATTGAGGCATTATGAAAATACACACCTAATTATGAATAATGGCTTCTTTTGTGATTTAATTCAAGAATTGTGAGATAAAGTTCCAAAAGTCGTGTAATGTTTTTGAGTTTTTCTATTAGCACCTCTCACTTTTTATATTAATCTGGCACTGAGTTCCATAAATTTATAAGCTTCATAAACTTAACCACTGTTTTGAACGTTGCTATTATTATCAGCTAATCTGAAGATATGTGTGTGCATGTGTGTATGAGCGTGTATTTTGAGTGTACTTATGAATTATTTAAATATTTCTCAGATTCATTAGAATTCATAAGCTGACTTCCTAATATTACTTAACAAAGTTCTGTAATGTTTTAGCTACATTTATGAAAAATTTAATCCCCAATAATAATAAATAACCTGAGATACAGATATTTCCTATTTGATAATTACAACTATTTACTTCAAGAAAAGATCACAGAAAGAGAAACTTTTCTTAAAGGACAAAAACAAGGACACTCAAAAATGCCATTTTCTATTGAAAGCATAGCTATGTAGTTAAATTTGATTCTGTTTAATAAGCACATATTGAGGAATTAAATTGGGAACTTATAAAGGTATAAATATGGTTTTCACCTTCAAAAAGCTTAAAATTAAGAATGAGCAGACAGGTCGGGAAAAGCAGCATTGGACGTGAAACTTGAAGGATGTATGAAGACTTAGCAGAGACACAGAAAATGGAACGCGGAAGTTCCTTGTGGGCAGTATTTGTCTGTTTTATTTACTCCTGAGTGCAGTGCCTGGAACAGTGCAGGAAAAAAACAGCTGATTCTCCATTAATATTTATTAATATCTTAACTGAATTAAAAGCATTTCAAGAACTGGTCTTTGTAAGCATAGGAAACAAGATAAGTGGTTTGTGTATAATTTTTACATTTTAATTTAAAAAGAGATCCAATTCTATCCTGGAAAAATACAGCCATACTAAAGGTGTTAAATAACTTCTCTTTTATTCAGTAACTTGTACCTGTCATGGTAATTGACTTGAAGAGTGCATTAGAAAAGTTTATAAATGATACACAGGTTAAAGAAAGAAAAAAACAATGGAGATCTCATTGGAAATTTAGCAAATACATGTCCTATTTATTTAGCTTTAATACTTCAGCTTTTTTTTAATGAGGTCAGATTGTAGCACATCCACTTTGTTGTGGGACAAATTATTTCTTATACAGAATACACAGATATATTGGAAACTCAAAAACCTATACTTTCATTTCCAGTTTCAAATGTCATCTGGCTAGCAGTCCTTGAAACAGCTTCCTCCACCTTTTCACTAAAGTAGTTAGGAAGAGACTTAAAAAGATGAAATTGCACAACACTGTGAACTGGGACTCACTGTCAACTTATTGTCAGAATAGGAGAGGAATTTCCATTAAGTACAAGGCCAAGGGGAGTGGATTAAATATACAATCAGTATGATGCTGCTCGTGTGCCAGCCTGCCAGAAAGAAGATAGAAAGACCTTTATTCCTTCCCTCTTTCTCTAATCCCTGGATCAGAAACAAAATCTCAACCAAGCAGAAAACTGAATAGCCATCCTTCTACTGACTGCATGCTGAATTTTAGGCAGTCTTTCAGTTTCCCATGCCCCCTGCCCTGACCCCTAATACTATGTCTCATTCTTTAGCTCTTCAGATATTATAATTTCAAAAAATTGGAACAAGGGAAAGAGTTATTGAAAATGACTTGAAGGCGGAGACTGATTCCTGTGACTAGAGTACTCAATGGGGAGGGGAAAGGCAAACAAGACAAGCTCTAATAGGGCCTAATATTTAGCTCTAATAGTTGAGAGTGTTAGACGCATTTAATGTAGGTGGGAGAAGACCCTTATCAACAGATGGAAGGCACTCAGTAAATAAATAGCGGATGACTATTGGAAACCGGGTGGGGAGTTATGTATATGATGATCTGTGATTATGCATAATACACATAATATGCATAATAATAATTATGCAGTTATTCACCTAAGTTTACAGGATTTGGATACCCACCCCACTTTTCAATGATAGATAAACATGAATAACAATATTAATAATAACATCCATCTGAGATTCCCCTCCACACACACCACACATGTTGCATCACTTATTTTCTGCATTATTTTCTTCATAAGGCCTATGACCTCTGAACTATGACTTGTTTATTTATCTCTCTGTTAGTAGTGCTTTTGCTGACTAGATTATATGCTCAGTGAGTGCAGAATTCTTCTCTGGTTTTGTTCACCATTCTGTTCTCTACACTTACAAGTGCCTGACAACTAATAGGTGCTTGGAAAATATTTCCTAAATGAAATAGTGAAAGAAAGTGAATAAATTCCAAGAATTCAGAGGAAAGAGCCTCACTGAAATGATCTACTCTAAAATTCAAGATAGTATTTTAGAGAGTTCAGCATCCTTGCTAGGACACAAAAAGTAACGGCATCTATTAAATGGGAACAGGAAGTGTAGATTCCTGTAGGTTTGCAGCCCCATAAAAGTTGTATTTTAGAAAATATGTTCATGTAGTTGCAATAAGTAATAAATGATTTCAACATTAATCTGAAATGTTTAATTTTAATAAAAGTAGCTACTAGGCACTGTATAGATCAATCCTCATAATAAGGCTATGAGGAGGCATCAACCCCCTCGTTGTATAAACGAGGAAACTGATGCCCATAGGAGCTAACTTAACCAATACAACACAGAGTAAGTAGAGAGGCAGAAGACACCTTAAAACCTGGCTCCAAAACTGCCTTAGCTTTGATGCCATTCTGGACTTTTTCAACAGTGTCATTAAAATTCTACTCATCAGTCATTTTGAAATATCAATTTTTCAGTGAAAATACCATGCCTTAATTAATGAAGCAACATAGAACTGAAGAGTTAAGTATCTAAATTCCAAGACAGTTCAGGCTGCCAGGCTGTGAATCCTGGCCCTGCCCATCATATCTCTGTAAATTTGGCCAAGTTTGCCTCTGTGCCTCCATTAATATAAATTAATTAATTAATTAATTAATTAATTAATTAATAGAAGTCAAATTGTTAATTTTATTTTTGAATTTTTAAGTTGAACTACAGTTGATTTATAATATTATATTAGTGTCAGGTGTACAACTTAGTGATTCAATATTTTATAGGTTATACTCCATTTAAAATTATTACAAAATAATGACTATATTTTCCTATGCTGTACAATAAACCCTTGTTGCTTATTTATTTTACATATAGTAGTTTGTACGTCTTAATCCCATACCCTTATTTTGCCCCTCCTCTCTTCCCTCTCCCCACTGGTAACCACTAGTTTGTTCTGTATCACTGAGCCTGTTTCTGTTTTGTTATATACATTTATTTGTTTTATTTTTTAGATTCCACATTTAGGTGATAGCATAGAGTGTTTGTTTTTCTCTGATTTATTTCACTAAGCATAATTCTAGGTCCATCCACATTGTTGCAAATGGCAGAATTTAATTCTTTTTTAAGGCTGAGTAATTCATTATATATATATATATACACACATATATATGTATATATCTCATATCTTTCTCCATTCATCTGTTGATGGACACTTGGGTTGCTTCCATATCTTGGCTATTATGAATAATTACTATGAACATTGGAATGTATGTATCATTTCTTTGATGATTAACAATATTGAGCTTCTTTTTATGTACCTGTTGGCCATCAGTATACCTTCTTGAAAAAATGTCTATTCAGGTCTTCTAACCATTTTTCAACTTTGTTGTTTGTTTTTTTGATAGTGAGTTGTATGGACTATTTATATATTTTTGATATTAATCCCTTCTCAGCCATATCACTTAAAAATATTTTCTTCCATTCAGTAAGTTGACTTTTCATTTTGTCAATGATTTCCTTTGTTTCATATAAGCTTTTAATGTATTTGCTTATTTTTGCTTTTATTTCTTTTGCCATAGGACACAGATCCAAAAAAATATTGCTATGATTTAAGATTTATGTCAAGGAGTGTTCTGCTTGTGCTCTTCTAGGACTTTATTTTTTCCATTTTGATTTCAGGTCTAACATTTAGGTCTTTAATCTGTTTTTAATTTATTTTTCTATGTGGTGTGAGGAAATGTTTTAATCTCATTCTTTTACATATAGCTGTCCAGTTTTTCGAGCACTATTTACTAAAAAGGCTGTCTTTTTCCCCCATTGTGTATCCTTACCTCCTTCGTCATAAAATGAGTGGTTTATTTCTGGGCTCTCTGTTCTGTTCCATTGATCTATATGTCTGTTTTTGTGCCAGTACCATGCTGTCTTGATTGCTGTAGCTTTGTAATACAGTCTGAAGTCAGGGAGCATGATATTTCCAACTATGTTTTGTCTCAAAATTGCTTTGGCAATTTGGGATCTTTGTGGTCACTTATTTTTATTTAAAATAGAAGGTAATAATTACTAAGCACATATGTTTTGAGATGGTTAGATAATTTAATACATATAAAGAGCTAACAAACTGTTCTGGTATATGAGAAATGTCCAACACAGATTTATTAATATTATTATTAGAATAATTCTTTATTGTCTATATTACTTTTTTCTATATTTGTGATCTTTTTGTGTGGAGTCACTAAATTATACCCAATCAATCAAATTATATAGAACTTTTGTTCTATACCAGGGACCATAATCTGTTTTATAGCTTTCAATCGAAAAATTTTACATTAGTGCAAACTTTCTGCTTGTTAATATTAGCCATTAATTCTTGATATAAAACACTTCTTAGTTTCCATTGCCATGTTTTTATTTAAAAATTAAGTAAAATTCTCATATACATAATATCTATAAAGCTAAAGAAATCTTAGTATGTAAATATTTTCACAATGTTCACAGTGCAGACTATTCCTTCCCCGTTTTATATCATCCAAAGTAAATGACAGTCTACCAGCCACCTTGTAGAGAACTGTTATATGTTAGTTAAATTATAGTGAGATTTTAAACTATTTTCTGTCACTGTCTAAATCTTAACAGCCACGGATTGCTAAAATGTACATCATACACTTTCAGAAAACATTACCCAGCTGCTCTAGTGTTCTTGGAATCTACACAGTGAAGATGCACTTGGATCTATCTGCTACTACTCTTGAAGGGCTTTGCCAGTTTGAGAGCAGAGATTATTATTATTAATCTGTGTCCCTGCTAGGATAAACCTCTTCTTGGAAAGTTTTCCTTTATGTTCTCCAATTGTGATTGTGCTGAAGGAATATGATAAATTAAATAATGAGATAGCTGAAGTTTCCAGCTTCTTGTCCTGTTACATGATTTTCATGGCTGCAATTCAGACCTTAGGTATAAACAATAGCTCTGGTAATTTTCCCTATGGGGAGTGCCATTAATTGTGTATCGGGGGGAACTCATGCAGACAGAAAAGCTCTGTCCTGAGCTGCTAGTTTCCATTCTTACTTATGTTTTTAGATAAAGCAGAAGTTTATTTCAAATTTATGTGATGTCTGTGGATTCCCTCTGTTATCCCTTATGTTGATCCTATGATGCTATAAAAAAATCAACTTTTTTGGGAGGGGGCGGGGGTAGGGAGATTTTGTATGTTGAATTAGGTATTCTACATGCTATGTTCATTATAATCAGAAAGTTTTAGTTTCTCCAAGATATTCTTTCAAATAAATAAATAAACCTTAAGCCAAACTAATTTTTCCTATATTGCAGCAAATTATAAAATACATACATTAAAAGAATGGAGAATATAAGGAACGGGTAAATTAAAAGTGAAAAGTAAAGAATGATGCAAATAAGGAAGAAAATTGAAAGCCATATAAATAAATTTCTAAAATAAAGTTATCTTGAAGGTGTAACTTTAGAAATAGATAATTTTGCTGATAGATATATATATTGCTACACTAAGAAGATAAGTTTTGATATAAAAGAAAATCATTTTCTAAATCTCCGTGCAGTTTAACACTCTACATTTCAACAACAGTTTAGTAGTGAATTTTAAAACCATATTTTGTTGGTTTTGAGGGAAGAAATATTTAAAAATAAGCAATGAAAACATGGAGGGTCTAATAACCTCAGACATACATAATAAAAAATAAACTTCCTACTCTATGTAGTCAACTTTTATCACAACACAGAGATTTACTCATTTTAGCTTTATTATACTACCAGGTTTTATAGGATTTGATACCCTTGCTTAGGAACTTAGATAATAATTTTATTAACAAAATTTAAAACTAGTTTTTTTGGTATTTATTCAGAAATAACGGGGAAATGCTTATATTTTAAACTACAGTAGGGCAAAGTAGTACTATTATTCTTTTTCTTTTCCCCTTTTCCTTTTTTTTTTTCCTTTGATAAATGACATGGAGAAGGCCTCAGCAAAAAGATACCAAATCTTAAAATTTATTATTGTCAATAGGCTGCATGACCTTTACTTTAACGGCATCTTGGCTGTCAGTAATAATCCAAGGCTGCACTTTCAAAGATAAAATGAAAGACTTTGCATATTGAATCTCTGGGTCTCCTTGAAAGTGTTCAGAAATCACAGTCATTTATTCCCATTGTCAGAGCAAGGTCCATTATGAAAGCCCATTCGTCTTTACTTGAAGATGAAGAGTGGAGAAACTCCACTTCTGCCTTGAATCAAGTACTAACTACTTGAGAGCCCTAAGATACATCAACATGCTGACTTGCTGTAGGTATGAGATCTCTCTTTCCATCCTCTCTCTCTCCATCTCTCTCCCCTTTGTGGTTCTAGGCACTGGTTTTCAAGAGTTTGCTTTACCTTTATAACACACAATTTCAGTGGCACATAAGATAATGCTTTATCACATAACTGACAGTATCTTTTGACTGGACTTTTAGTTTGTCTGTTTGTTTCTTATTTTTTTTTTCCAGCTTAAACTGACCAGCTAAGTTACTAGCAGAATTTTGGAAAAAAGCTTGCTTTGCCTGGGTAGAGGAATAATATCTACAGGAATCAAAACTAATACATTTTATAAATATCCAATTTCAAATTTTACTTTGAAATAATGTTTCATTTATTTATCATTAAAAATTCTTAAAAATTGGTCAGAAGATATAATAATATCTAAATACTGTATTGGAACTAATTATCCCAACTTCCAAGAAAAGGTAGGAAATACATACAGAATAAAGATAGTAAAGACCATAATACACATGCCATTAGTTGATGCTTTTGCATCAAACTCCAAGTCGTAAATATGGCAATTGTTAGTCTATCATGAGGAATCCTGTTTTCCTAAAATTGTCAGCTCTGAATAACTTCAGACAAAGAACTTCAGTTTGGCTACTTCTATTCCAACAGAAACACTTGAGTCTCAGAGTACAGCCTCAGGTTTATTTGAGGTAGGAAAGATAAAGAAAGGACTGAAAGAATATTGATTTGTCAACATGCTTGAACCTTGCCCAGCTAGGCACTTGACACTCAGAACAATGCAAAAAAAAAAAAAAAAAAAGGAAAATGGCCAGGAGATGAGGCTGAAATTCCCGAGACTGTTGTAGCAAATGACTAAAACCTTGGTGGCGTAAAACAGCAGAATTTCTCTCACAGTTTTAGAGGCCAGGGTCCTAAAATCAAGATGTCAGAGGCTCTGTGATCTTTGGAGGCTCTGGGAGAGAATCCATTCCTTGTCCCTTTTAGCTTCTGGTGGTGCTGGCGTCCTTTGGCTCATGGCCTCATCACTCTGATCAGTACCTCTGTCTTTGCATCACCTTCTGCCTTGTGTTTGTGTCTAGTCTCCCTTTGGTTCTCTCTCATAAGGACACTTGTGGTGACATTTAGGGTCCACCGTAATCATCATAATTGTTATTGTTAGCCCACCATAATCTAGGACGATAATCTAGGATAATCTCATCTCTAGTTCCTTAATTTAATCATATTTGCAAAGAACCTTTTTCCAAATAAGGCCACATCTACAAGTTACAAGGATTAGGACATGGACATACCTCTGGGGTAGGAGTGGCATTTTCAACTTACCACAGGCTGTTTACCATTATTAGCATGGAAGCAAAAGAATAATGCCACCTCTCAGTGATGATCTTTTTACACACCTGCAATTATGATAAAATATATAACCTTAAATATGACCAATCCTTGAGGAGGTAAAAAGAGATTTTGGGGAGCACTGACACGCAACTGTTTTATGCTGTAACAAAATTAATATTGAACATTTCCCTAACAAATAGTTTAGAATAATATGGAGATTTTTGGACAATTCCCCAAAACTCCCTTTAAAATATGTGCATTTCAGTTGGTTCTGGTTGATGCAAATAAGAACTGAGAAAACCACTATTTTTACTTTACTTCATCTTTCATATACAAATATTACAAAATAAACAAAAGTGAGATTGCATATATTAACATCTCATACAGTTGACTGGCTAGTATATGCCAATGGCAGGCATAGATAAGAGGTGGATTTTTGAGTGATTTTAATGACGTTTGAATTGATTCCTGAGGGGAGAGAAAAACACATTCATTTTCTATATGTAGTGATAAAGTGCTTTAAAAACGTGAACTAATTTAATTAGCTGGCAGTCCTTGATTGTGCCTTAAGAAAAAAAGCACTTTGTATAATACTTTTGTATTTCCTTAAAGAGCTGAACTAACTTACTTTGATGCAAAAGTCGTCAAGGAGATCTCATCTACTAAAATGCAAACTAGGGATGCTTTTCTGTAGCTATTCTTGGGTACACTCAAATCAAGCTTTTTGAGTCCTAGATTGGCTGCCTCTAACACCCCCTTATTTACATAAACTCTGGGGCTTTTGCAGTCATCTCTATTGTGCAGTTGAGTTTTTCTGCATGCATTCTGATTAGACTTGTGCAAAAATGCATGAATTTCTCATCCAATCAAAGGCTGACCTGGGGGAAACTGGCAGGGAGTGGGCAGAGTAGGGAATTACTAAATTGGCAATTCTTTTGTAACTCCAGTAGTCATTTGGATGAAATGAACCAGATCTTAAAGAGGGCAGCAGTATTGGTCTAAACAGAAATAGACTAGAATGCTTTTGACTCCTGAAAAGATACTCCCATGAAACATACAAAGAATCATCAGGAATAGAAGACAAAAGATCAATATGGGTGTTTTTCTAGACTATAAAACAAGTGAGATAGCCCAATGAATATGTGAATTCTTTATATTCTATGGCAACATACTTGTCATAAAGTAACTTACCAAGACAACAGACTTGTTATAATTTATCACTTCTTTAATTTCTATCAAATTACATTGGAGAAAGAAAGGTTTGACAGTAAGGATAAGTTTTATAGATTATTTACAATTTTAGTTATCATGTCAGATGTTTGGATAACACTTGATAAAAAAGGACACGCAACAAAAACGTACAAATCCTCATACATTTCTCTGCATTCTGTTTTAAATAAATATGAATGCATTATAGAGCATTTTAAACTGTAGAACATAAAGAAGAATGATGATAATATATAAAATGTATTGAGAAGAATAATATCCTATAATCACCATGATCTAAGTGTTCTAAAATGACTTTATATTACTTCATTTATTAGTAGAAAATGCACATATTATAAAACAGCATTTTAATCTGATAATAAAGGATGGCCCTTAATGACTATCACTTTATGAAATATAAGCAAGAATATTTTTAATCTTACCAAAGCTAGAAACATCTAAGGTCAAATCAATCATATAATATTATCAATTAAAGGGATATGAGTCATTGCAAATGAAAAGAGCAAAGTGAGGGATATATACTTTGGAAGCAAATTTATAACATGCCTGAGTGAAAATTTATTGAATAGTAACCATAATTATTAAGTGAAAGTTGGGAAATGTTACATTATGTTTAAAATTATTTTATTGGTAATACCATAGAATATATGAACATTTATGTGATCTATGGATGAACCTCACTTTAGATTATGTTAGAACTAAAGGAGATGCTAAGGAAAGCCAGAGCTGGACAATAGTTAAAGAGGTAAAATGAGATTTTATTCAGGAACTATCGCAATAGGGGAAAAGAGACCTCATTAGACAACTGGGCTCAATTCTGAATATGACAAAGCAAAGTGAGGATTTATAGCCAAGGAACAGGACTGAGGGGTCCTGCGGGAATGGAAAATGACTAAGAGGAGGCATCAAAGGTAGAGGGATTCCTCTAGACTGATGGAACAAGATTCTTGCTGAAGGCAGGCCAAGGGGATCAGACATCACCTGGGTGGATGGTGGAGGATAAGGAATTTGATTGCATATCGATAGAGATCAGATGCTAAGGGTGGGAGATTCACTCTAAACTGACTTAGCCAAATTCTTGCTAAAATTAGGCTCTCTTAGACCTGTATAACCTGGCAAGGATGGGACCTAGTGGATTAGGGCATTGGATGAGGCTGACTAAAGTTTAATCAAGGAGAAGGTATTTGTCAGGGGTCATCAACATGTATACTGACCTTGTTTGAGCTACGCTATGTGTGAGTATGAGGAGAGGGAGAGGGGGTGAGAGAGAGAGATGTATATATATAAATTAGATTCAAAGGTTTCTTACTTTTCAAGTGGAGTCAGTCAAAGTACAAAGCAAGTTCTCTAAATAGGGAGCCTACATTAAAATTGGAAACACTACAGAGGAAACAATAGAATGATAAAACTAGCTTCCCTGAAGGATCTTAATTGGGCCATTAGATGCTCATACATAACCTGAGGCCCTAATTACCTTTGCTTTATATAGAACTTTTTGCCTGAGAAGACATCAGTGGATTCCTTATCTAAAGGTATTGTTACAAAATATTTAGCTTGTGTGAAGAAAAGTACTCGTCTTTTCTTAAAAAAAAAAGTTGATATCCATGCAGAATACATTGTGTCTTGTCTATGCTCCTCTGCAATAAATTATTTTTAAAAATTCTTCCCTTTTTTATGCTTTTTTGTATTTTCATTAGATTATTCCTTTCCTTTTTTCCTTTCTCCTTCTTCTCCCCCTCTTTCCTTCCTTCCTTCCATTAAAAAAAATTCAAGTTGAGGAGAGAAACCAAAAAGTGATAACATGACTTTTGATAATTACAGTCTTTCATTATAAAGTGTCATTTCTGGAGCTTTTCCAGAATTTCCTCTCACCTATTACTTCAACCCCTGGACCTACAACCTCCTTTCTATTAGTCTATCATCACAGTAATGTTATTCTCAAATAGTCACAGGAGTAAGAACACAACAAGGCCTTTTTCTTTCTGTCCACCATTTTTCTCTTATTTCTTTAAGAATAAAAACTAAAGAAAAAAGATATATGTATTTCATGCTTACTACTTTCAATTCATAATTTTCCACTACTCTTTAAATCCAATAATCATCGACTTCTATTCCAAACTTTCACTGAATTAATAGTCATCAAAGACCTTCTACTATTAAGTTTAGTTCCCAGTTGGTGTGTTGCTTCACTGCAGTAGCTCTTAACCTGATTGTCTAATCTCTACTCTGAAACTTGTTTTTTTTTTATTTTGTGGACACTAATCATTCTCAGTTCTTCTGATTTGTTAACTATTTCTTCACATTCTCCTTGATGGACCACCATCTCTTTCTCTATGTCCAAATATCACTGATCCTTAATATTCTGCAGTCTTTACTCATCTAATCTAGACTTACCCTCTGAGTGACCAATTCTACTGATACAGCTTCAGAAAATACCCATACATTGACAAGTAAAAACCCTGAACCTTTATTTGAGTTTCCAAAATCACACATGCCACTCTGTAGGCAGAATCTTCCACAGAGATTTCTCACTCATTTACTCTCCATAGAGGACATTTGTCATTTTATTTATTGTTTCATTTTTCAGCCAGCTAACATCTGAAAACACTTTTTATTTGAGCAGAACACCCTGTATGGTTTCCTGGGTGGCAGGACAGGATTTTATCTACTAGGAAGGAAGCCAAAAACCTTTCCCTGATGTCAAACTATGACACATGATGTAGATTTGGCTGGTTACTTAGCTTTTCTCTGAGACTTGAATCCATAGCAGTTATTGATTAATTATTAATTAGAATGAATAGCAGGGAGACTCGATAAAAACTTGCAAATTGTTCATGGTGCAGGTGGCTGGGATGGCACCAAAAGACCACAAGCAGTCTTGCCATAGTGGTGCCTACTGACACTGCTCCCGCCTGGCAGTGGTGTGAACATTCTCACTGCCTGACATTCTGCCAGTTTTGTGAGCCTAGTTCTGTAGACATCATTTGCATTTTGTAACCCACTTAGTAAGATTCCAATAATTCCTTTTTCTGTTTAAAAATATCAATTTCTATTGTTTGAAAAAAAAAAAAACTCTGATGGATGCCATCCCCCAATCTCCCTCTCAGGCTAACCACACACTAAACATTTCACTTCTTCAGTGTTCATCATTGTAGTGATTTGCACTTTTACCCCAAAGTCACCCATACCATAAATATGGGTACAATTTTTGTTCTTCTCTCTTTAGATTTAATTATTTGCTGGGTCCTATTAATTCTAGAGATTTTACATGCCTTTGATGCCCAGTGCCTCCTTGCCAGCCTTATTAATCACTTCTTATTTAAGGCTCTTGTAATATTTCAACTAGAATATTGTGAATTGTATAACTACATCATTTGTTTTCCCTTTCCAAAATGTCTATTGTGTTAATGTTAGAAAATTAATAATATTAATGAAAGACAAATATTTCTAAAATACAAATCTATTTTATTAGTCATCACCTACCTATAGCTTATTGGGTAAAAATCAAAGCCAGAATAAGAACCAGTAATAATTGTAGCATTATTTTGTCATGTATAGTACAGTACAGACATACACTTGTTCTTTCACTAACATGCAAGGTATACAACTTATGTCCTTCTCATAATCATGAACCTGAGTTGAACAATGTCTCCAAAGTCTTCAAGCAGGTCCTTCTATACTGAGCTCAGATTTAAATTATCTGTACCATCTCTTTCTTGAAAGTACACTGCTGCAGCCTCTGATTAAAGTGTGAAGCTGGGAGTCCAGATGACTGAATTTTTTTTTTTTTGACACAGTTTACTGATTCAATGATGGGCGCTTAACTCAACCTAAGCCTACTGATTTCTCTAAAATTTGAATTAAGAAGCATGTGGTTAGACCTATAGTGACAGCCACTGGATTTAAGAAATTCATTTCAAGTCAGGGACAGAACTGCACTAGTCCAAAACGATTTTGCCATTGTGAAAGAAGAAGACTAAGAGCCTTTAAAGACAAAAGCTGACAGAACTAGAGAGAGGGGAGAGGGAAGTGGGGGCGGAGAGAAAGGGAGACTCAATGGAGAAAATAGACTCAGAGAGTCATTTAGCACAGCTGTGTGAAGATTTTCCTGAAATGTAGGTCCCATGGGAAGCTCTGATGACGATTATTATATATTCTCCTTCATGAGAACCCGTTTGAGTGGGCTTTTGCACTCTGCAACTTAGTTATCTCTAGGTTAGAGGCTGTACCAAATCTATCTTTCCTAAATTAAAAGTATGGTCTTTATATTCTTTTCATTACTCTCTCAAAACATTTCAAATACTATAACATTTTACTTTCCTTTTCTTCAATGTTTGCAACTCCTCAAGGGTTATTTCAGTATCAACTTGGACTTCAATTTTAAACCTGTATTTTCTTGCGTGTGCTGTTTATATTACTTAAGCATATTATCCAGTGAGTCTATTTGTGCTGATTATTTTAAATTAATTTTTTTCTAGTATTCTTTCAGCGTGTAGCTTTAGTTAGCAAGAATTTCCTCAACTTGCTGCTCTCATAATATTTTTTTTTTGCTTCTGTCTTGACCCCTTTGAAATAACGTAGTCATGTTTGCTGCTTTCAAATCCTCTAGAATCTCTCCCAAGTCTAGTGAACTTTAAAAAATGTCAGTTAAAGGTTCACTGGTTTTCTTGTTCACTTCCTTTAAAATTCATGGATAGCCGCCATCGAGATGGCTGCTCTGTCTACTTGAAGCACAGCGCCCTTAGCAGTTCTACTTTTTATCTATACCTTTCTCACTCTTTATCTTACAATTTTATGAAATCTATTCTTGGCTGAAAAATATCTTATTTCTTGCTTTATTTCTGAACACAGATTTAAATAAATATTTTCGCTTGCCATGACTGAAATGATGATATAACTCTGTTATTGGAGAAAATAATTTTTAATATACTGAAATTAGAATAACAGCAAATATATGTAGTTTAAAACTAAGGATTATGTAAGTATTTTCTAGAAGTTTTTAAAATAATTTATGAAAGCTTATTCCCTTATTCCTTAGAAATTATGTGCAAAGCATTACTGCATACCTAATGATAAGTTTTTCCTGAGATAAAGGAGTGAAGGAATTGGTGGACATATATACACATGCACATTCCTCTAAAAATGAGACTCTATTTACAAATCAGATGTGTATTATCTAAGCACTATACATTTAGTCATATTAGCTATGACTAAACAAAAATCCATAGGTGAATATAGAGAATGGTGTTGATATTTTAATAAAGAAGATATATGTGTACATACAGCCAAAATAAGAGAAGAGTAATTCTGTAAATGAAGCTTTAACACATACTATCATGAATATCAGTTTATAGTTTTAATAAATAGTTTTACACAGTTCAACATTAGGTACGTATTAAGAAAGTTACCATCTAGGTCTCAATAAATCATTTATTTGGAATTTCAGAAATTTAATATAAGCAGTCCAAACACTTTATTTCCACAGATGATTAGAAGTGTTCCTTTTCCATGATATTTTATAGTAGTATATTCATGGAATAATATAGTCAAATCATATTATGAAATATCTCCCCAATTTTAAAAATCTTTAATCATATAATATAGGTCACATAGACAGGCCTGAATTTTATTGAAATGTTCTTAGTGGTAAATCAAATGAACATCTGTTTTTCAGTTTCCTATGAAAATTCAGGTTTCAAACTCTTGTATATTTTGGTGGAAACTGTTCTATTATCTCTGTGTTTGTTAGTTCTATACAATTATCTAAAAAAAAGAGCTAGTTTTTGTATTGTTACCTGAAAAGAAGTTACCGTCAGAAAATGTCTATTGAGTACTGACAGATTAGAATTCCCCATTTTATAAAACATAATGTGACTCATGTTGTCAAGAAAAAATGTTTAATTCAGATGGCAGAAAGTTGCTTCATACTATATGTATTGCAATAAATTAATGTACATGAAACCATGTTTACAAGACATGATAAAGAATTCAACCTTTTTAAAAAATGGAAGCCCACCTCTAATGATCTTTTTTTTTTTTTTTTAATATTAAAAGAATGAGATTCCAATATTTTTTTTCACCTCCTGGGAAGATTTTCCAATTAAAATTAAACTTTTCTTGTTTTTGAGGAAAGTTTCACTAAAATTTGTCATGGGTAATGATTTAATTTATGAACTAAATAAGCATTAAGGAAATGGCGGGGGGAAACCCCACTGGATTGGGTTGGTAAAGTGATAGAAGAAAGGATGAGCTTTTGTAGGGAACTAAAGTAGGAAAAGATGGTGTTCCCAGTGATAAATTAGGTCAACAAGTAGATCATAAAGGTTTCGAGGTATTGAAGGGCTGGAAATCTAGTGATTATTCTGGAGGGAAAGCCTACCCAGGGGAAGGAAAAGGAATCAAGGCTCTTGACAGTAGTGACAGTAGTAACTCACGGAAATGCACTTGGAGTCATTACCTACACTGCCCACTCTGCCAAAAAATGGGCGACACCAATGGCTGTGTCCTGGGACTGGGAAAAGTGTCAGCTATTCCCTGCTCGACATCTACCTGCTCAGCATTCTACAGCACCTCCAGCAGGATTGAAATGAGATAAATGTTGTTCTCATGCTTTCTAACACAACATCCAGTCTGCAGCCCGTGGATCAAGGAGTTAATTTAACTTTCGAGTCTTATTATTTAAGAAATATAGTTCATAAAACTGTATCTGTCATTTATATTGATTCCTCTGATGGATCTTGGCAACGTCAATTGAAAACCGCTGGAAAGAATTCACTATCCTAGTTACCATTAAAAGCATTAATGATTCATGGGCACAGGTCAAAATACCAACATTAACAGGAGTTTGGAAGTAGTTGATTCCAATCCTCATGGATGACTTTGAGGGGTCCAAGACTTCAGTGGAGAAAGTAACTGCAGATGAGGTTGAATTAGCAAGATAACTAGAATTAGAAGTGGAGTCTGAATATGAGACTGAATTGCTGAAATCTCATGATCAAACTTTAATGATAAGTTGATTCTTAAGATGAGCAAAGAAAGTCATTTCTTGAGTTGGAATCTACTCCTGCTAAAGAAGCTGTGGAGATTGTTGAAATGACAATGAAGGATTTAGAATATTACATAAACTTATTTGACAAAGCAGTAGCAGGGTTTGAGAGATTGACTCTGATTTTGAAAGAGGTTCTACTGTGGGTAAAATGCTATCAAACAGCATTGCATACAACAGAGAAATTGTTCATGAAAGGAAGAGTCAATTGACGCGCAAACTTTGTGTTATCTTATTTTAAGAAATTTCTACAGCTACCCCGTCCTTCAGTAACCACCACTCTGACCCATCATCAGCCATCAATATAGGGGCAAGATCCTCCACCAGGAAAAACAGATTCACTGAAGGCTCATATAATAGTATTTTTTAACAATAAGGTATTTTTAAATTAAGTTATTGTCGACAGCCTTAAGTGAGTAGGCCATGGGGCCCAGGCCAAAGTTCAATAGCTTGCACCTGGTAACAGGTAAATGTACGCATGCGCCGGTAGCGTGACCACCACGCATGCGCCAGTAGTGTAGCCAATACGCATGTGCCAATAGTATGAGTACCGCATTATGAACAATACGCGTGAACAGGCAGAATATACAAAAAAGACAATTGCGCCATGCCGGCGGCGTGCCGTCTTGTTGAACTAGAGGAAAGTGCTGAGCGCCGCCGCCGCCGCCGCCACCGCTGCCCACCATGCGCGCCGCCCGTTTGTACTGTAATAAAGTGCTGTTTTGCTCCATGTCTGCTCCTCGCGCATAATGTCGGCTCCTCGTGCCTTGTTCCAGTTGCGGCATCTCACCTCCTCGAATCCCTCTCCAGCCTCCCTCGGCTGACAGGTATGTACATTTTGTAGACAAAAGAGTGTGCTATTTAATACTTAATAGACTACAGTGCAGTATAAACATAACTTTTATATGCACCGGGAAACAAAAAAAAATGCATGTGACTCTCTTTATTCAGATAATCACTCTGTTGTGGTGGTCTGGCACCGAGCCTACAGTATCTCTGAGCTGTGCCTGTACTGTGTGCCCACAACACAGATAATTATCTTGAAGTAATATTAATCCTAAAGTCTTCCAGTTCAGTTTTAGAATTTCTCATTGTTTATCTTGAGAGGTCACAGCATTAATAGTCTTAAATATAAGTTGTCTATTTCTTTACAAGTACCAAAAGAAAAGTGTGGGGTGAAGTCTAGCAGAGGTGCACGTAGACAATATGTCAGTAGCAATGATACATTCATACCACAGAAGTTTGTAGGGACCCAAAGGGACCCACCCAGAGTCAGGCTTCGTCAAGGGTCCCAGTGGTGGTGGTTTCAACCCCCAAACTTGAAAGCATCATTTGTTTATCTATTATTTTGATGCTAAGTTTTGCCAGGATCACTATCACCTGTACATCATTTTCTAAAAAGCCCCCAAAGTGCAATTTTCTTTTATCTCCCCATTTAACTGTAAACTTGGCATGGGGCCTCTGGTAATTCCTGGGGACAGAGGAACATGGGCTTAAGCTCTGGTCTAGTTTATTTCTGAATATTAGAGTTCTGGACTAAGACTGGCCGAGCCATCCACCCTTTTGCCTCACTTCCCTGCCCAGCCCCACAGGGAGGAGTGGAGGGAACAGAGCCCTTGTCAATCACAGGGCTACCCAGCAGGATTTAGCTACAGTCTCTCTGGGTTGGGGCGAGTAAAGTGGAGAGCTGGGCGGAGCAGCCTGCAGGAGTGGGTAACCATTTCCTGGTCAGTCTCCAAGGGGCTGTGCGGGGCAGGCTGGGGCTGCTGCTGCTGCTGCTTGTCATTTCTTGGCGGCACCTGCTCTCTGGGCTCTCTGAGGAAGGAGTTTGTACTCAGTGCACCACACTTGGCCACTGTCCCTTCTTAGCTTTAGCAAGATACCTTTGGAGAAGATCTAACTAAATCTCTAAGATGTCTTTGGTGCCACAGGACTAATCAGTCCTAAATAGCTCTGTACTCTTTTTTTCCCCCCTCTAAAATTTCAACAACCTGCTGCACTGCTAGGTTTTTATCAGCCCTAGAGACCTGCTTACAGTTATTTAGCTCCCAAAAATCTCTCAACCACCTCTGGTCCTTTTGAAGCCCACATACAATGGCTAGGGAACTCCTTCCCTAGCATTTTTCAAACCTGACTGTTGGGTCTGTAATCTAACCTACTATGTGATCTTAGCCAAGAGTCAGGGGCCAAAGAGAAGGATCAAAGATCCTCATTGGAAGCAACAAACAAACAAACAAACAAACAAAACCAACCAACCAAACAAACAAAACTTTGTATCAGCAATGTACTAGCAACCCCAAAGAATGCAGCGTTGCTTCTGTAAATATTCCCCATGACCACTCCCCATGGCAGGTGAAGTGCTTATGGGGCTCTAAGACTGGCAAATGGTCCACTAGCACCCATGAAGAATGTGCACCAGACTCGGAGAGGTGCTCTGCAGGATTTTCAGGCATTTTGCTCTTCACAATGGCATTGTGCTTAGTCGAGTACCCTGCTGGCTGAGCCAATTTGTCAAGAGCTCATTTGAGCTAGAAAGAGAATTAAGCTGCCAAGTGCCAGAGTAGTAGATTAAAGCAACAAGTCAAAACGGAAGTTAGAATCAAGACTTTAATTACTTATAGTGTAAACAAGAGACTCAACCAGGGAAAGCATCGACTTCCCTAGTTCCATTTCCTGCAGAGAACAAGGCACATTGGCAAAAGTCAAGTGAATCAGCACAGACCTGAGAGCTATCTCACTGCCCAGAGATCCCAGAACAAAAGGCTTCTGAAGTTTTATGGACCCAGGAGTCAGGGGAGGGAAAAGATGGAGGGCTAGGAGTAGAATATTTCTAGGAACTGAGAGTAAGGGAAAAAGTCTTAAAGGTCCCCTCTCCCATCCCCTGGCCCATAAGGAGCCCTCAGCTGAGATGTCTGAACAAGATCTGGGCTGAAAACCTTAGACAAATAAATATTGGAACGTAGATGCCTGGGTCAAGAATGCAAATTGCATAAGAGCATGGCTGGCCGGAGGGGCCTGAATCCTTGCCTGCAGCCCCTCCAGAGACAAATGCTTTGTGTGCATCAAGTTTCCTGTATGGAGGGCAGCTTTCCCCCATGAGGCCTGCCAGGTAGGGATACTGTAGGTGTCTATGATCTGGCCTGAAAAATCACAAATAAATACTTTGGCCAGAAGTAGCCTCCTCGGATGGTAGAGATAATAGATGAACACATGTAGTCTGACTTTGACTTCAGCCATGGGATGCTTAACCGTTACATTGTGATACTTCTGTGTTACATGCTATTAGAGAGTGAAAAGTGCTTAAAAGATCTTTCTTTTGATTTTTGGTTCTTAGTAGCCTGACCAAGTTGTGGTCAAGAATGGTTTTCTTCAAATTTAACTCATTTGAGTTTTGCTGAGATTCTTAAATTTAAAAATTTATGTCTTCCAATATTTGAAGGTAATTTTGAACTATTAGTTTTTCAAATATTGTTCTGCTTCATTTTCTTTCATTTATCCTTCTAGGATTTCAATTACCCATATGCTAGGCTTTCTCCCTTTTTCTCCAGATTCATGGACCTCTGTTCATTATTTGTCCATTTTTTTTCTTTCTCTTACTGGATAATTTTTATTGGTGTATTTTCAAGCCCACTGGCCCTTTACTCTTTAAACTTCTTTCTGCCACTTAATCCACCCAGGGATTTTTTTTTTAATTTAAGATATGAATTTTTCAGTTTTATAATTTCCATTTGGTTCTTTTCAGTATTTTATATTTCTCTGAAGTCACCTATTTTTTAATTTATGTCAAGAGTAAATTCCTTTACCTTAATGCCCTTGGTTATGATAGCTTCTTCCAAGTCTTTGTTTTATAATTCCAACATCTAGGTCATCACAGGATGAACTCTGATCATCTTTCCCTTTGAGAACATTTTCATGTTTCTTCATATGTTGAATGATTTTGAACTTTACACCCAACTTTACGATGTGTTGCCGTGTAGATTGTTGATTCTACGATATTCCTTTGAAGCCTGTTGATATATTTGTTTTACCAGGCAATTAACTTTGTTAGATTCAAGCTGCAAATTCTCTCTTGCC
This sequence comes from Camelus bactrianus, assembly GCF_048773025.1. NCBI lineage: Eukaryota > Metazoa > Chordata > Mammalia > Artiodactyla > Camelidae > Camelus > Camelus bactrianus. The sequence continues at coordinate 41,653,524 of NC_133540.1, forward strand.
TGCCATAAGTGGTAGCTCAAATTTCAGTTCAGAATGATCTCAGCTCACTCATTAAATGCATGGTTCAGATGTCATCCTGAGACTTGGGTAGAGTTTAAACATACATTTTGGGGTTACCTGTCTCTGGCTCTCTCCTTTCCCAAGTCTGCCCAGGAGTCTTGGTTGCCTTGACTCCTTCCCCTGATACTGTAAACCAGAATCCAGAAAGTCTGTGGGCTGGGCTGAGCCACTGAAATCACAAACTCACCTTATCCTGTTTGCTTTCTCCATTCATCATCTCTCCTGTAAAGTCTGCTTATTTTTTTCACTCTCCCGAGCCTTCTGTGGATAACACCATGTACAGTCTCTGTTTGTGTTCATAAGTTTGATAAATTTTACCTTTTTACAATAGATTTGTGTATATCATTGTGATAGCTAATGATAAAACAGACTAATATCTACATATATTTTATGCAGTTATGATGTCAAAATTTTTTCTTAATTTTTTCCCACATTTATAGGCTACTTAGTTTGTTTCCAGTTTTTTCAAATTGTTTTAAATCTCAAAAAATTTTTCCAATATGTTTATTTTTAAAATATGCATGTAATTGGAGCTGCACAGCTCAAACCTCTATCGTTCAAGGGTCAAATGTATTTCTAAGCTGAGTTTGCTAAGCAATTTGATTTTTGATGTGAAAAAAAGATATGAACCAAGACTTAATTTGAGCAGGTGCATATACAAATTTATTACTAAATGTTAGGAAAAATCTGAGAGAAGAAGCCAGTTGCGATTCAAGTTTGACTTTGGGCATGTTAATTTTGCACTGTGTATTTAACATTTAAGAGATTATCCAACTGTGTAATTTAGCCAAGATGATCAAATTGGAGATATAAATTTGGAGTTATTGGTGTTCAGATAGTATTTAAAACCATGGCACTGGATGATATCACTTAACAAGGAAAATAGATAGAGAAGGCCCTTCGACAAACACCAGTCATGGCCACATTTAGAGGTCATGAATAAGAATAATTCATACCAGAAGACTGAGCCAGCAACGCCAGAGGGATAGATGGGTGCAGAGGATTATGTTACCGCAGAAGCCAAGTGAACAAAACACATAAAGAGGAGCATGATTGAGTCAAAAGTTGCTAATAGTTGTCAAATATGTAGGCTTAGACTTGATCATTGAATAGTACGTTAGCAGGTGACTTTCACAAGAGTAATATTTTAGAAACAAAATGGATGTGAAAAACTGATGATTCAGAATGAAGACACTTCCCTTTTTGTGCACTTTCCTTTTAATCAAGCTAGCTTCATCTCTGTTATACATATTTCTTCCACTTTCACGTATATGTAACTCTCTCTGGCCTACTTTCTTGAGGGCCTCAGCACACATTTTGAAGCTTTTACAAACTACAGGTTAAATAAAATGTTATGTTCTCCATGAAACTTCCTGCAGTCTTTCCCATTCAATGAACTTTTCTTCTTTTTTAAATGTCAATGGCACATCAAAATCCCATTCTGAGACAATCACTTTGTATTGTCTGTCCTTGCAGACTGAGGATCATGGCTTATCTTTTTCAAATTCCAGCCCCTACTACTACCAGGCATGCCACTGTTTGGTAAATTAGATAAAAATGCCACTCAGTGAAACTATAATCCACAGAGACCCTGAGCCAGATCAGTATTTATGTTAACTCTAAGCATTTTGCTTACAGGGAAAATTTCCTAATTATCACAAAATCTCTTCAGAACCACTGAAACTGAAGCATAATTCCTGAAGGTAGCTAATACAAATGGTCCCCAATTGATCATATTTCAGAAAAAAAGAAAGATAATTATACTTCTTTTTTATTTTACCTTGGGTTTATTTCTCTATTCATATTTTCTGTACTAATTAGGAAAATAAGAATATAAAAGTCAAGGATACAGGTACCTTGATCAAATGTTCCCAGTTCCCTAGATTGTGGCAATATAATATCCAAGTTCTGAAAAATTTCTATGAATGTGGATCAGAATGTAAACTTCTATGCTCTAATTCACTCCAATACTACACAAAGATTGAGAAATATTAAGGTCACAATTTTTAATTCATAGTTTTGCTGGAGAATAAAAGGAAAGAAACATTCTGGAAAAAAACTTTATTTATAGGCAAGTATACTCAGCAATTAAAACACTGTACACCCACTGAAACTGTGTATAATTTATTTGCAAATCAATCAGGTTGGGTCAAGTTGGTCATGAATAAGAACGAGTAACAATTATACATGATATTCTTTTAAATTCAAAATGTAATTCCATCACAGTTTGTGACAGAATTAGACTAGAGAAATTTGATATCTCACTTAGCTGCCACTGTGAATTTTTGTATCATGGTAGCCAAGGTAAAAATTGCTTTTATCCACATTATTTTTGAGGCTTATAGGTTGGGTCAATCAAATATGTCTAATAATGTTGAGTCACATTTAATAAAAGTAGCCTATTAGCTAATCCTAGAACAGTTCAACTTAAATAGAAACTGTACATCCAATTTTGATAGGGGACTTTTCCCCACACTTCTTTGTCATTCCTAAACACTCCCGGATACTTGCTCCATGTAGCTGGAATGAGTAACCTGAGCAAGTGTACAACATACACTTGTCAGATTTCTTGACTGAATAGAGCTAATCTAAAGAAATTTCACAAGCATAAGGGATACAGGAGCCATATTGCTGAGATTCAAATCCTGGCGCTGCCACTTACTTAGTACTTACAAAGTCACAGTATGACTTTGGGCAAATACTTTCCTCATCATTAAAGGTGGGAAGATCATATTGATACCTGTAAGACAGGGTTTTATTGAGGCACAAAATAGTGAATATATTTAAAAGTGCTTAAGCAGAAGACTGCTTCTAGGTGGCAAATGGCCTGATCAGCTGACCAGGTACATGGAAAGAAAACAAGACTGGGAGATGATAGTCAAGGAGCTCTGAGTTAGAGGCATTGTGGTTGAAGTGTGGACATAGAGTGTGGAAATTTTCTGTGTCAAATATTAGTTTCCATGATTAAGCTGTGGAGAAAAGGGGGCACAATTGAACAAGGGAATGAAATACCTCAGGAGAAGATAGATAATTTAAGAAATCATGACCATTGCACACTCAGCACTTTGTACTTTTTATTTAGAGCCAAGTATATATGTATATATTCAGAAGTCTATTAATCATATACTTCCTTATTTTGTTGTTCTATTTCTGAATCTTCCTCTCCAAATGCACATTTCATCCTTTCAGTATGATTATTCAACTATTTAACTACCATTGATAACTATTAATCATTTGATAGGAAATAGACATGGTATCACTTCAACTTTCTTGGAATATTTTCTTTACCTATTGACCACATTTTTTATTTCCTCAATATTAAAGAGGACATTTACACTTCAATATAGACATCAGTGATATGGTAGCTTATACCAACACTTGAAGTCCACATACAGTGTGGTACAGTATGTACAGAGAGTGCTAATATCATGTATTTAGTGAAGTTGTAACTGTAACTGATAGAAGTACTATACGGAAAAGTAGGAGACAGCTATAGCTGTGGATTTGTCTAGATCTCTTTCAACTATTAGTTTTTGTTTCATGTCTTTGGAGATTCTATTATTTGTTCAATTTTTCTGGTAAATCAAACCTGTGTCATTACATAATATTCCTCTCTATCTCTAGTACTTTGTTTTGAAACCTACTTGATCAGGAGTTAACTTTTTAAAATTTAATGTTTAAAAAAATGAACTAAAAAAATTTCCTAAGTTCCAATTTCCTTTTCCATCAGTTTATTTTGAATATGTACACTTTCCAAACATTCAACCTGATCTCTAAATTATCTACATGTAGAAAATAAAGTTTATTTTTGTATTAATTCTTTTAAGTTGCAATGCCAGCATACCTACTGATTTCCCACATATCTCATTCTCTTCTAATTTTACTACACTTGAACTCAGAAGAGGAGCAAAAGAGAAAAATACATCAAATAGTTTTTTAAAGACCCCTCCTACTCCCACTAAGGTATTCTAGAATTGCTTCAAAAATAGCAAGGGTCTGCTAACATTTTTAAGATTTAATTTTGAGCTAGTTTCCTGAATATACTGAATATATTCACAAAGAGTTGAAGAGAAGTTATAAAAGGTGAAATTGCACTGTGACTTTCTATTTCCCTCTGGTTTAAATCTTTTAGATAATAGAAAAGATCCATGCTGTTTCATTACATTAGAAGATGGTACATTCATATTCTGCAATTCATTTTAAAGTGCATATTTCACAATGAAGCAAAAACGTGTCTTAATTAGTTAAAAATTTTGGTCATTTAAACATCTAATTTACCCCCAGAATCACATATATGTACATTATTTTTAGGTACAAATTCCCTATCCCAAGAAAATGCAAACCTTTGGTATATAATACAATTTTGTTTATCAAATCTCCTAATTGCCATCACATTCTTTGATGACTTAGTATTTTTCTAAAAACTACTAAGACGTAACACTTGTCATCAAATTGAGAATTCTGTTTTATTGCTTTTTTTTCCTTTAGAAAAGTCGTTAAAATAATGCTAGACAAGCTTCTATGCTGTTAACCACCATAAGAGCATTTATAAGGATAAGTGTGTTTGTTTTGCTATCAGTACACATGATTTTATGATCCCATTTTCAAGTTTAATAATAAGTACTTGAGAACTGTAAATAACAGAAGACAAGAAGTTTTGAAACTTTTTATGTGATATATGAATGTAGTTGAAGTATGTCAAAGTAAATTTAGAACTTAATTTTTAAAGAGGAAATAAAAGCTATAGTGAGGAATTAAATGAAGGTTTTGGTAAAAAGCAAAAAAAGGAAAACAATTTCCTAATTAATATATGGGTTTACAGTGTATCTAATAGCGATTTACATATTGAAGTGCAGCAGCATTTGCTTATTTTCACTACCAAGGTCCTAACTCATCTTAACAATAGGGTTTGACTTCTGAGTGTAACATATTTTTTTCATAAAATAATGTCCTGAATTTTAGATGAGAATTTTGCATTATGAATGTACTGTACAGAACATTCTGACAAAGATTATGATAAATCCTCCTTCAAATTTTCCTCTGATGTATCATATATAACAATAAGGAATAAGAACCACACACATACAAAGGAAAAATAAAATATTCTTCTTCTGTGGTACTTTTACAAAACTGTCTTAACCTCTAAAGATACAGGTTTCCCATCTTCAATCAAACACATTAGGTATACAGTTATTGTCCTTACTATTGTATTTTAGAATATATTTTGAAAAGACCACTTTAAATTTTAAACATATAAGAAAAATACCTTTAGAACATGCTAAATGTGTTCTTTTTTACTGAAGACATATTTCATATATTATATTTTTTATAAAAGGTCAAATCTCTATAACTATTAAAAGTAAAGTATAGCATATAAATGTATGAATAATATATGCTTATTGATATAAAATTATGAAAATACCTATACCATACAAGTTTAGAAGTTTGAAATTCTAATTCTAATGACTTATGCCAAAAGTAAAATAATACACATATACAAAAATTTTTGAAATGTATATATTTTATATTTAAAATCACATCAAATGATATTTTAAATCTTTAAAACATATAATTAGACAATATTTCATGTCTTAATATTCTTTCCTTTACTACATACTATTTTGTTAATTATTCATAGGTATTAAAGAGAATCATCCACTGTGAACTCCAAATTTGTAATACATTTGCTACAGTAGGAGAAAACACCTACATGAGAAGAGGTGTGAACCATGAAGCAAAATTCAACTTTGCAATGTTTTACAAGTAATAATTTAAAAGATTTGTGGAAATTATCAGAAGTGATGAATTTTGTCTATAAAAGTGATACACTTTATACGCAATATGATTAACAAAAATGATGTAATTTTATTGCTATATTTTTCTAAAATGAAATAATGTTCAAAATTCATTATTTCTAAATTATTTTTATGTAAAAGTTTTTTTCTCTTTTGTAATTTTAAACAAGTCTACTATAGATTTTAAATTTTTTAAACAGTGAAGTACAACTTAAGCATTGCACAATAATGGGAAAATTGTGTTAGTTCTTTCCTCTTGTTCAGAGTCAGGTAAAATTTTAAGAGCAATGAGTGAGAGACTGGTGATCTACCATTAATTTTGAACAAGTTTTTAAAAATGTTCAGCTATTTGAAACAAGGAACTAAAAACAAAGTAAAATAAAACAAAACAAAAATATACACAAATAAATGTCCTCTGCTAGGAGAACATCTTGAAATACTCAATATAGCTGATAATATGTTGAAATCTTTAAATAAATGTAAATATGAATAACTCAGATTTGTTAGAGTCCTATCACATTTCGCGAACCAATAAATTATCCTTTGATGAAATATCTCTGAGGCTTCACAGCCCTACAAATTTGTTGGTACTCCATTTACAGTTGAACTCTTTTCTGTTTCTTTCTGTCTCTCTTTCCATCTGACTCTGTCCCTGTGCCTGTTTCTGCCTCTCTGTGTCTCTGTCCCTCGGAACATATATGTTGTTAAAAGATAAACTGAGGCATATTAAAAATTTTAAGAGTTTACTTAATCAAAAATTGACTCAAATAGGGCAACATCTAACCTAGCAGATAGAAAGGAGCTCTGAGGAGCTGTACAAAATGAAAGACTTCACAGGCAGAAGGGAACAGGAACAAGGAAATTATGATCGACAAAAAAAATCGGGTATCTTATTGCAAGATTACTTTCCTTTAGGGGATGACAGGCTTCTATCAGGCAGATGACATGACTAGTGTTGATCAGAGGATTCCTGATTGACTGGTTTAAGATTCCATTTCTGGGAGAGTTGAAACTATAATTAAGTCTTGGTTTGATGCTGTGGGCATAAGCAGCGTACGTGACTCCCTTTGGAGTCTACTGTGTTTTTGACAAGTTATATATATGTGTGTGTGTGGTTGTGTGTGTGTGAGCTATTTGATTTCAAAACCCATGTTTTTTAACTTATGCAAGATATCTCCTCTCCTCACATTATATCTATGTTGGACTATTAATCTGGTGGCTTTCTATGCCATATACTCACATGCCCATCTTAATTTGACAAAAAGCACTAATAGCCTCTTAAGAGATCTTCCTGCTTTCAGTGTCATCTCTGTTCACATTGTCCTCTTTACTATCATCAAGGTGTTCTTTTTGCATGCAAATTTGAGCGTGGCCCTATGCTTGTTACAGCTTCTCAGTGACACTTCATCCTGTTCTCGCCTTTGTTATCCCAAACTCACATTTTCTAACATACCAATATTAATATGTCTGCACACCTGTATTCCTTTCCTTTCTCCCCCAACCTTTTTCTTCCCTCATCATCCTCACCGCTAAATAATCAACAGCACAGAACTTGCACACCCTTGCCACATTCACCATGCTCTCTTGGCAGCACAGCTCTGCCCAGGCTGCTCTCAGTCTCTAGGATGCCTGGTTCATCATCCACATCACCTCCTGCAGTCTGGTATCTTCCGTTACTCTTTAAAACTCCAATATGCATCTCTCCACTAGGATATCTTGCTTGGTATACTTAATATGGTTAAATACCTATCTTTTTAATATTTTAATTTATCTTTGATGTTCAATAGTTTGAAAATAATTTGCTTAGATATAGTTTTTTGAAATTTATCCTTCTGAGGTTCCTGGTTGTGTGGTTTGCTATATGACATTAATTTGGGGAAAATTCTCAGTCATCATTGCTTCAAATATTTCTTATGTGTCTTTTTCTTCTCTTTCTGGTATTCCCATTACCCATACGTCATACCTTTTGCAGTTGTCCCACAGTTCTTGAATATTCTGTTCTATTCTTTTTTTCAGACTTTTTATTTTCCTATTGCTTTTCAGTTTTGTTTCTCTTGACATTTCCTCAAGCTCAAAGATTCTTCTGTTAACCACTTCAGTCAACTAATGATCCCATTAAAGACATTCTTCATTTCTCTTATAATTTTTTTGATCTCTAGCATTTCATTTTGATTCTTTCTTTAAATTTTCATCTCTGCTTACATTACCCATCTGTTATTGCATGTTGTCTACTTTTTCCACTAGAAAACTTCGCATATTTATCATAGTCATTTTATTTTATTTTTTTATCATAGTTACTTTAAATTGCTGGTGTGATATTTCCAACAAGCCTGCCATAACTGACTCTGATTTGATTGTTGCTCTGTTTCTTCAAAACTGTGTATTTTATCTTTTAGTATGCCTTGTACTTTTTTTTTTTAAGCCAGACATGATCTGTAGGGTAAAATCATGATGTGAAGGGTAAAAACCTAATACTGATTGCATGGGGTTTTCTGCTTCTGTGTCTCTGCTCTGATAAGTTGTGATTCTCTGCATCCTCTTGTATGTCTTCTGGTTTGGGCAGGTGGGCAGAGATTTGTGCTGTAAACTCAATCCTTTGCCAGGTCTAGGAAGAGTTGCTAATTTTCCTTCTTTTTTTTAAGTTTTTGTTTGTTTTTTGGGACAGAGTGTTGACTTTTGAAATTCCTTAATGCTGGACCAGAAACTGGAAGTAACAGCTTTTTCAGTGCCTATTTTTTTTTAACATTTTTTACTGATTTACAATCATTTTACAGTGTTGTATCAAATTCCAGTGTAGAGCACAATTTTTCAGTTGTACACGACATACATATATTCATTGTCACATTTTTTTCTCCGTAGGCTACCATAAGATCTTGTATATATTTCCCTGCGCTATACAGTATAATCTTGTTTATCTATTCTACAATTTTGAAATCCCAGACTATCCCTTCCCACCTTCCGCCCCCTTGGCAACCACAAGTTTGTATTCTATGTCTATGAGTCTATTTCTGTTTTGTATTTATGCTTTGTTTGTGTTTTTTTTTTTTTTTTTTTTTTTTAGATTCCACATATGAGCGATCTCATATGGTATTTTTCTTTCTCTTTCTGGCTTACTTCACTTAGAATGACATTCTCCAGGAGCATCCATGTTGCTGCAAATGGCATTATGTTGTCGGTTTTTATGGCTGAGTAGTATTCCATTGTATAAATATACCACCTCTTCTTTATCCAGTCATCTGTTGATGGACATTTAGGCTGTCTCCATGACTTGGCTATTGTAAATAGTGCTGCTATGAACATTGGGGTGCAGGTGTCATCCTGAACTGGTCACCAGTCTTATTCAACATAGTCTTGGAAGTCCTAGCCACAGCAATCAGGCAAGAGAGAGATATAAAAGGGATCCAAATTGGAAAAGAAGAGGTAAAAGTGTCACTATATACTGACGACGTGTTACTATATATAGAAAACCCTAAAAGATCCACACAAAAACTGCTAGAGCTGATCAAAGAATTCAGCAAGGTAGCAGGTTACAAGATTAACATTCAAAAATCAGTTGCATTTCTTTACACTAACGATCAATCAACAGAAAAAGAAAGTAAAGAAACAATCCCCTTTAAAATAGCACCCAAAGTAATAAAATATCTGGGAATAAATCTAACCAAGGAGGTGAAAGAATTATACACAGAAAACTATAAACCATTGATGAAGGAAATTAAAGAAGACTTTAAAAAATGGAAAGATATCCTATGCTCTTTGATTGGAAGAATCAGTGCCTATTTTTTTTAATCTCAGTAAATGTGCATTTATGTGACCTTGTTCCTTAGGAAGCTGTAGATTGCTCCAATAATTGTCCATATCAATTTTTATTACAATTGTGTGTTTATTGTTTTTTTTTCCTGCTGAATAGTATATAAATATTTTGAGAATATGTATTATATCTTTATCATCATTCCAATACTAGAAATTAAGTCATTGTTCAAAAGAAGTAAATGATTTTGGAACTGAGTTATAAATAAGTGATAATTATATTAAAAGCGATTTTTTGTTATAGGCCTACTAAGCTTAATTGGGCTTAGATATCTGTTAGTTTATTTAAATTTTTATACAAATAGGTACTCTTTAGTCAAGATAAAATAAGTTATATTACATAATCAAATAATCTCCAACTTGCAATCTCTTCAACTACTTAAGATTATTTTTTATTCAGGATGACAGACTAAAACATCTGAGGTATCACTGGTAAATAAAACTTTTGCCCAGAATTGACACAATTGGCAACTACTCATATTTCTTTGGCCAAAGAAGTTACATGACCATACTTAATTATAAAAGGAGCAAGGACATGCCAACCTACCATGTGCTCTATATAAAAACTTGCCCCTAGGTTTTGCTGTTAAATGTGAACATTGGGGCATTTTTTTCCCAAACATTTTCAAACATTTCTTATTGCTGACATTCTTATTTTAAATTTTATTTTTACAATTTTCCCTGCTTATCGTATAATAGTAGGGATTATTATAAATCTTAAATTGCCTTTTGAGTACATACCATTTTTTAAGTTAACCTGATGAAATAACAGCTGTCTTCAAGAATTTGATTAAAAGTAACTTCAAAATAATTAAGATGTTGAGGTGATATGTTATTATAGAAAATAACATTGGAGACATTGCAAAAGAAGTCAGTAATGGAAATGAAGCATTGCACCTAGTAAAGGAGAGCCCTTGGGCACATTACTTAACCTTTCAGGGTGTCATAGCATGATGTTTACAATAAGACACTTGGATTAAATGATTATCTATGGTATGTCAGTCCTAAAATTCTGATTTATGAGAACTGGTAACGAAGACTTATTATATACTTATGACTCACTTCTACCTGAGCTGGTTATAAATTGTCAGACATTGAATTCTTAGTATTCTCAAGCCCGCTGCCTAATTTTTAACTTTTTTTGTCAAAAAAAAAAAATAAGTACAATAGTGATTTTCATGGTCAGCAGTTGCCGGGAAACACGAAATCTACTTTTAACTCTTCACACATTATGTTTAAAAAATATTTACTGATTAGGGGACTGAGCATTGGATAGTTATTTTAGAAATATAATTCAACAAATATCTCTTAAATAATTCCCACTAATTTAGGTAGCTTTAAGTCTTTGTTTCTAAGAATTAATTATACTAGTGTGAGTTAGATATTCATGAGATGGGTACATATATAAGTCATTTCAATATTTTTCTTATCAAATATATGAATAATAAGTTAAGGAAACAGATTAATTAGAGCATCAAGAGTGACAGGAAGTGATTTTTTAAAAAGGTGTATTTTATTTTCTCTTAAGTGATATGAAAAGTTTAGCAAAGTTACATTATCATTTATGAAAAAGTTTAAAAAGCACATATTAAAATTTAATTTTAGGATATTCCTCACAATTTTCACATTGATTCATAGTTTATAAGCCTATGTATTTGGAAATTCTATATTTTTCATAGATAATTTTCCCTTCATATTTTTTACATTAAAAAGTTTGTTTTTCTTCTAGAAATTTAAATACTTTCATAAAAAATTTTTTTAAATAAATAATGTTTTACAAAGAAAAGCATAATAGATAAAATGATTTTTTATTCTTATGGAACTCCAATCATTCTTTTAGGAACCTGAAATCAAGAGACCTTTAGTTTGACTTGTGAACTACTTAGTTTTATTGCTCTTGCATTGGGCATAATTGGAAGAAATTATAAATTCTGTGTGATAAACTTAAAATTTCATACAATCCAAGAGAGGTCTAGAGATTTAGCACAATTTCTGCATGGATATTATATTTTTGTTGTCTATCTCTCCCTGGAATATGCAATACTTTCTGTATTTAATCAACATAATCTATGTTAACAAGAAGAATTTTGGTCATTGTTTTATTCCAGGAGCAATTTAACAACAATAAAAAAGTCAAATTTCTAACATTTATAAATAAATTAAGAATTTTTATGTTGATTTAGTTGTATCTTACAGAAATTAAACTTGACTCATGGGAAATATAAAATAAATTACTCCATTATCGCTGCCACTCTCCTTTTGGTCCGAGATACACTCCTTCTGTAATATATGCCCCCAGATCTAGATATCTGTTTCCTATTTGCCTTTCAGCATAGCTGAGGGAAGGTTGGAGTTCTCGAACAAAACTATAACAGAATTTAAAAAAATAAATAAATAAAGAGTACCAAAGTGGAAACAAAGAAAGTAACATGTATTTTTTGGTCTACAAACTGTTCTGGTTTTGCTTTCATTAGATGACTGTGAAAGCAGTAATTCCCATTGTTATATTGTTGGCCCAATAATCTAAGACCTCTCAATAAGCCCTAGATCTGGTTTCTTCGGTCCAGTTACCCATATGAGGGTAAATCTTTTTTCTCAGTGACTGACAGACAACTAGGCTACCTCCAGCTCTAGGCGAAATCTAATCCATCTGTATGCCAGACAGGCCTAAGTATGAAAGCATATTAAACTACTACCCAGTAAGGCCAGCAATGAAACCATGTGCACTTGCAAAACTAAAAAATTATCATAGAGGTTACTCCATCATAGTACCAAAGGTACTTCATGATTTAGTTCAACATTTGTGGCTGAATTAAAGTGTTTATTTCCTTTATTTTATATTTCCCATGAGTTATCTATAGCTTTTACCCACAAAAATCAACATAATGTGGTTTTCAAAAGATAGCTTAATGAGTCTCTTGTAGATAAATCATCCTGTGAGCATTTTATTTATAGTGGCCAACATGAATCTACTGGTATACTGTGGAAAATTAGCTCAAATTATTTTTGGTGATAAAAGGCCTGTGACCCCAATTAGAGAGCCTTTTTAGTTTATTTCCATAGTTATTAAAACTTAATGAGAGTCTACAATGTCCCAGGCTTTTGCTAGGTACTTTACACACATTATTTAAAATTTTAGTATTTATTTTGTAAGGGTAATATTATGCCCAATTTCACATGAAGAAGGAACTGAAGGTTAGAAAAGTGAAGATAGCTGTCTAAGGTCATGCACTGGGTAAAAAGTAGGGATGGCTATGTATATGCAATTGGAATAAACAGTTTTTCCATGTTTTTTTTCCCTTTAACGGGGAGCATTTCTTCCTGTCTAGTGATAATAACCCCAGTAGATTTCAGTAATGTGTGTTGATCAATAAAATATTCAAAAATTTTATATTTTCAGCTTAAACTATCAGTTTTGCCAATACAAATTGATACTTAATTTTAAATCTTTAAAAAAGTTTTATTATCTAAAAATTATTATTAAAATCAGATAATTTGCTTGAAGAAAATTAAGACTCTTATGGTGATAGTCAGTTTTCCTTTATGTATTCCTTAAGCACATATGAGCTAAAAGCAAATCAGTTTCCTGAGGAAAAATGAATTTAACAACATATGTACTGAAAATACTGGATATGTAACTGATATTATTATCTGAGATTTTTATAGTTAAAACCTAAATGCTTGTAGCCATTTTTGAAAAGAAACATGAACATGCTATATTGAAACAGTTCTTGAAATTCTTTCTGATTGTCAACCAAGTATTATAGGACAATTATCATATTCCTTTAGTGTAGTAAACTTAGTATATGAATAAACAATTTGTTATTTAATTATTTTAAGGCAAGAAGTATTGCAAGTCATCATTCATAAATTTTATTAGTATATTAATGACAGCTATGTAGAAGTAGGTTTCATGAAGAATGTTCAGTATAAATCAGTGGTGCCCTGTATCTCATTCCCTCGTTCATTTTTAAAAACACTAATTGATTATTTTGTCATTGATCCATTCCTTCCACTAAGTCAGTAGTACTATATTTCAGGATTATTTTAAAGTTAGACCAGTTAATGACAAGAATTAAAAAACAAAAGAGTCTTTCCAGGTATACTTTAATAGCCATATCAATAAGTCAATTACGTGAAGATGCTGAATATCTATTGATAAAATATAAACAGTTAAGTGAGCTAGACCAGAGAAGTTTTAATACATACAAATTTTTGATAGCAGCAGTACAACACAATCTGGGATTCACTCAAGCTGAATTCGTATTAAATTTCATATTCATACACATGTATTTATTTAGCAGTAGACTTCAGTGCTGCATGTACTTGAAATAATTAAGAGCATAGGTCTATCATTAAAGAACAATATACTTGTCAGACCTAGCTATAGGAGTAGTTGTTGAACCTCTTGACTTTCACAGTAACGGAAGAACTTCTTTGTCAAGCTGTGCATTGTTCAATTTACAAAGAGCATTACGTTGGAGTACTAAATGATTGATATCTTTGTGCTTCTTGACATTGTTAAAACACAGACCCGACGTCACAAGTTTAAGGGTTACCTGTAATAAATGTTATGAGGAACAATAACATATTCATCCTGATGTGCTAATTTACACTCAGGAGTCAGTAGACAACTCTTTGTTGAACTGAAGTGAATAGCCACTTGACTCTGCAGAAATAGTTCTTAGACTGAAAATCTCAATGCAGTGTAATACTTTTTTTCTAGTAATAAGTGAAGTGACAGAAATGGCTCTTTAAAATATGAAAAAACATGACAGTTATTTAGTATTTCTGAAGCACATTTCAAATCCTAGATGTGAATTTAGAGGAGGGATTAACAAATCGTATGTAGCTTATTTTGTATAGAGTGGGGCAAGCAGCATGGAGACAGAGGCCAATGAAACTGGGGTTGGAAATTCTCTTTTATTTGTATCTGAATATGGGTGGCTACATATTTATGCTCATTTCCTGCTGATCTCATGATTAAACCACTATTAGCATATTTTACCATAATTTATATTTACATATTAATACCTACATAAAAGCACTAGAAAAAACTTGGGAGCAACTACAATTCTAGAGTGAAGACATGATCTAAATCTCTTTATATAAATAATTATTTTCAGACCATTAAAAATTGATGTTGTGTTTACTAAGTTAATGTAATAAAATGAGTGGTTATTAATAATGTAAATACTAACAAAAGTCCTGGTTTTGCAGTCAAGCAGGGTAGATTTTGAACCATGGTTCATCCATTTCTCATCTGCAAGTAACTCCACATGATTCATTTTTCTTACCTGGAAAATGGAAAAAGAAAAAACAGTAATTATCTCATGAGATTATACTTAACACTAACTGTTATTCTATGTAAAATACTTTGTAGGCAACCAATACTATTGACACATATCTTTGCCAAATACCCCTTTATTAAATATACTCCCTTTCTTTTCTGATTCTGAATAAAGAACTCTGTAGTTATGGATTTAGGGGAGGATGAAGTCTGTGAATATCAGTTACTACTTTACTGTTGTTTTTTATGTTTAATCTACATGATATTATAATAAATGTTAACCAGGATTCATTCCAAAGACAACATAAGCATTTGTGTTTAACATTGGCTCATGTTGTTTTATGAAAAGATTAATGACTTGTAGCTGGATGCCTTGAGTTTAGATGTCATCTCTACAACTTTCAGTTATACGACAATGAGCAAGTCATTTATTACTCTGACTTTCAGACTCTTCCTACAAAATTCTGGAGTATAATATAAAATGTATTTAAGTGAATACATTTAGAATTAAATATCATTTTGAACAAAAATTCTTTTTGCATGTGATCTGGTTTTTCCATCTTAAAAATCACCAAGATCAATGACATCAGGTAATATGAGCTGTATTAGCTAGTTCTGGTCTTTATTCTAATTAACTCTCTAACATGTCTCTTGTTAAAGTGAAGTGTTCTTATGAAACATGTACTTGACATGCTTACATATAAATTAACTGTTTCTATCTAAAATCTATTTTGCTATTAGTCATTCTGAGCTAATATAGAGATAATTCTAGGTATAAATAATCTATTACACTAAAAATGATGGAACAGTCTTATATTGATAATTATACTAGTAATTATTTATACCAGTTGTTTAGTCTAGAGCTTATTTCTTTGTGCGCTGACAAGTAAATCATTTACACTCAGAACATATTTTCATCCACATTAAGTGTAAAATTTAGTTCCTTCAAGACTGATGATTAAGAAAGAAAAATTATTGTGAACTACCAGACCATACAAGATAATATCACAGCTTACTGTTGGTGGGTTTTATTTGTATCACATTTTTCCCAAATATTTCAGGTTACTGACAGGTCACCCACAAAATGTCACACAGAAATAAATCTCATAATTCTGTAAGACAAGCAGGAATGTATTCACCAGATTATGGATTCTGGTTCTAAATTAGCAACGCCTGATATTTTCTTTTAAAAATACATATACATTGATCCCCAAAATAGAATAATTGTAAGTGAAACAGAAGTAGAGGTTTATTTTTAGGTCTGCTAGATTATCAAAATCCAGAACATCTTTTCTGAGAGCACTCTATTTCCATGTGGCAAATTTTAAGTCTCTTCTTGGATTTTTAATGAAAAGACACGCAAGAATGTTCTTCTTCAGCATTGCAACAGAAAGATACTGAAAGTGCACCGCAGTAAGAGTCCCTTCTTGCTGCCCTTTGACACGTAGCTCTTTAGTTTCCATAATCCTTTTCTATTTATTATAGTAAATTCTGGTTTTTTTAGTTAAGCTATTTCGAGATTGTTTCTGTTTCATACAGCCCAATTTAGTTCTGATAGTTTTATTTGTAAATCTGAAATTTAAAAAATGTTTAAATTCAAAAGTTTGTAAGTCATTTGACAGTAAATTATGGCAAAATCTGGATCAGCCCAAACTAACATAGGCTACTTATAGACTTCATTACTCCCTCCCCTTACAATGAACATTCATATGTTTTACTAAGAAATAATAATATGGACTGCCCAGACTTTGGTAGGCATATTATATAATATGCAACATGTGAAATTCTGACAATTTGTGAGATTTTAAAATATTTTATATAAATATAATATGTCAATCACTTTTATTGAATAAATAATCTGGGCTGCCATTTTAAGCTGTGACTTATTTTTTAAATTCATTTCAATGCAACACAACTATTTGAAAGTCTATTAGAGGCTCTTCAATATTTGATACCGGTACCTATACAGAAAAAAAGATATTATTTTCTAAGTGCCTGGTTATAAATTGTGCATTCATTAAAGCAATCAGGAAACAATTCATAAATATTATATGATATATTGCTAAATTGTGTACAATAAAGTTCTAAAAACTATTGGGCAAAGAATATAAATTACACAATAGATTTCAATATCCTTAGTAAATATACAATAAAAAAGACCTGACTTCACCCTTCTGACATAAGGAGTTTTATGAGATATCATCTAAATAGTATCTTGTGACACTAAATTCAAGAACTGTTTTCTGCATCCCATTTAAATTGATATCAGAAGGTAAGACAGTACAGCACATGGGATATAAAATTCTTCAGAAAGCATTGCAACACAGTGAAGATGGTTTCAGGGTGCTTCCTGACTCTGTTTAGAGTAATTAGAATATTTAGATTTTAATTGAAGCCATAAGTTCCCATAATGCATAATATTCAAATGTTTCTTTTTCTTTTGTAAATTGTACTTTGTCTTTATCTCAAATTTTAAGCGTTCAGACAAGGCATTATAAATGAAGCATAAAAAATTTTACTTATAAAAGTTGTGAATTTGAGGTGAATCACATGAATACCAAAAGCTGGTAAAGATTTAAGGAAGTGGGTAATTTTTGTTTGAATATAGTACTTAAAGCATTTTTAGGAAGTTAAAGCTAGCCAAATTATCTGTATGCAATTTAATTTTAAAGCAAATACATGAATATACATTATTGACATTGCTTGGGTAACCCGAAAAGCAAAAGAATCCAAACAAAACATAACTTGGCATGGAAAAAGGATGGAGTTTTCTAGTTCCACTAAATCACCATTTTCTGAATGTGAGTTTACATCTATTAAATGGGGATACATGTAATAAACTTGCTACACAAATATAATTTTATATTGTTTATTTTAAAAATAAATTTTCAGATAATTCCAGTGAAAAAAGCAGTTGAAACTGACAAATGGAAATTTCTAGAGCAAAGAGTGGTTACAGTGTTTTGCTCCCCAAAGTGAAATTGAATAACTACTCCCCTTGCACTTGCGTCCTTAGGCTGCTTCTTCATTCCTGTTTCTCCAGTAATGGTTGGCCAATGCATTACTACCCACTGTGGCAATGCCACTAATGATGTTGCTGCAATTGCTGCTGCAATGGCATCAAAAGACTTCTTCAGGCTATTAGGCCAGATGTAAAAGCGAGACAAGTTCAATCTGGACCCCTGAAGAGCCACTCTCCAAAGTCTTGTCAGCTGTAATCTCTCTGAAAGCTCCTGGTCATCAGGTCTAGCCTACAGCAAACAGAAAATCCCAATAGGTAGTCTGTTAAAAGAGAATAGAAAAATCAGTGGAATTAGATGATTTTATGGCAATTCAATCAATGAATGGGACAATTTTTCCATTTTTACCTATTTTTTAAACATTTTATTTGACTAGTGTATAGGCATAACTTCTGAAAATTATTTGAAAAGTTCATGCTTATATGCTTTGCACTTAATTTTTTGTACTATGCTTGTAAATTACTGTCTTTGAACAGCACAGGACTTCTAAAGACAAGGGAAATAAATCTGAACTGATGAAATCAATTCTGTAATGCACAATTTAGTGCAAATTAATATAAATTCCATTTGTTTTCAGGTTTCCCATAATAATAAGAAAAAACTCTTACTTTGTTATTCTATTATAAAATCTATTGCCTGGTGTTTTGACATATACTTGCCTTAAAATGTTAGATTATGTACTAATACATATAATACTCAACTAAGAATAATATGAAAATCTGAAGTTTTCAATTCTTCCATAAGCAGTATTTTCAAAAAGAATGAGAAAATATTTATAATCATTAGATTCATTAATGTTGATTTAGAATAATTTAACTATACTTTTCATAATAAATTATTATATAATTTTTTCAAAGATACCAGAATAGTCTTTTATTTTTTAATTGAAATATATTAATTTACAATGTTGTGTTAGTTTCTACTGTACAGCATAGTGATTCAATTATACATATACATATATATTCCTTTTCTTATTCTTTTTCATTATAGACTATTACAAAGTATTAAATATAGTTCTCTACGCTTTACAGCAAGCTCTTGTGGTTTAGCTACTTTATATGTAGAAGTATCTGCAAATCCTAAACTCCCAATTTATCCCTCTCCATCCCCTTTCCCCGCTGGTAACAGTAAGTTTGTTTTCTATGTCTGTGAGTCTGTCTCTGTTTTGTAAATAAGTTCATTTGTTTCCTTTTTTTTTAAGATTCCATATACAAATGATATTATATGGCATTTTTCTTTTTCTTTCTGTCTTGCTTCACTTAGTATGGCAATCTCCAGGTCTACCTTTTATTAAACATTAGAATAGAATTACCAAGTCTTACCTTTGGTTAAAAAATATAAATCACTTGATGTTGTTTTGTACTTTTTCACTGACAACTACGATAAGTCTCAATTCTAAATTGAATAACAAGGTATTGTCAAACAACTAGTTTCTGCTCATTTAAGTTCTATGAAAATAATAGAAAAACTAAAGCTCATAAAATTTTTAGTTTTTTTTTCCTTCTTGAGTTATAAAATAATCTGTGGTAATACCCATACTTATTATTGGTATCAATAAGAAATAAGCAAAAGATGGTTTCTAAGTAACATGAAACAAACTGGCCTTAATGTTTCTTTTATTAAAATTTGAAGACAGAAACAAATACAAGATTATCTCTTTTATGCTTATAGAGATGATGATTATATATCACTATATTTAACCTGAAATATAGTCAATATTTTAAAATATTAATATTTAAGTAAATTCTATGTTTCATATTCAATGCTTTGAATTTTGTGATTGTATATATGCAGAATATGAATATGACCTCATCACAGACTCAGAACATTTTGTTTAAAGAGAACATTTATAATTTTAATGATTGATTGGATAATGAAGAAGGTATTTAGAATTGTTATATAAAGTATTCCTTCCCAGAAACATAAACTTTTCCCAATATGGCTATGTCATTTATAAAATAGAATTAAAATATGATCTGAAGACATGTTTTATTTGGTTCTTCTGTGCACGTATTGATACTGTCTCAGCTAAACTTGTCATAGTTTTGATTTGTATAGCAGACAAGATATCTGGAATAACCATACTGAAAGAAATAATTTCTTAAATCCTATACCGAAAAGTCTAAGCATGAATAAAAAAGTATAGATAATTTGGATATCATTAAATTTTTTTAAAACTTCTGTTTGGTATGAAAGAAAGAGAAAAAATTTTATGTATGTAAAGCTTATCCATAAAAGGATTCATTTAACAATTTACATAGGACTGTAAAAGGACTATAAAGGGAATTCCTACAAGTCAATAAGTAAAAGGTAGGTAATTCAATCATTTTTAAATAAACAAAGCCTTGAACAATCACTTCAAAATAGAGGATATCTAAACAGTCTATAATCACATGAAATGTTGCTCAATTATTTAGTTATGGGGAAATGTAAATATAAAATGACATTGAGATAATACTGCAGATCCAACAAAATCACTTAAAAAGAATTAAATAAAAGCTAGGTATTAACAAATCAGTGGAACATCTAGAACTCGCATATAAATAGAGGATTACAAATTCCTACCACCATGTTGAAAATCAATTTGGCAGAATTTATTAAAACTGGGATTCACATACCCCATGGTTCACTAAATAGTAGATTATTCACTATATGCCCAAAAGAAATAAGTGTCTGTGCAACATTTGGGTCAATAATACTCATACTGATTTGGTTCAGAGTGAAAAACTGGAAGCATTCCAATTATCCATCAATGATAAAAGAATAATCTGATGTATATTTATAAAATATAATACCATAGTCCAGTAAAAACAATGAATTATTATAATAGACCATAACATGGATAATAATAGACAAAATGTTAAACAAAAGAAGTCAGGCATTAAAAAATATATTCTACATCTTTCCATTTAAATGAAGGTCAAAAAAAGGCAGACTCAGTATTTGTTGGTAGAAGTCAGAATACTGATAACCTTTGATGATATATTCAAACAAGAAGGAGGCTTCTAAAATGCTAGCAGTGTTTCATACCTATATCTGTGTGATAGTTATACAGGTGTACACATTTGTAAAAATACATCAAATTACACACTTAATAATTGTACATATTACTCCATATAGGTTACTCTTCAGTAAAAGTTAATGTAAAATTAGAAAACAAAACAACCTAATTAGGGAAACAGCAGATCAACCCCCAACAGAACTAATACAAGGAGACTGTAAAATTTGGGCTTGCCATACACGGATTATAAAATATGGGTGTTTCATGTGGGTAAGGAAAAATATGAGTGATGATGTAGAAGCAGATTGATAGTGAGACTCGGTGAGTCAACATGCAAGCACATACCCTAGAGTACTGTTGCATTTTAGTCTAACTGAGGAGACACAAATAAAAATGTAAATAGCAGCAATATTGTAATAGTAAACAAATAAACTTGGAATAATCAAAATGCCTATATATATTTGTTTATTTAATATGTACAGTTAAGAACTAGTATGACTATAATATAGACACAGATATTAATGGGGATAAATCTGATTAACATAATAGTGAAAAAAAAAGTTCCAAAGAGTCCATATCATATAGTTCAATTTATAGTAAGTTAAAAATCCAAAACTAAAAATATTGTTTAGGATACATTCATATATATATGAATTCATATATATACGCAGTAATTTAATAAACAAAAATATTGTTTAGGATACATTCATATATATATGAATTCATATATATACGCAGTAATTTAATAAACAAATTAAAACACAAAATTCTGGATGATGAGGATCTGGGAGGGGCACAATGTGTACTTCAAAGTTTTGATAGAAGAATTATTTCCCTAAAGCTTTGCTGTGAGTGCTCAAATCTTCATATTAGCATTATTATTTATGCTTTTCACATAGCTTATAAATGTTTCTCTATGTGTATTAAAAATTTATTTACACTTCAATTTAAATCAAAGGAATGATAATCTCACAATTCAGGATAATATTTACTTGATTTTTTGTTGTTGTTTGGGAGCGGAAATAATTTGTTTTGTTTTTTTACACAGAGTTACTAGGGATTGAGCACAGGACCTCATGCATGCTAAGCAGGCATTCTACCACTGAGCTATACCCTCCCCCCAAGATAATATTTACTTGAGATGAGGAACCGAGAGAGGAAGGCAATGCCAATGGAGAATAGCACACTGGAGGCTTTAAATGGTTTGATAATTTAGTTCTTAACTAAGTGGAGACACAAAGGTGTTTTTAAATTGTTATCATGTGTGTTTCATATATCTCTGCATATTTGTTTTATATATTTGATATATACTTCTGCATATATATACTTTGGAACATTTTAAAACTAAGTTGTTGCCAACACTTAAAATCAGAAAAAATAATAAATATCTATGTTTTGTGTTTCTCTGAAAGAATAAGAGGTCTGTGCAAAACATTACAAATAATGGCTATTGTTAGCTCAAAGGAGCCAAGGGTATCTGCTTAAGATTAATGCATTTTCCCTTTTTTTCCATAGTAGTTGCCAGATCACTTCATTTATAAATTTTATTACATTCACTCCCATTTGTGTTGAAATCTGTAATGGCGATTAACAAATTTTAAAATGTCCTAATCATCTGAATGAGCAAATATGTATTATAATATCAGAACAACTAAAAAAGAAAATGCAGCTTCATTTCCAGGATTAAATTTACAACAAACTTCTCAGATAATTTTTTTTTAGTTGGAAAATATATTTTTTTTTCACTCACTAATACTGAAGGTGTCACAAAATGGCCTCCCTGATGCTAAGACAGCTTATAGAGTTCGCTATGATCTATTAACTTGTTTTCCAGAGTTCTTTCTAACCGACTAACCTATTTTACTCCTTGCTACTGCTGTGGTTTAACTTGGCTTGAACTGTTACATGTGGAGCAACCCTAACCCTATGATTTACACCGTACCCTAAATAACTCGTATCCAAAACCCAGAAGGCATTTTTCAGAAAGAAGGTCACAAAATGGTAACATTGAAGGAACTGCCAGATCCTCCAAGAGCCCCCACGACAGGGATCAGACCTGATAATACCAAGACCTCGGGCAGTGACCTACTTAACAGGCCACCAGAAGTTCCCACGACACAAGATAAACTTTATAAAAGACTCTATTGTTCGTTATCACTGATATGCTCCATCCCTTTTGCCTGTGTAATCACCAAGCCCCAACCCCAGGATGGAGTCACATTTTCCAAGCCTCCTATGACTGCCCTTTGCCAGGCAAAGCAATGAAGCGGCTTTTCTTTGCCCCCAAAAACTCTGCCTCCAAGTTTGAATTTGCTTTTTGGGGTGCAGAGGCTGATTTATCGGCAACAATACTGCTGTTATTATGTATGTTTTCTGTAAATAGGAGAATAAAGTAATTTTTCTGATAGGTAGCACCCAACAGTGGAAGGCATGAAACAACTGTAATTGTGGATTTACAACTAAACTTGGAGGACTATACAGAAATTCAGCAAGGACATAAAGGATATGAATAATGGAGTCAATAATAAGATCTAATTGACATATATAACACTTCACTCAAAAATTATGAATATTTATATTCACTTAAAAAGCAAAAAAACTTTTTTTTGTTCTACTGCCCATAGAACATTTCACCCAGGGATACCAAAGCCAGGGCCATAAAACAAACCTCAATATAACTAAAAGGACTGGAATCATATAGAGTGTATTCTTTAATCATAATGGAATAAAACTGGGAACCGATTATAGAATGACATTAGGAAAATCTCTAAATAAGTGGAAATAAAACAGCTTATTTCTAAATAGCCCATAGGTCAAGTAGGAAGTCTCAAAGGAAATAAAAAATACATAGAATTAAGTAACAGTGGAAGCACAACATAGTAAAAGTTTGGGGATGCAGCTAAAGCAGTGCTGATAGGGAAATCTGTGGTATGAGATTCTTACATTAGAAAAGTAGAAAGGTCTAAAATCCATAATCTAAGTTTCTCCCTCATAAACTAGAAAACAAGAACAAAATAAACCCAAAGCAAGCAAACGAGAGGAAAGTATAAAGAGAGTATAAAGATCAATGAAATTGAAAAGTATAAAAATAGAGAAAAATCAATGAAATATTAAGCTGGTTCTTTGAAAAACATAAATAATACTGGTAAATTTGTAGCTAGGGTCATAAAAATAAAGAAAAGAGAAATCAATATTAGGAATGAAACAGATATATTGCTAACAAACCCTGGAACCACTAAAAAGGATAGTAGGAGAATCCTGCAACTGACTTAATACAGTTTATAAAAAATCCAAAAACAATAAAATATTTAAGTATATACATAATAAAATACGACTGATTCTGATGCTGAAAATTGCAACTTCTGCATGAAGGAAGTCAAAGAATACTCAAGTAGTGGAGAAACATCATATTCATGGATTGGAAGATTCAATATGGTAAAGATGGCCAATTCTCTCCAATTTGATCTAAGTTTTTAATATATAACTTCTATCAAAATAGAAGCAAAGCATTCTGTAGACATAAACTGATTTAAAAATTTGCAATAGCTAAAACAATCTTGACAAAGAAGAATTGGGAGGAATTATTCCACACAACATTAAAATTCTACTATATCTAGAGTGATCAAGGAATGTGATTTTAGAGGAGAAACAGACATAGAACAATGAAACAGAAAAGAGGACCCAGAAACAGACCCACACAAATATGTTCAACTGATTTTTTACAAGTGTACAACCATCTCAATGGAGAGAAGACAGTCTTTCCAATAAATTGTACTAGAGCAATTATACATCCAAAGGCAAAATGAATCTTAACTCAAACCTCCTGTCTTGTGAAAAATTTACTTAAAATAGATCATGGACTTAAAATATAAGACTATAACATTTCTAGGAAATAAAAACAAAATCATGGGATAATGGCTAAGAAGTTCTTATACTCCAAAAACAACTGACCATACAAAGAAAAAACTGTTACATTAACCCTAAGCAAAACTAAAAAATTTTGTTCTTCAAAAACTCACCTAAAAAGAATGAAAAAAATAAGCTATAGGCTAGGTGAAAATATTTGCAAACTGCATAGCCAACAATTGACTAGTATTCAGAATATAAAGAACTCTAAAAAGCAACAGAAGAAAGCAATCTGGTTAGAAGATGGACAAAATAAGTGAATAGACACTTCACCAAGGAGGATGTATAAGTAGCACATAAGCAATGAAAATATGTTTAGCATTATTGGCCATTAGAGAAATGCAAATTAAAACCACAATGTGATATCATTACACACCTACCAAAAATGGCTAAAATTCTTTGTTAAAGTGTCAATACCAAGTAGTAGAAAGATCACAGAGAAACTAGATGACTCATGCAGGGCAGTAGTAATGTAGAAACAGTACAACCACTCTGGAATACAGCTTGGCAGTGTTTTTGTAAAAACTAAGTGTATAACTAACATACAACCAACAGTTGTACTTTTGGGTATGGATCAATAGAAAAATAAAAACTTACGTTCAAAACAACAGGACGAGAGTATTTATGCCAGCCTTGTGAGTAATAGACAAAAACTGGAATAAGCCCAGAAGTCCTTCAACTGGTGAATGGTTAAGTGCGCCTAGTTACATATGTTAAATCCATAGCATGGGATGCTAGTCAGCAACAAAAGGAACAAGCTGTTGAGAACACACAAAATTTTGGATAAATCTGCAGGAAATTATGCTGAGAAAAAAAAAAAAAAAAAAAAAAAAAAAAAAAAAAAAAAAAAAACCTCAACCTCTGAAGCTTACACACTATATGATACCATTTATATAATATTTTTGGAATAAAAATTTGGAAGTACGTGATAGAGATGAGAGGACAAAGAAGAGGGAGGTGGGGTGGTTATAAAGGTTTCGAAAATGATTCTTGCGTTGGAACTGTTTAGGATCTTGGCTGTGGTGGTGGACACAGGAAACTGCACAGATGATAAATTGATATAGAACTTCATGTGTGCACACACAAACAGGTAAAACTAGGCAAACCCGAATAAAATTGGTGGATTGTATCAATGTCAATATCCTGGTTATGATAATTACACAATAGTTTCACAAAATTTGACGCTGGGGAAAAACAGAGCAAAGTGTACAAAGGAGCTCTCTTTGTGTTGCTTCTTACAACTGCATGTGTATCCAAATTTATCTCTTTTTTAAAAAGCTGATTCAGTGCATTGTTTTTATCTAGAGTGGTGAACATCCCTTTTCTGTAACATGAACTTCCTTGTATGATTGCTAAGTAGAAAAGCAGGAAAATGCGGTAGTCATATTGTTTCATTCACAATCTTTCCTAAGCAAGAAAAGTTTTAAAAGGTGGGGTTAAATTTTCCAACAGGAAAAGGCAAGGGTGCTTTGTGAAGCCATAACTCTTGGGCTGTACTTCACAAAAAATTAAAAATGGCTCTGGAGTTTCTTCCACAGAGAGTTCTACTCTCAACCTTGAGCATCTCTTGGCTGCCCAAAGGATGGCACAGCCCACTGTGCTGACCTGAGTGGCAGTTCCACTGACACAGGACTCCACTTTTGCTCCATCGTCACAGCCTCTGAGTAACCTTAGCTGTAAGTAAATTGCTGTCAGGACATCTAAATTGTTGCTATTATGCCTATTAATATCACAGGGGCAACCTCTATCCAGGCTGAGCTGCCTAAGTGGTCCAAATTATCTCCCCCAAGGACCAATTACTGTTTAACTTACAGCTTTGGTACAGACTTGCATGTATTCTGAGTTGTCTTCCCTCCAACTTGTTTTCTCATAAATAGGATGATCTGGAGTCCAGAATGGCCCCTGAGAGTCCTGGCTTAATTTTGTCTGTGGCATACTTATGAATAGCATCTTCTTTCATTCTCAAAGGTGCCCTAGTTGACAAATTATATGGTTGCCATATTCATAGCCATGTATTTTTAACATAATTTTACAGAATGTAACATTTTCAGGAATACATATATTAATTTATAGCAGGAAAGCTCATAACTAAGGAAGTGTACTTGCCTGGATGTACATGTGTAGGATGGTAATTCTCCACCTGAAAAATGGATGTTTCATTTGTTTATTGTTAGATTGGTTTGCAAAATTAAGGACTAGAAAGGAGAATAGAATTTTCCTTACTCTAATACCAAGTGATGTTAGACAATGACACAAAAAGAACCACTTTTACAATTCATTATTCAAGTGTGTTATGCGGAAACTATCAAAATTTTGATAATGTGAATTAAAAACTGTAACAATTATTTCTCTATCTAATAAATGCTTAATATACAACTCCTCATGTACGAGGCATGAGGTACAATTGCCAATTGTGTAATCTCATTTAGGAGTCAGTTTACTAGCTGGCTGCCTGTTTTGTAAGTAAATTTTACTGGAACACAGCCATACTTACACGTTGTGTTATCCATGGCTTCTTTCTCACTATAGTAGCACGGTAGTTACAACAGAGTTTATATATTACCTGCAAAGCCTAAAATATATGTCTGACTGTAGAGAAAAAGATTGCGGACTCTAGACCTAAATTACGCTAAAACTATGTAAAAGTGAAACGCTCCTGTTCTATCATTTTATTTTCTCAAGGCTGTAAAGAAAAGGTGCTAGAAGCATGGGATTCTTTTATTTCCCCCCCAATTTTATTGTGAAGTAACTGGCATACATCACTGTGCAAGTTTAAAGCACACAGCATGATAGTTTGATTTGCATATATTATAAAATTATTACCACAATAAGTCCAGCTGACATCCATCTTCTCATACAGATACAATTTTTTAAAAAGAGAAAAAGAAAAAAAATCTCCTTGTGATAAGAACTCATAGGATTTACCCTTTTAATAATTTTTCTATATATCATATAGCAGTGTTATCTATAGTTATCACAGTATATGTATATTCCTAATACTTATTCATCTTATAATTGAAAGTTTGTAGCTTCTGACCACCTTTGTTCAATTTCCTTTCCCTCCACTCTCCACTTCCAGTAACCACTAGTCTGACCTCCTTTTCTATGAGTTTTTGTTTGTTTTTTTAGATTTCACATTAAGTGAGATAATACAGTATTTGTTCTTCCCTATCTGATTTATTGTACTTCACATATTTCAAGGTCCATCTGTGTTAGATTTTCTCATTTTTTATGGCTGAATAATATTTATATATATATATGTATATATATCTCATAAATTCTTTATCCATCTATGGACACCTGGGTTGTTTCCACGTCTTGGCTACTGTAAATAATGCTGCTATGAACATGGGGTGCAGAAAGTTAGTGCTTTCATTTCCTTTGAATACATTCCCAGAAAGGGAATTGCCTTATCATGTGGT
The DNA here is from genome assembly GCF_048773025.1 of Camelus bactrianus. Taxonomy (NCBI): domain Eukaryota; kingdom Metazoa; phylum Chordata; class Mammalia; order Artiodactyla; family Camelidae; genus Camelus; species Camelus bactrianus. Next base: position 41,681,825 of record NC_133540.1, read on the forward strand.
AGTTCTATTTTTAATTTTTTGAGGAACCTCCATACTTTTCTCCATAGTGGCTGTACCGATTTATAAACCCACTAATAGTACACAATGTTTCTCTTTTCTCCATATCCATGACAGCATTTTTTCTCTCTTACCTTTTCGATGATTGCAGTTCTAAGGTGTGAGGTGATACCTCATTGTGGTTTTAATTTGTATTTGCCTAATGACTAGTGATGTTGAGTATCTTTTTAGTGTACCTGTTGGTCCTTTCTATACCTTCTCTGGAGAAATGTCTATTCAAGTCCTTTTCCCATTTTTTAAATTGGGTTTTATTTGTTTACTTGTTTGTTTGCTATTGTGTTGTATGAATTTTTAAATATATTTTGGATATTAACCTATTATTAGATATATGGTTTGTAAATATTTTTGCCATTTCATAGGTTGTCTTTTCATTTTGTTGATGGTTTCTTTTGCAGTGCAGAATCTCTTTTAGTTTAATATAGTCCCATTTGTTTATTTTTTATTTTTTGCTTGTGTTTTAGGTGTCATATCCAAAAAGTCACTATCAAAGCTCATGTCAAGAAGTTTTATTCCTGTTTTCTACTAGAAGTTTTATGGTTTCAGGTTTTACGTTTAAGTCTTAATGCATCTGAAGTTAACTTTTGTGAGTGGTGTAAGATATTGGTCCAGTTTTATTCTTCTACATGTGAATATCCAATTATCCCAGCACCATTTAATGAAAAGACTGTCTAATCTCCACTGAGTATTCTTGGATCCCATGTCAAATATTAGTTGACTGTTTAGGTTTGAGTACAAATCCATCCAGGTAATATATACATCCAGGTAATCTGTTGTAAATTAAGAATATCATAAGTCAAAAGTGCATTTAACACACCTAACCCACTGCACAACATAGTTTAGCCTGGCCTGCCTAGATGTGCTCATATCACTTACATTAGCCGACAGTTGGGCAAATTCATCTAACACAAAGCCTATTTTATAGTTAAAGTATTGACATCTCATGTGATTTATCAAATACTGTACTGAAAGTGAAAAACAGAATGATAGTGTGGGCTCAGAATGGTTATAAGTGTATTAGTTCTTTCCCCTTGTGATCCCACGGCTGACTGGGAGCTGTGGCTCGCCGCCCCTGCCCAGCATCCTGAGAAAGCATCTACCTCATATTGCTAGCCTAAGAAAGATCGAAATTCAAAACTCGAAGTTTGCTTCTACTGAATACGTATCACTTTTGCACTATCCATTATGAAGTAAAAAAAAAAACTTAAGCTGAATCATTGTAAGTCAGGGACTGTCTGTATATGACATTATATATTATACATATTATATAACATATTATATAACAATATGTATAATATAATAGAGATAAACATGGTCTTACATTTCTGTGACATTTCAGAGGAAAATCCTTGTCCTAAGTCTGGTGCCACAGAATCAGATCCCAAGATGAGGATTTACTAGGAAGTTTGGTGGAAGAGTAAGGGTGAGAGTTAGGAACTTTAGAAGAAAGAGGACACATCCCAGTTTCTATCTTCCCTTTTCCACTCCAGGGAAGCTCCAGAGTGTAAATCATGACTGAGTGTGTCCCAGCTCTAGAAAGAGAGCTAGCTGAGTGTTGATTCCCCCTAACCATCAGTTATTGGCTAAGTCCTTGCTCCTTCGCTTCACCCCAGGGTTGAAAACTCCTAGGCACTTCTCCCTGAAAAGCAAGCTAACCAACCTGGCATAGTCATCTGAAGAGAATCCTATATGAGATGGCTGTGAAGCAAACACACAGATGCCACAGAAACATCAAAAGGATCAGTGGGAATCTGGGAAGAACACCAATGTATCCTCTGCAATTCTATGTACGAAAATATTTACATCTCCACAGAGCCATAATCTGTAAACTTATTTTTTAAAAAGATAGGCTATCTAATGAAAAGAGAGCAGGTTGGGATGGCAGCAGAGATAAAAGTTTGTATAAAATGTTCACAAGATTTAGAAAGAGCCAAAACAGTTGATATTGCATATAATCTAATCAGTGAAGTACAGGGAAAACTCAAAGATCTATTCCTCAATTTAGAATAAAGCAAAGAGATAGAATTGATCAGACAGAGATGATAATCACAGTGTAATATAATCTTTGACTCAAGTGAGCACTTCTTAGCTCAAAAGACATAAATATTCTATCAAGAAAAATTAAATCTATATCTGTCTACATGAAAACATTTTGAGTGCTTGTAATGCAGACATAAAATTAAAAGGCAAGTAGCAAATCAGGATACTCTGCAAATTTTATGATAAGGAAAAGAAACTAAATCTGAAAATATATAAATATATAGTCTTTTTAAGTAAGAACAAGGCAAAATTAATTTCCATAGAAAAATGGGCAACTAAGCAACTAATGTAACCAGTCTCTCTCTTCTCTCTCTCTCATTCACACACACCCCCCAAAAATACAAACGAATTCAACAATAGCCACTAATTTTGTCTGTCAAATGGTCAGTGTATCTTAATAATAGCCAAGTCTGTGTTGCTCTAATATCATCGTCCATTGAACTGAAGTGACTGTTCACTAGGAATCATCAAAATACAAGGATTAAGTAAAGGCTTTAAAAGCTTGCAAAATAAATAGTGACTACTAAACCATCTCTCCATATGGAGAAATGAATAAATTTAGAGTTCAACTTCTCCTTATCTCAAATTAAATTTATTTTCAGATAAAACTAGTGACTGCAAATTTTAAAAAGGAATGCAATCTGGAAGTTACTGCAAAGGTTTTGACAGACATTATAACCTTAAAATCAAATTCAAGAAACACGAAGTATAAAGAAATCCATTTGACCAGATATTTATGTATCTGTAAATAAAGGTAATGCCATGTACTCAGTGACATTGTTACATGGTTCACAATGTGAACTGAGAGATGAAGGCTTTGTAGAAGAGTGGGAGGGAGAACAGGCCACGCCATTAGCGTTCAGGTCTGTCACTTACTAGCTCTTCGACTTTGGGCACATTGCTCAACAGTCAAAACCCCTGCTCACCATCTTCCCTTGTACTTCTGGGTGTCCTCCGGCCACTGTTAACACTGGCCTCTCAGTAACCGCTACTGTAGGCCCTCACTTACACTACAGGGGTCTGTGTTGGTCATCATAGATCTTAATTCTGTAATCTGATACTTTCATTTTATTAGTTTATGTTTAAAATTTGACTTACTGAATACAAAAATGCACGCTAATTAAGTTTTTTTCATACAAGCCTTGGTCTTGTTTATATTTCTGTATTCATATGTAATATGCTATATATAGCCTTGCATTTACTTGTAAATATATAGTATTACAAGAACATTTTATATTCTAGTTTTCTCAACTTTCTATTGAGAAATAATTTCATATACACTAGTTAAACACAAACACCATTATAGTCACTGTACAAATGAAAAAACATTATTAACATCACACATATTTTATAAGCTAACATCAGACATTAAGCTTTTCTTTGATTTTTATTTTGTAAAATTGTTTCAGAAGAGAAGAGATGGAATATATGTGTATGTAATACAAAGATAGGTATAGTATATGTATATATTCAATATAGATTGATATAGACATAGATATCCATATCTACTAATATATAGATATAAACATAGATATGATGTTTACATCTAACGATATATTTCATTGAACTAAGTATTTTTTCATTTTTAATTAATGACTTTGCTTTAAAAATATCAATTACGATACCTTAGCACCACATCCACCTTAATAGTGACTATAATGATAGTGACTTAATAGTGACTATAAAAACTTAATAGTGACTGTATAATAATTCATGTAACTATAAATAATTATAGTGAATATGATAAATAGTGACTTATCAAAGAATTGTTGAATGGAGTTATATCTATTACTTATAATTTTAAAAAGTCAAAGTGTTTCTGTACTATTAGCCACCAGATATTTACATTGCATATATTTGGTTTTAAGATGGTTGAATATGGCAGATGGATGGTTTGTTAAACTGATATTTTTCATCATATAGGCATGCCTTGTGAAGTTGAGAATGGATTTGATTTTCACCATCTGCACAAAGATTTTTTTTTTGCATATTTAGCGTAGTGTGACATCTAATTTGGTTACTACAGTCGCTCTCCATCTTTCTAAATTCAAAGAATTATGATTTATTTGAAACTTTCTATGCTATACAGCACCATTCACTCTTTGCAAAGTAGCCTTGAGTATGAAAGATTGAAATTGTTTTCCACTTTGCATGGCAGTTATCTGTGTTTTGCATTTGTTCAAAAGTTTTAAGACAAGATAAAAGTGAAAAAACAAAAAGTCAGCATGGAATTATTTGTGTACTTAAGAATAATGATACTGGACAAAAGAGGAACATCCTTCCAAAGTATCCTTTGGAATACTTTCTCAATATTATATTCCCCCAAAATACATTAGAAAATTAACTGTAATGTTTAAGTCTGCTTTTTTAATTCCAGTTAGGCCTTGAAAGAAAAACACACATCCATGGTCTAAAGAGTCAGTATTGCAATTTTTGTGGTATGATGGGCACTACTAGTCTGAAAAACATAGTATGGAAAAAATAAAATTGTGTGGAGAATGTTAGAAGTCCATTTGTATCGTCATCCAGGAAGGTAAAGACATTAAAGACGTCAGTGTTTCAACATACCCAAAGTGATTTGATTAGAATATTTTTAAACTACATTTATGTGATTCTCTGCTCAGTGGGGAATTATGTTAATGGGGGAAAAGATGTATTGGGGTAAAGAAAACACTGTATCATAATTCTGTTCATTTAGTGATTTGTTCACATGGTCAAATTAACATTGGTCTTCCTGTTTAACTCAGTCTCCATGAGAAATGGGATGATCTTTACTTTGTTCATTATTTTTCTCTTTGGATCTTAAAACAACATCTAGCACACAATGGACATTATTTGTAGAATTTAAAAAATACACAAATTGAGACACATTTCATGCATCAAATTTTCACCTGATGTCAATAGAATTTTACATTTCTTTTGATTCTGTTTGGTATTGGAAACTTTTAATTTTGAATGGTTAAGCAAAACAAAGAAAACAATGTATTTCTATGACACTAAAATAACTTCTGGATGTGAATTTTGATTAAAATTTCCTGATTTGTGTCTACAAAAAAGGGAAAACATACTATTTAGATAAATCCAAATAGTTTGCATTGATGAGATTTTGATAGAATTCACTACTAGTTTGTAATATTAGTATCATAAGAATGATTTGTTATTTCTTTCTTATGTTATATTTATACATACATTTTACAAACTCTTTAATAGTTGAAAAACATAATTCAGTCCATAACTAGACAATAGTAACACATGGCTAAGGGAAAGAAACCTTTGGCTTATTGTTTCCCAATATTTGTATTTTTTAATTAAACCAGATGGTTGGAGGGAACCCGTGCTAGTGGTATATTTGGCAAAAGTCCAAGTAACCTGGTATACATCTCTGAGCACCGTTCTCACCGCCAACCTTTCTTCTTTTGATCCTGGCCAGGGTAGCTCAAGACTTCATGAGGTTGAGGAAGCAGTATTGATTTTCCTTTTAAACTAATCTCGCCTGAGTCGGCCACTCCTTCCCTTGCTCTGAATGGAGGGGCCCTGGAGGAAACCAGCTGCAGCACTTGCGAGGTAGAATTGATTCTTTGGTCTTGACTTGAGCTGAATTCCAAACACTGAAGATAAAAAGAGAAAATCGCAGTGTAGCTAGGCCATCCTTTCAAGGCACATACACATTCAAGAGTCTCCAAAAGAATGTTCTTGGGAAACAGGGCATTGGCTTGTTAGAGCAAGTGAAGGAGATTCTTATTGTAAGACCTGGTAAACTTGTCAGCTACGTTTCCTTATAACAGAGCACTTGTGGTTTAACCAGGCTGTAAAGCTACTTTTTGTGTTAAAATTATAAACAGGAGGTATTATATATATGATATATGATACATATATGTGTAAACATACATGCTATAGAATAAATACATGAAGATTTTCCTGTCTCTGTGTTTTATATAAAATTTAAAACAACACTGGTATAAAATACCCTAGTTTTTAAAATTCAGATAAATTAATGTGAATTAAATCTATTAATTTCTATGTTGATGCTAGCATTTTATGAAAGCAGTACCATCTGTTATGTTCGTATGAGATATATTATAAAAATTTTTTATGAATATAAAATTTATTGACATACGTAGATCTATATTAATGTTATCTTTTACTATCCACGTCTCTTGACTTTTATTTACCTTAAAAAAAAAAGGCTAGAATATTAAGAAACAAAATTCTGAAATCAGCTTCATCAGAGCTTAAATATGATCTTCTCTAGTCTATTTTGGGGAAGTTACTTAGTTGTCATTGCCCCAGTGTTTTCTTCCCCCCAAAATAATTATCACTCTGACTACTTTTCCTTTTGACACCTCCAAGAGAATCATAATAAATAGTATAAACTGTTTTCTCTATTATAACATCCCTGACCACTCACAATATTATGACAAAATGTACAAATTTTACTTTACAGAGAAATAAAATACTTTAACTCATTTAGAATGAACTGATGTTTGAATCTCATACAATTGCATAGAAGGATTAGTGAAACACAACGTGAGTAGTAGATACATTCAAACTGTATACCAATATTTTATGTATCAGTGACAGGTGCAATGTTACTTTTTAATGGAGTAAAAATGTTTTTTTGAGAATTTGTCCGGGGTTCTGAGCCGCCAAACGTGTTCAAGGAGCATGTCTCAGAGCAGCGTCTTTTCTTTTTAGGCACATTTTCATTTTAAGCAGTTCTTAAGTCAAGCATCTCTGGGAAATATTCACTTGAAAAATTAATGAAATCTCATACAGGAAACAATGACTTTCAAATAACCTTTCACTTTTTAAAAACAAGTGATAAAGCATTAAAATATTAAAAATGCAATAATCTATGGCTTTTATAAACATTGTGGCTCCTATTGATTTGCTTTATCTGTTTTCAAAATCTGTACATTAAATTGCTGAGCAGGTACTCATGAATGAATACTTACATGACATATTTCAGTTTTCTGTTGAAATATTTTAATCCTGCTGACTATTTCAAATAGATATTCAGAAGAAAGGTAAAATCATCTCTTAGAGGTTAAAAAAATCTATTATTTAAAATGTAGAACATTAAAAATAGACTATGTGATAAGAACTTACAAATAGTCTTATAAAAGGATAAAAAGTGAAGTTAAATTAATGTCAAACCAAATAAAAAGCTTAACTATTTTTAACTGTATGTTTTAAGTTGTATTCTAAGATTTCAGAAACAGGAATGGCAGTAAAACTGATAAAATTTTGACTAATGCTTTATAAAAATATAGGCAAATTATCACTCAGAAATAGTAATTCAATATATTTATCATGAATTCAGTCATCTCTTTGGCAATCTTGCACTTACTAATTTTTTCTAAAGTTCATTATCACAAAAATAAGACATGATAACACTGTGTTCAGAATGGAAGTTCTATTTTTTTTCTTTAATATGGCTTAAAGCATTTGGAGAGAAATTACTTCATCATGTTATATTAACTCAGTTTTGATTGTTTGCTGTTGGATATGAGTTCTGACAATAACTGATCTTTCTTAATTAGTGATATATTTGTAAAATTTTTGCCCTTTTTGATTTTTCTTATTGTGATTAAAAAGTTCGAAAAGAAAATGTTATATGTGCCTAGGCTGATACCATTTTAAACTAGAAGTCCTATTAAAGGAGGAACAGTAGGGGAGAAATAAAATTAGAGCAGTGTCTCAAAATGATCACTCTGCCTTTCAACCAAATAAATAATTCATTTTATAGATTAAATTAAAGATTGAAAACTATTAAAAAGAAGGAAAGAAATAAAAAAAATAAGGAAAGTCAAAACCAATGGAAGAATATTGATACATCCCATTGTACATTTCATGATGTAAGAATAAAAACAACTTTATATAACAAAACACCAGAAATATGAAAAGACATTTTGATAAATATTTACTACAACCATGATTAAAATAGATAATGCTTACTAAATAAATAAACCTTGATAAGGCACATAGAAAACACAACCAAATAAAATGCAAAGTATTGTATTTGAATGGATAATTGTTGAATATTTGGAAAAGGGTTTAGCTATTAGAGTGTTAATTGCAATTTGTAACAATATCTCTTTGTTGTTGTTTTGCTTATCATTTTGACTTTTTAAGTTTTTTCCACTAATCATTGATTTGTCTTGCCTCATTCAAATGCCACACTGTCTTGATTAATATAAACTTATACACCTTCAAATCAAGTATAAATCCTTGATTGTTTTCTTTCTTTTTTTCTTTCAAGATTTGATCATCCATCTTTATGAATTGGAGTTACCAGGAGTGGAACTGCTGGATCATATGGTAAGTCTATTTTTAGTTTTTTAAGGAATCTCCATAGTATTTCCCATAGTGGCTGCACCAAATTACATTCCCATCAACAGAGTAGGAGAGTTCCCTTTACCCTACAGCCTTTCCAGTATTTATAGTTTGTGGACTTTTTAATGATGGTCATTCTGACTGGTGTGAGGTGATACCTCAGTGTAGTTTCGATTTACATTTCTCTGATAATTAGCGATATTGAGCATCTTTTCACAAATCTATTGGCCATCTGTATGTCTTCTTTGGAGAAATCTGTTTAGTTCTTTGGCCCAGTTTTTGATTGTTTTTTGTTGTTGTTGTTGTTGTTGTTATTGAGTTGTATGAGCTGTTTGTATATTCTGGAAGGTCAGTTGCATTGTTTGCAAATATTTTCTCCCATCCTGTAGGTTGCCTTTTTGGTTTGTTTATGGTTTCCTTTGCTGAGCAAAACTAATAAGTTTAATTAAGTACCATTTGTTTGTTTGGTTTTGTGTTTGCTTGGTTGGTTGGTTGGTTGGGTTTTTTGCTTTTATTTCTATTGCTTTGGTAAACTGAGCTAGGAAAACATTGCTACAATTTATGTCAGAGAATGTTTTGCCTATTTTCTTCTAGGGGATTTATGATATCCCATCATGTTTAAGTCTTTTAGCCATTTGGAGTTTATTTTTGTGTATGGTGTGAGGGAGCATTCTAACTTCATTGATTTACATGCTGCTATCCAGTTTTCCCAATACCATTTGCCGAATAGACTTTTTCTCCATTGTATGTTCTTTCCTCTTTTGTTGAAGATTAATGGACTGACTGTAGGTGTGAGTGTTTATTTCTGGGTTCTCTAGTCTGTTTCATTGATCTATATGTCTGTTTTTGGACCAATACCAGGTTGTTTTAATTACTGTAACTTTATAGTATTGTTTGAAGTCAGAGAGGGGTATGCCTCCAGCTTCATTCTTTTTTCTTCAGTGTTGCTTTGGCAATTCTGGGTCTTTTGTGAGTCCAAACAAATTGTAGGATTATTTGTTCCATTTCTGTGAAAAATGTCATAGGTAATTTGATCTAGATATTTTATATTTCCATGTAAATTTTGGAAATAGTTTTTGATTACTATGAAAAAAAATAGCTTACTAGAATTTTGACTGAGATTGTATTGAATATTCACTTACTTTAAGAAGAGTTGATTTCTTAATAATATTGGTTCTTCCAAACCATGATTATAGAATAACTCATAATTTCTTTAGATATTTAAAAAAATTTCTTAAATCTATAGTTTGTTTTTATTATACATTTTTTATTCACATTTTGCTAAATGTTTGTTTAACCAATATGAATTTTGACACTGTTATAAATAGAATGTTTTTAAATTTATTTCCTCTCTGTTTGCTGTTACTGTTTGAAAATAAAATTAACTTTTGTATATTAGTATTGTGATTCTGCCAAAATATAGTTAATATTTCTTGTAGTTTTTTTTGTATTTTCCTTAGAATGTAAAATGGTAAGAGTGAATATCCTGAAACATATGTGTTCAATAATTCACCATTAAATATGACATTAGTTATAGATTTATCATACTTATCTTGAAGAAGTTCCCCTCTATTCTTAATTTACTAAGAGTTTTGAACAGAAATTGATGTTGATTTTTTCAAATTCTTTTCTTGCATCTATTGAAATGGTTTGTTAAAACAACCTTACTTTACTGAGATAACATTTACTGAGTCATAATGTATTATTCTTTCAATGAATTATTGGATTGAATTGCTAATATTTTAAGTATTGTTACATCTATATTCATGAGCAATATTAGACCATAAATTTCTTTTTTTGTCTTTGTGAGGTTGGAGGAGTATGGTTTTTCTAAACTCAAAAAGAAATTAGGAAGGGACACCTCTTTCTTTCTTTTCTAGATAAATGTCTATGAGATTAGTATCTCTTCTTAAGTATTTTATAAACTTCAACAGTGAAAATACCTGAGTCTAAAATTTCTTTGTAGCAAAATTTTTGATGAGGAGTTCTGTTTCTTTAGCAGACTTAAAGCTATTACAATTTCCTATTTTATGGCATGTGAGTTCTGCTCAGTACCATTTTCTAAGAAATTTGTCCATTTCAACAAAGTTTTCCAATTTATTGGTATCAAGTTGGACGAAATATTATCTTTTGTCCTTTAATTATGTATAGACTCTACAGTGTTAACTGCTCTCTCATTCATTCTGTTATAATTTGTTGGTTTCTTTTTCTTGATCAATCTGAGTAGGTGCTTATAAGGGATTTTGTTTTGTTTTCATTGTTGCATTTTAAAAAATCTGCTCAAAGAATCAACATATGACACTTTTAAGCAGTTACTACTTAAGGTGCTGTTACTTTAGTACAATGGAATAACACAGTGAATATTAAGTTTCAGTATTAATTAACATTAAATCTGTCCATTATTTCTTTCATAAAATTTTATTTTGATATAAATGTTAAAATCTTTCATTATATTTTTAGGTCTTTAAAACACATAATCCAGCCAAGAGTCTTTATGTTTATATAATTTTTAAATATTTATAAAATAAAACGAAAGACAAAAAAGGGATAAAGATTTGAGGGAAAGACAGAAGGGCCACGAACCCCTATTTAGTCCAAGTACTGTTTTTGGTTTTTTTTAATTAAAGTACAGTCAATTACAATGTACAAAGTACGGTCACTTTCTGGTGCACAGCACAATGTCCTAGTCATGCATATACATACATGTATTCATTTTCATATTCTTTGTCATTAAATGTTATTATAAGATATTGAATATAGTTCTCTGTGGTATACAGAAGAAATTTGGGTTTTTTAATTTATTTTTATATATACTGGCTAACATTTGCAAATCTCAAAGTCCTAAATTTATCCCTTCCCATTCCCTTTCACCTAGTAACCATAAGATTGTTTACTATGTCTGTAAGTCTGTTTCTGTTTTGTATATGAGTTCACTAGTGTCTCAAGTACTGTCTTTTAAAGTAAGATATATACCATTTTATGAATTAACAGTTAATATTTTTCTAAAGTCATAACACACACACACATTTTCACTGTGTATTATAATTGTCCCCATGAATTTTATCCCCATAATGCTTTTCTTTGTCACTGAGAAAAAATGTGTCTATTTATGTTTCATTTAATTTATTTCTGAAAAGAATACTCTGTCATCTTAATTCATGGAAAGCAAAATCATACAGGGTCTCACCACTGTTCAGAAAAAGAAATAAGAAGAAGAGTACTTTGAACACACTGAACTTACTGAATAAGCCATGAACAGGGAATTCCAGAGGAAGGCATAATGCTCACTCTATCAACAAAAATACAGTTTGCCTCTGGCAAAGCTAAGGGCAGACATATCCCATATAGACTTGAGTCCTAAATACTGTTTAGGTGAAATTTTTATTAGGTTAAATGTCAGTAGAGTAAACAAAAAATTTTTCAGTATCTCACATTTAAATGGTGTTCAGTACTAGTGCAGTATATCTACTAAGAACATGGACAGCTCTGAATTTAGTTACAAAAACATAGTATTTTCATTCAATTTAATTACCAATATTTATGCTCTGAAATAGTCATATTTTGAATAAATTTTTGAATTTGAATCTCTTATAAAGCATGACTATAAAAAATACCGAAGCTCCTGGTTCATTGCTCGCATAGAAAGCTTCAGTTACCTCCCCCTTGGCCTCACTGCTTTGCCAGATGACTTCCTCATCAATTTACCATGGTAGAATAAAGATGGCTTTCAACATGCAAAGAGGATCATGTATCTCTTCCACCTTTCACTACTTTGCAAGTTTTTGACTTGCCACTGGCCTTCGATTATTATACATGTACATATAGACTATTATCCATGAACTACATGGACTCAACATGAACTGGCTTTCTGTTGTCTCTCTAGCTTCAAATCTTATCACTCCACTACCATCCACCTTTCCAGCCTTCATGATTTTTACTTCAGGTAGATGAATTATTTTGCTGCCTGTAATTTCATGATCTTTCTCCTTTCTTTAGAGGCATTTACACAGATCACATCTTGTCTTTCAGTAATCTTTCTTACACCTCCTTATACCTGAAGATCTTTTACCTGTACTTTATGTCTCATTTGGTATGCCATTTCATCTGGCAATGAGACTTTTCCATTTAAAAATTCCTATTTTTTGTCATCATAGTATGTAATACATCATATCTCTGTGTACTTGTCTGTACTCTTTTCTGAATTTATGTATTTTTTAAAAAGAATACATATTACATTTACAATTATATCCCCAGGAGCTAGCAAAGTAACTTACACATAATAAAAACCTTTAATATGTATGAGTTAAATTGAGTAGAGCTCCTATAGTAAGAAAACATGTCACGATGCATTCTAAATGTAATTTCTACATAGTCTTAATGCTTAGTGTGTATAGACTTGTACATACACAGTCTTTGACATTCATTTATTAAAATTATTCTATTGTAATTAAAATAATTATTTTTTCCACCTTAAACACACCTGCCACTCATTTAATATCTACTGGTATTCCCCTCTGGATTAATTTTTGCACATTCACCTTCATTTCCCCTGTATTCTCCTGTGTACATATCCATCTGGACAAGAGAACATGTATACACATATTTTAAACACATTTTTGAAAAGCTGTGATGTTCGATCATTTCACTAATCAATTTATTTTGAATATAATTTTTTTAAGTTTGTATTTTATTTATATATAGTACTGGCCATACGCGCCGTCCACAGACTTGAACCTGCTGTTCCACCAGTGCTCTGCAGGATTGCTGGGTCAATGACACATCACCAGTCAGGTAAAACTGCAGGATGGCCAGATCCCACCTCGTATTCTTTTTAGTGGGTGAACAATCCAGCACTTGGTGAAGTCTGCTTCACAATGAAGAGAAAATATCTAAGGACTAAGAAGTAGAATGGCTCTGATTTCTTGGCCAGCATATTCCTTTTAAATTTGTGTTTCCTTTGCTGAGACTTTCCGCTTAAGACCCTAAGAATAAGAAGGATCATGAGGCCCTAACTTCACAGACTGTGTCTGTGCTGAAAATAAAGATCCGGTCTGCCTTTGCTCCTCTGCTCATAGAATGTGTCTGTCCTCCCTGAACTTCTTAGGGTATTACAGTTTGATGGGTGTACCATCCTAATCCAGGTATACTGAGCCTAACAGTAGTGTGGCCAGAATATTATGCACTATGGCCTGCCTAATTTTACAAAAGAAATTCTAAAGAATTGAGCCCATTTTTAGGGTTGACATATTGACAAATCTAAATGGGTGTTATATACAAAAAGTCAAAGCCACGATGGCTAACCTTATGAGTAAGGAAAATGATAGGGTTGATAAAGAGAGGACATGCAGAAAGAAATGTAGAGATTGCATAAGAATAAAAATGGTCCATGTCCATGAAAGATGGAGGAGAATTTTATGCCCATAGACAGGTTATCAGTTATAGTGATTATTTTCAAGCTACAGAAACAACTATGACTAATAAAAACAGGAAAATAATTTTTGAGGTAGGGCACAGAATTGATAGAGAAGCTGAAAAATGATTAAAATATAGAAAAATAATCATTTCATTTATTAAACTCTAACATCTAGTTCTTGGGAAAAGACATAAATAAAATTGATACATAATGGATTTAATGGCTTAAAAAATCAGAACAAAACACTCCAAGCAAAAATAAAATTGAGCATGAGAATTACAAATTATGTATATTTTCACTTTTCTCTCACAGTGATTCTGTGCGCTAGATTGGAAAATGCGCTGGTCTGTTTGATTCTCAAGGAAAATAAATGTACAGATAATCTAGAAGGTGATATGAAGAAATATATCAGCACCTAAACTACCCCAGGGAATTAGCCACCCAGCACCAAGGGTCCAGCCTGTTGGGGGACTTAACATTGAGCTTTCTAGAAAACTAGAAAATGAATTTCATATTTCCCACAACAACAATCTCATTCTTCATGGTCACCCTCCTTTTTTAAAAATTTGAGCTAGCATTTAGATAGTCCCCTAATGTAGTTTTTATAGAGTCTGTTTAATTCTCCTGGGTGTGGATTACACCTAGGCTGGCAGAATTTATGCTATACCATCTTAAACTCTGAATTACTAAAGAAAATCTGCAAAAATAAATGTACAATTAGGTTCATTGAAATGAAACCATAGATTCAACAAATACAATTTTTAAAATCAGAGAGGAAAGATAAATTACCTACAAAGACATGATTTCAAGATATTATTTCTCATTAACAAATATAGATACAAGAAAGCATGCAGTGATAGTTCCAGAATGCTGAAAAAACTCTCGATTTAGAATTGTACGTCTAAATTAGCCATAATCTATGGATAAAATCACATATAGCTAAATTATCAATATTAAAAACATCAGAGTTTACCACTCACAGAACATGACTAAAATAACTATCTAAGCTTACTCTTTCCAACGAAAAATAAACTCAAATTAAAAACTCACGGCTTTCAGCTAGAGGACTTCAATCCTTCATCAAATCTGCTACCAATGAAGAAACTAGAGTGATTTTACTGGGAAAAAAAAAAAAAGCACACTCATTATAAAAGATGTGAGAGATTTGAGAATTCATCAGTATCTCCATTTGCCTAACAAGTATAGCAGATGTGATTTTATGGTAAGCATACACATCTTCTAAGAGTTTGAAGACCTTACAAGAAGTGAAAGTTTCTATGTCCAGAAGCAGAACAAGGACTGATAAACACAGATCTTAAAACTTTTTCTTGTCTCACGCTGTTATTTGTTAAGAAAAATATTGTATCTTATTACTCACTAAGTGGAAGTGGTCCTATGATGAATATAACTCTCTGAAAATATTTAAAATAAGTTTGATTCTGCTGTATTATTTCAAATACATATGTGACAACTAAATGACACAATTATGTTAAGAACAAAAAACAGGTTGCCCAAATTTTGGCTAATGTATTACTGACTCAGGGCAGACAAAATCATAGTTGCTTTACTAATTTCAAGCTGTTTTTTAAATCAATTTGAAATGGTTTGCCTAAATGCGAACAGCCTGGGTGAAATGCAATGCATAGAAACGTACAGCACGCACTATAGCACATGCGGTGCACAAAAACAATACTTCTTCACAACAAGGAAAAAATTGTTAATTCTACATCAAAATGGTGTCAGTAAGAAATACATGTTTGTTAACTATGCTTTAGATAGGAATTGTAACTGAAGTGTTTTCCAGTGGGTAGGAGCCATGGTCTGACTTTTCTAGGCACTTAACGGTAGACTGGAGTAAAATACACTCCTGCAAAGGTTATAATGGGAAACCAGAAGTGACAATAGAACGTCATTCATCTCACTGTTTTCTTACTAAGCAATAAAAGTCTGTAAAGGATATGTGGCCACAACAGACACGTGCATGCTGATGGTTATTCTCACACAGACTGAAGGATTTCATCTACATTAAATTTGAATTTGTTGTAAAAGCCAATCTTTGGTTTCATTTCTCATGGTTAATCTGGAGTGGATCAATCATATGTTTTAGGATCAATATCATTAATAAAAGAAAAGGATATACACTTACGTTTCATGTGTTATGCAAGATTAGAAACTATTGCAAATAGAAATAGGAAAAACTAAGGAAACTATAGATAATCATTGAAATATATATTATTTTAGGTGACATTACTAATCATGATGAACTACTAGAACTATAACCAGAATTAGCAAAATATAATAATTTCAAATCAGTAAGGTAACTATCTCAATTTTGTTGATAAGTCAAAATGTTTCATTGTGTGCTCTGTTTTCAATGATTGTTTTAGTTTAGCACATTTGAAAAAGAAGCATAAAATTGTAAAATTTCCTGAAATGCCTTCAAAAACTCTTAGAACGATTTATAAATTGTGGAGTTTGAGATTGGTCCATTTTCACCTTGAAGCATTCATAAAGTTAATTCATTTTTATTTTCTGGAGATTGTTTTGACCTAGAAAATTTCACTTGCTTGCCTTTTTGAAATCCACTTTAATATTTGAATTAAATGTACCAGATTTTCCCTCAAAACCTTACTAACACATTTATTTAAAATATAGATATATTAGATCATCTTCCCACTGTCATTTCATTTAAACGAGAGTAATCCATATGATACGTTTTAGCTGCATGTCAACTGAAAAATCTTGAGACAATTTTCTCTCCAATATTGCCTGCAGATGTTTCTTCAGTCTTTTCATTAAGGTTTTGTTTTTTTTTTTCTGTTTCTCTCTCTCTTCCCTTTATTTTTTACTCCATTTTCAAAATACTTTTCTATGAAACGATTTGGTTTCTGTGCAATGTATCTGGTGTAAGCTATACCATGCAGTGCCTTCAGCAAAATTTCTTCCTGAGTCCTTTGAACAAGTGGCAGAGATGGTAACAGGAACTTTATTGTTTACTCTTCCTTTTCTGCTACTGAAGATTTGGGGAAAACATCATGCATAAAACATTTTGTCTGACCACCCTCACTATGCCCCTTGGTATATTTTAAGGACTTATTCTCAAAACCTCCATATGGCCTGAAGTTTTGCTAGCACGTCTAAATAAAGGCTTGGAAGTTCTTTGCTGTGTGCCCCCTGTCTCCAAGACAAAATTTGTGGATAGCTCTTAAAAGTCAAGTTTAAAACTCTAGCCCTTGGTAAAAAACTAAATTAAAAACAGCTTGAGAAGAGTTGAACATGACAAAATAATAGTTCAAGGAGATTTAGAGATACTGTCAGAAGTTATGCTGAAGTTAGAAAAAACAATTTAAAGGTTATCCCAAGGAACTTGCAGTTCTCAGTTTAATGCTAATGAACCAAGAAGTATTAGGCTAAGAGAGTTAATCTGTATTCAGAGCATTCAAATAAATTAAATGAAAAATGTGCAGATCTAATGCAACTTGCAAATGCTGGTTTCAATAATTGTCACATCAGCTGAGTATTTACCTAACCAGCCTGGCTAAATTTACCTTTCTCACTAATATTGCTTTTTTTCTTTTGTCACATCATTTTAGTGGCATTTTAGTCAAACTGAGGATTTCCCCCTGAATTATTTGAGAAAGAAGACTATTCATAGAGGGATTTATTAGGTGGGAGAAACTACTGTGGGATTATTTTAAAATACATTCTTCCTTTGTCAAGACCCATTCCTTTGAAGTGCTTATGAATGTTAGTTCTTTATTTCTTCTTCTTTCTGGAATTTTTTTCAAAAATCTGTATTTGCAGAGTATTTTTAAAAACATCACTAGTCTGTAACAATGTTATGTAGTCTTTAATGAAAATGCTTTCCACAGTATTTTCTTTTATGCATTTCACTCTAGTCTCCCTACCAGTTTTCTACATAGCCTCTCTTCTTCACTTTCAATATCATCAATCTTTGGGGTTTTTTTTCAAATTAAATAATAGTGAAGTGATATATCCAAACATTGGAATATGGAGTAATGCCTCTCAACATTTTTCCGATGTTTCACTCAAAAAATATCTGTTCCAACACATGAGTAAGAGCATGAGATTTCTTGTAATATGAAGCAACCAGCCCAGCGTTCTGGTAAGCCCAGACCCTCCAAGCCACTCAGAAAGACAAAGGCAGCCATGTGTTGTCACAAATGTAATCCACTTGGAGCACGCTGAGTGAAATGTGAAAACGAGCTTTCATAGTGCTTTCTGAAGTAGCTTAAATTCGTACTTTGACTTGAGGTTTCTTAAGCGTTCTATGCATATTGCTTTGCTTGCTTTCATAACCGAGAAAAAAAAATCATTCAGTTTGTCACTGTTTGATTCATTTACAGCATTCACAATGTTTTTATCAAAGAGTTAACATTCATTTTATAATCCTCTACATGGTATGTTTCAGTGAAGACTTCTCAGAGAGGTTCTTAATGTTAAAGAAGTTTCACAGGGAATATAGGGGAAAATAAATATGAAAAAGGAAGTCATTTTAGGATTAGGGATAAGTGTGAAAAAGGGACCGAGCCTACTTATAGGACTAAAAAATAATTTTCAATTTAAAAGTTATAATGAACACTCATTTTTTTTAATAAAAGTGACCTTTTTAAAAAATGAAGAGGCATTCCTTCTCTTTTAGCAAGAATCTTGCATTAGTAATTGTCAAGCTGCAATTAGAAGAAGAGCAAGCTTTCAATTCTTATAACTTTTCTCTAAAATGTTGGCACATGAAAAGAAGTGCCCTGGACAGATGGGAAATTAGCATGTCATAAAAATCTGTAATAGATTGGCTGTTGCTGTCAATCTTGTGAAAGTAATTACATCACGATGACTTGTCCTGAAAATTACTATGGACTTACAAAGGAAATAATATGCATATAAGGCAAACAATGAAACAAATAAATATCACTTCCTTTCAATATAATTTTCTAATCTCTTTTAAATTGTTGGTTAGGATGGAGACTTTGAAATTATTTTTACATGATAGCATCATTAAAAATAATGCAAAAACATTACTTTTTAAGAGAGAGGTGTATACACAACAAAGTGGAGGGTGTTCAACCACCACCCTACTCAAGGCTCAGTCTTCTGATGATGCTGTCTGATACCCCAGGGGCCAGAATGCAGAGGTTTTCCCCTTTTACATCATTTCCCTGAAATGTGTCCAGTGTCCTGGGTCATTGAAACAAGAATGGCCTATAGAAAGTTTGTTTGCTGAGGCAACAAATTGTGGGGTCAAAAATAGGCATTAGAACTCCTAGAACAATTAGTGGGTGGCATGTTTGCTGCCTATAAATAAGAAAATCCTTATTAGCTTACAAAGAGAAGGCAGCTCAATTATCTAGTTAGCGGAGGTGAAAAGAGCAAAGACCTTGATGAGCTCTTCCTTCTGCCCCTTCTCTCACATTAATGAGGCCCCTCTTTCCTCATTTCCTCTAACCCAGGGTTTGTCAACCTCGGCACCATTAACATCTTGAACTGGATAATTCTACATGGTGGAAACCATCATGGGCACATTAGGATGCAGCAGATATGGTCTCTACCCATTAGATGCCAGTAGTAGCCCTCTGCCCTCAGTTATGGCAACCAAAAATGGCTCCAGCTATTCCAAGTGTCCCCTGACAGAGGGGATTTCAGACGGTGTTTGATATTCAATGTCCAACTCAGGTAACTTTTTCTAGCTGCATGAAATATGATTTCATCTTTTATCTCTACTATACTGGCCTCACAGAAACAATAGTTCCCTTGAAGAAATGAGTGACTTAGGTATTGCTGACTCTAGCCGCATGGAGTTGGATGGAAGATAGAGCTGTGGGAATTCAAGTGAAAAAGTGCAATTAAAAAAAAAGAGAGTAACGATACTTCAAATGTTTCTTCCCTAACTTCATGCTCGCATATATAAAAGAATATGTTTCATATATTCTCAAATGAATGACTCCACCCAGTGAACTACAAAGATAGATTTGTTTTTCAAAATTTGTTTTGATATAACCTGAATTTTGAAAAACGTGACCTTTTTAGTAATGTGAACACTTTGTATAGTTCAAAAATAAAACCATAAGAAGTACAGATGTGTTTAATCTGGTTCAGACTAACCAATTAGTAATGTCTTCAAAATACTATGGGGTTGAACATAATCAAAATTTATAGATAATATATGTATATTTGTATATCTGTGTATATATAATTTTTAAACATGCCACTCTGTTTTTTACATTAATGGCACCAGTAAAATCACTAAGATGGGCAAATTCTGTTTTCTTCTGTGTAAAACCACTGCAGATACATCTAATATCAGGTCATCTGGTAAAGCAGATGTGGCAGGATGATGTTATCTGAGTCTGTGCATCACCTTCTTCGCCGGCATTATTAACCTTTTATACCATCCGCTTACACCAATACATATCCCATCTTCCACCCTGCATCCCCTGTAGATACCTCTGTCAACTACGTGCTTCCAAGTCTATTCTGTATGGTTAAAGTCTTATTCATGTGCCATTAAATATACAACAGTGTATTTTATGTAAGATGGTCCTAGATGCTGAAAACATCTTCAATATTTTTTAAAATGTGAAGTAAATGGACTCGTATAACAGATTTTTAATAAGGAATTTTTAATTTATTATCCAAATACTTAACTTTTGGCAAAATTAATTAAGATAAATGACATATTCTGCAATAATTATAATTGAAAGTGTACATTAATATTCATGTATATGTGCTGTGGGAATAATGTTTTGTTTAAAAGGAAATGTTTTAAACAGTTTATAATAAATATGCCCTTTTTTGTTATCTTTAAAACACGTTGTCTCCTCAGAAATATAAGAAACATTATAAAATCATTATGATCACTGCAAGGAAATTCCCACTTCTTAGTTAAGCTTGAGCTCCCATCTGTCCCTTTCCAGCCTCGCAGAGAGTGTTGATGGAGTGAAGGACTGCACTCCTCACTCATTTTCACATTTCACATTTTCATATTATCCCCCTGCCATTTGAAACACTCTATCTTGGGCTCTCAGGACTTCCTCTTCTCTTCATGTTTTCAAAGGCATATTTACAGGGTTTTTTTTTTTTCTTTACTACTGAACATATGGGAAAGGTTTTAGTTTGATTTTTTTCTACACACTCAATATTAACTTTTGAAACTTGGGTTTTTTCATTTTTTTTCTTCATGAATAGCATAGTTGGTTTGTTTGGATTAGTGATAATTTAAAAAGAAAACAAAACTAACCCATGACATCTGAAGATTACTTTTCAGGAAATATTTGAGTTAGAAAGTCAAAAAAATACAAGTTCTGATATTTCTGATTTCATTTACCCATTCATTCATTTATTGTCAAAAATTTACTGAGTATATTATGATTTCTAGGAGTCAATAATTATACTAGAAACTCAAGGTATAGTGTCTCCACCCTAAAGCAGTTTAAATATATATATATGCATATGTATTTAATAATACAATGAATGTTAGACAAAGGAATAACTATATGTACACATAGATACATATATACACATATATTATATGTATATTTATTATGTATATATACATATATTTATTCCTTTCTCTAATATTCATTAAACATATGCAATACACAAGGTATAATTTGGTTTATGAACAATAAGCTTCCCTGAAGTTATTTGAGAGACATTTTAGAATGTCCTAAAAGGATAGATAGAAACTTTTAAAACGCTTTAAAACTGACCTTGTTAATTTTTTTGGAATTTGTTCACAAAAATATGTTCTTTATAAAGTGCATGAAAATAAGGCTGTCACTGGCCAGGTGATTTGTGTTCAAAGTGTCATTCCTGACTTCCTGGTAGAGAAGGCAGAGCAATATTAGACAGACGTTTTTCTAAGTAGATTAGAATGATCACAGTTGACCCCTTCTCCCTGTCAAGAAAGGATCAAGTAAACTATTAAAGATAAAATCCATACTTTATGTAAGTTCAGATAATTATATAACTATTATGTATAGTATTCTATGTGTATCAGTAGATGTGCACAGGCAACAGTCACCATCTCAGATTCATGAAAGAAACATAAAACTTTCTAATAGTTCCACTGCTTCACTGCAAAATTACTTAAATGTGCTTCCAGTTAAATTGCAATTTTATACAAAAGCCTGATTTCCATATTCTGTTTGATTTCCAGACATTTAAATTAGTAGAATGGGTCAAGCTAAGAGCATATTTGCAGTTTTCCTTTGAAGAAAATTATGTTCAACTATGAACATATTTAAGTAATGTAGTAAAGGAGTGTAACTGCCTTCACTTTGTGAGACTCAGCTAATTAAGGCAATCACGAAGGTCACCAACACAGATTTCAAGTTCACGTGAAAATACAGACATGCAGTTCACCGTTTCTTTAGAGACATGAAATGTAAACCTACAAAATCTCTGCAGTCAATAATACATAATAGACACTTCTGAAAAAGCCGCTTTCAGGAAAATACCATCACATTGTTGTTTCCTTGACTATATAAGTCTTGTGATGGTTAATTTTATGGATCAGCTTGGCTGGGCCATGGGGTGCCCAGCTATTTGGATGACATTATCTCTGAGTGTGTTTGTGAAGGTGTTTCCAGACAAGATTAACATTTGAATTGAAGGCCTGAATAGAACAAAAGGCTGAGTAAGGGAGAATTCTCTCTCTTTGTCTGATGTCTTTGAGCTGGAACATTGTTGGTCTTCTCCTGCCTTTGGATTTGGCCTTAGACTGGAACTTACATCATCAGTCCTCCTGCTCCTCAGACCTTTGGACTCCATCTTGGATTTTCAACCTCCATAATCATATGAGCTAATTCCTTATAGTAAATCTTTCCTTTCTTTTCTTTTCTTTTTTCTTTTCTTTTCTTTTCTTTTCTTTTCTTTTTTCTTTTCTTCTTTCTTTTTCTTTTCTGTTCTCTTTTCTTTTCTTTTCTTTTCTTTTCTTTTCTTTTCTTTTCTTTTCTTTTGTCTTTCTCCCCACCTCTCTGTATGTCTCCTGTGAGTTCTGTTTCTTGAAAGAACCCAGACTAATAATACAAGGCTCATCCTATAGACTTCCCAATGGAAAGAGCATATTCACATTTGCTAAAGTCATACCATCATACAGCCAAATTTCAAAATATTCAAACTACTAAAGATAATGGCAATTCTTGGTTCAGTGGTTAATAAAATGAATTATCTCTGTTTCATTGAAGATAAAACAATAATTGTGCTTTGAATTACATTTTTTAAAAGTATTCATAAAATAGTATAAACATAGCAGATATATCTGTTTTGTAGAATTTCTTGTCTTTCATTTAGGTTCAACAGAGAGAAAATATTTTTCTGTATCACACACTGACCTCTAAGTAGTGCACATACTCAGTTACCAATCCTTCCTGTCAACTTTACATACAGAACCACAGCTTTCTTCTTGTGCTCACTCAACTCACACATTTCAGGTGACTCAGGGAAAGCTGAAGCCAACCCCAGTATTTTTCTAGGTCCTAATTAGTGTGAGTCAGTCTTGATGATCTGAAACTTTCCATGAGTTTGTATTTGATTCAGGAACATAGGAGTAATCCCATTCATGCCTGGCATCAAACCAATCGATATATGGGTTAAGTGTAAGTAGATAACCTGAAATAGTCATAAAATTCAAGAAGAAAAATGCTTTTCATTGTTAGGCATAGGTTGTTCCCTCACTCCGTACGGATGTGAGCAAAAACCTATCTTGCCTCAGTACTTTCTTCTGCTGCCTTCATGAACCTTGAGGGCAACCATCCCAGGACTGAAGGTCATCCAGAGGCAGGCAGTTAAGAGAACCATGCACAAATGGAGTCATAGACCCACATGCTCTATACCTGGAGTTCACAATGTTTCTGTACTTTCTGATATGTGAAATAATCTATTTTCTTTAATTTTAGTCTAGTTTTATTCTGAAATTCAGTTTCTGGCACTTGAAAAATATTCTGACAGGGATGGGTTCTGATATTGTTACTATTATCCCAACAATACGGAGAATGTGGCTAGCAAGGTGATTCAGTTCTTTATCAGAATGGGTGAAGAAGCAATTGCCACACTTCCAAGGCCCTTCCCAGTATCACAAGCTTCTAAATAACTTTAGGCTGGATATGGATGTGTCTTTGTCATAAATGTATAGTTGTTATCAAGAAAAGCATGTACATTTCATAGAATTGTGCAGCTGGAAGGGAAACTAGGGAACGTAAAATCTAACCTCTCCTCTGCTAGGAAAGTGAACATGTCTTCTTCTCATTAAAAATAAAGAAATGAGACATGTTTTCAAGATGAATTTAGAATGTTCATTTTCTCCTGATGAATTGAAACCTTTGTCAATGGCCCTCTTTAAATCTGCCACTGTTACTTTTGCTTTAAAGTGTAGTTCAAGACTGTAATGCAGCCACAAAAGGTTTCTTTTCAATTGTCTCTTCCTGATACAGTTTTTTTAAGTTCTTGTATCTGATGATATCATATTTGAATACCTCAAAGTTTAATTCTGCTGCTACCAGTTCCTAATGTCTCCAAGCATGCCTTGCTACTGGTTTTGTTTTCATATTTTTTCTTTTATTTATTTCTTGCAAGCTGATATTTAACTGATCTAAATGTTTAAAAATTATGAGGGCTAATTCTTCTAGAAAGAATTTGTATTTACATCTTCTGGGTGCACATGGGTACTACCAACTTGAGTACACTTTATTTTGCTCTCTAACCTTTAGATTTCCTATACCATGCATGTATCTCAAACTTTCGGGATAGCAAGACTATGAGATCCACGTTTGGGTGAACATTTCCTCCTTCCTTCCTTTCTTTTTCAAATTTTGTCCAGCTCCAGTAGAAGTCCAGATAGAGGAATTCCTTTCTCGTCACTCAACCTCAATTAATTTTTTTCCCCCTTGGCCCATCATATCACTGAGCAAGCTGGGTTTTTGAGAAACCTGGCTTTATATAATCATATCGGTTCCAACACTGCCATCTGAGTGAGTGCAAGGCCTCCTCTTCCCCTACAGAGCCATTAATACCAGTGTCTTTAATGAAGTACCAGGATTACTTCTTGCTTTCTCCCCTGGATATCTTCATTCTTCTACATTAATCCTTTAAAACTTTAATGTTAAATTTAATTGAATTATCATCTGTCTCCTTAGTTCTCACTTGATCCTTATAATTCAGGCAGCCCAGGTGATGAACCAGAGCATGGTCTCCTTAATCACACTTTCCTCTTTCCTGCTCATTCTGTTTCTTCTGCACCTATTTTCCTTCTGCAGTGTTGAAACTTGGAAGGAGGATAGAGGTATTTGGTGCACGTTTTTAGTAATTGATAGCAAACATCTTCAAGAAACGTCTTTGATTTTGCAGTCAAAGTATAAGGTGAAGTATTGGAAAAATGCATTCAGCCAGCTTTAATAAAATGCATGCTTCCCAGGTATAGCACATACTGTAGTGCTCTAAGACAGTGGGCAGTAAAGTTCTTACAGTATTGTATGTAAAAATCAGTGTGTTTATTGCAGTAATGTGAAGAAGATAAACAAAACTAGAGCAAGGATCAAGTTTCATATGTTCAAATGTTTCTAGGTAGTTAAAAATCTTAAACTCAAATCAATGAACTTTTCACTCTTAATTTCCTTTCCTATTGAAAAGAAAATTTAGATCAAATTATCACTAATGCTCTATCAATATAGAATTATAATATTTGTTGCCATAAATTACCTTTATTTATAGTGAAAGACATCCTTCATATTTTATAAAATATGAAAAATAAGGTCTGAACCTTTTCAATAACCAACTTAATTTAAAGAGCTAGCAGACATAAGTATGTAATAAAGATACATGAAATGATCTTTTAAGTATGTTTTTCCCTCTAGTGTAGATAATTGAAAATACTATATGCTTAGCAATCAAGAAGGAACTAAATGTTATCAATATATTAAATCGGTTATATTGCCTAGATTCTGAAGTTCAGTTATAATGAAAAGAATATTTTGGGCAATCCAAATTGACTTAATGGAAACAAATTACACCCCCCACACACCCGTACAAATAATCTTAAAGTCTTGCTATTTTTTAAATTAGCAGGATTGATTCTTCTTTTAATATTAAAATACTCATTAAATAAATACATATATTTAAAAATTTATTAAAATTACAAGTGAAAGAGGGGTACAGTTATGACACTAAGAAATAATTTCAAATGTTTTAACTATCTGAAACTAGGTGAGAGCTTTTGGTATGTACATATCAAGCATTCTTAATGTTTCTAATATAATTGCCAGTTTTAAGGATATAGCAAATTGAATGCCAAATACCTTATTCTGTCAATTTTTTGTTAAAAAAATGTTAGAACCTGATTTCACTGGGTTTAAGTCAAAGTGTCAACAGGATCGAGGACAAAACCACTTTCTTGTCCTTTCCAGCTTCTGGGGACCATCCAGGTTCATTGGCTCATGGTCTCCTGTTTACCAAGCAGCGATGGTCTGTTGAGTCTTCCTCACACACATTCCTCTCTCTCTTACATCTCTCTTGCTCTCACAAGAACCCTTAGGATTATACAGAGCCTACCCAGATAATCCAAGATGATCTTCCCATATCAAGATCCTTTTCAAAGCACCCTTTGATCAATAAAGTAGACACATTCACAGATTCTGGGAATTAGGAGGACATCTTGGGGTGGAGCATTTTTCTACTACCAATCTCTGCACTGGAAATCACCAACATTTTGTTTTCACCAGCTCCCTCAATTGCATAAAGGAATCCGCATCCCCAGTCCTAGTCATTCTCCCTTATTGGCTCTGTGCATAGTGTGCTATCTGAAATCTACCCCCGTTTTTATAAACTAACTTACTCCAACCTTATAAATACTCCTAGGAATTTAGGGTTTAGAAAGCAAACACCAAAACTTACAGACAGCTTGTGGGGTTTCCTTCTGTCTCATATCTTTCCCTTGAAAATGAATGATGAAAGGAAATTCAGGGAAAATAACAAAGAAGATAAAAAACATTAATATGAGGTTAATATCTCAAAATATCATAGAATCAAATATGCTAATATTTAGAAAACCTAGAAAATGCTTACCTTAGGAAATAAATAAAATTATATAACACCAACACATTAAAAAATAATAAAATCTATAAGGATTATTTTTAACATCAATTAACGGTAAAAAGATGTTCTCATTAGTTAAAGTAGAGCACTTCACACAGTGCAGATAATGAATACGGGTAATCAAGTCCCTTAAATAAATTTACTTTATTACACAAATTATGCACCTCAACTATTAATTTGGCCTGTTGTCTTTAGATAATCATTCAATTCTCATGTGTGCAATTTTCCTCAGTTAGAACATGTGATGAATATGATAGAGGTGGAATTTTCTAAATGTTGGTATATTGAAATCTATACCCCAGTGCTAATTCTTTTTTTTTTTTTTTTTGGTACATTGTACTGTTTCATGCCTTTTTTGAAGGATAAATTGTTTCAATTGCCTGCAATCACCAATCCTTGTTAAGGAGACTCGTTCCTAGAACTGAGCCCAGTGCTAGCACAAACTTAAGTAGTCTCCAAAGCTGTTTTTATTAAGTAATTTAAAGATCTATTGAAATAGTATATGTAGGTCACCAAAAGTAAGAAATGTCTACACAATTGTATCAGAATAATAAATTTTTTAATAGTGTCTACCAAATAATCTCTCTTTGTTAAATGCAAACTAATGAAGTATTTTGTATTCAACACTTGGGTTCCTATCACTTGCTATGGGAGTTCTTAAATATTTAAGAAGTAAACCTACTGCTTTGCAGCTAACCTTGGAATATCTTCCTCGTAATACCTGTCTTTCCAGTGCAAGTGAATTATACACAGACAGAAGAACAGGAGGCACACAGCAAGGCAACAATAAATCCGGTCATCCCATTGGAGAATTCATAGTAACTGGAGAATTTGCTAAAGCTATGTAATTGGAACAAGATGTGGACATTTTCTATTTGTTAATAATAAACATTAATATGTTTTATTTGACCACAGACAACACTCTCAGTTAAAAGACAGAATTGTTAAAAACATCAAAATATCTCTACAGTTATTTGGTCAAAAATATATGTTAAAATATATGTATTACAAATCTAAACCTAGGCACACTTCATACTAAAATGGTATTTTTTTTTCACTTAAATTCTGTTGTAATTCTTAACCTAGGGCACTCATGAATGATACCTGAAACAAAGATATAGCTATGAAAAAAGTAGTTAAAGGCAAAGACAAAATTAATGAAGCATAGCTTTTCAGAGGTCATTTTTCTATCCCTTTGCGTGTGTCCTTATATAATACGGAGAACCTTTCCTCACTTTAGGCCATCTGCCCCTTTGTCAAATACACTTGAAATTGTTGGTGGTATTAAAATGATTTAGTATGATAATCCCTACGAAGTGAACTTTAAATGTTAGTTTCACAGAAAAATGATTCCTAAAGTATAACGTCAAATTTCTGGCTGCCATTTAACGTGAAATTTGAAGTAGAATTATTTAAGAGAAGCTTTATTTTATTTATCGCACCACCTGTGACAGATTCTTTTTTTTAATCACAGGCAGTTTGAGGCCAGGATTGCCTTTGGAGAGTAATTGTGCCTCTAGCCTCCCAAGTCTGCATTTCATGACATCACGTTGATAGCTTCAAATCAGCAATTTAGGGAGCATTTACAGTACATAAATCAGTAAATACTGCAAATCAGGGTTCCTCCCCACCCCACCCAGCTGGTTCTTAACCGCTGACCAGCGCATCACTGTGATGCTGACACTAGCGGTCTCAGTCTGGCCTCAGCTGCGTGTCGCTAGACAGTCACTAAGGGGAAACACTTAAAAATAGAGCTGCCTCCTGTACTTTTTGAACTATTATAGTTTAATTGTGTAAAGTTTACTTCCTTTGTGTCTACAGATACCTAAGCGACAGAAAAATGCTGATTTTACACTTTTTATATTCCATTACTGCACTTGACAAGTTGAACATATTTTCCTTAAAAAGTCTAATTAATGGCTAAAAGGAGAGAGCCCTTAAGTGTAGATTGCTTATTAGTAAGTGCATAACAAAAAAGTCAGCAAGACCCAGGGTGAAAATGAGGTCAAATGGAGAATTTTTGATTGGATATTGATTTAACAAATTTTAACTGAATAAAAATACACACTATGCTATCCAAGGCAGTAAAGAAAATAAGTTCTTACATTGTAAAGACAAACGCCTAAACCAATATTTATAGAATATTGTGATAACTACTTTCATGAATGCCCAGAGTAATTTGAGAAACCTAAAGACCCATCTGATATTTGAAGTCATAGATCTAACCACCATCCTTTTTAATTATTTATCTATTTTCAAAATAATAAATGAATAACCTTTCTTTAGTATAATCTGGATTCCTGCTTTTTCAATTATGAGGTCACTTTAGGGAAAACAGCATTGCATATTCTGCATAAAATAAATAAAAATATCACTATGTATGGATTTAGAAAAGACTAATATGCATATAGATTTATGGAACTAAGGCAGTAGCCAAAAGCCTATGGAATTTGGGGGCTCTTTAGAAACCACCACTGTAGAATTTTCTATTTATTGGAAAATTTTGCAACCTTCAGTTGCTTTTTATATGTACAAATATAAAAACAAATGTGGAAACATTGTATAAAGTGTTTACTTCCTGTAAATATTCCCCATAAATATGTAGCTGTTAGCTTCCTTATGTGCATGGTCCATAGCTCTTTAGGAGGCAAACAGGATAATACCTTACTTTTAAAGTTTCAAGTTAAAAATGTAGAGATAGTACGAAGACAGTATCACCTCTAAAATCTTCATCGATAATGTGTGTTTTTAGTCATAAACATTTTTTTTAAAGTTATGCTTCTCCACTTTTGGTTTTTCTCTAGCGTATAAAACAGGAAGGAGCTTCCTCCCAAACTTATAATGGAAACAGTCTGGACTAACTTCAGATTCACTGCCTTATTTAAACTCATCTGAGAGCTAAAGTTAAAAATATGAGGAAATGTGGGGCTGCAGGAGAAAGGATAAGGCAGCACATCCTTACCTGGAAAAGATGCAACAAGATAAAAGTGAGAACGTTTAGGTAAAATAGTTGACGTGTTGGGGACGGCCAAGCAGGCTGGTGGAGCAACGTGAACCCATGGGGCAGCAGAAACTGGGGGGTCTGCACTCTCTTGCAGATCTTCTTCCTCAAACTCCACTGAGAGTTTCTAGAGAAGATCAGAAAGACCACTAAAACTCTCCCGTGTGGTGCACACGTAGAGGGAAACAGGAGGAGACTGGGAGGGTCAAAACCAAACCCAGACGCTTCTGCCCTGTGGTTTTACAGCACAACAACTGTAATCTGTGGGGAGATGGCAACAGGCTTTGCTGCTGGTAGGATGTTGGTGAAAACTCCTCACAGCTGGAAGAGGAGGAAAAAGGGGAGGCTTGGGGCGCTGCTCCTGTGGGAAGCGATCAGGGTGAAACAATTAAGCATTGATTTTACGCGGCTAATTTCTTAGTGAACAAAAAAGTCATTTAAAAAGTGCATGTAACTCCTCTGGTAGGTAGTAGGATCTGTGTTAAACATACTCCGTCGCCTAAATTTCCAATTAAATGAGGTTAAATTCAGCGCAGCTTAATCTAAGATTGTATTTTTCATTTTAAAATACACTTTTGTTTAGGCTCTTCAAAATTTTCATTGCTTGCTGAAGTGTATTAAATAATTACCTTAAAATATAAGCTTTATAAGTAATCTCTGTTCTTCAGAAATTGAATCAAGTACTAAGAAATATCAGATAAACAATACGAAGGCAATAAAGAACCAGAGCAAATTCACCACCACGGTGAATAAATAGAAGGGAGATGAATGTTTCCCAGGTAGCATAAGATAAAGGCACAGCATCAGGCATGTTTTCTTTTCCTTTAAAATACTGTGTTTATATTAAATTTTAAAGGAGTGGGGGAGGTATGTAAATTGTCTGCTAAAAAGTATTTTAAATTTTACTAAAATGTACACACAGGCAAAAATCTAATATAAGTAAGTTTAAACATTAGACCCTTTAAGATAGCATTTGTTTTCACTAATCTGTTGCCTCTTTTCTTTGTAAAACGTGCTGAACATGTATAGAAAAAGAACATTGTATTTATGAAAAGGAGGGATGTTTTTAAAAGCCTTGACAAAGTACAAGCCCTAAAAATACTTGCTGCTGAATAGGTGTGGGTGAGACAACTATAAAAGATCAGAAATAAAGACCCAGAAATATGAAGGAGGACACTGCATTTCGATGTCTTTGTAAGTGTCTTTAAGTTCTCACCTCACCTTAAAAAACTGAAAACGGAAATTGTGGAAGGCACACTGCGAGCAGGGTATATAAAAGAAAAGTGATAAGCATCTATCTTCAGGAAACTGAAGCTTAGTGCTATAACAAAATATTATGAAAAAGTATAGTTTTATATATTTGATGTTAAAATAAATAATTTATTTTTCCAAGTAACCCAAAACTCCTAATCCCAACGAGGAAGAGTTTCTGCTCTTATTCCCTCATTCTCAGCTGCGAGACATAATGATTGTCACTCTTTACACAATTTATTTTCCTAGTTCTTTTTGGTTATCTTCAAGAAGTTATTATTATTGGTCAATCTACATTTATTTCTTTTCTTATTTTTATTTTAAGTAAAGCTTTTGAGGAGCAATTGTAGATCGACAAGAACATTGACAGAAAAGTTCAGAGATTCCTCTGCTCCCATAGGTTCATAGCCTCCCTCATTGTCAACGTCCCCAGCAGAGTGGTATGTCTGCTACAGTTGATAAACCTACATTTACATATAATCAATAAAGTCCATAGGTTACCTTAACATTATTTTTGGCATGGTTCATTCTATCTAGATTTGAATAAATGTACAGCGACATGTATCCATTATTAAGGTAGCATACAGAGACTTTTCACTGCCCTAAAAATCCTCTGTGCTTTGCCTCCTCATCACTCCCCACTCGACAACTCCTGGAAGCTACTGTTCCTTTTACTGTCTTTGTAGTTTTGCCTTTTTCAGAATGTCATGTAGTTGGAATCATATAGTATGTATGATATATACACAACCTGCACAATCTACTATATTGTATTGCGATTTTGAACAAACTGCTGTTAGATCAATTAATAAAAAGAAAAATAAAAATTTTATTTTACCTCTACTTATCCTTTCTTTAATATTCCTCCTTACTTTATGTCGATTTGAGTTTCCGACCTATATTATTTTCTTTCTTTAAAGAATTTCTTTTAAGAATCCTTTCAGATCAGGTCTACTGTCAATAAAGTCCCTCCGGGCTTTATTTTTCCTTTACTTTTAAAGGATAATTTCATTGGTACAGAATTCTAGGTTGGCGGGTTTTATTTTTCTTTCAATGCTTGAAATATTTCATTTCAAGCTCTTTTTGACTGGATGGTTTCTGAGGAGAAGCCGATGTCATGCTCTATAGGTGAGATTTTTTTATTCTCTCTGGCTTCTTTCAGGAGTTTTTCTTTGTCTTTGATTTTTCTGTAGTTTAAAAATGGCATGCCTAGGTGTGTTTTGGGGTACATTATCTTGTTTAGTGTTCTCTGAGCTCCCTGGATCTGAGGTTTGGTGTCTGACATTAATCTGGGGACATCTCAGCTATTATTATTTCAAATATTTGTTTGTACTTTTCTCTCCTTTTTCTTCTGCTATTCCTACTACATGTGTATTTCCCCTTTTGTAGTTTCCCACAGTTCTTCAATACTCTGGTTTTGGGGGATTTTTTGTTTGTTTGTTTGTTTGGTCTGTTCTTTTTCCAGTATTCAAGGATTCTGTTGAGACATTCTCTAGCTCAGGTTGTTTCCTCAGCCTATATTTAATTTTCAAACGTTCTTTCTTGTATCTTATTCCATTGTCTAACCATCTTGTCTGACGTCTAAGTTTTTTTGATTATATTTATTTATCATATTATTGGATGTCTTTTTCTTCCCTCCTATTTTATTTGTCTCTTTTATTTCACTCTCTTATCATCTTTGACTTTCTTTCCTTCAGGGTTTATTTTTCTATGTTCTTTCTGGGTCTTTGTATTTTATGTTTCATAAAGATTTTGTGATTCTTGTATTGTCATTCATAAATGAGAACAGAAAATAATTTTTTTTAAATATGACTGAGAGGTCTGTGTACATGTGCAAAATTTGTGAAATAGCTGTCTTTAGGATACACGAGAAAGGAATCTACCATTATGTTGAGGATGCATTAAGTACCACCAGGAGCAAGTCCCAATACTAACAGCAGAGTTCTCAGTTACTCCACTATTTTCCATGATTAGAAAATAACCTTATTTGTTGTTTTATTTTGTTTTTAATTTTGCCATAAATATTTATTTATATGTATGCCCTTTTGTTCATTTTTAACCTGGGGTTACATAACTAAGCGCTAACGTGTGTGCACTGGGTAAAATAAGAGTTGGGAGGAGAGAGTTCTGTTTCATCCGTTCCTATGCTCAGCCCACATCTCACCATCCTGTCCAGCCCTCCAAGGATCTCCTGAGCAGATAAGCTTCCTCTCTCATTGTCATCCTCTTTGCTAGTAATTTAGGCTGTCATTTCAGCTATTCTGCTTCCTTTCCTTCATTGTAATTTTAAAGGAATTGCATGAACTAGATGAACATTTTTGTTCTTTCTGCCATCTTGAATTTAAAAACCTTCAATTTTCTACTGTTAAATTTTCTGTTAATCTATTTATACATTTTTTAAAAAGTATTAAAGCACGTATTTCCAACTCTTCATTACTCATCTATGTAAATAATTTTAATCTTTTGAAGTATGGAGAAAAACTGTGAGACTGATTTGTATTTACATTTGAAAATAATGCCTTCTGGAAGTGAATGGGAAGACTGCATCAAGACTACTTAAAGCTATTCAATTACGATTGCTTGGCTGCAGAACTCTTCTAACAGCCCTCAAAACTTAATGCATTTAATGTTCATCCTGTCAATGATAAACAAAGCTGAACATTAAACCAGTGAAAACAGATTTTATTCAGTAATTACTGACAATAGGGGGAGAATCTGAAATCCATTCTGATGTCTGCAGAGAGGACAGGATATTTTAAAAGGAGGATGAGAGAGTAAGGAAGGGGTGCAACCAGGCTCAAATAGTGAGAGAAGTGAAAAATGACAAGTGATTGGTCAGTGTAAATGCCATTAGACCAGCTGTGTCTGCTGGCTGACAATTATCAAATTAGGGCTCTCTCCTCCCACACAGACTGGGAGGCTAAAGCCTTGTACTTCCTGGTGATGACATTTCAAAAAATTGCTTTCAAGTCCGTGAGAAAGACACCTCTGAATTGTCAGAGATAAACATTCATCTCAAATGGACAGAGGAAAGTTTCGCAATTGTTTAAGTCCTTTTTAGCATATGCCCTAAGAGAGGGAGGACAGGGTAATGGCTAGAACAAACAAATTTTTTTTTTTAAGGAATACATTCATTTATTTTTAAGACTACACTTAAATTGTACAAAAATGGTTACTAATTTTTTTTAATTGAAGTATAGTCAGTTTACAAATTCTTTTGACAGCCCTGAGCCAGACAGGAGCTCAAAAGGGGTGGACTTGCCCCAGGAACTTGGCCTTAGGCTGCTAGAGGCCATGCTAGGGTTGGTCAGGTCTCCTAGTGCAGGTGTTTGGATCTAGATCTTATGTGCCAAGGTTGTTTTGCAGTTTTCAATCCAATAGCTTAAAATTCCACACTTTACGCTAAGGAAAAAAGAACTGTGGATGAACTGGATGTATCACATTATTTGGTGCTCATCAAACACTGTGAATTTCAGAAATATCTCTCTTAGTCTTACTAATGTGAGCATTAAATAGAGAAATAAAATGAAGCAATAAATTAAAAATATTGCCTACATTTTCAAAATTTGGTAGCACTGAATATCAAGAAGCTTTTATAAAATCACTTTTTTCAGCTTAAATGTGAAGAAATATAGTAAAATAAAAACACATTTTATTTTACTGCCTCTTTGTTCTTGCTTCATTTTGGCATTGCTGACTAGCTAGTTTACATCCTTAAAATCCACTCATATATTGGACACCATCAAGCATCATGCTATTACTTCTTGTGCTTCTGCACTAAAATTATATGTATCAAAATCACAGTAATTATTCTTAAATGATGTAATGTGCTTAACAAAAAGCCAGGCACTTAATTAGCACTCAATAAATGTTAGTTTATTTCTTGTTTTGGTTGTTGCTGTAATTATTTAATTGACGCATTCTCAGGTCCCTTTAGTGACTGTTTTTTGTAGATTTAATTGCTTCTTTTCTTTTTACTTAATAGAAGCTTTGCTCTTCTACCACGTGTACTTATGATGATTCTCTGTTGAACATCTTCAGCCAACACTCTGTGTTCCATTTCATTCCCATAAAGCCAAACACTTAAAAGTAACTCACACTTAATATAAAAAATATTCATAATTTAACTCAACATTCCACCTTACAAATAGCATCAGCCTTCTGCAGTTCTAATTTCCCTCTCCTTTACCTTCCCTTTCCAATGCATTGTTTTCTAGAAATACCAAACCCCCAAGCTCTTTGACCTTATATTTTTAACATTAGCTACATTTCCTCCCTGGGTCAGGGGATGATGGGGGGGAGGGTGTTTTTGCAGGTTTCACCCAGAGCATTTCCACTTTTTCCCTTTGACTGTGTTATGTACCTACTGCTGTGCAGACACAACTCCTTTCTAAAACAATATAGAATTTCATATTTTAAGTAGTTACTCAACATTAATTTACTTACTTACCAGGCATTAACTCCCTTGTGTCTGAAGCTTGAGTGCCAGAATCTAGTTTGCATTCTAAAAAATATTTTTAAGTAGATGACGAATATGGAACTGGTTATAACCAATAAAAGTTTATACTTCTTAGATAACATCAAAGAAGAAAAGTATTTGCATATCTCCTTTATGACATTAGAATTGGTATCTATGCATAAAAGAATGTGCAATTGTGGCATTAGATATTAAAGATGGGGACATGATGTCTTTAATAGAGGTTATTAAGTCTCATTATACATGGTTTATATAATCCCAAATCCATTTTTGAGTTCTTCCTCACCAATCAAATCTCTATCTTTTTTTTTGTCCTTCAATGTGTCTATATGCTCAGATTATCAGTTGCATTTCCCTAACTTTCATCGAGAGTTATCCAGGTAACAAAATTCTGGCCAACTAGATCAAAGCAAATGGTTTCTGGAGCTGCCTGGGAAGTTCCTGCTTTTCTACCACATCTAGTTTGTTGCATCTTCATCTTCCTGGGTAGCATATAGGAAAAAGGATGGCAATGCTGAGGTGTCTTTGTGAACATTTCACAATTATGAGAGCAACTACTCAAAGTACTGTAACTGAATGATAGTATGTGACAGGGACATTAAAGAAATTATGGAGTCATTGTATCCATCCTGGGTCACCTACTTTTAGACATGGTAAGTGAAAAATCAAATCTACTGTTGATCAAACCATTCTTGTCAGGTGTTTCATATACCTGTAGTTAAATGAAATCACTAAATGAATCAATATACTATAGGACATATTCAAAATAATTTGGAGATAGACTCAAGGTGAGGACTATGATCTAGATTTTATTAGAAACCAAACAAATTTGAATATAATTAATGAAAAACAGAATATTTAAAAAAAATTTTGTCATATATAGAATGCAAGAAAACATAACTAAATTCAAAAGCCATTTTTAGGAAAAAGATAGAAGCTAAATCCTGCCAGTCAAATTAGAAACATTTTCTGTTTTTGAAGTAGTTGTAAGATTCTCAGACAAATAGGAGGCTATGGCTGACAGGGCACAATGCTTGTCTTTTCCAGATGCTTGCTTTGCATCCTTAGTTCTCTTAAGATTCAGATATCTCCAGTTTCAAATTTCATAAAACTGAAATCAAGGTGTCAGTAAGAGACATAGAACATATTTTTCTGTCTTGGTAATTCAGAAATAATATGAACTAGCTAAGAATATCAAAATTATTCTATCAGGAAATTATGTAGGTTTCTGTATACATTTTAATTTAAAAACACATGTATAAACATATACGCATGTTTGTTAATACTCACAAATAATTACATGCATCTTGTTACCGGTTTTAGAATGAATTCCTCTTCTGAAGATTTGATGACTTTCTAGCCACACATCCTGAGATTCAGTATTTCATTCCCACTTTTTTGCCTTCATCATGTTCAAGTGCCTGCTAGCTTCCTCAGGCTCCATTCATCTCTTCATCAACTTATTACAACAATGCTGAGATTTTTCCCTCTTGTGCCCAAATGCTTGAGTGTAATAAAATTTATGTTGACATTCATCCTTGAGATTCATTTATCCTTGGATGAATGTCCTGCCTGCTCTGTTCTTTGACCACACTTTCCCGTTGCCGAGTCCTTTCTCAAAGCAGGACTCATAACTTTCTTACCTCCCATCTCTGAATAGAAATATGCTGTATTAAAAAAAAATTCTTAAATCTGAATTACAGATTCCAGAGAAAAGGAAGGAGGCCTATGAAGCAAAAATAGATGCTGATCTAGAGAATCAATTTTTCTCTAGTAAATGGATTATTCCCAAAAGGAGGCAGAGCGAAATCTTTTGGTTAACCACGGGTTTCAAACGGGTTTTTTAGTTTCTATTGCTGTGGTAACAAATTCCTACAAATTTAGCCGTAGGATGCAACACCCATGCATTATCTCACAGTTCTGCAGGTCAGCATCCAGGTATAGATTCTCACACAGCTGTGTCCTCTGCTTCAGTTTTCATAAAACTGAAATCAAGGTGTCAGTCAGTAAGGCTGCATTCCTTTCCTGAGGCTCTGGATCCATTTCCAAGATCACCCAAGTTGTGGGTTCCACCTGGTGGTTGTAGGACTGAGGTCCCCATTTTGGTGCCAGCTGTCAGGTCCAGTGCAGTCAGTCTTTGCTCCTAGAGGCTGCCACATTTCTTCTCAGGTGTTCCACGCAACTTCTGTGCAGGGACTGCAGGTCAGGTCTCTCTCTACTTCCCATTCCTCCTCTTTCTCCTTCTGCTACACTCCTGGCTTCTAGCCAGAGAAAATACTCTGCTTTTAAAGGCTCATGTGATTAGACTGGATCACTAAGATAAGCCAGGATAATCTCCTTATTTTAAGGTCCATAACCTTAATTATATCTGCAAAATCCCTTGTAAAGCATAATGTAGCACATTCACAGATTCCAAGGATTAGAACTTAGACATACTGAGGGGCCGTTTTTCAGCCTACCACACCCACACACCAAGTTGTTGGAAGAAAAAAATCTAAGGAAACACCCCTGATTGATTTTCCTTTTCAAACTCAAAAATACCTCTATTTACCCACGTCTTTCCTCTCATTACTCCTGACTCGAGGTGTTATTTCTCATAATCATGGTAAATTTATATCATTTTCTGCTGTTCTCCTGTGGGCTGGAATGTTAAAGAAGGTTTTGTGCATGTGTGCATTTGTTTGTTTTCAGGCATAAGAGAATTTAAAACAAGAAAGCAAGCATCACTTAGATAGTTGATGTCCACGGCTGTTGTCTCTTTGCCACATTACCCTAATTATTGTCACTTTCACATAACACTTAAGCCAAAGATCAGCAGAAACACATCTGTAGTTAAACAAACTGGATTTATCCCTTGTTGTAGCAAGGGAGAACATAGACCATGGTGAACCATGGGGTGTCTCTGTAAGAAGGTTTAGAAAGGACCTATTACAGGATTAGTTGCTTTGGCTGAGTAATTTGAGGGAAGGTGGAAGGAGGCAAGTGTTTCCTCTGGATTAGATGCTGTCAGAAAGTGGAGGCAATTCTGTGATTGCCCATCTCAGCAAAATTTACCCACAGAAAGTGGAGATTAACACGTGAATTGCACTGTAATTAGTTAAGAAATATTCATTTATTTTACCCAGACAGTGAAGGCGGTACTTTGTATTCTGGAGATTTTACAATAATCTTGGTTTGATCTGTGCATAGGCACAATTATGAAGTGGCTTCTCTGTCTCATTTTATCATGGTCTCAGAATAACCTTGTCTGAGGCTGGTGCTCTGTGAGATTGTTTATATGTAACGGGAAATAACTTGGCCTAGATGTGAGTGCCAGGCCATTTTCTGAATGCCAGGAGCTGTTCTTTTTTTTTTTTTTTTTTTTTCTTTCTTTTTCCTTTTTAAAATTCTAATGTGGTGAATGTCTGATCTTTGTGTTCAGAGCAATTCACACAAAATGAAGAGTGATCCAATTAATTCTGTAAAATTTCCAGGCTGAATGATTG
Organism: Camelus bactrianus; assembly: GCF_048773025.1. Lineage (NCBI taxonomy): Eukaryota > Metazoa > Chordata > Mammalia > Artiodactyla > Camelidae > Camelus > Camelus bactrianus. Next base: position 41,720,986 of record NC_133540.1, read on the forward strand.
CTTGGCCCAAAACCTATTCAACCAGTATCTGAATTGACGGTCTAATTTCATTTGAAAATTTTTTCAAGTTAATGCTAGTTTTGGCCAATCAACCAAATGTTTGCCGAGGAGAACACTTTGCATGAATAATACTTATAAATCATTCAAAGATATATTGTCCAGTCTCAACTGCCAGACAGAGCTCATTATTTAATCTAAATTTTACAATCACACTTTCACAAAAAATATTACACTGAATGCTAGAAATTCTTCAAGAATATGTTGATATTTAGCATCTTCTAATCGTTTATCCTAAAATATTTAATAGATAGGTGTAGGTTGAAGGGTACCATTGGAGACAATAGCTTATAATAGCTTGAAGAACTTGAATTTTCTTCCTCTTGTAAGGGACAGTCTATTCTAAACACAAAGATAATTGCATATGAACTCCTGGATTTTATTAAATGGCAATTGGCATGGTACATTATCAAAAAATTCTTCTTATGATAACTATTTTAATCATCTAAAGGAAAGTTTAATGAGATTAAATGAGAGCCTATTTTGTATTACAGAGGATCCTAAAGCAAATACCAGAATTTTTAAATTATCTGAGGCCTGACCTCAGAGTTCACAATTCTTCAGTGAGGTAGCAAAGGATCACATGAAGTAATTAAATGCAAAATGATACCCTAAATATACATCAAGGGATAATATGTTATTTTGATGTGGCCCATTGGGTACAGATGTGATTTTAATAGAATAACAAGGACAAAAGAATCAGGGTGAAAGTCATTTACAACTCCTTGTATTTTCTGTTTTGGTGGAGTACTCAGGATTCAAGGTAACTGTTAAGGAGGATGGGAGTGAAATTGTATTCCTGGCTCTCACGATCAATGAATTTCACTACACTTGAGCCTGTAAATAAGGAAGTAAATCTTAAGTGCCTGGGAGTAAAGCATGCAATGTTTAAATATTAATTCTACAATTAAGATAAATTATAGGGTTTTCTCGCTTTGATTAACACTCTCCGGTTTGTCAAAAGCATAAGCCAAAAAGAAAATGGGATATAAAATGTCTCTATAAAGATGCATCATTGTCTGTCAGCCAATAGTAAGAATGAAAATGAGCAGCTTGTTAGTGAGGGTATGTTAAGGAGTAAAACAGACATCTAACTATGAGCATAGAACCTATGTATGTTGTCATATTCTCCTTGACAGTTACCTTCAATTCCTTCTCTAGAAGATGGGTACCATCATTTCCATACGCAGTGTCAATGTTGAGAAGCAAATTAAGCTGTTAGTCTCATTCTCTATTCTTTTCTTTGCATTAAATTGTAATTCCTGCAAAATTATATGTAGCAAATTTTTAAAACAGAAACAAAGGCAAAGTTTACCTAAATTTTGTCATGAGTGTTTTGTCCTCATCAAACATTCTAGAATTAAAGAATCTGGGGCTGATACAACAATATGCAAAAAAACACATTTCTTGTAATAGCCTTTAATGAGGAAGAATGTGAAAACGAATATATGTATGTATATGTATGACTAGGACATTGTGCTGTACACCAGAAATTGACACATTATAATTGACTATACTTCAGTAAAAAACAAATATATACCACAGACTCAAATAATCTTTCTCTAGTTCCTAAAGAGTAATCAGTAAGCACTGAATGGAACCATTCTTATAGATACCTCTCCTTCCAATTTCGCCAAATAGAACCCTATATATTTAATACCCATTAAAAGTATGAATGACCAATCAGAAACATTAAATCTATTGGTCATTCAAATTGTTTATGGAATTTTTTAAGTTTAATCATCAACTGAGATCAACAGTCATCAAGAAATGAAAGTTTGATGTGAACAGTGTATAGAGACCTGAGAAAATCATGGGCAATGTTAGTAACTAGTGTTCCCAAGACCTTTGTAAGAGTTTTGATGTCCAGTGGGTTTAAGAGTAAAAGTCAGGAAGAATTGAGAAACCTTGTTTTGAGAAATGAGAGGCTAACAATTTTAGACTGCTTCCCTGGGCATTAGTCAACATGCCATTAATGAATGGCTATTTAGTTATTGATGTTGATGTTAGATATCAGGATGCTTGAGAGCTTTAAATCTCACATTGCAAACAAATCAGTCTTCTTGAAAGAGACTAGTCTGATGTACTTCAGCAATTAAAATAAGTGTTTATTTGTCAAACCCACTTCTTCTTCTTAGACATTTTTCTTTCAACTTTGGAATGGAAAGCAAAGCAAAGGATAAAAGTCAGCAGTACAATTTATTTATTTGTCAATGCATTTTATTTAGCTTTTACCTCAGAGTCATTGTGGTTAGTGTTTTCCAAATGTCCACAAGTGAATACTGATTACCTCGAACCAACCATTTTCCTATAGGTGCTGGGAGGAAAGGTTTTACTATTAAAAAAAAAAAAAATTTAAAGGGCTTAAAGACACCTGGGATTCTTGCAGCTGTCTGGAAGGCACGAGAGGTTCCAGCCTGATAGGTCAACAGTGAAGAGATTAACAGACACATTTGGATACTTGATAATATCTTTGAATTAAAGACTCCTGAAACTACTCTGCCTTAGGACCTCCTCTTATGGTAGCTAATACAGTCTACTTATTTTTAAACTATTTTTTCATAGATTCTTGGTAGTCGTAGCTTCAAGTCTCTTAACATACCTTGACCCTCTTTATTATTATTTATTTCTGAGGAAATTTAGTAAATGTTTACTAATGTAAATGTAAACATGTACCCCCAAAATTGAAAAATAAGATAATGAACAGAGAAAGTGGAAAAATAATGGAATTCATGTTGTCAGAGAAGTCTTTAAGTAGAAAATGAGACAAAGGATTGTGTTTGATAGGTGATGAGAAGACAAAAGATGAGAGAAGGAAAATCCTGTGTGTCTGAGCAAAAAGCCCTATTTGACAGCCCATCATGGTACATTTCAAATATATTGCTTTTATGTCAATGTGGCCTATTTTCATGTACAGACAGGATTATTCATTATCTCCATTCCTCTTAGTTGGTATTTCAGAGCTTCTGAAAGTTTGAATTCCCATAGTTTATAAAGTTTTATTTAGTCTGTACAGTTTCCCATGGTGTTTAAATGTTTATCCCATAGTGTGTATACTATTTATTTAGTCATCATGTCTAGTCTAGATTTTCACATTGACAATGATGCTTTTTTTGTTTCAAACCAGTATTTATTATGAAAAAAATTCAATGCTAGGTATCTTTTGTGGATTCAGATGTAAAACTCAACCTGTTGTCTTATGAAAAAAAAAATTCCCAGTAGTCATGAGAAAACTAGAGTAGAAACAGTGACAAGACTTTCGTTTTTCTCATCATAGACATTGTTAGTGAGGCTTAGAAATAAATACAAATTTGGATAATTTTTTAAAATGGAGAAATAAAGTAACATATGATTTGAGGCTACACTTAAATTTCAATTATCTTATTTTAGGATTGACTTTTGCCAGTTATTTGTCTACTTTGTCACAGCCTACATGTTAGTATGTTCTTATCCTGGCACAATTTTTATCTATTAATAAAAATACTTAATTAATATATTCACAGTCAGATCTCTTAAAATTAAGTTGATATTTGCTTGCATATGCATTGCATTTGTGTTGTAGGACAGGTTCATAGATTTGAACAAATTAGATCACATGTAAGATAAAAAAAGAATTAATCATTTTTCTGGACACCAACAATTAATAATTTTTGTTTGGTTTTGTTGAGCTTTTTTATCCTTGAATATAAAATAAAGTTTAATTTCCAAAAATGTAGCTATATTTTATTTATGTCGTAGGAGAAAGTCATATAAGACAAGGTTTGATTAGTATGAGTGTCTTAAATGCTATTAAATAAGATTTTAATGGCCAAGTATCACCTCTTTATTCAAAATTATTTTCTAAAAACTACTTAATATTTAAACATGTCAATATTTTGTTGTAGTTATATGTGAATAGTAATGGTCCCAATATTGATTCCAATTAGCTAACAACGAATACACAGTTAGGACAAATCATGCAATTGAAAAAGTAAGTATAGACACAATTTCTTACCTAAAAGAAATTACATTACTCTTAAAATTTACTAAATGACTAGTAAAATTTAGGAAACACTAGCTTTTGTATATGAGTATTATTATATCAATGTTAAATGCCAAGTACGATTAAAAAAACATTTTGAATTAATGTCTGTAGTTGTTCCTTGTAGAAGTTCCTTTGATAACTTCTTTTAAAGATGATGATATATTCAGTTTCTACACTTTTTTTCCTAATATGTTATCTTAATTGTTGTAGACAGATTTGGATTTATTTTGAAGCAACACAATTTATTTTCCCATACAAAAAATTATGTCTCTAAAGTATCAACTATTTCACTGGCACCACTGATCATGGCAAAATGCAGCTATCATACACTGAGTGCTTTACATATTTATTATATGTAAATATATATATGGAGGGACTTATGGTAATATATGTATTTTTCATGATAGAATAAGATTTAAATAATATCTTAAAGTACTATATTATGCAAAATTATGTGATTATGCAAAATAATGCAACTTGCTATCTTCTGTGAACTGTTAGATTATCTCATTTACTTGTTAACTTGGCTTTTAATTTGTTAACAGTTTTTAAAATATTTATATTTTTGTTATGGTGTTAATATGGTACAACTTTTTTTCCATTCATATGCTTTGGAAATTTATATATGTTGATATTGATAGTCTTGTTTTATAATTTTAACATGATTGATCATTTAGGCATTTGAATATTCTCTTTCAGAAATTTTGTAATAAATATTCTTGGACAGGTATAATTATTCACTTTCACAAGGGTTTCTCTGTGATTTATACCTAGAGATGGAATTCTTGTGACTTAGAGTATATGCATATTTCTTTTTTTTTAACATTTTTTATTGATTTATAATCATTTTACAATGTTGTGTCAAATTCTGCATATTTCTAAATACTGAGAAAAAAAACTATCCAATGTGTTATTTCTTTTTACATTGTCATAGTATAGGCTTTATTTTTCAAAAGTATTTCTCAAAATTAAGACAATTTGGGAACAATTTAAATTATGACTACATGCAAAAACCCTAAATAAATATTTATAAATTGAATTCCTTTGATTCTACATACCCTATATTGAAGCAAAATTTAGATTAAGTTGTAAGTCATGAGGCCTTACTTATTTCCTTCATAACAGTATACATGTTGCTTTTCTGAATTCTGGTACTATTTACTCTTACTATGGAGAAACAGATCAGGCTGATAACACTTCTGTTCCCCTTTGTAAGTAATCTGATTTTTTACTACCTATTTGCTTAAATTATTCTATATTAAAGTTGAGTACTTAATGAGTTTATTTTAATATTGTTTTTCCCATATTAACTGAAGTAAAATACAGATCTTTGTAATATTCATATATTTTAAAAGATTTTTTTCTCTAATTTTTTTTCTTATGCATTATTTTCTGTTCTCCTATTTAGGACCAATGTTTTTGTGCACAAGGGAACTTCTCTGTTTCCCTTATAATTCTGCCACTTAATTTTTATTTATATTTATATTTTTTTATCTTTCCCCAACATTTGGTATGGTTTCAATAGGAATTTCAAATGATCTCAGTTGTATGTTTTTGGCTTTTAATGTTATATTAGTTTCTACACTCTTTTTATTCTTCTATTTTTTAAGTTCTATCAACTTGTTTTAAAAAATTTTTTTAAAAATTTTCCCATCATTGAGCTGTTATATTATTTTTTATGTTGTTTTGCTTAGTAATACCATGCCATTCAAAATTTTACTAGTTGAACTATGTCTTTGAATAATCTTTCTCTGCTATAAATTCTTCACCTTTTAAAAATTGTATGTAATTGTATCTTGGAGACTATTACTTATTTTTAAATGTAGTCAGCAATTTACTGAAATGTATTCTTGAGGAGAGATAAAAAGCAGAGAGGTAGAGACTTGAGAAGTATCCACATAAGGTTCATGTTTGCTGTTTTAAAATACTCTCCTATGAAATCTGTTGTTTTCTTAGTAATAGTGCCTTCAAAAGTTGGTGTTTCAAAGATTTGTGCTACAGAAAGTAAAGCCATTAAAATCACAAAGTCACTTTGTGTTTCCTAGATGTCTCTGCTTGCCTTTCATTTTTAAAGTTATCCGACTAGGTTGTTAAATTGAAAATAGTAATTTCATTGAAGTATAGTGTCTACCTTCGCAACATTCACTCTTCTCTATAGAGAAATGTCTCCTTTCATGATTTGATCACGATTCTAACATACTCTTCTCATCAATGGAATTTTAGATGGGATTTTCATGACTAATAATGATTTCTAGAAATTTGCATTTTGTTCTAAGTTACCTTAGTTTTTTTGTTCATATCATTTTTTTTGTGTGTGTGTGTTTTGACATATCTTTCTCTATATTAATGCAACTACCATAGTATTTGACAAGAATGCTCTCTATAGCTTAGTTTCTTTAGTTGTTTCTTTGTTCCATGCAACATTTTTCTTTTAGATATTGTTTTTCCCCCACTTTTTGTGGGTTTTAACGGAGATAGATGAAGTAAAAATTACTTTAGGCAACAATATTTTGCAAAAGTTCCAAAAACCAACTTCGAAATTCTTTCCTAATGTCTTCACAACAGCCTATAAGAAATAATTGAGAAGAAACTTTAAATACACACAAACACACACCCACACAGGAAACAAGTGCTATCACTGAATGTACACAGTGACACTATTACCATGTCTTCCTCCAGATGGATAGTTGAAACAAGGTTTTAATGCTATTGTATATTTTGTTAATAAAATTACAGTGGAGCTATGATGTGTCGATGCCTTAAAACTGAAACTAAAGCCGTTCAATTGAAGTAAAAGTTAAACATAATAAAATATTCAATGAGTTAAATGTATGTAGTTATAAATGTATATATATAAATGTAGTATAAGTTATAAATGTACGTATGTGCCTAAATACTTACTGTCGCTTCTCATCAGGAGGAGCTGTATAAGTGACTGTTACTTGCTCCTACTTCTTACAACCATAAAGCTAGACATGTATCAATTATATTGCTCTAACAGAGTAGGAAAATGTATCTTAATGCTTCAGACTTGGCATGTGAGTTTTATATAGCTGATCTGTATAAATCAGAAAACACACTTGCTGTAGCATCCTGGATTCAGGAGTTTACAGGTCATCATATAATTTTTATAAAACAAATTTGACATCTCTTTGACTACTCTGGCATGTCTGCTCTCTTGACTCTTCCACTTTATTTTCTCAGTGTCTCTGTGCTCCGTGTTTTTCCATTATCTGCATCTAGTTCAAGGGCTATCACTTCAAATTTGAGGTGATCCAGTTACATTGTCACATTGTCCACACAACACATTTGTCTAGAAAAATACCAACCTTGAATGAAAAAACTCATTTGTGGAAGTCAGGTCGACTTTGGTAGAAGACACTTGACTGCACATTGGCTCCACTTAAACTTAGAATCACTAGTACCGAGAGACCCTCAGCAGTGCGCCAGGTTGCACCAGGTTCATCTTTGCTTTTCTTATCCTTCCTTTTTTTTTTCTCTTTCTTCCTTTCTTCTTCCTTCTCGTCCTTCTTCCCTCCCTCTCTCCCTCCCTTTCTCTTTCTTTCTCCCTTCTTTCCTTACTCTCTCCCTCTCTTCATTATAATTAATTTCAAAACATCATCTATATTCACCTAAAACTCCACTTTAAGAAAATAATTTAATTTTCTACTCAAAAAAGGAATTATAAGCAATAACGTAGGAATTCCATCAACTTGTACCTCTGAACCAAGAAGCCTACTTGCACCAGTACATTCATTCCTCTTTTCTTTAGTGCAGTGGAGAGTAATTATTCTCTTGCTTCATAGGTTGATTCTTTCTAACCAGGTTCTGATATCTGTCTTTGCTCCCTGCTCAAGACCTCACTTGTCAATTATGTCTTGTCTTCCTTGTGTCTTCAGTCTCAGGCTCTCTAGTGACTTATTCTCATAAGCTTTTAAACATGCTCTAATCTATCACCAAAACCAAAACACACACACACACACACACACACACACACACAAACAAGCAAAAAAAGGAAAAAAACAAAATTCCTGAGCTACAAAGATGCTGACATGTATATGAAGTTTCTCTGGAGAATTATCCATTTATGTATACCATAGGCAGGTTAAGATCTATATTTATAAAATAGAAATAGTTAATAATTTTTAAAGCTAGTCCAATCCTGCTCCTCCTCATGTATTTCCTCTATAAATGAAAGTCACAAACATCCACCAGAGAACTAAGAGAGAAAGTATGGCTTGGTATGATATATATAATACATATGTGTATTATAGAATGATATATAAGTATACTGTGATGAATTTGGACTTAAATGGATGATTTTTAAGCTTAAAGAGAAATTCATTATCAAATTAGAAAAAAAAAAAAGACAAATTACCAGGCCATTTATAAAGATGGACACTGCCACATGAATAAGTACTTTTACCATTAAACAAAAGTTAAATGCTTAAGGCATTTTCCTCTGTGTAGAATTATTTGTATATGTAATCTAAAAATATTACATATATTCTAATTTGATTTTTATAATACATGTGCTACTGTAGATACAATTTTACAATACAAAATTTTATTTAGTTACTATTTTTAATATTGTAGGATGCAGAAAAATTGTCAAGGAAAAGGTTAACAAAAAGTAAAACAAGTGAGAATGTAAGCTTCCAGCAAAAGGTAAATGTGTCAGCTTATAAAAATTTCCATGTACAAATGTTGCCATATATGAAAAAATATGCTTTATAAATCTATTTTGTAACATATGAATTTAACATGTTTATGTAAAAAATATGCTTGTGGAGGAGAAGCATAACTTTCTTTTGGTGTCGATTATTCTTTCAACAGTACACTCTAGGTAGTTTATCATTATTCTCCTGTTGTTAAGAGACTAGTCTCACAAGTACCCATTGAAAAGGTGCTGAACTAACAAATTGATTGGTATGAGTATTGAAAGGATTTGACAGAGTATGGGGAGCAATATGCCTTTTTTATGCACTAAATAACTTTAATGAATCTGAGTAAAATTTTAAGACCTGAGGTTATCTTGCAATTGGGTAAGTGGTCAATTAAAAAAATCAACTCAAATTTGATATAGTGGATACTGACGGCATCAACTTCAAACAGCTGCTAAGTTGCTGATGAGATAAACAAATTAATGTGTTTGCAAATGCAAAGCTATCCATTATTTCAAGAAGACTTTGAAATAAATATCTGGAGCTGCATGCATTTTCAAAGTAAGAGAGGTAAGAAAGAAACTTGCAAATAACGCAGTGAAAACTAATGTTGTCCTTACTGTGTCGACAATTCAGAGGCCTCTGTTTTTTTGTTTATTGATTTGCTTGAATGTTTGGGATAAATATTGATTACTGTCATTCATATATCTTTTATTTCTGAACAACAACAACAAAAAAATGTTGAAGGCTTCCAGGAGAGCAGGAAATGAGAATTTAGTCACTCCATAAGTTAGAACTAACCGAACTTTATTGACTGTTTCGGTATGCACAGGAATATAAAAATGAATTAAACACTTTTTGAATACTCTAAAGCATGAAAACAAATGTTATGGATTATTATTCTACAGTAATAAGTGACAGTTTCACATGGAAATGGGATTGAAGGAGGGGAAGCACTTTCTTAAGAAGAAAATGAGGAGAATGGACTTAAGGAAAATCACAGACATGTGCAAAGGCACATAGGCGTGACTGCATATGGGAGATTTGGGAAACACTGCAATTAAGGGTGGCCAAGGAGCAGGATGCGGCCATTCTTATAGAGTAGATGCTACAATAGCTGAGACAATTCATCAAGACCCTGGTGTAACTTCAACCTACAGGGAATCACGAAGCAGTGTATACATAGTAAACGGGTGAGTGAAACCATGATCCATCTTGAGTTTTAGTTTGTATTTTAGAGAAATGATAATGGTGAAGAAGATTATTTGGAGAGACAGACTTTATATTCAAGGCTATTATTATGAATAAACAAGACAAACAATCCTGAGGATTTTCACTAAAACCCGGGGTTTGAGATGGAGAGAAGGGATTTTTAACAAATACTAAAGCTATTTCTCTTGTCACCGATATCCTTGCTTTGTATTTTCCGAGTGTTGCACTTAACCCATACCAAATGCAGAAAGAAGCAAACTTGAAAGAGGTATATTTTCAAAATTATAAATAATAAAAGGCCCTTTCAAACCAACTGCCCTTGAAGTATGTCAGTCACTGAGGCAGCTGTGTCATGGTTTAAATGATTTACATATATATATATATGTATACACACACACACACACACACACACACACACGCACATACACACATACACGTTTTATTTGCTCTTATCCTATGTGACTCTTTCATATAAAAGTGAAAATTCTGCAGACAGCAGTGCCTTTTACCTAGACTGCTTTCTCTGGGTATCAGACTCTGAAATGAAATTGTGGCAGTGAGACAGCATAGGGAGCTCTGGAGACCCGTCTTCCCGCAGGGGTGAAGGGAGGCTTTAACTGAGGAGGCCTCCCGGTATGAAGAGGTCAGCAGGATTTGCAGCACATTACTGAACCTTAACCAAGGCATGAGGATTATTTCCAGTTTAGTGTCAGTCAAGTTAAGCACCTTTGTGTAGGACAAATTATTCATGATATACAATTCTTATGATACAAATTTCCAATTTTCCCTCATTAGAGCATCAGTGCCACTAAGTGAATAGTTTCCATTCTAACCATTTCATATTTCTTGTCTTTATTTATCCATAGCCTGTTCATGCGATGATGAATTTCCCTGTTTCTCTGATCTGGGCCGTCACTTCCCAGTATGAAAGCCTTCTTTGCTGTTGATAGAAAATATTCATGTTCTGCGTTTGTCCTTGTGAAAAAGGAAGGAATCCGATCTGTATCAAAATGTCTTGCTCTCTTATCTTCTGCCACGTGTTTCCTTCTTGGTCCAGAACTACGTTCACTGTCTTCCCCCTCCCCCAACTCCATGGGGGCTGATTCTCTTTACACCGAGTGTGTAACTGCTTTTTAACTAGGTGTGCTCAGGATCCAGGCTCTCCTTAGACAAGTGGGGCCCAGAGGTATCCTCTGGCTTCTGCTTGAGTATCAGGTGAAAATGATTTCCTTATTACTTTGAGATACACTGAAAATCCCTTGAAAGACTAAAATAGTTATCTACAGCACCTCTAGTGACTTTACATTTTCAACATTTCATATATAGTCTTTGGATCTTTGCTCATCAAGTGGTAAGAAACACATGATTATGAAGAATAATGACAAAACATGTTTAATTAATATTGTAACAAATGCTCTCAAGAAACCATGTAAGAATAACATAAAATTGAACTGAGGTAGTTAGAGGGTGTTATATTACTAATAGCAAAGCTAAAGACATCGGAAAGTAAGAGGACATTGAGATGCTGTTTGGCTCTCTGTTTGGGGCACCATTATTCCAAGTGACAGCAATTATGTCTTGGTTTTACTTTCAATGTTTCTCTCCAGTATGTTCAAATATAAAGATATATAATGGCTCATTAGTCACAATTATTGTTTCATCATAATTATGTGCTTATGTAATTCCATTTGACAGCATAAAGAAGAAATATTTATCTTGTAAATCAATAAACTTTTAAAAATCATCATAGCACTATGTTATAAACTTCAGCATAGACATTAAAAATGAAATGTTTCTGGATCTATAGAATTTAGAATATCACATTAAATTTCATACAATAATAAGAAAACAATTATCAACTTAGGTGGGACCCAATAAATATTTGTGGACTATTTTGAAGCTGTTTTGTGCATGGTTGGTGATAGAAGAACAAAAGGAACACTTGTCCTTGGAAAAGAGAAGGGTTTTTTTTTATGTTATGGTTGTATTATCAAAGTATATTTAATTTACAATGTTGTTAGTTTCTGGTATATAGCATAGTGATTCAGTTATACATACTTAATATATTTTTTTCACATTCTTTTTCATTGTAGGTTATTACAAGATATTGAATAGCTCCCTCTGCTATACAATTATGGTTGTTTTATCTAATGCAATGTTTGCCACATGGCAGATCTAGACTCAGCGGAACATGAAATTAATGTAGTGGTTTGTGCCCAACATTTCAACATGAAATAAATTAGACTAAAATAGGAGAAAGTGGAGAAAATGGTATATTTCAAATATTAAGTATAAGTATGGTTCATGAAACTTCTACTTCTTTTATATATGCGCTTGTTGCTATCTAGCCAGTAATAGCCAGTGTGGCCTACCAAATGTTTATTTTTGGCTCTCACACACATGTTTCGATGCATCCATTATATCCCATCGGCAATAATGATAAAATGTCTTTAATACCAACCCTGGATATTACTTATATACTTTTTTTACAATTTTATGCCAAATATATTTCTTACTATTGTTTATAATTAGAATGTTAGCGCAGACCTGTGGCTGTAAATATATTCTTTTATAATAATAGAAGGAGCCAATGGGACTTGTTAAATGTACCGCATTAACAAATGGCAGCAACTAAGAAAGTTACTTTTGAGAGAAATAAAACCAATTATAATATTTTTAAAAAACCAGACACACTCAGAACACTTAGATGGTGTGTTCTGGAGAACATGTAAGAGTATCACTCTTTTTCTATTAATTACCATGCTTTCTCTTCATTTTCTTCATCCAGTGTGAAGTCAGCCCAAAAACTTCACGGGAGCTACATGTTCTCCTTTTCCAGTAATGAATAAGAACATAAACTGTATGAATTGTGAGTAGAGTGAGTAGGCCAAGAGTAGAGTGAGTCATCTTTAAGGCTTGTGCATGCACAGATGATGGCTAAGTGGTTGTAACACAGGTCGGGGGCCTCATGCAAAGTGTGTTCACTGTAGCTAGGAGTGAGCACTGCCCGCTAGTGCACGTGTTTATGTATAAGGAGGACACAGGAATCATGCTCCTGCCAGCAGAGGCGGCAGCCCCATCAGTCTTGCTGTGCTCTGTTCGCAGCGTTATATGATAATCCTGTTCCCTCCCCACGCTGACAGGGATTCTCGTCCACACTGAACATTTGATTCCATTTTCCCTTTTGGAATACTAGCCCTCAAAACGTTTTTTTAAAAATATTACCTTCTATGTGGAAGTAAAGTAGATAAAATGATAAATAAAATTAAGAGTATTATATGTAAGGTTATGAATATTTATTCCTAATAAAATATATTTTAATATAAAATATATATTTTATATTATAATATTTTATTATAAATATAATTAAATATATTTTAGGAGAGGACTCTAATATTTTTTAATGAAAGGACAACTTTAAATTATAAATCAGCATTGTTATTCATTGCAATGGTGTCCCTCGAAATATCTGGAAACCCTTTTGGAAAAGAAAAAAGATTTCCGTATTATTTATCTTAGAGTATGAAACCAAGTGGGCTCTTGCAGGCCTGACAGTCTCCAAGGAAATATTATTCATTATGTATTTACAGTTATTGGATTAAAACTTTGTAATGTGCTATGTTCAATTAATAATAATACAGAGCAGGGTGAACGATGAAATACATTGTGCTGTTTTAAAAGCTCTAATATGAGAAAAGACAAGCAGTTTGTCCTAATGAATGCATCTAATTGGTTCACTTTATTATAAAACACTGGAGCAGCATTTTTCAAGAGGCAGTTCTATTTGTAACTGGCTGTCTTCAGCATGTCAGGGTGTAATAAATGTGCTGCAGACTAGAACTGCTGATTAGCATTTCTGGAATCCCAGGAAGTTAGTAAAAGCTGTTTGCCATTAAAGAAAGACCTTTTTAGCAGCCTTCAGAAAGAGAGCTCTAGTCCCATGACCTATGGTTGTTCTTCACTGTAAGTAAATTTAGGAAGATTTCCTATAATGTACTTGGTGTGATTAAAAAGGAAGAAGGATGTTAAGGAGAAAATGAACATGCATCGTTGTGGTGTAATAGTATTTTAGTATTTCCCACATAACTTTAAAATGTTTAGTACAAAGGGTATCATCACTATAATTACCTGAATCATACTTTTTTTTTCCTTTTTTTGTTTGTTTCATGTTTCTCAGTAACTCAGTGTCAATAATGGATGTAAATCAGCCACTGGTGAAAAGAAAAATGAGTAAGACTAGCTTTCAGAAGAGTTGTTAGCGATGACAAGTAAGACCAAACCAAAAGTCACTTAAGAGAAAGGAAAATGGTCTTCATTTTTATTTCCTAAAAGACCAATGTATTAAAATTCAACCCTAACACAAAAGTTTGTGAAACTAGTTAACTACAATATTTTATCCTGAAATATTAAGATAATGCCTTTAATAATCATTTTCAAGATGTAAAATTTAAGCACAGAAAGAAATCATATGCTGACAAATAACAATTTTCAGGGCTTTTAGCCTGTTAGAATACTGTTAGTCTCAATCTCTTATATGAATTAGTTCTAAAAGTAGAGTTTCATAATTCATATATAGCTAACTTCAATTTAAGTAAAATATTTTTGCATAATGTATTTTATAGTTGGAATGCCTTGAATTTTTGACTAAAGTAAAAATGTAAGTATTTCTATATTAAGAAATGAAAAATCTTAATGCCCAGTCTTCTGGATTAGAAATTATGGTGACTTAAAACACAATGCATCTAGTATGTGGAAAAAAACTGAAAAAAATAAATAGTATATTACAATAACCACAAATAATCTTACATAGTTAAAAAGAGATTTAAATTAAAAGGATGGAAAAAGACAAGTAGTAACCAGAATAGAGCTGGGTTGGCTATGCTGTTACCTGAACAAATAGATGTTTAGTTCAAAAAAGTATTAAGGCAAAGGACATTATACTTTAATAAAAGTAAAATATTTACAGTAAAGTACTGTATTTACATCAGTACCGTAAAAAGAGGTTGTACTGAAGAGACAGGAGACCTAAAAGGCACTCAATACCCTGGACATGAGGTAGCTGTTTAACATTTCCTTCTCTGCTGAAAGGATGATATACTATTTCATATCCTAACACTTTAATTGAAAGTAAAACTTCATTTGGTTCCACCATACATACCCTTACTGTCATTTTCTATCTAAAAGAAAGATGCAGGAGCGGAACAAGGTTACTTTCTGGGTTCTAACTAATTTCCTAGAAGTAGGAATGCTTACTGATAATACATCATGTATTTTAAAATGATGCACTTGTCATTTCAAGAACTTGTTTAGCATGATTTTGCTGTCGTGCGTATGCATACGCCTCATGACCTGTGTCATTCAGATCCTTCTCACCACCTCCTTCAGAGTTACATAGTAATCGTTAATAGTTGACATTTGCATTCTCATTCTAAATGCATTTTGTGGTTCAATCCATAAATTTGTTCTTGCTATAACTTCTTATGTAGAATTATCCGTAATTACCTTACAATTACTCTTCACTGTATTCTTCACAGACGTCAGTCAGATTTATCAAGTGTAGCCTTGATATCACCTAAACTTTATTGCCATTACTGCAAACACCCAGGGATGTCTTATAGTACAAAGCCATTAGCACTAACTGCTCATGAAATTCAGTGCTTTATAGAACCTAATGGACTTGCAATCATTTCTCAGAAGCTAAAAAGCAGCAGCGACCACCAGTGTGTTGTGTGTTCACTTTCTTATTTCTCATGCACAACCATTTATTTTATCTCTGAGGTTACAAACATAGTACTACTCAGTTATTTACTCTTCATAAACTGTCTAGTCCCACTTATGAATATCAGATCATAATAGAGATCATGATACCTGAATGCTTATAATAGGCTTATTAAAACAGGTCATTACATTTTTATTATTGTTCAATATTGACATCAACAAAGTGAGTGACAACAAAATGATTATGTTTCAGAATATGTCATAAAATGACACAAAAGAACATAATAAAATGTTATTAGGCACCATAAGGAAAATAAATAATTTTAGGAATGAAACAGTTGAACCACTAAAAATGTTGTGAAAATGATTTCAAAATCCTTTGTGGCCAAAATATAATATCAGATAAAGCCATGACATAAAAGTTACATTGAAATTTAAACTAGTTCATTTCAAAATTTGAAACCATATAAAAGTTCAGATGGCTGGAGAAAAATTCACTTAAATTTCTATCATACTCAAACACATATAAATGAATATTTTGATTTTTTTCTTAAGCCAAAAATACCACATTTAATGATTCTGTTGATAAAATAGTTTGTATTAAGTGGGACAAAAATGAGTTTTTTAAGATATGTAAATGATTCCCTATGATAAAACTTGAAAGAAAACAGTTGATGATACGTCAGTAGAGAATGGAAGTCTCAGACATCATAGCCAGGGTTCATGAGTCACAACTGAAAAGAGGATCAATGACCGTCTACAAGAATGCCAGACAGTCTAGACAGGCTGACATGTAAAAACTGCCTTCATTAAGTGGGGGTGATGAGGCAGAGTCACTGAGCAACGTACAACAAAAAGAATCAGAAAAAATAAAATTCATGTGCTGTGATATGTGAGTCTCATTATAAACCATTTTGTAAAGCCTACGCAGGAAAGAAAGAATGATTTCCCTCGCTACCTTTCTGAGTTCTCAACTGAGAGGCCTGTAAGATAAATTAACAAGAGAAAAACAAACAGAAGATTATTAACCTGAATACCTTATAGGTACATGGGAGATACTCAGGGGAAAATGAGTAACTCCTTGAGGTGGCTTGGAATTCTTGATCAAATACCATCTTCACAGGGAAAGGGGAAGGGGCATGTGGTCCTCTTAGGAGAGAGAAAATGATTTTTAGGAAGGACAAAATGGACCCTTAGGAGCGTGACGGGAGGTGTGATTGTGACAATCTGTCTGGATGTGGGCCCAATTCCAGCCCCCTCTCTTGTGATGAGTCAGTCTTCCCTGGTGGATGGAACTGCTGGAGGGGAGGTTTTTGACAACTGAATTCCTTTTGGAGGCTCTGACTGTCTTTAGGCAAATTAAAGGGAGCTCAGAG
This sequence comes from Camelus bactrianus, assembly GCF_048773025.1. Taxonomy (NCBI): domain Eukaryota; kingdom Metazoa; phylum Chordata; class Mammalia; order Artiodactyla; family Camelidae; genus Camelus; species Camelus bactrianus. The sequence goes on from NC_133540.1 coordinate 41,738,037, forward strand.
TATTAAACAGCAAACTGAGGCACACTTAAATTTTCAAGAGTTTATTTTAGCAGAGATCTGATTCCAGTAGGGCAACACCAAACTGGAAGTGACTAGGCGCCCAGGAAAGACTTTTGCAGAGCAGATGGGAAGCAAAAGCACGTAAAGGTAATTCGACTGGCTATAGCTTAGGTGATTGCCTTATTTGGGGAAGACTAGCTGTCTGTTTGTGATTGCTTGTTTTTAGGTATGATTTCTTAATCTTGAGGCATTTATAGGAATTCACTCTGGCTGAGGTTCCTGTTTGCTCCTCCAGGCTGCCAGGTCTTTAGAGCCCTCAGCCTAACGGTCTCCGCGTTTAATCACTTTAACAAGAGAAAGCTTCTCTCTGCTTTTGTTGTTTTTCAAGTGCCTACAGCTCCAAAGCAGCATATTTTGGGGTGGTATATTTTTCTATCCTTCACCTAAAAAAAAAAAAAAAAAAATCAGAATAGATAGGAGAAAGGCTCTTAGCTAGAAGTGTGTTAAAATAGATACTGGACATCAAGCCAGGGTATGGCGTAATTCCTTGTGTTCAAGGAATATTTGTACTGAAAAAGTTTGGGGAAAAAAATAAATCCGATCTCAAATCAGTTTGATCCTCTATCTTATGCTAGGATGGACAGGTTTATATTAGTGTATCACAGGCTTTGAAAGTTCTGTTGGAAAGACCTTTAGCTTCATTAGCATACCATTTCCTGTACTCATTATAACAACTATTTATATTTTTTATTTTACTTTTTTATTTCACTGAGTCACAGTTTTGGGGGGAGTTTCTATTACAGAAAACATGTCCTTGACTTTTTGAAGCGTTTCTTAATGTACATAAGGTGACTGGATGTGGCAGAGAGGTGACATTTCTCACCACATCGGAAAGGATCTGTCCGTTAGGAAACTGTTGCCCAGAATAGAGCTGGACTAGTAGAGGTAACATGAAAAATCAATGTCTTTGCTGTATCTAGAAGAGATTCATGTTCATATGGGGAAAAAATGGAGAATGTCAACAAATTGTGTCCTCGCCGGACAGAACATAACTACTATAAATTGGTCCATGACACTCCATTTGCTGGGCACATAGGGAAGAAAGACAAAAAACAATTTAGGAAAGGAAAATTTCTTCCAGCCATTCACATATTGGAATGTGGCCAGTGTCAGCGATTCTGTAATGAATAGGGGATGTCAGCAAAGAGACAGATACAAGTAGAACTTCTTTCACTTAAATGAGTCTAGATAGATATTCTGTTCCTCCACGGAGGCCGTGGGTGAATTTTAAATAAAATTTGAATTTAACATCTAAAGTTTATACATAAGAAGAGAAATAGTTACAAGTAAATATTAGAAGATGTTATTCTAACAAAAGAGAGGTGGTCTCTAAAGTTCACAGATTTGAAACAAAATACATAGAATTTAAGAGGGAAAAAAAATGCAAGAAACAAATTGTGACATTTAAAATGGAAAATCTTGAATTATGCTCTTCTTCTTAATCAGTAATTCTAATAAATATTCATTGCCTAATTATTAAACTTTTGCAAGTGTTAATATTTTCCTTAAAAAAAACAGTGTATTTCATTTATTCTATGAAACAGTTTCAGTTGTAATGTCTTCTTAATCAGATTACTAAACTTTTACCATTTTTAACATACTTGATATTAAGCTTAAAGATAGAGTCAGTTGATACTTTAAGAAATATTTTTCTGTATTTAATATATTTAATACAGTTAATATTCATAGTCAAATTCTCATATCAGTATATATTTTTCTGTATTTCTTAAAAGCCCTTATATGGTGGGATCTTTCTATCCTAGATCTAATAACTAATGCATATGATATTAACCTTTTTTTTGCTTTTTAAAATAGTTTTGAAAGAGAAATACTAAAGAACATGACTTTTGTTAAATTATCTAATTTCAAATTTAAATAATTTTGTAAATTTGCAGTGTTTCAGTCAATACATTTGTTGAATGTGGACTTAGTAAAGATCTGTATTAAATTCTGAGGATAAAATGGTAGCAAAGAGATAAGCTTCAGCCCTCTGGGTCCTGATATAAATGGATGAATTTGGCTTCGTTGATAAACAGTCACCAAATAAATCACATGTGTCTGATCATTTTACTTCTTGTGGAGAATACAAATAAATTAACATACATAAACATAGATGATATTTGAATAGACAGGGCTGAGTGAACACCTTCTGATCCATATGTAGGTGTCTAGTTGGCTGTATTTCTTTCTATTAGGGAACACCACAAGAAAAAAAACAGTATATTCCATTGTGTTAGTACAAATGTGTAATGCTGATTTTTCACAGTAGACCCGTGTGATCTTACCCAGCACCAAACTTTATCATGGATTCAAATGATACCACAGCTCTGGAACAGAGAAACATTTTTTCTTCAAGGACTAAGAGATGCAGCAAATTCTGCTCTCAAAAAATGCCTGTCCTTTTCCACATTATAGTGCCTTTGGTTTTGTGGAGTAATGTGTGTGGGAACATTGATCAACAAAGAGCTTTTAAAGCTGTTTAACTTCTCTGTTTTGACTCCCGTAAGCACTCAGACAGGAAAAGTGCTTAGGTGATTAAGCCCATTCTCCAGCCAGCCATGTGCCATAAATCTATAAATTCCAGGTTGATTTACAAGTATATCCACATAAAAATGGGACTTTGCTATTTTTAAGCTAATAAATTTACAGGGAAGCCTTAAGGACATCATTAGTGTATTAAGAAAGAGAATTTTAGTTTCACAGGCATGGAAGAAATAGATTACAGACCTATACATTAATTTGAATAGCTTGATTAATCAATCTGATTAATAAATGCATTCAATAAGACGAATAACTTTAATAGTGAAATAAGTCAGAAAAGGAAAGACAAATACTGTATGTTATCACTTATATGTGGACTCTAAAAAATAGAACAAAGGAATGAATATAACAAAACAGAAGCAGACTCATAGATACAGAGAATGAACTAGTGGTTACCAGTGGGGAGACGGAAGGGGAAGGGACAAGATAGGGGCAGGGAACTAAGAGGTAAAAACTACAATGTACGAAATAAATAAGCTAAAAGAATATGTTGCACAGGGAATATAGCCAATATTTTATAATAACTTTGAATGGAGTAATTTACAAAGATAAATAAAACAAAATAGTCAAAATCATAGGGAAAAAAGATTAACAACTTTAAGAAATAAACCTACCTCCTCATAGAGTTGTTATGATATTTAAAATAAATTATATAAAACTGATTATGTATTTTCCACCATACCCAGCACATAGTAGGCTCTGAATGCTAGCTATGAGTATTCTAAAAGTGAAAGACAGTAAAATTAGTTTTCAAAAATGTTTAAAGGGTTGAAAATATTACTTTTTTGGTAGCTAAAGAAACAATGCTGTATGTTGTAGATTTGCCTATCATTCATTGTGAAAACAATCTCCTCTTACTAATAAAGAACACAGGGAAATTCAAGTTCTAAGACATGCTCTACTTCATGTTAAAAACTTACATATGAAAAAAAAAATTACTAACAAAATTATTATCAGAAGTAGAAAGTTAATGACAGTAGAAAAGGAAGTTAAGACTGTGAATATATAAGGGTGTATGCCTGCATATATTCCTGGAATAAGTAATCATTGTAGTCACTTTATTCTGGAAATATTTTGAACATTTTTATAGAAGTAATTTTTTTCTTAATTGATGGAATGCCTATTAATCATTTGAGAAAGCTAAAATAAATGAATAGTGCAGAAAAATAATCTAATTTCCTTAAATACTCTATCGAACAGGATAGATGAAGGAACATATATTAGTGATGTCACAAATAGCTTACAGAGTAAGCATGTATACCTTACTGTGAAACACAGTCATAAGGCTTTGATTTAAATTCAGTTTTCTGATATTTCCCATATCTCTTTAAATAAAGATCTCAATTTTCTTAACAATTTATTTATTACCAAAATAAAACAGAAAATACTGAATGATATCAGAATATGTCACTCCAAAATATGTCACTTTGGCATATTGATTATTTTGAGCTAAAGACAACTGAGAAATAGATACAAGAAAAGCTCTTTGCCTTTCCCTTTTTTACCTAAAATTGGGATAAAATTTTTTAATAGTTAATTATTTCTTTACTGGGACAGAAGTTAATCACTGGAGACAACTCTGGACATTTATCAGCTCAAAGAGGACAACAGAGAAATCTATTTAAGAAACCTTACTAACTAGCACTTATCTTTCATTAGTTTTACCAGTATGTTTACCCTCCTGCAATTTGCTGCCTCTGGAAAGTCCTTGTCCTCTGTCTTCTGACTTTTATACAAAATATATTGTTCTTTTGTTGAAATGCTGTAAAAGCCCAAGTTCTCACCACTGCTTTGAGTTACTCATCACTGAACACTCCCATGGGTACATGAAATGAACATACTAATGAACTTTTGTTTGTTTTTCTCCTATTAATCTACCTTTTGCCAGCCTAATTTATAGGATCCCAATCAGTAAACCTAAGAGAAAACAGGAAAAATATTTTCTTCTCCCCTATAGTGCCTACTCTGACTTGTAGACCAAGAATTCAAAATACATATCAAATTTTTCACAAAAAGGACAATAAAATTGTTGGCATTTGAATGTATATTTCTCTTAACTATTTTTTAATTTTAGATAATTTATTGCTCACGTCATTCTGCCAATTTAGACAGAACTCATGTCTGCAAAGCAAAGCATAGTGATCCTACAAAATATATATATAAAAAATAGTATCTGTATTTAGTCAATGCTGCAGACTCAGCGTAGCCTCCATACAGGACCCCTGTCCAGGGCAAGACCACCTGTTTTAGGAGACAGAAACCCTCTGTATGTCTTCCTGGGAGATGAGAGCCAGTGATTGCATTGAACCTACTATGTGCCAGGACCTGTTCCCCTCGTTTTATGTTCATTAGCTCTATTTTTCAGCTGTGTGACTTTGGGCCAGCATCTCCACCTCTGAGGTCTTCAGTCCTTCATCTGAAAACAGAGGTGGTAATAAATATCTGTGTCTGGAGTTACGGTGGTGATCCAGTGAAGTAATGTATGTAATGAACTTAGAACACTGCTTAACCCATAGTCAGTTCTTTCTGAGTGATAGCCAGTACCGTCTTCTTCACAAACATGCTGCCACTTTACAGCTACGCAAAGTGAAGTTTTAAATGTGTTCTTTGTCATACGTACAATTCTGGTGTACACGCAGCGCAGACATCTGATCGTGGACAATTAGAAATGATGTTAGAGTTTGTAGCATATTTTTTTAAATAATGCAGCACAAGTTTTTTTGCACGCCAACAATGAAGATTAGGATTCTAGATGAAAAGGAAAGCAATCTCTGTTAAATTGAGAAGATCAGGATTCTGGGTTTGGGACCTGCTGGCCTGGAAGACTTGCTGTGTTGGCTTCAGGTGTTGCCTCTCTACCTGATACTTCAGTTGCCTCAGCAGCCTTCTTGACCTGTCCTTCACTCTTCACTATCTTTTCTCATTCTTCCTAATAGCCTTTTGTTGTGACTGTACACTCTCACATAAATTCTATCACGTGACATTTCTAGAAAAAAGGCTCAAAAGCCTTATTTTTAAAAATTTTTTTAATGTCAAAAGCTTTATGGTCCAAGTGAATATTTTTAGAACTTATATGTTGTTGTTAGACAAACAGACAAGAACCCACTTCCTATACCTGCTTTCAAGAATACACCATGAAAGTATATTACTTGATACATGTATGACAAAAACATCTCAACAAGAGTGATTGTTTAGTTTTTAAGTGCTGTTTAATCTTAAAGGTGATCAAACTGCTATAAAAATTAGTTAACCAAAAAAAAAAAAAAAAGTAAGATGCAGATTTTATTGAACTAAATAGATTTTCCTTAAGGTTGATATGTTAGCACTAGTTCATAAAATGTCATTGTCACCTGCAGGTAGACATGGGGTATTTATATGTAGGAGTGGTGTCTTTATCGTCAAAGGATTAAGCAGGGGTCTGGGCTCACTTATGGCAGTAAGTTTACGTGGAAATTGTAATTACTTCCTAGGATTTCACTGCTGTTTTACAAAGAGCAGTGTAACATTCAAAACTAAAAACCTGTTTTGTTCGATCACTACGCACTTTTCTTTTTTAGTGTTCAATTGTAATATTGACAGGCTTCTACTGGATATTTGTTTTAAATGTCTATATTTTCCTCATTAGAATGTCACAAGAGAAAGCATTTAAAAATGTATGGATGGAATTTCTTCAGAGATATACTTTAAGATAATTTCCATATGTTAACTTAATCATTACATTATTCTCAAGAGAGAGACAGATGCAATTAAGAAAAAAATAGCTATTGTGTCATTGACTGCTTGTCATGAACTATTTCATAAGCACATATACAATCAACAACCAACCCTAGCCACTATTTTAAGCAAAATGCACAGGCAGTCCAGTATTCAAGAGGAGCAGTCTAGACTTGCGACACACCTGAGTCTGACAACCCACTAATTTTCTTTTTCCTTTTCCAATATGGTCCATTTAAATGAAAATATTCAGAGTTTTCAAGTGTTTCATATTTCCTTACATCAGCCTCCTTTCCTTTTTCTTCTTTACTTAAAGAATCTCTATCATCCTTTTTAAGACTCATTTTGGCTGTCTTACCCCTTAGGATGTCTTCTCTTGTGCCCTGCTCCATCCCTGCTCCAAATCAGACTTGGAGCCCTTTTCAGACTCCATCTCTGTAACACGATCCCCTCTATACTTCTCTCATTACCCAATAATTTCCTGCATCTAGGAGATGGTCGGGTACAAACAGATGCTCAACTAAAAATAACTCAATGAATGATAAAGAGACTTGATAAGTCCTCATTCTCTTCCTGTCTTGAACTGAGGTATTTCCCGGGTTAAAATGTAATACTCTTTTCTTCATTTTCTTCTCCCCTTTGGAAATGTCATGCATTCCCATGAGTTCAGTTATCAAAATGTTTCATAAATAAAAATCTGACATCTCCCCAGAATTCTAATTAAGCATTCCAAGTGACTACAGGAGGTGAGTTAAGTACATTTCCCCCAAAAAAACACCCTTAGATGGACTTCACTCCTTTGTGACATTGAAAAGATGTACCACCCATATTGCATTATTTCCAAACTTTAAATATTTTTTCTGACATTTTTAAAATCTGAATTTATTAAAGAAGTCTGTAGGTAAACACTCTTCTTCCTTAAAGTGGCTTTCCTTTTCCTAGAAAATACAAATTGCATGTTAGTTGCTTTTACACCTAGGTCCAGATAGCTTTACTTTGCTATATTGTTCAGGAATTTAAGTTACTGGTTCCCTATGTAAACAATCTTCTCACTCGGAGTTCACTTTTATTTTATTCTATCAAATAAATGAGTTAAAAATTTTCCTCTCTATAAGGATGTAAAATGCAGGTTGATCTCTGAGATGGTAAATGTCATAAAATAATAGAATTTTAGTGACATTAGGTGGAACATATATTTAACACAATGTTAATATTTAAATGTTTTTTGAAAATTGTGGAGAATTTTAGGAGTTAAAAAAAAATTTCCTGATATTCAGAATAGATCTTCAGAAAAGACTAAGATGAACATTTCACTGTATCTTGGTGAACTGTATTTCTGACCTGATGTTTACTTGGATTACACAAAGTGGCGATTGATTATTGTTACTGGTAACAGTAGTAGCAGTAGTACTTTCATCGTTATTTAGTTCACGCTTGGCTATCAAAGTTAGAAGAAATAATGGAAAATGGAGTAGAACTTTCTTCTTACGCAGCCCATAAAAAATCCCAACATCATGAGTTGTCTTTGCTAATTTATCTCTCCTTTTAGTAAGCGCACAATTAGCACTAAATTTAAAGAAAAATCTTTATGGATAAAAATCAAATAATTTATAACTCTCCTAGAAGTAAGGTATTTGAAATGACCTTCTGCTGTCTTAGAAAATATGCCCATGTTGGACTTTCTCTCAATATACTCGCATAGTCATTCAGCTCATGTGATTTAAAATTAAAATTAGTCTTGAGGAGAATTATTCCTTGAGAACTGTTATAAAAAAAATCCTATTCACCTCACTGCCAACTCCCAGATTCTACTACTTGAATTATCTCACGACCTCATGTAAATTTATGCTTTTAGATATCTCCATATGGAGATTAGTTGATTTTAAAATAAGAAGAGTCTGTGAACTGGCCTGTAACTCTTGTGTGCTAGGCTATCTCCAGAAAAACAATTTTTGGATAAGATTTTGGCAAATACTGAGATATTCTATTTAAATCCAACCTGTTCAATATTCTATAAAACATGGTCTTAAAATCAAAAATATAATCTGGATTTACAGGTAGCAAGTAAATGTAAAATGCAAGAAGATTTCCCACTGAACAGGCAAGGGAAAAAAAATCTACCTTTAATCTGTTGAAACAGTATCTTTTCAATAGAAAATTCCCATGTTCAGTTACATTGAATATTTTATTCTCAAAATTTGAATATAGTCAAACTTTCCATACTTTATAGGTTGCTTAGAGTATGGGATAAGTTGTTATGAGCAGACTAAGAATAATAAAAGAAAAAACGTATAATTTGGTGATTTAAAGAGAGAGTTTGAAATAAATATCTGAGTTCAAAATTTAGTTATAATGATTGCTAGTTATATTATCTTGGGCAAATAAATTGATCATTTTGATGATCTTTAAAATATATTTAATAATACCAATCTCACTAAAAGAAATCTCTAGGTAAACACTCTTCTTCCTTAAAGTGGCTTTCCTTTTCCTAGAAAATACAGATTTCATGTTTGTTGCTTTTACGCCATATATATATATACATGAAGGTACATAACATATTATTGTTCTTAATGTATTACAGTTATAGTTTAGTGAATGTAACATGGTAGGGGCTCAGTTGTTGAATTAATGCTTGCTACTATTCCTGCTGTAGTAGAGAACAACTTTAATTGAGCAAGTAACTGAGCAAGTGCATTCTCTTTAATTCCAAGATCTTGTGATTCAAGTTTTTCCAGTAGCTAGTTTCCTTAAGGTTACACCAGAGACCACATCTAGTTATGAGATAAAGAAAAGCAGGAATAGTCTTGTAAAATGGATAGAAAGGCTATAGGAAATAGTCCAGTTGGCACCCTTTTAATCCACCCCCAAGTTGAGAGATAATCACTAAGGTTTTTACCCAGTGTTATGAAAGGGATCAGGACATGACAACCCAACATATGCTGCCTTGGCATATGGATTGATTATTTTGAACTAAAGGCACTTGAGAAACAGCAGATGCAGGAAGGGCTCTCAAGGCTCCCTTTCGGTCTCAACACAGGTGATAAAATCTTCTGTGAGAAAGGTGCCCTCCGTATACCAGGAGGAGAATGACATTCTTCACTAGAGCCTGAGCCAATGCCAAAATGGATCTGTACAAACAACCCTACTGAAATAACCCTCGTCTTCTGTTAGTTTCCTCCATGTCCCTGTATATTCCCGGTCTGTTTCCCACAATTTACTGTCCAAGCCTAAACCCCTAAGTCTTGTTTACATTTCTTTGTTTAAAAAGTTTATAAGCTCTTGGTCCTTACTGCTTCTTTGGGTCTTCATTTTCCTTCTGAAGATTCCTATGTGCATGTTGAATTAAATGCTTTATTTAATTCAATGCTTTAAAGCATTAAATAAAATCTGTATGCTTTTCTCCCATTAATCTGTCTTACATCAGTTTAATTCTCAGGCCCAGTGACAAAAACTAAGAAGGTAAAAGGAAGTTTTTCTTTTCCTACATCCATTTGCCCTTTATTAGCTCAGGTACCCAGGGGGATTAGGTTGATTAAAAGATGCAACTCAAAAGATTGTTTCAGTGTGCGGAGAGGAAGAGACAGTGGAAACCAAGACATCTTTTCCCCGAGAGGTTTTTGGGAGAGTAAAAGGAGGTCGAGACCTAAGTGCTCAATAATGAAGGAAGCAGTACATAGCATGTAAATGCTACAATACATTGAAAAGAGCAAGAATAAAGAGGCAGCAGGTTGCCCAGGTTGGGTATAAGCTGAGTCACTGGAACTTGAGATGGTATGTGGAGGACATAGGGTGGGGAAACTTGAAAAACAGGACAAAAAAGAACAAAAAGCAGTTGCCCAGTTGCCTGCACAAACTCCTAAATAGCAGCAGAAAAACACATGGGAGCCAACTAATGGGAACCACGCTGGCATGCCTTCTTGTTGCCATCGGCAGTGGGTCTCCCAGTGACAATTACCTGTTCCTGCTTCAAGGCACTACTCAGTTCAATTCCAACCACTCTCTGTGGATACTATCTTCAGTATTTAGGACTCTTGTAAACCCAGTTTCTCCATTACAAATAAGCAGAATGTGGGGTCTGTGCTTCTTAGGGTTGTAGCAGAAAAGGGAATGTCAAGATTATCAATAATTGGATAGGACTGCTGAACACCAGTCTGCATGCTCTTTGGAGTAAAAAAGCAAGGAAATTCTCCAACATTATGTGCATAAATCTTATCTCCCCAAATGTGCTATATAAGAACATTCAAAAGTTAAGGAAGTGATATTTGAATAAGCACTGGAGAGTGTCAGACACCTCACTGGTATGATCAACTGACAGAGCCCATTACTGGGTGTGACATTGACAGTCAAGAGGCACTACCTCCTCTGTTTTTCTCTCAGTACGGCTGCTACTTGTGCACATCTGATGCGTATGAAAGCATCCAATGAAGTCTCCATATAGCGACCGACCCATACTATCTTGCAAATGTGTCTGTCTTAAAATGCCAAGGGCTGTAATATTTGCAACATTGTGAGCAAAGTACAAAGCCAACTACAGAAAACTGGGTTCCAGTGGTAAAGGAAAAGTAGAGAAGATTCTTAGGCAGTTCTCAGAGTATAGTTCTGCATACTGGGTGGCACTCCCTAGCAGTCGCTGTAGCAGAGGTGGATGTTTGGAATTTTCCATCATATGCTTTGTGAAAGTATTCTGTGATAAACGAGCAAACAAATCATAAAGAATCACCATCTCTTTGGTTGTGCTGCAGGCCCTGGAGCATCTTTGATCCCTACGGTCTTAGGCAGAAGAAAGGACTTTACTAGGTGTCAGTGAGATTCAGTTCTCCAGCAAAGGCTGTAACAAACAAAAACTAAATTAAAAAAAAAAAAAAAACCTATCTGAATAACAAAAAAAAAATATTGTTAACGAACCACATTTGGGTCCTCTTGCCCTCATGCAGTAAAGCCAATTTTACTGACATTGGGTTGTGGTGAAGAAAAGTGCAGCATGTGACAAAACAGGAAAATTGTGACCTGTCATTCCACCACTGACTCAAAACCCTTCAATGAAATAAACACTTCTATCTTTCCAGGATACATTGTTCAGTGGAAAGTATAGCTAAAGAACAGTTTTTCAAAGTGTTACGTAGTACCAATCGTGCGATTGGTTTCTTCGTGTTCTCTCTAAAGAGTAACCAAAAGGCTGAGTGAATAGTATTTGCCTGAGTCATGGAGCTAGAGGACCAGTGGAAGACCTACTGGTGTTATTCTCCATCCTGCTTTTAATCCATTTGTAAATTGCATTTTATACTAAATTTTGTATTTTGTAACTTCTTTGTGTATCATGTATCAAACACAGCAAAACTGCAAATAAGCAAAAGTTCAAAGGCAGATAAAGTTTTAAAGCAAAGAGAATATGTATCAGGCACAAGTGCTGGCAGTAGTCCTTAATAGGAAAAAAATACCCTAGGAGCAAATGCTAGTTCTGCTGTTTCCATCACTGATGATATATTCTTAGCAATCTGCTTAAACCCTGAATCTCATTTTCTTTGTCTGAATCTTGGGAGCAATAGTATGTAAATCAAAACTTTTGCCAGGGAGAGGGTATATAGCTCAGTGGTAGAGCACATGCTTAGCATGCATGAGGTCCTAGGTTCAATCCCCAGTACCTCTAGTAGAAAATTTTTTTAAATAAAAGAAATAATAAACAAACAAACAAACAAACAAACAAACATAATTATTGTTTCCTCCCCACCCAAAAAAGAAATATACTTAAAAGGGTTAATTAAAGACGATGGGAAAAATAGAAAATAAATAGAATTTTTTTTTTGAGGAAGAATTTTTAAAAGATATACTTTGAAAAGTGCTATCAAGCCTAACACTGGCAGACTCTCAGTAAGAAGTGGGTGTTGTTACGTTTTTGTATCCAAACATATTTACAATTAGGAAAGCTGTCTCACTAAATAACAAAATAAAATAAACAACAAAGAAAAACTCACTGAAGCTAATTATTTAGTCTAAGGAATTTCAAATTAAGCTTTTTCTTTCATTCTACATAAGACTTATTTGCAGATATTCACTATCAAACAATGAAGAGTTTCAAAAAAGAGCATATCATGGTAAATTCTGTAAATAGGTATCTAAAGAACATGTAAAATTTGTGATGAACTATATGGTATTTGATTAACTATTCTTTTAGTAATACTTTACGCACTCAAACTCAGAAGGAATTACTGACTACTGTTAGGCAATGCTATTGAATATTAGCAAATTTTATCTCAGCATCTAGTGAGTAATAAAACAAAGGCTTTCTGCTTATCTCAGATGTAAGGTGAAAAGAGAAATTCAGATGATGGATATGAGAATTGTACAATCATAGTTAATAACTATTTTAATCAGTTTATCTAATGAATCAGAAGATTAATGGTAGGATGCTAGAAAGATTATTTTTAACTACTTGGATTTGAAGGAAGAAAATTGCTGATTGTTTTATTTACTGCAATTCCGTCTTAATCTATATATGAGCATATGTTTTAAACTTAAGCCTCTTTCTAATTGAATTAATTCAGATTGTAAAAATTATAAGCAATGTATTTAAAGGATTTTAATAAATTTCATTTTAAATAGATCTTGTTATTGTTATATGTATCACCTAAAGAGTAGAAAGTCTTGAATTTGAAATATTGAAGTATTTGTTATTTCCTTAATTAGCAAAATAAAATAAGTACATTAAAATACGTGGCAGTCTTTTAGTGGTCTTGTATTTTGAAGTAGAATAGAACTAAAATTTAATTTAAACATTAGAATATGATGGCATTAGCATAATTAACTTTAATAAAATAATAATTATAGAGATGGCATATGTTTTGAAAGGGACATTATTAATTTTAATTTTACCAAATTCAATATTTTCCAAGTCTATGCATAATTCATTTATGCAAACTAGATGCATGATATTATACAAAAGATTTTTCATTTAAGTATGTGATTGGTAAATGATAATATTCTGCTATTCATTATCTTAGCATATTAGTTTCTAAACATCTTGAAATAATTTCCTTCAAATTGCAATTCAAAATTCAATATGCTTCGGGTTATATTTTTGCATTATAATACTACCTAAAGTTTGATGATTTATATGGAAAGCATTAGTTAATTCTTTCTTCAGAAAATAAATAAATCTTCAGTTTAATGAAAATCACAACTCGAATAATCTGATTTCCATTACTTTTACTCATAGAGGAAATGCTAAATCATTTGGAATGTTTTCATTCTTACTTGTTATTGACTAGTTTCTAAGACAAATTGAAGCAGCCAATTTGCTGAATGTAATGACAAATTTGGCTTAGAGAGTTAAAAATTCAGTAAGAATTCCATGAAGATCCATTTTTCAAATGAAGAATCTTACTGGAGAGAATAGCTTTTATGTTGTTGTGGAAAGAATTTAGCACCTGATGAAATTGTGGTTAAAGTCTGTTTTTAGTAATCCTACATCTTCCAATTGTCTTGCTCTAAAACATGAAAGAAGATATTTGAAAGTACAAAACTCCTAGAATATTCTTTGCACATTTTATCAGGATAGGAATGTAAACAGTGAAGTAGAATTATGCTTAGAAGTCGATTTATAAGGGCAATACTGCTGCAGGAAAAACAGATGTGGGGCAAAAGGAGGGCTGTGTCCTAGGCTTCAATTGAGCCCCTGGGAGGTGCCTCGCCAAGTGTGGGTCCTTGGCTTCACGCAGGAAAGAATTCAAGAGTGAGCCACAGTTGAATAAAGGGAGATTTATTCAGAGAGATACATTGAAAGGCAAGAGAAAGGCCACGAGATGTGGGGGTTGGATGCTCAGATTAGAGTAAAACTAGGTACATGCTCCACAGACAAAGCGCAGGCCGTCTCCAAAGGTTGGGGGGAGAGACAGAGGCAGCAGCCACAAAGCGTCATGTTGCCAGTTTCTGTGGGCTCAGTGACTTCATATGCTAATAAGTGGAAGGACAAGTCTAACTAGCCTGGGGAAGGGGCCAAGATTCCCACGAAGTTGGCCATTTCCCACTCTTCACCCTTTTGTGGCTAGCCTTGGGACTGTCATGGTGCCTGTGGGCATGTTACTCACCATGCTAATATATTCCAGTAGGCGTATAATGAAGCTCAAGGTCTACTAGAAGTTAAATCTCCCACCATCCTGAGCCTCAAGGCCTACTGGGGGTTGAATCTTCCACCATTTTGATGTTAACTGCTGTGCCCTGCCCCCTTCCTGTCTCAATACGTGCATGCCCTCCTGCCTAATATTACCTCATTGTCTCCCTAATGGATGAATAAATGCTCAGTTTCCTCATCTTTTGCCATAGTTGCCTCTTTCAGGGAAATTGAGTAGTAATTTTAGGAAGCATCTTAACAGAGTACTGAATTGCTTTCATACGTATCTAACACATAGGAATCATTCAATATTTAAAGAAAGAAAGAATGAAGAAAGTAACTACAGAACCTCAATATGAGTATTTTTAGCACCTAATGATGACTATAGTGAAATTTAAAAGAATATAGAGTTAGATTTTCCTTACTTTCTATATTTAACTTAGAGATAAAGATTAATTTAAAAATTGTGCTTAATATCTTGTCGCTTGCATTACCTCATTTTGGCTCCATATATTCCTTTCACAACATGAGATAATATGGCAGATGTGTAGTTGAAGAGTGTTTCTCCTTTTATAAATCATAAATTTTGTTTAATGCATCAACATTAGCACCATATCTCTAAAGAAATTGTTGAGGCATAGGAGACATGCAGAGAGACATTCATAGAAAAATCAAGTGTTAATTCAACATTTCCTATATTTATTAAATGCCTAATGCAATGCAGCTATTATTCTTATCACTGGAAATACAGCAGTTATTAAAATGGACAACAATTTATTTTTTCAGGAAGATTGCATTGAAATAAAGTGGGAAACCAAAAGTAGAATAGGTGGATTAGCAGACATTGGGTCCTGAACAAAACATATATGGAGATATCTGGTCGATGCCAAACAGTCCTTGATATTCGGTCCTGCCCAAAACCATCTGGCATGGACCAAATATGGCCATTGATGTTTTGGATAGGACCTGATTTCAAGGATCTTACGGCATAGACCAAATGTCTTATGGAGGTTTGGACGGGGCCAAATGTCCCACAAGGGAACAGGTATAATAAACAGTAGGTTAAATGGTGATTGGCACTATGGGAAAAAATAGTAATAAAGGGAAGGGGGACAGAGTGGCAGCAGAGAGGTGGTTGTGGAAATTTAAATAGGGAGAGCAAAGTAACTGAGAGATAGTGAGACAGCGATGCGTGCAGATAAACTGCAGGGAGGCATTTTAGACAGAAGAGTAAGAGCAAAGACCACATGGCTTAGATGTGCTTGGCCTGCTCTTGCTTGAGAAACAGCTAGAGAGGCTTGTGAAGAAAATGAAAAGAGGTTGTGAGCTCTTAGATGGAATGGAAGCTGGACTACATATACCCTTATAAGCTACAGAAGACAATGGGCTCTCACTTAGAGCGATGTGGGGTGTCACTGGAGAGCCCTGAGGGCCCCTGACCTGCTCTGGTGAATGTCCTTTCAGGACCACTGTGACTGCCTTGCACTGAATACACTGAGGAGGAATTCACAGAAGAGGAAGGAAGACCTCAGAGATTTTCAACAACCTCAGTGAAAGAAGATGCTTTGTACCAAAGTACCCAGAGGTGATAAGTGTTGAGATAGTAAGATTTACAGGTGCAGGGAAAAGAAGAGTGGTGAAGGGAATGACCTAAAAATCAGAGGAATAGAGAAAACATTTACCAAGCTAGGGAAGAAAGTGGGAGAAGGAGATTGTTTGTTTGTTGTAAGAAAGAGGAATCAGGAGTTTGGTTTTGACAGTTGCCATGTGTTTATCCAAGTGACATCCAAGTGAGCAGTTAGCTGAATATATGATTTTTGAAGTCAGCACAGAGGATCAGCCAAAAATATAAATTTAGGAATGATTAGCAGGCAGATGGTATTTCAATCCAGGACTCTGGAAGAGAATATATATTGGAAAGATAAGTGGTCCAAGAAGTGAAGCCTTAGTCATACCAGTTGTAAAAGTGGGGAGAAATTTGAGGAGTTGGGGAGAAAATACTTTAGAAGCCTGAGGTGAAACAGCCAATGACGCACAGGGGGAAAAAATCCTATGTGAAATCAAGTGGAGAAGTTTTTCAAGGGAAGAGAAGAAACACCGTAGTGTCAAACGCTGCTAATAATAAGTCAGATAAGAGGAGATCTGAAATCGAATTTAGCAACAGGAAGGTAATTGGTGAACTTGACAATGGAGATTTCAGTGGATTAGTGGCAAAAACCTGACTGAAATATTTTCATAAGAAACTGGGAGAAGAGTTTGAGACAGAGAGTGGGGAAGGGAAAAAAAAAAGCTTTCAACAGTTTAACTGTAAAGGAAAGGAGAGAAATGCAGTGATAGCTGAAAGGAAAGGGGGGTCAAGTTGCTGGGGTATTTTGTTTGTTTTTAAGATGGGAGAAAAAAAAATGCCTTCTTTGCATGCTAATTGGAAAGAGTAGACAAGGAACACTTGGAGCCTGGCATATTTGTTCAGTTTCTTTGTAAGTTTAGAGACATCTAGGCCAGGGCTTCTCTTGTTCTGGCCGCGTCAGGACTCCAGGGAGTCCAAAGTCACCGGGGTGTCGCCGCGGCCACCACCGGGTCCCAGGAAGGAGTCCAGGTCTCCCCGGGCAGGTGGAACTGTGTACTGGACGGTCCTGGGGGCGCCCACAGCAGCGGGCTTCTCATCTCCTCGCTGTCCCTACTGAGCTGGAGGAGGTGTCCCTACCTGCTGGGCTCCCGGGTCCACCTGTCCTGTCATCCGCAGACGGTGTGGACACCGTGCGTGCTGGCAGTGCCCGGCTGCAGCGCTCGGAGGCCTCGGCTTGGCTCCCCCAGACCTCTTCCTGAACCGCCTCAGCTCAGCACGCCCAGCTCAGGTCCAGGGAGCTGGGAAGTGAGATAGGCGAGGGCACAAAATGAATAAATCCTCCTCCCATCCTAGGAGAGACATTCTGAGGTGGATCCTACATGGTTCCCCGACTGTCCCCGAGGAGGACACTGCACCGGCTGTCCACAGCGGTTACATCCATAACTCCCTCCGGGTTTGTTTTGCCTCCGCTGGCTCCCACTCCCCACTCCTTGAGTCACCGCCCTATAAAGGACCCACACCCAGGCCTTCCTCCTGGCTTTGTTTTGTGTGGCACCCAAGTTGGACGATGCCCGAGGATTTTAATCATAACTTTATTTAAAATGGCAAAATTGGAGCCAGCATTTAAAGCAGTGCAGGAATAGTTAAAAATTGTAGTCTACCATTATGAAATACTAGATAGTTACCAAAATATTTTTGAAGAAAATATAAAATATTCATAAAAGCCAAATCTGGGGATCTACATGTGATTGAGTTTTATTACATTAATTCTTTTATTAAGAACAGTTTCTTAAGTAATTTATGCCATCTTTATAAACATGAAACTATCATAAATATAAGTTGTGAAGAATAAAACTATGACCAAAGCATAAAATACAGGAAGAAAATCAGTCGATTTCTTTTCCTTGCCTACAGGCAGATTGCGCAGATGATTTGGTTTTTAACTAGTCCAAAAGCTAGAGTGAAAAGAATAAACGTATTTTAAGGAATTGGGATGTGGCAAACAATGTGCCAAAAAACTAAGCTAATAGCATCTTTTAAAAATTTATACTCATTTTTATTCATGCAATTATATGTGTAATGTATACTGACCAAAATGAAATATATCACTGAAAGTCAATACCACACGTTTATAAAAGAGTAGAGTAAGACTGTCTTTTTCGTGTGACATCCGGGCTTATAGCCTTTTTATGTGCTTAATGCGTTGAACAGACATCCACATTTATTTAATCACACTGATATCTTTATACTTTTTTCCCTTATTTGATGACTAATTTAGAGGTCATCATGAATCTAAATCATTTACACTGTTTCCTGCCATGTTTACTCTCTAGTCCTCTTCTATACCATATATCAAAATTAAAGTTTTTATGAGGGTTTTAGTGCATTACTGGAATCATGACATGTTAATAAAAATTATGGTGTTTTATTTTACTATATAAGTGGGTAATCTCCTACCAACATGTTGCCGGAGAAATCTTTACAGTCTATTATGTTAATAACTCAAGGATATAAAATCCTCGACTGAAAATAATGAACTATAACCCAGAGTAAATAAATAATAAATCACAGAGAGAGATTTAACCACCTTATTTCAGTCTCCAATAAGGTGTTTTTAAAAAGCAAGAATATTCTGATAGTATTGTCCTCATTGGATCGTTGTATTTGACTGTATCCTTGAAATTTAGCAGATTATATGGTTAAAACCATAACAGCTCCTTGTAAAATTCATAATGATTCTATAAAGATTTAGAAATTCTATGACATAATATGAACTTTGGACCTGCTTATACAAACTGTATAATATATAAATATAATTTCCTAAGTAGGCAAAACAATAAATTATGTTGGAAAAGAAGACTAAAGCATATCACTATAGAACTTCATTAAGGAATTAATTCATTAATTTTTTTTGTTGTTATTCTTTTATTCTGCAAAAATGTACTGAATGGCCTGCATGTGTCAGGCACTGTTCTGGGCACTATTTTACAGCCGTGAACAAAACAAGCTAAAGCTGGTCTTCAATTTAGTGAAAGGAGACAATCTATAATTCAGAATTTGAGAACTAAATGACATGTTCAAGGGAGACCAATGCTGCAGAGGAAGAAAGGTGAGGTAATGGGATGGGAATCAGGGTGGGAAGAGTAGTACAACTTAAATCAAGTGGGAAAGGAAGCCTTCACTAGAGTAATCCTCGAGCAAAGCCAGGAGGGGAGCAAGTCAGCCATGGGGCAGAATGTTTGAAGCAGAGAGAGTGCAAATGCCCTAAGGTGAGGAGGGAGGTGACTTGGTGTGTTTGAGGATCTTCTCAGAAATGAGTTTTGTGATTTTTGGAGCAGAGTCAGCTAGGGAGCTGGGGACTACTTTGAAGAAGGAATGACACTTAGCACAGGATTCTGTAGAACACTGCCAGGAGTGCCTGCACTGGACCCTTGGTTCTTACTTCATCAGAGCCCTAAAGCCACTGTCTCATCCTCTTTTTCCAAAACTGGAGCTTGGAGTCTCTATCACCCAAACAGAATATTCTTCAGGAAGACAAGTCTCTTCTTTTAAACTATGTGAACCAAGCAACCGTGATGATACAACCCCATGAACATCCCCAAGGAATGTCAGTATCTATAATTACTTTAAATTTCTTGATCCAAACCATTTGTCAGCATGTGGAAATTGAGTTTGTCTCTCTACCCAGAAATTTAAAGCATGATTAAATGTAATGCGTTTATATAATTCCAACTCATTTCCATTCATTATAATGAAGAAAGAACTTAAACTATTAACTTTTACAATAGCAATCTGAAAACCAGCACAAATTATAAATTTGCTAAACTTTGTTCAATTATTGCGATCCCAGTGGGAGGTACACATTTAGCATGCTGTGTTAAAAATGGGGAGGAGGAGGCTGACACTACAAATGTGGATTTATTTCATTTGTTAATAATTATTATTCAACATTTATGTTAATATTTGTAAATATACTGAAACTTACATAAATAGCCACTATATAGCATCTGTCATACATAATACATTATGCAAAGCATTTATATGTGTTACCTCATTTTTTAATTGCAATAGTAAATATATTTTTAAACAAACTTTCAGTATTAGAATAGCTTTAGATTTACAGAAAAAAACCCAAGAAAGTATAGAGAATTCCTATACAACTTGCACTCAAGTTTCTTCCTATTTATAACATCTTACATTAATTATGGTACCTTTGTTACAATTAATGAGCTAATATTGATACATTAATTAGCTAAAGTCCATGTTTTATTTAGATTTCCTTAGTTTTTACTGATTGTCCTTTTCTATTCCAGGATCCTATCAAGGACATCACATTACACTGAATTATGGTGTCCCCTTAAGCTCCTCGTGGCTGTGGCAGATTCTCAGACTTTTCTTGTTTTTCATGACGTTGGTAGTTTTGAGGAGTGTTGGTCAAATATTTTGTAAATTGTTCCTGAATTGGGATTTATCTTTTTTGTTTTCATGATTAGAATGGGATTATAGTTTTTAGGATGAAGACCACAGAGATTAAGTGCCATTTTCATCTCATACTATCAAGGTCATTGATATGGATTGTATACACCACTTCCTCCCCAAAAAAAGAGATAAATGAGATCCTAACTTTCAGTGTCTCAATATGTTGGTCTTATTTGGAAAGAAGGTTGTTACACATGTAATTAATTAAGTTAAAATGAGGTCATACTGCAGAAGGTCAGGTTCCAAATCTAATATCCATAGTATCCTTGTAAGAGTATAGCAACGAGAGGACAAAGAGACACAGAGGGAAGGCCATGTGTTGATAAGAGCAAAGATTAGAGTCACACAGCTGCAACCCAAGGAATACCAAGGATTGCTGGGCACACCCAACACCAAGAGAAAAGCATGGAGAAGATTGTCCCCTGGAGCTTTCGGGAGAACATGGCCCTTTGAAAGCTTGGTTTTGGACTTCCAGCCATCAGAACTGTGACACAATGAATTTATTTTATTTAAAGCAACCAGTTTTTGGTACTTTGTTACAACAGCCCTAGGCAAGCAGTGCAGGCACATACCATTCCCATCCCTTATCACTATTCATCACCAGGCTCAGGTAGTGTTTGTTGGGTTTCTCAGCTGTAAGTTACTCCCCTTCCCCTCTTCCATTCTATACTTTTTGGAAATAATCACTGCACAATCCACACTAAGGAAATGAGGATTTCTGTTTCACCTCCCTGAAGGTCTAGTAAACACATAAATTATGCGGAATTCTTCTACATGAGAGAATTGTTAAATCTCCCCCATTTAATTTATTTATTCATTCAATTATTTACTTATATCACTATGGACTCATAGAAATTCATTTAATGTTTTTGGTTGTAAACCAATAATACATTATCCTGTGACTCAAATAGTCTCAAATTGTTCCATGTTTGGTTATTAGGAGCTCTTTTGCTGTCATACATATATATATATGACGTATACATGTAGCCTCATTTTAACTTAACTAATGACATCTGCAACACCCCCATTTCCAAGTAAGTTCACATTTAGAGATACTGAGGTTAGGATTTTATCTTTTTTGAGGGAAACACAATTCAGCCCATAACAGTGTCCTTGATATGATGTAATGGAAATGACATTTAATTCTGTGGTCCTTCTCCTAAAAAAACCATAATCCCGTTCTAATCACAGAAATAAATTAAACAAATCCCAATTGAGGGAAAATCAATAATATGTATATATGTACATGTAAGTATGTATATATATATATATCATATATGTAACAGTTTTATGAAAAGATTTAAGCATTGTCATAACTCCAAATCACATATAAATTGCTATAATTTCTTTTTCTTTGCCAAGTTCCATCATCCTTCACTGAGTGCCTGTGACTTCTGAACTTTAGTTCCAAACTTATTTTCAATAGTGACTAAGTTTCTGCTTCAGGAGATTCCATCATCTTTGTCTGGGCCTTGAAAATCATTTCAGAACAAACTTCCTGTTCATATCTTTCATACCCACTCATATCAGACATATATTCCAAAATACAACAATGATCATACCAAGCCCTTGTGGAAAAAAAATTTGCTGCTTTTCCATCACCAACGAAAATACAACTCTACAGCCACTCAAGGTTTATATGACCTATTTGCATACAGAATTTCTTGTATGACCCCCTCTATGCACTCTTCCCCAATTTTCAAACTTCAGCAAGTAGAATGTCACAAGTCTGCATATATAATGTTTTCCCAGTTATGTAGCCCTGTTCATATTGCTCCCACTCTCCGGAACACTCTCTGGCCCACAACCAAAAGCCTACATCACACTCATCCTTCCCAGACAAGAATCAATGTCATTTGCTTGATAAAACCTCTCCTAATCTTTCTAGTTAGAAGTAATGTATGTCTAGACCCCCCTGACATTTGAGTGTTTCCCCTTTCACACAACACTCTTGATCTTATGCATGAATCTGTTAGTGAAAGTAGGATACATATCTTAGCACTTTTTAAAATTCTCCATAGCACCTAACACTCCGTCATCCATATTTAGTTTTGTATTTCTCATGGATTCATGTGGCAGAAGTCAAGAAGAAGAGAGTTATTTTTAATCTTCATTCAAATTGACAAAATTTACAAATTTTTTTTCAGTTAAATCCAATTACACAATAATTTATTCAGTATCTCCTTCATACCCAGCTTTCCATCTTCAACAAACCATTTAATGGAGCTTTTTAACTCAGGCTAATTTATAAAATCAGTTATTATTTTAGCCCTGTCTTCCTTCCATTATTCTCATATTTTTTTCTGTATTTGAAGTAGTTGTTTTTCTCTAACTATATAATCATATCATTAATCACATCATTAATGCACTTATTACCCTTAAAATCACTCCTTTTCAAAGTTAAGGAAAGGAAGAATCTTTCCAAGAAACCAAATTAAAGAAGTCCTTAAATTTAAGGAATCCTTGTAAATGAAAGTGATAACTTTTTATATAAGCCCATCCTTTAAATTAGCCAGTGACATTTTTAAGTATCAGGAAGAATTTTAGTTTCCTGCTAAGAAATGATATAAAGACTGATAAATAATTTAGAGCATCAGTGGGGTGAAGAAGCAACTTGGAAGCTAGAAGTAGAATGGAAAAACTAAATATTAAAATACCATCTTCAGTATAAACAAGACAACAGCAAAGATTAGTATCATCCTTAGTAGAAGTCATATGGTTATTGTTGACACTTTCCAAGACTGGTCAACACTTCAATATTTGCTTGTCTAAATAGGTAACTATTTTTCCAGGGGCTTATTTCTTTGTAGTGACTCTTTGAGGACTGTAATCAATAGTTATCTTCAAGAACAATTTTGACAGGACACCCAGATGAATCAAGTATGTGACAAAATTTACTTTGAGCACCTAATGTGTGTCTGGTGCTGTTCCACAGGCTTTGGATATTGTGCTGATGAGTCACTGCTGTACCTTCATTCCGTGAGCATCCTAATGGAATGGACAGAAAATAAACAAGTTAACACAATTGATTTTTAAGTAATCCTGAATAGTGATGATTCTTATGGAGTTAAAGTAAGATAATATGTGAGGGTGTGGCTGAGGGTGTGGAGGGCATTCTGTCTGTGTGTATTTGTAATCAGGGAAGTCAGGGAGAGCAATTTCGATATGTATCATTCTAGCAGAACGCTTGAGTGAAGTGGAAGGGTGGGCTCTGTGAAATCTTAACACTGGTGCAATCCTTCTCCATCGGAACTTTCCAGACTGAAAATAGTGTCATTTTCTTTAAATAAAGTGAAAAGACTTTGAGGAAAATAAGGATTTAGTATACCTCAATTGTATTTTTTTTTTAACATATCTTGTTAAGTTTGTAGCTTAATCCAGAGTTTTCTGTATCTTGTTGGATCAATAGGCACATTGGATTGCTAAGAGGTACAGACTGTCATAAGCTTTTGATATAAGAAACTCCTTTGGAGATTCAGTGTCATGGAAACTTTATGTGTCAACCTGGGTGGGGCCCAGGATGCCTAGATATCTGGTTAAACATTATTTCTATGCAGATACTTAGTTAAACATTATTCCAGTGTGTCTGCCAGGGTGTTTCCGGAAGAGATTATCACTTGAATTGGTGAACTGAGCCATGCAGATGGCTCTCCCCAGTCTGGGTGGGCATCCTCCTATCCATCCAGAGCCTGAATAGAACAAAAAGGTCGAGGAAGGTTGAGTTGACTACCTGCCTGAATGTTCGAGCTAGAACATCAGTCTTACTCTGCCCTCAAACTAGGTCTTATACCACTGGCTTTCCTGGTTCTCAGACCTTTAGATCCAGACTAGAATCTATATCTCCCTCTCCAGCTCCCAGGTCTTTAAACTGCACCACTGGCTTTCCTGGGTCTCCTCTTTGTCAACTGCAGATGATGGCATTTCTCAGCCTCTTTAACTGTGTGAGTTAGTTAATGCTTTATAATAAAACTCTGTGTGTGTGTGTGTGTGTGTGTGTGTGTGTGTGTGTCTCCTATTGTTTCTGTTTCTGTGGAGAACCCTAATACTTCAGGTTTTGTTGATGTAATTAAAAACAAAACCCACTTTAGCCTAAAAGAAACGTTAGGTAGTTCCTTCTTAAATAAAACACTGATGTGACGCCGTACTTTTTTTCATTTTAAGATGGCATTAATTTTTCTAGATATAGCATCATTTTAAAAAATGCTTAATAGGAAAAATGTTAACATTGTGGGAAAAAATATACAGAATACATACACGCAGCAACTTTATAACTGGAAAAAATCTTGTATTCATTTGTACTACTTGGTTTGAATATCATAATAAATGTTTGCATTTAAGCTTATTTCACAGTCAATTTCTAAAGACTAATTCCTTTGAGCGTTGGTGGTTAAGCACACCAACATGGTGACACTCACTATATTTTGTAACCCATGCTTGTAATTTTAGACTTGTGAGCAACCAATTATTCACCATATAATTACCCATGTCCTATTTGTCTTAATTGCTATTTGTTTAAACACAAGGTATATTTTCCTACTTTCATTGTCTGTTTATCATTATCTGATAAGCATTATTTATGTAAATCCATTTTTACCTTGGATGTAAATACCATAGTAGTAGGGGTTAACAATTAATATTAGCCCCTTTTTGAGGGGGAAAAAACTCCAAAAATTCCAAGATATTTAGTAATTTCTCTCCTTATTACTGTGTTATGTCTATGTGAATTTAAAAAACTATAATTAGATTAAAATTTTCATCTTAAGATTATCAGCACGTGTTCCTTTAGAAGACATTTTAATGTTTCTGCTATCAATAATTAGGGCTGAACATTTAAATCCAACTCCAATTTTGTTGTGTTATCAATGCAAATAAGTCAAGTGCAGTGAAAATCAGTGGAAGAAGTGTTCTCACACTGCTGACTTCACTCTGGTACAAGGAGAACACCACCATACTTATTCCTGCTGCAGATACAAGCTACTCCTTAAATCTGGACTACACATACAGTGATAACTCTTCACTACTGCTGGACATACTTAATACTTTATAAGTAAGAAGTCTTGCATAGCCTGCTTGGATCTCTGTGTAAGTTGTCCAACAACCCAGCAGTGCCATTCAAAAGGGCCAATTCTGCTTTCACACACAAGTGGATACTGGAGTCATACTAGTTGAACTTCACTATTGCTTCTTTTTTTTTATTTTAAATAGAAGTATAGTCAATTTACAATGTTGTGTTAATTTCTGGTGTACAACATAGTGATTCATTTATACATATATATATATTCCTTTTCATATTCTTTTTCATTATAGGCCATTATAAGATATTAAATATAGTTCCCTGTGCTATACAGTACGACCTTGTTGTTTATCTATTTTATACATAGTAGTTAGTATCTGCAAATTCCCAGCTCCCAATTTATTCCTCCCAATGCCTTTCCCCTCTGGTAACTGCAAGTTTGTTTTCTATGTCTGTCTTTGTTTTGTAAATAAGTTCATTTGTGTCTTTTTTTTTTTTTTTTATAAGATTGCACATATAAGTGATATATAGTATTTTTCTTTCTCTTTCTGGCTCATTCACTTAGTATGACAATCTCCAGTTCAATCCATGTTGCTGCAAACGGCATACTTTCATTCTTTTCTATGACTGAGTAGTGTTCTATTACATAAACATACCACAGCTTCTGTACCAAGTTGTGTCGATGGACATTTAGGTCGCTTCCAGATACATGCTATTGCTTCTTCATGCCCCACTGTGTTCTGCTGAAAAGTAGTCAAACATTAGGAATCTGGTTTCCCTGATTTAAAGATTTCTTGCTGGTTCCATCCTATTCAGTCCCCACTGTTCTTCAAGGAAGAATACAACCACTCTTTCAGTTCTGAGGCCTGAACTAGGTCTTTAATATAGCAGCCATTATAATTTGCCTTGAGACTCACATACATTTATCATTTCTGGCTGCCAGCTATTAGAATGAGTTCCAGCAACTTTTGCCTGAGGGACTCATAAACACCCTCCCACAACCTTCTTCAGAAGGAGTCAAGCTGTTTGTCCATTTTAAATCTCAGATTAAGAAGTCTATGATTTTGCTCCTTTTCTCCAAAGAAACATCTTCTGCAGGAAGAAACATTCAGTGATTTCCATGGACTGAACTGGGCCTCTTGTGGCCGCCTTCATTCGGGAATTTGAATGGAGCTCCTGCCAGTTCCTCTGCTAGTGGCAGCCATTCTGAGTGATTCCGAGATGACGTTCAGTTCTTATCAACTACTCTTATGCGGGAAAGGGGGTGCAAATGCTCGCGAGTGTCATCTCCGCTAGAATATCCCCGCTGGTAGTTTCCTCACAGTGCTCCTCTGCCAAGTCCCTGGCACATTTATTTTGGCATCAATTACAAGGTATCCTGATTTCAAAAAAATAAAATGTGAGAAATGTGCTACTTAGGCTTTGGCAACATATTATGGAGAGTCACAACTTTCATATTACATCCTCAAGCTGACTTTAGAACTGTGGAATTATGCCAGGAAAGAAATTGTACCGGGAAAAATAAGAGATAAATTGTAACCTTGATGAGCATGTCCAACTCTTCTCACTCCATAAGGGAAAGTGGCACTGCTATCTCTACCCACCTACCCAAGCCAGGAAACTGTGTGTATCATCAGAGTTCTTCTGCTTTCTTATTTTTCTTGTCTCCCACATCTAATCCATCACCAGATTGTGTCAGGTCTGTCTCCTAAATATGATTCACTTTGGTCCATTTCTTTTCCGTTTTCACTGCTATCCTTTGGTCCATGCCACCAGCATCTCTGGCTCGAGTTACTCTAATAGCCTCCAACTAGTGTCTCTGCCTCCAGTCGTGTTTGCAAATCAAATCCATTTTCCACACTGTAGCCCAAATGTTCTTTCTAAAGTACAAATCTTATCATGTCACATCTCTGATAAACTGTGTTATTGGCTCCCCAATGTTTCCACAATCAAACTCTACACGGCTTACTAGGCTTTTCATGATACAAGCCAAGCCCTATTTACCTTCCCAGCTTCAACTCTTAGCACTGTTCTTCCCATATCGGATAATACAGTAAACTGAACTTGTCTCCAGGTAATTTCATACACTGTTGTTCTCTCTCAATGGAATGTTCTTCGGCCTCCTCTGTCTATCAAGCCCCAACTGCTCCTTTTAATGCTCAAATTAGAAGCCATTGCTTCAGAAAAGACTTCCTTAACTCTCTCAAATTTATCCCAATATGTGTTCATAATGTGACATTTATCATCTTGTACTGGGATTACTGATTTTACTAACCTATTTGTATTTGTAGGTCCTCTGGTGTCTCATATAAAAGGCAGTGGAAAGACTTACCTTGTATGGTCCCTAATTTATTTTAAATACTCTGCATTTCAGTGTCATTAGATGGGGCATATAATCACTCGTTTTCCAGCCTTTACCTCTGCCTTTCTTCTCTTCCTGCTTAACACATTTTAAGAAATCCTGCACTTTTTCCTGGAGATATTTAATTTCTTGGCTCCTATGTTAGCATGTTAATTCTTCAGTGCCCTCCTTTGTTTAGAGCTGTATCTCCTGCAATTTGCATGATGGCCCAGTGAGGCTCAAAAAATATTTATTGAGTAAATAAATTCTATCATCAGTGTGAGATATACATAACTTATTCATATCATCTGTTAGCTTCTTTCCAAATAAACAAGCCTATCTGAAATTGTAAGACTTATATTTGCTGTTTAAATTTTCATTGTGGATATAAAGTGAATTCCTTAACTACTAATTATAAGTTAAATCATTGTCTGCAACAGATAGTTTACAATAGACAGTCTTTATGTTATTATGAGTGGAAAAAATAAAGGAAATCTCAAAATTTACAAATACGTGAGGATTTTGAGAATATAAAGTAATATGACAGATCTTTCCCCCACTGACATTTGCTTACCAAGGTCTTCATACTAAAAAATAAAACAAAAATATTTCTTAAAATGTAAGCTATATTTTGTGGCTGACCATGTTGCTGGTTATAAAAGTGAACTGCAGTAACACTGGATCAAAGTAGGCTAAAGTAAAAATGATGTTTATTTTTCAGAAGAGTATTCTTTTATTAAAGGTTAGAATTTTAATGATTCACCTAAATTAAACTGGATTAGTATAAATAATGTCTCTTTATAGTGTTTATTGAAAGGATGACCCTTTGATCATCAGATTAATTAAGGACCATGAATTTGGTTAAATTCCTTACTCTGTATTCTCTGTAGATCTTAGTAAGATAATAATAACTAACATCATTTGAAAGCTGGCTATGGTACCAGGAAGTGATACACAAACTCAGCATGAATCTATTAGCTCACAATCTTCAAGACAATTCTATAAGATAGTAACACAATCTTTGCTCTGTATTTGAGTAAGCTGATGCTCCATGCAGTCAAGTCATTGTTTAAAGGCTAACCCACTTCTATAAGCCAGAATATGAAATCAGGTATTCTGCTCTTAACTGACACATGCTCTGCCTCTTTTGGGACTAAATTGGCCTTATATATACACCGTGGACCGATCCTTCAAAAGCAACTTCATCAACAAATGGAGTAAATGTATGAAAACATTTAGGAAATTCACAAAGTTATAAAAACCTACCCAATAAAGGAAATGAGAGAGGAGAGAGAGAGAGCGAGCATCACAGAGAGAATCAAAACACAGAGAGACAGGAAAAAGGGAAGAAAAGGAAAGGAAATGAAGAATAGGTAAGAGAAAAAAAATGTTTTAAGTTGAGAATATATGAAATGAGAGAGTGTAGCTAATAATGAAAAAAAGAAAGTAAAACTTGGATTTCTGCCCATTCCTTTGCAATCTAGTCAGTACCGTGTAGCAAAAGCCACTTCTTCCACAAATCCTGTAAGCACCTAACAGTTTCTGGACACTTTTTAGATGATTGGGATAAGAAAGTGAACTAAACAGACAAAGGAATCTCCTTCCTTCCTAATGGGAGGCGAGAACAATTAAATGCAACGCGTGTGTACTGTGTTAGATACGGAAAGCCACTCTGATAAGGTGACATTTGGGTTGAGGTCAGAAAATGTGTAGGAGTAAACAATGATGACATAGGAAAACAGTATTCCTGGCATCCTGTTTTAATATTCCAGAATCTTTGTGGCAGTTTATTTGATTTACAGTATTTTATCAAACTCATTTGCCATTCTAATGCATTATTTCCAAGGATAGAAATAAGAGGAAATAAACTGTATCTAATCTTCACAAAGTTTAAATAGTTCACAGTAATAGATAATAGATATAGTGTGCCTCTTAATTTCACTTAATATAGGATTATGGATGGCTAAGGCTATCATTAAACATCTTAAGGAAAATAGGGCAATTGTCATAAAATATAGGCTTTATAATTTTACATATATATTTTAATAATGTTATTTAATTTATTAAAAATGTATTTTTTAAGCCTGGAAAGCAGATGTCTTGCTTTTAGCAAATTTTTATGTCTTCACATTACCAAGATTCAACAAGCCATAGGTGTCAATGAAGGTGGCTTCATCATTCAAAAGCAAACAAAATACTTGATGAGTTATTTTAGATTGAAATATCGCAAATGTATAACAAAGAGTTTAGTAAACATTTAGGGCTAAATCCATGCAGCACAGGTAAGGTTAGAATTGAACCTGCAAATAGCAGGTATTGAACTGTACTGCAATGTTTTCAAAGCCTTCATTTGCTTTTTCCCGCAGCACAAAAAGATATAAAGGCTTCTGTAAACCAAAATCAAGGGTGTGGTGCCTAGGATATTATTTTATTTTGAAGTCCTATGAACATAAAGAAGAGTGGGCAAAGCTGATATTCATACCATTTATTATTACAGGATGAATAAAGAAGTGAGTGTAAAAAAAAATCAGGTTTTAAGCTAGCTCACAGACCATGCTTGGCAATGTTCAACTTTACTTGATTCTTGTGATCCTGTAAAACAGCACTAGTTACAGAAATGTCCCCACTTTGTTATGTTCTGGGAAGCTACTTATTGCAAAGAAATCCCTCCCCACGTGAACTAGGTAAGACTCAGGGACGCTCCCTGTGACAAGGCGCAGACAGTCCCTCCAAATTCTCATTATTTCTCCTCATAAAGGATTAGCTCAATCTTTTGCCCTGGCTTATCGGTGTAAAGAGAATGCTTTTTGACGAATTTTGGCTAAGCTTGCGTGCTTCTCCCAGCCCCCTGAACTTCGGCTCACCCCTACCTGAGCCGGTGTACAGCCCTCCTCCACAGCGCCTGCAAGAACTGACGGGTGTCCGGGTCCACATTCTCCGATCCAGTGTCCTGTCACTGCCCCCGTCACCCATTCATTCCTTCATCCCACTTCTCCACGCCCTGCTCTTTCTTGGTTTGTCTTTTGCTGTTGCTGTTCTTGTCTTGTCCACTCTTCCCTGTAAAAGAAAAGCTGCTTTCAGCCTAACTTTGGAGACTTTTGCAGGTTTCCCGGTCGCTGTGTTCTGCCGGCTCCCATAGTCTTCTTCCCCCGACTCCAGTCATCCCTTTCCTTCTCCTGCGACGGCCCTTTTACATAAAGCCTCTGCTCACTTAAATCCTGAATGTTTTCTATTTGACATAGTTTAGAACAAATATGACCTATAAAAACTTGTTATTCCTGGTTTTACAATAAATGAATCAGTGGACAGAGATGCTAAGTAGGTAGAGAGACAGATGGGTAATAGATAGGAAGAAACAATTACAGATCTTGGTCATCTCTACTCTAACATTTATTTTCCAAACCAAAAAACAAGTATGAACCACTGTAAGTCCTCTCCATCCCCTTCTGCTTTATCTGTATCTTCTCTTACATACCTTCACCCAGCCTTAACACCTTTGCCCGGAAGTGTAAAACATTCATAAAAATAAAAGGATGAACTATTTAATATGCTTATTTCATTTTGAATCTCCTATGGCTATCCTTATTTCTCATTTCAAAACATTTCACAAGAGTTAATATATAAGAAATCTAGGCAAAACCTGATAAATATAATAGTTATTAATGAGAATTAACTATTTTCCCTCCAACATAAAAGCCTCCCTTAGCAGCCACTCTAATCATAATATCTTTGACTAGTACTTATTTATAATAACTTTCATATTTATCTTTTCACTCTCCAAAAAGTCTTAACATATAGAAGTTGTATTATTATCTGTTCTTTATTGAAGAAGAAAAGATTAATGAATTTAAATTAATGTTCCAAGTTCACACAGATAAGTGTCATGTTCTTCTGATTAATATTTGTTTTCTGTACCAGAAAGAGAGAATATTGTAGACATTGTACCTAGTAGCTAGATGTCTGTAAAATAAATACTTATTTTTTCACTTTTTTGCCTGGATTGCTAGGAAAATCAGAGTAAGGCTAGCACTTTACTTATTTGCAGTAACTGTCTTTAACCTAATTGCTTGCTGCTCTCTCTACCTTGGCTATGATACTTTTAGTAAGACTCCTTAAAATTTCCCATTTTCTTTTTTTCTAAAATAGTTGAGGATAGATTAATAAATGCACAAAATGATTCTTACCTAGTAATACTTCGCAAGACTCCAGTGCCTCAAGAGCAAACTTTTCCACAGTGCTGTTAAGGCAGACTTTATTTAGTGGGAATTCCTCTGGCAACTTTCAACCACCCCTTGATCATGAGTCAGAAAGATGGATATGTCTTTTTTAAAGCTTCATTTTAAATGTTTCTGTGAAGATTGGGGAGATATTGATGTGAAGGCAAGCAGAATTAGAACGTCTCATCTGGAATTCTGGTTCAACTGCTTCTTTGCTGAATCAGCTTTAATGAAGCATTTAATCTCTCTCTTAAACTTAGTTCTTTCGTCTGTGAAATGGGCTATGAAATAATCACTATTACAGAGATGTTTTGTAAATATCAAATGAAAGCATTAGCAAAAGTATTATTTCAAATGCCATGTGTCACAAAGCATTTTTGTACTTTAAAGAGCTTAAGAGAATGAGAAATTTCTCCATTAAATTGCTTTACTTAAACTACCTTTTAATTATATTTTGTTTTCATAAAGCAACGTGTATAATGTGAAACAGAAAACTGGTTAATCAGATATCAACATGCATTTATTCCACTAGTAAGTTTCCAGGCGAGACAACGTGTATCTGGTGCGTGTGGTGGGGTGTGTGTGTCTGTGTGTGTGTGTGTGCATTCACACAGAGGCTAGGAGTGGGCAAAGATAAAGCACTTCTTAAAGTCCACACCCAGAGTAAGGACACTAAGCATTACTAACTCTGATTTTGTACTTTGTTACTTTGCTTCTGGTACTTGGGCTTATACGTCCTCAGTGGAATTTAAGCTGGATTAGTTAAATGATGTCTAAACTGTTACAGCTCTGATGTGATTTCCTTCTTGAGGAATTTGACTCCTGTTATATAGATTACTGTATTTTACAATGGGCATTAGAAAACCCACTACTGAACTTCATACTCTTAATTTACACCCACTCCACGTACTGTATGGTTTTAACCGAATTTCTTTAGAAGGATTCCAGGAGTTGCTAGGAAACCTCTCTGTTCTTTTCACTTTTCATATAGCATTGGTGTTTCAAACAATAAGGCTGTACCTGTGGGTGCTGGACGATTTAAGTAGAATCAGTGACAGCAAGGCTATGGCATCGATAACCGCTCCTTCAAAGTGTCTTGTTCCTCATATAGATAATAAGGTATAATATGTGTGGGGAAAGAACAATACATGTTTTCTTTAAATATGAAATATTTAGCAATATAAATATTTTAAAGTTTCAAGAAAAAAATATACATGTCTGCTCTTACCGTGTATATTTGGTTTTCTCTTCTATGTCTCCGGTGTTGCAAGGCAAATGACATTCAAGGTAAAGGTGACTAAAACCTTCTAAAGTTTTAAATTTATATTCCTGTTGAAAATATCTGTCATTCTCATACTTCGTATATGAACCCTATTTATATTCTCTGGTACAGAATGATTTTCTGTTATTTTTAGGTTCCTGGTTTTTTTTTTAATAGATAATCTCAAAAATAGCAGGATGAACAGCCTTAATTCATCAAAGAACATTTAAGATAACAGGTCAATCTGGTGTTGTTACTTTTTAGCAGTTTTGATTATGTGATTTTTTTTTTGCATTTCAAGGAACTGAACATAACACTTAGAAAAATATTTGAAATAAAACTCACATAAAGAAATAGTGACAAAGGAGGTGATCGCTGCTATACCATTTGTGTTCTTCATAAGAATAGACAACAAACTTTTTTCTCATATTTTTCATTTTAAGAAAAGTAATACTTTTCCATCTTGTTGGAGATATGAATGTATACATATACTAGATAGAAAAACTAGCTCAATCAGGACTATTTTTTAGAATAACATTTCATAATGACACCTTTTTCTTAAAGTACTGTGTTGGTTCTTTTCAATAGCTTCAGATGGCATTTTTAAAGGTTAACTGCAAGAGCCTGTTGAATCTATTCCCGTTTCAAGTCTTTTTATTATTTTCCCATGGATGTTTCAAAGTCTCTGTAACACTGCTGAAGCAGCTCATCTGTGATTACACTGCGGTGAGCTGTGTGTCAACTCATTATCCCAAACAATAGTTAATACTGCAATTCTAAAGCACATTGTATTGCGTGACTATGGACTTAAAGAAAATATTTATCTGCTTTTAAATACGCAGACACTAGTACTGTCTTCTTACTTAAGGAAACATTTTCTTTGAAAGGTAGATTTAATTGTATAACGGTTTGGTCAATGTTCTGACTTTCTTGTGTCTAAGATCTGCATTTCAATCATAATATTGCATCCTGAACAATGAAATGCGCACAGTTAAATTAATCGTTTAGATGTTGGGATACAATGGAAAGCAAAAATTCTATTCCATTGGAATATTCCTAATGGAAAGCAAAAATCCCCAGAAATCAAAAATGAAACAAGTTAATACCTCAGGTGATTATATAGCCTATTTTAATTGGTTTATTTTAAGGATATGAGAAGAAACCTAGAAAAATGTGTAATTATTTTCAGTTATTTATGAAATTATTTCAGCTTAATGGGATACTAACAAATTCAAAAGCTTTTGCAGATACTAATATACAGCCCATTAAATTCTTTAAAAAAATTTGTGCAAGCTATGAGTCAAAAGCATTGGTTATCCACAATGACTAAAATGAAGATATATGGACTCTGTTATACTATTGATCTCTTTTCTAAAGATTTGGAGACCATTACAATCGTAGTTTCATGTATGAGCACATAAAACACCTAAGTGGTCTGGCATAAAATAGGAATTACTTATTTGAAAATTTAAACACTAACTCTTAATGTAAAAACTTTTTGGCTATGAGATTTAAAAATATGTTGCTTAAGTTTTCTGCATTAGTAAACAAGACAAGACAATATAAAAAATTAAGTTAAGACCATCTGGCTTTATGTACTGCTTAACCCTTGCTTGGTGGCCTTTAACAAGTTACTCTCTGTGCCTCATTGCCCTTACCTACAAAGTAGAGATAATAATTATAAATATCTTACAGAGTCACTCTGAAGATTAAGTAAGTAAATATTTTTTAAATGCTTGGAATAGAGCCCAGCACACAGGAAGTATATAAGGGCTTATTAAATTTTAAAAAGGTTTAAAATAAATAAAGACATATATTCTGGATTAAAAAGCTGTTATAATCAAAATAAAAGAGGATTATAACTCGGTAGGAATGTTGGTGGTGCAGATGAAAATAAACAGTTATTTTGAAAAGACATTAGGAAGCTTTTGGGTCTGAAGGGTAAATATTATGCTTATAACCATAACCCTATGGATGGTGGAAACATCCACAGATATACATT
Organism: Camelus bactrianus; assembly: GCF_048773025.1. NCBI lineage: Eukaryota > Metazoa > Chordata > Mammalia > Artiodactyla > Camelidae > Camelus > Camelus bactrianus. The sequence continues at coordinate 41,773,340 of NC_133540.1, forward strand.
GTTGGAAATAAAATTGGCCTGGAGGTGACTATCTTGTCCTCAGATTTATGTGTGCCACATTTGAGTTAACATTAAAGACTAGAAATATGTCCTGCAAGCTACTGAATGCACAGCTCTAAGAACTCAGAACAAAGAAGTCTGTAATGAAGATGTGAATTTGGGATTCATCTTTTTATGTGGCCATCATTGCAGCTATCAACATGGAAGAGATCGCCTACGGAAAAAAGAGAGAGAGAGAAGAGTGCCTAGAACCAACCACAGAAAAATTGCAACACATAATGTTAACAAAACGCAGTATAATCATTCATACAAGAAGAGATGACCAAATATGTGTAAGGCAACTGGAGATTGTTGTGATTTAGAAGCAAATGAAGAGAGGGTTTCAAGAAGCAGCTCAACAACGTCCAGTGATTCTGAAATGATTATGACATGGAAATGAAAATGTCCATTAAATTTAGTCACGTGAAGATAATTGGAAACATAATCAAGTCATTATTCTTTTTGAGGAGCAGGAGTAGAAGCCAGCATTACATTTGGCGCCAGAGGGAATGAGCATCGGAAACAGACATGGTGAGCCTCAAATATTTGTTTGAAGCGTTTGGCTTCTAACTCATGTATCATAGCTCTACTTGATATAGCATTCCAGAGAGGGCAGTATAGATCAAAATAATCAATATCTGGAATCTGATTTTTTTTTTTTAATTCCATATCTTCGTTATCCTTAATTGGTCAATTTTGTAGACTAGATGATAGGTAAGTACATTGCCTGCTTCCTTTCCTGAAAATAAATTAATGAATCAAAGTTTACTTAACTATATTCAAAATTAGTTCTTTTCTCTCCAAAATATTTTTTCCATAATCTTCATCCATTTTATTTAAATCATTGCTAAGTTATCAACATCAGTAATACCTAATTCTACTCCTAGCCTGGCCCATAATTGGGCTAAGTTTAATAAAAAGATCATAAGAACAAATAGCTCATGCTTTGAAGAAATGCTACTGAGTATTTTATGTATCGTACCTCAGAGTGTGTAAATTTATCTTTATTATGCTTCTGCCCAAAGAAGATGGTTTATCACTTTTTCCAAATACTTATAATTTGTATGGTAAAACTGAACTTTTAATTCTATGATAATATTGTTAAGTCCTATAAACGCCAAGCATTAAGAAATCTCTTTTAATAATACAACCTGAACTGAAAAATTGTGCTTTACACTGGAATGTGAGACAACATTGTAAAATGACTATAATTCAATAAAAAATTTTTTAAATAAATAAATAAAATAATACAACCTGAATAGCACCTTTTTTTGCCACATAGTTGAATCAGTGAGGTAATAACCGCTGGCATGTAGACAGATAATTTTATCAGACATCTAGTTATCTTGAAAATAAATTTATTAATACCTAGAAATATTTTTACTTTCACAGAATTTTGTAATTTTACTTGAAACCTAGAGTTTTCTTGTGAAGACACCTTACTTAGCCATTCTTCACAGGTGTCTGATACCATGCCTCCTCCCACATCAAAGCTGATTACCCAGAATACAGTTTAGCAAGCAGTGGAATCCACACATCAAGATGTCGCTCAATTTCTTATACACTGGAGAGGATACGGAGAAAAGGGAACCTAAGCACTTCTAAATATAGATCTTCCTTGACTTATGATGGGGTTATATTCTGATAAACCCATTGTGATTTGAAAATATTAATAAGTCAAAAATGCATGTATGAAGAGATTGGGATTAACAGATACACATTGCTATATATAAAATAGGAACAGCAAAGACCTACTGTGTAGCACTATATTCAATTCCTTGTAATGAGCTGTAATGGAAAAGAAACTGAAAAATATATATGTATGTATGAATGTGTATAACTGAATCGCTTTGCTGTACATCTGAAACTAACATTGTAAACTGACTACTTCAATAAAAAAATAAGAAAAAATGCATGTGAAGCATCATAATTTAGCTTAGCCTACCTTAAACATGCTCAGACACTTACCTTAGCCTACAGTTGTACAAAATCCTCTAACACAAAGCCTGTTTTATAACAAAGCATTGACTATGTCATTTAGTGTATTAAGTACTGTACTGAAAGGACAAACAGAATGGTTGTCAGCATCTGGGTTCTTTATCATGACAGTGATCACGTGGCTGGCTGGAAGCTGTGGCCCTCTGCCACTACCCAGCATCACAAGAGAGAATTATACCACATATCTGAAGCCTGGGAAAAGATTGAAATTCAAAATTTGAAGTACAGTTTCTACTGAACATGTGTGGCTTTGGCACCCTCATAAAATTGAAAAATCACAAGTCGAACTGTCCTTAAGTCTGGCACCGTCTGTATTGGAAATCTCTTCGCTCTGTTTCTTTAGTGCTGTTTTAGTGGGGGAAATGCCTTTTCTCTCTGCATGTAATTCAAAAACGTAAAGTCCATACAGGCTCATGATCATGATTGTAAGTCTTTTTCATCTTGAAGGTCAATGAAAGAAGTATAAGGGATCTCCTGTTTTGGGAGTCAAGGCAAAAGTATCACATATAGCCTAACCTTGCTTTTCCTTTTAACTGACTGTTTCTTAAAGCATTTCATGAAAGAACAGGTGCTACCATGATTGTAGTGTCACTTATTAGCTGCGTGACCTTGGAGAGTTACTTACATCTTGAAGCCTCAAATACCTCATCAGGGAAATAGGGATATTAATGGTACTAACCCAACACTATTAGTGTTTTGTAGGGGATTAAATGAATTACTAAATGTCAAGTATTTAGATTAATGTCTGTAATATAAATTTTCTAGTACATTCTAGGGTTTCATGTTTTTATTATTATTGCTGCTTTTGTTGTAAGAAAAGTTGTTCACACTCTATTGTTTAGCATAAAAAAGATTCTGGAGAACCAGTTGGGAATTGTTATATTGCAGACAATAAAAGAAAGGGACTTAATTATTCTTACTACAAAGACTATTGCATCATTGACAACTGCTACTATTTTATGATAATAGTAATAATTATTATTATGGCTTATATTCTTAAAGTACCAAAAATCCATGTTAGTAAATGACAGAGCCAGGATATTAATTCTAAATATTTTACTCCAAAATTAGAATTCTTATTTGCTAAAATATATTGCAATAAGAATGAGTTAGGGCATAAAAATTGACTCAAAATATTTTAGAAGATAAATTTAACAGGGCTTAGGTTCTTCATGTAAGACAGAGATGAGGTAAATGAACCTGCAGATTCTGGCCTTTAGAAGACAAATTCCTTTTTTTTTTTTTTAATTGAGGTATGGTCCATTTACAATGCTGTATTAATTTCTGATGGACCAATTACTTTTTTCATCTCACATTTTTGATAGATACAGGCTCATCTCTATTTCTTACTGGCTTTATTGTCCTATACTTTTAATTCAGGTGATGCTTTCTGCTGGTCATTGAAAATTCCTTGACTGGCTTCTATTCTATTTTTCAGTATCATTTCCATCAAGTCCCTGACTATTTGCTCCATATTTCATCTGTAATACAACATTTGGAAATTCAAATGTCAATTTGTTTTTGTTCTTAGTTTCCTGATAGTAAATTTATTTTGAGCAGTGCTATTAGCTCTTTCCATTTTAAGCTAACTTCAATAATATATCAAATTTTACTAGTAACCTTGTTTTCTTTCACTGAGAAGCAATAGAAGCATTCAGAAGATTGTATCTGCATCTTCCCAGCACCAAATCTACCATGATAACCCAATTCCCTCTTGAAAGCTTCACTTGATGAACTGTCCTATCCCATCTACACCATTCTCCGACTCTGGCATCCTCTTTCACCTCCTCCACCGTCTTTGGAAGGCAGAATAATGGTTCCCCATACATGTCCATTTCCTACTCCCTGGAACTTGTGGATAGGTTTTCTTACATGGAAAAAGGGAATTTCACAGAGATGATTAGGTTATGTATTTTATGATGAGAACATTACCCTGAATTATCTGGGTGGTCCCTATGTAATCAAAGGAGTACTAAAAAGATGCAAGAGGGAGGCAGAAGGAGCAGAGAAGGAGATACAGGTATGGAAGCAGAGGCACTGAAGACAGAGAAAGGGTCTAGAAGGGGAGGAATGCAGGCAGCCTTAGAAACTGGGAATGACAGGAAAGAGATTCTGCCCCAGAGCCTCTGGAAGGAGTGCAGCCCTGCTGACACCTTAATGTTAGCCCGGTGAAACCCCTTCTGGACTTCTGACCTCCCAAACTGTAACATAACACTTTTTTTTTTTTTTTTTTGATGCCGCTGGGTTTGTGGTGATTTGTTGCAGCAGCAATAAGAAACCCATACAACCTCCATCCTCTCTGGAACCCACTCCTGTCAGGGTTTCCTCTTCACAACTGGAGAGAAAACACTCATCTCGAGGTAATCAACATCACTGTGGCCCACCTTTCAGCAGTCTTTGACATCAAGGTTTGTTTCCAGATATTTTAAAATATTTCTGATAGCTCGTATTCTTTGGAACTGCTGATTCTGTGTGATATCATTGAGGTCTGTTTCTAAAATGTGTTCTTTGAGAAAAGATAACTGTGTGTTGTTTCCACCAGCCATTTGCCTAAAGCCTGATGGTATAACACCCCTATGAAAAATTGTTAACGTCAATTCTCAACTTTCCAGGACACAAAGAATTCGACACCAGTTGAGTGACTACTGGGGTACAATTAGGATTTATCAAAGGAGGCTCCATTATTACCCCTGCTTTTGCCTAAGACAAGGCTGAGACAGGAAAGTCTTCTTTTGAGAGGCTTTTTTTCCCTGAGTTCAACCATTGGGGTCTTGACTATCTAGAGATCTCTGATCCCATTTTCCACTCATTCTACATTTTTACTTCCTCTACTTAGAATGCTCTTCAAGACCAGGCTCCAGGCCACCAGGGATCAGAAGAATATTTTGAAGAAAAGCACCAGTTCCAGTGTTAGCTTATGTTTGTGGAATGCAGCTTTTTTGTCATTTCTGGCATCTGGTTGTTTCCCTAACATTACCACCTGCTCTGTTTTGCCTTGAAAACAATTTTGTTTAAAATAGTATGTCCATCACTTACAAGAATGTGCACTGAGAGGATTTTCTCTGTACCTCTAGTGTGCCATCTCCTGGAAGCAGAAAACCCCTACTTCTTTAAACATTTATACACTTGGCTCTAGAGACATCTCATGCTTTGATTTTCTTCCTATTGCATTTGTTGTTCCTTCTCCATTTCTTCCGCTGCCTTCTCTAAGCCTTTTCAATTACTTGAAGTTGTTATAAACTAGGGCTCAACACGAGGGCATCTATTTTTCTCTGAACACACCCACTCTTTTTCTTTTATGTAATCTTTATTATATTGATAATCTTGAAGTCTTCAGACCAGAGATTGTCACTAAGTTCTTAATTCTAATAGAGAACTACCTGTTCAACAAACATATTTGGGTAACTGATAGGTAACTCAAAATTAATATGTCCAAAATAAAGACATAATTCCCTTCCCCAAACTGTCTTCACCAAACCTCAGAGTTTACTTTCTCAACAGCATTGCTGCCATTCTCTCTGTTGCTCAGGGGAAGATATATCATTGACGCTTCTTTTCCCCCCTCTTATGCTACATAAAATTTATTATCAAGATCTCCAGTCTGGCCACTCTTTACCACCATATGCTGCCCTGACCTACCCAATTCAGCCATCATCTTCTCTCACTTGGTTTAGTGTAGCACCTTGTATTATCTTCCTGGGCCAACACAGTTGCCCAGAGCTTGACTGCATAGCTATCCCATAAACATGTTAACATAAACATTCAACTTGAGATTTTTATTAACTTCATACATAAATAAGCTCATGGCACCCCCGTCCTGCCCCAATTTTTTCAATAGCTTTCATCACACTTAGAATAAGACTCAAACATTCACAAGTCCTGGAAGGACATCTAAACCCATCTTTGATCACCACTCTCCTCCTCACTCAGCTCTGGCACCACTTACTTTTCAGTTATTCCTCAAATATGCCAAGCTCTTACTCCCCGAAAGATTTTTGTACTTCCTGGCCTCTCTCCCTGGGATACTCATTCCTCTGTTAACATCCATCTCTCATTTACTTACCATCTTCTGTTGCCTCCTTAAATGTTCCTTCTTCAGAGAAGTGTTCCTGGCAGCATTACTCATCATGGCATCCCTCACCATCTGCTTCTGACCCCACATTCTGGTCTGTTACAGAGTTTATCTCCACATGAATTTGCATTGTTTATTTTCAGCTAGAATTTTACCTCCATTAAGACAGGGAGTTTGTCTTGCTCGTCATGTTGTCCTTAGAGTATAGAACTATGCCTGTCACTGAGAGATTGCTCAACAAATAGATTTGAATGAATTAATTAATAAATGAATAATAAGTTAATTATTGAATGATTCTGGCTTATTGCATGCAAGAAGCTAGAAATAATGTTTGGTAACCAGAAGTAGCTTGGCTCATTAACTGGAATCTGAGGGGAGTTTAGTATACTTTACATGATGTGTATCAAAAGATTTAACAAAAATAATCTAGACCTGCCTCAAGTAGGGTCTCAATGTGTTAGGCAATCTGAAGGGGAAATAAATAAAATTATAGCATTTACAGTCCCTCTAAGAAAGTGGCTTGTCCTCCTTAAATCCTGTTGAAAAGCATGAACTTTTCCTGGGAATAACTCCCATGAAGTCTCTTAAAAGTACTGAGATAATTACTGAACTTACTGAAATTGAATCCTCTAAGTAATCCTCCTAGGGAGGAAGAGAGAGAGTAAAGCCTTTGAGAATAACATCTCATGGTGGAGATGGGCCCAGAGAGGGCGTGCAGTGAGCTGAGATTGTGCTGCACTGAAGATCCCCTTCCTAACTCAGCAATCATCCACCCTCAGTGTGTCTCTGTACTTCTTCTTTGTGACATGTTAAACATAATTCCTGAAATCAAGAATAAAAACCTGCTTAAATTTAAAACTAGAAAATTCGTGACATGTTACAGGGACATTCTGCTACATTAAAGCACATTTGGGTATGACAAGAATGGAATCTGCAAGAGAGCAAAAAGGAAGATTATGTCTAACGTCAAGAAATTTCAGGTACCTTTGGAGCAGCAAATATTGATAGATCTCTGGGTGAAAAAACCTTTGTAACATGGTAGCACTTCTATAAGGAAGGGAGATACATTCTATTGACTATTTTTCATCAAAATACCATTACCAACAGTATAAATAGTAAAATTAAGTGACTCTAAGATGACGTTTGAGTTTGGGGTGTTTTTTCTGCCTCATCACACTAGGGTGCCACCACCTCTGCCCTTGCAGGGATTTGGGCTGCAGCCATCGTGGGGATGTAATCAGTCTCCAAGAGCATCTCAACTCCATGACATCCAGAGAAAAACCCAATTATGATTAACCCAATACCACTATACCCTGTGCCTATTCAAAGGTTATGTTGTAATAAAATTTGCAGTAAGAATCAGAATTCGTGTGACGTGGCCCTAACTGGATAACACTTCCTAGCATTGTGGCAGTAGACAAGTCACGACTCAAATGGTTAACCCATTTGTACATCCAGCCTATCTACAAAGAATTTTCAAGTGTAATGTCACACAAGTGAAACTGCTTTAATGTCCTTAAAACATTATTTCAACGCAAAGTGCTCTGCTGAAATCACAGCATCCCAGGACTCCTAAACAACCACCAGGCCATTATGAGGAGTTTAAAGCATTCTTCAGACTCTTTGTGTCCAAACAAATATAAGAAAGTTTTGGTTCCCATAAGTTCAGTATTATGTGCTTTCTGCTGTTAAATAATCGGAAACATTTAACTGAAGTTACTAACAGAAAAAGTGTTTATTCCTTTTAAAATTCCCTCTAGTTACACTTTGCTTGCCATTTAACTAGCAGTTTTTAGGTAGGCTTTTAGTTGCATGTAATAGTAAGGAAAAAAATCCTGAATGGAGTTTGCCAGACCCACTGTCTGTTTATGTAAAGAACATGCTCTTGGTTTTAGCAGGAGAAATTCACACTGGCTTCTTAACCATAATGAAAATATAAGGTAGATCTGCTCATCTGGAAACCCACAGTCAGGCGGAGAGAGCTGCCTGCCGGGTGACGGACAGAAAGTCTTTCCCGGCCCCAGCACCCCCGCCTCCCTCTGGGCCGGCAGTGGAAGGGGCAGATCTCATAGAAGGACGTAGACCCAAAGAAAGAAAGATGTCTGAGCCCCCAGAGCCCCATAGAGCTCCCCCTTTGCTGGGTGTATGCTGAAGCTTTCTATACAGTATAAAGGAACATTTCCTTTCAGTCAAGTCCCACTCTCTGCCATTTACTTATTGGCACTTTTTAAAACCTATAGCGGGAAAAAAGTTGTCATTGTATAGGAAGAAGCATGAAAAAGTAGCTGAAAACAGAAGGTGACAGACAAAGTCAAAAGGAAGCAGAGAGTTGAATACAATGAAGAAAAAAATGATGAAAATGAACTAAAAAATCTGGGTAATAATTTCAGTGGAAATCTATACACAAATGAAAATCATAAAAAATTAGGAACTGTGACTTAAGTGAGAGCGAGTTATGGAAGGAGGATGGAGATGATACACTGACCAAAGTTACAAATAATTAAAAGTCTTTGGGAGAAGAAAATCTTTAGTCACAAGAACATAATCTTGGAATAATCTTAGTAGACCTTAGACAGTTATAATTGTGTTTCCCTTAAGACTTTTGGGTGCTTTCTTTTGCTTTTGGGGTAAAAAAAATGGCGGGGGAGTGTACTTGGAAGAACAAACAAAGCAATAAGCAAATAAAATGAGACTTAGATTTAGGGCAAACTGTCTTCAAAACCTGACTGCTACTTACTGGTTATTTATTGATTTTAGGTAGTAAAATTACTGCTTAAATCTCCTGAGCCTCAGCTTGTGACCTGATTCTCAGGGTTAAGTGTTAAATCATGGACTTATGTAAAACACCCAGGGTATACCTATGCCCATGGAATCACATCTTGCCTGTTGTCTCCCCTAAAATGCATTCTTTAAGTTTTTAAAAATTTTTTACTATTATTTTTATTTCCACGCATTTATTTAGATGTGTATTTTAATTTACAGCATTTTTAGTGCTACATAGCTTTTACTGTTTTAGAAAGATTAATTTTATATAGTTTTTTTTATTGAGGTATAGTCAGTTTACAACGTTGCATCACTTTCTGGTATACAATATAATGCTTCAGTCATACATAATGCATAATATATTTGTTTTCATATTCTTTTTCATTATAGGTTACTATAAGATGTTGAATATAGTTCCCTGTGGCATTCTTTAAGTTTTATTCATTTTGGATTCCCTAATTCCTACACAGGGCCTGGAGCACAGGAAATATTTATTAATGAATTTTGACATTAATGAAAAAAACTTCTTATGAATATTCTTATGCAAATTGGTACCAACTTGGTTCAAAAATGTCAATCATATTTAAGGTTTTAACTTTTTAATTTTATAGTGGCAGAAAAAGTATTCATACTCAGTATATTCAAAAATGGCTTCAGAATTGTTGAAATACCTTCATTTTTGTTGAAGGTGCAAAGACTAACAATAACACTTTGTCTAAAAATCTAGGCATTTGAAACAGATTAACAAGTGTGCTTTATTTGAAGGTGGTAAATTTCCTTATTTGACAAAATTTCTGCTGATTAAAAAAAAAATCTAAGCCACATACAAATCAGCAAAGATAATTTCAGTAATGTCAAAGACACTAATAATTGCACTGCATCTCATAATAATTGTTCTATCCGGCAGAACTCATATATCCTGTAAAACCATACATGTAGAATTCATAAAGCTTCATCTTTTTCCTTAACAATGATTTCTTGTCACTCCGTGACATCCCGATAAATCTAAGAAAGCTGATCATTTTTACCTTTCAGGCAAGTATGAGAAATACAGACACACACACACACACACAGAGATTCAAAAGGAATTAAAGATTCAAAGTTTATTTTGTTGTTGATTTTATGTTGTCTGTAAACCTGACGCATGCTAACAGAGATGACTTGGAGTCTCACACTAAGATCCATGTGTCTGAAGTGCTGTCAGGACTATTTCAAACAGCTGCTTTTGGCTCTGAGCTCAATTTAATGCTGTTTGTCTCAGGACTACTATGTGTCCCCTTTTAAACAACAGTATACACCTGGAGTTGCATCCAACTTGCATTAAAGTTTCTCTTTCAAAATGCATACATGTAGCCAGCAAAGCTGGTTCGATTTAAAAGGTACTCACATGCCAGGAGTTATGCCTAATAATTTCTTTCCCTTATGTCACAAATGATGGCATATTTTTAGAATTCTTTATTGCTTAAAAAATAATCACTGCAAAAACAAGGAGGTATTTTAAATTATAAAACTGTCCCTTTTCATTAAATAAGTATTTGTTTATTTTCTAGAAGAGGGGTCTGCAAATTATGAACCACAGTTCAAAACTGGCTAGTGGACTCTCCTATTTTGGTGCCGTTGATGAACTAAGAATAGTTTTTATGTATTTAAGAGTTGTAAACTAAAGCCAAAGCAGAATGTGTGACAGGGACCATATGTGGCCTTCAAAGGCTAAAATATTTACTATGTCACCCTGCAGAGAAAAAATTTGTAGACGCCTGTTCTTAAGTAATCCTCTAACTCATACTTCTACTTAGAGTATGTTTTAACAAACTATTTCAAAAGAACAGGAAAGGGATTTTCTCCCTTCTTCCCATGACATTTGGCGATTCTATATAGCCATAATAGATGCAATTTCTTCCCATTAACACATTGATCTGTCAAATTACCATGATTTATCAAATTAGAGGCTTTTAACTTAACATTTGTGTACCTATTTCTCTCACTTTGGACCTCATTTTCTAGGTACATTTTGTTTTAAGTGTGCAAAATGAATGTTGACCCTATGTCTGCACTGGTACTAATGTATACGTTTTAAAAGCCTGAATTTAAGCCATAATTTTGCCATGGGGACTCTAAATAGACATACCAGCCTCCTAATAGATCTGAAGAAATGCTGAATTTTTATTTATGTCTTCAGGTGACAAGCTGTGATGGATGGCCTGACAAGGTCCCGGAGTCTAGCTTTTCACTGCCAAGGAAATGATGGTGGCATTGGCGTGCCAGTTTAGTTATCAACAGCTAACAGCCTGAAGGCAGCAGTTTAAAAGTCATTTGTTTGCACTTCTAACAAGTACCTTCTATTGTGTACTTTATTCAACTAAGCATAATTTTATACAAGTTGTTAAAGGCCCTTTTGTCACCCAGAAAAGTCTTTCCCTGGGACAAATTGTCCTAATAAATGAATATCTTGAAATTGTATCACTCTATTTAAAATCAAAGCAAATATTTCACTAAATATTTCTAAAGTAATTAGTGTGGCACTATTTTTCTTGTTACTCTGCCATCAAAACCTTCTCAAGTAGCATTTTTTCCCTTTATCACAGAAATGGCTCATTTAAAGATGAATTATTACTCTCCCTCTTATCATGAGGTGAAGGCTGTCATCCTGTTCTGTTGTCAGGGAATGCATATTTCCAAGAGGAAGGTGTCTAATTTTAGCAGTCATAGCTAAAAGTGATGTTACTGTTAGTTGTCAGGGAAGTGATCATTAGAGAGTCTATTTTCTCTTTGATGCAAGCAATTCAGATCAACTTTTCAAGGCACTTAGAATTGCCATAAATATTCCTCCAATTTTCATCTCATTCTTGTTGTTCTCTTATCAATGTCATTTGTCACAAGTGTAATACAAACAATAAAAACATTTTTCTTGTTCACTTTTTGCAGATATATTATTACTTAAGTCAATTACCTTTTAAAACTGTGTGTAACAATTTATTATTTAAATTGATAAATTTAAAAAGGAATTCTTACATTCCATTTTTGTGCTATTAAAATTCTGTGTATTCTACGAAGACTTTTCTAAATACAAAAACACCTAGCTTTCAATGTACTGAAGTCTTACTGAAGGCAAACTTTTGCTTCATTTCCATGAAGGATATCTAGAAAAAGTATTTGTGTATAATTTGGTGCCTCCTATAATGATATTTCAACATTCTGTATCTTGGCTTAATATGGTAATCAAACGATTGGAACTTTTTAGTTTGTCCGTAGGAGTCTCAGTTATTGGGCTAAAATTATAAATTGTATCTGTGCTGTTCATAAAACATGAATTTATAACAAATTTTTCTATAAACACACTATATAAAGCCAGAAGAAAACCTAACCAAAAGGAGATTTCATGGAGATATAAAAAGTATTTGAAACATTTAGATATAACCTTTGGAATTTAGCAAATAAAAATAATACTGAGTTTAGGACCAACATGAACAGCTATTTTCTCTTTAGCACTTTAATGGAGGCCGCTGGTAATGTATTTCTGAGGAATGAACTTTGTCCTCACCGGATTTCAAATGACATTTAGCTGCAGGAGGGGTTCTCCGCACTATGCTAGCTCCATGCACCCCGCAGCTTCTGTTTCCGTGGGTAATGGGTTCCACAGGAGATGGTTTTGATCGGAAAATTACTGTAGTCTTTTGTATACACCCTCTTGGTAGATGTGAAGCTGCTGTGTTGAGAAGGCATAATGGGTTCAGTTTAATGCTTGGTTGTTGTGTCTCCCAGGACCTCCTGACGGACCCTAGGCTCCATCCCTTAGTGGCAGTACGCGTCTTTTGAGATGCTCGAGAAAAGAGTTGCTCTGTTGTGTTTACCTGTACAGGCTCACATGGAGACTGAGCTGCTGACTCTTCACAGTTCCTGTATCCTCCTCACCGTCTACCCATATATACTGCAATCCATTCGCCACATTATACAGTCACTCCGTACGGTAGCATGGATTTCTCTATTAGCTCAAGCTAAGCTGTCAGACATTTAAAACTCAAATCCAGTTTCTGACACATCTGGGTCTATTAAAAAGAAAAAAGTTATCACAAAAGAACCCTTTTTAATAATGGAAAAGTGTATTATTAGTTAGACAATAGTGTTCTTTATCTTGGATGAACTCCTAGAGGACATCTGGAGTTGGGGAGAGCTCTTCTCCTACACGAGGGCGGCATGTGAGGTTAGCTCAATTTCACAGCAAAAAAAGGACAGCAGTGAAGGAAAAAGTATGAAAAAGGAAATGTGCTTGGGGTTTGTGAAGACAATATCACAAGCAAGAACGGCTGGTGGGACCTTAAGGGGCTCACTTGAAGACAAGCAAACAATATGAGGTTTCAAAACAGAAAATAGTCCTACTTTATTCTGGATCATCAGCCCATTTCCTTGGTTTTAAGAGTTGTGATTACTTATTGAGGCAAAGGACACCTGCTTTCACAAGGGAAAGAATACAGATGAGAAAAATCTAGTCTTCCTTTATCAAAATGCAGTATGTGAAGTTTATTAAGCGGAACATGCTTTTAATACTCACGGTGCCATAGAAATTGTAGGAGTCGAAGAATGATGGAGACCCTCAGGGAGACAGTAAATGATTCTCTGACAAGTGGGAAAAAAAAAGCTGAAGAGAATTAGAAAGAAAAGTTGGTGAACCAGTTAGTAAAAGAAAAATGCTTTCCCTCCCATGACAATTGTCTGAGGTTCAGTATCAAGTGGGGGAACATCTGACTGAGAACTGCACCCCAAAAGGCTTAGCAGAAGATTAGGAACACACCTCTTTCAGGGTGTGCAGCATAAACATCAGATAGGAGTAACAAGGAAACCCCAATTAAGGACGCCTCACATATAATTCCATCACAAGCTAGATCATCCTAACGTGAGGGAGTGACAGTATGTGGGAGAGAATTTGCTTAATTTTTGATTTATACTTCGAATTAAGCAAATATTGGTTATATTTGGAAAAACCTACCACACAGACAAATGAAAACCCGACACGCCATGAAGCGCTCCGTGTGTGTCACCAATATGCGTGTTGGTGGCATTACTGCCATGGTGCTCCTAGAAACTAGATGCTGGTGTGTGACTGCCACCAAAATCAATACACTACGATCACTTAGATCTACCTTCCAATTCAACAGTTGGGTCAAATTCATCAGCTTAATTTTAGATGCTCCTGTACCAGTATAAGAGGTTAAAATGGTATCCGATCTTTAGCTCTCAATGCTGCTGGGTGATTTAGAACTCTCGTCAGTCCCCAGGGCTTACCACATAATGTGCTTTACTAAATATGCTAGGGTAAGGGGGGGTTCTTGAGTAGGGCAGCCAAGAAATTTCGTTCCACAAACTAAACCTATAAATTTATTCTTACGGTCAATGGCATATGTTTAACCATGGCAGTGATTTATGAAAATTCAGATATGACATTTCTTTGTGGTAGAAATGAGAGAGATGTATGATTAGTTTAACACAGTCTATTAAAAATTTTGATGTGAAGAGTTTTTAACTTTTCCACATGATTTAAAGAAGAAATTCTGACAAAATAGAAAACATACACCCTAACATATCAATAATCAGTGAACTTGTATAAATTATTAGTGTAAAATCAAGTTTAAGTTAAAAAAAACTTACTAGTGTTTTTTTTTAAATAATTTATATGGTACATACACATATATAATCTGTGTCTCTGTATAAATATAGATTATTTTGTATACTATTAATATTATTTAAAAATAGAGATTCTCATTAGGATGTCTAGAAGACAAATATGCAAAAAAGTATTATGTGTGGTAGCACATATATTAATACAATAAGATCATTCTTTTTATTTCTAGATTGTTCTGTTATGAATGCTGTTTCAGCTATGTATGCTATTAATTTAAAAACCATTTTATTAGTAAATATGTTTCTAACCACATTGAGCATATAACTGTTAGAAAAAACAAAACAGAAATAACACTGCTTCCTGAATTGAGGGTTTTTGTCTTTAAATTCCAACAAAACATTTTTTAAAAATTATTGCCATCTTGTGAATATCCTTTATGTTAGCTCATCTTTAAGTGGTCCTAAGCTACTATTTGGTGGTTAGACCTTTGAAGTGTGTTCATAAATCTTGAGATTAATGATGAATGCTGTAATGCACGCTTGTACATTATATTCCTCACTTTCTGTGAAATCTATTCTTAAGATTGCCTATTGTACACATCCACATAGCTAATCACTTGTAATAATGGCTGCTTCTGAACATTTAACTCACTGACATATTGATGCATCTTAACACAGTAAGATGGCAAAATTCCTTGCCCTAGAATCATTTAATGATTAACACACGCACACACCCACACACACCCACACTCACACACACACGCATGCACATACATATCTCAGCTGAGCTGGGTAGACTCTAATAAGGGTAGGGGCCATAGATGTTTTGTTTTTCACCACATGTAAATAAATCCTTTTCGCATCCCATAGAACAAAGAAAGCACTCCAAAATTATGTCTTGAACTAATGACCAGATAAATGAATGACTAGATACATTAAAGATCAATTAAGTGATGAGACAATAGAGCTGGAGGCGTGATTGCTCTCTTGAGACTTTCCATTTATGAAGTTCTATTTTCTTTTTATAAAGCTGCATCAGAGCTTTGAAGCTAAAATTGCAATTCTGTGGTTCAAAATCAAAACCTGGCCATCGGTTCTGAAGTGTACACGACTGGGGAAGAGGAAGTAAACAAAGCAAGCCTCCTCCTGGTTAAGGATCCTGACGTCTCTGTTTCTGGTCCTCATCCTTCCAGGCGTTACCCATCCCACATGGCCCTCCCGTATTCCCAGTTTGCTCTGCCCTCGGGTTGCCCCAGCTCAGTAAATGGCAAGCCCATCCTTAAAGATATGCTTTCTAACTTCTCTTTAATCTCTTAGAAACCTACCTGCTATATATCTCTAAGGTGTATATCCATCAGCATCTCAGTTACTCATGATTTTCTTTTCTCAGTGTTGCCACTCCAGTTTGAACCAACATTGTCTCTCCCTTAGTTTGCTGCAGTGCTCTCCCACTAAGTCTCCCTTTTAAACCCTTTACCACCAAAAATCCCACTGTTCTCTCCACAGCAGCTAGGATGAGCCCTTTAAAACTTGAATCAAAGCATGTCCATCCTCTGTCTAATTCTCCCCGTCAGATTAAGGGTAAAGCCAAAATCCTTCTGGCAGTCCACTAGACCTCCTGTGATGTGGCCGCACCCATGCCTCTCTTCCCTTTCTAACTTCTTCACTGGCCGTAGCTCAGGGACAACTCTCCCAGCTACTCTGTTGAATATGCATATATTGCTTGACCTATCTTTCTTTCTCTTTGCTTTTTCACTTAGCACTAAGTCACCTGGCACACAGTATATTTTACTTATTTGATTTTTTATCTCATTACACTGTAATTTAAGCTTCAGGAGGGATTTTTGTCTGTTTTCCTGACTGAATTTCAACATCTAAACAGTATAGACACTAAATACCTGATGAAGAAATGAATGCTCCAGCTCACCGGCACCCCTCTCCACCTTCACGGCCTTCTTTTGTGTCCTCCTTTCATGAGTCCACAACCGTTAAAATGGACAAGAAACTTCTCCAAGGAGAACACAACTCATACGTCTGTTTCTTTGTTACTCTTCTTTCCACAGAACATGAGAAAGATCTGGAGGTGAAATTAATAATGGTTAATAGTGACTAAGCAATGGTGAGGTGGTAGGAAGCTCTGTAGGGACATTCCTTGTATTATCTTAAAATGTCCTCACATAAACCCTACGAGGTAGCTTTCTGAATTACCCCTACTTTGTAAGTGAGGAAACCAAGCCTGAAAATGGTTATGTAACTTGCACAAAGTCATATATCTCTGTTTGAACCTAAGGGGTCTAACTGCACAGCCTATCGTCTTAAACTCAGGCCTGCCGCACCCCCGTCTGCTCCAGCCCGCTGTGCTACCGTCATTAAGCAAGTTCTCTCTTGTTCTGTCTTTCTGGCTTCTATTCTCTCATCTTTTTGTGGGTTACTATGGTTTCCTTGGCTTCCTCTTGCTTCCACTAGTTAAAAGCTGAAATTCTGTTTGAGCTTGGAGTAGAGGTAGGGAGGAAAAAAAGATCTTTCAATTGATTTGATTCTAAACAGTTCAGTTCTGCCCAATTTAGACAATAGAAGCTTGTATTGTGCTCTACCCAAACTCAGGCATTTGACATCAGGGTTTGACATGGGAACCCCAGGCAGCAGTTAAGTGTTCATCTGTTAAGTTAGTATTTCATGCATACATTTACTTCCAGAACCTGTGGGCAAGGGCGATTGGGAAGGGGCAGACGGTTTGAGACATTTTGGATTCCATGTATGTGCTTTATTTGTTCTCCTTCTTGTGAGGTTTGTCCAAAAGTTCATAAGTAAACAATTAATTATTCTTTAAAAAACAAGAGCAAACAGAAGAACTACCATTTTAATAGTTATAAATTCAATCTAGGATATATAAGAATCTATATCAGAACAGTAGCAGTACAGGGATCATTACAGTATCAGTGGCTTCTGCTCAAAACTGAGTAACTTGTAAGTTGTAACCGTGCAAGCAGACATTTAGAGTTGACTGTGTATCCCTACCATTGCTTTCTGTTAATCCAGGAAATGACACACGTGACAGATCATTAAGTAGCACAGGGAAAGGTATTTTAAAGGATATGGTGCAGCTGATGTTTTGCAGAATATTATTTGAAGAAAGATCAAGAATTACACTGGTATGTATGGTGGTAACGATAATATCCGTCCTAATGGTTGTAATAAAAAAGTAGTTAGGACCTACATAGAATTTAATATATGCCAGGTTCTCTTGTGTTTCACATTGAATAACCCATTTTACTCTCAAAGCCACTTGTGAGCTGGCTCCTATTACAGCCTCCTTTAGTCAGATCAGTTAAGATGCAGAGAACTTAAACTTCTCAGTCATCTAGCTAGCAAAAGCAGAAGCCCAGGTTTAAAATGAGGTCTCCAGCCCCAGAGCCTACGCTCTTTACCATTGCACAATACTATTTTTGCAGAAAAATTAAAAGCTTATCTAGAACTAAGGAAATAGATTTGGTGAAAATGTAGTAATTATGTTAGAAACCTATGTACAATTGCAGGTGAAGGAAGTGGGAGTTCTTTGCAAGTTCTTTTAAAAAGATACAGTACAAAAAAACCCAACCTTCCTAGTCTAGATTGTGTGGCTGACAAAACAGCAGAACAACCAGAGTTCACATGAACAAATTTGATTAAAAAATGCACAGCTATCAGGGAGGGTATAGCTCAGTGGTAGAGTGCCTGTTTAGCATGCACAAGGTCCTGGGTTCAATCTCCAGTACCTCCATTAAGAAATACATAAACAAATAAATAAACCTAATTACCTTCCCTCCAAAAAAAAAAAAAATGCACAGCCAGGAAAATCCATCTTTTGTAGCTGTATACATAAAGCATATCCTGTATTTGTAAAGATTAAAATAAATACTAGAACTGAAATACTTTATTATAGTCATATGTAATGCATATATTTTTGTTGTTTTTCAAGAAATTGTATGTACATCTCTCTAGCATGGACTTGGTCATTGTTAGTTAAACTTTTATTAAATCTGATGTGAATATACATCATATACCAAAAGTCAGTGAATAAGTGCATGGAAGAGTGCCTAAAATGAATTTTTTTTTTAATGTAGGAAAAGCACTGCAAGAAAGCTAACCAAAATGAACAGTGATCTCTGTACTATTTATTAGAGAGAAAATGATGAACAAGAAAATCTATTTGCATAATGGAAACTATATTTAATAGAAGTTACCCAATTTGTGGCATGCCAAGTAGGTAAGACAGATCAATAGCAGTCCTTATATTTAAACAGATAATCTATTCAAACACACAACATAATATATTGACATGGCAACCAGCCTTCTGCTGCACCTTCACTCCAGAATATCTGCTTCTCATCTTGGAGGTGATACTCACACACTCATATAACTCTCATAGAACATTGCTTTCTGGTTTTAAGACATTATCTACCCAGCTATCAATCTACCCAACTATAATTATTTTTTAGCCTTATTTCCTTAGTGTGTGTGGTAAGTCCTAACTTTCCAGCCTCTTTGACTTTTGATTCTCCACAGTTTCTTGTTGCTACTTGAGGTTCAGGGATGCTCCATCTTCTCCGAAATGTCCAAATTCTCTGTGGAAGAAGAGAAAATCCCGTGTTCTCGGTAGCTTCTGATTGCCAAATCTGTCCTTCTCCCTTTTTCAGCTTTGTATTTCATGATTTTCTGTCGTGTCAACTCAGTTTTAGACCCTCTAATAGCTTATTAGAATCATTTCCTCTTTCATATTTCTTCCACTCTTTCTAGTAACTACTTTGAGAATTTTTCCACAAGGACTTTCATGTTCTGATTAAGCATAGCAAAACACCTTAGTACATACACACTTTCTTCTGTCAGGAGGGTCAAAGTAACTCACTACCATCAGGTCATAGAAGCAGATCTATGTATATTTGGGCTGGGATTTAGATACTAAATAGACAGAATATTCTCTGGACTCTACTCAGGAGCTACCTTAGTTAATGAAATCAAACATCTCCAGGTGTGGCTTTCCTCATTCACAGAGGGTTAAATAATCAATCCTTTCCTAGTACCTAAAAACTTTCCTTCTATTCCCAGAAATTCATATTCAATTGGTTTTTAACAAGCAAAATAAATAAATAAAGCCTCACACACACACACCATATATTCCAGACAGGCTATCCATATGTAAATAGTTACAACAAATTATTAAGAAAAAAGACATGCACCTCCATTTTTAAGTTGAGTAATGAATAGTTTCAGTAAATAAATCAAATAAATTCATAAAATAAGTAGATTTCTAAGAAACATTTGAAAAAATATCTAACATCTTGTGTAGTCATTAACATGTAAAATAAAACAAATAGATACCATTTTTACCTACAAAATTGGTGTAAAATTAATTGATAACACACAGTTATACAGAGCATATGGTGAAATGAGTGTTTTCAAACATTACTGTGGTATAATCTTTTTGGACGCAAACTGTAACAAATTATCAAAACATTTTAAATTCTCATATGTCAACCTGGTAAAGGAATCTCGAGAAATTTATCTGTAGGAAATCATCACAGATTGATGTGTAAAGATTTGTTTATTTTTTAACTAACTATCTACATTTGTATGTTCGTTGTAGTAATCTACCAGAGGATAGTGAATAAATAAATGTTGATATATCCTTACCAGATGATACTATGCATTTATTTAAAATTATGTTGTAGAAAATATTTAATGATATGGTAAAAAATAATTTAATTGAATAAAACTGGTTATAAAATGTTTTCTAATTTAAAAAATCAAGAATAATATACACTGGGATATGAAAAGTGTTTATTTATGGTGATATTATTATTGGCAGTTTCAATTTAATTTTTTAAGATGACAGCAATTTACATAATAAGCATATCAATCACATAATGAGAAAAAGATTCAATGTGTAAATAATACACCCAGTTACCAGAAATGGAAATTAAAATATAAATAATAATAATGGTAGTGAAAAAAATCTCTAGGCTTGAAGAGAGAATGATCTAATAAAAAAGAGGAAATTTTTTTCAATACTAATTTTCTTTTTCCTCATATTTAACGATTTTCACTGGTATTACTATATCCAATCACAACATATATAAACATGCTCATTTATAAAACACAAACTGCCTATTGGAATACTTTATATGTAGAATTATCAAATACCATTATGTTTAATATTTCATGGTGTCCAAGATCCTGAAACACTTGCCATTATTATATCCTATTAATAAAACTATTACCCTACACAAAGACTATTAAATCTTGGAGGAAAAATAATGACAATATGGCCTAGGATAGTTTGATAGTCCATGTTATGGGATTTGTAGGAGTCTTTAAGTTTTTATTTTATACTTAATTGTTCATATTTTTATGTTAAAAAGCAAACAAAATAAGTCATTGCTATCATTAAGGATAGTGATAATATTTCTAAAATTTACTATATTTTAATTAAAATCAATAATCTAAATGCCACACATTATTATATCTGTACATCAACCTAGAGTATAACTGAAGTAGGAAGGAATATTTGTAATATAATTGTATTTTAAATATTTATAGATTGCTATGTAAATGAAGCAATGGCATTCACTTACAAAAGTTTTCCTTTTATACTTATATATTTTTATAATGTTGTTAAAGTTCATATAAAAATAAGGATAAGTTCATATAAGTGAGTCCAAAAATCAATTAATAGAATTCAATAATTAGAAACTACATATAATTCATCATTATTTATTATTATAAGTACATTATTGCATATTTTTATAAATATATTTATTTTTTATCCAATAAATGTCCAAAAGCAGATGTCAAACTTCTGGGTTGTTTGGTAAGAAAATGTTTATCAAAGAAAAAAGAACTGAAACACTAACTTCCAAAGTGTTTGTACCATTTTGTATTACTAACAGCAATATATAAAATTTTAAGTTGCTTCATATTGTCATTTGTCCTCATCAATCTTTAATTTTAGCCATTCTAATAAATGCATAGTGGTATGTTATTGTGGTTCTAATTTGCATCTCCTTAGTAACTAATAATTTTTGAGAGTCTTTTTAAATAGTTGTTTAATATATCTTTCAGTTAATAATCTATTTTATAATTTTATCCATTTTAAAAACTGGATATTTTTTAAGTTAAGATTTTTAAAAATCTGTTTTGCATACAAGTCTTTTTTGAGATTTATGTTTCACTAATACTTTTTCACAGTTTGTGTCTTGCCTTTTTATTTTCTTAAGAGTATATTTTGAAGGGCAAAAGTTTTAATTATTCTTTTCCTCATCTTTTCTTTACCCAATTCAAACTAGATTATAGACATGTATTCCTCAAGAAAGAGATGATGAAGTAGAAAAGAGAGAGTTTTAAGACCCGAAAGATATAAACAAGGAATTTGGAAACTTTTTTCCCTTCCCTGAGAATTTCTAAATTTTCTTCTAGGTAAGAGAGCAAAGAGATGACCTCTCTTCCCTCCAAACCACATAATAAAGGCCAGGACATCTTTCAGAGCTCAGGTCACAAGTCACAGGTCCGGGAGTGTTCTTTGTAGTCCCTAGAGGGGGGACTAGTTCCTCTAGCCTTCCAGGTTAAGGCATGCCCTTTTGTTAAAAACTTTATAGTTCTCTGCTCCCTCCCCCACTTTTTAAAATAAAATTACCTGTTTTTAATATTGAACTTATTATGGTGATTCCTTGGTTAATATCTGTCTTCCCCTACTAAGGTGCAATTTTCATAAAGGCACGAATGTTGTTGGTTTTTATTCAGTTCACCCTCAGTGACTAGAACAGTACATGGCATGTTGTTTTTAATTAACATATCTGCTTCCCAAATATGTATGGTTAGATCTGCCTCAAAGCTGTGGAATCTCATGTTAACAAATACACATGTAGAACAATATGAATTAGCTGTGCATTAGACTTAATATGCGCGATAAAACCCAAGTTTCTTTTTGTCTGTTATTGACCATTTCTTGTTCTTGGGCCCGTGTGTCTGCTTACTCTGCAGGTTAAGCCTGAGGTTTAAAGATTGCTCAGTTGCTTCTATTTAAAAAGAATCTCAGCAAACGTTGAGTCAAATCAAAGTCTCAACTCCCTCTCCTAGCTGCTCCTGCCATGTCAAGATTTCCCCTCCTTTTCCACATTCCCAGGTTTAGTACAGGGGAAATTTTAGAGGATGGGCCTTTCAGCCACATGCTGTATTGGGTGCTTGCCAGGTGTCTCTGAGATGTCTGCCAAACACCAAGTTAAGGTTCATTCTGAGTCCACAAGGTGTGGCTGGTAATACTTTACCTTTTGGGAAGGGGTGGGGGGATCTGCTCTATTACACCCAAAAGATTGTATATCCAATTCTCTAGTAATTACTGTGTGTATTATTTTAAAAACCTCAAAATTATTGTTTCTTTCTTAGTGCAGTTTAATACTGAAAAGGGATTTTTCAATGTATTATAAAAACTAAAAGTAGAATACATATAATGAAGATCAACTACTTGTTTGAAAAAATAAATGCTTTGATAAAAATATTCTGAAATTGTAGATGAGCATAGCATTTTATGTAAATGTAGGACAATGGCAATAAAAGGAATATTTATCTTTATGCTTTAGAATATTATAGTACTTCCAAAGTACAGATTTAGAGTTATATCTAAATATAAATCCAGATATAGATTTGTTTTTAATGAATTATTTTGGATAACAATCATGACTATATTGCATATTTCATACTGTCTTTTTAATATGTTAATTAGAAAAACAGAATTATTTTTATAATATGAATTGATATTCATGAATTGTGATAAGAATAAATAAGGTTTAGATAAATTTATATTTCTTATACAATAAGTGAGTGTCACTTTCATTGCATTCTATATGAATGCTTTCCCAGGGCAAATTCCAGAATACAATGTGAATGGTGCCCTTAGGAGTAATAGAACTCAGCAGCCCTGGAGGAATACGCTCTGGAGATGCCAACATAGCTAATTCTTAAGGGAAGAGTTGCTTCCCAAGTATCGCGTCTCATCTGGATGACTTCCTTCAGAAATTAAGGAGGGGACAGACGTGTTCGGAGATTATAGAGAATGATAATAGCAAGGAAATGAAAAGCATGAAGTTTTACAAAAGGCTTTAAGGTCACTGTCTGGAAAATGGTGTCCTAAACTTTAAAAAAAAGGTAATAAGGCTATGAGTTGATAAAGATATATGGAGCAATAGCTAATAAAAATAAATTTTAGAAACATAACTATTTACCTTCATGAGAAGGAAAGCTCAAAAAACTGTATTCAAATATTTGAAAAATGTTAAGAGACCTTCCCTTTTTTAAAACTCCTTCTAGATGTGCTTATCCTTTTATCAGAAAGAGCAATATTGAAACAAATATAATTATGAAGACTAAACGTTATCTCTACAGTTAATTAGATATGCATATTTAATTACATTATACATTATACAGTAGTAATCAAGAACAATTGTAATTTACAGACTCATCTCCTTTAACAGAATGAAAATAATCACCCGAATTTTATAAACAGTCTTCTCCAAAACCAATTCTGAGTTCATAGTTAAAGCCTTTATTTCAATAGAAAGCTTCATCTTCTTTTTTATTTTATACTAAGTCTAAAAAAATACAAAAAAGCCATTTTCTTGCTGAGTTTTAGTGAGTTTTCTTTATTTTTATTTTTTGAATATTCTAAGTGAACCCAGGCCAAGTCTAAATTGTATCAGAAAAGCACTTGATTGTCTTTAGTAAGTGATAAGTACAATTACAATCAAATAATTCAGGTATCATTTGAAGAAAACAATTGTTTAATTTCCAGAATATTTAACTCTAATTGTTGCAAGATGACCAAGCACCTTTATAATTAGTACCCAAATCTAAAATCACTCTTTATTATGAATTGTATCATCATTACTAATGATGGACAGCTGCAGTGTTCCATGCTACTATTTAGGCAATTGTTAATTTCTGTTGCTGATAATTAAATGAAGATGACGATGCTAATGAACACCTTTCAGGTAGTCGCTTCACTCTGAGTGAGTAAGTGCAGAATACCACACTGATGAGATCCCGCTCATGCTCCAAGGTTTTTGTAAGCAATTCCACAAATTAAAGGGGTTGGTTTAGATAATCTTCCATCTTTAGACTGCTCTGTTTTCATCAAATTATTTTTCTTTAAATGGGATCATCATAATAGTATTCATCGAGAATCTTTGTATGATAAATAGCTAATAATTACAGAATACTCCTGTGTACTAGGCTCTATTGGAATACTTTGGAGTTACTAATTCCTTTTAACTTCACAAGAAGCTTATGAGAGAAATTATTAATGTTATTGCATTATACATATGAACAAATATACAAAAAGAAGTTAAATAACTTACTCTTAACTCCTAGGCTATACTACCTCTTAAACTGGAAAAACATTTTCAATATTGTAAATAAGCTCATTACAATTAGAAATGACTAGTAATTTTAGACATTAATTTAGGAATATGTAAATGATGGGTTTTTTTCTCTCTGTTCCTCTAATTTAATCTTTCTACTGTCCGGATATAACATCATGTTTATCTAGACAGCTAAAGCGTAAGATCTGAGCACAAAGAATAATACTGAAATCATGAGGAAATAATATGAAACCAAGAGAAATCATACTTTAAATTCTGAACTATTGTAGCACAGTTTAATTATAACATTAGGGTCAAGGGTTTAAAATGTGGTGCCAGAGATATTCCAGTCAAGTTATTTTGCAATTAGCCAATCATACCCCCTTACTCTTAGAGACAAATGTTAATCACAATTAAGCCAAGTGGAGGGGCCAGGACTTCACCATGGATGGTGCCATGCTAATATTGCCATAACCATTTTCAAACTCTACATCAGAGATTCTCCAATCTTACGTTACAAAATCCTTTTAGAATATAATTATTTTCTAAAAAATATGTATGCATATTTAGAAGCACATCTTTATATAATACCAGAGATCACACGTTTTTCTGAAGATTGTCTGTCTTTTTGAACCACCAAAAGAGTTCCTGCCCTAAGCTTTTGAACATTATACCATATCTTCCTTTATTTATCTCATTAATTGCTAATGGCATTTATTTATGTTTTACTTATGCTGATGGCATTTATTTATGTTTTATTTACGCTCCTCTCTTCAATTCAACATATTGAGAAAGCACAATGTATATACTGTTAATTAATGGCACAATAAATTAAGATAAAATAAGAAGACCAAGACTTAGACACTGAGTTGTTCAAAGACTTGTAGGCGGAAGAGGCAAAAAGTTCCCAAAGCATACTGTTGGTACCTAACCCAGCAACTCGAGGGACACATTTACCAGTTTAATGAGCTCATCCCACAATTGTTATGAGTGTTGCTACTAACAGCTAACTCCTTTTTGAAGGCTTGCTGTTGGGTAAGTCAAGCTACCTGTAATGAGTTGCCTATACATTTTATCCTACCAGGGTGATCTCTAGCTAATGGCTGACAGGTTTAGCCAACAAAATCTCAGCTTCTCTGGGGAAAAATAAAATTTCACTAAGTTCTGCTGTTCATTCTATGGTCCAGAGCTCACAAGGGATGAGGCTGAGCCTAAAACTTACCCGAACCCACAGTCTTGCTTAACTTCTTACCCTTCCTTTTCATGCTGTCCTCATTCTCATAAGTTTTCTCTCCTGAACAGTTTTTTTTTAATTAATCACTTGCACATGACTCAGGAAATCTAACATAAATTAATTCCAGTGCTATTAAACAAATAGTATTACTACTTCTACTAATAGATAAATAAATTACATTGGCTACTCACTATCTGCCAGAAATTCTTATAAGCATTTTAGATCATTTAAGTTTTCTAAGTTTGAAATATTTATTCTGATAATAAAAATAATACAATTTCAATAATGATCACTTAAGTTCCTACAATGTGATTAGTTCAGAATTTGCATTTCAGCTGAATTTGGGAGTTTTGCTTCCCCAACTTCATAGATTAAGAATTTAAAACACAGTGAGTTTAAGCTTAAGTTAACTGTGCAATCCTGCATATTGATATTGATGGTGTTCAATAAATTAATGAACCAACCATGTCTAGTTTGAAAGTTATTGGGGAAAATCAAAGGCAAAGTAAAAAAATCATGCAGTTCTTTCTGTATCTTTTTTCTATCAGTAATTTAGAAAATAAAGGATTCTAGTAAAGGAACATTTTGGAAACCCAACTATGGAGTTAAATTATACAATGGAATGGAAACCCAACTATGGAGTTAAAATTATACAATGGAATTGTTTTATGTTACTTTATAGTTAAACTTATTTTTAAAAGGTGGGCTTCTATTAATACTATCATAAAACACGAATAATTAATTCTTATTTAATAATGTACAGTTATTTAAGTAAATAAGTTGTTTAAATGACAGTTTTGTCCACTAAATATTATTGAGCAACTCTAAGTATATCAGAGTATTCAGCCTAGTGACTAACAAGAAGCAGGTGCTGGATAAACATCTGTGAAGCAAATCCAACTTTAAGCACAGAGCTAAGAAAGAAAAACATCAACCTTGTTGGAGACCTCCTATAAAGAACTGTGCTGTTAGAAGAAACAATGTATAGGTTTTAGAATTTAGTTTAAATATATATAAATATATTGGGACA
The DNA here is from genome assembly GCF_048773025.1 of Camelus bactrianus. Taxonomy (NCBI): domain Eukaryota; kingdom Metazoa; phylum Chordata; class Mammalia; order Artiodactyla; family Camelidae; genus Camelus; species Camelus bactrianus. The sequence goes on from NC_133540.1 coordinate 41,800,480, forward strand.
ATTTATAAAAGGAGAAAATGAGAAAAATAATATAAAATGGTAAATTAATTGAGGTTCTCTTATATATGAACCAAAGAAAAACAGTAATCTCATAAAAATTCAAGAAAAAGGGTTAATATACAATCAATTGAAAATATTACTGTAACTATTAAAAGTAAAATTTCTGCTTAATAGTAAATATTGAAAAGCATGTGTATGTTATATATATATATGATTATAATAGTTTTGTTACATTTAAATTACCTCATACTCATTTATATGTCGTGTAATTGCATAAATCTCCACTTAAATATATGTCATCAAGTAAAAGTTTAGATGCATGTATATTTTTAATTGGTGATGGTCATTTTGTTTAGTTTCACTCTGGTACAATGATGAATATTCAACATAGCATTATTCTCAATATTCTATACAATAAGTACATAATTATGTGTTTGCATTTGGCCTCCTAACTTTTTTTCTTTTTTTTTTTTTTGCATTCTTTTTTATTGAAATATAGTCAGTTTACAATGTTGTGTCAATTTCTGGTTGGCCTCCTGAAATTTATGAAATGGGAGAAAAATGAACTGAGGAGGAAAATAAAAGTAAAGAATTGAGAGTGATGTGAAAGTACAGAAAACACTTTAATTATTTCCCTTACAGGAAATGAAGCAGAATAAAAAAAATTATAAAATTTCACTAAAATTTTATAACTGTCCGTAGCTTTAAACCAATATTATCATCACTGCTCTTTCAAATGTGGCAGAGGCAATCGATTTCTTCAGCACAATGAAAAGCCCAATTTTTACCATCAGATAAGAAAGGCTCTTCAGACTAATATACAGAGTGCTCACTACCACCTTCAATCACAAAGGAAGCTGAAAAAAGAAAAAAAAATGTTAAGAAACCTTTCATAAGTACACCTAAAAGCATCAAGAAATAAGGGAGGCAGGAGTTCCTAAAGGATGGTAATAGTTTTGTATTTAAAATGAGAGCACAATCTTTTCAGCCCATTTTTATGGTAGATGAAGGAATTCTAAGAAAGGGGAGACTCAGCTCTGTAGGAGACAAAAGGACCTATCTTCAGAGCACTGACATGACATTCTTTGGGAAGGTGCAGGGCAGTGAAAATATGTCAGGTGAGGAAGAAAAATAGGTACTGATAGAATATGATCGAAATAAAAATAACAAATGAGCTCAAGATGTACCTTCAGCTAATTCAAAGAGAAAAAGTTAAGGGAAGAAATATTTCTATATTAGTATTAAGTCAAATGCTGACAAAGGAAACATACTAGGCAAGAAGTTTTTATGTTCTTAAAAACCATATGTTGCAAGTAGATAAAAAATGAAGTACCTTATTCTGCTTGAAATTACCTCAACCATTTTGATTTCCATCATTTTATATGTCTTTTCAACACTGAAGTTCTGAAATTGCATGCTCATGACTCAGTATTTTATACTGATTTAGGGTCATTTGAAAGTATATGTAGTCTATCAAACAGACTTTTTCAAATTATAGCAAAGTACCTATATTCAGAAACTTAATGTTGCTTCTGTTTTCTTTTTCTTGTTCTTCAATAAATAATTGATACTTAAATTAGTTTTTCTTATTGTTTAATTCTGTAAGCTACTTAATAGAATATATACCACTTTCTAATAAACAGGAAATTCTGTATTTCCTCACTACAGTCAAGAAAACAGCAGTACTCCATGTCTTGCATTTTAATATATTTATATTTTAAATAACATGTGTACTTTACAGTTTGTAGTGTTTTTCACAAAGACAATTGGGAGAAGAACATCGATCTTTATTAGGTATTTGGAATGTATAATAATAGAAATTTAAAAATCACAGATGGTCTGGCTAGTCGATATGTATTTATAACATTTAATAAGGGAACAATGACCTATTTTAATGTATTTTACATGAAACTTCTGGTAGCTGTTAAAAGATTCAAATATAATCTCAATAGACCTCAATAAAAAGTTTCAAATATGAATTATGCTGCATTGAGACTCACATGCCATTTTGTGTCTAAGAGGCCATAACAGGCTTTTTTCCATACTCTCTTAGATTCATTTGTTAATATATATATTTTTAAATATTTTGTGAATATAAGGGTCATTTCTGAAGGTTCTGTTAAGAAACAAATAGTCTGAGAATTATTTTTCTCTGTTCTTTCTGAACTATGTCAAGTATTATTATCTTTTTCTAGCCTATATTTTTAATTTTATTGCTATAGAAATAATAGCATTGGAACTATTGTTCTAATGTTGGACTACATTTCTTTGGACTAATTTTACATGAGACAAACAAATTTTTATATGCTTAAGCAACTATATTGGAAATTTTATTTTATGTACAACTCCATTCACTAGTAACTCCTAGATCTTGTGTAATAAAATCTTGTTTGACAATATAGAGTTACAAAAATACCACAGATACATCTTTTGCTTTCATTTTTTACTGCTTTGTAAATATACATTCTTAACTTGAGTACAATAATTTTTTCATATCATATTCTAAACAAAATAACAAACCTGCTATACTCATAAAATATAGAGTTTTTAAACTTCTTATCCTCAATAAAATGTACCTAATTTAAAATATCACCCTGTATGTCATTTAGGACTTAGCGTTCTACTAGTTGAGCAATATTCTGAGAATGGAAATACATGACATACCCCTTACACAGTTGTTTTAATCATATTATGATATTAAGAAGTACATTTTACTGCATCTTATTATTATGTTGAATTATAAGACACACATTGTACTGCATTTTACATTATTTAGGGTCATGTATTAATTAGAGCTTGAGAACATTGTCTTGTGATATGTTAATGGCAGTGTGTACAGAGAAGGATCATCTTTAGATCCTTATGATTCTAGGATTTTTCAGTATGGCATCAGTTCTTGCCAACAATGAAGGAATCCTACCATTTACATTCTATTTCGGTGTTAACCTGGAGAAGAAAACAATGCAAACGGAGGACCATAGTGGCCTGCAAGGCCCTGTCTGATCAGTCCTACCCCACCTCGCCATCTCCATTTGCACGCCTTCTCCCCTTATACTTTCTGCTCCAGCCACACTAGCCTTATTTGTTTCCCTTGAATAATACAAGCAATTTCTCTTCTGAATCTTTGGAATGACACTTCTGCACCCAATTATTTTCTCTCATTTTTGTGAAAGTTGACTGATTTCACTTTCTGACTCTCACTTCAACTATCACCTCTTCAGATCTCTCAAGCTTGATCACTCTTTGAAAAGAAACTCCACTCCTCCAACCACATTGGTCACCATCATGTCTCCCTCTTTACTCCCTTCATAACATTTATCACTAGTGTACAGACACTTAATTTGCGTGCTTCTTTTCTGAATTAGAAGATCATAAGTTCCCTAACGAGAGAGCTGTGGCCTGTCTAATTCCCAGTTCTGTACCACCATTTACATCAATCACTAAGTCAGTAAAGATTTGTTAATATCTATAGTAAGAAGAAAATATCTTTTGAAAGGAAAAACTGCTCTACTCTATTTTAATTTCTCTAAGTAATTAATTTTTATAATTCAAAGTAAATTCAAATAAGGAATGTCATATTTTGCACTTGAATTTGGTTTTGATTATTACTATTATTGATTTTATAAGAAAGCAGAAGTTTGGTTGCAATCAATGAAGTTTTAAGATGTCAAATTGTAGAAGACACTAGAATGATGCTATAGTCTTTAAGACCTGACAGCCTATATTTGGACCATCTAAGGAGTACAATAATTAATTGTTGTATTCCTGTAGTCACCAGACATTAAGAGATGAAAAATATAGCAAATATCCTATGCTAAAAGAAAACCATGTAAGTTTATATGGTTATATTTTATGTTAACCCTTCACTTTTCTAAAATTGAGCCATCCTGAAGGACACATTTACTTAAGACCCTAGATTGTCAAGTTTTTCTTTATTAGCTATGTTATCTGTAAGGATGGCTGTCCGTCTTATATATTTGTACCTAACTCAAATTTTGAAATATTCCTATGCTAAAGAAAGTCATTAGTAAATATCTCCTAGAAACCTTTTTAAGAGTGTGTTTGATGTAATTAGTTTTTTATCTATCTCACTAAATTTTTAAACTACAAATTTAAAAATACTTGGATAATCTAGTAGGTTGGGCATAGTCTGTTTCTTATTTGAAGGGAAGAGAAATGTCTTGTTTAGGCTGACAAATGGCAGCTTTTAATGAATTAATTGCTTCAAAAGTCCTAGCTAAATTATTTTGCAACAAAATTCAACTCTGTCTTAAATGCATCGTGACCTCTAGTTTTTATCTGATGAATTATGTCCCATCCGAAGTTAGTGTCAGCAGTTATTTATTGTCCTGGTTACAAATTGGCTGTTATGCAACTGAATTAATTTTGGGCAGAGATGTTTTCCATTTGTGCTTCCATATGACTGAGTGCTTTATAAAATCTGTACTTTCTCTTAAAGGAGACTGCTATTTAGAAGTTATACTTTGAGTATCTGTCTGAAACAAATTGAGTTCCTCCAGTTGTAAAAACGAGAATGGAAATAATAATTCCTTAAATTATTAAATTTAAATACTTTTGATTATTTAAAATATTTAAATAGTAACGTGGGTAGAGGGTATAACTCAGTGGTAGAGAATGTGCTTATTAGCATGCATGAGGTTCTGGGTTCAGTCCCCAGTACCTCCATTAAGAAATAAATAAATAAATAAACAAACCTAATTACCCCCTCAAATAAATAAATAAATAAACCTAATTACCCCCTCAAATAAATAAATAAATAAATTAACCTAATTATCTGCCCCCCAAAAAAGTAAAAATAAATTTAAAAAAGAGGAAAAGGAAATGTAGACGAGAAAGAAAATATGATTTGTTGAAGAATGTGATTCACCCATCCAGATTTAGTGTAGACAAAATTTAGACATATGCTTCTCTTAAGAGAGTCAGCTATTGATTTAATAAGAGCTATCTACATGCCAGAAATTTGAAGAATAACATCTTTTGATAAGTTTATTAAGTTGACACCATTTGTGTGATGTGGTAATCTATGAATATACTATAATAAGCAGCATATACCATTACCGTAATTAATTGGCCTAATATAAGGCTATATCTCTTAAGAGAATTCCTGAGATTAACAGGAAGATAAATAACTACTGCAAAATTCAAAGTAAAACCCTGTGACAGCCTGATGTAGAGAGGTGCTGCAGGAGAGGAACACATAAGTTTGGATGTTTAGGTTTGTATTCAAATCCTTGTTTTGTTGTTTTCTAAAGTGGTGACCTTGAATAAACTGCCTCACTTGAAGGAAATTCTATTTATTCAGAGATGATAATGCCTCTTCTCTGGGGTTGCTGGAAGCAGTGATGTGGCATAATCCAAGCACTCTGAAAGTATGATCTCTTTCCTAATAACCACTCCTATTTATCTTTTTCAAAATAAAGTATGACAACCTATGGTCCACAAGTAGTCAAAAACAATGGTATGTGTGAATAAAAACAAGTGCTTTTTTAAAAGAAAATATTTTGGAAGGATTCTATCATTAAAAAAAAATTGTAGAATTCTACTAGAAATTTAATCTAAGTCCTAACTCAATCACTCCTCATTCTGTGATGCTGCCCTCAACATTTAACTGGTCTAAACTTAACTACATAATTAGAGAAAACAAGTAATATGCTTGTAATTTAAATCAAATGAGTTAATGTCCCTCAATACCTTACCAATCATGCAGCAATAATGAATAATTTAGTAACTTCCATCATTATTATTACTGTAAAAACATGCATAACTTCCAAACAATTAACAATGTTCCAAGAATTTAGTAAGAACAAATTTTCAATGATCTTTTGCCATTGAATTTTATTTTATAGATTCTAGAACAACTGGTCCATAAGGAGACTATGAAGTTTGTAGGAAGTACTAGGACAAGAGGGATACTTTGTTTTCCTATGAATGTTCTTTTTTTGATAAAAAAAAATTCACAGCAATCATTTGTTGAACTCAGGTTGAAGAGAAATAGAATCAAAGTATATAATATTAAATAGAACAAAAACATAGTTTAAAATACCCCTAGTACTTCAACAATGAAATAATTATTTAAAATACCGTGGATTTTTATAATGCAGTTAGCATTACAACGAGGTAAAATGATTTTATTTCAATATAAAAATAACAATAAACCCAGAGAACAAAATTATATACTGAATGCTTATGATATAATAGAAATCACATCAAAAGATATTGCAGGCTACTTAGCACTTGTGAATTTTGCCCAAATTTGTAGGAAAAGTACATATAATCATTTTAATGATCCATTTACTTTTAAAAGTTTTTGCTAAGTAGAATATTTTCTTTTAATTTATAATTCCCTAATGCAGCTCATCTGAATTCCCCCAATGACTTAAGGGACCACTGATTTTATTTTTAAACTTCAAAAATACACAAACATGGGCATACAAACCAACATTGAGTTTTTAATCTTTTGTGTGAAAAACATTTTGAAAGCATGTTGTCTGTTCCTATAATTACATCTCAAATTTAAAAATTCATGAGGAAAGATCATTTTAAAGTTTAAAGAAATAACTGAGCTAAAAGTAAATACATCAAATTAAAATTGTATAAAAGTTACTAATTATATAAAATCAATCCTACTTTTTTATCACATAGAATACAGAAATTTTGCTATGTATATTTTATATTATTTATTGCTAGGTATTTATATCTTTTAAATAAACTAGGGTTTTGAATTATGATATACATGTACACAAGTCCCCTCAAAATGTTGAGATATATGATTGGTTTTGATTAAATAATACATGATTCTTATTGTAAGGATAATTAATTTCTTTATAAAATCAAATATTTGAATCCATTACATGTCCCTTTATTTAAAGTCTTCATTAAGGTGTCTTAACAGTAGTTTTTACTTATCCTCATATAGACCCTGTGCCTTTCCACTTGTAGCAAGTTAAATACATACTCATAGAGAGCGCAAGCAGGAGAAACATCACTTTGAATGGATCAATTTTAAAATTTATTTTGAAATGTTTTTATTTTAAATCTATTAACTTTTTGTTTATTATATGACCTCAAAACAATAATTTTATATATAGGACATATATAAATTTTAGTATTTTTCCACTTAAATATATTCTTTTACACATAACAGCTTTCTTACTCTTTTTTCCATCATTGATGTCATGCTTTCTTAACTATATTTTTATGTTTATACTTATGTTAAAACTGTGGGTGAAGAAGGGCCACCTTTCATTATTCTAATTGTAATGTCAGTACCTTTAGGTTTTCACCAGTAAGCAGATTGTTGCTTTTTAATTTTATTATTAATTGGAAATATTTATACATGTATGCTTGTGACGTGTTCATATATGTTGATAATTTAAGAAGTATTATTAGTTTTTAATAACAAAAATGTAATGTAAAGAAGAAGGCTATTTAATCTGCATGTATCAGTATAGAAAAATTTAGATTTTGTTAAAACCAAAATTAAGCCTGATTTCTCACTTTAAAAAAAACTTAGTCTCTGTCAGGGCAGAATTGAAGTAGCCAGGAGGACCAGGATGTGAAGACTGGTAATTATGCTTCCTTTGATGTTGTAATTTTATGGTTTAAAGGAGTTTGGTTTGTATTTTTGTTTATCTGGCAGTTTTCCCAGCCACTAAATTCACTTCAGTGGTTTGCTAAAGGACAACAGAGGCTTTTCAATAGAGAAATCTCAGTGAGCTATGTTTAGATTTGGTTTCCCGTATTGAAACACTGACCTGCTTCCATTTGATATGAGTATCAAATCAGCTATTTTATAAATGAGTCATTGAAAAGCATATGCAGTTCAATTTGTTGGGCAATGTCAGAAATATAAAATTTTAATTTTACTCCACAAATAAATGTTGGAGTCTATAGACACATGGAAGAAACATACCAAATTATTTAACATTCCTTTTTCCTAAGAAACTTTCTTTTTAAATATAAGAACGAAACTCGGGCAATTAAAGATTTAACAAAATTCCCTTAAAGATTTTCAGATAACTGCTGCAAACTATATATGCACTGTACATACCTACATATTATATTTTATATATATTGGACATATGAAACTTTTTAATTGGATGTTTAACAACAAAAAGGTATTTTATATATGCTATGTTAATTTTTAGTTACACACAACTGAAAGCAGTTTTTTCATCTTTAATTAGATGAACTTTCATATGAATAATATAGTTAACATTACAGAATATATTTGACTTTATTATATAAAAATACACTTTCCTATATTTTAATATCATATTTAAAATAATTTTATATAATCTATTATTTTCCCACTTTTTCTTACTCAGTCAAATTTTGTACTTTTTCAGTCATTTATAACGTATTTCAAAGCTATTTTCTAAATATTACTATGAATCACAAATGAAATAATAAGTTGAATTCCTATGTGAAAAGTATGTATATCTAAAATGTCAATGTAGGTGCAGGTGGTACGTCCCCACTCCCCCTCACTAGTTCAAGACACAACTCATTGTTCTGTCCCTGAACTCAGATAGAGTCTCTAGGTCTGCTAGGCAGAGCTCTCCAGAAGTCAATATCCAATAATTCAATGCACACATAAAATAAGCTTCATTTGCCATCTATATATTGAAGGGTACAGAAGAGAGAAATAATATTTTGTTAGTAGTTTGATTTAGGACACCACAGTTACATAATTGTGGAGCTAACTGGGCAAATAGAAAGAGAAATTGGGTGGGGCTGGTTAATTATATTTATATTCTGTCTTAATGAATATGTATTTGAATATGTGGCTTTGCAAAATTTTAGTTCTATTTTATGAAGCACCTTTGAATATTTTTGCAAATTCTGTTTTACCTACCTTCTTAAGCTACTCTCCATCATTTTCTCTTTTTCCATTTTCAGCTCCTATAAAACTAAGCCTTGGACAACTAATCCTATATTTTATCACAACAAAATATACAAATTGTTTCAAGTATTTAACTGCAAACCTACTGCTTTCTTTCCTCATGGAATCAATTAAAACTTAAGTTGAATTGCTTTCTCCTGGGTTACCTTTCTGGTAGCACTGCTAGCTACATGGGACTTTCCCATTGCAATTAAAGGGTTTTGGGGGGAAAATATGTAGGACTTCTTAGTTCCTGTGAAATAAAAAAAGGAAGTAAGAAAAATGTAAATGAGAACTTTCAAAGTCAGATTATGTCAATAAAATAAAGAAAAAAGTGAAAGTAAGTGACTTGAGAGAAAATGATAAGCAGAATAAAGGTGAAAAGTAACTTAAAAGGAAAAACAAAATTTGAAAAACAGAGTAAACAAGTAAGAAACAAGCTTCCGCATGAATTAGTCACATACATTAATTATAAATATTTAATAGTTGGGAATTCAGTTGTCTCCTTGAAGAAACTATAAGCCCCGAGTCAACACAGCATAAGATAGTGACATTTTGCAATGATGACATTTGAGATTGATGAATGCATCAGTTAGATAAACCCACAGAGGCTTAGAGGAAGAGTCTGAGTTTGAGTATTGGTAGAGAAAAGGTAAAGTGATTTCTAAACTTAGCCTCCTCTTATCCTAGAAATACAACAAATAATCACAAATATAAATTTTTCGAAAGACAATTAATTTGGATAGAAGCTAATGTTTATCTCATCACTAGAAATGAAATACAGGCAAAAAATGAAGGCCCGTAATTGAACACAGACACATTTCTGCTTATCAAGTGAATGAATTCAGGGCAATGTGGTCAATTACACATCCGTCAGAAAACTGAGGGAAAAATTTGACCTTAATTTTATGGATGATCTTAATTTTATGATCATTTATAGAGATTACTGTCATGAGCTTTATTAAGTATTACCTTCACTTTAGGTTTGTTTTGTTTTGTTGTTTTGTTTTTTGGAGGGACTACCTTCACTTTGTTTATCGCAGCTCCATAGATACACCTATAAATTATATGTTTTCTCCTTGTCTATTGAGAGGCGCAGGACTTCATAAAAATTTGTGTAAAGTCTGAATCTGGTGTAGACTGCTTTTCATAGTCCTATAAAGAAAGTAACTATACACAAAAAAAAGACTGGGAGAAGAATTGTGATAAAGTTATAGGCAGGATTGTAATGAGGAAGCACATTATTGTATTATATATTCTCCTTCCTCATTTCGGACCCTGGACATGCTCCTGTTGCTCACTGGCCCAAGGAATTTTATTCTTCACTGAAAAAATGTGCTCTGATGAAAAGATGGGCAACATAATTCATCCTGATAAACACAACAGAAATGAGATGTGACACTATTATCTGTCCTTGTATGGGCAGTCAGTAAAATTCTATGGGGGGAAATATTGAATAAAATAAATAATCACCAGATTGTAATGGAATAACTTTTATCCTGGGCAACTGTAAGGACATAGGAATCCACCAATTCTGTATTACTGAGCCAACAAGTAAATACTAGGGGGCAATTAAATCAGTCATTCAGTATAAATACAAATGTTACTAAGCCATTGATTATGACTGTTTTTCATTTCTTACATCAGAACCTAGAAGCAATGTTTTGGTCAGTTATATGAATCCTCTCAGCATAAGAGTCAAAATCCTAATAAATATATTTTTCTTCAGTTTTTTCAGAGTTGCCAAAATTCATTCATGTTGATCAGGAGTGCTTGTTTTCTTATGCATGGTTAATAGAGTGACCAGTAAGATATGATATGAAATAAAAATATTTACTGCCTTCATTTTCAAAACAAAAATGCATACAAACTGTGCAGTACTCAGTATCTGTATGAAATTATATATATATACATATATGTATATAAACACGTGTGTGTGTGTATAAAACTTCAGGAATTTTGGATGAATCCCTGACACTGACATGACCTATTGTGATTACACTTACATCATAAGTAAAAAATTCTAAACTTAAGAGTGAGAGAGAAAGAATAAATGACAGAACCTGTGATGGTTAATTTTATGTGCCAACTTGGCTTGGCCACAGTACTCAGATATTTGGTCAAATATAATTTTAGATGTTAATGTGAAGGTATTTTTCGAATGAGATTAATGTTCAAATTGGTGGGCTTTGAGTAAAGCAGACTACCCTTGGTAATGTGGGTGAGATGCATCCAATGAGCTGAAGGCCTTCAGAAAAAGACTGATTTCTCCAAAGAGAGAATTCTGCTAGCAGTTGGCCTTAGGACTTGAACTACAGTGTAGACTCTTTCCCAAGTCTCTAGCCTGATGGCTTACCCTGCTGAGTTTGTACTCACCAGCCTCTGCAATTACATGAGTCAACTCCTTCAAATAAATCGCACACACACACACACCACACACCACACACACACACACACACACCCTATCAGTTCTGTTTCTCTGGAGAACCCTGACCAACACAGAGGCCAAGTGTTTTCAGAATGGATTCAGATTTTATCAGAGAACATTATTAACCAAAAAGGTAGGTAGGTAGCTCTTTTTAAGTTTCAGTAGAAATTGTGTCTTACAAGAACTACATAACCTATCAATAGGGGCATAAAGAGATACTTCCCACAGTAGTCACTACTTCTTTAGTTTTTGAGGTACAGTGTAGACAGATACCAATGGTTTGATTGCTGACCTGAGAAAATTCATTATTAAAATCCATTATACTATGTACAGATAGATGCTTTGTCTAGATTCCTCAATGAAAAATGCCTTGATCTTTCTTCAAATTAAACATAACCTGTGGTTGGGTTAAATAAGAAGGAATGGTATGATGAGAGAAGCAGCAAGAAGCAATTGAATACAAATATAAGATTTTGTGTAGTGGGCTTGGATTATCCACACTAGCAATTCTCGAATTCAATCACCTTTAAAAATCAATGGAAAGGAAAAGGAACAACTTTCTTTAAGTTTGCAATTTGGCAATGATGAAATAGTTCCAAGATTTAGATGAAAGGTTGATGATAGCTTACAATTTTTATCTTTTGTTGTTATTGAGAATAGAAAGGAAAATAATTTATGGTACTCTAAGTAAAAAAAAAAAATAAAAAGAATCAGGAGAGATTTCCTTTCTGTTGAAGAGGTAGAAGTATGGATAAGCAGAAACTTTTTCCAAAAATAACTGCAAAAAGTAGTAAGTGCATCTTACTTTCAAATCAAAAGATTGTTAATGTTCAAAGAATGGGTAGTAAGTAAATTGCTAACATTTTAATTTTGATAAAATTATAAGTTAAGAATATGTAAACTTAAAAAATATATTATGAGGGACAATTAAGTTTACATAATACCCTTTCTTGAAAAGTGCATTTAATGTTTAACAAACATCAGTTATGCCTTTAGTTGCATCAGTTTTGCAACTAGAAAAAACTATAACTATATTCCTTCTCTGAAATTTTATACTTATCTAAATGCATATCTGACATATGCTAAATTTAATTTATATTTAAAATTTAGAAATGAGGTATTAATTATGCTTTAAATTCCTTTTGTTATAGGGAGTAGTAGTGACTTTATCAGTTTTAAAACAGCAAGTACAGCTCCATCACCACAAGTGCTTAAATGCTTGTAAATTAATGCAAACTTTCTTTGGTTTAAGCATGAGTTTTTTCTTTAATGTGGAAAATGTAGACAAAATGGTTTTCATATATCTTACCATCAAAGGTCAGAATGTTTCCTATTTCTAATAATACCACCTATCAATAGTCTTCAGACAGAAACTTTGTAATACTGGAGATATACGCAATGAGTTTTAAAGGTTACATGAACATATATTATCTATAGGGCATTACTTTCCAGACTTCCACTTCTATATATGCTTTTCTAAAAGTGGTCTGGGAACACAACTGGAATGGAAATAACACACTGTTTTGTTTTGTTGTTGTTTTTTTCTTTCTCAGACTTGTCCTTTCTCTCTTTCCCATTTGACAAAATAAAAGTATATATTTCACCTTGGCCAACTGCCTATTAGGGTGCCAAACAAAGTGATAATATTGGTGTCTGGGTAGATCCTTAATCAAGGTATGAAATTAAGGGACAGATTGGGATTTCAAAATGTAGAACAGATAAACAAAATTATACTGTATAGCACAGGGAAATATATACAAGATCTTGTGGTAACTCACAGAGAAAAAAATGTGACAATGAATATATATATGTTCATGTATAACTGAAAAATTTTGCTGTACACTGGAATTCGACACAACATTGTAAAATGACTATAACTCCATTTTAAAAAGTTAAAAAAAAACTTAAAAAAAAAAAGTATGAAATTACCCACTGTAAGAATTTTTGCCTTCCCCTATCTTGTGTGAATTTTGGATTAGGAAGTAGTTTAGCAGAAAAAACACAGTCGTTTGACTCATGCTGTGATACTCAGAATTCATGTATCTTGTAGGAAGGGGAAGGAATTATGCAGCTTCTCTTTAATGGCCTTACTATATTTATCTCTACTGTTGCCAAAAAATGCATTTTTCTGAGAGTGATCTTATAGGAGTCAAAAACAAAAGATCTCTATAAAATCATGAAGAGAGTGGTATCTTGTGTTGTTCCATGTGACAATCACAGCACGGATCTTGCCTTATCTACCTGTATCACAAATCAGAATTAAGAAGAGAAATGCTTAATCTGGGAAATTGTCTTCATATCTTTATTTGAGTTAAAAAACAAAGTCAGACTGTTTTCTTACAGAAAGTTAATCTGATTTGACTGATGGAAGTGACAATTAGTTTGGCTTTCTCAATTTAATTGTGGGGGAAATTTCTAGAGACTGAATGAGAAAATATGTCTCCACAATGTTCTGAATAAAACATGTTTATAACATGATAAGCCAAAGAATTTTATCAAAAATATTTCATTGAAAATGTATTTTGAAATTAACAATACTTAACTATTTGCTGGCCTTTAGAGTACAAGATGCCTCTATATAAGAGTAAAAGATATACTACAAGGTGACTGTATAAAAAGTGAAGTGCAAAGTTACAGGCCTCTAATAAGTCTCAGCCAATAATTTCTCTAGAAATCAATAATTTTTGCAGATCAAGTGATTTTCATCAATTTACATTCAAAGAGAAAAAAATTTTTGAGTTTTCCAGTGACAGATGATTTAGATACTATTTACTATGTCAATATCGACATGTAACCCACAGAGAAAATATCTGAATAATACGGCCATAGCAAAAGTTATGTATTATATACTGTTATATTTATAATAAGGTAGTTTCATATACTTATTTAGGTGAACAGCAAAATGAAAACATTATTGAATTGCTGTTGAACTCTTTGTAATAATAAATAAGAACACACTGTATGGTCACACCATTCAAGATGGCTGCTCTCTTGCTCTCTGTCCATCCTCTGCTGGACCAGTGCCTGCTTCCCCTGTACCTACTCACCTGACTGAACTTCCCTCTTAATCATAGAGCACAGTCAGTCACTGCCTACGTGCTTGCCCCCTGAACCCAGCTAGTGATTATTCTAATCCTTGGGCCAGAATGGCTCCAACCTGCTACTTTATCAAAGAGTAACATTTACCTTCCCTGACAATTATTAACCCGAGGGGTTGTAAGGGGTGTGCCTCTCTGCTGGTTTTTCTGGTAACAGATGAGGCAACCTGATGTTAATTCCCCCTATAATTGGTAACCTCTCTCTCCTCTCCACTATACACCCACTCCCTAGCAGAGACTGGTGCCTTCTGCCTCATAGGATGGGGTGTCATTCCAGGACCTTGCTTAGCATGTGTAAGATTCCCTATCCAATAAACCATTGATGTCTCTGTCACTGACTCAGGGCTCTTTCTTAGAACTAGAAGTTGAGCAGTTACAGGGCTTGAAGGCCTGTCGGGTGCAGCCCAACACATCCATTGAGTTTCATTATTAACAGAATTTACTTCATATGTTTGATAACTATTAAAATGTGTCCTTTAATCAATTGTGCCCTACTAATAAATGCAAAGAATCAATAAAAGAAAAAACAAAGGTTCAGAGACAAAGTTTCAAGGACATAAGAAAATAAATATTTATAATTTATACATTAACAGTTAAGTATGTTTGAACATAATAGAAATGCTGAAGTAAAACTACGTAACTCATTAGTATTTAAAATTGTGTGTGTGTTCAGTAATGAAATATGAGTTCAAAGAAAAAAAAACTTGTAAAATTTCTGATGATAGATTTTTCAGGTATTCTTTAAATGTATAATAGTGGATATCAAATCTCGATGTTTTACCCTGGGCACCTTCTAAAGAGTAGTTTAACTGTTTTTTTTTTTAATTCCCAATGTTTACAATATACTGCATGTCACATAATTTCCATTATTTTAATGTATCCAAGGGGGAAAAAAAAAAACTATAGTCCATTGCCTTAGGCTTCTTGGTTCAATAGATTAGCCATTAGTTACATATGACCATTTAAATTAAAATCTAAGTTAAAGTAAATAAAAATTAAGACCCTCAAGTCACATCAGTAATTTCATACCAGTCATACCATGTAATTTCAAGCAATTACATGGTGCAGAAAACTGTTATCACCACACAAAGTTCCACTGAACATACCTGTTTTGGGAAATTGTATTTGTTTCAACATTAAAATCCTTTGAATTTATACAAGGCTAGATTTTCCACAGTTGTAGCATGTATGCTTTTTTTTCTTTCCTCTCACCCAAGAAGAGGCCAAAATATACATAGATTTGGGATTCAAAGATATGTTGGTAGATTTATAGAAAATTTCCCATTGGACCTTATAACTGAAATTTTATACAGCATTTTAATTTAAAAATTTGTAATCAGTTTCTGTGATTTTTTAAAATGTATTTATCAATGCTCAAATGTTGAGTAACTTGCAGCTTATTAGTTCTAAGAGGTGATTTTTATTATAGATATCCACAGTATGACTTGCCCAAGAGATCATCTCTAATATTTATAATTTCTATTAATTGATAGTGTTCAATAGACATATAACATTGAAAAATAGAAGCAGCATCTGTTTTTAAAGCATCTATTGTTAGTCAAATTTCTAACAAAGCAATTACAAGGACAGAAGAATATTTGTGATTTAGAACAAAAGTTAATCACTAGCAGTGGTTATAAAAAGATATTGCCCCCTAATATAGAATTATAAATTAGGATTATACAGAGTTGAGTGATGTATAGGTGACATTTGTTATATGAAGGGGAAATACGATTTTTTTCTTTAAAAATATCTGCTACTGTATTAGAACTGATATAAAATTGTCAGAGTATATTTACAGATAGCAGTATAAGTCACATAAAAATATAATCAAATTTTTACAGTATAGCTATAAAGGCATTGGCTTTGTGTGTTCTCTATTCCAGCCACCCTGAGTATAAATAAGTTTCTTAAAAGTATATGATGAAGCAATCTAAGTTAAATTTAATGAAATAAAACTATTTAAATAATTCTATATTTTATTTTCCCATGATGTTTTTGTCTTCTGTTTATGTCATTGTGATAACCAATAAATAAAATTAATCAGTCCTTGTTACTGACTTTTAAATAGATTTTTGTTTTAGGGGTTTTAGGTTAAAGAAATATTACAAAGACACTACAGACAGTTCCTATATACCCCAGACACCGTTACTCTTATTAACATCTTACATTAATATGGTACCTTTGTTATATTTAATGAACCAATATCAATACACTATTATTAACTAAAGTCAATAATTTATTCAGAATTTATTCAGAATTTCCTTAGTTTTTACCTAAAGTCCTTTTTCTATTCCAGCACATTCCATCCAGGTCACTAAGTTACATTTTACTATCATGTCTCCGTAGGATCTTCTCAACTGTGATCCTTTTTAAGGTTTGTCTTGTTTTTAATGGTCTTAATGGTTTTGAGAAGTATAGGTCAGACATTTTGTACAATACCTCAATACTGGTTTATGTCTAATGTCATTCTCATGACAAGACTGGGCTCTGTGTTTTAAGGAGGAAGACCACAGAGGTAAAACGCCATTTTCATCGTATCATTTCAAAGGTACATGCTATGAACCTGACTGACCCCCGCGGATGTTGACCTTGATCAGCTGGCTGAGGCAGCGCTGATCCCAGTTACATTTTCAAACATAAGAGAAAACAGCTGCAAACTACATAAATATGTCTTAAGTACTCACCAAATAAAAACTAAAGGTGAAGATAATGTGAAGGCACAGTGATGATTTAAATGATATGATATTCAAGATTAATTAATAAAATACAAATAATGAAATATTCAAGTAGTAACATATTAATATAAATGTTCTTAGAAATCTAGATTACAGGCAGAACTAATTTGATAATTTCCAAATAGGAAAAGGTAGATTATTTTTTATTCAAAATTACTTATATTATAAATAAACATATGTAATATACCTGAGAACATTATCATCATTTTCTAAGTCTCTTTTCATGAAAACGCTTTGTTGTACATATGCAAAGAAAATTTACTTCTAGTTTCAGATCTACCTGTGATTTAACTCAGATGCTGCATAAGAGGTAGGGTAAACACAAATTTCAATCAATGATAAAATATTAACTCATAAATATGCCTTACCAGTACTGATGATATTTTCATTCATACAATAACAATATATTTCTACTTATTCTATAATTTTCACTGATGCAACGCTATATATTTATATAATGCACTATACATACTACATGATATATATATGTATATATAATTTTTATATATGATTTCAGCTCAACCTCGTGCTTAAATTTAGGCATGTGATCCTAGACAAATTAAATCTTTATAAAACTTTAAATGGGTACTTACCCTGTGGCAGATTACGCATACATTAAATAATTTTCATTAGAAAAAAAACTGCAAAATTGTCCCACTTAAATTTACTAGATCAACAATCATAGTCCTTTAGAGTTATAATGGAATGAAACCAACCACTGAGGCTGCTTCAGGCAATTGAGAACCTGTCATAAATCTGTTAGCAGGCAAACCTGGGGTGCCTCCCAGGTAACTAGGCCGAACATTTCCAAATAATACTGTACTGCTGATCTCATACTATTCTTTACCTCCATTTTGCTGTAATTAGAGCCAAAGTGAAATAGACTCTCCTGAGAATGTGGCTCTGGCAGTCATGGAGATTTGATTCAGAAATGTTGCTTGAACATAGGCAATGAAGAATTTGAAATTAATGCTCCAATTGTCATATATCCAAATAAATGAGTTAGTAGGTTAAAATTAAAAATGGCCAAATTTAAGTGTTCTGATTAATTTTTCTCATCTTTGAGGTATATTTCTTTTTATGTCACACAGCAAACTTTGAAATATCTTATATCTTGGAAAATAACTAATTCAGTTATCTTTCATTAGCCCTACTCAAAGAAGTCATAAATTTTGCAGTAACTCTTTTCACCAGGACAGAACATGACTTCTGGTGGTATCTGTGAGATTATACATAATGAATAAACATCTACTCAGTAAAACATAATGATGTACACAAAAAGTTATGCTATATTTTAAAAAGTTATTGCTATATAAATTGCAAATCTTCGGTTGGAAACTCATCAAATATTTAACACGTGGGCTTAAAAGAACAGGACATTTATTCAATTTATCTTTGAATCTCTGGAGATAATGGCATGATCAGATTTATAGCAGAAACGCAAAAAACAATTGCTAAATAATTGAATGACCTACATTATTTACTTTGCTTAATAAAAAGTTAAATGCAAGTAAGCTATATATATATACATAAAATCAGCCTATCAGCAACAATTTCTATAATTACTATATATTAAACACTAATGGTAAAACACTTGTAATGTATAAGGCCAATGTTTCACATTTCAATTTCCTTATGTGAACAAACTAGGTATCAATTCTGAATAGGTACAAAGAATGGAATTACAGGACAGAACCAAGCCTAGGGAGAAAAACGTAATGTTCAAGTATTAGTAAGAGGATACACTGGGGCCATTTCTTGAAGTACCTAAAATGAAAAGATGTTGAGAGAAACAGCAGCAAGTCTATGCATTCTGGTTTCAGACCACATCATAAAATCACCAGTCAAGGCAAGGAGAAGAATTGCTGCAATGAATTGCTTCCTTAAGTAGAATGTGCAGCTTGCTTACTGATTTCAGTGAGTTCCTATTTTAAAATATTGTGGTAAAATGGAGACTTTTATGAACTTTTCTAGGATCCCATAATATACAAATTGAATCTGAAAATGACCTAGAAATATTTTTCAATGTTTATAGTTTTACTTTGCAAAAAAATCATAACATCCCATATATATATTTTTTTAATTTCCACAACTTTAAGGCATAACTGACATGTAATACAGAGCATGCTTAAAATTTATAATTTGATACACTTGAAATATGAATACATTCTTGAAACAATTTAAGAGAGTTGAATCTATGCTTTGCCTCCTGAAAAGTCCACATGGCTTTTTGAAATCTGCTTCCTCTTGAACCTCTCCTCATTCCGTTCCTCATGCAACCATGGACATGCTTCCTTCCATTATAGATTGATTTTTTTTTCTGGAGTTTTGAGTAAATGAAATTATAGCATATGTACTTTTTGTCAGAATTTTTTCAATGCAGCATAATTATTTTATTTCATCCATGTTGTTATATGTACCTATAATTCACTCACTTTTTATTGCTGAGTCATAGTCTATTGTTTGGTTAAACCACAATTTGTTTATTCACCCCCCTATTGGTGGAAATCTGAGTAGTTTCCATCCGGAGTTATTACACATATAGCTACTATAAAGATTCACATCCAAGTCTTTGTATGAACATTTACTTTCTTTTATCCTGGGTAAATACCTAGGAATGAAATGACTGGAACATATGATAGATATGTGTTTGTTTACTATTTTAAGGAAATGTCAAAATGTTTTTCAAAGTGGTTGTACCATTTTATAGTCAAACCAGCAAGATACGAGACTGCCAGTTTTTCCACATGCTTGTCAGTGTTTGATATGATCAGCTGATTTATATTTTATTTTGTTTTTAATTTTAGTCAATTTAGTCATTTAGGTATGTAATGACATGTCATTTTAGGTTTAATTTACATTTTCCTAATGACTACTGATGTTCAACATCTTTTCAAATGTGTTTGTATTCATATATCTTCTTTGATAAAATTTCTGTTCAAATATTTTGTCTAATTTTTATTGGGCTGTTTTCATGTTACTGAGTTTTAAGAATCTTTATTTTTTTAATATAAGTACTTTATAAATACAAGTGATTTGCAAATATTTTCCCCCAATCTATGGAAAGCTTAATTTTCTTCATATTATTATTTGAAGAACTAAAATTTTAATTTGATAAAATCTACTTTATCAATTCATTATTTTATAGATTGAGTTGTTGCTGTTGCATGAAAGAATTATTTGCTAATTTAAGGTTATAAATAATATCTCCTGTTTTTTACTAGAAATTTATAGTTTTAGCTTTTACATTTAATTCTGTGATCCATTTTGAGTTCATTTTTGTATACACAGTTGACCCTTGAGCAACACTGGTTTGAAGTCAGCAGGTCCACTTATACAGGGATTTTTAAAAATAGATAGATACTACCCAGTACTATGTAATCGTGATTGGTTGAATGTAGCTATTTGGAATCACGGATACAGACGAACCTCTTAGGTCGAAGAACCTGGGATATGGAGAGCATACTGTAAGTTTTGCTCCACTAACCCTCACTTTGTTCAAGGGTATGATCAGTGTGCAGTGGTCTTTGAAGTTCATCATTTTGCAATGGATATTCAAATGTTTTAGTCCTATTGATGAAAAGATATCCTTTCTCCACTGAATTGCATTTGCAACTTCATCAAAAATAAGATTTTATATATATATATATGTATGTGTGTGTATATATATATACGTATGTATATATATATGGATCAATTTTTGGACTCTATTTGTTTACATTAATCTATTTGTTTATCTTTATGCCCACACTGCAATGATTTGATTATAGAAGCTTTACTGTAAGTAAAGTCAAGTCAGTGAATCTTCAAACTTTGTTTTTCTTTTCAAATTGTGCTGACTATTCTACATCCTTTGAATTTTTGCATGAATTTTGGATTCATCGTGCAATGTGCAATTTTTACAAAAAAGCTTTCTGAGATTTTGATTGGAATGACATTGTACATTATAGATAAGTTTGCATATAGTTAGCATCTTAACAATATTGAGCCTTCTGACTCACCTATATCACTCCAATTACTTAGGTTTTCTTTAATTTCTCTCACCAGTGTTTTGTAATTTTTATTGTACAGGTCTTTTCCATCTTTTATCAGAATTATCCTTGAATAAATGGAATTTTGTAAAAAAATGTGTTCATTGATTGAATACAAAAATGTCATATACTTTTGCATATTGACCTCATGTTCTGCAAACTCACTAAATTCATTTATTAGTTCTAGTAGCTTATTTTTTAGATTGAATTGGATTTTATACGTGGACAGTGATGTTATCTGTGAATAAAAAGAATTCCATTGCTTTCTTTCCAATCTGGATTTATTTCTCTTTCCTGATTTCCTGGTCAGAAATTTCAGGATGATGTTGAGTAGAAGTTGTGTGAACAGGTATCTTTGTTTTCCAGTCTTATAATGTAATTATTCATGGATTCTCTTTATCAGTTTGAGGGCATTCCCTTTTATTTTTATTTCCTAAAACTTTTCAACAGGAATTGATTGTGCATTTTTTCCAAATACTCTTTCTGAATCTATTGAGATCATCACTAAATGGGAACAAAACAAAGGCCAATCTACTATATTATAGTTTCTGTAGGAAAATAACCATGGACACCAGAAGAGATAGAAAAAAGGCATTAGAAGAAATATTGGCTGACAAGTTTCCAATTTTGATAAAATCTTTAAATGACAAATCCATAAGACTCAGCAAATTTCAAGCACAAGAAACATAAGGAAAAATATGCTAGCACATGATAATCAAATTTGTTAAAACCACTGATAAAAAGAAAATGTTAAAAACAGCCAGAGAAAAAGAACACATTATATAGAGAAAAAAAGATGTGAAAGAAAACAGATGTCTCATTAAAAACAATGCAAGCAAGATGACAATGATACATATTTAAAGCACTGAAGAGGGAAAAAATTGTCAAACTTGTATTCTATACCCAGTGACAATCTTTGAAAAAAGAAGGAGCAATAGAGACTCTCTATCATACAAAAACTAGAAAGTGTCATCCACAGCAGAACCACACTACAAGGAATATTAAAAGAAGTCTTTCAGGCAGAAGAAAATGATCCCAGATTAAAATCTAGAAGTATAAAAGGAGCAATGGAAATGGTAACTAAACGAGTAATTTTTTTTAATTTGTATATTTTAAAAAGAGAATAGCTAAACAAGTAATAACAATGAGTTGTGGGCTTTATATAAACATAATATATGACAATAATAGAATAAAGACTGGGAGAATAGACGGAAGTAGTCATCCCTCAGACCCCTGTAGATACCAAAATCTGTACATGCTCAAGTCCCTTATATAGAATGATGTAATATTTGTATATAACATATGCACATCTCCTGTATACTTTAAATCATCTCTGTATTACTTAGGATATCTAACACGAAGTAAATGCTGTGTAAATAGTTGCCAGTGTGGCAAACTCAAGTTTTGCTTTTTGAAACTTTCTGAATTTGTGCGTGTGTGTGGTTTTCAATCCACAGTTGATTGAATCCACAGGTGCAGAACCTGCGAATACAGAGGGCCAGCTGTACACTACTGAATGGTTTTATGTGAAGTGGTATTGTATCACTTGAAGATAGATTGTGATAAAAAAAAATACATTCAGGACTTCATGATCTGAAGGCTTACAGAATTGCTTTATCGTGATGAAACCCTGAGTATGTCACCTTAGAACGAGTGACCATTAAACACTTAGCTAAAGTGCCAGTTTGGAATGACACCCTAAGGAGATGGAGTGCTGTGCTCCAAGATACTTACTGTTTGTATATTAAGACATCGGATGATATATGGTGTTTTACAGCAGCTAGCAGGGAAAGACAAAATTTACATACCGGAGAGGATAATCTATCTTGATTATTATCATGCATCGCTAGTGGGCACATTGAGATTGTCTAGGACTTGAGGAGTTTACTGAGGTCCCTCCTGTTGCTTCCATGTCTGGTGAAAACATTGGGATGACAATTTTAGCAACCCCATTCTGATCTAGACATTAAAACTAAGGGCTCCATTCCCTCAGGAATTGAAACTGGATGACTTCACCACGTGTGCAAGCGACCTAGGGAAGCTGAAATTTGCTTGAGGCTGATGTAAGCAGAATATCAGTGGTAGAGAACGTTGATGAGACGATCAATTACCATCTCAAGACAACTACAGGGTTTAGACAATATTTGTTCCACTAATCCTCTAGTCTTAAATCTTTTTAGAATGTAGTAAGACACCATGCTAAGCGCACCTAATGTGGACATGAGATAATTTGAGTGGAATAATTTCTGTGTCAGGTGTTTATACTGCCCTGGTCCACAAATTCTTAGTCCATTACTAATTCTAGCTGGACCTGTAGTGAACAGTACCTGCATAACTTAGCAGCATTTGATTTCAAGGCTCTGACACCACTTTTAAAATTTCTGCCTCTTTCTCCCCAACTTACAGGAACATGAGACAACCCAGAAGTGTGAGAGATTAAAATACTAAGCAAAATATTTATCTATTGGAGTTCAGAAACTAGTAGATAAATGTGCCATACCTCATTCTTTTGTAGGTACAGAAATGATGCAGATTTAGAATTATTTTTTGGAAGATCACAGTAAGATCTAAATCCAGTTTCTCAAAGCAGTCCAGATCAGCAGCTCATCCTTTATTGGTGTGCTTTTCTTTTTTTTTTTTTTTTTTTGTCTCACTCTTCCAACTCCCTCTTTTCTTAGGATTACCTTTGGAATAAATCAGTTACATGCACTTATGCCCTGGTTTCATGGGAACCCAAACCAAGACCCCATGCCTCTGAGGTGCATCAAGTTTTTTTCTGTTTAATATTTTAGTTCATCTTTTCCTTCTCATTCTTACTCTGTAGTTTGTTACTTATTGAAAATATACATTAGAATCATGGGATCAGAATATAATTATTTTTAAGTTTCTTATCATGAACTTACACTCTGCTTTTCAAAACATGTACCAATTTACATAGCAACCAGCAATGTATGGAGTTACTTCTTCATAATTTTAAAAATTATTTATTTATTTATTTTTATTGAAGTACAGTCAGTTACAATGTGTCAATTTCTGGTGTACAGCACAATGTCTTCTTAACTGAAAAAATTTCGCATTCTGATGTTGATAGAGTTAGTATGATTTTGTTAGATTAAGAAAGGGTATATATGCTAAATGAAGTAGCATTTGTTCTGTTTGTATTTAGAACATATTACTTTTTTATTTCTAATACACTTAACAAATATAGTTTCTATTCTGATCTAATTATGCAGAAATCTAGAAAAATTTGAGTAATATATAGTTCTGTAATTCTGATTATCGTGTGCAGGCAATTCTACTGCTTTATTCTGGGGTTACATAATTTATTTCCTTACTTGTATTCTGCTAGATCACTAGTAAGATAAGGCTCTCCTTTCAACGAAATATTTTTGCTAGATCATTTCAAATATGTAATCTTAAAAAACTAGACATATAAGCTATTATTTAACAAAATTAAATATTATTACAATAACATTTTGTATGTCTCATGCAATGTTACACATGACTAATAAAGCAACCTCAGTAATCTGTTGAAATATTTTTTAGTTGATTGACAGAAATGTGAACTGTCAGATGCTTGTTCTCATATACTAGTAATATACACACTGTCATCATAAAAGAAGATTAATGTTTGATCTGTACTTTGAGATCATCTTGTTATTTCTGGTGCAGTTACGCTTTTTAAAATAAATAAGTTCATGTTCACTTTGTGTCCTTATTGCATGTGTTTCTGGTTCTATTTCGCCTTTATTTTAGATGTGTGTAGGTTTTCTTTTTTTAATACCATAAGTTATTTGAGGGAGTTATATATTGGGAACCTCCCAAACCAGTGTATAATGATATCAGTGTATTAAATTTAAAATAGCCATTTTGGTCAACTTTTCTTGATCAAAATAGTTTATTTTTTAAATGTTTTATCCACTCCAGTTCAAACAAGATCAAATGCTTTTGAAAGTAAGAAAAAGTTTTTATATTAAGATCCTCAGAAGTCAAAATTCTTTTTTTTAATTGAAGTATGGTTGACTTACAATATTAATTTCAGATGTATAATATAGTAATTCAATATTCTTATAGACTGTAGTTCATACAAAGTTATTATAAAATATGGATTATATTCCATATGCTCTACGTTACATCCTTGTAACTTATTGCTTTATATTTAGTAGTCTGTACCTCTTAATCCCTTTCAACTGTTTTGCCATGCCCCCCCCTTTCTGGTAACCACTAGTTTATTCTCTGTATCTGTGAGTCTGTTTCTGTTTTGTTATATTGGTTCATTGGTTTTATTTTTCAGATTCCACATATAAATGAAAACATATACTATTTGTCCTTCTTTGTCTGACTTACGTCACTAAGTGTAATGCCCTGCAGGTTCATCCATGTGGTCACAAATGGCAAAATTTTATTCATTTTATGGCTAAGTAATATTCCTCTCTCTCTCTCTCTCTCTCTCTCTCTCTCTCTCTCTATATATATATATATATATATATACACACACACACACACATATATATGTATGTATATAAAATCTTTATCCAGTCATCTGTTAATGGACACTTAGGTTGCAGGTTGCTTCCATACCTTGGTGAATATAAATGCTGCTATGAATATTGTGGTGCATATATGTTTTTGAATCAATGTTTTTATTTTCTTCAGATAAATACCCAGGAGAGGAATGTTTAGTAACTCTCTTTACTTTTTTGAGGAACCTCCATACTGTTTTCCACAGTGGCATTGCCAATTTATATTCTTACCAACAGTGCTCAAACGTTTCCTTTTCTCCACATCCTCACCAACACTGTCAACAGTCATTACTTCTTGTCTTTTTGATGATAGCCATTCTAACTAGTGTGAGGTGACATCTCATTGTGGTTTTTGATTTGCATTTCCCTGATGATTAGTCATGCTGAGCATCTTTTCGTTTACCTGTTGGCGATTTGTATGTCTTCTTTGGAAAAATGCCTATTCAGGTCCTCAGCCTACTTTATAATTGGGTTCTTTTAATTTTTTTGATATTGGTTTGTATAAGTCATTTATGTATTTTAAAAGTCAAAATTCTTATTCAACATATTTTAAAAAGTAAGTAAATCTATTAAATATATTGATGATGCTAGTGTATATTATGGTAATATAACTTCTTTTAATTATTTTTCAAGAAGAGTCATTAAAACTTTAATTATTAAAATAATATATAGTACTAGTACACATCTGTGACAGAAGGAGCAGAAAACCATTGGCTCTTATCTTAATTCAATAAAATAATAATATTCTCTTTTGCTAGAAAAGAAAATTTGGCTTTGTTATCTGATTGAGTACATTGGTAACAAATTATTAATTATTCATAATGATCATTTGTTATTAGTGAAATGGATATATATTTAATACATTTTGTTAATAATTAATTATCATTTGGTATAATGAGGATTTAGATGAAGATGTTAATTACTGTTCAAAACCAGTTCAGTATTTCTTTTCTTAAATTCATACCAATATGCCTATGAACACTTGGTTGGCTGCTTACTAGCATAATATCAGTATCATTATAATTTGCTACAAGTTGAGCCACTAACTTGAAATAAAATTAAATTAACTGAATATAAAATTTAAACTAGAACACACAGTATCTTTATATTTATATGTAAGTACATTTAAACATGAACTATTATATTTATTATGATTTTTATGTTACCTCCATGCTACAAATGAACACTTCAAGTATGATAATCTGGTGATATTTCTGTCTCTAATTTGAAGCAATATGACAATACATAGATACTGAAAAACAAAAAGAATCAGTTCGAAGCAACTTAAAAATTAATCTAACCTTTTTAAGAGTATTTTAACAGATCTTTTAACTAGAAACATCCTGAATAATTTCAGTGAACCAAACTGTCACAGACACTTGAGTAAATACAAATAGGAAACGCAAAATATCAGTGTAGCTGAGATATTTTCCTCTAAATCTTCAGTATTTTACTCAAATGACTGGAAGGGTATCTGAAAATTTGATGACAGGGATTTAATAAATAGTTTATCAATAATGTGCAGCAGAGATAACCACAGAAGCATCTGTTCAGGAAACAAATAACTGAATTGAACATGTGTCCTGGAAATGGTTGATTTGGTTTAAGCCTTAAAGCAAAGGAAGAAAATCAAAGCCATTTCTGCCACCAAATTACATTACCTGGTCTACAAATACTGAAATATCTTTTAATATTTTGAAATGAATATTTTGAAGAAAATGCAGCTATGCCATTTCCAGTCAGTATGCAATTGGATTGAAAATACTGTCTTCCCTCCAGGCAATGAGACTCTGTTTTTCCTCTGTTATATGCACACTAATTCCATTAAAAACAAGAATTACTAATTTATGAGTAGATTTCTGAAGCTTGAAATTATATCTAGTGACTTTGAAAGTTTAGAAAGTATCTTTACCAACCGTTGTTCTGTCTAAAAAATGAAATCTTAGAGTTACAATATAAGGAAAGCATATGAATACCTGGAAATGCATCCAGATTTGCTTTTCTGGTCAAGAAGCTGCATAGAAAATTGTGACTCACTAATTTCTACACTGGCAAGTGCTGCTATATTTAGTTTGGTGTTATTCCATCAATCCTGTTGAACATGAAGAAACTCTTTGTCATCATTAGAGCTACAGCTTTGGTTCATCCTCTTCTTAGAAGTATTTTAAATTAGTGTAATCAGAATAAAACATGAAGTTCTTCTTTACAACTCAGAGAATTTGCTGAATTTGCAGAGAATTAGTTGAAGCATTTGATAGAATTTTTTTATTGGTAAATGTCACTGTTTCCTCATACAAAATGAAATCCCCAAAGAACAACTTGACTGAAAGGAGTTCATCTATGGTTTTACTTCTTGGGGATATATTTGGGGCCACACAAATGAGGACACTTTTTATTTAAGGCTCTGTGATTGCAAACTCACATGCTGCTAAGCATATAATATTTCAACATGCCCATCTGGAAATGGTGATTGTAGGCAGAAAAAGGATGTGCTTCTGAGAATTTGTCAACTTTGCTGCAAGTGGAAATCAATGGACATCTAGAATCAATACATAGTTTTGATAGTAACTTTTGTTAATACCACTTAAAGAGGAATGTGGACTAACTGCAGCTCTGTTACTGAGGCAGAAGCACAAGCAGAACTTATCAAAGTCGACTTTCCTGATTTATGAAAAAAAGAAATTATAGAATATAATCTGAATAAAAAGATTTGAGAATAATTCTGTGCCTCTTGATTCAAGAGTTTCTCCTGTGGACAGACTCACTACCATAGGAAACAAACTTATGGTTAGGGCGGGGAGGGGTTGGGGAGGGGTAAATTGGGACCTTAGAATTTGCAGATACTAACTACTACATATAAAATAGATAAACAACAAGTTTCTTCTGTGTAGCACAGGGAACTATATTCAATACCTTGTAATAGCCTATAATGAAAAAGAATATGAAAGGGAATATATGTATGTATATGTATAATTGAATCACTGTGCTATACACCAGAAATTAATATGGCATTGTAAATCAACTACACTTCAATTTTTTTAAAAAAAGAATTTCTTCTGTGGCAGAGACAGCTAGCTTTCCACTGAATACCAATTCTCTTTTCTTAGTTTGCTTATAATATCAGAAGCAAAAATGTACACACTCATGCCAGCCAACAAAAAAACTTTTCTCCAGCCTCCGTCTCAGATAAGAGGTAGGTAACAAGATATGAACAGTTATTAAACTCTTACTTCTTCATTTTTCTTCCTGCTAGAAACCTGATGCCCAGTGCTCTTGTAGTCATATTATCATCATGAGTTTCATGTTAAGGATAGTGAAGATGGAAAGCAGGAGAAGCATATAATATTGATGATATAAATGAGAAAAAAACAAGCCTGTATTTTACTTAAAATTATGTTTGTTAAGTCTTTATAACTGGTGCTAAATAATAGGTTAGTATTTCTAGTCATGGGAACATTGATTCCATTTGATAAAACATACTTTGTGAATCAGTATTTTGACATAGTTGTGACCAAACTGAGCAGTAAAACTGAATAGATGTCAAAAAATTACAGAGGGAGGGTATATCTCAGTGGTAGAGTGTGTGCCTAGCATCCATGCAGTCCTGGGTTCAATCCCCAGTACCTCCATTAAAAATTAAATAAATACATATACCTAATTACCTTCCTCCCAAAAATTTTAATGTAAGCTTTTTCACAGCAAAGGAAATCATAAGCAAAACAAAACGACAACCTACAGAATGGGAGAAAGTATTCCCAAATGATATGACTCACAGATGTTTAATTTCCAGAATATATAAACAGCTCATACAACTTAATAACAGGCAAACAAAAATAACCCAACTCAAAAATGGGCAGAAGACCTAAAAAAGCAATTCTCCAATGAAGACACACAAATGGCCAATAGGCACATGAAAAAATGCTCTATATTGCTAATTATTAGAAAAATGCAAATCAAAACTACAATGAGGTATCACCTCACACCAGTCAGAATGGCCATCATTCAACCATGAATGATAAATGCTGGAGAGGCTGTGGAGAAAAGGGAACCCTCCTACACTGCGGGTGGGAAAGTAGTTTGGTGCAGCCATTATGGAAAACAGTATGGAGATTCCTCAGAAAACTAAAAATAGACCTACCATATGATTCAGCAACCCCACTCCTGGGCATATATCCTTAAGGAACCCTAACTCAAAAAGATACATGCACCCCAATGTTCATAGCAGCACTATATACAATAGCCAAGACATGGAAGCAACCTAAATGTCCATCAACAGATGACTGGATAAAGAAGCTGTGATCTATTCATACAATAGAAAACTACTCTACTCAGCCATAAGAAAGAATAAAATAATGCCATTTGCAGCAACATGGATGGACTTAGAGATCATAATTCTAAGTGAAGTAAGCCAGAAAGAGAAATAAAAATACCGTATGACATCACTTATATGTGGAATCTAAGAAAAGAAAAAAGAGGACAGTAATGAACTCATTTACAAAACAGAAACAGACTCGCAGACATAGTAAACAACCTTATGGTTACCAAGAAGGGATAAATTTGGCAGTTTGAGATCTGCAAATGTTAGCCACTATATATAAAAAGAGATAAAAAATAAATTTCTCCTGTATAGCACAGGGAACTATGTTCAATATTTTGTAATTACCTTTAAGAAAAAAGAATATGAAAATGAATATATGCATGTATATACATAACTGGGACATTGTGCTGTACACCAGAAACTGACACATTGTAACTGACTATGCTTCAATTAAAAAAAAATAGAAAAGGAAAATAAATAAATGTATTTTTTAAATTATATAGCAGTTGCCATTATATATTATCCATACTGTCATCTTTCTAATTTAAATGCTACAAAAATAGTTTCATTATTGAAAAATCCCTTTGTATTAGAATTGAAGTGTATTTTGTAGGTTTTTCACACCCTTTTTTCATTTTTTACTCTGAAATTGATTCTTTATTTTTGTACTGAAACGTAAGATTGAGAGAGACATGTTTGTTTGTTGGCTCAGATCAGGTTCTCACGTTATTTTCACAATGAGGAGGTTGACTAGGCAGTAATCTTAGGATCACCTCCTGTGGAAGGAAAGGCACCAGACTGGTCAGAGGGAGAAGCGGAGCTATGATGCAGTCCTAATTTTAGCCTCAGGGGACCCCACTTGGAGCTCTGACTTGGAGATGGAAGTTCAGAGTGGTCTCTAGTTGAGGCAGGGGGGCCAGGTCTCTATGACACTGGCATTGACAGGTCTTTGGAGGTGGCTACCCATGGAAGCTGATTTAGTTTGTGGGGGGTAGTTGTCAGCTGAGGAGGGTGTGGACAGTGGGAGGCAGTCTGCTGGCAGCACTCCATGCTGAGGTTGTAAGTCCTCTATTTCTGAATGGTCATCTGAGCAGCACATCACAGAATCACAGAAATAAAATGATTTTGTTAAAGAAATTAAATCCACACGTGACAAAAGTGCTATGCATGTGCATTGCTCTGAAGAGAAATAAATAAAACTAAGATCAGATTCTCAACTTTTTAAAACTTCTGTCTTAGAAAAAATATTTTAAAAGTGCTTAAATTTTAAAAAAAAGAGACAAAAATGCCACTCAGTTGAAAGCATAGTGTGCAAAAATACATTTTAAATAGGATTGAATTTTGGGCAAAACTGTCTTAGATGAACTCATCTTGAGGTGAAATGACTTGAGGCTTGCTAGTAAGATGAAAGGGAGTATCTCTGCTGATTCCACATTTGCAGGTGGGTGCAACCAATCAGTATTTTTATCCCTAAAAAGGTGAGTACCTAATAAACAATTAATTATTGCTTTTGATGAATCTTTAAGAAATGTGCTATCCTAAATCAAAATAAACATAAAAATGACTGAAACATTATAAAGCCATGCTATACTGTGTCCTGGAGCAAGTCATTCGTATTTTTATTTCCTACATTTTTCACTTTGCAAACATTGTTTCTTTGTCAAAGTGAGTTAATTTTGTGAAAACACTTTAGAACCCAAAGATGAAGAAGACTGAACGAGTGCACAGTACCAGTGTTTTTCATCCTTGCTATTAGATGCCTGTTCTTCTCTATTATTTAATCTGAGAAGGAAAGGTAGCATTCCATATCCCTGCTACTACGTTAGAAATAACTGTAATAACGCCTTTCAGTGGGAGTGCTAGATGGGCAACAACTTTATTTAATGACTAGTAATCCATAATGCATCTCCTTACAATTGCTAATGAAATTACTACAATTTGAGCCTTGAGAATGTACAGATTCAAAGTGGTGACTGTTTGCTTAAACATTCAGAAGTAGTGAAAGAGAAAAACAATTAAAAAGAAAAAAAACAGAAAAATATTTTCACCTTTTAGTTTAAAACTCCTATGACAGATGTCACCACGCCTTCTGATTTTAGAGGTGTTAAAAGGGCACATGTGATTGTCACAACCACCTACATATACTCACTAACCAGTCATGCTCTGCAATTTTTCTTTATTTAAAGTTCACTTCAATTGTTTGACAGCAAATTTCCGTGGCAAATTGAGAACTATTCATGTTCTCTACCCATTCCTTTCTAATTCTGATTCCCTTGGGAAGTAGAAAACAAAGATCAAGACACTAATCACCAAAATGGGTGAAAAAAGACCTGAATTATTTTTCACTAGTCAATCATCTCAGCAAAACTTCCCTAGCAGTGCCTTACTACTTTTATATATGAAATAGTCCGCAAGTATATTTTAAATTTGGTGAACAGGAAAAAATTATTAAAGAGATCTATGTCCCAATTCTGACTTCATTGCTTAGAACTAAATGAACACCTATGATTTAGTTATCTCCTGTGAGCTTCATTTCACCCATTTTCAGATGAGGATGGCAGTATCTGCTGTAGAGAACTGTTAGGAAGAGCGGATGGAACAGAATACAGAGGACTCCTAGCTGTAGGTGGGTCAAATGCTAACCACTTGAAAGTGTTCCTACTTTCTCTCATTTTTTACCCCTATTCATTCCTGCTTTAGTTGTTTATCTTTTGTATTTATTATACTATTTTCATGTTTGGCCCCTTGTCTCTGTCTCTCTTAACCATCAGTGCTTTCTTATCTGGTCAGAGTTTCTATCTCTTGAATTTTACTATGAAATATTTTGTTACAACGTTTTACTTAGTGTTATACCTGCTTCTTTCCATATCAAAAGACTCACTGTGATTTTTTTTTTTGTCTGTTTATTGCTTCAGATTCCTCACTAGGTATTCATGTATTCATCTAACCAGTTCATTCATATATTCAATAGATTAAATAAGTAAATAAGCATGTAAACCCTATTGTGTTCACAGCACTCTGTTAGCCACAGGTTTTACAGTGGGGATTGGAACACTCAACAGTGGGAGAGACAAAAACAAGCTTAATTTATATAAATATTTATATACCTTTTGAGATTGAGCAGAGTCCCTTAACTGTGATTAAGACAGAGGTTTCCAGACATTCTTGGCTCATGGCACCACTACACAAAAAGAAACAACTAATAATTTTGTTCATTAATAGGTTAGCTCCAAAAAATTAACATGACTAGTCTGTTTGGTGTCTGGCAGATGTTGCTGTGGTCTAAACTAAGAAATTAAACTCCGCAGCGGTGACCCTGTGAGTTGGCTGTGGCACCACAGGGTACCCCAGGACACAGCAGTTTGAGAACCATGAGACTGAGCAGTAGGGAGGGATCTGCTTTGAGTGGAAGGTCACTCTGGGAATTTGATAGTGAAGACAAGATGTGAGCGGTAAGAAGAGCTCAACCTTACAATATTGCGAAAGTTGCTTTATCTACTCCCAATTGTATATGAATTTTATTCTCTTCAGCTAAATTGTACCTTTCATCATTTGCCAGTAACTCTCCAGTTAAACACTGAAATAATATAGCAATTAAACTCCCTCCTCTGCAAAATGTTCTTCTATTAATTTACAGAGAGAAAAAATTTCTACTAATCCTACCTTGGCTAAGTGAGGCATTCAAGTTTCTGTTTTACATCCTAACTTACTAAATACCTCTGCAGGTGGTGTTTTTTACATTTTATAAGTAATTATTCTGTTCTTCACATCTGTACCTTATGGAAGTTTGGCACTTTAAACCTTTAATTGTCTCAAAGCACAGTGAGAAGAACATAGTTTAAAAATATTTTTATTATATAAAATTTCATTATGGAAAATTTCAAACACATACCAAAATTAAGAGAATAATATAATGAATTATTATGTACTTGCCACCCAGTTTTTAAATTATCATTTTAAGACATCTCTTGCTTTGAAGTAAATTGCAGACATCATCTGATGGCACCCACAGTACTGCTATTGTATCTTTAAATTTTAACAGTGGTATTTTAAGATCACCAAAAATCTAGCTAGTATCCCTATTTATAAACCCTTATTTTAAAAACACTACTTTTCTGTGTGTTTGTTTAGATCAAGATCTAAATAAGTTCTATATGTTGTGATTGGCTGTTATGTCTCTCAAGCCTCTTTTTAATCTATAGGTTCCTCTTTTTTTTTATTCTTTTTTTGTTGAAGTATAGTGTAGGTTCCTCTTAATCGTCCTTTCCGTCCTTGTAACTTTGTCACAGAAGAAGCAGCATCACATTTTTTCCCCTAGAGTTTTCCACAGTATAGATTTTGCTGGTTGTGTTCCAGATCCTTTATCTCTGACTTCTGATAAAAGGGTAGTTAGGTCTGGAAGCTTGAGCAGATTTAGTTTTGATCTTTTTATAAATTACTTCATTGGTGGGCTCTGCACCTCCATCAGGTGATATACAATGTCGTGTCTCTCTTTAGAGAGCAGTCATTTCCCTGTGATCACCACAAAGAATGCTGACCCATTAGGGATGGGAAAGCCATGGCACTCCAGCTCTGTCATTGCCTCCCCATTTGTCAGCCAAAAACTTCCAAAAAGAGAAATTTCCCTTTATAAACTTCCCATTAGCTGAAGTAAGTAAACAAATTAGTTCAGAGGTTTAGTTAGATTTTTCATTTATTTTTCAATTTTAAAATAAAGATTTGGTTTGCTATTTCCTCCAAATGTGACCAATAAGAGTTTCTTTACTATGATATTATGGATTCATAGACTTAAACATACCTGTTATACTCCAATTTGAATTATGTTTATTGATGCTCAAATTCTATTTTTTACCAGTTATGGTCATTAGCTGTTGATATATTTTTTTCCTATATAACAAGATGTTCCAGGTTTTTAATTTTTTGTAGCAGATCCAGAATCTGCTGTTTCTTCTTATGGTGAGAAATTATATTTAGAGATAACAGATTAAGTATTAGGTTCTGTGCAACATTGTTATCAAAAACAAAAATAAAGACAAGAAAATATTTACCAACTGTTTGGTGAAGGAAAGCAGGGAAGGTAAACATTAATGGAGAATTATCTCAGGTGCTGAAATGAAGAGCCCTAACAATATGAAGTTTATTACACATGAAAGAAACCTCTGAACTCATGTCTGAGAAAACAGTCTCCACATGGAAAAGCTCTGGTATCAGTTAGCATGTAAAAGACTCAGCAGCTCTATTTGACTGTTAGCTCAAAGTCATCAGAGTGGTAAGGCTGCCAGCCAAGCCAATGGGATCACTGGCTGCAAAGTGAAATTACTGCCAAATTCAAATCAATGGAGATGATGGTTCAATTAATGTCTTTGCTGCATGTATTGCACCTATTGAATTTAACTGAGATTCAGCTCCTAGTTGAAATGTTGGTGACTGGAGAGGAGTAACCAGAATGGAGAAATCTTTTGAAAGTACATCTTGTAAAGAAAATGGGAGAAAATAGATCCATCAGCCAAGTAAAGACAGGATCCTAAGGAGAACCAGCAACACCGTAAGAATTTGGAAGTCTGGACTGTATAGGAGTGGATTTTATAGTTTGTGTAGATCTACAGGATAGAGGGAATATTCTAGAATGATTAAAGGCAGACAGTTTTGTTTTATAAGACTCACCTACGCATTAGAGCTTATCAAACATGAATGAACTAACTTGGGACATAATGGGTTTCCTGTCACTAAAAAAATGAAATGTGTGAAAGTCTGAATGCTAGCGATTGGAGTTAATGTATAAGACATTCCAACAACTAACTGCAAGATTGTGTTTCTATTATTTGAAAAAAGAATTTTGGGACAAACTTGAAAAGTCCCTAAAGCATTTCTTTAAGTAACTCTTTTTAATTCTTCAGATAAAAGTTATATGTAACATATGCACAGAAAAGTGTGCAGATCATAAATGTATAGCTTGATGACTTTTTTACAAAGTGAACATACGCACATTAACACCATGCAGAAAAGGAATAAAACAGTTCCAGCAACCCAGACACCTCACTTGGGATATTAATATATATTGCCTGTTAACATACTTCCAGAAGCTAGTCACTATTTTAATTTCTATCACCATAGGCTAGTTTTACAATTTTGGTACTTGATGTAAATGGTATTATATAGAAAGTATTTGGTGTGTCTGGCTTCTCTGGATCAGTATCACCTGGGGGATTCATTTATGTTACTGCATCTAGCAAAGATGGTTCCTTTTAATTGCTCAATTGTATTCCATTATTCCATTTTACATTCCATATATGCATATTCTGTTTGTTTCCAGTTTGGGGCAATTATGAACAAAGATATTATAATCAATCTTGTACATATCTTTTGTGCGTGAATATGCACATATCTGTTGGTACATCTCTAGGGGTGAAACTACTGACTCTGTAAGTTCCACATTATTAGGGATCGCTAAACAATTGTTCTCAGTGGGAATACTCATCTCTCTCAAACTGCTCAATCATACTTTTAAAAGTTGGCAGATATATATATATGAATAGAAAGGTTGTTCATTTATGCAATAACTGCCCTTAGATCTCAGCAATTGGAGCCCCTGCCTTAGGTTTCACCTTGACTGACCCAGTCACATTTCTATCCACAAGGGTAGAGAATTTGTCTACTAGGAAATGGAATCTTCCATCTTCCAGATGGAACCTGTGAACATGGACTTGTCTAAACTGCCTGAAACAACTTTCAGGCTTAAAACTCAATTTTAGGTCTTTGTCCCTTATCTTGATTCAATTAGTTTTTTGATACCAAGATTCAAAAAAGTCTACTGCTCAGCTCACTACATATCATTTTATTTTTTATTTCATTGCATTTCAATAGAACTTATTCTTAAAAGTTATAAATTCTAAAAAGGCACCCAATGCAACCAAGCCAAAACTTTTCATCAATTTTTATCTCATTTATCTTTTATATTATTAATATCTATATTCAAAATGACTACAAATAATATTCATTTGTCCTTTTCATGAATGATACAAACCCTAAGTTATATAGACAAATAAAAACTAACAGCAGGAAAAGGAGGAAAAGCCAAGTGCTACATTTGACTGCAGGTGGATGAGGTGACCACCAAAGCCCAGAATGGTCATTACAAAGCAACCTTCTAGACTATGGACTCTTCTTTTCCCCATGTTTTATAGTCTTTTGTCTTTTGCCTTATTTTGTGCTTGCTGTTTCAAAGGGTAATCTTGGACCTCTCTGCTCTCTGGCTGTAAGATAGTGAGAATCTGCTTCTTACACGCTGAATTATGTAGCTGACATGTACTGGAAGTTGGGGGGAATATAGTTTAGAAATTAAATGTGATAAGGGAGACATTTAAGAATGGAAAGTTTTCTGAATTTTTATTCATAATCATCAGATGGTTCACTCAATGATTATTATTTTTTGCCTTAAAGCAGTCTTACCTATATATATATAACAAAGATATATACACATATCTTTCCCTCAAAAGAATATACTTTACATCATTTTAACAATGTTTTGAAAACAGAAGACCATCAAAACACTCATGTTTTTCAAGCTATGAATGTTAACATAGATATCATTAAATCGAAGGACTACTAAAAAGTTTAAAATTTGCTCTAACATTAACACTAATTTAAATGCTTTTTTGTTAACAGAGATATCTGAAAAATGAAACCAAGTCCACTAATTGACTTATAATTTTCATACATTGTGGGTAATATATAGACTTGCAAACTTTAGATAACTTTCTTTCTTTATACAGCTAATATTGAAAATGGATTCTCTTCAGTAAAGGAATAAACAATTAAGAAGTTATTGGCACCTGACTAATTTGAATAATCAAGAAACTTTTTTTAAAGGTTTATTGAGACATAACCATAAAGTGTAAACATCTTAAATGCACAAATTGATTAATTTTTAAATCTGCATATAACTGTATGTGAAGCAGAGTTATATTCCACTATGAGGAACAGTAATGGTCAGATTGTATTGATGGGTCCATAGCTGAATATTACATATTTATTTTTATATCTAGAAGTTGATAATTTTCCCTAGATGCTATCACCAATTGAGGTGAAGTTTTAAATTTCTATTATTGATTTATCTTCACTGGCTTTACTTTTAAGCTCCATATAATCAGTTTTGTCTATATAAGTTATTTTAAAGGACCAATTAAAATACAACTGAACTATAATGGCACCATAAAGTTTTTTTATTCTAATTAGTCTTAAGTGACTCCCTTTTTTAATATAAGCTGTTCAGATGAGTACTGATAGCCAAATTCAGAGTGAAGATTTAAAATGCACAAGCTGTACCCCCTCTAACACACACAAACACACACACACACACACACACACAGAAATTTCAAAATCATTTCCTGATGTCAAATCTTCGTCAAAGACACCATTCTTCACTCAGTTGCTCAAGCAAAACACCAAGGATTCAACCAAGATCGCTTTCTCTCAGCTCCATATAACAAACGCATCACTAGGTTCTATCCATCATAGCTCTTTCTCCTGAAACTATTTGTTTCTCTCTTTTCCTGTTTTTATTACACAGTCTCAGGAAATACTATCTTTCTCTTAGGCTCCCAGAATAGTGAATTTCCTCTACCTGTTCACCTGGCTTTCCTTGAATTCTTCACACAACTTCTAGAGATTTTTTTTTCAAATTTAAATCTGATCATGTCATACCAGGGCTTAAAATTCTTTAGCAGCTTCTCATGGCTAATGGAATTATGACCAAAATTAACATGACCTATAAGTTTTTATGATTTGATCTTTGCCTACCTCAACATCCTCATCAATCTTTGCTCCTTTTCTGTCTGCACACTGACCTTTTAGTCCCTCTTCCTTGCCATGCACATTTTAATCTTTGTCCACATCTTTTCTCTGCCTGGGATGGACGTTTCTTCCAGACAACCAGTTAGACATCAGCCAAAACGTAATATTTTCAGGGAAATCTTCTTGGACCTCTGTACCTAAGTCTATCCCTGAGTTATTGACTCTTATATAACCAAGTATATACCATTTATTATAGTTACTTTTTTACATGTTTATGAATATTTAATCAATTTTCTCCATCATATTATAAGCACGGTGCAGATTGGTATGTTTATTTTTATTCACCAGTTTAACCTCACTTAAGCTAGCAATTAAAACATTGTCTGGCATGTGGTACAGACCTCAGTAAGTATTTGTTCACTAACAGAATAAGTGAATGGATTGTTGAATAAATCATCTAACAAATTATCTCAACAAACAAAAATAAAATGTAATGGTGAAAATCACAAAGCTCATGAGAGCAAATTTCTAGTAAATATCTATTAATTGCCTACCATGAAACAGACACTACAGTGGGATAGGTGCCATGACAGTGTATTCAGTGTTGAAAATGAATAGTTACTGTCTTTTTATATTTAACTTCTTTTTAGAAATAACAATTGGGCAATAACAAATGAACACAAAACTGCCATGTTGCTTTTTTTATGTATTAATCTGTTGTGGTAAAGTGAAAACAGTCAATCTAATAACTCTTTATGTAGTTATTGAGAAATGATTTTCAGTGTCATTTCTGCTACTTACTTGCTCTCTGTCAATGTTAATTCAAACCAGTCAACTTACTTGCTTTACAGTTAAGTTTCCTATTTAAAATGTGTATGATGCACTATGTCACATTGGATTGCAGTGAGGATTAAATGAGATACATACAAAAATGCATAGCATAGAAAAAAATTTAGCTTCATAAGTGTTAGTTTAATTAAATGAATACTTAAGTGTAATTTACCAGTGTAATACAACACAGAGTAACACATGCTGGAAACTCAAATCTACATACATAAATTAATATTTTCTAGTCTCATGATATTTTATACAAGCTACTATCATCAATTTGTGTATGGTTCACCCTAATCAAAGGGAAATAGGGATATTTTTATATGGTGGGTTGAACATACTCAACATATTTGTGTTCCAATCAATACCCTTATGTATACATCCTCTCTAGTTCCAAATAATGCTTTTACAGTAAATCTTATTAAAAAAAGAGACCTTATTTTTAATATGTCTCTGGACAGTAAAAATATGTTCTTTGGTTGACCTGTTAAAGCAAATAATAGATACGACCAAGCCAATGCTTTTGACAAGTTGGTTTTGCTAAACATTCCATTAATTTAAATAATTATATCATAAAGTGAATTACTCCTTTTAGCAACTAATGGAATTTAAATATCAAGATTTGTCCTGTAAATTTCAATGTGCAGCTGGCCTTCTTTATCTGCGGGTACTGCATCCACAGATTCAACCAATCTTGGATTAAAGATATTCTTTAAAAAAACAAAAAGCCAGAAAGTTCCAAAAAGCAAAATTTGAATTTGCAGGATGCTGGCAACTTTATACATAGCATTGACATTGTATTTACAAATATTTACATACATTTGCAGGGTATCAGGTATGATAAGTAATCTAGAGATAATTTAAAGTATACTGGAGGATGTGCATAGATCATATGCAAATACTACACCATTTTATATAAAGGACTTGAGCATTCTCACATTTTGTAATCCACAGAGGGTCCTGGAACCAACCCCAACTGATACTCAGGGAGAACTTAGTGTGGAAAGAAAATCAAACTAGCAACAAGAGACAGGCTTTTATTCATATGTGTGCTTAGTATATATGAATGTATATACATGTGTGAAGATCTATCTATTTTCCTAGCTATCTATCATCTATCTGGTTTATATTAAATATGTTATAACTCCTTATTATGGGTATATAAAAATGCAATTGAGTTTTTCATTGTAATCCTATATTGCTATATTCGCATATATATTCTTGTAATTTGTCAGGAAATTATCTTGGATTCCATAAGTAGGCACCATATCATCAGTGCCCAAGAATATATTTTTCTTTGAATATACTTATTTTTTAATTTCTTAAATCATGTTTTCTTCCCTGTATTTTCTAGGTCCTTAGTAATTGCTGGAGAGAAGTAGTAAAAATAGACATCTCTATTATCCTCTTTCATAAATTGTTTTATGTATTTTTCTCTCTACGTTCTATATTGGTTGAGTTTTTTTAGCAATACCACTCAGATGATGAATGACCCCACATTTATTTCATATAGTCATTGAATTTTTAATTCCAATGATTATATTTTATATGTTTAAAATTCTACTTAATCCTTGTTCATAGGTTTCTAATCAATTTTGATAATCTCTTGTTCCTTATTCATGTCTATAATTCCCTCTATTTCTCTTTACATATTAGAAATATTATTTTGTATGCAGTATATTATAGATCCAATATCTTAAGCTCTTGTGGTTATAGTCTCATGGTGGTTTTCTAAATTGTTAATTTTGAAATTATGAATTGTCACTACATACCTATATCTAAATCTGTATGTATATATTCCTTTCTATGATTTTTTGTATTTTATAGAAATCTGCTTCCCTACTGATTTCAGCTAAATCCTATTTTATATTTCACATTAAAAAATGTGATTTTTTTAATAACTTATTTATGTTTGTTTATTCTAGGAACTTACTGTAGCATTAATATTCTAACCTGGTGAGGATTCAAGTAATGTCATCTAGCTTCCCTTACTTGAGATATGTCCTCTTTATGTGAACCTTGCTTTTCCAAAATCAAGGTATCCATGCATATGGAAATAGAAATAAATTGCTATTATAAGCAATTCTTTACAAAGCAAACATAGATAAAGACTAACTGAGTTCTATTCTTCAGCTTCTTCGGTTTGACTGCCATTTAGAGTAGAACTACGAGCTTCAGAGTACTAAATGCGGTCAGCATCGGTAAAATTTAACTACCTGAAGAGAGTGCTTTGTACGAAATCAAGGGCAATGGATAAAAAGGGACCTTTAAATGTCCTGAAAATGTCTCTTTAAAAAGATTCTAAGATGATCAGCAACAACCAATGACAAGCAAAGAGGGGAAGGTAACATTTTGTTAAGCTTTATATGGAGATCTGAATTGAAATTCTAAAGATATTTTTTCTAGTGAAATCAATTTGGATTTGTCAAATTGCTTTACTATTTCTGCCTCTAACATTTTTGTGAAAGTGTTTATGAAAAATCTTATTGTATACACTCATATTTGTACTTTTCTCAATAAATTATAAGTAGATGTTTTTGAATGTGTATAAATGTGTATAATTCTGTGTATATATAGACATATATACATATGCATATACTTGTACATTATATATACATATATATTTATATATCAATATATACATACATATTCTTTTTGAAGAACTGTAGTTGGTTCAGGTCAAACTAAGATTTGAACACAGGTTTGTGTATGTGTGTCTATGTGTGTTTGTGTGTGTGTGTGTGTATCTTGATTTCTGGCCCATACCAACTCTTCTACTATGGAAAAGTTGTTTTTCATTGTGAATCTCAGATTTTAGAATCTTAAAAATAATTATAAGAATATTTACTACACATGTTTGTTGGTAGACCAAAAGAACACAAAGGCATTAACATATGTACAAAGGCATGTGAACAATAATAAATTACCATAACACTATAAAAACATTACTTTTCAGCAGAGTGATGGACTGGAAGGCTATATGACAAGAATCTGACATGCTTTGCATTAAGGACTCTTCCATGGTCACAGAATGAAGTAATGGCAACATTGAGAAGCTTTGAATTTCCAGTCTCCTTTTGTATCACCAACTCAGAATAACATTACTCAGAACATGTTTCTTGATAATTGCCATTTAGAAAGATAAGCTGTGTTTATTGGATGAATTATTCCTCTTTGAAGCAGTAATGTGCACTTGAATGTGTGGTTAGTTAATATCAGTATGTGTTACAGCTCTAAGGTCTAGAAAAATACCCCACTGAAATCAAATAAAATCTACCTGATTTATGTGCCAGACAGTTAAATAAGACTCACAATGATTTTAGCAGCTTTACTGGTGCTCAGATTTACAGACAATCGAATTTCTACAGCAGAATCTTCCTGACAATAAAATTTAGTGATAAAGTAGGAAACGTGGTTAGCACTAAGAAGGATATTGTTAAGAAGAAGAGAAATTGAAATTTGTTACGGCAGCAACAGAAAGATTCAGTGTGAGTTAAGTTAGTCATCTAGGGAGACAGAAAAAGAGACCTAAGTAAATGTTTAGAATGATATTAATCTTGCAAAAACAGAGGGTAGGGTGTAACCTGGGGATATTATAGTAATTACTAGTCTGAAATTAAAAGTTCAGGGTCTGGCAGCTATAATGAAGGAAAGTAAAATCCCAGGATATATGTATTTTTTAAAAAGGTAATTAAAAATCAAGTAGATAATAGACCTTGTTCACATAGCATGGCAGCACTAATCACCGTTTCAATAGTAAACTGATTTGAAGTATTGTTCTTTTTCCCCCCTCCTCACACAGATAAAACCTTAAAAGATGGTGTTAAATAATCAGAAATGTATAGAATGAAAATGCAACAACATACTGACCAGGCGTCATTAAGAGCTATTTCTCAGACTACTCTGATAGCCCGAGCATGGGTTTGAGTCCAAGCTTTTTTCTGATGTGCGTGATAAAAGCCTCCAGTATATGTGTTATTATTCTAACAGTACAGCTACCATATTTCAAAATTCAGAAACATTCATTAGAATGTATTCTACTTGAATATCAAAGTTGGTTTTTCTTAGGTATTTATTCATGAAATTGCCTTAACTAAGGAGTAGTCTCTGGATTCTATGGACTTAACTGATACTTTTCTGAAAGTATAATTGTATTTTAAGTTAAATATAAATAATTTCAGAGATCCAAATTATAACCCCCGTAAAAGCATTACACACTTGTGACAGATATTTAATTTGGAGCTGAAACTGTTTCTCAAAAACACGTGTTCACTTCAACAAATATTTACTGAGTGTGTACTCTATCACAGACCTGAGTAGCTGTGACAGTGCATGGATGAAAGGTTGAAGGCCAAGCTCTCCTAAGGATTACTTTGCAGGAGAGACAAGCATTCATTGAGTGTTTTCTTTGAGAAGAGAACACTGATGGTAAAGCAAGGTGGGCACAGGCTTTGATGCTGGACCTAATTTTTGAATTCTGTCTGAGCCCTGTGTAGGTAGTGAGTTTGGTTGATTACATGGAAGCTCTGAGTTTCACTTTCCTCTTTTGTAAACTAGGGCTAATACTTGTGTTAGAATATTAATATCTGTAAAACTTGACATTACATAAAGACCCAATGAATGCTCTTTGCTGCTGTTTTTGTTGTTGTCTTTTTTTTTCTTTGATATGGCCAATATAATTTACATGACTTTTTTTTTGGGGGGGTTCATTATATGAATCTATTCTAAAATTAAAGCCACACCACTTATTCTCCATTTAGTCTTCCCATTTGTGGAGTGTGACATAATCTTCCAATCAGTTATATTATCCTGTATCAAAAAGTTGTTATTAAGTTAAAG
Organism: Camelus bactrianus; assembly: GCF_048773025.1. NCBI lineage: Eukaryota > Metazoa > Chordata > Mammalia > Artiodactyla > Camelidae > Camelus > Camelus bactrianus. The sequence goes on from NC_133540.1 coordinate 41,844,984, forward strand.
GATATTAATTAAATATTTGTTCCCATCTCTCTCATCCACATAAGAAACACTTAGAGAAGAGTGTGTGATTGCACTGGAAATGGTTTCAACATATTTGTTAGGAAAAATAAATATGATAAAGAAAATAATAGGAAGAGATGACTGAAATCCATTTTAGAGCAAACACTTTATGAAGTAAACTTTGAACTGAACTTTGAATAGTGAAAGAGAAGTAGCTTCAGATGAAGCAGTACATATACACAGAGGAGTATGATCATAAATGTTTTCTGTGTTCACATTTGTAATTATAATATATTGATTGATTCTATGCCTTCTTTTTGTATGACTGCTTTGAGTACAAAATTTTATTTCTTGCCATGCTGTATTTGAATCTGTGTGTTTACTATCTAGTAATGGTATCTGGAGAGGAATGACATTAAATGCCACTGTGATTATGGGTTGTGAGAGGATTCAACAAGATAACAGAATTACAATCCAATTTGTCTGTTTGACCAGAATGTCTTTGGGCACAGTTCTCTGTTCATATTGAAATATATCAGTATGTTTTATTAAATGCTGTATAAAACATATGCACTTCATAACAAATTATTAATTTTTGTGTTCTATATCTTCTGACTTCAGTTATCTCAATAGTTAGTAAGTTGCCCTCTTTTTTTCTGTTCTTTTCTTCTCACCTTTAAAGTGATGTGATAAGGGAATGAGATTTTTCATAGAAATTGTGGTTACCCATAGTAACAAGTATTTGGAGCAATTGTGAACTGTTTTGAAAGCTGAAATTGGTTGTAATTCTCTACTAATTGAGATTTAATTGAAGCTAAGGATGCTAAAACAGCAAAATTTCCTTCTTTCAAAGAGTCAAGACTGTTTAAAGGCAATGACAAACACTGAAAACATAAGGGAAAATATAAACTTTCTAACCTCAGAAATAGTCATATAAATATTCCATTTTAAGAAAACAAAGCAATAGTTTAGAGTACAGGTACAGAAAACAAAATAAATGTTTCATTTGCTGAATTTAGTATTTTATTTTTATCTTTAAGGTTGATCTTACATACATTACTTTAAGGTGAGTAATATATGTGAAGTTGGATGTTTAAGTTGAGTAATATATGTAAAGTTAGTTGCATTATATTGTATTTGATTAGTCATTTACATTCAAATGAATGTTTTCCAAAGGAACTGCCAATAATTAACAAAATGAACTCAAATTTAGTTCTGAATAACATTACAAACTTTAGAATACAAACTTGAAAAACACTAGTGTTGTAAAGGAAGCACTTACTGATTTAGAAATTTTTTGTCCCTAATTGTGCAAATCAGTTTCATGTTAATTTATAAATAAAAGCAATAAATCTATGTTTGCTTCACTCAACAAAGGGGGCTTAACGTTAAGGTATATTATTTGAATTCTTCATAATAAATGTTGGAGATAAGTAACTGGATTTGATCTTTCTGGACTTTAATTCTCTTACCAGTATTACATATTTGTATCATGGAATGGTGGAGCTAGATCCAAGTAAAGAAAAAATTTAATTTAATATAAAATTGCTCAACTTTCTTGCTGTATCTTTTCAAACCAGAAAAGTTCACATTTAAAAAATAATTATTCTGATATTTTAATTTTTCCAGCTGACCATCTTAGTCATAGAAATACCAACATTTTATGCAGCAAAATTATTGCTAAATTAAAATTCACCAAGGAGAAATCTGTCTAGTCATATTAAAGTAGCTGTGCACAGCTATTTGAAAAAAAAATTCTGTTGGGATGCAGATGATTAAACTGGCAAAAATAATATCTGCACTATTTCAAGAGTACATTTTTAAGCTTTAAAAAATATCAGTTAAAGGACGAGTATCCTTAGAACATGTAAATTAAAAGCAATCAATTGTTTTAAATACCACAGAAATATTAAAAATATCCCTGCTTTGTCTAAAAATAGAACTCAACATTTATTCAACCAATTTATTTGACAAGATTGATTAAACATAATCTGACACCATTTATGCACAAATATATAATGTATATTTCTAACTGTGTGTAAAGAGCTACAGTCAGAAATATAAATTGAGTGCATTTTAAAAGTCTATGTGTTTAACCATTTATGAAACAAAAATAGCTTTAAATATACCTTAATGATACTGGTTTTCACTGTAATGAAGTTGTAATAATAAACGGATGTACTATATTTTAGAAGGAAAGAACTGTAACCTCTTTCTCTTTCCTTTTTAGTTCTCCTCGTAAAGCTACTTTGAGGCCAGACAGGATCAGAATATTCTAAGATAACAATATAGCAACCGAGCACGAGATTTGCATCTCCACTTCAGATTTCTCATTCTTGAACCTCTTTTTGCCTTATCAGTACAGCTACCAAAGGGCTTAGCAAATGCAGCTGGAGTGGAATCTTTCACTGCATTTCAGACTGAAAATTTAATTGTTCATGTCCATTTCCAGCAGCAAGCCACGTCTGCAGACTTGTGATAAATCCAAGCAAAGAACAGGATCAACTTGAGGATGTATGCAAATAAAATATTAACCCACATCTGCAAGAGTTAATGTAGAAAATTCTATTATAGATATTATGTACATAACTTAATTTCATTTATGCTTTGCATTGAATAGCCTCATCAAACTGAAAAATATTGAACCTGCATTTCAAGTAATACAGGTCAGTTTAAAATGCCTAATATTGTCATGCCACTGGCAAATTTATTTCTTTCACTTAGATCAAAGGCATATATTTGCTACATTTCCAAGCCTGCTTTTCAGATAGACTGCTGTTCTTTCTTCCCTCCACAAATGTAAACTTAATGCCTGTAATCCTTCAGAATATAGAAAATAACAAAGCTAAATTGCATGAATGATCTTATTTCCCCCAATCTTTTTCTCTTTATGCAATTGCATTGTTATTTGTTTATCCATGCTGTGCTTTAATTTATTTTAATAATTTACTTTAATAAGAAAATAAGTTGTTATGCTTGGAATGAATGGATAACAATAACAGAAATGAAAGAAAAAAATTCAGACTTGCCAGATGAAAACATATCATTTTTTCTAATGTAATGAGAAAAATTTGATTTCTGAGTAAAAAAGGACTATAAACTATAATGAAAAGTCTGTTAGAATGAATATATGGAAAATATAAATTATATAAACTATGAATAAATGTAACTTATAAACTATAATAAAAACCTATTAGGATGAATATATGGAAAATAGATATATTATGACCAACTTCTGTGAATAATTCAATTATGAATATATGCTAAATAAAAAAAACTTGATTCTGTTTGATTATAAAGTGAAGAAATAAATGAAAGAAAATAAAACGAGAAAGCAAGGGGAAAGCAACAAGGCAAATTGGATTCCTTTAGAAAGGCTGTAATCAGGACAAAATAAAATACCAAGTTCAATTTTAAATGTCTGAATAACTTCGAGCAATGTCTTTAAGCAAAAACATTTCTATAGCTCGTTTATATTATCAAATACTCAGGAAACACATAGGATATTTTTCCCTTTGGAAAGGTAGTGCTGCCTTTTTGATAATAGAAGGTAAATAAAATATTTTTCTTAATTTACTTCTTACAAAAGATTCGCAATTCATGTCATAGAAATAAAATATATCAGAACTAAGAGTACCATTGTTAGTTTGGTTATAACATTTGTTTGTTGACAGTTACTAAGACATTTTTTCTGAACATCATTTTCATCCAGATCAGTTGCAATTTTTCTTAGTTTACTGAGGTTTTTCTGTGACTCTATGTTCAATGATGCTGTTAGCACCCAGTATGTCCTATGTCGTGTGACAATTACTCTTTACAACTGTGAAGATCAGAAAGTGTATAGAAACATTTCCCTTTATTAATCCCTTATGGATATTATTTCTGAAGCTGTCTATTGATGTGGCTGTTTTATTAGTTAAAAAATTGTAAGGTTACATCCCTGTAAAGAGTAGCTCTTTGGAATCATTAACTAGAAATAAAGAAATCTCTCCCTAGCCACAATTTTATTTTTGATGAATAATATTGATGAGAAGAGTAATAAAACAAAGTTTTGTTGAAGATTCAGGGTTCTATCTTTTTTTTGAGACACAAATAAATTAGCTTGATTTAATAGTGTAACGTAATTACTGTTTGAGAAGAATCTAGACTGATCACAGACTAGATTGATCAGATGGTGGCAGATGGTACAATGGTTTGGAGTTCAAAGAATTGAGTTCACAAACTGTCTTCAAAACTTATTTTATGACATTGGGTACGTTAATCAGTTTCCATGAGTGTCAATTTCCTGAACTATAAGACTGAGGGAATAATTTGAAAGTTTTAATGAGCTTTGGAGTAATGTAGATGATACTCAATTACCATAACTAGCATTAAATTCATATATTAAACTAGATGGCTGGTATGGAACCTACATGACAACACAAAATTAATCAGATTTTTTTCTTCATTGAAATTCACCCATTCCTTTAAGTAGTTCTACTCTTTCATATTTCCTGAAGTTGAAATAAATACTTTCACTGTGGTAGATGATGGAAAACACTTGTAGATCATGATACTATGTCCAAAGTAGAGTTAGTAAGTTTAAAGATGATTAATAAAGATTCTTGATGTAATTCTCAGCAAGCATTTCTGTGTTGGAAACTTGGAATTGCCAAAAAGAAATATAAAAATTGATGTATAAAAATACATTTCTTAAGTTTTTCACAAATTTTTTGTATTACAGAATTTAAGACTAAAGCAGATGACAGGGGTACATAATCCACATTCTGGGAGTTACATAATTCAGCCCAGACATCCATCTCATTCATCGCATCTTGAAGATGAGAGCAAAAATATTCAGGTAAATATGAGGAGATGAGTAACACAGGCCGAGAGAAGAGCATCTTCAAAGGATTGGAAACTAGAGAGAACGGGGGTATACAACTCAGTATCTTTTGGATACAGAATGCTAGACATAGGACCAGTGGTAGGAGGGAGGATTACAGAAGTGAGAAGCTATCAGATAATTTGTATATCATTCATGTAAAAGAAGAGGCCTGTTAGATTTTTACTCCAGAAATATCACTCTGACCTGTAGTGTAGAAAATTTAATGAAATTGAAAGTGGGGAGACCATCACAGAGGCAGTCAGTAATCCACCTATGAGATGATGGAAAACCCAAAACATGAGACAACTGGGGTGAAACTGACTAGACTCAATCACACTGAGAAAAGAAGAGGCAAGCCCCTGGTCTCTGGACTATTGTCATCCACCAGTTACTACAGCCCAGGACTCAGAAGGGAAATACTAGATGAAATTATCAGTGGTTTTAATGTTCAAATACTAATTTAGTTTTGTTACCTTAATACAGTTTTTAAACATTTTGTAATTTACAGAGAAAAGATTACTCTTTCAGTTGCAATAATTATTCAGTTTTGTTAAACAATTTTAAAATATTTTGAAATATCTAAATAAAAGTTACTCCCTTCTATAAACTTTATTTTTATATTGCCATTGTCTATTTATTTTAGCACTGAGTTAGCTTAGATTTCTTTAATCATATCTTTCCTACTATGGAATTTTTAAAGTTGGTATGTCCTCATGCAAAAGATAAGGTTTTCTAGGAACAGGATAATTATGGCTATTTTGACCACTGGAGTACATCAACTATTTGGATAACTATACATTTTATAAGGTAACTTTACAAGATTCTCCATTATATTTTTAGCCATGAAATTTCATTTGTGGCGTTTCAGATTAGAGGTAGATTCTGAGAGGTTATATATGTATGCTTATGTGTGTGTAGTGTTTTCTTAGCATTTGTTTATTTTAGTCTACAAATTAGAAAAACTTACTACTTGACCAAACTTTCAGAAAAGGTTTGCATTATTAATAACTCTGCTATGTCATTCTTATTTTTAAGCCACAGTTGGGAAACACCTGCTTTCAGAACTAGATTCCTGCAGCTCTGAATTCCATTAAAGAATGTGTTTAAAAGTTTCATAACTTTCTTTCCAGGGGATTATTAAATTATGTTTATTACCATTTCCATAATATTTATCAATTAAAAATCTATGCCTCTATAAAAAGCCATTTGAGAAATCACATAACTTTTTTATAGTATATAACAAAGAAAAGTATATTTTGTCATATTAAACTTTTGATATACAGATAAGAACTACAGACTAATTATAGAGGAACAATTTAAAACTGACCCATACAAGCAAATGTAAGACTATTAAACACTGTCCTTGAAAACAATACATGAGATCTTTTGCCTGTTTACTTATTTATTGTCTTTATTTTTCTCTTGTAAAAAAAAATAAAATTTCACTAATGCCTAAACTTACCAGATGTAGAACCTAGCTCTGTCATAATCTATATTTCTCACAATAAGGTAGGAAAATCCAATATTGGGTATAACTGGCCAAAATATTAAGTTTCCAAAGGGACCTCCTTCATTATCTAATTTTGCAGCTTTCTGGTTTTTTGTACTCAGCTCAGTCGTCTCCGATTCTTAGTGAGCACTACATCTGTGAACTTGATAAGTCTTCTTAACAATGCCAAATCTGTGGCAAATGACCCCCACATTTCAAATAATAGTCACATAAGCCGAGAATAAAAGTAATTTATCCTTTTGTCTGGAACAGGTGCTTCTGGAATGACTTTCAGTAAGTCATGCTGCAGTTTGATTCCCACAGCTGTGAACGCGTATCCCTAGCAGGTGACAGATTGCTTATCCACCACATTAACATTTGTCACTTTAAATGATGCAAATATTTTTCCAGTACCTCCATATCATTACATTTGTGTCATTTTGAATGTTCATTTTACAAATATGTCATCCCAGCTTTACCTTGAAAACTACCTAAGCCACTGTTTCTAACACAGAAACTACCAGAGCAAACTAGAGAACATTTTGTGTAATTCTAAAAGTCGGTTTCCATTCCAGTAATGTAAAAATGGCAGATGAAATTTAAATATATATATATTTAAATTTAGTAGCTTTGTACATTCACAAGGTCATATGTATTTGAGCTTTGCTTTTTGTTAGGATCTAGAAACATCAGTGATGTTTCTCATTTCACTTTGAGCCTTACTTCTCTGATGTCCCTTGCTTTCCCTAGGAGAAACAAAACAATGGTGGTCTTAATATTTAGTAGAAATGACATTTGAGGACAGATTTATTGTACATTTACAATGGATCAAGCATAAATAATTCCCTATTTATACACCATACTAACTTAACTAACTTAGTCTTCCTATTTTTAACTCACCCTAAAAATCTGACCCTAACATTCTATCTTTATGCTCTGCAGGAGACCCAGTCAGTGATATTCTTATATATACTCAGTCCTCCCTATATATGAAGAGGCTAGAAATTCTGGGGAATTAACCTCCCCAAATCACCTTCCCCGACTACAGTCCAGCTACAGCCGTCTCACCCCTCAGATGGATAACTCCCATATTTTCCCACAGTGGTCCACACATCCCTGATGAACCACTGCCCATTTGCCCACCGCAGGGAGCTGCTCACCAATACACTGAGATACTCTCTCCTCTTTCCTCCTGACATCTCCTCAACCAGGCAGGTCATTCTTGAAACAATTGACAAATAATAATTACCAGTCAAATTCTTATTTCAGGGTCAGCTTCTGGAAATAACCAAATTGACACCTTGAAACTTGTTTGCAGTTGAAAGGGGTAGTTCATTTCATATGAAATACCCATTCTGTGAGCTCTTCTTCATTAATCATCAAACTGAATGAACAGAAAATTTTGCTGAGTACACACACACACACACACACACACAAATCTGTTTAGAATCTCAGATTTCCGGCAAAACAGCCTATCCATATGTAGCCAGGTTTTTCTAACCTAAAAATACATACATTTAGGGTCTCCCTCAACCTTATTCATTCTTTTATTTCACATTTTTTAACACATCTTTTTTTGTTGTTATTATCTGACTTCCAAGCCCACTACAAAGTAGAACCTTCAAACTAGAATTCAAGAGAGAGTCTATTAATGATGAAAAACAGAAAAATTCAAAAAAAAAAAAAAAGAAAACAAAGTTTCAGAAAGCAAATTATTTTACATTTCCAACATTGGGAGCAAACCTGGGTGTACTGAAGTCAGCCCATAATTATACGGATAAATATTCATATTGTAACTCTGTAAGATGAAGAAAATCTTTAGTGATGTTCAGAACTATTTTTGTAAGAAGTTAAAAATGTTTCATATATTTTTAAATGGTTAATAACAATGTGTTGCTCCAACAACCTATTCTGAAAAGTTAGGTATTATAACTCATTTTAAAAATTCAGAAAAGCTAATAGTTTATTCCAGAGAAGTATAATCTAAAATTTTGATAGTTTGTATCTTACAAAATGAATGTTTCCTTTAGTCATGCATAAAAATGATGAGTAAAGCAAGCCACTTAATAGAGTAGACATTTACACTCCTTCAGAAAATAGGCTGTTCCAAATTCTTAAAACACTGTAATGAGAAAACATATTTGTCCTAATTTATGTAAGACATTGCTATCTTCACTAAAAGCCCAAAAGCTTACAGTAAAATAAACAGGTCTTTTAAAACTCACTAAAAAAATGAATAAAATATACACATTAAAGTCAAAGTGTTTATCTATAAACAGATTTATACAGACCATAAAAACAGAGATAATTTCCATATGAAGCATATTTGTATTTTTTTTCTCTTTTGTTAATATATATACATGCAAGATCAATCTGGCAGTGGCATTCAAAATTAACTTATGGAAGAATGCTATTCATGTGAATATTACATACACTTAGATCCAGATCTACAACTGTGCCCAGGAGGTATTAAATTAGGTTAATGTAGAGAGTTGTCCTTTTATTCTGCTGAATATCAGCATCATCAACAATAAACATATATTATTTTTCTTATGTTTTATGTCTTTTAACATAACTTAGTGCCTAAATTTTTTTTGCAAATCCTGTAGGTTTTTACGGATACATCTGGGAAATCATTTACCATAGTTTCTGAATTCTTACAATGACTTTGGACCAATACTGTTTTAATTAGCCTTATAATTTTTTACTATTTTCCTAAAATAGAAAGACCATAAAAGGGGACAATCCCTTAGGTGTTGGTTAAAAACACATTTTTGTAACAAGAAAATACAGATTATGTGTTTACACAGACAGATGATGAAGTTTGCATATTTCAGCTTCAGTTGAAATTAGGTGCATACTTGAAACACTTTTAAGTGAGTCTATACTTTTTTTATATATAAACTTTTTTATTGAGTTTTTTTTAACATTTTTTATTGATTTATAATCATTTTACAATGTTGTGTCAAATTCCAGTGTTCAGCACAATTTTTCAGTCATTCATGGACATATACACACTCATTGTCACATTTTTTTCTCTGTGAGTTATCATAACATTTTGTGTATATTTCCCTGTGCTATACAGTGTAATCTTGTTTATCTATTCTACAATTTTGAAATCCCAGTCTATCCCACCCACCCTCCACCCCCCTGGTAACCACAAGTCTGTATTCTCTGTCTGTGAGTCTATTTCTGTCCTGTATTTACACTTTGTTGTTGTTTGTTTCTTTCTTTTTGTTTTTGTTTTTTAGATTCCACATATGAGCGATCTCATATGGTATTTTTCTTTCTCTTTCTGGCTTACTTCACTTAGAATGACATTCTCCAGGAGCATCTATGTTGCTGCAAATGGCATTATATTGTCGGTTTTTATGGCTGAGTAGTATTCCATTGTATAAATATACCACCTCTTCTTTATCCAGTCACCTGTTGATGGACATTTAGGCTGTTTCCATGTTTTGGCTATTGTAAATAGTGCTGCTATGAACATTGGGGTGCAGGTGTCATCCTGAAGTAGATTTCCTTCTGGATACAAGCCCAGGAGTGGGATTCCTGGGTCATGTGGGAAGTCTATTCCTAGTCTTTTGAGGAATCTCCACACTGTTTTCCATAGTGGCTGCACCAAACTGCATTCCCACCAGCAGTGTAGGAGGGTTCCCCTTTCTCCACAGCCTCTCCAGCATTTGTCATTTGTGGATTTTTGAATGACGGCCATTCTGACTGGTGTGAGGTGATACCTTATTGTAGTTTTGATTTGCATTTCTCTGATAATTAGTGATATGGAGCATTTTTTCATGTGCTTTTTGATCATTTGTATGTCTTCCTTGGAGAATTGCTTGTTTAGGTCTTCTGCCCATTTTTGGATTGGGTTGTTTATTTTTTTCTTATTAAGTCGTATGAGCTGCTTATATATTCTGGAGATCAAGCCTTTGTCGTTATAGTCATTTTACAATGTTGTGTCAAATTGCAGTGTAGAGCACAATTTTTCAGTTATACAGAAACATACATACATTCATTGTCACATTCTCTTTCGCTGTGAGCCACCACAAGATCCTGTATATATTTCCCTGTGCTACACAGTACGACCTTGTTTATCTATTCCACATTTTGAAATCCCAGTCCCTTCCCACCCCCCGTCCCCCTGGCAACCACAAGTTTGTATTCTATGTCTATGAGTCTGTTTCTGTTTTGTATTTTTTTTGTGTTTTGGGGTTTTTTTTAGATTCCGCATATGAGTGATCTCATATGGTATTTTTCTTTCTCTTTCTGGCTTACTTCACTTAGAATGACATTCTCCAGTAACATCCATGTTTCTGCAAATGGCATTATGTTGTTGTTTTTTTATGGCTGAATAGTATTCCATTGTATAAATATACCACTTCTTCTTTATCCAGTCCCCTTTAAAATAGCACCCAAAGTAATAAAATACCTAGGAGTAAATCTAACCAAGTCTATACATTTTATCTCTAGATATATTCAGTGAAAATATGATAGCTTTCCTTGTCATGTTTATGTTTACACTAGTGTCCTGTATTCAAGCTGTTTGATTGCTTCATTACCCTTTGAGATCCAGAGTAATTTAGCTCACTGTACCAGTGGACAAGGTACTGGAATTTTACTTCTTCTTCTGTAAAACGAAGGAATTTGTTCCAGGGCCACCTTCATTTCTTCTAGTGCTGTGATTCTGAGTCCCTGTGCCCAGATCTCAGTAAGTCTCTTTGGATCTGAACACTCTTACACTTTGTGCCTTCACCTGCCACTTGTACTCTTTTCTTCCTCATCCCTACCCTTTAAAATTAGTGGTCCCTTTCATTACAGAGTTCCTCTTAATCCATTAAAAAAAGACCAAAAATTATATCTTGGTATGTACATATCTTAAATCCATACCTATAAACTTCAAGGAGCAGAAACTGTCTAATCCTAACTTGATATTCTCCAGTGTTCAGAGAGGATCAGCATTCTCTACTGTTTTTAGCACAACGCTTTGCAGAGACAGGCAAACAATGCATACAATGAATATGTATGCATTAATGGGTTCAGTTGCTTAGTTGGTAATTATGTTACAGATAATAAGTTGCTTCCTTTTAAACTCTTCAAAATCAAAACAAATATATTAACTGTGCAAATCTGAAAATTATTTGTTTTAAAGCATTCCAAATAGTTTTAGGCAGTTTTTATTTCTTTCATTGAAAATTGCTAGAAATAAACTGAGAATTAGGCCTGTAATGTAGCTGTAAACTGTTTTCTCTGATTTTTCATATAGAAATTATGCATAGATACATAGCAGTACTGCTTTTGAGCCAATTCAAAGGCTTTAAAAACTGAGTTTTGTAGACCTTATTTTTTTACAGCAGTTTTAAATTTTTTTTTCAAAATCAATAGAAGCAAAATAAGATAATACCCATAATAAGAAATACGTTTCATGAAGTTTCTGGTCCTTCAGATACAAAAAGTGAAAAATAAAATTATCTTTGTATCATGCAGGAATATTTTCTCTTTCAGCAGCTTGTAAGTAATTTAGGCAATATATGCTCTACTAGTAGTATGGTGGAGCTAGTTCCCTGGGATAATGTACAATTTTAAAATTTATTTATGCATCAATCATTTTTAACAATGATTTGGATTTCAGAGAACAGAAAGCAGAGAAGCGACTGTTTATCACCAATAATGCAATATTTTAATTAAAGAAGAAATAATAAGAAAAAATAAAATCTATGTTATTTTCCAGTCTAGTAATTCTCAGATTTGTGTACATGCAAGAATCCCAGGAGTCAATGTGACAAATTCCTCGGAACTATTCTGTGTCTACACGTTGGAAATCTCTGTATGTAAGGATCTGGGAATACGCATCTTGAGAAAGACTTAAGGCAGTTATAAGCCAGTGAAGATTCAGATCAACTTCAAACTTACTCTTGAAACTCACTCAGGGTGAGGCAGTCACAGTTCTGGGCACAAAATCAACACACAATAAACACTTGATGGCTTGTGGTCTAAATATTATACACCTACAAATCATGTAGAAATTCTAAAACTATAATTTTGTTCACATCAGTTAAACAAATATAATCTAATTTTATATAGTTATTAAAAAGTGATGATACTTGTTCTTATGTAAATATTATTTGATGCATTTCAGTTTAATAACATAAGTGGTATATACACTGATTTCCAGTGAAAATTGTTATTTTAATTAAAAGAATGAGAATGCTTTTTACTTACTTTTTGTCTATCCATTATCACATCCATTATTCTCAGAGTTGACTCATATATAATTTGTATACAATTGAATGACTCTATTCAGTTATCATTATCATTAGCTATTTAATTAACATTTTTCCTACATAGTCACATAATATAGGATCCAACAATTATGAATCATTGTGAGCAACATTTCATCAAAGTGACATTGCTGGCCAAAATAATAAATATTTGGACAAAATTTAAAGAACTTTGTTAGTGCTAATACATTGCTGATTAATTCTGAGTCTTACTTCCTATCGGTCCACATTTTTCTGATCATGAGTAATTACATATAATTATATATGGAGAGAAAAAGCTATTTTAATGTTTATTTTATGCTTTCTTGAAATATATGCACAATCTCAAATTCATTACATTGCTTTTTTTAAATTTCTGCTTTCCATTATGCAAAATACTTATGTCATAATAAATGACAAAAAGTCCATATGTATGTCATTCTCTCTCTTTTTTTGTCTTCAAAGTAAATAATTTGTGACCTTGGATACATCTCCTCATTCCTTGGACTGAAAAATTCTTACATCTAAACAAGGACATAATTGCTTTGAGCTAGTTATCTTCAAACTCATCCCAAATACCATTTTGTAAATCAGTGCCAGGTTGTCAAAACTATGAAACATCTATCAACTTAGTTCTTTGTTTATTCATTCACTCAGCCAGCAGCAACTAGATGCCAGGTTCTACATTTAAAGAGTGGATGGCACAAGAGCTAAACTGAATAGCAAAGAATGTATAAAGATCTTAATTGTTTTACATGCATACACCAATAATCAGGTAAAAATAATAATAATAATAATGCCATCACTCTGCTCCAGAACTAAACAAACTTCTGAATTCAAAGTTTTTCATAATTTCTTCAGAAATGTAAAACCCATTCATACATTCATTCAACATATGCACGTAAAGTTTTTATTTTATACCAGGTCCTACAGATGGCTCTAGAGATACACAAATAAGACAGTGACCTTATACGAGAGCTCAAGCCTAATGAAGACGACATATTTGTAAACATTTAATCAAAATACATTTTAACACTCAATAGTGATAAATACAGCTCTGGCACTCTAATAAAGTAATATTTTAATATGATGGTAGTTAAACTATTTATGGAATATTTCTGCCATTTGTTATGGATACAAAGTGACACAAAACCAGAATCCCAAGAGTTTAATCCTCTAGTTGGTAACACATGTGCACGCACACACACACACAGACACACACACACACTCACATACAAGTGATATTTCAAAATAAATAACAGTGAAGGGGGTGAAAGGATAGGAAACTAAATTTTTTGACTTAGTCAATTTGCACAAGGCATGAATTAGTTCATGTAAATCATACTTAATCATAATATAATAAATATGGCAATATTTGTAAATATTTTAAGATGAGAAAAATGAGATTTAGAAAAGTCAAGTAACTTCTGAAGTAACTAGCACAGTCAGTTCAAACACAGATGTGCCTGGTCGATGGTCAAAGAAGTACTCTCCATCATTTTGCACTAATTAATTAATGTGGGTTAGAATAAATAGAGAAAGAAAGATAACATGTGAGGTAATAAAAGTTCCTGTAGGATTTCATGGCATTTCTCACATAGGATTTGAAGTTGTAGTAGACATGAAAGTGATAAGATGTCAGTTAAAGTTTGCAAGATGAATGTTATTTGAAATATCAACCAATGTGACAGATATATAATATAATGCAGTTATGGTATTCTTTGAGGATTGAGCAAAATTAATGAAACTATTTATCTGTGAGAGAAAACTTAATCCAAGGAAGAATGACCAATTGGAAAATAATGAAGAGATCAGTTGTCTAAAACATTGAATTTTAAACTTTTTTTACCTAAGATGCACGGATCAAGTGTTAAAATGTAAATTCCTCAGACTTTCTAAAGTCTTATTTATTAGCATCTCTGAGAGTGAGATCCTGGAATCACTATTTTAATATATACCATAAATGCTTTTGATGCAGGTGGTTTGAAGCCATACTTTGTGAAACATTAACTTGAAAGAGAATGATAATAACATACACATAGTAAGAGATGATAGATAAATGGATGAGATAGATGAGATATGGAAGGAAGGAAGGGAGAGAAAAAGAAAGGAAGAAAGAAAGATGATAGATGAAGTCATTGATTCTTGACACAAATTTTAGGGAATAGGGAGCCTTAATTTGTTTTTTTATAATGGGATTTGCAAGGTAATGTGTTGTAAATGCTAATGAAGATAATCCCATAAACCTCTATATGAAGTTAATAAGTACTAACTAAAAAAGACATAAAGCTTTCTATTGCTTTCCAAAGACATATGAAATCTATAATAAAAATAATAGCTATCTTTTAATTAGCCCTTAATATGTGTCAAACACTGTTCAGAGTGCTTCATAAGTAAATTATTCAGTATCACTGTGATTCAGTGAATTAATGTTATTACTATTGCTGTTTTACAGAATAAGCAATGAGAACAAAAAGCTGGGTGGCTTGACCCAAAACCATCAGAAAGTAACATAGCTGGATACAGAGCCCACAATCTTATTTAACATGATGTACTGATATGGTGATTTCAACTTATTTTTATTATAAATATTCAGTTAATCTGTAGTGAAATTTTTCAGTTATTTATTTTTCATTCAGTGAATACTTTCCAAATATTTATAGCATTTCCCTTAATGCTAGAAAAGTTTTATAGATTATTTTTGAGTGTAAAATGTCACTACAGAAATCATTTCAGATCTATGTGACATATACCTTAGCCATTTACTTTACTTCCATCCATCTTTGTCTTCAATGTATAGAAATATGTCCACAAATAATGGAAAAATAAATGTAAATTCAGTTAAATGATTGGAAAAACCCATATCCAGTGTCAACTTGTCAAGTGAATTAAAAGAACTGAATAAGTAATGACAGAGCACATATAATTCTGCTGATGGTGTGGATTTGCAGATACATATGTGACATTTGTCCCACAAAGAAAGACAGACAAGTGAACTGTTTTAAGAATGTTAAGTATATCTCTGTGGAATTTATGAAAAACTTTTCTAAAATAGGTTACTTGGATTAGTATATTTACACCTTTGCACAGCACACATCTGAAAAGGATCAATTCAACATAGAAATGACAAGTCCTTAACTACTCATACTAAATCTTCTCTTCTGAAAGACAATAGCAAAAACAAAACCCCAAATGCATACTTTATCTCAACAAATAAAAATATAAATAAAACACAAATATGCAGAATAAATAAAAAGCATAAGGTAGAAATAATTTCTCAAATGATTTTTAAAACTTTAAGATGTATATGCATTGTAGTGTTTAAGACGAACAATCAAAAGTTGAAGGTTTGCTTTTTGTATTAAATTAGTAAAAATTTTTTAAATTATTGGTCAAGTATAATTACACATTTGAGACATAATATATTTAATAATGTGTTTGCTGTTGAAATTGTACTGTTTGGAAAGATCTCAAATATACTACTTACTAGATGAGTGACTCTAAGCATAACCTCTTTTTATTTCAGCTTGTATTATATAGGACTATAGAAAACAGATTGTTAGAAAGTACCTTATATAGTTGTTCTTATCAGCAAATGTGATAATTCTGGGTCATGGAAAGTTCTCCATAATTATCTAGTTTCATCATCATCTCTGGAAAAATAATAAAACAAAATTTCAAAACTTAAAAAAAAAGAGAAATGTAATTCTTCATCTTAATATTTAAATTAATATAAGAAGAACACCATTTATAACATGAATATTTTAAAATTCTAAAGCTTCAAAGAATATAACTTCTAGAAAAAAAACATAAGCAAAGCTCTTTATGATCTTGGAATGGCCAACAATTCTCAAATAGAAAATTTCTCAAATAGAAAACAAAAGCACAGAATATAAAAGGAAATTCTGATGAACTGAACTTCATCAAAATTTTAAATTTTGCTCTTCATAGGTCACAAATTTAATGTAGAAAAGCAAGTCACAAACTGGGAGAAATGTTCATTACATGCACATCTGACAAAGGACTTGCGTTGAGAACTCTTATAAATCAATAATAAAAAGACAAATCAAATCAGTATGAGAAATAGACAAAAGAATTAACAGACAATTCACAAAAGAACATCAAGAATGGTAAACAAGCACATCAAATATGCTTAACATCATAATTAACATTAATATCATTTTATTTTAAAAATGCAAATTAAAAGCATAAAACACCCCTACAAATCCATTATTTTGGCAACAATTAAAAAAAAAACAGACAATCACAAAATGTTATTGAACATGTGGAGGAAATTAAATTCTCATATACTGCTGGTGAAAAAGTAAAATGATACAATCAATGTGGAAAATTGGAATTTTTTATTTTGAAAAATGAAACTTAAATCTATCATATGATCTAACAGAAACAGCTGCATTAGCAAGACCCAGTGAAAAAAGTATAAAATATAAATAAATACATAAATAAATTTATACTGTGAGAGTAGCTCAAATAATGCTGTATTTTCTCTCTTGTACTCTGTTTTGTCCTAGAAACACACAATTTTATCAACTTAAGAAACAGTCACTCTTTGCTAAGAATCTAGAAATTAGCCATTTCTATAATTTAATCATTAGGTCCCATGCTTTGCTCAGGGTGTGATTTTGTAGGTCTATTGCCAGGAGCATTAAAGTTTTTATTCCATTTTACTTACATCTTTATAGCAAAACCTAAAGGAGCTCTTTAGCTCAGGACTGTGTAGGCAACAAAATATTTGAGAAGTACTAAATCTGAAACTCAGAATAAAATAAATATACAATTTTTACAGACTTTTAGCTTAGTTATAAATGTCTGAGACACATAGTTTATTTCTTAATAAGAAGGAATTTGTAAAGTTCTTTAACAAGTGAATATACCCGTGCTTTGATTATATTATTGGCTTTATTCATTCACACTACTTCTTTATAATCCCATGATTGTTTTTGGGACATTAGGGGGGGGGAAAAAACAAGCAAGCGAGCAGACCACATACAGCCCTCTTTCTTCTATCAGAGCTGATACTCTAACTGCTGAGCACACAGTCTCTCTGCATCCAGTCAATGTCAGGTTTCATCAGAAATAATCACTGATGGCAAGGAAGGGAAATAGCTTGGTGGTAGAGCACATGCTTAGCATGCATGGGTCCTGGGTTCAATCCCCAGTACTGCCATAAAAAATTAAAATAAAAAATAAATTATTTAAAATAAATAATCACTGGCTATATTTCTAGAGGTTTAATTCCTACTCCTACTTGATATTGCATAGTTTTCCAATGTTTCTAAACATGAAATGAGCTCTGCAAAAATATCAACTGTAGCTCTCTGTCTCTGGGTTCATTCTCACTTAGAAATGCTTAACTGCCCTAGGAAGAGACCTAGGACATACATGCTGCTTGCACAGAGTTTTGGCCCAACCTAACTTTCATCAGGAAAAAAGAATCATCCCAACTTCACATTACATCCGCAAAATTCTCTTCCACCGAGCAGAGTTTTCTAACTTTATGCTGCTATATGGTATAAGCAGCTGGAAGATTAATCAGTAAAAATAATCATAATAATAATAATAATTGTAGGAAAAATTACAGTTTCTAATGTCTTGAATTCTAGCTTGTATGCTTTAGAATTTTAAATGTCTATAAATCAAGCAAATGGAGATATTGAGAAGGTAGACATCTTATGAGCTCAGTGGAGAGTTCTGGTATGGAATAACAACTAGAAAGTCATAAAAAATGTAAAAAAAGTAAGTAAGTAAACAGAAACCTCAGTAAAAGAGAGTTGAGAGACCAGAAGGGGAAGCTCTCACACCCTATGATGACAGCAAAGCCCAACAGGAAAAAGACTCCTCTTCTAAGTTGACAAGGACTCAATCAATGAAAAGCCATGGGCTCTTTATTTACTCTAGCCCTCCTAACATCATTTTCCTCTCTATAAAAGCATTCTCCTTCCCTTGCCATGCAAAAACTTGCACATGTCTCACCATGATTGCAGACCTTGAGTTGCAGTTCTCTGCTGGTCTGGACCCATCTTTACTGGAGAAACATCTGGCAGTCTGTTTGTTTCAGGTCAACATTCTGGTGGCCCATAGGGGGACCAGGAAAGACCTCCCCAGAGTCTCCAGGGCTGGTGAGCAAATGTGTGGTAGCCACCATTCAGCCCATTGTCCCTCACTCCTTCTCATGCCAACCCTGGGTTTTAAGGTCCATCTTTCTCCTAGACTCCAACTTACACCCTCTTTGTGTTTGAAGCTCTCCAGGCTTTATTCATGATCTATTTTAAGGTTTTTCTTCCCTGGTTAAGATCTTGTCCTGTATTCAAGTATTCATTTGGCATTTTGGTCTGATTTTGAGATAAGACTGTTTCAACTGAAACTGGCTGAGAATCCATCTGCCTATTCCTTCTGGAGCAGGGGTTATTTAACTAAAACGGTGCTGTTTTTCAGCCTTCAGACCATTTCTTTGGAATAGGGGCTCTTCTATGGGAACTGGTTGAGAAGGCTTTGGCTCCTCCAGGACCAGCCATTCTCTTAGAACAGGCTGGTATTAAGCCTGCAGGTTGTTTGAACTATTTGAATTGCAAGCTGTTTGAATTGAGCTGTTTGAAATTGTTTTTAGTCTGGAGAAAAATCTCTGAGGAATGAGATCCCAGTTATCTAAGTATTTTGAGGGTGACACCCACAACCACACACACACACACACACACACACACACAGGGACTCCAGTGAATTTTACATGTAAAAATCATGGTCCTTCCTCGTGAGCACTTCTATCTAAATAGACAGACCAGACCAAAGACAATTTGGCATATCAAAGGTGATTATTGAGAACTTTTGATATCCCCAAACTTAACTTCCTTAAAACCAAATTGGACTGTAATAGCTAAAAATTTCCAGAAGTGAGTGGAATGTTTATATCGATTGGTATTTTGAGGCTTCCCAAAGTAAATCAGGAGTCTAAAATTGCCTCTCTGCAAAATAAGATTTGAAGATTCACTGAGGCAAACAAAGGTTTAAAAAGAGATAAAATAGCTCCCACAGCCTCGGGCTCTTCTTTGACTTCTTTGCCTCAGGCTCCTCCTCCAGTGCTATCTTTATGTTGTCTCTCTCCCCCAGCATCTCCTGGCCAGACTCTGCCTCTGGAGCTATCTTCCTCTTTTCTTCTATGCTACCTATGCTTCCACTATGCCCTCAATTCTCCACACTAATTCTCTCACCAAACTTCCCATTTTCTCTGAATCCACCCTACCTCTTTCTCCTTTGAACTGGCCAGAGCCTGTCCCTTTAAAATTAAGCCTTCTGAGATTCCAAGGCTAAATACTTAATTTCTTATACTCCCTGGATTAAAGCAGAACTATAAGCCATAGTCAAGGTCTTTCCCTTGTAACAAAAGATCCTCACAGATTTGCTGAGAAATTTAACATAATCATTCAGATTTATCGACCTGGTTTCTCTGACTTTTATCAACTAGTTCATATGGTTGTCAGTGAAGGCCAGGCCCAGCATTGGATGAAAAACACTAATTGGGAAAATCTAGAAAGGTCTCCAAAAATAAAACCCAGAGACCAGCTGACTAACGTATTATATGAAAAGGTTGGGGAAATGCTAGGCAACTTTATTGAGCAATTCCTGGGGTTCTTTGGAAAATAGGTATCAGCTTATTGACTGGAGGAAAAAATATAATGAATCTATTCATGACTATCACAATAGACTTCAGATTTTTTTAAGGAAAATTCTGATCTTTCTTCAGATGTTGATTTCATCTTAGTACCTCTTAACGCTGTTTATTAATGAGTTGAACTGGGACTTTTCCCTTCTAATAAAAGGATCAGGATATAATGGGAAACTATGTCCACTCTAGATTTAATTAGTCTGGCAAACCAGTTCTCTCACACTGTAGATGAATCATCTCAAAGGAAGAAAGCCACAAATTTTAATCTTCAACTCCTGGAAATGAAGGCTCCTAAGCAAAACCAAAACCCTCCCAGTTTCTGCTATTATTGCAAAGAGTCAGGACATTGGGAAAAAAGATTACTACAATTTTAAGTGCTTGAGGTACCTTCAGTCCTCTAACCAGCTTTTCCAGTGTCCTCCTTATTCCCAGCCTCACAGCTCCAAGTAAAGATGGGAGCCCTTCTCAGTCCTCTCTCTTTATCAGCTTGGAGACTCCAGATTTGGGGTGAGTTTCCTCCAGTCCTAATCGACACTGGAGCCACATTCTCAGTGCTTAACCCTACCAAAACAGCCCCTGCCTTGGAGTACCAGTACACTTCAAATAGTGGGGATCTAGTATGAACCTCAAGAAGTTTCTGTCTCTAAACCCATTCCTTTCTGTTTAGGCTTGTTAAAAGGTACACATCCTTTTCTCCTTTGTTCTTCTGCCCGTATCCATTTATTAGACTGAGACCTCTTAAAGAAGCAAAAAGTGTCATGCTGGAATGTCTTCCTCTCAAAAACAGGAAATAATTCTAGAATTTGACAGTAGTCAATAAAGTAGCCAACCAGGCGAATTAAATAACCCTTTGATAACTTTTATTTGTTGTGTCTCTGAAGGTACGAGAGATGATTCTGGAAACACTGATCATTTGTCCCTACTGAATCAGTTATGTCTATGATTTTGATAACATATGGACTTTAGATTAAAAAAAAGTACCTGAGGGTCCTCCCTCTTACCCCTCCTTGTTACTTGTATGTGACCTCAATATGTTTCCAATCTGTGTTCTTTCTTCCAACATGAGGCTTTGCACCAGGAAAGCTCCCTCCTGGCCTTGAGGGACGAAAAGCCACTGAAACCAGTAAACCTGGCTCTTGATCAGTGATGCTTTCACAGATTAAATGGGAGAAATGTAAAAATTAATAAGCAGAACCCTCAATTAAGCAGAATTTGGAACCCAGAAGGGGGAGCTCTCATGTCCTACAAAGAGCACGGAGCGCAACAGGAAGAAGAAAGCCTCCTCTTCTTTCCTGGCAAGGTCTCTGCCAATGAAAAGCCATGGGCTTACTCTTTGTTTACTACAGTCCTCCTAACTTCTTTTTCTCCTTTCTAAAAGCATTCTTCTTCCTTTGCCCTGAGTGGACTTGCACACGGCTCACCATGGTTGCAGACACTGAATTGCAATTCTCTGCTGATCTGGAATAAATTCATCTTTGCTGAAGAAATAACTGGTAGTCTGTTTTAGGTCAGCAAAAATCACACATAAATCACAGAAATAGATGAAATCACTTAGGGAGAAATTCTGATAGAGCGAAGAAGGAAAATGGTTTTAGTAAGAAAACAACATTTATGAGATTAGTTAAGAAGAGGAGCTTACAAAGAACAGCCACATCTAAAGAGGAAAACTAGAAATGTTTGGGTCACATGAACGGAGAGGAAGTTTTGCACAAGGAAGGTATTGTCTATCGGGGATGCTGTTGACTGGATAAACAAAAGGAGAATGGCAGAGGGGCCATTGAGATTTTCAACATGGAATAAATTATGTCCTTTCAAGCAAGGGGAATGTTGGATCAGAAAACAGGCTAGACTGGGTTGAGAGAGAGAGAAGGAGCAAAAAACAGTGTAAAAAAAAAAAGTAGTGAAAAAACCCTGAATAAGTTCTGTCATATAAAGAACAGAGAAAAAGGTCAAAACTAGAATATAGAAGTGGTTTGATGTTCTTTTTATTTCTATTTTAAATTGGGAAATACTAGAGCATAATAGATTTGATTTATAGGATTGATGATACAGGAGAGAGGGCAACCTAATGAAAAATATTCTAAAAATGGTAAAAAAAAAAAAAAAAAAAAAAGATGTTCACAAGACCACAAGTGGTGGGCTTAATGCACCTTTAATTCAAAGTAAAAGAAAAGATCCTTAAAATGACAGGAGTAAGTAAGTATTACATTGTATTATTTTTTTATAGTTGCTTGAAGAGGCGATTGTTTCCCCTGACAGAAATATGTGTAAATATGGTGAATTTATCTTTCAGAGAAAATGTACAGGACATCTGTGGACTTCAGTAAATTGGAAAACTTTGGGGTGCAACATTATACTCAACAATGTAGTTTGGGGCAATGTATTATCTTACATTACATGAATTTACTATCTTACTTTGTAAGAAATCTGAAAGCCAGTGGTTACAATTGGTTGATATAGAGCTACATACACTGATGATCTCAAAAATCTCCCCGTCTTTGTATCTTTCCATTGCCATTGCTCATACATTTTCTCTAAACACATGGTCACAAGGTAGATGCAAACACTGCAGGCATTACTTTCTCAAATTCCTTTGTCAAAGATGAGATGAGCAATTTATCCTTAATATATTTCTCTGGCATTGGAAGGAAAACTTTCTCCTAAATTATTTCATTAGATATTATAGTAGATTCTATTGATTAGAATTTAATGACACAGAAAATAAAACAGAATTTAGTGACATCCTTACATTAGAGCAGGCATAGGCCAAATGGCAGGAATTGGGCAGAAAGAAGAGACACGGACCAAATGCAGGAAACCATACATCACATAAGCACTAGGGATCCCTGGGCAGAGAAAGAAAAGCAAGAATCTCTGGGCTGATAAGTGGTCACATCTTTGGGGGTGACAAGTGGCCCTGAGGCCAACAAAGGAAAGTGGGAAAAGACAGGAATCTCCAATGTCCGAATATAAGCTTTTGCTCACTGTGCCCTCCTTACAATAAAATTAGCCTTGCAGTTTAGAAGTACCCATCATGCACTGATGCCATGACACTTCCCATCCAGACTAAATAAGGACAAAAATCCCTCCTCCTTTTGAGAAGGTGGAGTTGGGATGAAAATCAGGGAATATGACCCCAGACCCTTCCCTCCCTAATGAATATTCCGCCCATTTATTTTTATGCCCTATGTAACAAACTTGCCAAAGAAACTCAGGGCAGCGCTCTCACCTGAGCCTGTCTGCTCTCGCTTTGACGGCATACTATCCATCCCTTAATAAATCCTCACTTTACTTTCTTAGCCTCCACATCTTGTCTATGAATTTTTTCTGGGATAGGACAAGAACTTGGAACACCAGTTACATCTGCCGGCAAGGCTATGCTTAAACTAATCATGGGGAAAGGGCATAAGGTTATGTACTATGATTGAACTGGAAAAGTTGTTATTTATTTGGGACCCAACTTCCCAGAGCATTGTGAGATCTCATTTTTAAAACAAAGGTACTATGAATAAATCAGAAGAGAAGGATGGCTCTTAGACAGCTAATAAAGAGTTCTACAGTAAGTGAAATGGAGAATATAGGAAAAATGCAAAACCACATTTGGTCAGGAATGCTTAGCGTGACTGTTAAGCAATTTTGCATGCATATTTGCAAGCAAAAATTGAAAATAAATCTAGGTTAGAGTCACTTTTCAAATTATCTAAATTTGTAATTGTAAGAGTTTTACAACATATTTATGCTTATGGACTTACAGCATCACAGTTTTAAACTTTCAAATATTCTAGAAGACCTAGAAATTTATTTCAGCCCGATTCTCGGGACAGGCCTAACAAAAGTCACTCCTCAGTCAAGAAATAATGGGCATGATCTCAAAGACCTCGCTTTTTCCATACCTCTCTGTTTAACATTCAATATCATATTTTGTGATATGGAAATGAATTTGTCTCTTAATTATTGAGAACTTATGGAAGTTTTGTAAATTGAAAAATGCAGAAATTCTTATGATACATCTCAATGAAGAGACTAAAAAACATTCCAGACTTCCTGTGTTTTGTTCTTGGTCCTATACATTTATAATATAAAAGAATCAGTTGTACGTGAATGAAATAGTTTTGACTTTGATGTTTTATACTTTCCTAGCACAGTTGATACAGTTCATTTTCATTTGTACAAATAAATTAATATTGTGTGGGAAATGATTAAACATTCCTTTGGCTTACTAAAAGAGTGATAAGGGTCAGCTGTACCACTAGTGAGACTTTTTAGAATATCAGAATAAACACATAGATTTATTTTTGAGATGCCAAAATTTATGAAAATCATGATTTCATAATAAACCAAAATTATAATAAAGGTATATGCTTTGGTATAGAATTGATAGAAAGACATCAATATTTTGAGGCTATAACCTTCAGAATTCAGTTATTCCTATTTATTTATGATATAATTAACAGACACCAATTCCCTACCTGACCAGAAACTAGAAGCACTGAGAGGAAGCTCAGTGGGAGCTAAATTTAGGTTGTGAAAAAGTTTACAAATCTTGCTTACCTTGAGGTGCAAAGGACATAAATTTAAGGACTGACAACATAAGGTGGTCACAATGGCCACTTTTATAATGGAGATCACTGAATATTTCCTGGCACTCTAAGAGACAATGTACTTTAATGTAGATTATATTGATTTACCCTAAGATAACTGTTTCCTCTTACCTTGCAATAACTTGGAGCAAATCAATGCAATCTGCATTTCAATACTTTGTTTTACCCACTTCTTAATAGAGATGGCTTGAAAATTTTGATTAGAGGACAGTGTGCCCACACCTGCTAATAACTGAGCTACATCCAGGTAGGAAACTGGAAAGCAAATAAATCACTTTATTTTTAAATCTACCAAAGCAATTAATGCTTCTATATTCTAGAAACTTTACTGACAATGATGTGACCTTGCTAACTTTGTCGTAATGTCTAAAAGGCCCTGCTTAAAAGCATTCATCTCTCACTATTAAGGCTTTATATTACATGATGACGTTAAAATAAAGCAATGAAAAGTACTGCCGCTAAACGTAGAACAAATTCACCACGCCTCTCTCTGTGTTTTTAAATTGATCACAATTTTCCTATGACTACAGACATTATTTGAAAGTTACTGGTAAAAGTGTTTCTTAATCCGCTCTTTTGTGTATGTTTTGGACCACTCCCCTCCCACAACTGCCTTATATTCTTTTTCACAAAGATACACAGTTTGAAGGCAATGACCAGGGATGTTGATGCTTCTGCTGCCATTTTGCTACACTGGTCAAGGCTTAATGCACCACAAATTTGAAAAATAAGTCAAAGAGAGCAAAGAGGGCAACACTAATCCACCAGGAAAACATCTGTAAGAATCAATATAAAGAGCTTATATTTGTAAGTCAACACAAGGGGAGTTGTTAATAGCACATTTTTGTTATGTTCCTATTACATTTGAATACAAAAAAAGTCATATGAGAAAGACTATGAAGCTGAGATTTTATTAATTATTTGATGTAATTCAGTTAGGAATTATATAAATGGATGATTTATACAGAGAGAGAAGAGATTGTCTGTCCTCCAGTACCAGTGAGAGTTAAAATAACTTGTTTCTATGATAAAAATAATTAAAGATACTTAATAAACCTTTATGATAATTTTGGATTAATGCAATATGAAAGCATAAAAATTAACTACATCTGCTGCAAACTGTCATTCGCTTTTCTGATTTTTCATCTTGTGACTATTCAGCACAACCACTAGCTCTTTTTCTCAAATCCATATACATATTTATCTTCTTCAGTTTCATCTTACATTTATTGTACACATTATATTATTTTAAATTTTACTTATGCAATCATTTCTTTCCAGGGAGATTCTAAGCTCACACACACTCACATACACATACACACACACACTCTCTCTCTATCATATATCACTGAGTTTGTTTCACAGCAGGATTTATAATTAGCTACAGTTTGATAAAAATCTAATAAAGTACAATTTTAATATTTTTATTCTCCTGATCAGTAAGTCCAAATCATAGGGATATTTGTAAGAAGATTTTAAAGTCTGTATTTATGAACTTCAAAAATTGACATTTAACAGAGCATTTGCAATCGACATTCATAAAAACGTTCATTAGGCCATTTAAAAGTACATTTATAAGACCACTCACAGTTAAAAATCATTTTTAAGACCAAAGACATGTTTTTTATCAGGAGATATTTAAAATTTAATACATGCAGTTAGTCACATATATGTGACTAATCACAAGGTGTGGTAAATAATCAAAAAGGATTTTCCTGCATATTCATGTTTGATTTTAGCTTTGCATAAAGAATGCAGTAATATCTTCACTTTTAGAACAATTTCTTATGGATTCAGTCAAAATGAAATGTGCAAGTATATACTCTGAGGCAGTTTGGATTTACTTGTTGTAGGTAGGGTAGTTAAAAATATATCTACTGATTTTAACTGAAAACTCATGCACTATTTATCTCCTAATTTGATTACTATGACTTAAAATATTCTTAAACTTTGATATTTGAAAAACTTGATCTATGAGTGATTGAACTGTAAGGATTCAACACACAAGAAACTGTCTCACAAGAGAGGAATTTATAATCAAATGTTAAGCTGTCAGTTTACAGAGGAAATTTATATTCATCTTTGTGAGAAAAAAAGGCATCTCAGAACGTTTGGAAGAGAAATTATATATTGTTTGATAATGATTTCATCTCCCAAATATTCAGTCATCATAACAATAGAAAACCTTTGGACATATCCATCTTAAGGAAAACACATAGATCCTTGAGCTTGCTTCTATTGTTTAAAATAATACTAACTATAAGTTAATAGAAAAAAGGAATTAGTAGGAAATAGATGGAACTCCCATTATTTTACAATAAGATGATCACCACTGTGAAAAACTTAAAGTCAACAAGCTACTCAAGTGGTTGAGAGAATATGATAATATTTGGTCAAAAATAACATGAATTTTTCCCTACCAGCAATTAGCAGTCAGAAAATGCAGTAAGACCTGCCAGAGTATGGTAAATAGGGCACAAAATATAAATTGCATATAACTCAATATTGTCTTATTACCAGTTAATAAGGTAATAAGACTAATAAGGACCAATCTGAGCAGAAAGAAGTCAGCTGCCTGGTCTAAATGGCTTGACATCATCAATGGAAAGTTGTCAGCTCTGGCTTCAAGTTTGATAAGGATGACTCTTGGTGCTGTGATGGTCAGCCTTCCAACAAAGAACAACAGCAGTTGGAGAAATATTCACCTGAAAGTTATCTATATTTTGACCCAAATCCAGGAAAATTGGGAGGAAGAATAATGATGATTCAGGGACACACTGTCTAATTCCCTAGAGCTTAACATTTCTCTAGGGGCAGTCCCATCTCTTCTTATTCCCTACTTTCTTGTAAAAAATGATACATATGATTATTTTTATCTTACTCCTGTTTGTAAATGGAGTTTAACAGAAGTAAAATGAAAGCCAATCACTTAATGTCTTAGATTGGAATTTGGTGCATTACCACAGAGTTTTACTGTATTACAGAAGATAATATTCATATATAACTCAAAATAGCAATGAAAGCACTAACATCTTAGGAAATAATTGAACAAAGAATGTGCAATATCTTATTCGCAAGTGATATGACCAATAAGAGGTTAACATTCAAAATATATAAAGAGCTCCTACAACTCAATATCAAAAAACCAACAACCAATTAAAAAATGGGCAGAAGACCTGCATAGACATTTTTACAAAGAAGATACACAGGTGGCCAACAAGCACATGAAAAGATGGTCAACATCACTAATCATCAGGGAAATGCAAATCAAAATCACAACAAAACAGAAACAGACTTACAGATACAGAGAACAAGGTAATGGTTACCAGTAGGGACAGAAAAGAAGGGAAGAACAAGATAAGGGTAGGGGATTAAGAGATACGAACTACTATGTATAAAATAGATAAGCAACAAGAATATATTGCACAGCACAGGGAAACATAGCCATTATTTGGTAATAACTTTAAATGGAATATAACCTGTAAAAATACTGAATCATTATGTTCTACACCTGAAGCTAATATAATATTGTAAATCAACTATACTTTAATTAAAAAATAACTGTCTAAGGGCAGTTTCTTATTGAGGGTAATTTTGACCATCCAACTTTTAAGCAAGACTTTAAAAGCATGCTGAACACTCCGTACAAAACTGCCAGCTTATTTATCAGCACATATTTCCTGTGTACACATAAGATAACATATCCTGAAGATATACTACTTTTTCAAATATATTTATTTTTCCTCCATAACCCAGAAAGAGTGTAGAATAACTGCCCTGATGTACTTCACGAAATAAGGATTGTTTAGCATCAAGTGAAATCATGTATAAAAAAATCTTTCCAATTAGATCCATTAATTGTAGACTCCTGATATCCTTTCATACTTAATATTGGTTTAAATTGCTAATCAAGAAAATTGGCAGTACATTTCCCAATTTGAGTTCAAACTTTGCTCATGAATTTCATAAAGCATTTTCCCTTTTCTTTCTTGTTGACTATACATGAATATTGTATATTCATGAAAATTTAATAAATTTAACTTTTAAAATGTTCTTTATGTGTCTTTCATGAAAGGTATGTTTTTATTAATTTTACGGATGGAAGAGCTGTTATATCCATCTTATAAAGCTATATGTGAAATTCAACTATCCTATGAATAAATTTAAATCATGAAGAATACAGTTTAAAAAGCCACAAAGAAGCACATACTAGTGACAATCATTGATCAATTCCTGAACTTTATTCTGTGTAATTGCATTACTAACAAAACCTAATGAATTTGAAGTTTTTATATTTTTATTTACAAAAAGAATGTTTAATATCATCAGGGAAATTTTTATAATTATTAACTATGTAAATATATAGCATATTACTCTATTAAAAATGATCTGAATACATAAAGAGATTTAACATATTAATAGATTAAATGGCTGATATGCGCCCCTCACATTAAACTAGTAATTAAATGCAACCGCAATAAAATTTTTATTTTTAAAAATTACAGGATACAAATCAATAGTTCAGAATAGAAAAATACTAGATGACCTATGTTTATATGGTAATTAATATAAGACAAAGAGGTCATCACAATCAATAAAGTATGTTTCATTTTTAATCTTGAGAAACCTGTATCACTATTTAGAGAAAAAAATAAAGCTACATCCTTATCATACACTAAATAAAAATATAATTGAAGGACAAAATGTTGAGCATATCCAAGTTAACTAGTCACGGCAAAGTACTTCTTAAACAGGACCCATGTAACACAAATGGTAAGGAAGTTGTGAATTTATTCACCTTAAATTAAAATTGCCTTTGCAGGAAAGATAAGCAAAATCAGGTTAACATAGAGATAATTGCCTGGAAGAAGAGATTCGTGAAAAGCACAATTGGGACATAATATTTAATATATGTAAATAATTCCTGCCAATCACGGAACAAAAATAGAAAAATGAACAAAGGATATACACACGCAATACCACACCTGGATGTATATCCCAGAGTAGAATGAATAAGGTTCATGAAAGGAAACACAAAAATATTTATCCCAATTCCCTTGGTAGTGGTGGAGAATTCATGGCAACCCAATATCCATCAGTAGGGATACAGATATATAAAATGCAAATATCAGGCAGTAGGAAACAATCTCAATATAGATACAACTATGAGTGTATTTGTGTCTTTGAAGAAAAATACTTTGAGTACAAAATAAGTAACACAATAAGTAACAGGAACAAGTAAGAAACAAAAAGATGATTTTGGCCACTCTACATTGATAGGATGGTTGTGACATCAAAACTATCAATGCTATGTGCATGAGACTTTCAAGGGAAAAGAAAACAACTCTCAAGCTGGTCAGAAAGATGGCTTAAGAAAGCACTGAAAGGAGACTAGTTTGAGTTTTCACAGTAGTTAAGATGTGAGCTGGGGTGAGTGTTGGCTTGCTTGGGATGGGGCTTCATGATTTGAACTTCCCATCTGCACCAAAGGAGAGAGAACTCACGCTTTCTTATCAGCTTATTCAGCTGTGGAGTAAAGGGAAAGGGGGTGGTTGAAGCTTTAAAGCTGTCATTAAATATCAAAAAATAGACTCAGATTCTATTATAAAGTCTGTAACAGAATAGCACTTACATACCTGTAAGCAGTCACAGACACAGACACATAGACCCACAGATATACACATACCAATATGCATCTCTCAAGAAGTTACACATTCAACATCTTCAAGTACACTAGAGTTGAAGCCTTATATAGTAGCCAAAGGGGAAACAAACTAGCAATCTCAAAGATGCATGTTGAGCATAGGCTAGAATAATATATGTCATAATAAAAATAGCAACCACTGACTAAGCATATGCTATATTTTAAGAGCATTAAATGCATCATCTCACTGAATCGACCTTTTGAATAATTCAAAGGAAACTGAGTCATACGAGAAACTACAAGACAGTAGACTAGAACTTCACAATTCTCTCTGCCCGTTCCAGGATCTGTTTCTAGTGACTCAATTATGACAGACATATCTTTTCCTTGGAGAATGACACATTTTTATCCATATCTCTTTATTTGAATGTTCAGAACCTGTCACTGAAAATGGTATGTTATGTAGTAAGCCTGACGATGTGCCTAAGAAGTGCTAGAAGCAGTGATGATAATACAGAAGGAAATCCTGCTTAATAAAGACATATCCACATGTAGCCATTATTTTTCCCTTGGCTATAACATCTTTGGTGAAATAGAGCAGGAATGTAGCTGAAAATTTCAATACACAATGAAAATTTTTATATGTTATTTCATGCTTCTACAACTAGATCTTGACTATAAAAAAATTAAGAAAAATAAAAAATAAAATTTGCACAGTGAACAATTCTGTCAATGTGGTTATTCCCTTTTTTATCTTATCTAGAAAATGTCACTTGATTTTTTTCTGATTTTTTGCACTTCTCTCTACTTGAATTTTAATATGCTCCGATACCTATATAATTCCTTTTCTAACTTCCTAGAGTTCTCTGACCAAATGTCATTTTCTAAGGGAGGCCTTAACCAATCACCATGTGTAAAATTGTTAGAGCAGGCAGATAGCTAGATGTGAGCAGAGAAAGGGGGACGCAGGCCAAATGGCAGGAATTTGGCAAATAAGGAGGGGCACGGGCCAAATGCAGGAAACCATACATCATGTAAACAACAGGGGTCCTTGGGCAGACAGAGAAAAGCAGGAACCTTGGAACTGAGAAGAAATCACACATTATGTGGTGACAAGTATCCCAGAGGCCAACAAAGAAAGTGGGAAAAGACAGGAATATCTAGTGTCTGAAAGTAACCTTTTGCTCATTATGCTCTCATTACAATAAAATTAGCCTTTCAAATTAGAAGTACCCATCATCACTTTTGCCATGACACTTTCAATCCAGACTAAATACGGATGAACATCCATTTTCCCCTTGGGAAGGTGGAGTGGGGATGGAAATCAGGGAAAATGACCCCAAGCCCTTCCCAATGAATATTCCTCTCATTCATTTTTCCACTGTATGTAACCAACTTGCCAAAGAAACTCAGGGCAGCTGCTCACCTAAGCCTGCCCACTCTCCCCTTGAGAGTGTACTGTCTATCCCTTAATGAATCCTCACTTTACTTTCTTAACCTCCGTGTTTCATATCTGGATTCTTTCTGTGA
Source organism: Camelus bactrianus (assembly GCF_048773025.1). Taxonomy (NCBI): domain Eukaryota; kingdom Metazoa; phylum Chordata; class Mammalia; order Artiodactyla; family Camelidae; genus Camelus; species Camelus bactrianus. The sequence goes on from NC_133540.1 coordinate 41,877,053, forward strand.
TGAGAGAAGAACCAAATCACCAACAACAAAGTAATGACGCCCCATCTTAATCTGGCCCTCCCTGAGCCCTTCTCCTTGCTTTGCCTCTCTCCTTAGTGCTCATCACCATTTAGTTCATTACACATTTACATGAATGTTTGTTTATAATCACTGTTTCTGAAATATGAGCGCTGATATTTTGTCAAACTTTTAATATATTTTCAGGGGTAAAAAGAATAGGATTAAACTCAGTGACTGAACTTGTCTTTTTGTTATTGTCCTAATGTTCTAATGTTGTTATTCTAATTTTCCTTTCTTATTGAAATAAGTATTTTATTTAGTAATTGTCTTGTGGAGAAGATACATTTTAATCCTTATCTCTGTTTATATTTTGAAACATTAAAATTAATAATCTGTATAAATTTATGTATTTTTGTAAGTTATGTTAGGAATCACATAACTTTGTGTTTATAAAACACACTAATGTTTTATAAATTGAATTTCTGTGTCAGGAAATTCCATGGATTCCATCTTTAAGTGTCTTTAGTTCTTTTTATATACTTATTACAATATTATAATATTTTTCTATTTGAATACATTTTATCTTTCATTTGGGATTATCTTCAGAAGGGAGGTTATTTTCCCCTTCCTTCCTGAAAAAAACATAACCAGAAACTATTGTCTGCCTAGATACATTCACCCCAGCATGTCTGGAATTTTTCCATAGCAGTATTTCTCATTAGTCCAACTTCCGCTCTATTCCTATGGCCATGCATCTCAAAAAAGGCCAGCTGCTTTCCTAGCCAAAGGAGCTGGTTCCTCTTGGGTAGAAACCCAACTTTATAGTATTATATAATATAAACTAATTCCTTGGCAGTGACCGGTTTAAGCATTAGGCTATTTTGCCAATAATACTAAGGAATTTTTAGGGGCAGGGAGTGCCGTCTGGGAATGTTTTTCCTTTATTTGCTCTTAACAAGCACATAAGGGATAAATAGCCTCTTTTATGCCTCTGGACACTGTTGTATCTGGATGTGAGAACCAAAATTGCTGTTGCCATTAAATGAGGAGAATGAGATCTAGCCTGAGGACAAAGCAAACACAGAGAGCAGAGCAGAGCCAAAGGAAACGCAGAGAAGTGGACTTGGAGCATTGGTCACACGACGCTTGGAGACACCAGATATTTGAAACTTCTTGTGTGATACATTTCCTGTTATTTAACTGAATAGGGTTAATATTTAGTACTTGCATCCAAAAACATTATAACTGATACAAAGCAGAAGATATATCAATGAGATATATAGGTATATAGGCAGATAATATAATATAAATGCAAAATACTCCTTGATATAAATATGCAGAATATGCAATATTCTTTGTGTCTGTCTCATAAGGCAAAAGAAATTAAAGCAAAAATAAACAAATGGGATACAATTAAACTTTAAAGCTTTTGCACAGCAAAGGAAACTGTTGACATAAAGAAAAGATAATCTATGGATGGGAGAAAATATTTGCAAATGATATGACTGACAAGGGGTTAATATATAAAACTATACAAACAGCTCATACAACTCAATATCAAAACAAACAAACAACCCAAACAAAAAAATGTGCAGAAGACCTGTATAGACATTTTTCCAAAGAAGAGATACAGATGGCTGACAGGCACATGAAAATATTTTCAACATTACTAATTATTAGAGAAATACAAATCAAAACAACAGTGAGATATCACCCCATACCTGTCAGAATGGCTATCATCAAAAATTCTACAGATAACAACTGGAGAGGATGTGGAGAAAAGGGAATCCTTGTACACCGTTGGTGAGCATGTAAATTGGTGCAGCCACTATGGAAAAGAGTATAGAAGCTGCTCAGAAAACTAAAAATAGAATTACTATATGATCCAACAATCCCACTACTGGGCATATATCTGGAAAAAATGAAAACACTAATTTGATAAGATAACATGCACCCCAACGTTCATAGCAGCATTGTTCATAGCACTCAAGATATGGAAGCATCCCAAGTGTCCATCAACAGATGAATGGATACAGAAGGTGTGATTTTTAATGAAATATTACTCGGCTATAAAAAAGAATGAAATTCTGCCATTTGCAGCAATGTTGTTAGATCTAGAAACTATTATGCTTAGGGAAATAATTCATAAAAAGACAAATATTGCATGATGTCACTTATATGTGGAATCTAAAAAATAATCCAAATGAAGGTATTTAGTAAAACAGAAACAAACTTAGATAGAAAACAAAACTAGTGCTTACCAGTGTGGAGTGGGAAGAGGGGAGGAGTACATTAGGGGTTTGGGATTGAAAGAAACAATCTGCTATGTAAAAAATAGATAAGTAATAAGGATATATGGTACAACAGACAACTATAGCAATTATCTTGTAATAACTATAGGATTAACTATAAAAACACTGACTCGCTATGTCATACACCTGAAACCAATATAATATTGTAAGTCAGCTATACTTCAATTAAAATGAATAAAATTAAATTTTAAAATTTATATAACATAGGTAACATGTTAATAATATCACATAATAATAATAAATGCTAATGGTAAAATGGATTTTTGTTTCTTTGCTAATGTCAAATGTTGGTAAAGATGTGAAGAAAAATGATACCCTTAGACGTTGTTCCTTAGACTAAGGATTAGTACAGCCATTTTGGAAGGCAATTGATCTGTAGGAATAAAAATTTTAAATGCACTCAGATCCTGCAATTCCATTACTCATTGTCTGCCTTAAAGAAAAGACACATGTGTATATGCTATATATATACACAGTATATATATACAAGGCTATTCATTCCAACCTTGTTTTAATAGGAAAAAGTGGACATAGCCAAGATTTTTTGTGACTAAGGGAATGGATAGATAAAAGTGAATGCTATTTTGAAACGCTATGTTATTCATTTTTGTTTACCTGCTCTCTTTATTCTAGTTCACCCAAAGATGCTATCTCTTTGAAAAGAGTTTAAAATATAATGCAAGCAGAAAACATAAAGGTAATAATAGTTTCTGGAATGCAAGAACAAGATTATCTACTAGGAACAGAGTTTTTGAGAGAAAAAAAATTCAAATTAACTTTTGTTTTCCTCTTAGTATGTACAGGTCTTAAGAAGCCAGCTTAGAGTTCTCTTGTAGTGTGGACAATAAACTCATTCACAGGTGCCACTTAGATCACTCTAAGACACTGTCAGTGTGGTGTCTTGGGGCAAGTAAAGGAATAACTGCTTCCTTTCTGGATAATGAAAATCTGGGGTAAAAAATGAGAGAGGCAGAAATCTAAAATGGTGAGATGAGTATGCAAAGAACTTTCTCTCAGGACTTCAACCTAAAGAGGAAAAGAAGTGAGAGATGAGGAGCTGCTGAGAATTCTCCATGAGTGGACCCTCCACCCCTCACTCACATAAAGAAGTGTCAAGAGTGTGTGCATCACATATCTAAGAGGCTACATTCACTTGTCTGTGCAGTGTAGTTCATGAGAAACCGCACTCTCCCAATGCATGGGATATATATTCCCTTGAGTAAAGGACATTGAACTCATTACTACATTGTTTTAGTTTGATCATTTGATGCCCTCAAATCTGTTTTTCAAGAGCTGCCCAGGAGTGAGGAAGATACCTCAGCAACTGATTTTATAAAACCAAAATGAATACTGTCTAAAAGGAATTCTTAAATTTTTGTCTAGGACTAACTTATCTGGATTGGACCATTTCAGAATCAGAGAGATAGTCATATCACATTTAGTTTACACACCAAAGAAATACTGTGAAGGAAGAATTTGGGGACAATTTCAAAGGAGGTAGGTCTATATGTCAAAGAAATATACCTGAAATATGTTACTAAGTGAAAAAGTAGCAGAATGATTCAAAAAGTATGATTACTTTATGTAAAGAACCACCTTCCTTCAACACACACACACACACACACACACACACACACACACACACACACACAGATTGTAAATACATAGCAAAAATACTGGAAAAACTGTCCATCTAGATAATAGTGGATACCCTTTGGATATCCTTTGAGAGGAGAGAGAAACATTTGAGAGGAGAGAGAAATAAAGTCAAAGGAGACAGCCTTGGTTGATATGTTTTAACTTATTGTAAGTAAAACATAGCTAATTATGTAATATTTAAATATATATATTCTAAAAATAAATGAAATTTTAATTATACAAAAAAACAAGTCATTCCAGAGATGTGGAAGTATATTGTGACTATACTGCCATATGGGATGAATTAGCTACACATCTACTCCAAGTTTTGTAAAGCCCAAAGCACTCAAACATTTCCTGTTATGTACATTTAATTTTGGCAAATAAACCCACCTGACTTCTGTGTGTTCAGTCTGAGTTAGGCCAATTATAAACATAGAGAGGAAGAAATTTAGCCGCTGATCTCAGTAGCTGAATACACTTAGTATAATGATAATTTTCTAGCTGTCCACAAAGTTATCTTAATAATGAAAATACTGGCTGATATTCATTGCCCCGTAAACTATATTAAGAACTTAATATATAGAATCTCACTTAGTCTTCACATACTTCAAAAACTCATTCCACAGATATAGATAGTCCTCATCATACAGAGGAGGAAACTGAGACACAGGAAGTTTGAAACCAGTTTAACCAAGAAAGCGTAGATAGAAATGCAGTGTAGATTAAACTCAGGTATTCTATTTCATAGTTTATGTCATTTATTTCTAAGGTAAAGAGCTCGCCTGAGACTGTGACGTGATACTGAAAAGTCTCTGAGGCTTAATCCAGTTTCTGATGCCTCGTTTTCGGACTGCATGTGCTTTATTACAGGACACGTTTCTAGAAGAGGTGATTCTCCCTAATGGCCCAACAGTTCTCTTTGCCACCTTCTTTCTTACGCATCTTCTTGTGTCTGCCAAGCTCTGAGGAGATTTTGGACCACTCCTGCACATTTAGTATTCTGGATATAGAACTGTGTTTAGTAGAGGTTGTTTCCTTCTTCTGAGCTTGTTTCCTTCTTTGAATGTTAAAATGCAACAGGCCTTCCAGGTTTCCTATGCGGTGGATTTATACCAAGTACCTACCCTTCCCTCATGCCCCTGTCACAATTTGTTTGCAATTTCTGTAAGTCTTTCTATTACAGGGGAAAAAAACCTTTTCAGAGGAGCTTTTAACCTAATTTTAATATATTAAACAGCATTTAAACACAAGAATGTAATTTCCCTGTCATCAAAGGGTATGCAGTCCTCTTCACTGACTTGCAAATTTTCTTTTAAACAATATAAACTGTAAAAATACAATGTATTAAATAAATGAAAAGGGCAAGATAGTACAGAAAATAGAGAAACCATTAACATATAGATTAACCCCATCAAAGGGTGATATTTGATGGGATATTCAATGTGATTCATATATCATAAACTAAAAGAGCAGAAGCTTTACTTTTGAAAAGCCTCTAATTCAGCAGCCAGCCTTACTTTCTGACATGGAAAGTTTAATATGAATTCAATGTGCCTAAATGCCAATTACTAGGATAAAAGAGAAGCTCATGGCGATTAAGAGATTATAGTCCTTTGAAAGATGTAATTAAATGGCACAGAGTTTCATTTCAGTAATTCCTAAAGCAAAAATGTATGGATTTATTTTTATTTTTATTATTCCAATAACTTAAAACTGTAAGATTATGAGCCCAGTAAATTTTACAGCTCAATAATTGCATTAGATAAAGTATATATTTTAAATCATTTATTATATCAACTGCAACTGATTAGTCATTGGAAATTTTGCCTTTTATCAACTGATAGAATCATAATTTTATTCCCAACAACATTTCACAGTGCCTTTTCGAGACTAGTTGCGATGTAGAGTATGAATAAACTACAAAATAAATGTAAAAATTAAACAAAATTTTTAACAAATTTTATTCAGATACTTGATATTTAGCCAGTATTTTAAGAGATTGTTCAAATGGTTCACTTTAAATTAAATTTTAATTCCTTTGAAATCACTAAATTCTTTTTTGCTGAACCTCCAACACTTAACATACATGCAGTCTCAACCATTCTCTCCTACTTCAAATTCTATCAGCCATAAGCAAGGCAAGAGAAATAAAATGACTTAGCCTCAAATAATTAGTAAATCATTTTCAGAGCAAGAGCTAGCAGCTCAGCCTGTAACTCCCAACTGTGGGTTCTTTCCTTCAGAACCTGATGAATCAAACCTGATGAACAGGAATTATGAAAACACTCCTCAGAAAACGGGAATATTTTAGCTTAAAAATATGTGGCTGAAAAGGTGCTTTTTGAAACTTGCTCTGACACATGATTTTCAACAAGAGATTGGTCAATTTCTCTCATTCTCAAAATAAGTATAGAAGGAAAAGAGTTAAACTGAAGATTTTATTTAACAAACTCTCTTCAGGATTTTGTATCAGAAAACTCCTATGATCCTTTTTTATCCCACTGAATAATGTAATTTATGTTCTTTAACTTTGAGAAATAAGAGTAAGACAATCTCCTCTGTCCCCAACATGTTCTGAATAATAATAATTATTTTCTTTGAGCTTATATTTGTTAATGAAAGTTTGGTTGATCATATAGAAAATAAAGGTAACAAAAGAGGTATAATAAGGGAGAGAGTGTAAACAGTCATGAAAAAGGTGATGAAGGACAAAGTAAAAACCTATTTCCACAACTAGGAAAATGATGCTCTGATACTAGTTTCAGTGTTTGCAACCTCCATTTCTTAGTTTAAAAATCCAAATTATATAAAGTTATCTGAAAAGTCAAGGACAAAATTTAAGAAATACAACTTAACATACAAAGAGCTTTCTTTTATGGTATTATAACATATTTAATTATTATAGGTAATAGCAGACCTTGGGTAATTCTGTCTCATATTTTAATTATTTTATTAGTTTATCTTTGAAATTATAATTCCTTTTTTGGCTAAAAAATATCCTTACTCTGTGATGGGAGTGTTAATTGGTGAAGCCACTACAGAAAAAAGTATGGAGATTCCTCAAAAAATTAAGAACAGAACTATTACATGATCTAGCTGTTCCACTTCTGGATATTGATCCAAAGAAGAAAACCTAACTCGGAAAGCTGTATGCACTGCCATGTTCATAGCAGCATTATTTACAATAGCCAGGATATGGAAACAATCTAAGTGCCCAACCATAGATGAATGGATAAAGATGTGGTATCTGTAAACAATGGAATACAACTCAGCTATTAAAAAAATAATGAAATCTTGCCATTTACAACAAGATGAATGGACTTTGAGGACATTATGCAAAGTAAAATAAGTCAGGCAAAGAAAGACAAATACTGTATTAACTTTATTCATAGGTAGGATATAATAAACAAACAAACAAACAAATAATTCTTAATCCCAGCCATGTTGGGAGCATCATACCTACTGTGAAGACACATGTTAACTACTGTTGTATATTTCGGTTGCAAAAAATATTGTACAAAAATATTAAATGCTTACTCAAGCTGATTAGCTAGATATATCCATTCAATCAGTCATCTGTGGATAGTATAACTAACTAAAATAATCTGTAGCAACCCCAAATTTTCAGAGATTGACATACTTTGAAAATGTTTCAGCCAGAATGCTTCTTAGTGGTCTTGATTCCATGAAGTTTTCCTTTCCTGGAAATTTACTCTGGAACTCAGATTTTTAAAGAAAGTAGGTCAATGCATTTTCTATTTTAAAGATGACTCTTTGAATTGAATCTAGCCAGAGATTTTTGAAAACGCTTGTATTATTTTTCTCCTCCATTTTTAAAAATTCCAAACTTAAAGAAATGTTGAGACATGTTAAATACAATCACTCACATACTCTTCACTCTAGATTCATTAACTATTATAATTTTCCCACTTCATCTTTGTAACTTCATATTGGTATGTATGATACACATGTGTGCATTAATATTAATAATGTTAATTTAAATATTAGGCTCTTTCTGTTTATTTGGAGATAATATGATGTTTCTCTTTAAATCTATCATAACAGGTAGCTATATCAGTATATTTTCTAATATTCAGCTAGGCATGAATTAAATTTCTGGAATAAATTCCACTTGGTCATGATATATTATTTTTAATAGGCTGTTAGATTCAATTTCCTAATATATACTTAGAGGTTTTGCAACTATATTTATCAGTGAGGTCAGTTTGTGGTTTTCTTTTATGGTGTTGTCTTTATGAGGTTTAGGTATAAATGTTTATCTGCTTAAAAAAATCTTTTTCCTCTTTTCTCTTATGTCTATAGAAATTAATCTGCTTAAACCATTTCTATTTCTATCTCTAAAGTTTATCTCTAAAAATTATTGTCAATTTTTGTGAATGTTATTTTCCAAGACATTTGCTCATCTGACTTTTAAGTTAATTTTCATAGAATTATGAAAGTAGTCAAGGTAGTATTGACATTCTGTTTAAATGGCTTTTCCTCCTTTTTATTTATTATTCTGCAAATATCTACTTTCTATTTTTCTGTTGAAGATTAGTGGTTTGTCTGTTATTTTCATTTTTTTCAAAGAATCTATCTATGTATCTATGTATCTATATATACATGTATGTATACTATATATGTATATTACATATATGCAGGTGTATATATACACACTACTTACCTATTGTTTTAATTTCAAGTTATAATTTCTGCTTTATATGTATTACTTCCTTGCTTTATTTAAATTTACGAACATTTTCTGACTCATTTTGAGACTCTTTAAAATTTATTTTCCTCATTTTTTTTATGCAATGTCATATTTAATCCTTTCAACACCCTGTGAGGTTTATAGTATTACGTTCATTTTACAATGGATACATCTCTTTCTTCCATGTTACCAGTAAGAAAATTACATCCTGAAACAAAATATAGAATCTGTCAGAGACAGGACAGCCACAGTTACCATTTTGTTTTTATTGATACGTGTTTATATTGATAACACAGTGCTATGGATTTTCTTTTACTCATTGCTTTAATTTTAACTCCTAGATTTTGATACCAAATGTTTTAATGATCAATTTTTATATAAAGACTGTGTGTTGGGTTTGTATTTCTCTTTCACCCAGGAGCTATTTAAGACTTAAAATCTTTATGTAAGATGTCTGATATTAATTTCAAGATTTTTGTATTGTAGCCAGAATGCATTTGTACTGTATCTGTATTTTAGAACTTGTTGAAGCTTTTTTCTTTTTACTTACTATGTGCTCAATATTGTATAATGCTCCAGAAGTATATTCTCTACTATCACCTTGGAAAATTTGATATATAGCCATTTATTTTGAGTTGTAATATTCTTACTTTTTTTTTTTTGCCCACTTGACCTATCTTTGACTCAGTGATGTTAGTCTTCTAATATTAATGTATTTGTCTATTCCTTCTTTTATTTCTCATAGTGTCTGCCTTACTTAGGTGTATTCTGTGTTATTGGAAACATAGATATTCAACATTATTTTGTTTTCATTGAGAGTTATTTTAAAGTGTATTTAAAAGTGTCCACATGTGTTATGTGTGACTAATTATCCCAAATTCTACCTGTCTGGTATCAGAATCACAAATCCTCTTTCTCATAATTTGCATTTTCTAATATACATTTGGCCCACACTTTTGCATTTTTAGTCTTTCTTAATCATATTGTTTTTATCTTTTTTATACCTTTTATACTGCCCACTGGAGACAGTTGGCATCTATTATTTGTTTTGGTAGCTTTAAATCATTTTTGTTTCAACTATGGGATCATCAGTGAGGTTATTTTATTTCCCCTCCCATTGTTTTCTTCTATTCTCTAACCTTTTTTGGTGTCTACTTTGTTATAACATACAACATTTAATATAACCTTTCTCCTGCTCTCTCCCTACTTTTAGTCTTAGATCTGCATTTAAATATATTCAAAGCTCACCAATAATCTTTTCACCACATTTTTCTAGTAATTCCTTTTTTGTTGTAGGCTATCCTCTTCTATATTCATCATGAAGACCTCATGAGCACAAAAGTCCCTACATTTTTGCATGTTTAAGATGATTCTCTCTGTTGCCTTGGTAGTTTGGATATTAAATGCCCGACTTGCATTTTCTCTCTCTGAGCTTCTTGAGAATGTTTCTCAACCTGCTTTTCTTTTGATACTGCTTAGCAAAGATTCTAGTCACAGCCAACTTCTCTTTCATGTAGGTGATTTCTTTGATGAAAAGTTCAGAGGATTTTTCTTCTTTAATGTTAAAGTCTATTAATTTACCTGAGTATGCCTAGAAATTGATCGCTGTGAATCAATTAAACCAGGTGCATATGGTTACTGTCAATATATAGATTCAGGCTCTCTTATTTGGGGGGCATTTTCTTGGATTATAATCTTAATGTTTAGTTCTGTTTCATTTATTATTCTTATTCTTCATGAACTAATTATATGCATGTTGGATCTTCTTGTTCTTTTACCTCCATCATAATTTCTCTGATCATTATTTTGTCTCTTTTTATTTCATTTTCATTTTTATATTAATTTTGATTTGTCAATGCATACTCATGAACAACATACAAGTACAACAATAATGCACTTCACTATGTTTTAATAATGTACTTCAATACTTTAATCAAAATTATTCTCCCTTGAGTACTTTGAAATCATTTCTCCAATAATTTTGACTTGCATTTTTAGAGTTCCATCAGCTCTCTTTTGATATATTCCTAATTTTGTCATTTCTGATCTCTTGTGTTTGATTTTGGATGTAATGGATTTGTGCTTGTTTCTATAGATACTTCCTTAAAGATATGTTTGAGACATTTTGTTATACTTTTCCTTTGTTTCATGTTTGCTTTGTGTGTGTGTGTGTGTGTGCGTGCACGTGCTTGCACGTGTGTGTGTGTGCGCGCGCCAGTGGGGAGGTGGTGTTCATCATGGATATTTATTGTCGTTTTCTCTTTTCCTCTTGTACAGGTTTTGTAGAGATGTTATTAGCTGTTTTCTGTTCGTTTTTAAACTCTGACCAGTAATAAGAATGATTCTGCATAAGTAGGAGTAACAGTTCTGGGTGGCTGACTGATTTCTTATGTAGAGAGTGACTTTGTATTTTAGTATAACAGGGTGCAATTTCATTAATCATTTTCACCTTTTTTAGTGAAGAGGGCTTGTTTCTCTGATTTTGTGAATCTCTATTGTTTCTATAGGACCATTATTTTCAATTTCTTTATTCACTTTTTTCCCCCTTACCACCTGGCCACAAATGTTGTTTCACGCCTCCTAGTCACCTCCATCTCCACTAGAAATAGTCCTCCCTAAGTCTGCCTCCTCAGGTCCAATATCCTTTCATGCTCCTTCCATTCAATTCTCTAATATCCAGTGTTCAAATGTACCTTACCTCAGACCTTTCCGCAGTTTTTCCTCAAACATGATGGGAACCCTCTTATTCTGAATGTGATTTTATCTGTGTGTCTACATGTTTAGCATCCTGAGAAATGTTCTTTCCTGTGCAGTCTCTACTTGATCATTCATGGGCTCCAGAAATGGATCTGACAGTATAGGATATTTCCCTTCTTATACAGATACAGCTTGTAGTACACACTCTCTCTCTGAATTTTGCTATTGAACTAGGCTGTTTCAGTCTTCTTTTTTCATGTTGATAACCTGGTTTGGGGCTATAATTTAGGCAGCAGCCATTATCCTAGAAAATGCTGAAATTTTGTGTTTAATTTTTCCAAAAGTCACCATCTACATAGAAATAGAATTTACCTCTGTAAGCATAAAACATATATGTCACATGACACACAGCTGTAGGTTTACACACATGGTTACATCAATGGGTAAGAAAATTGCAGTAAATGGGAAGTTTTATAGAGACTCGTATGTGCAACTTTAAAATATATATATCCTGAAAAAAATCATATTACAAAAGGCCAATTCTACCGCCTTCCTCAAATTATTAAGTATATATTATTAAATCAGCATATTAATGTGGTGTAGTAATTTACAACTTTCCCATGTCTTCCCCTAGGTATTATGCTTAAAAGAGCTCCCTAGTTAAGTAATATAAAAAAATTACTACATTTGTGTTTCACTTCTCTTTATTCTTATAGTCAAATTTTCTATAACTTCTTAAACTTATGTAGTTCCATGTTAAAGGAAAGTGGTAAGCACAACATTCAGTGTGTATGATTCCAATTTAATATAGGAGATTTTACAAGTGAGAACACTATATAACCAAATATAATATTCACAGACAATAAAATATTCTGAATTCAACTGCATGTAAAGAGTACAAATGAATAAATGCATTAACAAAAATGTTCAAGGGCAGTCTGAAAATGATTCAGGCAATAAAGTTCTACACTAAGTCAATAAATTTGCTTTATTTAAAGTCAGCCTGGAACATTCAGCCAACCTCAGAGGATCTCATAAAGACTTGAGGCTAATGGACTATATCACACATTAATGCCGAATGCATGGGCACCTGGCATCCCTACAGACAATGTAGCCAAAGGCCAGTCCTCCAGTGGTTTTTAAGACTAATGCTAGATTTCTAACAATAGAGTAATGTCAGCAGGAAGTACAACAATCGGCAGGTCAGAGTGAAAAACCACAGCTAGCTACAATGAAGTGCATCATCATGGGTCAAGCAAACAGAAAATGCTAGAAATGCAAAACCCACGTAAAGTAAAAACAAAAGCCATTTCAAATTACAACCTGTTGTTACTGCTATGCTGTTGTGCAAACATCAGAATAACATTCTGCATTCAAACACACAGATCCATAATTAAAATTGACTGAGTACTTTTATATGTTTAAGTTTTTTTGTAGAGAACGACCAAGACATTTTCTACATTCCAGAATTATACTATTATTCAAACTTAATGCTGATAATGAAGTAACGGATGCTTATTATCAGAAATAATTTAACATTCTTTTTTCTGTTTTAGAAAAGCAAATATAAGCTTAGGAAAATAAGAACACTAGAGTAAGGAAGTGTGGGATGTATAAAACAAACAAATCAACAGTGATGGAGTCCTGGGGCAACTCCTGGCTGTCAGGAACTAGTTGGAGCATTTGCCTGAAGGAGAGCGTCGCAACAGTGGGAAATGGGTAGAGGACCAAATTTTAACTCTGTCTTTGTCTCACCTTCTCCTTGATCTGAGAGGGTCACTATCTGTTCCCATAGTCACTATGAGATATGTGAATGAAAAATACTGCAAAGCATATCAGTAAACAAAGAATGCTGAAACCATTAAGTCATCAGCGGCTGCTGCCACCCCCCAGTGAAGACAAGCCTGCAGCCTGGGCTCTGCAGCCACTCACAATGGTGCACTCTGAGGGGACTCAGAATAAGAAAGGACAGGATACTGGCCCTAGATAGCTAGATGCTTGTCAAAGCAATGAATTCAATGAGCCCAAATGTTTGCTTCCTCCCATACACAGAAAAGCGCTAAATTCTTTAACTTGAGATGTCTGGTTTTCTTTAGTTAACAAGTAATCTTCTGATGTTCAAACCACCTTGTCTTTGTTGTAAAACTCCTATATATACTAGCTCCTCCCCTACCTCTTGGGAGTAGCCAGTCCCTCAGAGCAATCTGAGGCTGTCATCAAAGGGGTTCGAGTCCTCAGAAATGTCTGCCAAATAAAACATAACTCTCAACTCTTAGGCTATGCATTTATTTCAGTTGACAGTTATAAAACAGCATCTACACTGTAGACTACCAGGTGCCATGGGATGATATCATGGCAGTTCTAAATCCTGCTGGGCTAAAAAGATGATGAAAGGAGAAGCAGGTTGAAGAGCTGCCCTGGGCATACTCTCCTCCAAATTCTCTCTTCAAACCCTCAGTGCTGGTGGATTACATTCTAAAAGTCATTTTCTCATTCCATGCAGCTTCTTTCAGAGAGTTTAAATATCCTCTCTGCAGAAAGAAGTCGCTGGTGGAAGGACAGCACACCAGGAGACCTGGTGGTAGTTCTGGGAAGCCTGTGTTTCTCCTTGTGCAGGTTCATCCTTTCCTTCTCTAACTCACCAAGAAGACACAAGCGCAGTCTAGACCTGGGCCTCCTTTGGATACACATTACTAGATATGGCAACTCCTAACTCCAGGGAAAAATGAGTTCAGAGTCAATAAACCAATTATCTGTAGGGAATACAATCACTGCAAAAGGAAGGCAACACAGAGACAACATATACGAGAGGAAGCAGAGCTATGGGAAGAGACAGACCAAGCATGTAAAACAAGCAAAATCTCAGAAAGTTAATAGTAAGTATTGATAATGAAAAGCAAAAAAGTCTTTGTATTTTCCATAAATTATTTTGAAGACACACATAGTATATTTCACACTCATCATAAACCAGTTTTTATGGGAGAGAGGGCACACTTTTTGCTACTCTTTTGTTTGGCACCCTTACCTCCAAATTTCTATTTCTATACAATAGCACACCCATTTCCATGCTCACACCCACCACACGACTCCACACACACATTGACTCACACACACATATACTGTAGGACCTGGAGAGAGGTTTAGTCAGTTTTAAAAAATGATATCATATTATTCATAAATCTTTGCATATTTCTTTCTCTAATCTACACTATCTAGGAGATAACCCACCAAGACAAGTAATATAGCCCTAATTTAAACCTTAAACTATCTGGAATTTATTTTTCAATATGATGTAAAATGTACATCCAACTCTATTTTTTCCCAGTGAATTTTAAAGAGTGTACATATCTTATCTTAAATATTTCACACTGAATTGAAATAATAAATATGTCATGCATTGTTACGATTTTGTTTCTCTGTTTTATTCTACTATCTGATATTTGTAAGGAAATTATACCATCCTGTTCACATTTTTCATATGGTTCTCTTGGAATTTTTACATGCACGTTTAAATTTTCAGGTTTATTTCAACAAATTCAACAAATGGAATTATATTACATTTATAAATTTATTTTAGTACAATTAATATTTTTCTTATTTTGAATTTTTAGTCAAGAGAAATGAAAAATACTATGTTTTCCTGTTGGCAAAGATCACATTTTAAAATATTTAAAAGGGATTATTGCTTTCTTCATATAAGGATTATGCCTTTTTAAAAGGTTATTACTATGTAATATACACACAAAATTGTTGCCTCAATTTTCAGTGGAACTTTTCCTCTCATTTATATTTCTAGGTGCTTATTGCTACAATGGACAGTAATGGAGCCACACAGTAACCCTTTTTTAATTACAGTATTTTTAAGGTTGTATTTTTGAGCTTTTAAGGTAGGCAGTCATATGATCAGCAGAGAAAGACAGTTTTATCTTATCTAATATTTGTTCCAGTAATTTCTTTTCTTGTACCATTTGCTAGAACTTCCCCCCAAAATAAAAATAACAATAATGCTAAAGGACATGATTACTTTAATTGAATTATTTTAGTGTTTCTCTGTTGAAAACAATATTCTGTTCAGTTTTGTTAGTCTATTACATTTCAATAATTTGGCATCTGTTCTTATTTTCTAAGAGCACTTAACAGAATTGATAATTGAATTTTATTAATATTTTCTATCTTCAACTGATATAATCACAGGTTATGCCGGCTTTCAATAATTAATCAGGAAATTTCCATCTCTTTATGTCGCTTCTATAACTTAAAAAAATTAAAATATGTTCTGAAAAGGGTAGATCAAAGTCAACCGTGAACATGTTTGTTATGGTTTTTAATGCTAATCCCTTATCCATATTTTCTATGATGGTTTAAGTTTTATTAGTTTATATTTAGATAAATCATTTCTTTAGATTTTCAAATATTTTTTGGTTACAACTGCACATAGTTTTTCCTTATAATTCCTGGATTTCCTTTTATTTTAGCTTACCTCTACTTTCTCTTTTCTATTTTATATATGTTTCATCATCTTTTACTATTAGTAGGCTCATGAGAGCTTTCCCTATTTTAGTAATTGATTTGAAGGACATATCTGCAGTAGTTATGTTTTCTTTTCGCTACTTTTTAATTTTCTATTTCAAGCTGTAGGACCTTCAGCAAAGCATTCAGCAGCTGAGCCCCTGTCTCTTTATATTTAAATGGAAATAATAACGTTGAAAGAAAGAAATGAAAAAGCTGGAAAATACCTCTATAATATAAGATGCCAAATAAGAACTCAGCGTTAGTTATTCCTCTCCCCTACTCTTGTCATAAATATAAGAGGTGCAATACAAATTAGGGAATATGCTGTGTCATCAGAATTATCTCTGTGTGTGAACTGAGGGAGTTGCTGTAATTGTAAGTACATGAGGCTTCTAATCCCTCTTCTATCTTTGTTTCTGTCCCTCGGTTTGACTCTGTGTTTACTTAACTATTCCTCCTTTGAGGCAGTCTGTGTCTTGCTTTCAGCGGTCATCCATCGCATGTGTATGTGCGTGCACATGTGCACACTTAGCATAATGTGGCATCTATTTGGCCATGAGCGGTAATCAATATTATCACGAGAGTCGCCTTCTTTTCTGTTTTGTATAAAGTAAGAATTGTTCCTGACCTCCTACGGTGGAGCCAGGGATGGATTTGAGACTTAGCTACAAGAAGGTATCAGACTTCTGTGGCATAAGCCAGAAGTAAGGGTGTTAGGAGCCAGAACCTACAGAAAAGGCATAAAGGAAAAAAGCAAGAATAAGAAAGAAGACACTCATCAGCATCCAAACAAGGGAACTAAAGCAAGGAAAAAAATACATATTCTGCCCAGCATCTGCTGCCCAGAGTGCCTGTGATTAGGCAAGAATAATGAGACTTTTAAAGAAAATGTTTGTGCTAAAATACCATTTGACTTTGTAGGACATAATAGCAAAGTAAAATTTACAGCGCTGAACGTGTCTCAGAACTGTGAATATAAATATTGACCAAGATGGCTTAACATTCCCCTCAGCTTGACTAAACTTTAGACAAGTTTCTTCCTGACTTCAGGCCCCTGACCCGCCTTTTCGTGGAGCATTTAGTTTGGAAAACTTGCAACTATAAATTCTCTCATGGGTCTTTTAAGATACAAATCTTCTCCCAGGTTCTTGCCTGTTTTATTACCCAGGAACATCTTTCTTCATGAAGGACCCTGAAGTCATCCCTTTAAAACATAATCATCAGGGAAGATAGCTACCCTGTCTCCCAGGCTTTGTGGGAGGGTAGGAGCCAAACCCCTAGACACAGCAAAACCAGTTTAAAAAATGACCTAATCACATTGACCAACCTTCTCCTTAATGTCCTCCAGTACTTTCTGACTAGCTCATCTCAGTGCTTAAAATGTCTCCCACCCTTCCCTGCAACAGAGTTGAGTTCAATCTCTCTCCTCTACTGCAATAGTCTTAAACAAAGTTTGGTTTTTTTGGGGGGGGGGGGGGCTGGCATGATTTTTTCTTTGACATAGTGAATTAGTTTTATATACCACCATCTCTAAAGGAACAAAATTTGATAGAAAAAAATAGATGCAAAACTCATAATTATAAAACAAACAAATGTAATTGTAGTGATATATACAGTGTATCACAGGATCACAGGAAGAGAACACCAGTAATTGATATGAACAAAGAATAAAAGCTTTCCGGAGGTGAAATGGAAGTCAAGTTTTAAAAGGTGAATATTAGAAACAAATAGATCAGTAGATCTACTCCAGCAGAGAAAAAAGCCTAAGCAAAGACCTATGGGTGTTACATACAGTCAAGAAAACAGAAGTTCATACTTATTTCAGGTTAATAGGCTAGATTAAAACTGATGCTAAAAGGGTTGCAGGGACATACACAGGTGATGTGGAGAATACATTAGAAGAGGAAGCACTGGAGACAAGGGAACTAATCAAAAATTCTCAAGGAATAACATAAGCCTGAATTAGAGAAACGCCAGTTTGGATGGAAATTTGTGGATAGATTCAAATAATACAGTCAAGGTAGAATCAATGCACGGTGTTAATTTAATGAATTTGGTCGGCAACAAGATAGAAGACGGAGACAAGGATATTTCATTCTCCTTTTCAGGCTCTTTTATTACATGACAGGTGAATGGTCATGTTTAAAAAGCTCTGACATAGCCCTCTTTGTTTCCCGTGTGCCCTCTCAACATTTCCATGGTCTTAAATATCATTTATATGAATTAAGAAGCATGAAAGCTGAAATAAATGTGAAAAAAAATTGTCACCGAGAACAATTTTTAGATTAATAAGTGTCCAGATGAAGAATGATAAGCATTAGAATTATGACAGTGGAGTCTAGATTAAATGAGCACATAAATCTAAAAGCTGTTTGAAGAATAAAAATTGATAACATTTGGTGTTGAAGAAAGACTAAAACAATTACATTTATCAAATATCTACATTTGCCAGGCTCATCTTAAGTACATACTATCATAACCAAAATCAGGGTAGTTATTATTATGGTGATATTAAAAGCTTGGTAATTTGAGGGCCAATGATTCACACACTTGAATATGAATACCCAGCTGTCCACATACTAGCTGTGAAACTTTGGGTAAGCCACTTAATCTCTTTCATGCCAAAGGCTTTTTCCTCTACTCTAAATTATATAATTTCCTTTTTCTATATCTCTAGAACTTCCTTTTCTGTTAATATGAGCCCTGGGCATAAAAAAAAAAAAAGAAGACGTGCACTTAGAAAATTTGACCTGGCAGCTTAAGTAATTTGCCCAAGGTCATTTAGTGAATCAGTGGTAGATATAAGGGTAAGAAGCTATAATTCCTACTCCAATTTCCTGCCTGAACCATTAGATAGCTCCATCTGTTTTGATTCCATCATTAATATGAAGTCATATTTCTGTCTCTTAATAGAAATGAACTGATCTACTGGCTAAAAGTGCAGTGTGAAAAAGAATTTCCATAGCTTTAAATGTATTATTATGCCTCACAAGTACAACTTTGAAGGTGGTCCTGTTATATATTTAATTAACCTTAAAAAGGCTTTATATACCTGTCTTTAATTATACCTATAATAAAAGAAAAAATGTTCTCATTAACGTGAGTATCAAATGAACCTTTTTATGCTAAACATTTAGTTAGGCATTTGATATTTTGCTAATAAGTCATGGCAACATTTTGAAATGATAAAACGTTCATTAAAGCCTGCTTAAGATAAAAGTAACACACTACATTAATTTGATCCGATTAATGTTAGCACAATGCACAATGATACATTGATAATGACTGGCCACTTTTCTTATGTGTTAACCAGTATAGTCTTATACAGTAAATGAAACAGATAGCTCCTGTAATGCCACGGTTCATTATTAATTCAACTAATTAAATGTGTGTTACACAAACCATTAATAACTTGATAATTCACCTCTCTTGGATGTTATCAAATACTTAAAATAAAAGATAAATTTACATGTTTAAATGTTTCCTGTCTGTGATACCTATTTTCTACGACTAGGCAAAAAGAATTTTTCTGTTTTGTCTAGTGTGTTGGAATAGGATGTTTCTAAGATATTTGCAAATTTTTAAATATTATATGACATTTTTGCATTATTGACATTTGAAACTTCAATCTTATTTATATAAGACTAGTGTCAGACTTTTTTGACAATACTGGTCAAATCTTATCTTTCAGTTTTGTGTGATGTATTTAGGTCATCAAAACCAATTTGAGTTCTATTTCTCCAAATTGTTTATATGCACTGATAACGTATTCCCACAAATTCCAAATCATTACTTTATCTGCCAGTAAATGCTATAAAAGTACCACTAGTATATGCATGAAAACTTTCAAAAAACACAAAATATAAGGATTTTCATATTTTCCAACAATGGACTTCAAAAATAAGCCAATGGAATCTTGTCCAATTTAAAGTTCAACTTACTTTAATTCAACAAATATTTACTGAGTTACTTGCACTGTTCCAGTTTTTAGGTTCCAGTTCCAGGCACTGTTCTAGGTTTTAGGTGTTAATCAAGTAAGAAAACAGTAAAGATCTCATTCTCATCCAACTTAAAAACTTCGGGGTAAAGTAGGCTACAAACAACAAAGATTATAAACCCAAATGTCTTTTCACTGATAGAATGAACAAATAAATTGTCATATGTTATACAATGAAAATTGTACAGCAGTGAAAAGTAAAACACTACAGATGGATGAAGCATCATGGGCGAGTTTCCTAAAAATACTATGGAGTGAAAGAAGGTGTACACACACACACACACACACACACACACACACACACACACACATACACACTAGTGCATATAAAATTCAAAACTCACACAAGTTAATTCAAGTATGAGAAGTCAGGGTAGTAATAACTTTTAAAAAAAGAAGAAGCCAGATCCTTTACTAGAAACATTTACTATCAAGAAAAATAAAAGGCCCCAAAATTATGCATTAGCTTGATCATACCAATCCAGAATTCTCTCCTGATCCCCAAAACTTACTTTCCCAATCTCAAGGAAAAGAAGATATATTTATGAGAGTGTGGTCTAACTCTACATTAAAAAAAGCTGAGAAAAAAGAAAGAAACATTATTGTAAATATTGCACAAAGAACCAAATCATTCAGCTCTTGTCCCAGCACCGTACCTTACATGCTTTGAGATTTGGGGTTAATCTATCAGTGACTTTGAGCCTCACTTCTTCAACTGAAAAATGGAACCAATGCTTCCTGTTCTTTTTAGTTTGTGGGTGTAGCTCATATAATTTACTCTCAAGCCAAAAACACAGTTAAATAAAATACTCTTTTCCTGTAACTTAAATTCTGACTCAAGTCATCATACAACTGTTGGCTGCTAAGTATAAACTTAATATTAGATAATGAATAGTTTTCTTAGTCTTTTATAATTTTCTCACTTCCTGCTTCCTTGTCTACCTCCTATGTTACATGGTCTTACCTAAGATTGGTGAAATAAAAATCCACATTTTAAGACAAGACAGAAAAAAGTTAAACATAAAACTTTTTCATTGCCCTTTGGACTCCTCTCTCTGCTATACCGTGCATTGTGCACCTTCATTAAGTGTTAACCAGACCTCCCCAAAGGCAGAGATACCTGCTCAACCATAAAGATCAACTTCTCTTCTTCTGACGCCAGCCATGTAGTTTCTCAGAAAACAACATTCCTTTCACAATCCTGTAAGGGGTCATGATGACCCACCATCTGCCTTGTACATGCAGACATCTTCAGTGAACTTTATATACAATTCCAATATATCACTTCCATTAAAGACAGTGATTGGTGCAGAATAGACTGGTCAAACTGGGGAGGTACTGGGCTGCACATAATGGAAGTTTTAGCTTAAATACTTATGACCTTATTAATATTTCTAGCTATATTACTTGTATTCTGCCTATTTTACAAGATTATTGTTTATTGCATTACCAAATGTGTAACTGAGCCTCAGATAAAATTAATGACAATTAGATGACTTGAAACAATTGATCAAAAATATGATTCTATAAGATTAATCACTGTAATAGTGTAACTCTAGATGGGGGGAAGAAGCAACAAGAGGGAACCAGTTTCTGGACCATAACAGACTAGTTAGACAGGTGGTCCAGAGGCCTTCAGTTACTGTTAACAAGACCTAATCCAGTAATAGCACATTGATTGGCCTATCAACAAAATGCTCACCTGACCTGGGAATGAGAATTCCTGGCACCGCAGGATTAATTGGTCATGAAATGCCTCCCAAACCTTGGTCAAAATTAAGGCCAAAAGGGAAGGAATTGCCCACCATCCAGTTCTAGAAGAATCGAGTCATTAGCCACTGCAGTCACTGACCTAAAACACACCCTCAGAAGAATTCAAGGTGAGGATCTGGTTGAGGCACTCTGTGCTCTGGGAAAACTGGCAGAACAGGCCCTCAGATAGTTAGATATTTTCAAAAGAAAATTTTATGAACCCAGTTTCTTGCACCTTCCCCTACTTAAAAAAGCACTAAAACCATAATTAGATGTCTGCTCGTCTTGACTAGAAGCAATCATATACTGAGCTGTGTGTTCAATTGCAGGCATCCCCTTCACTAACATCACATCTATACTCGCCTCCCCCTTTACCTCTTCAGAGCAGTTCCCAGAGCTCTCTGAGGGACTGTCTCCTGGTTTATAATCTTCACTCAAATACAATTTTCCATTTCTTTCTTAGATTCACTATTGATTAAATTTTTTGTTGGCAGAATATACAAACCTTTGGATATGTGCAGTCATTATCTGTCCAGTGGTCTTACATTTTAAGATGTCTCTGTTTCCTCCATGAGCTTTCATTCCCAGCATCTGTTCCCTCTGGCATCTAATAAGATACCCATAGCCAGAGCATCACATACACTGTGACTTTATACCGGATCCTCTGGCTCTCTCCTGGAACGTTTAGGCTTCTCTGTAAGGTGACTGCATGTTCTGTTTTCCCTGGACTGGATGGTTACTGGTGGATTAATAATCATCCACCCTTTTATTCTAAGAATTTTCTCAGTTTGAATAATAAATGTTATCTTCTCATTTGAATATTCTCCCTAATTTGAGCCATAGGGATTGGAAAGTTTTTCAGGTCCTCTCTGCCTGAATCTTTCCTGACACTGTGTCATCAATCCTGCCTTCACAGGATGTTGCCATAAGAGATGTTTCTACAAGACTCCCCATTTCTCAGGGTGTCAATGTCAACTGAGACCCAGGGCTCTAGCAACCTTTTATTCAAGCCAAAGCCTATCTGGGGTTTTACTGTTTCTGACTGCCTGAAGAGGGAGTGTCTGATAGGCACGGCCCAATTTCTCAATTTATGTCAGCCAATAACTAATTGCTTTCCCTTATCTTTCTAGTTTTTGCTTGGTAAGGAAATGGAGAGATTGGCTTTTGCAAAAAAAAAAAATTTAGTAGCTGAAGCCCTAGGCTTTGATTCCTTTGGGGGTTTGCTTTTGATATGTAAAAAACAGGCTTTCTAAATTCCAAAACATTTTCTGTCTCAAAAAGATTTGCCCTTGCACATCAAAACTCTGCTTTTCAAGGCTATTCAGATACTTAGAAGTGTGTAATTTGACTCAGTTCTTTGCACTCTGTTACAGAAATCCCCACATGAGGCAATAGCCCCAGACAACTTAGCCAAAGCAACAGATTAAAAGAACCACATCATCTCCGTTGGTGTGTGTGGATCTGTGTATGTGTTCATGTATGTGTGCATTTTTTTCTTTTTCTAACATATCAGATAGAGATCAAGTGAAATATTGTATGTGAAAAGGTCGTCTTCATAAAACTGGTCATGAAGTGATCAAACGACAGATCCAGAGCCATCATTATTGATGAAGGGTTATTTAATTTATTAGAAAGGACATGCTGTGGAGCTAGGGAAGAACAGGGTAATTATTTTCAGCTCTTAAGCTGAATAAAAACTTGCTCCCAGCCCAAAGGATTAAAATTTGTTCACACACTCATAACAGCAGAAGGCAGGTTGTGGATGTAAGAACGCAGCCGGCAGATAAAATTCCATCAATCACAGTAATTCAGAATGTTCAGGTTAGAGACAGAGGCTAAGAGACGCAACTTCACCATTAAATAGTAAAACAGGAAGCCAGCATTTTGCATACTATATTGGAAGGAAGCAAAACTGCCCGGAGAAGACAATTGAAAAAGATGAGGTGTTTCAAAGACTGTGCTTTGACCCAGTGTCTAAGCAGAGACTGAGACCCCTGAGGCAGACATTCAGCCTAGAGAGCAAAGCACAAGAACTTTACTTGAATCTTCACAAAAGGATCCTATCAACCTTGAAAAAGAAGCATCAAGAACAAATTAAAAAATAAATTATTCAGATAGTTACACCAAAACATTAGGGAGGAAAATTAGAGCATGTCCTACTGCATGTCTTTTTTTATTAAAACAATATATATGTATTTGGCAATGTGTGTTTCTCATTTCAAATAGTGCAGTAATTTCAATAAACTATTTTGCAGTTTTCATAAAAATTTACAACTTTCAGCTAATATTGTACATAGTTACTTGGGTGAAGGGATTCTGTCTAGCTCTAATAATAAAGATTTTTTTCACCTAACATAGGCTAAATCCATTAATTAGCAATTGTTACCTAAAGTAAATTTTATCCTTTCTGTGCTATACTCTAATAAATACAAAGTACTAAGTGAATTAAAGAAATAATAATACAATAGCATAAAATGATAATCACATTAAAAGATCTCAGCATGGCCCGTTTAACGTAACAAATTTTACTTCGAATCCCCCCTTCACAGAGTCCCTTTCAGAACTCTCAGATGGCACAAACCTTGTTAGAGCAAAATCCATGAAACGCATGACAGCGGGGCATTCTTCTTCCTTCCATCCAGAGCCCCTGCATCTTGAGTATCCTTCTGAGATGAAACTCTAACAGACTACCCTTCTTCTTGAACCCTTGACCTCATATCCTTTAAGTGGATAAGGTATTAGTGTATCAATATTTTATTGAAATCCTATAATAAGCAACATACGCATTACATTTCTAGGATAAGGAAGGGGACCGTTTTAGTAACAGGAATTAGCACGGTATTGAGTAGGAGGACATTTGACTCCATGGGTCATTCTTCATAAGTCAAAATTCATTTAGTAATAGTAAAGCAGAAGAATGTGGGTAAGGGATCAATAAATAATGTACTCTCTTCAAGCTATAGGAGACACAAATAGGATTAAATCAATCACAATGAAGTTTATGTTTATAATATATTCTAATTTATTTTTAAAAAGCAATACCTGAAATGTCAATGGTGAGTCGGGAGGCAGGGGAGCTCAGGAGGTGATGTGACTTCACTGGGGATGACTTTGCATATCTCTGACTGCAATGGCAGAGATGGTGTTAATTTTAAAACTAGGGGCTTTGCAATGGTTCAATAACTCTGTAGGCATCATCCGGGAATACTACCCTCCTTGTCCTTGACAGCAAGTATTATTCAGTTTTCAGGAAAAAGCTCAAGTCCTAGTTCCTTCAAGACATTTGATTTGTTTTGTCTCTTCTGACCTCTAGTGATCACTTTGTTCTTTAAGCTCCTACATTTCAGGACCACACCATTTGCTCTGTGATTTTACATTGTGAATTTTTGGCCTTAATAGCATAATGTAAGTTTGCAGTTTCATCTGCATAACCATAAGAATTTTGAACTCAGTGAATATGTCTTACATTTCCTTTTATTCTACAAAATACCCTAAACAGTGAGGGTTGCACAGAAATTGCATAAAAATATATATAACAGAAATGGTTGGACTGTACTAAACGAGCAATGTATGACTAGAAGTTAGAAGAATATTGGGTTATAAGGCATGGTTTCTCAGATTTCCCAGGCAATATTTTTGACCTCTCTAGCAGAACAAGTGTCTCCTTAATTAGGATTAATATACAAAATAGCATTAGATCAACCTTGTCAATAATGTCATTTCTTTGATGACACAGCTCAAACACAGCTCACTGTAAGAACTCTCCTGAAGTATATTAACTCGGGAAACTTGCAGTGTCGTAAGTAGCATTATGAGGGGCAACCACCCATGGAGCGCCAGGCTGTGTGCTAGGTGTGAGGCATTCCAAACGGTATCCAAAAAGGGCACCACGCCTTACGCCTTACATGCCTTATGATTCTTGACAGTTTGCTACGGAACAGACATAATAAATACTGGCTATGAGTGAAATGCATATACGTTAAGTGAAAGAAGTATCAGTGGACCTTTTTCATATTTTTGATCCAAGAACATCTCTATCAGAAAGCAGTATTTAAGCCCTGGATTGAAGAAACAGATGGAGCTAGGGAAAAAAAAAAGAAAAGAAAAGAAAAAGAAACTGCAAAGATAGGGAAGGATTACGTATGTTTTAGAGTAAATAAAAGGTGGACTGAAGCTTAGTGCAAAGGAGGAGGGTATGAGAGAAGGTTGACATATTATCTATTCCTCATTCATATTGTTCCTTGAAAGATCACATGTTTCAGGCACACTGCTTGTTATTGGGAAGACAACAGTGACACTTGTCAAGTATTACCTACTAGGTTTTTGTTCGAGTTTATACTCCAGTAGTAGAGACATATGTCAACCAAGTGATCGACTGAAGAGTGATCGAGTTGGATTCTTTTCAAAATTGAAGCTGAGTTAACTGCAAAGATAAATAGTATGACTCATTTTAAGTATAGGACAAGGAATATGTCTACATTGGTAATTTGCAATGATGCAACAAAGGAACAGTCTTAAATTGGGAGGTCAGTAAACGTTTCCCTGAGAGAAATTCTTAAACTGAGGTTGAAATTAAAAATGGGAGCTAGTATGAAAATGGGGATTTAAAGGAAAGAGCATGTGGAAGAATGTGGGAGGGAGCATATTTCTAAGAAATCAATATTAGCTCAGTGTAGCTGGGGTACAGGGAACAAGATGGAGAACGCCTCAGGAGCCATATGCAGTATCTTCTAGACCACGTGAAAGATTTATGTATGTAGAAGATATATGTGTGTGTAT
Source organism: Camelus bactrianus (assembly GCF_048773025.1). NCBI lineage: Eukaryota > Metazoa > Chordata > Mammalia > Artiodactyla > Camelidae > Camelus > Camelus bactrianus. Next base: position 41,903,454 of record NC_133540.1, read on the forward strand.
ATATATATATAGTATATATATGAAATTTATATATACTTTGTCTCTTTGGATTACAAGGAAGCCATTGAAGTATTTTAAGCAGGAGCAATGACATGATCAAATTTGCATTTTGAAAAGATCATTAGAACTTTCTATGACAAGCAGATAGGAAAAAATGCTCTGAGGGAATCTGTCCTTTACCACTAGATTGGTACAAAAGGTCAAGAGGGAAAAAATGTGACCAAAATAACATATTTTATATAAAATCGGCCTCAGCTAAAGAAAGATCTGAGGGAGATTAGTTTTAGAAGTGAGGTGCGTCTCAGAGAGGAGGCTGTTATTGGCTTCCCCTGTCCTAGGAGTTCAATGAACAAGGGACCAGGGACTGCTTTTAAAATTCTGGACTAGAATGGGAACTCAGTCATCTTTAAAAATGGGGATAAGTTTAAGGCAACTGCACAAGGGTACTTGTTTACCACTGCACATAGGAAAAAACAGAACATTTCCCAGCATCAGTGAAATTCAAGCAACATTGGCAGCTTAAGAAAATGACTCACTCCCTCTTGACCAGTCCCAGGGGAGAAACAGAAATTCACCTAGGCTTGGGGGAAAACCAAATAAAAGCAAATATGCATGCTTCTTGAAACAAGATGAGAGAGAAGAGCTGGTCTGAAAGAGCCTGAGATTTCAGTGTCCTGAGGTCCCAATAAGTGGAGGATGAGATAAGGACTGTCCCCATGTTCCGTCATGAGACGACCAAAAGGGTTAAGAGAAAACTGATGCCTTGAAATAATTTGTGAATTGGGGTTGCAGCATGTGTGCACCGATGGCTGAAAGCCACAGCGGGATTCCCGATAACCCAGTGCTCCGTGCATGAAATGCAGGATCTTGCTGATGCCACGGATGTCTTCTCTGAGGAGACTTTGTCTAGAGAATGACCACAGACCAGACGCTTCCCCTGATGATATGATGTTGGTGCTCCCAGAACGTAACAGCCATTCTCTGAGAAAGAATCCTCTGAGCAAGGAAATCCTGAATGGAGTAAAATAAATTTAGAAGTTTCTATTTTTTTTCACAACTGGAAACATGGTTGAAATATCGTAACTCTAGTCTGTAACTGTGTCAGCCTAATGGGATGGATAGCATTTCCATATTAACAAACATTTTCCCAGTGATTTCCTATCACCGGTAACCTCTCACCTTTCAGGCAGCAGTGAGGACTTTCTTCAAAACTTTATTTATCTCCCCAACTTCCTCACCCAGCTCTGTCCAGAAGGATGACCTCCAGATACCACATGTACTGCTTCCTGTGCCCTCTGGTTTCCTGTTGCTCTCCTCAAAGGGGCCTTGTAGGAGAAAGGCAGAGGGAAAAGGTGTGCGAGATCAGAGTATTTTTCCTGAGCTCTTGATGATGGCACTCCTGAAGAATAATAATTTGGAGTGGATTTATTTTGAGAACTAATTATCTACAGAGCAGAAGGTAGGCAGGAACCCCCCGAGGTAGTACGGTAACCTTAGCTTAGCTGCAGCTTTGCAGGTAAGCAGTTAGGACACCAAGTGAAAAGCACGGAGGCTGGGTGCACTTCCTGGGAATCGGAAGGAGAGTGTGGGGGCAGTTTATGACCTTGACAGAAGCAGTGACTTGGGTCACAGCTAGCTCCAGGCAACCCTGCAGGAAAAGAGCTAAGAGGTAAGCAAGGAAGCAAAGGACGAGATCTACCACAAACCGCCTTCAGAGGAGGGTTGCTAGAGCCTGTAAGCCGAGAATCTTAACTTTTAGGTCTCTAAATTGGAGTTTTTGAAGCTCTGTGCAGAAACAACAATTTGAGAGAAAACAAAATCTGGCTTAATCTGGCTTTGAATGCCAAAATGACATGTATGCCATAAACAATACATTTGGGAAGAATGCTTGACAATATGAGATAATTTTCACATTCTAGACTTGATAAAGCATCTACATGCTAGCAATGACAAACAGGACTTGACACCATTATGACAGGTTCTGTGCCTCACGCAGCTCAACGACCATCGCACAGGAATACTGGAGCACCTTTTTCATCTGTGGGATCCATGAGTGTCCGCCACTAACGCTGCCCTTTGGAACTGGAACTCTGGGAGGAGGGTGGCTGTCGCCATAGGTGTGGCCTGTACCCTCACTGTGTGGGGGAAGGAGAACAGAGGGAGATGCATCTGAAATTGGCCAGGGAGGGCATGCTGACAGCCTGAGGCCCCCGAGGCCTGACAACAACATAGAGGAACAGTAGAAATATTTCATGCTCCCAAAAAGGTGAGGCAAAGTAGCCAGAGGAGAAAACTACCAGCCTAAAAGGGGTCTCATAATGATGGTAAGGTCATCGTAGCTTAAGATACTAGAGTGGACCACATGAACAAAAGGCCGGATGAAGATGCAATGACCTCAGTGACACATCTCCACCCCCACCTGCACTCCCACCCCAGTGGAGAAATGTTAAACAGCTAAGGGGAAGAAATTATGAAGTCCAGAAGTCATGATGAGTGATTGTATATAGTAGGAGATATTTGTGCAGGAGAGTTTAAGAAACACCCAAGTCTCAGAATTTAAAATCAATTTGGCGAGTAAAAGAGAGGGAAGGAAGAAATATAGAATTTGACCAAGTTCCAACTATAATGAATAAGATCATTCAAAGTACTGAATGAGCCTTACCTGAAAATGACTAAATTAAAGGCTTCTGCGTTGACACTTACTTTGATTTTTCACCCCCTCCCCTCAAAATACACTGTGGGAAACATACTTATAGGAAAATGAATAAAGCTGTGGTTTTATACACCTTTGTTTGTGGCTAGTAAAATACTTCACTGGCATTTGGATTTGAAGGCATTCATGGATGGACCGTGGGCTTTGTGGCAGATTGGTTTCCCTGGAAAACAGACTTTGAGATAAATTTGTGCACAGGGATTTTATTAGGGGTTTGCTTTGTGCTCAGCATCCATGGAAAAGAAGAGGAAGTAGGACTGAACAGTGGAGGCTAAGCTCTCCCCTTCCTGGCCTCTGACCATTCAAAGAGCCATTCATCACCACCCACGAATCCATACCTTGGGGCACTTCTCTTTCCATATAATGTGGATGATGAAATGTACCACCCAAAGCTCTGCCCATTAGGAGAATTCTTCCTTGCCACTGTCTTTGCAGGTTACTTCTAAGTGGGGCTGTAATGTAATCGACCACCCATTTTCAGCTGACCCATCTGTAAACCAGTCTCAGACATTTTCTTCCACTGCCATTGTTATAAGATATTCCCCATGTAGACATTGGTATCAGCTAAAGAAGAGGCTCTTGTACACCAGTGGTGGGTGATGTGAGATTCTGGGCCAAGTACTTATGTAGCTGACTTATGCCACCCGAACCTGCTCATGCTTCATCCTATATGTTCAAATTCCAGGTTACTAGATAGACTGGTCCTACCCAAGTTTTTGGGCAAATCCTGCTCATAGAAGCCATTTTGACTGCATTATCCCTTTAGATCTCATTAGTAGTCACTCCCCAGAACTTAGGAGGGTTTTTTTGTTTGTTTGTTTGTTTTTGGTTTTTTGTTTTTTTAAGGTATATAACATTGCACTGTAGATGACATAGACTGGCTTCAGAAATCTAGGAGTCTGTTTTAGATTTTTTTATAGGACTTGTAGGAAAATCCACAGGGTCTTTGAATACCTTCTAATACCACAAGGTCTTCTGGGCAAAATGCTGCTTGTGGTTCAGTATGAACATATTACAGAGTTTTTCCTTCTGTGATCCCCACTGACAGCCTTTTGTCTCACCTAGATAAAGGTCCAAACAGTATTCCCGGGTGTGGCATATGCTGGCCAGAACCCAAAGAGGCCTACCAGGCATTGTGCTTTCTTCTTTGTGGCTGGAAGTACCAGATACAATAAAGACCCCTTTATTTTGGAGCAGACATCCTCACATGCCTCAGAATTATTTTAATATGTTGCAGACCTCTGCATTTTCATGGGGTTTATCGCTGTCTTTCTGTAGCACACATTCCTAGCAAAGACTCCAATATACGTTTCATTTCTAGTTTATCCAGTCTAACAGCATGATGTCATTAGTGAGATGTTCTTTGAGATGTTCAACAGGTCCAGGTCTGCTCAAAATATATTAAGACAGAGAGCAGGAGAGTTAAGAGTCTTGGAGAAAGACTGTAACTGTATACTGTTGTCTAGTTCAAGTAAATCTGAGCTGTATCTGAAAATTATACTTTCAACTTATCAGTGGTCACATAATACGTACTCAAAGACATTTTGATCAGTTTTAGCAAAGATTATTTATCTGGCACAGAAGCTCCATCTAGGGTTACAATTTCATTGATTTTACGATAGTTCACTATAATACTCTAGGATCTACATGGTTTTTGCATACACCATCATCTGTTTTTTGTATGAATCAAACTGGTACATTAAATAGATATATGATACAGATTATTACCTCTGTGTTCTTTAGGTCTCTAAGTTTGGAACTAATTTTTGTCATTATAACCAATGATTTTATTTTGGTTTACCATCTTGGCTGGTGGGAGTGTGGGGAGACAATTTCAGAGCCTTTTGATTGGCCTTCTCCAATACCTTTCAATGTCTTTTATCTCACAGAACAAGAAATCAACATGCTGTTTATGCCAACAATTCCCAAGTATGTGTTTCCCATTATATAGTCAAAGGCTGTGCAAATAGTCTCTATTTATTACTTGCCTTATTATGTCACCCTTTAGATAGGAAACCATGGTGACATTAGTATTAGAGGATCAATCTGAAGGAAGACTCTATGGCCAGGAGTCCTTGAAATGTTTAGGGTGTCTCCTTTCCCCATCATACGAGTATTCAATTGTATGGTTACAAGTCCTTTGGAGGAAGCTTGAAGAAATAATTACCACGGTCACTTCCCAGGGTGGTACAGAGTGTTCCTTCCCAGAAACTTGGCCTTTCCTTCAATCAGTGTAATCTGGATCTGAAAACTTTCTCAAGACCAAAAACTGGGCTAAGGATAGTGACTTATGAAGGAAACTGTCTTCATCTCATCCTTTTTATTTACTTTGAATTATAAATTAAGTGAGGCTTGTGTAGGCTGCTAGTCTATTTTGACCCTAGAAATGCCATGTTCTACTAATCATCTTAACTCTCTGTCAGTCAGTCCTCCTTGGCATCTGTCTGATCTTGCCACTATCTATGGAAATTGTGTGCTCCTGTCTTTCAACAGTTAAGTGCTGACACCCAGCCAGTGTGGTTCTGGAATCCGCTTATCCCCATTAGTATCAGTGAGCCCTGTCTTGTAAAGACGTCCCTTCACTGCCAGCCCAGGCCCAGAAGGAAGCGACATGAGCTTCTAAGTGATTCTCACTAGCAGATTCCTAGTTGGTTTGGTAATTTGTGTATCCTCTGTGTCCTCCTTGGAACATAGCCCTCTGGTTGGTTTTTCCAGCTGTATAAATATCCATCCTAGCATGACTACATCTTTAAGTCTTTTAATCCTTTTATATCTGTCTGTCATACAGTCTGTCATTTTTCTCTTACTTGGTGTGAACCTCTGTTTTCCATGTTTCTAAGAATCATTCTAGAAATTTGTTTACATCAATCTGTGAGATAATATAAAATTGTATATTTGGTGCAGAGTCAGAGGGTCAAAAAGTCAAGTAGAAAGTGCATATTCAAATCACTACTAAAAAAAACCACTTTTTTTTTAAAGGTATAAGATTTGAAATTTGACTCATGGACAATAAATTCAAACCTTCCAAAAAAGTTGCTTGCAGAATTAATTGTTGATAGCTGACAGAAATAATCTTGTCTGCTGACGTACAAGAAAGAGGCAGGTATGCGAGTTGGTAAATACAGTTGATGGATAAAGAGACAGCAAATTATGTAACTGATGGAGCCAGTATATCAATTCTGAGATAAGCCTTGTCTTTGTTTTCTTTCTTCTCTCCTTCCTTCCTCATTCTCCCTTCTTCTTTTTCTTCCCTTTCTTTCTTTCTTTCCTTTCTTTCTCTCTCTTTTTCTATCTTTCCTTCCTTCCTTCTCTCTTTCATCTATTTTTTGGTATATATATTTTTATTGAAGTATAGTCAGTTTACAATGTTGTGTCAATTTCTGGTGTACAGCATAATGCTTCAGTCATCTATTGTTTTTAACATATAACAGAAAGTCTATGAAGTGCCAGTGAATACTGGTGATGTGGAAGTACAAATCTTCAGTATTTTGAAGTTCTGAGTCAAGAACTTGAAGGATCCATGCAGTGTTATTGGGCAAGTTTTAACTTAGAAATAGGAAGGTGATTATAAGAAATATGCAGCCTGCTAAGTGGTAGGTAACAAAAATTTGAATTTTGTATTTCACACAGTAATTTGTAGTGTTGAAATGATAAAGTTCAAGGACATTTTATGGAGTTAGGAAAAGAGCAGAGTTAATAGGAACTTCAGAGCTATATCTATAATTATAATAATATTAGCTAACATTATATTAGCACTTACTGATAGTCAATTTGCTAAAACTTTAAATATATGATTCATTTGACATATATCTTGCCACAAAATGCAGATACTATTAAAAAAAACAAGTTTTATTGAAAAATAGTGGAATCATGGAGGGGATTTCTAAGTTGACAAAGGACATTGTATAATTGGCAGATCAGATTCAAATACAAGCATAACTGACTTAAAAGCAAGGATTCTTAACCAACAGTTCTCCACATACATGCCATGGCATAGTTGCAAAATGCAGGACTTTCACAAAATCTTTTTTCTGAACAACACAAGGTATATATTATTATACAAATATCTGTCAGATGGATTTTTGAACTGAGCAAGTTGTACAATGCTGGATAGAATGAAGTATAATACGCAGTAAGATTTAAAATAAGCGGCAAAACACCAAGTTCATGAAAAAAATCATCTACTTATGGAGACTAAAATTTGCTGTATGAATACGTCATACATTAAAGTCAGAGAAATAAACACTGAAACGCATGTAGCAAGAATGAATAATATATAATAGTGGCTGCACACATACACACACAAGAACATGGTGAGATTTTTGCTACACTGTAGGAATGTTATGTTATAATCATTACTGACCTAACTAGTGATTCCTTCTAGTATATTGCCAGAAATCATAATATTGAAAATGTACCATGACCTAAAAAGATCTAGAAAACATCCAGATAGTTTTGCCAATATTCTAATTTTCCAAATCTGATCCAGAGAATTTTAGGGAAATTATAGGGAAGACAAGAAAAGTTCAAGGAAAAAAGAAATCTACAAAATCACACAAAGTAAGAACAATATTCAATTCAATACACAAAAATTCTATAGAGTGGTTACTCAATGATTTTTAGGTGAAAAATACTTAAAAGCTACTCACAAATGATATTAAGTTCTCGGTATACTACCTTAGAGTATAATGACTAAAAATGTAAATCTGAAATCAATAAATATATAAAATTTTAGGGAAATCACTGAGATTTGCAGAGATGAATTTCGTCATGAGAACATGGCAAAGGAATCATGTGGTTTGTTTAAGAAACACACACGCACATAAGACAATAGAGAAGCAGGATTCTTGAAATGTCTGAAATATGGACAAAGAAAACCATCCACAGATATAATATGGTTGTATGGTGAAAATTATTTAGGTAAAAATGAAAAAGAAGAGATAAATGGAATTGGAAAAGATACCTCTGGATTTAGTTCTCAGCTCAACTTTTATAACTCAGTAACTAATCGTTTTTGTTGTAGCCAAACATTGCCCTAAGAAGCATGGTCACCTCTTAAAATGAAGAAGTGATTCTGTTTGTGTTGCTGTTATTGTTGTTAAAAAGATGTAATTCTAACTCTGCTGCCAGTCTGGAACCATAAAAACTTTGAGAGAAAGATAAAATATTTCTACACAAGTAAAAATATTTGATGATAGGAAGTTAGGCATCATCAAGCATTATCTTACATACTTGTTTACCTTAAAATTTGACTGGCAAAACAAAATAGTCAGTGATAAGAAATTAGACTCTTTATATCAACTAAATTCACAGATAATTGTAATTTATCTTTTTAAGCAACAAAACATTGACTTTTATTCATTTATCTGCTTTTTTCACTTAAATATATTCATACACATCTTTGACATTTTCACTAAACTGTGATTTTATTTAACATTTTTGTGCATTCAGTCTTAAATTGAATATTAACACACTGTTGATAAGTATTGTTGAGACTACAAGTTGCTTTCTGATTAAGGAGTTATTGCAAGTATAGGTATGGCCTCATTTTTGAAGAACTTCTTAAAAAGTATTTTTGAAAGATGACTATTTTACATGAAGAATTTTAAATTATTTTCTAATTATAATCATTTAGTTACTTTTTAAATTTATAATTCAATTATAAAATACATACATAAATAATTTCAGGGTGTTTAACTTGATCTTCAGCATGCACCAAAAAAAGATTTATTCAACATTCAAGCAATCTACTTGTTTTGTTCCACATATTATTGTAAGTCTGTGAAGATATATATTTAGAATCTATATCTATATATATATAAAATCATAGATATATATATGTTTAGTCCCTTCTTTCATGCAGCTACATTCTAGTGAGGGAAGGCAGACAATGGACAAGCAAATGAAGACAACATGCAGTGGGTGATAAAACTATGGAAACATAATGAAGGAAGGAAATAGGGAAAGAGAATATGAGTCACGGGTGACATTTCTATGAGGGCATTTTGAGTAGAGACTTTCAGAAAGAGGGGAAAATCTTGCACACATATTTGGTAAAATATTCTAGGTAGAGGGAAGGGTAAAAGAAAAGACCTAGATGTAGTCATGTCCTGGGATTTATCTCAGAAAAATATGGAGGCCAGTATAGTGGGAGTGAAGTTTAAAATTAATAGTATAAATGACTCAAATATATATATATGCCACATGAATATTAAATATAAATATAATATATGTTTAACATTCAAGCTTACTTTGGCAAATAGTCATATGGCGAAGATGATTAACTAGTAGACTTGAAGGAAGTTATAAAATTATAATACATGAAATTAAAACTCCAGATAGATACTTTCAGCCTTAAAAAAATAAATATGGAGAACTATTTTTATGATTCCAAGAATTCAGACCAACAGCAAAAATGGAATTGAGCCACAATGACCAGTATTAAAATGTCCTTCACTTTTGTATCCTTGGTGTGTCTCACATGGACTGTTCTTCTCCTAGTGGGGATTGGAAATATTTTCTTTTCCTTTGAGATAGAGCAACTCATGACATACGGATTTCAGAAACTATTTCACAGAGTCATTCAGTTACATTTATTTCAAATACCACTGCCTCACGAGTAATAAATATGCAGCTGCCTGTAGACACAATGAAGTATTTAATCTTCAGCAAAAGGTTGTTGAGTTGTTAAACATGAAAGCCACAGAACGTATTTCTCTGCTCTGAAGAAAATAAAATTTTATTCTGGATATTTGTATCCAAAAATGAGTAAGGATATTAAGGCTAAATGTGGACATAGGGAGATTAAATGGATTTATTGTATCCTGTGATTTTTTTTAGGTTGACCCTGTGAAAGGTAATTCAATATCTTTCAGAAAGGAAATTGGTTGGAAGAAATACAGAGCCATGTAACTTTACAAATGCTAATATTCAAATGAATCTTAAGATTAGAGGTTAAAAGTGGGATAAAATACAAGTAATAAGAATATTAGGTGAACAGATAGTGCTTTTCACTGCATTCCCTTCTGTCCTGCTCAAAAGATAGACCAAGTCAATAAAAGTCTAAAAGAAAAATTACCTAAGGTTGAGTTTCATATGTGAAACACAACATATTTCTTTAAAAGCCTGTATTCAAACCTTATCCTCAAGAGAGTATTACATATTTAAGATTTCTTATAGGAATTTAAAAAAATTTTTTTTTTATTTTTATTGACCTAGAAAAATCACTATAGTGATGATGAACAATTAAGGTAAATTTTCTTCTTTCTTTTTGTTTTGCTTTGTACTTTTTAAATCTCCAACTCATCTCAGTGACAAAGTCCACCAGAAAAATAAATTATAGGATGCATATTAGAGAATGTCTGCCTGATCAATGACTAAAGAAAATCTTCTTGAAAGAGAAACTGGCTCTGAGAAATATATTACTATAATTGTTTAACCATCCATTACGAGAAATAAGTCATTACTAGATTCCTTATAACCATAAGGAATGTGCTTTGAAGCGCACAATACTGAAATACCAGCAAATAGGCAACATGATGAAACTAAAGGCATAGAGACTAATGAAAAAGAGTCCTTCCTAGCTATGTAAGTGAGTTCCATACCATAAAGAAAATACATTATAATTTCTTTAAATTACATTTTGAACATGCTAATATACACATAATATGACAGCTGAAGGTATTATTAATTCTATTTTATAAAAGCTTGAAATCGTTACAGTAAAATACAATAATAATTATGGTCAAATAAAGCAGTCTTATGATTTATACTTCAATGGCTTGGGGAGGGACTAGTAAAGCTAAATGAAGTCTTACAGTGTTGCTTTCTAACAAGAACGAAGCATGATCTGTCACCTGTATACAAGCTGCAACAATTTGCACATGTTCTGGACCTTCCTATTAGCAAAAAAATCACCTTAAGATGTTTATTTTCTGTTCTAGATTGTGTTTAGCAAAGCTTTTCTGTAAAGTCTGTAGGAAGAGTACGTATTTGGGGCTTTTTATAAAGAGTAAATATTGTAGATTTTGCAGGCTCTATGGTCTCTCTCTCAGCCACTCAACGCTGCTAGCACAGTGAGAAGGCACTTTGAGACAGCACATAAATGAGTAAGGCGTTCAATAAATAAATGAAAAACTGCGCTCAAATTAAAAATATTTACAAAAATAGGCAGCGAGCCAGATAAAACTTGAAAACCACAGTTGGCCAATTCTTGTTCTGGACAAATTTATAGAACATTGTCAAAAATTAGCACAGGATACATAAATGGCAACTTCCAATTGAATTACATATAAAACAACAGGTCAAATAATAAAATCTGTTTCTCTTTTAATACTTGAAATGGTTGACTGTCAAAGAATAAGTTTACCATGTATATTCTATCTTGCTCTAAATATAACTAAACTTTTAAACAATTAGAGTATCAGTACAATGAGTCTTTGGAATTAGTAAAATTAGTGAAAAAAAAAAAAATACCCCTTCTAGTATGTCTGGGAAAGCTTCCACTAGACCTATCCTCACAGAGATCACTCTGCACAAAGTCCAAAGGCACCAGAGAGGGTACAAATATAGCAGAGTAAGGAGAGGATTCAAATATCGAAAGAAGGAAATGGCTCAGACTAGTTTCACTGTTGTTTACCAACTTTAAGCTTCAAGATCTCTGTGGTACAAAAATAGCGGTTAAAACCATGCTCTAAAGTGCAGTACACTACTGTATATAAAATAGATAAACAACAAGGGGCTTCTGTATAGCACAGGGAATGATATTCAATAGCTTGTACTAACCTAGAATGGAAAAGAATCTGAAATATATATATATATATATAAAAACTGAGTCACACTGCTGCATACCTGAAACACTCTAAATCAACTATACTTCGTTTTTTTAAAATAAAGTGCAGTGTCTTCTGCTAGAAAAAGGAGAAGACAGAGTTTGAGGCAATGATAGCAGCTATAATAAAATGAAGGACGAATCTGAGAAAAGAGAGAATCAGAGTGAAGCAGCCCCAAATTCTGTATGCAAACTCTGCTGGAACTCTGACTTCCTGTGAACTGTGTAAGCTAGAGACAAACTTCAGCTAGAGGGAAAAGAACCAACCTGGGATTTGTTAGTTGCCTACGGGAGATTTTGTATTTTGAGTATGACCTTTTGACTATGACACTGAGTATGACTAAAACATACAAACCAAAAACTCACCAATTTTTCACAAGCATCACTTAACAATGTTCAGGATAGAATCCAATTATTCTATATAAAAAGCTGTTCTATAAATCAATCATTATTTTTATGAAATATGTCATATTTTTCATAAAAATAATGATTTATAGAACAACTAATCAAAAAATCGTTAAGATACAGATGATTTGACTAGTACCACTAACCACTTGTTTTGATTTTTATATCTTACTACCAAAACAGCAACAACAAAATAAATCCCAAGGAAATACTGAAGTTAAATGCAGAAATAAATTAAATAGAAAACAGACAACCAGTAGAATATTTCAACAGAGAAAATTTCTTTGTCGTAAAGAGTAACAAAATTTATAAACTTCTAAGTTGATTGATCAAGAAAAGCGATAGTAAGAAGACAAATTAAACCAGTATCAATCATTAAAGAGTGGTTATCAGTACAAGTAGTATAGGCATATATAGAATAAGAGCATTATGAACAATTTTCTCCTGACAACTTCAATAATTTAGATCAAATGGGCAATTTTCTTGAAAAATGTAACTTACCAGAACTGACAGACAGCAAAGGACAAAATCTGAAATAACCCTATGTCAGGTAAATAAATTGAACCCATTTACATAAACTTTCCCCAACAAGAAAACTCCAGGACCAGATGATGTCACTGGTAAATTATTTCAAACATTTAAGGAAGAAATAATATCAATCTTATGCAAGGTCTTTCACAATATAGAGAAGGAGGGAAATAATTTCAAAATAAAAAAATTAAAATCAAATTATTACTAGAGACTGATATATCTCCATCAATCTATATGCAAAATTATCTAACACTATTTTAGAAAATCAAATCCAGCAAAATATAAAAGGGTAATGTACTACAGCCAATAGACTTTGTCACAGGAATGTTAGATCGATTGAACTTCCCAAAATCAATTGATGTTGTTCATTGTATTAACAGAATAACAAAGAAAAAGTACACATTAAAGATCAATAAGTGAGAAAAAAGCATTTGATAAAATTTGACACTCCTTCAAAATAAAAACTTGTAGCAATTTAGTAATAAAAGGAAAAGTTCTCTACCTCAAAAAGGACATTCATGAAATACCTAAGGTTAATATCACATTTAATGCTGAAAATTTTAATTCCTTCTCTGAAGTGGGGAACAAGAAAAAAAATACCCATTCTCACTGCTTCTGTCGAGCTCTTGGCCACCAGAAAGTTAGAAATAAAGGCACAAAGATAAGAGAGTAGAAGTAAACCTATTTGCAGAAGGAATGTTGCTTACATATAAAATCATCAGAAATTTACAGTATATTACCAGAACTAATCAGTGAATTCAGTAAGCTATCAAGATTCAAGATTAATAAACAGAAAGCAATTATCTTTTTTACACTATCAACACTTTTTTTTCCAAATTCTATTGAGTGTCAAGGAACATAAAGAATTTAGAAATAAATTTAACAAAACATGAGCCAAGACCTCTCTACATTTAAGATCTGAATAAATAGTGGGAAAAGTTATTCTCATGGATTCCAAGACTCCATATTGCTAAGATGTCAATTCCTCTCAATTTGATATATAGATTCAATACAATGTCAAATCAAAAGCTAATCAAGTTTTTTTTTTGTAGTAATTGACAATCTGATTCTAAAATGTGTATGGAAAAGCAAAGAGCCTGGAATGTTGAAAGCCATATTGAAAAACAAATCTGGAGTATTTAGACTAGCTTTTTCAAACCTTATTATAAAGCGACAGTAATCAAGAGAATGCAGTTTTGCCATAAAAATCAATCCACACATCAATAAAACAAAATGGAGAACCCATAAATAGACCCATGAAAATTTACATAATTTAATTTTCAACTTAGGCTCCAAAGCAAGCTAGATGAAGCAGATAAGTCTTTTCAACAAATATTGTTGGAATTACTGGATATGTATATAAGCATAATAATAGTAACTCTGATGTCCGCCTTGGATTCTACAAAAAAAAATCTTAAATTGAGGTGGAACACAGACTTATACATAAAACTTAAAACCGGAAAACTTATGAGTATATTTTCTTGATTTGGAGGGTTTGGTAAATATTTCCTAGACAAGTTACAGAAATAAATAATTTTTTAAATGATAAATCAGATTTTACTAAAATTAAAAACTTACACTCATTGACTAAAAACATTAAGAAAGTAAATAAAGAAGGTTGTACTCACAAACACATATTTTTGACAAAGTATTTTGGTATCTAAGGATCATAGGGTACTAAGACCAACTACAACTCAATAGTAAAAAAGACAAACAGCCCAAAAATGAAAATGAGCAAAATCTTTGAACAGACACCTCACAAAAGAAGATATAGAAATGGCCAATAAGCATATGAAAAAGTGTCAACAGTGTAGTATTGTCAGACATCAGTATAATGCAAATAAAAACCACAATGAGCTACTGCTATACATCCACTGAAAATGACTAAAACAAAACATACATACATCAAATATTGACCAATATACAGAACAATCAGAAGTTCCATACCTTCTTGGTAGAATTTCAAAATACTAAACCACTTTGGAAAAAATTTGGCTTGTATTTTACTACAATTACACATACACCTACCCTACAACTCATTAATTCTAATCCAAGATATTTATCCCAAAAAATGGAAGTAAATGTCTTAAAAGTTTATATGAGAATGTTCACAATAGCCCTTTCATAATAGCAAAGAACTGGAAACAGCCAAAATGTCCATTAATAAGAGAATTAATTAACTAAATTATATTCATACAAGGATATATTTTTATTCATTTAGACAGTTGCCTAATTCTATAGGTTGCTTATTTTGTCAAATAAATATTTGATTTCAAATTTCTAACACAGAGAAATTGAATTAAATAAAATCACAGTTTGAGTATTGAAATGGAAAAAGATAAAACAGACTTTTACTTTTCTTTTAACATATTTTCCTTCTCTAAGAGGAGTTCCTCCTGAGGTTTCAGAAGCTCCATATCGTCTGGTATTTGTAAACAAATGGGAATTAAATGCCAGATCCATGCCACATTATATTAGCTGAAACAAAAGTCAGTTTAATTTTTTTCCAATTGAGTTCAATCTCTGTGACCCTCTGTCCTTCAGTTTTAACAAGGAGAATAGAGTTCATTTAGAACAGAAAAACTTCAGAGAAACTTAAGAACGTCAGACAGCACCCTGTATCCATTGAGCCAATATAATAAGTCAGACTGATCTAAACTGATAGCTTTATAATAGCTTGCTTGCTGTATTACAACTAAATAAAAAAATCTATGCATAATATATCTTCACAGCTGAGATAGCTAATTTATGTGAAATAGAGTTGTAAGGTGGCTTTCTTAGAGATTGTGAAAAAAATTGTCCAACCAAGACTTCAAGTCCCAAGTCCAAAAATGGTAAATAGTGTTTGTCTAATCACAATTAAACAGCAAGAAATAAAACGTATCACATTCAACTGAAAAGCTATGGTGTCAATTTCATGACTAGTTACACTATGCTTCCTTGGAAGGATTTGATTTTTAAAATGAAAGATATTTAGTAGACTAATATCCTATCTTGTATCATAAAGCTAGAATATATATATATGTAACATACACATTACCAATGTTAAATAATGTTATTATTTAATTAACTGAGTTTAAGATATGGCTACATTGAAAGCATGAAAAGTTAAGTTGTGATAAAGGAAGCTGTGGTGGCAAAACATAATAGAGATTCAAAAGTGATGCAACTGTTATGTACAAATCAATTTTCAAAACAAAATCAAGACTAAGTAACCTCTAAATTATATATTTGGAAATGTTATCAGCAACTCAATACATATATTTATTTCAGCCAAACTTCAACACAAATAATAAAGGGAATTTTCTATTTTCTCTTTCTTCAATTAATTAACTGGTAGAAATTTTGAGTAAGAATAGCAAAGACAGGAACATTTCCAATGACTGGCTTTCCCTACAATGTAGTCTTATCATGTGTGATCCCACACAATGCCATTCTACCTTAAACATTTGGAAGCTACTCCCATCATGTTTGCAAGATTTCCAATCTTCTTTCCTTGCATTAAAATATCTCTTACAGTTTTAAAAAACCTCCATATCTTGAGTATTATTAGTAGTATTTCACATTTAAGGATAGAAAGGATCAGAGACCAAACAATTTGCAAAAAGTCACATGGTTACTGAATGTCAGAGTTAGAACTAAATCCAAATTCCCCAGGCCTGTTAGACAAAAGTCCTTACTTTGAACAGCTACACCAGTTTGTTTCCAAATTTTTTACATTTGTTTACAGAATTAAGGAATTTTAGAAATAGACATTATTTTTGATATGACTCCTACTCTTTGTTTTACATGAATTAATTGAGGGCTAATTGGTTAAGTGATTTAGAGCTGTTTAGTGTCTCTTGCACTCTTCCACTGTGTGTTTACCTTGCTTCTTATTTAACATAAATTCCTTGATAGCTACTTTAGCAACATTTAGAAGTAATAATAACAACAACTGCAGAATGAAGAGAAAGCTTGACAAACAAAAAACACAGATTTTAGAAATATATCCAAATACTAAAATAAATGTAAATAGATTAGACCTACTTGTTAAAATGCAAAAAGTCACATATCTGAAAACTTGAGTTATAAAGAAAAATTCAGCTATGCATGGTATATGGAAAATATGTATTCAGCATAAGAACATAGGACAGTTAAAAATAAATGAGAAGATTCACTTAGCAAAGAATGACTAGAAAGAGCTGGTACAACATAATAGCATTTGATCAGCTAGACTGTTAAATCTTTTTCCTTATATTTACCCTAAAGAAACTACAGAAATCAGAAGGAAATTTATATCTAAATAACTAACAACCACACATACACAGACACACACTCAACTCAAACACAATACTGGGAATACAGAAGGCTGAGCTGGGCTCTGGAAATTAGATGCAACCTGGGGCAGCCTGAATCCAGACACAGCCATCACAAAATGGTTGAAAGAAATTTTGCTCTGACTTCTCCCTGGCACTGCAAAGGGACAATTAGTGCATGTTCCTTTATCCCAGGAATCTGCAGCTATAGTCCACCTACTGGTATTTATAAAGAAACATGTAGACTGTATAAAAGACTTGGTGGGAGTAAGAAAGTGAACGAAACAAGATCAAGTCGGCTCAACGAATTCTGAACATCCTCCCTCTGCCCATTTTACATTTCACCCCCATGTTTGATATCAACTGTGTCTTTCTGATACTTCTTCTTTCTATAAATTTAAATTGGAAACATGTCCAAAGATTTTTTTAAAAGGATGCAAGTTAATGATATTGGGCCATGTCTATAAAGTATAATTCAATGGGACCATTTTTGAAGATGATAGTTTCGATATAGAAAGATGATCAAGTGAAAACAGTATTATTATGGTATGATTCAACTTTTTACAATAGGCATATATGTGTATGTATGCAGAAAAAGTCTAAAAGGCTATAAACCAAAATATTACCAGCTGTCATCTCAGAATGATAGAATTACAAGTTATTTAAGCCAGAGGGGAAAAACACGTGAATTCCTTGAAGCGTTGCCTTGTGGAGTAAAAGCAAACCAGCTTAGTTAACAGTGGTGCTGTGGTATCTGCCTCTCCCTGCACTGATTCACCTCATCCACTTCGCTCAACGTAGTAAGAAAACAATAGAGTGCATGTAACACTTTCCAAACATGTATCACTGGATTGAACATAAGCAAACATACACAAAATGAATAGAATCTCTACTTTGTAAAAAAAGACAGTAAGTTGACAACACATATCACTTAAGCAAAATGGCTGAAATGCAAAAGTCAACTTGAAGTAAGCAAAATACAAATACTCAAACGGACAAGGGAATATGAAAGATAGACTCAAGTTTTATGGGGTTGAAAAATTTTCAACACTGAAACTTTTCCACAGAATTAGAAAATCAAAATTACATGTGAAGTATACATTTAGACTGGGAAAATAACACTAATATCACAAAATCTGAAAAATAGCATAATATTTTTATTTACAACCATATTTAGTTTAATTGTCCACCCACTTTCTATAACAGTTTTATTTTCTTACACTTTTTGGCTACATGTTCTTTGACAATCTTTTCATATGACAACAATATTACAATATTTTCCCCTTAGAATGTATAGAATGATGATTCAGTCTTTTTTCTGACATACTTGATTGAAATTAGTTATTTTTTGTAGAGTATGATAGTTTTATTGCCTAGATTTATGCGTTTTTAAGTTAAAAACAATACAGGTCTTGTGTTATTATCATAAGCAGAATTCAGCATTTGATAGTTTCTAATATACTTGAATGCTCTAAATCTTATTACCTTATGACCAGATTGCTTGTGGACCTTTTCTGCTAGGGTGGGTCTCCCTTCTGGTAACATTCAGGATAGGTGTACCCACCCACGACCTACTCCCCTTTAATATCTTTCATTATTTGAAATTTATGGTACAGAATTCTAGTTTTTCCCTAATACCCATTTTCACATTCTTTCTCAATAATAGAACCCTCAGTAACTACCCAGAAGGAGGAATCCTTGAGCTAAATGTGGTCACGTGACCGTACGCTAGCTAGTGAGGTGTAAGCAGAATTGTTGTGTGTGAAATTTGAAATTTAGGGACTGTTTTTAAAGGGATGCACTTTTTTCCTTCTCCTCTTTCTTTTTAATCCTTCATTTGTGTTACTTTTCACGTAAGAGGTTGAGGACAAAAGGTCAAGGAGCTGTCTTGGATCATGAAGTAGAGGCCATCTATGATGGCTTAGGCTGGTCCTCTGCTCACGGTCTCACAGGCTATAACCAAGGCGACAGCTGGTTCTGTGGTTTCCTCTGGTGCTTGAGGACCTCTTCCAAGCTCATGAGGTGGTTGGCAAATTCTGTTCCTAGCAGTTGCAGCACTGAGGCCCTCGGCCCCCAGAGGCTGCTGCCATTTCCTGCTTTGTGCCTTTCTCTGTAATATGCCAGTTTGTTCCACTGAGGAGGAGCTGTTTCTGCTGTTTCGAGTCCCTAACTAAGGAAAGGTCTGGGACCTCTTTCAAAGGGCTCACCTAGTTAAGTCAGGCCCACAAAGGATGTTTCCTTTTCATATCTCAAAATCAACTGGTTAGGAATCTAAATTACATCTGCAAAATCCCTTTACCTTTTCCATATTCTACTGGTCAAAATAATGTCACTGTTTCTGCCTACACCAGAGAATTGTATAGGGTGTGTACGCTAGCTGGTAGGATTCTTGGGGGTCATGTCAAAATTCTGTCTACCACACTGACAATTTTGTAAAACCACAAAGTGAATTATTAGAATAGTTCTGGGCTTCTGAAACTTGGCTTTCTTCTGCACAAGAAATAAGTTTATATCTTACTTACATTGCTGATTTTTGTTTTGAACATTTGCAGTCAAGTCTAATTCTAACAAATACAGTGATTATTCTCTCACCCTTTGTTACAGAGACTAGATAATAACACCACACATCTGTTTACCTGTGGCTCTTTATTGTCTCCTGGTACCTTTTAGGCTGTTCATCTTGAGTTCTCCTCCCTGTGACTTTGTTAGCTGTTTGTTGGATAACCCATCTGAGTTGGATAATTCCTATCTTTTCCTCTCCTGGCTGTGGAACCAAGTGCTAGCTAGGAATCAGCTTTATGAAAATATTTTATAACTTGTTTTGTCTTGGCTCTAAATCATGGAAAATTTGCATTTGCCATAAGTACTTGGAAAAAAACATTTCCGTTAGATTTCCCCTGTCCCATTCCAGTTTGTTTTTTCTCACCTTACTTCCCATCAAGTAAAGAATAAGATTATTGGCCACAATATATGTAAGGCATAGGTGTAGTATATTATCTGGGGAGAGAGGGTTCTGGTTTCTCTTTTCTTTCAGTATTTCTAGAATAATACACTGTTTAATTCACAAAAATTAAAATGAAATGAAAACGAAAAATAGGCATTACAGTAGATAGGATAAGGCTGAGGACTTCTTAGCCTCCTAGAAGTTTTTTGCATACCTTTCTAAAAGATGGAAGAAGATGGGCCGTCTCCCTGTTTTTCCTTCCTCCACTGCCTCTGCTGAGGCCTTCCGATTATACTTTTTTGACTCCCTCAGTTTACTGGGGACCTTAACTGTGAACTCAATTTCCAGATATTTCAGGATCTATCATTATGCACGCTTTTTCTCAGAAATTCTCATTCATGAGTTTGAGTTTCTCTGAAAGTCACGGTTCATAAGCAGACATTAGGTTTGACTTTGAAAAGTATAAATAAAAATATATGGTTAAGGCAACCACACAAACAGATATATATATGTATATATATATATGTATATATATATACATACACATCATTCTACTGTTTCCATCAGCTTCCAGAAGTCCCCAAATTATCATAGTTAGCAATATTCTTAGGAAATTATCTGCCATATCTCTCAATAAACAAATTGTACACGTACACTTTGATGGAAAGAAACAGGAACTAAGATTTGGGAAGATTTGAATGATGACTCCTAAAAACCCTCCCAGAGTCCTTGAAAGGAAACATGAAACAATACTTTTGGAAAATGATGGTTAATGTAATCAGAAACACTCAGTTGGTGTTTAAAAACCAAGGGAAGCTGATACTATTCTAAACAGCATTTCATTATTAGTAAGTGTTCCCTAAATTTAATTCTATTCAAAATTTTTCTTTATCTTCAGTTAGCTTATATGACTATCAAACTCAAGTCTGTTTCAAATTTTTCTTTTAAGATTTAACTAGTTAAATGTAAATCAAGTTTCAAAAATAAGGCAAAGTCCAGAAAAGCGTAATAATGTAAAATCTAAAGTATGGGGATTTAATACTGCTTTCAAGATTAAATATACTTAGGAATTCTGTTTTTTTCCTAATAATGTTAAGGGATCTATAAAATTAAAGATATATAGGCATTTACTTTCTTTTTAACTATTACATATGTATTATCTATGAACCTTTCCAAATATGCTAACTCTGATGCATTCATTCACCAAGTATATCAATTAGGGTTCCATCAGGAAATCAAGGTCGCCATGGATATTAGAAAATCAGTAACTTATTATAGAAATTAGTTGTTATACAATTGTTGGAGGAACTGCAGAACTAAAGGACCAGAAAGGACCAGAAAAATGTCACTAAATAGCCCTGATATAGATGAAAAAGTCAGGGCCGGCAGGAAGCTGCTAGGGTGGAACCACAAAGTGGGCAGGGCAGATGGCTGCGGAAACTGCTGCTACCTCTGTGAGTTGACAGCTAAGCCTCTAGTTGCTCAGCAAGGCCAGAAATTGATGAGAAGAGCTGGCCATGGAGCAAATTTAGAACAAGCTGAAACTCCACAACCGTCCCTTACTGCTTAAAGTGATGACAACTTTCAAAGTACAGTGGCCTTTGTTTCACCTTCTTCTTCCCAACCTCCAACAAAGGACTTGTGGTCATTCCTTATCTGAAGCCACACAAGGAAGAAAATTCTGGAAAATGCCATGTATTTCCAGCTTAACTTCATACAATATAGAATTACCCACTAACCCTGTTTCATCTTCTCAGAGTGAAAGCTGCCTTAATTTCAACTGCATAATTTGTAAACATTTAGAAATCAACCTAACCCTACTCACTGCACAGATGAGGAAGCAAAGTGCTGAGT
The DNA here is from genome assembly GCF_048773025.1 of Camelus bactrianus. Classification (NCBI taxonomy): domain Eukaryota; kingdom Metazoa; phylum Chordata; class Mammalia; order Artiodactyla; family Camelidae; genus Camelus; species Camelus bactrianus. The sequence goes on from NC_133540.1 coordinate 41,925,029, forward strand.
AAGTAAGTTAATTCCCCAAGGGCACACAGAGAGTCAATGTTTAAATGAGTTCATTATTTTAACTCCCAACCAAAATCCTTCCTTTTCTAATATGTCAATGATGACTTCCTCCACTTAGGAAAGGGACTCTAGATTACATTCAGCATACGTAGAAAACTGGTAGAGAAAAAAACAGTAGTAAATAAGGTACTTTGCAGATGTATGGAGCTAAAGTCTGTGTAAAATGTCCTATCAACTACTCTGTCTTCTAGAAGACAATGCAAAATACCCTCTTTTCTTCTGTCAAGTTTCCATTTATAACAAACTATTACTAGAATTTTCTTTTAAGTCACTTTAAGGCATCTCATCATTTTACATTATTCTTGGCCATATTGTTCTGTGTGAATTATTAGACTATCTATATTTTGGGTGACCAGCCATGTCTGATGGTTTTAAATATGAAGTCATTCTTTTCTCCTGGTATAATGATAAATTTACATTATAATTAACAGTCAAAGAATTCCCTTTTATGCCATATAATGATGCCTTTCTTCAGCTTTGCTTTTTCAGGCGGTATATAAAAAATCACAGGGGAAATACCTTTATTTTTAATATTCACATTTATGTATTTAATGAACATTACTGAATTTTTCAAGTACTTATTGGGAATGGAGGAGAAATATTTGTTCACTCTTATTTTATTTCAGTCTTAGAGAATGCAGCCTTTGGCTGATGTCAGAATGTTAATAATTAGCATCTCTATTAGAAGTCAGCTCCTGCTTTTCAAGCAGCATTATGCGAGGAAGCTATGTTTCCCAAGTGAACGAAGAATTATACAGTTTTATTAAAGAAAAGCCTTTCCTTTGAATACAATTTTAAGAAAATCTTCAAAGGAACAAATTTAAAGCCTCAAATCAGAGCACAGCACTAATTAGTGTGTAACAATGATTTAGGCAGAGAGCACCAGGCCTTGTTAATTTTCCAGACCCATTCTGTAGTCTCTTTGCTGTATATTTCTTTTGATGAGTCAATTTCATCTAGGTGCAGCTTTTTATAGTTTAACTACTGTCATAACACTTCTAAAGTTTTAGAAAATGGTACATACTGATGCTGAAATCTGGCAATTATCTTCTAACTCTGCATTCCGACAACTAATTTTATGGCTCCGCTTAAAATGCTTAATTCAATTTCAAGTATTTTGCATTTATAATATTGCTTTAAGTGGCATGTCTCTGAATAAAATACTGTAACCATCTATTTGTTTATATAACCTTCACATTTAGAAATAAAAAAATGTGCATCAATCATCAATTATAAGTCAAGTTATTTAAGATTCAAGGGTGTCAGGTACATGAGTTCCCTTGATCACATTTTATCTTGCAGTGTCTTTTAGGAATTAGAAAATTTTAAATATCAGCTTCATAATTTTAAAATGTTATGTACTACACGTGTGTTATCAGAATAAACTGTTTTCTTCATTTAGTGAATAGTGAGGTATTGATCTGAGAATGTCATGGGAAATTAGAGAACAGTAACACCAGAATGCCATATAACTGTGATTTATGGCTGCAGCAATATGAAGTAGGAATTGATTACTATTAAGGTCAATATCAAGATTCATTGACTCAGATATTCATAGTGACTAAGGCTAAACTGAGAATCAATGTTTACATCAAGAAAACATATATCTTCCTATGGGTAAAAATATGCCAATATATCCTGCCATCCCGTTATCACCATTATGAGAATTCAATCTCTGAAGCATGATAGATATTTTGCAATTTAAAAACCATCTGCTATTGCCTCTAACTCTTGGCACCTGCACCATTAATGACAGAATATTAGATTATTTCAATCAAAAATTGGTATTTGTATCAAATAAAAATGAATCATAACTACAGTCCACGTTGGAATTTTTGAGGGATCCAAAATACCAGTCTAGTACCCTGAGGAAGACATCATCACAAAAATCACCGCACCAGCGCAAACAGATATACACCCATTCCATAACAGCTTAGGAAATGGGTACAGATGAATGAATATGTTACTAAATAAAGTTAGAACATGTGATCTAAGGAGGCAAACATTAAAGACATGACTGACAAGCTAGAAAACAAATATAATGTGTACTGTTGTGAAGAATTGTGTTAATTTATAGCCCAGCTTACCTAACATGTTCAATTAAAATTTTGAGCAATTCCAGCCCTGTTCACAAATTGTCCCAACTTTTATTCCCACATTTCTTAGCTTGGTTTTTTTCTCTCTTTTTTTTCCCATTCTATTTGTGATTCTTTTCACTTTAAATTGGATCGATATACTTGTCATTTAGGGACTGGTCATGTGACTTGCAGATAGAGCGTATTATTTGAAACTCTAGCTAGACTTGAATAGTTTATAAAATATTTATTGGGCACTTGTTATTGCAAGGCTTATAAATAAGACACACAAAACAGAGCACATGATGACATTATTTCCGGCATACTAAAACCAAGAGCAGCAGCAGCTACGAAACAGAAAGAAGAGGGGAATACATAGAACTACTCCCTAGTAAATGCTTTTTAAACTATGGTGGTAGAATGAACAAGGTCAAACAAAGATGCCTGGGGAACTACCAGAGATAGGCAGCAAGGATAAAACTAATAAGCATTCACAGTGTACTGCTTTAAAGAGAAATGTGAAAACAAGTGATCACAATAAAATAATGGTACCTTACAATTTTACTCCTAAATACTGATCAGTATGTTGTCACATATAATCTATTTTTAACTTTATATATTTAGAGTCTTCAAAAACCCACTTGAATTACTGAGTTGACAACAAACTTAGTAAGTCTGTTTTTTTTTTTTTTTTCTGGTTCATATCAAAATACAAGGCAAGAATAGAAGGAGCCAAAAATATATATATACTAGAATAGCCTCTAATGCCTAATATAGTATTGAATTATTGAATGCCAGATACATCAGCTTCAAGGATAATATGAGTAAAATCTGTTGTATTATATCAACAAGATGTGTGTCTACATACAAATGTACATATGTATATACATATATATGTGGAGGGGGAGAGAGAAAGATTTATAGATTTGATGGAATTCTAACGTGCAATTATGGAGGCTTGGTGGGTCCAAAATCTGATAAGGTAGGCTAGTAGGTAGTAGACTCAGGGCTCAGGAAAGAGTTCAGTTCAAGTCCAAAGGCAGTTTGCTGGCAGAATTCCTCCTTGCACATGGGAGGCACTCAGGCTTTTTCTATCAAAGCCTTTAACTGATTGGGTGAGGCCCACTTACATTATGGAAGGCAATCTTTTTTGCTAAAAGTCTACTCATTTAAATGTTGATCTCATCCAAAAAATACTCTCCAGAGAAACATTCAGAGCAATGTTTGACCAAATATCTGGGCAACATGGCTTAGCCAAGTTAACACATAAATTAACCATAACATCTCTACCATTGAATTTATGCATTATAGGGCACAATACTCTTCTTAACAGTGTGATATAAGGCACCTAGCTTCCAAAAATAGTCATAATTCTTTCATTACTAAACACTAAGAGAAATATATGAAATGTGTCAAAGGCAAAGAATGGAAGATAAAAGAAAACACATCAAGAATCTGTGAATATGGGGGGAGGATACAGCTCAGTGGTAGAGTGTGTGCTTAGTATGCATGAGGTCCTGGGTTCAATCCCCAGTATCTCTGTTATAAATAAATAAATAAATAAATAAATAAATAAATAAATAAATAAATAAATTAATTAATTAAATAAATAAATAAATAAATAAATAAATAAATAAATAAATATTATTACTACCCCCCAGAGAAAAATTTGTTTTTAATTTAAAGAAAAAGAATATGTGTATACAGTGTTCAGTATAGAATTTATACATTTTTAAATTATTGTTTACCATGAAAATTATAGACTACCCTTAGACTATTATCTAAAAGTCATTATATATGGAGATATAAATTTTAAAATAGCTATTGAATTCATTGGACAATAGGCTGAAACAAGTTGGTTTATTTTAAAAATGGTAACTGAAATCTAAGAAAAAATAATAATATAAAAATTAAACATATTTTCTTTTTCTTATTAAATTGTTTTGTATTTCAATTTTTTCATATGGCTAAATTAAAAATTAAATTAACTAGAGTTAGCTCAATAGTAGGAAATAGAGAATAAAAGCAGATCAGCACCAAAGTAAGTGTGCCTTATGCAGAATCAAAAGAGATACTATAAAATATTTTTATTGTATCTTATTGAAAAATAAACTAAAAAAGAACTATTAATTTGCATCCTTCATGATTTCACTCTGGTTTAAAAAATGCAGTCTTAAATATAAAATAATATTAAAGCATTTAATTAACATAGTTTTAATTCCATAATTAAAAATCCAACATTTTAACATATATATACTCTGGAAGGTGACACACGAGCTCATTGAAAGACCAGATGTCCTAGATGCAATCACTAATTCAAACATTCTTAAAGTGTGTCTACCAGCGTCAGCTGCACTTCTAGGTACCACAGATAGGAGCTAAGCAAAGCAGATCCAAGTATCTGCTTTCATCAGGAACATAGACAATTAACAAATAACACACTACTGCTGTGTAATTATAACTGTGGTAAGTAATAGCTAAGGAAGTGCGTGCTTAGTGGATTAAACTAATTTAGTTAGTGACAGGCAACTCCAAACCTGCGTATGTTCGTCACGTACTCCACAAGAGGACGCAGTTTATGCCCTTCCAGTTTCTGGCCACGCTTCACTGAGAGGAGAGTTTGTTTTAGGCTTTCCCAAGGGCTAGGAAACTATGGAAGCTGTGCCGTCAGGATAGGCGGTCGACCAGTAAGAATACAAAGCCATATCGCATTTTAAACATTTTTGATATTTAGGTAGAATCAGAGGCAGTACACTTTTAAGGATTCTGAGAGTAAGAATGTGCTGGGGGAAAGAATCTGGGAAGGATGTTGCTAGTGAGTTATAAAGCAGTGCTAGTGAGTTTGTTTTTTTTTTCCTCCCTAACGTAATGTACAGAATATGTTTATGGGGTGACTAATAGGACACATTTTGTGCTGAACACTCTAATAAACACTGTATTGGTTATGTTTGTGGATCTTGCACCCCAAGTAAAGGCAATGCATTGAAATTACGGAACTCTGAAGTTCAACTCATTTTCAAGTCAATTCAGTTGCCCTTAGATGTTAATTATTTTTTCCCTAGACATGAAACTACATAAGTAATCTGAATTACATTACAATTTATGAGTAGTTAGCATAAGACTCCGTGGAAAGTCACATAAACTCTAGAAAACGTCTTAAATTCCAACAGTACTAATCAATACAATAAAGGACAATTTTCTAAGCATTTAGAGAGTAAAACAAATAAAACAACATAAAAACAATATACCACAAAAACAACTACTGCTAAGGATAAATGGGTGGATGGATAAGCAGCTATGTATAAGTGACTGTTTGGAAATGCTAATCACTTTCATTCCTTAACGACGACAGACCGGTATATCCTTTCCCCCTAAATTTTACCTCCCGGTCCCTAAAACAGTTTCTACTGTTTAATCATATCAAACTCTTATCATTTTCCATATTAGTCCCCAAAGTTCTGCTGCCCTGCTTCTCTCCTACCTTAACAGTGAGTGATGTCCCATTCATGTTGTTTTCTACCCTTAAGAAAGGGAAGAAGACAGAGCAACAAACTAAGCTATGCACTTGAGAAAATCAAGTTCAAGTGATCATGGTATAGCAGGTTAGAGATGCTAGTGTGAGTTCCTGTTTGGAATTTTTCTGAGCACTGGGTTATTTTTAAATCATTCCCACCCGAACTTTGATATAAAAAGGGCCCATAAGTTACTGCAAAAACTACATTTTGCTTCTACAGTGGGCACACAGTATCCTTGTTTTCTGACCAAGGATAGTGGCTCTTAGCATAGGAATTCCAAAAACACTTCAAGGGAGTGTTGGTAAGAAAAGAAAAATCACAAAGTAGAAAAGCATTATCATCTCATCCATTGATTTTGCACTCAGTGGAAATTTCTGTAACTTCTATTTCAGTACCAGGATTCCAAAAGTACAGCATGAGGCAAAGGATAATAATGCTATTTAATTTTGAGTGATTATTGCTAAATAAGACTTATGGTAAAATAAATGTTTTTACCCAGGGTGGGAAAAAAAAGAACATTGTGAGTCTGAAATGAGAGAACAAATTAAGAAGAACTGGAAAAAGTGCACTTACAATTACAGTTCCAAAACTACATTGAACTTCATTAAAATACTTTCGGCAGCTGCATTAGAAGTCTGCAGCTTTGCTAATAAATCTGTTCTCTTTTCAGTTCAGATTGACCATATGTGAGACACAGTGACAACTGATGGTGCATTTATACTAAAATATGTCACAAAGATGTGTAGGACAAGGATACATTGATTGAACATACAAATGTAGACGCTTTCAGCAGGTAACCTCACCTTACTTCTTGGAGAATGCTTGGCATGGCAGAGAAAAATTTCAATATGCTTTGACCATAGAGGCACAGGAATTGCATGCAGCAAGTGTCCCTCCCACCCAATTGTTAGAGTTGCAAGAATCCTTGGAGAGCAACTCTCTGAAATCCAATACAAATTTAGACTCTACACTGTAGCACAACGTGTCATTGTAAATTATTTAAAACTTCCAGTGAATTCACTGCAGTGTGCATTCACATCTGTCTTTATAAATAACATGTTTTTTCTTCATGTACTGAATTATAAAAGTCATAACCAGTTCATCTTGAACAACCCCATCCTTCTTTCTGGCATATTATTCAGCTACATTATTTTGGAAAGATCAGCTTACCTATCACCCTGAAATATTCAGGCCCTGGAGATAATATTAGCAAGAAAACATTCCATTAGCAAATGCTGCCCACTCAGTTGCAGGTATTCTACTTTCAACATGTTAAAACTTGTTTATATCACAATATAATCTCATCTCCCCTGAAACAATGCTTCTTCTACAGTTTTCCAAGGCATTTATAATGCTGACCGGAAATGCCTTTCAATGTAATAACCAGAGACAATAATTTTATATTTATATCCTGGCCAGGCTTAAAGGGTTTTAGTTAATTAGGTTAGATTATTAGTTTTGTTATAGCCTATGGGGAAAAAAACTAAAAAAAATTATATTTATATTGAGCTTTTCTTAACTGGGCCCTAGTTCTGAGAAGTTTAGTTTTCATAGAGAAAATAAGTACTTCAACTCAATGTCTGATGTGTGAACTTTGAATGTTAGCCAGACACTAAGGAATATAATGAAGCAAGTGACCTTTTCATTCTCCAAAGATAGCTGCATGTGATCCCAGATCTGCAGGATACATGTTTAGTACACACGGTTATATCTAATCATCTTGCTTACCGTGTCTCGGCATGTGACTGGTTTGAGAAAAGCAGCAACATTTTTTATTTAATTAACTAATCAATGAAATATTGATCTGTGTTGAAAAGTGATACCACATTGCTAATAAAACAGAAATGAATTCAATAAAATGGAAAATCATACTGATCTCAATTACATGGGTGCCTCACTTCTGTTGCTGCATGTGTATGAATCCCCTGCATGATGTAAATAATGCATATGGCCTGTGCATTTTCAGATTTCATAATTATTTCTGGAAAATACTCTCTATCACAGCATGAATGATCATATAATTGTTATAGTTGCATACTTTAAGCATCTGAGAACATTTGCTTTTTTTTCTGAAAGCAGAATCACTAAGGAGTAACTGGCTGTCATTATTTAAGTGTTTATTTATTAAACTTTTAAACATTTAAAGCATGACATATAACAAAATTTCACCTTTAAAAAACATTTTCCCTCAAACTTTTAAACTTATTATCCACCAATTTTAAAACACAGTAACAATGTACACTTAAGATAATAGTAAAATACTATTAAATATAGGCCACATATCACTGGTTATGATTAGGTTTGATGGAATGATTGATTCTGATCATTTTTCTAAATTAAAAACTGAAACATGTAATCTAAGATGAATAAATATAATTCAAATTTAATTTTCCTGTCACTGAATTACATTTCAAACCTTGCCAATAGTGTAAAATCACAGTTATATAATGAAGCTTCCAGACAGACATTGACTATATTAAAAATATATTTTATGTTTAGATCACTTCTTTAGCAATGAGAACCCCAATGTAAGTAGGTAACTCTTACTATTGCTAAGAAATGAAAATTTGTATCACAACACAGCAAATGATTACTCAAGCTGTTTACTCCTTGAGCTATTACTAGTGACACGTATTCTGTATTTTCTTATGAAAGTGTGCTTATTTGTATGGTATATTGGAATAATTTGATAACAATTATGGATTTGTTATAAAGTAAGCTTGTCCTGAAACATAATTATGAAAGTATAGTAATAACAGAAGAATCTAGTAGATCCTGTTGTAGAATACTCTAACCAAAGGAAAACCTCCTGGGTATAATACAAAGTCAAAACATGATATAATAATAAGTATATGTACAGTATAGTCTTGCACACTCCGAGGATGAGTCATGTTTCTCTGGTACTGAGAAGTCTGTGTCTGCTTTTGAGTATGATACCCATTTGTGCTTAGAGAAGCAGTAGGTGGCAATTGTGGGGACATTATATGTCCTTCTTTCCAAACTGGGGGGGGGAATGAGTTATGATACTGGAGAGACATGCTCGAGGTCACAGAACTAATAAGCAGTGAAGCTGGGGTAGAACATAGGCCACCAGACACCTGTAAAAAGTCTCCTTCCACCAAAGACGGCTGCCATCACAATATACATACACAGCAAACCGCTAGAGCTGATGAAATGGAATGTTCATTTACTTAGACATTCACCACTGACAACCACCTTGTGAATCGCCCATGTGAGGAGCTGATTTCTGGTTAAAGCAAACATTTATTGTAGGGAGACACAGAGCAAAGCTTAAGTTATTACATCTCTACGTGAGGCTCGACAAAACTCAGAATGCCAGTTTGAGAAGCGTCAGTACCTACAGGGCAGCCACGTAAACAGGTGTACAGACACAACGTTCACTTGTTAAACAAAAGGTTAAAAAGATGAAGGATGTGTTTTCCTCTTTGATGAAATGAATACATTAAAAAGGTTTATTACTTGAATAAAGAAATTGCCAGAAATGGACCCTAAGTGGAAGAAAAAAAGGAAACAGGTGTAGAAATAATCAGATAGACCAAGACATTAACTGTGTGCAGAAATATATTCAACTCCTGTACTTCACATCCAGTGTTTCAAAGATCTCTGTTCCCCTTACTTTTGTGCCCTCTTTTGCTGCCTTTAAGAATTATATAACATTCCTTTCTTACTCTTTGCTTTTCTGTTTTCTCTTGTTACCAAAGATACCTCAGTTTTCCTTTGCATTTTTCCCTAGTCTCTCCTGGTCTTGCATCTTGTGCTCATATACCTCCTTCTGCTACTAAACACCCTCCTTAAACTGTAAAGGAGAGAACGAGAGAGCCTGCGAGAACTGATCCAAGTTATGCCACATACAACTAGGAAATTCTAATATCACCATATTCAGACTCATGCTGAAACAAAAAGCATGAGTAATAAATGACGAGACAAGGTGGTTCTATCCCCAACAGGAAAATTCTCAAGTTAGAAAAATAGTCATAAAACTGAGCAGCCTCATAGACAGTAGATTTATGCTTTATAGCTGTTAAAGCCCCACACTTAACCAGCCAGTGGGGCAGAATCATTCCCATGGATCATAAATCGCCAGCACTTCTACAGTACTCAGTGTTCACCTTCATGTTACTACTAAGACAAATACATACTACCTTGAAGTCTAAGGAAATTTGCATCATGTGGTAGAATTATATGAATTGCCAATCCAGTTCTCTGGAGTGCCTGCAGATTGTCATAAAACAACAAAAGCAATACTGTATTATGGAAGTGCTGCTCACAGCACTACTCTTGATGGTGAGCCAAAGTACTGGAGAGCTTTAGAGTTTAGTTAGAGCTTTAGAGTTAGGTCATAAAAGCACATTTGAGCAAGATACAGCTATTTGAAAAGCTTGTGTTCATTTTTCTACGGACCAAATGAAGCATAAAATCTGTGGAAATAACATCAAACACAATGTTTTCCACCTAGTTCTCAGCAATTTCTAGTAGCCAGGCCCACAGAAAATCACGAGCACTATAAGAGACAATTGACTTTAGAAAATAAATTACTACCTCATCTTTTATCAAGAGAAAAAAAAATAGAATTAACCCTTTTATAGATATCAGCAACCAAAAATATGCATGGTAACATACTTAAAGTGAAAAACGTAAGATAAGCCTCATTTGTAGTTTTCTATTAACATTTGTTCAAGGATCTGTCTTATGGTAATGAGTTACTACCCGCATGTCCCCATGAGAACCCACTGTACAATTAATAAGGTTCCACAATTTACAAATGAAGATACTAACATTTTTGTTCTTAACACATGTAAGTAAATCATTTTACATGGTATGAAATAAATTTTATGGTATGAAATAAATTAAAATTATCAATGATTGTTTACAAATACTGCTAGTTAATGGAGAATACATGTTCAACGGAGTTAGAAACATCAAGTTCCTGTTAAAAATACTGAGAAATAGGAAAGAATATTGACCCTTAAGAGTTAAAGTGGACATAGATACCTCATAAAATTTTAATATTCAGAAGGAATTAAACAGAAAACAAATATATTGACTATCTCTAAGGTTGAGGGGAAACTCTCATTTGTCATATATTCTTTATATTTTGGATCATTTGAAAACAGATGATTGATTGATTGACTTGGTTTAGAAAACTTTCTTCCCCATGAAGCTTCAGAAAATTTCCAAACTTGGATGGTCTCTAAAAAGTGGGAATGAGACGCAGGACAGTATTCATAGTAATCAGAACTGGGCCAGGTATCCCACCCCGCCGTCATTATCGCAAACTCAGAACAGCCGAAGTGCTGGAAAGCAAAAACAGATGCTGCATTCGAAAAAGTTGCCAGAGTTTAGCTAAGGCTCCTGGTGGAAATGTTAGGGTAAGTTAAAACCTTTCTGATCGTAGTATATGTATTGGGTTATAAGAGATTGTGCACTAAAGTGAATCCTGCCTGTAAACACTGCTCACGTACATACTGAGCCCTCACAGCCGGCCAGCCCACTGAGAGGAGCCTGACAAAGAAATAGGCATACTCAAAGGAGAGGAAATCCCTTCCAAATAGCTGTATTAGCCAATCTTCTCATTCATTCACAAATGTAAGCCAATAACCAAGTATTGCCAAACAACTGAAGAAAGAAGAAAACAAAAATGAACCACGGAGAAGACAACGATATTCAGGGAACAAGAAGAGTGAAAGGGAAGAGAATTCGACTCAGTATTTCCAGATTGATTAGAGGAACGATTTGCATCTAAAAACACAAGAAAGTACAGCTACCAAAAAATGAATACTCAGGTTCATGGTAATTAAAATGTAATGACAGAAAAAGTAATAAAAATGTAACACTGAAGAAACCTTCCAGAACATAAAGCCAAAAGACAAAGCTATAAAAAGAATGAGAGAAAAGGTAAGAGAAGGCAGTATAAATCCAAAAGGTAAAATTTTGCTCTACTGGGAAGTAAAGAAATAGAAAGAGAAGGAAATAAAGAATGGAAGAAGTACCCACAGGTGTAATGAAAGAAAAAGCCGCGTGTCGGAAAATAAAAGGATTTTGAAGTGAGGCAGCTTCTAATTGCCAAGCAGCAAAAAAAAAAAAAAAAAAAAAAAAAAAAAAGAAAAAAAGCAAAGCAGCAAAAAACATATCTAAATAAAATTCTTTTTAGAACAAGCTGGCCACAGAACTCTGAGAAATAAAAAATAAACAATGGGTACATGATAACACAGGGTATGATGACATTTGTGACAGATGGAAGGAAAATGCTTCTTGTATCAGCAAAAAAGGCGGAAAAAGATTTGTTCAACAAATAATATTTGAATGCCTGCTATGAGTTAGGCATCATTCTAAGTGCTAAAGCTATATCTTGCATAAAAGAGAAACAACAGAATTTACCTGATCAATCTTGGAGCAGGAAGGAGGCTATGTGACTGGAGACCAATTGTAGGTAAAGAGTTTAGTTTCACTTGCTCACAGATGCCGCGTGTAGCAGTCTTATCCCGGGCCCTTCAGATCAGACTTCCTAGTGCAAAACGGATGCACCGGACGCACCAACACCTCAACTCGGGGACCTTGTGCAGAAGTGCTATGCACAGCACCTCACTTCAAGGTGGTGGCGACGGCGGGCTGAGAGCAGTGACACTGCGCATGTCAGCACAATCCAGAGCGGGAGCAGCACAGCTGCATGGGTCTCGCGAGAACTCCGCCTCCTCCCGCGGACAAGATCCCAGTGAAGCAACTCAGGCCGGGGCCAGTCACGGACAGCAGGTAGGCTGGAGCTCGAGCTCACACCTCTCCTTTCTCTGATCAGAGAGTAAAACTTTCCTTTGCTTCTGAACAGAAAAAAGAAAAAGGTGAACATTTTCTTCATGATACTTGTATTCTAAGTGAAGGAAAATAAATAACTAACAAAAAACTAATTTAAGGTGATAAACGCTATCAAGAAATCTGTGTAAGAGGAGGATAAGGACTGATGAGGGTACACCGTAGGGAGTTTGTAGTTTCAGAACTGGAGAACTTAGGGGAAAAAAATCTGCAGACCTAAGTCTGTTCCACTAGGGAAAAAAGGGAAAATTTGGCAGGATATTGGATCATTAGGGGTCCCAAGTTTATATCCCACTAATAAATGTGCTTTGTTCTCCATATGTAGCAGAAAGACATAGAAATAATTTCAAGAAAAACATGCTTTTAATGGTGGTAGTGAAATTGCTATGTGGCATTGGAAAACCAGAGTCTCTTTATCTATAAAGGAAGATTTGGATTTTCCTATCTCGAAATATCATCTATCCAAAAAATTCTGTGATATTGCACCCAAAAGTGCACATAAAATACATTTAAGATATGGTTAGCTATATAGAAGCATAGTCATTAAAGCACCATTTGAAATTACAGAAAATTTGAAACAGTACACAGTTCCATGAATAGTGGATTGTTTCAAGAATGTTATTTCTTGTTAATAATGTATGTAATCAGTCGTAAAAAGAATGAGAAGCATATCACAGTATATTATTCACTAAAACAAATATCAAGTTAAAATGTAATATAATGCCATCTTCTACTGGAGATACACAAAACGCTGTTAGTCGTGGTAAAAGAGAAGGTTATATATTGTGTAGGTCTTACATAGCTTCGTAATTTTTCTTTACTATGTGCAATTGTTAGTCTTAAGACTTTCTTTACAACTAATTAAAAATAAATGAAATTATATGTACAGAAATAAAAGGCATCCAAAACACCTTAAATTTTAAAAACGTTTTCATAAAAATATGAGACTATGATTTCAATTGTAGGAAATCACAAAAGAGTACTGGATAGCTTATAAATATATAATTAAAAATATACTTTAAGGCATATGAAAATATAAGTAGCATACATACAAAACTGTTATTTGTGAAGTTCTCTGAGGAGAACTTTAGAATCAGGGCTGCAGGAAGAAGAAAAACATATGAAAAATAACTAGCCATCCATTCATTTCTGGGTTTTTTTCATTATTATTTAAAAATAATATATTTATTCTACAAAATAAAAGTAAATGGAGAATATATGTATGTTTATAGCTGTATAAACAACTGGAATAAATATATACATGACTTTTTTTAAGAGAATTCAACTCTGCATTGGAAGTTAAGCAAATTGGAATTTTACTGGTTAATTATAATGTTTGTATTACATCTGTTTACAAGGGGGATGTATTGTTTTATAACATTTTAATACAGATACCTATGGGCAGTATAAATATAGTTAGCCATTTACAAGTGTTACGCAGAAATGTTCAGATACTAAACTTTGATTAGATAAAAGCAGTATTTATCAGTGATGATTTGGGAAATTTTCACCTATTTGTGAAAGTGAACGTTCTCCCTGCAATGTATAGCACTATAGATTATTTAACTGATGAATGCTTAATTTTTTTATTAATCTTAGAACTGGTCTGTTCAGCCTACAATGTCATCTTTAAAATATATGGACAGATGGTGGGAATCAATTTAAATGGGTTTTTTTAAATGAAACAGACATGCAAAAATATGCAAGATAGAAAAAGGTATTGAGTCCATTAGTTCCCAAAACTAAAGCCACATATTGAGAAAGTCAGTCAGCTCCCCAGCAGTGTGGCCTGCTACCCTCTGAACACTAACTGATAGCAAAATACATTTTTGTGACATTTGGATCACTGTATCTTAGACTCTTTAGAGTATATTAGCCTGCGCTGTAGCTAATAAATCCCTAAACAAAGGCATACTTGTCAGTTTTATCCAAAAAGAGGAGAGAAATAGGATATTCCTTAATCTTAGTCCTATATTTGGGTAATTCAGAAATAAAGGGTCATTTTATACTAAGATTTTAACCCTCATCCTTAGGAGCATTGTCCACACCAACTGATCAGTTCAATTTCTCCTTGTTTCTTTGGTCTCCAAGAAATTCTTTAGAAACTTTTGTCCCAATTTAATGCAATTCAGCAAACATTTAATTCGATCTAATTGCTTTTGAAATCCAGAAATCACAACCCTGACATAATAAACTTGAAAAATTAGCTACTGGTCATGCATGGGCTCCAAAAAAATGCATATTTTCTCAGTTTCTTTAATAATGATATTTTAAAGTAGTACAATGTATTAATCTTTTATACAAAATTCAGTGAATTTTCTTGTTCATTTTCATGACAAATATGACACTGGCCAAAATAATAAAATTTTATTAATCTAAGGTTGTTCATGATGTAGACATATCCAAAGAAATCATTTTATGGTAGAAATAGAAATCTCTGAATTGGTTGGGTAATAGCCATAAAATTTTCCATTTAAAAATATTTAGCTGCTGATTAATGTGCCATGCCATATGCCAAGTTTCATTTTGTATTTTCTAACTTGTATTTCTGAGCAAAAATTGAATGAGGAAATTGTCTAATTTAAATTTTCACTAGTATTTTTTGCTGTGTAAAATTCAGACCAAATATCTATAGACATGCCCTAGAAAAACTTGTAAGCTAATTTAGAGTCTTTAATTTAGAGTAATTTGCAAATGCAAGCTAAAATAGAATCTATGTCATCCAAACCATTAGTGACACCTGATGATCGATCGACTAAGACTATCCAAGGAGTGGCACATCTTCACACACTTGCTGCCGAGGTGATAGGTGTTAAAAGCTGAGAATATCCTAGGCTTCAGGAAGCCATTTCCACATGGTCCACAGGCACAGTTGCTTCCAGCCTTGGACTTGTCAGCTACCATTTGTCTCCTACCTGGACTAGTCAACAGCCATCTAACTGATCTCTTCAGTTTTGCCCCCTTAAAGCTATAACAGCATCTCCACCTACCAGTGGAAACAATTCTTTTAAAGCAGAATGTAATCTTTTTAAAGCATAAAACCAAAATCTTTCTAAGTCTTCTCATTACGACTCAAATGAAATCCTAACTCTTGTAGGACTGTACAAAAGTTCCCACTTGACAAGACGCAGCCCATCATTTCTGACTTTATCCCATTCTCTGACACCTGCCTGCTCTGCCCGGAGTTTCTCGTTCTCTCAAACATGCCAACCTCATTCATTTTCCAGAGCTTCTCATACTTGCTGATCTAATCCACTCTAGATTCCACTCTAGATGCCATTCTAGGATGGCAACCCTCCTCCCATATTTTTTTTAACTCAAATGTCATTCACAATATTGACCATCTTCTATAATCTCAGTCACACCCAACCAAACACCATCATTCTCTATCACATTATGATTTTCATCTTCTAATTTAATACTTGTATTACTTGAAATCATCTAATTTTTTTTTCTGTGTTGATTCCCAGTCTGTTCCCCTATGGAAGAGGTCTCCCTTGTTACCATTGTGTCACTAGTGCATAATTTATTGACTGGAAGAAAGTAGGCACTTAAATATTTGTGAGCTGGCTGATGAATGTCATCTCTGATTTCACTATATTTTCATCCGGAACTCCTGTTGGATCAATAAATATTGGAACTGCTGGATATTTCCACTATTCCTCTTAATTTGTCATTTCTACCTCTTATCTCTTTGTCCTTTAATTCTTTGTCCTAGGAAAATAACTTGACTCTATCTTTCAGCTCATAAATTTGACCTTAATTAGAGTCTCTTTTTCTTCTTAACTTAGATATATACATACATACATATATATATATATATATATGGGTAAGAGGATTATATTTTAGCTTTAAAAGAACAGAGATGATTTTTTTCAGAGTATTCATCTCTGTTTAATAGATAGATGCCATTTCCACTACTTATAGTCATATTTTTTTACATTACTATTAAAATCTTACCTGTTTGCTTTATTAGTCCTATTTTTTTGGATACCAGCTTCTGCTGTTGCATTTAGTGTCTCTAAAATATTTGCTGATTCTATTTTTTAGCTCTATTGGTTTGTTTGAATTTTTATTATAACTATTATTAATTTACTTAAATAAAGTTGTTTTAAATATATCAATAACAGTTTTGAAATGTAAAATTCAGTCATATTGTGAGGAAGAGCTTTACATTTTTAAGTAGGATATTGTGTAAATAACCTCTCTATCACATGGAGAGAGGAGATATAGAAGAGAGTTGTAACAAATATTCAGCTTAAAATGGTTTGTAACTGTCCTAATTATGTCAAATATTATTAATCAAATGCTGTCTATATGAAGGCTGTAGAGTTTGATGTTTCAGAAAAAAATTTCAGCAACACAGATTATCTGATCTATCCATTATGTTTCTGCCCATGAAATTAGCAGATATAAAAGTGAATTTTTTGTTTATGATGTACTCTAGTCCAAGAACATTGCACAGCAAAAAAAAAAAAAATTAACTTGTCATGTTCTTCTATTATTTTACTTTACACCTCATTTGTTTCTGTTACATAGCCTTGCACTTCATTATTACTCATTGTTACTAACAGGCACATTCGATTTGGTTCCAGTAGAAGTTCTCATCATCTATTAAACTATGAAACTAATGACTATAACATGTAGCAGTTTCAATTACATGTATTGATTCTAAAGTGTCTATCTCCTTGTTCCTTAAAAATAATCTAGTTAACTCTCCTTATAATTTATTGATGAGTTAATCAAGTTAATCTTGCAAAAGGAAATCTCTTAAAGTCTAC
Organism: Camelus bactrianus; assembly: GCF_048773025.1. Lineage (NCBI taxonomy): Eukaryota > Metazoa > Chordata > Mammalia > Artiodactyla > Camelidae > Camelus > Camelus bactrianus. The sequence continues at coordinate 41,942,288 of NC_133540.1, forward strand.
AGGTGGTATGTTTAATATCGTTCATGTTACTTCGTACTTGACAGGCACATAGCATTTTTCACATTCAAAATACGGTTCAGCCTTAAATCCTTCTCCTGATATTCAGAGTTCTCTTAACAGTGAGTAATAAAACATTAGCTGAATATCCTATTAAATCTTTTTACTTTTTGTGTGACTATATGATAACAGATTAAAGGATATTATCAATTTCTCTCTCTCTCTCACACACACACACACACACACCCCAAGCTGTAGGTATGAAGGTATAGTTTTTGTTACTTTTCTATTCCGAAATCTATCTCTTCTAACCCTCTGGATATTACAGGAGAAACTCCTGTTCAGTCCTGCTAGATCTTAATTTGTTGGTCATACACCTGAAAAAGCAGTTTGGTTTTACTTAATTTATCTGTCTATCTATCTATCTATCTATTCACCTATTAGGTAAATTTTATAACAAATCAGTCATTACTAAGTGAATTGATGGCCTGAAAGCTCATAACCAAATCTGTGGTCCACCTAAAGCAAGTAAGCATCTTCATATCAATCACAGTGAAACTGTGTCCCTGTTAAAATTAGATTTACTGGATACTCCCACATCGGAGCATTCTCAGCTGCCAAACTTTGCATCATCTGACCTGTTTAACTTCTTCAACTTCATCTCATGTCATTCTTCCTGTTTATCTTAGTGTGTAACTGCAGTCTCACTGACCTGGCTCTTTTTTATAAGATCTTTCTCTTTTTCTGCCTCCCCTCTCCTGCCACACTCAGAACTTTCATATATCCTCTTCCCTGCTAATGCCTCTGGCCAACCATTCCACCAAAGCTTTGTTTTATATTAAATGTTACTTCTTTGAAAATGCCTTTCCTGACTCCATATAAAATTAGGTCTGCTATTGAAATGTCTTACAACATCCTAAGTTTTGTTTCATAACAGATAATTCATAACCTTTGTAATTATGCCTTTTTAAAGGTCAGTTGTCTTTTTTCTTTCTTTTTTTTTTTTTTTTCATTAAAAAGCTCCTTGCTGTCAGAGGGCATGGACGTTTGATTAAATCATTGACTCTATAGTGCCGCACACAGATCTTAGGTCATATAGACACAATAATTATTTGATTATAGATGAACAAATTTTTTCTGAAGTTCTAAATAAGATAAGGATAATATATAAATATAAATACTTTAAGGAGGAATGTCTACAGGAGTTTATAGTTATAGACATATCATATTTTGAATATGTATCATATTTTACAAGACTTTCCATTTACTCTGAGTAAATATTCCGGTAATTCTGATACTGACTCTGTGCCTCTGATGCTTCATACATTTATTTCAGAATTTGAGAAGGATTCCTTTTATGAACAAGGTAATATTGTGCTTTTTATTGTTGAATCTAAATGCATTTAGGCAGTTGACTCTGAATTGAGCAGAATACAAATTGAAAAAATTGTGTTTCATTGTTTCAAGTTTTCCTTATATGGGAACTTTTATTGAGGTAACATTGGTTTATAACATTATGTATCTACTTCTGTATACACCATGGAGTGCTTATCACCAAAACTTTAGTTTCTATTCGTCACTATACAGAGATACATTTTTAAACATCATTTTAAATGGTGTCCATTGAATAAACTGGTAAGCAGAAAATGGAAAACTTTTTTTCATAAGAAGTATTTGTTTTTCCCAACAATTTTGTAATGAGAATAAAAATCCCTGGATTTTTACATGTGTATTAATTATAATCTTGACTGGTCCTTTATTTGCTGATTACAAGTGGGATGTAACATTAATTTCTACTATTCATGGAAATTTATTAAAGTTAAATGTAATGGTGAGACTCTTTGCAGTCAATAGACAATGTCCCCTTATGTCCATTGTTTTATTGTCTAACTTGGAAAATCCAAATATGTACAGTCCATAGAATTAACCTTGTATTAATATTACCTAAATTGTTTAATAATTAGTAACTAACAATAAGTCAAATTTATCAAAAACCCCTGATTCCATAGCTGGCCAATAGGTAAGTAATTTAAAATAAATTTCTCCATTCTGGGCATGTAAAAAAATGGGCTGTTCAAACACTGTAGTGGAAAAGCAACAGATAGGGAACCTCCAAATCTGTCACATTAACACAGTTACTTGAATAACTGCATCTCAAATTCTGATTAAAAATAGTCATTATGCATTCTTAGCACTGCCCATGTCATACTGTATAATCACTGTACGTGATCACTAAGTCTGAGATACTTTATATGTAAAAATAAAATTTAATTTCAAATTTAAAAATATAACCCAGATAAGATTTTTAAATTTACATCTACATTCTGAAGAGAATGTAGAAAATATATAAAAGAAATATTAAATCTTCCTGAGAATAAGTAACTTCTTTGATAACTCCCCACAATGTTTCGGGTTCAGCAGGCATTCCATAAACATAGTTGGTGGTAATCAGTTATTTATTTCTTGACTTCAGTGTGTAATGTGTTCATAATTCTTTGCAATGCAGCAGAACTGCAGATCATTTAAAATCTGCTGCTCAGATTAGATTTGCTTTTCAGATCATTTTTGAACCAACCAGTATTCTAGTATAAAACTGCAGTTTCAATATTTGTTTAATTGTGTGTGCTAATTAGAGATTACAAATAATTCTTATCCTCAATTTTTAAAAATCTGTGTTCAGAGTACTCAAGGAACACAAGTGTTTAGATTTTCATGAAATTATTTGGAAATTGTTGCTATATATGCATAAAATGAATATTCAAGGATTATCTTAAGTGTATTACATAAAACAATAGAATACGAATTCTTTATCAAGATAGTAAATGTTTTATGTATAATGAAACAGCTGTATAGCAATAAAGTGAACTTTCTTCTTTTAGTTTTTCAGCATATGTTGAATTTTTTATAAAAATGTAAAGAATTTTGGGGGTAATTTTGTCCAAAAATATGCATAAAATCTCTAAGGAAAAAAGTTATTTAATTAATAGTTGATAAGATTTTTACTTTTATTTTTCTAGGAAATATTCATATTAAAATAAGCAGTTTAGTTTATTATATGAAATGAGTTATCTAATAATTATGTATAGTAACACTGTTTTTACACTTCTGTTTATTTAATTTGCATTTTGGCCACAATTTCTTAGGTATTTGTTTTTAATTACATGTATTTATTCTTACAGAATTCTGACAGGTATAAGACACTGGTGAGTCAACTTATTTTCACATTGCATACCTACAAGAAATAATATATAACCCTTAACCAATGGATTATAAGGATTAAATAATTAAAAGTACTAGTTACACTAATGTATAACAGAATAATGTTGAGTTCACCATGTTTAAAAAAATGTGGCAGTCCATAGTTTTGTGACAGCACCTTTTTAATTCAGAGTTAAACACATTGGCTAAAAAATTTTTGTGCTCAAATTTTGCATGAATAACAAGATACTATCAAAATTGAAGTCCCTATAATATTCTGAATTATTACTGACTTACACTCTTAGAAAGCTCACCCCTACTTAAATGAGTCACAGTATTATTTGATATATTTCAATTTTCAGGTGTCTTTGAGCCATTTCTCATCTTGGTCAACCATGTTCACTCAGTCCACCAACTTTTAGTGAGAATTCACTGTGTGCCAGACATTGTCCGTATTCTGGGGAAACAGGAGAATAAAAATACTCCCATTGTCAAGGAGAAGACAGAAAATTAGCAGATAAGTAAATATATACACATAGAGGGATATCATGTACAGCTTAAAAAACAGTGATGGGGATTGACGTCTTAGGTAACAGGTCCAGGAAGGCTTTGAGGAGAGATGGTGATTGAGCCAAAAACAGTATGAAGAAGGAAGCAGGCAAAGGGAGCAGGAAGTGTGAGGCCTGGATGCAGGAGTGTACTTGATGTGTTTGTGAAACATAGAGGGGGCAGGTGTACCCAAAAATCAAAGGAGCAGAAAGGGAAATTGGTAAGAAGGAAAACCTAAGATGACCCAGGATTCAGTTTATAGAATTCACAGGACAGAGTAAGAACTTTGAATCCTAATCTAAAAGTGCCGTTAAAGGGTGACATAATTCTGTTTTCATTTAAAGGGTGAGGTTGGGAAACAGCCAGAATACCAGTTGGTGAGCATTGAGGTGTCTGTCCTGGCAAGAGTTGGTGGTGGCTTTGACTTGGTGTTAATGGTGAAGGTAGTGTAACAGTTTTGTCTGAGATATATTTTAAAAGTAGAACAGAACTAGCTGATGGGTTAGGCACAGAGTTGGAGAAAAAAAAAAAAAGAGGCATCAAGAACTTTTTACAATCTGCTCATTCAAAAATTTATATTAGAAAAATACTCTAGTGTTCCCTTCATGTATAAAAAGCTGTGGAATTTGGGAAGGTACATGAAAAAAAACCAGTTCATAAATTTACAGTATTTGTGTTTCTCAATCAATTTATTTTCACATTTATAAAATAAATTCTACAGGGTCAGGCCAGCCAACAGCACATCAATGCCATAGCAGAGTTTGAAATCACTAGTTCCCATTTCCATGATACACAAACAAGCATTTTTCGTTTGTGAAACTTTTTCAGTCTCCCATGCAAAAAGAAATATAAAAGATGAAACAAGGCTTGAATAATATCATTCGGAATTTCCAGCATATTAAAATGTAAATATTTTTCTTATGTCAACATTTTCCTTTGAATGCTCACACAGGTTTATTTACTATTATAAACTGACAAAAATCTATGAGAATTCTCAGTTGATCTGGTCAAATCTAATTGCCTCTTGTCACTAATTCAACTGGCCCTATGCACAATTGGTCTTAATACTGCCAACTTCAATCATGGCAAGAAGAAAAAGAATATATTAAAGTTGCAGAAAAGGTGAGCTATTTTAATAGTAAAATGTTATCTCAGCCTTTCACTTATTAATACCTCTGCATAGTAGAATGTCTATCATGATTATTTAAAGTGATATTTATTTATTTTCTAGATAACCTCTTTCAAAACTTAAAAATATAGCAATGAGAAGGGTGTTGATTAGTTCATGATTATGGAAGGTACATTTTCAACTAAAGGAGCTCTCTAAACCTAACAAAGATTCAAATAAACTTGTACCAGGAGACTGACCGAGCAGGCACTCCTACAAACCATTTACTTGATTTACTTTGTCGTGAGAATGGAAAGGTAGTCCTTGCTAAGCTTAATTGAATAACATAGATCAGAATATTATATCCTTGATACATTTATGATTTTTGGAGAGCCAACTGATTTTACATATAACTCCTTTACATGAAATATGATACAAGTAGCATTGCAGTGACTGTTTTAGGTCACAAATTTGAAATGTCTTTCTATTATATAATTTCTAAGTCATTTCTCTATGTGTCTGTGTTTGATTGGGTGAAAGTCACATCAGAATGTTTGGCTATAAAACTAAACCTAACTCCACTAGTGTCTTCCAGAGTAGCATCATCAATCTTTTAAAAGGGTGAATATGACCTTATGATAATGTATCATCCAAAAGACAAGATTTTAAGCCTTACATGGTCTACTTCAGCAAGAAATGACTTATTAACTTGCACTGCTGTTGAGAGCATTTGTCAGCATTCTTAATTCAAACAGTGACTAGTTCTTCTCAGAGTTAAGAACTGTTGGAAAAATTAGCTATAGATAGTAGTTGACAAAATAAAAATAATTTAAGAGTAATGGCTTTTCTTTTACAGAAAGCAACTTTCTCCCATACTTTTCAGTACTGGAAAGCAAATGTATTTTTTAAATTAATTCAATTTTAGTACCATTAAACTACTTAACAAAAGATCGGAATAATTCTATTTTTTCAGTGTAGAATATTCTGTTGCTCAATTTAGTTATGAAGGAAATGAAATATTATCAGATTATATATACTGTCAGCATATTATAAGAGAAAGGTCTGTTACTCTCATACATGGAAAAATCAGGAATCTAGCAAATAATACTACTTTCTGTGTAAAACTGTTTTCCCACCAGATTGTCTGCCAAGAATTGAAGGTTCATTTTGAGCTCAGATAGAAGCCTCTAGACCCTAATTCATAGAATAAACCACTCTTTGTCTTGATACTTTACCTTTATTCCACTGAAGCATGTCTGCTACTCTGGTATCCCTCTGATGAGAAAAACACTGATGTTTACATATTAAGATAGTGATGTTCCCATATTACTGTTGGTGATATTGTGGGTGTTAGCTTCCGTTATGATAAAATGAAAATTCAAGTTAGTCAGTAAAAGCCATAACACCTTTTTAAAAATTGGAATATAAGTTTTTCAGAGGAGTTGGTACCAATGACATATGAGGAATTTCATTTCAGCATATCTAAAATATATCTCCAATACAGTCAAATGTCCTCTTCCTTTTTCTCCTGTTTGGAGTTGCCCTGTAACAAAATATCCAACTATCAATGGATTTTCAACTGAAAAAACTCAGATGAACATTTAAAGGGAATAAATGAAACTTTTTCTTTGGGCACCAAAAGTTTCAAAAGTTTTAAATACTTTTATTGGTATCACTACATAATTGTTTATACTCATAATATCAAAATGTATTTAGGAATGCAAAAGATTTTATTTTTCTCTTTGATATGTATTTCTTCCATTTTATCAGTATTAAACTTTTTTTCTGTGAAACTGATGATGAAAAAGTATATAAAATTTTCTGAACATTATCCCTCTTCCAAGTTCCAATGTAGAATGTTGCTGTGAAAATTGTCCTTAGCTTTGATATTTGCTTGATGTACTGAATTACTGCAAGGAAGTTAACATTCTGAAATATTACCTCATTGCTTTATTTCTTTAAACATAAAACAGAAGGTAATGTGGTTATTGAAGGATAGACTTTCTTCATTTAAAATCTGAGCACAAACTTAATAAAATCAAGTATTCTGATGTATTGACTTTACAGATATTAATTAGTTATCTATATTTATTCACATGATGATAATTCACAGATTTTCCCAGAAAAAAATAACAAAACTAAATATATTGGACCATATAAGTTTGATTAATTTTTATAATATTTCTTTAATTTTGTCTTTTTCTGCCCTCAAAGCATCGTTTTAACATTTGATTTGCCAACTACTGTGTATATTTGCATAAACCCATACTTAACATTTATTCTATAGGCTTCTCGACAAAAATCTAAGTTAGCTTATAAGGTCAGAATGTAAGATTTGTAAATGTTACAACAGTAAACCTGATAGTTTACAAGAATGATATATCAGACATCAAACATTGTGCTCTAGAAAGCAAATGCCTCCTCCCTGAAAGTAGTAAAATAAGTCAATGTCTAACTGCTTTGATATTGGGATGTACACTATTAAAATATTTCTGGTGTATCAAAAATTTATTTTAAGCCTTATCTTTCTCTTAAAATTATTCTTAGATTCACACTGATGTTGTCTTTTAGAGAAAATCGTCATTCCATTCCTCTCTATGAGAATATGTGTGTATGCTTTAAGTAATTTTAAATAAGGCACCTTCTTAAAAGATGACAGTTTGTAATACAATGATAAGAAATGATTTTTTTTCATATAGACACACAAAGCCAAAACAAGGTCAAACTTCCTGTATTCTGTGATTTTAAGGTTTAGATTTTTAGCTTTGTTTTAGATATATAGGTCTGAAATTTTATTTTTGATTCATAAATAATATTAGATATTTTAGCTTATTCTGTATTAATTGATATACTATATTAAAATGTAATGTTGATTAGCAATGTGTTTTGTTGCATTTGTTTTTCTAATTTCTACTTCTGACAATGATAGGTTTATATTCTAATCTGAATGTAGTACAAAAAGCACCCATCTGATATTGCTAATAGGTGGATATATTCACACGGTCTTTGATGGGTGTATGTATTCAGAGGAGGAAAGGGTTACTATGTAAAGGGGATTCCTTTTCTTGTGCCTGTTGGTCTGGGACTGAGCGCAGTTGAAAATGTGAGAGATGAGACAGGGTAAAGGTAGATAAAATAATAATCTTTCTCGAGGGAACCAGAAAACTTAAGGTAGGAAAACTATGGCTGCTGGAAGGAAGTGTTAAATTTTAGAGAAAAAAAGATCCAGGAAGGAGATACCTAAATTTTGTCTAATAAAATTTCTGACTCCTGCACCAGGAATGAATGAACAGATTTAAATTAACTCTGCTAAAGACAAAATAACACAACTGCATCCAGAGTTGTAACATAAGAAACAGAGTTTATAGATCAAGTTCTGCTGAGATAATTGCCCACTAAAGGAAAAGAAACAACACACACTGAAAAAAAATGACAAAATAAAAATCTCCACACTCTGTAATATTCATGATGTCCAGGATAAAACTCCAAATATACTGATGTTAGAAGAACTTTTAAGGTGGAACACATTCTCAAGAGAAAAGAAATCAATCGAGATCAAATTTGACATGATTATGTTGATACTAGCAATCCAGGATTGTAAAGGGATTATTATAACTCTCCTCACTGAAGCCAAACAAAATATATTTACAATGATGGGAAAGATAGGAAGTATCAGTAGAGAAAAAGAAATGGTAAAACTAGTCAACTGCAAATTCTAGAAACTGAAAGTGCAAATTTCAAAATTAAAAAAATTACTGGATATAATCTCTCCATGGAATTGATAGAGAAATTAGTGAATGACATAGAATATAGGTCAGTAGAAATCATAAAGTTAAAGAAAAGAAACAGACATAAAATGCTAGATTTAAATTTAACTACATGAATAATTACGTTAAAAACTATAACTAAAAGAAATAAATTGTCAGAATAGATTAATAATAAAGAAAAACACAAACAAAACAACACCCAAATATATGTTCTACAAGAGATGCACTTTAAATGTAAAGACACAGATAGGCTAAAAGCAAATGAATGGAGAAAAATAAAACATAGTAATTATAATACAGTTGATATGGTAATATTAATATAAGATAAAATAGAGTCAAAACAGAAAGTATTGCCAGATTTAATAAGGGAAAGGTAGTTCATGATGATAGAAGCACATTTCATGAGATAAGAGTCATAAGTGTGTATGTTCCTATAACAGAATTTCAAAATACACGAAGAAAAATTGACAAAATAAAAGAAAGGAATGAATAAATTCTCAATGATATATAGAATTTTTTCAATCTTTTTATTAAAAATTTTATTGAGGTATAGTTGGTATACAATTATATAATTTATAGGTCTACAATATAGTGTTCACAATTTTTAAGGTTACATACTTTATTTATAGTTACTAGAAAACATTGGCTATATTCACCATGTTGTATAATATATCCTTGTAGCTTATTTTGTACATAATATTTAGTACCTCTTAATCCTCTACCCCTAAGTTGTCCCTCCCTACTTTCCTCTACCCACTGGTAATCATTAGTTTGTTCTCTGCATCTGTGAATCTGCTTCTTTTTTGTTATATTCACTAATTTGTTGCATTTTTCAGATTCTAAGTATAAGTTATATCATACAGTATTTGTCCTTCCCTGTCTGACTTACTTCACTTAGCATAATACCCACCAAGTCCATCTATGTTGCTGCAGATGGCAAAATTTTATTCTTTTTTATGGCTGAGTAGTATTCCATTGTGTGTGTGTGTGTGTGTGTGTGTGTGTACATCTTCTTTATCCACTCATCTGTTGATGAACGCTTAGGTTGCTTCCATATCTTGGCAATTGTAAATAATGCCACTGTGAACACTGGGGTGCATGTATCTTTTCAAATTAGTGTTTTTGTTTTCTTCAGATATATACTCAGGAGTGGAATTGCTGGGTCATATAGTGGTTCTAGTTTTAGTTTTTTGAGAAATCTCTGTACTGTTTTCCACAGTGGCTGCACCAATTTACATTCCCATCAATGGTGTAGGAGGGTTCCCTTTTCTCCACATCATGTCAAGATTTGTCACTTGTATTCTTTTTGATGATGGCCATTCTGACAGGTGAGGAGGTATCTCACTGCGGTTTTGATTTGCACCTCTCTGACAATTAGTGATGCTTAGCACTGAGTCCTGGGACGTAGCTCTATTTCTCAAGGAGATCAACAAATCCATTAGTGGTAAATTAACTAAATTGGCACTCTTTCATTCTAGAAGATTCAGTATTTTTTTTCTCACAGGGAAAGATAGCTACTCTGGGTATAGATTTTCCAATCTGTCTGCAGAACCTCAGCAAGAACCAACATACGAATGTTTACAAAATGCTTGATCCACAAGTGTGGGGTCCCATATAACATAGCACCCAATAAAGAACCTTGTTTACAGATAAGGAGGTGTGAAAATAGGCCCATGACCATGGGCTTCACAGAAGCAATTGTTCCCACAGAGGGCTGGAATAGCCTAATGAAGGTACAGCTGAAGCAACAACATAGAAGCAATGCCCTGAGAGGATGTGTATCATTCTTCAGGATGCAGTATATATGTTAAATCTATATGGAACTATTTCTCCAATAGGAAGAAGACATGGAATCAAATACTAATCAGTGGAAACAAGAGTGGACCCATTTGCTGTCAGTCAATAACTCAGTTGGATATTTTGCTTCTTGTACCAAAACTCTGGGGTTGGAAATTTTAGTCCACAAAGAATACACACTCTTTCTAGAGAATACTACAAGGATTTCATTAACCTGAAAGATACCACTACTGCAGGATAGTTTGGACTTTCTAGTTTGAGAAAAGTGTCACTATCTTGGAAGGGATAATTGGCCCTGATCAACAGGAGGTTGTGTGAGTTTTGCACAATGGTGACTAGGAGAGAGATGGAACACAAGTTATCTATATGGGCAGCTCTTGGTTTTGCCTTGCCTGTTTATAATAGTGAACGGACAAGTGCAGCAAGCTGGTCTGAGGAGGCAGTATGACCACCAAGGGCTCAGATCACTTAGGAACAGGCATCAGAGTCATGCCATCAAGGAATCATGAAGACCGGCCAATGTGATGGATGAACATGAGGGGAGCTTAGAATACAATGGGAAGAAGTAAATGAAGTACCAGTTGTGCCCCAAGATCAACTGCCATAGGGGCTGTAATTCATCCTACCAACGTCACTCTGCTCAATTTCTCCTCAGGAAGAGAGACTCACAGGATTCACGCAAGAGCTGCTCCCAGAATCTGCCTGGGTAAGTGCTTCTCTTCGGTGTAAGCTGTAGACTGTGGCATCCATGAAAGTGTTCTGCTCAAATCCCGTTCAAGAAAAACTAATGTGGAGAGTGTAACTGACTGGTGGCCTTACCACAGTTGACATTCACTCAAGAATCACTCTCAGTTAAAGACAAGACAAGATACCAGTCCTGGCCCATTCCTACCTAATGCGAGATTTCTCTAATTCAGAAACCCATTGTCATGGTCAAAGCTTTCTCAGAACTGTACTTTGTCAGAAGGTCTTTCCAACCAATCCTTCCTTTTCTTTCTCTTTTCACAGTCATCAGAGCTGCATTATGATCTGGAGGTTTTCACAGCTGATTTCTGTTCCCTCCTCATCTTTTGTACTTCATGGATATTTCCACAGGAACTCTTTTGCACAATAAATCCCACCTTGGTCTTTGCTTTTAGGAGGAATCAAACTGACACAACTGATACAGTTGATAAGCTTCTGGCCAAACTGTTCAAGAAAATACAAGAAGACACAAATGACAAATATCAAGAATGAAAGTGGACATCACTACAGATCTTAAAGACTTCAAGATGATGATAATGGAATATTATGTGTGTTTTTTTCAAGAAAGAGGGAAATTTAACAAATTTCAAAAATCTATTCTGACTTTTGAGTCATACAGTTCTGCAGTGTTGTGCCATGGGTAGAGTAATAATTCCTGGAACAAATGGACTAGAAAATCGAATTTTAAGTAAAATTAACATAATTTTGCTATTTCCACATCAGCAGATTTGCAATGATTTTTTTAAAGTAGGAAGGGTGAAAATACAATATTTCAAAGATAATTTTTGAACAGAAGAGCTATATCTTGTTAATAACTTTATCTCTTTTAAAATTTATCTCTAATGAAAACAGGAATCACTCAAAATTATGGTTAAGATCTCTGTTAACTCCATGTATCTGATGATTTTTCAAATTGTACTTGATTATCTCAAAACTCTCCACTCTGGCACAAGGTATGTGGGAAAAAAACATAATACTGGAGACCCTAATCCAATTGAGACCACCTTTTCAATTACAATTAGTAATCTGATCTGAGAATAAATTCCTTAGTGATCTTTCTAAAAGTAGGGTAGATAAGTTTGTCCAAGTTTCTATTAACTAGACATTTTTTTCCCTTAATATAGAAAAGTCACCTAGACAGGTGATTTAATGAAATAAGATATCTTTTCATGAGTGCTAGCAAAGTGATAACGGGCAGGAGTATGTCACTATCATCTGTGAAAATGTCCATGTATTTCCTTAGTTAAATAGAGGAAAACTGAGGGAAAAAAATCTTCAGGAAAACAGGGAAAGTAATTATTATGGACAGAGACCTGAATATAGAGAAACATTCCTGAAGTATTTATAGAAGTTTAATTCTTGCAATTCTTAGTTCTCCAGATTTCCTACCTGGATTCATATTTGTTTAAGAAAGAACAAAATAGTCATTTAAATGTTAGATTAAAAGTTCATATTAGATTCTGTTGCTTTTAAAACATTTCTATTCCTCCTGTACTAGGTTCTTGCCCCAGGCAAAATTCAATGCCTAATGCAAATATTGAAAAGGAAGAAGGAAAAAAGAAACCTCAAGAGACACACAAAGATATCTTAGGATTTTGAACAATCAAAAAGGCAAAGGTCATGAGTTTTTTGAAAACTCCTTTGAGGGAAAAATTGATCCATTTCTTTAATGTTCTTCACAACAAAGATTAATTCTTTTTGAGTACTTTAAATAATATAAGGGAAAACCCATTAAGGAGAGGAGACTCAATTCACTGCCCTGGCCCTCCTGATCCATGTGAGAACTTTCAAAACCAATTTTAGACTAGTAATCTTCTCTATCGATTTTGATTTTTATATTATCTTAAATCCAGAGAGAATTTATTTCCTTCTAAAAACATAGATTAAAATAACCAAATAATTCACTATCTCATTAGTTGCTACCAAGAAGCTCTCCAAACACTTGCAAAAATTTTTGAGTACAGGTAGGAGACAAAGAGTAAGGGATAAGAAGAATATAAATTGAAATTTTATCAATTTGTTATGTTATAATCTATTCTCATCATTCTGAAATATTATCTTTTATCTTTATCTTAAATAATGTATCATATATATAAAGTCATAAATAATAGTAAAACATTATTCTGTTTGTAACATTAAATGTTATATATAACATTATATTAATATATATATATATAATATTGACATAGCACTTTATAGATTGCAAATGTTTTTACCAAATTTAATCTACACAACAACGATGTGAGAGAGGCTTTGTCATTAAATTGCCTTTAATAGTTTGTGCAAAAGCTTCTTAACTCCTCTGGGCCTTTGTTTCCTTATTATAAAAGGAGGGAAGTATACTAAACGATTTCCAAGCTTCATTCTAGCCAAAAAAATAATTAATTTTAAATAAAGATGGCAAGTGCGATAGACTAATAGTCTATCTCCAAAGTAGTTTTCTTTTCTTGTCACACAGCTACAGGTGGTATTATGCACTATGGTTTGCTTTAAACATCTTTAAACATGTATATATCACATGCCATAAAAATTTACCAATAAAAAGTGTACTTTCAGTGGCTTTTATTATAGTCACTGTGTTGTGTAACCACGTCACAATGTAAGTTGAGAATATTTTATCACCACCCTCCACAAACCCCATGCCTATTAGCCATCCCTTCCCACACTCACACCCAGCCCTAGGCAACCAGTAATCTTTCTCTTTATATAGATTTGCCTATTCTGGGCATTTTATATACCTGGAATTATATAATACGTGGTCTTCTGTGACTGGCTGCTTTCACTTAGTATGTTTTCCAGGTCATTCATCTTGTAGCATGTTATGAGTACATCATTCCCTTCTATTGTTAAATAGTATCTACTTTTATGGATGTACATTACCTTTGCTTATTCATCAGTTGATGGACAAATTATTTGTCTCTCTTATGAATAATCCTGCTATGAATATTTGTGAGCAAGTTTTTGAGTTGAACATATATTTTCATTTCTCTTGAATACAGAATTATTGTGCTATATGTTAACTCTACGCCTACTGTTTTTAGGAACTGCCGAACTGTTTTCCATAGAAGGTGCAGTAAGAGTGTTCTGGTCTCTCCGCTTTCTCACCAATGCTTGCTATTTTCTGTCTTTTTTGTTATTATTATTATAGCTATCTTAGTGGGTATTAAATGGTATGTCATTCTGGTTTTGACTCTTTCCCAGATGACAAATGATGATATGTTTTCATGCGCTTGTTGATCATTTATGTGTCTTCCTTGGAGAAATGTCTGTACACATCTTTTCCCCACTTATTATTTGGATTATTTGTCTTTTTATTGTTGAGTCGTACAGTTTATATATTTTAGATACAAATATTTTATTAGATATATAATTTGCAAATATTTCCTCCAACTATGGGTTGTCTTTGTGGTTTTTTTTTTGATGGTGTTATTTACATCATTTTAAATTCATTGTAGTCCAAATGATCTATCTGACTTCCTTCAGTATTTTCTCTTTGTCTTTGATTTTTCTGCCGTTTGACTATCATATGCATAGGTATAAATTTGGGGGTATTTATCTTGTGATCACTGAGCTTCCTGTATCTGTGGTTTGATTTCTGTTATTGAATTTGGAAGATTCTCAGCCATTTTACCTCAAGTATCTTGTTTGTTTGTTTGCTTCTTTTTACTCTTTCTGATATTCCCATTAAGCATATGCTACACGTTTTTGAAATTGTTCAGCACTTTTTGGATACTCGGTTCTCTCTCTCTCTTTTTGTCCCTGCTTTTTAGTTTGGGATGTTTCTGTTGACATAGCATCAAGGTTACTAATTCTTTTCACACTATTTCTAGACTCCTGAAGATCCTACCAAAAGCATTCTTCATTTCTTTTACAGTGTTTTGGGGTTTTTTTAACCATTTTTTTCTGATTCTTCTATAGAGTTGCTTACACTACCTGTCTCTTCTTGAATGTTGTCCATTTTTTACATTAGAGTCCTTAGAATAGTAATCATAGTTATTTCAAATTCCTAGTCCAATAATTCCAAAATCTGGACCATATCTGGTTATAGTTTTGTCACTTGCATTGTCTCTTCAGATTGTGCCTTTTGCCTTTTAGCATGCATTGAAAATTTTGTTGAAAGCTGGACATGCTGTGTCAGGGTATCAGGTACGAAGACTGAGCTAAATAGGTCCTATTGATGAACTGTGGGGAAGAGAGGAAGCATTCCATAAATCTATGATTAGGTCTCAGTCTTTCAGTGGGTCTGTAACCCTGGGCTTTGACCTTCATGATGTTACTGAGTCCAAGCTCATACTTCTGGCCACACGTCGGGCCAATAAATCAAGGGACGAGCTGTCGGAGCAAGGAATAATGACTTTATTTAGAAAGCCAGCTGACCAAAAGAATGATGGACTTGTGCCACAAAAAGCCATCTTACCCACGTTTGGATGCTAGGTTCTTTTATAAAGCAAAAGGGGGAGGGAGGCAATGAGGTAAAGTAAAAAAGGTGGTAAGTTGTTGCAAATATTTCCTGGTTCTAGCCAGACTCTGGAGGGAAGGTGTTAATTTCTTCCTGCAGCCAATCATAGGTAGACTTGGCAGGATGCTCCCTGTGAGCTTAAACAAAGGTCTTTTAGCTTCATGCTCAGACATAGGAGTCAGAGTTCCTGGAGATGGGCCATTATGTATTCTTTAAGCTATGGGTAACATCCCTTGAGTGATTAACTGTAGCAAAAGCAATAGAATACAAAGGTTAAAGTAAAAGAAACATCTAATATGGAGTCAGATTTGTTCTTCCCTATTATAATAAGTGCTTCTCACCTTTTTTTTTTTCCAGCACTTTAGGTAAGAACAGAAGCCCAGTCATGGCTGGAGTTGGGTATTTCCCTTACTCTCTGGTTGGTTAGGCTCTGGTAAATAGTTTCTCCTTTGTTAAGGAGAGCAGAGAGCTCTGGGCTACTGCAAAATCGTTACTTTTCCCATTACCTTGCCAGAAGCAAGAGGAGGTTTTCTTTGATCTTCACCTTGAGAACCTGGTAAGGCTCCTGGTAGTAAAACTGGCAAAATTACAGGACATCCCCTAAGGCTCAGCCTCCAGAAACCTTAATCTCTCAAGCTAGTGTACAGCTAGTCTCCAGCAACTAGTTATTTATCTTTTAAGTGTTCCTTTTTATTTCTATCTCTAGCAATATTTTCTGCTCCTGGTAAGCCATGCTTCTCAATATCGACCTGTCTCTCCAGTTTTTGGAGCCTCCAGTTTGCTCTACAACCTCAACAACTAAGAACAGTTGTTGATTTCAGTTTGCTCAGAATTTTTCTTATTGTGAGAACAAAATTGAAGATTTCCAGGCTCTTTACATGTTACAAATCTCTAAATGATGACATGTTGTGAGTTCTTTCTGTGTTGGCTGTTTGCAAGTGACTTACACATTTGAGTGGCCAAGAGCCGTATATAAGGACACAAAGTTTTTCGCTTTACGGTGAAGAGCAATATTATACAGGGTGTACATTTGTTTGTGGTCAATAGAGATCATCATCGGCAGATTGCTCAAAACCTATATTTCTCCTCCCACAAAGATGGTGTGTCCTTATGTTCTCTAATTATTCTCTGCTCCATTGCTACTCTATAGTCTGAGTGCCAAATGCTATCCACAGAAGGGCTCATGCCCAGGGTATGTATTCAATTCCATTCCTCTAAATAAAGAATATTTACTTTCATCCTTGAAAGTACTCACTCTGATATGAAACTCCAGGAGACCAGTCAGTTTCTTCCCGCACCTGGTTTGACCATCCTTTACGTGACAGGCCTGCCTCATGTACTGAGACTCACTCTTACGGGTGACTTTTAGATTTGCCTAAACTAGAATTTGTGTTTCTGGATTTTTTTCTTCCTTTTTGGAGGAGGATTAAAGAAAAAGACAGCAGTCTTCCTTTTATAAAGTTTCTCACCACCATAGTTATTATTTCTTTGTTTAGACTCAGAAATATCAAAACTCATTACTGCATGGGTGTCTCTTTATTAAGTAGATACTACAATATTATTGTATTATGATGAGCTGTTGTGGATATGATAATAAAGGGTAAATTCAGACATCTGTGAGTAGGAGGTATCAACTGAAACTGGAGTCATTTTTAGAGGGGAATATGAAATTTGGAGGACTTTTGAGACATAATAGTAACTACCTCTAGAAATAAAATTGTAATCTCTAAAATAAAAGATAACTGTGATCTGGTTCAAAACCTATGCTCCACAAGACAGATTTAAATATATATATATTTCTTTTTATCCTTCTGAAATGTTTAAATTGTTATTTGGAAAATTCCATTATGTCTCATCTGCACGAAAAAATTAAAGGGGGCAGAATTTTGATGTTGATTTGTCCAGAGCACTGATGAACACAATTATGCACCTTTGAAAGCCAAATGTTGATGTCTGTGACAAGTGAAGGAAGCTGTAATTCTGTACCACAGAATGTGGGCCACTGGATCACTTGCCCCCTTCTCCCTACCAACAACCTGGAAGCTACACCTTATAGCATCCAACCTTTGTAGTCTGAGTTTCAACAACCCAGACACTCTCCAAACTGAAAAGAAAATGTACAGAAAAAGATATTTATAAAACTTCACAAAACATGGCTCACGAACCATTTTTGTTAGAATCCCACGAGCTCTTTTAAACGTACCGAGTTCCATATCCTATTTTAGATCTAGTATATGAGATCTTTTGTCTTGAGATCTGAGAAATGGCATTTAAAAAGAATTCTAACTTAGAACCTTGGCATCCTAAAGTACCTTCATCTGCTAAAAAAAAAAAAAAGATTTGAAGTTTAGGGATGATTCTACACAATTATCCTTCTTTAGATATTGAGTGTCATTCTTTCAAAGTGTAATGGTACAGAATGTTTTGGTACAACCTCTTGACTAACAAAACTATCTCTAATATAGTTATATTTTATGAACTATTGTGAAATATTTTAGAAAATTTCACAGGAGGATGATGTATGTAATTTTAGGCAGTTTTCTACATCTAGAATAACTTGTCTACATGGTAAGAAATCTACACTTATTTGATAACTCTGAAATAGAGGCTTTTTATAATTCTTGAGCAAGATCTACAAAATTCGCTTTCTCTTTTAGGTATGTTGTAGTTCCTAAACTCATATTTACACATAATCTGCTAAGTTATCATTGCATCGTATTGAATGCTTAGATATTAAATACTTATTTCAGAGATGAGGGAGAGAGTATTTGGCAAGAGAGGGAGAAACAAGACAACTCCATTATCACTTGATAGAATCTGTTGTATTTTACTAAGATTCAAACTAATAAATATTTTGGATAATTATCTTTGTTCTTCTGATACTGTGCCAACTTCTGTCATAGGTAAGCTCCTTCTCGTTTGGCTGTAGATGTAGTATAGGTGATGGCAATGGTCTTGGCCACCATCTTTATAAATTAGTGGTAAAAGGAGCCAAGGAAGTAAATGCCAGAACAAAACAAGAAAAAAATTAATGAATGAAACAGGTAACACTCTGAAATCCCAGGTTGTAAATTGCATCAGCCCAGTGCACTTACTAGCCCACATCTGAACAAATATAAATAATCTTGACAGCTTTTATTCTGTTCATTGGAAAAATATTGGATCATATGGACAGTTATATTCTTGCGGATCGGGTGACCAGTTTCATAACCTCTGAAGTTGTCCGAGCGTTTTCATCCTGTGCATATAAGATGTATTTTCCCAATTATCTTCCTTGGCTAAAACACGGTGTTGGTGGTTTTTGTTTTGGGGTTTTTTTTAGTATAGAGGGAAACAAAGGCATGAACTTAATAGAGCTGGACTGACAAAGGCATAATAAACATCTAAGTAGGCTTTCATACCTAATTAATCTATTACTTGTATAGATTCCGAGTTTATTTCTGCCCACTTAAGACCCATCTACTTTCCCCAGAGCATATGAGAAATGGCATTTAAAAAGAGTTCTAATTTAGAATCTTGCAACATATGCTCAAACGGAAATACAGTGAACATCTTTCTATGATAACAATGAATTTTCCTATATATTGACCTTTTTACTCCATGATATTTCAAGTGAAGGTCACTGGTCTTCAACCAAGGACACAGGATAAGCAGAAAAGAGCATGAGCAGTACAGAAAGGATAAGCCATGTAATTTGAATCAGCCTGCTGAGAATGCATGACAAATATGTATACATAAAATATGACCAACTGAACATCTGTGTTTTTCATGATCGAATTCCAAATGGATATGACATTATTTTGTAATATTTAGATTAAATTATATTTTGATAATATTTTGAGTAAAATATATCCATATAGAGAAAAAATAGAAGTATAAACTACACATGTTTTTATCAATGGGTAAGAATCCTTATTCTAAGTTATTTAATTTTTTCTTAATTAAAGCTAAAATTCTACTGAGAAAGAGGTAACATATACTTCATTCTTATGTACTCTCAATATCTTCATACGACTATATTGATTTGAACTTTTATTTCAGTATCGTATTCGAACTAAGTAGATACTTATACTGTTTTATTGGTTATATATTTTTCTAATAATTAAGAAATTGGTATAAATTAACAGGCAACATACTTTTTTCTCTCTCAAACACATAAAATCTTAATGATTATAGCCTGGTTTCTGAATGTCTTTCAATTGCTTTTAACCAATTGCTACTTCCTTATCCTATAAATTATCCTTATTGAATAGACTTTCATTTAATTAAATTAAGATACACTTTGTTCTTTATTTTGAAAGTCTGCACAAGTACAGCTTCCTGGTAACTGCTTATGATTTCTTTTGGAATATTCAAACGACTCATCATGTTCCTGTTAAGAAAAGGTTTGCTAAAAAAAAATGTAATTCAAAAGAGCCATACTAATTAATAGTCATTGGTATTGACATAGCTTCTGCTTCAGCAATCCTGCATAGAAATGAAATTAAAATCATAAAAACAGAAAAAGACATGCAGATGCATTACGGAAAGCAACACACAGGAACCAGAGCAATTGACAATCAGCTTTAATTACCTTCTCATTTTTCTCTTTTATGCACAATCAACAATGCTGTCCTTTTCTTTTATTTACTCTGCCATTTATATCAGTGTTAACCAAAATCTCACCAAAGTACTTTTCCTTTACCTTATATTTCATATCCTCAATTTTTCTGAAGTTATTTACAATTATGAAAGCTTATAAAGAGTCCTTCAGCAATCTAATTGTTTTTGTTTAGACTGTTATAAATGAAGAAAATAATTTATTAAAATAGTCTTTTATCTTTTTTTCTGTGTGTGTGTTTGTAGTTTAATATATATATTGAATCTGGCAACTGAATCAAAACTTTATGCAATTGTTATGTTAATAGATATAAGGGTTTAGAACAGAGAATTAATATGTAAGAACAGTGTTTGCATTAAGTGGAATAGAAGATACGTAAACTTGACAATGTATCCACAGAACTGCCTGACGGGAAGAAGGCGATTTACTAACATTGGTTATAAAGGTAGGTTATGAAGTAGTTCTTAAATATTTTATTTTAATAAAAAGTATATTTTAATTAATAAAGCTAAATAAAATAAATTATTATATCCCTATTCCATTACCTCTTTTCAATTTTCCATGTGCATTTCAAAAAACACTGCATAGTTTATCTAGATGCAAAGTTCATTATATATTCATAGAATTTACCTTATTAGTTGAGTCATTTATATATTTTAAGCTTGTAAGTGCTTACATAGAGTTTAACCATCTCACTTGTCTTGGTCTGAAAGTGATATGTTCACATCACCGATCTTTACTGCCCTTCTGTTAACTCCTTGTCATTCCTGACAATGGTGTTTTTTAAGATGGCTTCTCTCTTATTTGTTTCGTGGATATTTATGACTGTTACATGTTAATTATGGAAATTGTATTACTATATTATGTAGTGCCTTTAGTTTTGTTGATTTTGTTTTTCTGTGCATTTTACCTTTTCAAATATCAATCTCAATTTCTCTTTGTCTTGTATTTGCGTGGTGTAACTCCATCCCTCCTTTAATTCAGTATCTTTTTCTTTTAGGTATATATCTTCTGCACACACAGAAAGGTTTTTATTTGCAAGCCATTCTGAAAAGATTTGTCTTTTAAAAGAGGAATAATCCCATTTACATTTAGAGGTATAACTTAGTATGTTTGGTCTTGTGTCTGCCATCATTTAATTTCGTATTTCCTTTGTTGTGTTTTATGCGGTGTTTTTCACACACCTGGTCTCTTTTTATTGATATTATTATTTGTATTATTTTGTATGTATTTGTTTAGGCACTATGGAAACTTTATAATTCTTTTCTAGTGGTTACCTTTCTCCTAATCTTTTGAAGAGTATTTTCCATGGTGTTTCTGCATGTCTGTTTAAGTTTTTGTTATTGACACTCTTTTTAGGACATCTGTATTGCAAATAGTGTTGGAAGATTGAGAGAGTGGCTTCCTTCAGAGAAAAGGGTATATTTGTTTCCTGACCCAGACAATAAAGATAATGACTCCTTCTGTAGCAAAATTTGGGCAGGTTTTATAACAGCCCACGTTAAAAAATTGAAGTTGCCTAAATTTGGGGTTCTTTAGCTGTGATGTGAACCTACCGTGTGTGCAGCATCCACCTGTCCCCTTCTCAGCATCACCCCCTTGGGACCTGGGGAGTAAGGGAGGTGACGGAAATGAGAAGCTCCTTCTGCCTGATCCCATAATCCTGTCCTTTGTCACTCAGGAGTCTCTTGTCTCCTGCCAGCTTCTAGGAAACTGACAGGCTAACTCGTTAGCTTGCAAGTAGGATAAGGTTTCAAGTCTTTCATATTTCTTGCCATTATGACATTCATTTCCTTTCAGTCACCTTAGCATTACTTCCACTCAGTTTGTCATTTCATAAATATCTTTTGCCTCCTGCCTATTATTACCTATATGCAATGGATGGGCTCACTCTGCCTTCCCCTTTCTCTCTTCATTCTTCTATAATTTATATCATTATTTTTTTTCTTTGTCAGGTCATATAACATTTTATAAGTCTTCCATTTTTATCCTGTCTTAGATTATGGTCAGAAATGTTCAATTCTCACCAACTGTACTTTTGCCCAAATAGGACTAAGTAAGCCCATATAGGATGGTGAGGAAAAAAACGGGGGATAAATCTAAAACAACACATAGCCTAAGGATGATTTGGTGGACTTTCTGAAATGTGGATCTGGGAAGATGCTACTGAATTCTTTAAACGTATGAGGCCAAAAAAGTGAAAAGTAGTGAAAAGTAGGTTACAATAAAAAATAAATCTAAAAAAAATTTTTAAATAGTATTTCTTACTTAAGCCAGTAAGTACCAAAATACCCTTTTCCCCTACCACGTATATCCTTGAATCACAGTGTCACTCAAGTCATGGCGACAAGATGACGTATCTAAACAGTCAGAGGTTTGAAAACTGCATTCCTTCTTGTCTTTGGATCCAAAATTAGTTCAAAAAGCTAGCACAATGGATAAGGGCAGAGGCAAAGGTAAGTGTTTCAGGTCCTTCATGCTGTCAACCCCATTTCTTCCTGATCACCTGCCTTTTCACCTGAGTTATATATGATGGAGTCCTCAGAATTTTAAATATGAACTAAAAGTTTAATGTCCTCAGACAGCTTGACATTTAAAGAAACAATCTAAAAAGGCTAAAAAAAAAATAAGAAACTTGATTTCTTTTTTTGAAAATTTATAAAAATTTAAATTACTTATCTCAGCAATGCCTAGTCAGCCCCCTTCCCTCTTATCTCCAATTACTCTGCACCCTCTTTTGGTAGATTAGAGGGAACCAAAATATAAGAGAGAGAGCTTTGCTCCTGGATGGAATAGGTATGATTATTGAAAATTAATTGCAGTAAAATTTCATCCTTTTTAATAAGACCATGAAGATGAACAAGAAAACATGCACATTAGGCCATTCTACACTTTCACAGAAAGAGTAATATATAAACTCCATCTCACAGAAATCAGAAACTACGCTTTCCTTCTACAACCAATAATAAGCACCTCTAGAGTTAGAATGTTTGAATGCTTGAACATATTTGCTTCAACTTGATTTGCTATTTTAAGCCAGGATGGAAATAAATTATTGTATTTCATATGCCTAATTTATTAATTTCACTACAGAGAAAGTAAGTGGGAAACCTTAACACACCCTGTCTCTGTTTGTTCACTTCCACCAACTGCAGCACTGTGACTTCTAATCGCATCTCAGGCTGCCTGCTCTGGGCCCAAGCCTGCTGTTTCCCTTCATCAGAGAAAGAGATGTCATTCATCATTACGTGAGGTGGAGCTGGAGTCAAAAGATTTCCAAATAAATCCGGAATGGCAGTCAGTTAGTCATTACTTTCACAGCTTGTCCATACATCTCTAGTTAAGTGAATGTTTATACACTTACCCTCCCTAAAGGCCTACCAGTAACTTCGGGAAACATGGTGACATAGAGCCGTGCCACAGCTCTGTTGCAAACTCTGTCTCCAATGGCAGTTAATCAAAGGATGCCATGAGCTCAACAAAACCTCTACTAACACAATACAGTGAATATCTGCTGTGAATGTTTCTGCTATAAATCTTGTGAATGCCTGTTGCTTTAGCAGACAAACTATTAATGAATTCAACTCGCAGTCAGGAGAACACAAGCAAAGCAGCATATTTCACGATGGCTTTCCAATCAGACTCTGAAGCAACAATTATTATATTTTTGAATATTACATTACATATGGAATATCATGTTAACCCAATATTTGATGAGAAGCAGAGAGTTACATAAATATCAGCCATCAGATACCAGAAACAGTCATAATTTGAAGCCATAGCAGAAAAATAAATGTATGTATATAACTTCCTTTAGCTTAATGACAATTACTTTCGTCCTTCTGGAATACAGTAAAAATTAATTCCTCGCTGTGGCTAACAAACTACAACCAATTAATATTATTTCATTTCTTTTGATGTTATACTGTACCTTACTATGCTAAACTATATATATATATGTATTTTCATATATATATATATGTATTTTCATTACTAATAATTGGAGAATAATGATGTTAGTAGTTCTAAATGCTAAATTCAAGATGTCACTTTAAAATATAAATTAAAAGTTATTATAGCTACCATAATGATTTATGCAGCACATCCTAAGATGAATAGTTTGTGGTTGGCAACAACAACTGTGCTAGAGCAATCAGATATTATTCATAAGGGACACGTGATAAAGAAGTACAGTTTCAAGCAAATTGCGCTGCTACTCTTCTTTCTCTCTTTTTTATTTTTAGAAATATTGGAAATATATTAGTTTTTATCTAGAAATATGACTCATTTGGATTTCCCATATCTGTGCTGAGTATGAAGGCTTCTTAATACACAAGCAACTCATAACTACATTCAAATCTAATGCATAATTCACAAAATAAAGCTAAGTAGTAATTTAATGGCATATGTTATTTGGAACTGGCAAGATTTGGTTTTGGTATTAGAATATTAAGTTAAATACTCACACAGTATTCACCATTCTTCTCTAAACTCCTTAATTATTTTTTGGTATGGACAGAAATACTGCTTACTAATCTGCTCTTGAAATAAAGAACTTGCAGCAAAGAAAAAGTGGCCACTGCATAGGTTAACTTTCTATGCACTTAAAATAAGCAAGTAAATAAATACATGGAAATAAAAAAATAAGCATAGCATCTGTGATGTTATTAAAAGTATTAAAATTAATGTTTGAGAAATGCTTAAAACACCTGGCATATGTCAAGCTTTGTGTCTATATATTATAAATAAATTTTAACATTATGTGAGAATAATTAAATGACTAAAATAAAATCATCACCTTTAAAGACTGCCAAATAGATCAAGCTATCTAAATCTATATATATAATACTTTAAGTATGCATTCTCCAATTAGGTAAATTGTAATTTTGATGAAAAGTTTATTTTATGTAATTTATTTCCAATAAATTAAAAGAAAACCCTGTACAACATAGTAGATTCATAAATATTTAGTAATAACAGAAAAATTATGTCTGTACTAGTTGTGCTTATGTTGTCTAGGAAGGAAACATCTAAATAATATAACTAAAAAGAGTCACTATAGAAATTCTTCATTTAATTTAGTGCACTACACATTATTCTTAATGTGAAGTGATTCTAGGATAATTTCCATCCATGTATGAGCTTATAAAAAATATCATATTTATTTTTAAAGTTAATATTTTCAATCCTTTTATTAATTTTATTCTTAGTTATAGTGTTATGATGATAACACAAAAATTCATATGGATATGTTAAAGATATAATGTGTTTCCCAGGAAGGGTATAAATAAATATTATAAATAGTCTTTTTTGTGTGGAAAAGTGTAAGAGATAGAAAACCCAAATGATGTACATAGGTACTGGTAGAAAGGTGAGTTAGACGTCACATAATTCACATTCCAACTTCCCTTTTGTAATACTTTCACTTACTTAAAAATGCATATTTGAAAGCTATAAATATGGAGGACCTTATGTACCTGTTAATTTTTTTACTGTGTTTAAAGTGATTATTAGTAAAGTGATTTGAGGGGAAGGTTATTCTGAGGAAATTTATCATTAAAGAATTCTCTTTTAGAATTAACTATTTAAAAATAACTTTCTCATATATTTCTATTTAAAAAATTTCTCCTTGTACCATGATAAAATATGAGAAACTGGCAAGTTAAAAAATATCTTTCAGATGGCATGTTAATACTCAATAGTAAGGTAATTTAAGTTCTAATACTAAGTACATCACCAGAAAACAAATGTATGTATTTGATCAGTTATGCCTCTTGGTATCTAGTTTTTTTCTCAGAGAAATCTAGTTTTATGTGTTTTTTTCCTACGAACTAACTCATATATGTGAGTTTAATTCAATTAAACTATTAAATATATTGACAAATAGCTTAATAAAAATTAACATGTGTAATATACCTCTATCTGTTATACTTATTTTGCCATGGGAATAAATATTTATGTGCCACAATTGGACTTCTTAATTTAAATAGGGAAGAATCATGTCAGGAACCAGTGCTTATCCCCTAAAACCTGTCTTATACTTCTATCATAGAAATAGGAAATTTGACTCAGCATAATGCAGTCCGGTTTAAAAGACAACAGATTGGCCAGCTTTCCTTACAATACGCCCACATCAGTAAGTTCTGGCCAAACAGATAATAAGTGCTTAGAGAAGCCTCCTTGAATATTTCTTCACATACACTTAATACTACCCCTTTTTCATATTTTTGTTTATCCTCATCCAACCCGAAACGTATACTCTGTCTTCAATCCAGAGGATGAGAGCAAACTGGTAAGCTTGAAGAAGGCTGGATGCCTAAGGAATTTGTGGATCAGAATTGCATTTTACAAACTCTGTAAGTCTACCTGAGGGGAATACATTTCTATCTTAGTTGTGCCACCTTTATTTTAGATTTTTCTATTGTCCATAGCCAAATAAAGTCTTACTTAATATGGGAAAGAACGAAAGAGGTCATAAATACACTTGTAAGATTGAGGAGACCTCTCTTGCCATTTGTGCATCTCTTAGAGAATTACGCAATTATTTATTGGCTCTTCACTGACGTCAAATCTGGCAGAGGACTGCATTTTTGTTTGGCCAATAAGCTAAGAATGGTGTTTGTATTTTAAAAGTTTGTAGAAAAGAAAAAAACAGAATATATGACAGATTATATGTGGCCTGCAAAACCTAATGGGCTATCTGGTCCTTGGGAGTAAAATTATGTGGACTCTTAATCAATAAAATACCAGGTTGCATCATTCTCTGACAAGGTCTTCTTTGTCAGAATATCATTATTTTGCCTTTAGCCTTTTTTCCTTTACGATAAGATGAAAAAGCTAGTTCTGTTGACCATGTGAAGCATGGACCCAAGGCACTACTGGACTCTGAGCTTTAACTAATATAGTCACCTAGAGTGTGTGAGGACAGCCATTGTCATGGCAGCCCATCCAAGATGATAACTACAAAAGTGTGATAAAAGAGCATCAAAGGTCTACTTAGGAGATCATATTTAAACGCAAAGCCTAGATTATGCATGTCTAAATCTAGGAATGACAACTGAATAGCCTGCTATGAATCTATAAACACTCACAAATATGAAGAAAACACTTTACAGCTAATGTCAAGTAATCAATATAACATATGTAATGATTGGGGAAATAAAAAATATGAAACATGTTCGTTAAGGCTATTCTACAAAAGGCAATAATAAATATAAAGGTGGAGGTGCTAGAGCATTAGGGAAAAATTACTATTGTAGGTGAAAATTTTAGGCTTTTGCAATATTCCAGTGGGATATTTATTTTTTTACTTAAGATATATTTATTGCATGCCTACCTTGTTGAATTGACTCTGGCAGTCGTGTAGGTATGCCACTTGGATATGTTTACAAGAGAAAACCTGCTCTGCGAACTGCCATCAGCTGACAATTGAGGTTACAACACTTAGAATCTACCATAGTGTTCTAGGCAAGAATGCACTTCCTCTAGGCTGTTCCTGCTAATAACTGGGCATGGTGCAATGCTGGGGCCTTGTTTCTGGCCAGCATGGGACTTGTCTAATAGGTAATCCTTGCTCTGAGGTTCCCTGTTGGCATGGATGAGATTTTTTCAGAACTGCATCAGTAGCTCATCCAATGGTTCTTCTTTACTTGTCTTTTCATAGGTGTCAAACCTGCATCACAGATTTGAAGACTCTCCCTAATATGTCTCTCTCTCTCCTTTGACTTTCATAGACTTCATCCTCAATAAATCTTTTTCATTTCTAACTCAGAATTGTTACTCGCTTTCCCAGTAGAATTACACTGACATATTGACTCCCATTGTATAAATAATAAATGTTGACAGATTTCAAAATGAAATCTTTTTTTTTTTTTCGGTACCAAAGGTAAATCTGGAGGGCAATGATCAAGTGAGGAATAAATATATTAACTTCTTGTTGTTGCTGCAACAAATTACCAAAACAACTTAGTAACAAACTAGACAAATTTATTCTCTTAAAGTTCTGAAGATCAGAAGTCCAAAAGGAGTTTTATGGAGCTAAAATCAAGGTCTGAACAGGGCTGTTTCCTTCTGGAGGCTCCAGATAAGAACCCATTTCCATGTCCTTTTCAGCTTCTAGTTGCCTTCTGTATTCCTTGACATGTATCCTTTCCTGCATCTTCAAAGTACCTGTCTCCAAGCTCTGTTTCTGCCATCACTGCCTTTTCCATTGTAGTCAAAATTCCTTCTGCCTTTCTTTCCCACCCTCACACCCTAATAGCATCACTTTTTTCCTTGACATAGACTGAAAATAAGCTGGAATAGCTAGACTACTCTGATTAAATGATTCTCAAGAAGACATCACAGAAATTAATGAAATCAGTACGGGAAACTATATTCAATAGCTTGTAATAACCTATAATGAAAAAGAATATGAAAAAGCATATATGCATGTGTGTGTGTGTAGCTGAAGCACTGTGCTGCACACCAGAAACTAACACAACATTGTAAATCAGTGATACCTCAATAAAAAATGTTAATGAAATCATATCCAGTTGAAATCAATGATTCAATAGTATTTTCATCTCTGTGAAGAAAAGAAAGAAGGAAGCAAAAATTCATATCCAGCACCAGAATTTTGAATAGGTACCCAAACTGAGTTTTTCAAACCAGCTTAGCCAGATATGTCAAGGATTAAAACAGACTACTTTTTAATTTTGTTTTGTTTTATTGGTTGACATTTACCAACATAAAATGACTATTGAGTTAACAGGTATGTGAACATTGTGTGGAGCCATGAAATCTGCTTGTTCTCCCATGGACTAATCCCTTTTCTCTTGTGCTCAGTAACATAATAGGCCACAGTTCATAGGTATGCAATAGCAGCTCGCATTGTACAGATGGAATCAATAGCATAATCCTATTAAATTCTGCAAAACAGTTTACTTTATGATGTAAAGTGGAATTGTGATTGATTTTTAAAGTAAAGTGTAGTTCTATATTCAACTCAGGTAAGGATAACTTTTAGAGCAGTAACTTTCTCTTTGTGGATCCATTGTTTTTCTTCTATTTTTCTTGATGTTAAAAATAAATTTTGCCTATGTGGCCTAATTAAATGACATTGAATTCTGGCTTGTCTTTTCACTTAAAATTGCCTTGGCTTTGTACCAGCTTCTAAATAGAGAACTGAATGTCTGCTTTTAAGTCAGCTACTTACTCTGAAACTTTCCTGGTTAAAAACAATAGCTCTTAGTCAATGGCAAACTTTCATAACAATTTCTTTCCTTAAGTCCAGAATTATTGTAAAAATTTATAAGCAGTCAAAATTACAGTATACCAGTATTTCTGTTCAGCCTTTTTTCTGACTAGTCAATTGACCATAATATACTAGTTGATTCCAGTGCCACATTAAATGCCAAGTATTTTTATTATCCCTCCTACAAATGCATGTAATATAGATGCCAAATTTGTAATATTTACCAACTCTTCCACATATGATTAAAATCTTAAGTTGATTTTAAGACATCAGTCTTAAGGATATGATAGTTTCCTTAAACATCTTTTAAACACCATGAAACTCTTTGGAAACGTGAAGTACAAGTTTCTCTGAGTGGAATGCATGTGGTAAAATAAGTCCATTCATACTAAGTAAGAATCCAATTGTGTCCATGGCAAAAAAAAAAAAAAAAAAAGATAACATAGTTTAAAATCTTGACATTATGTCCACTGTCCCATGAGCCAAAGATACATTCCAAGTGTATTTCCAGCTTAGACTTGATGACTTCATACCTCAACCTGAAGTACATAAAATTCATTTCATTCAGTTTCCTCAAAGACAGTTCATATGCAAGAAAAGAAATAGCAATCTGTATTGGCTCAAAATAGCAGATTAAGTACACATGTTTGCTTTCTTTTTAGAAATGAGAACGATTATTTAAGAGCACATAAAAAGTTTTTTAAAGTGCTGAAACAAGAAAATGTTACGTGGTGGACCAAGAATTGTAAGAAAAAATATGAAAGACAGAGGCAAAAATACTTGAAACAAGAAAAGATATTTCAACTCAAAGCATGCCCAGAAAGGCCATCTGCAAAAGACGGGAGCAGCTTGAACAAACACTAGAGAGGAAGAAGAACATTACAGCTAAAAATGTAACCCAACTCCCAAGGTACATTCTTAAAAGAAAGTGAAGAAAGAAAGTTAAAAGTCATGATATCAGCAAATATACACTAATGTGAAAAACTATTACAAGTTAAATTGTATGACATCAAAATACTCAAAACATTTTTTTTTAATAAAAAGGAGGAAGGGACAGAAACAAAATAGTCACAGGAGATGAGCATAGCTCTAAGTCTTTAGCAGATCAAACAAACATAACATTATAAAATATTTGGAAATGCATGAATATAGAATACTCGAGGAATTTAATAGAGTTAACATACACCATTTTTAATATCTATGATGTACTAACAAAATATAAAAGAAAAGCTAATTTTCAAAGAAAGAGTGCCAACTATATTTTTTATCACAATGGAATAATAGTAAAAATAAAAATACATTTCTAAACTCCTTAATAAAAAAAGAAATCAAAATTCTTACAAAATAATTAGAAATAGAGAAAATAAATGTAATACATAACACAACCTGTAAGATTCAAAACCTGATATAAATCCAAAAATTATCAATATCAAATGAGAAAAAAATACATTTATTTAAAAGTCAAGAAATTAGAAAAAGAACAGCAAACCTAATGTGTTTCAACTTCTATTCATTCAATAGTCATAGATATTTTTCTAAATAAATAATATACGAAATACATGCTCAATGTAGCTGCATACACATCAACTTGAAAAAAAATAGTTCACTGTGATGATTTGTAACAAAATGAATGTGAAGTGATATTACATTTACATAAGAAGAAACAGTCTTTGTAAAAAAATCCAGATATAAAAATAAAACAGATATTTTGTGATTTGCCACCTTAAATTACACCTACTTGACTAGAATCAGAGATGAAAGTGATAGATTATTACGATGTTGAAGGCAGAGCCCGTGTGGTTCACTTCTCCTGGGAGCACATTTGTATTGTAACCCATGGGAGTGACTATGCCTTGCCCAACTCTTGCTCATTCACAAAGATGGCAAGGTGATTCTCTCTGGATTAGGGCCATGTGGTTGATTCAGATACCAAAGTGTGTAAGCAACAGGCAAGAATCCACATAGGTTGTTTCCAAGTAAGATCACTTCAGACAACCCTAGCCTACATCTCCTCTTTTTGATGGATTCCACAAACTGATTCTCCACTTCTTCTCTGTCACTGTCCAGTGTGGATCTACTACTTCATCTATGTCCAACAGGTAAAAACCAGCAAGTACAAAGATCTCCACCAGTTAGTGCCTAGAGTCCAAAACCTCTTCCAAAATTGAAAAAAAAAAATGGAGAAGGACAGGTAGAGTTTTATTTAAAAATTATTTTAAAACTTCAGCACTCAATATACAAGTAGGCACTTTTCTTCTATTCATAAGGAATTCCTCAGACCAACCTCAAGAATCTACTGTGGCCAAGGTCTTCTGGCAAGTCACATCACCCTCTTGGACTTCATTGTACATCTTCCAAACGAGGGTATAATGTTTTCTACTCAGCTTCTTTAAGATGTCTGCGTACATGGAACACCATATGGAAAGCCAACTAGTTAGCATCCCAACCTCTGTTGGTTCCCTCATTCTACATCTGTTGCTATGGCTTCCACTGCACAAGCACTGGGCAGCTCACAAAAGGCAGTATACAGCTGGAATCTCCAAATCTTTTGATGGTATACCTTCCTCAATAGCTATTTCTTGCTTGCTCATGTATTTATTTTTTTTATTTATTTAAACACTATTCTTATATTGAGATTTTTAAGTGCATTGGAGCCCTGTCCTCTTTTACAATTGCAAAACATACTTTTAATAGCATAGTATAATCTATTTTTTAAAGTTAGGACAAAATAGCAGTGACCCACTCAGTCCTAACGTAATTTTTGAGTGCTACATTTTTTGTGGCCTTTTCAAATTATCCTAAGGCTTTTAATCTATTTAAATTTTCCACTTGTTTCTTGTGTATATATTAAATACATTGCTCAATTAGGGTTGTTTCAGGAATGCAAGTGTAGCTTAGTATCCGGAAGTCTATTAACATTTTCTAATACATTTTAACAGTTGTTCAATAATTGTTGAAAGCCTATAAAATTCAAAAAGTATTCTTTAAAAATTTTTATTTAACAAAATCCTACTACAAATATTTTATTAAATGTGAAAGCACTAAAATATTAAGTTAATATCAGGAAGTAAATGAATTCTTAGGTCTCACTATTATTTTTACCTTTTTTATTTAAAAAAATTCCATACTTACATAAAAATTGGAAAATTATTACAAAGAACTCCCTTATAATGCTCATCTAGATTCACCAATTAACATTTTGCTACATTTGCTTTATCATATTCTATATTTATATACTTATAAGTAAAATACAAGAATGTTACTAAAATATTATTATATAATATGCAATCCAAATTCAAATATTGTCACATTTTTCATTAATGTCTTCTATCACAATTTTTCCTGTAATTATTAA
This sequence comes from Camelus bactrianus, assembly GCF_048773025.1. Lineage (NCBI taxonomy): Eukaryota > Metazoa > Chordata > Mammalia > Artiodactyla > Camelidae > Camelus > Camelus bactrianus. Next base: position 41,975,097 of record NC_133540.1, read on the forward strand.
ATTCATATCACTCCTCCATCACTTCAATCTGTAAGAATTCCCCAGCCTTTTTTTTCTAAATGATACTGACATTAAACATGGTGTCAGAGATCAAATGTTGCTGTACAGTATGTCCTACAATTTGGGTTCACCATATTTAATATAGGGGGTACTCAATGCAGTGAGAAAATTAAATAAAGCAATATGGATAGATGGTAGAAAAGAAGATAATTTTGTTCATCACTTGATTATATACTTTAAAAATTTTAAGATTAGTAGAAGTGAAAAGGAAATTTGGTAGGATTGCTACAAGAATTTGGTAGGATTGATACAAGAATTTTCAAAATCCAAATTTTATTTTAGCAATAAATATCTATAATAAAAGAGAAAATATCTTGTTCAAAATTCCAACAAAATGTATTAGAAACTTACGAAATATACGGAGCATTGCTTCAGTGCAAAATATAGATAGTATAGTGTTTCTTTCCCAAACCCTTTTAAGAATTTATACAAATATTGAGGAATTTTTGAAAGGATAAAACTTGGAAGTCAGAAAAGTGTAATAGAAAAAAATGCCTCTCCTTTAATCACAATTTCTTATGTCTTAACCCAAAATAAACAGTTATTAAGTGGTGCTATTCAGTTGTTAAGTAACCATAGAAACATATTGCTACTGTATAGACAGAGTCTATCTTTGGAGGACAGTGCCTGTGCTGTAAGTATTGCAAAACTTTTAATATCACTCCTGTTACAAATTACAAGCTGCCTCAGTTTTTTCCAAGGCACTTATTTTCCACTTACTTATCTGTACAAAGGTTGAAATAAACTGGAGGCAGTAAAGAATAGTAGTGAATAAAAACTTTAAAATTTTCATCTCAAATCTTAGGTTTTTCAGGTTTTAAAACCCATTTTTATCCATGCTAGTCATGTAATTTTGGAATATTACCGAACTACTCATTTCCTTCAACTGTGTAGTGTGCACAAAAGGTTCCAGGAATTAAATGATGTAAGATATGTTAAAAACCTTGCATATTGGCTGGCAATAAGCTAAACACAATACGTATAAATTATTATTAAATAACAATTAAATTGCTACTAAGTATTAAATTTTCAAAATTCTAAGCTTCCATTATCAGTCTTTTTTAGGAGAGATGCACTGATTTTTTTAAAATGTATCTTCCAAGTAAAATGTAAGTAATTTCTGCTTATGCTCACAAAAAATATTCATCATTTTTACTAACAATAAATGCAATAAATTAGACTTCATTGATTTATTAATATAATTACATTTCTATTAGTTCTCTAGTTACACTGACAATGTTTTACATCAAAGGAAAGATAAACTAATTTGGAAACCATTTAACTTGTTTCGTATTTAAATAAAAGGATTTTTTGAAATCTTAGAATTAGATTTTCATGCAAATCAACTGAGTATATAGGGCTATTTTAAATATATGATCTTAAAGAAGCACAAAATTTATCATATTTATCTAAATATACATACTCATACATATGTGTATATACATATATACATACATATATAAACATATACACATATATCTATCTCTAGCAAATTTGGACGTGGCAATAAAAATGAACAAATTACGCTGACATTAAAAATTTGGGGCAAATTAAATCTTTCCTATTGAAGCAGCAGGTATGGAGTCAATTACAATTTCTTCATGAATATAACATTAACAAAGCATAAGATTCTAAATATAATACACTTGTCATAGAAAAAAGATTGAAAAATTGTATTAATATAAGCAAAACAGCATGAAGAAAAGGCATATCATATTAAAAATCATTTAGTTGACTCATATATTTTGAATGTGAAGAACAATTCTAGCGTATACTAAAAGGTACAAAGCTTTCCACCAAAATTTGTGCAAAAGCATCTTTGCAGCAATTTAGAATTGAATGTTTAGGAGCAAAGAAACATTGTGTTTGATGGATCTGGTAATGCTATTTTCAAATACACTTTTTTATATAAATTTGAAATACTTATTTACGTTCGTTTATATATACTTAGCATTATCACAGGTATATATTGACATTATCAGATGCAACTGGATTATCTCCTATTTTTAGAAGATTTAATTACAACATTGGCTCACAGTTAGCCTCTTCTAATCACAAGTTCATATAATTGAACGAAGCTAATTGAAGGTACCAAACCATGTCAGCATGTCAGCTAATAGAAAGAAGTTGAGTCCCCATGGAAAATTAAGTCAATGGAATTCAAAGTGACACTATGTTATTAATCAAAATCTGAATTATTTTCTTACTAACAAGTATAAAATGAAGCTACACTTGGGATTTTGTTTGTCCCATAAAAATATATCGCAAAATAATGTTCTTGTAGTAGATTTAACTTTCAGATCTCCTATTTACTTTCTGTATAATCAATAAATTAACTTGTTTACTATTAGTATTTAACAATAAATAGTTTATGATTGATGTATCAAAAAAGAAGGCTGAGCACAAGTTTGCAATCTAAAATAATACAGTCTTGGCATGATTTCCACCCCACCCCAGATACAATTATACACTACTTTCTACATGTATTTCTCAAAACAAAATTTTCAAAACAATATTCAAGAGTTGTTATTATGTGAATATACTATTTAAATTTTACTTTCTGTAATATGTTTCTAACATTCCTCTGAATAATCATTGGTGATAGTTGTCTTGACTAAGTGTTGGCATCTGAATCATGTATTCTTTCATTTCCAATGAAAAATCTCAGATTGTTGAAATGTGAATATAGTCTCAGAGAAAGGAGGCAGGGATGGTTTATATGCTACTGTATTATAAAATCATTATTTAGTAAGCCATTATTTTTTCATGGTTCTTTTTAACATGATCTTCATCCATGTTAATTACAAATATAATCTCTCAGTAGAGCTGATAGATTTTATTTTATTTTATTTTATTTTTTAAATAATTAAAATTTTTAATTTTTTTTATGTTTTTGCTGGTGAATTTTTAACACCTTTATTGTGGTATGATTCCTGTACAGTAAATTACACATATTTCAAATGTACAGATGATGAATTTTGATAGATGTATACACTAATGAAACCACCACCACAATGAAGGTAGCTAACTCCCCAAGAGGTGCAAATTTTGAATTCCCGATTTATCCCTTCCCACCCCCCTTACCCTCTAATAACCATAAGTTTGTTTTCTATGTCTGTTAAGTCTGTTTCTGTTTTGTAGCTGAGTTCATTTGTGTCCTTTTTTTAGATTCCACATATAAGTGATATCATATGGTAGTTTTCTTTCTCTTTCTGGCTTATAATGCAGAACTGATAGATTTTAAATTGTCTTACCAAATTCAATTGCAAGTTATTTTTTTTAATCTGTCAAGAGAAAAAAAATCCCTGGAGAGATTAAGGTTAATTCATTTCATGCTTTATAGGCAGTGAACTGAGAATCATGCACATTATATATATATATATATATATATATATATATATATATATATATATATATATATATATATATATATATATATATATATATACATCAAAAAAGTTTCGAATTATTTTTGTCCATTTTGAAGTTTTTTTTTAATCAAAGACTTGAACTGACTTTTGAGTAAGAATAACAAGTGATTTTAAGAATAATGAATGTGTAACTGCATAGGTCCTTTCAAGGTAAAGCCTAGGGTTAAAAATGAGGGATTTGAGGCTAATTACGCAGGAAGTGAGTCAGAGAGAGGTAGCATTTTCCAAACATATTGCCACCAGAAAGATGAAGTTGTCTGCCAGTTTCTCACCTTTATCTGAGCTAAAGTCACTCAATGTTAATTGCTTTATTTTACCACCTGCTAAAAAAGTTGTTTAGGGAAAATGCCCCTCAGCTTCTTTCAAAGATTCTTTGTCTTTTTAAAATTTTAAATACAGCATTTGAAAGAAAATAGAAGACAGTTTATCCTGTAGGAATCATTAAGCTGACAAAAGTTTTCAAAGCCAGACCGCAGAAAAATGAGAGTCTGAGGCATTATTATAGTCCTATCAAGGAAACTGCATTGCGATTTAAGGACTAAGGTAGCTGTCTAGTTCAAAAGCCATACACAACTACAGAGAGATTAGAAGAAAAATGATGCACAGTTAGCATGTCAATAACTGCAGTATGCTTAGGCACAAATGGGCACTAAACCTGTTTTATATGACTCTAAATTAGTCAGTATGTCAAAGGAACTCACGAGTACTATGGTTCCAGTACACTAAGTTTTGGTAAAACGGATGCTTATTATTTGCTTATGATGAACAAATGAAAAAGAATAAAACATGTTTTGTGAATGCCAGAAAATGATTACTGAATCTAGAATTCCAAACAATTCCAGCTAATTTGATGTTATAAAGATCAGATGTATTGTTTGCAAAATAGGCTTTGTGTTTCTTGATCAAGTTTATAACAAACTTCAATAACATTTGATAAATGTTTCTGAACATCTACAATGCTCCTGGGAAATTAGATAGATAGATAGATAGATAGATAGATAGATAGATAATTAATAAACAAATCTGCCCTGGAGATCCTAGTGGAGCTAACTGACTAATGGAGAGTGTTAGGGGGTGAATTTTATCCTCACAGAATTCATATGCTGGAATCTTAATCCTCCAGTCTCTTAGAATGTGAACTTAACTGGTGAAATTTTGAGTCTTTACAGAGGTATTCAAGTTAAAGTGAGGTCATAGGGTGAACCCTATTTCCATATGACTGGTGTCCTTATAAAAAGACATCATTTAGAGATGGATAAACATACAAGAAGAATATTGTGTGAACATAAAGGCAATGAGAGAGATCTGGAAGAGATCCTTTCCTATACAGCCCTCATAAAGAACCAACTGTCAACACCCAGATTTTTGGAATTCTAGTCTCCAAAAATATGGGACAATTAATCTCTGTTGTTTAAGCCAAGAAAAGTTGTTTGTGGTACTTCGTTATGTCAGCCCTAGCCAACTAATACAGAGAAGGAATACTAAAATACAAAATTACAAAATATGTTGTGTACCCGGTGACATTAATTTAATTATAGATTGTATCACTTAGTATATCTTGATCCCCATCTTATAAATTTCTACTTTTTAAAGAGCAGGTCAAATATCAGAGCTCTCATCAAATTATTCTAAATATTTTGACATTCTTCCCCCCACTACTGTTTGTACCGTTTTAATGCACCTGATTGTTATTTGCAATAGTCATTTTTCTATGTCATTTTTTTCATCAGAAATTTGTGACTAGCTGAATGTGACTTATGTAATGACAACTTTTAATCTTTCATTGAGCTTAGATGGCATTACCATAACAGACACTGCATGTTTATACGATGAATTTCTTTGCTCCTACCACATCAGTAGACCTCTTTTTTTCGGTTTCACACCTATATCATCATAAGAAAAATTGTCCATGATGGACTCATCTCTATTTTAAATATGGTTAAATATCCATGAGAGTAGAAGTAACCCGATTCATTGGATTTAGCTTTGTGGAAGTCATTGATGTCAGAACAAAAAACAGTCTCAGTCACATGGTGGAGTAGAAGCCCGACAGAAATGGCTTCAGGAGGGGATGGTAGGAGGGACGTCGGAGGCAGGAGAACAGGTGACCATTTTAGGAAATTTACGTAAGTAGAGAAATGTGATCATTAGAGATACACATGGGTTTAAAAGAGAATAATGGGGGATTTTGTTTTGTTTATTTCTGGTTTTGTTTTTCTATGTACTTTTTTTAAAGTGAAGTATAGTTAGTTATAATGTGTCAATTTCTGGTACAGCATAATGTCCCAGTCATGCATATAGATATAGATATAGATATAGATATATAGATATGTTTATTTTCGTATTCTATTCCATTAAAAGTTATTACAAGATATTGAATATAGTTCCCTGTGCTATTTCTGGTTTTGTTCTTAAGGTGGGGGTAGCAATGGTTTGTTTGCTGTTGGGTTAGACCCTATAGAGAATGGATATGGATGATGCAGGGAAACAAGCAATGTTATACTGGGGTCATGTTACTGAGCAGGTGAGAAGAGTTAAGACCAACTATATAAATGGCGGCTCTGGCCTTAGCTAGGGCCACAGATGGTTCATCCATAATAAAAAAAAAAAAATAGGTTTACTGTACCGGTCAAATATGTGGCAAAGGTGGTGGAGAAAGACTGTGTCCCTTCTGTTTTATGCTCCCACTGAATGGGAGCAGGATGAGCTAGGGGAGTACAATATGATTGCTGGGCAGGGCAGCTTTAGCTTTTTAGCTTTTAATGAGATGACATTTAAAGTGAGATTTTCAGTGTTGCTTTGGGAGTTTTCTCCTAACCACGTCCCTCTACCAGGTTCAGGGAAGGAAAAGGTGAAGAATCGGTTTTAACCAGGCATATAGTATATCCCAGGAAATCAAAGTTATAGGAAGACAATGGAGATGAGGGCATATTTCAGGCAGCTTAAAGGGGTCTAGAATGTACGATGGGGAGGGAGAGAAGTGATAATGTGTAGGGTGTGATGGACAATGGGACATGGCAGGATCAATGGATTCAAGGTGCTAGTGAGAGGAAAGTACGACTTGAGTACAAATGAGCTTACATTATTGAAGACAGGGATCAGAGATTGAAATGACACTGAGATGATGAAGAGGTTGTTGTTGAAAATGACAAGTTTGAGGTTAAGATAATGGTAGTAAATAGACAAACATGAGTATCAAAGAAAACATTATGCTTTTGCCAGGGCCCCTATTATCGTGAAATAGTTAAAAATAGCCCAAGCTTGAAGCACACCAACCACTGAAAGTATGCCAAATTTTAAAATTTGTCATAAAGTTGTTCATAAAGGACTCAGCTTTTTATTGTCTGTAGAATCTATACTGTTGTCCACATGGTAAACTGTGTTTTAGAAAATTTGTGGTCTTTTCCTTTTTTTCCCCTAGCTCAATCTCATTGCTGTTTTATCCATTTTACTTGTTTTTCGGAAAGAACTAATTCTTCATTTTGCTGATTCTCTCTGTTGTGCACTATTTTATTAATTATGCAATTATTTGCTTCATTTTCTTCCTTCTAATTTCTCTGTGTAACTTTGCTGGGCTTTTTATAAGTACTTGAGAAGAATATTCAATTTTCAATAGGCTTTCAGAAGAATTATTCATTTACAGCCTTTTATGATTTTCAGTTTCTGAAGATACATTTATAGAAGTGGGACATTTTGCTAAAAAGTATGCCTTTGCACATTTTTTACATACTTTGGCTATATTCTTAAATTGGCCTGCAGAAGTGACATTGCTTTTCTTGTATCTTGAAAATACCATGTGAATCATTATTGAAAAAATAAACACACTTACCAATCTGATAAGCTCAAATGGAGTTACATCTTTCACTTACATGATTGCACCTTCTAATATTTAATATGTTATAGCAACTTTATATCTTTTTATAAACTATTTTCTTTCCCTTCGCACCATTACCTGTAGAGTTGTTCATTAATTTTATTGATTTGGACAACATTCATATGTGTTAAGAACATCCTCTACTGTCACATAAATCATATAAACAAACACTTTTTACAGTTTGTCAATTTTAATTATACTTATGATATTTTAATATACAAAATTTTTAAATAAGTAACTTAATATTTAAGTATTACTTATCTTTTCTGTTTTCTTTCAATCTTCTACTTAAAGATAACTTTCCCATCCCCTAAATTATATAAATAGTAACCTATGTATTTTTATGATAAAATTGCATAGATTTTAAAATATTTGAGGTTTTTATTCATTTGAGTATTATGTCAATTACATAGTTGCAGTACCATCATTAAATACCTCATATCTTCCATATGGATGTTCCTTTTTTGGTATATGAATTAAGAGAAAAGTTAGAAAATGTTTGCTAAATTGGGGGGAAAGAAGATGAAGAAAAACTACTTTTTAAAAAGTTAATATTTTTTGAGTCCTCCATCTTGTTCAGCTCTAGGATTAGGACTGTACCTAGTTGTATATTGTTATAGATATAATTTGTCGATTAATTGTATATATTTATTATTACTCCCTGAGAATAAAAATAATGACAGTAAAAACTAAACATATTTGTGTATATTATTAATAAGCCAGGAACTGTTACTACTATGGTTTAAGACACAGGGAAGTTCAGAAACTATCAACAGCAAAATATTTTAGTCAATGCTTACTTTAAAATATGCATGTTCTATGTCATTTGGATAAAGTTTTGCTGGTTTTCTTTGTGTTTTTGAAAATCTAAATTTTAAAATGTTTGAATACATTTATCTTTAAATACATTAGCTTAAGATATACCTAGACTTCCTAGGTATATATATTATTTACTTCCTAAATTATTTTTACATCTTTCAGATTGTCTACTAAATCTTTAAGTTACTTCCTGTTTGCGGGCAACTGACACTATTGAATTATACAAGGAAAAATAAAGTATCTAAAGCAAGCAGCCGAGATAATCTTATTTTAAAAAGAGACTGTGTTTATTCAGGGCAGACTAGACTTTAAAACTCTGAGTTTTATCAATTACCTTGTCTGCAATTTGTGCAAATCATATAAGAAAACCAGCAGCAGTTATTCTTATACAAGTATTGTACATTGAAAACTGCTTCATAAAATTAAAGATCAGTTTAAACACCTCTAATTAAGTAGGCAATCATCTTTTTACATATATTTAAAATTGTCTCTGTGTTTTATGTATTACTTTGCTGTATTCTAAATGCACAGATTAGATTGCAAATAGCTTTTGTGTAATTTTATAATAATCTTGATATAAAAAATGTGGAACTGGATCTAAATCTTAAATAACAAGATTGAATTTAAGGCCAATGGAAATACCAAGTTGTAAAATGCAAATATATTTTTTTATTCTTTTCTTTTCCTTTTTCAGTTTAATTAGGTAGAATTATTAGTTTGACTGCACATATACATTATATTGCATGTAAATGCATAAATACAATATACTGCACATTTTTTAGTTTGCATATATGTACCGATCATCATTTCTAAGAACAGATTAGAGCTTTAGCTTTTTAAACTTACATAATTATCAAAGGAATAAAGCTAACCACAAAATAAGAATCAATGGAAGGCAGTAATCCAATCATAAAGGACAGTCAAATATTTCTTTTTAAATCATATGTATACAGTTGAAAATTGTCTAAGTAATCCAGAGGAAATCCTATTACAAAATGAGTTCTTTGTTCTACCACACCACTGAAAATAGTTATTCTTTTACCATCAGTGATATCTTAATTTTCAAATAAAATTAACAGTTATCTGATTTATATATGGTACATCTCAATATTGGTTATTCCAATTTTTGAAAGTTTTCTTTTAGCAAAAGCAGTTCATATAGTTTGAGGGTTAGTCATGTGGGATTTAGGAGGCCACTGCAAAATTGAATTTTACTCCAAATGAAATGGAAAGCCTTTGAAGGATATTGAGTATGTGTAAATAACATTTTTAATGAATCATTCTGATGACCATGATGTGAGAAAGCAATATAGAAGGGGAAGGAAAGGCAGCTGGACCACCAAGGCAGCTCTTCGACTAATCAAAACAAGTTGTTGCTGCTCGGAAGAGGGTGACAGCAGTCGGTATGAGATGCCATCAGATTCTGAATATATTTTGAGCATGACATTAAAGGATGTGTAAATGTGAGAAAAAAAGATGACTTCAAATTATTTTTTTCTGAGCAACAAAGTTGGGTTTAGCATCAACTAAGATGGAAAAGCTGCATCTGGAAGAGGTTCTAACTAGGGTGTGGGAGATGGTACCAGAGTTCAGTTTTTGACATGTTAACAGTATGAGATGGTTATTATATAACTATGAGGGAATGAAGACAAGGTAGCTGGGCACAGAAGTCTGAAGTTCAGGACAAATGTCTGAATGGATGTGATTTAATGCTGTAAGATCAGACGAGATCACTTTGCAAATTAATGCAGACAGAAAAGAGAAAAAGAGAAGAGGACCAAGGCTTGAGCCCAGTCATTTCCTCCTTAATCTCACTCACTCAAACTACTGGAAAAACTCCTAACTCTTCGCTGTAGTTTTAATCTCTATTGTATCGAATTTAATCTCTCCACAATTATAATAATTACTCTTCTACAAGTATTATTTCACATCTCCTAACTGTGAGAGAAAAAAAATGTGCAAAAATTTTATCTTGATGCACAAGACTCCTAAGAGTTTGAGCCCAACCAATCTTTCTTATCCTTTGTTTTCCATATCATGCACTTATCTCAGTCTTATTACACTTCCAATCAACCAAAAGTCATCAAAAAGTTTCATACTCCTATTTCTTCATATGATAGTCTATTTTGGAATGCTCTTGTTAAGTGTTCACTCAATGAAATACCATTCTTTTCATTCGTGATTCAAGTCACCACTTTTATGTGGATTTTCCTGATCTCATTATGTAAATGTGTCCTTTCCTCCTCTGTACTCCTATAATACTTGCATGCTATGACTTAGTGAAAAATTGTAAGTCTCTACTCCCGTTACCCTGTTGATTTCTTAAAGACAAATTCTCTATCTCATTGAAATCTATCTTGAGCACATAAGACAGTACACATAATAGAGTAGATATAAACTGAATGAAAAGAATGAAATGTTTCTATAAGAAAACATTAAATTATTTGAGCGTGTATGTAGTCAGTTTTTAAATTGCACATAAGTTGGTTATAAATATATCTGCTTTGTGGTGTATATTATGTAATAAAAAATATTATACATACTTATTACTAGATATGTGTTCATTTTATGGAATATTCTATGTAAAAAAAATTTATTATCTCTCTGGGTAGTGAATCAGCCAAAAGTAATGTGGGAATGTGCTCATTCTGGAAGAACTCCTTGATAACACATAAGATTGATAGAGTGAAGAACACTTTTTTAAAATATCGAGAATTAAAAGGAACATAAAGAAATTCAAATGAATAGACTGATTCAATACAGAAGACAAAAAATCAGTCTGTGTCAATGAAAGTCTTTAATATAAAGCTATTTTCATCCAGGCCATTTCTAAAAATGACAAAATGAAATTCATCATTTGAAAAATAATGACATAAACAATAATTCCATTCTAACTGTGGATATTGTTTTCAAATTGTTCCTTAACTGAGGTGGGATCATTTGAAGAGACCAAAGCAATCAATTCATTTGACGAGAGCTATGAGTACTATAAAGTATTTGACAATGCATTCTGATATTTTCAAAATTGTTTGAGAATATAATCATGCTACAAGGACCTCAGATTAGTTCTTTTTTCAACTTTTTTGTGTGCTATGTCCTAGAAACATGTAAAATAATTTACCAAGAAAAAGCAGCATCAATATAACAGATCCAGTGACCACCAATGCTTTCCAATAACATTTTATTTTCTTATTTGAGAATGATTAAGTTGTTGTTATTAGAGCAAATATACTGCATTGCATAAATTCAGTGTTTTTTAACTTTTAATAAGTGGCAAAATTTCGAATGATTTTTTTTTCAAAGTCTCAAGCAGTTCTTATCATTTCCCTTTCCTTCCCTCTCTCCCTCGGTCCCTCTCTCCTTTCCTTTCCATCCTTCCTCCTTTCCACTCATCTTGCCTTCCTTCCACAGCTCATTTAATCAAATACATACTGAACGTAGAACTTAGTATTCTGTTGAGTAGGTATATAAATAAAATGGATGACACAGTCCTGCCTTGGTGAGGTTATAACATGGTTAAAAACAAGGCATAAATACAAAAGCCATTAAAATACGACCAAAGTCATATGATTAGGTGCATAACAAGAGACACAAAACAAAAATATTTAAAATGCTAACAGTTTCTGTGAATGGAGAGATCTGTGTAGAATTAGATATCCAGGAAAATTTTGTTTGGGAAATATAACAATCGTATATACTCTTGAATAATGATAGGGTTTCTATATGAAGAAAGAATAAAATATATTAGGCAAAGGAAACTAGGAAGGTTTTAGGATATACAATCTTAATATACAGTTAGATTGGGGATTAAACAAGAGGAATTTACCGAAATTCCTTCATTAGACCACAGCAGTAATTCAAGTGTGAAGTGGGAGGAGAGTTTGAGAAGGGATGAAAGTCAGATTACTCATGATTAGCAGTTTATATAAAATAAAGGCAACAGATCTGAAGAATTCTGACATAAAGGTGAGGACAAACGTGTCCAGCAAAAGCTTTTTTTTTTAAGTGAATAAAATCAAAGTTTGAAGTGAAAGGAGATAACACTTATCTTTCATTTAAGAATAAAATATATTGTAGAAGAATGAAGTAAATAGGAGAGCAAGTCTTTCTGTTATTGTAATTTTTTAGTAGTTCGAGAATGTATACAGTTGAAGACAACATTCAAAATGGATTTTTCAAAGAAGAATTTAAAGAAAGATTAGTTAAGTAAATATCACTTCCTAGTATAAAGATGTCTTTCTGCTTTGTGACATTTTAAAGTTTTATTTAATTACATGTAAATCTTTGAATTTGAGTTTCCTAATTTAGCTTGTCATGTTTCGATTTGCTCTGAATCTATTTGCTTTGTGTCTTGTTGCCTAAAATATATACTACTTAAGTTAACCTAAGTTAACTGATCCCTAAAATATGCTTAATTGGAATTTTAGTCTCTAATGTGCTTTGGCTTTGGTATTACTGCTTGTAGTTCAATTAAATTCAACTAATTTTATCTTACAATAAAATTTTATCTGGCATTATGACATCAGAAAACCAAATTCTAGTATATAGAATTACCTCACATTGGTGATCAAGGCAGAACAACAAAAACTGAGACTAGAATCACATGTGTAGAAGGGTTGTTCTCTTTAGGAAACTAAAGAATCAAAAGTATGAATTTGTGTATGATCATAAGGCAAAACCATATCCTCTGTAATTATTTTATTATTTTTAGATATTAACTTGGGAGATTTCCAGTATTGTTGACTTTTTTCCATCCACTGACAATACCCTTAGGAGTGAGGTACAAATCCCAAAGTATATCTTCTCAGGCTTTCAAAGTGTTTTGAGAAGGGAGAGCACTGCCTGCAGGAGATACATCTGTGACAAAGAACTATCAGAACTCTGTCACACGAAACAGAAATTTTCAAGTGGATAGCGCTTTGTTATTAAAGGACACATTAGGCAGCTCAGGCTGCCATAACAAATAACAAATTGCTGTAGAGTGGGTGGCTTAGACAACAGGGATTTACTTTCTCACAGTTCTGGAAGCTAGGAGTTCAAGGTCAAGGTTCCGGCTGATCGAATTTTTAGTGAGAGCTTTCTTCTTGACTGGCTGATGAGCGCCATCTCACTGTACTCCGCTGTGGCCTTTCCTCGGTACATGCATGTGGGGAGAGAGACAGCTGTCTCTGGTGTCTCTTTCTTACAAGGACACTACTCCTATAGGATCAGGTTCCATCTGCTTTTTAGGGCATCACCATTAAATACAAATTAGGTTCACCAGACATGTGAGGAGAGCCTCTGAAATGAATGACAGACACAAAAGAAAGCTATAAAAGTAATTTTGAAGAAGGAGAGCAATGTAGGGGACAAAATAAAAACATAAAATTAAAATTCAATCAAAATACATTAAAATTAAAATCAATTAAAATAATATTAAAATTGAAACAATAATATAATTAAACAATAATTGCTATCTTCAGAGAGAATTTAAAAGATGAGATAAAAATGATATAATAAACAAAAAACATTCAACAAATAAGAGAAATACCCTTGAAAATAAAAAACAATAAAACTGATTTAAAATTTGAAAGATTAAAAGATAAAATTTAGGAAATACTCAAAAAGTAAAATAATAAAAAGATAAAGTATTTACTTACTTTGTATGCTTTCTTGGGCTGTAACTGGGAGATACTTTTGATCAAAATAAGACAGTGAACTAAGAAAAAGCAAGATAGGGAATTCAGAAAACAGAAGGTCAAATAGAGGAGAGAGGTAGAAGTATTTCCTGGCATGATGGTGATAGAAAATGTTAAAATGCCATTTCTGTAGCACGTCTAAGAGTCCACACTTGAGCGCAGAGCAAAGGTGGGGGCAGTCTCCAGGAGAGTTATATCCAGTGGTGTGCTGGTGAATGTTTGTCGACCAACATTCAAGAAAAATAAATAAATATAAAAGCCCTATTTTGTAGCATTTGATCATTTCTGTGGCATAAATACTCCTACCAGGGCTGAAAATGTGACATTATTGACCTCTGATTTGGGACGTTTTTTGCACAATCAGTTCTCAAGAGTTGGTTCAAGCCAGCATCAGCATGCCACTTACATATAAGGAAAAAAATAATGCTGAGCAAGTAAATTATCTTATCTATTTGACCCTTAAATAAAGTGTTTTATATTCCATCAGAGTGTCTGAGAATGAATTAATTATGGACATATAGAAAACTAAACAAAAGAGAGAACAAGGCGGTTATTAACTCCAGGAAGGCTAACAAGTAAACTGACAGCCAGGGGAGAAAATGCAATATAATTACTGATTTAAACAAAAGCTGATATAATTACATTAGTAGGAGCACCAAAGGAAAGTGAAGGCTGGAAAGTGTGAAAGTTTAAAATATTTATAGTGAAGAGAATCAATGAATAATATCCAATTTTTTTTTTAAAGTAAGAAAGAGAGATTTAGAAGCATAAAAAAAGCACTATAAGAAACCACCCACGTAATTAGAAGTCAACTCTAAGGAATAAAAGGGAGGCTTAGGAATGTGTTTTCCTCTTAGGACCTTTGTGGTGCTATTTGAGCTTTTAATCTACATGTATTTTTGATAAAATTAAATTTAAATTTAAAATTGGATAAACACCAGATTATCTTCTATTTAAAAAAAATAGATACTTGCTTTGTTTTAAATAATGCTGTTTCATTTTAAAGTATTACTCAAATTTTTTTTAATGTACAGAAATATGGAATCAAGAATTTGGAAGAGGTAGCACATTCATTACAACCAGTGAAATTTTATTGTCTAAAACGTTTCTAATATGGTCATAACAGCAAGCAGACTTTCTGTTTAGGACTTTTGTAACATCTGGCTCTGCTCATTCCAACCATTGTCTGTCTGCAGCTGGGAAAATAGCTTCCAGTGGCCAATTGCCATCTTGTCTGTGGTCTTTTCTCGACTCCCACTCTCACTCCTCCTCCTTTTCAACGGTCAGTAGCATTCTTCTATGACTTCTTCTAGCTGTTTTCCACTGTTTCTTAGGAAGGAAATTTATGAAATATATTTCAATGCCATTCTTCATTTGGGCTCTTTGGCAATCTATCTACTGTAATTCCTCAAATAGTGAGCCATTTGAAATTCATTGTTGGCTAGTTTCCTGAGCTAATTCATCATTTTTTTTCCTATTTCTACGTTTTTTGGCAATTTCAATCAGTTTTTGAGATTAGTGTTGGGAACAAAGGGACTGTTACTCTCTCATAATTCCTATTGGTTTTATATTGGTCTGAAATCAGTAAGAAAAAGCAAACAATTTTGAAAAGCAGAAATAAAAATGTTTTCAAATAAAAAATCTGTTGTTTTGTAAAAGGCATATATTACAGTAATGTAGATTACTTTATGACCAAAATAGGGCCATATTTCAGTACCCCAGGCTATAGTAAATATGAAAATGCTGGGCTTATATTTTGATATAGTAACAAAAGTCTCTCCAGGAAATGTCTGACAATTATAGCAAAGTCTTTATTCTTAAAATTTCACCTGAGCACAGCTTTATTGCCCTTTTTAATATTGACTATGTGTCATAGATTAAATTGTGTTTTATTTATACTCATATACTTTCATTATTCTTGAGATTTTACATACTTTCACACATTCATGAGCAAATTGTATTTTTCTTTTTTTAGAAAGTCAGTTTTTTGCCCATGTTACATTAACATCTTCATCTAATTTCCTAGCATTTCACTCATAAATTATGCTTGTTTCAACTATACAGGTGAAGCATCAAACATAACATTTTATATTTTAAAGTTTTCAGGGAAAACATCTCTTACGTAAAATGTCAACTATTCAGCAGAATCTGTTTTCTTTAAAAAAAATACTGCTATGACAGAAACTGAGTTTATTTATTCATTTATTTGACTAATATTACTCAGACAGCTCCTATATGCTGATACCATTCCAAGAATTTGCAAGAGATTAGTGAACAAAACAGGAAAATATCCTGTTCTCATCAAGCTCCAGTTAACACCACATTAATAAAAACTACATGTCATATTTAAATTGTATTCATACACCCTACCTTCTTTCATTTTTTCATTTTTCCAAGTTAAAAAGTTGTTGTTTTACAATTCTGTGAGGTCTCACTAATTAAAGCTTTGTTTATGGCTTAACACTAAGAATTACTCAAGCTGTCTAATATTAATTATCACTTGAGATAATACAATGCAGGCATGTTTACTTTCCAGTATGTGAAAATTAGCATTAGTTTTAGTATTCTAGTAAACTCAGAGGATATTTATTGCATGTTTTACTTCATTTGATGAGTTCAGGTGTGTCTCAAATGCATAACATAAAAAAGTTTAGCCCAAGTCTTTTTTTAAATTACTTTAACCCCTTACACACTGTGACTAAAGGCACTATGCAATTTTTTTTTTTCTGGCCTTCGACTATAATGTGATACAGGAACATTTAACAAGCGCAAGGTTTATATTTGCCATAGATATCATTCAACATGAGATTTTAAGAAGAAATAACCCAAGGATTTCAAGGAAGTTCTAACTTCACTGTCATGCACAATGGTTTACAGTTTGAAACACAAATTTGGCTAAACTTATCTCAAACCTGTATTTTGCCAGAGTAATGAGATTATATCTGAGCAGCTGTCCATGTTCCTTAGGGAACTTTCTCTGTGGATCCAAAGTGTTGCTTGATATTTTACATAACATATAAGTAAATGTAATAGGAATCACAATGACTTAGTGGCCACCGTAACAAAAGGTGCTGGATCTGATACCAAGAAAGTGATTCTACTTCTGACCCTACCCAACAACCCAGCTTGAGAGGCTTGCCACTTTGGCCTCACTTTATAATTTATAGAATGAAGCTGACTGGTTAGAAAATCTATAATGTAATCACAACTGACTCTAAATTATATGATTATACATTATGTGTGTGTATGTATATATATACATATATTGTTATATATATTATTGTATTATAAATAATATTGTCACATATTATATACAATATGTAACATACATATTACATATACATATACATGAAAAAATAAAATAAATGACCAAAACATTAGGAGTATAATCTAAAATGTTGATGTCTCTTCTAAGATTTTAATTAAAATATCAAAAATTATAGTTATCAGGTAGAATGGACTTCTCAATGCTCTGGAAGGCAGTATAATGTTGTGGGTGAAAGAGAATGTCTCTGGAATTAGATTGGAATTAGGTTTGTCTACGTACCCACTAGCACAATCAGGATGATGTCAAAAAGTAGATCATAGGGTTATTCCATTGCTTGAGTGAGTTAATGTATGCAGAAGGCATTAAACTATACTTGGCGCACAATAAGCATCCATAAATGCTTAACTCATATTAGTACTTCCAACATCATTGTTAGGTAAAAGCTTCAGAAAGTCCTTGCAAAATTGTGTATTTTTAAGAGGCTGACACAGCTGACAGAGATTCTAACTCTGTTAACCACAAGTCACGAATGTATCTTCTCATATATAAAAAATTTTGTCTACTTATTGATAGCAACTGAAATAAGAAGATACAGTAGCCTTGCTACGTGGAATGTGACTTTCATGATTAATAAGTTTGTTTTATATAATATCCTTTTTCACTGTTTCTATCATTTTTCTCATATTTTAAAAGTATTTGACAACTTAAAAAACTGAGTAAAATATTTAAATGTATGCAGGCTCATATATAAAAAATTCGAATGGTTCAACATATTTAAGATGCACGCACTTTCTGCATGCTTATTATATGTCAATAAAAGTTTTCTTCAAAAACTTTTCTTTCTTAGTAAAATGCAATATAAACTCAACATTAATAGAAATGGTAAAACCAGGATGGAAAGCTAGTCTAGCAGTAGGAGGTAGAGAGGATGATTTCTTTCATGTAACAAAAAAAAATTGAGTTTTATATATGTTAATTCTCAAGTGAAAAATGTCAGTGGCAGTGAAATTTGCATGCCATTACCTCAGCCTTCAAACAGTAAAAATCCCTGGAGAATTATATAGTTAAGCACTGTGTTGCAGGTCTACATTCTGTTTAGCGATCTCAGAGGACCATTGCCTTTTCTTAAGTATATGCTTCTCATTTTCAGGGTAAAGAGTCATGTAAAAAATGCCCATGTGAAAAAATAGAATTGGATATAGGTGTAACATGTGGTAGAAATACGAATATATTTAGCCCAGGCTCTGAGTCGTTTAAGCACATGCCCGAAAAAAAGTCTTCTATCATGAAAAAGTTGACTGTAAGTATATTGAATGGGACAGATTCATGTATTTACCCAATTGTGTTGAAGGAAAATATATTGCTAATGCAAAGTTTCATATATATATAAATGCCTATATTAAGAAATAATATATAACGTAGAATACATAACATGATATTTAATGACCATCTATATTCTACTGTTTAGAAATATGATGATGTACACACAAACATGCAAGATGTATACTTCAGTAATTATATGTATACACATTCATATGAAAGAAATCATGATGCATATCTTGAAATTCAAAAGTTTTATCACTTAAAACTTGTTAAAATTTAAGAGATTAACATTCTATTGTGCTTCTTAACATCATTTCGTTAAATGATTGTGATATAGTCAGCTCAAGAGAATGATTAAAGAAATAAACATGTATTTATTCATAAAATATATCATTAATTCTATGCCACAGGTGGTTTATAATCAACTCTTTATAGTAGCATAGAAACTGTAAGTGTTTTTTGATAGCAATATAAATTCAAATGAGATTATAATCAGTAACATACTTGTTTAATTGTTCTAGTTTTTCTATAATATTCATTAGTCCAATCAGATTATTCGAATTTTTTTCCTAAACAATGTATCTGCCTAATCTTGAATTTTTTTAACCAGTTCAGCAAACATTATAGTAGTTAGGTGTACGGTTTCACAGGGAAGCTAAACACAGTTTTACATTTGTATGCTATTTATGTATACATACACAAGTCATTTAATATTAAGTAAGTTATTTACAGCAATGCTGGAGTGAACATGCCTGTTAAGGAAAAAGTAAACTTATATAGTGAATCTATTGTAGCAAAGATGATTCTGTAGAGGATGTAGGAATGTGCTTTGCTGAGAAATTATTTTCCCAAGAAAGCACCCAGGGTTAGAATCAGATAAAGTTAGATTTTTATTCTTCAAGGACCATGTACTCACAATCTGACCTTGATCAAGTAGACCTTGTTCTCAGCATCCATTTTACCACTGACCACCCATGTGCCTTGGTATTTAAAAGCTCAGTTTCTTCAACATCAAGTAGCAATTACATGCATAATTTTCAATATTGTAAAGATTACAGAATTGCAATAAAATGCTTAGCTCACCCCAGTGTACAGTGACTGTTGTTATTGCTGTCAAGTTTCTCAAAGGTACACGTGATGAATAGTATATAAATAGTACTTATTGATAAATGTTTTCAGGATTACCATCTCGTAGAGAGTGGCAGAAGGCAAAAAAACACAGTTCCACCCTCACATGTTCATGGAGTGGAGTTAATAGTCTGTTAACAAAAACACACAACAAAAGTGAAAAGGAGCCACTAATAATATACTTGGAACAAATTTAAAATGTTATGCATGTAACGAATAAGGCATCCTAATGGATGTAGATTGAGCAGAGTGGGCAACACCCTTAGATCAGATCATCAGTACTTTTCCAAGGTGTTAATATTTAAATGGATGTAAAGGGATAGAACCACTATGTGAAAGCATGATGATTGTTGGCAAGGATATGGAGTAACCGACGCTTCTGCGCTGTTGGAGGAATGTAAAATGGTGCAGTCACTATGGAAAACAGTATGACATTTCCTCAAAAAAATTAGAAATAGAATTACCATATGATCCAGTAATTCCACTTCTGGGTACTCAAAAGAATATCCAAAAGAACTGAAAGTGGGGTGTGGAGGAGATGTTTGTACACCCATGTTCAATGGCAGCATTATTCAGACCAGCTAGAAAGTGGGATCAACCCAAGTGCCCATGGACAGTGGATAAACAAAATATATATACATACAATGGAATGTTATTCAGCCTTAAAAAGAAGGAAAATTCTAACACATAGAGCAACATGGATGAGTCTTGAGGACATTAAGCTAAATACAATAAGCCAGTCACAATTAGACAAATACTATATATTTCCACTTATATGACACATCTAGTGTAGTCAAATTTATAGTAACAGAAATTAGAATGGTGGTCACCAGCGGCTGGGGGAGAGGCAGAAATGGGGGCTTGTTCTTTAACAGGTATTGTTTCAGTTCTGCAAGATGAAAAAGTTCTGGAGATCTTTTTCACAGCATTGTGAATACACTTAACCCTACTGAACCTCACACTTAAAAATGATTCAGAGTGGGGAGGGTATAGCTCAAGCAGTAGAGTGCATACTTAGCATGCACGAGGTCCTGGGTTCAATCCGCAGTGCCTCCTCTAAAAATAAATAAAAATAAATAAATCTAATTACCTCCCCCCAGAAAAAGAAAATGATTCAGGTGCTAAGTGTAGTGTCATGTGTATTTTACCATAGTTTCTGTTTGTTTGTTTTTTAATCACGGTGATACGGCTTTAAAACAAAGGGAACAGCTTTAATGAATATCCAGAAGAGTGGGGTGGGAAGAAAACAAGGCAACTTAGTACTTTCTGGAGACTAAAAGGCCAAAGTTTAAGAAGCCTCCATTGTTAAAGATTATCCCAGGTCTTGCGGGCCATTATTAAGAGTTTTAATACCGCTCAGTGTAAAGTAAGAATGTATTGAAATGTTCCAGAAAGATCAACAACTTGGGAAGATGCCTCTTGTTTCTTACTGGGACTCTGACCAACTCAGAAACACGTGATAGATCTAAAAGGTGGTCTCTCTACTGAATAACCCAGTATTAATTGTCAAGAAAATATGTTATGAGTTCAAGAAAGGAAAGATAGTCACCATTGGCTATGTTTATGGGACTTACAGGGCCTTTCTGTAGACCTAGGAAATAAAAATAATCACCATTCCTTGTCATCATCCTTCACCCCAGACCCAAGGCAGGCTCTGTTAGGATGCCTGGGAAACAAAAATATTCAGAAAGATTCACTGAATTTGAGAGGAAGGAAGGGAAGGGAAGACAAAGGAATGGTTAGGATAAGAGGAGGAAAGGAGGGGGAGGGAGTGAGGTCACATAGCAACAAGGCAGGAGGCAGAATCTGAGAGGAAATTTGGTCAGGATAGTAAATAGATGTTTTAGGAAAAGTATGTTTAATTTTCATTTTTACGTTGTTTGCATTGCTGCTTGGTAAATGTTCTCCAGCTTCTTAATACCTCAGATAATCTGCACGTGTACAAATGCCTCATATAAGTATTTCAGAGAATAAAAATCAAGGATCATGTTGGGTTTCTTGTCTGGCTCAGTGAGGTAACTAAGAAAACATAACAGCCAGATGAGAAAGAAATGCTTGAGAAAGGGAGTTAGTAATGAAAAGCTGAAACTTCAGATCGCAGAGAATGAAATCCCTTAGGAAGCCACAAGACTTTCAGGAAAGCACTGGATTACCCACATGATCTGGGTGAGGGTAGCTGAGCCAGTCTACATTTCAGAGGGCAGTGCGACATCAGCTGGCATCTGAATTTAAAATAAATGAATAAAAAGCAGGACTTGAGTACTCCTTAAAGTTCTGTTCTTACATTCTCCTATGGAACTCACGAGAACAGAGTGTGTGTAGTTCACCAATGCTGACTCATGAAATGTGCTCAATAAATATGTGTCTGATAAAGAATGAGTACCAGTTCCAAATTTATTACCAAATGATGCCACTTTCTCCATGGCCTTCTAAATTGGAAAACATCTCTTGACAAAATTTGCACCCACCCACAATCTCCTCCACTTCATATTAACCCAGGAGAAGCTGCTTCTTACGATGAGATGATGCAACTTCAACTTCTCTCCACCTAGAAAGTTGTTAAGGTGTCTTATCCTTCTGCTTCATCCGGATTCCTCCTCTCCTTCATCCAGAGTTTTGTTTCATGAATAATCTGTTCTCCTAAATCATCTTCTACTTTCTCCTTGTTATTTTGCTTTCCCCCTGCCTTCTGTAAGAGTAAGAGTAACCCCCTGGCGATGGGCAAAGAGACACCTGATTGGCGGTGCTGCTCTTCTGTCAGTCAGGGGCAAAGTGGGTGTCTAGCCCTTTTTCCATCTTAGCTTGATGCTTGGGTTGGTGGCCAGAGTTGTTTCATGCCTGGGGGTCCGGGAAAAAAAAAAGAGAATAAGTGTGATATCTTACAAGCGTCAAATAAATTAGAAACAAAATATCTCTGGAATTTGTTCATTTTTTCAGCTATCTCCTTATTCTGACCCTGTATTATCTATCAAATATCTTGACAAAAAATACTATTTCAAAATTAGCCTCTAAATATTTTGTAAACGTGCATATGTTTTATGTATTATTAATTCAATAGTAAGTATTAAAAAAAACTCAATATACAGTATTTTAATAAAGGGCTTCTATCGACCTAAAATGTTCACCAATATTCCAGATGTTTTAGTAAGAGGTAATTGATGTACTTTGACAATTTGACTAAATACATCTCCCGAAGTAGAGTTTTTGTGAGAATCTATTCTGTAACTATATAACCACGCTGGTCCTTATTCCAGTCCAACTGGCACATCTTTAACTAAAGACACTATTTCTTGACATTTGCAACACCTGTGTGCTTAGGCAAGTTTGTGCTTATATTTTCTTACCTAAATCACAGAAATTATATCTACTCTACAAGGTTTTAAATGAAATTGTATATGCAAATCATTATGCATAGAATTGATATTCAATACATATTTTTGTTAATTCACTGATTCTGTTTCTCAATTCAAGCCTCTGAGTATAGCCTTTGCCTTTCACAAATGCTTAAGAAACTTTAAAAAAAAAATAACCTGTTTTAAATTTCAAGTTAGGCAAGGGAGTCTGAAGCCTATAGTTAAATAATAATTTTCAGAACATGAAAATTTGGAGGATACAAGAATATTTTCATATATCTCACTTCTAAAGTGCAGTAGAGAAGCCCTGCTATATTATTTAGGTGGAAGGGAACAGATTTACTTAAGCAGTTTAAGACACTCTGTAAGAGGGTTTTATTTTAAGGATGTCAATGATTTAGAGTTTGAACACAACAGGACACTGAGACAGAAATCACTGCATGCCAGAGCCTCAGCTAGAGTAAGGCAGCTCGGGGTCTCAGCTGCAGTACTTTGTAACTTCTCCCCCTAGTGGCTGCCGTGACAATTGCATGATTGGTGCAGCCCAGACGACAGTTTAGATTAGAGGGTATAGTTACACATGCTTATTTTCCTGGGGCTGAGACTGCTCAGAACTCATATTGCCTTAGAAGCAGAGTATAAATGCACTTGGATTTAAACAACTGCTAATATCAATGCAGAACATTAGGGAAGAAAGAATTACTTTAATTGTCTCATACATTTCATAAAAGAAATGAGAGGCTTAGGAATAAGAGGGTATTTGTTAGTTATAACTTCATCATTCAGTTCTATCAGTTTATCTGCAATATTTTAAAAAGTGTCTTTCTAAACTATCTAACCTCAAGAGAGACTGGATAAATAGTAATACATGGTTAAAATGTATATTAGGTAAAAATGTGATATGATCCTTAGTTTACTAATTAAAAATTCAAATTTGAAAATTTTTCAGTTATTTTGTTTTCATCAAGTATATTTTTGCTCCACATGTAAGAATATATTTCCAGGAAAATGTATATATAAAAGATCAGGAAATGTCTCACTGTAAATTTTAAAATTATGTGCTATATCAATCCTAAGAAGATTAAAAATATTAATCATACACAAAATTGGGTAAACCATGTCTGTTCTCCATTTAAATAATTCTAAGATACCCACATCTAACCTACAGTGAACACTTAAAATGTGTCAAAAAAGTATGAAGTTGAAAATAATTTGTAATGACTACAGTGATTCTGCATTCAAATACATTTTAAAGTACAGATTTCATATAGACAAATATGGATTCATGAAATATTTATTTTCTGTAAAAGTAATTCTGTTTGCTAATTTTAACAAATACATTTTCTTTGTAAAAAAAAAAAAAAGTAAATTCAGAAAAATAGTAAGGTGGTTAGACCGAATACTTAGAGAATCATTAATATTTAGTATATATTTTTCTACAAATAAATACTACTTGCACACACATACATACATGTATATAATTATATATGATTTTAAAAGAGGACATATCATATATAACTTTTGTAATCACTTACTGTCTGATAAGTACTTTCTGTATTTTTAAATATTATTCTAAATTGTGGTTTATAATGGCTGCATATGATCTTATCATATATATGGATATTATATATAACTAATCTTTTCTGCTAGACATTTGAGTTTGTTTCAATCCTTCATAAAATTATGCAATAAAATTTCTTATTAAAAATCTATACCTGGTGCCAGAAACATGGTCCTCTAAAAATGATATATTGGACTTCAGCAGAAGTAAAATCTTTTGTTCTGGGAAAGACACTGCTAATAAATAAAAGGGACAAGCTAAATACTGGGAGAAAAAAATTGCAAATCACATATCTGAGTAGCTAGAATATACAAAGCTCTCTAAAAAGCAACAATAAGAAAACAAATAAACCAAGCAAACAATGCATAAAAGATAGGAACAGACACATTACCAAGAGGAGATCAGGATGTCAAGTGAGACCATGAAAATATGTTCAACATCATTAGCCACCAGGCAAATGAAAATTAAAAACACAATGAACTCCCCCTACACACCTATTAGATCCTCTGAGTACAAAGCATTCTGACAATACCAACGATGTAAGCAGCTGGATCTCTTATACACTGCTGGTTGGAATACAAAAAGGGACAGCTACTCTGGAAAATTGTTCAGCAGTTTCTTAAAAATTACACCTGCACTTACTTTATGACTCAAGAATCTCAGAATACCTGCTCTACAGATGTGAGAACTTGCATACACACAAAACGCAAACAAAAATGTTTATAGCAGCTTTGCTCCTAATTGTGCAAAACTGGAAAGGTGCAAATGGCCTTCACCAGGTGAGTCGATTAACAAACTGAGGTATATCCAAACAGTTTAATAATACTCAGCAAGTGAAAAAGAACAAACTTTTGATACCCACAATAACTTGGGCAAATTCCACAGGCATTATGCTGAATGAAAGAAGCATGTCTCAAAAGATTACTTACTCAGTGCTTCAGTTATATGACATTCTGGAAAAGACAGAATTATGGTGATGGAGAACACAGTAGTGGCCAGAGGTTCAGGGAGGAGGGGGGAGTGAATATACAGGACAGCATAAGGCAGTTTCGCGGGTGATGGAATTGTTCTGTGTCCTGTTTATGTTGGTGGTTACAGGTGTGACGCCTGTGCTGACATTCACAGAACTTCACTCCATAAGGAAAGAAGTCAGTTCTGTTCTTTGAATATTAAAACTTTTATTTTTAAGTCACAACATATTTACTGCTACTTTAAAACAGTATTACATCGGGTTAAAAATATATGTGCATCTTTTATTATTACCTATTGCCTTTGGATAATTAAAGTAGAGGCAGTGAACCAAAAGACAGTATCATTTTTTTAATAAAAACATATATTGGGACATTTGCACTTAATCTAAAATACAAGGGTTGTCCATTTCCTACACTTTCATCGACACTAAATCTTAGATTCTTTTATTTTTGCCATATTTTAGGCAGAGTTAAGCTATATTTATTATTGTTTAGATTTATATTTATTTGCTTACTACCGGGTGTGATATTTGATTTTATATTCTAATCCGTTTGCATTATTCACACTACTTCCTTTCCTTCTGTGATATTTTATTAAGGAAATTTCCACCCTAGAAGAATTTGATATAAACAATCCGCTTGGCATTGCTTTTCCTCCAGTGGTCAGGAAATTTTCATTTGTTTTGAATCATTCCCTAAATGGAGACGCACAATTAGGCTACTTTGAAGACACAACTTCCTGCATGCGATGAGTCGTTTATGTCTCTCTCATCTGCTTAGCCTTGAATAACAACAGTGCTGTGAGCTGTCAGTGACTAGGGCGCAAGCTGTGAAATTACACCGTGTAGAAAATTTGATTGTACTGCAAAGACTTTGCACAAGACAAAAGCATAGATCTCTCTTCACACAATTCCAGGCTCGTGCTAATGACTCACACTGTTGCAGGGCAGCCGCCAAGAAAGGGTGTAAGAGGCCTAATGAACAGAAGAGCCCCAGTGCCTGACCACCTTCTGCTCCGGAGCCTTTTAGCACCTGGATCACAGAGCGGCCTGTAAAATCAGGCTTCTGATGAAACCGGTTCACTCTCACCCTCTGGGGCTTAACACAAAGGCTTTTATTCCATAACATGACAAGTGATTAGAAATTTTCATCCAGTTCATTAAAGTAGGCTACATAGTTCTGTTTAGGAAAAGGACTGAAAATTCGAATGGCATTTTGCAAAGTCTGGATTACCCTCTAAACATTACCTGTAATTTTCGATGTATTTTAATAGCATACTTATTGAATATGTGCTTTTGTACATGTGTCTGCCCTGAGCATAAAAGACTTGAAACATTCGAATTGAAGACACACATCCTTCTGAAGTCCCTTTGTTTTTATCCTTGATGTGATCACAGGTCTGCTATATCACTGTATGCCTGCATCACTTTAATATATAAGATGCAAATAGTATAATGATATAACATCCTGCAAACTTTTGCAAATAGACATGCTAAAATTATTGGATTTCTTGCAGGGTCTTTGAGAAAAGGAAAGGAACTAATTCAGTGTTTGTGTGTCAATTTAAAATTAAAAAAAAAATTATTTCCAAGGGAGCACTACTGTGAAAGTGGGGTAATTTATACATGTGAGCAAAAGTTCAATGTATTTTCCATTGACCATTTGCAATATTTGACATCTTTGTTTGCCAAGGCAACAAGTATATAGTTGTCATGTAAATGATAAAACAGTAGAAATAAAAGTTACACATCCGTATAAAACTAGTCTCCTGACTAGTATTTCTTTTAAGAAAAACAGAAATTTATGGACAATTAAGAAGACTAATTTACAAGTATGCCCATTATCACTTAGTTATGACCTCCTTAAAATAATTCTGGAAGATCAATAATTTTTTTCCCAAATCACATGGATAAACTAATAACCGAAAGCTTCCTAAATGGTTTAAATTTAGTAAGTTATCCACAAAAATAATTATATTATAAGAAAGACGATGTTTGCCTGCCTTTGCCTTGTCCCTCATTTCCACCCTCTTGTCAGTCATCGTCTCTCTCCACTTCTCGTATGTCTCTGAGCTGAACCCCACCTCATACTGCTTTCTCTAGGACCAGCACAGTCCAAACACCTCTTCAGTCTGGAGTGCCATGCTAATGCCCCATTGGACATTCTCAGCCTGACAGTTTATCCACTCATTAGGCTAACAGTGGATTCCAGGTCAAATTCATGCAACATGCAATATTTTAAATTTACTTTCCTAAAGATAGTAATCCTATCTCTGTGGCTGTGAAAGTTGATACCCCTTCTACACCAGATCTGTGTAAGGCAGGTACCACGCCACAGGTGGGACACGAGTTTTCACCATGAATAGTCCTTCATAGTACATCTAGCCCTACAATAACACTTAAGTTATTACCTCAACTTAGTAAATTTATCAACGATAACTTGAATCGTGGTATTAGTGAATTCTGAGGATTCAAAAGTTCCATAAAGAAAATTATTAAATCCAGCCTTTTTGTTAAAATACAAAATGTGGAAAAGAAAAACATTAATAAGTTATATAAATGTTAAAATGGATAAGCTCATTAAAAACCCATTACTTCTATTGCAATATCAGTAAAAGCTTAGTAAGTTGTGATTAGGGGCCAATTTTCCAGCTGAAGCTTCTTGTGCTTGCAAAATGTAAACAGGAAGAAAAGGCAGTTTGATATCAAAATTGTGGCACAGCCAGATTTCATTCCACTTACAAAATATATATAATAAGCTAGGTCTCAGCAAATGTCATTTTTCATTAGTTTTTAATATTTTACGTTGTAATATAGGTGGAAGATTTTATGCATACAAGGTATATATGTGGAAGCACATAGATGCGGCCACATAACTCATATAACAAATGCTTACCTTAGCTGCTTTAATTCCGATCTTCATGTGGTGGAATGACTATACTATGGAGCCTTTCTTCCATTGACTTTTCAACCGTTGCTACCTTATGAAATGTCAGGAGGGTTTATTAAACTGCTTGCTGAACAGACATTCTTCAACAAGCATTGCCTAGAACAACCATCGAAAAAAAAAAAATGGAAACAACAACAAATATAAAGGTCTGATTTCTCATAACTGCACAGCATGCTCAGCTGTTGCCATTTTTCAGACAATTAAAACTGAACCAAATTTATGGAGCCTGATTCATGGAGTTCTTAAAACAATTCTGTCTCCATAGCATTTGATTATTTTCTAGTCACAATGTAGTAGCTCACAAGGACCATTTTTATCACCCAACTAGGACAGCACCACCCACCATCCTGTATTTAAGAAGACAGCTCTCTGGTGATAACAGAATGACGGTGTTCTATGATTGCTGTTAGCTCTCTTGACTTGACACTTACAGTTTAGTAAAATCCATAGGTTACACTGAGTAGATTTCAAGTGTGCCAAATATGACATTCATGGCAAAGCTTTAACACCTTAAATATCCTCATTTTCCCTAATATGTGAAACCCATCCCATCTGTCACTTTCCAAAGAACATACACATTTTGGATAATTAATTTTTGTAACCCCAAATAAAATGCCACAGTATTTTAAAGCTGCTCCTATCATCAGCGTTACCAAGACAAGAGATAATGGAAAGGATGCAATAACTCAGTATATCTCTGTTCCTTACTGTTTTGAGATGCTTGCAGACACATTTTCAGTGTTCTTGGCGTAAATTCAGACTGCCATTTGGCAAAGAGCACATAAGCCTTCCTGAGCATCAGCTCTACGGAAGATGTCACAGACCAAGGAAGAGAGAAACACTAAACACTTCAAAGACATTAACAGCCATTAACAAAAAAAGAAAAGAAAGAAACAAAAACACTCCTGAGCAATTCTGTATGTTTTCAACGTTTGAAAACATTCTAAGGTTAATCAAAATTTAGTTTGGAAGAGCAGAGGACACTATAGATATTTCACTGTTGTAATATTATTTATCCAGGCTTCTATGGATAAACGTGCTACTTAAGACCACATAAAACAAAATGCGTGATTAGGGGTATGTGATTCTGAGGACCTGGCCTAACATGATATGCACTGAAAATGAGCCTCAGGAGGAAAGCTTGATGCCCAGCTTTCACTCTGATGCTGAAAATAGCTTGTGATGTTCTAAAGAAACAAGAATTTAAAGCTGATTCTGGCCATGTTATTTATTTGTTTATGAAACATGTTACCAGTCAATATAATAGGCATAATTGCATAAAATGTTTTGTACTGATACGCAAATCTTGAGACGTTTTATAATTGATGTTGGATAATAGAGGTTCACTAATTCACATTGCAATAGAGTTTTCTGGGATCCAGTAGAAAAATGGGGTCCTTAATAAAATGAACAAATGTAACACTGCATTAAAAAAGTCAACTATAGTCTAGTAATTAGACACACAGCTAAAATAAAACAACTTAGAAAGATTAAAAATATTAAATGGAAAGCAATATACAGAGCATATATTTACAAATAGAAATCTGATTATAGTTATTTTAAAGAGGCAAAGCACCATTCAAAGAGTTCTATACAGAACAAAGGGAGATATTTATGTTAATAAAACGTTCAATCAACCAAGATGATGTAATAATCTATTAAGCATATTACAACAAAGTATTGAAATATGTTAAAATTGTTAGAAGTAAAATGATATTTTTATTTTTTTAATTTCAAATTGAAAAATGATAAATATTGAAAATCTATGATTTTAGTGTAAGAAATTAATAGCCTTTGAAAGAACAGGTCATGTAGATAGAACATAAGTAAGGATACAGAAGGTATGGATTACACCATTAGGATTCCTTTTGTCTTTATATATACAAAATAAAAATTATAACTTTGTACGTATATGGAATATGTAACATTTAAATACCCACAGAAAATTCACAAAATTAGACAAAATAAAATATTTCTATATTCCAAAAGATAGAAATCATTCCAGCTACATTTTTATTACAATGCAATAATATTTTGAATTTATCGAAAGAACTGACAAAAATGAATCCATAACCAGGAAATCATTTGAAATGCTTGTCCAAAAGAAATTCTTAAATTAAAAGGAGATCAACACTGATGGCTACCACTAAATATTTTCTCAGAGTGTGTGGGAAGCCACATGGTCTAATACTCGTGCACCACATCGGGCCAGGTGTGAGCTTGAATCCCAAATCTGTTCTTCCTAAAAGGGTGACCTTGTTTAATTTACTTCACCTTATGTAAGAATTGAAAGTGCTTAGCGTAATGTTTGTACAAAGACACCCAGGAAATATATAATTTATTAACACATTTACCAGAGGAAAACATGTACCCTTAAGCACATTCATTAAAAATAAGAAAGACAGGAAATAAATATTCAACTCAGTACAATTATAGACAAAAATTCATTAAAAACACAGAAGAATGGCATTAATGAAGATAGAAGGAAAATTAATGAAAATCATGACTAAATGACCACTGATTTGATCAATAACATACAAATCTCTTTCTATGGAAAGATCAATCAAATAAACTACTAAGAAACTCAAAAATCTAAAAACAGTATTCATTAACAAAATATTATAGGTGAATACACAAAAATGCTTTAGCTTTCCCATATGTAAATATAATACACAACAGATAATATAATGGGGAATAAAAGAACACATTCACAAGAGCAATGATAACTATAAAAAAATTCAGGATTAACCTTAACAAGTAACTTGCAAAACCACATACAAGAATATAAAACTTTATAAAGAATACGTACCAAGAATTGACTGTAGAGAGAGATGATACTAAACTTCAGAATGTGAATTTTAAATATTTTAAGTATGTTAGTTATAGACTAAATTTATTTATTTATTTATCAACTCAAAGCAAACTCAACAGAGTTTTTAGTAGGAAGAGATAAAATGAGGTAATACATCATAAAAAAACAAATAACAACATCTCTCCAAATTTAAATACAAGCTATAGAGTAAAGACAGTCTCTTAAGCCAATAGTGTTGGGATAACTGGCCAGCTGCATATAAATCAGTGAAGTTAGAATATTCCCTCACACTATAGACAAAAATAATCTCAAAATGGCTTAAAGACTTAAACATAAGACAAGACATTATAAACCTCTTAGAAGAAAACATAGGCAAAACATTATCTGACATAAATCTTAGCATTGTTCTCCTAAAGCAGTCTACCCAGGCAATAAAAATTAAAGCAAAAATAAACCAATGGGACCTAAATCAACTTATAAGCTTTTGCACAGCAAAAGAAACCACAAACAAAACAAAAAGACGACCTACAGAATGGGAGAAAATAGTTGCAAAAGATAAGACTGACAAAGGCTGAATTTCCAGGATATATAAACAGCTCATACAACTTAATAAGAAAAAAACAAACAACCTAATCCAAAAACGATCAGAAGATCTAAACAAGCAATATCCAGTGAAAACATACAAATGGCCAATAGGCACATGAAAAAATGCTCAATATTGCTAATTATCAGAGAAATGTAAATCAAAACTACAGTGAGGTATCACCTCACACCAGTCAGAATGGCCATCATTCAAGAGTTCACAAACAATAAATGCTGGAGAGGGTGTGGAGAAAAGGGAACCCTCCTACACTGTTGGTGGGAATGTAGTTTGGTACAGCCATTATGGAAAACAGTATGGAGATTCCTCAAAAGACTAAAAATAGATTTACTACATGATCCAGCCATCCCATGCACCCTAATGTTCATAGAAGCACTATTTACAGTAGCCAAGACATGGAAACAACCTAAATGTCCATCAACAGATCTGGATAAAGAAGTCATGGTATATTTAAACAATATACTACTCAGCCATAAAATAGAATGAAATAATGCCATTTGCAGCAACAAGGGTGGACCTGGAGAATGTCATTCTAATTGAAGTAAGCCAGAAAAAGAAAGAAAAATACCATATGATATCACTTATATGTGAAATGTACAAAAAAAGACAAATAAATTTATTTACAAAACAGAAACAAACTAAGACATAGAAAACAAACTTATGGATGCCAGTAAGGGAGGGGGATGGGAAGGAATAAATTGGGAATTCAGGATTTGTAGATACTAACTACTATATATAAAATAGAAAAATAACAAGTTCATATTGTATAGCACAGGGAACTATATTCAATATCTTATAGTACTTAGAATGAAAAAGAATATGAAAACGAATATATGTATGCTTATGTATGACTGAGGCATTAAGCTGTACAACAGAAATTGATACAACATTGTAAACTGACTATACTTCAATAAAAATAATAAATAAATAAATAAATAAATAAATAAATAAATAAATAAATAAATAAATAAATAAATACAAACTATGAGAGAGAACTTATTCTGCCACATATGAAAATTGAAATTATTATGTCCAGTGATAGGGATTCAAATCACACTATTTGTTCTGGAATAGTCATGTGAATCATCATAGCAAGTTTATAAATTTTGGATATTTAATTTTCCAGGATAGTTTAGATCAGTGAAAAGCACTCTCTTCTATCCAAAAACTAAGTGGTCTATTTAATTTGGGGAAACAAATTCATAAAGCACACAAAAGTAAACTCTAAAATTTTTCTTTTATAAAAGTGAAGTGGAAATCAGATCATATAAAATTTTTAAATAATTATAGGGAATATTTTTATAATCTTTATGTCAGGACGTTTTCCTAGGAAAAGCATCAAACCAAGGCCCATAATTGGAAATACATTAATGTACTTAATTGAATTAACTATTTAAGCCTTCTCTCTATCACAAGACTAAATAAAAAAGTTAAATTAAAAATGTCAGAGTATGAAAAAATATTTAGAACATAAGTAACAATGAGAAAACTAAGATGCATTATATATAAATCTCTCCAACACATCAATAATTCAAGTACACACACATATATACATACACACACACACACACACACTCACATACACACACGAAATAACAGAAAATTTCCTGGAAGTGTAAATACCAAATTGATAACCACGATTACTTCTCTGAAGGAGAATTATTTGAAAAGAAGAATAAAATTTTGGGCTTCTAATTATTTACTTTTTATTTTATAATTATTTTAATTATAATAATGTGAATGCATTTTGACAAAATTTGTAAAAAATTAATGTTAATCATTTGAAGTTGGGAATACTCGGTATTCTCATTAACCCTTAAGCAAAAAATAAAGGTAGCTACTCCTCAGCATATTTAGGTAAAATAGCTAAAAACCAAAGATAAAGCAAATGTCTGAAAAATAGCCAGGCAAGTGGACAGATTATATTCAGAGGAGCAACAGCTAGGCTTAGAGCTGGCCTCAATCTCAACAGTGGACATCAAAAATCAATAGTAGGTTATCTTCAATGATTTTTTATAAATGACTGCTAAGCTAGAATTCTATCCCAACTTTTTGAAGTATGGAATTCTATCCCATACTTCAAAAAATGACGGAATAAATTTTCAAAAGAAATAGCTCAGGAAATGTTTCACCCTATACTTTAGGCAAGGGAAATATTTCCAAGTAAAAATTCTAAGACTGAAGGAATAGAGATGGAAGAGAAAGGTAAACATATGGACAGACATCCATTAATATCTGTAAACCCTAGATTGTAAGGTGTGTCTTGATAACCCCTTGCTTAGTGTGAAGGGGCAAAGTGCACATAGCTGAGATGTTGACAGTAAGGATTCCTGTGTTTGTCACTAGTGCAGTCACTAAAGAAGAGTGAAAGGGGTAAAACTACTAGGCTAAGAAGAGGGGGAAGATAACTCAATCATCAGAAGTAATGTATGAAAGGAGAGAGACAATAATAGAATATGGGGAAGAAACAGAAAGCAAATAGTAAGACAGTAAACTTAGAAAAAGATGAGACTAACTGCATTAAAAGGAAAGGGACTTAATTCAATTGTGAGATACAGAGTGTTAGAGTAGATTAAAACATAATCGAATCATCTTACGCTTACAATTTCCATTTACAAATAGAAGAATTCAGATAGTTTGATTGTAAAAGGGAGAACTGGAATGGCTTCAAACACTAACCAAAAGGAAACTCACTGTTCTCTTTTATCAGATAGTGCTGATTTTAAAACAAATATTTCTAAAGAGCACTAAAGTATAATGCAAAAAGTTCCATCCATTTGGAATGTATAATGATTACACATCTGTAACATCATAGTATGTTCACAAAAATTATAAAGCAGTATTGCTAAAACTAAAAGTGAAATGAAGTCACAATCATAGGGGTAGATTTTAACAGAGCTATCACGCAGGAATCTACAGAAAAAGACTAAAAATAAGAAAATGTATAAAACCTTGAAACCATGTTTGACAAATTTGAGTACACCAATATATACAGAAAACAACTAACAACTGTAGATTATACATTGTTTATAAGTGTGCACTAAAAAACTAAAAGTTGACCATAGGTTTACACAAAAAAAGGAACTTTCAAGGAATGTAAAATGTAAAACAATTCAAATTTTACATTGGTGCAATTAACTAACAAGCCATAATAAAATTTAATTGGAAATATTAAAACGTAATTTCTATATAACAGAATAGAATATAAATTTCTAAGTAACACTAGGTCAAACAGAAATCACAGTGGAAACTGGAAAACATTATGACCTTAATAGGTAATGGAAACAAAAAGGGGGCTTTTGAGTTGTTAGTAGTGTATTATTTATTCATCTGATACAGGGCTGGCTGCAAAATGTGTGGGGCCCAATGCAAAATACAAACGTTGGGCCCCTTGTTCAAAACTACTAGGAATTTCAAGGTTACAGTATAGTGTTAAACTAAGTACAGGACCCCTCTAAGGTGAGGCAACATCCACGAGGCTGACCTTGCCTCTGTAGTCACTTTGTAATACCTCCCTGAGATGTAATTGATGTTTCAATCACTTTTTTCTATGTGTGTTGTACTTCCCAATTAAATATACATATATATATATATAAAATATATATATGAAATATATTTTTTAAATGCTGAGGTAGTTAACTGGGCAAATTAAACAAAATAGCTTGTAATGGAAGGAAAAAGTAGAACCTTGTACTCTTAAGATCTGTATTCTCTTCTCACTGTCAGGTGAATATCTGTTATGTCTCTGTACTTTTGTTTTAGAAACTTTGTTTCCAAAAATAAAACTGAAGCAGAGTGGCCTTGAAGCAGTCCTCATTCCTAGTTTCTTGGAGGTTATTGTTGGACGGCTTCCTAGGAGATGGCCATCTACAAAGCCCTGAAGAAGTTTGGGAATAAATGTGGAAATGTGTTTGTGATGGAGACAAAGAGGAAGAATAGAGTGAAATCATATAAAAATATTTCCCAGCAATTCATTTCTTGACATTATATTTAATCAGTAACATTGTAAAATATATATACCAAAAGTTTTTTCTAAAATGGTAAATTCACATGTATTTTTTCAAATTTCTACTTAACTGTGACAATACAAAAATAATACTTTGATATATGACCTCCTTTTAATATTTGCTAAAAACTTCTTGCAAGAAGTATCAGGTGTGTAGATCAGAGAAGTGATAATTAGCAAGGTTTCTACTCTACTTAATCTTACACCTCTCTTGCATAAAATGAGGCATTAGCTTTCTAAATTTATCCAAATGAACATCAGTCGAGGTTTTAAGATGCAAAAATAAAATGCCATGAGGAAGTTGGTGAATTATGTCAAATTTCACAGCTGAGATGTGTATATATAAAGATTACATGCTATATCAATTTTATTTTATTGGTATCTTTCATTTAATGTCTAGTTTGGAAGGAGGAGCATCTGGTTTTAATGAGCTTACATGTGTTGATTTCTCTTCTCCCAAATAACACTGTTCATATAACACAAACTATTTGAAAAAAGTGCTACAGAATATACAAATAATCATGTATCTTTCAAATAATAAAGACTGAATTTTTTTAAAGGTTTATATGTTCAATATCATGAATATATAAGAGGCCAGATATTGAGTCAGTTTCATCCCATGGAAGGCATCCTCCTGTCTGTGGCATTTCAACCTTAACCCCTGAACTGTTCGGGATTTTATGTAACAAAGAAAGCTTTGGGCAAAAAGATCATATATTTCTGGAATTCTGCCCTAGGCATAAAAAGCTCTAGGAAAAAAATGGAAACTTAAATTTTACATATAGAGTGTTACACAGCCTTTCTGCTTACACTATATTTGAAAGTAATTTCCATCTACCCATCTATCCATTCATTCTTTAAAGAGCTATTTTAAGTACCTATTAAAGAATGCAGATGAATCAGATATAGTTTTTTAAAAAAGAATCATTACAGAGATGTTGAAAAATGTAAATAAAACCAGAAGTAGAAATAACTTATTCTGAATTGAAAATGTATTATGTACTGATATTTAGCAAGGAATTTTACATCCATAATTCAAAGTAAATGTATCTACATCCTTTTTGGGTATGGCAGAGGGAAAACAAACACACAGAAAGTTTTGGCTGAAATCACCAAGTATGTAACTTACAGAAGAAGAGTTCACATCTATTCTAACTCCAGACCCCGTGATTTAAGCTCAGTGTTAGATTCCAGCACCTAAGTAAGATAGCCCTCAACTAAACAGCATTATGATTGTGGCAGACAGTTTGCTTACCTTCCCTTTGGACTGAGAAAAGGCGTGACTGGGACTGTCAAGCGTGAGCTACATCCTCAGCCACGCTCCCCCATAGCACTGCTGACCTTCATTAAGTCAAGTAAATTCTAATCACCTCACTTTCCTCGAAATGAATATATGTAGATGTATCTCCCTTTCTTTCCTTTGAATGAAAAGCAAGAATTTATTAAGCAGACAATTTTCAAACCCAAATATCTGTTGCTAGTTACAATAATATATTGCCTTCTGAACATACCCCCTGCATAGCCATTTTATTATTTAAGTTCAAGGCAATAGTCAGCCCTTCTCTTGCTTTCAAGGAGTTATTTTAAACACCATTTCCCCCATAGTGCATCTCCGGTGTACACTTCAGTCAAGAACGTGTTCATATGTTGCTTTATTGTGCTACAAAATTGGTTTATTATACTGTACAGACTCTCTGCCCTCAAATCATTGTTGATCAGCACTAGAGTATCTGTTCTGCTTTTCCATGATACCATATTTGACGTTTAAATAGCATGTTGTTAACATATAATGAAATAGAAGTCTTTAAACCATAGTTATCATATTCTTTTCCTTTCTTTAGACTTAATTGCATTTCATTTCAGCATCTTACTTTCTTCCTCCACTGCAGACCTCACAGTGAGGTTAATACCCTGCGGTACATAAAAATGCATTTCTGAAGGAGGGCAGAAGTAAAAGGAGAGAAAGTGTTAAATAGTTTGACATTTTCTTACCACCTGAAAAAGGGCAAACACATTTCAGTATCTTATTGAAGACAAATGCCTGGCCTTTCACTCTTGGCTTCTCAGTGATAATAGCTGTGTTTCCTTACATGTTCATAGCACATAAAATATTTCATTGATTTGCAAACAGAAATCCTGTGTACAATCCAGGACAAATATGATCCTCCTTTTTACAGAATAGTATTTAAGTTTCAAGAATTCTGGAATTGCCCCCAGTTCACACTATGTGACTCTGGCCCCATGTCTTCCAAGGGCAAAGTGACCACATTAATCTCAACTCTCTCCCAACTGCACATTTGTTGATTTCTTTTCTTTTCTTTTCTTTTCTTTTCTTTTCTTTTCTTTTCTTTTCTTTTCTTTTTTTCTTTTCTTTTCTTTTCTTTTCTTTTTTTTTTCTTTTCTTTGTTTTTAAGATTTTTACTTTTATATCTGAATTTTACATTAGCTCCTTTAAATTTAATTAAGGTAAGATAACAAATTAAGTGTCCAGTTTTTCGAATGAGATAATCCTGGATTCAAATCCAAACTTTGTACATGACTTAATTAGGTAAATTCTATGCTCCTTTGAAGCTCACCCGGTCAGTTGCTGCAATCCCCGAGTAAAAGAACACTTCACACACAGTCCCACGCAGTGTTAAAAATCACATTTAAGTCTGATAATGGGTTTTGTTTTCGATTGGTTAAATTTGTGATAACTTATTTAGATGTGGGTAATATAAATTACTTTTTGTGGCATCCTAAATAAAGACACTTAAAAGAGTATTTGCTGTAATCCTTATCAAATGCAGGAATCGAACTTACTACATTAGGTATTTTCATTAAAGAAAATTGGCCACTTTTAAGGCTCTCGACTCCATTTGACGGTTATTAAAGGTTTATTATCTATTTGTCAGCTTCAGGTTAGTCACAAATGTCGGGCCCAGCTCTCCAGATTTCATTCTTTGGGATTATTGCTCAGGGGGAGGAAGGAACTCTAAGCTTTCAATTTTTAGAACTATGTTATTTTTCTCCAAAATATTTATCCTGTGAATAAACCTTGGCTTCTTTATGGGCATCTGGTGTTTGTCTCTGTCCATGGAAGTGATAGAGGGAAAAAGGGACACAGTCGAGTTTTCTATTTACCTAAAACATGGAACACCATAAGTAAACCTTCCAACTTAATCAAATGGACCTGACAAATTTTCTCTTTAAAGTAACTAGAACTATTCTAGTAAGCTTTTTTTTTGTACAGTTCAACACAGAGCTATCACTTTGAAAGGCATAAAAATCTCAGCATGCTACAAAACAATGCCCATATGTCCATTTTGAAAAATTGATACTTTATCCCAAAGACAAGAGAATTAAAGACCATTATTTCCATCTAAACTGTAAATTAATGTATTTTAATAAATACAAAAGTACTCAAGATAAGTTCTTGAAAGTCTAATCATATAATAGTAAATAAAAACCAAAATGAATTATTCTCAATTGATCTTCTACCATCATTCAAAGTAAGAAGTATGTAAATCTCACTAAAAATTCAGCATTTCTAACCCAAGAGTACAGGGAAACCAGTACACCTCAAAAAGGATGATGTGTCTATTTTGTGCTATGAATTACAGTGTGTGAATCTGGAAAAATTACATTTATTCCTGTTCATTTAAGAAGGAAGTTGTGCTACGGTGTCAAGACCAATGGGACAGACTTAATCATCAAGTTCATTATCAAGCTAAGGCCAAATCTTTCAACCACTGCTATTTATTAAGCCTATACATCCTTCACAATATCTCAAAACACAATAACAGAGCTACAATACCTTGAAGGTCAGTGTTTCCTATTATAACATGAATAGAACCAACCATTGTTTTTACTATTATTCAGATGCCGCAGAGACTCAGAAGCGAAAGGGCATAAATGATTACTTTGAGTAGGTTATAGCAAGACTTCTGCACGACCCCATTGTCAGTGATCGTGCTGAACAAACCAAACTACTTCCAGTTTTACCAAAAATTGCCATGATTTCAAAAAGAAACCCCAATTTATATTGAAATTATCCTTCCTGAAGTGCTCAATAATTTCAGAAGCAGGTGGAAAATAGAAACACCAATAGTCAGAGACAATCAAATATCCTCCTGATTTTTGAAATCTTGATGCTGATAAACCACTAGTAAAAACATCAATCTTTGAAAAATTCTTGAACTGATTATATATTTTGAGGAAAGAGTTTGGAAGAACTCTTTCTCTGTCCTGCAAGCTAGGATATGGCAGAAGGACTCACTTTTGGAACGTGGTGCCATGAGGGTTTTTGCAGACATGCTCCCCAGGGAAAGAATTATGTTATGTTGAAAATTATTTTTAAAAACACCCATTTTTTTAAATATTAAAAAAAAGAAATGTCTTATCCTCCATAATAATGTATTTAAATTATAAAAATAATAGATTTATTTAAATATACTTATGTTTATTTTTCCACTGCTACTGAATCCCTAACAAAAGCCATAAAAATTTCTGATGATCTGATAACAAAAATAGGACCAGCTAACTACTAATCTCAAGCTCCAAACTCAGATGTGCAGTTGCAATCAATTCATGCTAAATTTAATCAATTCAATTTAAAATTTATTTTAGTCAAATTAATGTTTTCATCAGACTTGAATGTGGGCTGTCGTGAGGGGAGCTTCCTTAGTCATTTGTTCGTGAATGTTCCTCCTCATGCACCCTAGTCCTCTGCTGTGACATCCAGTTTTCCAGCTGGTTCTCAGCCAGTTAGGTTGAACTGGACATGGAAGCACCCTCTTCTTGCTTGTCAGTCGTGCAACATCTCACTTTTTGCCCCTTTTAGAAACAATTAAGGAAAGTTGTGTAAAGAAGTGATTAACAGAACAAATTCAGATTTCACTCTAACTACATAAGTGACCTGGGACAAGTTACTTAACTTTCCTCTCCCTCAGTTATCTCATCTGTAAAATAATAGTATAAACTATTTCATAAGGTTATTGTAAGGATTGAATACACATAAATCACTTTAAATATTGCCTGATATATAAGATGCATTTGTTGGATCTCTCCCCGATACAATGTTAAAGAGCATCGTTAGTAAATGCAAAAATTTACATGTATAATCTTTATATTATATTGTTGACTTACTATTATATTGTTGACTCCATATCACACTTTTTTACAGAAGAGGAAACTGAAGCCCAGGGATATTAAATACTATTATCAATATCACACCAAGGATGTCAAAGTCAAGATTTGAATCCAAATCGGCTGAGATTTCAGAGCATAAGTGTCTCATTTCAGTTATAATTATTGCTAAATGTGG
Source organism: Camelus bactrianus (assembly GCF_048773025.1). Classification (NCBI taxonomy): domain Eukaryota; kingdom Metazoa; phylum Chordata; class Mammalia; order Artiodactyla; family Camelidae; genus Camelus; species Camelus bactrianus. The sequence goes on from NC_133540.1 coordinate 42,016,236, forward strand.
CCTTTCAACAATAATGCAGATACACAACCTCCATTAACCTACAATTCTTCTCCATGTGAAGATACTTGTTCTCAAATATCTGAACTATTTTAAAATAGAATGATTAAAGCAACAATCCCTTTATGGTGATCTTAAACCCTCTAGCCAAAAAAAAAAAAGTATTTAAGGAGAAATCTATTTCATAAGGAATATGACTCACTAGTTTGATGAGTGATTCAGTTTTTTATAAATATTCTTGGTGATTTATTTTCATTAGCTTTTATAAGAGGAGTGATATCCACCTTCTCGCCACAATTTCTTTTGTTATTCAGCCTCCATTCTGGAGTGAAGAAGGGGGCCTGTGACAGATGCACGGAAATACATGAAAAACAATTTTTTCTAGATTTGTGCTAAAAATATTCTCTCCGTCTCTCCCTCTCTCTCATACACATACAAGCATTCATATATATATACACACACACATATATATATACATACACGCACATATCTACACGTGTACACATACATGTGCATAGGTGTGTTCATATCCATGACCCTGGTGAAAACAATACATGGAAAATTAAAATCATAGAAAACTTGAAGAAGATAATTTTCATATTTTTACATGGCATTGATTTTATAGAGCACTTTGCAGGTCTTTACTGTGAGTAGACTATTCTTTGCTCAACTACAAGATTTTTAAATGCAAAAATAAACCTTTACCAATAGAATGTTCTTGAAGGAAAGTCGTGCTTGAACGTGGGTTAAAATTCTGACTTTACTATTTTGTTTTTGCATTAATTAACCACTTTGGAGTCTTTTAGTGCCTCGATTTATAAATATAATGACATCGATAACTACCTCAGAGAGTCTTGTGAGAATTAAGTTAGTTTGTACAAATTTATTAGAACAGGGCTGGACACATGACAGTTCTTTCTGTCATCTATTCTTTCTGCTTTTCTTAGATTTGACTTGTTGAACTCTGTTATTTAACTTCAGTATAGAGAAGTTCACTATTACCATTTCTGCATTTTTGGTTTTTAATTTTTTTATTTACATTCTAGGAGAATTTCAATTTAGTTTTTTCTTCCTCAAGACTAACAATCTCCCTGAATTATTTTTATTATTTTAAACTATATTATTGACATCAATTTAATGTAACTACAGTTCTTCTTTCCATGCCCCCTCCCCATGGCTCATTTTCAACTTAGTGTCTTTTATTTGTATAATTTGGTTTCGGTGTATCTTCAGCTTCTTTTTCCTTCTTTCTTTCTTTCTTTCTTTCTTTCTTTCTTTCTTTCTTTCTTTCTTTCTTTCTTTCTTTCTTTCTTTCTTTCTTTCTTTCTTTCTTCCTTCCTTCCTTCCTTCCTTCCTTCCTTCCTTCCTTCCTTCCTTCCTTTAAGTATGTCATATTGCTTTTTCTTCTCTTATCAAGCTAGAGAATAATGTTTCTTCCCTATGATGGTGTCTCCCTCTGACCAAGAGATAAATTTTCTGACCCAACATTTGCTAACAGACAGTAGGCATGGACTTTTCCTTGGGTGCTCTCATTTCCATGAATTAGCTGAGAAAATAAAGGCACAAGACAAACAAAAGCATGCACATGTGTAGAGCTGGCAGACTACAAGTCGTAGAGGAATTTCACCTATCTTGGATACTATAGGACCTGCCCCTACTCTTCATCACTTATTTTTATTTTAAATAAGGAATAAATGAAAATTTACAATATCTAATATGTCAGCTGCCAAAACACTTTCTTTTCACCATATCATGAAAGCTTAAGTATAAAGATCTCAATACTCTTTCCATCAAATTGCGATGAGGGCTTCTTCAAATAATGCAAGAATTTTCTGTCTCCTTCAAAATGCAATATATTTGCTGTAAAAAGGTAATAGCTAGGAATTTTGATGAGCAGAAACTCTGATCTCTGAGACAGGGCGTAAGGTTACAAGAATCTTTCACCTTTCGTAAGGTTGGCAGGTTTTTGTTCCGTTTCATAGAGCACAATAAGCTTAAACCACTAAACAGAGTTCTCAATGCAACACAATAGGTTTGTATTATATGGCCATTCCTCTCCAATTTTAGCAAGATTTATCATTAGTTACATTGTTAGACCTTGCAGGCTTATATATTTTTTTGTTTTTATTCATAGATACATCAGTGGCAGACTGAATAAACTTTATCACATGCTGATTTAACTATCTGTCAGAAATACTTCGGAGTTCTATAGCTACGTGATCAGGTGATGGACTCATGCAGCTGTCTTCCCTCAGTAAATATTTTATTTCTAAATATTTCTAGCAATATTAGGTGTTTTCTCCCATCCAAAATGAATTATTTAATTGTGCCAGTCATACATGAAAGTGGTCAAGATGTTTCATAAAAATTATCATTTATTTGGTTTAACTTTTAACTTCCTAAGAAAATGAAAAAGGTTGTTTTTTCAGATTTGTTCATTTTGTAAACTTCCAAAACTTTTTGAAATGTAGACTCTTCTTGCTTTGAGCTATAATCTTTCCTCAGAAAAAAATGAAAACTCCTATGGTCTAGAAATATTTCAATCCTGGAATGTGATGCAGGGATGAAAAGTTAAAACAGTGGAACATATAACTTGCAGTGAGGAAAGGACTCTTTATTTTTATCACAATTTTTAAGATCACAACTACTATGTCTAGGTAGGAAAAACTCCTCAAGAACAAAAGAGAAGAGTCTCATTCAATTGCTGTTCAAATGCCATATGTATATTTTTAAGTTCTGTATAAATCCTGAAATGCTATTTTAGACCCTAGTAAAAGTGTTTTCTTTAAAATAAACAGTGCACTGGGGCTTCAGGATGTTTCTTCCTGAGAAAGAAAGTAACTCTGAATCCTAAAATAACTTACCTTTCAGTAAAAGGTAGCCATGGGATATGTTCACAGATGAGCACATGATTTATAGCACTTAAAGGCAAACTTGATGTTTTATTCATTGAAAATCATGAAACTGCCTTGAAACCCTTTCTCACAAACATAGTCCCTCGTTTGCTTACTAAAGAAAAAGGAATATAAAGAACTGTATTTGAGAAGAGAACCACAAATACATTTCCCCCTAAATTTCCAGGATCTTCTGGCTTTTCCTTTGAAGACTACAATGCTCCCAAAATATTTTGGAAATTTCACGCAAAAATTTTCAGTTGAAACAAAAACTGTAAAGTTAAACTACAATATAGCAGCCACAGTAATTCAGGAATAACTGTTTTCTTTTTTTTCCCCTCAGAATGAGATCATCATTATGATTGTAAAACTACATTTTATGTAATAAGGACTTTATTTCAGGCGCAGAATTCTACATGGCAGTTGTAGAAAAATCGTCTTTTGTGCCACACGGATCCCAGTTTCTCCTGATAAATGCTATAAAGGATTGGTAGGGCCTGGTTCTATCATCCTTACTCCAGCATAATCCCTAATTATGAAAAATTGCAGTAATCAGAAACAAAATAAAATCTTTTAAATCTAGGAATTATATTTCAGTGATTAGAGTGTTCCTAAATCATCATAAATGCCTATCACAAAATTCCGTCAGCGAGAAACAAATTTTGAGATGAGAAAAAAGGGAAGAAGGGTCCATTATTACTTATTTCTCTACTTTTGTTGTCTCCTTCCCAGAATAAAATGATTGTAATGAGAAAAGTTTCATTAAAACTCCCTCTCTCTCTAACACACACACAGACACACACACACACACAATATGTGGTACAAGTTTTTTAAAAAGCCTAGAGCTGATATTCTTGGTCATGCAACCTCTTAAATGGCCTCATTAACTAGGCTAATAAAACCTAATGAAGTAGGCATTCATTGTCCTGCAAGAAGGTTGTAAGACAAACTTTGTGGTTCAGTTATAGTTGTTAACAGTAATTTTAGTATTTAATTGTCATTTTCAGTGATTTACCCAATTTCCCTTCCCTACTTTCAGATAAAGAATAGGCCACTGGGTAAAAGGAAAAAATATTTGCGTGAGTGAGATCTCTGAAAAAGGCATTCACTGGGAGGTGAGAAGTTTTTAGACTTGAAGCAGCAGCAGCTCAGAAAAATACCTTAGGATCCACAGGAGGGTCCGTTTCCATGATAAGCATGATTGGATATCCCTCATGGTCCAGCAATGTGGTGCTTTTAGGAATAGTTGTGAACACGGTGAACATGTAACATACACACAGGTATGTTTACAATGCTCTAAACCCCAAGAGAAAACTCCCACAGCTAACAGTGGCAATGTCTGAACCTGGGAAAGCAAAGGCATCAATACAGAGTGAAAAACACTTTGGGATAAAGCAGAACTGAGCTCCAACAGCAATCATAGGAGACCAGAGTCCAGCATCTCTAGTAGGATGTGATCTATGAACCATCTGCATCAGAACTGCTACCTAAATCAGAACTCTGGAGGAAAGGCCTTGAAATTTTTAACAAGAACTCCAAATAAGCCTCCTGCATGCTGGAGTTTGAGACCCACTGAATTAGGTTTATCTGTCCCCTGTATACTTGAGCCAGGAGGGTTTGGACAAATAGGAAGAAAGGAGCCTTAAAAGAAAGCACACTGTATTCCCTGCAAATTAGACTGAAGGTCAGATACTCATCTGTTGCTTGAAAAATAAATGTTGACACTCTATTTATATGCTCAAGTGTGTGAAGCAAATCTATACAGTTCATATCCATTTATTATCAACAATGTCTTCTCCAGTGCTGCACAGAGCCATCATTTAAAGAACTATTTAATCTTGTTTGCAGTGAAAGGCGATATATCTACATGTACACTATATCTAGATATAGCTATATCTATATATACCTATATATGTGATTTTATCTATGAATTAATCTTGTCCAGTTATACAGATTCAAACCCTGTCTCCCAAGATGCTGCCCAATGTCAACTCCTCCCATGAATCTGTCAACTAGAAGAAAGTTCTTCTTCTTCTGAACCCCAAGATCGTATTACCTAGACCTTTCATGGGGCTTCATCAGCTGATACCAGAACTGATCAGTCACAATGCATTATGAAGGCAAGCAGGACCCAAGAGAAAGTAAGTAAAATAAGAAAGTTGGACACAGGTTGGGACAGGAATAGAACTCCTTTTCAGGTTGCTGTTGACTGGTCATATTACTCAGACAGGAGCAAAATAACCGAAGGTCAGGGAGACATAATTACCAGAGTGAGAGGAATCGGGTTCTAGGATCAAGGACTAGAGGGGACAAATTGGAGAGGACGGTGTACAGCTGGAGTTCACACCCATTCTTCCCCTGGCTGGGGAGCAGTGGGCTAGAACTGGAAGAGTGTTAGAATAAACTCAGCTCAAGTGTGCTGAATGGTGATGAGAGACAAATTATGATCACCGGTTGCATACAGGACCAGAATTTCCATAAGCCAGAGATGCAAAGGGGACGTGCCAGAGAAATAAGCCATGGGGAGTCAGTTTATCAATACTATAGCTTTGAGGTTATTAAGTTGTATAACATTTTCACATGCTTGACTTGAGAAACATGGCATTAGAAGTTTATTTCTAAATAATTTTTCCTAATTGAGAATACCTCCAAGTTAGATGTCAGTGTCTCAAGACTGCAAATCAAGAGACTTCAGACAGGACAATTTAACATCTAGAATTTGGTGAGAGGTTAGGATTTATCACTTTTTGTCTTTTCTCATTTACTCTAATATAAGTAAATCCCTTAGAGTTATTATTTACTTCCAATGTTATTAGTGCTCTGCATTTTATAAACAAGGGACTCAAAATAAATTTTAAATTAATAATCAAAAAGCAGTTTTATGAAATTAAGCTCTTCAAAAAATTCTCTCAGTTATACTGAAACCAAGTCAGAGACAACGAAATGAGAAGATTCATACTGTCCTTTACAATGCCTTATTCAGAATACAAATATAAAAAAATGTTTTGTTGTAGAAAATATCATCTTATGATTATTGAATGTATAATTATGTATAAAGAGATGTGTATGTTTAAATGTATATGGATATTGAGATCCTTTTATTTCAGAGCCCTTGCATTAATTTTTAACTGAATACATTGCAATATGGTTCTTTAAGACCATTTTATTGGTTTTCTATAAAAGTTACCTGTTTTATTATTAACTAAATTTCCAATCAATACTAATAGTATAAATTCAACTGTACCTGAGAATTTGTAACATTGTCTCCATGGGCATGCAGGAGGAGGGAAATTTGATGATTCTATTTGAATGTTAAGAATGTATCTCCCCACCCCATTCCCATCCCAGGTGACAGTTTTCCCAGCAGCAATAATAGACAGAGATTCATCTTTTGTGTTAAACACTCTGGTCACCAGTGATTTATTATCTTGTTCCCTGCATTTCTACACACACCTGCAAAAGAAGGATGTCTTTGTGTCAATCTCTGCTCCTTGTTTTGCAAAAGATAGTTGACAATAGTTTCTAATTAATTACAACCCCATCTGAAAGCAGAAACGATGGCTGTATGACCCCTGACTGAAAACACAGTGCCCACTATATTGCCTAGCACAGAATAGGTACTCAGGAAGGATATGTTGGATGCATACATGCCTAGTTCAATTAACAAGTAACTGAATGAAAAGAGTAGGGGAAGATCTACAATCTGATGTTCCTTTTGATAGAAAGTTGACTATTGTTAAATCAGAAACTTATTTACTAGTTTCCTTAAGTCAATACATTTTTCATGTGCCTTTTAGGCTGGATAAAATGGACCACGGAGAGAAAGCTGTATATACTAGCAAACAAATATAAGGTCATAAATATCTTCCAAAAGAATGCTTCAGATTGAGTGTCATGACATATTTGCTACCTTCCTGATTCAATATATGTCGTGTGTCTGTGTGTGATTGAGTTTTAAGGCTTATTACTGCTTTAAATATGCCTAAGGAAAGAAAGATTCCCATGTGTTTTCTAACTGGCTCCACTTTGCATACCCATCTTACAAAAAGCACACAGATAGTGTTTCATTGTAGATTGAAGGACTGCCATAATGCACACTGCATCGTTGTTTCTGAATCAGCGGTAACAAGAACAGTGTTGCCATTAGTGTGACAAGGGCTAAAGCAATTAGATTTAAACTTGATGAAATAGCTGTACCATCCATTTACTAGATCATGTTGAAACATTTCCACATCCTTTTATGTGTTTGTAATGGCAGGTGCACTGTGTGTTAGCCCTAGTGTTCTTCTCTGGCACCCTGACTTGTAACCATGCATACAAAGAACACATTATAGCCTCAAGAGACTGATTATCTCTATTGTCACATCTCTCCATGGTACCACATAATTGTTTCAGCTGCAAGTAGATCCTGAAATGCTTAATACTGCACACTGGATGAATGTCTGCTCAACCTTCCAAAATACTAGAGATTATCCAATGGGGAAAAAAGGCCTCTTTAGAGGCATTAAGGTTGCAATGCGTTCTTTATGTGCTGACCTGTGAAAGCGCAGATGTTGTTGCCAAAACTAGCAAGTCAAATGGTAGCCACTAAAGAATTCATAGGAACTAGGTAGTGAAGAAATTTTTTCTTCAGTGATTTGGACTGTATATTGTAAAGGAGTGATTTCATCTACCATAAATACATAATGGTTTGAATAGATAAAAATGAACATGACTTTGATGCTTTGGCTGTTGGCTATTTAGATGCCAGTCTTTTATTTACATTTTCATTACCTCCTATAGATAATATGCATAAGGAAGTCTACCTTCAGCTGCTAATGGCATAAAATAATCATGAGTGAAGCCTTCTTCCTAAAAATATATGTGTGTTTAAATTTGAAATATCTTTATTTGAATTCTCAACAACCAAAAGAAGTAAGCAAACTCATTTACATTAGAATTTTCCTCTTAATCAAATCTTACTTAACCTTTTATCAGATGTTTTTAGAGTTATATTGAGGCGGGAAGCCCCATAAAAAGATTGGCAGGACCCCCAGGCAGGGCCACTACTCTCCTGCCAGCACCATCTGGTTCCCTGGCCCAGAGGCTCTATCTCACTTTTTGCCTCTGAAATGGCTTATCCCTAAAATTCTATTGGTTCCCTGAGCTCACTCCTGATTGGTTATTTCTCTCCCTCCTGATTGGTCTATTTCTACAAAGCTTGTTCCCAATTAGTCAACTTTTGTTATACCTTATTTGCATATGATGTTGCAAAGTGTAAACTGCAGCCTATAAAAGCCTGTATAAACCTACAGACAGGCTCTAGAGCTTGGAGTGTTAACTCCTATGGGCCTGCTGGTATAATAAACCTGAGTTCTCCAATTATCCGAATGCTGCTTGGTCTCTCTCCGGGATCCAAGTTGCTATCACAGCTGAGCTATAATACCGAGCTGTAACACTGAACTATAACACTGAGCTGTAACACATTTTTCGGCAACAATATAATGATGGCTCAGTTAAAACACGGTATTTTTGATTGTTAGATGGTGCCTGAAACTGATGCTCTTCTAATTATCGATTTTCTACTTATGTGATAGCTAGGCTACACTTGCACTGGTTTCAGAATTAAGCTGGAATATGTTTATAATATCAGCATATAAAAAGTAACACCTTATTAAAAAACTGGAAAAAATAAAGTACTGAATGCATAAATTGTATTGGTGTTTATATCTTGAAGCCAGTGATGTGGCCAAATTGAGTTACAAAATTCAGTTTATGTTCATGAAGTAAACAATTATTGTTTTAAAGTTAATCATTTGAATATTGTCCATACCATATAGTGAAATGAATATCTATGGTCTATAAATATTTTAGTAAATATTTCAAGAAACAGAAATATTATGTGTTATGGCATCTTTTGACTGTGAATAACTGTTTCTATTTAATGAGAAAATGCAATAGCACCATTTCTGGAGACTGCCTACTTTTCTTCAATTCTCCTGCTGTTTCTACACTTAAATATTTTCTTTACAGGCACTAATTTGTATGCCAGTGTAGTACTGGATTGACAGGTAAATTACCCTTTATAAACATTAAGAATATTCATCAGAGAAACCATTATACTTAAATACATCACAGAGCTTAGTTTTTTTTTTCCTTGACCTTAGTCACGAAAAATATTACTTTTGAATCTGTAATGGAAATGAACATAAATTATAACATTATTTAAAAGAGGTTCTCCTCTCCTATACAATAGAAAACACAAGAAAGCCAAAGTTGCAACAAGAAAATAACTAAGCTCTGATTCTTCCCTTTAGAAATCAGTATGCACAACCTCAAATTAACTGCAAAATCTTTGTATATGACCCAGGCAATAGAACATACACCAGTTGTTACCTCTGATCTGCCAGAGAGTTAATTTCTGGATTTGGCTGTGGTGTCTGCCAAATATAATTCCGGGCTTGTACCATCTTTTTTTGCTGCTGTTGTTGTAGCATATTTTATTGTACTTTCAAAAGAGATCTGTAGCCATGCCTTCTGGAAACAACTATTAGGCTGGCACCTTGGAAGTAGTATATCAGGTTACATGAGTGTTTCACTTTGGTCACAAATAAAACATTTGAAAGAGAGTCTTCAGAAGTTTCTAGAAAACTTCTGAGGGATTTACATTACATGAATTATTGAAGTCAAGTTATTATATTTCTATATAGTTATAGTTGCCTAAAGTTATATTTATTTTTACTTCTATAAATATAACTATATAAATTTCAATGATAATATTTATAATAATACTGCTAACATTTTTTAGTACCTCCTAGGTGCCTTCACATTTGTTAGCTGACAACAAAACAATGGGGTAAGTAACAATGTTATCCCTCACTTTATTATAGAAAAATCTGGGGTCCACCTGAAGCATAAAAACAAATTAGGGTAAATTTTGACTTTTTGTGCACTACATATAAGCAACTATTTACATAAATAGGCTGAAATCTAGTACTGTTTCTACCAATAATAAATTCTATACCAGATAAGCCATTTATTATTTCTCATTTGGAAAAATTTTCCTCATTTGGAAAATGAGGAGCTCTAAAGAGAGAGAGAAAGAGAGATCTGTCCTAAAACACTTAACTTAAAAATCCATGTATATCTACATTAGCTTACTGAATATTTTTACTTAATAATTTAAAATCATTGTGTAACTTTTTTGTTTCTGTTTTCCTAAATGTGATATTCTATAAAAAAGAGGAATATTGACATTAATACACTAAAAAGACAATGTACTTACCTATTAATTCCCACAAATGTATTTCTGAAATGTATGAGTAAAGACGAAGAAAGGCAAACTGGAACACAGCAGCCCACATCAGGACGGGAACTCTCAATTCCTTGTTGGATTGAGGTGATACGCCTTTAGAACAGCCTGGCTAGGACAAAAGTAAATTTCTTTCTGTAGTAAAGTCACAGCATCAGGAAGCTCTAATCATTTCCATAATTTTGTCACATATTATATAATCAACACAAAATTGTCAAATAAAAAACTGATAAAATAATACATATAGAAATGCAAATATCCAAAATTAGCCAAAAAGAATCTTAAAAATCAAAATCAAAATTGAAAATTTACTTCACTCACTAGCAAGTCTTATTATAAAGCTACAGTAATTAGAATAATATGGATTTATTACATATAAAAACATGTGGACCAATATAATAAAAAATAATGTTCAGAAACAGATGAATGTAGATATGCAAACTTGATTATTAACAAAAGTAGCACTATGGAGGAATGAAGAACAGATAATCTTCAATAAGTTGATACCTTTATGGAAAAAACTGTTTTTGAAAACCAATAAAGAAAGTACATGGAGATAGAAAAGTATATGGTGAAATCCACATAGGTATATTATAGAGTTAACATTCAAAGTTAAAAAAATAAAGTTTTTAGAGGGAAATATAGGTGAATATATTAATTACTTGAACTTCAACAATGTTCCTTAATCATGATATATAAAACACTACCTATAAAATAAAATATTTAAAAGTTGGGTTATAATAAGAATTTATGCACAAAACAGACACCATTCAGGTCATAAAAGAGAAGCTATAGAATGAAAGAAGATATTTCAACACAGAAAAACCAAAAAGAACTTGTAATCACAAGATGTTTATTGAAATCTTATAAATTAATAAGAAAAACAAACAAATAAATATTAAATTAATGTATAAATTAGTAGATAAATGGCAAAAGAATTAAACAGGCACTTTACAAAACAACAAATCTAAATGCTCAGTAAGCCTCTGAAAAGATGCTGAACCTACATCAGAAGAATGAAAATTAAAACTATAATGAGTACACAACCACACACTTGTACACACACACGCATGTAAGAATAGCAGAGCAAAAACAAAAACAACATAAAAAGAGCAACATAAGAAAACAAAAACAAAACTCGGCAAGTTTTGTTGAAGATGTAGAGCAAAGGGAAATCACATCGCCAGTGGGAATGTAATTGGGTACTACCTCTTTGGAAGATCGGTGGTATATATTAAGCTGAACGTACTCAAAAATTATATATTTATGTATGTATAATATAAATGGTACATATATATCAAGACATAAGTCCAATGTCCATCAACACTAGAAATTATAAATAAATTGTAGTATATTCCAACATTCATTACTATTTAGAAAAAAAATGAATGGACTAGTGTTATATATAAAACATGGCAAAATGTAGGAACAAATAACTTAGATGGTTTAAGACATATAAAAGAGTATATAATATATGAGTCTATTTAAATAATATTTTAAAATAGTACAAACTTACAAGAGCAGCATTTACTTTTCGAAGCGTGGGAGGGATTGAGAGAGGGCAAACCATTTCTGTCTGAAATAATACAAACTTATTGTTTGAAGCTGCAAGCATTATGGTAATTTGTACACAATAATAGATAACTGGTTCACCACATATTATGCTATTAAGCTCTGAGTCAGAATGAAACTGTTTTTAGGTCTATCCCTGGCTAAACGCAAAGCCCCCTTTTACAAAGAACAACTGTTATTATAAAATATATTTACTAAATTGAATGCCAGAGATCTTATTCTCTCACATGTGTGTTTACTCCATTTTTGAACAGTCTTAGTTATTAAAAAATTAACCTTCTGTTAAGAAAAAGACTCCATAATTTTCACTTATTTTTCCTAATTCTGAATGTTAGCAGTACAGTAAAATGTAACTTTCTTCTAATAGGACAACCCTGCACACATGTGGGAAGCAAACTGTTAAGACTTATTTTAGGTATTTGTACCTCTATGGCTTCTGCACATTCATCCAAAATACAACTTCAGCATTTCTGCTAATTTTATCTACTAAAATTTTCCAGAAAGAAGAAATTTTAGTGAGTTCCTGCTAAGAAACGTCAAACCAAAAGGATTAGTATTGCCCTAGGTTCTAAAGGTCAATGGGTTTGTTAAAGAGGGAGGGTGAGAGATTTCCTGAAGCAGATTTCCACCATCAGAAATGCCCTTGTTGCTTCCCAGAAGCCCAAATCTGCAGGCTGCTCACAAGGCCATATTTATAAATCTTTTATGAAAGGGTCAAGGCTAGGGTATGACAATACAAGCCATCATTACTAGAAATAACATAATAGGTCCTGCTGAAGGTTACCAGGGTAGGTCCAACACACATGGTAACAAAGCAGAATTACCTATACTAGTTAAACAAGAGCCATTAGGATTGTTATAGTTGAATTTCATCTTTCTTAATCAATAACCTATCATGAACTACATCACAACTCATTGGAGTATATTTAAATAGTCCTTAGAGAAATTCAAAGCATGCTCAAGTCTAAAAAGCTAGACTTGACAAATATAATCATTAACAAAGAATCCAGGGCTAAGTTAATCAAGTAGACATGGATGATGAGATAATTGGTGATACTGGTTGCAGATGTGAAGAAATTATTCAGATTTGCAGCGTACTTTCACAAGAAGCAGAAGTAAGAGGTGATAAAAAATAATGGATGATAAAATGAGAAGGTCCTAACTTAGCCTTACTGGATTTCAGAAAAAAATAAATAAGAGAGAAAATGATTGGCAGCCTAAATTAAAGAAATACAATAACTGAGAATGATCCAGAATTGATAAAAAGAAAACAAAACAAAACATGAATGTTCTTATTTAGGAAGCACAAAACACACCAAACAAAACACATTAAAAATTTCCATACTACAAGAGATTGTACTTTTACAAAGACGACTACATCAGTCTTGTACTCAAACACTTTTCTATAATGCAACCATACCACTCTCCCACCAAGAGGAGAAACTGAATTCCTTTCCCTCTGAACCTCGGATGGCCTTGGGACTGGTTTGTAAACCAACAAATGTGAGGGAGGCGATGTTGCCTGGCTGCCTGCAGCGTGGTCAGAAGAGGTCATGGGGCCTCCTCCTCTTTTCAAATGCTTACTCTTGGCAAGTTTCCTCTCATAAATCTCCCTCTGGGAAGATTCAGCCCGAGGCTGTGAGAAGCCCCAGCTCAAGCCACACGGAGAGGCCACACATAGGAACTGCACCCCACTATTCATGCTCAGCCCAGCCTTCCTGGCATCAACGCAGCCAGCAGCCGAGGTGTCAGGCATTTAAGTGAAGGGGCCCCCTGACGATTCCAGCCCCAGAGGTTCAAGTCCCTGCTGTGGCCCCAGGTGTTCTGGAGCAGAAAGAATCCAGCCCTCCTGGGCTCTCCCTGGATTCTAGGCTGCATAGTCCCTATACGCCTCGTAAAATAGTTGTTTTATGCCACTAAATTTAAGATGCTAACTGGAATGCTTACCTAAACACGTGGCAGTTTCCCTGAAGAATTAAAAAAAATGTGGGAGGCGGGCTGATTCAAGGAGGAATCATGGTGTTCTTTTGTCTCCCCTTTCTCTCATACCCTCGCAAAGAGGTGGTCTTTGGATTGATTAACAGCTCTTGTCCCTGAAATGCTTAGTCATGTTTAATCCCTTTGCATACATACTTACCCATAGTGTACATAGAAAAACCCAAAAGGGGCCTAAATCATAATGTTAATTATAATACAATGGACATTGCGTCATGTCTGATTAAGTCCTTTCTGCTACCCTGCTGTTAGGACTTAACCGTGTTTGTTTGTTTATTTTGCTGGCACTCGTTAGGAGGAGTAAAGACCCTTAATGCTGGAGGCGGGCATACCACCATATTCTGGACAATCCTCCCTCTTCCCCACCTATCTGCACGGTGCCCCCACTTACCTAACTACCTAACAGATACATGAATAGCAAATTATCAGATGGACTTTGCAGATCCTCTAATTTCCTTTTTTTTTAATTTTTTAGATGGTGCATTTAATTTAATTGCATTATTTCTGGCCAAGAAGTTTTCTTTTTTTAGTTGACAAGTAATTTCTCTAACAATTATCTATACCCACCAAATAATAATATTAATTAATTTAAATATATATGTTTATATAAACTAGTGTATAAAATATATTTACAGTCATCCCTTGGTATCTGTGGGGAATTGGTTCCAGTACCCTCTAGGAATACCAAAAATTCAGATTCTTAAGTCCCTGATATAAAATGGCATAGTATTTGCATATAATCTACACATATCCTCCCATGTACTTTAAATCATCTCCTTGTACTTATAATATCTAATACAATGTAAATGCTATATAAAATAGTTGTAAATACAATGTAAATTCTATATAAGCAGTTGCTGGTGCTCAGTGAATTCAAGTTCTGTTTCTTGGAAATTTCTGGAATTTTTTTTTCCTGAATATTTTTGGTACATGGTTGGTTGATTCCCAGGATGTGGAACCCATGGATAGCGAGGACCAATTATGTACATGTATAAAAACACAAACCTTATAGAAATAAATGGACAAAATGTGTGTGTGTGTTTGTGTGTGTGTGTGTATACATATATCAATGCAGGAGTAATGACTTCATGTAGTTGTTCAAAGCTATCAGTCCAAAGAAACAGATTTGTTTGGCCAGTCACAAACTGCAAATAAATCCTATGAATCAATTTTTAATAATTTTTTAGAATTAATATCTTCCACTTTTGAAGTTCTTTCATATACTTTAAATTATGAAAAATGTATGCATGAAGTAAAGTTTTAAAAATATCATTCTATGATTTTCTTTTAAATCTAAAATTTTTGAACCTCTTCCAAACAAGGCCAAAAACTAACCTTCAGAAATTGTGCAGAAAAGAGTATTTTAGATGAAAGATAATGCCCACAAACTTGCCCACTTCTGACCATTAAAAGGTTTTGATCACTTCTCTGCTTATGTTTGATGATGAAGGTGAAATACACTAATTAGGCTTTTTGCTGTTACTTGCTTAATCTTTTTCTTATCTAGATTTTAGGGAATGTGTTTGATCTGAAGATATGATTTAGAATAAATTTCAATGAGTACAAGATGGAATTTTAAAAATGTAACACATTTAACTTCTGATGAATTAGAAGTTTTATATAATTTCTTATAACATCAATTTGGGATCTGCAAAGAAATATGTCAAGGTAATATATATATGAAGTAGCAATTTTGGTATAATTCCTATATAAATTTTGTTAATTAAAAAAAGATTCCAATAATAAAAAATATACAAAATATTTAAAACATCTGAAATAAAAAACTATTTAAAAAACATTTTATTTGAAGCATTTTTGTTCTGCAACATTTAACTATGAATTATTTATAAAACACTGCATAATTAGAGAAAGAGAACACCAATTTTCTTGAGCCCTATTTTAATATTTATTATGATAAAAGTTTGTATTTTCCAAAAGTGGGATATAAAATATTTTTAAAAGCTTTTTGGACTTTCTTATTAAAGAGCTGCTAATAGATCTTTTATCCAGTTGAAAGATTTTAAGTGTCTTAAATCAAAAAAAAAAAAAAAAAAAAAAAAAAAGAGAGAGAGAGAGAGAGAAATGGGTGAAGGGGGTATTTTAAAAAATCTAATTCCCAAGAGATTAACAACCCAGCCAAGTATTAACAAACATCAATAAATAATTCTGAGAACAATGAAAAAATTTTAAGTTACAGAAGAACACAATTGTAAGAGCTAGTATATTAGCTAGGGTTCTCCACAGAAACAGAACCAAAAGGACATACGTATATACAGAGACACAGAGAGAGAGAAATTTATTGTAGGACTTGACTCATGCAATTATGGAGGCTGAGAACTTCCATGATTTACCACTTGCAAACCGTAGACCCAGGAAAGCGAGTGTTGTAATTCAGCTTGAGTCAGAAGGCCTGAAAGTCAGGAATGCCAGTGTTCAAGGTCAGGACAAGATGGATGCCCAGCTCAACTAGAGAGAAAATTCATCCTTCTTCCATGTTATTGTTCTATTCAGGCCCTCAAAAGATCGGATGATGTTAACCTGCACTGGTAAAAGTGTTTTTGTTTACTCAGCCTACCAACTCAGAAACTAATCTCTTCTGGAAACACCTTCACAGACACACCCAGAAATAGTGCTCCCCAGCTCTGTGGGCATCCTTTAATCCTGTCAAGTTAACAGCAAATTAACCATCACAGCTGGGGAATAATCTTGACCCCTAAACTCTATGTTTTAAAATTCAAAAGAGGCTGAGAAAAGAATGAATTTTGGCAGATATGTATTACTCAAAAAAAAAAAAGTGATTAAAAAAAAAGAGGCAATTATAAAAAAAAAAAAGAAAGAGAGAGAAAAAAAATTTTAAGTGATTTGAAGAGAAATTCAAGTCACCTAAAACATTATACCAATGTTTTTACCATAGTACACAATGCATTGGCCTGACTTGGCACTTATATCTCTGTAATAATAAAATTTGAATTACTACAGTCTTATGAAAACAACTCTTGGAACTCAATACTTCAGGATCATTAAAAGAAAACTGTGAGTCTTTTGTAGAGAAAGAAAGAATTTATTAACTACTAATATTTTTTTATTTGATAATCTTATCATTTATAAAATTAATAATTTAGCATTCTAACTTTAATATGACTTTCACAAAAATTAATTACTTTACCAAGGCAGCAGAATTATAATGGAAATAATACTAGATATGAATTTAAAAGCACTACGCATCGAGTCTTGTCTTCCATTTTCTAGTTCTATGGCCTTCAGCAAGATACTTAAGCCCTCTGAGCTTTAGTTTCTTTGCCTACAAAATAGGGATATGAAAATAGCATGTATTTCATGAGGTTAAATTAGGTAGACTTACCTAGGTCAGAAAAGAGATATTTGTTAAGTGAGAATTCTGTAAACGCTGAATATATTAAAACTAAAAAACTTAAAAATCATTGAATTATCAAGATTTCAGCCATATAAAAGGTAAAAGCAGGAGAGTCTGATATTAAATATAGTACTCTAATTCCTATGGAAGTGATATGAAGTATTCATAATATGCCAATAAAATCTGTTTTTTTGATTAACCTATGTATGTCATAAATTAATTATTATATTATAGTTGATCCAATTTTTAAATGCCAGTTAAGGACAGAATCACACTCATGGCCACAGTGGCCATTAAGTGCAGCTTTCTATTAAAATAGGAAAAATTATTTTGGCTTAAATTTGTTAATATCTGAACATTTTCCAGGATTGACTGAGTGAAATTTCTTAATCATTTACTTGATATTTATATTTACCAGATATTTGTTTTCCTCCCAATCAGTGCATTCTATTGTTTGTACCATCTAGATACGAGAAGTGCAGAGAAGCTGAACTATTGATGCCAGAGAGCTAAGAAAGCTAATGTAAAACCAGTGAAAATTTTTTAAATACTTCTTTTTTCTTATATAGTTTTGAGTATAGTGACCAATAAATTATAGTGTATATCTAAAGAAACTGCAAAGTATGAACAAATTAAAGTATATATGTTTGTGATAAAGCTTTACTTTTTAAATATAATTTATGAATTTAATATTAGTATACAAGACTTGTAAACTTTCATTGACATTTATGGCCAAGATATTAAAAAAATATATAAAGTTACGGATTTCAATATTTTAGTTGTATATTTTCAGCCCCAAATAGCCAGATGTATATGAAACATAACAGTAAGGAACAGGTTGAAAGCATTTGTTTTTAAAGTACTTTGAACTAAAAGATATATGCTTATGGAAACTCATGCTACAACATAATGACTAAAGAAATTTCCTTTAAAGGAAAGCATATTTTATTATGAATTTCACTAGTAATTCAGTAAGCAAATTTCCTTTACCATTACTCAATAATGTTATTTTATATAAAATTAATTTACGTGTCAAAATAGTTTATTAAAATTTTCCAATTTGTAAATACGTTTAAAGGTACATATAGTAACACAAATTGAGGCATAATATGGTCCTCTAAATTATCATGTGGAATTGGGTAGAGATCAAATATTCAATATTCTTTATTCTATATAATATTCAATATTCTACATGGTTTAAGCTAAAAGTAAATATGACATCCAGTATTGCATTATTTATCTTAAAATCGATTGCTGGAACCATGTTTGCATTCTCAAGAAAAGTCCATTTTAAGTGCTGGGGATTTATATTCTCTCTCTTTCCTGTTTTGTAGTAATTTTAGTACTTCCGTAGTTGATTCAGTAGTCAAGATGAGCTTATCAAAAACAAGTTTCACTGAATTGAAATCACTTTGTTTTAAGATGGGGTTTCTACTTTACAATCAGAAGGAAGTCTTGGATACAGTAGATTTTGTTTTCTAGAAATAAAATACAGCTGGCTAGCTATTTGTCAGAATTCTGTAGGGATTCTGGGAGTGGATAGAGAGTAGATTGATCTCCCAGTGTGGCCTCTCCCTGGTCTAATAATACCTGATCATGTTTTTTCCCTGTTCTGTACACTGGATTTTTTTCTGTTCTGGGACAAGGGCTGCGAGGGTTGTGTCACTTGTTCAGTGATATGACTTCAATTGGAGTGTCCAGCTCCACGAGTTCCTCTGCTTTCCCACTCATGTCCTATTATAGTTTTGTATTCCACTCGTTTACTTGACACAGATTAATAATTAGCACTGAACTTTGAACTTAATTCCAGTATAAAGCCAACATAAACTGATATGTATAGAGAGAAACAAAATATGTGATAAAATCTTCACTGCGAACACGGCTGGACCTCTCTATCTTGTCTTGACCTTGGCCCTTGGTGTTCTGTATGCTGTCTCTCTAGACACACAGAGGGTGTTCAGTTACCTCTATGCTCTGTAAAATGATTATCTCCTGCCTAAGTCTTATTAAATGTCATGTCCCCATATAAATTTATGAATCATTTTACCTTCAAAACCTATGCTCCTTATGACAGCAAAGGACAGTGGTCCTTAAGTTACAAACTTTGGACTTGTTTTCCCCTTGCTCTTAACTCCTAACACAGTTACTAATTTCTATCAATTTCACCTCCCAGATTTCTCCCAGTGTGATTTCATTTTCTCAGTGTCTGTTGTTTCTGTTCCTATTCTGGCCACTATCTCACCTGCCTTGCAGAAACAACCTCAAATTAATCTCTCTGGGCTTGGTTGTTAAACCCATCATTCAATCTATCCTTCACCCAGTGCCAAACTTATTATACCGATCTTTTGTTTAAACCCTTTAATTGTTCAGATTTAGGTCAAAACTTCTTAACATGATTTACAAGTTGTTCAGAATCAAGACCCAGGGCAGCATGCTAAGTATGTTTCTAAATTATTTTCAGTACCACTGAAGTGCCAGGTTCATTATGTTCTAGCTCAACTTTTTACCTCTGAGAAGGCTATTTTCTTTCTGGGAAATGTTTTCCCCTGACACTCACCTTCTTTTACTTTGATATATACTCATCATCAGTTTAAATTATCCTTCCTTGGGATTGCCTCCCCACCTCTAGCACACTCAGTTTTGAACATTTCATAAGTGAATTTATGAAACCTTAGGGCCAAACTTCTACGCTGACAGGAGAACTTGCCCTTATTTGCAATTTCTTACTTACTTGTTCCTTTCTCCTAGCAGAGTCTTTGGTACAGAATGAGCACACGGTACCATTTGTGAAAGGAAAGGAGAAACGGAGAAAAGGAGGGAAGGAGGGAGGAAAAGAGGGAGGGAAAAAAGAACAACTGAAGTAAGAAGAAAAGAAATAATGTTTTAATCAAATAAGAAATACTTAGCTGAATTATCAACCTACACTTCATTTGTAAGAATTAATTCATTTCTAATAACTAGAGTATCATCTTTAATAAAATAAGCATATTTTCATTTTCCTCAATATTGAATGCTAAGAATGACCACCAATGACATTTTTCATTATGTAAAAGTTATAGACAAATGTTTGCTTTTTCTTCTTTTTTAGTGTTAGTTCTTAAAATCATGATGTGCTACTCATTGGAAGAAAAACTCATTGAAAGGAAAAGAAAAAAGATATCCCAGGTGATAAAGTTGCAATTATAATAGAAAAGTAGAAAACAATCTATTTGATATCTTTTCTTCAGTAACACTACAATTTTTTAATATTTTAAAAGTGTTATTTTAAGTGCTATAATCAGGTATTTAATTGAACAGAGCTGACAAAATATTAAAACATGTTAATATATTTGCTCGTTTGTTCAATACTTTCACTAACTCAGTGAGAGTCATATGCAAGCTACTAATTTACTCCACTGTGTGATTCATTATTACAGAACACTATTTAATTTGAAAATCTCAGAGATAAGGTGATGATAGTCTGTATAAACACATAAGTTAAATTATCTTGCTAATATGAAACTTAGAAGGTAGACTCAGAACATAAAAGACAAAGTATGGGAAAGCTAGTTAGAAAATACTAAGACAGACTGATTTATAAAAGGAGAGAGAGAAAAACTCCTGCAGTATTCTTATTCCAACTTGTTTTCAAATGCAGTTCCCAGGTCAGTGACTTCAAATGGCTGATTTTTATTCACATAATAAATATTGAATCTGTATTTGGTAATCAGAGCTTAGTAATTTTTGTGACCAAAGTGTGAATTTAATTTGAAAAAAAATTGTATATGAGTCTCAAATAAACATGTTAGCTAAACTATCATTTAAAAATCATCATGGACACTGTAAGAAATCAACATCAATTCCAGAAAGCTGTGTCGTAATCGTGGAAACTTTTCAACTACAAGTGAGACACAACTAATTTGATATGTTCTTAAGCAAGAAAGGGGATTTCACAGACCCATCTCTCTCCTTCTTCTCTCCTTCCCTCCATCACTCTGTTCATCTTTCTTTCTTTTTCTCATCTCTCTCCCCCTTCCCCATCCCCTTTTCCTCTTACTACTCACCTTTGTCTGTCATTTCCGGATGTTTCTTCTTTTTTGTGCAGACCAGCTTCTTCAGCTTGACCTCGATCAGGACTGCCAAACACCCTAGCACCTCGTACCGCCACTACCAGGAAGGTAGTGCCGGCTGCTATCCTGGGAAGGATGCTGATTTGCCCAGTTTGAGTCAGATGTTCAGGCCTGACTTATCCTTAGTTCAGGCCAAGCAACTGTGCTTGGGGGAGGGAGTAATGACTACCTTAACTTCCAAGCTTCTTTCCTTTGTATCTATTATGATTTTATTTTATTTTATTTTTATTGAAGTATGGTCAGTTACAATGTGTCAGTTTCTGGTGTACGGCATGATGTTTCAGTCATACATATACATACACATATTCATTTTCATATTCTTTTTCATTAAAGGTTACCACAAGGTATTGAATATAGTTCCCTGAGCTGTACAGAAGAAACTTGTTATCTATTTTTATGTATAGTGGTTATCATTTGCAAATCTCAAACTCCCAAATTTATCCCTTCCCACCCTCTTTCCCACCATAACCAGAAGATTGCTTACTATGTCTGTGAGTCTGTTTCTGTTTTGTGCGTAAGTTCATTAGTGTCTTCTTTTTCCTTTTTGGGGGAATTCTAAGGTAAAATCTCTTATCTAAACCATATGTTTGAGAGAATTTCCAGATTCAAAGGGTGATGTTTTTGTCAGACAGATGGTCTTTTACAAGGTTTTCTGGATTATATGAGAACTGAAGGAGGCAAAGATAAACCTATGACATTTTTCTGAGGAATATTTTCTAAAGACACATAACAATGCCGATATATCAAGGGACGAACCAAGGCTATCTCTCTGTGAAGTGATCTAAAATTAACTAGAATTAGTCAATACGTCCATTTAAAGCTGTTTATAAAAGCTACTTCCTTCTTGTTCTCTTTGTACTGTCTGAGCTCACTTTGCCTGACAGCAAACTATGAAACCTTGGCAAACTTACTTTCTGGCATTCACAGGGGAGTTACACACAATCGAAGCGCAGAAGGCCACGTTCATCCCTGTTCTAGGGGAGAGTGAAAGCAAATAAACAGGCTTGCCAGGGCGTAATGCCTCACAAACCCACTTCTGGTCTGGGAGTTTGCCCAGGGTAGAGGAATGGATATTTGGGCAACCGTTTTGCCCACTTCCATCTCAAAAGTTTGTTTACTCTTCATGACTCGTGAGAATATCTAAATTCTCATAGTGCCTTAATTTCAGATCCACAAATGCATTCCGTCTTTCATTTCCATTGAATCATAGTATTATCAATACTTAAAACATTTTGAGCCTTTATAATTGTCTAGGTATTATGGATAGAATGAGCACTGGTTACTCATTGCAATACAGTTTAACCCAAATAATCCCCAATTCTACTCTATATTTAACTAAACGGGCACTTATTTAAGGTCCCCTTCAAATATCAACCTCTTTGTGCTGCCTGCTCTGTACTAGTCCGAAATCATGGGCTCTACTTCTCAGCCCCTATAGAACTCACTTGGCATGCCATATATCACCTAAGAGTTTTACACGTATCCTCTCTATAACTGATCGGCCATGTACTGGGGACCTGAGGTGAGATAATGTGTCTTCAACTTTGTGTATGCCAAAGAGCATCTAACAATTGACTTGCATATAAATCATACAAAATTTTTTTTAAAAACCCTTACTTTCTTATAGTTATTTTTGATCTAAATTAATTACAGGTAATTTCATAGTAGGATTAAAATATTCTCAAGTAATCATTTTAGTTCTAGTTAAGGTTTTACCACCTACCTCCTTGGTGCTTTTTTAATTGTAAGGGATGAAAGAGATGAATTCAAATCGGAAAAGAGGGCTATGATAGCCTAGAGAATGTCTCCACCAGATAAAAACGAAAAGTAAAATAGAACAGGCCTGTTCCGAGAAGGAGAGAAGGAGAGTAAGGGGGGATAGTTGTAAGGAATTCATATAATCAGACAAAGATGTTCCTGCTCCTATCCTCCGAGACCAGATCCTAGAAAGTGAGATGTTGCATGATTCAAATAGAAAGACAAGAGACCGTACCCTGATCCACTTCTGGAATTTTGTGAGAAGCCCACTAAGTAGGCATTCCCAGATTAAGCCAGAAGATCTAAAACAAACTAAAAATGACAGCATGACGTGGCAGGCTGAGAGAGGACCAGAGTAGTATTGCAAAGGGCTTTACAGGTTCTATTCATCAGGAAAATGATCCTCAAATTTCCAGCATAGCTCAAGGTTGAGTTGAGATACATAGGTGTGTCATGCAAGGAGAGAGATGACGTTACCCTGAAGGGTGATAATGAATGGACGTTCTAACCCGGGCGCCAGGTGGAGGACATGGCTGAAACTCAGGAAGAGTCTTGGCGATTAAAACTGGATTTGGCAGGAAGAAGCACTGGGCACTCACCCAATGAAAGAATGGAAAATTTCATCAGTGGTCATCTTGACAGATACAAGTACAAGCAATTTGGAGACCACTCAAGCCAACAATCTTGGAGCTGAGTCCAACTCAAGGACAAAGGAATAAGCTCTGTGTTATGTTATGGAGTCTCCTCCTCCATCCAGGGGTTGCAGAAACTTTCACACTCAGACAGCTTCTGGGAAAGGCAGAGAGGGAGAAGGAGGTGGCTATAAAGAGACTGGTTAAAATACAGAAAAATTGCCTCAAATAATTGCAGATCAAGATACCCTAACCAGAATGTTTAAGAATCTCTTCACTCCAGTAACAACAGAGGGGAGGGATTCCTGAGAGTAGGTTTAGAAAATGTAAAACAAATAATAAGTTGTTGTTTCCTTCCCATTTAAATAAAGGGCAACAAATTTGGGGTCCTGGTGCAGTTTTAATCATACCTGCAAGGGGTAAGTATTCAAGCATCTTTGTCAAATGTTCTAATTCAAAGTTAGGGGGAAATGTGAATTAGGCTCTTTGGCAGAGACTGGGATATGTCTCCCCCAATATCTACCCTCTCCTACTCCTTTAGAATAAAAACCTCTAAGTGTTTTGGCCAAGTACATAGTCATTCAAAATGAATTATTCAGTTCCTGGCAACCACCTTACCCGGAGACGTGACTGAGTTCTGGATAGTGAAATATGTGAATTGTTGAGTGACAGCTTCTGGAAGAAAATCCTTAGCCTTCAGTGTACCAGGAAATAGCCATCACCATCTGGCTCCAAAGGACTTTTTGAATTTTGAAGTCATTTTATATATAATGTAGAGTAAGAATGAAGGGATAGTAAAAAAAAAAATCTTTATTAGAAAGTTTAATAAAAAGTAAGTATAATAAACCTCTTTGTTTCACGTATATCTTGGAGCACAAATGTCGTAAAGGCCGAAAGGGTACTGCCATTCTTCCTTGCAGCAAAAGAGAGCAGTCTAAGTCTTCTAGAAATGTATTGTATGATGAAGTCCTTCTGTTGAATGACTCCCTTGATAAGGATGTCATATATATTTTATTTACTAAAAAATTTATATTTTACAAATTGATTCTTACATTTGAGAAAATGCAATGAGGCTATTGTAGCCTGAAAATGCATAGTCTTCAGATTGTGTTTGTGGGATCAATTTTACTATCATTGCTAGAGTCTAGGAGGCTGCTGTCGATAGAATCATATGAGACAAAAGTGTAATTTTAAAATTTCTTGTAGTCACATTGGAAATGTTAAAAAAAAGATTGAAACTATTTTAACAGTACATTTAATTTAATTTAATACTTTTAAAATATTATCATTCCAACATGAAATAAATATAAATTATAATGAGATATTTTGCTTTCTCTTGTTTCATACAAGTTTTCAAAACATGATGTGTAGTTTATGCTTACAGCACATCTTGATTTGAGTACATTTCAGGGGCTCACTAGCTACATATGGCTTTTAATAGCTCAGTGTAGCTCTAGACAATTTTATGTCTCCTTGTGTTTATCTTCTAATGATTGCCAAACATCTAATGTCACCAATTTTATTCTCTGTGCCCTTATAGGTGGAAAATGAGAAACTCTGAATTTCCAGTTGTGTTCAATGAAAGCTAAAAGCAGACCATTGGTTAGTTTCCTTTGTACCTTCTTGAAGTAATAATATAATACCGAGAACAACTGAATAATAGCCTGGTGATATTATTATAGCATCTTTTCATATGAGTCTTTTTAGCATAGTTTAGAATAACTGCTGAGTGATGAAATAATTCCTAAGATGATGGCAGCAAAAAGTTTCAAGACATCCAAAAAATAAGTTAAGAACCCATAATGTATCTGAGATTTATAAGAGAATCCAATGAATTCATACAAGTAATTGTAAGATACAATGAATTTTATTATAATACTAAAAAAAACTCACTGGTGTTCAGAAGACTCCTAGAATATTGTTCATGGCAAATAGTTTAAAATGTTCAAAAATAAAAACAAAAACTAAAATTAGATACATTGCACATTATTAATATACTGAGGGTTAAAGACATATGGTGGACCAACTTGCCAGTTTGTCTTTGTCCATCCCTTTATTCAACTGCCTAGAATGTGATTAATTTCAGACACTATAGCAGTCATCTCAGCCCGGAAGCACAAAGTGCACACACTCGGAAATATTACATTGTTAGATGAAAGAATCTGGTTACCAAAAAAATGTCTGGTTACCCTGACTTTTTATCATGAGAGACGTTACTTGGCAGTTGTCATCAATACGGCTTTCTTACATAATTATTGTGTACCAATAAGGATGTTGCCCATGTTTTTAATACTATTCCACCATTCAAAGACACTTTCATATAATAATAAAGTCAATACTGAATTACACTGAAAAAACTCTTATTAAAAATATTATTCACCTAACTTTCAATTTCCTTCTCCTTTCCTCTCTGTGCTTGTTTAATGACTGTCCAAACAATTCAAACATTAATCAAGATTTCTTTAATTTTTAGGACTACACTGAAGCTGAAATGGTGAGAACTAGTGAATAATAATCATATAAACTGAAGTTTATTGTAAAAATATGGACAGATTTGTGAGTAGGTGAAAATTCTATCAGTGCGCTTATTGCTATCTCCAAAATAGTGCTGGCTTATTCAAATAGGACTATAGTTGTTACAATATGATGTTTGCCCTTTGATTTTTGTGTGCTTTCTTAAGTCTGGGCACTGTGTTATGTATATTTGTTTCACAGTCGAATATGAATAAAACATCAGAAACTAAGTTATATGTTCAGGTAATATAAAATTGGCTTGACCTCTTTGTAAATATCATCAAATCTAGCAGAAAAACACATTTTCTTTATTTCCAAACTAGAGGGTGGTTTCTTTTGAAATGAATAGGTCAAGCTGCCTATTGTACGCATTTTAAAATATGAATATAGGGAACTACAAAGAAGAAAGAGAGCGTGTAGGTCAGGTTAATGATCCTTTGCTTATCACAACCTGACCAACATCTATAAATGTTAAAATATGTTTCAGTTATTTCCTAAAGCATTTCAAGTATTTGAAAGCTTGGCACAGAAATGCTATTTCATACTACTGTTTTCTAAACACTCAGCCCAATTTTCCTTTTGGTGTTAACACATCTAAGGAAATATGTAAACACTGGGTTTATGACTGCAGGGTCTTATAGGGAAAGAATTAGAATGACTAAGTCTGAGAGAAAAAAAAAGATTTTGGGGGGGTGAAACCAAAGATGAAATGAATTTTTCTTAAAGAGAAACAATAACCAGAAGCATCATGCTTTTTTCTTTAATCAAAAGCGTTTAGTCTTTGTAACCGTAGCACAAAATGAGAGGTGAAATTCACAGATAAGTTAGGAGTTTGAGTTTTCATGTTTTGATTATTCCTATCTAGTACCTGCAAAATACTTGAAACCAATACTGTTCGTTCATCTTAAAAACAAATCTACTTCTGAACAGTCTCTCCGTTTGAATTAATTTATTGGAAATTAAGAGGCATAGCAACAAACAGAGGAGACAATGACTGCATTCTGAGTTCTGCCCTGACCTTTATCTTTCAAAACAGTAACTCTCCAAAATTTCTGAAAGGTTAACTAATCTCTTAAAAGGTCACCTGTCTTTAAACTAGCTCCAGTATATAAATGCTTTTCTGCCTTCCTGGAGCAATTCATCAATAACTCATTAAAATAGCACTGTTTCTTTCTTGAAGTTTTTACTTTCTTGCAAGGCTATTTCCTCTCAGTCAATATAACATTTAATGTATATCATAATTTATGAAAATATGATTATATAAGACTATTATAGTGCTATTCAGTTAATTAAAACTATTGATTGAGTACATAGTATATGCCAGCCACAGATCTACTTGCTAGGGAAAGAAGGCAAAGAGAAAGTCACCAGAAGAATCGTTTCTCATGATGTGTGTTTGTGTATACTGAGTGTGGGGTACATCAGCATGTGCTATTTAAGCCAATATAATGGCTCATAGATGCTTTGAAAGATAATATACTTATGTTAATAATAATGAAATTGATTTAAACATTTTCAAAACTATTTTTTTTCTAACTCACTTGGGAACCACTCTTAATATAAATGTAACTTAATACAAAATTTTATCTTTGGAGGTACAACTGGATATTTTAATGTGATCGAAAGGCATTAAAAGTTGAATGGGCCAAATAAGGTGGCTACAGTAGGTTAAAAGGGCTCCTATTTGCAGACAAGGATAGGATTTTAAAATAATGACACGGAATTTGCCTTTATGTTCTACAAATTGATCCAAAGTATATTTTTTGTTATTGTCATTGTTCTGATGGAAAAAGAAATATTTTTGTCGAATCCTTGTTGTTTATTGTTTAAAAATGAATCTCACTAAATCCCACTGATACGTGTTAGAGTTACCCGTGACCATTAATTAAGGCCCAAATGCCATTCTACTCAGAAGGGCAATGATATGCTTTATGAGGAAAGGTCTTTCTTCCAAAGAAATAGCAATTTGTCCACCCTTTGGCTGAACAATTATAGTTGATTATAAAAGCGCAAATGCAATTTATAAACCCATCTTGCTTAAAAGTGTTCTCCTTTTTTGGCATTTATTAAATTCATGTTTTTCAAACTGTGGATTTGACATACATTATTTAGTTTTTACTCAACACGCAAGGTTATAAAACAGAAAATGCGCCCATAAATACCAGACGTATAAATCACATGCAGTAGAGCCGAGAAGTGCTTTATGAAACTTGTTTTTTGGTCTTGTTTATTTCTGTGTCCCTGCGTATGCATTTATAGATATTAGGCTACAATGTAAATTGCATTTCTTACAAAGTTATTTTTAATTTGAGAAACTCAATTAGAACATTACATGAAACAGTCTGAAAGTCAGTAAGAAATACTACTTGATTTTCACAGCTATGCATCATCTACACCTCTTACTTCTCCCGAAAATGAGCTGAAAGAGTCAGCGTTCACAAAATTGGTTGTATAAAAGTTCGTGTTGACTTGAAAAGAGTGTTCAGAGTCGTGATCAGCGTTGTAGGAGTAAGAGAAAAACAAACGAAAGTTATTTAAATCCACACAACATATATGGGCATTCAAAACAGAAAAGTTCATTCATTCCAACACACAGCTTAGATACATGACCATATGAATATCATTTACAATTATAGCTATGTTAGCATTCTAACAAGATTGTTTTAAGTGAGATTTTACCTATCAGATCTATGCTTTTAAAATAGTATAATCACTCAGTCTTCCAATTCAATGAGGGAAACTGAGGCATCATCACATTACCCTGTGGTAATCAGGGCTGGAGGAACCGATGCAAACAGCTATTGCTGTCAGTAATTGACTGTCTTTTGTCTCAGATCTGTCAGCAACCATGAAATCGTGGCAGGCTACCTTATTAGCTTGAAAATCAGGCAAAATCAGACTCTTCACAGTTCTTGATGATTACCTACAGGTACTGATCATTTCTTAGTTCCTTAATACATAATGAGAATGCATATACTTAGCTGTTGACCAAATACTCTCTTGGTTCCCTGACCTGTAGAGTCGGAGCTATTATAGTGAAAATGACCAATTGGAAGCCCTTAAACAGAGCGTTCCCCCCACCCTGGCCACCATACACCTCTGCCTTCTAAATGCTTCCCATACATGATCACCTGTCAACATTTCCACAACTAATGTTGTAATTCAGCCATCCTCAAAATTCTAGATTCCTGTAACGGAATCCTAACACTGATGTCCCTGATTCCACTCTCCTCCCCCAAATTCAGGGATTCAGTATCAGATCAAGAGGTTTTCTCTTCTGCTATTTCTCTTGAAACTCAGGAGGCCTCGGGTTAGAGCTTCATCAAAATTTCCACAACTTTGTTGGATCTGCCAAATACAGGAGCCCCAGGAGTTAGTATCCAGTTCGCTTCCTCCTTCCATGTAGTATCTAATGGACAGAATCTTCTTTGTATCCAGAGCCTCAGTTAAAGAGGAGTCTATAAAAAAAAATTTAGCTTTCCAACCCTAGCAAATAGGCAGAAGATGTAACTCGGTCTAGAGAGAGCCAGTGTCAATTCCTACCACACATCCCTGTGATGCTTTCTACACAGCCACCTGGATGATTCCACGCTGCTACATACAACCCAAAGCCTAGCAAATCAAATGCAAATTTCTTATTATGGTTTAAAGTTTGTTCCATGATCTGGTCTCTTCCTTCCCTCTTCTCCTACCTGCCCCCTTTCCTACATTCCACTTCATCCACACTGACCTTCTTTCTTTTCTGCCAACCCCAGTTTCTTTCTCCTTATACTTTAATCTCCCTGGAATTTTCCACTTGATTTTTGCGTACTGAATGAGTATTGAGTTTAGCTCCAATGACACTCCCTGTGAGAAACTTTTCATTTACACTCCAATCTAAAGTACTATCCCCCTTTGCAAAACCAGTCACTATTTACAATGCCATTTTGTATAACTTTCTTGATAGGAATGATAGCACTTGATTGTAGAAAATCAACAAAAACAATGAAAAGTTAGAAGTTATCTTAATATAAAGCCTTTTAAAGAAATTTCTGTTCAAGAGAAGCTATATAGACAGAGCAGAGGACAGATCAGTACATTGTATTTAGATAACGTTCCTAAGCTCTTAAAAACTCCAGCACATTCTGTGCGTGTCTAACTTCATTCACTTGGAAATGAAGGCAGTTTAACCGGAGGAGAAGAAACAAGCTTCAGGCGTGCTTGAAGTTCTTTCCTGCAATACACCTCACCTTTGATTCAATATTTTTACACTACCACTTCGCCAGTTCTGTCATTATTTAACTTTCTAGAATATTTCTTATATTTTGTACACCTGTCTCTTCTACTGTGATAAAGTACTTGTACTACTCAGGAAGGGGCAGGGATTATATTTAAGCAAATCTAAGTATCCCACACTTCTTTGTGAATGGAAGGATCTGCTTCCCTCCCTTTTCCTGTGGGAAAGTACGATTAATTGACTTACGTGGGTAGGTGTGCAGCAGCATCATGGCCCCGAGGCCGAGCACAAACCCATCTCTGTCTGTTGCACTGCTTTCCTGCTCTAACTCCAGGGCCAGTGCTAACCTTTTAGCTGGATCTTTTTTGCCAACTCCAGATACACATACATGAGAAATTCATAATTTCTTGTGAAAATACAGCAATCCAGATATTCTTTAGTTCTTTTGGCCAAGAACAAGCTAATAACCATTATATATATATATATATATATATATATATATATATATATATATATATATATATATATGTGTGTGTGTGTGTGTGTGTGTGTATGTATATATACATATATGCATATACATTAATATAGTATATTATATACATATATATCTCTTCAGGATTTACAGCTATAAACAAAGAGTTCTTAAACTTAACACAAAAAAACACTAGCCATAAAGGCAAAAATTTCTAAATTTGACCTTAAAGAAACTGGAAAAAAAAGTAAGTTAAAGATTAGAAGAAAATATTTGCAAACCACATATCTGACAAAAGACTTGTATCTAGACTATACAAAGGATTCTCAAAACTCAACAGTAAAAACCAAAAAATCCGTTAAAACGGGCAGAAGACGTAAGAAATTTCACTGAAGAAGATATATGGATGCCAAATAAGTGCATGAAAAATATTCAGCATCATTAGGCATTAAGAAAATTGGAAATTAAAACTACAAGGATGTATCACTACACATCTATCAGAATAGCTAAAATTTTAAAATATGATAATAACAAATGCCAGCATAGATACAATGAAACTGCTTAGAATAAAAAATAATATAGACATTCTGGAAAAGAGTTCAGCAGTTTCTTAAAAAACTAAAACTGCAATTATCATACAGCCCAAGAATTATACTCTGGGGCATTTTAACCCAGAAAAAAAAAAATTGGATTCACACAAAATCCTGTACATGAATGTTTAAAGCAACTGTATTCATGTTGCCAAAAAGTGGACACAACCCAGATGCTCTTCGGTGGGTGAATGGCTAAGCAAACTGTGCGACTTCCATACCACAAAGTACCACTCAGAGGTAGTTGAGAAATGAACTGTTGGTACATGCAACAATATGGGTACATCTCCAAGGAATGATTCTGGGTGAAAAAAGCCAATTCCCAAAGGCTACATACTATATGCATGTGTTTGTGTAACATTCTTGAAATGACAAAACTATAGAAATAGCTAACATTTCTTGTAAATAAGTAAGAAAAAGTCAGTACCATCCGAAAAGGAGGTTCAGACTTGAAGAAAATTAAAGTCAGTTTGTAAATGAAAGCGCTTCAAAATCTCAAACTTTGTGTGAGATAAAATAAAGCATAAAGCATTTTGTTGGTATATGGCAATTATGAACAGTTTGTGCCAATCACTATAAATTGGATTGATAGTAGTAATAATCAAAATGTTAGCAGATAACTTTTCCCCCTGTTGTATAATACATACAAATGTTGATTACATGAAATGTTATACAATAAAGGAAGTGCATTGTTTCTTGTAGTATTAGTGAAATGAACTGAAAATTTATTTTCCCGCTGAATATTTTCTAAGCAAATAGAAGGTTTTCAAAATGAAATTATCTTGACACCATTTTACATCAGAAAACCTAAGATCTGCGTGTATATTAGCTTCATAAAGTATTCTGTTTATTTGGAAATTTAGATCACTGCCTAGTAAAAATATAGATACTTCAGGAGGCATATTTACTTATGCAAAATACTACCACATGTAATCCAGCTCACTGTGGCAGTCAGGGTCTTTTATGGCTCATTATGTAGAAATTTTTCTTAGAAGAGCTGCTAATCTCTTTCAGGACTCACAAGTAGGACACAGAAAACTCCATTTTCAGTACTAACCTAAAGTTGCCAGACTTCAGACAAGTGCTCATTATCAGTACAATCAATTTTTTTTAAAGAAATGAACTAATTGTCAGCTTTGTGGCCAAATCTTAACAAAGTATTGAATATTTTTAGGTGCTCAGAAGTAATCTATAAACTCTCAGATAGAAATTTGTTCCTCACAACTGCCATTAATTATTCTGAAATTTTTTAATTTTACATAAAATATATTTGAGGAGTGCTATAAATCAAATATTGAATAAAATGACAGTTTAGATTAGCTTTTCAAAAGAAAAGGCACGGGTGATGACCACTTATGAAAGACATTAGACAGTTTTTTCTACAATATTGCAGAGGTTGAATTGGAACGTGGAATTATCTTCCATTATCTCCTCCATATAATATTTCTTGGATACTCAACTTCAGTACAGTGGAGGAAGTAAGAAATTTCCAGAGATAATTTTTAAATGGATTTATTTAATTTATTCAATATCCATTTGAAGGAAAGTTATTAAGCACCTTCTATTTTAATCAATATTCATTAGGTTGCTAAGAATAGAATACCATCACAAGTTAATTCATTGTAAAAAGGTTTTTGGACTGAACGCCTACACCCCAGGTCTAGGTGCAATGAATGATAATCCCACCAGAGCCACAGGTAGTTGGGGAGAAGTTCTCTAAAGGAGATGTGGTGATTTTTAGAAGAAAGGTGTAGAATAACATGCTAAGCAGACAAAAGAAAGATGTTAAAAAATGACAATATTTCAAAAGTCATACAAATACATAAAAAAAAACATAGTTCACTACATCTTTTATATCCAAGGTATTTGAAACTTACATACACAACAATTCATGTAGCCTTCTCCAAGATATATGAAACTAATATACTTTTCAGTATAGAGCAGGTACTTATAATTTTATTTCATTGGTACAAAATGATATCATGCAATCATAACCATCAAGTAAAGTACCTAAAAAATACAAATTCAGGAATTGACAATATTTCAAAATTATTATTTCCATTAGTGACTTTCAAATTGTTATTTTCCTTAATTTAATACTACTTTCAAGAAATACATGAAGAAATAAAATATTTTCCTTCACATTATAATTCCAACACTTTGCTCTTATATAAACCATGTTATCTTGCACCTAAAGTGCTATGTCTGGAGTATCATGTGCAATTTGAAGGGCCAACCAAGATTTAGGAAAGATGTGGATTCTATACGTTGTCAAACTCGGTTCTCTACAGCCTCCATTGTTTCAGCACCTAAACTGAGCAACATTTTCCTAGTT
Organism: Camelus bactrianus; assembly: GCF_048773025.1. NCBI lineage: Eukaryota > Metazoa > Chordata > Mammalia > Artiodactyla > Camelidae > Camelus > Camelus bactrianus. Next base: position 42,049,984 of record NC_133540.1, read on the forward strand.
GTAACTGGCTGGCCTTCTTTTTTGTTATCTTCCAGAGCACCTAATACCATGCCTTGTACATAGTAAGACCTCTCAAATTACATGATTCTATGTGCCTGTGATTCTCAAAGTATGGTTCAGAGTCCCTGAGACACCTTCATGTGGTCCAAGATGTCAAAACTCTATTCATAATAACACAGAGTTCAAAAATATTTTTGACGTAGCTTCTGCATTGCCACTAACTTTTAGAAACAATTTGTCAGGTGGTAGTGTGGTATCAAAGAAAAACATCCACATTATCTGAAAAGACTTAAAATACCTCTCCTTTTCCAACTACATACCTGTATATATTATACAGCTGTTTACTTCATATTGTTTAATCATAGAACCGTATAGCAAGAGATTGAATGTGGAAGCAGTTATAAGAATCCATGTGCCTTGTAATATCTAGACATTAAAGAGATTTACAATGTTGTGAAATAAGGCCACTCTTGTCAATTCTTTTTGGAAATACAGTTTTTATTTATAAAAGCATATAATTTATGGTAACATATAATGATTTTTATTTTTATAATAAATACCATAGAAATATTTAAAATTTTATTTTTATTTTCAATACGGAAAATATCAAAGATAAAACCTATGTAAACAAAAGCTCAATGGTGTCCTCAATAATCTTCAAATGTGTTAAAGAGTTACTGACCAAATGCTTGAGAACCACTGCTATATGCAAAGAAATACATAAACGTATGTGATGTATGTAACCAAATGCAATCCCATATAAGCAACTGAACTAATTTTACTGAACGGCAAAAGTGTTGTCAGCATGAGCTGAGCACTTTCCATGGGAGAGAATCTCATGAATGAAGAATCTACTTCCCTTTTTCTTGCTTTTTATTCTTCATGTAATCTTCTAATTAGTTCATTTATTATTAAGTATCTGTCAAACTTATTCCATGTGAAGAAAGATGACATAAACAGGACATCTGAGCATTTTACATACTGAAAAGAAAGCTCTTTAAATAGATTCTTAAATTGAAATATTTCATATAATTGAGATAGCATTAATACTTTCCTACAATATGAAAATCTCTGAAATGAATAGGAAAATTTAAGTTTCTACCATCATACCTGCCTATGATAGCTATTTGTCATGATAGGCTCTATCTATGAAGAACATACATACACTTTTTTTGCATTCATTCATTCATTTATTCATTCATTCATTTTTGACAAATACTCATTGAGCCTTTACCTTGCCCGCGCACTCCACAAGATATTCAAAGTATTCTATGAAAGGAGACTTGCCTTGCAGTCCAGTGCTGGAATCTGGTCATACTATAGAAATCACAACCAGCACTTTATATTCAATAAAATAGGAATCCCACAAATTCTAGTGGAAACGAGATGGGATACTCTAGAGACTTCTTGGAAGTTAGAAAATGGTTTGTATTATTTTACATGAAACTAGGAACAGAGAGTAAGGAAGGTAGTCCAAGCAAGGGGAACAGCACACTATCTAATTGGCACATTGTATAAAATATTGTGGCAATATTTGAAAATAAACTGAAAAGGTCAGCAGCAAGGGGAAGAGAAGAGGGTGGGAAACCAGAAACAGAGGAAAGGATAAGGAAGCTATTTGAATAATCTTACGTGAACTCCCTGAACTAAGACAGTGGCACTTGGGATAAAGAGAGGCTTCCAAGTTTCAGACTTTGGCATTTGGAGACAGGTGCTGAGAGAAAGATGGAAGAGAGATGGGGACATCCACCTGGGAATGTCTGGTAGGATGGGCAGATCTGGAGAAAGGCTGACATTTAACCCATAAAGCACAGTAATAGCAACAATAGTTTGTTATAAATGTGAATATGAAAAGCCAAGAAGAGTAAAGAGAGACAAACACCAGAGGCAGAGCCCAAGAAAAGAGAGTGTACAGGCAGAGGAGAAAGAGCATGTGTGTGAAACTGAGTGGTCATAGACAGAGATACGCATATGCAAGTAATGGGGTGCAGGGTCACGAAAGCCAAGAGAGGAGAGTACTTTGAGGAGAGAAGAAATAATAGTGCCAGAGGACACAACTGTAAATTAAAAATCATAACACTTGACTATATTTTGACATAGAGATGCGAGATGAAGGAAACGAATATAGCAATTCTCTTGCCATCATGAACAATGGTCAGAATTTTGCTAGGAGAGTGCACCGATCTCTGAACAATGTAATTCAAGAGAAAGTTCTTTGGGGAAGGTTTGAATGATAGTTAAAATACTTCAAAAGTTGGCACAACAGCAGAAGATTAAAGAAAACAGAGATCTTCGGTCTATAGAGAAGAGGATTTAATGCGGTTCTTCAAGCAGCCCTTACTTACATGAAGGACTCTTAGAAGCAGCGCCTTCTCCGGAACCCACCACTGGGAGTTAAGAAGTTAAGACCAGAATGGCATTTACTGGGAAATGCTGTACTCTAATTTGAAAGAATAGAACAAGTTTGTGATGAATGAAGAGAAATACATATTTGAATTTGTTCGAAATGGAAATGGGTAGGGGGAAGTTATAAAGACACACATTATGGTACCTAAGGGAATGTCAGCATTTAATTGAGGAAAATAATGCCTTACTGAAGTATTTTTGGAGGTTTTATAGTCAGAATAATAAATATACATAATTTTGTTTGCAGACTACCTGACTGTAGCTTTTTATGGAGACTAAACAGGTTTTGCTTCCAGTTATAAGAGAGTAATACTATGTCACTTTTGTATTTCCCCTAAATTTCAATTGTTGATGCAGTTTCATATTTCTAGAATGAGTACGGTAAACATAGTAAAATTTTGCTTTTTGTCTCCAATTGCTTCTGAATTGGAAGTATTATAAACATTAGAATAATTATTTAATATTTATAGGGTACTGTAACTTGTATACTCTGGGAGCATATGAAGATTAAAACTATAGTTCAGTAACAAAAGGAAGTATAAGTCTACTGAATTACTTTCTTAACCTAGGAAAATAATATAATCTAAATTATCCTGTTAATTCCAAGTTTTATGATGCAATCTTTTGAGTGATCTCATTAGTATGAAAATGGCCAAAAATAGCCTGCTTGGCTGTATGTAAAAACTAAACCTTAAGTGATAGAATAGAATATTTTAGGAAGATATGATTGACCTTTCATGACTAATGGTTTGTGATTTATTGCTTTACCTCCCTTCCATAAAAATGGACTGTAGGAGAGTGATAGATACTTAAAAGGAACCTAGGGTCTTTTTCCTGGCCAAATTTATGATGGACTTTACTATGCTTCCAAGAAGGAAAAGGGTATCTTCAAGGATGGTCATCTTGGGCATAAATTTAGCCATTATTGATTATATTGTCCTCTAGTTGAAGTAACTAATCTTTCAGCTGATGGCAAATGGAAGTAAAATGGTCTGATTATTTCACTTTGAATTTTAAAAGGCACGCAGTCAAGTTTAAACTTAGCCAGCTAAAAATAAAATAATGGAAAAAGGTGTTGTCATCTCACTCAACAAAAATAGAAATGTTTTCATTACTTCAAAAATAATGAAAATATATTTTAGTAAAGAAGAAATCAACACTCCATTTCCCAGCAATATTTTGGAAACAGATCATAGAATGATAATGTAAGAAGACCAGATGGGAAACATAAGAAACCAAAATTAGACTTTCAAAATAATTCAGTTTAAGGTACATGGGAACCTTGAAATAACTCCATGCTTTATAAACATTTATTATTAATTACACACAAATTTACCGAAGACAATTTATGTGGAAAAAATTAACCAAAAAACACATATATACTTTTTTCTTAATGAAGTGAAACAGAAATTGGAAACTGTTTAGTGGTTTTTGTAGATCTTATTAAAAATAAAGCACAAAGTCCTTTCTGAATGTTATAACACGTAGTATGTTACTGAGTATGAATCAACTGTAGCATATTACCAACTTTTACACAAAGAGCTTTTATTATAAGAAAAATTACTGCTAGTGTTTTCCTCATTGGACCTTGTGCTTTGTATTTAAGAAGAATTTTTAAAAAACAATTACAAAGAAAAATTATGCACTATTTGATGTGAGGTGTAACACTAGTTGCAATTTAGCATATTTCTTTTGAAAATAATAGGGTCAATCATTTTATTTCAGGTCATATGATAAATTTGCACCCCACCTAAAATAGGGCCAATGCATCATATATTCAATGTAACATTTGGTTAAATGGACTATTTAATCAAATTTCAGTGCCCAATTTTAAAAATCAGAGTTTATAATTTCTTAGTCAAACACTGTTGAACAAAGTTACTTGTAATATTTCATACAGCTGTGAAATATTAAATATGATCACAGCTCCACAGTTAAAAATAAACAAAACTTATGAAATTATTTAGATAATTGAGAACAATATACCAATATATTTTTATATGACTTCTTTTGCCAAAAAATAAAATAAAACTAAACAACATATATAAGGAGGGATTATGAAATTGAGGCAATTGACAATTAAAAAGCAGGTCTCTGTATTTTCACGTAATAGGTTAACCTTAGAGAAATCTATGCTAAAAGTGAAGATTACCAGTCATGAGACTTTGACCTATTAACATATGTTCCTGTGAATACAGCTTAAAACTATTTATAAAAAAGGAACTCACAGAGCTCTTCGATACATTTATATAAGGTGTTATCCTAAATTCACTCATTACAAAAAAGAAGTTTACTATTAGCTTGGAACTCTGCAAGGTGGTTAGAATAAAGAAATGCATAAAAAGTAGTCCTCAACTTGAGTAATGAGGATCCTAAGCAAAAGACAGACATTATTAGCTAGACTTTGTTTCTCTCAGTCCATCACCTACCATACCTCATCTGTCTATCAGGCCACAGGATCCTATCTTTATTCCTCAGATACACGAAAGGCTTTCCCACTGGAGGTTCTGTCGGCCTGGGATGCTATTTCTCAACCTTAAAGTCTTTGGCATTCACTAACAGCTGCCAATTCAGTGTGCCTACCTCTTGTCTTTTTGCTTAAAATTTTGTATAGAGGAAGAGATCGTATCTATCCCAAGCCAAATGTAACAATAATAGTCTACAGTTTCTTAAACCCCTTTGCTACTAGTGCATACGTATTTCCCATTTGCTGACAATACAACGTGAGCAAAAATTTGTTGGACGCTTTTATTTTCTGGGAAATCTGTTGCTTCCCTAAAAACAGACAACAGAGGTAAGTGTTCTTTACCTCTTTCTGCTTTGAGCAGAGGTGGGATGAATGGAAATGCAGACGCCATTAGGTGAGGCAACAAGCTTAAAGGAGAAATCCAAGAAGCGAGGGATACGTAATCACTGGTTTCATCACTGAATAACTAAACCATTGTAGCAACAGCCTAGCTCTGGAATTCTCAAATGAGAAAAAAACTATACATACATGCCATTACTGACTGGTTCAAAGCTCCAGCGCAAGTTCTGGCTCAAACATAAGACTTGTTCTCTAAAATTCCTTACCCCACCAGTTATATTCAAGTGCCACCACCTTTTTAATTTATTTCCAAGCATGTGATTTTTCTCATTTTTTTATTCCTTCATTGTTTATTGTCTGTTTTCAGTTCTGGATGGAATGCTGTCTCTGTGAGGGCAGGGACTTCATCCTTTTGCACACCTTGTTCCTTTTGTACCCTTAAACCTGTCAGGGAGACAACACAGAAAGGTGGTAACTGCCCAAATACAGGAGGCAGAGGAGGAGTTTTCAAAGTGCATGTGGAGGAAACATATCTGACAAGATAAATAAATACGGAGTAAGACAAGGAAACACGAAGAGATGGCAAGTGGTTATTTCTGAGTAGACCAGAGGGTCTGGTGAGAAGTAGCACAAATGAGGCTGAAAAGGGCATTTTAACATTGGAGGGAGTTTAGACTTCACCTGCTATAACACGAGGGGTCTCCAATTAAATTAGTAAAGCAAACAATATGATAGCTATGCACTTTGGAAAGGTAAGTTTGATGCCTTGTGTATTAGAAGGGAGAGAGATGAGGTTTGATGACCAGTAAAAAGAAATTGTTGCAGTGAGTTACGTGAAAAAGTGAAGGAAGCTTCTGTCAGGTTAAATTCATTGGAATGGAAGAGGACAGACATACTAAAGAGATTTGGGTCTAGAATCTATGTTGTAGTGATAAATTATAAGAAAAAGTTAATAATTTTATGTAAGTGTTTCAAAAGGAAGAAAACTTTTGGTATAACAGTAAAATTGGTTTTATTCATCTTGATTATAGAGTGCCTGTAGAATGGTAGGGTAATATATGTAATTATCATCACCAGGCAGTAGTTAATCCTGGATTGAGACTAAGATAAACTGTCAGGCCAGAAGATACAAAAATGTAGATATTAGTTAAAAATATGAAGGTGGACAGAAACCTTTTAGACAGAGCATGCAGAGTGAGATAAAAAGAAGACCCAGAAGGGGACTTTGGGGAAACCCAACACTGAGTAAGAGAGGATAAAAAAATGATATGGAGAAGTTATAGTTAAAGACCTAGGAAAATCAGAAAAAAATTTCTTCAGACTACAATTAAAAGGACAAGTAAATATCTGGTAAGCAAATATTTTAAATGCCACCAAAATATCAAGTTAGAAAACAAATATAAAGTGCATGCTATAGACACAGAACACAAACTTGTGGTTGCCAAGGGGGCGGAGAGTGTGAAGGGATAGACGGGATTTCAAAATTGTAGAACAGATAAACAAGATTATACTGTATAGCACAGGGAAAGATACACAAGATCTCATGGTAGCTCACAGAGAAAAAAATGTGACAATGAATATATATATGCTCATGTATGACTGAAAAATTGTGCTCTACACTGGAATTTGACACAACATTGTAAAATGGTTATAAATCAATAAAAAATTAAAAATAAATAAATAAATAAAGTGCATGCTAGATTCAGCAATTAAGATATATGGACTCTTAGAGCAATAGAAAAATTTCTGTTATGTATAAATGTTTTTCTGCTGATCTCAGTGTATGTACACAACTTACTGTTTTTGTCTAAAGAAGAACAGCAGGAAAAGAGGAAGGTCCGCATTAGTTGGACACCTCTCCACTCTGGAAAGTGTGATAGTAGAGCCAGATGCAATTTAATTTCAGAATCCAGAAAATGCGCTGTTTCTGGCACACACACACACAGATTCTGGAGCGTGTTATACCTACAACACAGAGCTTAAATCGACAGCACAATTGAATATGACTACCTGGTGCAAAACAAAGAGAATACAACTTGTTAGTCACATCACTCCATCAGAAACAGCCCCTCCACTCTTAACTTACCATTTCCGGTCATTTAAAACATCTAAAATGATAACTAGCAGTGAACATTATTGAGTTGGGAGGAGTGGCATGCATCGTTCCTTTAATATGGCAGAAAATACCCCTCTACTTAAGGAGGGATATTTCTAATTTAGAGTTACGTGGTAACAGCTGCATTTGTACCTCCATGGTCCATGGTATTTCATGCACAAATGGGTTAGCTCTGCCGTGGGCTTTTCTGAATTCTCTTGGCTACTACCTGTTTGTGCATTAGATGCAGTTTATCCCCACAAAAAATTCTCCAGCAAGAAAGAGCCTTTTTATTTGTATGTGCCTATTGAATAATTGTGTTCTTTCCAGTTTCTTTAACATTTGGCTGAAATTTAAACTGCATATAGAAGATTGCACATGTCACAATCATAGTATTGCTCACAAACTAAACATGCCTGAATAATCAGCACTTGGATTAAGCAACAAAATTATACCAGCTTTCTGGTACCCCTCCTGATTGCCTTTCAGGTGCTACACAGCAAATGCTTAATAACCATTAACCTGAACTCTAACACAGTATGTTACTTTGCCTCTTTTGATATTCTATAAAAGACAGAATTATACAATGTGTACATTTTTGTGTCAGATTTTTTTTTAGCTCAACTTTTGTTTAGGAGATTTGCACACGTTAGAACATGTCATTGTAGATTATTCATTCTCATTGCTATGTAACATTCCATTGTATAGCTAAGACTAAAATGCATTTGTCCATCTACTTTTGCTGGCCATTTGAGTAGCTTTATTTTGTTTGTTTATTTGCCTATTTGCTTTATGAGAGTTATCTGTTTGGTTGTTTTTTTGTTCCATTTTTGTTAGCTTTCTGTTTGTGTGAATGAATGCTTACTACACTAGAAATATTCTCAAACATGTCTTTTGGTGAAATCATGTAAACACTACTTTGGAATGGATTGGTCTTAAAATATGTATATGTTCTTTGGTAGATATGGGCCATTTTTCCATACCATATGAGAGGCCTCTTTGCTCCACACGCTGCTCAAAAACTTGTATTGTCTGTTTTTCATGTCAGCCATTATAGTGAGTATATAGTGTATCTGATTTTGGTCTTAATTTGCATTTATCTGATGACCAGTATATTTAGCACATTTTTATATGTTTACCATTATTGGTTATTTGAATTTCTTCTTCTGTTAAGTGTCTGCTGAAAACTTTCGCCCATATTTCCACTGGGCTTATGTCTTTTTACTGTTAATTTGTAAGAGTTCTTTTTATTTAGTTTGGATAAAAGTCCTTTATTTGAATACATGTGCTGTAAAGTCATCTTTCTTCTGTGGGTTGCTTTTTCACCCCGTGTAGTGCCTCATGAAGGCAGAAGTTCTTATTTTTAATGCAGTGCAAATTATTATTTTCACTTATCATTAGTTATGTCTAAGAAATCCTACTTACTCCAAAGTCACAAAGATACTGCACATTTTCTTTTAAAATATGCAATTAATCTATAATTGACTTTTGTGTATGATGTGAGGCAAGAGTGTATCCAGTTGACTCTACTTATTTCAGTTTTTACTTGGGCAACATAAATGGATAGATTTCTAAAGCTGTGTATTATGAAACTCATTATTTTTAAGTGCCAACCTTGAACCTTTGAAACTTTCTTATAATTTTAACAAGCAAACTAATGTTACGATAAAAGAAGACCCCTGCAATCCCAAAAAATACTACGGAGAATTAATTACAATAAAACACAGAAGATCACAAGCTAAATCTGCATCCTTATTAAAAAAATCCAGGAAAGGGATACCCACACAGAGAGCACTGAGCTCGGGAGAAAAGCAGTGACCAGAGACACAGAGGCTGGAAGGCAGAGTAGAAAGAGGTATAAAAGAGACATATTTAGTGGAGGTTTTCAAAGAACTCAAGCATACTATATAATACAAAACATTCTGCTTCCCGCCCCGCTACCAAAATCTTTAGTAAATTTCTAACAATGTCTGCTGAATAAAAAAAAAAAATGTTAATTTGAAAGCACATCAAGCTATTAATCAATGTTTCAGCACTGTTTCTCTCGCAAATGCTTGTATATATTAGAAGCCTTATATATTCCATCATGTTATTTGCCAAGAATATGTAGTCTGATACAATGTCTGAAAACTTAAAAAAATTTGGTGGATATGAAATGAAAAACACAATATCTGGGTCAGATTTACATAAGAGATTTCAGCAGTCTTCCTTGTTGAACACGTACTTTGGTCTATAACTCATTAGATGGCCCAGCATACTTTTATAGCAAATAATGAAAGATATCAAAGTTGTACTGTTTAATGTGTATGAGTGAAATGACGTTGATGCTCTAAGTTACCTGTAATATACAAATACATGACAGAGAAATACATTTAAAAAAAAATTGTCTCTGAAGAACCACTGTTAACTATTAAGCGAAACAATGAATTCATCATTGTCAGAAGTTTCTTTTAGCATTTTATGTATGTAGATCAATTACCACTGATGCTTAACTTGCCTTGATGGGAAAATAAAGTCAGCATTTGTTCCCTATATAGTTTAATAATAAACTTCACCAGGCTAATCATATTTTGCTCAGTTTTAGACTTGATTTCAGACTCAAAGGATGGCTGGTCTACTGTGGAGCTCACAGCAAAACTCAAACTGAAGAATGTGCTCAAGAAACATATTTTTCCAGTTTTTAGAGAATAAGAAGTAATTAGTACACTCTCCTTCTCTAATCAGAGGAGAGGTTCTTCTTTAGTGGCCTTATGTCCAACATGTACGTTGTAAACACAAAAGGATGTGTTAATTTGTTGATATAGAAATCAATAGTTTAGAGAGCTTTTTGCTGATGAAAGTTTATCCAAAGTAGCGGTGGCGTCCTCGTCACAGCAGTTCCCTGACGATGACAATGTTGTGTTGAGGCACCTACTGAACACAGAGAAGACAGTAGTTCCCTTAGGAACACGGTTCTGCTGCATGTCTTTAAAAGAATTCCTAAAATCTCAGAGATCTCTCTTTCTTTAACTCTATCCAGGATTGTGTGAGATATTTAATAATTTGTAATAAATTCCTTTCTACAAAAAATAGTGTCGATGAACATAATCAATAAACAATCAATAAGAAGAACAGAAAAGGTTTTATTTGAGCCAAACTGAGGGCTAGCCTGGAAGCCCGCTTCCCAGATTACTCCGGGAGATTTCTCTCAAGGAGCAAGGTTTTCAGCACAGTTTTATATCCTTTCGGAACAAAGAACATTCAACAAGTCAGGGATACATTTCCTCAAGGCTTCAAAGACAACAGAACAGCACGTCCACGTACAGCACACACAGTGTGGCCTTGGCGTCCGGGAAGGGGGGGGTCTCACCGTCAAAGGAGTACCAGCTTCGACGTCCGATGAAGAGGAGCATTTAATCTTTATTTTTCACCTAGACGTTCTTTACTCTGGTCAACATGCCCTTTTCTTTAATAATTAAAGCAGATGTACAATGTATGTTTGACAGGCCGCAAGCAGGCTGTTTCAGTTAGCAAAAAAGTCAAGTTAACTTATGTAAGAGCCGGAATGACTTCCCCATATGTGAAAATTTCTTTTATCAGCAGCTCAAGGGAATTTCTTCTTTCTCATGGTAATTTGACCAAGAGGGTGTGTTGTAAGAATGAAATGTAATGTAAATTGTTTAACACAGTGATTGGGAAATAGTTAATGTTCAACAAACTTTAGTGAGTATCATGGTTATGGAGAATTCCTCAAATACGTATGAGGTATAAATTACAGGTAAGCAATCACAGATGAAATACTTTTGAGAAAAGTTAAAAGTGAAGTAAATTCCTGGGAATTTTAGATTACCTCTCTATATATTTTACAATTTTTCCTTACTGTCTACTGCAATGTACTTTAATCTGGGGGTGTTGACCTTATTCTTATCCTCACAGCTGAATGTTCTGATGCCGTTCTGCCTCAGTTATAGTTCAGAGACTATATAAAGCTCAGTTATGATCACTGGCTTTTAAACAGAGTCTGGAACACAAGGATATACGTGATGACTGAATGAAGAACACAATCCCTCTTTGAATGTACTGCAAGCTCACTTACCTAAGTATTGGTTTCAAGGCAAAGGATGTTATTCTGCTCTGTCTGTTATAAGGAGAAAGTGAAAGCTCCAGACCAGATGAAGACAATTCTGTCTTGGTCCATTCACATCACAGTATTTTTCAAAACAGTGGAAAATCTGTGTGTAATAGGAACATTAGAATATGAGGTTCTGAACAGTCATTGTGTCCCATGGTCTTTGCTCAGACCCTGATGTGATGGCTCACTTAAAAATCACCATCCTAGAAACAATAAAAACTCTACCAATTATTATTACTTTATAGTTTTTCCATATAACAATGCTTAGGGAAAGTATTACAAATCCAGGTTTACCCGTGGGACCTCTGAGGCTGAGAGATTATCCGCTGTTACAAAGTTGGAAATTGGCAAAGCCAAGCATTGAACACCAGTTTGTTTAAGAAATCTCACGGAATGAATACTAGAAAGTCCCTTTAGTGAGAAACATTATTTTTACTATATCACTCTAGAGAGGCTGCTACTATTTGCTTTTCCCAACTATCATTTTAATCAACTGAGTACAATGGGGATTTACTGATCCTTATGCTTCTACACCTAAAGCTGTTGTGTCAGTTCAAGTTTCTCCTGTTTTAAAGAGAAAAGATATCCCATAGGAATTTCTTGCTTGAAGCCAGTTTTCTCAGTGTGATTAAATTAAATAATCATATTTAGAAAAAAAATGACACTGCATTAAGAAATGGAGAAATGCCAAAGAAAATAAGATACATCTAAATTAAAAATGCAGATTCCACAGCAAAAACAGACAAATATTTCTTGTAAACATTAAAATATAACATAAAAATTTTAAATAGTGAACTTTTTTTTGAAAGCTATCATATGTATGTACAATTTTCTCTACAGAATACATGAATTCTTCAAAGAATTCACATCATTTCATTATAAGCAATTAAGTTACACTATGAAGACAAAAATCACAAAGAGTTGAAAAGTTATCCAAATATCCCTTCTGTTCCCAAATCAATTTGTCTCTGCTTCTACAGCATTCCAGGAAAAAAAATTACATTACTTCTCTGATTAAGGCAGAACATCAATCTGAATTGAATAGCTTCATTCATAAAGCCTTTTAACTTATATTTATTTATACTAAGTATACTAATTTATTAAACTAACTGTACTAAGTACTGTGCATATTGCTAAATTCCTGGGAAGAAAAAAAATGACTTCTTTGGAGTTCCTGAGACTGATAACACTACTGGCAAACTAAACCCTGAAAACAGAAAAATCTTTTCCAAGTTATTTAGATAAACATGGGGAAAAAACTCAAAATGCCTTCTATTTCAATATTCATGAAAGTTTAGGCTTTAGTTTGATGACAATATATAGATAAGGTGATAACTGATACATTCAGCAAAAAAAAAAAAAATAACTATTCCTATAGCAATTAAAAATTCCTCCATGGTTGTTGTATTAAATTGTTCATTTGTCAACATACTACTTTAATATGCATTGTGTAGGCATTATGGCATCAACAAAATAAAGTGAAATCTCCACCACAACATTTATAAAGAACATACAGATTATTACTGATCGATTATAATAGAGACAATCTACTCAAACAGTTCAGCTTCATTGTCTTCTCTAATTGCTACTTAAACTAATCTCTATAGAGAAGTCTCTCCAGTAAACTTTACATAGACTTCACTGAATAATCTCTTACCTCAGAAGCATATCTTAGACGATGCTTGTATGTTGTCCTTTTCATTCCTAAGCATTTTGTACGTAATTCTCAGATGTCTCCAGATTATAAAGACCATGAAGGCAAATGTCATCCTGTGATTCATTTTCAAATCGCTTCCAGGAGAAGTGGAGGAGGATCAAGTAAAAGAAGTGTAGACATCTATCTACAGAAGTCAAAGATGTCAGATAAAAATAAGCAGTTTGCGCCATTGAGGAGTGAAGGATGAAAAGGTGTCCTCCAGACAAAAAAAAGTGACTGAGGATGGTCCACACAAAATGAATGCCAAGTGCAAGGGGCAACGGGGTTGAAAGAGGGTTATGCAGGGGGAAATACTATTCAGGGTTCCTAGACTGAAAAATTCAAGGCAAACTTGGGGAAAAGGAAGGTTGAATTCATCGGTCAGAAGATGAACTGAAGCTGTTTGTATTTTATCTAGCAAAACAATGGTTGTTTAAATATTTTTTAGAAGTGAAAATCTTTTCAAATATTGTTTGGTCTCTAAGATATAAAATGATACAAGCAGAACACCAGTAGTTGAGATGCTCGCCCAATATCTAAAGATCTTGTCTCTCCTTCTGCCACCACACCCTCCCCCAACACGTGGCTCAGTCTTCCAAGTCTGAGGACGTTATATTATGTTGAGACTTCATGACCTCAGTAAGAGGAGGCCAAGGCCCATCTGAGTTGGAAGTGAAGACTGAAGGGCTCTTAGAGATGCAGAGCAGAGCCGGAAGCCAAGGCTACTCAGAGATTGGATTGTGAAGGGTGCTGGCTTGGAGGCTACCTGCATCACTTCTGTGGCAGAGGTGAATCAGTAGCACCTGGACAAGTTCTGTAGGTTTCGACGTGAGACTTTAATTTTCAGACATACTGAATTTGAGGAGCTGGCCTTAGAAAATGAAGATTGAAATAAAGGTATACCTGAGTGGTTGAGTTGAGATATGTTGAGACAAAGTGAGAGATTACACATATAAACGAATCTAGGTATGGAAGGATATATTTTTTAAGTTAGGACCATTTGAACATGCTGATATACTGAGGAAAAAACATTGGCAAGGAGGCAAAGGAAGTAGTTGATAGGGAAAGATGTCCAAGGTGGCAGGCAGGAAGAAATGAGATTAAAATCATAGGTGACTAGATCTGCCTTGGAAAGAGTTTTCACATTTGGATCTTTGAATAGACCCACGCGTAGAACTTTCAGTTACCTGAGCCAAAGTGGCCCTTTTCTCTTCAGCTAACGTAGACTGACATTCTGCGGCTTGTAATCACAGCAGACCCGACTTATACAAACAGTGACAAAAATGTTTCCTTTGAAGATGTAAGGATAGGAGCCAATGATATGGAGATTTTGAGACTCTTAGAAGTTGTAAGATTCCTTATTATGCTTAAATTATTTCTCTAAACTAGGAAGCAAGATCAACCACTGAATGGTGTGTGTGTGGAGGGGCAAGCCTGGATTTCAGGCTTGAAGCAAGGAGTTAGAATTTAACATTGGGAGGGAAAGGAACAGAAAGTAGACTGCACTGAGACTACAGAGCAATATTTAGTCTATGTGATAACTGATTTGACGAAATTTAACAAACTATGGAAGACAATGTAGTCAGATTCTCAAATTTACTGAAAAACATTTCTCAGAACAAACTTCCTTTTCTTAAATCTAATTTTATGTCTTTATATCCCTTGTCTCTTAAAATGAGAATTTACACATACTTACTCTGCATGAACTATTCAAACATGAAGAAATAGTTACATAATCTGCTCTTACTGGTAACTGTACACATCAAATATTACTCAGGCATATCATGTTAAAGGCTTTCTATTAGCAAGGGGGAAAAACATCATTGTTCCCTCCAATGCTTACACTAATTTCTTTCTCTCCCTTTTTAATTAAGAATAAGTAATGAATACAATTTATCAGTGTCTTAAATAGACCCTTATTGGCCTTGATTACATGCAAATTAATTACTAATAATCTGTTTTTAAACAGATGGCATTGTTTGTCACAACATTTCTGAAGGATGGTGATAAACTTTTAGATCATTTGGTGAAATGTTTATTAAATTATATATATATGTGTGCATATACATGTATGTACACTAAATATATATACATAAACATATGTGTGTTTGTATTTATATGTTTGTGTGTATATACACATACTCATACACTCAATATATATGCTATGTAAACATATGTAAACGTATATAAATATTTTATATTGGTGAATATGTTCTAAACTTTTTAAAAACGTGTTTTTTTAATTTTAATTTCTGATCTTAAAAATCAGTAGAGTTCAAACATTTTGATGTGTAAAACAAAAATAAATTATATGCCCATATTCAGTGACTTTCTCTGTAAAAGAAATTACCCTCCAAAACAATTTTCTCGAACACTCATATCAATAAAATGTGTTTTATCTATGTATGCAGAAAGAGAAAGAAAAAGCATTTAGTTTTATTTTCATTTGTGCTATCCAAAAGACATGGTTGAAGAACATTACTGTTCAACAGTCCCCAGCTTACAAATAATTTCTTTACTTAAGATGAATTTTTAAAACAGGGCATTTTTTTATAGACATAATGTCATGAATGCATTCCCAGGTTCCCTGTATACCACATAAAGACAATTTGTTCTACAAATGGTTGAAATTGTATATGTTGACAATAGAAAATAATTTTGTAAAAGTCAATATTGTTACAAATAGAACACTCAGCTAAAGCTCCTCTATATGAATATTCAAGACAGAGTTGGATAAACTTCAGATATGGCTTTCATTCACTGACATAACTGACATCAAATCTGTACTGTCATCTGATGTGAGAAGCAGAAGGTTGGACAGGTTAAGATAAACACTATATTCCTGAAAAAATAAAATGTGTGTGAAAAGGAGATTTTTAAGGTGCTTTACCATTGTCATAATTTTAATCACTTTGGGTTCTTTCTTACTGTTAAAAATTCTTAAACTGGTACACCATTTGTGCTATCTTCATATAGGTTTAACAATCCATCCCCTTCTTTTCAATATTGTTCTCCAAAAAGTCTTCAAATAGAAAATGTAAAAATCACTGACATGATTAAGTCCATGATAAATAGTCTGATTAATTTTGACTTCTAGAAAATATATCATTGCCATAAGTATGGTGATGAGAATCAGGAAATATGTCTTTCAGATGTTATTAAAAATTACTATTTACAGAAGGACTTATTTAATCCTCCAAGGGTCGGTGTTTGCCTCCTCACCAATGATCCAGGGAATGATTTAGCCAAAATTAGAACCCATATCCATGGATTTCAAAGCCCATGTTGCCATTTTAATTATTCCTGATATGCCAGACAAGCTGTTCTTTTACGATAGTGTCCAAATGTTTGTTTTTCTTAAGTGAAGTTTCAACAGGAGTCTCCTTCCTCCTAGCAGCACACAAATTAGATCTTAACCCCTGTTTGCAAACTTCAGGAAAAAGAAATATGTAGAATTTGTAGCACAAAACGCCTTGTAATGATTTTTCTCACTTCTTCTGTAATCCATCTAAATGTATACAACATACTACAATCAAAATAATAAAAATGTATTTTACACTTACTGTATGTTCAATAATACAAATTTCATATGAATTAAAGCACAGAATGTGCAAATAATTCAGTGGGGGAAGTTAGTCATTAGTTGCAAATTACAAAGAAGAAAATTAAAAACAGATTGGTTAAGTGAGTTTTCAAAAGTCACACAGATTTAAAGTATTATAAAGTGGATTTTAACCCAGGCCATCTAATGTCATAACCTGAGTTTGACATATATACAAAATGCACTGTCTGTGTATAGTTCACTTCTGCTTCTAGTCTGCAATGTGAGTTTAAGTCATACCCCTCAAGGCTTAATTTTCCTCTTCTGCAAAGTATGTGAAATGGTAAATCAACATTTCCCAAATTATATGCCTCCAAACTCTCATTTTTGAAATGTAAGTTTGTAGGGGAAAAAAAGGATTTTCATAGTCGATTGTTGGGCATACGAGGCTGAATGTCCATTGGAAAATGAAAAATCCTCTACCTCTCCCTTTCTCTCCACTTTCAATCTAACGAAACTAAGCAAGGGTTCGTGAAGAGTACTTTAGAATTTTAGACAAAGATCTCTCTAAACTCCATCTTACTCCAATGTACACTGTTCTACACTATCTTATTTGCCTTCAATATTGTGACCATCCAGTCCCTATCTCATTTTGCACATGCACACACAGACACACACACACACACACATGCTCAGTATAACGTGAGATATACTATTATAGCCTGAAGATGTCAGGAAAAGCATACAAGCTACAATAGAAATTTTAATTTTTGTTATCATTTCTAATACTTGCACCATAAGCTTTGTTTAAACCACAAGGCTATGCCTTTTAAATGAGAGAGGAATTTATGGATATAAAAACAGTTTCTCTTTAAAATTCAGTATATAATAGATCTTTCTATTTTGCATATTTCTAATGAAGCATTATTTGCTTAATTGCCTCATTTTATTTGATCTTATTCCCATACTATTTAAGGTAGCTAGCAACAGGGGTCCTGAAGGCAGACGTTATCTCCCAACACTCACTAGCCTTGCAATTAAGAATTATGCTTCTCTTAGTTCATAATCTGAAAATGGGTTTAAAATATCATCTTTCTATATAAGTTTTGTGATAACCAACACAGTACTTGTCACAGATGGAAAACTCAATAAACATTAGCTTTCACTGTAACTTTAGAACTATTATGGTTTGGATTTTAATGTGAGTCCAATATGCTTATCTTGGTTTGTCCTAGAGTTTGGAATTGTATATAAATCATAGTAGAGATGCTTTTTTATCATCTATGTCAAGAGAAGATTTCTTGTAACAACACCTGCCAGTGTAACTTAGAAGCTACTATTACCCATCACTAATAACTAGAAGCATTTTTGTAGTCTGTTCAGAGTGTTGTGGGTGGGGGTGGAGTGGGGGAGTATTGCTTGTTTTTTATTTCTACCCAAAAGTTTCCCTGACCAGGAAATTTCATGTGAAGTTATGGGATGCGTATGTCCCCCTTTCCAAATCTCTCTGTAAAAGATTCTCTCTATAAGCTGGAGATTGTTTTGTTTGACATCTTTTCCAACTAAAATTCATTTCATGACCCTAATTTAGATATGAGAACTGATTTGCGTCTCCAAGTTAACTGCAAAACTTGACCAGGGTCACATCATTTTAAGTAGTAGAGCTAAAATAAAATCCAGCTTGAAACAATTTCAGAATCACCGTGCTATTCTTCCATATTGTCCATCAATTTCCCATAGTATGAAAGTTAAGGGGGAGTGATACCAGCCCGATGTATGCATTGAGTTATATGTTTAAAGCCTTTGAATTTTTTTCAAATCCTTGCTGATTATTTCAGAAAAGAGGCATTTTAGTAGATTTCTTATTGCAGTGTCAGAGCTAATTAATAATTATGTTTTTCTTAACTACTACTTGAGTTATCATCATTTCCTTCTATACATACTTTGCAAATTAATAAGTGGTGTGCTCTGCAAAGTGCCAAACACGGCAAAATGTCCTAGCCTAGGCTGAATACATAAATATTATACGCATCACCTACTCACTTCTACTTTAATCAGTATCAATTTCAAAGTGTAAATTTTGTTTAAAAAGTTTTATGCCCCTCTTGCTCTGATTTCAATTATACCTCCTTAATATCTGCACATTCTAGAAGCACCAGAATTTTAGGGCCTTTTTGTTTTCAGTTTTGAGATGTATTCCTTTCTGCTTGACAAAGCAAATAGAGTGGATATTCTATTCTTTTGCTTGTATTATAATTTCAGGAGACGATATGCCTTTTAGGTAGGAAAAAAAATTTTATTCATGCTTGATACAAAAGAACAATTCTAAGAGGTAATTTACTTAAAGCAGAGGATGTAGTAAATGTTCACAGGACATACTCTTTCAGCATAAAGTTGGGGGGGGTTTAATCTGTTTTTAAATAAATAGTGTTAATTTCAAGGTTTTAAACATACAAAAATCCACTGTGTTTCTTTTATCTTCCTGTTGGCAATAAGAAAGAATGTGGGTGCTTTAAATCCTCCTGATGGGTCTGTCACTGGCACAATAAACTCTCCTCCAGAGCAGAAGAGGCCCTTTTCAGTCACTGTGATCTCTCGGAGTTGAAGATTGCCACGTGGGTTCTCTGTCAACTTCCTAAAATGCAACCTCCTCATCTAGGCTGCCACCCGTAGCCTGACAGATTGGGTAGATGATCCCATCATCAGATCACACTGTGTTTTACAATTTGGGGCCAGGTGTCATCTTTGGGGAAGAGACTTAAAGCTTTTGTCAGAGAGTATTTCTCTCGTTTCACTTAACATCTACTCACCTTTTGGTATCGAAAGAATAAAAAATACAAACTGATAAGGTTATCCCCAGGCAGAGTTTTCATCCAACCCAAGGCAGTCTCGGCAGTTATAAGGATCCTTCAATAATCTGTCAAAAACTGAACCACTGTGTAAAGAGCTGTTCATTTCTATATCTCATTTTGGATTGACGTGCGTGCACCTTTATATCCTTCAGTTTGATATAACATTTGGCCTTTCATGTTCTCAGTTTCAGCTACAGGGAATTCAAAGCTATTTCAAAGCGTAATTATACCAATCTGCATATAAGAGGCTGTATGTCCTGTAGAGGGTTGGATGGAAAAGCAAACTCTTTCAAAAAAGAAAATTAGAAGTAATTCCCACAACTAAAATTCACTAAAAGTTAATACATTTTTTTTATCTGTTAAGAACAGTTTTTTTAAAAGCCAATAGAAGATTAATCCAGAAGTGATGGGCACTTTTTGGCGAGGTAGGGAGGAGAAGAGGAACGGAGAACTGAAAATTGAGAAGGACATCAAAGAAACAGAGCAAGTACATTACACGAGTTATCTGTGAAAATGGCCACATCGCACCAGAAAAATCAATACTTCATATTGCTGTAGCAGACAATAGGATTCTCACTTACACAGTGTGTTAGTTACCTGTTGCCATGTAACAATATACCCCAAACACACTATCATCTCACAATTTGTGTGGCGCACAATCCTTAGTGCAGCTTAACCGGATGCCTCTGGCTGTGGCCTCTCTTGAGACTGCAGTCAAGCTCTTGGCAGGAACCATGATCTCCTTTGAAGACATGGCTTCTTCAAGTTGAGGGAGAGGGTCTTGCTTCCAAGCTCACTCTCATGGTTGTTGATAGGACTTGATCTCTGGCCACCTGGGTCTTACCACAAAACTGTCCTCATGACATCTCCACAAGCAGTCCACAAGAGAATGAGAGAGAGCACAAGACGTTCCCCAAGATGGAAGTCATAGCCTTTTTAGAACTAATATGAGAAGTGACATTCCCTCACTCTACCACATTCTATTCCTTAGAAGTGGGTTACTGTATCCCACCTAACTTCAAACGAAGGGGACTACTCATGGTGTAAATACCAGGAGATGGAAATCATTATGGGCCATCCCAGAGGCTGCCTACTCCACATATATACACTCATACTAAGTTGCTTTTGGTACTTTTTAATATTACAAAAGACTTTTCAAAATAAATGTAAATGTGGTTTTAAACTAAAAGTAAATGCTACTACAAAAATTTTGCAGTTCTATTTCTTCGCAAATATTTCCTCTCCAATGATAATCTTGCTAGTTTTAGAAAGTTTCATAACTTGAAAATGATGAGTGCAGTTAGTTAAATCTTTAAAATAACTGTTTTTATCTTTTTTTTACCATGAGAAAATTGAGATATAAAAAAACCTTACAAACATAATTGTGTAAATTCTGGAGCTAACAAAATACTTAGCACCGAAGTTATGTAGCATATGGTTATCCTAGTCCCAAACAGTAAAATGTGTCTATGTGTGCCAGCTCTTAATTACCAGCTCATTAACACTCAGGTGTCAATTGCTGGTGGCAAAGGCAATACCCAAATGGCCTCGTTTCTGTCATGCACAGTGTAATTAAATTGACCTCAAGTACTGAAGCTTGCAAGTCGCCTGATACTATTTGGACGCTAATTTCAGGCACTATTCAAAGCAGAGTAATATGGTGAATAAACCAATGTAATGAGAGAAAAGCTCTATTGGGGTTTAAATTGTATTTTCATATGTAATTATAACCTTAAAGACAGTTGTGTAAATACTCACCATTCTAATCAATATCAGATATCGCAATGCATATCACATATTTGATGTTAACATTGTTGATCTAAAATTCCACTCGCTCTCAAGGATAAAGTTGTTACTAATCAAAAGTGAAAAATAAATTATTGTAATAGTCGCATTTGGGGAAAATGGGATTACATATCATGTTTTATGATCTCATCTATTGATTTGAAAGGAAGTATTTAAATTTTAAATTTAGATTATCAATTTCTAAATGTGACCCAATAGCAAACATATCAGTGCTTTCTATGTAGCCTTAACAACAACAAAAAATACACTAGCAAGAATCTCACAAACCCTCAGTAATCTAATGAATCTTCATGACACTCTCTGTCACATTTGTAAGCCTTTGCTCATTATGCTCAAATTTCATTTTCAAGCTTCCGGTTGAAGACAGAGAAGAGGTGAATTCATGCACTAACCTTCCCTCTTCCTAAAACTTCACTGAGATTAAAAAGAAAATTTTAAACGTACAAGAGCAAATAAAAGACAAATAAACAAGTGAGGGAAACAATAGTGACAACATTTTCTAAGTTTGGAAGTAGATCAATAAGTTATAATTGACTTAGTAGCTTTGAAAATATGTAATCTTTAGCTGGAAGTTTAGAGCATAAAGAAGATAACTGATTTATCCCATTGAAAATTCTGAAGGCTTAGGAATTGATAGAACAAATTAGTTCTGAAGTGGGAGTGAATATAAAAATAAAAAGGATAAAAAATGTCATTAAGAAGCAATTAGACTTCCAACTTACTCTCAACGACAGTACGTGTAGCTGATCGATTATCCCCTCTGGCTAGAAGACACGAGATTTGTCCTCAAGGAGGTTAAGAGAGAGATGCCTAGATTGGAAGACAGCAGGCATGTCTAATGTGAGATGATCATACCAAGAGATTTTGAATCGTGCATCTTTTCCCAGCTAGCTTTCAGAATACCATTGCCCAAGCTTATACCTCCTGGCAGAAACCCCAAAAATACTTCTCTTTGTATTAACTAGCCCAAGAAGAAAAATATATCTAACACACTGATATTGAGGATTTCTTAATCAAATGGTCCAGACAGATCATCCTACAGACAAAGATACTCCACAGGCCCTCCAAACAAGCAGAGTGTTTGCCTTTAGCATTTTTTGAATACTGTTGTTAAATATGAGCAGGCAGCCAAGTATCACAAGACATTTGCAAAAAAAATCTCTTCTATAATTCTTGGAAAGAGACACTATTCAGGGAAAATAAAATGTAATACAGACCATCATCAATATCTAGAGATGAATAAGAGAAAATACTGCATACATGAAAAACAGTTCAATATAGCTTAAAATAGGAATATTCAGAAAACAAAAAGAACTTGGGTTCAAAATAATAATAAAATAATTAAATAAAAAGCTCAATAGAAGCTTGGATGATAAACATGAGAAAATCTCCCAGAAAGTAGTTTTTTAAAATACAGAAAATAGGAAAGAAAAAGTGAAGAAAATTGGTAGGTTGGTGGAGGAATTTCAGCTTCCAAATAAGGAACCAAACAAGATGAAGAAAATAAGAGTAAGAAATGATGAAAGAAATAATCCAAAACTTTTTCCAAAAACTGAAAAGCTTGCATTTAAAGATTGAAAGAGTTACTAAGTACCTACAATATGATTTAAAATAGTTACACATCAAATGACAGGATGCTATGTAATTTCAGAACTTGATGACAAAGATCTTCTCATAAGTTTCCAAAGATGTTGGGCAAACTGCGCTCATGAAAAGTTTATTTATGAAAATGTTCTACTTCAGAAGACGATATAAAAAACCTTTCAAAAAATCTAAGCTTAACTTCTAACAAATTTGGCTTGAATCAAGCCTGATCAAAACCTAAAATTCTTCAGTTCTCAGAGATTTTGGTCCTCTCCATCCCCCTGACTTTAGGGTAGGAATCCTTCCCTCACCCACAGGGTGAACAGGAGTCAAGGAAAATAACTTTTGACAGAATGGTCCAACAATGACCAAGGACGCTCAGTCAGCCTGAATCAACTGCTCTTCAATAGCTCAGTGGTTTCATGATACAGGGAAGGCTGCCTCGGATTCAGCCGCTGATTGCTGGTGGAGTGGACCTGTGCTTTGGTCTATTGAGCACTGTGTTGTCTGTATCTGGTGTTGCCTTTTCTTCCCACCCTAAAATGTTCTTGTCCTCAGGAGAAGAGTTGTTAATTGACTAAACGTAGGCATGGTGTGCTTTCAGATTCAGTCTGTTTTTGGCGGTGGCGGGGGCAGTCTCTGGGACTCCTGCCTTTAAACAAAGAGGCAACACGGCACCTTAACCGGTCGGTTGGTGCTTGAGTTCCCCTTACCATGGATGAGCTAGAACTCTCTGGTCACTGTGTCTAACCTGGTATCCATCACTAGCTGCTTAGGGCAGCCATATGGACATTATTTGTGATTGTACACCCTCAGGAGGAACCCAGGGGTGGCGCACTGTGAATTTTGTGGAAATGGAGATCACCGCCCTAGGAATAATTAAGCAGGGCATCCAAATCATCTAACAATAACCATTCAGGCCAGGTAGCTAGCTACCTGTGCTACCGTTTCCCATGCTGCTGTCCTGTGTGTTCTCCCGACCCCACCAAGGGTATCAAGGTACTTATCTTCAGAAACCTATGGCCCAGGCAATGATAAAATAAAACAATAATAATGAGAAGTAGAAGGAGCATTGGGTACCAACCCCTCTTGAAGCAACGGAGGTGGTGACACAACTGCTCTTCCAATAAAAAGCCCCTGATCCACGTGCCTGGGCTTTTGTTAGAGCTGCTGACTACTAGGTCCAAAGGCTAATCTGATTGCATGGCTTGATTGCCCAGCCAGCACTGTCAACATAAAAACCTTCCTGGAGGTGGACCCTGACCCTGGGAACACTGCCTGATAC
This sequence comes from Camelus bactrianus, assembly GCF_048773025.1. Classification (NCBI taxonomy): domain Eukaryota; kingdom Metazoa; phylum Chordata; class Mammalia; order Artiodactyla; family Camelidae; genus Camelus; species Camelus bactrianus. The sequence continues at coordinate 42,074,166 of NC_133540.1, forward strand.
TCCCGGGAGGAGAAGATAGCTGAGATAGCTCAGCTCCCAAACTCTTTCCCCTCAGCAGCCCAGAAGGTCTGCCCCAAGAGTATCAGATGGAGACAGAAACTGAAAGCCACATCTATTTTACATGACTATAAATCCAAAATATTCTGAGAAAATTATACAAAGAGAAAGAGGAAAGAAAGGAAGAAAGAAAAGGAAGGAAGGAAGGAAGGAAGGAAGGAAGGAAGGAAGGAAGGAAGGAAGGAAGAAAGAAAGAAAGAAAGAAAGAAAGAAAGAAAGAAAGAAAGAAAGAAAGAAAGAAAGAAAGAAAGAAAGAAAGAAAGAAAGAAAGAAAGAAAGAAAGAAAGAAAGAGGAAGGGAGGGAGGGAGGAAGGAAGGAAGAAAGAAAGACAGGCAGGCAAGCCCATAGGGGTATAACAGAGGCTGATTTTGAACAATGACCTCTGGGTTTGGGGCCCAGAACCCTTCTAATGTGCCACTCTGTTGACTGTTTCTCTGTTGCAACAAAGATCCTAATTCTCAGGATAATAAGGAAAAACATCCATGACACCCCTATGGCAAAGCAAAGGGACTCCTGAAATTCTATAATGTAGCCATTGCCTTGGGGGAGGTTATAATACTGATGATACTGGTTTAAAGCTTTCTGAGTGAAAATCTCATACATAGAGCAGGATACAAAGAATCTCCACCACTATCACCACCATCAAATGAATCCAGTGGCAAAAGGAAGAAAAAAAGAAAGGAAGGAAGTAGGAAGGAAGGACTGAATCTTGGTTATAAAGAGAGAAAACAAAAAAGTTAAAACAAATGTGTAGAATTTGGCCTTAGAAATCCAAAACTTACTAAAAGAATATAACAAAAAGGTAAGAACACCGCTAACTGGCTTTTGCGCCTCTGTAACATAAGTTCTGAATTAATTAATGTCTGTTCAAATGTACCAAATGGCAAACTCTTATGGATTTAATCAATACTGGGACTTAAGTGACAGTTATACATTGGATCCCACTAAATTTAAATATAATACCACTTACAATGTTAGAGGAATCACTGAATACAAAATAAAGGACAAATCAGTAAGCACCACTTTAATCACCAAACTATTAACGTTCCTAAATTTCCCATGGTCATAGCACCCGTTTCCCTAATTTTAGCACACTTCTAGAGTGGGCATGGATGGTTGGACATAACAAGAAATATATTGTAATTAAAGTAATACTTTGGCACTGAATTGTCCTGGAAAAAATGGGAGCCAATGGACCCCATTTCCCCAGTTAAAATAATTAATACGACCAAATGTAAATTAAAACAAAGCATCCAAGTATTGAAACATAAAAGACCTACTGAGTGAAGGAGTGGTTATCCCCTCTGCTTCTCCAGTTAACAGTACGATTTGTTCTGTTCTTAATCCTGGAAAGAATGAATGGCATCTCATGGTGGATTACCACAACCTTAATGCTATGGTCCAATCCAATAAGACCACCATAACCAACACCCAATATTGTTTTAAATTACCAATTCAACCCAATCAATAACCAATACATATTTTGCTATTATAGATTTGTCTACTATGTTCTGTTCAATGCCTATTTCAACAACTTCTGAGCCACAGTTTGCCCTCATCTCCAAAATAACACAATCCACCTCTCTCAGGCTACCCAGAGCACCTCAGTAGCCTGGCTGCCACACACAATCTTTGCTGCTAAGACAGTAACTGCATGCCCCCTTCTCCAGGAGCCCAGGTATGATATTACGTTGATGGCATCTTCTGAGGAGGTTTGTCAGACATATACATTCAGGAATATAAATTCTCAAAAAGGAGCTCACAAAAAAGGGGATGGGCCGTTGCCCTCCACATAGTACAGGACCCTGTCACTTCTGTTAAATTCCTGAAAATTCTCTGGTAAACTGAGGGCTGCTCCATCTAGACACTGGCAAGAAGCAGCAACTGACTCTTCTCAGCACCTACAGTGTTTATAAAATCCAGTATCTTTTAGGTCTTTGGAGGTTCTGGAGGCAATGCATTACTTATTTACAAAGCTCATGTATGCAGTCACTTGCAAATCATCCCACCTTTAGTGGGGAACGCTCAAACCAAAGGCTCCAGAATCTGTCCAAATTGAGATCAGCAGGCACTCTCATTAGTGTCTGAGTTTCCTTCACTGTAGAGACTTTAGCAACCTCTTCTCAAGGCATGTGGCGTCTCTGGACCACCTAGGATTGCCATAAAAACTGCCCTCCTTGGCCTGCACCAGATACCATTAGAGTGGTGACGGCTGGCCACATGCTCAGCAATTCTGAAAGCAGTCTCTCACAGACCCTGGACATCTGTTCCCCAACACCAAGCTGGCCATTATGCCTCAGGTCATGGGAGCAGCACTCCACCAGCCCTGCAATGTGACTGGGGCCTCCTTTCTCCAGGCTGGAGCCAACCTGGACCCTCTGACCACATCCCACCTGCAGGAGGGGCTAGCCTCACTTCTCCTCTGTCCTTTGCCAGATGCCACAGTGCTAGAGGAGGTCAAACCAGTCCCAGAGAGTCCCTTGGGAGCAATTGAGTGACCATTAATAGGTGTTTATACACTTTGTGGACCATATTGCCACCATTATATAGGATGGAGATCAGTGGAATGTTGCTGCTTTCCATTCCTAATCCAAGGTGTCCCTGATAAGTGACAGGAACTAAGGGTCAGCACAGCTGGCCACACACCAGACAATCATCTTAGCATCAGAGACCTTGGCCAGTAAATGGCCCCATCTGTATATTTTTTATAAATTCTTATGTGTTGTGTAAAAAATGACTGCTTTGAGGTAAAGGAGTCTGACAATCTCTTGCCTCACAGAGATCTAAACTATAAATAAAGGCAATAGTTGTTATTACCTGTACTAATCCCCTAATCCAAGGCCTCACCTGAACACGCCTTATCCCTTCGGAATTCCGGAGATCATTAATAGTCACCAAGGCATTCATTTCACTTTTCAAAGCAGACAATATTGTGCTCTTGAAGAAGTCGTTCAATGCAATTTCCATGTCCCTTCAAAGCCCCAGACATTCAGTTTAATTGAGGCACAATGGCCCCCTCAAAGAGCTCCGAAGAGAGCAAATGGACGCCTGCTATTGCCACAGGCACAGATTAATCTGAAGCCACATCCCCTGAGGACAAGCGCTCCCTATACTAAAGCCACACAGATTCCTCAATTTCCTTTATCGTCCACAAAAGGACTGCCCCTAAAGTTCACGTTTTTGAAAACCACCTTGCTACGTGGCCCTCCTCCTCTTCAAGTGCCTGCTTCACGTCCTAAAGAGGCACTTCTTCCTACTCCCTAGAAATGTCAGTTCATCGCCAAGGTAAAAATTGATGTCAAGTCATCAAAGAGTTAATTATGGTCCAAGAATGAAAATTAAGGCCCAGTGTTGTGCACTGCCTTGACATCTGGAATAACCAGGAGTGCCTTAAATAACCAAACCTCACCTTCCTCATTTTCCTCCTGGAGATAAGATCCCTTAGCCAAACCATTCTCCTCATCAGTGAGTTTCATTTCCTGGCCAGCCCCATTGAATTCAAGCGAGCCAGTCCCATCCTCCAGCCGGAACCAAGGAGAACACCTCCCTCCCGAAACCTGCTTCTTCTAGCCCCTGGTTTCCCCTCTGTCCCTGAGTGTAACCCCACACTGTGGCCCTGTGTTTTGTGTGGTGTCCTTCTCCCCCAAAGCTGGGAGAATATGTGACCAATAGTTGTTGTCAGTTTCACCCGTCTGTCCAGGGTCAGATGTTGTGTGTTCCCCATCCCAAAACCCTAGCGTGGCACTCTCTCCCTCATCAACAGAGTGGATAGCTGACGGTTAAAACTACCCTTTTCCTGCCTTATTTTTCTTTCAGCATTGGGATAAATTAGTTGAAGTTGAGCTACGTTGGGTGAACTTAATAGGTGGGATGATAATGACTTTGTAAAATCAGGTTATTCAGCCCTATTCTTGGTGAAGCAGCAGTTTGTTAAATCTGATTTCCCTGGGAGATGTACTCATATTTGTTTGACTCTAGTTTTGCTTATTCGCTGCCAACATAACATGTTGTTAAGGGGAATAAAAATGCATATATTAAAACAACATTCTAAATATAAACCATAAAAGGACAGTCAGAATAGTCTTTAGTTTCTTAGTCCAAATTTTATGGTGCTTTATACGTGAGAATCATCCTTACAAATGAGCATGTGGCAGGGAGAGCATTGAAATTTTAAAATATAAAATGAAGTTCTAGATGCTATGACTTATTTGTGTGTTTTTAAGTAGAGTTATTCCCAGGATTTCAAGTTAAAGTAAGACACAGAGACCAGAAACGTATCCTGGCACAGACTGAGAACTCAGAGTCCAGAGAAAGGGTCGGGGTAAGTAGAGTTAGGTTTATGGTTAGGTTCTTCCGTAAGTTGGTCTATATTTGTCTCCTTTATTTCATGGGTAGGATAAGGACCAGAATATTCTCAAGGCTCAGTTCTGCACTAAAATTCTATTCTTTTTCAGGGTCCACTTTAAAAAAAACCCCAGAAAATCAGATTAATTGCTACAAAAGTTCAGATACTAGTTGATGAATACAAGCCAACCAACATGAAGGTGTTAAGACTTTTTCAAAAATAGTTCCTTAAAACATTCTTCGAAATCAGATGCAAAGGGAAGATAAATAAACAAATTTTTATAATTATTATGTCTTGTATTTATTTTTATTCACATTTCTTCCTTTTCATTATATAATGTCATGGTTGTATCACAAAAAGAACCAGAGAGTTTGATTTAATCTGTATCCTTTTTAAATTGGTCAAGCCCATTTTTGGCACTGTAATACACTAGCCAAAGTTACGGGGACGGAGGGTGAGAAACCCTAAAAAATATTTATAATTTACATATTACACGTTTCTAGAATGATTTCCAAATAAGCACAATTAATGAAAAAAATGTACTTAAGAGATATCATTTAAATAGTGGTAATAATCATCAGTGATCACACAGAGAATAAAGTGCAATGCAGTAGAGAGACTATCATTTCATAGAAAGATAAAAACTTAAAGTTCTCTGGGAATGTGAATATATAATGCAGATCAGGTCCCACTTGGATAACAAGCTCCGTAAAACTTGAGTGATAAGGAGAAAGTTAGCAGGCTCTTCTACAAATAAGATTTCCTTCCTCATAAGCCTTTTTCTTTCTTTCATGTTGTCTTGTTTAAAGACAGGAGGATCCACTTAGGCAAGAGCCTCTTCTATTAAGAGGGTTGAAAGAAATGTTACATCTTAAACTGAAATACTGGGTTAATACCTACACTTTTAAAATACCTAATACCTGCTCATCCCACGTAACTGATTTTCAGTTGAAAATTTGCCTCCCACCCCAGCAGGAATACCCTTAACTGATAACCACAGTGCTGCCTCCTTGTCTTAGAGATTTGTGAAATATTATGTCAGTGTCACATGATTCCACGTGATCTGTTCATGGTATCGCCACTTGTTTCCTTTCTGGTTTCTATAATTACAAGTGCATGATCACAGGTCACTGAGACACCTCTGAACTGAGTAACATTTGCAAACACTGGTATGGGAATCCATACATGTTTTCAAAGAAACGGTGAAAACAAAGCGAGCATCTACCAAGGCATCCCAATGAAAACGTTTGGTACTACTGTATTTGTAAATAAAATGTGTATCTTTCTTCTCTTTCTGACTTCTTCCTGGGGCATACTGTACCACTTTATTAAATTATTTGCCGTATTTTAACTAGAATTATTCAACAATCATTTATTTTTATTACTTTTCTTTTTGTTTTAACTTACATATGTATAGGACTACGTGGACTTCAGAAATCAAAACTGCTTCTCAGTCTCTTAAAACTTACTGGAGAATGAAGATGATTGTATTCTTTTTATTTTTCTCTTTCTCATTTCTCACTTTCTCTCTCTAATTTAACTTTACTTGGCATATTTTATTGTAACCATTGTGCTGTCTATTTGTGGTCTATGTAGCCCAGTAATAAATAAGGGTGGTTTTCACACAATGTCAAAAAAAACTGATCATTGAATGCCCGAGTGTGTGGAAAAGCCCAAGCCAGCTTGTTGATGATCAAATATTATTATCTTCTAAACATGCATTTTGATATTCCAAACATTAATTAATAGAAGGCCACAGAATTTGTTTACCTATAATACAATTCTATCTCTTCATGTATATAAGTTTCTCTTGTGTTGATTGATAACTCCAGCCATCTCACACACACACACACATACACACACACGGATACCATTTTTTGAGAGAAATAATTGCCAGAAAACAGAAAGCGGTCGTACACTCCATTATTAATTAGGAAACACAACTGAGCATGACAGAAATCTCATACTTTTAGAATAAAATTCAGAATTTCATGTTTATGCAACTCACCATGTTGACAATTGTTTTCTTCCCTTTGTCATAATTAAAGAAGAGTCACTTGCACTGGCAAGGGGAGGGAGGGAATGGGGATTGTGTTCCAGATTAGGTGATGGCAATGCTAATGAAATGTCCCTTCCTCCTAGGTTGACTGGTTGAGGAGTTGCCCATTGATTATGAGCTGTTCTCAAAAGTACATAACTTAAGAGAAATAAGATAAAAAATATCTTCATCTACACAATTTTCTCAATAGACATTTTTACATGGATTAATAAATTTTCTTTAAATGATAAATGTTCCCTTAGACACGTTAATTTAGTCAAAGATTAATATGAACTTCCTTATTTCAGCTGATAAATTTAAATCCTATTTTTCATGACAAAGACATAAAACTTTCAACAGATTAAAAAGAAAGAGAAAAAATCTTAAACTTTTTGCACAGCCAAAGGGCAACTCTAGAGAACAGAGTCTTCCAAGCTAAGAAATGGCAACTTTAAGAAGTCTACTATTAGAACCACTAAAATGAAAAGAAATCCGATTTCTATCAAGCAGATAGTGAATACTGCCCACATTAATTTTTATAATATAATAAGTCATATGCAAAAAGTATGATTCTGTCAAATATGTGTAATTCCAACCAACATTTATTTGCATGGTAATTGAAAGATATTCAAAAAGCACATCAGGGTCAGGCCAAAAAATCAGGTAAATATGTCCTAGTGCAATCATACATATATATTTTTCATTAGTAGGGATAGAGGGTGACTTGAGATTTTCAGGAAGGAATTGAAGGAGATGACTGGACTTCAGCAACTGAGATTTGACTTCCTGGACTCCACACCACCAATAAATAGGCAAAGATGGACTGAGCTGATGACTAGATACCAAAATCAAGTCTACTTTCATCTTGAGGTTTTGAAATGAACACTACTTAAATACAACTCCAAAGCCGTCTGGAATTTTAAGAAAGGAGTTATTTCCATTCTCAGATTGTATTCCATATGTTAGGTAACCAAGAATAAGGTAATGGAAAATAATATTAATAATATAATATACCACTTAGAGTGTGTTAGCATTGTGCTATGCATTTCACATACATCAGTTCACCTATTCTCACAAGAATTCTACAACTAAGAGTACTGCTCCATATTTTACAAAGGTGAAGACTGAGATTCAGATGTGAAGTAACTTTTCAAAAAGATCTTCCCAGTCCTTCGACAGCATTAAATAAGTTTAAATTTGAAATAGAGATCGTATGGTGCAGTGCTTTTCGAACATTTAGGGCAATGATTCACAGTAAGAAATACATTTCACACTGTGACCTATTTCACACATGTACCTGAAAAAATGTTTCACAAAGAACTATTGGCTTTTACCATAAATGATGTATTTTGAGACTTCTCTATTCTACTTTTTTCCTATTCTATTGACTTATTTTTTATTTTAAGCTATTGTTTTAATATAGTGGATTGCTCTCATGACCCACTGTTGGGTTTCAACCACAAATTTTGATCACTTAATTATTTGATCATTTTATTATTTAATATACTCCTATAATTTCTTTGGTTCCCAAAGCAAACTAGAATTTTCTTGAAAGCAGATGCTCCAACGTTCCATGTCCTAAGATTGTCAAATCTTAATGTATGTTTGTAATCTAATAAAATTTAATTTTACCTCTGAAAATTCATAATCTTGTTTAAATAGAAGAGTTCATATGATTCTCAGAAAAGATACTAGTAAAAGGACTATCATTCCTGTATATTTTATTCACTTGTTTTCCAGCATAGGGTTGGCTTTATTAAATGTTCGAAGACCTAATCTTCTCCCTATTGCTTCATAAAATGAAACTCTGTCCAGATATGTGTAGTTTGAACTCAAGAAAATAAATTATACAAACCACACATGAGATTAAGAAGCATACATTTCTTCTATTACTTTTAGCTATTTCAGAAAGTAAATTTCTGTAAGACTCCTTCAGATTATTTTTACATTATAGAAAAGTCGATCCTTAATTCATATCTTCTTGGAAAATGATACCCATGTGATTTTTTTTAAAGTTTCCATCAACCTTAAAAATGAAAATTTGTTTTTAAAATTTTAAATAAAATTTTTTTTTTTTTACTGCTTGAAGGCACTCAAATGCTATATACAATCTCTGTATTTATCCTTGTAGACCCTTGCTATTACTATGACTTAAAAATTAAAAAGAAAATATAACATCAGGTGGAAAAAATATATATTTAAAATATTCATTGCGGGTATCATGAGAATCATATGGAACTAAATGCCTGCTTTCAAAACTATAAATACAGTGAAATCCTTTCAACCTAGCATATGTTGCTTCAAATGAGACTCAGTTTTGAACAGATGTCCCCTTAGACCTGTTATATTAAGACTAAAATTACTAAATCGGCATTAGTTGTTTTTAAACTTAGGGCCATATTTTGCCACTGATTTTTATTCAAAGCTCCCACAGGCATCAGTGGAAGATCCATGCATGGAAAAATGGCATAATATGTATCCTAGTTTATTGAGTTCATATGTATACAGCAGTATAAAATAATATATTACATTTACACTCATTTTACTTATGTAGTATTATAGCATTCACAGTAACAAACACTATAGTTAAGATTTAAACTCATCTTTTGTTATAATACCCTGTTTTCACTCACAGATAACTGTCTCAAAAAAATGTGTTTAGAGCTGAATCCCCTGCTTACGTTCAGCTCAAGGATGTATGGATGTATTGGAAGTCTGAGTTCTATCATTCAGAAATTTTTGAGTCTCATGTGAAAATTTCATTTTTTTTGCATCCTTAATGCAACATTTTCTTGCAACTCAAAAACATCTGGAGTGTAAAACTTCAAACTCAACATGTGACCAGTTTTCAAGAAATAAAAGCCATTTTTCTAATTTTACAAATACTTAAAAAATAGCAGTGGTTAGAAATACATGCATGCACACTAAAGGTATTAGAATTTTAATCATATTATTGCCTGCAATACTCTGGCGGCACCCATCTACCGGCATTCTTATAGAACGCTATAATCTAAAACCTATACCAAGTTTCAGAAGGAAAAAAAAAATACTCTACTGAACAGTAGTTTCACAAATTACTGTGTAAGGATTTTGTTTGACCTAGCAGAGGGCTATTCCTTGAAACACTAACAATATATAAAATAATTTTACTACTCCATGGCATAAAAAATATGGATTTTGTCATTTTCTGTTTTTCCTTGTTAAAAAGGAACATAAAAAGGATGTTAAGTGCAAAGCCTTTACCACTACAAAATTAGAATTGAAAAAGATAAAGAACCCAAGAAACTGCAATATGAAAAATAGAAGATTTTCAGAAAAAATCTCAAGTCTACCAGTGTTTTCAGTATTTTTGAATTCCTTGGGTATTAAACTCACATGTAGAAATATGAAGGGGAGAAAAAAATACACGCAGTGACAAATAATAGTGCTATTATCAGTCAGTAACATGAATAATTTTCTTTATCCTGCTTAACATTTGCAACATTTTGACTGAATAATTATATTAAAGATGAACTTTACTCCAGTAAATAACATTTGGAAGGTAAAATGGTACCATTAATGCACAGTTATTAAAGTTGATGTCAAGAACTGTGAGGATTTCCTTTCCTCCTTTTCCGGAAGATACAGGAGGGTTTCTACAATTCAAAAGATCTGACAGCAAATTATAACACTATTAGGAAATGAAACAGGAGAAAAAAGTAATTAAAATATTTAAATCCTCTACTGTAGCACTTAACTTGCAATGTTTGATAAAGGCATTGCATTCAATATCTTCATAAAATAAAATGTACATATTTCCTTAGAGTTTCTTGAGAAAGATGATACACTTATCATGATACAGACATCATTATATCTGCAAAGTAGTTCTGATGTGGTATTTAAGTATTTGATTTCAAATGATTTCACAAAATTTTGTTCATAAGTTAAAAATTAGAATTTTACATATGGATGAAATATTTCTAAAAATTGTCATTTGACATACCTTTGAAACATCAAGACACTGTTTCCACAGGAAAACATTTTGACTTTTTACTACTCTAAAACTAACCATGTTAACAAGGAGTAAATGTCATGATTATTCTTTTCTGAAAAAATTAACTGATGAAATACTGCCTAATAATTTGGATATTATTTTTCTTTGATATGCATAAAATTGTGGAAGGTTGACTATTAAGATGAGTAGACTAAGTTGAACTTCATTATTGTTTGGTTGCATCTTTCCATCTTACAGTCCCCTGCATTGGTAGGTAACATTTTAGCCAATTTAATAAAATCATATTCTTACTCTTTTGTAACTTCTGATTTATTAGCAATAAAATAGATAGTTGATTAATAACCTAATTATTGAGTATTTTATATTTAAATAATTCTTTGTCCCACAGATTCTATTTGTCCTAAAATCATTAGTATTTTAGATTTAAATAATTCTATTTGTTGTTTTCAGTTTTTGTAGATTGATGATAATATTTAAGAACTAAAATGTAAATTAATATAACTGGTTACTACAATATACTAAAAAAGAATACATAAATATATGGTATGAGACGCTTGTTCAAGGGAAATTACAATCATATAAAGGACTAATTTACTAAGTAAATTTCTTTAAGTCAAATTAATTAATATAGCTATTACATATGAAGTGAGTATAACCTTATTTTCAATGCATGTAAGAAGGCAGGTGGATGTGTTTTCCCCCCATAATTGTAAAATGATGAGTGAAAGGTTTTAATTAAAGCAGAGTGACTCAACAAGAAAATAAGCTTCTTGTTTGAAAAGTAATTGCAACAAATAGACTTTTTTCCCAGTTAAATTATATAAAAACATCTCGTTACTAAATTAGTCCATCATTCAAAATACGAATGTAGTAATGCCAAAAGTTTGAGAAAATTTTACTGCTGCACCTAGTGAAGGTATGTGCTTTCTGTGTCATTCATGACGGATTAGCATCATTTATTTTTAAAGGGTCCCCAAAAGACTGGAACATTACACACATGCTGATACATAAATTGATTGGGATAATGACATATTAATACCTACTTTGATAAGTCAGATAAGTGATACCAAGATATCACTCAAATATACACATCGAGGTCCTAGGAATATATATATGCATTTTAATGTTAAATCTAGGAACATATTCCCACTTAAATGGCATAAAATTAGGTGGAAAACATTCGCTATGTGTTAAGTTTTAGTCTGTTCTTTAATAACATAGCACAGCTCAAACTATCATTGAACATAAGTTAAAAATTAAGGGAAATATTTCAAAATCAGCCTGTAATTTGAGTTGGGCAAACATTTAGATATAACGTTGAAGGGGTTTTTAGAGGAGAGCTGTGACAAATCTGGGTTTTGCTTAGAAGATTATCTCACAATCTGATTTTTCCCTGTCTAAATTGTATTTCAACAAGCGGTAAATAACAGTCTGCAAAAAGGAAAATATGTAAAAGGAAGGAAAATGCATCTTACTGAATTTAATAATTAACCTTGTTGACATAAAGGAAAAAGGCAAGCTTCACTTTTCAAGCCTGACTCATGAAGAATTTTCTCCTTAATAAGATACTGACTACATTTAAGCTATAAAATTTCCACACATAATACTGAAGCAGTAATGTACCATGTTTCTATCTCCAAATTTATTTAATTTGTTTTAAATTTAGAGATCCTTTATATCTTATAGTTATTCTTTACCAGTTCAAATATTTATGTCTCTATATATTCATATAGAGTTATAGATTTTTATATGCATGAGTTATTAGAAGTCACAAAACTATGTAAAACTACGTAAAATAAAATTCTGTGTGAGTGACATGTTTGAGGACTTCTTAAAATAGTAATTTTCAGTTACATATTTTACACCACAAAATGTACAGACACCCAGTGTTTCTTTTTTTCCTAGCAACAAATACAGGTGAGTTTATAGATTCCTTATAAAAGCTTTAAATGACTCTAAATTCAAAGCCATAGAAATAGAATCGAAACAACGTAGATTGTTAGATATTTTGATAGTACATATTCAGTGCTCCTGTGATAACGTCGACAGCTATATCTTTGGCATTGAAAATTCAGTATGAGTTCTTGACAAAATTTTGTAGCTTAGAGCTTCATTTTCTTTTAAACAAGGAAAAACAGGGTTGAATGAGATATGAAAACTGGGAGGAAACTGTTAATGATTGTTTTTTTCTTATTAAGTTTATCTTTGGGACCCTGAATTACCTTTCACTTTATTGTATGATGTGGACTGTATGAATCCATTTAAAAACCAACTGAGTTGTACCACATTTTAGGAAAATTATATAATATAATATATATATATATTTTATATTTATTTAGAAGCTTTGAAATAGTACAGTAAACACTTTGCAACACGGTGTATAAACTACAGAATGTCTTTGATATTTTGTGGGTCTTCGGAATACAACATTTTTTATAGCCCACAGGTGAAAAGAACATAATCACAATCTCTCTTGTAAAGGTGGAATAGTTTGGGGAACACTTGATCACACAAAAATAATATAAAACAGTCAAGTTTAAAACAGTGATATTGCATTTGTAATGCACAAATTTCCTTTATCTTTATGACTGGCTTCTTGTGGTGAATATAAACATCTAAAGGGCTCAGTGACATTTGGAGAGAGAAAGATATATAGTCCTGTAAACAGGCACACACTGATCGGAGAGGCAAAATCAGTTGCCTAAAGTTTCCACAGTTCTGCACGTTTCAACTCATTTCTCAGGCCTGCTGAGAGCAATTAGGTCCTATAATTGGCCACGATGACTCCGTTGGCAATCTGATACTCAGTTACACACAACTAACTGGATGGCCAAGATAATGAAGTTGAAAAGTTGATGCTTTTGTTGGTCGACTTTGTGCAAATCATGCTGCTTCAGGTAAGTCCTGTAGAATTGACTAGCATATCCTTTTCCGTGCTGTGAAAAAGAAAAAAAAAAATACTCTAAGAAAAAGAGCCTGACTTTTGCTGTTTAGAAGGACACATTTTTGCAAAAGAAGCAAATACAGTGTGAACAAGCTGTCCGTCCGTACCAGACCCAAGTAGTGGCGAAATATTTCGTGTCACCTTGGTTTCTAATAGTCAGAGTCATTCTGTTGTTTGGCTTTCTCAAAATGACAATTTTGACATTTATGCAAATTGGTTTTGCGTGGGAAATGTGCACTTTATACATCGAACACCAATTATGTGAAGATCAACTTTTTAAAATCAATCCCTACTTCACTACTTATGTACAATCAGAGTAGAAGAAAAATCTGTGGCCCTTACGTTTCTGGAATAAGTCTTCAGAATATCTATGAATTACTGGTTATATATTTAATTTAATAAGTTCTAAATTAATTATGTTTAATCTATATATAATAGAGAAAACTGTTCCAGAAAGTGTTAATGCAGTTAAAAAAATTAAAGAATGGTTAACATTTTATGGGTTTATTTTATCTATTTTTTAGAATTATATAAAAACTGGATTTTTTATGGCCTATAATTTTTTAAAAAAATAGATTTATCCCCAAAAGGAACTTGTTTTTTTCCTAAAGAGGAAACAGGTGAAGGGTAGTAAAAGGTATTATTGAATTTGGTCCAGTCTTTTAAAACTTATTGAATCATGAAGCAGAATGTCCAAATTCAATCATTTGGAATTTATGGTTTTAAATATTTTATGTATTTATAGTGGTAAAGGATATCTCTTCCCACCTATTCATAATCTTTGTAATTTCTGTAATATCTGACCATGTGCACATGAAGGAAGCTGCATCTTCTAGTTCAGTATTAGGCACAAAAGAGATGTATAATACAAATGTGCTAAAAATCAAGATAGTTCAGTTGTGATCTTTTAAAAATCACATATATGTATATTTCATTAAAAATAAGAACTACCCTAAATAGCATAACTTAATTGTTTCCATCCAGTGAATAGTGGCTTTTTTATTTTAGCTTAAGAACATACTGATCATTTCAATCCCTCTCCTACGGTACTTCCACTTATTTCAAGTAGATTTTCTAGGTATATATTTTTCTTAATTTTATCTCTAATTATCTCAGTTTCTGACCAGACCATTAAGCATTCCTTCATCAGTTCACCTTTTAGCAGAAACACAACAATTAAAATTGTAAAAGTCAGGTACCTCCACTGACAGAAATTTAAGTGAAAACGAATATATACATGGTCTGTGTAGTGACCAGTATTGAAAATAATCAAAACATAATTTGCTTTATAATATCAAGAATTATAAAATTAGTTTGCTACAAGGGACTACACGGTAGCTATTATAACTTACCTGGTCATAATGCTACAGAGAATATTCTGCAAGCAAATAGAAACGTCACTCTTTTAAAAGAATCAAATCCTATTTTCCTTTGCCCTTGAATTCAAACTCTCTGCTCCATGAAAATCTTGATAAATAATTTATATTTTCCTTATAGCAATTAAGATTTAAAATTCTTCAGTAAATCAAAATATTTAGCCATCATAGAAATTCAGGTTTATAAAATGAAATGGAACAATAATTATGATCACCAAATAATATACTGTCTAAACTGAACAATTATGTGACTGAGAGGGAGCACTATTAACAATGATGCGAGACATAATCTTGTACTTTTCTGGACAACCCAGAAAATATCATCACCCTATACGTAATATTACTTCTCAAAATAAGTTGGAGATATTACTTACAGGTTGAAGTTTTTTCTTAAACAATATAAATCAGAAAATATTGATTTAACAATCAAAAAAAAAAAAAGAAAAGAAAATACTGATTTATAGGAAACATCATTCTAGTAGTTCAGAAACAAAAGAGATTCAGGTGTTACCCATACTCAACCTATAAACTAATTCACTGAGTGAAAAATTAATATACTGAAAAGCTGCATCTTAGTATAAATGCAGAAATAAGTCAACCTAACACATGTTTAAATCAGTAAAAAGCTATTAGCATAGATAGTATGTTCATTTGATTTAATCAAAATACGAAAAGAAGTTGTGTTATTAAAATGGTTCACAGTTACAGGGACACAGAAGCTTAGTCTACAGTATACTCAACATCTGAAATATAAACATAAGCTTAAAATATATTTTATTACTGCTTAGGGTGACATGTGCACTGATTTTATTTAAAGTGCATCCATTCCCATAGTTGTCTGAATAATATACGTGCCCTGCATTAAACTGACCACTCCCCGCCTAACTTTTAATTCAGGAAATGCAAATCTGAATAGGACAAGTATAAGGGCCGAGGCTGAAAGTCACAACAAATTAGAATGGAGGGGGAAGATTTACTTTATTTGAAAAGCTACAATTTCCCAATGTTAAGGATTGCTAGACAAACCAGAGAAAATAAAATGTTATATTATTACTAAAATTACAGCCACAGACATTTTGTTTCAAGGCTTTTGAGAGGTGAGTTTAAATACTGAATAATCATTATTCTTTGGGGGCTGTGAGGGTTAATGTTGGAGAAGCAGCACACAAATATAAAAGGAAATCAATGTTCTAACATTTTAGAGCCTGTACCAAGGACAATTATTCCACAGTGTGAACTATGCATTTGTTGAAGCATTTCAGGCTAGAGTGTGGGTCAAATACATTGAATCTCTAGGCTTTCTGATAGCGTATACATGTTTTGGCGTTGTCAAAGCAGAGTTGGAGAATTTCTGCTTTTCCTTTCCATTTCACAAATGCATTTTTCCCTAGCTATTCATCAGCAGGTGTAGGGAATTGGTCGCTTGATATGAATGAAATATTCTATTTTCAGTCAAATGAAAAGGAAAAGGAAAAGGAGGATTAGTATCCCTTTATACCTCTATTTATTCAGTCACTGCATTTATTCTTCATGGTAAGTCAGAAATGTTACATTTAAGACGTTTATCTTACTGTCTGAACTACAGATGAAAAATTACTCTTAATGGAGAAGAGATTCAAATACCTACCTTTTTATAATTTAGCATATATATGTATATGTATATATTTAACATTTATGTATGTATATTTTCAGCATACACATACAATTTTAATAAAAGTTCCAAGATTCACATTTTTCCTTATATTGTAGAATCCTGTTGTTGCCTTTGGCAATTTGTAAAGTATAATATTAAACTGTGGAACATTTAAAAATTTTGATGAATGACTTAAGAATGACTGTAAACATGTATGTCTCAAAAATAATTGAAAAACAGCATTACTGATATTCCATTTATTTCACATATTATAGCTTAATAATAGTCCGGTGAAAAATAATTTTGTATAATACATGAAAATGACAATTGGATTATTGGAAAATTCACATTCCTCTATTTACAGAGCAGGAAGCATAATACCTTTTATCCTTTATGACTGTGTAAACCACAGGAGCTCAAATAATAAATAAAGCTGGTGAAGTGATCTATTTACTTCTGCAGCTAAAAGAAAGAACAGCCTTCAGATAACCCAGATGATTGAAACTCCACTACAGTGAAAAACTTCTAGAGGCTGAGATCAGTAATGGATTCCGAGCTCATTCAAATGTTTAACGAGCCTCCCGGTCAGGACACTGTGTGTGTCAAGTGAATCTAGCGTAGGAGAGTTTCAGCCCGTTCCCCTTGTGGAAGTCAGAAGCACCTGCTCTCTGTTCCCCGTGTGAAAGCATATCGTAAACTGAAAGATCATTTAAAAGCAAGCCCCCATTAGAGCTCAGTCCAGCTGAATAATCATTCTTTTAACTTTCCTCTGTCTTATTCTTGAACCATTTTGAAGAGAATCTTCAAAAATGTCTCTAAAGGACTTTTTTTTCTGTTTAACCCTAAAGTTCAGAAATGAGCATGTGTTAACTATTAAAAGTGGGTCACTGCTTTATCTTTTATCTTCTACTTGAACACCTTTATATGTGCTTTTATTTTTTAAAATATAGTTGTATATTGCTCATATTATAAATGTTTACCTCCTCACAAAAATTACAAAAATTGTTTAAATATATATATGGTAAAAAAAAAAACACTGATTACATTCTGTGGTTTATTATGAATTATAAAGACTGAAGGCTTTCTGTTAGTATGATATAGATTGTTTTTCTGTCCAATAGTAGTTGCTCAGTACAGCATAAACTTGAGTTCTTATATTTATTTTATAATGTTCACACCATCCTCTTGTTAAATTTCCTTTTTTCCTGTCATCAAGCAGTATGCCTCTTTATTCTAGCTTGACAGAATTAAGGGATTATAGAATATATCTAGAAAACAAGAGTTTATTTGGAGGAGGTGCTTCTCATATGTAAATTTGATTAGTCTTTTAGAGAGCAAACTTTGTGAAATAAATGACTCATATAACCCTTCAGACTGTTCACATAAGAAATATGTAGTAAAGCCATGTGTGTATTTTCAGTTTAGTCCATATATGTATGCAATGCTCACAACATAATTTGCAATTAATAAATGTCTATTAAATTAAAAGATAAATCTATGGGTATTTTAAGAGATAAGAAATTGGTAAGTGTAGTTTCGTAGACTAAAACATATACATCAATTAATGAGTAAAATGGGTCCTTTCTAAGACAGGAGACAAACATATTGAGCATAATATTCTCTTAATACACCTTCTAGCTATAGCAACTCTGGCACCCTTAAATAGTCACCATCTTGCCTAAGAATCTCGTTACCAATACTGCTATTATTCAATTGCAAAGCGACTGTATATCAATTTGATGCCATGGAATAAAAATGCATTGGACTTCATTTCCTCACTAAGAATGATGTGTGCAAAGAAAGAATTAATTTTATCAGCTGGAAGTTACCCTCAAGAGAAAGCAGAGTTGATGCACTGTGCAAAGCCCTGAATTTACTACCTGTGAAATTTCAAAATTTATTCTTGCTCAGAGTTTATTTTTAAACCACATTTTGTTGTTAATTAAAAGACTTAACAGCCTTGCTTCTGTTTGTCTGCAAGTACAGTTCACAGTACAACAGAATACCATTACCCTTGCAAAGATTTGTATGAGGAAGTAAGTCCCCCGAGTTCCTTCTAGACAGAGGATCCATAGGTTTTAGATATTCCTATATAGCTTTCTGTGTTTGTGTGCATGTAAATATATGTGTAATTTCAAACGACCTTCTTATTAAAGCAACAGTACATTTACAACTGGTTCACCAGGAAATATCTACTCTATGGGTTACTGTGACTGTGTCAGCTACCAGTAATATTTTTAACAGGGTAGGTGTAATTATAGTAACTCAATTTTATTTGGTTTAGAAATCTTTATCTCTAATTAATTATATTAATTAAGAATACTTTGAAATCTACAACAGAAACCAGTATATTATATTAACTCCTTTAATTAGACAATTTGATTATTATCGTTCTCTGAATTGATTGAAGAAAGATATCTAAAAATACATGGTAATCTTCTAGATAAAAGAATTGTCAGTATTCTAAATATCTGGTTTTTTAAATGCTAAAAAATTAAACTTTTATGTTAAAATATTGTTTTAAATGTACTTGCATAGAATTCTATAGACCGACTGGATGTATTCAAAACTTATCTAGAAATGTAAAAAATTATGCCTTGTAGGTATAACAGATTTTTCCCTGAGGGGGAACAAATAATAGGACAAGACACTACCCAGAACACTTTGGCCACCATACCAGGCTCTTTTTGACAAACAAAACCCCCGTGCCTCCAGGGTATATTAAAATCAAGTCTAGAGACTGAATTATGTTTTAAATGCACTGATCCTAGACTGCGATATATTTAGGAAGTGGAACTCTAACATATATTTCTCTTCATGTTTATAATATCATTGACAAATTTTCTGGAATGCTTTATCATAATCTGCTAATATATAGACCCTGTGATTTGTTCCACAACTATTTGAAAAGTCACATTCTTTACATTGGTAATAAAGAAGTACCCTTGCAATTCCTTTTGAAGACAATCCATTCAATTACATCTTATTTTAATAAAGACAAAGGATCTTTCATTTAACTTAGACAAATACCATTACTATGGGTATCTAAATTCTAACAAGATATCCATATGCTTCTTTAAAGAATGAATGGTTCCTTTTATTTCTTTGAAAATTATGGAGCTGGTAATATTTATGGATATTTAGATATTTGTATTTCAAGTAGTTTCCTTCAAAATGACCTTATAAACAAATCAAATTAGTTACTTTCCTGTAAGGTTGAAATTAGCATTAATTTTCAAAGTAGAGACATGGAAAATTCTTGAATGGGATTGGTTATTTCTATAAGTATACGGGTATTATGTCTGTATAGACCTATTTACAACCAACAACATCATTGTATCATATTATTAAGTCAATTACTAGTGACATGCACAACTTCGTCTTTCATATGAAAACCAAGTAGAAATTCCAACAGTAAAAGATTGGAAAAACCTAAGAATAAATTCGTAAGACCTTCATTTAAAAAACATATAGCTGTGTATCTAATTTTTTAACCACTAATAGCCTACTGAAACAGGGATAAGATTTCAGAATAATTTAACTAAAACCTCAGATAGCTAAACCATGAAAATAAGTGGAAAATCTTCTGGGCTGGTAAATAAAATACTAATAGCACAATTTTGAGGTTATTTTAAGAAAGAGACACAAAATACACATGATTTAGAAACTGTGTGTAAAGGTTTGGCTATTTATTTAATATACTTGATGATCTGATTTACCCTAACATAATTCAGTTGCTTCTATGTCAAAGCAAACAGCAGATTAAAAACAGGAATTGCAGACTCAGAAGGAGTTGAAATGCATCTGACACACTGAAAAGCAAAAGCTAACCACTGGTGTTCTGTATCCAGAAGATCACCTGCATACTAAACAGGTTAGAACTCCAAGACTGTAGGCTTCAATAACTCCTTGAGCAGGGTTGCCAGATAAAATACAGGCAGTCCAGTTACATTTGAATTTCAGATACACAATGACTAATTTGTTAGTATACATACACCCCATGCAATATTTGGGTGTCATGTATTTTTATTTGATAAACCTGGAAACCTCATCCTCAAGGCATCAGCTACATAATACCACAGATAATACTAGTTAACACAGAAGAGAATGTTATGTTGTGTTTTCTAGAAAAATGTTGCACTGTATTCTTTAATTATTTGGTAGCACTGTACTTCATGTAATAAATTTTGTATACATTTTCATGTAAAGTGATTTTAAAATTAAGAAGTCAGAATTCAAAAGGAGATAAAAATAAAAATAAAACATGAAAATCAGTTATCTGTCATCATAGGTGAACATAATCTTAATTGCCATTTAAATTCTTTGTATTATGATTAAATTTTAATCTTGGTTTTGAGTGAAATCTTTGCTTTTGTGAGATACATTTATAGCATATTTGATAAAATGTTATTTCTCTTTTGCATAAAAACAAAATGTTTTATTATTTATTCTAAAATTTAAGCCTAAGTATCATTCTAATTTTGGTTTTATCTTAGAAACTCATTAAACCACCTCCTTCAATTTAATCTAGAATAAGATAATTAGAGATTTGAAAACTGATAAGCAGTGAATCAAACTCAGCTTTAAAAAATCAGAAAAACGCTAAGTTGTTATAATAAAATCGTGTCATGCTTGTTAAATATTAAAAGTCATTTTAGTCATATTCTAATTAAATGACAAGATTTAAATCCTTAAACAGTTATACTACATCCCATAACTTTATGCTTTGTGTTTGGTTAAGGTTCAGCTTAATTACTGCAAATATTTAACTGCCTAATAAAGTAAATAAAAATAAGTCATGTTATACATTTACTATCTATGAAAAATACTTCTAGGAAACAATTCAAACTATAAATAATCAACCTTTGGTAAGGCCAGTAAGAGATTCCGATTAAATAACACTGAGAATGTATACTTATATATAATATATCTATATTGTTCTTAAAATATGACTAATGTACAAACCTACCTACATGTCTCATAATCAAGTTCTTATAGAACAAAATCAAAATTTTGTATCATTATTTCAAAGAAGCATCTGAGATACTCATTAGTTGCGACAATGCCATACAGAAAAAGTGTGAAAATAAGGAATGCTATAATGATGATAAGTAAAAATACCAAAGACTTAAAAACAGTTGCATGAAAACCCCAGAGACCTAGAGGAGAGCTAGACAAAGTGCGTCCAGTCAGAGTTATGCTGTGCTATCAACAATCTCCTGCTCACACTCACATATCTGCGATGGATCCCCCTCTATGTTCATTTTAGATTACTTCGTATTTATTTAACATTTACGTGTGTCTGTCAATTATATGTGACAGACAATTGAAAAGAAATAAACTAGTAAAACTAGCAGTTGGTGATATTGAAATATGAGGATTAAAGAATTATCAGAAAGAAAGTGATCAAGGGAAAGGAAAAAAAAAAGAACAAAAGAACTAGTCTTAGCACAGGTAAGGCCAGAATAAAAGAACATGAAAATCATGGAAGGTTGAAAGATGATGAAATCCAAGGGAATGTAAGTTAGAAGTGGAAATGTTTAGGTTTTGAGGGGCTGTTTATTTGCTTGTTATGCCGTTCAGAGAGTACTATAATTGTATCAATTTAGGTAAATCGGGAAGATACCTAGGTAACTAAAAAGGAAAAAAAAGGCACTTGCTTCTTTGGTTTCAGGATGTTTGTTTCCTTTACCGTTTCGTTGATGCAGTCTAATAAGCATTTATGGGTGTTTGCTTTGAGGCAGACAAGGTTCCGGGACTTGAGACTCTAAAATAAACACACATGGATTCTTCTCTAAAAGATCTAACAGTCCAATGGGCTAACAACTGTTTTATAAGGTATTTTGAAAACAGCAATTACATATAAAAATCTATAAGAAGTTACAAGAAGAATATATTTATCTCTTTGTCCAGGAAGGCTTCTCATTAAAGGTAAAATGAGTTGAATCTTGATTGATGAGAAGATGGCCAAGCAGATGTGGTGGGAGGTGGTTTTGTAAATGAGAGCGCATTCCCGAGGGAGAGTGGAATGTGTCAGAGTACAAGAGCCTGGGAAAAACAGCGTATCAAGAAACTGACGGTCATTGAACGGCAGGAAGCAAAAAACACAGGCAGGATTTAAACAAAAAAACCTTTAAAGCTAATAAATATGTAAATGTTATTGCGGCTGAAACAGAAAAACCTCTTAAAATCTTTAAAGAGGAGAATATTAAAGTCAAGTGTCTATAAATACAAGTAACTCCTCTAATTATTTGACAATAGAAGCCAGATGGAAAAGGAGAGGGGTTTTCATTAATTTTGGTGAATTAGGCAGAAAAGACTGGGTTTGGGGCTGCAAAAGGAAGTATGCCTGTGTCTTCTCTCAGACTCCAGTCGAGGATCCAGGGTTTACACTCCACATATCTGGAAATAGTTTGCATTCCATCACCCTAAGTTTTCCAACAGTGACAAAATGTTTTGTAGTCAAAATGACTGCCTGGATGTTTTTTTTGGCTGATAACTTAACTCTAAGGATAATTGTGATTAAAAAAAACATGGTTGATAAGAGCTACGGGAAGTGACTCTGTCCTACTGTCCTAAGCCTCAGGTCTGGTCAGCAGCGGTAAAAGCTAGGAACATACAGAAAAGCATGGGGCATTTTTTTCTACAAATTTTAACAAAGGAAAATAAGGCATACAATGATCACAGACTAATAATAAACTGACTTTATAAGATTTATATAGGATTTATATATGTCTTTTTTTTTTTTAACAAAATGCTGCTTCAGGGATTATTTTTTCAGAGAGAGACACAAGTAAATCTCACCCTAGGAACATCTGATCTGCAAGTCACAGAAATAGTGAGGACATAGAAACAATTTTAATTATAGCATTTAAAATAGCATATTTAAAGTGTTTAAAGATCACGTACATTTGATCAAATCTTTCCTATCCAACAATAGCCCCTGCTGTATCTTAATCTACTAGTATTTTTACATATCATCTTTTCTAGTACCTACTTTTTACTTCTAAAAATCTTACTTTAAAAAAGAAAGTACACAACACTCCCTTACAGCATATACAAAAATCAACTCAAAATGGATTAAAGACTTAAACATAAGACAAGATACAATAAACCTCCTAGAGGAAAACATAGGCAAAACATTATCTGACATACATTTAAAAATTTTTCTCCTAGAAGAAATAAAAGCAAGAATAAACAAATGGGACCTAATGAAACTTACAAGCTTCTGCACAGCAAAGGAAACCAGAAATAAAACAAGAAGAAAACCTACGGAATGGGAGAAAATTTTTGCAAGTGAAACCGACAAAGGCTTGATCTCCAGAATATATAAGCAGCTCATACGACTCAATAAGAAAAAAATAAACAACCCAATCCAAAAATGGGCAGAAGACCTAAACAAGCAATTCTCCAAGGAAGACATACAAATGATCAAAAAGCACATGAAAAAATGCTCCATATCACTAATTATCAGAGAAATGCAAATCAAAACTACAATGAGGTATCACCTCACACCAGTCAGAATGGCCGTCATTCAAAAATCCACAAATGACAAATGCTAGAGAGGCTGTGGAGAAAGGGGAACCCTCCTACACTGCCGGTGGGAATGCAGTTTGGTGAAGCCACTATGGAAAACAGTGTGGAGATTCCTCAAAAGACTAGGAATAGACTTACCACATGACCCAGGAATCCCACTCCTGGGCTTGTATCCAGAAGGAAATCTACTTCAGGATGACACCTGCACCCCAATGTTCATAGCAGCACTATTTACAATAGCCAAAACATGGAAACAGCCTAAATGTCCATCAACAGGTGACTGGATAAAGAAGAGGTGGTATATTTATACAATGGAATACTGCTCAGCCATAAAAACTGACAACATAATGCCATTTGCAGCAACATGGATGCTCCTGGAGAATGTCATTCTAAGTGAAGTAAGCCAGAAAGAGAAAGAAAAATACCATATGAGATTGCTCATATGTGGAATCTAAAAAACAAAAACAAAAACAAACAAGCAAACAAAAACAAAGCGTAAATAAAGGACAGAAATAGACTCACAGACAGAGAATACAGACTTGTGGTTACCAGGGGGGTGGAGGGTGGGAAGGGATAGACTGGGATTTCAAAATTGTAGAATAAACTCACTGTATAGCACAGGGAAATATACACAAAATGTTATGATAACTCACAGAGAAAAAAATGTGACAATGAGTGTGTATATGTCCATAAATGACTGAAAAATTGTGCTGAACACTGGAATTTGACACAACATCGTAAAATGATTATAAATCAATAAAAAATGTAAAAAAAAAAAAAAAAAGAAAGTACATTTGTTTTTTACACTGTCTCACAATTGTGAGATTGAGAATGCCGTCTTCTCCCAATCATCCAGTCTCAAGACTTAAGAACCATCCTTGATAACTACTTTCTTTTATTGTTACATTTAGAATTCTAGTACTTTAATTTTTTTTCAAAACTTCTCTAACCCTTTCATTTTCATTCTCTATCGGGGTTATTATTACAAAGTTTGGTAACACTCTGTTAGTAAAACAAAAACAAACATACAATCCCCTACAACAAATCCTTACTGACTTTGCTCTGAAGAGTGTTCAATTTCTTAAGCCTAGGATTCAAGTAGTGAACTGATCACAAAGGCTGACTCTAGAATCAGGTGGTTGAAAGAAAGAAAGAAAAAAGGAAAGAAAGAAAGAAAGAAAAGAAAGAAAGAAAAGAAAGAAAGAAAGAAAGAAAGAAAGAAAGAAAGAAAGAAAGAAAGAAAGAAAGAAAGAAAGAAAGAAAGAAAGAAAGAAAGAAAGAAAGAAAGAAAGAGAGAGAAAGGAAGAAAGAGAGGGAAGGAGGGATGGAAGGAAGGAAGGAAGGAAGGAGGGATGGAAGGAAGGAGGGATGGAAGGAAGGAGGGATGGAAGGAGGGAAGGAGGGAAGGAGGGAAGGAAGGAGGGAAGGAAGGAAGGAAGGAAGGAAGGAAGGAAGGAAGGAAGGAAGGAAGGAAGGAAGGAAGGAAGGAAGGAAGAAAGAAACTGACTCTCCTTTATAAGCCAGCAGGCACCATGGACTGGTTCCCCAACATCTCTTTTTCCTAATTTTATAATTTGCAAAATGGAGACAGTACAAATACCTACTTTATTTGGTTACTGTAAGGTTTGAATGCATTAGTATCTGAAAAGTTCTTAGAATAATGCCAGGCTTATAGTAAGTTCTTAACAATTGTTAGCTACTATTAGTATGTGTGTTTTTATTCAAAATCTGTCTGAATCTGTCCAAAACATAACTTTCAAACCTTAACTTCCACTATTATCCCCGCTGAATTTATTTTATAGATTTGGCAACCTAGAATATTCATTTCTCCATATTTGTTTGCTTTCAGATTCCCTACTTTTGTTCATGCAGTTCTGTACTCCTTTCAGTCTATCAGTTAAAACCACGCAGTTATTCTTCCAATATTGCCCCAGAGTAGAGTTCTATAAACACTTCCTTGATTACACTCCAAGGGATCTTTCCCAAAGATAACCAAAGCCACTTTATTCTAATAAAATAAATATCTTGTTCAACTGTTAATGAGATTAAAAAGACAACTTGAAACAGCATAGAATCATTGAAATCAAGTGCATTTTGAGAAGAGAGACAATGCTTAATACAGGTGACAAGGCAACATCATTCACAGATATGTTAAATGAGAAAACAATCGAATCTTTTTAAGATTTCCTTTCTTCTATAGCTGGGAAACAACACTATTAAATACAGGAGATTTCACTACTTTATTTAAAAAAGGAGAATTTTTTGTTCTCATATGTGACATAAACATAAAAAAGAAATAAAAACACATGATGCATGCAACTGGGCCCTGGAACTTAGCTGTTAGGCATCTTGTATTTTAGGCAGAATAGTGATATATATGCAAAACTGATGTGGAAGGCAGAAGACAGAAAACACAGAGAATCAGAAAATCATGAGAGAAACCAATGAATAAGCCATAAACAGAAAGTAAAATTTGGGCAGCTTTTCAGGCATTTCTCAAATAGGCTTGTGACATCATTTGTTAGTTCTGTCTGACTTTGAAAGACAAAGCTACAAAAACATAAATATAAGGCTGACTGAGACAATCAGGCTTATCAGATAATAGGATTTTAGGGGAGAAAAAGGAGGCAGGAAAATCTTTGGACTTCTGCATGTTCAAAGACTGTGATTTATGGCAGAGATAGATATCCTTGGTATATCTTCTAGAAAGACTCAATTTTCCTTATTAATAGGCCCTTTATATTTACTTTGATAATTTTATGGTATTTGTGTCTCTCCCACAGGGATAGCAGAACTCAAGTAACAGAATTTACCCTAAAGAGTTAGTACAGCTGTCTAAGTGGAGATTAAGTCCAATTGGATACAGACATCTATTCGTATCATTTTAAAAATTTTGGCCTGAAGAAATATAATTTCTTTATTTTTCTTACAATCATCAAATATAATATGCTGCTGTCTATATTAAATAAAAATCTGTTATTTCAAAAAAGAGTATTTTTGTCCCATTATATTTACTATTTGTTATATGTAATCAAATGTCTTCACTCATTGTAAACGCACAAGTAAAATAATGAGAATACGAAATTTTTAAAGTTATATTCATGCTTTGTGGCTAACATCGTTCTAAAACAAGCAAAACTTAGTCTTTACTGGGCATTATACCTCTGGTTCTATTCTGTCCATTTTATTGGTTTCACAGATGAAAAAGAAAAATTGGGATATGTACTTCTAAGACACATGCATTCCGTGAAAGAACACATACTGCAGATGTAAAATAGTGATATATCATGGAAAGAACATTTGGAGTCTGATTTTTCTCTGGGAAGAAAAGAAAGCATAATTAGTTCTATTTAAACGCAGAATTTAAATTTTCTCCATACCCAGGCTGATGTCATTGTTCCAATTTTAACTGAATATATAGTTGCCTTGAACACTTAATGAGTGCTTCCTTTGGGCCCGGCACTCACTGCTTTGAATACATTAAATAATTTAATCTCCACAATGAGCTTTTGAGGATCTATGTCAGAAATGAGGAAAATGAGTTACGGAAGGTTAAAGAAATTATAGAGGTCACACAGCTAGGAACTGGCTGGAGGAGTATTTGAACCCTGGCAGACTGGTCCTATACTGGAGTTCCTAACTACACATCACTTCTCTGACATGAGGACCAGTATAAAGACTCACTCTTGGAGTTCTGCAGTAGGCGACGAGTCCAAACGAAGAACACTCATATTTTGAGATCATAATCAGAAAATAAAATCCTGTGAAATGAAAAGCTCCAAGATATCATAAAGTCAAAATGAATAAATGAGTGATGCTTAGGGAAACCTAACCTGAAAATAATAAGACTATTTTTCAGGTCTAAGGACACCACAATCCAACTAAGTGAGCAGCTTGTGCTTCACATACACGGTGAAGGAAGTGGAAAATTTTTCACTTGTATTGTAATATGCCCGAGGTTGGTTCATTCTTTTTTTTTTTTCCCAAAATTATCTCAAAGGAAGACTGGAGGTTTGTATGAGGTATGGAGTGGGGTGGGGGGTTGTCAGTAATTAAATGTGTTTTTGCATGTTTCTAGGACGATCCACAGCAGATTACGCCGAGACAACCTGATTGAGTTATTTTGATCTGTGCAGGAGGTATGGTATCACAGTCGCCATCCCCAAGTGAGGATGCCTGAACCTATATGTGACGGCTAGCCCTGAAGCTGATCTGATGCCCTTTACCTTCTCAAGCTGAGTTCTCACAGTATTTTCTCTTGGAGAGCTCTCAGGAGGATTTCAAATGATTCAGTTATTACATTTATAGTTTAAATTAAGATATTGATCTTACTTTCGCATCAGTCTGTGATAAGTTCACAAGCAATGATCATTTTCCTATATAGCTGGCCTTGAGAACATTTATATAATCTAGATCTAGGGCAAACAAAGCAGAAGACCACTGTGCCTGCAATACAGTAGTCTTCAATAATAAGTTTTCTTGAATGTAGGTCACACTGTTTTTGTCGGTAGCTTGGGAAAACCTGCTTAAAACATCTGGTTAAAAACTCTTTTACAGTTTCAAGCTGCCATGGTACTACTTTCCAAGAAAGAATGGTACGACAAATAATAGGACCTACTGACTGACAGCTATACCTCAAATTAGAAAGTAACTGAAATGTGAAAAACTTCAAAAGATTAGTAAAAGGTAATAGATTTAAAATTAACCTCAAAGCAATGTACTATGTTAAACATTTTTATTTAAAGTAAAAGTAATATTCTCCTATATTAGATAAATGAGCACACTTTTTAAATCAGCATTAAGAAATCACAATTCCTATGAAAAATTCCTACAAAGTAAGCAATTTAAATTCTCAAGAATTATATTTCTAGATTTCAAGCTCAACTATGAGAGATGAAAATAAAATGATTACATGTCAAATATTATCCTAAAAATAATTCTAATGCAAACTTGCATTAAAAAAATTGTCTTTCCCAGTAACATTTAATAAGACTCAATATTCTGTTGTTATAATTTGAGAAATAAGTATCTTCCTACCATTTCATAATATAATTTTAAAATAAAGATTTCTCAAATCCTTAACTTAATTTAAGTTCAAAGGAGTTAGAATT
Organism: Camelus bactrianus; assembly: GCF_048773025.1. Taxonomy (NCBI): domain Eukaryota; kingdom Metazoa; phylum Chordata; class Mammalia; order Artiodactyla; family Camelidae; genus Camelus; species Camelus bactrianus. The sequence continues at coordinate 42,103,201 of NC_133540.1, forward strand.
TACTCCAGTTTATCAACAAAAGGCATTTCTGCGTTGTCTAATACCAAAAAAACTTTTGTTATATGAAGTTGAGTACATTTATATAATCATGAAATATTCTAAAATAATTTAAAAATTATTTACTATAGCCTGAAATTCACAGAGCTTATATCATGACCCATGATTGGTGAGAATAACTATCACCTTGTAAAACTGGTTGTGTATTTATGAAAGTGAGGCCTGTGTTATGTCTTATTTCATCATCTCATGCTTTTAAATAGGCACTCAGTAGCAGATGCAAGTATTATTAAATTAGGCTTTAATGTTTAGCTAACAGAATTCCCTCATTTGATTATTTTTCCTTTCTTAAGTGTGTGAGTATTTCATGCCTCCACATTACCGAGTTAATGCTACATTTTAATTTACTCTCTAAAATATCCGCCTAAAATACAATGTGCATATATAGTCTGTTTGCTATATCTTACAAAATAATTAAGAAAGCATATATTACTACTAGGTTTGAGGAGAGTTAGGCAACTTGACCTTCAATCACTAATGATGTTTGTTCATTTTTATTTGTGAGCCATTTCAATAACTGACACCAAAGATTTTCCTTAAAATTCAGCAGAAGATAATATGATGCCAAAAATGGAAAATTGTTATTATAAGAGAAATAAGCCAACTCAGTAAAGATTCAATATTTGACAAAGATATTTAAAATATTTTCATATAAATATTTAAAATCTACAGTCACCTATCTTCCTTCTATAAATTATTATTATATATAATATGAAGCCTTAAATCTTTACGTTGTAATGTATACTTTTAATAGACATAATTTATGTTATATATTGCATATATATAATAGACATTTTAATACTTAGTTTTTACACTCTACATATTCCCAAATTTCCTTCTAAAACTATGATTTCTTAACTTTTGTTCCTAGACATTACAATTCAATGTGTGAGGGGGAAAAAGGATTTAAGAAACCAAAGTTTTCCTTTTCAAAATTCCAAGGTATGAAAGATAAGAAATCATTCATGTAGTAACCAGAAGGGAAAGAAATAGATAAAAACCCAGGCTTTCTCCATTGCCTTTCCTTTGTCCTCCAGTAAAACGGAGCCTCATCCCCTTCTCTCCTTTAACCGGGTCGGTCCAGTGTTAGAAAAGCATTCTGTGGGAAACACATCACAGGGCTAGAAAGTGCTATTCCACCAAATCACAGCTGGCATACGCACACGTTGTAGTTTGCAAAGCTTTCTAGGTAATGTGTTTCCATAGCTCTCAGGAGCAAATACCAATGTCAGGGTCAGGATATTTCCCATCATGTGTAGTTTAAGTCTCTCAGGATGCGATATAGATCCATTTTCCCTTTTCTGCTCTCAATAAAGACAGATTAACTGATCACTATCTTATCTGTGTATTATTTGTTTAAACACTTAACATTTGTTTTGTAACCTCTCCCCTTTTCTTCTCAATCCACAGTCCCTCAATCCTTTTAGACTCTCTTCAGATAGACTATTTTCTAAAATGTTAATCTCTTTACTTTATTCCGTCCCCTTCAAGCATAATAGTTTCCAATTTGCCACAACCCTCTAAACTAGACTCAAAGAAAGGTGAAACACAGACATTTCAATTTTTCTACTTTTTTGTCATAATTTGGTATTCAGATAAATATATTTAAATATTTGTTTCTGTAAAACACCATTAAGTTAACCGAAGATTATGTTTCAATCACTAGGAAGATTTAACAACAAGTATCAAGCATTTCTGAAAGATCAGACACAACAAGAACGCCAAAGTTAGTAAGAGATACATCCAAGGGGAAGCTGTCCTAAATAAATTGTCTGTTTAGCTTAGACCCTGATATATTTTAGGCTATGATAATCACTTTCCCTATATTATCAAAGAGAATAACTGGCTACTACAGTTTAGTTAAACTCAAATATGTTGCACTATTTCATTTATTCAAATTATGTACACTTTGAAACTCAGAAAAACAAACCTTTGGTTAGAGCCCAGGACAGTGGCAGACAGATCCTTGGGTGGTAGTAACTGAAAGGGGACAGAATGCTGGACTTCTTGAGATACTAGTAATGTTTTGGCTAATCAGTCAATGTGGTCACTGATTACACAAGTGTGCTCCCTTTGTGAAAACTTGAGTATTACATTTGTGATTTTTGTACTCCTCTATATGAATATTGTACATTAATCAAAAGTTTTAAAATAAAAAATAAAAATGGGTTGCTATTAATAAACCTATTTTAATCATGGATCAAATTAATTGTAAATGTGAATACTAGTTATGAGAAAATTATAGAAATTTGTACAATAACTAGACAATCGATGATAGCAAGGAAATTTTTTTAGGAGAAGTACTGTTCTTATGGTTATGTTAAACTCTATTTTTAATAAACATGCTGAAATATTAATGGGTTAAACAGTTAGGGTTTCTAAATTTGATTAAAAAATCTGAGTGAAAAGAACGTGTGTTAGCTTTTGGATGAAACAAATTTGGCCAAGAATTGATCATTGTTTAACCGGAGAATGTGGAGAGTTTAGTAAACTATTCTCTTTTTTGGATAAGCTTGAAATTATCCATCATTTTAAAAAATGTTAAAAAATATAATTTAGTAGAGTTTATGGACTCTACGTAGAATCATTCTCTATTACCATTGTTCTTATCAAAAAGATTGAGACGAACATCAAGAATCAAGATATATTCACACCAAAATATATCAAGATTTCATGACCTCCAATGTAATCATCTGATGAGTAATTCTATGACAAGTAAACCCTAAACCCACACTGCTAGTGACTAGAAAGGGGATTAGTTCTGGCATCAGATTAATGAATGGTAAAAGAAATTATACTAATTTCACAGGTCAGCCTTCAGGGTTTTCTATACATTTTTTAAGAATAAAATGATAGCAATTCTCAAATGATAGCATTAACTCTCATATCTATGGACCTATTATTCCTACCACCATTTCGATTAAACTTAACATGTGATGTATGTTATCTTAAACACACCATCAGGTGTATATCATCAAGACAACTTACTATATATACTTTATCTACCATTGCCATTTTTAACTCAGAACTTTCTACCATATGTTGCACTCTGCAACAAAACCCAGTGGTGTTTAGTTAGGTGTGAGAGAAACTTTCTACCCTGGCTATTTCTTTATCCAGGGTGATTCAAAATTTAGGCCAGGAACTATATATTTGATATTGATTTTATTTATGTATTAATTCTAGGCTTAGGTCTCTTTTTATTTTTCAAAACACTTACTTTTGAAAACTTCGACAAAAACATTTACAAATATGCTTTTATGGAATAATGTAGTAATTATCCAATTTTCAGCTGAAACAGGGATTGGCATACATATGAACCACTTGATGACAAACTAAAGTTAGTTTTCTAGCTTGTGTAAAATATATAATTCAACATCCAACACAAGAAATATTGGAATCTATTGTAGGATTCTGATTAACACCAACAATGAAAGAGAAAAAAAGCCCTACAGATTACAACATTTTTACAAGCAGTAAAAATAATGTCTTTCTCATTATATAGGCATCTATTTCCTCTACAGTGTCACAGTTAATTTCGCTACATTATGTAATGGGAACCTGTCCTCAAAAAGTACAACCAGTACTTTAAAAAATAAAGAAACAGACCAAAATTGATTGTATCACTTATCTGTTTCTCGAAAAGCACCATATTATCATATTAACAGCTTCTGACAATGAAGTAGCCATTAGTTAAATAAATTTACTCTTCTGTTAAGCATAATCCCTGCTTGTTCTTTCTCTGGTAATTGATAGCTATAATTAAAAATTAAACTAAATTAAAGATATAATGCTTCTCTATGGAATGTATATATCTGCAAATGTATCCATACAGCAGAATCACGAAAATAGAACACAGAAAATTTATTTATAATCACTTATTGAACTCAATGACTTTAAAGCTAGCTTTGATAATTTGGACAACACTTAATTGTACAGATTATACAAATTTATTGAAATAAAGTTCACATATAATCTTTTCAATCCCTACAGTTAAAAGAAATGTATCTCTAGAACAAAGAATAGGGTTAAGTGCCTAGGTATTATGTTAAATATAATGTCATATAATGTATCAGTTAAAGAATCAGAAATAAAATCCTGATTTTTATCTGCAAATTTTCTAGCTTACAATTTGTTTTTATTCATATCTTTTTGTATGTAATTACACTTTGGGGTTCAATTTTTTCAAATCTATACTGTCCCCCTTAAACTGATATAGGTGATTAGAAATCACTAATGCAGTAATTAGGGAGTCTTATTGGACCTCGATATAAAACTTCCAAGATTTCTATTACACTTTGGGAAACATTAAACTGACTCGCATTATGCTGAATTTAGTCTTGATTCAGTAGTATTACTTAATCTTGAACAATGAATGAACCTTATAGTCCAAAGCAGTTTCCATGCTATATTATCTAAATGACGCTATCTAATTCCTCTAATTCCTATTAGATGGATTTCAAAAGACGCAGACTCACTCAAAAAAAGTCTGGCACATTGAGTATTGAATAATGTTTAATAATATTTATAAGCAATTGAATTTGTGTATTCCAGACTTATTTACAATGGCTTTATAACTCAATGCATTTAAATTTTGACCCATAAATCTTCAGTATGATGAGGCAGGAAAAATTCCCAAGTAGATATTCCTTTCCATTGAATAATTCTATTTATATTTTAATTGATAATCTTCCTTTGTTAGTCTCACATGATGGACAAATGCTTATATGGATTTACTTCCAATGTACAAAATAAGAAAGAGGATGAAAATTATCTGTAATATAAAAATGAGGTGTATAAATGATATTAATATGATAAATGTTCATTCAATAAAATGCAAAGTGTGCACCAAGTAAACTGTTTTAAATAGTAGGTGAATCACTTACTAAGCAGTGTAAAATATTGAAAAAGATATAAATAACTTTTATTAGTTGCCTTCTCTATATGCCCTTAAATGTACACTATTTTATTTAACCATGTGTCTATGAATTCAAAAATGTACTTAATAACATGCAAATAAATAACTCCTACCTGGGAACTAAATAAGAAAAGTAAGTGATTGTAACAGAGGAAAGCATATATGTATGTATATTAGCTTTATAAAACTGTGAAAGATGAGAGTTAAAGTATGAAAGTAAGTAAAATATATAAAAGATTGCCTTATAGACCTGGAGAGAAAGGGGAGCAATTCAAATTCCAAGGGAGTTAAGAAATTTTAAAAAATTTAATTCCTCCTAAGAATATGAAATAAGTTCTTTGAATAAATCAGAAGTTTAAAGTCTCAAAATATTGAAAAACACCATCATATTTTGCAAACACCATAGTTAGGTGTATTTCAATATTTTGAATAAGTTCAGAATCTACTTTCCCTCATAAAAATTTATAGGTACTATCTAGAGAGAAATTCGATTAATTTAAAACATTTTTCTAATTGGAAGAAGAAAGTTAGCCTAGAGATATCAAAAACTGTGTGTAGAAATGTGTGTAAATTAAACTATGATGACAACATTAAAGAAAATTTGGACACTTCAGAAACAGTCATTCATACATTAATTCATTTTCCATCACATAATTATTTAGCATTTGTAATATGCATAGTTGGGTAATGAGTCTAAATATGCCAAGAGAGTATTGGATACTAACTAGTTCCAATGCACCCAAAGGCACAAATTTTAAATGACATGTGATAAGTCACAGAGAAGCACTGCTGTCTGAATAAGTAAGAAACAAATTGCCTACAGAAATTGCCAGATGTGTGGATGTAAAATGAACCGCTCTGTTTCATAGCTGCACCTCAGAAAGATTTTTATAGCTTTTACTTTAAATCATATTAGTTGAGGAAAACCATTACTCAGCAACTAAAGGAGAAGAAACAAGACAGTGTTATAATATCTCATTTATCTATAGTTATAGGAAGGTTCCAGTTAGCCGCTGCATCAGTTAACTGGAGTAATGATATGAATTGTGAACAGATTATAATTTTTCAAAGAAGCAAAATTTCATAAAGTTCAGTGAACATTTAATTCCAACAGTAGATTACAGAAAATATGAACTGGGCTTGGGTTTCTTCTGATCCTGAGTTATCATTTGTTTCCTGCTTACACAGTTGAGTCTGTAAACTATTTTGATTATAAGAGATTAATTATTAATTACAGAATAAAAGAATGTAAAGGAAAAATAGAAGGACTAGTGCGATTTAAAGACCAGAGATTTGTCACAAAGAGATAAACTAAAAAAGTAAGAAAATTAGTTAGGCTCACAAATCTGGACGTTTTCTTCTAAAATGAAAGAACAAAAATCTCAAAAGTAGGATTTTTTTTCCTTAAGTAGCACAAATTGGAGAAAAAGTGAACTGAAATTAACATATGTAGTAAAAAAGAAAAAAATCCTGAAAAAGATGTCCATTCATTTAGTAACATATGGACCTATGAGAAAAAAATGTTAAAAAGGCCATATATTAAAATACTTTTTTGTGGAATTTAACATTTGATAAAGTGATGCTATGTTTATGACATTAGAGGAATATACAAATCCCAGAGAAACCACCACAAGGGATATGGAAATATGAGGGTACTCTGTACCAATAAAAAAAGCCATTTTATTGTGGATTCTCTGTATGCTCCTTTACTGTACTGACTTCAACAAATTAGGAAAACTCACAAAGGCAGGCTAAGATAGCGAAGGGGCTGGAAGAGATGTGACTAAACAGAACATGCTCTTAATTTCAATCAAATTGAAACTTGAAGTGCTCAGTAGAAATAATATAGATGTCCAAAAACATTTTCCTAAAATGCGAGTTACTGAAAAGAAGTCTGGGTGAAGTGTCAGCAATATTTTAGATGCAATATTTCCAAGTCCTGACACCCTTTCTTATGTTATGATATGGGTGAGTTGGGTTGAAATTTCAAAAGGGCTCAAAAGTAGGCAAAAACAAAGTTATGTCAGGAGACAGCAAGAGTGATTTTTTTGACATATCCGGACTAGTCTAAACATTGTATGGTATAAAACCAGAATCGATTGTGACACTTTTCAATAGAGGGTTTCCTACAATCCTGTGATTGTAGCAAATTTCATGGATTTAGGATTTAAAAAATCATCATGTCAATGTAGTTTTTTCACTTTATTCAATATAATTTATTATTGTCTGATTCTTTAAACAAATGAAAGATTTTACAAATACATTTTAGATGAAATTTCGTTGGCCATTTATCTTGCCATTATCTTCAGTTTTTAGGGAACAATTAGGTTTTTGACAAGAAATCAACGGGTTTCAAGATAACAAATCCTTATACTTCTAAGTAACGGTATTGTTTTGACTGATTTGAACTGAAAGATATCCCTGTTTACAGACAAAAAAATCTAAAGAAATGATGTTCAAAATATAAAGCCAAAATCATAAGCAAAAATGATTACTAAAATAGTATTAAAGATATCGTTTTAACTATTGGGCTTTTCTAAATTAGATTAATAATATAACTTTAACCAGTTTTATTCTTAAACCTAAATTATTTTTATGTTTCTTATTTTCTCAGACTATCCAGATTGTTTTGTGCATAACTTAACTGTGCCCATTGAAAAGCTAAATAATTTTAAATAAGATGTCTATAATTTAAAATTTTTGAATTCCATACGAAAAAATATAACATTCTTTTTAAACTCCCAATGATTTTTCTGCTTCATTTTAATAACTGTTAAAATGAAATGTTTTTTATTACAAGTTAAAGTGATACTTTAATGTTTTTTATCACTCTGATAAAAATTACAGGTAAAGCTAAGCTAAAATTTATTAACATTTTAAGAAATCTAAATACTGTATTTTGACTATATGATCATATTCTAAATGTTTAAAATTATTTCTTCAAACTTTCAGTGTATCCTTTTGGTTATTATCAGAGTATTAGAAATCTGCAACATTATAACAAAAATAAGATGAGGCATCCTTATAAAGAGCTTATGACTAATGAGGCAAGTATTAATTGATATGTTCAAAATTACTCCTGATTCAACAAATAAGTTCCATTTCATTAAATGCATCATGTATACTCTTCATGGATCCTCCATATAAATTATATAAAAGAGAAAATATAATTGTATGTAGGCATTTTTAAAGAAACACAAAGTACATTTTTTAACATGCATACACATATTTTTGTGTAAAAGTTGGTTTCTTGCCATTTTTAATTTTAACTTTAGCCATCAGAGGTGTAGAAATGGAAAGTTGTTAGGTATAGGTAATGATCTCATTTGTATTATTATTAAATGGATCCCCATTTCCCTGTCATCATGTTGTAAATGACAGTGGTAGCCGCATTAAGCTTTTTAAAGGCTTTACAAAAAGAAACATACAGCTGCTTACTTTTCTTAACATCAAAATGTACATTGTGTTCATTAAAAAAACTAAATGTATGTTTAGCAAAAGTAAAACTGCTACCTCAATAATTGTTTAAACATTCTGATTTTTAAACAAGTAATTAGTGCTAATTTCTAGCTTCTTTAATTACATAAGGGGCATGCTTTTCCATTTAGAAGAAAAGAATATTTCTATTCCTGATGATAAATGATACACGTATTAACAACTATCACCATATGAATTTGGGGGACAAAATAGGAATGGATTGTTTTGGTTTATAGTTTGTACAGTTAGATTAACCACCAAATTGACTATGCCTGTTAAATCAGAGCCATAAAGTAATTCTAAAGATAACTGTGTGAGTTAAAGATGACATCGAACACTAGACATTAAAAAAAATTCAGACATGATTAAAATTATATGAAGAACTAAGGTGAGTGTCAGTAAAAACAACAAAATAGCTATTTTTCTGCTTCTTTTTCATCCCAGTCCACTTTATCCCAAACCCTGAATTTTGAGCAGTGTGAGCTGGCTAAAACAGAAAACATAAATTGTTATTCAAAATTAATTAATTATAATACACATCTGGATAATATGCAAACAAACCTTAATTTTTTTTGGTAAAATAATAGCTGCATTCTTTGATTTGTAGCAAACATATAACTGATGACTTATTTCATAATCTCAATCAGGGATCTAAATGAAAATACCAGATTCTTAAAAAGTAGAAAAATTGACATTAAAATATATGCAGCATTAATATTTTTATTAACAAAAATTATTACCATGATTTTTAAAATTAAAAAGAAAAACTAGTCAGTAGAGAAAAAAAATTGTTCAAAATTTCAGTTCTCCAGTGTAAGTGAAACTTCATCAAGATTAGTACTCACTAAGAGGTAAAGAGGGTGAATTGATTTTTCATCATCTTTGATATAGACTTACCAGTTAATATATGCTAACAGCAAATATTTGTAGTTATCTAGAAATACATATTTGAATTACTCTGAATCATATGTACTTTGAATCTTTGCCTTGAAATTATTGATAATATATTTCTATAACATACATTCTTACTTTAAGTGAAACACTAGTGAGAATATGCTGTTTAGAATTTGGAAAAGCTTGGTTTATGATAATAATTAAACTTAAAATCCAGAATTTAGTTTGAGGGACAAAGACTGAATCACAGTTCTTATTTATTAACATTTGATTTTAGGCTACTTTAAATCATTAGTGTCTGTGGATGTGTCAGTTAAACAGGACCTTAGCATCCAAATTACATTTAGTTATTATGTTAGATGTTTCAACACTTTCCTTAAGTGTTTGTGTTCTCAAATTTTATAACTTAAAAAAACAAAGCAGAACAAATATCGATAATTTATAGAGAGGCATAATTATTTGGTTCTGAAACACTAATATACTATATCATGCTGGGGTAATGGCATTTCTGAATAATTTGAAAAGCTGAACACAATCCTTCCAAAAACACCATTCAATCATTGCTGCCATCACAATGTATGTATCCAGTGGCAGATCCACTCTAATCATATGACACTTGTTTACTCTTATTATCAGTGTCCAGCGTAGGAGTCACATCCTCAGTGTGTTCAACCCACGCCTTTCACATTTACATGTAAGGGCTACAGTAAATGTTCTTCTAGTTTTTTTCTTCCGCTTAATTTTTTTTTTCCTTCCCACTTCATAAGTCATAATAGAAATGATACATCTGCAATCTGTCTCATTTTTGTTTCTAACTTATGGTTCCGTTTTTGTTTTTTGCTTTCTTTGCACTAGAAGATGAAAGTAAGGAAACATCATGTAGACTGGATTTGCTATGCAAGCTAAAAATTGTCTTTGGATTAAATTGTTACAGGTTTCATCCTTATCAAATACTAGTTTATGTAGTTTGACGAAAATACTGAATCGTCAGTGGTATTTATCCATTAACTAAAAGGAAAAGGCTTCCATATAGCAGAGAGTAAATGGAATAATTTCATTACCAAGATCCTCAAAGGAATCTCCAATCTACTAAAGAATCTCAAAGTATTTTTGCTTTTCAGATTGGTTGTATAAAATAATCCACTTAGAGGCTATGGTCCCAATATCGAAGGAGCTGAGTACAATTCTCAACGTCTCAGTGTTAGAAGATCCTATTATTTTAAATAATTGAATAATATTGCTATATTGATATGCTTCCATCACAAAGTTCCTCTGATTCTGATAAAAGATTAGAATCCATGCCAACATATCACTAAATGACATTGAACCAGCAAAGTAATGGCTGCACTGATTTCTGAATTTAGCCTAACGTGTTTTATGTCATTATGGGAAAAGGATGATTAAGCCATAATGCTGGTATCGATAAGAAAATGAGAACTCTCAATGGCTCAAGTGTCAAGAGATGTTTTTCCACCTTAAATAAGCCCTTCAAAACACATGGAAATCAAGTAAGCAGGTGAGCAGCATTCAAAGGAAATAGGAAGATCATTTAAAAAATGTTTTCAACAACATCAAAAGTTATGTTTGACTGTTGCCAACAACCACGTTTAACACAGGAGCCTGACTTACTGTAAAGCATATTCATTTTTCTATTGTCAAGTGCTGCCTGCATCCACGAGTCACTCTTATCCTTGTTTCTGAGAACAACCTGAACTCCTCTATTTTCACAAAGAAGAATGGCATGTTGAACGTTACTTCCTGAAACGGAATACTTTGATACAGCCTTTTACGTAATACTTACTCAAATATGGTGGTTTGTAAGGCGCTCGTGTATTAGACAGCAGTCCATCCAGCTCCTTCCTCTCCAGAGTGCTGTGAAGGGCCTTCTCTTTGCCGAAGGTGGAGAAGGACCTCTCTGCCCCAGGCTGGGCTTCTGGAGTTTCAAACACCTCAGTGTCTGGAACAGAGTCCATGCCAGGAACATGCAGATTGCTACGGTAATCAGCAGCCTGGCGTCCGTCAGAAGGGACAAAAGAAGGCATCCAGCACCGATCTGAGTGGCCCAGCGCTTTACATTCCTCGGTGCAGTTGGAGAAGAGATCCATACCTGGGAGCGGGGAAAAGAGAGCTGCAGATGTGGGCTTCACAACACCACCAGCTGCTTAGAAGTGAAAAATTACAGGCAGCATGGAGAGTAATGGGTGAGGGTATCTTAACAAATTTTTCTCGTCTTAACCTGACAGGAGCCAAAAATCTCTGTATTATTTTGTCAAGGGTTAAGACTCTTGCCAAAGAGCCCTCTGAGATAGATGTTTCTAAACTACTCAGAGTATGTGGACAAAAAGTTGGCTCTAAATTATTTAAATAACTAGAAAATAGTGAGTAGAAATAGAATGAATATTTTTTAAAATCTCTGGTGAAGTTCTTAACAGAGGAAAAAACCCCAGTCGAAAGCTTTCTCAATCCATAGTCTCCAATGATGATGTCATCGATATTTTTTTTCTTAGAGACAAAATGGAAGAAATATGTGAAGCACTAGTAATGATATTTAGATTATAAAATCTGGACAGGAAGCAAAAAGTGATATTCAACAGACATATGGCATACATAGTGATAAACCAGTAAATAACAAGAATAAAACAAGATTTCATGAGTGGCCAAGAGCATGCTTTCTTAGGTTCCTGGAAAATGACTTCCTAAAAGTAATTTCTCAGTGACACTCTGGTAGCCCGTATTACTACACACCACTTATCATTTACAGCCTTAGACAAACCCAGGACAAATGACCGTAATTAGTGAAACCAAGGTAACCAAGTGCAGTATGAGTCAGCTGCAGAGGCTATTGACAAATACCTTATTACTTGTTCTATATTGGAAAACACTTGTCCTAGACAACACAGACCTGTTTGCTTACTAATCTCAGAATACCACGATTTCAAATGACATTTTCACGTTTCACTGTCTTCCATAGATTGACAAGACTATTAAATACGATGTTTATGGCTCAAGAAACCTCATTCAGTTTCTTAAGCAAAGCATCACAATTTTTGAGCACTCTAGAACACTATTTGTTATTCATTTTGATAATTAGCAAAATGTGGAAAAATAAGTACATAAACCAAAATCACATTTTAACATTTTTCTATTTATTAAATATGCTTTAAAATAGGATCAATTTGAAATAACTAAAGTGTGATTTGTCTGTATGTAAAAACCTCTCAAATGCATGCTTAGTGTGGAAAAACCAGGAACTATTTCTTTTAACCAACAGAGAGTCATATTTATGTAATGAACACCCTTGATTGTTTCTTCTATAAGTATCATGAGTGATTTGAGCTCTTGAGCAAGTTTTAGTTTGTAAATTCCTGATGGGATTCCAGTTTTCTGTCACCTACTAATATACTTATTTGTGTGTGCATTTTGCTATTTTCATACATAAAATAATTATTTTTCACAAACATTAACAATTATTAACCCTCTAGATTATTCTCAAGGAGTTAAGAAGAGTTAATTACATAAATTATGGTTAAAGAAATAACACCAAGCTTCTTATCATATATTTATCTCACTTTACAATGACTTTTTATCTTAAGTTAAACTATATATGATGCCAAGTCTGACTGCTATTGCAACATTCCACTGATAATTGTTATGCATAAGCCTGGAAATAAATGACTAACAGTGAACTGTTGAGGAAGGTCAACCCGAGCTGAAGCCGGGATAAAGAACCAGATTAAGAACAGCATGTAAAACATGTCAGTTCTTCTTTGAACACCAGAGAAGTTCAGTTATCCTCTTCCTGCAAGGATATAGGAATTAAAAAAAAAAAAAAAGAGGAAGGGAAGGAGAATGTCCCTTACACACACTGACATATGAGGCAGGAAGAAGCTGTAGAATCAGAGATCTGTATTTTGACACACTGTACTGTAAATGCTCCCTGTTTATAGTGTGATGAGAAATAAAAGGCCTTTTTGATAGATGGAATTACCGTTAAGAGTAAATTATGAGCAATTATTTATTCCAAACATAAATTCATGTCATATTAAATATGAAGTTCATAAAAAATTCAAATATTAAGACAGAATTATATTATTGGATCCTCATAAAGATGGGTACTAATGCAAAATTTGGAATACATTTTTTATCACACAACTGATATAACCCTTTCAAATATACTATTTTTTAATGCTCATGAGAGCATTAGCAACCTTTTTACAGCTTTTTGAGCTCTGTACCCAAGTATTCTAATAATGTTGAACATGATCATCACACACAGAAAAATTTTAGTAAACTAGTCTCTACTCATTAAGATGCTTGATTATGTTAAGAGGTACTTTTAGTAGAGCTTGTTTTTATGAGTAGTTTATGTTCCATTGTGCTCATTTTTTTTTTCTCTTCAAGTGTATGGTTTTCGGTCTCTTTCATTTATTAAAGGCTAGTTAATATTCCTTTAGATGATGAAATAAAGTTCTCATGACTTGAGAACCTGCACAAAAATATGTCATGTGCATAACAAGAAAAGTGAGAAATATGATAAAGACTTTTTTGTTGCAAGAACACTGTTACTCGCCTAAAAGGGAAAAAAACACTTGTAAGTAATGTTCTTAATAAATTCATGAGCTACTCCTTTTAAAGTAGGGTCCTCGTCGTGACAACATAGCTTTATATAACTAGAGTGAAAGGCAGGATGGCGCGCGTTGTGCGTGAATGTGTTTCACCAGGTTTACGGGCAAAACAAGTGTACTAATTTCCCATAAGGAAAGTATCAGACATAGAAACAAAATTCTTTTTTAATTACATACATAGCATATAAATACATTTCAAGTAAATTTTAGAAATATTTTTCGAAAATGTTTTTTTCACTTCTTTTAGAGATATAGTTTGAAAAATAATATGAAGATGAATATATGTATGTATACATATGAGTGAAGCATTATGCTGTACATCAGAAATTGAGACAACATTGTAAACTGACTATACTTCAGTAAAAAAGAATGCAGATAGATATACAGTTTGAGAACCAAATAAACTTTGCCCGTTACCGGTCCTCACCTTAGGGAGCCTTTGAAAGACTAACATTATTTTATTTTTTTCACTTATCACTAGTCTCATTACATATATGATTTTAATGACCAAATAAACAGAGGCATACTTAAGTTTTGTGATGGTAAATGACTGCATGAGGGACAAGAATGCCAGGTTATTTCAGTCCATGGGGCATTTTAAAATGCATACCTTTTACACTGCTCTTGGAATTTTTTATTAGTTGAAAGTCAAGGGTCAAGAAAAAATAAATTTAACTGCATTTTTTGTTTTATTCAAATGCCCTTACTTTAGAACCTGTGGGATTTGTATAGCAGGAAAATACAGGCCCGAGCCTGAGTTCTGAAGTTTTGGTAATTTCCAAGAAACATTTCAACATATATATTTTATTTGAAATTTCTTATCCTAGTTATTTATGTTTTTCTACTTCTCAGAAATGGTCTGTTCTACAAAGCATGACAGCTGAAGTGATAGACTGCCTGTTATGCAAAGATATATTTAGACAAACTCTCAAATACATCTTTTTTAACCAGCAAGTAACTTGTCCTTTATAGTCAGAGGCAGATATTACCGCTGAGAACAAACTGTGATTTCAGAAATGTAACTGCATTCAATTTGTGCTGTTTTCTGACGAATGTAATAATATAAAATTATGTGTACATTTTTTCCTCATGCATTAAGCCTTCAGAAAAAAAATTTTCTTTTCAAAATATGATAAATTAGTTTTTAAAAAATCAACACAACTTTTTGAGGAAATTTCAAGTCTTCCTGTAATTACTTAACACTGGAGAAATTAGAGATGTTAACTGTAACCACAAAAATTGCTGTAACTTTTTGGAAAATGTGGTTTGGGAACAGAGATTTAACAACATAATTCACTCATGAAAAAAATCAAAACATGCACATCAAAATGTTCTCCCTACCTATCATCTTTTAAAATGCTTGTATTTTCTCCATGTTCTCTCAATATTTTGTCTTGTATTTTTTTCCAATTGTAAATCTCTACACATTATCAAGTTGTAGCTCACATTTTCACCAGAAACCTTAACCAAAAGCTTTTGCTTACGGAGGCAATGGTATAAATTCACTTTATTTACAAAGCCAGAAACTAATTGCCAGTATCTAAGTTCTTATTGGAGTTGGGAAAGGGAGATTTGTATTTTATGAAAAACCAAGAACTCTCCTATTGATATTGTAGTAGTAGGGCAACGGCTTAATGCATTTCCTGCTATACTTTTCTTTATTAGTCTGAAAATACTGACAATTCAAATCACTTTATTTTTTAAATTATTGCCAAATGTTGACCATGTGTCATGTATAAATCTCACAGTAATTCAAAAAATAAACACATTTAGAAACTAGTTCTCTTGCAACTACGAGAAAAATTTACAAGAAGAGAAATTTGAAAATTTTCAGATAAACTATAACAAGTAACTTAACTGAATCATCACTTATTAGGGTTCTTTTCTTCAATATATTTTTAAAGAAGACACAATTATTAAAAATAAATTCATAATCAATCCTAGTATGCACTGGTAAGTACTTTAATAAATGGAAAAAAACTTCTCATAACTAAATAATCTCCTTAGATCTACCTCCAGTAATATTAAAATCTTTAAGAATATATAACTAATTATGTTGTATCAGTTGTATCATTTAAACTAGAAAAAAGGCTATCTTTTAATCTAATGGTATTATAAAACTGAAAATATATTGCTTTTAAGTCCACTTAGAATATATATATATGTTTTTTGCAATTAAAGCTGTGATTAGTCAGTTTTTCCTCTTGTGATGATTTATGCAAACATTTACCACATCTCCTTGGACTTCTGCCATATCTAACCAATACATCAAGAATGCCCTGAAAAAAAACGGAAAGCACCTTGACAAGACTATAGAGAGAAAACGCCACAGAGCAGTGGTCAAGCTGAAGAATTTCACACATGGAGCCAGGTGCAGTGGAAAACTGAAAAAGCTTATGTGATTCTCTGTGCAGCTGCCTCCGTGTTTAAAGCCCTTCTGTGAACAAGATTGGTGACTGCAAATGGCTTAGAAAGGAGAAAAGCCGGGGGGGGGGGGGAAGGGGAAGAAAGAACAAAAAAAGAAAACTATTCATAGAAGAATAAATACAAGGCATATCCAAATAAATACAAAGTTAACACTAACACAGAAAAAGAAAGTGGGAATAAATAAAAAGTTAGGAAGTTTAAACAGGTGATGCACTAAGCCTGACAATGTATCTAATGTAATCTGAAATAAGGTACAAACTAGAGGATTCAGAATCTATATCTTCCCAGTGTTGTTTTTCTTTGATAAACTCGCTTTCCCCACTCAAAATCTAGCTGAGTGGGATTTGTTTATTAGCACAAAATTTTCAATACCCTAAACCTGGAAATGGATGTGCTATGAGAATATTTCCTAATATTGCAAAATTGGAAGGTCCTAAGTATCTGGTTTTACAAGGAAATAAAGCAGATGTTATTTACTTGAAATAGGATTAAGTTTTAGAAACTATTCTAGGTACTTTGTGTTGAAGTTTATAATACACAACATCACGAATGGACTGAAAAAACTCATCAAGTAAATGCATCTTAATTCTCTCCACTTAGGGTTTTATACTTTAAAAAGTAACCACTTCAAAATCATTTTTACAATAAAGTCAGAAAAACATATTAAATCCAACTTCAATTCAGCACACAAAGGTATGATTGCTTCTTAATCCAAGTGTGTTATTACAGTTCTAAAACAGCCATTGTTGTGCCCAGTAAGTGTGGCTGCCCTGTAACTACCAACGAAATGGATACACAGATTGTTAGTTCTGCAATACTTTCACATGTTTAAGAACTCAAAGATGGAAAAAAAAATTGTCATTTTGATAAGAAAAATAAAAAACGCCTTGCTTTTAAATGTTTTCTGGAACACAATTTAGCGTTTAAAATTTCCTTTCATATGCTTTGACATCTCAAATATTTTGAAAGGAACATTACCAAAATGGCAACACTGAGTGCCTGTGAAATAAAATAGCTCCTGGGAAGGCTCATTGATAAGAATATATCGCTTATCCATCTTCCAAATTTAGCACTTTTTGCAGATGTTTATTCATTTCTCTTTCTTCGGTTAGGCTATTATGTCTCATTATGTCTGAGAGACTAAACTAATTGAAATGTTCATTGAGATTGAAGTGCTACAGAAAAAAACAAAGTGGGTGGGGGAGAGGGAAAGAAAGAAAATGCACCCAAGGAAACATGCAGCAGACGTGGATACACTTTTTTTTTCTTAAATATTAAACATTCTGCTTCAAAAGTTTTAAAAGGCTGACTATTAAATTAGAAACTCTGAAAAATAGAATAGGAATGAGCAATTCTAAGTGTACAGCTTTTAAAAGATAACAATAAATCATATGTCATATATAGGCCAAAAATGAAAGGGACTTTGTACTCAAATATAAACTTCTGGCAAGATCTGGTTTGTTGTCAGGTTCCCAGACACTAAATAGATGCTCTGTTCACTTAGCATGAAGGCCCGCAAGGGGCAGGGACCTCCGGGGATTCTTGGCAGTTCTCAAGTCTCATTAGGTCTGCATATTAATGACTTGCAGCAATATAAAGAGACCCTTGAGTAGCCTTTTTTCCCTCCTCCTCCTGCCTGCGTTTCCCAAGGCTAATGCAGCCTCAGACACAGCACATATTAGCCAAGTGAGAGGCTTGCGGCCACCACTGCTGCCAGGCGACCATGGGGCGGATACTGCCCTTTGACACACTGCCTCAGCACGGTTCAGAGGTCCACGGAGTGTGCTTAGGAATGGGGGCTCTCGAGGATCGATGAGGACTCTATCACTCTGTGCTTACATCACTAACCCAAATAAAGCTCAAAGCTTAAGTGAATGAATTTGGACCTAGAGATGGTCCAACAATGGGCATTTTCAGAAGTTGCAAAAGTGAACTTGTCTTTGCACTTTTTTATATGTCAGATAAACACAAAACTCAACTGGAAAAGAAAAAGTTAAAAAAATATATATATATATCCAACAAGCACCCTTCATAGCTGGGATGTGAATGAAGTGGAAAGAAAACCCAAACCTTGTGAAATGATTTAAATTATTTCAAGGTACATATTTCATTTCTTATAAGTGTTTTCTTTAAGTGTTAGTAATTAGAGTTATCAGGATCCTGTGAAACACAATGAGTAAATTTACATAGGAAAAAGTAAAATAAAGTAAAACAAAGTAAAAAAATGTGTCCCATTACAACCCGATCAGTGACTAACAGTAAGCCCACATACAAATACACCTAGAGTTCAACTTTTGACAGGTCACGGATCCTGTTGAAAATATGAGGAAACCTAGGATGCTTCAGAAAATATACATTATCAAATGCTTACTAATGTCCTGAAGCCTAAGAACTCAGGATTGGGAATCCTGCTTTCAACCTATTCATGACTTTTAATCACCATTCCTTCTCTCATTTACTATTCGGTGGCATGCAAAATGCATATCTCTCTGGAAGGCGAGAAATTTGGATTCTGGTCCCCAGTCTTCCACTTACCCTCTGTGACTTTGCGCAGGTCAGTCAATTTCATTTATCCTCAGTTACCTCATCCATAAACAAGTCTAATAATACCTTAACTGACTGAAGACTGAGGACTGGACCAAATGAGAAATCCACAACTTTTTGTACGCAATATAATTCCATTAAAAAAATTATATAAGGAAGAATGTTTCATATTCTAACAGATGCCACAATGAATTTCTAACTTTCATTCTCCAAAGGAACATTACATTTTTACAATCCTCTGTGAGTATACAATTATCATCATAGGATGGCATCATTTTTCTGTAGATTTACTAACATTAAAAATTACCTAGAACATCATCCTTTCAGGATTTATTTAAAAAAAAAAAAAACACACCATAAAAGTCAGCATTGCACTTCGATCACACTTACCAGCTGACTGGCCGCGGTTGGTAGCATCATGATCACTATCTCCCTGTTCACTGTCTCCATGACCACTGTCCTTAGAGCTTACTATGTCGGCTTCTTGGAATGCAGAACTAGAAGTACAAAAATGTGAAGATTAGAATAAAAAAAGGTGAAGAAACAAAGAAAACATTCTTCTGCCACCACATGGTCACCGATGGTGCTGCAGATGCCTCAAGCTCTCAGGTGTCTCTTTTCTGTGCAAAGCTTGTTTTCTTAACCTTAAGCCTAACTTTCTAAAATTGAACATAATAAGTCAGTTTGAGTCCTTAAGGCATGTAGTTTAGTCAGGATTTTATGATTGGAACTAAGCATATGTTTATATCATTTTCATAGAAGAGGTGTGTGTGTGTGTGTGCATGTATATATATACCTGGAACAGGAAGATTATCAGAAGCAGTGTAGGAGTGTAAACCGACAAACTATTCAACTACATTTAGTAGTTATATATAAATGAAATACACCCCTATTTTTTACTTTTACTTTATTGTCTAGGAAACCCAACATAATGAATATTTATGTTCTGCGCTAACTGGAAATATTTTATCCGGTTTCTATTTTCATATTGAATGATATACCTAATTCCCACTTTTAGTAGGTAGTAAACTGTCCATTCACCAAACTAGAAAAAAAGTCCGTACCTGTTAACTCGGCGAGGTCTGTCAACTAGATAGCTGAGCTCTGCTCGCTGGTGTTTAGTCTAGAAAAAAAATAAATAAATCAAGAGCATTTGAATGCTAAGGGTTTAACTGACAGTCTGCTTTTGACATTCAGAATGAATTCTAGCTTAAGTAATTGTGTACATTTTGATGAATTTCTAAGCTGTCCTAAAACCTTGGACTAGTGATTGCTGGCTAAAGGCAAGAAGACATGTAGAGACACTGCAATATAGATTTTCAGTAAAGGTTAAAAAATTGCAGAAATAAAAGGCCAATTTTAAATGTGTGTGTGTGTGTGTTTTAAGGAGAGAATGCAAATAACCTCATAGCTGGGGCTCATAAACTATTGTCTCTAATAGAGTCAACCTAGTTATATGCTGCAGTCTTTCTTTCAGTGGTCTAAAAAAGTGTTTAGGTGCATACTGGTTGACACAAGAAAAACAGCACGCTCAATAAGCAAAAAGTTTGGATGTTTTATGGAATTATTTTGTTGTTTATTTTCAAAATGTGCTTAAGATACAAATGAGCTGTACAAATATTCATGAAAGTCAATTAATAATATCTAAGACTCAAATAAATTAAATAACCTGCCAAGAAGGGAGTTCATAATCCTCCCTCCCATCCTGGCCCCAATTCTTTTCCCCCTCCCAATAGCCTCTGCAGTCCCCTCCCACCTTCACCACCCACACACCTTTTCCGGTCCAAACTTTCTTTTACATAAATCGACTGTTCTCCCGCTCCCTCCCTCCTTTCAACTTCGCCACTTCTTCATCTTATAAGAAGAAATCGGAATTGACAAGGCAAATTCTTTGATGAAGAAAGCCAATAGCAGTGATTTATCAAGAACGGTGGCAAGAAGGCGATTATTAGCTAAAAGGTGTATTTACGACAACAACTGTTTAAGCCTTCCGTTAGTTTACGCTTACAGGGGTTTGTGCCAAAGCAACTTCATTCAAATTCACACTGTGTGGGCGTTCGGCTTCAAGAGCGTCTGTAAATGCTGTCCAGAGCAGAACTGAAGGCTTTTCTGGAACCCGAGTTCAGAGGACAAGGATCTGATAACTCATTCACTAAAACATGCATTCGAGTTTAGACAACTGTGCAAAGTTAAACAATCTATAGCTTACTTTTACACGCGACTGAAAGCACTGATAAACAAAGCAAAACAGTTAACTTTATTAACTCCTGGGACAAATGCAAAGCGAAAAAGACCTTTGGCAGAGCCAGAAAGTCCCTCCACCCCATTTCCCTCTCCCCCCGCGCACTTCCCCCTTAACCCCCAGGTTTCTAAGCAGAGAAAGGACTGAAAGGGGGCTTAGGATTTTAAAGGAAAGATGCCAGAGGAAAGAAGGAAGGTCCAAGGTGGCAAAGCACCAAAGGGGGGAGGGGGGCGATGAAAATAAACGTGAAGGGGTGGAGCGCAGAAAATTAGGGACAACACGAAGTTTGTTACACACGAAGGGGTAGGAGAGGTGATTCCCCCATTCCTGTCCCCATAAAAATACAAATAAACTAATATCCTAAATATAAATACACAGTGCACCAGAGATACAAGGGCCGGGCTAGAGGAGGCTTTCAGATGGAGGAGATGAGAGATGGTGGTCCTTTCGCTTCAGCCTTACCTCGTTGGACAAAATGCTTCCGTTGGAGATGATGTCGGGCTGCTGGTCTGTGTAACCCGTGACGATAGCCCCGCAGGGGTTGTGCTCAGTGTCCGTACTCCGCGAAGGGCTGCAGGGCTTAAGGAACATCAGGTCGGTCTTGGCGGACTCAGGGGTCAGGCAGACCTGGTAGCAGTAATTCTGGTTGTGGTGATGGGAGCCAAAGCCCCCGGACTCCTCCACCGGCACTTGGGCCGGGTTACTGGGTACGTTGGAGCTTTGCACCAGCATGATGTCCGACTTGCTGAGTTTCTTCTTGCGCGCCCGGGCTTGGCGGCCGCAGCAGGTCGAGCCCCCACCGCCACAGCAGCAGCAGCAAAGGCAGCAGTCGCTGGCCAGACACGTGTAGATGTTGAGCTTCTTCTCTTTTTGGCAACGCACAGCAAGCACTATCATGGCCAGGAGGAAGATGAAGGACACTGAGCCCAGCGCGATGATGAGGATGAGGGTGAGGTCCAGCGAGGTCTCCCCGCCGCCGGAGCGGCTGGGGCGCTGGTGCTCTCCTGACCCCCCGCCCCCGCCCCCGCCCCCACCCTGGGGCTCGACAGCACCATCCACCAGCTGCACCACCAGGGTGGCGGTGGAGGACAGGGGAGGCTGCCCGTGGTCGCGCACCTCGATCACCAGCTCATAAGGCCGCTGGGGGTCGCGCTTGGCCGGCACCCGGCGCGCTGTGCGGAGCTCTCCCGTGCGCCAGTCCATGCGGAAGAGGTTCATTTCGTTGCCCCGCACAATGCTGTAGGTGAGCCGGGCGTTCTCGCCGTCGTCCGCGTCCACCGCGGCCACGCGGGTCAGCAGGTAACCCGGCTCCGCCGAGCGGGGCAGCACTTCGCGTGCTGGAGTCCCGTTGCGCCCTGGAAGGGGCGCCACGATGGCAGGGGCGTTGTCGTTCTGATCCACGATGAGGATGTTGACAGTGGCGTTGCCAGCCAGCGCCTGGGGGCTGCCCGCGTCCCGGGCTTCCACTTGGAAGCTGAAGTCCTTGAGCTGTTCGTAGTCGAAGGAGCGCAGGGCGTACAAGTAGCCGTTCTCGGAGTTGATGGACACGTAAGTGAAGACGCTCATGCCCTGGATCTGGCACTCGAGGATAGAGTAGGCTAGCTGGGCGTTGGCGCCCTCATCACGGTCTGTGGCGCTCACCGCGTAGATGTAGGCGCCCGGCACGTTGTTCTCGGTCACATACACGTCGTAGACCGGCTGGCTGAACCGCGGTGCGTTGTCGTTCACATCTGACACTTGCACCTGGATCGACTTACTGGTGGAGAGCGCAGGCTCGCCCCGGTCCCGAGCCACCACGGTCAGGGTGTAGGAGTCTCCCGCCTCTCGGTCCAGAGGAGCCTCGGTCACAATGGTATAGTAGTTTTTGAAGGAAGACTTGAGGCGGAACGGCACATCCCCCAGCAGCTCGCACTGCACCTGCCCATTCTCTTCTGAGTCGCGGTCTGTCACGCTGAACAAGGCCACCACTGTGCCGGGCGCCGCGCCCTCGCTCACCGCCTCCTTCACGGTGCTGAAGCTGATCTCAGGCGCGTTGTCGTTAGCATCCAGCACTCTCACTATCACCTTGCAGTGCGCGGGCACGGCGTTGGGGCCCAGGTCTTTGGCTTGTACGTACACTTGGTACACTGGGCTCTCTTCGTAGTCCAGCTCGCCGCTCACCTCCAGCCGGCCAGTGCGAGGAGAGAGTCCGAAGAGCTCCCGCGCCCGGGGCGAAATGTGGCTGCTGAAGGAGTACACGACCTCGCCATTCTGGCCCTCATCTGGGTCTGTGGCGTTAAGCTGGATCACTAGCGTGCCCGGCGGCGAGTTCTCTGGTAGGGACACAGTGTAGACGGGTTGGTCGAAGGCGGGCACATTGTCGTTGGAGTCCAGCACTCGGATGGTGAGTAGGGCCGTGCCGGTGCGCTGCTGCTGGGGGAGCAGGCCCCCTCCCCCACCGCCTCCTCCTCCTTCTCCTCCCCCTCCTCCCCCGTCCACCGCGGTCAGCACGTAGCGGTGCACCGCTTGCTGCTCTCGGTCCAGCGGCTTCTCCAGCACCAGCTCGGCGAATCGGTTGCCATCCCCCTGGGTCTGCACGTCCAGGGAGAAATAGCTGTTGGGGGTGATCTCATAGTCGCGCAAGGAGTTGGTGCCCACGTCTGGGTCGAATGCGCTCTCCAAGGGGAAGCGGGTGCCCGGCGTGGCGCTCTCAGAGATCTCCACGGTCAGGTCCGGCTCCGGGAAGGAGGGGGGGTTGTCATTGATGTCCAGCACCTCGATCTCCACCCGGAATAGCTCCAGGGGGTTCTCCAGGAAGACTTCCAGGTGCAGGACACAGGAGGGGCTCTGCTTGCAGATTTGCTCGCGGTCTATCTTTTCGTTCACGTACAGCACCCCGGTCTCCAGGTTGAGGTCCAAGTAAGGGGTCCGAGAGTTGGGCGCCGTTTGAAAGCCGCGAGCCGAAAGTTTTGTAATGTCCAAGCCCAGATCTTCAGCGATATTCCCCACGAAAGTGCCATGTTCCTGCTCCTCCTGCACCGTGTAGTGAAGCTGGGAAAAGACTCCTTCCACCATCCAGAGCAAGGCAAAGAATAATAGCACAATCATCTCCAAAGGGAAAGGAAGCAGCTTCCCGCAGCCAGTCAGCCACCCAATCACTTCCCCCACCACCACGAAAAAAAGAAATCTCAAATAAAAAATAAAAATAAAAGTGCGCTATGTGGGGGTCTCCTGTGGCTTTCTGTCCTTAACAATCTTATTCCTTTCGTTTCATTTTAGGGTTTCCCCCAATTCAGCCTCATTTTTCAATCTTAGTGCAGGAAGGGTGACGGGCGCCCCTTTTCCTCATCAGTAATCTTCCCAATGACCAATTAATAAAATAATAATACAATAGTCAGCCTCCTTTATTCCGACAGTCTTGGCGCAACGCGGCGCTGGCAAATCCCAAGGAGGAAATTTCGATATTTAAAGACTGTCCTCGGTTTGTCTTCTTGCTGATGGGAGAAGGAGGAGGAAAAGAAGGAGAAGGAGGAGGAGGAAGATGAAGAGGAAGAGGAGATGCTGTTGGCACCGCTGAACATGCCTCTTAATGTCAACGGCTGGCAAATGGGCTGGCAAATGCAAAAGAGCTTAAAAACAGCTAGAGAATTTTGTGCCGGAAAAGCCCAGAATGGCTCTGCAGCATAAAACTTTCATTCTCTTCATTTCTCCGGATGGATGTTCTTCTTGGCATTTTTTTCTCTTTCGCTCTATTTGTGATTTTTGGCTTTCATAGTCTTGTCTCTCTCTGTCCTCATCTCCACCGCCGTTTGCCTCTCTGTAAGTGTGATGAGCAGTTGCTTTTCTTCTATTTCTTTACCAAGACTCTTCTTCCCCCTAACCTGTCTCTCTTCCTTCCAGTCCTTCCCTCCTCTGCCTCAGCCATAGAGACTGTGATCTCGGCTGGCAGTTTCTGAGCTCCGAGCGCTTTGCTTCTCTGTTTTTGCGCAGCGCCCTCATTCTGCCAACCAATCGCTGAGGAGCACCACCCACCGAGCCGCCGCTAATTGGCCAAACTGGCCGTCAAGCAGGCGCGTCACTAGGCAGCCGGGCCGGGCGGGATAGAACCCGCGCCCCGGCTGCCTGGGTGAGTGTGAGTGTGAGAGCGAGAACAGCCCGGCAGGTCCCGAGGCGCTAGCTGGGGACTCTGCCGCGGAAAGTTCCCAGTCCCCAGCAGCAGGTAATGGAAAGGGAATAGAGAGTTCCCCTGTTTGCATCAGCAAATGCGAAAACATAATAGCAACAGCGGTATCGTCTCCCAGGAGCGGGGTTTCCAATGACGCTAACATTCTTTTTCCTTTAAGGTATTTTCCTTGCTACTGATTTTGGAAATAAGTCACCGAAAACAGGAAAAAGTTGCAGAGGGGCCACTAATTGGCAAGGGTTACTAATTAAGGGACTCTGGCGGAGATTGGCAGGACATTTGAAAAACAGACATAACACGGCCCGTGTCAAACTAAGTGTGAGGGTCTGAAAGGGCCGTGTGGAAAGGGGTGAAGCAGTTGGAGTATGGGGCGGAGATTGGTCCTGAAAAGCCGGGGGATTCACGCCCAGGCATGAGGGCTGGCACCTCCTATAGACGTGCAGTCGTGTTAGGCTTGCGTTTTCCCTTTAAACGTATATCCACAATATTCTTACCAAATAGATTAATTTGCTTGGGGACTTGGTTTGAGCTGTGAGCGCTTTGATCAATGACTGAGGAGTATCATTTGAGCTCTGCCTTCGAAAGCCCGCCCGCTCAACGTCCGACTCGCGGGCATCGGGCACTGAGCTCCGCCGAGAGCCGCAAGGCGCCTGGAATATCTCTGAGCCTCATTCGGCGCAGCGCGGCGCAGCGGCGGCGCGCACAGGCTTTTTTCTGCTTTTTCTGACAGTTGGAGGACCCCCCACCCCGCCCCCACGCCCTAAACTAGGCCGGTGCACCGATTCTTGCCCAGCTTGGGTCAAGACCGCTGGATGAGGACAGCTAGGCGGCCGGGAATGCGGGCGGGGGCGGGGTTGGGGGTGGTGCGTGGTCAGGGGCCGTGCACACGCGGGGTTCGAGTGTGTGCCGCTGCGGGTATCTGCGAACGCGCTTGCACATTCACAGTGCTGTCATCTAACCTCCCTGGTCCAGCGCACCGCTCTGTGTAAGCCCCAACCGAGCACCTCCCACATACCCTTCTGGGTCCCGAAGGATGCGCTTGACGAGCTGAGTGCTCACTCCCGAGGCGCCGGTGGGAAGCGGCGCATCCAAGCACCCAGTTTTTATGAAGTTAAAATACAGCGCGAACTCTTCAATGCTGAAGAGTGGATTGAATGTTAATTCTCCGAGAAAATGTTTTTTTTAAACATAATTTTATGTTAATTAATGGGCTGTAGAAGGTTGTTTATTCAACC
This sequence comes from Camelus bactrianus, assembly GCF_048773025.1. Taxonomy (NCBI): domain Eukaryota; kingdom Metazoa; phylum Chordata; class Mammalia; order Artiodactyla; family Camelidae; genus Camelus; species Camelus bactrianus. The sequence continues at coordinate 42,129,782 of NC_133540.1, forward strand.
AAACCACCCCTTGTTCAGTTTCCTTTTTACGCCACAGGATAAGAAGGTCCCTTGTGGCTTCCTGAATGAATGACCTGTGAGTAACACCGTCACAACCTGCGGGAAAAGAAGAGTCGTTTCCCCGATCCCAAGGTACGTTGCCATTCCTTCCTGGCAGGGAATTAAGGAGGGCGAGTGGCCTTGGGTTTGATTGTAGACTGAGGCATGTCCCTGCGAGTCCCGCGACTGCGTGTCTACTGCCCTAGCCCCCCGCCCCCTTGGCTCTTTCATGGAGATGGGTCCTGCCTTTGAGCGGTTAGAAGGGAAGGATGCCAGCAAAAAATGGCTAATCCTTTTCCAGCTGCAGTAAATTGAAGACTGGCCAAAGCCGAGCGAAAACCGCTGCAGTTAAAATGATTTTAGCATCACGTCTGCGGCTGAGAATGGAGCGGCAGTTTATAAAAAGACCTGTGGATCAATGAAAAAGAGATTATAGTGTATCTGAATATTAATAACGGCATTGCATCTATACTTTATACCCCTCCCATCCCCCTCCCATATTTTTCTTTACATCCGCAGGATTGAAATGAAATGTTTTGAGGTCTTCAAGCTGACTCATCAGAATCTTGGAGCATATTTTTAAATGACGGTAATTTTCTAATGTTTGATTTGTACGTACGGAAACACTTGTGCGCGCGCGCGTGTGCGCGCGTGTTTGCGTGTGAGAGACATGCGGCTGAATGACAATGCAGATCCAGAAATTGGGGGAGAGGGTTTGTGCTCTCAAAATATTGATGAAGTTTGAGCACTTTGGACGTTCGCTGAGAGCCAGAGAGCTTCTAGAGGTGGAGATGAGAACGTGGAGAGATGGCCAGATTTGCCTGTAAATAATCACTACATCCATTGATCCACTGTAACACTTGAGCTGCTTTCTTTTTTTTTTTTTTTTAATAGCAGTTGTGTTTGAAAGGGCAACTCTCTCCACAAACGTGGGTTATAGGCGTCTCCTAGCGGCGAAAGCGGCACAGGGCAAGCCAGAGAATTTTGCTTTGGAGCTCTTTCGGCAGGGCTCGCCTGTTGGGGGCTCTGCAGGATTTCCTGGGTCGCAGAGGCCGTTATCCGCGCCGGCGACGCCGGCCGGGGTCCTCTAGAGGTCTCGCCTCTCTGACTTCTAGTCTCCAAGGCGCCCTGGTATCGGCACGGTGACAACGGGGTCTTCTGCCTGGGAGAATAGATACGAGCCCGGCCGTCCGCCTGCCTTTTAGTAGCTCCAGCCAAGGGCAATGGCAAGAGCATTCTGTCCTGGGCCGAGATTCAGATATTGGCATTAACAACCTTTTCTGCCTCCTTACTCTGGAATCATTTGATAGCCCCACCCCGTCACCCACAAAACAAAACAACACTTTAAATTTGCCCTTTAAAAGTGCCTCTTCAGTGTAATCTCTGTACTTTCTTCCTTGCTGTATCAATCTAGATTTTTTTCCCTTCCCCTTTTTATTTTTCAGTCTCCCTTCAGTGAACCCCAGAATTTAGTGAGGCCGTGATTACATAACTAACAGCCTCGGTGATGGGGTTGACGACCGCTTTGAAGTGCAGAATATCGTGTAATGCAGCATCCTTTGACCTCGCCCGCCACCACCTTTATTGAAACCTGCAGGGAGAAACTAAACAAAACGTAGCAACATAACCCTCTCACCCCAAGCCCTCTCCAAGAGCGCCAACCGCCTGGGCCCAAACAAATTATATCCTAAAACAGAGGAGGGAAGTAGCTAATATTTGAAGAGAGATTATCAAAATCAATTTTCATAAAACTCCTGGTTGGTGTGTGAGTGTTAATGCACCCTCGTCTATTTCATTGTCCTCTAAGGGCAGCAAAAGTGGGGTGGGGGGCACCAAGGATCTCATAAACTCGTTTTATATACATGGTTGCAAACTTTGAAACTAGCTAACCGGGTTGCTTTCTTCCCTACCCTTTTCTGGAAAAGGCGGGAGGGAAACAAGTTTGTTAACCAGGGTTTGGATAAATGAGTGTTTGCAGTGATTTAACTTGATTTGAAAGCAATTTGTTTCTAAATCCTTTTATTATTGCAGTGTGCCCAGAGCTTTGGTTTTCTTGTCTGTTTTTTTTTTTTTTTTTTTTTTTAAGAAATGGAAGAAAAAAATTTTAAATTGTCAATAAGGAGTCTTTCAAACGCCAAGTCCCACCAGGGTTGAGTTAGATGGTTCCTGGCACTTGACGTCCCCAGCAAGCACAGTGCCCAAAGCAAACGCAAAGGACCTGGACTGTATTGCATCTCTAATGGGTAACCATGAAATCAGTTTATCTGTAAGTAGTGTAACCTAGCTTAAGAGGTGGGAAGGCAAGGCTTTGGAGCCAGTACCACAAACACCGTTCATTTTTGTTCATTTACAGTTCACTAGAGTGAGTGTTGACTAGAGTTTCTGGAAAAGATTTATAGCATATACATGCTGTTATCAGCATTCAGGTAACTCTTTAGTTACTGTGTTCTAATGCTTTGAAGTCAATAGAGAACAAACCAATCCATGTTTTGGGGACTGAGAATACTAGCTATTAAGTGTTACTTGATATTCAAAGTAGAAATGTTCTTCATTTTGTTTAACCTTGTTAATATTGGTGTGGCTTCACATTTCAGTGTCTTTTCAGTTATCAGACAGAGCCAGCATTTTGTTAAACTCTAAACAGTGAATTAAAAGCACTGATGAGCTGAAGCAGCCCTCTAATGCAGAATGACAAATTGCACTTAAGCAATACATGAACAAGAAAATGATTTATGGATTTTTACAATGGTCTGAGCCAATGAAAGCAACATGAATTATACATCCTAATGCTCATGATATCATTTTTTCTAATAATACTATTTCAGTCCAGATGCTATACTCTTATCCTTTCTATAAGAGATATTGATCAATAAGAAGTCTAGGAATATTTTCAAATTAGGCAATGGTGTTTGACAGTGGTTCCAAATGTATGTATACTTTCCTGAGTACAGGGGGGTGATCAACATTGAGCACACTAACATTCTGTCAGCTCCTTCACATATTATGTCTTTTGGTGATAAATACGTAGTCCTTTGGAAACTTATGTTTCACAACTTCTTTCAGAATGTAAATAGAGTTCTACTTTAGAATGACAATCTTTATTACATCATGATCTCTCTTTCTGAAAATCAAAATGCATTACGTCATCTTACCTGTTTTCTTTTTTAAATTGCTTTGATTATAGAAAAATCTGATTTCTCCAAAATGTCTCTTATCCTCTTCATATTGGCTTATCGTGTTTTTTTTTTTTCCCCAGAAAATTGTTTAATTCCTTAGTGTGTTAAAGACACTAGAAAGAAAGGTCATGTGCCTTCGTCTTTTTGGCGTTAGGAGACAAAATAGATCTTACGGCTGTCTCAAATTACAGAAAAAAATCAATCAGGTAAAATTTTGTGTGGTGCTTGTTTGTTGAGTCTGAAAAAAAATCTAGTAATGGTGAGTGGCTATGTCTAGCATTTTTATTTAACCATTTGTGGCTTATGTAACTAAGTATTTGGGATGTGTGAAGAATTTTAAGTGAAGACAGTGTCTTTGCTGTATTATACATACTCAACCATAGGAAACTTCTAATTACCTGGAGGCCTCTAGAGTCACATTATTAGGCTTAATCTTAATTATCCAGGTTTATAAAAAAAAAGAAAAGGAAAAAAATTGAATCCCAGCCTCTGCTTTTGACAGCATTAATAATTACTCTTCCTGAAGATTACTGAAATCAATGATGTGATTAGGATTGTAAGTAAGAACTACAAGACATCACATTTAAAAAGCCAGCTGCTTTGCTAACAGGGATGATGTGTGGGTTTTACTGATGGGGCTCAGAGGTAGCAATGAAGCTTTAAACATTAAGGCCGATATAAAACAATTTCAAAAATTAATTGCAAGCCCTGATTAACTCTATATAAGAGAAAAGGTGTCTAGAATTCTCTCTTTTTTCTTCCCCAGTGGGTTTGCTTCTTATTTGATGGTGATATAGTTAGCATAATGCTAGTGTTTGTCTGGCAAGTATGAATTGTTTTCTTAAGGGGAAGCCCCTTAATTTTGTGAATACAGAATGAAATTACTCAAATTGTGATTGGGGTTACAAGTCATACGGCTATATTTTGAAGGGTTTAAAAATGTTATTGCAGACAGACACCAGGGAAAGAATATCAAACATAGCTTGAAAATTACATTAGTTACTAGAATTACAATAGTAAACAGAACAAATAGTAAAATAGAAACTTCAGTTTAAAAAAGTATCTCAGTTTGACTGGCTGGTTAGTAGTAGAACTCCTTCTATAAGAAACTTGCAGTTTGACTGTCTGGTTAGCATAACTCTTTCTGTAAGAAACTGGATTTTCATGATATCCTATCTAAACGGGTTTGGCAATGCTATGCTGTAAAAAGCTTTATTTTATTGCAATTTCTTGAGTTTTTTTTAGGTGAAAGTGATTAATAGTTTTTAAACAGCCAAGGTATGCCAAGCATTCTTAGCTACATTATAATATTTTCCCTCATGTCTATAGGTATTATCATACCAACATTATACATAAGGATACTGAAGATGTTCAGAATTTAAGTAACTCACCAAATTAAGAGAAAATTCAAATCCAGGCCTTCTGGTGCTCAGGCTGAGGCTCGGGTACTATACCATGATGTTTCTCTAGTCTATATGATTGGATTGACTAAAAGAAAAAAAATGAATTAAAGATTAAAAATGGAATTCATCTAGATTTTGTACTAACAGGGGTACTGGACTTATGCTAGTAGAATGGCTGTTACATCACTGAGTTGAGCCATGGAAGAATTCATAAATATATTTGAGAATTTTTTTTTTTTTTGAGGTTTTGCGAGGAAACCAAACTTGGAATATGTTTTCCTACAAGTGAAACAGATTACAAACATCCATCTCTTTCTCATGCAGAAGTGCCTGGCATAGGAATCACAGATTTTACTGACTGGAAATGGAAATTGCTAAAACAAACATGCCCAAAAGGAGACACCTCTGCTTCATTCAGTCCTGAAAAACACCCTGTTGATCAATGGGCCAAAAAGTATTGCCTTGCTCGTATAGTTTATTAGAGTTTCTTAAAAGCTAGGAAAAACTAAGTGTATCCATTTTACACAATGCAAATATTAGTGGGTTTTTGTGTTTTTTGTGTGTGCTTCCAAACTGGTCTTTAAAAGGGAAATTGTGTTTTGTTAACCAAAATTGCAACTATTATTTTATTCCATCATTGTTGCTCAGAAAAGATTGTTTTAATATAAAATTTCTGAAAATTAAACAATTAAATTTATTTGACAATCTTTTGCCAGCAGGAAATGAAAGGAAATGACTTAAAAATAATTTTAAATATGGAAAGAATTAACCACAGGAAGATGAATATGGAATCTTATTTACTCACTGTAAGTAAAATATTTGTATTATTATTTTGGTAATAAGTACTGATGGAAGGAAAATATATTTCTTCTAAAAGTGTGCTCAGTAATTCAGAATATATGGAATGGGGGCCCTATAAGGTAGGTTCTAGATCTTACTCATTTCTGAAAGCACCCAATTGTGGCGATGATGACACAGTAAATTATGAAGGATTAAACCAAATTGGGCTCAGATCCCTGCTTCTCCAGATATTTGAACTTGGCCCAATTAGTTAAATCTTTTGAAACTCTGTCAAAGTGTGTTAAACACTCTAAACATCTGTTAAAATATGATGATACATCTGATCTTGTTGAGTCATTGGGAGGCTTAAACTGACCCGATATATGTAAAATTCTCAGCCCATACTAGAGTTTCAATAAATATTATCTATTATTATAGCAAGATGTTTTGATTGAAGTAATCCTTAAATAAGATATTTATTGACAATAATAGTATTGATTTTCCTGGTGGTTTTATTTCCTTTACAAAACGCAAACTATTTACTTTGAGGACAATTTTATATTGGCCTTATTTTGCAGGAAATTATAATTTTAAAGAGAATGGAAACAGTAAATGAATAAGACAAAACTAGTTAAATTTTAAATAAGCATCAAAACATAAAAATCAATACTGAGTTTTTCTTTGTGTTGTTTTAATACTTCTTTTCTTCGAGATAAGTTTAAATTTTCTGTTTTAATCTATGTGATAAAACATGTAGACTTAAAAAATCATTTTGATAAAATATGGCTCTTTCATTGTAAAATACTATTTTTTTAATTTCTATATTTATCAAAATTTCAGGATTAAAGGACTCTTATTTGATATATTCACTATTTCCCTCCAATTCCTTGGTGTAAAGTCTTAACACCGACTCCTATATTCCTGCCGATGAGTACTAGAAACTCTCCAGATTAAAAACAAATTGGTGAAAAATCACTTAGAATAGAATGAATTTATTACAATGACCCATTCTGAGCCTCAAGCCTCAATCGTATTTAACTCTCTCTTCAGTATTCTCCTCTTTGTTATATTTCTGCCTAGCACTGCTATTAGTGTTCTCCTCAGTAACTTCTTACACCTTAAGAAACAAAAACACGCGTTGGTGCTGGTGTGATAGCAGCACAGCCAGAGGGATACTGAAAGAATGGAAAATAAATGTAAATCATGGATATATTTCTCTAGGATTCATGTGCAATTTGATAAGTAAAGAATATGCATAAAATGTTTAAATTACTTCATTAAACAGCATGGAGAATACATTTAAACATAGAATGGCTCTGAATGCTGAGTACATGGGGAGTACAGAAAAGACTAGAATGAAATCATTTAATTAAGCAAAGATTTCTAGAAAAGGGCAGTTTCTGCCACGATTTTAAAGGTGAGAATGCTACAGATTAGTAGAAAAGAAATATCTGAAGCAGGTTAGAGGTACATGCACAGTAAAGAACTGAAAACAGTGATAGCAAAAAGCTTTTCTATTGAGATCATAAAAACAGCACATCAAGCTTTTCAACTACAGGCCAATATCCTGACTTTGGACCCAGTTACTTAAATCTATGAAGCCAGGCGGCTTCAATTTCGTTTCTTTGGATTTATTCCTCCCCAGCCCCACTCGCAAGAACTTGGCCAAATTTAAGGTCGGCATAGATGGCAGAGATTCTCATTTAGCCTTCACACCTGAGTAATGCTTTTGCTATGGGTTGGGCTAACAGCCAGTGTTCAGCCTTAGAATTATGATAAAACCTAATATTATTGCTTGTTCATTAGCATATGCATTTGAGAATCTTGGCTGCTGCTTCTGCTTTAATGGTGAACTGTTAATGTCTGATTTTCTCAAAATATTTTAAAAATCTTGTTTGGTTCGACTACCTAACCAAGAATCTAATTTAACAAGAATGTATTTTCCTTTGGCCAGGCAGGATAATGGAGAGAAGTATTGCTTAAGCCCAAGGAACCTAACAAACATTCAGCTGAATGGTCACATTTTTGATGGATTTGTTGGCTGTATAACCAGTTCTTAACATAAAGATGTGCTGACTAAATGAATGAATGCTTGACCTTTTAACTTTATACTATTATTCATCTTAAAAAATATTTCTGAGATATTATACTCAATTCCACTAGCTATATTTTTTAATAATCTGTATTTGAGAAAGGTCTTTTACAGTTGATTATTTCAAAGAAACCTTGCTTAAAGTGGAAAATCCACTGTACATTACAAATGTGTTCAAAACACTTCATCCCATTTACAACTCATGAAATGCATTCCTTCTCTTTCTAGACAACTACTACTCAAAAGTAATATGTCATCTTATAATGTTCTTTGATTTATAATTTTCATCTTATTTCACATATACTATGTTGACTGTGTAACTATGAATAGAGTAAGTACAATGTCCAGGATTCTGAATTGTTTTATTCCTTTTATAAGGTCAGGATGACAAGCTAAGGAGTCCTCTATGATTAGAATGTTAGATGTTAAGAGTAAATATGGCTGAGATGGGAGGACATTCGGTGTCTTAGGTAGAATCAGGAGACACTGTAATTTTAAAGTGTTTCAGGGTTAAGTTAAAAAGAAAGGTTGATTGACTTGATAGATTCAAAGCAATGGTCTGAGTTTTAAGCCAGAGGGGACACTGCCTTGCTTCTAGTTTCTCTGTTCTTCAGTGTCCTGAAATGAAGGAATGTCAGTTCAGAAAAGGGCTGTTGATCACCATAGTGTGTATATGTATTTTCTTTTCTTATCCCTCAGCTTTCTTTTTCCATAACTGAAACACCTGTATTGTTTGTGGTATGGATATTATGGAGTTTAGAAATAATTCTGTAATTAGGTTAGTAATTATTTTATGCATGCAGGTTTAAAAGTAATCCGAAAGGTTTTTCACAGGCTAATAAAACCGTTAAGTATTTGACCAGAATGAAAGGGTTTAAGTGTAAATAGGAAGTACATACACAGGTTCACATACGTAAGAAAAAAAGGGCACGGTAGTGAAAAAGATGCTTTTGGCATAAGAAAATATCTAAACATATCAGTGAAACAGGACAGATCAAAGTTGGATGGTACTGTATGTGGAAGCTCACTTGACTTATAATACAGAAGTTCCATGTCTGTTGTGAAAGAAAACGTTTCCTTTTTCATCTTGCACGATATATAAAAATGATCTCCAGACAGATTTGAGCATTAATTCAAAACATAAAACAGGAGATAACTAGATCCCAGAATAGTATGTCAGCCTAAATAAAGAGGTAAACTGAGGCAAGCTTGAATTACCAGAAATTTCAGTTTATTCGGGGATAGTGGGAGGAATTACAATTCGGGAAACACAAACTGCATTAACCTATGGGCAGTCCCTTGAGGGTTTGGAGCGGGATGTATTTACATGCAAGAGTGCAGAGGGCGCGAGTCCAGCCAGAGTCTAAGCAGTAAGTTCATTGGCTTACGGATGGAGAAGGATTGATGGCGGCTGTTCATTGGTCCAGAGATAAGTTTCAGCCTTACGTAAATCAGGCGTTTGCGGGAAATCAGTCTCTCGGTACTGAAGTTCGTTTTTTCTGAGGGCATGTTCGTGAGTCTCCATTTCATAACCTCCAGTTCCATTTTAGACTGAAATCCTTTCACGTATCAAATATTTATGTAACTTCAGTGAAGTTTCTTAAAGGGCCTTAACGTTCTGTTGTCCAGGTCTACTCCAGAAGGCAGACAGAAATTCCCCAGAAATACCTGAGGGACAGCAGAGCTCGAGAGCTTTCCCGCGCTGCCAGACGCTTAAATGAAGAGCAGTCACCCTCTCATGGGAGCCACTCCCATGTAGCCTCTGTCGACCTTGGATGGTGGCAACAGATGGAGATGCTGGCAGGAGAAATCCAGGCTTGAAAGTTTGGGGCATCTCTATTATTGCAAGGTGAGTCCCTTTGACATTGGTGCGGGAAGACGGGGAATTAAGATTGTTTGCCTTTCTATGTATTCTTCATTAACAGGATTAAAAAAAAAAAAAATCCCAATTTTTGGTGTTGAGATTCCAGAAACTCTAGGAAGAGGCTTCTCCTGGTTGGTGATTCCTTAAATAGTACCCTGTTTTCCAGATTCCAAGTGGAGAATGCTTTTGGAGTGCTGAGATGTTTCTAACATGCATAGATATATCGCTTTGACAGTCTCTTCTGATTGGAAAGATAAAGTTACTGGTTGTTTTATGGTTATTTATTTACTACTGTAATTCACATTAGAATTTTTCTAAAGTATTCTGTTTCTGCATTTATTTCTGAATTTTAGTATATTGTTCCTTATCTTTTTTTTTCTAGAATTTATCTTGGAAAGGCAGAAAGTGAGTAGATGTCAGTCTAGAACGTATGATTCATTTATTTTAAAAACCTTATTTTTTAAAATCATGATTCTTTTTAGTAGCACATCTGAATTAAGCTCTGCTGAGATGGGAAAATTTATTTACAGTTTTAAAATGAATGCCCCTTTAAAAATCTGCTCCTCTTCTTCCCCCTTAAAGTTCATAGTTTGGGTGTAGCTGGCATTCTCATAACTTATGTAATATTTTTATGTTTAAAATAAGGACATGCATGGGAGCACGAGATCTGATTCATAGATCATAGACTGTAACAAGAACTCCTCTATTTATTTCTGTGGTTTTAAGTTTTGCCCACATATGAAGAAGAGTTTACGTGTAAAGGCAGAAATGTTGTGGCTAGCGTTTTATTTCAACTTTAATAATTATGAAGTAATTTAAAATGGTTAAAAAAAAGAAAAGGCCATGGCATTTAAGGACATCTTTTTAATATGGTGCTGTTGTCTTAGTTGCTGAGGGTCACACAGTCCCTGCTGAATTTTGATTGTGTTCAGGAACATTTATGAATTTCTTTCTTTTATCTGAGAAGAATGTGTAATATTTCAGTGAATTGTAGGTGGCAGTATACACAGCTGAATTCCATGTTTTATTGCAGGTATCTAAAAGATATTTCAGTTGGCTAACAATTTTATATTTAGGCTTTTTGACATTTTAGTCCCCATTTCAAACTCCTCCCTCCTTTTTGTTGTTAATATAAGAAACATAAAATAAACTCCCTTAGGTAAGAGAGTGCCCTTGTGAAGTATTTTAAGTATCAGGTTTACTCTGAAACACTGTTATAGGAAGTTTTTTTTCATGTTACTAAAGATACATTAGAAAGAGTATAATACTCTAATATTCATTGACCAGTTGATTTCATATTAAAATCAGAATTTTATACTGAAAGCACTCAGAATTATATTTCAAGCCAACAACAGAGAAGTTTTTAGTCTGTCTCTTTACATGTTTTGTTTTAAAAGTTACAGGCAAATCTGCTTTGATTGCTAAGTTGTAAAAATTCAATACTTTCTTGATTTACTATCCTGAGACGTGATACGTATTTTTGAGAATGTTAAGTACAAAATTGCTATTCTTTAGGCCTGTTACCCACATTGAAAGCACTATATTCATGAGAATAATAATACAATTACAAATGATGTAGCAAAACAGAAAAAACCTTAAATTGACGATCCGTAGTCATACTGTGGCATCTGGTGGAGCTCAAGAAAGTTAGGCATTATAGCAGTCTGTTGGGAGAGTTTCACAAAATGCATCCAGGGTTTCATCCAGAGCCATGTGGAGTGGAGCTGGGGGGGGGGGGGGACAGTGGGCGTGATTTCCAAAGAGGCAAGCTCTGGTGCCCTCCAATTTTCCTGTTGTTTCGTTTTACACATTGAACTTTGTGAAATACCACACCCCTTTCTCTTTTAAACTAAAATCCTTTTTATCTAATCCAGATTCTTCAGGTGAAAAGGAGAAATTTGAGAGCTGAGTAGATTCAGACAGTCACCGAGTCAGGTCAATAATTATCAGTGTAGGGCTGACCTTAGGGAATACTGCCACTGATACATAAGCAGTACTTACTTTGTGTTTATGTTTTCTCCAGTATTTTTTATTTGTTTGTTGGCTTTGTCCTCTTTGCCACCCTAATTTGTGTGTTTGTCTTAATGCACTCAATTACTTCACAATTATTGGCCCATGTGTAGCTTATAATTTGCAAATAGATATGCTTGCTTGCAAATGCTCACGTTATTGCTGGACAGTTGTTTTAGAATCATTTGGTTCTCTCGAGCTGATGTGTAAGCATTATTAATTCTAATATGAAATAAGTAGACAAAGAAATTCAGGGAGAAACTATTTCTTCATATTTATTTTTCTGCTCTTTTCAAGGTCAGTAAAATAAATTCTCTGAAATTGTATGTTTTAAAAACACTTTGCAATGAAATTTATTGTTCGTTGATGAGAAGTAAGTTCTCCAGCATTTGGAAGCCTGAACACTCTTAAACATTTGGGGTTTAAAGTAGGCATAAACCTGTAGAAACCCAAGGAGACACTGGCTAAATGTATCGAGCTAAGTTTATTTTTTTTAAATAATGGGAAGCTATGAAGAATCTGTTACAGTAGGAGACTAACCCAAGGTCTCCTTTTTGTTTTGGACAGTGGGCCCCAGGTTTTATCCTCCCTATTTCTGAATAATTTACTCTCCTGGATGGCTTCTGAGTGAAACAGAAGCTAAGAATGAGTATCTTTTCACCTGAAACAAATACTATGCTTAAGAGCTAACAGAGTCCCATTGGCTATGTCTTCCCCAAAGTTTTTAAGGACATACTGGTTGAGATCTCAGTCCTTCCCACTGATGCTTCCTATTGATGCTTAGGTTTAATAAAACATGAGTAAACATCTTCAAGATGCGGATTATTGCAGTGTAAGTACAGCTGACTTATTTTGCACATTAAGTTAGGGTTTGGGGGGAATGATCATATTTTTAGGCTGTGCTTGCATGGACCTATGTCCTATAATCTAGGTTTTAAACCCTTTATTTTTATGAACTCACGTTTATTAAATATAGGGCCCTCCAGAAACTAATAACTTGTAATGTGCCATGTAACTTGAATTTGAGATGAAAAGTGGCAACACATTTTGGTCGGTTGATTAATTTATTTATTCCACTCAAGAAGTGCATACAGAGCACCTACTGTATACCGAAGTGCTTGGGTTACATTATGAATAAAATAGAGAAATGGTCTCACTGTGTGTGTGCGCACACACACACACACACATTAAATAAATAAATAATGAGTATGTTAGAAGGTGAAAAGTGCCACGGAGACTAGGAAAAGTAGAACAAGTTAAGAGGATCTCTTAATTTATTTTTTATTTTTCATTTCCTTTTCAATTTTTTTAAATTGAAGTACAATCAGTTACAATGTGTCAATTTCTGGTATACAGCACAATGTCTCAGTCATGCATATACATACATATATTTGTTTTCGTATTCAGCTTAATTTAAAATTAAGTGTTTTTTCCCTCCTAAATGTGGGAGGGTAATGGAACTCAGACATGAAATAGAGTAAGATATTAGTAAGTGACTGTGGTGGTATTGCCATGAGAGGAGACAACAAACACAACATTAGGTTCTTTTTTAAGGTTTCCTTCAGGAGTTGCTTTAAAGTAGACTTCTCATTAACCACTAAATTGAATGTTTTCCCAGTAGGCAATTTGCCCCAAATACTAAATTAGTGGGCGAACCACTAAAACAACTCTGTCATTTAATGGCAAGAAGATTTTTAAAGCAAAGGAATTTCTAGATGGGATGTAGAGTACATTTCTATTTTTTAATTGTTGCTTTTTTTTCCTGCCAGAAACAGAAGGTAGTATTTAAGAATGTGTCGGTGGAGGTAAAATTTTAGTTTAGGATATTGAGTTGCCAGCAAGAGACTTCAGAAGAATTTCTTTGCCTCAACAAAACCCTTATCTTCCATGGGGAATAGTTAAACACTAATAAAAGTAAAGGAATTAAAAGCAAGGAAAAGTCTAGTTATTGTCATCCCAACAAGTGAGTTTCACATGGAAACTGATAACAAAGGACTTTGCCAAATTTGGCTGCTTTAAGAGCCTGCCTGCATTGGCCTCTGCAAAAATATGACTTGCATTCAAGTTTCAATGAAAATGCTTAATTGTACTAAATGTCAATCTGATGGGCTCTTCTAAAATGTACTGTCTGCCAGTAGTATAGTGTGTTGCCTGTACACAGTTTATAAGGTTTCTCCCAACTCATTCAGTTATATAATCCGACAAGCAGTGGTCTGAGAACAAGTCATGTCCTCTGTCCATGCAAAATCTGCAATTCCATAGTACTCCGTCATGTAGTGTTCTGGAAGGTTTACTCCTTCTAAAATTTCATTGATTTTACCAATATGCCTATATCCCACACTTACTTATTTATTTACTTACTGATTTCGCACACTTATTTATTCACTTATTTAAAAATATGAAATGAACTCCTTTATATTTCGGACATTGTGCTAAGCATTTACAGAAACTTTTTCTGGATAAAAATGTTTTCATATGAAAGATGGGACAGTGATATGGGAAGTGTCTGTATCCAGTTTGAGAATCACTAGTTCTTTCTAGGTTACAGCTATGTATAAATTAGGAAAGGAGAGATGGATGATGGTGAAGATGTAGATAGAAGTGTCACTAGGTTTGGAAGCAGAGAAGCAAACTGGAAGAATTCCGTTAAGTGATATTCATAATGATGCCAAAGAGAAAAGGTTAAATGTTGTTGACTATATTCCTCTTAATAAGACAAGAGACATTTTTACTACATTTCAGAATTATTTTAACACAGCAATCCACCTTTATAGAAAGTTAATAACAACTTATGTTACTGATAATAATTGTTTACATTTATATATTTAAATAGTTTGTGAAATTTTTAAAGTCAGAAAATTACTTTGTATGTATTTTATTTTTAAACTTGGATGGGTAAATTTTACCATTACAGATTATATTCAGTGTATTTTTTAAATTGTTCCATATATTAGCTTACTGATTTGCTACAAACTTGTTTTCTATAAAAAAATTTCCTTTACTTTATAGAGTTGCAGTGCAGCTAAGGACTAGATTTATAAATCTTCTAAATGTTCAAAAAATGATGTGTAAATCACTTTCTCCTCCATACAATGGAATTCTACTTTAGTACAATATATAGAATTATCTTATACATACTTACCTGTAGCTGTCTGGTTTCTAACTTAATTTCATCCAATAGACTTCGTACTGTGTTTTAGTTTCTTCAGTTTTATATCTTAGCTTCCGTAGAATGATTGTGAAATTTCCTGTAATATCTTTCTGGGAGAAATGAAAGTAATTAAGAAGCAGAAAGGTACCTATTTAATTAGCCTATTTGTATCCTCAGAAGAATCCTTAGTTGTGAAAAATCTGAGGGAGCTTGCCCTTAGTTAATTGAATCAGAGCCTTTTTTAGTCTTTACATTTCTCCCCACTCACTTGGTTTAGTTCTGTTCTCCAAAATGACTCAGTAAAAAAAAAAATCCCAGATTATATATCTTCATCTAAGCAATATTTTGTGGAAGCCTAGAAGTCTATGGTCAAATCTCAGGTCAGTGTCCGTCCTGGTTTGTTACCAGAAAGGCGCTGAATGTATTTTTATGATAAGAAAGTATTCAAATATGAAAATGTATCTCATTGATCTTTAAGACTAAGGAATTTAATACGGTGACATCTACTGAACAATTCAAATGCAGTTTGAGAGCTGCTTAATCTTTCTGTCGTGTGGGTATTGCTGAACCGCAGGTGTGGAGAGCTAGGCTTACGTATAGATCCTTCCTTCCCTAGATAATTGTAGTATTTACTAAGATGAACTTTATCTGTTTCAGCTTAATATTTCTCTGAAAGGGCATTCCTAATTTAGAAGCAAGTGAATAAAGGCATCATGCTTTTAATTACTTTTAGAGAAGAACTTAGTTCTTTCCCCCTTTGAATACTCTAAATTAGATTAAACTTTTGGGGGAGAGACAAAGCAGAGGGGAGTAGCCAGTGGGGAAGTGTTTTGAAGCCAAATGCAAGTTACCAATCCTTTTATGGAATAAAGGAAACCGAGAAGAACAGCAGCTGCCATTTCAGCTTGATAACTCCAGGACCTCCTAGTGAAATCATTTTGAGACTGCTGAGTAGAAACAGTTTAAAGGTCTATTGTAAAAGAAACAAGAATTTTATTCATTAATTAGACTCGTCAGAGAGTGCTTTGATTTTGCAAAAGTGAATAACCTTTTATTCCCTGGTTACAGTTAAATCCTTAAGCTCATTTGATTTCCTGTGCCCCATTCTATTTCACGTTAAGTTTTCACCTTTACAAATGCACTGTACCAGGCCAGTCCCGGAAAGGTTTTCATTTCCCTTTCACTTCAGGAAAAAAGCAGAGTAACTTTTCACAAAATTAGCACATAATGAGGGGGATCTACATTGCAGAATGAAACCTCTGATAATGCACGAGTAATAGAGTGAGGGAATATTTTGTTTATGTGTTCCGCACCTCAACCTCAGATAGATAATGAAGACTGTTTTTTTTTTTTTTTTGTCTTAATAGTGGTTTTTTATGTTGGAAAATATTGAACTTCTTTATGGAGATTATTTTCAGTTTTGCTGCTTTACAGTTGAGATTGGTTCAAAGGCAGAATTTATGCCAGCATTTGGGATTTTGCTGTCTAGCGTCTATCAAACATTAATTCACACCTGATTAATTCAGAATTTTTGAAAATGTGAGTCTAATATTGAACTTTTTTGACACAGTGGAAAGGGGCTTGTTAAACAAATAAACAGCATAAAAAATTAGGTAGGGAAAGTACACATACTTAGAGATCAAGCAGTTTTCCAGGTTTTAAAAACAGTTGAGTGGGGAGGATATAGCTCAAGTGGTAGAGTGCATGCTTAGCATGCATGAGGTCCTGGGTTCAGTCCCCAGTACCTCCTCTAAAAATAAATAAATAAACCTAATCCCCCCTCCCCCAAAAAAAGATTAAAAAAAAAAAACAATTGAAAATGTTCAAAGCATTATTTGTCAATCACTTTGAGTTGACAGTTTCAGCTCACTTATTAATTATAGCATTTATCTTCCTAAAAAATATTTGATTGTTTTAGAGAACATATTTCAAGTTATCATAGTTTCTTAAAAATAACTATTTTTAATTTAATTTTCTTAGTGTAGTAAATTAACATACATCTTAACCAAAAAGTACAGTGTTCAGAAAATAGAAATCTGCTGCTGCTACCCTCCCCACCAAGATCCCCAATCATCAGGGGCAAGTATTTGACCGTTGTGAGCTTTTTCTTTTGGTATTTGTGCCTATATATCTAAATAGCTTATTGATATTTTTATTTCTTGATTTCTCAGTTTTAGACTATGTGTATCTATTAATATCCCAAAGTAGAAGATCTTTTAACAATCTGCTCATACACATAAAAACACATTTCCTCTATTTCCATTATTTTATTAGTTTTACTGTAAATTTTAGTTAAAACCTTATTCAGTTTTTACAATATTATGAGTATGTAAATCTGTTTATATCTGAGCTAAATACTGTAGATTATAAATATAATGGCTTTCATGTGCTACTCTTTTTACCTAGAGTTAATAACTTGTTTTATTGTGTGTTTAATTTGTATATCCCTATCACTCCAAATTCTCCGAAAGTGTTGTAAAATTCTCTCAGTACAAGCACATCAGATAAGTCAGATAATTTACTTACTACCAGCTTCTTATTCCATTCTGCAACAGCTATCAGTCAGAACTTTCATCATCATGCCATCATCTCCAAATTCCCTTTGCTTTTCTCGTTGATTTTCTGTTTATTGATTTTGTTCAGTCTTTTTCATTTACAGGGTTATTTTATGTGTGATGCTCATCCATTCAGTTTGAAATGCAGAACTAACATGTTGACTTAATGCTCAGAATAAAAGGGTTGATTGGGTGTTCGGTGTGCACACCTCAGTGTGAGAAGGAAGCATGTCCCTCACAGTAGGGAGAGTCATTTAATTGGGGATCCTTACATATCAGTGTCTAGAGATCATTTATCTTGGACTAATTTTCATAGAGCAAGCTCTTCTAATCTCCTGCAAAGAAATGGGCTGGGGAATTCCACTTTGGCTAGGCAGATCTTCATATTTTGAATAAGAACTTGGCATGGTTAATTGAGACATGAAATACAAGAAACAATTTTAGAGGAGACATGTTGAATTTGGTTTCAGATACATCAACCTTGAGAATCCTTTGAAATATTAAATGGCAACCTGCAATATAGGGCTGGAGCTCATCACAGAATTCAGGTTTAAATATACAGATTCGATTGGATTATGTTACCTACACAGAATGGCAGTATTCCCATCACAGGTGCTTAAGTAAAACAGAAATTTATTTCAGTCTTGTGGAAGAGCACGGTGGAAGGCAACTTGGGCTGAAATGAGCACTAAAAAGTTATCCAGGGTCCTTCATGATCTCCTCTTTGCCATCCCTGGGTATGGCATTCCTCCCACTGCGTTCAGAGTTGCTGGTGGAGATGCTTCATCACAGTGGTGTCTCCAGTAACAACATGGAGGAAGAGAGGAAGGTAGCATAGCCTCTCCCCTTGAAAGAGACTTAGCCAGCCTCTGACCCATTCTGTTTACATCTCTTTCACCAGACTTAGCCACATCTCCTCAAGTTACCAGGAAGCCTTGTAAATGTGGTCTTTTATTCTGTGTGGTACCGTGGCAGGCTAAAAAATGGCTTTCTATATTTAAATAAAAACACGGGAATGGAGGACAGTGTATGCATCTCACAGTCTTAAATTAAGTCGCTGGCATATAGATTGCATTTAGAAATATGGGTATGTGTGACTCACAGCACGTATATTAAAAACCTTATTTTTAAGTCAGATTTTTGTAGATTGAGCAATGGAAGACAAATGAGACTCTAAAGAGAAACAGGGACAAATCCTTCCAGAAGCATGGATGAAAGGGGAGAGAGATAAGACAGTTGCTCCAAAGTTTAGGTTTTGTGGGAGAGGACAGTAAAGTGAATTCAGAAAAAGGTGAGTCAAAAATGAAGGATGTATAAGACTGATGATCAACTAATATTTATTAAATGATGCTGTTGATGCTGACTGAATGCTTTTATTGTACTAACCCTTTGCTGTAGGTATTGTTATCATCTTCATTTTATAAAAATTAACTTAGACTTGAAAGATTAAATAACTTAAATTGAGACACAGAGCTGACAAAAGCCTAGAGCCGAGAATTTTATTCTAACCCCCTTTGTCAACACATAGTCACAACCTGCCTTGTTATCTTCTTGTTCCTGGAGGAACTCTTCTCTTAACCACTATCCGACTTCCTTCTTCTTCTTTTTTTTTTTTTTTTCAGTTAGGAAGTTAAGGAGCTCAGTGAAGGTAAATAGGTGGTTTTTGTCAGAAAGGGCAGTATATGAGCAAGGTTTCAGTGGAAAAAACTTTTTAGTGGTGACAAATTTCAAAGCCATTTTTTAACCAGGAAACTGAATTAGATGCCAAATTTACAAATTCTAATTAGGTTTCCAAAGCAGAAGCTGATAATGACGTTTTAAGTAAAATTAATACTGTTAATCTTCATTGAACTATAAATCTTGCTTAAAAAGTGGGGAGAATCGGTGCTTAGGCTTTACATTTCATTCTTTATTTTTGTTTGGTCTCCCATCATTTAAAATTATAAATAAGGTTCAGTTACGATAACTATGATAATGTTTTGTTTGAGTTAATTTTGTTTATATGAAAAGATGCTCCAGATTTCTGGGTAGTTAGTTTCTACATTTTTATGTGATTTTATTCTTTAGAACCATGTTATTACTCTAGAGAGTCAGTAAGGGTACAGAATAGGAAAAGGGTATGGCTTCCTCTTGGGAAGGACCAACAGTTTGTTGACTTTTTCATTGTCTAGAGTGTAGATTAAGAGCCTGATTCTTTTACTATACAGAGATTATTTCTGTTTCTCTGGTGTCATTTCTCATTGACCAACAGTGTAAGACTGATGTATGCTAGCAGAATGTATTTAAGTACAATGGTAAGCAACTAACAGAGACCAGAGGTGTGGAGTTCTGTGTGACTGCAGAAGCCCCCTTTCCTTCATGTAGTTAAGCCTCTGCCGGGACCAGTTGCTTCCTGTTCCTGAAATGAGACTAAGGCAAGCTAATTTAATTGGATTTAATTTTATAGTATCACTAAAATTATCTAATGCATTCATCTCATATGATGGTCTTACCTGAAGAATAGTCCATTATTTGTGGCTCATTGTGAGGAGAGGGTATCAATGTATAATTCTTGAGCCCTGCATATAGAGGTTTTCACATTACTCTTATTTACCCTTTACTGAAACATTTTGAAGTTGATAATATTCTCATTCTACACATGAGAAAACTGAGGTTAAAAAGCTACTATGAATTGTCCAAGGCTTGTAAATGGTTGAGTCAGAATTGTAACCATGGCCAATTCCACAGCCCCAAATCTAAAGGACTCACTTTACATTATTGTCTGTAGCATGCATGTATTTGTTTTACGGGGCGGCTGTAAAAAAAAAAAAATCCCCACAAACTTGGTGTCTTAAAATAACAAATATTTGTTCTCTCACAGTTGTCGAGGCCAGAAGTCCAAAATCAAGGTGTTGGCTTCTTCTAATGGCTCTAGGGAAGAATCCTTCTGGCCTCTACCAGCTTCACAGTTTTCGTTCACTTATGTCAGCATAACTCTAGTTAACAGCTCCATCTTTGCCTGGCCTTTTCCCCTGTGTTTCTGTGTCTCTTCTCCTTTTTTGTCTCTTATAAAGACATTTGTCATTGGATTTAGGACTCACCCTAATCCAAGAAGATCTCATTTAGAGATCCGTATCTTAATTACATTTACAAAAACCCTTGTTGCAAATAAGATCACATTATGAGGTTCTGGGTGAACATACCTTTTTGGGGACCACTGTTCAACCCATTACAGTGGGCATGGCTGAATTTTTTCTAAACCTTTTTAAATTGTGATTATGACAAAAGTACAGAAAAATATGTAATACATACTGTACAATATAGTTAATAATTATAAAGGGATCACCTGAGTAGCCACCACCTATATGGAGACATAGAACATTCCCAGCACTTTGAAAATGCATTGTTTCTTTTAATAATCAGTCATCTCTCATTCCTGTTTACAAGAATGAGCCTGACTTTATGGGAATGACTTCCTTGCTTTTCTTTAAAATTTTACTTATATAGTAAAAGAATACAGTTTTACATATTTTTATATTTTATATAAATGAAGCATAATTGTGCATCTTGTTTTGTGTTATGCTTCCATTAATTTTATAAGAATCACATGTGTCACTGATGGTGGCTGTAGTTAATGTATTTTCTTTACAACTTGGTTACTTTTCTTGCATATGTGTGTTATATATATATTTTTGGCTATCACAAGTGCTATTATTATGAAATTTCTACTTGTTCTAGTATAACTGCAGTTTTATGTGAGATACATACTTATTAGATGACGAAGTTTTTCAGAGCAATGGGAGCAGTATACCCCTTATCAGCAGTTTATGTGAGTTCCCATTGCTCTCACGTATTTAATAGCTCATAGTGTTGGCTGACATTTTAGTTACCTGATGATTTAAAGGTGTGCAGTCCTGTTCTATGATAGTTTTCACTTAAATATCCCTAATTATCAGTGATATTGAAAATGGTTTCATAGTTCTGTTGGAGTTACACTTCTTTAGAACCAGATGCAGATTCCGAAGTCTCGTACTAGATCCAAGCCAGCGAGGAAAGCTGCATCTCTAAGGTTATGGGATGGGCAAGGGAAGTGTTGAAAAAGTGGGACTATAGACCTTTTGACCCTACATACACAAAGACGTGAAAATATAGTAGTGGCCTGATAAAAATTTTAAAAACACAACGTCTAGGTTCATGCAGTACTTTTAGATAAGTATGGTCACAGTTGTGAGACTGTAATTTCCGTTTACTTTCTAGCTTAAGGCTGTGAACAACTTATTGTTTAATTAATTCTTAGACATTATGATATTATCCATATAATACTGAATTTTAATGAAAATTTAGTTACCAAATAAGGGTGAATCTATCAGACTTGTATTAACCTACATGGTAAGCTATCTTCTGTACTTGCTTCTACCCTTGGTCACTTTTTTAGTGTCATTTTTCATTTTGCAAATTGTCATTAGTTCCTAGATTTACAACCCTAGTATACTTCTTTAAAGTAATGTTTTTGTGCTTTATGATTATAATCACATCTCTTTCAGAAGAAGAAAAACAGAAAAGGGGGCCGTTATCAGTCTCTCAGATGAATTATATTCTATCATGTTGTTATTGGCCAAATGTATGTCTTACTAGTTGATATAGACTGACATCTGAGTCAATCTGTATTATCATTCTACTGGGTGTTGAGGGTTTCCCTTAAAACCATGCTTTTCCATTTGCTTTGAGTCTCTTTGGCACCATCTCCTGCTGTTGTAATCATTAGAAGACCATAGAGAGTGGAATTTCTCAAATACAGACAGTTGTATTCAGAACATGAGCCCTGCAGGCATTTCTTTTCATTTTTACTTAGCTTGGGATATACAGACACACCTTTGACTTTCATATGCTTATTACAGAGCCTGAACGCAGTGTATGTTTCCTTCTGCTTTGAGATACAGATGGCAAAAATCCTTAGTCTGCCAAGAAACTGTATTTGCTTCTAAATTCTGACTGTCCCATTATATGACTTTGTTATATTAAGATTTTAATAGTGCAAATAAGGGTCAAGGCTTCTTTGT
The DNA here is from genome assembly GCF_048773025.1 of Camelus bactrianus. Lineage (NCBI taxonomy): Eukaryota > Metazoa > Chordata > Mammalia > Artiodactyla > Camelidae > Camelus > Camelus bactrianus. The sequence goes on from NC_133540.1 coordinate 42,151,891, forward strand.
TGCTGAGATACTAAATCACTTTTTGGCTTTCTTACATCTGACAGTTCTTTTCCACTTCATCTTTAAAAGCGGAAGTTCATGAGCTTTTCATCCTGTGGAGTAGTTGGATTTTATTCATGTTCAAACTCTTTGAAACCTGCCAACCATATAAAAACAGTTGCCAATATGGGAGAAGTCTTCCTTGTGTTGTGATAGAAAGGGTTTCACTGTTGAGACATAAACGTAAAATAAAAATGTATTTCTCCATTTTTAAAAGACGCAAGTGCCTCCTTGTCCCAGGTGGCTTTCTACAGGAGAGAGGACCAAAGTGGGTCGCTTGATAACGTTTTAGATCTCACATTATTTTTAAAACTATATATGTATGTGCTTACAAACATATGCATATCTATCTGTATATGTACACACACATGTATTCAATGTTAGAAACAGTTTCAATTTAATGGCAATGTCAAGTTATATATGAACTTTCTTTGGACTTGTTTTTTGACAAATTAGGAAAACAAATGTTTTCCTTTTTTTTTTTTTTTTTAATTTTTGCATGCTTTGAGGGCCATAATTGAGATTTAGGCACCTAGATTTAAAAAGTATTCAAAATGAGCTTTTTTTTTTTTTTTTAACAGTGACTATCTCTTAACACAAGTATGGTTTTTCTCCACTGCCTGGATTGTTTTGTGGGTGGTATTGTTATCCATCTAATCATCTGCAGCAGCAAACATGGGGTCATAGTTAAAAACATAAAACTTCTGTTGATTTTGCCTCTTCCATGTTTCCCAGTCATGTCTTTTCTTTCTGTTCAAACTGGTCTCCTCAGTTCCTAACATCCAGATTTTCCTAAGTTTCTATCTGGCCATTTTGTTTTCTGGTTTCTCTCTATTCCAGTGCATTATAAACGTTACTTTTGTACCATTTTTTCAAAAATATAGTTCTTACCCCATTTTTTCCTGCTACAAAACCTTCCATAGATTCCTGTTGTTATCAGAGTTAAAGTTTCAAATTTCTTAGAAATGACACAGCTCAGTACAGCAGCTACTGGCTATATGTTGCTATTTACATGTAAGTGTAAAATTAAAAGTAAATGAAAGAAATTGAGTTCCTCAATCACAGTGTCATTTCAAGTCCTCAAAATGCCACATGTTGGTAGTGACTACTAAATTGGACATCACTAATCTAGATTATTTCCATCATCACAGAAAGCTCTATTAGACAGCCCTGCCTTAGAATGTTAACACCAACCCTTCCATAGCCATTTCCAGCTTCGTTTTCCAGATTCATTTTCTTCTACATAGTGTCAGTACACCACTGTGATCCAGTCATGTGCACGTACCTATTGTTGAAAGCATCAGTCATTCAATCAACAAATTCCCATTGAGCACCTTTGGTATAATAGGCACTATTATTCCATTAGGAGCACTGCCATGAATTAAAGCAAGGCAAAATAAAACTGCTCTCATGAAGTATATGTTGGTGGGGGGATTATAAACATCCAGAATATAAAAAATGTGAAATATCTGGTGGCAAGGGATACTAGGAAGAAAAATAAAAAATGGTAGTGTGTGGGAAACAGGTGAGTGGTTACATGGGGTGTTCAAGAAAAGGCTTTTTTGATGAGGGGATATTTCAGTACAGCCCCAAATGAAGTGGTGCGATGAACCTCATAGCTCTCTGGAGAAGTATAAGTCCTTCATTCTACAGCCTTCAGGCCGTGCCTCTCCTACATTTGTGGGAACATCATTTATAAAGGTCACAGCGTCATTAAGCGGGAGCCTCTTAACTTGCACGGAGGATTTTTGGTCTCAAGCCAGACTGTAATCAGCATCATAGACTGCTAGAGCTTGAGGCAACCATAAAAATCATCTCATCTATTTCCTAATTTTAAGAAGGAGGTAGCCAAGATTTAGACAGGTTAATTGATTTGTTTTAAGTGATAAAGTGAAATGGCAATGGTAAAATGGCAGTTAGAACCTTGGTCCTCAGGTTAGGACTGAATTGTCTGAATAATGAAATTCAAATAAAGAGGACCTCTGGAACCTTTTAAGAATGAAAATGTATATATTTATATATATATACACACACACTTAATTTTGGCTTTCTTCAGAAGTGTGTTGGTACTGATGTTTCAAATGAACCATTGTTTTTCTCTTTACACTGCAGAGTCTGATTATTTAGAAACATTTTTGCAACAATTTCCACATGTAAATATATTTTAAATTTTAGTTTCCCAGTAGTGTAAAGCATTTTTTAGCATTATAAACTTGATGCATACACATTATGTATATATGCATGTGCAAGGTGGGTATATATGTGCATCTCTTTGTCATTAATTCCATATGCTGCTTTTGTGTTCACACAGTGTATTCAGAAAATCCCAAAATTTCCTTGTGTAGAGTTCTAGGTAGTAAAAAGTCATGGATTTTAATTAAATTATGGCTTTATTCTCCCAGTGAAATCCAGAGGAATTGCTCTAAGAATTTGTATAGGGAGTGGCCGAATAGTACATTTTCTAGAACATCTTTAAGCGATCAGAAGTCCTAAACTCATCTATGGCAGGTAAGGGCTAAGATTTTGCCCCTTTGTAGAATGCAAGTGCATGACGCATTCTTCAAGGTGAATAGCTGAGTATAATTTTATTATGCTTAACATATTGTCACTGTATCGTAAACACATAAGGTGCATCTTTACTTAATAATTTTTTAAATGGCGAATTTGAATACCAAAACTCCAGCTATTGTGAATGCATATAAAATTATATGTTTTGCTCTATAATTTTTTTGGACAAGAAATTATTTTCTTGTTATATCAATAAAGCTTTCTTTTACAGATATCCTTTCAATATACCAGATAATTTTTGTAATGTTTTTAATAATTATCTTAAATGAATATGATAATCCATTTAAAAAAATATACAAAACCATCTGTCAAAGCCTTTAACATGCATTCTGTGGTTCCAGATTCTGATTGGCTCCCTTTTAGATGTGAGTTGTGCCTGGCCTGTAAGTCTTTATGCCTTAATTGTAATGTGTCCTAAAGCAAATGGAGTATTAATAGGCTATTTATTACAGCTGAAGATATACCATGATAAATCACTCTTTCTGTGTTTTTGGAGGAAATGTACACAAGTGAATGAATACATACCATCAGTTTAAAACAGTCTTTCACAACAGACAACATATGACATTCTTATCAAGGAAACTATTCTGCAGCCATTTCGCCCACAGGTGAAATGTGTTTGGAGTGTCCTCAATTTTGTATCATGTGTCTGTCCTTTCTGCTCTTCTCAGACTAGTAACACTTCATGGCAAGCCGGGTACACTGTTAAGCTCCAAAAGAAAAATGTCATTAAATAGTGTATTAAAATACTCTGTTTTATTCATACAGTTGAACCAACAGGAGAATGTTCATTTTCGTAAGCATAGGATTACTAACAGAATGGCAACACTAAAGGTCAGTTTTGGAATGAGCTCTCATTTAATGAAGTTTACAAATAAGCATATCTTATATAAGGGCAGAAAAATCAATTGTATATGAAAGTCATGCTTTTAAAGAAGTATGTTCTTTTTTAAAAATTAAAAAAAAATTACATAAACTTTTTTTTTGAGCTCTAAATCTGTGGTGTTTTTTTTTTTTTCAGATTTTTTCCAAATGTGAAATGAAGGCAAAATGAAACAAAATTGTTTTTAAAAGGAAAATAAAGTGGGGAGATTATGTGAAAATATAGGAAAATGGAGGAGTCCAGATAGTTTAAATTTATTGGATAGAGAAAATGGTGCAAGACAGCCTCTTTACTCTTACGTTCTTGGGTTCAAAGCCTTTATTCCTTGTGATTGGTGGGATCTTTTTCGTTACTAAGCTCCCTTGAACAAAATCTAAAATCAAATTAAGTCAAAATATGTGCAGTTATGAACCATCTCTCAGAGTGGGATTTCGGTATATTTATTTTCCTTAAATATCAAAGAAATTATACGAGCTAAGTAATTCTCAAAGCACCACATAAAGTTTAGACAGTTCTTTTCTTACAGAATATATATTTTTTTCACTTCAGCGGTACATTTTATTACAAAATTTGACAGAAGCAACCAAGGAGAGAGAGGAAAGAAACCCCCAGAGACTCTTGATTCTCTTAGCTGACAAAAAAAAAAAAAAGTGTCATTTTTTTAGTAATTTTTCCTTCTTTGCTGTGTTTATCCTGTATATGATCTGACTGAGACCAGACAAGGAAAGAAAAATACGTTTCATTTTTTTTTTCAACTAAAAGAAAGATTTGAAGTGTATTTGCAGGTTATTTCCAGGGTAATTTCCCTTTTATTTTTAAACAGTAAGTTTTCTGAGATTCAGAATCAGCATCCAGTCCATATGTCATAAATACAAAGTTCCGAATGGTGAAGGAGGCACTGTTACCCTTGGAGACCGCGAATGATGCATGGGAGGATAGGGAAAGGAAGGATTCATACGAAGATTCCAAAACTAAGCTTGTGGGCTGTGGCTCAGGATGACAAGACTTAGAAGGAGAGGTGGACGTTTTACTCCTGTGAGCATCGTGCACCTTGCTGTGCTCCTGGGTCTGCTGATATGCTGGGAGCCCGGAGATTTACGGAAAAGGCAGGAGAAAGCAAAGCCTCTCGGTATAATCCATCTCATTGCCATCACAGAACAAGCATTAGCAAGTGGTAGTGACTTCATCAAGTTACTGTCTTAACAGTGACAAACCACAGGTTTTGTTTCTCCAAGGAGAAACTAGGGTAGTTAATATGAAGAGCATAGACATAAAAGATCACAGTAGTGGTATTAATATCCTAGTGAACACACAAGACTGTGCTTGAGTGATGTTCAGTTTAAGGTGTTTGAAAAACAGAAGAAAGAATTCCAGGGAGCCCTGCCCTTTCTTGCATGTACTTTCAATAAAGGAAATGGTTTAAAATTTTAAAATATTAGATCATCCAGCACCTTGGATCTGTTTGAGGTTACCAACAAACATGATTCTTTTGTCCTTGTTTTTTTCTGCACCACCTTATATGACAGTGCTGTGAATAGCTGTAAAGAATCTCCTTTAAGCCTTAGCAAAGCCGTCAAATCTGCATCATTGGTAGGAACTTTAAAAAGTTTTGAGTTGATAATAACTGTATCTGTAAAGTATCTAGTTATGTTAGTTCATTACAAATACCAGTCATTTTGCCTTCCTTGAGAATAATGAGTGTAGGAAGCTTTGTGATAATTTTTATGTGAAGAAGAAAAATATAGCATGTACCCATATATGTCTTGGTATTCGTTTCAGAAAATAACAGGGTTTTTTTTGTTGTAGTACATGGTAGAAAATATGATGGAAACTGTAACAAGTTAATTAGATACTGCCTTCATAGATAATTCTGGGTACGTTCTTAAGTAGCTGTGATCATTGAGGCAGTTTTTTTTTTTTTTTTTTTAAATACCAGAGAGCCTGTTTGCCTTTACCTGATGTCCAGTTTTTGAAATTCACCCATTAAAACGGGAAGAATTTTCTTGCTTTCAGGATTTTGAAATCTATGTATGCAACTCTAACAATATATGTGGTTTGATTTTGCCTGTTTTGAACTTTATATGGCAGTATTTTGAGGTATAATTATTTTGTGTGGTGTTACAGTCACTAAATATCCGGTTTATGAAATTCATCCCGGCCATCACATGTTGATGAGCTTTTACCTTTTATTATTGCATAATAGTCCCATTATGTGCATGTGTGTGTTACAGTGTGCTAATCCATTTGACTTTGGGCCTTTGGGTTGTTTACGTGTTTATAGGCCATTTGGATATTTCTTGCTGTGAAGTGTCTATTCAGGTGTTTTGCCTGTTTTTTTTTTTTCCTTCATTGCGTTATTTCTGGTTTTCTTCTTGATATTTTGGAGTTTATTTTGTATTGTAAGTATAAATCTTTTGTCAGTTTCATGTGTTGTAAACCCTTTTTCTATTCTGTGATAGCCATTCACTTTCTTCATCCTGTCTTTGATGATCATTTTAAAGTGGCCGATTTTTTTGTGTGTTTTTTTGTTTTGGTTTGTTTTTGCTTTATGGTTAGTGCTTTTGTCTTTTGTTTAAAAAAATTTTCCAAGATTATAAAGAGACTCTCCTAGGTTACTGTGTTGTCCTCTTAAGGCTTTGCAAGGTTTTTGTTGTTGTTTTTGTTTTGCTTTGTTTTAACATATAGGTCTGTAATTCACCTGGTGTTATTTTTTTGCCTAGTATGATAGGTATGGTCCAATTTTATTTATTCTTTGTAGATACCTAATTGTCTCATCTCTTGAAAGGTATATTTCGCTATAATCTTTTCCCCTCAAATCCACAATGCTTCTTTTTCATAAGTTAAATATCCGTATCTACATGGGTCTGTTTCTTTCCCCTTGGTCCTTGTCTGTCTCTTTGCCAGAACCAAACTGTCCTAATTATCAATGGCTTTATAATACACCTTATTATCTGGTAGAAGAACTGGTCAGTTTTGTGACTATTTAAAAATATCATGCCTCTTTGATTTTCACATAAATATTTTAATTACATGGTTCTACACACACACATACACACACCCAGAACTGTTAATATTTCAGTTTAGGACTGCACTACATCAGTCCTAAAAAATGAAAAAAACTGCATTAAAAGTCCTAAAAAACTAAAACAAACAAACAAACAAAAAAAACCTGCATTAAATCAATCCTAAAACATTTGGAGGAAAATTGACACTCTACAATACTATTTTTTCTAGTTCATGAAAATACTATATATCTGGATTTATTTACTTCTTATGTCTCAGTAAAAACTTGAAGAATTTTTCATACTATTTTTGGATTTATTGCTAGGAATTTGATAGTACCTTTATTTGTTTTCATATTGATGACATTCAAAATTATTTTCTTCCTAATTCAAAATTCTAAAATCTTGCTAACTCACGTAACTAAACTATAAATTATTGGACATTTTCTTTAAATGCAGTCATATCATTTTTCTTAAAACTTGTATACATTTTATTACTTCTTCTTGCCTTACTACATTGATGGCAGATTCTAGTAGTGTTCATTAGGAGCTATACTGGGCATCCTTTTCTTATTTCCAATCTCAAAGGGAAAGCTTTCAAAATTAAATATTGTATCTATGATAAGTGCTTTAAATACTTTTCTAGACATAAGGAGTTCCTTCTTAGAATTTTCTTACATTTTTATAATGATTAATACTGAGTATTAACCAGTGCTTTGTCTGTCTGCACTGAAATGTTCATATGATTTATTTTTCTCCTGTAGTGTCTTAAGGTGGCAAAATACAAAGATGGATTTGCAACTTTTCTTTCTTGGTGCAAACACAACCTAGTTATGGTATAGGACCCTTTTTATATAATCCATGATTGATACCTTTGCAGACTTGCTGAGTGTTTTCTCACCTGTGTTCATAGGTGAAATGAGTCTATAACTTGTCTTTTTGATTTTATCCCTGTCAGTTTTCGATAAAAGGTGCATATGCTCTTTTTCAGTTTGTGAGGAAAATTTATATAAATTGAAATTGGTTTTTACTTGAGATTTTAGTAAAAATCTCTAGCGAAGACATCCAAGCCTGCAGTTTTCTTTCTGGGAAGATTTTTGTTATGATACCATTAATTGGTCAATTGATTGCTATGATTGCTTAAATCATAATATAAATTAATGTATTTATGGTCATAAGAAATTTGGGTATTATCTTTTTTGAGTCAGTTTTAAGTCGTAGTTTTCCAGGAATTTGTCCATTTCTTCTAAAATATCAAGTAAATTTGAATTTCTAATAATACCCTATCATTTTTTGATGTCTACAGTAGGTCATCTATCTCTTTTTAAGAGAAAATCCCTAAATGTGTTTTACCGTATCAGTAGACTCTTCCATTTTGTGTGTCATTTGCTAGAATTTCTTGTTCCCAGTCCCAAACCAATCACTGTTAAAGGTAATGGAATGCCATGATTTGTTTGCACTAAGGGAGACTTTGTTTCTTTCCTGTGACTTTACTGTGGAAATGCGAACACTTACACAGCTCGGTCAGCAGTAAAGAATGGCGATTAGGGCTGGAGTTACCTAGCAACCACTATTGTCTAATATAGAAAGAAAAACAGAGGCATATGGAAAGATAAAAAGAAAAAAGAGAAAAAGAGAGAGTGTGAGAGAGAGAGAACAAGAAAGAAGAGGGGTGGGCATATTATGTTTTGCTTAAACTGATCTGAGTTAGCATTCTGACTTAATGTAGCAGGAGAAATCCTGACTGCTATGGTGAACGATGGTGGTTCTTTATTTCTTATTTTGGGTGTAATTTATCTGCATAATGTGGCTTGAGACCAGATGGATGATTTCAGTTTTCAAGCCCATTTGAGACATTCTAGAATCAGTGAAGAATGAGCATGTGATATTTGGAGGGAAGAGGCCTTATCTTTATCTGAACAGGTTTGAAAGTGCAGTGGGACTAAGACAAGACACTTGTTTATCAAAGTTTTATATTCCAGGAAATGCTAGTGGCTATAACAGAGGCCAGACATTCAGCAGTTAAAATAATGCAGGGATTTGTTGCTCTACGTCTAAGGTAGATACATAGGTGCTCAATATCACAGGAAGGTAAAAAGTACCATGGTCTTGGGAGTCCAGATTGGACGGAGCATTGCCTCACTTTTGTTTGCATTCCATGGAGAGTTTAGTTATGTGGCTGCATCTAACTGCAAGGGAGGCTGCTGCGTGCAGTGTAGTTGGACATCCACGTGCATAGTCCTTCTGTTACTGCAGAGAAGAGGAGAATTTAGTTATTAGGCAGTGAAGTCGGCTACACTGTCAGTCATTGTGTAATGTCAGTGTGTAGATCAGAAAAAAAGAAATGTAATAATTTCTTAGAACAAAATGTTACAACATTTCTAAAAGTTTCTGTGGCACTAGAGCTTTAGGAGAAGATATATTTAATAAGAAAGATAGTGTTTCACAATTAAAAAAAAAAAACTCCCACCAGTTTCATGCCTTAGTAAAAATCATGTCATTTTGCATTGTAGGAAATATTTTCTATTTCCAGTTTGCCTTTAAATCTACCATGTCCTCTTGGCGTTGATGCCAGTAACAACCATTTCATTACAGTAGTTTCTATTCACGTGGTGACTGTAATATTGAGGAAACTATTATTTATCAACCAAAAGACCCTTAACAAATGCTGAGTCAGTTGAGACTTTTTTAGGTTTTTATTGTGTTTGTTTATTTTTCATGATATTGGTTTTCAAGGATACATCATGTGTTCTAATGTGGTAAGAATAATTTGGCACAGTACAGATAAAATAGAAACCACATAAAAGACATTATGGAATTAGAAGATATCTTTTGAAGGAAACATTGATTATTTCATTGTGTTTATGGATTACTTCTAAAGAAAATAGTCCCTAAAGTCCTTTCTAGGCTTTGTGCTGGGGGAGACACTCTGTCAGACTAACAAAAACATTGTAGCCTCTTGAAAAATGCTGGGAAATAAACAACAAAAACTGAAACTCTCTTTTCTTGTTATCAAAGTGTTATACACTGACTTTAATGTTCGCTCTTTTAGATGACCCATCACTAACTTAGGCTGAATTTTGTGAAACATTAAAATGTGGGGATTTCATTGTATTGTTTTCACTGGAAGTAATCAAATATGAATCTCAGAAGTAATTGTTTTAACAAACTATTTTAGGACTATTATTATTATTGTTGTTTGCCTAAATTTGCCCTCTCTTTCTTAAAACTGATTGTGAGTAAAAATGTTCATCTTTCTCTCTTAGTTTTTTTATGATTTCCTCATTCATCCGAGAATGGCAGTATTACTAAGTATTTCTTTACTCTTAGTACTTATCATGTTTTACAGCAGGATAACCCAATTTTTGACATAGTAAGTAAAACTGGGTTAAATTCTTTATTTGCATTTACTTTTATGTAAAATTTTTATGGAACTACCTAATAGCATTTCTACAAAACAATAATAAAATTAACCAAGATTGTATAGTCTCTCTCCTAGTTTTTGTTTGATCTAAGCAAGTTTTACTGTTTATCATTGTACTGTTAGATCATTATAAATAACCATATCCAAATCAACTTAATTTGCAGTTTGCTTCCTTGATATCTGGGTTGTATATGACTTATTAGAATAGTCCTTGAGTTGTGAAGCCACGTAACAGATATGGTCAGTATTTAGGACAATGATTTTAGAAATATTGCTAAAATCATTATCCTAAAGGCTGATCATATTTAGTAATAAATTATTTTTAAAAATTGACTAGCCATCTGTAGTAATGTTACATTGATATCAACTATCCAAACATTTGCTATGTCCTCACATAGGATTTCCTAACATAAACTTTTGGAAGAGGTGATTTTTGACCTTCTTAATGTACCCCAGAAAATATTCATTTTGGACACAAGAAACTAAATGTTTCCTTTTTTTTTACTATTGAGTACAGGACACTTATAGTGTCTAAAAATTTATGCATGAAGTACTAATTAACCTACAAAAGTTTAACTTGTATCAGTTTTTTTTTTTCTTATTTAGCAAAAATAATGTCAGTGGGGCTTACTTTTAATAAAGGACATATTTGTTTACCACCTGGTTGCTTTCCCTTTTAAAAAATTCTGTTATTTATACTGCTTTTCAGTTCCATTTTAAACCTCTGCCACCTGCTTCGTACCCATCTTCACTCTGAATGCACTGGCACCCTTTACCTATACCAGCTCTGCAGTTGTGGTTAATAACCATGTTGATTGTTCATATTATCCACTTTATCATAATACTTATCTTAGGATTAAGAATTACAAAGCCTGTACACTTAACCCATATTAGGTTTCAAAACACATCCTCACAGATTTTCTGAAACCTCTTCACATTATTAAGTACTGACTTATTGTTGAGACAAATAGCAAGCAGTTTTTGTTTTTGAGGCTCTTATCTAATAGTATTACTACATTAGAAATTAAAAGAAATACATTCAAAACCTTTAAGATTTGTTTAACTTCATGTTAACATAAATAACATGTTATTATGAAAAATACAATTTTAAAACAAAATAGTGAGGAGAGTAGCATTTTCTCACATTTTGGCAAATCTCTTTAACGTCTGGCTTATAGAAGTTAGCTGGATTCTCATGTGTTCTTGCGTTCAGTTTGCTGTGATCTCATCTGTCTTTTAGCCTCTGGAAGCTTCCACTGCATTCCTGCGAGAGAAAAGGAGTGAAAAGGCAAATAATGTCTTATTATTATTAAAAAACTACTTCTGACCTTGTGGACCCCCTGACAGATTGTCAGAATCCCTAGGAGTCCCTTGACCACACTTGGAGAACCACTTTTGTTGAAGACTATTATCCAGCTCGTTCAAAATATTTTATGTTTCTCTCTCAACTCCTCATATCTGTTAAAATCAGTTGCTGTAAATTTTTATATTCCAGCCCTACACTAATGGATTGCTGATGGGACCCAGGCCAAAATATGCTAATATGCTAATATGCTACCAGCATTATCTCTGACTTGGCATGTGTTATTCCCACTGCTGAGGGAGCCTTCGCTCATCTTTCAAGTTTCTCAAATGTCACCTTCTCTGTGACACATTAATCATGCCTTTGTCTTTCTTCTTATGTACTTCACACATTTATTATTTTACAACCAAGGAGGTATTAATTACAGTCTACAAGCCAAGATGTGTATGAGATACCACTTTAGTTCCTTTAAAACTTGTTTTACCATTACCCTTTAACTTTCTAACTTTATAGGAGATCTTATCTTCTACGTGGGAGGTTCTCCTTCCCAACCTAATGTCCCTCTGGAGTCTGAGAGCCCTACTCAGTGTCCAGGGAATGAAAACGAGCATCTGCTGACCGTGGTGATCCATGCTGAAGTTCCCACTGCCCACACTTAACGGTGGTGGTCTGCTGGTCTATCGCTGTTCAGCTGCTCACCTACTATGCTTGGAGGGACAGAATCTCTGCTGAGGCTGGTGACCAGTGACCATGGCCACGTGTCCCCACGTCCCTCATAGGCATCCCACCCGTCGGCCTTGGGTCACTGTCCTGTCATTGTTTGTGTCTGTAATTCTGGGCCCCCACCCAAATGAGGAAAACTGTAAGTTAGGGGGAACCCCAACTTGCCTCCTGCTTTTCCAAGTCCCTTTTTGATTTACCTTCAACACAGTGATGCTCAGTAGGTGTAGGATTTACAAAGCACAGGTTAAGAATTCTGGCAGGTTCTTCCCTTTCCTTCTCATTACATACCTACCCTGAGTATATGAACACGGACCTTTCTACTTTCTTGAAGGGGAGTCAGAATAAAAGGCGAAAATCTGGGATAGGGAAACACTGCTTAATCTACCTATGTAGTGTCTAGCCATATATGTATTAGACTTGGTTGTTTTATTTATTAGGTTTTATCTTTGCACCCTACTCACCAACACACACACAGCTCATCATGTTGATGTGAATGCCTGTGTGAATGTCTGTGTCATAGCTTCCAGCATGAAGCATAATGACCAGCATATAGTTGAATCTCTGTAAATGTCTGTTAAGGCAATCTAAAGAACATAATTAAGGTCTTTAACTACCAATATGTTTTATCTTAATTCTCTGGAAAAGAATCTGAGCTGTGCCTTCCTGTTCATCATTTGAATTGAAGAATTGGAGGCTAAAGGCCACAGATAAAATACTGACACTGTTCTTCAAGGATTTTAATATAATAAAACAAGTTCTTATTATACTAGGAGCATTTACTGAATATCAATGCCATGCAAAGCTCTGTGTTAAAGTACTGAAAGGAAATATAAAATAAGTAGACACTATGTCTTCTGACCCAGAATTGTTTACAAACTAAAATTTTCTTTCCAATGCTGGAAAATTATAGCCATCTAATACACTGAAGTATGCACGCTAACCCACGTGTCTGCAGGCATTTCTGTGAGCGCTAAGTGAAGTGATGATTTAAAATAACTAGGACAGGGTGTCATAGGTGTCAGGTGCTGCTCAGTAAATGGCAGCTACTTACTTTGCTTTTGGATTTCCCTCCGACTGTAGACCTCGGGGGGCCTACAGCACCGCTCCTGTACAGCCCTAAGAAATACCGCTTCTCTCTGCTGCCAGTAAATTCTTTTTGCACCAAGAGGAATCTAGAATTTTCTTGCTTAATTAATGTGCGTAATAAAATAACTATTACAGTATCAGGAAATGGAAAGCCCAAATGTTTCTCTAATATCTTAGGAATGTACTTCACAAGAGGCAGTGGAAAGCAATCTGAGTATGCCAGTAACTTTCAAAGTTTTTTTCTGACTTCTTTCTTTTTCTGTCATTTATTGCATGCTGATTGTCTGCCGTGTCCCAATAAACTCAAAGTATGTGTTGACACATCCTGCTCAGCTTCTTGAAGTATATTAACATGTACAACGTAAGATCTCTTCCAGAATAAAAATTAGCCTTTACTATATAATGAGAGGAGAATTGCTCTGACTTCTTGATAAACATTTTAGAAAGGATGATAAAGGCAAATTTACTATTTGCTATAAAACTTCTGTAGACACGTGAAGGGTTTGCAGACTGAGAATGTGTTTGGGTAATTTTGTCAAAACAAAAATCCAATAATATAAAATCTTTAACGTAATAGTCTTCCTTTTGTTGGTGCTTAAGAACATGGGGTCTAACATCTGTTTTCATCTTGGCTCCATGCTTGCCACTGTGAGCCAATTCTTACATCTTCTGATCCACAGTTTTCACACCTAAAAAAATGAACTAGAAATAGGACCTTGTGATGAGTTGATTGTGATTAATAAGTGATGCTTCACAGAAGATGACAAAGAGTGCCTAACACATTGTAAGTGTTCATTAAATATTAATCATAATAATAAATTAACTTCTAATATCTGTCCTCAGAATATATCCATATACATTGCATGAAATATTATTTAAGTTTTAAAAACTACTTTCATCTTTCATCTAGAATATGCTGAACATTTATAATACATTTGAATGATAGATTAGCTCATGGAAATATTCCTTATGTATATTCTAGTCCTTGATTTCAGAACTTAAAGTTTGAATTTAGAAAAGAAGTTAATCTCCCTAATTATAAATACCATCTTTATCATTTGATTTTATCATACACATTTAATTGATATCCTCATTAACAATTCTTTTCATTTGATGATAAATTAGAACAGATCCCCACGCATTTGTTTGATTGTTACATTAAATATGTAGTAAAAATCTCCTTTCTCTGAACTTGGTGTACATATGCTTTTCATCCTTAGCTGCTTACAGGAAGTAGGTAAGCTTTTCCTTTTATTTTCTCTACTCAGTTTCAAGACTTGTACAGTGATAAGTATCAGTGAAATTCTGAAATTTCTCTCACTTTTATAGTCACTGTTAACTTGCCTAACTTAGTTCAGCTAAGCTCATGGGCAGGTGAACATTGGCAACTAATTTAGAAAGTTGTCGTATTTGACAGGAAAGCTTCTATAATCGTGGATTTTGTACTCTATTAATATTGTCAACTGGACTGTTTTCTGACCTTCTAGAATAAATGTGAGCTGTATTTTCTATTATTCACTCAACTACTCTGAATGAAAAATATTTCGCTGGCTAGTGGAATTTTTCAAGACACAAATGTTATACTCAGAACATTTAGTGAGATGATCATTAAAATTCTTATTTACTGTACTTGGAGCTTCCTTTGGATTTACCTAAGTGTAGCTGCTCTGTTACCCTTTCTTCAGCTAAATGAAAAAGAGAAATTTTTTAAAATTCTCAAGTCTAGAAGATTGCCTTTGTGTGTTTCCATTTTAAATTAGCAGATATTTTCTCTAAAGGTTGTAGTGTAATGTGAAAGCACCACAGGGGACAACCTCTCTCCCTCCTCGTTCTCTCTTTCATGAAGAGAGGAATCTCTTGAGTGAGACTTTGAATTAAGCAAATATAAAGCAGAGCCCCGCTTCTCAAATGAAAGATTCCATCAAGTAGTTCTAGGAAGTTAAATCTATTTGCAAGTAAACAGAAGCACCCCTCCGTTAATTTACTCAGCACAGCACAGGGGTTAAGGGCAGGTTCGTACAGCCAGAGGGCCTGGGCTAATAGTCCTGTCTCTTCTACCTGTGCCCTGATCAAGTTACTTGTCCTGTGTGTGCTTCAGTTTCCTCAGCTGTCAAAGGGGGCTAAAAACGGCACTTCTTCAGGTTGCTACGAAGGAAAACTGAATGTGTCTTAATTTTTTGTGTTTAAGATGTTAGGAACTGTGCCTGCCAGGCACAGTAAACACTGTAAAAGAGGACATTATATAAATACTTGAAGTTATTCATTGCTACGATGTGCCAAGCACTGAGCTTAAAGAAACAAGACAGACAGACTGACTCCTATTCCTCCTGAGATTATAGCAGGGAGTTGGTATAGTTGAATAAACCGGGAGGGAGAGGGAGTGGGGAAGGGGAGGAGCAAGAGAGAGAGAGAAAGAGACAAAGAAAGACATAAAGACAGTGACAGAGAATGAGAATGTAAGTAAATGATTATAAATTACGCAAAGTTCTGTGAAGAAAAGCCAACAGGGTGCTTGCTGAGTTAGAGACTAAGTAGGGTGTACATCAGATATAGAAGAAGAATGTGATTAGAAGACACGGAAGTAAAGACTAGAAAATGCACTTTTCTTACCAAGTGCTAGAGGAAGGGTCATGGAGTGGCAGGGGTGGAAGCAGGAGGCCCAGTTACAGAGCTGGTCTACTCAAGAGATGATTGGAACTTTCTTCTATAAATTAGGTTTGCTTAAGAGAAATGCTTATTTTCTAGTAGCAAGTTTAGATCACAACATACCTGAATAAGTTGTGTTTTTCCTTGTAGTGTTCTATGTTAAAATTCAAGCAGTTTTTCATAGGATTTATGATCCAAAGATGGTTGAAGGGGTGCCTCCTTTAGTTGGAGAAGAGTCTAAAAGATCTGAACCCAAGCTGAGTCATTGATTGCACATGTATACTAATATTTCATACAGAATAACATAAACTTTGGGAATATATAGGTGATGAGTTGCTGTGTTCTGATGGGCTATCTTTTTGGAGAACCTTCGACAAGAACATACTCTTGTGGGTTGGAGGGTTGTTTCTCTTAAGGGGAAAGAGTATGTGCACAAGCAGTAATTAAAAAAAAAAAAAAAAAAACCAATCTTGAGACCAAAAAGAAAAATGAGGACAGTAAGTCTTAGGTGAAGTGCTCTGGCCCCTTAAGGATGTGAGCTTGGGTACGAAGCTGGTTTGCATTCATAGAACAAGTTGTTATTTTTTTGTCTTCTTCAGTGTGCTTTCTCCATTGCCCTGTGCAGTAAAGGATTGACTTGCCTAGAGAGAGGTCTGGTTGTTGCTTTCTGCTCTTGAGAGGTGACCCTAAGCCCTTGGGATGCCTGCTCGATAAGAATATCTGCTCACCTTGGGGCCAAGCCAGGTTTGCTAGCACTTGATGTATATTAAGTTGGAGCCCTAGACCACATAGTATTAGTATGACCTCTGGAGGGGCGTGAGGCTGTGACCTACCCTGGGAGCTGTCAGCCGTGTCTACGTAGTTTAATCCCCAATACAAATTCAGGACCTCAAGGATGAGGTGAGTGTCCCTGTTTGGCAGTACTCCATGGGCATTAGACACTGTTGTGAAAAAAAAAAAAAAAAAAAAAGGTACAGTATGAATGACTTCTCTGCGCAAGGACAGCTGAAGCGTGTGCTTAGTGACTCCTGGACCCTGTTCATATCCATATGTACTCTTCTGCTGTAATAAACGGTGAGTATAATGCTTTTTATGAGTTCTGTGAGTCCTTTTAGTAAATTATTGAACCTAATTTATGCTCCCATAAAGCTGGTGTCAGAAGTGACAGTGATCTTGAGGACTGAACTTTGCGTGGTCGTTCTCAAATATCTTCAAACCCTGTGTCATTCTAAAAGTTTTATGCATACCTGTCCTTCAGAACTGTTTGTTACCAATCTTCAGACCTTTCCTTTCCAGTTGTCTGGACAGCAGCCAGCCTCAGCTCTTGCCCATGGGTATATATGTGAAAAAGCAAAACAAAACAAAAAAACCTGTGAGCTTGTTGTAAACATGTACAATACTATTTCCTTTTTAGTATGTCCCCTCGATGCCCACTTTTTTTCATATCTATACATACAGGATACTCCCATAAAAACTGTAGCGATAAAGTGACCTGACGGCTTCAGTCACTATTTGCAGGATAACCTCACTCTTTGACACTGTCCTTTTCACGTGAAGTGGAAACAGACTACTATACTCCAGACCATGAGATGTCTCATTTAATAAGCTGGAGATTGTGGCCCCAAAAGCCTGTTCCTTTGTGCGTGTACTGCCGTTTAATCACAGAAGGCTGGAGAGCAGGAGGGCAAGGTCGCTCTGGCTAAACTATGTCCTGTGGACTGACTCCTTCACCTGCCATTTGCAAATAAGATCCTCTGGTGCCAACATTAACCATTCCTTATCAACTAGGATCAATTTTGAAAACTGTGATACCATGAAGCTTTGTTTTCTTTTAAGTGGTAGTAAAAAAAAACTACGATTTTTAAAATGCCTTTTAATTTACCAATATCCGTGAACTTTAAAAAACAATCTAGACTTCTTTTCAAAAGTTGTTTTCTTCTGCAAAGAATGGACAGCCAGATACACTGAAGTTCTGTCTTTTGGGGGAGTTCCCTTCCTCCCGTCCTCAGTGATGCAATAATCCTGTGGTCATCACCTTCCCACAAGTCAGGTCTGCATTTCTTCTCTTACCAACTAGTCATTGGGAATTTCCCCCTGAGACCATAGCTGTAGATTTAGGAAGAGCTGATGAGCATCGTGAATAGCCACCAATGCATTCTGAGCCACTGGCTCACGCAACTTAATTGCCTGTTCTTGACAAACTTGGGCTCAGTCCCATACTTACCATTTCCATTTAATGGTGGAGTGGATATACCCCTGTTCATGATGAGCAATTCATGCTGCATACTTACTTGGTGTTCTTTAATTAGACTTTCAGCCTTTACCAGAGCCCGGTAAACTGCCAGGAGTTACTTCTCAAATGTAAAATAGGTTTTTTGGCAGAAGTGGACATAGTTTTGCTTTAAAACTAATGTGTCTTCAATGTGATTCTCCTACTGAGACTTGCAGATACTCTCTCCTTTGCCAGGTATGCTTCCAGCATTATTGGATCTGTGCAACCTGATCACTTTTATATAATAATCTCTAGTTATTTTCTAAGATCTATCAGGCTTTTCACTGTCAAGCAGATAAGGTAAAAGTGAATAGGATGGGAATCACCAGCCCTGCAATTTTCAAATCTTTAATAGGAGTAAAAATCTTCACAGTTCCCTTACAGGTGTGGTGCTGTTTTTTTAAATTACTTATTTGTATGTAAGGGTGACTTATAAGAACATCCTCTTGGCTTTCACTACCCTAATTGTGGGGACCGTTATGAGGATTATAACTTTGTATCCAGGAACTGAAAATGTAACTGTGGGATGGGTTGTGGGCTCACAGGATCCTCTGAGAGACATAGACTCAGATTCTGTCGTCTGACCTCCCACTTTGACAGTTGGGTACCAGGTATATTTCTGTGTTCTGGACTTCAGTGTTAGTTCAGAGCCTATACTGAACAAACCTTTGGAAATCTGGCTATTCCTCTTTCTCCTATTATAAGGCACAGAGATAAATGGCTGCACGTCCCTCTGGGGAGAGCTTGGACACATACTCGTTCAGCACAGCTATGATTGCAGGGATCTGTCCTCGAAGCCTCCCTGTTCATCAGTCAGAGTACTCTCGATCTGTGAACTGACTTACAGCCAGGAACTTGCTAATCAGCTGTGTTAATTTTGTACCCACTAGACTGAAATATTTTGTCTCCTTATTAATGTCAAGGACACATAAGTTGCCTATTTATTGCATTTCTAGGGTAATAAAATAACCACTGCCTCAAATCCTTGCAAGTCAGTGTACTTCAAATACCACTCTTTGTAGATTTTGTGTTAATTCCATGTGCATTTTTCACCTGGCCTGTAGTGTACTGGGATTCCATTTTTTTCCACCACAAACAGTGAACCCAATTTCTTTACACTATTCCTCACAGGACAGCTGTCATAAAACTCACCATGATTATGTTTCCTTGCTCAGCAATGTATTTATTAATGCCTCAGGAAAGGAAAACTCTTAATTATTACTTCTTTTATTTCTTTCATGACTCTTGTAAGTGTTATGCTCTTTATTGATTTGTTTGTTCTTACTCTATCCATCTGGTATGTAAGATTTCTAGCATGTTAGGATAAGTCCTATCTGTCTGATTCTCTGATAATTCTGCAGTGTCTAGAATATATCCTAGTATATGGAGACAGTCAGTTATGAATGAATGAGTGAATGAATGAATAAACTAAGACGCCTGTGTGATCTTGTGTGAATGTTAGTTAATGTGGTATAGATTTCCAGAAATTTGAATTGCTTTGTCTAAAATTATCGACATTTTGTTTTTATGAGGTACCACCTAATTGTCCTTCCAATGGATTTTACTAATGGGCATTCTCATCAAATATATATGAGAGCACCCATTTCCATAAATTCTTCCCAATACATGGCCTCAGTTGTATTATTAGTCCATATGAGAAAAAAATCCATATTGATTTAATTTGCATTTCCTTGATGATTGGTAAATTTGAGGATTATAAAAAATATATATATGTATGTTATGTTATTTATCCTTTATGTTACTTTATCCATGAAGAACCAGTGCATACATTTTGCTCATTTCCCCATGGAATTAAAAAACAGAAAAACTTTATTTGTAAGAGGTCATTTTGTTCTATATGCTATTGATTATATGTTGATTTGTGCCCAGCAGCCTTTATGTAATCCTATGTTAATTATAGTATTTTTTCTGTAGTTTTACTAGTTTTAGTTATATTTCAGATATAGCCTATCTTGTCATCTATGAATGAGTTGTTTCCCCCCTCACAGTTCTTAAGCATTTTGTTTATTGTTCTTGTCTACTGCCGTAGCTTGAACTCATACATGCTGCTGAACAGAAATGTCAATCATAAGCTCCTTTATCTTGTCCTTGATCTTAAAGAGAATATCTTAATTGTGGTTTTAAGTTTTTTGTTTGTTCTGCATGCTTTAATCAAGTTTAGAGGACTAATTTATTTTTCTAATTTTCTAACAGTCTTCTTGAAAAGTTATGGATGGATATTTCATTGTAATACCAATTTTATTGATAGCACAATATGATTTTTCTTTATTAATTTACTGATATTGTATATGATATTAAGTGGCTTCTTAAAATATAAAACCACACTTCCATTCCTGTTTGGCATGGCTTATTTATTTATTTAATCATGATTGAATCAGTTTGCCTATACTTTGTTTACAATTTTTGCATCTAAATTTTACTGCTATTTTTAATTTAATCTTCCTTTCTCGTAGTTTTTATTAGCTTTTAAAAAAATTTTTACTTTGTAGTGGTATTTCTCCTCTATTACTAGTTTACTGAGGGTTTTGATCACAGATGGTTGTTGGATTTTGTGAAATGCTTTTTCTATATTGATATGATCATGTGATCATCTCTTTTAGCTTCTTGAAGTGATGAATTACATTAGTTGATTTTTGAATGTTGCACACCTGAGATAAATACCATTTGTTCACATGTATAACTCCTTTTATACTTTGTTGGGTTCTGTTAGCTTATATTTTGTTGAAGATTTTTGCATCTATGTTCATGAGAGATACTGATCTGTAGTTTTCTTCTAATATCTTTGAAGATATTAGATTGGTTTTGGTTTAGGGTAATGCTGGCCTCGTGGAATGATTTAAGAAGTACCCCTATGCTTATAGCCTCCAAAAGAGATTGTAGGGAATTGGTACAATTTCTTCCCTTAAATATTTGGTAGAATTCACCATTGAACGCTTTTGGATCTGTTACTTTCTGTTTTGGAAGGCTCTTTGATTATTGATTCAATTTATTTAATAGTTATAGGCCTATTCGGATAGTCTGTTTCTTCTTGTGTGAGTTTTGGCAGATTGTGTCTTTTAAGGAACTTATCCATTTCATCTAGGTTACCAGACTGGTGGGCATAACATTGATTATAGTATTCCTTTATTATCCTTTTAATTTCCATGGCATCTGGAGTGATCTTTCTCCCTTAATTTCTGATACTAGTAATTTGTGTCCTTTCTCTGTTTTTCTTGGTTAGCCTGGCTTGAGTCTTGCTGATTTTATTGATCTTTTCAAAGAACCAACATGCAGTTTTATTGATTTTTCTCTACTAACATCCTATTTTCAATCATTGATTTCTGCTCTAATTCTTATTTCTTTCCTTCTGCTCACTTTTGGTTCATTTGCTCTTCTTTTTCTACTTTTCTAAAGTAGAAACTTAGATTATTGATTTCAGATCTTGCTTCTTTTGTAATATATGCATTCAGTGCTATACATTTCCCTCTAAACACAGCTTTTACTGCACCCCACAATTTACTGCAAGTTATGTCTTCATTTTATTTACTTTAACATAATTTTAAATTTCTGTTTAGATTTTTTTCTCTGACTTCTGTGTTATTTAGAAGCATGTTGTTTAATTTCTACATAGATTGGGGATTTCTAGTTATCTTTCTGTTATTGACTTCTAGTTTAATTTCATTGTAGTCTGTGAGCACATATTTTATGATTTATATCCTTTTCAATTTGTTAAGATGTGTCCCAGAATATGGTCTATCTTGATAAATGTTCCATGTTAGCTTGAGAAAACGTGTATTCTGCTGTTACTGATGAAGTAATCTATAGATGTTAATTCTCTCTCTGTTGTTGAGTTCAGCTATGTTCTTACTGATTTTCTATCTGCTGGATCAGTCCATTTCTGATAGAGGGGTGTAGACATCTCCAACTACGACAGTTGGAGGATTGTTTTTGGTATGTGTTAGGTTTTCTCACTGGTATTTCCCAAGAGCACAGACTGACTTAGGTTTAGATTTGTGACATGGGTTCGGTCACCGGAGTGGCCTCCATTTTGTGGATCCTGATATATGAATCAATGTTATCAAAAGCATATATTTTATCATAAATTTGACAAACTAATTTGTGTCACTATGTAATCAGAGTTAGGCTTCTTTTGATTTAGGTTCTTTTTTCTTTTTTTTTTTTTTTTTTGATTTAGATTCTGAATGAGATAGAATTAGTACATAAATCTGACCTAAGAGTGTTTGCATGTTGCATTATCTCTTTTGAGATATGAAGACATTATTACATATTTATGTGTCAAACAGTTTAAAATAATTCTGACACCTTTATGTCTCTCTACCTGGAAAAACCTAGAGCCATTCCTTCTGAAAATACTTGATTATTCTGTCTCTGTCTCACTCTCATTTATTAAGTGCCTTATGAACAACTTGGGCATGATCCATCACCTTTACATATTTTTGTGGAGGACATCCATCAGTTACATTATTTCAATTAAATTATGTGTCTGGAGATTGGAAAAGAAGGATGTTCTTTATTATTTCTATTGCTTCTCTTCCTCATGTTTAAGTACAGAGTGAGTTTCAGACCCTGGCTCTAGATCATTTTTATTTTCTCTTTAAAAAAGGTAGAAAGACAGACATGTTTTGGTAATATAAATGCTATATCTCTTTATACATGAAATATGGTCTTTTAAATAGACTGTGTCCAAATGAATTTAAATGTTGGAATATTCTAGTTTGTATTATTAATTGATTAGTAACCCATTCAACTGTTACTTCGATTATACTCATGACTCATAAGCTTTGCCCTTTCTGCATTCACTGGCTGCATAGCTGGTTTTTAAAGGACTATTTGTAGTCACCACAATTCCTTTCAGTCGCTTGCTCCCTTTGATGATACTTCTTTATTTGCTCAATGAGGAACAATATTTTTAGTATTCATATTTGAATATTCTGAGCACAGATGTTGGAGCCATGACCCACTTCACATGCTTATAATAATTTATACAGTTAGTGATGACATAAAGTTTTAAGTTAAATTTTTGTTTATGAGTTCAACAGGATCTTCCAAATTAAGGGCAAAGTAGAAATCTTGTCCCTTGCAAATATTTCTTAAAGAAATAAAAGATCAAAAGAAGAAAACAGCAGCTTTTACTTGGTCTTAAGTTGATTTATGTTTTGAGCCAGACTTGAATAAAAATAAGCAGTAATTATAGTTCATAGATTATTCAAAACAAAGTAAACATTATTTATTCTTGCTTTCCAATTATGCATTTTAAAATTTATTTTTACCTGCTGATTGTTTCATAGTCCTGCCACATTAGTATACTTAGGTTAGTTCTCATACTAAAACCAGTTAAAATGTATGAATTAATTTTAATTTCTATTCTATTTCAACTGAAATAAGGTTCTAAAAATATTCATATTTCTTTTAAAAATAGAACATTAATCTCAGCTAGCAAATATTTGCTATAATGCTTTCAGCACTTTAGAAATTTTATAATCTTAAATCAATTTTTTTCCGTATTATATTATTAGGAAAATTATTCAAATAATATTTTAGTGCATTGCAGTTTAGAAGATTAGTTGTTAACTATGGCTATCATATCTATAAAACATAATCCCAGAATGTCAGTCTAGCTCTGAAATACAGATCTCTATAGATATACGTTCCCATATATAGGAAGTGAAGGTATTTTTCTTTTTCAGGTAGACCTAGCATTAAACTCACAGGACACATTTCTTGGTGAATAAAAATTTTTGAATTATCTTTATTTGCAGAAGCATATGACATTGTATTTGTCAGTCAGGTTTCTTGATTTCAAAAAGAGCGTAACTCTAGTTACCTTGAATAAAATAGTAATTTGTAGAAAAGTGTCTCCTAGATCATAAAATTTCAAGGAGTGCTGTGGCACTAGGTTTGGACAAGGATTAATGTCAACATGACAACCCAGAGAAACTGCCTGGTTAGAACATCACCACTGATTCGGTTCTTAATTGACTCTTACTGTTGCTGCTGCTGCCCCTGGACACTTGACTCTGCCAGTTGACAAAATCTCTTATTTGACTCTGTATCTCTGTATAAATTCCTCAGACTTCAAATTTCAGAACTTTTGTGAGGAGAATCTGAGCAATCAGTCATGAGCAACACCTCATTCTCTACCCACTGAGGACGGGGAAGAGGAGTATCTGCCCTCCTTGGATCTCTATCTCTGGCCATCTCTCCTTTAGGTGAAATGACCAGCCAAATGTATTGCTTGGAATTCTGCCCACAGAGAGGATTTTCCTTCTCTGTTGTCTTTTAGAACCACCCGAATGTGATAGAACTGCTATGGCAGTTTACATCTGGATTATACCAATATGTGATGCCATCTATATGCTGGGTTTGAATTTAGGGATTCATGGGACCATAGTTGTGATTTGAGGGAGAGAAGGCAATGCACTAAGAATAGATGGAAGTGAGAGTCTGAGCCAGCTCCACATGCAACTTAGCTGTGCCTGCAGAACCAGCTTGGGTCCTGTTCTCTATACGCTGCTTCACTTGGTGTCGAGTATTGCTGGACACACTTATCAGTATGGTAGGTGAATCAAATGACTCTGAATTGATGATGGATGGCTTTGCTCATGTAGTCCTTGGTTGTGTCTCTATGGAGCATGTAACTCAGGAACTGATCATTAAATCAAATTATTTATTTGTTGTAGGGATGTGGCTTTGCTGTGACAACTAAGTTGCATTTATCATGATTCTTTCTTGCATGTATAGTTTTCTATTTTGGTACAGATACCACTGTGAAATTACCAATAGGTGACAAGGACTAAGCGTGAGTTCCACTTCCATCTCAGCCTGGACAACTGAAGAGGCTGCCCTTGCTTTAGGATTAGGATCCCCCTAATACTTCCTCAATTGTGTAACCCATATTATGTCAATTAAGATTTTTTAAAGTAATACCATTAAAAGGCTTAAACACAAGTGTAGTCAAAAAATTTAAAGCCTGATTTTTTTTTAGTCAGTAGTTATTAATTTGCTAATTGACATCGGCCAATTAACTTGTCCTTATATCATTATCATTAAAGTAAATTTTCTCATCATATTTCTGGCTCTGTTGGGATTTTCTCTTTAATCACTGAAAAATACTGTGCAAGTTCTGTGATTTTTTTACTGTCTTTTTTCCTGTTGATTGAGGTAATTAGAGAAAATAGCAATTTTATTGCAGATTTCATATTGATCAAGACATTTGTGAGAAAGACAACTCTGAGTAAGAGAATAAATTGAACAAACTGGGCTGACTTAGCTTGATAGGTTCCTTAAATCTACACTAAATAAAATGGAGGGTTTAGGAGCTGCTGGATGATTTTTAAATATGTATTTCTCTTTAGTCAATTCTGTAAATGAAATTTTATTATCTTCAAAAATATGATTTTCCCATAATTTATTTCTCTTCTGCATTTCTCCTATGATTTGTTGGAAGCAGTCTAGATTTATGTTAATATCTTGAACAGACAGAAATTATTTAAGCATTAGAGTCCTTTGATCTAAAGGGGTAAGTTTAAGGGAGATGTCCATGGGATTTGGTAGACAGATCAGTAGGAAGCAGTAGCAGCTTTTCATAACTACGTTATCAGAATGACTGCCTTTCTCTATTGGATAAGTCAGGTCTATACTGGAGGCGTAAGGGAAGAGACACATCCTACTGAGCTGGAAAGAGTAAATGCAGAGGAAATTAAAAGAGTTTTACTCCTTGCAAGTGAAATTAGTGGTTTACAATGTGCAGTTGGTCAAACATAAAGATAAAAATACTTGTTTGGATAACACAAATAGATACTAGTTATTAGTTTCAATCCCATGTTAATTTTCTCCTAAGGACAAAGAAAAGCCATTTGAAATGCAAAGTCAAAACTTAGAGCTAATTAGGGAATACTACTGGGAAATTTTAAAATATAAATAAAAGGGGAAAGGATTTCCTGAATGCCCAGCATAAATGAGAGTTCTTGTCAGAAATAAAATTTAATCATATAAATAAAGGACAAAATGGAGCATGTAATGAAATAATATTGAGACGTATATATGGCATATTTCTAGGATGAGATAACTTCAGTTTTATGTTAAACAGCTGAATCAATTATTTTATTAGATAAACAATGACATCAATTCCATCCTCATGCTAAACTATAGTCAACTAAGTTTAGGTATTTAAGCTTCATAATTACACATAATAAATGTATCAATTCGAATATATCTGAAAAAAATGGCAAAGGGTAATTAATGCACTTTGTCTAAAACAGTTTAGGAAGAATAAATCATAGCTTTATTTACTCAGTGTGGAAATTACCCTGCTGTACATCAATGCTGTTATTTAAAATAACAGCTTATTAAAATACGTAGCCTTTGAAATATGTATATTGGATGTACGCTCTCACTGATTTTATGCTTTCTTAGTTTCTCCATTCCGTCCTTAACATAAGACCTCAACAGAGTGGAACCTCATATAATATTTCTTACAGACCAGATTAACATCAATGTCAATAACAATAACACAGCAACATGTGTTGAACTTTTTACTAAGCTCTCGTCTCTGTGTAAGTGCTTTACAGGAATGCTTCTCTTCACTTCTCACAACAGTCCCACGAAGTGAGACTCAGAAATGAAGTAAATTGTGAATTGACCAAGGTCATACTACTGTCAGTCCAAGGAGTAAAAGCAGGAAGTCTGACTCCAGAGTCATTTTAAATCAGATTTGAACTTTTACAAACATCTCTTTCAGTTTCTACTTTTGCATAGGAAACCATCCCTAAACGTAGTGGTTCTAAGAACAGTACGATTTATTATTTTTCTTAATTTTGTGGATTGACTGGTGCCATAGACTGAATGTTCATGTTTCTCCCAAATTTATATTTTGAAACGTAATCCCAATGTGATGGTATTAGAGAGTGGGGCTTCTGGGAGGTGTTGGGTTGGAGCCCTCATGACTGGAATTAGTGCCCCTGTAAAAGAGACCCCTAGAGAGTTCCCTTTCTCCTTTCACCAGTTACGGACACAAGGAGAAGATGGCCTTCTATGAGCCGGGAAGTATGCCTTCACCAGACCATGAATTTGCCAGTGACTGGATCTCAGACTTCCTGGCCTCCATAACTGTGAGAAAGAAATTCTGTCGTTTTTAAGCCACCTGTGTATAGTATTCAGCTATAGCAGCCTGAACACACTAAGAGAGTGGGCTCAGTGGGGCAGATCTTCTGCTTCACGTGGTGCCCGCTGGGACTACTGTCACCTGGAGGAGAACATCTAAGAAGGCTTCCTCAATAGGGCTGGTAGTGGGTGCTGGCTGTTGGCTGGACACTTAGCTGAGATTGTCAGTGGTAACGCCTTGACGGTCCTTCCCATGGCCTCCCTACTTGTCTTGAAACTCTCTCTGTATTGTGGGTGAGTTCCAAGGGGAAACTTTCTAAACTTATCAAAGCAAGAACTGCAGATCTCTTAAGGCACAGATCTCTTTAAGGCCCAACCTTATAAGTTATATGGTTACTTCTGTTGTGTTGGTGGTCAAGGAAAGTTTGGGTCCAGCTCAGAATCAAGGGGAAGAGGAATAGACTCCATCTCTTTTTGGGAGATGTGGCCAAAAATGTGTGGCCATTTTACTCTACCATGTTTACCAAATTGGTCAGGTTGATTTCAATAAAAATTATCTTAGTATTTATATTTTAATATAATGAAATTAAAATTCCCTTATAGGTATGTTTTAAATTGTTAATTTCTGGTTTTTCTTGTACTGTTTGAATCACAAATGCTAAAAGTATACAACATTATTATATTAACTAAGCTTTCTATAACTGTATTATGGGATGCTTTGTTAGCATATGGAATGAAATATTTTTGTTATTGGAAAATAGAGATATTAAAAACTATACTTTCATCATCATGTTCTTAACATTTAGTATTGTTGTTCCAATCTAATTATTATTAATATTAAACCACTACTTTGTAGTTTTTTCCTTACTAATGATTTTTATAATACATTTTTAGAGTCTTTCGGCCGTTGAAGTTTCACACAGCTTCCACTCCACAGCCAAAGAAATACAGTCCTGTGACTTTTCTATGAAAAAGAAAAAATTACCACATTTTGTTTCACACATTTGTCTGATTGTATCCATCAAAACACTTAATAATGGCTGAAAATGTGCATGAATTGTTATTTAGTAATTGTGAAATTAGTGATAGGACTTTAATCCACATATTTCTTTATCACTTTAAATGTAATTTAATTATTACATATTATTATTTATGACTATTATTTCATGATAGTGCTCTTAAATCTTTGAACACTTTCTAATAAGACGGGGAGCTAATTAAATTATTAGCTGGTAAATAGTGTGATATAAAATTTAAATAATAGTTTTATAAAACTAACCAGTGAAAAAATCACACCCTTGATCTATTTTTGAAAACATGTTTGCAGAATGAAAATGCTTCTAAGTAGAGCTTAAAATAATCAAATGGGTGTTAGGCAAGCATGCTGTCATAACATGGGCTGGTCATTTTCTAAACTGGGCTTACTGCATTCAAATTCTTAAGCTAAATATTATCTTTGAAAGGCTGTCATCTTGAAACATAACCAATTTTTTGTTTATTTAATTCTTCCCAGAACTTTATACACAGGACTATTGCCTACAACTTCCCTATAAAATGTAGTACAGTACATAATAATATTTAAGTTGTACTGGCTGTGCAGTTTTACAGGCTCTCTTTTGGGAGTTTTGTATTGATCATTTTATGTAATAAAGAGAAACCTCGAGGGAGAGCTATTATTAATTATACCCATTATAGAGATGAGGAAATTTAGGCCTAGAAAGTTGAATAAATTATCTAAAGTCACACCAATAAAAAATAGTGGAGGCTAAATTTGATCCTCTAATTTCTTGTCTCCAAGCCTGTACTTTCTAGACTATAATATTGTGTCCTATAAAAGTTATTAAAAGTCAACTGTGATATTTCTTTCTACAGCACACAGAATGTTAATTTGTTTATTCACTTACCTTCTACGTGTCAGGCGCTGTTCATGGCTATGAGGAAACAGTAAAGAGCAAAATAGATACGGTTGTGGCCTTTTGGGGTTTTCAGGTTAGTGGAGTACATCACCCCTAAGCAAATGTATCAGTTTATAATCAAAATGTGTTAAAAGTGCCAAGGGAAAAGGAAACAGGCTGGTTCCAGATCAGGTAACAGGAAATCGAAAATCTTTCCTAATGAAAATTCATTTGAGCTGAGATCTGAGGAGGACAGTTGAAAAAGATGAAAAGCAGAGAAGGCTTGGGATTGAGTGCCGACCAGTAAGAAAAGCATACAGAAGCCTTGTTTGAGAGAAAGCAATGTTCTTGTGATTTAAACAAGGCATCAGGAATTCAAAGAATTAGGAGCAGGGTATATAAGATGGTCCACAAGTAGGTAAGGGTAATTTGATGTTTTAAATCTTGCTGAAGGTTTACATTTTAACCTGAGATCGTTGGGAAGGCTGTGATGTGTTTTCCAGAGTGAGCTGGGGAATGGGATTTTTATTTTTAAAACACTGCCCTGGCTGCATTGTAGAAAACAAAACGGGATAGAAACATACGGTTAAAAAAGTTGAGGTATTTTTATATACCCCAAGTAGACATATGTATGTCATAGAGGGCTAGAATTCAGAGGAGGGCTCTAGGCTGTGAAATAATTTGGAGTAGAGAGATGCTGACTAAAATAAATGTGGTTGAAGATTAAGAATCGAAAAAAGCCGGAGGGGGTTATGTCTAATTCATGGGAACAGTGACGTTTAATGAACAGGTTAGGAAGACTGAGCCAATGTTAGAGAATGCGATTGGCCACAACATAGGTGAAACCCTGATGGAATTTTTGTTTAGTAACAAAACAGAGGGTTTGATGAAAAAAGGAAGGTAAAGAATGTTGAATGCTGTTGAGAAGTCCAGTGAGACAGGAAATGAAAAAGTCATTTAGAATAATAGAGAAGCCATTGGTTACTTACTGGGAAGGATTTTGACAGAAGCTTGGGGTGGAAGCCAGATGGCTTGGGTTCAGGGTTGAACACAAGGTGAGGAAAGAAATACAGGAAGAAAATACCAACTCTTCCAAGATATAAATCTTATGAAGAGGATAAGAAAGATAGCTAAAAGAACGTGTCCTGACAAAGTTTTTTTTTTTTTTTAACTCTATCGAGGTATAATTGACTCACAGTAAACTGTGCATATTTAAAGTGCATTATTTGACAGTTTTGGAATATGTATGTCCTTGGAAATCATCACTCTCAAAATACTAAATACAGCAAGCAGCCCTTAAATTTCCTTATGCTTCTATTTGTACCTTCTTCCTACCCCTCCCAACCCTTCACCATACCTCAAGGCAACTACTTACCTGCTTTCTGTCAATAGTATTTATTTTTCATATTCTAAAATTTAACATAAGTGAAAATACATAGTATGTTTACATTGTTTATATTACCTCTTGTTTATCTGGCCTGTTTCATTCCACATAGTTATTTTGAAAATTCAGGTTTTGTATATATCACAAGTTTGTTCCATTTGTTCCTGAGTAGTATTCCATTATGTGGATATACTGTAGTTTATTTTATCAGTCACCTATTGATGTACATTTGGTCATTTCCAGTATGGGGCTATCATATGCATGCTGTGACTATCCATGCACAAATCTTTGTATGGACATATGCTTTCATCTGTCTTGGAAAGAGCCTGGCAATTTTATGGCTGGGTTATGTGGTAAGTGTTTTAACTTCGTAAGAAACGGTCACACTTTCCAAAGTGGCAGTACCATTTTCCATTTACATTACCGGTGTATGAGAGTTCTAGCTGCTCCACTTCCTTACCAGTACTTGGAATGGATAGCCTTTCTAATGGGTGTGTAGTAGTATTTCATTGTGGTTTTACTTTTCATTTTTCTAATCATGTTGAACATTGTTGTATATGCTTATTTTTCATCCCTATATTTTCTTCAGCAAAGTGTCTGTTCAAATATTTTGTCCATTTATTTCTTGAATTGTTTGCCTTCTTACTAATCAGTGTGAGTTCTTTATATATTTTGGACGCAAGTCCTTTATTACATATATAGTCACAAATAGTTTTTTCCAAACTGTAGCTTGTCTTTTCATTCTCTTATCAGTGTTGTATGAAGAGGGGAAGTTTTAAATTTTCATAAAGCACTGTGAACGAAAAATACTACAGACCATATCAGTAAACTAAGAATGCTGAATCCATCAAGTCATCAGCAGCTGCCACCACCCTCTAGCGAAGACAAGCCTGCAGCCCAGCCTCTGCAGCCACTCACAATGGTGCACCCTGAGGGGACTCAGAATAAGAAAGGGCAGGATACTAGCCCTAGATAGCTGGGTGCTTGTCAAAGGAATGAATACAATGAGCCCAAATGTTTGCTCCCTCCCATACATAGAAAAGCACTAAATTCTTTAACTTGAGTTGTCTGGTTTTCTTCAGTTAATAAGTAATCTTTTACTGTTACAACTACCTGATCTTTGTTGTAAAATTCCTATATATCCTAGCTCCTCCCCTATCTCTTAGGAGAATCCCTCAGAGCGATCTGAGAGGCTGTCATCCTGGGCTCCAAGGGATTTGAGTCCTCAGAAATGTCCGCTAAATAAAACATAACTCTCAACTTTTAGGCTGTGCATTTATTTCAGTTGACAGTACAAATTTTGATTTTTTGATGTCATATTAAAGAAAGGTCGGCCTAACTCAAATTCACAAATATTTTCTCCAATGTTTTCTCCTACAAATTTTAATTTTAGGTTTTATATTTACACATAAGATATATTTTAATTCAGTTTTTATATGATGCTAGGTATGGATTGAAACTTTTCCAGTGAAATGAGGTGAAAAGAATAACCTTTTACTTTTGAATTGTCTTTGCAAGTTTTTCAAAAATCTGTTGTCAACTGAAATAAATGTGCAGCATAAAAGTTGAGAGTTGTTTTATTTGGCGGGAGGACTCGAGCCTGGTTGACAGCCTCTCAGATGGCTCTGAGGGACTGCTCCGAAGAGGTAGAGGAGAAGCTAGGATATATAGGAGCTTTATAACAAAGATCAGGTAGTTGAAACAATAAAAGATTACTTATTATCTGAAGAAAATCAGGCATCTCAAGTTAAAGAATTTAGCGCTTTTCTGTGTATGGGAGGAAGCAAACATCTGGGCTCATTGAATTCATTCCTTTGACAAGCATCTAGCTGTCTAAGGCCAGTATCCTGTCCTTTCTTATTCTGAGTCCCCTCAGGGTGCACCATTGTGTGTGGCTGCAGAGGCTGGGCTGCAGGCTTGTCTTTGCTGGGGGATGGCGGCAGCCTCTGATGACTTGGTGATTTCAGCATTCTTTGTTTACTGATAATGGTTTGCAGTATTCTTCATTCACACAGTTGACCATATAAATGGGTCTATCTGTAGTCTCTCTATTCTGTGCCACTGATTTATTTTTATAACTAAATGATAGTACCACATTGTGTTGGTATTATTTCTTCTTAAGTATTGGGTAAAATTTTCCAGAAAAGCCACCAGGTCCTGGGCTTTTCTCTGTGTGGGAAGATTTTTAACTACAAATTCAATTTGCTTAATAAATGCAGATCTATTTATTTATTTCTTCATGACTGAGCTTTAATATTATATAATCTTTCAAGGAATTTTTCTACTAATCTAAATTGTTGAATTAAATGGCACAAGATCATTGATAATTTCTTACCTTTCAATCTGTGTAAAATCCATTGTGATGTTACCTCTCTCACTTCTGATACTAATAATTTGTATCTTCTCTCATTTTTCTTGATAAGGTTGGCTAGAAGTTAATTGATTTTATATATCACTCAAAGAACCAGAGTTAGATTACATTTACTTTCTCTAGTGTTTTCTTGTTTGTTTATTTTCTTCTCCATTCATTTCTTGATTTTTATTATCTCTCCTGGTAACTATGGACTTAATTTCCCCTTCAAATTGTAGTTTCTTAAGGTAGAAGCTGAGAACATTTATTTGAAACCTCTTCTTTTTTGACAGGACTTTAAATTTAAGTTTTCACTTCTTTATTGGCATTCTAGACATTCTGATAAGCTATGTTTCCATTTCCATTCAGTTAAAAAGGATCCCTCATTTCCCTTTTTGTTTTTTAGATTCCACAGATAAGTGAGGTCATCAGGAGAGAGTTTATCATGAATGGGTATTAGATTTTGTTAAATGCTTTTTCTGTATTGAATAATATGATTATATGATTTTCTCCGTTAGCCTGTAGATGTGAGAGCTTATACTGATTTATATTTGAATGTTGAAACAGCCTTGTTTGCCAGAAATCATTCTCACTTGCTTGTGGTACATCATTCTTCTTGCACAATGCTGATGTGATATCTTAATATTTCGTTGTACATATGTTACGGAAACGACAGGCCGGTGAAGAAACAAGCACCCACTCGGAGGGTTGGAGTACTCAGATGTATTACGCCGGTGGGCTCAGAGGGGCTTCTGCTCCGAAGCTCTGAGCACCTTCAAGATGTGCACATGAGGTTTTATAGGGTAAAGTACAAGCTTGGGGTATTGGGCCAATAGGCATGGAACAGCTTTAGCAGCATCATCATCACAAAAGTGGAGGCGGGGAGGCAGCAAACCAACATTCCAAAGCCAGATATGTATCTTTGAAAATCCAGCTGGCTAGCAAAAAAACATGAACAGCAAACCAACACTAATTAACCTAGATTTACAAGTTAGTCCAGCAGAACTCAGATCAGTATTCCAATACTTAGACTTGTTAGTCCAGCCCAGCCTCTCCTTCACATTCCTAGACTTATGAGTTATCTTGTCAGACCAGCCCGGTTTTTCCTTCACACATGTACCATAGCTATGTTCATGACAGATAGTGATCTGTAGTGTTTCTTTCTTGTAATGGATTTATCTGATTTTGCTGGTAGGGTAATGCTGGTCTCATAAAAAGAGTTAGAAAGTTTTCTCTTCCTTATTTTCTGGAAGAGATTGGATAGAATTGACAACATTCATCTTTAAAATTTTGATAGCATTCATTGTCAAAAACATCTGGACATGGTGAAAATTTGTGTTTCAAACCAACATCTGGTTTGAAGTTGGGTTGTTTTTAACTTTTTCTGGAGTTGTAGGTTCCAAGCCTTCTGATTCCTTCCTTTGCTGTCCTGCTTCTTGTTTTTTCTGTGGTCCCTGGGCTTTCTTAATAATTCCTCCTTAGATAGTTTGAGTCCTGGTGCTCTCTTAGCTCTAATCCATCATTATTCAGCTGAAGCCCTGTTGGTGTGGAAAAGGTGAGGGAGGGGGATGTTCTATAACCTAGTGCTTATGCAGTTTATTCCCCCCCCCCCCCCATAGTAGGTGAGATCAGAAGCCTAGAGGAGCCAGTAATTGGGGAAATCCCTTTCCCTTATTTAGGGTACAGCTCTAGTAAAACCTTTTCCTCTGGAGTATTCACCTTGTTATGGAGAACACACTTGGATTATTCCAAAATATTTACATTTCCCCTCCGCTCACCAGAACCATGAAGGCACATTTTTGGCTCTCCAGTGTGAGAACTCTGGGGAGGGGGAGATTCCTGAAGGGGAAACTCACAAAAATCTGTGGGCTTCTCTAAGACTTTGTCCCTCAGGATTTTCTCATTCTCATGCTAATCAACAGTCAGCTTCCAGCATGCCATTGAAATTATCATTAGATACCCCATCAATTTATATTTCCAGTAATTTCTGTTCCAAGGGAGCTGATCTCAACTGTGACTCTGGACTCATCGCTCTGCATGTTTTTCAGTGGCTTTTTGCCCTGCTGCTTCAGTTCTCCGATGTGTCCAAGAAAAGTCATTGTTTTTCTGTTTCTCCATCATTGTTGTTATTGTCATTGTGAGGGCAGTGGTGACAACTTCCAGGCTGTTTACATGTCACCACTGAAGCCAGAGGTCCTGTGGTATGATTACTTCAGTCTTTAACTTACTTTGAAGTATTTCAGTTTACAAGTATATTTCAATCTACAAGTATGTTCTTCCTTATATAAAGCAGACTTTTATAATTGAAGAAAAAATAAAGCTATGGAGATCATTGTATATTTAACTATTTTGAACCTATGCAGTATACTCTAAGATATGTAGTACTGGATTAATACTGTGTTTAATAATGAAAACGTTTTGAGTGAAGTTTGTTTCTAGCCTTTCAAGATATGTTGCTATTGGCAGCAAGTTATAAAGGCTCTTTGGATGAATATTGCCTTGCCTGGTCAATTCTCCTTTTTGTTATTTGCAATTTCAAAGTAGCTGGCAAAGTACACATCAAATAAGGACCCCATCACTGTGAATGAACACTGACTAAAACAGTGCTCTCCATTTAAGTGTCTTGCCAAGGTACTTCAAACACTTCTTGTATTAAATTTTTTAAAAGAGACTTACATACCAGATGGAAAGCTGGATTTGATTGTCTCAATGCTCTCTATCAAATCTAAGAGAAGACGTGTTGCTCTTGGTTAATTTTAGCTGAAATTCTGCAATAATTATTTCTGGCATTTTGGATGGGCTGAAACCTCCAACTTTACAGTTTATAGCATGAAACCCCTTTCTGTCCCCCAAAACTATATGACACGTAATTATTTCAAGTATTTAAAATTCAAATTACAGTTATTTTAGAGTTCTGTGAAACTCATTGTGATAATTAGGGATCTGTCTAAAGCAAACTGACTACATATCTAACTGTCAGGTTTCGGAACTGGTAGAGGCAGGGCAGCTAGCAAAATGACAGTGCGCTCCTGCTCTGCCTTCCCAAATCTCTACGGCGTGTCCTCTGAGTGTGGAATTGGTTTTTAGGAATGTCAAAAAGAAGTTGGCCTTTACTGTTTCTTTGCTGAATTTGATTTTTACAACAACAATAAAACAGAAGAGCGATTCTGAGGCCTAGACTATTTGCATACTTGCTCTGCTGTTCACGGTTTGACATGTCTCAGTTTGAATCCTGACTGTTACGTAGCTTTGTTAGTTCGGGCAAGTTGCTCAATCATTCTATGTCATTTAAAAGTTGAGAAAATATATTAATTTTTGTTCTTTGTAAGAGTTGGATTAATATGTAAAGTGATTTGAATACTGAAATTGTCCATACATATAAGTGTTTACTAGTATTGTTAAGATTTTGCTGTAATAATAAACAAAGCATACTATCAAATTCACATATAGTTTATTTACAGAGATTTCCATAAAAAAGAATTGCTTTGGATTGTTAAAAAAAATAATGACTTCAATAAAGCAATCTTTTTGTACGACATGTCAAAACCAATATTGAAAATCACTCCATGAACAACAAAATTAATCAGTTTTCCAGTTTAGCCCTTTCTTCCTCTACATAGTGACCTTACTTTTTATTCACATCTTATTTCTGGAAATATGACAAAATCTTGATATTTTCTACTTGAAGTAGAAATTAAAATATTCAGCAGTCATAAATATGAGCCATATTCACTCTGGTGTTTCTCTAGAGAGGCTCAGATTACAAAATGGTTCATTTTTAACTCCTACTAGGATAGATTCAGAACACATACTAGGAAAGGCAAAACATATTAGATGATGTGAGATATGTTAGCACATCATTACAGCCTACATTGGAAATGGCTTTTTGATTAATTTCTGTGTTTTTTTATCAGAGGTCTTACTCTTAAGTGCTCTATGTGCCACTTGGATTTAAGGTATTACTTTGTCTTTTTGTAGGGTTTATAAGTTTCCACTTTCCATATCTTTCTTCTCCTTAATTAGATGTCTCTCTTATCTACTCTCTTTTCTTTATAGATGTCATGCTCGTTAATGGTTTTGCAAAGTCTGCTCAGCAGGCGAGTCCCTAAAATGAAGAAACAGCAGATGTTTGGGCCAGTGATTCAGACTTTTGATGGTGGCCTTTTGTCTGCTGTCAATACTTACTGACAATGAATACACTGGTTAGGAGATGAACTCTATTTTTTAAGATCATTGCTGGTCTGTAAAAACAAAGATAGGTTTCAGTGTTTTTCTGTCATCTTTTGAGAAGGACAGCTTTTGTGATCACTCATGTAATAAAATAATTAGGATTTCCTCAATACTGCTGCAATCTGTATGTGAAGATAGCACATCACTATATTTTCATACTTTGAAAGATGAGCTTCAGGATACACAGTAGCTGGAATAAACAAACCTCTGCCCGCTGGCAGCTCTTACCTTTTGTGGAACTCTTGGGTTCACTATTCAGTAGGTGTGCAGCTCCAGCTGACTATTAGGCACTTTTGGTTAAGAATAGATCTAGCTGAGTGCTTTATAAAGGAAGAAATATTGATAATGTTTTAGTGACCACACAGCCTCAAAGATCTCTATTAGATTATTTTAAGAAAGAGGAGAGTATTATAGACCATTGGCTGTCAACCTGGATGTGCATGAGAATCATCTAGGGGTATTTTTGAAAAATCCTGAAGCCAAGGGTCTACCTCCAAAGATTCCCATGTAGTTAGCTGTAGATGGGACCTGGGAACTGGGATTTTGGAAAGTAACAGTTATACACAGCCAGAGTTGCAAACCAGTGGGTTGGGGAATCCAGTCACTATATACTAAGTGTGTCCCTTTAGATTGATACCTAATGGCCCTGAGTTCAAAACTAAAGGTTTCATGCTCCCCACCCCATCCTGGCTCTGTCGGAGCAGCATGCTTAGTTTTGATAAACAACAGTAATGATGAGCAACATGGAAATTGCTTACTAATATAATAATCACTGCTGGACTTTTTTTTTTTTTTTTAATCTTGATGAGCACAACTGAGTTTTTGAAACAGAAAAAAGGCCTGCAATTAACTCTATTATTTACAGCCACTGTGATTTGCCAGCAGAGTCTAACACTTGCTGGGTCAAATGGTGTCTGAAGAAGCATTTGTCATTTACTTTCTCTGCTTGATCTCTTTATGTTGAATAAATGTGCCCAGTAGAAATAAAGTGTGATGTGCTATGACTGATGAGTCATGTTAGTATGCATTCCATGTAGCTGATCCTTGTGATAAAGCTGCAAAATACTTTTCTCATTTTAAAGCTTTGAAAATTAAATCTCAAAACATTTTTCTCTGAACATTGTTAACATGAGTGTTAATCCAGGGTATGTGAGTTAACACATTCACCTATACTCCAGAAATAATTTACTTGTTTTCAGAGAACAGCATGCTGTTTATGTCAGTTGATTTCTGATTTAAACCTAATTCCCAGAGTTGTATAATTGTTACTCCAAGACTGTATACTAGGGAATCTTCACCTCCCTGGTAGTAGTCGTGCAGATCAATTGTGAGCTGCCTGATTGCTGGTTGAGTGTTTCCTTTAAGATGAGTTGATACTAGTTATACTTTCGAGTCAGTTTTATATCATTCTATGCGATAGTTTAAAAAGTTGGTAGAAATTAGGCTATTTCCAAGTTATACTTTTAAACTAAAGTGCTGTGCAATTTAGTTGTGTTTCCAAAGGTGGTTCTATAATTTGTAAGAAAGCTTATCTTGTAATATACTAAAGACTCAAGCTTAAACTATATTACTCAATCTTCTTTCAATACTTTCACTGTAGAACTGCATAACTTTGGAGAAAACATTAAAACTAGTTTTGAGGGCCTAAAGGAACACGTAATTCTTTTCTCCTATAACCTCAATCCCAGAATATGCTTTGCATATAAACATCATCAAAATTTTTTTATTTCACTAGATCATTAAGATCAGATCAGCTGCTTACGTTATCATAAATGAAGTGGGCGTTATGACGTGCTTTTCTGAGCTGTACCCTATCATGGTAATATTTTTCAGTTCCTCTGGAAATGTTATATAAGATAATTCACTCTTGTGACTGTATCCCTGAAAAATAGAAACCATCTAACAAACTCATTACACTTTTTTGACAGCAGGCCTAAATTTCCACCTCTACCATCTCTATCACCATTTACTTAGAATGGAGGAGGAGTTACTTCTTATCCAAAGCTAATCCCTTCATTTACAGTCTGGGCTGGTTTTTCATGCCCCTCTCACCTGTACCTCCAACTGGCCACCAAATCGGATTTATTATTGCTCTGGAGTAGTCCTGAAACCATTCCAGTTTTATCTACCTCCAGTGCCAACATCCATATCTTAACTTGACTATTATGATAGCTTCATAACTCCTCATCAGTCTCCCAAATGTCTACTTTCTAGTTAATTTATAACATGAAACTCAAGTGATCTTTGAAAAATGCAAACTGATCATATCCTTCTTGAATCAAAATGATTCAAAAACTTTTCATTATGCTTAACATAAAACTTCAAAACATTAGCATGGCCTGCAGAATCCTACATCACCTGGCCTAAGATTCCCTGTCCAGTTTGATTTCTTCTTCTTTTATTCTGTGCTCCAAACATACCTAACTTTTCTTGGATTTCCTTGAACAAACCTGCTCACATTTTGCTTAGAGATTTACTACAAGTTGTTTCCATTTCTCCAGATCCTCTTAGAGCCTAATTGTTACTCATTCTTCAAATTATACCTTATTTATTACCTTTTAGAAATTATTTCATGGAGTCTTAGCTGGGTGAAGAGCCCCTGTTATTTACCCCCCTAGCGCCCTGCACTGCCCCTCAAAGTGTCTGTCACAGACTTAATGTCTGTGTTCTCTGCTTGGCTGTGAATTGCCAAAGGATTCTTGTCTTCCCTTTTTGCAGTTTTGTCCAAGGTAACTAGCTCAGTGCTTGGGACATAGTGAATGAACAGTATACATTTGTAAAATGGTAAATAAATAATTGAATTGAATTAAATTTTTTTATTTTGGTATCTAGTTGTATTTATTACTAGAAATATATTATCAGGTAGTCTGTAACATTGAAAGTGGCTTGCCGCCACACAGAAAGATGTATTAAGTACATGCAGTTTTTTAATGAGGCAAACTCATGACAAAGGAATACATATGGTCCTGTAAGAAAACATTTTTACATATGAGAAGTTAAAGAGAGAATGTTTTTAGAACCATTGGATTGCTGCCACATGTTGTTCCAAGTTCATGTCAGAGTAAAGGGAACATAACTACCACACAGGGAGGTCATTGTATGAGAGTGATATTCAACAATCCACTTGACATGTTTCAGATGTTATGGTTAAACTACCCTGCTCCCCTGCTCTAAAATGTCTGTTACAGAAGGAGTAAGGTATTTCAGAATATGAGACAATTCCTTAATTTCTGATTAATTTACAAATGGTCAAAGGACTACTGACAGGTCAAATAAAACACGTTAAGTGGGAAGGGTTGATTTGGGTTTTGCAAACAGATAGGTTACAATGCTGGGTTATAATTCAGAGGGGTTAGAGATTTTCCCTCTTCTGTTATGCCTGTGTTTTACTTCCTGTTGGATCTAAGTTAATTCATAATTTTAGACCAGGATTGTTTAGATTAACCACAGCGAGCATTTTGAGTAAACTGTCTTAATTCATTTTATTTCTCATTTGACTTCAGACTCTTCTAACTTGATTTCCATTTTGGCCTTACCCTTTAGTTAGTAGGAGTGATATTATTATTTAGTCTCTGCATTTAAGAGAAATTTTTTTGTTTCCCTCTTAAGAACTTGTCCATGTTGGAATGTTCCCATGGTATTATAGATTCCTTTAAAACAGATATAGGAGTGAAAAAATGGAATAAAAAAAGAAATGGGCCCTTTAAAGTTTTGTAAAGAAACTCAACAAATCTTACCATATATACATATATGTACACATCTATTACGTATGCTATTAGGTACCATCCGTATCTATAAAATAGAAAATACAGAAATAATATAATGTGCCCTCTATTTTTAACTTTTTCTTTATTCCATTATCCTAATTCAAACATTATATTTTATGAATGTTGTCTATAAAATGTGTAGATACTTGGATTTAGCAGCAGAAAACCACCATGGGAATCTGAAAGCAGTTCAGTACTCACATACACCCTCACCATGACATTTTCATTCCATAAAATCTGGAGTGTAGGAATACAACCTTTTGAGTTATGACTTTGGCAATCAGAATTTTCAAGTGACATTTGTGGCAGCAACATGAAACTGGGAGGCAGTTTAATAGTTTAGAAAGATTGCTGCCTTGGATAGATTCCGCTCTGCCATTTGCTAGCTTTGTGACATTGAGCAAAGCACTGTATCCTGCCTTGCTTTACATTTCCCGTTTATTAAATGAAGGATAACTGCGGTTGCTCAGTGAACCTTAGTTACTAATGTATCACAAATGTGAAATTAATATGCTAAAATAATGAATCCTAAGCAGTTTAGGTCTGTTGCTTACGCGTCTGTGGACCTTTGTCCTTCCTCCTACAGGCTTGCTGAAGGTAGTGCGGTTCCTGGCAGGCTTCTGGCAGTGAGTGGTGGGGCAGGTGAATTTGCTGTATCGTTACATTGAAGGGTGCCTTCAGGATCCCACATTTATGGTGAATAGATCTCCATTCTGCAGCCCCTGGGGAACATAGCCTGCATTTGGTTTCTGGTGATGTGCTGCCTCAGCAGAAAAACCTGGAGTTCAAGGTCCCAGGGTTAGGAAGTGCCCTCATGGCAAATGTAACTTCAGGAATAATCAATTCTTTGGGTTGGATCTGCTTTCCAAAACCATTTACTGTCACTTGGATTTGGGCCAGAAAATTGTATTTTATCATCTTTTAAATTCATTTTTAAGTGATTTTTGGTGAAAGAGGGTCCTAATACCTAGCCAGCCGTTTCCTATTGACCATAAACAAAGCTACCTCTCAGCCATATTCCTGGAAATGGAAGTTTCTATGTGTGTCTTAACTTTAATTTATATTTCAAAAGTAACAAAAGTGCTTTGAGAGTGCTACAGGACCTCCTATATTGTAGCATAGAATATGTATGTTAGATTAGGTTAAGCCAGGTAACACTCTTTTACATCAAGTAATGCGTGAACACTGTCTGGAATGAAGACCATGGGTTAGGTAGGTGAAGAAGTGGGAAATGGCAGAGGGAATTGTAACTTTGAAGTCACAGGCATAGTTCAATAAAATGTTTTGTGGATATTAGAAATAATTAATATCTTAAATGATCTAATCATAAATTTTCCATTTTTAATGTTACGAATTGAAGTGACACAAAGTATTTTGAATAAATACTTTGTTTAGCTTCAGATACTGCTTTAGGAATTCAGAGTGAGTGATGATTAAGATACCTGCTTGCATAAACATTGTATTAGGAGGAGATAATAAATAAGTAAATAAAAATGGAGCCAGCGTTTTCAGATTCAGATACCTTTTTATTCACAGGGGATACATTCCAAGACCCCCAATGGATGCCTTAAACCTGAGGACAGTAACAAATCCTATATATACTGTTTTTTCATATATATATATATATATATATATACACATACATACACACCTCTGGTAATTTTTATTTTAAAAATTAATCACAGTAAGAGATTAACAACCATAACTACTAATAAAGTAGAACAGTTATAACAATATACTATAATAAAAGTTATGTGAATGTGATATTTCTCTCACAATATCTTGTACAAATTTAACACCTTTTCCATCTTAAGTAACTACTTATCACTCAACTGTGCCCCTAACTTTGTAGTTTGAGGTGTGACACAAAAACCAGTGTGGATTGCTTTTTCCTCCACAATTTTAAGGATGGTAGATTCATTCTTTCCATAGATCTCAGCAACCTTAGCATCCTTTTTTTTTTCTTTCCTTATTAAGTCAGAAACTTTCACCTTTTCACTTAAAGGAAGCAGTTTACAGCTTCTCTTTGGCGTATCCAAATTGCCAGCCAGCATCACCACTCCTGTGCTGGGGCCATTATTAAGTAAAATAAGGGTTACTTGAACACAGGCACTGCAATATGGGGACAGTCCATTTGATAACCGAGTTGGGTACCAAGTGACTAAAGGGTGTGATATGCTGGATAAAGGGATGATTCACGACCTGGGTGGATGGAGAAGGACAGAGTGAGATTTCATCACTTTCCTCAGAACAGTGCTCAATTTAGAAATTATGAATTATTTATTTCTGGAATTTTCATTTAGCATTTTCAGTCCGTGGTTGATGGGGAAAGTGAAACTAAGGGTGAGGTGGGACTAACTGTAATGCAAAAAATTCTTTGAAACAATTAATCAGAGCATTTTCATAGAAAATGACTAGAGAAGAGTTTAGATTATAATGGGTGAATTATGTAATTTGTGAGCTAAATGGCACAGAAGAGCCAATGAAGTGAGCATCTTAAAGAAAGTAGAAAGCCCTGAAGCTGACTGTTGTGCCAGCAGATTAGACAGAGAGCCGAGGAGCTGAATGCAGGGAGCTGGGGGGGAGTACAGGTTGAGAGGTGTTCCAGGACCACTTCATTTAGTCCTCTGCAGGCTATCTAAAGAAATTTAGCTTTGATTCCAATTACAGTGGATTGTTTCAAGCAGGCAAGTATCCACATCTAGTTTCTGATGGAAAAAAAATCATTCACTCTTATGTGAAAAACACTGTAGGGAAGACAGTGTGGAAGCAGAGAGACAAGTAGTTTGCTCTGCTTCTGGCTAGAAATGATAAGAGCTTAAAATGGAGCAGTATCAATGGCCTTCTTCTCAGTCAAAGAAAGATTATGCTTGAAAAAATATTGAACAAATAGAATTCATAGGAATTGTCTACAGACTATATATATATATATATAGTCCATACAGAATATAGAAGAGTCCATACAATTCACTGGTTTTGGCTTGAATGACAGTGAAATACAGTGATTTAACTGTGATAGAGAAGACATGAGGAGGAAGTTTGGATTTCTTTGAGAAGGTGGAGGAGTAGAGATGATCGAATCACTTTTGAAATTGGATGGTTCATATTACCTATTGGACGTCTAAGACATCCCTTGGTCATTTGAATGTGGAGAAGCAACCTGCCTTGGTAGAAAAACATGTTATTTGTAGTCAGACTAAGATTTCAGTCATGGCTTTGCAGTTTACAAGCTGTGAAAACTTAAGCAACTTAAATGATCTGATCCTCAACATTTTTTTCCCATTAAAGCAAATTATTAATACTGAAATATTAAGTTGATTTGAGAATTATTCATTATAGTAGTACTTTACCATTTGTTGACATTTGAAAGTTGTTTTTATCCTGGTCATTATTATCTGTGATCTGTACAGTGGGTGAAAAAATTATAAAGTCATTTGGGGAGATTTGGCATATAGTTTTCCTTTTTAAAAAATTCTATAGAGTTGAGTAAGATGTAATATAAAAATTAAGGGAGAAATTATAGGATGGAAGGAAAGACAGATATCCAAAAGGGCAAATGAATGGTGTTGGTAAAGTTGATGCTGAATAGGAAAGAAATCTTGTTGAAGGAGATGTTGGAAAAGAAACCAGGAAGGATGGGAAACGAGAAGCGGGAGTTTGAGAAGGAAACTGCAGTCAGTGGTTGCAGAGAAGGTAAGAAAGGAATAGGAAGGTGTCAGTGTCCTTACTGACAAGAGTTGTTGCACTGGTTACAGAAACCTTGGAGGAGGAGGAGGGACATTTCTCCATTCAGAGAGCTGTAAAACTATGATAATACAAGCATATTTAGTTCAACTTGTTATTTGTAGAGGCAGAATTGAAATAAATATTTCCTTAGGTCAGACACAAAATCATGTACTTGGAATGGGGGTGAAAGCGTTTGTATAGGCTATTTGATAAAAGAGATGACGGTTGGAATGACTACTGAGGGTAACGATGTCTCTAAAATCACGTGCTAACAAGAGCAGTAAAAATCCTAAAGGACTGTTGTGGAACATTTGTTTACATTAAAAAAAAATCTGGCATGGGATTCTTAAGTCATTATCAGTAAGAATATGACACTAAGTTACATTAAAATTAAATGTAATTCAGTATCTTCTGTCTGCAGTAAATTGTGGTTCACACATTTTTGCTAAAAATGACCTACTCAAAAAGAAAGACTATTTTTATACATTTCTGATCCAGAAGGCATGCTGTCTTATTAATTAGTGTACAAGGAATTGTTAGGTTAGATGATTACGTTCAATTAAGTATAATGAAT
Source organism: Camelus bactrianus (assembly GCF_048773025.1). Classification (NCBI taxonomy): domain Eukaryota; kingdom Metazoa; phylum Chordata; class Mammalia; order Artiodactyla; family Camelidae; genus Camelus; species Camelus bactrianus. The sequence goes on from NC_133540.1 coordinate 42,196,886, forward strand.
GTAATTAATGTAGTTGCTGTTTTAGGTTCTTGAGTTAATAGTGCCATTAAATGCTGCTGTTTCTGTTGTGGTACTGATTATTGTTATAATAAAATAGCAAACTTTGAAATGATAGGAAAGCTAAGTTTGACTACTCTTTTGTAACATGTTTATATCTAGTTATACATGTATTTTTGGTTGTTATTTAAATAACAGATCATAACTTAAATACATTATAAAGTAAGAGCTTTTAAGTCAATACATTAACCACTTTAAAACATTTCTTTTTTTAATCCACTTAAAAAGAGTAGCTTTCAAATTGAAATATGGGTATCAAATCATAATTAGAAGATAAGTATACATGCCTTTTAATTATCTGAAATAAAACATGCATTTAATTCCTCTGCAGATTTGCTAAGCATCTTCAACATGCCAAGTATTTTAAATAGGGTAATTTTTCCTTATTAAATGCTTTAATGTTTTACTTTTGTGTAAAAATAATTTCCATAATATTGGCCATCAATAACAATACACAATAAAATTTTAATAATAACTGTAATTTGTTTTCCCATCTACTTGTTCCATAGGCAATATTAATGAATATTTAAATAGTGATAAATGAAAATCCTTCTTGTAGCTTGAAGCAGTGCTGTAAAAAGCACATGATCTGTATTTCTTGGATTATTTATAGTGTAAAGAGTATAATTAAATAAAATATTTTTAACATAAGTTAGAAGTCTATAATTGATTCAAGCTATAGTTGTATTATATTTCATTGGAGAAATGTGGAGGAATTCTTATTAAAATTTATTTTTATTCATGTTCTCATTTTAGATAAGAATATGCATAATTCCATATATTTTATTTTCTGTCATTTTAGCTACATAAGTCATGCCACTTGGCTTCTGTATGTGAGTTCCTATTTGTAAATGTTTTGAAAAAATAAGAATAATATAAATACTTAGTTTTAAAAATCATTTTACACCATTTTTCTAGCAGTAAACATTTGTAGTTATACTTAATAATGCCTTTTTCTTGATGTTTGAAGTCTGTAAGTGGTATTTTAGCATCCTGTTTCACCATTTACTTTCTATATAATGGAGATGACTCTCCTGTATGTTGGGTGTTGAGAATGGATCTGGAGTTGTCTTTATTCGACCACACAAGCCTTTCTCTATTGGGGAAAAGATGCTCTTTCTGTTAGCTTATTATTTTTTTCCAGGAAACATAGAGTCTAAGTATGGGTCAGATATCTTAATTCAAAAGACTTTTGGTGCAATATTTTTAAAAGGCACTCTATTTAGAATCAGTTGACTTCATTGATATTTAGAATCCAGTTCTATCTTAATTCTTTACCTCTGAAAAACACATCTCAGTATCCTTCATGTAAAACAAAAAGGTCAGACCACTTTTAAATGCTATACTAAATTGAAATGACCAGTTCCTTGAATTTACTTGTAAATTTTACAAGTAATATACATACATACATATATCTGTATATTTGTTATATTTATATATATATAGGAAACAAGGTACATACACATACATATACACCCATCAAGACCTTTTTTCTTTTGGTGGGTGAAAAATTAAAATTATTGATTTGATTTTTTATGATTTAATGCTTTTCAGATTTTTATTTTTTTTCTTGAGTCACTTTTAGAAATCTATAGTTTATCAGAAATTTTTCTGTTTAAAATTTCAACAGATTCTTATAGTTTTTTCCATCTTTTTAGTGTCTGCAATATCTATAGCTATATTTATATTTTAATTTTTGACACTGTGTATTTCTGTGTTCTCTTTAGGCTCTTCATTGTTATTGTCAGAGATTTGTCAAATTCATTATTTTTTAATATGGTTCAACTTTTTGTCTTGCTGAATCTCTTTAGTATATTATCTTATTTTTAAAATATTTTATTTTATTCTTTATCTCATTAAGTAGCATTCTTATGTTCATTCTATTCTTCTTTGTGCTTTGTTTGCATTTCTTCTAATTTGTTTTCTTTATAATTTTCTAACTGTAAATTTTATGTATTTTATATAAGCATATTATATAAATTTCCTTCTATCTCTAAATTTAGGTGCATTCCTCAAGTTTTTGTAGATATTATCAGCACTTTTGATTTCTTCTTTGGCCAGTGGATGGAAATTCATTGATTCTCTCTAATGTATTATGTACTATATAGTACAGCTGTATTTTCTATTTGGGTATATGAAAAAAGTACACAAACACACATTGAATAAAGTGTGCTAATTGTTTTCTTAAAATCTTCCATATATTACAGATTGATAATGTACAGATATTACATCTTCTTGGTATATTTAATGCCTATAATTGGATGATTTTAACATAATCTTACACTTCGTGAGGTTGTCTATTTTTAAATTTTGATTTGTTAATTTTTCTTCTTTTTGTTTAAATTGATTATTATTAGAATCTATGTTATTAGTTTACAAATGTAGAATTGTTATGTCCTCCTGTGAAACTGAGCCTTCTATGACTATGTAACTTCTTTATTTTGACTATTATAAATATGTATCAGTTTTAATTTAATTCATATTATCCTTCATAGTTTTTTCATTCCTACCCATATCTGTTTCTATACACATATATATACAGGTTATCTGTATATTTATTATATTTTTATATATATAGGAAACAAGGTCCATACACTTATATATATAAACTTACAGAGACATACATACATATGGGTATTTTATTGATGTATAATTTCATACATGAAATGAACTCTTAAATTTACAGTTTGATAATTACATGTGAATTTTTACATATATGTAGTATGTATCAACCAACCACATAAAGACAGAAAATTTATTTTATTGCATAATGCTATAACATGTATCAGTAATTTGGCCTCTTTTTTTTATTACTGCTTTGGAGGAATATAACCCAATAGTTTTGTTTTGTTTTGTTTTGTTTTTCTTTTCTTTCCATTTTCCACATTGTGGGCATTTGTGGTGTTCATAGACTTGGGCTACAATGAATAACATGATTCTAAACCTTGTTTTACAAGTATTTTAAATATTTTATGTAACTTCCTTTCTTTAGAAGTAGAATTGCTGGATCATGGTGTATATGTATTTTTAACTTTAGTAACAACTTCTGAAAAACTTCAAATGTGTATGTGTGTGCTTAACAAATTTAAAAAAAATTATATACAATAAACTTCATGTTTAGTATGTATAATTTAATGATTTGACATATGTATACTCCATGAAGCCATAACCACAGTCAAGAGAATAGACATATCTATCATATTTTCTCCCTGCAAAAATATTTTTTCTTGTCCCTTTGCAATCTCATCCCCTGACACCCTTGCCCCACCCCATCACACTTCATTATACAAAAGATTTTATCTTTAAGAAATTTTATGTAAATAGAATAATACAATATGTAATTTTTAATCTTGTTTCTTTTACTCAGTATAATTATTTTGAGATCCATCCATGTCCATGCATGTATCCATAGTTAATTTTTTGCATTATTGAGTAACATTTTGTTACAAGGAAGTACAATTTGTATCCATTTAACTGTTGACGGGCATTTAGGTTGTTTCTAGTTTTTGGCTATTGCGTATAAGGTTGTTATGTTTATTCATATGCAAGTATTTGTGCAGATTTATGCTTTAATTTCCCCTAGGTAAATAGATGATAGTGAAATGACTGTGTTATATTTCTTAAGAAATGAAAAACATTGCTTTCCAAAGTGAATGTTCTATTTTAAATTTCTAACAATATTTGAGAGTTCTAGTTGCACCACATTCTTGATAAAACTTGGTGTGATCAGACTTTTTAACTTTAGACATTCTAATTGTTATATAATAGTATTTCATTGTGATTTTAATTTGCATTTCTCTAATGAATAACGCCAGTATGGTTTCAGTATTTTAGTAGTTTATGGCTTTAGTATTTATTTTAGAATTTTATACCAGGAATGTATGACACTTATATTTGGAGTGGTAAATAGTTTTGATTTTCCTATTTAGGTGAGTGTCTGGTTGTTTTTGACTGTGATTTAATTTGCATTTTCCTGAGGAATAATGATGTTTAACTTTTCATAAGCTTATAATTGATTTGAATATTCTACTTTAGGGGAGAATTTTCAAATCTTTTGCTCATTTTTAATTGGTTTTTTACATTTCTTATTAGTACAATTTATATATTCTGAATATGAAATCCTTGGCAGGTATTTGAATTGCAGCTATTTTCTTTCACTCTGTGGCTCACCTTTTTAATGTGTTAGTAGTGTTCTTAATAAGCAGATTTTTAATACTTTTGATAAAGTCATTTATTTTTTTCCTGGTTATACTTTTCATGTCCTATTTAATAAATCTTTGCCTAACACAATGTCATAAATATACTTTGAAATGTTTCCTTCTAGAATCATTATAGTTTAACTTTATATTTAGGTTTATGATTCATTTGAAGTAATTTTAGAATATTGTGAAATAAGAGTCAGGTTAATGTATTTCATCCTAGATTTCCAGTTGCTGCTGCACCGTTTTTTGAATATTGGATTGCTTTGATGCCTTTATCCAGTGGCAATAGAAGTGAAGGTCTACTTCTGTGCTCAATTACTTAATTATTTCCTTAGAGGCTCCTATCTCCAAATATAGTCACAGTGAGATTTGGGGATTCAACATTGAATTTGGGAGGGGCATAAACACTCAGTCCATAATGCTTGAGTTTTTAGCTCCCTTTAATGTTGCATACTGAAAAGCCCAAGTGAAATAACTTAGAGAGTCTCAAAACCTGTATCATGCCTGACCTGATCCCCATGCACAGAATGAAGTATCCACCTCTTTGAGGAAAGCAGCCTTTGATATCTGCAAAATGAGGAATGCTCTTCCTTCTATGAATTTAGTGTGTTTAGACATTCACAGTTCACAAGTTCACACTGATAGCTTCATTCATATATGTATATAGGAATCGATAACATTAAAATCATGTATGTTAATATATAATATGTTAATTATATTATAATATAATAAAACATCATTCATAAGTTAAAATCACATATATGAATATATAATATATTAGTGCCATAGACCTTGGATGTTCTTTTTTTTCTATTAATCTCACTCTATATTATGTATTTTTCATAAAGTTATTTCTCTGCTGCATTGTGTATACTTCCTTTATTCCCACTTTTAATTTTATTAATTCCTGTTTTAGCTCTTAATCTAATGTTTAACATCACCATTACTTAAAAATTTGTCTGTGTACATATGTGTTTGTGCACTGTTTCTAAAATTTCCATTTCATTAAATATCAAGGGTTCCTAACCATTTATAATAGTTTAGAGTTCTCAATTTATACTTTGCTTTCCTTACTTTATTTCTTTAAACATAGAAATATAATAGTTTTGCATTTTAAACAACATATTTAAGTTTGGAGTTACCTCTGGGGTTGGTTCTGTTGTTAGTTATTACAGATGACTCTTACTCATGGGAGGTTTTTTCTTACGTGTTTTGTAATTTTGGATTGTGAGTTCATCATTCTTGTCATTCTATCTGTGGTAATTGAATTGCATGGCTTTTCTTCCAGAAGAAATTGTACTTGATCTTATCAGGTTCCTAGGAGCACTGCAAGCCCAGTTCCTCTTAAATTTTAAAATCTTGAATTAGCACCATAAATTTGGACTCAAATCTTTTACTGAACCATTGTTAAAGTGCCAATTACATGTCAAAAGAGATTAATTAATTATTTATTTAACATAATCAAATAACAAAGCAGGGTTAGAATTTTCTTTATGTTCTGCTTTTCTTTGTTACAGTTTTCTTTCTTTCTTACCTTTTCCCACACATTTATTTTATCCTAAGATTAGCTTTGTGTGCACTTTTCTCCAATCCATCTCTCTACCTTTTACAAGTTTGTGCTTTTTATATGAAAGAGATCTAATACCTGGGTTTTTTCTTTTCTGTGGTGGCATCTGGCAACTTCATTGCTTAGTAATTTCTAGAACCACATTCCATTATGTTTCCTGGCCTCTGTTAATTTTCTTTAGACCTATAAATCTGAAAGCATATTAAATTATTTTACCCAGCATTTTATGTTTTCCATAATCAGGTTTTCACATCAGATATCATCTGAATAAATAGTGTTGAGGCTATAAAATTTTTAGTACCACTGGAATATATAATTTTAATGTTCTTTCTAATTCCCTACAATTTATGATGGTTTCACTTTTTGTAACTAGTCATTAATATATAATTAATTGCTTACGGTATAAAATAAATACTTTAGGAATTCAAGTATACATAAATAGCAAAACAAAGACCAGGTCCATACAAGGCAGCCTAAGTTATTAATGTGTGGATTCATTCACTATAAATGTTTGCTTCCCTTATTTTTACCCACTTTACCCATAAAAACCATTATGAATTTTTCTTACTCTGGCAGAATGCCTTATAATTTGGCTCTATGATACAAAGTAATTCTCAAATAGGGTAATAACTCCTTAACTTCATGCCTGAACTATAAACATGAAAAGTATTATAGTCTGTTGAGTCTTGATAGTAACATTCATTTTTTTACTTGGTTAATGTGCAAATTTAAATATTTTCTAAAAAAGTAACAACATGATGTATTGAAAATTTTAAGGCATTATGTGAACTTTAGTAAAAAGGCTACCAAACAGTCAATGTATTAATTTAGATGATCTTAATTATTGATTCTTTCAAACCCAGTTAAATTGTGTACAATATTTAGTTATATTTTATGATGGCTTTGTAATATTACATTTTTATATATTGTTCAAAGAATATCAATATTCATACATGAAGAAATTGTACAGCCAAGTCAGAACAGTATATATGATGCCAAGACCTCCACCAGTTGTTTTTTCAGTATCTCATTTTCTCTTCTCTTTGTCCTACTCCTGTTTTCCTTTTCCATCTCTCTCTGTCATTTTTTGTTTTTCTTTTCGTCTGTTGCCTTTGCCTCTTAGTATTATCTCTCATTACCTAATGCCTGGTCCACTTGGCAAACTTTTTCTGAACTGCTGGGATGTGTCTTGCACCATTGCAGATCACTGCAGAATAGAGGCCAGCAGCACTTCAAGGTAACATATTTTAAAATAGTTTAATATTATAAGCCTACCCATATCTCCATAAAAATTACATACTTCTGACCCTAACTTTGAAAACTCACCCATCTTGAATTTAAGAATTATATTCCAAACAATTTTATTCTTTGTTTCTTCTATCCAAGTCCTATTTCCATAGTGGTAGTTTTTATTATTTTTGGTGTTGTGGTTTAAATGTTTTGTGTCCTCCCCAAATTCATGTTCAAAACCCATTACCCAAAGTAATATTAGGAGGTGGGGCCTTTGGAAGGTGATTGGGTCATAAGGGTGGAGCCTCCATGATTGAGATTAATGCCTGCCCTTACAAAAGGGACCACACAGAGGTTTTCTAGTCCCTTTTGTCATGTGAGGACACAGCAAAAAAATTGCTGACTCTGAATATGAAAACAGGCTCTCTCACCAGACACTGTATCTGCCAGCATTTTGATCTTGGACCTCCCAGCCTCCAGAACTGTGAGAAATCAATTTTTGTTGTTTATAGGTCACCCAATCTGTAGTATTTTGTTATAGCAGCCCAATGGACACGGACAATCAGATGCAATTGTTTAATGCTTTCCCTAAATTCTATTCTGTATCCTGGCCACAGTGGGTACAAATATTTGCCTATGCTAATATAAAAACATGAAACCAATTATTTACTTTAAACTAATATTTGAATAGCACTTTATAATTTATAAAACAATTTCATGTATATCATTTAACTTCTTGTGGGAGATAGAATTATCTGCACTCATGGATGGAGAGACTGACAATCAAAAAGGTTAAATGATTTACCTAAGAAAATAAAACAGGAAACTTCAAAGTTTATTGGATCTGTATTTACCTAGAGCAGTTCCCGGCCTTACTTTAGATTATTAATAAATGCTTGCTGCATGAATAAAATAGTAAGAGAGAGGTAGGTTTATATCAAAACTCTTTTCGCTTTCTAGCTATGTGATTCTGCACAATTTCCTTGAGCATTCTGAACTGCAGTTAAATTGTTTGGAAATATTAGTTTCTTTTTAAAAGAATTCCTATGATCACAAAGTATCATATATGACATAATTAACAATATGTCAATTAACTTAGCTTTCTTCCTCTTTCATCTAGAGTCATAGTTAGTTTTTGGTGTTCCAAGATATACAGAGATCTGCAGAATTCTTTATTCTATAAAGGTATTTTTCTACTCTACTGCATTCTTCTTTTTTTCCCATCTCTGCAAATTTTATTACTTATCACCTTCAAAGTGAAGACAAAATGTGGAATCTTTGGTGGTAAAATGGAGGTACATTTACATTTATGCAGATTGTACATATTTATTAATTATAATATCCATTTCCATAAAATGGCTATGACAAATTAAGTCTAAAGCTTAGTGCTTTAATTAAATTTAAAAGTTAAAATTCATTTAAAAAATATTGGCCTATTTAGTAACCATATAAACTATCCAGGCACACACTATTCATATATTCTTAAACAGAACAGTTACAAGAGAAAATAAACTGCAGAGGTATTTCTCCCCTAAAATCCAACTGGAAGACTTTTGAGATCTCTCCAGAAAGTGTGTTCCTCTTCCATTATGAGTAGTGTTTACTGAAACACACCTTGTTCTGTGGAGCAGACATTTGATGGTATATATAGAAAGACCACTACAATGCAAGAATCCTATTCTCTTGTTTGATTCTGCCCGTCATTCTTAATCTTGAGACATTCCTACCTAATTATTTTTCACCTGTATACTTAAAACACAGATCAAATATCAAAATCAGACCCATGCTGCACAGTTGGAATCTTCTCTTGGTGATTTACTTTTTAGTTTGGATTTCTGAAAGTTGACCTTCAGTGCATGCTGTGTAAGCAGTACCCTGCCTCATCTCTTTAGGATAACTTGGTTTTCTGCACAGCACTGTTTAGCTTGTAAAGCTTGAACACACGCTTGCAAAAATCCCTGGTTGGATATCTAGTTTCGGACTCAAAACTTGTCTACATCTCAAGTTATATGTCTCTGTCTCAAACTTATTTTTATTAATCAGCTCATTAGTAGCACTGGCAAATCTGATCTTTGCCATGTATCCTCAAGCACTTCTCACGTGCAATTATACATCCTTGCATACATTACTGAACTGCATTGTCTGAGAAAGGCATTCTTCAGTCTTTTCTTTAATGCTTATCATGTGCCTTGTCCTGGCTAGACATTGAAGATACAGAAATAAAGAAGACATTGTTCTTTTCTGAATGTGCTAATGAATAACAAACCCTTGAAGCCTTTTTGTTTTCAATTTTTGATTCCTTAAGTGTTAGGGGGTAAGTAAAATATGTTCAGACATACTTGTGACTTCTATAAAAAAGACAGGCCATGCACCCTCTAGAAATTGCCTGTTAACTTGAATATTTACAGTGGAAGAAAATAGTTTGCATAAATGACCCAGGAACTGAGATGAACTATGCTTCTGGCAAGGTTATCATTCCGTAAATGGTTCATTCTCTTACAGCTGAAGTAATCCTGGAAGGTCAGAGGGTGGGTAAAAGATAAAATTAATCCACATTACTGATAGAATAAGAGCTTAACTTGCTTAATAAGAAGATACTGGAACACTTTAAAGTTGTGAACTCACACAGAAAAGTTTCAGAGGGCTGCTATCACCCACCTCATGCTTAAGACTGCAATAGATTGAAATCAAATGAAAGTCAGAATGTCTTAGAGCCAGACATCTTAACACTTTATGTCATGAATAAAACTGAGTCAACTACTTTTCTGATGGCACTTTGGATTACTCTTCCAAGTTAAAAAAAAAAAAAATCCCAAGGTACTAATAATTCTAGAGAAATTGTAGGTATAATGATGTAAAGTAGAATTTCCAAGAGTCATTATTGTATGAGGCTCATTCACTGAGTGCAAGTCTAGTCATCATCTCAATTACATGCTTTCCTGCGTTAGCTTTTCTTGGAGCCAAAAAAGTTTTTCACTTTGGAAACTGAAATTTAGCCCTGTACTCTCACACCCTCTTCTTCAGACAGATGTGTGGCAGATGACTTCTTAATGTAGTGTCAAGAAAAAGGCACTTATTTAATAATCCTCTTTACTATTGACAGAACGGTTTGAGAGGTACATTTTTCTTTTGTGATCTTCATCCTTTGCCTCTTAATATTTCTGTACCTTCTGTACCCAGCTGACTTCCCATTGGATATTTTCTTTCAATTTCTCAATAAATAACTCAGACCTGACATGTTAAACTGAACCAAACACATTTGTTTGTTAGATTTTATTGTGATAACAAACTACTCCCTTTTCACATTCGATTACAATCACTAACATCTCTTGTTTACATGACATGAAGGGCATACATCGATTGTGTCTGTTAAGCTTGACTGGAGTCTCCATGTCTTCTAATTCTGGGATCACTGTCTGAGTGTTCTCATTGCAGAAGGTAGTAATGCAAGACCTTAAACCACGTTTCACAGTAGTATTTAAAATATGCACGGATGAGATCATAGTAAAATCATGTCCGTTCACGTTTCCTTGATCAAAACTTGTCATTTGACTATACTCACAGTCAATACAATTGGTCTTAAAATTCCTTCCCCAGGACAGGTGATATAATAGTGAGTAGAAATGCATGACCTTCTTACAGAGAGAAAGAGTGATCCGCTGGGAGCATTTAATTCAGTCTACCATAATGTCTTTGACATGATCCTTTTCCTAAATTGCCCATTCATGTTGATCATACTTTTGACCACCCGTATTGAAGTTCGTAGTCTTCCTGAACTCCTGTTTATTCCTCACCAAACACAGTTGACTGACCACCGAGAATTTCATGATGCCACCTATTCAGGTGTCCACTGCTATTTCTTCATCTGAATGCTACCTCCTAATTTCTAGCCTTTGTATCATTTATCATTTGAGTGATTTCCACTATTTCTTTTTTTTTCCTTAAAGCCTACAGCTCCCTGTATTCCGAGGCAGTCTCCCATTCAAGTCCTAACCAGGCCCAACCCTGCTTAGCTTCCAAGATAAGACAAGATCGAGTGCATTCAGGGGATGGTGGTAAACTCCACTATTTCCTTTCTAAATTGACTGATTTAAGGTGTTCCTTAAATCCCTTTTCCCACTGAATAAAAAATGTTGTTTCAAAAAAATGTATTATGGGATATCATTCCTCTTTTTTTTTTTTTTTTTTTGTGGTTCACATGACTTTATGGATAGAGGCTTTAAGCCAGAACACAGTGACTTACTGGGCGTTTTATGACATGGACCTGACCAAAGATTTCAACTTTCCCACTCTTCTGTGCTACGTTTCAGCTACTTTGACACTGTTTATTTCTCAGATGGGACTTCTGCTTTGGAGTGTCCTTTCCTTTGTCCACTTAGTTAATGCTTCCTTCTACAAGGTGCTGCTGTCACACCATATCCAAGGATGACTTCAAGGCTATCCCCTTAACAACCACAGGCTGTTGCTGAAGTGGTCTCCTCTTCGGTCTCTTAGCACTCTGTAGTACGCACGTAAGGTACTTACGCAGATGTATGTATCCTTCGCCAGACTGAATACTAAAGGGACATTCATGATATAATGGAATAAAAACCCTCAAATGTTGTTTGTCTTTCTTTTGGTACATAAATGTTTGCAAAGGCTATTTAATTTAATGTTGGATATCATGATTAGCATTTTCATAAAATCAGACCTTTTATAGTATGACATTTATAACATTTTGCCAATAGATAATAAAACTTCAGTTTATAATAGCTTGACTTACCCTACCATCTGGGAAATAATTGGGCCATAACCCAACTTTCACCTAAACTTACCTGAATTGAGGCTGAGATAGAGAGCTTCCTTTTACAGAATTCTTATAGTGATGCATCATTATGTAAATATTAAATAAAGGGTTATGATGAAAGAATGTTTATAGTTTCTAATTTAGTCTGTAAATTAGGTCATATCTAAACAGGTAGATCACTGCCCTAAAATCCAAAAATTGAAAAATAAATTAAAAACATTCTACTTCGATGGGTGAAAAAAAAATTAAGTTAAAGCTATAGCTAACAGTTAATCTGATATGGTTACCAACTATCACACTAACCATTTTTTTTTAATTGCAGCAAATGTGTTACAGAATCTAATTTCTTTGTATTACTTTGATTCAGACATTGCTTTTATTAAGAGAGCAGTCCTCCGTGGTTCCTGAGTGGTGTCCTTGTACATCCTTGCTGGTGTATCAAACAATTTTCAAGTATCTCCTGATAATGAGAAATTTTGCTAGCTCATCACACAGACACTTAAAGGTCAAGGAAACCATGTGTGACTACTAGGCAACTCCCCGCCCCACCTCGGGCACAGACTGGCTTTTGTGCTGCTTGTGACAAAAAGTGCTGAGCCCTTGAACCTGGCTCCTCTGCTGTGGCCCAACCCCTCTGGTGTAGAGAGACTCTCTATCTTGGTCTTCCCTCCCCTTGGGACTCTGGCTCAGAAAAGCCTGCATTACCATACTCATGTTCCTGCTGTTTGTTGTGTTGTGGGTAACAAACTGTTTTGCTGGCTTCCGTGAGGTTTAGCACTGTAAAGTAGTGGTAAGCTTACCTGCTTCCCTCTTAAGGTCATCTTGCTGCTTTTCCTTATCTTCTTAGGTTGGGGTTGTCCCCCTGCCAGATGTCCTGTCTTTCCCATTAATTGTTTTTCATGTTCAAAGGTAACTGTAGTCTCAGTGTATGATATTTTCTCTACTGATGTAACAGAAGAAACTACTGTATACGACACAGAACATAAGGACTACCGTAAACAATACTTGGATTGCAGATGCCAATTTGCAGAGCCCTTTAAAAGTGGATTCATGACATATGGGCTAATGTATGCAAACATGTCCTGTTTTAAATTTTTACAATCTTTGGTTCTTCATAACTTGAAATTATGCTTCATTATGTTGTTCAGATATCTGTTCAGTATAGTCATTGATGTGATTACTTGTGATTTTTATCTATTTGAGCCAAAATAATCATTTTGATGTAAGTATGAGAGTTGGAACTCAGTCAAATAAGCTTATATATTTTTCTTGAAATAACTTGAGTTTTTTTAGATATCGGTTAATCCTATAAGAGACTTTGTTTCCACCGTTTTTCTTAATCTTGTGTTTCTGTTTCTTTGATGTCTATAAAGCAGCATTTCTGTAGCTGTACCACTCAAGTGTTTATGATCAAATACATTTTTATCGCAGGACTTCTTCAGGCTTTTCTATTAGTCAATTCACACTAAAAATTTAAAAGTGAGAAACATAGTGTGTTCTTGGTTTACTACGAAACCCATGCTTTCCACCTCCTGCAGAAAAAAGGTAAATAGTGACGCTTTGCAAATTATTTTTCCAAAAGAATTGTGTGACACACCTCCTTGGCAATCCATATTGAAAATTTATAATTGCAAACAGTTTGTATCCCAGAGTTTTGTGTGTTATTGTGGATTGGTGGAAGGATGAGTTTCTTAGGTTGTGCACATTTGACAACGTAATTTTTTTGATGCCATCTTCAGTTATAACTTTCCTAAATGACGGAATGAAAGATTGATGAAATACCCTGTAGACCTCAACATTAGCACTGATTTTCTTTATCAAGTCCCAAACATGTCTTGTCATGAAATAATCACAACTTTATTATTATTGTTATTAATTTAATGCATTTATTATTAACATAAATATATAGAAATGTTCAACTGAAGGAATTTTACAGATGTTCAATTAAAGATACTGTACCAATGCTCAATTAAAGAGATTATCTATATCTGTAGGTGGGTAACAGATTCAGAGGATTTAGTAATTGCACAGAGTAACTAAGAGAACCCTAGGTTCAAGCTCGGACTCTCTGATAACAAAACGTAAATTATAGTCGATACACCATGCCACCTTTTAGAAAAATAATGCATGTGTTTTGATTAACTACAGATAATTATGATATCAGAAAATGAATTATAAATTGGCAGGAACTGTAGAGTTAACAAACTTTTCATATAAACTTTCAGTTGTGAAATTCTATTATTAATATGACACTAAGCACACATAGTAGGAGAGATGAGACCCAGGCTGCAGCCAGGATTCTAAAAAGCACACAAGTGGTCTGTACATATTATTCCTTTGAGGTTTATTCAGTTTACGGCCTGAATGCTTTTCTGCATTTTAATTTCTATTTTGCTGTCATTATAAGCCAATATAATAAGAAATAATTCTGGAGAGTTAAATTTGAGCAATTAAGCAATTCAGCAGGTCTGGAGCCCCCACCAAATAATTATGAAACATGTCTCAGTATGATCCATAGACATTTCTTGTTTGCGTTTTCATCGTGAGTGGCCTAAGACACATAGATGGCATCTTGGTATGTGAGGGAATTTGTGCTTCCGGGAGCAGACCAAGCTGCCTTCTCTGTCTTGCAGCCACTATTTCTTATTTTTATCCTATTCATACTGTTTGTGATCTTTAGCATCTGCAAGGGAAGGTGTTCCTGAGGTCACTTGAGCTTGGCAAAGTAAATAAACATTGTCAAGGAAGCAGTATTGAGAATATTTTAAATGAACATGTTTAAAAATGAGCCATACTGGAAACCTTTGTGATACTGGTTTTGGGAAGACAAAATCAAAACCCAGTTTAAAGTCCAGCTTACTCCTCATGGTGATACTGTATATAATTACAGGCTGTAAGGGATTTGATTTATCCTTTTGTAAACCTGTTTCAGTGCAGAAGTGACTTACTCTGATTTTCCTATAGAGAGAAAGTATTATAAGCATATTAATTTGAAATTAAGCCAGAAAACAAGATCTATATCTGAAAAATGGGATTCACAGTTTTTGGGAAAAATAACAAAGAAGGTTTTAATGAGAAAATATTACTTATCCTAAACAGAACTATGTTAGTAAAATACTTAAACCATGTAATTTATAACACTTTGATAATATTAAAATATGATGAATGAGAGAAACTTAATAATCTTTGGGATATTTAGAGATTTTCTAATTAGATAAAACAAGCAATTAAATTTATTTATAAAGGCATCTTGGGAAGGATAGATAAATTATTTCATCTTTTGTAGATTTCACTGCACCATCCAGATTTGATTTTGTCAATTTTACTCTCCAATTAAGTTCAGAAATGGCCAGAATATGTTGTTACTTATAAACATCATTTATTCATTTTTTTAAATTTGGCAGTGAATTATTAAGCATCTACTGTTTCTGCTGTTCTGTGTTCAAGGCACTGGGTCTGTAAAAGGCAATAAAACACAGCCCATTCTGTCAAATATTTCAAGCAAGAAAAAATTCAGTTAGCTTCTCTGTTAATTACACCCTTTCTTTGCTGGAAAACTTGAAGTTTTGTGCCTCTAGTAATTGCCTATTAAAAGCAGGACTTCAGAGTCTTCATATATTTTGTCAATGTTTGTGATTGTGTATGGAGGAGTATGTTATGTATTGTTACATAATGGAAATGCGTAAACGTAGATTCGATTAAGCCTGAAGCAGGGCTGAATCATTCTAATTGGGTGGAACAGTTTATTCCCAGTGATGAATTATAGTATATTAAAAATAATGAACTTCTGTTATATCCTTAATGCATCTAAGCTAGAGCTTCATGAACAGCTTCAGATAATTTGGGGGAAAGTTTGACAGTATATGTCACTTAAAAATGGTAGCACTTTGTGAGTTACCTACCAGTATGTTTCATTTGCTCTAAGTTTTCTGTCAGTGGATATTTTTTTCCCTACTCTTCTTGACAAACAATGTAAAGTTTAGCTCTTGCCTGCATTTTACTGTGGAAGCCCGGCACACTAAAGTATTGGATTGTTCACCTGTGGTCCTCTTATATGATATCTAATCTTGAGCTGTTCTAAGATTTCCGCTTACTGTGTGTAGACGGGCAGGTGGGGTTAAGCAAAGGAAAAGAAAAGTTAGCAAAATGAGAGAAAATGTTTCTCGATGACACTAGAGCACTAAAGGGTCAGTTCTATTTATAAAAGAGGATTAGTATTAGCTCACTGAACATTTACAATTCAGATGACAAGAAGATACTTTTAAGAGCTGATTTACTATTCTCAGGCCAGTGCTCATGCCAAGTGAGCTAAAGTAACTTCACCAGCTGAGCTAGTGAAAGTACTTAATATACTCCTCTAAGATCTCCGTAAGAGTGGCTTTTTGGCTGCAACAAGAGGGCCTGCAGCTGTCAGCTCTCCCCACTGTCACCAGTAGATATCACTGCAGTCAATTAGAACAACTACAGAGGATTTCAGACAGAGACACATGCATCTTTTCGTTCTTACATAGGCAGCTGCCCAGAGGTCACTAATCCATGACTGGAGGGAGGAAGTCTTGGCAGTGATGTGACTCATGCATTGACTGAACAGCTATAATCATCTGTCCAAATGTCTTAGGGAGATCAGAGATCAGACTGATCTCTCAACACAGTGAAATGAGTTTGCCTTTTAAAATGCATGTGATAGAGCTTAGTATATTTAAACAAGTTAACCCTGCTCACTATGGCAACTTTCTTGTAATTTGAAAATGGTCATAAGAAAGATAAGGAAAGGAAAGGAACATATTGAGTGTTTGCATTGTAACTATTTCCTAAAATAGTAATAACAGTAAGCTTGGTAATGGATTTCCTCTTTTCAGTGTTCTTCGGTAATAAGGAACATTTGGAGAAAACTTTATAAATATAAATATAAATAATTGTATGATTATGTTATTGCAATTTAAAGATTTTGGCAGATATACAATCTATTCATTTTGGTTAAATAATTAATTTAAATTGCATAGCAAAATGTTTCAATAGTTGTTTAGATTTGTTTTAGATTCTGCACTTTTAGAAGATGCGGTGGTGGGAGCAGAGAATAAGGAAGTTTTCTATTCCTGAAGTTATCTAAGTTTCATTAGGATGTCGTCAGACATACATAGAAAGCAAGGGAGTATTTCAGAAAGTGATATGGAATTAACATTGAGTGATATAAAATTGATGAAATTAATGTCACAGTTTTAGCCAACCCTTAATTCATTTCTGATTGTAAGATGCTATATAGTTGCTGTCAAAAGTAATTAATTCTAGCACAGGCTTTTGGAGAAAAAGTTTTATTCTAAGTTATATAGAGATGTTTACACCACAGCACAAAAAGAAAACCACGTCCATGAAATTTATAAAGTAGGTGACTTATTACTTAAGTTGTGGGAATCATGATTTTCTGTGGGTATCTGTGTAATACACAAGGAAATGGAGTCTTAGTGCCCAAGTTATACTTTGGTTGAAATAATTCTCTTACTTGGATTTATGGAAATAATTTTTACAGAGTGCATGTATCACTAATTCTAGGGGAAAAAGATAAAATTTAGCATTTGCCTTAATTACTTCATATTTTATTTGAAAACTCATTAGCTTATGAACTTATGTATTAGGTTGTTTTTTTCTGTATGCTTTATATGTATATTTCAAATTTTAGATGACTTCACATCCCAAATGGTCACAAGATGGTGCAGCAACTCCAACCGTTATGTTTCTCTTTGCTGAATGAACGTTCAAAGCAAACAGGGAGGAGGAGGAAGGTCTTCTTCTCACTCACGCTGTTCTTTTTTTCACCAGAGAGAGAGAAAATCGTTCCTCTTCCTGCTCCATCTCTCTGTACAAAAAGCTCAGATGGTGGGAGTGATTTCCTGGTAGGGAAGAAAGAGGAGAAACCAATTTTACTGGTTAAGGACAATGCCATGCTCACTATACTGATAACCAGAGACAACATTTAAAAAAACTTCTTATATAAATAAGGGTGGAGCCACTGTATTTGCCTTATGTGTGTGCTGGTGACCCTGGAAACGGGGGATACAGGAATGTCAGCTTTCCAACGTTTGTAGTCAGTGAACAGTTGGAAAATCACAAAGAAAAGAAAGTGGCTTCCTTGCTGTAGAAGATTATTGCATTCGAATACTTTGGTGGCACACTCTATCAGTTTGACACCTGTTTAGAAAATGTGTGTCATAATTTTAAGTAATTGGTATTTATAGAGTAAAAATTTGTACCAATAATAAACAGAGTTGATAGGGCTTGTTTTTCAATTCTTTAGTTTTGTGCAATTCTCAGAAAAATAATGAAGCTATGAAATATGAATAAGAACAGAACTTAGGTAAGAAAATAAGACACGCATTTTAAACAGGTCTGGGCCTGACTTATGGCTGATGAGTCAAAAGTATTATATGGTAAGAAGGGGGAAAGTTCTGTCCTCTCAGATACTTTTCTTCCCCTTAAGACTAGGGAAAATAGAATTGGGGCTGGTATTTAGTGCCATGAAAAATCCATGCTATTTTCTTTCTATTTTGCGATTTTCTATTTGACATACTGAAAAGGAAAACTGAGATAGCAAAGGAAGAGGCTTGTTTGAGGAAAAATTGAAACTAAATCCTAGAGCTTTGCAAAAGGACATGCTACTTGAACGATTTGCATTTAACTCTTACCAGATTCAAAGCTCTGTATAAATAAAAATTCAATGAATGGAATATTTTGGGGGAAAAAAAGTTACTTTTCGGTCTAATTTGTTTCTAGTAAATGCAAAAGGATTTTAGGAGAGTAAGAGCTCTCCGATAAGTATCGCTCTCAAAGTATAGTGCATGCTTTTATATTGTACTTAATCTTGAATGTCTACATTGAATTCCCATAATATCCTGAATTTTTAAGGCAAGTGTTTTCTTGCATAACCATATATTTCAATATTGTTTTTAAGTTGGATTGTTTTCGGGAAGACTGCTATCATCTATCTGCTGATTTATTCACTAAATAAGGTGTTTGAAGAAGCACCTGGCAAAGCATCATGTGCAAATAAGCCCACAACATATGCATCTGTGAGTGATGGTGATGATGATGGCAGGTTATAACCAATCCTCTCTATTGTCCCTTTTTCCCTTGGAAAATACTGTCTTTACTAAATCATTGAAAAAGTCTTATGCATTATTATAAGTGAAATAATAGCACATAATTCACAAAGTTAAGGTAGCCTGCTTAGATAGCATAGAATTTTAAGTTTATAAATAAAATTGAAATGACTAATACATCTCACTGACTAATGAAGCATTTTGAAAAGCACTTGATAATCTCAATACGATGTAGATATATATTGCCTAATCTATGAAGGGAGAAAGGAACAAAAATAAAGTGTTCCAGGAAATGGTTCCTATACATATTATATGGGAACTGAGTCTATTGAATTTTATTACCTTTTGTTTTCCATTTCAATTAAAAATTTTTTCCAGCACATTTTCTAACCGATACTCTTAAAATCTTTGTCTTTTTATTCTTTAAAAATATTTATTGAGTACCAACCATACGCTGGAATTTTTCTTTTTAGTGCTGGAGATAACCCAGTTCATAGTTATTTCTCCTAACATCTCATCCAAAGAAATTGTATTCTTTTTATGGTACTGACTTAGTCATTTCCTATAATTCTCAGTACACTATCTTGCCTTATTATATGTTTGTTGTATATTCTCTGATGCAGAAACTGGACTTGCAGCCCAAAGCAAGTATAGTTTCTAGAAAAAGCTTTTTCAGAAAAAGCATTTCAACAGCTTTTCGATGAAAAAATGTATTACTTCAAATCATCTTTTTGTGTGTGAAACCCCATCAAATATCTGCTCTGTCTGCACAGAATACTAGTATTTGACTGCACATGAAAGGTGCACACACACACCCCCATGGACAAATAGAATCAGATTTTCAGGAAAGTACTCCCACTTTTCAATTTTCCCCTTACCATTAGGATAGAATTAAACAGTCTTTGAGCTTTGTTGACCCTGGTGTAGAAGATGAAGCCCTTGGTGGGCTTAAGATCATTGGTACTAGGATATGAATTGCCTTTTATAATGACCTTAGAACATCTTTTAATCCTGATTTCCCTTTGAGGGTTTTAATGCTTACCTTGCGATCTCATTAGTGAAAAAATATGTATGTGTAGGTGACAGTCCTTGTAAAATAAAATCTTAAAAAACGGTAACAATTTTGTTTCTCTAAATTTCTGTATTATAGATACAAACTCCAGTTAGGTATTTTTGTTCTTTAAGAAAGCATTTTATTTCTTTAAAGTTATTCATTACATATAATACATATGGACACAGGTTGTTTTCATATCTTGACTGCCGTAAATAATGCTGCCAGGAACATGAGAATGCAGATATCTTTTCAAGTTAGTGTTTTTGTTTTCTTTGGATAAATACCCAGAAGTGGAATTGCTGGATCATATGGTAGTTCTGTTTTCAGTTATTTTTGAGGAACCTCCATACTGTTTTCCTTGGTGGCTGCACAATTCCCAGATTCACCAGCAGTGCACAAGGGTTCCTTTCTCTCCTACATCCTCATCAACACTTGTTATTTCCACTCTTTTTGATAACAGCCATTCTAAAAGGCATGAGGTAATACCTCATTGTGGTTTTGATTTTTATTTCCCTGATGATTAATGATGTAGAGCATCTTTTCATGTGCCTACTGACCATTATTACGACTTCTTGGAAAAAAATGTCTATTCAGATCTTCTGCCCATTTTTTAATTGGATTGTTTCTTTTTTTGCTATTGAGTTTATGAGTTCTTTATATGCTTTGGATATTAGCTTCTTATCAGATATATAATTTGAAAATATTTTCTACCATTCATCAGGATACTTTTTTGTTTTGTTGATGATTTCCTTTGCTGTGCAGAAGTTTTTTAGTCTGATGTAGTCCCACTTGTTTATTTTTGCTTTTCTTGCTTTTGTTTTTGATGTCAGATTCAAAAACTCATCACCGAGACCTATGTCAAGGAGCTAACTGGCTATATATTCTTCTAGGAGTTTTATGCTTTCAAGTCTTATGTTCAAGTCTTTAATCCATCTTGAGATAATTTTTGTCTATAGTGTAAGACAGTGGCCCAGTTTCATTCTTTTGCTTATGATTGTCCGTGCTGGTGGGTCCCATAGGATTACAATCAACAGAGAAAGAGTTCTTAAGCAGCTACCACTCCCAGGGCACAGAAACATGCAACAGACACAGGGGCTTGGTCTTACTGTGAAGGAGACCTATTAGCTAATCATCATGCCTGTGGCCTGAAAGGCAGACTTGTAATTAGCCATGCATCTAGGGGCTGACTGTAATCCTTGCCAGAGACCTTAGGGGGCAGGTGCTGTCATACTTACTCATATCTGCCACACTCTAGAGAGCCAGTGTCTGCTGGAGGGGAGCTTTAAATGGTCCGGTGCTCGTTTTGGAGGGCTGACATCCAAAGGACACCCCTTGACCAGCCTGGTGGCCAGAGGGTCTTGCATCCCTGGATCCCATGGGACTATGTTAACTGGAGAGATAATTCTTGGCAGGCTACCACCCTTAGGGCTCCATGCAGACAGCAGACTGAGGCACACCTCCCAGTCTTCTGTAAAGGAGGCCTCTTTGCTTGTCCTGGAGCTGTGATCTGAGGGGCAGGCTTTAGGTTTGGCGCACAATTAGTGGCTTGTGGAGCTGCTTTTACAGATCATGGGCTGTGGACACCGTCTTGGTGCTCTCCTTCCACCTTGTTTCAGCTTACTAGTATCTCCCAGAAAGGGGCTCATACACTTCATCTGGAGGCCCAATTTTTGTGATTGCCTTTCAGGGGACACCTCCCGATTGGCTCTGGTGGCCAGTGGGCTTACTTTTGTGGCCCCTCAGGACTGAGTACTTTTGCATATTTTTTTTTCATTGAAGTATAGTCAGTTTACAATGTGTCAATTTCTGGTGTACAGCACGGTGTTTCAGTTGTACATATACAAACATATATTCCTTTTCATATTCTTTTTCATTATAGATTACTACAAGATATTGAAATATAATTCCCTGTGCTATACAGGATAAACTTATTGTTTATCTATTTTATGTACAATAGTTATTATCTGCAAATCTCGAACTCCCAGATCATCATTCTGAGTGAGGTAACTCAGAAAAAGAAAGAAAAATACCTTATAATATCATTTATATGCAGAATCTTAAAAAAAAGACACAAAAGAACTTATTTTCAAAATAGAAACAGACTC
Organism: Camelus bactrianus; assembly: GCF_048773025.1. Lineage (NCBI taxonomy): Eukaryota > Metazoa > Chordata > Mammalia > Artiodactyla > Camelidae > Camelus > Camelus bactrianus. Next base: position 42,218,981 of record NC_133540.1, read on the forward strand.
ACAGACATAGAAAATGAACTTGTGGTTACTAGAAGGGCAAGGAGGTAGAAAGGGATAAACTGGGAGTTGGAGATTTTCTTTTGCATACTTTTAAGAGCTGTTTCCTGAGGGTCTGGCTTCCAGTTCGCTGAATCTAGGTGCTGAGAATCTCACCTCTGGGACACTAGCAGCTCAACTACTAGGAGATAAAAATATAGTCAGCTGCTTGGACAAGTGTGAGAGCCAACCAAGGGCTGGTGCAGGGCTGATCCTCAAAGGTTCACCTACATGAGGCTTATCTGCTATGCAGAAACTAACATAAAAAGTCAAGTAAAATTAAAAATAAAAAAAGGAGAGAGAGAAATACGTTCCAATTGAAAGAACAAGATAAAGTAAAGCCTCAGGAAAAAAACTGTAATAAAATGGAGATAAGTGATTTACCTGATAAAGAGTTCAAAGTAATGGTCATAAAGATGCTTAATGAACTAGGGAGAAGGATGAGTGAACACTGAATTTTTAATTGCGGCTGACATTATTGTAACTAGAAAAATGAAAGAAAGTTATCACAATAAAGGCTCATGCATTTTGAGCACTAATTATATGGCAGACATTGTTCTAAATACCTTATACGTAATTCATCTAATCCTCACAATAACCTTACAGCATGAGTGTTATAATTATTTCCATTTTTACAAACGAGGACCCTAAAGCACTAAGTTGAGTGTTATGCTAGAATTAATGAACTTAAAAGTATTTGAACTGAATTTTGAACCTAGCTAGTGTGATTCCAAAGATCTGTTAATAAACTGCAAAGAACTATATCATGAAAAGGGGTTTGAGTCTCAAAAGTTTTTGATAAGTATTACTGTTTTCTCCGTATCTCCATTTCCAAGTGAAGAGTGACTATTCAGGTGGGGGAACTGAGGCTGTAAGAATTCAGGGGCTTGCTTACCTTAAGTCCACATAGCTAGTTGCCTTCAAATAGAGAACATGAATTCAAAGAGTTGGACTCTATATATTATGTGCTTTAAAAATGGCACCTTTAGCTATTATCCGAAACAAAAAAGGCAATCAATTCTGAAAACATTTGTTTACAGAGACTTAGTTATGGATGTAACTGTCTTTTGTGGCCCAGGTCTTTCACAGAAAAATTTGATATGTGTTTCTCAAAAATTATATTCCTTTAGTGATGCATGTTTCCTGAGTAAAAGCTAACACAGGTAAAAAATATCAGGTCTTTAGAATCAGAACAAACTAGGTCAATTTTTATTTTATCCACTGTGTGACTACAACCAAACTACTTAACCATTCTGATCCAAGTACAGATACATAGATAATTATTACTTGATCAGTTTCCAGGCACAGTGCCAGGCTTGTTGGATTTCTGTGTCTCAGAAGGTCTTGTTTGTCTGTAGTACCCAGGGACCACCCTTTACCTATTTTGTAATTCTGTTTAAGTTCTGTTTGGTTATGATTTTTAGGGTGCATTGATTCATTACTTGTACATTCTTTAAATGTAAATCAAGTACAATAATGTAAATAAACTTAACATTACTGAACTGTACACCTAAAACTGGCTAAGATGATAAATTATGCTATGTATATTTTACCACAAATAAAAATAGAAAAAGAAAAACATACAAATTAAAATTTATTAAATGTTTCTATAACTTAAATCTACATGAATACAATCTTGACTATATTCACATTGCAGTATTTACAATACTCACATTAATTATGATTGTGTATCTGTGTTCCACAATATTTAATTTAGTAAATAACAGATAGAATATATCTCTAAGTAAGCAAATGACTTAATTTTTATCATTATTAAGAAAATTGAGATCATTTATATCAATTAACATTTCCTGCAACACCATAGTTTTCCCAAAGTATAGTATGATCGTAGAATTTGTTGTCATTACTAAGACAGTTTTGAAAGTGAGTGGGAGTATGGGGAACGATCAGACCAAGGCAACAATCATAAGCTGTAACTACCGTGGGCAGACCTGAACATAGAGTCACCTTCTACATGCAGAGAGTGAAACAGAAGCCCACACTGTTTAAGTGCTAAATCAAAGAAAGTAAAAAATGAAATAAAATTAGCATTTATTTTATTTGAATTTCCAACTTACTAAATTTTATTACCTCTGTTCTTTTCCAAAGCAATCATTTTTAATATAAGACTTGTAAATTGTGAATTGGTTTCCATATTAAAACTTTGCCATTTAGCAATATAGGTATGCAAATAAAAATATAAATATAACATGATAATTATAAAAATACTTTGTATGTCTATTATGTTATCAGAAGTATTATAAGCTGTACTTCTTTCGAAGGACTAAAATTCATGATGATTAAAATAATCCTTTCCTTGTAATTAGAAATTGTACAACAGACTACTTAGCTCTCTTGGATTTGCCTTTTGAAACTATAAAAACTATACAATTAATATTTCAAATGAAACTCTTAAATATTTTAAAAAGTGTATCAAATGAAACTTGAATATTTTTTCAGCCTAACCCAAATTTGTGTTGCATTATAAGATTTAATGGTGGTATTAATTTGTCACGATCAGTTGATTTGCAGAGCAGTGTAGTTATTTTTTAGGAGTCTGTATATAATTTACTTCTAGTCGAAATGCCAGAAGGACATTCTAATGAAGTTTTTAATCTAAAAATGATACAACATAAAATATCTAAAGAAGTCTCATCAAAATTAGTAAAGAATTATTAAGGCACATAATTCTGAAGAGAAACAGCTAATGTTTGACTGTCAGTCACTGCTATAAACCATGTATAGCTCAAAGTCCATCAACTGATGAATAGACAAAATTAGTGAAATAACTAGATTATGCTAATGTTGATATTAGTATTATGGTTTAACTTTTCAAGGTTGACATATTGACATTCCAACACATTTTAAAAATTACATACTTACGTGATTTTAGGGAATTCAAATTTTAATAGATATTATTAACTGTTTAATTTATAAAAAGTAAAAAGAAGCACTATATATTTTTTGGTTTAAAAACCAGAATTAAATGTACTAACATTTCTTAATGACAGTAACAGCCAGTACTTTACTATCACACTGAAATCATTAATTAATCAATTACTGAATGAGTGACTAGTTTATTTTAATATATAATCACAAAGTCTTGGTGTATATATAATCAAAGTGTATCACAATAATGTAAAATGCAGAAATCATTCAACATATTCTTAAATTGTTTCTTCAGTTAAAACTAAACCTACATGTAATGGTCAATAAATTTGAAGAAAAATGATTTATTACTGTAATTACTGATTCTTTTGTATAAAGATAGATTTTACCAGGTATTGTTTTAGGCTCCAGGGTTCAGTCCTATTCTATTGTGTATTATGATTTATAGGCAAAAACTTCTATGATAAAAACTTCTATAAATAGTAAGATTTTGGGGGTTGAAAAAATGAGTAAATATTTTGGAAGGGGGGTCTTGAAGACCAGATTATAATGAGGAAAGGAAATGTGCCATTAAAATATACGGAATGAAAGAATTTAGGGCCGTGGAAACATGAGTGTAAATGCCATGAGGCCAGAGTAAACATTGAGGAGGAAACAGGAAGGAAACAGAGGAAACAGGAAGACCAGAGGGAGAATTCCCACTGTTCCAGGTTCAGGAGTAGGTTGACTTGTGACCTTGGCTAGTCATTTCATGTCACTGAACTGCTGTTTCCTTAACTGCACAGCAGAGACATAAATCTGCCTTAACTACTTCAGGGTTTTGAAGTGGTAATGTTTGTCAGAGTATATTGAAAATTGTAAACGGCTGCAAATGTGTAAGTTATTGTTTTCGAACTGCTTTATTATATGATGTAACTCAAACAGTCTGGCCCCTGTGCCTGGTAGATGTTGCACTGAGTAGAGATGATAACTTGGTGAGGTGAGTAGGAGTGAAAATGACTTAATTTAGTCCATAGTTTAAAAGATATTTTCACAAGGTAACCATTTCGACTCCTCATGATTTTCTTTTCTAAGTTTCAGCTTATCAGTAAAAGGGAGTAATAAAGCCTAATTAATAGGTTTTTGAAAAAAATTAGTTGAGATACTGCATAACAGAGTGCCTTGGATATACTTATACCAAATAACTTTCATTGCTGTAATTGTCGATTTACTATAGTTCTGATCATGAGATGTACCAAAATATAATATATAATCTCATATAAATTTACATGTAAAGTTCTTAATCATTGATGGAGAACATATATACTATAAAGCAACCATATGCAGCAAAGAGAATAAACACACAAACTGTATTTGGAAGTCATTAAGAGAGTTTTGGAATAGCAGAGGCACTGAACTCATAACAGTCACATTTTTAGGAATGTTTTAAGAATGTTTTGATTAACCAAAGTAATTAAATACACACATCAGTGGCTTTTAATTTAAAAAGACAATCATGTTATTTCATAGACCTCTTGAGTCGTAACAAGGATGGTGATTTCATTTGTCCAATAATATTGTCTGAAATGAAATATTTTAACAGTTAGAAGCATAGGGTGTGCTTCTGCAAAGGGTACAAAAACATGGAATTATATAATTTGGTGAATGTCTGTTTAGCAGCTAATCTGTATTAAGGTCTGTGGATCCAGTGGTGAAACAAAATTTCTTCCGCCATCAATATCACCTTCTAATCTGGGAACAATTGCCACAGACACATAGTTATGATGTAATGTAGTAAGGTAAGTGAAATTAGGATATACAGAAATCCGATTGTGGAGTGAGACTAATTAAGGAAAGCTTTTTGAATGAGGGAACTCAAGGTGAGACCTTAAGGTCTAGGATCTAGTCAGTCAAAACCAGGATTTGAATGTTATAAGCAGAGGAGAATCTACGAGCAAAAACATTACTAAGAGATATGAAGAAATGTTTGGAGATGATGCATATGTTCACTTTCTTGATTACGGTGATGTTTCCTTATGTTTGTACAAGTATCAGTACTTACCAAACAGTGTATGTTAATTATGTGCAATTTATTACATACCAATTATACTCAATAAAGCTGTAAAAGCATTTAAAGAGATCGAACAATGACTGGGAAGTGAGAATGTAGGTTAGTAGTAGAGGGCCAGTCTTTTAATATCCATTTTTTAATTCTAATTGAATTTTTTATTAAAATGGGATCTCTCACATATGTGCCAGCCACAGCCTACCTTGCAAGATAACTTAAGAAAATTTTGGAAGAGTAGATAATCCCCATAGCCTTTTCACATTTCTGAAATGTACACAAAGACTCAAAAATTCTAATTTAATATTTTAACTTTAATTTTGAAATAATTTTAGATTCACAAGAGCACTGAAGATAATATAGAGAATTCTTGTATACTTTTAATTCAGTTTCTCTTAATATTAACATCTTGTGTAACCAGGGCACATTTGTCAGAACTAAGAGATTGGCATTGGTATATTATTAACTAAACTGTAGACTTTATGTGGATTTCACCAGTTTTTCCACTAATACAAATTTTTTCTTATTCCATGATTCAATTCAGGGCCTACATAATTATGTTCAGTTTTCTCTTTTCTTTAAGACACTTCCAATCTGTAATGGTTTCTCAGTTTTTCTTGTCTTTCATGACTTGGAAATTAAAGATTGCTAGTCAGGAGTTCTGTAGAATTTTGTAGAACGCCCTACAGCTTTGGTTGTCTTACAATTTTCTTATTCAACTAAGGTGGTGAATTTGGGGGAAGACTACCACAGGGGTGAATTGTCCTTTACATCATATCCAAGGGAACACTGTATTATTGTAGCTTTCTACTTGTGATGTTAATCTTGATCACTTGAATGAGGTGATATCTGCCAGGTTTCTATACTGTAAGTCCTCCCCTTATTTGTAATTAATAAATATTATGGAGAGTTAACATTGACACTATGTCAGTAGTCTGCTTTGCCTGAACCTTACAGCCACTTATTTTACCATTCATCAGTGCATCTTGCAAATGACTGTCTTGCTCTAATAGTGATTTTCTATTTCCTCATTCATTCCACATTTCTAAATTGGAGAGTTGTCCTTCTCACCCATGTATTTATTTTTTCAATCAGTTATTTATATCAGTATATGAACTCATGGATATTTATTTTATTCTTTACTCTGAAACCAATACTAACATCATTTACTTTGCTTTTCAAATTGTTTGAGCTTCGCACCTGGGGGCACTTTCCATCTGTTTCTTGTGTGCTCCTTTTGACGTGCTACCATCTTGTTGTTGTTAGCACTTCTTTATCATCTCACACAAGTTGCTCCAGACTCATCTTCCCCAGTCTTGGAAGAAATGTCAACTATTTTCCCAAGGATCCTTTGTTCATTGTATTGGAGAGTGTCCAGAAATTGTGATTCTGGTGCTAGATACACTCTTTTTTTTTATTTTTTTATTTTTAATAGTAACTTTTTTTTTAACATTTTTTATTGATTTATAATCATTTTACAATGTTGTGTCAAATTCCAGTGTTCAGCACCATTTTTCAGTTATTCATGGACATATACACACTCATTGTCACATTTTTTTCTCTGTGAGTTATCATAACATTTTGTGTATATTTCCCTGTGCTATACAGTGTAGTCTATTCTACAATTTTGAAATCCCAGTCTATCCCTTCCCACCCTCCACCCCCCTGGTAACCACAAGTCTGTATTCTCTGTCTGTGAGTCTATTTCTGTCCTTTATTTACGCTTTGTTTTTGTTTGTTTGTTTTTGTTTTTGTTTTTTAGATTCCACATATGAGCAATCTCATATGGTATTTTTCTTTCTCTTTCTGGCTTACTTCACTTAGAATGACATTCTCCAGGAGCATCCATGTTGCTGCAAATGGCATTATGTTGTCGGTTTTTATGGCTGAGTAGTATTCCATTGTATAAATATACTAGATACACTCTTTATTATTGGGGCGTCATCACTTCTGGGCCTACTCAGTAGACAGAGCTAGGAAGCATGTGTACATGTACTAACCCATGTATACATAGATTTCCACATTTATTTCTGTACCAATCTGCATGTGTGTGCATATATAAAATATATAATATACAATACATATCACATACGCAAGAATAATATGTGATACACACACACAGAACTTGAGTTCGAGCTGATATTTGGCTACAGTGCAGCACCATAGGGTTCATTCTGTCAGTCCCCTTTCCTTTTTTTGAAACTTGTTTCTCCAACAGTAAGAAAATTTGCTCTTATTGTCTACAGTGTATTTACTTATTTCTGCAACCCTAATATACATGTAGTTTCAGAATTGCTGACTCAAAGCCCTACATGAAAGAAATTTACTACCTAGTGTGCAGTGTTGTTATACAGTTCTCTTTGTCTTTATCTTTGCACTGTCCATTCAGAACACTGTTTTCCAAAGTACAGACATCAGCTTTTTTACTCACTTCCTTCAATTTGGTTATATCATTTATTTTTAATATGATTGAATTCATTCTTATATAGTTTGCATTCCATTGTGGGATCCCCGATACCACGGCTTCTGTTGTTGTCAATTTTAAATGTGCGTGTAGGAAAATTCACTGTCGGTAGAGTTCTATGGGTTTTGACAAAAGCATAGTCATGTATCTACCACAAGTACAATACAAAACAATTCTATCATCCCCAAATGCTGCCCCTTTGTTGATAGCCTCTCCCTCTACCCCTCTTCCTGACAATCATTGATCTATTTCCTACTCCTGTTGCTTTGCTTATTCCAGAATGTCGTATAAATGAAATCATACAATATGTAGCCTTCGGGAGCTGACTTCTTTCACTTCACAAAATGCACTTACGATTTATTCACCTTGTTGCATAAATCAATAGTTTATTCTTCTTGTATTGCTGAGTAGCATTCAATAGTATGAATGTTATCCAGTTTGTTTATCCATTCATCTGTTGAAGGATATTTGGGTTGTCTCCAGGTTTTGCTTGTTATAAATAAAGCTGGTATAAACTTTTGTGTACAGATTTTGTGTCAACATAAGTTTCTAATTCACACAAGAGGCTCCTAAAAATGGAATTGCTGAGTCATATGGTAAGTATTCATTTCATTTTTTGCCAGTTCTTTTTTTTTCTCCAACTCTTTCTAATTGAAATAAAATTTACGTAAAATAGTATGTATCATATGAAGTTCAATAAGTTTTCCAAATCAGATTTTTCATGTAACTCATACACCCAAATCAAGATTTTGAACATTTCGGTCATCCCAGAAAATTCGTCCATGTTCTCCAATCAAACTCTACCCACCACACAGAGACAAGCACTCTACTGATTTTTAGCTCTATAGATTAGATTAACTGATCTAGGATATCATCAAACAAATGAATATACAGTATGTACTCTTGTTTTGGCTTTTATATTTAACAGTATGTTTTTGATGTTGATTCATTTGTTTTATGAATTAATAAATAGTTTCTTTGATTGTTGATTACTTTTTGATAAAATAAATTTATCACAGTCTGTTTATTCATTCAATTGTTAGTGAACATTTTGTATTTTCTCCCAATTTTTTGGTTAAATGAATAAAGATAAATTAACAGTTATTGTATACATATTTTTACTTCTTTTGGGTAGCTGGAATTGTTAAGTCACAGGTAGGCTTATTTTTACTTTGTAACTGATAAATAGGATTTTATAGTATTTGAATCATTTTATACACCTACCAGTAGTATATTGGAGTTACAGTCACTACACATCCTAGTTCTGATGTCTTTTTATTTGCACTGTCCTAGTGAGTGTGACATAGAGTCTCATTATGATTTTAGTTTGCATTTTCCTGATACGTAAATGCTTTAAATACCTTTCTGTTTCTTTGTGGGACAGTCACACATCTCTTTTGGAGTGTTTCCTAGAGTGTTTACTCATTTTACAACTATAAAGTTTGCCCTTTAGTATTTATTAATAAGAATTCTTTTTATGTTTTCTATAGAAAGTTCTTTGTTAGGGATATGTATTCGGAATATTTCCTCTGCAGTTACTGGTTTTCTTTTTCATTTTCTTAATGGGCTATCTTCATGGGTAGGGTATTTTTAATGCTAATGGTGTCCAATTAATTTCTTTTTCCTCTTAGATAAGTTCAATTTGTCCTGTAAATAAAAATGTTTTACTGAGCCAGGCTTATGAACATATTCTACTAGCTTTTATTTTACAAGATTTTTAGTTTTAGCCTTTACATCTAAGATCCATTTTATAGACCTTATATTCCATTTCTAGCTCTATCCACTTCCTACTAATTTTTTCATTAATGTTAATGTTCATGCCTTACAATCATGTCATTTGCAAATAAAGAGAGTTGGATTTCTTCTTTTCCATCTTCATAAACCCTCTATCTTTTTTTTGTCATTTTACACAGGCAAGGCCTTCAAGGAACTAGCTAAAGTAACAATTGTACTTTTTTTTAGGGTATAAACATTTATATTTCACCATTAATGATGAGAAAGTCATTTTCTAGTTCTGATTTGCTGAGAGGTTTTATCCAGAAAACATATTTAATTTTGGCAGGTGGCAAGTGCTTCTTCTTCATTTAGGTAGATGATGCATTTTTTTCCTTTAATATTTTACTACGGTGATTTATATCAGTTGATCTTCAAATGTTAAACCAACCTTTTCTTCCTAGGTTTAATTCCTTTAGTCATGTTCTATTAAGTTTTTTTTATCTATCACTATATTCAATTTACTAATATTTCTTGAGAATTTTTATCTAAATCCTTGAAGGATATTGATCCAAAATTTTTAAAGTAATTTCTTTGTCAGGTTTTGACAAAAGAATTAATTGACTTAGAGAGTCTTCTCTTTAATCAGTAAGTTTGTTTAAATATTTGTAAGATTTTACTAGTAAAACTGAGCATTCTTGTTGGAACATTTTTAAATTATAAGTTCCTTTAAAAAAAGATAAAGGCATATTCAGTCTTTCTGTTTCTTCTTCAGATAGTTTTGGCAAGCTGTACATTTCAAGTAGTTGTGCATTTCTTCTAATTTCCCTCTAATTTCTTCTAATTGCCATAACCTTATTTGTAATATTTGTTACCATACACTTTATATTTATGGAATAATATGTAGTAATAATTTTTATTTCTGAAGTTGAAAATTCTTTCTTGAATAGTTTTGCTATATATCTGACAATTCCATTTTAATCATTTTAAAGAACTAACTTTGGTCACTGATTTTTTGTTTTTTTCTATTTCATTGTTTTTTGCTGTTACTTTTTTTTTCTAAACAAGTTTAATTTATACTTATATCTTCTGTAATATAATCTTCTAGCTTCTTTAATTTACTCCTGTAGTTTCTTAAGTTGAAAACTTAGCTCATAGATTTTAAACCTTTCTTTCTTTGTAATATAAGCATTTAAAGCTATACATTTCCCTCTATTCACATATTTAGTTTCATCCCTAATTTTTTTTATGTATTATACTTTAGCTCTAATTTAGCTAGAGATATTTTTTATTTTCTCTTATTATTTATTTTTCAATTAATAGGCTATTTAGGAGTATATTGGTTTTCCAGATATTTGAGGAAATAACTAGGTATCTTCTTGATTTCTAGTTTAAGTTTGTTGGGATCATAATAGATACTCTGTAGGATTTTAAGACTTTGAAATTTATTTAGTTTGTTTTATGGTCTGATATTTCTTATAATGTCTATAGTTCTATAAATATATTGTGTTATTCAGATCTTCTATGTCATTTTATTTTTTCTACCTTCCTTATCAGTTGCTGAGAAATAGATGTTAAATACTCCACTATAATTGTAGATTTATCCTTTCTTAACTTTAGTGCTGTTAATTTTGCTTTCATGAATTTTGATGCTGTATATTTAGTACATATTTAAGAATATTCAACTGGCTGTTTTGTCTTTATAAAGTGACCTTCTTTATCTCTGGTTACACTTCTTGTCCTGAAGTCTAGTTTGTCTGATGCTAATGGATCCACATTAACTTTATGAGTTTAGATTTGCATGCTTTATCTTTGTCGTAATTTGACTTTTAACCTTTCCATGTCTTTGTATTTAAAGTGCATCATTGGGAAGCATGTAGTTATATATTCCTTTTTTAAAATCTTGACAGTTACTGTCTTTTAATTGGAGTATTTAGTCTATTTACATGTAATATAATTACTATGTTTAAAATCCATCTTTTTTTTCCTACATAGTTTCTAATTGTTTTCTATGTTCTTTAATTCTTTTTTCTTCTTTTCTGCCTTTGCTAGGCTTAATTGAATAATTTTAGTTTCTAATTTTGTCATTCTTTCTATTTTAATGGTTTCTTTTTTTTAAATTATTTTTATTTGCTATACTTTTTTATTGTTTACTCTAGGAAGAATGGGAAGTTTTGCTGTAAGAACAGAAGTTACTAAGCAGTATGAGATTATAATTTAAGATTGATGTATTATAGTGAATAATGGCCCCCAAATATATTGAGGTCCAAATCATTGGAAACTGTGAATGTTACCTTACAGGGCAAAACTGACTTTAGAAATGTGACTGTACAGATCTTGTGATGGGAAGATTATCCCTGGGTTATCCCAGTGGGCCCCAAATGTAATCATAAGTGAATTTACCGGAGGGAGGCAGAGGGAGATTTGGTAACAGAACAGAAGAAGACAATGTGACCACTGAAGCAGGATCCTACCGGCCGACCCCAGAAGCTAAGAAAGGCAAGGAAACAGGTTCTCCTCTAGAACCTCCAAAGGGTACAGCCCTGTTGATGACTTGATTTCAGTCCAGTAAAACCTATTTCAGACTTACGATGTATAAAACTGTAAGAGAATAAATGTGTATTGTTTAAAGCCCCCAAATCTGTAGTAATTTGTTACAGCTGACTTAAAAACCAATTAGATAGGACCTTGTATTTGGAATGGGACCAAATATAAATGACTGTTAAGCTTTCTAGTGTTTAGCACTGTCATTTCTTACCTTGAAAGGTTATCTTAGATATTTGCTACCAATGTAAAGGTATGAAACTGTCAGAATTCATCATACACATGAGAAATACAAAGATTTGATATAGAAAGAACGTGTCCATTATATTTTATAATTATCTTTTGCTACAAAAAAGTTAATTTTAGAAGGCAAAGGTGATTTCTTATGTCAAAACAAATTATCCATTCTGTTAAACTCACTATGCCAACAATATTTATAATGTGGAATATTCATCTTTGTCATCTCTCTAACCAAATTAATCTTAACATTCTGGACTTGTAGACTGACAGAACTAGAAAAGTTCTTGGCCAGAGCCCTCAATTGAGAGAGGAAATGCAAGCCTAGAAATATTAAATTAAGCACTCTGATTCTAAGGTGGTAAAAGCTACAAATCAGAATAATTTTCTCTCAAATCCTAGAGGAGTAATTTAAAAACTTTATATCATTTAAAAATATATATTGGTATTCCTCATTTAGTTGAAAAGTCCTGTTTCAGGCAGGAAAACAACAGCCATTCCAGGATTTTGGAGAAGAAAGGACTTAACATAGGCCATTTTAGGCTCACCTAACCATTGTTGGAAGGGTTGGGTGAAGGTCAGGGAAGAAGTTCCTAAAAGTCATTGATTCACAGGACACACATGGAAGCCACAGTAAATTTCATCAATCTCACCAGGATATTGTTAGCTGTTAGAGCAGGCCACTGTCCTGCACTGTCTCTGAAGTGGTGGTGGTGGGTGTCAGTGTTCTTGGTGAGACCTTGCACTTCCATTCTTAGCTGCTGGCAGCACCAGAACATGAGAATCTCAAGGTTGACCTTCTGTGCAAGATCTGCTCCCACCTGCCCCCGAGATGATTTCTCCTTCCATGTTCTAAATCTGGCATAAGCAATGATAGTAGGTTGAATACAGATTTTTTCCTTTGAATTCTTTAAAGTTCAAGAAATTTTATTTGTGTTTATTGATGTAGCCTGTTACTAAAACATAGAGGATGGTCCTTTACAATCTATTGACTGTGCTGTTCATTTTGTTGTACTGTATTTTGCTTTGACGTTCATCTTCTGGTGCAATCTGAATTTCTTCAGGCCCCATCGGCCAGTGATATTATAGTGTCATGATAATAAAAATAGAGTAAATCTAAGTTAACTCCCAAACAATCCATATTGGATTTCTAATGCTCACTTTAGTCTATCAGGGACCACACTTTTTCTCAACATTTTAGCATCTATTATTTCATCTTTGGTTGCCGGTGACTTAGCAAGCATTCTTAGTACCCCTCCTCAGAAAGAGTCTGTCTTGTAGCTTGTTCAGCTATCACCCACTATTGTTATAGTCCTATTAATGTGGTGTTAGGTGTTGGGGAGGAGGCTTCTATAACCTTCCAGTTTATCTCAATCTTTTAGTAGACCTGTGTTTCTGGCTTCAGAACTTCATACTGTATTCTTCTTGTACAGTTTTTTTCCCTCCTTATGTGAGACAGGAAGTCTGGAGGAGGCTGAAGTGGGAGGAATGACCTTCTATCAAAGCTTTGGGACAAGACTGTGGTAGAGTCTTCCCAGATGGTAGGCTTTTGTTAGAGGCAATGCTCATGGCATAGTGGTATAACAAGGATTAATTACTCATCTCTTTCCTCTTCTAGAGCCTTGATGGAATCTTTCTGCATCTTCATCATGAGAACCTAATGGGGCTCTTAAACAAAAATCCCATGAAAGTATGAGAATCCCCTGAAGACTGCAGCCCTGAGAAGTTTCTGACTTTCATCTAAAGCTACACTCAGCCTCCAACAAGTCATCAAAACTACATTTTAATTGTTCCTCTCAGTTATGGCTCCAATGGCTTCTGCTCAGGGTAAGGAGATCTTTTTTGACTATGACTCCAGGTTCACTTGTTTCTCCAGATCTCAAGATGGTACTTATCCTGGGACTTCAGTTCTCTGATGGGTCCAAGGAAGTTAATGATTTTTAGTTTGTTCAGTTTTTATTGTTGTACTTGTTGGGAATGGAGTGAAATCATCAAAGCTCTTTATATCAGGGCTGAAATTAGAAATCCTACCATTGTTTTTTGGAACTCCTTTAGAGTGTTTCAAACATACCTTATGGGTGAATTTCTTTCCTACCTGGTATCCTGCTAGGAGGGTCTGAGGAGCAACTTATGGGTAGATTCTTTTTCCAAGGTGGCTTAGAAAGTCTTAATCCTTGGAAGCAACTTTAACCTCAACTTGCCAGTTATTCAGTAGCTTAGTGGTCTCCGTGGTCTTACCACAGTGTAGCATCCTTATCCTCACAGGTTTGGATTTCTTCATGTGGTTCTCGCTGTAGCACACTGCTTTCAAAAAAAAAAAAAAATATATATATATATATATGCACACATATACATGCACACGCACACATATGTAGTTCTATGTAATGATTTTAATTTGTCATGAAAACTTGAAATTGCTTTGAAAATGAAAGCCAGTATTCAGTCAGATGATATTTTGAGAGCTGGGAGTCATCCTTCTGAAGCACAACTGAAATATTTTGTGGAGAATACTTCTTTTTGCAGAGTGGATGTAGTCACATAAAGTCATATCCCATCCAAGAGTTTAGGGAGAGATTTTCGGCAAACTGGCAAAATCATGTGCCAAAAAGATGCACTTGGAAGATAAATAAGATTATGTCTCACTTGACAGCTTTACATCAAATATCATCGTTGTGTTTGCTTGTAATAGGGCCCAGGCAGAAACAAAGGGAGTACTGTCATGCTTACTGTTTTTAATCAAAAATGCTTTTTAAGTTATACTGTTTCCTTCACTCATTGTCTGATGTGCTCAGAAAATTTTAAATGTAACATTTCATTTCTAGTGCACATTTGGCCATTTATTTTGCCTTTTTCTTAGAATGATTATTTAAAGAATCCTAGTTTAGGGTTCTGTTTCCTGACGGGATCTGTAGCTTTATTGACAAACTCTACTTGAGGGGCACAGAAAGACTGGAATTGATAGCAGATCATCTACCACCTGTAAAATGGTTTTTATTCTCTATTGCATATATTTCCCATTAGGAGTAGATGAAATTTTTGCCTGAAACAGATGCAAAAACCTTCTTCCTCAAAAGTGTGCATTTTTCACAGAATCACTAGGTTGCCCACTGCCTACGGAGTGATATTCTGGGAATCCTTTTTTTTTTTTAAACATTCCATTACAAACTTTGCTGCCATACACAGCTTATTTTTCCACACCCTCCCACCCACACATCCACTAACATTAGTTTTCTAAAGTGTGAAACAGGACTTCCTGGTGGCATCTTCACATTTTACATAACTGTTGATGAAGCCACTGCTGACACTGGGAATGTCACTGTAAAATCCTGAGACTTTTTGGAGGAAAGAAAAGTGTTATCCAATTATTTGCTCAAAATATAGCGCCAGCAAGTTACTGAGAAGGCAGTGTCAACCGAACTGTCAGCTCTTCAAATTCCATGACCTATCAGTTTGAGGCAACTTCCTTGCTAAAAAGCCTTTATTAAACAACTTAAAAACTATGAATTATATAGAGTTTTGCTCATTTAGGAGACAAGAAGGAATTATCTACTCAGCAAAAAAATGAGGTGATATGATTTAAATTGGTTGGCTTCACAGTCGGAATCCAGTAGATGGTTGCAGAGCTCAGTTTGTGTGAGGTAGTTCTTACATTATTATGCTCTGAAAGAATTATTTTACAGGCGTATCTGTAACAGCTTTAGAGAATGGCAGTTCTCTGAGTAGTTCAGGACAAAAAAATTGCTGTAGGTTGGATTCCTCTGATCATTGAAGGGAGCTGATGGTTCTCTGTTATTCTTCATTTACATCCCTCCAGTCAGTTACAAGCCCTCTTATCTCTGTTTACAGTTCTAGGCAGTTAATTTTAAATCTTTAATTTTGCCATTTAAAATGGTTGATGTCAGATTTTTTTTTAATGAAATATAGTTGGTGTTTTTAATGAAATAATGTTTCATCAAATAATATAGTTTTTAATGAAATAATGTGTTAAGTTCTGTCGCACAGTATAGTGATTTAGTTATACACACACACACACACAAACACACATATATGTTTTCATATTCTTTTTCATTATAGGCTATTACAAGATATTGAGTATTTCCCTGTGCTGTACAGTATGAACTTGTTGTTTATTTTATATATAGTAATTAGTATCTGCAATCTCAAACTCCCAATTTATTCTTCCATCCCCCTCTTCCACCTCGGTAACTGTAAGTTTGTTTTCCATGTCTGTGAGTCTGTTTCTGTTTTCTAAATAAGTTCATTTGTCTTTTTTTTTTTTAGATTCCACATATGAGTGATATATATGGTATTTTTCTTTCTCTTTCTGGCTAACTTCAC
This sequence comes from Camelus bactrianus, assembly GCF_048773025.1. Classification (NCBI taxonomy): domain Eukaryota; kingdom Metazoa; phylum Chordata; class Mammalia; order Artiodactyla; family Camelidae; genus Camelus; species Camelus bactrianus. The sequence goes on from NC_133540.1 coordinate 42,235,246, forward strand.
TTAGTATGACAATCTCCATGTCCATCTATGTTGCTGCAAATGGCATTATTTTATTCTTCTTTTATGGCTGAGTAGTATTCCATTGTGTAAATATACCACAGCTTCTTTATCCAGTCATCTGACGATGGACATTCAGGTTGTTTCTATGTCTCAACTATTGTATATAGTACTGCTATGAACATTGAGATGCATGTATCTTTTTGAATTAGGGTTCCCTCTGGATATATGCCCAGGAGTGGGATTGCTGGATCATATAGCAAGTCTATTTTTAGTTCTTTGAGGAATCTCATACTGTTTTCCATAATGGCTCACCAAACTACATTCCTACCAACAGTGTAGGAGGGTTTCCTTTTCTCTACACCCTCTTTAGCATTTATCATTTGTGGACTTTTGAATAATGGCCATTCTTACTGGTGTGAGGTGATACCTCATTGTAGTTTTGATTTGCATTTCTCTTGTAATTTATGATATTTAGCATTTTTTCAGGTGTTTATTGGTCATTTGTACGTCTTCATTAGAGAAATGTTTGTTTAGGTGTTCTGCCCGTCTTTGGATTGGGTTGTTTGTTTTTTTCTTACTAAGTTATATGAGCTGTTTGTATATTCTGGAAATTAAGCCCTTGTTAGTCACATCATTTACAAATATTTTCTCCCATTGTGTAGGTAGTCATTTTGTTTTACTTATGGTTTCCTTTGCTGTGCAAAAGCTTATAACTTTAATTAGGCCCCATTTGTTTATTTTTGCTTTTATTTCTATTGCCTGGGTAGAATGCCCTAGGAGAACGTTGCTGAGATTTATGTCAGAGAATGTTTTGCTGATATCAGATCTTGATTGGAAAGGCATAATTTTCCTCTAAACTAGCTAAACAGAGAGGGAGAAGAAAGCCTTTACATGAAATTATAATTTTAAACAGAGCCAAAATTGAGATTATTTTCATTTATTAAAAAAATTAAAGATTGTGATAAAATGCAGATGGCTCATGGGTTATTTTCTTTTTCCTGTCAAGGTGGAGAAATACAAGCTATGTTAGTAATGTGGAATTATAGCAATAACCATTATCTGTGCAGAGACATATTTGTTCTGGAGTTCTTTGATCCTTTTGCTTTTCATAATTTATGTCATAACTTCTTATTCTTACTTTCCCTTAAATACTCGGTCAGATGCTTAAAAGCTGGGTTTATGTTATAGTTTGTTTTGTTTTAACCGTGCAGCCACTGATGGAAATTTCTACATGTGGGTTTACTGAACCACTTACAGCATTTTCAGTACCATTTCCTGAATCTTGGACTGTATCGACTGATTCTACATGGCAGATACTGCAGAGGGAACTAGATTACATTGCTGACATTGTGTGTGTAGACTTAAGCAAACACACATATCCATGTCCTCTATTACCTAGGAAAGTTTTAGAAATGGCTATAAATTTCTACTCTAAGTATTAGCCATGAAAGACTATTAGTACTTTCTATGTAGGAAATGTTGGAAATGAAGCTTTCTTGCTTTATTTCTTGTAATGTCTTCTGAATTTGAAATATATAAACACACATGTGTATATACATTATATATATCTATCATATATAACTTCTATTAAAAATAAAACATTAAATATAAAATTGCTAGTAAGAAAAAAAATAAAACCACTTAGATATATAGGTAAGTAATATTTTTTATTATTATTATTTTCCATGTATGATTTTAAGATTTTTATATATATTAACTTATTTAATCCTCATAACTACCTTATAAAAAACGTAATAAATATCTTGCTTTTTAGCAAATGAGAAGATTCAGGCACAAAGAAGTTAAATAAGATGCCCAGAATATACAGCTAGTTGAGAATTAGAGTCCGATTCCAAAGATAGGCAATATTTCTCAGAAGTCAGAGTTATTAATTCTATATTATAATGACCTTTTATTTCTACAGTTCCATTACTTTGAAATAATGAGTTTTAATAATATTGTATAAATTGCTAAGTTATTCTCGTTGTTGTTCCCTGTGTGTATAATCAGTTAATAACATATTATTTCAAACTTTGCTTTCCTAATTAGTGATTTCTCATCCCAACGTTTTTATTTCATTTCAATTTATTTTATTTATTTATTTTTATTTTACCAGTATTTATAAAATACTCTTTTATAATGCGATTTTAATAAGTATAGTTCAGGCTGTATGTTTCCAATATGTTGGAACATTGTGCCCAGACTGCTACTTTTTTCCCAGTATGTGTTCTAACATTCTTACCTGATAATAGAATGAATAAGTAGACATATGCCTCCCTGAAGACAACTTACATATTTTATCCCCTCTAATACTTAGGTGTGCCCATTGGGTTGTAATTAGAAAATGTCCTGTGGTTGCTTCCATAAACTTTCTTTAAAGATAAGACTCTTGTCTATTTTCATTTGTATCTTCCTTTTTCCTCTATGTGGAAGGCAGAGAATATGCCTGGAGCTGCATCAACCACTTGGACTATGAGGTTACACTAAGAGTGGATTTAGCACAGGGCTAATCAACGCAAAAGAAATAGCCTGATTTTCTGAGGACTTGATAGACCAAATCCTCCATAACAGACCCGGGATTTTGTTCCTCAAAATACTTATGTGAGAAAGCAGTGAACTTCTATTTTTGGTAACACTAATATTGTGAGTATCTGTTACAACCAAAATGGGCGGAAATACCACTCTATACTTATGCCAGATTTCTGTGCAAATAGAGATTGCTACACTGCTAAATCAAAACTGAGTAACATTGGGCATATGTTTTTAGAGGAGAATTTTCACTAACTGGCAGAGATCCTTCTCCGTGGCACCAATGTAATCACTCTGAGCCAGTGTGCTCACACAGGCAGGGTGGTAGTGGTGGGAGTGGACCAGAAGTAGAATTTTTTAATCTGGATAAAATGATTTTTCAGAGTAGAATTGTTATCGTCCCCCTTTCCTCACCACCCCCTGCCCATCATGCTCTTGTCCACGATCACTATGCTGGCTTTTACTGGTCCATTTTTCACCAAGGAATCTGAATCATGAGTAATGCCTACCTGTCACTGCTTATTATTAATTAACTTATCTTTTTAGATTGGCAGAGTTTGACTAAGAGTAGATATAAAAACACTCCTGTAGACATTTCATAGCAAACAGTGCTCTAATGTGCTATAGTATTTAAATTAAAATATAGATTGGGATCCACTCTTTTCTTAGTAGAAACAGTCACAGCACTTTACAGGAAACTACATAGGAGCAGCAACGTAGGATGTGTGCCTTTTCTTACTCTTTATGTTTGAATATCAGTAACAGAACTTAAAGAAATAAACCAGCACAATATTTCTTGCCAATTCACTTTTCCCTTGTGTGAAACACATTTATATGTGCACATCATCTATGCAATAACTAATAGAATATAGTGTATAATTTGTTGATTAATACCTTATCATCATGATATATTTTCTTAATACAAAGATGTATGTCTTTGATTTGTCTTAACCCAGGTTTCCACATGCAAAATGAAGTGAAATATTTTGGTACATTTTTATGCTATATTGTTATGAATTACACATTTAAGATAAAAATTTTTTAGCCTAGCATTAGAGGGGTAGTTGATTATGTAACTCATTTTATATTGTTAGTACAGACTAAGACATATTTTAAGACAATGAGTAAAAAGAGGAAAAAGTTTACCTTTTAAATATTCAGTAAGCAAACTTAAATCAAACATATATATTCATCAAACTAATTACACGTCAAGTACAATCAGATGTGATAGGCGTTAGATTGAAATCAAATCAAAGCTTTTATAGTTAAATAATTGAAAATTCTTTTAATATGCAAAATTGATGAAAATTGTAAATATCACATTGAATGATCATTCAATGATTACATAGCTCACAGTTGAGCTTTAGGTGACATTTAAATTCCCAGACGTCTGAAACACAGAAGTTCTATGTAGAATGAAAGCATAATACTTTAAAATTGTATCTGAATGTGGAAATTATTTTACCATCACAAAATTGCTCATTCTGTTGTGACATTTATGAAATACAGCATAAATATATCTTGTGTTCTTTTCTTTACTACTTTAAAGGATTTACACTACTCATGAGTATAGCTCAATTGGACACTGTTCTGGATATGCTCTGTATTTTTCTTAATTATGAGGCATATATGTCCACAAAGAATATCATGTTTAAAAAACTTTTTAAAATGTTGTCCAGTTTTGTAAATTAGACATATGGCCTATAATATAGTTATTGGGATTTAAATTCCTGCAAACAAACACCACATAGTTTGACCATGTAGGTAGATCTATGACTGACCATGAATCCAGAGAAATCTTGTATGTTATGCTGTTCTGTTGCCTACTCACTCATTCAGTCATGTAAATAATTCGATCTATTAGAATAAAATGCAAATGAGTCTAAGTGTTTATTGGAAGATTTGGGTAAGATAATTAGTAATTTTTTATGATTAAGAATTTTCCTATTTTAAGTGAATATTTCACGGTTATTGAGAACATTTCAGAGACTCCTAGCAATGTTTTCATGTTTCATGTTTCATCAGTTTCAAGAAAACTCATTCTCAATGTACAGAAGAAAACTGATTCTAAATGAATATAGCAAGTAAATATTTAACATTTGCTGCTTTAAATATGTACTTTTGGAACTTCTTGCTCTGATAGAGTGCTTTCTTAGGAAAGTAAAATGAAGAAAAATATTGGGCTGCTTAAAGATATAGCGAACTTAAATTGAAAGTGTATTACTTTTTTTATGGTGCATTTTTGAAGTTAGTATTACCAAAATGTCCTATAATTTATCAATATTTAAAAACAAAAACTCCAGTGGAATTTTATTATTGCTGCTCTTTTCTTCTCATCACATATGGTCTGCCTAGTGATTTTCTCTGTCCCATACAGTTATGTTTTCCCCCCAAGTTTCATCTACATATGCAACTGTCTAATCAGCATTTCCATTTTCCATTAAGAATTTGCATAAGTGAACTTTCTACTTTCTCCTGCTGAATTTACCAGTTTTCCATTATTTCCAGCTTTAAGGAGTGTTATCACAACTTGCATGATCATGAACGTCAGTAACCAGAAAATGGACCGTAATTCTCTGACCCAAATCGTACGTGTGACCATAGCTTCTCTCAACTCCCGCTGAAGCACGTGTGCCTGTTCTGTCTGTTACATTAACTTCAGGGTTCGGACAGTTATAATAACTATTCAACTGGTCTCCTAGAATTGAGTATCTCATCTAATTCATTGATAACAATTTTTATATATTTTTAAAACATAAATATTCCCTGACCTGCTTCAGTTATGTTTGCCTGTAGAAGGAAAAGAAAATATCCATTTATCTCAATATTGCCTCAGGAGACATCAAGTTCTGCCTCTGCTGACTTGCCAGCATCATCTTTTCCTAAGTTCCCCTCATATATCACCATCAAGTATTCAAATTCAGTTCTCAGGGTTTTTTTTTTTTTCCTTTCCTGACAAATATTCTCTCTGTATGAATGTTCCTCCCCACTAAAATTCCCCACCCCCTGCTATCACCACCATCTCCACACCACCTGTCTCTATGGTTAAAAGCTACTCATCATTCAAGAGTAAGTTCGTATAATCTTCTCTGTGAATTTTCCATTTATCCTAGAGATATTATTTACTACTCCTTCTTTTTTGTACAGCTGAACCCTTTGTCTACTTCTGCAGTGGTTTCTGAATCTTAATATTGCATTTTTAGTTTAGGTATTAGTTTCTCCCTAATAGATTGAAAGCTCACTGGGTTTTGGATTGTGCTTAATTGAGTTCTGTATTCATACTGTTCAACCCAAGGCCTTCAGAAAATTGTCATTGAATGAATGAATGAATCATAAAACAAAAAAACAAAATGCAATGTGTATAGCACTTGACTAAAAACAAAGAACTTTCATATTGCATTCTAAGAAATAAATCTAAGAAATAAGTCAAAAATAAAATATAGTAAAACTGTTTTCCCCAGTGTAACATATCATGAGTGTGGGGAGTGGAAATTTGAATACAAGTCTGTTGATGAAATTCCTTTGAATTTTTCAGATTGGAGGTGTTATTTAAGTATCCTGATGATTTGAGAAATCCACACAATTAGGATTATGTAAGAATTTGGGTTGTGTTTGGGCTCTGACGTTAGAAGGTAAGGGGTCCTAAGAAGTCATTTACTTTCTGTGGAGTTTAGTTTTCTGGGAGTAGGACCCAGTGCCTTTTAAGTTCATATTTTGTTCTCAAAGCCTATCAAACTTTATGTTCTGGTTTTGGAGTTATAAAGTCTAAATAATCATCAAAATGACTTTATATTTTTTTTAGTAATGTAATTGATAGTTAGGACTTAACAGTGAAATGCAAGTTTTGCTCAGGTATTTCCTGAAAATCTTTCTGCATGCTCAACTGTTTTTTTTTTAAATAATTCTTAACACAAGTCTCTAGTGACTGTGTTCAGTTTATTGAACATTCAGGATACTTCACACTCCATTTTTACATAGAAGTGATTGTTTTCAATTAAAAATAGTTTCTTCATACCTGGGGAAAAATGTTAGCATATTTGAAGTGTTAAAGCAAAGCTTATACTTTGCCCTGGCATCAGTATGATTTTATGTGTATTTTATTACACAGATGGGAAAATCAGACACTGGTAGACACATATGCACATTAACACACACCTCCTTTGCACCCTGAAAAAAACCCTGAATGTCCTGTCCAGCTGATCCAGCTCTAGTTTTCAAAATAGATAGTCTTGACCTTTTCCTGCAAATTACTGACTCAATAACAAAAAATCCAACATACTATCCTTGTTTTGTACAGCGATGCCTGAAGAGATAAACCTGGTAGCTAGAATTCAAGGACACATTTAACGGAAGGATTCCCAGGGACTTACTAAATTTACAGATAGTCCCTTTTATTTTCCTGCTAGTAAGATTTGTTCATACCCTCAGTTGCAGCTGCTGTTCCTCAGAACAAAATTCTCTGTTTCAACTTGTCCGGGGTAGTTTTTTTTTTTTTTTCCTTTTCGTGCATCAGAGATCTCTTATTTCTCTCAAAATATTAACTGCTTTTTAATTTCTTTTATCTTCTGCTCTCTCTATTTTTGTTTTATCCAAAGTTAATTATTTTCCTTTTTATTTTGGGGTCTGTCCTTCATGTTAGATTTTCTCAGATGTCTGGCAGTCTTTTTGATGCCTTTCCATTTTTAAGTGGGAGAAAGTGAAATGCTAATTGGAAGCTGCGGGTGTGTTGGCTTGGCTTGCTGAGCATTTACCAGGAAGGTGTGTAGCTGATTAGAGGCAGGGAGCGCTCTCTCTGTCAGCATCTGTGCCTTTTTCCTTGTGCTTGTGTCTTTTAATGACACACCTGTAAAAAAGAATACATTGTTTTACATCACAGTACATAGCTGCATTAAAGTGATCGTACTTCCATCAAGCACAGTGCCTTCTGGGGAGATGCAAATGCATGCCTTGTCCAAATTGCCATGCTGAGGTGTTTTTGAGCAGAGAGCAACCTGTTTATATCATGTGATCCCAAGTACCAATACGAAGCTTATGGAACTTCCAAAGTTAATCATCTAATGAGCTGACTTTCTATTACCTTTAAGGTAATAGAAATTGAAATCTATGTAATTTGGAAAAAAAAAAAAACAAAAAACTTAACCACCCGGTTTCATTTACTTAATGATTTGAAGAGGTGACAAGTTAGGGGGAACCAGACAGTAAAGGGCAAGAAACAGTAATATACCATACTATAATGATTTTCTAGCAGCCACGAGGGTCTAGAAAATGTGGCATTAATAATAGAAGAGTATTACTTCATGGTTGCTGGGCAGGCTTCCAACTTGTATACTTGGATATCTTCAATGAATGCTCACCTTGATGTCTGTCCACCTGGAGGCTGACTTTGTAGACTGCATTGCTTGAGCTCCTTAGCCCTCTGGGTTTCAGCTGAGTTGGTCATGAGAACGGAAGAGAGAACGGAGATCTCAGGGTTTATTTTACCTGCTCTCTTCTCTCCTACACGGTCTTCTCAATCTGCCTGCTTCCCTCAGCTAAAAGCCACAGCAATTTTTAAGTCATTCCTCTCCACACAAACCTCTCCCTCCCTCAGGAAGCTGGTAGCCATTATCTCCTCTTGTTTTTCAGGCCAAGGATGATTGACAGCTTCCACTATTCCTTGGAGGTTCCCTGTTCCCTGCTCGGTTTTAAACAGTCTTTTAATTAAATTTTCCTTTAATTTATCATAACTGGTACATACCATCTGTTTTCTACTGAAAACACCCATTCTACTGGCTAACAGCCCTATCTCTGAGAGAAAAGCTTGAGAGTAGTGAAATATTCTTTCCCTTTGGGGAAAAAAGATAACTAATAGTTAATAATAATAATAATACATAATAAAATAATAACTAACCTTTATTGAGCACTTACTTACTCAAAGCCAGGAAAGAATCTGAATATTTTTTCATGCATTACATCATTAATCTCTCAGAAATTAATGCACTATTATTGTTATCTTTATTTTATGGATATGGAATCTGGAAATTGCCCAAATCATGCACCTGGTACGTGGTAAAGCTAGGATTCAACCCAGGGATGATTGACTCCAGCCTGTACAATTAACAGGTACTCGGCTGGCATCTGTTAACAGGAAATGGCGAACAGGAGAGAGCGTGCTTCCACTGGAGGTGGCTGTATCTGCCATGTCATGTATAACTTGGTTCCAGTGTTGCCAGAACTGATTTTTGAAAAGACACTGGATATATAGATTTTTTTTTTTGTATAACCTCATTTTTAAGCTTAGATTTAAGCTCTTACAAAAATAAAAAATAAAAAGTCAACCAAAGTCAACAAAAACCCAGAAACAAAAACCAACAACAGAAAGAAAAACAAATGGAACAACTCACTTTTTGTCGGTCGAACAAAACTTCCGACTTGCCAAAAAATGGTCCATTGAGCATATTTTACAACCTTCCAAAAGACTAAGTTAAAGATCCGATTAATGTGTGAGTAACATTAACTATTTGTGCTTTTTCGTTAATGCATTTATCTTGAAGTAACTTTCGATAAAACTGTCTTCGAAATAGCTTCTGTTTTATAAGTTGAAGTTCTTCCGGTTCTTTAATTTTCTGTGTTAGACACAATTCATTGACACCATGACAGCACTCAATCTTTTATTTTCTATGCAGTGATCTTGGAGTAATTCTGGAAGATTATATTCTACACATGGAAAAACTCCTTGATCCCCTGCTTGTTTTTAATGTCTTATAAAAGAGTTTTTGTATAGTAGTAAATTATTGAGTTTGGAGTTGGACAGATCTGGTTATAGGTAACAATTCACAACTTACTAACTATTGACCCAAGAGCTCTGTTTCCCTCTCTGTGAAAACTGGAATGACAGTATCTAATTCACAGGTTTGCTGAGTATTAAATAAGAGTATGTACACAAAGCACCTAGCACATAATGAAAGTAAGAATGTCTGGTTGAAATCCTAAAAAAAAAAAAAAGAATCCTAAAACAAACATTAATTAGCTGTTTTATTTGTGCAACTTACTTAACCTCTGTATCTCCTACTCCCCTCCCCCATCTTCAGTGGTTCTCAAAGTTGAATGTGCATTAGAATAACCTAGAAAGTTGTGAAAATACGAATCCCTATGTCTCACTCCCCGTGTTTGTGATTCAGTAGGTCTGAGTGAGTCCCAATAATTTGCATTTCTAACGTGCTCCCAAGTGATGTTGCTACTTGTGGTGTGGGGATTACACTTTGAGAAACACTGCTTTATGTAATACTGTTAATAATCCCTCCCTTTTTCATAGGATTACTCGTCAGCCTTAAAAGATGTGATATCTATAAAACATTTATCCCCAACTGCCTAAGAATGTAAAGTTCAAGAAATGCTAATTAGCTGATATCATTATCGTTATAACTTTAAAATACCTGTTTCCCTATTTTCTTTCAAAAATATACTTGAGAATTTATCTATAGAATTCTTCTCGGTATCATAATTTTTTCTTCTTTGAAATGAGGATGATGTTTTTCCATTTATAAGAATGATATTCCTTCATAAAGGAGGAATGTTACTTCTTCATGAAAAAAGATGATTTGAATATTAAGACCCCATCATCATCCACAAATTTATGTATATAAATATAGTAGTTAAATGTTCCTGCAATAATGTTGCATAACTCAAGGCTTAAAGCAATACACATATTTTCTGGCCGTCTCTTCTGTGAGTCATTGAGAGTAGATTTACCTTAAAATTGGGTTGGCTTCAAGCTTCTGGTCCAGGCTCTGTTTCCTTCTACTGATCTATTCTGAGGTCCAGACTGAAGGGACAACAGCTACAGGGGCACACTTCATTCATTGTGCTTGTGAAACACAAGAGAGAGGCCAAAGCACCTAGGGATCTGTAAGCACTTTGTTCATGTCACATCCACTAATATTCCATTGGTCAAAGTAAGTCATTTGCACCCACATCAGTGGTGTCAGTCACTCTAATGGTAGGAACAGCAAAGTCACTTGGCAAAAAAGTTTGGGTACACGCAGAGTGAGGGATTGGGAACAGTGATCCAGCCTACCAAAGGAAGGATGTTTAGAATATTCCGAACATGAATACTCTGGAATGATGTGTGTTTTCACACACTGGTGTCGCTTGCTTTCAGAAATAAAATGTGTAGATTTCTTTCTGGGAAATGACTGTGCGAAGGTGTGGGAAATATGGTGCACATTGGTAATACAAAGGGAAATGGGCTCCAGTTGAAAAGTAATAACATTTTACCTATTTCTAGTAACTCTTCTGTCTGACTGAAGACCTGCTTAAACTGTTGATGATAATGATCATGATGATTATCCAGAATAAGAATTACCATAAATAAAAGAAGATAGTTAGGTCCTATTTTGATGTACTACCATAATTGCATGTAACTATTTTGCACACATCTGTGGAATTTTCTTTGCAGATTGGGCTTTATCAAAGGTAAGAACTTCTGCTCTGTAAAAGACACTGTTAAAGAGAATCAAAAGACAAGTGTCAAACTTGGAGAAAATTGCAAATCACACATCTGATGGAAGACTAGACTCTACCATATAGAAAGGACTCTTAAAACTCAACAACTGAAAAATAAACAATGAAATTTTTTTAAAAACAGCCCAAATTTTAAACAGGCACTTTACAAAGAATTAGAAATGAAAACACATTTTTAGTCATTAGAATAATGAAAAGTAATCCATGATGAAATATCACAGCATACTTATTAGAATATCTAAAATTGAAACTTCTAATCATATCAAGTGTTGGTGAGGATTTGGAGTAAGTAGAACTCTCATGCTACTGGGAATGAAAATGGGACAACCACTTTAAAAAACAGTTTGGCAGTTTCTTAAAATGTTAATCATCCACCTATAAACAAATTGTATGCACATACAATGGACTAGTACTCAGCAATAAAAATGAATTAACTTTTAATAAATCTAACAGTATGGATGAATCAAAATAATTATTCTGAGTGAAAGATGCTAGACCCAAAAATACATTCTATATAATTATATTTATATAAAATTCTAGAAAATGTAAATTAATATATAGTGACAGAAAGTAGATCAGAGGTTGCCAAGGGTTAGAAGAGGGCTGGGAAATGTGAGAGAAAGGGATAACCAAGGGTACTAAGGAAACTTAAGGGTATGCTTGATGCTAATTTTAACTTTATTGTTTCCAGAATTCATTCAGTGATACTACAGTACAAACACCATTTAACTGAATAATAAGTTTTATTCTTAATGGTCTATACTTGTCTAATGACAGTGTATTGTGGGATTTTTATTTCTTCAAACATATTAGTGGTTTTCAGGGTATCTTTTTTACTTAAGTCATAGAGCAAATGACTTTTTGTTAAAATATCCCCTTTTCTTTCTGCCTATATCAGTTAATCCTGTGATTAATGTAATAGTTTTTGATAGGTCCAGTAAGAAAAGGGTTATATTTTTCAGTGAACATACAAATTTGTTACATTTTCTGTCCCAGTCATAGCATTTTAAGAATTATTAAAACTCTCTGAACCAGTCAGTAGTTAGTGATAATCAATAGAGAACAGAAAGAATGGCATGCTCTCTCTTTAATCAGCTTACCATAAAAATAGTTTTCATAGCACAAATACAAAACTCTTGTTTACTTGCATTACATTTTAAAAGTTTATTAGCTGATAATTATATTCAAAGGAGAAATAAAAATATATCTCAAGAGCATATAGATGTAGAGAAAAATAATGATGATATTTGAAATTGTATCTTGCTGAGTCAGCTCTCTATCATTATATTAAGACATGATTGCGTTTGCATCCATTAATCCAGAAAATCAACAATTAAAAATATAGAGTTATTTTTTACCCCATAACGTTTTGTAGCTTAATTTAATTTTACTTCAGAAATGTACTTATATAATCAAACTCTAAGCTGTGTCTAAGAGTCAGTAACAATTCAGTTTTATTAGCTTCACCTTGAACTCCTAAATGTTACACAACTACAATTATTTGTTGATTAATTTGAATCAATGACGTACTAACTAACGTCTGAACATTTGTATATTCTGAAGAGAATCAGAATTATGTAGCTAGGAAGAGCCTTAAAGTCATAATTCTGATGTCAAGTGTGTGTTATTTTATTCTAGTTCTTTGAACACTGTTAATCCATGTATGATATATTTGACAAATGTCAATTAACAAGAATGTTCAATTAACCAAAAGACCCAATTTTCTGATTATTTTTGGATACATGAGTGCTTACTAAAATTTCTGTAATAATTTCTATAATAATTGCAGTAAATGTAACTTTTATTATTTATATACCCATACCTAATGAAAATTAAAGATCTCTGACCTGGAATTCTCTCTATCTTTTGATACATTTATCACAGGAAACCACTTTATCTTGATAATCAAAATACATATTTCTAGGTAACACAGGATTTACAATAGAGATTTTTATAACATTTTATTAATTAATTGGTAATGCTTTATGATTTTAAATCTGTTAAGCTTCATACTTGTATATTGTGTATATTATTCAACTGTTATCTTTCAGGAGGGTAAAACTGCCCTTCATTTGCCAGAAGCCACTAGTTCCAGCCTCCAGGTTGTTTCCTCACTCCCAGAACCAGCCTAGTCATGCTAGTGTTTCAGGGCTAGTTTGCCTAAGCCCCCCGTTCTGAACACCTACTCTACAGAGTCTCTTCTAGGGTCTGATAATCCCAGCATATTCCTTTTGTTCAACAGTCTTTCAGACAGTTGTTGTTGCTTCCAATTGTTATCTCTGTGAAAAATCTTATTTGTATTTTTTTTTGCTTTAAGCTCTAAACACTTATGCAACTGATGCCCTCTATAAACTTCTCTCTGTTGAAAAAGCTTGTATGAGTTCCTTTGTCCTGATGAGACACACTATAGAGAACTGATGATACTAATATATGACTTCAAAAAGTCATCTTTAATAATCAATTTGCTTTATATGCTATATTAGAATTATCATTACAAATTATTCTATGATGCATAAAACTCTAGAAAAAATCTACTGTGGTTATTCAAATGGGTTTAATTATATTATTTATAAAGTAGTCAATATCAGTTAATTAGTGCTCATCCTAGTGATGGCCTTGCCATTACTGTCACGCTCTTCTTTGAATCTTCGGTCATTTTAAGAAGTTCAGGGTTTCCAGGCCATCAGTTTTCCCTTTTCTGACCTCATCTCCCACTCCATGTTTGACTTGTCAGCTGTAATTGCCATATCTGATAACTCCTTTCTCCTTGTTATCTTTTCTTCAGTTGGCTTCTAAGACAGCACACAAGTAGCTTTACTCTTACCTGGCTAGCTGCCTCTTCCTATCTCCTCTTTTCTGATTGTCCTTATCTACCTAACTTACAGGATTCTCTCTCTCTTTCTTTCTCTCTCTCTCTTTCTGTCTTAATTTACACTCACTGACTGCTTTGGAAAACTCATCTTAACCTCAGATAAATTATACATCATCCTTGGCTGTTGTCAATGATTGTTTTTTTGTTTAGTGACCTTCCTGTACTAATTTTCTAAAGCATACTCCCCTCCATGTATGGTCATTCAAATCACTGCTCAGCCTGGAATCACTAGTCTTCCATTGGCCCTTACTGCTGGGCTTTGTGTGTGTTGGTGCTTGTCTGCCATCCTCTAGCAGTTTACAGGTCTCTCTTAGCTTCCTGCAGTGATTTCAACATCAGCTTAGCATTGAGATGTTCAGCCCTCCTCAGGTCTTTCCTAGACGTGGCCACAGTCCTGCACATATATGTGATCTCCCCATTCCCCAGGAATGTGGTGGAGCTTTGGAAAGCCCTTTAGGGACACCTGATTCACAAGATTCTCATTTATGGTTTTTGCCAGTGTCCGTATTTTAAAACTAGATTGCCATCTCAGGAAGATGTGATTTGAACAATCACTACTTGCTGTTTTTGACAAGTACCCTGGGGTTAAAGCTTTTCCAGCTGAAGGAGATACAGGCAGGTCAAATAATGACAGATCTGGCAAACGGGGTGTTTCTGTGGAGCTGACAGTCAAATAGTGAAAATCCACTGATAGTGGGGCTGTTTGGAAAGATTTAAGTCCATTCTGCCCACATCATTGGCTGTTCCACTGTTGTTTTTCTCAATTACTGTGGCTGCAGGGTAGCTGGTTTTTGAGGGTAACACAGAACTGAGAAGATGGGGATGGCAGTAGAGCAAATTAAAATGCCATAAAGTTCACTGTTACAAAGATTCAGCCATTTAAAAAACTGCCCATTAGATGGTTGAAAATCCTTGGATAATTTTGAGAGGCCTTAAAAACATTAATCTTGACCATTAATTTGGCATAAAGCAACAGAATTTGTTCTCTCACAGTTCTGAAGATGTGAGGTTGGAAATCAAGTTGTCACCAGGATCATGCTCCCTTTGAGGCTCTACAGAAGAATTTTTGCCTCTTCCTAGTTTCTGGTAGTTGCTGGCAATCCTTGGAGTTTCTTGGCTTATAACTGCATTACTCCAATCTCTGTCTCCACTGTCAGATGTCCTTCTTCCTTGGGTCTCTCATCTGTGTCTTCAGGTCTCTTCTACTAAGGCCACCAGTCATATTGCATTAAGGCTCACCCTAATCCAGTAGGACCTCATCCTAACTTGATTACATCTGTAAAGACCCTGTTTCCAAATAAGGTCACATTCACAGTTACTAGGGGTTAAGCCTTCAAAATAATTTTGGAGGGGACCCAATTAAATCTACTGTCTTCTTTTTAATTTTTCCAGGGTCTGCAGTTGGAACTTTTTTTTTTCCCTTAGCACAATTTTAACTGTCTTACATGATTTGATATGTTGTATTTCCATAATCATTTAGCTCAAAATACTATTCTGATTTCAATTGTGATTTCTTCTTTAGCTCTTAGTTTCTTAGAATGTATTGCTTAATTTGTAAACACTTTGGGATTTTTCTTGTCATTTTTCTGTGATTGATTTTCTATTTTATTCCTCTGTGATCACAGATCATATTTTCTGTTATTTTTATCCTTTGAAATTGGTTGAGACTTGCTTTATGGTCAACATACAAGTCAGTTTGCTAACATGTTATGTGCAGTTGGAAAGAACATGAGTTCTGCAATTTAGGGGTACACGTTCTATATATGTTTTGATTGGGTCACTCTTGTTACTTACATAGTTCAGATCTTCTCTATCTCTGCTGAATTTTGTGTTCCTGTGTTCTGTCAGTCACTGAGAGGTATCTTAAAACCTTTAACTATTCTTATGGAATTTATTTATTCTTCTAGTTCTTTCAGTTTTTGCTATTTGGGGGGCCATGTCATTTGGGGCCATATTTTTGGTACATGAATGTAGAAAGTTTGACAACTTTTTCCAGTGTCCTGTTACGTGCACAGAGGATGGGATTTTCAGAGGTCCTTCCTCGAACCACTCCAAAGGTCTGTCTCCCAGACCTTATTTTGATTTCTTAAACTGATGACAAAGTTGAAGTCTTAGGATACCAAGAGACTTTAGATATGAAAGATGTATACTATCTCTTCATTTCTTATTTTATTCAATACTAACCTATGTACACAATTTGCCTACACTGTTTCATGAGCTCTGGTAAAAGTGGTACTATTCAGTGACTTCAGGTTGTTGTGGCTCACTTGGTGGTGGCGATGGATCACTGAGGATTCTCCCTGTTGTTTAAATGAAGCTAAGTTGGGATGGTTGGATATTTGTTTCACTAGAAGAAATTTCATTTTCATATATTTCCGTGCAAGAAACTGGGCTCTTGATTACAACCAGTTATATCTGTCTTACATTTATTGGGAATCCAATGACAGGTTTCTCGGTATTCTTTCATGGTAATATAGAAAATAAACCAAACAAATTTATAAACATACAGAGTTATTTAATAATAAAATAGTAAAATTGCATCTTATATCCTGGTTTTGCATCTAAACTCATTTCTGGAAAGGCTACAAAGGTATTGATACGATTTTCTAGGAATAAGACACATTAGTCACAATTTGCTAATTCCAGCTGTTTCTAGTGAAAATTAAGCAGTATTCCCAATATATGCTGTTCGTGAGTGTGACAGCACCTTTTGGTCTAACAGAGATTTTTCTGATTGTTTCTCATTGGTGTAATAAGTTGGAAATTCCCGTGGAAATCTAAATCAGTGGTAGATAAAGATGTAGGCAGCTCTGACTTTGTTTAGAACTGGTCTACTTTAAAGTAATATGGCTCTCAGGATTCACCTAACCCATATCACCTAGTTTAAGAGAATAGGTCTTTAGGACTGAAAATACAGTCAATAGTGCAATCTATTTATTCCCCTGGAAAAGCTTCGTAGGAGCCATGAAGAGTTTCTTCACTCACCCTGAGCAGACAAAACCAAGATTTCATCACTCCTCACCTAGATTCCTATGATTAGACTAGATTCCTAATCTACTCATTGTTTGTCCTGTTTCCTGCTGCACCTGAGCCATCAGTCTATTAGATGGATGAACATGAATAACTGGAACATTCTGGGAAATAAATTTACCAATTGTCGCTTTATTATTACCAAGAACTTGGGACTGTATAAGAGATGTAATTATTCTTTTGTACGCTGAGCTGAACTACACTGCCAAGCTTAGAGACATTTTTCCATAAATCATATTTTTTAAAATGTACATAAATATATTTTTATTTTAATTCAAATCCCCTCTATGGCCTTTCATCGTATTCAGATTATAATCCAAACTACTTTTCATGATTTATAAAACCCTTCATTATCCAGCCTTTGACCTCACACCCTACCACTTTCTACCTCATTAACCCTGCCGCCCGAGCCAAGTTGGCGCCCCTGTGGTTCACGAGCACACCAGGCTAATGATGCTTTTGCCTTCACTGCTTCCTCTGATGGAGCCTTCCTCTTCAGTAGCCTTATGTGCCTTATCACCTCACTGCCCTTAGGTCCCTGCTTAAATGGCACTTTTTCGAGAAGGATTTCCCAACCGCCCTATCTAAAATGGCAGGTAGTGATCTCTGTTAAAAGGAAACGAGTGAAACTGGGTCATGAGGTAAAGATTTTCTCAGTCTGTGAGGAGATACTGCCTGGCTGGGAAGTAAGGTGATACTGAAGCTGAGAACTGAAGGACATAGAGGAGCTAGCTTTGGGAAGATACTTTACAGGTGCTGCTCAAAGAAAGGATAGACTGCAAAGCAGGCCGCTGCCTTGGGCTTTGACACCTGTGAGCTTTTCTCCCATATTATTCTATCTAACATCTTCCTCTTTTAGGCTTGCCGTGTCCTACCTATCTTTCCAAATCTACCTTAAATGTCACCTCTTATCTGAAGCCTTCCATAGCCCCTTTTCTGAAAGGTCTGTGCTTTCCTCTTCTCTCTGCACTTCTGTGTCTAATATTTGGTCATGTGTACAGTGTTTAAATGGGGTGTATGTATATGTCTAATGAAGTTATGTGGAAACTAGCATGACTTTCATTTTTATTGATTAACTGTGGGTTTATTTTCATGTACAATCTGAAACAAATGATTTTCTTTCAGAGTACTATACAGCATCTTCTTCATAGATAATTAAAAATAAAATAAATGATTAAATAAATTTAGGAAGGTTCAAGAATGTTCTGATTTATCTCCAAACAGTAACATCTATGCTTGTGTGTGTGTGTGTGTGTGTGTGTGTGTGTGTGTGGATAAAGAGATTCCATGCAGTCTGAAAATACAGACTACTAAATGTAATATCATCAGATAAGGGGAGGGTATAGCTCAGAGCTGGGGTGCATGCCCAGCATGCATGAGGTCCTGGGTTCAATCCCCAGTACCTCCATTAAATAAATAAGTAAACAACCTAATTACCTCCTTCCCTCCCCCTAAAAACCAACAACAAAATAGTAATTATATATATATATATCATCAGAGGTTAAAGTAGGAACTGTAAAATCAAATATCTTTATCTGCAGATCCTGTGAGTACCTCACTTATAATTTACTTTGAAAAACTGCATGAATGTGTGTGTGTGTGCAGGCATACTCTCTGGCTTTGCTGGTGTCCTGAACTTAGTCTGACTGTTGGGTAATCTGACATGACAGATGTTGATAGACATACAGAAGAAACAAAGATGCAGGGCAAAGCAATCAGAGGGAAATTACTGTGGGATAATAAGTAAAGCAGTCAAACAGTATTTTTAGTGTTTGATGATAGCAACCTTCCAGATGAAGAATGATTAAGATTGAAATTTCAGCATTTCAGATACATGCAAAGAACTAAAAAGCCTATTGCAAAAAGTAAAAGGAACATGAGTAGAGGATGTAGTCAAATTCAGCTCATATATTGTGAATGAAGAACAGCACAGAAAACAAAATTTACACAGCACTTGAAATGTAGGATGATAGGAAAATTCAGAACATTACCAGTATAGAGACATTTCCCTTTAGAATACAGATGTCAGTCTTCCCAGTTTCTTAAAGAGGAAGAACTTGAATTCTGTGTCAAGAAATTCTTGCAAATACCATTTCATATCATTATATATGTTCAGTCTTAAATTTACATATTGTAGATAGGGTCTTATCCAGTGTTTAGGTTCAACCTTTTAAAAAAAATTCACGTAGTGGAGCGAAAGATGATTCTTAATATTGATAAAAACCATTCCTTTTACTATCCACAAACTTTCTAGTAACTCCAACTCCAGGTCAGGACTTACATAGAAATATTGTTTATTCGTGCAGGCTTTTTATGTGAAGATTCTTAGATATTTTCTTGCTCTCTTCAATTGGGAGTACCTGGATTCCAATTGGCTTTCTAGCTATGTGACGCTGTACAAATAATTTATGTTTCCTAATTTTCATGTTCCTAATAATTAACGGATGAATATCCAAAGTATCTAAAACATTATGGTGTGTTTGAAAGGACTGAATATGATAATTGATATAAAGTGTGTGCCAGAGTGCCTGGCACATAGCAAGTTTTCAAAAGCGTCATTATCTTTATGGCTATTATCCTATGTTCTAATGCTACTTATTCATATGTAAAATGAGTTTGTATTTTTACTCATTATAAGAAAATATGAATGAATGTGTTAACTAAAGTATTAAATACCAATCTAAAATAGTTCCTGAAGGAAATCTTTCTGAGCTTTATTTATGATTGTATGGCTCAGTGCTTCACACAATGTCTTGTATTAAAATGTTTGCTCAATTGGATATAACTGAACAAAGCTGCAATTCTATTGATTATTAAAACAACTGCATATCTAAATATGTGTTTTTTTCCGCCAAAAGCCAAATTTTGCTTTCCAAAAAATGCTGTTCATATACCTGTTCAGATTTTTACTTGCTTTGAATCTAAATTCAGTTGATCCTTACAGAAACTTACAGATTTCATGAATACTAGTTTTATATTTAATGCAGATACTATTCAGTTTTTTATGCAAGGAAGAGCTTTATTCCATATTTTCAATGACATACAGCTATCTTTCATGTTTATGTGGAGACTGTAAAAGACAAACCTTGTGCTAATAATCAGTGGTCAGTAGATTTGTAGAGATTGTGTTTCAGTATTTATCAAGCTTGTGATTACTTTAAATATAATTTCAGTTTTCCTATAATTTTATAATATTGATATTGAAACTAAGCATTTGTACACTTAGTTTTGAAATGAAAGAAAAGATTTATTTATAAACAAAATGCAGACTTACCAATAAAATATTTCAGGTGAAACCATACTTTGGGGTTAATTGTGAACCATAGATAGATAGATCATCTATCTGGTAGAATGCATGAAATTATTCCCAGAAATGTTAAGATAAATGATTAATATTTTGTACATGCAATCCCTTCTAAGAAGGAATGACTGATAATTTTAAAATGTGCTTTTAAGGAAGGCTTCATGGAGGAGGCAAATTTGCACTGGACACAAGAGATGAGAGTGGCTGGGATGGGCAGGAAGAGACATCTGTGCCAGGAGAATCCCTTAAATGAGACATTGAAGTGGGAAAATAGGACTTGTATTCAGATAACAATGACAATGAATATAGCAATTTAGCCTGTATAAAGGATTGGTTTGTGAAATGTTGAGAAGGAAGGGCAGTTCAGTACCAATTAATAGAGAGCTTGGATTCCAGAATAAGCAGTGTTTCTGTTGTTCTGAAGAAAAATAATAGCTTCTGCAGTAATTTGTTTGTATGTCTTTTTTATATGGTCTTACTGTACTCCATTCTGCGTCAAAGGAAGAGCTACCCTTTCTCCTTTCTAAGGCACAGCACTCCACCTGCACATTCTCAGTCGCACCGCTGCCTGTCACCTCTGAAACATTGACATTAGTTACATCTTCGATCTCTGAATTCCTCAATTTGTTTCTTGTCATTATTTCTTTTCCTTCTTCCTAAAATGTATTACTCTGTTTCTTCAAGATAAAGTAATCTTTGTCTTCACCTAAGTCCCTATAATTTTCCTTCCTATGAGCTTTCTTATGAATAAACTAAGCATTCACTTTCTACTTTCTCACCTTTCTTTTACTTTTCCTCCCTCTGTACCCGACTTCCTCTCCCACTACTCCATGAGTATCGGCCTTACCAAGGCATCCGGTCATCAAATTCCATGACATCTTTCCAGACATCATATAGCTCAACCTCCCTTCATCACTCAACACTGTTGATGAGTATAAAGAATGATGTGGATTTTTGAAAACCCACATAGATAAGTGTTCTTAATCAAATTTGCAGCCCCTAACATCCTGAATATGGTAGTGGTATTTAAATAAAACTATTGTGAGAATACAATTAGGATATTTACAGGGTATATCACAGTGTGTGGCTTAGAATACACACTGCATAAACAGTAGTTAATATTATCTTAACAGGATTGTCACTCCCCACTGTCCCTAACTTGGATCTTTTAACGTGCTTTAATTTAGCCTCAAATTCCAGATGTAAGAGCCTCTCCTTACCCCTATGTTTAGGAGTATGAATAACTTGGGTATAGATGGAAAGATTTTCTCAAAAGGTCATTAAGTGATGTGGAATACTAGGACATGAAATGTCTCCAGCTTAATCTGATATCAAATTAAATAGAAATTTGGTTGCAAGGTCTTGAGGCAAATTTGTATTATTATTTATTACTACAACAACTACTGCTACTACTGTTAGGGTTTTGTTTTTTTTTTTTTTTTTTTTTTGGTTTGTGTTTTCTTTATCCCACAGAGAAACCACTGTAATAAGTTGTGTGAAGGCCGCTGTGCTGAGTTCTCTGAGTGAGTTGTGGGCCAGTCACTTGAAATGATGGTCCCCTAGGAGCCTTTCTTCCAGGCCATTGGCTCTGGCATTTTGCAGGCAAGAACTGTTAAATATGGGCCCCAGCAACTGTATCTCAGTTATAAGTCCCTTCTTACCTACCCCTTCTTCTTCTGCAATCCCCTACCTAGACCCTCATTCAAGAGTTTTCATTTAATTATTTTCATCCACACTTTGAAGCCTGAAAGATGAGAAAGACTAAAGTACCATAGGGTTTGTATGAAATTTCTTCTCCCTCCCTAACCTCTACTTAGTCTACTCATTTGGTATGCATTTTAACCATTTCTGTCCAGGGACACTAGTCTTAGTTTATGCAGTTATAATCCTTCCTCCTTCTCAAGGGCTTTTCTGTGTACTGGGACTCATATTTGAATGATCTGATCTCTCATCTTTCATATCTCAACTCAATTTGTTTTCTTCTTAATACTTTCTCTAATTTTCTCAGAAAAGAAAATGTTCTCATCTTCTTTGTTGTAACTTCTTTTTGGATCTTACCATAGTTGCAATTTTCTTCCTATTTCTGCAATTAGTATTCTCTGAATTTCATAAAAACAGGGACATTAGCCATTTTAGCTCATTTTAGACCCCAGATCGGAGACATAGCCTGCCACAGTATAGGAGTTCTAAATGAAAGAATGAGCACCAGCCCTTAACAACACAGGGATTCTTTATCCTACAGGGAAAAAAAAAAGTTTTTGTTTACTGGAACACAATGGATGGTCTGCTCTCCCAGAGCAGTTGAAATGATTTCATTCTGTCCTTGAATTATCTGAAGGACCAAATGCCCACTCTTGTGGTTGGATCAAGTGTCTGTTTTTTTAAAATAAAATCATTAAATAAAATTGCATTCTCCCTCTCTCTCTCTCTCTACAACTTAGTATACAATTACATAAAATAATCTCTTTCTATGAAAATGTATTTCTTTGTATTCTTTGACACTTACTCCTGGTCTGCTTCCTACCTCATTAACTGCTCTATATTAATTTTTTTACTGATCTTTTAACAAAATTATTCAGATTGTTCTTTTAAATGTTAGTGTAACCAGATTTTTTTAATCAATTAATTTAAACTAAAAATAAAGCAGTTCACCTTTTTCTCCCACCTTGCACCCCTCACCTCTGGCAACTGCAGATCATTTCTTCTCTGTATCTATGAGCTTGGTTTTTTAATTAATTAATTATTAGATTCCACATGTAAAAGAAATTGTACATTTGTCTTTCTCTGCCTGACTTATTTCATGTTGCATAATACCCTCAAGGTCCATCCATGCTGTCACAAATGGCATTCTTTTTTATGGCTGATTAATATTCCATTATATATATGCATATATTTGTAGATATAATATAATGGTATGTGTGTATATCTCTCTCTCTCTCTCTCACAATTTCTTTATCCATTCATCCACTGATGGACACTTTGGTTGTTTCCATATCTTGACTATTGTAAATAATGCTGTCAGGAACATGAGAATGTATATATCTTTTCAAGTTAGTGTTTTGTTTTCTTTGGGTAAATATGTAGAAGTGGAATTAATGGGTCATATGATAGTTCTAAGTTTAATTTTTTGAGGCATCTCCATAGTATTTTCTATAGTGGCTAAACCAATTTACATTTCCTCCAGCAATGCATGAGTGTTCCCTTTTCTCCACATCCTTGCCAAAACTTGTTATTTCTTGTCTTTTTGGTAATAGCCTTTCTAATAGAGGTGAAGTGATACCTCTTAATGATTTTGATTTACATTTGCCTGATGATTAATGATGTAGAGCATTTTTTTTCATGTAACTGTTGGCCACTTTTATGTCTTCTATGAAAAAAATGTCTATTCAGATCTTCTGCCCATTTTTCAATCTGATTGTTTCTTTGCTATTGCATTATATGAGTTCTTTACATACTTTGGATATTAGCTCCTGATCAGATATGTGATTTGCAACTATTTTCTTCCATTTGGTAGGTTGCCTTTTTGTTTTGTTGATGCTTTCCTTAGCCATGCAGAAGCTTTTTTATTGTGACATAGTCCCACTTGTTTATTTTTGCTTTTGTTACTTTGCTTTTGGTGTCAGATTCAAAAAATTATTGCCATGACCTATGTCAGAAACATACTGCCTGTGTTTTCTTCTAGTAGTTTTATGATTTTAAGTCTTATGTTCATGTCTGTAATCCACTTTGAGTTAATTTTTATGTCTTGTATGGTAGTAGTCCAGTTCTATTCTTTGGCTGTTTAATTTTCTCAACACCATTTATTGAAGAGGCTGAAGAGATTTATGAGATTTTTCTCCTCAATCTTCTTATTTTTCAATTACATGTAATAATTGCATCTATTCCTGTTTACATTAATCAATATTAACCTTCAAACAAAATAAATTATTGTTAGAGAAAACACATATGTGCACACACATTTGATTCAGTTTTCAGATAGAAAATATTGACAAATTTTATCTTTTAGAGGAAAAGAAGGAGTATCTATGTGTCTTGATGACATTTAGGAAGATAAAATTAATTTTTCAGTGTGCTATGTCTTCTCCGTAGTAGTTTTGATCTTTTTGGTATCACTGGAAGGATGTAAAATGGGCAAAGTCTGGCTGAACAGATTGGAAATTCCAGGACTGGGGGAAGGAGCAGGCAATATAGTGACACAAGCCCAGTTTCATGAATATATTTTGATAAACATTTAAAAAGGTTTAGTGCTTGCAATTTTTTAACACAATAATCCATCTCTCATGACAAGCCATATTGTTATAGGTAAATATGTTAGATAGGAAAAACTATAGCTGTGACCATTATACTCCACTCTGAAGTAATTGCACACTTAGGCTTCTGGTAACCATGTGTATTTCCTATAGGCTTTAGCAGTTTGGGATCAATAACACCCACCTTTGAACTCCAGAAAATGTCCCCAGATCTATCTGTCTTCTCCTTACATACTGGCAGTAAGATAACAGGCAGGTTCCTATGTACTCTCCCCATGTCTACAATCACTAGATTATACAATGATAAATATTACATCAACACTACGTTCCATTCCTGGAACATTACGAAAGAAAATGTTCTAGGAAAACAGAAATGATAAGTAGATAAATAGATGGTAAGTAGATAAATCCATGAAAGGTAGGAAAATGATGGATCTCCCAGTCTCCTTTCCAGTACTTCTCTATAAAGCAGGCAAAATGATGTTTTCAAAATTCAAATTTACCATGTCAAATGTCCAGTATTTAAAACAAACAAAATTTTTTTTAAAACAGGACTTTTCAATAGTTTCCTGTTTCTTGTTGGATACCATATGCTGTCTTTAACATGGTAGATGCACTACTGCATGTTCTAACTTCTGCCTCTTTCTGCAGCTTTATTTCCTATTGCTCTCAACTTTGTAAATGGTATACCATCCCAGATGGCCCTGCAAACACAGATTCTTTGCATGTGCTATCCTTGTGTTTGTTTTGTTCCTCACCCCAGTCACCCAATTAACACATAGTTTTTTTTTTTTATATTTAAGCATAGGAATGATTTCTCAGGGTAAGCTTATTAGGTCATACCCTCTGTTTTACACTTTTATTTCACCATAGTTTATAGCCTACTATGAATGCTGTTTATGAATATATTATTATTTGAGTAATTATTTATTGAATACAAGTTTTTAGCATTGGAAATTGTAACTACCAGAAAACAGAAGAGTCTGTGTTTGCACACTGTTGAATCCTCAGCACAAATCACTTTTAATTGGTCAATAAATGTTTGTTCAATAAATAAATGGCCTTTAACTGTACTTAATTTGAAAACACAGAAGAAAGAAATATTGGCCCAAGAAAGTTTGTTTTAAAGGTCTTTATGTTTTAGGCTAGAAGATAAAAAGATTATTGTTTATTTTTTAATTAGCTCAAATAATCTTTGTATGTTTCTTTGAAAATATGATCCTGAATCTTGTGATGTTATTCTTTTTTTTTTTTTTTTTTTGGTATTCAATAGAGATATACTAAGAAAAATAGTATCAATCCGAGTTCTCAAAGAATTCCTGGAAAACTGAGTTTTTATACATATAGTTATTTTATTCCTGGAAATTTCCAGGTCAGCTCTACAAGTTAACTATACGACAAAATGCTGAAAGCAATAGACTTTGGTTTTATAGGTAATGGATAAAATTGAAGTGACAGTTTCAAGAAATGCAGTTATCTTATGCCATAACATGTTCAGAAGTCCATGAATGTATTGGAATCTTTTCCTGTCTCATCTTGCTACAGAATATTCCTCAATTAAATGAACTCAGGCTCTTGTTTTTCGGGAGTCCTATTAGGACTATCATAAAAGGGGCTACTTTCAGTCAAAATGTCAATAGCTGACAACTGCATTTGGTTAACTCTGTGACACTACTTCCCAGCAACGTCACATCATAGGGACTAGTTCTTGAAATGACATTAAAATCAATGTATTTAATAAAATTTAATAAGAACTAGAGATATAACATGATAATATTGAAATACAAATAGCATCTATAATGAATGGATATTTTGACATAAATATACTGTTCTAAGCAGGCATAATTTATCATTTAATTACCTATGTGTTCTCAGTTTTTAAAATCAAACATGTTTAACCTCTTCCCATGCATCATTTTGTATATGAAAATAAGAGAAATAATTTATCCTTTTGACGTTACGTGTTGCAAAATATCTTTAAGTTAATCAAATGTAGTTAATCAAATTTAAATTTGTGACTACTTGCTAGATCCGAAATCATGGAGAATCAAAGAGAATGTATAATAACAATTCATAGTGATCTTACTACTAAATTCATAGTCATAGAAAGTATTGCAAAATCTTTCATGCTTGAATAAAAGACAACATATACTTAAAATAGCTAAAATTAATGAATTAAGAGAATTCAGTGAGGATAAAAGCCCTTTGTCCCAACCAAAGAAGTATCTTATTAGAATATTAAACAACACTTTTTCTTTGTTTTCTTTAAAGGCATTAGGAATCTGAAGAGATCTATTAAAGATGTTTGGAAATTAAGAATGAAAATAAGTGATTAGGCTCGCGTGCCCATCACAAATCGGTATCTAAATGAACATATGTTCACACAGTTTTAAAAATTCATCTAAATCTAGGAGATAAAGTGTGATTCTCATTGTTCTAGAAAATACCATTAAGACCAAAGTCTTGTAATGATTGGTTTTCATTTCTTATTCAAATAAGTGCATCTGGAGATGCACTCCTAGTACTTACTCATTTGAGTAAAGAAAAGGTAGCAGCACTCAATTATGAGATAGAAAAGTGGATTTCTTTACATTAAAAAATTTTTTTTTCTTCTGAGGGGTGCAGGTAACTAGGTTTATTTATTTATTTATTTATTTATTTATTTATTTATTTATTTATTTATTTACTGATGGAAGTACTGGGAATTGAACCCAAGACCTCATGCATGCTAAACATGCACTCTGCCACTGAGCTACACCCTCCTGCTAGATTCCTTTACATTTGACAAAGATATATATATATACACAAAGACATATATATATGTCTCATATACGTATTATATCAAGAAAAATTTTCAACAAGGATGTTATATGGATTATATATCAAGAAAAAAGTATATATATATATCAGAAAGGATAAATGTATATCAATAAAAATTTGGATAGGTGAATTTATATATGTAAATTTAGATATATGTAGAAAAACGATATATATGGATATATAGAGAAAAATATAGATATATACAGAAAATTTAGATTCAAATAATACATATCAAGAATATATATATACCAACAAGCATATGAATATATATCAAGAAAAATTTTCAACAAATATATTAGATGCCCAAGTGGAAAGAATTATTGAAAAAACCTAAATACCAAATTTATTACAACTGGGCAAATTAGGCCTTTATTTTTTTCTAGTCAAAATTAATAGACGGAAAATATAAATTTAGGGGTTGGTGCCCTGCTTCATAAAAGGATCCTGAAACAAAAGATTGTTTTTAGAATTCATATTTACATAGCTTCATTAAATTTGGAAAGCAGAAATGGTTTTTACGCTCCATCTCTACACACACACACTCACACTCACCACATTCACATATAAGTGCATTGTCATTAAGAAGTGTCTAACATCTTATGATTCAGTTTTTTTTCTGACTAGATTAGGATTTGTAGAAAAGTGCTAACAGTATTGCTTTGTACTTAGTAAGTATAATAAAATGTATTGAATAATCAAAATATTAAATACTTTCAACAAATATTATAATAAATGAGTGAAATTTAATGAATGCTTACTAAAGTTGGGTGTTACATAGAACACTTTGTATGTTTATTTAGTTATAACTCCTTTTATCTATACAGTGTCTATAATAGGCATTGTTAGCTCCATGATAGAGGTGAAGGAATTCAGCCTCAGATAGGTCGTGTAAATTCCCTGAAGTCACAGGACTCCTAAGTGGTAGAACAGTTATTAAGATGCAAGTCCAATTTCAAAGTGAGAATGTTTCTTCTCCAACAAATACCACAGAGTGGAGCAACTATGTTTATTCACTATAAGTAAGTTTAAGACAAATACGTGCACTTTTATTAAACTCATTTTCTTGCTGATTTGCCTATTTATCTTTCAATTTATCTAACATATTTATTGAGCCTGTTCTTCAGAAATTTTAGAGTATACGGGGGAAGACATAAAAATGAGCAATCACAGTGCAATATAATAAATGCTGTAATGCTGCAATAAAACATTGTGGAAGTTTGTAAACAGTGTTTCAGCGCTAAGAGTAGGAGGCATGTGTCTCATTCTGTGACAAAAATGCATCACAAAAGATCACATGACTTTCATTTTTGAAATGAGGGGCATCTAGAAATGATTCTGGTTATAACAGTGAGAGGTCCAATATTGAAACCGCTCAGAATTTAATCTAAGGATTTTTGAATATTATCCTAAAATATATAGGGGCCAGGAGGGTATTGGCTTTGAAGAATTGTAGACAGGGTGTATCCAGAGTCAGCTTTTTACTTTTCAGATAAATCCCCAATATCGTGTAAAGAATGTCTTGGAGGAGGGAGATGAAGTATGCCTTTTTGCCATCATGCACATGAAAATTAAGTCAAAGTAATTATAAAAGAGAGAAGAGACTGGAAAAGAGCAATACTTTTGTGGTCGTATCAGAAGAAATCTGCTTAGGAGGGAAGCAGAGAGTAAGGGTAAAGATAGAGCCTTAACATTTCATTTCAGCTCAATCCTTATACATGCGGCAGTATATCTAGTTAATTAGGTTGCTAATTTGATAAGCATGGCTGACTGCAATTTATTTAGAAAAAAATTAATAATGGTTTTGCTTATTAAGGATGGTTTAAATGTATGCAGAGAAAAAGTAGCCCTTGAGAAAGATAGGAGTTCATATCAATCGGGGTTCCTGGTGGCAAAACACCTGTAAATAAAACAGCAACAAAAAAAACCCTTTCATATAAAAAATAATTAGGTAGGTAGCAGGTGGTTCCTAGAATTTGTAGTTGTAGTGGACAACTGGACTCAGAAGCTGGGCGGGGCCAGTGGTGAATGTTTTCCAGACATCCTTTGACTCAGTATTGCCAACCCTGCCCTTCCTGCATCTGTGCCCTGCAATAATTCAAGTGTAAAGTAAACTGGATTTTGAAAACTCCAGACTGGAAAAAAAAAGGTAAAAATGTCACATTAGTATTGACACGTTGTGCCATGCTGAAATGATAATATTTTGGATCTGTTGGTTTAAATAATATATCTTTAAAAAATTAACCTTATCTGTTTCTTTTTATTGTTTTTAATGTGACTGCTAGAAATTTTGAAATTAGATATGCATCTTGCATTTGTAGTTTGTGTTATATTTCTATTGGATAGCACCCTTCTAGAAAGCAAGCTGGGGTGTGTGTGTGTGTGTGTTTAGGGAAAAACATCAGGAATCAGGGAAAAACTGACAATAACATTGACCTATATATAGCATTGGATTACTGTCTTTTCTTTCTCCAAACCAACATCGGTTTTACCATCATCCAAATCCCTAATTTTCCACTCTAGGGAAATGAGAAGGGGATAAAATAGCACAGATGCTGGAGAGAACCCAGGAAAGTTATAGGAAAGAAGAAATGAAAGGAGGGAACTTATGTTCGGAAATGTTAAGAAGGAATGCTAACCAACATTCGGCATAGGAAAAATTCAGTGCTTGCTATGTCGACAAAAAAATTAATCAATCTAAGAAAGAAATGGAAAATTTTTTTCAAGCCAAATTGAGGATCATAACCTGGGAATAAGCTCTCAGAAAGCTCTGAGAACTGTTCTTTCCAGGAGAAGTCAAAGTATAGTTATATAAGTTTCTAAGACAGAGGGCTATACATTAAATGAGGTAGATAGTTTGCACAATCCAGATCTGTAAGAACAAAGTGATGGGTCATCGTGGCCGCTTACCAGATCAAGAAGGAATGTTATTTTTTAGGAGTTGTCCTATTGGTACTTGGAGGATGTTGCTCTTTATGGTTGAGCAGGGGTTTCGGCCGGGGGTGGGGTGGGAGGGTTTGGTTCATGCATAGTACAGATACCCAGTGCACAGGAGAGGGGAGGGAGGGGCCAAAGGGCAGAGAAGAGTTTTTATGTTTATATTTTTCTTGTCTTGCCATAAAATATGAATTTTATTTCACAGCTGTTTGTGTAATTTCTATATTTTCCTGACATTTCTTCATCAAATTAGACCTAAAAACCAAACAAATTGCCTACAAAAACAATGCTAATAATGTGAGAAAAAGATAAAGCCGGGAGTCATTTAAGTTCACGCAGTGCAGTAAAAAGAACATGGGTTTAGTTTTACTGTCACATTGCACTCACACGGATGTGTGAAAAGAAATTGAGGACACTGCATGTGAAAAAGAGAAAATTCTAATCCTGCTACTTCTCATCAGCCTTGTAAAACACAAACTAATGCACTTAGTAAGAGAAAATCTTTTAACTGTTGTGTGCAAGAAAATCTGATTTTTTTTTTCAAAAGCAGTCAGAACATGAGTTAAGTGTTGATTTACTGTTTCACACAATAGAATCCAGTCCTTCTTGTTATGCCCATTAAACTAAGAATTGCTGAAGAAAGCAAACATCTGACAAGGGACAAAGTCTATTTGAGCTTATAGTTTTGCCTTCGGCCAGAAAGGGAAGGGAAATCCTTTCTAAACTTTCTAACCATATGTGGTAGTTGTCTTGCTAAAAGGGAAAAATCTTCCTCAAGCAGTTCCCTGTAAAGAAATGTCATTATCTCCAGTAGCCCCTTTGATTATTCTGCTTACCAGTCCATCAGTCAGTTTTCTAGGAGCCGAGATGACTGTTAATGCCAGTAGTAATTATAAAGAAAATTGATCCTGTAAAAGCAACAGTTTGATAGTCATTCCGACAAATGGCCTCTTCAGCAAATAACACCAGAACCTTTCCACACTTACAAGCTACAACAGACATAAAGCAAAATGATTGCCTTGACCAGGTAGGTGATTGAATTCTCATAAGCATAAAATACAGGACTGGTATTTTAAAGAGATATGATGAAAATCATTTAGTAGACATAGTTACTGTTCAGTATTGAAAGATTAATAGAAAAGGAAAGATCTCTGCTCTCCAAAATATTTTCATTGTAAATTTCAAAGAGGATGAATACTAGATTTAATTGTTTACTTTTAGTGCCATGGCTTCCTGGTTTGTATTTGTAATCACACATTAATGAAGGAAAAGCTAATTTTAGGCTTCTAAGTAATACCACTGAAGTAGCAGGGCTGTAGATAACACACAAAAGTGTAATTCCCTATGATGTTAAGTATTTGCTGAATTAAGGCATTATCAGACACTGCTAGCTGAATGTATGTGTTACCCCAAAAGGGTAAGGTAAAAGACCCCACTTCTTGTTATACCTGAAAGATAAGATTTCAGATGGGGAAATGGAGCATTGTGTATGAAAGATTTTAAAGGGTTTAATTAGCAAAGGGAAAGTACATGTCCAAGAATGGGAGGTGGGCTGATCCGAGGGAGATAAAGCAGTGTTGGTCTTTGTTTGCCCCTTTCTCTTATACCCTCACTTTGAGGCGGCCTTTTGATTGATTGATGACTCTTGTCCCTGGAACGCTTAGTCATGTTTGGCCCCTTTGAGCATGTCCTTACCCGTGGTGTACACAGAAAAAGCTAACCCACAATGCTAATTATATCACAGTGAGCATTGGGTCATGTCCAGTTAGGTCCTTCTCACTACCGCACAGTCGCAGCTTCGGGTCCTAACTGGTTCCTTGCTGGCACTCATTTAGAGGAAGTAAAGCCCCTTTATGCTGGCGGTGGGCATAATGCCATGTTCTGGACCATCCTCCCTCACTTACACCTATCTGCCCGGTGCCCTCACTTAACTAACTACCTAACGTGTGGAGCAAGCTTTATTCCCTAACACGTCTGGTGTTACACGAGTCTTTTTTTCTTCTTCTTCATCTTTTAATTTTTACTGTTTAATTTTTCCAGTTTTATTGAGATATAATTGACATATAATATTGAAATAATTTAAGGGATTACTCTGAGACAGTGAATATGGTAGCTGTGAATGTTCACAGTCCCCAAACATTAAACTCTGAAATCTCATCATTTATCTTAATAGTCTGAGACAGTTGTCCTAGAATATTAAGGGTTTTAACAGAGTCAATGGCGAATGTTCATTTTTCTGAATTTTATAGTATTTTTTTGAAATTTGTGTTCGTATGACTAGTTCATCCAAGCCCAATGCCTGTGAATTTAGCTATATTCCCATAGGCTACTAACATTAAGCCATTGTTTACACGTGGCCACTTGTAAAAGCAAGCACTCGGCCAGAGAAAAATAATGGGACTTAGCGCAGACAAATAACAGTGATTAATTGATGCTGAATTTCTGCAGATGCCTATCACGTGCCTTGCAGTTGGCTAAATTCTTTGATATAACTCATCTCATCTTTAAAGGAAAGGGTGAGCGCTCGCATTTCACATGTTTACAGACCATCGAACTGAGGTTCCAACTGAAAGCATCTACCTGAATTTGTATAGATGCTCTTTTTATTTCTCAACTGTGCA
The DNA here is from genome assembly GCF_048773025.1 of Camelus bactrianus. Taxonomy (NCBI): domain Eukaryota; kingdom Metazoa; phylum Chordata; class Mammalia; order Artiodactyla; family Camelidae; genus Camelus; species Camelus bactrianus. The sequence continues at coordinate 42,268,108 of NC_133540.1, forward strand.
CCTTGTTATAGGCACTCAATAAGCAATTGATGAGAGGGAAATAGCTAAATGAATAACTGAATAACTAAGTAAATGAAAGAATGGGTGTAGAAGTTTAGTAGGGTGTACATTATTCAATTTGTACATATTCCTGGCAATTAAAAAAAATACATGTCTAAAACTGCTGTTACTATCATTTGTATCAAATAATGTGTACTATCAGTTTAATATATTATATCATAACATTCATTTCAGTACTTTTAACTAAATCAACTGTAATAATACTTTTAGAAAATAACTTTATTCCAATGATGTTAGAAAACAGAATATTAGCCTTCTCAAATAAATTGAATATACTGGTTTAAACATCTTCTGTGTATGCTGAGAAATAACAAAGCGTAAATAGGAAAATAAGTTTTTTTCCCCTAAATTGATGCCTTACTTATCATGGATCATGATAAACAATTGTTTTTTGAACATCACAAGGTTCCTTTTTAACATAAATATTAACCATTATAAATATACCCTGAATATTTTAGGTTCCATTAAAATTTTACTAATTATCTATTATGTATGAGTTTTAAAGTATATTTTATTGGAAATATTTGCATTTGAAGTTATAATTACAGCAACAAAGTTAGAGTATGTAAGATATGTACCTACTGACACATGTATAAATACTCTGGCATAAATAAGAAAATGCCACTTTTTAAAAAATATACTCTAAAATCTTCCCTTATATTTGAGGATAAATTTAATGTATTAGATCCTGATGAACATGCTTGTTTTTTAATCTTTCTGGTAAATTTTGTCAATTTTAATCATGAACCAACCTTCTAATGTTGAGGGTAGTTTGCACATTGATTTTTAATGACTTATTAAGGAAAAAAAAAACACTTGAAAATTGAAATACAGTACACATAACTGACCTTGTGGAATGGGAATTGTAAATTGATTTAATCCTATTATATCATCTCAAGTGTTACTTCAATCATTTGAGTTTGGAGAATATAATTTTACTTATGGTATGTCTAGATTTATGCAAAATGAACTATCTTTTTATTAACAAAACACCCAGTGCTTCTCAGGACAATTAGTACAAAACTGAGTGATTGAATTAACAAATGTTATAATCTAATATTATGGACTATATTTCCTTACTTAAAGAGTATTAAGGAACTGTTGATCTTTATTGTGTGGTTAAGTCTTATGAGCACTTCCTGGTATAATTATGTGCGTGAGTCAGGATATCAGTGAACATATTTGGTGGAGGTTAATAATTTCTACTAACGAATTCATCAATTAAAGTATTATTTATGGTAATATTGTCACTTTTTGTTAAAGGACATTTTATCATTGTTATTAATGAACAAATTATAATACATTTCAAATATTAACAGCAGAATTTGAATTTAATAATTTAAAAAATTGATTCAGTTACCTTATAATTTATGGCCTTAGGGTTAAAACAATACCCAAAAGAATAAACAGAATTTGTTCTTTCCTCACTTCAGTATTTACCACTGTCGGTTTTATGCTACAGTGTTTATAGACCTAAGATTTCTAACTTTTATTAAATCTCCCAATCAGTTCATTGTTGAGGAAAACCTTTTTTATTTTTTCCAATTTTCTTTGTATTTCCAAATTACTAGTTTTAATTGCTGAAGAAAGAGATTTGTTGCAATGAGATCAACCATTCTTTGGGTCAGGTTTTATAACCTTATAATGTCATCTCAAACAGAGATATTCCTCACTTCCTGAAGCACATCAATAGCATACTTAAAACATATATCTGCCTTTTTATTCATCTGCCCATATTTGAAATCTACACTGTCAATAACAAAAATATAATTAAAATAAGTAAATTTTGAGACAATTGGTGATTTTGTTATATTTGACTTTAAAAGTCGTATGAAGTAATAGCGGATAAAACAATATAGGATTAAAAAAAAGGACACATTTCCTGAAGTCCTGAGAAAACAGATGTACAAACAGCATCACTCTGTGAGTATAAATACTCAAGAGGGACAGGCAGTAGGTTTCTCCACCCCCTGTTGCTCTTGTGAGAACAAATATCTAAACACAGAGGTTTGTCAAGTTAGTAACCCATGCAAAGCCCTTCTGGGGAAAATAGGACAGCATAGCAATAATGGAGGAAGTAATAGTACCTGGGAAACAACTACAATCTCTGTTTAAAAGGATAAATCCATTCAACTAAAGAATAGTGTATACTTGATCAATGACCTCTTTATGTGTACATAGGGATGGGCATAATGCTGTTTTGGAGAGTGGTTGCCAAATTAACGTGTGATATTTAGTAGACAATTTGTGTTGCTCATTATTTAGTGTGTAGGTCGTGGCTCTGCTGGACTTAGTTTAAAGATTAGCTGGGCTTGACTCAAGGCTTCACATTTGATTCCTGTTTATGCTCTGTCTGCTCATCTTGAGGCAGTGGCTGTCTGGAGCATACTCTCAAAATGAAGGTCAAAAAGGCAAGAGTGAAAAGCCAAGCACTATGAGCACACTTCACATCTCTGTGGTGGTCACCTCTGTCTGCTAATAATCCACTGGCTAAAGTGAGTCACAGGGCCACATCCAAACCCAGTGGGGCACCTGGGTTCACTCCTCCTGCAGAGAGGCAGCCATAGCAAAGGTGAGGACAAAAGACAATTGTAAGCTAGCAGTACAGCTCTGCCCTGTTGATCATGTTGACTCGTTTCCTTTCTATTTAAAAACACATTTACTTCTCCAAATCATCAGAAAATCTTATCCCATTGTGGCAATATTCACTTACGGAGCTGTTGTAAGGATAAGTAAGAATAAACAGAGCCAGCACACATCCTCAAACATAGCAGTTATGTTCTGTGGCTATTAACACCAGTCATAATAATGATAAATATAATATTTAATTTTATTTTAATGTTAATAAAATTAAACACCTTTCTATATTTTTATCTGAAACATGATCACCATACTATATTAGACAATATTTTATTTAAATCTTTCAGTATTTCGATAATATGCTTATTTGTTCACTACAAGCGCAGTAACTCCTGACTGAGGGGAAAAAAGAAAATTGAATCAAATGAGTTAGACAGATGTCTTCAGACTTAACTTGCAAATGGAATTGATTCCCAGGGAATGCAAAATCCCTGGAAGCACAGTAAGTGAAATTTTACCGTGACAATGAATCTTACCCATGCAATCTACTCCAAAGAGACAACACACACACACACACACACACACACACACACACACACACACACACAAATTTCCCTAGCAAATATAGATTTACACATATGTAAGTTCAAAGTTAATCTACTTTATGAATTTACAAGCATGCGAGAATTATTGTGAATGAATAAGCAATACATGAAGCACAATTTACAACAAACAATTGGTAATATTGCCAAGTTTAAACTATTTCGTTTTCACATCCTATGCAGTAATTGAAAATGCTGTTTGGTCTTTTGGTTGTGCCACAACCAGCTAGCTTTCAAGTGATGAAAATTATGTCCATTTTTCCCCTTTTGCTTTGCTCTTCTTCCCAGCTGCCAGATGGATGTGTGCATTGGCCTCCACCACATCATCAGCATCTCTGCTTAAATTCTAGTGAGCTGTGAGTGCTCCATTACCCATTGCCTTCTGCCCCATTTGATCCAGGCGCATTTGCCACTTTGATGCCTTCACAGTACAAACAAGGTGCACTTATCAAAGCTTCCCTGTTCCATCCTGGGAGAACCTCTCATCATTGCCGAGGTTTCAAATCTGGTGCACAACATTACGACTTCATTTTGTTCCCTTTGATCCTATCAGCCTGACCCTTTGATCCATGTGCTGCACTAACTGGACTCATCAAAGCTTTCACACTCTTGTTTTTGACAGACAGTGACAAAGATTCCAGCAAGATGAGGGACTTTTACTTTTCTTGTTTCTGTTGAATTTTCAGTATCAGTTGTTTTCTGTTTAATTTTGGACCTAGAGTATGTTCATTAGTTTTATTGGTGTTATATTTTTAAATGTATATTTATTTTTAGCTAAGGCTTGCCAAAGGCAATTAAATATACCCAGATCAGAGTTGTATATCTCATAATGGTTTAATGCACCATGGGTGTTTAATCAATGAGTCTAAAATGCCACTAGCTTAACAGAAACAATTAGTGGTATGTAAAGCAACTGTGCTGTATGAGCTAGAATATTGTAAAGCTCCACCTTTGGAAAATATGCTTCATCTAATGACCTGCATCAGAAAATAGTTTTTGTCTTCCTGTGATATAATTAGAAAGACTTTAGCATGTATTTTAAATATACTGACTGTCCAAGTAAGAAGGGAAAATGTGTTTAGGATTACATTAGAAGATTGGCTTGCTCCAGTTTTCTTGCTTACGCTTCTTTCTTTCAGGCTTGGAAAACTTAATGTGCATATTTTCTTGCATAACTTTTTCATGAGCTGTATCAAATTATATTCATTCAGTGACCTATTTGACTTGTTAAACAGTGGAAATAAAAGCTCGAGGAGACGTATAAGATCACCAGAGATTCTAATTTTCTTAAATCCCCTAACTTCTAAATCCTAGTAACAGAAATTCCCTAGTTCTGAAGGAATTATGAAGGGAAATTTTTATTCCAATGGGTATATTTCTAGGGCTTCTAGATGGACAGTAAATGATAAAAGTTGGTCCCTTGGAGAGGTGCTATCTATAAGAGAAAGAGAGGATATCAGTGAATCTGCCACTGATAAGATTGCTATATACCATTATTTTCTGTATATGTGTAAAAAATAAAGAATTATGTTACTTTTTTTCCTGTCTCAGACGCTAAGAAAGTAATAAACAAAATGATTAGAAGGTAAACTATTACCAAGAAGCATCGCCATGTGTATATACAGTAATGATCTCTTGGGATTTTTAGACACTAAGCAGAAGAAATCACTCAACTAGTAGGAACTTACGTTTCCATTCTCCATTAGAAGTAGTAGAAATGTCTGCAACAAAGATTGTAATTTACTAAGTGAAATACACTGAGCAAAATATACTAGCCTAGTTATAACTATGTGCCTCCTGGTGGTTACGCACAGAACTGCACAGGTGGGAGTCACCCGCTGATCGTCTGGGAACTTCATGCTTTGTAATAGACAACAGACAAGGTCTACCAGTGACAAGTCACTCATAATTTACCAATATGATTTCACCTAACCAAAATATATTAATGAAGAGATGATTTGTCCCTGTCTTTAGTAACTTATATCCTTAGACTAGGGAGTACGTGTTTTAATGAGGTAGAGAATGTTCGGAATATTTAGGATAATCATGAAGCAATGACTTAAGCAAGACCTATAGGTGCACCGAGGACATGTTGTCACACTTATCTGATGGGAAGAGGAAGAAAAGCTAGAACAAAAAGTGTCTAATTGTCTCTGTAGTCTGAGAAAGACAGTGTCTAAGTTTCTTGACAAAGGCAGCCCTGAAAATGACATGGTATGTATGTTTTGACCTTTTGGAGTTTTGACCATCAAGGATAACTTAAAGTCTAAGTTCCTCAGAGGTGGTTTTTCTGCCTCACATTATCTTTTAGCATTTTTCCCCTCCTACAACTCTGGTAGGAATGGTAGTTAAATGATTACAACTCTTTTCACAGTTACTTGATCCAAGTCAGTGATTGGTTTGTTGGGCACATTCTCAGGCAGGGTCAGATATCTGTTCAGATCCCCCTAACAGATTCAGGATTTTGAATCACAATGGATGGCAAGAGGGCCTCTACTTTTCTTTGATGAGGAGATGTAAGAGCTATGCAACTCTGGGCAGGGTGTGTGTGTGTGTGTTTGTGTGTGTGTGTGTGGTTGGAGGATTGGAGGGATCTATGTAGAGAACTTGCTGGAGAACCAAGCCTACATATTACAAATCAGAGCTAAAAGATGGCAAAGCATGAGAGCAGTAGATGGTTAACGAGTCACATCAACTAAGCTGGACCCTACTATATCTAAAACCAGCCTAAACCTATAGGTTTTAACTATATAAGCCCATACACTAACTGTTTTGCCTTTAAGATCATTGATTTGAGTTTAATTCATCTGTAATTGAAAGCTTTGTTTACAAAGTTCTAAATTTATTAGATACTTGTTTAAGTTCTCAACTTAATGTATTAGTTTTATGCAATACTTTCATATGATATAATATTCTTAAGAGAGGAAGATTGCTAGGATTTTTGTCAACATTATAGGACAAATAAGGGACAAATAACAAACAGCCAAAGTAGAAGTGTTAGAATTGGAGCCATAGTAAAATTGAGTTCATATACCTATTTAATAATGTCTTTAAAATAAAGGTCATTTTTTTCTTCCATATGTCTAGAGAATCAGAGATTAAAGATAAAATTCACTTCTGTATATAATAGGCTGAAAGATGCTAGTTATGAAGTTATAAAGATAAATTACCTTTAACTTTGCCATCTGCTTCTTAGAAAACCATACTTTAATCATCTCAAGGTGTTATTTTCTTCTTATTTTTTATAACAATTAACATAAGCTACTTTGATTCAAAAGAAGCATGTTCATTTTTAAAATTTGGAAATTTTCAAAAGAATGTAAATAAGATAATGGAAAGCATACAAATCCCACCACCTAGAAACTGTGCTCTAAAATAAATGACTCATCTTCTTTCTTTGAACACATGAATACATTTCTGCTCTTTGAACAGAGTACAGTTATTTTCTGTATATAAAGTGTTGCCTGTCAGTAATAGGTAATAATGTAATATGTGGAAGACATCACAACAAGTAATTGAATAATATTTAAACACACAATTTTCCAGTATGACATTTGAAAATAATGTATCTTTGCTATTGTAATTTCCATCTTTTAATTAGTGAATTTAACAATTCTCTATATGTTGCTGGTCTTCTCCTTTTCTTTTTTACAGCTTATTCATATTGATTGTTCAGTCAGTGGACTTCTTAATTTCCTAAGTGAATATTTTAAACAGGAGATATTAAACTAACTATACTCACTGATATAACTCATACTTAGTTCTACTAGTGAAACGTACTTAAAATTTTTTTATACACATTTTCTTTTTTCATTCCTTTCACTTAAAGATTATCATATGCTTTGCTCTTATATTTTCCAGTGTTTTGAAAACTATATAAAGTATTTAAAATTTTGTTAGTGATTCAAAATTCAAAAATTATTTCTTTAACTGTACTTTGTAATTTTTAAACATCATCATTTAATGGATGCTATTATTATATAAGTATATTAGGAATACTTTATTATTGGTAATATCACTTTTCACTCCTGTTTACTGGATCTCTATCTTTATCACTGTAATTTGGATTTTTTGATTCACAGTAATTCAATCAATGATGATTATTAACATTTTCATTCAGATTTCTAACCAAATGAATAGTATTTTTCTAGGTTTAGTTTTCATTTTAATTACTTAATGTAATTAATTTATTTAATTGAAATATGATTTGCTTCTCACCTTATTTTATTTTTATTTCTTATAATTAAAAATATTTGATGAGATATGTCTGTGTTTCATTATCTTTCTCAGTTTTTCCCCCTTAGGTTATTGTGAATTTTTCCATTTGCATCCAGAATCTCCTTTTCCATTCAGATATATTCTCTTTCATCATATCCAATGCTGGAACACAGTCTAACTCATATTAGCCAGAATGGCACTTACAACATGTCTGGCCTTTGATAGGTGCTTGATATATACATTTATCAAATAAATTTTTTTTTAAAAAGAGTGAGTGAATGAATGGGAGGGATATTTACAAGTAAAGAACCAGAAGTGAGGGTACAAAAAGAGATAAGATCATATTTGCAGTGAATCTTTAAATCAAATTTGTCACAACTTGTCATTGTGGCATTGGTCACATGATTTATTCATTCAAGAATCATGGAAAAAGACAGTTTAGAAAAGAAATCTTTACCATATATTAATTCTGAAATGACTGTTAGAAACTAGTGCTAAAGATGGACTCATGTGTATAAACCTGCTCTCAAGATTCAGATATGAAAAGTGGTGTTGACTGTCACAGAGGACAGGAATTGTCAATCTGATCTCTGTCATTTTGAAAACAAAAATAAATTAACAAATCAGAACAACAAAGTCTGGATCAAATTTGCTTCCTCAAGGCACGGGATTTATAAAAATTATAATTGCTGCCTTTTTTACTGGCATGCTTTCTTGGCACCCGGTGTTTCACTAAATGTTTTCCATGTATTAACTCACGTTCTATTGCATCTTAATTATCATAATCTTTTCCTGTATCATGTCTGCAGTCTTCTCTCTTACGTCACCTTTTCTCATTCTGTTATTTTCCTTTTTCTTACCGTTTGATAAATGCAGTGTCTTCTTGACTTTTGAAACTCCCAGTTTTCTGAAAATTTTATGGCTAATATAATAGATACATTTCACAGTTATGTTCTCCCTTCTTCTCCTGAACATTCAAATTGAGGTCTCCCCACTCTTTAAATTATTTCAAAATACTTATTTTAGGGTTTGGAATAGCATAGGATCAGGACTGACAGCAGGCTTAGGATGCTGTCTCTTATTTTGCACCTGTGTGAGTTTTTGACAACTTACATAACTTTTCTGTGTTTTCACTTTCTCATTTATTAATCAGTACCTTCTTCGAGGATACACGATGACAGTTCTACGGCTCATTACTTTCATACCAGATATTTTGAACTGTCTTGTTTCTGAATGCATACTGAAAACTAACAGATTGCTAACAGGAAGCCTACTCTGCTGCCTCAACGTTGATCCTTATGAGATATTCAGGAAAATACCAAGTCCAGAGCCAAGACTTTATTTTATGATGTTAGACATGACTGTTTCACATGTTGAAGGATTTACAGCTTTTTAAAATTCTGATACATTTGCCTCATTGTTGTAGATATTTCCTATCAAACTATAGTATTAGATTATCCCTGTAACATTAGGTTCATGATGATAAATATATCCATCATTTCCTTATATTTTTACAGATAATTAAAAGGAGGAGGTAATTAACCTTTTATTTATTTAATGGAGGTACTGGGGATTGAACTCAGGACCTTGTGCATGCTAAGCATATACTCTACCACTTAGCTATACCCTCCCCATCATTTCCTCATATTTTTATGTAAATAAATAGCTAAGAATTTTTGATAGACTCAATATCAAACTCTAGACATTTTTTACATATATTTAAGAACATTATAGACTTCTTTTAGCAGTTTGTCAGTAAAATAATTGATTCCTCTTATGTGCATTTCAGTGTATGATCTTTTAGCACATACCTGCCAATCCTATCCCCATGATGGTTTTGTGCATTTTCAGGTGCCATTTATAATTCATACATTTTGTAATTGTTTTGAGGAACATTGAAACATTAGAACTTCTTTGTTTGTACTCTTGATTATCAGTGGGCTGTTCTGTTGTTATTTTTGCCATGTGAATGAAGACTAGTAAGAACAAAATGACGTGTTTATGGAATTAAAATGATAAATCCCTTTTAACACGATGCTCCAAACAATTGAATACACTCAGTCAGATTAAGACTTTGGTAATTAGCTGTAGTGTGTAGAGATCTGAGTAAGGCACTTACAAGTAATAAATTGTTAGTTTCTCAAAAAAGATGCAAACACTTCTCATCTTAATCTTGATGTGGACTTATATTTGTCTTTTTTTTTAGGGTTTGTTTTTAATACCTGTAAAAGCATTAGAGTAGAATTGAATACTCTTCAAATACATTTGAAAAAAAAACAGTAGGTGATCACCTATTACTCTACTATGTATCTCTCAGAAGCATATTGGCATAGCCACTTTTCATAATTTACCTATTATGTTGCATAGAACTTAAACAGAAATTTGAATAAATGCCATCCGTATGAAGAACTATTTTAAAGAAAACAGTAGATGCATATATTTGAAGGCCTGTCTAAATGTTTATAACAACCTCAAAATATGTTTTTTTCCAGCTGAAAAAATGAGAGAAATAATTTTAGACATTGCTATGCATGTACATTTTGGAATAAAGTGATTTAAATGAACTCATTTAAAATTCCTTGTGTGTGTGTTTTTACAGACTCTTTTATTAATAATTTGGGCAAAACTTATTTTAGTCAGATAATTTGGTTTTAAAATTTTACTAAATAATTGCAATTATTGTTTCCATAATTCCTGAGTTAGCATTTTCATTGCACTAACATAGCTCCTAGAACTTAGCTTTACACACACACACACACACACACACACACACACACACACACACACACACACACACACAGAGTTTAGTTGGTAGCAGAGAATTTTGCCATGGCTTTCAGAGGGGTAATTTGAAAACCCAAAGAAATTGCACCTTTCTTCTCACTCTGATTCTGTAATTCTTGCACTTATGATATTAACATGATGTGAATACCTGTATTTTCCTTTTCAACAAAGCATTAATCTAGATCTCCCTGGATTCTGTAAAGAATAGAGAATGATCTTCTTTGAAGTAATGAGTTCACAAAGGAAAAAAAAAAAAACTTCAAAAGTAGTTTAACAGATACTATGTGACATATCTCATAAGGTGAAGAATACCTTCAATAAAATCTCAGTTTGGGTTTTTTTTTCTTTTTTTCCAGAGATGGTAAAGATGTTACTCATTTCCAAAGCAACAGTTAGGAAGATGTTTTTTGCCAGAAATTACTTTTTTGGATCCGGACAACAGATTTTGAATAAAAGTGAGATAAATACTTTCAAGACTTCATAAATTTAAAAACTCATTTAAAAGTTTGTAAAAAATTTTATTGTGAAATATACCTACTGAAATATACACATATAGTTTAAAGAATAATACTAAAATATATACCCTTCCATACCTTATTAGACTAACAGGTAAAAATATTATCAGTATTTTAGGAGCTCTAAGTGTGCCCCTCAATGCAAACTTTTTTCTTAACCCCTAAAATTTGTGTTATTCTCTTGTTTTTACTAATAATTCTTACCTATTTGTGTCCATAGGTATACACTACCTAGTTTTTCCTGTTTTTGAAATTTATATAAATTAACTTTACTGAAGGAATTCATCTGTGAGTTCAGTCTTTCAGTCAATTACATGATTAGGATATTCATCCAAATGGATGTGTCTCATAGAATTCCTTCTGATTAGAATAGACATTGTGTGCCTATAATGATTTTAGCTGTACTTGTCTTAAAAATCATACAGGTTGTTTCCTGTACTTTGGTATGAAGAAGAATGCTCTGATGAATATTCTTGTGTTTGTTTCTTAATGCTGCATAATAGAATTGCTGTCTTGGTTTGTCAACTTTAGTAGTATATAATTTATTTTCTAAATTAGTTTTGCTAGTTTATACTTATCACCATTTGAAGTTCTCATTATTTCACATCATTTATAACCCAAGATATTTCCTGACTTTAAATTTTTGTAAATCTGATTGGTGTGAAATGTTGTACTATTGTGAGTTTAACTTACATTTCCCTGAAAAATAGTGATGTAAGTGGTATTGTACCTGTTATGTGCCATTTGTATGTTTTCCTTTGCAAAGTGTCTATTTATATATTTTTGCCAATTTTCCTTCCAGTTTTCTTCCTTTTATTAGTGCACTGAATCTGTATATGATCCATACTAACTTTTTTTGCTAATTATGTGTTTTGCCTCTCTGATCTGTAACTTCAAGCATTTTCACTAACTTTTTGGTAACTTTTTATAAACAAATATTTTAAATTCAATGTAGTTGAACAAAACAATCTATTTTTTGCAATTAGAAAATAATTACACTGTTATTTTTTCTTTCCAATCCTTTACTAATTATATTTCTTTTAATTTCTTTTACTTTGCTAGATAAACCCTAAAGTAAAATATTGACTAACTAATTGACATATGTTTTGTTTCTGATCTTAAAATACTTTGAAATACTTAAATATTTTTCAAAATTCAATATAATTCTTGCTGTAATATTTTTGTAAATGCCTCTGTTAATTTAATAATGTTTATTAGCAGTTACTCATGTTGTCTACAGCAGCTGTTGAATTCTATTTGACATTTCTGAATATGTCTTGGTGATCATTTTTTTCTCTTTGAATTGTTTTTATGGTAAATTATGTTCAATTCTCTAATGTAAAACACATTACTATGATTATGCTGTGGTGTCTTTTCTACACAATCTCTCTTATCATTCACAATTACATTTAGGAGTGTTTGTATCTATGTTCTATTACATTTAGCACATTTGAGATTTCCTGCAATTTTCTTTCTTGTACTTCTCTTTTATGTTTGTGTTATTTTTACCTGTTACTATGTAAGGAATTACCTCCAAGTCTAGTGAATTAAAACAAACAGTATTATCTTACAGTTTCTGATATTAAGGAAACTGGGTGCAGTTTAGTTGGGTGTCTCTTGCACGAGTTTTCCTCTAAGGCTTGGGGGATAGTCCTCTGACAAGTTCATTCATGTGGTGGTTGGCAGGATTCAACTTCTCAGTGTCTGTGGGATGGGGGGCCTCCATTTTTCATTGACTGTTGGTTAACTCCTTCAATTCCTGGCCAGATTAGCCTTTCCATATAGCACATCTCACAACATGGCAGCTGGCTTTCCCACGGAGCCAGCAAGCAAGAGAGCAAGAGGGGTAGAGCAAGATGGAAACCTCTGTGTAACCTAATCTCAGAAATGACATCCCATCCCTTCTGCTGTGTTGTATTTTTTAAATGGTAGGTACTAGGTCCAGTCCACACTCCAGGGAAGGAAATTACACAAAGCCATGTATACTAAGGGGATAACTAGAAGCCATCTTAGAACTGTATACTGCAGTGACTTTAGTTTATTATATGTACATGTATATGTGTGTGTGTGTGTGTGTGTGTGGACAAAGGCTGTCACCTGCCATATCAGTAAACAGGGATGTTGTAGGCATGAAGCCATCAGCCACTGCAGCATCCTTCCCTAGCTCCTCCTCCACTTCCTGATCGTGCACCCTGAGGGGATTCAAAAGGAGAAAACTGGATGCTGGCCTTAGATGCTTAAGGTGCATATCAAAGGAATGATTTCAGTGAGCCCAGACTCTTGCACCTTCCCAGAAATAGAAAAGTGCTAAATTCATTAACTTGAGATGTCTGGATTTTCTTTAATTAACAGTAATCTTTTTATGTTTCAAGTATCTTTTTTTTTTTTTCAAAAATTCCTATATGTTTCCTGGCTTTTCCGTTCCCTCAGAGCAATCTTAAGTTTCCCCAGCTTCAGTCTTTAGCAAGTCTGCCTAGTGAAACATAATTCTCAGCTTTTAGGTTGTGTATTGTCTTCAGTCAACATATATATACATAATACAAATATATCTCCCTCAGCTTATTTACTTACATCCTCGTTTTAATCCATAATGAATATGCTTATCTATTCTTTTCTAAATTTCCTTACCAAGTGTTTATCTAATTTATTGCATTTTTAAGGAAAAAAAAGGAACTTTTGTGTAACTGTACTGAATGTTTGTATTCAATTTTCTTTATCTTCCTTAGTTACTTCCTTCCTTGTTACTTTTTCTCTGCTTGTGTTTATAACTACTTTTCATAAGTAGTTTTTTTACATCTATATATTTATTCTTAAATAGTGCTTTCGCTGTATCCCATACATTTTATTGTATAATTTTTTTTTCACTTTAAGTCAGCTCTCTGAATTGTAGAACAGCTGTTGGGATTTCTCCTTTAATTCATATTTTCGGAATTATACTTTTAGATTCCTGAATAAAGATACTGTTTTCTAATTATTATTTATTTCTAGCTTGATTGCCTTGGAGTCAGAGTTTGTGGTTTGAAGGAATCCAAACATACATTACTGGATGCTGCATTTTGGACCAGCACAGTGGCAACCGTTTGTCTGTTGCTAACTTTGGACAAATAAGTATTCTCCATTTATTGGACTTGTTATTTTACATATGTTTATTTGATCTAGCTTGGAATAATATTCAACTCTATAATTTTGTTGGTTATTGTATGCTGGAACTATAAATTATAGAAACAGGAATATTAATATTTTTAATAGCATCTTACCTATAGACGTCAATTATTGCTCTTGAGAGTTGAAGCTGTAGGGGAGCAAAATTTGCCACCACAAAATGTATCTCTTTGGCATGAGGATTAATTTAGGCTGATTATTTTTAAGAAATGGAAAACTTAGGAAGTCTTTTTACTTCCCCCGTAACTGCCTAAAGTGTTTAGATGAAGAGCCTCTTCTTGGAATAGAGCCATCACCACTGATATCTGCTAAGAATGTGGGCTAAGTGTGGAGGGGAGCTCTTGTCAGGGCCCAGAGGTCAGAGTCCACTCTGTGTCCCGCTGTCGCTGCATGGCCCAGCAAACAGTGGTTTACCAAGCATTTGCTTTCCCATCTCCATGTCAGCTGCCTTCCTTCCCTTTGAAACCCAAACCATTACCCTCAACATCCTCTTTTGTCTTTAGCTGAAGGTGGTATTTAACGTGAGGACTTTAGTCATTTTGGCAAGTTTTAGATTTTTCTTTGTATTTGTTTGTTTTCCTGTTATTATCAGTGTGTTCAGTTTAGTAAGCAAAACATTCCTTTTCCTTTTAAATTTGTTCTTTGTTCCCATCAAGACTTTTCATTTGGAAAGGTTATATAAAGGCTAAAGGGACAGAAAAAATTTACAAAAAATATTTTTGCATCTCTTAATGAAAAAGACATTTACACACTATGTTTAAGAATTGGTTTGCATACAGTCCTGAACTTTTAATAGATTTTAAAATGCTTATACATACTCTCCCTTCCCTTGTTGTTTAATCTTGATCTCATGGTTTTGAGTCTTAGAAAATGATTGAAGGGAAGGCAGAGTCCCCACAGGATCCCCCATGAGACTGAGGTGTCAGTAATTGTAAAAGAAGGCTGTAAATTTGAACATGGGGGGCTGATAGCCTGACTGGGCATGTGGCACAGATGAGAAGTCTCCTTTTGGAGAACTGCTGCATTGAGACATGAGATGGCTTACCTAACATGTGTGGTCCAGGCTGGGGTTATCTTGTCCTCTCTCATCAGTACTAAAGTTTGTCCTTTAATTGACCATTAAAACAAGCTATAATCCTTGTGGCCTGGGAGTGATGTAGATCATGGAGGGTCTGTGGAATGTCCAATGACTGAGCCCACTGATCTGTAGCTTGGGCTACAAATAGGGCTTGTTTTGAGATGCAGTGTAGTGAGAACCTTTGACAGGAAACAAATGTGGTCTTGTAGGGCGTGGATGGTGTGGCCAGAGTCAGTGGAATGCTTCGGGATAGCAAAGTGAAACCTATAGAAACTGTCACTTGCAGTCAGGATCCAGTGAAACCCTTTGGATGGGATGAGACCCTCAATGTAATCTACTGCAAGAATCTCCTGGTCTGCTGTCTCATAGCATCTATCCCTGGGAAGTGCATTTAGCCTGGCCAGGGTCTCTGGCAGCCAGGGTAGCTTTTCTGTGCTGTTTCTGAGGACAGTGGCTGTCCATGTGTGCAGGCCCAGTCTAGGATGATACCTGAATTTCCATAAGCTGTCTTTTCCTGTGTCCAGCTGTTTGCTCATCTGTTTGTTCTAGGGCGGAGAACACTTCAGTCCCTGCATTTACTTGACAAGCAGGGTCAGCTCACTGGTTCAGTTTTTCCTTGTCAGTGTGGGAGCCTCTCTGGTAAGCATCCATATAAGTAACAAAAATCTTACAAGGAACAGAACTGACTTTTACTCAAATATTTTCAGACGGAACCTCTTTTATATGTCAGTCTGCTGCTTGCCAGTGTCCCCAGTGAAAAACCAGCCCATTGACTATAGCATGTGAGTCGGGTAGGGTCACGATCTTCCACATGCCCCTTTGCAATGGTTCTACCTGTAGCAGTTACATTAGGGCTGGGGCAGAGGGAGAGCAGGCAAGACACTGCATCAATCCCAGCAATTTATTCCACAATAGGGCCCTTGACAATTATTTGTAGTGACCAGAAGGACCCACCCATAGTCAGTCTTGGTAAAGGTCCCAATGGTGGTGGCCTCAGACCTCAAGTCAGAGAGCATTATCTGTTTTTTTCCATCTTGGTCCAGGCAAAACAGTTACCTGCGGCTGGTATCTAAGAAGCCCAAGAAGTGCAATTTTCCTTTATTTCTCCACTGACCGCTAACCTTGGCAAGGGCCTCTGCTTCCCTCTGACAAGGGAACACAGCCCATGTCAGTTTTAGGTCCATTTGGACAGGAGGAGGGAAAAGGAACAGCGCTCTGAGTCACACAGCTGTGTCTTAGCTGGGACTCCCCTTGGGCAGTGCAGGGCAGGCTGGTTAGAGCAGAGACAGGCTTCTAGAGCTTCCAAGCTCTGAGGTCTCTTCAGGGTGCTAAGCGGAGTGAACCAGAATGCTCTATGCTCTTTTTTTTTTTCCCTCCTGATGTTGCAACATCTTGCTGTACTGCTGGGTATTTATCAGATTCAGTGGCAGCTACTACTTAGAGCTACTCAGCTTGTAAGCACCCCCTGGACTTTCTGCCCCTATTGGTAGAGGGCTCTAAGCAGTAGTAAGTGAACTGCTTTCCTTGTTTTTGTTGAGATGTTTGCTCTCTAATTGGATCTACCCTGACAAGCTCAACTGGAGAGTCACAGACGAATGAGAAAGGCCAGTGGTCTCCCTCAGGACTGAAAAGCTTTTAAAAACAATCCCCTAGCATCCCCTAAGAACGCCCCTTGGCTTCTGCTAGCCCTTCCCACAACCCACTGACATGGCTGGTGAAGTGTCCCAGAAGCTCTGCCAGTCCTTCCCAAGACTTATCCACTAAGTGCCCCCTGGAGCTCTCAGACTTCTGCAGATGATTTGCCAGCACCCCTGTCTAATGCTCCGTGGACTCCCCTAATGACTCCCAAAGGTGATATCTCAAAGGGATATTCAGGCTTTTGCTCTTTCCAAATAGCATTGTGTTTAATCAACTACCCTGCTCACAGCATTGATTTGTCAGAAATCCAACTGAATTGTAGAGAGTGAGCTGAGCTGCCAAATGTTGGAGTAGTCATTTAAGGCAAGAAGCAAAAATGGAAGGAGACTTGTAGTAAGAAGCTTAGAAGTCACCACTCTATTCTAAGTAAAAATCTTAACAAGCTGAAAAAGCAACAACTTTTCTTAGATCCATAAGTGATACGAGGTGACAGGGCAAAGGGCTACTTACTAAATTAGAGACACCAGCAGGTGAGTTCAGAGAACCATGGTTTACCTGAGCAGAAATCCAAGAACTAAAACCTCTCAGGGAATCGGTGCCAAAGTAAGAATACCTGATCTGTAACTGATGAGTTTCTAGGAGCACAATGTGAACAAGTTCGAGAATTAAAAATTTCAGAGTGGCCCAGTCATAGTGGATCCCCATACTTTTGTGAATTTCACATTCAGGAGACTTCCCAGGTTCCCATTATGAAGACTGGAGAAAAATCCCCTCCTGATTCCAGCAGAGGAAAGGGAAAAAGTAGCCATTTTGAAATAACAACTTTTTTTTCATAACAAGGCCTGCCCTCAAGAATCTGTTTTACCAGAATGTTACTAACCTGGGAGAAGGGAAGGACCCAACTCCAGCCCCATCCAGTCTTTCATGATTAAAAGAAGGGACTATCTGAATTCAGCCACATTAGCCATCCTGCTCCACTAAGGGGAGGGGGAGGTAGAACAGAAAAGCATGTGTGAACTTCGCAGTCCAGAGGCACAAGCTCATTAAAAGACTGACACCTAATCACAGGACTATAGAATGCCCCCATTCCCACCACAGGTTAACACCATATTACCAAAGACCTATTCAGAGCAGTTTTTACTCAGTAGATCAAGTTCAGCTATAAATAAAAAATTGCAAGACATACTACAAGGCAAAAAACAAAGTGTGACGAGAAAGAGCAAGGATGGGAGCCAGACTCAGATGTGGCAGAAATTTTGACAATAGCAAACCAGGACCTTAAAATGTTCATTAAGTGAACTACGATTCATATGCTAAGGGCTCTCATGGGTAAAGTAGACATTGTGCAAGAACAAATGGATAAGAGAAACAAGAAATTCTGCCCAAAATCACACAAGAAGAAATACACAATCTGAATAGACCTGTATCTCTTACAAAAAAATTGAATCAATCATTTACTGACCTTTCAAAATAGAAAGCACCAAATCTAGAAAGATTCAGTGGTAAAATCTACCAAGCAGAGGGAATACTTCCTATTTCATTGTATTACCCTAATACCGAAAGCAAATAAAGACATTAGAAGAAAACTGCATTTCAATATCTTTCATGAACATACATGCAAAACTTCTCAGCAAAATACCAGCTAAAGGAACTCAAGAACGTATAATAGAATTATGTATCATGACCAAATGGGATTTATACAGGTATGCAAGGCTGGTTCAACATTCAAAGATCAGTTAATGTCCATCCATCACATCAAGAAGCTAAAAAAGAAAACCTCACGTTCCTATCAACAGATGCAGAAAAGTGTGGCTAAATGACTTCCTTTGGCCAAGCCAACAGTATATGGATGGAAGTGACTATGTGTTGGTTTGAAGACAAAGACTTAGGGAGCTTTGCATGTCTCTAAACACCCTTTCTCACCATTTTTTGGGGCTTCTCCTGTCTGCCATGAGAAGAACATTCTTGTGTTAGCTGAACTGACAGGTCAATGTAACAAACCTCATATTTGATGGAGGACAATAAAATTGTGTACAAAATTTTGCAAATCAGTTCACATAACTTAATTTCTCTTGATCCTGACCACAACTGCCTCCATTTTACCAGATTGTCCCAAGTGTATTAATAACTCATTTTAGTGTAGTTTTATATATGTAAAGGATAGCTGTACCATTGATAAGTTACTAGCAGCAATGTGTGACACATAGTAGGTACATAAAAAATTATAGTTATAGAAATGAATCAGTTGTCTAATTTACTTACTTTGGTCCCTTTATGATTTTTATTTGTACATTTTCTTACTGTGATACTGACAAAATTGAAGACCAGTATTGGACTGTGGTAAATGCAACAATTTAATCGCACTGATTGTCCATACGGTTTCTGGTGAAGATTATTCTCAGTGTCATGCTTCATCAAGCTGTAACATCAATTATTGTAAAAATCCTTTTTACATACATATGAAAATACAATATCATGACTCTAAAAAGTTTCTGAAACATCTTCATAAGAGATAGAACTTTTTATAACCTCTTTCTCCCCTTCACTGCGAGTCACAGCACAGCATTAAAACTGGTGATTTTGCTATGTCCTGACTTCCTGTGTTAACCAGTCACTTTGTTTTCACATCCAAAATGATTCTTGAAAGAATTTTTTTTCTCTTTTTTAATTTAGTTTTTGCTTCTGACTATGGCAACTAAGGATCTATACAGGAAGGGTAGGGTCTGGATATTAAAGAATTTCAGAAAAGAAGACTTAGGAGTTTTGTTATGGGAAATAAAGGAAAAATGAAAACAGAAAAAAAGGCTACACTAGAACTTTGTTCTAAATGTGAGACAAGTGGAGGTGTTCAAAATCAGGGAATGTGGTAGAAACGGAGTTAGGGGATCAAGTTACAGTAAACTCAGGTTGAAGGTATGTAGACGAGTGCCGAATAACCTTAGACTATGGAATAATTATGGCAATGCTTCACAACTTAACTTTTAAAAATTTATTTGCCAGTGAAGAGCCCATTGTTTGCATATTCCCACCGGTCAGAAAGGTTTTATCCACTGATACTTTCTGAAATTTGTATTATTTGGAATTCTATTATAGTATTGAACGTATTTTGACACTGTGTATTGCCTTTCTCCCTAGAGAGTCTGGTATTTTAGCACCCCACTTTCTAACCCCAGGTGAGAATTGCTAATTCTAGGAGCTGGTCTCTGACTACATACAGAAGAGGGGGTGCTGGGGGGAAGGGCTTTGGGGGAGATAGTTTTGAACCAAAAATCAAGGGTAAAATTTCAGTTTACTTTAAGACTACATTTTCTTGTCATTTTTAGCAGCCTTAAACTGTATATTCAGTGTAATTTGTATAGCTGAAATTAGTCAAAATTTCTTCTAAATTTTAGCAATAAATTTACTGTCAGATGTAGTCTTAGTATTGAAAGAAGTTGTTTTTTTCCTTTTCATGTGTCTTAAAAAGAAAGTAGAAATTATTTCAGTGAATATTAGAAATCACTTGTTTCTATACATTATTTTAAAATATACCTTAAAATAGAATTTATACTTTAAAAGGAGACATAAAAGATGTCGTATAACAATCTTGTTCTTTTAATGCCATGTTCATTACTAAAAAAGGTGATGAAGAATTACTTATAAGTGTGAGTGATTTTTATTTTAAGGTAATGTTCAACTTATAAATAATCATTTGTAAATTCATAAATGTTTTCAGTCATCTATATATATATATTTAGGATCAAAATACATTTTAGAATGATTTTAATTTATTTATAATATTTAATAAGTAATGTATTTATATGCACAATTAGAATCTTGCATCAAAATCTATTTTAGAGGTAACTATACCTCTTTTCCTCACATTTTGTATTTGTATATTTAAGCACTGTTTTAGACTTACTTCCTGCCCCCCCCTCACCCCAGGTCTATATTGAAACTTTTACCCCAGTGTCTTATAATGTGACTGTATTTACAGATAGTCTTTAAAGAAGTAATTAAGCTAAATGAAGCCTTTTGGTGGGACTTAATCCAGTCTCACTGGAGGGGACACCTGAGATGTAGTACACAGAGAGGGGACCATGTGATGACACAGAAAGCCTGTGGCTGCCTCCAAGCCAAGGAGAGAGGCCTCAGGAGAAACCAAACGTGAAAGCACCTTGATCATGGACTTCTATCCTCCAGAACTGTGGGAAAATAAATTTCGGTTGTTTAAGCCACACAGTCTGTGGCATTTTGTTATGGCAGCTCTAGCAAACTAATACAAGTATTATTTAGTAAATAAATCATCAGAAATCTATAAAAAAAATTCATTTTCCTTTTCCTGCTCAAAATTGCTGACTTTAGAGCACAGCAAAATGGGGGCAAATTGCAATATTCTTATGATTATTAATTGCAAGAAATAAAAATAAGACAAAATTTTATCCATGAATGAGTATGTTACAGTACAGTTATACAAAGAATATATTTGTCATACATGATTCAAAGAAGGTTATTTTGTGTAACTGTTCAGATAACATATTAGATTTTCCTTAAATAAAATTAAAGGATGTCCTCTTTTCACGGTGATATTTACCACCTTCCTCTTATTGCTATGATCATTGTGAAACATGAAATAAAAATGAGCATATTATTGATAAAGTTAACTGACAGAGTCCAAAAAAAAAAAAAAACACTAGGAGAAATATCTCATTGATATTTCTGGTTGCAATCACCTTATTTTATCATGATATTAATTCATGTATTCATTTGTTTTTAATTAAACACTTTTCACAGACAGCAGGAAAAATACCAAGGAAATACCAAGAGTAAGACATGGTTACTTATTTCAAAGGAGCTCATGGTCACCTTGAATATGAAGGACATGTGAAGGAACAATGACAAACAAGGTTTATAGTTGCTAGTTATATTCAGGATAAATATGCTAAGGACTGAGCGGTCAATTCTGGAAGAATCAGGCAGTAGACTATGATAGTTTGACTTGAAAATTAGCTAGGACATCTAAAAATTCACTTCTTCTGTGTTTGGAACAAGACAACTTGAATCAAGAATGAATACTTAAATATAGCCCCAGAAATGGAACTAGCTATTAGTTGAATACCGACAATGGTTTGAACAGTGCAATTCAGATCTGGAAACCCTTTCTACAGACAAATCTGTTTCAGCAGATGTTTTGGAGAGGGTGGGATTTGTTTCTTTTCCTTTTTTTTATTGAAGTATAGTCGGTTTTAAATGTGTCAATTTCTCATGTACAGCATAATGTTTCAATCATACATATACATATATATTCATTTTCATATTCTTTTTCATTATAGGTTACTGTAAGATATTGAATATAGTTCCCTGTGCTATACAGTATAAACTTGTTATTTAATGGTGGAAAACATGTACAGTTACCATAGAAAAAAATCCTTGTGAAATAAAAGGCAAAATAATAATATCATGTAACTTGATGTAAAATCTTGCTTGGTCTTCCAAAACGATGAGTTTATGAACTCCTAGTAATGATTTTTGTATACGGATATAGAATAGAAAGTTGGAACTAGTGTAAGACCAATGTAATTTTTAAAAATACATTTTGACTTTTCCCTCTAGTGATAAATACAGAATATTTTAACAAATATTTCCTTAAATATCTGATTTAAAGTGTTATAGATGCAAATATCTCTGTGGTGATTAAATAATATAGCAAATATCTCTGTGGTAATTAAATAATATATATATATATGAAATAAAAATGTAGTCAGTTAATAGGAATTTTGTCGTTAGATATTACTTGTCCTGAATGTGATTATTTCCTCTTATAGAAGAGAGACAATAATTAAATAGTACCTATTTCACTTTTGATAATTTATTTTTTTAACTTTCATTTCTCACGCAATGTTAGACCAGTAAAATTTCCATAGGGTTAGCCATGAGTTTTTAGTTCCATTAATATAATAAAGAATAAAATGCTATTAAAGTTCTCATTCCTCTTTCAGTTCCTCTTCTCAAGCGTGGCAAAAGTAAAATCTAATCCCCAGTTTCAATTCTCTGTACCACAAACAATTTACAATGATTACAATAAGCAGCAAAACCAAAAGACTGGTACAAAACATAATTCTCAGGTTCATAGGCTACTAGGCCTGTTAAATTTTTACCTTGAAGAAATGAAATTTTATCTACACAGTTTTCTTTCACTACCCACACTCAAAAGAATATACACAGCAACACACACATACACATGGACAAACTTACTGCATTCAACCCCCAACTCCAGCACCACACACAAACATAGAGAGGCACACGCTAGTGGAGTCACATGCCAGTCACATGCAGTAGAGGCTACAACTTGGATAATTTCATAACAGCTATCAGTGAGGTTTCAAATTCATATCAGGACACACAAATACTTATATTTCAACAGGAAGGTAACAATTCCAAGGCTGATTCATCTAAAAGGGAACAATCGACCTCAGTATGACTCAGTCTGGGTGACAAAGAATACTGTAATATGAATTCAAGTTCAATAATGTCTCATCCTTGAATATAGGCATGTAAATAGATAACTATAATGCAGTAAATGCTATCACAGAACAGTGTACAAAATACCATGGAAACAGAAGATAAAAATTAATTTTGATTTAAACTTTCAGAGAAACTTAAAAAAAAAACAGTATTAATTTGATTAATACCATGAAGATTGGTTTCATTTAATAGAGAACTAAAACAAGGAATGGTAGTAAGAATGTAAAAATCAAAGCCACAGAAGTGGGCAAGTTATTGGACTACGTAAAATGTTAACAGTGAGTAGAGTAGTAACCTGGAAGTAAACACATTAGCTTGATATTAGCGTGGAGATAAGAAAGCTAAGAAATGAGATTGGAAAGGTAACCTACAGTCTGATTTTAAAAGGTCATTTGACAAGTTAAGGAGTGTATCTGAACCTTATCCTGTAAAGTAGGAAATGAGAAAACATGGAAGGCTGTCTTTCCATATATATAGTAGAAGATATAAAACACACATAATTATAAAGCAAAACATACAACATCAGAATCAGATTTGAAACTCCCTGTGTTGCCAAGCTAAATCATCTATCTTTCTCTCCCCTGGAAAAGATAATCTACTCTATTGGTATTAAAAAACAAAACAAAACAGAAAACCCAAAACCCAGAAAGCTTGCTACTGATCTGTGCAACCCTTAGTGATGTATTTTAGTTTAGGCTGTTTCTGATCTTTTGTGACTTGGTATATTTCCCCCCCTCAAAATTCTGTCTGTTGTGAGATTCAGCATTCCTTCGTGTGTGTGCAGCTTTGGTTCATGTTTAGGGTCTGCTGTAGGATAATTCATCATACTCAACCACGGTTATTCACGTACACATCTTCTGGAGGTCTCATGTGAAGACTTTTCTCCAGCTGACGTACCTCAGTGTAGAATTGCTGGTTACATGTTTCTGCATCTGTAACTTACATAAACAATGCCAAAATCTTTTCAATGTGATTCTACTAATAATACACCTGCCATTAGAGTATGAAAGCTATCATTGCTCCTTAACTTCACCAACATTAGGTAGAGTGTTTTTTGGGTTTTTTTTTTTTTTTTTTGACTTTTTTTAGTCTGCTTGTTGTATGATGGGCCTGTTTTAAATTTCCTTTCTGCTTGTTAACAGTGAGGTTAGTCATCACTTTATAAATCTATTTCCCATTTGGATTACAGACTACTTATTCAAGTAGTTTACCTAGTTTTCCAGCAGGTTATATATTCTTCATTTAACTAATACTTTGTTGACCATATGTTTGACCTATATCTTCTCTGACTTTGGATTTTAGTTCTATTTTGAAGTTTTCTGGTGGACCATAGTCTTCATTTTATAGTATTCAAAACTGTTAATCTCTTCCATTATGAAAGTGTTTTATGTCTAGTTTAAAAATTATATCCTATTCTTGTTTTATAAAAATATCTACTTTTTTTTCAAGGCTTTGTGGGTTTTACCAAAGATGAACCTACACTGACCTGTCACAATCACCTCAAGTCCATAGTTCACCTTAGGGTTCACTGTTGGTGTTGTACATTCTATGGATTTGGACAAATGTATAATGACATATATTCATCATTATAGTATCATACTGAGTATTTCCACTGCCCTCAAAGTTTTATTGTGCACAGCTAATTGGTCCTTCATTCCGGATAACCCCTGGCAAACATTGATCTTTTCAATATTTCCATACTTACGGTTTTTACAGAATGCTATTTTATTGAGTTTGTACAGTATATAGCCTTCTCAGATTGGTTTCTTTCACTTCAGAGTAGGCATTTCCCTTTTTATGGCTTAATGGCTCACTTCTTTTTTAACACTAAATAATGATCCATTGCTTCGATGTATCACAATGTATTTATAAATTCACCTACCAAAGAACATCTTGGTGGCTTCCAAGTTTTGGCAATTATGAATAAAGTTACTATAAACACATGTGCCGGTTTTTGTGTGGACATCATTTTTCACCTCCCTGGGTAAATTCCAAGGAGGGCAGTTGCTGGATTGTATGGTAAGAGTATGTTTGGTTTTGCAAGAAACTGCCAAACTCTCATCCAAACTGGCTGTACCATTTTCCATGCCCACCAATAATAAATGAGAGTTCCTGTTGTTCCACATCATTGACAGCATTTGAGGTAGTCAATGTTACACATTTTGGCCATTCTAATAGTGTAGTGGTATCTTGTTGGGTTTTTGTTTGTTTGTTTGTTTAATTTGCCTTCCCTCTTGACTTACGATGTGGAGTACCTTTTCATGTTTATTTTCCATTTACATATCATCTTTGGTGAAATGTCTGTTGAAGTCTTTGGCCCATTTTTCAATCGAGCTTTATTTTATTGTCAAGTTTTAAGAGTTTTTTGTATATTTTGGATAAAAATAGTTCTTTATCAGATATGTCTTTTGCAAATATTTTCTTCCAGTTTGTGGCTTGTCTTGTCTCTTGACTGTTTCTACCCACTTCTTTTTGATGAGGCAAAAGAGGTTAAACTGCTTGCCTTGTTTTATGCAGCATGAAATGGCAGATCGTTAGCATCCAACTCATCAAACTCCTAAGTGTGCTTCTTTTTTTCTCAAAACTAGGTGCAGGTATAATGCTATCAAACTGAAAGAAATAGTAAATGGTGAAAGCTGTTCGTGAGCAGGAAATATAAAAGTAAAGGTATAAATTGAATTATGCTCACTGATACAACTGATTTTTTGTCACTAACAAAAATTTCATGAAAGGAATTTTAAGCAACAGTTTAATTAGATGGGTTCATTCATTGATCAAAAATATTTAAAGGGTACCTACTTTAAAGTTTTAGAATAGGTACTTGAGTTACAATGGTTAAAAAATCAAATTGATCTTTGC
Organism: Camelus bactrianus; assembly: GCF_048773025.1. NCBI lineage: Eukaryota > Metazoa > Chordata > Mammalia > Artiodactyla > Camelidae > Camelus > Camelus bactrianus. Next base: position 42,294,108 of record NC_133540.1, read on the forward strand.
TTTATTGGGAACTATAAAGAAAATGTGAATAGCAGCAAAGAGGTTATTAGAAGCAGTTTTTGAACTCTAGGTGAAAGATGATGTGACTGTGTAAGATTATAGGTAATGAAGGTGATAAACATGGACATGTTAGGGGTGTGGAATGAATAAAATGTTGTATGTGCAGACTTGAAGCACAGGTTTCTAGGATGATCCCAAGTTTTCTAATTTGAGCACATGAGGATATGGATGTACAATTTAAAGAAATGAGTATTAGTAAGGGAGCAAAACTTTGGATTGAAATGTAGGCTTAAATTTCTGAAGTTATGTAGTTAATAATGGTTGTAAGAAATCTCAGTATAGAAGCAAAGTAATTAGATCTTGAATCTATGATTTTGGACTTCAAAAAAGAATTTAAAGGTGGGTATAATATGTAATGAAGTGAACTACCAGCATAATGATGACAGAAGGGTAGATATAATCAATTTGAAGAAGATGGAGTGTAGAAGGGTAGGCAAGAGAGTACTGAAATTAGCCTTATTCGACAGGTATTCACATGGCAGTTACTACAAAGGTGGTTTAAAAAGGGGACTGAGAAGGAATAGAGAAACAGATAAATGGGTAATATTGTGAAGCTAAGAAGAATAAATTTCAAGAATTAAAAATTTTACTTTTATATGATGCTCTTGGAATGATTAAGTTAACTGAGGACTAAGATTGCTTTAATGGATTAAGCAAGAAAAGACAAAATTTAGCAAGAACGGTGTTGGTGAAGCCATAGGAGCTGATTCTGGCATTTTTACTTTGCAGCCAATCTAAGAAGTTTGAAGTACTAAGGCATTATATATTTATCAGTCAGTAAATTCATTCACTCATTCACTCATTCATTCATCCATTCATTAACTTATTTCAGTAAACTTTTAAATTGAATTGATATGGAAAGTAATTCCTGGAAAATATGCCCTGATAAGAGAGGAGGAGTTGTAAATTGTAATTTCTGTTTTCTCATCATGAAAGCCTTTGATATAAATAAAAGCTTCATTGATCAGATAGAAAATTACAACATTAAATGTCAGTTTCACTAAAAAAAATACTATTGGACAGTCAGAATGAAATGAAATAAAATCACCTTCACCAGGCATGCAGAGCTCTAGCGTAATACATTTACCTCAATATTGTATCCCATATATCATGATTCAAACATACCCATAAAATGATTTCTGGGTTTAAAATGTTTTGGGGTGACAGAAGAGCAATGAAAAATTTACTTAAATCTGGGAATGTATAAAATTGCATTGCTGAAATAGATTTCTTTTCAAATCTAATTGTCAATTTTCTTTCTCTTTCAGAAGAAAGTAATAGGGATATTGATCAGGAGTCCCCAATGTATCACTCTCCTTTCTTTGCCCTAAACATCAAAGACCCGAGCCGCTGCTCAAATAAATCAAGTAAATCCTCTCTCTCTCTCTCTCTCTCTCTCTCTCTCTCTGTATATATATATATATATATATATATATATATATATATATATATATATATATAAACCCAGCCAAACCAGCCATCTACAAAAATACGCATTTTCTAGGAGTCTCTGAGGAAAGAAAATTACATTATTAAAGTTTACCGGGGACATTTACTTCAGGATTTTGCTTTAACATCCCTCTCCCTTTCCCCCGCTAGAATGGTATTATCATGGGTTCTAATTTCCATGAACTCAACTCTCGGAGGCTGGCTATGGTAGTTCTGCTCAAACTCTAGTTTGGTAGTTCCTAATAGTATCTTTAAAGTAATCAGTGGGCTTGATGGAAAGTTTAGATGAAATTTTCAACGGAGAATAAAAAGTTTGAATTCACAGATACACCTGTAAATTTGGTGTGATCTCAAAACCAATATCCAATAGCACATAAATTCTGTTAACAAGCAGAAGGATACATTATGATCAATAATATGCATAATTCAGTCTTATAATTCATAATCACATTATTTTGCACTTAATATAAAGATCACTTTATCAGTTCAGTAATCCCTCTAACTGGATCAATATGGTTTTATTTCTTTATGTATTTTCAGAGTCATGTATTTATTTTTCTATCAATTTATTTATGTAAAAGTGGTATGCACATAAAGTAAAAATTTCAAACTGGATAGGAAAGTGTAAAATTACAAATAGAATTCTCTTGATCACAAACACCTTCCCCAAAAATAAACTCCTACTTTCTAGTTATCATAAATACATTTTTTAACAGTTGAAAAATAACCTATTGTTTTGGAATACCATAAGTTATTTAACTGCTCCCTCAGTGGTGTTTTTTGAATTTTTTTCTATGTTTTATTATCACAAATAATATTGTTATAATAATACTAAAGATCATTTTCATTGAGCTTAATGTCATTTTGAAAATGTATCTATATAGGAAATAGTAGTGAGTTTGCTTGACTAAAATCTGTGTGTATGTTTGTGTGTTTTGTGTGTGCTTTTAATTTTAATATAGGTAAATTATTCTCTAGAATAGTGCTGTCCAAAAGAACACTCTTGTGGATGATGAAAATGTTTGATAAATCTGTGTTGTTTGGTAAGATAAACTCTATTCCCATGTAGCTTAATATAAGGCTGGTATAACTGAAGAACTGATTTTTAAATTTTATTTACTTTTAAGTAGTCACATGTGTCCAATGGCTGCCATATTGGTGAGCATAACTCTAAAAAGTTGAAGAGAAGAATATTTTAGTCTACAAATTTGCAGAAGCTAAGCATTATCAAATATTTTAACTATTGCCCTATTACAAAAAAAAAACCCCAACCTTTTTCCTTTGCTATTTGATTTGTTTTACTTTAGCTATCTTTGAAAATGAACCAAATTGCATGGCTTCTGTGGATAGTTTTATTTATTTTATTTCATGTGGTTAACAGTCCATATAACTTTAGCTGTTCATTCTTTTTATTATTAATTTGTAAGATATTTTCATTTTAATTAATTAGCTTTCTGTGATCTGCTTGAATAGTATCTTAAACTAAGTTTATTGTCTCACATTTGTAGCAATATTTGTTAAGCACAAATTTTTAATTTTTGTGGAGGAAATTGATTAATCTTTTGCTTTCTGCATTGATATTTATGTTCTTTTTAGAAAGAAAAAAGGTTTCTATCACAGAGACTGTGAATGACTTCAGATTTATTTTTCTAATAATTTTAAAATATTTTCACATTCAAATTTGAGCCAGCCATAATTAATTTTTCTGTAAGATTTGTTTTCCAGATCCAACAGGATCAGGATTGTTAAATCTCCTCAGGTGACTCTTACATGTAGCTGAGACTCATCCACGCACATTGTCTGCATGCACGGATGGCATCTGTGCCCCAAAGGACCCTACCCTATTTTAATTCATCTTATTTTAATCCATCTTGTAAGAAAACTGTTGGTTCCATCACCCACTTAACTCTCTACTCTTAAAAAAAAAAAAACTAACCAGTTTTTCTGCCAATAATTTGAAATACCATTTAGTATATGTTAAATTCACATGCATTGTTGTCTCGTTTTAATACATGTAAAAAAATTCAACTTATCCATTTGTTTTCCTTTTATCCTTCTAAACCTTAACTGTATGGTATGTTGCAGAATCTGGTAGGTTTAATAGTCCCATTTTTAAAATTATGAATAAAGTCATTCTGTGTTTACTGTGCTGACACCAGTTCTCTTTCACCGACCACCCAGAGTTAGTGCAGACCCCACAAGTTAAGGACAAAGTCCCTTACAGGATACCAGCTTCAAATTTTGAGTGTTTCCCGGCCTCCGGCCTTCTGCCTAGCTGCTTATAAAGTAAGGGCTTCTTATATCTTCTTCAGGTTTGATAATTCACCAGATGAGTCACAGAACTCACTGAAGATGTTATTCTCATGATTACAGTTTTATTATGAAGGATGCAACTCAGAAACAGCCAAACCGAAGAGATGCATAGGGCGAGGTCTGGGGAGGGCCTAGAATGGAGCTTTCTTCCCTTCTCACCATGGAGTCAGGGCACATCACCTTCCCGCTGTATCAGTGTGTTCACCAACCTGGGAGCTCCACAGAGTGCTGGTGTCCATAGTTTATACGGGGGTCTCATTACATAGGCATGATTTGTTTATTCAGTGGCCACGTGATTGAACTCAATCATCAGACTTTTTCCCCTCCCTAGATATTTATTTAATGGACCCAAAGTTGCAACCCTCTAATCATGTAGCTGGTCTTTCTAGTGACCTCTCCCATGCTGAAACTATCTCGGGACCCATGATGAGTCACTTTATTAGCATAAAGGAGATACTTCTATCACTCAGGAAATTCCAAGGGATTTTGAATCCATGGGAAATGGATTCAAAGACTAGATATAACTTTAGAAATAGAACAAAGACTAGATATAACTTTATATTTATGGTATGTCTCTCTCTCGTTCTAAATATAACATAATTAAAATATTAAAAACTATGAATTTAGTGACTAATAACATGCAGACATCAGCATTTTCTCTTACTGTTTTAATGAGTTTGTAAGATTATTAGTTTTGGTTTTGAAAGTACACATAAAGTTATTTTGCTTCTGTTGCTCAGTATTTTACCTCAGTTTGTTTCCTTGTCTAATTGCAGCCCCTGATATATTCTCCACCTGTACCATTTTGTCTTTTCTAGTATGTCTCATATGTGGAATTATACAGTATTTTTGTCTTTTGCAACAAAGTTATCAAAATGCATTTGGCGTTCAATCAGAGTGTTTGTATGCCTTAATGATTTGTTCCTTTTTTCTGGCTAATATTTCATTGTACAGATATACTACCATTTTTTTAATCCTTTCCCTGACTGAAGAACATTTTGACTTATTTCCACTTCTGGTGATTATGTATAACATTACTCTAAAGAATCATGTACAGTTTTTGTGTAAACATGCTTTTGTTTATCTTAGCGGAATACCTAAGAATAGGGTTACTGGACCATATGATGAATTAGTTTTCTATTGCTGCTCTGACAGATTACTGTACATTTAGTAAAACAGCAAAAAAATATTATTTTACATTTCTGGAGGTTGGAAGTCCAAAATAAGGTTCACTGGGTTAGAATCAAGACGTCAGCAGGGCTGCATCCTTTCTGGGCACACTAGAAGGAAATTCTCTTTTTTTGCTGTCAGCATTCCTTGTCCTGTTGGCTAATTTCTCATTTTTCAAAACTAACATAGTAGCATCATCAAGTTTCTCTCTTACTCTGACCTATTCGTTTGCCTCTGTCTCCCACTCTGTAGGACTCTTGGGACCATGTTGGGCCATCTGTATAATCCAGGATAATCTTACTTTAAGGTCAGCTGCTTAGCACACAGTTCCATCTACCACCTGAATTCCTCCTTTTCTGTGTGACATATTGACAGGTTCCAGGCTTAGGGAATGGACTTTTTTTTTGGGTGGGGGGTGCGGGAGGAAGGTATCATTATTCTGCTAATGACATATCATAAGCATATATTTAACTTTGTAAGAAACAAACTGTTTTCTCAAGGGCATCCTATATTCCTTCAAGCAGTGTATAAGAGTTCCAGTTGCTCTGCATCTGGTATTGATAAATTTCTCAGTTTCTCTTCCAACATCAGCGATATGCCTTCTCTTTTTACTGTACCTCAGACTGAGTCTTCTGCACACATTTGATGTTATTTCAACAGGTTGTATTCTGTCTTCTTCCTATAGCTGCAATGGCTTATGAATTCCCTCTGGAAAATGATATCTATTTTCTTTCTTCTAATATGTTAAGACTTTTACTACTTAGAGGAGGTGGGGAGAAACATCAGGGAACATTTTCCTGTCTTTGATACAGTGAATGTTGTCAAACTCTGCCCAGTCCTTTGTCATAGGGACTCTTTTTTAGGGCTTTCACCATTGCTTCTTGTGAGTACTTATTGAATATATACATATACTATATAGTATATATATATTTTCAATGTGTCTTCTCCTTCAAGTTTAGTGGCAGTGTGGGCTTTTTTTTTTTTTTTTTTTTTTTTGGACTGACGAAAAGCATTTGAATTTTTCCTTCAATCTGTTTTCTTGAAAAAATTGAAGAGCACAAAAATAATCTGTTTCTTTACATTTTGAAAGAATTCCTGTCTTAACCTGTTTGGGTCTATATAATGAAGAACCTATTGAGTGGGCGGCTTATGAAAAAACAGAAATTTATTTCTCATAGTTCTAGGGGCTGTGAAGAGCTAGGATGCTAGGAAGTCTAAGATCGAGTGTCTGAGGAAGACCCATTTCCCTGTTCCTAGAGAGCCATCTCTCTGCTGTGTCCTACAATGGCCCAAGGAGCAAGGATCTGGGGTCTCTTTTACAAGGGCACTAATTCCATTCCTGAGGGCTCTGCTTTCTTGACCTAATTATCTCTCAAAGGCATCACCACCACATACCATCACCTTAGGAGTTAGATTTTAATGTATGAATTTTAGGGGGGGCACAAAAATTCAGTTTATAGCAATTCCCTTATGAAAGATCTTTGAAATATTCTTTTAGTTGAAGGTGTTAGGTTACTGCAATCTTCTTAATTGCTTTTCCTTCCACTTTATAATATCTATCTCTTTGAGGTTTTTTTTTTTTAATCAAAATGTCCTAGAAAATATTTTCTTTTGTCCAGGTATTCAAAAATAATTGCCTGGATTTTTAGGAATGCACTCATTTACAGTTCTCCTATTTTTCTTTTTTCTGTGATGATTTCTTCCCACTTTGTAATATTAACTCTTTGTATGTTTCTAATTTTATATTTATTATATTCTTTTCCTCCTTCCTTAAGTGCATTTTATTGCTATATGAATAATGTTTTCTTTACATTGTATTTATTTGATACTGAATTGCCTTCATAACTTGCTTTGAAATTTTAGACAGTATTTATTTGTGATGCAAGAATAATTATATTTTTTTCTGATTTCTATAATTTTATTAATATTTTTAATGCTTTAGTTCAAGATTATCTATGTAACATGTTTTTCATCATTGTATGAAATGTTAGAATGTTTTCCCACTCACATGGCAAAAATAGATTAAAAATTTACATTAGTGGAATATAAGAACTGAAGTATGTTTTTGAAATTTTGGTTTTAGTTGTCTTAGTTTAACTTCTTGCTAATTAGAAGATATTATTTATAGAACAGATGCTTTTAAGTCTTCTATCAAGGTTATTTGAAATATTATTAGATGCTTTGCTAATTAACTTTACTGTTTGAGGTTAAAACATATTACAGGTTTAAAAGCATGCTTCGTTTATATAGTTTTCTTTAATCTCAGTTGCCTTACTTATTTTCCTTGGCTGTTAACTACCCCTACATCATTTATAATAATTCTATTTCCACTATACAGATGAGAAAATCTATGCTCACGTATTTAAAAAGAGCGAATAGATTTAAGTTGATATGCTTAAACTATAGTGTCATTATCCAACATAATCTGATTAAAACCTAAGTTTCATGCCTTAGCTATGTCTCTGGTTGAACATGTTATTCTTTTATGACTTTCAAGTGAAGGTGTTCTATTTTTTTAAATATCCAGCCTTAAATTAAGAGGACTTCCACTAATGAGGACTTATTTATAAACTCCTTTTTTATTTTTCTCTTATCTCTTCTGTAATGAGGTGATATATAAAGTCAGTGCAAGGAAAATGATAATATACCTATAGTTGTTGGATCTGTCAATGTTGTATTTTGATGTACATGTATATTTTTATTAATATCCATATCCAAACTTTATAGTGCCTATGGAAAAGAAGATAATGTATCTTGATGAAACTATTAACAAGGAAAATACGAAGCACTCATAAATTGTTTACCAAAGAGTTAACTTTGAGCCTTTGTAGTAAGTACAGATTTGTTGGCATAAATACCATGCAAATAAATTCTTAAAAGTCTGTGTAGTAAAGGAAGACATCATGAAGTTCTATTTAAAATGATGTTCTTTGAATGTTAGCTTATGTTAAAAATTCCAATTCTATGTAAGAGTAGCATCTTGTAATTTAAACTCTTTTCTGAGTATGTCAGCAGAAGTAGGGTTCATTAAGTTGATATAAATCTATTCTGAACCTTAACCAGACTGGGAAGTGTAAGTTTAGCAGAGTATTTATACGGTAAGCATACCAAAACTGCTTACTTAATCTGAAGTGCAACTTGTGCTATTTCAAATTATGTGTTTTGGGTCCCACTTTTTTGGAGAAAGAAACCTATAACTCAGTCTTGTCTCTAATAATTTCAGCAGAATCTCAACTTTATACACATTACAGACAAATAGCTTGCATTTTGAATTTATAGCTTTGTGGTAATAAAGGCCAGATGGTGTATGTTTAACAACAATAACAAGAAAAAGATGAGGAAGAGCTCATACAAAAAAATGAAAGAATAAGAGTGGCAATCTCATTTTAATACAGGCAGATATTATTTTTTTGTTATTAAAAACTTGATATAATAATTTTATTTGTGGAGCCATAAAATATTATAATTATGATTTTATTACTTTATTAAAAATAGAAATGGGATTTTAAAATCCTTAGCCACATTCATTAATTTGTATTTTCTAAGCATATATTTTACAACTATTTCTTTCTGTGTTTTTCTTTAATCATCTGTTCAGTAGCTTCGACTTGTTCTCCATCTCTCAAATGAATAAACTCATAATCTCTTATTTGCCTTAACAACAATTTCCATTTAACAGACATATCACTTAGCTCAAAGCTGACTGACAAACTTGGAATCATTCCCAGTATCACACTCCTTGAATTGCCCTGCCCCTTGGCTTAAAATTCCTTTGCCTTTATTTATGTTTTTTTCTAAGATTATGAATCTTGCAAGATTCTTTTGCATAAACAACCTGACCAGCAGATGATGCAATATGGTTGTTCTTCCCTCTCAAACTGATGGTGCTCTGTATGTCCTGCACAATTGCTTTGATACATTTTTATAGGTAATCTGCTGTATTATTGGATTTTTGATTCATGATATTAACTCTTTATTTTCTGTCAGTTCTTGTTTGTCAAATATGGATTTTTATTATTTTTATTATCCATATTATCAAAATTCTTAGGAATGCTTTATAGAAAAATATAATTCTCTTTATTCAGTAAGCAAATTCAGTCTTTCAGATTTTAAGTAACTTGCCCAAAGTCACTCATGAACTGAGAAGACCTAGGATTTTTCACCTAAATCTAGTCTGATGACGAGTTCATGCTTTTAATCACTGAGTTTTAGTTGACATGCGATTTCAAGTCCTTAGCAAAGCTGAAATCATGGGAAGGCTGTATGCAACCAAAATGTTTGAATCAGTTTGTGAGTTTGTTACTGAAAAATCGGCCTCTGCACCCTGAAAAGCAAATTCAAACTCAGAGGCAGAGTTTTGGGAGCAAAGAAAAGGACAGCTTTGTTGCTTTGTCCAGCAAAGGAATTCACAGCAGGCTAATGCCTTAGACACTGTGAGCCCTTCTTGGGGTTGGTGTCTTGAGGTTTTATAGAAAAACCGGATGGAACAGAAAATAGGAACAGACAATCAGGGCATTTCACGGGGTGCTGCTACATTCCTCTTGACCTCAATGAGTCTTCAAGAGGAACTCTAGAGGGTCTGTCCATCCTTCTGAGATTATCAGCCTGGTATTGATGCAGGAAAACGGATGTGGGGCGTGAGGAGGGCTGTGTCCCAGGCTTCGGTTGAGCCCCTGGGACGTGCCCTGCCAAGTGTGGGTCCTTGGCTTCATGCAGGAAAGAATTCGAGAGTGAGCCACAGTTGAGTGAAAGTAGATTTATTCAGAGAGGTACACTGAAAGGCAAAAGAAAGGCCATGAGGTGTGGGGGTTGGGTGCTCAGATTAAAAGTAGGTACACACTCCATACATAGAGTGCAGGTCATCTCTGAAGTGGGAGAGAGAGAGGGCGGCAGCCGCCAGGCTTCCTGTTGCCAGTTTTTATGGGCTCGGTGGCTTCAGATGGAAATAAGTGGAAGGACCGGTCTAACTAGTTTGGGGAAGGGGCTGAGATTCCCAGGAAGTTGGCCATTTCCCACCATTTGACCTTTTGTGGCTAGCCTTGGAACTGCCATGGTGCCTGTGGGCATGTTATTCACCATGTTAATATATTACAATGGGCGTATAATGAAGCTCAAGTTCTGCTGGAAGTCAAATCTCCCACCATCTGGAGCCTCAAGGCCTACTGGGGGTTGAATCTTTCACCATTTTGTTGTTAACTGCTGTAGCATTCCTTGAATGGCTTGCCCTGCCCACTTCCTGTCTCAGTATCTCCTTTCTGGAGTACAGCCTCTACATTAAAGTTACTCTCAGTAAAGAGTGAATCAGCAAACAGTTTCCCATCTGGGAAGTCAGTTTGTTAATTTGCTTTATACTCCTTCAAGCTTAGATTATCTGAGGTCCACAGAAATCCCCACCCTCTCACTCCATTTAGAGCCCTGCTTCTAAGGTAAAATTTCCAACAGTTGATCTTTTTTCAAATTTCCCTCCTGTATCTATCAAGCCAAATGCAGTTAGTGTACTTAACTGTTATTTTAACTGTTATTTCTTTTATCTCCACCATCATCTATTACTCTGGCTGCATGTGTGGATGAACTTCAGTGGGATACTCTATCTACAGATGATGGCAGTTGAATTCCATAGTTGGAAGAACCTGGTGTATGAAAATAATTTTTTTCTCATTTTGCTTTATTATTCAGAACAAGCAGTGAAATAATGAGCTCTGAGAAAATAGTGTGTGTAATTATATTTTAATTTTTACATTTATTCCACCAAATAGATCTAATCAAAATTTGGCTTTCCTAATGGACTGAAAAACTTTTACATTTCTCTCTCTCTTTTTTTTTTAAGTGTTGTAAAAGGTAGATTAGGTAAATTTGGAAATGAAGTTGAAAGCAGGATTTATATCCCCATATAGAGCTTATTGTCTTCTGGGGAAAACAGGCAAATAAACTAGCTATTTATGAATGAAAAATATTGCTAGCCGTATAAGTAAACAAAGGATGCCGTGGCTATCAAGTCATCAGCCACTACCACTGCTCCACGGTGAGCTGAGGGGGCTCAGGATGGAGATGCGTAGGCAGCCCAGCCTCTGCAGCCACCCCCACCGGTGCCCCGAGGGAACTCAGAAAGTGAAAGAACAGGACACTGGCCCTAGATAGCTAGGTGCATATCAAAGGAATGATTTCAATTCAGAGCTTTTCCACATATGGGAAGGTGCAAAGAAACACGCAAGCTGTCTGGCAGGGTCTGAGCCCAGACCTTTGCACCTTAATTCCTTAACTTGGACTATCTAGTTTTCTTTAGTTAGCAGTAATCTGTTGATGTTCTGACTACCCGATTCTTGCCTGAAAAGCTCCTATATATTCTGGCTCCCCCCTTGCCTCTCCAGAGCAGTCTCTCAGAGTAATCTAAGAGGCTGCCTCCTGTCAGAAAGTCCTGGGCTTGAGTCCTCAGAAAGTCCGCTGAATAAAACATAACTCTCAACTTTAAGGTTGTGCACTTTTTTTCAGTCGAGATATTAATTCCACTGATTAGTTAAACTTTTTGTGGCATAGGAAGTGCTAGGTTCCACTGGGGTAACTTAATCTTAGGAAGTACTTGGGCTCTTAATTGATTGAGGCAAGAATAGTGTCTCAAGGAAACTTTCTTTGTTAGTAAAAGAATTATAGGACGGAGCCAAAAAAAAAAAAAAAAAAAAGAAAGCGAGAGCCAGAGGCAGAGACAGAGACGAAGTACTGTCCAGGGTCTGGATAAGTATATATATATACCCACGAGATGCAAAATGCAGCATAAGCCTTACAGCTTTTTAGACAGTTCCAGGGTAGTTTTGAAGCCTGGCTGTTATGTGGATCATGTAGAAATATACAGGCTGTCTGGCATGTTCTGAGCATCCCTAACTCCTGCTGTGTACTCTGCAATTTCAATAGAGGATGAATGGTCACAAGGTAAAGCAATGGGCTCTTTAATGGAAGAGCTCTGGAAGGAGTGGCGGAAAGAAAGTTGTAAGCCCAGCCGGCAGTAACAGTTACTCTCTTTCCATCATCTCCCAAATTCATACATAAAAGCATAAGCTAAAGCCTAAACTGTTGGCCAAATCCCAGATAGTTATTAATAACTAAAAGGCCTGACTTTCATTAGAGATTAAAAGATAAGATTACAAAGAAACAAAATGGGTTCTCTGAAAAGCAACATCACTGTGCAACAAAGGCAGAAAGTTGAAGAATCCATAAGTAAGGAAGAAACAAAACTAGAGTCTTGAGGAAAATAATTAAGCAAAAACTCATAGTAAATACCTCCAGAAAGATGAGGAAGGCTCACTTGCAAATAAATTAAATCCAAAAAAATTCAGATCCAATTTACTTCCTATTCCTTTTTTTTTTTTTTTTTTTTTTTTTACTTAGGACTGCCTTTTCGCTCAGGATCTTGCAATGTGTCTGAGGGACATAGTCTATTTATCTATAATTTTTCCTTCTCCTCCTACTCTTCCTTCTCTTTCTTTTGGATCTTTCAGAGTGGAGATGGAGAGAGTAGAAATTAGGAATAGGTGAAAGAAAATATTATTTATTTATTTACTTATTTGTGTTTAATGTAACCATTCCCAGTCTTCCAGTTTTCTCTGTAGTATGTAACTGGTCTGGTATGAATGCCTCTTCAGGGCAGGTGTCTTTTTGTAAAGTGTTGGTATAGGTTCTTGAAAGTCCTCTGAGCACCTGCACATTGAAAATTTAGCTTATATCAGCAATGTGATCCTAACCAATTTTTTTTTTTTAATCACTCTCGCATCTTTCCATCCTGTCTCTGGTGATATACCACACAACCTCATATTGCGAGGTTCTTTTTGCACAAGGAAACCCATAAATTCTTGCTGTGACAGAATGTGCCAGTTCAGGCAGTCCTTTCCCCTCATCCTGCCCTTGACAGTAGTTCTGTCCACACTTGCAGACACAGAGGTGCTGGGCAGACGTCAAATCTGTATGTCCACGCGTGCCTCACATTCCAGAGGACTTATGTCAACGGGCTATCCTAAGCGCTTTCTTACCGTGTTCTCTTCTTTTTCCCAAGAATAATGACTTCCAAATTTGATCTGTTTTCTTAGTTCAAATAAATGTTTGTAATAGTATGTGAGAGAAAAAGCTTGACTGCTCTTTCAGGGGGTTTCTGGAAGTTAATCTACAGTCTCTTTATCAACTGTTGTTCCAAACATTTGTATTTTCGCTGAAGTTGTGAGTCCATTGGAGAAGTACTTTAACATCCTGTGTGGTGCACAGAAACTGTATGAATGTCTATTTCAGGCTTAACTGAGCCTCTGTCACCTTCATGGGTCAGGTTGGTGATTAAATCCGTAGAACAGATTGTCATATGCTTGAAAGTAGAAAGTTGCAATGTACCTAAAAAGGGATCTTTTAGCCAGTGAGTGAGAATACTCAGTGCCAGGAAACCCTGTGCTCGTACTCTGAGACACCACTCATTTTAAAGTGATATTGGAAAGCTAATTAAAATATACTATGCTTATTCAACGTCTCAGATATATGAACATTAGAACGATTCATCTAAGATGATTGTGGAATACAACGTTCTGCCTGATGGAATGAAAATGACGTAAGATATCAAGCACACTTTGTGAGGTCTTGTTTTAAATAATAGAGTGGAGTAAGATTATGCTTAACATATGAATCATATTAAATGTTGTTTGAGGATGATTCTGAAACTACTTTAGATCTTGAAATGTCACTGTTTAAACATTATAACCATCAGGTTTTTGTTATTCAGTAACAGTTTCTTTAACACCAAAACTTCGATCATTTGATTTGTTTGTTTTCACAGGATAAAGGGAAATTAAATATGGTAGACTCTCCACTGCTGATTTTTGTAAACTGTCTTCTTAGTTTAGGGTATGTTTTCAATTTGTCACTCTCAAAAAAGAATGAGGTCATTCATTCTCAAATATTATCTATTCATCATTGGCCTGTTAGTACATTTTATTAGAAGAGAGTGACAATTTTCACACTAGGAGGTAACTTTTATCTAAAATTCGCCTTGCATTTAGTCTATTCTCCAACAAAACTGGAGTACTTCAGGGGATCTTAAAGGTTTCTGGCAAAACTTTGGAAATCAGCTTCATCCAGCAGGGTGTCATTTCCCTACTATCAGTACTAGAACTGATGACACAGCAAAAATTCTCATGTTACATTTCTCTTGGCATTTGTTTTGATTAAGTCCAACAAATTTCTGTCCTGATATTTGTTTATTTGTCCAGGTAAGCTCAAAAATTAGGGGAGTTATGCTTGAAATTTTGTACATTCATTTGGAGGTCTATGAAATAATTCCACAGAGGCAAGTATTATTTCAGATGCTATAAAATAACCACCTCTGATGTCTGTTGAGTCTGATCATCTCTTGTCTGCAATTGACTACTAGTTAACTGTGCAAGGATGTTACATTTGAGATAATTCAGTTACACAACCTTGTCTGCTTTCAAACATATTTTTAACTGACTGATCCTTGAGTTGTGAAAAAGTTATCTGTATGTCTAAGTTGATATGTCAAATAATTTTAATAGCTACAATTTTAAATAAAACATAAGGTCAACAATCAAGATTCACATTTAAAATTTTGTTTTTATTCATTTCTTATCTGTTACAGAAGCAAAAGAGAAAACAGAAGCAGAGAATAAAGTAAGTACATTGACTTCATTAAATTTCTATGTCCATTTGGATTTCTAGCTATATTTTTTGAGAATATCATACAATTATTTAATCTCTGCATATCACTTTTCAGTCTTCTTTGAAGGAATTTAATTATCCGTAAATCCCAGTATACTGTACCTTCTTCTTAAGATTGCAAGTATATGTATTAATATGTATTAATGCACATAAAGTGCTTAGTACATTGCCTGGTTTGGTTAGTTGTTATTCAAAACAAGAATATTTCTAAATTGCTATTGTTACTCTTTCTAATATATTTGCCAACTAAATTAATCACATTTGGAAAGACTTATCCAGAATTTATTGGATGGTAAGTGAAAATATTTTATGACCAAGTACTAGCACAAGCCTTTCTTAGGATCTGTTGAGTCTAAATTATATGTGCATTAACTTGAACCAAATTTGATAGTATGTCTTTCTTATCTACTGCTTGTGGAACCAAGATGTCTGCCCCATCCTCTTTCAGAAGTCACTTACTCTAAATTGTACGGTTAAGTCCAATGATTTCTTTAGAATTCTTAACTCAGGTGTAGGGTGCTCTTTCCCGTTAGTTTGTGGCTGTTGTGCGCTGCTGTTTGCCATAGTACTGCTGACCATCTTCTCTGTTGTCAGGGAGCGTATAGGAAAAGAGGTATGTGCAGCCTGAGCAAATATGCAGTTTATCTTTTTCCCATAAGATACGTGTGTGTGCACCTTTGCAGGAGGAGAGGGTGTTTTAAAAGTTGCTCACTTGAACTTAGTCCAGAATCACAAATGAAAATATGATATTTTCTCAAGGTTCCTAACATCTCCTCGCATGTTTTACGGTTTACACATCTGCCATTCTTCAACTTTTTACTGTCCTTTTGTGAGAAATGACCTACAAACTCATAAGGAATTGAATTAATTTCTGGGTCCATCTCTCTTCCCTACATGGATCCTCAGTATTCTAACCCCATTCAGCTTGGCTTGTAGCCAAGTCAGTGATGCTTATTGATTACCTTCACGTTATATGGAGTATCTTGCTGTTAGCTCTCTGTGGGACCACGTGTGAATAAAGTTTCTACGGGTTTAGTTTCTTTGCTCAGTGTGAAGTGTGTCCCCACCCCCACCCCCACCACCATGTGAAAACGCAGCATATCTTTAACTCTTGAAGTTTTCTTAGTGAGCTATGCAAATTGTTGAGGAAAATACACTAAATGGCATACTGGTGAGCCAGCAGAAGAGCATAGATCATAGTAAGAGAAAAAAATATTTCTTTAGTTAAGGAATTTCCAGTATACCACATGGAGAGGTGTTTTCTTTCATTTTCTTCATTCTTTATCATGGAGCTTATTGCAATAAATGAAATAACTACTTAATTCTTCAACAGATGTTACCCTTTTTAACCTCTGGGAATCAGTGATTCTAGGTAGACTTTGATCTCTCCCTGAGTGTGTAAATAGCTATTTGCCTTTTCATTTAAAGAGGAATTTTATAGTTGTTTCTGACACACAAAGGAAATACATTTGATTACCAATTGTGTACTGTGTCCAAAATATGTACTATTGAATAGGCAGGAGAGAATTGGAAATAACAATAGTGTCAATAACATGGATCAGTCAATAACATGGATCAGTCTTCTGGTTATTAAAACACTCCTTAAATATCAGTGTCTTTTAAAGTACATCCTATCCATTGGGGAAACGTGCTACCTCCTATCATTTTTGACACTTTCCTCCTGGAAAGAAGAGATAGATAGACAAACAGATAGAGATACAGTCTTTTCCCACTTGATAATCTTGAAAATTTGGCCTTTTTATGCCAATTATTTACAAGGAAACTGAAAATTAGAAAGTTTACCTAACTTGTTCAGATTTACACAGTCCATGACACATAGACAAAGAAACAAGGGTTTGAAGCCAGTTGTGTTTGACTTCAGAGCCTAAAAGATCATATTATTATGCGGAAATATTTTACAGGTGCTGTGCATTTCATTTCAGCAAACACTCTCAAAGTTAGGTTTAAATAGCTTGTTCAGTGAACAGTGAGGCACAAGTGGCGTGTGAATCCAGTCTTCTCCAATTCCATATTCATGGCTGTCAACTACTCGCTTCTCCTTTTCTCAGTTTCTTTTAATACCATCTTAAGAGAAATACAATTTCAGTCATCATTATTTAAGAAAGAACAAAGTAGCATATATAGGCACATTTAAGTAAATATACTGAGAAGAGATAGCATAGAAGACCACTGTTAATAAACTTACACTTTAACCAAATCATCTTAAGAACATACAGTTAAGACCTTTGTTGCTCTGGGCAATGGACAAACAGGAATTGAGTTCAAAAAGTTTATACTACAGATTTGGAATATTTTTCAAGCCTTCACTGTGACTTTATGATCATCAATAGTTAAAAAGAAAAAAAAAGAGCAAACACGATAATTTTCTTCTCAATGATCAGTAAGAAACCCTTCTTGTATTCTTGTTCAGAGTAGTTAACTGTCTGTCAATAGTAAACCCAGATCAAATGGGTTTTGTTTTGTCAGTCTGCATAACAGATTTAAATTATTAGTGTATTTGAATAAATTATCAATAATTAAAAATTGGTAAATAACATAAAAATCCAAACTTATATTTTTCAAAAATTAGAATATCTGGCAGTATCAAATTCACATGGTATGAATTACACACTTTAGGGATGTCAGAGTTGAGTCACCATTAAAGTTACCAGCCAAAGTGATATAGTTTGGGGAATGAAAAGGTGTTCTATTAAATTGCATGCCTCACTATCATGCAGAAGCCAGAACTGTCTCAGGGAAATGATGTATGATTATTCTAGTCTTATAATCATCAAAGTTCCTAATACTCCCTATTGACTCACAGACCCTAAAACCAAGTGTCAATATTTATTGTACTATTGTATTGTCAAAAGGCAAAGAAAATATTTCCTACTCTTAAGTCTCTAAGAAATTAAAGAAACAAAACATATATTGATAGCATCTTTTGCTTCAAGATTCTGTGCATTATATTCACCCCAAAATATTAATCTGCCTTAATCTCAATATTATTTCATATAATACTCATTTTATGATATTTTGAAAATTATTGTAGATTCCAGTTTGATAAGTATTCTATTTTATTGATATTATAATTACCTAAGAAATATAAGAATCTCAAAACTTGCTATTTCTTCATAAAAAAGTGTTTAATAGAATCCTTCAAAAATACTGTGGAAAGGAAATTTCTGAGTTCTTGAAAGTCTAAATCATTAAAAACATTTTTGATGATAATCTGAAAAGTATGGTGGAAAATACTGAATTCTCATTCAAGAACACCAGGATACTACTATTATTACTACTACTACTGCTAGCTTACAAGGACGATAAAGTAGGAACTTGAAGATGCTAACTTTATATCTTTAAGAAAGATGTTCCTCTTTAGGATTTTTCACTAGAATTTAGTAAAATATATATATATATATTTTCCTTCAAAAATGTATAGGATCTTTTTGAAGAATAAAGTAAACAGGATTCATGAAGAAAAATTTGAGTGTATTACCAGTGGACACTCAAATTTATAAAGAGAAATTCTTAGAGTTAATGTTGTAGTTGAGATAGGCTTGTATCATTTATTTTTTCTATCAACACTGAAATCTTGAATGATAAATTCAGCATTATAAATTCCCTTGTCTTTGAATGGACTTGAATGATTCTCAGCCAAGTCCACAGACTCAGGAGAGCAGCAGTAGCTTTCTAAATATTCTAAAGTAAATATAGAGGGTACCTGGGAAACAGAACTTCAGAGAAAGCAACTTTAATCCCCTAAACTGTCTGCTTTACACATCAAGAATGGGATGGCTTATTCCTAGATTGTTGTAAAGATGTAAGAGTGAAATGAAATGAAACCACAGCCAACCTACAGATCTCTAACAGACAGTGTGTTATATGAAAACATAAAAATACATTTATATACTTCACAATGAGTTTTAAGTGTCACATGTATACATATATATAATTGTGTCTACATATATATATGTACATGTGTGTATATGTGTAATACTTATATGTAGATAAGTTTGTGTGTATATAGATGGACAGGTTAGATCTGATACGTCTCCAATACATGCAAATTATCATACTCTCTTATAGAGAAAATAAAAGGGAAAACCTACAGAGATAACTTTGTCAAAAACTGTAAATCCTAACGAAAAACTCAAAGTCATGTCTTTTTTGACATGGAAGATGAAGACATAAGAAAATCTCTCAAAAATATTATGAAAGACTTGTAATTTAATATTTTATCTTCCTAATTATATTCTACACTTGTTTAAAATTTAAAAGTCTCTTTTACCTCAGTGTTGGCATTTGCACTCACTTTAAAATATAGCTTTGAATTTTTGACTTTTTAAAGTATAGGTCATTGGAAAATTTTTTTATATTGATGTATATAGAAATAAAATTATATAAATTAAGCAAAACATGTTTTAGTTATATTATCCCATTTTTCTCTCTCCTACACACATATCTTGGGTTCCATTCTTGGAATAGGAAAACATTCTGTATCTAAGTTAAGTTTAAAATATTACAGAAAATGCTTTAAGTATATCAGGACTAAAGAGTTACAGAGCTGACCTTGCCTTATCTTTCTTTGCAGGCTTTTAAAATAAGTTTGTGGGTTTCTGTTCTGTGAACTAAAATTTAATAACGTGTTTGTAGAAGGTGAAGTTCCCAGGCTAAGAACATTTATCCTTGAGAAAGTTCAGAGCCTATATTTCCTAGTAGCAACTTACAGGCTAATTTAGAAAGACTTTTTATCTTTTGTCTCTTTAGATAGAGTAATGGCTTATGTGTGAATTGAATTAGATATTATAAAGATGTGGCATTTTATGTAGAAACCTATTCAATGTGCCAATATTTTTGCCTCTATTTAAAAAGTTATATAATGAATAAAATAACTTTTATCAATAAAAGAAATATATTTAACATGGCTTTTTTATATGCTGTGTTTTATAAAATGACAGTATTTGATTTACTAAATAGTGTGATTCAAAAGAATATTAAATTCTTCAATTTCACCCATCTTATTGATTACCTATTTGTATATAAAATAAATTATTTACCAGATAAAAATACTAAAATATCTGATTTTATATATGTACTTACAATATTTGGTGGCCCTAAATTATTACATTTTAAAATTGAGATGCATCTAATACATTTTAGCTGTAGAGGAATGTATTTAATAGTACACACTCTAAGTTTTAATCTAGTCTCCATTCTTGAAATTGGAAAAATGAGTTGAATTAAGATAGTGTAAATTTATACAAAAACATTCTAATTATTCCAATTCAATCCCAATGCCTTCCTTTTCTTTTAGATATTTCATTTCTTATATTTAAGATTTTTGCCTTATATTCCATTGATATCCTCCAAAATAATTACAGGCCAAACATTTCAAACACTGGGGAAACAAAAATACCTAAGTTATATTAAGGCATAATTATTCACCAAAGGAATATCATAAAAATGCACTAAAAAATATCCATGACTTTATTACCTTTGTAACCTATATTTATTTCTTAGTGGAATATACTAACGCAAGGGTAATACATTTTCTTTTAATGTGATTTCCCGTGTGAAGAGTCTAATCTACTGGATTTTAACACAAATGGCGCTTCGGTTTTGCTCAGATAGAGGTTCCATTAAAAAGTAAAAGGCAACCTCTTTCTAGGTATAAGCAAAACTGAAAAAAGCAACTAAAGACTAGTAGCTTAATCTAATTCAAGGAACTAATTATTTTCCCCAAATTTATCTGATTCCTTAAGCCAATAAGCTGATGTAGTATATCACTTGAAGCTTATGTTATTTATTGGTAGGATAAAAAAGAAAACACTGCATAGAACGGAGAATCTACCTCTGTAATCATCACTGTCTTATATGACTTAGATATATTACCACACTCCATTATTCTGATATACTTTTAAACAGATATAATTTTATATGGATTTGAAGGCTAATTCTTAGAAAGCATAGCAACACTAAAGTTCTTTTGGTAGGGAAAACATTGGATCACCCATCTGTCAATAGTTAGTATTTTTTTTTAATGAAACCGTTTTTATTGTGTACCATTGCAAAAAAAACTAAATTCTAATCTGTTTTGTTTTATAATTTTTTATATTGTAACTCCAGAAGCATCACCTATTTCGCAGCACATTTGTAATGTTTATGTGAATGTCGTCTGCAGTTACTAACCATCTTAAAATAGTAAATGCCCCATCTGTTGTAAAATAAAAATATATTGGCTCTTCAAGCCAGTTTTACTTGCTCAAAATGTTGCTTTTTTAAAAATTATTTTTTCTTTGTTTTGAGAACATTAGCCCAATTAACATTGCTATCAAAATGAATTTTGCATGTTATATGTATCACCGTTGCAGATGTATAAGTGAAAATTGCCATGTCATCTGTGTTCATAATTGTTTAAGATCGGCAATAATTTGAAAATTGAATGAGGTTACAGAGACTTCATTCAGACTATAAATTCTTAATTTAGCACCCTAGGAGACTCAGTTGTTCTGCCTTTTATTACTCATTTGCTCCAGTCTCCCACATTGTATAACCAAAACTGAAGTGGTTTAAAAGCTTATTTTCTCACAAATCTTGCCCTCTTGTTTCTAGACAGCAATATTTTATACTGAGCTCTATCTAATGCTTTGTATATTTCAAAAATGCAATAGTAAAAGAGATGGTTTAAAAACTTCCAGCTACTTAAGATTAGACGGGGATGAAAATCGGTGACAATGTAAAGCAATAAAAATGAGATCGCAGAATAACATCAAATTATGTTTCAAGAAGTACATGATTTATAGTTTCTTGCAATTCTATAAAAGCTTCAACAAAAACTATAGTGGAATAAGGGGAGGTCTGTAAGGAAGCAGTAAAAGTTCACAGCTCAGCGTGGACAAGTGTTTCCAAAGATGTTTCAATGCACAGAGAAACAGATTTTAACAAATATCTCAAAATATATGGTTCTGTTAGGCAAAATGCTTTCCACTCCTGCCAGCAACCCATACTTAAAAGAACATTGTGGACATGGATGTTCTGAATTTAATTGAATGAAAAGTTCGTCAAATGGGATCTACATATATGTCCATTTCAATTTGGTAGCGCATCTTTTCAGTGAAGATGATGCAATTTTCTTCTTGTATTTGAATAAATACATGATATTTATTGGAGGTTTCCTAAAAAGGCCTGAGAAGAGCGGTCAGAAATGGTAAGCAATTATGTAGTCACAGAATAAGACCTCCAAAAAAGAAACTAAATACAATTAACTTTGCATATTGACTTGTTAAATCATCACACAAAATCTGTGGATGGATTTTCCACCTGTCATGTTTCAACTATCTGGGCTTATATAATATAGATTGTGTGACATAATTAATATTCACTTTGGAGAGCCATTGAAGATATTTAAGATCATTGTTACTGTCCAAAGTAATTCTATCCTATAGAACTTTCTGAAATAATGGAGAAGAGATATTTATTTATAAACAGTAAATGGTAATTTAACTGGAGAAGCAAAGAAATAAAAAAACACTCTAGCATTTTTATTTTACAATATAATATTTTAATCACAAAAAAGTACATTGTCTTGTCACGATTCTTAAAGATTAACAGTGTTGTTTAGGAAGTGTGCTGTATCTCATCAGTTTGATTTTTCTTTTCAGTTATGGTTTATTTCTGAGATTCCTTGCCTAACTTGTGTGAGTTAAGATGCTAGAAGTAAGAGATCATTCCTGTTGGTTTGCTTGCTGAAAAGAAACAGTCTTTCTTTTTGAAAAAATCCAGTGCTCTGTAAATCTGCTGTTAATATCGCTTATATATAATCTGAGCTATTGGTAGACTAATCAGATAGCTTTGTTCTTTCCTCTTATTTGGCCTTGTGTCTCCTCTTATGCAACAATGACTTCCACCAAGTCCTAGAGAGACTCTGTTTCTAACCTTTCTTGCCTTGAAGGAGCTGAAAATCTCAAGGGATATTTGTTCTAAACAGTAGTTTTTGATCTTGACTGTACATGGAATCTTCTGCAGAGCTTTTCAAAGATACGGATGCCAGGGTCCTACCTCCAGAAATTCTGATTTAATTGGTATAGAGAGCGGCTTGGTCACAGTGATTTTATTAAAGATCACCTAGTGATTCTATGGTTAAAAAAAATCGCTATGCTCTAGTGTCTCCCTACCTTCCAGCCCCGCATCAGTCTGCCACATCTTCTATTTATGAAATGCAAGATTGTTTCCTAGTAGGTCTCAGGTGTTTTCAGGAACCCAGTGAGAAAATCAGCTAGCACTGCTGTCAGACACCCTATGTAAATAAATGTTAATGACAGCTACTTGCAACTTCTTTAGCAGACTGTTTTAAGGAACGCTGTCAAGACCACCAGAGGAATAGAATAAGAAATAAAAGTTCAAGCAAAGAGAATTGGGAAGGGAGTCTGGGCAGATTTTAGAGGAAGAGGAAACTTTAGCAGAAAAAGCATGGGATGGAAAGACAAGAGGACCTTGAGGTTATTATTGCTCCAAGGACAAGAAACGTGGAAGGATTTAGGTTTCCATGTGGAAAGGCATAAAAGACCGTGGGGGCTACTGAATAAAATCCACACTCACTATATGTTTTTTTTTTTTTCAGTGTGCATATAAAAGTGGAAAATGACACATAAATGGATGTATGATACTGGAGTCATATAGACATAGGTTTAGTTTTTTCAGGTGTAAAGAGAATCTAAAATATTGTACTAGAATGTATAAATGTATAAATTTTAGATTTGGCTTGGGAAATTTTAAGCATCAGCCTTGTTTTCTTGTTTGTTTGTTTGTTTATTTTTAGCATCAGCCTTGTTTAGTCTCATTTTATATATGAAGAAACTGAGGCACGAGAAGTTTACATGGCTTGCTCAATTTCCAATACGATAATATAGTGTCATTTGGCAAAAGTTGTAGAAAAATCCCTAAAATTTCAGCACTTTGATTTTACAATCTGTAACATTATTGTGTTGAGACAGCTGGACTCTAGTATGTATTCCAGTTCCAAAGGCTTTGACTTCTTAAGAGTTACTTCTGTTACAAGAAATTCAAAATCACCCTCTTGGTATTCTATCTTAAGCAAAGTCAGAGAATTCTCTTTTACAGTTTTCGGTTTTCAGAAAAGTCTTTCTTTCCCGATTATTACTTAAAGACTGTCAAATCTGGTTTGGCGGGTAGCTGCCAATGGCTCCTCTTACTCCCTCAGGCCTGTAGATTTGAATTCATTCAGGGCAGCGTGATTTCTTGACTTGGGTTATGTTCTCCGTATCTTCTTTTGTTCTTTCCATTTTGAAGATCACACGCCTTCTTAAAGAAGATAGAATAAAAGACCATTTGTGTACTTATCCAGCTACTTTCCCTACTTCTAAAATGACACGAATTTTTATAGATGACAGACAAACATATTCCATTTTCATCCTGATTCAAAGAGTTTGGTAGTTTTTGGGCTTTTTTTTAAGCATTATTTACCATGTTATCTGACATTATTCTATAGGTCTGTATTAAACTTTTATATTTTTTATTAATGCTACAAACTTTTTTTCCCCATTATTTTGGCTTTTTTAAAAAATTTGAGCTAAATAGCTTTCAAAGATTATTACACAGAGGAGGTCTTTGATCTTCTTAGAAGTAGTGCTAAGAGATGATAAAAGTGTATGTTTTGACTTTGTTTCATATTTGGAGATACTGTTTCACACCTTTCCCGTTGCCATCTAGCAGGCGTGTTATTAATACTATTTATGTGCCTGCTTTCTTGTAAAGTCCTTAGAAACTTTTTGTACTCATTATGTCTTAAATCCCAAAGACCACAGTAGATGGGACACATTGTTCTCATCTTATAATCAGACAGATTGAGACATAGAAAAATAAGTGATCTTTATAACCCCTTAGCTTTTGGGGTTATTTCAACATTTTCAGAACAAGGGAAAAAACTATTAGTAATGACTTCTTAAATATATTAAATTGAGGATATGTACAGTATTGTGTTGCTCTGAAGCTCACTATTTGAACTCAACTATAATATGAAAGTAGAAGGGAAAATAAAAACAAACAAACAGAGGGACCTTGAGAACCAAGGCTAACTTGGTCATTTCCTTGATGTTTTGTAATGTGAACTACAGACTCTATCAAAGAGGGCTATTAAGTTTTCTGCCCTTTAAAAGTCATTTACAATGTCAATACTGTGATTTTTGTTTTAGAATTTCCAAAATAGGACTTTCTGGAACTATTTTTTTAACAACTAAAAGTCTTAAAAAGGCCTTTTGGAAAAACTGTATGTAATGTGCAGTTACACAGTTCCTTTCTAAGTTCTGTGACACATTTCGAAAATGTTAATATTACTACCCTAATAATGAATGGTTTGTTTAAAAGAAAAACATGAAAATAAATGCTCACCTATAGAAGATTATCTAATAAATGAGCTCACATGGATTTTCATCTCCTTTTATCTTGTTTGTACAATGAGATACTAACTGAAGTACCAAATGTCCCTTCACTCAATGGGGGAACCCTTGCATTTAATTACATTGGTTATAATGCTGTTACCTGGAGTGCTCTCATGTTTGCTTTACATCTACATACATTTTCTCCTTTTCTGGATACAATAACTGTATTCCTGAGTAGAAGCTACTTCATTATTCCATGAAGTGGAAAAAAGTACACATGAATCTGTTTACATAATGTTCATAACCAGGCAAAGTATTTTTCTGTTAAAAGTCAAAGGACCAATTGATGGCATTTGGGTTAAACATATCTGAGAGATGAAGACAGGGGGACTTCGGCACTGCCACTAATTTTCTATTTGTAATCTGGATGCTTCTTTACGCTTTGTGAAATTCATTGATCTGTACATTTATGATTTAGAGTGTTTCACATGTATTTATATATTATTTGAAACTTTATTTTTGAAAGAGTTCAATATATTAGCTATAGCTGAAAAGGAGAGAATTAAACCCTCAATGAAGAAGATCAAGGGAAGATTATCTAGAAGTACAGTTAACACAACAAAAGGGATTTAAACAGGGGTGATGTAATTGTTAACTACTCTCCGTATGTGAAAGAGACAATTCTGCCACTACAGACAAGTCTAACAGAGTTTGTAATGTGCCTCTTCTGAGTTCAAAACCTTCAAGTCACAGTCAAAAGAGCCAGACATATAGATACACGATTTACAATGGTTCAGCAAGATTTTTTTGACTTTATGATGGTGTGAAAGCAGTATATGTCCAGTAGATGCTGTGCTTCAGATTTTGAATTTTGATCTTTTAGGGCTTAGTGATAAGCTGTATGGGACACTCCCTCCCTCTCTCTCTCTCTCATGATGCTGGGCAGTGGCAACAAGCCACAGGTCCCAGTTAACCAAGTGATCACAAGCGTAAACAACCAGTACACTGACAACCATTCTGCACCCAGACAGCCATTCTATTTTTCACTTTCAGTGCAGTATTCATTACATTACATGAGCTATTCAGCACTTTATTATAAAATAGGTTTTGTGTTAGATGATTTTGCCCAACTGTGGGCTAACGTGTTCTGAGCACACTTAAGGCAGGTTACATGTATTAACTGTATTTTTGACTTAATGATATTTTCAACTTACGATGAGTTTATCAGGATATAACCCCATTGTAAGTCCCGAAAGATCCATATAAAAGTCTGGCTTATATTTGGGGATTAGTCAGGTGACCGGTCCAACTTAAGATTGCTTTAAACTTGGTTTCTTATTGAAACAACAAACAAGAAATACAAAGGCTGTATGAGATGAAAAGTAATAAGGAGTGTCTGCCGGATTTTAGTAGAGTTCTGATTCCTCATGGAATTGTGCTAAAAATTAGTTGATCTTAACAGCCTCTTGGGAGTGAAAAGCCCCAAAACACCAGCCCCCTGCATTTTTACTTTCTAGACTGGAGACTACATTCCACATGGATATTCTTGTTATGTGTCAATTACCGAGTTCAGATTTCTCCCTCCAGGTACCCTGGGGCTATTGAAAGCTGGCCATAGTCTACTGTCTGGTTTCCAAACCCCTACCAAAACTTCTGGTGCCAATTTAGTGTCACAAGACTTGGGGCAGCTGAATTTTCTAACTCACCAGGGACTAAAAGGAAGATAACTTTCTGAACCTAGACAGTTACATGTTTTTATTTATCTGTTAGACCATGGAAATTAAAAGCTGTTGTTGCCCAGAAGGTGACAGAAGATGCACTTTCACCCACATCGGAGGGCTCTAAGGAGGTCTCTGTTCAAGTCAATTTTTGCATTAATCATTTCCGGGAGTTGTTAGTGGTCTTGAGGGAAAAGATAATATGAAGATGCAAGGAAAATATCCAGTCTAATGGTGCAGAAGCTAAGTGCTGAAAAATAACAGGGATAAAAGTTGCTGAGAAAATATTTTCTTAGGAGAAACTGCAGTTTGGGAACTCAAAATGCTGAATTTGAGATGGATGTTTTAATTATACAGACTCTTGATTTCTGATTCTGTCATTTGGAGGTGAAAGCAGAGAGATGACTATAATTTACATCAAAGGGTTACTCTCCTAAATTAATCTGGCTAATTATTGTTTCCCAGTATTTCTGTGAATGTACAAAATTCACAGTAATATCTAATGTGTTAACTCCATTAGTAAGAAAATCATCACTGTTAAATTATTTCAGTGTTATCAGATGCTGCCAATAAGAAGTCAGTTTTGATGGCGCACAGTATTGTAATAAAAGCAGTGCTCCTACCACATTATGAAACTTGTAACAAATAAATGCATTTGGAATTGGTTGTGTTATATACATAATGTATTACTGCAACTAAAAAAAAGTGGCAATATTATAGTAACTGACATATAAGTTGTCCTTGACAACTTCACAATTATTTATGTCTTCACAGTTGAACTACCAAACTAAATTTCAAAAATACTGATATTTATTTTTTTAATATTCTAAATAACAGTATACAGTTCTCTCTTTGCTATCCTGCATCAATTTGACTTTAGAAATATTTGTGCATTTAAAGAATTACTTGGTAAATCAACCTAAGTTTTCTACAATGTTATTTAACTTTTTCTGTTAATGAGTTTTCTATATGCTGTTATATGTTGTTAAAATCAGGCCTCAGAAATATTTTATCAAGTTATTTAACACATGAAGCCTCAAAAACCCCAGGTTGTCAAATTGAAGATGTTTAAAATAAAACTTGGATATCGAAGGACAGTAACATTTATCCCAGTAAAAGCAAAGTAGAAAATCAAGATTAGTTTACTCAATTTAGTAACTGGATAATTAAATCAAAGAGCTTGTATATTAGGTTAAACTTTGAAATTCTAGAATTGTGATTTGAAATAACTCAAGCTGAGTCAAGACATTTTTGGATTTGATTATTATTTAAATGGGATATATTTGTACTTTTTTTTCTGAAAGAAAATGAAAATGGGAAAGCCTATAATTGTGTAGAATCTTAATTTGGGGAAGCAGTCAAAAGAACACAAAAGGGAAACAAAATATTTAGTGAGCTTTGTTTTGTATAGTATTTGTAGAAGTAAAGTAGTGATAGTAGAAACCAAAACTACTGATAAAACTATTTAGGCTTACGTGTTTGTATGTTTTAATAAGGAAAAACAGAACCGGGAGGATCCAGTTACACAGAATTGCAGCTGAGCTCGCCAGCTTCCTCAGCTCTGGCAGTCAGTATTCCTCATGTAAAAATGTTGCATATATAGAAAGTAATCAAATCAAGAGATCCAAAATTTCAAATGTATTATAAAATATATAGGAAAAATTTTATAAAAATATGTTTTTATAAAATTAGCCAAATATGTCAATTTTCTTTAAATAAAAGGATTTTGTGGGAAAATATCAGTGATAGTGATAAAGTATTAGAAGCAGATATGAATAAAAAAACTGAAATTTATGGTTTGCCCATACATCCATCTTGTCCAAGACATGCTGTAGTAAGGAACATTTGTTGCTGTAATCATTAATATCCTGTTGCACCCTCAAAATTGTCCCTAGTTGACGGTAAATTATATTTTCACCTTAAACATATGTAATGTGTATTCTGCAGATCTTATGTTTAATCATTAATAAGAATATTTTAAAAATTGCCTTTAACTGTGTCTGGCTACAGAGCTTTTAATCGTTTTAGAAAGAATATAAATTTAACAAAGTAGACATTTTGCAGCTCTTTTCAATACAAAAGTGTGGAGTTTAGGCAGTAAATTATACACCCCACTTTCTTTCTGATAAGCATCAAAGTAAATAGTTTATTCATGACTAAAGCAGGGGAAAAAATAACCAAATAAACTACTAGTATTTAGGGATGTGCTGATTAGAAAAATTGTATAAACCAGTGTTCCTGCTTTCTGTATAAATTTTAGAAAGAATGTTATTCCAAGATATTAAGTACTACATAACAATTCAATTTTAGTATACACAGAAAGCCTTAAAACCCGAT
Source organism: Camelus bactrianus (assembly GCF_048773025.1). Taxonomy (NCBI): domain Eukaryota; kingdom Metazoa; phylum Chordata; class Mammalia; order Artiodactyla; family Camelidae; genus Camelus; species Camelus bactrianus. The sequence continues at coordinate 42,323,257 of NC_133540.1, forward strand.
GATATATCCTTATAAACCTTACAGATCTTTAATGGACTAAGTTTTGAGATTCACAACAATTTAGCTTAAAGGATATTTCAGTTATGAATTATAAAAAGGCACTTAGAATTAACATAAATGAAAAGAAGTCAGTGGCAAAAATACAGATTTTATTGTTTGTATCAGATTTATGTGTTTGTGACGTTTATGTATGTTATTATTTATAAGGATTTTAATAAAGTAGTTCTATTAAGATACCACACACTCTTCCAGAGTTATTAATTGAATGATGGTTTCTCATACTGTGTCTCAAGGAAACTTGTGTTTTTTTTAGTTTGATTAAATAAAGAAGAATTACTTCTATAGATTTTTAAAGTTCATGGTAATTTGAAAAGATTGTTTGATTTAACTCTAAAATTAGTGAGTGTGTCTTGATAAATGCCTGGTGCACTCAGCAGTGAAGTAGAAAGCAGGCTCCATTTATTTGTTTTCCCAGCCAGCTCTCAAAGCACCACTACTATTCTGAAGTCTAATTTGTATGTGTAATTGCACACGCATATGTATGCTCTTTCACACGCCTCTTTTTAACACAAACATCTACAAGGTCGTATTTTATTCGTTATCAAAAAGAGAACTACTAAGTTACTGGAAGTTGATGGAAAATGTTTCATAATGCTTTAGTCACATTTTTATATTCTAAAAGATGGAGAATTAGTATTTGTCCTTTTTAATATAATCAGCTAAAATTTATAAAGGGCACATTTTCATTTTGGTATTTATGAATAGAGAAGAGACTATTTAGAACACTATTCCTCAATAATGCATTTAGTACTGTGTAAGGCATAGTGAAAGAAAGATGAGGAAGGGAGGCAGGAGATATTTAGGCTAAACTAACATGAAAAATCAAGGCTTTGTAAAAAAATTAAATAAATTCCTGCCTGTAGATATACCAGCAGTACCTGTGGTGTAGACACATAACAAATGTTTCAAAAATGCCTTTACCTTCTAAATTATATGCACTTAAATAATATGCAAACCTATTATTAAATGACTTCTCCAGCACATATGTAGTAGTAGGTGATGGAAAATAACTGAATACTTCAGAAATGACAAATCATGTTTTTGGTTGTTTTGGGCAAATGAAAATGTTGCTACATTTAGAATTTTAGTCCGTAAACTTGGATGTGGGAAAAAAACATATTGTATTACTTTCAAATTAAATGAAATTATGTACACTAGAAATTGACACAACATTGTAAACTGACTATACTTCAATTTAAAAAAGTTATGAAGACCTTACAAATAGGCTGAGGGAATGTCTAATTTTATTAAATATTCAGGTACTATTTCTTACCAATTCAGTTACTACTGCAGTGACAGTGTTCAAAACTGACCCAGTCCATTGAAGTTCAAAAACCTCCCAAGAAAGAGAAGCCCAAGACCAAGTGTGGAGGTAGAAGGGGAAGGAGAGAGGGATTACCAAGTGATAACGATGATGTATCCAATAATGCGCACTGCCTTCATTGTGTTGATGGTTTCATGGCTGTATACATATGTTAAAACAGTTATTTGCACTCTTTAAATGTGTGCAGTTTTATATCAATTATAACACAAAATAAATACGTGGAGCGGCATAGGAGAAAGGACCATATACATCTTTTTGATGAATGTTGCTGCAATGTTGAGCCAATAAATGGTGCATAGCTATTGGGGTGAATTCTGGGAAAGGGAGGTTCAGTTAAGACAGGAGGAATTTACTTTTTTATGCTGAAAGGAATTATACAGTTGAGTATGAAAAAAAAATTTAAAGCACAGTCAAAGGACCAGTGGAATCTTACTGGAATGACATCCTTGACATGGAGAAAGGGTATGGAATCTAGTAAATACACAGGTAACTTAAAAGATGAATCAAGAAGGCAAAATATGTGACTAGATTGTCAGTTTGTGGGAAAATTCATTCTGATTACATCAGTTTCCTCAGAGAATTCAAAAGCAAGGTTATTGGAAAAGAATGAGGATTGGAAGGAAGTTCAGGGGTGAAGGATAAAGAAAACCTGGAGGAAATGTTGAAGATGGGAGAGTCAGTAGACTAGTAAAGTACAGTATGATCGCATGGTGGCTTTTTTGACTCACTGCACTCACTTTATCTTTAAGTGGTAGCAATTGTTGGGGTATGTTATTCTCTAGCCACATTTTCCTGCATTGGTACAGGTTCCAAGTAGGGAGCTGGAAAGCAAAAATATCAAAGAGCTATCAAATACTAAAGAAAATCAAAGTTGATCAGCCCAAATGCATTGGAAGTCCTGGTGGAGCTGAAGGATCATTGGAGTCAAGATACAAGTGAGCTGGAAAGACAGGTTATTGAATGCATGAAGGTGAGACTATGGATGGGTCGTAACCGTTACTATATCTTCTTTCACGTATTTGGATGTCTCTTCAACAAGTCCTCGGTTTCTCTTTAGTCTCCAGTCCTTCCAGTTCCTCCCACAAATGACAACTAATTTACTTTAAATAATATATCATTATACAATAATTCTTGTTCAAAAACCTTGTTTTCTTTTTCTTTTTTTAAGCACCGTTCATCTAGTCACTTCCATATATGCAACCATTACTTTAGAAAATTGGAGTATTTGCTTATTTTTAGGCTCACTGTCATAGTTCTACCATTTCTGTCTTCTTTGCATAGATATAATATCTATTAGTTCAACACCAAAATCAACATATTTCACTTTTAAGTATAATTCCTGCCCCCTGCATTGTCTCTTATTTTCTCAAGACTCTTAATATCAAAACATTGCTAGATTATCTTTCCCATGTGATACTTTGTAAATATTCATCAGTACTTTTTTTATTCTTAAACTATATTGTTAACATAAGTGTATCTTAAGTCCCAGAAAAACTTAATTCTCTATGCCTATAGAGAGATCTTCAATGATTGCTTACTAAGTTACAGCATACTAGAAAAACTCTAGAAGTAAAACTGAGAAAATACTCTACTGACTTCTAACTTTACTAGAACTTTTCTCTGCTTTGAGTATAGTCCATGCTTCATTGTTATTTTGATTGTGATTAATCATAAGGTGCATTATGAGGATGTCAACTTGTCAACTGGCTAAAGCTAAGTAACTTCCTTTTTTAGATGGGGTATGGAGAATAATTCATTAATAAAAGAAATGAGAAGTGACAAGTGCTTCCTCCCACCATTGCTGCTCATTTATTTATTTGGAGTATACAAATCACTTTCATCCTTCATATTTTGTACTAAATTCTAACAGTGACTACTCAGGGAACCAGTAAATAATAATGTTTCCTGTACAAACAAGCTGATTTACTATTATTCAGCATGGAGAAGTTTTGACACTTCTTTTTATTATTATTATTTGAATGCTTATTTGGACATAACCTGAAAAAATTTAGCAGCAGGCATGTACAAATTTTACAACTCATATTGATGGTGATATACCTCTTATTTGAGTTTTAGACTAACTCATATTCCTGATTACCTATTTTCACTTTTATTCTTATTTACTGCCCTGTACACTGTACTTATCCATATATTTTCCCCTTCTTTTTCCTTCAATTTTCTAAACTAACTCTACTCTCCTTCAAAACTTGTGCCCTTTTAAGACATTGTCATTAACCTCAGATATGGAACTTTGTCAAAGAATAGAAACAACTTTGTCATTTCATTAGAAAATGTGCAATTGTGTTCTGAAACTTTTCTTATTTTTATCTTCAAGGTTATTTTATCTTTGAGGGGGTTATAAATGCTTTTTCTTTTGGATGAAATTGTACATTTTCTTCTGCAAGGAATTTCAACTTTGAGCTATGTGGTTAGGTTGATAATTCTCTACATCAGACAAATGGCATTAATCACAGTATAATTAGGAGGTTGTAAAAGCTTGAAATTGATGAGGATTTTTCAGAAGCCTTTAGACATTATATCTATCATCTTCTCTCATCATACCATTATATTTCCCTGTTATTGTGATCATATCATTTCTGCTTACTGGTAGAAACTCTCATGTAACTGCTGTGTCCTCATAAATTGAGCTGTTAAAAGGACGGTTTAGTTTGCCCTTTAGAGCAAGTCAAATGTATTCCAATCAAAAGGTAGAGTTGCACTTGTTCTATGTGTGTTCTAAACTTTGAGAATCATTTGATATATTGCTTCAAAGATGACAAGAAAATTAAAATGCTTAACTCCTGCATATGAAATCTGTAGGATGAGATATTTAAAAATAAAAATCAATGAACTGGCACAAAGTAAGAAGCTGGAAGTATCAATATAGATATAGTGTGTGTTGTGTTGAGGAACATATATAAGGTTAAGTAAAACCTCCTTTCTTTAAAAAGTCTGTATTATTTAAAATATATTGGAGGAGACTTTCAGTTAATAGAGTCCACAGATCTATTTGATTTCAATAGAAGGAGCTCTACTTTAAAAAAGCCAGATTATTCAAAGCCCATTTCTTGGATTAAACAAAATACTAGCTAATGGGAAGAAAATAACAGTAACTGAACAGTTAGGCCAGGCTTTTAACACTCACAGCCATTCTATGATACTAGAAAATTTTCCAGCTGAGGTTAAATCTGGGTTTGACTCACCCAGAATCATTGTGCTTCCTCCAGTGTGCTTGGTTTCTGCAGAGCACTGATCCAGCAACATGTAGCAAAGCCTCCTGAGAATTCACGTTTAAATGTGTATTCCTCAACCTCACTACCACCGTCTGAATCACGGTCTCTGGAGGAGGGACATGTTTTAATAAGCCCCGTGGGTGACTCCAGAGACACAGAGTTTAAATATCCCTGCATCATACTTGCTTCTACAATACTACCTGATTCTGTGTCCAATAGATAAAAGTCCTCAAGTCCTACCTGGTGCAAAGAGCTTTAAAAAATACTCAGTCATGATCTAATTTTAGGATGAGTGTGTTGGCCCTGCCAAAATCAGTGGAATAATTGAAAAACAGAACTGAGAAACACTCTCCCTGGAGAAGCGAAGAGAGTGCAGCATAAATAAAATATCAGCCTGATCAGGGAGACTGTTCTTGTTTACGAGTACACGGGCCTCTCTTGCCAGACATCACCTTCAGTTACTGAAGAAGTTTCAATGGAGCCATTCATATGTCAGTGTTGATATTTAAGGAAAAGAAAGCACACGTGCAAGGGTCACAGTCTTAGAAGTTCATTGTTAGTGACAGCTGTCTCTGTCAGTCAGGTGTGGGTCTGGCTAGGTCCGATGCCATAAACATGTTATCAGAGCATGTACAGGAGGACAGTAAACAAAATACTGATATAGGAGAAGCAAGAGAAATAGAAAGCTGAGACGGCTCTGTCTTCCTTGAGCCTAGGAATGTTCTTCGTCCAAGTGGTAAAAATATAAGCAAAATCCAAGAAGAATAAAGATTTGTGATAAGAGAGTGACATGCCAAATATAATCCCTTTTAGCTCTGCTGTACACAGAGACAGCAAAATATTCAGAAAAAAATTGTCAAAAATGAAGAATAATGTAAGCAAGGTAGTAGGATTTTTTTAATGGAAATAATAAAAATGCATCTTAATTATATAATTTCTACAAGATATTAAAAACACTAAAATAAAAAAAAATTTCCTGAAAGTATAAACTTCTGCATAGTAGGACAATCACTGATGGCTGTAATGATTCAGTAGGTCCAGAAAAATCTTAGTAACTGAAAAATTGCAAAGCAAAGGAGCTGTACACCACAAAGTGCAATTTTTTTTAAAATTTGATTTTTCAATATATTTATAGAACTCTGTTCTACCATAGTTTAATACTAGATGATTTAAATATCATCTGTCATTTTTTTCAATGCTTAAAAATTTCTATATTCATTATCTTTTAAGTGATGAAAATGAATACTTTGATTTAAGATTAAATCGTATCGATAAAATTCTGGTGTTTTATATATGCACTAACAAGTTTGAGAAAGCAATACTATAAGTAAGAGCACATCATATTTTTAGTTGTAAACTCAGTCACCAATCCTCATCACTAATATATAATATTTGACAAAAAAACTGGCTTTTAATTACAGTTATGGATGTCTTGTGATTGCAGTAGAATCCCAGAAAGAAGGAGACAAAAATAATCTCTTTATTTGGATTCCATCCCACCACGTATCACCTGGCTGCAGGGTCGAATGGGAGAAAAATGCTTCGTAAATGTTACGAGATAAAAAAGAAGAAGAAGAAGAAGAATGAGAACAGATGATGAGCTAGATAACATTTCATCATGATGCCAAAAAGAATCAAAAAATTTTTTTTTCATCAGCTTATGAAGTGAATTGGCAGAGAGCGGAAAAAAATATCCAGGATGAGTTCCTTTTGAAATAACTAACTTCTAGTTAAGAAAATACAGAGAATGAAAAAAACACTGGGGAGGAGAAAAGCTGGCTAGTAACTGCCTGTGCCTTGGAAGGGAAGTTTAAAGTTCTCCTTCTCCTCTCCTTTCTTTTAAAAGCAAACATCAAAGAGAAAAATATGTCCATCCCAGTCTTGTCTGGATCCAATTAGACACATAGATATTTCCTTAATTATTGACAGTGGTTATTGCCTTTTGAATCTAACATTTAAATAGTCTGAATTAGGTTAGTAGAGTTCCTGCAATGTATTTATAACTGTCTCAGTCTGATCAGGCTGCTATAACAAAATGCCATAAACTGGATGGCTTAAACAACAGACATTTATGAACGTACAAATGTATGAAGGCTGGGAAGCCTAAGGTCAAAGTGCTATAAGTCTAAGCTCAGTTTCCTTCTGGTGAGAGCCCTCTTCCTGGTCTGTGTTTTGTTCCCTTCTCTCTGTGTCCTCAAGTGGCAGAGAGAGAGTGTTCTCTCTCTTCCTCTTTTTAAAGCCACTAATCCCATTGTGAGGGCTCCACCTTATGACCTCATCTAATCTTAATTACCTCCCAATGGCTCCACCTCCAGATACAGCCACATTGGAGGTTAGGGCTTCATCTTGTGAATTATCAAGGGTACGCAGTTCAATCTATAGCAATAATCTCTGGTGTCCTAACCACAGACCCCAACTCCCATGCTTGGTATAAGTGGAGTCATGACTACCATTATAATTGGCTTGTATCTATTCTGCTATAACCCAGTCATCTTTATACAATTTATGCTGAAAAATTGTACCCAAATCCACTAACAGTATCTTTGTGGCCAAGCTTTTACTGTTACAATATTTACGGTAAGACCTGTGTCCAGATTCCTGCTGGGGTGCTGCCTTTCAAATTCTAGCGAGTGTTTCTACATCTTTCTCTTCCTCTGCCTCCAATATTACAATTCCACTAACTGTTCTAGGCAGCAGAGTACAGTTTACTAATGATTTTCTTTCCTACATACTGCTAATCTACCTGAACTTTCTCCTTTTGTCTTAAATTCAGGCATTCCCTAGATGGCTGCTCTGCTTCAGGGAACTGTCTTGGACCTAATCGCAATCATCCTTGGTCTTGATTTGCTTTGCTATGAAGTATGTTCTGAATGTTAACATATTATTTGCTTAATATTCTTGATGTAAAAAGTCCTATATCATTAATAGACTTTGACTCAGAAAAATCATTGCTATTATAAGCCACAAGTCCCAGTAGGAAATATTGATTCCCACTTTGTGGCGACATCATGATTCTAGAGGCACAGTTATTCTGAGATGGAAAATGGTTTGGTTGAATTTATTGACTTAGAATACCATAGCTAGGTTAAAATCTGCATATGAAGCGAAGGCCAAAAATTGATTCTTCCAATCATTAGCTAATCTATGCAATGGCTACTACAACTTCTTGTCCTTAATATCCATCCTTCCATGAATATATCTATAACTATTGCTATATCTACACATAGAGATAAATATAGATATAGATGTATTTCTAAGAGCACACACAAAGTCTAGCAGTTTATTTCTTCCTTTTCGTTCTCTTTGTGTAAATTTGATGATGAGGTCTAACTGCCCTGTGGTATATTTTAAAGTTGCTAAAAGAGTAAATCCTGAAATTTCTCATCAGAAGGAAAAAAGAATTTGTAACTATGAGGAGATTGGTGTTAACTAAACTTACTGTGGTAATCATTTCCCAATGTATCTATGTCAATACGCCAATATATGTATGTAAATAATTATGTGGTACACCTTCAACTTATACAGAGTTGTGTATTAATTATATCTCAATAAAACTGAGAAAGAAAACTTAGACATGGTAATAATACCTCACAAAAAAGTATAGAGCCTTTTCTAATATAACTATTCTAAACAGTCATAGATAGACAAGCTTTGGATCCATTTTTCAGTTCAGCTACTTTTCTTAGCAGTTGCATTTTATTTAGACCTTTTTATCAGTTCTTGTAGCAGAAGACTTGACTACAGTCTTTAATGTATCAGTGAGTCATTGTCCAGACTTCATTTTGACCTGCAGTGTTTATCAATATTTTTGATGTGAGATTACCAAACTACTTAATGTAATGAAGCTAAACAAAGAACAGAAAACATTAAAATATACTGCAGGTATGTTCTTCAGAATTAGCTGGTGCAGGACACAAGTGCTGTAACAGGATTAATTCAGGCCAGTTACTTAACTGTGCTTTTACTGGTTGTGAAATTAGACTAATATCCATCGGAGTTGCTGTGCATATTACTATATAGGGTTAGAACTGTTGTAATGAAGAACTCCTATAGAATGAGTTCTACTGTTTTATATATTTTGTGATGCAGTCAAGGCCATATCATTATGGTTAGCTTCAAAGTTGCGAACCTGGCATTTTTTCCAAGCACTAGCCTTTTTTTTTTTTTTTAACATTTTTTATTGATTTATAATCATTTTACAATGTTGTGTCAAATTCCAGTGTTCAGCACAATTTTTCAGTCATTCATGGACATATACACACTCATTGTCACATTTTTTTCTCTGTGAGTTATCATAACATTTTGTGTATATTTCCCTGTGCTATACAGTGTAATCTTGTTTATCTATTCTACAATTTTGAAATCCCAGTCTATCCCTTCCCACCCTCCACCCCCCTGGTAACCACAAGTCTGTATTCTCTGTCTGTGAGTCTATTTCTGTCCTGTATTTATGCTTTGTTTTTGTTTATTTGTTTGTTTTTGTTTTTTAGATTCCACATATGAGCGATCTCATATGGTATTTTTCTTTCTCTTCTGGCTTACTTCACTTAGAATGACATTCTCCAGGAGCATCCATGTTGCTGCAAATGGCATTATGTTGTCGGTTTTTATGGCTGAGTAGTATTCCATTGTATAAATATACCACCTCTTCTTTATCCAGTCACCTGTTGATGGACATTTAGGCTGTTTCCATGTTTTGGCTATTGTAAATAGTGCTGCTATGAACATTGGGGTGCAGGTGTCATCCTGAAGTAGATTTCCTTCTGGATACAAGCCCAGGAGTGGGATTCCTGGGTCATACGGTAAGTCTATTCCTAGTCTTTTGAGGAATCTCCACACTGTTTTCCATAGTGGCTGCACCAAACTGCATTCCCACCAGCAGTGTAGGAGGGTTCCCCTTTCCCCACAGCCTCTCCAGCATTTGTCATTTGTGGATTTTTGAATGACGGCCATTCTGACTGGTGTGAGGTGATACCTCATTGTAGTTTTGATTTGCATTTCTCTGATAATTAGTGATATTGAGCATTTTTTCATGTGCTTTTTGATCATTTGTATCCAAGCACTAGTCTTTACTTAAATATTCTGTAACAATTGAACTGACCAACAATTAATATGGGCCAACATCATTTTGTTTATTTTAACCTACCAATAATTTAATCTGATCCCTTGCTTATTAGCCAAATCCCTAAATTGTAGTCTCACTTGACACCGCAAGTTTCAATGCACACTTAAGCCTAACTCATACCGCTTAATTGCTCTTCTCCTTCTATATCTCACGATTGCCAGTTTCTCTACTCAGTCTTATACCAGGTAACTTTTTCTGGCTGTTACACATTTTACATCTAGCATTCTTTTGCATCATTTTTCATGTCAAAATAAATTTCATGTTCTACATTTTAAAAACATCTTTTTTTAAAGGACTTTATTAGTTAGAATTTTAATTTGAGAGACACTTCAGGGAACCTGAGGTAAACAGTACAGGAATTTATTTTTAAAAGATGTGCATACCTCCCAGGCTTCCAGCATCTGCTCAGGATGTAAAGAGCTGAGAAGGGTTTCAATCCCAAACTGAAACAAATAAACCAACGACAAAAAATTCAGCCAAACAAAGAATGTGCATGGTTTTTGAACTCGGAGGTTTGCTGCAACCACAGGCTAACAAACTGATTCATAAAATAAGAAGAGTCAGGAAGGTTTACCTGGGCCACTAGTAACAAGCACTCAGACGGATTCTGCTTGGGTGAATGGTGGATGGAGAAGCCAGTTGAAAGTTAAATGACAAGAGAAAGTGAAGCCTCTTTGAGGAGCAGGTCTTTGAAGGAAGGCATGAAGCAGTGCTGTGTTAGTTCAAGGTACACTGAGCCTGTAAAAATATTAAACTAGAAATCAATAACAAAAAGATATCTGGAAGTGCTCCAAATATTTGAAAATTAAGCACACTTTTAAGAAATATGTGGGTCAAAAAGTTAGCCTCAAAAATTAATAAAAATATTGACCAGAACAAATATAAATTCAACATATAAACATTTATGGGATGCAGCTAGAGCAGTAGTTAGAGGAAAATGCATAGAATTATAAATTACAAACACTAGATTCAAATTGTGTATTTGTTTCTCACAGCAGTTTAGTTTAGCAATTTTGAAACTACTTTACATGTGTCAAATTAATTAAATAAAGGAATCATTAGACTGAGGGGACACTAATGCCCTGGGGGCCTATGTAACCAAACCGAACTCTGAACCTATAAATTCCTCAAGGTCACCTAATCGAAATCAAAGGACAACCAGTCAAAAACAGCCAACTAAGCTTTAAGCTATAGCTGGTCAATAATTTCCTTATTTTGCTTTATCTTTTCTCTGTAAAAGTTTCCCCTAGAGCTCCTGACCACATTCAGTTTAGCAGTACCTGTTTTGAATTGAATTTTGGCTTAATAAAAACTCTTCAAATTTTTAACATGCCTCAGTTTAACACGTGTAATTAGTAAGTAAATACAGTGATAACCAGATTTCTCACTCTCAGAAAAAGAAGTTACAAATAAGCAAGGAAGGAATTCTAAAATGAAATCTGTGCTACTGAACTGGCAACAGAATAAAATTTTATAATGAAATGAAATGGATGATGAAAATGTTTTTGTGTGTTAAATGCAATATACAGGTTACGGAAGGATTTTTTTTTTTAATAGTGTAGACATGCCATCAGAAAACTTAACAATAGTATTGAAAACTGTAATTTATATTCACTAGTTTCAAAGAGCCCAAGAAATCCACGAGATAGACTATGTTTATGAGCCAGCTTCTTGTTGAGCTTTCAGTCGGCCAGTTTGGCCAGTTTCAGTTTGGCCAGCGGAGACACCTAGCAGAAAACTGGAGGGAGTGACAAGAGTAAGTTCAGAGCAGCTTCATCTGGTTCCTTTCTGTAAATTCACACCTAGCTGTGTGTATCCCATGACCGCACGGTACTGCCTCTCTGGACAGGGCTATCTTTTATGAGTCTCCTTATGAGTGGCCCAGTTAGCTCTCTCTTCCCCCCTTGGTTTTTGGGCCTAGGGAATGTTGTTAATATATCCACAGTCACTATTTCTTGAGTTACTGACCACAAAACTAGGAGATGACTGTCAAAGAGGTTTCAGGAAAGCAAATAAACAGTACAGCTTTGAATGGGGCTGGAGTAACGCTTAAACCTTGGACTAGAAAATTTCTTGGTTCCTATAATATTAAAGACTTTAAGGGAGCAAAAAAATCTTCTAATATTAAATCTATATGTTTGTAGCATGGGCATAAGGCTGCTGAATAAATGAGAACTATTATAATACAGAAAGAATTGGCGAGTTTTTCAGACGTAAGGAGAATATTCATTAGCTAAAATGTGTTCTGTGATAAAGATAACAGAGGGTATTGAAAGAGTAAAGAATGATAAAATTCTATTTATTGATTGATTATTGTCTAATGTGATGATCCTGAATAATTTTATATCTCCTACCATGCACTGTCCAGGATGACAAAATTTGATAATAATTTCTATAAGAGTGACATAATATTAACAGAAATTTAATGTGCAAAAGAATAGTATATTATTAGAAATTTCTGCTCAAATCATGCTCATTACCCAACTGCTAAACTGTTTTCATAACTCCCCCTTTGGTGCATTTTATAAAATATTGGATTGGAATACAACCTGGTTTTCCTTGTCAGACCCCTTTTTCAGAGAACTTCCTTTAATTCAAAGCCCCAGAAGAATGGGCAGTGACCACATGACTCTGTCTCTAACCTTCTAGCCACACTTGGAGTGCTCATTCTCCTGATGTGTAGAAAACCCATCTATAAGCACCAGTTACTACTGCCCTGGCACTAATAGTTGAAGTAGTTCAAGTAGTTTGTCTCCATTGAATTTTTAATTAGGACTCAAATAGTGTATGTCATTCGGTAACATGATGGAAAAAAACAGGTACATAGAGTAATTTATGGAGCACTAGAGGAAAAAATCACTGGCACCCGACTTCCATTTGCCTTAGAGCTTTCCTGGTCCTTGCCGTTCCTCAGACTTGGCCATTAGGTTGCTCCAAATTCCTTGAGAACTTTTGGAATCCTTGCCGTGACCATTCCCCCAAACCCTCCCTAACTGGAGTTAATATAAGCAGCTGTCTGTTTCTAACTGTATTAATTATGTACACATTGAATTTAATTTAATTTAATTATAGTTATATTTTAAGTATTTTTTATCTTATACAATTTTTAAAGATTAATTTCCATTTACAGTTACTACAAAATAGTGACTGTATTCCCCATGTTGTATAATACATCCTTAAGCCTGTCTTACACCCAGCTGTTTGCACCTCCTACTCTCCTACCCCTGTGTTGTACCCCCTCCTCCCCACTGGTAGCCACTACTTTATTCCCTATATCTGTTAGTCTGCTTCTTTTTTGTTATATTCGCTAGTTTGTTGTATTTTTAGATTCCACATATAAGTAACATCATACAAGACTTGTCTCTCTCTGTCTGACTTACCTCACTTAGCATAGTGCTCTCCAAGTCCATCCATGTTGCTGCAAATGGCAAAATTTCATTCTTTTATATAGCTAAGTAATGTTCCATTTTGTTTGTGCTGTGTGTGTCTCTATGTATATATATGTATATACACACATATACAAAATCTTTATCCATTCATCTGTTGATGGGCACTTGGACAGCATCCATATCTTGGCATTTATCAGTAATGTTATGAACATTGGGGTGCATGTATCTTTTCCAATTAGTGTTTTTGGTTTTTTCAGGTATATACTCAGGAGTGGAATTGCTGGTAGTTCTATTTTAAGTTTTTTGAGAAACCTCCGTACTGTTTTCCATAATGGCTGCACTGATTTACATTCATTTACATGCATATAATTTACATTATACACAGTTACATTTATAAATATATACTTATATTTAGAATTTCTTCTTTTTTTATAAGTTTTCACAATTGCAATTTTTAAATGTTACATAATATTCCATAAACTGGTATCATACTTTATACCATGGGTAAAGACTTAAATCTGATATCCACTTTGGTTATTTTAGATTTTATATTTTTCAATAGATTCTTTTGTTCATCTTTTCACTTATTTTCTCCACATGACTCTTAAGAGTGGGATCACTCAATTGGGGAACCATTGCTTTGTTTTACTTTGTTCATAGTATCATTCTGTTTTCCATTTTCATACAAATTATTTATTCATGCTTATGTTATAATAATATGAGGAAAAATAGATTAGCTTTTAAAAGTCAACTTTTAAGTTTGGGAGAGTAATGTTTAAATTTTGACAAAACATTTCAGACTGATGTTACAATGTTAAGAATAGAAAATATTCTTTATCCTCAGGTACTTACATTAAAAAGTGTATTTATTTGATGTCTGTGTATATACATACAGATTAGAAATGCTTAGGATGTAACACATGTTTTTTTCATACCATTATATGGTCTCTGTGTCATTGGAAGCTTATAAATTTTGTTTTTAATCTGGAAAATTAACTGACGTAAAGCATGTGTCATTTTCTTCCATGTAATGAGAAATTTAGTAGATACTTTAACTTGTCAATCTTCCTCATCTCACCTATCTGTGTAAAAAATATTTATATTCTTCTTTATTAAAACAAATTCTATCAGTTGAGATAACAATGAATGTCTGTCTCTTCTGGTTAGGAATAGTAAGAGGAGATGAAGGTATCTGCTGCCTCTTTCAGTCTCTCCGAATTCTCACTGCAGGGGCACCCAATGAGTTGACAATAAAATTTTAACATTATTTGAATCAAATTTCTATCTTCTGAATTATTTTCACTCTCCCAATTGAGCAGTAATATGGTAAGTAGAATGGTTCAGGAAGTGCTAGATTTCCGCCAAGACTTTTGACATTCATTAGAATCTTCAAGCATGTTTGATGTGTATTCTTGGCAGCTAGCAGATGCAGCCTTGTGTCTGTTCCAAAATGGTTTTGAAATAAAAGTAATTTGTTTTAATAATGATAAATATGACTGCTATTTTTAACCTGTCGGATACTCCTGACAATCACCAAATATTCTCATATTGATTTTTGATATACACTAGAAGATAGTCTAAGACACAGAAGAGCTCAGAATACACATTCTATTTAGAGTTGAGGTTGTTAAGTGCCTTTCTACCTACCTAAAAGGAGGGAAAATAGGGATTCAGAGACTTATTTTCAGTTTCTGAGAATCTGACTTTCAGCCTGTGTAATAATATGGAAATAATATTCCCCAAACCGTCAAGTTATGAATGTAAAGAAAATGATATGACACTGTTAATATAAGTGTGTCTCCTCCAGCAGTGCTGTTGATTTATGGTTCTTTGTAAAGTCATCAACATGTATGTTGAACTGAAAAGTTCATTATTGTTCTTACACGTACAAAGTAAAAATGGGAGCTAGAATAAATGTCTTTAAGAAAAGTCTTGATTGTAAAAATGTACAATAAAACCACAGTCTGTATGATGTGGAACTTTTCCTACTCTTATATTTTTGTCTACCATGAAGGATTTATCATTGTTCTCTTTGAGATTATAACTTACAATGATGAAGCAGTCTTAGGAAGGAAAAACAATTTATAAGTTAAAACAGAGGGGATCAGGGGCTTTGTTCAATTTCTGTACTCTAATGAGTTGGTGAGCTCCATTTGAATTACTAGAAGCTTTCTTTAAAGTGTAGTGTTTGGAGAAATCAGAGACTAAATTCTCCCATTATACATTTATCTGTAACTATCACTAAGTACAATGGAAGTTTCCACATAAATAGCTTGGAGTGGAATTTAGATCTAGCAAATAAGATCTGGGAAAACTCAGTAAATGTTACATTTTTTCTAACTCATTACTTTGGTAATTAATTTATCTAACAATATTTTATTACAAACTGTCTGTCTCCTAAATGTCAATTGATTATTGCAAAATAGGGATAACCTTAGATGTTTGTTCTTGATGCATTATCAGATACTTTGAAATACAGTTGACCCTTGAACAGCATGGGTTTGCACTGCACAGGTTCACTTACACTAGAATTTTTTTCAATAGTGAATTGTTACTACACTTTGCAGTTGTGATGGATGTGGAACCATGAAACAGAGAGACAATAGTAAAGTTACACTTGGATTTTCCACTACTCAGGCGTCAGCGCCCCTAATTACAACATTGTTCAATGGTCAGCTGAACAATATCTTTACCTAAAGTGAACAGAAGAGTGAAAAAGACTATGTTAAATGTATTTAACGGTTTCAAAATGGTGGTAATGAAGTCTTTCTCATGATACACTCACTAAAAGCAATTTTGCACTCAGTGGGTCTGCTTTAGGATATGACAAACAATTTCTGGATAAAACGTTTAGCTGTATCATGGATTAAAATTGACTACTTTTGAGCCTTGGGTCACGTCACTGACCTACACGATACTTGGATATTGACTAGGATTTGTTGAAAGCCACAACTAAGAGTATAAGTCAGAGGACTGTTACTGTATTTTGCTTCAGTCATACATACAATTGTCATTTTTCTCTGTAGAGTAATTTTTTAAATTGGACCCGTGGCATGTATCATCCTTTGATCACTCCATGGAGAAACTGCTAATTTTACTTGAGGGAGATTGAGGGGTATATGACAAAAAGATAAAGAAAAAGAAGCGTATGTGGAGAAGATCAACATAGATACCTGTATTCAACACAATTTATCCACAGTTTGGATAGTACTAGTCAATTATCATTTATTATTTATTATTAATTATAATTTATTATTACAGTATTTTTGTTAAGCAAAATAAAATAATGGTGTTGTTAGTATTATTTTGCTTTAGAAACAGAACTATTAAGGTAGAGATGCTTTAATTCTGTACCTAATATGGGAATTTGTTCCTCTCTCATATTTTAAGCCAACTTTTCTTTATATTTGTTAAAATTGAAATAATTGTATGTTTTCACACTTTCAGGATTTCATCGACATTTGAGCATTATTCAAATTGACTTTTTAAAGCTTTTACTTTGTATTATTAAATATAATGCACAATGGCAAATGTACATAGAACATATATGTACAGCTTAACAGATACATATACAGTAGCATCCATGTAACCATTTCCCAGAAAAAGAAAGAATTTTGGTAGCAAATGTTCCCACAATCCTCTCATATTCTCACTGTGTTTCTCCTTGTCCTGACTCTCATAATAACCATTTATTTTTTTACATATACACAAATCCATAAACAAAGTTTAATTTTGCTATTTAAAAATATAAACATAGGAATGAGTCTGAGTTTATGCATGTGCCTTTTGCTTCCATAGCTCAACATTATGTTTTAGAAATTCATATGGTTGCAGAAAGGAATACAATTGTGGCTTGTTTATTTTATTATAACATAATTATCAATGCTTTACTGTATAGCTCTTCATTTATTATACTGTTCATATTCTGCTATTTCCAGTTCTTGGATAGTATCAATATTGCTACTCTAAAAAGTCCTTGTTTTTAATTGAAGCATAGTGAGTATGTCAATTTCTGTTATACAACATAATATCCCAGTCGTGTGTGTGTGTGTGTATATATATATATACTCATATACTCATTATACTCATACACATATACTCATTTTCATATTCTTTTTCATTAAAGGTTATTACAAGATATTGAATACAGCTCCCTGTGTCATACAGAATAAATTTGTTTTTTTATCTATTTTTCTATATAGTGGTTAACTTTTGCAAATCTCAGACTCCCAAATTTACCCCTTCCCACCTCCTTTCACCCTGGTAACCATAAAATTGTTTACTCTGTCTGCGAGTCTGTTTGTTTTGTAGATGAGTTCATTAGTGTCCTTTTCTTCTTTTTTTGTAAAAAATTCTTATACATGTATATTATGTGCACATTTTTAAACATTTATGCACATACACACACACACACACACATATATATATATATAGAGAGAGAGAGAGAGAGAGCACAAGTGAGATATTCTGGTATGTGACAAACAGATATAGCACTTCTGTATGCCTGTGACATACATGCTTGACCTGACTCTAAAAATGAAGTATCAGAAGAACACAAATTACAGGACAGTCTACAACATAACTGGTCTGTAGTTTATAAAAAGATAAATATTGTAAAATACAAGGACTGGAGAACTACTCTAGATTAAAGGGGATTTAAAAAAAAAAACTCAATAATTTTCTTTAGCTCCAAATAATATTATTAGAACAGTTGGTGAAATCTTGGTTATATAAGAAAAATACCCCCCTTTTTTGAAAGAACAACATATTGAAATGTTTAGTGGTGAGGAACTTCCATGCTTATAACTTACTTTCAAAGTGTTTGAGGAAGTAAAGAGAATTAGGAAAATAAATCAAATGTGATCATACGTTACCCTGTGAAGAATAAGGATGAAGGCCACATGGGAATTATTTGTTCAGGTCTGGTCAAACTGCAAGAAAATAGTGTCACATTGGGGTATGAAAATTAGAAAATTATTCAGAAGAAAAGATAAATATCTGTAAATATATGTAGGCATTAACTATAAAATTAGTAATATAAAAGTCCGGAAGCAGATGAGATAAAAGACACATCTCAACAAACTTTAAAGACATATATAAAACATTCAGAATATGCTACCTGACCACAGTGGAATAAAGTTTTGAAGTACAGTAGGCCCTTGTTATCTGCGGGTTCTGCATCAGCTGATTCGACAAACTGCTGGCTAAGTTGGTTGAATCTGCAGATGGGAACTCGTAGGTATCTGGGGCCGAATGCGCTGTGCCGTTGTACATGAGGGACTTGAGCATCTGCGGAGTGTGGTATCAGCAGGTCTCAGGGGGAACCAAACTCCCACGGATCCGGAGAGACAACTTGTACTTGAGATGTTCCTGTGTATGTGCCAGTGATTTCTTTAAACTTGATTTAATTTCCTTTGTTTTTGGCATGGCCTAAACTAGATTGTTGAAATTTATTAAAGTGTTAAGCTATATGAATCTTCAGCATTAATAAAAATGAATACATTATCCTGCACTTTCACATTATGGACTACATTCAAGTCAAATGAAATGTTAACGTGGAATGTATATAAAATACTTTATTACAATGGTCTACTGGAGAGAAAATGTTGAACCAAATGTGATATACAGCTAATATTTCTACAGCTACTGAACTATATTAAATAGGACTACTGAACTATTATTGACTACTTAACTACATTAAAAATTAAATTTATTTTTTTCTGCAATTCATAACCTCCTGTAAAATATGTTGTGTGAAAAATTTGCTTATATTCCTGCTTTGCTTCTTAGGAATTTACAAAATAATCATTAATATTTCTTTACACTCTAAGATAGCATGTTCTTCTTATATTATAATTATAATATTTCTGTTTACTTCAAGTTTTCAACATGTTTCATTGTGACATTTATACCACATAGTAATATATAAAGTTGCTTCTTTTTCACCTACATAATGCATTATATCCTATAATGAATACACTCATGTGATCCCTGTGGAAACTTCATTTATGTAACTTTGAACCCTATTGTGAAATAAAAAAGGTAAGAAAATAGAAAAGACATATCTCCTCCATAGTATCTTGTGTTTGAGTTCATGTGTACAGCCTTATTAATGTGACAGGCATAATGAAATTGCAAGAAAATCAAGTGCAGTCTTGAAATATATAAAAATTATGGAACACATCACCATAATGTTCAACTCCTTTGTGTATTATTATAATTCATATTGTTCTCTCCTGTGACAAGCATTATAATGAGAAGGAAAAATGCACAAAATTAATTTATTCTGAAGACAAAGATAAAAATGAGATGAGAAGAGAGAATACACTTAAAATTTCTGACTTTGTCATTGTATAAGTTGTGCAGCTTCTATACTTCATGACTTCTAACATTTTTATTGTGATATTCAACAACAGAAGAATTTGATAGGATGAAGAATTATTAGTTCTAATAGAATACATCTCAGTTATAATTCTTATTCTTTTCTACAAAATTAAGGAAATGGTTTGCAACATAATGTGATAGGTATTCATATATGTACAGTGTACAAGTTATGGCATTTTACTCTATTTTTGGCTAATGATTTTATCTAATCTCTAAAACTGTTTATGTATCTGGAAATGCTTTGTTCCTTGATGCAGATTTTGTATACTTTTCCTGCTCTAATGGAATCAAAATTCTCTGAAAATATATATGCATATGACTAAGAATAATAATAGCTAACAATTTTAATGCACTAGACACTATTTTAGTTGCTTATTTAATCCTCCAAACACCAGTCTGTAGAATGGGTATTAATTTAATCCACACTTAGTTATAGATAGTTACTTTACTCAGGCCACACAGCTGTTATGGCAGAGCTAGGGTTCAGAAGCAGAATTTAGAGTTCCAGAGCCCATGTACTTAACCACTCTACTACACTCTTCCTAGTCAACATGACTCATGGTCATGTTTTCACAGCATTATCATATGTTGAGACCTATGATTTCCACGCTGGAGAATTTCAAAAATGTCTGCTTTCATTTTACTTAGTATATTAAGACAAGCTCTGATAACCATGGAATGAAATATCTGTTACTACACTTTCATAAAAGAAATGATGTCACAAATATTTATAGCATCCTCTAATGCCTCTTACTTGCTTTAGGGATGTTCATAAGAGAGAATTGATGCATATGTCTTTACCCTCCAAGCCTGTTAACAAAACGCAATGCTATGTAGATTTCATAACAAATATATTGCTATCAATCTTTTTTTCCCCACTGAATTCATCATTTATATGATGACTCATAGGAGTTGTCATAGGTAACACGTGAGCAAAGTGTAGTTGGGAAAAATCAAAGAGATTGAGAGTTATGAAAGCTCATTTTAGAAGCAATGTATTAACTTGTTTGGGGATTTGTCAGAATAATATGGTAAAGGCATTCTCTAACCCAGATATAATACCACTCTCTTTTTGTAGAGAAATTTTTCCCCGTATAATTCCTACCAATATCTGAGCCAAACAGTCTTTACAACTGGTATAGGTATATATGTGTATCTACATAGTCAGTCTCCCGAGTCTACACATGATGTTTTCCTATTGTTATTATCTGTAGAGACTAATACCTGAATTACCACATAATTAAAACTATTTTGTATTAGTCCAACACTTACATTAACATATACATATATATATATATATGTATATGTATATATATATATATATATAGACACTGGATATTTTCTAAAACATTATGGAATAAGAAGATATTTGTTCACTGCTGTCATGCAAATAGCCAAACAGATACCAGTCTTCTGAGACCTTCAAAAATGTGCATATTGCTATTAGCAGTCTTACATTCTAATATTCATTCCAGAATCACCTCTATAAATGTACAGAAAATTATTTGATAATATTGGGAACCGAAAAAGGAAATATGTGGCTTACAATTTATCTTTTTGAGTGATTTTTTTTAAGTAAATAGATTTCACGCTATTTGGTTTGCATGCACAGCAGTATACAGGTACTTATTTATCAGAAAGGCCAAAAAATAAAAATAAAAATAAAGACAGGAAGGAGAATTGAAAATCTATCGAGCAAACTTTAAGAATAATTTCAAGCAGAGCTTTGCCTACAAAATTTCTCATGTATTTTCATGATCAAGCTTGAGATCTTATCAAAATAATACCATTGAGATTGAATGGGTTTAAGCATATAAGAGTGATGCTTTCCATTAGGATGTTATTATTTATTGTTTTCAACCAAGAATATAATATTGGATACATTCATTAAATCTCAAAAATTGCCTATAGTTGCCAAGCTGAGAGATTTGAATTTGATATAATTAAAGTTAGAGAGTGTATTTAAATGTGACTTTGGTTGGAGTTTAAATCTACCTCCCTTAAACTATTTATGTTTCTTCTAACTAGGAAAGATTTAACTCTAAGCAAATTTGTTTTAAACATTTAAAGGGATATCACTGATTTCATTGTATAATAGCAGTTGAGCTTCAAACAGCGTAAGCATGAGTATCGTGTTGTGATTATGAGCACGGGGTATTAATACAACCACAAGAATTACAATAATGACAATTCATGTAAAGTTGTCATGCCTCAGGTTCTTCATTTCTAATACATTGATAATAATACCTACTTAGTATTTTTGTTGTGACTATTACATGAATTAGTCATTCAAAGCACTTAGGGAGGAATCCAACACCCAAAATTAGCAATTGAGATTCTGCCTGAGGTTTTGGATTCTCTGTGCTATTGTAGATCCGTTAGCATTACCCTCTCACCAACTGAGTTAACTCATGCAAACTTTTGCATATCATTTACAAGTTTTTCATCTCTAGGCCTGGAAATGGTCAAACCGAATAATATAACACATAGGGCAATAAATTTGAAGTCCAAGTCTTTGTAACTTTATACGAAAAAGCAGAATTAAAAAAAATTAAAAATTATTAAAGTACAAATCACGTTTTGTTCAAATACTTCCTTACTGTATTTTATACTCTTTCTAATTACTGACCAATATTATATGGATATTTCTAGAAAGTGCAGAATCAATAACCTGTGTTTCCAGAATATACCATCATTTCCCTTTTTTAACCTTTGTAGAGAAGAAGTCTGTGATTCTCTGACTACACATTACCAAGTACATCTAATCTGTCACTTTTGCTAAGACTGTGGTGTTCGCTTCACTTCGTATCACTTCAACTCGGTTCATTTATGATGCATCAGTGAGAAATGCAGTATTACAAATTCTGAAAATTAATTTTCCATGGCTCACCATAAAACATGCATTGGAAATGGCTTTAACAAAGTGGGCTAAAATTGTGACAGTAAGAAAATACTTACTGGTATTAAATTTAAGCCAAGAATAAACACATATTCACCCATATTAAATTATTTCTAGTAATTTTAATTCAAATTATAATAATTATTCATATAGTATGACTTTGCATTGTCATGTTTCAATTTTTATATTCTTGCAAAATTTGAAAAAACTAGGCAACACTTAGAATGTTTATTATTCAAGTTAAGTACTTTTATATACACTTATGACTAATTTTTTAAATGAAGATATTAAAGAAGTAAGTGACAGGCAAATGTATCTTCTATAAGATACTTTCTAAATTTCATACACTCAACAATATGGAATTGTATTAACTAATTTCTGTTTTTCAAAACTATATTTAGGCTTTAAGACAAATTAACTCTCTAGAGAGATTAGAGAGAAAAAATAACATTTGCAAAACAGCAAATATTAGGAGCTGGATAAAAGAATTAAGAATAAATCAGGTTGCATATAAGTTAGAAAAGATTATTTTTCGAAAATAAATGATCTTAAGTCATGATTACATCCTCCGGATTTTATTTTTATTTTGTGGGAGAGATAACTTTTTAAAAAATAAAGCAGACTTTCTCTAGGCAGTCCATTAGCTATCGAACTAAAGATCCTCCCTTTGTCATTGACAGGGAATAACCTGTGATTCTTACTCTGCCAGTAAGCATGTACCCTACTAGTATTGCCCCATTAAAAGAAAATGTATACTGTAAACCAGCTTGTGAAAATTGTCCATTATTATGCAATATTGCTGGCTTCTATAATTTCATCATTAAATATTTTTAATAAAATTGCTAAATATATTATGAGAAATAAAAGTTTTGAATAACTAGTAACCACAGGTCATTCATTCATTCATTCACTCATTCATGTATTTAGCAACATGTCTAATGGTATCACCATGACCTTTTATAATTTACTAAGTTCCCGGTATACCAAGACAGACAAAGCATGCCCTTCAATAGCTTATAATCAAATAAGTCAGGTTTCTACAAATAATTACAACAAATTGGTCAGAGCTAAAATATGTATATTTTGGGTGCCCTGGAAGGGCTCAGTTTAACAAATATGAGCACCAACTAAATGCCAGGATATACAAATATGAGTTTATTCATTTACTTAGTACTCTTTGTCTCTTTCTCTTGAGGTATATATAAATATATAGGTATAGAGAAATATATTTTATGAAATCTGGAAGTGTAAAAATATGTTCTTTTATATTTCTTTTGTGTGTTTATCTAATCTGATGTTGTTGCCTATATCCTTCATCTAGTTAGGTCTCATTTATTTAAATTGAAAAGACAGTTTCTGTCCTTTGTGAGCCAATAGACTTCCAGGGATCCACATAAATACAGACTGACAATAAATATGTTGCTGGTAAAGCTCTTAAAAACATATACTAAGTTACTAAGCAGTGTCCTTTAAATGTCTTAGGTTCTTAAGGTATTATTTCCTTTATTTTTATAATAACCCAATTTTTTAGAAATAAGGTTAGTGTTTTCTTAGATGATAGCCATCTTTCCAAAGAGCACGTTATTGAATTCCTTTGTCAGCACTGCAAGTAACCTAATGAAAAATATTTCTAAAATGCTTTCAAACCATATATTCTTCTTGTACTTTTAGTTTGCATCCTTTTTTTCTTCTTTGAGAACTCTGCTAGTATATCCCCCAATGTTGTTCTATGTCTGCAATCAACAAGATGCAGTATTTATCAAACAAACATTAAATGTAAAAAAATTATTAAACCAATATAGGAAACTACCTTTGAAAACTAAAAAAAAACCAAAACATATACTAAGTTGGATTTTGTTTCAACCTGTTTATAAAGGGGAGTAAGCAGGGCTAGGCAGAAGTGTAAGTAAAAGTGTGAGAATGTTTAGTTTAAGAGTCTGGGAGATATTGATATTTACCTTAACATAAAGCTCAACACAAAAGATATTTATAAGCAATGCCAGAAGTGAAGTGGGAGTCCTGGGAAAAGGGCGCTCATGTTTCTGTGATACTAGTAACAGCAGGTAAACAGAGCAAGCGGAAGTTTAAGAAATAGGGAAAGAGACCAGATGAGCCCTTGTAGGATCAGAGGCAACGCAGGGGTTTGGAAAGACTGCAGACGTGCAGGAGCAACCAGGATTTAAAATGTTCCCCGAAGCACACACAGATCCACAAAGGGTGGAAGACTCACTGGCACTAGGGGCTTAAGCACGACCTTGACCAAACACTAGCTGAATGACCTGATATTCTGACATGGGAAGGCTGGCTTAAAAATAAGACCACATACATCCCTGTGGTCTGGAAGGGATGACCAAGACCGAGCCCTTTCATAGATAATCAGAGAGGAAAAAAATCCAATCTGTTAGTCCCTAGTTGAAAATTGAGAGAAAAAAATGTAACTTGAACTGATAGTCCCCTCCAGGCTATGACACTTTCAACTGTAATGGGTCAAAATCTGTCTGGTTAAAGGGGCTTAAGCAAGCAATCTTTGACCAATAAATGGCGTATGCTGCTCCAGAGCTAAAATATAAAAACAAGAAAAACCATCTGAGGAGGTGCCTCAGAGACTTCACATTGTGGGGGAAATAGATTTCAGAGAGTTATTTCAGCCACTTCACTAAACAAATAAATGACCAGGAAAATGGCAATTTCAACATCAAACTCTGAGGAGGAAGGGGATTATGATCCCGAGTTGTTAAATACAGTTTCTAAAAGATTTAATTTTCAAGTAAAAATTATGAGACGGACAAAGAAACAGGAATGTGCGATCCACATATAGGGGGAAATGAAGGCTTATAAACACTGCTTAATGAAGCAAGCTGGATGTTAGACTTCGCAGACATAATAAATGAAAGGTTGCCCTATGTTTATGGATTAGAATAATTAATATAGTCAAAATGGCAATAATAGCCTAAAGAATTCTGTGCAGTCACTGTCAAAATCCTAGCTGGCTTTTTTTTTCCCCCTTTTTTCAGAAATGGACAAGCTAATACTAAAATTCATACAGAAATCCAATGGACCGGAATAGTCAAAAGAATCAGTTAAAACCAGTACTCTGAGAATTTGATTTACAAAGTTGTATATTCTCTAGTGGACAAAACTCAGTCTGTGAACAGGGATCATTTGCTTTGTTGTGGGCAGGAGAAATAACCATCCGTTTAAGTTTACTGTAACTATAACCATACAGGATTGTGAAACAGCTGAGTTACTAGCAAATCAATCTGAAGTGCACACTTTTGTGGAATCATAATCCCTTGAGGATCTGCCAGAAAATGCCCAGCATTCTCCTCTTTTCAGAAGATTTCTTTTTCCCATTTCCAGATGTTTTTATCAAGGTATGACAAGTGATTTAAACGGGTAAACTTTGATAGGATGGATTTGCATATTACTAAGAAAGGCCTAAGGCGGAGAAAGAAAGCCACCAAAAGAAAGTGGATCTTGCCAACCCTTAGTTGGCATCATGCCAATTAAGAAGCTGTGTTATTTGTCAATATCAATTAAGAATATAGTCAGCCCTTTGTCTCACCAGATTCCCTATTTGTGGATTCAATTAATAGTGATATAAATATTTGGGGACAAAAATCCAGGAAGTTTCAAAAACCAAAACTTGAATTTGCCATGCACGGACAACTTATTTACATAACATTTACACTTCATTAGGTTTTGTAAGTAATCTAGAGATGAGTTTAAAGTATTTGGGAGGGTGTGCATAGGTTATATGAGCCATTTTGTACAAGGGACTCGAGAATTCACAGATTTTGGTGTCTTGTAGGAGACCAGTACTGGAACCAATCCCCAGGGATACTGAGGGACAGCTCTACTGTCTCCCTGCTACTGTATCTAAATACCCGTAGTTCAGTAGAGATGTAAAAGTGCTTGTTCTGGTAATTTCAATGGCAAATAGCAGGAGCTCACAGTGCTGTGAATATTGAGGAGTGAATATTTTGCCCTGGGAAGCAGATCCCTGAAAAGACAAAAGGACTTAGGACACTAGAGACACTCCTCTCTGGTATGAAACTGGGCATCACCAGCCTTACATTGTAATCTCAGGGGCAAAACCAGACCAGACCAAATGACTTGAATTTGGTACAAAGAGGGATGGATACCAATAGTGAGACCGCTGTGTCTGGCTAAGGCTTTAAATATAAAAAGGATAGCTAATGTAAAGACAAATATTAATGAAATATCACTGCAGTTGGTAATTAGACATAGCAAAAATCATGAAGGTGAACTGTGATGCCTGAAACTAGGACAATGTCTGTTAGAGTAAGTTGTCTTGTCAAAGGGGGAAATGGTGGCCACATTCAAATAACTGCGTATTGTACAGGGTGAAAAAAACAGTAAATGATTGTAAATTAACTCCAGGGGGGAGGATATCTGATAACCTTAATATATTTTTATTAATCTGAAAATATTTGCAAAAAAATTCCATTCCTCTACGATTTAGCCACTTTGAAAAGGTAGATACGAACCTATATCTAGAATTACTTCTGAATATTTTAAAATAATAATTAGTTTATTTAAAGTCAATGACCCATGCTCCTGAATAAATGTATTATTTAATACTAATATTACAGATTTAGTATTTAAATGACTGAATATATAGTATATATATTATATATGATGTATATTACAATATATATTTATAGTTTATAAACATACCTTTTATTACATAGAGAGAACAAATACTTTGCAAGCAGTATGAATAATTTAATTCTGGTGATTTTAATATGGTTGACGATTTTGAAAAGGAGGTTATTGCTTTCAAAGTGGCCAAAAAATATTTTTTTGAAATGCAGTTTGAAAACACTTTAAAAACAAGGAGCATATAATATGCAGCTGCTGTAAGCAGAGGCTGCGAACTGATGGCAGGTAAGCTGAAATCAGTTCCTAAAACAGGTTTGGTTCATATAGATCAGAAATTTGTTGATTTTTTAAATTTTAATTATTTTAGATTATGCACACATTCCCCAATATTCTAGTATGAGTCACTTCTTATTTTCTTAATTCTACTAAGTTTCACTCCTTTGCATTTACTTTTGAATGTATTGCTCAAATGGGTAGTGGGTATCTGATGTGGTGAGGCAACAACACAAGTCTGTTTTAATATGCATAACAGTGAAAGTTCAGACATAAAAGTCTCTGGGGAAAATAGGTAATGTCATTAATGACAATCGAGTCTACTCTTTGTGGGTCTGTTTGTTAATGACGGGAAGAACAGGAAAGTGAACTCCCTAAGGCTTACATTATCTGTCTGGTTCATTTGGCATTTTGTTCTTTAAATATTTTATTTATAAAATAAAATAAGCAAGATTAGGGAAACTGGGGTAAGCAACTCATCCCAGTTTGTTTGAGACTTCCCTTGTTTTAATCCTGAAAGTCCCGTATCCCCAGGAACTCCCTCAATCCTGGGCAAAACCAGGGTGGTTGTTCACCATGAACTGGGCTATTCTGAAGGCGAGTAAATACCGTAGTGGAGTTTACTGCTGTCCTGCCCAAACTCATTTTCCTCCAAAGAACAAAGTATATAACTCTAGAAACTATGGGCAAGCACCTGTCAAGACTCAGGTAAGCATGTAGTAGTGTGATGAGATGCACACGAAATTGAAATAGAAATGTTCCTCTCCGGAGCAGTGGATCAACTTGCTTTATTATCAAATAGTCTCCATATGGTCTAATCAAATATTTTAACATTTTAATGGGAATCCATGGTCAGCATAATTTGCTCATTAAGATGATGAAAAAAATAACTGCCTAATCCATTTTTAAATTGTTGCTGCCTTGATTTTTGTGTGATGTCTTATCACAAAGAGCAAGAGGGGAACTAAAAACCACTGAAAGTCTCAGTGAGCACTCAAGGAAAGCACATATCATGCTTCATATCCTAGGAAACGCAAGATTTAGCTCTTCTTACTGCAGCATACCATTATCATAACATTAACATTCTAGCTGCTTGTATTTTGTTCCTTTGATACCTAAAATTAAATTCATTGTTAGTTCACTTTAATGACTTTAGTTATGCCCCTCGTAAATAAGCACTTCTTAATGGGAATATTGCATAGATTTCTATGTAACATACAGCTCACCTAAAAGGGCAGTGCTCAGTGGCTCATATCTGGGTGATTATTTTGTCACTAATAACCTGCTTCTCTAAGGAATAAACCTGTACTTTGAACCATGATGATTCTTAAATCGAAAGTAGCAAAACCTATGGGGAAAACGACATTTATAGTTGAAAATATTGATTTATGTATGCCAGAACTTGGTTTCAGGTGCTATTACATTTCACCTGTATGAAATAAGAAAATGAGTTTTCATCAGTAGAACCTATTATTTGGAATAAATTGGACTTGTGGAATTAAAAGAAGATAGTAATATACCTTACACCTATACTGTGAAATTCAATCTTAGGTTACCTTCTTGAAAAGAAACTAGAAGAGGTAATTTTCTTCAACTAGTGATACCAGGCTCCATAAATAGCATGTCTTCAAACGTATCACTGATAGCTATGCAATATTCATGACTATTTCTATGTCATAGTATATTTAATGAATTTCAGTTATTCCATATACATATTGCTGTCATTCAGCACACCTGGTTCTTTATTAGTTGTTTGTTTTTTGGACCAGGCATGAACTAAACACCTAGCTGTTAGGGACCAAGACCTTCGTCTGAGGCATCACAGATCATGCGTTAGCAGCTCAAGGAATACCATTCACGCATCTGAATTTAAACCTTGTTCCAGGCATGGTACTGGCAAAGAAACCATCTAATAAGGGGAAGACCATTTTACCAGGGATAATTTAAATGTTTCAAGATCAAAGTCAGCTATAAACTATATTTAAGTTTATGTGTTACAATTAAATGTTAATTTAAGTAAGTAAAATAGAAAACTTGTTATTCAAAGTCCCCTAATGTTTTTATAGTTTGATCATAATTAACACAATATGTATGTATTTTGTGCTGAAACAGAATCATGGGTTAAGTCAGCAGCCATGTGTTTCACTTAGGGAGGTCAATTAAATTAGTAAAAAATATTTTTCATCTGTAGGTGGATCTTTTAGCAAAAGATGCATGTAAACATCACCCTGAAAACAGAAGTGGATATCAGTTAGAAGGAACTATATCATTTACACTAATTCCAACTTTTGGATTAATTACTCAATGTCTGCCTCGTTTGTGGTCAAGTAGGAATTAAAGTTTTTTTTGTTGTTGTTTTAAGTTTGTGACTTCAAAGGGCATATATTTTGTTTGGGTAACCTGTAATATATTAGTAATTTAAAACTGGTGAGGAAAGAAGGAAAGAGAATTTAAATTTATCTTTGAGCCCTTGTGAGGAACCAAAATTTTTACATATTTTATTTAATATTCAGAGAACCCAGTAATTCAGACATAATATTTTCCCCTATTATATGAGTGAGCATGCTCTAAAAGGGAAACTAAGATGCTAGAGATAAGATGTTTTATAGAAGATAAACAGCTCAAAACATGGCTTTTCAGACACAAAGCCTTTATTTACCTTGTTAGAGCAGCAGGCGGATAGTCTTTGCTTTGTCACTATTTCGTAGGATTAATCCAGATGTATGTGTTTGAGGATGTGTCTTCTTGCAAAACTTTACAATTCTTAGAATGAAGGAGTAGAGAGGGATAATTCCAGTCATTTTTCAATGCAGAGATTTTATACCTATCAATAGCATTCATTCTACCAGACTTCTCAGATGTAATAATAGACCTCAGTCATCCAAAAGCCTTGGAGATTTCTTAAGGTTGAACTGGGAGGCACTGAAGTTCCCCTACTCTACTAGAAAACTGCCCTGTGCATTCCAAAGCAGGTGATATCATAGAATAGGATGATGTGGAAACATTTAGTAGGCAAAGGCTGTTTTTTTTTGGTATATTTTTTCCCAGAAAACATTAGGAATGTTGATACAGATTTAAAGTTATTGTGCTTATAAGATATGAACAATCACTATACAAATAAATTTAATATATTTATACCATAGAGTAGAAAACATATCCATTACTTCATAGATCATAAACTATTATTTCTGGAATGCAAGAGGAGAGAAAATTCTACCATACCTTTATCATTGTTACTCAGAAAAGCCAAACTTTTGGAGGAATTTCTATCCTCAACATTCCAGGGGGCTACAAAGCATGCAAATTTAAAGTCCCAGCAGCCCACTGCTCTTGCCTTAGCACCTTAATTTCCATTAAAGATACTTACAAAAAGTGTCAGAGAGACTGACATTACCTTAGCTTCCTTTCTTTTCTCTGATTGAAGATAACACAATAACGTTGAACTGTAAGAGAACTATACTTTACAAAAATGAAAGTGACTTTGTGCAAGCTACCAAACCCTCTCAGCATCACTGTGCTCATGTAACATAAGCACTGATACATCCTTCAAGAGTTCGTTGTGAGACTGTAATGAGATAACTTATTATAGCTCTGAGCCTGGGGGTTGGCACAGAGTATTTCTGTCTTCTAATAAAATTTTCTACCAACCAATCTATGCCTGCATTTCATTAAAATATACTGGCTATTTTAGGTTTTTAATTCAAATATTAAATATTTCAATGGTTCATAGTTGTAATTGATACTGTACATCTATTTTACATTATATGTTCCTATGCATGTAATTTATAGTTCTGACAAACTTATTAATCAATTAAAATGATTCGTTTACATAATGAAGGTTGTCAGCAAAATTATTGTTACTTCATTTCTCTAAAATACAAAGGAGTAAAGAGGTTGACAAATTAAAAACAAACTATGAAGTATGAGTTACAAAAATTCTTATAGTCTTTGAGAAAAATGGAATGCCGTAGACTTGCACTCATACGTTTATGCTGTATCTTTCTTGTAAGTTATCAAGTGTTGATTATTTTCATTTAAGTTACTGATGTGAGACTATGGTCTATCTGATACATCTGTAACTAAGAAGCCAGTTGAGAAGGTTCCTATTCCACTGTCAAAATGAATCATGCTTGTAATCTCTTAGGCAGTGAAAGGTGATCAATTCCCACATATAAAGCACACGTCAGTTTCTATGCTTGTAGTCGTATCTGTCTGTATTCATTGTATATATTCTTAGAATTATAACTTCGTTGTCTTCAGTAAATCTTTAGTAATTTTCAATTTTTATCATTTTATCATTATTTATCATTGTATGAATTTTGGTTTTCTTAATTACTCTTTTATTTATGGAATGAATTTTTACAAATACCTGAGGACATTATTTTCATATCATCAATTACTGTTTGCAGTTTATAATAGTATATGCTTGGATTATACTTTCTTTTGTTCTCGCATCTATTTCCATGAAAATAACATGTTGATAGAAACAGCCTCCATAGGAAAAACTGAAATACAATGGATACTTGAAGTTATAGGTCTATTCATTACAATCTGTGTATACCAACTCCTGTTGTTCTGCTTATCTGTGAAATGGATCATTAAAAAAAGAAAATAAGAACAAGAGGAACTCATGCATAAGAATGTTAGAAAGCATGATTTCCTAGAATATCTTGGCGTGCATGACAAAGAGGTTTTGAACACAAAATTCCTAAAAGTATGAATAATTAAAGTCATCAAGAATAACTTACAGTTATCTTCAATGCATAGAATAGTTGGTATTCCAGATGAGTTACACAGTGAAATAAATATTTTTGACATATTAACTATGTATTTGTATTATACATTAAGATTTTTAAAAGTAAAGCTCCTCTCTCTCTCTCTGTCACTCTCTCCACATACACACAAACATACAAACACACATATTCTTCAGTATTTTATAAGTGCACAGTTGCTTCAAAAGTTACCATTGGTTTCTGCTTCCTTATCTATTTGAAACTCTGTTATTAGATACTTAGACAGATTAGTTCATTAGATATTCTGGGTGAACTGTGTCCTTTATCATTATGAAGTGTCCCACTTTATCCCTAGTAATATGTCTTGTTCTGAAGTCTAGTTTGTCTAATATTAATATATCTACTCTAGCATTCTTGGTTGGTGTTCGTCTGGTATATTGTTTCCCATCTTTTAGTTTTTCTCTATCTATATATTTTAAAATCACTTTCTTGGACATCGTAGAGTTGGTCCTTTTTTTTTTCACACTCTCGCAATGCTTGTATTTTAATTAGCATGGTTTATACCTTCACGCTTCAGTGTGGTAGCCACTAGGAACACGTGGTTGGTGAGCTTTGAAATGTTGCTGAATGGATACCTGAGACATGTGCTATAGTGTAAAATGCATTCCAGATTTCAGTGATGTAGAATAAAATGGGGACTGTCTCATTAATGCTTTTTATATTGATTACATGTTGAAATAATACTTGTTTAAATATAATATACTATTAAATTAACCTTTTTATTGCCTAATGTGGATCACAGAAATATTTAAATTATGTTAGTGGCTCCAACTATGTTTATATTGAACAGTTTTAGTTTAGGCCACTTACATTTAGGTAAATGGTTTTAAAATCTACCATCTGGTTTGTGTTTTCTATTTTTGTGCATTTCTTTTTTCTTCCCACGTCCATCTTTTTCCCCCTTCTGTTAGATTGTTTTTACGATTCTATGCTATGTCCACATTGGCTTTTTAGCTAGAACTCTTTTAAATGGTTGCTCTTGGGTTTATAAAATATATCTTTGACTTATTAGAATTTACCTTAAAATAATATTATACTTTATGTATGATTGAAGATCCTTATAACATTACATATGCTTCCAATTTCCTCCTCTCTTCTTTTGTGCTATTTTGGCTTTATTCTACTTAAATATATGCTCTAAAACCCACCATAAAGAGTCAGTTATCTTTTAAGTTATTAAAAATAAGGAACACTGGGTCTTACGTAGACCTACATATTTGCAGTTTAATGCATTCTTCATCCAATTGTGTGCATACACATTTTCATTTGGTATTATTTTTTCTTTTCCTTAAAGGACTTCATAAAACATTCTGATTGTACAGGTCAACTGGTAAAGAATCCCCTAGATTTCATTTCTCTGAAACATCTTTGATTTATCTTTATGTTTGATAGATACTTTTACTTGGCATAGAATTCTGAGTATGTAATGCTTGTCTTTTCCCTATTATACATAATGTTTGTTTTTGTTTTCTGACTGCTTTTGTCGATGCTCTTCATTGTTTTCAGTCATTTGATGTGCTTAGTGTGGTTTATTTTATGTCTAAAATTATTCTAAACTTATTTTACTTTCTAGTGTCTGGGATTTCATCATTTCCATTATACTTAGAAAATTTATGGTTATTATTTCTTTAAATATTTTTTCTCCCCCTCCTCACTGTCATTCTGGAATTTCAATTACAGTATGTGTATGTATCCCAGAGGTCACTGAAGGGCTATTCATTTTTTCTGTTCTCAGTCTTGCTTTTTTATTTTGGATAGATAGTTTCTGTTGGTATGACTCCAGACTCACTGACATTTTCTTCTGTTATTGTCATCCTCTTTATTTTTTAAATAAAACATTTTAGTTTTCTTATATAGAAGTCCCATTCGTACTTTTTTGTCTTTCATTTCTCTTTATTATGTTCAAGTTTTCCTTTACATCCATAAGCATAATAATAATATTTTATATTTTATAAAACATTTCTGTTTTAAAGTCACCTGCCTATTTCGTCTTCTCTGTGATTGCTATTAATTTTTCTTCTGTTTATATTTTATATTTTCTTGCTTCATTTCTTGCCAATTATTT
Source organism: Camelus bactrianus (assembly GCF_048773025.1). NCBI lineage: Eukaryota > Metazoa > Chordata > Mammalia > Artiodactyla > Camelidae > Camelus > Camelus bactrianus. The sequence continues at coordinate 42,357,428 of NC_133540.1, forward strand.
TCTTTGGATGCTGTCCATCATGGATTTTGTGTTTTCAGTGCTATATTCAAAGAGTACAGGACTTTGTTCTTGCACACACATAAATTAGTGAAGATTAGTTTTATCTTTCAGAGATTTGCTTTTAGCATTTTTATGTGTGTTGAGAGTACTCTTTCCTCTAGGACTAATCTAGCCCCAATCTAGGGTATGACCCCTTGGAGGGTTCCACCCAACACCTTGTCTTTATGAGGTTTCCTGATTTTGGCTGGTGAGACTGGAAACTCTTCCCAGCCCTCTGCTCTGAGAAAGGTTTGACCTGTAATTCACTGGTGGTTCTTTTCTTGATCTTGAGGAATTTCAAACCCTAGTTTTATGCACAGGACTGTACTCTGTCTAAGTCTCAAGTAGCCTCCTCTGCAGATCTTTGGAGCTTATTCTCTGTTTAGCTGTCTCATTTCTCATCCTGTACCCAGAACATTCTAGCTTTATCAAATATGATCTTTGTCTCTTCAGCTCAGAAAAACCACAGTGCTGTTTGGGTTTCAGCTTCTCAGGGGCAGTTTCCCTTCTCAAGGATCACCATCAACTGTTACATGTTGTCCATTCTGAAAACAGTTATTTTCCATATTTTGTCTAGTTTTCTGTATGTTTATGATAGGAGGGTGGTTCCCTTGATGAAACAAATAGAATTCTTTATTTCAGCCATAATATCTGCATTTAAAACACTGTTATGTGTATTTAACATATTAAGTTACTTTCTAACGGGATATTTCTGGAGAGATTCAGTCAGCACATATACAGACTAATAATCTTTTCAGATTAAATAATGCTGAAGTTCACATGCAGTAAATTCATAAAGGTGATTCTCTGGTGGTAGCATGAATCAGAGCAAAAATGACTAAAGAATATTTTTTACTTTGCTTAACATTAGAAGCCTTTGAATTTTGCATCTGTTGGCTCCTCCTGCACCTACATAGTAGTCTTTTCCTCACCTTTCCCCATGTCTCAGTCTAAGTGATTTTATTTTATTCTCCAGGAGAAAAGAGTCCTATTAATATTTGCTTTCAAAATTAAAAAAAAAAAGACCTATGTTTTCTTACTAAGACCTACTCTTAATTTTCAGAAAAACACTTTACAAACTAATTTAATATTGGCTGCTTCTTTATCACTCAATCACTCTATCTCTCCAGACAATATAGTTGCTATGGACTAACTAGGAGAAAAGTCACTTACAAAAATATGAGCAAATAAAAGAACAATGATTAGTGTATTATCATTAATATATTATAGTAATGATATGTAATGATTAGTGTATTATCTTTCTACAAAACAATAGTCCATCAAGCAGAATTACTACTATAACGTTCATGGTGCTAACAAAATTTAGATAGTCTAAAAACACATTGAAAGAATACTAAGAAGAAATGACTACATCTATAATCATAGTAAATAATCATAATCTCTCTTTATCTTCTCAAAACTTCCTGTTAAAGCAAACCTGAAAGTTTTGAAAATGTGTAGAAGCCTTAAACAACAGAATTAACACAGTTAATCTAATGATATATTAAGGTTCTTTCTGTGGGGAACGTGGCTATTTGCCTACACAGATCTATTCTATTGTCCATTTCTTATTGTTGGAAGACAAGTTTTGTTCCAAATTTCATTACCTTCTTTCTGCCATGGGTCAGGAAGTGTGTCCACAAGCTGGAAGAGATAAATTATTGTAAGTCATTCTTTTGTTAGATGTATTGTCCCCTTCCCATCTTGGCATTGCTAGCTGAAGGAAGCCAAGGGAGTATGCTAGAGCGCTTCCTGGAAAAGGTATATTGTGTTAAAGAGAGATGAAACAGTCTCTTCATCTCCTGCCGCCATAGTACCGGCTGACCATGTGCCAGTCTGAAATCCTAATCCCTGGTTCTAAATTAAATTCTTTACCTCTGGAATTCACAAGTGGCTGTTGTTTTCCAGAATGAAGCTTGAATTTATACAGACTTCTGACACTGCCTTAAGTATACCAACCTCTTTTCTGTCTCAAGGCCTTTCCACTTTCCAGTTACTATGCCTGAAAATTCTACTCTAGTTTCTTCTAATTGTTTGGCCCTTAGTTTTCTTCTTGGAATCCATCTCCTTGTGCCTATAAATGAAATCACTCTGGTTTAGCAATCACACCACTCTTTAGTTCCTTTGAAACACAAAATTCACAAACTGTAAATTTGGTTTACTTTTAGTTTATCTACTGATTGCCTGCAGTCTACCCTAGATGGCAGACATACCATGGAGAGATTGTGAGTTTAGTTCCACATGACTGCAATGAAGTGAATATTGCAGTAAAAGCAAATCTTAGGAATTTTTTGGTTTCCCAGTGCATATGAAAGTTATATTTACACTATACTGTAGTCTATTAAGTGTGCAATAGCATTGTGTCTAAAAGACAATGTACTTGCATTAATTAAAAAATACCTTATTGCTAAAAAATGCTAACAATCATCTTGGCCTTCAGCCGTAGTGTAATCATATCAAAGATCACTGATCACAGATCACCATAATACATAATATAATAAGGAAAAAGTTTGAAATACTGAGAAAAGTACTGAAGTTTGTTTGACACAAAGACACAAAGTGAGCAAATGCTGGTGGAAAAGTGGTGCTGACAGACTTGCTCCATGCCGGATTGCCACAAGCCTTCAATTTGAAAAAAAGTTTAGTATCAGCAAAGCACAATAAAATGGGAAATGCTATATGAACTTCCTGAAGACAAAGACTGGGTCTGTGTTGTCCACTATTACATGCCCAGTGGCTTCTGTGTTACCTGGACAGTAATATGTGCTCCACAATTATTAGTCACATAAATGAATAAATGAAAAAAAGGAAGAGTTTTAGGCAATATAATTAATTTATCAGCCAGAGTCCCTCTGCTCTTTAAGATATATGTAAGGTTAACTTAATTTCCATTCATGCATTACTGAAAGTCAGACGCCTTCCTTGACATTTCTGAAAATTCCTAAGGGTAGTATTAATTAGAGTCCCATCTAGAAGGGACCTCTCACCTCTGCTTAATTAATTTAATTTAGGACTGTTCTCATTATTCATATGCATTATTACTTTTATATTCTGTGTTGCTCAGATGGAGAACAGCACTTTTTTTTTAATAGGAAGAGTTGTAAAACAGAATAAATGTTTAATAGCACTCACATATACTTACTTATTGAAATAAATAATATTCATAAAAGAACGTACCTCTGAGATGGCTTTAGTGGATACATAGATGACATCTATAGTTTGCCTACTACGTAGGAAGTTGAATATTAGACACGTCCGTTCTTAAAACTTTGTTCAGTGTTTTGCTCAAATCTCCCTTTGTCCTCCCACCGTGTTGCTATGACATGTTCCTCTTCTTTGCTCTTTCAGTCTTCACTTACCTTTTGTCTTCTTCCAGTGCATCTTAGGAAGAAAATGACTAAACAACGAAATGACTAGGCAAACAATCAACCAGCGAAATTAAATCAAAAAGAAAGGAAGGAAGGAAGGAAGGAAAGTCATTCCTGTTTCACAATTGCCCATGATATTGAGGTGGCCCATGTTGTCCTGAATTATGGTTCAACTTCTCCGTCCAGTCACTCCTGATTCATTCACTCCCTCATAGGGATTGTTCTCTAAACCCTTCCTAATATCCCAATCATGAACAAATCTCCATCTCTGACAACGCAGAGAAAGTAGTAAGTAATTTACATGTTTCATACCTATAGATTTGGAAGGAGCCAAGTCAGTAACACCTACCTTGTCTGTCTGAATTCTAAAGCATTAAACAGACGAAGGATTTGGACAGGTAGAGACAAAATACTGTTTTTCTTTTTACCTGACAAAAGCAAGTTTGTAACTTAAATGTGTGGCAGTAAAGGGCTTCCTCGTGCAGCACTCAGAGGTAAGCATCCACCTTGTTGGCTGGTGGGATAATTACAGGCCTCTTATCACTGAATAGAGTTTTCACCATTATCCACATTTATGGCATGAGAGAACAGTGAAGAATGTATCCTTTCTGAAAGCAAAGAATCCAGAAGAAAAGGAAGAGCCAAGCAAGCAGAAACCCAATTTCTACCTTTCCAGTTTTAGAATTTTCTCCTCATCCCCTTAGAAAACGTGGGTAGGTTTTATATTTTTTTTTTTTTTTTTTTTTATGAGACAGAAAACTTGAGTTGAGCTGTAAGCTAAAGAATGCAGTTGTACTGACACTGATTTTTCAGGTTTGGCAGGATTTGTGAATTGAGTGTTGACTCCCATATGTAGAAAAATCTTTTAAAAATCTTTTGTTAACCTACTTATTTGAGCGTAGGAGATTCCCATGTGCATCTAGGGGTTATTCTTAATCTTTCACCTCAGTACACATGGCTGTGTAGCTTTGTTTTCAATAATACCTTCGGCTAAAGCTCATCACAACACAAGAGGATACTCTGACCTCAGCTTATATCTTAGTTTCTCCTCACAATTGGGCATAATAATAAAGTTTCAGTACCTTTTTGTCCCTTGCCTCAGCTTCTTTTATTATTACCCAGGCTGCAATGTAAACACAAATAAGCAACACTAATAATACTAATTAATTCATTCTACCTTTGCCTTGTCTTTGCAATCTTTACTTCCTTTGGATTTGACTCATATTTGAGATTTCGACCGTAATTTGTTATTTGAATAAAAGAAATATGTCAATTCATAGTAGCCTTTATTTTTCTTGAAGGCAGATAGCATTTATTCTTAGCATTACTCGTTTTTTTTTCACAATTTATACTGCAGTATTTGATCTCATTGCCTCCTCTGTATATCAAGGAAGTTTGAGCATTAAGTGCCTAATTAATACTTATTAAATAACTGGATGGTGGTTGAATGTGTGATATTTCTTATGACCTTGGATTATTAATCTCGGAGTGCCTGATGTTGTTCAGGGACCTTATCTCTGTAATAAGATGAGCTGAGCCTGGATATGTTCAGTAGGACCTCCCATTTGATCCAAAGACTGAGGAGCAATGGCAGATGTTTATTCTTTTAACCTTTTAAGTTTCTGTTTATTACAATGCAAGAAATAATGAGTACACTTTAGCTCTTTTCAAATCAAAATAAACCTTTTAAATAACTTTTGATTAAAAAGGTCTTGATAATTGATATGACTGGCACCTAATTTGCTACTCATTTTTCAAGATCACGATAGGAAATTATTTATTCATTTATTGAAATCAATGTTAATTTTATTAAATTTCAATGAATCTTATTTTAGAAATGTATTTGGCTCAAGCTCTCCAAGAGAATCTCTGGTGAACTAAAGTTAGAATTATTTTTTCCAATACACTCAAAGATTTTGAGTTCCTTTCTGTGAAGAATGGGGAAAAGCCACCCTCATTAGGCGGGGGGGGGGGGGCAGGCTCTATGATAATGAATGATCCAAGGACAGGTACTGTAGCATGTACCCGGATATTACTTAATTATATTTCAGTCATTCATGATTTTCCTATCCACGGATCATATCTTTGTGGAAAACACCACCATAATCAAGATTTTCATGCTATTATTATGAATGAAGTAAAATCACCAGCCCTGTGCTGGAAACTGTAGATAATGAGGTAAAGAGCTTTAAAAGTGCTCATTAGACATGATAGTTTAGTGGTAAAAACAAACCAACCAACAATTATTGTACATGATGGTAAGTGCATAAAATACATACAAATAGGGCGCTCCAGGAACTCAGAAATGGTGCACCAACTCAAAATTTCCCTCAGGGAAAGGAAGAGAAATCTTTATCGGAGGTGGCTCGTGGACAGAGTTTCGAAGGGAAAGCAGGAGTTGTGTGAAATGACATGAAGGACGAGGTGGAGGTGTCATCCCGGGCAGCACTGCTGTAACACACTAGGACCTACGTGGACACCACTACACGGCAACCCATTTGAGGAGATCACTCAGCAACCACCTGAGGCTTGTTAAAACAGGGCAATTATGGGAGTGTTGTTTGAAAACACTGCGTAGTCTAATAATATAGAACACCCTCTGTACTTTCTAATAAAGAATCTGTGTGTTTTTATGTGTTAAATATCATTCTAAAAGTATAGTTATTTTATTACTACCTGCACAAATGTATAATTAAGGAATATCCACAGTACCTTGACACCATGTATCTCTAGAATTTATTTTTACTTTGTGTCTTTCAATTTTGAAATAACTTCTGAATTTGAAGGTAAGATAATTTATTTTACTACTGCCTAAATATCACAGGTCATGTTTTATTTCTAAGTATTCCTAAAGCTAGAGCAATCCTTCACATAAGAAGACATGAATATATTCCCATGATAACCGGTCTAATGCTTCTCCTCATTTCAGTAGAGTTGCCTTTAGGCTGTGATAAATAATTTTTATTTCTGAATTTTGACACCTGTGATAGTTATATTAGGTTCCTTCAGTTTTAACAAGGAATTACTGTGTTGAATTTGAAAGCAGTTGAAATGGGAGAAATCCATTCTTATTTACAGAGACGGATAGCCCTTTATTGTCCAGATAAATTTGTAATTTTAGAATTAACAAATTTTAGAGCAGTAAAAACTCTTCAGGCTACATTGCATAACTGAGTCACTGACTAGAACCCCTGCCACAGTCAGGAGGCTAGAATATCTGAAAGCTACCTCCAGCCACACCAGCAGCAGGCTAAGAACCTCAGACTTGAAGATGATCTCTGCCATCAAAAATATTCCTTTCTGCCTGTCTCTTTTCCACATGTAGCAAGATGAAATACATTTTGAAAAGGTATCTGGATGAGAACTGGATGAGGACAAACAACATCTGAAACTCTAGCTGTAAGAAACAATGGGAGATGGTGTTTATAAACGTTTCACTCTATGACGTACAGGAAGGAATTGTGCATGGCCTGTGGAATCAGCATTAATGAGCCAATACTTGGTATCTTTAGTTTATTCATAAATAAAGATATTCTTTATTTATTCATTTTCCACATAAATACTTCCCCCCATATTTAAGCTTCCTGATAACAACAACAACAAAACAAACAAGTTTGATACAATGCAGTTACATCTATAAATGGAAGCAGGCCCCCAGAAATCCAGTAAGTCAATGTGTCACCTTTAGATGATTTCTTCTCTGGGATGTGTCACCTTTAGGTGATTTCTTCTCTGCTTCAGTCATAATCCCATTTAAGTCTGTAACCTCTCTACCAAATTTTTATTTTAACAACACCAACATACCTGATTTAAAAAAAATGAAAACTTGGGAAGCAGGGTAAATAAGAAAAAGAAAAGCTTAATCAATATAAATGTATACTTAAAAAAGCAAAGCAAGGAAGAGGATTTCTTGTGAGCTCCAAGGGCACGTCCAGGCACTAGGTCTGGAGGGTGTCTCAGTGTCTGCATTGGCTTGGGGTGCAGGGTTGGTGGGTGGAGAAAATTCTAGCAACCAGGGTGTGTCTCAGACCAAGACCTCTGCGTTCGGGTCTTTGTTAGGGTGGGTAGAGCGCTGGATTATCGGGTAGAAGCCTGGTTGTGCCATTTCGTATCTGTGCCATTTTGTTGAACTACTGTTAATCTCCAGGTGCCTCAGTTTGTGCATCTGTAGAATAGGGATAATAGTACCTCCCTTCTAAGACTGGTGACAGCTAGGGACAATGTACATAAAATGCTTAGCACAAAGTCGGGCATAGTAATAAATGGTCTTTTTTACTGCTACAATTAAAAAAAAAAGGCAAGAAAGAAATCATGGGTACCTAAGTCAGTCATTGCCTTCCTCCATTACCATGTTACTTCTGCCTTCAACTAGCACATTCAGCTGGTTCTTCAATCTTTGGAGTGAGTCTGATATTTACCCTTGCAGCACTTGGTGGTTCTGTGTGCACTGCACACTGATATCCTCCACTAATACCTATCAGGGGACATAGATATTTGAAGCAATTAGAGGCACTTTGAGGATTAACTGAATGCCAGAAATACACCTTTACATCCATCTTGGTAATAATATCATAAAATTTTTAAAAAATGTTATTGAAGTATAGTTGGTTTACAATATTATATTAGTTTCAGGTGTACAGCACAGTGATTCAATCTTTTTATAGTTTATACGCCATATAATGTTATTATCTGTTCTTTGGATAAGCAGGATTAATTTCCCAAGTCAACCCCTTTTTTCCCTCTTTTGTTATGATCATATGGAGTCCAACATGGCTGCATTAACAACCTTCAATGTAACCGTGTGCTACACCCTGGAATGATTATGCCTCCCTTAAATACCAGAACCGCCAAACAAGCAAAGTCCAAAATGGCAGAAATGGGGGAAAATCAAGTATCTCATTAGCTGTAATAGAATGAGATTCTTTGGATTGGAAATGATACATTGGCTATGAAGGAAAGATCATACTATATTAGCTGTTACTTTGAGCAAAGTGTGGATCTGAGAACAGCACTGCTAAATTTCAAGATGTTTTTGAGATCTTTGGCTGTAAGTGAGTTTTCCAGAGCCTCTAATTCTATTCTATAACAGTAGTTGCTTCTAGGTAAATATATTACATGGTGTGACCAGTGAATCTTGAAGACAAGTTCATTTTCTATATAAAATGAAGCCCTTCTTTGAGATACTATTGTGTGGAATATCATGATGGGCTGTTAAGCATTTAGAAGATTCATAGTCGCTACCGCCAGTAGAATTGTGCTGGTGAGGAAGACCAGTAAAGATAAAAAACAAGGGAAAATCACTGTGTCCTCCATGATAGAAGGGGACCAATGTACTTGATCTGACACTGGGTGGCTCCCTGGGCTTCTTAAGATGTGACATCAGTTGGAGCAGTTTATCATGTGTCTTTAAATTTGCAGATTAGACACTTAGCAGTAGCAGTGATCACCCGTGACAGAGAAAATTTATATCTTTGATCCAGTGCATAATCTCTATTCCTGTCACCACAGCAAATTGCATGAGCCATTTGATAAAGCATTGAGATGACTGGCTAGAGAAATATGATTTCTGTGAAGAAATTGTATTGTTCACCTGGTTATTGAGATGTTCTCTAAGATATTAAGCATTCATATGGAAACAAGCATTTTGTGAGGTTTATCCTTATATGTCTAGCTACACTTTCTATTATTGATTTACACAATTCTCTGATCCTTCATGAAAACAATTAACTTGTGTCCAAAAATCACTGTAGATCTAAAACTCCAGTGGTAATCTTTCTTTCTTGGTAATTAGGACGCCCAAATATACTCCCTGAAGTTCCTAATCCACATGTCATTCAGAGCTGCCTTAAAACGAGAACAAATGACTGTAGTAGTCATTTTCTATCAAGGAATTTCTAGGCTTTCAATCTCAACTTATCTTAGGCCAGTATTGGATCTGCATTTCATCTACTGCTTTGGTAATTAGAACCACTCTCAGAAAATCAAGGTAGCATTTTTTATATGAGATATCTGGTATATGCACTCATATCTATGAATTTCTTCTGCTTTAAAATTGTTTTTCACTCTCTGTTCTAGACGCCTCAGAATGCATCCCCACATACATTCTTCCCTCTATTCCCCTTATAATGATAAAATGTTAAATCTCGTCTAGTGGGTAAGCATTTCATTCAAGGTACAACTTAATTATTAGCTCTCTGTGCTATGCTGATTTCTGGCCTCTAATTTAAATCTGCAGCAGATGGAGGGTGGCATGGAAAGACCTGACTTGCTGTTACAAAGGAATATTTTGGGTGATTCATCAGTCAGAGAAGAAGGTTGGCTTATTCCTGGGGGAGATCCTTGGTGTGAGTTGGATATTTCAAAGTACTGTGAGTCATCCACACTTCCTAATTGCCGTTACTACATTTCGGAATCCACCCAGTTCCATAAATTTTCTAACTTTCGCTAAAGATATCTGGCAAATTGAACCTACATTATAATTCACCAACCCACAGAATGAAACTTGGAATCTCATTTTCAGGTATAGCAACCCTATTGTTATAAGAGCTAAAATAATCCTTTATGTCAGTCATAGAAACCCTCAGATCTTCTGACTTTGCTATGAGTTGAGAAATAAAAAGCTGGTGCCCTTTATTTTATATTTTTTAAAGATTTTCCTGATGGATTAAAACACCCAGACTTCCCTTGGTCTTTTTATTACTTGCAAAACCGCTAATCATTTTCACAGCAAATGTTTGGTCACCAGGACTTACCTTCAGTGACTTATGTTACTTAATTTCAGGTGTTCATCAGTGATAATCCAAGTAATAAACATGGGGTTTTAATGGGCTAACTTTTTCCTCACGTTATTGCCTTTAAACCTAACTAGAAAATTCCAACTTCCCATTTTCTTGAGAATGTGTGGCCAATGGCTGTTACTGAAATAATTAATCAAGCAAGTAATGCTTTGAGTTGTTAGCAACAGTCCCGTCTTAGCTATTTAGATAGATTGTAGCTATTGGAAGGTGGAACCTCTAGAAACATCTACCACTCCACACTGCGGAATGGGACCACCAAGAAGTAGTATTTGCTGGCTCACAATCAGAAAGTGGCACAGCTATGAGTGCTGTTTATTGAACAAACTCTCCTCTGCCAAGAAGAGGAAGCTGCCAGATTTGAAGCAGTCTCTTGGATCAGGACATCAGTACAACAGCGGCAGGATCCAAAAGCACACTTTCTCTTCCATAATCTGCTTCTTCAAAATAGATGCCTTCTTCTACATGGAGCTTAACCCTTCCTCAAAAGCCAATGGCTGAATCTATGTCACACCTAAAATCTTAAGTAGGAAAAGGTCTAGGAAGTGTAGTTTAACCTTTCATGTTCTACTCTTCCACTGGGAGGTGTGATTAAAAGGAATTAGAGTGAGTATTGAGTAAACTAATTCATATCATCAGTGTAAAACTGTTGGACTTTTAAATTATGTCATCTATATATTTTTTAAGTTTTGTAACTTATATGCATAAGGTTTAAAAAAGTCTTTATTCTGTAAAATAGAATGTTGCCTGTCAATAAAAGGAAAAGAGAAAAGAATAAATTTATCTTTATAGAACTGAATAAAATTACTCTTAGGTAGGTCTTTGTTACTTATTTAATTTAAAAAAATAGAAAAAATATATGGTCAGATAGAAGAATCTGCAAATAAGAGCATGTTAATTTTTAGTCTGATTCATAATTTAATAAAAATAAAAAATCCAGAATAATTATATTCTACAGAGATTTCTGATTTACTATTTTCTATTTTAAAAACTTTGTTATGCCACTAATAATTAGTCAAAATATTTAACTATTAATTATAAAAAGTGAAGAAATCAGTTCACAGCATCATATTAAATAAACTTCAGCAGGATATTGCCAAAAGCTTATGTAATAAAAATGCTGTTTCAGTTTGTTGGAGGAGAAGATGGAAAAAGTAGTCAAGGGTAAATAAGGGTCGTAAAAGAGATAAAATATAAAATTCATAGAATTACCAAAACAGAATACAAAACTAAGTTTCAGAAATATTAGGGAAAAAAGATAAAAGTAGAAGAGGGAAAAAATTAATAAGGAAAGATAATATAGAAAGCCAGTAGGTTGAGAAAAGACATTTGAGTATTTTAAAGGTGGCCTTGATAATTTATTTATCAAATGGACAAAATGTAAACACTATTAACTATGTTTGAAGACAGAAATAAAACCTACCTTGTGAAGAAGGGTTAAATTACCAAATTACTAAATATATATAAGTAATATATATGTTATACATATAGTATATATGTATGTGTATGTATATAACAAGGGAGAAAATACATATATATTACATATATATTACAAAAGAAGAAATGAGGGAGATTTCTTAATTTAGGTAAACATGTGAAGTATTCAGAGCTAGTATTATCCTAAGGAAACACAATTTCTAAGTTCAGAGCAATCCACCACTTGTTTTCCTGGGTAGCAATACTTATATTAGAAAAGAAGTACTCCACTTGTTGTTGAGATATATTATTAGCCTGTATCACATAGCGTTTCCAGGTAGAGTTTTATTATTTTGAATAGCAACTACCATTTGCATGGACTTAGCATAGGATCAATGTTAGGGAACGCTTATCATTGTCTTCAGAGTCTGTATCAAATTATGTGAGTGATCACAAACCACATAAGGATTATGATAATGGCACTTAACATTTGTACCATCCATTGTGAAAAATGTTTTCCCATGAATTATCAGATTCAGTTCCTCCCAACAATCATATGTTTTACTCTAGTTACCAAAATCAAAGGGAGCCTCATGATTATTTCTTAATATCTAATGTTATTAATAAAAAATAGTACTAAATTTTATTTTCAAAAAGTCCAGTTCCCTTCTATTTTACCATAAACCCCATTAAGATCAATAGATTTTCCTCAACTATCATCTTGTTGCTGACCAAGTTTTTAGATTATTACAGGCTATAAGCATGATTCAAGTTATTGGAGGTTTTAACTACTCATTTTTAAAAAGTAATTTTATTTTTCATATATGATCTAAATTAACTTGAAGACCTGACTACTATTCTAAGTATGGAAGAGAAAAAGTTAAGAATGAACTTGAATACATTAAGTTATGATAATTTAGTTTCTTTCAGGCAAACACACTGCATAAATTAAGGGAGCAGAGTGGGAAGAAAAGAAAGAAAATGTAGATGATTGAAGTACAGTTTTCATTCATTTACTAATTACATAACACTCCTTAAATAAAAATCTCACAATGTTTTTTTCCTTATTTATGCAATGGTTGAAATCAATAGGGAGTGCAAACTACATATCAAGTGCTATAATTGTGAGGTTTGACGATGCAGTTCTGATTTGAGGATGCAGAACACTTTGAGAATGGAAATATGATTATGACATAAAATCAATTTAAAGGGGCCCTGTGTGTTTTGGTGTGTCAGGCATCTCCACAGTATCGAACATTTGTCCTGGAATGTTCATCTTTTAGCAAAGTATTTTTATTAATAACTAATAAACTAAGCTGCAAATGGATTTTTTAGAACTCCACTTTGTACTGTGAATGTCGCCATGTTCTCAGTTATGGTGGCATGAATCATATGTCCACTGAATAGAAGAGGGAAACATTCCAGATACATTTTGCAAAGCCAGTCTGATACCAAAACCAGAGAAGAACGTCACAAAATAGAAGATTATAGGTCAACATCCTTGATGAACATAGATGCAAAATCCTCAACAAAATATTACTAAACCACATCCCATGGTACATTTAAGAGCATCATACACCATGATCAAGTGTGCTTTATTACAAGCATGCAAGAATGGTTCAACAACTTCCAATCAATCAATATGATGCGTCAAATTAACAAAATGAAGGATAAAAATCACATTATCATCTCAAAAGATACAAAAGAGCATTTATGATAGAAACTTTCAAAAAGTGGATATAGAGAGAACATACTTTAATATAATAAAAGCCCACAGCTAAAAGCCAACAGCCAAGTCAAAAAATGGACAGAGGATCTGAATACACATTTATTTAAAAGAAATAGAGATGACCAACAGATGGATGAAAAGATGTTCAACATCACTAATTGTTAGGGAAATGCAATGAAATATCACCTTACACCTGTTAGAATGGCTAGTACTGAAAAGATAAGAAACAAGAAATCTTGGAGAGGATGTGGCGGAAATGGAACTCTTGTAGGCTGTTGGTGGAACTGTAAATTGGTGCAGCCACTATGGAAAACAGTGGATATTCTTCAAAAATGTAAGAATAAAACTACCACTTGACCTAGCTATTCCACTTCTGGGCATTTATCCAAATAACAGGAAAACACTAGTTCAAAAAGACAAATGCACTCCTATGTTCACTGCAACATTAGTTACAATAGCCAATACATGAAACCAACCTAAGTGTCCATCAATGGAGAAATGGATAAAGATGTGGTATATATATATATGCAATGGAATACTAAGACATAAAAAAGAATGAAATTCTTCCATTTTTGATAACTTGGATGAACTTTGAAGGTATTAGACTAAGTACCATGAGTCAGACAGAGAAATACAGATACCATATGATTTCACTCATATGTAGAATCTATAAACAAAGCAAAACAAATGAGCGAACAAAGTAAAACAAAAATAAACTCATAAACTCACAAATACAGAGGTCACATTAGTGGTTACCAGAGAGGAAATGAGTTGGGGGATGGATGAAAGAAGTGAAGAGGGTCAACTGTATGTGATGGGTGGTAACTAGACTTGTGGGAGTGACCACTGTATAGTGTACACAGATGTGGACATCTAATGCTGCAAACCTGAAATTTAGATAATAAAAAAGTATGTCATTTAAATTATTTTTATGTCCTCACTTCCCTCTCAAAATTTCTGAGTTTAAATATAAACCAATTTTTTTGGTAAATCTACTTATAGTACTAGGATAGATAGATAGAAAATGTAAGAAGAAATAATTTTATTGTATCATTAGCTGAAAGTGTTACAGGAGACATGGGAGAGGAAGGTAGCTATAGAGGTCAAGGGAAGAACTAGAAGAATGTAGCTCAGTTTTCAGTACCTCTGATATCATACAAAATATGTCATTACTATAGAGACTGGTACCCTAGCAGGATTTTTTTTAAAAAGGAGCTTTAATTAAAGAAAATCTAAAAGGTCATGAACGAATGCGTTTTGGATTTATCATTTTCACAATCTAGATTTATCAAATGTATAATGCTTTATTATAGATAAAAGAAGTCTCCTATCGATCTATAAAACATCAGTGGAAGTTCAAGACTATTTTGTATGTATGAGATACAGTTTTAAATCAAATCACACAGTTAGTAGGTGAATAATCCTAATTTTCTTAAATTCATCTTTCTGAGGATAAGGAAATAGAAGTTTATAATATTGAAAAAAAGATTATATTTCAGGACTAATGACCTCTTAGGCAAATTATTTACCATAGACTCTCACCATCTTTCTCTTTATGTATTTGCATTTCAGCCAGAGGTTTTAAAGGAAAGAGTATTTGGGGACAGAATTATTTATATAGTTTACCTTAAAGAGCATTTTATATATTAATGTGAAGTATATATTTAATGATTTAGAGGCAACCTATTTTGAACAAACAATAAATTCTATTCTAATATAATCTACACTACAAAAAAAAGAATAAAAACAAGCCAGATTTTGGGTGGGGAGGGATCCTAGGCCAAAAAAAAAAAAAGAATGAAAACTTAGCTAATTTGAAAGAAAATTCAAAGAATGTCTACATTAATAATTTCTCTGAAGTAGATATTTGTTTATAAGTTGAAAATCAATTTAATTTAAAATCATCCAAATTGTATGAGCAGAAGTGACATCATTAGTATTTTATGTACCTTTATAGATTAAAAAATGAGAATAAGAATATAAGTGAAATAGGATATTGAATTATCTGAGCAAGAAAAAGACATTCTTTGATTTGTGTGCTTTCTTTCAAGAGAACAACTTTTTATCAAAAAAGTGCATTTATTAAGGTTATGTAGAGTATGATTAAACAGGTAATCTGAGAGGATTTAGCAAATGAACAGCATATATTACGTGCTTGAATGCTAATTTGAAGGAAATATAGTTAACTTTTATATATATTTCTATATATATAATTTATTAGTAATGAGAGGAGTATTATATTTTTCATTGGTGAGTAAGTACTAAAGCATTAATTAAAGACTTGAATATTTATACTATATTCCCGATGACTAAGAATACAATCCCGATCGTTCAAAGAATACAAAATGCAACTCTTGCCGAATAAACCATGTAGCGTATAACACAGCTTTCAAAAAACATAAAACACTAACTAAAAAGCTTTATAATGAGAGATAATTGCATTTAGAGCCAACATCAGTCTACAAAAAATGGGACTTAAAATATGAGGTAGACAGGTGTGACGGCTGACTTGATAAACAGCAGCCAATCTACGTGCGTTTCTAATTAGAGGATTAAAGAAAACATTTTCAATTCTAACATAGCTATTTTTTCTTTTTGTCTTCTGCACTAATTTAAAAGTAGTGATGATTTGGTAAAATTGCTAATTCGAGTGTTTTTTGACTAGCCAATCACAATAATTGGCTATAGATGTCACACCATTAAAAATGTCACAGGAAATATCCAAAACAAGCCAGAAGTTTCAACTACCACCCGTAAGAGAGCGTTTCTTTTTGCTAAAAATAAGAACTAAATAGAATGGCCGGTGATTTAGGTATTGGAGACACATGCTAATTAATAATAAAATTTCCCCAAAATTGAAATCAAGAAGGAAAATGAACCTAAAATATCCTCAGTTGATAAGGAGTCAATAGCTCCCAGTTTGGCTGTGCTTTTACTTTGCAGTCACTGAGCTAACTGCTTTCAATGGATTACTTCATTTAACTCTCAAAACAATGCTATTACAAATGCTTTTACAATACCAGCAGGGAGACTGGAGCTTAGAATACTTAATTCTATGCTCAAGGCCATACAGCTAGTATGTTAAAGTCCCAGGATTAATATTCCAGGCCCTATGATTTTGCAGTTACACTTTCTTAACCACTACTGCAGCTGCCTCCCACCCTTCGCTCCGGTTCCTCATGTGGGGGAAGGGGGAGGGCCACACACATCCAAGAGGGTGGAAGGACGGCTTTGTTTGATGAATGTTCTTGTCTCTCTCCACGTCTCATTTGGTTGGCCTGCAGGATTGAGGACAAGTTTATGATTTGCTTTCATCATATTCCAGGGCTTTCAGGAAGACGGTTTATCTCCATACTGTCTCTCACGTGAATTATGGTGAATATGTTTACCTGATTTGGGGATACATGTACATATAATTAGGTTAGTAGAAGTACCACTCGAAATATGAAGCAAATTAGGATAATGAGGGAGTGAGCAGGTTTTGAGAGTGCAAGGAAATATCTTTTGCTAATAAAATTATAGTTTTCTTTGTACAATGAGGACAGTAATAGTACAGACTCAGAATTTGAAGTATAAATGAGATATTATATGTAAATTTTTCTTATAAATAGTTGGATTTTAATTGTAGAAGTTTTTACATAGTATTGAGGTTTTATGTTTTTATTTTTTTCCTACCTCTCATATATTACTTTACATTCTTGACAAAGTGAAGCCTTTTTACATGTATTTTATTTCAGAAGAAAATGCAGTTGTGACTGTTATCACCAGGAAGGTCTATAAAAAAAGATGTTTTTAGAATACAGTCATACATTGCCCTTTAATTTTTACTTAGCTATTGAATATTATAAGGCTAAATGAAATTATGGAAATGTTGTTTGTAAACAATTTCTTATAAATTCAACAAGACAGTTTTAATATTGAATTTTAATTTATTGTGATATTCAGGGAAATATTTTGATCTTAAAAATCTTTAGACTCTTCAAGTCACATCTCAGAGCTGTAAGCACACAAGTGCTCATTAAGATAGCCAGCTTGTTGACTGTCACAGGGTATCAGTTCAAAAGATACATTGAACACATGAAAAGCAAGGCGATAGGAATAACATTTACCTTACCATTAATTTTAAGTTTAAAAATTACATGTGAATACATTTCAGAAAGGCCATTTATATATGTGCTCCTGTTTAAGAAAGTTTCATTATTACATTAAAGCATCGTGATGCTGTAAGACTGGTAATTTATAACATTTGAGATTTGAAAACACTTTTGCCAATGTATTTAAATGTATTTTCCTCAAAAGTTTAGAAGTGAGATTTAACTGGTGCAATTTGAGAGAAAATGTGTGCCATGTAACCTAATTGCCAAAGCCAGAATTCAGTGTCAAACGAATCAACCAAATCAGAGTTTCTATCCAAAATGTCTGCCTTCATTTTTCAATTCAGAAAACATGCTAATGACCATTTCCATGAAAACTATCTGGTTTCTGAGTTCTAATTCTAAGATAAAATAAGCAAAATTCAGACCTTGCCACACATTTGTTACTTGCATGTAATAAGATGTCACCATCCTCAGTGTTTCACTTTGTTCTCTTCTTTTCTGTCATGGAAATCTCCTCAGCAGTGATCATTAGGGAATAGAAGAGGTGAGGTCATGAAATAAAATCTGTCATCAACCTCACCGCATTTTGCAATATAATATCCCTACGAGGAAAAAATATGCTGTTTTGATACCCTCAATAGCAGTACCTATAAAAGAGAGAAAGACATACCTTCGTGGTAGTTAAAGGAAGCTTCACGACTATATATATTTTAAATTGTTCTTTGTTTAGCACCCCAGCATTTTTGCACCCCAGCATTTTTGCACCCCACATTCACCATGGAAACATTCCAGAGAAGATGCCTTTCTTATAAAGCTGGAAAGGGTAGCAGAGGGAGAAGGCCTTGGAATGGGAGGAATGGATGGAGATGAACTTTGTCTGCAGGTGCAGTTTCAGGAAAGTCAGTTTTAGGGAAAAGTCTATATGGAAGTTAAGGACCTGGGAGTTATTGCCACAACACTCTGTACCAGCATGCTAGTCTGAAATTCTCCTATTCCCCACTAGTGTGAGTGTCATAACTTGAAAATCTCTGCATCATCCTGTGTTGACCTCCGAATAGTCTGAGGTAAAGAATGAAAGTATGAAAAAATAACTAAACTCAGTGGAGTCACCAGATTTTTTTTAAAGCCCACTGAATGTAATTCAGTGCAATGTTTTTAGTAACTCAAAATAGATTTTGATTAATCTTATAACAAAAAAATTAAGTTTTTTCAAACAAGTTTATACATTATTTTAATGTTTAGTTGAATGCTTTGTGGGAACAGTTCATTTTATTTCAAAAGAATTAAAGTAGGAAGACAATGTAAGGCAATTTGCAGTTGAATTCAAATGATGCTTAGTTTTACAAGTCAAGCTATATCAATGATAGCAGAAGTTGTTCTGAAAAAAGTCAATGCATGAATCAATATATGTATCATTGTTTCATTACTGAAATGCATGTAATCCTTTGTTTAAAACTACAAAGAGGGATATAATTCATAACTTATATTTAAAATAGTAAATTCAAATAGTCACACATTCATTAAATAAACTAACCATTAGTAAGTTTTAAAAAATATAGTTGAATGTATAAAATAGACATTGCCTCATTACTGTTTGTTTGATCTTGTTCCATCAAGACAAATTTTAAGAAGCATACACATTACTATAGCCATCCCCTTTCTTTTGGAGCAAATTTAGAATTATCATGAAAAAGTAACAGATTTAAGATCTTGACACACAGGAAAAGGGTAAAAGGCACATTCATTGTCATTTTCATTTAAACTGAAGCTCGGAACAAGCTGACGGTACAAAAACAGCAACAGCAGCAGTGAAAACCAAACCCCAAGGGTTTGCTTCTAAACATAATGTAGTTTCTGTTTATCTAGTTTTAATTTATTTTGATATGATTTTTTGTGGTCACTCATGAAAATATTATAGTAATCACAACATCTAATTTAAAACTGAAATCACATTTAAATAATTCATAAAGCATACTTTTAAGTTCCTTTGAAAGATAATCAAGTTTTAATGCCACTTGAAATGCCTTCCTGTCCCTTAAGTAATCCCAGTATCAGTCTAAACTGTTCCTGACCAACAATAGAAACAGAAAAATGAATAGTGTATCGACGGTTTGATGAAGATGCCACGGAAAAACTAGGGGGAAGTGTTTTTCCAACAACAAAAATAATTATAATCCCTTTCTCATTGCAGTGGGTATTTCATAGCTCAAATGTGTCAGGTTTTTAAAGGTTTTCTCATAAATGAAGTCAATTGGAAAAGTAAGTGGAATCTGCTGTGTTTCTATTGAAAACATTCTTGTTTTTCCAGCACACAGTTTTTCCACCGGGAAGTGTACAAGATGACCCCTGAGTTATGTAAAATATTGTTGTATTCTCTTAATCAGTTCCATTTGAAATGTGGCTTAGGTTGAGAACCTTTTGAAAACTTTTAAAATAAAATCAGATCACCTGAGAATTTAAGATAGAAATGTAAGTTATAACAATAAAAAATGAGATATAATGGAATAAACTTAATATTAATTATTTTGATCAATCTGTTTATTCAAAGTAAAAATATATTATTTTCAGTCTCTTTTCAATAATTGATTCTCCCTTTTGTGCTTCTTGTTTTTGCAAACTTAGGTTAGTAAATATTTAATTAAAAAAACTAAATATTTGGTCTATTGATTATTTGGATTTTAAGCATATTCTCCATGGGAAACATTTATATCCTTCACTTTATGTGTTCCTTTCAGTTTTATTAATTATTATAACTATTAAGCTCATTAGCTCCTCTTTATTGATTTATATTCAAGTTTTTCAAATTGTTTTATGGCTTCTCAACTAAAAGCGGTATTGTAGTCTGAGAAAACATCAGTTTAAAAATATTATTTATACCTTCACTCTGAATACTTAATCTACTGAAATTTTTTCTCTCTTTTAATTCATTATTTTCCAATTATTGGATAGCTCAGATCCTTCTATTTGCCTTATACATTTTCAAACATTAAAACATACCTAAAATATATAATGCTTAATAAGTTATTATATTCACTACATACTTGCTGCTTTATACAAATCTTGATGTGAGTTATCACATACTGAAGTTGTAATGATTACATGTCAACATCGCTAGGTTATGGTGCCTGGTTGTGTTTGGCTAAACACTAGATGTGATGATATTTTACAGATGGAATTAACATCTGCAACCAGTTTACTTTAAAGAAAAGAGAGCATCCTTGATAATGTAGGTGAGCCCCATCCAATCAGCTGAAGGACTTAAGCACAAAAACTAAGGTTTCTCTAAGAAGGAATTGTCTTACAACTGTGCTATAGAATTCTTGCCTGATTTTCCAACCTTCCTGCCCAATCTACAGATTGCAGACTCACAACTACAATATCAGCCCTTGTCTGACTTTCCATCCTTCTGACTTATCCTATGAGTTTCAGATTTGCCAGCCCCACAATCAGATGAGCCAATTCTTAAAATAATGTATTTGAAAATAACTCAATATATGTACATGTAGCCTATTGATTGTGTTTTTCTGGAGAATCCTGATGGATATAGAAATTACTATATTTCTAATATTATAATTATAATAATTTATACATTATAAATTATAAAATATAAATATATGTGGAATATTAAAGCAGGTTTAATGTAGGTATTTGTATCCACGTCAATCATCCTTGTTATCTAAGTTCCTTGTAAATCACTACACACCACAGGCTAAACTACGACATGGATTTCACTTCTGTATAAAACAGGTGGTCCGCCTTCCAGTCCTTCACCACCTTTCACTTCCCTCTCCCCCAGCATCTTTTACTTGCTCGATTAACTTATAGTTGAGATGGGTCAACCCACAATTTCCTGTTAAAAATAAAGACTGAATGAACACTTCTTACCTACAGGAACAGATTTGACCCCATTCTCAAATGAGGGTGAGAATGGGAGCCATTGCAACACATCCTTTACCGTATGTCTCGAATGAAACTGCAGGTACATGTGGATGAAGTCCTTTAAACTTCTTCCAAGAAAACAGAAATAGTCAAAAAAGAAAAAGTGCTCTTCGTAGCAGTGAGAGATCCTGGGTTCCTGTTTTTCTAACTTTCAATCGTGAATTTTATAAATGTTAACAGTGTATATCAAGATTAGTGGGCTAACTGTATACTATTAGATTGGGATTGTTTTTTTTTAAATTCACATATAACACCAAAGGAATTCTGTGGAAGAGTACACCTTTTTTTTTTTTTTCTTTTTCATTCCTGCCATAATATAAAGCATGTACTACTTTTGGAAAAAAAATAATAAAGAGCATATTTTTACTGTACTGACTAAATCAATGTTGGTGAAATTCATTCTAAGACTACTTAGAAGCAGCTAAATCCCAGTGCTGTTCTTTGCCTGTACATGTGGGTAGACGGAATATAAATTGCTTTTGCAATGGATTTGAAAGCTTCTCTGTAACTATCTTGTCAATTTTATTGGCAGCAATATGTAGTTAAGACATTTTATTCAAAATTTCTCTGTGAGAAAAGGACTAATAATGGCAAGAATAGTGAAATCCTATGTTAGATCTTATTTTTTCCCCCAGTGCTGTGAATCTTTATTTGTTTTTTGTTTTGTTTAGTACTACCAAAGCTTTCTCCTTATATGGATTAAAACAAATTTTGGTGTTCTTTTTTATTCTTTCAGGGTTTCTTTATACTGTCCCAGTGCTTCATTGGGTTCATTATATCTATCTAATTAATAGTTAGAATTTTTTTCCATTTATATACGTCAGAGGAAACCAATGAGTTTTATAAAATTGCCACAGCATTTTAGCCTTGTTAAAACAATTATTAGAATGAGAAAAAGCTGATTTTAATAAGACTGGTTTGAATTAAGACATGTAAGTAGAATTATTACTGGTATATTCAAGAAAGAAGTGGCAAATCACAAATACTTTAATATGAGATTAATTTCTTTAATCACATAAATGATTTTCTATAAAAAATATAAGCAGACATTCACAGAAAAATAAATATACATGGCCAATGTTTATAATGTTTACAAATGAAACATTATTATTATAAATAAAATTTTAGTAATAAATATTAAATTATACACCCTGCTTTTCAAAATGGCAAAATTTGGTATATGCTTAAGAACCACTGTGGCTTATTATGTTGGCACAGAAACATTCTTAAATGTTTCTTACAGCAATGTAAATTGGTTTTACACTCATATATTGTTGGTAACACAGAAAATACCTTAATTTTTTTTCTGTAAGTGCTTATCTTGAGAAAATAATGAAAAATAACAGAGTTAGACACAAGCATGTGTGATGCAGTTTATTCATTTGTTCATTCTTTACCTCAGTATGTACTGAACTCATGGTAAGTACCAGACATCGATGCTGTGGATCTGCTGGCCAGATAAAACAATCTTTCCTCATCCTAATTGAGCTTCGACTCAGTTGAGGAGAGTTGCCTTTTAAAAAGTAATTATGCATAGTCACTTTTGCTTTGTTTCAGCTCCATTACTTACCTTCTGAGTGACTTTGGACCAGTTAAACACCCTCCCCATGCCTTAGGTTCCCAAGATCATTGCAGAGTAAAGTAAGCTAGAATGTCTAAGGTCCTAGGACCATGATGAGCACGCAGGATATATTTGTAACAATTTTTTAATTGAAGTACAGTTATAACTATTGCTTATTATTACTGCTACTAGTAGTAGTAGTGTATGTGGAGCAGTAACTAACAGTATTTGTAGCATAGTATGGTTACTCCTATTCTGCTCTCTGTTATTTGTATTTGGATTATATAGGCAGCACCTGATAGACACTCAGGGCTAAAAAAAGAAAGAAAAGGCATTAGAGAAGGAATAAGTAAAGGTAAAATTAAAATGTTGTTTTTTTATTCTGAATTGATCTAACAGATAACTGTTCAAAATAAGAATGGCAACAATATATTTATTCAGTTATGTGTGTGCGTACTGCTTATGCGAGTTTGTGTACAGGTGAAATGAATAACAGCAATGATTCAGAGATAGGAGGTAGGAATTAGGATTATTTTGTTCTTAGAAGTACTTGGAGTACCTGTGAAGTGGTGTAGTGTTATTTCAAATTGGTCTTGGATTAGTTGTAAATGCACATTGAATGTTTCAAGTCAATCCCTAAAAAATGCTAAAAGAATGTGTAACTGAAACGCTAAGACAGAAGAGAAAGCGGAATCATATAAAATGCACAAAAGGCAGACAAAGATGGAAGACAAAAAAAAGGAATAAAGAGCAAGGGCAATGAATAGAAAACAGTACCAAATGTGGTGGAATTATAGGCTGAATATTCCTGTCTTCCCCGGATTCTTATGTTGAAATCTAATCCTCAGTGTGAGCATATATGGAGAGGGAGGTCCCTGAGAGGTGATTAGCTCATGAGGATGTGGCCCTCATGAATGGCTTAAAAAATCCCTTAAAAAAGGAAGCCCCAAGAGCTCCCTAGCCCATTCCTACTGTGAGGTCACAGTGAGAGGACAGGAAGCAGCTGTCACCAAGCACTGAATCTCTGGCACTTGATTTTGGACTTCTTAGTTTCCAGAGCTGTGAGAAAGACATGTTTGTTGTTTAAGCCACTCAGTGTATGGTACCTTTGACATGGCAACCTAAATGGACTAAGACAGGTAGATATTAATGCAATTATATCATTTTAAACATCAGAGGTCTAAATATACCAACTAAAAAGACAGACAGTAAAAAGCTGTATGTGTGCTATATGAGCCGACAGTCAGGAGAAGGAAGGCTGTAATCCCTCAAGTAGCTGGCTAGTTAAGCATTTGGTCTGAGACCTCTTTGTCTCCACAGATGGACTCTTAAGATCCATACTTGGGTAGGAGATTCCTGGTTATCGTCAGCTTTACTGAATTAACAATACCTCTATGAAGTTTACACTTGATCTGCATCCATTTCTAAATTAGAATTCCTCAAATTTCCACTGGCTATTTGATTTAGTAGGGCGACTGAACCACTGACTGAATTATATATCTTTTTTCTCAGATGATTTTATTGAAATTGTATATGGAGTATTATTTGTTGAACAATTTTTAGATGTTTTTATGTAATAAAATTTATACTGTTTACGTGTTCTAGTTTTTAATAAGATCCTAGCCAGGGCTTTTTAAATTTTTTTCTCTATGAGTTCACTTGTTTTCACATTATTCAAAAAACATTTTCGTTTTTTACATTTTATTAATTTATTTATAAACATTTTGAAGAGAAGACTTGTTCTTCTTAACTGTTCACTACCTCACACATATGTACTGAGACATCTTCAGAACTATATCATCAAGTTACTTACTAATGTTTATAATTCTTTTTTTAAAACCCAGGAAACTTACCTATATGACAGTGTTTTCAATGTAGAGGGCCAAGTAGAAATGTATGTAGAGCTGGATTCAATTAAATGAGAATAATAGACAAAGCATTTTGGCAAACTAGGGCTAAAGGAGTGTATGCACTTTAGAATATGCAGAAATGCTATGTAGTGAATAAAAAATCAAGTGCAGTCAGGGTAGGAAGCCATCCTGTTTTATTGAGGAGCAATTTTCGAGGCTGACCATGACAATGGTGCTCTTACTGAGAATGCATTTATAGGCTTTGAAAATGTGTGGCACTCCCTCTGCTAGATCATTTTGCAGTTAATATAGACTGTTGTTGTTTTGAGTTTCGCTTTTGTCATGCATTGGGGGAAAAAAAAGATTTTGTAAGTTGAATTCCATTTCCAGGATGATAGAATTAGCAGCTCAGCAGACTCATTCCCCAGCAAAACAAGCAAAGTTGTGGGGGGAAAAAAACCTATTAAAACAAAACCAAAAGGCAGAAAAAAAAAAAAAAACCCTCAACTATTCTGCAGCTCAGGAAATTGCCCTAAGGGCATAGAATAAGGGAAGACATGTTTCTCTAGGATAATCTACTAAAACTCAGTAAGATCGGTGAGATTTTGACGTTTGAGCCACCACCCACTTTCTTCTGCCCCCTCCTCCCTTTCCATAGCTCAGCTAGTTGGAAGTTTCACTCTGGGTGAAAATATCTAAAAAGATGAATACAGCCTTTGCTGTCTTCTCATGCTCCAGTCAAGGCTTACTGTATCTCTCCAAGAGGGCCAGGCCACCAGCAGTTCTCATCCCTTCCAAGTCAGTGTTGAAGAGGCTGAATTCTTGGTAGGTACAGCTCAGAGGTTGGGGCTCCCATATTCCGGCAGCCCCCTTCTCTTAGGACAGAGTCCCTACTCCAGGTACAGCAGGCCGAAGATACTGGGGCCTCAGATGCTCTCTTCTCAGGTCATTCATGGGGTAGGGGGGCCACACTAGAGAGGAAAGTAGAGGAAAGCCATGAAGAACAGAAGTTACTCCTGACTCCGAACCCAGAATAGAGGCTCAGATAATTTGCCTAGGAAGCTATGCATAAAAAGAGAGAGCTCTGAAGCTCTCCCCAAGGGACTAACTTTATTTGTAAACAGAGTGTGAAAAGTTTAGCCTAAGAGCACTCTTGAAACAAGAGTTCCTTTTAATTAAGAACAACACACTAAACCATAGGCCATTGAGCTCATTACTGAAAGCCAGAGAAAGAGCAAAGAGCCCACCTGGATTTAAAACCTCAAAAGCTGGCCTCAAAAACCACTCGTGCCAAAACATAATTTGATCAGACTACTGAACATTTTTTATCTCCTATGGCATTGTCAATAAAGAAATCAGCGGTGATTAATTGAGCTTAAGGAGTAGGTGTATAATACCAAATAAAGCAGGCAGTTTACCAGAGAGATCAGAAAAAGAGAAAGTGAAATACTGCCCTGCTAAAATCACTGTCATCTCAGTGTGGTCACAGCACACCCAACACTGCTTTCTCCAAGAAGCCACATCAAAGTCGTCATAGACAAGGGAAACAGACTGCAGTAACATAGCCTAGCTAAGTCACAAAACAAATAAACAACACAAACAAACCTCAGAGAATGGCAGAGGAAAATCACTATCCAGAGTTGCTATAATGTATTACCTAAAATGCCCAGTTTTTTACAGCCATAACAAAAATTATGAGACATGCAAAGAAATATCAGTGTGACCCATTACAGGAAAAATGAACAAACAACAACAGGCAAAAGACATGGCCAGTAAGAGGGACCAGATGTCAGATTTAACAAAGATTTCAAGTTAGCTATAATAAAGGTGTTCAAATTGGAATACCGAAATGGAAATTCTGGAGTAAAAAGTACAGTACTTGACTTGAAAATTAAAGGGGCTAACTGTAGACTTGAAAAGCCAGAAGAAAGAATATATAAATTGGGAGATAGATCAATCGAAAATATGCAATCTGAAAAACAGAGAAAATAGAATGAAGGAAAATAAGCAGGCCTCGAAGAAATGAGGGACATTTTTAAGTGCAAGGATATACACATGATGGGTGTACCAGAAGGAGAGAAGGAAGAGAAAAGAGCAAAAGCAGGTATTAGAAGAAATAATGGCTGATAAAACACATTAATTTACATATCCAGTAAGCTCAGTGAACTCCAAGTAGGATAAATGCAAATGATTCACACTCCAACATATTATAGTAAAATTGCCAAAAGCCAAGAGCGAAAGGAAAAATATGAAAATAGCAAGAGAAAAATGGCTCATCATGAATGAGGAAAGCCAGGAAGATTAAAACCTGACTTCTCCTGGGAAACAATAGAGGCCAGAAGTCAATGGGGTGAGGTAACATGCAGAAAGAACAAATGTCAACCAAAAAGCTTATATACAGCAAAATACTTTTCAAAGATGAATGCAAAATAAATACATTCACAGATAAACACAAACTGAGAGAATTTGGTGCTGTCATTCCTGCCTTACAAAAAGCACTGAAGGAAGTTCTCCAGGCTATTAGCAAGTATATCCAGATGGAATTCAAATCTACCTAAAAATCAATGAACAGTCATAAAGTTAATTCTATAATGATAAAGACAGTATAAATGCGTTTTTTGTTCTTCCTTTTCTTAGCTTATTTAAACAGGAGTTTTATACACATATGTAAAATTGTATTTGTTTTTTCTATGACATAAAGAAATGTCATTTATTTGATAATAAGCTCACAAAGGAAGTTAGTGGGAGCAGAGTTGTAAATGGAGTAAAGAAATGATACTGGATGGTATTTTGAACCCACAGGAACAAATAAATAGAATTTGAAGTGATAAATAAGATAAACACAACAGAGTTCTTATATACTTAATTTCCTTTCTTTTCTCAATTTCTTGAACAGACATAAAAATACATGAAGTAAAAATTCATAATATATTGTAGGAAATGTAACATATGTAATGCATATTTATATGTAATATTGTGTACATGTATTTATATACATGTGTATATATACTAATGTATATGTACATAGAAAACCTATATATAATTTTATATCTAACATAAGTATGTATGTGATATATAGACTCAAAGCACTGAATGGAGAATAGGAAACAGGGTTATATAGGAATAACATTTCTATATTTCACTGTAATCAAATTAATATAAATCTGAACTAGATTGTGATGAATTAAAATGTATAGAGTAAACCCTGGAGCAAAGCATATAATGAAAAGTAAATGGTTGGAAAAGAGTTAGATTGGGATTGAGTATTTTATTTTCTCCAAAAATGTCCATTCAGTTTTCATTTTCCATAATATATCATATAAAATATTCACTATTAAAATGTAAAAAGAGTTAACCAGAGTGTTAATCTTTTAGAGCGATTTTTGTTTTTAAATATTTTAAGATTCAGATGGTGTTTTGTGCCTAAAATATTTAGTTCTGCACTCTTAATTATATGTTAAACTGATTCAGTGGCCATCAACTGTCTGTTCCCCTACAGTTTTCTTATCACAAAATTTTATTTTAATTAATTTCTTGTTTCTGGTTTACATCTCCCAGTAGAATTTGTGGGAAGTCATATGGCTGCTGGTATGAACTTGATTCCTTTTGTATTTGAGAATGTCTTTTTGTTTTGTTTTTGTGGTGATGAGGGTGGTTGTTTTTGTTTTGTTTCATATTTCTCAGGTAAATATATGGGGCTGAAAAGATCAAATCATATGGTAAATGTATGCTTTATTCTATTAGAAACTTTTGTATTCAGTGGAGAGGAATTGTTTATCTTTCATTAAATTTATTTATATAAATGTTATATTTTATGATGCTGTTATAAATGTTTTTATTTCATTCTCTAAGTGTTTATTTTTAGTTAC
This sequence comes from Camelus bactrianus, assembly GCF_048773025.1. Taxonomy (NCBI): domain Eukaryota; kingdom Metazoa; phylum Chordata; class Mammalia; order Artiodactyla; family Camelidae; genus Camelus; species Camelus bactrianus. Next base: position 42,386,090 of record NC_133540.1, read on the forward strand.
GGACTACCATTGACTTTTCTTTAATAACCACATGTCTTATATAATTGTAAAATGCTCTTATTATTTTTAGTATCATTATTGTAAATTTTGAAGGACTTCTTAGAATTTTCTGCATACAACATCACAAAGAAACACTAGAGACAGTTTTTAGAAATCTGTTTTTAAACTTTCAAATATTTGAATATTTAAAGTATTTACTATTGATTGCTACTTTATTTTAAGGGATTTTTACTTGATTTTTGTAGTGGCTTTATCTGGTTTTGATAACAGGGTCATGCTAGCATCATAATATAAAGAGGGAAACATTTCCTCCTCATCAATTTTCTGAAAGAGCTTCTACAGAATTGATGTTAATTCTTCTTTAAATGTTTGTTCATGGTCTCCTGCAAAACCATATGGGCTTCCTGATTTGTTTGGAGTATCTTAACTAAAAACTCAATTTGCTTTAAAGTAGTGGGACTACTTATTGTATCCATTTCTTATTGAGTGAATTGTGATAGTTGGTGTTCAGTGAATTACCCCATTTTGTCTGATTTATGAAATTCATGTGTGTGTCGTTTTTTCTGGTAGTAATGTATGCAGGATATGTTGTGATACCCTGGTTTCTTTCATAATAGTGGGAATTGGTCTTCTCTTTTTTTGTCAGTCTTGCTATAGGTTTCTCAATTTTGTTAATCTTTTAAAAAAGTATAACTCTCTAAGGACCAGAAATTAAAGCATGTTAATTGATCTACTGAGTATAAAATGGAGGGTCCAGAAAATATCAAGTCATTATGTTGTACATTTGAAATGCTTGCTATATGTCAATTATCTCAGTTTAAAAAAATAAAAATGAAATACTGAGTCCACAGAGGCTTTAAATACAGAAAAAAAAAAAATATATATATATAAAACTCTCTTTTCTTGATTTTACCTATTGTATTTCTATTTTAAATTTCAGTGATTTCTACTCTTTCGTTTTTCCTTCTTTCTACTCGATTTGGGCTTATTTTGTTCTTCTTTTGCTAGGCTCTTGATGTGGGAGCTTCAATTATTGATTTGATTTTTTTTCTAATGTAAGCGTTTAGTGCTGTACATTTTCCTGTCAGCATTTGTTAAGCTTTGTTTCACAGATTTATTCTGTTGTATTTTCGTTTTTATTCAGTTCAATGGATAATTTGATATTCCTGAGACTTTCTCTTTGACCTGTAAGCTAACTAGAAATGTATTATTTAAAGCCTATGTATTTGGGTATTTCCTTGTTATCTGTAATAGCAGATTTCTTTGTTTCTGTGGTGGTTGGACAACACACTCCACATGATTTTATTTAATTTTGTTTTTATATTTGTTGAGATTTGTTTTATGGTCCAGAATATGGTCTGTCTTGGTACATGTGTCATAGGCAGTTGAAATATTCTATCCATATCAATTGGATCCACTTTTTTATGATGGTGTTGAGTTCTTACATATCCTCGTTGATTTTCTGTCTAGTTGTTTCATTAACTATTTAGAGAAGGGTGCTGATGTCTGCAATTATAATTATATATTTGTCTCTTTCTTCTTTCAGTTCAGTCAGTATTTGCTTCACATATTTTGTGGCTGTTGTTTGGTGTATATTCATTTAAGATTTCCATGTCTTTTTCATGGCTTTACCGTCATATCATTATATATTATCCATTTCTGTCTCTGGTACTTTATTTGCTCTGTTTCTCCTTTACCTGATATTAATATAGCCACTCTTATTTTCCTGTGATCAATGCTTATATATTTCCCTACCCCTTTACTATCAGCTTACCCATTTCATTGTATCTGAAGTAAATTGCTTGTGGATGGCATGTATTTTGGTTATTTGTTTAATCTGCTTTGACAATAACTGTCTTTCATTGGTGTATTTTGACAACTTGCTTTTAAAAATATCAACCACATTAAAAATAAAATCTGAAAAGTTAGACAGTGTTCTATAATTGTAAAGTCAATTTTACATTTGTCACATAAGAACACCATGAGGTAGTTGCTTGTTTTTTCTTAATAGCATATAATTTTCATATGTTTGGAAATAGAGTTACTGGCTTGATTTGAATGAAGCAGCATTCTATAATTGAAAATACGTGGCATAAGGATGCCAGACCTAAGTTCTACTGAATATTTTGCTAATAAAATGTTTTATAATGTTTTTCTGTATTATTTAACATCTTAAATCTCAGTTTGTTCTTTCTTAACTAGTGTTTTGTGAAGACCTAATGCAATGTTTGCAAGAGTTTGTAAACTATACAGTGCTCTGCATATATCATTAAATATGACTAAGCCTAACAATTTGCCCAGTGTCACAGAAAATAGTGGCTCAGCCTGGTCTAAAACATGGGATTTTGCCTTCCTGGCTTTTACTGCAAAGACTCTTTTTCCAATTAAAAGTAACAAACGCTTCTGCATTTGTTTCAAGGTATATTTTAGAAATTGACTACTTTTAATTTCCCAATATATAATTTTAAAAAAGAATTTATGATGGATCAGTTTTACATGTTTTCTTAATATTTCCATAGAATTACTCAAAATATATAAATGGCATTGCTAATTACTTTTAAAACATCAAAAAGATATTAAAAAGCACATTAAGTAAATTGTTTATAATCCTACCGTCTTTATTAAAACCCATTTCAATTTAATTAAATTAGAATTTTTCAAATGAATAAATACAACTGTGTGGAAATGAAAGTGCATTATATGTGTCATATTATAGATACAAGTTAGAGATAAAAAGATAAAAGATAGGTTACCAAGTGAAAAACTTGAAATTGAGGCGAAAAAATAATAAATCCCATGATAACATAAAGAAGACAAAAAATGGCAATCTAGTTTAGCGGTAGAATATTTCATTTTCTCCACAAAAACTCTGAAACTTTTGAGCGATGTAGAACAATAAAATATAAAGTTCTGGATGAAATAAAGAATTACTGACCTTCTGTGTCAGAAATCCTGATAGGACTGGTCCTATCCAACCTCAGAGAAAATGTGCACTTAGTAGATTAGAAACAGCAAAGCTACTTGGTTCAAGTGACCCCATGATTAAATTCAATATAACTTAGAATAGTGACCTAAATGCTCCATCAAACTAGAGTTTGAATTCTCAGAGGCATATTTTCAAGGTGTAAGGAAAGGAATGGAGAAAGTGGTCTAGGAAATAATAAGGTAGCGCCAGAACAAGGGAGGACAGGTGAAAAAAAAAATGGGCATCACCCAAAGGGGATTAAAAAGAAAAAAAGGAAAGAAACAATTTAAGTACAGTAACCTTACCTGGGCAGCAACTCTCAGCATCCTATTACTTCACTTTAAGGCAAATGAAGTATCCTTTTTTTTTTCTTTTTTTTTTTCCTGCAATGATTTATTCTCTTAGTGGTCATCATATATTAATGTTAACAATAATTAAATTCTATATTAAAGCAGGTTGTATGCTCTTTCCCTGAAGAATGAATGCAAGTTAGCAATAATTCTTATTGGATAATAAAACTTTTCCTTAGGAAATGGAATAAAGAAATTATTCCCTAAAGCCTATCCAAAGGAAAAACCTCACAAGTTTTATTAAGTTGTTAAATAAAACAGTAGGCAGAATTGGGAAACTCAGTAAATGAAATAAAGAAATTTAGAAATGTAAAAATATTAACTTTTTATTGAAGGTAAAATTGCATTATGATGTGCAGTGATGCCTGACTTAACCAGTACCTGTCCAAGCAAGTACTCATCAAATAGCTGGTGTTGCCATGTAACTATAAGTCCTGAGTGCAAATGAGGATGTCTGTAGATTGCTCAGAAGTCCTGCAAAGCAGAACTGTATTGACTTTGTTTGAAATGTTAAAGCAAAAGATACGTGCTCGTAAAGTTGCATAATATAATTCATCAAGATCAAATATTAAAGAATTTATAACAAGAGTATCTTTTTCAACAGACTAACAATATCTAAACTAACAATTATATTCACCTGATTATCTACCATTTCCAAGAACTACCAAAGGATTTTTTTCTTTTTTTTAGTCTAGTGCATAAAAGAATGAAACCCTGTTTTAGCAGTTTGATTCTCATGGCTTTAACACCTGTGTTCAAATGCCAGGGTTCAACTTTAGAATGATCTTGATTATCTATTAAAAAACCAATTTTATAATTTCTATTGAATTTCATATATTGTTTAGATTTCTTAACTAAATTTGGGGGGCAGTTTATATTTTTCTCTACAGTTTTAATGCTCTTTAAGAGTAGGAAACAGCAAATCGTGATTATGTACTTTTATAGACTTTTTTCAAAGTCCATTGAAGCTGCACTTGATGATTTCCTGACCAAACATAATGGTGAAGGACTGTGCTTATAGAGATTAATTAGTGACAACTTATGTCCAAATGAAGGATGATGCCATCATTTTAGGGCTCTGTATCATCAGAAATGTTCTTGTCATAGGGGGTTTTATAACATAAACAATAGAATCTCAGTTTTGGTAATCAGAACACATCATTTTACACCATGCCATATGAATACTCACTATTCAGAAACTGCCTTTTGAAAGCTCAAAACAGTTCAAATTTTATCCATATTGCACTCTTACTGGATTGGAATGATTATTACACTTACCCATAGAAAATTACCCACAGAATTAAAGTGAGAGATGGAGTCTAAGTAAATTGTGCAGAATCACAGCTGTGGCAGAGAATATAGATCTTATTCTTTCAAACTGCTTCTTGTTATGAATCATTAACATTTTAAATGTGCTTTCTGCAGTGGCATTTGCATGCCATTTTCATGATTTTTGCCATATTCATGTATCATCTATATAGTTATTTATTCAATATTGTTATTTAGGTTGACCCACATTTTACTCCAAGAAAATCTAAGTATAAATGTTTTACATCATGATCATGAAGAAAAAAAACAGCATGCTTTGATATGTAATGAGGATAATTATATAAGCATAATGAAAACTGTTATTACATTTAAAATTATAAATTTATATTTTAAAAATTTATAAAAGATAATGTCTTTTGAAAAAAATCACTCAGTCAATATTTACAATATAAAAATTATAGCATTTATGGTTATTTATCAGTTTTATGCTACTAAGTTAGAAATAATATGAGCGTTTTTGTTTTATTCAAGTACTACCTAAACTGTATTATTAGAAAATAAGACACCAGAATATAATGCTTAAAAACAAAGATGCTTAGCTCATAGAAGAGTCTAAAAGTGCAGGTAAAAGGCTGATAGTACAGGTGGCTTCTATCTTTGGCTCCATGATGCCTGCTACAGTGGTCCCTCAAGCAGTGAGACATAACAGAAATGGCGGACATCCATATGCCTTTAAATTCATGACCTTGGAGGGGCAGACATCATTTCAGAATCTCACATCCTATTGGGTAGAACTTAAATAGTAATGGAACCTGGGACGTGTAATTATACCTTGATGACCATCTGCCCAGCTAACGCTCAGAAGGGAGAACTATGGATAATCAACATGCAGTGCTGTCACTGGTTTAAATAAGGCTGTTGAATCCTGTAATTTCTTTCCTATTGACATAAACAAACCAAACTCACATGCATGTGACCAGAATGGATAAAATATAGTAAGTGCCTTCTCTAAAAATATTGCATAGTGAGAATTATTTCCTAAACATAGAATTATGATGAAAATTCATTCCATTAGGTATTTTTCAAGAATTCATCTGAATCAATATCTAAAATTTTGTATTTTGAGTGTGTTCAAATATTTAGTTATATCTTCAACATGGTAGAAATGGAGTTCTTTCACTAACTGTTGTCATCATATTTGAAAAACGTTTTAGAACACCTTTTAGTCACTCTGAAATGTTTCTTCATAATATTAAAAAATTCTTCAAATGAAAATAACCTGGTCATTTAGACAGTAAAAGAGACTGGCTTAACATAATCAAGATTTGTAAGCTGTGGTTCCATATTTCGATCATATTCATTCTTCATTGGAGAGGCAATATGGAGAGATTGCTTTGCTTGGACACATAGGAATTTTCAAATGAGCAACTATATTTACAAAATATGCAGGTTTCAAAGTCAGTTCTACTTATGCATATATTCTTCAATAATAAATATTTTTCCCATGAATAATTGAAGTTCTTTTCTCATTAGAAACTATGAGTAAAGAGTTTGGAAAGCTACAGATGGTAGCCTCAATTTGAAAAATAGATTTTTGTAGTCATGGCCTACTCTTTACAAACTGAGAAAAGATTCAAGAATGCTGTGTCTTGCACCAAGTTTAAAAGCTGGAAGATTTATCTGCCTAATCAAAGAAAATGATATGGAAGTAACAGAAAAACATATACATATACACTACCTATAGGAAATCAGATGTACTGAATGTTCATATTTATTTACATATCACCTATTATACATTTCTGGGTTATAGAACAGGGACACAGTAAAAATGTTAAAAAATCATTCCTGGACTGAGAGATGGTAGTCTTTGTGGGTGAGTGACACTAATCAAATAAGCACACTAACTTATGTAAAACTGCATTCATAACAAATGCAAAGGAAAAAAGGCTTAATGGTGCTTAAAGAGACTGCGTTTCTTTGAGGAACAGTTGACATAAGCATCTGTCACTGAGTAATGAATAGAGTTAGGCATGAATAAAATAAACATCTAGGTGAAGAGGGAAGATAAGAAGACTCTGGGCATAATACAATTATACATATATGATATATACATAATATATAATATGCATAAATTTACATAAATATTATGTCTGCGGTTGCCTGTATTTGGCTTTCAAGTTCATACTCTAGAGGTTGGTAAAATTTCAATTCAATGATTAGACAGAAGTTCTGATTGGAAAAATCTGAATCAGTCGCTTTAGCTGGGTAGATGAGATCTCACCAATTGATTTTCGCTAATCAGGCTCCGTAGCTGGACACAGGTGTAGGATTAATACCACAGAAAATTCATCAGTGCTATCTACTAATTACTGGGTGGTTTTGCTAAAGATGATCTGGATATGTTAGGCACAGAAAAAGAGGAGGAATAGAAGCTGCCCGGGAAACTATTCATTCATCACTGTAATTCTCTCAAGTCTTGAAAGAAGTTGGCCCTCTGTCTTCGTGCTCCCTTCCCACTTTGAACAACCTGTAGCAGTTGCACGTTGTTAAAATTGCTTGCTCATCGATTCATCCCTTATGTTAGAATGTAGATTTCTCGAGTGTAGGAAACTATATTTATTATTGTCTTATGATTTACCTCATCATTTATTTTTTTAATTTGTAAATAAGAACAGATTTTTTTGTGCATATGATATGAAGACAGCAAATGTTAATCAAAGACTATTATTAAAGGAATGGAACATTTTACTAAACTGGGTAAGACTTTGACTGGCAAAATCAAATGTCAATAATTTACTTAGAAAACAAAGATGTTTATAGATACTGGGCAGCATGTATACAGTATTTTTTCTACTGCAGTATTGACCATTAAAATCTGAATTTAAGATTTTCTCAATGTATTATACTTTACTTAGACCCTATCAGCCAGCTGGAAATCGTGAAAATTGCCCAAGAAACTGAAGTGTATTAATTCAAAATTTTCATCAATATGGTAATATATTAGCTCTTTTGGAAAACACTAAGAAATTGTTACTGAAACATATCTCATTGCCATAACTTGTTCAAGGAATATTTGTTAGCTTCTATTTCTGCTTTGGATCATGGATAATGAAGGTAAGTTTTAAAAGCTACGAGGTAGTGTAAAGTGAACCTGTGCAAAGATACATTATTCTCTGATTTTAGTGGAATTTCTTTTGGAAAAAAGAGAAAGAGAGACAAATATGGTTTATAGCTCACTAGAAATTATGTGATACCCTGTGATATTAACAATCACAAATATAGTGAGGAGTGTTAATATCATTTTCTGACTGGAAATACAGTCAGAAAAAAAGGTATCATACTAATACTTTTATGATTATATACAACAGAAGGTAACACTTTCTAAGTTAGAGAATGGTTTCTTTTCTATTTTTATATTTTAAACTAGAACCATTTACACCTTAGAAAATCATACTTTCCTCAAAGAGAAACCAAATAACTGTTTACATTTATAGATCTGTTTTCTCTGTCCTTTAACCTATTAAAATTTTAAAAATCTATAGATATTAACGTATCCTTTAAATAGAATGTCATATTGAAACACAGAAATTAGCTGTAGAAAACTGATACCTCAAAATTAATCTTCCAGTTCTATTTGTGCCATATAATATGCCTTAGTTTTTGTTTTGCTTTGTTTTGTTTTTCGTGTGTGTGTAGTATGTGTGTGTGTGTGTGTGTGTGTAGTGTGTGTGTGTGTTTTGTTATCCTTGTACTAACTCAAGAACCATGAACTCATCAATAGATACAGATATATACATACATAGATTTGGGTATTTGATTAGATAGATATGGATAGGTATACACAGATAAAGAGAGAGATACAGATATAGATGGAATGGTAGGTGTAGATATAGCCACATACATAGACACACATATATATACATAAATATATATACATCTCTATATAAATACATGTGTGTATCACACATAAATCCTTTTCTCAGTGTCACTGCAATTACTGATTAACTTACCTGCTTTACTTTGTTCGAATAGCATGCTGTTTAGTGATAATAAAACCTAACAAAACACTTCACTGTTTATAAGACAATTCAAAAATTTATTCTACCCCAGTCGTTACAGCATCAAGTAAAATGATTTATTTCATTTTTGTATTTTAGTAAGATATAATCTTTTAAATTTTCTGAGACTAGAGAGTTACAATCATAACAGGATCATTTTCCTACAAGAGCTATGCCAAAAATGCATAAAAATTGAAACGTAGGATCGTGCATGCATTTTGAAAGGTGAAGTGAGAAATCTGGTCATTTAATCAAGAGCTTACCCCACAGCTGATTTTATCACCAGCTTTCTGTTTGCTCTAAAACTCCTTGGGTGAAAGAGCAAGAGAAAATAAGGGATATCTGCTATCACCATAGCAACTTAGTAGGCACTCAACTCCTGTTGGCATGTGACTCAGAATAGATCTGCAGCTTGAATATAGACGTTGGAATGGTGAAGGAATAAGCAAGAGAAAAGTAAAGAATATTTTTAAAGGTGAGTTTTCAGGATGCCAAATAAATATAAAGAAGTAAAAGTAAACTATTCTAATGTTTTTTGTAGTCTGCTAGCCAAAGGGCAAGGTTAGGGGCCAGAGGTAAGCGCTTCAGCCATACGCAGTGAAGGTGGAGCTGGATCACACACTTCCTAGTGGGGTTGCACCCCTGCAAACTTTGTTGAAGTCCTAAAATTTACATTCTGTGATTTATCTTGAGGTAAAACCAGTCCGGTCTCCCAATTTTCTCCTGAGAAAAATCAGTTCTGAAAAGGAAAATCAGATTTGGCAATGCCAAGTAGGCACAAGGAAAGTGAATTTAATTAGCAAAAGAAACGAGGAGACAAGGTAGGTTCTTCACAGATGTGAGAAGTCACAAAGCTCACTTTGGTGGCTTTATACACCTACCTTCACATTTCCTGTATTTCTCTCAAAGACAGAGGTTACTTGTACTGTTCCATGGTTTTGCTTCCAGCACTGTCACACTCAAAGGCATTTCCAACCCTTTTCAGACCCATTACGTTGTCCTGATTTTTTTTTTTTTTCTTTTCTCTCACCATGGCCTTGTTAGGTTAGTATGACTAAAAATATCACAGTAGTTTGGATATTTTCATTCTACCAGAGTACTCCTGAAAAAGTGGAAGTATAATTTATCTTGTTACAGGTGAAAAATATTTATGGAAGGACAGTTTTGTACATATTTTCCATTGTTTCTCAAGCACATTGTGAAATGCTAGGAGCCCCTCTAACCCTGAGTCGTCCCCCTGCTAAAGTTGCTGGTCACGTTGGTTGAAGTATCAACTTGATAGTCTTAACAGGTATCTTTTACGTGTACTTGTGCCTAACATTTTTCTTATCACCACAGTATCAGACTAAGCTAATTCACTCCATTGTTGAATATGTTCTCCATATCCTTGTAGGGTTATAATTGAAGTGAGAGTAGTGACAAAATTTAAAGACTTGTAAAATACATGCCTGTCAAATTTAAGAAAGGGACATTGAAAGAGTGCTTTCTTCTCTAGACTTCATAATTATTTTTTTCAGTTGGTATCACAGTAATGGAAAGGCATTAGAGAGTTTTAATTAGAGGAATAATATGGCATAATTGTGTGCTTAAAACTCTCTCTCAGGCTGGTTTACAGATATGGACAAAGATCAGACTGTAAGAGAAAGTGGCGGTGGATATATAATTTAGGAGCTGGAGAATATAGCCCAGGCAAATGGTTAGAGTAGCTTGAAATAAGGTTGTCGCCATGGCAGTACTGAGAGGGTCTCTATTTGGGGATATATTTCAGGTTAACTTGATGTTATTTATTTGGGAGGATGACAAGGATGATTTCTAAGCCTGGGTAGCTGGGTGGATGAATCTAACAATTAGTAATGTGAATTGGGTAGAAGCAAATTTAGTAGTGGGACATAAAAATCCATGGTTCTGTTTATATCATGTTAAGTTTGAGATGCCTTTTCGACACACAAAAGGACGTTTCACATGGGCTTATGAGTCAGGTACTGTCAATATCTGCATTAAAAAGAGAGATTCTGGAGTTTTATATATATATAAGTAAAATAAATAAAATATATATATATATTTTATGCAGGTAACTAATTCATGGGGAAAATGAGGTATCCTAGGGAGAAAGTATGAAATAAAAAAATAACAAAGACAGATTATTGAAGGCTGAGTTAGATGCAAATTGAAAATAAGTCATGGGCATTGTTTAATTTTATATGAGAATTTTCAGTGGAATTATGAGAAGGAGCACCTGCTTGGAAACCGGAGAAAAAAAAATCAGGTAAAATTTGAGACAATTAGGGCAGATGACTCTTTTTTAAGAAAAATATGATGTTAAAGGGAGTAGATAGATAAAGGAGTTAAAATGAAATTAATGGACAATTTACTTACACTAAAATGTATTCAGTGCAGTGTAGTCAATAATAATGTATGTTTATATATAAAATTATTGATAAAAAAGATGAAAAGCCATAGAGAAATAAGATAATTATGAAGCAAAAATACTTATATGTTTAAGAACAGCAAAGAGGAAATAAAAAAGAATTTAGCTAGAGGTTATCTTCAACTAAGGTGGCTGTAGTTGAGATGGAGGCACTTGGACTGACTGAAGGTCAATTTTAGAGTATGATGCAATAAAATTTGTGTAAATATGCATTATGAGATGTGATGGAAAGACAGAAATTCAGGATGAACTAGAATGACTTCACAAAGAAGAGGGGTTACTTTTTGCCCAGAATATGGCTTTGTCTCTGTTATGCTTGCCATTCTTACAGTATTTTAAGGTTGCATCTGATGGCCAGAGGACTTGACACTAAAGATCTCAGCTGGAAGCACTGAAGAGAGTGGTTTTCAAGGTCTTTCTAGAAGCTCCTGGAGCAATCAAAAATCTCTGAGACTGCAGCAGTCTTGGCAGAGACCTTGGCAACTGACAGTTCATGTGATCCTGCGAGCCCACACGAGGGGCTCTAGCCATCTTCAAAGGACCAGTGGCCTCTGCTTTACTTCCACATTTTAAAACTTGCAAGAGTTTCTCTCATTGCCTAACTCTAACACAAAACCGTATAGATAAAAAAGATTCTGGGAAATAGCATTTGAAGTCAAAGGAAAGAATGGTAGTATAGTTGAGTTGGCTGTAGAAAATCTAGCACATAATTTAAACTTCTGACTTTTGAGGTAGTATTTAAGCCATGAACATGAGAGATTTCTAGGAAGAGAGAGAGCAAGGAGTCGTGTAGAGAGGAGTGCTAAAGAGTGAGCCTGAAGATAGAATAGACTAGAAGTAGCCAGCAAATTAGAGTAAAATAATTAGCTAGTGGGTTGGGAAGCAATCTAGGATCTTACTGATTCCACAACATACAGGAGAAAATATTTGTTTATAGATGGAGGAGTAGACAGTCATTTCTACCACTACTGGAAGTTATTAAGACAAGAATAGAGAAATGTTGATTGTTTGAGCAATAGGGAGATAGTGACCTAAAAAATGTATATCAGTAATGGAATCGGGATGGAAGCCAGATATAACTGGAATTTGAAAATTGATCATGAATAAGTGAAGTCACAAGATATGAAGAGCTTGATTTTTTTCACAGAGAAAACTGGGAAAGTATCTATTGTTGCATACAGGGTCAGAGAGGTTATTATTATTATTTATTAGGTGATAGATAACTAAAATATATTTGTATGTTATTAAGAATACTATCTTTGAAAGAAAGAAAATTGATGCCAAAGAAATGGGATAGAATTTCATAAATGGATTCCTTGAGAAATCAAGAATTGAAGGGCTTAGCTACAAATGTTATAAACTTAGGGTCAATGAACAATTGCTATGTGAATGACGTGACCTAGAGAAATCTACTCAAGTTCATATATTCAGAAAGTCTTACCTCTCCTTCCTGTATGTGGATATGGGAGCCGCCTGCAAAGATAGTTCAGAATAATGGAAAGATTTCTGCTCACTCTAATATATTCAGTCCCTTTTTAACTCTGTTACTTACAGCAGGGTTTCTCAGTGAGGATATCGCACAAATCCCATGAGTTTTAGCTTTAGATTTTGTGAGAGATCATGACTGAAAAATAAAGATTTTTGAGTTTTTCATATTGCAAAATGCTAGACCTTGCCCTGATGGACCTTGACTAAGAAGGCTTTTACCAATTTTGTTGAAAGCCTTTCAGTTTCCTTTGGTAGTGCACAGTAAGTAGGGAACATGTTCACTTGTTGAGTTAGTTCTCAGGGTTGGACCTGAGACAGAGGCAGCAGCTGAGTTTTGATAAACTCTGTCTTGAACAGGGGAGAACAGATCGCCTGATGGTATCCACTCCCTCCTGATTTACCTTTCCTGATCTCTTTTATTTGCCACCAACTGACTCACAAGAGCAAACTCTACTGTGGTCATAGAAAATCAAAGGATGGTTTCATTATAAAATATGATTTTTTAAAATGTTCCTCAGTTCTCCCATAGTGCTTTGCTGTTATAAATCTTGCAAAGCATGGATCAGATAGGTTAGACACATATTATAGGCTAAAACTCTCATATGTTTGTGGTTTTCTCATTTAGTTTAATATAATGCTAATGCCCTTCTGTTTTATTGTTGATTATCGTTTGTGTTTTACAAAGACATCTGATGGTCCAATGTTGCAATTTTTGAACATGAGGTAGATTTTAGAAGAAGATTCTAAGCCTAGGCTTATGGATAAATTTGATGAAATTAGTGAAGAAGGATCACAGTCATTTGAGTTATTTCTCTCGAGCAAAAAGGGACACGTACAGAAATAGATCTTTACAATGAAAGGTAATGAGCAGTGAATTTTATGTATACTGGTATTCCAGGTTATCCTTTTCTATTTTGCAAAGTTGAAAACATAATTATCTAAATTCACTGTCATTTGACAAGCAAATGTACTGATTATGTAAAATAAAATATTGTTTTATTTTTGTAACCTCAAAAAATTGTAACTATATTGTTTTAAAAAATATCATATTCAGTGAAACAGCTCAGGAAACACATTTATCGGCAGAAATTATTCCATAGAAAAAGATAAATCACACAGTTGGCGAGAATCTAACAATAAAGGAATTAAAATTATAGTGAGCAAAAGTCTAGGATCAGATGAAAAGTTTCTGCTCTTCAACAGAATGATAAATCTTTGCGTCAATAACATGTCTCATTATGCTGAAGAGGTTTTGAGTAATAAAGTAAACAATAGCTCCCATATTTAGGTTGATGAGTCAAGAGATTTCATCAATAAATATTACAGTGTAGCATTTGTATGATTTATAAATATTGCAAAACAGATAGAGCAGCAAGTTGTCCAAAACTAACAGTCTGAGATTTATTTAAAGTTTTTCTTTATGTCAGGAAAGAACAAGTTTACTAATGGATCAGCATCTATAATGATGTTGCATCATCGATGGTTGACTCAGTGAGAGGTTTTGCTACAAAAGAAAGAGAGAGAGGAAGGAAGGAAGGAAGGAAGGAGGGAAGAAAGGGGGAAAAGCACAGAGGTCTGCTACATACAGGTATCTGGCAGCATAGCAGAAGTGCTTTCAAGCAGCATTTTGAGCTGGAAGGTGAATTCCAGGAGTACTGTCAAGTAATGGTAGGCCAGGTTCAGCTGAATTTTTTGAAGATGAAAAAGTGATGGCAGAAACTAGCCTACTTAGCAGACTTTTTATAATCACAGGAACTACTTGACTTGCAAGCCCCTGGAGAATATGTTTTTGACATCAAGTGTCAGAATGCTGAGAATTAAAAGAAAAATAACTCTTTGGAAAACCATGTGGGCTAAAGAAAATTTTTAAATATTTTCACTGCTGCTTTGGCTTAAAAGTAAGGAGTGATATCGGCAAGACTCAAGTTTTACTGAACTCACTGTACGTTTCCCTCTTACAATAGAAGGGTATGGCTGGGTGATGGACCCTTTCTATGAAATTTCTGCTCAGGCTGAGAATTTAACGGAAAGAAGAACTTTGTTAGCTGCAGACTGATTATTCAAAGAAGATGTAGAGTTATGCAATTAAAGGACACAGTTAAATCTGAATATCAGATTAAAATGAATAATTAATACATCTATTTGTGCAAACAAAATCTCTGTGTCCTTCTCTCAAGCTTGATCCAGAATTAAATACAGAAACAAAAATCAAGAACATTTTTTACAATAAAGAGAATTTTTGTTTATTTTTTCCTTCTAATTCATTACTTTTAGACATAATGGTCTTACAAGAGAAATTAAGAAGCCAAAATATATACATACATACTTAATTTTTCTGAACCTGATCATATATTCAGCAATAAAATTCAAAATTTTATATAAAATGGTGTCATAGACTAGATTTTTATTTGTACTGATTTAACGTACAATTATAGTAACTTTACTATTCAACATGTTAGTAAATTTTTATTTTGCAAATAGCATGAAGTAAAAGCAATTTACCATATTAATTTAAAATCTATACAGCCAATCTTTATCTAAATAAAATCTTAGCGCTTAGGCTAATTATTTAAGATGGAATTATTATATTTGTTTTATAAGTTGTTAGCATTTATAAAAAAAATTTAATTCCAAGAAGTGTAAGCAAACTTAAATACTTTTTTAAAAGGAAAGTTGATGAAAATCATTTTAAGTTTTAAATTTTAAAAACTCCTCTTTATCTCATATCGTATACTATATTATGTATGTCATTAGTATTTGCATAAAAAGAACTTGTGACAAGACTTTTAGAACTACTAAAAAAAGGGAAAACATGAAGTTTTCTCTACATATACTACCTATTTGTGTTAAGAGTTGATAGCCTTTCTGTAGAAAAGAAGAATTATAGAAAAATGTCTAATATATTGCCAAAATGAAAATAAAATTTTGTACTAAAAAAGATTGTTTATAATTATATTATAATATTATATTTAAAACTCTGATCATGCTGATAAACCGTAAGTTGTATATATAATAAATTTTATGCAGGGGAGCTTTGACACCTGAAATGATTTATAGGCTTGGTACAGCCAAACTGGAATCTTTGTTGTTAATACTACCTAGTTCATGGCATGGGATCATTATTGTTTTATTCAAACCCCTTTTTGAAATAATTTATACATCTCTTCCTCAGTCTCCAACTGAATTCTTCATCTCACCAAAGAAAATTAGTATATTCTGGAGCACAATCTTCATGAGACCTACACTATAAAAACTTACAGTGTAACAATGAGAAAAATATTAACTAATAACCTCACAAATAAATGATTATACCTTGTGGTTGCAGCTATAGCGGAAGGAATCTTCCTCTGAGAATAGATTACAGAGGTTCTTTTGGACATGCAAGTGTCAGAGAAGGTTCTGAGAAGTCCAGAAAGTGGCTTTTCAGTACAGATCTGAAGAATGAATGGGAATGCACAAGGAAAAATTTGGATGAAAGGGTTTTTTAGGGTACAGAATGCCCTGTGGAATAAAAGCACTTTAATTATTAGAGAAATCTGAGATAAGGGTGGCATTCTTGGAGAATATTTGTCCTATGTACAAATATTTTTTGACACCTTGTCATTTTGGTTGTTTGAGAAAGAAATCTTTCTCATTATAATGACGCTTATGATTAAGGTGGACTAGAGGTTTAGAGATGGCAAGAGAAAGTATACACTTAGAGAAGAGGTTATAGCAATTGCATAATTGATAGAAAACAGTCAAATTATGAATGTATGATAGAAGACAGTCGAATTATGAGTGTATAAGCAGTAGAAAAGGAGAGGAGTGGATGAATTTGAGACACATTTTATGAGCTAAATTTGATTTTTTTTTTTAATATTTAAAAGAAGTGAAAATGAAGCAGAGAGGAAAATACTTTGGGTGAAATGTAGGTCGTTGGCTTAAATAACTGAAGTAATGTGTAGCCAAGTTGGTTACAAGAGAAGGATGTTGCGTTTGGGGTTTTTTTAAGGTTGATAAAGCTAAAATGTAGTCAGGAGTGAATCTCAAGAAGGCAGTAGGATATAATGCCTGGGTCTCTGAAAAAGATTTAGATTCGATTTTTAAATTTTAGAATTTCTGAAATAGAGACATTGTTTACAGCTATTTGAATGAGTGAGTTTTGCAAGTGAAAAGTATACATAGAGAGTGAGAAAAAGAGGAGGTCCAAGACACAACTTTGAAGAACATCTAAACTAGTTTGGTTAGCGAAGTAAATGGACAAAACTCAAGTAGCCAGCGAGGTAAGAAGAAACTAGAAGTGTGTGTAGTCATTAAATAAGGAGAAGAGAAAGCAAATGTGGCGTTCACAATGCTGTTGAAAGACTCAAAACAAAACTAAGAACTAAGCATTGTGAAGATAAATTTGAAGATCATGTTGACTGTGTAAAGATCAATGGTAAACTTAGCAAGAAAAATACTGAAATACTTGAGTGGACAGAATCCTCACTGAAGTGAATGGAATAAAGTAGCATATACCAATATTTTGTTTCTCAGTTCCTTCATAACTGCCTTATTTTGTGTTAAGTAGCTGTTTCCTAGGGTACCTTTTCTATTCTCTGGTCATTTTTTGTACTACATATTTTGAATTCATTTCTTAGTGGTTTCCCCAGGGATTACAAAAACTATTTGATATATAATAATCTAGCTTATACTAATACTAATTAGAATAACATAAAAATATTTGTGTCCACATAACTCCACTTATGCTGTTAAATACACAAATTACTTCTTTATGTGTTGTGTGCCCATTAACATATATTTACAAACATTTTTAATGTAGTTTCCTTTAAAAAAAAAAAAAGAAAAAAAAAGAAGAGCTACAAACGAAAAAATACAGTTGTACTATTTTTTATTTTTACCTATGTAGTTACCTTTACCTTTACTAGAGTTCCTTATGTTTTCATGTGGTTTCAAGTTTCTGCCTAGTTTCTTAGCATTTTTTATATATACACTGGCAATGAAAGTATCAGTTTGTTTTTTAATCTCAGACTGTCTTACTTCCTCCCCCATCTCTGGAAGATCATTTTTACAAATATAGAATTTATGTCTCACAGATTTTTCTTTTCTTTAAGCAGTCTGAATATGTCGTCCCCTTGCCTACTGGCCTGCAGTACTGGGAACATAGGCTGTTACTTTCAAGGCTACCGCTGAGCCAAGGAGGAGAGCGTGGATCTAGGGTAAGCTGAAACACAACGAACCTCACTGTTCTTAATGAGATTTCCATGTTTGTTTGTTTGTTTGTTTTTCTTTCCTGAGGAAGTGCTCCCCACAAGTTTTTGATTAGTTTCCAGGGCTCTGATGATGTTGCTTCTGACAGTTTTGCCAATTTTTTTTTTTTAGTTAATTTTGTGTATGGGCTGGCTTTTAGAGTTCCTCATACAAAAATAGGGACATCACTGACATCACACTATGCACTTGTAAAAGAAACATTAATGATGAAAGCTGTAGGGGATTATTTTATTATTATTTCTACCGTTTTTTCCCACACAATAACAATCTTAGTGAAATTACACAGAGCATCTTAACTGTTCTTGAAATAAGTTATTTTTATTTATGATTGAGCATTCAGATATTTGGCTTCTGTCATGGTTTATGCGCTAAACTCACTTTTTTTCCTGTCTTTTCTTTTAACTTGGCTCAGTTTATTTTCAAACTGGTTTTGGAACAGACACGGGTCTGTCATATTAGACTGAAAATTATGCTTGTGATAACCATACCAAGATCCTAAAAGACAGGCTGGTGTTATTGGCAGCCATGTACTGTCTATATACGAATGGTGCCACTCGAAGTAACTCTGAGCCCAATTTTGAGAAATTGTATAAAATTGATGATAAAATTATGAGAAGTTATGTGTATAGAAATAACACATTTTCATCAAGAAACCACTCTTACAAGTATTAGGTGTCTAAGAGAACTCAATTCATGCCACATTATTTTTATTTTATGTTTCAATTTTTTAAGTTTTATGTTTTGAAAATAATTAAACGTGATGTGTTTTTTATCTGTATTGTGTAGAGTTCCAGGAATAATGAATCATCATATATTTAACACAAGGCAAATATAATGACTCTTTGAACTTTTAATAAAATATCCAGAAGTTATAAGAAACATTTTAAAGATTATTTTTTGAAGGTGACTTATCAGCTTTATAAAATGTATTGCTTCCCTATCATCATCATTGTTATATTCACTGTATTTATCACCATCATAAACTACATATATAATAATTATGGTTTCACTCTGTATTCTTTTTAGTCTGTTTGTTTTCCTAAAATCCTTTTGCCAGTGGCAAGGAAATCAGTAATTTGGTTATTATTTCAAATCAAGATTTTAAAATGCAAAATACTTGCTTAGAGTTATATTACTAAAAAACTGTAGAGACAACACTAGAAATTTGTTTTCTCAAACCTTTGTCTAAGATTTAGTTTAATGCAGGATCCAGCACTGACATTCCTACATTTTGTATTGCACTGCAAAACGGTGCATAGAAACATCAATTCACAGACTGAATTATACAGAAAAGGAGGGAAGAATTATTTAGTGATTAGAATATGAACAGTCTATAGAATGCATGGACTATTCTTAGCAAAACGTGGATTTTTAGGAACTTATCTAATCTCATTCTGTTGCCAATACTTTCAACTGTGAAATGGATGTACCTAACTGTGAAAAAAACTCCCTGAGAACAGTATTTTCCCATTTATTTTTAATTGCCTTGAGACACTGACAAGATGCACTATAGAATGAGTGGTATTATCTTCTCAAGAGATGTTATCACACTTTCTTAAACACTGAAACTTCGCAGTTTACGACTACTATGTAGATGAGGGGTTTATTGCTTTGCTGATGATGAAAGTCATTATATTCAATAAAAATAGATGGAGATCTTAAAAATTTTTCAAGAATACTACAAGGAGGAATAGTATTATAATAAATTAAAAACACATTCTTATTCTTTATGTACACTTTCTACTAATATATTATTTAACATAGCCCTGAGATTGTTGAGAGCATTTAAGGGAAATACATATAATGAAAACATTAGTTATATTTCTTCTTTATATTTTTAACGGTAGTAAATATTTCCTGATTCAGATCAGAAAATTGATTAAATCAAAAATCAAATTGCTTGGAGAAGAAAAATATCCAAAGGTAATTTAAACGAGAGCTTCATCGGGGAAGGAAGGGATTGTCTACTGACTGTTTGTTTAGGTTGACACACTGCTATTCACACACCTTTCTACTGAAAAGTAGCAGAATTAGCTGCGTTGTCAGTGGAAAAACAGCTGCCAAGTTTTAACGTATTCTATGAAAAGGGAAAAAAAAGCAAGCTGCCCTAGTGAAAAGAAATCTTATCACATTTATTGCCTTAAAAGGATAGATAAGAGTAAAGGTCTATTTTCTCTGTTCACAGATAAGTGCACTTCTGATGATGCAGGATGAAAACTCTACAATTTGATAACACAAACTACCATATATGGTAATTCCTATAGGTTTCTGGCACTTGCTTTGCTAATATAAAAAGTTGCTGGGATATCAGAGAAGTTTCTGATCCAGCACAAAACAGTAACTGTGTTTGCTGACTTATCAAAAAGCAGCGTTGCGCGGCGGTTACCCGTGCGGGGTGCCCGGGCTTGGATTTGAGGTCTGCCACCCACTAGTTGTGTACAGCCTGAGGGCAATTGTAATAACATCTGTGCCTCAGTTTCTTTATTTGTATAACGAGAAAATAGCTTATTTTCTAGGATTGTTATACAACTTAAGTTAGTGCATGCAAATTGCTTAGAACAATGTCCGTAAGTCCGGATAGTTACCCGAAGTCCTGTAGACTACGGTAGCTTGAGCTTGTCTTTTACTTCTTTTATGTATGGAATTTTTATTTCACCAAACTCTTAAGTCTTACCATATGGCTTTTAGTCAGAATCATCTTTTATGTAAAAAAATAGATGGCTACGTTAAGGATTTAATGTCCAGGAAACCTGCAGGTCCCAAATACCCAACATCTAACAACTCTTCCTTCAGAGGAAATAGTATTAGTTGGAGAAAAACTTCTGTCAGTTTTCTAATTCATAAAATTCAGTATAAGATACTCATTTCTTTTTTTAAAAAAAAGTTTTTCTTCTCTGATAAAATGCAAATATTTCAAGAAGATATAATTTATTGAGTTAGTCAAGCATGCTTTACTATAAATAAATATATCACCTCCTGATTTGTACCAGAATTTGTTTATTGGTTTATTTATTGTATTCAGAGAGATATTATTCTCCTTTTTCTTCTTTTCCTTTCCCTTACGTTGATAAACAATGAAGTCCTAAAAACCACTAGATTTCGGACAACATAAGGTTGCCTCATGTCTGGCAGTGGACAGGGAGAATTGTGTTGCCCAGAGTAGAGTATCGGAGCCCTAGCAGGATAAGGAAGGCATCCACTTAACTATTCAGGGAGATGAGGCAGCGTGTTGGCAATTTACTGTCAAATAGTAATGATTTAATTTGGTTATTCATGGGAGGTTATGGAATAAGAGTGACAAAATATGAAAAGTGAAGAGATGAGTCAGAAAACAAATTCTAAGATTTTGTTAACTTATATACTGTTGCCTATCTTTCCATTCCTTTATTTCACGTAACTTGGACTTCTGTATCCTGTAGGTTGACTGCTTCATAAGCAATATGTATATACAATTCATAGATTACATTGTCTAATGTCACCCTCTCAAATAGTCAAAAGATCAATATTATTTTCCAAAGATTAAAAAAAAATTCAAACTCAGAAAGATGGGGAAATGTCAGAAAAGACTGATGTCTGACCTGAGCACTTTCTGTCATCCCATTTAGCTTTATGTCACTATTTAAATCACCAATATATAGTAAGGGGGCATGAAGAGTTAAATAATACATGATGATATGATGAAAGACATTACTTAAGTAATCGCTTCAGTATGTCACATTACTGGCCTATTTAAGATAAAGGAATGATATTATTGAATTTGTGATCTGTAGTAAAACTATCTGAATTTACACCTCAATTCTAATATTTTATCATTGAACAATTTGGGACTATCGATTTAAACTTTTTAAGAGTCAGTTTTCACATCCATAAAAGAAAAATAATAGTAGTATTTCATTCATAGGATTGTGTCAAGAATCAAATAAGTTAATACACTTAACAAATTTAGCTCAAGACCCAGCAAATGGTATATGCCGAATAAATATAGAAATTAATATCATTATGAATGTTGTAATTAAGATAGACATTTATATATAATAATTGTTGGTGTACTTCTAGGTCTTATTGCTGAGAAATTATGAAAGTGAGTTATTCCAAATGAGAAACACCGTGAGGCAATTAATAAGTAGACTGATACAAAGGGGAAATTTGCTAAAGTAATTATACACATGCTTCTGCATAAATGAGAACAGAATGAATAACATAATCAAATTTTAAGATTAATTTGTAATTTAGATGGTCTAGATTTCAATTACTTAAACTTTTATTGTATTTCAAGAGCAGAAATAAGAATTTGAATGTAGTACATTCATAAATTTTCAATAAAATTCTATAGATGCAGCCTTCTAATCATTACTGAGAATTCTTTCATAGTAAGACTTTATAGAAGTATTGTTGTATCAGTAATTTTTCATACTTTTAAAGATTCTTTAATATTTTAACTTTAGAGTTACTGACATGGTGACTTAAGAAACAGTAAAAGCACATAAAAAATTACCCTCTGCAGGAAGCTCCATCACTAGGATTTGAGCTCATCAAAACAACACGAGCTCCATGTCTGAAGCTGAGGTCGAGTCTTTCAGAACTGAGATTTCTCTTTTTCTTGGCAAGTGTAATTCACTCTCTGGGAAAATCATGGCCAGAAAGTCTCATAATAAAAGACTCTACAGGCTTTCTGGACATCAGAAAGCTCTTAGACAAAGAGCACGTTTGCTTGTTAAATGTGAATAAATTGAAGGCTTTCCCTTGGCATATAAAAGCTGTTACAAATAAAAAAGTATTATATTGTTTTTCAGAATTTTGATAAGCAAAAGCAGTTGCTATATATAAATGCACAGTATATACAATCAGCAAAAATGGTGGTGGCCCCATGGAATAAATGGTATGCATAGCCTACCCAAAATAAGGCATCAGTTAATTGGTTTATATGAACAGTCCAACTCCAAAAACAACGATTTGGAAATACGAGAGTTAGGATACCACACTTAAATGTGATGAGAGTTTGAGGTACATCTGATAGAGAAAAGGCCATTGAAAGAGAAGTCAATCCAGATTTATCCAAAGATGCTGTGACAATGGGGTGAGGGATCGCGATGTATTTTTCTATGGCGGTATCATGGCAACCAGAAACCAGATCAAAAAGGAGGGAAGACTGAGATGCACGTTTTTGTTCTTTTTGTAAAATTCTTTGATGTCACACTATAGGAAACATTGTTACTCTATGGGACTGCAGAATGAAAAGTGGGGTTCAGTTAAGGTCTTATAGGAATCTGTGCAACCCCTCTGAACCTTAATTTTCTCTACTTAGGTGCTAAGTAGAACCCTAGCACTTATCTAGTTATGAAAGGAATAGTTCACTTCCTTTCTGGCTCAAGACTATATGTTTTATCTTTCCCAAATTTGTCCTTACTGGGTCTTTTACTCTTAATTGTGTCATGGCATATTTTGTAACCAGTTAAAGAATTATTAGACATCTTTGAACAGAGTGGAGTAGACACTCCTAGTCAGAGGCCAAAGATCAAGCTATTATTTTAGAAATAACAAGGAAAAGAGGACATAGGAAATTTAATTTTTATTTCTGTTACTTCCATTACATTACCCTGCTAGACGCTAGTGATCCAGTATAGTATGCAATTTTAATACTCAAAACAAACTAAATACATAGAACACATTGATAATATAAAATATTTTATAATTATTCTTAAAAAAGACTCAGATGATATATTTATATGATGTATAGATAGATTTAAAGATACTAACTGAAAAACTAAGATGAATACCAAGTTGTTGAAATTTATTTTAAAATTGTTATAAAAACACTAGTCATTTTAATAGAAAAATTAAATCTCATATTTTGAAGTTATCTACCATAGTTACCATTTATTTTATTTATTTAAAAAAAAAAATCAGCCATACTCACAATTTGCTGGAAATAAGATCACTTTACTTTGACTTTCTTTTCTTTCCTTTTTTTTTTTTAAGATTGAAACATAGTAGCAAAAAGATTTCAGTAGTTTAGGAAAAATTCTCTTCTGGAAAATAAACACAGAATATACAAACATACATTAAATGTAGCATGAATATTTATTTCAATCTGGAGAATTTTAGTGCTATTTTTATATATTAATAATATACATAATGTATTTTCAGACATTACGTTTTAAAACATTTTATACTTTGTGATATTTTAAACACTATAATGTGGGGGCAAGTGTATTTTGTGACCATCGTGATAAACAACATTGATTTTTCAAATATAATTATCTATGGACCACAAATTCTTTCAGGACTGAAAAATAAAAATATGACCTAGTATATTTACTCATATTCTTCCCCCGGCACTTTCCTTTAATATATTACCAAAAAATAAAGGGATAAAGTAGAAATTGTCATGCTTTTAGGTTTGACACTTTGCATGTAGATTATCCTTAATTTTTGTGCGTTTAAATCGATTTTATTAGCCATAGGTAGAAACTGAGACCAAGTAAATGGGACTTGATCCCCACCCAACACTTTGGAAACAATGTAGGTTTTTTAGTTTCCAAAACTCTTAAATGAGACTCTATATATTTTTGAAAACACCTCACCAAAACCACAAAGCTGAGGACAGAGCAAAATCCCAGCCCCTGTCAGGCCTGACTGGCTGAGCAGCCACCAGAATCACTCTCCACACCCCACTGGCTTCCAAACCTGAAGGTCAAAGGGAAATGAGACTCTAGCTGAAATCAGAGTAACCTGACTGTTTATACCATCTAGAGGTCACTGAGATGTGTTAGGCTGACAAACAGCTAAATATGTCAAGACATTTCCTTAGTCTCAACACAGATTTCAAGCCCTCACTCTTTACTCTGATCGTCTCCAGTTACTTTCTTCTGCCTTTTTCTCTGGCCAAAATCTTTAGCATCCCATTCTCTCATACAGGCCCTCCTTATTCACGAAGCATCAACTCCCCTACATCTCTAACTTTTCCCTGTTCAAAATGAATAAATTTCACTAAGGACTTTGTTTCCCCAAGAGTTTCCACAGAAGGAAGCTGCCCTTTGACCACACCAAAAATAGCTCAGGTTTACCACACAAACGTATCTGAGGTTCTGCCGATCAGTCCTTTGTCATCCAGTCACCCTGAGCACATGATTATATGATACACGTGTCAGATTCAGGGGAAATATAAATTGAGAATTGTTAGGGTATAGATAGCATTTAAAACCAGTAGACTGAATTAGATCACTAAAGGAGTGAGTATTGAAATAAAATAGAGTTTCAAGCAGTGAGCACTAGGTGACTCCAAGGATAAAAATGAGAGCTATCAAAAGAAAGCTGAGACAGAAGGGATGTAAAGGTAAGAAGAAAACTTAAACTGTGTTGTTTTGGAAGCAAAGTGAAGAAAATGATTAAGAAGGAGGGAGGAGTGACTGTGCTAATGCCACTAACTCGTTAGTGTGATTGAGACTCACATGCCCATCAGATTTAACACGATGGAGGTCCCATGGCCTTGATGAAAGCTTTTGTGGTGGGGGATGGGGAAATCCTGAAGGGAGTAAATTGTAAGACAGATTGGAGGAGAGGAATTAGAGACAGTGGATGTAGGCAACTCCTTTGAGAGGTTTTGCTGAAAAGAAGCAAAGAAATATGATGGCACCTATTAAAACTGAGGCTGTCTCTATGGCCATGATAACAAGTATCCACCAGAACTGACTTTGAACCAGTCTGAGTGATCTAGGACGCCTTGCCTCTGAAGGGGATTTGCAAGCCATTTGAGCTGTAATATCCCACTGTCTCTGAATGTCCTCCAATCAAGACTGTATCTCTCCAATAAACTTGCCTCTATATGACAACCAATCAAGAACAGTCTCATCCAACTTAAACTTCTCCAGATGATACCCAGTTGCTCATATTCCAGAAAATTCATCAAATCTTGACCACCAATAGCCATATAATAAACTCAGCAATCTTCCCACTCAAAGACTGTGCCTTGTGAGCATAACTCTTTATTGCTACAGTAAACAATAAATTAGCCTTGTAATTTTCTATTTCACACACTGAATGGTGACCTCAGCATCTTCTGATACTACTCTTCCTGCCCCAGTACATCTCTGTACTCTTAATTCACAGCCAATATGCTTGGGAAGAAGTTCTCCACCCTTGATGTTTCTATGTTCTCACATTCTCTTCCCTCTAGTGCTCTATCGTGTACTAGGTTTTGTTTCCAGCTACACCATTTTCAATTAAATTGATCTTGTTTTTCATTAAGTGTTTTTCAAACTGGGTTAGGGAGAACCCCTGGGGTTCAGAAGTCTTTCCAAGGACTTTATCCCAGCATGAAGAGCTTTGAGGGAGTCCATTTTTAAATCTTCAGCTTCTATTTGTACTTACCCTTTCCTACATCGCTCTGCTTGAGCAAGCCCTCAGGAGTAACCCTATCTCCACCTTATTAAATAAAGCGTTATCTCTCACTCTGCTTGAGATTTAATTTGGTGCATTTCTCAAGAGGTAAAACCTTCAAACAAAGGGACAGTTTTAAAGATCAGTGTTTTAGAAGCTTACCCTTCAAAGCCAACATAAAAACTACTGTGAGGCATGAATCATTCCCTGTGTTATACCTACAACTGTTAAAAGGGAAGCTTGACTTTACAGATGGGCGATCTTGACCTCTGTTTGCATATTCTGACACACACATACACACACACCATAGAGTGAGGGAGCAGGAGCAAGTTGCCTTTTCCAACCTCCAATATTGCAACAGATTTCAGTGTCTCCTAAGGGGAATCCTGAAGTAGTACGTGAAGGGAAGAAATCTTGATAATGGCTTTCCCTCATCAACTACCTCTCTTCACTTATTTATTCCATTCATTATTTACTAAAATAGCCCTAACAGAGTATGTTCTTCTATGGTAACTAATACATCAAACAAGGATCATTAAAATGACTTCTATTAAACCTACAGTTATCAGAAGCCTTGTACTTTTTGTTCTTTGGTGCCTGAATTTGTGCTGACCAATGTCATTCTAGTAACAAGTAAAATTTCTTTGTGGCTACATTAAATGACTGAAAGACAGCAGTCCCATCAAGACCATTTACTGATGTATTTCCCATGTAATTTTATCCATGGACTTATTATTTTAATCAGCCTGTAATTTGGTTATATTTTCATTAGCTTGTAATAACAATATCCATAATGATAATTCAGTTCTGAAGATGTTTTACTACTTAGAAGTTTACAGACCAAGGAAAAATTTTAAATATATTAAATTTCAATTTTAATACTTTTTAATAAAGTAGTGTGATAAGAGTGGTCAAAAATGATAAACAAAAAATATATTATATGCAGGTAAAGTACTATAGGCTAGAAGAATGTAATGAGGAGTTCATGGATAAAAATAAACAGTCCAAAATTTTTAACTTGAAAATTTATTCGTATGTTTTTTAAAATGATTTATGATGATGATATGAAATCACTATAATGATAGTTTGTTATTTTAATAGATTTTTTAAAAAATTTAAGTTCTCAACAAAATTGAGCAGAAAGTACAGAGAGTCATCAAATATCTCCATATTATTTTATTATACAATATTTTAAATACTTGTTAAACAAGTTTTTAAAAGAAATGTCAAAATTTAGAGAGTACTCTGAGTTGTGCATTATAAATACATACACACACATAAGCACACACACAAACACACATGTCTGTCATATCTCGGTTACTACATATTCATATTTCTGAGTACTTCAATAGGCTTATGATATCCCATTGTAGATTGTTAGCCTCTGGAGTAAAAGTAAATAACCACTGAGTCTCTGTGTCTTAGAACAACTCCTCTGTGGTTCTGTGGTTGATTTCTAGTTTCATGCCATTAACAAATCTTACTTCTGACTCACTTTACATGAAAGCTACAGTCAACTGAAGTTCTGCTCTCAGCTGTAGGTCACTTGGCATTTAGTGTTCCATGTGTGTCCTTATTCTGTGATCCAGGCTGAAGGCTGAGTCCCAGAGATACACTGTTCTCACATATGAGCAGAAGACAGATGTATAAGATGCTAAGCTAAATCACATGTGCTCAAGCCCAACGATGGGGCATATATGAATTATTCTAACCATTTCTCTATTATCACACACTTAAGTTGTTTTGAGTTTTGTCCTCTCTCTCTCCTCTTTATTTCATTTTTTTTCTTTTTATCAATACAGACTGCAGTAAACATCTTTAAATATAGCTCTCATGGAGATATGTTTAATTCCAAATAGATTCTTAAGAGCATTATTACCAGGTCAAAGCTTTTGGGTAGCAGAAAATGGAATAGAAAACTTTCAAATTTCAAAAAGGCTATAGAAATTCTAGTCTTTCATGTCGTCAGTCTCATCAAAGAGAATTTTCTTGTTTCTACGTTTCCTTATTTCTTAATTGCTTGCCTGTATGCCCTTTGCTTATGTTTCCAAGATTTCTTTCTTAATGATTTGTAAGGACTGTAAAAGTTGACACTTATAAGTAATAAGATTAAACATTTACCATCTGCCATGCATAATAGTGACATACAATTTCAAACAAAGCTATAAGTTATGTATATGTGAATTATTATCCTCATTCTCAAATGAGAAACCTGACAGGCTAATTAACTTGTATATATCACAAAACAAATAAATTGGTTCATTACATAAACCTATGCAGCCTATCCTAGAGTCCACTCTAGTTTAGTTTAGCTTTTGCGTAGTTTACACAATTAAAGGTGGGTGGCCTTGGATAAGACTTGAAGAGAACACATGTTTATGTATAAATTTGACATGATTATTATAAATTAATTGGTAGGACAGTTGCATTGTATACATCTAGCTATTGAATAAAAGACAATTAGTTGTTACTATAATTTGACAAAATTTTACTATTTTTGACTCATTGAGGCTTCCAGAAAAATGTGACGATACAAAAGAATGTGTACAGTTCAGTTTTTTATGTTGACTTTTCTCTATTTATGTCTATAGGTAGAAATCTATTACTTGTATCCTATTTAAACAAGGTGATGTGAAAATCAAGTGCCATGATTAATAAGCTCTGACTTTTTTGCCATGAAAGTAAATGATAGGATATGAAATTCTATTGATGTAGAAATTCTTTTGAAATTTATTTCTGTTGTTAAGTAACTTCCTAATGTAAGTTGTGTTTTTTTAGAAAATAACTATAAAAAATTCTCAATTCTTCATAATGTTGTAAAATTGTTTATTACTTTTAAACAGTAAGTGATACTTTTTCTGTTTGAGACATTAAAACACTTCTCTGAAGTTGCTAACATAACTCTGAATTACCTTGTGAATAGTTAAAATTGCTTTTAATCCTTTTAAATTGTTTGATATTTCAAAAATGCATTCCAATGCTCTGTATTTGTATTGTTTTTAATAAGTGCAAGTTTTTCCAGGATTCCTGGATGTTTTTGATGGTTGTGCTGTTAGATATATATCCTCTGATTAATGCAATCTATGTTTACCCATTTCAAAATGTTTAATTTTTAATCTGCTTTAATGTGAATTATCTTTCTTGCACTACAAATTTTAACTCTATGGACAATTTTAAAATAGATATAATTTGAGTTTAATAATTTTTAAATGATTGATTATTCTGGCTTTTGAAAATTGACCATACCAAAATTTATTCATAAGCATTTTTTTTAATATTACATCAAGACAGCAACAGTTGCTAGTGGATTTTATGTACTTATAAACATGAAAAATGGAGAATGATGAATGATTAATTTCTTTTATGCTGTTTCTTCCTGCAATTGCTAACTTCCAAAACTATCAGTAAGGCTGCAGTTTGTTGTACAGCTTAAAAGTCTAGTATCGTTGATAAATCATAATTTGTTTTTGTTGTTTCATAATCTGTCTATTAAATTTCTAAAGCTTCCTTTAAAACAGTACTGTAAAAATCCTATAATAATGTTTTAGGTGAATTTAATAAGCAGTGATTTTTTTGGACAGTGTTTACTTTCAAAAAAACCTTGAATACATTTTTAGTGTAGAGCCATTTTTAAAAATGCTTTTGTTTGGCAAAAATATAGTGCTTTCAAGATGATTTTGTGCTTACAAAATTACAACATATGTATGGCCATATTTGTTTCTGTGGTATGAGTTTGTCAACCTGGTCACCAACACTGACTCTGCCAAGGACACTACACAAACCCATGCTCCTTAGTGACACTGAGGACACTCATATATTCTTCCTACCTGGGCCTCTCAGCTTTTGTCCATATCCAAAATGCATATAGTTTAGTCTCCATCCACATCCTTATTATTTATTTCTTGCAAATTGTATTATTTCAACATATCAAGAATAAATATGGTAGGCACTTAACTAAGATAGTAGTGATTAATGGCTTTAAAATTGAATCCCATTTTACTATCATTGACAAAAAAAAATTGTGCCTTAGGTAAAATGAATCTAGAGTTTTAAAGATTTTGTGAAGATTAAAATGTAGAAAAAGATACAAGGTAATTCATAAATTGATAATCATTCTAAAATAAGAGAAATCTAGTGGTTCACAATCTTTACTAGACTGGACTGAAATTATTCATTCATATTTAATAACATACCAACCCAGGAGATAATGTTACTTAGTAAGTATTTTGAAGAAAATGTGGAACATGTATTTTTATTTATAGCATGAACATAATTAGTAATATAATAGATGAGAATAAATTTATGAAAGCATAATATTTTGCATAGTTTTTCAATATATAAAAAAAGAAAATATTATAAACTTACACTAAAATCACAATCACAAGAAGAGCTAACATTTCAAGGCTTACTGTAGTCCCTTAAATTTGTAATGATTAAGTATTTAATTCTGAAAATAACACACGAGATAGGTATTAATGTCATTCTCTTACAAATGAGGAAATAAAGGCACAAAAAATGCTAAGTAGAAGCTGAAATGGGGCGATTTTGCTCTAGAACAAACCTCTTCACCATATGAAGATGGGTGCTGAAAATTAAAGATGAAGATGTCATTAAAAACTACATAAACTAATTTCAAATTAAATAACAGTTAAATTAATTGATTAAAGCTATCACTCTGGATGACATTACAGAAAATTTTTAAAATTTATTTGTTGACATATTATGACTAGACTGAGCAATCAGATATGTCTTTGAGTCCAGAAGGGGTCAATTTAGCTTGTTTGTAAAGTTAACACAAAGTAGGAAACATGAGCACCAACATCTGAGTTGCAGCGGGGATATTCAACAAGAAGTAAATTTGGAGAGATAGAACAGAATTAAATTTAAAAGTCAAGATTAAGATCTGAAATCCAAGGTCTGAAAAAGCTGAGATGGGAAGTTAAATCATATTAAGAGAGCATGTCTAGGTTTCTAGTGCTTATTTTTATTTTAAACAGACAAGATCTTAATTGTCCTTACTGATTATTTCATTCAACAGAAAGAAGAAATAAATTGTGAGGTTCACTATTTTTGTAAACAAAAAGAATTCTTGACCAGGAGGAGCTG
The DNA here is from genome assembly GCF_048773025.1 of Camelus bactrianus. Lineage (NCBI taxonomy): Eukaryota > Metazoa > Chordata > Mammalia > Artiodactyla > Camelidae > Camelus > Camelus bactrianus. Next base: position 42,417,386 of record NC_133540.1, read on the forward strand.
TTGGAGACTAGACAAAAAATCATCTGTCATTTTAGAATTTTTAATGACCAGAGAGAGAGTGGGCAGACCAGGTACAATCCTCCCTCAGTATCCTCAGATGAGTGGTTCCAGGACCCCCACAACCCACCCCGCTCAGATACCAAAATCCACAGATAAAACGGCATAGTATTTGCATACAACCTAAGTACATCCTCTCATATACTTTAAGTCATCTCCAAGCTGCTTGTAATCCCTAGTATGATGTAAATGCTATGTAAATAGTGGCTGGTGCACAGCAGATTCAAGTTTAGCTTTTTGGAACATTCTGAAATTTTTTTCCCTAATATTTTCAGTCCTTGGTTAAATGGATTTGAGAATGCAGAATCCACAGATGCATAACTCTGTGGATATGGAGGGCCCACTGTATGCAGATTTTTACAAGGTCTGGTGTGATAAAGTCCATCCTAATGAGAGAGATGTCTTTCCATGGTTGACGGTGTGCTCTGACTAAAGTGATTCACATGCTTCAAAAGTTTATTTCCTGTCAAGACTGTCAATTAACTGCTCTGAAGTAATTTTTCAAGTCTATCTTCAAATCCAACTCCAAATTTGTGGTCATATTTTTTCATCTAAAAGACAAATATAAAAATTTAGGACCATCACTTTAAAGCCTTTTGTATTCTAAGTCAAGTACTAATACTCTATCAATGATCATTTAACCATTTATTACTTATTCTTCAGAGTAAAATAAGTTGATACATGTATTATCACAACAGAATTGTACATTACACTCTACCTATGTTTTCTCAAACAAAAAGTAATTGTCTTCTCCCCAGAAGGCAGAAAGAAGAAATTTCAAAGTAACGTGGCTCAACACCATTGATGATTCTCTTGCTCCTACATCTCTATGGCAGTGGCACTTCGCTTTCATCAGAACCTTGTTCTGTGGATTAACAGAGAAAAAATTAACATCAAGGAGGTGGTTCCCAGAGCAGGGGAAGAATGTGCTCTGTTGGTGTATTAGTTTTCTATCACTGCTGTAACAATTTGTCCAGATTCCGCAGTGTAAAATGACACCCCCTGTCATCTCACAGTTTACATGGGCTAGAAATCTGGACACGGTGTAGCTCAGCTGGTTCTCTGATAGTCTCCCAAGGTGGACATCAGGATGCTGGCTGGACTGCATTCCTTTCTGGAAGCTGAGGGCAAGACCCTGCATTCAAGGTCACTCCAGTGGTTGGCAGAATGTTTTAGTGGGGCTATAAGACTGAGTTTTCTGTATCCTTTTCTATCAACCCGCAATCATTCCTAGCTTCTGGAGATGGACTGCATTCCTTGGTCATGTCCCTCCTTTCTCCAACTTCAAAATCAACAATAGCAGGTCAATTCCTTGTCCTTTTTAAAATTTCTCTGACTCATCTCTCCTGCCTTCCTCTTCCATTTTTAGGGGCTCATGTAATTGTATGGTACCTACCAAGATAATCCAAGAAAGTTTGTCAATTTTTAAGTCAGCTAATTAGTAATATGAATTATACCAAAGTCCATTTGTAGTGGTATCTAGCTCAAGAGACAAAAATCTGGGGAGACTTCATTAAAATTCTGCATACCATATCTGGCCAAATCCTACTCTACTAAGAGGAGAGGTAAAGGAGAGAGTTTCACAAAATAGAAATAATAAAAGCAGAAGATTCCTGGGAACTCATCTCATTTTTTTTTGATTAATATTTCCAGAGTACAGATTTAATTTGCCTAAATTTATTTTCCAATTAAAAAAACATTCAGTTTGCATAACATACAAATGTTCCTCAAGACTTTTTTAAATGCTTTCAAAAACATTTATAGAACTTTTATTTATAGAAAACAGCTATAGAAAAGAGCTGGTTCAACTATGTAAGACTGTCATATTAAAGAAGAGCATGGATTATATATGAATACCCTCAGCCTCCAAAAAACTATGTCCTAATCAATGTTTAAACTATATTCTAGGTACCACCTTCTGCACAAAGATGTGCATTTTCATCTCCACGCCCCGGATCTCATTAATTACCTCATCAACCTACCTCTGTATTTCTTTGTACATACCCCTCTTGATACGGAGTGTTTTCAAGCTGTTATTTGTGCAATTTTGTTGCCCATCAGAATAATACCTATTTGAGACCGTATCTTTATCTCTTAATTACTCACTGTTAAAATAATTGCATCGAGTACTGCAGAGGATATGAATGGTAGAGATATAAAAATCTGGATCTCAGCTTTTGTTCAGTTGCCTTCATTTCCTAAGGACTTATATGTAAATGGTCTTTATATTTAATGGTGAGTGCAAGGAAGTGGATGAAACTATCTGAAATCTGGGGGTTTTAACTGATGTTCTTGTAGGTTTTTGTGACATCAAAAATCTCTTAGCATGAGAGTGTGATAATAATGGTGCCCAGGAAAAGACATATATCAATCACTGCCATATCCAGCTCCTGCTAAAAAGTCGTTATTCTTTACTACTTCAGAAATTGTTCGACTATTAGAGGAGATAAAATATGATCAGAGATTTAATATTACGTGTGAGTGACAGATCCTTTTAAGTAACGGCTAATATCTGATGATTTCAAGCAACTTTATAATGTTGTAGCCTGCAAGTTTCTGGTGAAATCATCAAACAAGCCACCAAAAAAAGAAGACGACGACAATATATTAAAACAAAACAAAACAAAACAAAACAGGAAAAGGTGTTTATGAACACTGAAAGAATTGAAGGAGAAATTTTCAACAACCTTCTCACCCTACCCCCTTACAATCTTTCGGTGTTTCCTTGCCAACCAGGGCTTACATCTTCTGTCACATGCAGTCGCTATTTTATTAAAAACCCTTCTGCCATCTTCTCTTTCCTCAGCTCTCGTTTTCCTCCAGTTCATTCCTGTGCAAGGCAGGCAAGAGGGCTGTGGTAGGATGGGTCAATGAAGCAGGATGTGAACAGGAGTAGCACCTCACAAGTGTCAGTTGCAGGTTTGGGACAACTGGTCAGAGACCAGCTTGGCTGGACCTAGGGATGGTAGTGTAGGGGAGAAAGTTGTACCTTTCCGCTCATTCCAGGCACTTAGCCCCTCACAGCAGAGGTTAGAGTTGGGAACTACCCGACCATGTGCCGTGGATTTTCTCTGTAGCAGAGAAGAGGCTTTGAGCCCGAGAATCACACAGATGCACTTTCTGTGATGCCAGGCTCACAGGTGGATGGCTGTAGGAGCTGCTTTTATCACAAGCTATTACAAGCAGGAGTAAAGGTTTTCATCACTTACAGTGAACTGCGTCTGGATGAGTTCAGAAAATGTTTGCTATATTTTATCTTATGCAGTTGGAACCTAATGTGTTATATCTACTTGCATAATTCTCATGTCATACATAATGTGCTCCTAAAAATATGTATGAAATTATGTGTTGATTTCAAACTAGAGAAAAATTTATCATAATATTTAGCTTTTTCACCTCTATAATTCTACTTGCAAATGCAGTCAGTAACATGGGTAATATTGGCAGCAATTGTGGGGATAGAGAAAGAGACATGGAGTAACAGATACGGTGAGTGAATCAGGATCCCTAGAAGATTTTGGTGCATTGGGGTGACATCATGGGTCACAGAAGATGAAAGTTAGCTAGACTGAGGAGTCATTTAGAAACTTTAAGCTCCGGGTTAGTCTATACTCACAAAAAAAAAAAAAGAGGAAGAAGAAAGGAAAAAAGGAAGGAGGGAGGGAGAGAGAGAGAGAAAGAAAAAGAAAAGGAGAGAAAGAGAAAGAAAGAAAGGTTTGATTATAAGTATGGAATATTTAATACAGTATTAAAATAAGGATGGGATCTATGATCTATAGCAATTTTTAAAGTTATGGCAGTATTGCAATCACATTTCTGGGCCACAGTGTGTAGCAATAATTACTGAATTCTGCGGGAAGGGGCTAGCATAATGAATATACTTAACACTTCTCTCAAAAATTATCTTTGTAAAACAACTGTGATGGAGATGTGAAGAGTTTCCTATGATTCACTTAAAACTGGTTAGATGTTCAATGGCAAGGATATTTTTAAAAATATGCTTTATTTTTAGACTAAATGAACTTTGGTACATATTATAGTTCTGATAATGAAATTAGGATTCATCCATTACTTATTTCAGATATGAAGATTTTTTTGAGAATATAGTTATTGTCATTCATGCATTCATTCATAAGTAAAACAAGAAGACAACCTACGGAATGGGAGAAAATTTTTGTAAATGAAACCAACAAAGGCTTGATCTCCAGAATATATAAGCAGCTCATACGACTCAATAAGAAAAAAATAAACAACCCAATCCAAAAATGGACAGAAGACCTAAACAAGCAATTCTCCAAGGAAGACATACAAATGATCAAAAGGCACATGAAAAAATGCTCAATATCACTAATCACTAATATCTCCAATTATCAGAGAAATGCAAATCAAAACTACAATGAGGTATCACCTCACACCAGTCAGAATGGCCATCATTCAAAAATCCACAAATGACAAATGCGGGAGAGGCTGTGGAGAAAGGGGAACCCTCCTACACTGCTGGTGGGAATGCAGTTTGGTGCAGCCACTATGGAAAACAGTGTGGAGATTCCTCAAAAGACTAGGAATAGACTTACCGTATGACCCAAGAATCCCACTCCTGGGCTTGTATACAGAAGGAAATCTACTTCAGGATGACACCTGCACCCCAGTGTTCATAGCAGCACTATCTACAATAGCCAAGACATGGAGAAAGCCTAAGTGTCCATCAACAGGTGACTGGATAAAGAAGATGTGGTATATTTATACAATGAAATACTGCTCATCCATAAAAACCAATAACATAATGCCATTTGCAGCAACATGGATGCTCCTGGAGAATGTCATTCTAAGTGAAGTAAGCCAGAAAGAGAAAGAAAAATACCATATCAGATTGCTTATATGTGGAATCTAAACAAACAAAAACAAAGCGTAAATACAGGACAGAAATAGACTCATAGACAGAGAATACAGACTTGTGGTTGCCAAGGGGGTGGAGGGTGGGAAGGGATAGACTGGGATTTCAAAATTGTAGAATAGATAAACAAGATTATACTGTATAGCACAGGGAAATACACACAAAACGTTATGGTAGCTCACAGAGAAAAAAATGTGACAATGAGTGTGTATATGTCCATGCATGACTGAAAAATTGTGCTGAACACTGGAATTTGACACAACATTGTAAAATGATTATAAATCAATAAAAAATGTTAAAAAAAGAATATGAGTTATGGGTTAATATATTTCCATTTAAGCACTACTGTCCAAAGTTACTTAGCTGTGCATTTTAAAGAATAATTTTCCTGCTGTAGTTGTGCTGCCATGATTTTCTTAATTTATTATTATTTTTTTAATACACAAAGCCACATTATATGCTTCCAAAATTAAAACTTGTCATTGAGTTTTTCTTACAGCAACCCCTTAACTGAGAGCTCTCCTGTTAGGAGATGGCAGCAAACCCATAACTGAGCCATTGTCTTCTCTTTGTTCATGGACCCACTGAGTGTGCTTTACCTCCCTTGTTGAGTAGTTGTTCCCTTCAGCTCTTTCTAAAGCTAAACTCGTGATGCTATTTATCTGAAACCTGGAAGTTGCCCATATTCTCCTGTGCCTGTTGTCACCATCTGTTCTTTCTGAATGGCCACTTCCCAACAATAGATTGATGGCAGGGGTTACATCTTGATAGCGACAGATAATGGAACCAGAATCTTCTCTTACCCTCTGGAATTACTAAAAGAACTATTTCAGGCAGAAGAGACGCACTTAGAAAGCTTCAACTTCTTTGCTAGAGGCGAAACTCCCCCTTTGCCTATCCAGTAGAGCCTCTATGTATGGTCATAAATACACCAGCACGATCAGCTTGCAGAACTGTGGAACAGTGAACTTATTGGACGGTAATCTTTTATAATTTTTGAAGCAATCTGGCCACCAAATGGCAGCAGTCTTATCCAACTCTATTATAATTTTTGATGACCTTGGAGGCAACAGTACCTAGTAAGAAATATAAGAAAGAGTGAACAAATCAATTTGACCAAGTTTTTAAGAGCACAAAGATTTTTACGCATCTACAGGGATGTAGATTGCCTATTTCATCACAAAGTTCATAGAAAATATCTCAAGAGGTAAAGAAAAGACATGAAAATGGAATTTATTCCTAAAAAAAAAAAACTGGAAATATATGTCTTTCTACCTAATTTAATTACCTTTCATTTAAATTCATTTTTGAGGGTGTATTTGTAATCAACAACAATTTAGTAGTAATGTTGCATGGCTCAGCTTTATTAAAGCTGTTTTACCTTGGTGACACAGTTCAAGCTAATGTGCTAAACAAAATGTTGCCTAATTAGTACAAATGAAGGAAAGGAGGCAATTAGCCAAGAGGGAATAATGAGCAAAGGGGACTGTTATGTAAATCTAGACAATCCTGAGAACTTCCAGCCAGGAAGCAGACAGCTAGATATAATCACCTATTCAAAACACACCTTGGAAAGTGAGGGATCTAATTCATCCATAGCTTGATTTTTACTTGGACACATTTATTCCAGATTACGAGCTTGAGTCAATGGTTATATTAGTAATTGGTATGATTAATAGACTACACAGATTTTAGCAGAACTATGTTATGCATGTTGTCACAGTTTTCATTAAATGTAAGATAGAAAACACTACAGTGTTCTAAGGGGCATTAGCACAAATTAAGGCTGCAAGTGCCCAACGCAACAGAAACCTATTATTCATCATGCTGTGATCTATAGTTAAAGAAAAGAGAGCACAAAAATTTAGCTTAACTCATCTCACATTTCTTGAAAAATCTTTGATATTAGCTCTTCAAAACAGAATATATTTGAAGACTATATTCAATATATTTGAACAAAGGCTCTCCTCTTAGCTCTTTTATTCACAGTAAATGATTTTGGAACTTTTCAGCTGTAATCTGGAGGAATATTTGGAGGCAAGAGTAAAGAAGGAGAAAAGTGGAAATACTTGTTTGTGTTTTTCCACTACTTTATAGGTAGTGAGGATTATGGTTTATGTTTGAGATATCAAGGGATCAAAGAGATGAGGCACCAGGACAGAACAGACCCTGGAAATCTCCAGTGCCACTTGCTGTCATAGTATTAGGAGGAGGCTGGAACTGGTGAGAGTTTCTGTGTTTGAGGTCTGCAAAATCTGAGACACGGTCATTAAGTCTGGCTGAGATGAGTGTGTTGCTTGACTCCTGCAGCTTGGTGAACGTCGCGCAGCCAGTGCACATCTGCGACTTTGCTACAGGTGAGCCCTGCCTCCTGTATGTTATCACGAGAGCTCAGAAGGCCAAAACCATTTGGGGTTTGAATCAATTCCAAAACTTCTTATGTTGGTAGATAATCTTGGAAGTTGAGAATTTATAATTTTTGACTCAAAGGTGTAGGAGTTTTTAAGAAATTCACACATTTTTATTATATTAGAAAATACATGAAAAATTACTGTTTTCCTCCTCTCTTTTTGCACTAGTGTTTATCATGGTCATGAGAAAGATGGTAATAATACTGGCAACTATCCAGGGAAGGGAGGCTCCCCATTTAATTGATGTATTTGGAAAAATAAACTGGATGTATTTAGCCAAAGCCCTTTCTTTTTCCTTCCCTAGAACCCAGTATGTGCACATAGAAAAGGAGTTTTTGCCAAATCCGTGTTGCTGGTTGTCTGTAGACAAGTCTTAGCAAGTGGAGGTCTACGCAAGTTTAGCTACATCACTAGATGGATAAATCTGCCTTTCTGGGAAGCAGTTCTATTTGATTTAGCCTTAATTAGTAATAAAAGCGACAGTTTGGCTTCCGGATGCCAGTCTGAATTCCCATTTTCTTTATCAGAATTTAGGCAGCAAAGAGGTATACAATTTCTGAGGGTCCTCAGAGACCCCAGTATTGAGCACATAGCTCTTTACATATTTGTATATAAGAGTGAACATTAGCGAGGCCCACCAGATACCTCGAGAAGCTTTGAGTGAATCCAGGTCATGTGGCTTTGGGGTTTGGAATCCCATGTGTGGCAAGATGTTTTTGCCAGGGTGTTGGTAGAAACTAGTATTTGCAGGGCTGCACTGCTACAGGTGTGTAGGAGACTTTTAAGGCTGTGGACTCAGCACAGTTGAGAGGCTGGCCACTCCCCTGGTGGCCTTGCTCTCATTCAAAAAGCTCCTTCTAGAGGGGGAGGGCAACAGTGCCTGCAAGCAGCTGACACGTGAGCTCTCCGATGACCTACACCGAGGGTGGAGAGGCCATAGTGATGTTAGGGCTCAGGGAAGATTCTCAGGCCTTAGTAACATCTGGGAGCTCAGGAGAGACTGGACCTTTGAAAATTGTGCTGGCTGTAAGGGTGACCTTGGCAGCTACTGTCTACAATTTTTAGCCACATGTCCGTCAGCAAGAGCATAAGACTCTAGCTGGAGCAGGTACCTCAAAGGGTTCTGGCTGCTGAAGCGTGACTTGAACTGTGTTTGGTAGATGTATTTTGGACAGCAAGGGACTCACCAGATATGTGGGAGCCTCAGAATAGATTTTCAGCCAGCGGGTATAGCTGAGCAATATTTTGATTATAAGACACATAAACTTTCCATATACAGGGCTTTCTGGCTCTGGGGGACCCAGCAATCTGCTTGCAGTTTTAAATACAAGGCAGCTGACTTTGTGTGTGCTGCGGAGCACAGGACCTAGCTCTCAGCTGTCCTCGCCAAGGCTGCATGGGAAACGCTAGTTCAGTAGCTCAAAATCCTATAAGGTACTCAGGGCCAAGGAGGGAACTGTGAAGGGACTAACTTTAAATTCCTGTGGTTTCTTCAGGGCTCCAGATTGGAAAATACTGCAGTAATCCACCTTACCAGGACCCCTCCAGTGTCTAGTTTCTTCCAACAGTAGGAGCCGAACTTGGCACATTCTCTAAAATGTATAAGCTCTATTTGGCATTTGCCTGGATAAAGTATTTTCCATTAACTAAACATGGGTAAGATTCCCAGAATCTTTTCTACCAAGAGTCTATGGTGGAAAATTATTATCATATAACCGTTACTTATCCAGTCTACATGACACTTCAGTCCATGGATGCCATAGAATAAAACCTTAAAGTACAGATATTCATGCACACAAAATGCTTCTTATGAACTGAAGTACAAGAGAAATATAATTTTACATGGGTAGATCAAAAGAGTTAAAGTACATTCTTAATTACTTAAGACATCCCTGAAGAATGACATGTATTTGGGTTATTATCAAGAAAATGGAACTGTAGAAGACGAACACTGACTTAAAAAAAAAACTGAAACCAAGTTAAATCGAAATATTTTCTTTTGATTGCACTACCAATGGATAAACGTGAGCTGATTTGAGTCATTCCTGAAAGTATATATACATTTCTAAATCAGAACAGGCCAGAATATGAATAAGTTTTCTAAATTCCTTCTCAACTAATGTTCTATTTAAGTGCTGACATATTATATAAATATATTTAAATTATACTGAAGTGTTTTGGTTGAGAGGTGGTAAAACCAAATCCTAATATATTAGTGATCTATTCGCAAGTTTAATACAGAAACACAGAAGTGCTTCTGTGTGCAGAAAGATTTACTTAAATATAGCTATTTATCACATCTTATATGTATATTGTAGTAATTAATTATTCAGAGAAGTAGTATTTTCAAAATTGTAATATTGCACATTGGGAAGTTAGGTAAAGCACATCTGCTGTTGTAAAGTACTTTTTGTACCTGTTTTCACAGAAGCTAACATTTAACCAAAAAACTGCTTTACTTCTGTTTGTAGAGAAGTAAACATTTTAGTGATAGCATGTGTGAGCATAAAGACTGTTTACAGTACTGTTAGTCTTTGTTCTCAGATTAGTAGTTGCTGGTAAGTTTATTCATTTATTTATTTATTTTTTTACAAGGGCTTGTAAAGGCTGGTTATTTGTCTAACTGAACTCCTGCTGTTTTGTAAAGACAAACAATTAATTATTCCCGATCCCAAAAACTTTATTGTCACTACAAAAATACACAGCACTTTCCACTTTCATTGCTTACATTTAAGCCAGATTTTGATAACACTGCTCCGCACACTGTAGAGAGAGAGTCACTGTGTCAATGGAAAATTATATTATAGCATCTTTCCATATTCTGCTTCATCTTGCCCTGGTGTCACCTTCCTACACGATGGAAAAATATCTCTATTAAATAGGCACCTTTTAAAATAAAATTTAGAAGGAAAGGCTATTATAACTGTTTAAAGTGTCTCATTAAATAAAATTAAGACAAAGACAAAAAAATGGTTTGTATATGATAAATGTTCTTTTTACTTAGATGATGCAGTGAAGTGTTGAATAAATCAACACTCCTTGAAAGCCTGAGGTGCAATTTTATCTGGGCGTATTTATGTCCGTCTATATTTACGATTTTATTAAACTTGCTTTGAGACACCACTTCTTTAAACAGCAATTTCTACATGTAAATAGGAAACTAGAACAGAAAGGTATACAGAAAAATAGAATTGTGCCATATGAACATAGATAATACATTGACTCCAAATTTAGATTTTAAATACTCCACATGCTGAAGGCAAAAATAGCTGAAACTAAACATAGATTCCTTATACAATTATCACAAAATATAGAAACTTCAGAGTTTTATCAGATATTAACTAATTTAAAGAAACTTCCATGGAAATACCCAGGGTATTCCCTTATGCTTTGTTTTGTACCTTAAAATTTTTCCAAATTGGGTGATACAAATCAGGAAATATTGAATCCAGATCTATGAACATAATCAAACTGCAGTTTAGCACAGAGGGAAAAAAGGCCAATAGTTGCATATTAAAAAAGAAAAAGTTCCTGTCCATAGAACAAATGTTTGTGAAAGTTACCTCTGTATTAATTGCACATCTCTGGACATCTAATATTTGCTGATATGGAAAAAAAAAACCTCTACATGTCTGTACTCTGTACATTTTTTCATATGGCATATATAGACCCTAAACATATGCTAGAAAAGTCACTGAAATGATACATGTGACCAAGGACACGGGCAGATGAGAGGGGTTATAACATTACCCCCACACTGCCCTACATATCCTGGTGCTGACTGCATGTGTGTGATGCTGCATCAGACATATCAGGAGACATGAGAGCGCATTAGAGATATCCAAAAGAAAAAAAACTTTGGACATAGCATGCCAGACCCCAGAGTATTATTTTGGTGCCTGACTGTGTTGCTAATACTATCCTATATATATATATATTTTTTTTTTCTTCTTTGGGGTAACATACTGAAGGGAAAGATAACAGTGTTCAAATAGAAGAAAAAATACATCTGCGGATCTCTACCCTTTGGAACAACAACAACAAAATCTTAATAATACCTGAGTTCCCATTTGCTAGGGGAACAGCAGACAAAATTAATTTCAGTTCGTACTCAGTAAAAAGGCTTTATATGTAGGACACAGAAATAGAAGACTGTTGTCAGAAAAAGGGCCATATGTGTCAAAGCAAGTGGGAGGGAGAATGGCTCCCTATGAATGGCTGTGAAATGGCTCCAGTGAACAAACTGACTTGAATGCATGGCATCTTTTATTTACGGCAGTAGAAGTGGAAATAATTGTGTGCGTGTGCGTTTCTCACATAAAAATCACTTGGAAGACAAAATTCAGACGTCAGATCATCAAAGATGACTGGCCTGGATGCTTCAAGGAACAGTCATGGAAAAAATCTACCTAGTCTCTATCTATCTATATGAACTGTATATTAAAAAAAACAAAAGTAACATTACATCCAAATACACTGTGTAAAGTTGGATTAGAGCTTGGACTGAGAGGAGGGACAATTATTGGGGAAATTAACATACGGACTCATTATTCCATGAGATTATTGATTTATAATTTTGGTATTATATTTTATGGGTTATGATTATATTGTAGTTCTGTAAGAGGATGTCATGTTTCTGAGGAGATGTGGCCTGAAGCACTTAAGGGTGAAAAGTCATGATGTCTACAATTTACTTTCCCTTGGTACATATAAATACACACACACACACACACACACACACACACACAGAGGCAGTCCTTGTTTTGCACAGTGCCACGTTAACTGAGACACGCAGATCAGGATGGGGTCCATGATTTGCAAGCTTTAGTGGTAACTGAGGTAAAATTCCTGTTACCATCTGACTGTGCAAAGTGATGACTGCATGAGTAGCAAAAATTAGTAAAATGTTAATAACAAGTTAGGTGTGGTAGGTACATAGATGCATAGTTTATTATTTTTAATTTTTTCTATATTAATAAAAATGTAAATTAAATATAAAAAGTTAATTTCTTTGACTTACATATATTTAGATAAGATCTGAAAAATTATCCCTGTGGTAGGTGCATGCGCACACACACACACACACATACACTCTCCCTCTCACAGGGGAGGATAAAAAAGTTCAATAGATATTAGAAAAAGTATAACTATCATTACAAAAACCTAGTAGAGGCGTATGTAACACTTTAGGAAATTGCTATGACAAGAGTTTGCATTAGTGAATACAAATAATTTAATTAGAGACATAAATATGAATCAAAATTGTTAGAGTACTTGCTCAGGAGTCATTTCCATGTAAATACTTTTTTATGAGTCAGCTTCACATGTCACTGTCAATTAGAGCTGCATTGTCATGATTATTTAAACCAATGGATCAAACAGAAAAGTTTAGAAATCATACAGATAATAGTATTTATGAAATTTTTATCCTGAGTATATCCTTATAATAATACCTTATAAAGCCTTTCCTCCCCACTCTTCCTTGCATTTCCACCTAAACACATTCACATATTTTTATGTGAAAGAAGAATAACAGAAGTTAAAAAACTTAACTGAAATTCTAGGTCTTGCATAACTGCTAAAGATAATGAAACCTCTAGAACATAGAAAGTGGTCCTAAGTAATTTTATGTAACTAAATGTATCCAGTGCCAAGGGGAGCATTAACTAGGCTAGAGAACATCAACAGGTGGAATTGTGACATCTCAGCTCAGTCTGATTAAACATGGAAACACCCAGCAAAATTAGGAAAGGGGGAAACTGAAATCCAGTCAGAGAAGGCTCATGCTGCAGGTCACGTTCTCTGGGATGCAGAGTCTGAGATGAGATGGAGTTTAGTGTGTAGGGTAAATACTGAGGATAGCCCTTGAGAGAAATACTTCTGGAGGGGAGAGGGAGGGAGCAGGTCTGGGCACAGGAAAAGTTGGCATAATTTTCCCGTTATATGGGAAGTATGTATTTGAAAATAAATACTTCTTACATACTTCAAGTGTATCTTCTCCTGCACTCTGCATTTCTTCTATATGAATTTACTTCAATTAGTCATCTTAATAGTTATCTTTCTGCTGGATTTTATGCTGGATTTCTCACTAGAGATCTCTCTCGTTCATGCTGTGTCACCGGTATTTTGGGCCTTGATGCATAGTAGTACAGTAGATTAACGTTGAACGAGCAGATGGAAGAATAAATAGATGAATAAGTAAGATAACTTATTAAAAAGAGATCGTTCTAATATCATGAGATCCAAAAGAAGTGATAAATGATAAATAAGTCATTATTGGATCAATGATTATCTTCTGCACCATACTGTAAGATCAGTAAGGGCTAAGGAAAAAAATAAGGTTGGTATTTAACTTTTGGTCCTCATAACCTGTCTGTGTCTGGCAGTTGATTGGTAATTTATAAATATTTCTTGAATAAATGGATGAGTGAATAAATTAATAAACGAGTCAGGAGCTAAGACTGACACATAAGAACACAAACTTGGAATCTGGGAGCTGAACTGCAATGGCTAGTTTTTGCCAGAGGAGGGAAGCAAAGGGTAACAGAGCAGCTGGCTGGTTGAGCAGAAGGGACCCCTCAGAAAGCCTTCAAAAAAGGTCAGTTACCGCAGCGGCAAGTTGCAGACAACAATTAGAAGAAGGGTTTCTGTGACATGTACTGTGTAAGAGTCAAGAAGAAAGTCACTCCCAAAAGCCAAGTCAAGCCATTAGTCAAGACTAAAGGGCACTGTGTAAAACTGGAGAAGGAAGGCTAAACTATGACATGCTGAGAAAAAGCCATGCATCAGACTATAAGACAAGGCAGAACAAGGCTTCAGAAATGCAGGCAGGTGGAAAATCTCTTCTGACAGTTCTCGCGTTGCTCTGTGAGTCTTTAAACCTCTTGGTCTGGTCTTGGGACTAAAACCTCTGCTTCTTAAAGTTGAAGGATTCCAGACCTATTCCTGGGGATCATTATCTAACATAGAGTATATGGTGTGGGTCTTTCTAGCTGTTGAATACTGCGGGAAACAAGAATTAAAGAGCACCCCTTGATTATAGGTTCAGGAACTTATGCACAGAAAGGGGAGGTGGTGGTGAATGCTAGCCATCGAACCCAGTGATGAGGTTTTAGATTAGAAATCTGGAAAGATGGGCAGTTTTACCTAATGGTGCTTATCCCTCCTACTTCTTCTCAAATGGAATAAATGGAGCTCAGGATCTCCTGCAGATAAAATGACAACCGCGAACAAGGAAATGGGTGTATAGAAGATTTGTTTGAGTACAGACTTCCCCATAAACTTGGCTGTGCTTCCTAATTTAAATAGATGTCATTCTGACTTAATCGGTCTTTGACTCTAGGTTTCTTTTATTTCTAGAATTCTGATGTAAATTTCAAAATGAAGTTAAACCTTACTGTATGTAAATACACTCAACACATGACTGGGTTCATGCATGAATCGGAAAAATGATGCAGATTTATGATGCTGGCTCCTTCCAAATCAAAGGACTTTTTTGTTTTTTGTTTTGGTTTGTTTGGTTTTGTTTTTGTTGTTTGTATTTGGGTTTTGTTTGTTTATTTTTAGAGAAGGAAGGGTTTACTAGTTGCAGCAAGTAAGGAGAACACTGGGGATCTTTCCCAAAGCAGTGTCTCCAAAGGAGATTATTTTTAATCAAGATCCATAGTCAAAATTATTCCTGCTACCTCATCCCATTTCCCTAATTCTGGGATACTGAAACAAACAGATGAAACATTGAGCATTGAGTTCATCCTATTCACTATGGATAATAATTTAAACTTTGAAATTCAAAATTCCTAAATTAGAATCCCAGCTTTGTTAATGATTAAGCTGACTCTGGATAAACCACATCGCCCTTTTTTTTTTTTTTTTTTTTTTTTTTTTTGCCAACATCTATTATCTTTTAATTGAACATTTAGAATAGGTCAAAAGTTCTTATACACAAGCTGTGGCAAGAACGACTACAATGAGGGCTGTGTTTGGACACAAGTTGTTTTTAAATTTTCCCTTTCATCTGTCCCATTGTGAGTGGGTTGGGCAAGTCTCACAGAGGAAAAGGAAGGGCTTGTGAGTACTACTTGTAGCATTTTGTGCAAAAACAATGCCATAGGTCCAATCATGTATCTAAAAAAAAAATACTTTGAGTTCCTAACTCCCAGTACCTCTCAATGTGAATTTCTTTGGGAATGGAATCATTGCAAGTGTAATTAGTTAGTATAAAATTTTACTGGAATAGGGTGGGATCTAATCCAGTATGACTGGTGCCCTTGTAGGAAGATGAAAATTCCATGTGAATACACAGGCACACAGGGAGAATACCATGTGACCACAGAGGCAGAGCTCAGAGTGACACTGATATAAGCCAAGGAATAACAAGGATTAGTGGTGATCAGAAGCTAGGAAAATGCAAGAATCTCAGAGGAAGAATGGCCCTGTTGATACCTTGATTTTGCACTTAAAACGTTCAGAGTTGTGAGAGAATACAATTCTGTTGCTGGAAGCCACCCAGTTGGTGGTACTTTGTAAGCGCAGCTTTAGAAAACTAATGTGACCAATACCCTAGAGAAAAGGGGAATGGATAAGTGCAAAAATAAAGGGTAAAGAAATATGAAATAAAATTTCCCAAATGTAACAAAGGACATAAATTTAAAAATTCAAGAAGCTTAGTTAATCTAAAATGAAATTGAAAGCAGAAAAGAAGTAATTACAAAAATAAATGCAGTCAAAGAGGTTAAAATTAAAGACAGAAAGGGTATCTTGAAAGCAGCAAGAAAAATATGACAGATTATATAGACAATAGCAATGATTCAGATGTCTGCTGACTTCTCATTAGGAACAGTAGAAATCAGATGATAATTCAACAATATCAGTGGAGTCCTTAAGAGGGGACTTCCTCAATGGCAGAGTAAAGATCTCAGTGGACCATCGCCTGGTAAAACGACAGTTTAACTGGTGGAAAGCATAAATATGGCAACAATCATTTATAGTCCCTGGAAATTGTACTAAACATTTATTCATCCATTCAAAAAATCTTCTACTTTGTTAAGAACAATGAAAGTCTATGAAACTTGAAGCACAACTCAATTCTCATCATTCCCACTCCTTGGTCTGTGTTATAAAAGCTCTAACGTGGTTATTCTACTCATAGGCAGATGCGGCCAGAAACACAGTGCCTTCTCACCTTCAGTTCCTAGCCTGGGGTTATGACTTTACCCAAGCAGAGAGCTGCCGGCATTTCTTATGCCTCCCAGCCCCATGTTGTAGAAGCTCTATTTAGCCAGGCACTTCTCAGAGGACTGGGTGTCCTCACCCAGCCCTCAGTTATAGGATAGAAGCCTTACTCTAGGCAGTGCAGACCAAGAATACTGGTCTTTGAGAGTCCCACGTCTAGTTTGCTCGTATAGTGTAGGTTCTGTGCTGTCCCGACCAAGCCAAGGAGAAAATAATCTGCTTCCTTCCCCCAGTGCCCAATTGTGCAACGAGGGGATTGTCCAGAAAAAATTAGCCCTGCCCACCCACCAGCTCGGGTGCAGTGGTGCAAGGATTCTGCACAGGGAGAAAGTTGGGTGATAAGATTGAAGCCTTTCCTAGCTCTGAGGAATCTGACTTTATTTGGAACCAAGCACAAAAAACTCCCCGTCTGAGGACAGTTTCAAAATCAGTAGAGATTTTGGTGGAGAGCAATTAAGAGGAAGCAGATACCTCCATGATTCAAGCCAAACAGCAGAGGAATCAGAAGTTAATAGAGAAGACTTGGGAAAGACAGAACCAAGAAGAGATCTCAGAAGAACACATTCAGCTATAAGGGTCAGGAAGAAAGTTAAGTGTACATGTGCTAAGCTGAACTGTACTGATGAGTGGGTATCAGAAGCAATCAGAGCAAGGCATGGGACAGACCTGAAAGCATTCAGCAAGCCACCCATAGACACATCAATACGAGGCAGAAGCCTTACCTGCATGGGAACTTAAGCACAGTGTCAGAAACCGACTCATGCACTGACTAAGCGATAAGCTACTCTGACCCAGGGGCAGCTCCTGTAAAGCCAATTTCTGTAAACTCCTATAAATGAGATCATACTCACCCTTGGCAATCTGGAAGACTCCAGGAATGTCCAAGACTATGTCTTCTCAGGATTGAGAGGAGAGGAAAAATACAAGCTACCAGTCCTTGTCTGAAAATGGGGCAAACACAGTTCCTTGAAATGTAATAATAGCCCCTAAGCCAAACACACTTCCAATGGTAGAGGGTAAAGATCTAACTCGTTAAGGAAGTTTAGGTACAACTTTTGACTAATAAATAGCCCATAATTACCCACGAGTGACTCCTAAGTAACAAAGCTAAAAATAAAAAGGAAACAGCAGAGAACAAACAGGTGGTTGCCAGCCAGGTAAGGGGTCGGGGAGGAAAAACGTAGGCAAAGGAGATTAAGAAGTACAAACTTCCAGTTGCAAAATAAATTAGTGATGGGTATGAAATGTACAGTGCGGGGAATATAGTCAATAGCTCTGTAATATCTTTGTGTGGTGGCAGATGGTAACCAGACTTACCATGGTGATCGATCATTTTGAAATGTATAGAAATGTCCCATCATTATGTTATGGAACAGGAACTCACGTAGTGTTGTAGGTCACTCATACTTCAAAAACAAACAGATAAACTCATCAAAAAAAGATCAGATTTGTCCTTCCCAGAACCAGGGAGTGGGGAAAAGAGGGACTGAATGAAGGTAGTCAAAAGATACAGACTTCCAATTACAAGATAAATAAACACTAGGGATGTAATGTCCAACATGATAAAGATGATTAACACTGCTGTGTGTTATATATGAAAATTGTTAAGAGCGTGAATCCTAAGGGTTCTTGTCACAAGGAAAAATGATTTATTTTAACGTCTTAATTTTGTATCTATATGAGATGATGGATGTTCAGTAAATATTGTGATAATATTTCATGATGTATGTAAGTCAGATCATTGTGCTTAAACTTGTATAGTGCGGTATGTTAATTATATCTCAATAAAACTGGAAGAAAAATCACTAGGAGCATCAGAATTATACAAAAACCCCAAGCTGAACGACCACATCTGCAAGGGAAGGTATATACTTTATAATGCACATTTTAAAAATCTGATGTATTTCACAGATTCAGAAAGTGCAGACTGTACAAAACTTTCAGGGTATGATTCACATCTGTAATTAAGCAGAGTTGGTAGCGATGATTCTTTCAGAGGACAGAGGCTTCAAATAAAGAAACTTACTAAGGCAAGAGAGCCAGAAGGGGTTTACTTAACTTCTTCATTGAATTGGAGAAAGGTTCCAAAGACCCCAGGGCTAATTGATCTACAAATAATTGAAGAGTTCCTTCAACAGGGACATTAAACAAATATACTCTGCTCTGATTATTGCTCACAGTATCACTCAATATAATTAACAATGGTTATAAAATAGTAATAATGCAATCCTGCAAATAATGGGACCTGTAGGAAAGAAAGTTCTGACTAACGATGACCTGAAATGAAATACATGGGTCAAGACTGGCTGGTCTGGGGAAAAGGAGATATACAAGGAATAGTGACGGAGCAGAGCTTACGTGTTTGTTCACTTAGGAAGAAATGTCAGCTTGATGAGGATGTTTTTCTGTGGAAATTAATTTCATTTGTGGGACATTTTGAGGAAAAGAACATTGTAGAGTTTGATGCCTTACTAGGTAGTCTCCAACTCACAGTTCATACCTGAAGCACGAAAAGGTGTGACAGTTTAAACAACTGCCTTCATGGGGCCATTCTCAAATCTGACTTAGTAGGTATAGCAGTAAATCGAAGACATGAAAATCCTGCACTATTTTCACAGGTGTTGTTCAGACGACTAGTAGGAATCCACTTTTGGCATGTTGGGAATTTATGATGTCAAGTTAGTGAACTTTGAAAGTGGTACATTGGTGAGGATCTGAGCTTTACAGTCAGGAGGCAGAGACACAACATTAAGTATAAAGATGTGGGAGAGTGGGGAATATCACGCACTCTAAAATTAAAATCTTTATTGGAGCAGTTCTAGGAGACGACGATATCTGTGACACAGCTATCAAGAAAGACGAAGGAACATGACCTGGAGGAAGTTCTCCTGTATTTGGGAAATTGCAGAACTTTGGGATCAATGAGTCAGGAGGTCATGAATTTCCATGTTAGAGGTAATGGCGTTGTAACACGGAAAAGCACTTACCTATTTCTACATTCGGAAAGCAAACAAACGTGTTTGCACATACAAATTCACACAAATCTGTCTCAGAGACTGAAAGCTCATTAGACTTTTGAAGAAAATTGGATTTAGAAGTTAGTACAGGTTTGTATTCAGGTAAATTATTCAAGTAGAAACCGGAAGTGTATTAAGAACTATGGTGAGAATGTCATAAACAGAGTGGGAAATAGTGGGTTTTGTTTCCAGATCTCAAATGAGAAATTCCTAAATCTGTAGCAACAAATTAACCTGTCATCAGGAGCGGCTGCAGGGAGCGTGTGTTGGTGGACCGTCGGCAGGCGTGCGGCACACAGCTGCAACAGAATACAATTCTGATTGTCCAGACTTGGATAGCCCATAATTTCCCTCTTTTTCTGTACAACTTTGAATAGGTTAATGGCATCCCCGTGACATAAGTACTGGCTGGGAAACTTAAAGGAACGTTTTCTCGTCTCCTATACTTAGGTTTTTGTTCAAAGAGTCATTCTTTGCTTAAAGATACTACTTCTAATAGCCAGTTGTCTAACTTTTCTCGCTGTCTTTTTTACTACACCTGACTTTTCTCTGTAGTTGCAGTGCATAGAGCGGTCTGCTCACATCCAAAGAAAACACTGCAGTTCTGTTTCTGACATCTTGTCTATTTATAATTTTTTGCAGCTATCTTAACCTTATTGTTGGATAAGTCCATCAACTGATGACTGGGAAGCCTAAACCCTCAGCCTCTTGTTTTGACTTTTACATTAAAAATAAATCCCAATCTCTCCTAACCAAATTTATTAATGGGAAGACATGGCTGTCATTTTCATCTTAACCTGTCATTTTCTATTTGGCATTAGCATGTATTAGTATTTTTATTCCCTGCAGAAGTTAATTGCTAATATCTTTAAACCTTTTCTCCTTTATAGATAAATCCAAGTTTTTAGGAGAATTCCCTTCTTCACCCAAGTGCTCAGCGATCCAAATCAATAGAGTTAGTTAAGAAGGAGACTGGATTTCCCCAGTATTCTGGAAGATAGATACAGATCTTCTTTTCCCACGTGTGTTTGTTGTGAAATGCTGTCTACCCTTTCCCTCTGCTCTTGGCTCAACACGTCAGTTCTCTCAATTTAGGAATACTGTAGATCTTTAAGTAAAGGTAACTTTACTTTGGATTAATAAATTTTTCTAGAACAAAGATATCAAGCTATTTTATAAGCTGTGAAATTTTATTTGGGGTTTAGAAATTTATAGAATATTTCTCTTTGTTTCATATATGAGTTTATGTAGTTAATCTCACAAGAGGGTTTGCCTTATTGCTGTAGGCATTAAAACATTGTTACTTCAGCTATTTCCTCCATGTAAGTGACAACACTGGCTGTAACAGATGGCACTTTTTGCTGTCTATATAGCACTATGCAATGAATAAACATATTTTTAGTTTAAGAAATGCATTATATGACATTTTCCCCATTTTTCAACTAAATAAGAGAAACAATATAAATGAACAAAAGTGTGTAAATGACATCCAATATTATGAAAAGTTGAGAAATAACACAGCTAACTCAGTAGTCTGGATGTTCTTTTCTCAGTGCAAATAAAACTTATTCAGAAGATGAAGGCTAAGACTTAAATATCATGAGATGTGAGATACTATTATATGAACAATAGTCTGTTAGGAAATGCTGTCTTTTTTGTGTGTTAGAGAAGTAAGTGATAGCTGAACTGTGCTCCAATTGTGATTCTTTGGTGGTTGCATTTGTTTTATATTTAAGATTATGGTCTGTTGATGATAATAGAAACTTAGCAGATTTATTTCTGGCCTCTATTATCAGAGAGTATTTTTCTCATAAAATGTAATTTTCCAAAAAAAATAAGTGTTTGTGAGGTAAAAAAAAATAAACAAACACCCTCCCCTACTTTCTCCCAATTTGCCTTTTGGGGAGATATGGAAGGAAGAAGGAGGAGGAAAAGGGGGGGGGTGGGGGTAGGGGGTGTGGCGATTCATTTGTTCTTGTAGTTCCAGGTGTCTTCCACCAGGTGGCAGATTTCACAGGCATCCTCATAATACTTTTCATTTATAGTCTGTCGAAAATAACTCAACCAGAAAGTGTATAGAAAAGAAGCTTATAAATGATTTATTTGACAATTACTGTAAAGTGTAGGCAAAATTGCTAAATTAACTTTCCTTTTTCTTTTCTTTTTCTCTCTAACGTGCAGCGTGGCGGTCAACTCTTTAAAATAAAACACTAAAAGTGTCATTTGGCTACTTCCCCACCCCTCACCCCCAAATTCTGATGCAGTAGAATTTTGTTTCATTTTTCTTATATATTTAAAACAGTGATATAATATTTTAGCCTAATAACATAAAATTTATTTACTTATGTATCTACAAGGCAGGCACACGTATTTCTGAAAGTCTGTTCTAAATCACATCGAATGTAACAAGATTCTATTGAGACAGAAACGTATTTAACTATTCATGAGCATAATACAAATTAGGTGCATTTTATTAAATTACATTCTTTAAAAAATTGAGGTGTCTGACCACACTGCCTTATCCTTGTGTACTCCAGAGACAACCATTTTCATGACTGTGGTTATTATTCCTATGAATTTCCTTATATTTTTCCACAAACTTCTATCCCTAAGCAATATATTGCTTAGTTTTTCATATTGTTCATTTATTTTAATGTAAACCTCCTGCACCCTCTTTTTCTCTCAGTATTGAGTTCCTGAACTTCCGGTATATACTGCCACAGTTGATTCCTTTATATCAACATAGAAAACTGTGTGAATATTTATCCATTTTCCTTTTGATGGGCACTTGCATTGTTTCTAGTTTCTTGTTTAATAAAAACAAACCTTCTGTGAACATCTTCATATGTGTCCCTTGGTGCACATGCACACATTTTTAAGTCATAAGACATGTATTTCTTCAGTTCTATGAGATAAAAACAAATTATTTCCCAAGGTAGTTGTAAAGATTTATGCACATGTTAGCAGTTTATCACCATTTGCTTCCTGTCTGACTAATACATGTTATCAGATTTTTAATTGTTATAGACCTAATGGTTTTAATTATGGAACAAGATTGCTCATAAGATACAGCTTCTTTTATTCTCCCAATCTTCTTATCAATTTCTATCAGTGGGTTATTTATTTTTATCTATTTAGTTTTTATGTATACCAAATATTAATACTTACGTTAATTATATGCGTTTGAAATTTCTTCTTCCAGTTTCTGCCCTTTCCCCTGCTTTCTTTCTGGATATGACATAAGCATTATCCAGGGAACAGCTCTAGGGTAGCATATCTTGGATTACCTGGCAAAGAGCTGGCTGGAATGGGCGGCCCTACCTTCAGCCCAGCAGAAGAGTCTGCACTAGACTGAAGGCACCAGACTGAAGGCTCCGTCTGACAGCAGAGGGGGCTGCACCTCTCCCCTGATGCACTCCTTTCTCACAGTTGACTTGATCCTGTAAAAATGGATCACTCAGCTTAGATTGCCTGTGTTCAAGCATCTGTTTGATACCCCACACTCCCACAGTCACCCTTAGAAGGAGAACACTTTTGGAGCAAGGTTTATGGGGAGAGGCTACGACAGCAGAGGGCTTCCAGCTCCATTCATTCACACTCAATCTCAAGTCTACGCACATGTGTAGAAATCAGGAAGACTGTAGATAACACCAGCAGTATTTATTACACATACATCATCCTTCTCCCAAGTGGCGTTCACTGTTTCCCCAAAGCTGATCACTATCTTCTCTCCCATGAATGGGATTTTCATATATTCTTGAGCCTATTTTAGCCTCTTTTTTCCCCCTCTGTTGCAATTGGCTTAACTGGCAGAAATACTATCCTGTCTTCAATTTTAGTTAGATGTGATTTCTTACCTGATAAACGATGAGTTACTTTTTCTTCCTGTTTCCTTTATTTACTTTTTTGTTTGCTCTCTTTCTCTCTCCCTCCCTCTTAGGGAAATTGCTCTTTTTCAGTTTTGTTGGTTTTAATGAGAAGAAACAGGTAAAACAAATTTTAATATAAGCCAATGGTGGTTTAAGGGAACCCACTGAATTAGCTCTCCTCCCAGGTTAGAAGAGCCTCTTACAGACACAGTCCTGAGAAGGAGGCCTAAACAGCCAACGTGGGAATAATGTAAGCTAGAGACTTTACTTCCTTCAAAGAAAGTGTTGATCACTGCTGAAAAATTGTTCCATGTACTGCAGCACATCACAAGAAGGTTTACAGTAATAATTCAAATATGGCAGACCTAGAACCATTTTCATGAGGCTACACAGTTTATCTAACCTGTATTTATAGGAGTCTACCATTTTTTGCCCACAATTTCTCTCTCCAATTCTCTGCTTTTGCCAATTTAAAAGTACAGAAGCAACATTCAGAAAACACACACAATTGTATTTGAAGACATTGCAATGTATATCCAAGAAAAATTGCTTATTTCTCTTTCTGTAACTCTCCAAAGTCCTGATCATATTTAAAATAATGTTTCATCCATATTTGTTCAAACCTACCATTTATTTGCACTTAAAAGTAATTACTAATATTAATATTAGAGTTAATTGTGCTAGTAAATGAATTTTTGCATTAGTTTACTTGAGGGAAATTCATATGCAAATATTTATTAGTTTTTTATAAACTATATTTTGTGGGAACATCATTTTACTAATTTAATATTATAATACACTTTACATTGATACATATCTCTAATTTCCTTCACCATTAACTATATTACATCTACCACACTATTAGTAAGTTTAAGTCTCCTAGAATATAAGTAACTAAAGTGGAAAGCTTTTATTCAAGTGTAATTTCATATCTGAGCACTATATTTTAATGATGCTTATGTAGTTTCAGTTGGAGCTGTTTGATACCTACATGACAGAATTTTATTAATTAGAAAAAGCATTCAGAATGTACCTGAAATAATCTATTTAATTAACAAAGAAACAAACAGTGTTAGAAAGTAACAGCCTAGATATTATTGAATAATTTGATGAAAAATGAAGCTAAGCTTTAATTTTCAATGTAATATAAAGTTGTAAAATGCATTCTATATTTTATGAATTAAATCTTACAATTGATAAATACATCTTAAAATCTTCATAAATAAAATACACTAGCTATCCTTGAAAATTAGAAAATCATGTCTTAGTTTCAATGCACTAAACAAAGAGCAAGCTTTGTTTCATTTGAAATTCATCTAATATGGTAAGTTCCTAGTGAGACAATGCGTAAACGAATTCCCTGAATCCCATAGAAAGGGGTTTCAGTAAATGACATTTGAGTGAGAGACAGGTTTTGACATTAAGAATGAAATGGAATCCTTGACCAGTTTTGTATTTTTGAGCTAGTTTAGACAATCAGTTTGAAAAATGTCTTTGGAGAATGTCCCAATATGGATTTTCATTTTATCACCTTTAGTACTGAAAATAATAATATGTTCATCAGAAAGAAGACATTTTGATATTTAGAATTAAACAGAGGAATTTATCCATAGACAGAGAGAGTTGTATTTTTCTAATTTCTTGCAGAACCTGACATGAACTTTGCATTGACAACATCGTGTTCCTTACCGTTGTCTCTCCATTAGCCTCTGCTTCTCCTATGTCCCTTTAGATCGTAGGGGCTCTAATAGAACATTAATAGATTTATCCCATTCCATATTTAATACCTTCAACCTACTATTTTTTTGTTTGTAAATGACAGTCTACCCAGTCAGTCTGTCAACATCTAATTAGAAATCACTTTGGCAAGAGTGACCATGGCTCCGAATAGCCCTTCAGTGTTAGAAACCAGACATGCCCGAACTACTCTACCAAACCTGTGAACGACTGTTTCTAAAACCTTCATGTGCGTATACATTAATCATCCTCATCACATCTAAAACACTTACCCTTAAGAAGATCAGCCTCTGACCACAGCCTACAGTTCTTTCATTTTATTTCTCACTGAGTGCTGATGACTGTGGTCATCATTCTCACTCCACACGTGAGGAAGATGTACTCCTAGTCTCAGAAGTGGACCTGGTTTGCTTTGTCTATCAAAATTTGGTATCTGTATGTCTTCGTATGATGGGATGGAGAGAATCTACCATTAAAGATTCCATTTCCCACTGTTGGTCTGTTGTAACCATTTTGATACTTTTTCCCCTTATGCAGACTCTACTGATTTAATTGACTACTTATTATGCTCTTAAATGTCTGAGACTAAAATGCCTTCAGAGCTTAGGTGAGCCAAATAAATGTTAGAAGTTGCAAAGCTGACTAGAGTATATATTCCACCTGAATGCATAAGAAGTCTTTTCTAAAAGTTGTTATACTGGTTTTAATAATACAGGTCGGGTTTAATAACAGCTGCCCATCCCTTTCCCTACACTTTGTACTCTGTCTGCTCTTGCTGGACAGTGCAGTTTTTCTTGCTGGGACAACTTTAGTTCTACTTGTACATTTCCAAATTGGAAATTAAATCAGTTAGGCTTGACTTGGCTGGATACAAGTGAAAAATAATGAAAGAATATTTAAACTGAGCAGAAGTTTGCTCTTCTCTCTCACACACACAAATCAGAGAGAAGAACAGAAGGTGGCTCCAGGCACATGAGAAACCAGGTCTCCTTTTAATTGTCCACTACCTTAAACGGCCTGGGACTCAAACTCAAGGTCACTTCATAAAATACTTGTCCACATACTTGGCAGAAAAGAAGTAAAGAGAGATCATAGAAATGGTGCCATTTCAGTTAATATAATGTTTTTGTAAGATTCATCCTAGCTCAAAGGAGGTGGCAAATTAAAGTTCTAATTTTGTCCTTTGGCTGCCCAGAGTAAAACTGGATATTCATTCTGAAAGAAGGGAAGAATGGATATTTACTTCGTGGGCAACTGGAAGTCACTGCTCCAGCAGCCGCATGCACACCTGTGCTTCCTGGAATCCCTTATACCCAGTTCTCCAGGCACAGTATTGAGCGTCCCTCAAGGATGTCACAGCCATAGTAAGTCTATAGCGTGTTTACTCTTCCTTCTTGTTCTAATTAATCTATAGCTCTCTAAGCTAAAAAGATCTTACCTATACCATCTTGAAGGTATCTAAAAATGTGTGTCTGCCATTACATGCATCTGAGTATGTGATACATCTCATCCACTTCCTTGGGAACTATTTCCTATTCAACTTTCTGTTTTAAAGTGCTGTGGATTATTATTGTATTTGACAAACACAACTAACCACTTTTGGGAATTTCAGAGGGACTTAAAGTAGGACTTGCTGATATAACAGACATAGTCACAGCATCGTGCTTCTAGACAGAACCAGCACATAAAGGGTGGAAGGGATTTCTTTTCTGTTTTATATTTGTTTCTCCTCCCCCTCCCTCTTCCTCCCCTTCCCCTTCTCCTTCTTCTTCTTCTTTTTTTTTTTTTTTAATACTTTGAGGAGCTTAATGACCCAAAATTTACCAGTTTTGACTTTGGGAGTCAGACACTGTTGCAGCATTGCTACTCCTACCATTGCCAATTAAATAGTTAGTCACCAGTCACTATAAGAGCATGAAGTGGTACAAGCTTCTGACAAATCTAATGATCAAAAGACTGGGTATCCTGCTAAGGAAACACAGAACACGTGGAAGGGTGAAGAAGGAAGTGAGGGCACCTGCATATAGTCATCTCATAAGTGAGGAATTTTCTGTGCTTACCGTATTTATAAGATACTGTTGTATTTTAAAATCCACTTTACTGAATTCAAATAGAGGCAGGAAACTCTGAGGTACTGATGCAACTCTTTTGCAGCTAGCTATGGGCAGCTGTCCATAGTCTTAACCTCAATTGTTTCTTCTGCTAGAATCTAAATCTCCTTAAGCCCGAGACACCAGCATTTCCTGGGCGCTGGTAGAGCTTAGGAACTAAACTGCCCCCTTGAGGTCCAACTCTGCAAGCCACTGTCCTCTCCAGCTCGGCTGCTCACCCCTAAGTTATAAATGACAACTGAATGAAGCCTTATTTTCTTAATTATCTTTTGCTTCTTCTCTAAGAAACATTTTTTTTTTCTTCTTGGTGTAGGTATAGAAGTAAATCACTCCTACTAATGCTATCAGAAGAAATCTATTTCCATTCTAGCATTTAAAAATTTTATAAATGCCCTAAACTTTCCTCTCTTTCTTTGAAAGTCCTATTCCTATTCTATAACTTTGGCCTTCTTAATACATACATATATACATATATATACGTATATTATATATATATATGTATATATATATATATATGGAAGTATTTTCTCTTATTTGAAATAAAAGGTGTTTGTTAATTACTTATGTAATCAATATTTGGTCTCATGTCCACATGCGTGACCTCACCTAATATATATTATATATATTATATATAAGGTAAATATCTCATATATAGCATGAGAGCCATTTATTAATGTTATATGCAATATAATCATAAAATTACCTATATATTATTATGGATATAGTTCAGAGAACTCTATATTTTCTAATAAGTACTCTGGTGTATCTGGTTTCAAATATAGTGCATTTTAATATCAAGTTATAATGACATCAAATGAAAATAATTTCACTGACCTGAGACCACAGCAATATTTCTTAATAAGATAAAGATTAAACTGAATACTGTAAGATAATTTTAATAGACTAATACTTTGGCTGGTTCATGAAAAAAATATTTTCTTAATGATGCCATTACCCTACATCCTCTCCAATCACCTCCTCTAATTATTTCACCTCTTCCTTGTGACTCTCTGCTCATGGTGATCTAGATTTAACTCTGATAATTCTCACAAAACAGCTCTCTGAAGTTAACAATTGTGTTCAAATTGAAAACCCCTGTGGGACTTTCTATTCAGTTCCTGTTACACCTTCTAACATTATTTGACACTCTTAGCCACTCCTTTATTTCTTGAAACACTCTCTTTTCTTGTGTTCCATGAATTTGCATCCCCCTGATTTTTCCTTCTACCCCATTGCTAATCCGTCCTCCTTCTCAGCTTCCTTTCTGGGCTTATTTCATCTGTCACATAAATGTTCCTGTCCCTAGAGTTTTAATAGTAGCCCTCCTCTTTCCATTCTGTCTTCTTGTGGGTGATGTTCCTTGTGTCTGTGACTCTGATCACATACATACACGAACCCAGGTCAGTTATCTTCAACCCAAACATCTCCTCTAAGCTCTATGTCTCTATATCCAAACTTCTTACATGAAAAATCTTCTTACATATTTTGCAAGACCTTAAAATCTCTGATAGACTTCTCCAAACCTGGCCTTCTACTCTGTTGTGACTGAGTTAAATTATTTAAATCATAATTTTAGGATTCATTCTCTATCTCATTGCCTCTCTGTTACTGAGTCCAAACTTGTTCTGCTCACTGTATGAGAGGACAATAAATTTGGAGTGAGGTGTTGGGGGAAGAAATAATGACTTTATTTGGAAAGCCAGCAGACCAAGATGATGGGGGACTAATGTTTAGAGAACCATCTTCCTGTGTTTGAATTCAGGCTTCTTTTATACGAAAAAGGGGAAAAGTTAAAAAGTCCTCCTTCAGTCCAGACTCCGGAGGGGATATTTCTTCCTGCCTCCCGTTACTCATTGCTGGGCCTGGTCAGGATGTTTCTTGTGAGCTAAACAGAGGTATTTTAGCTTGATGCTCATTACCTGGGAAACAGGATTCCCAGAGATGGGCCATTATGTATAATTTAAGCTTATAGACAACATCCCTTTAGGGATTAGCAAGCAATAGAATACAAAGGTTAAACACAAAGAAAAGATCTAACACAGAGTCACACTGGTTCTTCCCTATGACATCTCCTCTTCCCATACTCTGTTCTTCATCACGACACCCTGCCATCCTAATCCTCTAAATATCTTTTCAGTTTCTCTCTTCTCCACTTTAGTCATCACAATTCTAAACCAAATTACCATCATGCCTCATATCATACCTGGGACCCCATGAAAGTACTGATGCACACATACATATTCATTCTTGTCTCACTGAAATTCATTCTCTACATTGGAATCAGAACTATGTTTATAAAGCTGGACCCTGTTTATGTCACACTTGAATTTTCATACTACATAAGTATACCAATCTCCAAGTTTAAAAGGCTCCAATTGCTTCACAACGGCCTCAGGAATAAAAAGACAAAACTCATTAACACCACTCCCCCTTCTTTCCTTTCTAACACGTCACGCTCATTTTCCCCTTTGCTCTAATTTGCTCCTATTTCTTTTGTCTGACATGCATCACTCAACAAGCAGTGTTTACACATCCTCTAGCTTCTGATTTGAATTTTCTTTACACCTATCCTTGCCTCGTATACAAATTAGGAAGATTTTTGCCCAGTGCATCAACAGTTATTCCCTGCCACTTTTCTCGGTTTTACCATACCCGAGTAAAAGAGAATCGTAATATTGCCAACCTTTATATCAGATTACCTTTGCATTATCCTCAATATGGGGGGAAATGAATACATAATACTACAGCTTAAAATTTCCAAATTAAAATGCAGAAAAGGATTACTTCACAGTAGTTGTTACATGTAAAATGACTATTATAGTAACACACAACCACTTTGAAAAATACAACTAGCTAAAAGGTCACCTTTGCATATCGCATCTGCAGAGCAAGCTATTTAAACATGAAAATTATTGCATATCCTACTTTTTTATTCATGAATTTTCTTTCAGATAGTTCAGAGTGAAAATATTTTTAAAGGCCAAATCTGTTAGATTTGAAAATATAGAAGAATATGAGTGTAATGGACTAAACATTTATGCACCCCCCTCCCAAATTCATTATGTTGAATGTCTATTCCCAAATGTGATAGTTTTAGGAAATGGAGCCTTTGGGAAGTGATTAGGTTAAAAGGATAGTGCCCTCATGAACAGAGTAAGTTCCCTTATAAAAGGGACCCCAGAGAGATCTCTCACTCCTGCCATGTGAAGATACAACAAAAAGATAGCAGTGTGCTACCCAGAACAAGGCTCTCACCAGAACCCAACCATGCTGGCATCCTGATCTTGGACTTCCAGTGTCCAGAACCATGAGATAAAATTTCTGTTGTTTTATAAGCTACCCAGCCTTCCCATATTGATCTATAGATTCAAGAAAATCATAATTAAAAAAAAAAACCCAGCATCTTGGATTGTGGATAACAACAAACTGGTTCTGAAGTTTATACGGAAAGGCAGAAGACCCAACTAGCTAACACACTGTTGAAGAACAAAATCAGAGGACTGACATGGCGTAACTTTACCTTTTTCCCATGCATTAAGTGAAAAAGTCAAACTCTAAGTTAAAGATTGAACCTAACTGTTCTATTTGAAGCATATAAAATCAATTTTATATAAATTAACTTATATGAATTAACTGTGAATTTCTCCTGTTAGAAGAGTCAAAACTTTAAAAGCTCTTGCCATATTTTCTACATGCACAAGAAAATCTGCAATTGAAAAGTATGAAAATTAATTTAGAAAAACAGTCATTTGATTAAAACAAAGATTCAAGTTCAGAGAGTTATAAACAAACTTTCTGCAATTGCATGATCACCTTGGGACACACTTTAATG
Source organism: Camelus bactrianus (assembly GCF_048773025.1). Classification (NCBI taxonomy): domain Eukaryota; kingdom Metazoa; phylum Chordata; class Mammalia; order Artiodactyla; family Camelidae; genus Camelus; species Camelus bactrianus. The sequence continues at coordinate 42,448,545 of NC_133540.1, forward strand.
TCAAATAAATTCTTATTTTTCAAGAAATGTTGATGTTTCTTTAGAAAATTTGCTTTCTGATTCTCATGTGATCATTGATACCAACATATATTTCATTTTGATGGCATCATAAAAGTCAGCCAACATTACAGTGCAAGCTCATCAATTAAAGATTTAAATTTTCCTTAAATATCTACTTTATTCTTATAGATACATTAAAAGAATTTATTGTAAACATTTTCAATATCAAACGTTAAAATAGTGTCAGTTTCCACTATATAATAAATTTTAAAATAACCACAGCAAGAATATATGTTCTAATGTAGGATTCCTTAGTCTCTATTTTCTGCATAGACTTACTGTACAGCCAATCTGTAAATTCCTACCTTTGCCACTGATCTTCACTGACTGGCCACGTTGAGGCTCCACACACCAGCCAGAGCGCGACTAGCCGGTACACTGAGGGCGTGGCAGGGGCAGAGAGCATTATCCCATTTCTAGGTCACATGTGAGGGAGTGGGCAGCAGCGCTAGGGACTCCTCTCCACGCTGCTCCGCGTACTGGCTCTAGAAGAAGTGTTAGTTTCATTGGCTTAGACAAAGGCAGAGTTAAAAGAAAAATGCTTACATCTTTCAAATTGTCAAATTTCAAAAAATGTCTTAAGGTGAAACTTCTGTTCACTGCAGCTAGATCCTATACACTGTAAGACCAAAAAAAAAAAAAAAAAAAAAAAGGAAGAAACAAAGTATAAACTGTAGGTCAATGAAATCCTCACATTTATTTTATTACACGGATTAATAATGATACTCCATAACAAAATTGAAAATCTAGTACAAATAGTAATGGGACCAGATGCTAGGTTACCAATGGAAATCAGAACTCTGCCAGGCAAACTAAGCTATGTGGTCCCCTTAGGGGTGTGTGTGTGTGCATTCCCCCAGTGTTTGAATTGTTTAAATCGATTCTACCACATAGCTTGGACAGGCCATTCACCCTATTCAACTCTTCTAGGGCAGCGGTTCTCAACTGAATGTAATTTTTCCCTGCAGGGCACAATTAGTTAGGGTCTGGAGACATTTTTAAATGTCAGCAACGGGGGATGGTAACTGGCATCCAGTGAGTAAAGGTCAAGGGAGCTGCTGAAAATCCTACAATGGCTAGAACAGACCCGCAAACAAATTAGTCTAGATTCAGTATGTCAGTAGCACTGAGTTTGAGAAACCCTCTCTAGATAGTTCACAGCAGCCTTTGGTATCTAACTATCAAATCAAAAATGTAACAAGAAAATTTTGAAATTTTTCAATTTTTAGAAAACAAGATCACTTACCCAAAAGAATGTGCAATTTAAAATAGACATATAAAACACTCCAGAATTGCTACATTTCAATTCTTGCTGAACCCTCGGTCTCTGTTAGTGATAACTGGTCAACCTAAAATTAAAAGAAAAAACAGAAATTATTTTCTAAAACATTTAGACTTTGGACGTATATGGTGAAAGTAAAACAAACAGTCTAAGACAGTAAGATGTTTGAATATAAAATGCCTTTCTAGGAACTAGCTTTTAGAAATTATGTCATTAATCCTCACACTGTGCCCAAAGGGTAGGCGATAGTAATTATTGTATCTGTTTTACAGATGAGAGAACTTGGTCACACAGAGGTTAATTAGTTCCACAAGTTTAATTTGAGAGTCGGTTATAGGACTGGGAATGATACGCCAATGTTATAACTTCAAACAATAAAACTATACATTTTTACTCTATAACAGGTATAGTTCAAATACTTTAGTTTTCATTATTATATTAGCAATTAAACTTACCATATAGCCTAGGACTAATTTATTTCTCAATTCAATATATTTTAACTGAATGGCTATTAGATACAGGGTGTTGTGCTAAGTATTGTGAGAATCGATCTTTAGTGACTGGAGAAAGAGGCTTGCCCTCAAGATGGGATTATTCTCCAAGCTTACCTTGTCCTTGTATTCAGTAAGGTACCCCTGCATATGGTCTTCACAGATCCAAGTTTCTGGAAGGGTCAATGCATGTATTTGGTTTTTCTATTGTGAATTTCTATTCTAAGCATAGGTGTTCACTAAATGGTACTCATTTTCAGAATGTTCATTATTCATACATTTCATCCCTTTATAAGTACAAGTTTGAATGGAAAAATAATGTCTTTCCATAATTATGTCCTAAGAGAGCATCTCCAATATTGAAAACATGGTGGTGATCAAAAATTATGACAACATCTGACACCTAGTAAATGTGGCTTACATGTTAATTATTATTGTTACTGTCAAAACTCCCTGAACCAGGAACTGAATGAACACATATTGAGTTAAATTTTGGATACTGAAGTTGCCCCTATCCCCTGCCCCCAAACCACTTTCCAGGTAGAATAACATCCCATATCTGTTCCAGTTGCTTTTAACACTGAACCGGATTTCTATTCCCATAGAGATAATATTGAACTAATCTTGTTCCTTAACTTCTACGGATAAGTGTTTACAGTAAGTAAAACTCAAGTACTACAACTAAACTACCAAACCAAAATGAATCTCTTTCTTAAATTTGTGACTTTATAACGAAGCAAAATAAAGCAAAAGCAACCATTACTGCCTCTTTTAAGTGATTATATTGCACACAGTTTACACCCTCTTAATATTTTTAAATAAACCTGTCAGTTGAAGTAATAGCATAATGGTTAAATTTTTAGGTTCTGATAAGGCAAATAACCAACTTGGTGTCTTATGTGCTTTGGACATTGGGCAAGTTCTTCAACTTCTCTATGCTATTTTCTTATCTGTAAAACAGAGGTGATGATAATAATATCATTCACATCACACAGTTCTGTGGGAATTAATTGAGTCAGTCTATCATAACTTAGAATTGTAGCTAGCATGAAATGAGCCATCAATAATATAAACTAATATCACCTCGGCATTATAATATTTTCTAATATAAAATGCCAGTTTAATTTGTTAAAATGCCTTTGTGTTTCCACTTCTGCATTGGCATTTTTATGCCATGTAGAGGGGATGTTGATTTTTTTTAAAAGAAAACATGATAAAAGTAGTATTTTTGGTTGTTCAATACAGTTGTGGAAGGATATCAAATAAAGGACACAATGGAACAAGAGAGGCTAGGTTGGGGGTTAGTAAAATAGTGTAGGTATGGAGAATAAGAAACTAAGATGGGATAATAAAAGATTAAGTGGTCTAAAAGTAGCCTGCAGAGGCAAAAGTTGTAGAATACAATCATTGCCTCCTTTGCTTGATCCCCGGATATGAAAGCAAATGCCTGCCTGGGACTCAATCTGGAGAGAGAATTTCTTTCTTCACAAATACCTTTGTGTGTGTGTGTGGTTGGAAAAGACCAACGTGATGAAACTGTTGGATAACAAAGGCAGCTTACTGATATTTTGATGATAGGAGCATCACATTCCTCTCATTGCTTTGCTAATATGCTTGCAAAAAACAAATCCTCCAAGAAGGCAGTGTTTGAAACGGCATTTCAATTTAGCCACTCACATTGAAAAATATTATGAATACATGTAGCTCACTTATATACTTGACATTGTCTAGTGAATTCCAAAAAAATATCTTACAGGTGGAAACATAACAACAACAACAATTAAAATAACTGAGAACATGTTCTGCTTCGAGTTTGGATGTGGAAATGTACAAGACTGTGTGTTCACACTAACAAACATAGCAATCTGAGTAAGATAAAGATTGTCATTTTCCTTAAAATGAGGAAAATGTGAGGACTCAAAGAAACCTAAATGGAATAAATTCCAGGAATTGAAAAGCTTTTCATGTGAGAGCTTTGTTTGTAATGGTGGAACTGTGATTAGATAATCCAAGGCCACTATGATGAAGGTCTGTGAAGCAGCCGAACTCTTAAGGAACTTTTGGTTCCTGCAATTGGGCTGCCATAACATTGAAATCCTGAACTGTCCTAGGCACAGAGTGAATCTGCACCCACCAGCTACCTTGTAGATAGGTGTTGACTGAGTCTTCAGTGGAAATACACCAAAAGCTGGAGGGGAGAGAGTCGAGGGTGGTCCCCAAGTTTTACCAATACTTTATCCATCCAGTGCAAGGTAGCTGTTCTCAGAAGGCATCTGGGCAGAGCAGGAGTGCTGAGAAAAAGAGATCAGAGAAACTCCACGCTTTCAGGGAAAAAAAAATCTGAGATTGAGGCAGGAGTCTTGAAAGAAGTCCTAGGAGTTCACAGACTCCTGCCTTCTGAAGTCCAAAGGATCTGAAGGGCGATTGAGATAATGGACAGGCAGAAGCTCTAGACAGCAAAGAGACCCAAAACCCTAGCAGGTATTCTGAAAAACAGGGAGAAAAAACCCACTCTTCTGCAGACTAATGGTTTGGCTAAATTTAAACAGATATCTGGAATTTTCTCAGTGTTCAGTTCCCTGGCCTGGTGAAAGGAAAGTTCTAATTTAACTATTAAAATATGCAAAGTAACAGGGAGGACCTCTTTCTGCTTAGAATATAGAAATCTGCAAGGAAATTTGCTCTCAATTGAACAATGGGGGAAAACAGCCAGATAAAGTGCAAATTTTCTTGAATTCATCAGAGAGCTGAAATCATAAAGCAACCAAGTAGATCATTATCATGAAGAAAGTTTAAACTATCATATGAAATAGCCTCAACTTTCAGCAATATAATCTCAATTGTCATGAAACCCACATCCACATTTTATCATTTCCCCTCTTAATTTTGAAGGATTAGCCCTCTTCTGCCGTCAACCCCACACCACCATTCAGCTACTATCCTATTTCTCTGCTCATTTTCTGTGAAAGACTTTTCAAAACATATATTTGGGCTCCAGGGGCAAAATTGGTAAAGAAAATCAGTCTCTGGTGGATGAATTATAGAGGTGAACAAAAGGAAGAAGGCAGAGAATTAGGGGTTCCATCAGGACCCGATCCAGGCTCCAGAGAAAGAGGATAGAAAGATTTTTTACTACAATTTTCTAATAAACTAGCACAGGTATCTAGGAATATATAGATCTTATACATTACAGAGAGGTAATTTATCACTTGATAGAAACATTTCAAATATCTGTTTTTCATATTCTGAAAATGAACGGGATTTTTCTACTTTCATGTGGCTAAATACTTTTAATTCTGATTCCTAATAGCATAGAAATCTCTGTTTGAAAATGGCAACCTTTAAGTTCTGACATACATAAATTTTGTATTATTTAATAGCATACATTTCAAAATCATTTGCATCTTATGAAAACATAGTTTTTTGAAGTTAGAAAAACTGATAATTTTTATTATTTATTTAGCATAAAGAAGATGACTTAGTCACAGTTGCTAAAACCTGAGCGCAACCAAGGTATTTTTCAAAAGTGAATGGATAAATAACTGTGGGTCATCATGTCAACTGAAAAAAAGGCACAACGTGAGAGCTGTGAACTAAGTTTTATTTGGGGCAGAATGAGGACTATATCCCAGGAGACAGCATCTCAGCTAGCTCTGAGAACTGTTCTGAAGAGGCAGGGTGGGAGCTCAGTATTATATATGATCTTAGTGAAGGGGGTATGTGCAGTCAAGCACACGTTTAAGCAGAGGCTTGCTGCTAGTCACGAAGAGCAGATGTCAAGGTTAATGATTTTAGTGCTTTTCTAGATATGAGGAGATGCAAGAATATGGGCTCATAAATTCTTCTCCTGAAAATATCTATCTATAGGCCTGTTCTGCCACTTTTTTTTTTTCTTTTTTCCAGAGCGCAGAGTGCCTCGTTCCTGATCTCCACCCTGAATTCCTTGCAGGGTGTGCTGAAGGTCAGTGGCTGCAGAGGCTCATGATTTAATCCTTGTAGGGGTAAATGGGATGTGCCAATTTTTAGTTGACAATCCAGACAATGGAAGATTATTTAATACTAAAAAGAAATGAGCCATCGAGGTGTGTAAAGATAAGAAACAAATGCATATTACTAAGTGAAAGAAGTCAATCATATATACTGTTGGATTTCAACTCCATGACATTCTGGAAAAGACAGAACTATGGGGATGATAAAAAGATCAATGGTTGCCCAGGGTTAGGAGGGATGATTACATAGAGCATAGAGGATTTTCAGGGCAGTGAAACTACTCTGTATGATACTGTAATGATGGATACCTCTAATCATATATCAGTCTACACTCAAAGAATATATAACACCAAGAGTGAACCATAATGTAAACTATGACTTTGGGGGACTATGCTGTGTTAATGTGGGTTTATCAGCTGTAACAGTGTGGGGGCTATTGATGATGGGGGAGGCGATGCACGTGTAGGGGCAGAAGGTATATAAAAACTCTGTGTTTTACACTCAATTTTGCTGTGAACTTAAAATTGACCTAAAAAAAATAAATTCTATTAAAAATTATAAATCAATTTTAAAAGAGAGAAGATGACTAAGGAACTGCATAGAGTGATTTGTATTCAGATTATGTCACATATATTGTCTGTTGATAAAAATAAAAGGCATCTTTATCAGCCATCTCATGGGTGTGGGCAAGAAGACCTTATTTCCTTGCCATCCTGTCCTCTTCACAAGGTTACCTGAATGTTTTTATGACGTGGCAGTTGGCTCCCCCACAGCAAGTGATCTGAGAGAGAACAGGAAGGAAGGAGAAATGCCTTTTACAGCCTAATCTTGGAAATGATACAGCAACATTTCTAACATAGTCTGTTGACCACACAGACCCATCTTGGTACAGAATAGGAGAAAACTACACAAGGCTGCAAATATAAAAAGGTGAAGGTCATTGGGGACCACCCTGGAGCCTGGCTGTCAGAGCGTAATGTACCAAATGTCATAAAAGAGTGTCATTTTACCTTGTTTACTATTTACATGGTTTCGCTCTTCTCAAATATCAAGAAATATCCCTGCTTCTTTTGCACAGAACAGTTAGGCTTTTTTTTCCCATTTTCACTGAGATGAGAGTAATACACAGCACTGTGAAAATTTAAGGTGTACAACATAATGACTTGACTTGCACATGCTGTGAAATGCATGATTACCACAATATGTTTAGTTAACATCCATCATCTCATATAGATATCAAAAAAAAAAAAAAAAAAAAAAAAAAAGGTAGGGGAGAGAGAGAGAGAGCAAGAAGAAAACAGGTGTATTTTTCCTTGTGGTGAGGACTCTTAGGATTTACTCTCTTAACAACTTTGAGGCATTCTACACAGCAGTGTTAACTATAGTCATCATGTTACACCACCAGTACTTACCACTGTAAGTCTGTAGCTTTTGACCACCTCCATCAAGTTCCGCCCTGCCATCCCCCACCTCTGGTAAGCACAAATCTGATCTCTTTTTCTACGAGTTTGGGGTTGTTACTGGTTTTGGTGTGTTTTGTTTGTTTGTTTGTTTGGTTGATTTTTGCCTTCTTTTTCTTTACAGTATGATCTTCACATATAAGTGAGATCATACACTGTCCTTCTCTGACTTATTACACTTAGCATAATGCCCTCAAGATCTGTTCATGTTGTCCCAAATTTCCTTTTTTACGGATGAATTTTGTGTGTGTATGTATATATAATATATATTACATATGTGTATATATATGTATGTGTGTGTGTGTGTGTGTATATATATATATATTCCACAATGAGATTTCACCTTTTTAACACCTGTTAAAATGGCTTTCATTAAAAAACAAGAGATAACAAATACTGGTGAGGATTTGGAGAACATGTCACTGTGAAAACATGGAGGTTTCTCAAAAAATTAGAAAATAGAACTACCATATGATCCAGAAATGCCACTTCTGGGAATATATCTGAAGGATACAAAATCACTATCTCAAAGAGATTGTCTGCACCCCCATGTTCACAACAGCATTATTTATAATAGCCAAGACATGGAAACAACCTAAGTGAGCACTGAGGGATGAAAGAAGTTAAGATATTTTTAAGTGATATATTTTGAAGATGAGTCAACCTGAAAAATTTCTGCATTGTTTTACATTGTATAATAATATAAAATCTCATAGCTGCCTTTAAAGTCTACATTCTGTTTCTTAAAAAGTGACAATATATTCATTTGATAATACATTCCCATAAAAAGCTATTGATAAAGCTTCTGCTATTGTAAAAGATTCTTTATCTAACATTTTCTATATTTAGAATAACTGCAGATACTTACTAATACATCTTATGGATGTATTTAGTGTTTTCTTTTTAAATGCACAGTAGAAACTGAGTTTTCAGTTTAAGGAAGAGCCCCTACAGAGTTAATCCACTATGTTAATCCATTAATGATGCACAATTTACTATTAAGTAGCATTAATGAATGTTAATGTCATTAAGTTTACAGTGAGACTTTAGACTTAATTATATAACTTGACAAAAGAATCTGAAAAGACACTAAACAAAATTTCAAGTTAAGATAGATTAAATGCCTGCATTTAAAAAAAAAATGTTTTGTAATACATAATAAATGATTGCATATATACTGTTAGAAGTTCCCAAAATTGATATCCAAGAAACAGTTACATTTTTTAAAAGTCTCACCAGGAAAGAAAACTTTGATAAAGCTTTTATGCTGAATTTTTAAAGTTACTTTTAAATGAAATAAAGGCTCTGAATTCTTAGTTTTGTGTTTTTGATACAATAAATATTGCTCAGTAGAGCCAATGCAGATTTACTCCCCATCCTGCACATGGTTTGTACGTCCTGTAAGTCATCCATGTATATGAAAAAATGGCTATTAATTACCTTCACCTAGAACATCACTCTGATTTCTATATAAACACAATATCATGCACCTATTGCGGAAAAATGTGTTACAGCTCAGTTGTGACAGCAACCTGGATCCTGGCGAGAGACCAGGCAGCACTCAGAGAGTTGGAGAACTCAGGTTTATTACACCAGCAGGCCCAGAGGAGTTAACACTTCAAACTCTGGACCCCGTCTGTAGGTTTTCACAGGCCTTTTATAGGCTGCCAGTTTTACACTTTGTAACATCATATGCAAATAAAGTACAACAGAAGTTGACCAACCAGGAACAAGCTTTGTAGAAATAGACCAATCAGGAGTGAGCTCCATGCAAATGAAGTACTACAAATAGACCAATCAGAAGTGAGGGAAGTGGACCAATCAGAAGTGAGGGTAAGAACCAATCAGAAGTGAGAGTAATAACTAATTAGGAGTGAAAGAAAGTGAGCTCAGGGAATCAATAGAATTCTAGGTGTAAGTTAGCCACTTTAGGGGCAAAAAGTGAGATAGAGCCTCTGGGCCAGGGAACCAGATGCTAGTGGGAGGAGAGCAGCGGCCCTGCCTAGGGGTCCTGCCAGTCTTTTTATGGGGCTTCCTGCCTCACACCAACTAATGTGTGCATAATTTTAATATAAACAGAATTATTAGGAATTCAATCTCACATGTGTTTAAGGAATATTGTACTTCATTTTGTTGGCAGTGTGACCAAATACTGTTCATCATTTAGCAGATGATTACAGGTCACTGTTTATGGTATTTGAATTAACAGAAAAGTCAGTCTTTATTGATCTGCATGTGTAGCTTTTACATTTAGAGTTTACATGTAGATGCAAGCACCTTACTACTTTATTATACTATTTACATAGTTCAGTCTAGATATTCAGACACTGAAATAAGTATCTCCCCTTTATTTCTCCTTTTTGCTAAAATTAGTACACCATAATAGTTTAAAATGCTTGATTGTTCTTAGGTGATCATCTGTACGCATCTCATTTCAGTGTCATAAAAGGAACACTAAATATATTTGTTGTAAGGAGGAGACGTTGGGTCTGATAGGATAGAGAAGTGATTTCGAAGTTGTTTTCATGTAGTGTAGAACTAGCACAAGCTCTTTTCTGTGAACTATTCTACAGAGCAAATAAATGCTACATTGTTGAACTTTCTGTCCTCTGATTTAAAAAATACATAGATAAGCATAAAAACAGTGCTATGCAAAATGCACCAAATTGCTATTTTTAATTTCTCAGAATGGCCTATAAGACTGACTTAAAATGTAGTACAAACAACTATATATCCCTGGTTCTCCAACACTCTGCCATACATTCTACACTCACATGACCGTATGACAGTCTCTCCAAATTTTCCATAGTTCCTTACTCACTCTGATTGTTGTTTCCTCTACAAACAAAACTCTTCTTTCCAGTATCTGTATCCTGAACTCTCCTCCAGCTTTCAATACGAACAACAAAGTGATTTTTTTTCTGTGCAGAACTTTCCCATTCCCGTATTTAAAATCAATTCAGATCTCTTATTAGACAAGAAGCCAATTTATTTTGACCTCTGCCATTAAAATAACATTGTCATATAATAGCTTTATTATTTCATTCTTTCCTGCAGGTCTGGAACTATAGCTTAAGAGTCAAAGAGTAAGTATACAGCAGGGTCATCTAACTCTTGCTTTTCAAACTGTGGTCATTAAACCAAGACCATGGGCATTACTTGGAGGTCTGTTAGAAATGCTCTCTGAAACTCCATTCTAGACCTACTCAATCTGAGAATGCATTTTTAACAAGACCATTAGGTTATATGTTTTCACATTAACATTTGAGGAGCACTTTTCTACCTTAATCAATTTCCAAATGTAAAGATCTTTTGTGCACAGAGATTCAAGGACATCTTCAGGACCACCAGTATCTTATACATAGACTCTAACATATTGATATTAAGTTGAAAATCTATTATATAAATTATCAATATCGCTATCATTTTTAAATGATGGAAAATGCTTTCAAATTGGCTGTATTATGGTTTCTTTACAATTTTAATATCTAATTTACTTATTTAAATTTATGCTGTAATAATGGTTAGATAATCACAACATTAGATTTATTTTCCCCAAATTTTTATACATGCCAGCTCATTTGAGAAGAATGGTTCAATGTCCTAGAACATGGTGTACTATTTGAATTTTTATTAAATCAACTAAAAATAATGTTAATAATGTCTATTTAATTTTTACACTTATGCAGCAAATAGTCTTCAGATTCAAATTTTTTCAATGTCTGTTTGGTTGTCTATATTAATATACTACAGAAAACATTAAATTTTACTGGTAGGTATGTAATTAATTACCGCTAGATGGATTACTTATTTGTGAGAAATACTTTTACATTAAAAAAAGAATTATGAGACTTTTTTTTAGTATTGTATAATAATATAATGATAATTTAAAGTATTCACAGATTTAGGATAGCTCAAACATAAGCACTTGAAAAGGTAGTTTCCTGGTAATAATTTTTTAAATAAAATATTAATGTGGCTTCACAGGTTTTTTTGTTTGTTTGTTTGTTTGTTTGGTGCAGTGTAATTTTGTTTTTTGGCAACTTGCTGGGAGTAGGGAATTGAAAATTAAGTAGTGGCAGTAGAGCGTCAAGTCCTGGGAAAGAAAATAGCCTTATTCTCTGTTTTTTTTTAATAGTTCTATTTAGCATCAAGAGAAGCTGAGTTGCTACCAGTTTCAGTCTAGCTCACTAAAAACAGTGAAAATTCAGCTATCAGTTTTATGTGACACAGGAGATCAATGTAATGCAATAAAATCAAAAACATTATTTCTTAATGTTATTCTGGCTTTAGAGATTTTGAAGTTATGCTTTCCTGCACACACATATACACACACACAACAAAAAACACACCCCTCTTGTTTGAAGCATGGATTTTTTTTTTAGTTACTTTGCCTTGGTAACTGTCTCCACCAGAATTCCCTCAAGAAATGGACTGTATCACCTTTTGAAACAAAAGCAAGGCAAGAGTTACTAAAGAAAAGCTGAACTAGTACTTACATTCTTTGTGAAGCTTATCTGAGTCATGGTATCCCAGAGGCAAGGAAGTAATTGTCTGGGGTTTAAAAGTCTTTTTCTAACGCTTTCTACTATGAAAGTATAAGTAAAAATCGTTATTCCAATGAATAAATACCAAACAAGATAGTCAACAATTTTAGTATTGCGTAAATAAAAGATTTAATTTATAACGTACATAAATCAGATCATCACTTAATTGTGTGGGTGTATTTCAATGCTGGTATATAAGAAGATATGAATTCCACTACTAAATTTACTTAAAAAATAGGCCACTATTCGTCATTTCCTGCATTCACTTATAGCACCATACTGCTTGCTGCTATTTAACTCTTTTCTCTTCTTTGCTGAAGGCATGGCCACTGAATGAACCATAATACATACATATTACTCATAAAGTACATGAATAAAATTAAAGTTTAATAGGTATTCATATGACAGAAGGAAGCACTATCATTGAAAAGTATACTTCACTATTCAAATTAATTGACATTGTTATAATCAATGTTCTGAGGTGCATTACACAGTATAGAATAATTGCTGAAAGTCAATTTTGCCTAATAACACTATTTAGGGAATGATCAAATTTTATTAATTTTTGAAATAGAACACTCACATCATGGATTTTAATCGCATAGAAAAAGAGCCCTTCATCATGCAAAGCTCTTGTCATGGTGCTTGGAAAATAGGAGTCATTCAGATGTCAGCTATATTTTAAGTTATATTTCCAATTTATGGAAACCATTATATGTTTGTTAATAACTGATTTTCTTAAAAGCCTTTGTAATCTTAATCATATACACATTAGAATGGTACGGTTTGATACATAAAGAGAAAACATTTTATATAGGGCTGAGAGATCTCAAAGCCATTCATAGTTACTATGATTCACAAGAAGTTTCTTAAAAAAATGGTTATATTCATGGTTATGATTATGACACTGAAAAGATACAGACTAAAGTCAGCAAAGTGAAAGGTGCATTAGGCAAATTCCAAGAAAACAGGAAGCAAGCGTCCAGGTGTCCTAACCCAGTAAAGTCACATGGAAGAATTTATTTCTCCCATCAACTGTGTGTGACAACATGTGCAAAGTATTGCCAACCAGAAAAGCTCGCCTAAGCTCCAGGGTGTTTATTGGGTCAATCATGTGGGCATGCAACACTGGCATGACTGATCTCAGCTTCTCACACTCCAACACTCCAGAGCAAAAAGAGATGTTCCCTGTAAATCACTGTTTAGTCTTAATTCTTAGATCAGATTGCTATATCTTGGTCCAAAGCCTCAAGCATACAAAAATGATCATTATCAGGGACAATATTCAAGGGCTTCATCCTCATCTCCCAGGAGCCAGTGAATGGGCAGTTCTGAAGACAGGCTGTTCTTGATAACATGCAGGTGTTAAGCAACTCAGTTGTGCTGAGTCACCCTTTCCTGCACAACACTTTTTAAAAAACATTATAATAATAGTAACACAGGGACAGTACTTATTCAATGGATTGTTGCTTCTCTGTGGATTTATGTATAAAAAAGAATCAATCAAAAACTGCACAACATTTATAGAAGAAAGTATAATCCCTATATTTCATCATTATAATCCATGGAAGTTTTAAAGAAAACTTGCATTTTGCAAATTTAACCTCTCTGTTGTCTTTTTATTTTCCCCTTAAACATAAGGACAAGTAATGCAATGCTTTTTATGATTGAAACAGATATTGATTAAAATGTAAAATTAAGATTGTCAGTTTTTATGGCTGAATAGTATTCCATTGTATAAATATACCACAGCTTCTTTATCCAGCCATCTATTGATGGACATTTAGGCTGTTTCCATGTCTTGGCTATTGTAAACAGTGCTGCTATGAACATTGGGGTGCAGGTGTCATTTTGAAGTAGGGTTCCTTCTGGGTATATGCCCAGGAGCAGGATTTCTGGGTCACATGGTAAGTCTATTCCTAGTCTTTTGAGGAATCTCCATACTGTTTTCTACAGTGGCTGCACCAAACTGCATTCCCACCAGCAGTGTAGGAGGGTTCCCCTTTCTCCACAGCCTCTCCAGCATTTGTCATTTGTGGACTTTTGAATGATGGCCATTCTGACTGGTGTGAGGTGATACCTCATTGTAGTTTTGATTTGCATTTCTCTGATAATTAGTGATACTGAACATTTTTTCATGTACCTATTGATCATTTGTGTTTCTTCCTTGGAGAATTGCTTGTTTAGGTCTTTTGCCCATTTTTGGATTGGGTTATTTGTTTTTTTCTTAAAAAAAATAAAAGTAATAACTCAAATGGGCATCGACATGTGTATTAGTTACCTAATACTCTAAGAAATAATGCTGTAAAAAATTTCACAAAATTAGTGGCTTATAGTAAGTTATTAACTCATAATTCTAGAGATCATGAATTCAAAATGAGTCTCACTGAGATAAAAATCAAGGTGAGAGCAGGGCTGCATTTCTTTGTGGAGACTCCAAGAGAGGAATCCCCTTGCTTGACTTTCCATTTTCTAGAGGTGACCTGCATTCCTTGGCCTGAAGCCCCATCGTCCATCAGCTGTCAAATCACTCTGACCTTGGTTTCTATCATTATGTGCCCTTGTCTGAGTCTTCTGCAGCTCTCTTTCATCTTTTAAAAATCTTTGTGATTATATTGGGCCCACAGAGATAATCAACTATGATGTCCTTATTATAAAACTTATAACTTAAGCACATTGGCAAAGTCTCTTTTGCCATCCATATAACCTATTCACAAATTCTGGGGGTTAAATATGGACATCTCTGCAGAGCCATTATTCTGCCTTCCTGTAAATCTCCTTTTAAAAAAATTCTGTATTTCCTTATTTTAAATCTTGATTTCTCTCATCTTTTATTTTGAACCAATGTTTAATTTAATACTGAACAGTGTTTAATTTAAAAGTATCTGCAGACAATTTTTTTGTGAAATTTTAGTGTACCCCTCTCTTTGTTCTTTCTCATTATTAAGTTAACCAATTCTCAATTATATGCTATTTTCTTATGTATTTATTCTAAAACCTTCATTGCATATATTTTATACATATTTTATTACATATATAGTATATGTACACAGGATAACATTCTTGGTGATGAGGTTATTTATTCATAAAATATCTTGTTAGAAATGAAGACATCATTTTATGATCTGAATGTAACAAGAGAAAGAGTAAGTAATCTTGATAGCAGAGTAATAGGTATCATCCAAACAGAAACATAATAAGGAAAAATAATTTAAAAATTAAAATTAGCCAAGACCTGTGGCATAATATAAAATATTTTAACATACTAACTGCATTTCAAGAAGGACAATAAATGAGACAGAAGAAATATTTGACAAGATAATGATAGAGACTGCTCTAAACTGACAGTTTAGTTTCAAGGAGTTCAACACACCTCTGGTAAGATAAAAGCAGAAAATCAGACCTAGGCATCTTGAAGAAAAACCTCTGAAAACCAAAGACAAAGAGATAATCTTAAAAACAGAATTTAGGAAGGACATATTAAATTCAGAAAACAATAATAAAAAATAATTGTTGACATCTGATCTGAAACAATGGAAGCCAGAGGCAATGGAATCACACCTTTAAAAGGATAGAAGGAAAAAAAAAATCTAGAATTGTGTAACATGAAAGAATATCCCTCAAAAATAAAGACACATTTTTCCAGATAAGCAAGGGTTCAGAAAATTTATCTTTAGCAGATCTACATTACAAGAAATATACTGTGTACTTCCATTAATACAAAATAAAAAATTGGTCCAAAAAGTCATAATTACAGATACCTGGGAGATGACATAAGTATAAGTATATGTTCAAAGTGACTACAATAAAAATCAGGAAAATGTTAGGGGATCATGATTTGGAAAGGGAATGAGGGAACCTGGGGATCCCGGATCCTGGCAGTACTATTTCTGGACTCTAAGTTGTGAAATAGATGTGTCCTTACAATAATTCACTCATATGTACCTTAATTTATGTATATTGCTATACCATGGAGGCAAACAAGGCCTTTGCTGAGGGTACACAGCTCCCTAACCACGCCTGAGCAAGGAACCCAGTAGTATGAGACAGCCCTGGACACGGAGAGCTGTGAGAAGGACTGGAGAGAAAAACTTCACCAGTGTGCAGTTATGAGCCATAATGAAATAAACATTTTACTTTTTAAGTGCCCTAGAGTTCCATTTTTTACCAAAAAAACCCCACATAATATCAAAGACAATTTATCAATTTACCTGTTTAGGTTGCATACCTTATTTCAGAGGTACTGAGGTAGCATAATAAAAATCAGAGAAAATAAGATTTGTATATTTGTGTGGGGGTTTTATTTCATTTATTTTTTTCATTTTTTGCTTTTTACTGATAAAGATGTAAGGGGGAAATGCCACACATGGTAGTGTGAGCAGAGGTGTCACTCCTCAAAAATTTTAAAAACTAGCTCATGTAATACTAAAAATAGTGTATTGCTTTTTTTTCTTTAGTTTACTTAAGACTTTTATATATATACCACAATTTTTTAGGAGTTCTGAAATAATGTACTTACTGCACGAAGGACCAGACAGAATGAATAAGAGAAACTTGCAAGATTACCAATATCTTCTGAGCTAAAAGATGGACTCTGGAGGCAAAAGGTGAACTATGAAGGAGATATGTCTGTCACACATCATTTGGAATCAATTCCGTGTGTGTTGGTCCCCAGTATTTGGATGCAGCGGCACTATGGTATTACAAAATCTGTGTCCAACGCCAGGAGCTATAGCAAGGAGAAGGCTGACACAATGTTAGAGCTATGCCCTTAATGCAGCCAGCAGCCTCAGCCAAAATGAGACTAGACAGTGCCAGAAAGCTGGATATTTTGAGGATTTTCCCAGCAAAGGCGGTTTTAACAAACAAAGGGGGGGGGGGGACTTGTTTCAGAGGAAAGAGTAATTGCTTAGACTGCTCACAGCCTACCCAATTGCCTCAAAATTCACACTGTTTGACAAAGGACTGTGAAATAACATTACCAATAAAATCACTTTTTGATCATTTCTGTACAAAACCCAGAGTGCTGTATAAATTGCAATTTAGTAACATTAGATATCTGTTGTGATAAAAATTCTAATTTTTTTTTTAAGAATTGACCATTTTCACACATTTTTCTTTCTAGATTAAGTTTTGAATAAACATTCAAAGTTCTTTCCAAAAACCCTCTGAGACTTTAATTAGGGCTGAATTATATTTCTAGTATAATTGAGGATAGAGTTATCATTTTTTAAGATACTGAGTTTTCCTACAGAGAAACATAGTATGTCTCACCATATTTTTGAAGACAAGTATCTGAGAAATAAGATTTTTAAAATATGAAAAAAAAAATCATGTACTAATATATTTACCTTAACATCTCCATCTAAATGTCAAAAAGACATCTCGAAAGTATATATTCAAATTAGAACTCTCTTCTCAAGTTTTTTCCTACACCAACACTTCTCATCAGTACTGATATGACACCTCTGTTGTGTTCAATACTTTTCAGTGCTGTCCCTCAAGTCACCCTTGATTTTTCCCTTTTCACCTCTGGGCTAACATCTAATGAACAGTGCCTTTAAACAGTCTTAACATGTATCAAGTACTTAATAAACATCTGTCAAAGGAATAAGTAAATGAAATCATCCAAAATTTGTATAGCTTTTCCCTCAAGACTTATCCTAAATTCATCCACTTTATTTCAGATTCATTGTCTCCATGAAGTCCATTCGTATTCATAATACAGATTATGTCATTTCACTGCTTAAACCACCACATAACATCCCTTTTATTTTATTTATTAGCTTTGTATTTTGTTAGCTTTAAAAAAATCTAATGCAATTATGTAAGTCAAAATTAAATGTTAAAAATGCTGAATAATCAATATTGATTCTTTTATTTCTATACAGTTGTCTGTCCCCAACCTTCATGGATTCTTAGCAATCTGGCCACAGGTTTTTTATGTTTATGCAAGTGAACAAGTGCAGAGATTCTGATCCCTTCCCTATTTTCTAACAAAGATAATAAGTATATACATAGTTCATTACTTTTCCTTCCCCTTCCAAAATATGTAAAAAGCATTTCTATTTCAGGGCATAGAGACATTAATTAACCCTTTTTAGAGCTGTAACAGTTTCCACTGTTTGGATGTATACAATTTCTAATTAATTCATTTAATTGTTTAGATTACACTATTCTGATCTTACAAACAAGGTTGTAATGAACATCATTCATGTAAGTATATCTGTATGAGGAATTCTCTGAGGCAAAATTTTTTGGTTAAAGGTTATATTCTATTATTTTGTAACTTAGATATTATAAATACAGTGACCCTTGAACTTAGGTGGGATTAGGGGGACCTACTTTCCACAGAGTTGAGAATCTGCATATAACTTAGGGTCAAATCTCTGTATACACCGTGAGTTCCTCTGTCTCTGGGAACTCAACCATAGATGGAGTAGTACTGGAGTATTTCTACTGAAAAAAAATTCGAGTATAAGTGGACCCATGTGGCTCACATCCAAACTGTTCAAGGGTCAACTGTACATAATACTGCTCTCCATGGGTTCTGTATCAATTTGTATTCCTACCAAGCACAATATAGAATGTACTTTTCCCCAAGCCTCTTAAAAATGAATTTCCATTTTTACAATTTTTTTAAAGTTTTGACTGTGTTTGAGTCAGTTTTCTCATTTTTATTCTCCAAGTCACTTCTGTATTTTCTTTGATGGACTCTCCCAAGTATCACTTCTAATTTCATCTTCATTTATCTGATGGCTTTATTTTTTTATTTTCAACTTTTACCAAGGTCTTACGAATTCATGTTTCATGTCTTCATACTTTCTCATCATTTTTTCTCTAACTTTACACTTCTGCTTTGTGATCTCCCTTCATAAGACTGATTGCAAACTTCATTGTGTGTATGTTCATTAATTCACGACAGAATATTTGCTTACCACTTGCTCTGAAAAGGCTTTTCTATTTAAATAATTATTTGATGGTATGAAAGTTTCGTTTCTCTCCTCCAGTTATCCTAATAACAATATTATAACAGTGGTCTAACATTTCCTGTGTTGTTACTCATTATTGAACATACTGGTTTTTATTAGGCTATTTGTTTGCAGAGATTTCCTGTTTGGGATGAAGAGGTCAAACCCTTCACTGTTCTGACGTAGAGACAGACAGCTTCTTACAAATAAGCCTTCTCAGTGTGCTCTTTGGAAATCCATTCATTTAAGGTGCACATACACATAATTCTTTGGGAATAAAATTGTTTTCCTTATTTAATTTTATTATTACTTTCACTGTATATGCACATAGTTGAATACTTCTTAATCATAGTTTCATGACACAATATAGTCATAGATCCATGCCTGGCCTTCTTTTATGTATTACTTTATTAGTTAGTTTTTTTTTTTTAGGCATATTTCTCTAAATGTAAAAAGCACTCATGAACCTACCACACAAACAAATCTGAGACCTTGATGATAACTGATATAAACATATTGCCACTCTCATCCCATCCACCTGGCTTCCTCTTAATGACATTAACATTTTTCTGAATCTTATATTCATCATTCTCTTATCTTCTTTTTTTCTTTTTAAAATAAAGCTTTATTGCTTTTCCATGGATTTCTGGATTTTCTTTTTTTATTTTAATTTAACAAAGAATGTTTTCATGCACATGATCTTTAAGAAAAATGGTTTTAAGTAAACATAGTAAACTTTACATGTAATATTTGCCAGTTGGAAATTCATAATGTGTTTCACTGTATTAATACGATGAACACTGCAGTTTGCAACAGTAATTATTTTCCAACTTTTAAAACACAATGCCTCACAATGTTATTACTGTAAGCACCACACTTCCTATGACAATTCCTCCTGAAAGACCTGGGCAATAACATTAGTAAATGGCACCATTAGTAGGCTCTCTTCCTATTCTTTATGGCTTTTATTTCACATCTTCTCCAGCAAGTTCCAACTTCTAACTTTAATAGCTCTTCCTTCACTCAAAAATCTCATCTTCTCCTTCAGAATGAAAATAAATTTATTAAATAGGAGTCCTGACATTCCTGTATCTTCTCCTAAACTATTCCCTTTTCCTTTTCTCTTACTGTTAAGAGTTTCTTCTGGGTAAAATTCTTTTGTACTATTGAAAACATTTCTTCCATTATTCCATCATTATAACAATTCTTCCACATATACCAGAATACAGAAGTGTATTCTGTAGTTTAACTATACCCCATCATAATTTTTACCTCTCCTTACTGGTTATTCCACAGTGACTTAAATATATCCAGTTTTCCTCACATCTTTATGATTCTGTTTCAATCTCATTATTCTTCAGCCAGTCAAGAAGTATTTCTTGAGCTCTCTGTCATGTTCCATAGAGATGGCTCTTGTCCTCATGAAATCTATTTAGTGGGAAAAATCAACAGTAAAAATCAATTAAAATTTGCAAATTGTATCAGTGCAAAGTGCTAATGAGAGAAATTTATGGTGTTATAGCAATATTTCCAGAGGAAAATTATTTATCTTCGTGTACAGATAGTTTTCTATGAGAAAGTGCATTAATTAGGTAAACTTGGATCAGCTTAGGTAATCAGATGCTAAATAGACTCTGAAACTCCCCCAGTTTTTACACCTGGAATAGAGTTATCACAATCAAAGTACAGAGTTCAGCAGTGGGACATTGGTATACGTTAATGGGAACCTAAGAACTCAGGAATGATGGTCTTTGTGTTTCCACTATTGTCTTTGTCTCCAAGTCTCTAGCTACCCAGCACTAGGACAAAGCACCTCGCCACGGGGAAGTTCAGAATCAGCTTGAGGTAGAGCTCTCACAATGAGCTGATGTACAGACATATTCTAGCTACATGGGCAGCCTTAATCTTAAAATTCCCCACCCAACCCCCAGGCTCACCCAAATTCAGGTGCAAACAAAATCCAGTTACAAAGCAGTTACAGAACAATGCTGACAGGCTGAGACATCCTGTTCCAAAACAACTCACAGACCCACAGTTACAGGATATCATTTTCGTTTGGCTTCAAAGATAATGATAAGAAGGATAATCAGGATGCTGCAAATGCAAGCAAACCTCTAGACCAAGAGCGCATGTACTATGCCAGCGACAGATGGAAAATGCTGCAGGAAATGAAGAGGCTGACTTGTTCTGGAGGAAGTTGAGAAACAGAGAAAGAAGCAACTGTTTAAAAGAAGACAACGCTTCAGTTTTTTGAGAATCCTTTAGAAAGATGTGCCAGTACACTGGAGCATCTTCAGGCTACACTGAGCACTTGCTGGAAGTTGTTAAGCTGTAAATTACTGCCCTAACAGCCTTCAAGTAGAAATTATACAAATAGAAGTCAAACACTCTTAAAAAGTTAAAAATCTTAATAGGGAGCACTGTGTTCTGTTTGGAAAGAGATATTATGATATATTAAATATATGGGTTTAGAAAATATGAATGTAAAGGAAATGGTTGGAAAATAATTTCTGAGGAAAAGCAAGACAAAATAAAACATATAAAGGAAAACACCACTTGGAATGTGTTCTTTGTTGTTTGTTGACTATTTTGAGAATGTTAATATGCTCAGATATATGACTTGGAATATCTGACTATTCCTATTCAAATTTGAATACCTCGTTCGCAAACTCTTAAAGATGTCCAGCTTCTCAGATGTTGTCAAGCTTATGTGTTTTCTGACATAATTTCTTTTTGAATTTATTGAGTTAATTTCCAAATGAGATATTAATGAAGGCATAGAAAAAGAGGCCAATTCAGATAATTCTAATCCCTACTTTCCCCATGGACTAGAAATAATAGACATCACGGTGGGGCAGGCAGGTAAACTGACAGCAAAGAAAGGCTGACACTATGAAAATTATTAAGCAGTAGAAGAAGCAAAAAGAACACTCTTTGTAACTGTTCTTGTGTTCCCGGAACTTCTGAGGGTGGAATGTTTTTATGTTATGTTATATGTTATATGTTAATAATATATGTTTCTTTCAGTGTTAAAATTGTTGATAAATAGCAGTTGGAATATTTTTTCCAATGAAAATCCAGTTTCATGAATCACATTCTACTTCATGAAAGAAGGCATTTCACAAGATGACAGTGACGGTGAATTGGAAGAAACGGGTGTGGAAGAGGGTGGTGATACAGCAGAAGGATATTATTAACAATGTCAATATCAGGCAGAGTGTAAGCTATGACTCTGGCTGTGTATCCTGTAAAAGATAATCTGTAGTGCAAAGGCCTAGACATACATATTAGTTAGTTACTGTCCAATATAATTTGATAAGTTTTGAAACTGGGTATTGTATAAATATTTTTTAAAAACTCATTATATTTAGAATTTTACAGTAAAATTTTGCATGAGATACATAGGATGCAGTAAGTTATCACTCACTGGCTACTGCAGACTTTGGGTCTTGTGAACTGCTTCTTCATATAGCAGCTGTGAAATGTATCAGGACTGTAACTGAGAGATACAGGTGTTTAGAACATTTTCTTAAAAGAGCAACTAAGGTAATTTTCAAGTCAGCTTGCATGAGTGCTTCTTTTGGCACTTTGTAGTAGAAATGTCACCTCTTGTATTAACTGAAAATGCTTTTTCAGTGTTGATCTTCACATATTAATAAAGAGTTAAAAATATCCCCCCCACTTATAATTGATGTTAAAAATTACAATTTCATTTGGCACTTTGTACGTTAGGTGATAGTTAAAAGAAAATGGTTAATATTAAGATAGTTTATCTCTAGACCATTAGCAGAATCTTAACTTCACCTGAAAATAAAAATTCTGAATCTAAAAAGTGCACTTATGGAATTAGAATTAGAACTATACACAAGGTCTCTGCCCACATTCATGTATTTACTTGGTTTTCTCCCTTTGTTTAGAGCAGTTATCAACACTCAGTTGCATTAGAATCTCTCTGTATGGAATCTAAGAACTCTTGTTGGTGACTGCTATTTCTTTGGATGGTTCTGCTGTGTGGTGGAGACAGAGAAGTGACATGCATTCATTCTTAAAAGAAAAGGACCCTTCCCTTCACACTCATACTTGAAATCAAGGCTTCCACTTTTCTTTATGTGTCATTTCCTCATTTACAAAGAGACTAATCGTTTTGGAAAATATGTGTGACTTGACCATGCTGCCATTACAAGATTATAGAGCACACTTCTATTTTAAAGGAATAAAGTGTTTAATTTTAAGTATTGGGTTCTTATGACAGTATTTATTTATGGAAATAGTAGTTTTTCTAGAGTGATAATAGATTTAACAAAAATAAGTACAGTTTTTTCCTTAAATGAAGAAATGTGTCATCCTAAAACTCTTGGTTTGTGCAAATGCTTGCTGAATTTCAAATATAAATAAACCTTACTTAGTCTAAAAACATCTCTCTCCTGTTTCTTTACTTCAAGGTTTGGTTTAATGTAACAAGCCAAAAAATGTTTCAAAAGATTTCATAGCAACGATTCAATTCCCTACACAGACCTGAATTAGTGGGAAAACATTTGGGGCTCCCCCTAATTGAATGGGGCATTTTATTATGTTTAAATGAAAGGGTTCTTTACAAATGAGATTCCTGCTGAATAGAATCCTATCAAAAAAGCAGTGGAAACCTGTCAATAATGCCCATGAGCCTTGTAACATGTTTTATGTCTTTCACGGTGTGCTCTGCTTCACCAGATCCCTTAATCCC
The DNA here is from genome assembly GCF_048773025.1 of Camelus bactrianus. Taxonomy (NCBI): domain Eukaryota; kingdom Metazoa; phylum Chordata; class Mammalia; order Artiodactyla; family Camelidae; genus Camelus; species Camelus bactrianus. The sequence goes on from NC_133540.1 coordinate 42,472,069, forward strand.
AGCCACAGTTCCTGTTGCCGTTTTGCAACAGCTCGCTGATAAGCAGTTTCTCCTCTATCTGTGGTATAACAACCACAAATGCAGGTTTTTCAGGGCACTGGGATATGTTTTGCATAAATCAAATTTTAAAAATCATTTCCAAATGAGATTATTTTACGATGGGAAAACTATTCTTCAAAGAGACAGGAAGATGGGCTTTGAGTGTTTCTTTCTAGGTATATGATCAAAACTGTCATTTGGTGGTTAGGGATTTCTCTAAGGGGAAAAAAAAAATGACCTCACAAGAGAAATAAGATGCTTCCCACATTGGCTTTTCTACGTCTTTAAAATGACATTAGAAAAGACAATAACAGATTATGCTTCCACTGAATTTTTCAGTTATGCTTTAGATGACTTGTATTTCTTTTCAACCAGGCTGAATGGTTTTAGCACAATAAGATATAACTGAGCCTGCCCTCTGAAAGGTGTTAATAGTGAAGTGGAGAAAGGAGGGGTGTCGTCTTCAAGAAGATTATTGCAACTCTTTTTTCTCGGACGAGGGCTTTTCCTGGTACCTTATTATCATATGTTTTTGATTAAAGAAGTCTGTGTGTGTTTTGAAACAATTTGGTCATTACTGTCACAGCAGGAAGATTTCAGTGTTCATATACACAATAATTATGGGGTCTCTGAAGTATTGCTTGGCTTTAAAATTATGTTCTTAAAAAAGTTTTCCTTAGTCTTTTATTCAATGGCACATATTGTTTATACGAGGATTCAAGTATTTTCTAAAGTAACTATAAAGTACTAAAGGGATGAGAAAACAACAAGTTTGATTACCATTTATTTTTTTAATGCATCACTGTTTCTAATGTGAATCAATTATATTCATTTATATTTTTCTCAATAGATGCCACTTAGATAATTTTCAGATTTATAATTCAAGTTTCTGAATTTCTGCCATGGATAAAAATATTTCACTTTTGAAATATTATGACTTTTAAAAATACATATATAAACCTGTGCAAATATTGTCACTAAGAGTTAAATAGCCACGGTGTAACTAAGATTGAATATTTTATTTTTAAGAACATGCAGGGATATTCATTGTGTTCATTTCTGCATTTTTTTATGTTGGGAATATTTCATAGTAAAGAGTGAGCAAAGTACAAAAAAAAGAATATTTAGCAGACACTTAAAAGGCAAAATAGCAAAAGACTCATGAAATTAGGCAGTTTTTTCTAAGGTGTCAAAATTCCAGTTTCTGCCTATTCAGGACATTAAGTCACTTATCCCGTTTCTCTTGGTTACCTGACAGTCTTTCCGGCTTGTGTCCTGTTCTCCTCACGCCTCGCCACTCCCAATTCAATCCTCCTTTTGAGGGAAAGAGTCATTCTTAAAATTCTGGGTCCTAGAATCTGAAAAGAGAATTATTACATATTACGTGATTGCTATCTGTTACACTTCACTTATCAGAAGGCTGACATTTCCCAGGTAGTAGGTGTTAAACGTGAAAAGGAGAATAGTTCAAAATAGAATAAATTTCTGAATACATTAATGCTAATTTTCATCGTATGTAGTCCAAATAGTAGTATGACTTTCTGATCTACATTAAAAAAAAACCCGGTAAGTTTATGTGATTGCTTCAAAAGAAGGCTAAAGTGTGTCAGGATTTCTATTTCTAATATAATAACAATTATTTTTCTACTCATATTTAAACATAAACTTAACTTTTCTTCATAAAGCAAACCAGAAACATTTTGCCAGAAAGTAACTAGCTTTCGTGGTCTCAAAGATATTCTAATCCTCTCTAGGACATTTTAAGAGAATATATGAAAACAGAATGCACTGTGTTCATGGTCAAAGAATATTTTTTACTGCTTTTTCAACAAAATACATTAGGTAATAGCTGATCTTTGCTCTTCTTGCTAATTTTTATCCTTTAAAAGCCTTTATATTTTTCTCCATGCTTCTGTGCTTCTCAAATAAAGGCCAAAAGTACTATTTCATAGCTCTGCTTAAATAATTCATTTAACAATTAAATTCAATTAATAAAAATAAAATAGACTCAGGTAATATAGTCATAATTTTTAGTAGAAAGTATACTAATATTAATAATTCTGTCCCACTAGTAGCCACTTTATTTCCATATGTCTGTTTTAAGAAAGATATTTTGTTTACTTTATCTTGTCTGTTTATGGAGTCAAATATATTCATATTTGTAGGGCAAAAATTTATATAATTCAACTCACTCATGTTTTCATCCAAGTTGCTAAACAAAATCTTGAGGATACTGTCTTGGTTCCTAAAATACTCCAACATTTCTTCAGGTTGAAAAAAAAAATCTTCATTTTACAAATGTTCCCATTTGCCAGGTCAGTCACGTGAAAGGCTGGGGGACACATCTGAGGGTGTTATTTTTGCCTCTGCCACACTTGCTATATACGAGATTCACATTGGTGATGCACTCAAAGAGACAGGAGTTAAAAGATAAACTGAGACAAATGAAAAATGATAAAGAGTTTATTTGAGCAAAAAACAATTGGAATAGGCAGTACCTGTGGTTAGAGTGTTCCACCAACAAATGCTGGAGGGAAGACCTTTTTAGGGAAAAGGCTGAAGCAAAGTAAGGAAATTATTGACTGGTTATAATTTAAAGCCTACTTGGCTGTTTGTGACTGGTTGTCCTTAGGTTTTGATTTTGTAACCTTGAGGCATTTAGAGGCTTCGATTTTAGTTTGTTCACATAGGCACCTCAATCTAACGGCCTGTGTAATTAACTTAACACAGGTAACACTTAAACACATTCATCTTTTGCTTTCACTATTGCTGACAGGTTGTTATCAACCTTTTGAAAATTATTTATGGTTGTAACACAGTATCAATTAAATAGTCACATCTACATTTTATTTTAGCAATTTTTCTCTGAATTAAAAAGAATACAATTACTTTGTGTTATATTTGTAAAATTCAGAAAAGCATCAAGATTCTTTCGTTGACTATCTGATTATCCTGAGTTCACTATTAATAGTTTGGTGTCTCCATTTTTAGTGTTGAATGTGTAGATACATGCACCTTTAGAGAAAGGGATAGAGACAGTGATAAGGAACAAGTGAGAAATTTAAAACATGCATATGAGAAACTTAAAATTCCATCTAGGAAAGCTTAGGTGAATTCCTGTTACTATGTACCATAAGTTCAGTAACTAATGACCAAATAATGTTGTTCATGTAAGAAGTAACTAGATTAAAAATAAAAGGCTGCTGTTAAAAGCAATTGTTCATATACCTTTAAATGTAGTAGTCATATTGTTATTCACTGTTGTTTGATTTTTTTTATGTCATCTTAAAATATATAGCCTGCCTTATGAGGTCAGCAGTCACAAAAGAATCTCATGCCTCAGATCATTGCTCAATTATATCATCTGTCCCTTTGAATGCATCACTTATGTAAATTTCAAATAGCCTGTGTGTCACAGAGACAACACTATGTATTCACCACATTTGCCTCTTCCTGGGCACAGAGCAGGGTGACGTTTCTAGCATTCCATGTGACTAATCTGGCGAATGGGATAAAAATCAAAATTGTACAACAGGTGTGATTCCTACAGATCTCTCTTCTTTGCAGCAGTGACCAGGGATCATCTTTGAGATGTTAAGAGAATTCATACAGCACCCTGAATCTCTGAGTGACCATGTGGAATAGAGTGCCAACTCCTGCAATGCCACTTGTCAACCAGGATGGAAAATGTGGAATGTGAGAAATAAACTTGTGCATTAAACAAATGAAATATATGATTTGATTGGTTATCAAAGCATAAACTAGGCAATTAATCTATACATCATGTAGCCCAAATATATTTCCCAAGTTACATGAAAATCCAACTAATAGCATTTCTATTATACTGTTAAAAAAAATTGACTCTGGGTGTGTTCATGTCGGTTCTTAGATTGTAACAAATGTGCCACTCTGGCGGGAGATGTGATAATGAGGGAGGCTGTGCATGATTGGAGACAAGGGGTAAATGGGAAATCTCTGTACCTTCCACTCAATTTTTCCCTGAAGCTAAAGCTGATCTAAAAAACAAAGTGTATTAAAAAATGAGGGGAAAACATTCATTTTATTTATTTTAAACATTTTTTGTATTTTATACATAATATGCTTATATACCAGATTTATTGAGGTTTATAAATTTTAAATTTAGGGAATATCATATAATATTTTCAATTGCTTTTTAAAAATTTTAATGACAATTATTGTTTTCTTTCTAATTTTATAAGCAATACATATTCACTGCAGACAACTAGAAATTCATAAAAGCATAACATAAAAAATAATAATTACTCATAATCCCCACCCACAGAAATAAACACTATTAGCATTTTGATTTCAATTGCTTTTAATACTTTATAATCTTAAAATGTCCATGTTACTAAATAGTCTTATAAAATACAAACCTTTTTGTTACTTTTTTATTATATTGATATATTAAAATTTCCTATTGACATTTCAGTTGATTAAAATTTCTTACTATTTTACACAATGCCAAGATGAACTAGTGTATATCTTCTGCATTCACAGAACATTGTTCTCTTGGGCAAATATGCTTATTATGTAGGTTGTTTTTATGATCAATTATAATATACACATGCTTCAGTAATATGTTCCTAGTCTATTTTTATTTTTTGAGAAATGTCTCATTTCTTTACTATTAATTCCATATTACCATTAATAGCTCTTGGATTAATTAAATGGGACTTCTAAACAATGTCTATTTGTCATTGACAGCACCATAAAGTATATTACTATGTACTCTATCTTCCTATGGCTACATCAATCATGAATAGTGGCATTTTTCCTTATTATTTTCATAGCAGATCCATTTCATAAAAGCATTTTTAATTAACCAAATTTATACAGAATGCCTCAATACAAAGAGCTAAGTAAAGACGCACATATTTAATCCACTTACTCTAAAGTAAGTCTCCAAAAAATATAAGAGGTAAGACTATCTCTATCTTCAGTGACATCAGCAATCCTGCCAAACTTTGAAGCATAATTGCCAAATGTTGTAAAATGTAGAATAAAGTTAAAGTAGTTGATGAAAATTGACATCCGGTTCTTCAAAATTGAGAACAGAGATTTTTCTAAATGCATATTTTTATAATACTGAAAAGCCCCTGCAAGTGATCTTTTGATTAGTATGAAGATATCCAGAAGGAACAAAACCATTGATGAAACTGAGAATGCTCTTGCAGAGACAATATTCAACAGGCTGAAGTGGCAGGGGCTTAGCTGCTATTTTATTATCTACCGCCCAGTAAATGTTAGATGAGAAGCAGAGTGAAGCAGTAAGAGGCATCAGCATAAAGCACTGACCACTGACAGGCTTGTTAGCCATCACATCTTTCTGAATACTGTTGAAAATGAGGGGAAGACAGTCCTTCCAAGGCACATAAAACGCGGTTTTTTTAATGTGTGCTTAAAATTATCAAAAGCTAAAACTAACACATAAACCAAAAAATCTTAATTAAAGTTCATAAATCTGATTTACTCCTACCACAAATGATATTCTGTTCACACAATTATTCATTAAACAGCTGACCACAATAAAAAAGCTATAATTACCACAAAGGAATAGCAGCATGCCTGTTACGTGCTTAGTTGTGTTCTTTGGTTAGATGTGTTCAAGTCCTCACCTCTAGGACTTCTGAATGTGACCTTATTTGGAAATAGGATCACTCAAATATAATTAGCAATGAGGAGGTCATCCTGAGTGGCATGGGCCTTAATCCAATATGACTGATGTCCTTGCAGGAGGAAAACGGCATGTGAAGACCCCAAGACACCAGGGGAGAGCGCCATGTGATGATGGAGGCAGAGACTGAAGGGTTGTTGCTGCAAGCCGAGGAATGTCAGAGCTTGACAACCACCACCAGAAGCTAGTTGGAAAAAAGGAAAGATTCTCTTCTACAGTTCTCAGATGGAGCAGTGCTCTGAAGACACCTTTTTGCACTTCTAACCTCCAAAATTGTGAGAAAATAAATTTCTATTGCTTTTTAACCACCTAGTTTGTAGTACTTAGTTACAGTAACACTAGGAGACAAATATAGAACTTATGCAAAAAAAATTTTGTAAAATGAGGAAAGAATTAAAATATGAAAATATAAAGAATTAGCAACAGCTAATTGACATGAATTATACATCTGTATTTTCTCAAATAAATGCTCTTAAAAGAGGTATTTCCATGAACTGAAATAAATTCTAAAACAATAGAAATGTAAAAATATTTAAAATCAGATGAAGCCTACTTTCCCTGTTGGGGAAAATGAGAGAAGAAAGGAAAGAAAAATCAGTCACACTTGGTGAAGGCTGCTGCTTCTTGAGGAGTTGAGTGGAAGCTGCTTTAAAAGTTAGCCTTCATCTATGAGCCTGAACAGTACTTCTGCAATGACAGAAAGTCTTTAAGTTGTTTATTGCGGAAAACATCACTTACGGTTTTAACTACAGCTGATTAAACTACAAGCACTTTGGTAACATCATGGAAAAGGAAACAAAAAGATTTTTTTCTTCTTGAAACTCTGGAGGATGTTCTAAAAATGGTGCCCTGGGCAAAAAAAACAGACCAGGCAGCACTAAATTGTCATGAACAGTATCACTAGAAGCCTGATTCTGAAAAAAAAAAAAAGATAAAGGGTAGTAGTTAAACAAGATTATACTGTATAGCACAGGGAAATATATACAAGATCTTACGGTAGCTCATGGAGGAAAAAAGGTGACAATGAATATATACATGCTCATGTATAACTGAAAAATTGTGCTCTACACTGGAATTTGACAGAACATTGTAAAATGATTATAAATCAATAAAAAATGTTAAAAAAAATAAAGGGTACTAGTGTAATCTTACCTTTTGAAATTAACTTAACCCTTAAGAAAAATATAAGAAACTATTTCTCATTTACATATTTATTCATTTAAAAAAATTACTATGCTGTTATTCTCAAAGGTGTTATTTCCTAAACTAATCATCCCAAATGGGCGCAATGACGTGTTAGTCTGAAAATACTTATTAAAATAGCAATTAACTCTGCATAATTTTAGCAGTATTTAAACTGGTAATTAAAGATCTGTTGACTAGCTCTGGAAGTTCAGTGGTAGGTCAAGATTACAGTATTTGCTAAGCTTAATCGGGCCATTGTATAAGCCATCATATTTATACTTTGGGGAGTATTTACCTTATTCACATGTTGAATTAAATGTTACTAAAGTCGTTAGCTATGTCAGTTAGTTTTTCAACTTGCTAATTGTCTGTAGTATCCTAATTAACATGTCTATAAAAATGTGTTGCTTTATTGCTTCCCCTTTAGAATTTAGAATGTTTTCCAATTAATAAAATTAAAGTGCTTTCCAAAAATTGAATATAATTAAGCTACTTATACATTTGATTTTAAATCTTGCTTAGCCATTTTTATAATTCTAGTTTGCATTATTTTTGAGAGTAGTCTTTTCATTGCTTCTGTATTTACTTGTTTTAATATTCAAAAGATTACCTTGTCCATTAATTAATTCATTAATTAATTTACTCCCTTCACAATTGCTTATTGTACCTCTCCAATACTGCCAGTACTGTTTTAAGTACAGAGAATCATAAATAAACCCCACATAATTTCTTCTCTCAAAGAGCTCCGAGTCAGCTAAGTGCTAAATAAAGGCAAACACAAGTTATGTTATGATTTTGATTAAGGAAGATTACCTCAGAGGTAATTCTTGATCTGGACCTTGAAGGATGATTTAGAATTAGTTGGACTTAACGCAAATTACAGCATTTTTTATCATTTTGTGTAGTTTGGCATTGCTGGATATGGGATACAAATGAGATTATTCTGAGAGTTGAGAGCAAAAAGACACACAGGGCACTACAGGACATTTGGAGGTTATAGGCAGCCATCCAAGAACATTCAGTAAGAAAATTTTGTTTAGACTCACAATTTAGCAATGTAACACTGGTCAATCAGTGCTACCGTAATTGAAGAAGTTGAAATTAGGATGATCATAATAATTAGGGGGCTTATATTGTAGTTGCAACTCCAAAATAAACACACCGGAAATAGAGTAAAAAGTAGGTAATTAATGCAATAAACTTTTAGCAAGGAAATGGGGGAGTCGATAAGGATGACATGCACACCAATTTGGTATAATTGTAGAAATCGTAAGTAAATAAATAGATTTTGAGATGAATATATTATCAATGGTAATAGTACGAACACCAGCACTGCTTATAATATTAGCTAATGTTGATTTCTGACTATATGCTGGGCAATGTAATAACCATTGTATAGTACTTTGAAAATATGTATTATTAAAGTTCACTAAAAACATACTCATCATCCCTGTAAATTTTTATGTTCATTTAGCAATTGTCTTGTAATAAATAAGTCACTGATCCTCAAACAATAATTTGTTCTATTGATCTGTTAGTTGGGCTTATGAGGGCATTTTTAAGGTGGGCTTTATTTTCATTTAAAGTTGGTGAGTCAAGTTATTGTCACTCCTTATGACTATAGCTATGGTGTAACTTTTTTTCAGTGAGCAATTGATGGGGTATAGAACATGTTTAAAGGTTAAAAAGTAAGTGTTGTTAAACAACATATTCATTACAATATTGTATACGAAAAGAAAACGTACAGATGCGACAAAGTACAGCAGCATCTTCTTGGCCAGTGGAGAAATAAAAACCTTAAACAGCATAAAAGTATCAAAGCTTCACTGATAAAGGTGAAAAAGACTGAGAAAAGCGCACTTTAAAATTAATGATCACTGCCTCTAAGTAGTTCCCAGGGGTCATTCTCTATTTCCCTATCCCAGTTACCCTCCACTCTTTCAGATAATAATTCTATACCTCTAATCTTTCTGCAGTTCTCTTTCCCATTCTCACTCTCGGGGGAATGGCCTTGCTTCATATTTAACTGAGAAAAAAAATTATGTTCAATCAATCAGAAGAGAATTCCCACCACCTCCCACCACCACAGCTCCCCACCCACCCAGGTCTGGGTTCTCTCCAGTTTCTATGGGAGAATTTTATGTGCTCCTGGTACACATTTTTCACCCTCACTTACCTGCTCAGAGACCTTATTTTAGCTTTTCTCTTCTGTTACTCCATTCTCTATGATTCTTGATCTCACAGATTATTCCTATGATCACAAAAATATTTCTATTTCCCACTAAAAGTGAAAATCAGAAAAACTATCTCTTAAATTCCATTTATTTCTCACAGGCTTTTTTTCTTTCTTTTGGGTAGAGCAAAATAACCTCAAAGGAACCGTCTATGGTCAAAGTCTCCAGTTGTTCTCTTCTGATTTGCTGTTGCATCGTCGCCAAGCATTCTTTAAATTCTGAGCTTCCCTTAAGATGTCCTTTTCTATAGATGTCACAAAGTCCAGCTTTCAATTATTAGTCTAAATCAGTCTTGAATAACAGTTGTGTCCTCCTGGCTTTTGTTCTAAAATACAGCATTCTTACTGTTTTCTTTGGATCTATTTTATTTTCTGTTTCCTTTGCAAAACTTGACTGCTTATGTCCAGGCCTTGAAATTTTAGTGTCTCAAGGATCTACTTCTGAATCTTTTTTATCTACATTTACTTTCTTATTGACCTCAACTCCTATCATGACTCCAAATACCATCTATGTAACAACTTCTCTTTTGGTCATTCATCTAACTGCCTAAATTTCATCTCCACTTGGTATCTAATAGACATTCCAAACTTCACCTGTTCAAAACCGAAGTCCTTAGACTGCCTTCTACCTCCATCCCTTACTCTGAATAAACAAAACTCTGCCTCTCACTCTCCTCTTCATTAAAGCCAACTCTCCTTCTGTTGCTTAAGCCAAACATGGGGATCATCATTGATTATTTTCCTTGTCTCATATCCAACATCCAATTCCTGTACAAGTTCTATAAGAACCTCCTCCAAAATATATTTAGAATCTGTTACTTTTTTCGAAGCTACCGCTTTATCCAAACAACTTTTCTCTCTTGCCTTTATTATTTAGTATCTCTTAACTTTTTAATGTTGCTTTTGCCTTTCTCCTGAAGTTGTTTTCAGGGAGCAGCCAGAGTGAGCCTGTTATAATTAGGACAGATCCTATCATTAGTTGATGAAAACTTTCTAAAAGTTTCCCATGTTCTCAGTGTAAAGGCAACATTCTTGCAAGGCTCTCCAAGGGTCTGCAGGATCCAGTCCTGAGGCTGTGTAAGTTGTTTTCTTGCTCTTCTTAAACACAGCACTTGTGCTTCTCGCTCGGGGCATGAGCACTTTGCTCTGCCTGAACATCTCTTGTCCAGAGTACGAGGTCCACTTCCTCATCCTTTAGTCCTTACGTAAACATGATTTTTGCAGTGAGGCTCTTTTGACAACCTTATAAGAGACTGAAATTTCTTCCATCCTCCAACACTCTCCATCTATCTTCTCTGCTTAATTTTTCTTTCTCACATTTACTGCTATCTGATTCACTCTGTAATTTAGTTATTTAGTTATTTTTAAAATATTGATTGTCCTTCTTCGGAGGGCTGCTCTATACCTGGTATTTTGGTTAGTCTTCACATCAAGAACACTCAATATATATTTGTTAAAGAAATGGATGACGCAATCATACAACTTTTTCATAAATCACATTATCAAGTTTAATTCTGAAATCTGCCTTGTTGGCAAAGAAAAGAGAAACACAGGAAGGAGGAGGGAAGGATAAAAGAGAGAAAGCACAAAGAAAAAAAAATAGAAAAGAGAATAGGCCTTCATTACAGGGCTAACTCCAGTGTGATCTTTTCAAATGTTAACATAACATTACTCACCTTAAAACCTTCACTTGCTTCCTAGGTTGCTTAGGATAAAATCCAAACGCAATCTCCTGGCTGGCAAAGTTATACAGAACGTGCCTCTACCATGTGTCGCTAGGGTTTAGCCGCCAGCCTTTTAAGTTTCACAGACACACTTATTTCCTCTGCTTACTCAAGTCCTTATCCTCCTGGGTCAACTTAAAGATCACCCCCTGAAAAAGGTCTTTCCTCCTGAGCCCTGTCACCTTGATATATTTCTATCAAATTTTCAAATTTTATCATATTTTAATTTATCATCTGTCATAATTGAGTAGAATCTGATCTCTAAGAGAATTAATTGCACCTATTAATGGCTGGACCCATTGGAGCTGGGAATTCACTGTAAGCAGTTACAAGAACCTAAGTCCTGAACCTACTTGAAGAAGACAGTCTGCCCATCAGCCCCCATCCCAACTGTGTCCAACCGCATTGCTGATTTGAAGAAGCAGACGTACATTGCTGGATAGTAGAAAAAAAGAGATGAGCAGAGAGAGAAAACCTTGTTTTACTGCGAGAGTAAACATTTCTGGCCATAAATGCTGGTGTGCTAGAAATTTCACTTTCTTTATTCTCCAAAAATCAGCTATGATGCTTAACTGCTATTTTTGGTAAGAAAATGCATTCTTATTTCCTCCCACCTGACTTTAAAATGGCTGTTTGGAACATGACCTGTTTGTAAGTTAGAGGATTCCAATATTTAGTTTTCTACTTACAATAAAAGAAAACACCAGAAAGAGTTCCCCATTATTGCACCTTTAATTTTGATGTAAAGCATACAAGTCATTGTGGCCTGGGAAAATCCAGACCCAGAGAATGACGAGCATTAAGGTGTGCTGATTATTATACTGCAGTTCCAGTGTCGACTGTTTGCAGCATAAATGGAAAATGAACACAATTCATGTGTATTCATGATAATTGCCTGAAAGAAACCAGCTCTGAGTTTATAAAGCTGATTCTGTTCACAGCAAAAATAATGATGAAGCATTTTAGATACTCTATTTGTGCCTATTCCTTATAATACCAGTTATTTTAAAACTCAAGTGTTTTAGTATGTCTGGTATCTGCCTAAAAGCATACGGGAAATTTCAGAAATATCAAATAATACCATATTTTCTGAATAAAAGAATTCTCTCATACAAAGCATTTACCATTCAGTACAGGAATACAAAAGAATTTTGAAATTTCAAATGGAAGTCTGTTTGAACTGGAAGAAAAAAAATCACACAAGTATATTTTTTCCTCAACAATAGTACAGTATAAATACACTCTGCTCTATATTTGGATTCACTTAGATCGTAGTTTACTTTTTTCCTTTCAAGTTCAGTTTTTCCTTCATAACTACTCTAAGTTTTCTATGTTTAAAATGTTTAATTGTTTATTTTGAACTGTTTTAAATGCATGATTTAATAACAGAACACTGAATCATGTAACAAAGATAGTGACCATGTTATGAAAGAATGTATTTTCTCATGAAGGAATGCTCTGAGGGAAAAAAGAAAAACATCCTAAGAGTATGAATTTGAGAGAGGATGTTGGTTGATGTTTGCTGCATCTATCTTCATGGTCACATATGGAAGTATCCAGTTTACAGACTAATACAGTTCCGCATGACATTTCCTAAGCCAGCTCTGAGAGAGGCTGCTCAGACTGGTTCTATCGTCTGCAGTTTGTAGGTTAGTCTATCCGAGGTCATAGGTTCAGACCTTCTTGCTGAGTTTATGGATTGTATGACATCACTTCCACCTATAATAAAAAATTCCAGGAGTGGGTCTGAATGCCAGCATAACCCATTAGTCACAGTATTATATACTGCCTTTCTCATCTGCTCCGAGATGGCCCAGCACAGAAACCTTGATCTCATCCTAAATTTTATTCTGACTAATTACTTTATTTTGTTGCAGGACTTTGCCCCTCAAACATTCATGAATCTCCTTCATTCCAGTGTAGTCCATTACCAACAGAGAGTATACATTCAAGGCACAGCAGCCACTGAAGGGTCAGTTATTTTCCAAACATTGCTTTTACCCAAAGACAAACATTACCCACTTCTAGAGTCCACCCACTCTTACTCATCCATTCTGTCAAGGACTGGGAGTTACTTCAACCTATGTCTCCCTGAATTGCAACACAATTCCAAATCCCTGCGCAAAAACTCAACAATTATGTTTGAAATAGTTACTTTTATATCCTTTCTTTTATTGTCCATAGACTCCAGTTGCAATTACCAGCAAAAATGACAGGAAAGTCTCAGGTATGAGACTTTTTATCAAAAGGTGTCATATGCAACCTACCCTCTATTTTGTAAGTCAGATAAAGAGACATTTAGTCATTCAGTGAATTTCACTCTCAGTTGCGATTAATAAGAACTTTTAATGATTACATAAACAGAAGGTGGGAGTTAATGGCCCCAGGATTGATTCAGTGGCTTAATGATGTCATCAAAGACTCAGGCATTTTTATTTTGAATACTCTCTCGTCCTCAGTATAATGACTTTGAATCCATGACAAAAGAACAAAAGAAGCTGCTATGGAACAGAAATAATTAGAATTTTTGGAAAGAAAATACTATCAAAAGTTTAAATTAGATATGTAAGAATTGTGCCAGGAGGAGGAGGAGACATAAAGGAAAAAGAAGAGGAGAGCCCAGGAGTAGGGACGTGAATGCAGACGGGCACAGATGGGCCCGCTATGTGGTAAGGACCTGGTAGCTGAATGGAAGAGCTTCAGAGGATGAACTGTCTCTGAATGCACCAGCACCTTCATCTCCTTCTAAGTGATCAGCTATGGAAACGCTGCCGTTCAACAGCTCTACATGCTAGCACCTCTCTGGCTGGGAGCAGGGAGTTGGGATGAGTTTTAGGCTTTAAGGAATACAAAGAGAAATACCCACTCCTAACTGAAGCGGGACTGAATCCAGACAGCTAGATGGAACTTCTTCTAAGGGATAGCGGTGAACTCACTGCCGGCATTACAGTTTAGCTACTGTACGGGTTATTGCTGTTTAGTAACTTTCTAGGTGAGATGTTGATGTTACCATTGTCACAGGCATAAAAATATCTTTACATCCATGATCATAATTGAAGATGGATGTTTGGTTGCCACATCTATTAAGAGTAGAGATACTGACCTATTATGAATAGCAGGGAGAACATAGGGGACATACTTAAAATTAGAGAATCAGAATCCTTAAAGGCATATACAGTGTGAAATTAGGTATAAGAGTGAGATCGTTGCTTTTCTACGATGTCTAATAATATCCACAGGAGATTGATCATGGAGGGTCCCCAAAGACTATGATGACAAAGGTAGTAACAAACCCGTCCTCACTTGAAGGTGGCAGTCTTATAAAATGGCTTCACTTATTGGGCAAGGTGGCCTCAACTTGGTTGATCTGCCCATTTTAATGAAGGATTCCTGCTCAGAATCCACCTGAGAAACGGATTCAATCCCAGATCACACACAGGGAAATAATTTTTCTCAGAAACATTTTATCTGAGACTATCGCCAGGAAATGCTATCCAGTACTCAGTAATACACTTTTTGCATCATGGTAGATACCACATATCATTAAATCTAGGAACCTAAAAACCACAGAATCCAAGAACTGTTACTGTTCTGTGTTGACAGGCTCTCAGGGATGCTCAGACTTGTGGTAACCCAATGTCCCACTTAGGCTGTTGACTATCAGAGTAAATAACAACAACATATTTATGCCTCACTTTTTTCATTTAATACATATTCACTGGGCATCCACGTGTACTGTTTTGCTCTAGGAATGCAGCAGTAAACAAAACAACAAACAGTATCTTTTCTCATGGAGCTTATATTCTAGTAAAGAAGACAGAGAAATAAACTCATAGAAAAAAGCTTAGTATATCCAAAAGTGAAAAGTGATGAATGATGGAAATAAATGAGGAAAAAGTGAAAGGGAATATGTGTGTGTGTGTGTGTGTGTGTGTGTGTGTGTGTGTGTGTGTGTGTCTGTGTGCGTTCGTGCGTGCGCAGGGGCCACTGTTTTACATAAAGTCATTAGGGTAGGCCTCCCTTAAAGGTCATTTGAGCTGTTAATTGAAAGATGATGCATAATTAGGCATATGACTCTCTGTTGAGACTGTGATTAAGCCAAAGAAAGGAGCAAATACAAAGACCTTATGATGGGAGCACGCCTGGCAGACTAGCGGTACGGAGAGGAGGTCACTGCAGGAGGTGATGACTGAACAGAAAGGACAGCATGAGATAGAACTAGAGAGAAGAACACTAAGATTAGGCAAGTCCTTGTAGGCACTGAGGGAAGTCTGGGTGGGATGTGAAACCACAGGAGGGTTTGAAGAAAAGTAGTGACATGTTCTGATTGACCATTTTAAATAGTCATTTTGATTATTCTGGTTCTATTCTACGAATAGACTATCTGTTTGCAGGGGTAAAAGCAGGGAGACAATTTTTAAAGCTTTTACAATCATCTAGCTGAGAAATTAGATTAGTATGGATGTGGGTGTTTCATGATAACTGTGAAGAGTGGTCAGATTCTGTGTATTTTTGCAGGAAAAATGTACAGAGTATGATGATGGGTTGAATGTAAGAAAGGGAGGTATCAGATGCCTTCCAGGTTTTTGAACAGAGGATCCTGAATGGCATTTCTTTATTCAAAATTGAGAAAGAATGCAGGAACAGGTTTCTGGAAAAAGACTGCCACCTTCGCAGCTTAGATTTGGACACGTTTGCGATGCCTAATGTCCATATTCAAGTGGAGATGTTAAGTAAGTGGTTATACATTCAAGTCCAGAGTTTGGGGAAGTTTCCTGGGCTGGTGAAATAAATCAGGGTGTGATCAGCATACAGACTTAAAGCCACTGAAGTGAATGAGATCACTTAGAAAAAATGCAAAGAGAATTCCCAAGACTGAACTTTGGGACACTCACTTCTGCAGACCAGTGAAGAGAAGGAAGCAACAAAGGAAACTGAGGACTGGCCAGTGAGACAGGAAGGAACCAGGAGAACGTATTTGGAGAAGTCAATTACAGAGAATGTTTCAAGGAGAAGGACATGACAGATGTCTTAAATGCTACTTAAAGGTCAAGTAAAATGAAGACTAAAATTGACCACTGTATTTACCTGGAGAAAACTGGTCATCCTAAGAAGCAGCGTTTTTGTCCAGTCAAGATATGAAAGGCTCATTAAAATGGACCAAAAAGAGAATGGGAGAAGGGGAATTATAGACATTCACTATACACCACTTCTTCAAGGAATTCTGCTGTATCTAAGAAAGGAAAAAAAAATGTGTGGAATCTTGAGGAACCTAATGGAATAAAGGTTAGGCTTCTTTGTAGAAAGAGTTACATATAAATCATAATGTAGGAACTTACATATTAAAATAAGTATAAAGACTTCATGGCATTTTTATCAT
Source organism: Camelus bactrianus (assembly GCF_048773025.1). Classification (NCBI taxonomy): domain Eukaryota; kingdom Metazoa; phylum Chordata; class Mammalia; order Artiodactyla; family Camelidae; genus Camelus; species Camelus bactrianus. The sequence continues at coordinate 42,488,328 of NC_133540.1, forward strand.
ATCTATTTCAGACACAAGAATAATTCAAATCAGAAGACTGGAAACTTTAAATGAGGAGGTAACCTCTGAGTAATGTATTAATGTATAATGGAAGTCAGTCTTGAAATATATTCTGTATCTATCTGAAGTATATCACTGAAATGTAATGTCTTCTGTACTCTCAGTCTTTACACATACACACACTCTTACACATAAAGTGTGCAATATTGTGATTTAAAAATATAGATAACTGGTCAGATAGCCAAAATGTATTTCTCATATATGTTGGTCTTTGCCCACAGTACCTAGTTCATAGCGTCTAAATCCCTTGGGATTTCCTGAGCGATGCAAGTATTTGCTGTCATAGTATTTGGTCTCTTGTCCTCAGTTTCAGAAGTCCCTTCAGAGCCATAAAAATGAAATGGGTTTCTTGTTACTCTTAACAAGCCCCTTTCCACCACAACTAGGTTTATGTTAATGGAGTGACTTCTGGAAAATATCTAAGGCTAGGAGCTAGTTGCCAGGTGAATCAACCTTGAATAAAGGGTTGGAACTTTCAGTCCCATACCCTGATTTCCAAGGAGGAGAAAGGAACTTGGAGGTTGAATCAATGAACAGTGGTCAATAATTTAATTAATCACACCTATGTAATAGAAACCTAAAAAAAGGTGGGGTTCAGAAAGCTTCTGGGTTGTGAACACATGGAGGCTGGGGGAGAGTGGGTGCATGGAGAGAGCATGAAAGCTCCCTACTCTTTCCTGTGCCTTGTCCTGTGTATCTCTTCCACCTGGCTGTTCCTAAGTTACATCACTTAATAATAAACCAGTAATTCAGTAAATAAAACATTTATCTGGGTTCTGTGAGCAGCTCTAGCAAGTTAATTGAACCCATGAAAGAGGTCATTGGAGACTCTGATCTCTAACTAGTAGGTCAGAAGCACAGGTGACAACTGAGCTTGAGATTGGTAACTGAAATGTGCCGGGAGGGTGGCGGAGGGGGCCAGTCTTTCAGGACTGAGCCGTTAGCCTGTGGGATATGACACTATTTCTGGGCAGATTCTGTCAGAACTGAATTGCATTGTAGGATACACAGCTGGAGTCATGGAGATCTGCTTGGTGTGGGGACCCCTCCCCCAACAAGATCAGAAGAGTCAGAAGTAAAGTGTTCTAGGCAAAAGTAAAGGAGAAACATACAGGAAAAGGAGAACTACAGGTTCTTCTGATTTAGAGAGAGACAGAGAGAATTAAAAAAACCATGGAGTAAATTCAGAACAGTCACAGGAAAAATGTACTATACTTGTCTACTCTCTTAAAACTACTGCCTTATCAGATATCAAGAGACGATCTGAGGAAATGTGTTTCCATAAATAAGTCTGAGATTGCTGAGTGAGGATGTATTGGATAAAAAGATAGATAACAAGGCTCACATAAAGCCCCTAATTCCCATCTGTTTTAGATTCTGTTTCTCCTGGAATGCAGGGTTTCAGTGCTGGCAAGGATGGGGTGTATCAGTCTGAAAGGCTTCAAATGACCTTAACCATCTAGAAAAGGAGTTCTGAGCTCAACCTTTGGATTGGGTAGAAATTTCTTCACTTTTTTTCCCCCTAGATTCTGCTGTTTCAAGGGCTCCTCTGCCAAAGCATTAGTGAAGATTCTTCTCTATATCTTGTGACCTGACCACTATTATTGTTGCAAATTTTCTCTACTTACATAGAGGAAAAGGGTTATAAATTACTATCTGCTAACTAGTCACCATCTTAAATCAGAAGAGAAAATTTTTCAGAAATGTTCCCTCTTTTCTAGATTTTCTGTCTCAACCATTACGTCTTGGAGAATAGCACTGTCACTAAATAACTATGCAAACAATCTCTTTTAATTTAAATAATTCAGGAATGGCATGACCATCAACTAAAGTGGTATTCTAATATTGAGTTTTGCACATGTATATTCTATATGTTTAGGCTTTTAACAATTATTATTAGTCAAATTTCCATTAAAGTTAGTGGCACATGTCATATGGCTAATGTTGCCAGATAAATGATCTATGAAAAACAAATTGTTCCCTGTCAGTTTTTTTTCTTAATTTTTAACTAATTTGAAATTTCATATAATTTAGGTAAAGTATAGGATTGTTTCCTTTCCTTCTGTAGTATTATTAAAGCTTTCTAAGTAAATATATAATGTTATATAAAATGATACAAATTTTAAAAATATTCAGTATTAACTAGAATATCTTTTCAGAATTTAGGATGTACCTAGCTACCTGTAATTTATACACTAATTACTTGCAATGGTCATGTATATATGTATGTATCAAATAAGAACTGTACATTTCTTCCTGGTAACACTTTCTTATAATTCTTTATTTTCACGTAAAAACCTGGACTTTACTTCTCTTTACTAGGAAAAACTGGATATGCATAATAGCTGGATTTTCTTGATATCAAAGTATGTTCATTTTCCCTCAAACTGACCTCTGAATATTACGGGAAATGATGAAAACAATGAAATCTGGAAATCATGCAAACTATGCATTAAAAATAGTAAATATATACTCTCTTTGTTCTGCCTTTATAAACAGTTACTTTTAACATTCTCAAATCTCTACAAAAGAACTATTTTGGAAATGGTTATTTAGGATGTAAATTTCTTTGTAGTCTTACTCTTTAGAGCCTGAAAATAAAATGTTAAAGGCTGATATTTGTGTGCATGTGTTTATAAATACTTTTAATAATATGAAAACAATAGTGTGCTATAGAGGAAACACTTGTCAGTAGTAAACAATGAAAAGCTATTCCTGAGATATTACAAAAGTGAATGAAAGTAATCAATGAATCGTTTAGACAAAGAATAAGGAAAATCTCCTAAGCAAAGATAATCAATCACCACAGAGCCTTGATGAAACCATTTCATTACCTGCAAACCACAAAAGTTTCCTTCCTATAAAAAATAAATCCTTTGGGAAGATTCTAATGATTAATTATACAAATAAATTTTTGTTTTAGTAACAAGAGATGCAAATAACATTTCAAGTACAAAATAAAGTTAATTTTATCAGATTTGTATGCAGTTCTTTGCATTTAAATGCCATTAGGCGGTCTTGAAATTTAACAAGAATATTCTTGACAATATTCTCTTATTTGTGTGATGGTGTTTATATACTAACACATTTTTCTATGCTATCAATGTATAGGGAATATCTTAAAACAGAAAGACAAATATAAACAAAGAACTAAACCAATAATTGTCTATTGTGTAATTAATTAGGAGATAAGATCACTCGTACATTTAATAGCATAAAAATGGCGTTTTGTAAGAGCTTAACTGACTAGAGTATGTAGATAATTAATATATGATGATAATTTTTTTCTTTACTCTAAATATAGAGATCCATTACTGCCCGTCATTTAACAAATGTGTCCTCTTTAATCCAGCAAAAGGTACATCATTCATTCAGAATTCCAATCATTTATCCATCGAAATGTTTATTGACTATAAGCTGTCAGGCACTGGGGCTGCACTGGCAAGCACAAACATATTGATTGCCAATATGGAATTTATAGTGTAGTGGGACAGACCATCAGATGATCACATTATAAATATTAAAACTACAACTCAGTAGAGTAACTAATAGTTAAGCTATGGAAAATAATTGTATGATGAAGAAGCTGGTGAGATTTGATCTCAGAAAGGAAGATTTAATAAGAATTAATCAAAACCCCCCAGATATATGTATCTATATATACACACAAACATACAGACGTAAGTATACACACACTCTCTTTATATAATGAAAACCATTTAAGTTTCCATGTGCATTCAATTTATATTTAAATTTAATACAAATTGAATGTACATGGAATTTAAATTCCATACATTTATGTGTATGAAAATAAATCAAGTTATTTGCACAAATCCCTGTTTAGCTCCTGCCATTCTAGTCCAAAGTCAGTGGGTCTGAGACCCCTTTTGGTTGCTGCAGTGTCAGTTATCTGGAAAGTCTGGACATATACAGGAGACAAGAATAAGCTTGAAATAATTGGGCTTGTTGTGTCTATCTGTCACCTTCTTTGTCTAATTAATGACCTCCAAATCTAGCATACATTTCTATTTTGGCCAACACTACTTGGGAAAAGACAGGCAGGGTGTTCTGTGAAATGTAGTTCCCAGTTTAACCAACAAGACATAGCACCATCTATTCCTTGTCAACTTGGCATTTATACACATCTTTAAAACCTATTTCTCATCCACAATATTAAATATATATATTTGGCATTCTCAGACATCTAAATATATTTAACTTTGAAATAGACATCAGGAGAATAATACTTTCCCCTAATATGGTATAAATATCCCTCATACATCCAAACACATGTTAACCCTCCCTCCAATGAGGATGTATAACTTTCTCCATCTTTCCAGCTGAGTCACATTCCCCTTTGACATCCCCTAAATGAATTACTGAGAGACAAGGTTAGGCACTAATTAACACTGTGTTTGTGGAAAATAATTTGGTGTCTAGTAGGAAGCTAGAGCAATCCATAAGCTTTTACTCAAAAGAAAAACACCTGCAGAAAACAGAAGAGTTTTGCTCCAAATTCTAAAGGAACACACTGTCATTCACCTAAAGATGATTGTAAGACCTTCTCCTGAAACTGTGTTTTTTTCTGGTTCGTGTCTCTACAAAGATAGAAAATGCAGGTTAGTTTTTTTTTTTAATTGAAAACCCAGGTCCAATTAATATTTATTGGATCATGGGTTTCATGGCAAGCTAATTATGCCCTGAATGCTGTGCACTGAAAAATGTAAGTATGCTGTTCAAATTCTTTGCTCTTAAAATATAATAATAATAATAGATTTTATTTTTACTTTGAAATGTTTCATTATTTAGTATATTTACTAGTAGTAGTAGTTTAAATAATAATGGTGATCATGTACTGAGCACTTACTAAGGAATACTAATATTTTTTCCATTTTATACATAAAACATTTTTTTTCTAAATTTGAATACATTTTCCAGGCAACTCAGAGCTGGTGGAGAGTTCCAGAACAATGCTTTTAATGTCTGCATGGAGAAGAGGAGAATGTGTCAGGCCCTGACAGCTACAACACCTTCTACGACCAGTTCAGCTTTTACTTCAGCTACAAAGCCAACATGCCACCCATCTGTGATTGGGTGAGGTTAGAAAAGCCCTCTCGGGCCCTTCTCCTGACTCCAGCAGCATTAAGAGGAAAACTGTCGTCCCTGATCCTTGATCATTTGCCCAGTGGTAATGGCACAGACTTCAATGCTTTTTTTGAAAATATTTTTTTCTCTTTGGATTAGAAAAATATGCAAATGGGGCTGTATTTTCCTACTTGCTCTATTTTAACCTAAGCTGTGAAAGATGATGTATATTTTCCATTAAAAATGTCACGTCCTCAGAAAATTTAAATGAGGCAGTGAGTGGGTGATTTGTTTGAGGTAAGAGAGGTCTTAACCAAACTGACATTGTACATTAGAATTTTGGCATGTGAAACATTCAGAAAAATTTGCAATTTTTCTATTTGTCACATTTCACTTGAGTTGGTGGTAGATACACTGACATGGTGGAAAGGGGGAAATTACATTTGATTTAAACGTGAAAGAAATGCACAAATTAACTTATTTACAAAACAGAAACAGACTCACAGACATAGAAAATGAACTTGTGGTTACCAGCAGGGAAAGGGGTTGAGAAGGGATAAACTGAGAATTCGAGAACTGCAGATACTAACTACTATATATAAAATAGGTATGTTTCTTCTGTATAACACAGGGAACTATATTCAATATCTTGTAGTAACCTATAATGAAAAAGAATATGAAATGGAATATATGCATGTATATGTATAAATGAACCATTATGCTGTACATCAGAAATTGACACAACATTGTAAACGGAATATACTTTAATAAATTAAAAAAATAAAATAAAATAAAAATTAATGTGATTGAAGTAAGTCAGGACAATGACTAAGTTACTCAACTTAGTACTTCCTGCTGTGGCCAAGCCACCTTTTCCGGAGAAGCTCTTTACTTCATGGTCAGTGCCTGTGCGCACGGCGTTTTTTGAAGCCCCTTCTGTGAGGGTTCTTCCCAGTGTGTGCCGTGTGGCCGCTCTACTCACCGAGCTTCAGTTTTCAGTTTCTGTTTTTCCACTTCCCATAATAAGTCTGGATAGGCTGAGTTAAAGTTTACTGCCAGAAAGATAAATATGATTTTAAAAAACCCCAATTACTGGCAATTTATTTTTCTACTTGATAGAAACTGAGCCTGCCTTATCATTTTCTAATTTATTAAGGCAACATTTATTCAAATACCTTAGAATGACTTTTGTAAGCACCTTCTCTTTTGGTAAATTGGAACCTGGGGTCTGAGTGATTCTACATTACATGAGTTGAAGTCATTTAATCTTTTACCCGATTCCACATGATTTACAGAAATATCTTTGGGTGTAACTATAGCAAATAAAATAAATGAAGTTAACTTGCATTGATATTACATAACTATGAACTAGAAGCTGAGATAAATTTCTGCATCTAGTTACAGATATTTATGAACATTTTATTTACACGAGAAAGACAGAACCACTATGTGTGCCTTTTGAATTTCCACATAATCTGATTTTCTTTGACAAAACATTATGCTATCTATGCATCTCATGTGAGCTCTATGCTGATACAAAGCATCAGACGTTTGTTCCTTAAAGTCATTTAAAGGAGCAAGGGCATTTTATATGTTGAGCTTAAGTTCAATAATATATATGTTTACACAAAACAAAAACTTCTTAGCTATAATAATACTCTTGTGATTGCAATTTAGGGAAAGATGACTTTCTTTTGCAGGAGTGTAAAACTTTTTAGCTAACTGCCTAATTTTCCTATTGAGCTGTATATTTTCATAATATGGCTCTGATGATTTAAGGAAATACAATAGACTGCTGAAAAATAAAAGGTTAAACACCTTCAATGGTGATAATGCAATGGAAACAAAAATCCTATACTTTCTCTTATCATTAAAAACAAATTCTTTGAGGTGTGTAGTATAATAGAAAGAAGGAACATGCTTCAGACAGAGTTCTCCACAACTCTTACTCAAAACTGCTATAAAAATTGAGCAGTTGATTTACAAACTGAATGTAATTTTGTGGTCAAAAGACATTCCTTTTCTAGTTCTTCTGGATTGGGATGAGAGGAATCCCCAGTGTCACACCATACAGGTTCTTATCAGGATCAGCTGCAAAACTGGCACATTGCCAAATGACAAATATCTCCCCAGAAAAGGTTGTATTTATTGTTATTTAAATTCAACTAAATACAAGCCTATAAATCCATGTTTAGTTTCACATGTGAATGTACACTGGCTTTTCAATTTACGCATTAGAATGACATGTCTAATAATTATCATTTAGCCAGGTGTGGAAATCTTCTACCTTTATACAAAAGGAGATTTAGATGTATTAATCCATATGTGCAATCTGTTAATTTACAGTGTCAAGGCAATAATTTTTCTTCTATTTCATAAGACTTTGTGAAATGAAATCTGCTACTAGAAATCCTTATCTTTAAAGTTAGATGGGTATTCCAAGTGTAGAATTCTGGTTTTATTTTTATTTTGCATAAATGCAACATCTGTTGCATCAAAAAGATCGGTTCCCACAGTGTTGTTTTAAGTAAATTATCTATTAAATATCATGAAGATATGCATTATTTAGCACGATAATCATAAATGAGATTTTTTTTTCTCTTTTAGTTAATTATGCTTAGGAAAGGAAACAATTTGTGGCACATTTGATGTCATCCAAACTCAGGTGTGGAATTTCATTAGCTGTGGGGTACATCTCATGTACTCATTTATCAAAGGCTGTCGAGTCAGAGACTGCAAATCACCCTAATTGGAAGTGTCCTTACTAATAATGGAATGCACTGGTGAAACAGGTAAATAAACTTAGCTAAACAGAGTTTGGGGAAATAATCCCACATGAAAACGATTTTAAGAAAATAATGTTATTCAAAATCAAGTCAAATTAGGGTAGGTTTTTAAAATAACTAATTAATTAATGATGACTTTAATTTGTTCTAGGGTGGTAAATCCCTCATTACACACTCACCTGGTAAAGCATTTAGTTTGAAAATGCTGTTCAAAAAGAGCAGGTGTTCATTTATAAAGGCATTCTTAGTACAGGATCTCATGATTGTCTGGATCTGCTCCTCTTTGTGTCCATTTCACTGGCAATTCCAGTGCAAAGTATTCTCTTCCAATGTCATATCCAATGTTTTATTTGGTGTTTCCAGCCTTCTGGCATCATTAAACCATGCACTCACTATACCCACTCCAGATCCTGGACATAGGGAAAAGAAAAACAAATATTCGTGGGATGCTGTATAAATTATACAATCAGTATTTGATTGAATGCTATATATAAAGTGCACTGATTACTGAATTGAAGCACACAAGAATATATTCTTCTAGTGTTACTTAGTAAGGAGTTTTCATTAGCCTACTGTTGTTCAACATTTTTACAAAGGACTGATACTAAAACCAGAAAGTGGGTTCTCAAACTTGTGAGGGGAAGGAATAGCAAATACTTTGGATGACAAACTCTGAATCCAGCATAAGAGATGACTAGTTTCCCAACCAATGTCTACATTCCCTTTGTTCCTTTATAAAAATATACTTTTGGAGTGAAAATGAGAGCATTTATATTTCATCTTGCCAGAGGGCCAGCAATAGTATAAACATTTGGACAATTAGATTTTGGGGGAATACTTCACAGAGAATGACATTAAAAGATGTGCTGACTCAGCTGGATTCAGCCTTCATATACTTGCCAATTTCTTAGTCCTACTTAGAACAGGGGTATGATCACTGTAGCTTCAGCAGTTATCTTGTTACAATAAGGCAAATTTGAGGATGGAGCCTCGAAAAGATGTTTAAGAAACTGTAGCAGCAAAAAGTAACCCAAACCTTGTGTAGCACTGAGGAGCTGTCACACCAGATCTTTGGATTTATCCATCTGTGAAAGAGAAAACATATCCATTATTTGTTTAAGACACTGTTCATCCTGCGTGTCTGTCCGTAGCTGAGCACAATTCCTAATATTAGTATGCAAAACATACTCATTTTATCCAGATTTAAAATACTAAACTTTACTTGTATAGCATTTTGTAGATGCAGCTTAGAAAGAGAATGTTTCACACACACAAAACACAAATTGTTCTTGCTGTTAATAGGCAAATTTCTAGAATATTAAAAATATGAACAAAAAGTCTAATACACTGTATCACTGATAGCCTGTAATCTAGAATTGATTAAGTTTGTTTTTTGGTCAACTTAAATATATGCTAAAATTGCAGATTTCAAAATTTGAATTTAGCTTCAAATTTGGCTTCAAAATTTGACAACATCATTTACAATAAATCTATGGGAAAAAGGACAACATGTGTTCAGAACAGAGCTAAAAAACTGTGAGGAAATTAAATATTTCATATGCAATGATCAATGAAAGACACCACAAATTTTCATTTTAAGAAGAGTCTCAGAGGCCCATGTGAGCTATTTTCAAATATGACAAAGGTTATGAAATGGAAGAGGATTAACCACCTTGCGGAAGGCTGAAAGAAGAAAATGATAGCTGAAGATTAGAAAGGAGCTGGCTGTGACTTTGTAAAGGAAAGCTTCCATTTTTGGTGGGAAGGGAAGCATGTAAGGGGTAGTTACTAAATAATATGTTAAAATATACAATTTATATATGAGAATGCATTTATTTACTAAACTAGAACTTACCAAACATATCCAAAGATCAAGTTACAGTTCAATTCACTGTTCTTTGTTGAACACACTCCAGTAACCATTACTCAATTTTAAGAAATGAACAGTCGTGAACACAACAGACGCTCCCTTATGCCCCATATGATCATCGTCAAATTAATTAAAGAGCTCTATCAGAAGACTTAAAATAATAATAATTATTTAATTGGGCATTTACTCACACCTCTATTAATGCAGCTGATTGCCAAAGGCTGGGGGGAAAGGTTGAATGGGGAGAGAATGTGTGCATATATATACACATTTATGTTTATATTGTAAATATGTTATATACATTTATGTATGTGTGTATATATTACATACATACACACATAAAGATTTAGAGAGAGAGAATGCAGCGAGATGCTATCTGCAAATGTAGTTGATAATGTTAAACTTATAGAACTGAATAGAAAATTATAGAATAAATACTAGACAAAAGAGATTTTCTTATTTTAGTTTTCTGTGATAGCAAATGCTAATGAATTGCTATTCAACTGGACACGTCACTAAAATGATTTAGAGACTTAAATAGATTTTATTTATTAGTCATTGGAATTCAAATATTTGTTTCAGGAGGGCCGCATCCTGTTTAATTTATTTTTTTTTTAATTTATAACATCAGTGAAAGCTAGGTTAAATGCTAGTATAATATGGTATATTTCTCTTTAATGACTATGAATCAAAATTCAAGAACTAACGTTGACAGAATTGATATATTAAACTTAATTAAATCACTGATATTATGATCATTAGCGCTCTCTGGATTACTGCCAGTAGCTCAGATGAAAGAAAAAAAAAAACAATTGTAAGCTTTAGCATTTGTCTTCATGTAACTTGATGGTAATACTATTTGTACTAAATTTGGTCAAGTTTCCTCTTAATATAGACATGGATTATACATATAAAGAACAAGACAAGACAATCCAAAAGCACGTTAAAGTGCTAACTACAAGTTGAGAAACTTAAAAATATTCCAAACAGTTGTTCAATATTTGCAAATTAATTTTGCTTATTACCCAAAGAGCCTCATCAAAGCAGAGAAGGGTAGAAAATGCTGGCAGGAAAAAAAATCAGAAACATAAGGATAATTAGGATTATTTTAAATACTTTCCTTAGATCTTCGCTGTAAAATAGATTGGTTTGTGGTGGAATAAACTAAAGGAGGAGAAATTACACTCACTTATGATAAAATGTAACTAAAATTCTTTTGGAATATTCATTCTCATCCATACAACATTTTCACAGAAGGAACACTCTGGTGTACACAATAGGAGTAATTGCTCCAAGAATATTTTAATCATTGACTTATTTGAGAATAAATTATAATTTAAAACTTCTATTGCTTCTACTCACAAAAGCAAAATTAAGAGTGACAAAATTTTTGAGTAAATTTTGATTAACAGAAAAGAAATTTTATTTTATAAATTGGCACATTGTAAGATCACAGAATGTTAACAGTTTATAATTTCTTAACCTAGTAGGTAGATAAACCAGTCTATTTGGAAATTGCTTTATAAGCCAAATCTCGCAAATAGATGAATTTCCAGCCTCACAGAAGTGGTTTCTATAGGCTATAACAAAAATAGGCAAAATTCCTGGGGGAGAAAAATTTCAGTTACCCATCTTCAGGAGTTAGAAGGCAGACAAACTGGTCATTTGAAAGTAATACAGTTTTGCTTATTTTACCTTCACTAGAACCTGATACTGCTTTAGTTTTGGGCATTGTGCTATGTCTACAAGACTGAGTGATATTTTGAAATACTCTATTATTAGATCTGGAAAAGGAAAACACAACTTTTTCAATGGATGAAAATTGTTTATAGGGAGTACTTAGAATGCAAGACAGTATTAACTTGCAAATCAAGATTTACTCTGATGAGACAGGTTAGTCTTTTTTAAAAGCATTAGAGAACATAAAAGAATACTATGAAACTGATGTGGGTAAAGGGTATGTAGAATAGTAATAATATTTGGGAGAAATAGAGTTATACCAAAAGAGAGCAGCAACAGAAAAGAGTGCAGACCCAAGAATGAGTATGATAATGACATGAAACCATGAGCATATTGGTAAACAAAGGAGGCAAAGAGGTAGTGAGAGGATTTAGTTCATGGATCTAGAGAATAAAGAAAAATACAAACAAGGAAGTTTGAGGTAAAGAAGTAAGAGATTTATCCCAAATCATACTGAAGTTAAGATGTTTACCCCCTTAAACCTCACTGTATTTTACTTACTTTTCTTAGTATTTTTTTTAATTGGAGTACAGTCAGTTACAATGTATCAATATCTGATGGGCAGCATAATGTTTGAGTTATACATATACATACATGTATTTCTTTTCATATTCTTTTTTATTATGGGTTACTACAAGATATGAATATAGTTCCCTGTGCTATACAGAAGAAATTTTTTATATCTATTTTATATGTAATTGTTAGTATTTGCAAATCTCGAACTCCCAATTTATCTCTTCCTACCCCTGTTCCCTGATGGTAACCATAAGTTTGTTTTCTATGTCTGAATCTGTTTCTGTTTTGTAGGTAAGTTCATTTATGCCTTTTTTATTTAGATTCCACATGTAAGTGATATCATATGGTATTTTCTTTTCTCTCTGGCTTATTTCACTTATAATGACGATCTCCAGATTTTTGTTTACTCAAACTCATGTTCCTGCAAATGGCATTATTTTAGTCTTTTTATGGCTGAGTAGTATTCTGTTGTATAAATATACCACAACTTCTTTATCCAGTCATCTGTTGATGGACATTCAGGTTGTTTCTATGTCTTGACTATTGTAAATAGTGCTGCTATGAACACTGTGGTGATGTTATCTTTTCAAATTAAAGTTTCCTCTAGATATATGTTCAGGAGTGGGGCTGCTGGATCATATGGTAAGTCTACTTTTAGTTTTTTGAGGAATCTCTATACTGTTTTCCATAATGGCTGCACCAAACTACATTCCCAAGAAGAGTGTAGAAGGGTTCCCTTTTCTCCACACTCTCTCCAGCATTTACCATTTATGGACTTTTGAATGATGGCCATTCTGACTGGTGTGAGGTGATACCTCACTGTAGTTTTGATTTGCATTTCTCTGATAATTAGCAATATTGAGCATTTTTTCATGGGCCTATTGGCCATTTGTATGTCTTCATTGGAGAATTGCTTGTTTAGGTCTTCCACCCATTTTTGGATTGGGTTTTTTTTTGCTATTAAGTCGTATGAGTTGTTTATATATTGTGGTAATTAAACCTTTGTCAGTCACATCATTTGCAAATATTTTCTACCATTCCATAGGTTGTTGTTTTGTTTTTCTTCTGGGTTCCTTTGCTGTGCAAAAACTTAAAAGTTTAATTAGGTTTCACTGGTTTATATTTGCTTTTACATCCATTGACTGGGTAGACTACTTTCTTTTTTAAAATCACAGTAAAATACAATATAAACAAAACTTGGCATTTTTTTCTATTGTGCTACTTATTTAAAAATTCAAAATATAGAAAATAAGTATAAAATTTGAATACAAATACTTAAAGTTCTCAAGTGCTCAAAAAAGCCTCTAATTATGTAGAATACACACAAGCACACTGATTTAAACATTTTGATTTTTCTGAAGTTTCTATAAATGTGCCATCGATCTTTTTCTTCATAGATACTATGATAATCTATTTAATGTATAAACTTGGCTAGACTACAGTCTCCAGTAATTTAATCAAATTCTAATCTATGTGTTGCTACAAAGGTACTTTCTAGATGTGATTAAACGTCCTTAATCAGTTGATTTTAAGATCGTCAACTTGAAGTAAGGAAGATTATTTTAGTTAATCTAGATATGTGTGTCTTTAACACACTACCTATTTCCAGTGGTAAAAAGGAAACAAAATCCATCACATGTTGTGACAACAGAAATGCACAAAATACTGCCATTGGGTAATTCTAGTCAAATACCCACAGACAGAAAGATTCTGGGTCATCATGTATTTGCTACTCTAAAATGTTTTAGTCAAAATAGGGAGTATAATTAGAGTGACTGTACTGAGAAAGTGGGGAAAGAAAAGAATAAGGTCAGGGCTCCAAATTTCAATCTCAAACTCCACGTAAGTTATCTGAAGCTTTCTTTATCAGCCCCAGCAAATAACTTTTATCTCCTGTAGTTAAAGGCCAATATTGCTGAAAACCAAACTCAGGAGTCTCCTTTGAGTAGCCGAATTACAACACAAACTTCTGAGAGGATGACTGGGAAGAAAGAGGATCCTGAAAGCTGGAGTAGTGATATATAAGCAGTTCTGATGAAGTTGGAGGCCTAGATCCCCTAGGTTCTGATGAGTGTTCTTTGCCCTCTCACCCATGTCTCAGGAGCTCAGTCCTCCTTTGCCTGGAGAACTTGTAAAGGCCTCCCCTGGGATAGTTGCCTTGAGGGGCATTGCTAATGCTTCTCAGGATTTACCCCCACCACCATCTTTGCTTTTAGACCTATGACTGGATTCAGGTTCCATCATGGTCAAAAGGCTGAGGAATAAACTGTGATTTCAGCCAAATCAAATTCTCAAATTCCAGCAAACATTCAATGGTAATTTGTTGAATTTAGGAATTTAGATATTTTTCTACTTTATCTGTTTCTTTCTTCTTCTTAATTCAAGGTAAAATTGGAAGTTACACTCACCCTAATATGCATTAAAACATTTTTTCCCAGATGGATATAGGATACAGAGGACTTCTAAGAGTTTCATGAGATGCTGTTATAAATGAATGCATCTATGTATCAGTGGAATGTTATATAATCAGATGTTCTGTTCTGTGTGGGAAACAAGGCAGCCAATGGTACCCTAGTTCAGAGAATACCATGTTGAACAATTAGTCCAAGATTTGTTTAATTGGAGGTGGCTAAGTACTTTGACGTTGTTTATAATTTGAAAATTGACTGCAACGTTACATGATTACAGATATAGGACTGGTATTATTGATAGTTTTTGTATTGATAAAAAGGTTTTGTTTTAATTTTTTTCATGGGAACCTAAGTGGTAAGATATAAAAGACTGAATCTTGCACATGTTGCTAAATTCTTTAAGAGGTTACAATTATATATTTTAAGAGTGGGTGAAGTTATCACCCCTTTATTTGCTTCTCTCTTTAAAATGATATGTTCTAAAATCAAATCTTTTAAAGGAGCCCAGGAAACAGCTCTGAAATATTTCTGGTTTTCTTTTAATGCTCCTTCCATTGTCTTGCCTAGCCCCAGTTTTCACTTACATTTTTTCCTTCCTAAATATCAAAACATCTATTTATTCGCATTATAATATGTGAAGCTTCTGGAGTATGGGATTCCAAAATATATTATCAACATAATCATATTTTATTATTTAGATCTTTTCAAGGATGAGGGATGAGAATGAACTCAGTGTACAGTAATCTGAAGAAGTGATGTATTAAAGAAAAGCTGGATGTTTTCTTGCCCTCCCATACATAGTGAATTAGTCACAGACCTCTGATAAATCAAAGCTCCTTTTGATCTGCAAGATATTAGCAAAGCCATAAGGGTAAGAGTGCATTTGAACAGACATGTAGTTGTCAAGCGTTCATTTTGGTGATTGTAACAGATTGACATGAAATTCTTTGAGATTTCTGCTCTGCTTGCCTTTTGTGAATGTAGAATGCTTTGGGTTGTGGCAAATGTCTATTGCATAAATAAACTGATGGATGAGGGCAGGAGTTTGTTGACAGGTGAAGATTGTTATTCTGTGACATAATCTACTTAGAGGTAACTATTTTATTTTAGAGCCAATGCTTTGAGTGGTCCAGACATATTTACTTCAAATGTAAGCTACTCATAGTCAAAACTACTTCAGTTAACTGAAATCATGAAACAAAAGATAATATTAAAATTACTGAAGCACTATAATGAAATATAATAGCATGATTTGGGTTATTTTATCTGTACAACTGGAATCCTTCTAAAATAATTAGATGATCTGGGTACTAAAATATGAATTGTGTTATAGATGGAGAAGCATCATAAGATATACTTACCTTGTCCTGATTCATTTATTGGAAATTATCTTTTATTTTTTCTTCCTTCTCCTTCATCTTTTTCCAAAACCACTGCAAAAAAAAAAAAAAAAAAAAAAAAAAACAAGTAAAACAAGTTTTATTCCCAAGACACTTCCAGCTTTTTTTCACAGCACCATATTTTATTCTTATAAATTCAGTTAGTGTAACTAACTCAGTACCACACACACGCATTTTTAACTGTATCAACTTAGAATTCATTAAATAATGCGTACTCTCTACACAAGAAAATAAATAATCTCTCCCTTACAGCTCACCTCAAGATTCATTTAAATAAGCTCATTCCATATTTCTTCCAAGTGACTATCTGTAGTATCGAAGTCAGATATTCCTTTCTAATTCACAGCCTCTTCTGTGAGAAATTACCCATACTATCTGTTGAAGGAGTTAACAAAATAGGACGTATATTTTCTAGGTTGTCCTATTCTTTTAACCACAAATTATTGTTTCAGGACTGAGACATGCCATCAAAAAGGGCTGGATACATTTCCCTTGTGGATTGGGTTTGGATACGGAAAACTGAGTCCATTAAATAATACTGGGGACTTAAGCTTTGTTATTACAGAGACTAAGTGAGTATGGTTTCATGGTGGTTCACGTGCAATCCAAAACAAAAGTCTTCAATAGGTAGGGTAGGGATATTGGGAAACGAATCACATAAATCCTAAGAAAAACGAGACAGTGGTTATATAACTGTATTCCAGTTCTCGTGAAATCTCATTTTAGTCCTTGTTTTTTGATATTAGCTGATTTTAATACATTTTTATTTCAATCAGCTCAGAATTCACCAGATAAAATCCTCCCACAGCTATGTTTACTCACACTCTATCTTTTATTCTTCAGCTTGTGAACTATTTACTACTTAAATAAATATCTGATTAAAATTTTCAATTTTTGTGCAATTGTTTCAGTTTTATTGTTTTAAATGCAATAGGTGTTTACTTTTGTCCTCCTTTAGATGTGAGTTTCATAAGAACGAAAACCATTTCCTTTCACTATTTACTTCGTAATTCCACCGGCATAGATAGCATTCTGTATACACTGATATATATACTACAGATATAAATAATATATAAATATAGATAAATTATACATTATATATTAATACAATATATAAAATATATATTATTTTGATTAAACAAACATAATAGGGTTGGCAAAACGTGCATAACAGAGTGTGTAAAGAACAAGGGAGAAAGCTTTTCTCTAGGGCTGTCACTTTCAAATATATTGTCATATTTAAGCGTTTGCATGAAAGTACCATTTCAAATTTAGTCTGCCAACTTGCTAAGATAAGAAAGAAATATTTTTACTTTCAGTCGTATGCCTAAAATACTTAGAAAATGAAGTCTCATAGAGAACAAACATCTATTTTCACCTAAATGTATTAGAAAATATATTTGACCTTATGTGAGGAATATGGTTGTGGTTAACTATACATTTTTTTTGCTGATGACAATATCTGTCCTCGTACAACATGATTCAATTTGCAAGAGGCACATAAAATGAGATTACAGAATCACAAACGTATAGGTGGTCCTGAAAGAGAAAAACCGAGTGACACTTTTCATACTTCCCTCGAAGGCAGCATCCCCACAATCGGACAGGACAGCACATCAGGAGAGCCACTCGCAGGGATCTGCTTTGCATTCTGCAATCTCATTCTGGCTCGACTGTCCTTACAATTTGTTAGATGACCTATAATAAAGCCCCCAAATGGCATATGTCACCTTTGATGCATACAGTATTTTACATAATATAGAAATCACTTACGATTCTACAGGGTAATAAATAGCTCAGCAGGAGAATTATGATACGCATGAAGCTCCTGAAATGAAGCTGTCTGTCCTCCCTGTTAGGAAGTGTTGAGTCAGGCATCCACTTCTCAGCTATTACTGAGGGAAATGTTGAACCTCACAATGTTAAATTAACAGGTTTATATTGCCTAAAACTGACTGAGAAACCAAAGTGAAGCCAATAAATCTGGGTTTCAAATAGTTTTGTGAAAGGCTGAAAAAAAATCACCTGTACCTAGTGCATTTTTGTATCTCTGTTATCCACAGAAGAAAGATAAGTAGGATCAAATATTTCATCACTGAAAGAAAATCAGACATTAATGTGAATAGCTAAATGAGAATTTTAAAGGATGTATCTGAATACTTTAAAAATCAACAAGTTTTACAACTGGTAAAAACATATATTTTATTCTTCTTTTCTTAAGTTTTTAGAAAACACTATTTTTAAAAAATATTACGTATTTCAGTATGAAATGTAAATATATATTTTAGCCAAACATTCTGATTATGAAATAATAACCCTAATAATTGTCTAGAAATTAGAATCATACAGAAATCACTCCTAATCAGGAGTAACAGTTTTTATAGTTTTGGGACAATGACTTTCAAAATTTAATCTCTGAAGACATTACTAATACTGAATATTTGGAAAAAATGCAAATATCTGCACTCCTATCCCAGAGTTAACACTGGGAGGTTCATGTGAAATCCACTTAGCTTTTTTATCTCAATGTCCTTAATCACAGTAAAGCTGTAATCGCCTGGGAAGCTCTCTTCTGTGGAAATCAGAGATGCGACTGGCCCAGAATATCACAGGGTGTTTGTTGGCAACAGCCTTAGAACCTCAGGGGTCTCTCAGAATCTTCCAGGGATCATCAGCCTCTGGAAGGTGCTTAAGGAAGAACTTTCCTATATTATTTTCCATGTAATAAGTGGGCAGTGAAAATTGTCATGTTTTAATTGTCACAAGGGAGTTTCACTTAGGTGCATTTTCTCTCTAGTTTAATATAAAACTGACTCCATTTCTAGAACTCGTGACGTAGAAGGAAAAATTAAGGTGATTTTAATATATTCTAGTATTAAAGAAGAGAGGTTAAGAAGAGGTCAGATTCAAAGCAGAAGGTTTGAAGTATCTGAGGCGCCATCGCTGGCTTTGAAGTTAGAGCGAGCCATGTGCAAAAAGAAATGTGGGCCACCTTAAGGGGCAGAAAGTAGACTGCGGGCTGACAACTAACAAGGAAATGGGGCTCTCAGTCCACAAGTTTAAGGGACTGAGTTTGACCAATGACCTGAGTGGGCTTGGAAGGGAGTATTTCTCAGAACTTCCAGATCACAGCCCAGACTGGCTGATGGTTTGATTTAGGCTGTGTGTGACCAGAAGTGGAGAACCCAGTTAAACTCTCTCAGACTTCTGACTTACAGAACTGTAAGCCAATAAACGGAAATTGTTTTAAGGTGCAAAGTCTGTCGTAAATTTTATGCTGTGGTAACAAATTAATACATAAATGCATTCAGGACCTATCGAAAGTGGTGGAATTTCCCTCACTGGGCACCTCAGACAATTTCTGTTGTCAAGTAGCCACCAAAAACACCTGTTTTTTCCTTGGTCTTTGCATTCAATGGCTATGTTAGAATGCCATCAGGATCTGCGCTGACATCTGAGTGTTGGAACTTGGAAAATTAATACCAAACAAGTACAAATGTCCAGGATTTGAGGGCTGTGCATTTAAAGCAGCAGAACATCTTCTTTGTTAAGCTCATCTGATAGTGCCAGCAGCAGCTGAACTAAAGTGGCTACCAACACCACCTTCAGCAGACCTGCCTCCTGGCTCCCAGTTCCACTCAATTCAGAAAAGAGGACGGGATATTCTGGGGTGGAAAAAGAGAAAGATCTGAAGAGTACTTACTACAGGAGCAAAATGACTCCAAATCCAACCACTCACATAAGGAATCCTACCTATAAATATGAATAAATGTCTCATTTTTTTCCCTTTGACTATAACATAATCCAAATGAAAAGACTGGCAAGCTATCTCTCCCCTCCCCCCAAAACTGAGGACTAAGGAAGCGTGTAAATGTTTTATAATTCTATTCGTATGTAATACATCAAATGAATGTCTACTATGTGATAAAGTTTAATCATGTTTATTCTGACTTTCATTTAATTCATGGGACCTATGTGAACCAAGTGGACATAGCTGCTTCCCTGTCAATACACAATGTAGAATGATAAATCGTAAATGGTTAAAAGGAACAATAAAAACAACTAGCTTGACTTCCTCTATTAGTCAGACAACAGCAGCTAAGGTAAAAAGATGTGTCCTTTCCAATTTAGGTATAATGTTCTCTAGACAGTGAGAGTGACTTTGAAGCATAAAAAGTAGTTAACCTTTCTGGCATGATGCTGTAAAAGGTGTCTTCTTATATCTATCTGCTTCCAGAATCATTTGGATCAAAGAAAGGTGCCACTAGTCTGGTTTTCTCTTGTGACTCAGACTTCCATTTCAGGGGAAGTAGCAATGCGTTGCTTGTTTTGAATCAATTAATCGTTTTGCCTGTTGCCATAGAGTTGTGTGCTTGTCATACTCTGAGAAATAAACTTGGACAAGTAGTTTCAGAGCAGTGTATGTTTTTAGCTTAAAGCAGTTATGGTCACATCCTTAAACTTAGTAACACTTCCAGATTTTTGTCAGCTTCTTTCCTCATTAAAATGACACCATCTAGAAAACAGATGTTATAGAAATGATATTAAATGTGAAACTAAGGAGGCGGAGAAAGTGACATTGGTTGATTATCTGACCAAGGGCAAAATTAAAATTTAAGCAAGCACACAAAGATAAACAGATAAAACACAAAAATTCACTTTTATGGATACTTCGGTATGATTATTGGGCTGAATGATGGAGTTCTGGCACCACACTGTCAGGAAAACAGATACTTAAAAATCGACATGCCTGAGAGAAAGGAAAAATCAGTTGCCAAAATTCTAAAAAACGGCTCAAAAATGGACTCAAATTGCCCTCTTGCTGAATGTTAATGGAGGTCCCTTCACCACGTCTGTCTCAGCTTGGATGAATTTGTTATATTCTTGTCAATGAGTATATTTTCAAAAAGTTGCGTAAGGAGAAAGGGCCCTTGACAATGAACATGACAGAGCAGAATAAAGAGCACAGCACCATATGCACTTGCAGCTGGACTTGATAAGATTATTTTGTTTCATTTGACATTTTATTTAAATCCAGCCTGCAGTTTTAAGAGATTTTATAATTGCTGAGTGATATACTGAGTGTTAAGAACTGGAAAAAAAAAAAAGCTGTCAATGAACAAAATAAGAGGCAGTGCTGACATAATTTTCTCACTGCCAAAGTTAGCAGCGACCACTGTAAAGATTCAGACTGACGCACAGCAGTGAGATGAGTCGTCAAGGCTAACCCAGGCACTAGGCTGTGGAGGTTGAACATCTGGCAGCAGAATAGACACTGAGACAAACCTGTGATTAAGGAGAAGCTTAGATAGTTAAAGAGAAATCATAAAGAACTCTAGATCTAGGTACTCAGGACTTGTTCAGGAAAAGACAGGAATCTATTTCTGGGATGAATAACAACACCGTACACAGGACCCTGTTTGTCATTCGTCAGACTGGTAAAAATGGAAAAGTGTTGTGAATAGCATCTATTAGTGCTGGTAAAATGACACTTTAATATACCACTGGTGGAACTGTCAACTTTTAAATGCCATGAGTGACAATTTAAATATTTATCAATGATTTAAAATGTACCCACTGTTATTCAAAACATTACAGATGCTAGGAAATTTTTCACAGATATATTTATATATACGCAGAAAAACAAAAGCGCAAGTGTAGTCATTAAAGAATTATTTATATTAGCTAAAATTAGAAACAGTATGAATGTCGAACAATATAAAACATGTTAAATAATGCACTGTCACATCATAATATGCTTTGGTATTATGCTCAGCCATTGAAAGACTGAGACAGGTCTATGAGTACTTACTGAACTCATACAGGATATACAATTAAATAAAAAAAGTTGAGCTGCAAATGAAGATGTACACTTGCTACAGGTTGCAGGGTCTGGGTCCTTCCAGATTCTTGCATGTGAGCAGAACAGTGAGGGCGACAGGCATATTCCAAAGAAAGCAAAGCAGACAGATAAAAAGTGCCTGGCTCCCTCGTGACATCATTAAACTTCTGTACTTACTTCAAAGTTCTCATGGGGTGGGAGATATAATTCCACTTGTATTTACACTTCTATCAACCAGGATATTTTTTTAAACTCCAGATGATGCATGTATATATATGCATGTGTTTATCATATTTTTACTATTAGAGAGTTGTTGCATGTTAATCTCTTTGGAAGGTATAAAATAACATAGAAAGTATTTTATTATGCTTTCTTTAAGGAATATAATAGGAATAATAATAAATATACATACATACTTCTTTAAGGAATATAACAGTATAAATATACTTATTAGATATTTGCTACATATAATATAAATAAATGATACATACATATGTTCCATTATGTTCCTTAATGAAATATATATATTCCTTAAAAGTAATGGAAAAAATTATTAGAGAAAATAAAGGAAATACTATTTCTATGAATTGCCTTAAAGTATTTTACATTCTATAAAGTTTTATCTAAACCTTACAGTTATAAATTATAGAGTATGAAATTCTGTTAGTGGTTTCAAAAATTTTATTAGTGTTTTTATGTTGCTGTGTAGAAAAAAATTCTCTACTGAAACTTTTCTTCTTGATCAAAAATAATATATTTCTTAAATTTTCTGAAAGAAAATAACTATTATGTGTTTGAGATGGTGTGTTGGCTAGAATATTGTTAAAATCCCCCATTTTATTAAGGATTTGAACTATACTATTTCTGTTTAAACACTTAAGATATGCATAGATTCAGGTTCTGGTAGAAATGTATGCCTATATTGAATATCTGCTTATAGGATTTAATATATAGTTGACATAAAGATGTGTTATAAGGATTAAGCCATTATGTAAATGTATATTTCCAACCTTTCCACATATATTTTACTAATACAATGGTTGAGATTATAAAGGACACATTTTTCCATAGTAAGGCTCTAGGAAAATAAATCTTGACAATTGGTGCAGCTGCAGCATAATTTCCTTCCAGGCAGGTGGTTTGGTTGTCAGACAAATAATCCCCTGGGTAATCAGAATTGCAAAAGGCACTGATGATCATTTAGATAAAACAGTATAATACCAGAAATAAATCTGGGTAAGAAGTCCAGCTATGTAATACAAACAGCACAGACGTGAATTAAAAACAGACTTTAAAAAAATCCTCCAGGAAAGAAGAACTATCCCATCAGTAGCATGAGTGCAGAAAATACGTCATCTGCCCTTTGATGTAATTCTGGTCTTTAAATGGAAAAATGCTTCAAAACTAAAATTAGTAATACGAAATGTTGTGTCAAATGGTACAAAATAAGACCTGAGGCTCTTGCAAGAAAATTATCAATAATGCTGCTTTACATCAATTGTTCAAAAAAAAAAAGGCTTGCAAATTTTTATCATGAATTTGACGGAATCAGAACTTTTGAGGATTATGCTTTGAAGACACCACCTAAGCAGCTCTCAGCCACAGAAAGAAATATAAAACTGGGGTGAATGTTGCACTGATTGTGCAGGACTAGAAAATACTTTCCATTGCTGTCATAAACTCAGATACAGGGCAGGGATAACAGATACATGATAAGATAATGACTCAGAAACGACTTCTTGATAAACTGGTTTGGGGAAATAAGAAGACCTGTACCTACATTCTCTATTTTGGGAGGGTGTGGAGAAGAGTTAAGAGTGGATGCAGAAAACCCTTCAGACCACGTTCCACAGGACACTTGTAGTAGAGGAGGGCTGAGCAGTAACAGAAATCTGAAAGGTGGCCCCAAGTATGGTGGCTTTAACAATCAAACAAAAGATGAAAACAAAATAAATGTAATTGCTAGAAACAAATGTCTCTTTTTGGAATTACTGACTGGAGGTCCCAGATGTCTCCCAAATTCTTCAGGATGCTGGATGAATCAGATTAAAAAACCTTATGTAAATAATTATTCAGCTATACAGCTATAAGGAATATGTGAAAAATATTCCAAAGACCAGTGAAGAGATAAATGGCTGATATTTCACAGTGTTGGAATGATAAACAAAGAAGGAGGCACTTGTTTGTCAAGCATTAATAAATAGTATAAAAACAATACCAGGAATAACAACAACAAAAAATGAGACCTTTGGGAAAATCATGTAAGTCAACTAAGGAGAAAAACACAGCTTTTATTAACTCAAGAGCATAATCTAAAATAGATATTAGATTTATAAACTTTGTACAGTATTACTGTTAGTATAATGGTTTTAAATTACAGAAAGCAAAGGGTTTATAAAATTGGAGGTGAAAGCTGAGATAAGAAGTTGACTAGAAAGTAATTTTTATGTACAGAATTGATATAGATTAAATCAATAATATCAATTATATTATCCACCTCTATTATTTTAATAATGTTTTTCTGGAATTGATCTGTTAGAGAAAGAGAGAAATGGATTAAACATCTCAAGGCTAATGTGCACTGTCAAGTTTTCTTTTTATGTATAACTTGGTGTTAAATTACCGGATTTATAAGTGTTGGTGATTACCTCTTTTGAAGCATATCTTTCACTGACACAGAGAATATAATCCTTTAGTTTTTCAACTGCACAAGATCCTATAATGTGTGGTCACATTATATTTCTAAAAGAAAAACTGAACAAATTTCAAAAATGTTAAAGAGAGTGTAGGTAATATCCCTGGGTGGCAGTCAAATAAAGCTGTGTACTAACATTTTTAAAACAGAAATAGAATGAAACTGCTTAGAACTAAAGAAAATGTACTATAATTAATATAGTTTGAGTTACATAAAATATTAAAATTCCAGTTGCAAGTTATTTTCAAATTAAGTATTATGAACATAAATGTTAATAAAATAGTATTTGCTTTAAACATATGGGGTGCAGCCAAAACTGTATTCATAGAATAATTAGATGGTTTACTTTTTAACAGGAAATATAAAGAATATAAAACACAATGCTAGTTCTACTTTATAAAAGAGGAAGAATCTGCAATCCAAGTGTTAGAAGAACATCAAAGGAAACTAAGAAACAAAAGAAGTACTACTAAAATTAAAACAATTTAGTTTCTTAATATTTTCCAGAATGTCCTTTTAAAAAAATCACTGAAATGAATAAAACAATAGCTGACATAGACAAAGGATAAAGTGAAAAAATCTTGATAATGAAAATTAGAATGTATTTCCTGTTTAGTACACTTAATTAACAGTAAGACAGTACTTCTGTACATGACCAAATTTAAAGATGTTATTAAATTATATGTTACATGTTATTAAACATGTAATTTCTAGAAAAGTATAAATGAGCAAGTATGATTCAAAGACATAGAAAATTTACATGACTCTTCATGACTTATATTTTTAGTACTGCCAAAGGTTAAAAAAGAAGGGACCATGAATTTGCAGGCTTCTTTCAGGATTTTAAAAATCTGAGAAGTTAATTAAAATAATTTTCAATCTTATGTTTGGTATTAGATATTGTAATAGGTGTGTGAAAATGTGATGTGACAGATAATGTAAAAATATTAGATATTGTGAAAAGCATCTTAAAATTGAAAGTTATTAGAATATAGTAAAGACTAATGTGTTTTAAATGATTACTACCAAAATCATACAACAATATAACAGTAAAGTATTAGACTATTATATAATAAAATACTAGGTTTTATTTCAGAAATAAAGCATGGTTGAAAATTGAGTAAAAACATTTGTCATGTCATTCATTAAAAGAAAATCCACTAAAAGTCATAAATTTATGAAATTAGAATATGAAGGTATTAACATTAATAATATATCATTACTTTATATCTGTATACTGTATGACTATATATCATTAACTAATGGCATAGAAAATTGTGTAACCTTGATTATACATTAAAAAGTGGTTTTAAAACTATTTATGCAATTTGATACCTTTTTACATACACACTACAAGTAGACATGCTTTACTGTCTGAAGGGAGTAAAAATAATATCGAAGCATACTCAAATAGTAAGGGGCAATACTTTTACATTAATTAAGGCTTCGACTTAGTAAAGTATAAAACTATATGCCAAACAGCCCTGCTTTTTCACATTAACATTATGAAGACAAATTTTGGTCACTATGTGCAAAGAAGGCAATTGAGTTGAGACCACCATACACCTCTTCACATCTTTTAAAATTCCCAGCCTCTCTCCCATGATCACAACATCTATCAGTACCAAGTTCTTTCAGCCATGAAGTGATCAAAGTGAAGAAAGGCAGGTAGAAGTTTTAAGATTTTACCACTATGAATACTCAAGATTAGGGTAATTTGAATATATAAATATATATATACATATATATATATATATATATATATAGAGAGAGAGAGAGAGAGAGAGAGAGAGAGAGAGAGAGAGAGGGAGAATATATATAAAACACACAGAGTAACGACATATATGTTACTCTGTGTTATGTATACATATGTATGTGTGTGTGTATATATAAATATATATATATAAAAAACATTGGTATATAATATATATGTGTGTGAATTTGTTTGTACCAATATTAAAATTATCTTTTGATTAGATGCTGGAAATGTGTTCGCCTCATCTGTTTATGCTTTTTAAAATTTTCCACTTCTTTATGCATTTAGCGATTTTATAATTTAGGAAAGTAACACATTTAAACACACAGAAGTTAAAAAACATGCATAAAATAAATATGGATCATTGAAGAAAAATACACACTACAGGCAAAACACAGTAATTCATAAATACAAAACAGAATGCAATAAGCAATGCAGCTACAAATAAACTTTCTGGGTATGTGAGGCAAGGATAGCATTAGAATAGACTAAGATGGATAAAGATGATTTAATAGGGTGGCTAGCAAATAGAATTTCTACAACCTAGACAGAAATGGAGTCAGAAAAGCTGAAGAAGAAAAGATGACAAAGGAACACATGTGAAGGTGGATCAGGTAAGAAACAATATGGGAGAGTGTGCCTACGCTAGAAATACAGAGGAATAGTGCAGAAAGATTAAAAAATCTGTATGAAGATACTGGTGAGCATTTTCATTTAAATTATTAAGAGGAAAAAAAAACTGTGCAACATTGCAAAAGGCAGAAATAGAATTGTATTTGAGAATAAGTTGAGATCATTATATACTTGGGTTGAATATACAGAACTATGTGTGAAGAGGAATCAAAACATTTAAACTAAATTATGTTTAAGGTCTTCTAAAATTGTTACATTATAACATTTAACGTGTTTATTTGAGATTAATAACAATATTAGTTTTATTTCATTTATTTCACAATATTGATTTGTTCTTGTTTTGTATGCAGATGTTTAAATTTAGTTAATATGCATAATGAGAAAAATCACATTTTACTGTATTCTGCATATGCTGACCATTTTAAAGAAGAAACAATTTTAAGGTGTCTCATAGAAACTAGGTAAGTGTTGTTTATTTTCTCCTAGAAAAGGAGAGCTATCATGTAGTGATTTTCTTCTATTTCTAGCTGTTTTCGTTGACATGTACCTATCTTATTATGAATCAACAGTTTGATGTAAATGCACATGACTCATTTTCTATCTGCATATATGCAATTAATAAATAGAATGGCATAAATAGGATAATATAATGAAAATAATAAAATCATTAATAATTACTATGTGCCAGGCACTGCTTTTTCTGTTTTATGTGTATTAATTCATTTAATCCTTCACAACAACTTTATTAGCTAGGCATTATCATTATCCACATTTGCAGAAACTTTGTTTTGTGTAGATAACGTACATTTCCAACCATCACCCAGAGAGTATATGACTGAGCTGAAATTCGAATCTAGGAGGTGTTGTGTGGTCAGAGAGTTGGTGCTCTTAGCTATCAAGTTATATTACTTGTCATGGGTAAAATGTATTCCATTAATATTAATGTATGAATTCCATATTATATTCCCAAACAACTTCTATTGTTTTCAACAGCTTTAATACAAATGTGGATTATATATGTTTAGTAGACTTCAGCCAAAAATATTCTCTTCCTGCTTTATCTTTTTCCAACAAAGAACATTTTTATATTTAAAAAAAATCAAAATCTCTTCCTCCACTTACATTATTACAAAGTTCACTGGATCATGACTTTGTGTAACCATGAACAAAATCATCTCATCTCCATTTTCTGAGCTACTAATTACATGCGGCACATTAAATCAAGTCCACTTGGGGAAAGACCACTTAATTAATTAATTTAATTAACAATAAGACAGAAGAGGGGATACAGTTATCACATGATAATCACTCCCTTGGGATAGTTTTCTGGCACAACATGTTCCATATTTGAATGGTAAAAGAATAGCCCTTCTTTATTAGCTTTATTAAGTTGCACCTAAGCAAACTCCTGAACACAAAGCATAGGATAATGTATTTCCACGTAGAATTCAGACAAGAATTTTTATATAATCTCAAAATATTTAGGCACTTTAACGTTTTCACAACATAATATTTTTGTAATGGGAAAGAGGGATTAATGATAAATACAGTCCCTTTTCTGTCCTGTGTGATTTGCTTCCAGGAAATACTTGCATAA
This sequence comes from Camelus bactrianus, assembly GCF_048773025.1. NCBI lineage: Eukaryota > Metazoa > Chordata > Mammalia > Artiodactyla > Camelidae > Camelus > Camelus bactrianus. Next base: position 42,516,719 of record NC_133540.1, read on the forward strand.
AGATGAATACTTATTTTCTAACCAGTCAAGTTTCAACTTAGAGGTAACACTACCTGGAACAGATGTCAGAATCTTGAACAAAATACTGAGGTTTTATTTTCGTCAGCTTGCTACAAATTCAATTAAACAAGAGCTCCTTATTACTTAAGAAGTGGGTACTATAAAATGTGACCTTTTAAAATTGAATGTAGTCATGAAGTTTGACTGGTAAACTAGAAGGATTTATCTGTTGGAACACAAAGAGTAGTACATAGAGTAATGGTTACTGTTTTATATTGTGGTAATAATATAAATAAAATATAACATAAAAGTTGCTGGATTAAACACTTTCTAATTGCACAGAACTGTGTAATTAAGTATATTCACATTATCCGGCAAACATTACCATCGTTCACCTCCAGAACTTTTTCTTCTCCCCAGCTGAAATTCTGTATGCGTTAAACACGAATTCCCCACATCTTCCTCCCCACAGTCTCTGACAACCACCATTCTAGTTTTTTACTCTATGAATTTGACTATTCTAGGTACCTCACATAAGTCGAATCATACAGTATTTGTCCTTTTGTGTCTGGCTTATCTCACTGAGCATAATGTCTTCAAGGTTCATCCATGTTGTAGCAAGCGTCAGAATTTCCATATTTTTTAAGGCTAAAAAATATTGCATTGTGTGTATGCATCATATTTTGCTTATCTGTCCATGGACATTTGGATTGTTCTCCCCTTTTTAGTTATTGAGAAAAATGCTGCTATAAATATGGGTGTGCAAACATCTGTTTGAGTCTCTGCTTTCAATACTTTTGGGTATATTCCCAGAAGTGGAATTGCTGGGTCATATGGCAATTCTATATTTAATTTTTGAGGAAATATCATTATGTTTTCCATAGCAGCTGCATCATTTTACATTCTCACCAGCAATGCACAAGAGTTCCAATTTCTCTACATTCCAACCAACAATTATTTTTTGTTTATTTTGTTTTGCCTATTGTATCTTATAACAGTAAAGCTAATGGGTGTGAAATGATTTGTCATTGTGCTTTACATTTGCATCCCTAGTGATTAGTAATGTTAAATATCTTTCATGTGCTTATTGTCCATTCGTATGTCTCTTGAAAAATGCTTATTCAAGTTCTTTGCCCATTTTTAAATCAGGTTATTTGTTGCGTTGTTATTGTTGTTGTTGAGATGTACAGGTTCTTTATATATTCTTTATATATTCCGGATATTAGCCTCTTTTCAGTTATATGATTTCCAAGTATTTTTCTCAAATTCCATGGGTTGTCTTTTAATTCTATTCATAGTGTCCATAAAAGTTTTTAATTTTTACATGTCTAACTTACCTATTTTTCTTCTGTTGCCTGTGCTTTGGTATCATAGCCAAGAAACCACTGCCAAACATAGTGTTATAAAGCTCTTCCCCTAAGTTTTTCCTAAGAGTTTTATAGTTTTAGTTCTTATGCTTTGGTCTTTGAGCTATCTTGAGTTATTTTTGTATATGGTATATTGTAAAGATCCTACTTCATTCCTTTGCATCTGGATATCCAGTCTTCACAACATCATTTGTTGAAAAGATTATATTCTTTTTCTATTGGTACCCTTGTCAAAAATCATTTGACTATATATGGATGGGAAAGCTTATTTTCAAATTCTGTCTTTCTGTTCTATTCCATTGCTACACACACACACACACACACATATTTAAGTATTTTATCTTATATTTGATGCTATTATAAATGGAATTGTTTAATTTTATTTTTGGATTGTTCATTGTTAATGTACCGAAACAGAAATGTTTTTAGAGTGTTGATTTTGTGTCTTGCAACTTTGTTGAATATTTTTATTAGTTCTAACAAGTGTGTATGTGTGTGTGCACGCTTGTGTGCATGCACGCATGCACTTGTGTGGACTCTTAAATTTTCTACATATACGACCATGACGTCTGTGAACAGAGATGGCTTCCTTTCCAATTTTGATGACTTTTATTTCTTTTTCTTACCTAATTGCTCTGGCTAGGCCTTCCAGTACTATTTTAAATAGAAGTGGTGAGAGTGAGGATACTTATCTTGCTCCTGATCTTAGAGAAAAAATTTTAGTCTTTCACCACTGAGTATGTGTGGTTTTTCATAAATGGCCTTCATTGTGTTGAAATTATTTCCTTTTATTCCTAGTTTATTGAGTGTTTTTATCAAGAAAGGGGTTGAATTTTGTCAAACACTTTTTCTACATTAACTGAGATTATAACGTGTTTTTTCTTTATTCTGTTAATAAGTGGATGATAAAACAGAACATTTTATTATTCTAAAGATCTACTGATGTGACATTTCATGCTAATTTTGCCAAGTAAAGCAAAGCAAATTGCATACAACAGACTGCTATGTCAATGACTAAGATAAATTTAAAATCCTTTTTTGCTTCCTATTAAAAAAAAGAAAAAAAAACTTGGTCTGAGCATTTTATTATCCAATTTAAATGATTTGTCTGATAATTACTGACAATGATACATAATTTTCTACAGAATAAAGCCAAATTTTCTTTTAATAGCATCCAAATCGCTTATGCAATCCTCTGCCAATACTAACACTGTTCCTTCTGCTTTGAATTATGCATTTCGATTTGCCTACTGTTGATGAATCTTCCAATTCATACTTCAAAATAGAGTTCAAATGTAACGTTTTCTAAATTGCATGAGCACATTTTATATCACTGTGTCATCAAACATTACTCTTTAATACGGTTTATAATTTTTTTTCTGTTTCTACACAAATCGGCAATTTTAAGGGCATCTCCTGCTCCTGGGTGAAGTGTCTGGCATGAAACGGGCTCTTAATATCTATTCAATTAAATGAATCAATAACTAACGACTAGCAAGAATTTTTTTCAAATCTTAATGTTCCATTTTTTTCTATTTAAATTTCAAATTGGGAACGTCATATATATTTATGTTCATATTACTGTCTTCTATATTGAAAGTACCTTGTGAAAGTGGACAGTATCTTAATTTAAGGTCTATAGTATGTAGCATACTTATTAGTTAAATCTATTGTGTAAGTTTATAATTTTTCAGTTTATTTATTCCTTACTCATGAACCTTTTACTCTTCTGAACATAGACAAATAAAATATTTAAAGTATGAAATGATTTTCTAAAATAAAATGCAAAATATGAATTAATCTTAAAAAAGTATTCCTCTGAACCTTTCCAAACAATAGCAGGTATGTACAATCTGCCCTTTTAGTTAAAAGTGGCTTTGGTATTCAGCAACAAAATACAACGGGATGCTAGAACGAACATATGATGTGTTTGATGCTGTATATTCAAACTCAGATAGCAACAAACTACTGAGTTTTATATGAGGATTCAATTTGCAAAATATCATTAAAACACTTTGAATTGAGGGTCAAAGAGCTTCAGTGTAATTGAAATCTTCACAATATGCATTTATGCATAATGATCGATTTTTTACTCCCCAAGTACTCCTTACTGTGAAAAGATTTTAAATATGTAAATTATAGTATAACATAATTTAGCAGGTCAATCAAATGAATAAGTAATTGATAAATTAACGTGTTCAGTTTTCAGGGTTAGAGTGAAACGTCTATAACTCTTAGTATTCAAATTGCCTGATTCTTTTCCCCCTGAATTCCAAATTATTCTGTTGGTGTTCTTTATTTTGGAGATCTGTTTGATCAATCTTAATAGTATAATTTCAGTTTAAATGTATACATCTAAAATTATAATCCAGAAATCAAAGGTAATTTCCTATAATGGTTGCTGAAATGTGTTTGTAGCCTATGCTATGACCAGCAGAAAGTCAAATATAAACAAATGAATAAACCTGAAATAGAACATCAGGGCTATTTATGAATTGTATTTAATTGGTAACTGAAAATATAGAACTTGTAGTTATATCTATGACATTAGAAATTAGTCATATCTAATTTTCTCTTTTCTAAATCAAAAATTGAAGCCTGGAGAGATTAAATGGTTTGTCCTGATCATACTGAGACCAGGGATTTAGCTCACTAAAATTTAAATCTAGTGTTTCTCAATCTAGTTTAAGTGTGAAACTGAAGATTAAACTTTCTCTTCCCGCACATATCCAGTGTCATGTTTTGAAGACTACTCCTGTGTTCCATTCTAGGTGAGTGTGATCAAGAAGACTAGGGTTTTCTCTGTCTCCTCCACAAACCCCAGTCTAACACTACAGTTTCACTTCATAAGAGCAGATGAAAGGTTTCTCATCCCAAACAAGGCCCATGTTGGAACAGCTTTATTCCATGCAGATATGGCCAAAAAGACCCAGGCTCCCTTTACCAGCCCAAACCTGTACACTTAGAGAAGAGGCTCTGCCTCAGGAGCCATAGGCTGAAATACTGAGCAGTGATTGCCCCCAACCCTGTCACAGCCTCAGTCCATTCGTAGAGCAGAGGTCCCACCCAAAGAGGGGTGGTGGACTACACCCCACAAGCCTACAAGGCCCCTAGTGGCCCAGCTTCAACAAGGAAGAAAGAGCCTGGAGTCAGTGACAGAGGCATCAGTGGTTTAGCGGATAGGAGGATCTTAATGTGCCTGAAGCAAGGTCTTGGCATGACTCACCACCGTGTGTGCTGGACGGGTGGCCAGGACATGGTGGCAAGGGGCGGCAAGGTTAACAGTTACAGGGGAATTGACGTTAGGTTGGCTCATTGGTTACCACGGAAACCATCAGAGGCACACGCCCTTCACCTCCCCTTTGATAAGAAAAATCACCAGCTGGGCTTGGGGCAAGTAGGTAGGAAGGTCAGTCCTGCGAGTAGGGTGTAGGTGAAGTAGGCACTGGTCGAGCAGGGGGTGTACAGAGAGCGAGAGAACAGCCATCTTGAGTGGCCTGACCATACAAGGAGGCAAGCTAAGAAGACCAGGAGCTACCACACAGCCCAGAGCTTGCTCGTAGACCATGGATGGGTGTCACTCTGGGAGAAGCCAGCTGCTGTCCCTAGCACAGAGTTTCCTCCTAATGGGGGGACAGGCCATAAAGACAAGGAGCTCCACTGTCTTGCTTGAGGATATTGACTTTATATGGAGCACAGCTGGAAGAATGTCATGCCTAAGACCACTGCTGAAGAGAATGGAGACATTGGTGGAGAGCAGTTCAGAGGGTATGAGTGGCTCCATGAAACTGAGAGCAACAAGCAGGACAGCAGAACACCCAGAAGTTTAACAGGAACAAGCAGGGGAGAACCCACGGAGAATACAGCCATGGAGAACCCTCCTGGGATTACAGACAACCTTGAGTTGGGGAATTCTATGCATGTACCAGACTGAACAGAAGGACAGGGGCAGACTGAAAGCTTTTGCCAAGCTGCAAACCGATCATCAAATAGTAGAAACCTCACTGGCACAACATCTTAAGCAAAACTTCTGGCCAACACAAGCTGAACAATAAGCCACACTGATCCAGAGACAACTTCTAAGACAGCAGATTATAAAATAAAATCCCATGCTTCCCTGGCTGTCTGAAGACTGTATGGGTGGCTATGGGTATATCCTCTCAGAAGCACTTAGAGAAGGAAATTCCAAGCTACAAGGCCTGCTTGAATGTGGGCAAAAACATACACATTCTGAATTATGATAACAATCTACCAGTCACACACAAACCTCCAAACAAACAAGGGATACAATGGATGCTATAGAAACAATGATCCTGCCTTAGATCCTTTGGCTCATAAGCCATTGACTTACATTCTCCCTTTCAGATAAACAATTTAATATACCTATATCTATATGAAGCTCACTTATATGGCCCCTGACATGTGAAAATCTACAGTCCCATCGAGGCAGTACTATAAGCAGCTCCAGGTGTAATACCTCTGGGTAACATGCGAGTCTCTTTATCAAGTCTTAATGTTCTTCAAAATAAGAGATTCTTCATACAGTTTGGGATCACAATGTGTATGCCTTGTTCTAAAAAGCCAAATTAAAAAAAATACAAATAATAAAGAGAAATTTCAAAGTCACATAAAAATAAATTACTTACTGTTAATTATCAAACTTTGAAATTTATTCCTAATAAGGTCTTTAATTTTTTAAAATGTATTCCTAATTAATTTAATAGTAAATATATGGCTTCACATTATCTATCTATATGCTATTAAATTATCATATCTTCTTTCAAGTAAGTGAATTACCACATGATTTAATACTCAGTGATGGGAGAAATTTTCACATGTTGAGGTATGGGGAAGTCATTCTGGCTTATACATGACTTGGATTGAACTTTAAGTTAACTAGAACTGCCTGTCTAAATCTGCCAAACATGCATTGCACAACTGTTTTTACCATTAAAGAAAAAATACATTTAAAATTCAAAACAGAGTTAACTATGGTTCAGGTCTCCAAAATGGAGCTGGGTGGCCAGTGTGGATGTGGTTTCAGATACATTCCTACATCACTGAGAACTCTAATTTTCTGAACTGTATCAAACTCAGGGACACCACCAGCTTTTCTCAAAACAGTATCTGCTATCAGCTGTCAACTGCAACCTTATGGTCTCAATGTTTCTCCTTGTAACCATGCAATCATTTTGGACCCCAGCCAATCCTTACTTAACAAGTACCCTTAACTTCTTGCCAGTTCAACTCTAATTCTGGATAAACAACTCCTCTAGCTAACTGTAACTTTGCATTTTTTGACTATATGAGCCTCCCCCATTTCGTAGTTGGACAGAACAAAATTCAAATGCTTCCTGAAACCGCCTCCCCAGCTACAGTTCTCAGTTTGGCTCAAACAAGACTTTTTTCTATTCCTATTACGGATTGTTTGCTGATTATTTCTGTTGACAGCAGTATAGTTTAGTAGTTAAAACAAAGTGCACTGTAATCCTATTTGGTTCAAACCTTAGTTCTCTCAGCTACTAGAAACGTAAGCATGGGCACCTTAACGGTAACTCTCTGTCACAGTCTCTTCACCAGTATACCTGAGAAACTATTCTATCTTATTTGGTTTTTGTATTAAATGACATGATATATGAAAAACACTTAAAAGACTTCTTGGCATATACTAAAAACTCAGTATTTGTTTGCTTTTACTAAAAGTAAAAATTTACTGATACTTTACTAAGTTGAGTGAAGACAATGAAATAAAAATTATATTAAATTCTAACCCTGCCACCTAAATCTTGGCCCAGAAATATGAATAGAAGGCTGACATATCTACAAGAGTTACTGAATTCAAGATCTAAATATAAGATATTAATTTATTATAATGTTGAAAGTTAAATAGCTTAAAGTTTGAATGGTGCTTACTGAAATAAAAGAAACTGAAGGTTTAATATATGGGTTCATATTCCATGGCTCATACTCAAAAACATATACCTATTTTTACCAACTGCTCGTCAAGTTGTAATTGATTATTTTTGCTTTTGAATATTTGAGCTTCTAAACAAATGCAAGAATCTATAAAAGAATCAAACATTATACAGACCAATAACTCAGGCTGTCTAGTGTTATTTCAGGCGTTCATTTCAGCTGCCTTGATTTCACTTTCTTAACAAGTATATCTATTTAAATATGAATACATTTTATAAAATTAACAACATTAAGAGTCTACATCAATCATATTGAAAAGTTAGGGAAAACAAAATATAACACTCATTTCACTTCAGTTCATAAAGTACGGTAATCTCTTACAACCATAAACCTTTGGATTTATATAAATAAACTCTGAATCCAGTTAGTCCATTGTCACAACCCTGTACGCAGTGGCAATTTCTAACATCAGGGTTTCTTTCACATGTCAAGGACGAGTTTCTAAAGTGAGATATTCTGAAGTAAGATAAAGAAACATAATACTTTCAACCATTTTATGCCACTACTTCTCACTGCTTTTTTTTTTTTTTTTTTTTGTACACACCAGAGTGCACGGGTGTGCTGGCAAATGTTAACTGGTTCTCTGGGAAAAACAGCGCTGGTTTGCAGGATTTGCCATTTTCATGATGCACTTTCTTCCGTGGAGACTGATTTCCTTCTACCGATGTGATGCCACTCAACAGAGGGCTGAGGGAAAAAAAATGTATGTAGTGCCTCTTGTGAGCAGTGGACAGGAGCCAGCTCAAGTCACATTCATTACAGTGGTTTTCAGAGAATGTCTTGCCAGAAGGTATCAGAATTCAGGGCTGGGGGTAGTAAAGCAATTGTTTAGCTGATTCTGTCTGTGCTATACAGATTATATATTTAGCTTATTGAATAGCAATTCTTTGTTTAATTAATATCAGATGTGCTTTTATTCTAAAGTAATGATAGCATTTTTATTTATATTCACATAACGTTTTTAAGTTTCTAAGAGGGTGTTCTGAATCTTTTAGGAATATGAGCTTTCATAAAAAAGGAAGCATAGCTAACAGAGTTGTTATTAAGCTAGTCTTCATGGAACAGAGGGGTTCTATTGCGGTGCTCAAAAGGAGCAAATGAGCTTTTATCTCTTTTACTTGCTTGTTTCCTTTCAGGATTTTTAATTAATTAATTTAATATTAATTAATTAATATGTTGCTTAAATATTGAAAAAAAACAATCCTAGTTAATACAGCACAGAATTTGAAGTCACATGGGTAAGATTTCAAATCCCAGCTGATAAAATTGTATGACCTCAGTAAGTAAACGTGGCATCTCTGGGCAGCGGCTGTGAAGACAACAGAAATGGTTAGCAAAATACCCACCACTTTTGCAACAGATTTTAGTTACATGCTGTTACCACTCATGATGACTTCCAAATGATTGCTGAATTCTCAGGAGTTTCACTGTTGCCATAATGTATAACGATTGTTAAACTGCTCAAAATTGATTTACTTAACACCAGAGCAATAATTTAAGACTTTCTATATGTGTATTTCATTGTCTGGAACCATTGTAACTGTCCTAAGCTTCTCTTAGTTCTCCATGAGGAAACTGCTTTTTCCTTAGCCAACTCTGTATCCCCATACAAACTAAAACAAACATCTTATCCTATCATCCTATTTTTTTTCTTTAGGTTAGAAATAAGGTTTCCTTACATAAACCGTGAATTTCAAAGCCTTTCTTGTTTTCTGGTCTACTCTGTTCCTCTCTTCCAGTTTCAAATTTTTCACTGCCTCTTGTCAAATCATTTTGTTCTCAACCTATTTCATAAATTGAAAAATTTATCAGACTCCATGTCAAACTTTCTTTCCTTTTATTAATTCAGCAATAAACCCATGGGGTTTTATGAGTGTTAAATGAAGTCATATATGTGAAACAGAACAGTGCCTGACCTACAGAAAAGGCTTAATAAATGTTAGCTATTACTAATACATATGTATTGATTTTCTACCGTGTTTTGTGCTCTGTGAAAGGTGCTAGTCATAAAGCAACTAACAACTGATGCCGACTGCTCCTAACAAGTACTGATATTCTGAAGCAAGATAAGGAGAAGTAAACAGAAAACTGCTTAGAGGATACATAGCATTATCATAGAAAACAAACATCTGAAAATTAAAGGAGAGTTCTTGGAAGAAGAGAAATCTAAGCTAATATTAGTGAATACTAAGATTTTCAGCCGTATCACTCATAAAATATGCCCTATAAAGGAATGTACCAGATTTTAAAAACACAATATTGTTTTGCGCTATTTAAGATGGATGTAAACTGAAAGAACATCTAGTTCTATCTTTTATTGAATCAGTAAGAAGAATCAGACTCAGAGGGGCTAAAGGATAGATCTGTGGTTTCAGATAACATTTAAAGCAGTTTATTGTTGAAATACAAGTGCAGTTCAACCACTGAAAATCAAAAGAACTCAATAAATTATTTTTTTGGTCCAAAAGAACTTGTTAGTAATCTTGTATTCCTGTTTCCTTGTGAGGGAGAACTGTTAACAAATGGAATGGAAATCTCAGTTTATCTATTAAAAAAATTTTTTTTTGAGTGTAAACAATGTGTCATAGTTCAAGTAGTGAAAATAAATAAACCTACAATCTACTTTCTTCCGCTGCTTACCTTCACATAGAAGGCAATCAACATATAACACTAAGAATAAACAGTAAGCCAGATGGTCATGAGGGCTCTGGAGGAAAATAACGTAGATAGGGAAGAAAGAGAGTATTTCATTTTTTTTTAAATAATATCATCACAGAGGGTCTTTACTTTTAAAAGTGACATGTGATCACAGATCAGAAGGAGGTGGGTGTTCAAACCAGGAAACAGGTTTCCAGGAAGAAGGAAGATCAAGGGCAAGGACATTCTTTGTAAAAGTCTTTGGCTTATCTGGGTAACAGCGATGAGATCATTATTGCTGCAGAGAAGTGAAGGAAGGGAGGAGAGAGGATCAGGACTATAGGTAAAAAGTCTGATAGGGCTCTAGGTCAAAGTGAAGAGTTTGAGGATGTGTGTCAGGAATTGACATACCTGATGGACCCTGGAATATAAACTGGAAAAAAAGAAAAGCGAGGAAATGATAAATTTTGAAATAGACTATGTATCAGAATATGACATTTCAATATGAAGTACAATGATGTGTAGACATGTATATAATTCTCAATCCATGAAATGACTATGTTGTACTAAGAAGAGATTCCAGAAGGAAAGTATCAAAAAATATCTTCTACTAGATAAATGAGAACCTCATAAGATATATGATAATTACTGAACCATGATTTTTTTAATAGTTTTGAAAGGTTACTTTCCTTTTACAGTTATTACAAATATTGGCTATATTTCCTGTGTTGTCAATACATCCTTGAGCTTATCTTATAACCAATAGTTTGTACCACCCAATGCCCTACCCCTACATTGTGTCCCTCCCCTCCATTGGTAATCACTAGTTTGTTCTCTACATCTGTGAGTCTGTTTCTTTTTTGTTATATTCAATAGTTTGTTGTATATATTTAGATTCCACATATAACTGACATCATACACTTGTCTTTCTCTGTCTGACTTATTTCACTTAGCATGAAGCCTCCCAAGTCCATCCCCATTGCTGCAAATGGCAAAATCCATTCTTTTTAATGTCTGAGTAGTATTCCATTGTGTGTGTGTGTGTACACATCACATCTTCTTTATCCATTAATCTGTTGATAGATACCTAGGTTATTTCCATATCTTGGCAACTGTAAATAATTCTGCTATGAGCAAACAATGAATGTTTTATACCAGATGTACTCATAACAACTTGGGTTTAAAATGTGACAATAACATCCCACTATATCAGAATTATTTTATCCTAAAGAGAAATAACTGTATAATAAAATATTAGAATGGAACCTATACTTTCAACTATGAAAACCCCTAATTATTGAGATACATTAAAGAAACTCCTGAGTGGTTGAAAGTCAGATTAAAACCTTAAATTGTGATAGAATAAACAGAAAGAGAAAGAAAAACATTACTCAAGGAACAATGCAAATACATAGGAAATTATATTGAGTTAACATATTGCATTAATTGGAACAAAAATATTTTCTATTCTAGAAGACTGATTTTCATGCAAATTCTTAGAATAAATTTAGTACTGGTGTTGAATATTGCTGCTGAATTATTCCAAAGTATTTTGGTTTTAATGTTGAGGAATAACAAGAGGCAACTTTTCAGGAACTTTAAAATGTTTTATATTAATTTGTGTGTATTAGATAGATTTGATATACAAGCATTAGATGATGAGTTTTATGTGACTTGGTGTCTGGAAGTGAGTTAAAACAGACTATTTCTCTTCCCTGGCATATCTGATTTGAAAGTAAATTTTCTCCAATGATTGAATAAATTTGAGTTTTAAAAATTATAAGAGTATTTCATTTTTCCTATATGTGGTATGATTTTGTTTATGCTAATAAAAGAAACTGTCATTAATTAACATTTTAATCACTGTAGGTATTTCTGGTAATTGCATGTTTTCAATGCTGTCATCTTCTCTTCCAAAAAGATTCTAATTCATAAATATTCAATCACTTGGGTTCATTTTCATCATAAAGGCATCAATCCCTATGTTATTTATAGGAAAAGTAATATAATTACAACTACTGCTCTACTGCTTCAAAAAGTAAATGCCTTCAATTGCTATTATTAGTGCATGAAAGTATGACTAGATAGTTAATATGGGGGGGAAAGGATACAAAGAGGACAACAAAGTATTATCAGACTTATAGGAAATTTCTACTTAAGTTCTGTACTTATATGGAAAACTTGAAATAAAAAGATGAATAATCGGTCTACAAATTTAATCAGTACTATCATTCAAACACTATTATTCTTCACAAAAATCTGTATTTCAAGGCCACCTGTGTTATAATAGTAGTTGTGGAATTAATGGAGTATTTCTTTTTAGGTTAGCAATTTGATGGCCCTTGAAAAGTGGTTCTTAACCCAGGTACAAAAAAAATGCCCTGAGCTGTTCTGAATTAGTTGACTGGTGTGGAGTCCAGAAATGCTTCTTTTAAATGACTACACTACTAGGTGACTCAAATTCAGATGTCTATATCTATTCGTTGAGAAACAATGTTCTAGAAGAATAACTAACTTGCCTTTCTTTTCTTTCTTTTTTATTATTATTATTTTTTGTTTGTTTGTTTCAGTGACTTCTTACAAGGTATGTCTTCAAGTTTGGTATAAATTGCTTTGAAAACCTAGATTTCATTTTCAAAACTCATATTTTGCTCCAGTGAAGCAAGTTTCTCTGTCTGGATATATGTTTTAAAATACAACTACAACAGAAAAAAAGACCATATGGTGCTTCTTTGCTTTCTCAACTGTCTATTGCTTTGTGTTATCTATCCAGGTGTAATTAGAGGATTTGCATTATATATATATATATATTTTTTTTTTTTTAGTCACAAACATATCACTTTTCTCTTTGTTGGAAGTATCAAGGGAAAAAATCATATCCAGACAGTAATTAAAGCAGTAAAAATGGGACTATTTATTCAGGACTATTGCTACAGGTGAAAAGAGACATCAGTCTAGAACTGCACCCATTTTCAAATACAGCAAGGCCAAGTGGAGATTTATAACCAAGGAGCACGGTCGGGGTCAGTGGATGAAAAATTAACTAAAAGGAAGCAGCAAGAATAAGGGGGAATTCTGGCTACACTGACTTGACAGGATTTATGCTGAAGGCAGGACAAGGGGAACTGATACCAAGGGTACGGAATGAGAAATCTAATCAGATATGGAGAATGGGGATTCTTGCAAAATTGATTTAGCAGGATTTTTAACATTAAGTGATACAAAGATGAATGTAGGAGTTTGAAGGTAGAGGCCTCGTTGAGAAAGTCACTCACAGGAATATGACTAAAGTTTGCTCAAGGAAGGCATCTTGTCAGCAACATATGGTTTCCAGTCAGAATTTTATTTATTAAGACTTTCAAATTTTATTTAGTATGCAAAAAACCTAATTTCTGCATTTTTTTTTTCTATTTCTCAATTCTTCCAAGTCACTAGTTCCTTTTTATGACTGTGGAGAGGCCTCGTGCATTTTGAATCATTTTAACTTCCTACATGTTCTGAAACAAGACATGAGTTTTTATGACTTACTTCAAATAATTATCATTTGATTTTTGAATACAAACTAATTTAAGTCAATTAGTAAGTACTTATGCCAGTCACTGTGAATAAAGCAAAGACTGTCAAAAAGACATACATTCTGCCTGAGATTTTAAAAGTCATGACTGCATTTCCTAACTCTATCCCCAGTAAAAGCTGTATTTCTCATTTGTAACATAATTCATACAATGATAAATCCAAATGGAATAACACTGGCTTTCCTAGGCAGTATATATTACATTTCCCTTTTTTGTACTGTACCTTTTGCGTTCACAACACACTAAAGAAGTGAGATATTATTGTCTCCTGCATTTAGAGTGGAGTCTGCATAACTTGCAACTCTTCTGTGTAGGGTATTTGTCTCCTCTTCTGTATTTTATTGATTCAATCATTTATTTGTGTCAGCATGTACTACAGGATATTTATTTTATACTTTGGATTGTAATCAAATAGTTATTACTTTCTTGCTTAAATTGTTTCACTTCTGGCCTTTGGAGATGCTTTCATTTGGCTCTTCTGCCACTTCAACATACCGTCATGTAAGTTTGTTCATTGGTCGATTGGTTTTAAGTACTTCATTGCTTTCTGGCACTACAAGATCCTCCAGGCTCATCTTGCATATTTCTTGCTACAGTTCTAGAATCAATCATTTCTCCAAGAGATCCCCGTTCTTTTTATTGAGGAATGATATTAGAAACCAAAATCTGAGCACTAGATATGCCGACCAGACAACAGAAAGAGACCCCAAAGTGATCCGGTTAATGGAGTTTTCAGACATGGACTTTTAAAAAGTGTCTTCAATAGGTTAAGGGAAATATAAACAAAGATTAAGAGAATATGGCCCCAAACTGAAAACCACAGGATATGTATTTAAATTTTTAACACTTGATAATTATAAAAAGTTTACAACTGTAATACTGACAATCAAGTGAAACATGCTGTTACATAAAGTAAATGCTGAATACATTTAAACTTGACATTAGTGAATGCACTGAATATTCCTGTCTCTGACATGATGCTTCTAATACTACAATCAAAGCAAAATTTGTTTTGTATTGTCTGATATCCAATTTGAAATAGTTCATTTATTGAACAAATATATTGGGAACCCACTGTGTTGTTAGAATTTAACCAAGTTCTAAATGAATAGTTCATTTCTATACTTACTAATTTAGGTAGATTACTTTTGAAACTTCACATCATTTTAACATGATGCAGCATTAAAAAGTCAATTTTGTTCTTGACGTAAGTATGGATTTAAAACCCTGAATGGAAGTGGGAGGCTAGACAGGGTAAGAAGTTGGTTCCTTATTAAAATTTTTAATTTCCTGATATCATCAGCAACCTAGCTATTCAGACACCTACTTAATCCCTTAGAACTTTTTCTGATTATCTGGGTGCCCCAAAATTTAGCTTGGAAACTTTAGTTTGAATCATTATGTAAATTGCTTTATGAGAGAATATAACCTTATGTCCTCCTGATGGAAACAGAAATTGAAAGAGGCAATCCTGAATTAATGATTCCATCCCTGAAGAGTGTCTCAAGTGGGAACAGCTCACAAGGGACGGTTATGAATTTTATTCTTTTCACGTTCACTCTTGACTCTCAACCAGTGTCAAATAAGGGTTATATAAGAATAATTTTATTCTCTGTTCCTGACAATTTAAAACCAGAACAATTGTTCTTTTTTATGGAAAGATGCAAAAAAAAGATTAATCTATTAATTAAGAGTTATTAACGACAGGAAGAAAAAACACAGATTTTATAATCTATCCAAAAGTTTTAAGTCAAATTGTGTATTTTTACCACGACACACAAAAGAGAAAATATATTATTTATGATAGGCAAATCTGCAACCCGCAATGCTCAGTTGCATAATAATGAGATATAGTGAGGTATACAAGCCTTTCAGAGAAACTTCATGGAAATTATTGAAGACTATATTTAGAGAATACTAAAAACAATTATTGGATACTAATGGCAAAAGTTCTATCTCTTAGATAAAGATTGTATTTCTTATTAGAGAGAAACCTAGTTCATACTTTTAGGTTTGATAATGTTTTCCCTTTTTCCTATCTTCCTATGTAAGCATTTCTATTAAGTGGCTCTATACAGGTCCTAATCATAAGAATCCCACTGAAAGTTATAAGAAAACCACAGAAAGGGTTAACTAAGCCACCATTCTATTTTCTGCATCTTTTACTTTTCCCCAAATATTTTAATATCTATCTCTGGGATTCAAAGAAAATAGTTTCTTGCCCCAAATGAAAGAAAGAAAGCCACATTGCTTAATTTTCTGGTTTTAACCGTAAGAAGTATATGTGTGTGTATATATACACACACACACACACACACACATACAAATATACACACACACATATATACATGTATATAGGTAGGTGTGTGTGTATATATGTATGTGTTTTATTTTTCTATTCATAGTTAAAAAATAATAGTTGATAACCACATCTACAACTGAATCACTGTCTAAACATCCACATACTTAACTGAAAGAAGATTCTTGCATTGATCAAAGAGGATTCAGTGAAATCTTGCTTTTGTTTTGGCTTTTATTTGCACAGTCTGTGATTCAAAACAGTCCTGGATCCTTTTTGATGCTTTCGGAGGCACTGCAATTCTGGCATGCCCTCAATTGATAATGCGTTTGTCAGCTTCACTGCAAAGTATTGCCATCTCTCAGAACAGATCATGATAAATCAGTTCGTCTCTTCAACGTTCTTAATGGGCTCCACCACCACAGCAACTCTATAAAAACGCTTCTTCTTTTTCCATCCCTCACATATTGAACAAATATTTATTTAGAAACAAGAAGAGTCTCTCTTATTCTAAGCTTTGATTCATTCAATTTGATCCTCAGTACAAAAGAGAAGGCTGCAGAATTTTGAGTAGAATTACATATAAAGTGAGTGAAAGCTCAAGGGAGGTAAAAACCTCCAAATTATCTTCCTTTCACTAATATGAAAAAGTAATTTATGTTATGAGGAGGTATAAAACTAATATATAAAATAGAGCAAAACTGATAGTTTCATGGTTATTGTAATTTGTCCCAACGTAAGGCATTTTCTTATATTAATTCATACATTTTGTCTCATAGCCTGATATATACACATTTAAATATTAGATTGACATACTATGTGATTGGATTAAATATTAGATTAGATTTATTAGACTGATAACACTTGTAATTTTAAAGATGCCATTTATACTTTTTATCATAAAAGTGGAAAAAAAGTAGAAAGCATGTTTTACATTTTTTAAATACTTCATATGTTGAAATTTTACTCCACTATAAACTTGTAATTATCAGTTCTGTAGTTGGTTGAATCATACTATTTTTATATAAGATTAAGAGGATAGCCCATGAGTTCCAAGTTGGTTAAGTCTAAACCCAAACTGTACATAAATGAGACAGAAACATCTATTTACTACTGAAAATTTAAATTTCTTTGTTGAGGATCAAATATATTGTAGTCTTTCAATTTTAAAGTCCACATTGGTTTTATATACTATTCATATAACTGGTTTACACTGTTGAATGATACTTTCTCTTCTGTTTAAGAAAAGGAAGGTGGCTTTTGAGTCAAAACTTTTTAGTCACTACAGTGTAAAGAATATTTTAAAATATACATATTTTATTGAAGTTTCTTGAGGCATGAAGCTTTCTGGACGTGTGATATCTCCAAATAACTGAAATTTACCTCATAAGACAGAAAAATTTCTAAGTTTCTTTACATATACAGTTGTTTCCTACTATATTATTCACTTTCTTAAAAAGGAAGCGTATTATACTGTAATTCATTTCTCTATATGTAGGCTTACAAGAACCTACTAATCTAATTTATATTTGCCTTTATTTTAGCATTCCCTTTGTTCTTCATCACTTACTGCAATGCCACAATTTCATCTGCATGTAGTGTTACTTTGTTATGAATTTTAATTTGGCACAGGACTTCTGTGAATGAGTTCTTTCAATTACTATTTGTCAGAAAATGTCTTGGTTTCTACTTCATTCTTGATGAATATTACCAATGGGTATCAAAATCTGATTTGTCACTTTCTTTGTGCATTTTGAAAACACGATTCCATTTGCTTTCTAGTCCCCATTATTTCTGTTAAGAAGTCGTCTATGTAAGTCTTTTTTCCACTTCTTTGAAGATAGCGTATTCCTCCTCTTACCAAAGATTTTCTTCTTCTCTTTACTGTTCTGTGGCTTGAAACCACCAGTTCTACTGTACAGGTTCTATTTTACAGATATATTTTATTGCAAGGACACAAAGTGCTTCTTGATAATTTGTACTAACCTCATTTTTCAGGTTTTAAAATTCTCAGTCATTAATACTACATATTTTACTTACACTCTATTCCTTCTCGTATTTTCTTATAGGACTTCAATTTCCTATTACATTAGAAGTTTGGGTTCTATGTCATCTGTCATGTGTATAACATTCTTTTATGCAGTTTCTACCTGTTAAATCTTTACAGTTACTTTGTGGAGTATGTTTTACACCTCTTTTCAGTTGTGTTGATCTATTATTAAACAAACACTTTGAGTTCATAATTTCAGTCGTATTTGTCAGAAAAGAAAATTTTATTTTTTAAATTCTTCACTTATCTCCTCAAAATCTATATCTCATCATCTCATTTTAATATATTACTTATCACAATTATTTTAAAATGTCTACTCTGAAAACTCTAATATGTGGTTCTAGTATATTCTGTCTTCATCTATTTCTATCACTTACTCTTTTTTCTTGGTTTCCAGTCATGTCAACCTAAGTCAGTATGTCTGCTTATTTTATTTGAATTTATAATAGAAACAAACTACTGTGTACAGAAAAAATGGGAGAAAATTTGAGACTATAAGTAATTTTGTTTTTTCTCAGAATTTGGAATTGCTTCTAGGAAGGGAGTTAGAAGGAGAAGAGAACATATTAGATTGTTAACATATTCAAAATGAGGCTTCAATTTTAATGATAGCTCTATTCTCCTGATTCACCTTTATTTCCAGCAACTTCTCTGGTGCCCCAGGCAGAAGTCTAGTGTGTATTAGTGTCCCTACTCCATGGTGGGTTTTGAATTCCAACATTTACATACTCAAGTCTAAAATACTGTTCTGTTTAATTCCTCAGTCTCTCAGAAGCAGTTTCTTCACAGAGTTACAGCTTTCCAGATGCTTTCTCTCTTTTTTCTCTTTCTTTGTTTGGAATCAGTCCATGATTTCAAGAGACAGTAGTAGTGGATGTCATACAAACTTTTCTGCCTCCTCTTCTTTCTAGGATTTTGTTTTTTCAAGATATTGGTACCTTAGTAGTTTTTCAATTTCATTAAATAAATTTTCAAATGTCCATCGTTAGAAAGCAAGAGGAAAAGAAAGATCAACTTTTGAAGTTCTTCTTTGAAGGTTAATTAGCAATAAGTAGCTTCCCATCCCTGGAAAAATAAACATAAATGTATTCTTCTAAACATAAAAGCTTTAATTCTAGAACTGTAAAAAATTTAAATTTATACTTTCCAGTATAAATGTCATAAAACAGAGTAGGTAATAGGATGCTGTATATTTTAATATTATTTCTTTCCTCTGTAAATAATGTCTATTGAAGAAACAGACCTTGACAAGTGAGCTACTTAAATCATGAATTCCTTTAGCAAATATTTATTGGGTAACTGCAATCAGATAACGTTTGTGCAATGTTTATTACCCCTGTGCTTCCTTAATTCAGAATTAAGCAGATTACTACATGCTATTAGAGGAGACATGGACAGATCACAATCCTTGAACCATATTTAGCCTGCAAACTGTTTTACTATTGGACATCAGCTAAGAATGCTTTCAATATTTTTAAATGTTTGAAAATGTATCAGGAAAAGAAGGATTCTGACATGGATATTGCACAAATTTAAAATTTCAGTGAACAAAAAGAAAATCTGATTGGAATGTAGCCACATTCATTTGTTCACTCTTTCCTGTGGCTTCTTTTACACTACAGTGGCAGAGTTGAGTAACATATGTCATATGACCCTGAAAACCTAATAGATTAACTACCCGGCCCATACAGAAAATGTTGCCAAAAACAACATGGGATTACATTTTGAAACTTGATTTCCCCTTTTAGCATACAAAAATAAAATCTTCATTTTACAAAGGTTTTTGGGGAAGCATTCTATATTTGATTATTTTTTCCTACCAGGAAAAACTCAGAGCATACCTGCATTTCTGTTTTCTTTGGCTATTCATGGCATTGAGGCTTTAGATATTCCCATTGTGTAGATAGCACCCTTTAAGGCTCACCTTTGAAAAATCCAGAGTTTCTAATTTGTAGGAAAAGTTATGCTCAAAAATAGTGTCAATATGCCAACTTCAGCTCATTGATTCTCTTAGATTCATACTGTGTATTTATCTCATTCTCCATGGTTATATAATAGCTCTTTAAAAATACTTCAGGAAGTATATATGTTACTTTTCAATACAAAAGGCCACACCTATTTGTTTTTTTCCATCTTTTATGTTTTTAACACCTTTATTGTGGTATGATTCCTGTATAGTAAACTACATATATTTCAGATGTACAAGCTGATGAACTTTGGTAGATGTATATACCAATAAAGCCACCCACCACTACAATCAAGATAGCTAACATTTCCATCACTCCTCAAGAGGTGCAAATTTCAAATTCCCAGTTTATCCCTTCCCACCGTATTTACCCCTAGTAGCCATAAGTTTGTTCTCTATGTTTGTGAGTCTGTTTCTGTTTTGTAGATAAGTTCATTTGTGTCCGTTTAGATTCCACATATAAGTCATACCATATGGAATTTTTCTTTCTCTTTCTGACTTTGTGACAATCTCCAGGTCGATCCATGTTGCTGCAAATGGCATTATTTTATTCTTTTTGATGGCTGAGTAGTATTCCATTGTATATATATACACTACATCTTCTTTATCCAGTCATCTTTCAATGGACATTTGGGTCATTTCTATGTCTTGGCTGTTGTAAATAGTGCTGCTGTGAACACTGGGGTCCATATGTCTTTTCAAATTATATTTTCCTCCAGATATATGCCCAGGAGTGGGATTACTGAATCGTGTGGTAAGTCTATTTTTAGTTTTCTGAGGAATCTCCATAGTGTTCTCCATAGTGGTTTCACCAATTTAAATTTCTACCAACAGTGTAGGAGGGTTCTTTTCTCTAATCCCATTTACCATTGCACCAAAAAGAATAAAATACCTAAGAATAAATTTACTGAAGTAGGCAAAGGACCTGTACTATGAAAACTATAAGACACTGAGGAAAGAAATTGAAGATAATATAAACAGATGGGAAAATATAACATGTTCATGCATTGGAAGAATCAATATTGTTAAGGTGGCCATGCTACCTAAGGCAGTATACAGATTCAGTGCAGTCCCTACCAAATTACCAATGACATTTTTCACAGAGTTGGAAAAAAAACTGTTAAAATTGGTATGGAAACACAAAAGATCCCCAACAGCCAAAACAGTCTTGAGAAAGGTGAATGGAACTGGGGGAGGGAATCACACTCCATGACTTCATACTATACTACAAAGCTATAGTAATCAAAATGGTATGGCATTGGTACAAAAACAGACACATAGACCAATGGAACAGGATAGGAAGTCTAGAAATAAACCCATGCACTTATGATCAATTAATCTATGACAAAGGAAACAAGAATATGGAAAAAAGACAGTCTTTTCAACAAGTGGTGCTGGGAAAACTGGACAGCTACCTGTAAAAGACTGAAATTAGAACATTCTCTAATACAAAAGCAAACTCAAAATGGATTAAAGACCTAAATGTAAGACCAGATACTATAAAACTCCTAGAGGAAAACATGGGTAGAGCAAACTTGAACATAAATCACAGCAAAGTATTTTTTTCATATCAGCTCCTAAAATAATGGAAATAAAAGCAAAAATAAACAAATGGGATCTAATTAAACTTAAAAGCTTTTGCACAGCTAAGGATACCATCAATAAAATTAAAAGACAACCTAAAGAATGGGAGAAAATACCTGCAAATGATGCAACCAACAAGGGACTAATTTCCAAAATATACAAACAGCTCATACAGCTTAATATCAAAAAAAAAAGCAACCCAATCAAAAAATGGGCAGAGCAGAGTACCTAAATAGATATCTCTCCAAAGGAGACATCCAGATGGCCAACTAGCACATTAAAAGATACTCAACATCACTAACTGTTAGAGAAATGCAAATCAGACCTACGAGATACCACCTCACACCAGTCAGAATGGCCACCATTAAAAAGTCCATGGACGATAAATGCCGGAGAGGATATGGAGAAAAAGGCCACATCTATTTGAATGTGCACATTGTTTTTTTGTTTTTTAGAAAATGCTTTTTTTATTTTCTGAAAAATTAGCCACATATAGAAAAATGCTTTTGATAATAATTTCCAGAAATAGTTTCAAGCAAGTATAGCTTAAGACAGTTTGGCTGGTGGGAAGCCAGATAGAAAGGTCTTTTTAATTTTTTTTTTTTTTTACAGCTTACCTAGTGCATTATAAAAGCTTTAAACAAACTACTTTTCTCTAGTGTGGTGTTAAGTTTAAAAAAAATAAATTTACTGGGCAAAATAAATATTTTCAAGCAAATGATTTGCGAATCAGGTCCAAGTGTTAATCCAAGCTTTAATATTTCTAATTAATTAACCTTGGCTATAGCAGCTATAAGCTGCAAAGCTCGGGATTACTGGGTGACTTATCTGAGAGTAAAACAAATCCATTATTTGAAGAAAATATCTTTAAAATGGTTGCTTAAAACCTACAAAAGCTTTGAAGCATGTTGATATAAAAATCATTCTCAAAAGCCATTTAATTCCCTTACGATACTAAAACCCACTCAGCTTAAAAAAAAAAAAAACAAAAAAAAAAACAAAAACAAAACAAAACAAAAAAAACAACCCTCAAACGTTAAATACTTGGAGATTAATCCCCTTGTCTTAAAACTCAAATTCAACCATTCTAGTGTTTGAACAGCAACTGAAGTAGAATACTCATGCAAACCAGAGGATACATTACTTTCTGGAGGAAAAGGATGTTGATTGGGTTGGGACACTTGTATTTTTTACCTAACTTTCTAGAGAATTTTGAATTAGGCAGTGAAATAACTTTATATTTAAGTAAAAGCAAATAAATGCAAACTTCAGAGAAGTTTGCCTTTATGGAGCTATTAAGAAACTTATTAATTCTATGATTTTATATTTTTTTGAAATACAATTTCATATATTGAATTTACATAAAATAATGGCAATACAATTTTAAAATAAAAGTGTATAAAATCCTGTCAGTTCTCATAACATGTATTTTAAAATTACTGATGACATTCTCCAAGAATTGTGGAATATAAATGCAGTGAAAATAAATCTGAATTCCTATTCTGCCTCCTAGTGTCACTTCAGTATAGCTTTAATTAATTTTAATATATTTGTGATATTATATTCCTTTCATAATCTTAAATTCCCAAAACTTGGAGAAGTTTTGAAAAGGCCCATGTTCACCTTTTAAATTAATGACAGTTTATAGGCAAATACAAATCCTTTAATATATGCATCCTAATATGTCTATATTTTTAACATTTTGGCTTAGAGTATACGAAGAATAAAATAGGAAAATCTGAAATGCTTACTAATGAGCATTAAGTAGATTTTTAGATCACAAGTCCATAAAAATGAGGGGAAAAAAAAACAGCATAAAGTAAATTGATGAATGGCAACCTAGCTGCAGAGCAGAGAATGATGAATTCTAAGCAGACAGTAAATAGTTAAAAATTCATGTTACTTTTATCTTAGAATCCTTCAACTTCTAACAATTTTGAGTTGAATTACATCTGGAAGTAAGGGCTCAATAGAATGTCACTAAAATACGATACTTTTTTTTTTTTTTTTAAAGCAAGGAGACTTTCTAGATGTGCTTTCTGACACTATCTAGGAAAAAAAAAATCATCTCTCTCTCATTGCAGCACAAAGTTGCAAAGATAAAGCTTATTTTCTGAGCCTAAAACATAGAGTTAATGACCTAGATGATGCCCTCTGCAGCCCTTGTCTACTATTCAGACCCTAGCATTCTGGATTACTGGACATTGACATCTAGGTAAGATGTGGGAGTATTTTTTTGGAAAATCCAATCATTCCAGTAAGATTGAAAAAGAGATCTTACTGACACCTATTTTTCCAAAGAAACCACCCATCTAGATAATTTAGAACAGATCCTATCTAATAGCTTTCAAAATGCTTTTTAGTAACTGTTAATTATGAACAGGCAACCAAAGATTATCTATGAAAACCCTCTAATCTGAAAGATAAAGATAAAAAGTAATAAAGAGAAATATTTAACTTGGAGGATATAGTGACTGTTTGTGGCAATGGAAATATCAAATACCCTTTGAATACAATTTGGATCAATCAAATCCAATTTTATGTTTGGGCAGTTTTACTTGGAAGAATTAACATATTGAGTATTTCTTACAATATGGAACAATTAATATATTGAGCTTTTCATTTTCTGTTAGAGGTCTTCCAAAAAAGAGAGACAAATTAATTATTTTTAAATGAAACAAAACTCATTCTATTTTTCAATTACCATATGGGTCTATTGGGCAGTTTTATAAATCTAAGACACATTACAGAATCTTAGTAATCATTTTCTTATTAAAAAATATTTTGCTATTTCATTAATCTATGAATTATTTTATTAGCCACCAATTATTCCCAAATAAAGTTTCAAATAATTTTTTAAAGAAGAAAAGAATTGTTGGAATAATATAGGATGATGCAACTGTGAAATAAATTATTCTCTTTTACTTTTTTTAAATGGAATTTTATATGGTACTGCATCATCTTTCACAAAGTATAAGTGAAAAGTAGGGATTCCATCTCTGAAGTGTGCTTTTAGATTTCTTTAAACAAAAGTAAGAAATAAGATTGTTCAGGTTTGGCCTATAATAAAAAAGAGAAGAAAACTGACAGAGCATTAAATTTCACAATTATTAAATAAATCAGAAGATGAATTCACTGAGGCTGATTATACTCTAGACTTTGATTATGATGACAAAATTGATCATAAAATTGAAATCTCAGACTAGTCTCCAGATGATACCTTACTTGATTTTTCCCAACCTCACAAATTATAAGAGAACAATATATTTCTAAAGACAAAAAAGAAAAAATATATTATCATGTAGTTAGTAACTCAATAAGAAGAACTTCGTGATATAATGTTTTGGGCCAAAAACCTAGACTAAACCAGTTTTCTGAAAGAACATGTTAACAGTAGTTTTTGTTTTGTCTTAATCTTTTATAATGTTTGCATACCAAAATTAATTGACATAAGGTGATTTAAATCTCTAATTAATTATTAAAATGTATTTTAAAATTAACTATCCCTTTTTAATTATCCTTTTATTTTAACCATTTAAAAAAACTTATCATTCTTTACTATCCTTTTATTCTTGTTTTTGTGAATTAATCACTTTAAATATATAAAGCATTAAAAGTGTCCATTGGAATCATGTATTAAATGATGATGATATTTTCTGAGGGATAATATTTCCTGAAAGAAGACAATGCATCCATGAAGAAATAACAGAATACTATAAAAAGAAGGATAAAATTAATGAATGGGTGCTCTCAGAAAACACAACTATGCAACAGAATTGTCAAAAAAAAAAAAACTTAACTGGAAGACAAAGATAAATATCTTATCAAACGTTCAATTAAAAGACAATAATTTGAAAATGGGTGAAATAAGGATAGTCAGAAGTATTTTCCGGAGGATACAACATGCAACTATGAGGAATTTTCTAGAAGAAGAAATGAGAAATTGATTAAAGAATATCATCATTGAAATCACTCAAGAAAACTTTTACAAACTGAAGGACATTGACTTTATGAACTGAAAGAGTTCACTTAATACCCAAAACAACCTACTAAAAAATACATCCAAGTAGCATTGTTGTCAAATTTTGTAACTATAGAAACAAAGCCACTACAAGATTTCAGAGAAGATAAAAGTGGTGCACAGAGAATTAATAATAACACCAGCACTGAACTTCAGAACAGAAACATCAGGAACTTAAAACATGTCTTCACAGTTCTGAAGAGAAATGGTTTCTAACCTAGACTTCTATACTTATCATAGCAAACAAACGTGAAGGCAGAATTTGTATATAAGTTATACAAATGGGTTAACAATGACAAAGTTATCTTACAAAAAACTTTTAAAATAAACTTACAGAGGGTATAGGCACAAAAGGAGATAGGAAGCCAGAAACAACAACAAAAAAGTGAGATCCTTTAACAGAAGATCCTACAAAATCAAAGATGTGAAGGAAGTACTAGTGTGGTGATGAAGTGAGATTACAGATAAACACAAATGTACGACAACAGTTACAGGTTAAAATAGTGGAATTTAGAAGATAGCTATGTTAAAGACTGTCATTGCTGAAGCATGTTCTCTAATTTCCCACTAATTTAAAGCCGACTTAAGGAAAGTCATATTCACTAAGGAAAGAAATTATATGTTTTACTATAAAAACTGACTCCCCGAAGTATTTTAGGCATCACATCTAATCAATAAAATTGATGCCTTTCTCAAGTGATTTTTTTGAAAATCGGTTGCATTCTATTCTTGGTCAGGTTTTCTTGCTTTAAGTTACAAAATTAAGCTCAGTCCTTGAATATATAAACTGTATTATGAATAGGGTATTATCCTGCAACAGTTTCTCACAATGCTAATAAACAATGAACACTTCAGCACTAGTCTTTCATAAGTTAAATTTACTTTCATGTAGTAATTTTAACTATATAAAGGATGCAATTGGATATGTTCCTTTTTTTTTTTTTGGTATTTTCTGTATTACAATACTTTTAGATGATTTTGAAAAAAATCCTTGCTGTTATCATTACTCCACCAAGTCTAGAAATCTGGCCAAATTTTTTAGGTTAGGGGGATTTAAATGAGGGGCTGAAAAAACACCAATTTCCTGGAATGCAATCATACCCACTTAATCTCTTTTTCTATGACTATACCAGAAAAATCTGCACATTAAGTACACCAGAGATTTTGGTTCACATGTAAATTCAGGTTATCTTCCTTAAGAAATTAGTGTTAGTGTGATTTTTTTGCATTAAGCTTATTCTTCAAAAAATAACAACTGCATAAAATATCATTAGAGTGTAGAACATGGAGCAATTATAACTGCTCGTTAAACATAGAGTAATTACACAAATAAGTGAAATAGATTGGATAATAATACAACTGGGAATTTGTGGAGACTGGAGAAAACTGGTGAAAAAACGTCCCATCAGAAGAGAACGATGTGTTACCAGCTGATGGTTGCCAGTAAGAAGTTGATCTTAGTCTTACCAGATCTTATTTTTCAAAGGATGATAAGAATACACATTATTAAACTAAAAGTCTTTGGTCTTTTAAATCTAGAGGCAATCACTTTTTTACACACTGATGGACATCAACATGGACACCAAGTTCACCAATTTGCGAGCTGCCTCTGTAAAGTGTGCAGACGATGTGGGACAGTTTACGTTTTGCCATTCCCACGTGGATGGGTAAGATACCAACCGCATAATGAAATATATTTACTGTGTTTATTTTCCAACCTTTATAGGTGGGAAAAAAAGGAACATGCCAAGTCTCATTTTTCCTTTGAGTAGCAGCATTTTAATGAATATGTACCAATATTTTTTAATTCCCCAATCGTTTACAAGCAGTGACTTTTATAGTCAGAGGAAAAAACTGAAATTCTAACAAACAGAATCTCTGATCTTCTGAGTGACTGTGTAATAAACAGTAGGACTGACTTAAGAGCACAAAACTCTAAGGCATGTAATTTATGTACCTGAAGGATCAAGCTCTTTGGCGATAGGTAATATCAGACCAGGAAAAAAACCAAGATAAGAGATTCAAAGAACTAGACGTTCACTAAAAGAACACACTAGACACATAGGCCAGGGAATGATGATAATTTTATCTGGCTCCTCTCGCACTGTAGACTTTCTCAATCCTTTCCTCCACCCTTCTGCCAGCCTCTAGAGACAGAAAGGAATAGGAGTGTGAATATAGAACTGTTACTGTTAAATCTAATATTATAGAAACTCACGTACTAACCTAAAGAAGCCATGGAGTCCAGATCCAGAATATTTCTTCAACTCCCTCTCCCCACTCAACCCCACTGAAATATAAATTCCATGAGGGAAAAACACAGATTCAACTCTGTCTCCTAAGTGCAGAGAAGAGAATCTATAATATAGCAGATGATACATAAGTATTTGTTTAAAGATACAATTACAGTGCATATAGCAATATATATTGGATTCTTCGGAGGTTTTCAAATATTTGGATTTATTTTGTATAGACATTTTTAGACTTTTCTTAAAAGCTTTTATTGGAAACGAAAGTATCGATTGCAATAGAGTACTGTTTACTAACTGCCTATTACATGTCAACAAGTATAAGGGGCTGTAATGGTGAAATTTTTTTAAGCCATGACCCTCATAAAATTATTATCATTGAGGGGATACTGGTAAACTCAATAGTCAGCTCAGTGTTATACTTGCTACAGTCAGAACTATTGATCCCAAGGTGAATGGTGTACCTGAGTCAGAATTAAGGGGTCAGGGATTTCCTGGAGGAAATCACTTTTAAACTAAGACTTGGAAAATTAATAGTAATTAGTTAAGAGAAAGGTTCTGGTTGCTGAAGTTAACATGGAGGCTGAAACAATCAGGGACCAGGTTGTTTTAATAGTCATGTAGGACATGACAGTGAGCTTGATCTTTACCCTTAAAAGGACTATCTGACTGCAATACAAATCATCGAGATAGATTGTATTACACCAGTCTATACTGCAATACCAGAGAAGCTGTACTGAGACCATTAGGATAGATGTTATTTCAATAATCAGGGGAGGGAGGGTTTTAATACAAATCACCAGAACAGCAGTAATGGGATGAAGAGAACCGAAGAGATCTGAACCCTTGAAGTTGCTGTGTGCTGGATACAGTTTAACATCAATGATTTCACAGGGTTTAATATGTAAAACTGATAGAATTTCTTGATTTATTGGCAGCATTGGAGAGATAAAAGGAGCCAACTATGATGCTGAAGTTTCTGGCTGGTGAGCTACCACTGGTAGTGATGTGATTGCAGGGGACATTTTCTCATTAATAAAGCCTTTAGAGAGTAACTCTTTGTTTGCTTTCCAACGTCAAAACTAATAAACCGACAAGACATTCACACTGTTTCTTTCTCTATAAAATATTTGGCTTCCCCAGATTGAGTTTCTTCTCTTTTCATTTTTGTGAAGATGTGTATGTTTACCAAGAAAAGTAATGTGGTTTGGAGAAGTCTCTTACCTTGTTTAGAGAAGACCTACTTATTGAAGAATGAATTCAAGAATTCATGTTATAAACACACACAGAAGCCAGTAGTTGCCAACTTATGGAAAATCAGCAATGATACCATATTTATTTATAAAACATAATTCCCAATGAAGTATTATGAGAGACATCTTTTTCTGTCACTTGTCATTTTCAAAGCCACTGAGCAAAATTTAGCACAAAATGAAGAGCACATTATCAGAAATGGCAGCAACATATGTATTCACAGTTTCATACTGACCTACCCTATGTTAATTTCTATAGCCTGGGGTGAGTTGGGCTGTTTCATCTAACAGTGTCATTAGAAATGTAAATTCAACAAAGGTTAGGAAAAGGAGAGTTTCTGTATTTTCATTAATTTTAAAACATATGATTAAAAAACAGGGAGATTTCACAGCATTGTAAAATCCATACTAAAAAATATTTCAAACATACACTAATTTCAACAGCTTATTTAACATATTACTTAATAAAATTTAGCTCATTACAGGTAATTCAGTTTCTGTAGTACTCCTTTGTAACAGAGAACCAAAAATGGTATCACTTATTCTTCAGAACTTGCTCAGTGCTATAGTTAAATCTCCACGTATCTGTCAAGCTGTCTTTCCCTCACTGGAGCTCCTGTCAGAAATAATCATTTCATGGTCTCACATTTACAAAGGTGCAAACCCCACATATTCTTGCCTTTTTTATGTCAAAAATTGTACAGACATGAAATGTTTAATAAAACTACTGTGGACACACAAGTAAGCCCCTCCTTTTTGATTTCTGTGTTTTGTTCTGTTTTATTTTTTTCAAGAGTAGGTACTGAAATATGGATAATCTGAAGGTTTTAAAAATTTAGCCAAGATAATTTATTGGTTTACTACATATATTTATAAAATATAAATTTAAATAAGAAATTACTCTATTACATTAGTGGATACTTTGTGTAAGTAGAATCCCTAATATAAAGTTATTAAAAATGTTTATTTATAAGAGCTAACATCTTCAAGATTATTTAAAAATATGAAGTCTAGCATAGGCTTCTTATCTTCATGCACATCATAAAACAGAGAATGACAATGTTCTTATGATTTAATACAAAAACACTAAAATATGCATATTCTAGAGGAAACAGAGTTTACTTTAAATATTGACACAGGTCATACATAACTTAAATAAATCATTAAAAGAAATCACACAGATTTTAGAGATTTAATATCATTTTATGGTACTCCAAGACCTATATCCTGCAAAACTCCTTCATTAGAAAAAGCATTTGTAGGGATGTTTAAATCATGTAGAATTGTATCTAAAATTGTATTTGTTTTTCTGTAGATGTGAGGAAAAAAATAAATCTGTATTTCTTTCTTATCTTTTTTTTTTTTTTTTTTTTGTATTCAGTGCTGTTTATTATGGGAATTGCCTTTTTGGACATCATGGGATAGAGCCCTAGCCCCAGTCAGAAAAGAACCAGAAGATTTCTCACATCTGTACTTCCTGTCCCATCTCAAGGGTTTGGACCTGAGGATTCAGTGGCAATGCGCTTGGCATGCCCCTGTGGCTGCAGTGTCCTCCCTGGGCACAAGGAGAAGCTCTCCTCATTTCAGTCATATCAGGACCAGGCTAGGCAGACAGTGTCCCGGAGCACAAGGCAGGGAGGTAACCCCTCTGGTCCAGGAGGGTGGGACTGAACATCGGGCGGGGGCTCCTCCACCTCTCCTTTGGTGGGCGTGTGACTCAGCGGCGGTGACATCAGCCATGACTTCATTCCCCTAGAGGAGAGACAGGGTGCAGACCATGAGCGGGGCTCTGGCTCCTGCCCTTCCCTCTCCATGTTTTGTCTCGTCGGGGACATTGTCGTGGTCCTGCTGTTGTTTTCCATACATCCTTTTCATCTTGCTGTTTTTCTTTTTTTTTTTTTTTTTAACATTTTTTTTTATTGATTTATAATCATTTTACAATGTGTCAAATTCCAGTGTTCAGCACAATTTTTCATTCATTCATCGACATATACACACTCATTGTCACATTTTTTTCTCTGTGAGTTATCATAACATTTTGTGTATATTTCCCTGTGCTATACAGTGTAATCTTGTTTATCTATTCTACAATTTTGAAATTCCAGGCTATCCCTTCCCACCCTCCACCCCCCGGTAACCACAAGTCTGTATTCTCTGTCTGTGAGTCTATTTCTGTCTTGTACTTACGCTTTGTTTTTGTTTGTTTGTTTTTGTTTTTGTTTTTTTCATTCCACATATGTGCGATCTCATATGGTATTTTTCTTTCTCTTTCTGGCTTACTTCACTTAGAATGACATTCTCCAGGAGCATCCATGTTGCTGCAAATGGCATTATGTTGTCGGTTTTTATGGCTGAGTAGTATTCCATTGTATAAATATACCACCTCTTCTTTATCCAGTCACCTGTTGATGGACATTTAGGCTGTTTCCATGTTTTGGCTATTGTAAATAGTGCTGCTATGAACATTGGGGTGCAGGTGTCATCCTGAAGTAGATTTCCTTCTGGATACAAGCCCAGGAGTGGGATTCCTGGGTCATACGGTAAGTCTAATCCTAGTCTTTTGAGGAATCTCCACACTGTTTTCCATAGTGGCTGCACCAAACTGCATTCCCACCGGCAGTGTAGGAGGGTTCCCCTTTCTCCACAGCCTCTCCAGCATTTGTCATTTGTGGATTTTTGAATGATGGCCATTCTGACTGGTGTAAGGTGATACCTCATTGTAGTTTTGATTTGTATTTCGCTGATAATTAGTGATATTGAGCATTTTTTCATGTGCTTTTTGATCATTTGTATGTCTTCCTTGGAGAATTGCTTGTTTAGGTCTTCTGCCCATTTTTGGATTGGGTTGTTTATTTTTTTCTTATTAAGTCGTATGAGCTGCTTATATATTCTGGAGATCAAGCCTTTGTCGGTTTCACTTGCAAAAATTTTCTCCCATTCCGTAGGTTGTCTTCTTGTTTTATTTCTGGTTTCCTTTGCTGTGCAGAAGCTTGTAAGTTTCATTAGGTCCCATTTGTTTATTCTTGCTTTTATTTCTTCTAGGAGAAAATTTTTGAAATGTATGTCAGATAATGTTTTGCCTATGTTTTCCTCTAGGAGGTTTATTGTATCTTGTCTTATGTTTAAGTCTTTAATCCATTTTGAGTTGATTTTTGTATATGGTGTAAGGGAGTGTTCTAGCTTCATTGTTTTACATGCTGCTGTCCAGTTTTCCCAACACCATTTGCTGAAGAGACTGTCTTTATTCCAATGTATATTCTTGCCTCCTTTGTCAAAGATGAGTTGACCAAAAGTTTGTGGGTTCATTTCTGGGCTCTCTATTCTGTTCCATTGGTCTATATGTCTGTTTTGGTACCAATACCATGCTGTCTTGATGACTGTAGCTCTATAGTACTGTCTGAAGTCTGGGAGAGTTATTCCTCCAGCCTCTTTCTTTCTCTTCAGTAATGCTTTGGCAATTCTAGGTCTTTGATGGTTCCATATGAATTTTATTATGATTTGTTCTAGTTCTGTGAAATATGTCCTGGGTAATTGGATAGGGATTGCATTAAATCTGTAGATTGCCTTGGGCAGTGTGACCATTTTAACTATATTGATTCTTCCAATCCAAGAGCATGGAATATCTTTCCATTTTTTAAAGTCTTCTTTAATTTCCTTCATCAATGGTTTATAGTTTTCTGTGTATAATTCTTTCACCTCCTTGGTTAGATTTATTCCCAGATATTTTATTACTTTGGGTGCTATTTTAAAGGGGATTGTTTCTTTACTTTCTTCTTCTGTTGATTTATCGTTAATGTAAAGAAATGCAACTGATTTTTGAACGTTAATTTTTTTCTTATCTTGATGCTGTATCTTCCACTAACACTCAGTAGGCTTCAGTTTCAAGACCAAATGTTATAATTGTATTTGTTGGAAAAATGGAACATGATACTTTAGGTCTACAAGATAATTCCCAACATACTCATTCCAAGAAATACTGATTAAACTTCCAGTGGTGCAACATTCAAATCAGTATGGAAATGATATAATTTCATTGAGAAAAATTCTAATTTCTATGCTAATTTCATAAGACTGCACAACATATGTTCATTTAGGATATAGCCTTAATGGGAATTATAAAGACATCTACCAGCAGATTTTATCCCTGCTATTGACTCCTGAAGTGTTTGTTAAAAAATATAGATAGCTTCTTTCTCAGGGCTGGAATTTGCTTCTGGAGCTTCAGAGTGGGGCCAGAATTTCTCATTTTTAAACTGACTTATTAAATTATTTAGCTTCTTATTTTTAGCAAGCTTCTTGATCTCTACTAAATCTGATGATTAATAAGTTGCAGAACCACTGTTTGAAAAAGTAAAAGAAATTTCCTGGTGTTTGTTCAGAGTATTAGATTTTTTTTCCCTGAATAATCGCCTTTATTCTAGTCCACTGGAGTGGATAAATGGCCAGATACTGGAACTAAAATAAAATGTCAGAAAAGGGTTTTATGTGTAACACTCAGGACTAGTTTGCTCACTGGGTAATAACCTTATCCAATAATTAGAGTGCTAGGCTTCCAATTCAGACCCCATTCCTGGTTAACTCTGAGTTTAAATAAGCTACCCAATGTCACTAAATCTCATTTTCTTTATCATTAAGATAAGAATTATAATGATATCTTTCAGCAGGGAAGAGAATAAACAAATGAATACATGTTACAATATTTAGAATAGTGCGTGGTATATATAGAGTTAATTTTTTATAAACCATTATTAAGTTTACTTTAATTATTAGTTATTTTTTAATTTTGGTAGTGGAAAACATACACAATAACCCAGAAAATTCCTATAGAAAAACAATGACATTCCTTGGTATAATCATAATCTCACAATATAGAAGTAGTGTCAAAATACCCTCATACTGTGAAACAAAAGTAATTATCCTGGTTGGAATAAGTTGTAGGAATACCAGTCATTTCATATAAAAGCCCAATGAAGCAAGCAAATTAAAAAAACAAAACAAACAAAAAACCAGAACAAAAAGCTTTCCTTGGTCACACACTGGTTTCCCAATGAGACATGTGCATGAGTAGAGCAACACTTCTATTTTCTTGTTGTCAGTTACTATATAAAAATTTCTTTGCCAAAATTGTTAATTTGGCACACAACATGCTTAAAAATATGAAGGCCTTCAGGCAAAAATAATAACAGATTTGTTAAAGTTAATGTACAAGCAGCCTGTCTTTTTCATATGAAACAAAATGACCTAAGACTTACACCTGAATAGGGTGGTATTGAAATCCAAGTTCCCAACTCCGATTCCAAAACTCTCTCTATTACTACAATTAAAAGAGAAAAAATTTTTAAATGATTTCATTTGATATATCTTTCAATAAATGTTCTCTTTTCCGTGGTTTCTGTCACTGGAGCCAATAAAATTTTAATGTAGACTTCTTGTTTTTAATCACTAATTATGTATCCCTCCTATCCACCTACATTCAAAACGTAATATACTATTATCTCCCACCTACCAACTGCCAGTCTTCCACCCCTTCATTCATTTAATATTCATCCTTACATATGATCTCTTTCAAAATAGGTTTTTATGCTATTTAAGAAGGTAGATCAAAATGATAAGATATTAAGCAAATTATATTAACTATATTAAATTTACCAAAAATAGAAGTAATAGACAGTAACATATGTTCTTGACTGTTGTTACTATCATTTAAAAATGGTTACTGTCTATCTGATTTCTACTTAATATTTTTAAGTATCTGTTAAGGCAGAAAATTTCTTACACCTTTACATTTTATTCGTTAACATTCTTGACTAAACTTTCAACACATACATAGCACTTTTCCAATCTGTTGTAAATTACTTCTATTTTTGGTAAATTTAATATAGTTAATATAATTTGCTTAATATCTTATCATTTTGATCTACCTTCTTAAATAGCATAAAAACCTATTTTGAAAGAGATCATATGTAAGGATGAATATTAAATGAATGAAGGGGTGGAAGACTGGCAGTTGGTAGGTGGGAGATAATAGTATATTACGTTTTGAATGTAGGTGGATAGGAGGGATAACTCACAGAGAAAAAAATGTGACAATGAGTGTGTATATGTCCATGAATAACTGAAAAATTGTGCTGAACACTGGAATTTGACACAACATTGTAAAATGATTATAAATCAATAAAAAATGTTTAAAAAAAAAGAACATATGTATAAATTGTTTACTGTGACCATAACAATTTGCTGCAAATTTAGAGGCTTAATATAACACAAATTTATTATCTTAGAGGTTGGAAGTTTTGTGGGCTTGGCTGGTATCTCTACTTCTTATTTCACAAGTTTGAAATGAAATTATCAGCAGGGTTGACCTGAGGGTGAATTCACTTCCAGACTCATTCAGGTTGTTGGCCGAATTCAGGTGGCAGGACTGAGGTCCTCGTTTGCTTGCTAGCTTTTGATTGAGGGTCATTCTCAGTTTGTAGAGACAGTGTGCACTCCCTGGCTCATGGCTGTCTTCATTTTCAAAGGAAGCAACAGTGGAGTAAGCCCCTCTACTTTTTAAATACCTGCTAACCTTCTTTCTGTGTATCTCTCTGCCTTATACTTCTGCCTCTCTCTTCTACTATTAAGGACCCATAAGATTATATTGAGCCCACCACAATAATTCAAGAAAATACTGGAAAATCTGAAAAGTCCCTTTTGTAATGTAATATAACTTGTTCTCAGGTTCTAGAGATTAGGACATAGACATCTTTGGTGGGGTATGGGAGGGTGGGAACAGTAGGCATTATCTACCAATCTCAGTATAGTTAAAAGAGGGTGATAAGGAATTAAGATTCAATGGCTTTGTGGCTTGTTTATTCAATCAAATATTTTCTTTTATTTTGATCTTTTCAAAAAGGGTAGAAATCACATTTTTTGCACCCACTTCAGTGTGAAACCATGAAACTTATACCAATTTATTCAACAAGTATTCATTGGGAACTATCCTGTGATAGGCTCTACTCCAGGCACTAGGGCTAGAGAGGTAACGAAGATAAGAAAATGTTCCTGTACTTGTGGAGTTTACAGTCTAGTGAAGGAAACAATGAATAATTTTTATTATAATCTAAAATGATGTTAATTGCAATGAACACATTTAAAAAGCAGGCAAGAAGGTAGACACTGAGGTGAGAATGGGAACATTTTAAGAAATGATTCAATTAGAACCAGGGGAAAGATATTTTCAGGGTGTATGAATGAGTAAGGGTGACAGTCATTAAGGAGACTGAACTATTCAAGAAAGGCAAGAGGGCCAAGGTGGATAAAACAAAAAAGCAAGAACAATAGGAGGGAAACTAAATAAGATAAGTAGACTATGGTGAAGAATTTGAATATTAAGCTTGGGATAATAAGAAGGTTTTGAACAAAGGTTAATACTGATGTAGTCCAATGTGTATTTTACTCTTTTACTCTGTTTGCCTTGGGATTTCCTTTATAATCTATTTTTATAACACCTAGACTAAACAAGTTTTAGAATTTTTGAAATTATATTTTATAAGAAAGTACCCCTTATTTTCACTAACTATAAAGTCCAATGTTTCTTTTTAACTCAAGAGATTTACTAAACATTCTGTTAAAACACAACAAAAACAATACAAATTTCTAATGCTTTAGGTTTATTAGATTTTAAAGTGATTTCATATTATGGCCCCATGAACATAAACATAGCCCTTCTTGAGATCTTGATTTGGTATAAAAACAAAAGAGAAAGAAGTTAAATTTATAAGTATGTAAAAATGAAGCAGAGACGAATAACATAAGAAAGCAACTAACTGTACTGACTGTGTTCTTCAGCCACAGTAAATTTTGATTCATATTTTACCTTTCTACGAATAAATTTCTGCAGATATTTCATGTCACATAGAGTGATTTTATTATCAAAGTCCTGGTTCTGACCAACTTATGCAAAATAAAATGTAGATTTTAAGAAATTTTCTTTCTAACTCAGTAAAGAGGCAAATAAATTACAGCTGTATTTTATTAAGGAGTACATAGCAAAAGGCATGCACATTTTCTATGTAGAATGTACGAATCAGTATCACTGACTGCCCTTTTTGATATAATATTTATTTATATTTAATTAGGAATAAAATAATTCTGTTTAATTGAATTGAGCATTGTCTCAAAGAGGCAAGGAAGTCACACTTTTCAAAAAAAAAAAAAGATACAAACATTTGAGGGTTTTCTTTTCCTTATGCGTCCCAAATACCTCAAATGACCCCAATATTAAGATTGTTGCTAAATTCCTATGTCAAAGCAAGCAAGCTCTCCTGAATCCATTTAGAAGGATATACAGGAATTGTAGGTTCTGGGCTATTTTCTAGATGTGCTGAGAGCATTGAGGCCAAAATTACTCATAGACAGGTAGGATGTATTTTCTTTTGGAGGATATTTACAGATAACAAAAATAATGCAGCTTAGGCTAAATTATAAAGAAGCACCCATTTATTATAAAGCTACCAGGTTTAATGTATACATTTCAAAAAGTGGGAGAACAAGCTGCTCCATAGTAACGTAGGATATTCTGCTTTAATTATTTAGGGAATACTCCATACTTTTAAAAGAATGTATACAAAATAATTTTGACATGTTATAAAGAGTTAGAAGCATGCAGGAGTGACACTATGTTCTAAAGTACTTCTGTTTTCCTTTTCTAGAAAGTCTTGTGTTTATGCTGTTTTTTTATGAAGTTTTCTTCATTAAGTGAAGCTTGATTATTTATGACAAATTTAAAACTATTAAATTAAAATTATATTTACTAATACACTGAACTCATGTTTGCAAGATTAAAAATTCTACAATGTCCTCATATTAAAGATGGTCCCCAGTTGATCTTTTTCAAGGAAAAAAATAATCCATTGAAAAATGAGGGCATGTTAATACATTATGATCAAATGCTAATATAGAATCATTATTAACACTGCTTATAGCACTGGGAGAAAGAATTTTGAGTAACTGTCCAGAAGATCCTAAAAGACTGTATTCTAAAATAAACTGGTCCTGAGATTTTGAGATTTACAGCTTTCCCAATGATACTATCCATTTCATCCCCCAAATACACATTAGCTTATTATTCTACATTATTTTGTAAAATTATATTTTATTTGCTTTTATCGACTTAATTATGGTATCAGTTATTTCAATTACATTCAAATACATCATTTAGCAAAATAATTTTAATTTAATAATATTCAGCAAGGAAGCCACAAATTAATTTTTATCAGTTATTCTAACTACATTTGCTATAGTGAGAAAATAGAATATCTACTTTAAAAGATCATGAACATATAGATTATATTAGTAATATATCCTTAATAATATATATATCAATAAAATAATACCTTAATATAGGTATTATCATATCATCAATCCACATACACTTTATTTTATTGGGTATCTCACCATTCTACTTAAAGATTAAAGGAGCAACAAAAAATAGTTACATATTATTTCCTGATTCCCAAAGTAGCAATTAAGTGTAAACTGAAGTAAAAACTGTAGTCTAAGCTTACATAATTGAACACTGAAAAGGAAGATTTGTTTCAATGTACTATGTCTTTTTCTTATTATGTAAAACTAATTTTGGCAATGTTTGCATTAGGGGACTATGCTATATAATTTAAATATTTATAAATTTTTGAATAATTTGTAGATTCAATTTATCATTTAAAAAGAGTCTCAAAAAGCTAATGTTCTTTACTCAAATGTTAACATCTAAATCTGTAATTGTGTTGGACTAATTGATATAATCCAGGTGTGATGCTACAGGAATAATTTTAAAAGGTAAATAAGAAGTCCATGGCAAGTAACATATTAAAATTTGGTGAGATGCTATCAGGTAGAATTGAAGCTGGCTCCACATCCTTGCTCCAATTAATTAAAAAAATGAGAAAAAACTACAATGCTTAGTAGCTTCTTCTTTAAAAGTTTAATTTATCTTTTTTGCTTTTCTCCTCTGTGGCTCATTTAGAAGGGATGAAAGAATAGAGTCACATGGGAATATGGAATAACTGTTATGACAATTAAATGCATAATAGTAGCAGAGCCTTTGTGATAAAAAGAAATTTAAATTATATTTAGCAACTTGTAGTTAAATAGCTTAAATTGTTATATGGTTCATATTGCAATGATTTAAGCCCTATCCAAATTACTGTAAAACCAATATAATATAAAATATCAACTTTAAAATATAGGAATAAATGAGGTTTCCATCTGGGTCACACAAGCATATTTCTACATTTGAGAACTCTTTGTTAATATCTTGTCTGTGACTTGTTCAGTTATAATATGGAAAAATATGAACTTAATTACAAATTACTTAATCTGCAGTATCTGCTTTCATTGACAATGATGTTAGCTTATCAAGTCTTTCCACAGTTGCTAATGCTCCATTTTTAACTATGTATTTCTGAGTCAATGGCACAGAAGATTTCATTTTTTGTGTTATGTAGCTTCTTGAAATATTTTTCCAAAATAGATATTATGTACTCCACACACTGAACCCATTCCAACTGTTCAGCCATATCCTCCAACATAAACTCTGTATTCCAAATAAGCTAAATTGCTTACCGCTACCTTGAAATATCACACACGTCACTTATTTATTAAAATATTTTTCCTTGTTCAAAAATATCTTCCTTTCTTTCTTTTTGCCTATAATATATACCACTAAGTTTTAAGAAATTTGTCAAATTCTTCAACTTACATCTTTCTTAATGCACACCCTATCCTTAATTAACATTGACATTTCTATTTTTACCCCAATATTTCTTATTTTCAAATGCTTATTACCATGTCAATTACTTCTTTTTTTAAAATTCTTATCATTGTTTATGATAACCTCTGTTTTGAGTGCACTTTTTTTATACCCTGAGCTTTTTCAAGGTAGGAACTGCAGATGATTTGTGAAAAATAAGATAATTTCATAATGTAATTCATAATGTCTTGACTAACATAGACAAAAAAACAGAGTGAGCTAAAGAATTTGTTTAAAGAATGGTATTTAGCTGATTTTTCCATTTTCCTCATGAACGAATAATCATAAAAATTGCAGTCTATTTGGACATCTAGCGATAAAAATGCCAAAGTCCTTTGTCTTTGAATACTAGAAGCACGACACAAAGTTTAAAGGTGGAGGACTGAGCACATATTCTGGAACAAAAGGTGATGTCCTGGGAATGTTGGCCTATTCACATTCTTCATATATTGTAAGTGATACTCTTTAGAGCTCTGTGGTATATTTCACACTTCTCACTTTGCCAGAACTGTTGATTATCAATGAATCCCATTTAAAATGCCTTGTCTTATTTAATTTATGACTGCAGTCATCTAAAATTCTAACTATATCAATTACTTGTTTAAAATATATAATTATTCATCTTGACAAGACAACTAAAATTAGATTCCTCCTGAGTGGTGCATTTATCAAATACAATTCACAACACCCTGATCCACACACTTGCCTTTTCTCAAGTACAACAATAATACCACAGGCATCTGCTGGCCTCAACGTCTTGAAGGTCTACTGAGCCCATTGCATCTACTATATGGGCAATCTGTATATTCTTTTCCCATTTGCAAAAAGACTCAGGACTGTGAACTAGCCAGGTCCATAAAGAAGTTGGAACCATGGGAGCTTTGGTTTCACTGGTTTCTGGGTGATAAAACGAGGGAAGTCAAGGTTCCTTGGGATGGACTTTGAATGATGGGAGACTGAAAAACAAAAAGTGCTAGTTGATGAATTCTTACATAGAACATATGGCCTGTGTAAAGTACGCTGAGAGGCCTCTGACCCTGGGTGCTGAGAGCAGTAATTCATCATTGTGACTGTTTAGAATTGGTGGAACATGATGATAACAAGAAGCAGTCCACCCTTACTACTTGGAAACCAGGCAGAAGGACACCCTTCCCACCACTGATAGACAGCTCACAGGTATCAATGACCAAGCCAGCAATTCTCCCTGTTAACCTGTGGTCAGCCAGAAAATTTACTCCTCATATTTGCTCTCCCATTCCCCCCAACTCATACGCCTTCTATCCTTTCTTCTCCTGGGACTGCTCTTCCCAATATGGAGTTACAGACAATATTTTGCTCCAGCACCTGTTTTCTAGAAAACCTAGGCTAAACTGTCAACTGTATCGTATTTGCAACCCTGGATGCCTTTGCAGCTTCACCAGCCACTCTTCCTCATGTGAACATCTCCCCATTAACACTGAATTTACTGCTTTCCTAAGAATGCATCTTTCCTATTTTAATATTTTGTTATCTCTCTCTGGAATTCTCTGCTTTGCCTTTTCTACCTGAGAAACATCTACTGTGTGCAAATAATTTAACTGAAGTACCAAATTATTAAGTATAGTATGAATGGAGTAGAATTAAAAAACAGTGATTCATGAGTATAGTACATTAAAATGAGGACAGTTTGCTTTGATAAGAACAGAGCTAAAAATATGATTACAGTAAGAATGAGGATGGACACATAGCACTGTACTGAATTTAACTGATAAATTGTACATTTCTGTGATACTTTGCATTTAGATGATAACCTCCTTATTTCTCAGACATGAAGAAGCAGTTGCTTAAAAAGAGTGATTTACAGGACAGAACTATGATGTCTCCAAAGATCAAAGGCATGGTGTCTGACGGTGAGAAGCACAGCTAGAATGGTCAGTTCTTAATCTGCTCTCACAAACTGAAGGAGATAACAGATGTGGTTTTGAGAATGAGTTTTGAATAAACACTCTTGTTTGATTTTTTTTCATGGCTTACACATCCACTGTGAGGCATTGTGAGGCTTTCTAGGTAATACTGATTTATTTTATGATGTCTTTATTGACCCTCCCTTTCAAAATGTCCACTAAGTAGTAACCAAATATGGATCACATTCTGGTGTATTTATTGTTGGTAATGATGTCTTGTTCTTTCGAGCACTGTCTTTCTCAACAGGTGAGCTATTTGAAGGTTTGGCATGTAGAAAGCACCAAATTAATAAATATTGAGTGGTACTATTATATACATTACCTTCATTTTCTGCATTTCTCCTTATTCACTTATCAAGTACACAATCTGTTCAAGTTTGTTTTGTACCAATGTAAAAATGGACATGGAGGATCCTAACACTAATCTTGTACTACCTCCCACAATTCACCACAAGAAAAGATATTTCAAAATCCATGTTTTCTCTCCGAAGCTGGAATACTCATTTACAAACTCCCTCATTGACACTATTTAGTTTCAATCTGTCAAGATTTTTTAAATGAATAAGTACTTTTAAAATTATTTTATCACATATTTTAAAATATTAAAAACATAAAAAAATAAGTTCCAGGTACTTTTCTAAGCACTCTATATGCATTATCTCAATACTCATAGATATCTTATGAAAATTATTTTTATCATCTCATTTAGCAGCTGAAAAAGCTGAAGCAAAATTAATAAATTTGCAGACAGTCACACACGTGCTGGATTTAGAATTCAAGTCCAGGCAGCAAAACACCAGAAGTCCTATGCATCATCACTACCAGATAATACCTCATTAAGTACTTTGGAGCTCCCAGCCACAAATAGCTAGTATTCAAATAACAATGTTTCAGCAACAGGGAGATAGTTTAGACATCTGATTCTTCTATGGGAAAATTTAACTTAAAAACCATGAGTCAAGGAAAATATTAGTTAGCAATTTAATCTTTAACTATTCTATTTTTTTTCTTGTATTATGTTCATAATATGTCAGCCTCACTAAAAGTTTCTATAGTTCAAATGAGAGCACAGGTCTCAACTTTGCTGTAAAATTTTCATAATCATGCGGCCCTTAGCTGACCTTCTTCCTTAATTATCAAGTTCTTTGACTGGCAGTGAAGAAAATGATGAAAATGTATAGAAATGATTTTTTTTAAAGATAACTGGCCTAGATTATATTGCCCAAAGATTTTTAGGAGATAAAATTCAAACAACTTGAAGGAATCAAAACTAGAAATGAAAAAGAAATGTCAAAAATGATCTCTAGTTTTCTGCTCCTATTATAGGTGCAGAAAGTGACAAGATCACCAGAATTTTAAAAATAAACCAAATAAATTACAAAATTATAGCTTCACCTGGGTCCATCAGAGACCAGAGGACAACCAAGTAACCTTAATTTCCGAAATCAGAAGAGGACAAGAAAACCAAGCTGCATGAATTCTGAAGAAAGACAAATTTCATGAAGAAGAAGAAACAGAACATACAAACTCTGCCTTACTAAAGGGCATAGGAAGAAGAGAAATCAGTCACCACGCAAACTGGTAAGTCTTATCCAAAACTAAAGACAGAGTTTGGGTATTGTATCAGTCTGTAATTGTTAGTAGCCTCAGACACAAGGCTTTTTTCAATGGCCCCCACCACTGCTCACAAGTAAGACTGGGGTCAGGGAAGGAGGAAATGAGAGAAAGCCTTGCTCAGTGCAACAAAAATACATGAGGTGATTGTTGGTGTTTGGGGATGAACAGAAGACAAATACTGCCAGCTCTCCTATTCTTCAGATCAAATCCTTAAGCTCCTGAGAGAGGACAGGAAATACTCCGAACAGTAGGCAAAAACTTATTGTTGGGGAAGGGTAGAAGAAGAAACTATCAGTGAGAGAGAGCCAGGAGATTTCACTGGTCCTTGGATCCTGTATTAATCCCAACGTGAGATCAGCTACTGACGGGAGAAGGGCAGAAAACAGCCTTCCAAGTACAATCTCACACATAAGGCAATGTTTAGAGCACTGAGAAATTCCACCCTCCCCAGGCCCAAAAGCAGAGGGATGCCTAACATTTAGGCAGAAACTGGCCAACTGAGACTATGCCACACATGCTAACACAAGCCTGGAGAGAAGTGATCCAGCGAAGGTGTCCACGGGGAGGGAGGATGAAGAGTACGGTAACCGTCCCATTTAAAGTGCAGCTATGCAAGTAAGGTTGGTTGAAAACTGAGAGTGTGGAGCAGTCACGTAGGTCACCTTTCAGGACCTTATCCCCAACCCTCAGCATGCGGCAG
This sequence comes from Camelus bactrianus, assembly GCF_048773025.1. Taxonomy (NCBI): domain Eukaryota; kingdom Metazoa; phylum Chordata; class Mammalia; order Artiodactyla; family Camelidae; genus Camelus; species Camelus bactrianus. Next base: position 42,560,748 of record NC_133540.1, read on the forward strand.
TATCAGCCCAACACTACAGAAATTGGAAGTCTGTGGTACACTGATGATAACAATAGCTACAACAAAACTCAAATCCAGATGAACTCCTGAACAGACTGACCAAGTTCCCCACATTAATGGCCAAACAGGGGAAGCATTTCTAGAATTAAACAGCAATTTGTCTCAATTGCTACTGTCCTATACATGATTTTCCTCATTTAATCAAAAAGTATCAAATGCACCAAGAAGAGAAGAAAATAAATTATATCAAAGAATAAGGCAATTAAGGAAACAAGACATGGAGAGGATGGATGTAGATGGTGGAAAGAAAGAAAGGGTCTTTAAGAAAGCATCTTTAAAATAACTGTAATTAATATGTTAAAGAACAGAGTAATTGTAGGAGGTGGCAAACATGAAGAGGTAATTTTGCAGAGAGATGTTAATTATAAGAAGGGATTAAATGGCAGAAGTGAGGAAAGATCTTGAAGATAGGCCAATATAAAGTATCCAAAATTTTTAAAAATGAGAAGATAGGATGAAAAGTAAAAAATAGAACATAGAATCCAAGAGCTGTGGTGAAATACGTGTGGATTTCAATCCAAAAGAAGAAAAAGAATAATACAGAGAAAATACTTGAAAGCTGAAATAGTTCAAAATTATTTTAAAAAAAATCAAACCATAGATTAGCTCAGAGAATGCTAACCAGCATAAACACTAAATTTGAGTCATATATGATACTCAGAGACTTGAAGAATCAGTATTTTTCCCCCATTCATCTAGATTTACAGCATAATAAAAATAAAATCAGAGTATGTTCTTTTTTTGTTGATGGTGGTAAAAATTAACAAGCTGAGTCTAAAATTCACAGACGATCTTGAGTAGCCAAACGATTTTGAAAAAGAACATATTTGGAAGGCTTGTACTACCTGGTTTAGGATTGCAAAACAAAGCCGAAATCCATCTAAAAGCTGCAATAAATGCAACAGTGTGGTACCGTCATAAAGACAGACATACAGATCAATGAAACAAAACAGTTCAAATACAGATGCACACATAAATGGTCAACTTTTTTTACATAGCTACTAAGGTCACTCAATGTTAAAAGGACACACTTTGCAGCAAATAGTGCAGAGAAAAAACTGAATATTCATGTATAAAAAAACAGTACCTTCAACCCAAACCTCTCACCATATACAAAAAATAACTCAAAATGAATTATAGACCAAAATGTAAAAGCTGAAACTATAAAATTTTCTATGAGAAAGTACAGGACAATACTTTTGTGACATAAAATGGAAAGATTTCTTAGCTAGGACATCAAACGTGTAATCCATTAGGTAAAATGATTGACACTTTTGGCTTCACTGAAATTAAAAATGTGTTGTTTGAAAGACAGCCTATTAAAACAAGTCAGAGACAAGCAACAGGCTGGAAGAAAATGTTCACAAAACACATAAATGATAAATGTCTAGTATCTAGAGAATATAAAGCACTCTCAAAATGCAGTAATTAGAAAATCTTCAACAAAAAATTTGAAGAAAGAGTTTACCTTAAAAGATAGAAAGATGGCAAATAAGTATATGAAAAGATTCTTAACATCATAACTCACTTGGAAAATTCAAATTTAAATCACAATGGAATACCACTACAGACATATTAGAGTCACTAAACTTAAAACAAACAACTGAAAATACTCTAAGTACCAAAATTGTGGAAGAAAAGAATGTACAGCTCTCATACACTGCTGGTGGGAATTCTAAAAGGTACTGACACTGAGGAAAATAATTAAGCAGTTTGTTATAAAATTGAGCAAGTGCTATAAGACTCGACTATTTCATATCTAGGTGCTTTACCTAAGAGAGATCTGGGTAAAACATAACCCAGACCTGTGCATTTGTGTAAGAGCTTCATTCATAATAGCAAAACTAGAAATGACCCAAATATCCACATCGGGAGAATCAATAACAAACGGGGCACATATGTTTAATATACCATGCAGTAATAGCAAGGCATGGACTACTCATACCTGCAATGATACACAATGATTCTAAACGTTATGCTAAGTAAAGACTACATACTCTATGATTACACACATAGGATTTTTTAAAGTACAGGGACAAATAACAGGTTTTAGGTTATCAAGGTCTGGAGTGAAAGGGGAAACGGTTATAAAGGGATAAACGGAATTTTTGAGATGATGAATGTGTTCACTAGACCTAAATCTCCAGAGAATCCTTATATATTGAAACTCTTTCTAATTTGAATTTAAAATATGTATATATGATTGTCACTGCTTGCTGTTTATTTCTGTATTTCATACTGTTTTCAGTTGCATCAATTATTTCTTCTAGAATGGTAGACATCCATTCCTTTCAAAAATATGTTAGATATTTCAGATATATGTTCCTATTTTATTTCTTCTACCGTTGTTTTATACTCTATTTGCTAACGCAATTATTCATTTCCTTTATACTTAATATTCCTGAAGATGGACTATGAATGCTTTACTCATTACTGAGGTTCTTCACTCAGCTTAGAAATCTTCACTTAGCTGATGGTTAATTATTTTATTGAATGAACATGTTTCAAGTGATAACAACAAATTTAAATTTTTACTTCTAAAATAAAATCCAGTGAAGTCAGAAACTGAATGTTATTTTGTAGGAATTTATATATCCATTTATTTATCCATAGGCAACCTAAATGAGGTGTCAGTGGCAAAATAATGGCTAAATACCTGTATCTCTCCAAGATTCCTGAGTCCTTGATGATAAATGGTCTTTACTGATGACTAAGACACTGATCAATAAAATGCATCTTTATCATGCCCTATGATCTACTCAACATTGATTTAAAAATAATAAAGTAAGCTAAGGTATGTGGTAAATGGGTATTATTCAAAAGGGATATTGTTAAGAACATTTGAATAAAAAGAGATGTTAAACTTGGTTTCCTCTAACTTCACAAAGAATTGATTTTCATTATAACTCGTATTTGTGAAGTTCTATGTGTGTGTGTGTGTGTAAATTCTGTGTACATTAATATGCATTATACTGATTTTTTATTTTCTTTTTATAAAAGACATTAAGGCTTTGAAGTTTTCTTTTTAATATAGACAACGGAAGATATATGGACTGGAATCAAATCATGAGCCTAACATTTGTTAATTAGGTTTCCAGGAATCTTCTCTGCCTTAATTTCATCATCTGCAGAATGAGGAGGATATTAATTGACTAACTTTGTTGGATTATTATAATAATTAAATGATTTTGTATACATATAAATACTTAATATATTAATTAACGCACTGAAATCAGTGTATGAGCATTGGCTTTTCATGTCATGTCTGATTTTAAATGTATTTAGTGTGTTAGTTAAATTCTTATGTATTTTTCCATTTGTTAAAAATTACATAATTATAAATCAAAAATAGCAAATAGGCTTATTAAACTAAAATATATAGATGTGCTTGCCTCTGCTAAAACCTAAGGATATAATGTTTAAAGAATATATGGCACTTTAATTAAAAAGTTTGTAAATTTTTCTAAAAGAAAATTATTTTTCTTGAGAATAGGACAGTCTTTGAAATACATACTAACTCTAGGAATTTGAATTAAAGGATCTGGGGAAAATATTGAAACATATTTAAACTTATCTATATAATGACTCAGAGTGAAAGATAAGGCTGTAAAACAAACCAATTTATGAGCAAATAAAGTGTACATTTCTGCATTAAGATATTTCTCCTTGGTCTCAAAAGACTAAAAACAATCTAAATGATAGCTGCCTTTGCACAAGACCCTCCCCAAAATGGGTGGATGGAAAGGGAAATCAATACACTGGAGAAAATCCTACTTGGATACTTAGAGTGCTCTGTGTAGGGTGTTTATTGATACTGCTTATGACTTTTCTCATTTCTTTTGAACCTCCTTACCCAGATTCTTTTCTGAACCCCATTATTAAAATTTTGTAGGCTAATCTATATTATCTCAAGGGCCTTTCAGAGATCTCTGTGGCGTATCATTATCAATCATCTCTTGGCTATATTAGTATGTACACCTATATCATCAGGCCTGTTTCTTCAAGGCATGTCCAGCTTTATGTATGATGTAAAGTCTGTGCTCCTGGTACTGTGCCAAATACGGAAAATTCCTAAAGTTGGAGAATTTTTACTTTCACAAATATGATGATGAAATATAATTATTTCTCATATGACCAAGGAGTTAAAGAATCTGGCACAATATTATGACTCCTAATGTCTCACTTTTTAATTTTTTCCTCTTTACTGCTTATACTTTTTTTAGTATGTAAACATGTATTCATAGAATGCTATTATGAAAATAGAACAACGTAAAATGTTTGAACAAATGTAAATGCTTTAAATTCTAATTTAAAAGGCAGAATCTCTGAACTTCAATGGCTTATATTCACTTTTGCCTTCATCTCAGGAATACGTAGAGTTGGAAGGGGCATCACACCATACTTACAAAAAGAAAAAACCCAGACAGAATTCCAGTCAGGTCTGTGACTTTACTTGAACCCATCAGAGACCTGACATTTCAGAGCAACCAAATAATCCAAAATCTAAAGACACATAGACTCCTGTAGGGAGGTGCAGGCAGCAAACACTGCATTAGAAGGGCAGAGGATTCAGGCTGCAGTGCAAGAAGAATACAGCTAGAATAACTGATGAACTGGCAGTGCCCGCGAGCAGACTGGCAGAAAAGCACGGAGCTCCTAGCGGCCACACGTATAAACAGGAACTGCAGCTTTTTGCTGGCCTTTTTTTCTACAAACCCCAGCAGAAGCTCACAGAAAAGGGAGGTGTCTTAAAAAAAAAATCTGCCTTCTCAAAACAGCACAGGGTAAAGGGCAGCAGGTATTGACGAGGGGCAAAAAACTGCGTAAGAATCATTCTCCGGTATCAAATACGTGGGAAAAAAAGGAAAGAAAAGCTTTAATCTGTGAGAAGAGTAATAAAAACTGACATCACTGAGACACTGGGAACAACCATTACATATGGGAAAAAAGAGAGACCTTCTACCCCTTAGGGAGTGTCAGGAATACCTCCTGGGACCAGAACCACAGCTGGTAGGGAATAATATTCACCAAGATAAACCACAAACTGCCACAGAACAACTTTAAAAAATAAAAACCGTACAAATTATTTTCTCATATTATAAAATAAACTAGAAATTAATACAAGAAAGACACCTCAAAAATCCCCAAATATTTGGAAATTAAACAACCCATGTTGAAACCATCTATGATAACAGAAGAGCCTCAAAGAAAATTTAATCATATTTGGAATGGAATGAAAATGCAGCCTTAAAAATTATGGGATGCAGCTAAAGCAATCTTCAAGGAAAAGTTTACAGAATTATAGAGTTAAATTGTATGTATTACATTAGATAAACAAAAGCCTTCAAATCGTTAAGGGAACCAGAAAAAGAATAGCAAAGTAAACCCACAGCAAGCAGAAACAAGAATATAAGATAATTGTAGAACTAAATAGAATTAAAAATGAGAAATCATACTAGTCAATAAATCACTGATGTCTCCAAAAAAAGAGAAACGAGGAGACAGTATTAGAGGCTATATGGAACTCTAGTGATAATAATGAAACATCACAAAACTGTATTCCCAGAAATTCACCAGCTTAAATGAAACGTACTACTTTCTTTAAAAGATGCAAACTATCAAAATTAACTCAAGATGAAACAGATAACTTGGATAGCCCTATGGCTATCAAATACATTCACTTTAAAGTGTTTTCAACAAAGAAAACTCTAGGACCACAGAGTTCCATTGATGAATTCAACCTAGCATTTAAGGAAAAAATATCAGCCATTTTATACACTCTCCTTCAGAAAATAAAAGAAGCAGAAACAAATGTTTCCCTGACAGCTTTTGCAAACAGCTACATGCCCGAGTGATTCATCTTCAACAAAAAGGAACTATCTTGCAGACTCATGGAAAGGACTATGCCAGGTACTGTGGTATACAGGCATCTGATGGCATTGTTCGTAACTCTGAGATAATACCACTGAGCTGAGTCAGAAATCCAGAATGCTAATTAAGAAGCTAATGGGTTCATGGGATCTGCTAACCCAAGATCAAGCGAAACAAGAATTAATTACATAGAACTAAATAAACTGATGAAGGATTATCATAATTTTTTGTTTGGAACGTTCTTGTTGTTTTATGTTTGGAATACTGTTGATGTTTTATATTCTGTTTCCTGGCTATAAAGTACCTCTGTATGAAATCTGACATTCGTTGGGTGTAAAAAGCATGATGCAGTTTATTACTGACTTATTATCATCATCACTTGATCACTTAATTTCCTCACTAGGGAGCAGCAAAATGCCTTCTTTTCTATCAATTACACTCAGCTGAGTCAGTAATAAGAATTGCACAGCTACTTTTACAAATGTTAAATCTGGTATGGACAAGTAAATGTTCTAAATGCCATGGTTACTGTATAGTTACTTCAATCATGTCTTTAAATATTCTTTTAGTTTTCTCTTCAGACTGGTTTATTTCCGCTGAAAAAAATGGATGTGCTTAGAATTAGCCAATGCAATAAATTGAACTGGTCCCTCTCAGTTCATAAAATATTTCCCATGCCCTAACATGCCAAAATATTTTACCCTAGTGTTTTCAAAAACTATGACTTACCATGTTGCCAGAGGTGAAGAATTAGGTTTCTCTCTTGAAGCAGATAATAAAAACAAGCTGATGTTTTAAAATTTATGTATTTTAAAATCTGTGAAATCAAGTGTCAGTTCACATTGTCTGCTATATGTTATCTTTCATATTAATAAAAAATTATCTGACATACTTATTCTTAAAAAATAAAATAAAACTCAGTCAAAATATTAAAGTTTGCTAAAGAAAAGCCATTCTAACTTGTAACAAGTCCACATTTCCTTACATTTAATCACAATTCCCTCCACATCCAGAAGGCCATGTGCAGTGATTATGAGCCACAGTGGGGAATAAACTTTTTCTTTCACTCCACCAGCATTTTGTATATATTTTTTTCTTTAACCCACTTATTTATAATAGGCTTAAGGGAAGAATGGCTTCTCAGATATCAAAAGGCAGTGAAGCAGCTAACACAGAATTTCATAAGGTTTTTGCTGGGTGGTAGAGCAGCAATGGCTGCATAAGTGGAAGCACTGCTGGGTGCACCTGGCCTTTATCGCTGATTCCGGTGCACAGTTCTCTCTGGCGCATGGCCAGTTTTATAATCAGGAGACAACACAGAAGCTGCATAATGATGATTTTAATGATCATTTTAGGAGAGTGAAGTATTAACTGTTACTATCTTAATGTTTAATGATGAATTATAAATGATCATTCATCCTTTTAGAAATATATTTGAAATTCAGGTTCCAGTTCTTTCTAATGAGTAAATTAATCAATATTTTGTTTGGTATTACAGAAGATACATAAGGAATGGTTTTCCAGAAAAGTCTTTAAAATGAAGGAGAGTATTTTATAGAAGATAAGTGATGTCATTTTAATACTAGGAATAAAATTTAATCAATGTATGCATATGATTTTTAAATGCATCCCTAAATTTATTTTCGCTGTACACTATGCATTTTTGTAGTTAAAGATAAAAACACAGTTCTTACATGCTGCTGATGTCTTAACTTTAAAAAAATTATTAGATACAATAGCATGCTCACACTACATTTTAAAATATCTATAATTGTTAGCTTCAAGAAACAACTTTATTTCAATGTGACACCATGATAAATTTTTGAAAAGATTTATTTCAGAAATAAAAATAGACAGTAAATTTGGATTATACATTTCAAGTAATTATATAATTGAACAACATATGTTGGACTAATAATATGATATTTACTGAATTACTTTTCTGATTTGAATGACATATTCATCATTTTTAAATTAACTTTTTTCATGAATAAGTTTTTTAAATAAAGTTACTTTCATTGAGTCTGCATTTGTGTGACAGATTTCTCTTCATATATGATCAAAATCCCATCACCTGATTCTCATAATTCTCACTAGTAGTTAGATTCACGGATATTACTTACAGATCCTTCAGAAATTAGTCCAATAATCTTCAGTCAGATATGTAATTTGAATCTTAGTTTCCTCTTCCCTAAATCAAGGGTGTAACTTATTTTCAAAGATAGAAGACAGATAGAAGACAAAGATGAAGTTACATTATGTGAAAAAGCTTCCATGCCCTCTCTTTCCCCAACCACATGCACATAGACACACACACCTCCTACACGCATGTGAACATGTGCCCTCATATAACACACATTTCTAAGCCTATCTCTCACTGTAAGTTTTACTTTGTGATCAAGGCAGGAAGTGTGAAGTGTAAAGGCTAAAAGGTATTTTCCTCTGATTTATTTTGCTTCCATTTTTCTTGTTCTTTTTCTTATAGTTCTTCAAGATTTAAATGTAAGACCAGAAACCATAAAACTCTTAGAGGAAAACATAGGCAGAATACACTCTGACTTAATAGTAGTAATATTTCTTTTTTTGGATATGTCTCCTAAAGCAAAGAAAACAAAAGCAAAAATAAACAAATGGGACCTAATTAAACTTAAAAGTTTTTGCACAACAAAGGAAATCTTTGATAAAATAAAAAGACAACCTGCTGAATGGAGAAAATATTTGCAAATTATATGACTGACAGGGGGTCAATAGCCAACATATATAAACAGTTCAAACAACTCAACATCAAAAAAAAAACCAACAACCTGATTTAAAAATGCCAAAAACTACATAAACATTTTCTCCAAATAGGAAATGCAGATAGCCAACAGGCACATGAAAAGATGCTAAGCATCACTAGTCATGAGGGAAACGCAAATCAAAACTACAATGAGATACCAGCTCACACCTGTCAGAATGACTATCATCAAGAAAGGATGCAAATAACAAATGCTGGCAAGGATGTGGAGAAAAAGGAACCTCTGTACACTGTTGGTAGGAATGTAAATCGGTGCAGACACTGTGGAAAACAGTATGGAAGTTTCTCAAAAAACTAAAAATAGAACTACAGGACCCAGCAATTCCACTCCTGGGTATACAATCAAAAAAACAAAAACACTAATTTGAACAGATACATTCACCCTGATGTTCGTAGCAGCATTAGTTACAATTACCAAAATATGGAAGCAACCTAAGTGTTCATCAACAAGTAAATGGATAAAGAAGATGTGTTTTATATGCACACAATGGATAACTACTCAGCCATAAAAAAGAATGAAATTTTGCCTTTTGCAGCAATATGGATGGACCTGGATGGTCTTACGCTAAGTGCAATAAGTGAGACAGACAAACACTGTAATGACAACACTATAATGATATTATTTACGTGAGACCTAAAAAATAAAACAAATTAGTGAATATAACAACAACAAAAAAAGACTCAGATATAGAGAACTAACTAGGGGTTACCAGTGGGAAGAGGAAAGGTGTGAGGGGCAATAAAGAGGTAGGGGATTAAGGGGTACAAACTATTATGTATAAAGTAAGCTACAGGATATATTGTACAACCCAGGGAATATAGCCAATATTTTATGATAACTATTAATGGAGTGTAACCTTTAAAAATTGTGACTCACTATGAGGTAGACCTATAACTTTTATAATACTGTACATCAACTCTTCAATAAAAAATTTTAAAAAATATTAAGGGGCCATGCTGTATGTGTTGGTGAAAAGGGAGTACTTCTATTTTATTAACCTTGGGAAAATCAGAAATTTCTGTATTTCTTCCTATAACACTATCCAAATCTCTAGACATTAACTTTTGCATTAGAAAGTCCTACAGCATTATATATTTCCAAATGCTCATATTTTAACATTGACACTATGTCTTTCTTTGCTCACTCTCCCGTTTTTCCCTCACATTTCCCAATGTCATATATTGTTTTGTGGTTTAATTTATAAAATACCATCAAAGTACCACATACAATATGATTTTTAGATACCAAATAATTACATAACAGTTTAATTATGAAAATCAAGAGTTCCCTCATCATTCATCCTCTCCCTAACACTTGTGTCCAAAAACCACTTTAATTAATTTTATTTTTAAGTTTTCACTGGTTTACTCCTACGACAGACTTTTAATTTTTCTCCAGTACCTATTTTCCCTTTTTCCATGTAGCAAAATGACTTAATGCAAAGCTAGAAACCTCCTTCCCTATCTTGTCTTACTGCCAGATACGGCCATGTGACTAAATTCAAGCCAATAGGATAGGAGCCGCTTCTGGTCACAAATTTTAAGAATTAAAATGATGGTCTTCTATCTACTTTCTTTCTTCATTCCCAAGGAAAACAGATGTGCTGTTAGTGAACAACCCACTATCAAGCAGGTGAGTAAGACACCCTGGAGGAGAGCAGAACAGTAAGAAAGAAGAAAACCTAGGTGCCTGGAAATCTTCACAGAGTATAATGAGCTATATAACTCCTCAGAGAGTTAACTCTTTGGAATATTTAGATTTTCATTTTTTTTACATAGTATACCTATACACACACATACACACACACACACACACACACACACACACACATATACACATACATAAACGTATTTAAAATATTTCTTTAAAGGTGAACATTTTCTTGTTGATTCTGTTTAGACATTGTAATCCTTTCTATTCTAATTCCTTTGCCATTCAGCTCTCGGATATTTTTCACTATTACATTCCGATATTTTTCTTCTCCCCATTTTCTTTCAATGCTTTTGACATGTCTGATGTCTAGCTCAGATCCCATTTGCTACTTGAAATCACACAAGACAAGTACAGCCTGCCTTAGTTCCTTTTAGCCTCTGAACATTAATTACATTTAAAATTAGCATATGAGGCTTGATATGTGTATGTGTCTTTACATGGAGAGGTAGGGTTGTACATTTGACGATTCTGACTATAATTTTCCATTGTAGTTTTGCCTCCATAACTGAATTAGAAAATCCCTGAGGCATTCATAATATTTTAACTCCTGTGCTTACTCTGTCACTTCTTCTGCTAAATCCTCTACAATATATTATGATTAACAAAATGTAGTGTCCTGTGTGTCCTTCAAGGCATTTCATTCTTTATTTGCTTTCATAAAATGCACAGATTCTCTCTATGATGTGACATGATCTTTGAATAATGTTTTTATATCACACAATTTATTAGTAATGTTACTTTGTTTAAATCTATCCCTTTCAATGTATTTGTAGGGTAGCTACTTGGTCTTCTATTTTGTCCCTTACCCATTAATACCACTAGTGCCATTAGAACTGTTAGGAGTACATCAATACATACTTTCTGAATGAAATCAATTCAATAAACAAAACAATTTAGCAAACAGTAAGCACGATGTGGCTTATTAATGGTGAAAATACCATATTTGATTAAAATCTGCCAAATGTGTAAAATGCAAACACTGATTAGTGAAAAGTGAGGGTGGGAGGGAAGGAAAAACTTGCTACACAGCTGTTCTCCTAGTTAAGGACCCACTCAGAAATGCAAACATACTAGTGTAACTCTTGGTGCATACCAAAATAAACCTGCACTAGAGCAGTAAACCTTTTGGTTGAGTCAAAAAAATGAACCCCTTGTAAGTGAAGGAGAAAAGAGAGCAGAACTGTACACTGCAGCCTCAGAGTACAGCACTACTTTCAAGATAGCAGGATGCTGGGCTGGCCAAAACGTTTATAATGTACTCATACGTATATACATTGAATGCCATTCATTTCATCAACTGTAAAACAGATTTACAATTCTTCATGCTTTCATTGTCTTTGTAATGGTATTTAAAATATGTAGCTATCTCTGGAGTGTGGACTGCTGATTAAGCTATTTCAAATGCTGTCTTCTTGATATACTTTATGTTATATATACATGTATATATATACTTATGTCACATTATTTATGCTATATTTTACAGTAAATTATATTGCATATCCTACAGCAATATATTTGTGCACATTTTTTATTTCAAGATCTCAATGTCTATTAAATCTGATTTCACTTTTCAAGTAAATAATATCATTCAAAGCTTTACTTATGAGATAATAGTTAAAAGTAGAAGCTCTGGACTCAAACACATTACGTTGAATTCCAAACTCACTTAGACTTTTTTGTTTACAAATATCTTTATTATTTTTATTAAAATGTTTAATAATAGCTATTCATATGATTATGAAATGTATCTATTATGGTAGCTCTTGTGAGCTTTATTTTCTAACTGGATGCAAGTGTTAAAATACCCATTTAATACTGTAACACTGTGTTGAAATAACACAAATATTAATAACAGAAGTAATCCTATCTTGAGATGACTTATGTGTATACAAGCAAAAGTTTTTTTCTGGCTAATAAAAATGACTTTATTTTTAGTTTGAGAATAATAGAGCCTGAGCTATACTTTAATAAAGAATACATAAATAATTTTTACTTGGAATTTATGTATCATTTATGGAAATAATGTATTTACAGTTAACCATTTGCAGGCTCACAACAGTTTTAGGAGACGATTATTTTTATACCTGTATGAAGCAGCCTCTATTTAGAAAGGAGAACGTATAATTTAATGAAAGGGACTTTGTGCCGGTAGTCACAAGCCTTAACCTTCTATCTCATTCCCAATCTTATGCTAACTTTCGTAAGATAATTAACCTCTTTCATCTGTGAAGAAAATACATCATGTTATAAATAGAAATATTATGTATAATCCAAAATAGCAGGCGACCTATGAAAGCTACATTTCCTTTCACATGAAAATCTAGGACATATGAGAAGAATTAGAATGCAATATATTTTGATCCCCCAAATGTACTGTATGGTATTCATTTTGATATGAATAACAAACCTTTTCGTAGTTTCAAACAATGCCTTTTGGGATATATTCTATGATGGTTATGTAAAATATCTTGCAGATGCTTTATTCCTTTAACATTTGCAAAATTTGTATTTCATCCTCATGAGCCTTCTGTTTTGTTTAAGGCTGGATAGGGTAAATGTTGGTGCAAACTAATTAGCATCAAAAAATACCAAGTTGATCAGATAGTAATTCAAAAGCAAATACACATGATCCTGTTATTGAGTTACCTGGATTTTACTTTAATGCTCAATAGATGAAAAACATGTTCTACAAGTATGTGTTTGAATTGGTTTTCTTAATTCTGTTTCAAATTATACAATTCTTTTATTTTTTTAATAATTCTTATAGTTAATAAATTTATTTCACACATTACTAGTAATTTTCACTTAATTTGAAGGTATTTTCTGGTTTCTCTTTCTAGGTAAGGAATATTTTATTACTGAAGTACTTGAAATACAAGTAACTATTAGCTGCTATGTATTTTCATTAAATCAATTTCATTCATATCAGTTTGATAAAAGGACAAGAATAAAACAATATTATTATGTAAACATCAATATTAGAACAGCAGTCCCTTATTTTGGTCCCTGTGAGTTGTTTTGTAACTAAAAAAACGCAAATATTTCAAATTTCACATGTCACTAAGAAGCAGTGTCATTAAAAACCAAGTTAAAATACATGACTGTATTGTATTTTTAAAACCAGTTCGTCTCACTTACATCTGCATTGGTATCTTGATGGGGGTTACAGACTTGAGCTTTCTGAGTGGCATTGCTGTTTTACGGAACAGTAGAGAGCCACAAAATCCTAGAATTCTGGATTTGAATGCTAGTTTTGTCAGTTAACAGCAACATAGATTTCAGGAATCACTTAATATGCCTAAATCTCAGTGACCTCATCTAAGAAAAGTAGGTCATGTTCACCTTGAAAAATGGTTTATACGTTTAATTTTCAAAAATTAGGTAAAATGCCTAATATATTTATTAGTAAATACTAAGTACTAAATATTATTAGACAGTAGCAACAACATATTTTCCTTGTTCACACTCCAGGTTTTATAGGAAAAAAAAAGGAAACAATATCTATAAAGTCTGGAAAGAAGTGAAAAATATTTTTATTATCTTAGCAGCACTGATAATACATGCATCTATTTTTCCCTCTGTGTATTGTATTTAGTTGTAAATATGGTATAAATACAATTTATAGACTCTCAAATTGTACTTTATATCAGAGACATTTCTCCATTCTTGGACATGACTGTATTGTTTACAGTCTCATAGAGTTTATTCAGATGTCGAGATGAAAATTCTACATATATGATTTGAAAAGGGGATGGTTTCTACAAAGGTGTTCAATACCACTCATCTAGAAAACACACAAGTGCATACATGCAGACATACACCCAAATAAAATTGATTAAAGAGATATAAAAAAACAATATTGAGGATATCCATCAGGAGAAGCCTAAATATGGTACCACACAATATGAACAATTCTTTAGTCATACTGAAGATATACTTATTGATGAGGAAGTTGTGATATATTAAGAACTAAAACAGAAATATAATCAAGAAACTGCAAAGCCCTAATTTGGAGGGTCAAGAGTTACAGAAGAAGCTAGAGCACTGGAGAGGCAGGACTACCTCATCTGAAGTGCTTTTAATGTAATGGAGCCACAGATTTCAAAAGGGACTCTGTCATGTGAATATCTATGGACAGAAAACATCTGCTGATTCTAAGAAGTCACATTGACCTGAATTGTCCCTAATACTCTGGATTTATCTTGAACTAACAGAGCACTCTGCTGACTTGACAATAGTTTTCCATGACATGGCAGGATCTTGACATGCTGTTGCGTATCTCTGCAAAGTCACAGAAAGAAACTCCTCAGTATTGAGACTAGACATAGTCACATTTTGTACCTACCCAAACAGAAAACTGAATTTAGAAATACAGTCCTTAGAAGAGTAGATTCAACAAGCATAGAAAAATAATGAAGCAGAAAGTTCCATTGAATCACTTCCTATATCAATTTATGCTGAATCACAGGAATGGTAATATTTGCATACTTCAGTGTTTCAGCTAAAAATATGTATATATTTCTTTAGCACAAATTAATAATGAAAAGAAGCAGTAAAATCCAGGCATAATTTACTCATAAATATCTGATGAAGAGAGACTTCTCCATTCACTGATAAATATAAGGAAACAACAACATAAGCCCTATAAAAATATGGAATAAACTGATTAAGCGGACTATATTTTGAAGCATGACTGTGTTACATTAGATTCAAAGCACATAATCACACGATTTCAGTTCAATCAGATAATTTGTGATTATTAAATTCTAGCATTCTCCAATATTAGTAAATCTTTTGACATAATTTCTTAAAAAGTTAGATTTAAACTAAATATACATGTGTAAATACACATGTGTTTATCACATATTTGTATTTAATCAATGTTCCCAGAAGACCCTACAAAACCAAGTTATCTCAGTTAATTTTATATAGACTATATACTTAAATATACTCATAAACAATGATTCATCTAATAAAAATTTTTGTGCAAATAATAAATGGTTCAGGGTGCCTTCTGAGTTTTCAAGGATATGAGAACAAAATGGAGAGGGTAAACATTTCCTCAAATAAAATACTTTTAGTGTAAGAGTTCATAAAGGAGATATGAGAAGATAGTGTATACCACACCTCCCCATAATCCATCCACATGACCCAATCACGCTTAGCATCTTTAGTAACTATTATCAGTTTCATAGGGCTGTTATAGCTAAGTACCACTAACTCGTGACTTAAAAAACAAGATACATTTATTATGTCACAGTTTTGGAGGCCAGAAGTCTGAAATTAACATCAGCATGGTTGGTTCCTTCTGAGGGTTCTGAGTGAACAAATACAATGTCCTATTTAATGGTACACAATGAACACAGATAAATTCAAATATTGCAAAAGTGGTTTCAAACTGGGTATTGTATAAAAAGCCTTAACTGTAAGACTACACCATGCTGTTTACACAAGCCTCAATCAGAATGAAAATTGTTGACTTGTCATCATAAATTATCAGGATATAGCAGTAACATTTTTATAGATTCTATCAGAGTTGCTGCCTTAAAATTGAAATGATTTTTATTATAATAATATGAACTGACTTTGACATTAAGAATCTTTTTTTAGGAAATTCCAAAAAATTATTTCATAAAGTTTTTATAATTTCCTATATGTGGGCCAACATCACTTCTTACAGGAAGTTGCTTTTAACTGCCTTATAAGTCCTTTCTGTAAAAATTCAAGATCATATTTTATGTAATTGCTTTGTTAAATTTATTTATCATATTTGTTAATATTAATTGAAATGCGAACATTGAGGTATTTTTAACTACAGAAATTTAGAGATGCTTCAAATGAAATGCTATAAAATTTTATTTAAAAAGGCTTACAAAATATCAACTTAAATTTATTGATTATATATTATTGTTGAGTATACTTGATAATTTTGTTGACATAATTCCAAACCTTAATAGGCATTAAAAGTGATGTTTGAGGTCTAAAATCCCCATTAGAGTAATTTGGTTTAAAAAGCATTTGAGACTTAAGAACCACAAAATTTTTGAGCACTTGTCAATTACCAAAATAGAGAAATATTTTTAAATATCTAAAAAAATGAGTATGGCTTTCAACTACATAGCATCTAGGGGATGCCAACCAATAGAAAGTAAACAAACAAATCAAACAACGCTTCTGTTCATCAAGATCTTTCTGTTGACTTAAATTCATAGCAACACTGGCTCTCAGGGCCAGCTAATTTACTGATTACATGTGATGCACATCTCTCTTTCACCACAAGGAAACAAAGGCTCATATTTTATTGAAGTTATGAGTATTCTTATAAAGGGATGGCACCATAAGTTCATCAATTTATATACTAATTTACGGTAAGTTGAAAGTGTTTTCATTTCTCTCATGGTTTTCAGACAGGTTCAGTTTTCAACAATTATGATAAATTGTGTGTTATATGAAAAACATCCATTTTATTACATCTAAATATTTTATTACCATAGTTACTCATGGCTTTGGTTAGTGCTTACCACTCTCCTCTGTTTTCAACTTTATCATTTCTATTTTTGTGTATTCCTATTTTCTATTTATTAATTATACTTAATAACCTTGAATAATTTTCTATTTTATTTCTTTGTTGAAAAGGCAGATCCTAGATTTATCAACTTTTATGTATTCATTTCAAGCTCATGAACTTCTGCTTTTGTTCTTATTTATAGCTTCTTTCTGCCTTCCTTTGTTTTGTATTGCCATAATTTTTCATATTTCATGACTTAAATAGCTGTTCTTATTTCTTCTTGATTAATATTGAAAGTACGTAAACACTGAACTATGTCTAGTTATCCCTTTTGCCACAGCCAGTTTCAGTGAGATATGTATAACTGACACTACTTGAGGCAGTTTTCTAATTTAGGAAACATGGTTTAAGTAGCATCATATAAAAGTAAAAGATTAATAATACATAACACTGATTGTTTACACTGGCCTAAGTATTTAAGTCCTTATGTATATATATAAAAATTAAGATCTCCCCATGAGAAAGATACTGTTCCATATATATTTTATTGATGACATAACTAAGGCACATTCATGCTAATATTTAGCCTAAGATTACCAGTTATGAAATAGCAAAATCAAAAACCCAGTGTAGTTTGGTGCAGCTGCTATGAAAACAGTATGGAGATTCCTCAAAAAGCTCAAAAAAATAGGCTTACTATATGATCCAGAAATCCCATTCCTGGGCATATATCCAGAGGGAACTTTAATTCAAAAAGATACATGTACCCAAATGTTCATAGCAGCACTATTTACAATAGCCAAGACATGGAAGTAACCTAAATGTCCACTGACAGATGACTGGATAAAGAAGCTGTGGTATATTTATACAATATGAATCTCAGCCACAAAAAAGAATAAAATAATGCAATTTGCAGCAACATGGATGGACCTGGAGATTGTCATTCTAAATGAAGAAAGTCAGAAAGAGAAAGAAAAATACTATATGATATCACTTAATATGTGGAACGTAAAAAAAAGTCAAATAAACTTATTTACAAAACAGAAATGGACTCATAGACAGAAAGCTAGCTTATGGTTACCAGGGTAGAAAGGGAGTGGGAAGGGAAAATAGGGAGTTCAAGATCTGCAGATACTAATTACTATATATAAAATAAATAGACAAGAAGTTTCTTCTGCATAGCACAGGGAACTATATTCAATATCTTATAGTTACCTATAATGAAAAAGAATAAGAAAACAAATATATTTATGTAAATGTATGACTGAACCATCATGCTGTACACCAGAAATTGACACAACATTGTAAACTGACTATGCTTCAATAAAAACAAACCAACCAACAAACAAACGAAAACAGTGTAATGATGGTTAGGCGTATGGTTCAACTTGGCGAGGCTATGGAGCACAGTTGTTTGGTCAAACACTAGATGGCACTGTGAAGGTATTTTGAAGATGTGATTAACATTTGCAATCAGTTGACTTAACTAAAGATTACCCTTAATAAAGTGGGTGGGTCTTATTCAGTCAGCTAAAAGGTCTTAAAAACAAAAACAGTTTTCACAAAGAGAGAATTCTGCCTCAAGACTGTAACTGAAATCTTGCCTGAGTTTCCAGCCCCTAGTACTGCATAAGCCAATTGGTTAAAATCAGTCTCTCTCTCCCAGCTCCACACTGTGTTTCATCCCTTCCCTCTCTCTCTGAATCATCACACTTATTCATTCACTCAACATGCAGACACAAACTGATGTGAAATTTCATTTAAAAACTGCTATGGTTCCTATCGATCACCCCATGGTTTTAAAAGAAGCTTCACTTCTTTTCATACTTATTATTTTTGATACATCAGGTTTTTTTTTTTTTTAAATCTTACTAGGCTTTGTATGTACCCCTGAGCCATGTACTTACTCAGAGATTAGAATCTTACCATGGCACCCTCCCACCTGACTGTTCCCCTTGGACTTCACATTGGCTTACTTTCAGCTCATTGTTTCTTTTCTTTTTGTTTGTATTTTTTTTTGAAGTATACTTATTTTACAATGCTGTGCCAATTTCCAGTGTACAGAACAATACTTCAGTCATACAGGAACACACATATATTCGTTTTCATATTCTTTTTCACCATAAGTTATTACAAGATGTTGAATATAGTTAATATAGTTCCCTATGCTATACACTATAAACTTGTTATTTATCTATTTTATGTATATTAGTAACTGCAAATCTAGAACTCCCAATTTACCCCTTCCCACTCCCTTTCACACCTGGTAACCGTAAGTTTGTTTTCTGTCTGTGAGTCTGTTTCTGTTTTGTAAATAAGTTCATTTGTCTTTTTTTTATAGGTTCCACATATAAGTGATATCATGTGGTATCTTTCTTTCTCTTTCTGGCTTACTTCTCAGAATGACAATCTCCAGGTTCATCCATGTTGCTGCAAATGGCATTATTTTATTATATTTTTATGGCTGAGTAGTTTTCTGTTGTATAATATACCACAACTTCTCATTCTCTCCATGACTATGTTAAAAGGCAACAGACATCCTGCTCTTCTCAGGCCACAGAATACCGCCGGACTAAGCCTGATATCCCTATAAACGCTAATGGAAACAAACAAACAAAAAACATATTACAGAACTGCAGTACACAAAGCACACTGTTAAAGCCATGTGCATTTTTCATTTTGTCTCCTGACTGACCTCTCCATGGGGTCTGACATATCTAACTATCCTTTACTTATTGAAACTTACCCCTCTTGCCTTCTAGGGGCCAGTCAGGCCATACATCCCTCTGTATATCTCTGATTCATGTCTTTTTCTGCTCTACCAGGAGAACTTCCTGTATAACCATGGCTTTACATACTACTGACATCCTCATGTCTCCAGACAAAACTGAAGCTATATATAAACTTACCAGTTTGTACAATGCTCAACTCTATAACCTCTATAAATGTACAGTTCAGTCATGAATACATACTTTTTACCAGTCATTTTCAAATGATCCAGAGTCACTTAAAGTAATGTAAAATATTAATCTGTCACCCTTCTCATCTCCATTCTATTCCAATCTTGCTCTCTCTCAAGTTCCAAATGTCAGTGACTGTCTGTCTGTCTGTCTGTCTGTCTATCTATCTATCTATCTATCTAAAAGCCAGAAGTATCTATGTATTTATGTAACGATGCAAATTTCTCGTTGTGAAGTGATTTTTAAGTGAAGGGGAGCCTCTGGGGGCCAGTGACTGGTGTCACCCTGTTTCTCTGTTTAGTTAACTTGGATCTTCTTAGTCAAATATCTGCTCAGCTGCAAGGGAAAAAAAATGAGCCAGTAAGACTATCCAAGTTTGTCACCTATCAGTATTTGAGTGGAAAATTTGTTTCCAAAGGACAGTATGGTACAGTGGGATAACACTGTGATTTAATGACTTTTTTAAATCAAACAGTCGTTTGAATCTCAGATGTGCTATTTACAAGCTGTGTTCTTTAAATTCTTTTAATAAAAAGGAATTTTTAAAAAAATTATGTGATTGCTAAAGAACTTCAAAAACCCAAGGCCATTCAAGAACCAGACTCACAGATCTAGAGAACAAACTAGTCGTTACCAGTGGGGAGAGGGAAAGGGGAGGGGAAACAAAGGGGTAGAGGGGAAAAGAGTTGTAACAGAATTAGATGAAATAATGTGAGTGCAACTTTTGAAAACTGTAAAGCACTATAGAATTTAAATAATCTTTCATTCATTAAAATAAAAAAGAACCCATGGCCATTCAGATGCAATTTAAAAAAACAGATTAGCAAAAGAAAAAACACACTATAATGGTAATTTGGGAATGACATACAGTAGTGTTCCCTCCTCATCTTTTTCCCTAATTCATTCTAGGACATATAAGCATTAAGAAACAAAATATGCTATATGGTAAATAACTTTTATATTAAACAATATTTTATCTTAAAAATGAGTATTTTAAAAATCATAACAAAATATGGGGCAGATTATATACAATAAATGTATACATAAATTTTACACATACTTTTGTATTCAATTAATAAAATTACTTAAAGCTTAGATGTTAGTGGATATTTTTACATTTAATATGAAATGAAAGAAGGTAATCCAATTCTAAATTTTAAAAAAATTGTAAAGAAGTTTGTAAAGAAGCCCATAAGTGACCACAGCATAGCAACTGACTTACGTATTTGTTTTTAACATCTGACAAATTCCTTGCGTAATGGTTTAGAATTTATAAGGTCATCATACAAGGTGCAGTTTTGCTTTTTCTTCTAGAGACCCTTCTTACATAGTTTGTGCTAACACCTTGTGAATGATGTAAATGATGGTTTCCAGAAATGAATCCCTTCTTCATTTGCTAAACTTTAGTTTCCTAAAGACGATGTTCAAAATATTATTTGTTTGATACATAATATTTCTTTTATATTTTGCACAACTCACATTATACACTATTTATATGCTTCCATGTATGTCCTACACTAGATAGTAATTATTTGTCTAATGAAATCTTAAGTTTCTCAAAATAGATACTTTTGAGTGTAACTGGGCATAAAGGTTACTATATAATTCTTGTTCTTAAAATTAATATTGTTACTTATAAAGTAATGTTCCAAAGTATTTACTACATTGGTCTTACAAAATATGTATTCATAAGTTTATGTCATGAATTAAATTGTTTATAAATTAAATGTAATATACACTAACAAATTAGATTTACAAATATCAGTGGCTGGATACAAATTATACCCCCAATTTATAGCTCTGAACATTATAGATGAATAAATTAATTAAAACCACTTTCTCTTCCTGATATAAATCATGGTATAATCTAGTCTTGAATTTTCTTTCTGTGCTTTCTGAAAATTTCACTCTAAGGCCCTACATTTGCCTGTCTTTTTCAGAAGATTTCACATGTGGCAGGAACTTTTAAAATCCTCTTCATTTCTTCTAAATATTTGATGGTAATGTTTTCTCCTTCTGATGGTAAAGTTATGCTAATGAAGTATTTAATCCTCTGAAAGAAACAGTACAACAGTATACTAATATTAAACTTCATTAAAATAACACTGACTTTATCAGGTATACATTATTCAACATAGATTTTTATATCTTGTTGATGTTAGGAACTACAGCTTAGTTTTTAATGTCACTTTGGGAAAGAAAAAAACTATATTGTATATAGAAAGTTGCTGTATGGTAATGGAGCATGAAATAAAAGGCAAGTAAAAACAGCACATCAACCTTAAATTTTAAACATAATGATCAATGTTTTTCAACCTATTAACTACTCTGACTGTATATTATATTAGCCCTGCCTTTGATTTCAACTTTATAATCTAGAAATAAAATGGTACAATTAACAAGCTGTATTTATTATTTTTACAGTGGGATATATTTAACTATAACTTTTTTCTTGTCTAAAACTCCCCCAAATAATTTGTTTCATCAAATTATATTTATTCACTACACAAAACTTAAAGAATGCTAGTAGAAACTATTAAATCAGTTTTAGTTGCAAATTTATGATTTGCACACCAATACATTTTTGTAGAATATAAAAATTTCTATAACAATACTGCTGCCATGGTCACTGTCTTCTTAAGTTAGAATTTTACCACTTTTAAAACTAGCAAATACCAAATGCTTTCTGAATCCTTTTCTCTCCTTTAGACATATGGCTTAAGTTAGGTAACTATTTGTCTTTTTTATCTCAGGATTAGAAACAGAAAACATATGACAAATCCCAAATATGTGCCCTTCTTCCAATGTTCATAAAATATCCATTCAACTTTATTACAATTTCTTCAATTAATAAAATTAAGTAATATTTGTGTTCTCAATAATGGTTTATTTCATGTCAGTATTCAAGCATAAAAATTCCAATATTCATTTGTTCTTTTTAATCTGTCTTTGTTTATTACGATTTTAATTTTAGATTTTGAACCTAGAATTTCTCAGTCAAAATGCTGTTTTTTTCACAGAAGACATTTTATGTTCTGTTAGTGCTACCATCAAAATGATCTAAATTTCTATAAATAAAGCAATTTTTTCGTATTATTATTTGTTCTTACTCTTCATCACCCTGTTTCTTACTTAGCCAAGGATTTTAAAGATTCCTTTTTATGCTTGTGCTATGTATTTTTAAAGACAAAATATTCAAATTTGTTTCCTATCTGATTCAAGTAATTTAATCCTTCTTCTGCCTTTCTAAATTTATACAGTTCTGTTAATTTGGGCTTTTCTTGTATCTGCATTCTAATATGTTACTTTGATGTGTTTTAACAAGACTGATATTGCTTTCCTTGTCATAAAAAGACACTGGCTTTTGCCACAAGTAACTTTACTAATCATCTATAAATGTATTCATAGATAAGAATTCTAACATAAATAATATTTATCATTTTCTTAAAAACATTGTATAGGATATTTTAGTTCTCTGAAAATAATCCTTTTATTTGCCCTTATTATCTACCTTAAAGAATATTTTGAGTGTCTATTCTGAAAATTTACATTTTAGAAGATTTCTGGTTTGAACCCTAAGGGAATGCTTTTCTCTGCAATTACCCTTGTTTATCATTCCTTTGATTTTATTTAACACATTATCTGACAACAAGAAAAGATCCATGACCTTAATCTTGCAGATCCTCCTATATCCATTAGACAAATGCCTAATTTAACAAATGGGTCTTCTGTTTTGCCTTAAAACCAGAAAACTCATTTTTCCTAAAACTAATCAATGCGGCAAGCTTAGAGAATAAGATTTTTCTGATGGGAAGAAACATAACAAAAGAAAGAAAATTACTTAAGGATAGTGTTTAAACATGAGAACCACGTGTTAAAGCTAAGAATACAGATTACATAAATATTCTGAATGGTAACAGGGCATCAGCACATGAGCAACCACAGTTGGTGTGCCCCCCCTGAATTGTAGTTTTGTTACTTGAAGACTGACAAACCAGTGGATAATACTGTTACTACAACTGTAGTGGGCTATAATAGTGTCTGAGATATTGTACATTTTTCATAAATATGTTAAATTAATATGACATAATCTCACCTTGATATTACATCTAATGATGTATGCTTAATAAAAACTTCTTTCTCCTACTTTTTAATTTTAAAAATCCAGAGAAACTTTTCTTTGGTTGTATCCTGAATGAGAATCACATTTCAATTTATTTTTGTATTCTGTAAATAAGCAATGACTTCACTGGTTTACATATAACCTAATTTTCCAGAGATTTAAATTTAAAAGGCAACACCAATAAATCACTGAAACACTGAAAGATCACACCTTGAATATCACCAACACAGGAAGGGGATCAAGTCATGATTCCACTTCTCATGAAATTTATAGTTTTGTTAGAGATTGTAAAGATATATATACAAATTACTATTAAGCAAAATCACAGTTTTATTCAAGAATTAAGAACAATTTTCTAGAACTCCTAGAAATTCACAGACTAAAATAGCACTTTCTAGTAAGTTACTTATGTCTTCTCAATTTATGTATGTCTTCCGTGTTCTCTCAGTAATCATCCCTAATCCTGATTCTTTTCATCAAGCCCTTTCCTAGGCTCATTAGGCATTTTTGGTTGTTCAACTAATAAAGGGTGAGAGGGCATTCATTTTACTGATACACATTAAAAAACAGAAAACAAGAATTTCTTTCACGAGACTAAACTTCACTAACTATAGAAAATAGCCAGAGAACACACTTACTGGAAAGAGGAAGCAATGGGATGTACTAGGCCTTATGGAGATTGAAACTGGAAATTTATTCATGATTCAAAGCAGCGTTATGGAGTAGGTCATTATTTTAACTACATACTTCCCTACTAAACATAATGGCATTAAGAATAAACATCATCATAACCTGTAACCACCACAAGCAGTACTTCATGGATTTCTACTAGGGACTTCATCTTTATGAAGCTTCCTCTCTGCACTTTCATGCCCTACTCCACATCAAAACAAAATAGCAAATACAACAAGAGCAACTCATTTTCCCTTTGAATTTCATGTCAACACTTGGGAAGAAGCTCAAATTGATCTCTTTCTCTCTGTTGAAGTGTCCATCGTCCTTGTTGGGCAAGGATCTTGCAACACAGCACTAAATAAGCCATTTGCCAACGTATGGATTGCCTGGTCAGGTCATTTCTGATAGTCCACTGTGAGTATGATGAAAGGGCCATGTGGTGGGGAAAGTCTTACCTCTGTGTGCTAAGTAGATTTACCAGAAGATTTAAATCACTGTTTATCTCCCACTAGAGTCCAGGCTTTTAAATATTATGCTACCCTCTGTCTCTGTGAATGGTAATTTCATTCACATTCAAGTTTCCACCTAACAATTGGAAAAATGGTTCCTAAAACTATTATCCTGATCTCTTTCAAACAATACTCTATATGTTCCAAAAGTCCCGGCTTAGGTGCTTTCATAATACACCTTTATAAGTGTTCTGAGAGTTTAAGTTGTTCTACTCATCTCTTTACAGTTACTTCTCTCAACAGACTGCTCTTTGAAGGGAGTTAATGTTATATTCATGCTTTGTATATTCGTGTCTACAATACTTAGCCCAAGTCTGGTATACAGGCAGTTGCTATTTAACTGTTTGGGAAGTAATTAAAATTTAATTTATTAAAGGGAAAATGTTTTAAAAGATCTTGTCCAAAATGAGTATTTAATAGGCTTGCTTTATAATTTTAGAGCTTTCTTCATACATCAGCATTGCAATGCTTGAAATGTAGTGCATATTCCAGATGCACTATTAAGCTAATGTGCTGAGGATGGCAGCATCCGAAGGGAAAGAGACATTTTATGTCCTATCCAGTGTTGAGAAGGAAAGTAATTTTTCTCTACCCTTCTAGGTTTTTTCTGGGTGGTCTAATAATTAAATCAACATGAGCAGACTAACAATCTAATTTAATATTGTACATACAGGAACCCCAGCATACAGAAAAGGTTCAAACACAGACGGGTAAAATAAGGTACATAAACTATCCTGAGCTAAGAAATAGAATAGCGGTCTAGGGCTTCAAGGGCAGGAGTGTCATTCACAGAACAAGAAGAAGAGCAGGTGTTTGGTAATCAGATGTCTGCTCTGTTGTACAGATGGGGCACTCAGATAAAACTGATCTCTCGTAATAACTTACATTCTGGGGAAGTCCACCAATTTAAAGTCTTCTAGGTAGTTAAAGGAGGGGCAAAAGTTTCTCTTGAGCCTTCAGAGGTACATTGGCAGGAGGCTCGTTCTGAACCTCATCACCAGTAACTCTGAAATTGCATGGTAAACATGACATATATCTTCTTGTTCAATTTCCTGGGTTGAGGGGACTGTGCATGGACTTCGTGTCACGTAATGTAGCAGATATTTCTCCTAGGTCAAGTGACAGGCATACTGACTACCCCTAAGAAATAATATTGTATTATTTCCAATACTTGTGAAAAATACTGGTAAAATTTGTAGTCTTATAATATGGATGAACAAATATTAAAGATTTAAGTACATGGTTTTGATCTATTCATTGCATTGGAATTGTACTCTGTTTAATATTCTTAAAAGATAAATCTCCTGATGAGAACTAATTGATACATAGGTCCTTAGTCGGTTTATAACTAAAGACTACAACCTTAAGCTTGATATTCTTTTTTTTTTTCTTTGAACAAAGGCGTTTTCTATAACAATCTTTTAAAATTTTCCTATCAAAATATTTAAATTATATTATCTTTTGAGGAACCAAGATCAAAGAGTTAAGATTTAAAAATTTCATTATATACTGTAGCCAAATACTGACAAGAAATATCTTGGTAAAATATCAACTCGAAACAAAATTTTTATCATGTTAATTAAAATTGATAATGATCCCATAACTATTCAAAAATTCAGCATAAATGTGAACACTTACTATTCTTGGAGTTAAGTACCCCTAGTAGAGTGTCACATACTCTACATTTCTTTTATCAAAACATACATACAGTTATACTGTAATTAGTTTCAAAGTTTTCCTATATCTCCTCCTAGTTTGAAAGGTAGAATTTTTGTCTATCATCTTATACTGTCAACAGATACTACACTGCTGGCAATATAGTTAATGGAATGCGGAATGGGCATGCCACTGCCAAAAAAAAAGAAAGAAAAATACACTACTAATTGAACTCTTACAACATGCCTTCTATTTCAGAGGTGAAAATGTATGGAAAAATACGTGCAAAGAACCAATGAATAGAATAGTAGTTGTTTGATAGATCTGTTTAAAAATTTTGTTGTGATATTGAAACTAAGGGTAATCACCGGCTAGATCCATTATACTTGTAACCTCAAGCTAACTTCGTTACTACAAAAGACTTGCATGTTTTCCAAGCATCATGTAGCCTAAACAATAAGATGTTTACCTGAGTTCTTTTTTAGGAACTTGAAGTCAGCTGTGTACAGCTTGACCCTGAGTTGGTTAAGACTGGTTAAGACCACTGCCCCTCCATGTGGACACGTGCACGTGTCTGCTTGGTGACTTTCTGACTTCAGAGAACCAAAAACGCTACCCTCAGATCATGCTAACACTTATGTTTTCTGAGCATGCACCCCATGATGGAGACTTGTGGGTAGCTTATTTGCCTCTGTGCAGAACAATTATTTCACCATTTTATTATCTCCAATTACTTTGCCCCCTGGTCTCCACACCTCAGCTTTGCCCAGTAAGTATCCCAAGCCCCTCGCTTTGTGGGAAGCAGGTTTGAGGTTTGTTCTCCTGTCTCCCAGTTTGGCTGTCTCCTGAATAAACCCTTTCTTTGCTGCAAATCTTGGTGTCTCAGCATTTGGCAAAAGAACTTCATTCAGTAATAATATAACATTAGGTTATGTTCTCAGAAGAATTAACATAGTATATAATAGTATATGATTGCATAAAATTTAGTTTATTTACATAGTTTTGAGATTATTGCTTGAATATAAAACATGAGATTTTTAAATTCTTAGACATACTATAGATTTTTTAAAGTGTCCATCCACATTATAAGACAAAAATAAGGAAAAATTATAGAACAAGATGTTTATCTATACATTTATTTATTAAGATTAATTAAGATCAAACATTTAGAAGAATACTAAAAAGGAAAGTTTTCGAAATATTCAAAATTATAATCACTTCAAAGAAATTCATTCAGTTTCAGAAAGTAACTATTATAATTTTAGCATTATATATGAATAAACTGCTTTACTTTATTCTTGGATAAAAAAGCCTCTCTGAATTATTATAGTATCAATCATTGTTCTAAAGCCAATTGGTAAAGTTGTGTAATTGTTCAATTAAAGTCCAACCCTAAGGAAAGCTATCTAAAACTTCATTAATTCTATTCACCCAAAAATAATTTATCTGTCGTTCAGTAAGAAATTAATTTCATGGTAATAATATCTAAAAGTTCTCCAAGAAAATGCTTCAGGGTTATGACTTCAATTCACTTGTACTGGATGTTTTAAAAATTAAAACACTAAACAAATTCTTTCCGATAACAAGTGTATTAAAGCCAGTTATTTCATTATAGACCATGTATCAGCCTCTGAATTTCTGAAAAGACTCTGCTGTCTGGGAGGATCGTGTATATTATACTTCTACTAATATTTGAACATATTAATTAAATAGGTTTTCTTTCAACCATAAGAAAAATGTTTACTCACAAAATGTTCTACTACTGTAAACAAAGTAAATTAGGAGAAAATGTTCTGAAGATGTGTCCAAATTCAACATGATGCCTTGCTTAAGGTTTCACCATTTCTACTCCTTTGTAATATTTAAGACAGTATCACTACGCTTCATACAAAGCAAAACAAATTCTATGTTTGCCTGCATTTGAATGCAGCTTAGAGATACAGCTCATTCTTCAGATGAAAAAATGCTAACAATGAGACTGCAGAATTGGCCTTAATACCTAATTAAAAATAAGAAACAACTAATTCAGGACGTCATTATATAAATCTTGACAGTTTAATTCATTATTGTAAGATTAATCATTTAGCGTCATTAACATTATACATATACTCTTTGAATCTGGGTGCTAGAATTGAAATAAGAAGAATTTGTGTTGAGAACTCACTGGCATCTGGAGAGTAGTTCCTGGCTAATAAATAGAAGGAAATTCCTTTGTTAGCTTATAGCTCAACCCAGGACCTTGACTTGTTACCTTACCTATTCTCCTGTATATTGAAATAATTAAGCTAAAATGCCAAATACATTACTTGGAACAGATGCAGGTAAGTTATTTATGTGTATGTATGTATGTATTTCTGTCCATTTTATATTTCTACATGAATTTAAAAAAATAAAATATATCAGTACTATGTATGTATTTTCTACTCAGCAAATTACTAGAGAAAAATACTGAGAAGTTTTCTCCTCTTGTCCACTTAAGAATAAAAACAAAACTATTTAATTTTTTGTTCAATATGACAAGTATTTAATGTGTCTACCAAGGGAGAATTTCCTTATTTTTTTCCTGTATTGGAAGATGGAGGGGAGGATGGGCAGACAGAGAATTTGGACAACCTTATGTGTTAGACTGCTCCAAAACTTACTTCTTTGAAACAAGGAGATTATAACCATGTAATCTTCTCCAATTTCACAACTTCATGAGTCTATTTTTAAGAAAAAAAAATCATTTCTGTATATATCTTTTTCAAAATTATGATTTTGCAATAATTTTCAAATTTTTCAAATAATTATAATTTGTTAAAAAAAACTCCTTAGCATTTCTAATACATCAGAATTAACAGTCATTAATAAATTGGCAAAAATATGTTTATTTCTTTACTTGTTTGTTTAACTCTGCAACAAGATAGATAGCCATAGTGACTTTTCTTCCACCTATGAAGGGTATGGTAGCTATTAGGCATAAACTGTGATTACCTATTAGCATAAGCTGCTACTCACAGTGTGAGAAGTAACTGCTTTGCCTATGATTAAATTAGAAAACTTAGGTATTGTATTTTTTACAGTCACAAAATACCACTTTTTTACATCAATTATACTCACTTCACATGAGAATTGAGAGAATACTGAATAATAAAACTGTACAATTAAAGCTTTTACTTTCAGAAGAAACATCTGGAAAGGTTTAATCTTAAGCAAATTTGAAGAAAAATAAATAACTGATTCTGAGTAACCAAGCATGAATATTTTAAAATTAGAAATGCTATCAATAGTAAAAAGATGAAACTAAATGACCAATGAATTAGCCTATTGAATATATTATTTCAAGTATTAATTTACTAGTCATTATCAATTTAATAACAAAAACAAACCATACACACATAATCTGATAATCTCAGATGTATGTATTAAAATTCATCTTCCAATTTTCGTATTTCTTGAAGGCAAGTAACTTTTTTTGTTATAGCTCCACAAACCTGGTATGCAAAATATCACTGTTAAATTTTTGTTAAAAGTATAAATTAACTTTTAAAATTTTATGCCTAAAGGCAAGGCATGACATAATTAGTTCATCATCTGGATTAAAGAAATCATCATCAGTCAGCAAATATTCAGCTTTGGTCTAAATACGTTTATCAGAAACTACTGGGAAAAAAAAATTTAATTCATAGATCCCTCTGAAGAAAAAAAAACAGGATAGAAAGCAATGATTAAGAGAATAGGGAGTTCAGGATTAGCAGATACTAAGTACTATATATAAAATAGATAAACAACATGGTCCTACTGCACAGCACAGGGAACTGTATTCAATATCCTATAATAGCTATTATGAAAAACAATATATACATGTATAACTGAATCAGTATGCAGTACACCAGAAATTAATATAACATTATAGACTGACTATACGTCAATAAAAAAATAATAGAACACAATAAATTCAGAATATATGTTATAAGGAAAATAAATTTGAAAATAAAGTGTAGAAAAAGATGAATTAATGGATACATGAGATCTACTAACTATGCTGTCAATTATAAAATATTTATCATAGTAAACTTTAAGGACTTTTTAGGAACTTAAAAATGACATATGATTCAACAAAGGCCACTGGGGAACACTTTCTAGAGCCAAAGCATTTCAAGGAAAAAATAAAATAAAAAACAAATTCTAAATCCACTGAAGTAACATTCTGTGTACTGAGGGACAAATTACCAAAACTCAGAAAACTCAAGTCTGAACTGAAAGAAAACAAAAGTGGAATTGTATAAACAGTGGTTGAATAAAATTCATGTGGTATCAACAGCAATACTAAACTTTATGTGACAAGGGTTTTATACAATTTTACAAACTGCTCTAATAATAATTAGATTCTCAGGAAATATTATCAGCCTCAATTTTTGAGACGTATCAATCTTTAATACTAAATGTTAAGACTGGTTTGTAATCAACCAGATAAATGTAACATAATCCTTATCTTTGCCTAGAATGTCCTCACTAAAATCACTGGTTATATCTATATTATTCATCATTTTTGTTTATATTCTTACCCAAACTAGTTTTGTGTATAGTTTTATGACTAAAGAAAATAAGAAAAGATAATGTGTTCAAAATAAAAGATAATATTTTATGTATTTCCCAGTTATTAATTTAAACTCAAAGTTTAAATGCATATTTAATTTATGCTTTAATGATTCAATGACCATGTGAAGAGATGACTCATTGCACATGCTTCTCATGATACCAGTTGTAAAAATCAATATATTTACAAAATTTAAATCCCTTTTTCTGATAGTGACAGACTAGATTAGCCCCTCTGATTAATACCCATTTCACCCTGAAACTTAGTACCTTTATCTTTTTTCATAAAGGGTTGTAAAAATGCAACAGGTTTTGAAGTGAATAAATAAACCTTGATTAGCCCTTGTATTTATCATTTCCTTAATTCATTAATTTTAAAAAGTATAATTTGTATTTGGGTATAAATAAGAATTAAGCAATCATAAATGTATGAATACATACTTATAAAAACAAGTATGTGTATATGCAATCATCTGTGTTAAAAATTTGACAAAATATAAAATAAAATTTAATATGGTTTATTTAAACTGTTTACTTCTTTAAATTACTTGAGGTTCTGATTAAACTGTTAGATTCACACTCTTTCCACACTGACTGCTCAAATATTTTGTTCTCTAAATTTTAATGCTTAATTTTTAAAAAAATGAGTGAAATTACAGGCTATACTGAGTTTCTAGTTTAAGTTTGAGCAAATTAAACAAAAATTAAAAGAAATTCTTATGCAGAATATTTTTGATTACTTTGAATTATTCCCCAAATTCATTGTAGAGCACACTTCCCACCAATCATTATTTTAAAAGTCCACTTTCACAAGAGTGATACCACAATGTCATTTTCTTGTCTTTCATCAAAAATCACATCAGAATAAAAATGGTGGGGCCACATGAATACTCCCTCAAAAATGGCTATGATTTGGCACTCATTTTCTCAAAATAAATAGTTGCATTTGTTAATTAGAAATGTTTTCACAGGTTTTTTAGCACTCACTTTCTCAAAACAGGGCTATTAAGGGAAGAAAATATTTCAAAATTCAGTGACTGAATCTAATGACATGAGAGTAGTGTTATATCTTTTAACTAAAAATAATTTTGAAAAGTATATTTCAAAAACCGCTTAGATTGATGTCATACAGAAAACTGCATATAGGTTAAAAACTTACTTACAGAATTTAAATGATTAAATAACACAACCTGAATACAATTCATATACACTAATAGAATTTAAGTTTAAAAATACTTAGTGTTAGGTAAAATAAATGGAAAATGTATGTTTAAGTAGACTCACTTATTAAATATAGTTTTTACGTATGCAGTGCAATCTGGTCATTTCTGTGATTCCTTTTTTTTTAAAAATTTGTGTATGTATATATTTATTGAAGGATAGTCAGTTTACAATGTTGTGTTAATTTCTAGTGTACAGCATAATGCTCATTCATACATGAACATACATATATTTGTTTTCATATTCTTTTTCACCATAAATTACTACAAGATATTGAATATATAGTTCCCTGTGCTACACAGTATGAACTTGTTTATCTATTTTACATATATTAGTAAATATCTGCAAATCTCAAACTCCCAATTTATCCCTTCCCACCTCCTTCCCCCACGGTAACCATAAGTTTGTTTTCTATGTCTGTGAGTCTGTTTCTGTTTTGTAAATAAGTTCATTTGTCTTTTTTTTAGATTCCAGATGTAAGTAATATCCTATGGTATTTTTCTCTTTCTGGCTTACTTCTCTTAGAATGACAATCTCCAGGTTCATCCATGTTGCTGCAAATGGCATTATTTTATTATTTTTTCTGGCCGAGTAGTATTCCATTGTATAAATATACCCCAGCTTCTTTATCCAGTCATCTGTCGATGGAAATATAGGCTGTTTCCATGTCTTGGCTAATGTAAATAGTGCTGCTATGAACATTGGGGTGCCTGTTAAGTGATTCTTTTAATTGATGCTGTCATCATAGCAGTTTTGGAGAAGATAATGCACTTAGAACTTTGTAATAAGATGTTACATGTGTGTCATCAGCTTGTCACAGAGAATTTTGCCACTGTTTCTAATTCTGAAAACAGTTAAATAGGGCCAAATACCTAATGTCCTATTATCAGAGTTAGGATATCTATGAAGGATGTGCTACGGTCTTACACAAGAAATTCTGTCAGATTTAGTGGACATCAGTGGTTAGCTTTTCAAATGGGCCAAGTTGAAAAAAATTAGAAGAGAGAGAGAGATTTCCTTTGAAGACAGTTCTGAGGTAGCTTCCACCATATTAGGGGGAAGGCCAGAGAGGTACATCCTCCAAACCTGAGGTCAGATGAAAAAGGATTGCACCAGGACCACTAGACACTAGGAAGCATGAGCAGTAATGTGGGAAGTTCAAGCAGACTCAGCCTGAGATGGCAGGGCGGCAGGAAACAGAGGGCTGTATGGAAAGCATGTGTCAAATCTAAAAATAAGTTGAAGCTGCAGAGATGGGAGCAAAGAGTTTGTTTTCTTTACACGAGATGCAGGCAATGCAGGAAAGAACTTCCCTGGAGCTGTCTTAAACATCACCCAAGACTTCACCTGGATGGGGAAGGGACTGAGACGGAAGACTGGTAGAGGCCAGATGCTGTGGAGAAGCAGAAAGTGGCCAGGTGGACAAGCAAACAAGACCACAGCCTGGGAAACACACCTGTGCAACAACTGTGCTCTTGAGAAATACCTCTTAATCATTATGTGATATTGAAAAATAAAATAAAAAGAAAAAACACAGCACAATAGGCACTAGACACTATCACCCTTTTGTATTTTCAAAAATTTTGAGTATAAAATTCAAAACTAAAACATAGCTGAAAGTTGGAATAGAAATATTTTGTAGACTCATTTTATGAATAAGTAATTTAGAAAAATGAAATTTTTAACAAAACATGGAGCCATATTTCTTCTTGTCCCACATTTGGTGTTTAAAAGGGAATCACAGTCACAGATAGATGATAGAAGACATTTGTGCGAACGTTCACCTCGTGAATGTAACCAAACCAGCACTTTGTTTCTAGTTTTAAAAATACGTTCCAAATAACTAATAAACTAGGGAAGTATACATATTATTGTACTCACCCTTGTATGAACTAAGCAATTTGAGAGCCTAGAGACGTTTGACATTCATTAATTTCTGAAAAGCTACTTAACTGCTAAAGATTTTATTCTTACTAAATTTAATCTAGCAGGGCAATGTCCTTTTGATTGTCATATTCTTTACATTTTCCTTCATCAAACTGAATAAGTTTTTGCTAATATTATGCTTAATGTAAATCTCATTTTTTAAATTAAAAACAGACTAAAACATTTCTTTTTTAATGCATTGGGGATTTCTAATTATAGTACTTTCTAAATTACTTTGTTTTCCAAAGTTCTTTTCTAAATTTCATCTTTGGTAGCCCAAATTGCAATGAAGTTTTTACATAAAATTTTCTTTGAATAATATATTAAACCCAAACAATTTTATTATTGTACATTTCATGAGTATTTCTATGACAACATTTGCAAAGACAAATGGGTTATTTACCCATAATTTTTTAGCTTATGTTTATTATATCATAAAAATATGCATTCAAGGATATTTTCCTCAATTTGAGATATCTTTAGTATAGAAGAGAGTCTGGGGCAAAATATCACCATTGGGATAATAAAAAACAATTTACAATTTATAGTTGCAATATACTCTGAAAGAATATGATCATTTTGCTTTCAAAATCTTCATTACATTTTTCTTTATATTTAAGACTTCATGTGCTTTTTCCAGAATTTAGTTCATTTTCTTGGACAAAACAATAAAGTCCTTTCAAAAACATGTTGAAGATAAGATTAGTTAATTATGACAAAAATGGAAATGGTTTGGTAAACTCAATTATTTAAAAGTTACTCTTTACATCAGAAATACAGGAAATTTTTTATATGGTCTTTGGATTTATCTCCATTTCCACATTGCTCAATAATGTTTCACTTAGCAAATATGAGGACAATTTTACCAGTGCAAAATACTACTCTATTAAAGATTACAGTCATCACGCACTGCTGCTATGTGGAGGTCATTTATTGAGGCATACGTATATAGTCACAGTTTTGATTCTTTTGAGTAAAACTAGTATAAATATTTGTCCAAACCTATGGAATGTATAACACTAAATGAGCAAACCCTAATGTTAAGCTATGTACTTTGGGTGATAATGATATATCAACATAAAGTCCTTAATTATCACACATGTTCCACTCTGGTGGGGAATGTTAACAGTGGGAGAGGCTGTGTGTGTGTGTATGTGTGTGTGTGAAGGCAGGAGCTGCATAGAGAAGTCTTTCACTCAGTTTTGCTGTGAACATAAAACTGCTCTAAATTTAATGCAAAAAATTTAATACCTCAATATAAAGCTATGTAAATAGGTTTCTTTAGATTTTGGTAGGTTCTTTTTTTATATAAGCCATATATTAACTTTTAATATTTGTATATTACCTGAAAATATAAGCAAAATGAGGTATAAATTTCCCCCTAAAAATGAAATCGTCCTAATGTTTTCAATATTGTGTTTTCCAAAGAATGCTGTCACATACGCTCAAGTAGTCATTATATATTCAATTGCAGTTGAGGTTATTCAGTCAGAATAACAACACCTTGTCGGCAACCTTCCTGATCTGTAGAAAAGCCAATAAATACTGTATGTAGTGGCATTATCTGAGAAGAGCAATCCTGCCCAGGACACAGACGGCTCGTTCCTATCTTCTTTCAATGCTTTCATGAAACATTTACAGTGCAAATATACCAGAAGTGGATTTCAGTTTAATATCTACTCTCAACTGTAGCTGTGTTGAAGCATGCATGAGTCCTTCCATGTGGGTTCTGAAAGTATGATTTTCAATTGTAATAACAAATGAAGACAGTCATGCTTAATTATTTGTAATGAATGGGGAAAATGAACACAGACATACATTGTTCTAATTAAATAAAGAATGGTATATATGTGAAATGCATTTTGACATCGTTTAAAATTGAACCCCCAATCTCCTACCACTATGAACTCAGTAGCATAGTAATTGCAGGCCCTGGTTAAGAAATGCAATACAGATGCAGATGCAGATTGAAAAATAGACAAATCAGAACCTTCATTAATGTGAAATTAGTCTTGAAAAAAAGTATATAAAAGATAAACTGAACCATGTAACTCCCGAAAC
Source organism: Camelus bactrianus (assembly GCF_048773025.1). Taxonomy (NCBI): domain Eukaryota; kingdom Metazoa; phylum Chordata; class Mammalia; order Artiodactyla; family Camelidae; genus Camelus; species Camelus bactrianus. The sequence goes on from NC_133540.1 coordinate 42,597,407, forward strand.
CTTTTACATAGAACTAAGGAAAAAAAATCTATTTATGTATTATTACACATTTTAATAAATTATTTCTAAAATGAAAACAACAAAAATAAACTCCATACAATTTGAGGCTGTATATTTATAGAGATTCTAATGCCCTTTTTAATCTCCCATAGAAACTCTTGAGATGTGTTCTAATAAATTAAAAAATATGTAGTCGTTTTGTTGTTTACAAATATGTAATTCTGTCTCCATCACATCAGTAATTACATTTCAATATTTTATTACCTTCCAGGGATTTCGGTCTACTTTGAGGAAAAATAGTAAGTATCATTCTATCTGTTTTCACTGATCAAATTTTTCTGCTAACATTTTTTTGTGTGTGTGAGAAAAATTACAAAGTATAAAATACCCTAATTCCAAGCTATAACAATATAGAAAAGCAACATATACTCTGGAGCCGCATACCTTACTTGCTTTGTTATCTAGAGAACATCCAGATTCCAAGCTATATTGATTGCTTTACTCCCCGGCTGTCATTCCATTTGGTATCTACTTATTATGACCTCTTTCAGAATAGATTACATTAAAAAAATACAGAAAAATGAGCACTGGCTTGAGAGCTGAGATTGAAGCTTTTTTTGTGTAAAATCAGCAACTAACTAGTAGCATGATTTGCAGCAAGAGAAGTTACTGAGACTATGTTTTATCACCTCTAAAATGAGCAAAGGGGAACTAGATAATTACCCAGATATTCTAGCTGTTGTTATCTGTGAAATATGTATTTTCCATTCTTTTCTCTATCAACATGTTAAAAATCTTCATCACTTATTTCTTCACACACACAGACACAATTACACACAGACATTCTCATATTTTACATGGCCCTGATCACAACTTTAACCCAATCTGCTAGCAGTGGAAACAACACTGAGCTCCCAATGTGGTGCCCTACCATAGAGGCATCAGTCACCAGGAGAAAAGTGAATTTTTCTGAACTCTGTTCATCATGGCAAGGGACAGCAATATGTCTTCACTGAGATAACACTATAACAGCAGTTCTTGGTACAGGTTTCCTTGCCTTAGACAACATATTCGGTCAGTCAAAATAAAAAAGAAAGTTTTTACTAAATGTTATATCTAAACTGAAGCTATCTCATTTAATTCTGATTCTTATTAACAGGCTTCAGTTACATCAACACATGTGCTTGGTACATGTTAATAAATGACACATGTAGGCAGCTAGCTCAGTAGAACAATAAAGTGGCTTAATGAAGACATTTTCCATGTTGGCTAGGACCACCACCCAGGGATACTGGAATTTGGGCTTTTATGATGCAATATATTCTGAACAAGTGGTATTTATAACCTTGGTTGTAGACTGGGATGCAGCAAAAATGGTAAAATACTTGTAATCCTATACAGACAAGACCAACAAAGTTCAGGTTTTCAAGATAAAGTTTTGGATTTTCCCACCAGAGACAAATAATATGTAACATTTGAGGTTTTGAGGGAATTTAGATGGGTAGAAAAAGAATGGAGGAAGAAAACTATAAAATGTTCATTATGAATCCATGATCAATTTTACATATGTCTCCAGTAGCTTCCTATATTATGATCTCTCTCTCTATCTCACTCGAGTGTTCTCTCTCTGGTGCTCTCCCTCTTCTGTTCTCTTTGTTTCTCCTGTACATCATCACCACTGGAATTATTATCCTTTTCTTTTTCATCAGCTCTACTAATTTATTTTCATATCCCTTTTATTCCCTAAAATTTTGTATAGAATATGTATGTGTGGTTTAATTTCTAGTGTCATGTACTTGTTACATCATATCAAGAGGGGTGTCTGATTGACCAGAGGAGGGGCGGCGGCGTTGCTCTTGTTGTGGGACATTAACCACAGGAAGAAGAATGCTGATTGTGAAACACAGCTCTGTAGACAAATTTGGGATGAGCTGTGAAAAAAATTAATAACTCAAATTTCTATTTATGTAATGTCGAGGCAGAAAAGCAGCTTATCTTTGTGAGTACTGTCTATGCTGGGATGTGCAAAGTATTATCTCTTTTTACTTCCAAAACCACCCCTACAAGTACAAAAATGAGATAATATTTGTTGTCAAGTCAAACACTGACTATATTTTACTCGAGAAAAACTTACAACAACTCTTTGTAATGTATTATTGATATTTAAAATAATAAGAAAAGACGGTATTACTAGAGCATGTTATATAGCTTTCCGAATGTCATATAGCTACAGAGTAGCAAGATTTGTTCTTCAAACTAGTCCAAGTTGAATATAGAGTCAACTCATCATTTTTCTACCATTCCATGCTTCCTTGAATGATGTGAAATCAGAGTTAAGAAGGTTGTTAAGAGAATATTGTAATTTTTGTTTAAATTTTTCACCTAGGAAACTAGAAAAAAGTGTATTAGGGAAGAATAAATATGATGGAGAAAGTCACACAATTTGGAAACTTTCCAAATGATCAGAGAGAGGTGAAATGTTATTTGTGGTTTGAGTTTAGAAACATGAAAGGGATATGAATCTGAAGATATGTTTTGGTTCTTGTGATGGGGTAACTGGCTCAGATTTAATGAACCTATCCTATTGGTATTAGACAGTCAGCAGTTTTTAAGCCTAAATCCAGTCATGTGAACACAGTATTTAATACAACATACGAAAAACAAAGTAAGAATGTATCTTGTTAGTCAGAAATCTAGATTTCATATGATAGAAAAGCAGATGTCAAGAACCATTATACAAAAGAAAGACAAAGATAATTCTATTTTCAAACCAGAGAAATGACAAAAAGGTTAAAAAATAGTTTGTAAGTGCATCACATTACTTCCTACAGATAAGTCAGTCCATAGAAGAAAGAGATAAGTTTATATCTCTTGTTTTTAATCAAATGAGAGCAATCCCCACTCTGAACATGTTATAAACATTTTCATCTATGAATAAACAGTCTGAGTACTTTGGGCAGAAATCAAAGAATTGTAAATATAAGAGAGATTTACCACTATTATTTACATTCAGTTGAATTTCATTTTATTTATCTTTGAATATCATCAATCCTTTTTCTTTTTATTATGTCAGTAGAAAGAAAAATGAGGAGGCAATAATTCTCTGAATTTTAATTTCAAATGTAGAAGCATATCTGCATTTAAGATTTTGTTTCTTTTTTTTGGTGTATTTTTGATAATATACCTGTGCATAATACTAAGAATTCTGACAAAAAGAGAAAGTTAAATAGAAAAAAAACAACAACTCTGGCTTACTTTTTTCAGATTCAACTATAAAATAACAGAAAAATATGTAAACAAAGTTCTAGCACTGTTCTGATTCCTTTTCTTTTATGTGGCGTCAAGGGCATGCTTTACTTCTTTTATCTCCCCAATATTATATGGAAATTTATTATTGAAATCCTTTTATACTTAATAATTTTCACATATTATTATTGTTTTCTGAACTGTCTCCTCTGGAATTTTAGAAATTTGTAGATGATCAGAACTAAAGCCACAAGTTCAAGTAGAGCACACAGATAATTTAACAGATAGTTTTAGAGCAGACATCTGCTTGACCTTCAGTTAAAGGGGACTTGCACTATCAGAACTTGCGAGTCAATTCAGAGAAGAGGGGAGACCAGAAGTCATGAAAGGATTTCCTCACTGTTGAGAAGTTCAGATGGTGAAGTACGTCGTACAAAGGAGGAAAACAAAGTCCAGGAAATACGCTGTAAGTTTCTGTGTGACATTCATAGCAGTCAAAATAGTGTCTCTCCACATATATGTCCACACCCTAAACCTCAGAACATCTGAACATGCTACTTCAAATGGCTAAAATAAATTTGCAGATGTGATTAACGACACAGACTCTTTGGGTCTGGGGGAACTCCACCAGTGCTGGGGGAGTCCTGGGATGAGCACCACCCGGGTGCCCTGACTGCCCAGAGGCCCCTTGTTCGGTAAGGAGTCTGGCTCCTGCCACTTATCAAGCAAACCCAATCCTTCTCAATACCTCTCACCCCCTCCCTCAGCTCCTGATCTAAAGGAGAACAGTGTTTCTCTTCTACACTGAAAGCGAGAGGGGCAGGAAAAACCTTATTTGATGCTCCTTTTGCCTTTGAATGTTTTTCTTAAATGAGTTAATAAATGCTCTTTTTTAATAATTTAAGTCCTTTTTAGTTAAGATTCTGTTTTCAGCTTTACATATCCTGAAGAAGGAACATTCATGGAAGCTACACTGAGAAAATCTAAATAATGATCAAATTAGAGATACCAGTTAGCCTTAGTGAGACACATGACAATGACTCCAAATATTTATTGTCTGCTATGAAAAATTGTAATTTTTTATATAAACATTATTCTCCATACTTTCTCTTTTGTAATGAGTACAGCAGTGTTAGTTTAAACAACTTTAGCTGTTGTTGTACATTTCTTTTGTTACAGATCTGTCGCCATAGATTTCTGGTATACCTCCCTGCATCTCACAAAGTTAATGCTAGAAACATTTCCTGATATATTACACAATCTTTTCTGACATGAAAAGGATAATAACTATTTTGGGGTATCCTTAAATACTATTTTTTAAATTTTATTAATGTGGTAATTTTAGTAGTCATAGATATTTATAACTGTTCATGCAATTTGTCTAGTTGCCCTCTAACTCAATATTGGATAGCGTTGTATCTGTCCTTGAAGTGCAAGTGAATTTACTCTATTAGATCAATTAAATTTGGAACATCTCGTAAATTTACCATTCTTAAATCTAATACCTGTATATAACTGCACTAAAATACAACTGTAAACAAATACATATTTAAATATTATTCTATGAAATACTAAATATATATCAACTTAGATTTTTGTATGTTTATAATCTGGGAGCTATAATAGGGAAGGAAAACTTAAAAATATAAAGGATATCTTAATAATCATAAGGAGGGGAAGACTGAGAAGTTTTGAAATTCAGTTGATGCTAAACTTCAACTGTTTATCAATTTTTTCAAAGTGACTTTGCATCTGTAACTCAAATTTGGGTGGAAGACAAGTGAAGAAACTTTAGAGAGCTGTGGAAAGAGAGAGAGTGCACACGTGAGAGAGAGAGAGAGAGAGAGAGACAGAGAAGAGGGAAAGGAAGAAAGGAAGGAAGAAAGGAAGACAGAATACTTTTTTATTTGTTTCCTGGCTGAAGATTTTAAACAAAAGGGCATCTCTTTATTTTCCTATTTATCCCTATTTACAACGACCTCCCATACAATTAAATTATCTAATATTTGATCTTTACTGTATTCTATATTACCTAAGCTGATATGTTCAAATTCAGAAGCTAAATTTGCAAGAACATTTTCATTTGCTCTGGTCTTGTTGCATTTCTGTCCTCACAAAATCAATGCATTCTTCAGCTGTGGTACTTTTTAAAAAGAAAAGCATATAATTTTTTTTGAAAGCAGTCTGAGTATCTGTGATGTTTGTTTATCTCCTTGGAAATTAATGAAGGATTTCCTTCCTCCCAAAGTGATGGTCATGTAACTGGAGCATGGGAAAATTATCAATATCTTATCTAAATTAAAATCTAAATTAAATCTTTTTTCTCCCTATGATCCAACTTCTTGGTGAGTATTCAATTATTGTAGTGAATTTACTGTTGTTCTGAAACTGGAGAAACATTAAAAACACTGATGGAATGACTCAGAACAAAGTCATTAAACACTCTATTCAGAGGGAAAACAAGGTAATAAGAACTGGTGTGAGAACAGAACAAAGGTGAGCGTGGAGATTAGAAACTCATGGAAGTTGTGCAGCAAATTAAAGCATCAAGAGAATGATAAGGCAACATGCAAAATGTTATAAAATATTTGCAAATCATATATCTGATAAGGGGTTAATATTCAAAATTTATAAAGAAATTATATACCTTTATAGCAATAAAAATCTGATTAAAAATGAATAGAGGTACAGAATTGATATTCTTCCAAAGAAGACATACAGATAGTCAACAAGTATGTGAAAAGATGTTCAGAATCACTAATCATCAGGAAAATGCAAATTAAAACCACAATGAGATATCACCTCACACCTTTTAGAACTGCTAACATCAAAAAGACAAGGGATAACAAGTTCTGGTGAGGATGTGCAAAAAAGGGAACCCTGTGCACTGTTGATGGGAATGTTAATTTGTAAAGCCATTATGAAAACTGTATAGAAGTTCCTCAAAAAATTAAAAATAGAACTACCATATGGTCCAGCAATCCTACATTCAGGTACCTATCCAAAGGAAATGAAAATATGGATCTTCAAGAGATACCTGCATTCCCATGTCCACTACAGCATTATTCACAATAGCCAAGATAAGAAAACATCTAAGTGTCTGTCCATCAAAGGATGAATGGACAAAGAAGAAATGTTACATAGATGCCATATGTGGATAAAGTACAATAAAGTACATACACACACACACACAACAGAATATTATTTAGTCATGAGAAATAAGGACATTCTACAACACAGATGGACCTAGAAGGCATTATGCTAAGTGAAACAGATCAGAGAGAGAACAACAAATACTGTATAATATCACAAATATACGGAATCTAAAAAGGCCAAACTTACAGAAACAGAGACTTGAATGGTCCCTACCAGGGGATGGGGAGTAAGAGAAACAGAGAAATTTAGTCAAAAAGTACAAACTTCCAGTTATAAGATGAGTGAGTTCTGTGAAACTAATGTACAGCATGGTGATGATAGCTAATAAATACTGTATTATATACTTAAAAGTTGCTAAGACATGTCCACACCACCTTAAATGACCACACCACAAAAAAAGAAATGGTAATTATAAGACATGACGTAGGTGTTAGCTAACACTGTGGCAGTAATTATTGTGCAATATATAAATGTATCAAATCAAACACGTTCTATACCATACACTTATACAATGTTATATGTCAATTATATCTCAATAAAGCTGGGGAAAAAGGAACACATGGATGGTCTCATGATATTACAAGAGCACAGGATATTTCTAAAACTAGCAGATAATAGAAAATCTTTAAGGTTTTCTTAAAACTCATGAGATCAAGCATTATTTATGTATCAATGTATTGTTAATCACACACACACACACACACACACACACACATGACAGTTTGTTACAAGCATAGATCTTGAGGGCATTATGTTAAGTGAAATGAATCAAAAAGATAAAGACACATTTTTATATGATCTCATTTATATGTAGAATCTTAAAAAAAAATAAATACAGAGAACAGATTGGTGGTTGCCAGACACAAGGGATCAGGGGTGACAAAAATGAGAGAAGGTGATCAAAAAGTACAAAATTCTAGTTACAGGATAAATAAGTCCAGGGGATATAATGTACAGCATGTTTACTAAAGCTATATTATATTTTATATTTGAAAGTTGCTAAGACAGTCTATCATAGAAGTTCTCGTCACAAGAAAAAAATTAACTATGTGAGGCAATGGACGTTAACTAAATTTATTGTGGTAATCATTTTTAATACACATGTACATCAAATCCTTATGTTGCACAAAAAATTCTTACGTTGTTTTAAAAAAGCCTATAAAAGGTTTAACTGCCATTTAGTACTTACTGGTGACTCACTTACCATCTTTTGAATAACAGTTTTAGATATTTTGAGTAGTATTAGACTCTGTCTTTCTTTTAAATTTATTCCCAAAACAAAAAACTTCCCCTCTCTATTTACATGTTTATGGTAAACTGACATCTCAATTTCCACATGAGAAAGTTCACATGTCAATACACTATGAAGTCTATGATGAAGCAATGAGAAATTATGACGAGATTAGAAATGGACTTTTTCATTCTAACTAGTATATCTATTAATAACTGTAATACTTTCTCCCACCACCGGACTAAGACCATATATATGCATAAACGAATGAAAGCTATCAATCTTCCATCCATTTCTGTAAGTTACTGAGAGAAATCAGTCACTGGATTGTAAAAGTAAAATAAGTTAGAACTTAAATATATCTGTTTATATTTTTAACAGAAATGAGATCATAAAGGTAATAACTTATTACATAATGTTTATATGTAACTTGAAATGACAAAAAATAAAACACTATTATCGAATGATGTTATAATTTGCATAACCACACATTAAAATCCTAGAGTTACATAATACTTTAACTGTTATTCAATGCTGGATATTCCTATTTTTCAAAAATACAGTGAACAATATGCAAACATTAAGTATCTATGTAAGTTAACTTTTTCAACTATTATTATTACTGAAACAATATCAGAATGTATATATTACCTCAAATTTGGAAAAGTTTGTAAACATTCTGTATATTTGGAAATCGCATTTTGTGATGGAGCTAATTTGAAACAGATAGCTACAATTCCAACATCTATACTAATATTGATAAGAGCTAATGATAAAAGGACTTCCAGGCAATCCAATTCTCTTGTTAAATGGAGAATGCAATGTGCTTGGCATCTGTACTTTAAGTAATTTGTAAGAAAACACATTATTTAGCCAGCTGTAGATTCTACTATTTCATGATTAAGACTACAACCTATTTATCAACTTATAGATATAAGTACACTATTGTTCAAAAATAAGAATTTAAACACAGTAGAATCAATACATATTATTAAACCAATAGTCATCTACATTCGTCTTCCAGCTGTTTAGTGAAATTACTGAAGCATGGAGCCAAAGAGCTAATACCATATTTATTTTTGTTTATTGAAATAATAAAAGCATGTTAATGACAAAGTGCAAAAATTCCTGAGAAATTAATGTACTATGAAGTAAAATTTTGTTTGAAAATCAAGACAAGTACAGTAAAAGCTTAAGGCTTTAAATGAACATTGCATATCATGTATTTAACTATTAAATCACTTTTACAGAAGTGTATCTGCAAATTACATACCATGAAAAATGATAGCAGTATGCTGAAGACAGACTAAGTCTAGTGTGTGGAATTACATTAATTTTAAACAGTATTCAAGTTATTTTGTATAATCATAGAAACAGAAAATTTAAAACATCTGCATGTATTTTATTTATTTTTTTCAGTGTTTATATCCATGTATCATTTAATCTCATTCTAGTACAGTTAATTCTGACAACTAATAATTCCTTTATATAAGTTCCATTTTGATTCAAATGAAAATAAGCCCTGAGTATCCCATATTTAGTGCAGCCCTCAGAGACAATATATAGTATATGCACATATAGAGAAGCTTGAGGGGATACATAATATAATTAGATTTTATATATGGTGTTATTGATAAAGAATATCAGAGATTAGTAAGTTTAACATGTTTGAAATATTATCTAATTTATAAATGAATTAAATTTCAAAAAAACAATATATGTATAGGCTACTACTTAAAAATATGTTAACTTACCAACACACATATCTTGAATAAAGAAAAATATATAATTTTATCAGTATTAATGATTAAACAAATTACTTAATAAAGACTTTCAAATAAAGTAATTACAATTTTATTTATTTATTTTTATTGACATATACTTGTTTACAATATTAGTTTCACATGAGCAACGTAGTGATTCAATATTTTTATTGATTATATTCCATTTAAAGTTATTTTAAACTAGTGGCTATAGTTCCCTGTGCTGTATAATATATCCTTCGAATTTATTTACTTTATACATAATAGTTTGAACCTTTTAATCTCCTACCCCTGTCTTGCTCCTTCCTCCCCTTCACTCTCCAGTCTCGTAACCATTAGTTTGTTCTCTGTATGAGTCTGCCTCTGTCTTGTTATATTAATTTGTTTTACTTTTTAGATTTCACATATAAGCAATAACATACACTGTTTGTCTTTTTCTGTCTGACTTATTTCACTAAGCTTAATACCCTCTGGATCCACTATGTTGTTGCAAACAGCAGGATTTCATTCTTTTATGGCTGAGTAATATTCCATTGTGTGTGAGTGTGTGTGTGTGTGTGTGTGTGTGTACCTTATCTTCTTAAACTAATTCATCTGTTGATGGACACTTAAGTTGTTTCCATATTAACATGGGGTGCATGCATTTTCTTAAATTAGTGTTTTTGTTTTCTTCAGATATATACCAGTAGTGGAAGTGCTGGATCATGTAACAGTTCTATTATTAGTTTTTCAAGGAATCTCTATACTGTTTTCCATAGTGGCTGCATTAATTCACATCCCCACCAACAGAATACTAGGGTTCCCTTTTTTCCACACTTTCACCAGCATTTGTTATCTGTGGTGTTGTTTGATGATAGCCGTTCTGACACGTGTGAGGTGATATCTCATTACGGTTTTGACTTACATTTCTCTGATTAGCAATATTGAGCATCTTTTCATGTGCCTGGTTATGTCCATATGTATGTCTCCTTTGGAAACATATATATTCAGGTCTTCTGCCCATTTTTTAATCAGGATGTTTTTTATTTGACATTGAGTTGTATGAGTTATTTACAAATTTTGGATATTAACCCCTTGATGTTCATATCATTTGCAAACATTTTCTTCCATTCTGTAGGTTGTCTTTTTGTTTTGCCAATAGTTTCCTTTTAAGCTTAATTAGGTTCCATTTGTTCATTTTTGCTTTTGTTTCCTTTGCCTGAGGAGGAAGATCCAAAAAAAAAAAAAGTTACAATTTATGTCATAGAGTGTTCTGTTTATGGTTTCTTTTAGGAGTTTTATGATTTCTGGTCTTACATTGAGATCTTTAATCCATTTTGAGTTTATTTTTGCATATAGTGTGAGAAAATGTTCCAACTTCATTCTTTTACATGCAGCTGTCTGATTTTCCCAGCACCACTTATTGAAGACTGTCTTTTCTTCAATGTATATTCTTGTCTCCTTTTTTGAAGACTAAATGACCATAAGTGTGTGGGTTTATGAAGTACTTACGATTTTAACAACAAAAATATGCTTTTTACTCTCACCACTTTCTAATTATCTGAAGAGTTAAAAAAAATCAATACTTTAAAGAATTTCTTTGCACTAAATTATAAAATATATCCATGGTCACTTTGCTTTCATTAAATGTTCAAACAGAGTAAACAAAAATGTATGTTTCAAATTATCAACATGATTTTCAATAGAAAACTATCTTACAAAGATTGAATATTAAAATCTGTATCAAACTGAATCAATAATTAATAAACTTTAGAACACAAAGCACCAGGCCTAGATAGGTTCAGAGGTGAATTCTCCCAAGCATTTGTGGAAGAAATTATACTAATTTTCTATATCTCTTTCAGATGCTGGATGTACATTTTCCCTAGTTCAATCTTTTAAGATCAACATTACTATAAAATGAAAATCAGACAAAGATATTATAGGGAAAGACAACTACAGACCAATATCTCTCAAACATGAAGATGCAAACGCTCCTCAGCTCTATCCAGCAATGTATAAAAAATTATGAACCACAAGACTGATTCAACTTTAAAAATAAATAAATGTAATCCATTGTATCAACAAACTAAAGAAGAAAATCATGTAGTATCAATAGATGCTAATATATCATTTGAAAAATTCAATATTAATTCATGATAAAAATATCAATAAATTAGGGACAGACAGAAACTTCCTCAATTTGATAAAGAATATCTACAAAATATCTGTAACTAACATCATACTGAATAGAGAGTAAAAGTCTCCCTGCTAAGATCAGGAACAAGGCAAGGATGTTCCATCTTACCACTCTTTTTCAATATTGTATTGGAAAGCCTAACTAATGTATAAAACAAGAAAAATGATGGAATATTTACTGAGTGGAAAAGAAGAAATGCAATTTGTTCACAGTCATCTGTGTAGAAGTCAAAAGAATAAACAAAAAACTCCTAGAACTTATAAGTGAGTGTAACAAGTTTGCAAGATAGAACCAATCACTTTTCTAACTACCAGCAATGATCAAGTAGAATCTGAAATACAAAAACACGATACCATTTGTTTTATCACCTCACAAAATTAAATACTTACTTATAAATCTAATAAAATATCTACATGATCTATATAAGGAAAATTACAAAACTCTAATGAAAGAAATCAAAGAAAAACTAAATAAATGGAGAGAGATTCCATATTCTTGGATAGAAGGAATCAACATTGTCAAGATATCAGTTCTTCCCAAATTGACCTATAGATTCAGTGCAATCCTAATCAAAATCCCAGAAAGTTATTTGGTGGATATTGACAAACTAACTTTAAAATTTAAACACAGAGACAAAAGATCCAGAATAGTAACACATTACTGGATGAGAACAAAGCTGGAACACTGATAATGCCTAACTTCAAGGCATATGGTAAAGCTACAGTAATCAAGAGTGTGACATTAACCAAAAAAAGACAAACAGATCAACAGAACAGAATATAGAGCACAAAAATAGACCCATATAAACAGTCAAATGATCTTGACCTGGGAACAAAGACACTACAATGAAGGAAAGATAGTCTTCTCAATGAACTTTGTTAAAATAACTGGATATTCACATGCAAAAAATAATGAATCTAGACACAAATCTTACACTCTTCACATTTGAAATTAATTCAAAATGGTTCAGAGACCTAAATGTAAAATGCAAAACCATAAGACTCCTAGAAGATAAAGTAGGAGAAGATTTAGATGACCTTAGTTTTGGTGTTGGGCTTTTTAGATTTGAACTAAAGGTATGATTCAGGAAGAACTGATAGGCTGAATCTCATTAAAATAACAAATGTTTGCTCTATGAAAGATGCTGTCAAGAAAATTAAAAAACTAGCTACAAACCAGGAGAAAAATATGTGCAAAAGACACATTTAATAATGGACTGTTATCAAAAATACACAAGGAATTCTAAAATTCAACAATAGGAAAACAACCCAATTAAAAATGGGCTAAATACCTTAACAGACACCTCACCAAAGAAGGCATACAGATGGCAAATAATCATATGAAAAGATGCTCCACATCACATGTCATCAGGGAAAATGAAAACAACATATATCCTGTCAATTAATTTACAGCAAAAGAGCCAAGAATATATGATTGTGAAAGGACAGTCTCTTCAATAAATGGTGTTGGGAAAATTAGACAGCTACCAAAAAAGAAAGAAACTTGACCACTACTTTACAGCATATACAAAAATTAACTCAAGATAGATAAAGACCTGAATATAATTCCTGAAACCATGAAACACCTAGGAGGAAACATAGGTGGTAAGCTCCTTGACACAGGTCTTGGTTATGACTTTTTAAAATTTAAAACCAAAAGAGAAAGTAAAAAAGCAAAAATAAGCAAGTGAGACTCCATCAAATTAAAAAGCTTCTGCATAGCAAAGGAAACCATGAAAAAATGAAAAGGGAACTTACTGAATGGGAGAAAATATTTGCACATCATTTATCTGATAAGGTGCCGATAACCAAAATATATAAAGAACTCATACACCTCAATAGCCAAAGAAACCCAAACAATGATTTTTAAAATGTACAAAAAACCTTAGTAAACATTTTTTCAAAGAAGACATGCCTATGTCCAAAAGATACGTAAGAAGATAATAAACATTATTAATAATCAGGGAAGTATTGATCAAAACCATAGTGACATAGCACATCATGCCTGTTAGAATGGCCATTATCAAAAAGATGAGAAATAACAAGTGCTGGTGAGGATCTGGAGAAAGGGAACACTGTGGATTGTTGCTGGGAATGTAAATTGATGCAGTCACTATGAAAAACAGTACAGAGTTTCTTCAAAAAAATAAAAATAGAACTACCATATGATCCAGCAATTCTACTTCTAGGTAGAAAACAAACAAAAAAAACTAATGAGAAAATATATATGCATCCCTATGTTAATTACAGCATTGTTTACAATAGTCAAGATATGGTAAACATAAGTGTCCATCTCTGGATGAATAAAGAAATTGTGAGATATATATATATATATATAAAATATTACTCAGCCATAAAAATGAATGAAATGTTGTAATTTGTGACAACATGGATGGACCTCAAGGGCATTATGCTAAGTGAAATAAGTCAGATAGGGAATCTTTCTTATACGTGCAATCTAAAAAAAAAACAAAACACAAGCAAAACACAAAAACAAACTCACAGATATCAAGAACAGATCGGTGATTGCTAGAGGTGGGGATGAGGGGTAGAAAAATTGGATGTAGGGCATCAAAAACAAAAAGAAAACACAATACTATTTACACATCACTCAAAAGATAATGAGAGGCCTTTTTATGGATGAAAATGTTCTGTGTCTTGACTATATCAATGTGATTATACTAGTTGTGATACTATACTATACTTTGCAGTAGTTTACCATTGGGGGACACTGAATAAAGATTTCAATAGTATAGGATCTCTCTGTATTATTTCTTACAATTGCATGTAATTCTATAATTATATCAGTAAAAATTTCAATCAATAAAGACACTAATTAGAAAACATAAATGTTCCAAAGATTAAGACAAACTATTTACAGATGTATGTCTGAAAAAGGACTCATAAAAACAAACAAGAAAATATTAAATGTTTAATATCTGGATCATACTTTATATAGTAAACTCATCCATAATCGTCATCATTAACTTTAAAATAAGCACATGAATTCACAGTGGATATAGAAGGGAAGACTATAACAAAATAGTTGAATCTTTGAGTAAATATCACAGGTAATTTCTTTTTGAAAAACATATTCATTAATATAATCTTTAAAATAGGAATCAGTCAGCCTCTATCATTTCATCAACCTATACTTGAGCTTCCAACACATGTTCTCATGAATCCAGTTGACTATATTTTCGGAGGGAGGAAGTTTCTAAGAGTTAACAGGTTAACAATGAACCTAGTTGAAAAACTGTACTGGGAGAATGAACAGTTATTAAATACCATGAAAAATAAGGAGAAGAAAAGAAAGTGGTAGATTAGAAAATAAAACCTGTTATTTTAAATAAAAATTAACAGAAAATAAATTTTTCATTTTGCAAAATCAATTAACATAGACACAATCTACTAATTTCTTTAATACTATAATTATTAACTACTATTTTTATTATTTGTTTTCTATCATTCTAAACTTATTTTTATCCTTAGCAATATGTTATAATTTTCAATGTACTTGATAAAATATTATTAAAATGATCAACGTCCCATGAGCGTTTCAGAATATAAAGGCTAATTAAAATTAGAGCTGGAATAATCTGTGTGCAGTAGTCGATCATCTTTGTATATCTTCTTTATTGTTATTTATTACCATCATATAAAGGCCCTATATTATGTTAATTTTGCTTATAATATTCTAAAATAAATGTTCAGTGTGAGCTCTTTCATTCTATCCTCACCTCTGAGGAAGTGAGTCTAGGTATCAGGGAGGGGGACAGGACTGAAGCCAGGATGCTATCTAGTTAGATCCTGCCCACTAACAGGAATTTGTCTGTCTTTTCCTCTTCTTCCAAACATGGGTGCAAGCACTGGAGAAGGGGTTAGTGGTGGATAATTGCACTAAAGAGACAGAATCTCTATTCTCCAACAGTATAATCCGTTACTTGCTCTCCTAAAGCCACAGAATAAACAGTGAAGATGCAGATGGTTCACCATCCTCTTCTTTACTTTTTAAGACCTTTTCAGGGACACTGGAAATTTGGAGGCCTGTCCAGAGGGGAAAAGCAGGAGAAGGAGGCAGGAAGGGGCTCCCCTCTTGCATGTACATGGCACACCTATGTCAGTAAATGGACCCAGATTTTCTTTGCCTCAATTTTTCAGTCCCTGTACCTCTACTAGGTTCATTCGGGTTTTTGTTCTTCCCAGCAGCTTCTTAATTTGCTCATTCAAAGGTGGCAACCCCAACAGCTTCCCTTCCATGACCTGTTCATAGTCCTATTATTAGACCTACCATCCTGGTTCCAATTACTTGTTTATCACAGAGTAGGCTTTCAGGGCAAGGGCAACAGCTCATTTGGGTGAGTACCCAAGGACTAGAACTGGATAAAAATTACTGTAAGAACTCAGTAAGTATCCATGGGTTAAATTGATGAATAAATGAATCCCTCTTGACATTCAAGAATAAAGTAACTAGATCAAGAAGATCTATGGAGAAGATCAATGCTACATGGGAAAGCACAGAATATAAAAATCTAATTGAATTAAGTATTTCATGTAGGCTAGAACAATGAAAGAGTTTTAAAACTTCTGTAAATTATTTGTTTCTTAGTGTATCTAAAAAGCTACACCACTGTGTTGTAGTTTTCAATATAATCTCAAGCAGGTTAGTTTAATTAAATCATAAAATGTTTCAGCATTTCGAATTTGACTATGAGAAAAACACATCTACAATAAGAACTTTCAGATCAGTTGACCAAAACTCAATGGTTCATCACCCCAGAGAGAAAACAAACATAGCTTGTGGAGAGATACTCTAATTTTTCTTAAAGGGTATTTTTCTAATGTTAAGTAGAACAATACATTATGAGACATAGCTTTCAACAAGGCTGACTGAACTTGCATAAATTTTAATTGCATGGTACCCAAAACTGTAAACTTAATTTACTGACAATTACAATAAGAAGTTAGGGTGTGTCTGCAGGTAGGTGACTGCTGTGGGGTGTGTGTCCCATAGATACTCAACAGCTCCTAAGGGTGCAGAAAATCCCTGCATTGGAAATTAATTCGTCTTTTGGCTCAGCATTTAGTTACAGAAAGGAGAAAGGCAAATGGGAAAGAAAGAATCTTACTTATTCTGAAAATAAGAAAAATAAAGATTTATTATTCATCAGAAAATGAGTGCTATAGGAGGAGGCCCATGACCTGAATTCAGTTAGACTGAAACAAACAAGACTCTCCTTATAATAGAACACATTAAATCCAGATAAAGATGATGCTTTAAAAATCAAACTAACATTTTTACATAAACAATCATATTGAACATATTTTTTTTCTTATAAGGACAACTATAGTTTTAAATATGATTTTTAAAAACAAAAATTAAATGATGAAATTATGTACAGAGACAAATTTTACATATTTGTTGGATATTTTGAACTTCACCTAAAAATGTACACATGTTCAAATATTATAGTTTATTTTTCCTGGCTCTGAATTCTCTGTAGTCCATATCTTGAAACTGCCTTTTGGTATCTGTTGATCTGACTGTATTTTTGAAAGGGAAGACATCCATTAGGTAACCACTACCTTATGCTTAGAAATGAAACTAAGCCAGACCCTGCAGGGCCTTCCTGGGGACAGACCTCACCCTCACCTTCACCTTGTTTCCATCTCTTGTTCATAGAAAAGCTATAACCTCCTATGCCTTTCCCAAGTTCCAAAGAGCAAATTTAACCAGAGAAGTGAGAAAATACAAAAACAAAGGAAAACAGTCAAGCAAGACAAAATAATAATAGTTCAGCCAGAAAACAAAGTCAAGGACCTTTAGCTCCTCCTCAAGGGCTATAGACAATAGTGTCTTAGTCATATCCTTAAATTGTTTTGAAAATGCTAAAAACTCCACCTGGTGGAAGAAGTTAACTGCATGCTGACTAACCAGCACACAGACCCCAGAAGGGTTGGAACCAGAAAATTGATGACTGAGGTTCCAGAAATATCACCATTACTTTACCACCAACCAATCAGGAGGATATACGTGAGCTGATGAAGAACCTTGTGACCGACCCTCTCCCTCACTACACCTTTAAAAACCCTTCCCCGAAAGCCATCAGGGTCTTTTTGATCATGAATGCCTGTTCTTGCTAGGCCCCATGTTGGGTACCTTGCAATAAACTTTGTACTTTCCTTCACCACACCCTGGTATCAGCAGATTGACTTTGCTGTGAACAGGGCGAATGGACTTAAGTTCGATTTGGTAACAGAAATTAACCTACACTCTTAATGCAATACAGGTATATGTTATGAAGTGTGTCCTATTATACGATTAAAAATTTTAATGTTTTATTCTGAGGTGGGTGGCAGATATTTCCTGTTCTAGTATTTTTCAGGTTCATATGAAATTATAGGTTTAAGTGTGAGTTCAACATGAACAGTTGCTACCAATGTTAACATATCTTATAATGGTTATAAATTAGCAGAATATTCTTCGTTACAATTAACATAGAATGTGATAAGTTGTCATCTATTTTGAATGGTTTGGTACATAAATATGACTCTAATTTTCTCCTAAGAAATTAAAACTACAAGAAACAAGGTTACTTCCTGAAGATTAAACACTGAAATCTAGAAAAATACAGATGTAATTTCATATATATGACTAAACTAGTATCCGGTACAGCTGTGACTGACAAGGTTGAAAATACCTAAAATTTGAAGTAGCTTATTCTTAAATTATTACTCTGAAGAAACTATGATGCATTAAGCAGAAAGTCTATTATTATTTTTACTCTATTTGTATAAGATTATATAGCACATGAAGATGGTAATGCTAGAGAACAGGTAAGGGAAAATATTAGAAAATGCTTTGACTATCTTTCTCTGTCCTCTGTCACTTTAATCTGTCCTTTACTGGCTCCTTCCCAAAATGTATGCATGTTTATTATCCTTGATTAAACAAAAAGAAGCTAGAAGCAGAAAATTCAACCTCTCAACTCTATGTTCTCTTCATTTAGTCCCTGATCTTTCTCTTCCCTTTACAGTTAAACTTCTTGAAAAACATAATTACAATCAAAATAAATATCAAGTACCTACTTTGCTTCAATAATTGCTATAACTTGTAACTTAGATAATAATTTTTTAAAAACAAAACAAGAAGTACATAACTTATATTCTAGTGTGGGAACTCCCAAATAGTAAACAGAATAAATATTTACACAATATATTAGATGGTAGCAATTGCAACAGAGGATAAGGAATTGGGTATTTGCTGAAGGCAAGTTGCAGTTTGCAATAAGGACCCCTAATAGGCTTTACAATGGAGCAACATTTGAATAAATATTTTAAGGAGATTAGAGGTTTGGATGTGTTGATATATTTGGGAAAAACATTCCACGCAGAGAGAATCACCTGCACAAAAACTGAAAGTAGGATGATGGTTAGACTTAAGCAAAACAATGGGTCCACTTTGCTTAGAGTGGAGTGAATCATGAAAACAGAAAAAAAAAAAAAAAACGAGCAGGAAAATGCATAATAAGATAATGTAGGGTTTTGCAAGCTTGGTGAGGTCTTTAGCTTTTACTTTGAATGAAATAGGAGCTTTTGAAATGTTCAGAGCAGAGAAGTTGCATGATCTGATCGCATTTTCCAATGACGATACTGAGCATCATGCTGTAGCCATGGGAGGCTAAGAGAGGCCAGCAAGAAGGCCGTGCTCAATCCTGATCACAGGTATGGTTGCCAGGAGCAGGTAGCAGTGAGGAGATGAGAAGTGGTCAGATTCTGGAATTATCTTAAAGGTAAAACAAACAGACTTTGTAGATGATTGGGTGTAACAAGTGAAAGAAAAAGAAGAGTCAAGAATGTCTCCAAGGAAAAAAAAAAGAATGTCTCCAAGGTTTTTCTCTGAGCAACAATTAGGATAAAGTTTCTATCAACCAAGACAAGGAAAATTGTTGTAAGATAGATTCAGGGTGAAAGATGATGAGTTCATTATTGGATATGTTCTTTTGGGGATGTAAAATAGGAAGTTGAAATTAAATGTATAAAATTCTGGAGTGGTGTTGGAGTAAGATGACTAGAAAAATGGAGATTAGAACATACATATTATTTTACAATTGGATGAAGTTACCATAATGTTAACTATTTCTAATGCCTTCCCTTCAGTTATACCTCAGCCCAGTAAGATAACCTTGTCCTCATCATTCCTACATCCTGTATAGGTCATTAATATTCTATTGGCCCCTATATTTAAAGATTGGTATTTATTCCTATTCTTACTTAACCTCCAGGCACCATTCGCACAGCTGAACACATGATCCCTTTTCAAATCTCCTTCCTTGATGTCTGAGTCAACAAACTCTGCCTTGTTCTCACCTACCTCCCTGCCTGCGCATTCCCATGCTCTTGGACAGTATCTTAATGCTTTACCATCACCAACTATTGCTCTTTCCCAGAAAACTATCCAGGGATTTTTATTCTCACTTGGTATACTTTTACTGAGTAATTTTATTAATCTGGACTCTTGATTACAAGCGACAAAATCAGATTTTGATTATCATCAGCAAAGAGTGGACTTGAATGATGAATAAGAGGCTAGAGAAGACGGTGGGCTAGCAGAGGAAAACACCTATTATTCGCAGTGCTGCTTCTGTGTAATCACTGTGCCCTTCCACCTTATTTCATCAGTGTTACTTCATCTTATTTCACCAGTATTCCATCCTGGTATCCCTACTTCAAGACTGAAAAACTTTTCAGCATCTGACTCACCAGGTTTATGTTACATGTTTATCCCTTTGCTTGTGTGTGTGCACGCTTGTGTGGGTGTGTGTGTATGGAACGGTGGACACATTGTTAGAGGAAGTGAATAGATCTGGCTTCAAATTTTTCAAGATAATTGTTATTTTTAATAATATCTTCGAAGTCTTAAAAAGACTGAGAACAGGCTCCTCATTAGTTGTCTCATGCCTAACTAATCACTTGCTCTCTCTCATCTACTTCACTGCTTCCCCATTCTTTGCACCAGACACACTGCATCTCTCTCAGCTCTTCTGAGGTAACATACATTGACTTTAGGCATATGCTTACCACACATCACATAGCTAAATTATAATCGACCTTCTTCTGTTTTAGTATTATTGCTGTTTTGTTTCCTCTGTAGAAAGCAGTCCTGGACACTGCCCCTCTTCCAACTTAACTAGGTAGAAGTCCCAACACCTGTCTTTCATGAAAATCTTAATTTTTCCATGTTAGAGCACTTGATAAGGCTTACTTACATTCTAATTGCTTATTTTTCCCTACAGATTCTTCAAAGTTAGATCATGCCTACTGTATTTACTGCTGCATTCCCATTACATAATATTATAGTAGATGTAAAACATTTATTAGATTAAAAACATACTTTGGGAAGATTATCCTAGTCAATGAAATGATGACCTATTACTTTAGAATAAATATATCTATGTTTTTAATTATATGGATAACTCATCTCACTCTAAATCTTTTTTAAAGAATAAACATCATACTATAATGTGGTGACCCAATTAGCTTGCCTATTTTGAGCCAGAGAATGCACTAACACATTGATGATCATTCTGTTCTACTCGACATTTCCATTTTTAAAATCCACTAAATTGGTATTATCTTAACGGAGTTTATGAAAAGTCAGCTGATCACACACTTTTCTCAATAATAATAAAAATATTAGCAAACAGCAAAGTCTTATTGACTACAGTGTGCCAAGAAGCATTCTAATCACTTTAGATTAACTAAATTATGTTTCCCTCACATACCTCAAGGAAGTAGGGACTAAATTATCCCCATTTGACAGCTGAACAAAGTGTGGTGCAAAAGAGATAGCGTGACCCACTAAGGTCACATACTTAGAAAGTATCAGAGTTGATACTGGAACAGACACAGTCTGGTTCCATAGTTCATGGTCATAACCCACTACAAGTGAATAACAGAGAAAACTGAGATCAAGATCAAAGTATCAGCTTTCTAAAATTGGATCAGAGATTACAGTTTGATCTGAGTCAGCGACCTCTGACAGAATTGGGACCTACTCACCCATTTAGACTCAGGGAAAGCACCAGGACAATCACAGACCCCTGCAGGTCCTCCCTCTTTTCCACAGTCTTTGTGAAAAAGCACAAACTACTGTGCCAGAAGGAAAAAGGAAAGAATCATTAACTGATTTAGGTTAAACAAAAATTCCCCAGTAATGATTTGTATTGTCCATTTCACTGTCAGAGGTCTGGACTAGACTGGCCAATGATAAAAACCTAGTGCAGCATTTTATGACCTCTAATAAGTTAATTAACTCCACTTTGGTATAGCATTTTTGTCTCCTTTGAAAGTGACAAAGTAATGAACCCTTTAAATTCCATTGAATTGCAAATGAACATGGCTGCTTTCTGCTAAGCTGCTACTTGTGGAATATTAATAACTACCCACTAGTGCTTCTTTAATCTAACTGTGCACTGGAATCCCAACGAAGACTGAAAAAGAGATGCAGCTGCCCAAACACCCCCACAGAGCTACTGGATCAGAGGACAGGGAGAGGCGATAAAGTAGGGGTTGGAGATTAACAGACACATTACTACATATAAAATAGATAAACAACAAGGACCTACTATATAGCACAAGGAACTATATTCAATTTCTTGTAATTATATATATGATAGAAAATAATCTGAAAAGAAAATATATATGTATGTATATATATAACTGAATCACTTTGCTGTACATCTGAAACTAACATTGTAAATCAACTACACTTCAGTAAATTTTTTTAAAAAGAGTTTATCTGCTTCTGTCTCTCAAGTATAGCCAGAGATGATAATGAATGTCTCAAACAGCAAAGACTGTCAGCTGTACTGAAACCACAGACTGCACTGAAAACTCTTGGAACAAAGGTAATAGCTGATAACAGTGTTTCTTGTTACTAAGGGAAGTAATAGATTAAATAAAAGCAAAAATAAGATGTGTAATCTATATAACAGAAAATAGTTTTAATTAATTAGATATGAGAAGGCTTCCACTTGTGTGAAAAATGAGCCTGGTTAAATTAAAAGCAGGTTAAGAAAGAGGAATGAGTCAGAGAAGTTAGCATAATTATATGGTCCACCTACAGAGATATTAGAATCCCAACTGCAGCTTTGAGCAAGTCAGACTTGAGAGTGTGGAAGTGTAAATTCAACAGCAGGTTTTTGTATAAAACATGTTATTTTGGTGTCCTCACTTGGATCCAAAATATGGAGGACGAGCATATATATTTTTTAATCTGCTTTAGATTAGCCAGGCTCATTTTTCCAACACACTATATTGAAAACTCAGTCTCCACCTTCGTATCCCACACCTCTGAGTACATCACTTTCCATTACTCTTAGGGCAATCTTAGATGTTTAAGTTTTGTTTTATGAAACAAAAGACAGGAAAGTTAAGTGTTTGGAATACAGAAAATATTCAATAAATAAAACCTTTTAAAAATTGTTGTTACTGTTGTAATTATTATTGCTGTTTTTACTGTTAGAGCAAATCTCCAATATTAGTTTTAGTATTTAAAATATGTAAGGAAAGTAATTTCTTGCTGGTATTAACACAAATGCCAAGCCTTCTCATATGTAATTAATTGAAACTATTTTCTGGTATAGAGATTATACATCTTATTTTTACTTCTATTTAATATGCTCTTCTTTTCCTCCTGAAAGTCCCTTATCAGTGATCCTGGCCCCCCTCAACCTTGAACAGACCATCATAATAGTTTCCTTCTCAAATATAAAACAAAAATGACATAATTATAAACACATATATCTTGTGTTTTTAAAAATCTATTTCCCTTTAATACTCTGGGTTTTTATTCATTAAACTTAAATTTTGTTTTTTTCAATCTCTTAGATCAAACTCCCCTCATTCAATTAAAAATATATTCCCAACATTATCTTCCTTTGCTTTATAGTCTTTAAAAAACTTTTTTTGAAAGACAATGCAGTTTTGACTCTACATACAAAGTTTTTGTGCCTAGCATCAAGACATTATTATACTCATTATTTCTTTTGAATTGAAACTAGTGTCCTTCTATCTTTATTACCACCTTTACAGGATTCCATCAATGTTTCACTTACCCTATGCGTCTGTTAATATATGTGCCTTCCACTTTTGATGAAAGCAATCTTACTTATAATTACAAACCTAACTGAAATTTAATGAAATACAAAGTTCAATTATGAAGATGACTAAGATGGACAGAAACTGCTAATTAACATTTGGTTTTTTGCTTGTTCCTTTGTTTATTTTTATAATATTTGTGTTTACTGTAAAATCTCAAAGATGATGAACTTGGTTGAGAATGCTTAGTCATTTTTTTTTAAATATTTGTTAAATGTTGTTATTGTCATAGCAAATCTCCAATGTTAGTTCTAGTTTTTAAATTTATTATTCATAAATAGCTTTTGACTTCTTAGAAAGTTGTTCAAGTTTATGTTCACCATACTGTACAGCTGAACTTCTAAAATGATTAGATTTGTGTGATGAACCAAATGAATGCTTGCAGGCCTATGCAGAGAGGCTCAGAGTACTGGAACACTGTACTTCAAATCTGATAGCTCTGTGGATCCTGTTTTTAAAAAGTTAAAAAAAAAATGTTTACTGTGAAAGCAAAACTAGAAGCTGCCTAGTTTGTAGTCCTAAAAGCAGTATCACTTATATTTCATTTTTGGATTCAGTTGCTCATTATAGGAATTTATGTTTATAACAAGACTTTTTAGTGTTTATAATTCTCTGAGTCATTTCTGCCTGTTGTTGTGGGCAACCAGTAGAAAACTAATGATGACTAAGACAAGGTTAGCTAAAGACAGCGATTAAAATTTATAAAGTAATTTTTAAAACTTCGTATAAATATATATGGATATGCCTCTGTGTGCACACTCACACATGCACATACACACATCCCCAAACAAAACAGCCCATCCATTTAATATTCATTGGTAAGTATGTTTCAAAG
Organism: Camelus bactrianus; assembly: GCF_048773025.1. Lineage (NCBI taxonomy): Eukaryota > Metazoa > Chordata > Mammalia > Artiodactyla > Camelidae > Camelus > Camelus bactrianus. The sequence goes on from NC_133540.1 coordinate 42,621,978, forward strand.
ATACTCATTTCTGCCTCACATAATTTTCACTATCTCATTTCATATAACCATGTCTTTTGTATATAATTTTTTACTTGCTTATCACTTGGGAATTTTAAAGCAAATTTAAATACTTTATTATACATACATGGAAGTAAGTGCAGCCTGTTTCAAACACTGATTTAATGTTTCATGGTAAGGGGATTTAACAAAAATATCCCTTTAAAATTACTTGTTCAGCCACAGAGAAACAGTGTTCAGACGTGTAAAAGCATCCACAGAGCTCACGGCATGCACATCTAGAAGTCTGGCTGCAGAGCGTGTGTAAGGCAGAAGAGCTGCTCAGCAGGCCCCGTCTGCGGCAGCACACGCGCAGTCTGGCACCCGTCAGGAAAGTCTGCGTCTGACTCTCTGCTACAGCAGCCCTTCTGTCACCCTGCGTTTAAAGAGAATTTCAAATAAAGGCCATGTGCATATTTAAATATTTAGGATGCTAGTTTGATGGTTAAAATTCTTGTTATAATATTACAAATGCTTGGATTTTATAAAAATCAGAGTAGTGGTCTAAAAGCAAGTACTTTTTTATCTTTTGAAGCCATAAAATGATTGTAGAACTTCTGATGTTAAACGATTGGGATGAAATACTATGTATTACCCAGGGCCCGTGTGGTTGATTTTCCTTTCTTTTTCTTAATTGAAGTATTGTTGATTTACAATGTTGTGTTTGTTTCTGGTGTACAGATTCAGCTATACATTTATACACACACACACACACACACACATATAGACTCTTCATCATTATAGGTTATTACAAGATAGTACATGTATTTCCTTGTGCTATACAGTACGAGCTTATTGATTCTGTGTTATATATAGTAGTTTATAACGCTGCAGTGTGGGTGATTTTAAGATGCCTTTATGTTGGTATATTTAAATAGAATTAAAAGAAGAGACTGTTTCCATTCAGAGTAAGTAGTATGAATATAATGATGACAATGTGATACATCAAAAGGAACAGAAAAATACAGGCAAAGATAGCTTTGTAACAGTAGAATACATATATTTAAAATTTACTCTTTAATGTAGGTAAAATATATTTTTATGAAATTCCATATTTCAGGGATATAACATGTTGACTCTAAATATTTAAGTTATTTGACTGAACATAAGGATAGGGTAAGTAGCTACCACTAAAAGTCAAAGGGACACGTGAGTTAGCAAATCAGAATGCTGTACTGCAAAATAATTATATACATACAATGATGTTAATGTATTTGCCACATTTTGGATTGAATTCCCATATATTCTAACCTAGGGTTTCATCCACAATGTCATCTTTTACAGGAGCACACTAAACAGTTTATATTTTTAATTCCTATGAGATACTCCAGATAAAAAGAAGTCAATCACACAGATTCCACAAAATATTTAGGTTGCTTTAGTTTTCCAACACCAGTTAGTTAATGTTATGTAAGTTAAAAATCTTTCATATTTGCTAGTCTTCTCAGTGTATTAATAGATTTATCAACAGGCTAAATAAGTGATAATAATCTAAGAAACAGGAAATGCATAGAAATATTTAAACATGAATTCTCTATGACATTCTGTGCTAAAACAGGAACTCCCACTATGAATGAGAACACAAATTGTTCATATTTTTAGGAAAAAAACACAGTCTCTACCCAACAATTTCACGGCTAAAAAGTAAGCTGTCAGTAAATTTGAAAAAGTGCATCAATATATATGTAAGAGGTGGGGGCTGCAAACCTACAAATATTATTAACAGAGAACCAATTATTAAATTTTGTTACACTCATGCAACAAATTACTCTGGAAATGTTAAAAATAATGAGGTTATACAAATTTAGTGCAGGCATGGAAATTACATTATAAAAAATAATGTAAGTAGCTAAAAATATTTTTCTGAAAGGATAAGCAAGAAAAAGCTTTAAACAATATATTTGTGGGGAGAAGTATTAGTGAGGTTAAAAAGCTGTGGGGTGACGTTCATTTTTATTTCACACCTTAATAAACTGACTGATGACTCTTACCTTTTGCATGCATTAAATCTATGCCTATTTTTAATATCCAGAGTGATTATCAGGAATAATGGATCATTTTAATATTCTCCTTGTTATTATTATCAATTTTTAAAATGAATAATTATTCAAAATTTAAAAATCAGATGTCATTCCAGAGCACAATTTTATCTTAAAAAAAAAAATCACTGTAAAATTAGTTCGCCTCTTATGGAATCTCTGATTAGCTCTAGAGGTTTTAAAACTTGAATCTCCTTTTTCTTTATCCACTGATATTCAAAAAACTTACAGAAAAAATTCATTTACTTAATATTTTAGTACTATTGTCTAGGGAAAAATGATTATGAATACTGAAAAAGTCACTATCATGTAGAAGTATAATGATTTTACAGATTAGAACAATAAAAATAACCATTTTCACCCAAAGTGTTGATTATCATTTCAATTCATGAATGTCACCATCTGTACAAGCCTTACATAATTCTGAATTCAGACATTTGCTTTACTAATTATTTTTTAACATTTAAAAAAGAAATTGAGGCCACTTTTGCAATTGGTAACACATATTAACATAATTTTTGAAACTGAACTTTTTGTACGATTATATTTTTACTACTTTCAGTAATTTATAAAGATAACTATAACAGTCTGTTCAAGTTTTCCTGCTCTGATTCTAGATTAGTAACAACTAATAAAGATTATTTCTTGGTTTCAATAAATACACTCCTCATTAAATAAAACTGAATTAGCTATAAATATTTATGCAAACTTCCAACAGTTAGCTCTCAATTATTTTTGATAACAGATCTTATCCATTATCACACAGAACTGTAAGAGATCTAAGATTTTACCATAATTACAAGCTAAACAATCAGTCGGTTAACGTTCATGGATGCTGACATAACACACAACACACCTGGAACAGAGACAAATAGCTTTACTACTCAAGACAGAAGTTGTAGCAAGAGTTTCTTATTAGTGCTCTTTCCTCACGTGCCCCAACCCCTAAGAGGCAACACGGGTGGGCTGAAGTGGAGGACTGCACACAGGGTTTCACTGCAGGAAAGAAACACTGAGCTGACGTCACCTACCACTCTTGCTGTAAACCTGCTCTTTGTCTGGAGGGGCGGTATTACATCAAGACTGCAAGTACTTCCCTGAGAAACAGCCCATATAAAGAGTGACCAGTCCATTGCATCTATTCCCAGGATACCAGTAAGAATGTGTAGGACCTTCGGAACTGTCTCTTTCTATAACTGTTAACAATTAAATTTTCCTTAAATTAAGAGTTTTTGTATTACGTGACCCACACCACATTTACAGTGGCTCTATCATAAAGCATGACTGACGTTTGATGAATTTCAGTTTTCTGTGGGGTCTTCTAGAAGCTGTTTAATGTACTACAACAAATGCAGTAGAGTGTAGAAAAGTGTTAGTGACATGGAACTCAAATCTTATAAATTCATTAGGAACAGGTTGAAAAAAAAGTCACAAAGGGAGTTATAAACAAAGTGTTGGAAGTAGCATGGTTACCTTAGCAGAAAACAACTGAAAGTAATAGCAAGCTATTTAAAACACTAAAGATCACCGGGGCCAAGGGAGTGAAAGTCATGCCGAGGGATGTTAGAAGATCCACGCATGCCACTTGGATCTAGAGTTTGAAATAAATATACAATTCTGAAATGAAAACTATAAGCCTTAAATAAAATCACTCCCGATTTCATCCAGGAAACTTAACGGACCCCCAAATCAGAAAAAAATTAGATTTCCAACAGTGGATTAGTAGGCTGGATGTCCACAAATGTGTTGAAGGTGGAAAAATAAGACAAAATATAGAAAGAGAAAAAAACTGAAGGCATGAAAGGATGTAAACAGAGATGATATGAGACAGATATTAGTTAAGGAATCAGTTGTGTTCCTTGACCAGGCATATGTGATTTTCATCTCCATATTCTCCAAAGAGGAAGGAATGTAAAAGACAACATTCCAAATCAAAATGCTACTTGGCTAGCAGGTGTCATTGCATCTTCTCAATGTCCTATTAAAATACTTATGAAAAATCTATAAAGTGTCATAACACTGAAAAGTAAGATTAACCGGAAACAAAAGGTCAGTGTCTATTTGATATTATCATTACATGAAAGGCAGAAGTACTTGATTAAAATACATTTACTGAGTTTACTTAGTGAAAGAGCAATTGAAAGCAGGAAGATCCTCTATTAACTTCACCCAAGTTTGCTAAATGATACATAAACCCAGAAATATACCCTCACCTTCCTTTACTTTTCAAATGTAATATTTGTGAGGCACTCCTTTGCCACTTAATTTCCATGTTTCTATGTTCAGATAAAGGTACAGGGCTTTAACTGCAGCTTAAAAAGATGCAACGACACAAATTATCCCTAGGGGAGGTGCAAGATCTGGATAAATTGGTGCAAAAATAAAACAAAAACAAATACAAATGGAGGGACAGTTATTTGCCAAACAGAACACCTGGTGTTATGTGTTGGGGGTAGTGGTTTTCTGGTGTTCCTACTCAGCTTGTGATAGTTTTTGTCCACAACTATTATCTTAAGAATGTTTATGCCACAAAGAGTCTTGAAAGATAGAATGGGTGTCTCCTTTTGGAGAAGGAAAGATACGTTTCCTGACCAGGATAATAGTGTCTCCCTCAGGCAAATGCCAGGCCTATTTGCCAGAAGACTTCTTATAAAACATGGGGTTTTCCTAAACTCGGGGGTTCTCAGATGTAACACAAACACATCCCCCTGGATCTGCTCTGCACTGCCCTGGTGAGGGCCAGTGGAAAACTACACGAACATAAGCCAAGGCTGCCTGCAGTGCTGTGAGTAATACATTACTTTGTCTCCAACCTAGAGGTTTCCTGTGTTTTGCAAGTTATCTATAAAAGTTTTGCAAGTTAATGTGTTCACCTGAAAGTAAGTAAGCCTCAGGCTCTTTAAACCTCTAAACAACCAAAAACGCATGAAGCAAGTCTCTTACATACTCCCACCCCTTTTTCCATCGTGCTGGTTCTCCAAAGGATCTTTAGGTGTCTGAAGAAAGGCTCCAAAAGCAAACAAGAGGGAGGCAGTTCTCTGTATCATGACACTTCTTTCTCTGCACATTTAGGAGAAGTGGAAATATCTTATTTTCTAATATGAATTCCTTTCAATGCAGAAGAGGAAAAATGGAAGTTCTCTGCAGTGCCCACTGGATCTTCCAGTGCTCGGGCCCACGCTGGGGAGATGGGAGAGGGGAACGTAAATACTCCTGTTGATGGGAGGGATTTACAGAGGAACCAATCCTGGCTGTCTGCTGGGTGTCAGCTCTGCTGCCCTAATGGATGTTTAGTTCTTCCCCCATCCACTCCTTCCCAGGTCAAGGTCGGAGGCATTCCTAGGCAGGGCTAGCATTTGAGCCTCTTTCTGAGCTTGAACTTACTGTGTTGGATACAAGATCTTAATATATCTTAAAATTAGGATTGAACAATAAATGTCTGGAGTGAACACAGCCCTGCCTTCAGGGATCTCTGTCTGGCAACTGAGAAGGAGAAAAACAGTGTAAATGAAGGTGGGCATGACACTCCTATCTCACTACAAGAAGAGGGAGAAAAGAGATGTGTCAAATCTCCAAGAGGGCATCTTGGCTCCTGTGCCTGGAGGAGTGGGAAGGGAGCTAACTTCTCCGAAGGGACCTGCAGGCAGGCTCTACTTCTTCCTCCTTTGTCTGAATCTGCCCTGTCAATGAGCTTGGGATGAACAGTTTGCTTTGGAGAAGTGATGCATAGAACAGCTTTGAAGAAATGCCGGAAGTGGTAAAAGAGAAGTGGCTAGATTTGTTGCCACTTGCCCAGTTCCCCTGACATTCTCCTGAGTCCTGAAAAATTTTGGAGAGAAGGATACAGAGTATGACTCACCTTCAATTGCCCCAGAACTTCCTAGGAAATTGTCTCAAGAAGAAATAGAGATAATTATTTTAAATGATAACCAGCTACTAATACTACTGAACCAGGTTTGTGTGGCTGATTCGCAACAAGCCAAACACTGAGATGCCAAGGTTTGCAGCAGAGAAAGGATTTGTTCATGAGGCAGCCAAGTGAGGAGACGGGAGAACAAGTTTCAAATCCACCTTCCCAAAAGTGAAGAGCTTGGAGTATTTACGGGTGGGTATAGGGTGGTCAGAGGAGCAAGGGAATGTGATTGGAGGCAGGCAAAAGGCTAGGTAATCACTGCTCTGCGCAGGCATATCTGAATTACATGTTTCTTCATGGGACTCATGTTCAGAAAATGGCAGTGTTAGTAGGAGTTTTTGGCCTCCTGATGTCAAAAGATTATTCATCCATCCATTCTTCTGGCATTCAAGCAGGCCCGGCTGAATGGTTGGTGGTCTCGACCAGTTTGAGCCGGGCAAGAACTAGCTCTAAGTTCCTGAAAACAATGTAGGCAACCAATACTATGGTGAACTAAGCCTCAGAGGTGTTATATATCTATAGGGGGTGACTAAAGGTGTCTTGTGATATATAGGTTAAGCTATAAGAAGCTTGGGAGCTATGTAATTTCCAAGATAATCAAAGGGAGCTTGACCTTGATGAGTGCAGGCAGGTTATAAAAATATTTGCACCCCAATGTTCACAACAGCATTATTTACAACAGCCAAGTTATGGAAGCAACCTAAGTGTCCATTAACAGATGAATGGCTAAAGATGTTACACACACACACACACACACACACAATGGAATACTACTCAGCCACGGAAAACAATGAAATTTTGCCATTTGCAACAACATGGATGGTCTTGGAGGGTATTACATTTAGTGAAATAAGTCACAAAGACAAATACTGAATATCACCAATATGTGGAAACTAAAAAATACAAAAAACTAGTGAATATAACAAAAAAGAAGGAGATTCATAAGAGACAGAGAAAAACTAGTGAATACCAGTGGAGAGGGGAAGGGAGGAGTAGTAATACTGGGATAGAGGATTAAGAGGTACAAACTATTAGGTATAAAATAAGCTACAAGGATATATTATAAAACACAAGGAATATAGTCAATATTTTATAATAAATATAAATGAAGTATAACCTTTAAAAATTGTGAATCATTATATTGTACACCTGTAACATATAATATTGTACATCAACTATACTTAAATGAAATCTAATTCAAAAAGATACATGCACTCAAATGTTCATAGCAGCACTATATACAATATCCAAGACATGGAAGCAACCTAAATGTCCATCAACAGATGACTGGATAAAGAAGCTGTGGTATACACACACACACACACACTCACACACACATACACACACATATATATATAAAATGGAATAATAATAATAATATATAATGGAATACTACTTAGCCATAAAAAAGAATAAAATAATGCCATCTGCAGTAACATGGTCGGACCTGGAGATTGTCATATTAAATGAAATAAGCTAGAAAGAGAAAGAAAATGTCATATATTATTTATATGTGGAATCTAAAGAAAAAAGGACATAAATAAGCCTATTTACAAAACAGAGACAGACTTACATAGAAAACCAACTAATGGTTACCAGAGGGGAAATGGGGGGGGGGGGAGGATAACTTGGGAGTTTGAGGTTTATAGATACTAACTACTATATATAAAATAGATAAACAACAAGATCCCACTGTATAGCACAGGGAACTATATTCAATACCTTGTAATAGCCTATAATGAAAAAGAATATGAAAAGGACTATATAAATCTATAAATGAATCACTACGCTATACACCAAAAATAAACACAATATTGTAAATCAACTATACTTCAATAAAAACATCAATTATGAATTTTAAAAGTGCAGACAATTTAAAAGTATGCAGACAATGTTTTATTTATTCAAAGCTTTTCTAAGAAAAAGTAGGGGAATGAAAAAATGTATGTGTGATATTATACTTACAACAATCTGAAGGCAAAAATTTGAAAATGTATGTAGGTCTAAATTGAATGAAAAATAAAGTATGTATTTAATAAATGTACTATGATAAATTATACAAAGGGATTGTATTCAAACAATAAATGCTTTAAAGATGAGTATATATGTATATGGGACAGTATTCTTTCCTAATCTTTATTTGTTTGCTATTAATATCTTTCAGGTGTCCTAAAGGGAATAAATTATAAGTTCATAACCCACATCTTTTTTTAAAACTCTGCTGTTCAACTTCATTCTACTCTTTTGTAGATAAAAAGGTTCTTTTTCTTTAGTAGTATTTAGAGCAGTTTTAGGTTCACAGCAAAATTGAGAGAAACCTACAGAGATTTCCCATATGCCAGTGTACCCACGCATGCACAGCCTCTTCATTATGAATATTTCCCATTAGAGTGGTACACTTGTCTTTGTGAAGGATTTTTTTGTAGACATAGTTTTCAGCTCCTTCGGGAAAGTACCAAGGAGTGCAAGTGCTGGATTGTAAGAGTATGTTTAGTTTTATAAGGAATGACCAAGCTGTCTTGGTGGCTGTGCCATTATGCCTTCCCACCAGCAGTGAATGAGAGCTCTTGTTACTCCACATTCTTGCCAGCATTCGGTGTTAACAGTCTTCTGGATTTCGGCCATTTTAATAGAAGTCTAATAGTATCTCACTGTTGTTTTCATTTGCATTCCCCCGATGACAGATGATGTGGAACATCTTTTCATATGCTTATTTGCCATCTGTATATCTTTTTTTGGTGACATGTCTCTTAAAAGTCTTTGGTCTACTTTTAAATGGAATGGCTTGATTTCCTATTGTTGAGATTTCTTTTTATGTTTTGGATAGCAGTCCATTATCACATATGTCTTCTGCAAATATTTTCTTATGGTTTGTGGCAGTTTTTATATTAATGTATAAGCAATTACTAGTCCATACCAGAAACAAGGTAGAATTTGTCATGGTTAGTACATTAAAAGCAGCAAACACAACATGCTGGTTAAAATATGCTCTAACAAAAGGAAAAATTGTTTAAATCTAATTATGAATAATGGGCTAAATTTTCATTCTGATAGGTGAAAAATATTCTACAGGTGGGTGGTATTTGAAATATGGAAAAGATAAATACTCAGGATTGCAGGAGATATATATATATATACACACATATATACACAAATACACACACACTTATGTCTCTTATTTGGATCATCTTCTTAGAGCTAATGAAATTAATGTGATTTTATAAAATTCTGATTTATATTCTAAATATATTTATAAATTAATATATAAAGATGAAATAGGGGTCTATAAAGAAAGATCAAATCTCAGGGAAAAGCATTTTAAATTTAAGACTCATTTTCTTTCTTCTTTGGAACTTTGGTTAGCATAATGAAAATATCAGTATCAGTCATCTATCCTGTGTCGCAGTGGTTAGGAAATGTATTAACTTGAAATTTCATTCTTAAGATAATTTTTTTAGTGCTCTCATGAAAAACAGGATGTCTTTTCCCTTGTGATAATTTAGGCAGAAACTAAATTTTTGATAAAAGATGCTAGGGAGTTTCAGAACCATTGTTTTTCATCTCTCTGATTTTAGTGAGTGGATTTGGACTCAGCACAAAATGATAGATAATGCATATTAATAACTCTTCTTTGGAAATACTATAACAAATGCAATCAATGCATAGTTAATTAAGAGCAAATTTTACTTCCCGTCTAAATGTAACTTCCTTCTCTTCCCCACTAACCTGTCCCCTCCTGTATTCCAGTGATTACTGCAAGTCAGCATCATCTCCCAGGTCAACAAAACGAAACACTGGTCATCCTGACTCACTTTTCTTAACCTCCCTGAACTATTTAATCAAAAGTTCTATTCATTCTACTTTCTCAATATCTCATAAACCATTTTTTTTTCCTTCTCAATAGCACTGTGTTGCTGTTGGTGCTCATCTTCCCTCAAAAAAGAGGAAGAAATAACCAAATAACTCCTCTAACTTTCTAGCCTACTACAAAATCCCTATGCTATGACTTTTCTTAGGATAATACAACATTCAGTTACAAATGCAGCAGGAAAAGCACTTTTTAAATAAATTATTAGAACTCCATGGAAAACAATTGTGTTTTTGAAAAATTGTATTTGAAATTTAAATTTAACATGGAAACATCCTGGAATACACGATTTTGGTGAATTTCCAAATAAGGTACTTATATTTATACATAAGAATATTCTGGAGACTTGTTTAATATTCAGTGTAGGAGGTGATTTAATTATTTTATAAATAAACTGCAAGTGATGCTAAGAGGACATTATCTCCAACAAATATCCACACCTGAGAGCTTTCTTTAAGGTTAACAAAATTTGTTTATACGGGAACACATAACCAAATAATTCTTTACGCAATTATTCACATACACAAAAACCCCAAGCAATCCTCCTATTCTTTCTGGACTTGATAAAATACAGAACAATAAATTTTAATCTAATTACTATGCATCTAATAAAAATTTGCTGGGAAAGGGTAGGAATAATTCTTGAAAAGTATTCCTTCACAATATGGTGAAAAAAATATATCATTCAAATGGAAAAGATGATGAAATAATACTAGTGCCCTGAAAGTATCCAAAGCTCCAGAAGACTGTCAAGCCGGAAAAGAAGAAAAGTACGTTGTGCTATTTCTTAATTAAATAATTTACATTATTAAAAATGTTAACATTATTTAAATTCACTGAACTTGAATGCATGAAATATAAAAGAAACAATTGTTTAATTGTGTCTTTAATATTTTCAATGTAGTAGTAAATTAATTTTAAGCAGCTTTCTATGAATAAATATAGAATAAACATATTTCTTTGAAAATAAATTTGTTCTTCTTACCTATAACAGTTTTAGGTAAGTTGAAACGATGTATTTAAAATATATATAGTTGCTTTTCCTGTTTTTCCTTTTATTTTTAAATCAAGAGTTGCAATGCTGCAATTTCCCTCAAATAATGTTCTAAATCTCAGGTTGTGGAGTTCACTTTTCTCATTTAAAGGTGTGAATATAACTACTATAAATGGCTTAGCCATCTCTAAGATCGTAACACAGCTGTCTGAATTCTACCTATGGTGGTAACTAGCTGTCTTTCTGGATCAGCTCTTATTACTGACTGTACTGACCTCAACTTGGTATTGATCTGGCCACCATGAGATGAAGAAGACTTCTATTATCTGCTGTCTCAGCCATTACTATGAGTTTTCAAAATATTTTCTACAATATCAGTAGCAAGTAATTTTATTCTCTGAAGAATTATAAAACTTGACAGAATTTCGCAACACAATAGGGCAAGAAATGCACTCTTAGTTTGCCACTACATTTTAAAAAGGCTACGTATTTATCTAGATTGACATCCCCTTGTAACAGAATAACGAATGTAACATCTATATGGAAAAATTGGTTTTATAAAAGGTATTTTACAAAGAAGAGTAATATATTTAATTATTAAAAATAATATCCATGATCTTATTTTAGCTCTAGCTCAGTGTATTATAAAATGTTACTGGTTACTATTATTAATTTATATACTACAAAAATCACTTTTTTATGTACACTAATTTATATTTTTATACATGCATGGTTTCTAATAAGCACAACCACAGGAAACTGGCAGACATTTCAAACAGCCCAAAGAATTCTGTCATGCTGTTCCTATGTTTTTGCCTTATATAGAATGTCACATAAATAGAATCACAGAGGATGTCACATTTTAAGTCTGGACTCTTTCACTTAGCCTATGTCCTTTGAGAACTTTCCATGTTTGTTTATCCATTCACCTATTAATGGACATTGAGATTGTTTCCAGGTTTTGGCAACTATCAATAATGCCATTTTAAAACACTTATGTTTAGGTTTTTGTACGAACATAGTTTTCATGTCTTTAGCATAAATACTTAGAATAAATGTAAATCCTAGGTGATTCAGTAACTATTTTTAAGTTTAAAAGAAACTTCCACACCATATTTCAGAGAAACCGTATCATTTCGCATTCCCATAATCAACATCTGAGTGGTTTTCTTGTTTACATCCTTGCTCTTTTTTAAGCCATTATAACAGGTGTATAATGGTATCATCATGTATGTATTAATTTCCATTTCCTAAATGACTAAAAACGATGAGAATATTTTTTCATTTGCTTATTTACATCTCATATATCTTCTTTTGTGGAACACCTGTTCAAATCTTTTGCCCGTTTTTATATTGGGTTGCTGCTTTCCTTATTCTGTTTTGAGAGTTCTTTATACATTCTGGACACAAGTTATTTGTCTGATATTTAGTTTGCAAATATTTCCCTTCAGTCTGTAGCTTGCCATTTTAGTCTCTTAACAATGTCCTTCACAGAGAGAGTTTTTAATTTTTATGATGTCTTATTTACTGACTTTTCTCTTACAGATTGTGCTTTGAGTGTCATATCTATTAACTCTGCCTAATCAACAGTCATTTTTTCAATGATTTCTTCTAAGAGATCTGTAATTGTATGTTTTATTTTAAGGCTGATAATGCATTTTGAGTTAAGTTTTATGTAAGTTGTAGTTTTTTTTTTTTCCCCTTGACCAAAGTGGCCTGATCCTTACAGGTCCATTTGTTAAAAAGAGTATTCATTATCCATTTTATTACCATTGTACATTTGTCAAAAGATTAATTAAAATATATGTGTGTCTGTATTTATGGATCTTCTATTCTCTTCTGTTAGTTCGTAAGTCTTACTTTTCACTGACTTCATACTGCCTGGACTGCTGTAGAATTATATTATTTCTTAAAGTCTGATAAATTTGAGTTCTCCAACTTTTTTTTATTTCAAAATGGTTTGGCTATTCAAGTTCCTTTAACATTCCATATAAATTTTACAATCAACTTGTTTGTATCTGCAAAGAATCCTGTTGGGATTTTCATGAGGTTTGCATTAAACTGATAAATTTATTTGAAGAAAAGTAACATCTTAACTATATTGAGTCTTCTAAATGTGAACACAGCATGCCATTTTATTTACTTATGCCTTCTTTGATCTCTTTCATCAACATTTCTTGGTTTTTAGCACACAGATGTACTCATCCTATATAAGATTTGTACCTAAGCATTTCACATTTGTGGGAACCACTGCAGCTGATATTCTTTTTAAAATTTTAGTTGTTGTTTATTCCTATTATATTAAAAATGTTTTGCATATTCATGTTCTTATATATTCTAAAGTTGCTAAAATCATTTATTATTTCTATGAGCTTTTTTGGTAGATTTTTGGGGACTTTCTACATATACACTCATGTCACCTGTGAATAAGTATAGTTTTGTTTCTACCTCTGTAACCTGAATACATTTATGTTTCTTGCCCTAGTGAAACTGCTAGGACTTCCAAGAAAATATTCAATAGGAGTGGTGAGAGAATGAAACTACAAACAAAACCAAGACCTTCCCCTCCCAAACACAGGTATAAATAAAGTATTAGCAAATCAGATCTAACCAAGTGGGTTTTTCCAGGAACGCAAAGTTGGAAAAAAAAATCAAATACAGTAACTCACCATATTAACAGCTATAACAAGAAAAAACACATAATAATATCAATAGATACAGATTTATTGCCTAATTTCCCATTTTTGGGAGAAACTATTAAGTCATTATCCTTAAGTATGATGTTAGCTCTATGCCTTTTTGGACATGCTCTTTATCAAATGACGGAAGCTCTTTTGTTTTCTTAGACTATTTCATCATTAATGGATGTTGATTTAAAAAGACAAACAAACTTATTTACAAAACAAAAATAGACTCACAGACATAGAAACAAACTTACGGTTACCTAGGAAGGGAGGGGATAAGATGGGATAAAGTGGGAGTTCGAGATTTGCAGATATTAATATATATACAAAATAGATACACAACAAGTTCAAACTGTATAGCAAAAGGAACTAAATTCAATATCTTATAGTAACTTAAGTTGAAAAAGAATATAAAAACAAATATATGTATGTTCATACATGACTGAAGCATTATGCTGTACACTAGAAATTGACACAACATTGCAAATTGACTATACTTCAATAAAAAAGTATATATATATATAAAGTAAAATAAGAAATTGGGATTGCTTGTTAGTGATATAGATAGATACAAATACAGATACAGATACAGCATTATATAGGTGTAGATATAGATACAGGTTACTGGATTCAATCTGCTAATATTTTATTGAAGAATTTTCTGTCTCTGTTCAGGATAAACACTGGTCCATATGTGTGTTTTATCCTGACATCTTTATCCCAATACATAAGTTTGCTTCTCAAAAGAAGTTTTGCTCTTCTATTTTCTGCAAGAAGTTCTGAAGTCAGTACTATTTCCCCCTTAAAAGTTTGGTAGATTTTAGCGGTGCAGCCAAGCAGAAGCAGAGTTCTCTTTTTGGAACTGCTTTAACTGTAAATGTATTTTTAAATATATGTGTAACTATTCAGGTTAACTGTTTTTCCTGAATGTGTTTCGGTAATTTCTGTCTTTACCGAATGAGTACATTTCATCTGCTTTTATATTATGTGAACACAACTGTTTGGAGTATTTCCTCACCCTTTAATATCTGTGGAGGCAGTTTGGATACCTCCTCTTTATTCCTGATATTGCTAATTTGTGCCTTCTGTTATTTTTTGAAACATATTTTCATTAAAAATAAATAAAATAGATCCATTTAAATCATGATATTTGATAGTTTTATTTCCTAAAAGTATCTCATGACATTAATGTTTTAAAATAGTCAACAATAAAATAGTGTGTCAATATTGAAACATGAAATATGTAGGGAGACACTGCTAATGTATAAAGTTGTCAAATTTATTTACATAGAATTCTACTGTACTCAAAATAATAAAAAAGTTTACTGTGCTCTAACTGAAAATAAATCATTCTACTGTCACTTCTCTCTTTAAGCTAAATATCTAAATTCTTCAGTAGTTAGTTATGGATTAGATTAATCGTAACTCTAGTTGTTTACTGAGTATTATTTAACAATTTTGTTTATTTCTTTTGTTTGTATCATTTAGTGGGCTTTATAAGGTATAATTTGTACTGATTTAATTACTATTTTATGATTAATTCAAATTCTTTTAAATTCATTAAATTTAAAATTATACTTGTTTAATATACATTATCAATATTTACTGAACTCTACAGAAAAGTTTTCCAAAATGTTCCTGGAAGTAGAAAAATTGTTTCTTAAATTGAGGTATAATTAACATATAATGTTACATTAGTTTCAAGTGTACAACGTAATGATTTGATATTTATATGTATTGCAAAATGATCACAGCAATAAGTCTAGTTCATATCCATCACCATACATAGTTACAATATTTTTTCTTTTGATGAGAATTTTTAAAACCTACTCTCTTAGTAATAATTTCCAAATACACAATGCAGTATTATTAACTATAGTCAGCATGCTATATATTACATCCCTATGACTTATTTTATAACCGGAATTTTGTACCTTTTGATCATCTTCATCCATTTCACCCACCCCCTAGTCTGTGCCTCTAAAATGATCAATCTGTTCTATGTATGGGATAATTTTTATAGTCATGTGAATTTATGAAATACCATCTTACATTAAGAACTGTGCAGTACAGATATACAGGTTGTCCAATGCAAACAGGTCCCACTTGAAAGAAACAATACACATCACAGATACATAATGACAGATTAAAGGGCAGAGGCAGGTAGAGATTCCAGGCCTTTTGGAGAAATCTTAGAGCAGCAGAGGAGAGATCCCCCTTTACATAAACCCTCACCCTCGCACAAGGCCACAAATTCACTCAGTGCACTTGACAGCACTTTTTTCAATGGAGCAGAACAATAAGTCTGTCCTGACCATGTTATCAGGTGTACTAGGTCCTGAGGTCATTTTCTTTTCCAATCTAACACTTCATAGTTCTTGATTCTTATTCTTGGCTAACATCAAATCCAATATTTTCCTTCAATTTTGGATGGGGAAAATTTGGATTGTTTATACTATTAATGGCATAAATGACAGGCCACATTTCTGACATGTGTGGGAGGAGGTTAGAGCACCGGTGCAAGTATTTCAACAGTCAGGGCCTCTGCAACCAAGGTTCTGAACTGCTCCTCCTGAGAGACCAACCGGCCAGGGCACTTTCTAATTTGCATATAGGGGCTCTAGGGACTATCCCTTTCTTGGAGATTCATAATGCATATATAAAGTAAAATAAAAAATTGTCGCAGAAAAAAATATAAAATATATTTGGACTCAATATTTAACACATTGGGATAATGTCTAGCTTATCTATCCTTTTACTGAAAATTTGTCTGTTAAAATAATCTAAAATATATCACAGTTTTAAAAAGATAAATTTTGATTTGCTCCAATATTAACAAGCTCACTTAATTTTGTTTACTTAAATTTTTATCCCTTGCAACATTCTTGACTTTAAGAACAGGAATTTTATTGTATTTTTTTTTCCTTCATTTCTTTTTTTAACCCCTGACTCTAAGCATAGGGACTAGCATATTTTAGGTGCTTAAATAAGTGATTGTTGAATATAAATAAAGTGAACCTTTTTTAAATTTTAATCATCCTATTATGGAACATTTTTTTCTTAAAAATAAGCCCCTCAAAGACACTGTTATTTAAAATAAATACTGTTTAAAATAGAAACTAGAGAATTTAAGAGAGTCACAACTGTGACCTGACCTGTGAATAGGAGGCTGCTGGAATAATACTAACATGCTGAACATTGAGAGCTTCAACAAAGCCTCTTAAATTCTCTGAGTGACTTGTCTTGGAGTGTGATTACCCTCTCAAACATTCCACCAATCTGTCAATTTGAAGAAAAGGTCTTTAGCCCTTAAAAATAATATTTTGCCCTTAAATTATAACTAGTTATACAGGTAACTTAAGCCTCAGTTTGTTCATCCATAAAATAGGTGATTTGGACTATTTTTATGGTTATTTACAATTCTAAGCATGTAAAAGGTTTGACGCTTTTTATTTACAGTATTTGGCAGGTAGACTCTGTTGCCGGTGGAAGCAACCGGTGTTCCAGGTTTTTGTCCCATCCCAGGAAGAATTCAGAGACAAGACACAGTGGTTAAAAAAGTAAAGTGAGGATTTATTAAAGGATGGATAGTATACTCTCAAGGGGAAAACAGGCAGGCTCAGGTGAGTGGCTGCGCTGTGTTTCTTTGGCAAGTTAGTTACATAGAGTGTAAAAATGAATGGGCGGAATATTCATTGGAGAGGGAAGGGTTTAGGGTCGTATTCCCTGATTATCATCCCAACTCCACCTTCCCAAAGGGAGGAAGGATTTTCGTCCTTATTTAGTCTGGATCGGAAGCATCATGGTGTTGGTGCATGATGGGTACTTCTGATCTGCAAGGCTAATTTTATTGAAATGAGGGCATAGTGAGCAAAAGGTTACATTCGGACACTGGAAATTCCTGCCTTTTATCACCTTTCTTTGTTCTTCTCTAGGTCACTCATCACCCCAAAAGATATGATCCCTTATCAACCCAAAGGTTCCTACTTTTCTTTCCCTGCCCAGGGACCCCTGGTGCTCACATGATGTGTGGTTTCCTGCCATTTGGCCTGTGCCCCTCCTTTCTGCACAATTCCTGCCATTTGGTCTGTGTCCCCCTTTCTCTGCTCATATCTAGCTATCTGCCTGCTCTAACAATTCCATTCAACGAACAAAATAGTATAATCTCCAAATATAAAAAAAAATAATTAATGCAATGACTACTGAACAAGGACATACTGTTATTGAGGAAATTAATATGATACATTGGAAAGAAAATAATCATAGAAATTAACTAAGTTTGAACTTGAATCTCCTGTCTGCTTCTTTAATAGCCATGAAATCTTAGATAAGTTTATTAAAATTTTGAAAATTTATGTACTCCAGATAGAAAATGGAGACTATGAGACATAAACTATGATGCCTATAGTTATTAAAAAAAATGTTAGTTTTCTTATATTATCCTTGCCTGCAATGTATTTTGTTGCGCATGACAAAGATCCCAGTAACTGTTTTAATGTGACATAAACCCGTGCTTTCCAGCTTTGGTAGTTTCCCACTGATAGTTTCTAATGATGCCCAGTTTCTCTTAAGATTTATCAATAAAGTCCTTGGCCTCCAAGGAGCCAGGTGAATTACTTTTACCCTTACCACCATGAATACTAGGCTGTTTATGGCAGAGCTCCTTTAAAGCTCTGTATCTAAACCATGAACAGACCTTTCAGAAAATAGCTCCAAGTTCTCCAGAGAAACATCTAGAATATCTTAGCTACGCCTCATTCTGTCATAGCTTTTCCGTAGTTTATTTTTGCTTACTCTCAGGCAAAACACAGTGCTGATACTCCCTGAGATGAGGTTAAAATCACAAACGTTCAGACCTTTTCTTTCTTGTCAAATGATGTAAACTATGTTCCACAGGCAACTTCCCAACTCAGGTATGCAAAAGACTTGAAAACATCCCCAGAGGTCTTTCAGTTTCCTGAATAAAACCCGTAAGCCATGAGGAAAAGAGAGTCCGGCCAGACCAGATCTGGGCATCCCTTAGGTCTTTCATGCAAATATTCAGACTAATCTCTAATAATTGCATGGATATTTAAGGTTATTGCACAAATTACATTTAATATACCTGTGCTCACCATCTGCTCTACTCCTTGGGGAAGTGACACTGAACATTTGGGAATTCTTTTTTATATGCAATGATGTTTTATAGCTCATAAAGTATGAATGAAATAAACCCTTTTAATTTTAATCACATATGAGACATTTATACTACTTCAAGGAGAGTTATGTATCTCTTGTTTAAAGGTGACAAATTATAGAGGCAAGGAATATACACAGGTATGCACATCCCAAATATACCACATTTCAATGAATTATTTCATTTTTACTGACTTTGTTCAAGAACAATATTTTTTAATGTAGCATCAATTCAGGCAGAAGAAAGACAGGAATTTTATCTTTCTAAGCAGATGTCAAAAACATTTAAACAGCTGTCAGACCAGTTCAAACTGTCATCAGAAGTGACCTTAAACCAAGTTTAGTTTTTAAATATTATTTAAAAAAAGAAGTGAAAAGACAACACAGTGCCGTTATGCAGCTGTCTGAAATATTAAATGACAGAATGAACATCTGTTCAGTTGCTCTTCAAACTTTAATGGTTTGGAGAGAAATTCTGTTGTCTCAGATCTTTAAGAACATCTGAGGCCCATACAGCTTCAACACCTGTGAAAGATCCTCTCTGAAAATGTACATTCTCACTTCAAAGTCTTTTACTACTGTTCTTTGCCAAACATATGCCAGTAAACAACAGAACATATTATTAACAATACTTATCATATTTAAGGTCCTCTTGTAGTATATATTTCAGAGTGAGAATAAAACCCTTTGGGCTTTACTATACTTTTATTCACAGAAATACATATTTTATTTTTCTTGCAAATACTAAAACAGAGCAATTTGGTAGCAAACAATTGAGATATCATTTTTAGCTTATCTGAACACTGGATATCTACAATTATTTGTTTTTAGAATTAGCTATAGATTAACTTGTTTGTATATTGGCTATGGTGCCATTATTTTAAATTCAGTCCTCTGAATACGATTATTTCATTTCACCTTTATGAGAAAATTATTCCTTCTGTAATTGAAAAAAAATCCTCACAGAAAAGCATCAGGCTTATATTAATGTATTATTTGAATAAAAACTACCTTGCTGATATAAATAAAATACTTCTAGACATATATTTGCCTACTTAGCGTGAACATGCACATTCTGTTTATGTCTCTTACACACATACACCTATATGTGAGTAAGCATACATTTATATATGTGTGTGTGTGTGTGTATGTGTGTCTGTGCACGTATAACAGATTTTCTACATGCTAGCAGGTGATACAGCACTCCAAATTTAATATCCAAAATCTGAAATCATCTCTGGCCAAAGAGATTCAATATAAATCAACTTATGTACATTAACAACGGAGAAACTTCTGTTCCCAGATCCTTCTTCTAACCTGAAAGCATCTTCAATTTCCCTATTGGTCTTTTGCATCTTTGAAGAGAAATCAAATTTAGGATTGAAAATCCTAATGGCTATTAAATCCAGAATTGTTTTAAGTTAAACTGGAATTTTAAAACTTGCACACCACCACATATGAGAGTTCTGAAAAGAAGCTCTAATAAACATTTCACCTGAAGAATATACATCAGATTTTAAATGCTACCAATTGAAAAGTACTAGTGAAAACAGGAAAAAATTTAGAGGGAGACTGTACTTTTACTCTAATGCTTGGACACATGAGGGATATATCTTTATACTGATATTAGACCCCAAAATTCAATTCCTTCATGCTCCTACAGATGAAAATCAGTGGCTCTTAACTCTGGCTTTACATTAAAAATACCAGGAAAAATTTTAAAAATCCAGATACTCAGACTATACCCCAGACAAATTAATCAGAATCTCTGGGTTGACACGCAGCTATTACTAGTGTTTAAAACTTCAAGCAGTTATCTAACTTTTGGAACCATCAGTAAAAAATGTAAACAATCATACATCAAGTATAATCAAATAATAGTGTATTGCATTATCATAAAATATCACTAGAGGGTTCTAAAATTAAATCTGAGATATATGAAACTGGAGAAACTTTGAAAAAAATTAATCTATCCTCATTATCAAAAGCAATTTAAATTTGTATTTGTATGGTATATAAACAGATGTTTATAATGGCAACATGTAACTCTTAAAAATACATTATCATATATCCACTGAATAGTGTTATTAAATAAATTATAATTATTATTTTATTTGTGTAACAAATACATAGAAATACTTAGAAATGTACATGATGATGTATTGAAATAATTTTGAGAGTATATCACACGAAGTCTTAAAAATCAGTATGCATGGAGGTTGGATTTTGGATAGTATTTTTTATTCTTTATTTTATAATTTTCTACCAGAAATATATGTTTACTTTGTTTTAAGATGAAATTTTAAAATAATTTTAGCATTTCACAAAATTCCAAAATTGGATATTTCAAATTCTCAAAATTAATTATTTCAAAATTAATTACAGCACTTTTACAGCTTCACTATCAGTTAATTCCACCTACTTCAACCTAATTTTTGTCATTAGGTGAAGACTTTCTAAAGGCAGACTGGTTTAAAAATGGTAATAATGAACAATTATCTTTCTATTTCACCCTTTTCTAATTACTCCATTTGGCTAAAACTCTGGAGATCAGAGGAAGTTTGTTGTTTTTCGTTATATTCTCTACATATTATGGCACGGCCTTGGGTAGATTGCAAAAAATAAAAAAGATTAAATTGATCAAAAGAATATAAAGGTCCTTGGATAAGGTGTTGCCATATTTTTGCCACAGTACTTTATTTCAGTCTGTTGAAAAAGTTTATGATTTTACATTTCTGATCTTATTATCTCAGCCACTGCATCTCACACTAAATTATTTTAACACTCCACTGCGTTTTTCTTCATAGAAAATGTTACTGTGAAATTCCCTGATTATTTTCCTTGTCATATTTTAAAAAACTTTTAGTAAGTCATTAGACAAAGCTTCATTTTATTTACTTTAACATGAAGAAAGTTGTATCTTCTTCATGAAGTAACCGACATTTAGAAGGCTTTACTAATATTAAAACATATTTTAAGTATTATAGTATACAGTAAATTCGCAGTTTACTTTCTAATTAATTGAGGAACTTATTAAGACGTATACTTCCTGAGAATATTTAATTAACACTAAATATGCTATATGTGTGTGTGTATATATATATACACATATATATAAAGACGTTCAGTAACACTCTTACCGTCTCAGAGACAACCAACCAACTAACCAAGCAAAAAGGAAACAAAATACACTCACCTAAACATGACTTAATTTCTATTTAAGAAAAATCCTTTTTATTTTAAATAATTTACTACAATAGATTAAATATGGTAGCTTCAGTTGTATATTTGCAATTAAAATGCTTAATGATTCTATATGGAGGAGCTAAATATTTAGGAATGCTAGCTAATATTTAATAGCCGATATTTACAACTTCCGGTTTTCCCTGGGAGTAACAGTAATTAATTCAGTCATTAATTACTGAATACTAACTATTCTCTTTATTACAAAGTTTTATTAATACCTTACAGTTAAACAAGTTTTATAATTTCAAGAAGTTTTTTGATAACTCATAAATTATCTTAAAAGTAATTTGTAATTTATTCTCTCATAATTAAAATCTACATACTCAAATAAGTCGGAAATACTGTGCAATTCTTAACTAAGCAGATACAAAGCTCTAAGTTACATCAGTAAAACACCACAAACTTTGGAACTGGAACTCCCTCTAATTCAAAGTATTTGGATTAATATTTTTACGTGCTTCTCAGAAAAGGAAAACAATCCTATCAACTAGCAGTCTCATAAGCAGCTAAATTTCATGTCATTTGCAAATACTGTTTCATAATTTCTTAACTGCGTTTTTGCTTTCTCTTTAAAATTATAGTATTTAAATTTACTCTGTCTTACAAGGAGAGAGAAAACACTGATAATTAATTTCATATACTAACAAACCATGGTTCCAATATTTACAAACTTTTTGAAAACTGTTCCACAAATGCTTTAAACTACATCATTTTCTACAATTCAGACCCTCTCTAAAGGCAGTTATCGTTCTGTTACATTGTAAAGACTAAAGATGAGCAGCATCAAAGAAAAAGATGTTAAATCTTCTACCTTAATTAATGTTCCAATCTATATTTAATTTAATCTTAACAGTATTAATAGAGAACGAAAAAAAAATCAACAAGATACTTACAGATTGAAATATCTAAGATTTTTTGCAGTTCATTTGTTGAATCTGGCAGCTTGAAAGACAGTATCTTTCTTGTATTTGAAGTAATAGAAATAACCTCTTCCTCCCTGTGCAATGACATTTAAAATAGAACGTTAAGTTTTTTTCGTTTATTCTCTTAATGGAATGTGGATTAGGGGCATATCTCCTAAACAATTATCTAAAAAAATACCTAAAAATTTCAAAATATCCAATTACTAAGGCAATACAGACAGAGACACACACAGAGACACATACACTCACAGGTATGCCTGTATGTATATATGTAAATATCTTTCTATATTTATAAGTAAATTTAGTCAAATATTATATATATATATATATATATATATATATATTTAAAACAATAAGTGGAAGAAAAAAATTCTATTTCTTCTTGGCTAGAAATAACATAAAAATATAAAGAGTGGATTCCAAAGTGAAAATACTAAATTCTCCTTTAATCTCTGTGATAATACACGTCTGACCTTTGATCTTGCATTAAACTAGCTTTTTCTCTCACATTTTTTGCTAGTTAAGCTACTATTTGCCAAAATATGTAGGTAGTAAAAAATGTGATAGCTCATTAGCAGATGATTTAGTATCTGCACATAGAGCCCAGTATGGATTCAATCTTGGCATCTGTGGCTAAATGCCATTTGGAACGCATTTGCACAAGGACATCTTGGAGGAAATGATTTTGTGTAAACTGAATGTATGCACTGTTTAAGAGAAATTATGGATCAGGATCACAGAATGGCAGTATAAATATATTTGATAATTGCTTACGATGTATTTGCAAATGCTGTTTCATTGAAAGCAGTAGTATTTGGCTCTATGTGTTGTCAGTTATTCTTGGCACTTCATAATTTCTTGGCAGAGTTTAAAGTCTGAGTGGAAAACAATTTAGAAAAGTGTCACATCAAATTGGAGAGAATTATCTAAACATAATCTAGTTAGAGCAAAAAGATGCAACAATTCAAAAATGTGGCAGCATAGCTCTCATTTAAGAACAAAATGATTTGCCCTCAATGGATTTTTGCTGCAAGCCAAGCCTTGCCCTGATGACAACAGTGCTTTACAAACAGAAACAGTATATGATACCAATACTTGAAGAAAATGTAAATGGAGAACTAGGAGAATAAAATCTGTGGAAATTAAAGTATACTAAGCATACACATATTAGGTTCAATGGAAGATGGCCAATTAGTAAGTTATTGAAAGAAATGTGTCTAATTCAAGAAAAAAGGAGAAATTTAACACTTCAACTTTTTTTTTTAATTCCTATACTGGTTAATCTGTAGAATATTATGTTCTACAGTATAAAAGGGCACTGAATGTTTGAATACTGGAATTAGATAGTGTTCTTGTTCGGATATTCAGAATTTTTGCAGCTCCATTTTCTCACCAGTAAAAGGGAGATAAAATTATTCCAATTTCATACTGTTCGAATAACTATTAAATGAGGAAATACATATAAAACTTAGCAACAGTGACTAATATTTGAATGTTCACCATGCCCCAGACATTCTGTTTTAAACACTTTATGGATGATTGTTCTGTTAATCATTATAAAAATGTTGAGATATATTCTCCTCTTGTTCCCATATTAATAATGAGTAATTGAGGCACAGAGAGGTTAAATAATATGTTCAGGGTCACAGGTAAATGATGGATAATGGATAATATCTAGGCTAGACTGTCTGGTCTCTGAACCACTGTACTGCTTATTATAATACATTATGGTTTTCTCAACTTTAGTATTTGGAGGACCTCAAATGAGATTGAAAACTAGGTTAAAATGCCTGCTATATAAAAGAAAACAACACCTAAATTTGTGATTTTTATTGAAAATACCAAAATTTCCTTTTGTTTGTTATTTTTCCTTAGTATTACCAGCTACTTAAAAATCTTGTAAAACAAAGTAAACAAATCTATGTGATCTTTGACTTTGTTTTGGGCCAGATATAGTATGCCTTATGCCATATCCGCTTGATTAAAATGCAATACAGAAAACAAAATTATACAATGAGAGTTTTGGATTTTGTTTCCTTTTAAAAGAAATCCCATTATTATTATAGTGAAATATAAACTTTTGAAAGAATTCTAAATTTAAGGTCTTTAGAGATTAAAAATAGCTTAGTTTCTATAGCATAGTTTGATATTTTAAGAAATGAAATTATAATCAATTAGCAACAGTGAAAAGAGGGATAAGTTAAATTTTAGGCTTATAGCTAAAATATTATTCTAATCTAAAAATGAAACAAACAAGTCTTATTAAGAAAAATACATTAACTTTTAGTTTCTCTTTTGCCTAATTAATTGGATAAAAACTTGGCTATTGTTAGTAGACAGTTTTCTATAACTCTTGTAATCTCACAGTTGAAAATCAGGACTTGCAGATAATAGCAGTAAAAGTAACCTATTTTGTCTCCCACTGTTCTTCCTCTGCATGAATGAACACTATAGCAATCCCATGATTCTCTGTTAACTAACAATGCCTTATCTTATGGTTTCTTAAATTGCAAACATGACTACTAACCTGTACTTAGCATATCTAGTTTTTGTAATATTCAAGCTTCTAATTCCGTTCAAAGTAATACATATCTTCTCCCCTGCGACCACAAGGTTCAGAGAAACGTATGAACTTCTTATTTTCCATTACAAGTAAGTACATATGCTATAACACAAGTATTGTGTTGATATGATAAACACAAATAACTGGTGGGTATAATCTATATATACTAAGGGCTCAAAATATTTCTCAAATTAATTAACATTTAAAGAAATACAAGCATGTTTAAAATTTAACCAGAAGTAATGAAATTAAACACAAAATGAGAGATAAAAATATAGTTTTCACTCACTAGAACCTTGATCATATACCATAAAATTGAATTTGACCTAAGGTAATAAAATTTCTCTTGAGAAAATGTGCAATAGTAATATAGTTTTAATAAAAAGGTCTCCCTAACATTAGGGATTATAACTTAAAAAATATTATCAAGTTTCTGTTTTAGTTATAAAAACTCAGCTTCAAATATATGAAAAAATGGAACTAGTTAATACTTGGTTTACTTTTAAACTACAGGGTTTACAAAACCTTTATTGAGCACTGTAGCTGAAAATGCCATTTCACATTTACAGCTGTGATGGAAGTCTTTTATGATATTTATTCCACCATGGACACCCTCAGGTCATATTTCTTCTCCTGTCAAAAAAATATTTACTTTTATCATGAGCTTGTCCGTCTACCGTGCTAAAATGGAACAAGTGAATGGTTTAGAAATCATGACGTCTCTGGTAACTATAATGGCCCTAGATATCTTGCAATTATTTTGTTATTAAAATATTTTTAAACCAAGTATTAATTCCAAAATATTGTGAGACAAGATAAGTGAAAGAAGAGAAACCTGAATTTGGAGGTAGTAAGTATTCTCTTGCTGATTGGTAAGACAATTTTTCCTGACACTAGTCAGGTTTACAACCTAGTCTACACAAGTCATTTAACTGGCTCTTTGACAGTATTAGAATCACTACTATTACCCAGAATATTCACTTTATAAATTGTAAGTACAAGAAGACAGACTCTCTGGATGGAAATAGCTACTTGAAAGAGTGACCTTGAGAATACAGAAGGGTAACAACTTTGTGTGCTCTTGATCTAGATGAAGTCTATTTTTCAACACAGAAAAATAGGGAGAAACCTCAGCAAGGAGGAAAGGAAGAGAAGCTTAGCCAGCCAGGTGAGCCAAAGGAGCCTCATAACAGAACTATTGACAAATCTTGCCCTCTTTGCCTATTCATCCTGGCATGGCTCTGAAGAACAGATCCCATGCCTGATGTTTTAAACTTTGGTAAATTTATATGGCATAATATGAAGTGAAAAATTTGAAGGTACAAACTGCCAACAGGGTATTTCTCAAGGAAGAAAAATTTCAGTTTGAAGACATTCAGTGTTGTAGCTGACAATGTGTTTTAGAAATTCAAATCGTAGATAAATATAGTTTTAGGAAGACCAGAATGGTGAGTTTTTAAACTTATGCTTAATATTCTCTAACCTTTTAAAAAGCTTTGAAAAAAGAGTATTTCTGACTACAGTTAAATTTCAAAGTTAAAAGACTCCTGTTTGATCTATGTGCATTTTAGGATAATTTATTTCACCTTTTTTTTAGGTGAAAAAAAGGTGAAATAAATATTCCACAGTTATTCTGGTGGCTTACAAATTATATAAATTTTTTCTTTTTTGACATTTTCATCCAAAGTAGTCCTTTATATTCTACTGTACTTGTAACATGAATAACCCCCAGACTTCTTTATTTATTATGCTCAAAACAAGTATTTATAGTCATAGCTCTCTTAAATATAATCTCTGTCTTGCTGAGTTGTGAGGTCATTTGTCCAGCCATATACACATACAACACACAAGACTTTTCCTTCTTCTCCACCTTACATTCAATCTATCAATAAATTACATTGATTTAACCCTCCAAAGTCCTCTTTAATATACATTTCTCCTCTCCAAGTTAATTTTAATGCCTTAGATCAGGATCTCTTTGTTTCCTATTAAATAAAATCATTAAAAATTATCAAAGCACACAGGAAAAAAGAAAAACAGTGAACATTTCACAGAAGTGAATGAACGTCACAGCATATTTGGCAAAGAGTTCAGATTACCGTTACGCAAATTAAAGTACCTTTGAGTAGTTGCTTTGCATATGTTTATTTAGAAAAGAATAAAATAAAAATATATTGTAGTGATACTGATAGCCTTGGACACCACTGGTACACCAAATATTCTTTCAATTTACTTAAAATTTTGTGGAGCAACAGATTTGAAGAGTCATAAAAATTCAGATCTTTGAATGTAGTGAGCTCTTCTTCTCACTCAATAATATATTCCTAGGAAGTGTTCAAGATAGTCATTTATCAGTCTTATAAATGTGAAACGAGATAAACTACAGATAAAATGAAATTTTCAAAATAAAAAAGCATCATTTTTCTAGTAGTGTTTACAAATGAAAGATTAACGTTTACCTATGGATGAAACATAGGAAAAAAAAACAACTATAACAGAAAACATAATTTTTGAAGCAGTGAATTCAAGATGCTAAAGTCCAAATTAGAATTTTTTCATGTTCTGAAACAGAATGCATAAAATTATATTTTTTTGCAAATTTTACTTTTCTATGAGTTGAATATTTGTTTTAAGAAATAATTACCAGTTAAATGCCTCTTCAACAAACATAACCCTCTCACGTATGTTATGAACATCTGTCACTAGAAGAAATTAAACAATATTAAACTTACAGGAAAAGGTTATATTGATACCATGTGAATTTTCTTTACTTGTTAACTTAAAAATTCAATTTATAGGAAAAATAGGCACCTGAGAAAACGGAACATCCAGCCTGGTCCTTAACTTCCAGCACACACCCTCGGTAACCAGTGGCCACCCGTGATGAGGGACCAGAAAGGACCCTGGGGGTCGCAGAGTAACGACAACTTCGAAGGCTACAGGAAGGCCCTGGATATTGATTTCGCCTCCTGCAATATGTCGTCTGTCTGACTTAGATGACGATCATCCAGAAAGATGGTGATAAGTTCAAGGCGAAAACCAACCGCATATTTCGCAACTACAACATCGATTTCGAGGGGTGGAGGAGTTTGACGAGGACACAAAGGGCCTGGACAACCGGAATGTTAAGACGCTGGTCATCTGGCAAAGTGATGCCCTTGTGTCCGTGCAGAAAGGGGAAAAGAAGAACCGTGGCTCCAAGCAGCGAGTCGAGGGGAACAAGCAGTACCTGGAGCTGACGTGCAGAGACCGAGTGTCCGTCAAGCGGTCAAGAAGTAATGGCGGTGAGGGCGCCTACTGAGCATGCACTCCACACTCCCTGCGAAAAGTTCTGTACTGGCTTTGGGACGCCGCCGCCGGGACCCTCCCTCTCCTGGCAGAGCCCCTTAGAGCATCCGGATGGGTTTTAAAACAAACGAGTGAGTAACAGTGACAGACACATTCGTTACTTCCTTGAAAGCTGGCATTAAACGAAAAGACAAACAAAAATTTGTTTCTAATTATAAAACATTTGAAAGTTTATGTTCCACGACGTAACGGTGATTATTAAAATAGATACTAGTACATATATATATAATAAAATAGCAACTACTTATCTAAAATTATGTAGTATAACAAGAATATCAGGTGACACTGAACATGTCATTATATTTTCTTAAGTAAAAATTAGGTATGTCACATTCAATTATAATCAAATTTTTGTTGAAAAGAGACAGGATTTTTGAACGTGGTTGTTTGTGTGAGGCTGCCCCTTTTGCAACATAACCCTGTTAACAGTAAAAACTCTGACCAGTGCTCTGAATTGGAGGACTTTACTATTCACGAGACCAGCTACATAATTTGCAGGCTCAGAAAAAAGTGAAACTGCAGAGCTTCTTGTTCAAAAGTTATTAAGAATTTCAGGATGGCAGAGCATGAAACCAAGCATGGGTCCCTTCTGAGGGCAGGGCCCTGTGTAACTGCAGTGGTCACATGCCCATGAAGCTGGCCCTGGCTGCTCTACATGTCTCCTATATTACTTTCATATCGTTGGGTGTTTTATGATTGTGTAATTCAGAGAAAAAAATTAAAGACATATTTTGCACTATTTTAACAAATACTGAGCATCTTAGGTGGTATCAATCCTGAATCTGAAAATATATTCATAAATAAAAATTATGGTATTGAATATAATATGCTATTATTCACAATTCTAAGAGTACTCTTTCAAATATAACCACAAATATTCAATGGAACAGAAGCTGAGATAAAGGTTTAATATACAACATTAGCATCACCTAATAGAGCATTCTCTCAAGATTCTGGTCTTTTGTTCCTCGGGCCCATTCATATTGACAACACCTAGGCTTAATTCTAGGTATACTTTCTTCTTTTTCCCCTCTTTTTTTTTTTTTTTCTCCTGTGTATGTATTTGCTGGTTTGCTTGCCTGCAGTAAAACTGATTAAGCCATTGAATCATTCTTAAGTTATATCCATTAGTGAGTGTTCTAGATCTGTTTCCTTTCTTACTTGAGAATTTCCCCCCAAATTATTTATAATGTAATGTTTGTATGAGATCTTTCTGAGACCTTGAATGGTTGGAATGTTTAAATTTGAATAAAATGTCTGGCTATATGTAAAATTCTAGGTTCAAATTAATTTTTATTAAATACATTAAAAATATTAATCCATTGTCAACTGGCATCCCAACGTTACTAATGAGAAATTTTGATTCTACTTCATTTCATGTGACTTACTACTTCTTTTTGACATTTTTTAGAACAATTTATATAGATTTTATGTCTTAGCATTTTATAACATTGCTTTTGGGGCAGTTTTTTTTTTTTTTTTCTATTTCTTCTATTTAGTAATCAATCAATGGTCTTTTAATGTGAAGTCATTCATCCCTATTTAAATCTAGAAAATTTATCTCCATTATGTCTTCACTTTATCTTCACTACTTATACTTATGTTTTCTCTTTATGATATTGCTTTCACCTGAATTTCAGCACATCCATTTTCATTCTTTATATTTTCACTTTCTTTTATATTATTTTATTTCAATATCTTTCTCAGATTCACTCTTTTAGAGATCCTTAAATTGATATTCTGAGTTGTTAATCTGTTTTTTAGCTATATCCATTCTACTATGTATTCAATTTACTGTGTCTTATGGTCATTATATTTTATATAACAAATGTTACCGCTTGTTTTATCGGTATATCTTGATGTTATGTTAGACTAGTATTTTCCTTTATGTCTTTTATTATGCTTATTAAACTTGATTTACAGTTTTGCAACATCCATTTAAATTCTAAAAGTCTATGTCAGGGGTCACAAATTAAAGACTTCATATTTTTATAAACAAAATGTCATTGTAACACATCCATGCCCATTTATTTCTCTATTAGCTATGGCTGTTTTAGTTTAACAAGGGAAGAATTAAGTACTTGAGGTCACACAGCTCAAGAAATAAAAATACTCTCGCCATTTACAGAAAATGTTTGCTGATTCTTGTATATGTAATTCAACTTGCTCTTTTTCTTTTGAAGTAGTTGTGTTCATTTTTTCCTGAAAGTATTGGAAGTTACTCTGAGAATGAGTCTGAGGAGAGGCCAAAGGATGAAACTTGATTCTGTTCATTTATTTGCATATGTGTATCCAAAAATAGCACTATGTAACTGAAGCATTCTTTATCCCAGATGATGGAGGAATACCCTGCTGATAGCTCATGCTGAGTCCTTCTCTAAGAATTGTTCTCAACTGAAGGAGGAATACTTTGTCCTGCCCTCTTGCTTAATTCAGAACAACTTTGAAGGACTATCCCAGTTAGAGAGCTCTCTGTAGATTCTTAAAGGTAGCAAGTGTAACTGACCAATATTTCAAGTTCCACCATGCTCAATCTTTGCTTTCTTCAGTCCCTTATACAGTGGTGTGTCTTAGAGCTAATGAGAACTAATTTTTCTTCAAGATTTCTTAAAAAAAATTTCTGGAAGGGGGGTAATTGGGTTTATTTTCTTGTTTATTTTTAACAGAGGTACTGGGGATGAACCCAGGACCTTGTGCATGCTATGCATGCACTCTGCCACTGAGAGCAAATTTTTAATATTAAATAATTTTGCAAACTAGTTGTCAAACCATTGCTAGATAAGGGGAAAAAAAGCCATAGTAGAATTATTTAAATCATAGAAATCAGCAAATGTATAACAGGGTTTTATTTTTCCCAAGAGAGCTGAGGATACCATTATACCAGCATGCCATTGCTTACAGATGCGGTTCCCTAGAGCACCCCCTAGTAAACGTCCTTCATGCAACTCTCCATTTCACAGTCAGGTTCCTGGGACAGTGATCTTAAGAGAAATGGGGCCAGAAGAGGTTCGAGGAAGCAAACCCCACGTGAAATTTTGTAGCTGGATCACCCAACACCTGGATGGCGATGAGAGCTCCATTATTGTTATCAAGGAGAATAACAATAACCCTGGGATAATGTAGTGCTGATATTGTAACACTTACCACTGGTGGTGAACTGGAATTGAATGCCAGTAGGAGAAAATGCACTGATACAATATCTCTAATATTAGAGTGGCTCAAGTAGTAGTAGTTATAAGACAATGCAATTAAATGCCTTTACCTTGGTGAGAAAGATGAATTTAAAAAAGAGGGAGGTGATTAATCACCAGTTTAAGGCAAAGTCATAAGGTTAAGGAGCTTCTTTTGTAGCATATAAAGAGACTCTTATCTATTAGAGCCAAAAGCAGAAAAAGCTAGGGATCAGGCCCAAAACTTAATTATAACGAAAGCAGAGATCCAGAGAATGTTGAATTCTCAATTCTGGCAATTGTTTATGCCAACTCAGGGACCTTGTTGAAAAAGAGTGATACTCTTTGACCTGAGACAGGGATATCTGACTCAACACATCGAAGAACCTTGAAACTCCAGATCCATCCCTTTGGACCTGCAGAAGTGTATCATTGTTCTTTCATCAAGGCGAGAAATTTCCTCTTTCCTTGAAGAGTATGCAGAAGGCTCTGGCTTATAAAACAACACCAGCCTTCTTCAGAATCTACACATACTTTTCTTTCTGAATACCAGAACAATAACTGGAATAAAATCACAAACTATCTCATTTGGGGAAGTACTGAGTCTCCTTTGAATGTCAGGTACTATACCACAAGGGAGCTTTGGATCTATCAATTAGTATTAGCAGGAAGCAAGACAGTATGTATGAGATTGGATCCTGAAGATGCAGAACTGAAAGACGATGAGACATCAACCTGAAAAAAGAGAAAGTTTGTCGTCTGGGAGGATGCTCATGTAAGAGAAGATTTAATATACTGGCAAGGTCCTCATGATGCAGTATTAATATTAATACTAGGTTGGATTTTGGAAACATGAAAAATGTGATAGCCCACACAAATTGAAGGAGAGCTTGCAGAAATGCCACAGCTAACCATGTAGTTATAAATCAAAAGATTCAGAAAAATGAGAATGAGAGAATGGGTATGTTATGTGAAGCCAAAAAAAAAAAAAAAAAAACAAAAAACACCACCAGGTGACTATGTTCCATGGCAGATCCAGAGCTCACTTCTTTTACCATAGTGTTAAGGAAAGTGCTATTGAGAAAGGTTTTAGGCCAGGCTGATAATAGGAGATGCTATTACAGAACTGTGTTCCCTGCTACCAATGCAGATGATAATATTCCAAAATAATACAAGTCAGATATTAGCCCTTAACCATCTGATTAAAGATGAATAAATATATTTTAATAAATGGCAAGGATGGATCAGTAGCTTGAGACGTCTAACTTTGAATAAAGTATCCCTGGGGCCAAGAAAAAATGGGCAACCAACAAAAGGGTTTTGCTCAATCTATAAAACACAAGGAAATAGAGAATCAGGCATGTAACCCAATAAAAAGTCATAGCTACTTGCTCATTATCTGGAACTGGGTTTTTGGGGATTTTGGTGGTTTGTTTTTGCTTAGGAACCACTTGAAGGAGAGGATTTTCAGTTGACCATCTTCATTCACACTTAGACCTGATTGAGATAATGAGATCCTGAACTTCAAGCCTGAGCATGATCCCATAATAGGATGATGCTTCTGGAGAGGAGGGTATCATGGAGGGTATGGAGGGCTGTGTGTAGTGTGCATGTGGCAGGTGTGTGAATTGTCATAGTTGACTTCAGAAGATTCTAAGTTTCCTAAAACTGCATTTCCTATCATACACAGTCTTCCAGGACATGTGCCTTCTGTCATCAAAAGGTGGAGTTCATGCCTTGCTCCTTTGAAACTTTTGTGATAGACTCAACTAATAGAGTATGACAGAAGTTGCACAGTGTGACTTTGAAATCTAGACCAAAAACAATATAGTTGACCCTTGAACAACACTGGTTTGAACTCTACAGGTCCACTTACGTGAAGATTTTTTCCAATAGTATTACAGGACTACACGATCCACTGTCGGTTGAATCCACAGATGCGGGATCGTAAATACAGAGGAACAGAACATAAATATAATGAGGTCAGACTCTAAGTTATACAAGAATATGGACCACAAAGGGTTGTCCCTAACGGCTGCTTTGTTCAAGGTCAACTGTACATCTTAAGCTTCTTTCTCTCTCTAGAAATACTTGCCCTTACAATCCAGATGCTGTGATTTTAACAAGCTCAGATCATACAGTTCTTGCAGAAGAACCAGGGCTATTGCCCCTCACATTTGGCTGAATCCCAAGCTGAGAATCATCCCCAACTTGCTAGCCCAATGATTGAGCCAGCCTGAAATCAGATTCTCCAGCCCTCAGTCAAGCCACTCCAATTGATGCTGCCTTGAACAGAGAAAAGTCTTTCCCATCAAGCTCCATGTAAAATGGAGCTTCATCAGAAAAAGGAATGACTTTTTTCAAGCAAATAAGTTTGATTACTATAACTTTGTAGCACATCTTGTAATTACCTAGTAGTAATCCTCCAACTGTATTCTTTATTGTGATTATTTTGACCATTGAAATTCATTTCCATATAAATTTTAGAATACGGTTGAAAAAAAATACAAAAAGAAAACCTTCTGAAAATATGATTCAACTTGCAGTGAATTTAAAGATTCATTTTGGGAAGAACTGACATTAAGTATATCGAGTCATCTAATACATGTGCACATGTACATTTAGGAATTTAATATCTCTAATGAATTTGCCCCCTTATTTTTATGCTATGTCCCTTTTCATCTATGACACTATTTACTGAATTGAAGACTACATTATCTGAGATTAATAGAGCCACTCCAACTTTCTCAAGTTTATTTTTATCCCCTGTTGTTTCTGATGAGAACCAAGTCACCATTCACATTACTGCTACATTGTATAAGATGCACATTTTTTTCTTTGACTGACTTTGGTTTCATTAGCCTGACCACATGTTGGAGCTGTAGTTTTCATTCATCTATCCTGCCTGGGGTTTATTTAGATGCCTGATTTGTAGATTTAGATTTTTTTCAATGAACTGGGAAAATGTCCAGCCATTGTTTCTTCAAATATTTTAATTCTGTCTCATCCTCCCCCACTCTCTTTCTAAGACTAATCATTATGTCTGTTTAAGAAATGATATTGTTTTAGAGATTGCTGAGGCTATATTTATACTTTTCATTCTTTCTGTCCTTCACATTAGTTAATATCTATATTTTGTCTTTATACTGAGATTTTTCTGCAGTGCCAAATATGCTGATAAGTTTATCAAGTGAATTTTATTATTCCACATATTTTACTTTCAATCACAAAATTTCCATTTAGCTCTTTATAGTATCCATTATAACTCTCTCCCTTTTGTTCACTGATTATGTTTATCATTTCAATTAAGTCCTTGATTATAGTTTTAATAGCTAGTTTTAGTCTTTTCCTTCTAGCTCAGGATCAGGGTAGTTTTGTGGTCTCTTACCTATGACAGATTTTCCTCTTTATTGTAGGCCACGTTTCTTGCTTCTTTGAAGTCAAATGCTTTTTCAAAAAAAATATGCTAGACATTGTAGATGATAGATCATAGGGAGTCTGGATTATGTTATATTTTTAAATGATCTTGACCATTATTTTGGCAAGCAGCTAAATTACTGGCAGATCGTTTTAATACTTTGGGCTTGGTTTTATTATTTATAAGATCTATTTTGGTATTGTACCTTAGTCTTAGCATTTAGACTTTTTCCTAATCATGCTCCTTTCACCTAAAGTGTGGCTTTTATGGGATCTCACTTGAATATTTGAACTCAGGGAGGTCTCTGCATTCTAGCTGAGCCAGAACTCCAACACTTCCCAGACCTGTGTGAATTTTGAGAGCTCTGTTCAGCTTCTAGCCACACAATAACCACTTTTGATGTGGTCCCATGGGGTTTCCCTTTGTGTGCCCAGCCCAGCACTGAGCCAAGGATCTGTGAGGAACCCATATGCAGACTTTTGATGTCCCTGTCTTATCAGTTTCAATCTCTCTGGTTCCTTCCCTCAAATTTTTTTGCTGTGTTAAGAAACTTGAAATTCCAAGGTGTGTCTTTCAGTTAAGCCTGAGTGTAATGATCTGCTTGAACTTCACCTCCTCGCATTAGTCTAAAAAGAGTATACCTAGGCAGAAAATCAGGGGCTTATCAGGGCTCTGCCCATTACTCTCCTTCTGTCAAACATCAGTGTTCTGCACTACTTATTAACATCTGAAAATAATTGTGTCATATATTTGGTCCATTTTTATGGTTGCTTATGGTGAAAATAATGAGCAGATCTTTGTCAATGGGTTAGACTTATACTGCACTAGAGTTGGCTCTAAATCCAAAAGTAGAATTTATGGTGCAAACCTGATATGGAAAGTCAGTACCATGAATTGAATCTGATCTCTCAAAGCACTGACCACCATAGTCGACACTGAAATTAGATGTGGGCTGAAAGGCTATCTCATGGGCCACCAACAGCATCTGCTGCAACCTGCTTTTAATATTCTAAGGTTTTTTTGTTTCTTTTTTTTTTTTTAACACCTTAATAGTCTTCTGTTATCTGCTATCCCATTCTCTGCCTTTCTGGGTTAATGCCTTTTTGATTCCTTTAATTTTATCTTACTGGGTGTTTTGAAGTGAAGGAGAAACTGCTGCTTAACTAGAGATATCAAAGAAGTTTACCTTATAGCCTGTTTTGAGAAAGATCCCTACAGCATATATCTGCAAGGTTATGAAACAACATTATATTCAAATGCAATAATTATCAAACACTAGTATTTACAATCTAGGTTCTATTGTCTAAAATATCAAGTAATTCCTTCAATTTGCTCACACACATAACCTGAACGTATATTACCTTTCAGAATCCAAATACACAGAAAATAATTTAGAAGTGATGACACCAGTGAACTTATCTGTCTGGAAATATAGTGCCTTTTTTATAAAAGTAAATGTAAATTCAAAATAAAGTCCAACCAAATATATATAAAAGTTTTTAAATGATCATTATAATTGTTTTATATAAAAATATGCTTTGTAAATATTATATTAATACAAAATTATTTAGGATGAGAAATGCTATTTTTGCTTAAAATTATTATGGCCTAGTTCATAGCACTATAAAAGAAAAGCATTTTTTCAGAAGTATACAGTATACTTCTATGAGTTGTAAGGTTAAATTTAAGGAAATTATTTGTATTTATTGCTATATATCTGACACTGTACATTGTGTTAAGTATCCACTGGGGATATTTTTTTTTTTTACTTTTTTTTTTTAGAACCGAGAAAATGTCTCAGGGGGAAATGCCAAGCTTTCTCTCTTCAACTGACAAAAAATTTAATGACAACAGCTGTTAAATTTTTTTAAAAAAAACATGTTTTATATCAAGCCCTATCAAATAGACAATTTTAATAGAATGTTTACTGTTACTTTTGTTTTCAAAAGCCATAAAACTCATATAATATGAAGTAAAACAAAAGAATTGTATTGCTACCAAAACAATGAATAATTTTACTGAACTGTCTTGTTAAATATCTTGGGCTTGACACATTGTTGGTTATGATGACAGGTTACATGGAATTACAATACATGCTCACTTGGCTGGTATTACATATCATCAGAGTGTTTCACGCAAGAGAATGTTAAAAATTCATGCTGAACTAAATTTTGTATGGAAAGGAATCTATTAAGAGCTGCACTGCCATTTCCAATATGTGGTAATGCTATTAATTATGAAAACACACATAATATAATCTCATTTTGCGAAGGATTTCAAGATACTAAGCAATCCCTTACATATTGCTGCAGATTGGGTTCCCCAGGTAGCAAACTCTGAGATGGAGAAGAACATACAGAAATTTACAGAGAATAATTCTTAGCAAGAATTTCCGAAGGGGAAGGGAAAGAAGCAGGATTGGGTCATGGGGGAAGTTAGGTTCTGATGTAGTCTTAACAGAAACCTCAGCCTGTTTCAAGGTGGCTCTTGAAACAAGCCTATCTTCATATTTTGAAGGCACTTCCCTCTAACTTGCCTTTAGAACACCAACTTCACATCACTTGAAACTGTCTGTAGGAAGCATAATAAGAAATTTGAAAAGAGGTTTGTTAGAAAGTCTTTTCAACTTCAGGTTGATGCATCAAATCTACATATGTTCCATTCTGGGATACTAATGTGTTTGCAAAACTTCCTTCGTCTGCCTTGTTGGAAACACGTATTTTTGTGTTTGGGAAACAGGCCTATCTGCATATCCTAAAAGGACTCACCCTTAGAACACCAACTTCACCTAACTTGAAAATGTCTCTAGGAAGCATAGTAAGAAAGGTGAAAAGAATGTTGTTAGAAAGCCTATTCAGTTTGGGGCTAGATGCACCAAATCTTTGACACATGTTCCATTTTGTGAACATAATTGGTCTGGAAAGATTCCTTCATCTGCCTTGTTGGAAAGGCACTCAAGGGTAGTCCTAAACTGGAGCGAGAGGGCTAGCCCTTCATATACTCTCATCTAAAGTGGTATTGTTTGTGGGCTGGCTCAGAAAGGCAACATTATAACTAAAAGCAAAAGTTTTTTCTTTAGGTGAGGCAAATGCAGAAAAGATCTTACAGCTAGGAACATCTGTTGGGAGTGCTCCAAGGAATTGATGGAGGGATGAATGTTAAGTATTTTATTTCTGAAGGGGAGTACAAAATCCACCACAGTTTATACTTTCCACTACACTAGGAGTAGACCTTATATGAATTCCAGGGTTTTGGTGTGCTTATCTCTGGAAGGCAACATAAAATAGGAAGACTAGTGGGACAATTGTATCCCCTGCTACTGCAACTGGACTCTGGACCGTAACTGCTACGCATTATCTCTCATTATCTCCCTCCCTGTCATCCAATCTTGACAAAATCAAGTAGCAATTCTGCTGGCATGAGTGGCTTCACTGGTGGTAGGATTCAGACTCTCATTTATCAGTCAAAAAATATAATATTGGTAGCATGTCCAGCTGGTCCTGGTCTTTTTGGATGATGTCAAGACAGAAGGTAGAAGAAACAACATAGCCCTGGGCAAGATAGTAAATGAATACTGAGGTCTGTTCCAAGTAAATACAAACTGTTTCAGCTCCTCTGTTCTGATAGAAATGGAA
The DNA here is from genome assembly GCF_048773025.1 of Camelus bactrianus. Classification (NCBI taxonomy): domain Eukaryota; kingdom Metazoa; phylum Chordata; class Mammalia; order Artiodactyla; family Camelidae; genus Camelus; species Camelus bactrianus. The sequence goes on from NC_133540.1 coordinate 42,660,993, forward strand.
AATAACCAATTTGCCAGATCAGTGGCTGCATACCATGTACCAGAGGCCATGTTAATTTTCTCCAGCAAAGATATCACATCTGGCAGAGAAGCTACAATTGAGTTATTACCTGGTTGAGTCTGCAGTTATCCACTGTCTGTCCTTAGGTTCCATCTGCTTTTTTATTGAGCCAGATGGTTCAAATGGAGATATGATGAATCCTTGGATCCTTTAGATCTTTAAGAGTTGTACTAATTTCTGCCATTTCCCATGGGGTTCAGTATTGTTTAAATTTATTTTATTGGCTGGGGGCAAGTATGTTTTTTAATATCCATATTTATTAATTTTGTCCTGAAAGCAAACATGAGGTTTCTATATTAGCAATCAGTACTTACTACGGCAATAACAGCACTGATATCCTGGACCCTAATCCTCCTTGGGCAGATGTCACCTGCACATTTACAGGAGAAGAGCCCTGAAATTATGTGTCTGGGAATTTATATAGGAACTTTTGACACCTCCCCCACTGCACTCCCCAAGCCTCCGCCCCTGAAAGAGGGAGGCAAACCTTCCTCAAAATGTAAGCAAATCCTCTCTTAGAAAAGCATGCTGTTTTTACAGCGTTTTGGAATATCAGCGAATGCTTTAGGGGTTTATTACCTTTAAAATGCAATAACACAACTATAGATATAACACCCTGAGAATGTGAAGAGCAAATAGTTCTGGAGGAAATGGCACATTCTCTGTCTTTATAGCATGTCAATTTTCTTTGCTCCAAAACTCCTGACAATGCAGAAATATGAAAATATCTTTCCCCACAGAAGGTGATAGTTTTAGAAGCTTGCACTTGGGTTTCACTATGATAGCTCTTACCTTGCAAGGCAAGGCACAAACAGAAGATTCTTCCAATTACCTAGAGTGTCTATTTCCATTAGTATCTATTTGGGGAGTGGAGAAATAGCTACCTGACGGCTTTGCAGGCCCAGCAGCCCCACTGTGAGCCCAACCCACAGGGCTGATACGCTCAAATATCCATTTGCCTCATATGCCCCCTCGCTAACAGGGGCCCGCCATGGTATTCTGGCCTGCTGCATACAGTGATAAGTCTGTGTCTGATACACACTTTACAGGCGAAAAGCACTATTGCTATTACTAGACTGCATTCTCAGTATGCAGACTGTAGCTCCCAAGAAACTTTAGACTTTAAAACTCTAGGGGTTTTAGGGAGGTTTACTAAGGTTATTTTTCTACTTCTTGACATTTTCACATGAGACTTTTCTCTTTACTAATAATTATGGAACATAAACATCTAACTCTCTTCCAAGTCTCTGCCCAGCCCTCCTGCCCCAAACACACAAAGTGCACACATATCCACACACCCCTAGATTCACTTCTCCCACCCCCAGATCCAATCGAGCTATAGATTTAATTTTTAAAACATCACTAAGCACTATGTGCATCATTATAAGGATGTACATATTTACAACTAATTTACTTAATGTTCTATGTTTGTTACAAAGCCTTTCTTATATAACTTTTGTTTTCTCTTGAATTACTGGTGCACTGTTTTTTTACATTTGCTGATTTAAAAATCCTTCTTTCACTTTTTAATGTAATTTTTGTGTGATTTTATTATAATGAAATGTAATATAATGAATATTATATTTGATATAATGAAATGTAGTCCTAGGAATTATTATTTAAATAATATCACAACAATTTGGATCCCATTTTTCAGAGACGTTATTTGCTCACAATTTAGTGTATATTCTTATAGAATTGTTCTCATGCACATATGCATATATGTGAAATGCGTATTTCTTGTATATCAAAATCCGATAATACTAATTAATATGTAAACAGAAGTAACACAGCATAATGATTGCAGGTATAATTCTGGAGGCAGAATACTTAGTTTTAAATTATAGTCCCACTTTCTTCACATATAAAATAATGTAATAATAACTACCTTATAGCTTTGAAATATATATTTGTTAATTTATATATACATTATATAAGTTTTTGCTAATCTATTATCCTTTATGCTTACTTTGGTAGTATCATGGACAACTTTTTGTGTCAAAATATATAAATGTACCTAAAAGTAAATAATATGACTGCGTCATCTTGCAAACCCCCCAAATCAAATAACATTCACATAAAAATTGTCAGGAAATTACATAAAATCAAAGAAATGCCACCTTTGAGATACTTCGGTTTTCTCTGTGAAAGGCACATAATCCATTGTTGAAGAAGCACTCTCTTTTCTGATAATGAGTCAACAAAGTTACTGATGGATTGTGCTACATGGGTAACAAAGAGCATTTGTGAGGCAAATGTTACAAGTTCAAGTTTCACATTATTAATTATTATCATTCATATTAAGGCATATGGGGCCATATCACAGTATAAGTTAATCTCCACTAAAATAAAATAATACGGATTTGGAGAACTGAGGTAGATATTTAAGATAAACATTGCCTCTCTAAGACACCTGACTCAAGCCCCATTGCATCTGATGCATTGTAGAGCCAGGGATGTGACAGTTTGCACCACAACCTAAATTTGTTATGAAACAGAACCAACACTTTCTGAGAAAGAGAGAGAAAGAGTGAAAGAGAGATTTATAAGATTTTTTTTTTTTACTGCAGCACTTCATTTTCCTCACATAATGACATGATTCTCACATGACAGTAGAAAACTAAAATTTGTTGTCATCTCTTAAAGAACTTGGAATTGTGTACAAATTACATAAATTTAAAAATAAATAAATTTACAGGTGTAAATGCCAACCCTCTTCCAATTCAAGGCAAGTAACAACAACTTCTGGTTAGAAAAGATCAGGTAACATGTTATCTTATATAGAAATTATAAAGAATTGGCTCACATGATTTTGAAGGCTGGGAAATCCCACAATCTGCCATCTGCAAGGCAGAGACCCAGGAAAGCCAGCGGTGTTGTTCCAGCCCAAGTCTGAAGGCCTAAGAACCAGGAACACTAATGCTGCAATTCCCAGTTCAAGGGCAACACAAGAGTAATTTTATAGCTCAAGCAGTCAAAGAGTGGAGTCTCCCTCCATGTGCCTTTTTATTATAATCAGACTCTCAATGGATTGGAAGATGCCCACCTATTTTGGGAAGGGCATCTGCTTTATTCAGTCTACCAATTCAAATAATCTCACTCGGAAACACCCTCACACACACCCAAGAAATAATGTTTGACTAAATGTCTGAGCACCCCATGACCCAAGCATGTTGACACATGTACTTATCAATTACAGTAGCCTTCTAAGAGAGTACAAGCTGTCTTCAAAGTCCAAAGAGATGCACCGTAACCTCTGCTTTATTCATAGAGGTAGAAGATGCCATGTTCCGCACCTTCTCCTTTACCTTAATACGACTTCTTGTCATGGTCCAAATCACTGAACTCTTGAAAATCCCCATGTGAGAAAGCCGAATCTTTGAAAGGTTTCTTTCTCTTCCTAGCATGCATGTTTCTCATTAGGGCATCGAGTGTACTTTTTACTTCCTGTTCTTTAGGTACAATTAGCATGATGTCAGGCATGAATACAGTGGACCAGTGTGAGTTATGTGGAATGTCAAAATGATCAAGGTCCTTTTGAACTCTCTTGTGACAGAGCAAGACAGTTAACATAATTCTGGTGCAAAATATATGTAAATTGCTGTTCTTATGTGCATAAGAACAGATTTTTATCTTCTTTACTAATGGAGATTGAAACTAATGCACTATCTAGATCAATAACCTATAAAAATTTCCAAAAGCTGTATTTTCCCCCAGTACAGATACTGTAAAAGCTGTGATGGGGGACTACTGCTTGGTTGAGTTATAATTGGGACCACTATTTGGTTAAGTTTTCTGGCATCGCTTGCCACTTTGGGCTGGGGTGGAAATTGGAAATTAATGTGGATGGGACGAGAATCACTATTCATATATTCTTAATTTTTCAAAGGTGGAGAGTTTGGGGGGTTTAGTTTCCAACTACACCCTTTCTTTCACTAATGACCCTTAAATTAAAGGCCAGTGGACCCAAGTGAGAGCTCTGTCAATTATTAAACGTATCTCCCATAAGTTGTGACTTTAGAATAAGGGGAATGAAAGAGAGTGAGAGCTTGTCGTCATCTTATTTACTGAAACGCTGAGGTTCACATGCTAAGACTACATTTATCATCTAGTTTCCACCTACTTCCTGCCAGCAAAGTCCATTACTTATCCGCAGGCATCAGTGTCACCTCGGGGCTTTTGCCCTACAAACTTTTGCCTGTAGGTGTAAGTGTTTCTCCTCCCTGCCTCCAACCATGTAAATTACTCTGATAAATGAGAATAAACCATTTTGGAAAAATTGGGGAGATATTTATTGTCCTTATTTGTAGTGATGTTTCAGGGTCATTTTCAAAGAAACCTTGCCTCCATTCCAGTCTATGGACTCTGGGCTTAAGAACTGCTCAGAGCTAGAAACTGGGTGAGGAAGCATGATTTTCCATTTTGACAGTTGACATGATTTTCACCGGGTTTTGACTTGATCCTCCTGTTCTAAAATTTAAGCAACAATCAGGTCACCTGTTACTTTTCTTACTCTTGGGACACTGTGGCCCACCACCACATATCCCCTAGACATAAGGACCCTGGCTGCCACTTAGCTCTTGTGGTTCAATAAAATAATTATTTCTGCCTTGTATGTGATGTTTAATTGTCATTATCTGGCCTTTGTTATTCAAGAATCTTCTCATTCCCATTAACAAAAAAACCCAGTTTCATGGCTGTCAACGTGAATGTTGACTTAGCTATTCAACTTAGCTACTCAAAGATGTTGGTACACCCACACTAGTGTATTCTTTTTTGCAATAATAAAGTGAAAGTCTCCTTAGCCCTTTGAGGGGAATATTATCCATTTGTATATGCCCTGGTTTTATGTAATAAAGTTTTTTTGACCACACCACATCCCTGTGCATCCTGATATCTCTCTCACACTCTACAGGACAGTCTGGGTTTGGGCATCTCTACTTCATAATTTTTGGCCATTGACATACAAAACTTCAAAGAATCATCCCACCAGCGTATTATGACCATCTAATGCTATTCTTGCCAAGATCTTAAATCCCATGCTACGCTGCTATTTCAACAAGCTTTTCTTTATCCTGCCTTGTATTCTACTTCCTGGCCCAATACCCTCAAGATTCACTCCCATATGTGTTATTACTCAGGTACTACAATTAATGTAATTGGTAAGTTCTTTCTTCCTAGAGCAATAACTGTATTACCCAACTCAGAATATTCTGTGACCTCACCTTTGTTAGTGATAGGGAGGCAATTAGGGGAAGACGAGGATAATCATCAACACATTGTAAAGTAGTGCCCACATAGATGAGGTTTTTAATTTGTTTGTTTGGTTTTTCCTTTCCCCCCTCCCTTGTTTCCTCCCTTCCTCCTTTCCTCTCTTCCTTCTTTCCTCTTTCCTTCCTTCCTTCTTTCCTTCCTTCTTTCCTTTCCTTTTCTTTTCTTCCTTCCTTCCTTTCTCTCTCTCTCTTCCTTCCTTCCTCATTTTCTTCCTTTCTTTCTCTTTCTTTCTTCCTTTCTTCCTTCCCTCCTTCCTTCCTTCCTTCCTTCCTTCCTTCCTTTCTTTCTTTCTTTCTTTCTTTCTTTCTTTCTTTCTTTCTTTCTTTCTTTCTTTCTTTCTTTCTTTCTTTCTTTCTTTCTTTCCTTCCTTCCTTCCTTCCTTCCTTCCTTCCTTCCTTCCTTCCTTTCTTTTCTTTCTTTCTTTCCTTCCATAATATCCAAAGACATCTCTCCCCTATGGAGACAGGCTGCATATGCTGGCCCAGAGAGAGGTTTTAGGACAATCTGGTGTTTAAGGTTCTCATATGCATCTATTCAAATGTCCTCATCGTGGGTCTCAGAGACTCACTCATTACCAATCAGGGCACTGACTTTGACACAAAAAGCAGCCATATATCACTTCTGCTTTCATGAAATGCCCAGAGTCAAGAGTTAGCTAACCTAAAGCTGTTATTTTCTTTTTCCAGGCTTAAAAAGCATTTTAAAAAATGCCACTGACTCTATAATCCTTATGATCATTATTTCTCCCAAATGTTAGAGCAATGATTCTCAAACATTAGTTGAGCATCAGTGTCCTCTGGAGAACTTATCAAAATACAAGTTGCTAGTCCCTAAAACTCCAAATTTCTTATTCAGTAGGTCTGGAATGGATCTAAGGAATATCATTTTGAACAAATTTCCAAGTTCAGGCTTGGTCCACACCTCAAGAAATACAGTGATACAACTTCTACATAGCCCAGGGTTTTCCCTTTTGCTTGTACTTAGTTCTAACTCACCACAGGTGAAGTCCTTAGTTGCTGAGATGCTACAATATCATTCAATTGACATGGCACCCTTTCTTGCTATCCAGCCATGGATAGATTCTCTTCCAGACTTTCATCCCAGAAATCTGCTTCCTGCAACCATTCCTGATAACAATTCTCTTAAGTTTGAATTTCCTCGAAAGCAGAACTTACAATAAAGTCCTAGTTACAGATTGTTTGAGAGGCGGTCACAGAGATAAAGGTTAGAAAGTCAGGAGAGAGATTCAGGGAAGGAGAAAAAGAAAACAATGACTTGTTATCTATAAAGAATAAGAAATGGCAAATATGTAATATAATATTAAGTTAATATGGCTAATTAGTCATATTGGTCATATTAGTCATGGCTGTATTAGTCAGCGTTGTCCAGAGAAACAGAACCAACAGAATGGAAATATAGAGAGAGGGAGAAAAATATTTATTACAAGGAAGTGGTTCATGCAATTATGGTGGCTGAAAAATCCCAAGATCCACAATCAGCAAGCTAGAGACCCAGGCTTCAACATAAAGGCTGGTAACCTTGAGACTCGGGAAGAACCAGTCTTTCAGTTTGAGTCCAAGAGAAAGAAAGAAACCGTAGCTCAGCTTGAAGGCCATCAGCAGCAGGAAATTCCCTCCCATTCCTGAGAAAGTTTGCCTTTTTGTTCTATTCAGGCTTTCAGCTGATTGAATTAGGGAGGGGCAATCCACTTTACTCAGTCTACTGATTCAAATGTTAGTCTCATCGAGAAACACCTTCATAGACTTACCTAGAATAACATGTGGGCAAATGCCTGGGCACTCTGTAGCTCACTGAATTAATTATATTAATGATTTTGAACCATGTTGGCCCACTGCTTGATTCTGACATATTGTTTTAGAACATACTGTTGAAAGTAATTACATAATTAGCTGAGGAATGTTGCATTTGCATTCAAATATAGGTATAATTTAACAATAATCTCCTTTGTATTTTCTTTATCCACTATTGATAGCAAGATTTCACTAACCATATAGAATTGATTATTTTTCCTCTTTTTATCTTGTTTCTTGAAAAATGTCCATAATATAAGGGTTAAATCCTTTTAGATATTTATCAGAACTCACCTTAATACCAGGTAAATAAGATATCTCTTTATTGGTAAGTGCTGTTTAGAATTTTAATGTATTGAATGTTTATTGAGCCAGTTAAGTTTCATATTTTATCTTCTCTTGAAGTTTTTCATCTCTGTTCCATAAATTTTACATGTAATATTTCGATCATGGTCCACATATTTCTCTTATGAACCCGTTATTGTTTGCATGTTTTCATTAGTAAACATATAAGTTTTAGAAGTCTTTTAAAAAAAACATAGGAAGAAAATAAATCTATTAATATTTAATCACTTAAAGAACCACTGGGATAGCTGTGTAACCAGGTTGGTGATTATGGGCACACTGACCTCAGAACTGGTCCTCTGACGGTGCTGACAGTACCACTGCAGAGCCTGGGATACCACACATGGTGCCACCACCACCACCTGCAGAGTACAAAGAAGCTGCTTATGACACTGCTGTTCTTGAGACAAGAATACAGATGCGGCTGTCGGTGCCACTAGCTCTTCTACAAGGAATTTTCTGTCCCTTCTTTTCTTAATTTTTATATTTTTATTATAAAATATCTGACACCTATAGGAAAGAATATGTAACGGGTATGAAAGGTAAGGGGCAAAGAACCCAGTGAACATCCATGCACCTTATGTCTAACTTCAATAAAACACCAATTCAACTGATGTTCTATCATTTGTTGATTTTTATCATTTGAATAATATAGGATATTTTCAATCTGGCATTGTATCAACACTGTAAATAAATTATGACCCATAAAATTTTTTAAATCCATCAAATTTATTGCCACATTTACAAAGCTCAAAAACATACAGGAAAAATAAATACATATGTATGTACATTTTTTTAGACATGCATATATATTTCATAAAATATAAAGGGAAGCTACCTAATATATCTATCAGCCACATACAGCTCTTGAGCACTTGGCATATGTGAAGTTTGAACTGTGATGCGCTTTAAGTATAAAATAAACACCCATATCAAAGGTTTAGTTTCTGATATCGAAGGACTAGTGAAAAGTATATAGAGTGAAAACAGTTGGAATGGCAAGTGCAAAAAATATCTTAAAATCCTTAAACATTTGTATTTATTTTTAATATATATTTTGGCAAATACATTATCACAGAATTATACAATATTTTTACAATGGTGTACATAATACATCAGAAAATCAACTTTAAACTCGCACAATCATAGCTATATATATATATTCACATTATGAAAAATAGCATTGTCAGAAACAATTTCATGGGCAATATGCTTGCTTACTACAGAATATATTTTTGAAATCAAAAAATTAGATTTAAATAATATATTTTAAATGACAGAACTATTTTATTACAAAGATCATATGGGTAAAATACAAAATAGTACTAACCTTTTAGATGTTGAATTAATATGTGGAGTTTTGTTTGTATAGTTTTAAAATTTTTGTTAAGGAAAGACGTACCAAATGCTTTATAATTACAGATGGATCACTGATTTATAAAATAAATGTAGAATATTTCATTAATATTGTAAAATGTTAAACTGATACTATATATCAAAATAAATAAAATGTATTTTAAAATAATTTCATCCTTTTCTGGCTATCAGAAAATGTATATATTTGGCTATCACTATTGTTTATTGGACATCAGTATTATAATAAAGAAAGTGCAAGGGGATGGTCATCACCAATTCAGGGCAGTTTACTCGAGGTAGGCACGAGGATATGATGGGATAGCAATGTGTAGTTTATTTGACTCAAGATGCATCAAAACCTTATCAATAGATTCTCATCAAATTTATTGAGAAATTCAAGGACCTTACTTAGGATTACAAAGACTGACAAGTGTTGTTCCTGGGACACCTCCTCAAATGAATTCACTACGATCGTTCCTACAATACTAGCCCTCTTACTTTACCTAGAATAAGGTAAGCATGTTCCCATGTAAGAACTTTTAAATTTGTTCTTATCTTCATTTGAAAATTTTATCTCAAATAGTTTCATGTCTTCTGCATTTTATTTATATTTCTACTTTAACATCACCTTATTCATAATGTTTCCCTTCACCATCCTATTGAATATTATACTCTGTTCCATATTTTGCACCGCATAGCTTTTTCTACTATTTGATTTTTGTCCCACTATTCCTTTGTGTGTTAATGTCAGCCTACCTCAGTACCACATAAACTTTGCAAGGACGGAACCTTCATTTCCTCTGTTCCCTGCTATAGCTCCAGCTCCTAGAAGCTCCTAGAAGATGACTGGCATATATTTAGCAATCATTAAACACTGAACCTAATCCCTACCACCTAACTAAACCCTAGTAAAGAGAAGAAAGAGTGGTTAAATAACTGAATGAATTACATTAATCAAAGCAGAGTGCAAAAATATCTGAGCATCAAAATCAAATTGTTACACAGAAAAAATATGTATTTACTTGCAAATCAAATTATATATGGAAAGATTTTCCACCAAATTGTTGCCAATATTTCTATCATAGTCCTGTAATTACAAGTAATTTTTACCTTGATTATGTATATATTCTATCTTTTCTGCAATTAGTATATTCCATTAATTCAAAAAAGATACATGTAATATTTAAATTAATTTCTAATATCTAATTATTTTTATAATTAATTTGAAAGATAAATTAAGTACTATGCTACACTTAACATATTGTTTAAACAAGACCACAGATATGAAACACTTTCTTATACATGACTATTTTAATGATTATGAAAATATTTATAAAACAAACCATATTCAAATTCCATAAAATCACTGTACGTATTTGAGACAAATTGTAATAGAAGGTCTGTTACTTTAGAGTGTTAACATTTTAAAATCATTTTTGAGAAATGGCTGTGATTCACTTCTATAAAAATCTTAGAATAAAGTTCTATATATTTTTTCTCTCTTTATCTTATAGTGGTGGATGCTATATACTGAAGAGAATAAAAGTGTAGTGGATATTTTATCTTCAGTTTCAAAAAGATTTTAATAGTCAAATCAAGTTTATAATTAATCCATTACTATAAATCTAAATATTTTAATGGAAAGAATTGTACTTCCACTATAAATATATATTACTTGTCTGAGTGTAAATGTTCTTGATTTGTCTGGTTAGGCACACAACTTCCACACTTTAAAGAAAAAATAAGATTATTATAAAAGAGGTAATTATGCATACCATCACTACAGCTCACTTTTTAATGATAATAATATAAAGGTTGATTGGTGTGTTTTATACCTTTCTTCATTTATTAGGATATGTAAAAAGAAACACCTCATTTACACAATTTTCAATTTATATAAAAATAGAGTATATTTAAGAATCTCTCAGTAGTGACATGCAAAGATTATAACATTTTCTTATTATCTCCAATGCATGTTAAATTATTTTCGATAATTTAAAATTAGGCATTTTGATTAATTCCTCCTTTCCAGGAAACATATATCAGATTCCATTCTGTATTAAATTAAACTTTAGAGTTTAATTAACTCATTTTAAATGCACATAGCTTCTAGTAGGGTATAATGAAAGTTATGTACATATATAAGAAAGAGTAGATCCCTCTGGCCTTTGTAATTTGAGTAATTCAGTTGAGTAAGCACCACTTATTATTCATGACACAAATACTTGTATCTCTTCAACTTAGAAAATCAAACATAATTTTCATGCTAAATACTGTATGGCACCATACTTATTAAATCAAGTACTTTATTATAGATACCCCAAACGTTAGATTATTGAATTATAAATATTCATCTCTAAGTGATTATTGAAAAATTAATAATGTTAATTTAAATTCCTGAACTGGCAATGTTCTGATGGGTGGCATGTTTCAATGAATAAAAAGTTTAGTAGCGATATACATGATTACTAATTGATTTTATATGAGTATAAAACTCATAGTTTTAACTTTATTCAGAGAGTAGAGAAATTTTAATAATATTTTGGAAATCGGATAATTGACTCTATTTTTTGAAACTCTACTCCTTTCAAGGTAGTGTAAAAAATACATAATCAGCATAAAGAACAATTTACCCTACTAAATTTATACTTTATTATGTCAGTAGGCAAAGTGTATATATGCCATTAGGGGAGCCCTAGAAGAGAAAATAAGGGTAAAAACATCATTAAAGGGATTTCAGAAGACTTGGAGAATGCATTAGAAGTTCATTCAAGAATTACTTACTGAAGACCTATTAAAGGTTAAACAATGAAGAAAACAATACATAAAATAGACAGGATCTTGAACAAGGCAACAAAATAGATAAGATCTTCCCTCCTCATCCTTTGTTACATGGTCTGATCTGGAAATTGAGGGAAAAAATAAGTACAGTCATTTTGACTATGATAATGCATACATTTTTAAAGAAGAGAGGGCTGTGGTTGTGATTTATGTAGGAAGAGAGATGAAGTCCCTTGGATCTAGGGACTTACGAGGCTTTGATATATTCAATTATTTTTAAAATGGAAACGTAATGCCAAAGGACCAGGACAGTGAAAAGGGAGAGAAAGCTATTAGGATTAGAACTGTTTGTCGATTTGGCTTAACATGTTAAATTTTTAATCTATTAAGTACCTTTATCCTATCCCCATTCAGGGGCTCTATGTTGTTTGAGGATAGATTCTGTATCTTCTTCATTTCTGCATAGCCATGAACCTGCACAGTAGCCACACCAAGAATGCCTTAAATACATATTTGTTGGGGGTAAAAAGAATTAGTGATTGTCTCCTTGTCTTTGGTGTAAGAAATTTTGTGGATTTAGATATGCTATTCTTGAAGAGGTTCTCATTGCTAATTAAATGTAATTCATATGGAGACTAGGTGCCTTGACAATGAATATTCTCTTAGCATTTATTCATTCTATGTGATAAACTATAGACTGTATCATATTTGTGCGCAGTTTGTATGTAAATACTCTACTTAGTAAGAATATATGTAAAGCTGATAATAAGTATCCAGAAAAGTGTACTTCTCAGTAAACACTATTTAAGGTGATCCCTGAAACTGGTAACAGCCAATTATTATTCTGTCTGTGGCAATCAGGCCACCTTTAAAAATGCCTGGTTTTCTGAGTCACTTGTGAGGACATAGAGGGATGCTGTTATGGACAGCGTGTGAGTGTGTCTCCCCAAAATTCATATTTTAAAAACCTACTCCCCATTGTGATAGTATTGGGAGGTAGGGCATTTGGTAAGTAATCAGGATTGATGAGATCATGAGGGTGGAACCCTTATGAAAGGGATTAGGGCCCTTATGAGTCACAAGAGATCTTGCTTCCTCTCTCTCTGCTTTATATCATGTGAGGATAGAACAAGAAATGGCATCTATGAACCCAGAGGGTGGTTCTCACCAGATCCTGACCATGCTGGTACCCTGAAGTCAGACTTCTAGCCTCCAGAACTGTGAGAAATACATTTCTGCTGTTAATAAGCCACCCAGTTTAGAGGACTTTGTCATAGCATAGCATTTGAAAGACATGTGCGTAGTAACTGAAAGACAGATGCATTGCACACAAAAATATGTGCTCTCTTGATCTTTGCTAAAAGTCTCCAGAAGAGCAAAATTAACACAAAATAAAATTTCAATTACCTTTTCTATATTGTGAAATTGAAGGAGTTACAAAATGGCTTCCCTGATGCTAAAACAGTTTACAGAGTTTACTGTGGCTGATTAACTTATTTTCTTGGAGTTCTTTCTAACTGACTATCATGTTTTTTTCCTTGCCACTGCTGTTGTTTAATTGCTTAGATGATTATGTGCTTAGCAACTCCAACTATGATTTACGCCCTACTCTACATAACCTGTATCCAAAACCCTGAAGTTATTTTCCAGAAAGAAGGCCATGGAATGATAACCCTGAAGGAACGGCCAGATCGCCCAGAAGCCCAGAAGCCCAGAAGCCCCTGTGACATCAGAAGGATCAGACAAGATAACGCCAAGGCCTTGGGCAGGACCTACTTAATGGACCACGAGAAGTTCCCATGATGCACGATAAACTTTTGTAAAAGACTCTATTGTTCGTTATCACTGATATGCTCCCGTCCTGCTTGCCTATCTAATCACCAAGCCCCAACCCCAAGATAGATTCAGTTTCCAAGGCATTAGTCTGCTATGACTCCCCTTTGCCAGGCAAAACAATAAAGCAGCTCTCTTCTTTGCTCCCTAAACTCTGCTTCCAAGTCTGAATTCACTGTATAGGGTGCAGAGGCTGAGTTTTCAGCAACAAAATCATAACACTAATATAAGTATAAATTTCATGACTCAAAGTCAAAATTACCCACAGTAATTATGCATCCATTTTTATTCTCATTTGTGGCAATGTATTGTTAGATCAAATTATAAACACTTGATAATTAAAATATACCTCTAAATCCCTACAACACATTGCTCTCCAACCTAATTAACCACATACTCTAAGTTGTTCTTGATATTGTAAGTTAATTAAGATTTCATACTAACTGCTTACTTATTTTTGACTTATCCCCTGTCTGAATTTTTTTAGTCATACCTCTTACATGTCAAAATATATTTCTGCTCACCATTAACTTATTTTATTGGGCACTTTCTCCTTTCCCAGCACCCTGGTATGCCTAACTTACTGGAAGACATTTTCCTCAAAGATAATATTCAGAAAATGTTAACATATTAAGATTTTTATTTAATAAAAGTTATTATCTATTTAAAAATCCACAGACAAGGTAAATTCATTACGAGTGTGGAGAAGTGTGGACTTCCTAGGTTTCCGGAATGTTCACATTCCATTCATTTCTGCCCTTGTTACTGATAAGGGTTTCCCTGCATGCCTGCCTGAACCATACTAATTAACTCATTATCCCATTGTTTTTCATGAAGCCTGCAAGTGTCCCTAAAAGAGAGACACTGTTTTATGGCAAGAAATATACAGTACAACACCTCAAATGACTTGATGATAATTTCTGTCAATGCTGGTTCCTCATCTTTGGGCTAGAGAAACCTTCTGTTGCTCCCCACTTGCAAAGCTCTGCTTTTTTTGTCTCTCAAGATCTGTTCATTCATGTGCGCTCCTTTCATTCACCTTTCCAAGCTTACATCTTATCAATTCTTTGGGAGAAGGAAACAGTTTCTCAAAATGCATTTGTATTTTATTCCTTTGCCCTGGAGTGATTGTTTCTACATTGGTAAAGGCTGGATTAAAATGAGAGAGAGAGAAAAATGGAAACAAGGGGATAATGAAGTGATTAATACGTAAAGTAATATGGCAGAGAAATACATGAGAATTACAGGGGGACCATAGTACTTAGCAACCCATTAAGCTCACACTAAATCTTTGAAAATGTCTGCTTTTCATTAATGAGTGCTCAAATGCTGGAGTTTGTCTTCTTTTCTAGCAGCACTGACTGCACATGTTATGGAAAATTTTTTTTCATCTAACAGGCACATTTAGTTTGCTCTTAAGTAAATGTATACTTCATTTGTTCCCCAAATGAACTGTCCAAAAGGATTCTCTGAGCTTCTATTTCTTCTGACTATTCTGCTCAGTCTTCTAGTGATCTTTGCTGATCCCACTTCCCTTGGTCAGCAGTTTCTTTCTTTTTTTTTTTTTTTCACTTTTCAAGATTTCATAGATCAAAAAGTAATTCCAGCCTACTACTGTAATTTTTTTATAGTTTATCTAAGTATCTTATGGATTTTTCTTTACTCCTTAGAAAATTACTTTTGTACCATTTTATCTTTTTTGGGGGGAGGTAACTATGTAGATGGAGAAGATACACATATTTATTGGGTGAGATCTACTGACAATGAATTAAAAAGCAAAGTGCTTTTTACCCACTCATTTTATTACTGAGTTATTGAGTTATAATTAACATACAGTATTATGTTAGTTTCAGGTATACAGCATACTGATTCTGTATTTTTATACATTATGAAAAGATCACTCCACTTTCATTCTCTTCATCCTGGAGATTGCCTTTTTACTGTAAAATAGAACTCTATAATATCCCACAGTTCTTTAAGATCATGCCCTTCAGTGAAGTCCTTCATTCCCTTATTTCTTAGAATGCTTCCTTACTTATTATTTTTTATAACTTGGGTATAGTTAATTTGTTAGATTTGAAACTAAGCTTGTCTATATTTTCCATGAAGGACCTATATAATCTTGGTCTTTACCTTATAGATGGGAAATTACTTACATAACCCCATTTCAGATTTTGTATGTCTTATAAATCATCCTAAGTAGCAATCAGGAAAAAGATCAACTCCAAACTTCCAGAAACCATCATATTTGACTGACCATTAGTTTTAATTACCTTAGTAACCTTTAATATATTAGGAGAAGTATGAAGCTTTCCAATACCAGTAAATCAACGTTGTCTTTCTGTGTTCTCAGTTCTCCATGGATCTTTCTCTGTAGTCACCAACATACCCACAACAACAAAAAAAAATTACTAATATTTCCAAGACATAATTCACTTAAACAGATGTCTCCCACAATACACTGACATACCTTTAAAAATATACAACTGTGTCATAGATATTTGCACATCTATATACATACTGCCCTATAAATATGCTTTGTAAGATTTTTACCCTATTTACAGCTCATAATAAACTATAGATAGGACTAGGGCTAATATGACATTTTCTTGGGTGGGGGGGGTGGGAAGGCATAGACTGGGATTTCAAAATGTAGAATGGATAAACAATATTATACTGTATAGCACAAGGAAATATATACAAGATCTTGTGGTAGCTCACAGAGAAAGAAATGTGACAATGAATTATACATATGTTCGGGTATAACTGAAAAATTGTGCTCTACACTGAAATTTGACACAACATTGTAAAATGATTATAAATCAATAAAAAATGTTTAAAAATTTAAAAAACAATAATAAAGGAATTGTAAAAATTTAAAAAATGACATTTTCTTATTCTTGCATATTTTTATTCTCAGGCTGCATTTTTTAGCATTTATTTTATATTAATCATTAAAAATATTAACTTCAATATTTTGACTTCCATTCACCTTTCAAAGTTTGCTCTCTGCTATCTTAATAATTATATGTAATCATTACTTGTATGTTGGTTTGCAGTCATGGGAGTTTCCCTGGTGAAAACTGAAACTGGCCCCATACACAGAGAGCAAGGAGAGAAGGAAGAAAGAAAGAGGCAGGCTATTCCAGATTGATAGGTGGGAGGTTTAATAAGAGCAAAGGAACTTAACATACGAGGCCTGTCTTGTGTGGCTGCAAGACAAGCAATACTCTGCAGCCACCGCCCTTACAAACTTAGAGGCCTTTCCTGGGTTCAGTCACATGCACAGTCCAGATGGTCTCAACACCACAACACTATCAAGGTGATGTCCCAAGGCACCTTTTAGGGTAGGGAAGGCAGGCAGAGCACACATTCCAAGGACAGGGGAGGAGATAAAAGGCCTCTGATTGCCTGGATCCAGCTTATGGGTCAACCAGCATCATGTCTTCTCAATGGTCTCCTCCAACAATGTATTAAGGAAAAGTTTCTATATTGTTAAATTAGGTAAAATCTTTTCTATTAATGTCAAAAATATTATTGAATTTTGAAGAGCTGAGTTTTTAAAGATAATACATTTATTGAGCGATATTTTAAATTTCCAAAATAAATGTACAATTACATTTATATATATATATATGTACAGATATTCACATGTGCACATTTATGTAAATATGTGAATACATAAATCGTCATGCAAATTAAGGATATGGATATATATGTATTGTATTTCTTTAATCTATCTGACAAATAATAACATACAATTAAAGTGCTGATCACTATGTTCTAAATTATCTACTTGATCAGAAGATATGTCACACTAATGTAGGTTTTCTATTGCCTGAAAGAAGAAAATACAAGCATTTTAAAGGTTCAAATTATAATTAAATATGGAAATGTTCTATTGAACCAGAAACTCCCATATAGGAACTATCATATTAAGTCTAATATATGGATTAGTTATACAATGCTGATATTTCACTTTGTGTTATTTTTTAGGTTTTAAGATAGCATTGCATCAAAATATAGTCACTCATATATCTGGACTGACCACATGCCAGAAACCTAGATCACAGTTCATTTTAAAAGTTTTGGAGTGCTCACATGTAAGAAATGCTCAGGGAGAGGATTCTTAGAGACATAGATAAGTTATCATGCTTTCAGGAAAACAGTCAATAAAATCTTTAGCTTCTCCCTAAATTTAATGAGAAAAATTTACTTCATGTTCTGAACCCTATCTCATTTGCCCTCCTGCTTTTTTAAAAATCAGATTTTTTCCTTTGAGCTGTGATCATGATACATTTTTAACTTTAATTATTGAGCTCTCTACTGTTTATAGAGTGTTCACTCAAGTCTGTAAACAAAAAAAGAAAACAAAAAATCCTAAAATATAATTTAATATTATTCCTTTCTACTATATATATATATATATTAAAGAGCCATTTTTTGCACAAATATGTGTACATAATGTATTTGTTAATATGCTATATGCCTTAATCTATCTTGGAATAGAAAGAGATCATGTAGCTCTTCTAACCTTCAATTTCCCCCCTATACAATGCTGTCATTTCAGAATCTTCTTGTGTTCTATCAAACTATTACCACTCAAGAATGTGCTAAATTGTAGGAGATTTAGTAAAAAACTATGTAGTCAATACTTTCTTTTTGTGTCCACCTTTCATTACAGAAAGGCTTTTTTAGTTTGTGGTGGCCATGGCCTTAGGAAAAGGCAATACTTGAGTTTCTCGTTTCCCTCTATTCTTTATTTTTAATCATATAATCTAATGAATATTTATTTGCTTAAAGTGTAATAAATCCTACTGGATTCCTTTTACCAGCAACTCCTAGCTCTCTCCTCAAATAAATGGATTTTGTACTCAGGGCAGGAAATTTTCTTTGTGTTCTCGTATGTTCTTATATGGTAGGATGAGGTGTAGTTTAATGGTACCTATACAGTCCTCTAGATAATATAAGCTTTCATGCACAATATATGGTACATGCACACAGTTAATTTTTTCCTATCTCGCCCGCTCTCCAATGTTCCACATTGTCTTTACCATGGTAGCTCTTGACTGACATTCACTCTACAAAAACAGTAGAAGGAATGCGATACAAAAATGGGTGGCAAATTTAACCAAAGTTCCAGTCAGAATTATTCTTCGGTTATTAGCTATAATTTCAGCATAAAACTCTCTCCAACATGACAGTGACTCAGGGAAGTCAATTAAATTGTTTTCCTGTTTTACTCATTTCAAATTTAAAAAATTTGCCTGTACTGAATATTGCCTGCAATAGTAATATCACAAAGGATAAAAGAAAAAATGCACTTGACATAATTACTAGTAGAATAAATGAAGTACTATGTGTTCTGACAAGTTTAAAGCATAACCTGAAAGGAGGGGTGGTTTTTAGGAATTTAACTTTTAAAAAGTAAAGCTTAGTGTATATACTATCTTCAGTTGATGTAAATACATACAGTGAAACATTACATGAATTATAAAAAGGTGCTAATCAGTCTGAAAGGACAGTATGATGAAATAACCATGCTTGTGTAATTATCTGTGCCATTTTTCTTGACTATAAAAGCAATTCCCACACTATGTCCAAATATGATACTTTCATAGAAAAGATGCTTTAAAATTTCTCTATACCCAGATAATATTTGCTTTTCTATTACAGGAATGGAATTCCATTTCTATCATGTAACAGTAAGCTATTACCTTAAATACTATGCTGTGCTCTTTCCTGCACATTGATACTGACTTCTGGTGTTCAGTCCAACTAAATATAGAAATTATACCCAAATAATTACAAGGAATTCAAGCTCTTTGTTGGTTCTTTCATATTAAAATTAATATTCCATTTATTTTCGGTATTCATCATCACTCCACATATATATTAGCGTTGACTGAAAACTACAAATTTATGAATATTAAAAGTATAATTACTCTGAGTAACATAAATGCATTTTCCTCTTATGTGCATTTGCCACGATTTAGTGATTAAGAAAATGAGGACAAAATGATATATCTGGAGGATGTTGTAATATTTAAAGCTAAAGAGCAGTTTTCAGAGATCAAGTAGGGAAGAAAAAAGAAATACCAGAAATACTTTTTGAAACCTGTAGTTAATCACAGGAAAAATACTTCTGTTTGTAAATAAAGGTAGACTCAGCTAATATTTTTTTAACATGTGGTTTTAGGTTCCATTTTGGTATACGTGAATCTAAAAAGGCTTAATTTCATTGGTCTAGATGTAAGAGTCAGGTATATGTTCCAATGATATACATATATATATATATTTAAATAAGGACATTCAGTTATAACAAATTTCCTATTATAATTGAACATGTATCTAGTTATTATTCATTTTAGAATTTCTACAATTTTCACATTGCATAAAAATATTACAGGTTAAATAAATACCACTTTAGAGGTCAGAATTATTCCATAAGAATCAACTGTTTTTCTCAGCAGTCTTTACGTCCTCTCATACTTTCAATTATTTTCACTACAGTTTATTTTTTCTTTTGTAAAAATTCATAACCACCTCTTACTTGACTGCATTTAAGTCAAATTCATATTATGTAGTCAATTCCTGTGATTCTATAGAATGTACAAGAATAAAACAAAATCAATTTGTAACTAAGAGAATGAGTAAATATATGCTATAGGATGTTAAATTGAGGATTTTTATCAGCTTTTGCCGAGGCCCAATAAAGGAAAGTGTCAACTACTTTCACATTCTAAACTGAGGTTCTAAATTACTTCTTCAAGACTTGCAAAGGAGATACCCAAGAGTCAAATCGGAGAAAATTAGTTAATGAACAATATCCAGTCTATTAAAAAGGAGTTGGACTGTCTGAAAGAGAAGCACTGGATTAGGATTTTCTTGGCACTAGTTACTGATACATGCCATGAGTCCATCTTTACTGGCACATAGAAGATTGGGATAGTTTCTCCTTTACCTCAAATACACTCCTTAGAAAATTTAACACAAGTTTTCTAGAGTTTGGGAAACACACGGAGACTATTACATAAGTTATGTCTAAGAAATCTCGAAGTCAAGAGTCTGGGTGAAGTGGTCTGTGGGTTGTAGGCTGGGAAAAAAACCTGCAAATCCATTTGTAGCTGGACAAAGCTCTGGAATTCTACCATACCAGATGAGGGAATCACCCTGGCATTCTTTTAGATGGCAGCAGCCTGGAGAGGTAAGGAGAATTCAGCAGAAATAAATTGGGCTTATTCACATCCTAAGAGAGGAAAGAGCTGTCCAGAGAGGCCAAATGATGGACGTTCTCAACAGGCTCTGAAAGACGTCTCAGAAGACAATCAATTTTCAACCCTTATCAAACTTAAACTAAGAAGCAGTAAGATAAGGCATACCTTGCTTTTTTAGATCTTCCTTCCTTTTCCTGCTTTGATCTGCAGGGTTAGAAAAGATGTTTCGTGTCGGGCAGGGACAGAAGCACAAAGCACAAAAATGGATAAGAAGCCAACTGTATTTCTCATTTTTGTTAAAGGCTTCCAAAGTTAGTTCCAAACTACAGAAAGAGAGATATATTATTTTTAAATAAAGTACAGAATTTTGACTATTTAATGGGGCTGGATATTTAATGATAATTATAATCATTTTATGACTTAAAGTGACTAGAGGGTTGTCATTGTCTGAGTCAAAAGATAAGTCATTGGGACCTATCTTGGATCTCATCCAAATTCTGGGGAACTAGACATTGATCCCCCAGAGCATCTTAGAACAAGGAGAAAGGGGAAAGAATAAGGTTGCTCCTGTTCTTTTCTGAGTTCCACTAATCCTATGTGAAAGTCCTCAAATCAAAGACACAGGGATGATAATTAAGAACTCAGTTGTTAATTTAGTGCATTTCATTTATGCTTTATCATTCTCACGTAAGTGTCCTAATTGGCTTTTAATTGATGTGTTTTATTAAGTAGGTAACGTTTTTGTAACAAGGGGCTTTGATACTTTGATAGAATTTTTACAATTTTATTAGTTTGCAACTGTCAACTTAATTAACCAACAAATATCTTAACAACTTTTAAATATGCTTGAAACAGAGAACACACCTAGAGGAAAAGGAAGAATAAAGCTAACGATATAATTTGTTAGACTGCTGAATGTCTGAAATGCATGTTAAGATAATTTTCTTGCAGTTTGATAGAAAGCCAGTTAAATTTTGCAAGCTAGAAATTGGCATAGTCAATACCAGTTTTATTCTAATCTTTATACAGAGTATATATACATATTTTTAAACAGAAATACTAGAATAAGAAAAATATATTTATAAGGCCATTAAGTAAAACTGGAAGTTAATACTACTCAGAATTAGGCTCATAGTTATTTAAATTTTAAAAAGGGGAATTATTGCGAAGAAAGAATTGGCAACAGTTAATTGCTATTTAAAAAAATAAGATAAATTCCATTTCTTTTGCTGGAATAATGCATGTTACTTACAAACATGTTTATGTGATTATGCTACTACAAAGAAATTAAATACTTAAGGAGATTATTCTAGGGATAATCTAGAGGTTTCCTATTCTGGGAGCAAACTTCATTCACTTAAATTAAGCCACTCTTCGAAGCACTTTGTGAAGTGCCAATTGGTCATTCTGTGCAATTGTGGGAAGATGAATTTTATAT
Organism: Camelus bactrianus; assembly: GCF_048773025.1. Classification (NCBI taxonomy): domain Eukaryota; kingdom Metazoa; phylum Chordata; class Mammalia; order Artiodactyla; family Camelidae; genus Camelus; species Camelus bactrianus. The sequence goes on from NC_133540.1 coordinate 42,683,108, forward strand.
CCACTTCTTTATTATGTCTGTGCCTGGCCAAATGTTCCATCCTTTTAATATCTAATCCCCACCTTGCCTCATTCCATGCCATTGATTGCTGCTTCTCTACTACATCCCTTTGTATTAAAATAAGTGTTTTAAAACACATATCAAGTCTTCTATTTTTTTGTCTTTAGATAGAGAGAAGAAGATAAATTAAAATGAGGAGTAGGAGGAGGGGAGGAGGAGGAGAAGGGGAAAAAGAAGGAGAGAGAAGTAGTCCAGGGACTAAAACGTGAGAAATGGCTACACATTAAAAAAAAAAAAACAAGACAGAAAAAAAAGACAAGTGGTCAGAAGCCAATTCAAAACGATGTTAGTCTGGGTATTTCAGGTGCACTAAAAGCAGTACAGCTTGCTTTTTTTTATTCCTCTGGAAGAAGCAGAGATTAGCCTCATTTGCCTCATTGCAAACCTCCTGCATACTTTCCTACCTCTTAAAGTACCATAAACCTCATGCAGATCATTATAAAAGAATATAACATCTAGGCTGAACAGTAAAATCAGGATAATTGGCCTTTGGAAAACTTAATTCCAAGTTGAACTTGGCTGTAAAAAACGGCAGAGCTGAGTTACTCTCACAGCTGGAATTTATGCTTGGACTGTAATCACTCATCCAGTTAATGAAAATGTGGCCATTTGTATCTTAAAGGGACTGTGGGTCTAATGGTAACATTAAGCAATACTCCATTATTCATTGCTATTTTTATGATATACAGGAATTTAAAATATGTTGCCACAGAAATGAGACAGAAAGAAGATCCCCTGGTTATACTTCATTTACTCTTTGACTGACATGGAATTGACATTTATGCTTTGGCCACTATTTGCTATATATCACAATTTATCGTTCCCTATTCTTATGTGTTTTGCTCAGAAGCCTTTCATTTTCATGACCTGACATATCAAAAGTTAAACTATTCTCTTTAGGAGGTTTTTAAGTGAAATGACCAACTTTTTCTGTCCAAATGTGAACTTCTGTCACATTTTATTTCTCTTAGACTTATTAAACTGATGGATACGTACAATAGTTGTATATTAAATAGAATTCCCTCATCTAAAAACTATCTTGTCTCTATGACTTTTTCATTTGTTGTTATTTATTATTTGCAGTGATTTTACTGATTAAAATCTGCTATTTACCTTATTAGCCCTGGCTGATTTTCTGAGGTTAATAAATATTAACCTTGACTTGGCTTATTCCATTTAACACTATGAATATTTGAAAAAATAGCTTTTTTTCAGTAGCTTCCTTCTTTATTGTTTCCCACCCCCTTACCACTAATTTTGGACTCCAGCAAATATATTTGAGATTCTGTTTTGTACTATTTTTGTTTGGCACGAAAGAAACTCTGTTCAAGAATTAGAATAATACCCATTTAGATGACCATAAATTTTAGATTGTATAATATATAGAAAATGAATAATTTAAAATTTTAATTATAGTTTTACTTTTAATCAATTATTACAAAAGAACAACAACATGACACAGTGAACTGGGAAAAAAAAAACTGAGTTTGTCTTGCTGCCTCTTTTTTCTTTGATATTTTCCTGAAGGTAGGCAGCTGATCTCACATTTCCAGAGAGTCTTGTCCCCAAAGGGTGTTTGGTATAATTATATAATAAACATTTTTTTCTATGTTTCATAATTTTGAGTAAAGACAAAAAAAACCCCAAAAGATTATTATTTGTTAAGTGAGAATGCCATTTTATACCTACTAAAACTATTTAACCCATAGTTCAAGTATTTTTTTTTGTTGCTGTTATTTTCCAGATAGTTTGTTAGTTTCATTGTTCTTTAAATTATAATCAGGATTATCAACATTAATAGGACTAAATATAGAGCTTAAAAGGCCTTTAGAAAAACACTTAAGTTTACACAAACACAACACAATATAACATTTCAAGTATTCATGCTAATCAGATGAAAATTTCTGCGACAAGTGAACATAGCAAATCTTTACTTGAATGTCTTCACCATAAAATGATTATTACCTAGAGGTGGGCCCCATTCTTCCTTAGAAACATTTAACATCTAGCTAATGCACTGTTATTTGAATGAGAAGAATTAGAAGCATCTCCATTGATTGGGAGTATTGACTACTCAGTGCATAAAACCATATTTAACTGAAAATGTTCGCCATTTACCAATTCAGAAATATGTTATGCAATAACATCCAGAGACAGATGCAGCCAAATGCTTTCAGAGGCCTGAAGATTTTATTCACAAATATTATCCTTTATCAGAAATGACAGAAAATTGATAGAAACAAATAATCTTATAACATCTGATTCTTAAGGAAAAGATGACATCATTCTCTCCATCTCACCCTCATCAAAAATTGAAAGATGCAAATATATGGTTTTACGTCTATTCTACAGAAGTTTCCAGCATCACGACTACAGTATTTTAAACTGCAAGTGAAGCATTCTGCCTCAAGAGATGCACTAGGGGCTACACTGCCTTTATGTCGGTGATGATTAAGAGAACAACTCGTACGAGGGCAATAAAGAAGACACTTTAAACACTGTTGCTGGGTCTTAGATTTCAGGAATTAGATTTAGTTGTCCTCTTGGTGGACCAAGCATTCTGCCCTAAATGTAGTTACTGAGATGTGTGTGTGTGTGTGTGTGTGTGTGTGTGTGTGTGTGTGTGTGTGTGTTAACAGAAAATGTGTACAGATATATAAAAGCAAGTCCTGGGGCTTCCACAAACGTGTAAAGCTTCTAGTGAGACTGATGTAAGATTATAGCACAATGTATATACCTAGCTGATATTTTCTGGTTCAGTACTTAGTATTCACCAACAACGTGAATCCTAATTCTATGCAAAATACCACACGAGTATTGAGACATAATAAAACACTAATGTAGTATTTTTTTAATCCAGAAGTACAATATATGTGAATTTAAAGCACACCATAATACACTGTGCATTTTAGAATCTGTAAAGTGTTATGAAATGTATTACGTCAGAAGTCAGAAAACTACTATCTCCAAGCCAAATCCACCACAGCATTTATTTTTGTAAACCAATTTCACTGGAAAACAGTCCCACCAATTTATGTATACATTGTCTATGGCTGCTTTCACAGTACAATGGTGGAGCTGAATAACGCAACAGAGATCACATAACCTACAGAGTCCACAATATTTACTATCTCATTCTTTCAGAAAAAATATGCTGGTCCTTGCCTTACATCATTAGACAAATAAGATAAATATTAAATCATTTTACAAAAGAGAAAAATAGAGGCTTTATAGTTTTGACAAAGAAGTACCATGAGATAACACTCATTTTACTATTAATAGTGAAAACTCCTGGATAAAATAAAATAAATCAAAATACATAACCAAAGCTTTTAAAACAAAAAAGAAAATCCACAGATATAATGCACTAGCTCTGGAGAAGAGGGTTTTAATACCAGATTTGGTATTAAGTAATACATATAACAATACCAATTTGTTATCAAGTAATACATATCTAGATTTCTATAGCAATTTTGGAACAGGTAGTGAAACCTTGCCTCTGTGTGTATTGTAGACAGAGAGTTAAGTCTGTAACCAATTTTATAAAACCACTGACCTTCACTGAAAAATTAACAGTATTAATAGTAACAGTAAAACTACATATATATATACACATATATATAGTAACAGTAAAACTATATATATAGTAACAGTAAAACTATGTAAACTTCTCATTCTTTTCTTGAATGGTGGAAGAGGCTAAGGATCTCTCTGGAGACTCTTTTATAAAACACTGGTCCTATTCAAGAGCGTTTCCTCCTACAACTCAGGCACCTCCCAAAGGTCTTACTTCTCTGTACCATCATCTTTGGGAGTTAGGATGTCAACATATGAATTTTGAGGGGAGGGGAGAGACAAAGTCTCAGACCATACTATATATATATAATATATAAATTTATATATATTATATATACAAATGCATATATGTATTATGTATCTACAGACATATAAAGTGTACATATATATATTTCAGTCAGTAGAAAACTCAACCCAGAATAAAGTACTGGAATGACAGACACAATGGTGAGCATAGATATTGGTGAAAATACACACACAGATGGAAAGAAGCATTGTTTATGATAATTTGGGAAGTTTACAAAAATGTAAGGAAGAGAAGCTACAATCAGATTTAAAGAATATAAAGCCTTAAATGGTTTGTCTGATGGAAATAGCTATTGATAAACATTAAGTATGTTTCATACAGGTTTAAATATTTGGGCTAAAAACCTGTGAAAGAAAATAAATATAATGTATAACTTCCAAACTAGTATAAGAAATTAATAGAAAGAGAACTCTATCAGTCAAAAACTATGCCACAAGCAAAGAAAAATGCCTGATAAGTATAAAGCATGAAATAACATGACTAAATCCAAATATAACATAATCTCAATAGAGATAAATGAACTACCATTTATCTGAGCTGAATATGCTAACACATCACCAAAAACAATCTAGATTAAAAATTCACAGACACAACTCAGGGCTTACAAGAGGCACAATGAAATATCATTACACAAGAATAAAAGTAAAAGAACTGATAAAGACATGCCATACAGGTAACCAAAGAAGTCTGGTGTGGCTAGACTAATTTCAAACAGAATGTAAAGCGAATATGATGCAAATTACTACATTACTACACGTAAGTGAGGGCTATATAATAATAGAATAAACAAATCTTCAGAAAATTATAAAATTACAAAATTTTATGTCCCTAATAACATAAGCTGTTTTTCTAATGTAAAGAAAAATATGGAATAATAAAAAAAAGGGAAAATCCTAAATTATATGGGAAATTAAAAAAAAATCTTGGAGAGATTCACAGTTTAAGAAGAGACATTGTAAATTAGAATATAGAAAATATGAATAACATTTTCTAGCACATATGGAATAATTACAAACATTGACCAGTGGGCCATTAATACTTTTAACAAGTATTAAATAATCCATAAACTTAGAAGACATTTCCCAATGACAATGCCATTATGTTACAAATCAGAAGTACTTTTACTCCTTTGCCAAACCATTCATACCTATGAAAACTGAACACACACACACACAGATATTTAATCTCTAGGTCCATCCATGTTGCTGCAAATGGCTTTATTTCATTCTCTTTTATGGCTGAGTAGTATTTCATTGTATAAATATACCACTTCTTCTTTATTTACTCATCTGTTCATAGACATTTAGGTTGCTTCCATGTCTTGGTGATTGTAAATAGTGTTGCTATGGACACTGAGGTGCATGTAACTTTTCAAATTAGAACTTACTCTTAATATATGCCCAGGAGTGGGACTGGTGAATCATATGGTAACTCTACTTTTAGTTTTTTGAAGAAACCTCCATATTGTTCTCCATAGTGGCTTCAATAACTCACATCCCTACCAGCAGCTTTTATTATTTGTAAACTTTTTAATGATGGCTATTCTGAGTGGTGTGAGGTGATACCTCATCGTAGTTTTGATTTGCATTCCTCCAATAATTAGTGATATTGAGCATCTTTTTCATGTGCCTTTTGGCCATATGGATGTCTTTGGAGAAATGTTTATTTAGGTCTTCTGACCATTTTTTGATTAGTTTTTAAAAAATATATATTAAGCTGTATGAGTTGTTTGCATATTTTGGAAATTAATTCCTTGTCAATCGTGTCATTTGCAAATATTTTCTTCCATTCCATAGATTGTCTCTTCATTTTGTTTATGGTTTCCTTTCCTGTGCAAAAGCTTTTTGTTTAATTAGATCCCATTTGCTTATTTCTTCTTTTATTTATGTCAAAGATGTTCTGCCTATATTTTCCTCTAGGCGTTTTATAGTATCTGGTCTTACGTTTGGGTATTTAATCCATTTTGAGTTTATTTTTGCATATGGTGTTAGAGAAATGTTCTAATTTTTTTCTTTTATCTGTAACTATCCAGTTTTCACAGCATCACTTATTGAAGAGAGAGTCATTTCTCCATTGCATATTCTTACTCCTTTGTCATTAATTGACCATAGTGCATGGGTTTATTTCTGGACTTTCTATCCTGTTCCATTGATTTATACGTCTATTTTTGTGCCAGTACCATACTGTTCTGATTACTGTACTTTGTAGTACAGTCTGAAGTCAGGGAGAATGATTCCACCAGCTCCCTTCTTCTTTCTCAAGATTGTTCTAGCTATTCAGGATTTTTTGTGTTTTTATATAAAAAATCCCATTGGTAATTTGATAGGGATTGCATTGAATCTGTACATTGTCTTGGGTAGTATGGCTATTTTAACAATATTGATTCTTTTAATCCAAGAACACAGTATATCTTTCCATCTATTCAGAAAGATAGATGGAAATCTTCACTTTCTTTCATCAATGTCTCAGTTTTTGGAGTACGGGTCTTTTGCCTTCTTAGGTAGGTTTATTCCTAGGTATTTTATTCTTTTCGATGTGATGGTGAAGGGGATTGTTTCCTTAATAAAACTTTTTCTGATATTTTGTTGTTAGTGTATAGAAATACAACAGATTTCTGTATATTAATTTTGTATTCTTCAAATTTACCACATTCATTGATGAGCTCTAATAGTTTTCTGGTGGTGTCATTAGGATTTTCTATGTATAGTATCATGTCATCTGCAAACAGTTGCAGTTTCACTTCTTCTTTTCCACCTTGCACTCCTTTTATTTCTTTTTCTTCTCTGACTGCTGTGGCTAAGACTTACAAAACTCCGCTGAATAAAAATGGAGAGAGTGGGCATTCTTGTCTTGTTTTTGATCCTTAGAAGAAATGCTTTCAGCTTTTCATCATTGAGTATGATGTCAGCTGTGGGTTTGTCATATATGAATTTCTGAAGAGTCTTTATCATAAATAGATACTGAATTTTATCAAAAGCTTTTTCTTTATCTATTGAGATGATCATGTGGTTTTTTATTGTTCAGTTTGTTAATGTGGTGTATCACACTGATTTGTGGATATTGAAAAATCCTTGCATCCCTGAGATAAAACCTACTTGATCATGATGTGTGAGCCTTTTGATGTATTGATGGAGTTTGTCTGCTAGTATTTTGTGGAAGATTTTTTGCATCTATGCTCATCAGGGATATTGGTCTTTAATTTTCTGTTCTTTTTCTTTCTTTTGTGTGTGTGTGTGTGTGTGTGTGTGTGTGAGATATCTTTGTCTGTTTTTGGTATCAGGCTTATAGCGGCCTCACAGAATCAGTTTGGAAGTGTTCCTTCCTCTGCAAGTTTTTGGAATAGTTTTAGAAGGATAGGCAGTAATTCTTTTCTAAATGTTTGGTAGAATTCACGTGGGAAGCCATCTGGTACTAGACTTTTGTTTGTTGGTAGGTTTTGAATTACTGATTCAATTTCAGTACTGGTAATTGGTGTGTTCATATTATCTACTTCTTCTTGGTTCAGTCTTGGGAGATTGTGCCTTTCTAAGAATTTGTCCATTTCTTCTAGGTTGTCCATTTTATTGTATAGTTGCTAGCAGTAGCCTCTTATGATCTCTGTATTTCTGTGGTGTCGGATGTAACTACAAATTAGTTTTAGACTTATGTAGAAAATTTGACATAGTTGCCAGGATCAGTATTACAAACAGATTGATATTATTAGTAGAGTCATCTAAAGGTATTTTAAAACTGATTTTGCTTCCTGACTCCCCTTTTCTCCTGTATCCTCAACATTTTTCCCATAATTACTCTCTTTATCTACCTCCAGCAAAGGGGAAAAAGAATGTCAACTGCTTTTAACTAACCTTAAATTTCTTTATTATTCTGTTAGAACCTATATATAAATGAGGCCTTAGAATATTTAATGTTGTTTTCTCCTTTTTATGTCTAGCTTCTCTATTACAAGGAATCAAATGTTGACAAATGTTTTGCACTAGAAGAAATAAAGTAGCATATGCAGGTATGCACATATGAATGAGTGTGTCTGTAGGTGTATATAAAATATGACTGTTTGGAAAACATAGATATCTTAACCATAGATTCAAAAACAATATGATTAAACTGCTGTGAATGTGTTTACAACTTCATTTGAAAATATAATATCACTTGCAAATAATAAAGATATTCAATTTAAAAATCGCATTTCTGTCATGGCAATAACTTCTAAAATACTTTTTTCATTTTCTATTTCAATAAAAGAGGTATCTCAAAATATTAATATAATTTAGCTGGAGGGACACAATGTACTGTGAGTAACTGTGACAAATTTTATTTTCCCAAGATATGTATTGGCTAGCTACTGTTATTATTGGAATCTCCAAGTATAATATTTTCAGTTATTACTTTTTTTGACACATATTGTGGAAACTGAGTAGGCACATGATGCAAGATTTGGTAAAATAAAATATCCTTAAAAGAAATCATAGTGTTGAACTTTTAAAATTAGCACATTGGGTTAAAATATAAATGTGCTACTAATAAAGAGATATTAACTTATTATGCACTACCTATTCAATTTTAATCTATGGTTGGTGTACTTTATACTGCTAAACAAGCTTCCTCTGTTGATTTTTCATGGGTTTCATGGGTTTTCATAATTACCCAGTTTAACTAAAGTAGCTGCACTATCTAGGCTAATATGTTAGATTATAGAACTTGTTTGTTTTAAGATTATAGAACAAATCTTTCTTACTGTTGAGAACAAGCTCTTAATTCCTACTATATAAGCAACATAGAGTGGTCTTTAAGATTTTTTTTCAGTGGAATAGATTTTCTGGTTATTCTGACCCTATAACATTAATCAGGATATTGTAATGGTCTGAGCAAACATTTACTCATCCAGAAAATAGGGTTAAGAAAATACTCTTCATAAGGACAGGTGATGATCAAATGAGATTGTATATGCAAGTCTCCCATTTAGAGTCTAATACAGAGAAGATATTTAAATAATATACAGTATTATTAATATTAAGATGCAAGGCTATTAATTTAATTTATTGATCACTTTTTCACTTGCAATGGATTCCCATCAATATTGAAAAATGCTGATCTATGGGATCACATATACTATTAAGAACACAACAAAAAATAAATTTGATGTTACTAAATGGACTTAATAAATGAAAAGATATTGTCCATAATATAGTAGACATATGTTATGTAATATTGTTTCTATTGTATAATAAGTTTTAAGATGAGCAGAAATATCATAAAATATTAGGAAACATTTTATGTGTTTTTATTTCTCATATAAAATATAAATGAATTAAAGGTATACATTTAAAACAAAAGTACAAAAAAGCTAAATATTTAATTAGCTTTTGTGAATTTGAGTATTTATGCACCAAACATGAAATATAGAAAATACAGAAAGAAAATCTTTTTCCTATATAAGAAAAATACAGATCAAAACTACAAGGAAGTTAAAGTAAAAACACAGAAATTAATGAAACATTTCAAAATATAAAAAATGTACCATAAGTGATATTAACTTAATATTAGCAATATAGAAAAAACTCCTATTTATACATAAAATGAATAAATCAAAGGGAGAAAAGGTAGTGTGAATTCAGAAAATTCACAAAAATTGTCAAAAATAAACAAAAATTGGCAAAAAAATTATTTCATTTTACTACTATTCATAGAAACACAATCCAAAGTAAAGTTATAACATCATTTTCTATGACTATGAAGCATACTAATAGTCATAATATTTCAGGATGAGGTTCAGTGCACTCATTTAGAATCTGTGATGACCTATGTATTTCAGAAGCATACCTTTTCATCTGCAGGACTAGTATTACAAAGTGTCATAATCTTCGATCTAGTGATGTGGTCAGCATGCAATATTGATCACAGAGGTCTTAATTTATAAATAATTATAGACATCCACACATAACTCTTCACGCATATTTATATCAATATTGTAAAGATGCCCACCAATGGAATTGTTTTATTGTGTTTAGGTGTTAGCATTTTGAGTGATTTTGTGCTTTTTATGCATTTTGAAATTGCACAAAATTATTTTGCAAAATAACCATATATTCTCAATTTTGTACTTGTAATTAAAAGAGTAAATATATTTCCATTTTAGATAAAAATAAAATTAAGGACTAATATCTAAGAAACATCTAAGTTTACTAAAATTCCCTGCTATAGAAATCCAACCTGGAGTAATGGTATAAAAATTGTGTTATTGTTGGTAAGACTGAGACAAAGGCATGTATAGTTATTTTTTTAATAGATTTTAAGTTTGATTTAATGAGATTTTAATGTTATACTTCATAACACACCAATATTTTCTGTATAGTATGAAAGATAGTAATTGGAATATATGGTCCAATTCACATTCAATTAGTGATATCCTCTTTCATACTAAAACTTACGCTGCTGCTAAATCTTTTAATTTGTGAAGACTGTATTCTAATTAGATTTTATAATGATAATTCAAAGAAATTATCTGGCAAAATTTCACAGTTGTTTTTATTTCCCTCTGGAGAGAGGTTATTAATTACTGAATCCGTCACATTCTAATCTGTACAAAAAGACTAGTTACTTTAGTGACTTAATAAGTGCAAGACCTTAAACTGTTACTATAATTTTATTAATAAAACATATATTTGACGTATAAACATAGTATAATATGATTAACACCAATCTTGGAAAACTACTTTTTTCAAACATCAGATCTTTCTTAAATGACATCAGTAATAAGGAGAGCCACAAAAAAAACAAAACTTTTCAAATGCAAACAAGTGTATAATGAAAAAGATATGAATAGAAATAAAGGAAATCTAAATTTTTCAAGTAGTGTCAAATTCTAAGTTATTAATAATACTAATAATATGGCAGTGTAAAATGCTACAAGGAATCACGGGAAAACAGAAATTGCATGTATTGTGGGAATGTATATCAGAACAGTATTCTAGAAGACCATTTCACAACACCTATCAGAAACTGTAAAGTTGTGTTTTCGCTTACAGAAATTTGTTCCATCAAATTATAATTAGTTAGATATATATTTAACTTGATGCCTATTTGTCATCACATTGGTTATTAAAATAAAAGTACGAACATTTCCTAAAAACAGAAGACTGGTTAAAAATATTGAATTAAATCTATATGATGGTCAGTCATAAAATAATGTCCAATAACTTAAAAATAATAGAATTTTAAGATTGTTTAATAATTGTAAAGATACTCACTACACATTTAATATGTGAGCTCCTAGCTTACAAAATAATGTAGATTTTTCTTTATAATGTCTATGTGTATAGATCTGCTTTAGTTCAAGAGAGAAAATATATTATTTTGCTTGTGCAAATTATGAATAATAGATAGACATAAGGAATAAACATTAAATATAATCGCTTTGTTTCATTTTCTTTATGACATCAAAATATCTATTTATATTTGAATCATCTTTGATAGTCAGTCATGTGGAAGGTTTACTTAGACTGAGTATTTTCTCATAATCACAGAAAAGCATAAACAGAACAAACTGCTTATTTTAATTCTTAGGCATTATTAAAATTCTTAATAATGCAATTTCATTATATAAACAGTTTCACGTGCCATTGGAGTTGTGGATGTTGGCTGAGTTGGAATGTAGCTCAATACTATTACTAGACATATCTCCATGCTTGAAATAGTTACTTTGGCCATGATGGTTCTGTTAACAGAGCCCGTGGACTGCGGCTTAAAACTCTTTTTCAAAGCTGAGAAATTGCCATGAAATTACATTTTCCTTTGGAGAATATATCTTTCCATAAACAAGACTACTGAAAGTAGGAGAAAATCCTAGAAAATACAGCATAGAAATAGTAATCATAATGTTCTATGTCTTCTCTCCATCCTCTTACTCTTTTTGTTTTCATTTTTCACCTTCCATTAGACACTGCATTCTCTTTACATTAACTCTTGAACAAAGTGAAAGGTTGGGGGTGTGTGTGTGTGTGCATTCATGGCTGTAATTTAAGATTCTTCTGGGTAAAGAAATCACTGATCTATAAAATATAAGTGACCCAGATTACTGCAGGGAGTCTTGCCTGCTGCCATTAACCCTTAACTCTATATAGCAAACCTATGAGTAAAGAAAGCTTCTCACAGCAGGCTGTGACCAACATCCATGAGAGAGGAAAAGGATTATAAATAGATACAGTAGATAAAAGGAGGACAAAATCTGGATCAGGAAGCCTGAAACCTAAATATCAAATACTTGAGTATATTTAAATAATAACTGAAGTCAAGCCACACTCTGTTAAATGCACTTTTCAAATTTAGTTGATTCCTGAATATGCAGAATAATTATTCTTCTACAAAATAATGTCATTAAAAGCAATTTTAGATATTATGAACATAAATTCATGAAAGTAAACATGATTCTTTAATAGGAATTGATCCATAGTGAAACTGCATTATTAAGAAAACACTTGAGCATGGTCTATACAATTTTACATGCTAATGTATAGTCCTATAAACCTTGTCATTTCTTAACTTGTATAGGAAATAAGTCCTATGATCACTGAAGTCCAAAATTTCATGGTATATTTAATTCCTTGCTTATTCTCTGATATCGTAAGTGCTGTTTATACATTTTCCATTTGTTAGAATTAGTATGAATCCCTTCAACATATAGAATTTCCTCAGTATTGATAAATGTATTAAATCATTAATATATTTTATTTGATTATTCTCATAAAGAATAAAACTTACTGTCATAATTATAGGATTTTTCTGAGTATCTGAGACTGAGAAGCGAAGTCAACCTTTCCCTGAAGGCCACTGAACCAATTTATAAGTGATCAGCAATCCAGTCATCCAAGAAATCAGAAAGATCTGGTTTTATTTATTCACTGAAAGGAGATAGAGCTTCCCACATTTATTTCATGTGACAAAAAATTCTTTATTCACAATATGACTAAAACTGTACACTTCCAAGTTGATACACCAATAATGCTAGTTTTCCTCTGTATTAGCTGTTAGAGTCTCAATGCTTTTACTTAGTCTAATAATGCATGTAACTGGTGGAATCAATACAGTCATGGGAGTAGTTTCTATAGTAGCTGTTTTATCTTGATGATAGTTCATGTTTTTAATGATCTTTATAACAATTTGTTAAGGCAAACAGAAAAATTCTGTATAACCACAGTATATTTGAGTTTGTGAATCCTTTTAGAATACCCTCATTTACAGAAGTGAGAAAAAGGGGGCTGAAGGTGGTTTAGAAACTTAAAGAAGGTCTTAGAATTAATGCCATGTTAAGACTAGTGCCAGAGACTCTGACTTTCAATCATTCAACTATTTATTATTTCAAGATCTATGTTAAAAATTGCAAAAACAGATTTTTTTACGATTAGTTAATAATGTAATAAAATGTAGCAAATATGAAAATTCTGTATCAATTCCAAGATTAACTGATTATTTTTTACCATTGTTTTTCCAAGATTATCTTGATTTGTTACTTAGCTTCTGCTAAATTCAAACTAGCTTCCTCCTATACCTCTAATGTGTAAGCATTTATAATTAGTAAATATAAATCACTACAAGTGGACATTTGTGTTTTTCATGTAGATTTTCCTATTATGGTAAAATATGCATAGCATAAAGTTTAATATGTTAACCATTTTAAATGAGCAATTCAGTGGTATAATTACATTTACAATGTTATGCAACCATCACTATTATGTATTTCCAAAAACCTTCATCACACTAAACAGAAACTCTGTCCATTAAGCAATAACTTACAACTCTCCTCTCCCTTGTTTCTGGTAAACTTTATTCTACATTTTGTCTCTATGAATTTGCCTATTCTAGATATTTCATGTAAGGGTAATAATACCATACTTACATTTTTGTGTCTGAATTATTTAACTTATAACATTCTGTGGTTTATCCATAGTGTAGCATGCATCAAAACTGCATTCCTTTTGTGACTGAATATATATACACACACTATATTTTATTTATCCATTCCTCAGTTGATGGACACATGTTGTTTCTACCTTTTTGCTATTGTGACTAATCCTGCAATAATTTTTATAAGTATCTGTTTAAATTCCTATTTTCAGTTTTGAGGGGCATATAATTAGTAGTCAAATTGCTAGATTATATGGTAATTCGATGCTTCACTTTTTGAGAAACTACTGAACTGTTTCAAACTGTCTTCCACAGCAGCTACACCATCTTATATTCCCACTAACAATGCACTAGTGTTCTAATTTCTTCATGTCCTTATCAATATGTCTTATTTTCCATCTTCTTCAACTATTAATATTAGAAATATCCTAGTGGATACAAAGTGGTATCTCATCAATTTTAATTCCCCTAATGACTAATTATGTTGAGTATATTTTTATGTGTTTATTGATAATTTGTATATATCTTTTGGAGAAATATCTACTCAAGCCCTTTGCCCATTTTTAACTTAATTGCTTGTCTTTTTCGTCATTGAGCTGTTCTTTATACATTCCAGTTATTAAATCCTTATCAGATATGACTTGTAAATATTTTCTCCAATACTGTAAGTTGTGCATTTTGATTATAATTTTAATGCTTTTTAAAAGTAAACCATGAGATTTTATATTTAAAAAAGACATGTTGTAAAGAACTACCAAAGCAATAGTAAAATTTTTAAATAAACAAGTTAATGTAAGTTTTAGAATTACTATTGGGAGTACAGGTTGTATTTAAAGATTCTTACTGAATCTCCTTCCGTTAGAAAAAGAGTATTTCTTTTTGCCTGAGGTAAATATTGAATCATGTTCATCAGTTGTTATTCATGAAAATGCTGCTTAAAAAAATGCTCAATAAGTATACAAACCATGGAAAATTCTGGCAAAAGTATTAAGCAAGCTGTAGATAAAACATACCCTCCTTAATATGATGACTAGTACATCAAAAAATTATCACAATATCAATGTAAAAAATCATAATTATAATAAATAAATAACAATATAGCAAATATTAGAATAACCATTAAAGCAAAAGGAAGATAATATGGCCATCAATCACTTGGTCTGGTCATCATTTAGCAGAACATACTCATCTGAACCAAAAGGAAAAACATAGACTAGAAGAGGATAGAACAGAACAGAATAGAGTAGAATTGTATAGCATAGTATAGTCCAGTATAGTATATATATTACCAGGTAAATAGTGTTATGAATAAGGACTCCTAAATGAAAACTTTGCACAGAAAAGTACTTGTCTTCAAAGGCTCTGATGGCCATTTCACCATTAGATTCACTGCTGTGACACAAACAAAACAAAATAAAATATCACTACACAAATGCTAACACTTCCTATGTCTGGGTTACACGGGTTTTTATTTTGTTTGTTTAAATGATTAAAGCAGAAGTTCTCAAGGTCAGAAAATGTTCTCACTTTAGTTTTAAAGAGTGTATTGATTTAGTCTGTCCAAGAATAAAACATAATTAAATATTTGCATAATAAAGATAAGTATTCTTTTCAGAGCGTCCTGGTGATTTAAATATTTTTGCATTGACCTAAATGCTCCTTGGTAATTACATGGAGTAAATGTATTCTAACCAAGGGTGCACCTTGTGCCATGAATATATTTGCTAATCTAGAAAAATAGAAAATATTTTCAGTAGAAATACATTCCACAATAGCTTGATTTCATGGGAACATCGGGAACAAAACACTTTTGAAACAATATTCATAGAACTGACCCAACAGGACAATGAGGAAATTACTATCATCTCTGTTGTTCAGGTGACTAAGCTGTGATTTGGAGAGGTTGAACAATTTGTTTAGGAAAAAAGAAATCGTACACACTCAAAAACAATAAAAATGAAAACCAGCCTAACCTCCCACAGTCAGTGCCTCTATCAATTTCATTGTTTTGTAACAATTGAGAGTAAAACACAGATTTTGAGAGATAATAATAAGAGCTCACTGAAGATTTCCAGTGCCAGAGATAACAACAATTAGATAGATAGATAGACAGACAGATAGACAGATAGACAATTTGTTGTATACATGCTTTAAGCCACAAAGCTACTGAACTCATTATCCTAAATAGGATATTGCCAGATTTTCTTGTATTTTTGAATCTGAAATTGAATAGAACGTTTAAGAGAAGAAGAAAAATGTATTATAAGCACAAAAAAGTATTTAGAGTTGATACGTTTTGCATATATTAATATTGAGTATTATTAGTTAACTTCATGCTTGTTTACATTTTAATATTGAGTCTTTGATGTGTGTATGTAGTAGTTTATTTTTTCATGCATAAGTGACTAATGCACGTAAGTTATGATTAAAAAGCTTTTATATAAATGCCTGCCAAATAATTTTCTTGTAGACATTTTCCCTCTAAAACTATTCTCTGAATATCAAACAGAATTGCATGATAAGTTCTGCTTAAAATACCAATAAAAATTATATTAAAAACTTTGTTTTAATTCTAAATCCTAATTGTTTTCACTTGAAGCAGAGCCTGAAGTGAAAATTAGGATCTAACACTGTTTGGAAAATGTAAGTTCAGGGCAGTGGGAATTAAAATGATGACAACAGTAATAACAATAATAAAAATAAGGGAGGGAAGATATAACTCAGTTGTATTCTGTACCTCACTAAGTGGCTACTACTTAATAAAGTTACTTGCTCCTCAGACTATTAGAAAGGTAAGAAGAGAAGGAATAGGATTTACCTGTTCAGATTCCTCCTGTTTCCTGTCAAAGTTGATTTCCTAAATTATTTGATATTATAAAGTTTATCACCCATGAAAATCTGTGTATCTAAGTTGATAAGATGTATTTTTAAAGTCCTATGCTGTTATGTTAATTTAATAGTAATAGTAACTTGATTTTCTTATTTTATTTCCTTGCAAATAATGTGCTGTCCTTCAGGAAAATTTTTCTCAGTTGTTATCCGTCAAAACCCTTAAAATATAATTGCACTGCAGACACCAAGTCAGTAATATTGACTCAACTTCATTATCTGAGTTTTTCCAAGAAAATGTTTTATCCCTTCTCTACCAGCAGAGTATTGTAAAGTCAGGTATTAGGAGGTAGACCTAACACTTTCTCTAAAAATCTCCCTCAGACCAGCCACCAAGAAATCATGATCTTTTTTTCCAGTTAAATACAATATATTTCTTTATGCAATACTAGTTTAGCATACAACATGATAAGTTTCATCTGGAGAGTAACATTTTGGGGTAAAAGATGATAAATTTTATATGATGTGCTTTTAATACAAATTTGCAGTGGTGTAGGCTTGGTATCTCCCTGTAGATAAATAAATATATGTATGTACTTAAAGTCATTATGTAGTTAAACATTAAATGAAATTATTATTAAAGATTAGCAATTATGTTTTTATACTTGAAATAACATTTTTCTACTCTAAAAATATATTTATGTATTAATTAAGAACTCAAATATGTCATACAAAAATATGTAATATGTGGTATAAAATAGTATTACAGTTGGGTACCTTTAAATTATATGATTGAAATATTTTAATAGTAAAATTTCAATGACAAAGTAAAAGATATGCTAGCTTCATTTTATACACCATCGGATATTCAATATTTATTGTATTTATTAAAGACTGATATTTATTGGGGATATTGTCTTACTATCTTATAAATTCAGAAACTTTTGACTGAATATGATAAACACATGCACACTAATACACTCATATACATAATACACATATGTATTAAAAATCAGTCACTTATCTCAATGTTTTATGAACGTATGAACTTAACTGTCCCTGACAGAAACTATAGTTGATCAATGTTGACAAAATAATTGTTAATTTCAGTTTTCAGAAATGGCTGAGAAGAGGAGGTAACGAGGCTTACTATGTGTATTTGAAAATTAAAGACTTTTTTTTTTCCCTAGTGCAATTGTTCTCAACAGGAGAAGGTGGGCTCCTTTGGGGGATATTTGACAATGTCAGCAGACATTTTTGGTTGTCATACCTTGCTGGAGGGTGCCACTGGCATCTAGAATATAGAGGCCAAGGATGCTGCCAAACATCTTGCAATGTTCAAGAGACAGCAACAACAAAACATACTGGGCCCAAAATTTCAACACACTAAGTTGAGAAAATATGTTGTAGAGAAAGAAAAAAAAAAAGGCAGGAGAAAAAATACAGTAGGCAGGTGTGTCAAGATGGCACTTAACGTTTTCAGAAATGGTACGTCCAGTACTTGATTTTAAGTTTTATGTAACAAGCAGCCTCTTGGTTAAACGGCAGCTCAGGTAAAACCTATTACAAATATAATGAGTAGATGACGTCTGGTTTGACAGTGAACCAAACATCAGGAGGACAACAGACACCTAAATCTATAGGTAGAAGTGACTGTGAGACTATAAAACTCCAGAAACGGCAAGAAGTCTTGGGACAGCATTAAGCTTTCCAGCATCCATGAAACGAACATTTAATTCCCTTATAAATGCAAGCCTGAGTGTGAGCTCAGCAGATTTATATTGATGCATCAGAAAAATGAGAGGAACCAAAGTAATGAACCAGGGATCATCTGAAATAAGATGAATTCCATTGTGCTTCATTAAAATTTTCAATTGTCATTCTTTAGTTTTTCATGTATTTTAAGTAAACCGAAATTATAAATATTAAAATACGTTATACTAAAGTGTATATTTGAATAAGGTAGATTTAGCAATGCAGAGATATTTACCTTTAAAATTACAATTATGTCAACTAAATTTGAAAACTATGCAGCTAACTAGCTGTACTGATTTATGAATATATCAAAGAATGCATGTTTGTATGATTTAGATAACTTCCAATGCTTTATAGTTACCATATTAATGGAGATCCAGAAAAAAACCTTCTTTTTAAAAAACAGTCATTTTTTAAATAAAGTGGGCTATCACAGGGTTTTAAATCTATGTTCTTATTCTTAAAATGTTCTATTCTTATGGTGCCAAAAAACGAGTAATGAGATGGAAAAAAGATGATACAGTATAATATATATCCATACCAGTAATGTAATGAACTCAGAAGGGCAGTAAAAAATCAATTATTTTTATGAGTATTTTAAGATTTCAGTTTTAGATGGTTATTTTCAGAGCCATGTGTAAATGTTATGATAACACAATGTAAAAGAGCAGATGGTTTCTTTTAAAGCATATGATCTGCATATAGACTCAATATAACTTTGATAATATTCACCTAACAAAACCCTTGTGACTAGAGAAGATCTAAATACTATCTAACTAGAGACATGTAAAAACACCTAGGCTTCAGATAATTATTTCTAAAATTACATTTATCTATCTTTAATTGCTTAAGCCAACACACCACAGATACACAGTTCAATTATCACTTATTCAATTTTTTTTCTTCAAAATAGTAATTATTTGCAGGTATTCATTAGTATAGCACCTAAGAGAATGAAAAAAAAAAAAAAAACAATAGATCTGTTATCCATCCAAAAACCAAAGAAGGCATTTTGTTTCTGTGAGTACAGGAGCCTAATTTTTATATCCTTTTAGTCAATACTGAAGAAAAAATAAAACAATCATAGTGTGTTTACATTGTACCACTTTGAACACATTTCCCCTATATCTGAGAGGGTTCTCCAGATATTACTTCAATCATTTTAGATAATTTGAATTGATAATTTTGACCAGCAGAGACCGAACAAAACAAGTCATCAAGATTAGATGGATTTTCATTCATCTTACGAGGCAATTTTTTCTTCAATCGTAAGATTCCTTCTAAATTACAATGGCAGAATAATCTCTGCAGAGATTGATACTTTTCTGGTATGGTCCATCCTCTGCAGGAACATGTATCACAAATATTCAATCTTGGTTTTTCCCACACAGTTTGTGATTCCTCTGTGGTTTTATTTAACATCTATGTGATGCATACAATAATATTTGATTAAGAAGGTGACAGTGAAATTAATGTTCTGTTCTGTGTGTTACTGAGAAAAGTCTCTGAGCTATAAGCCAGTCTTCTCAAACTTTAATATGCACACACACTATCTAGGACTTTGTTTAACTGCTGATTCTGGTTCAGTAGGTCTGGAGTGAGGACTGAAATTGTGTACGTTCCTGGTTAATGACAACTACCCTAGTCCTTGAGGCTGACACTGCTTTTTTATGAGAAAAATTTGTGAAACAACTATAAAGGACTTAGCAGTGTATCTGAGAAGAAACAATAGTATGTGTAAGCTACTAGCTAGATATCAAGCTTCCAAAAGAACATATGAATAATGGATACTAGTTTAATAGTTATTTAAGAATAACTACCAACCCTCATCATTTCAGGTCTGTGTCTTTTCTTTCTCCCTCCTTGTTTCTTTTATCTGTTGTTCTCTGTTGTTATTATTTAAGTTTCAACTGAACAATTTTCTTCTTTTTCATATTTATTACTTATTCAGAAAGCCTAGGTAATTTGAAGGGGAATTTGTTTTTTTTTTCCAGTTCTTATGATATATGTTATTCAGTGACATCATTCTATTTTTGGAGTTATTACACAAAAATATAGATTGCTTCTTCAATATTGACTCTTACATTGTCTTGCATTCCTAGAGGTACATTTTGGATTTTTCGTTTCTTTGTTTCAGTAATTGTCACGAAGAAAATCAGCAGGAGCATGAGTTGGTTAGTAGGTTAAATGAGTTTTGGCATTTTTCTCCGTCGAATTTGATGCCATGGGTTTTTTTGCAAAATAGCAAGGTTTATATTTAGAGAACTTTTAGGTTCACAGCAAAACTAGTGGAAATTACAGAGATCCCATATCTTTCTGCCCTTATCACAGCAAAACTAGTGGAAATTACAGAGATCCCATATCTTTCTGCCCTTACACATGCATTACAACCCCACTATCAATGCATCCGTTGCAGTGATATATCTGTTATAATCTGTGAACCTGCTTTGACACATCAGTATCACCCAAAGTCCATCATTTACATTAAACTTATTCCTAGGGTTGTTCATTGTAAGTCTTTGGATAAACGTATAATGACATATATCAACCACTGTTGTATCATATGGAAGTTTCACTGCCTTAAAAATCCTCTGTGCTCTGCCTATTTATCCATCCTTCCTCCCACCTCCTGGCAACCACTTATTTTTTTACTGTCTCCATAGTTTTGCCTTTTCCAGAAAGTCATATTGTTGAATCATGCAGTGTAAATCTTTCTCAGATTGGCTTATTTGACTTAGTGATATATGTTAATGTTCTCCATGTCTTTTCATGATTTAATAGTTCATTTTTTAGCACTAAATAATGTTCCATTGTCTGGACCTACCACAGTTTATTTTTCCATTTATCTTCTGAAGGACTTCTTAGTTGTTTTCAAATCTGGGCAATTATGAATGAGGCTACTGTAAACATTGTGTGCAGGATTTTGTGTGGACATGTTTTCAACACCTTTGGGTAAGTACCAAGGAGCACATTTGCTCGATAGTGTGGTATGAGTATTTTGAGTTCTGTAAGACCAAACTTTTCCAAAATGGTGGTACTGTTTTGCATTCCCACCAGCAATGTAAGAGAATTCTTGTTGCTCTGTCTTCTCACAGGCTTTTCGTGTTGTCAGTGTTCCAGATTTTTGGCCATTCCTATAGGTGTCCAGTGGTATCTTGTTGTTATAATTTTCATTTCCCTGATGACACATGTGTGGAGCATCTTTTCATACGCTTATTTACCCTCTGTATATGTTCTTGGAAGAGGTATTTGTTAAAGTTTTTCCCAGTTTTTCAATCTGGCTGTTTGTATTCTTATTGTTGAGTTTTAAGAGTTCTTTGTATATTTTGAATAAGTCCTTTATCAGATGTGTCTTTTGCAGGTATTTTCTCCTAGTCTATGGCTTGTCTTCTCAATCTCTTGATATTGCCTTTTGCAGAGGAGCTTTCAATTTTAATAAAGTCCAGCTTATCAATTATTTTTTAATGGATTGTACCTTTGGTGTTGTAGCTAAAAAGCCTCACCATATCCTAGGTTGTTGAGGGTTTTTTTTACTTATGTTATCTTCTAGTAGTTTTATGTTTAATGTTTTATATTAGTCTGTGATCCATTTTGAGGTAATTTTTAGAAGAGTATAAGATCTTTATCTAGATTCATTCTTTTTCCATGTGAGTATCTCATTTTATAAGCAACATTTGTTGAAAAAAACTATCTTTGCTCCATTGTATTGCCTTTTCTCCTTCGTTAAAGTCTAGTTGACTATTTTTATTTGGATCTATTTCTGGGCTCTCTATGCTGTTACACTGATCTTTTTGTCTATTATTTGGCCAACACCATGCAGTCTCGATTACTGCAGCTTGCTTTATTCTAAGTCTTAAAGTTGGTTAATAGATTTTGATAAAATTAACCTCTTTACATGTATGATTATTTGAATTTGTATTAGTTTTCTATTGTGGAGTAATACATTACAGAAAAATTATAGCTCATTGAAACAATATTCATTTATTATCTCACAATTTTGTAGGTCAGAAATCTATGCAAAATGAGTTCTTTGCTTACAGCCACACAAGACTGAAGTCAAAGTGTTGGTTGAGCTAGGCTTTTTTCTGGATGCTCTTGGGGAGAATCAGCTTCTCAGCTCATTCTACATGTTGACCAGAAACTAGCTCTTTGTGGTTGGATGTCTCCGAGTCCTTGCTGGCTGCCGGTGGGGCTTGGTCCCTGCTCCTAAAAGCTGCCTGTGTCCTTCTCAAGCAGCCCTTCCATTTCTCAGCCAGTGATGGAATCTATGTCTCATTTTGAATGTTTCCCATGATTGAATGTACCTGACTTTTCCTTCTGCCAACAGCTAGAGAAAACGCTCTGATTTTACCTGATTGGTTCAGACTCACTGGAACAGTCTTCCTGACAGTCAAGTGACTTGGGACTTGCATTTCATCTGCAAAATTCCATCTTAGGAGTAGTTGAGAACAAGGGAACGGTCTCTTGGGAAGCCCTCTTTAGAATTCTTCTCACCACAAACCTTATCCACTACAGCACAAGCACATCAGTTTCCACAAGCTGCTCCCCCTCCTGGATAACTGAGGGGTTGTGCCTATCCTTATAGTATTTCCATATATTTTTGAGCTCTATGTTTCTTCCCCATAAAAAGAGCTAATTAGAAGATATTTCTTTTTCTATTATGTATATTTAATATACATTGTTTTCTTGTCCTCCTACTCTTTTTTTTTTTGGCTTGTTCCTTTACTCTTTGTTTTTGTAACACTTATGATTTTCCTCTGTCTTTTTATTGTTTCTAAGAACACAGAAATCTT
Organism: Camelus bactrianus; assembly: GCF_048773025.1. Classification (NCBI taxonomy): domain Eukaryota; kingdom Metazoa; phylum Chordata; class Mammalia; order Artiodactyla; family Camelidae; genus Camelus; species Camelus bactrianus. The sequence goes on from NC_133540.1 coordinate 42,706,325, forward strand.
ATCTTCCTTTATAAAAATCAAACTTAGTAGCAGCGAGAGGCTTATACAATATTGAAACCCTTCAAAGATATACAATTTCTTTTTAATTTTGTGCCATCCTCCTACCAGTAAACCTCAAACTCCTAAATGTAAGGTCTTTCGCCTACTAAAATTTTTCAGCATGAGGCTCTACACATATAGTCATCTTAAGGAACACTTTTAACACTATTGATTAATTAAAATAAAGGCTCTCAAATTTTAATAATTTTCAGAATCATTTAATAAGATCATTAAAAATGTGGATTCTTTTGCCCTAGCTTACAAAAGATTCTAATTTAGCATGCCTAGATTGGGAACAATAAAACTACACTGATGATAATACAAGTGATAAATATGCAATACAATTAGAAACAACGTTCTGGGCTCCATCTGCTCACATGCACACACACACTCACACACACATTCCACACACATATTCGTGCAGCACTGGAACACATACATGCAGTCATATCAAGTGATGCCCCTTCCTGGCTTCTCAAGTGAAATTACAGTTTTGTCCTACATATTTTATTTTGCTAGTCCCCATGGTCAGATATATGGAACCGAGTCCTGAAAGCAGGACCGCAGACCACACAGTTATCATTAACTGCTCTCCAGCCTCCAGTATTCCACTATTAGGCCAGGCACTATCAGTGTGCACGGAGCATGGTGTTCAAAGAATAATGACCTTGGGAATTGAAGATAAAACTAAATGTGCATTTATGAAAGGCTTATGTGCTTCACAAAGAAGCTGAGACTTCAATCCATAAAGAGAACGAAGCATTCCTAGAAACAAAATCATTCACCTTCAGTCGGAGAACAGAAGCCACTTTTTATAGGCCTGATATAAAGGATTTGTAACAAAGGGTATGTAACAAATGACCTGCACGTCCCTAGGAAAAGCTGAGGGGCTGGAGGTCAGGGAAACTGATGCTGTAGGTTATAAAGCTTCCAACAAAGGCCAGGCTAACTGTAAAAATCTTCTTTTGATGCAGTAGTGAGTGGTTCTCAGAACTTGCCACAATTCCTGCAATTCTTATGAGTATCTGTGAGACTCCACCAATTCCCTGTGCTGCAGCTAAGTGCTCACTGGTGAAGCACACAGCACCTCATTCATGTCCGACCACACTTCTGGTCACTGATGCTGCCTGGGTAATGCAGCTCCTGGGGCTCCTCCTCACCTCTTCCTCAGACCTCCTGGACCCTTATACCTTGTTAGTTTCCTTAAAATCCTTTTCAACCACTTTAAATAACTTCTCAAATAATCTTTTCCTTTAATTGCCCAGTGTTAATGTTATTTTTCCCCCTAGGGCCCTGATTGACGGCCCTAAAATTTTATCTGATGTTTTCCATTATATCTGAACATCAGAACTGTTCTATTAGTATCAGTGGGATAATTAAATTTAGCTCATTAATATTAACTGAGAAGGTCCAATTAACCTAGTCGATACCAAAATGTAACCTTAGTAAACAATTTCACATGGTGTTTGTATATTAGAACCCTACCTCTCAAAGTTCAATAGTATTTTGTTTTTAAAAAAAATAAATCTTCAAGAGCACTCTTTGCATGTTCCTGATAAATAATAAATATATACGAAATTTAATTTTTAAAAAATGACCATGAATAAAAATTTTGAAAGTACTATATATTCCCTTTTGTTTTGCAATGATTTCGTAATATAGTAATTTTGATAAACTAAGAGAATTTTGAAAACAGTTATAGACGATATATCTATTAGTATATTTTTTAATGTATAGAATGGCCTTTAAAGTTATAAAAACTTGTTTCCATCTTCGTTTAAAAAAGGTAATGGCTGAGTAGTATTCCATTGTATAAATACACCACAGTTTTTTTATGCAGTCATCTGTCAATGGACATTTAACCTGCTTCTGTGTCTTGGCTATTGTATATAGTGCTGCTATGAACATTGGGGTGCATTTATTTTTTCAAACTAGAGTTCCCTCCAGATATGCCCAGCAATGGGATTGCTAGATCATATGGTAAGTCTGTTTTTAGTTTCTTGAGGAATATTAACTACTATATACATAATAGATGAACAATAAGTTTCTCTTGTATAGTACAGGAATCATATTCAATATTTTGTAGTAACCTATAATGAAAAATAAAATGAAAATGAATATATGTATATATATGTATGACTGAAACATTATGATGTACACCAGAAATTGACACATTGTAATCTATGCTTCAATTAAAAAAAAGAAGCAACAGTGATATGCTTTCTGTGGCCTTAGAGGTAAGTTTTCTGATTTTAGATTTTTATATTTGCTTTTTCTATGTAGACATAAATATATGAAAAGCAAGTAACAGAGATCTAGAAAAAATAAATCACCTTTCCCTTTCCTAATGTATGTATAATATTGGGAGAATCACAGACTCATATGACCAGAATTGCATCCATGTTCACTGTATAGGTTGCTCTTTAAAAATATTTTAGTTATAATCTGGCATAAATTTGCACAAATCATGAAAAGGCTCTAATTCTTGGAAGTCAGCTAGAAAGGACACTATTAACACAGTCTAAAAAAATAACCACAATTAATCCATACTTAACTTCATTATGACAGCTTTGAAAACCAGTCCAATTTTGCTGGCTTATGGATGCTGTAACAGATTACTACCAATGTGATGGCTAAAAGAACAGAAAAGTACTGTATTCCAGTTGTGGAGGCCAGAGGTTTGAAATCACTGGGCTGAAATCAAGGTGTCGACCAGTCCACACTCCCTCTGGTGGCCCTAGTAGACTCTTTCTGTCCTGACACCCAGCTTCTGTTGGCTGCAAGCACTCCTTGGCTGCATCACTCCGATCTTCAAGGGCAGCATCTTCAAATCTCTGTCTGCTTCTACTTCATATCACCTTATCCTCTGTGTATGAAATCGCCCTCTGCCTTTCTTTTACAAGGACACATACAATTACCTTAGGGCCCACCCAGATAATCCCAGATAATCTTCCTGTCTTATGATGCTTAATGACATCTGCAGAGTCTTTTTTTCCCATGTGAAGTAGCTCTCACAAATTCTAGGGATTAGGATGTGCATAAATCTTCAGAAGCTGATACACAGCTTATCATCCCATTCCTTTGTCTTTGAATTCCTAGCATCTAGAGGAAGACCTGAGAAATAGCTGGTGTTTAAAAAGTATTTTCACAAAAATAAATACATGAATGGATTTAATTATTATTATTAAGAATTTCAGGTATTTATATAAAATATTTTGACATTTTGTTCATGAGTTTCTATTTTTTTTAACATTTACATCGAACTACTTAGTGCAGTTTTTTTTTTCTCTGGAAAGTCTGCAGGTCAAAAATAAATCATAGGATTCAACACAGAATTTTCTCTTCTTAAATGATTATAAGTAGTGCTCATTTAAAACAGTCTATCATTAAAAATGAGATTCTGTGCTAAGTATCTCTTCCTATAATATTTAGTATTGGGTAAATATTTTGATGTACTCTGTTTTTCTTTATTTGTATATCTTTGTTTTGGGCCTTTTTTTGTTGTTGTTGTTTTTTAATTTATATATGTGGACTGCAATGCAATTAAAAAGATGAACTTACATGGATGTGCTAAATTCATTTAGAGTTCTCTGACTCATCTATATCTCATATATGTTGAAGATTTCCTTCTATAAAATTATGTGAAGTCTCTGCTACACGGTTTCAAATTCTTTAATAATAATTTTAATAAACACTGTCAAATTTGAAATAGTTATCACCTTGTGTTACTCTCAAATTTTTAAAAATATTAATTACTTTTCCAAGCTATATTTGAAAGCTCAATATATTCTTTAGATAATTTTGAAACTTGATGTCAATGTTTTTCCAAATGTCCACACAAATGCAAAATGATGTGAAAAAATATCTGGTATAGTGCCAAGTTCAAAGAATATTAGTTTTCTGCTTCCTTTGTTAGCTAATTGAAGTGCATAAAATCCAAGTCCCTAAATTTGTCATTAATATATTATAATAAAATCTCATTGAAAAATTTAATGTTATTGAAATATTTAAATACAATGCTCATTCTAAAATATTTAACAACCAGAGAAATTTTAATCAAAATACACTGCACTCTTAGTGTATGAAATTGTTCTCTTTAATTGCAGAAGAATGTGCGTATGTATAGGGAGGGATATTGAAGAAACAGGTTTCCTTTTTCCCTTCTTCACCCCACCTTAATTCTTTAGACTGAACAATATCCCAGTACTGTCCCTGACTTTCTGTGTCATCCATTGTTAGCATCTAGAAAGACTCCTGACATTCATGATTATTTTATTGTGGCAGTCCTCCATATCCTGAGGCAGGACTAGGAGAAGGAAAAACAGGACTCACCTTGAACTACTTGTATGTTTAAATTATTACTTTACTAACAAATATGGGCAAATATTAGAAAGTACAAATAAATTAAGCTCTAAAGTAATCTCCAGAAAGACATACACAAAGTGCTTATATATGCAGGCCCCTCACAATATATCAAAGACATGATATCCTACAAATAAGAGTTCTATCATAGTGAAAACAATGGAAAATGGCCATGTGGTTTAAATATTATACATGCTTGAGAATCATTCACTGGGAGGGATTTACAGAAACCGTTCCTATGCCCATCACAGAAAACTGGCAGGTTACAGATCAGCACACAGGACAGGGTCCATATCCCCTAGAAGGTGGGACTTAAGTTACAGGAATCACTGACCATTCATCCAGCGCAATTAGAGACAACATAAAATAGTAATAAAATACAGACCCATGAATGAACTCAACTAAAATCAGCTGAGCAAAACTCACATTAGTAGAACCACTCCACTGAAGCTTGACCAAATTCCCAACCCATAAAACTGAACTAAAAAAGATATATTGTTTTGTGCTGATAATTTGGGGATGACATATTACATTTCAGAGCTAATTGATACAAAACCCAACCAAATATGAGCAAGATCTGTACAACTATAAAAAAATATTGAGATAAATTGAAGAGATGTAAATAAACTGAGGTATATATGTTTATACTAAGGTCATGTATAAGGAGATGTAGTGATGTGAGTGCTCCACGAATTGATCTGTAAATTCAAAACATTCCCAAATGCAACCTTCCCAGGATTTTGAATATGAAATGAAAATCTGGTTTCAAAATATTTGCTGTAACACAAATGGCTAAGAATCAACAAGACGTTCTTGAAAGGAAACAAACAAAACAGAATAAGTGGATTTACTCAAATTCGATCATTTACCAATATTAATTATAAAGTAATTAGGACAAACATAGGAATTAGAACAGTGTGATACTGGCATAAAGAAAGATAAAAGGAGCTGTACAGTGGAGTAAATGGTTTAAAACTACTTCTACACATAAACATACACTTGATTTATAGCAATGTTTACATTTGGCAAGATCATTTTTCAATAAATGGTGATGTCAAGTGAATATTGACATGGAAGAAAATTATCCATGACCCCTATCAAACACTATATGCTAAAAATTAATACCCAATCCAAATGTGAAAAGTTCATCAATAAAATATAGATATAAATATGAAGTTAATTAGCATGACATATTCTGTTCATGTAAGAACACCATTATTAGTGTAAAATCAGAGACTAGTGTAATCAATTGCAATAAATACAACTTGCAAAGTTCTCATATCCAAAGTATACAAACCTATAAGAAAATATACAAATTAGTAAGAGAAAGATGATTTTAAAAATGGAAAATAAATTTTGAAGATAATTTCACAAACGATATTCAGAAAGTCAATAAAAACACAAACTGGTATTAGGTTTAGTGTCTTATTGTTCATTAAGAACAATATAAAATAATACAAGCACTACTTACATACTGAATGGCTAATATGAGAATATCAACAACCTGTGTTTGTGACATTCTGGAGCAACTGGAACTCTCATACATTGCTTGTGGGTGTGTAAACTGTTACAGCCACTTAGAAAAACTAGGAGGATCTGTTAAAACTAAATAAGATAATTTCTGATGACCCAGCAATTCTAGTTTATATTTACAATACCCTTCTCTTCCATGCAACTGTATTTTTACAAAAAGACATATATAAGAACACTCACTTACACCTTACTTGTAATAGAAAAAACTTGGAAGACAAATAAATTATGTTTATTTAATAGAACATTACATGATAATAAAAATAAATGAATTTCTATTACACAGAAGAAAAGGAATAAATCCCAAATATACTATTTAGTAGAGAAAAACCAATATACAAAAGCATACAAACTCATTGATTTCATTTGATTAAAGTTAATAAAAATGTAAGATATTTCAGATTATTTCATTAGCATGTATTGTAGTTCACAGCAGAATGAACAGTTTAATGATCATATTGAAAAAGTCTGCAAATAATAAATGCTAGAGAGGGTGTGGAGAAAAGGAAACCCTCCTACACTATTGGTAGGAATGTAAATTGGTGCAGCCACTATGGAAAACAGAACGGAAGTTCCTTAGAAAATGAAAAATAGACTTACCATGTGATCCAGCAGTCCCACTTCTGGGCATATATCCAGAGGGAGCTTTAATTTAAAAAGACACATGCACCCCAATGTTCATATAAGCACTATTTACAATAGCTAAGACATGGAAGCAAACTACATGCCCATCGACAGATGAATGGATAAAGATGTGGTATTTATATACAATGGAATATTACTCAGCCAAAAAAAGAATGAAATAATTCTATTTGCAGCAACATGGATGGACCTAGAGATTATCTTACTAAGTAAAGTTAGGCCAGACAGAGTAAGACAAATATTACATATCACTTATATGTGTAATCTAAAAAAAATGATACAAATGAACTTATTTATGAAACAGAAAAAGACTCACAAACATAGAAAACAAATTTATGGTTACCAAAAGGGAAAAGTGGGGAGGGATAAGTTAGGAACTTGGAATTAATAGATACATACTACTATATATAAAGTACATAAACAACAAGGTCCTATTGTATAGCACACAGAACTGTATTCAATATCCTGTAATAACCTATAATGGGAAGGAATCTGAAGAGGAATTTATGTATGTATGTATATCTATATGTATATATATACACATATATATATGTATAACTAAATCACTTTGCTGTACGCTAGAACTAACACAACATTGTATATCAACTGTACTTCAATTACAAAAAAGTTTTATTTTACCAGGGTTAATTTATAGAAGAGATTGCCTTTGATTGTTGTTTAAAATCTTTTTTTCTCCCAACACAAACACATAAGAATATGTGAGAATTGAGAACCATCTGAATTATAGAAAAGTTAAATTGTACTTGGAGCTTCATCTGATAACTGAAAAGTGTCCTATTTTTCTTCTATTGCCTCAGATTTTATATTATAAATGTTATTACAACCATAAAATAAAATAAAATAAAATAAAATAAAGGTGTGCTTTCCAAGCTGCAATTTTTTTTTTAAAATTCTTGGTTCTATAGCAGCATTACCAATGTGTCTGATGTAAAAAAGGAGGGACTAAGAGTATTTATAACAAAATATTTTAAGTAACATAACCAATAACATCTCATGTTCTGAAATGGTATTGTGGTACCAACCATGAATTTTTTTTCACTTCTCTACACTTTGCCCACATTCACGTTGTTCTAACTTACCTTCAGCAGCTGCTAATATAATCCTAGTACATCCATCTTCTGAACATGATCAGCCTTGTGGAGCTGGGTCACAGCTAACATGACATCAGTGCTGACGGATTGACTGCATTTCACTTCCTCACTGATGTCGATCGTGTCTTGCCATATGATGTAAAGTCTGGTTCACAGATTACTGATGAGCCTGCTCAGGAAACTAGATGGATGTCTGTGGCAAGTTCAACTATCAGAGTCATAAAGAGGAGGGACAGCACCATTACTCTGAAGACCTGGAAGTTGATGACACATAGATGAAAATTATTTGTTCATGTATTTTTCTAAAGTTGGAGACCTATTTTATTTCAAAAATGGTACTTCAACAAATTGTATGAATACATCTTTTACCTGTGTGTGTGTGTGTGTGTGTGTTTGTGTGTGTATGTGTGTGTGTATGTGTGTGCACATATATATATATATGTATCTCAAAGTCTCGAAGTACCTAAGCAGCAGATCTTTGTTTTAGGTAAGATATTACTATTTTGAAGGTCAGTCCATTTGTAAGAAAGTTTCTTTTAACTTGTACATTTATAAGACATAGCTGAGCTGAATTCTTTATCACTGTGCATTCTATTAAGAATTCCACTACTGCCTATTTCCTGCTGAGTTTGAAAAGAATAGACTTTTGTTATGATAAAATGCTCTTGATTCTGTGTAGAAAAGGATGGTACAATTTTATGGCAATGCAATTTATGTTAACAACATAGGTGAGCCTATAACTGCTCTCCCATTAACCTTGTTGTTTTTCTCAGTTCACCATTTTCTAAAAAGTCCACCTTTAAGGTTGGAATATTTCATACTTGTCTCCAAACAAAATGTGTCTCTTTTTATAAAATTTCACTTATGTCAGTTGAGTTGTTATTCTGGTAAGAAAATGGGTAGAAAAAAGTCATTTCTGTTTTCCCCTAAAGGCATTTTATTCATGAGCAAAGTCTAAATGGCAAAATCTTATTTCTTCTACAAGTTTGTTCATGAGGATAAATGTTACTCCACTTATAAGAAATAGCATGTGATAGTAAAAATGTTGGCTAATTTAGTCCAAGATAAAAATGTCCAATTTAAGTAAAGTACAGTTTTCTTTTTCCTAATGTAAACAATTCAAAAGGTTACTTGTATAAATAAATTAACTATAAAAATGTAAATTAATTTTACTCTACCTATGATATTTATGTATGTAACACTAACAATAAAATAGATTTAGAAACTATTATTAATAGATCTGGAAAAATAGGGATTTATATGTGTACATATATGTAATCATACATATAATCAATGAGGATAGAAAGAAAATCATTTAATTGCTTTTAAAGTGGTAGAATTAATTTAACGTAATATAATTAGAGAAGGCAGTTGAGAGAGTTGATTGAATGAATGGAACATATTTAGTGCTCAAGATAGCCTTCTCTCCTCAGGTCGACTAAACTTTAGAAAACTTTTTCCTGACTAGAGGCCCCTGACCTCCCTGTTCTTAGAGCATTTGCATTAGATGACTTGCCATTTCAATTTTTCCTCTGTCCCTCTTTGAAATGTATATAAGTCTCCTTTAGCCAGGTTTAGGTTCCAAAAACGTCTTTCTTAAGGACCAGTGAGCCATCCCTTTGAAAGGTAACCACCAAGAAAGATAGAGCCCCGTACATCCCATTCACTGTGAGAGGTATAAGCTTAACTTCCCTGGTTGCCAAGTAGCAACACAGATGGCCTAACAAAGAGAGAAGCATTTGCAAACTCAGAAATAACACAAAGTGCGTGATGCATCCCATTGACCGACCTCTCCCTTCACAATATGTCCTCCAGCACTTTTCCACTAGCATATCCCAGCACTTAAAACCCTCTTGATTTTTGTTTCACTAGAGTTGGATTGCAATTGTCTTCAATATCTTCCTTGCCCATTTAACTCAGGCACAAGTGTCTTCTTTGACACTAGCCACATGGGAGATTCAAAGAAAAGCAATATTTTTTTTCCTGTGGTAGTGAGTGGGTGGGAGGATTATTTGATATAACAAATTTAATCTGATGATTCAGTTACAGAGAGACTGTGGTAGATTAATTGCAAAACTTCCCACAACTAGTTACTTCATGCCAATGTCCCTCCCGATGTGAATATGCAGCTTCCTCTCTGAAGAAAAGTCTAATTTCATACTCCTTGAATCTGGCTTGCCTTGTGACTTGCATTTGCCAAGGGGGTGTGGTAGGTCGCAAAAGACAAGCACATTGTCTTGGAACCACAACACTACCATGGGAAGTAGCCTAAATTAGCCTGGTGAAAGATGTAGCACCATTTGAAAAAAAGCTCATTTTCCCCACTCTTGGCTTCCTGTATAGTCTAGAGCAGCCATTTCCCAAATTAGTGAGAAAAACCAGCCATGAGAAACAGCAAGCTCCCTGACCCACAACTGGCCTTGAATGCCTGGGTAAAACCATATGAATCCAGAAGATGATTTTAAAATCAACACCCAAGTATTTTTTTTAACTTGAAATATTGGTCTTGGCATTTTGTGAAAATAAGCATACAACTGAGTTGGAAATATTTGATATGTAACATTCAGTGATCTGGCATATGCATGCTTTTATCTTTACTGGTTCAATTTCATTAAGTGTTTTTTTTTTTATTTAAATATGCTTATGAGGTAGGAGGATGAAGGGAGCATTGAGTTATCTTTGTCAGATTATTATCAAGAAGCTTTCTGTATTCTCTTGGTAAGGCTGTGATAGAAAAGAACAAATCTGACTCCATATTTGATCCGTTCCTTTAGTTCTAACCCTGTGCTCTGTTTCCCATGTTTAGTCCTGCTGGTTCTGCAACTTTCATAAAAGAATGTTGCCTATAGTCTGAAAAATAGAGGATAGCCCATTCTCAAGGCTCTGACCTTTAAGGGTATAACGCTTTCCCATCCATAGAAAGATAAAAAGTTGCAGAATAGAAAATAACATTTGTCTTGTTGTAGGTTTAGAGGAACATCATGTCCTGACCTGCATGGACAGTTGCAAGAACAAAGGATTCCAACACCAAGAAGTTTGCAACAACCAACCATACTCCCTTCCCTTTTTAGTACAAAAGGAGGCTAAATTCTGACTTGGAAGAAGATGGCTCTCCAGGACATTAGTCTGCCATCTTCTCAGTCAGCCAGCTTTCCAAATACAGTCGCTATTCCTTGCCCCAGCACCTCATCTCCCAATTCACTGGCCTGTTTTGTGGCCAGCAGAACAAGTCTGGACTTGGTAACAAGGCAACCTTTCAATTTTCTTAAAGAAGAGAATAGAGAGAAAAAATTGAGAAAGAGAGAGAGAGAGTGTGTGTGTGTATGTGTCTGCATATGCCCATGTGTTTGTAAAATAAACTGTAGGTCAATTGTGTAGAAGACTTGTAATTATATTTGCACAAGTGTGTCTTTCTTACGTACCCAGCCTCCTTATTTTAGTATAGTTGGATGCTATGTAAAGGGGAAAAAAAAAGATGCCTATTTCCCACTCATTGATTCTAGAAATGTTTATTTAGGGCCTAATATAATGCCATGTACAGAGTTATTTACTAAAGATACAGCGTGAAGAAGATATATATGGGTGTTGACAGTTTTATGTGTGAGAATGACAACATGCAAACATGTGTACTTGCAGGATTTAATTGTCATTAATATTATGTACAAGATGCTGTAAAATTACATGACTCTGCAGGTCAGGTGGTCAAAGAAATGGGTAGAATATGTGGCAGGATGTCTCAGCAGTATGTCTTTAGATATATATTTATGTTTACATAATATTAATAAACATCTGAACAATGATATAATTACGATTATGAGAGTGCCAAGAGAGTGTTCCACGAAAAGACAACAGCATGCTTACAGATTCTGAGTGGGAAGGGCTATTTAATGAATTCAAAAGAAAGATATTATAGCTAGAGAAAGGAGACACATATCACAGAATTATGCTGGAGAGGTAGGCAAGTAACAGATCATGTTGAACTATATGTGCAATTTAAAGGACTAAGGGTTTTATACTCAAGTTGGCTGTTTTTCACACTGGGGAAATTACACGACTTTAAGACTTGTCAGTCCTGTGACATAAAGATTTTAAGGTTTAACTCTTACATTTAAAAAGCTCATAATCTCATATGGGAAGTAATGAACATATTTCTATTATATTTATCATTGGTGTTTAATAATGCATATATTTATGTGCATACACAGGTAATATTTTTTCTAAAGGGAGTTGACAGGAAACAAGTTCATTTTAGAAAATTTACCTTTCATATAGAAAAGAATAATAGTCCTGCTGGCTATAGATCTGGATGCAGGATCAGATTATTACTTGCCTCAGAATAAAGATAGGTTACTTATCACCACTAGAGGCAAATGCTGATATCATAGGGACAGCAGTGCACCTGGGATATTTCAAGTTGACTTGGTAGAGACTGGTGATGAATTTGCAATTTTAGCACACTATCAAAATATAACCACTCCATAAAATAATTTAACAAGCAAGTTGGCACAGTTAGTTAGGCAGGTCTGTTTGTGAATTTTCCAGTGTAATTCAGACAATGTTATGAACTCACCAGACCCAATTATTTTGTTTATGGACACAGAGATATACTACATTTCCCAACTTTACTAAAAGATAAGGCCATCAGACTGTTCTGGCTAAAGGAATATTGGGTACAAGTGATGGTCTCAGACTAGATGTCTAAGATCTCTTGTGAAATCCTTGTTCTTGCTTTATTCTGGCTGAATGCAGTGTTTCCAATGGAGAACCATGGAGCCCTAGTGAATGGGCGGGCCTGCGTAAGAAGCCTAAATCTTTGAATCATCAAATGGAGGGCTGTCCACCTAACATGCTTGGATTGTAATATGAGAGAGAAATGTATCATTTATTGTGACAAAGCCCACATATACTGGGGTTTATTTGCTACCACAGCATTGCCTAGCTTAACCTAACTTTTCTAGGTTGGGCAAAGAGAATGAAGATTCAAATATTTTAATGCTTAGAAAACCTATATGTTACATAGCTGATGATCATCTGTATCTATATACTATTTCTTAAATTTTTCATAAGAAATTTACATTCAGGCATGATCTTAGATTCAAAAATGTGGGTATACTGGGAGGAATGGGCAAATTAACTAGAACTAATTGGACTTGCAAAATAATCAGTTCTTAACTGTGCATATTTATGATCATCTTTTAGTTTGCGTAGCATGCTATTTTATAGAACTATTGTTAAAATTAAAATATATTGTATTTTGTCTGCAATAAGTATAAATATGGAAATTAGGATTTTGCCAAGTATTTCACCAGCCTACAAAATTGTCTTCCTTAAACAAGTTTTCCTTAAGAGTAGTATTGTAAAATATTAATTAGTTAATTAGGCATTCTAGATCACTAAGTAACATAATATTCCACTGAATTTTTCTGGTTTAATTAATTTCATATTTGGAAAAAAATGTTTTGATTTAATATAAAATTTAGAATCATTCTACCTACAAATTAATGTTCAAATAGAACAGGAAGACGGTATTCAAACAGAAGAAAAAGGGTAATAAAAATACAATTGAGTTGGAAATATTTTATGTGTAACATTCAGTGTATTAAAAAGGATTTATTGCAGTTGTTAATTACAACCAGAAAGGTATATTGTTTTTGCACCTGGTACATGGAGTGTATAACAGCTGTCCGTCCCTATAGTGTCCTTGTGTTATAATTGGTGTCATCCTGGCTGCTTTCAAATATAAAGCATTTGTTTTGAATTTAATAACTATTTTAAATGTAGTAACTATCCCTAACATGAAGTAATCACCTATTACTATTAAGGAAATGTTTTATTTATTATTTATTGTTATTATTTATTATTACAACTTTTAATGAAAATGTTTAACATATATGTATGTATGTGTGTTTGTTTCCGTGTGTGTCTGTAGTATTTAATACATGCATTTGAAACATGGTGAAGTTATTACGAGGTCTGAGAAATAATAAAATTTTCTCTATTCATGCATTCATGGTGTGGTCCAGATTCAGAGGATGCTGTACATATTCAGTAAAGAGAAATCATGATTTAATTTTACTGACTTTTGCTGTGTAGAAAAGTAAATTATTACAATATAAATAACATCAATAAAAATGCAATAATTAAATCTGACTTTGTTTCTACAATGGCTTTAGATTGACAATAAACACAAATATCTGATTTATAATATAAATAATTATAATCAGAGTCAACTAAACATCAAATGGTTTACATACAGTGAAATAAAGTATGTATTATGCAGACTAATAAGTATTTAGAGAAACTGTCAGAAGCAGAAAGTCACATTAATCTCTCTTATTATTTATAGAAATGTTGGCCAATATTGTTATTTAAATGTTTCTTGGGTACAGAACTTGCCTTCTCATCAAGCCAGTAAACCCCACCACCATCAGTATGAGTAACTACATTTCTTTTAACACGAGCATATTTGTCCGGGTATCTTTTTGCAAAGAAATATACAGAGATTCAGCTCTAAAAACTGGCTTAATAAATCAGAATATTTGGCATAAAGTAGTATCAATTGACACATATTTGTATTTTCACCTTTAAGGAAAACTGAAAGTATCAACATTTATCTTATGTTAGTTTCAACAACTTTAAGAAAGACAAAGCACTATTAATAATAACAAAGCCCCTTAGGGGATATATAATAAAACATGGTGTTACACATTATACTATATCCAGTAACAATTGTTATGTTACAGATTTTCTTAATAAGTGATATGCAGCATTGTCCCCTACTTTCCTATGACTTCACCATTTGTTATACGAAATAATCCAAACTGAAAAACAAAAATCTGTATTGGTTTTTAAAAGTGTTTTTTCCCTATTACTTTAACTAAGGCAACTCTTTATAATATAATAATATCACTCTCATAATCCATGCTGTTTCTTTCTTTTCTTTTTAATTTATGTTTCTGAAGTTGGGGAGGAAAGTAGGAAGTCATTCATGTTGTTCTTTTTCTTTCTTTTTTTTTAAATGAATCTGACTTTTTTAAGAGAAGGTAATAAAATCTCCAGAGTGCCCATTTTGCAGTGCTTTCTTTCATTTTGCTCATCAATTTAAAAACCACAGTGTACTATAGATTGTAATAGTTTTTACTAATAAACATACACAGGATAGTGACTGACTTAAATTTTACACAGGCGGAAGAGGCAACTAGACCAAAATTTTATAAACTCAAAACTCCTGATTTAGAATGTGATCGTCTGCTGAGTTTCTATGCAGTCAATATCCTAACTGTTGAATGCAAATGAAGGCAGTATAAGGTCCATATACATAAACAATACTTTATCATAATTCTTGTTTTCCAAAGGTAATCTTTAAGAAATTCCTCGCATCCTAGAACACATGTATTTCATTGCATGTAAAAGAATTAAAACTCTAAATTGTGATTATTTTAATATAAATTATATGATTATTACTTGTAGATGACTATGATTACACAATGATAGATTTTTTTTTTTTATGGTCTCACAGGTCCATTGAGCTCTGCTACTTATTTTTTTTTCTTTTTCATTCTATTTCTCCTCTTGTTTAGCTTGGACAATTTCCTCTTTCCTATACCTAAGTTCACTGGTTTATTATTCTGTCCCCTCCGTCTGATACTGAGCCTATCCACTGAATTTCTATGTTTTCCTATAGTATTTTTCAGTTTTTAAATTTCCATTTGGTTCTTCAGTATTGTATCTTTTATTTTTCTGAGACTTTCGATTTCTTTGCTAAGATTTAAATTTCTTTCATTTGTGTCTGTAATTGCTCATGAGAGCATTTTTATGAGAGCTGGTTTACAGTCTTCATCAGGTAATTCTAGCCTCTTTCTTCTCAGTGTTTGCGTTCAGTGCTTTCCTTTTTTTCATTCAGTTTGAGGTCTTCCTGATTCTTGCTGTAACAACTGATTGAAGATTCAGACCTGGACATTGTGAGTATCATTTCATGAGTGTTTGGCTCTTACTTGCAACTTCTATTTTAGCTTACTTGCTTTGACACAATTGAAGCAGGAGGAATGTTGCCATCCCATTTCAGCTCACTTCGGCCAAATGCCCATGTACCCCTATTAGTCTACTTTTTCTCGCTGACTTTTAGAAAAATCCTTTTAGTCATTATAATTTTAAAAAATAAATGTAATCTCTAGAATTTTTAGTTGTACTTGGTGGGAAGAATACGGAATAGTACATCTACTCCATCTTGCCAAAGTTTGAAGTCTTCCTTGTTTCTTTTCCAAAACACAAGCAGCAGAAGAATTTTCAGGACCAGAGATCAGACATTGGGACAGTAATCCTGTCACTTGGGCTGTCAGATATAAAGAAAAAGCATTGTCCCGTCTCCTGGCAGGATCAGGGTCTGATGTTGAACCTGTGTTACAACATGGCAAAATGGCTTCCTTCGCTGTTCTGCAATCTCAGCATTCTTGTTGGGGTAACACGATCATCATCCCTGGCATAATTAGGATTGATTGCCTTAAGCACCAGGCAGTGTTCCATTTCCTTGATGCAGTTTTGTTTCCCCAGTGGTCCTGCTCTGCAGAAAGACTAACGCTTTGGCTGGGAGGTCTCAGACAACTTCACATTCTCTAATTTCTCCTTGTTATATAGATAAATATTCTTCCACGTCTTAGCTTATTTGTTTTCAAATGCAGCTCATGACTGTTGTGGACAGAGTGAAGTTAAAAAAAAAAAAAAAGAGCCTACAGATGAGACTACAAATCAATGAATTAGTTCCAAATCACTTAGTGACGGTTTAATAAAAATAAATACAAACAATTAGTCTCAACTTGGGGCTTTTTCCTGACTAATCTTTGGTCTATTTTCTCCACTGGCCTTTTAAGACTTTAACGGACCTGAATTACGGTCTCATGATTCTCCATGTTTAGTTCCTCCTTCCCCGCCTCTCATCCCTGCCTTTTTACTTTTATGAGCATTACCCTGCAAAAAGCTTTCTGCACTGCTAAATTTGTGTTAGTAACTGTTTCCTGAAGAACCCAACTATACATGGTTTTTGTACTAAGAATATAAAAATATACGTATATATATAATATGATGGAAAGGCGCTAATCAAGGAGAATTATGCATTCTATAGAAATGAAATAAACCATCCAGGAGATATTAAGATACCCCCTTTTATGTACCTATGACTTTATGAAAGCTGATATTAACAAGTTCAATGTCAAAATAGTATTTATTCATTTTTTAGAAATATTTTTAAGTTGGTCTATCTAGCCATATATTTGACTTCAATAACAGTATGTTTAATTTTAAAACAAATACAGATATTTTACATAGTAAATAATAATAAATGATAAACAGTTATATCTTTAGTTCTATAATATTTCTGAAATCTGACAATAGTTTAAGGCAGAAAACATTAAATTATTGTTAAGCTTTTGTAATTAAAATTATTATTTTATGCCTCATCATTTGGAATGAAATCATTTCACCCATTTAAACAAAAGGATGACAAATATGCACAATATAACCATCTTTAAATACTTTAACTTCTACAAAATAAATTAAGCAATTTATACAATGTAAGAAGGTAACTCAGATGGATTTGGTGAAGCTTTATCCTCTGTTAATAAGGCTAAATTCCTTCAACAGTTAAAGAACTTATTTTAATGAAAAATACTTCCTCTTGATGTAACAAATTCTGCCACTTAAGTTGGTTACTGACAATGAGCAAAATTTTTGAGGAGATGCATATATAATGTACATAAATTAAGTGATTACAGAAATAACTGGTAGCTGTCAGCCTGAAGATACAACTCAGGCAAAGAAACTAGCTAGGAATCATATATTTTCCACACACACAAAAAAATACATGATTAAAAACTTAACAGTTTCAAACATATTTTAGTTAAGCCCAAATTTGGTAGCTTCCTATGTTGAGGAAAAATGAGAAGAGAACATGAGAGGAATTTCCGTTCATGATAATAATGAAAACAGGAATTTGTGTAAGAGAAAGAATGCTGCAAATATTCAAACCAATAATGAAAATTTAAAATTATTTAATGGAGAACAAATCTTGAGTTAAAAATCAATTTAAATTCACTGAAAAGAACTTAAATAGGTTGGAAAGTCACAATGAAAACATCTCAATTTCTTATTTCTTCAAGGACTAGTTGACATGATCTAATAAAGAACAACATATAAATTACATGAAATTTTCACAAACAAGGAAATAATACTTCATATTTCCACTCATACCTGCCCAGTGGTATGCCAGGTAAAATATAAAGTTTAGTCAATTTATTCATATAATATAGCCAAACCTGGCCTTGACACTGAGGATCATGTGAGACAAGGTTTCCTTTAAAACTAATATCTTACATTTTTAATAATATATTTCATTTAAGAAAATCCTTTCTCTTTCTGGCTTACTTCACTTAGAATGACATTCTCCAGGAGCATAAGCCAGAAAGAGAAAGAAAAATACCATATGAGATCGCTCATATGTGGAATCTAAAAAACAAACAAACAAACAAAGCATAAACACAAAACAGAAATAGACTCACAGACATAGAATATAAACTTATGGTTGCCGAGGGGGCAGGGGGTGGGAAGAGATAGACTGGGATTTCAAAATTGTAGAACAGATAAACAAGATTATACTGTATAGCACAGGAAAATATATACAAGATCTTATGGTAGCTCACAGAGAAAAAAATGTGACAATGCATATATATAAGTTCATGTATAACTGAAAAATTGTGCTCTACACTGGAATTTGACACAACATTGTAAAATGATTACAAATCAATAAAAAATGTTAAAAAAAATCTTGAGTAGCTCAACAAAAATTCCTGAAGCTGTGATAAAGATGCATTTCAATCAAACCTATTCTCAGTTGAGGATCTTCTGAATTTTTTAAGTTGCTGGGAGTGGCGGTAAACTCAATCATCCTTCCCAGGATGCAGTATTATTTTATTTACTATCTTAGCCAGGGTGGGACACTTTCAGGGTCTTTTCTTTGGTCTTCTCATTATAAAACTGTTTATCCCACAACCTAAGGATGAAATGTAGCTTCTGATATCTACTAAGTATGCTGTAAATATTTTATATTTTGGTACTTATGTATAATGATCACTGGATGCAGTGGAAAATCTGTGAGCCACACTTAAGTTATAAATTCAGAAATCCTTTTTTTTTTTTTACCTTGTTTATGTATACTGCTAAAATCAGAGCCATCAGGATGCTTCAGGCCCCAGGTAACAATGTGAATTCAGACTTCGTACTGAGAGGTTTGCAACATGTTCAGATAGTTAATTTCTTCACTTTAACTAAGTAAATGGTGTTCATCCCTAAAGGAAAGGAGATGGTTTTTGCCTATATTTGCCTATTTTTGCCAAATTATTGCCTATATTTGCCATTGAAGTTCAGCATTTTTACTTATGGGACCCATCTTCTCCCTGTGATAATGAATTCCATACCAGAAAACTGGCTCATATACTATAACAAATGAAGACTGTCTTTGATTTACTTATCAGTAGACTGGACACAGCTGAGGAAAGGATCTTCTGAGCTTGAGGATATCTCAACGGAAACCACCAAAGCGGAAAAGTGAACATAACAAAGAATGAAAAAAACAAAACGGCTTATCCAAGGACTGTGTGACAACTATCAAAGACGTAACATACCCATATAATACTATTTACATTAGCACTCAAGGAAGCACTTACGGGTAGATGCAACAAGATAGGTATAAGATCTTTATGAAGGAAACTACAAAAACTCTGATAAATGAAAATAAGGAACAACCAAATAAGTGGAGACGTAGTCCATGTTCACAGGCAGGAAGACTCAATATTGTCAGGATGTCAGTTTTCCCAACTTGTTCTATAGACTCAATGCAACCCTAAACCAAAACCCAGCAAATTATTTGGTGGATATCAACAAACTGCTTATTGAGTCTACCTGGAGAGGGAAAAGATTCATAATATCCAATATGATACTGAAAGAGAACAAAGCCAAAGGACAGATACCACCTGACTCTAAGACTTAAAATAAAGCTACTGTAATCAACAGAGTATAGTATTCATGAAAGAATAGACGCATAGATTAATAGAACAGAACAGAGATCCTGGAAATAAACCCATGCATACATGGCCAATTATGACAAAGTAGTCAAGAACATACAGTGGGGAAAGTAAAGTCTCTTCAATACATCATATTGGAAAAACTGGGCTGTCACACACAAAAGAATGAAACTGGACCACTATCTTAACACCATACACAAAAACCAACCCAAAATGTATTAAAGACTCGAACATGAGACTTAAAAAACAGTAAAATTCCTAGCACAAAGGTAAAAATATCTGGAAATCACTGGCAATGAAAAAATTCCAAACCATGAACATTTTTTATCATTTTCTTTGTGTGTGACAGTACAGTTCTAAAAAGTAGACATGTAAGGAACGTCAAGTAAGAGAGTCAATCATAGATAAATTCAGTAATTGCAAAATTAATGATTCCTGCTGTAGGGATTGAAGGAGGACAGCATAGAGGATAAACACAATAATCTTTATGGAATTAGCCTTGGACCAAAAGACCACATTTCACAGACAATAAATAAAGGAAGAAATAAGGGAACAGGAGATAGAACAAAGTTCCATGGACTGAAAAATTTGAACAAGGTAAAGACAACAAAGAGGAATTGAGATGGTAATGATTCAAAACTGATGGTTTGAAAATTAGTAGTCTAATATTTTAACACTAATACTTTATGAATACCGTGTTTAATTTTCACAAATATATTTTATACTATTCTTTTTATAAATAAGAGTCAGTGCTAGTTGGCGGATAAGCTACCTGGCTAATTTGCCAAGTGAAGTTGCTAAGAATCTGTTTTTTTTTTTTTTTTTTTTTTGATTCTGTAACTAGTTTTGTTTACACTGTTTCTGCCCCCGAGATATTTTAGGTTCGATTTACATTTTGAAACATTTTTAAAATATATTCTACTAGGTAATTTTATTATAGAAATTAATATGTATTTACTCTTCCCACTTTTTTCTGTTCTTCTTGGTAATTAATGTATGCACTCTTTTTTTGTGCGTGTGCCAATTTTAAATACAGTTTTATTTAAGACATTGCATTTCCCACTTAAAATACAGTGCTTATAAAGTGCAATGTTACTTCCTTTCCCTACGCACATTTTCCATATTTAAGTATCAAGAATGCCCAGTTATTTACTATAGCAGCTCAACTTTAAAACTGCCATGGAATTTGCTACAAATTTGGGTCCTTCAATGTTTTATGTGGAACAATGCTAAACCTATGAGGTTGGCTTAATCAACCTCTTCAGTGGTGGGCCCAGAGGAGGCACCACCAGATGGAGGAGCTCCGCTGCCAGGGAAGCCCCTGGCATGCCTCCTGCACTCTGGTACAGCTTGGTAATGATCAGGTTGCAGACTTTTTCCAGCTCCTTCTGTTGATGTTCAAATTCCTCCTTCTGTGCAGTCTGGTTCTTATCAAGCCAGTTGATTATTTCATTACACATATCAAGAGTCTTCTGTTTGTCTTTATCATTGATCTTGCCTTGAAGTTTTTCATCTTCAACAGTAGCTTTCATGTTGAAAGCATAGGATTCAAGTGAATTCTTAGAAGACACATTGTCCCACTGCTTCTCATCTTCAGCTTTGTACTTCTCAGCTTCCTGGACCGTGCGCTCTATGTCTTCCTTGCTCAAAGGGCCCTTGTTGTTTGTGATGGTAATCTTGTTCTCTTTCCCTGTGCTCTTATCCACAGCAGACACATCAAGGATTCCATTGGCATCAATATCAAAAGTGACTTCAATCTGAGGAACGCCACAGGGGGCAGGAGGAATGCCTGTGAGTTCAACCTTGCCAAGTAGGTTGTTATCCTTGGTCATGGCATGCTCACCATCATAAACCTGAATGAGCACACCAGGCTGGTTGTCGGAGTAGGTGGTGAAGGTTTGCGTCTGCTTAGTGGGAATGGTGGTATTGCGCTTGATGAGGATGGTCATGACTCCACCAGCAGTTTTGATTCCAAGGGAAAGAGGAGTGACATCCAATAGCAGCAAGTCTTGAACATTTTCAGATTTGTCTCCAGATAAAATGGCTGCCTGGACAGCTGCACCATAAGCAACAGCCTCATCAGGGTTGATGCTCTTATTCAGTTCTTTCCCATTGAAGAAGTCCTGCAGAAGTTTCTGAATCCTGGGGATACGGGTTGAGCCTCCCACCAGGACAATGTCATGGATCTGAGACTTGTCTAGTTTTGCATCCCGAGGAGCTTTCTCCACAGGGTCCAGGGTGCCACAGAACAGGTCAGCATTTAATTCTTCAAATCGGGCACGGGTAATAGAGGTATAGAAGTCGATTCCTTCATAGAGGGAATCAATCTCAATACTGACCTGGGTGCTGGAAGAGAGAGTGCACTTAGCACGCTCACAAGCAGTGCAGAGGCGACGGACAGCCCTCTTGTTCTCGCTGATGTCCTTCTTGTGCTTTCGCTTGAACTCTGCAATAAAATGGTTGACGATTCGGTTGTCAAAGTCCTCTCCACCAAAGTGGGTATCTCCGGCAGTAGATTTGACATCAAAGATTCCATCCTCAATAGTAAGGGTTGACACATCAAAAGTGCCACCACCCAAGTCAAAGATCAGCACATTTCTTTCAGCTCCAACCTTTTCGTCTAAGCCATTAGCAATAGCAGCAGCAGTTGGCTCATTAATGATTCTAAGTACTTTGAGACCAGCAATAGTTCCAGCATCTTTGGTAGCCTGATGCTGAGAGTCATTGAAATAAGTGGGTACTGTGACATCAGCATTGGTAACAGTCTTCCCAAGGTAGGCTTCTGCAGTTTCCTCCATCTTTGTCAAAACCACGGATGACACCTCCTCTGGATACAAGCTTTTTGTCTCTCCCTTGTATTTTACCTGGACCTTAGGCCTGCCTGCGTCATTCACCACCATGAAGGACCAATGCTTCGTATCAGATTGGACAACAGCATAATCAAATCTTCGTCCAATGAGGCATTTGGCATCAAAAACGGTGCTGGTGGGGTTCATCGCAACTTGGTTCTTTGCAGCATCAAACGATCAATCATTCGATATGGGTGAAAGCAACACAGCTTGGGGCGGTTGGGTTTCCCTGATCACCGGCAAGTACCTCTACTTTCCCGTGCTAGAAGACACCCACACAGGAGTAGGTGCTGCCAAGACCAATGCCAGCCGCAGGTCCCTGAGACATTGCTGCTGATGCATAGGCCCGGCTCTGTTCAAGGAAAGAACTGCAATCTGAAGAGTTTCTGCCGCGTTCAATGAGTAATGTATGCACTCATAGTGTTAATTAATAGTATATACATTCATGTTTCTGAAGTCGCAAGCCATACTTTTATGAAAATCTTTTTATACTTTGCCATTCATTCATTATTACTCTGGATATTATCACTCCAGGGTTTTATAAAAATGGTTTGTTACAGCACATTGTTTTATTTCTCCATTACAATTGCTTCAGACTTCAACTCTAATTAATATTCATTTGTAGACATCTCAAATTCCTCTGTTTGCTATTGAATATATGCAGTTTAAAAGTTTTTCTTTGCAGACAAAGAGGGAATATAAATTGCAAATAACTAAAGACCTCACTTCAAGGAAACATTACAAGAAAAACTGAGAAAACAAAGTGTTTCCTCCCCAGAGGAAATTTCAAGGAGTAGTTGTGTATTGGAGAAAGATGAGGATATTTGACAGCTTAGCAACTTCTAATCACATTCTTGTTCATGTGGTTATATTGTATTAACTGAATTCAGATCTTCAACACTTCCACATTCCAATATAAATTCAAATGTTCTCTATGGATGAATACAAATTGATTTCTGGTTATTCACATCTGCTTCATACATTAATACAAATAATTGAAAATGGAATTTCATGTTACGGAATTAACTAACCTTACAAGACATATTTTATAACACTATGGAGATTTTGAAGGAAACAGAGTCTACTTTCTAACTCAGTCAATTTACTCTATAAGTTGGGGATATAAGTGCAGATACATAAAGAATTCAAAAATAAGAAATAATTTTTGTAACACAAATTGGAACTGGGAGAAAGCATACTCTAAAAGACATTTACTTAGGAAGCCACTGGAATTTACAAATAAGAAATTAATCTTTGTAACTTTATTTTTTAATAAAAAGTCTGGCTCTTTGTGAATATTCTAAGTAGGATTTTGATAAAATGAACCTAAATACATGATTGAATTAGATTTGAATTTAAAAGTAAGTTGTACTTGCATAAATTGTCTATGTTTCAGAGATAAAGAAGTCTGACTTAGGTGTCAGGAGTCTAATTTTCAAATAATACATTTTTCCTAGTTTACTGAATAACACTGAAAGCAGGACTTCAGGCACAGTCTTAAGAATAATAAATTAGACAAATATTTCTATTGATCTTGAAAAAATGTTTGTATTATTTGTATTTATAATTATAGACACTTGTGGGGATTTTACATTAGCAGAGCTGGAAAATTATACTGTGATATTTCAGCCTACTAGGATACAAATAGAGGGATAAATGTGTACAAGTATTACCATAATCTCATAATTATGTATTTCAATGTAATGCCTAAGGTTTAAAATCCCATTTTTTTATTCTAACATAACATGAAATAGCATGAAACTGTGCTCCCTAAAGAAACATTAAATTAAATTAATATAGTATTAAATCTGATAATTCACTTGCACCTTCATCAATACTAGCTAGATGAGATTCAATGCTTATTTCATTTAAATGATAAGTAAAGTTCAGCAAGTTATATGAGGACCAAGTGTTTAAACAGTTAAATGATACCAGAACTTGGAAAATTTTGAAGTATAGAAAATTACAATTTCATCTGATTGCTAACATTTTTAATCTGGGTGGCTAGTTACAGAGGAAAGCAAGTTTATGACTTAACAATTTTAAATAAATAATTGCATGAGACAGAGAGGTTTTCAGAAACAATATTTTTTAAAAGAATATGTAATTTAAAATGTATTTTCCAAAGTTTACTTGCTATGCAATTTGCACTTTAATGTCATTTTAATACAACTTAACATTGAAAAATAAATAAAAATCTTGAGAAGGAATTAACATTTAAAAATTATTCCAGGGATTTCTTTAATAAATTAACCTGATTATTTTTCTTTTTACTTAAGGCCAACAGCAGAATCCAATGCAAGATACTCTCTAAGTAAATAAGATGTCTTCCTCCAACCCAGGAGTCAGATATTTGCATCTTTGTGTATTTATATGTGTGTGTGTAAACACTATATATGTATTGACCCTACAATTTCAACTTCAAAAATCGTATCTGATCCAGAGGTTGTCTAGTCTGATATATATATCATCTGGTGATACACACACACACACACACACACACACACACACATGTATGGTCTAATTGGAGTAGTGTTAGGATGTATCAGTGTGTATATGTTTACATTTGCATATATGTATATCAATATTATTATATATATTACATATTATTTTGTGCATACAAATGTATATTTATGATCCATATCTAACAATATCATATTTTAAATGACTTTTAATTACATTGAAAAGATACAAAGTATAGCCATTATCATTTCTCTCCTAGAAGTAAAAAGAAACACCAAACTGAAAGATTCAGTTTACTTTGTTATTAAAAGTACCATGAAGAACACAACAGTGGTCCTTTCTTAAATTAAAAAAAAAAAAATCAGATTACAACCTATTTGTATAAATAACCATTTGAAGAAAATATTGCCTAGTTTTACATTTTTATTTGCAAATACTTTTTCCAAAATGGCTTTGTTTTGAAAAATGAAGAACATGTATCATTAATAAGAAAGTAAAGATGTGATATTGTAGTCCAGATGCAGGAAAAACTCATTGCAGCCAAAGGAGATTTACCATTTAAAGATTACAGGATTTTGTTTAGAAACAGAACAATTTACTGTAATATATTCCATGAATATGTAATTTTCACCAGGTCAGCCCCTTCTTTTTTTTAATTCTCTGTACAATGCTCAAATGAGCTCTTTGCTTTCTATTTTGCATCAAAAACAAATTATGTTCTTCCTGTACTAGAAATATAAGAATATAATGAAACTCAATGTCATTTAGCTAGGCATCAGATTACAAAGATGGGTTACTCCAACTAGCTTTAAGAAACTGCCAGAACAGGTAAGTAGCACCCATTGTTTCCTTCTTGACTTGAAATAGTATGAGAGGTGATGAAATTACAAGTGTCAACCAGATAATTTTTAACACCTAGAGAAGTATTTCTCGAAAAATTTTTTTATGCTGCCCATTTATATGGGACAAAAAATCTACTAATCTTATTAAGTGATAGAGATGTTTCATTTCCATAAATTAGCAAGCATATTAAAAGTATACACTGGAGATCACAAAGTTTTTAAATTTGGAATTTAGTAAAGTTCCTCCTTTTCATATACTACAGGACTTCTATATAGTGCATTTATTCTCAAAATGGATGGAAGTTCCAAAAAATTTCTGAGGGAATAGCTATTACTTAACTTGCCTTATGTTCTCCATGACTTTATATGGCTGTTACTATTGCTTTTTTCCTTAAATAAATAACTACTGACCTAGATTCATTGTTATTATATCTGTCAGATTTTTAGCATGTAGATATCTAATTCTTCATTATGTTGGCCTCTAATTTCCCAGACACTTATGCATGAAAGTGTGGTCTTTTGACATAAAGTTGCCATATTCTTGTGTTACACAGTTACAACACATATCCCAGCCTAATTTTTTACCATGACAAGTTATTAGTTATTGGCTGCCCATCATTTTGTGTCACAATCTTTAAATATATTGCCTATTAACCTAATTCAAAAGTAGTTCTTTTCTTCTTAATGGTCCAGGTGTGATTTCTGTTCCCAGGTAACTACTGTCCCTTATACTTAAACTGATATTACCAGTTGGACCTTCCATGATTTCATGTAACTCTCTGACCCATGCTTTGATAAAGAGAGGTAGATATTCATTTTTCATTGGTCAAAGAATTCTTTCCTAATTAAACTTCAGCTAAAAATTTCCATTATTAAGAATATTTTATCTCTTTTATCCATTGTGCCATATTCAAAACAATGATTTTGTATATGATCTCTAGTTATTTAACTCATTTCACTTTTTTCACAATCCTTTTATTGCACAATATTTATTATAAAATATTATAAACCCCTTTTATGCACACTTTCCTTCTTTTCTTTCCTTCTGAAGCCTTATATGTATATTTTCTTTTTGAAGACATGATTATTTTAAACGTATTTTTGCTCATTTGTGCTACATTTCATAACTTAAGAGTTTCTTGCATTGTTGATTTTTCAGCAAATAAAATTGTTATTATCTTATAATAATGTGAAGATTAATAACATGTACAATGCATTGAGTACCTTCTATGAATCAAAGGCTGTGCTATTTTAATTATACGTATTGACTAACTAAATCTTAATCATACAGAAAAAAAAATTAATGATGAAATCTTTAAATTGACATCCTAGAAAGAACTATATTATTGAACGACATAACCAAGTTTGTTTTATTTAACATTTGTGTAGACTCTATTATATATTACACACTATTTGCTTTACAAATATTAATTCATTTATTCCACATGACTACTATAGGAGTTAAGTCATTATTGTTACTATCCTCTTTTTTTGTTTTTTTTGGTTTTTTTTTACAGATAAGGAAAATGAAGAACTGAGAAGTCAAAGTTGCAAGATCACAAAACTGATATGGTCAGCCTGGATCCAAACACGGACAGGCTTACTAGAGTCCAGAGTACTACAGGGTTATTCACCCACAATGTCAGGTAGCCTCTCTTGCCTTTGTTCTTTTAGAGCATTTGTTAACCACAGCTGGCAGTGGCTGGTCTGTCTTAAAATAAACAATGACACCAAAGGAGACTCAGAAGGCGTATTTGGACAACACAGTTATACAAATATCTGAAAGACTGGGAGGGTCAAAGGCATATTTATATTTTCCGTTACAAATAATTATGACTTCTTTTCTAAAAGATAATTGTGTTAGATGGTGCAAATTAAGACTGCTGTGCCATCACTTAAGAGATTAGAATGATAAAGCCTTAATAAGGATTCAAGCACATTGTATGGGGAGGAAGAAAAAAAAAACAACAACTAAATTTGCCCTGAAATTAGCCAGCCCTCTCATTTGCCTCTAAACTAGAGAACTTGATCAGATAAATCTATGAGCTCAAGTATTACATAAGAAGAAAAGCAGCAGCAGAAGGCATATTCATAGAAAACAATGAAAGGAAATGGCTCACATTGAAGTCTCACAGCTTGGCTGGGAAGTGTCATTCACATGGATAGCCCTCTTACTCAAATCATACAAAGAGAACCTCTGCCTACCAGAAAGTGTTTCCTATTAAACATTTATGTACTTCCCCTTATCTGGAATGCCTTACTTTTTCTATAAACTTTGTTGGGTATTGCTTTATATTTTTCTAATTTTTTCCCCTCCCTATTGCTTACTAACCCTTCAAGGCTCATTCTGAATTCCACCTATGTTCTCCATATTGTCACAGTCAAATTATATGTATTTTTTCCTGTCTAAATTTCTACTAGAAATGATACGTTTAAATATGTTAAAATGTGTTTAAGTTGCTATCTTTCATATCATACCATTAGTCCAGTCTTTCTACGATACTTACTTGATGCAAAGTCTCATAAAACTTTTACCATCTGTACTTGGAGTAAAGTAAGTTGGATGGTGAGTGTAAGATTTGAGAAACATTTCTTCCAGATTTTGCTTCAGGGACAGTAAATTGAATGGCAATTAATTCTGTGAATTTTCTTGGTCATGCTCATGTAATATATCTCTATCTTTGTCTGTCTGTCTGTCTGTCTGTCTATCTGTGTCTTTATCTATCATCCATTCACCTGTACATGCATTTCTGTTCACAGGCCTGATGATATCCTGATACCTTTTAAGGATATGATTCTATCCATGTTGTAACAAATAAGTTTTGCTTAAGCTGTGAACTTTTCTACTTTTGATACTCTCATTTGTTACCATTTACACTATTACCTACATGTGATGGAGGAAAAACAGATGTGGGATATGAAAAGGGTCATGTCCCAGGCTTTGGTTGAGCCCCTAGGACATGCCCTGCTAAGTGTGGGTCCTTGACTTTGCGCAGGAAAGAATTCAAAAGTGAGCCACAGTTGAGTAAAGGTAAATTTATTTAGAGAGATACATACTGCATAGAGTGTAAGGCAAGAGAAAGGCAAGGAAAGAGGTGTGGGAATTGGGTGCTCAGGTTGAAGTAAAAGTAGGTACACACTCCATAAACAAGAGTGCAGGCCGTCTGCAAAGAGGAGGGAGCGAAAAAGGGTGGCGGTCATGAGGCTCCCTGTTGCCAGTTTTTATGGGCTTAGTGGCTTCATATGCTAATATATGGAAGGACCAGTCTAACTAGCCTGGGGAAGGGGTTAGGATTCCCAGGAAGTTGGCCATTTTCCACTCTTTGACCTTTTGTGGCTAGCCTTGGGACTGTCACAGGGCCTGTGAACATGTTATTCATCATACTAATATATTACAATAGGCATATAATGGAGCTCAAGGTCTGCTAGAAGTGAAATCTCCCACCATCTTGAGCCTCAAGGCCTACTGGGGGTTGAATCTTTCACCATTTTGATGTTAATTGCTGTAGCATTCCTTGAATGGCTGTGCCCTGTCCCCTTCCTGTCTCACATGTACAGGACACCAAATATTGATCTTTTTAAAAAATCTCCTTTATATCTTCTCTCTCTTTCTAGTTTTCACTTTTCTGAAATAAGTGACTATAATGTAATTTCTCACTTTCTCTGGTAGAATTGCACTCAAATATGACTAAGCTAGGCACACAAAACTGACTACGTTCTTGATAATAATCATGTCGTCTCAAGAACCCATTACAAACATTGACTCTGATCAAACAAAAGTAACTAGCTTTTAAAGTTCATGTTGTTTCTAGTCTCCTTTGCATGCCTTTCTTCTTTTTCTTAAAGTCCTACACTTCCTCACTCTTTGACCCCAGACATTTCTCTACCTATCTAACATCCATCTATATAATTTATATGATGTTTTCCTTATTTAAAACTGTATTAGAATTAGCCTAGATATAAAATTACAGAAGTTAAGTATTTTTAAGTTTTTAAAATAATACTAAAACTATCTTTGACTTTTCTATTAATTTTTAATTATTCAAGCAAAAAGAAATTTGAAATTATTTCTTTGTATGATTTTACCCAAAACACTAATATTTAAATGTATTTATAGATATAGGAGAGAAAACATTAAATGTCAAATATATACCTAAAATAAATATTGAAGAATATTTTTTAAATTTTAAATGATTAAATTATAATGTATCATATTATTTTATGTATAAAATACTAACTCATATATATTCAGTCACTAAATTAGTTCCTGAGAAATGTTTATTTAGAGCCTGTCATTAGTGATTAGAGGCATAGACAGTAGAAGAGGCTATTAACCTAAAATCTGGGTCCTCACCTTGACTTGCTCTCTGATCAAGGAGAGATCATGTTCTCTCCATGACATGGTTCCTTATTGAGTTATTGGGAGAATGAAGTGAGTTAATATACATTGTCTTCAGAAAATATAAACACACAATAAAGAAAAGCTGTCATAAGATATTTTGTGATAGAAGATCAAAATGATGTGAAATAGCAGGTGAAACAGGTATTAAATGTACATAGTAATAAACTGATAAATGAATAGATAAGAAGGATTTAAAAATCATGTTTTCTGCATGAGAGTGACATGTGAAACAAATATGATGTGGCATAATACATTAATCTGACTTAGTATCAAAGTAAGTAATACTGTGTTATTTACCATCAATAAAGAAACACCACAAATTCCCTAGAAATAGTAAAAATTCAAAACCTATCCAGATAAAAATTGCTTTTATATTGATGTCATCTCTGGAGATATGTTTGGAATTGAAATTCTTGTTTTTGATTATCCTGACATTATTGTTCATTGGAATGAACATGAGAAATTGCTCATCAAAGACATATAAATTTTTTTAAAAGATTGGAATTTAAAACCTATCCCTAGAGCTCATCTTAATATTGAAGCAATTTCATAGCCAGGGTTTAAATTTATGTCCACATGGATTTTTAAATGACAATTGTTTCACACTACTTACACAATAAAAAAGGAGAACTAAATACATTTCTACACTGATATTAAGACTATGACATTCATATTTTTCAGAGGGAATAAAAATTAATGTTATCTATAGGCTTCTATATTTTCCTGATAAACTTTATTTTCATTGTAATATTTAAGTTTATAATAGAAATTAATAAAGGAATTAAAGATATTCATATATATGTATTTTGTAAAATCTTAGGTTTAAAAAATTGTTACATATCCATTTTCTTATGAATTACATTCTACAATTTTTATTTTTATTTCAAATTTCTCAATTTTAAGGGCTATATAAAATATCTAAGAAAGATACATAAAATCTAAGATGATGTTTCACATTAATATTGAAGTGTTTATACTTAGATTTTATTTAAAAAAGAGGGTAACGATAGCGACAAAATGTAACTCTAATCTTTCTGCAGACATGAAAATAATGCTATAGTAATACTTATTTATCTATTCCTTTCTTGAATTTTAGGATGCCTAGTTGATAATGCATAATAAATACATTTACATAACAGCATAATACATTTATATACAATGTATAACATGATATAATTACTAGCATATTAAATTGATATATTTTCTAAGATCACTATCCTTAATACTAATTTAGTAAGAATGAATTTAAAAATATTAAGAATAAAGACTAGACCTAGCAATGAATATATTTCTTAGTTTTCTTTTATTCATATATGTAGAAGTTTAACTGTAGACAATATATGCTCAATGTGTACCTCCAGGAAAAGAGCTTGAAGCATTGGTGTCTCATGATTTTCCTTCACAGAACTTATAACTGATATTATATTATATGTTTGTTTATCCATCTGTTATTTTATGTTCTCTGTTCTAGATGCAATCTCCAAAAAACCAGAAAATTGTTCTGATTTTAATCTATTGTATCTCGTACCTAAAATACTCCCCAAAATTAATATGCACTCAATAAGCGTTAAAGCCATGAATAAATAAAGTAACAGTCTTCTTTCTCTAAACTTTAGGAAAAATAGTTAAATTCAATGAATATTGAAGGTTATAGGATATTTTCTTTGAAATTATTTCCACTTTTCCTATTAAGAGAAAAATTCTTTCTCTTTTCCCACTTGGCTGTAAAATATATCATTTTATGAGATCATAAATTAATATACATTTTTGGTCTCAAGAAGAATTTATCCCACCCTGGAACCCTTAGTCTGATAACTATTGTTTTAATATTTGCTAAAGCAAATCTTCTAAGCTTCTTCTATTGGAATTTTTTTAATGCTCTATTTGTATTCTTCTTTAAATGAGCAAAGGGAATAATCTATCCACAAAAGACTTATAGTAACTCGGATGCCAATGGGAAATTTAGTATTTTTAATAAAATATTGAGGTATATCATTTTACCTTTTGTGTTGTGTGATCTGTAATATAAATATGCTTGTCTGGGTATTGAGAAAAGAGAATATCCTGAAAATATCCTTAGGGTCATATACAGGTAATGCAAAGCCAATAAAATTGCTTCACTAACAATTTTGAGACTTCCCAAAGGTTCTGGTACAGAGGTTTAAGTTTTCCATAAAATGAGAGAACACATCCAATGCAGAAAAACTGAATCTATGAATCACAAACCCTATAGTATTCTAATCATGACTTCATCATTTAACTTAGTGGAATTGTCATAGATCTATAATTATTTAATCATCCAACTACTAAGCCATCTCACCTGTATACAATACAATTCTACTTTTCCACACAGATACACTTATAAGAGTAAAATTTTAAAAAATAGAGAAATAATGTAGATGATACAGTTTGTCAATCCATAACCTCTGGATAGAGAAGCTCATAATTCAATACCTTTTTACCAATGAAGTATTTATTATTATATTATTATTACTGAAGAAGCCCTGAAAATAAATATTTGTATGTATACTTACATTGACAAAACTTGTTTGAAACAGAACATCTAGTAATAATTTTAGTATTTATTATAGCACAAAGGTTTATTTTATTTCTGATTTCTACATTGCTTCCCAACTTTCTTTATGGAAATTGAATAATTTGATTTACTTAAACTGCCACAAGGAACAATAAGACAGTGGTATTTCTGATTTTTATACTTGCTTTATTTTTGGTGTACTGCTTAGGAGTATAATGTCTGTGTTTTTTGACAAAAATTATTTATTCATTTGTTTGTATTTTTGTCAGAGTACTGAAATTTCAGAAATACATACATATTGTAATCCTTTTTAAATTGTGTCCAAATTTCACAATTAGACTATTATTTCCTCAAGAAATAAAGACCTACAGTGGGTGTACATACCTTTTTCATGGTGAGTATGTGTTTGTGTGTGTTTGCATCATTGTATATTTTAAGTCATTGTTTTCTTTTTATAATATATGTCAAATAATACTGAAATTACATAGTAACAGTCACATTTTAATGTACAATATTAGTACACAATAAAAATATTGCTTTGAAGATAGACTTATCAGATATAATTTATATATATTAAGTATTTTGATATGTATTAAGTATTAGTAATTTATATATAATTAATATAGATTTTAAAAAACTATGTTCAGATACTGAGAAAATGTGGATTTATCTTTAAAATTAATCACTTAATATAATTTAATAAATGTTTATGTTGCTGCAGTTTATAAATTCCACATTTAATTCCTGTAAAATCTTAAAAACAGTTATCAGGAAAAAAAAGTAATTTTTGTTTAATGTTGCATACACTAGCTACCTTTTTTTGACTTCCTAGAAATTGACTCAGTATAAAAAAGATAAAGGTTTAAGGTATAACTACAAATACTCCAATGAGTTTAGGGAAAGTAAAATTTAGTCAATTGTTCATACACACACACAAAAAGTTTTTCTGAATTAATTTTTTAAATTAGCTTAGTTACATTTGAAAATACTTAAATTCTAAATAATTAGATGTTGATTAGTATGTGTCTGAATTATTGCAATGTACAATTTGCAATGAAGAAAAGTTATCTGACTGGATACTGTCCTTCACAAGATTATTATTTAATTAGTAAGCCAGAAAACATACTTCAAATAAGTTGTATGAAAACATGTTTATTTAAAAAATAGACATTTGAAACTGCTATCTCAACTTGAGACTTTCAGGGACTTTTTTAAAAAACTTCTTTGAAGATCAAAATTTCTGGAGAGCAAGAATACCTGATAACTGCTCCAGGATGTCGCTACTCTAACAATGTTTGGCTTACAAGCAGTTTGTCAGTGAAGAAGGCTTTCATCAGCATCCCTACCCTCCACTACACATTCCATCACGCAAAAAAAGAAACCTGCAAGTCACATCTCAGCCCGTTTCCACTAAGATGATAGACCTTTAATTGTATTCCCCATTCAGGTTTATAGCTTCATTTAGTTTCTAAGAAGTAGCAAGAAGTCTACATTTTATTACCTAGAGCATACAATGAACTGGTAAAATATCTAAATTTCCCACCTCAGATACAAGTGTAAGAAACAGAAAACGTCTGGGTAAAAGGCAAAAAAAAAAAAAAAAAAAAAAAGAAAAAAAAGAAAAAAACCCTCAGCAAAGACAGGGAATATAACACAAATGTGGATGGAGTAGGGCTCAGTCCGAGAAAAATTCATAGTGTTTTATACATGCCTGAGTCCTCTTTGCCGTCATTAATTTAGTATTGAACTTCTGCAGCCCTCTTATGAACTTACTCTAAAAAATATTTTTGAAGACTTTATGGAACTTTAGTATATAATTTTTAAAATGTGAATATATATTTGTACTATATAATATATATAGACACAATTCAATGATAATATATTGCTGTAAGATAATTTTTCCCTTCTTAATCATTAATTTTCTATACCCACATAAAGATATTTCCCTATTTAATCCACGTATGTATAGGAAATGGTCACAAATTGTTATTTAGTTGATGTAATTTTTGTATAGTGTTTCTAAACAGTTTATATTCTAGTACTGTCAAACAAAATATTGTTAGCCAGGTGAAATTGTTGAGAAGAGGAATGGTCATACTATTTGAAGAAGAAATTATTTACTTCTTTGCAAAATTTGTTAAATATTCTAGCTCAAAAATAAGCTTTGATTTTCTCCTCAATTTAAAAAAAATGAGAAGTGATTTTCTTGAAGTATAATTATAAATAACAAAATATATATGAAGAGTGCAACTGAAAATCTTGAAGATGATTAATTATAGTGGTGCAAATATGACACTATAAAACTTGAATTGCAGCCTAATTATTACTTCTTTTTTTCATCTTAAGAAATTGCTGACAAATGCTTTATATTTTTAAGTTAAGAAACTAGAATAAAATTTAGGATTGATAAAAGACATCTTGGCTCAAAGAAATGTTGACAGAGACTAGCTGGCTCTGAAACATATGAAATTAAAAAAAAGTTAAATACAGCATAAATTTGTACTTCAAGTATATATGTGGATTACAGTAAGAAACAACACATTTTCATTCTTTAAGTAGGATATTTGCAAATTCTGATTTTGCTTTCTATTGGATCTTATTCTTATGGATATTTGTATACTGGTGTGTGTGTGTGTGTGTGTGTGTGTAAATGTGAATAACATTTATATAATTTATAATACATGTATACTATATATCTCTATATATCATCTCTATATTGTGTATATATTAGAAATGGGATTACATCAAATATGCTCAGTGCTACATATCAAAGTGAATTATGCAGACAGAAATTCTAACAGAACGTAATTTTTCACATGCTACTTACTGACATATGTGTGTGCATACCCCCCCACACATATATAGCACAGATTTGATCAATCTGGGCAAATACTTAATCATTTCTCAGTCAAAATATGAAACTTTTCCATCATCCTGGCATATTCTTTCTAAAAAACTTTGCAACTCTATGTTGTGTGATTTTAGGCATTTGTATTTATGATTTTATGATACCATTTTTTTCTGCACCAAAGTAGTAGACTTCTGCATTTGTATAGATGGTCTGGTTCTTTACTGTTTACTCCTATTTGGGTTGGTTTTCACTGTTAATTTCCAGTAAAAGACTGATTTTAAACTTCTTTTGTAGAGGCTGAAGATTAGTGTGTGTGGACTTGTGATGGAGGCCCAGATAACTGACGGCTTCAGCACCAGACTTTGAATTGGGAGCTAGGGTGGCACAAAATAAGTCTGATGAAGATCCCGCATTAATAGCTGCAGTAAAAGCAGCAGCATCCACTTTCTACAGAATGCAGTACAGCCACCGTGACTTCAGTGCCGGCGGGGTTGGTGGGCAATCAGGATGACTTTTATTCAGAATGTTCTGTCCTAAGATTTTGCCTTAGTTCTGGCTTTGTGGCCTCCCTTTGTTTCCTTCTACTTCCCAACAGATTCCTCCATTCTTCTGGATGATTCTCCAAGCCAACTGAAGCCCATAAAATAACTCTGATTCACGTAAGCCAGTGATTTTTGTCGCTTACTTCTAAGGGAATCAAGTAATATAAATAAGTACGTGGTAAGAAGAAAAAAAAAAAGTCAACACATGCTCCGAGAGTTAATGAGACGATATCCAGTCTGTAAAAGCCAAACTACATCAGAACAAAAAGGCTTATTGTTTCGATGCAAGGAGTACGGAGACACAGACAAAAGCCAGGGAGCTAGACAGCGAGAGAAAGAAAGGAACAATAATGGATCCTACAGCACAACTGAAAGACAAAATAGGTTGATTTCCTTGGGGAGAAATAATATTAAGGACCAACATATTAGTTCCAGGACCAGTTGGAATCACGTGTGCAAGTAAAAGCCAACTAAAGAGACACAATGAATTTCTTCAGTCCAAAGTAAGGGAAAATGTGCTCCTGGCTAGTCACATACTAAGAGCAGATGTGAGGCATCTGTTGCTTACACCTGAGAAAGCTAATTAGCTAATTAAATTCTTAGGAGGAGCAGGAAAATAAGCCTGAGGTAAAAATTCACCCCAGCTGAGTTGTACACTGTGCTACCAGAATGAATGTGAATTTTAAGCTCTCAGACTCGGAAGAAAGAAAACAAGTGAGAATTTTATTTCAAGCCAGAAGAATTACAGAAGTAAACAAAGGAAAAAGATACTGTATCAGCAACCAGGAGAAGAATGTATACTTCCAAAGTTTTCTATTAATTGACTTTATTAACTTAAATAAACATATTTATTCATGGAAATGTTACTTTTTAATACTAGGGACATTTTATTATATATTAAACTTCATTTGTTATATATGAAGTATTATGTATTAGACAACTTTATTATATAAAAATACAAATGTATGCCCCTCAATTACACCTATCTATAAAACATAAAATTGCTTTGATTGCCTGACCCTTGTTAGAGTAGAGTCAGCTGTTAATTTGGGGCACCAAGGTTAGCCATCTATATGTTGCAATGATTAGTTTTGTCTGCTGGTTCTTTAGAAGGCACATTTCTGTGAACTACATTTCCTATTCATAACTCACATAATTAGGGCAAACTCAGAATGCTGAAATTTCCTAAGTTACAAGGTCAAATTTCATTTTACATTAAAGTTCTTGATTGGACATGTTGTTAACATAATTTTCTTTTTATATATTAAATATAAAAAAAAATTTCTGCATATACCATGTAACAGCATTTACTCTACGCAGAAGGCACTAAGGAAGATTGGACTACAACGTGAATTACATAAGTTCTGAAATACATAAAATATGAAGTTAATTTTATGTGCCAGCCTGACTGGCCACAGGATTCCCAGCTACCTAGATAAAAATAATTTCTGAGTGTGTCTACGACGGTATTTCAAGAAGAGATTAGCATGTGAATCCACAGACTCAGTAAAGCAGGTGGTCTGCAGTGTGGGTGAGCAATCCAATCCATCAAGGATCTGAACAGAACAAAAAGGTGGAGGAAGGGAAAATCCACTCTTTCTGCCTGACCACTGAGCTGGGGCATCATCGGTCTTCTCCTGCCCTTGAACAGTATTTATACCATCAGCTATCCGCCCAGGCCCTCAGACGCAGACTTGAACTACACTCTTGGCTTTCCTGGGTCTCCAGTTGCAGATCAGATTGTGGAACTTCTCAGCCTCCATAATCATGTGAGTCAATTCCTCATAATCTCTTTACAAACACACACACACACCCCACACATTTGTCTGTCTGTCTGTCTATCTGTCTATCTGTCTATCTATCTATTGTCTACCTATATTGGTTCTGTTTTACTGGAGAATCTTGACTATTACAGAATGTTTGTGATTTTATTTAAGAAATATAATCTAACATTTAGCAGTGCAGGAAAGTTCTAGCTTTCACCAAGTGAAGCTTTAAAAAGGCACATGTTAATACTTTCATGCTTTGATCACAATAGATGTGTTAGAACCGAAATAATCTAGTTGTCTCCAGGATAAAATTAAGGAATTCTATTTTATATTGGGTTATACTAACTCATTATAATTTGTGAGAGGGAGAATTTTTTTGCTTATAATACAGGACCCTTTCATTCTAATTCTGATCATAAAATTTCCAAGAATCTTACCATAAAAGAAAAAGAATACTACTACAGGAGGATAACTGCTTGGTTATCAAAATGATATATTCTTATAAAACACATTTTAAAATGACCCAGTGTGTCCTTTAAAATGTTTCAGCCTAATAGAGTAAACAATAGTGTACATCATATACAAAGTCAATAATACTGGTATAGAAAGAGGTACTTTTCAGTAACCTCTTAAACATCACACAACCATTACATAAAAACACATTAAATAGCTATAGGTCTCTGAAATTCATAATTTTCCATAAAATACTTATATTTAAAGACATTTTAAAGTGGGCCAGAAATTATTTTTTTGTCTCCTTAGCAGGCATAAATCCAACAAAAAAGTGAATATTTTCAAATATGTTATAACAAGGGATATTTGAAAAATTTAATGGAAAAGATCATTTTCAAAAGTTTATGTTTAATAATGTGAAAACCAGAAAATACTATATTTGTGGTTATTTTAGCTAATCTCAATATCTACATAAAATCTAAGCTTTATAAATAAATGCTACAAATTATGCTAACAGATAGGGTGATCAAAATTGCAATATAATTTGCAAAATAGTATAATTTGCATGGATATAGAAATAATTTTATTCAAGCAATTGCCAAATAGATTACTCTTCCGTGAAATCAGCTAATGGAAGCTTGTTTGTCAATAATACGGTTAGTAGTTACCTTTATTAGAGTCTGTGTGAGCAATGAAATCTATGTTATTAGCATAGGACTAAGAATCATAAGAAGAGAGGAGGTTTTCATTTATTCCAGTGAGCTCATGGCACAAATGAAAATGAGAAATTATAGTATATTTTTTATATTTCAAAACCTTGCCTAGCTGCCTTATTGTCACACATAAATCTACATAATATTCATTATCATTGATCGCCTAGGTGCCATGAAATAGTTTATCTTCCTGTTGATTTTTTAAATTGTAACCCTTCACAAATACCCAAATGTATGATTATAATTTTTTAAAAATTTATTCTACACATGAAATATGGATTCAGCTGTGTTTTCAAGTTAAAATGACCTTGGCAAGCCATTAAATTTCCAGGATTCAATTTTCCTATTTCCAAGATGTGATAACAATACCAGCCTCTGTTTACTTTGAAGACAGTGAAAATAATAGAGATAAGGTAGATTCTCCCAGGGCCTAAAGCAGCTAATGATAGTAAACGAAATACTTTATAGAAACTGAATTAACTTTTCCCAGACACTAAGTAAACTTCGACTAAGTTACTGTGTCAAAATCATTACAGAAATGCAAAGAACAGCACACTACAAACATATAAACATATAAAAACATACTAAAAACTATACACATTTAAACGTATAAAAACAAGCATAATATAAACATTAAATTAAGCAATAAATTGATTCAGAAATACTAAGTGCCAAATTCTGTACTATGAACATAATATATATACCCAAGAAGAAAAAGGCAAGAAGGCAGGAATCTGTCCTAACAAAAATGTTAAGTGATACTACTTATAGAGTGCTTTATAGTTTATACTATGACACATTTTATTTAATTATATATTATATATAATACATTATATATAATACTTTATAGATATAGATATATATATATAATATATATAATACTTTTTGCCAAGTTATCCCAGTCTTGTCCAGTATTTAATTCACAATTTACAATCTATTTTATATATAATACTTTTTCCCAAATTATTCCAGTCTTGTCCAGTAGGAGCCCCTTAAAGCTCTTAGGCATACTCCCAACATTCTCTGAGTAATTTCTTACTTTTTAGTAGAATTTCTTCCGGTCTTGACTGGTAATTTTTGTGCCTTATTTCTGGAGCCAACCACTTCTCCAAGGACCTTTAGTTCTTCCTTTAATTTTAAGTCAAGAATGGTGTTTAGAAATACATATTTCTATATTTATCTTTAGGTATCTATCTATCTATCTATCTATCTATCTATCTATCTTAAAAACTGTTAAATTCACCCCATTCCCTCCAATTTTAATCCAACACTGCAGGATTTATTCTAGTATCTACTTTTTCATATTTGCACAGTGAGAAATCTGGCTCTAATCATCAGTAATCCTTTACTTATTTGCTCAGTCTCCCCTGTATTTGCTCAATCTTCTGCCCCATAAGCAGAAAGTTCAGCCCTGGGCACATTTCATAATCTCTGCCCTGGCACACCTTCCAAAACCATGACCCAGAGAAGCCAAGGACATGCTATTCTGAAGGTGACCCTCAGCCAGTGAGTGAGCATGATGGTAGCTCTTAAGAAGACTCTCTTCTCAGGATGGCCACCAGCCAGCGACTAAACAAAATAGTGATACGATGGCCTCCTCATTCCCACCCTGACTGGCACACCTCTAATGGGCAGTTTATGCTTTGACCTCCTCACTGGGCTCCCAATCATATCTTCATTGCAGGAAAGCAGTTAACCTTGTCTAGTCCTCCTCCTTCACTTTTCTTTTCACAGGTGCTACCACCAATAATATTTTGTATATCCCTCTTTTCCAGAGAATCCAAATTATGACAAGGGAGTGGGTAAATCCATCACTACTTCCATGGAACACAGATAATTACAAATTATTGTAGAAAGTATTACAAGCCTACAAGCCAAGAATCAGCAGAGAGCAAATGCCTCCCCAATCTCTAATTATTTCACAGAAAAGTGTGTAGGTAAGACATGGCCAAGACTGACATGCTATGGAGACAGTTTCATAGTGAGATTCCCTTGAAATATCAGAAATCTCTAGTGGGAGAGGGAACAGGGAACAGAGTCACTAATAAGAAATGGAATGTGTTTGCATAAAGAAAGAGGAAGAAATAAGCATACAAGCCCCTGCTTCACATGTAGCAGCCGCCATGGAGCTCAGAGTGGAACACAAGCGTATGTGTATTTGTCACAAGTCAAGAATGTGTACACTTAAAATTGTTATAAGAGTTCTAGTGAGTGTAAATTATTCTTCAATAATGTTAATTAAAAATACATCATTATTGCTGATTTAAAAGTGGAGCATCCTAGGATTAAGGGAATTATGCGACTTCTGAAATCACAAAACCTGTAATCAGAATTACCCATTGAAAGTCAAACTCACTCATCCTTACTCCAAAGCTACAATGGGTCTCTCCCCCAACCTTTTGCACACTCTCTCTCTCTCTCCTTCCATATGTATATATACATACATACATATATAAAACATTAATATATTAATGTTATATATATATACTTAAGATGTAGAAATAATGTTTATTAAATCCATTTTGAAAACAGGCAGCATGAAAGACTTTTAGTTTGTGAACTTACTCAGAGTTTAGAGTCAAGATCACTTCTAGTCATTAAACTTCAGCAATATGAAGATCTTAGCTTAAAATGAGCTAAGCTAACAAAAATGAGTCTTCATCTCATAAAGGGGAGAAAAAGCAGTTAAAAACACAACAGCTATCACTCTGGAAATACCTCTGATGGCTAAAATGCTAGTAAACATCAAGAGAATTTTTATATGTACAACCTGGAATATTTAATGTACAAATATCAGGTCTATGCATTAAAGATGAAATTATAAACTGGCTAACAATCATCAGCAGTTAAATATGCTGAGTCTGAAATGATACCCCCATTCTCAACCTAAGAGCTCACATATTTAACTGGTGATTATTTTCCTTATATAATATTAAATTTATCTTTTGATAGATATCACACACACACACACACACACACACACACACACACACACACAAAGCCACACATACAGTTGACTCTTACCTATGGTAGTTACGTTCTGTAAAGTCACCAGGAACACTCAATCAGCAAATACTGAAACCTTGCTCCTAAGTGAAATAGAGATAGGTCCTTGTGAGCCTTTGTTCTCAACATTTTCATCAACCAAACAATACATAATCTTCTTTTATGTGTGTTTCTCTTTAGAGACACCTTATTTAATACATATATTGATTAATTAATATTGAAAGAACAGCCAACAGCCCTGTAACTCATGCCTGGATGAAGTTTATCTGACACAGGTTATCTTCCTTGTAAGGCACATCACAGCCTTGTGCCTAGGAACGCTGGACAGCACTTTAGCATCACATTTTTGGGGGGCATTTTAAACTGTGAAATCACCAATAAAAGGCATAACCATCCCCAAAAAATGCATTAAATAGATCACAGAGAGGACACATTTA
Source organism: Camelus bactrianus (assembly GCF_048773025.1). Classification (NCBI taxonomy): domain Eukaryota; kingdom Metazoa; phylum Chordata; class Mammalia; order Artiodactyla; family Camelidae; genus Camelus; species Camelus bactrianus. The sequence continues at coordinate 42,748,944 of NC_133540.1, forward strand.
TAGTATAAGAGCTGAAACAAGAAATTAGAGCCATCTTGTTTGACCTCAGACGGGAATGTGCAGATGACTCAAATTTTCCCTCTCTCTGCACATGTCTGCAAATGACCACAGAAGTGCTAAGAAAGATCAATTTGGGGGTTACAAATAAATTATAGGGAGTAGGAAAATTTGTAAATATGGATCTATTAATAATGATGATTGACTGTGATGATGATTGAATAATGATGACTGAAAAAACAAGTTAGAACAAGGGCAATCTTTTATAACAGCTTTATATTCTAACTTGCTTTTTATCATTTTTCAAACTGTTGTTCTTCCATGTACTTTTATATGTTGATGTAATGTTGACTAAATGAAAAAGGAACAAAATACTTTTTTTGTTTTGTTGTTCTTTGTATTCAGGAGGATGGGATGCTTAAATGACAAATTCAGCTTTCCAGATGAGGTCAGCTAGGAAATCCAAAGAATCTTTTATATGATTCATGCAGAGTCATGTATTAACCACTTGAGATTTGAATAAAAGGGATTTAAGATTTCTCATTTCTCATTTATAGATAATTGCTTTAATAACTCACTCTCTGGTTTGTCTTCAGTAAATCATCTGTCCAAATTAGTTGGCTGTTGAAGGTCCTCAGGTGTACACAATGTCAAATTTAGTATTAACTGAAGTGTCTTCTCTATCAGAAGAAGAAATTTCATTTATGCTTATATTCAGTGCCTGGTTACTGAAATATATTTAATCTCAGTATCTGCATTACTCATGTAGTGAACAAAATTTACAGGATGACAAGTTAAAGGGTCCCTCCTTTTGCCACCCAAAGAATATATAAACCTCTGATAAGTAGTTAGCCAACATTACGAACATTCAAAATATGCTTTTATAATGAAAACTATGTAACAAGTATATGAACATATCTAAATAACGGTATTTAGGACTAACATAGTCATTTAAATTATATTATGTATTCATTTAGCTATTTCCCACAGAAATATGAATTAGATCAAAATTATGAATTCCACTTCATAAAATATTTGATTTAATTTGAAATATGCTGCAATATGAGACCTCTAATTGCTGTAGTGGTAGTTTCTCCCCAAATCTCTAAACTCATGACTGCTGCCTCGAGTTAGTCAGACCTTAATATTGGATAAGATTGGGTGTGCAGAGTTGATAGCTTCTGAATGGTTTTACAGAAACTCATTCTTAGTATCTACATTGAACATAGGTGCTGTGGGTCTGTAGTTATATCCCCAGAAGAGGTAGACTGACCCTTGCACGAATCTTTGCAATCACTGTGTTCTTGGTTTCTCTGCCTGGACTCTGTATATCTAAGTTTCTCTCCTTTCTAACTTCTAGTTTAATAATAGATACTAATGTATTCTGCTTTCATGTTTGACAATTTATGGCAATGTTTGCTATTATAAAACTGAAAATACATTAATATAAAAAATGTACCATTCTTCAAATAAGTGGATAGTAGTTATAACTTCAAATATGAAGTACATAGCTAGTCTTTATTTACTACTATAATTTTTACAATCCCTTCAAATAGCAATGAATAAAGGTACCTTTTATATTTAGTAAATATCCCGATTAATCTAGGCTGATGATTTATGGAAATGGACAATCCATGTAATCATATGCACCAACTTAACTATCAAAACACACTAAGATTCTAATGAAATAGTTATATTTATGCATTTTATTAGTTTATTTTTCCTTGTAAAATAGCCAGGATATTAATCTGGGAAAAGTGGCAATGGCTATAATTTCAATAATCCAAAAATGTTTTTAAAATTTAAAATAAGCTATCACACATATATATATGCACAAATCATATGATTTCTTTCATCTATTGTTGATATGACACTGCAGAGAAAAAACAGCTTTGTTTTTATTTCTCTTAAGATCATGAAATTTTGTCTTACAAGTAGCATTAGTTATTGCCTAATTTATTTTGCTTTTAGCACTATGCTTTAAGTAGTATTTTGCTAAATAAAAAATAAGCGCTACTGAATTCTAACACATATTTTAAAAGTATATTAGAATATTTTAATCTTACAATTCTATTTTGGGGAAAGATGTATCTGAAATAATTTTATATCTTGTTCTTAGAATATACATTAATTAACTGTGCACCTAAGTAAAAGAAGAACAAAATGGGTACTCAGATTCTTTACTTTATATGCAGAAATTGGCTGATGACATTTAGGAAAATGTCAATCAATTAAAGTGATTAATCTTCAAGTTCATTATAATCTCTGAATGACTAGAAGAGATATAAAATAAGAATAAGATATAAAATGTTCAGGTCTTTTACAGCCTATTCTAGAATAAAGCACAAGTATGTATAAATGACCAATTAACATGGCAAATATCTATATAACTGACAGCAAAAATGGCTTAGATTACAAATATTGGAAAGGATATTCTAGGTAGATGGATATCTTTCCAAACAGAGTAGAAGACAGTGTAAGAAAACTGACAATAGAATAAGCTAACTTTTTAAAGTATAAAATAAAGGTGAATAAATGTGATATGACTTAGATTATAAAATGACGTGAAAGACGTCAATGAGAGGAATTAGATCTGGTAACATGCATATCTAAGTGTTGTTTAGTAGAAGAATCTAAGATAAAAATTCAGTAGTAAATAGAATGACTTAGGGTGGTGCTTGCAGGCTTAAGTCCTATCTCTACTGTTCAGAATGCATGCAGCTTCTGCACACTAGTTTTTATTTCTTCTAGAACCTATAAAAGGCAGCTACAGAATTAATATATCAATAATATCCAGCTTGAAACACTTTAGTGATATACTACATCACTGCTCTATAATCAAAGGGGAAAATTCTACCCCCATCCTACGCCTGATAGCTGTGGAGCCAAGCCACCCACCTAAATCCATTCTTCCCTGATCTCTTGGACATCTAGTGTTACTAGGTCTTTCCTAAGGCCTTTGAAGCTGAAGGGCAAGAGAGCTGCCAACCATCAAAGTTATTATTTGAGTTCAATTACCTTCTCCTTGTCTTCTTTGGATAGATTAAATCTTTTATTTCCATCAAATCAACTTTGCATTTTCAAGTAGCACTTTAATAATTCCTTAATAGAACTTTAGCTCTTTACCCAACATAGAACAATTCAACCCTCCTATTCCAATCTTAAAACATTAGACATTAGACACCTATTACTGGATTTGGTGGGATGAGCTCTTCTCATGACTGATCTTAATATACATCATTTATTTTATCCTCTGGAGACAGAAACTGTATTTCCACACTACTGAGTTTGTTCCTAATAGATGATAATTAATAGGAATCATATGATTTGTCACTACACATTCAAGGAGTCATTACAGAGCAGAAGCGAAAGCATGAACATAAGAGAACCAATAAAATAATGTTTATATCAAGTAGAGTAGGCAATTCAGAAAAGTGACTAAGAATAATACATCAGTTAGTTAGTCTAATAGTAAATTATAACTCTTGATATATAACAACTAATGAATAAATATTATTTATTTTTCTTAATCCAAACAAATACTGTGAGGCTTGAAGAGCCTGGCAGAATTTTTATTTTTTCATTATCTAACTTTTGTAATTACCAGCAAATATTATTTTAAAAATACAGTACTTGTACATTGGATTTCAAGAAAAGTAAAACAATAGTGAGTAAGTAAAAATCTAAATAACTATATAATATTTACCCAAAAGAAAGTTATTGCAGCTGAATAGTTGATGATGAATAAAGGTCAAAGAAGTTTAAAACTCTGAGGTGTCGAGTGTGCATACCCAGGAAAATATTTATTTTACCTATTAAAGAAACAAAACAAAAAATAAAACTAAGGAGGAAAACTTCTAGAAATGACTGGTGAAAAATATGAAACTGGATTCATACATTTTGAATTAGAAATTATGCTGGTCACCCAAGATGAAATGTGTAATTAAAGATATATACTTGACTTGAATGAGATGTTATAACTGTCCATATGTGATTCAAGATTTGATTAACTATTTAACAAAAGATCATAAGACAGAAGAAGCAGTAAAGGAAATGCAAATTTCTAAAGATCTAATTTCAGCTGTGCAACATCTAAAGATGAATGACCTTTGACCCATGATCCCTCCTTTTTTAAATTCTAAATAGATGATTTTCATGAGGTAAGAAGTTTCTAATGTGAGGATCATCAGCATGGCTCAGTCGGAACACCTTTATCTAGAGGCAGGAGGGGGAATGAGGAGACCCAGAAATTATATTTTAATTTCATCTTCATTTCCATAATTTGGAAAAAATTGGATTAGAAAACACATCAGGGTATTTTAAATCTAGAAATGAGTATGAAGTATTGATAATATTCACCATTAGGGTGCCCGAGCAAGTAGAGGAGTGACTGGAAAATTAAGCAGGTTTAGAATCTTTTATTTTGATTCCCTATTTATCTGGTAATGTAATGGCAGTATCTACGGGGCCAAATAACACAGAAGCTCTAATAATAAAGAAACAGTTTATTAACAGGTTGTTCACAGCCACGCAGGTGTTAAATCAGAATGACCTACGGTTGACTTTCTACTCTCACTTAAATACTATGCTCTTAGGCAATCTTAAGCAAATTGTTTAGCACTTCTAAAACTGAGTTTACTTTTTTAAAAATGAAGATTATATTAATTATTAAAGTCTGTTGAGAAGACAAAATACAGTATTTAATACATCTGTGTCACAGTTGGATGTGCCTTTTTTGATAGTTTAGATTGCCATTGCTGGTTTCAGCACTGTTTAAAGACCTAGCTAATTCTAACTGCTATAAATTTAGCCAACTAGTCAACTAGTCACCATTATGGTTGTTATTTTAAATATAGTCCAAGAGGCTACGTTTAAACAAAAGCCTGATGTAGCCATCTTCATTAGTAGGAGAAATCACTCCTGAATAGCAAATTCAGAAGTTCTAACAAAACTGTAGTTATCAGAACTTCATTTAGTATTTTTGAGGATTACTAAGGAGACTCCTTTGGGATGTTTTTGATGATTATAAGATTTACCTAGAGGGATATGAGAAGGTACTGGAGGACACACAAAGGGCTGAAATAATGTCTTGAGTTGTGTGAAGAACAGTTTTTAAGAGCAGAACTGTATAATCAGGAAGACTAGACAGTGGGGCACAGTATCAGTCCAGATGAAAGAATGGAATATGGTGATAACAATAGAGTGGATAAGAGTAGTCATAATTTTAAATATACTTTGAAAGTAAAACTGACAGGATTTGACAAGAGGGGATATTTTACTAATTTTCTCAGAGACCCTATTGCCTGCCAAACCCTCAGACATGAGGATTGAAATGTCACTTTTATTCTATACACCTAATGGTTTCATGTGAACTAGGTACAGGATGTAATAAAAGAGAAAAACCAAGACATTCTTTAAAGTTTTTGGCTCAAGTATTTATGAAAATTGTGGAAACACATAGTTACAGTGAAACATTTAAGTGAAAGAAAACTGAATTCTCTTTGAAATCAACAAGAATATTAGTTATTACCTGCTTGAACAATTGATAACTAAATACCCTCCTTTACCAGTTTTTCCTATTTTAATATCTGCAAATCAAAGCATTTTTAGACCTTTAAAGCTATAGTGACAGGCTGTTTCTTCATTTCCACTATCTGAAAAACTAGTTTTCTCATGTAGATTAGCATAAAGATTTGTCCTGTTTTTCTATGGTTAATTTAGAAAGAAAAAATTTTTAGTGGGTACAAATGTTAATGAAGACCATTAAATTGTTCAGCTTGCTTGTATTATAGATCATAGTTGTTTCTTTAAAATATCTTTTCTGTCTTATTAGCCAATAGAATCCCCATGGAGAAGCAGCATGGGTCTCCCAGAGAAGCACTGTATTTGATTGCTCTACCATCATTCCATTTGGAGTCTATACCGTTGTAAGTGGTAGTAACTTGTCTTTTGGTAAACTAGTTGGCCTAAAAATAATCACTTTTAAACTTTTTAACTGAAACATTATTTGAAAAAATAGTTTGAAAACATGTTCCCCATGTCTTTACTTCTTTCCATATTTTCTCTAAATTTGTATGTATAGATTTTTTCCTCACAAAGTGTGATCGAGTATGTTGGCATTAATGTACTTGGAAGCATTTGGTTTAATAACTTTTTAAAAATAAAATGGAATTGCTTTGATTGGAGGAAATTACTGAATAAAGGCAGGCTACTGTCCCCGTTGCTTCAATTCTCTTCCTGAGACAGAAATATTAGTAAAGTTAAAAGGAGACCTACTAGCAGCTAGACTGTGATAGTAGAACTAAAAATTGAAGCAGAAACCACAACTTTCCAAACACTACTGCCACTTGCAAATTAAGAAAATATACCAAATATGACATAAAAGACAGATATCTAAGCTCAAACACAACATTGGTGTATTTATATCAAGACCAGTGAAATATGTAACTAGCAGTAACTCAGCACAGAATCATGTTACTGAAAATAAAGGAACTGACTCTTCCAGTCACTTGGCTAGTTTACAAATTCTGAAGAATCATATAGCTAAGTTCAACCCTCCACAACCTAGAATCTTCACTGACTCCCTCTTGAGATATCTCATGAGTCTCTGTTTCCATTCTCCACTGCCACAACAAGCCAATATATTCAACTTTGTTTAACCGCAGGTGTGTTGCTGGTGGCCTTTGGTTAGTAAGCTTTAATAAGTATAATAAGTATAAGTCCTATAGAAATTTGTCTGAGACCCTCACTGCCATAGACCAGGACACCTGATTTGGTGACAGTGTGCAAATATGTGACTCCTTTAGTCTTCACCTGCTTGACGCACCAAACTGGAGATTCAAATGTCCATCAATAGTAGAATGCATAAATACATTGTGATCTAGTCATAAAATGACGTATTATACAATAATGACACTGAAAAGGTACAACAACAATACAAAACAATTGATGCTTCTCACAAACATAATAACTAGAGAAAGAAGTCACATACAAAAGAATACATACTGTATGACTATATTTGTATAAAGTTGCCAAACAAGCAAACATAATCAATACTGTTAGAAGTCAAATGATGATTACCATTGGTGGAGGAGTAACTGGAAGGGTATTTTGGAGGGATTCTGAATTCTTTTCAAGTTCTATTTATGACTTTGATTCTGAATACACAGGCATGTAAAGTATGTTTAAAAAATGAACATTCAGTGAATTGTGTTCCTTTACGAATAAGTGTTATATCTCAATAAAAGGTTAGCAAAATAAAATAAACAAAAAACTAAATCCCCAAATATTAAGTAATATATTTTCCCAACAAGATCTGCTCTACAAAAGGTGCTGTAGTTTCTTTTAAGAAAAGTAGATAGAACAAATTTCCATTTGATCATTGTCAGATGCTATTCAAATTTAAAGAACTAGGCATATTAATTCAATAAAATTTTATTTCACCTAATAAAAAATCTTAGATTCAGGAAATTAGAAGAGGTTGTCTCAAAATACTGCAGAGATATAAATTTTATTTCACAAATTTAAGAAATTAAATTTAGTACGAGTTTCTAGACAAATGTAAACCTATTAAATTGACGTTATTTTCTGATTACTTGTGCATGTATTGACTGAATTAAAAAAATCATTTAGCTCAGCTGAAGACACATTTCTCTTTTCCTTCCTAAATTATTCCTTATCATTAAAAGCTCAAATAGGAATGGCTATCTTGTCAAAGTCCTTCTATATACCCATATATCAAATACACAATTACCAATTATGTGGCATTCAGATTCTGAAAAATCTATTTTCAGTCAATAAAATTCAGATTTAACCTGTGTTATTTTAAGACCTTGTAAACTTCAAAGCCTTCTCAGACTAGCAGAACAATGATAACCATTAGTTATTATAAACTGAATATGCTTATTTTATCAAATATTTGACTCAAAATTACCTTAATACTTAACTTAATTCACTTAATGTGATATTTTTAAAATAATCCCTGAAGTCAGGAGATCATTTCCTCAAAATAGTGTGTTGCTCCATGAAATATATTTCAAATTTGCACCAGATTAAACGCAATTCTGACATATTATTAGAGGTGTCAAAGTCTAGTTACTACATGGCCATTAAAATGAGCATTTTTTGAGCTATTTGGTAATTGACCATATTTATGACGACCTATAACAGAGTTGATCAAATAACTAAAAAAAAATTAAATGACAATTGGCTGTTAAGGGATCTAGAATAATTGGCAAATATGATATCAATAATACCCAAAAGGAGACAACAAAATAAACACTTTAAAGGAAGTAATAATAAATCAACCTAATTAAATAAGGCAGTATTAGCAAATGTGACAATAAAATTTCTCATCTTACTCATTTGCCAGCAGGAATAGGTTTAAAGATGCAGTTCTTTTAGCTCCTGCCATTAAACATTATCTAATACCAAAATATTATAAAATAACACATAATCTCATTTTTTCATAATTATCATTTAGGACATGTCATTTTATAATTATCTTAGGTTGCTTTAAGAATAAAGAGGATCATATAAATTAAGGGGTAGAAAAATCTTTCCAATTACATAGTCTTTTACTTTGTTCTGTGTACTTTAACAGAGTCAAAAGTATTTGCTATACTCCCATAGCCAGAAATGTTCATAGGGTAATTAATTTATTTATGCCAGTTTATTAAATCTCCCAAAATTATCTTGATTTTTCAGATTTCACTTATTGAGTGAGTTGCTTTGTCTCCAATGAAAATTAGAAATACTTAATAAGAGAGATTTTAATATAGATAAATTTTTTTTGTCTCATAGAAATTATTATCTGTTTAAGAATTCAGATTTCAATGGTTCCTTATTTACTGGTTTTCTCTATTTCTCTGATGGAGAGTGTAGCCAAGTACTTGAGGCTTCAAGATGAGGAAAACATACCCAGATGACATTGGATCTTTATAATTGTGGTTGATAAGTCACTGTGCCCAAGTGTGTCTATCAGAGAAGTGTTGCATTTCCCTCATTCATCTTTGAACACCACCTTATAAATTACAACTCAACTTTATAAATTAAGTCAACGTTTATTGAGCATCTACTATATGCCTATAGCCAGCACATGGGAGAAACAGTTGAGTGGTTGCCAAACAAAAGCTTTTTCATTATTTACTAGAGCACCAAAACACTACAAGCAATTATAGTAAGGTAAATTGAACCCTTTCTGGCCATTAAAAAAACCTGTTAGCTATTTTTTTAGTCTATTTGTTTGGCTAGTCAGTTGAAATTCTGAAAATAAATTTTTAAAAATATCGGTGACAATTACAAATAATTTTACAATATTGCAAACATATCTTAAAAGGAGTTGTTTCAAAACATACAAAGAAACCAAAAAGAGAAAACAACAGAGAAAAGTGGTAACATTTTTAGAATTAAAAAAAATACTCTATCTATATATGACCATGTTTCTCCCAGCAAATTTTAGTAACAGAACATTAGCTTCTTCCTCAATCTAGATACGTTCTGTGTATGTGTATGTTATATATATTTAATATGATGTGTGTGTGTGTGTATATATATATATATATACACATTTATATTTATATATATAAATATATGTGTATGTATATACATGCATACACATATATATGCACATACCAAAACATATACACATATAATTGTGTGTGAATTTTTTAGTGTAGTTGTTAAAATGGAAATACTGGATTAAAAAAATTGGTATTACATTCACTCCCTTAAAGTTTATACAAGGAGTGCATAAGGGCAGCTGCTTATCTGTCAACAAAGCCGAATTGTTCATGTCATTCATCTTTTTGAAGTATTTGCAAAAAGAAGACAGACCAAGATGATATTTAGTTCATTTAAGTTATAATTTCTTGTTTGCAACTAAAGATGAGAGTTTTTCTGTTATCTGGCTATTTCTTCCGTGAATTGCCTGTTAATAAAATGTTCTACTCTAAAAGTATGGAAATATTCCCGATGATTTATCCTACTAACTTTACTTTTTAAAACTTAATGAAATATTTAATCAATTTGGAATTAATTTTGGTGCATGCAATAAAGATTTCCAAATTTTTATTCTTCAAATGATTAGTAACTTGTCACAATGTAATTGATTATATTTTCCCCACAATGCCACCCCAAGTATACTCTGGGTTTTTACCTATATTTGAATTGCTTTAAGTGATATTCTATTTCTTTGAACAATGTGCCTATTTGTTTGCTAGTAATCAAAATTTATTAGCTTAGTCCTTCATCTTACGTTTCATTGTCTACATTTTCCCTCTTTTCCAGTAATTTTATTCTTTTATTTGAGTTTCATAATATGCTTTTCCAGGTTCAAAAAAAAAAATAAAGTTCATAAATAAAATTAAATTCATTAATATGAAAACTGGCATATTTAAAATATTGACATTTTCTCCTTAAAACACTTCACATTCGCCCAGTTATTTATATATTTTATTTGATTAAATCAATAGGATTTAAGTTTTTCTGCCAGGGTTCTTCTTGTTCGTGATTTTTGTGAGTGATTAATTTAATCATTTTATTGTTATTGTAGTTAAGGTTGTTTTCTCTTGTTAAATTTTTGGGTCAGTTATTGATGCAGAAAAAAGCCACTGCTATTTGTATGTAAACTGCATAACAAATTTTATATATATTTGTTGTTGTACATATTAATTTTTTCATTTAATTGTAGTGTTGGTTTTTCTGAATATTGAATACATTACATACATTATGTATTCTAATGACAAATTTGTGTCATTTCTATTATTTTAATTGATTTATTTTTCTTGAATGCTTGAGTTTGCTGCTAATTCCAGGAAAAAAATATGGTAAACAAGAGTAGTGATTCTGAGCGTACTTATCTTCATTTGATTTAATCCTGACTTATGCTTCCGGTATTTCAACATTTAGACTTCAGTTTTAGATTTATCCCTAGGCAGATGGAGGGATGGGAGATTACGAGAGTATATGAGACTGGGGGAAAGTGTGAAGGAAAAGGATGGACAAGATGAATGCAGGTAACTAGGAAGCGGGGAGAGAGAGACTTAATTGAGTTTTTAATCAGTAAGTGATGTCAAATTTGTCAAATAACCCTTAAACCTTTAATGAGCAAAACATATAGAAATACTAACCTGTTACTATGGTATTAGCAGATTTTCTAAGAATTACTCTCTTTATTTTTATAAATCCTGTGAATATTTACCTGTGCAATCTCATGACACCTGGCTGTGGTGGTACAAAATAGAAATATTAGTGACATTGCTATTATTATTTCAGTTCTGTTGCTAGCAGCACCTCTTCGAGATAAGAAAGTATGGCCTTGATGAGGGGTAGGGAGGAAGACAGTGTAAGTCAAACAGGTAACTGATGGAAGTAGGGATAAATTATAGCAGATGGATAAGGTGATCACAAATTATGTCAATTACAGAGTATGGTGTAAGCATGCTATTTCCATGCCATCATCTCTCCACAGGAGATAAAACTAAGAGTACACAATGGTGTGCACTAGTGGCTGCCTTTGGGAGAAATCTCTGAACCAGTAGGTTTTCTCTTGAGGATAACATTTGGATTCCTACTGATCTTTATGCTCTGTCGAAGGACTCTTCCTTAGAAGTGACACAGAACTCCTGGTGACTCAATTTATGGGTACTTGACTGCAATGATCACTCAGTTCATGGTTTATAGGCTTTGCTTATGCTTCTGGTTAATATTAAGATGTCCTGAAGTAAATACTATAAATCATACCAATGGGGCAAAATAATTTGAAGAGTTGATCTTCTGCACTTTCTGTGACCATAAATCAAGATGATGTGTTGCTAAGATTGCTGCCTTGGTGAGATGGGAAACAGATTGCTGCTTCCTACCTGGTATATCATAGCTTAACGTGCCCCTTCAAATATGTCAAATATATATGTGGATGAAATCATTTAAGGAAAATGTAAATGCAACCTTGAGGGAGGTAGACTTGGCAATGGGCTATTACAGATTATTCTGACAAAATACTTTTATGGAAATTGTTATGGCACACCCCTGTAAGGACAACTTTATTGGGTGTTGACTATGCCCATGTGCAGCTTCAAGGCACATGGTATTTTTGGTACAGATCATTTCCCCTAACTGAACACATTCCATCAGTCTGCAATAACATATATGGTGGTTTGTTTCACGCTGGCTTTGCCATTGCAAACATCCTGCAGATATCTTCAGGAATGAGTCAGGCAGATACAAATATTTCCTGGAGACTCATCATCTTAATAAAAAAAAGACTTGCTAACCAAAATAAGATCACTCATCAGAACTCTTCCAGGAGACTGGAATAACAGTCTGTATGCAGACCCAAAGGAACTTCATATCCATCAACAGTGCTGGAAGCTGGCTTGCAGCCTCAGCCAGTAAAGAGAATTGATATTCTAATCACTACAGAACTCCATGCCTTTCAGTTTTAGTGGCTTAATTTGCTAGAAAATCAAGTCAAAGAAATGAAGGAAATAAGTTGTGGCCGTTATCACTCTTATTTATTACTCAATTACCATGGGTAAACTATAATTTATCTTCTCTGAGGTTCAGCTGATGAAATTAAGCAGATAAAGATATAACATCATGTCATCTCTGTGGGATGGTAGATGGGTGGTATCTGTAAAAATCCATACCATGAGACCTGTGATATGGTTATGTTAACATACCATATAGAATTTAGAATTTATTGAACATTGCCTTATAATAATCATCCCAGTCACTGCAAGTATAAGGTACATGAAAAGAGATCTTTTTTGAGGGAGAGGGAATGGAGAATGATGTGGTAATTTTAAGTGAAGTACAATGTGTCAAGCATTACCTCTTTGCTATAGGTAGGCAGTATAACAAAGAGTTTGAAAGTCCATTGATAAAATTAAGTGAAACTGAGGTGAATAAAAATAATGATGCTCAGTATGAGAAAATATTTTGTTAACATAAGTTGAAGCCCTCAACTAATGTGATATCATGGAAATTGATCAGCTAGAAAATGAAATGAATTTGACCTTAGAAAAATTACATGCATATTAAATGCATCACTGTATATGAAAAGTTTCAACTATCTGTAGGTATTAGATGTAAAAGAACTACTTGAACTGGCACACACACATGCACACACAAAAGAGAGCTATGAAGGGATATGGTCACAATTAACATGCTTTATAGAATGAATTGCTATTCTGCACTAGATGGTTCAAACTCTTTTTATATAATAGCAGGCATCTTCTTTGTGTAAAGTATCATCTCAAATATTGCAAGATAAGTAACAAGAAAATACTCAACAAAAATGTGTGGAAGGTGATCTCAATCAAGGTAAGAGGGTGCGCTTGGAAGATAGGGAAGGGGAGGATTAAAACAGCTGGCCTTAGATCCATTTCTCTCCTGGCTACCAGGGAGTAAGAACACAGGGGAACAATCTAATCTTACATTCTGTTGGTTAAAACCAAGTCACATTCACTCCTGGATTTTTGGCACAAAAAGAAAAAAAAAAGAAAAGAAAAAGAGAAAAATCAACTAACCAACCAAACAAAAAACTAAGTCACAACTTCCTGTTTCAGCTCTGAGCTTGGAAGTGAACACAGTATACTGACACCGACTGTATGTCTTACTGGTGTATTCTCAGGCCAGAAAAAGACAAGGGAATCTTGAAATTTACCTAGTAAATTTTTTTCTATCCCTTTGAAAAAGGTCTTGGTTACTGTACTTGGGTCCTAACACTCTGCTCTGGGCCACATTCCTGACATATGTCTTCCTCATCCTGCCTGTTTGCCTGGGATCATCCTCTCCATCGCGTTGAAGCATCAATACTCATGCAGGTTTGCCTCCTTGTGGATATGGTTTGTAAGCCTCTTCACATGTTCTCCTTAAACTTACCTGGACTGATGAGAACCTTGGGAACTTTCCTAAATATACATAACTAGAACTGTAGAGACTCCAAGCCAAAACAACTACATATATGATAAGTGCAATTACAAACAAAAATTGGTGTAGAAGTCTGAATATATACTGTAATATGATACAATTCTCATGTATAAGGAGAGGAAGCAAACATTCCTGTGTAATGTCATCTTAATATGTAACATTCACCAATTCCCCTCTATGTTTTCAAAATCTCTTAGATTGCTCTTTATGGCAACAGAATTTAATTCAGAATGAGTAACAGCTGAATTTGTATCCACCTGCACTATGTATGTGCGTGCATGCGTGTGTGTGGGTGTGTATGATTTAAGCCACCAACACTAAGCGTAAAACCATTGTGAGGCAGCACTTGCTGAATCAAATCTCTTGAAATCAGAAATAAGCATGCTTACTAAGTAATGTCATATGATTATAATGAAGCTAAATCAAACTTTTCTTTCTAAAAATTTGAAATTCTTTGTTCTCCATAAGTTTTGTTAAGAATTATATAAAAGAAATAAAATATATCTCAATGCTTTTTTGCTGCGTCCAGCACAGCTCGGGACCGTATCTGAGGACAGGCGATTCAAGACTTAAGAAACAGAGACAAAGTAAAGAGCAAAGATGGGACCAGGGGACTCAAGATCTCGTGGCTCTAGAGCCCCGAAAGCCTGGTCGACATCATATTTATTAGGAGTATACAGCTCAGAAAAAAATGTGACCATAGAGGTGGGGCTATCCCACCAGGAACAAACACCCTCCTTCGGGTATGCAGATTTTCTAAGTCTATCCTGTTATTGCCTCCAGGACATCTCGAGATAGCAAATAATTCCCTCGGGTTAAACAGCATGATTTCATGCCAGAACAAAGTTCTGTTAATTGATGTTCTGGCTTCCAGGACCCTCAATTGTTCCACCCTAAGGAAATAATCTGCCCTCCTTCATGCCCTTATGGTCAATCTCAGGATTTCTCCTTACAAATTTTCTTTAGCATAATACGTGCTATAGGTCATCTACTCTGTAAAACATTAAAACAAAGCAAGCGTGCACATTTTAAGCAAGCAAATGTGACTATAATATTTTAAGCTCATGGAAATTTAGGTGAGGCTTATTTTCTAGTGGCTTGTTTTCCAGCGGCTTTTCCAGCACTTTTTGAGATTAACATGAGTTATTTGAGTACAGAGTTAGAAGATAAGGTGTGATAATTGTATTTATATTTAAACCCTTCATTCACTGTAAATGTTTATATATGGGAATTTAGGAAGTGGGTTGCATATGCACAGTAATTTGAATTATATTTATTTATATAATTGCCATAGCTGATAAATTATTGAGATCTTTATACCAGGCACTGACAGAGACCTACAAGTGGACTGTTTAATTTGATTCTCACTCCTAGTCTAGTAAAGATGATTACTTTTTCATTGTTATATACAAAGAAACAGAGATCTGTTCAAATTCTCACAATTGGGGAAAAAAGGCCAGGAGGAGACAGTCATGTGAGCCCAGAAACCTAACTACTGTATTATACTGCCTCCTTGTCAGCATTATTGTCTAAATCTCATACATGCAAATAAATTATTTCAGAATGAATTTCACGTTTATTTGTGTTTATCCAAATTATTTATACAAAATTATAATAAAATAATTATTTCTTTTTTACCAAAATGTAACATTATTCAAATTGATTAAACTACTTATTTTACACATTAGTTCCTTTTATAAAAAAAAAAAACTCTCACACACTATGTGTAATTTGAGACATTTCAATAGAACCTAATTTTTTTCTACAGAAAAAAATAATGTTGAATTGAATCTGTAAACACTTTGTATCATAATTTTCTTTACAAAAATTGTTGTAACAATTTACTTAGGTTTATGTAACATAGATGACTTGGTAGTGGAAAATAAACTTGTACAAATAACTCCCAAATAGGAACAAACATAGTATCAGAAATGAATAATGTTCAGTAAGCTTGTTATTATTTTTGAACACTGACCTTTAGAGGAGTAACAACTCTCTCATCTTAAATATACATTGATGTGAAACCCAGAATGTTAAAATGACTTACACAGACTGTCAGGATTTCACTTTATTCTGTAATTCAGTGTTCTTGCTCTGTTATTGTAGCTGATTTATTACTTAGTTTTATACCTGGACATTCTATTTTCAGATAAGGAAAATTACTCACTCTGTGTTTAAATACTATTTAAAAGACTACAATATGTGAATAAATGTTCAATATTGAATGGATTTTTAAATTCAAGAGACTTATGAGTGAACATTATTTATATGCTTACAAGATGAGTACTTACAAAAGGAACTAGAAAGATAATCAAAGATAGAGTATGGAAGTTGACATAGTGGCTTACTGAGAAGTAGGTGATTATGCTATCTCAGCTGATTAATGATTATAGATTATGATGATAGACAGACAGGCAGACAGACAGAAACACTTAGTCCACTAGAAGCTTAAGCATGCCAGCCATATTTTTCCATTGTAAAATATAATCAATTTCTCTTACTTAATTTAGCATCAGACATCAGATAAATAAGCTATTTCTTAAATGGTAGACCAACCACTCTCCTCAAGGCTGCCCTGTGCTGTTAACAAATTACCAGTAATAAGCAATTCAAACAATTCTGTCTACAAAACATGCAAAATTAGCCAATAACTATTAATAAAACACTGTAAGCAAAATGAAGTCATGCAGAGATATTTTTAGGAGGGAGACATCAGGCTTAAGCAGAGGACAGAAACCAATTCCCCTCTTCAGAGAGCACGGAGGCGCAAAAGGAACATCAGACATTACCCTCCTAGCTCGGGCACTTTTTTTTTTTTTTTTTCCCCTCCAAGGTCTGTGCTTTAGGAATTAGAAAAAAAGATGAGTTTCTTAGGAGTCTATATTTTACTGAGCAAATACTAATAGACTGAATAGAAAAAACTCTGAATTATTTTGCCCCATACAAGAGTTTCTCTAGATGAAATGCCTCCTTTCAAAAGTCACTAGATAATGAGCTTTGATGAGCTCATTTTAAGTTTGTCAGCTGAGACTAACTGCACATAATATTTTATGTAGCACTAAATGTAAATGCTCTTATATTTCCAATAATCCCACCAATTAGATGTAAATTAGATAAAACTCTTCTAATTTAAGGAAACTTTATGCTAAAAATATACCTCGTTTGGTACTTTGCCCCTAAAACCTTAATATAAGAATAGTTCAAATAATTTAAATCTAGGTGAGGTAATTTTATAATGTAGAATTTCCAAATGTAGGTTACCCTCTGAAGAATATTTTTTGCAAATAAATACAGTATACTTTTTTAAACAAAATTGTCTGTAGTGAGAGGCTACACAAATTAAAGTTATGAACAGAACATCAGTAACCAACTCAGCCATATTCTAGCTATGGAAGAAATACCCATTCTTAGCATTTATGGTTCTAATTATTATCTTTATGTCACGGATAATAAAGGGTTAGGCACTCCCAAAATTTCCATTGTGGTCAAAAAAGACCATAGGACTTTGAAAATGTTATAATTTTTATACTATTAACATTAAGGATAATTTTTATTAAAAAAACAGTATTTTCACATAAACCTTTCCACGTTTTTAAAAACTTCTCAACTCTGACAATTACTCAAATGTGGGCTTTGTGCAAACCAAATTTTCAGCAATTTGAATTAAAAAAATACCTGTCTACCTTATTTCTTAAAAATCATTTACCTTTATAGCATTGTGTCAGAAGTCACCATGAGACCTGAGTTTGACACATTATTTTATAAAATAGATGGGAAAAAGCTTTCCCAGTTGATTTGTGGAACACAACTTTTTATACTGCTACAGTTTTACATGCTTGTATTGTATTGACCTGAATTCACAATTGCACATTCAGATAACATTTGTGACAATTTTATTAGAGATCTGCTTGTATTTATGTTATTGTAGAGTAACATAATTGTGCCTACTGTATTTCAGCAATAATCCTTCAACCCTCACAAAGAAATACAAAGACCACACTTGAGAATGGAGTAGCAGAATATTCTTCTTTTATGTGTCAATGTCAGGTTTTCTAGGAAAAAAAAAAGCCCTGAATATGTATGCATACACAAACCATCCACCAGAATCTAATTTCATGACTATTTCTATAGCGCTACATTTCAGCAGTTATTTACTCATATATAAGTTTTGTGACTACTAACCATCTAAGATGCTTTAAGAACTGATAACCACTACCCCCTCATGTGTTTTAATTTTGTTCTTAACCATACAAAGGATGAGAAAGCAGATTTATGAAAGCTGGGTTTTTATTTTGTTTTGCTTGATCAGTGTTCAGCAATAATAATTAACATAATGTTAATTTAAAGTCTTTAACATTATTTATTCCAAACAAACATACCATCCTTTGTATTTCATTATAAGCCTGATTTTAGCTTCATGTGTGCCCCTCTAATATGCATAACATACTACTGTAAATATATTTCTTCAGGTATTTTCACCTAAAATCTTAAATCCCCCCATGTCTACAGTTACCGAGATTACACTTATAGAGAAAAACCTAATGAGACAACTTCGTATTTTATATATAAATTAATCACTTGAACTCACACTGTTGAGAGGTATGCTAGACCACTTTAATGAGTTGTAAATTATTTAAATCTTATGTCATCCATAGCAGCCCTCCTGTTATTGATGGTTTGGTTATATTTCAATATATATTAAAACAGATGCATTCCTGAACATTTAAAACTTCAGATTTTCTTTACAAAACATATTTGCAACATTAGAGTATAGTAGTCAGTATATATTTTAGGAATATTTCTAATATCTGTAAACACCTACTAATATTTCATAATATTTTCATGAGAAACTTTTTAAAAAATACTGAAATTTAAATGCTTAACACGATAGAATTCCCAGACATTTTAGATCAACACCTTCCAGATATTTCCACAAATCAGCTATCTGACTGCCTGTCTCACTACCCACCTGGTGCATCCCATTACCAACGTGCAATCAGTTAATACACTAGCTTCCCACTTAAGTGGTGCCCTCATTCTAGCCATGCTCACTGCAGTGTGTTCTTAGAACCCAGAATTATTGCCTTTAAACCTAAAGTGAAAATTTTCACCTCAAAACCCTCCGGTGGCTTTTCCTTTGCTCAGAATAAAAGTCAAAAATTTTACTAGCCTGGACGATGTCACCACCTACTCCTATCTGTTCCCCATCACTAACCTCATGTCCTCTTACTCTGCTGCTCACACCCTCTCACCTCTAGCCCATCGCTTTAACCCTCTCGACAGTGATGGGTCACAGCGCTGCATCGGCCATGCCCTTTGCTTGGGAGACTCCTCCCCAGATATCCACATGGCTCCATCATCTTCAGAATACAAATGTCTGAGCACTACGCTCTACACCAGAAATTGACACAACTTTGTAAACTGACTATACTTTAATGAAAAAAATATATATATACAAAAAAAGAATACAAATGTCTGGCCTTAAGGTATATGAACTTGCCATTTTCCTATTAATTGCAGATTGCTTTCAAAAGAGGTTGTACTAAATTAAACTCATCATTTTTCATACTCCCACTTGTGTTTACTATAATTTTTCAACAAAATGATTAATATGAAATTGTGTTTCATTTTGTTTTCTTGGTATTTCTGGGATTTCTTCATACCTGATATTCCTACTCTGAATATTACAATTATAAACCCATTCTCATTCCTAATAGTGCTTCCTTGATCTTGTTCCTTTTTGTCCCATGCATACTTGTCAAATGTGTTGTTTATTTTATTAGTCATTGCAAGTAACACACTTTTGGCTTTATTGATCACTTCTCTTTTTTTCTTTTCATATTTTATTTATTTAAGTAAAATCCCTTTATTTTACATATTTAAATATTTCACTTTATTTTTTTGCTTTAAACTTCAGTTAATTTATTTTTTTAAATATGTTTTTCAATAATTGCCTTTAAATTCCTTCTGAGTGATACTGTATCTGTACCTTACAAATTATAATGTGTAGTATTCTTTTCATTTAGTTACAAATGTATCATAATATTTACTATGATGATGTGATTTCTCCTTTGACATAGTTTACTGAATGGTAAGTTTTCATTTTCTAAATATTCAGTAATATTAGTTATTTTTCTGTTTTTTATTATTTAAATTTTATCTTAAATTCTGAAAGTAAGTCTGACCTCAATTTTTTGAAATTTGTTTTTTTCCATAAACCCTACTATCCTGTCAATACATGTACGTTTACTAGATGGCTTACAAATAATATACAAGTTAAAAATAATATGTGGAAATAAGACTTATGTTCATACACAAATGATTCTTTCCAATAATCTTACTCAAAAATCCTACAGGTTCACTATTTGTTTTGTTTGTTGAAGTAACAGCTTTTACAAGATTTGACTCTGATTGGTTCTTTGTGTTATTTTGTCAGTTTTTGCCCAACAAATTTTAAATCAATTCTGTTATTTACACTGTAGGTTATATTATAACCTTGTTTATTTGTTTTCACATTTCCCTCTTTGTAACTGTCATGCTTGTCTCTTGAAATTCTATTTTGTCAGAAACCAGAAATTTATGTTGATATATTTTGTAGCTCTAATTTTTTAAAATGTCTTTTACATTTTGGGGGTATTTTCTTTCCTTTTAAAAAATTTCATTTTATTTTAAATAATTCAAGGATAACAATATCCCCTTATAATTTTTCAAGAAATATTTTAAAGCATCTGTCTAAATTTAAATTTTAAGCAGAACCTTTTCAGAATATACTGAATTCTATGAATCCACTTCTCAAAGGGACTCTCAGAAGCTTTTAGAAATATGCAATTTAAAATACTCTGAGTGGGCTTACAAAACCTTGAACCTGTGGTATATTATTAAATTCTGAAGAGATATATCACTAATAATCTAAATATTGGCAGACAATAGAATCCACAACTGCATTTAGTAAAAAAGAAAATAAAACATAATTTTCATAATCAATTGCTCACGTATATAAAACTTATAATTTTTTTCACAATCTAAACTCAAGAGATCACTATCTTAAAATACATAATCATTAAATAACTAAAAAGGTATTTTAAATTCAAAACTTATTTTATAATATAAATTTTATCTATATATTTTGTCACCCTAAATCTCTTCTACTCTAGAAATATTGTTGGCTACAACTCTCTTTATTGAACACATAACTATCCTAATCTCTCTCCCAATAATTATAAAAATACTACTCCCCTAAATTTGATCTGTTATTTTGACCATTATTCTTCCACTTAAAATTTTAATAGGTGTGCTAGTATGAAACTATCATCTTTGTATCTTCTCAAGGACATTTGTTGGGAATACAAAGATATGCGCTGATATTTTTTATTCCTTCTATGTAAAAGTCAATTTTTTGTTCATTCTAAAATGGAAAAACTATAGAATACCTGCATACTTGATTACCTCAGACTAGTGTTTTCCAAGGGAATGGAGAATTCATCTCTTCCAGTCTATCAATCTCCTTCTATCTCATATTTTATCATCTAACAAAACCTTGAAACCTGTAAGTAATTATATAATTCTGAGCCTATTTTTTCTGAACCTAAGAACTCCATAAACCATTCAGCCTTCTTGAGAGAAACCAGAGCTATAATATGGAAGAAGTTAGACACTACACAGAGACAGCAAGTCAGAAGTCACAAGTATTATCTGTACTAAACATAAAGAGTATTATCACAGTATCTGGCAGGAATGTATTAATAGGAAACACAAATGATGACTCAAATTAGAAGATAAATCGACTGAGATTCATTAATCAAAAGAAAAAGAAAGCAAAAAACCAAAAGTTTGTCCAAAACTGCTGAGCAGCAGAGAGTAGACAATACAGGGTTTATGTTACTGACTCAGTAAAGTGGAGTAATTTTTCCTTATGAACAAAGTTCAAACAACAGCCAATAACTAAGAACAAGATTAATACAGAAATAGCAAGCAGCCTGTTTCTACCCAGTTTCCTCAAAATCATATTAGTTCAGCTATTGGCATTTCATATAAACACTAAGGTTAATTTTAACCTTTTTCTGTGTGTTCAGACACATATTTTCACAATAGTGTTGCTTATATTAAATTTTTTTCAGAAGACAGGAATCATAAATATTGTATTCACTTTATTCAGCCTCCTATGAGAGTACTATGAGGAGATAAACACTAATTCAATGCTGTTATTATTTTGCTTAGCAATGGTGATGAAGAGAAAATAGAAACACCAAACAATTACTCAAGGAAAACATGTTTACTGTACATTGAAATATTCAGCTAAGATGCAGTATTCTTCTACTAACTAAAATAAGGATTCTCTTTGAGAGTTTTTATTTAATGAAAGTTCTTATGGAAGTGTATTTTAAAACTTAAATGATTGAACTTGACTAAAACTCACTCTAATAAAATCAAAACACAATCAGAATACTTTAAAGAACAATGGAGATATATTTTTACAACTTTGAGAGATATTATATTTTACATGTATAATAAAAATTAAGAATAAATTTTGACATGATAGATTGAAATGATTAATAGAAATATATTCTATTACAAAAGAGAAAGAGATAGAAATCTTGAATAAGGGTAATACATCTTTAGATTTCTTTGAAAAACAAATTTTCTGTACTTTAATCATGGATTTTGTAATTTTGCAGAACACTTCTTATTTGAAGTATTGCTTGTCTTACAGTTTTGTTAACCTACCATTCTTGTTATATCATTCTATGTAAAGATATATGGAGAATATGCTAAGTTATGAGCTATAAATTATTTTAATACAGGGAACAAATAAATCTATTTAAACTTAAATACTTTAAGTATGTTTAAGCATATATATGTATTACACAGTTTATATTTCATGGAGTCTATAATATCAATCATATTTCAGAAATTATCTTCTCTGCTTCATGCATTTTAGAACATTTATGGAAGCACCACAACAGAAGTTTTTTAAAAATACCTCATAAATAAAAACACTGTAAGTATATTAACTTTCACTTTGTATACTCTTTTGGAAATGTCAAGTTTTTTTATGGAAAGAAAAAACTTTTGTGAGCCACATAAATGCTCTTTCTGGCTTTTCCTCTCTAATATCTCTCTTAATTCCCCCTTCTCTATAGTTGCAGTAATTTTACCTCTTTGGAACACTATTTCCTTTAAATTGAAAAAAAAAAAAAACTGGAATGCTGATATGCTTTGAATCTATCTTCCAACTGCTAACTTCCATCAAAGTATGCATTACATTTTACTGTTTTCTACAAACTCCTAATCTAATAATGTTATTCCCTTCTTCTTAAACTATTAATTATTTTCCTTTACATACAGACTTAAATGGAATCTCAAGTATTTATTTTCAAAAACATTCACAATTGTTGACCAACTACACTTCAAATCCTAGCCTCATTGAGTCTTTTCATAAACCTTACGGTATTATATTATGCTATTTAAATTTCTGTTACTCATACTTGATTCACCATTTTTTCACATATTTATTGTAATTCATATTGATTTTTTTCTGTGAACAGAAACAAGAAAAAAAAACTGTTCTCCTTCCCATCTGTGTTTTCACTTCCTATTTATTTTAATAGCACAAATAAATATTACTTCTTCTACAATACCTTACATGAAAGCTGACTTTCCTTTTATGGCCTCATCTTCCACTACATTCTATTCAACAGCAAGTCACCAAGCCCCACAACCAGACTTGGAGGAGATTAGACTCATCTCTCAGGAAAGCAGTGTGAATGTCACATTGTAAGAAGGAATAAAATATGATGATGTGGTTATATTTGAAAAATAAAATCTGTCAGAGTTTACAGAAAAAATATGAGCAAGCCAGTAACAAAAATTAAAAGCAATGAATTAAAAGGATATTTGTGGGGTCAGTCACAATAAATGAAATTAAAACAATCCATTTAAACATTTTCTTAGACTGCTTAAATAGCAAAAACTGGTAAATAAAATTATCATCTGAATCAACGTGACTTAAATTTCAAAACCAAATCCAAACAAACAGAACAAAAATAAACCTATGATTATTCTCTATTCATTTAAAATGATAAGGTTAAGAGTAAGCATATAATTTCTGGTTAAGTTCAGTTTGAACAGCAATTGAAAAATGAAAACAGTAAGTAAGGTATACAGACACTCATTACCAAACACAAATGGCTAAGTACCATTTTGTACATAATTAAATCTGATTAATATCCATATGAAATAAGTATTATTATGTATACTATTTTACAGATGTGTAAAATAAAACTAAGACACACTGAGTAACTGGAAAAGCAGAACTTAAATTTTCATCTGATTCACAAGGTTCATAGCTATTATTTTATATGACTTAACAGTTACTATAATTTTCAGCATAATATAAATTTTTTGATGTACCAACTTCAAATTAAAGTTGACAGGCAATGTTATATCTGGTTCAAATATCTATCTTTTAACTACACACATTCATAAAATACATAATCCAATGATAAATTTTGACACAAGATTTACTTGAAGTATGAAAAAAATTCTATTGGAAAAATATTTGCATTTTTCAAAGTGTTTCACTTTCTCTCAATTCTAGACCTAAATTGAGCATGACAATCTTTCCATGATACTACTTCATATTTTACAGTGTTTAGTTTTATGGACTAAAGTTGAATTAATTCAAAGACTTTTCACTACATATGTTTTCTTCAGCATGCTGTTGAGTGCCAGGAGCTCTGTGGATGTTTAATAAGGATTAATTGGTGTCAATGGCAATAACGACTTCTATTTTCTCCTTTAATATTGATTCCGTGAGTGTGATGTTTAAATGGACCTAATTTTATTTATAATTTCTAACAAGAGTCAGATGATTTAATAGGAAGCAGCCTTTTCAAGTGAATAAAAGTAGAAAATTAGCATAGAATAGAGTATTCATTTTACTAGATCATAAGCTTAATAACTTAAGTTTCAATTATCCAGACCAATGCTTAGTGAAGGATATTTGGTAGGCAATCAGTTATCCATTAGGAATTTTTTTTTTAAAGATTTAAGGTATAATCTCATGTAAGGAAGGTCAATATGGTAAAAAGAACACTGGACTTGAAAAATCAACCTGGCTATGAGTCTCAGCTCCACTACTGAAACTGGAAGATCCCGATCATATTATTTAGGATTCAGACATACTTAATTACTTACCAGTAATGGGAATAATTAAATCAAGCCTCTCAAGTTTAGATTTATGTCTAAATAAATTAACTAATAGATTACTAAATGAATAAAAACATATAGCTATAGGAAAATATAACTAGAGGTTTTATTAGGATTCTAAAGAAAAACAACAGGGTGTACAACGCTGAGAATGAGGGAAGAGGGTTAGTCCTTAGAACTGGACAGTAAGGTACAGAATCTCTGAGGAATTGACAAAGTAGTCTGAGACCTTAAGAGTAAATCAGATCACTCAGTCACATGAAAAATTGCATATGGAGCTGTAAGTTTAAGTTTTATACCCAAATAATTTATAATAATAAATGCGTTTCAATATGAATTTAAAATATATAATTTTGGCATGCCCATGGAATTGTCATATTCTAATTCATCTCAGTTCCTTGAGTAGAATGAATTAATTAGAATTAAAATATTGATTTGGTATTTGCTAAATCATTTATTCCTCAAAATGAAGATGTTGAACAGAATGAGAAACAACTAATATACAGAAACAGTATTAAAATGACAAAGGAGAAACATACTTTGAGGCAATAATTCATGATACTACTCTAGATCTTTTAATTTTTTTCTTACCTTTTAAACAAATATGCTAAAGAAACAATGTCCTCTAATTTTATTTTTTTTAAAGCATTGATTTTATAAGCTTAAATAAACTAAGATGTAACTTCGGTCTTAACTACGCCATTATAAAGCCTGGAGTATGTAAATGTCTCCTAGAAAGTGTATCTAAGAGTGGTGGTAAGGATTAGAATATCAGGTTAATATCCTTTTTATGCCATTTCACCCACACTGACTTTATTCTTGGGTAATCTTTTTTACGTTATTGGGTAAAATTAATCCCTTCCTTTAATAAATATATCCCTGATGCTACTCACCTTGGGAAACAATATACAAATTTGCCCAACAGCACTTACTCTGGAAAACACCGTTTGTTTTTTCTGCCAATGGGTTCTAGAGGGGCTGATGATGTGGTTTTCAGCCTTTTTATTTTTGTGCAGCTTTGTTGTTTATGAAGGAGTTGACATCCATATCCATCAACTGTTCAATTCATCTAGCATTAAGACTATATTGTTCATAAACAGTATTGCTTCATTTTTCTTCAAAGAATGACTGAACATGAATTGAAAATTTTAGCCTGACAAAGCAGATTGACAGGGCTATGTAAGCACTAAGCTACATTTATGTGAATTAGAAAAAAGGCAATCCTTTTTAGAAAGAAAAAAAATTAAGTTAGTATACAATTTACTTCTCAATAAAAATAAACACAACCACTAACTCATTATATGCTATACCCATCTAATTATTGAATATATAATGATAGAAAATTATAATTTTAATCAAATTAATTAGGGACTCAAATTCACTAGAAAATAATTTGTAATAAACCCATTCCACATTTCACATTCATGAAAATTGTATTTTATGACTGCTTATTCTATTTTTCATTTTTCATACCAATGATTGCTATGTTTTCCATTTCAAATGCAACTATAGGGATTAAGTGGTTTTAAGGAATGTTAATTTAAAAGTTTACATTATCTTCTTACAACTGTTATTGGTGCAGATGAATATATTCTGAAAACAATGAAAATGTATCCAGTAAATCATTGGATAAAATACACTCCAATGCTTCAATGAGAATTACTCTAAATTTGAGGAAAAAATAAACCCAACATTTTGAATCTTCTTAGACACTGATGTTCCATCAATAGCATATCATTTATTACGTTCGTCAGATTCAATTTTAAAAATTTTATATGGCTGCTGAAGCTAAAATTATATACTTTTTTTAAAATTCCAAGACATTTAGAATGAAAACGTTATTTTATTTTTGTGAGCCTGTCTTTAAAGGCAATATTGATTCCTGTAATAATAAAAAAAAAATAAATGTTAAGATATAGTTTGGTACCATAAATGGATGCACAGTAGGTGAGTAGGAACAAAGATGACCACACATTTTTGGTTACTACCCTCAAGGAAAGAAAATTTATATCTCTCCATCATGAAGTAACTTGTCTTGCCTCTTGTGTTGATGGTGAATGGCTTTTTGACTGTTTTAGTCAAAGTGATGCTGAAGAAAGCATCACTTTCCTTGAGTTCCAGTTATGAATCTACCCCTTATTAGAACTTGACCACCTGCTGTTCTTTCTTGGAATGTTTGCTATGAGATGTTCTCTCTCAAAACCAAGCCACCAAGGTGTGAGAAGCACAAGCCATCTGTATAAATGATTCAGGTGAAGCCACCGGCTAAGTTCAGGCCCCAAGCATCAACACCAGTCCTGTGAGTGAGTTGTCTTAGAAGGGAATTTTCAAGCTGTCTTGACATTCCAAGTGAATTTTAGTATTTTTAAAAAATCCAGTTTTTCTGGGAATTCATTAAGTGTGGCTGACCCAGAACTAAAAATCATCTGTAAGAAATTGGTATAAATCTTAGTTATAGGGTTTTCTCTTCCCTTCTACTCTATCCATCCATTTTTTTTTCCTAAAACATAGGTATTCAGTGATACAAATTACTTAATTTTATTTTCTGATGTCCTTTGCTTCTTTTTTTGTCCTTATCATTCAATTTTAAAATTCTTTATAACTTCTGAGGAGAAATAATAAACCCCTTAATATTTAGACTTCATAACATAAAAATAGTATAAAACCTTGTACTAAATTTTAACAGCAGTTACATTTTGTACTGTCACAGTTTCCGTAGCAGCAAATGGATAGTTGTTGTGGTCAGTGGTTCATTGCACAGTGATCTCTGATTAAGTTTTTATAATAATCACTTTTGTCTTTTAATGGAGAATAAATATTAATTACTACTTTGTGATTCATATCACAGTAAAAGTAGTTGTAGATTTAAATCAAAATTTCAGCCATATTCTGCTGAGACTTTAAACACAGTAGATGACAAGAAATGCCTTATAAATATCTAACTCAAATGGAAGACTAATAAACAGAATTTTAAAGAATTTTTAAATGTTTCCCTGTCAATGTATCAGTTCAGAAAGCAGGTTTTTATTTAGCATGCTATTAGATGAATTAGTGTTCTTGATTTGTAAATGTGTTCTTCCATTGCAAGTCAAAGCTGCAGAGTAATACACTGACTAAACTAGGATAATATACTTGACTTCCATCTGAGAGAAAAACATTATAAAATGTTGGTTTTGGTTACAATGGCACTAATATTTGCTGAAAATTTATTATAATAGCTATGTAAATCACTTATATTTAGAATCAGCTAGATTATGTAAGTAAAACAATTTCAAAATAATTAAGATATTTATTATGCAAATAGATGAAAAACCTTAGCAGAAGCTCCTTTGTACAGTGTACCACCTACACAGCAATGCAAAGTAGGCTTGGGAGAGGTATGGGATAAAAAAAACCAGATCCTCAGAGCCAAGTAAAGAAATAGAATGTATTTATCCTACACATTGACTGACTAATAAACAGCAAGAGGAGAGGATATTTGATTTGAGTTTAATTAAGGCAAACATTTCTTCCTAAGAGAATCATAACTGTAAGGAATTCACTAGATGGAGAAAACAGGGCAGGGTTTCCATGTGAAAAAAAAGATTCTGATGGCCTAATGAAATATGGAGAAAATAATATAATAAAAACTTACAGACTCAGACCCATAAGGTGATGATTCTTAGTTCTCACACACAAAGATGACCTAGTAATAATTATTTGGTTACATTTTTTTTTAAACTCTGCTTAAAATCAGAGTTGGTCCTGAAGTTAAAACAATGGCTGCATTTGCAGGTAGGAATCACCACAGTTTTAGGTTGAAGAAATGTGCAGAATCAGAGTCAAATAATAATAATGAGATAGATACAGTCCATCAACTAGGTATAATATATATTTTTGTTTCATACCAAGCACATATAATCAGTTTATTAAACAGTTTGATTTGGAGTGCTATATGTATGA
The DNA here is from genome assembly GCF_048773025.1 of Camelus bactrianus. Classification (NCBI taxonomy): domain Eukaryota; kingdom Metazoa; phylum Chordata; class Mammalia; order Artiodactyla; family Camelidae; genus Camelus; species Camelus bactrianus. Next base: position 42,778,023 of record NC_133540.1, read on the forward strand.
ATTGGGTAACTTATTTCTCAATCACTGGTTTAAAACATCTTTCAAAGATCCTTTCTCTGCTTTTCACATCATCTTGCACGGCAGATTCCATGATTTCAAGCCACTGTCAAGCATTTAAAAAAAAATTAAAACTTTAATCCCATTTTTAATTAAAAGCTCTCCCTCCTTTACTACTATCAGTGCTGTTCCCGTCAAGCAATTTTGAGGAGAAATGAAATGTGGATATCTCTCCTTCCTTCATTGGATTTTCTGATCTCCAGTGTGTTGGGAGCCAAAGGAGGGAAGAAGGAAACAAGCATCCCTTAGTAAACAAATATACTCCTTGAGGAAGTCTCTGAGTATCTAGGCAAGGTTGGCTGGCCTCTGTCAGGTACCTGTTGTGTAGAAAATGCCCAATGGCCAGATGACTTTGAATACACAAGTACAAATTTCTCAGAGAACTGTGGAGGGGATATCCTTGCTCAACAGTTTTAAGAAGTGTTATCTGTTTAGATTCAATGTATTTTTGCCCTTCCTTTCCTTTCTTAGCTCCAATTGCAGAAGTACATTGCACAGTTTTGCCTGGGAAGTCATTTTTTATCTCTCTCTTTTTTTTTTTTTTTGATGAGCAACATCTAAGACAGTTCAAACGCCACTGAATTCCATGCCATTCCTAGAAATATACTCATCCTTGTCAAACAAAATCAAATGGTGAGAATGCACTTTTCTCCACTTCTGAAACATCTAGTTTCCCTAATCTTTCTCCTCAGCTCTCTCTGCGCTCAATCAGGCATTAACCTCAATTTAGCTGATCCTCTACATGAACAGCCTTCAAATCTAAGTGTCTGACATCACGTTCTCCTTTGTTCAGGCACCCAAGTCTCTATAAATATTTTCTTTGAGCCTCTTCACTTCACTTGTGTATTTTCCTCACATTTTTTTTCTACTTTTCTTTTTTTCTGCTTTTTATTTGGGTGTAAGTAAGTGGAGGAGTTGAACTGGTGGTTGGGGATCTGCTAACCAATTATTTTCAATTCCCTTTAGAAAATGTGGCCCTTAGAAGCAGTTAAATTTTAGCTTGGAGTCATAGTAGCCAATATTAGGGCATCTAGAAGAGTCTCATATTACAACTTATTTTATATTTTAATTACTTATTCAGAAATGCCTAGTTTCCAGCACATTGAAAATATGCCTTTAGTTTATTTATTGATTGGCTAGTGTAGTTCAAAAGTAATAGAATAACTTCTTCTTTCATAAAGCCTGTATTTCAGAGGTAGAAAACAACAACCCACAGCAAACAAAAAATATAAATTGGTTTTTAAGTGGATTACATGTTGTCAAGACAATAAAACTGATGTGATAGATAAAGGGTGACTGTGATAGAAGCAGAACCCTAGACAGGGTCATCTGGAGAGGTTTTGAAGGAAATATCTAAGTTGAGATCCCAAAGATAAGGGGGGAAATGGTCATATAAATACATGAAGACAAAACTTAAGTGCAAATGTCCATAGGAGAAGTAATAATGAAATATTTCAGGGAAGAGAAGAAGGACCAGATGGACCTTGAGGCTTGAGTTTATGACGTATAGTATGAGGAACAGAATGGCCTGAGAAGTGATCAGATGTGGGAAATGGTTTAGGACCTAGTTGTACTTGATTAGGAGTTTAAATTTTATTCTAAGTGTAAGGCAAAGTCACTGAAAGGTTTTGAGCATGGAATGGCAAGATTTATGTTTTGAACAGAGGAATATATTTTAACAGATGAAGATAAAAGTAAGGAGGATTTTGGAGGAGAGAGATGATGACAACAGGAACTAAGGGAGTAAAATAGAGAAAGAAGGAAAGTGGATTAGAAGTATATTCCCTAATGTAGTACAGGAAGAATACATACGTTTTTCAGTGAGTCTGGATAATAGATTATGGGAAAGAGAGGTATCAACCATCAGTACAATATTTTTACCTTGGACCTCTGGGTGCAGAGTGATGCCATTTATATAGATAGGGATGAGCAGTCAAAGAAAAGTTTTGTGGAGATAAAGAGAAATAAAATGATTTCATTATGGGCACATTACATTTGAAGTGTCTACGGAATATTCAGGTTTAGATACAGGACCTAAACAATTGCTTAACTGAAACAGACACTACCAAATGCCATACCCCAATTAGAAGACGAAATTAGGATTTAAAATGAATTACTAATGGCCAGTAGTAGATCAGCATTGGGGTGTCACTAGGAACTGCTGACACTGAGGTCTCACAAGTTCTTACAGACTGTTCTTCCAAAAACTTCACTAGAAACTTAAGGGACTATTAGGGGGAAATTCTGAGAAGCCACCTCCCTGGCCTGAATGGGAAAGAACAGCAGCACTACTACAGAAACTCCACCCGGATATATCTTACGTATCTCTCATATGGAACAAAAGCCTCAATCCACTGTATCAGACACAGTTCTCCAGAGAAACAGAAGCAGCCTCATATATATGCATATAGAAAGAGATTTATTATGAGGAATTTACTCATGCAGTTATGGAGGCTGAACTATGGAAAACAGTATGGAGATTCCTTAAAAGACCAAAAAATGATCTAGCATTCCCACTCCTCAGCATATATACAGAAAAGATGAAAACTCTAATTTGAAAATATATATGCACCCCAGTGTTCATGACAGCATTATTTATGAGTCAGGACATAGAAATAACCAAAATAACCAAAATATCCATCAACAGCCATAAAAAATGAAGTAATGTAATTTGCAGTAACATGACTGGACCTAGAGGTTATCGCACTAAGTGAAATAAGTCATATAGAGAAAGATAAACATTGCAAACATCATATGATATCACTTACATGTGGAATATAAGAAAAACAATACAAATTAACTTATTTACAAAACAGAAATAGACTCACAGACATAGAAGAAAAACCAAAGGGGAAAAGAGGGGAGAGGGATAAATTGAGAATTTGGGATTAGCAGATACAAACTACTATATATAAAACAGATAAGCAACAAGTACTTAGTGTATAGCACAGGGAACTATATTCATTATCATGTAATAACCTATAATGGAAAAGAATTTGAAAAAGAATATATATACGTGTCTATGTATGTGTGTGTGTATATACATATATATGTGTATATATATATATATATGAATCACTTTGCTGTACACCTGAAACATTGCAAATCAACTATACATCAATTAAAAAAAAAAAAAAAAAACAAATCGTGGAGGCTGAGAGTTCCCAAAGTCTGAAGTTGGCAAGCTAGAGAGCCAGGAGGGCTGATGATATTTTCCAGACTAAGCTGAAGGCCTGAGAATCAGGACAGCTGATGGTGTACATTGCAGTCTAGAAGCCAGGAGGCTGGAGACTAAGAAAGCCAAATGTTTTAACTTGAGTCCAAAAGCAGGAAGAGATTGATGTCCTAGTTCAAATACTCAGGAAAGAGGACTTCACTCTTATTTACAAGAGGGTCAGACTTTTTGTTCAATTTAGACCTTCTATTGATTGGGAAAGGGCCATAGACATTAAGAACAACCTGCTTTACTTATTCTATAAATTCAATAGTTAATCTCATTCAAAAAAATACCTCGTAGACACAAACAGAACAATGTTTGACCAAATATCTGGGCTCCCTGTAGCTTGATCATGTTGACACATAACAATAAATATCACAGGGAAGAACAACAACATTCTTGGCTTCCAGCCTGAGGGTATCAGTGTAAACCCTCTGCAGTTAGGTGAGGGAGACAAGGAAAAACAACAATAGCAAAATAGCTCTTATCACCGGTGAAGGAATAGAAGTACATGCTAAAATAATCTTTACATTTAGAGGAAGTGTGAAACATCTGTGAAGGCCACATCTCCAAGACACAGGTCACAGTGCCTGCCTAATACTGAGAAAACACCAACACACACACACACACCACCATCACCATAACACTAACAATAACTGAGTAAAAACAGAAGAATACAATTGTGACTGTTGCAAGGGACAGATTCTCCTGAGAGAGCAGTAGAAAAAGAAGATCCAGGCCAAGAGAAAAGACAAAAATAAAGTATCAGTATGCCTTTTCTTCACCTCTCCTATGTGACCTAGGTTAATTGGGGTTTCATAAGGCAATACTTGAGACTTATAGTAACTTCAGCACTTCTGTCACGCTAGCATTTTTCTTCTATTCATTATTTTTTTCAATGTAATATATTGAATGTAACATTTTTCAATGTATTTTAGCAAATAAATCATACTGGAACAAGCAGAAAATATAAAATCTATTCATCTATTCTGTCTTTGTAAAATATATTCAATTAAAGAATTTTTCATTCCACTTTGCTTTCTAGGACACTAAAAGTATACACACCTGCCAGATACCCTATGATTTAAGTTTAGTTTATGTTATGGGTGTTACTTGTCATTTCCTCTTGCCTACTTCTGAACTGTATTTTTACATTGAGAAATGCTGCCCTTTGGAAAAACTGAATAAATGGATTTAAAAAGTCAGTGCAACCCACAAAAAACAATAAAAATTCTGTGCCTTTCCCAATTACTTCAGGATTATATAAGATTTTGCAGGATTTATGTGTTACATTTAACTTCCTCATTCTTCAAAATAGCCTACCTTTGAAACTTCAACTAGTATTGAGAAATACGATGAGAGATTAATAAGTATATTTAATATAATCAAGAAGTGAACTTCTTTATTTAGCTCTGTAATTTCCTGTGTGCATGTACTACTTAATCTTTAAAAAAAACACACCAGTATAGCACATGTATCAATTGACATGGAGACAACTGTTGGTGTAACAGAACTTTTGAAATCATTTTACACAACACATTAATAGTTAAACTGATTCATTAGCAGTGATGTGTCCAATTTTTAACAATATTTACTTGAAATTTAGTAAAGGTAAATGTTTCCTAACCTCACAATATTTTACATGTTTATTAAATATATATTTTTCAGTATGAAGGCTCAAATATACCACGTATACATCTTTCCTTGACTTTCCACATCCTTTATTGGTGAAAATCATATTCAATTTGGAATTATGGAAGAGACGTGACCTATATAAAAGAAATCACTAGAAAAATCTAAGTCTTTGGTGGTTGTTCCTCCAAGTTTGATTAATTATGGAGCTGCTCCTTGAGACACAAAGAGGGAAATCAGGCAAATGCAATATAGTTTACTTCAACCTTTGATATTATAACATTAGTTTACCATAAGGACAAATGAAGCTCAGCAATTATATGGTTGACAATTGTAACTCTCTACTTTCAGTGGAGGTAACTATAAATCACAAATTATGGTGCAAATGCTGTTTTTCTTCCTTCTGAAATTCAAAATTAGCTTCCAGTTTAGAGCTCTCAGGCACATTATAACTTTATTTTAAATTATATTAGGTTTTTATAAATCAAATAATCAAAAATGTTTCAGTTAATGCCACTTTTAAAAATATAACATTAGTAAAAATCATTTAATTAGTAGACAAAGCCTTTTTCAGTATAAGGTCTTTGGAACTTTGGTTATATCTGATTTAACTTAGATAAAAACTGGTTATTCCTAGTTTAACTTAGATAAAAACATGTAATTATTGTTTTTTCATGACACACCATTTGATTTTCAGTAAAGGTCCAGACCAGCACTGTCTAGTAGAAGTTTCTGCCATTACAGTGGATGCTGAACATTTAAAAGGTGGCTACTACTATTAAAATACTGAATTTTAATTTTATTTATTTTAATTAATTTATACTTAAATGTAAATAGCCACATGACATTGGTAGATACTATTTTGGATACACATGTTCCACAGTTTAAATTGCATAGCCAGTGTGCTACTGAGTCTGGGACATGGTATATAGTGTGTTGTTTCCATTATATAACTTAGCTCTGTCAATCTTGATAAACCCCTTGGATAACATAACATCTACTGAAGATTGATTACAAATATAAACTGACAACAGATATTTCATCTAATTATGAGAAGACAATGAAATGAATAATCAGAAATGTATTCTATTGTTCTATTCACCTTTGATCTACAACTATGCTGAATAAAGACATAAGAACAGGAAAAATCAATTTTGTGCTTAAAACTCTTCAGAAATACAAGCTATGCTTAGACATATAAATAATTTAAAAATAGTATTTATTTTCTGTATAAGTTAACCTATACTGCTTTCAAATATTCAGTCCATTAAAAAATGCATCCTAAATTTTGCACTTCTTGACCTGGGAATAAAATGTTGAGTTTAAATATTTTGGGTTTTATTTATGTTTCAATTATATTAAACAACTTATATTTTATGAGGTAGTAGTTTTTAAATGCATTAATAAGTGAAAAATGAATAATCAATTCACCTACATAAAAATTATTATATTTCAAGCCATTTCCATTAAGCTAAACATATGACAAAGACAAAAGCCTGCCAGACGGGTCATACCTGGTGAGCTGAAATACAGAGACAAGACTGTGTGTTATAAAAATATGCCATCAACTCTCTAAAAAGAACTTTCACAAATGATTCCATAATGTTCTTTTTTAAATCACCCATAAATAGGTCCTACCTAGATTAAACTGATAACTAAAAATAGAGAACAATTACCAACTTGGTCTATTAAAATACAAACTTCTTTCTTACTGAAATATTGCCTATGCAAATATCCATTATGGCAAATATTACTTACTTTGTTTCCCAATTACTATCTGAACTGGGGCTGTGTTCATAAAATATAGTTTCTTAATTTCCCCAATTTGTTACTATTATGTATTTTTTTATATTCTAGTCAAATTCACTGTTAGTATTATACTATTGCCATCTTATATGTAAACAACATGGACTCTGAAGCCATCTAACAATTTTCTCTAATTTTTCATATCATACATTATAAAAAAGAAAATATAAATAATATCTTTCTTTAAATCTAATTAAAGAATTTGGAGATAACATTTTTCTCTCTGTTGAGTAGTAGAGCGGCTCTCTGAACATTTAACCTTAACTGCTACATATCATTATATATTCCTTGAGCAGTTCACATGAAGAAAGATCAATAGACCTTCAGTATACTAGTTAGCTGTTTCCACTGCCTCAGAGAAGCAAAGTGCTGACAAAACACTACATGACAATGACTATGCCTCAGACTAGTCTCAGTTGAGAAACAGAAGAGACAATTTTTTTACCTTACTCTTTACAGAGTACAGAAACTCACAACATTTAGAAAGTATATTGAGCCTTCATAAAAAAAAAAAACAAAAAAACCCAAGAAGACAATAAGTCACGGTTGACAAACACATGGCATTCGAAAACCATTTAAATGAAATATAAATCTATGAAAATAATAAATAAAACTAAAAAGTGTTCTTCAGTTTAACTATGCAATCCTAGAGAACTTCTTAAATCTTTTATTTATAGTCACTATTTTTATTTTTAGCAAATAAGATGTTTCCAAGCTCTTATCTCCATACTCATAATACTCTTCAGACTGAAAACAAACGATGAAAATTCAGCTTTAAGGATGTGGATAAAAATATAACTGAAATAATAAGAAGCAGATAGCTTTTACATGTCATATGGCAGGACTCACTACTAAGCAAATGGCAGTAAAAGTCGAATGAAGTTACTGAGTCATGATTTCCACTTTTAAGGGGCAAAAAAAGAAAATGAATTAGACACAGAAGCAAGTTTTCTAATTACTTTTAAAATTATAAAATTAACATATAAATAAAAACTGATTAAAATCAACTTATAAAAATTATACAAGAAGAGTTGATATTAAAGAAATAGCAAACGTTTTAAAGTACTTATTATGCATTAGATAAGATTTAGCACAGTAACTAACACACTGATGTATCATTAGCAAATACATCAATGTGTTAATTCCTATTACTATCCTTACTTTACAGTAATTTGCCAAACATAACAAAGTAAGTGGAAGAGTCTGAATTCAAATATAATCAGTGAGGCTGTAGACCCTCACCCTTAGCCCCCTGTATTACTTGACTTCATGATCCCCTCCAAATTCTTGTTTACTACCCCCCTCTAAAGAAATAGTTCAGTAGGTTTATTCCAATCTAAATGTATTTGTGCCATATATACACTTACTCATTTATTCAGCAAATACTTTTTGACTTAATAATATGAGAGATCTTATACTAGTCACTGGATTTACAGTACTGAACTAAGCTGTCATTTTATCTACCCTTAGGAAGGTTGTAATTTAGCCAGCCAATAGACAAATGAACAGTCACATAAACATAAGGATTAAAAGAAAAGAGTTATTGTTTCTATGCTAAAAGTGAGTTGAAAAACTTTGGAAACATTGAATAAAAGTAATTTGATAAAATGAATGTAGGAGAATATTAGAATATGAAAAAAGGAGAAGAAATTAAAACTACAGTAGGATTTTTGCCTTAAGATTTTTTTACATCTTTAGTATCTAATTGTACTCCAAGAAAGCTGAAACTACAAATCAATGATGAAACACCATGGTTTTAAGTGATGGAAGAAAGATGATATGGGATTCTGCTCAGCACACCTGTATTGAAAGAAATGCCTTGGCATTTATCGAGAGAGTGCAAATAAATATAGATTTATTTGGTTTAAGTTAAAATGAAATATTTAATTATTTTTTCCTTAAGAATCTACTACTAAGTATATGAGATAAAGATAACATATATACTTTTATTTACTAGTCATTTCTGAAGTAGAAATGATGGTTAGTGTATATAGTAGGTATATATTTTTAAATCAAGTTAGATAATGTGATAGTTCTACTTTATTACATGTATTAGAATTTTTGTAGCTTGCCATGTGATAAGTTTTCACAAATAATTTATAGATGTTTAGACAGAAATTTTATTCCCTCAAATACAAAAAAATCTAACACTAATGTATTTCTCACTTTTCTGTAGTAGATAATCTTTCATTTTCTTTGAAAATTCTTATGATTTATTCTTTTTTCCTCAACATTATGAAATTACATTAGAATACGTCCAGGTGTAGCCATTAAAAAAATCATTCCTTTTTGCTTCTCTTGGTACTATTAACCTTTACATATTTTTGTTCTGGGGAAGTACTTTTAAAATCAATTCTCTAAAAATATACATGTTGAACCTACAATGTCCTAAATATAATTATAGCACTTTGGATATATCAATGAAAAACAGAGACAAAAATACCTATTTTCATGCAGGGTCTATTCTACATTTATTTTTAATTTGATTATTTTATTCTCTTCATTTTGCCCTTCTGGTAAAAACTAAATTATTTCAAAAAGCTGCCAGACAGTAGTGAGTACAAACTTAACAATGAGAAATACATTGTGAATCACACTCTCTAAAAACATATATATATATATATATGTATATATATTTTCCAACCTTGTCTGTGTGAACAAAGTCTCAGCATAGTTACTGACAAAGCAAATAGATATGTCTTAACATGTAACATGCAGCATGTGGTAAAATTAACATACAATATTTTTATCCTTATGTAATTTATCCACACTTTATAGACATGTCACTTCACCCTGTTGGTTCAGGGCTAGTTAACCTGACATTGGTCCACTCACTTATAGGAGATTGTTCCTCCAGTCTAACCAATCAGATTAAGCATAGACTTGTAAAAATTGGTTCTGGAAAGTAGAAAACAAAATGAAACAGAGATCATTGTGATGATCTTTGACTAGTTCAAAAGTCTTCAAATGCCTGTAACCTAATTTGTATTTAATTTCATTTAGAGACTTAAATAATTCATTTAGTCTAAAGTAGACTTTGTTATGGTCAATAATTGTCAAACTGTCACGTCATCATAGTACAATGAATATAAATATTAACATAAAGCAAGTAAAAAAGTAATATCAGGTTAACATTCTGATTCATCAAACTAGAGTAGACTTTTCTGTGGCAAATATATTTCAAGCACTAGGTCACTGAAAGGGATTTCTGAGCAATGTTCGTATCTGTATCACTCAAGATTAAAAAACACAGCATAGCTGATGCTCAGTAAGTAGTTATGAGCTGACCAAGTAACTAATTAGACTCCTATTCTTGAAGAAAATTGCATCTTAAATATATTCTTTTAAATTTGTATTTTATTGAGAAAGTAATAATAATTATTACTTTTAAAAGAAAAGTTAACCTATGTTTTAATTAAACATGCATTTTTTTATCTGTGTGAGAATTATTAAAACTTTCAGTAGAGCTTATCTATCTATAACTGTTCTATTTTTAAAATAAAATTAAATAATGAATAAACAATAATTTAAACATTGGCATATTTATTTTTAACCTATTTTCTTACTTATTTTATTTTGGTGAAAGACCAACAGAATGCTTTGCTTTAATGTGTATATGTGTGTGTGTGTATTTTTCAAAAATCTGTGATAAGAATGTAGAACAACAGGAAATTTCATTCATTGTTAAGTGGGCATGCAAAATGGTATAGCCACTTTGGAAAACAGTTTGGCAGCTTCTTACAAAACTAAACATACTCCTACCCTATGACCCAGCAATTTCACTTCTGGTTATTTACCCAGAAGAGTTGAAATTTACTTTCACAAAATAACATGAACACAAATATTTATAGCAGCTTTGGTCACAACTGTGAAATTCTGAAAGCAAGCAAGATGTCTTTCAACTGGTAAATGCATAAATAAATTGTGATATAGCCATTAATATAAATATCATTTACTCTAAAGAGAAATGAGCTATCAAGGCATGTTAATATATAAAGGAATCATAACTGCCTATTGCTAAGTGAAAGAAGCCAATCTGAAAAGGCTATACACTGTATTATTACAATTATATGATGTTCTGGAAAAGAAACTCCGGAAATAGTAAAAAGATCAATTGTTGGCTGTGAAACTATTCTGTATAATACTATAATGGTGGATATATGACATTAAGCTTTTGTCAAAATCCACAGAATGTACAAAACAAAGAATGAATCTTAATGTAAACTATGGACTTTGGATGATAATGATGTGTCACCATTGGTTCATCCAATATAACAAGTGTATCATACTAGTCAGGGATGTTGCTAATGAGGGAGGCTATTCACGTGTGGGGCAGTAAGTATATGGAAAATCTCTGTATTTTCCCCTTATCTTTGCTGTTAACCTAAAAGTATTCCAGAAAACAAAGTCTATTGATTTTCAAAACAGTCTGCAGTCAGAAAAAGATATATTTAGACGACATCGGGCGCGTTCAGGGTGGTATGACTGTAGACAGAAAAAGATGTATTTAAAAGCAAAAAGGAACTGCTAGAAATTCATTATGATTTTATTTTTAAGCCTTTAAAATTTACTCATTTTCCCTCCAAAACGATTAAATTTATTAAGGTGTGTCTGAGGTGGCTATTTATTTTTTTAATTTATCTTCTCTGTTTTCTTTGTGTCAAATATTTAAAGAAACCAACAAAAAAGGACATTAATTTTGTAATTCAGCAAACCTTGATTTGTATACTAGCATCATTACTTCGTAGGTGTAATAATTAGTCATAAGTATAATCTTTTCAAACTACAATTAGCATAAAGTAAATAGTAAATAAAAATAAAATTGTGGCTATTATGTTGTTTTTCATAGAGCATGTTTCTTTCTCTTAGGAAAAAAATGTGAAAAAGAACTGAAAACAAACCTTATTTTTTGAAAAAAAAATGGAAGGAAATCATATTGTTATGATTTTTAACCTAAAATTAATTTTGGGGAAACTTAGATATCCTCTTAGTACACGGGTAAGCAGCTTGCTGTTGAGAAAGAATTCTCTGTGCATCTCTTGAATTTCTGCCATGTCTTCAGAATAAGGGGCATTGACAACTTTAGTTCCAGTCTTTTCAAGGATGATTGCATAGCAAATAGCCTTGGAAGACAGAGATAGTATCTTATATTAGGACAAAGGGGAGATTTGTTTCCTGACCAGGATAGTGAAGATAATGTCTTCCTAGAGACCAAAGTTTAGATAGGAGTACTAGAAGCCTTTCTATAAATTCCACAGCCGTGGCACAAACCCACAGTGTGTACAGCATCTACCTGAAACATTCCACATAACCCTGAATAGTTTTGGGAGTGAAGGGCAACCAATGCAATCATAAAACACAAGCTATCTCTAGTTTGTCTCTGACTTAGGGATCTTATGTCTTCTCCCAGCATCATAAAAGTGTGGCAGGTTAGCAGTTAGTTAACAATCAGGGTAAAATCTCAGATGTTTTACAGTTCCTGACTATGGTAGGTAGAATTATAAGATGGTCTCCAAGAATCTCACTTCCTGGTATTATCATTCTGTGTAAGACTCTCTCCTTAAATTTGAAGAAACCTGTGAATATGAGGATATATCAATTACATAATTAAACTCAGAAGAAGACCCCAAGGGTCAGATGAGGCCTTAGCCCTGGACAACCTCTTGGTTGTAGAATTTTAAGTACAGGGCCCAGCTGAGCATGCTCAGGCTATTAATCTACGGAAGCTGAAATAAATAAGTTTTTTCAAGCTACTGGCTTTGATAATTTGTTATGCAACAATGCGAAACACAGATACTAACACCTTTTTGTTTGTTTATATGCTTCTACCACTAAAGGATTTATTGATTTTCATGGTTATTAAATAATTTTTATGCTCCTCTCAAATAATTGGTTTCATGCACATTCCTGGGTGATATATTCCATTTTCCATCATTACTATCTTAACCCTACAACTTAAAACCTCAGACTATCTGAAAAATAAGTCACTATCTTTTGACAAGTGTTCATATTAGTAATTATTTGGAAAAGCCATTCAAAATATCAAATAACACATTTATACTAAGATTTCTGGGTGCTTAAATTATGCAAAATTCATTTATTTCATCTGAAACCTCTTCTGCTTATCTTCTTTACCTAAATATAGCTCTTGGAATATTTTTGCTTCAAACCTCTTAACAGAAACTTTTCTAGATTGCACAATGTATACAGAATTCTGGAATTCCAGGATTCCTTTCCCAACCTCAATTTAATCTTTTTTTTAATTTCATTTTTTTGTTGAGTTATAGTTAGTTTACAATGTTGTGTCGATTTCTGTTGTACAGCACAATGCTTCAGTCATACATGAATATACATATATTCATTTTCATATTCTTTTTCACCATAAGCTACTACAAGATATTGAATATGTTCCCCTGTGTTATATCTATTTTATATATACCAGTCAGTATCTACAAATCTCAAACTCCTAGTTTATCTCTTCCCATCTCCTTCCCCCCAGCAACCACAAGCCTGTATTCTATGTCTGTGAGTCTGTTTCTGTTTTACATATAAGTTCATTTGTCTTTTTTTTTTTTAATTCCACATATGAGTGATATCATATGGCATTTTTCTTTCTCTTTCTGGCTTACTTCTCTTAGAATGACATTCTCCAGGGCCATCTATGTTGCTGCAAATGACATTATTTTATCATTTTTTGTAGCTAAGTAGTATTCCATTATATAAATATACCACAACTTCTTTATGCAGTCACCTGTTGATGGCCATTTAGGTTGTTTCCATGTCTCTGGCTATTGTAAATAGTGCTCCTATGAATATTGGGGTGCAGGTGTCTTTTTGAATTAAGGTTCCCTCTAGATATATGCCCAGGAGTGGGATTGATGGGTCATATGGTAAGTCTATTTTCAGTCTTTTGAGGAGTCTCCATACTGTTTGCCATCAATTCAATCTTTAGGTTTCCCCTTAGCTTGTCAGAATGTAGCTGTAGTGCACTACCTGTAGGTCCGTCCATTCTCCTGGCATGATTCCAAAATCGTGGTTGAAGTATCTCCCTTTCGTATAGTAACATAGATTAATTTTTTGTTAAAAATTTCTATATTGTAAGTGCTTTTTAGCATTTATTTCTTATTCCAAGTTTCAATAGAAATTCACTTGCTTCTTTGGACACCCAAATATTCAATGTTCCCCTAAACAATAGCCTTTTTTTGATCTTCACACAATGACAGAATGTGAAATACTGTACTATGCACATCTAGAGAAATTACATTGATAGCTATTCCAACAGTTTAAAAAAATGCAGTTGTTCAAACTTTTATTTTTATAGACACAAAAACTGTTTCAAAGTATTTATAATCATCAGATATTTGTTTTTGTTTTATAACTGAAGTAGTATTATAGACTTGAATGAAAGAGGAGTTAATAGTATAATTTGAAACTTTCAGGAAAATAACAAATAATACAAAATTGCAATCTTTTGCTTGATTACTGGGTTAAAATTTCATTCTTAATTTCATCATACAGTATGTTAACTATGGTCTTTTGGTTAAATAAATTTAACTTCCTAAGAGATCAAATTACTGCTACTTGTATGAAGTATCTGAATACCACATATTATTATTTTTAATTTCATATCAACTGAATTTGACTAATGGTTTACTTTGATTTATTTTCAAAGTATACAAACTGAAAAACTTTATTTTATTAAAAATCATGTTTAAACAGATCAAAGTAGACCTTCTATCTTAATGGTGTTTTGGTATATATGTATTACAAAGGTGAAAACATAATTTTATGGATTTCATATTTTTTACCATAATCTTCAGAAAATTTTAAATTAGAACAATATGAAAAAATTTCTAGAAATCACTCCATGTCAAATTTTGTCTATTTTTTTCTGACTAGAGTTCCTTCTCTAGTTTCTTACATAATATATTGCTGCTTCAAAACTCATTTAAATGTTGACAACAGTAACCTTAGCCATTTCTTAATTTTTCACAATAAATATGACATCTGAGTCCTACTTCTTCTAGGAAATATATTCTGTTTTAAAGGAGTATTTACCATCTGCATAACCCATCAATTCATTTTGTATACTAAAATACTGAAGCATTCTTAATGGCTTTAAATAGTCACACAATCAGAAACAAGAGACACAGGCTGAATTTCCATGTGAGTAGTAAAACTAGGAATATTTGTAAAACTGTTCTTCTTAAGACCAAACTATGAAGCATAAGACCATTCTATTAATGAAGCAAGATCATTCACAAGATGAGATGTAAATGGCATTTTACTCTAAGAACTTTTTAAAAATATGATATTAGAAAATGCTACTTCTGGGATTTAGACGACATCTTGCTACATACATAAGTGGACTGGATTTAGTGTCTCCCCAAAATTCATATATTGAAGTTCCAATTTCCAGATGAGGTGAAGCATGTAGGAGGTAATCAATCCATGATGGTCGAACCTTTAGAATAAGATTAGTGCCTTATTAAAAGAGACAAGAGGGGAGATCTCTCTCCACACGTGAGAATACAAAAAAAAAAAAAAAGAAAGAAAGAAAAAGAAAAAGGCTTTCGGCAAAACAGGAAGTGAAGTCTTACTAGGAGGCAAACCTGCAGGCCCCTTGACCTTGGACCCCCCTAGCACACAGAACTGTGAGAAATAAATTTCTGTTGTTTAAGCCACCCAGTCTACGTGTCTTACGGCAGCTTAAGCTAAGACAGTAAGCTTTCAGAATTTTTATTCTTTCTTTAATGAAAAAAATAATTTGTGAGAAGAATACTTCACTGTAAGGAAAATGCTGCCCATTTTCTTCATTGTTCAAGTAACATATATTTTACATTTAAAGCTGTATACTATCCTAAACCCAAATTTACCTTATTGATTTTATAAATATTTACTATATATCCAGGGGTAAATGAAATGTATAATGTAAAAGTTATGGGTTAACATTCAATATTTCCAAAATTTCTGAAAAAAAGGTAAAATTCCCAGTTATTTTCTATTTCATCCTTCATTTCCTCTTACTTTCTAGTCCTCCAAATTTGAGAACACTCTTTTTTTTTCTATTTGTTACACTTTTTTATTCAAGGATACAAGAGTTTAAATCAGGCAATATATATAATTTTATTCTCTACCTTGCTTACATCACTGCTTTATTCCAATTTCCATAAAAAGCATTATATAAAATAAAGTTAAAAATATGTTTTACAGTCAACATTTATTTGGTTGTGAAAATGGAAACATTGCTAGAATAAAATATAAATAGATAATATGCTTTACTTGTGTGCTTCTCCATCTTTTTAAGTTTATCAAGTAGATGGATGGCACTTTAAATAATGTGTTATATTTAGAGAATACATTAAACAGAAAAGAACATTGTGGAAAATAGGAAAGCCTTTCCATTAAGGGTTTCAAATATGAAAAGTTCTATTCAGACACAAACTAAATCTAAAATGAGAGTTTTTTTTTTTACTGAAAGAGGTAGAGAGTAATTAAAGGTAATTGGCATGTTATTATTCTTAAAAGGTTCCCTTTTCTATTCTAAGAATACCAGGGAACAATTGAATAGATAAAAAGCAAACCATAAATTGCCAAATAGATCTTTTGTGTAACAATACATCTTTCTAGACAAAAGATATTTCAAACCCATAAAAACGAGGGGAGGTGTATTTGCCTGACTGGCCTCAAGTCTTGCCTGGTCACAGTGAAGTTGTGTCGGATTTTTAAACTCACGGTGTGAGATGTTATCTTAATGGGTTCAGAGAGAATCAAAAGTGAGTGTGACAAACTTGAGGGAGATCGGTTTGTTGGCAGAATTTAACATTAGGTGAGTAGAAAATTACTTGATAAATGAAACTGAAAGCAGAACAAATACTTTTACTTAAGAATACCTATGGCAGACTGATGCTTCTGACAATTATTGATCGAATGTGAGAAGCCCTCCCTCCTGCCCTTTCTCTATCCAAATTCTGCATATTTTTCCCAGAATTGGATCAATATAAATTCTCATTATGAAGCCATTTATTTACTACTCTATTCCTCAATGAACTCTTTTGTACAGACTTCTATCCCACCTGTAGTCAATACAGAGGCACATTCTTCACCACTCATCTTTAGTTCCTCAGCTCAAATAAGACTCAGAGACTTAATGTAATTAATCCAACCATAATCTAATTAAAATATAATCCCTTACACACTTACTCTCTCCTAATGTGTTTTTCTGATTCACAAATTTCCCATATCATTTAAAGATATTTTTATTTGTATCATTGTGTTTCTTCTATTTTGAGGGCAAAAACTGTGTGTTCTTTCATGTTTTATTTGTTCGGTTGTGTCATCTTTTCTGTACTCTTTATTTCTGGAAGACTCCAAATATATCTTATTCTGGGGCATCAAAACTTGTTAAGTTAGAAGGAGTATATTGAAACATTAAATTAAAAAGTTTATCTTCATGCTGTACATGGTATAGTGATTTACTGAAGTTAAAGGATTTCTTCATACCAGTTGCCCTATTTATTACACTTAGATATGACACTTTGACTCTTGTTTATAACCTGCACATTTGAGTCATTTTTGCAGTTTTACTGAAGTATAACTGTTAATACAAGCACTGCACATATTTAATGTTTACAATTTTATGAGTTTGCAGACATGCAAATGCTTGTGATACTATTCCTAATCTTAAGGTAATGAACATCCATCCCTCCAAAAGTCTCCTTTTGCTTTTTGTGTGTGAATACCTAACATAAAATCCACCCTTTCAACAAACTTTTCAGTGCACACTGTTAACTATAGGCACTACACTGTATAACATATATCTAGAATTTAATCATTCGTATAAATTTATATTCATTGAACATTTACCCAAAACTCTTGAAAGAGCTCACATACAGGACACAAAGCAAAATCTATAAATAGGTGAAGAACTGATTCACATGTAGATAATAAATTTGACTGTCATATATATATTGTTTAGTTCAAAGGCTGTATCTGAATTTCAGATATGTGGGTTCAGCATATGTAACCCTAAAATATATCACTTTGAAATATTGATTATTTTGAATTAAAGGTATTTGAGAAACAGATGATGAAAGGACACTCTGCCACTCCTTTGTCTCCATGAAAGCAGGGGATAAGTATTCTACGGGAAAAGTACTTTTCCTGTACTAAGAGGGAAGAAGGCATCCTTAGTATCAGAGACAGGGAATTCAGAGCTGAGAAGGTCATATAAACAAATCTTGTTACTTTTTCATAACTTCACTAACCCCAAATCTCTTTGTCTTGTCAATTCTTTACAAGTCTGTTTCTTTGTCCAAAAGGTATACAACTTCCCTGCTTTTGTCACTTATTTGAGTCTCATATTTTAATGGGAATCCAATATGTATAAAATTAAATTTTATTTTGTTAATATCCCTTATGTCAAATTAATTATTAGACAAGCTAAAGAACTTAGAAGGAAAGAAGGAACAATTTTTCTGCCCCTACAGTTTGGCACAAACATGTGGCTCTCCACTGGCTAGACACTGCTTGTTCCCAGGCGGCTACAGCTGAGAGATTCTGGTTCCTCTGGCAAAAACCAGAAGAAGGTAAGAATCCTTACAACATCAGTCTCATACCATACACAAAATAAACTCAAAATGGATTAAAGACCTAAACATCTAACCATAACACTGGAAGCTATCAAACTCTTAGAAGAAAACATAGGCAGAACTCTCTTTGACAGAAATCGTGGCAGTATGTTTTTGAATCTATCTCCTAAGGGAAAGGAAATAAAAGCAAAAATAAACAAAAGGGACCTAACCAAACTTAAAGGGTTTTGCACAGCAAAGGAAGTCTCAAATCTCAAATAACTTAACCTACACCTAAAATAATTAGAAAAGGAAGAACAAACAGGGTCCTCAAAGCCCAAAGTAGTAAGTGCTGTATTATCAAAGTAATATATACTAAGAGATTGTGAAAATTCTATTGTGATCTCTTGGTTCATCACCTATTTTCAGAATTTACATTTTCAAAGGGATTTTTGGAGAGTATTACTAAAGAGAATTAATGATGGGGATGCCCTTGACTCACTGACTGCCAAATAAAAAGGGCTGTAATGAATCACTCAAGGAATGTGACATACCTCTGGGGGAACTGAAGAACTGATATCTGACTCATGCCTTTAAAACTTTACAGGTGAGAGTTTGGCTGGAACGACTTAGGTGAGCAGACTGGGTCTGACTTAGAATGCTTGTATATCCAAGATTTGGCTTGGTTGGATGAAGACATCTGAGATTGTTGCTGGACTTCATATGTCTTGAAAGAATCACATCTAAAAGAAGTGTTTGAAATAACCAGGTGATCTCAACAAAATAAATCTTACATGTTCTGTCTGCCTGAACATCAGGAGATGAGACTAAACTGTAAGTAGCCAACTCAAGACACACTGCTTGAAACATTGAACTACAGTTGAGGTTTCCCAGTGGCGAAGTTCCTTAACAATTGACAAGTATCTGTGCCACACACACACACACACACACAAAAGAGCTAAAACGTAGACAGCCCACCATATAAAGGACACTATAACCCAGTGAAAACAAGTTAAACAAGTCTTATTCCTTCCTCCCTTATTTCTACCCTGTAAGAGCCAAAGAGAATACAGAGATTGGTGAAGATTTAAGAGCAAACTGGAAAATAGTAGAACTCCTACCCTGATGCTCCACTGCTGTTTGCTCAGGCTGAGGCAGAACTGAATTTGAAATGCAGCATAGCTTTGAATTGGATACGGGAATATTTTTGATATTCAAATGGACTATAAACTAAAAACCTGGAACTAAGACTATGTTTTGAAACCTGAAAATGACCAGAAACAAGTATTTTCAAAATATCAGTGTGGCAGGCGCAAAGAGATTGCTTTAGCATGAATAAAAGAGTCACATGAAAAAAGAAGCTCCTTTTCTTCAAGCATTCTACCAAAAATAGTCTTTCAAAAACAAATTACATACCCATATTCTAAAGAATTTCTTTTAATTTGACATATATAAATGAATATATCCTTGCCAATTGTATGATAGGAGGTCTTAGGTCTTTGTGTATGGATTTATTTATCATTCGTTCTTTTTTAATTTTTATTTATTTATTTTGTTGATGAAAACATTTAAGTTCTATGCTATTGGCAAATTTCAATTATACAATACAATGTTATCAACTATAGTCACCATGTTTTACATTAGATCCTCAGACCTTATCAATCTTTTAGCTGAAGTTCATTTCCTTTTACCTACCTCTCCTTCTTAACCCCATCCTCCATTCCCTGGCAACCACTATTCTGTCTACACGGTTTCTATGAGTTTGATTTTTTCTGATTCTACCTATGAGTGATGCCACACAATATTTGTCTTTCTCTGTCTAGCTTATTTGACTAGCATAATGCCCTCCATGTTGTAGTAAAGGTCAGGATTTCCTTAGTTTGCATAGCCATTGTAACAGGTGTGAAGTGGTATCATTACAGTCTTTATTTGCAATTTCCCTGCTAATTAGAGATGTTGAGCACATTCTCATGTACTTGTTGGCCATTTGTATGTCTTCTTTGAAAAATGTTTATTCAGTTCTTCGGCCTATTTTTAAATCAGATTGTTTTGTTTGTTTGTTTTTTATTGAATTGTAAAAGTTCTTCACATAATTTAAATAACCATTTATCAGATATATGATGTGCAAATATTTTGTCTCATCCCATAGACTGCCTTTTTATTTTGTTAATGATTTCTTCTGCTGTGCAGAAGCTTTTGGTTTTGACGTATATTCACTTGTATAGTTTTGCTTTTGTTGCCTTTCCTTTGGATGTCGTATCTAAAAAAAATCATTGCAAAGGCCAATGTCAAGATGCTTACTTAATGATTTATTCTAGTAGTTTTGTGGTTTCAGATTTTGCATTCAAGTCTTTAATTCATTTTGAGTTCATTTTTGTGAGTGGTGTAGGATAAGGGTTCAGTTTCATTCTTTTGCATGTCACTGTTCACAGTTTTCTCAACATCATTTATTTAAGAGACTATCCTTCCTCTATTGTATATTCTTGAGATCTTTATCATAAATTAATTGAGCTTATTTCCAGGCTATCTATTCTGTTCCATTAATCTGTGTATCTATACGCCAATACTATACTGTTTTGATTTGTAATATAGCTTGAAACCAGAAGTTGGATACCTCCAGCTTTTTTTCTTAATATATATTTTTATTGAAGTATAGTCAGTTTACAACATTGTGTCAATTTCTGGTGTACAGCACAATATTTCAGTCATACACTTTCTTCTTTCTCAAGATTAACTTGACTCTCGGGGGGGTCTTTTGTGATACCATACAAATTTAGAAACGTTTCTCCTATTTCTTTTAAAAATACCATTGGAATCTTGATAGACATTGCATTAAATCCATAGATTGCTTTGGTTAGTATTAATATTTTAACAATATTAATTCTTCCAATCTGTCAGTATGGAATATCTTTTTATTTATTTGTATCGTATTCAATTTCTTTCATCAATGCCATACAGTTCTTAGCATATACATTTTTCACCTCCTTAGATAAATTCATTCCGAGGTATTTTATTATTCTTTATGCTATTGTAAATGAGATTGTTTTCTTAATTTCTCCCCAATCGCTTGTTGTTAGTGTTTTGAAATGCAATTGACTTCTGTACTGTATATCCTGCAAATATACTGTATTTTAAAATTAGTTTTAACAGGTTTTCTATACATAATACCATGCCATCTACAAATAGAGAAAATTTTACTTCTTTCTTTCCAATTTAGATGCCTTTTATTAATTTTCTTGTCTAATTGCTCTGGATAGGAGTTCCAGTACTCTGCTGATTAAAAATGGTGGAGTGTGCATTCTTGTTCCTGATCTTAGAAGAAAAGCTTTCATTTTTTTCACCATTGTGTATGATGTTAACTGTATGCTTGTCATATATGGCCTTCATTATTTTGAGGTATGTTCCCTCTATATCATTTTATTGAGAGCTTTTATCAAAAAATGGATGTTGAATTTTGTCAAATGCTTTTTCTGCATCTACTGAGATAACCATATGAATTTTATCCTTCATTGTGTTCATATGGTGTATCGCACTGCTTGATTTGGGGATGCTGGACCATCCTTCCATCTCTAAAATAAATCCTACTTGTCCATTTTGTATGATCCTTTCAACGTACTGCCAAATAGATTTGTTAGCATTGTTTCTTTTCAAAACATGGTTTTCAGTGTTGCTTTTTAAAAATAGATCAATTAGTGAAAATCCATTTCTCTCCTCCCAAAAATCTCTTACAGGTGTCTGACTCATAAATCCAATTTGTTATCATATTTTAGTAGCTTGTGCTTATGTCTTATTTCAGAACAATTATGTTTTGCTTACTGAGAAATCTTTTTTTTTTTTTACTTTTATACTCACCACTTTTACATAACAGTTACTTAAATTATCTGGCTACAAAAACAATTACTCTTGACATAGACGTATTTGGGAGCAAAACAACCAACTTTGACACACTGAGGGAGTCAAAGTGGGAGAAGAAACATGAGAGCACATGAGACAGGGCTAGCCCAAAACATGGGCCCTGCCAGGGACCAGGTAATCCAAAGCAGCTGCTGAACAGGGATTGGGAAGACATTGAACAGTATTTCCTATCTTGGATGTAGACATGTAGGAGATAAAACATAATATTATAAAAGTGAATATTTTAGCAGAAGTGAAGAAAAAGCAGAGAGAAATAAAATAAAGTGTGAAAATAAGACTAATGACATGAGTTATGCTTTGGGGGGGGGATTAATTGCATCAAGTACCCAAGGTGCTAGTTAAACCAATTTGCCTATCTACGATTGCTTTGTTTAACCAAAGTATTCTTTCAAAGTTGTGGAAAAATCCAAAGTTATTTAGAATAGTAATTATCTTTTTTGTAAAAAAATAAATGTAGGCACCTGAGAGTATATGTAAATAAAAACAAACAACACATTAAACTATTTTCCTTTAAAAAAAAGCCATACATATTTACTGAGTCAAATATTAGAAATGAACATTCATTTATTAAAGTACCTAACAGAGGTGAGCTTTGAGTTTTCAATCCTTCAGTTGCCAGTTATCTTCACTTTAACATAGCAGGTAACTAGTGGAAGAATAACAGATATTAGTAACAACAGAATCTTTTGTATCAAAGATTTCAGAAAAGGAATGAAAAGAAAAATTAAAAAGGATTTTGTGCATCATTCTCAGATGTTATTTTCAATTAAAGGTTTCCTCAAACCTAGTAAAACCCTAGCAGTTAAAACAAGTGTAATTTTATTTCCACTCACCTGAAATCAATATTTGCTGATACTTCAAATTATACTTAACTTAGAGTTTTTAAGATAAAAAATAAAATAACAAAAAATGTGGGAAAAGAGAAAAATTAAATAGAAAGTAAAATGGTAATTCGAGTTATTGGCAAGAATTTGTTGAATAGTGCTTTCTATATTTGGTCATATTTTCCTCATTCTACAAATTTCATTCTCATAGATTCTTCATTTGTGATCAGTTCAGCTATAATATGGGACAGACTGTCACTACTATTTGTAGATGTGTATGCCAGTGCCCTCTGCTTTATGGAAGTTATACTGAATATGTACATGTATATATATACACACACATATATATACATGAGTGTATTTGGATTTATTTAACAACTCTATCACATATACTATACACACACTTGTTATTTTCTACATTAGTATGTACTTTACTATCTTATGGCAATTATTTATTTTTAGAAGAATGAGTAAGCATAATAAAATATACAGCAGTAGAATTAACTTATGTAGAGATTGCTACTTGACAATGATACAAGGAAAATCAAGTGATTTTGTTGGAGTAAATCTAATTCATTACAGAAAAAGCTCTATTGTTTTAGAAGTACAAATGGTCACATGATTTTGGAATACTCCAGGTAAATTATTATTGAGTATAACAGTTATCACATATAACAAATGAAAATTTGGGGGAAAAATATTTAGGCTGACAAAGAACCACACCTTACTTTAGAGACCATGTATTTTACTTGACATTAGAATCTATTCCTAAACAAAGGAGGAAAAAAATAAATCTTAGGAAGAAGGCAAAGATCTACTTTTGAAGGCAAATTATTTTTATGTAATCATAGTCAGGAAAAGAAGTGAAAATCAGTATGTGATTTCACATGATTGCATGTTTTTAGACTATTAGGAAGAAAACGTCCCCGAGCTTCCAGTTGCCAATTGCTGAGAGGTTTAGATTCAGAGGTAGTATCTATACAAAGAGATTGCGCTGCTGTTATGGTAAATGATTTTTAAATTTGAACTAGAAAGTAAACAGTCACACATTATTTAAAAATATGAACTTAAAAAGGTCTGTTTGAACACCTATGAAGAAACAGACTTATAGATTAAAAGAAATCTAGAAAGAGTTTACCTTTAAAAAATTGCAAATATCACTACTGAAATTCTTACAATGAAAACAAAGGCACTTTGAGACATAATACACTTTAAGAATATCTTTGCAAATAATGTTTACTGAAAAACTAAATGTAAACCTAAATAATATAGCCTGTCATTAGTATAGATTATTGAGAACATCATATTGATTACATATGTTTTTGAAATTATTCTCTAATAGAACAGTTCGACACAAGTAAACACGATATTTTAACCTAGACAAACTGGGTCTTTGAATGTTACTTTTGGATGTTACTAGTCAACCGATAGGTGATTCAGGACAGTCAATGGTGAAAGAAAATGTGTACTTACAACTAGTTATTGATGTGATTAGTGTATCTCATTCTTATACACATTAAAATCTCTAGCAGTTTCTGAAGGGAATGTGTGAAACTTCCACTTTTTCCATTTTCCATTTATTCCTCAGTCTCTTGATATATTTGTGTGATAGTTTCTCTATTTCATGTTTAATCTTTTAAAATTGTAAACAAACCTTAAGTGTGTTACTGGGAAACATGAGGTCAAGGGAGAGTAAAATTTATAATTCAGAACAAAGAATAATTTATAAAAGAAGTCCTTGAGTAAGAGACAATATTATCCACTATACAGATGGGAGAGTAATTAGAGCAAGGAGACCTAATCTATCACGAAAAGAAAGGCAATGTGTATGTGAGGGTGGGGAGTACAGATGCAAATAGGGTGGTAGGTATCTGGGTAGAAATTTTAGGAAGTTTTCTTCTAAATGCTTTATTTTGCCAGTAAATCATAAGAAATGCCTATAAGCAGACAGGCGGTATATGGAGATATTGGAGATTCAAGCTGAAAACGGATGATAGGAGTGGATTCCACTTCCTCAGACTATGGACGAGAGAAATTCGAGAGGAATAATCAGAGAAATAAAAGTGCATAACTGAGCGGTGCTTAGTGTTCCCGTAGTATTATTCGATAAGAAAAGAATATCTTTATGAGAATGAAACTGCAGTTCTCAGTAATTTGACCAACACGTGGTATCACATCCTCTGAGGTTGTTCACAGAGTCTGTGCCAGGATCACAGTTAACTCATACTCTGTTTTGTGCTGGTTAAGATAGGTTTTTCTGGCATTGAAGAAGTATGGCAGAAGCTAATGTTACCTAATTTGAAGTTATCAAGAAGATTCATTTATAATCTAAATGTGCATTTTATGCTGTGTTAAATCGGTAATCCTCGCCAATTCAGACTAATTGACAAAGAAACCAATCACCATAAATGAAAAGATTACATTTTCACTTTGTTTAAACAAATCCTGGTGTATTTATTTATTTACTTATTTGGTGTTTTTTGAAATCAGTACCAGCCTAGGAATGATATCTAATAACAGTCATTTGTTTATAGATGAAAATTCCCAGGGACGTCATTCAGACTGTTTATAATCTATAATTAGATTTTTAACGGGAGTCAATATTATTACTACTTTACAAGAATGAAATCTGAATTTCAAATTAATTTAATCAAGTTTATGTAAACTGAGTTACAAAGCAAGATTTAAGTATAATCCTATTTAAAACCAATAATTGTTTTTTTTACTAAATTAGATTACGAATCACATAAATTGTCTACTAAAATAAGAAGAAATTATTTGTAAATATGTATTAATGATTTAAAATGCAACATAACTGTAATATGTTTTTATTTATAATAGTCACACATGAGATACAGTATCCTTAATACTTGTATCATTGAAAACAGTTTATTATCTGAAGATATATTTATTACTTCTCTTCTAATATGTTTATGCTTTAATTTAATGCTAACATGATGTTTTAACTTGAACAACTTAAGTACTTTATAGGTGGAATCTCAATTGATGAAATTTTATTATTCAGTTAGTACTATGTTGTGATTCCTGCTTTGCCTCACAAACCAATCTCTAACAGATTATTACAAAACACTGTTGTTCTATGCCAATTTTCTCAAGTTTCCTCAGTGGAATCAACATTACAAAAGCTATATTTAAACCCAACGCCATGAACTTAAGTCACAGAGGCAAGCTGAAACTACTGTATTTGCTTTGAGCGTCTACACATTGTATTAAAGGTTATCGGATGCAATTCAAATCTAACTTCATTTGAGGATAACCCCAGGCATTGTATGTCCGTATTTCTTGTAATTTTGGATTGGCTACCTGAAATTCATTCAGTTTTGCCTCCAAGCACCCACTAACCTCAGACCAAAAAGCATAAAAGCTATTATGTGATGATCAGCCTCTGCAGACCAGACACACCAGGCACGTGCAACTGTACAGTGCTCATGGCTCACAA
The DNA here is from genome assembly GCF_048773025.1 of Camelus bactrianus. Lineage (NCBI taxonomy): Eukaryota > Metazoa > Chordata > Mammalia > Artiodactyla > Camelidae > Camelus > Camelus bactrianus. The sequence goes on from NC_133540.1 coordinate 42,804,504, forward strand.
AAAGAAACCTAATTCTCTCGGCTGAAGTGACATGTGAAAATAATTACTTAACCTAAAAATAACCTCTCATAGTTTAGCAAATAGAGTTGAAGGCAGTAAAAATGTATTATATTCCATGTAGCCTTTTAATATATTTTTTCCTTTATAACAGAGCTTCTTTTCCTCTATTTGCAGATTTTTTGAGTAGTGAGTCAGTTACACTTGTTTTTATTATCCCTCACAGACCTATCAGGGTGCTTTGTACATTAATAGTCACCCATGAAATATCATTGAGTTGAATTAAGTTCAGCAGCAGTTTAAAGGTATTTTTGGATGAATACATTAAAGTAATACAAGTAGATAAAGTACTACTGAAGCATTCTTGATAACAACATCATGAAACGTCTTTAGCCATGGTAAGTATTAAAATGTAGGAGTAAGTAGTAATGAGATATGTTCAAATTTGAACTGTGACAGACAAGGAAGACTAGATTTTAGGTATAAATATTTAAAGATTGATCTTTATGAAACACTGAGGTCTAAAATCATTTGCACAGATATTTATTATTCTAGTCAAGAGATTAAAATATTTGACAATTGCAAAATGTATAAGATTTGTTAAACACAGCCTGAGTGCATAGAAATTGCTATACAGTTTAGTCTAGTATACAAAATTATATAATAAGTATAAAAAGGAAATTTATTTCTTATCAAAGTTTTGTTTATCACTGGAAAGGTGTAGTCAATTTCTGCTACTTACTTATTACTGTTAAGCATATAACTTAATGAACTAAACACATTAATTTCTGCAGTGGATGGAAATATGTCTTGTCCCAGGTAAAATTTTCATATGTCCAAGTAAATTTTATCTTGAGCATCTTCTTATTTCCTTTTTAACATTTTTCCAAAGGTTAACATGTTGCCCAAATAAAGTATTATTTCCAGAAACTACTCCTTAATGTAAGGATCTTTTTGGTGTGATCTATTTAAGCGGTGCTGAAAATGAATATATTTCTGTATATACATGACTGGGACAATGCGCTGTGTACCAGAAATTGACACATTGTAACTGCTTATACTTCAATTAAAAAAAAATGGTGCTGATATTTCTGTCAGACTGCAAAGGTTATAACTGAGGTTAGGAAGAGGAATTCCTATACAAATCTTGTAACTGTTCCTTCATTAGGTGTCAGGGTAGAATTTATACAAGACATAGTTTTAAGACCAAGGCTGTTATTACCTGAAAAATTAAAACAGGCAAATTCCATGTGCTTACTTAAACTTAAAAGTGGCATTTCTGTGCAAATTAGCCCAGAGTGTGAAGTAAAAGAGAACTCTTGAGACATTTTGAGTCTTCATGGCCAATTCTTCTCCTCTATACAATTGAGAGAAATCTGCATCACTTGCGTTATTCAACCTAGATCTGAACCCAAATTTAGAGTCAGATTCTCTGGGGTCACAGCCGAAGTGTCCACCTTTTATTAATAATCCCATGATGATTCACATGTACAATGGAGTTTGAGAACATTGTCTAAACACATGGACCATGGTTAAAGTGAGGCAATTCTGACATGATGCCAAGCCATCTAAACTTAGATTGTTAAAATGTGGGTTTAGGGCGCTTGCTATCATATACTTACATCTCCTTGAGAAAAATCATTTAACTTCTATTATCCAGTTTTCTTCTCAATAAAATTGTAATAAGAGTCCATATTTTATGAGGTATTTGAGTTTTTGAGATAATCAAATGTGACAATACATGCAAAAGTAATGCAAAAATTATCCATAAAACATTTTATACAGTATGGTGTCAGTAGGCTCTTTTTAATTGAGTTACTCTATGAAAAAATCTGGATCAATTACTTTTAATAGCAAGAATGGGACATTCCACTTGGGTAATGAAGTTTCAGTGATATAATACATTTAGAAATACTCTCTCTCCCTTTAAGGAACATGCCTAGGGGTATCCCACAGAATGATGGTTTCTTTTTAAGGCTCCTGGTTAATGGCACCTCTTTCAGGTTTCTCTGGTATTATACAATGTTTGTGACTGCCAAGCCATGTTAATAAAGTAATTACGCAATTCTTCTAATAACTGAATAGAGTTCTCCTCTGAATCACTGCCCAAGTATAATTACTGTTGCTATCTTACTAAATATTTAATACCACCTATACAAAGTTGAATAATAAGTCACCTAAACAAATATTTAATACACCAGTAATACATTCAAGAAGATATAAAGCAGGAAAAAGTATTTCAGAATAAAAAGACTTTGAAGTTTCCTGTATTACTTGATGCAATTTAGGGTAGAGTCTCAAGAAAACATTTTTTTTTCCTTCTTCTGCATCAGCTCATCTCCGAACCAATTTATTTCTGAAATAGGCCCCAGGGGCAGACTGGTTGGTGACTGTAATGGGGGATATCTGACTGGCCACTCAAGGAAATTGCTATGGACTTTTAATCTTATTTTGATTAAGTTCTGTGTAGACTGTGTCTGCCAGGCTAGCACTAAGATTACTGTTTCTGAGCTCCTTTGGCTGCTGTTGGACTGAAACTTAAAATTTTTTCTACTTTTTCAAGGTTAAGTTGAACCAATATTACCCATTTCTTGTAAGTAGTGCATATTTAGGTTTTAACTTGCTCTAGAAACTATTACGCTAATAAAGACATCATTCAACAAGTCACAAGTTTATGGAAGTAATTTTTTTTTTGGAAAAATAGTTTTATGTTTTTTAAAAAAAGGAAAATTCCCTTTAGGGGAAAAACACGATATCTGCATGTGTTTGAAGTTGCAAAATGACAATTTTAGAAGGAAATCAAATATAGTTTAAAAATAACTAATCAAAAAGATATTTAGTGTAGAGCAGCATGGATATGGATAAACTGTAGGAGGATTTCTTTTTAAATCTGTTTTTAGCAAAGATTTAATCAAAATAAGGAAAACTTAATGTGCTCTATTTCAGAGCCACCACAATAGAAACAATAAGACATTGCCTTTCATCTTGCAGTGGATGAACACCGTTAATTGCCTATCCATCAATCCACTCAAGAGGGATTTCTTCTTCTTCTAAATGGCATTCTGATAGTATGCAAGAATCTACCCTTCCCCCATGCAGCATACATGAATCAGGGAAATCTCACCCTGCTCCAAAGGGCAGAGATGGCCCCTTTGTGGTCAAGATCTTTCCTTTTTTTTTAGCTCAAAGATTCTGTAGGAAACCCAGACTTAACATCAGTTTATAGCACTGCTTCTAAGCTGATAATGATTCACGGGTGAGCAGGTGATTTAATATGGCCTAATCAGGCACAAAAGATGGGCTTCCATTTCATTACTGAAACATAAATTCCATCTCCTTTCAATATAAGAGTAACAAAAAATACTGCACCAGTTGTTATCAGGAAAAAAAAAAGCCGTAATATGAAACACTTCCCTCTTCAGGATGTGTCTGAGAATTTCTTCACTGTTAAAACAAGTTAAGAGCAGACTTTCTGTTGTTTGTCTTGAATGCATTTTTGTCGCCAGTGATCAGGTTTTTGTCTTGTCACAGAAAGAATTCAGACACAAGACACGGAGGTTAAGAAAGTAAAGTGGGCATTTATTAAGGGATAGATAGTACGCCTTCAACGGAGAGTGGGCAGGGTCAGGTGAGCAGCTGCCCGGAGTTTCTTTGGCAAGTTGGTTACATAGATGTAAAAATGAATGGGTGGAATATTCATTGGGGAGGGAAGGGTTTGGCCTCATATTCCCTGATTTTCATCCCAGCTCCACCTTCCTGAGGGGAGGAAGGATTTTTATTCTTACTTAGTTTGGATCGGAAATGTCATGTCATCGGAAGTGTTGGTGCAAGATGAGTACTGCAAGGCTATTTTACTGAAATAAAAGCATAATGAGCAAAAGGTTACATTCGAACACTGGAGATTCCTGCCTTTTCCTACCTTTCTCTGTCGGCCTCCAGGCCACTTGTCATCCCAAAATGTGTGAGCGCTTATCAGCTCAGAGGTTCCCATTTTTCTTTCTCTTCTCAGGGACCCCTGGTGCTTACGTGATGTATGGTTTCCTGTTTTTGGCCCATGCCTCTCCTTTTTTGCCTACTTCCTGCCATTTTTGACTATGTCGCCTTTTCTCTGCTCATATCTAGCTTTCTGCCTGCTCTAACATTTTGATGTTTCTGCTTTTACATATTACTTATTAATTATATTGGTATATCTGTGACTTAGAACAAAACTTCTCAGTTGTCTGCAGTAGCACACTGATGAGGAAGGTGTGTTACAGGAGAGGTGGGGTCTGATCCCTATAGCCGTTAGCCAATCATGTGGACCCTGGGCAGCCAGGATCTTCAGGTCACCTGTTTCCAACCATAAGCAGTGTGCTTATGTGGTCTTCAACTACTATTCACTTATTTTAAAGCAGTACAGTCGGAAATGGTAGTGAAGTGCTGGTCTAGAAGATCTGATTTATAATTCAGGGCAATTCTATTGGTCATAATCGAATGGACAGGAGTATTCCAGTCATCTCTTCAAACATAGTAATTTCTTATATTGCCCTCACTAGGAAAGCCTAATATTTTTCAACTATACACTTGTTCATTTAGAACTTGGTGATGTCAAGAAATAGCTCTATAAGAGGTAGTATACAATGCAAATTGTTTTCCTTATAAACCTTCAACAGTCAATATTTTGCTTGATTTTTAATGTATCCACTAGCTCTGTAGAGAATTAATGAAAATTTTGGTAATATATTTAAAATGTAGTAAAATATTAAAAAGATTGTCCTACAAATTAAAGCAACAGCAATTGTAATATAAAATTTTCTATGGTTTATTATCTAGTAATTAGTTCTAAACCATTACTGAAGTACGTATTTGCTTTTTGCTTCTTAACAACTCTAAGTTAGTTTCAAATTCAATTATTTCTAAGAAGATGCATTAATTAATACATGATTAACTGGTTATTAGTTATTGTTATTTTCATCAGAATCATATACAAAGCCATGTGAGGGTACATAGGAAAGTTCTATTTTCATTCAGTGGGTAGTTGTGAAACTCAGAGTAAAGTTTTTGTTTTCCTGCAGAGTTATTTTTTAATCTCTTTAAAAATGTTTTCCAAGCCTATTTACGTATGGATTTTAATAGACTGGATGTCATATATCAATATTAGCATACTACTAATTTAAATGCCTCAAGAAAGACGAAATCTCAAAAAATAAAATAAGCTCAAAAGCCCCCACAGCTGAGTTTGGAAAGGAAATTTCTATGTTAAGAACTAACAGAAGTAGTCATTCATATTACTTCTAATCTTCCCTACGGTTTTATTCCTAGTCTTGGAGTTATCAGTTTCTCATTGCATAATGGTCCCAAGGAGTTAGTTACAACCTCTCTTTTCTTTTCCCTTTTTAATTTTACAATGTAATTTGTTTTTAATTTATTTTATGGTTTTAATTATATTTAATGTAATTGAATATATCAGAAGTAAAACTCTTCACATATTCACAAATATATCATCTGTCTCTCTATACATTTTTAACTCTGACCCTTTATACAGAAGTGATTGAGAAATCTCAGATTCCCGAGACTGCTCTTGACCATGAAAACGTATCCAGTGTCAGATTCACATTTTGAACCCTGAGAATGTAAGCAGCTTTTTGTCTCTTTCCTGTTTGTCAATGTCTGTTTCCCTTAAACCTTAATTATAAAAATGAGATCACTGGGTAACATTTAACCTAACTCCTGACTTATGTTCTACTAAATGCACAATACCTTGCCTACCCTGTTGATTCGTTCCCTAGACTAAAAGAAGTAGGAATGAAGAATTAAGTAAAGAATAACTAGCTCTCTACCTGCAGCAGCCTTCTTTAGCAATGCTGCAGGCAGACCACGAAGGGACAAGATAACAGTTGAAGACCGATCATGAGTAGTCAGCTAGCTTCCACACAATGGAAAATGACACAGAGCTTGATCTCCTGAATTGATGATGCACTGAAATTCTTTCCCCCTTTTCCCTTTAAAAACTGTCATGGCTGAGCAGACTCTTTGGAGTTGGTTTTGGGACATGTGTAGACCTTCTCCCCAGATTGCCAGTTTTTCTGATTAAAATAACTTGCTTTTCTACCAACACTTGCCTCTTGAGTATTGGTTTTTGAGAGGTGAGCAGCTAGACCTAAGCCCAGTAACAAGAAGTCAGCACAGTCATGTGTTATTCTTTCCGTAAGTATTTTAATGGAAACATTTAATGGGAACCTTTCCTTTTGGTTTCCATTATGACATATAAGTACTTTAAGTATTTGGCCTGTGAAAGCATCTGCCATTTGCCAAAACATGGATGGACATTGAGTACATTATGCAAAACATTTCTTTTATGTAGGAATCCTGTTATACAACCTTCCCACACTGAAGCTGTGTGTGAGTAGAGTTCCTCTTCCTACCACCTGGAGACCAAATCATAGACCAGACTTAAGTATGGCTGGCTAGCCCCTAAATCCTGGCTGCCCAGGGTCCACATGATTGGCTAACAGCTGTAGAGATCAGACCCCAAAGGCCACATCACAAACGGACCTCCCTCCTTTGCCCAATATTGGCTTTGAGTTGTTCTTTGATTCCTGTCTAGCCTTTTCCTCCTGCTTTTTTTGGTGAATTTTAATAGCTGTCTTATACCTTTTCAATACATTTATTTTTGCTGGCTTAAAATTACAGATACCTTCTATTGTTTTCAACAAATTACACTAACTAAAATAAAAGTCAAATATATTGCTAACACACTGGATTAACTACATTTAAATTGTTTTCCTTGTTGTAAGAATTATTCTAGTATTTCTTATATTAATATACATTGTGAATCTCCAGTTGAGGCAGTATGCAATACATTGTAAGAAATATCATTTATCTGTTAGACTCCTTAAGTTAAAAAATATATATTTATCAGTATGTAACTTCCTGATTATCAAAGACAAGAACAAAATTAAGCTCTTACATAAAATAAGGAAACTTACATATCTTTATTTCCCTATCTCACATGCTACTTATTTATGGATATTTTTATTCTTAATTTATCACTTAATATTTAAAACTTTACTGCCAAGGAATTCTCATATTGAGAATAGTTTGCAACCATACTTGTATCTATTACTTTGCTTTTGCATTATTTTTGGAAGTCAAAATGTGCTGTCTATAATTTAGGGAAAAGTTATTTCATAAGTTTTTTTGTATCGTGTTATCTCTAGAATCTCCATGTTATCTTTAAGCTCATCTTCAAGATAAGCTTGATGGGTAAATATTCCAAACTTCTGATTATCTGAGAACAACATTATGTTGTTTTCACATACACACTAATGGTGAAGCTGAGAATGAAATTCTAAGTAGTTTCGTAGAAGTAACAGATTTCAAATATCTATAAATGACTGCTACAATGTCTTCGTATATTTGCTGTTCTGCAGATGAGTCTGTGTCACTCTAAAATTTTTTGTAGTTAAATTTCCAATTTTTGCATCTTATTTATAGGGATTTTTCTTTGGAAATTTAGACTGCAAAATATCTGCTGGTGTAGTAACTTTTAAAAACTTTTCTGAGAGTAATTAGTGAGCTTTAATCAACATACTTGCTTATTCTTTTTCAATCATGCATATTTTTCTAATATTATATTTTATTAACTTACCTCTTTTAATTTTCCTCATTGCTTTCTCAAGAGTAGCTACATTCTTGGATTATAGTCAGGGTTTAGACTGCTGTCATCTTATTTTTGATTACTTTGATTGCCCGATCTTTCTCATACACGGTGTTGGAGGGCTTCACACATCAGTAATATGTTACTATTTCAATAGTCTGCAATAACAGTTCTGACATTCACTGCCCCAAATAAACATCAGCTTAATTTGTTCTGACTCCTTAAAATGCTGTACTATCTCACACAGGTGTTTTTAATCTCAGATTTTCAACTTTGAAGTTTTCTTTCCATCTATGCTCATTCTTCATATGTCTTTTTTTTTCTTTCTGTATTTCATACAAGCCACTTCTTTTTGCAAGCTACTGAAATGGATTTCTGTCTTGTAAGAAAGTCTGGAATTGTCAATAGATTTTTTTCAGAGTCATAATTAGCACTGACTTCTTTAGGATGTTTTTCCTTTTCTGTTTTGCATGTTTTTGTATTTCATCAGACAGACATTTTACTTATCTGTACTAATAAAATTATTTATTGTTGATATTTTCCATTTGTAACAATATATGGAATCTACCCTTTGTGCTTCACTTTTTTGTTATTAAAATTGTTTATTTGCAAGCAGTAGAAACCAAATCTAACTTACGTGAAGCAAAAAAGAGACTTACTAGAAACATACTGGTAGGCTTACTGAATTGAATGGCAGAATGTAAAACCAAGTCACGAGAAGGAAGAATTAGGCATCAGAAGCAGAACTGGTGAGTTCTCTTGTAGGCGCTAGGATCACATAAAAGACGAAGCTCTCATTCCCTTCCAGCCTGTGTGCCTCAGCTAAAGATGCAAATTTCTGGGAAGCGAATTCCACTGGCCTTTGGTAATGACCTCATCACTGTTATCACAGGGGGAAAATCTGTTATTAGAAGCCCAGGAGCAGAACAAGGGAAAAGAGGTGCAGGTATCAAAAGAAGGGGAGGTCCAAAGTGATATTAGAGCAAATTTCATCTGCGTTTCTCCCTTTTCCAGTTTAACTCCACTTCAGTTTCTGTCAGCTTGTTATTTGTCTTTGGTGTCTTCAAAGATTTGGTTATTATATTTTGTCCAAAGTTCGACTGTTATCTGTGGGAGGATACAATTCTTACACACTACAGAACCATTATTTGAAGCAGAATCACCATGTGTTTTTATTATTGAAGGTGCACTCTGCACTATTTATGTGCAGGGTTTTGTATATGCCCACTAGATCAAGTTCATTTAAGGTAGTTCAGACCTTCCCATGATTCCACTAAGATTCTTGCTCCTAATTATATAAATGACTGAGAAACTGTTAAAATGTCCTACTGTGACTGTGATTTCATTGTAATAATGAAAACTTTTACATTATGTATTTTGAGACTATATTATTACATTCTTCACAAAATGTCCCCATTATCACTGACAATTATTCGGCCTCAAAGACTTTTTTCTTCTATGAATATGGTTATGCCAGTTGTCTTTTGGATAGCAGTCTCATGTTATACCTTTTCCCATTGTTTTATTTTTGAGCTTCTGTTTTTCTGTACTGCAAACCTATTAAATATAGATAAAATATAGTGACGTTTTGTTCCTCTACCTTCAAGTCTTTGTCTTTGGACGACTCATGAAAGATTTTTACCTATTTGTATAAATTAAATTATGTGTGTGTGTTAAATACCTGTTCTTAACTTACAATAATCATTTATCCAGCTTGATGAAATTAGTTCTCTCTTCTCATTCTTTTTTATTTTTATCATTATTTTTTCTACTTTGAAAATATATTTCTATTTCTATCTCTCATTGGTTGCTCTAGAAAAGAAATGTATTTTTTGGTTTAATTCTAATGTTAATCAATACCCATACCTCCTTCTTGAATTATATGAGAAATTTAACTCCACATATAAGTGAACAAACTTTTACAAAATTGCACAACCTAATTTTCTTTATGCGTTATTTGAAGAATTCAGAGGTAAAATTTTTCCTAAACACTGAAGGTTATTTTCCTTCAGTTTGAATTATATCATTTAAAATTTTATTTTAGCGAAGTTCTACTGAAGACAAATTACGAATCTTGGTTTATCTCAGTTATTTCACTTTCATTATTGGAATATACTGTTAATAAACAGAAATTTTACATTTTTAAAACATACTGTGGTTATCATTCCATTTGTTGATCTAAATTAAATAGATTGCCAGATGTTTATCCAGCAAATACGAGCTTATTCAGGATCAGCAGAAAACTGCAATTCAGAATCTGCAACCACGGTGAGCCATGTGCAAACCCCCACACAGCAAGGGAAAGACAATGCTTTTACAGAAGAGAAAAGGGAGTTGGGAGGGCTACAGTAAACAGAGTCCATGTCTGTGGCTTGTCTTTGGCTGAGTCCTGACCAGGAGAGAAGAGTCTCTTCTTCCTATCGGGCTCTGCTATTGTGACAGCACGTAAGAGATCCTCTTCTGATCTCCAAACTCTGTTTAACTGAGGTTTCTGTTTACTAAATTTTTTACACATCTTACTGTGAATTTTTTTTTTTTCTGATGAGAAATTAGCTGTCAGGCTAATTGTTGTTTCTTTAGAATTAATCTTTTTATTTTTAGGCAGTTTTTAAGATTTTTTGCATCTTTTGTTTTCTGCAGTTCACTTTTCTTACCTTGTTGAGAATTTGTTGACCTGCTCAAATCTGTTTACATCTGTCTTTCATCAGTACTTAAAAAGCATTACACATTATCTCTTTAGCTATTGCCCTTAGCCTTTGAAATCTATCTTCTAATCTCTGTGTCTTTTAACTTGTCTTCCATATTTTCTTTCATTTTATTTCTCCCTGTTAACACTTGGGTTATTTTTCTAGTAGTTCTCTGTTATTTCTAGTCGGTGTTTCTTTTTTTAAATATGCCAGGTTCACTTTTGTATTTTCCTACATGCATCTTCAAGTTTGTATTTTGCTCCTTTAAATTTATACGTATACGTGTTCTTTAAGGTCTGCTTGGTAAATTCTGTGATTTAAAGTTTTATTCTGTTTCTCTTGTCTGTTGATTTTTTTTTTCAGATATTCTGTTCTCCCTGACAATGTGCTTATCCATTCTCTCTCATGTACTCAAGCATGTACTTGAGCACACACACAGGAAAGCAACACTCACATACACATACACACACACTATACTTCATACACTTTCGTCAGGCCCTATTTTAAGTGATTTACAAAATTAATTAACTTAATTCTCAATGCATACCTACTAATTAGTTACTCTTATATTCACTTTACAGTTGAGGAAACAGAATCTCAGATAATAAATGACTTGGCCAAGTTCACACAGTTAATTAGTAAACAATTTCTAATAATACCTTGAGAGCTACTGTGGAGGTTCCTCCAGAAGCTTTGCTTTTGTAGGCATTACCTATCCCAGACCACTTTAAATTCAGGTAAAAATGTGAGATTCCCTGGATGACCTAGATTTCATCCCAGGCTACAGGTATTCTGAAGTGTTCTGGTTCATTCTTGTTTTATCCTTCAGTGGACTCCACTTGTTTTTAATATTCTAGTTTAGTATAAATAGGTCTCTGGCCAGACCTCCATTTTATGTCAGCTATAGACTTTAACTTCTATCTCTTTCAACTGAAGATTCCATTAGGGTAAAAGTTCACATGGACTGGATGGGAACACGTGCCCAGTTCTGTGTTAATTTTCCTCCCTGGTAACATATACATCTTCTCTAATCGTTACCATGTGTTTCCCACGTCTTTGTTCCTCCTTTGACTTTCACGGGATTGATGATGAATCCCCTTTCCGTTTTCATACATTCCTTACTCAAAGTAGATCAGTATCACTAGTTTATTCCCTGTAACACACAATGTCTTATAATGTCTGAATATTGATTCCCCATCCCATTTTACAGGTATTTTAGTGTTTTCAAGTATTTATTTTACTGTTTTTTTCTTCTGCTTCTACATAGCTAATGCTTTGTTTAGACTTAACCACCTGTTCATATATATAAATATTTTACTGCCATTAATCACACATTCTACTTATATATTCATCATTGCTTCCAAAGTTATCTGATGCTTTATAAATGTGATTTTTAAAATTAATTCAGCTTTTCCTTGTCATTACAATGGGAGTATGGGTCTTATCCAACTATTCCATCCTTCCCAAAAGTAGAAAAAGATCATTATTTTTTCATTATTTCCACTCTCTCTATTCTGGAATTCCTATTAGATGCTCCTTGGATTTTACTTTTATTCTACCCTCCATGTGTTTTGACTTTTCATATTTTCTACCTTTTGGCTAATATTCTGTTATAAGCTTCTCTTTACAGTGGCCAACAAAGCCTAAAATGTTTAATCTCTAGTGCTTCACAGGAAAAAAAATTTTTTTTTTCTAAGTCCTGCTCTAGAATGATTTTGTATTTCCTCTGGAAATCACCCAAAGTATCATTGTTCAGAAGATGATATATGTTAATTTTTAATTTGATGGTTCAATACTATATAATTCATAAGTTTGAAGACAACACATGATGTGTATCCCTAATGCTACAAATTCTCAGGGAATAATATGTATTTTTCTTACTAATTGCTCCCGTACTGATAGACAAAATTCCTCTTTATAACCTTGTGTTGGTTAATATTTTTTTGTTTACCATTTCATTATGGGTATAGCTATTAATCACCTACCAATTAATGAGTGATAAAGCCCAAGTTTCTAAGTTCTTGTGCCCATCCTTCCTGCTACCCAGAAAAGTTCAGAATAATTGGCTATGTTGTGTTTCTGGCAGAAGTTGTTTTCCTATAGTTTTAAGTATACAGATAATAGGCAATTTCTACTACTTTTAATATTAGCATTTGTTACTGAGACTTTTCAGGTAAACGAACTTGCCATATAGATTAAATTTAATTCTAAAATCCAAGATGTACTTTTTCATATATAAAACAACTTCCAAATAAGCATCAGAAAAATGTTTGAAAGAAGTGTGTTTAGTAAATATGGTTATACATTATTTAACAATCATATAATCAACCTGATTATATACCACATGATAAGTACCAGTGATACTTATTTTTAACAAAACAGACTACAAATAATACATTGCACAAATTATCTGACACAATAATAGGTACTTCTCTAATTAGAAAAACGCAACGATCATCTAAGAAAAAATATATGTGATATATAAATCTTCTAAAAGTCCAGTGTATGGGGACTTAATTTGATTGGTTTTTGAAATAGTAATTTCCTAGCACAGTCTCTCAGCATGTTTCATTTACACAAGAGAAAACTCTTTAATTACAAGATTCTTAATTTACCCTGGTAATTTCATTAGAAAAATGATTAATTACTTTGAGCAATCAGTTTTACAGATAATCATAGTTCTTTATTTAAACTTCACACAGACCCCAAAAGAAAGAATGAAGGAAAGAAAGCAAATGACAAGCTTGTGCAAAGACCTAAAGAAAAATCCAGTCTTTTAGTAAATCTGAAATCAGAGTTGAAATATTTCTTTAGACATGGCAAAAATCTTCCTATTGTTGAGTAACTAATAATTATATTTTTAAGGTCAACTGAGTCAACATAGAAACTGAATTTTAAGTTAACATACTATTTTAAGAAATGAATGGCATATTTAGAGTGTTGACATTTAGAAAATGCATGTTTTGTGGAACTTGTAATGTGTTTTAGAATCATAAATGTTAAAAACAAAATAAGTATCAAATTATATTTAATAAAATAAAAAACAGATGTATATTATAAATACTTGAAAGCCCAAGGCAGGTTTCAATTACAAGTACTCCCCTTTCAGTCAAGATTATAAATATCCAAATTTAAAACCACTTCAACTATTAATGTGTATTTATTTTAGATATATGGAACACATGGCTCTGAATCTTGGCTTCATAGTAGAATCACATCGTGAGTTTTAAAATACTTCTTGGTCTCACTCTGATTCAGTGAAAACAGAACTTCAATTTTTAAGAAGGAATATGGGTAGACTGAGATATCTCCTATTATTCTAACATGTGGGTGAGGTTAAGAACCAATCATCGTTGGTAGGCTTTACGGCTATGTGCAGCAAGCACCAACTGCAAATAATTAACCTTCCTGAAATATAGAGAGAAAATATGCAACGGAGTTACATAAATGCAAGAGTTCAGACTTGGCAGAATTTCTTTTTTTTTTTTTCTCATTTGTTTAGGAATAAATTAAATTTCTGAATTCTAGAAAGTTATATGAGAAAACACTATCAAAATAAATTTACATAAACTATTTAGTTGTGTTAATTTATACTTTAAATTTGATGTTCCGAAATAAATGAAACTTTTGGTAGCTGCTTTAAAAACTACCTTCACAGTGCTTAAAGAAAGGTCAATAACAAATGTGTTTTTTTTCCTTAATTTCTACATACATGATAAAATTCTATTTCTCTTTAGGTAAACTAATTTTAAGGAAACTAATTGGATAATTCAATAAAAGCCACTTTTTAATAAGATTAGCAAGATACAATTTTAGTTAGCTTTTTAATTTCTTTTTCCATTATTTATTTTCTTATATAAAAGATTTTCCTTTATCTTTTGCTTTCAATTCTTAACATTTTCATCTAGAATGAGACTAAGAATATCTCTGATTTTTAAGAGAGATTTTCATTGCCCTCCTGCTTTGGAAATAAAAGCAAGCAGTTATATGTCTTTGAAATGCCGAAGTACATTTCTAATAATTCTACAGAAAATAGCATTAAAAATAAATAAAATAAACTGGCAGCTCTTGAAAATAATAAAGAATGGTATCAGCAGACCAGAAAATTTATTAATTTGGGGGGTAGATGAAGCATATTGTATCTAATTGCATGAGAAGCTTATCATTTCCCCTTACTGACCTAGGTCACAAAGCCCGTTGCCTGCAAATGAGCAAGTGGACACATTTCTCTTAAGAGTTGTCCAAGAACTTTACAATGTCAGAGGATAAATCATTGGTATCAAGTGCATTCTTATTAAATAATAAGGAAAAAAGTGAATAACATCTGTCAAAAAATTTAAGCATTATTCTACTGATTAGGCAATGATCATGTTTGTTGAAATTCAGGTTTAATATGTTAGAAATTAGTTAGTAAGTAAACTGAGAAATACATTACTACAGATTCCAACAGGGCAGCAAGAAAAAAGACAAAGTAGTACATTTAAAGGAAAAGGAATTAACTGTACATAAATTTGTTTAAAAAATTCAACCTTTTCTAGGTTTTTTAACTATAACTTTTTAAATAACTGTAATTATATATGCTAGTTTTATAATTATTGCTATTTTATTAGTCTGCTGTGATTGCCGTAACAAGAAAGCTTCAAAAAAAAAAAACATTAAAAAAACTGGGAAAGCTTAAGCGACATAAATTTATTTTCAAGAAGCTGGAGGTTCAAGATCAAGGTGTCAGCGGGGTCAGTGTCTGGTGAGGTCTCTCTTCCTGGCTTGCCAATAGCCTCCATATGCTGTGTACTCACATGGCCTTTTTTTGTTCTTTTTAGGAGAGATAAATCTCTGGTGTCTCTTCCTCTTCTTAAAAAGACACCAGTCCTATCAGAATAAGGATGCACTCATATGACCTCATTTAACCTTAATTACTTCCTGAAAGGCCCTATCTCCAAATATGGTCACCCTGGGGATTAGGGCTTCAAAATTTGGATTTTAAGACACAATTTATTCCATAACAACTGTATATACTAGTTTTATAACTATAACTATGTAAGGGCAACAGAAGATATGAAAACTTTTAGAAATTAAAATTACAAATTTATAAATTATATAAAATTTATAGGAACGGAATTACTGGATCACAGGGTATGTGCTTACTATGGTCTGATTGTTTATGTTCTCCCAAAATGTAGAAGTAGAGAAACTGCTGTAAGACATACCTAAACATGTGGAAGCGGCTTTGAAACTGGGTAATGGTAGTGGGTGAAAAAATTTGGAGGTATATGCTAGAAAAAGCCTACATTGCAGTGAATGAACTGTTAAGGGTGATTCTCATAATGGCTCAGAAGAAGAAAAGAGATGTAGAGAAAGCCTCAATCTTCTTACAGAATATCTAAGTAGTCTGGAACAGAATGCTGGTAGGAATATGAATGGTAGCGATCACTGTGATGAGGTCTCAGATGGAAATGAGAGACACGTTATTGGAAACTAAAGGAAAAATGATTCTTGTTACAAAATAGCAAAGAATGTGGCTGAATTCCAGTGCTGTGATCTTTAGCTGCCCAAGGTGCAGGTTTGCGGGCCCTGGTGTGGCCAGCTCTGAATCCAGCAAAGCACAGCAGGTGTGGCTTCCTCCGATTAGATCTTAAAGAATGGATCATCAGACTAGATCTAGCCAGGGAGCCACCAAGGTGGGATCACTGCAGAAAGTGCCCATTTTAAGGCATCCCAAGCTGTGAGATCTGCAGAGCCACCTGCTTGCAATTTCTGCTCAAGTGAGCATTGGTGTAGGCTTCACCCAGCAAAGCAGTGGGGATGGGACTGCGTGGAGCCTTCGGGCCCAACCCCACCCCCGTGGGTCCTAGTTTTGGATTTGCTTGGGGCCTGTTCTCCATTTTTCATTTCCTATTTCTTCCTTTGGGATGGCAGTGTTTATCCTATGACTGCCCCATAATAGTACTTTCGAAGTATATCATATCTTAGATTTCCAAGGTTCACAGGTAGAGAACAATCTGTCTAAGGATGAATCAACTCATCCATATTGATTTAGATGATTTTTAGATCAGACTTTGGACTTAAGGCTTTTGAGTTGATGTTGGAACTAGTTAAGACTTTGGGGGCTGTTGGGATGGAATGAATATATTTTACATGGTATACGACATAAATTTGGGGAAACAAGGGGCAGAATGTTATGGCTAAATATCTGTGATCCTCTCCATTCATATGTTAAAATCCTAATGCCCAATGTGATGGTACTAGGAGGTAGAGCCTTTGAAGGGTGCTTAGGTCTTGAATGCGAAGCTCTCCTGTCCAGGATTAGTGGTCCTGTACAAGACTCCACATAGCTCCTTAGCTTCCTTCCATCATGTACGGACATAGCAAGAAGACACCATCTATGAACCAGGAAGTGGATCCTCACCAGCCACCAAATGGGATCTTCTGGCACCATAATCTTGGATTTCCCAGCCTTCAGAACTGTGAGAAATAAATATCTGTTTATAAGCTATCCTTCTGTAGTATTTTGTTATAGTAGCCCAAATGAACTAAGACAGCGTATGTTTAGCTTTAGTAGATAGGGTCAAATTCTTCCCAGAGTAATTTCAGCAATTTATACTCAATCAGCATTGTTTGAAACCTTCAATTACAAGGTTATTTTGGGTTAGTTAGTCTTCCTTTGTCTTAATGATTTGCATGTCTATTGTAAATAAAATGTTTTTTAAGCATAGTCAGAGATTTTTGAGCAAATTTCACCAAAACTTTGGGTCTGGGCTAAAAGAACAATCCCTGAAATTAATTCCAAGAGATAAGATGGTTAGAGACCATCATCAGGGACTTCCGTCCCCAGGTATCAATATGCATTTATATTTCAAGAGAGAATGGAACTCAGTAGAGACACTCCAGGGGTTGTACAGCTGGAAACTCTAGCTTTGGTCTTCTCCTGGAGAGATTTGTTTGAATTCTGAAGGACTGAGGAAAGAACTCAGGATTTTTCCTACTATGTTACCATGGAGACACTCTCAGAGCACATCAGAGCAGCTGGTCACTCTTCCACATAAATGCCCCCTTATTTTTCCCAGTATTCCTTGCCTCTAAAAAACCCCCTTAGATTCAGGAAGACATCTGGTTCTCATGGCATCACCGCAGGAATAAGAACCAGCGCAAAGGGGAGCCAGGCTTAAAAGCAGCCGGTATATATCTACTCGCCACACCTTTCTAGTATCAAACACAATGGGACTTGGTTGTATCTTAAAACAACCCCTGGCTCTGCACCTTTGTGTTATGACACAGGTGAATCTACGGAGTGAGCAGTAGCAAGAATCTTGATTCCTGGTGACATCTTAAATTTTACTTGATAATAGCTAAATCAAACACACTGGCCTCAGTAAAACCAAACTGAATGTGTCCCCATTCAATTTCCATCTAGCTGCATCCTAAAAGTGCTGTAGGCTGGGCCAGATTACCCGACAGGAGGATGACTGAAAGTGAGTTGTAATGGGAAGAGGCAGCAGTCTTTATTATTTTTACTTAAAACATCTTGCATAGTAAATTTTACAAAAATCATACGAGCTTGAGAAGAATGAGTCAAATATGAGGAGTTCTAAAGGTTTAGTTTCCTTAGCTTTAAGATAAACCTGCTGTTGAAACTTCCCATGAAACCCACTTCAGAAAAACACTGGAGATAATTATATATTCTATCATATAACTATACTGAACTAATTTCAAAAGTTACTTCTTAGCAATATGGTTTAACATTGTTTTCATTATTATGTACAGTGCTGTAGTTCAAACTCTTATATCTGTTCCTTTTTGTATATGTGTACTCATCTTATGTGTTAACACTTTATTTATTTATATCCAGAAGTGCTGAGACATAATTACATATCATTACATTTTATATTGAGACATAAAATAGAGATACAGTAAACTATGCAAGACATTGAAAAATAACAATATTGAAGAGATTTTCTTTTCCTTACAACTCTTGCCAACATTTGCCAATTTCCCAAAACCCATGCTCCCTAGCATTGAACAATTATTGCAAATCTCAGCTATTTTACTTAATGAATACTTGGATTTTATACTTGTCTATATAGATTTCTGCTTCTCCTAAGTGTCTTATGAGAAATAACTATATTCAAGAGATACAGCTGATTTCCTTCATATTCAAATTATAATAAAGTGGTTTACTGGAAAAAATAACAAAATAGAAGCGAAAGTAGTTTGGTCTTTTGTTTAATGATTACATGTATAAATTAAGCAGACTGGGAGAAGGGAATAAAAATCATTTTATACTGTCAGGAAAATAGAGGTAAATATCCAAATATGCTACATAAAAATAGGATTTGAAAAAAACTTAAGTTTATCTAAGGTTATGATCGTAGTAAAATATTTTAAGAATCCTTTTGAAACTCTGAATGCTTTAATAAATTAGTATAAATAAGTAGAATAATTATTGTATACTAATTAGGTAAGACTGAACTGTTTTGGGTCTTTAGGACAAAAACAATTTGTTCTTGAAATCAAAACCAATATGAGAATATAATGCTGATTTTGATGTTATGCTGGAGTTCAGAAATAAAACATGATTAGGAAATGGAAATAGATACAAAGGTGCTCCAGGACTTCTCTGTCATCTCACCTCATCTTCTAAGGACACCTACCATACACTTTTTGTTGTTGTCATTTTAAGTGGTGGTCTTCTTTCCTGATGTTCCTGGCTTGCCTCCACTCTTTTCTGCATTCCCCACCCATAAATCCCTAGAGCCCAGGTAAACAATCTTAACAGCCTAACATGTACATTTTGATATTCTTTCTATACTCCTAACATTTGTATCTGTATATAGAGGTATGAATTACTTTACACCTTTTTGCCATCATCATATATACATATTTTAAATCACTTTGTCATTCATCAGCAACTCGTGGAAATCCATTTAAGAGAAGGTGAATAACTTTAACTGATCTTTCTTTTGTTGGGGGTGGGTAATTAGATTTATTTATTTATTAAGGAGGTACTGGGGGACTGAACTCCAGGACCTTGTGCATGCTAAGCATGTGCTCTACCATTGAGCTATAGACTCCACCCTCTAGTTGATTTTTAATGGCTGCCTAATAGTTCATAGTGATGAGTCATTATAATTATTTAATAGAAACTTTTATAATAATGTATTAACATTCTAAAATATTTTTGTAAAATCTAGACTTTGAAGAAGGGGAAGGAAAGGAACAAATTTGTTCCTTGATATTTTAGAGGAAAGCACTGAAAGAGAAAATGGGGAAATTAAAGTTGTATTGATGAGGGTTTGGAGAAATGGACTATGTCAGTGAGGTAATAGATGGCATTTGGATTTTTACATAGTTCTTCAAAAGTACGCATATAATTGTGAGAGCAAGAAAAGGGAAAACAACATTTACTAAAAGGAACAAGTATAGCAGATCTTCCAAAATAACAAGGATGCAATGGAATAAATAACAACAGTAAAATAAAAATATTAAAAGAATAATGCTAAGTATTTGTCAGATGAAAGGATATATTTGAGAAAATATTTGTTAAATAGATGACAAAGAAATAATATTTGTAGTATTCATATAGATCTTAAAGTAACAATGCAAAGTATGAAATTCCAAAGAAAATTAGTAAAGAAATAGAATAGCTAGTTATTACTTACTGTAGGCTAAGCCGTGGAAAGATTAATGAAAATTCAGTGTCTTACAAAATAACTGTCTGTCTGTCTCTCTCTCTCTCATAACTTCTTAGATGAGTTTTCAGGTCAGAGTAACAACTTCTTTTTAGCCACTCAGGGACTTAAAATTGTTCTAATATTTTTGACACCAAATTACTCTAGGTGCCACCACCCGACTAAGACAGAAAGTGAAGGAACAAGGAAAAGTGCTTGATGGGGCCTTACTAATAAGGCCCAGGGACAGTATACATCACTTCAGTTAATATTTGTTTCTAGAACTCAGCCACGTGGACACTGCAGCCAAGGAAGCCTGGGAGGTAGAGAGCTGGCACTTTGTGCCACGGGAAGTTTACAGAAGAACAAATCTAAATGTTGAACTTCTATAAGAAAATATGTTCAGGTTCATTGGTGGGAAAAGAAATATAATTGAAAATCACAAGGGAATGTCACAAGAAAAATCATCACGTAGGCAAAACTTAGACTTAACCCTAAGACTTACTGCTTCCAGTGCTCTGGTATATTTCTGGTGGAAAATAAATTGCCACAGGCCCCTTCGGAGCAATCTGGCAACTTACATTGCACTAAAATGCACATACGCCATCTGACAAAGCAATCTCAATCCTAGGCTTCTTCCCCTATGGATAAAGTCATACTCACATCAGTGGTTACTGCATTCTTTAGTCTTGCTGCCATTAGATTTTTCATGACATTGGAACCTAAATGTTCACAAAGAGAAGCTCTCTTACTGATTTGTGGAAACTCAATATTATTTACCTTGAAACGGCAATAAGTGTTAGGAAAAAGGAGATTTCACTTGGGACCATCATACTATAATAACATTTAGCTTTCGATTTGGAATCAAGAATTTTAGTTTAGAACAGTAAACTTTGCTTCTGAGATTTCATGGTCTAAAAAATAAATGTAAATATATGTTTAAATATTTACATGTATGAGATTATCTTTTAGTTAGTTATAGCCAAATTAAACAAAACAATCTCTTTTGAAAAAGAAGAAAAAAATCCATCTATTCAGAAAATTAATAACTGAGGCTAAAATTGTTCATAACACAATTCAAATTGATATAGATTTTTGAGTTCACATTTTTTTTTCAAAATTGAAAGAAAAAAAAGTCAAGTGAGTCAAATAACACTTCTTTCCCTTGGTCTCTTTTCTTGTCAGTAGGCATATGTTGACTTCAATGATGCTTAATTTATTTTCCCATTACATAAATTTTTAAATTGTGATATTGGAACAAGAAGTACAAATGACATTTCTGTATATTTATGAAAATTACTAAAATTACAAAGTAATTTAGATATATAGATTAAGCTTCTCATTCATATGATTTCTAATTTAGAACCATTTCTTCTATGTCTTAGTTGTTGCTATAATTAAATGCTAGTGAAATGAAATCTTTAAAAATTCCCACATAACTTTGTAATAAGTTATTGGAACAGAAGTAAAAATGAAAACACATAAAGAATACAAAAGTAACATCAGAAAAACAGAATTATTCCTAAAGTTCTGAACTTTCAAAGGTATTGATGAAATATTCAGGGACATTTCAGATTATAGTAAATTATTATTTAAATTACTATACATTCAATCTTAGAAAATAAGTGATAGATTATTCAGTAAAGGGAAAAGTAGAGAAGGCTACTATCAAGAAAAAAAGAAACTGAAAAGATCCTAGTATTTTAACATTCAAGAGGCAGTCCTGTCCTTTTTATTGAAAAAAAGATCTTCATTCTACAGTAAAATAAATCATACTCACATAAAAAATGTATCTCAATAATTTGAGAGAATAAGTAAACAAAATATGCAATCATTTTCATTTGAAAGATACCCACCTACTGATAAAACACTTCATTTGCAGACTATACACATTAAAGCAAATTTATTAACATTATATTTCATAATGTTTCACACCAGAAGTTGTAAAGTGTCAAAACAGTTTCTATGTTATTCTAATTAATTCTTCATCATCAGATTGTCTTTGGTCTGCATTCAGATCCATCCACTCTATAAACAGTTTACGTAATTAAAAAAAAAAAAAAGGGATGTAGGAGAATGTGGTAAGTCTGGTTAAGTCCAAATATAAGCGTGAATGCAAACATACACAAAGTCACAAGTGTGGTAAGAAATCTACAAAGGACCTCACAAAGTAGATATGCATTTCAACATGTATTAAAATAAATTAGAACTAAAAATATTTCAAAGAAAATAAACAAATGATTAATAAATGCACAGTCTTCTCTGTTTCTCCTCACAAAAATGCTCATGAATTGGATTTGTGAACTAGACTACGTAGGGCTTGTCTGAAATGGCAAAGGAAATGTTTGAATCCAAATGACAACAGTAGTGGCCATATATAAACCTGACAATTAAGAGATCATTCAGTGAACAAGACAGTAATCAAACTTGTTTTTAAACAATTGAGGCTTCAGGAAACAAATCAATAATGTTTCCTGTAAATAGAAATGCTGTTATATCGATCTGAATACTTTTGGACTGTATCATGATTTCATCAAATTCATTTAATTTTTGTGTGAATTCTTTTGCAGGACATATTCATGGTATGATGTGGGTGTGTTTGATATAATCTATCAAATTAGACATTCTGTAATACTTTTTAAGTGTATAATTCTTTGCATTAAAATGTGAGAATTCAGATTACAAATCAGTAGGAACATCTTTACGATAATGCAAAGGAATCAGAAGGGCAAACCATTTTTAATATGTTAATATAAATATATTTTTAGAAAAACTTTCTGCACTTAAGTGTTTGAATGGTATACACCCTGAGAGTGAGAGCCATTCTTTGCTTTGATAATCTATGGTTTATCCGATAATCTATAACATGGTTTCCTATTCTCCAGTCCTTTTAAATATTGTTCATTTATCTGGCCATGTTATACTGGTCACAAGAACTGGCACATTACTTTATAGGATTGCTGAGAGTTTCCTACACTCTTTCTTATTTTAAAAGCAATACTTGAATGTTTTACAACTGATATGTTTATTAGTTTATGAAAGTTTTACCCTCTACTTTATAAATAAGATTTAGTATTAGTAGGTATTGAAGTGCAGTGCATTTACTGGGATAAATGTAAGATTCTTCTTTTATCTGTTCCTTCTTTATTTTCTTTCATCTGGTAATTAGATAATAACAATTACTAAATTGAAACAATATTATAGTCTTAAAAATCCAACTTGCTTATGCCATATTATAATTTTACATACATTGTGGCATTGATTTTAAAATCATTTGGTTAAGAATTCTACATTTCTATTCATAGATGAGATCAGACTATAATTTCCTTTCTTATGTTGTCATTGTCTGGGATAGGTATCAAGATAATTCTAGCCTCTTACTCTTTCACTCTATGAGCTTGAAAGGATTCGAATTTGCTGGGGCCTGGAGAAGGGTGCCCCAAAATGTGCCTCAATGGCATATTGATTAATTGAATTAAAGTTACTTAACAAATGCTGATGCAAGAGGGACTCTCTGACCTCCTTTCTGTCTCCCTGACGGCAGGAAATAAATCTCTCATGTTAAAGGTGCACTCCCTGCATCTGGAGGTAGAAGGACACACTTACTGCCAGGGATAAGGAATTCAGGCCAAGAGGCCTATATAAACAAACATTGTTACCTCTTTAATTTACTACCCCAAGCCCAAACCCTTTAAATTCTCCACTAATTGAGCATTTAAAACACACTTTTTTTTTTTTTTTTTTTTTTTTTTTTGTCTTTACAAAGGTACAGTCTCTTTGTCTGAGAAGTATAAAAACTGCTTGCTTTGGCCACTTCTTAGGTCCCATTTCTATGAGCCCTCCATGAGGATGAATTAAAATGTATTTCTTGTGTCAATTTTATTAGTCCAGCACAAGAACTCAATAAGAATAGAGGAGGAAATTTCCCCTCCCTGACAAATTATTTTCCTTGAATCTTCTCTTTCCACTCACCTGGGGTTTTCTTTACAGAAATTTATAATCTGTTTCTTCCATTGCTTTAATGGTTTTAAGAACATTCCACTCCTTGTCCTCTACCCATTGTGGGTTAGTTTTGACCTTTTTTTCTTTTCTCTGGGAATTTATTTCATCAGATTTTTTAAACATGCTTGGAAAAAGATATTGATAGGACATTTATGCCTCCCCCCCTCTCTCCTCACTCCCCTTCTCACTCTTTCCTGTTTTCATTTTTCTTTACCTTCCTTCTTCCCTTTCTCCCTCATTCCTTCCCTTTTTCTTTATCCTTGACTTAGGGACCAGACTGAGTCAGACAAATTATACCAATATTCACCTACACAGTGTGTGTGTATGTGAAGGGTGCATATTTTAAGTATATCTAGCTGGTATATCAGCTTTATTCAGGAGTTTTTGCTCTGATATCCCATTTTTCTTTCTCTAGGTTTTGTAGCATTGAAGTTCAAGCAGATGTTTCCTTAACAAAGGCTATCTTCATTGCTGACTTAACTGTCTGCATTTGTATATTTTGTTTCTTCTATTTTTTTTGAAGATTTTCCTTAAATTAATCCTGTATTATCCATTTAAAAAAAACTATTTATATTAACCAAAATTTTTTTATACTGGGGAAGTTTCTCCAAATTTATTTCCTAATATTATGCTGTAAAAGAGGTGCACGGTATAGTTAATCTTCTTGGATCCTCTAGTAACTTTTTTTTTTTTAACTGCACTATAGTAATAATGTCTACTTATTATTTCAGGTCCTCTATTTAGAGTCACAGGTAAATCTCAGTGTTCTGCCTAACACTGCATGGTTTTTTAAATTATCTGACCTATACACTGGGCAAATCTGACCCTGAGGTTTTTAAAAGGATCAAATGAAACAATCCAATCAAATAATCTAGCACAAAGCATGGCATATGGGAGATGATCAAAATAACAGCAAACACAACTATGCTTACTGACTGATTTAGAGCAAACTGTGTATAATTTTTAGTGTTCTTCATAGGATCTGTAAGTTCTCAGTACTCTGATTACCTACTTAATAGCAATGGCTATAATTTGTACATTTCTAGTGTCTCATCTTGAATTATCTAGGTGAGTGTTGTCTTTGGTATTTTACATACTCTGATAATAAGAAGGGAGACAAAACATTCTTTGTATGTGTGGGGGAAGATTTCATTCCCTACTATTGGTCCACTATTGTACAGTGTCATGACATTACATATTTAATAGAATCTCAGATGATTTTGTAATTCTGTATTTAAGTATATTGTGATTTATAGTACTACTTTTTCCATAGTATTAAAATACTTCTTTCATTAACATTTTGATATAAAAGCAGAGATCTTTTTATAGTTATGAGCATTTAGGATAACACTTGACACAAAATCTAAGTTTAACATAGTCATGTGTCAATAAATTTTAATTTTTTAAAACAGCAGTTTCACTGTGATTTTACTTTGAGCCTATTATGGAGAGTATTCTAAAATTTATAAATAATCCATAATTTGGGGGTATTCTAAGTTGCTAATTAATAGTAATTATTATTAGAAATTAACAGAAATATCAATTAACAGAAATATGAAAACAAGGTACTAAATATTAATTTACCACGGAGAATCCTCAATTTTAATTGATGCACTACTATTCACAGCCAGGAACCAAAGATATAAACAGAAATGCTTATCTGTTAACCTAATAAACTGAGCAAAGTAAATCAGTTTTTTTTTTTTTTTTTGCATCCCTTAAGAGTGTGTTTATCCTCTGTACTTCACCCTGTTCGTCCACATTTTTATGTGCCTCTAGTTTATCTAGGCAACCAGTGTTTTCATACACTGTTCCTCTGGTCCCTGTCGGAATTCCTCTGTAGTCTTACCCTATGCCTGTAGCCCACCTGTACCTCAGTTCTCTCCACCTACTGTGCCTCACTTGACTGTCATTCACCTATTGAAGAACATCTTGTTTCCTTCTAGGTTTCACCCAGTGTTAGTAAATTTAACTTATCTATATGTTCTTTGTGTGTGTGTGTGTGTGTGTGTGTGTGTGTGTGTGCATGTTTTCACACTAGTTGTGTAAATACACTGCAGCACAAGGCTGCACCTATGGTGACACTATGAATCTGGCAAGATGTCTTCTCAAGAGGTTGTAACACATGAAGCCCAATCAGCAATGAATAGGATTTCCTGTTGTCCCACATCCCCACCAGCAATTAATCGGTATGGTCAGTTTTTGGTGTTCAGCTATTCTAACAGATCAGCAGGGTATCTCCTTCAGTATTTTAATTTGCTTTTCCCAGATGTACAAAGCATATTGCTTTCCAGTAATTCCCAATGTTGAGCAATTTATACATGCTTATTTCATGTATATAAATTTATATACATATATGTGGATATATACATAGATATATGTATGTATATTTATATATAGATAAAATTTAGTAAGGTCATATTGCCCTATTTCATTTTTTTTAATTTGGAGAGTTTATTTTCTTATTGTGGAGTTTTACTAGTTCTTTGAATATTCTACATGCAAATCTTTCTTCAGATGTGTGTTTTGAAAATTTATTTTCCTAGTCAAGGGCTGGTCTTTCCATTTTTTAAACACTGTCTTTCACAGCATAGACAGTTGAAATTTTAATAAAGTCCATATTACCATTTTTTTCATGGATTGCAATTTTGTATTGTATGTGAAAACTAATCATCAACTTTTAACTCAAGTAGATTTTCTCCTAAACTTCCCACTGTAATTTTTATAGTTTTGCATTTTATATTTAAGGCAACAAATGTTTTTGAGGGAACTTATGTCTAAGGTACAAAGTTTGTGTCTTCATTTATTTACTTCCTTTTGGTCATCCATTTGTACCCTCATCATTTGTTGGTGATGACTAAAGACTAGAAGACTAAAGACTAAAAGTATATCGATTCTGCATTGATGTGCCTTTATTCTTTTGACCAAGGTTAAGTTCTCTGTATTTGCACAGGTCTATGTGGACTTGTAAGTCAAAATCATAAGTCAAAATGAATTTTAAGTCAAAATCAAATCTGTGGACTCTCTATTCTATTCCGTTTAGGTGTCTATTCATTTTTAAAATATCACGCTTTCTTGATTCTTGTAGCTTTATGATAAATGATGATATTAGGACATGTGAGTTCATCAATTTGTTCTTTATCAGTATTGTCTGGACCACTCAGTGTTTAAAATTAGCTTGTTGATATCTACCAAATAACTTGCTGAGATTTTTATTGGGATTGCACTGGATCTTTAAATCAATTTAAGAATTGACATCTGAATAATACTGCGTGCTTCGATCACAAACAAGGAATATATTTCAATTGATTTATTTTTCTTTCATTGTTTTCAAGAATATTCCATATTTTAAAATAAATTTATTCAATTTATTTAAACTAAAAAAATACAGTTCAATAATTTCTCCCAGCAAACCAGTTTTCCTAAGAGACAATCCATTTTCTAATATCTAAATTCCTGATACGTTGAGTATTTCTGGTAGGCATGGAAACATTTGTATAATGTGAATTTACTCCCTGAAGACTCATTGGTTAACGATATGATTACAATGCCTTTAAAGTTCAAGTAGTGAGGTAAGGAAAAGACTCAGAGCTACCATGAACATTTTGGAGAAATTTTAAGTATTAGCTGGTAATAACTGAAAGAATGCTATGTTAATAGCATTCTGCTATATAAGGGCAAAATGACTTATAAGTCAAAATTAAAACACTTCACTTAGAATATTTCTTATAAATTTTCTCAAAATATGTTAGTCTTTTGCCCCTCTAAAACAGCAGCACATAAAAGCAAATTATCCTATTACTCTAGAAAATTAATAGCTGAGAAGTTGTCAAAACTTAATGGACTTCACATTTCGATAACAGTGGTGTTATTTTCATGGAAGTCTCTTTTGTTTGAATTCCATTATGTCTCAGTATGGATAGCAATTTCCTTATTAAATTCTTTTGTGAAATGAGTGGTAAATAAATCTTTATCTATCTGAAAAGTTCTGATAAATGTCATTTGGTAAATTTTCTTATCAACAGATTCTACAGAGATGATTTGAGAAAAATATATTAGTAATTTCTGTAAAAAGTGAAAGGTACAGAAAAGTAGACACAAAGACTGAGTTCAGTTTAATCCATTTGATCATGCTAGTATTTGTGAAGTCAGCAACATAGATATTTAGATCAAAATGCATTGTCAAATAGGGGTATTCAATTTCCCAAATATATTAAAACAACAGCTGTCAGTCACACTGACAAATGTAATGACAATATATTTATCTACTCATTGATCACAAATAAAATAGATTTCTCAAAATTTACATTATTTCTGTACTACTTAAGGTTAGTTTTAAAATATAAACGTACAGGTATGTGTTCCATCCAGTTTTATAAAATTTATGGTGTTCTATGAATAAATACTTATAATCTTATATTTAAATATATAGATGAATTCACTGAAATATGTCTTGATATTTATATAAAATTAAACAATACACATGTTAGATTATTATCTAAAATAAAATGCAAAAAGTAAAAACTAAATAATTATAGATTTGATAACTATATATAGATATATAAGAAAAAACATAAAAAAACCCACAATTTTATGTCCAGCAGTAACTACCAATCATTGCATTATGTGTTTAATAAAATTAACTTTATCCTAAATAAGCAATTTTTTTAACTTAAAATTATTCACCTTGCATTTTATTCATCATAATATTAAATCTGACATTAATTTTTTGTGTGTATGTGTTACCTATGTGTCTATTTTTATTGAGACTGACTTTGTCCAGTGAGTCTTATTTTCTGCTTCTTTGCTTCCCTGATAATTTTGATGATGAACATAGTGAATTTTATTTTGTTAGGTGGTGGATATTTATGTACTCCTATAAATATTCTTGAGCCTGGTTTTGGGACAGAGTTCAGTTACCTGGAAACAAAATGGTCTGTTTTTAAGCCTTGTTAGGTTAGGTGAAGGCAGCCTTTAAACTAGGGCTAATTTTTTAACACTACTAATGTATTTCCATATACATTGATATTCAACTATCTGATATTCAACTATCTACTTCCTCATAATTAGGGAATCACCAATTAAAATAACACTCAGATTCCTTTTTTACCTATCAGACTGTTTGAAATGACAAGGAGTGACATTTTTGCAGGTGAGTCTATAAAGCAACACTCTCATTTATTGCTGGTGAACATGCAAACTCTATTCATACAGCCCTTCTGGAGGAAAGGTTGGAAAAGTCTAACAAAACTACACAGGAACTTACTTTTTGACACAGAAATTCCACTTTTAAAAATCTGCCCTAAAATTACACCCCCTAACTGTAAGAAAACATACATGCACTATGTTATTCCTTACAGTATTTTTGTACCTGCAAAATATTAGAAGCAATCTAAATGCCCATGTATATAAATAAGAATGCTTGAAAAACATATAAATGCCCACATTAAGGAGTATTATGCATTTTTAACAAAGAATAGGAAAGAAGAACTGATGATTTCCAACATATAAGATGAAAAAAGCCAAATGCAAAAGAACATACACAGTATGCTACACTTCATGTAAGAAATAAGGAGATATAAAACAACATGAATCTGCTCATTTGTATGAAAGACACAGAAAAGATAATTCATAAATAATAAGATTGGTTACCTTTAGGAGGTGGATGGGAAAAGACAGAATGAAAGAGAGAATACGGATGAGAGAAATCTCTCATCCACCAGTGGATGCTTAAATTAATGAGAGGAACTCTGAGGATAAAGAAGATAATTGCATAGTCTCAAATATCTCCCTTAAGATATTTACTAAATACAAAGCGAATATAATATCTTTACAGTAATGAAACCCAGGAGACATTACTTTAATTAAATAATCAAGATTACCATCACAAATAATAAAATATCCACATCATATACCCCAGTAGGATGCATGGAGGACATATCACTTTCCAAAGATACATAACTTCAATTTAATCATGAGAGAACATTAGGCAAACTTTAATAATGTGCATTCTACAAAACATAAGAAAACTAGTCTTCAAACTTGTAAGGTCATTGAAAGTCAAGGAAAGATTATCTGTTACCTATGGGAGGATTCTAAGTTGACATGACAACCTAATGCAGCTGGATTCTTGACAGTGTCCTGAAATGAATAAAAGATAGTGGAAAACTGGCAAATTTGAACAAAGTCTGTAGTTAAGTTTATAACATTGTACCAAATTTAATATCTTGATTTTGAATTATAAGATGTTAATATTAGGGCAAGCTGGGTCAAAGTGTACTGAAGCTCTCTGTAACATTTTGCATTTTTTTCTGCAAATCTAAAATTATTTTAAAATAATGAACTATAAAAACAGATGTTAACTAAAATGTGAAGTTAGAATTTTTCTCTCTTTTAGGTTTCTCTTTGTTTTTTTTTTTTTTTGTATTTCTCTTGTCTGTATGTTATGATGTTTGCTTTCATGATTTATCTTGTTATGTATGTGTCGGCTTTAGAATCTATTTCTATTTTCCCCATGTTTAAACAAGGTTACTCTTCTTGGAGTACTAGAAACAGTTTATGTGGAGGAACCAGGCTAAGGTAGCTTTCTCACCTTCATAGCTTGAGAGCCGCCTCCTCAAAAATCATCCAATTTTTTCTATATTGTTTTACAAAAAATTTTTATTGTCATGAAAACAATTATGTAAGTACACATACGTGTTTTTATGGAAATGATATATATATATATACACATAGATGCTCTTGTCTAATAATATTTATAGATGCTTTTGTTTTGTTATGTGGCATGTACAACTGTATAGCTAGTGTTCTGGATATTGATAAAACTTCAATAAAAAGGAACTAGTATTATGAAAATACTTGTTAAAATATTAGCAAAATACCTTTCCCCATAATATACCTCAGAGAATTCCAAAAAACTCTTTTAAAATCTCTGGGATAGTGCTTTTAATTCTTTTAGAGAAATGGCAAAGCGAATTATGGCTTGTCCATAAGACATAAGCATATCCATTATAAAATGTTTGAGGATCATTTTTCATTCATTTCACAAAGATTTACTGAGCATTTACTACATGCTAGGTACATTTATAGGGATGGGGCAAAAGCAATGGGTAAAACTTTTAAAAAGTGTATTGGCTTCACAGAGTTTACATTCTAGGACTGTGAGAAAGACAATAAATAGTATCAAAAGCATATTATATAATTCAGGGGAAACTTTTTTCAGAGAGTAGAAGCATCATATGAGGGCTAGGGGTAGGAATGTACCTGTGACGTTTCCATAAGGATGTCTGTGTGACAGAGAAGAGATGAGGTCAGAGATGTAGTAGGAGTAAGGCACACAGGCTTCTAAGCAAATGGTTAAGGCTGTACCTTTTTATTTGATTGGTGGCCAATAAAGTTTTTGAAAAGAAAAAGCAATAACCTCTTTAAAGATTTAGCAGTATCACCTATGGCTGCTACGTGAAGAGAGACTACAGGTTAGCAAAGGAGCAAAAGAGCAAACAAGATTAGTAATGAAACGTTTTTTTTTAATCCCAGTTAAAACACTGAATCATTGCACCATTCAGTTGTGAGCCTGAAATCAGAAAATAGAGTATCTCCATATGCTTAAATTATGTATCTAAATGATAAGCAATGTCTGTGAATAAAAAACAAATCATTTGTTTTACTATCCATTAATAATTTAGCAATAGAACTGCTTGTACTCAGTAGCTTTTGCTGTAATAAATCTTAACCATAAAACTAACCTGATACTGAGTTTTGTGAGTATTTTTAATGAATTACCAAACCTGGGACGGCCCCTGGCATAATTAGAATAGTTTACATCAGAAGTGAATGTTAGCTTTGATCCATTTTATTGTAAAATTATTATAACTATATGGAAGAGTTTGTTAGTATTTTATTTCACTGAATGATTTCAATATTCATTATAAATAACTAATTCAGGCATTTAAAAGTTATTATTTACAAATCAGTGACTTTTGTTTTACTTGAAAAGGTCAGTCCTGTTATGGGGTGGTATCACAATTCCCTTTGGCAAGAAGTTTTTTCAACCTGCATATGTACATTTTGAGAATTTGATGAACTTTGGGGGTTTACAATTGTCCCTTGCTCATAATTTATACCTTCCACAATAGAAAATTCCTGCTACTTATATAAGTGTAAATTATCATTATAATATTTGGATGACAAACTAAAATTTGAAATATTGAGAAGCATTTGTTCTGAATTCATTAAACTTACAAGAATCATGTCATAATAGACCGATAATTTTAAAAGACAGATTTTCTTATACATACTTACAGATTAATAAATTAATAATACCAATTGCTTTATAATTTTAATTTACATTTTATCATAAAGATTTTCTATGTATTTTTTTGAATTTGCATGACCTTAGTTCAATTGCTAAACTCATTTCCACAGGCTTAAATGAGAGAGTAAGATTAGACAATCTCTAAGGATTCTTTTTGTTCTAAGATTATATTAACTGTACTGCATGTCTTGAGCAGTGAAGTTAAATTGGATCTATAGTTGAAGTTTCTGTTCTATTGACTTAATATTTAGGGACTTTGGAGAGTGGAACCAAGGAAGGCAAAACAGTCTTCTTACAATAGATCATAATGAATTTGCTAATATTATAGAAAGATTGGCAATAAATTGTTCTGCTATTTTATTCTGGTTCCTTCCCACTCTCACTAACTTATATATATTTACACATTCTTTTTTTTAACGTTTTTTATTGATTTATAATCATTTTACACATTCTTTATACAAACATGATTTACGTTAAACCATATCTCTATTTTCTCTAGGAAGAATTTCAAAGGTTAGAAGCATTTACGTTTGTAGGGAATACAGTACCTATTATCTAGCCTTGATTGAAAGAGAATTAATTTTTTTTAAAATGTACTAAAGTATATAAACATTTGTTTCTTTTTGCTAAGCTTCAATTAATTTATCTTTTAAAAGATTTCAATGACTTATAAATTTTATAAATATATGTAACTGACATAAATCAAATTTGATATTTTTCTAGTTCATTTATTTTCTACCAAAGACGATCAAATTTTAAACATAAATGCTTTTCGTGACTTTGTTATGAGACACCTCATTACTACTGCTGTTTTTATTTTTTCTTCTTATTGAATGCCTGTATAGATATTTCCAAGTTGATGGTGCAACAGCAAATAAACTTTTTCAATATTCATAATTGGAAATAGGTTGGCAACTTCTTTGTAGTAGAGACTGCTAATTGTCCCTAATACGCTTTCTTTCTTTATTTAGTAACAGAACCTTAAGTACATATGGCCATGAGCAGATTACATTCATAGTCCCCTACTCAATCATTAATTTTTATAATGCATAATTTTGAATGATTCGATGGGCAGAAATTCCAGGTAACCTCCAAAAATACAAAGATGATTGTATTCAATTTTTTCTTACATTTTTCCCTGGCTGGAATGCAGAAGTGTTGCTAAACTCCTTCAAACATAAGGATGATACTGTAAGACAGGATTATGAAGAGCGACAAGACAGAAGTCATCTAGGGCCCAGAATGAACTCATGGAAAAGACCAGCTCTACTAGCTCTTTTGATTGTTGGAGAGACAAACACCACTGCACTAAATGCCACTTATTATAGTAAACATTCTTGTGTAAAAGATAATAACAATTATATTTTTTTCTCCCCTAGGTTATTGAGAGGCAGACTTCTTTTGTTCTCCAAAAGGAAAAGGAACAGGAAATGAAAAGAATTATCTAATTTCCAGCCTGAAAGAGCTATCAGTATTTTCAAAGGCTTATATTCTTCCATTTCTTTACCTTGTTGCAATACCTGTAATTTATTTCATGCACTAACAACATTTGAAATAGTGAAGAATATTCATCCATAGTTTATTAACCATGTATATTCTCAAAGAGAGAAAAAAAAATCACAAAACCAATTTCCAAGTAGGATTATCCAAGATTGTTCTAAAATATGTCACCTCTTAATTTCTAATTTGTAACAACAGGCAAAAAAATGCACAATAATTATTTTAAACTTTGGTTTTATTCAAATGCTGATGATCGAAACATTTAAAAAAGCAATGAAACTGTTTTGAAAAATAGAAGTGAACTGGTAATTGTTTTGGGTTTATATGACTTTATGTGAGGTTCTTTTCAATATAGAACATGGCTAAACAGAAATTCGCACATACTCTATTTACCTAAAAGATATAGTAATTTGGGAGAAAGCTTAAAATAATCTATCCTTTCATATAATTGTCATTCAACTGGAATATTATGCATCCTTAAAAGGATGCATTATTTTTCCAAGGGGTATACATCCACAGAGAGTATTTTAAAGGAATATTTTCAGGAACTGTGGAGGATCTGAGATTATACCTTACTATCAAGCATATATGTAGCCTGCCTCATGGACACTGGCAGAAGACACATGACTCCTTGCTCAGAGACTAAGGACTTTATTATTGCAGCAGGGCACAGTTGCATGGGCCTCATGTTCATGTTGGCTCCTCTTTCCTCAAGACCAATGGAGGTGATGCTGATGGGCTCTAGTGGATGCTGTACACACAGTTTGAGTTACAGCTGAGGAATGTCAAGTATAGGTAACCCAAATCTTTATTACTTGGGCAGCAAGCAAGCCTGTGTGATGTCTTCTATGGAAGGGAACACTTTTTATTATACTCGAAAATAAGAAAATCTGTTCCCTGGTCTATAAACACTGTCTTGGTCTTCCCAGGCTGACCACTACTTAGACATCTTTGAAAAGATGGTATAGAAAAATTACAACTAGTGCTTCTACTCATAAAATGCACAGAAACACAAGAGGCCAACTGAGAATTATCTCTCAAGAAATATATTTTCATATTTCTCACTTGTTCTTTCATAATGCTGAAAGGCCTAAGAAAGTACTTGTACTCAAGATTCATATGATTTTTCCTTTCCAAATTGTTTTCCTTTTGGAAACAAAGACTGAAAAACAGTACAATAACCAAATTCGCTTTGAAGTCCACAAGCAGTTTGTGTTGTATGTCCCTATAATTATGTGTCACCTGTGGCCCCATCTCTTTTACTGAAGTACCTGGCACTTCTCTATATTCAAACTTGTGTAAGCAAACTGATGTATAAGGTATATAAAACTCCCATCATCAAGTTATTAAGTTATAGTAACAAATAAAATGCAATTCAAATATATTAAAATAATGCTTGGGACCCTACATTTCAGCGTCTTTATGATCTAGAGTTCTTCACCTGTACTTACTAACAAATTTCAAGTGTGGAATATCTTGCTAATAAAACTAAATATCAGTTTTCAGGCTAAATTTTAAAGAAATAATGCTTAAAATTACATCTAACCAATGCAAACTCTGTTTTCATTAATTTCATTCAGAAGTATAGGATTAATTATATGACATATAGATTTATATGGATGTTGATAATGAAAACTTTTTATGTGCTTGAAGGACAACATAACTTAGTAAATGAATATATTGATTTGCCTTCTTCTTCACCTTCTCAGCCACATTTCCATGAATTCTTCCTTAATCACCATGAATTCTCTCTTATCTAACTATTGTGTCTAAAATAAATTATCAGCAACATGAACCATTTGCTACATGAGAGCTATATCACATGAGATACATGATGTGAGATACAATTAATAATAAACAGATTCTATCCTTAAATTCTATAAATCTATGAGGATTTAAATTATAACTATGTCACAGAGCAAGTAACCTATCTCCCTATTAATGATATCCTATAAAAGCAATATATCTGCACTAATTAATTATACCTGAAGTAACAACTATGGCTTAATTAAGTGTACCATTCCTAATAAATAAAATCTTAAAATAATTGGAAGTTTCTGTCTAGAAGCTGTGATAATTATTGTCATTAGACAGGGAATCAAACCTGGCCACACTAAGCAAAACCGATTCACAAATGACACTGAACCTGAGATTACCTAGGACAGTCGTTCACAAACCTTTCTGTGAAGGGTCAGCCACTAAGTATATTAGACAATGTGTATCACAGAGTCTCTGTCACAGTTACTCAAATCTGTCACTGTAGCACATAAGTAGCAACAGACAGCATGTAAAAATAATGATGTCACTCTATTCCAATAAAGCTTTATTTACCAAAACAGGTCATGGGCCTGCTTAGCCCTGTTGTTTGCAGTTTGATGACCTTCAATGTAGGATAACGTCCTTACTATATTTACTACATTTCTGTATTTTCTAGTACTGTAATCTAGGTTCTTGTCCTTATCTCTCAACTTTGATGCTTAAGTTTCAAAAATTCTTGTCATATATAATGTTTTAATAAATTGCACTGAAATATATTTAGCACACATTTTTCTTTCTCTTAAAATTTAGCAGTTTTGAGATATTACATTCAGTTACACAGAGCTTTAGACACTATGAAAAGGCATCTTGCTTTTGTAAATAAAAGATAAGGGTGGCCACAATGGAACTGCACAATATGACTCATGATTCATTCAAAAAGAAGTAGAGATTGAGTACAGGAGTAATAGAGTGCATGAATTACTTCCTTAATGTAAGCCCCCATGTCATTTTATGAACCTGTAATTTCTTTAGGATAGAAAGTTTGGAAGTAGATAAGACGTAAATTTTACAACTTCTTATCTGATATATGAATGTCTTTTTATGCCACACCAAGTGTCTGCTCTCATTCAGTGTCTACTGATCATTGTTTTCCACTTACAATACTAAGAATCCACTGTGCTGTGTCTTCTTTTCTGTTTTTTTGTATCTCACGCACTAATATACACTCAAAATTAATATCCATTGACAGTAAAGCAAGTAAGATCAATCCAGGAAGTATTATGAAAAAAATGGTGTGAAATGTATCTACCAAGTGACAAATCTTTCTCCCGTAGGATTTACATGGTTACTATAGTCAGTCTTTCTCCCTTCCGCATCATTATTTCCACTTTTCTGTCATTACTATCCTCATATGAAGATGTTTTTATCTTCCACATTTCAAAAAATAAAACTTCCCCTTATCTCACATGTTCCACAAGTACTGAACCATTTCTTAGTTCTCCTTCAGAGCAAAACTTCTTTTAAAAAGCTTTTTAGAAAGTACAACGCCTAACAGAAGCAAGAGAAGGCATCTGTGTTAGGCTGAATGATAGTCTCCAAAGATACCCAGGTCATAGCCCCTGCAATCAGTAAATGATACACTATATGGTAAAGGAGACTTGCAGATGTGATTAGGTTAAACATCTTGTGATGGGAGATGATCATAAATTATTTTGGTGAGTCTTAAACACAAATGTAAGTGTCATAAGAGTGATGGAGAGGAATATTTGACACTGACAACAGAAGGTGATGTGAGGATTGGAAGTGGAGAGAGATTTGAAGATGGTATACTGCTGCCTTGAAGATGCAGGAGGGGATCATAAGTCAAGAAATGCAGCCTACAAGTTGGAAAAGGCAAGGGGTAGTTTCTCCCTGGAGTCTCTGAAGGGAGCATGGTCCTGCTGACACCTTGGTGGAACTGATTTTGTATTTTTGACTTCCATATTAAAAAAAAAATAAGTTTGCATTAGTCTATTACAACAGCTATAGGAAACTAACATAACACTTTTTCTTATTCATAGATGTAAAGGGAGGTCTTTTAACATTTCACATTATAGCATAAACCACTTATAAAACTTTCAAAAGATATTTTTATCAGGTTAATAACGTGCTTTTTAATTCTAGTTTAATAAAAGTATATATATCATGAATTTTAACAAAGTTATTCTGAATCTATGTATGTTAAGATATACATTTTATGTATCTGATTGAGATGAGATTTTTCTCATTTAAACTGAGAATGTAGGAAAAACACACTTTTAAATTAGGTCTCAGTTATAAAAATTAGATTGATTATTACCTTGGATTTATGACATGCTTTTTTCCTATGCCCATTCAAGGTCAGCTTTTAAATGTAGTTGATTAATTATTTAACAGTATAAGGGGCACCCAGAACGCACCATTTCACGTGAAAGCTAAAACCTGGAGAAGAACCACATGTAACCATGTAGTTCCCTGCTCCCATGCCAGCCACTGTGCTGTCACTGAACAACAACTTCTTTCCACCGGCTGAAATCTAAGATCAGCCTCAGCCTCCCATCTATTGTTTTCTGTGGGGCTTCTAGAGGCCTTACCTTGTACCTGCGTGTTTCTGAAGTGGGCCACACACAAGGAGACTTGTACGTATTTAGCCTTCTTCTCTGTGATTCTCTGTGGTTACTGCCTTCTTCGAAATTAGTCCCATGAGTTCCGTACACATTGGGTGCCTCAGACTCTGATCTCTCCATTTCCTCAGCATGGGAAAACTTCCCTTTCTGCTTACGCACTCTTTTTCACATCAGTATTTGGGAAGTACTGTTAGGAAAAAAAAAATTAGAAATGAAATTTATCTGTAGGCTTATTTCGTCTTAATAATAAACCACCTCAAGCTCTGTATGGGTTGGTTATTCTCCAATGCCTTCAAACAATTTTGCCCAGCTTTTATAGCAGTCTTCAGTGTGTGGCCTTGTTCACTGCGAGCTACTTTATCAGGGCCTGAACCTGAAACCCTCTAATACGTATTTAAATGGATAGTTGTTAACAGTTTATGTTGCATTCCTTGTTTTTCTAATGAAAGTTTTTAGGTTTTCTATTTTGCCATAATTCTGAAATTAAGGACCCATTTATCTTATTTTAATCATTTTCTTATCCATAATTTTAATGTTCTTTTAACAGCTGCCGATAACTTACATATGTGCACTACTCACACTTCCCAAAGTCTTAGCAGTATTTCAAATAATGACAACTTCCTCCTCTTCAAAACATTTTCCTTTATGGATTTTCTTAAAAATACACCAAACTGGAATTCTGCTTACCACTCTCAATTTTTTATTCTCAGCTTAATTTTGACAGGTTTTTCTTGGCTTATTTTGTATTAATATCTACTGTCTGCCTAAACTTTTGGTTGGGTGATTTACCGAAAAAACCATTATTTTAAATGCCTATATGTTAATAACTCCCACATTTTTATTCCCACCTCTAACTTTTCTCAAAGTTTCAGACTCTGAAGTGATGTTTTTACTTACCACTTTTCATTTCTCTCACGTAAGAAACTAATAGCTCTGTTCTTTCTTTCTCCAAAGCATATCTCAAATGCATTTGCTTCCTTCTATTCCCATTTCCACTGTTACTATCACGGTACTATCATCATCATATCTCCATTCAAGACTGGTACAATACATCCATTCCTTTTCCCTAAGATTGATTCTTCAAAGAGTAATGGCAAAGAGAACAAGAGCCAGATGGTAGTTAAAAGGGTAAAGATACATTTTATTCAGAAACTATAGCAGTAGGGTAATAGAGGCTTCAGTATAGAAATGAGCTCACTCCAAATACAACAAAGAAAAGCGAGACTTTATAGCCAAAGAGCAAAGTGGGAGGTCAGTAGATAGAAAAATATTACAAAGAGACATCAAGGGTAAGGGGATTCTTGCCAAACCAACAGAATTCTTGCTGCCGGTTGGCCAGAGAGATCAGATAGCAAAGGTGATCAGATACCAGTGGTAAGGACATTCTCTCTAAACTGGTTTAGTAGGAAGCTTGCAAAAACCAGGTTATGCTGGCCTGGCAAGGGTGGGGCTAAAAAGCCTAATGGAGAAGAGGGTAGAGAAGTCTGGTCGAAGAGAAAGTCTTTATCAGTAACTACAGTATTTTTTAAATTGAAAGTTAGGCTCGTTCACATTCTCCAATTACTTTCTATTGGATGAATTATGTTAAAATCCAGTTTAAATATATATATTTCTCCTTTCATTTTCTGTCATTTCTGCTCTCTGAAAGTTGTAATTTTGCTTCACAAACTTATTATCTGAGAAGAGCGCTATTGGATCTTCCTTTTACTTTAACCCTTTCTGAATTGCTCTGTTTAGGTATGTATCTTGCACACAGAATGAATCAGATTCTGCTTCATTAGCCAATCTGAAAATACTTTACTGAATGATGAGCTATGTCCATTTATATCTCTGATATACTTAGTAAGCTGGTTTTCAGTTCTGTCATGATATTTTTTTACAATATAAATTACACGTACAAAATCTTACATTATATTTACATTTTGGAGTTTTAGGGGGTATTTATAATTGTTTCTGTATCTATTCTTGCTTATCATATATAGTCTTATATAATAAAATATATTAGTCTTCCAATGTATTTTAATATTCTCTATTGTTTTTTTCAATGAATGATAATGTTCTCTAGTAACCTCTTTATTCTCCCTCCTTTTTGCCTAACATTTTTATTTACTCACTATCCTTTCAATGGCTGTTAG
Organism: Camelus bactrianus; assembly: GCF_048773025.1. Classification (NCBI taxonomy): domain Eukaryota; kingdom Metazoa; phylum Chordata; class Mammalia; order Artiodactyla; family Camelidae; genus Camelus; species Camelus bactrianus. The sequence continues at coordinate 42,844,846 of NC_133540.1, forward strand.
ATATTGCCAAAACATTAATATTCTTCTTTCATTTATCTTTCCCTTTTCTTCAATTTTTTGTGTATTGTAATATCTCTACCTTTTTTTAGTATATTTAGCAGTAGCATAATTTAGTCTTATTGCAAAATTTAACATATGTAATAATTATCTACAGGTTTCATGCTATGCTTGTCTGAACTGAATGTTGTCAGTAACTAGGAAATTGCTCAGAAAGTGATCAAAGGAAAAGCATTTCCAAAGTTCCCAAATGTCCCCGATGCTCTGTATTCCTTAGATATGATGCACAGTTTAAATGAATGGCATATAATTTGGCTACCTTGTTCTTTCTTTCATAATCATTAAAACAATTCTTCATTACCTTCCTGTGTAAAATGTTGCTCTCAAGAAGACTGTTGCCAATATTAATTTTCTACCTTTTACTGACTTTCTGAAATAATTTATATTATCGTATTATTTGAATTTTCATCTTTAGAAAGAAGAAACTATTACATATTCATTGCTCTCCTTTGCCTACATTCTATATTCAGGATATTCTTCCCAATTTGTTTAATCTCTCCATTTCTGGTTTGCATATTCACTCGTATTTTTTTCTCTATATCTTTTGCTATGTTTCACATAATTTCTACTGATTTGATTTGATGTTCCTTTTAAATGTCTTTAACTGAAAATTGTCTTCCTTCTCTTACCTCTACTCTTCTCACCCTCTACCAGACTACTGCTTTCTTTCCTTCTGTCTCACTCTCTTTCTGATTCTCTGATTAATTTTTATTTTGTTCCCAGTGTTTTTCTTCAGAGTAGATTTTTTTTTCCCTTAGGGTTGAGTAATTTTGGTGATTTCTGGTTGTGGTCTATGAAAGGTCTTGTAGGACCTTTCAATACTTCCCTTTATCTTAATTTTACCTTTGCCATCAGCCCTGAGCAGTGCTGCCCCATTCTACTAAGGATTTGGCTAATTACTATATTTTGAACTTTATATTGATTACTTGTCATCTACATTTGTTGATGATTTTACCCTGGGTTTTTCCATTATGTTTCCAAACAACTCTGCTTGGTTTTCCCAGTTGATCCAGCCATATGTTAAGTAAAAAGATATATATAAATACCAATACCATAGGATGTTGTTGAAAGTCTCTCCAGTTTATTTTATTTAATTTTCTCATTAACAATAACCTATGCTCTGCAACAACAAAATAATCCCACTTTCAGGCAGTACTCAGCAAAATATAGTGCAGGTAATATCTCAGTATACTTGACGTTATCTTTTACATGAAAATAAGTAATTGTGAAACACTTCTGGTTGGCCGTTGCCTTAGTATACTATTTTTTTTTTTTAGATGAAGTAGTAAAAACTAAATAAAATATGGCTTTTCTCAGAGAAAATATTTATCTCTAATGCAGTAGGAAAATAGTATCTATAGACTGAATGAATTTATCTCCCTTTAGGCTTAAATAAGAAATGGGTCTTATTTCTCATTGGCTTGTTTATATCCTAGGTTCTGATTCATATAATTACCCACTTTTATTGGCTCCCATATTATATCTTACTTTGATACTCTAGAAGCAAAAATATTTTTACAGTCTCTATTCAGCATTTACTGTGATTCCTTATTATGTTATTTGCTTAGCACAGATGTGATGCTGATTGTACTTCTCATTTTTTCATGACAAAAGAAGCAGAAATAAGATCTCTGGGAATTGGCTCTATGATATGGTTAATTGACACTAATATGAGCCTTGTGTTCTTCAACAATAAGATGGGAATATAGTAAAAACAGCAAGCCCCAACTGCATCCATGTGAAAAAAAAGTTGTTTTATGACTGCTTCTTGAAGCATCTGGTATAGGAAACATATCTGTCTTTCAGATCCTTCAGAACAGTTTTCATAATAAATAGTTTACATATATTAGTTGTAATAGGTATTATATGATCCCTTACTAAATTTATTCTTCATATTCTTAAAATATATCTTCATAATGCTGATTTGCATAAAAGGGAATTTTTCTTCTATCGTATGAATTTAAGTATACATTTCTACACCCATGAATGCCAGAAAGCAAAATCATAACAAGCTATTTCATGGGAATTCATTTTCTCAAAACATACCCTCTACATTTAAGGAAATGAAAATCTTTTCACACTCTGACTATATGCTTAAAGTTTTTTCAACAACATTGTGCAGACAACCAGTTTAAATTATCATCAATAACAAAACACACATTTGTAACCAATACAATATTAAAGACAAAGGAAGGCATCATTTGAAAATGGAAATTTTACAGTACTTAGAGTTGTTAATGTCTCAGGTACTCACGAGCACATAATTGGAAAAAGATGTTTACTTTTTGATAGGCAATTTTTTTAACCTATGAAAATGATAATATCTGTATCACTTCTTTTGTGAGAAAATGTTAACAGGATAGTATATCTTCTGTATAAACGCTATAAAATACCATACAGAATATTTATGTTACTTTTACTATATGCTAATACAAAAATCTGTTTGATTTCTTCATTAATTTTGTGCTTATTTTGATGTTTATAAATACAGTAATTCTAAAGTTAAAACTTGACTATTTTCTTGATTATGGAGAAACATTTGAACACACAAAAATAAAATTTTTTATTGCCTTTTACATAGGTCCTGAAAAGAGGATTAGAAAAAGACATGTCAAAAACTTAAGAGACAGAAACAGCTTTTTTTCTGTTGCTGTTAAATTTAATGAAATCTTACATTATTCGACTGGCAAGTCTCATTTCTTTGAGTGTCTCAGTGAAGACTGTCAAAAATCATCAAAATTCAACACAACAGAGTAAAAGCTAATAGTCTTTTTGTTATACCAAAACTAAAAGGATTGGTAAGACTCAAAATGAAATGCTATTACTGAAAATCTTCTTTTATCTAATGCTTTGTGCAGTGAGTGAAAATTGAACAAATACATACTCTTTCATGGTGTTAAAATGAATTCTGACACTATTAAACAAATATTCTTTGTTCCTAAAACCTCTTCAATACCTTTTCCACAAGTAGCATTATTAGAATATCCTATGTGGTTTTATTCCATAATATTCTGACTACCCAGATAAATTTTTCTATAAAATAAAAATTAAGGATTCTCTTTAAAAAAATACTACAGCATGAACTTTTGGGTGGTTACCATCTTAGAGGAAGTTATATTGTAATTATCCTTTCATAATCGCTAATGTAACTGACATCACTTCTTCTGCCCCCTTCCCAGAAGTTCCTACCCAAATAACAAAAAAGGCAATAAGATAAAATACATGGCAAGCAAAGATCTCAAATACATTCGTATTTCTAAGAAATTAAAGCAGTTAAAGAGCTATGATATAATCCATATTTTTTGCTTTATTGACAACTAAAGCAAAATTCCAAACAATGATGAAAATATAAATCTTAGGGAAATAGTAAATCACAATGGTAAGCCAAGTGAGTATTATCACAAAAGACTTCTCCTTTGGAACAACACTGTATGTGAAGTCTATTTCAAAATTTTCATTCGTTTATTTACACGCACTTGTTTGTTTATTTATTTAACATATACTTTTTGAGTATGAAACATACATCAGTCATTATTACAGATGCTTAGCCAATCTGCCAGAAAGTGAAACATGCCACAGAAAGAAAAAGCAAATGCATACATATATTGGGTATATTGAGTATATAGCAAAGTGTCTCACTCTTAGAGAAAAAGCTGCCTCTCGATATTAGACAGAAGAGTTACAGTAAGAATGAGGGTAGACTAGAATAAACCTTGTAGTATTTGATTAGAACCAGAGATGCCAGTTTGCACTTATGTGCTTTTGTTTTTCTTAACATAGAAAGACAGAAACGGATATAAAAAGAAACAGACACGCAGACATGTTTATGTGTGTGTATATACATATACGTTTCTTAGCTTTAACAACTGAGAAGACCTAGAAGCAGTAAAACTCTAATAGCAATGAGCATTCCTGCACTCTGGATTCACAGTATTCTCCAATTAAAGGAACCATGACCCCTTGAAGCAATAAGTGATTCCAATGCTGGAGAAAAGAAGAACAAGATGAGTCTGGACAATTTTTTTTTTTTTTGTATTTTATTCTTTCTGGGGTGGGGAGAGGTAATTAGTTTCATTTATGTATTTATTTTAATGGAGGTACTGGGGATTGAACCCAGGACCTCATGCATGCTAGGCATGTGCTCTAGTACTAAGCTATACCTTCCCCTCTGGACAAATTTTTGATATAAAAAAAGAAGATCTCAAGAAATAAAACTGACATGCCAAAGAATATTGGAGCTAACTCAAAGTTGCTTTCAGTAGCCAAAATTGAAAGAATTTGAGCAGGAAAAAAAAGATGGTAATATATTACTAAGGATAAGTAAACCAAATACACATGGATTCATACTGATATAAATTAATAATGAATAAATAAATGAAAGGGGAAAAGAGAATGTTCTCCCATATAGTAGAGTTCTAATTAATAAATGTAGAAGAAATAATGGAAATAGAAACTCCATACTCAGAAAATACCATATCATTGTTTCAGGAAAGAGTGCTAAAATTAGTGGGTGATATTATGATGAGAAACAGGATATTTACATAGTCTCCTAATTATCTCCCAACAAAATACTTATTTAAAAATTATCACTTTAAAATAGAGAAATCTGATGGACAGCATCTTAACCAAGTAATTAGAGTTAACATCACCAGAAATGGGACATGGTGCTGTCATGTGCCCCCTGATACAATGCACTGAGAAAGGCAAGCTCAGCACTGGGGTACTTTTGTTATCCCATACATATCTGAATTTAAGCATAAGGAAACATCAGAAAATCTCAAATTTCAGAATAATCTACAAAATAACATGTTAGTACTCTTCAAAAGTATCAAGGTCATGAAAGACAAAGAAAAACTGAGGAACTGCTGTAGAATAAAAAAGACAAAAGAAATGTAGCAATTAAATACAGTAGATGACCTGGTTTTGATCCTGGTCAAAGATCATTAGTTGAAGCATTAACAAAATAATTGCATAAGGAATGTAGATTAATATCTAATACCTTATCAATTCCCTAATTTTAATAACTTCATGCTATATATGATGTTAATATTTGGGGAAGCTGGGTGAAGACTATATAGGAATTTTTTGCAATAGTTTTACAAATTTTTGCAAGTCTGAAATTATTTCAAGATAAAAATTGTAAAATAATTTAAAAAATAGTATTTCTTAATCTTCTTAAGCACTGTAGTAACTTAAGAAATTTATGCTATATCTTTGAGTGCTTTTATTTTACAGTGTCTAAAACACAAAATAAGTATAAACAAATGAGCAAAAAAAAAGTGACAGAATGTGATGAAAACTCTCAAGAAACAAACCATGTCTGTAATAGCAAACAACTGGTGACATGGAGTAAGGCAAGGCCTCTCTAAGAAAATGAAATGTAAAATGATTTAAGATGGAAAGAAATGACTGATTGAACAGCCAAAACAGTGAGTCTTCTAAGGCAACGTACTACCTTGTGCAAAGTCCCTGATATGGGAAAACTTCTGCTCTAAGAATCAAAATAGGCTTGATTCACAAAGAGTTGGGGCACTGAGTGGTGACTATGGGTAGAGAGTGGGGCAGGGCTAAAATCATGGAGAGATTTTGCTTCCCTGAAAAGTTCTTTTAACTATATTTAAAATGTAATTAAGGGTTTGAGGCAGAGAAGGGAAAGCATCTTAGTTATAGTGAAAAAAAAAAAAAAAAAGGAAAGAAAAAAACTCAAGTAAGGATGATTTTTCATGAGAACAAGAATAAACACAGTAAAACCAGTTAGAAAACTATTTAAGTAAAGGCATCCAAAGATAAAAAGATGGTGTCTTTGTTAAGTATAATGGAAGATACATTTAAGAGATGCTGATGTTCGAAGAACAAGAACTACTGATGAGTAGGATTAGGGAGTGTTAGATATGATAAAATCAGTAATAGTGTCAGCTGAGGTAGAAAAAAAAATAAAATTTGAAGCAAAGAATCAAGATTCTGTTTAAAAGAGTATGAATTTGAGTTGCCCATGAAACATTCCAGGTGAAATACTGAATAAGTAGATGACTGTATCAGAATTTATCAAGGTTTGAAATATTCTAAGAAGCCATCATCATACGAATAGCCTTTAAACACACAGGAATGCATGATAACACAAAGGGAGAAAAGGGGAGAAGAAATACTTCCAGTAGAGAAGAAAGAAGTTGACTAGAAGGATTAAAGACAGTGCAAGAAATACTAGAGGAGATTTGCTAAATAATTATTTTGTTGTTGTCTTCTTTGAAGGGAAGATTAAAAATAGGGTGGTAACTGGAGGGAAAGAGGTTAAAAAAAAACTTTCAACAAGAAAAGAGATACTTGTTAATGAGAACAATCTAGTAGAGTAAGAGGCAGAGTTGAGAGACAGGAAGTCAATAGAAGGAACGGTTCTGTCATGAACACAAGAAAAAAGAAGAAAAGAGGAGCACATTTAGCCAAGTTGCAAAACTTATGATGGAAAAATGAGGCTATTCCTGACTGATACAGACTATTTTCCTAATAGTGAGACAGGCCACCAGCTGGCCATTGTATGTATGGCAGCCATATGTATTGAATGACTACAACATGCTTCATCTCATTTACTCACACGCTATTCCTACAAACATTACTAACAAGATGGATTAGTTACAAAGAGGATAGCATAACCAAAAGAAATCAGATAGCCTAATTAAAATTTTACTAGAACCAAGTTTGTCTCATAATAGCAAACTACCTTCTAAACAACAAAAGAAAGGGTTTGGTTGTTTATTTATTTATATTTCATCTTAATTCTCAAAGTATATTACCATAGACAGGGGTATATAAAAACTTTATTGTTGTTAATAACCTAGAATAAAGAATTTAAAATTTAAATAATTTCATTAAGTTAGAATATGTTAAGCTGTGTAGTAAAAGCCTGAATCTGTTATTAATTTTGGAAAGTGCTGTATCCCCCCAATTCCTTCTCCATTCTGCTTTACTATCATGCCCTTTTTTTAATCTATAAAGATTGAACCTAGTATCCACCTCATATGTCCAGTTTTTCAGACACAACTTAAACAATGCCAAAATACATATGATACCATTTGCTGTAACAAATCAAATTTTTTAAAAGCTGTCTTCAAAGGAATCACCAAACAAGCACTTTTATGCCATTTATTGCTAATAGAGAACATTTCCATGTATCTTAAAAAATATAAGTAGACATGTTATGAGTAAGGGTTTATAATCCTCAGGATACTAGAAAGAAAAATATGTATCTTTCATATTTTTTCTATTATTCTATTTAAAAATTGTCCTAATCCTTAAAAAGTGATTGTTAGCTAGCCACTGAAATTTCTGGAGAAAAGATGTTAAAATTGATAGGTGCATTTTTCAATACTACACACATAGAAAACAACTCAGAGTTTTAATACATTGGAATTGCAACTTCTCTATTACTTAGAAGTGCTGTACAAGTGAAGGATTCTGTGTTAATATTTCTTGGTATGTCAGCCAATTTCTTCTTTAATCATTCTAGAAAAACGAAAAATAGCAAGAAATCTTTAGAGAATAAAAACAAAGGTATAAAAAGAATGAGTTAAAAACATTTAAATTACCATTTTATTTTTCAGCCAAATTTAAACTGTCAAAAGTATAAAAATGTGTGCAAACTCTTAAACAATCACAAAAACATAAAGTTGATATTTGATCACAACTCCTCTGCCTGTTTTATCAAATATGCTTAGATTGGAAATAAATGGAGAGTTTATTCCACAGCTCTCCTGGGTTGAAGGTAAAAGTTTCTATTCCCCAGAAAAAGAAGTAGAATATACTGGTTACAAGCAAGCATTGAGATTCATTCATCAACAGCATTCAAACATCGAAATTTGCTTACAAAGTTCATCTCAATGATATTTAGAAAAAAGACCAAAATTATTTGCGTTTGGTAGAGATACAAAAGCAAGACTAGAAAGTTACATTCTTTAAAATATTACTTGAATGGATAAACTTCAAAAAGAAAAAAAAAAAAAAGGTTGCATTTCTATCCATTAAAATTGTTTGCTATTTATTTTTTTAGCTCATTATTTGAATGGGCTCATTGTTAGCTCATTGCCTACTTGAATTTACCAACTGCATGTCAGTTAATCTTACACTTCAAACTGGTTTTCCTCTAGTTTCTCTCCTTCTCAGTTTATCCCATAAAGACATTCTATAGCTATTCAATAATTATTCAAAAAAAAAGGTGTGGTGTGCATGACACTAATCATTAGAATATACAGACTATCAAAAAAATATATTCCCTGCCTTCTTAAAGTTTCAGATCTAAATTATTTTGATATTTATAACCTGTCTTCTCCTATATTTTCACTAATCACTTTTTCTTAGTCTCTGAAAAGTTCTAAGATACATAATCCAATCATCTTTGTATTATTAAGCTTCCATTGGCCATCTAACTTAATTTTATCACATGGATAATGATTTTCAAATATGCCTCCAACTCTAAAAAAGACCAAAGAGTAAGATAGCTCTTCCCTTCAAGTAAATTAAATTTTAGTCTAAATGATAAAGAGAGTCTATAGAGCTAGATTCATCATGAGTTAGAAAAATTATTGGCATATAAAGGTTGGAAAATGCTATGGTACATGAGTATGAAGCAAAGGGGACTAAAATCTATCTGGATGTTGTGGAAAAATAGATGGCCTCTTTTTTATCCAAATAATTTTGGGAACTTCTCCAAATCCCCACCTTACTTACTGTCCTTAATTTACTCTGTCTTGTATTTTATACTATTTTCTGTCTTTCTCCCCTGTCCTTGTTCAAGTCATTATTTCCTAGAGACAGATTCCCTCCTAAGATTTTATGGCAACATCAACACCAAAAGTTGTTATATAATACAAGCTGAGACTATGTTATCTGGCAATTTTTATCAGTTGTAAAAAGTTTCCTCAACTACAACTTAAAAAATGTGTCAAATTACATGAAAAGTTGCGATGATAAAGTGAATATCTATATACTTTTAACTCAGTCTGGGTGTGTTTAAATTTTGTTGAACTGATTGAACAATTGCTTGTAAACATAATGATGATTCACCAGTGGGTCAACAAATTATTTATTACTCCTACAAATGGCAATGTAGTACCTATTTTTGGGCTTTGTTGGCCTTATTGTAGTCTCTGTCACAACTACTCAACTCTCTGATGTAGGGCAAAAAGTAGCCACAGACAATATGTAAATGAATGAGCTTGGCTATTATAAAATTAAGTTAGTTTCATATAATTTTTAGATGTCATGAAATATTATGCTTCTGTTGACTTTTCTTCAATCATTTAAAAATGTAAAAATCAATCTCAGCTTGCAGGCTATATAAAAACAAGTAGTACAGATTCAGTGGATAAGCTGCAGTCCTGTGCTTCACCTATAATTTCTATTGTATGTGTTTTCTAAAAGCAAGGGCAGTGCTCTACTAATAAACAGTATAATTACCATATGTTGAAATTATATTAAATGCATTTTAATTATACAAATAATACAGGAATGTACACTATATCCTTGAGAAAGTATCAAAGAATTACAGAGAAAGTTGTTGTGTGTTAGTTTATTCCCAGTCACTATTATCAGCATGGTCTGCACAATTCCAGCATTTTCCAAAGCAATCACCTAAGTTTATGGAAAACATACTATCACATGCTTTGCCTAAAAACCATCTAGAAAGAAAACGGATAAACAACTAGTCTGCCATTCATCCACTCCTTTTAGGAGGGAACATACTGGAGACAATGAAAGAGGGCAGACTTCTTTTTAAACATGCTTCTGGCAGACCTCCAGGCAAAAAAACAAATGCTTTTCCAGAGGTAAATTCCTCGTCAATGGAATGCTTTTAGCAGAATGTACATTTATTTCTGGGATTGTTTATGGTAAACAAACTTAAAATCCTTTGACTTATGAAGCCTACTTTTGTGGATCATCCAAAGACAGAAAGGTATTTCATGATTTAAATGTCTCTTCTGGATAAGTGATGTGCCTGAACAGTTTACTTAGAAATATCATCTGTTATCCTTGACCAGAGCCTGTCTAACTTGGGAAGAAGGGGGCTAGGGAGCCTCACAGTATGACCTGACCTCCTTCTTCTTGTTCTTTGCCATAATTTTTATCTTTGAAATGGTTATGTTTGTATAAGATCTCTGATGCATATCAGTCTGATTTGATAATCTAGTACATTGTGTATTTTTAAGCATAAAATGTATTTTTAGTTTTCAACTTAATATGCTTTTTAAATCTTACTGATTCAGCACATGTTAATCTGTATCATTCTGCTAACCCTTTGAGATGCTGTAGTTTAGCCATTTCTTGATTGATAGACATTTAATATATTTACAAAGATATGAATATTACCCAAAAAAGCTGCAATAGACAGCCTTGCACAATATTTTATGGGCACATGTGTTAGTATTTTTCTAAGACACATGGTGATTTAAAGGAACATAATTTATAAGATATGCATGTTGTAAAATTTAATTAATGTCAAAAGTTACCATTTAAAGTGGTTTCCCCTTATAGATGGCAATTTGATATTTTAAACTTTCAACTTTTTTGCTTAGCTGATAGAAGAAAAATATGATTTCATGAAATCTCAAATACCACAGGAAGAAGTGTAAATTGATATAACTGATTTGGGGGAAAATTTTGTCAGTCTCTAATGAAATAAACAATCCACATTATCTTTGCCTCTAAAATTCCTTGGATAGTTATATGTCCTAGATAAACATATGCATATATTCCTCAGATCACATGTCCAAGTATTTTCATATCAACTTTGTTCCTAAGCATCCAAAGTTGCAGACAACCCAAATGTGTATAAGAAACAGAAGAGACCAATTGTAATCTATATAAATGATGGAATACTAAAGAGGAGGGAAAATTATAGCTGTTACAACAATAAGGGTATATGTTATAAATATATGTTGAATAAAAAAATGTGTCACCAAAGGATACAAAAATTCATATAAATTGTCAAGGCTGGCAAAACTAAAGTATATTGTTTATACTAAAAGATAAAGTAGTAAGTACTTCTCTCAGGAACGGGCACGTAGAAGATTCTATGGTGCTGACAACATCCTAATTTGTACTTTAATTTGTTTTACATTATCAATTTAATAATTAATACTTAAACTTCACAGATGTGTCTGATTTGTTCTTTTGCATCCCAAACTAAAATGTTCTATCTCATAAGTTCAATTTGCTTTACCTGATTATTGATACACTTAGAGGTCTTTGGACCTCCTCCTTTGATTCTTCTGTTTATATGCTTTTACCATTTTACTATTCAGATATTTTTATTTTCCTAAATGATTTCTAGGTGTCCTACTACAATCCTTTGTCACATATGTTTTAATTACTTTCTCCTAGTTTGTCAACTATCTTTGAAATCTGTTTATGATTTACTATAACTTTTTTAGAAGACTTTAAGTCCAATGTAATCAAATTAATCAAGTTTTTTTATGCTTATTGATTTCTGAGTCTTGTTTAAGAAAGCAAAGTGACAGTGAGTCATATCCTATGTAGGTGTACTAAGTGTGGGAACTTGGGTTGGAAATAAAGAGCAGCGATCAGCTGGTAACATCTACATATGCACTGCCTAATTGGCATGGCTTTCCTTCTCTGACAGAAAAAAAGCTCCTATTGCAAACGAGGTAAAGTATGGGCTACAGTAGCATGAAAATCTATTCCCTGCCAAGCACACTGCCCAGTAAAAACAAGGAGTCTGGCATAAATTCCCCTTTTAAAAATAAACACAAAGTCAAAAAGAAAGATCAAGAGTCATTTACAGACATGCCAAAATTATAAGTAAAGAAGGCAAATTTTAAAATAAAACAAACAAGAGAAGGGTCTACACAATAAAAGAAGAATGACAGTAAAAAGCAATGAGGACTTTCAGATAAATACAACTGATATCCCCAGAGGGATACAAATTGTTGCATCCATAGAAAAATGAAAAGAGAAAGGCTAAAAATGAGATCACTGAAATAAAGAATACACATGTGATCATCTCTCACTGAATAATGCCTGAACAAATATATAGAAGAAGAAAGCTGAAATATTCTTAAAACATAAAATAAGCACACTAAAATACAAGAGGTCAAATGAACAACACAAATATCCTTCTTTGTGGCCATGTACTTGCCCCTCCAGTTCTACTCTTCGCTTCTCCCTTTACTTTCTGTCCTGGAAGCAGCTTGGAATGGACTCTATCAACTGACACTCCTTTTTCCTCTGTCTGTTGGGTGAATTCAGTGGGGTAGAGCGAATGATTTAGATATGAGGGAAGGAAGAGAGCAAGATCAAGGTATTTTTAACTCTGACTCCCAACCAGTGACTGGCTTTGTCCCTACAGCATAGATTTTTGCTCCTTTCAAGCTGCTTCTACCAGCAGCTTCTGCAGTTCAGTCAACTCGCCCTGCTACTGTCCCTTTAAGCCAACGTGTGATTAAAATCTTCACTCTCACTAATCAAGGGTACTATATATACTCTTTTGTGTTCTTTCTCACCCCTTCAACAACTCTGTAAAGAGTATCTAAACCCTTATTTAACTGCACCACCAGTTTCTTTTAATGAAACTTATACGTGGATTTTCTTCTTATGTAAATCGGTAAACTTAAGAGTATTTTTTCTCATGCTCAAAGCCCGAAGGTAAATATTTTCGATTAAGAATGTGAAGCAACTGAAGTGACAGTTTGGTTCAGAGCTGCATTGTAGAAGTACAGCTATTATAAAACAGTTTCATTTTTCTGACAGTTTGTTCTCTGCTGTCCAGGAGATTTAAATTTTCTTTTCCTATGGAGAAAGTCAGAGTATGATGGATTAAACATTAAGAATAACTTTAAAAGATTGTTTAAAGCAAGGCATGACCTAAATGATAATATTTCAGAAGGTCTCTGTTTTGAAATTTCTTATTTAAGGTCAGTGACTTAGAAATCAAGACAAAATCTTGCTACCAAGTGAATGCACTTATTGATATTAATAAAATATTAAGTATTGTTCATCATCATCCAAACTAGGTTTTGACAGAATGCCTAGGGTTTCTGAGTAATCAGCTTATGGCAATTTCTGCCTCTTCTTTTCATTTCTGAATTTGAAAAGAAAAAGGAAGAGCAAATGCATAGGTATCCTGCTCATGAAAGCAGGCACAAATGATGGAAAACTGTACCTTGGATTTTCTATTAATACACTATTTTAAAAATACATTTATTATAGGCGAATATTTGGAAAAATATTTTTTAAAAATGAAAAATACAAATACAAAGTGGATATCTGAAAAAGAATAAAGCATTCATTGGATTATAGGTGGAATGATATCACTGTGTGTGTGATTGGTGGAAAAATAAAGGGGGAAATTGATGGTAAGTTCTAAGTTTGAGGTTAGACAACTGGGGTAGTATTGAGAAAAAAGTTAAAAGTCTAATTACTTAATCCAGCAAAATCAACAATGAAGAACCCATGAAACACCTAGCTCTGTTTTTGTTTTGTTTTGTTTTTCAAATAAAATAAAAGCAGAGATATTTTTGGCCTATTTTCATTGTTATTGTTTTGGCTTTTTTAAAATGAGTTTTTGGTTTTGGAATGTTTTTATTTTTAATGTATTTTTCCTTTTTTATACTCTGATGACAACCTCTTGCATGCATGCTAAAATGGAATTGTACTACTCCTTTTAAAATATATTTTGAATGTATTCTAGTTATTAACAAATTTATTCAAGATTTAGTACTATGTTTTGTCTTCTAAAGAAATAATTAAATGTCTTCTATGCAATGATTGACCTTGAAAATAAAGAAGTATGCAGAGACAGCACATAATGTTCCTACTGAATCTAACGTTTAACTGTTGTTTAATTCATTTAATCATTCTTCTTTTGAGAGAAAGAAATATATTAAATAATCAGGTAAAAATTCATCAGTAGCAACCATATTTATTTGGTGATTTTGTATGTAAGATAACATATCAAATTCTTGAATAAATATATTTTCTTACTATGATAACCACTACTTCAACTTGTGCATTATTTTAACAATAAAAATTCAAAATAGGTATTGTGATAAAAGGGGAATTTTGAATTTGTGAATTTTTACTTTCTCACCTGACAAGAATAAAAAAACACTGTCTTTTAAAAGGAAAAGATGAATTTTTATAAATTATATTAAAATCCTCTCCACCTTGAATGATTGAAAAATTAACTTTCAAACTGTATCTGGACATTAAAATATGTTTATTTAGGATATTTTTTAACATTATTTCACATATCTACCTCTATAGCTATAGCTATAACTATATACCTAAACCTAGACAGTGTCCACATGATCAGATAAGTAGGAGTTTGGTTCTGATCCAAGGGGTTTCCGTTATGGAAACAGTTTCCTTACAGAGTAGTGTCATACCCAACATTCTCCTCCCAACTGGAAATTTGTGATCAGTTTTTCAAAACAGTTCTATAATTTCCCATGAGAAAGTATATCAGAAAAAGTATATAATTAAAAATCTATGAACTAAAATTCTTATTTTGCTTGTCTTTAATTAGTGGAGCCTCCTATACATGTAACTACTATATATTAAGATGAATTACTATTGAAAGATATTCCAAATAAGTATTGCAATAGCTTGTATTTGAAAACTTAAAAATCCTGAAATAACCTGAATAACATGGCTTATATTACAGTATCTAAAACAAAAAATACATTTCCATCATCTATATTTAAATACATGCCTTTATGAATTATAATTAAAAATTGTTGGGTTCTTGCTTCTTCCAATATCAAACGATAGAAAATAGATGTATATTTTTTAGAGGTTATCACATAAACACAATATTAAATAAAGTTCAAAAAGAAGAGTACATAAAAGTAAAAATAAAGTAATTTATCATTTAATTTGAAGTAAACATTGACACAAATTTATTATTATAAGTGCAAAATAATGAGAGGAGTTAAGTCTACTGGTTGCATCATGAATTATTTATCAACACAGAGATGCATAATCAGAACAAGATATGTGCACTAGTCCTAGAACTTCAAGAATTAAAAAAATTTATATATATATAAGTACTCTGAGAGAGAAGAAAAAGGAATGATCTATTAAAATATTTTTCTGAATAGGTATCAACTAAAAATCATGCCAAATTTGTATGCAGATTGGAATTCTATTCAAAGAGATGGTACAAAAAGAGAGAAAAAAATTCTTAAAATTTCCTAAAATTTTATATGTGAATTATAACTCAGTAATGCTCAATTAACAATGCCCAAAGTGTTCAAATTTATAATAGTAATAATGCAAGCTATGTTTATTTTAAATTTAAAAATTAGTATGTGCTATCAACATTTTCAAAGATTTATAGTTACAATTAGGAACTATATTTAAATTGATTTTTATTATTTGGAGTTAAACATTTTATTTGTAATTTATTCAATGTTAATTTTAGACATTCAGCATTGATGAATGTATTGATTTCTTATCTGAGGAAGTGTATGGTACAAAATGTTGAAAATATTTAATGACATTATATTGATCATGATTGTACTTAATTTTTCTTTCTTATGTTCTTTTGATTTTTTGCAAAATTCCATCTTATGTTTGTTGTAACATAAATTTATTGCTTAACTGGCAAATTGTATAATGGTTTTCCACAACATTATGGCCAAAATTGGGACAAGAATGGATTATCTATAGTTTGATTGGCAGAAAAAAATTATGAGAAAAAAAAGCAGTAAATTGTTAATTCAACTTTGAGGTAATTTTTATAACTGATTTAAAAATCAAATCAAATTTAGAAGTAAAATAAATCCTAGTATAGAAAAATTTGATAAGAAACATAAAGCAACTTTAGAATAGATTTTTCTTAAAATCTGCAAATGAATTCTATCATTTAAAAAAATCTAATTATACCTTTGGGTCTGCTCTCCCCTACGTCTTATTTGTAATAAATTCATCATCTTCCTTTTGAGATGCATACACCAATTTAATAGTTTCAAAATCTCTAGTGTTCCCTCATTTCAAAGAGATTTTGACCTGTTTTAAACAATAAGCAGAGGAATTCAGTCCACATCTTATTGCTCCGTGTTGCTACCACAGGCCAATATCCAAACCTACACATATTTCTCAATGCTTTACTCCTTCAGGTATGTCCCTATAGTGCCTACATGTGGACAGTAAAATTAAAACTATAAGGTAAAATTCATATGATTTATCAATATTCTCTAAATTTCAAATGGCTTTGTGGTAGTATGTGAGCGAAGAACTTAAACATCATATGGCACAAAATTAATATGAAGTCCAGGACTTCTGCCAGCTATTCAGGCTTGCTTGGAACCTCACTGTGAAAGGTTTACTTAACACTGACGTTAACTAGAAAGTTACAACACTTGCTCTCAAAGTTCTTGAACTCATTTTGCATTTTTCCCACTTCTTATCTTCTATTAACTCAGCATTAAAAGCTTTGGCAAAATCACACAAAGTTTATTTTTACATCATAATTCTAAGATGGGAGGTGCCTACCTTCCTCACATTTGCTTAAAAAAGAGGACATCTAGGGAAGACATAAAAACAAACAAAAAAGAAAAGACAAAAATAAAATAGGAAAAAGAATTCTGGTTAACATTGTCTAAGATAAAAATAAGATCTTAATTGTTTGGAAATATTCTAAAACTGACCTGGGATATTAATTTGTTGAGGGAGAATATCTTATTTTATTTTATATGGTAAGATTTACAAAAGTTAAGATTTTTATCCGGGCAACTCAATATATTTTAATAATAGTAAATCATATGAATTTCAGCAGAAAATTGTATTAGCCTATTATGTCTCTTAACATAGCATCATAAAATCAAATTCATGTCATACTCTGGATCTAAACAATAGGTAATAGAACATACCATAAGGGTTATGTCCATGACCCTGGAATTTTAAAAAATCAATTAAAAAAAAATCAAATAGAAACTTCTGCAAGAGACTTAAAAAGACACACAAAATAAGCAATTTTGGACACAAGGAACAGCTTACTCTTTTAAACTTTGAGATTTGTTTTTTCCCTCAAATATTGTCACGTACCTTTGAAAACTGTCTTGAAAACTTCCAAGAAAAATCAACAGTCACTATCATGTTCAGAATATAGGAATTAAATGTCACCTTACAGGATTCTTCACAAATGATCTTAGATGAGATTTTAATTACCATTTTCAAGCCACTTATAAAAGCGAACAAGCAAAGCAGACTCAGACAAATCTTTTGTTACTACAGCTGTACATGCTTTAAGAATGGCCTTGAATACATGCTCAAAAGATTACAATTCAATTTGCTCTAACACACTGAATTGAAACGATGCCATGTGGGTTTTAGACCTTCCCAATTTGGATTAAAAATATCTTCTGGTTAAATCAGTCTTACAGAGTTTATGGAATGATGT
This sequence comes from Camelus bactrianus, assembly GCF_048773025.1. NCBI lineage: Eukaryota > Metazoa > Chordata > Mammalia > Artiodactyla > Camelidae > Camelus > Camelus bactrianus. Next base: position 42,862,313 of record NC_133540.1, read on the forward strand.
CAGTGTAAAAATATGGAAGTTTTCCTTGAGTGAATGATAAGTGGAAAGTTGAATATAAATAACAATTCTTTACAATTTCAGATTTAACATTAAGAAGCAAACTTAGTAATTTTATTGTGGTTTTGTCACAAATCATAGAAATAAGAATTCATCCTTCCTAAGGATTTTGACTATACTCTTTGAACACGCTGTAAAATATACTTAAATACATAAATATTTTTTACCCAAGAATGAAGCATTCAACTCAAAAGTTAGATACTGTTCCAAGAGGATGTATTATAATACAGCTTGTGTACTCCTGCAGATATAACAAATACACCAAAAATAAATATGACAGAATGGTGAAAACTACAATCCAGAAATATGGAAAAGATTCAGTACAATATAGGCAGATAATAGTAGGATTGGATTGAACTGAAATGACTAAACAATTCACACACCCTTCACTGCACATGAAAAGTACATTTAAGAATTAAATTAAGTAATCTGGATAGATTCACAGGATCAAAGAGCTACTTACAAAGTTACTTAGGAAAAATACATACGAAAATGTCTAAAATAAACCATTGGATTTAGCAATATTTCCTTATTAGACAACTACATCCTACAAAAATTTATTTTCCTAATACCCTATCATTAAGGTAATTATAATGATGGAGTATGCAATTTTTCCTGAATAGGTAGGGAAGAAAAGTAGTAAGTCTAAGGAAAAGAAGCATGATAGTGGAGTCTATAGAATGATGATCTTCAAGAGGTCAAAAATCTTTGTTAGTGTAGGTTTGGACAAGTGGAGATGGATTAAATGGGCAGTAGAGATGATCAAAGAGTAAAATATTTTAATCACTTTTTAAATAGTAAGAAACACTTTCTCTCCAAAACAAGGAAGAAGGAAATTCCTTCTTATTACAAATGTGATGGTCAAGAAATTTAAGGGGTATGATTTTTTTGAAGAGTTAACAGTTTGATGTAAAAGTACTAGAGAATAATGGGGTTTCAGTTGACAGAATGTCTTTGAAAGCCAAAAGGAGAAGTGTCATGGTGGAAAAAGATGAAACAATTAGAAAGAGCACTCAGAAATGGAAAACTTGGCATAGATAAATAAATGGGAGGCTTGATATAGATAAATGTCATTCATTAGCAGTTCGAGGGCAAAGTTCATTGGCAATGCTTATGTGTTTGTTTATTTGAAGAGGGAAGGAACAATAATCTGGCAGCTACAAATAAAAATCAAAAACATACGTACCCAACCTCTTGATCATTAGGTATGTGAAGCTGGGATGGGCAAAAGGCAGCATCTTGCTGAAAGAGCTGTGGGGTTCTATTTCCCAGGCACACTGGGTCTCAGTTTTCACTGAAAACGTGGAAGCATTTGTTTATCAGAGCACAACCATCCAAGAAGACCTATCAAGCTGTGAGATGGAGAAGAGGAGAGTAGGTCTGGTAGAGATGCAGTACCATATGGTGGTAAAAGATGGTAATAGATTCATCAAAGTGAGAGATAAACAGGAACATGACACACAGAGATTCATTCCTGATAGTCTCGTTGAGAAGAATGAAAAGGTGAGATTTTTAAAATACTTCACCCAAGATTTTTAGTGACTTCAATAATCCTTTTGATGACTTAAGAAATTGCCACTTTTTGAAATATCATTCAAGGTAAAGTGCTTATGAAATTTTACTTAGTGAAAAGTCCTATAATGCCTGGACACTCAGAAAACTGTCTAGTATTATATAAATACAAGTTGGTGTACTTGGAAGTTGTGATTACAGGTATTCTACTCATCATTTTGCTACATTTATAACTTTGTTTTGGTGAAATATATTGCTTTCTGAAATGTATTTGCAAAGGGAAATTTTATCATACACAAAGAATTGATAGAGGGCTATTCTGTTAAATAAACACAATGAATGTGTATATTATGCTTAACATGCTATGGCTGTTTCACATTACTTATAGTTTTTGTCTACTGCATTGAAATTTACAGGAATTCTGCATATGTTTAGCTTAATGTAATCATTTCTTAACTGTGCTCTGGGGGGTCAACCCAGATTCAACAAAATGAGCTCTAATTCTGTGTCTTTTATTTGTTTCTACTTCTAGGTTAAATATGGCTTGAAAAAATTGTGCTAGAAAAATTGAAAATTGTGAGAATCACTGGCTTACTGGAAAGAGTGTTCTATTCAAAGATGAAGACCTGTCTCCAGCTTCCTTTAATCACTCGTCTGTTTCCAATGTGTCTGGACTTCCCACATCTAAAATACTTCCATGAAACACTTCACTTTTCTTACAGGAACTAAGATTATTTTTTAAGTTTGGAATTTATTAGAGTACTGTGATATTGTTTTTTCTATGTTAACACACCTTTCAAAGTGAAAAGCAACCCAAAAATAAAAACATCCTACCAACATTCACTTTTTTTCTCAAATTATTTCCTTCTCAGCATCTCATCATTGCTCTGACTTCAGCTAATTAATGTATTAGTGGATGGATTTATTCATCGAACATGTTATCTTTGTGAATGTTATCTTCATATATTAATGAAATGAGTGGAGTGTACATGGTAGTAACAGTAAAACAATCAGCTACAAGGGAAGGTTTACCTAGTAATTGTACTGATCGTTTGTGGCATGTGATTATTTTTATTTCAGTAATACCACATCTATAAGTACGCTTTTCTTAATTTCTCCATTTTTTCCCCAACTATCTTGGTCATTATAACATAGCATTTTTATTTCTCCAGAATCTCACAAGTCATTGATAATACTAAGCTGTAACAGGTTTTTTGTTTTTGTTTTTTGTGATGCTTTGGTGATTTCCTGATTCCAATAAGATTTTTCAGACCAGTATCAAAATGCTGATGAGTTTAGAACTACTTTGGTATTTTTGCAAATCAGAGAAAAATATTTATTTTTCCTGGATAGCCATGAGAGAATAACTTTTACTACACTTGAAAAAAGCTCCTTTTGAAATGTATCATTGCTAGTAATTCAAAGTACAGTAACAAAGTAAATGGGCAGTGTTTCTCTGTGCAAACATTTTGAAAGTGAGCTGTTTTATTTCCAAAGTTAACAATAAGAAATGTCCTTAAGAATGGCTGTATTATCTTTTAATCTTTAAAATTTTTTATTACTTCTGCAAAGTAAAATGCCCTTTAAAAATTCTCATTTTGATTTTTCAAACACTGGTATTCTATGTCTTCAGTACATCAAAATGTCCAATTGTAAGAAAATACTGGAATAGCTGTATAATCTGGGGGCCCAGTGCAAAACAAACATGATTGTTGTGCCTTGTTCCAAACCTATTAAGAATTTCAAGATGGTGACAGCAGAGCATTAAATCAAATATGAGGTCATTATACCTGCGGAGTACTGTGTGACTGCACAGCTCACACAAATATCAAGCTGGCTCTGTGCCTATATAGGTTAATCTTACAGATTCTCAAAACTGAATAAAAGAGAAAATGCATTTCATGTGTGTGCCTGGTAATTTAAATGATTATGAATTAAATTGGCAATGATATTTGGATTTGTGCACAGAATATCAGTTTGCCTCTGAATAAAAACTTCTATATGAATTCATTTTTAAAATAAAAATATTTTTCTAAAAAGAGGATTCTTGAAATAAGGAAATTAAAGTAATTTATAATTTAATTCCATATTTTAGGTCCATATAACGTAATTAAAGAAATACATATTTCATTATTAAGTAAAAAATCAAGATAGAATGTATAGTCAAAATTACTTATTTTAAAATTGATATATTAAACAAATAAGATCTAAGAGCAGAAATGAATGAACATTTTTGAATATGTAAAAATTATTTTCTGGGTGTTTCTGGACCATGTTTTAGCAGAGCAGGAGCTCACTACTGACCCACCTCCTACTTGAACAATATGCTAACATGATCTGCAAGTGGGTTGTAATTTCACCCAAAACATATTACAATAAGGAATGCATTTACTCTGACAGGGTTTGACCTACATACGAATTTGTAAAAGAGACAATCATTGTCCTTCTTGAACTTAATAAGTGTCTTTCTGAATTCACATGCATACTTACCTGACCAATCCTCCTTACTCTCTATTTCAAGTTATCTGGTAAAATTAATTTTAAATATAATTGATGGGTTGTATGTTCTAAATAAATGTGTATGTTACAAATGCAAATGCATTTATGTATTTTACAGCTATGCAGTTTCAATAACTGACTTATTTCTATCTGCTTTTTATTCACTTTTTAAAATTAGGCTACTGATGCATATTAGAATTTAATTACACCAATTAGTACTGCCACATCAGACATATGATGTGCCTTCAATTAAGAAGTACCTAATGGGTATTAGTACAATTTAGCTTCATAATTAAAGTTCTAAGAACAGCACAAATTAAACATTATGATTACAAAACATTAAAAATCTACTAGGAAAATTAAAGCTGAATATTTCAGCTTCTTTTTGGTTGATTTTTAAAAAGAAATTCAAGATTATATAAAACACAGTATTAATATTATTGAAAAATTCTTAACTAAAGAGAGAAAATTATGCATACACGTAAATACGTATGTGCATATATAATGATTAAATATTTAAGAAAGTATGAAACCTAACATCCATGTCATCCAATGGACGTTAAAGGTTATCATTTCGGGGTTTTGTTTTGTTTGGTTGGCTTCTGGTTTTCCTTTTTTATACAGAAATATTTGGTTTCTGTGGCAGCCACTTAGAATTCCTGCTTCAGGGAACATAGATGACAGGCAGCCCCAGCTGCTACCCATATGATCGTATGACTGATTGCACTGAGGCCCTGTTGACTAGGCTGTTCTGGGACAACGGAGAGGGTCCCAGTTCCCGAAACATTCTTAGGAATATTGGGATTCTTCTTGCAGAAGACTTGAGTTGAAGACTCCTCTTTGGTCTGGCCAAACCTAACTAAAACGGGGCTGTAGGCTGAGAATCTTTTGTCCCAATTCCTTCCTTCACCCTCTCCTTTCGTAAGGATCAGAACCGCATTGCTACACTTAATACATGCTTCCTCTCCTTAATGCTTAACAGGAATTTCCCCTCAAGAATCTTTTGTGCAGCTAATAAATTCTTGGTTTCATAAAATGTGACCTAATAATCTATCTGATATGAAACATATACATGTATATATTTGATAACGTCTGTTATAATTAGAATACTTATTTTTCTAGAGGGAGAGAATTTTTAAAAACTAAGAATATTTTCCTATTTGGATTATTTTGAATTTTTTTCGAAAGAAATAGAATACTATAGTAAATTCCAAATTGCCTACAAATAGGTAATAGCAATTCAGAGAAACTCTAGTACTGTATTCAAAATTAAGATTATGGTAATTTTTATCTTCCTACTTGCTAGGAATTATATTTAGGGTAAAAATACATTTTCTCCACAACGTATATAACAAAAATGAATGTAGATTACATTAAGACACTAATCTCCTCACCTCCACTAATTTGTGAAAAATAATATCAAAATTATAGACTGTATATTTTAGCATTATCTTAATCCTAATAGAAATCCTATAAAATTATCATACTTTATTATAGATAAGAAACTGTGTTAAATAGAGTTTTGAGTGCCAGTTGAAGCACTATTTTCTTGAGTCCATGTCTACATGTACACTTATCGGGAGCACTTTACTTGGTGGTTATGCATACATACATATTATATATGTTTGTATATGTCATGAAAATTGTAGAATTTTAATGACTTGGGTAGAAAAAAACTGTGGAAAGTATACAGAGGCACCATTTTTTTTTCATTAATTTATTTAGCTCCCCAAATTATAGCCCACAAGGCAATGCTACCTTTACCAAATGTTTTAAATAAAGCTTTTTTAGAACACAGGCACATTCATTTTTCTAGGCCTGCTTTGGGGCTAAAACAGTAAAAATAAGTAGTTGCAAGAGATAGTATGGCTCCTGAAGCCTAAAACATTTTCTATTTGGCACTTTACAGAAAAAGTCTGCCCATCTCTTACCAGCTTCAGAAAACAGACAACATAGACAATGATGATCAGGTACTAAAATAAAGCACAGCTCTTAAAACTAAAAACCCAGGTAAACTGGGCCAAAATGAATTGGTTGCTCGTAACAGAAAATTTTTGCTGAGAAAAAATAAAACTAAATCAATGAATAATGTTACCTTTTGCTTTCAGGAAGTTCTTGCAGATCAATTTATCTGAAGCAACATTCTGCTCACCTAGGTAGGTAAACGGCTCCCTTAACAAACAATGACTTAGCAGAACTTACTTCCCGACCTTCGCCTCGTTCTATATAGCAGTCCTCTTCCTAAAGATACAAGTTCTCCGGTTAAGGAGCTGGGACCCGCGTGGTGCCCGGCACCCGAAGCAGAACCGAGGGGCCCCGCGCTCACCTGCAGCCCGGGGTTCTCGGACCCGCTTCCCTCCTGGAGACGCAGCCTGGCTGAAGCCCCGGCGTCTTCCGTGTTCTAGACGGAAGCCCCGCCCGCGCTGCCCGGGCTTGAGGGGGGTCTGCACCTTGGGCTCCGGGGCAGGACTCTCTTCGCTCCTCTGCCGGTGTCTGCGCCTCTGGGCATGCCGCCCTCCAACCGGGGACGCGGTGCCGGGAGAACTCTCCAGAAGGGCAGGCTCCCGAGGCCAGGGCTGGCTGCTGCCGCGGACACGCCCGCGCCGCTCTTCCCGCCTCTCCTCCCGGCGGGCGCGGGCGCGGGCGCGGGCGGGGGATCCGGGCGGGCTGGTAGGAAAGGGCTCCGCCGGTTGCCTCACGTTTTTTTGGCTTCATTTTTTTCTTTTTTGAATCAGGTCGATAGAATCTGCTTTCTCCTGGTTACTGAGATGTTTCCTCGTTCGTCTCGGCGCCCAGTTCCTCCCTCCTCCGTGTGTTGACCCGGCTGCCCGCCTGGCCGCCCGCTTCGCTCCCCTGAGGAAACGCCCGCCTCGACCTCCCGCTTGCGAGAGTTTCCTGAAGCCGCGCGGCGGCGAAGGGCCAGGTGCCCTGGCCTTGCAGCTCCTTCCTCGCCAGGAGCTGGAGTAGCAGCTTAGGGCAGAGAAAATAAACTTCCAGAAGGCTCTCAAGTTCTGCCAGAAGCTCCTGTGGAAGGAGAAGCGAAACAAAGTTAGCCAAGCTGGATGCAGGCCAGAGCAGAGGGTCGGGCCAAGGTGTCCCCTGGGTCAGGGGGGCGCTTCGGGCTGACTCTGCCGGCCCCTCAGGCTCCGAGTGAAGGCCATGTTGTCCAAACTGAAAGGTCAGCTGGAAGAAATGAGGTGCAAGCTGCAGTTCCTCGGACTTGTCACGCAGCAGCGGCAGGTAAGGCCCCCTGCATTTCTACCCGCCTTCCTCCTACGGCCTGGTAGTCGCCGAGCTTCCTCCTGTTTAAACCTTGGAAAGCAGTCTATGTAAAAACGTACCCTGACTTTTCCGAAGCCACCCCCGGGGCCAGGGGCAGGTGCCTGGGCAGCAGGTCAACCAGACCGCGGTGGCTCGCTGCCCCAGGTCATGTATGAGGAGCCATGGGGCCTGGAGCCTGGAGCCGAGTGACCTGCTCGTGATTTTGAACGTCTTGCTGCCCTCTGCGACTCGCAGGACTTCAGCCCCCTAGACGACCTCCATCTACAGTGTCAGCAAGTTCCCGCCACCGGCTGGCAGAGGAAGGCCAGGGACCCCGCAGCCCAGGTGCAGCCCAGGCCGAGGGAGGAAGCAGGCCTGGGGGTCCCTGTGCCCCGCAGGTTTTGGAGACAAAAGGGAGAAAAAAACAAAGAAATAGGCCCCTGGGGGCAAAAAGGTCGGAAAGTCTCACCTTCCTTCATCTGAGACAGGCTTGCACCAGAGCTGTAAGTTCCCTTGGGTTGGCTGCCACTGGCTGAGTAGCCTCAGAGCTGCGGGCCCTTCGGACACTCACCTGTGGATCTGGGCTTCTTGTACACCTTCCGGTGCTTCTGCACACTCCAGACTTCCTGCACTTCCTCCTCGACCGCGTCAGCAGCACTCTGTCCAGGTATGGCTGTGAGCCTGACAAGGACGAGGGCAGAGCCTGGCTAGTAATGGCCGAGGCAGGGACGGGTGGGTAGATGGGTCAGCGCCAGGCCCGTTTCCTGGGGAAGGGCAACTGAGGGAGGGTGTGTCCCGCTGGCCTCAGCTTCCTTCTGGAGCGCACCCAAAGCCCGCAGGAGAGGTCAGTGAGGAAAGGACATGGTGGGAGTGGAGAGAAGGCGACAGGCTCCACCTTGCAACCGCGGCCCCCTCTCTTCTGCTCCCAGGCCGGGAGCTGAAGTGCTCCTTGAAGACAGTCACATTCAGAGCCCTTGTCTTGGCGGTGTGACCCTGGGCAGGCGTCTGCCCTCTCGTTACACCGTGATCTTGAAAGGTGTAATGCTAAAGTAAAATAATTGATAGGGCCGAGCTGAAAGATAAGGTTTAACAATTATTTGCCTCTATGATCAACTCCCCTCCACGTGTCTACTCTTCATATACACAACTCCATTTCAGAGCTAACATCTGAAAAAGGGACTGTAAAAATGCATTCATTTGTCCGTTATTTATTTACTTAAACAAAGTGTGTTAATCACAAACTTTAAGTAGGCTTTGTTCCATGTGCTGATGAATAGGCAAGACAGGTTCTCTGGTTTACAGATTGTGTAAATACTAATCTGACTGAACTAGCATTAATTTGAAAGGCAGCAGAGGGTAAATCATGCTGAGAAGGTAATTCAGGAGAGTATGAGAAACAACCCGCTAGACTAGACTAGAAGACTTTACCAAAACCAAATAAAATAGAATGATTCTCAATACAAATTTCTTTACAGCTTTCCTCCGGTGTTTCTTGACTTCTATACATTCTTAATGATAAAGGGTATAAATGTAACTATAAGATCTTTTAGATCATCTAGGTCCTTAATCACAATTTGTGAAATGGAATCAACTTCCTTGTTGAAGGTTATTCTAATAAAGTCTTTGGATCTAATTTTGACATACTCTTTCAGTCTGCTACATAATGGTCAACATAGAATTCATTTTCTTTTTACTTCTGGATTTGTTCTGTTTCTTGGATGACATATATTAACTTTTTATCTCAAATTTTCATTTTGCTAAAGAACATCTCAAATATTTTTTTTCCAGAAAGGAGTCTGGGAATTAACTTTTGTTACTTTAATTATTAATGACAGTTTATTTATTAGTTAAATGCATTACCCATTGCTTTGCTTCCTTATAGGACTCTAGCAAAGGAGAATTCCTCTATACCTGTAAAGAAACTGTCTTACTGTCAACTGGTATCTAATGTTGCCGATGAGAGGTCTGATACAATATAATATTTTTCCTGTTTAGGTAACTTTTTCCCCTCCCCTTGGTAATCTTTCTACTTATTTTAAATATCACCAGGGTGTGTTAAGGTAAGGATATTAGCACTCAATGAAAGCTTTTATTTGATGGCTTATAAATGTGTCTAATGCAGGAGATTTTTCTTCTTTTATTTATTTAGCATTTGCAACCCTACATACACTTTATTCTTTCTGTGTCCAGACTCATGTTATATGAATGTTGAACCATCTGGACTTATCCTCCAATTAGTCTAAAACGTCATGATTAAGTTAACATGGAACGACCACTCTGGCTGCTTTTCGGAGAAAAGAATTACGTGGTAGCAAGTGCAGACGTGGATAGAACCTTTGAGTGAATATTGCATGCATAGGATGGGAGGAAATGGTGTCCTGTTTTAGAATGAAGAGCGATAATTAGATAAATGATAAGAGTAGTAAATCTCTTGGGAATCAGTTTGTTGACTAGATGACTTTGAAAAAGAGGACAACTGTGGCAAATTCTGTCTCTGTCAGGTTTTACCCACAAGGGTGATTTGCTTTGTCTGGGTTCCTTCAAGATCTTCACTAACAGTGTTTGCTAAAAAAAGTTTTCCCTTGTGGCTTTCACACTTATAAGTTTCTTCCTACTTTTGCAGGTGTGCTCTCTGAAATGGCTTTATGGATAAGCTTTCTTCACTGATGCTTTATATTCCTGATGGTTTTTGGTTTGTTATTTTTTTATTAAGTAAAAGCACTATTAAGATTTTACTTACCAGTCTTTCAGTTTCATGTTTGAGACTCTATTTGTGGATAAACAATGCCTGTTACCAGGTCAGGTGCTGCTGTCTAAATACAGCCTATTGAATAAGCAACCCTGCACAAGTTCTTTTCTTCCCACGGCCCATGGTGTTTTCCACATACCCGTTGATTTAAGATTAATCGTCTTTTCATGAGATTATTGATAGAATGAGGTAAGTCACTTAGATCTTTCTTTGCATTGCATGAAATATGTCGGTCCCACTTAGTTATTTTCCAGTTGTGTCCTTTAAAAAAAGATGTTTATTTTTTAATTTGAGGGGGTGTAATTAGGTTTTATTTATTTGTTTATTTTTAATGGAGGTTTGAACCCAGGACCTTGTGCATGCTAGGCATACACTCTACCACTGAGCTATACCCATCCCCTCTAAATGTCCTTTACAACAAAAGATTTCTCATTTTGCTGAAGGGATTTGTGAGAGAAATTTGTAACCTGCAGGCACTTTATTTCACCATTTCACCTTTTCCCATGCTTTCCAGAATTACTTAAATTTCCAGAAAGGAACTGGGGATACAGATTAGGAGTAGATTCAAAAAGGACTGGAAAGAGAAGGAAACAAGATCCAGAAACAGACTGTCTGGATCCCAAAATAGACTTTTAACCACGTTATTATGCATTGATTAAGAAAACAGGGAAATTCTAAGCACCAAATACAAAAGTATAACTGCATCTGTGTGGCAGAGAATGAATGAAAAATAGCTGCAAAATTATTGATACTGTTCCTGTTTCTAAATTGGATTGTGTGCTCACATGCATTCATTCTGTTAGTGTCTCGTAAGTTAGGTATTTTAATCAAATATTAAATAATTGAAATACAATGTAATGAAATAAGATTAGATAACTAGGAACACATTACAACCAAAAACAAAAAGTGAAGTGAATACAGGCAGGATTTTATATGGCCTGACCTTTCACTATGTGACTAAATATATTTTAGTCCAGGAGATCACAAAACTCACACATTTTTAGGCCCAAAAGAATGTAACAGAATAAATTAATTGTAAATAAGAGTTTCTTGAAGCCAATGATAATATCACATAGTAAAAAATAAAATAAAATTAGAAGTCTAAAATGTATAAAAATGAAAATAGTTAAGCACATAGAATTGATTTAAGTTGAATATCTTTTGGTCACTAGACATTTTAAATTTTTGTAAAGTTTAGAACTATGTGGATTATTATTATTATTCATTATTAAGCACACTAAAATTTTACTTTAATAATTTTTAAACTTTATTTGTATAATAACAGTTATGATGGAGGGAGATATAAAACAAAAATAAAATTTCAGGTGAATAGTGAGTGTGTAAGTGAGCAATATGCATTGATCCCTTATTTTTTAAATCATATTGTTTTTATATATGTATATACAATTCAGGTTATAGAGATCCTGAGATATGGTGCATATTGTACTTGCATAAGCTTAATATTGATGTTAAGGATAACAAAGAAAATATATTGTACAATTAAAAATATAAATAAACACATCAGTCTATGTAATTACTCATTAGATACAACATCTGTATGAATCTTTGCTGCCTTGAAGTAACTCCCTATGAGAATTTAGACTTAATCTTATTTGATCACATGGTCAGAAAGTCTTTGGTTCTGATCAGATATAGTGCTATAGACACTGTAGGTAGACGCTGTACTAACTCCTAAAAATAAGAGATATGTATTTCCCTTTTTTGTTTTTTTATCATATTTTCAGACACATAGTAAATAATTCAATAAACTACATACAACATCACTCAAATTCAACAATTACCATGGTTTTTCTAAACTTGCTTCATATATTTCTTTTCTATTTTTGCCAAATTATTTTAAAATAATATCCCAGCATGCCATTATGTACCTACATAATTAAGGCTGCATTTCCAGAAAATACAGTTATTTAGTAATACATTTTTTTATTGAAGTATGGTCAGTTACAATGTGTCAATTTCTGGCATATGGCACAATGTCCCAGTCATGCATATAATATATATATTTATTTTCATATTCTTTTTCATTAAAGGTTATTATAAGATATTGAATATAATTCCCTGTGCTATACAGAAGAATTTTTTAATCTGTTTTTATATATAGCGGTTAACATTTGCAAATCTCAAACTCACAAATTTATCCCTTCCTACCCTCTTTGCCCCCATAGCCATAAGATTATTTACTATGTCTGTGAGTCTGTTTCTCATCTACAAAATAGTAATATATCTTTAAAAGAGAATGTTAATTTCATTTACTACAGAACTTCAAATAATGATTGTATTTAATGAGCCATATTTACTGTGTGTGTATATATGTGTATATATTATATATGTGAGAACATGATTTGGAAAAAAAAATTGACATGAAGTCCATGCTCAATGAAAATTGTACCTTCTCAACTAATCTACCAAATGGAAAAAAAAATTACAGCAATACTCATTTCTCTTTCCATAAGTTATCTCATGATATTTTTAGATTTTGAAACCTTCAAACTGTGCTTATTATTGATTTCAAGTACATGTTTCCTATCTCTTTTCAATCTCCTCTATAATCTAGTGCAGTGGAAAGGATAAAATAGAACCCACGACTTATTGTAGAAATAAAAAATGTAATATCTAGTATAATAATAATACTATATTAGAAGTAGAAAATACATATTATATTATGTAAAAATCATATAATAAAAATGGAGAATCTAGTGTAGATGTCACAGGAAAGGAAAAACATAAGCACCTTGAATTGATAGATACATAATCAATTAATTGAAAGCAAAATTACTTATTTAACTTATTTTTATGTATTATTCTTTTCCTGAGCATTGAACAAAGTATGCCTTCAAAGAGCACAGTATTTGATATGAAGATAGATCAAAAGTAATATAAGCAAAAAAATAAAGCATGACAGTTACTACTAAATTTAAAATACAAGGAACTTTGAGAGATCATAGCAAACATGTACAGTGTATCTTCTACCTGTAAGAGAGTAAACAGAAACTGAACTATGTAAGTTTATGTTGCATGAGGTAGGGGCTGCAGTAATAAATGAGAGATGAAGATAAAGACATAGAATAGATAGGAGACTAGTTCATGCAAAACTTTACAGTTAAAGAAATTCGAGCTTTTGTATGGGGCAATATAAGCCACTGGTACTTTTAATCAGGGGATTGATATGATGATATTGCAGTTTTCAAGACATAATTTAGCCAACATTTAAAAAATGGATCAGAGAAGTTTGACCCCGCAGGTAAGGAGGCAAGATAAAAGTCTTTAGCCGTGATCTAAGTGAGAATAAGACGGAAGTCAAAGCTAGGTAGGCTAAGTCAAAATTGGTGACCAAGAAGGTGGTGTGTTACGGAGAGTGAAAGGTTCAAGCTTGCGTCTTGGGTATCTGGCTTAGGTAATGATAATGTGTGATGACAATGACATATGCAGTTATGTTCAGGGTCAGTGAGTAAGTTCAAGCCAGTTAAATGTGGATGGAAGTTGCACAAGCCATTTTCAAGAGTTCCTCTCAGAAATTCCCATGACAAACATAAAAATTACAGGAGTTATTTGTTACCATAGCCCATCTTGATTAATAGCAAGTTGCTAGATTTGATGGAGAAGCATGAACAGGTTTGGCAGAGCCAGCGAAGTGAAAATCATCCATTTATGTTGAGGCATATTTATTATGACATGTCTGTTAGATACCTGAAGTAGTGAGAGCCAAACCAAGAAAATAAAAATCATTGAGAATTTAAAACAAAGGGACTTAGTGCAGGTAATTGATGGTAAAAACAGCTTTAAAAGAGCCAATCAAGAGATAGTAAGACAACTCAGAATTAGCAAAAGCAGGAAGGTGCTACCACTTTTACATGAAGTGACCGATAAAGAGATTGCATTAGTAGGGCTGAGGAGAGGGGTTGCTGGTGGAAACTAGAACCACAGTGGACCTGTGCAGAAGGAGCTGGAGCCATGGAAGACATGCAGCGCTTATGAGAGGCGACACCAAGACCCAGAGGAATTGGGAGAATACTTATATCCCCCCTTTTCTCCTATTTTTCATCTTTCCACATGTGTCTCCCGTGGTTTGATCCCACACGGAAGCCAGCTTTCAGGAAATCCTGAGATACATAACTTACAGTAATCAGGTCCTCTGTGTTATGAACTGAGCAGGGGAGAGTGAGGAATAGATTTCCGAAAAAATAGACCGATTATAATCACAACATTCAAGTGGAAGTGTAAAAAATACAATTGAATTTATGAGTGTGGAATTTGGGGTAGAGATTACAGCATGGAAATATAAATTTGTCAGTTCCACTCAGATTGAACATAAAGCCATGAGATGGAATGTGTAAGGAAGCAAGTGCAAAGAAAGATGAGGGGAGGGGGAGAATCAAGTCCTGAGACCTAGGGCATTCCAGTATTAAAAAGTCTAGGAAAAGAGGAGAAACCAGTAAAAGAGACAGAGAGAGTTTAAAAAAACAAACAAAAAACTAGAGAAATAATAGGAAAACCAGAATCTAAATGGAGGAGGTAGTGATAAACTCTATCGAACGCTGCTAACAGATCAAGTAAGGTGAGAAAAAGAAAGAAAGAACCGTTAACAGCAGAGGAGAAGTTTAATTATTATACTGCGGCAAAAAAACTTGTATGGAGGAGATTTAAGAAAGAATGAAATAAGCAGCTTTGGAGACAATGAGTATAAATGATTATTTTGAGGAGTTTTGATGAGAAAGGGATTAAGTTCCCTGGTGGTATCTGGCAAGGAAAACTTGATATGCAGAGGCTTTTAGTTGACTATTTGCTTTTGTTTTTTAAAATAGGAGAAATAATAGCATATATGTATGATTATGAAACAACCCAGTAAGGAGAGAATATAGATGATGTAAGAGAAAGAGAGAGAGGTATTGCTTGAAAGGGATCTGTTGTAACCAGGAGGAGTTAATGAATAAGCAAAGTGGTTGGCTTCAGAGGTTGGCATGGATATTTCCTTTCTGGTAATTGTTCTCAAGAGGGGGAAATTTTGCAAAAATTGACAATGTCTGAAGGCATTTTTGTTGTCACAATTGGTAAATGGGGGAGAAGGAGCTACTGACTTGAAACAGAGGACAGAGATGCTGAATCATTTCCTACAATGCACAGGAAAGGTCCCACTGTCCTACTAGCTGCAACCAGCAATGCATTATCTGGCTCAATAAGGTCAGTAGAAACAAGGTTGAGAAACACTGCTCTATGGTAATATGCAAAATGTGTAGTATGAAAGCTAAGATACCGTATTAAGTATTCAAGTGGCATTCAGAGCCTGTGTACTTTTCCTCCCAATTGCTCTAAGTTTTTTCAGTGACATAAGAAACAAGATCATCAGCCAGCAGTGAAATTGGGGAAAAGGCATGAAAGATTTGAAATGAGAAAATAATCTATAAAACTAATCTTATATGAAAGAGAGAAAGTGATGGCTTATGGACGAATAATGGGCTTATTTGACAGCATTAAGGGCACATTTGACGTTCAAGCTCATAGTTTTAAAGAGATAAAAATCAGCATGATTCAGTTGTATGTTTTTCTCTAACTACATTCAGGTGCCTGAAAGCAATTACCGAATTAGTGGTGACATGCATGAAACCAGGGCTTTAGTTTGGCTAAGTGAGTCATGGTTGGTAGATAAAAATTTATTTAATGACCAAAGACAGATCAAAATATTTGAAGAGCTGAATGTATCAAATAATGAAGCATATTTAAGAAACAGCAAATAATCTTTTATAAAGGTGATCATTTTATGCATCTTGGAGAAGAAATAGCAACTGTGAATTCATTTTGTTTTTATGAAATGAGCAGAGAGTAAATGATGTTGAACCTGAGCTCAATAATCAAATTATTATTTTAGATTCATCAGAATTGCACTACAGTGAAGAAAAGATTGAAGATGTTAAATTAAAAGAGAAGGAAGCTGGTTTTTTAATGCATCCAAGTGTGCATTCATCAAAGTCTTAACTGTAGCACTGACAATAGGAATATAAATGAGGGCAGGGATTGAGGACAACTTTATTGGATGTAATCCACTAGGTTTTTAGCTTCATTACATCTCATGTTAGATAAGGAATATATAATTTCTAGTCAATATAGAATGATACAGTTTTCAACGTATGAGAAAAATGAGTCAAAATAAAATATTCAACTTTAACAACGTGGCTTCTGTGAAAGAAGCATATAAGTACTGTGCAGAAGGTGTAGATTCAAGAGTAATAAGAGAAGGGATGGTACCACTAGATCAGTTCTCTTCCCTGATGGGACAAGTGTGGGAAGAAGCTCCTGGGAAACAGAAAAGGCAGGTGTTCTGGTCTAATCTTTTTGTAAATGTACTAACTCAGGGATTCTGGAAAATCAACTAAATAGTTTTTGGTATCAGGAGCATCCTTATCTATAAAATGCTTTTAGCAGATTGTGCAGGGTTATCCAGAATTGCTTATGATAAACCAGAAATTCATACATTTGACATCACGATTCCCAGGAAAATATCATGTTAGCTATGCCATGAGCTAAGTAAAAAAGGAGATGTTTTGTGATTAAGAAAAGTCTATCTATGTAAGTAATTGAACATTTTATTTAGAAACTAAATCTAGGGACTTGGGGCAGAGCACAATCAATGACCAAAGAGAACTTGGGCTTCTACACTGGGCTCCAAACCTTTCCCTATTTCATCAAGGCCTCATCGTTGTATCCTTGAAATTATTAGTAAAGCTCATACTGAAAAAGATCTCTGATTTGTGAGTCTGATTTAACAATTAAATAGTTTGTGTGACTTCAGATCGATTTTGTGGAAGGGATTCTTTTTAAGACTCACAAATAGTAATGCTCAAGGAGTTTTTTTTCCTGTGTGAAAGGAACTAACAGAAGAATATGAGACTTTGATTCCAAAATGGTTTTTCTATTCGGTAGTGTGACATGGTGAGAGCTTTGAAGCATATTAAGGGGATAAGTCTTACCACTGAAAGGAAATAGAGGAAACAGGCAGATCTGGGAGCACAGGAACAGAGTACAAGGACAAAGGGAAGCTGGAAAATTTTATTAGTGGTTTTTGCTAGCACATCTGTAAAAGTCCAGCCTTTAGTAGTAGAAGGGATACTATTTTGGGGAAATATGTAAGATTAGACTTTTCTTCACTTGAAGGCCTTCTTGTGTCTTTCTGACTTCTTGGAAAAGTCTCATATCCCCTTGGAAATGACTCAAGTCATTGATTACTTGAAAAACTATTTGTGAAACAGGAGGCCAAGGTCAGGTGATGACTAAATATTAAGAGTATTTTATTAAAGAAATGTACATTTACCAACAGAAGATTGGCATATCATTAATGGCATGGATTCTTCAAATTAATGATGGAAGAACCTGTTACAATTCTGTTATTTCAAATGGAAGGGACTGTTCGGATTAATGACAAGTCATTAAGTGGCTGCAAACTTTTGAAAAGTCACTTCCAGATACTATTAATAGCCCATCTGCTGCTGGGGCTCAGGCAGGATTTAGACTATGGTGAGGTGGTGACTGCTCCAGCCCCTCCCCAAGTCACCCATGGTATACTCCTTTCATATGAGAAGAATGTGACAAGTGTAAGTAACCTTAGACAGACTTTGTATTATCTAGAGATAACACCTTAGTTAGTACTATTGACATAGACAGTACAGTGAGTGGGGGCCAGGTGACACCCCTCTGCCTTAGGAGCCTTATGTATCCTTGTGGAAAACTTAGCTCATCTTAACTAACCATAGCTGCAAAAACTATTTCCAGATAAGTTCACATTCTAAGGTTCCAAGCAGGCATAAATTCAGGTGGCATACTCTTTATCTCACTACTGTGCTGAATTTTAACCAGCATTAAAAGTTTTATAGTAGGCAAAAGCATTGGGCCCTTGTGATCCAATCCAATCTGTCAGATATTAGAACATACTCAGGCTAGAGCCCTTTTGAGAAAATTAAATGGGGCCATCAGTTCAAACCTCTCAGGATTTTGACCCAAAATATACCTATGGTACCTGTGTATTATTATCCACTTGAAAGGCACATCTGTTACATTGGATGAAGCATCCAGTGCAGACAGGCAGGGCAAGCTACGTAATTTATGTGATTCATTGAAAAATGGAAACATAGGCCTCTTGTCCAAAAATTATTAAGGGTTGATTTAGTTAAATCATTGTGCCCTGAGATTAATATGGGAAGTAACTCACACAATCTACTGAGAAGTTTTCTAGAGTCTTCAGGTGGTAATGAGGAAAAAATGTAATAGCATAATTTTATATCTTTCCCACCTATGAAACTGTCTTTTGTTTTGTCTCTAATGATGGTTCTAAATCCCAAATTAAGTTTTTGTGTACGAAAGTAAGGTTATATGAGTCCCCAGGACATGATATCCATAACATTGAATTTGACAGTGCTATTCTACAAGGTAATTTATGGTAGGTTTTAACTTTCTCCCTTTTAGCCAAATTAGGGGGGATGCAGCTCCATTACCAAGCAGAGGAGACATCCCTGAGTACTTTGTCAAACCCTAAAACATTTGTTTGGGTGTGCTAGCAAAGCTCTTGTTATGTCTGTGTGTGTAAACATTATGTGTGATGAGTTGCAAAGTCCTGATGTTGGAAGGAGGTGTGTGGAAATAGAATGAACTTGTAGTAGATGGGAAAGATGTTTAGAAGGAGATTACATCACCACAGAGAGAAGCCATCACAATATTTCCATAAGAGCAGCTCAGAGCAAGGGTGTAATATTTAACTTATCTTTTGCCATTCTTATCCAAACAAATGACCAATGTTGGTAGAAATCTCATGGCCTATTTTCTGCAGAAGAGGGAAATTGGACTCCTACTGATTTGAATGTTCTACATGTACAATTTGGATAAAATAAGTGACAAAGTGCCCTCTGATGACTCAGCTTACGGGTAATTGACTACAGTTATTATTCAATTCCTAGGCTTTGTTTACCATTCTAAGATTTTTTTAAGAAAAATATTACCAGTGAATTGTGCAAACCAGAGGAGGCTGTGTATCGTTTCTGTACCCCATGTGGCCATAAATCAAGATGATACATTGCTAAGACAGCTCCCTGGGTGTGATGGAAAGCAGATAGTGGCCACCTGCTTGGTATGTCACAGCTTGATCTCATCTATTCCTTCAAACATATCAGTGTGAATGTGGATGGAATTAATATAAAGAATGCAGAAATGGAACCCAGAAAGCCTCGGAGAATGTGGATTTGTGTTTGATTTGTTGTTCCAAAATGACAAATAACTCCCCTCCAGAGGTACACAGTGGTCATTTATGGGAAGCCTTCTGGCACAACCATATTATCTTTGATGGTAGGATGTACGTAACTGAGAGTCTCATGAAGTACAATATATTGGAGTGCAGGTAGAACTGCACATTAAATCAATGTGTAATGCCATCAACATGTGTGGCAGATTCATTAACACTAGGCTCCCTGTGCCAGGCACTTTGCAAGGATTGTAGGAGTTCGTCATGGGAATATTGAATCTTGCAATATTATTCCAGGACACCCATCATTATGAAGCAAAAGACTTAACACCTCAAATAGGGACACTTAGAGAGAGCTTGTTTTTAGAAGACTAGCTGCTGCTGGAAATTAGCCTGGTAAGAAGGAAGACAAAGCTCTGATTGAATGTTCCAAATGCATAGTGACTCTTCCATAATCAGTAACAGCGCTGCAAGTACACTTGAACCTTGACCCACAAAGGACTATTGGATATTTTAATTACTATGGAATATTGTGTTCTTAAATTTCAGTGGCAGGAATTCCTAGTGAGCCAAGCTAAACAAGTAAAATTATGAGAAAAGTATATTTAGTGTAAGTTGTGGCTTGATATCACTAAACATTGTGATCTTTAGCATTATTCTCTAACAGCCCATGTCATATGGATAAAAAAAAAGAATTTGTCTCCCATGTTATGGAGCTGGTTAGAACTGAATGGATAAAGTAAGGTTTTTATCCATAGGCTGTGAATGGGAATTAAATGGGCTCTATTACATAAAGCTTTGTGAAAAACAGTGTCTGTAAAGACCTGGAATATATCTAGGATAGGGTTATATCCATGAATCATAAAATACAGAGTTTACTGAACATGGGCTTTTTAAGATTTTTTTGAACATAAACTTGTAATCACCACGCCAGTCACTGGGAATATATGATGTATAAGAAAAAAAGGCATTTTTGCCTGAAAAGAATATCATTTTCACTTATATAAGGTGTGTCAGACATTTGTCACAGCTAAATAAGGGTTATAATTTCACTGACAGAATTAAATGCAGACTAGATTTACGTAGAGGATGATCCCTGAATGAGAAAATGTCATGGAAGCTGATATGAAGACTCCCACCCCAATTAAAGTGTAATCAGTAGAAACTGAATTTTTTTTTCAGAAAAAAATGATTTGAGAAAAATTAAATATTCAATTAAATAATCCCATAGACATGTAGAAAATAATGCAAATAGTTAAAGCTGTTGGAGAAAAAAAATAATTCAGTTGGTAAATGAAAGTCATAAGACCTATAAAGGGAGATGTTAACAAATGATGTACTTTGTAGGAGGAATTCCTGCTCTCTGTTGAATGGTTCAAATCAAAGTCAGTGTTAGTCTGCTTAAGTGAAACACGCAGAAAATGTTGTAAGATAAATAGTGGAAATGTACCACAAATGTTTGGCACTGAGATGTTGACAAGGTCAGAGGATGGATGAGGAAGTTAAGGTTCTAACAGCTAGTCTGTGATTCTCTCCTGTTATCGAGGAGAGGCCCTCTCAGCACACCAATAAAGCATGTGACCCAGTAAGATTGTGTAAACATACTAACAAGGGAGATCCCAGAGATCCCGCTATTTGATTTTTTTTTTTTTACTAGCAGGAGGATGACTGCCTATGAAATGCTTTTAGCAGAATGTGCCAAGTTGTTTAGGATTGCTTTGGTTAGTAGAGCAGTGATCCATATGTTTATGGGACGTGACTCCCTGGAAAATGTCACGTAAGTTATGTCATTCTCTGAGTATAAAAATGAGCATATTTTATGTGTAGAAAGATCATTCTATGTAAGTGAAGTGTTGACACGTTTCCCTAGAAATCCCATCTATCTGCCTGGGCAAAGGAGTATCTGGTGAAAAAATCAATGACCTGACTAAGATGTCTGAACACTACTTTGCCAGTGACTAGTGGTCGCCTGAATTATTGAAATTGACTAGTAAAGCTTGATACTCTGTAAGATTACAGATATGTGCAAGTCTGACTTCACATTACAGTCATTTTCTATTATCTCAAGAAATCATGCTCATGTAAAGGAATGAGTTCAGAAACTTTGAAAGGTTTCAACACTTAAAAGACTAAGAGTAGGTGAGAAACCTCGTCCCCATATGACTTATAAATGTATGAGGAGAATTGGAGATAAAAGTGTTGTAGAATTAAAAGAATGACAAAATTTCATAAAGTGAGCTATAACAAGTCATGTTAAAAAGTAAATTAAGAATACCCATCAGTAACCATGATAGAATGCAGGACCCAGATAAGAGTTCTAAGTGGCTAGAGGAATAAATAATTCTTCATAAAAGAGCGTAAATATTTAAGATTCTTTGGAGAAGTTTAATTCTCCAAGGAACCAGTATGATGGCAAGAAATAATAACTGGAGGGAATTATATGCATGAGCTAGAATGGATTCATCTTTTGCGGGGTCTCTGGCATATTCAGTTTGGAGAGCAAGGGCTCTTTAAGAAAGAATACAAAACCACAAATTCAAAATTGAAAAGCATTAAAACAAATGAGGTATCCTGAAACTTGAACTTCATTAGCTTACGACCGGAGGACAAGGTCCGATAAATATTTTCTGTAAAGAGCAAGATAGTATATAGTTTAGGTTTGTGGGCCATGCTGTCAGTGTTGTAACTACTTAGCTCTGACTTTTATAGTGCTTAAACTGCCTGAAGCAATATGTAAACAAATGAGAGTTGCTGTGTTCCAGTAAAATTTTATTTACTAAAGCAGGTGGCAACCAGGATTTGGCCCATTGGCTGTAGTTTGCCTGTCTCTGGCTTGAAAACCTGCCTCTGTTCATGAGAAAGATTTTAGTTTAAATTTGCCCATGTGCTCAAGGAAGAGAAGTAAAATTAAAAGATATAATAGAGGACAATATAATGTAAATGAATAAACATGTTCATATATAATAAACATTATATTATAGAAATATAAACATAAAGTAATGGAACAAAATCCTAGTGGCAGTATCAGGAGATTGCATCAGGATTTATGAGTATGGAAGTCAAGGTATTCCTGTGTCATCTTTTCCTAAGAGATGGAAAGGAAAAAGCTAGGGACTGATACAAATTAAAGTTGGCAACTACAAAATGAGGAAATTAAAGTTATTCTGGAAAATAGAAGACAAATTCCTCCTGCTAAGAATAGGAGGTTCAAGTGTAGGGTGGAATTATTTGAAAAGCTGGTGAATCTTAGAATATCTTGTGCAGGAAAAGAGAAAAAAATTGATCAAAAGTAATATAATTTAAAATGATAATAGAAAAGTGATCCAGACAGAGTCTGTGTTATTCACAAAGGCAAAGAACCAAGAAAATAAACTGTGTGTCTTGGGAGTATATGCAAATGCAACATGGAATAAATAGATGACAAAATAGTAGATATTAGCAGAAATGTGTTTTTTAATGTTATAGTAAACACTGTCAAAACAAATTTGGTGTAATTTAGTTTCAAAATGACAACATACATCAGTTTTAACCTATGACCAAATCCATAATTATATGAAAATAAATATTTCTTTAAGTTTTCTGAACGACTAAGCCGATGTAGAATATTTAGCTCCAAATTAATTGGGAGAACTTCATAGTGTCTTATAATTAAGTTGCCTTTAAATATGCCTGATCCTTCAGGCAAACATCTGTGGATATTTGTCTCCACATGTTCCAGCACGTTGAGGTGATTTGAATTCAGCAAAAAAAAAAAAAAGTAATAGCTTAAGTTGAAAAGGGAATTATCCTAAGGGAATCTGGTGGAAATGCACTCAAGAACAGAAGAACCATATCTGTTTCTTTCATGAGCATTTGCTGTGTTTTGATGTAGTAAGTTATCATTCATGGCCTAACACTTAATGAAGATAAATGATTGATATAATGGATGACCTAAGAGCACATGAGAACAGAAATGCTTTTGTCCTGAAGAATATATTCTTCCGCCTATAATTTGAATGTAAATTTTGAATATAGAAATTATGGCTGAAAGTATTCTAAAAATCACACACACACACACACACACACACACACACAAACTGCATTCAGACTAGTGCTACAGTACCCATTCAAAACATCTGAAGTCATTTATCTTTCTGAATTGCACCCAGTGTGAAGATTTTTCACACAAAACAAAACAGAAGTGAGCATCAGTAACACTTCCAACATGCATACACTTTGTTCTAAAGGAACAGCTGTTGCTTGATGAAAAAGTTGATGAAAAATGCCCAGCATTTGTTTTTAAAAAAGTTATCACCCAAATAAGAATTGTTGGGAACCAGATGTTAAAATTGAGAGTGGTCTGTTTATTTCGGTTGAGAGTGTTATAAAAATGTTAATAAGGTGTTTTTATGTCTATTACACGGTGATATTTGACTCTTTAATGTGCTTTTTGTTATACTTGAGTTTTGTTTCTGTGGGCTGGTATTATTGGTGTTAGATCACTGAAGAGTAAATAAAGAGAGAAAGAATGCTTTCTTGTAACCAAAATATTGAACTGGAATGAGAACAGTGGCATAGTTTTGCAGATAACTTACAGTGAAAGCTTTAAAAGACTAATATCTTTTTTGCATTGAGAAATAACCTAATAATATTTGTCAATAATTATCATCTCAACCTAAGGAACTATGCTACCTCAAAAACTACTATTCTAGGCATCTGCAGGATACCTTGATTTCTCACCACCTGAGTACTTTACTACTCATGTACAGCACATCTCCATCCATTTAACAGGTTCCAGTCGGCCACATAGTATTTAATATATAAATTCTTTTAATTGCATAAATAATACATACTCCTTATAGAAAATGAAAACATTTCAAAAAATTAAAGCCTCATTTGAATATTACCCAAACCTAGTCCCTTCTTCAGAGATGACTTTTGTTTTCAGTTTGATGTGTATTTTCCCCAGATATATTCATTGCATTTATAAATGCATGTACGTTTACCTATTGAAAATATGCACAATTGACTTTTGTGAGTATGCTTTCCTTAAATCAAGTGTATCAAAATGGGTCAATTTGAAATGTACTTTTTTCAATTCAACAATATACCTGAATAGTTTTATCATGAGAATAACATTAGGATTAAAAATAATAAAACTAATCATATTAGACAAATTTATTTGGGTGCTCTCTGTCCATTGACTATTAAGTGTCATATCTGGATTATTTCATTTAATCATGACAAACTAATGAAATAGGTAATACTGTTATCTCCATTTTACAGAAGAGAAAAAAAGATAAACTAAGTACTTTTCTCAAGGTCAATACAGGGAACAAATGATTCAAATTCAGATGGTTCTGTTTTCAGAGGTCATGTCATTAACCATTATGCTGCAATGGCGGCATTATAGTCTGCATAATGAGTAAACTGTTTTTGTTTAGCCATTCTTATACTGATGAATATTTAGAGTTTTTCTAATTGCAGCACAATACTGCAGTTGATATTCTTGCACAGTTATCAACAGTGCATTTCCAAAAGTAGAAAGGCAGAGCTTTATATTATTTACAGACTGTAAAATATATAAGAATTTTACTCTAAAACAACTCCCAGTAATGCATTTATACCAGCGTAGTTGAGCCTGCCCATTTCTCTACATTCTCATTTTATTTTTGTCAGTCTAATGGAGGAAAAATTGTTTTAATTCACTTATTAGC
Source organism: Camelus bactrianus (assembly GCF_048773025.1). Lineage (NCBI taxonomy): Eukaryota > Metazoa > Chordata > Mammalia > Artiodactyla > Camelidae > Camelus > Camelus bactrianus. Next base: position 42,887,328 of record NC_133540.1, read on the forward strand.
TGTATTTGGATTGTTTCATATGTTTTAATTCACTTATTAGCAGTATTTGGATTGTTTCATATGTTTATCACCATTTGTATTCCCTCCAATCCAGAGAGGCTGTTCGTATCTTTTGCCTGGTCTTCTGTTATCTTGAGTCTTTCCAAAAACTAGTTTAAATGTCAACTCATCCAAAGAAATATCCCTACTTCCTGCAACTTGAAACATTCTCTTTTTATTTGGTTTTTACAATATTTTATCTGCACTTTCCTTATCATATCACTGTATCACTTTTTACTTTGTATAATTGCTATTTCTGTATTATCCAATCTCCCCTATAATATGCTTTATGGAATAGTTTATGTTGATTAATCTTTATCACTCATATTAAAATTAACAAAAATTAAAATAATGAAAATTTTAATTAATTTAGCTTTTAATTGTTTTCAGTTATTATGTATGCCACCCAGTGAGAGACATAATTTTTGGCATGTCTTTTTTTGAAACAATTAAAAGGAAACAAAAAAAAAATTATCTCTCTATGATCATTCAGATCGGAAAAATGATGTGTTCTAAATAATGATGCTTATTCTGTTTATATATTAAGAGAGCAATTCATATGTCTAGAAACTTCTCTGATTTTTGTCATTATGGAGAATTTTTAAAAATTTAAAAAAAATCTCTGTCTTTCATTAAATTATAAAGATTTTAAAAAATCTTGATAAACTCATGGAAAAAATGTGAAAATTGTTTCATTATTAAAAATAAATGATTATGAAAAGCTCATACAATTATTATTTAGCTTATTCATTAAAGGTTCATTCTGCATTCTATTAGGAAATATGGAAATACAATATAGGAATATTAGGAAATATAGAAACACAATATAAATATAAGAAAGACAATAAGAAAGAGATAAGAATACTGGACTTAGAGTAGAATTCAGGGTATGATTGAGGCATGTATGAAAATTTCAACCAAATTGCAAAAGAGTTTGCCATATAATAGACCCTTCAGGCTCCCTCAGGTTTTAAACATTTCCCTACACGACCCTCAACTAGTAAGTACAGTTTACTTTGGACTTTTGAATTCTATGGGTAACAGGAGGTCATGAATATTACTTTAGAAGGGTCAGAATTAAAGCTTGTGTCCCTAGAATTAGTGTCTTATTTATCAGAATCCACAAACATATTGAAGGAAATTCAAGGATATGGGCATCAAGTTAATAATTGAATGTTTTCTATGGTAAGTTGGTCTTGGCAAATCTAGAGAAGCAACTTAAAGTTGTGATCATGGTCCGCAGTTCAATCTCTCCAAGTGTTTACTTTTTGCTGCTAGAAAGGATTCTGCCTATGTATATTTCAAAGCACCAGTGTTTTAAGAATCTGTAAAGTATTATAATTCAGGAATATCTGTTGAAGAATCAAGAACAGGTCATTAATGATCTCATAGAACAATTCTCCCATATAGTGTTTCTTGGGGACACTAGTTTCTTGAGATTGAATGAAAAGGGAAAGTGATGTTCACATGTAAATCAATTTGGGAAATTTATATACTTAAGCTTCCTTTTGGAGATTCAGAAAGAACAGTAGCATATTAACAGCTATAAGGCAACTAATATTTTAAGCTATGTTTAAGCATGTATAAAAGAAGCATATTTAAAAAGGGAATCTTTGCCTCATCAGGATTTCACTTTTCAGAAAATATAAGGCTTATCTGTACAGTTTCTTATGGCAAATACCATGAAGACATTTTTTATGAAATGGGTATACATTTGTGTGGGTATTTCTTAAGGAACTTCTTTGGCAGTATTTGCACTTGCTTGGCAATGTTTGTTCCTCATGGAATCAGGGCTGTTCACTTTGGAACATATTTCAGTAGCTTGCCTGTTTTCTCAGGTGTTTTCCCTGATTGCAGTCAGCCGTGGCTGTGCATCTCTTCCCTTCAGTCAAGGTTCACATTGAGCATAAAGCATAAGAATAGGGGCTTTGGAATTCCATAAATACGGAATCCAATTTCATCTGTGTTGCTGATAAGCTGTGTGAAATAAGGGCAGGTTTTTGAACCTCTCTCATTTGTAGTTTCCTTATTTGAAAAGTAGAGATATTAATATTGACTGTAGAGAGGTAGATTAAATTGCTATATAAGAAAAACTCAATAGATCATGGCTATTAATTATTATTATTATTATTATTAGTATTATTATTATTATTATTATTATTATTACTAATTATTAATTTCCTTTGTGTGAAGCCTGCCTTCAGAGGGGATACACCTATGAGAGAGAGAAAAAAAGTCTTTTACAGTCCAGTCTGCACATATGGATTGGTCTTATATACACATGCACACATTTTTTTTTTCACTTAAAATTTAAAAAAGAAGTTAATTAGCCAGCCACTTTGTGTGATGATTTTCTGATACATTAAAAAAAAAAAGATCTTGGCAGACACTGATGTTAGGCTATGTGATAGGCTATGCAAAACTATTCATAAATGTTTTCTCTTGCCTTCATTTTTTTATCTGGTAAGCTAAAATATCAATGCTTTCTGGTGTGGCTATTAATCCAGACAATATATAAGTAAATCTCACAGGTGAGGTTTCCAAGAGTCTTTAAAACAGTACACACTTGATTTGTATGTGTTGTTCATTTGTCCTTTGCTGCTTCAACCTTTCCTCTTTTAATTGCCTAGAATGTGGCCATCATGCATCAAGATGCTATAGGCATCATGCAACCTTATACACCATGCTAATAATAATGTAACTCAAATCTTCAGTGTCATTGTGCTTCTGCTTTTCTCCCAGTTGTGGACTGCCTTCACCCACTTTTTTGGTAAAAGAGGATAAGCCTCTTGCATGTTGACTACTTTTATTTGCAAGCTTTGTTACTTATAGCCAAATTTGTCCTAACTGAAACAAATATTGATACTTAGGTCACACATTGTCTGAAGATTATATTAAATTACATACAGAGTTCCTTTCATTCAATAGCAAACATTTTTAAGTGACTGGTAGGAGCAATGTGATATTTCAGCTACTAGAGTAATGTGATGAACTGAAGAGGAAGAAGTCATGAAAAAGTAGTCAAGGAAATGTGTTCTAACAAGTGATGTTTGAAGATAGCGACATTTGAAACTAAAAGAATTAGATGGCCCAGCTTTGTAAAATATCTTGGGACTATAGCATTCCTTTTTTCAATTAACCATGCAACTTACCTATTGTATTAAAAGACACTTTTTTTTTTTTTGGTCCATCCTAAAAGAAAACTTGATTAGTTTGAATATAAGGAGTGAGAGGGCAATTGGAAGAAATATAGAAGAGGTAAGCAGATGCCAGATTACATAGAGACTTGTAGGAAACAAAGAAAATAGTTTCTATGTATTCCAGTAGTTTTGCTGCATAATAAAGCACCTCAAACATATTGGCATAAAACAATAAACTTCTATTATAGTCACAGAGTCTGCAGGTCAGGAATTCATAAAGGGCATAGTGAGGATAGCTCTTACCTACTCCTCATGATAGGGTGTCAGCTGAAAAGACACCCATACCTGGAAGTGACCCAAATAGCTGGGGGAAGGTGCATCTGTGAGAGTGCTTCTTTATTCACATACCTGGCACCTGGGCTTGAGCATTTGAAGCCAGGGATGAACTAAGCCTGTCACCTGGACCCTTATGCAAGGTGTCTCTACGTAGCTTAGGTTGTTTCCAGCCTGGCAACAGAGAGGACATCCTGAGAGTGACTATTCTGAGAGGACTGAGCAGAAATTGCATGGTCTATCCTGACCAGATCTCAAAAGTTACATAACATTGTTTCTGTTGTATTGATCAAAGAAGAAGTCATAGATCCTCCCAGATTCAAGGTCAGAGATAATAGACTTCATCTCTCAGTGGACTGAAAGTTGAAGAATTCTGAGGCTGTATTTTATAACCATAATTCTATATCAAATGGGAGGAAAGAAAACATACATATGTATTTTTATTGTATCCATTTTCCTCCAAAGAATTGACTTTTTACTAACCTTCATACTCTGATACTCATAGCTTCCTTATTTTTTTCCATTAAACTCTGTCTTTCAGGGGCAATTCTAACCAATTATTTTACATTACATTGTGAACTAAAGATAATTTTAAAGTATTGCTATTTGGGGGGGTATATTTATTTCACAAATTTATAAATCTGGGTAATTTATTAAACTCCATTTCCTAGGTGAGTTAAAGTAGAAAGGTAGAGTCTGAACAGGGTATAATGGATATGCCTTAATTATTTCAGTGCAGAAACTGGTGAATCAGGCAGCATGTGTCCTATCTAAAAGGAATACCCATTATTAACATTTTTTTTCTTGCCGTAGGAAACTGAGGACACATAATGCCAGATTATTTTTCCCAGAAAAGCCAGAAATTGGAATTTTTTCTGAATTCTTTGAAGTATAAAGTGTTATGTTAAAATTAAAAAAAAAATCCTTATCTGTAAGTCTTTATTCATCTAAAGACTTCCAACTCATGAACACTCCTTAAGTTAAAATAAGATATTAGTCATAGAATTTAAGGCAGAGTGGAGATGGTTATTATTTTGAAGGCAGTAATCATTACCACAATCCCTGAAAATATGCAGTAGGTACTTTGTATAATTATTTGTTATATTACCATAGGATTTTTTTCTTCAAATTCTTTCAATGAGATTAAAAATAAGCATTTATTTTTAAGTGAGTAATTTTACAACATTGAATCATTTACCTAATTATAGAACTTAATTTGGTGCTTTGTATCCACTAAATCAAATACTTACTTTATGTTTGCAGCATTTCAGTTTTTTTTAATAAATCATTTTCTATGTGTGAGGAAAATTTTTTTCACATATTAATTGAAAATATTAGAGCTTCTAAGAAAGAGTAAAAGCTAGGATAAACTAATCCTAATTTCAGTTGTACTCTATGTTTGCCATTACATGAACTATTAAAAAAAAATCCCCCTAATTTTGTGTGATATAAAAAGAAATTGTGTGTTAGGATATTCAATAAAACTATGTCAGGAAGCACAGTTACATCAGTAGAACCACAGTCATGAACCAGGGTCATATCAATAGAACCACAGTCATGAAGGATGTAGAGAGAAAGAGTGAGGATGTGATTTCTGTAAAATTAGAGTAGGGTGGAGTCACAGAATTTGTTACCTGTAATTTCCAGAAATAATCATAGAGTTTAAGAAGAGAGAAGACTGTCAGGAAATAGGCATTTCTTACAGTCAAAAAGTAGCTTTGTTTTGTTTTGTTTTTATCAGCCACACATATTTACCTAGTTCAACTCTCATTTTTATGTTAACAATTCCATAATAACTTTATTTACCTTTATTCTTTCTTTTTGCATTCCTTTACCTTTGTATTTATTCATATAAAGTAGTTGTATAGATTTTATTTTAAAATGAAAATTTCCTTTCAAAATTTCAAAAGCAGAACATAACAAATTTTTATTCCAACAGGTCTGCTACTCTGTCTTCTTTGTTTCAACAAATGTTACCACCAGCAATCCCATCAGATACATTGAGTCAACTGGTAAATCATTTATGTCTCTTTTATACATTGTTTTTCATGAAGTTTTCCAGTACCATTATGTCTCACCTCAAATATCAAAATGCCAATGATTTTGATTTCCTTTCCTCTAATCTGTTCCACTTAATCTAACACAATTCTCTGAGTTATGACAAATTCCAATTCTGTTCATAAACCTTCAAAGACCTTCCACTGAATTTTAACAGAGTTAGAATAGACGATTACTTCAGTCATGGGTTAATGTTTAGCAAAATACCTCATCATCTGTCTTTTTCAAAAAATCAATATAGTTATTAAAATATTCAACTTTTAACTATAAAATATTTCAGATATGCCAAAAGTAGAAAGAAGCTTTTGATACAGCTACAAAACTGTAAATAAGATTTTACTATAAGAAATTCTACAAAAGATAGCTACCATCCTAAATTGATGTTTACCATTTTCATATATATTTCCATACTTTTACCTAAAAATATATGTATGGAATATTTATATATGGCATATAATGTTGGTTAAATCTTCAAAATTAAAATAAATATAATAATTTTGTGTATAACTTGGAGCATACTTTTAATCTTACTGTTAGTATTTTTGAGATCCATTCGTGATGATAGTTGGATATCCATTTCTGTTATATATGTGTATGGAATTTCATTAAATAAATAATAGAAACCATTTACATATTAAGAAATATTTAAGACAGTTAAAATTATTTTAAATGCTAAATACAGTCCTGGAATTAATATTCGTAGACTCCTTGTTCATATATGCTAGGGTTTTTGTAGGATTGATGTTGAGGAGGGGTTTCAGAACTTTGAGTGTGTGCATCTTAAGTCATTTTAGGTATTGCCAAGTAGCTTTCCAAAGTAGTGGTGTGAATTTACCTTTCCACCATACAAACATCAAAGTTCCTGTTTTCCCATCGCCTCACAATCAGAGGACACCTTCTCAAGCACTAAGTGGTAATGTAGAATGATCAATGTGATCACTTGAACTACTCAATTTGCTCAAATAAAATATATTTTGCATGTTCTTTAAAAGTGGAAAAAACATGGTTTTCACATTTGAAGTTAGTGTGATGTTTGGATACAGTTTATAATTTTTTCGTATGTTAACCAACTGTACTACACACTGCTATATTTTGAAGTTACTCATTTTCCTAGTTGATGTGAAATTAACACAAGATATCAAAAGTCTTACATCTATTTATGATTCCCATGTTATGCTACAGTGGTCAAATTCTTCATCTCTGATTCATTGGCACACTGTCACAATTACTAAGTGTTTATAATCAATTTTTATTCAGTATCTACTCAGTGTCAGTAAATAAATTTGCTGAGACTGTTAACAAATTGTTACGGAAACGACAGGCCAGTCAAGAAACAAGCACCACTCGGAGGGTTGGAGTACTCAGATGTATTACGCCGGTGGGCTCAGAGGGGCTTATGCTCCGAAGCTCTGAGCACCTTCAAGATGTGCACATGAGGTTTTATAGGGTAAAGTACAAGCTTGGGGTATTCGGCCAATAGGCATGGAACAGCTTTAGCAGCATTATCATCACAAAAGTGGAGGCGGGGAGGCAGCAAACCAACATTCCAAAGCCAGATACGTATCTTTGAAAACCCAGCTGGCTAGCAAAAACACATAAACAGCAAACCAACACTAATTAACCTAGATTTACAAGTTAGTCTAGCAGAACTCAGATCAGTATTCCAATACTTAGACTTGTTAGCCCAGCCCAGCCTCTCCTTCACATTCCTAGACCTGTGAGTTATCTTGTTAGACCAGCCCAGCTTTTCCTTCACAAAATTACCACCAACTTTTTTGGCTTAAAGTGAGAGATATATTCTCTCTCAGTTCCAGAGGTCTGAAGTCCACTGGAAGGGACTGTAGGTGTAGGTAGGTCATGATTCTTCCAAAGGTTCTTGAGGAGAATCTTCCTTTGCTTCTTCTAGCTTTAGGTGGCTCCAGGCATTCTTTAGGCATTCTTTAGTTTGTGACTGCATAACTCAGATCTCTGCCTCTGTCCTCACATAGCATTCTCTTCTCTGTGTACAAGGTGATGTTTTAATATACATATTCATTGTAATGTGATGACAGTAAAGTTACAATGTATTTCTAGCATGCAATATGTATTAATAACTGTAGTCACAATACTTTTCCAGTACTTTAACTATATTTTGTCCTTAAGAGTTGTTACTGTTATTGTTAGTGATAGTCGTAGTATATAGTTTTCTAATAGTCAATGGTTAGATTTGCCTTGGCATTTAACAGTTCTTGTATTTATCATTGCTACTTGCTTTCCGTAATTCCCTTTTTACCTTCATTTCCTTCTTCCTGTACTATTCTTTTAATAGTGATTCTTCAGCAAGTCTATGAGTTGTAATTTCTTAAAACTTTTGTTGACCTAAAAAGTCTTTTTTCCCCCTCTTTCACTGCTGTGTATAATATTTTATCTTTAATTGTAGTCTTTTGCACTTGGAAGTTTATTCCATTGCATATGAAAAATCTCATATATTCTCAAAATTATTATGTGGGCTTTTATCTGTATACCTCCAGTACTGCAGAGAAGTTGGGACTGTAGTAAATGGAAAGGCAACCATACTTATTAAAGGCATATTTCCAGGTGAGGTATCTCATATGGCTTACTTTAGGAAGTAGATCAAATAAAAATAATTCATGGTAAAAAGTATGGATTTATGAGCTTTAATGTTGTTTTAGGTAGCAAAATGTTAAAAAAAAAAAAAAAAAAAGGTCCTAGTAATATAGCTTGATGTTTCCTGGTCTTTTCTTTCCAGTTCTTCTATATAACAAGTGCAGTGGACCTTAAATAAGGAATATTTTTCTTTTTCTTTATGAAGATAAGTATAGAAATTCCCAATGAAAATTGTCTTTTAAGCCAATTCTCTAACTCTATGAAAGTACTTATTGTATTTTATTTTAGTAGTTTAGACATTAGCCTGTCAGTCACTGAGGAACTGAATTCAATTAAGAAGGTATCAGCCATGTGCTAGTACTCACTCACATTTTCGCATCCATCTAACAGAATTTTCACAGCATCTGAATGGATGCTAATTCACAAGCATTTGATTTATTGAGCAGCAAATATCTTTTCATCTATTTTTCTGTTTTTAACATACACAAATCTAGCTGGTTTCTAGAGGTGAGGTTTCATAAGAATTGAATTCATAACATTCAGTCATTAGCTTGCACAGTTTTAAGTTATTGCCATGGTAGATATTATGTGTATATATTTTTTTTAAATTAACAAAAAGGATTTTTGGATCTTTGGATTTTTTTTTTCAGTTTGAAGTTTTACAAGGAATACATTTTGGAAATATTAACCTGTTTTTTTCAGAACAAAAGAGAAATCAGCAAGTAAAAAGAGTTTTGAGATGAAGAACCTTGGCTATATATGGGAAAATATATTTGTTAGTTTTCAAATGCTGATGCCAAATATTAAATATTTAAGAGTAAGTAAATCAAACTATCCCTAAATATTACAAACTTGCTTACAAACATCAACAGATGTTCTTGCCAATCTATGACTTTAAAAGGATGTTGATGTTCTTAAAAATAGCTTTTAAAAAAATAATGAAGTGATTTTTATGTCCTCAAGTGAAGACCCTTGGAGGCATTTTTTTCACATGGTCTGTCAAATTGTATACCCAAACCATAAGTGGATGTCTGAGTAATAATTCATCTACCTTTATATGATTTGTCAGGTTTTATTTTCCAAAACAAGAGTTGACATCAGCAATGTCTTCAGTCAGATTTTTTTCAGTTATTTACTAAGATACTTGTTAAAAAATGAAATTCGACTGAGTAAATTTGAAGATCTAACTAGCTTTGTTCAGTGCTTCGTGAATCAGGCATCATCCCTTCTAGTCAATGGAAGGGCACTCCAAGGAGTAGTACAAACTGAAAGCTTTTTACAAGTAGAAGGAGGGTGAGGCAAGTAAGTTATTAGCAAGAGAAAAAAATTTGTTTCAGGCCAAGTCATCTTTTTGGGGGACAAAAAGTGGGGAAGGAACTTCAGGTGTCTTGGTATGAAGATTACATTACTAGTGCTGATCAGGAAATTGAAGATTGTCTGTTTAAAGGTCACGTTCTTGGGAGAGGTTGAAACTGAAAATGTCTTGGTTTGCTGTCTTGGGAGCAAATGACTACATTTTGGGATTGTTATTTCTTTTCAACATACCTGATGTGTATGTCAAGTGCTTTGGCAAAGTATCAAAATATTAGCAAATAATTATTAGGTAAACAAATCACATTAATCTAGATAATAAGATAATGATACATTGATAAAAATATAATTATTTCATAAGTTTATAAAAATTTCCAAATGTACTAATTAAATCAAGCTACCTAGAGAAGGGTTTGTAGAAGCTAGATATTAATGTCTAAGTGCAGGTTGTAATGAAAACTCAAAATTGGCTAGACTATTTGGGAAAAATATTACTGAAGATGTGTGGGATAAATGTTTTGATACTTTTAAAAGGTTTTGCAAAGCCATAGGATTAAGATAACTTAAAAATATATTTTTGAAATATTACTATTTTAAATTCCCATTCCACCTGGTACTATGCCTTACAAACTACAGTGTGGAACAATAAAACTTTCCTGGATTTCTCTATGCTCCTGTCAAAAGCCCTAACCTCTTGGAACTACACACATACCATGAGAATTAGGTCTGTAGCCATTTGTCTAGTTAATTGCTCTGATCTAAAAGCAATAAAACTTCCCTTACCTTCTAAATAGGGTCAAGACATTGTTACAATTATTCTTAAGATTACTAAATCTTCAGTTACTAGGTCTCCAAATAAAGCCACAGGGTATTAGGAAGTCTAGAGCTTTATCTCTTTCTGTGTATTTACATATCAAAAGTTGAAACTCTAGAATTTGAAGTCAACTATTTATCATAAAAGCCTTCACAAGTGGGGCCATCAAGCTTCTGGAGAGATTTACTTTATTTACAAAAGACTGGCACAAGGAGAGATTGTTTCAGGAAGTTAGGAGGACAGCTGCCTTCTCCCCTTTATAAGCAAAGATAAAAACATGTTGTCATTATTTCTTGTCTATGGAAAATCTGGCTACTCACTAGGACAGTTGACCTGAGTCTCAACACTTTTTCCCAGGGGTACAGTCTAGAGCAAGGGGCAGCCAAAACACATTATTAAGAAATGTGTCTGACTGAGAATACTTGTGTACATATTCAAGATAAAATGAATAGAGCTGAGTATTAAGACTCAACAAACAAGTTATCAAATTTTATTGAATACATGAGTGAATGAATGAATATGAAATAGGAATTGAGAGACTGGGTTTAGCTTCTATTCAAGGATACTAGAGAATCAAAATCTGAATAATTTGTAGAATATTTGTCTCATTAAACAGTAAAAAAGAGCTATTGTTCTTATTTCAGAGAAAATTAAGTCAAAGCAATTTAAACACAAACTATTGCCATGGAGAGTGTTGACTGAAATAAATGCACAGCCTAAAAGTTGAGGGTTATGTTTTATTTGGTGGGAGGACTGGAGCCGGGATGATAGCCTTTCAGATGGCTCTGAGGGATTGCTCTGAAGAGGTAGGGGTGGAGCTGGGATATATATGAGCTTTACAACAAAGACCAGGTATTGGAACAATAAAAGATTACTTGTTATCTAAAGAAAAGGAGGCATCTCAAGTTAGAGAATTTAGTGCTTTTCTATGTATGGGAGGAAGCAAACATTTGGGCTCATTGAATTCATTCCTTTGACAAGCATCCAGCTATCTAGGGCCAGTGTCCTGTCCTTTCTTATTCTGAGTCCCCTCAGGGTGCACCACTGGAGTGGCTGCAGAGGCTGGGCTGCAGGCTTGTCTTCACTGTAGGGAGTTGCAGCAGTGGCTGATGACTTGATGGCTTCAGAATTCTTTGTTTACTGATAGGGTTTGCAGTATTTTTCATTCACAAGAGGAAGATTGCAAGATTCCTTTCCATCTAGGAGTGTTTATAAATTAGTTGCTCATTGAGAAGAAAGTCCAACACAAAATGGACATTGATAGCAAGGTCCTCTCAGTTTCATTTATACTAAGTACACTTGTAAGAAAGTTCTCCTTTTATATTTTCTTCCTCCTGTCAGGTCTTGAAAAATATAATTTCAGGTCCAAATTTCTGAAATAAATGTGCATCATCAAAGCAAGTTATTTAACTCCTAACTGTAATAGATTCTCTGATTTATTTTTAATAAGTGGCTAATCAGAGTCATGATCCTACTTTGTATGGTCACATTTCAAATCCTTAATCCTCCAGATCAGAGTATGTAGGAAACTGAATTATACATTTTTTTTCACCAGGCTGAGTTCTGTCTTTATTTTAGGTTCCTAATTTTTAAATTCAATTTAAAAATTTTAACACCTTTAATTAATATTGGTTGATATAGAATGTATCACTTTTTGACTCAGATTATATAAAAATACATGTTGAAAATGATTTTACTTATAGATTTAGACTCCACTGGTAGCAGCTTTATTTTCCCTCTCCCTTCCTTGAACTCAACTTTCAGATATTTGTCTTGCCCGTCTCCTTACTACTTTTACAATGGTTGAAATTTGCTTCCAGATTTTTAAAAAAATCTGTTTTTGTCATTCTGCCCATTTATGCCATTTAAAACATTCTGGTGAAATGTTTTCAAATAACTTTTATAACATCTATTTCAATTTTTTCAATAAGAGCATATGAATCCTATGTTTAATATACATATAAATTCGTCATTTTAGTGTTTCTGAGCCCCTGGTATTTGGTTGCCTGCATAGAAATCAATAAACAAGAGGTAGTTTGATTCAACTAGTGCTTGGCAAGTAATTGCCTTTATGAAACCAATTATTATTGATAACTTTGCACAATGATAGCATTACAGGAAAGAGAGGAATAAAAGTTACCCTGGTTCTTAGTCACCAGAAAAAAAAAAATGAATTTTTACCAGGAGACAGAGAGCATGATATAAACATAAGATTTTATTAGTGAAGTAAAAAGGTAGTAAAGTAGAGTATACTCCCCAAAATTGGGTGCAGGCCAATCTGAAAGAGGGAAAATGACTCCTCTCCTTTGTTTTTTCTATTCTTATATCCTGGCTTAGGGGGCATTTTCGTGATTGATTATTGATGGCTTCTCGTCTTTGAGTGCTTAGGCTGATTGACAGCTCAAGTTCCCTGTGCTCAGGCACGCCCATCTCTTCTGTGCATGTTTTCACCCATGATGCACACAGAGAAACCTATGGGAGGGGGCTCAAGCTGTAATGTTAATTACATTATAATGAGCATTGGGTCAAGTTAAGCTGGTCCCTCTCTGTACTGTGCAGCTGCAGCATTTGGATTCTAGCCGACTTCTTTGCTGACCTTCATTTAGAGAGAGTAAAAGTTTTTGGAGCCTCTTATTCTGAGTGCAGGTGTACCATTATTTTCTGGTTTGCTGCCTCCCCCTTCCTCTCCCCTTGCCCAGTGCTCATTTCTATCAAACTGCCTAACAGTAGCAGTGAACTTCTACTAGTCTGTTTATGTATAAGGCTTAATGTAGGAAATAGAATGTTGGCATTAGGCACTAAATGCCTCTGTTATTCATGGGTTATTGAGACTTTCAGTACATATTTAGGAGGACTGAGGAATGGACACTATTTTTATACTAGAATACTCATTTCTAACACATATGAGAAAATCAATAGGAAAGTGAGAAAATCTAGTCAATTTGAGATGTTGAAGAGTGAGAATTCCATATGCATAGCAGTTGGAAATTATTTTTGCTATTTACTTTTCATAGAATATAATAATGTTGGCAAATGAACAAGGCAATTCCTAGCTGAATTATAAAATTATTTACAGAACTTTCAAAGATATTGATCTCTCTTGTTTATAAGTAATTCATGGGACAATTTTAAAAATAGATAAAATATCTGGTAAATAAGCTTCAGGGCATCACAGAATAATTAAAAATAAACTTTTCTATTCCAATAGCTTGAATTTCCATTCAGCATAACTGTGCATGAGAAGTCTATTGGCAGATTACTTGCTAACATAAAGCTGAAAAAGATTTCTACATTAAGCTGACAAAATTTTCTCTTTCTCCTTTAAAATGATCAATATTTTATCTTATTAATTTAGCTTTCTTTAACTGCTTATAATTTGAACTGAGTTATTGGAGAGAAGAATGATTTTTAAATTATCTGTAAAAATAAGAATAGCTATTCTTATCCAGGATGCCAATCTTACCAAGAAATGTTAGAAATAATATAAGCAAAACTCTAAAGAAAATAAACTTCATTGTCTGTCTAGGCATATGCCATGTGCGTCTTCTGTTTGAGCATTCCCTATGACTGACTGCCTTTTCACTTTTATTGACTTTAGACATGTTCTATTCATATAGTTTCTACCTTCACTTGATCCTTATTGGTTGTGTTTTGGCATCTGATCAACCCTGTATCACTATTTAGAATCCTGGGTACTGTTGCTCTTCCACTTTCACTGTTCCTTAATGTGAGCAGGTGATCACTTTCCTCATAATTAAATATTATGAGATTATTGTTGGATGTATTTTCCACATTGGTACACTGGTTTAGAAATGTATAGGAAGTTTAAATGTGTAGAAATACAGGTAGAGATGGCAACAGCACTTACCTGTAGTTCCTGATAACTGAATTATTAGTCAAATTAAAAGATACGTTGAGACCTCCCCCCCCAAGAATGTGTAGGTAATTTTCATTCTGTGTTTTATTGAGGAAAAAAGAAATGAAGGGCCATAACTACTTGTACTCTCACTGCTAGCACATTTCCCACTGAGAAAAAGTTAGCATATTCAGATGTAAAATAATAAAGAACTATAATATACCCTAACATCCAATTGGGGAAAAATATCATAATTGTATACGTATGTTAAATTAGTCAAAAGCTGATAACTTACAGCATATGATGCATTTACCTTCAGCTTGTTGAGGGGAATCGTAAGTGAAACATGAAGCCCGATCGAATCAATTCAACCATGAAAAATAAAATGACTAGTGGTCATCTATTTTTATTAAAATAATAAAGTACTAGGAGAGAAACTCAATTTTTTTGAAACAGCTGTATATCTGCTTAATTTATTCATATTATGTTCATTGTGCTTCAAAATTAAATGGCTGCTTTAAAAAATGATACAAAATTACATATTCAGAGATACTTTCCAGCGGGTTAATTGAAAACTGCTTATGAAGGCATCACCACAAGCCACAAATTGAGGCTGTTTTCATAAACTTGCTCTAGCTGAGATGCTCAATGTGCAGATTTGCTGATATACAGTTTTATGGAGAGCATTGTTTATTCCCAAGAACTCAAGGAGTAGCCATTTTAAGAAGAAAAATCACATTAAGTTTTGTTGAATCAAGTGGATTTTATTTTAAGAAAACTACTTAGAATTCTCTTTTTAAAAGGCGATTGTTCTGAAATCTGACAAAGCTAAATGGATATATTTGATACTTGTTATAACTCTATTTGGTTTAGTTGGTCATAATGTAACCATCCCTAACTTAAATTTATTAAAAAATTTTTAAAAGGCAAAAATTAAAATGAAAATGGCCAAACAGTACTGGAAAATGATCAAGTACTAGTTTACAGAAATCAAGGATTAATTTCCACTAATTATGGAACGATGAAACTATTTGATTAAATATTAAAATATATTGAAGATAGTAGGAAAACAGCTTCCCTGGTGATCCCTGGTACAGAAATCAGGTTAACACTCTGTGCCTATTTGATATCATTTTTTTCTTTTAATGTTTTTATGAAACCATGGCAACTTAAAGAAAGTTGCTAAAGCAATACCAAGAACAGCCATGTAACTTTCAACCAGAGAATCCTTTCACGTTCACAAACTGCCCCAATACTTTTTATAGGAAATTAATCCACTCCAGGAGACTATTCCTCCAGGTTCCATTTCTTTTCAGTTCCTTCAATAAAGATGTTTCCTAGTCCTTCCTTGACTTCCACAACATCCCAAACAAATCTGGTGGCATATAGAATCTATTTGTCTCATCAGCAGTGGTTTTAAGTATGATCATTTGAAAGGTGATGCTTTCCAGGTTTCTCTATCATAAAATTAGTCTTCGTTTGCTTTATAATTAAGCATTGTGTATTGATATACTATATAATATAATGTGACATGGCCTAATATAATATGTAATTATATAAGTAAGTAATATTTAATTATTTCATGAGGAAATGGCTTTGAGACAATGCAAATACCTCATTTCTCTCATCCATTTATTCACCCACTAGGTGTAGTATCCATTGATGTTTCTTGACTTAATTAGATACTACTATGATGGTTGTCAAATAATGACTTAGGTATATCATCATCTGTTTCCTATTTATTGATTGACATTCTTTGGGAAATTAGCTCTTTCAATAAATAAATAAATAGGAGAAGAGGAGCTACTTATATACTATATAATTATATTATTAAGTAATAAACATAATAATTTTAGATTTGTAATTACTCCCAAAAAGGCATTCAAAACACATAAAACAGAAATTATTTAATTAAAACCAAAAAAGTCCTATCTAAAAATACAGTATGAGATTTCAGCATTCCTTTCTCAGTAATAAATAAACATACAGAAGATTAGTAGGGAAATTGAGTCTTGAAAAACACTACCAAATAATTTTACCAATTTGACATTTATAAATGTCAATGCTAAAGAAATAACAACAGAATATGCATTTTTTCACATGTGCAGGAAATAATCACTATGTTGGGCCTTATTCTGGTCCTTTAAGGAAGTCACAATAAATTGTTGATTTTTATATGATATAAAGTAATCTCTCTTTTCACAAAAATGAAAATATAACTCAATAATAGAATGCTGTTGGAAAATATTCAAACTTTTGGAAATCATACCATAAAGTTCAAAATAATCCAAGGTTCAAGAAAGTATCACAAGTGATATCAGAAAATTGCTTAGAAATGAATGAAAATGAACAAATACCATATCAAAAATTAATGGATACAACTAAAGCAATGCTTTGAAATAAATTTTACAGCAATATTTATTTATATTAGTATATTCATTTGCTTGGGCTGCCACAAAAAATACCACAGACTGGAGCAAGAAAAAAAAATATTTTCAAACAGTTCTAATGGCAAGATGTCAAGTGCCACCTGATTAAATTTCCGAAAAGGACTCTTCCTGGCTTGCCTTCTCACTGCTGTAACCCCACACGGCCTTCTTCTATGCACATGTGCAGAGAGGAAGAACTCTCCAGGGTCTCTTTCTCTTCTTATAAGGCTATCAGCCTTAATAGATTTGGTCCTCATCTTTATAACCCAACCTTATTAACCTCCTTAAAAATCCTATCTCCAAATACAGCCACACTGGGGGTTAGGGCATCAACCATATCAATTTTGTGGGGGCACAATTTAGTCCATAGCAATTAGGAAATAGATAAAAATATCACATCAATGATACAAGCAAATTAAAACCAAAGTAAACAGAGGGATATATAATAAAAATAAGATTAAAAAATAAAAAAACAAGACCAATATGGAATATCAATGAGATCAAAAGCTGGATTATTAAAAAATGAAAAAAAAAATCTAGACATAGTCATCAATAAAATACAAGAGAGAAGATAGAGATTACTAAAATGAGTAATGAAAGAGGGAGTATCACCAATTACAAATTATAAAATTATAGTAAGCATATATTTTTAAGAAACTGTATGCAAATACATTTTTAAGTTTGGTAAAATGAACAATTTTTTGACAGACAACAGTAAAATTCACTTAAGAATAGTTAACATGAATGTCTTGAATCTATTAATTAAATTAATTCATAGTTTAAAACCTCTTACACAAAGATTCCAGGTCCAGAAGCTTTCACTAGTGTAGTCTCACAAACATTTAAATAGTAAATAATGTACAGTCTACACAAGGTCTTTTACAAATGGAAGAACAGGCAACTTACCAATCAGTTGTACATGGCACATATTACCCTGATGCCAAAACCATACAAATAGATTAATGGAAAAGTACAGACCTATATTTTCCATGAATATTGATATAAAATTTCTCAGTGAAATTTTAGCATATCTCATCTAACTGTCATAAAAAGCACAATTCATCATGAAAATGTGTGGTTTATTCTAGCAATTCAAGGTTTATTTAGCAAATACAGCTATGTTATTTACCACATTAACACTAAAATAGAAAAAAATCTATAAAGGATTATTTCTATAGATGGAGAAGAACATTCAATGAAATTGTACTCAGGTTAATAATAGAAAAAAGGAGGCTTCTGCACAAGGAATATTTTTTAGCAAGGATAAAGATGGACATGGCTCAGTTCATCCAAAGAAGCTGATAATCCAAAATATACTTCTATGCAATAACAAAAAAATTCTGTATTTAAAATACATCAGGTAAAACTAACATAACTGAAAAGAATAATATACAACTCCACATTTATATTTGAATATTTCATAAGTACATTTGTTATTATTAAAAATAAATGAAAAATTTGTAGGTATATCAGATAATTTGATGACATAATCAAATAACTAGGTCTAGGACATTTACAGAATAGCTCATTTATTGCAAGCAGAAACTTCTTTTTTTATATTTCATTAACACTCAGTGCATGCTAAGCATTTTTTAAAATTGCAACAAATTTAACATAATTGGATCATATGTTCTCTGACCCACTAGAATTAATCAGAAATGAAAACAGAAAAAAATCTGGGAATGCTCAAATATTTGGAAATTAATAAACCTCAGAATGCCCCTTGGTGTCAAATAGTAAATCAAAAGAGAAATTAGAAGGTTCTTTGGTCTCAATAAAAATAAAAACACTACTGCTTCAGGATTACCTAGGGGAAAATTTATAGCTTTTAATGCTTATGTTAGAAAAAGAGAAATGTCTAAGTCAATGAGGCAAGTTTCTACCTTAAAAAGTCAGGAGAAAAGTCTATTAAAATCAGAGAAGAAAAAAGTAAGAATAGAGGTAATGTAAATTTTTAAAAGCGTTAAAGAAATACCAAAGGAAAAAAAATCTAAAGCTAATCTTGGATAAAATCAGTAAATTGATTAACTTCTAGATAGAGAAATATAGAAAGAAAACCCAAAGCAACTACTGACAGGAATTTAAGGGGAGAGGACTGTGGAATAGACCCTATAGATCTATTGATGGTAAAGGAAATTACAAAAGCTTCATGCCAATAAATTTGATAACATTTGTGATTTGAAAAGCAAAACCATATTAAAGATTACACAAGAAAAAATAGCATATCTGTATAGATTTTTAAATATATCGAAGATATTTAATTCAAACCTCCAGGCTCAGGTGGCTTCACTGTCAAATTTTATTTTCCTTAAATAGGAATATTTTACAGTGATCATTAGACAAGAGTAGATTCTGAGAATTCTTAAATAAATTTCTTACCTAAACAAAACTTTTAAAAATTAAATTTACCTTTAAAGCAGTTTTAAGTTCACAGCATGATTTAGGGGAAGATACAGAGAATTCCCAAATATCCTCACTACCCCCACATATGCATAGCCTTCCCCATTATCAATAGCTTCAACCAGAATGATGTGTTTGTTACAGTTAATAAGTCTACACTAATACATCACAATCACCCAAAGTCCACGGTTTACATTATGGTTCTCTCTAGATGTTGTATATTCTATGAATTTGGACATGTGTATAAGGACATGTATCCATGATTATGGTGTGCTACAGAATATTTTCATTGCCCTAAAAATCCTCTGTGCTCTACCTATTCATCCTCCTCCTCCACCTCCACCCCCCAATTACTGATACTTCTGCTGTTTCCATAGACTTGCCTGTTCCATAATGTCATATAGTTGGAATCATACAGGATGTGGCATTTTCACATTGGCTTCTTTCACTTAGTAATATACACATGAGGTTTCTCCATGACTTTTCATGAAGAAGAATGCTCATTTCTTTTTAGTACTGAATAATACAATGTTAGCTGAATGTGCCACACTTTATTTACCCATTCACCTCTAAAGGATATGCTCCTACATTTTGGCAATTATGAATAAATCTGCTATAAAGACTGTGTGCAGATTTTTGTATGAACATACATTTTCTACTCCTTTGGGTAAATACCTGAAAGTGTGATTGCAGGATCATGTGGTAGAATTATGTTAGTTTTACTGCTGAACCACCAAACTGTCTTCCAAAGTGGCTATACCATTTTGTATTTCCACTAACAGTGAATGAGAGTTCCTCTTGTTCCTCATTCTTGCCAACATTTAGTGTTTCAGTGTTCCAGATTTTGGCCATTCTAATAGGTATGTAGTGTTAGTTCATTGTTGTTTTAATTTGTATTTCCCTGATGACGTGTGAAGTAGAGTATCTTTTGATATGCTTTTTTGCCATCTGTGTATTTTCTTTGGTAAGGTCTTTGGCCCATCTTTAAATCCCATTGTTCGATTTCTTACTGTTGAATTTTAAGTATTCTTTGTATATTTTGGATAAAAGTCCTTTATCAGTTATGTATTTTACAAATATTTTATGCCAGACTGTGGCTTTTCTTCTCAATTTCTTGACATTGTCTTTTGTAGAGCAGAAGTTTTTAATTTTAATGAAGTCCAGCTTTTCAGTTGTTTCTCTCGTGAACTGTATCTTTGGTGTTGTATTTAAAGAGTCATTTTCATACCCAAAGTCATCTAGGTTTTCTCCTATGCTATTTCTATAATTTTTATAATTTTGCATTTTACAAAATGTGATCCATTTTGAGTTAATTTTGTGAAAAGTGTAAGATCTATGTAGACTTTTTTTTTTTTTTTTGCACATGGATGCCCAGCTTTTTCAACACCATTTGTTAAAAAAAAAAATCTTTGTTTTATCACGTTACCTTTGCTCCTTTGTCAAAATATAGTTGACTTTATTTATGCAGGTCTGTTTCTGGGCCCTCTGCTCTGTTCCACTGATCTATTTGTCTGTTCTTTTACCAATACCACACTATCTTAATTGCTGTAGCTTTATACTAAGTCTTGAAGTTGGTTAACACCAGTCCTCCAACTTTGTTCTTCTTCAGTATTGTGTTGGCTATTTTTTGTGTTTTGCCTCTCCATATAAACTTTAGAATCAGTTTATTGATATCCACAAAATAACTTGTTGGAATTTGGAATGAGATTGTATTGAGTCTTCAGATCACATTGGGAAGAACTGACATCCTGATGATATAGATAATATATTGGTAATATTGATTATGCATATATATTCCTATTTATCTCCTTTTATTTAGTTCTTCTTTGATTTTGTTCATTAGAGTTTTGTCATTTTCCTCACAAATCTTTTATGGAGTTTATTAGATTTATACTTGAGTATTTCATTTATTTAGGTGCTATGGTGAATAACATTGTGTTTTTAATTTCAAATTCCACACATTCATTGCTGGCATATAGGAAAGCTATTGCCTTTTGTATATTAATCTTTTATCCTGCAGTCTGGCTATAATTGTTTATTAGTTTCAGGTAATTTTTTTACCTCAAAATTAAATGAACTTTCTTGATAATACAATATTTTTGTCTTCTATAAACATTACTAAGCAAAACTTAGAAAAAAAAATTTCATTGAAAATATTAATTAAATACCTGATTGGAAATACCCTATTGTAGCCAATGTCCAATTCTTTGAGAATATTTTACTGAATAATCATAAAAACATAACCCATGATTACCTTATGTGGGAGGACACATCACGGAAGATAAATGATCATCAATACAGAAAGTAGACTATAGGCAATTTTGATGCAATAGACAATAGACAAAAATATCTGCCTTTTTCTTACAGTGTTGTTAGTGGAAATAGAATGGAAAGTAAGTATCTCACATAAATAAATTCCAGAATAGTTTAACAAATGGTTAATTCAACTAACAGACACAAATAATGAAAAGGATTGCTCAAGGAAAGGATACATATTTGTAAGTGGTCAGTGTTGACTTTATTATGGCAATGAGTATTGAACAAGACTTGCAAAAGACAGGGAAAAGCCATGTGAATATCTGGGTCAGAATATTTTGGACAAAGACAAAAGACAGGACAAAGCTCTGGGACACAGCCATTCTTAGCATAAGAAAGCTGGTGTGATTGGAATAGAATGAGCTAAGGGTAGATTTTAGGGTGTAATGAAATACCAACTTTAGGCTATTCAAGGATTTTTGTAATTGCAAGTTATATCTTCAAATGACTGCAATCCAATACTCTCATAAATTGTATTAAAGTTTTAATTTTCCTAGTGATGCCACTTTCTTTGTCATACCTTCCCAATCATGTCAATTTTCAATCACCATGTCTTACACATACTGCCATATGTATTCACTCATTCTATAAGTTGTTCAGTGTACAAT
The DNA here is from genome assembly GCF_048773025.1 of Camelus bactrianus. Classification (NCBI taxonomy): domain Eukaryota; kingdom Metazoa; phylum Chordata; class Mammalia; order Artiodactyla; family Camelidae; genus Camelus; species Camelus bactrianus. The sequence continues at coordinate 42,909,239 of NC_133540.1, forward strand.
TCTAATACTTTAACCTAAATTGCTGGGAATTCAGTATTTGTTTCTATCTTCCCTATTATATATTGGCTCTTATTATCCCCTTTCTTAAAACCTATGTCATAGTCATACTGTGAATTTAATATTTTCCATTATTCTTCTGTTTCTTAGGCAGTATTTATATTTGTTTCAATGCTATAATATCCACTTATTTTTGTTTAACAAATATTAAACAGTTAAATAATTCATGAACCCTTTCAAAATTCAAAGTTGCATAGTTTTCTTAGCTTCAATTTTATCATCTGCAATAAATCAGAACATCTTGAATTATAACTGCATTAAAACTTTCTTAAGATATCTTAAAGAGTACTTGGAATATGTTCTATATTGTATTATATATATATATATATAATTTTCATCCCTTCATTTTCTGATTTATTTTAGCCCTTATGCATTAACAGCTTGACAGCATCTATAACCACCATCATGTATTTGTCTCGTTCATTTGTTTTCTTTTTTATGCTTCACAAGTACATACATTCCTTGGAATCAGGAAATTTGTCTCTGCTTTATTTTAATGCCCCACTCATCTGCTCAGCAGTTTCTTTAACATAAATGTTCCATAAATGTTTGTTAAATGATTAGTGTTAAATTATGTGAATGCTTTACTCATTGAACTATCAAAAGAGTGCTCTCCTTTAGGGTTAAGGCTTCTTTGTCATACCATAGCATTTTAACTCTTTTGCAACATTTAAAAAATAAGACATCTTTAGGAATTAATTAAAATGAATATTTATACTTATAAAATCATGGATTGTTAAAGTATAGTAAGATAACCACATACATTTTGGAGGAAAAGAATGAAATTTATTTTTAAAGAACCTCAAATTATCATCCTCCTTACTTTCATTTTCTATAGATTAAATTTTTATCTTGTATTTTATTTTTAAGTAAAGCTCTTAGAATTAACCATAAAGGGATATATACATGAAAATATTTAAATCAACTTAATCTATGGAAATGTTATTAGCAATGTTATTAGCTAAGTTCAAGTAAAATTACATAAAGAGCAGTAATGCATTTTATTTTCTTTCTCACATTTTCCTGTGAGTCTTGGAAGTTTACATAATTATTTTAATTAGGGTTATAAACTTCTACCTGGGCAGGTGAGAGGCTAATTACCTAATTTATATGCAAACTGAGCAATTTTCTGTAGGCTCTTTACCACTTCATCTTTTCATTTAATTTTCTCTATTTAAATCAATTAATACTTACTTTGTTTTTGTTCTGTTTAAATGAATGGCTAAAAATTACCCTCAATGTAAACTCTATGTGGATAGTTCAAATAAGGAGTATTTTATACCCAATATATTTTGGGTGAAAGTACCTTTAATGTTTACTTGTATTTGTTGTGTTTACTTATATTTGTACAAGGCATATTACACAATTGAAAAGAATTAGCATATAAAGTCCATGTTAGTCTTAAACTTAATACAGTAATTAGTGAGGAGAGCAAAAATGAGTAATAAGAAAGCACAAGAAGCGTCCACTTCATCATTGTAACAGGTAGTAGAGTATGAGGTCACAAAATATATTTATTTTTACTTATTCTGAGATTAGCACCATACCTAGAACATAAATATTGCATAAAAATTTTTGAACAAATGAACAAAAATACTTGCACTTAGATCTGAAAAGATACATAGTTGCTGGGATGTCATCATAGTCATTTTCAGTGCAGTTATCATTATTTGTGGAGAAATTCAGAACAGTGAGTGGTTTTTAAATTAAGTTTACATGTAGGTCATCAGATTTAAAATGCTAACTCTGTTTCAATCACCCAGGAAATTATTTATATATATTATATATATATATATATATATATATATGTAAATGTGTTTATATATACATATCACCTTTGTTAGAATTATTCAGATTCTTTTCTTCAAATTATTAAACTTTCTAGCTCTCTTTCTCTAATAGTGAAAAGAATTACACACGCAGACACAAACACAGTCAAGTCACAGGCATTGCATTGCTGGTATTTTCAGTAAGATATTTTCATTGGTATTTTGAATAGAATTTGGATTTTTTTTTAACTAAGGGTAGCTCAAACCAAGAATGATGGTCTAAGAGAGTAGTATAATACAAAATCATTGCATTCCTTAATAGGAAGGGAAAATATGAATCATGTCAACCACCTGAAATAACAGTTAAATTGTATCACAAAGATATTAGCCAATTATACTTGGGGAAAAAAGTCATACAGGCACTAGGTAAAACATTGTCCTTTTCCTCTGTTGGAGGGCGTTTATTCTTAGACATGTGTGCTTTCTTCCCAAGGGGTGAGATTGACCTAGAACCCTATGGAAAGCCCTTCACCATTAAGCTTGCCAACTATTTGTCAGAAATGATTAGTGGAGAATAAAAGAAGAAAATCTCCCCTGTTGATAATAGTGGGCAAATAGAAGAGACTCTGAAATTGTACTAGGGAATCACATTTGTTCAGGAAGAACATGTTACATTTAATAATATATATCACTGACCAACTTTTTTTCCCACATATTCCTGGGATGAATCTTTTGAATTTGACAGATCTGAGATAATAAAAAAGCTCTGTGCCAACACACAAATGTGTGCCTTGTAGTCATTTTTACTATAAACAATAACTTTGTGCTGTCCACAATTAATTGTGGTATACTCTTAACCATACTTTTTGAAACTTACTTTAAGTATCTCTGGATTTATAATAATACAACACGTATATTTTATGTAAAAGAAAATGAGAGATTTTATTACAACTCCATTTTGGCATATATTCCTGAATATATTACAACACAAAAACTGAAGAAAACTGTAAATTTTCCTAAGCAAGTTCATAAAAGCCTCACATACCTCATTATGAAATCAGCATTAATGCTGAGGTGATATTTTTATTTACTATATTTATATGATGAATGAGAATTCTTTGGCTATCATTTTGAATCTTCTCCTTCATGGGGTAAACAAGACAACACATATTTGCAATAATGGAAAATGTACCATGCAAAATTTGTTCCATAAATTTGAACAAAATGTGCTATAATTTTGTAGGTATATTGACCTACACTAGATCTATATGTTGTATAAGGCAAAATATCCTAAATAATTGAGATTAATATTGGATTATTAGGTTCAATAATATTTCATGTTAAACATTGAAAAATATTATCACATTTTTTTAAAAGGCAAAAATACATTAACTCAACTCCCAGGAGAAATTTAAGTTTCATGGTTCTGTATGCCAATACCTTGAAGTTCAAATGTTAACTTTTTATCTTCATTTTATTTAGAACATATTGCAAATCCTTAATTCAAAAGGATGGATTCTTATTTTTAAAAGTAATCTTTGCCTTTTTTTCCCTGTAGTAGTGCAGACTAGAAACCCTAACCTGTTTAACCACTAAAAGAATAAAGTTGGATGAACATAGAAATATATTCCTTTAATACTACAATGAGCAAATAAGAATATAAAAATTACATAGAAAACAAGCTTTCATCTTGAGAGTATATACTGATTCTTTTCATAAGGATGAGCTCAGATATTTTGGAATTCTGAAGAGCAGAGATACTCGTTAGAGATGTTGGAAATCAAAAGGCAATCTGATGTTGAGTTCCCTGGGTTTTGTTTTTGCTTCCTGCGTATCTCAGCCTGGGTACGAGGAAACAGTGTGCACAGACAAAAAAGATACGTGAAAGCCTTTTCTCTCTAGCCAGAGGGCTGGAAAGAATGCACTTATAGAATGGAACCCTTTACTTCATCCACTGAGTGCCAATAGGACCTACCTAATTGTGACAAACACAAGTGTCTCCAGACATTTCCAATTGTCCCCACAATGTTACCATCACTGTTAAAAACATTATAAAAAAGAATTCACCAGGCCTATTCTCTATCACCATGTTTCATTGGCAAGTTCTATTAAACATTAAAATAAGAAAGAACACGAGTTCTATACAATTTTTCCAGAATACTAAAGAGGAAGGAACACTTCTCAACTTATTTTATGAGGCAAGGATTACACTAATTCCAAACCAGACAAAGGCAGTACAAAACAAACATTTTAGACCAATATAGCTCATGACTCTAGAGGCAAAAATCCTCAATAAATTGAATAAAAATATTGTATCATTTTATATGGGTGTAAGAAATTCTCCACAAAAAATTCTTAAATTCTCCCTCTATATTTTTGCCATTATTTTATTTTATTTTTGAATATGCTATAAACTCACTATGCACTGCTACTGTTTGGTCTATAGATATACAAATATATTTAGTGTGATTAAAATAAGAAATACATATTTTATGTTTACCTTTAATCATTTCTGGAAATCTGTATGTTTATATGTAGATTTATGTTTGGTCTGATGCTATATTCTTTCAACCTGAGTACTCAGTTGTAACAATTCTTATAGTATAGATCAACTTTTATTAAAATATCTCAGTATTTGTATCCCTGAAAAGGTGTGTATGTTTTTTGGTTCATTTTTGAAATATATTTTATTTATTATAGAATTGTAGGTCAACAGTGTTTTTGTGTTTTTTCCCCCCCAGGACTTTAAAGTCTTTTTTCAATTTTTCTTTGAGAAACTATTTCTCCCTTATTTTGAAAGATATTTCACCTGCGTATAGAAATCGGTGTTGAGTTGTAATTTTTTCCCCATTACTTTAAAGATGTTGATTCATTGTTTTCTGGCTTGCATTATGACCGATAAAAATTTGTCGTTTTTTTCCCTATATGTAATTTGCATTCATTATTTTCTCTTTCTGTTGAGTGAGTGTGTTGATATTGGTGTATGTTATTCATTTTTATCTTTATTTGTATTTTCAGAAATTCCTGAATCTGTGACTTCATTTCTATTATAATTTGAGGAAAATATTTGTCCTTTATCCTTCTGAGTATTTCCTCTACCACTCTCTACTTTTCCTAGAATCTCAGTGATATGTATTAAAATCATTTTATACATTACCACCCATGCTCCCCTACTCCCCAAGTTGCACCACTGAGAGTGATTTGTCTGGTACCTCACTCTGTCTTCAGTTTTTTTGTTTTTGATTTGTTTTGTTTTTAATAATAATATATGAAGTCCTTAATAAAATCCTTTCAGTGGGAATGAATTCCTTGTGTCCATGGCTCTTAGAAATTGTCTGCCCATATTAGTCTACGCTGAATCTTTTGGAGTTTGTTAAAAATTTCTGTAGAATTCTTTTTACCCATTTTAATGGAAATCGGTCTTTTGCTGCTAGTGCTCATGTCTCTTCTGTTTTTGAAAACATCTATATTTCCTCATATTTTATGCTAGTTGGTTATTTGTGGCCTTGGATTTTTTTATGCTTTTGTAGATTATCTTTTTATTTTTATTAGGGTAGAATTGGAACCCTTTCCTGCTTTCTAAATTTTAAATAGGAAACATGTGTATTTTAAATGTTAATTTTTACTTTACTATATTTTAGTTTTGCTTTATATTAACAGAATTTATGTTTTTAGGTATATAAGTTTGGCATTATTGTATAATTTCCAGTAAGAGAGATGTATCATTATAATGTATTATCCATTGTTTCTATAGCCACTGTGTTTTGACTTAAGTAGCTTTATTTATCTGGTATTTTTCTTTCTTTCTTTCTTTCTTTCTTTCTTTCTTTCTATCTATCTATCTATCTATCACTTTTTATCTAGTATAATTTGATCTTTCCTTATTCTCATGGTTTGTCTTCACTTTTTAATCAGCTTTAAAAATATTCATCTTTTTAAATGGAGGTTTAACCAAATTAATTTTTGTCCTCATACAGTTGCATTTATGTCCACTTTTATTTGAGATATGTATTTTCCCAAAATTTCTAGGTTGGATAATTTCCCTCATCCCTTACAAGTTTTACAAATATTTCTATTTCTATACTTTCAGGGACTATCCTTAATGTTTATTAATATAGTCAATCATTGTTAATTGTGGTAGTTATGTTTCATAATGTTATTATGGATACTGAGTTACCAAGTACTGAACTATTGTCCCTAGGGAAGATTCAAGATTAGGTTCTTGTGAGCCTCTGGTCACAACATTTTTATCAACTGAAATTCTATTTGCACTATATAGGTTTGGCATGTTATAAAATAAAAGACAGTCCGTTGGCATTGAAATCCTGTTCTTCCACATAACCCTTTTCCTGAATAACATTTAACAGATATTTTAAAAATTCTTCCATGCACACCCTACATCACCTGCAAGCTTAACATTTTTCACAGTGTATTGCCTTTTGAAACAAGCAAGCCAGCCAACCCTAACCAAGAAGAGTTTAACATTTTCCTGATGCTGAGTAAGGTGACTATAAATTTCTTGGCTTGCAACCTTACAACAATGCTGTCCACTTCTGTTTTTAATTGGTCATCATCTCAACAATCTATAAATTTAGCCATATTTCCATCTTTTCCATAGCTTCATCATGCACTGCAGATGTTACTTCAGCACTTTCCAAAGCAGCCTTATATACAGATCAGCAAATTTCCCTTTCCTTCTTCTGTGTGTACTGTATTATTGATTCATTTACATTGAGCTCATGGCCAACAGCACTATAACTCATGCCTGAATGAAGCTTACCTAACACACATCTTTTCTCTGCAAGGCATATCACATCATTTTTGTGCTTAAGAACTCTAGACAACATTTCAGGAAAACTTTGAGGGGCCATTTTAAAAGCAAAATTACTCCCCCAAAATCACAAAAATGCATAAATAGTGGTACTAAGTAGACCATGATAAGGATACTGGTCCTGAGCTGACACAAGAATGCAAAGTATTACCTTGTTCTGTCCAGCTGGGGACATGCCTGTTGGGCAACTCAATTTTTTAGCTGCTCTGATTATGTCTGGGAATGAGCACTAAAGTGTCATAAGTATTGATTCTGGGGTTATAAATACATTTTAGTCAGTAGGTGAATTCACAAATAACAAGGATCAACTGTATACACTTTTCTACCTCTTTTGAATTTTCCTCTAAAAATTTCTCTTGCTTTGGAGTAGTTTCTTGTTGCAAGTATACTTATGCATTGAAATATATCTTCTTGAGAAGAAGCATTTAGTAGTGAAAAAAAAGTTGGAAATTTCTTAGGCAATTCATCATAACTTAACCTTTCTTTAGTTGTATATATGTTATATACATATTAAGAAAAGCATTCATATTTGTTTGAACCTCAACAATATATATGAATGAGCATGTCTACCTATTATATATTTCTTTACGTTCACATTATTTTTCCTTTGGTGCCTTATATCTTACTCATAAGTGATTAACCTCACTTTATTGTGGCAAAGCAAAATAAGGGAAAAAAAATCATAATGAAAGCACCTCAAATTCATGTGAATTTCATAAATGTTCTCCATATAAATTAAATTTGAAATAAAATATTGTACACATGATATTGATTTATTATATGTAACATATCTATATCTATCTGAATTTTCAACTGCATGGGAGGTCAGTGCCCCTAACCTCCATGTTGTTCAAGGGTCTACTCTATACAATTTCAGAAATACCTACTTGTCTTGTAGAACTCAAAGTTTAAAACAATTTATTGTCTTCTTTAGTTAGCCAATTTCCAAGACAACTTCTATCTAGACCTGTGCCGTGACTGACACACAATATAGAAATGAGGAAAAAATTTACTGAAAAATGTTCCTATGGATATATTTTGACAAATGATCTGATTAGCATAATAACCATCAAACTATTGAATGAATAATCTGCTTTATTTTCTTTTTAATCTATGTCTACTCTGAACTCTATCTATAATGTTATTCAGGAAAATAGATTATTACAGTCCATAAATCTATTGTTAGTAACTTGCCAACTAAACTGGGAAATTATTTCTCTCCTTTTTCAAGTTATTACTTTTTCCAAGTTGCTTTCCATAATGAACTGATGAAGGCTAATGAAAATTAAATTACTTATTATGTAATAAAAGCCAGTGTAAAGATGCTGACGTATGATCTCTATAGTTCAAAAATATTCATGTTTTATTCTCAGATTTTTAATAGTAGCTCTAAGCACTCTTTCAATAGATATAGTACTTAGGCAATTTATCTTATTTTAAAATATTTTCTTAGTGTACTGTGGATGATAACAAGCCATATAACGGATAAACAATTCTTTAAATACATTTAAAATCTAATGATTAAAAAAACAAATAAAAGTTCTGTAGCATTATCAAATATCATGAATTTCAATGAGTTTTGATTTCTATTGTTTCCAGTATCTCTGGCATACAAAAAATATTGACTTCCCTGGGAATAAATATTTGGTATTGGTTTATGAGCTAAATTATATTTGACATTGTTGGGAAATGCTGTATTAAATATATCTGTAGGTATTTGGAAAACAGTACTTATGCTAAAGATGAAAAAGAGAGAAAAATGAAAGAAGAATAGGGAAGAATTAAATAATAATAAAATAAAATCTGGAAATGTTAGATTGATATTTAATGGTCATGCATATTTATGTTCTGTATTGCACCATTGTTTGAAGCATTTAGTTTTCCAAATGAAATAAAACCCTTATTTTTTGAAACTATAATTTTCTTCTCATGGAAAATGCTACGTTTTTTCTTTTCAGGTTAAACTTGGAAAGCAAACCAAAAAAAATTGTCAGAATACTATGGATAAAATAATTAAAATTTTTGACATTTTGTTGATATTCTTTATTTTATATATGTGTAATAAGATATGTATATATTATACAATTTGAAGTATATATTGTAGTACATATAGACTATATATACTAGTATATATAGTATATACTTCAAATTGTATAATAGTATATTATAATTTTATAATTGGAAATAAAATTTCAAGTTATATTATTTCAAACTGTGTGACAAAAAAGATATATAGAATGATTAATATACATAAAGATGTTGCAGATTATGTTTTCCACATTTTCTTTCTTTCAATATACTTAGCAGATATAGCCATTCCAAATTACTATTTCACAAACTAAGATGATTCTCAGTAGGGAAGCCTTACCTCACGTTGTTTTCATCAAAGGGAGCTTAGTCTATATTTGCCTGTCTGAGTATTGCCATTATATTACTAATTTACACATTGGGAAGAGGGTCAGGAGTACTTCAAATTTTTGATGACTTTATATTAACCTGAAAGTGGAATGTTAATAACTGATGAAATACATCCACAGTAGTCCAATATCAAGATGGTTCAATGTTAATGTATTTTAAAATAAAAAAGTTCTACCCCATATTGTTGAATTATTTTATATATTGAGCTTTCTGGGGAGTCTTTATTTGAGACAGCTAAATATATTTTGTATTAGAACACATAAGGTAAAATCATGGAAATAGTACATATTAAAATAACATTACCCAGGTAAGATGATATTCAATATAACTTTATTGATAAATAGCTAAAAAAATGCAGGTTTGTATTGCTCTTGAATGGCAATTAAAGCATGAATTATTGAAACCATCTTGAAAGCCATTATCACTGAAGCTGTCATATACAGTAGTACTCAAATATTATTATTTTATTTATATTATTTTATTAAAATTAGTAGATTTCTGTGATCCTTTCTTAGGTTGTCTTAGTATCAATAATATAAATGGTGTATTGTTGCCTCAAATTGTAAAATAGAAGTATATTTTTAGGCTTTCCTAGTTAGTTATATAGCCACCTTTCTTACCCTAAATGATGCAAGTGTCTATAGAGTGTTTCCTAATTTTGTAACTTATTAAAAAAGCAAATAGAATCCGGATAGTTATTTTCTATTGTTTAGTGCATTGGAACTTACAAAATGGTACACATATCCAAAAATCAAAGGTTCAGAATTATGTAGATTAAATCTAGCAATCTAACATCAGAGATATTTAAGATTATTTTTATATCTTGTAGAAAATATTTTCAAAGATAAAATTTAAAGTCATTGGGAGATTGTGAAAATAATACTTTCCAACAAAATTTTTATATTTTTCTAGAGTTCTTCAGTTATAAAAATCAGAATGTGTTCATATGACATTTGATGAAAAATGAGAACATGCTATTTCACATCTAAATGGATTAACAGTCAAGCAAGTTGTTCATGTTGGCCCATTCATGTAGTAGAATATGCTTCATTTTCTTAGGCATCTTTGATAACATGGAGTTAAACATTTTGTGAATGACAAGATAATTATGAGTTCAGTACAGAGAAAAGTTATGGATGTAGAAAAAAATAGAGCAGAGATAAAAATTAGATGCAAAATTGGAATGATACTGAAAACAAGAGATGGAACTGCAGAAAATAGAGAAAATGGGCTGACCACCCATTAATTTCTTTGCATGGTAAAAGTAATCACTAGTCTATTTTGACAACTGAAATGAAAAATCATACCCTGGTGGAGATGTACACCAGTAAAGTTGCTGATCCCTATTATTTTATCAACTGTAGGAAATATACGAGAAAGACAATGTTTGTTCATTAGAAATCCTTTTTCCTAAAATAGGAAGGAAGCACCACTGCATCTTTTTCATTTTCTTGCTCAAATGTTTATTGTTTTCCTGGTAGAATTTAACTTAAAAAAATTTTTTTCCATATAGGTGTTTCCCATACTGTCCGGTTGAATTCATAGATGCAATGTCTCATGCAAGCACATTTTCCCCCATCACACAGCACATGCCACTAATCTTCAAGTGAGTCACCAGAGTATTTGTGTATCTTCACATAAACACATCATTGAGCTTGAAAGATTATTTTGAGAAATTGTTGCAATATGAACATCTATCATTTTAAAAAATAAACAGAAAAATATTAACAAATAAATGAGTTGACAATCAGAAATTCAAGGATAGGCGTATAGCTTACTATTCCAAAAATTTTGAAAATGAAGGCAAGATAATTCGATAGAACAGCTGTATTATCATTTACAAAAATGTTCCTGAATCTGTAAAGCAAGCAATTACTTTGTCATTTAATTTCCAAACAACTTAAAGAACATTTGTTTTCCAGCTGTCCATTGAAAGAGTCTGGCAGGCTGTGTTGGTTGGCTCTCTACTTGAAGAGTTCTTCTTTATTATCTCTTCAGTATTTTCTCTATAATGGTGTGCACACCTTTGAATCTGAGCTCACAGTTGCCTTTTTTTCTACTCCTTTTCAAAGAAGTCTGTTCTCTGTAATGCTCAATCACTGATTAGGAATTCTTTTCTATCTTCCACATTTCCTCTAAACATTCTCTCAAATATCCTTGCTTCAATTCATTACTGAGTTTTTTCACTCTAAACCCTGACACCATTCTCTGTTTTTTCCATTTTCTGGGCTTTTTGTTTTGTTTTTTCCTGCTGTAAACATTAATCCTCCAGATTTCACCTGTTTTGCTCCTCACAATATTTAACTCTAAGGTAAATATTTCCTTATGCTTTTATTTAAGAGTGTCTCTCCATCTGCTTTTATTTTTCTTTTTTCATTTTTGTATTATTTTTGTCTGGGTAACATAATTATTCCATTTACTGAAAATGTCTATTTTGAACTAAAGTATTTGTTTACTTTCTTAAAGTTGGCTTCTTAAGATGTACTATGAGGTCAAAGAAGGTAAGCATGATATCTGCATGTTAATAACTGCCACTTTGTGTGAGTGTATTTTGTTTTATTTTACTGAAATTTTAGAAGTTATTTATCAAGTAATGGCTGTATTTCCCTGTGCTGTACAATATATCCTGATGCTTATTTATTTTATACTTCGTAGTTTGTGTCACTTAATCCCATACCCCTGTCTCGCCTGTCCCCCATTTCTTCTCCCCACTGATAATCACAAGTTTGTTCTCTATATTTATGAGTCTGTTTCTTATCACATCTTTATTCTTTCATCTGTTCATGGACACTTGGGTTGCTTCCATGTCTTGGCTATTGTAAATAATGTTGCTATGCATGTTGGGGGGGTGTATGAATCTTTTAATGTTAGTGTTTTCATTTTCTTCAGATATATACCCAGCAGGGGAATTAGTGGATCATGTAGTAGTTTTGACTTTTAGTCTTTGAGAGATCCCCATACGCTTTCCCATGGTGGCTGCAGCAGCATACAGTTCCATCTACAGTGTACTAAGGTTCCCTTTTCTCTATATCTCCTCCAACGTTTGTTATTTATAGACTTTTTAATAATAGCTAATTATACACATGTGAAGTGATATTTCACTGTGTTTTTGATTTGCGTTTCTCTGATGATTAGCAATTTTATGTATTTTTTTAATGTATCTTCTTTGGAAAAATGTCTTCAGATCTTCTGCCCATTTTTTAAATTGGGTTCTTTGTTTGATATGGAATTGTATGAGCTGTTCATATATTTTGGATATTAACCTCTTATTGGTCATATCATTTGCAAGTATATTCTCCCATCCAGTCGGTTGTCTTTTCATTTTGTTTCATTTATTGATGATTTCCTTTGCTGTGCAGAAACATTTAATTACATCCCATTTGTTTAGTTTTGCTTTTATTTATTTATTTGTTTGTTTGTTTGTTTATTTTTGCCTTAGAAGACAGATCTAAAAAATATTGCTACAATTTATGTCAAAGGGTGTTCTGCCTATGTTCTCTTCTAAGAGTTTATTTGTTTCAAGTCTTACATTTTGGTCTTTTTAATCTACTTTGAGGTTATTTTTGTATTTGATGTGAGAAAATGTTGTAATCTCATTTTACACGTTTCTCACTAGTTTTCCCAGCATCACTTACTGAAGAGACTGTCTTTTCTCTTTTGTATACTCTTACTTCCTTTGACATAGATTATTAATTGTCCATAAGGGCTTGGGTTTACTTCTGAGCTTTCTATTCTGTTCCATTGATGTATGTGTCTATTTGTTTTATGACAGTACCATGCTATTTTAATTACCATAGCTTTGTAATATAGTCTGAAGTCAGGGAGCATGACACCTATAGCTTTGTTCTTTTTTCTCAAGATTGCTTTGGCAACTTGATGTCTTTTGTGTTTCCATTTAATTTTAGGATCATTTGTTCTAGTTCTGTGAAAAATGTGACAGGTATTTTGAAAAGGATTACATTAAATCTCTCGATTGCTTTGGGTAGGATGGCCATTTTAAGAACGTGGGATATCTTACCATTTGTTTATATCATTTTCAAATTTCTTCATCAATATTTTATAATTTTTAGAGTATAAATCTGATTTTAAATATTTTAAAAATTCTTTCCTCCATTGCATTTTATAATTGAACTAACTTATTTCTTGGTAAAACATTCTAGCATTTTGATGCAACTATAAGGTTAAGTTTGGAAAGTTTTGTCATCTTTTAGTGTAAAAACCTATCTTTTTTTTTTTTTTTTAGTTTTAGAATAACCTTATCAAAGCTACTATGGACATGTGTTTATGGCTTATCGATTGAAAAGTTCATCTCTACCAGCTAACTAGCATTTTAATTTTTGCCTAAAATAAAAGACTGTCAGTATCTTTAGGCAGTGTGTGACTTCACTGTCCTGTATTATATATACTTAACAATTATCATAAATAATGATAGTTCAAAGTGTTTCCCATTTCTTTTTTATTAGTTTCAACCTATTTCAGTGATATTTTCTCTAATTTAGGCTTTCTTGATTATTGCCGTGTATACTAAAAGTAAATTTTTATACTGAACATTTAAAACACTTGAAAACTATCTTAACTATTTGTCAGCTTTTTCTGCTATTAGCACTGTTTAGCAAATGCCATGTAGCATGTCTACTAGTGATTTGAATCATATGATTTCTCTGATTCAAAACATTTCATATGCTTTAAAATTGAAATTAGAAAAGAACAGTCAAGCCATGTAAAGATGTGATATTTAGAATACCAGTTATATAATAATGGAGGCTAAGGTAGTTTTTAGAACATCTATCTTAAACATGAAATATTTAAATCTAATTTACAGTTTTTGCTTCAGAAACTTTCACACCACTAGAGGTAACATGTAAAGTGAGTGGAATTGCTAATTAAAACTTGGGAAGATTGATTATAAATTTTGAAGAAAATACAACAGAGAAAAATAATGGTCATAACTTCCCCAAGCCCAAGTAAATATTTTACCAATAGAAAAAAATAAATAAAAGTGAAAAGTTAAATAAAGCTACATATGTGTGTGTATGTGTGTGTGTGTGTATATATATATATATATATATATATATATATATATATATATATAGTTTCTAAACAAAACATCAGTAACTAATAGAGGAGAACTGGAATTCTATTAAAAATATGTTCGAACCTTAATATAGATTGGATGTTTATAAATTGTTATAATTTTATAAAATATATACTTCTGAGTATAAAGTGTGCATAATACGAAAAAGAATCATTTTATCTTAAATTGTCAAAATTTCTTTTCTACACTTTCTGATTACTCTCAGGCAATCTCAGTGATATAAGGATAAGTGGCATTTATCATCCAAAAGAGAAAATTTTGGCATTTGATCCCATTAGATGGAAAATTGTTATTTTTTGACATAGTGTTAATAGCAAAATTTATGTTTCTTATTCTAAGCAAGTGCTTAGTGGGGTGAATCTGGTTAGTCTGTTAATGATTATTTGAGTTAAGCAGAGACCCAGAGAGGTAACCTGGAAGAAATGTTTATGTAGACAACACTAAATGAGAGAGACTTAAAACATCTGTAGTTAAACTTATTATAAATTTAAAGCAATGAAACTACTTGTAGTTAAGTAAATAAATAAATTCATTAAATTATCCCTTTCTCCTGCACATTTCATAGTGTTTTATTTTAGCTAGTTTACAATGAAAGCTTCTCATTTTTCTACTCATTTTAACCTGATTTCTGAGTAATGATACTGAAGAGAAAAATAGGAAAAAAAAAAAAAAAGTGATTTCCCAAGTCTCCATATCTCTTTAGGAAGAGCTCTGGAGCAAAATCCTAAATCAGTGAGCTACACTTTCAGTGTTCTTATTTCATATGAATTTGGAGCACTCCATAATATTTCCAAAGCTGCAGAGCATAACGAAGGTGACCAATAAAGTTGGGTGGTTCTCATTTCAATTATAGAATTAGGCCAAGACACCAGGTAAGCAACAAATATTCACTCACCATCAGAAAGAGTTCTAAATTTAAATATTTCAATTGTTGTAACGGCCTGATGCCTATTGATGGTATTTTAGAAAATTCACTTTTTAAAAAATACTTTTCAGAGTGTCAAAGCTCTGATCAAATTATACAACTGACTTAATTTGCAATTCATCAAATCAAATGTATAAAACAATGCAGTTAAAGTTAGAAAGCATTTTAAAATGGAAATAGATACCTTTATTTCTGTTTTATATCCAGTGAGAATTGTTAGCTGCCTTATATCAAAAAAGTTATACAGAAAGCATGTTCACCCTATGGAAGAATCTCTAGTAATATTAGCAGCAATGACTTTTAAGGATAGAAGTAAGAATAAACAGAAATTGTACCACCAAATTCTCAAGGATTAGGTATAATTTCATTATTCTTTTTATATTAAGCATTAAGCAAGATCAGTATAAGAGCAGCAATATGCTGAAAAATAACATTAAAGCATTAAGGTGAGACTATATTGAACAAAATTCTTAAAGATAAGAAAAAAGGAAAACTAGTAATTTTGCTTCATACCCTCTTATTGGCCCTTTAATGGAAAAAAAAATTTTCTAATTAGTATTTCATTTACCTTGGGGACAAGTACATAATGCAGTCATCAATTTGCTTAGATTCTGAAATACCATTCATTTATGTACATATTTTCCTATTCAAATTTACTATTCATATCACTTGTCAATTTGCATATATTAAATCATCATGCATAATTTACCATATCTTGAATATTTTATTAATGAAAGTACCTTTCTAAGATTTTATATGCTCTTAAATTTTAAATACTCAAACATTTAAGAAACTTAAAACTCAACAGTTCAGTTTTAAAATACTATTTTTATGAAATGAAATATTGCATTACACATGTTAACTCTGTGTTGTTGCTCTGACTATTGGGATGGACAGTGGGTAGTTATTATAAGTTTTTTTATTAAGAATGGAATTTTTAAGAGTAACTTATTTAGGTTTTTTGGGGTTGGGTGGGTAGGTAATTAGATTTATTTATTTATTCTTAGAGGAGGTGCTGGGAATTGAACCCAGGACCTTGTGCATGCTAAGCATACGCTCTACCACTTGAGCTATACCCTCCCCCAAGAATGGAATTTTTAAAATAATATGTATTCTTTTCTTTTATTTCATTTACAGTTAGCATAGACATACATGTACCTGACCAATACTTTAGTTGTTCTTTTCCAATAACTCGTGATTACTTTAGCTCATGACTTTTTAATCAAGGTTGATGATGTTTAGAAGTCGCTTCATTAACAATGTGGTGCATTGAGACAGAATAAAGTTAACTAATTTTGACAGTTTTATATTTCATGGGGTCTATTTCCAGCATTCCAATCTTATTTAATTTTATACACATTTAAAAAGTAAAATTTCCAACTCAAACAAATTCCTAGGCAAATAAATGGAAAGTTGTTGTATGAAAAAGATGCATACAAAGTAGTTATGTTTTTACAATATGAGAGTGAATTGTAATCGAGAAAAAAATCTGCAGGTCTTATTGAGTAGTTCTACTTCAATAGTAAACTAGAAACTTTGGTAGTTCTGTTAAAGAAAAATTATTCTGATACTTCTTAAAACCATAAGAAAGACTTTATTTAGGACTATTGTGATAGATGACAATATTATCGTAATAGGGGAGAGAGATTAGGTTCAACCCTGAACTCAGCAAAGATAGCTGGGGATGTATAGAAAAGGAACAGAGGTCGGGGTTGGGGGATGTCATCAGCGGATGGAAGATTACTAAGAGGAGACATAAAAGGATAGGGTAATTTGTTAAACTGACTGAACAGGATTCTTGCTGAAGGCAGGCCAGTGTGACCAGATATCAAAGGTAGGAGATGAGTAATTTGATCAGCTATCATAAGAGATCAGATATCAAGAATGGGTTTAATTCCCTAAACTGATTTAGCAGGATTCTTGCTACAATTGGACTAGGCAGGCAGAGATACTGCCCAGAGATGAGACCGAGTCAAAAAGGGGGTCAGAGGAGCCTAAAATTTGGTCAAGAAAAGAATCTTTGTCTCTTCAGAAATTATTCCTTAAATTTCAGTAATGAGCATCCTAATTACTGCCTCATGCTGAAGAGTGGACTCAGCAGCATGTATGCTATGAAAGAGATTAGGAAAAATCTCTGAAAAAAAGTTTAAATGCAACATGAATATGGCCCTATGAAAAAATCAAATAGAACTCTTCTGGTCATGAGTGATTTATAAAATAGTTTTTAGATTGTCCATTGTGTGCATTAGGTATATATAAAATTTACCATGCTCATTTTTCAAAAATTGAAACATAGAGATACACATACTAAAGCAATTTCTTTTAGTTCTTATGAGAATCTTTTTATGACCTATGTTACGTGATCCTGCAGTCTCTGTCTAACTTTCTTATTGAACCTTATTTGAATTAATTAAAGAAATTAAGTCTGGACTATGTATGCCACAGTGTGTGAATTCATAGATGTAAATATTAGACATTAAAATAAAAATGGCCATTTAAATTTTCACAAAAATGATATTTCCAACTACAAATCTTTCTGAAATATGACTCTATCAATCCAGAGTATTCCAAATAGTTATTTAACTGATTTACTTGAACAAATATAGAAAATCTTATCTTAGTTTATTTACTTATTTTATTATATTTCTAGAAGTTTAGGGAAATATTTACTTCTTTTGATTCAATTTGGGTTTCTGGCTTAGTAAAAAATGTAATAATGGTTCAATAATGTGAATATTTCTACCTAGGATGGAAAATACTCTGAATTATTTAGACAGATTTTCTCTGCAAGTAACATTTGCCTGAATAATATGGGCTAATATTAAAATCTATTTTTTTTATTTAGCAACACTTGGCAAATAGTGAATTTTCAAATGGTTCAGATACACAGTCTTATCAGGGACAAAGTTTCTCTTTTCTTCTTACTTTTCTCCCAAGCTTTTCACTTCATATTGCAAGACATCAGCTATTACTTCATTTATCCCATCCACAGTCCAGGCAAAATAAATACAAGCAGGATTTGGCTAGCACATTTATACTTTTTCACAGAAACCTCTGCAAAAGCATCCATCTATACTTCAATTATAGGAAATGGTTCACATTGCCAAGCCTTTCTCGGTGAAGGCTGGAAAATCAAGAAAGAATTGTCATGAGCGCTTGAGAGCAAACAATTCTGGGCATAGGCTCATTGACCAAACTGAGGTTGTATAAGTAAGAATTTAGGGTAAATTTTATACTGGGCTGGCAAAACCCATATTTATCTGCTTCTGTTCATATAACTAAAATGTATATTACTAATCATGATAAATTGACTATTTCAAAAATGTATCCTAAGATTTATGACTACGCTTAAAATACATTCATTAACTGTTGATATACTTTGGCATACTTGGATACATTTTTTTAGTGACTGATAGTGGGGAGAGGAGAGAAATCTTAAGTTTTAGAAAAATCAAAATTAAAGACCAAAACAATATAAATTCAAGTAAAAGAAAAGGTGGCAACAAAATTTTCAACTTCTATATTAAATCTCAGGAAAAAAGTGAAACATATACCACCATTATTGAGTATTGAATAAAATAAATTGTAATAAATATAAACGAATTAATGAAAAATTGTGCATAGTAATATTGAATGATAAAGCATAGTGCAAAAATTAGTGATGGTAGGAATAAGTGATACCCACAGACATAACAATTTGTTTCTAAAACCCCAGGTTTTCTAAATTCAAACTGGTAGCTCACAGAGGTCTTGAGAAAGGTTGGGGGTTTAGTACGATGATTGCATTTTGAGCTGTGCAACCAGATAGTACAGTTCATATCTCAGCACCACTATCAAATGGCTTTTTAAACTTGTTCATGTCACTGTTGGCTTCAGTGCTGGAAAGACCTCATTTCCACTGGCTTTCTAAGTGAAAGGACACTCTTGTGTCACCTCCTTTCTCATTCATTCCATTAAGAAATAGCTTATTAGCTGATTGACAGCTTCCAGCCCTGCAAAAACTAGTTTTTCTTTTGCTTTTGAACATAATCAGCCAGTGATGTGGACATGTTACTTTGACTCCTCAATTTTGATTCAAGGAGTACAGCACTTGGTGACTTCTCTCACACACAACATCCAGTCCATGAACACCTACCTTTGAGATCTATCAGGTGACTGTCACTACCAGCTACCTCCAGGCAGCCATCACGGCCCTTGGATCATTGTAAAAGCTTCATCAATGATCAGCCCATTTCTCACCTTGTTTCCCAGAGGCCATCTTCCATCCAGTAGACAGAGTGATCTTCTTAAAACATAGATCAAATGGCATCACACTATTGCTGATTGCTTCCTGAGAGCTCCCTTTCTCAGAGGAAAACCTAAAACCCCGCCACTGCGGGTGAACCTCCACATCGTCACATCCTCTGCCAGCCGGCCCCTCACTCTTTCTCTTACCACAGCCCTCATTGCTCTGGTTACTCTCTCCTCAGGATCCTTCTGACACTCCTTGAAAACACCAAGCTTCTCCCAGGTTAGAAACTTCGCTTGGCCCTTGTGTCTGCAGAAAAGCAAGGCCTGTAGACACTGGCACTACACCCTCCCTTGCCTTTGGGCCTGCTTAGCTGACACCGCTTCAGAGGAAACCTCCCTGACCACCTGCTGGCCTGTTTCTCTCTAGAACTTAACAGCATCGTAAATACTGCATTTTTCTTAAAATACCTTCTTCCCCCAAAAGAAAGAATGGAAGTTCTTTAGTTAAGAACTTTTATTTTTCTCTTTGCTCACTGTTTCATTTCTGGCTTAGAGTAAGTGGTTAATAAATATTTGTTGAATAACCTTGCATAAATTCACCCTCAGTTTGCAAACTGCTGATTCATTTTGCTCTGAAGTCAATGACAAAGTGAAAGAGTTGTAATTCTATTTTTTTTTTCATTTTTTACTTAGAGCGAATATTTATTGCTAAGTTTAATCTGTGCCCTGCAAACTGCTAAGCTTTCAAATCCACTTAGCTCTACTTATCTTGTGAGACAGTCACTATATCATTCAGAGTATATCCAGTAAAAGAGAAATTAGTGTAGGTCTTAAAAACAGTTTCATTTCAATACAGAGATAAAGTTATGCAAGTGGTTAAAAGAGCTGAGAAACAAAAAACCGGAGATGTGATAAAGCCCAGTGATTAGCACCAGCAGGGAGCCAACCCTTCTCTAGGAGATGGAGAGACAGTGGAGGAAAATAGTGGTCCAGGGCCAGGGTGAGAAGCCATTTCATGATAGAAAAGCTGCCGAGTGAGAGGTGGGGCCAGGGAGAAACCTTGATCTCTGACAGAGATACCATTAGAAACAAACAAAACAAAACAAAAACAGAAGAAAAAAACAGGAGAATTGGCCACCTCCTCACCTAGTCCTGCCCTCCGTCTTCTGCTTTTGCCTTCCGTTGTCATTTTACAGAGGAGAAAATGTAAATCCAGAGAGGTGAAATAACTTGTAAAGACCCTACAGCTTTATAAGAACTGAACTGGGATTGAAAATTAAGGCACTCAGACTCCAAATCCCTCAGTCATTGCTAACAATGACATTTTAAGGAGAAAAAAAAAAGCGTGTTTTTTTTCTCTTAATAGGTATGGTGTTTTGATATTGCCAAATATGTATACATTTGTGTGTGTGTGTATGTGTCTGTGTGTGTGTGTGTGTGGGTGATGAGTCTACATACATTAAATCAAGCAGTTAACTTAAATTCCTCAAGAGAGAAAAAAGGAATGATTTTCCAGTAAGGGCTGATGATATCCACCAAAGTACATTTTCAAGCACTAAAGTGATCCTAACTACCATTAAGGCGTACCATAGTAGCCCATAGCATACTGCCTAGTAAACAGTAGGCACTCAATAAATGTCTTTTGATGGTTATTATCCCTTCGAGGGTATTACAAGTCCAAA
This sequence comes from Camelus bactrianus, assembly GCF_048773025.1. Taxonomy (NCBI): domain Eukaryota; kingdom Metazoa; phylum Chordata; class Mammalia; order Artiodactyla; family Camelidae; genus Camelus; species Camelus bactrianus. Next base: position 42,930,246 of record NC_133540.1, read on the forward strand.
ACCCTTCTGTGCATGTGAGATTGTACAAGGTTTGTAGTAGTTGTGATTGCTCCTATAATTCATATATAGACATTGCATTTTTAGTGTGAATAACCCATATATTTCACTTCTATTTATCCTTGTAACGTTTACTTAATACAGACTTTATGTTCTTGCTGAAGTCTTCAGTTATGTTTTTGAAAGGCTTGTTTGCTCTATAGGTTAACTGTGGAAAACAGTGTTTTATTCAACATTATAAGAAGGACTTTCCTCATTCCATTATTTCTACATGAACATCTATTACAAATATATGGATTGCTTAAGTGGCTATTTATCTGATAACTCACAAAATGATTTGAGAAAAATTTAAAGTTATATGGTCTGCTTTCCAAACACATAAAATACACTACTAAGTAATTTATAAAAATCCATAAAATTGGAAATTAACTTAAAGGTCACTAAGTTCTCAGTAGAATAAATGACCTTTGATGCTAGAAATCACTGAAGTTTTTTTTTTTTCAGGTTTTGCATAATATATTATGCATCACGTCTCTCAAGATATTTCTTGTAAAAATTAAAACAAAATACACAGATTGAAGCATTATAAACTATGTAAATTTTTTAAGACTTTTATAATTGGATAGATACCTAAAGCACTGCACTGGGAGTAGAATTAGAAGATAATAGGACATCTGTCTTAAAATAATAGGTTCTCTGTGATTTAACGTAGGTATAGATAGAGATTCTTAGGAAAATAATGATAAAGTGAAATCACAGTAAAAATAATCTTTACTGATCAAATAACAGAACAGGATAAAAAATATTTTTATTAACGTACTTATCCTGGATTTGAAGAAAACATCATCAAGTATATAAAAGGCCAGTTTCATGTCAAGAACTGCCTTGGCTTTGGTCTAAGCTAAAATTCTGAGGAAGGATTTTTGGGGGAGAGATTCTGCTGTGGTAACATTTTATATTAATTTCTTTTAATATACCCGATGCAAAATTTTGAATCAAGGGGTATGTTAGGCATTTCTCTACCTACCATCCTTTTAGGGCTGATATTCTTATCTCATAACATCTGGCTGTTCTGTGGTGCCCAGTGAACCCCTGCGAGGACCTGGAATCATTCCTGACATTGGATTGCCTCTTTATCACCTTCTCATTATTTCTCACAGTATCATATTTTTGAAGTTTATAATTCTTTTATTTTAAGCATTTAAAAGACAAATTTTGAAGTTATTTATTCACAACTAAGTACTTACTCATTTAAATATTAATTCACATGTATTGAATCCAAACCGTGTGCCAGATATTCTTCCAGGTCCTGAAGATAAAGCAGGGTATAAGACAAACAAGATCTAATCTTTGTGGAGCAGACAACAGACACCTCCTTTGTCAGGTGCTAAACTATGCTGTGGGGAAAATAAAACCAGAAAAGTAGCTGGGGGCTACACTGGAGGTAGAGAGAAGAGGGTTTCTGTTTTATGTAAGGAAGGAATAGAGGGCTTTTAGGATTAAATGTCATTTTAGTGGAGATCTGAAGAATATAAATAAGCTCAAAACCATGTATGAAAAGAGTGATCAATCAGAGGAAAAGGTAAATGCTTATGCTGTGGGGGAGAAATGTTCTTTATGTATGAAAAAAATACACAAAATAGGTATGGCTAGAATGGGATGATGAAGGGATGGTTTTAAAAGGCACAAACAGGACAGAGGACTTGATAATTTAGGAACTTGTAACTCTTATTAAAGGATCCTATTTTAGTTTAAGTGAAATGTAAAAAAAAAAAAAAAAAAGAGGAAGATTTGGACCAGAGGAACAATTTGGCTTATGTGTTAAAAATATCACTTTGAGAGCTGTATTTAGTATAGGCTATAAATATGGACGTGGATATGGAGACTATTAAAATTACCCAGTCAAGAATAATGCTGCTTTCGTCTAGTGGTAAAAATCGACATATTGTCACAGGTGAGAACTGGACAGTTATCCTGATATATTTTAAAGCTAAGCTAAGCAAAGAACCTAATGGATTGCTATGCAGTGTAAGAGAATTAAAAAAAAAAAGACAAAATTAACTCCATGATTTTAATAATAGAGCAATAAGAAGGATGAGTTTTCCATTTATTGATAACAGCAACAATTGTGCATTGTGTTAAGATAATTTAAAGTGTGGGGCTTATGTGGAGATTACAAGTTTGGTTTTGGATTTGTAGTGTTGGAGATGCATTTTGATACCCATGTGGAGGGGAGTAGCAATTGATGGTTGATTATTAGTATCTGTTGCTCAGTGTGTAAGTCCAGGGTGTATGAAAAAAATTTGTGATTATCCATTGTAGAGGAATCATTTTTAAAGGCATGCAACTGACTGAGACCACCTATTAAATCAATGCATATAGAGTAGATAAAATACCTAAAAATTGAACCTAGCATACCCTAATGATTAAAGGTGAAGGAACTAATGATGAAATAACAGCAGATTGAGGTTTCAGAAGACAGTTGAAGAAAGTGTTAAGAAATAAGCAAAGATCATCAGTTTAAAATGAAGCTTGATAGGTTTATTTAGATAGGTCCTGAGAATTCAGTATAGTATTTGCTAAAGTAGAGATATATTTAACTGAAGATAAATACTTACCTCAGATATGATCAAAAATTGAATGAGAGATAGTGGAGTTAATAAAGTGTAGTAGAGAAATGTAGGTGAGCTGGAAAAGGATGGATAATGAGAGAATTTTTTTTAATTAATTTTTTTTGTTGCTTTTACAGTGGGAGACATTATGGCAAGTTTTTATATTGATGGTGATGACTTAGGACAAAAAGAAAATTGATTTTGTAGGAAGAGAATAACTGATGAAGTATGAGACTTTGAAATAAGATGACATGGATTAACAGTTCATGCATAGTAACAGGAGAAAAGTAGATTATGTGTATGTAGATTCAGGTGGATTTGGAAATATCGGGAAATGTAGTTCTTTTAAGATTATCTCAATATTCTCAGTAAATAGGAGAAATTAAATTGCAACTTTAGGTATTGGTCATGATTTTTTGATATTTGGCATTTTGGGAAATAATACTTTATTCACAAAACAAAATACATGAATAGTAGGAATTCTTGTGCTCTGTTGGTGGTTTTGAGGAGGATAGAGAAAGAACGTGTTAAACCGTATTCATATAATGGAACCTCATAATGCTCCTCACATCACTGAATAGAAGCTGGTCATGGCACATATGCCATCCCATTATATTTGCATACTGATAATGAAGGAAGTGATGTCTGACATAGTTGAACTTTTTATGTTCTACTTACTTTAGAAATTAAGATTAATTAATAGAATATGGGAATGATTTTTAGGGTAATGTCTGATGGAGGAAAATACAGAAAAATGAAATTATAAGTTCTAAGATTTTATTTTAAAATAGTGTTTTCTTAGAGCCTATATTTGTAGGGCACTACCATGGATAATTTATATGGGTTATGTCTATAAATTTTCACAGTATAAGTATGAAAAATCATTATTATTGCCTGATTTTCCAAAAGAGAAAAATTTCTGATTGTGTAAATTGTTAAACTACCACTATGTTTTAATTATTTGAAATATTGCCATGTGGATCAGTAAGATAGAAGGGAAAATGTATAATTTCATAATATAATAAAAGGCAACACAGATATGCACACACTGGAGATAACTGAGGCAACTGACACAGCATCAAAATAACTATGAAAAAAGAAAAAAAAACCCTGAGGAACTATATGAGCTATAAAATTATATATCAGTAAATTAAGTGGATCATTCTCATTGTGGGACAAACCATACTATCTATAGATAAACAGAGATAGTATATGTTGAGAATTATGCATTGAGTAACATGAGTTAGCTTTCTTTCAGATAGCTATATTTTCAGATATTGTTTACATTTTTTGCAAGAAAAAAGGCCATGCTGCTGTTGATGGAAATAATCAATAAACCAATTTATAATAGGAGTATAGGATAGTTTTATTTGAGCCAAACTGTGGACTGTAGCACAGGAGACACAAAATCAAGAAGCGCTTGAATTGTATTTCACTGGATTACAAAATGGGGGGAGACTTATAAAGCCAAAAACCACAAAATTGCATAAGCTGTCAAGAGTTGTATGTAATTGGTGCTGGAAAGAAGTAAGGTCACTTGATAAGCAAGGGTTGCTTGGAGTCTGAAATGTTTGCATAGTTGCAAGGTGAGATCTTGAGGCCATAAGGTTGGCGCTGGCAGCCGCTATCAGATATTGTGTCCTTTTGGTTGTTGTTTGTTATTTGTTTGTTTTTGTAATTGAAGTATAGTAAGTTACAATGTGTCAATTTCTAAGGCTGGTAGTGTCTGTGAGTTTGATACAGTTCAGAAAATTCAGGTTCTCAGAGATGGAGGACTGTGTCTGAAATCACATCTACAATGGCCAATCAGCTATTTTGTAGGTTTGAGCCACTTACTACATCTTGATTTTTAAATGCATTATTTTCTTTCTTAAATGGTTAAAGCAAAAGTGTACAATGTTGGTTGACAGACCATAAGACAGACTATTCTAGTTAACACAAATGTCAAACCAAATCATTTATAAGCCAGAATGACTTCACTATACCTCAAAATGTGAAAATCAGTGCATTACAGAAAGTGGAAATATTAAGACAATATTAGTCCAAAGAAATATCCCCCTAAAAGGAAAGCGTGTCATTACTCACAAATTTATAAAATTCCAATAATTATCTTGGTAAAGAAGTGAAACCTGTGATTAAGAAGATTGAAATGAGACCAGTAAATAGAAAAATAGCGGATGTGTCCATGGATGTATTATAAGTATAGACAGATTAATATTCATTAAAAATTAGTAACTAATATTTTTTCAAATTATGTTTCTAAATAATTTCTAAAATTATTTTTTCAAATATTGTATTTTTCAAATTACAAAACAAATGATGCTTGTTAGTCTGTTATTTAACAATTTTGTAGAAGTTTTAGCTCATGTCCTAATTATATAGCCAAAGAGATGAAGACAAAATTGTCTTTTTCTATAAATAAATAGTAATGGATTTCCAGAGATCTTTCAAAAATATAATATTTAAGTATTGGAAGTAAAACTTTAGTAACAAATCAAATTATAAAATATATGCATGATAATCTAAAACTACTTATTAATATGCTGTAACAAGTCAGAAAATATGCTGGAACAACATTAATATTTTAAAAATATGCCGAAGCTACGAATATATTTATTAAGTAATGAGCAGATATCAAAAATAACTAAAACTTTACTGTTTAAGTGTTAATTCCGTTCAATGAGAAAGGCTAGAATGCGCTAATATGTTCTAAAACTCTACTAGAATAAGCTAATTAGGAATTAAATCGTTTACTCATCCAAGAAAATAGTTTTAGAGTTTAGTCAGATCTTATCTTTTGACTTTGTCTTTTAGTTTGTTTTTTTAAGATTATGATAATAATTAACATTTACTGGATATATCCATATAAATCAGATGTAGGACTAAAATTTTTACAGTTGTTATTTCAATTATTAATCACAATAATGGTATAGTAATGCTAAAATTGCTATGTTTTTTACATATGGAGAAATTAAATAATGGGTGAGAGGTTGTGGTTCCAACTTAATTTGTAGTTTACCTCAAAACTCCTAATGTCTCTTTTCAAAATCATCAAATATTTCATATTTTGTTGTTTTTTTAAATAAAATATTTTTGCCTTTAATATTTGCTAATTAGGTATCTTATTTATTCACACTAGAAATAAAACAATAATATACTACATGAAATTAGCAAAATTCCCTAGTAAAATGTATAAATAAAAGAAAAAATCCTGGTCTTCCTGGCCCCTGTCTTCATAATTATCTAAAGCCACTTCCCATAAAGAAACATATGTTAGCAGCTCATTGTGCACACTCAAAGAAAACAATATGCAAACATTCACACCAAAAGAATTTATTTATACAACCTGCTTTATTTACTTCAAGGTCTTAATGCACACTTCTCTGTAATTTTCTGTTTTAGATAGCCATCAATTATTTAAGTGTCTTCCTTGTAATCCACATTATACATATAATTATTTAATAGTCTCAGTATAAGTGGACATAAAATTTTTTCTAATTGTCTTTTATACACAGTGTTACAGCAATTATATCAGTAAATGCATCTTGTTGATTTTTGAATATTCATGTGGGGTGAATTTCTATTAGTATAATTGTTGATTCTAACTTGATATACATACTTTGTATAGTAGCTTCCAAGTTACCATCCTTTAATTATACCAGTTTAGAGTCTTGCCAGTAGTATGTAGGAATACCTGTTCCAGCATACCTTTGGCAATAGTACCTGTTAACAAACTGTAGTATTTCTTCTGTCCCCTTATATGCATTTACAAAGTGCTATGGATTGTTCTGTGCACTTTATATGCGTTGTATCAATTAATCCTTGAATTGTACTTTCAGAAAATAACATTGACAGTTTCATTTACATTAATCTGCTTAATGAATTCTCAACTTTCTATTATTATTTTAAACTTATTTTAATGTACTTTATTATGGATTATTTCTTTGACAGCAATATATGTAATTTGCTTTTAAAAATCCATAAATTCTCAGTGAAGCCATCAACCTTGTTTTTAGATCATATTTATTACTCAGACGGGTCAGTTATCTGGACAGAATAGCATGATGGCACCTGTGCATCACTTGGGCATGGGTTTTCCTGACCAGAAGGTACAGACACATGTAATTGTCTAGCAGGTCTCATCAGCGCACTGCCCTGGCCAGGGCTCTGTGCCTGCTAGGTTGGGAATGTGTATCAAAATGTTTGGTCTGTCTAGCATCTGCTTAAATTAACTGATTTAGTCAGCTACAAGACTGGAAGGATATTTGCAGCAATATATTCTAATCTGATTATATTCTAAGGTGTATTTTTTTTCTGATATCTATGATATTCATGCTACTGCAGAATGAAATGAAAATTTGGAATGGCTCAACACAGATGACTCTTGTAGTATACCAGGCGCTGAATATCAGTGTCTGTGTAGACTACATAAAATCATGGTGGTCTTTATCCAAGCCTGGTAGTACAGTTCTCTTTCATCCCAGAGTCTAGCATCCACTAATCTGCTTTGTGTTTATGTACTTTTGGCTTTTCTGAAATTATGATATAAATTTGAAATCCCTTCTGACTCCTTTCACTTAGTGTTATGACTCTGAGATTTATCCATGTTTCTACATGTATCATTTGACAATTTGTTATTATTGCTGAGTGATAGACATTGGATGGACATTCCAAAAATGTATTTATCCTTTCATCACTTGATGGACATTTAGCATATTCCAGTTTGGAGTTATTATGAATAAGGTTGCTTTGATCATTCTAGAACAAGTCTTTGTGGGAATATGTCTTTTCATTTTCTTGAGTAAATACCTAGCAGTGCAAATGCCTCCTCATGTGATAGGTGAATGTATTTGAGACACTGACAAACAGCTTTCCAAAGTGGCTGAATTAATTTTGCATTCCCACCAGCATTTATGAAAGTTCCAGTTGTGCCACATCTTCTCCAACATTTTGAATTGTAAGTCTTTTAAATTTTGTCCATGGGCTCTAGACATCTAATTTCCACCCTCCACAATAAACCACACTGCAAGCAGGAGTTCTCTTTCTAAACTGCAACTTGTCTTGTTCCTCTCTATTCCCAATGCTTACAATTCTTTTATGTCTGTTACATGCAAGATCAAGTCAGAATTCCTTTGAATTACTGAAAGTCCCTTTAGATACAATCTCTACCTATGTTTGTAGCCTCATTTACATCCATACCCCTACCTGCTCCTAGCAACAACGTCTTTCAAACTGTTCAATTTCTATGTCTTTCCTTAAAGTAGTCTTTCCCCATTTATCATCCAATAACTCTTGATATTTAAGAAAAATGTCATCTTCTCTGGGATTTTTTTTTTCTCTAATCTCATTGAGAAGTATTTGCTAATTTATTCTTCCAAGTAGGGTCTGGCTTAAACTTACAATCTGTCATACCAATGTAATATATATTTCTTTAAAGTGTATTAAGGAGCATGCTTTGCAAAATTTACCACCTTAAAAATACACAAAAAAAATTTTAAGAAATACATATTGGTTATTAAGTGCTTTCTTTACTAAACTGGGTATTTATACACAAAATTTCAACAATAAATAAAATTTATATTGTGCAACAAAATTAGAAAAAAAAAATCTAAGCCCCAGTGTACTCTCTTGATCGCAACTGAGCCGAGCTGTTCAGGTGGTCAATTAAAACAACAAGCTAAAATGTAAGTAATACTTAAGCCACTAATTGCTTACTGAGACTGTATGAGGTTAAGCAAGAAAAATCATAGATTTCTCTTATGTTTCATTTTTCCCCTTAGAACAGTTCTGGGCAAGGGTCAAGTGGATCAGCACTGGTATGGGGATCTTCTCACTATCCAGGAGTCATGAACAGAAGGCTCTTCCTATTTTATAGCCCTGGGGGTTTAGGGGAAGAAGAAGAGGAAGAACTAAGAGGGGAAATGTACTGAGTACTGAGTCAGAGTGGACAAAAAAGTGTCCCCAGGGCTTCCTATAAAACATAGAAAATGATGACCAAAGTCCTCAGCAAACAGAAGGAAATCACAAAAGGAAAGGGAAAGAGAAATGACCTAGTTTAAGATTGGAATATGTGGTACTCCTATAAGAGACATGAATGGAGGCTTCCAGAGTAAACCCAAGGCCAACAGTAAAGAGAGAAACAGAAGAAAATTTTGTTTGTATCATTAAATAGAAATGCAAACATTTAAACTTTTCAGCTTAGGCTTCAAAGTAGAGAAAGAAATAGAGAAATGTGCATCAGAAATTTGCATCTAGCTTTTATGAAGTGTGAAAGAAAAACAATGCCCTTCAATGCAGTTTTTATGGAAGCCTATTTTTTATCAACAGTGTACCATTAGTTACATGAAAATATGTGTTTAACTTACAGAAGTTTATTAATAATTAAACTAACCATTTTACTTAGATTTTAAAATAATGTGATAAAATTAGAAACTGTGCAACGTTAGCATATTAGAGCCAGCCATTGTGTGAAAGTGCATATGGAGCAAAGTTCGTTTGTTGAGTCAAATATTTATCATGCATAATTAATTAAAGAGTCTATGTTACTTGAAACACTCAATTTAAAAAAATTTAAACTTACTAAAGAGTAATTGAATTTTATAATCATATTAAATAGATAAAGAAGTAAATGTAATTAATGTTATCTTTATAATTACATTAAAACAAAGCATATCTGAATTTATACAATAAGGGAAATGTTATATATCTTGACTTTGGCAGTGAATACAAAACTATATACATTTGTCAAACCCATCAAATTGTCTATGTAAAAATCAATAAATTTTGCAAAGGCCAATTGTACCTCAGTAAACAGGGTTAAAGTACAATCCAAATATGTGTATTAATCCCCATTAATAAATCCATGATATTTGAACTTATTATATAATATACTAAAAGTAGAAGTATTGGTTCATATTTTAATATTTGATAAGAATAAATATAATCTTGTTTATCTCAGTTTGTCATTTGCCTCAAGATTCTATTAATAAAAAGCTACTATGCTGCAATTGTTATGTTGTTGTATTATTAGGTTTTAAAGTCTTGATCTTTTATAAAAAACAATTTAATTATTATTGAGAGCATTATTTGTGGAATATTATTATTCTACAATATTTGACCACCATGATTGAACCAGTTCTCAAATATGACACCTGAAGTAATTATAAGCAAAGAGAATACCAGTTACTATGACTCCCAGGTGAAGCATTTTTCAGTATAAAATACATAACGGATTTCTGGTCCAGACAGTATGCCACAGAGCCACATTTTTTCTTGTTTCTTCTGCTATGCACAACTAAATTCTGGAAATGACACAAAAGACAAACAAGGGAAAACTCTGAAAGGTGTGAAAAGAAGACAAGCTACTTTGGGACTCTGGGTATTGGAGGAATAGTACATCAGCAAGGAACCTTGTGTGATCCCACCAACAGAAGAAGGCTCCTAGAACTATTGTTTCCTGACCCCCAACCTACCAACAGATGGCAGCCCAATTAGTGGATCAATTAGGAGCCACTTATCAAGATCCCCATCAATAATAACAGCTAGAAAAAGTGCTCCTCCTCCTTGACATACCCACGTCTACTCTCTGTAGTCTGAAACACCAAGACAAGACTTACTGCTGCACAGAGACAGCCAGTGATGTAAGTACTGTTGTTATCCTTAATTTGCTAATGAGAAAACTGAGATAAAGAGAGGTTAAGATATTTTCCAATATCATAACGAAAAAGAATTGATGAAGCCTGGATTGACATCTAGTTAATCTGACTCCAGATATGACATTTTCCCCTATTATGGGAAAATGCCTGAGAGGAAAGTGGTGTCACTGAAGGCAAAGGAAGAGCGTCTTCAGAAATGAAGGGAAAGAGAAGATACTGCAGTCATTTCAACTAGGATACGGAATGAAGTGTTCTCTTTGGAGTCAATAATAGTGTTGCCATTGGTGACCTAAGATGGGACAATCTATTGGAGGTCAGTTATTAGCTTAAGATATGAGGATGACAAAAGTAGTGTGTGTATGTGTGTGGAGGAGGCAGGGTTGTTGCAAGTGTGGATCCGTGTGTGTGTGTGTTGTAAGAGTACAGACTTGAGTAAACTTTAAAAGATGATACAAGAAAGAATTTCTAAAAGGGAGAGTTTGAAGACAGATGGATGAATGGCATAACTAATGTATTTAGGGCTCTGAGGAGTTTGGAGAGGATAATATTACAACAAAGTTGGTAGGGTTAGGCATACAGAGAAAGAAGCACATGTGTCTTGCTCATATACCTAGATGTTGGCCATTACAGTAAATTGATGCTGAATTGAAAACTTTAGCTAGATTCTTTAAAAAAAATTTTAATATTTACTCAAATCTCAGAAAGTATAAGAACTTGAGCAAGTACCTACTATGTTATTCAACAACAGAACAGCTGATGGGAGCTATTGAAATAAACCTATCAATATAAGAACTTGAAAGGATTTTAGCAATAAACTGTATAAACTTTTCATTTTCAATATAAGGATATTGGTCTCCAGTATCCTCACATTTATCATAAAACTAGTGAAATAGTAGAAATAAGGTTGAGACAATATATGTATTGTGACAGTCAAATGAAAATCTAATATTCATACAATCTCTTTTGAAAAAGTCTATCATAGCAAGACTACCTATCTCTATTTATATATTTATATTTGTGTCCCTAAGCATGGTAGCTGAAAATAATGATTTATTCAGTTGACTTCAGGAATGTTAGAGTTATGACATTTTGATCAATTTTAAAAGGACTGTGGTGGTCGTATTTTGGATAGGATATATCCTTAAAACATTTTACATTTGGAAGTATCATTGATACTATACAGTCCAAGGCACCATTTATAAAAAGTTTCTATAAATGCACAAGTTTTCATCTTTCATCAAAAATCAGTTTAACTTTTTTTCAGTATTTTCTGTAAATACTAAATACAGCAAATGTAAATATAATATTAAAATCTCAAAGAATAGATATTTTATGTATTGTCACAGCTGTATTTTTGTCTGTAATATATTACAGTGCTATTATACAGATATCTCACAGACCAGGAAACATACTAGTATGTGTTGTGAAGGGAATTTTTCAATGATTATTGTCATTTGACTGGCACATATGTAAAAGGAAGAAACAGCTATGAACAAAACAAATAAATAAGACATTGCGTCTAATTTGCAGTTTGCTTTTTTATTTCCAAGTAAATCATCAGAATTGTTCCTGACAATTTCAAGTTAAAATATTTTTTGGAAAACTTCCTGAAAGAAGCAATAGCGTGTTCTGATTGGATTGCAGAATTTCTTTCCTTTTAACTAGGTTATCCAGATCCCTCAAGAATTTATATTCTGAGTTTCATGATCATTCAAACTTAGAAAAGATGTGTGGTAGCAAGTCATTGTTCTGCTGAGCTATAGATAAATAAAGGATAAATAAATAATTGAAGAGTCTCGGACAGCCGGGTGTCTGTAGCAATTGAAGTAGAGGAATTTGCACTGTGAAGCTTTGAACTAAAGCATCTTGTTCACATAAGCTGACAGGGTGATAGAGAGGGGAAAATAAAACAACACATTTATTATAACAAATGTTTGTCTATGATACATGATACACTAAGCTGGAATTTATCATTTATATTATTTATGTGGATTATTAGTAAGTGCCTTTTGATTCTACTTACAAACAATTTAGAAAAATTCACAATGGGCCTGGAGAGGGACTAAGACTGTCATACACATCATTTTAAGAACCTTTGACTATTGTTAAGTATTAAGCTATCTAATACTCTTTCTTTGCATATTGTCTTTTCTCTACAGAGCAAGAAAATAGAAACAAATATAAACCATTTGTCCTTTAGTCATATAATAATATTGTAATTCTCATCTTGCAATAGCCTTAATAAGGTATCGCTGAGGGAGAATGCTTTTGTTTAGTCATATTCCATTATTTCAGACATTCATTTTTTTCACCTCACAAAAATCATATCATAAATAAATTTTTAATACACCTGTAAAAATTGAATTATTTATCCAAAGCTTTGTATCATCCTGATAAATTAGATCATCAAGAAATACTTTTTATTTCACTTCCAATATAGGATGCCATATGGAGAGCAATTCTAGGACTCAAAAATCTGTGTATATTTGGGTGAATGAGATGATAGCTTGCAAAATACATTTATAAGCTTTGAAGCTATTGGCGTACGTTGTGTCCGTGTGTGTACATTTGACTATGCATCCATTCTCAAATATATACTCTTATATATATGCATGCATACATTATATATTCTTAATCTATATATTGTCTACCTAAACATATGCATGAATATATAGACACATTATATTTCTCAAAAAAAAAAAACCACTCTAGGCATCAAAGATTCCCAAGAATATTCAGTAACAATTGACATTAAATTTAAAGAATATGTTGCATCCACCATTTATAACATTATCATGTAAGTTCTTATTTAGAATATATTTTATTCAAAAAAGCAATGAAATTTAACTGTTAATGGGCATATTGGTATTCATTATAAAATTATTTCAGCTTTTTTGGATGTCTGAAAATCTTTATAATGAAAAGTTTAGAAAGAAATACAATAAAAATAAGTGTATAGTTTGATGCATTTTTACAAAATAAATACACTAATATAACCAACTTCCAAATCAAGACATAAGACATCACCAGAAAGAAACATAAACCCGATCTACTCTCTTTCAGTAACCAATTTTCTGTGTCAACATTTTTTTTTTAGTGTCAACTTTCTAATTAGTGTTTCCTGTTTCTGAATTTTATATAGATAGATTCATATATTTTACTTTTTGTGTCTGGAGACTTTCTCAATGTTACATTTGTGAGAACCATACCTGTTGCATTTCCCCTAAGGAACATTTTGTTTCTATCTAGTTTTCAGCCATTCTATACAGTGCCGATATGTTACTTTACTAGTTTGTGTGCATATGTGTGTATGTGTGTGTGTGTCTGTGCACATGTGACTGTGCATGCATTTCTGTTGAATACTGTAATAGATACTAAGACACAACAGCCCAGATCCAGGAAGAACAAGAACCCATTGCCAGCTGCAAGGTCTTTGGTTAGCAAACAACTCCCAGCTGTAACCTCCTTCATGCTCTGCCCCAGACACAGAGAGCTGCTTTGCCTGTGGTCACACACTTTCTGGGAAGCCGCATTTGAAAACAGAATGAAGTGAGGATATGGAGACTTGGGTCATTCAGGCTGTCCTGAGACAATTTTTTCAGGAACTTCTCCTTCCAGAGCTTTCCACAGGATTTGTTCAGGTTTTGTCAAACTTGCTTTGCTTCTTAACTTTTGACTTTGCCCAAGTTTGTTTCCTTCCACTTCTTTTATAAATATTATAAATATTGATTCTTATAACTTCTTATATCCCCACATTTAATTTCCACCCTAAACTCCATTTCACTGTTGGCTTCCAGGGGACCCAAACCACAGCATGTTTAAGCCTAGAAATAGAATCACTGTGTCACAAGCATGCATACTTTCACCTTTAATAAGTATTCTTGGTTAATTTTTCAAATTCTGTGCAACAGTATCACCTCTACCACAAGGAAATAAGATTTCCAGTTATTTCATATTTTTGTCTATATGTCATATTTTCTTTTTTGTCATTTTAGCCATTCAGAGTGTAGTGGTATTGCATTGTGATTTTAATGTACATTTATTTATAATCATGTTGAATACCTTTTCTTATTCTTATTATTAAGCTAGACATCCCCTAGTATAATCTCTTTATGTCTTTTGCTTGATTATTAGTTTCATTTGGCTTTCTTTCATGTTTTAAATAAAATTGGCAAATGGAGGTTTTTTATGTATTTCAAATTTTAGTCCATTGTTAGAAATATGTACTGCCTTGATCTTTTCTTTCTCTGTGGACTTCAGGGTTGTCTTCTCATAACAAATAAATTACTCTATTCAATATATCCAAATTAATCTTTTGTTAATCCTTTAGTAATTTTCGTGTCTAAGAAAAGCCTGTCTATTCTAAGGTCATGATGATAGTCTCATATGTTTTCCTTGCAAAGTTTTATCATTTTACCTTCCATTTGAAGATATGCAAGCAATCTGAAATTTCCTTTTGTGTACTGTGATAGAAGTTAATGTATAGTTTTTCAAATGAAGATTCAATTAACAAGCTTCTTTTATAAATGTTCATCCTACCCTCTTTCACTGCAGTGACACATTTATCACAAATCAGGTGACCATATATATGTAATCCCTTATTGGACTCTGTTTCATTGTTCTGTTTCTCTAATAGAAATTAGAGAATTTCTAATTTCACATTAATACCACACTGTCTTAATTACCATAGCTTCATAATGGGTTCTGATAACCCTTATAAAAAATCTAGCTTTTTCTCTTTTTCAGGATTGTCTTGTTCATTTTTTATTTTTCATTTTTCCATAAAAATTTTAGAAACATGTTTATCAAGTAACACACACAGATACCTACCTAATCTACAGATCAGCTTGGGGAGAGTTATATATTTTCAACGTAGGATCTCATAATCAGTGAATATGATATATCTTTCATTTATTTGCAATTTACTTATCTCAACATTTAGTTGTAATTTATGACAAAGCTCTTTCACATAATATATTTTTTAGATTTAAAAGTTGTCATTAAAATATTTTTTCTTATTTGTTGCTGGATTCCATTTGCAAGAATTTTTTGAGGTGATTTTGCATCAATGTTTATAGCAGAGTTGGAAGTGTGATTTCTTTTCTGTTTAATGTTCTTTCAGTATCAAGTTTATGCTGGCCTAATTAAAAAGAGTCAGCACTTTCTGGCTTCTACTTAGAATGTAAAATGCTAGAGATTGTCACTCCGATATTCAAAATAAGGAAAAAAAATAGATAATCTAAGAAATCTTGAATATATGAGAGAGCTGAGACTGGAAGGCAACCAACTAGCCTGAAATCTAAGAAAACACTCAGATTTCCAAGGCACGGAGACTGCCTTACTTGGAGCAGAGCACCAGAAAAATATGGGAGCTCTGTAATAGCAGATACAAAATGTAATGAATTGCTAAAAGCCAGTTATTAGCTAAAGTTTTAAAAATATCTGGGAGCCACAGATTTTAAAAAATAGGTTTGCACAGGCTTGCAGGCTCATCTCCACAGACAACACTAAGCATTCATAACAAAGACTGGGGACAGATATGGGGCTGGGGAAAGCTTCAGGAGCTAGAGAAGCCAAAAGAAAGGGAACTCTTCTCCCAGGGGAGGAGAGAAAGCACTGTCACTCACAGGACAAGTATTTGTTATTTTACTTAAATGTTCTTTTTTTTTTAAGATGACTTCATGAAATGAATTCTCTTCATAAACTCCCCACATAAAAAGTTGAGATAATGGAATTTCTGAGAATAATCCAAAAATGTCCCCTCAAACCAACTTCTAACCTGCTCAAATAAACAAAGTGGAATTGTTTCAGATCTCATCAATGTGTTCTGTAGTGTGAAATTTTAGACTGAAACTATTCAACTATATTATGCAAAAGAGAATTGCCTGAAGAGATTGCTCCTAAAGAACATCTGATTTGATATCACCATAGAGCCAAAGTCAAAAAATATTCCCAAAAAATAAACTAAGGGACAATGCAGGATAGACTTGTTTTTTATTGTTGTCTTGAACAATGAAGAGGAGCACTGAAGCACAGAAATTTTGATTGTACAGTAGTTATTCAATTATTTTTAATTACATTAAATGCTTGAAATATTCAGTTACTTTTCTATTCCCTGTTTTTTAGTAGTAAAACATTTATAGTCCATCAATTAAGATATCTTTGGCCTCAAGAAACAGAATGTGCAAATAAAATAAACATGATAGTATGTTACATACAATATAAGAAATATTTGTTGATTTAGTGTTTTAATGATTTTTATTTTGGCTTCTAAGCAGTTCTTTTGTCTTCACTCTGATATTTTACAGTGACTTCTGGAGCTCTAAGCATCACATCCTCACACGACAATAATTCAAAGTCAGTAAAATATTAGCTTCTGTACTATGTCCTGTTTGATCTGTTTTCTCAGAAACCCCACTGGACGTATCCTTGGGTGTTATTGGCTAGAGATGTGGCCTAATCTTGTCAACTTAATCACTGGCAAGAGAATGGAAATACCATTGTTGCCCTGTACTAATCAGCATCTACCAAAGCACATATGATGACTCTTTAATAAGGAAGTAGAAGGAGAGTATTGGCTATTCTGTTAGGAGCCAGCAGGAATAGTATTTTAAATAACAATTTATATGTTTGAGGATCACACAATGTAATATTGGTTTAATGAGAAACAACTTTTTTTCATTTTCTGAAAGCTTTGAATCTTATTGCTGGTGTAGAATCAATGCCAAGCACATGCACTTGTCTGCTGGGAGATGAACTGTGGGTAGAATATGCGTGTAAATACTCATATGGCTTGAAGGTAAAAAAACCGACTCATTATGTCATGGAAGAAAGTTTCTCTTCTATGCATAGCATTGGCAAATACACATCATGTGTAGGCTTTTAAGGATGCTATGAAATAAGAGGCTCATAAAATTGGTGAGACATTTATCTCAGCTTCTTATATCACTTTATTTCAATATATTAGGAATTAAATTTGACTTGTTTAAGAAGCATTTCAACTCACAATAAGAGAGAACTTAGACTAACTAACTCAAATTCATTAATGTATATATTAAAATTGGTGATTATTATCATAATTAGGCATCAATACTCAGGCAACATTCATTACAATGAGAATTGTATTAGTTAATTGGTGATGACTATTTCTTCCATAGTCTTACAATTAAAATATTAACATTATTTATATTAATTTGGCCAGGTATTTTCCACTTTGACTTAAATATATATATACCAGAACAGGTAGAAGAAGATAAATACTTCCTAGTCTAGATTGTTATGAGAGTAAATAATATAAAGCATAATAGAATATTCCCAATTTGTATTATAAATCATAAGTCTCCAGAAAAAGGAAAGAAATCAATATAAGGATGAAGTTTGGTAGAAAATTCATAACCTTGAAAATGATTAAATATCAGATAGGTGTAGACTCTCAAGGAGATTTATCATGCCAGACAATGAAAACAGATTGAGAAGGGGTTCATACCAGTAAGAAGGCATGTGAGCAAGGGAACTATCTTGACAAGAAAAGAGCCTTTGTGTAAATAAGTAGTTACATTTGGAATTCTTTGAATAGTATTTAACTTTTAGAAGGTATAAAATTTATTTTTGAAATGAATGAATCTGGAGACTAGATGATAAATTATATTGAATTTGAAAGAGTACAAGGATTTTAATTGTTTTGGTTTAAACTAGAGAAGAATTTGAATGCTAGCTATATTCCAATATTTGAATTACTGTCATGTTGAAGAAAGTTAACCCAGAAAAACTTAACCCAGCTTAACATAAAGACAGAAATGTATTACCCATCAGCAACACAGATAAGCGATTATATTTGCCACTGAAAGTTTAAATAACTAAGAAATGGATTAAAAGTGTAGAAGGATATTTTAACCCTTAAGATTGATTTTGACCTTGAGGTTTTGTAATTATTTTGACTTTAGACACTTGAATTCATTTGGGGAAGCTAAATATGTTCTGCCCTTGCCTATTTCACTCTGACAACAGTTGTCTTTTATTTGTTTTTGTTTCCCTTCTCCTGTCTGACATTAGTTTTCTTGATTGAGAACACAAAATAACTCTGAGTTAATTCCTGAATAAATTTTACACAGTATTTTTTATATGTTTAAAATTGTATCTTATTTCTAATATATGAATTTTTTTATTTTTTTCTTGACATCATCAGATATATTCCTATTTTTTTTTTCTTTTAAATAAATCTTGGGCATATCATAGCGTGTCACTTGTATGGTTCATTTTATGCAGAAAGTATTGACATTTTTGTGGCCTGTATAAACATACTATAACATTGTTCCAAAGACCTAAAAAAATAGATATTTTTTTCTCTTTGTAGAGGATACATTTTTTATATAGTGTATTATTTTAATATTATAAATATGTGTGATATTTACACTTAAACATAGGAGAAGTCATACAGCCAATATATATCTGCCATGTAATTCACTCTAGTACATTAATACATCTCCAGTAAAGAATATTTAGGTAATTTTCACCTAACTATTCCCTTAACACTAAGATATCATGACGTGAATCTTTGTCATAAATGTTCCTCCATATTGCATATGTTAGTCTGCATATATTCCTCACCTCATTTTTCTGTGGAGTAATATTATTTAATTATGAATATTTTGTGGTACTTTATACTGAAATTTCTAGAGGCAAAGTCCTTGGCTATACCATTTTCTAGGTCTGCAACTTGGGCAAGATTCTCGGCTTCTCTGTATCGCAGTTACTAATCAAAAAATAATTTGTTTTTAATACCTACCACTGAGAAGTCATCTGAGGAGAAAATGATAATTCCAAAAAAGTTCTTAGAAGAGAGCCTTACAAGTACTCATGAAACATTAACTCTAGAATTACCTTCCTTGCCTTACTTTCACAGAAGGCTGTCCTTTATGAATAAAAGATAATGTGATCTTTTTATACCCCAAGCTACTCTACCTAACACCCCAAGCCATCCTCTTCCCCACTGCCATTGGCTTCCTTCGCAGTGAATTCAGCCTGGATGTTACCACAATTTCTGATTAAGTCAGGGAAACGCTTCCATAGGCGTGGCAATAACTGCATTCTGTTGCTTAAACGCAACTGGTTCCCCAACAAAATCTATAACTAAGCCCTCTGCCCCTCAGGAAACTCTTGTCCTGAGATGTTAGGCTCCAGAGGAAAATCAGAGCCACTGGAGCCTGGGCTTCTGAGAGGCCAGGTGACCGCACTTTGTAATGTAAGTCTATCTTCTGAAACCCATACGACTATAACTTTCATATTACTTGCCATTGAGTTTCTTTAAGAGTTTAATAGACTCTAAAAACTTGGAGTTTTATCCAAGCAAAAGACAAAAAAGGTCCTTGAGCAAAGTATGTACATATAAACTCTCAGTGATTGGCTACTTCGCCCTGAACTTTCTGATCTAGCAATGGTCTCCTCCAACTTCAAAATAAAGTCTTCTGAAGTCTCCAGGCTCCAATATTATTATGAAAACTCTGAGAAGAGATTTTGTTATTTCAGAAATACAATGTTCAATATTGGACCCTTAAATCTATTTTCCTATGTTCCTTGATTTGCTCTTTTCCTTACTCTTGTCTGTCTGCCTAAGACTTCAACAAATTTTTGAATACACTTTGAAACTTATGGAATATTCTAAAATTGATAATAACTCTGGGACTATGCATTTTTTCCACACAGTATTGCTCTAATGTTTTTACAAGATATCTTTCATTTTTCTTTTTCTTTTTTTTTTTTTTTTTTTTTTTTTTTTGAGTAAAGGTAGATTTATTCAGAGAGACACATTGAAAGGCAAGAGAAAGGCCACAAGATGTGGGAGTTAGGTACTCAGATTAAAAGTAGGTACACACTCCATAGACAGAGTGTGGGCTGTCTCCGAAGAGGGAGCGAGAGAGGGCAGCGGCAAGGCACTTTTTATGGGCTTGGTGGCTCCATAGCTAATTAGTGGAAGCACCAGTCTAACCAGCCTGGGGAAGGGGCTGGGATTCCCAGGAAGTTGGCCATTTCCCACTCTTCAACCCTTTGTGGCTAGCCTTGGGGCTGCTGTGGCGCCTGTGGGCATGTTATTCACCATGTTAGTATATTACAATAGGCATATAATGAAGCTCAAGGTCTACTAGAAGTTAAATCTCCCTCCATCTTGAGCCTCAAGGCCTACTGGGGGTTGAATCTTTCACCATTTTGATGTTAATTGCTGTAGCATTCCTTGAATGGCTGTGCCCTGCCCCCTTCCTGTATCATTCCCCTCTCAGAGATTTTACTCCCATAGTATTACGGGGTTGCAGAGGGGTGAAGGTCCAAGTCTTCTGAAACTACTTCCAGGCTGAGTAGGGGCGTTGATCCCATTTAACAGGGAGTAAAAATCTCTGAATGCCTAATCTAGGGGCCCTAGGAGCAGGACAGCCTTTTGTTTTTGCTTCCAGAGGTTTAAGAGTATGGGCTAGAATCCTCGTATAGCCATCATATGATGTGGGGCTGCTGTAACCCACTGTTTCCATTGACTTCTGATGAATTTTCTTAAAGATGAAGCACCTTTGTAACAACAGTTTGACAGCCTGTAATAACAAAAAGACTTAAAAGCCATGGCTAAACATTTGTAATTGATAATGAGGCTTGTTTGTAATTATTAGAATTATGACTGATTATATTTAACATGTTAAATAATCCTAGTTAACTTAGTATCTAAGATGTCTCTCTCTTTTTTTTTTTTTTTGAGCATCTCAAAGTTAGCTGGTGCTACAAAGAGCTTTTAGAATTTGTTAAACATTTAAAATCCTGATTATGCATGAAATTTTTTTTGTATTTTATGAAACTCTTTTACTGAAAACATACATACTTTCCCACTGCATATTAAAATACTTATTTTAGGAGCTTTAATTACATATTGTAATTTTAATCCTTAAAAACCTAAATCTCTGGCAAAAACCAAGAAGCAAGCAACTATGAATTGGTTGTCATATCACCGTTTCCTGACTGGAAACTTATGTTTTAGTTTTTTTTTTCCCCTAAGGCAAAGGTAGATGAATCTAGACCTTCCCAGCAATTAATGTTTAATATTTTATAAATGACACAGATAGTGAAAATTTTAACTTAGTTTCAAGTTTTAAGTACCGAAATTTGAGGAGACAATTTTAGATATTTCCAAAACAAACACCTATAGAGTTTACCCAAAATCTCTTACTTTGTTACTTTTTTGAAAGTTTTTTTTAATTGAGTTATTTTTCTTATTGACAAATTTGTAACAGATGTAATAGTCTTACTTGACCTCTAGTAAGCCTAGGCAGAACAGAAGTATTATACTTAACACTGATGTCTCTAAAGACATGTTTATATTAATTAAACCAAAAAGCTTAAGCTAGCTTTAATACCAATACCAGTACTGAATACTTTTTAGATAATGTGAATCTGAAATTTATTTTGGCCAGTTTTCTCTATGTTTGAGTATTTATATAAGTACTTAATTTTCTTAAGCCAATTAAAGAGCTTCTTTACCATTTAATTTTGCCAGTACCATACATCTATGACATACAAACCAGACACCTTATGGTTTTTATTTTAAAACTTTAGTCATGAATCAGATATAACAAAGTAAAACCCATTAGCTACAAAAGAGGTTGGATTTAAACTGGCAGATAGAATTTAAGTTGCCCATCTAGATGGCTAAGCCTTTTTACTAATATTTATGAAAAAGAGACAAAATTGTTACTTGTTCTTAGCAAACTAAGTTCCAAATTATTTATTACCCCCCCCCCTTTTTTTTTTGAGATTAGGATTTTAAAAAGATAGTGAGATGAGGGTTCCTGGAGAAGACAGGGTAGAATATTTGTATATCAAAGGCATAGGAAGGCGAGTTTCTCCCAGAAAGACTTTGTTTCTTTAAGGCTAGGGAAAAAAAAAAAAACAACTTTTAAAAAAAAATACTTGTCTCTTAAGATAAATATGTAGGGGAGGTTTTGGGAGGTGAAGAAGGATTGGTGGGCTTTGTAACATTTTCGGAGCCACACCTCTAGACTTGTAAAGACTAGATTTGTGGAACAAAGAGTTTTGTTTTTCTTCATGTAGCTTAAGGGAGGCTTTCCCCAAAAATTCTTATCAGGCTTCGAATATCAGCTACGGTCAGCTTAGTCCAACCGATGGCCTCCCATTTGGCCATCTATTTACAAGCACTTTTGAGAAGCCTTTCTAGATTTGAGAAGTTTTTTACTTAAGGCTCTTGTTTCGGCCTTTGATCTGAAGAGACTTGCCTACAGCCTCACGTGGTCCCATTTCTAATGATAACCTGACAATAGTAGCTCTGTCAGGGCCCTTAGTTTCCCAGATAGCAGGGTTTACTTGAGAAAAGATACGGGGTGGAAGGGAGACCTCTTCTGGTTTAGTATTGAGGTGGGTTCTCAAGGCCAAGAGCAGTCATTTTTCTTGGTGGGTGCCTTCTTCATGAGGATCTCCAAATTGTAGTACTGTCTGGAATTTAGTGAGTAAAATCCCTTCCAAAAAAGGGGCCATTTTTCTGATTGTATCTGTGAGGTTGTATTCAACACAGATAAAGATATACACTACCCAAGTGTTCTCAAAAATCCTTTCTACATACCCTTACTTCAATTGAAGCAGGAATTCAAGGTCCCAAAGTTACTTATCTATGACTGATCTCAATTTAGATGAAATATTTATTTCTTCTGGTGGGAGTGAGCTCAGTATTGCTAAGTAAGAGTGAAAAACAAAACAAAACAAAATAAAACTCTCTTTTAAAATTCTGAATTTTTTTAACCACTTAGTCACTCTAAAATAACTTCATGAATCTCTTGCTTCACCCTCTTAGAACTCTGGAGGTGATCTGATTTCCAGGGTTAGTGACAAAGTTTGGGATTATGGATCATACTTCTTCAGAGCTTGTGGGCTGCTTAATTCTTAACCATTCTTTGTCCATTCTGATATCCAGAGCTACCCAGTCACTTAGTGTGTTTCTAGTCACTGTCTGTGTGCCTCCCTTGTTGAAACCCTTCATTACAGCATGGTCTTTGACCACCAGTTTCACAAATTCTTTGACTTGTACCTTTCTCGAGAGGCTTTTGGATATAGTAGATTACACTCAGCCTATCTTTTGTGCTCTGAATATGCTGTTCAGTATTTGAATGCTGCTTCTCACCACATTCCATTTTTCAGTGTTCTCCAAGATCACTCATAATCTCTTTGCCTTACATAGTTCTCTTCCAGTCTTTCTCTTCCGCACTGGTCACACACCGAATGTAGGGTTTTCCTGAAAGTAATGTGGTCTCCTAAGACGTCTAGGTTAGTAACTTCCAAGGTGGTGGGGAAGAAAACATGGGAGGAGGCAATATATGTTCCCAGGGGAGCATTTGGAAGTGTGTGGGCAGTGCTTTCTGGTTTTCACAATTACGGAGTCAATGTTTACAAGGGAACCACAAAACTAAAAATTATTCTCCACAAAATGTCATTAACATCCATTTATGAAACACTCCAAGAATAACAGAAAAATTTTCTCATAGCTCACAGATTAATTCTGCAGTAGCATCTACTGCCTGAATCTCTTCTTCTGCCCTGCACTTTGAACCAGAAGAGGATTTGATTCAGGAATCAAATTACTTCAACTCCAAATCTCTTGCTCTACAAATTTTTTATTTTGTTTAGGTTGAAAACTGGCTCATGGGTAATTGTTTCAAGTTTGCTATTTGTGAATAAGCCATATGCTTTTTTTTAGGACTTTTAAAAAATTTGGGAATCTCATCCCCTTTAGTAAAACAATAACTTTTCTCTTTCAAATACATAACTTTTACTTTGGTTTATATTAAAAACCTTTACTCTCAAGGAGTTCGCTTTTACTAAGGTTTAAAAAATTAACACATTTTAAATGATACAGTTGGCTTATTTGTTCCAATCAACTTTCCCTGTGAAATAGGAGGTGGAAGATCTCAATACAAGAAACAGTAAGAAAAGGAAAATCTGTTTACTGTTTCCAAATAAAATGTAAAAAATTGATTTATAATTCTATTTACATTATGTAATGATTTAATTTCATTGATATGATTGATGTACACAATAGTCTGTGACATTTCATTATAGTGAGGTCTTTTTTTTTAAACTGTATTTGATAGAGATAAAAAGAAATAAGTGGATGAATGAATGAATATATTGATGCTATTTCCTTTTTGTTATTTAGGTGGTATGTTTTACATTTTGAAAATGCATAACACCCATGTAATCCACACCTCTATCAAGAAATGGATCATTTACGTTCCACCAGAAGTCTCTACATGCTCCTTTCCAGTAAAACACCCTTTTCCCATGACTAATCATACACTGCTCTGATTTCTATTACCATAAATTAGTTTTGCCTCTTCTAGAATTTCATATAAATGGAATTATACAGTATATACAGTTTATGTCTGGCTTTACCTACTCAATCATTTTCTCAGTGTAATGCTTTTGAGGTTCATGAATGTTCATGCAAGTATTACTAATTCATTCTTTTAAGCACCTTTTAAATACTGAGTAATATTCTATTGTATGAAGATTACAGTTTATTTTATTCTTGATGAGCATTTCATAAGTGTCTGGTTTCTTGCTATTTTGAACAAATCTGCTATGAAGATTCTTGTGCAAGACTTTCATGCAGATACATTTTCATTTCTCTTGGATAAATATCCAGGACATAGCATTTGCTATGTCTCCAGGGTAGTTGTGTGTTTACCCATGTACAAAAATATCAGCAGTGTGTGAATATTCCAGTTTCTTCATCTTCTCATCAATATCTAGTGTGGTCCCTTTACCATATTAGTTATTCTTTATGGTACATGGAATAATCGTACTATGGCTTTTATTGACATTTCATTGGAAAATAATATTGAGCAGCTACTCATGTTCCTGGAAATTTTTCAGTATGTAGGGGTGTGTGTGTGTGTGTGTGTGTGTTTGTGTATTCATATTTTTCTTGCTGTGTGTTTATGTGTCAGAGAGAGGGAACTCAAGTAATTTGGATATTCTGTTTTCTGAAGAAACTATTTATATGTTCTGGATAGAAGTTCTTATCCAGTACATATTTATTAAATATCCTCTTTATTCTCTGATGTGCATATTTATTTCTTCAGTAGTGTCTCTGGAATAAATGAAATATTTTAATTTTAATAAATTTCAGTTTTTCATTTTTATCAATTGATTAATCCAGCTTTATAGACACTTTGAAATAGAAGAGTCCAATTTTTCCATTATGTTTATTTTACTGTTATTTTGGTTATTTTAGATATTTTGCATATTCATACATATTTTAGAATCTGTCAGTTTTTATAAAAAGTAAGTTGAACCTATGGATTGTTTGGGGAAGAATAAACATGCTAACCATATTGAATATTCCAGTAAATATACACTGAATAGCTTTTCATTTTTGTAAGTTTTTCCTTAAGTTCAGTAGTTTAGAGAACTTAGACATATATTAAGTTTCTGAAGCATTTTATTGTATTGAATGCCATTGTAATGTCAGTCAATTTTATTTTTTAATATTTTTTTGGCTAGCATATAAAAATGTATTTTATTTTGTATAATTTCTTTACATTATTGATTTATTATTAGTTCTAATAGTTTGGGGTAGATTCTTATGATTTTTTATGTGTAAAATTATACCATCCATAATAGAGTTTCTTTTATCCTTCCAAATCATTAAACATTTGGATTATTCTTTCCTTTATCATGGTTAGGACATGCAATACCCATTAAATACAAGTAATGTGAAGAGGAAACTTCAGCTTATTCTGATCTTACAGAAAAAGCATTAATATTTTGCCATTAAATATGATATTAGTTGTATGTTTTCCATACTTTTTTTTAAATCAGATTGGATATGCTTGCTTCTATTTGTCTTTGCTGTGGGGCTTTATCATAAATAGCTGTTGTAGTATGTCAAATGCTTTTTCTGCCTCTGTTGTTATTAAGTCTATTCATGTGGTGAATCACATTGTCTGATATCAAATGGTAACCCCGTCATTATTTCTAAGAATCAGACATCTTGGTTAGAATATATTACTTTATATATTTCTGTATTTAATTGCCAATACTATGTTAATGTTTTGGGGTGGGTTTTGGGGGGGACTTATTTTGCATATAGATTCCTGAAGGATAATAGTCTATTATTTTCTTTTCTTATAATATCCTAATCTGCTCTTGCTATCAGGGTTATTGTTGCCCATTAAAATTAACTGAAAGTTTTCCCTCTTTTATTGTTACAAAGATTTTATATATTATTTATATTATTAATTTTTTAGATGTTTAATAGAATTTACCAGTGAAACCATCCAGGCCTGCAGTTTTATTTGTGTGAAAGTTTTTGATATAATTTTATGTTTTAAAAAACAAGTAAGTATCAGTGGATTCTAGGAAGCTGGCAGAGTAGAAAGCACTGGAAATCCATCTGTCCACTCAATTCCACTGGCAAAATCTGTCTGATGTGACTGTTTCGAAACTCTGGCATCTGCTGAATGTTTGCAACTTCCAGGAGAAGGCTTAGTTGGTGAACTGTGGTTAATTTTGGTCAATTTCAGCTCTTAACTCAGCAATGGCTGCTCATGCCCCATGCCTCAGCCCCATGCAGGCAGCAGAACAAGTTTTCCTAAAGCAGCTTGCATGCAGCTAGTGGGACCCAGGGTGGGCACTTAGGACCTTGTACTTCAAATATCAGAGGTCTGTCTGTATTCAAATCATTGATTGTTGGGAGACCATTGTTTTGTTTTTGCCCCGTTGTTTGTTTCCATCTGGCTAAAGTGACTTCCAGGGAATTTAAAGGCTGAATTCTTTTTCCCTCTTCGATTTTTTCCCCACTTTTGAGTGCAAGACTTTACAGACTGGGACACTGAAAAGTAACTTCATATACAGGGCAAATTAAAAAGTTCCTGTGCATATCTAGGAAAAGATGAAGAATCAGAAAATTTTCCGAAGAACTTAGGTTTACACTACAGGTTGATCTTTGTCACAAAGATAGTCTACAGCAATTAAAAATAACAGAAAACATTGAGAAGGGGAAAAATCTGCTATCTAGAGTAACCACAGTATTAGATTCATATGTTCACTTTTCAACAAAAAAAAAATCACAAGACATACAAAGAAAGAGAAAAATACGTCTCATTCAAAGAAGAAAAAATAAAACAGAGAAATTTTTTCTAAGAAAGATATGTCAGATCTACCACACAGAGATTTTAAACAACTATCATAAAGATGTTCAAAGAACTAGAGGAAGACAGATGAAGTCAAGAAAACAATATATGAACAAAATAGAAACATCAATAAAAAGAGAACTTAAAAAATTTTGGAGCTGAAAAGTAAAATAACTAAAATGAAAATTTCAGTAGTGGGTTTCAAAAGTGGATTTGAGTAGGCAGAAGAAAGTTTTAACACCATTTAAAAAATAACAAATTAGCTAATTTGGTTTAGCCAGGTTGAGCAGAAATACTGGTAAAAATATCAAACTCTAAAATAGAAGCAACAAAATAAGAAAATTCAGATAGGAAAAACAAACAAACAAAAAATTAACACCAAAAGAAAAAGAATTCATTTGACATTAAAACTCTCATGGAACAACACATATCAGAAGTCAGTGGAATAACGTAATGAATGATGAGATATAAACAATGGAGAACATATCCTAGCTCAGAGAAGTGGACTTTAGACATGAGAAATCATTTGAACTAAGTCAGAGGTGAGTGATTTGGATACACAGACAAATGGATGCTTGCTGGGTAGGTCACTAACCTGGTGAAGGAAAGTGAAAGCACCACTGATCTTTGAGGAGGTCTACAATGTGTGATGGAAAAAAACTTTTTTTCCTGATCAGCTGAAGTACAATAAAACCGTTTTGAAAAATGATGCTTATGAAAAGATATATTTCAAACTATCACAGTACTTTTTAGTATTAATAGTAACATATACTATTTTTACTTTACTTTTATTGTTTGGAAAGTAAATCTCTCAATGGATTAACTCTTCTTTGTTTTTATTCATACAGCAAAAACGGTTTGTGAAAATAGTTTTCTTTAAGGACATTAGTAGAGTCACAGAAAATTATGTATTTAAATAAAATTTAAAATCTAGGAATTATATATTTTAGAAAGGAAACTACTAAATTACAATAAGTAACTGTAGCATACCTGTGATAAGTATTTGTATTTATAATGTATTATAAATTATTCAGCATTAATTAGATGGCCAATACTTACCAAGAACAAAATTGAGAATCAGAGAAGTGTGTTAGCAGCTTTCAGTTTGCCTTTTTTTCTTTTCTTTTTTTTTTTTTTTGGTTTGGGTTTCCTTTCTTTGGACAAACTATCTCCTACCTTAGCCTGGTGCTAGTCGTACCTGGTGATGTCTAAGATTTCTGAGGACCTTGGTTCCTAAAGTCTAGCCCTCAGATTCTTGACAGTCCCTCTCTTAGGGGGATCTTTGGGGTTCCACCAAGTCAAAACTATTTTTATAATGATAGCAAGACATGTTTTGCCTTTTTTGCCTTTTTTTGTTATATATATTGATGGTACAAAGCAATGAAGAGTAAAAGTGTTGGCATCTTAGGGTGAATCAGGACACAGTACGGTACCAAAGATTATTGTATTTTTCACCTCCACACATAGAAGAAAAAAAAAATTAACATCTACAACAAAAATCACTAATTATTATATTATTGCCTTTTAAAAATGTCTTTTTAATATTTTGTGTGAAGCTATGTGAGAAGTATGCATAAAGCACTATTTCCACTTGTCTCTTATTTCTAGCAACCAAAGCTTTAAGACTTATATATTCTTTCTGATTGACACATACGAAGAGCTCAATAAATATTCCTATAATCGATATTTATCAGCGCTACTGAAGTGCTTGTGTATATAAAACACAGCATAATTCTAAAGTTACGCTGCCACAAAGTCACCTTCATCTATTTTGAACACTTACTTATTGCCGTCACCTCTGAATTCCATCAGTGGCAGTTGTTTGCAAGCAAGAGACACCTGGTGAGTATAAGCTTGACCTTGAGTTTTTGGGGGACCCAACAGAGTCAGATGGAACACAGCTCTAGTCGTAGCAGTTGAAAAACTGAATAGCAGAGAAACTAGTTTTAGAGAATACTCAGACTGGCTCATTGCTGGCTTGGTGGAACAGAG
The DNA here is from genome assembly GCF_048773025.1 of Camelus bactrianus. Lineage (NCBI taxonomy): Eukaryota > Metazoa > Chordata > Mammalia > Artiodactyla > Camelidae > Camelus > Camelus bactrianus. The sequence continues at coordinate 42,959,679 of NC_133540.1, forward strand.
ACTGACTTAAAATACAAAAGCTATACCTGAGCAGCGAGCATAAATTGTGTCATGACTATCCAAAGGGAAAATAGCATTAAATGTAAGGTGGCCTTACAGGCTTACAGTGACAAGTTAAGCAAAACAGTAGAAAAGTTGTTGCTAACAGAATAAACTTCAGAAGAGACAGGTAACAAACTAAGTAATAGAAGGAGGAAAAGGAAGAGTAGCTAGAACAGGAAGAGAGAGAGAAAGAGGAGGAAGAGAAGAAGGGGGCAGAATATGCAGCATTTCAATGACTTTATTAGAACCAATATTTGTAGAATAAAAATGTACTTTTAAAATGTAATGTGTCCACATGCAGTTATTTCTGTGTAGATCTTACTATTATTACCCACATTGGTATTCTGAAAGATCAAGTAGAATAAATATTATAAAATATAAATAAATTAAAATAATGATGAAAAGGATAAGAAAATTGAAGGACAATGCAAAAACCGAAAATTCAAGTGATGAACATTTAGAAACATAAAAAGATTCAGTGGAAGATAGGGGACTTTACAGAAATAGTAGAAGCAATTTTATATAATATACAGAGATTTTGACTCAAAAGATTAAAAGCTAATTTGGTTTTAGCAGGGTTAAGAAGAAATACTGGGTAAAATATTGAATTCTAAAACAGAAGCAAAAAAATAAAATTAAATAAGATAAAAACTTGCAGACAGGTAAAACTAAAGTTAACATCAAAAACAAAAGAATTAGTTTTACATTATACTTCCCATGCAACGACACACATCAGAAGAAAGAAAGGAAGAAAGGAAGGAAGGAAGGAAGAAAGAAAAGAAGGCACCAAGGAATTTTCTAATCAGGTGAGATATTATTCACAAATCAAGATGAAAATGTGAAAACACATTTGCAAGATTTTAAAGCCGGTACCTACAGTGCATGTATCCCATATGTATTGTCACTGATGGAGTCTGCAGTAGAGAATGAATTTAAGTAATGCACAGGCCAATATTTCAGTCTCATCTTTCTACTTATAACCTTCTGTTTTCTAGTAACTTTTTTTAAATATTCCTATTCCCTTTAGGAAAATTGTGGACAACCGAAATTGTCATCCATCCAACTAAATTGCATAGTTGCTAATATCTTAAGAACTCGTTGTTAGAGAGAGAACTGATATTTGGAAATGTGTAAAGAAATAGATAAGTTAGTTTGAGTTAACACCGCTTTTTAGAAGTTAGAGATTTCTGAATGGTCAATGCAAATGGTATGACATTTAAATAGTTAGGTGTGGATCCCTGGAGAACGAAACATACAAAAAAGAATGAATTCAAGACATTTCCAGTGAAAATTCTTTACTAATAGAAAGGCAATTAAGCTATTCAAATGTTTTTGAGGAGCATAAAAAACTATATAGCATATGACATTTTATAAGCTACACCCTGCCATGGAATACTCTCAGACTTTGTCTTGTAAAGTTCATGAAATGGTTTACGTTATCACTTCTCTGCACTTATGACCTCATAAACCAGTATTTAAAAAATATTCTTTAGTTAATGATTTCATACAGTCTGGGAGGAAAGAAAACAATTTATTGAACAAAACATTTTGTTCATTTACTCCTTCATATTGTACATGCAGATATATTTCATTATAACAACCATTTTGATTCATTTAAATTCTAAGTCTTTTTTATATTTGAATTAACATTTATTGGTTACTTCTTTAACTGTATTAATATCCATTTATACATCTGTATCTGTGTCTACCTATTTATCTATCTATAGGAGTAATAACCAATATAGAACATAAGAGATTATATTTGTAATGAGGGTATTAACTAAGCATTGTAATTATTTCATTTTGTATTTTTAAGGGAGGAGATAAAATAGTTTTTGAATTACAAGAAGTGATTATTGACAGGTAATTACTTATATTGTAGACATTTGTTATTATTATTTTAGCATGTACTTTGTATTGTAAAATCAAATGATATTTATAATAAATGTCATCAAAATATGTAACTCTGAATTTATAGAAAATATGAAAACATTATATTTAGGAAATTTCATATTTATATAAGCTTTGGAAATATGACACGTTAAACTCAGAATGCAAATGTATAGGTTCTGAGAATAAAAATAATACTAAATTTATCATGCCAATAAGCTTCTCAGATTTGATTTTAAACTCACTGTGATGGCTGAACAGCAGGGTAACAATTATAGCTCCTATGTAATGTATAAGGTATGCTAGATTTAAGAATAAAAATGCCTCGGAAGAAATATTTTAAAAAACAATAATTTCAAAACAAACTTAATTTTACAAAGCAACTATTACAGTCCTTATGGTATCAGTAAGAATACACACACACACAGTCACATAACCTGCTTCACTTTTTTTGCCATATATTCAATTTAAGAAAATGTTAATATTTATGTTATATTTTGTTTAGGTGAATTCAATATTGTCAACTCAGTGTGGAGGATGATTATAACATTAAATAGATTACCATGAACACTTGCCTAAAGTCCAAACTTCACACCAAGCTTCTTTGTCAATTATCTATGTATCTGTCTATGTATTTATCTATCTATCTATCTATCATGTATTCACTTATATTTAATTATAAGGGTTCTCAATAACATTTTCTTTGTTTGTTCTAAGTAAAACACATTCCTCAATATATTTTACTCTCTCAATAACTAACTTTTTGAATATACCATACAAATTCTCAAAGGTAAGAAACAATCTTATTTCATTTCTTGTAGAGTTGAGTTAAAGTAAAAAATTAAAAGGAGAATTTATTATCCTGATTCATGTCCTCAAAGAAACATGGCTGGGAATTAATGTCATTGAGATCAGTCATTTCACCTGCCTGTCACTTCATCAGAACAAGTATGGATAGCATCAAAAAAATCTGGGCACTGTTGCCCAGGGTATAACTTCCAGGCTAATAAGTGATTCATGAACAACTATCTCACTTATAAATTTTGGCTAAGTCCTACAGAAAATTATGGGGCTTAATTAAACACAGGAAGTTAGAATTGAGGTTATATTCTGCCTGATGATCCAGAGCATTTTAAACTTAGACCAGTGATTCACCAATTTTAATTCTTAAAGTTTCCATAACCAAACACTCTATTAAAGTATTCAAATTTAAAAACTCTAAACATAAGTATACCAGATTTTTTTTATATTTAAGGCTTGAAAATAATGGATACATAAATCTTTATTTTCATTAGAATAAAGTGTTCTGATATTATATGTGTGTGTATGTGTGTATATTTTAAATCACTATCACATTTAAGCCAATGTGATATGTTAGGAGAAGGAGCAGTTCAGATTAATCTGAACAAAACGGAACTTTTAGAACATATATTGATTTTCTACCTTCCAAAATACTTCCATAAATCATGATCATTGTGTGCCATTCCTATGTGCCCTTGATTCTGCAAACTATAATCTAATCTTTTACCTCAAGCCTTGAGAAAAGAACATTTTTCTTAGCATTTCTTCCTACTTATGCATTTTACTTACTTTCTCTGTCTTCCTTTTTTTATTTACCTACAATATTGCTAGCTGTACACATGGTGCTGACATCTCAAGGCCAACAAAATGAACTAATGAATAATAATACTTTTGTTCCCAGTGGGATTCTTACCAATGAATTTAATAAACTAAGAAAAAATAAATTCTCAAGCACATCAAGTGTTTGCAGTCTTCTAAATGTGATTTCTGTAATGCTTGAGAACAAAAGTCCTTATGACAACAAACACTTTAAATTGATGACCTAAACTTTATATAGACCATCTTTATCCAGTATTTTCTATTCTCTATATACACAAGAACATCCTATATGATCTGACATTTGTATTCAGGATAAAACAAACTGATAAATGTTTTGTAATTTTCATTTCATGTGAAATGAAGAGCAATATTATTCTGGTAATATTCAGGGAATGATTAGTCCTGTCTCATTTATATTTATTACTCTTTTCTATTTTGATAATTTTTCACATATTCTGATTATTCATTACCACTGCTCACACACTTGATTGGCTATAATGAATACTGTAAGCTCTACTCAACTGAAATAGCTCTTCTTCATAGGATTCATTGGAAAATAATAAAGCTGTGACAGGTAAATATATTGGATAGGGTAGTGCAAGAAAATGGATTGGAACAGGACAATCGAAATGAAGAAAAAGAAAAATTATAAAAGACTTTATTAGAAAAGGTAAATGTACAAAAATAGCACACGTTTGCAAGAAAGAGATTCTATGAATCAATTGTACCTTTGTACAGTGTTTCTTAATACCTTCTCTCTTGAAACACATTCTAAAGAATCTCCAAAATCAAAGAATCTTTAATGGAATGCACCTTCGCTGAAAGGTAGCAACTTGACACACTTCTTTCAGGAGAGTTTGAATTCTATAACGGAAATATCATGACATTAACCAAAGGTGTTCACTAACTGATCTGAATTAAATAGATACTAACCAAAGGAAAGGTACCCTTAGGAATTTGAGCGTAGAATAATAATGGCCTAATTTATTCAGAGTATAAAGTGAAACTTAAGTTCAGCAAAGCAATTATAATTTCTATCTTCCAGAAATGTTTTATTTTAAACAGTGCATCTGGTTATTTTTCTTTCATAATAATTTCTTGCTATCCACAATAAACAATATCTACTTACCTATCTATCTAGCCATCTCTCTATATTTTCATTCATGAATGCAAAACATGCTGTTACTTGAGGTTAAAAAATAAATCTATATTGCTGTTGACTTCAAAGACTCTAAAACAACAAACTAACCTTAGTAAACTCCTTTTTAAATGAAATATATGCAAAAATAGTATTTTTAAAATAGTGAATACAGGACAAGGTTAAGATTTATTATTAAATGTAAAAATAGCAAAAAGGAAGAATCTAGTTACTTACCTCTGACTGGTTTACAACTTTGGGATAATTTTCAATAGGACTAAAAATTCCTACAGAATCTTTTATCAGAATTCGTAAAAACAACTGCCTTTATTTTATTCCTACTTTTAATTGCTACTTCCTGAATAATATGAAACAAACAATTCATGTACATGATTCAATTTCTGAGAATAGTAATACAATTCTAAAAATGTGCTTTTTAAATAATATACAATGCAGTGCTCTTTATAATTGTCAGAAATGCTTTATTTATTATTTTCCTCTATCTAGTGAAGTTACGTTTGCCTTCACTAGATTTTTAGAAATAATGAACAGCATAAAATTAACAAGTATTCTTAAATGCTTACAATCGAAAAGGATAATGTTGTATAGATTAACTCAAAGTTTTTGAATGTTCAATAATTATTTATTAAAATAGATTTTCAATGAAGTGAATTTTGAAGGTTATCAGCTTTAACAAAAGCTTGATTTTATTTTGTTCGCTAATTTAAGTAAACTACTCGTTATAAATATAATTTCAGGTTAGGAATGGAAGTAATTTTGATGATGCTTTCTGCCTTAGTATTGACTCATTTGTCAAATTGAAGACTTGCTTGTATGTTTAACTTATGTTGCATCATCAATTTAACTATATTTAAATATATAAATATAAAGCTATAAATAAAGCTAGACGTTAGTTAAAGCGGTAAGAGCAGATTTTATTCTGTAACTAATGACAGTAGGGGAAAGAGTTGAGCTCCACTTCAATTTTTGCAGAGGTGACTAGTGCTTTAAAGGAGAAAAGGGAGTAGGGAGGAGGCAAGAGGAAGCTCAGTATGGTCAGTCAGTGTTGATCAGTATAAATGCACTTAGGCCACCTTTGTCTGTTTCTGGCAGTTATTGAAGTTAGAAGTTTATCCTGCCAGAGAGTCTGGGAGACAGAGGCCCTATCCTTCCTGATAGATATTTCAAAGAAATAATTTTCAGTTCCTTGAGAAAGACAATCCTGTGCTGTAGGAGATGCATACATGCATTTCTCAAAGAAAGAGTGGTAGAATATAAAATTGTATGCTCTTTTTTTTTTTTTTTTTAATACATAAATGCTCTAGGAAAGGGGGATGTTGGCAAGAACAAATGGCAAATTATTTTGGCAGCCAGGTGCTTTCTCTAGCAGGCATTTTAAAGGAGGTTGGGTTCCTCCTAATGACAGGATCTTAAGCTTTTAGAAGACATGCTAGAGTTTGGTCAAGTCTCTTAATGCAGAAGTTTGGACAGAGTCCCATGTGCCGAGTGTTCCTTGCATTTCTCAAGTTAAAGGAAGCTACACTGGTGAACTGTAAAGAATTGAGACTGATGCAATGCCAACCCATGCCTCTGCTTGGAAGGGGCTAGGGAAGAGAAAAGCAAATAGAATTAAACAAATGTATGAATCTGTTCAGCATAGCAGAAAATCAGAACAAGGGGATGTGTGAATATTAATATAATTATTGACAATGTTAAATAATTGCTATAGATTGCATGTTTCCCCCAACATTCATATGTTGAAACCAATCCCAATGTGATGTTATTTGGAGGTGGTACCTTGGGGAGGAGATTAAGTCATAAGCATGGAGCACTTATGAATGGGATTAATGTCCTTATAAAAGAGACCTCAAAGAACTTCCTCACCCCTTCTGCCATATGAGGACATAGAAAGAAAATGGTTGTATATAAATCAGGAAGTGGGTTCTCACAAGACAGTGAATTGGCCACCGCCTTGATCTTTGACTTCTCAGTCTCCAAAAGTATGAGAAATAAATTTCTGTTCATTATAAGCCACCCACCCAGGCTGTGGCATTTTGTGATTGCAACTCAATGGGACTAAGACAAACATTAATCTCTCAAATTAGAATATCTTAAGAATTAGTTTCATATGAAGTTGTGAAAATTAGTTACAAATTCAACACACTTCACTTTTGATTAATAGCATAGGTAATAAATGGGAGTAAAATATATTAAAATATATTAAAGTAATATTAGTCAGCACTTTGTAGGCCATGACTTCCCATCAGTAATGCTAGATTCAGTACGTTAATTACAGTACCCTGCTTTTATACTAGGAAAATTCAATTGTGTTACTCAACCCAAAAATACTTCCTCTTGATGTCCATTTTTCTGACTGGAGAGTTTTTACTTGAATTTATTGAAATGAAATGTATGCATTTGATGAGTTTTGACAAATGCATATTCCCACGTAACCAGCATTAAAATTATTTCTATCATGTGCAAAAGTTCCTCTATCACCTTTTGCTGTCGATCCCCAGACTGAGACAACCACTGATGTTATATCTGTCACTATAAATTAGCTTTTCCTTTTTTAGGTTTTCATAGAAGTGGAATATCACATACACTTGTGTGTCCATATCCTTTTGAGCATCACATTATTTTTGAGATAAATGTGTATGTTTGCCTGTAGCAGTAATTTATTATTTATTATTGCAGAGTGTAATCTAATTATGGATGTACCACAATTTGTTTATCCATTTACCTGTGAATGTAATTTTGAGTTATTTTTGGCTTGAGGTGATTATGAGTCGAGTTTTTGTGAATACTCAAGTATTAAATTTTGATGTGAATTTCTTTTTACTTTTTAAAAAATTTTAGCACTTTAAAGACATTGTTTCATTATTTTATGGCTTGCATATGTTTGCTGAAAAAATTACATTCAGTAGTAATTTTTATAATTGTTTTCTCTTTTTATATGTCTTTTTGTTTCTCTTATCTGCCTTTAAGATTTTTCTCTTTATTACTGATTTTCAGCAATGTGATTAAAATAGTTCTTGGTGTGTTATCTTTGTTCTTATCCTGCTATAGTTCTTTATATCCTTCATGATCCATGACTACACATCTGATAGACTGGTCCCTATTTTACCACTTGTCGTGGAATCAGAATCTCTTTTTCCCTAGTGCTGTGTGTGTGTGTGTGTGTGTGTGTGTGTGCGATTTCCATTTGGATAGTTTCTATTGCTTTGTCATCAAGTTGACTTATCCTTATTTCTGTGGTAACTAATTATTAATTCCAACCAGAATTTTTTAAAATTCCAAATATCACACTTTTCATTTCTTTTCAACAAGAAGTTCCATGTGGTTTTCAATTTTGATGTAAGACATTGAGTATTTAGTATTGTTGAAGCTTGAGTTTTACTGTCTTCCTTTAAAGAGTTTTGAAACATGAACTTTAAAAATTTGAGGTTCATTTTTAAGCTTTATTAAGACTGATCTAGAGTAGCGTTTAGTCCAAGAACACTTTAGTCCTGCTACTGAATTTTGAACCTACTCAGATCTGTAATGAATATTCCAGATATTCCAGGAAGACTGTTACTGTGTCTGAGTGGAACTCAAATTATTGTCCAATTCTTTGTGGGTTCTGTTGATTTTTCAGTTTGTAACACCCTTGTAAATCGTTTGTACTGTGTATGCATACCTCATCACTCAGCAAATGTATACAGGGGACCTCCCTTTGCAGATTTCTGCAGACATTTTTCTGTGTAGATCCCTTCTCTTTGCTACTCTGCCTGCAAATTCTAGCCATTGTGTCCTCTTGGATCTTAAATATCTATCTCCTTAACTCAGTAAGCTCTAGTGTTCTGATCTGTACAACTCAGCATAGAAAGTACCTCTAAGCAGAAGCTAAAGAAATCTCCTGCCTCTCTTATTTTTATCCCTTTTCTCAGGGATTATAGTCCTGTGCTCTTGTCAATGTCTAAAAACGACTGCTTCTCATTCAGTTTATATTTGTTTATGATGAGAAGACAAGTTTGATTCCAGTTACTCTTCATTCTTACTTGGAACTGTGTATTGTGTGTGTGTGTGTATATAAAGTTTATATATATTATATATTATATATATATATATATATTTAAAGATGATATATAGATATAGATACAGATATAGATATAGATAAATACAGGTGTATATATAGATATTGATAGCTGTATCTATATATCAGCTTTATTTTTGAGATAAAGAAAATTGATCATTAATACATTTAAATCTGTTTTATCTTTAGAAAACTGTTCCATTCTTACTTAACTTTTATCATACATATATAATATCTTATCTGAAACACATACATGTATACACATATATATTTTATCTAAAAATACAAAAATTAAAATCTCCTATCACATGTATCACAAAATTGATGGCAACACTTTCTAAAAAGTTTAATGATTTTTTTTTCAATCATGTGAGTTTTCTTTTGAATGTAATACAATCAAGAACTGTTATGGACAATAACTAAGAATGATATTTGTTATGTGTGACAACATATTCTTTTTACACAGACTATATATATAATCTCCCTTTTAGTAAATGTCTGATATTTTAAAAGGCTGTTATAGTTGAAATATTTTGAGCAATAGATCACCAGTGCCTTTCATCAGGAATAAAAGCTTTGTCTCATAGAAAACATATCAGTTTGAGAAATGCATTACTGTTGGTTCAGTGATCTCATTTGTTCTGCTCATCTGCATGAAGATGTGCTTATGATACTTTTCTGGACACAGTTTTTGTAATGACTCCATTTTATCGTATTATGGAACACCTGTTTTTGTATTTGTTATCACATATCCTCCATACATCTCTAGCAGAATCTTGCAAATAACACTATCGTTTACCCCACCCCAACCCTGTAATTGACCTGATTGATCATAATGAAGATTCTCTCTCTGAATTCACTAGAAAATGCTGGGTAAATAAATAGCAAAGGGTACTTTATTGACACAGTAGTCCCTAATAGCAGTCTATCTTTTAAAAATACATATTATTTTCCTAACAGAACCAACTGAGGTTTTCATTCTATAAGTGCATCTTTCCCCTTGCTTTGAAATGAGAAATACCGTATCATTTTGTTTTCTGCTTCACATTTGCCTCAGTCCTTAAAGGTTTCAAGCAAAGAAGAATAAATCATCCAGACATGTAATATTCACAACCATGGCAGTTTAAGTAAGATTAGGACTATTCCTTTTAATTCAAATTTCTGATTTTTTTCAAAGCTAGGTGTACAAAGGGCAAGAAAATCAATACACCTGTTTGAATAAATTAGGTGGCTTGACTTCTGGAAACTTTTCTGAAAGTTCAGATGCAGGAAATTATGCCTTAATGTCCAGCTATCCTTTCTACCTAAGAAGATAACTATATTCAAAAGAAAGGTTTATTTGACTATATCTCTTATAACAAGAAACGGAAACAAATAAAAAGGAAGTGGTTCTGACTAACATGAAACAAAAGGGAAGGAAGCTTTGTGATACGTTTATGTAAAAGTTCGCAAGGTAAGGTAAAATAATCTCAAATAACTGACAAACTTTCCCAGGTGATAAGATAGTGTGTAAGTCCAGAAGAGAAAGCCATATATTTAGTATAGATCAGATTTAAAGAGACAAGTGCTAATAAAATCAGATCATCTGTGTAGATGGCATTTTGAGCTGATTAAAACCATCTCATGTCAGAACTTAATATCAGTTTATATAATTCACAATATAGCCAGATCCAAGGCTTCCTTTCAAGGTCCTAATACACAAGTACATGCACTTGATATCTAATTTGTCTTAGATATTCTATGAGTCTAATGCTTCAGTTTGCTTATATTTGAAGCACAGAGTTATAGAGCAAAATTCAAAATGTTTTAAACATTTCATTGAGGCCATTACTCTCTAGTGAGCAAGACTGAAAATTTTAATGACTCTTAAAATCAGTTTATCTCTCTTACAAAACTCAATTTGGCACACTTAAACCTGAGGAAGATCTTAAATTTTCTTTTAGAGGTGAAATAGAGTAAATGATATATCTGTTTTATATAGTGATATTTAAGGTGTCTAGCATTTCATGTTTTCTTGTGCCAAAATAAAAGAAAAATAAACTGATCCAGGATACTAGTATAATAGTGAAATAATCCTGCACTTTACCCACTCAGCTTCAAATCAGATACTATTCCATTTTGACATGCCATCATGCCTAAGACAATTACAGCAAATAATGTCTTCCATGAATAAGGTTTGTTAAAGAGTTTCCAATATTAGGTTTTCCTGTATTTCAAGCTCATGTAAATAAGCAATTTGGATTTTAAAAATATTCTTGCTGGTCAATCCAGATGTTCTTTTTTCTTCATCTCCTCTTTCCTTTCTCTTCTATTTCACTTATAGTCTCTAACTGAGATTATTTGATGCCCTCTGCACTGGTAAATAATAATAATAATAAAAAAATCAAGATGCATTTAGCCAAAGTACAGTGTTTAACTAAGCCACATGCTCTGAGTCATTTAATAAAAAGAGAGATAGAATATGTTTGAGTTAATTCCAATGAAAATTTATTTTGATGCAGTATCAGGCAAAATTCTTCTAAATGTTAACTCTATGTAAAAACTATGTGACATTGGTTAAATAGGCAGAATTCTTTCATAATTCTTGTAAAATATTTGGCATCAAACTTAAGTAAGATACATGAACAATAAAAGATGAAGACATTTTATAATAATTCTGGTTGTAAGTTTTAAACATTATAGTAAAAAGCATTTTTATAATAAGAATTTTGTTAGTATATTGGGATAAGGATCATGTGTATATTACAGAGAAGTTCATTACACAAAAGAAATATGGAAGGAAAAAAGACCAAGAGGGAGAGCTAGAAAGAAGGAAAAAAAAGGAAGGAAGGAAGGGAGGAAAGGAAGAATCTGTTATAAACATCTATTTTCATTGGTGACTAAGTCTGAGAGCTGTTGTTTTTGTCTAGTAGAAAAAGAACAAAAACAGAATTAATTGTTAAAATTTCAGTGATCTACATAACAGTTTTTAAGCATAAGATTTAACTGAAATTAAACTATAAAAATTTAATAAGTAAATTAGATAAAACAACAGTAACAATTATTCAAGACATACACTGTTTTGCTATAATTTAGTATCATCTATCCTTGTGAGATTATTTGTATATATTTTATTTGTACAGTGGAAATACTCTAGATTGATGTGCTACTGTATGTCTATTTCTAACTCCCACATGCATTGATAACACCTTAATAGCTTGAAATAGGCCATGCTGGAGTAACTACACTGTGGAAATCAGAAAATGCTGCAGATCAGGATTTGAGTTATCGTTCTGTTGATTCTTTTAGCTCTATCCATTGTTTTGTGAATAGAAAAAAAAAAGTGAAAAAGGGAAGAGTGAGAGAGACAATGTTATTGTCATATTAAAAAAATGATAATTCAATTTAACAAAGAAGCACTGATATCACTGATAAGTGAGGAAAATCCAGCAAATGCCTTAATTGTTTCCATGTTATCTCACTTATTAACCTAAGCAAAAATATCAAAATATTTCTGTGAGTATCAATTAGCTATATGAGATTTACAATAAAGCATATTGTAAGTATATTTTATTATTATTTGGAAATTATGTGCTAAATAATCTTTGTATCAGTAAAAGTTATAATATACATATTCAAGCTTCATTTATTTATTTGTTTATTGGTGTTAAGAGGGATATGCATATTTAACATTTGTTTCAGAGAAAAATTTGTAATGAGGTCCTGTAAAGAGATATATTAATAAAAGGAGCACTTTGACTGAGTCCACACTTCTGGCCTGATGAGTGCAGCTGGGCAAAATGTAAATTAAACAAGAAAGTGTATCTTAGAATAGTTACATCTAAATTTAGATGCATATGGCAGTCAGAATTCTAAGATGGCCTCCATGTTTCTTGTCTCCTGGTGTCCATATCTTTGTGTAATAACCATTGCTTGATTGTGGGCAGGGCCTGTAACTTTGATCTAACCAATAGGAGAATATTGTAAATTGAAGAGATTTTTCCAGTCATAAATTATGGTCCCTATTCAGTTGACGTCATGCTAATAAAAAGGAACATTATTTAGGGTGGTCTGTCCTAATTAAGTGAGACTTATAAAAGAGGGTCAGAGGCAAGAGACCTCAAGCAGTTGACTCCCTCTGTTTCTCCATTAGTGGCTTCAGGTAAGCAAATTGATATGCATTCTGTAGCCACAAGGTAATTAATTCTGCAAAGAACCTAAAGGAGATGGAAAGTGGACACTTTCTTAAACAAACCTGAAGATGAGAATGCAGCCTGTACAGTATCTTGATTATAGCTTGGTGAGACGGTGAGCACAGAACCTAGTTAAACTGCACCTGGAGCAATGATCTATAGAAACTGTAAAATAAAAAGATTGTGTTCTTATAAGTCTCTAGTTTATGATTATATATATATAAAATCATAATACTATATATATATATATCCATATATTACAACACAGTACAGTTACAAAAAACACATAATGTATGAGTCTGTTTGTATGAAATATTCAGAATAGGAAAATTAATAGAGACTGAAAGTAGATTAGTGTTTGCCTAGGGCTTGAGAAGTTGGGGAATAGGGAATGACTGTTAATGGACATGGAGTTTCATTCTGGGGTGACAAAAATGTTCTAAAAGTAAACTAACATGATGGTTGTATAACTATGTGGATATAATGAAAATCATTTTTGTACACTTTAAAAGAGTAAGTGAATGGTATTGAATTATAACTTAATAAAACGTTTTGTGAAAAAGAAATGATGGCATTCTAGGACATATAAAAATTGAAGAAATTAATGTTTAGCAGATCTACTCTGCAAGGAATGTTAAATAAAGTTCTTTCTGTAGAAGAAAATTTATATATTCAGAGACTTGATTCTACACACAAAAAAATAAAGAACATCAGAAATGGAATAAATTTATAGTACCTTAACCATTGTATTTTTATTCTTAGTTACTCTTTTACACTTAATTACTATTTAAAGCATGAATAAAGGTGAAATGAATGATAAAGAATATAAGGATGGGAGGGAGGAATACAGCATACACTACATATGAAACAGTTAAATATTTCTTGAAGGCAGGTATATTATTTAAAATGGACTTTGTAAAGTCTAGGAAAGCCACTATACAATAAGCAATAGAGGAGATAAAATAGAATTATAAAAATGTACAATTGAATTCAGAGAAAGAAAAAAATGAAATAAAAAATAGAGGAAGCATAAAACAGCAAGGTAGGTGATAGATTTTAATACAAATATAGAAATAATCATTTTAAATGGAAATGATCTAAACTTACTAGGTGAATGAAGACACAGACTGCCAAATTGGGTTAAAAAAAAAGAAAAGCAATCTAACCTAATGCTGACTGCAAGCATCTCCTTTTAAATGTAAGCATAGATAGATTAAAAGTAAAGGAATGGCGAAGTATGTAACATACAAACACTAACTGTAAGGAAAATAGTTAAGAAAGAAATTAAATAGTAATATATGGTCAATTCTACAAGAAGTTATTATGATTGCAAATGTTCATTCCCCCAGCACCATAGTTTCAAAATACTCTAGGACAAGAAAGATAGGCACATTTGGAGAAAAGAAAAGAAAATTCCAGAACTGTAGTTGGAAATTTCAATAATTTTCTCTCAGTAGTTGATAGGATAAGTAGGTAGAATATCACTGATGGTATAAATGAATTGAACAGCACTATCAGACAACTTGGTCCAATTAGTATATGTAAAACACTTCATCCAACAGCAGAATACATATTCTTCTCAAATCTACAAGGAACAATAACCATAGTAGATCATATCTTATACCATAAAATAACTCTTAACAAATAAAAAAATAAAATTATATGAAGTATGCCCTTGAATGATAGAAGAGTTATACTAGAGATCAAAACCAAAGAAATCTGGAAAACACTAGAAGATATCTCTAATTCTAAAAGATATATGCACCCCCTTGTTCATTGCAACTTTACTTACAATAGCCAAGATATGGAAACAACCTAAGTGTTCACTGATGGATGAATGGATAAATGAAATGTGATGTGTGTATGTATGTGTGTGTATATATATATACACACACAGTGGAATATTGTTCAGCCATAAAAAATAATAAAATCTTGCCATTTACATCAACATAGATAAACCTCAAAGACATTATGCTAGGTGAAATAACTTAGAGAACGAAAAATACAATATGATCTCTCTTATATGTGGACTCTAGAAAAACAAAGCAAACCCAAGAAAACAAAAGCCAAGCTTATAGATACAGAGAACAAATTTGTGATTGCCAGAGGTGTGGGGAGGGCGAGGAATGGGAGAAATGGGTGAAAGAAAGAAAGAAAGAAACAAACAAACCCTACAAAATCTCCATATAATTTTTTAAAAAATTACACACTTGTATGTAACCTTTGTGTTAAAGTCCAAGATAAGTTAAACATGTTTTCAAATGAATGAAAGTGAAAATGAAATATATTAATATGTACTTGTAGCTAAAGCAGTGCTTAGATGGAAATTTATATCTTTAAAGGCTCGCATTAGAAAAGCAAGGTCTAAAATCAAGTAATGTAAATGTCCACCATAAGAAAATAGAGAAAGGAAAGCAAAGAAATACAAAACAAGTTGAAAAAGGAAATGATAATAAAAAATTAGAGTAAAATCAATAAAATTAGAAAAAAACAAAAAGCAAAAGACAGCGTTTTTGAAAATATCAGTATAATTGATAAATCTCTAGTGATGCTGACCAAGAAAGAAACAGAATAAAAAATTGTCAATATGGAGTGAAAGAACATCAATACTGTTAATAAGTTACTTATATATAAAGAAAAACCTATGGCAATATATTTGGCACCTAGATGAAATGTATCAATTCCTTGAAAGACCCAAACTACCAAACTTTCCAAAAAAGAAAACACGAGGGCCAGAAATTTTCACTAATAAATTCTAATACATTCTTAAGGAGAGAATATGAATCCTTCAAAATCTGTTTCAGAAAATAGACAAAAGTAGAACACATCCCAACACATTCTATGATGCCAGCATTACACTAATACTAAAAACAGACACAAATATTTCAAGGACAAAACTGTAGACCAATATCTTTCATAAATAGACACACACACACACATGCTCAAGTATATAAATGCAGTCTCAAAAGGATCAAATGCAGACTGTAGCAGATGAGTTTATCTATATGATAAAAAGATGATGGATGATGATAGATGGATGAATAGATAGATGATTGATAGATGACAGATACAGATAGATTTATAGACAGAGAATTCAAGCTCTCCTAGAAAGATGACATAAAAGAGCTGACTTAAGTACTTTAGCAAACAGTATTTTTTTTTTTTAATTGGAAACTCTAATGTTAAAGAGAAAAGAATTGTATGTAAACATGGTAGTCTAGTTAGTAAATTTCTTACGGGCATACAGGTTATCAACTCTAAAGCGACTTTCAATTTATACAGTCTCTAAATTTAGTTTCAGAGTCAAAAGGAATTATCTTTCACCTTATTCACAGCTTTAATCAAGTGTAAGTTAATAATCACATTTTGAGAAAAATTAATTTTAAGAAATTTCTTAAAAATAGATTCTGAATTTGTGTAATAAAGGGGAGAAAGCACATGGTTTAAACTTAATATGTCAGGAATTCTTTAACCAATACTTAAGGAAGCGCCAGACATTGATACTCCAGGAGTATTAAACTGCCTGACAGCGATTTCTAGAAGCTGCTGAGAAGTCACTGGGTAATGAGCTATTTCTAAAGCATGGTCTCATATTAAAGTCACTTGGCTAGCTATCGAAAGAAAAATGTTTATGTGTGTATTTAATTTAAAACTGGGCCTCACTCTTAAGAAATATAGCCTATTACTAAAACAAAATTGACAAACAGGAAAACAATATATAAAATGCTAATATTTTCAATTGCTTAAAACTAAAGCTATTTGGATTATGACACAAGATATATAGCAAGTAGTGTGAGTAATAGAACCAAATTGCACACATATAAAATAAAAGATTAGTTTTTTCCTTTATAATGGTATCACTAATCGTATTTATTATAAGCCTAGGGCAATCATTCTTAAAACACACTTCTAATTTGAGAATATGTGCTATATAGACTTTATGGTGCTATCAACATCTCTGTTTTATAAGCCTATTTCCTCATCCCAAGCCCAAATTGCTTTGACAAGGTTAAAAGAGAGATCAATAATTTCTAGGAAGAGCTAACTGATATTTAACTAAGAATATTTTTCCATATTAAATGTTGAAAATGTGTTTCACTGCAATAATAATGCTTCATATATATGATGCAGTTTAACTGGAGAAAAATGAAACAATCAAGAAATTATGGAAAAGTATGATTTTCCCCTTCAACCATGAAGAAAATACCTCAAAGTCATATCTAAAAGAAAACCACATATAAAATATGAATTATCAGAAGTTAAGTCTTAAAAAAGTTTAAATAAAATCATAATAAGCTATATCCTTCTTTAAAGCTGTGGATAACCTCATCAGTGTGACCTTTATCTGTACATCTAAACATAGCCTTTATTAACATACGTGACCATTTCTAGACCCTGATTTCATCTCAGCTTTTTATTTAGTGATCACAATGCATTATGTGTGTATATGTGCTTGGTTACAAGTAAAAATTTGACAAAAGAAAATTGCTAATACTTCAATGATGAATAAATGTCACTTTCACTAAGAAATACGCAAATAACGAAGAAAATGCATCATTAGTTCTCATATGCAGACGTTAAGCAGAGGACTGGAAAGCATGTCATAAATACACAGTGTTGTAGAACACATTCTTACTATTATCTAACATAAAATTATATTTTACTATCTTTTATATTGTTAAATGTGCAATAAGGAGAAAGTCAATATTCCTTTTAACACTTGGTCTACTTTTATGTTAGTTTTAATTTTATTGAGATATCCATCGGCAGCATTTTTAACACTCCAATAACTCACTTCTGTATGCAAGAAAAGATTATGGGTAGAGAGGAAGCTAAGAGATATTTGCATTTTGGGTTGTTTCAAAGTCATCACCCCCAAAACTAACACACAGAAAAACAAATAAATAGTTACCCAAACATTGTACTTCTTGATCAAATAAATCAGGTTTCTCATATAAGTCAGGTGGAGAGAGGAAGCTAGATAATGGTACACTGAAACATCACTGCCACATGTGGGCAAAAGTGCCCTTCCTTTTACTGCTTCTGACCTAGGATTGTCTATTTTTTTAAAAAAGAAGAAATATTGCCAGATGCATGAAAATATTCATTTAAATTTTATTGGGACTGCCTTGTTTCCAACCCTTCAAATTAATGTAGAGCATGGAAATAAATAAGAAAACGGGAAAATGCAGAATTATGTCAAGTATATATGCACTAAATTTTCCTTCCTCAGAGAAATACATCCAAATAACTGGAATTTTAATGACTTTGCAGTGATGTCAATTCATATATAGAGGTGTAGCTGCTTCAGTTTTCTATTATCAGTGAAGACCATGATGTATACATAGAAAGAAACTAATGGTTATAAGCTAACTTTTTGCTTTCTTTTGAGTGTGTAGACTTTATAAAAATAGAAATTCTATTTGTCTATGAGCTACATAGAGCAGAAAAAGTTATTTGAATGTAGAAGGCTATGTTTTTTGGGTTTGGGGTTTTTTGTTTGAAGGTGTGATGGCTTTACAATTCATGAGGGATAAAAGCTCCTCTTTCTGTTGCCCCATTCTTAGCACATTTCCTCAAGTTTCACTGGCTACTGTGTAAACTATCAAAAATATATCTTGGCTGAAACATGGTACAAATAAATGTTTTGTTTATTAAAAGTACAATATAGGTTTCATAGAATAGTTTTCATTCAAGGGGTGACCTAGACACACAGGATCCTTCATTGTCTTGGAGCTGTCACCTCCAGCTTCAGACATAGAAGTGATGTGCTCACCTCTGCCCACATTCCATTAGTTATAACTATGTCTGAATTCTAGTTAGAAAGGAAGAGGATAGGAGGAAGAGAAAAGGCATATGCCAGCTGAGTGACTCCCTTTATAAAATTCATAGCAGCTTCTCCTAGTAACTGTTTCAGATGTTTCTTGGACCAAATGTGTGTGTGTGTGTGTGTGTGTGTGTGTGTGTGTACTTAGAATTACAAAGGAGGCTGAGAAATGTATTTTAGTTTGTTTGATTGCTTTGTTTTTGTTTGGGTACAGTGTCAACCTAAATGAAACTGGAATTGGTTTAATAAGGAAATGGGAAAAAAAATGGATGTTCAGTAGGCAACTAACAGTTATATCCCAAAGCCATGTCGACAGGGCTAATTGTTCCAGAGATAACCACACACTATAAAAGTAGACACCTTCCTCTCTATTACTATTGATGTCATCAGTACTTTATTGTTTCTCATATTCATGAGCAGTCAACCATTCTGATTTCCTAACATAGTTTAATTATTAGTAGTTTAACCTATCCATTTGTAATGACAGAAAAAGGACTATTGATCTTCACATAGGAACATGAAGACATTTATTTCCCAAGAAATCTATTTTTAAGACCATAGCATTCTCCATTAATTTATACAAAACTAATATATCTGCTATTTGTGACTATCCATCCACCTTTATGATGAGTTTTGGGTAGGACAGAAGTACTTCAAAGTAGCCATGACACAGCAGAAAAATCTCACATAAGTCATAGACTCATTATTGCCAAGTTAGACATTAAAAAAACAGGCACAAGACCAGGGAGTAACAACTTGTCCATATGAAGTTATATGAATAAGAAGTCCTCTCGAACTTCTCATATCCCCTTCCTGAACAACACACCCTCTGCCCACATCTATCTGAAGGTACCTACTTGTTTCACAATGGCCATAGTTACAATGTCCACAGGCTCTGATTCGCCAGACAATTACAGTTTTCACTTGCTGTCATAGTCTCCTTTCAGGTGCTGAACAATTCTACTTTCACTTTTTCAAGAATCTCTGCTTGGCTAATAGTTATATTGACCACCCAGCCTTAGTTCACGCACGGTCATGTGATCATGCAGATTCCTTGTGGAATAAGCTCTACAGTTTGCAGATCCTATGTTCTCATGATCTCCACTGCAGTATCATGCAGATGTAATCACAAAAAATCCCCCTAAATTCTTGATACTGGTAACATATAATATTAATTATAAATATAGACTAAATATATTTATAACAATTCAACTAGATTTTGGTGTTTCATAATCTGTGGGACTATGAATGTCAATATTAGCCAAGCCTAAAGCGAGGCTTCCCAAACTAGAATGTGAAAGTGAATCACTCTGGAGATCTTTTAAAAATCCAGATTCCGATTCACTGTGCCTTGGATGGGAAATAAGATTCTTTGGGTGACCGAGGTGAGCTGATAAACAAATCATACATTGGCCTGGTCTATTTCAAGATAATTTATTTTGGCTTGGAAAATGTAGTCAGTCATTTATCAAGAGTAAATACAACACTAGTGCTTTTTAAATTTGGATATTTTGTTTTGGTACATAAAGGATTAGAATTAAATTAAGCTGAGAAAAATTTTAAAGTAGTTGTGTTAGTTTGTTAGAGATACCATAACAAAGTATGAAATAAAGATGGCTAAAACAACAAAAAAGTATCTTCTCACAGTTCTGGAGGCTTCTGTCCTTGGCTTGATGATGGCTGTCTTATCTCTGTGTCTTCACATGGTCTTACCTCTGTGCATATATCTGTGTCTTAATCTCCTCTTCCTATGGTGATACCAGTCATGTTGGATTAATGCCCACTCTAATAACCTCATTTAATTTAATCACTTCTTAAAGAACCTGTCTCCAGATAAGTCACAACTGAGTTACTGGGGATTAGGACATCAATTTAAAATTTTGAATTTATAAGCTTATACACAATTTCTTCCATTTCTTTGGTATTATTCAACTTTCCTGAACATGCAAAGTTAAAAGCAGTTCTTTTGTTTTTTGTCATCTTTTGAAGAGTATGAAAATATATATATTTTTCAAATTTAGTATGAACAATATTTTTATAATTGCCTTATAAAATGCATTTTCTTCAGGCTTTGACTATTTTTAATGCTAAATTACTAAACAAATCTGTCAATGAGATTACTCCTTGGGCTTAAATCTACATGAGATTGATGAGAGGATCCATTGTGCTGTAGAGGAAAGAGTCAAATTTTCAGTCAAACGGTCCTGCCATTTAATAAATGGTCCATGGTAGGGATGTAACTTTAACTTTATAAACATGCATTTAAAATTTGAAGCAGTTTCTACCTCAAAATATATAGGAGGAGTTATTAAGATAGCATGCAGAAAACAGTAAAATAACTATATTTTAGGATATTGGAAGAGTTGAAAGAAATAAAGAATGAAAAGAGAATGGTTTTGTCTTTAAACCTTATCTGTATGACTGTAAGTCATTTTACTCCTCTAAGCTATTGTTTCCCTTTCTATAAAATGTAGATCACAGTGCTTAACTTGCAAGGATTTCATAAGTTTATGTAATTGTCCTTGTACATAATAGATGCTCAATAAATTACACTTTTAAAGTCAAATCATAGCTTTTCTTGGTAAACACTTACCCTAATTCCTCCCAATACAATTATTTTAGACATTCTTCAAATTATACTATATGTGTATGCTGCAAAACAAAAACTCACACATGATTATAATTATATAGACAAAATAAACATAGTACAATTCTGAGATTTTAACCCAAATCCACACCTCTGCCATACACAAAAAATTAAAAATGATTATCTAAAGTTTTTGTCTTGTTCGTTCATCGTCAAGGATGTTTTCTGTTTCTTCTGCCAAGGGCAAGTGGGTGAAAGAGAAATCAAAGTGAAAGGAAAAAAGATTATTAATAAGATAAATTGATTGAATTTTGAAGTAAAAGAAAATTGGATTTAGGTAACTAACTTGATAGGAAAAGTTCTGTGTGAGATGTAAGAACTTGGGCTGTTCAGTTTCAAAAAATAGATCTTAAAGGTTTATTTTCTTATGAATAAGGAATACTATAAGTAAAGAACCAAATTACCCAAACTATAACAAGTTGTTTTCGAGGAGTGATTAGAAGCATTATTAGAAAAAGAGAGATATGTTTAGAAGCTTAGTCAGAACATAAATAAATGTTCTGATTCCCTCTATCCTGAGCTGAGTCCTGAGAGGAGAGAGTTGAATTTAGAAACTCCAGATTGGTTTGGAGGAACTGAAAATAAAACATGCTTCAGTATCTATATAAATACTGTGTACATGTTAAGTTTTGAGAGAGATTTTCCATGCTAGCATTGCACAGAAATGGTGGCAAAGGGGATGTAACCAAAGAGTTTTAAGGTCGTCTGCTTTCAAAACCTTTACCCCGTATACCATGAGGTTTCCTCTACTTCCAAATGGAGAATCCAAATTTTCCATAGGCCATCCTGTTTTAGAGCCACTGACATGTCAGAAAGCTAGTGAAAACTTAGAGCAATAATAAAGGAAAATATAGGATAATTTTTTTCCCATTGTTGGAGATAATATCTTCAGACCACAGGACTCTGACTTAATGTTATATTATAGACTGCTCCCACTCCAAAAATTCTGTGGCAGCTGTGGAAGAATTAAGACAAGCTAAGTGAACACATTAAGAACTTGAAACAACTGGCTCTACCTAAAATTGGCTAATTTATAATTTAAGATATGAAAATGGGAGCATTTTACAATAATGTAAATTACAGAGAAATAAAGATTATTACAGTCCTTTACAGCCGAGTTCGTGTAACTGTAAGACTTTTGTCTACTAGATCTCGCAGTAAACTTTTTCAAATATATATTTCTATTGAAGTATAGTCAGTTTACAATGTTTTGTCAATTTCTGGTGTACAGCATAATGCTTCAGTCATACATGAACATACCTGTATTTGTTTTCATAGTCTTTTTCACCATAAGTTACTACAAAATATTTAATGTAGTTTCCTGTGCTATATAGTATAAACTTGTTGTTTATTTATTTTATATATATTAGCTGGTATCTGCAAATCTCAAACTCCCAATTTATCCCTTTCCAGGCCCTTCCCTGACTGGGTAATTATAAGTTTGTTTTCTGTGTCTGTGATTCTGTTTCTGATTTGTAAGTAGGTTTGTCTTTTTTTTTTTTTTTTTCCCCCAGCTTCCATATATAGGGGATATCATATGATATTTTTCTTTCTCTTTCTGGCTTACTTCACTTAGAATGACAGTCTCCAGGTCCATCCATGTTGCTGCAAATGGCATTATTTTATTCTTTTTACGGCTAAGTAGTATTCCATTGTATAAATATACCACAACTTCTTTATCCATTCATCTGTCAATGGACATTTACGTTGTTTCCATTTCTTGACTACTGTAAATAGTGCTGCTATGAACATTGGGGTGCATGTATATTTTTGAATTAAGGTTCCCTCTGGATATATGCCCAGGAGTGGGATTGCTGGATCATATGGTAAATCTATTTTTAGTCTTTTGAGGAATCTCCATACTGTTTTCCATAATGACTGCACCAAACCACATTCCCACCAACAGTGTAGGAGGGTTCCCTTTTCTCCACACCCTTTCCCGAGTTATCATTTGTGGACTGACTGGTGTGAAATGATATCTCATCATAGTTTTAATTTGCATTTCTCTGATAATTAGTGATACTGAGCATTTTTTTGTGTGCTTATTGGCCATTTGTATGTCTTCATTGGAGAATTGCTTGTTTAGGTCTTCTGCCCATTTTTACTGGGTTTTTTTTTTGTTGTTGTTGTTCTTGTTACTAAGTTGTATAAGCTGTTTATATAATTATTATCTTTAATAGTATATATTCTGTATTAGCCTCCTTGACCATAACAAAGTGCTACCTGCTGTATGGCTTAAACAACATAAATTTATTTCTCAAAGTTCTGGAGGCTAAAAGTTCAAAATCCGGGTGATTTAGTCTGCCCTATAGATGGCTGCCTTCTTACTCTGTCCTCATGTGGCCTTTTCTCTGTGCATGCTTGGAGAGAAAGATATTTGGTATCTCTTCCTCTTCTTATAAAGACACCAATTGTATAGGGTTAAGACCCCACCCTATGACCTTATTTAACCTTAATTAGCTCCCTAAAGATCCAATCTCCAAATGCAGTACCACTGGGAGTTAGGGCTTCAACATACAAATTTGGGTGGGGAAGAGCACAATTCAGTCCATAAAAATATTCCCAAAATTTTAAAAGCAGATGCTGCAAAATGTAAAGTTAAAAATGCCTGAAACTATTTCACTGAGAATCAATTGCTCTAAAGATTTGCTTACATCCCATATTAAGATTTATGGTCCATTTAAACATCAATGAGTCAAGATAACTGACTGAAATATAACATTTCACTTGTAGACTTATTGTAATTAGTCACATAATAAAATGTAACAATTATTGCTTTCATGAGGATTTCAAACAAAGTTAAATTTACTTTCTTTACAGATATGATGACCATTGCTATAAAATATAAATGTTAGAATATATCCATAGTGTTTCATTAAAAATAATTAAGGTGATATATTTAGGACATATAATGCTATTTCTTACCAGAACTTTACTTTGCCAGAAATACTTTGTATTTCTCCCAGTTTTGTTCCTTTTGAGTAGCTCTTGGAAACTATTATGTCACTCCTTTCTGACTTCTATTCACTAACTTGTGGACAATACTTAATGACCATGTCTATTGAACAGATAGATAAAAAAGCCCAGCTAACCAATAAAGATCTGCACTTCAGAGAATTTCCTTCTTTGAATTCTGAGTGTCTTTGTCAGGTTCATAGTGCTTTTAAGAAATATTTAAGTTGTTACGTTTCTTCTGATATTTAAAATATACTCAGTGGCTATCAGTATATAGTAGTTTTCTATCTGTGTATAGACAACTGAGTTGTTCTTTTTAGATTTTTATTTTTTGTTTAAAAACAAGCAATAATTACTATTACAATGCACAAAATATGCCACTTTTTGAGTTTCCAAATACAGTGAAAGAGAAAGATCCTATAGGACTGATGGCTAAGTTGGTATAAAGTCATAGCCAGAGGATAAGGTATAGAACCCAGTAGTCAAGTATAACACAAAAGAGGCGACACAGAGGTTATTTATTTAATAGCATCTCTGTAAGTGCCTACCTATGGGGCAAATTATAATAAAATAACTTTTTAAGTTGAAATTGGTACTCCACAATGCTTAGAGAATAAACTGTGACTACTGAATTTACAAATAGCAGGTTGTGTATAGTTATGTTGTTTGATCTTACTCAAGTCCAGAGGGAAAAGAATAATTAATTATTTCAGTCTGACTGAATGGATGGAGAATAATTATATTGTTAGATTTGAAAATTTGCAACTAAACTTAACACTGAATTACTATGTGGTACAGAATTGTTCTGTATGTAGTGATATTCACATCATCTTAATGCCTGCGGAGGGAAAAACATGCCATCACATCTAATTTGGATCCAAGATTGTTCCATTTCTTACTACAAAAATATCAGGAAATAAAATGATTTTTATTGTAAACATCACATATGGTAGAAAAGTATCTATAATACAACTTGCTGATTAAAATGGAATGAATGAAATGGCACTATGAATTTTGAGCACAAATTAAAGTGGTATAAATGAAGACAAGTGGAAGCCACAATATTGACAAAAATATATCTTATCGATTAGTAACTCAGAAAGTCAATTCCAATCATGTACTATATTTTTAAACAAGCAAGTATTTTAGCTAAGAGGGAAAGAGTGTTATAATATGAAAATTAAAATCATTGTATAGAAAAATGCACTTCCTGAAGTGGGATCTCTTTTAAAATTTGAATCAACAAGGACAACTCCAGTCAACCAGAAGAAAAAAGACTGAACAATTTCCCTCAGCTAAGATAATTTTCTAATTGACCACCAAAACTGATTTAGTGAATATTATATGCTTAATATCATTCATATGGCATGGGGATTGCAACATGCATATTAATCATGTTTCCTGAGTTTGCATATTGATTAAGAGAAAGCGGACTTAGAGACAGACTACCATATTGACTATGATATTTCAGACTTAACTGTCTTACCAGTTCATGGGGTATTAAAATAATATTTTTAGAAACAAAGAATAAAATAGTATTGATTTTAAAAGAACAGAAAGTAGATATCAAACTTCAAAAAATTTTGTACATTTAAATTTCCTTGGCCATTTTTATGATACATTTGAAACTAAAAAAATGTGGTGCATATCTGGTCTGACTAAAGCTTGTAAGTATACTAGTATAGTTTTATTTTTTTTCTTAAAATTTAGATAGAGGATGAGTTTTGAAAATACATTCCAACATTAATCATTAGCAGGGTTAGGAAGACATGAATCTGTAATGCAAATGTCATTTTACTCTCACAGTTCATTCCAAAGTGAGAACACAGCAGTGATCATTCTAGTAGAGTGAGCAGGCTTTAAGTATTGCTTTATTTAACTATGTAACATCCTTCACACCACAAGTCACTAGGAAATACACAAATAAGCTATGCCATGGATCAAATATCCTAACATAATTGTGGTAGCTAAATAATGGTCCTCCAAAGTTGTCCATGTCTTAATCCTCAGAACCTGTGACTATGTTACCTAATATGGCAAGAGGGACTTTGCAGATGTGATTAAGGATCTTGAAATGGGAAGATTATTCTCCTGACAGGTCGTAAATGTAATCACAAGTGACCTTATAAAAGGAAGACGACAGGGTCAGTGTAAGAGAAAGCAATGTGCCAGCAGAAACAAAGATTAGAGTGATGTGGCCAAGAGTCAAGGAAGGCAGCAGTCTCTAGAAGCTGGAAGAGGGAAAGAACAGATTTTTCTCCTGTAGCCTCCAGAAGGAACCAGCCTTTCCAACATCTTGACTTTAGCCCCTTACGACTCATTTTGGACTTCTGACTTCCAGGACAATAATGTAATAAACTTGGTTTATTTTAAACCAGTAAGTTTGGAACGTAATTTGGTACAGCAGCAATAGAAAACTACTATAACAATAGATATAATTTTATATCTATTTTGTAATTTGCTACTCAAACACACTTAATTTGTCTTCAAATGCAACCATTTGTGAAATGTTTCTGACAACTGTGTATTATAAACTAATACTAAATAGTAGCAAAATTAATGGTTTTCCTGATACAATAGCAGGAGTTAAAATGTTTACTTCAGTGCGCAACTCCAGGTGCGAGATTGACAGGATATTCCATAAATGTGTTGCTCTGTAAAGCGGTGTAATGAAACGTCCTTACATAGACTCATCATCCTACTTCCGCCTGCCAGCAGGTTTAATGTTTTAGTTCCCCAGTTCCTTGTACCAAATTTTGTATGTTATATTTGTATAGCAAATATAATTCACTCTGGATTAAGTAATAAGGATATTTTTTCTATCATAAATTGGAAGGCAGTAATCCAATGTGTGTCATCAAGAAACCTCATGTTTCTTCTCTTCTCTGCTGTCCACGATGACAGCTGTATGCTAAGGATGGGTCATCTTGTCATCATAATAAGATTACTGACAGTAAAATATACTTTATTTTTCTTTATTTCATGAACAGTATATAAAAGAGAGTAGCCTCACATACTAATGCAATAGAAGTCTTTCCTTTGTGTCTGATTGAATCTGTTAGGTTACCTGCAAACTCTTAAAGACTATCTTTAAAAGAAATCATACATTGTGTTTGAATTAAACCTTTGTTCTCTAACCAAATATTATCAAAATGCCATTTACATGGTTATCATAGGCTTATCTGACTCTACCCCTGGGGCCGGGGTTGCCACCTCTGAGCCATATCGGTTGCTTGGAGGAAGAGTGATTATCTTTCCAACATTTTTATGTTATAAAGGCAAGGGGAAAGAAGAATGGATGTTGAAAACAGAAGTATATGTTTCACTAAAATAATTTCAAACTGAGATTTCTTCAAAAAGCCTTTTCTTATGCCCATATCACTGCTCACCTATCTAGAACTGAAAATAATTTATTCCCCTTAAATTCTAATAAGTACCTCATTCCTGATCTTATGCATGCCTCTATTCCAGGTTCTTGTCCTGTGGTACGTGTCCCTTTGCATGTGCATAGATGTCAGACCTCTATCACATTGTCCTATGGAGAATTGGGTCATGGGGAGCAGGCACTAAGATGGCCAGTAAGCAAACAATTGATTTGTCCTGTGATCCAGAAACCTTGTGTTTCCTGTCAGAATAGAGACTTTAATTAAGTGAGTAAGTAAGTAATTAACCATTTTGGAGACAAAGATGAGATATAGTTGCACAAACATTACCTTCAAAAAAAAAAAAAAAAAAGACGAGTGCCCCATGGGTCAATGTAAATTGATAGTTGATATGTTGAAAATTGTTTGATCAATTGGGAAATGCATTTTTCTACACTCTGTTACCTATAAAGAAGAATTGGGAAGTGGTTGAAGATCAAATAACGGAAGATAAGGCTGAAACAAGAAGCTGGAGTAGTGCTTTTGTTTTTTGTTCTTTCCTCCAAGTAGCAGGAAACAAATTGAAGAGTCCTGAGAGCCAAATGGGGCTTTGGTGAACCAAACTCATTTTCAGGAGTGGAGGCATTTTCTGTGTCCCTTTATTCCTAGTTTTGCTTCTATCCTGATATCAGAAGCCTTAAGGATTAGGGGTGAGACCAAAGTCTGCACCCAAGTAAGACTTCATCCTGATAGACTGGAACTTCAGGGATAGGAGGAATTCAGAAGTTTATGGTGCTGTTAGAAACAGATAGCCAAGACACGTCAGTGGCTCTAAAACAGGATGGCCTATAGAAAATTTGGATGCTCCATTTGGAAGTAGAGGAAACCTCATGGTATTATGGGGTAAAGGTTTTGAAAGCAGATGAAGTGGATGACGGCCATGGAATGTAGGGTGAAATCCTGATAGTGTAGAAATCATGCTGAGTGGTAGATAGAAAGAGCCCTTGGGCCCAGGCACCACCTAGGTACTGGAAAGTGAACAGGTGGGTAGGCAGAGGGAAAAAAAGTCTCTGAGGATGCTAAAGCTATCTCCACAATTTGTCTCCAACACCTCTCCCCCAAATACTAGTACTTTCCAGTCCCCATCTAGGAGATAAAAGGATCTCCTGGGAACTCTGAATGTAACTTTGGAAATGCTGAACTTAACCTATAGGATAGAGCAAAGCTTGCAATGAAAAAACATAAAAGAAGTTTAAATGACTTTGTATTGTTTTAGTGCTTCTACATATGGATGTATAATAAGAATTGATATTGGATGTTATATGCCCGTAATTTCCCATCTCATAAGTGACAAAGGGATCATTCTGACAAGGGCAAAAGCTGGAGATAGATAAGTGAGTTAATGAACCAAACTCACCTGCCTTTTGCCACCAGTAGTTTTGTTAGGGTTTAGCATGAATTTTAATCAATTTGTTGGACCTTATGGGTGTTGAGATTAGAACAAATTTCTGTGGTGCTAATTTTTGCTGATTGGAAACTTTTGCAAAGGGAGGATTCATCCACAGGGATGAACCACTTATTGGCAGGTAAACTTGGGTACTTTGGACTTGGGGTTTTGAAAGAGCTACAAGATACACCCTGTTACAACACACAGATTGCTAATGAGGTCTTATTAAACTCTATGCCTCAGCCATAGAAGTCTGGAGACTCAAACTTTGAGTCAAGTTGAAAACTATGGCTGAGAACCGAAAAGGCCCCCAAAGCATGTGATCTAGTGACATTGTGGCTAACCTATCCCCATCAGCTTCTTGGCTTTATGTGAGAAAGTGACAACAATCCCTTTGAAGGGAGACAGTAGCATGTCAGTGAGGAGGGATTTATCTCCTACTCTAGTGCCTGACATAAAGCCAGAGCTTCTGGCTCTTTTCAAATTCTTGCCTCACAGAGTTTCCACTTAGTGCCAGGGCCTGGATGACTGATGTTCAGCTAAGCTGAAACCCAATGGCGTCTGCTATACTTATTGTAACCTCAGTACCGCATATTCCAAACTGAAGCAGACGTGGCCATTCTGCCTAGGGGACAAAACTCAGACTCTGAACTTGGGCAGATCAAGGACATTCTTTTGGGAGGACATGGATGTGGAAATGAATCGTGAATATGGGTTGTACCTGTCTACGTCAGTTTTGTAGATGCACTTGGCAAGGGTCTTTTCTTTGATAAGACCAACTGAAATTGTGCTACTTATAGGGTCACTTTGTTTTTGAGGGATGGACAATAACTTTAATTCAGACTAATGACTTCTGCCAAATATACCCCCTTTATCTCTAGATTTGGGAGGCCTTATTCCATGTATGACGTTGAGTGTGCCCCTAACCTCTCCTGGCACATTAACTAAAATCGTACACTCAGAATTAAGGAAGAAAGATGACATTGATTCAAGTCCATATATCATCTTGTTTGATAAAGAATAAGTACTAACAAAGCCTCTTAAAGGTATAGTATCCTATTTAAATTTATCACCAGAAATAGCTACTTTGTATCAGTAATGTTGATCAAACATACTAAACTAAACATTTATATTAAAAAGTAGTCCTTTTCTTTTTCCCCCTTTTTTCTTTCTTCTTATTAATAGATTGTCTATATCAGTAGACAATTGACCTGATATTGTTTTTATTCACCACTGTTATGCATTGAATGTTTGGGCACCTCCCATTCGTATGTTGAAGCTTGTAGACTGGAAAAAATGCACAAAGTAAAAGCAATGAGTTTCAGTTTTATTCAAGGACCTTACTGAGGACTATAGCCTGGGAGGTAGCCTCTCAGATAGCTCTGAGGAACTGCTCTGAAGAGTTAGGGAAGAAGCCAGTATAAATATGAATTTCGGGGCTGGGAAATATATGTAATCAAGCATGCACCTTGATAAAAGATTACTGCTAATCATAAAAAAAAGACATCTCAAGTTAATGATTTCAGTGTTTTTCTACATATGAGAAGACGCAAGAATCCAAAGTCATTGAAATTCTTCCTTAGATATGTATCTTAACTACTTAGGGGCCATGTACCCCAAAACACAGAATGTTTCATCCCATGTTTCTATGTCCTGAATTCCCCTCAGGATGCATGGCCCGTGGGTGACTGCAGTAGGTTGCTACTTAATCATTGGATAACTGGATGATGAATGAAACTCTTTGTTCTTTTTGATTACCAGACCTACCCTCAATGTGATGGTATTCAGAAGTGGGACATTGGGAATGTAATTAGGTTTAGATGAGATTATGAGGGTAGGGCCCCATGGTGGGATTAATGCTCTTATTAGAAGAGGAAGAGAGACCAGATATCTCTCTCTCTTTCTCTGGCAGACACAAAGGAGATTTCATGTTAGCAGACACTGCAGTGGTGACCACCTACTACACCAAGAGAAGAGGACTTTGAATGAAACTTTCCATGCTGGCACCTTGATTTTGGACTTCTCAGTCTCCAGAACTGTAAGAAAATTTTCTTTTCTATCATTGCTATGGTATTTAATCATTTCAAAGCCGACTCAGACAATTATCTGTTGCCAGAATCTCATTTTCTGCTATCTTTTCCTTTCCACTGATAATATCTCTTCTAATTAAGAGCAGTATTGGTTCACAATGATTGTACAAGGATTTTTAAATCAGTGATTATAAAATTAATGTAACCAGAAAATTGATTCGAGTTCTTGATAATTTTGTGGAAATGCGTTTATTTTCACTGTTACTGAACTTAGTCCTGGCTGCTTTAAAGCCAATCCTGGAGTGACAAATGTTGATTGGAAATAAAAAGTTGCTTTATTCAGGAGGTTGGACTGTGGAGATGATGGACTCACATCCAAAAGCCTATTCCCCACTGCCAATCAAGGGGCGAGAGCTGTTAAAGGGGAGAGTGTCAGGAGTGTATACGTGGAGGGAGGGGTTTATGTGCAGAACAGCACAGTCAACCCTGACAATCATCTTTAAATTGTTCATATGATGGTCTGATCGGCATCATCTTGATTGTTTCAAGTAGAGTTAATCTTCAGTTCCAGGGTCATTTGTTCCCATTTCCTTGAGGCCAGTTCTTGGAATTGTGTAAGGTGGAGAAGCTTATGTCAGGACTTCAATCTGGTCATCATGTAGTTAACTTCTTCCCCCTGGTAGGGGTTTCAGTATCTGCAAGACAACTCAAAAGTATGGCTGAAAATATTGTCTATAGCCCTTGAGGAGGAACTAAATGTCCTTGGCTTTGTTTAATGACTAAACTATTATTAGTTGGTCATGTTTAATTACTTTCCTTTGCATCTGCATTTTGTCACTTCTCTGGTTAAGTTTATTCTTTGGCTAAAGTTTTTTGTTTGATTGTTTTGTTTTGTTTTGTTTTTGTTTTTTTAACCGACAAGAGGCAGTTGGACAACATGGTGGGGGATGGGTGGTCTGTCTCAGGAAGGCATGTAGGTTCCTGCTTGGTTTTATCTCTATTCAGAAAATAATTTGTTTTAGAGCTCTAGCCTTATGCTTCCAAAGCGTAAAGTTCTAAAACTGTAATAAGCTCTTTTGAAATGGTTTGGAAAGTTTACTTTTTTGTTTGTAGGTGTGTTGTTAAAACAAACAAACAAAGCAATGTATGTTCAGAAAAGCAAGAATGTTTTATTTGTGCACTCTTTTGCTTTCATGACTTTCCATTGCCTTTTTCATTTGGTTCTTTGTTTTGAAGACTGTCTTGTATTCTAATTATTTTGGAAATGTTTAAATTATTCTTTGACAACCCTTGCATTTGATGAAATGGGTGGCCAATTACGACTATTTTTGTGTCCTTCACGGGATCATTAACAGGCTTCTATCCCTTGGAGATGCTCACTGAATGACTGGGTTGAATAAAATCAAACTTGCCAAGATGAGTTTCTCAAATTATACTTGTCTCTTCATAGGTTTAGTGTGAAGAAGAGTCATGTGTGTCTATTGATTTTAAACCAAAGTACTTTATTGTAAGAAACAGAATTAACGTGATTTGCTGTGGTTATAATTATCTACCAAAATAAAACTATTGGCAACTGGTCTGATTCAGAGAAGAACAAACAATTATGAAATAGTTTGACATATTATACAGCTACTTATAAAATGACCTACACTACATTCTTTGGTTTAACTACAAATTATTTTTCTTATACTTATAACACATCTGTTTCCTTTATTCTCATTCAGCAGACTCTGAAATGACTAAAATCTTAGTAACTTCCACAATAATTAATTTTGGAATAACATCATTCTCTTTTTTCATTTACCCATAGAAATTTCCCCAACTTGCGTTGATATTTAATTTTTGTCACTCTTTCAAAGTGCCATTAGATTATTCAATAATAGACAAATGGTGTTTTTGGATGCCAGTCAGTCATCCAATACTATGAATTCATTGCATGTGAAATGTGTGTCTCCCTTATTTTCAAGGATATATGGATTTAGTTACATGTGTTTGCATTCATTAAAATGTTGTAGCGGAAGTAAATCATGACTGTAATTCAGTTTTTGACATCTTTACCACACATAGCTGGATAGATATAGATTTAAACACTTTTCAAAGTATGGAAAGCTTGGGCTCACTGAGCCAAAGCCATTGGAGTGTTTTTATTCTATTTTGGAATAGTTACTTTGGTATTGACACTAAGGAAATAGTACTGTAGAGTAGCTGTAAATCTAATACAAGACTCATGCTGGTTTTCTACCTTGAGATTCTGTCTTTCTATTGAAGCCAAAGAGACCAAAACAATTATAAATAAATGTAAATTAAATTTTACTAATACATACCAATTGACTCTACAGTCATTGTAACCTTGCCACCAACTACAGACCCCTAAAAGGGGAGGAATGTGGCCATTTAGGAAACAGAGAGAGATAGATCTAAGAATAAAGAAATTGAGATAATTTCTCATTGTCTCTGAACTGTGGATAAATGCAGAAAACTGTGTAGGATGTAAGATTTCAAAAGGAATATGGTAATAAGACATAACAAATCTCAAAAATATCCAGCAAATGCTTCTTACCAGAGTTTCACCCTCATGAGAAAATATAGCTACAGACATTAAATTGTCTACATAGGAGCACAGAAAATAATAGAAAAGTGTCAGATAGCTAACAAGGAGGGGCTCAAATGACTTAGATTCCATCTGGAAGCTATCAAATGTTCTTGATCAGAACTTGAGGAACAGTAGTTATATACTGAGGCCATATTTTGAGTCTTTTCTGGTAAACAGATTGAAGAGAGTCTTCATGCCGTAAAGCCAGAAGCTGTGATAGCACATACTCTACTCTAAGAGTAACCATTAACGGGTCTGAAAAAGTCCTCCATATTTATCCATGGGGAGCAGAAAATACAACCAACACCATTTCAAATTAATATTTTATAAAGGTAAAAATAAACCAAATAACGTTTTGACAGAGAATGAGAATATATATCAGACAATGAACATGCAAAAAGTAGAAGCAATAGCTTAAAATTTCAAAATAATCTGTAAAGAAAGCAATTAACATGAATCGTAAGTACTATAACTGGTATAGCTAGCCAAAATTCATACACCTGTCGTATCCAGTGATCCAGCTGATCAAGCGGACAAAACTTAGTAAGATTACAAAAGACCTTAAAAGACTTAAATAGTAACTATATA
Source organism: Camelus bactrianus (assembly GCF_048773025.1). Taxonomy (NCBI): domain Eukaryota; kingdom Metazoa; phylum Chordata; class Mammalia; order Artiodactyla; family Camelidae; genus Camelus; species Camelus bactrianus. Next base: position 42,994,065 of record NC_133540.1, read on the forward strand.
CGAAACCCTAAAACTACAATAATGAAAATATACTTTCTTTTCAAGTTCTTTGGGGCATTTAGTAAATTTAGTCATATATTAAGTCACAAATAAAACCTTAATATGTTAAAATGTGTTTTCTGAATACAGTAGAATAAAAATAAACATTAATGACAATTACTATCAAAGATCCCTTGGTCAAAGAGAAAATGCAAAATAAAATTATGTAATTTCTATAAGACCATGTTAAAGATGAAGCCTATCAGCATCTATGTGATGCAGTTGAAGTGGTGCTGTTGATACTGACTACATCTATTCCTCAACTTCTTTTTCATTAACAATGTTGGTCTTAATTATGGGCATATCCACAGTGTGTAGAAAAGCCCTTGGCACATAATAGGCATTTGATGACCATCGCTGAGTTCTCAGTTATTTATCTAATGGAGAGTAGAAGCAGAAATACTGGGAAGAATATTTAAAAATAAAGACAACAAGGAAAGGACATAGCTACCAGAGGATAAACCTGCCATAAAATCACTTTAATCACAATATTATGATATTTACAATAATGAACAGATTTGTTTGAAAAATACATGTGCGATAAAGATGACATGTTGATATATTTTGAAATGAAGTGGGAAAAATAGAGGTAGTTTCCCACATTGATCCACATTTAAATACTACTTTGAGAAGGATTATTAATTAAAATCAAATAATTAAACCAAAAATATAAAATTAAATGAGTATATTTTTTCTAAATTTAGGGTGAGAAAACTTTTCTTAAGTAAGACATGAATCCCAAAAGTCAAAAATGAAAATGTAGATATGTTTCATTACATGAAAACCAAAATTGGAAAGAACAAACAACAAATACACGTGCAAAGGAAAAACAAACAGAAGCCTTATCAGCAGGTGGAGGTTTACAGAATGGCTGATGAAACATCGAAAACTCTTAATAAGCACCGAGCTTACACAATTTAATATGGAAAAAGAAAACCAGTACAAATAGTGGCCAAAAGTTAACAGTTCACAAAAGGGGAATTTCCAGTGACAAGTATGCATTTAAGGAGGGTTTCAAAGTCGCAGGGAGTCAACAAATAAATAAATAAATTCCTCATTTTAAGATTGTGTTCACAGCAGTGCTATGAATATAAAAGTCTTTTATTTTCATTGTTGGGGAAGGGGAATATGCATTTTACCTCTCAATAGAGTAATCAGAAAAAAGGCCATTAAAATTAATTAATTCCTTATCCCATATGTTTCACTATTTATCTACTTTTTGGTAAGAGAGGCGAGTATAGGGAAATATGCATGAGGGAATTTGTTGCAACAGTGTTTTTAGTTGCAAAAACAAATTGTGTTTTATCCATAAAAGAAAAGAATAATTAGCCATTAAAGAGAATTAGATCTATAGCTAGAAATACAAAGAGGTGTTCATTATTTATTAAGTGATAATGTATGATAATATTCTTGTAAAAGCAAATAGTAATAATAATAATAATAATAATAATAATAATAATAATAATAATAATAATAATAATAATAAAGCTGTTATATGGTGAAAGTTTATTCCTCAGACTTGTTATTGTGGATTGTACCAAAGTGCGGAATCTTGTTGAGACCAGAAAGCAGAAAATCACAGTGTATCTTAAACTTCTAATATTGACACATTCAAGTCAAAATCCATATATTACATTCTCTAATTTTATTACAAAAAGGTGATTTGTAACAATGCATAATAATATGAAATAGGAGAGAAGGAATAAACCGAGGCCATGCTCTAAATATAGCTGCCTTCTTTTTATCAATTTCTTATCTATATCTTCATAATATAAAAATTTGGGGGAAATGTTGTATTAAAGTTAAAATTGGTTGCTTAAAACCATGATTTAATAAAATAAAGTATCTTTATTTTTATTTTTTTCTGATTTTCAAATTCAGAAATGTGTAGATATTTAATAATAATTTTCTGATTTGAGAAGTACTGGTTAAAATCTCAATATTAAAATTATGCAAGATTTTTGTAATAACAGTACCAATGGTAATAATTATGGCAACAAATAGCAGTTATGAATACTTATGATGGGCTAAGTGAGGATCTGATAAATCTTTAAGGAAGGGGCACAGTGAGGAGGAGGTGATTTTCACACATTTGTACACGGAAATGACTTCTCCAGAATCCCTTGTCTGTGACATGACTAAAGAAATTTAGAATGAACTCATTGAAAGTAAACTTTTCACCTGATCATTGGCCTACAGTAATACTGATCTCACATATGCTTCACAGAGAAAGCTTAAGCTGTAACTACTTTACTGTCCTCTAACATCTTCCAGCTGAAATCATTGCCTAAAGATCAGCATCAGAACTGAGGCGCCATCTATATGGACTAAATCAGAGTCTGCTGAGATCCACAGGTGGTTTGTATGGACGTTAAAATGTCTTAAGGACTAATCTACAGTCCTCTAAAGTTGTGTCTTTTGTAATCTGAAAGCATAAAATATTTCATGCAGTGTTATCAGATGTTTTTTGAATATCAAAGCAAAATAAACATAAAGGCTAATGAAAGTTTTACAGCTAAACAATTTTAGCAATGTGTGTAAATAATATTTTTCATTTCCTTTTGGGTTTTTAAAAGGATATTCAAATACATCATAAGTGATGTTGAAGTGGATAAATGTTTTAAAAAATCAAAGTAAATGGAATTATTGCAGTATTTGGACTAAAATACTTAGTAGTGTAGACTTAAGATAAAATAAAAAGAGGAAAGATTGTTACACACAATACATTAGATGTTATTGCAGTCAAAAAGCTATATTTTTAACTAAATTCAGAACTTTGAGTTTTCCTTTAAAATATGTAATACAAATAATAAATTTAATTATAGTAACATTTCCTTCCAGTTGTTTGGAGCCTAAGTTACTTATCAGGAACACTGAATGATGTAGGAAATTCTGTTTATGTCTCTTAATAGTGCCCAGCACCCTTCAGCTTTCATTATAGTTTTTTTGTTTGTTTTTCCAATTTCAGAGGTACCAAAGCTTTTGTTTATACTTTAATTTCTACTGTACATAGAATATAATTTCTCTAATTCATATTAGTAATACAAAAATACACATTTTCCTTCTAATACTTGTTATAGTGACCAAGGCATAATGACAACATTAAATTTAATAACCAGCTACATTATTATTTATATTTTTATAATAGTAGAGGGTTACAAATCCACATAATATTTATTCAGCTTTATTTTTTTCCCTGTGATTCCAGAATAATGCACACAGCTTATAAATCACACTGACACTGTGCTGCTCTCCTTTGTATGTCAGCTCCCAAGGAGGTCAGAGTTGCATCATCCGTGGTCTTTATGGGAAAACACTCCCTGGAGTTTTGCGAGGCATGGTCTTTGTGTACAAATGTCAGGGCTCTGTGAGCTGCTATGTTTTCTCGAGAGATTACAACTGCCTACGTTCGGAGAAAGCACTCAACGCTCTGCAAGTGCATTGCTATGTATTATCTGTGCCCAGCAATTCCGAAATGGCAGCACCCCTAAATATCCTTCCATGCCATCTGTTTCTTATTAAGACAATAGGGGTATAAATATCAATAATGCTTCATCTGGACCATGAAGAACCGTACAGCACAGTGGCTTTTATCTGCAGTAGTCTTCATTCAGCAACCTTTTCTCTCTCATACCACTACCAACCATATCTTTCCAGCTGCTCAACCTCAAGATGACCTAGCAATTAAGTGCCCACAGCTTCTGTTAAGTTCCTCGTTCCCATATAGGTAGCCAGAGCCCTGTCTTGACCGAACCTTCCCTAGAAGGTTCTCCATACTCAACACACAGCGTAACCTTCAATCTCATACCCGCCAAGTTCCATTTTGAGTTGTCAGCCCACCTCAAGCACTTATGGCCAGGCTCTCTGGTATGTTTTCAATAATTTCCTGAGAAAGAAAGCTAAAGAATAGGAAAAAAATAATATCTAAAAGAAGGTATTTTTGCCCTTTTAAAGAAAATGTTGCCAGTGATCTTTTGGGGTGCATTATTTCTGCATTTGCTTTGCAAACAAAAGCTATAAATCTCATGGAAAAAAATGTCAGACTCAGGAAGAGAGGCTGGAAATCAAGTCTGAATATGGATGTGAACTAATCTTTAAGCAAAAGTTATCTCATAAGGCACAGCATGTAGGTGTTTTACTTCATTTCTACTTAAGTTATTTGCTTATCCATGTGAAGAAAATGGTCTTTGAAAGACATATTTGCTATGTATAGAGCTTTCATTGACTGCCCTGCTTTCCAGGTCTTCCTCTGATATTAAAAGCTCTTTTGTTTTAGAAATTTCCTGTGACTTTATTGGGCCTTAATTTTTCCCATCTGTAAACAACAGGGATCAGTTAATTGATTGAAAAGATCCTTCTAGCTCTATCACTCTATAATTTTATCACTGTTATAAGAAAGATGTTGACATGTGTGTAAGTGAGATGATTCAGGCAATAAGTAGTGTAGGCCTGGATATAAAAGCTGTAGCTACAGTGACAAAAAGGACTTTTAAATTACAACAGAGCTGGCTTTGAAGAACATGCCTAGTACTATATGTATCCCCTTGTGCAAGTTCTTTAAACTTCCTGAAATTCATTTTCTTCATCTTAATGTGGCTAACATGAGATAAAAGTTCTAAGAAGAAAATAACTTAAATGTATGCAAAACAACCCAATACTTTGGGCCACAGTAACTATTATGTCCCTTTCAAGCTCTAAATGATTGTGCCTCTTCAGATTCCAAATACCTCTAGAATTTCTGACCTATTATATTGTATTGCAATTAGATTGTAGTGACACTTGCGACAGATTTGTGTTTAACCTCTCAGATGTGAGTTTTTTATTAGACTGTAGTATACTTCATCCTTAGATAAAAATACATGTAGATGTAACAGGTCATATGGTGGGACATTTGGTAAAATGCAAATATAAATACACATGTGTTTATTCATATTTTACACACACCGACACACACACACACACACACACGTATTATTTGTCCTTTGTTATCAGTACTTGTTCCGAGATTTTGGCTATGGTTTTACTTCATGTGTTAAACTTCATGGATTATATAATGTTCACTATAGAAATAGTCTTTCTTTTATATAAAAGTAATTAAGATGCTCAGAAGGTTACCTTGTTCAATCTCTCGGTTTCACCTTCCCGAAATTGGAAACAGAATTTGTTTATATAGGTCCTTCGCTCTTAAAATTGCATTCTTGCATTTATGTTGGCCTTAAGGGAAAATGAAAGCACATTGATTTAACTTGGTAGAAGAGGACAATACATTTTTAAATGCAATTTTTGTGTTAATGTAAATGCACCCAGAGGACCAAGAGCTGATCCACACTTTAAATAAATTTGAATGGGCAAGATTCACATTCTAAATACCTCTTTGACTACCCATGGGGAAAAAGGCTTATTTAGTATAAGTTTTAAAATTTGCATCTTAAACATTTTAAACAATAACTGTGTTAAAAACAAAGCATATTCAAAAAAAAGTCATTATTTTGGTAATCTATTTGGTATAATCCAACTCCCCAGTTTTAAATAAATGTGACATTGGCTTATCTGAAAAAAAAATATGAATAAATTATTAAATAAGACTAGCAAGATTAACCCTGCAATAGCTACTCTGAAATATTTAAATTGGCAATGTTTTAAAAGCAATTCAGTGTAATGAGGACAAAATGAAAAGCTTGGGTTTAGAAAACTATCTTTAATTCTTGGATTGATTCAGTAAAAATCCTCTGCCTCAAAAATAAATGGAGCAAGCAGAAAGTTAGTAAAATATGAATTGTTTAACAAAGAAAGATATGCAAAAACACTTACTTATATCTGTTTCTTTGTACTATATTCTTTCCAGTCTATTTTGACCTAAACATTTGGGTTTTTTATAGCCATTCATCAAAAAGACTTTTAGATACTTTGGTTTGTAGTTAGGATATCAAGAGATTTCCTGGGTCTGAATAACTTTTAAACTTTAAATGTATCCTTAGTTGTGGTCTTCTTTTTCTTCATCTCCATCATCAAGACTGATTTTAACATGACTTGATATATGTTGTTGCATACGGAATAATACTAGGTTGACAGAATAAAACCATTAACAATTCATAGTCCTGTGCAGCACTGATACATACACAGCTTTGTAGGACATAGAAAGCTGTCAGTAGGTTTTACAATCTATATAACATGTAATGGACAAGGGTCTGTATAGATTTAAACGAGATATCTGAGCTTGATCTCCCAGTGCTATGTAAAGAGAAAAATCAATATATGATAGTCAGCTGCAGAGGGATTTGTGATGTCTTGCATTTATCATTATTTGTATTTTCTTTGGATTCATTGCCATTGTAGTCTTTTTTTCACAAGTAATTCACAAGGAAGCTGGTAGTATGCATGTGAGCAATCCCAAAATTTAAAAAAAAAAGTCATGTTTAAGAGTTCCTCCATAATCTGTAATATACTTTTTATAATATGAAGTAAAACTGGTGTATAAATCTTGAAAATGACATCGGAAAAGAACCCAGATAGGCTGATGAAAAACAAATGGCATCTAATGTATTTTTCACATTGACTGTGGCAGTGATTTATTATGTTGTCTAAGATGCTAAATATACATCATAAATCCCTCCAACAGAAGTCTTATTGTATTCATTCATCTCTTTTCCATGAGCCAACATTTTCTCTTTTCATAAACTTTATTGTATGAAAAGAATCATTATTTTTTTAAATGGCATTTAAATCCAGTGATTTTACATTGGATGTAAAAACCCAATGAGAGTTTTTTTTTTTTTTTTTTAACTTCAGTAGAGAAGATACCCAACTGGAAATAAACGTTCCATTCAAGATTTCCTCTCTGTGAGGAAAGAAAACACAAAGTAAAATGTATACAGCTTATTGTCCTTGTGTCATTTTCACCCTTGATAACACATGCACCTAAAAGAAAGTCAAAAGAGAAAGAAAAATGAGTGTAAGATAACATGTAATATCTGTATATTATAGTATTGAAGTCCAGCAGTATGATATTTAAGTATATATTCTGATATAATAAATTTTATTAACAATTTTATGAGTGACCATACTGCTAATATTTCAACTCACTTTTCAATGTTTCAAAAAAGAATACTATAAAATAACATGAAAAATGAAAACATTAATAAACACAGAACACAGAGCTTAGGGCCATGAATTTATTACTGTATATCCACTTGTCTACTAATGAAAGAAAATAACTCTATCAGAGGAAAATGTAAAATATGTTTTTTGAGCTTGACTTGACAGTCATGCATCCCAGGGACTTACGTGATCTCCCTTTTTTCCAGGGGATAACATTCTGCAAGACAAGGGAAACTAATTATCACTGAGTAACTGGATTCAAGGATGTCCAAAGTAGTATCTGAACTTGTATTTGAATCTTTTATCAAAGAACATTGCCATCAAAAGTTTGCATCATTTATGCAGTGTTGAGTCAAGTTTTCTGCCAAAGAAGTGTGCTCAGCTTGTTGCGTGACATTTAATGTAATTTATATTATGCACAGTGAAAATGTTTATGCAACTTAAAAGCACTGCTTGTCTTAGATCTGCAGACATTGCATATTATAATGACAGGTTTTTTTTTTAATTTGGGAGTGGTCTTGGTAACATGAGATACATGAAAGAAAATGGGTGTGGAGAAGAAAGAAATATAAGTTAAAATAAGATGGATGGTTACAGCAAGAGTAGTGCAAAAAAAGTCTTATGAAAGAGTTTGGAAAGGTAATATATTTGAGTTTGAATCCTGAATTCTAAATGTTGTATTAATATATGTTATATTCCAGACTTTAGCATTCTTAACAGATAACAGATATGAAAAATCTAATTCTGAAATTAAACAAAATCAAAAATAGACTGCTGTTTTTGGATTGAGTCTCGAATTGAATAGAAATTCAAGAAGATTCTAGAACTGAAATAGAGTGCTCAGCTTTTACATGAAACTTGGCAGCAAAAGACTACACAGAGCAAATCAATCATGAGTGAAAGTACACTTTATAGGAATATTTGAAATATTAATAAAAACATTTGTATCACTTCAACCTTGAGGATTCATCTTGGAATATGTTTTTAAAAATTTTACTACTCTCTTAGAACATTTGTGAGTCAAATTTAGCATATTGATATTGCTTATCTAAATTGTGCTGGCATTCATTGTGTTCTGTGGATTAGGAAACAGGATAATTTATATGACATAGCCGCTGATGTCAAGATGCTCACAATTGAAAAGAGAATAAATAAGATACATGATAAAGTATAAATACATAACTACATTACTTACTGTCTGTTTTATAATGAGAGATGGCATGTGATTACAAAGCTAGAATTAGAACTATAATCACAACTGCGTAAATCTATAGATAGAGAATACACAGATCAATGTGATAGAATATTAACATGCAATGGATATTTCGTGAAAAAATTTCTCAAATGCACAATTGGTTGGCAGTGAAGAATATTCATTGATTCCTGAGAGAAGTGTCCAAAGACGTATTTTTAAAATAGAGTGAGAAAATGTTATGAAGAGAGATTTAGGACTCCTATTGTAGTGACAAATATTACGTGGCCTTAGACTGTGGGAATCAATAGAAAGTAGAGTAATTAGTGTATCTTTCAAACTTAGGCAAATGAGTACACTAGAAAGACCTCAAAGCCTTCTTATCTAAAAAACTTTTCATAGTTTCTTTACTCAGATCCCGTAAGAGCTGGTAAGAGTGCCATTCAAGACTGACACTGAAACACGGAGTCTCAGATACACTACCTGGATAAATTAGGGTCAAATGCAGAAAGAAAGCTTATGCCGCAATGCTACTAGCTGAAAAGCACATAGCAGTGTTTATTTACTGTCAGTGAAAGTACAAATTAATCATTGGAGGCTGCTAGAAAATTTCTCTATGTCAGGGCTAATTTCTCTTTTCTCTAGACACTCAAGGTTTTAAAATGCCTTTTAGTACTCTCAACCAATGAGTCAGACAAAACAGTCATGAATATAACAATAGATGTAATATTAATTATAGGGCAGGTGTTTATACGCACTGTGCTTTTGTGTTTTGTCGGCTCTCTGGGCATTACAAACTTCTGCCTTAAAATTACACCCTTTAGAAAATGTTGCAAAGCATTTTGACAATCTGAATCTCAACCTAAAGTGGTTGGCTGATCTATCTACAGTTATGGTCAGCCTGAGTTCATTGTCAGAAATTAATGGACATCTGTTCCCCCTGAGCAATGTATAAATGTATCATACTAAAGCTGGAATTCTAAAACTTCCTATTTCCCATTTGCAAACTTCTTAATCCATTTCTGTTACTTTCAAAAACCTGGAACTCTTCATTTAATCTGAGAATGTAAGGTAAACTATCAAAAATAAATCATTTCCAATTCCATGAGATGGAAGACTTAGATGGCAAAATCTAGTTATATAATATTACTTCTTGCTCAGAAATGAATTCCTAGGCAACTGTGTATCAGACATTTATCATCTTACTGCTCAGTAAAAAGTTAGGTTTCATTTTTCCCTTAACCAGGTCCTGGGTCATGCTTCCCTTCCCCACCGATCTCCATTGCATTCCATACCAAAAATACCATTTCTCTGACATGGGCCAGAACATTGGTTTTTTTTTTTTTTTTTTTTTTTTTTTTGGTTGTTCACAATGTAGACACTTTACTTATGACATTTTATTTACTTTGGTAAATAAAACAGATTGTTCTCCCAAAGATTTACATTGCAACACTAATTTTATTTATAGCTTGGTTAAGTAGTTTACAAGGGCAATGGTAGTAATTGATATTTTTTCCTCTGGTAGTTTTTAAATATTCATGATTCTTGTGCTCTGGCCTACCTTTTTATATTCAAGCAGTATTTTACACACAATGAAAATTAAACATAAGTAAAAGCAAATTCCTTATTAGGCTGCATATTTTTATTTGAGCTACTTACCTTCTGTTCACTGAGGGTTGACCTACCCTGGTGCCTACCGTTTGAATTATATATTCATGGCAGCAATGTCCTACAAAAGATCAATATAGACAACTAACTTCTAATTTCTTTCTAGCCCATGCATACTAGGGAACAAAAACGTTATGCTAAATCAGTAATTTATGATTTCTTTGAAGTCATCCTAAGTAGAATGTTGGGGAAGAGAGAAACAGACTGCCTCAGTAATGGTCTAAAAAGACAACAATGTGATTTCAATTAGACAAGAGAATCATAGAGTACTGCTCCACTATTGTCACCAAGAGCCAGAATGTTCCACTGCAGAATTATGTTTGGAAAAAGGTGAAGAAATATATGTATATACTTCACATTGTGTGTGTGTGTGTATGCACACACACAAATATATATACACATATATATGTGGACATATATAGAAATGGATGAATAGACATTAAGGTTCCAAGGTAATGTGTACTCCTGATTATGTGCTATAAACAATTTGATGTTCTAAGCAATGGTATAACCAGGATTAGTATCCCATTTGGATGTTTTATGCTAGTCTATGTGCATAATTCAGAATATAAAAAAATAATAAATTTTGCCAGGGTTCATTCTTTAAATATAGAAATACAGATCAATAGAGCAAAGAAAGATATTTTCAAAGAAAATATTTTCAGTAAGAAGTTCAAGAGAGATGTCTAGAGGCAGAACTCTTGTACATACACTGCTACTTATGTATGTGTCTGTATAAGAATGGTAGATTAGATGATAGATAGATAATAATGATAGATAGATAGATAGACAGATAGACAGACAGATAGACACAAGTGTTTTCCTTCAAAATGAGCCAGAAAAGAGAAGCACAGAATAGGCCATCTCATTTTCCCTGGCTTTTCTCACAAGACTGGGCTGAAGGATGCTAACAGTTTGGATCTCATTAACTTGGATCTTAGCCACCAGAAATGAAATGTCTCATTCTTTGAGCTACTGTTCAAGAAAATTATGATCAGTCAGGTTTGGATCACAGGTCTTACCTTCAACCAATTACTATCACTAGGAGGCAGTCAACAGCATGGCTTCATTTTGGTATGAAATATTGGATCAGTTAGCAATTTGAACACTAAAAAAAAATTAGGGAGTGGTGCTACTACTTTTTATTTTCCAGAAGAATAAAATGATGTAGAGCATAAAAAAATAGGTCATTCATATTAGAGGTATGTAAACCTAACAGGAAATCCATGCTTTATAAAACCAAAACTCGTAATTAATGTTTAACCATCAAAGACTACCCACTTACAGTAAAATTCTCTTCATTGATACTGAATTTGACTTTCCAGTGTTGTCTGTATTTGTGTGCTACTCTGTTTCCACCCTCTCTTTCCCGCCTTCCTAATAGTCAACAGCTATTTCTAATACAGCATTTGTGGTAAATTTTATGACAGGTATACAGCATTGTGGTGGGCTGACTAATGGCATGTCCTAATCCCTGTGACCTGTGAATAATGCTTGTTACCCTTTATGGCAAAAGGAACCTTGCAAATGTGATTTAAGTTAAGAATCTTGAGATGAGGAGATTATCCAGATGGGCCCAATGTAATCACAAGGGTCTTTATCAGAGGGGGACAGAAGGGTCAGTCAACAGTAAGAGATGCCACAACAGAATAAAGAGGCTGGGATGATGCCAGAAAGGGGCCACGAGCCAGGAATGCAGACTGCCCCTGGGAGCTGGAAAAGGCAAGGAAACACCCTTGGAATCTTCCAGAAGGAACCCAGGTCCTTAATTTTAGACTTTTGATCTTTTGTACAGTGAGAGGAAAAAAAATGTGTTCAGTTTCAAGCCTCAGAATTGGTGATTATTTGTTACAGCAGGGATAGAAAATGAATACAAGTGTTGCCAAAGGAGATTCAGGGAGGCAGGAATCCCTTTCTGGCTCAATGGTTGGAGAATGCACTAGAAAGAAACTATTTCTTTTCTAATTCTTATTTTTTATTGAAGTGCGGTCGATTTACAATGTTAGTTTCAAGTGTATAACAAAACAATTCAGCTATATATATATATATATATGTATATATATTTTTTCAGGTTTTTTTCCATTATGGCTTATTATAAGAAATTGAATAAAGTTCCCTGTGTTATATAGTAGGTCCTTGTTGTTTATCTAGTTTATATATAGTGATATGTATCTGTTAAATCCAAACTCCTAATTTATCCCTGCCCCTGCCATCTTCTCCCTGGTAACCACAATTTGTTTTCTATGTCCATGAAATCTATTTCCAGTTTGTAAATATAATTTGTATTTTTTTTTAAATTCCGCATGTAAGCGACATCATATAATATTTGTCTTTCTCTATCTGACTTACTTCACTTAATATGATAATCTCTAGGTCCTTCCATGTTGCTACAAATGGCATTATTTCATTCTTTTTTATGACTGAGTAATGGAATGGAAAGACAGTTCTAACTGAATAATACTTTGAGTGGTTTACAGGATTTCATTTGATGTGTATTGATGGGGTTGTGTTCCTCAGTCCCTAAGACCTTAATAATCATAAACTTCTAAGTGTGATACTAGTTTTGAAAGATGAGTGATATAATTGACTATTGGAAGGAGTTTAGTATTTTACCTGAGTGAATCGGTGCCTTAATGGATAAACACATAGGAGTCTTGTCATGAAATAGTGAAAGTATTTTGGAAATGGCAGTCATTTGTGTAGGTCTTTGAATATTAGACTACAGACAGAGAATGTTGCAAAGCACGAAAAACTTTGAAGAAACTGAGAGTAGGAGACTAGATATCAAGGCCATTTAATTATCAAAATTCTATGTCTAGGTCTTAGTTTTCTGATCTGTAAACTGAGAAGATAGAACTCGTTTTGTATGGTATTATGTCACATAAAGTAGAAAGACAATGAAAGCCTCTTGGGCATGGAACTAATTAAAAGGTTTTATTTATCTAATATTAGTGAAAGAATGTGATAGAGAATATTTCTCAGTCTTTAATGGATGTGTGGTTTATACTGATAGCTTGTTAATATGCAGGTTTTGAGTTAGTAAGTGCAGAGTGTGGCTCTGAGAGTCTGCATTTCTATCAAACTCCTAGGTTCTGCTGAGAATTATGTTTAAAATACAGATTACCAGGGTTTTGTCATTTAAGGTCTACTTAATTGTCTATTGCGAATGCATTGAGCCTGCATTTTTTGTGTTTCAGAAAATTCTTACAGTCTCAAGAAGTTTGGGAATCATAGCACCAAAGCATTTAATACATATTTTTGACCTACTAATTACTGATCAGGCAAAATTGCCTTAAAAACATTGAGACGTTTATTATCAGTAGAGACACACTAGGCAGTAACTGATCAAATTGTATACACTCTGAGAAAATTTACTGAGACTGCAATTTTTGTGTTTTCTTTCAGGTCTAAGGAGAAAACTTGATTAAAGCTAGGAAAAAATGTAAAATAAAACTGTCAGGAAAAGCAAAAGAATAACACAACTGAAGCAAATAGAAGTTGCCACAGACTTTTGAATGACTTTTGATCAAATACTACACTTTTGATTAAATATTTACGTTTGTATGTGTATATGCACACACACACACACACACACAAACACACACAAAAAACTTCATTCCCAGTGACTATTCTCAAACATTTTAAATTAGAGACAAAAGCAAAACTATGTAACTAATAGTGCTTTATTTTTCTTGTATTTAGTGCTTATAAAATATATACTTACTTATAAATGTAATATAAGAAAAAAATTACTTTCAACAGAAAATAATTAGAATTCCAAAGTGTTCTTTGATTTAGTCTGCTAACAACAGTACCCGTTTTTCTTCATCTTGGTTATGGAAAGAATGTGCAATTGCCTATGGTTAACACAAATCTTAAGGAAAAATGAATATTGTTTTTTATCTCCAGGCTTATAACAGTGGAGGGAATGCTGAGTGAGTGACTCATCCTTGGTTTAAAATGGCCTTTTCCTCTTCCTGGAGATGATGATATGTGTTGCAAGCTTGAGAGGATAAGTACTTAAAAGCACAGTTTTATTTGTGTCCATTATTTTAAAAGTCTCTCTTCTTTTCTATCACCGGTTAAAAATGGAAACCTAAAGTGTAGTTTTGTTTGGTTTAGGATTTTTAATCCAGAAGTGGTATTTTATAGATTAATCTATACTTTAAAAATATTTTAGGACCATGTCAGTGTCTCTTGAGTGCTTTACTTATATTAAAAAAAAATAGCATAAAACATCATCCATAAGAATAGGCAATTTCCTTTACTCACAGTTTGGTCTCCTTCCAGATGCTTTAATGTCTTATATTATCAGTCCTGCTGTCCAAGTCATATCAGAATCTCAAATGGGCACATAGAGATAAATCATTTAAAGTAACTGCACCTAAGAGCTCCTCTCCCTAGCACTAAAATACCAGTGATGCCAAATATTACATTACTGTGTTGACTTTCAAATAAGAAAACCACATTTTTAATTTAATTACTCTCCGTGTTATTGCTAGCAACTTGGTAAGGAACAGGTGTTATTAGAGCTGCATTTAAACTGGAGAATCCATGTCAAAAAGATTAAGTTTATCAGCATCTTTAGCAGAAACAGGTACAATAGCATCTAAAACACCAGATAGTGCAGTGAACCTAATCATTCTGCTTTACAAAAATAAACCAAGGAAATAATTTTTTTTAGAGACATTAAAACATACTATAAAGTGTCTTTGGAAGAACAGTTTTATTTTTGAGTAGTAAAAATCACAAGACATTTTTTTATTATACATTATCCTGAGTGATAGATGGATCCTTGTAAACATAACCACCTTTCTGTGGCAATGAATTATTTCAGGGTCTTTAGCAACTTGAGGATTATGATGACAGAGCATCTAAGGCTAATGAAGCATGGTTATAGCCACAATTGAAAATGTAGCAACTGTCATTCATATTAACCAACATACAGGAGCACATGGTTAGAGTGTTCATGATTTCATCTGTGTTCAGCATTAATTATTAAACAATCTATTTCACTTGATCTTCATGGCCACAGACTGGCCTTGTCTGACATCAGTGTTCTGTGAAAATGTTTATCTTAAACAGAACACAAAAGCCTAGCTGTGTCTACCAGGCCAGCTTCTACCACCGAGGCCCAACCAGTAGTGTCAGGATAGCTTCTAGTTTCTGTTTTCATTACATAGTTTAGTAATTTGTTTGTTTGTCTTTGTTTTTCTAGATAAGCCTTGCTGTGAGTATAGAGATTTTATTTTGTTAATAGTTTTAAAAGAATTGGCTCTGCTGATTTTCTCTGTTTTAGTCTTTCCTCATCTCTTGTCTCTATTATTTTTTTCATTCTCATTACTTTGAGTTTGATTTACTATTTTCTCTACTTTATCAAATAGAAGAGTAGATAATTTATTTTTAGCTTTTCTTTTTACTAGTATTTCAATTTAATGCCACACATTTCTTTGTAACCTCTGCCTTAGCTAGAAAGATACTGAAATTTTAAATCTACTTGTGCCAAATAATTTTAATTTTCCAGTGTATTTAACCTTATACTGTTGTGAACTATATATAATCACCTAGTGCTTTGTGTCTCATGGGTTACTTTGTCTTGTATTGGAAATATCAACTTTCTTTTAATTACTATTTTATGCTATGTTTTTATAGACTTTTATTTGGGCCTGTGTATTTAAGATGTGTCTGTTGTAAATAATATTCAGTTAATATTTTTATTTTGTATTTATTCTTTTTTAAGTTTTATAGTCTTTGCCATTTAATTAAAAATTTAAATTTATTAGTATTTCATTTAATTATTATATATTCAACTTTATTTATACCACATTACTGCTTTATTTTTTCTATTAAACTTACTTATTTTTTGTTCCATATGCTCTATTTTTTGTACTTTTTGATTATTTTTGTTTTTATTTTAACTTATTCCCTCTATGTTCTTCTAAATTCTTTCTCTATGCTTTAGTAATCCTAGAGATGACAACATGTATCCTTGACTCAATTTTAGTTCAAATTGATATAACCTCTTCCTCAATGATGTTAAAATATTAGATGAAATAATACATCCAGTATATTTATCTCCCATCTATTTTCCATCTTCTGCTTTTTTTTGTCTTGCATATTACATATACATATATATACACACATATGTATATGTGTGTATATATATAACATACATACATATGTATATTTATATAAATCCTTAAAAGACAATACTAGTATCAATATAGAAAACTGGACAGCTACATGCAAAATAATTAAACTGGACTACTTTCTCATACCATACACAAAAATAATTTTGAAATAGATTAGAGACTTGAATGTAAGACCTGAAACTGTAAAACTTCAAGAAGAAAACATAGGCAGTATGTTCTTTAACGTTGGTCTTAGTGCTATTTTTTTAGGTATGTCTCCTTAGGCAAGAGGAACAAAGGAAAAAATAAACAAATAGGACTATATCAAACTAAAAAGCTTTTGTACCATGAAGGAAATTCAACAAAACAAAAAGGCTGCCTACTGAATGGGAGAAGAACCTTGCAAATGATGTATCCAATAAGGGGTTAATATCCAAAGTATATAAAGAACTCGTAAAAAATCAACATTAAAAAATATTAAAAAATGGACAGATTGAAAAAAAATGAATAGAGGATCTGGATGGACATTTTCCCCAGGAAGCCAAAAGGCACATGAAAAGATGCTCAACATTACTAATCATCAGGGAAATGCAATTCACAACCACGATGAGACAGAACTTCACATCTATCAGAATGGCTATTATCAAAAAGACAACAAATAACAAGTGTTTGCTAGGATGTGGATAAAAGGGAACCCCCCTACATTGCTGATGGAAATGTAAATTGGTACAGCAACTATGGAAAACAGTACAGAAATTCCTCAAAAATTTAAAAATAGAACTACCGTATGATTCAGCAATTCCACTCCTGGATATTTATCTGAAAGAAAAGAAAAACACTAATTAGAAAAGATATGTGCACCCCTTGTTCATTGCAGTATTATATTTATAACAGCCAATTTATAATATGGAAGCAACTTAAGTGCCCATCAATAGATGGATAAAGAAAACATTTTATATATATTTATACATACATATCTATAACTCAGCCCTGAAAAAATAATGACATCTTGCCATTTGAAGCAACAGGTATGGACCTAGAGGGTATTACATTAAGTGAAGTAAATCAAAGACAAACACTGTATAATTTTGCTTATGTGTAGAATCTGAAAAGCAAAATCAATGAGCAAACATAACAAAACAGAAACACAGTCACAGATACAGAGAACAAACAGGTGATTGCCAGAGGGGAGGCTGTAGGGAGAGAAAAGATACAGGTGAGAGAGATTAAGAGGTACAAAATTCCAGTTGCAACTACAACTCTATGTTACATAGGTAATACAGGTGGATAAATTATACTCCAAAAGCAAAGAAACAAACTCATAGAAAAAGATAATTACCAGAGGCAGGGGTTGGGGGAGGGGGAATTGGATGCAGGTAGTCAAAAGGTATATCATTCCAATTTTAAGATAAATATGTACTAGGGATGTAATGTACAACATGGTAAATATAACTAACACTGCTGTGTGTTATATATGGAAGTTAAGAGAGTAAATCACAAGAGTTTTTATCACAAAGAATATTTTTTCTGTTTCTTTAATTTTGTATCTATATGAGATAATTCGTGTTCACTGAAATCATTTCATAACATATGTTAAGTCAAATCATTATGTTGTACACCTTAAACTTATACAGTGTTATATGTCAGTAAAACTGGATGAAAGAGACAGTACTAGTATTAATACAGAATTTTATAACTGTTCATTTGTATCTATCAAGATAGTTACTCTTTCCATTGCTCTTTGTTTAAATGAAATTGTGTGTTTTCTGAAATAATTATTTTTCTTCTACATGAAGAAATCCTTTTAGTAAATTTTAATGAAAATGTTTAATTATTTGTCTTATTTGAAAGTTTTTAAATTTTCTCTTCAATTTAGCTCTTTTAAACAATTTATAAATTTAAACTTCTTTTCTTTTGTTTAAAAATAAGACCTCAGTCTATTTGGGAGTCCTTTTAAGTCAGCATATCTTCATTTCTCCTCTGCTCTCCCTCACTCTGTCCTCCAATTTAGTTTAAAAACTTTGTCTTTGTTAATTTTTTTTAACAAATCAAAGGCATATTAAGGAACACCTCATGTTTTTTACCTTTATACTTTTTCTTTGGCTTTCACAGAACTTACTGGGTCTGTGAATGGATTTCTAATAAATTTTGGAAATTTCTTAGCCATCATTTGTTTATTACTTTTGCAACATTCTCTCACTTTTTTCTTTCCAGGCCACCAAATACACTTATCTTAGGCCTTTTTCCATTAGTGTCTACCATTTTTTAATTTTTACAATTCTATTCTCTTTGTGCATTTCAATTTGGTAATTTTCTGTCAACATACTTTCTCATTCACCAGTACTGTCTTGTATTGTTTGTCATCTCCTATTAAAACATGCTTATGAGACTTAATTACATATATATATAACTTATATATGTATACATATGAGATTTAACATATAACCTATCTATATATATACAAAATCATTCAGTCATATCATTACTATTTGAATAGATTTTTTAAAGTTGTAATCTTTTATTGAAATTCTTCATTCTTCAATTTTTTCTAGCTTTGTTTTCACTTTCTTGTACTAATATACAGAGATTTTTAAATCCTTCTTCAGATAATTCCAATATCTAGATTATCTGTGAGTCTGTTCTCAAAATTTTTCTTAATTATTGGATATACTGTCTTTTGCTGTTCATATAACTATTCTATCCATTGCCAGGCATGCATTTTCTAAAACGTAGTCACCTGGAGAGCTCATCATGCCCTTTTCTTGGGTACAATAACAGATGGTCAACATAACCCAATCAGACAGGCTGTGCTGGATAAAAAAAAAACTGGATAAAAGCCCCTATTAAGGCTAATTCTGCCTCCTTTTCGTCCTGGATCCGAGCATTTTCCACAATAAGCCTGGTGTATTCACTAGGACCCTAATAGCATTTTACTGTGACTCAGAATTTTTTTTCTCTGCTTCTCAGAAGCTTTTTCTATAGATTTTTCCTCCCACCCTATGTAGCCCCCATATACGTCCAACATTCTGAGGGGAAAATGATCATGTGCTTGAGACACTCAGAGCTCCATCAAAAGCTCTGTATATACCTTTGTCCTTCTCAACAGCCCTCTGCCTATTTTGTACTTTGCTTTGCAGAGAATCATCAGCCACTTGACTGTGTTCAGACATGGCAAATACGCCTGGAAAGTAAAAGGTGCTCCAGAAAGTCAACTTCTCTCTCTGAGTTTCTTCCTTCTTCCGAATCTTAGCCACATCAGATCATGTTAAGCAGTTCTCTGCTGTATTTGAATAGATGATTCCTCTATGTTATCTGGCTTTTCTGGTTTTTCCAAGTAGGAGCATTCATCTGTGGCCAGATATTTCACTCCACCAAGAAGCAAAATGTATGTGATATTTTTTGTTAAGTACAACTATGTGACAGACTCTAATCAGTGAAGGGTAGTTGCTGTCCCACTATTTGCTACTAGTTTGAGGCATTACCTTCATTATCCAGCTTTTGATTGAAGGCAAAAGCTCAGACTAGTAAAGAAAGGGGTTTTTTGTTTGTTTTGTTTTTGTTTTTGTTTTTGTTTTTGTTTTGGCTGTAAGTATCTCAGACACAGGAATGTATTTTCAAATGTGATCATTAGAATGATTTTTCACCAGATACTGGAAATTTAATTTGGAATTGAGGATTTCTAAATAGGACAATTTTAATATAACTGTAACATATGGCTGATATGGAAAAATGTAATAATAATGAAGATACTGGTGATGATTATATTAATGATAACTTACTGATATCTAGAATGTTCTAGGCACCGTACATATGCTTATTTTTGGATTATTTTACTTAGTTTTCATGTCATTCCTTTAATACACGTGTCATTATTACTTTCAAATGTTAAGACCAATATTATTATAATCAATTTATTTCCCATAAGTTATGGAATAATTAAATAGCTTCTTTCAGCTAGCACCCAGGCAGTCTAATTCTGTGCATTTTTGACAGACTGTAGAAAAATAAGTTCAGAATTAGTTTCTAACCAAGGAAAGGGTCCTTGTTTTCTGTTACTCATCTTTATTTCTTGAAGTCTTTAATAAAATGCCTGAGTTTAGCAGCCTTATTTATTCAAAAGCTCCAGTTGTATGTTCTTGAGTAGAAGCTAGATTAGAGAAAATAGTAAATAAATGAAGTGACATTTGCCCTCAGAGAAGAGAGTGCACGTTCTGAGAAAGGAGTTTGGAGGAAGGAGTCAAATTCATTTAACTAAAGGTTTGCAAATATTTTGAATACTATTCAAAATGTAACTATCATTCTTACTAGATGATTACCAAAATACAAAGATGTTAAATCTGGGGATTTACAAATCTGGAAAACTCCAGAGTACTCTAACTCTATACTAAACAATGGATATAAACCATTTCCACTTTTGATTCATGACAGTCAATATTTTGTTCTTTCGTGTAGAGGTACCATAAAGCATGTTATAGATGGCAAATCTATCGGTATAGAAACTTCAAAAGTTTACACAGTGTAAGGAACATTTTGTATGTATTTATTTGTCAGGCCAAGTTTCTTACATTACATTTTTAACAATTATTTGAAATTTGCTGCTGTATGTTTTCAAAAATTGTTTGATAACTTCTTACATAAAAAAGGAATTAACTGGCAACTGTTTCTGTCTTTTTTCAGAAATTACTTATATTCTTATATTTTTTAAAGAAACCACTTTCCATGTAAGAATCATTTTTATTTTATTATTCCTGAAAATTAGATTATCTTAAATAGCAAATTTAAGCAAATTTTTGAAAGGCATCTGAAAGTCTCATCTCAGAATGTTTAATAAGACAAAATAATAATAAAACAAATTTGAAAAATAATGCAGAATTATATAAACATGGAGAACTCCCTTATTTTTTATGAAATCAGAAGTTTCTATTACTTTATTATTCACAAAAGATGTGAATGAATGCAGAGATTTTGCACATCTCTTCTCTGACAGAGGTCAGGTCTACATTTCAGCCCCAGGACCAGATCCCATTGAGAATGAAATGTGAGCACAGAATGCTCATTCTTGCCTTATCTTGGATAACAGCTTTGCAGTTTTTCTGGGACTTCGAATATTCTAAAGGATTATACTGAAGATGAGATTTTCTCAGGTGGGCATTTGTTCTGTTTTCATCAGACACACTGATACACAAACCAGAGAAAGTTTAAAAGTATTGGTTTCTCTTATCAGCTAGCATCTCTATTTAAGACTTACAGTAATGATTTGCAGAAATTTTCATCTGATAGAAGTTTTCCATTTTTTCTGTAGTAAGCTACTGCAGTTCTCTAGTGCTAGTTAAACTCAGTTTAATGGATTATGAAATAAAATACAATCATTTCTGGGAAAAATATGTTTCTTTTTCTTCAAAATAAGCGGTTCTGCTGGTAATCTTTGCTAGTTCTCAGCAGCAATAACAGCCTTAGAGGGAATGTTTCATCCCAAAGAGCAAAACTTAACTCAATATTAACCAAAAAAAGGTACAAAAGACCCCAGAAAAGGCTATTATACTGCAATATTGATAGTGGGAAAGCACATAATTGGCTCCCTTGAAAGCTTATCAGACCACATATATTAGCTCACATAAAATTGTCTGATTAGGTCAAGATCCAGGAAAGAAAACATTTCCTCAAAGGCATTTTTGTAGTTGAAGTCAGTAAAATAATAATCTTTACTATTATTAACTTTGTAACTCATGATCCCTATGATAAGGGAGTGTTTCCCCATAAAAGTAAGGCAAAAGTGTATTTAAGCATTTCCCAAATTTTTGTCTTTTAAAAAGTAGTTGATTTGTTTGTTTTATATTATTATTTTTTTCTGATAATCAGCTATGCAGTTTTTATTGCATATTTCTTTTACAAGAATGTGGGTAAAATCCGAGTTTCAAAATATTCAAGACATATACAAATGTAGCACAAAAATTAATTTATTAAAAATACTCTTTTAGTGGCTCATATGAAAGTAAACAAATGTTTCTTATGTAATAAATACCACTGCATAGAGAATTAGTTTTGAAATATCAGGTAAAATTTTTTTTGCTTTTAATTTTTTTATCTATTAGGTGAATTTTGAATTGTGTGGCACACCCATTTACCTCTCAGCCTAGCAGCAGCCTCTAAATCTCTTTCTGTGCTTATTAGCTGTGCATGTAGAAACATCATTTCTGGGCAGGTGGCTCTAAGAATATTAAATCTGATATATCATAGGTGTACTTAACCTATTGGAAATGTTCTTATATGGAAAGAACATGATGAATATGCCATTTTCATTTAAAAGGGAAAAAAGTATGCTCATTGTTTTAAAGTTTATATGTATATATAAATGCATATATATCATAAATACTTACAGGTAAACTTTTTTTATGTAAAGTAAAAAAAGCATATTATTTAAGTAACTAATGTATTTTAATATCATTAAATACTTATTTTTTATCAATAATATAGATTTTTCCCCAGGACTCATTGCACAAGTATTGCCCAAGAACACGTTTATTTCTCACAGGATTTGCAGTTTTATGAATACTCAGAGAGTTGACAAAAACAAAGTTTCCTATGTGCTTGCAAGAGACAAGAATAAAAACAAGAAAAAAAAGAGAAATTATTGGCATTTAAAAGGATCAAAAAGTGAGATTTTCTTAATTACTAAACAGAACTTATATTCAACACATACATAATGTTATTTGTGCTAACTTCAGCGTATTGGTGTATGTTACCTTTCCTTCAGTAATGAGATTCTAAAAGGTCTTAAAATAATAATGTTAATTTTTCCTTAAAGATAATATATTATATAGTGTTACAAAAAGAAAAAAGAATATTGTATATCATGAATATTTCTTATATGAAGATAACAGTGTAAGTTAAAATGGCTCTTTACTCAGTACTTACTGCGTACTTTTAGCCACTGCATATTATCAGGAAGTAACGTGGAGGTGAATATATGGAAGTATTATAAACAAAATTTGCTCATTCCTGGGAAATACTATACTTTACAACTAGATTAAGTAGGTGAATAATATCTTTATAAGCTAGGCTATACTTTAAGAAAATAGTTTTATATAGTATTACGTATCTGCCCACAAGGAGTTTCAGACTTTCAGAAAATAATATACTTTTAATGTGTTCACTTGAATTATTTTCTTCAGTATACAATTATAATATCATAGTCAATAACGTCATAATCTAAACTTGTAATGATCATTAATATATTTGTATTTATTTTAATTAAACTTTATTTTGAAGTCCAGAATTTGTTGTCAGAGTTTTGAAATATCCACAAAGGAGATAGTACATTTTTATTAAAATATAGCTTGCTATTCTTCTATACTTAAAATATTTAAGTTGAAATGTCACTAAATGAAAATACAATTCTTCAAGATGGTTACATTAAAATTACAATTCTGTGGAAAATCTATTTTGCACCACTCCATCAAATAAGAAAAATACTTGCCATATGCCTGCAACTTTTGATAATATGAAAAAATAAATTACGGAATTGAGGGCAGTGACCTTAGAACTTCACTGACCGTCTCATAGAACAGAAAGTATAAAGAGCATGTTTCTCTGCAGCACATAAATGTGTGGAGAAGAGAGTATTTCTAAGGTCCTGTGTGTGTTTTTAAAATAGAATTTTGCTCTCCACAAGAAATATTTATTGATACAAATTGTTTTAAATAGTTTCTTCCTAACTGTTCATAACAAAATTGCCCATATTATCTTATTTCAAAGATTTTATTTCTAGATTTGGTTATGGTTACACAAATATTCTTTACAATTGTAGAAAATAGCGTATGATGAGATGTAAAGTATGGCAAAGAAAAAAAATTTGTACTGACATATTTGAAGTATTGAAATGATACATTTTATAGGGGATGTAATCACGTGTTTTCATGTGTATGTGTTTCTGAATATCCCACATGAGGTCTCGGTTACAAATAATAAACAACAGCTCAGCTTTTTAGACTCTCTAATCTGTTTAGTGTCACTTAGATTAATCACTATGTATATATTAAGGCTTTAAACAGAAATTCTAAGACTAAAAGTAAAAGATATCTCATGATTTGTTCCCTACTTACAAGGCTCAGGCCCGAAGACAAAGCTTTATTTATAAACTTATTTTCCCTCCACAGTGGAGAAAATAGTAAGGTCTGCGGAATATATATTTTTGGATCTGCTTTTGGACGTCTGGTATACAGCTAAGATCCTGTAGCTCTTCCCTGGGAGTGAAACCCAAGGGTAAGGCCCAGTTTCACCAGCATCAAAGGAGTAAAACAACCCCATCATAGTCTCCTCAGCTCTCCAGATTAGTATAGGGGTTTTACGCTTGTATGCTACTTTAAGATTCACATTTGAAGCATTGAATGTTGGCCACATCCTTGTAAAGGTTATCAGCAAGGAGATAATTCCAACACAAACAATCAGTGTGAAAATACTGTGTTCCTTTACATCTTTGGACCTCTTTAATATGCCCCCAAATTTGCTACTCTACACATGTAACTGGTACTACAATTTTCTGACATAAGATCACTGATACCTGTATGATATTGCAAATTGGTCATTGATTTAGTTTGGGGCGAGATGATTGAAATTTCTTTTGTTAGGAGCTCAAAGAAAAGCATTAACAAAGAGCTGGACCTTTAGGTTACGATGCCAGTAGAATGTAAATAATAATAGCAACATTAATTGACAGCTCCCTATACTAAGTATATCACGAATTCTGAGTCATTTAATCACCTCCCAAAATTCCATAATGAAATAAGCACTATATTATCTCCATTTTAGATTAATGAAATCAAGGCTCATAAAATGTATAAGTTTCTAATAACCACATATCTAATAAAACAAGAAGTCAGGATTCAAACTCAGAAAGTCTGAATTGGCAGCTCACACTTTTGAGTAATGGCAAATAATTAAAGATAACAAAACAAGACTAAGTAACACCAGTGATCTGATAAAACTAATTATTTTACAGATTATAATAATTTGTAACATTTTTATTCTGTGTGAAAATTATGCATTTGTGTCTGACAAACAATTTCATGTCATATAATTATGGGTAGTTTCGCTTTGTATACCCAAGTTGTTTAAAATGTATTCAAGAGAAAAGGTTTTATTCTGTTCCCAATGGAAAACTCAGGCAGGCCTCATGACTTTTCAGGTTACTTTTATGTAAATAATAGTCTATATTTGCTTTAAGTCATTAAATGTTCTTTAATTCGATCATTAGATGCAATGATCTCCAATGCAACAGTGTCAGACTGTCTCCTATGGTCGTGCAAGGGATGTGGTCTGCCCTTCCTTTCCACCTGTTCTCCTCTGTTCCCTTGCCACGTGTGGTTTCTGACCACATTGGAGAATTCAGAGAAGCTTGAAAAGTACTTTTAGCAAGCATTATTTCTACATCCTCTTGCAGTGTATAGGTCCAGAAGTGTCTACATCACTCCCTACTCAGTGTGGTTTACTGGCTTTTCAGGAACTATCCACTACTGAAGACCGTTTAGTTGCACTTCACTTGAATGGGTGATGCATTCAGTTCTGGTTCACGATTCCCTTTTATTTTCTTGCCCTGGCTCACTGCATAGACACTTTTCCTGTTGGAGTTCGCAGTTCCCTCAGGCTGTCTGTCTTTCCATCTGACTCCTGTTAAGTGCTGAGAGGAAGTACTTCCTGGCTGCCCTTTGCTCAAATTCAGTCAAGAAACTGCAGCAGCTTTTTTTTTTTTTATTCCTGCCTCCACAGCCACTAGCAGTTGGTCTCTTGTTTTGTCTATGTCCTAGGTTGGAGTCAGGCACCTGTCCACTGTGACCCTCGAGCGTGACTTTTTGAATGGTCTATTGATACTATTCTCATTTGGCTGGAAGTGAGGCGAAGGCACTCCCAGCCCCTCCCACTTGATGGGGTTTATGGAATATCAGCAGCTCTCTCCAAAGCAATCTTTCTCAATGAACCTCTGCCCGCCTCACAACTTCAGCCTATTTATGTCCCCCCATGTGGCTGTGGCTTTCAGGAATCATGATCCCAGTCTTTGTCTATTTATTGTACTTGAAACTGTTTGTGTGGTGGACTCTCTGGAAACTGGGATGTCTTCATACCTCAACCAAAGCTGTGACAGAAAGAACCCCATTTAAACATCTGTTTTTCATTTGGGTTGGTTGGTAATTACTACGTACGGTAGTAGTCTTTTTTTTTTTCTTGCTCAACAACAACAGTAACAAAAGAAAAGAAAAGAAATTGTCACATAAAAATACACATTCTTAGATAAAAAGGCATCTTCACGTGGACCGACAGAGGTCTAATCATTTTATCAAGACCTGAAGGCAAAATAAATCAAGATTTGGTAAGTACTACTTCCTTGTTGCTGGAGTAAGGCGCAAGGGAAGAAGGTGTTAAGGGAATACATTGAAAAAGTATGTATGGATGAGAAAAGATATACATGGGATATCATCCTGAGATCTATGAAGAAGCATAGAATTTTAAAGGTAGAGTGTTGCATGCTTTTAGCTACATTGTTTAAAATATCTGAGAGCATAATGGATAATATTGCAAGAGGAAAGACTGAAAGCAGGGGAAAATGTGAGGCAGGAAGCAGGATATCCTAACTGAAAAATAATGGAAGACTGAATTTCAGTGTCCGTAGATGGTTGGAAGAGAAAAGGGATCTTAAAAAATACTAAGAAAGTTGATATTATAGGGTTTTTTGAATCAAATTGAATGTGTTTGGTGTTAGATAAACATTATGTAATAATTTGGTTAATATGTATATTCTTTTCATGAGCTACAGAAAGCCACTCTTTTCCCTTTTCATTTTTCTTCTAAGAAGAAAAAATTTTATGTTGTAACGAAAGTAGTTTATTCTCATGCATCCCTTCAATAGATATTGTATCAGATGCTGGGGATCCTCCCCCTGCCCCGACCCCCACCACATCTCTTCAGCCTACCTAAGTTCACCTGCAGCAGCTGTAAGCTCCTTATTAGTCTTCTCTGCATGAGGGCTTTGTCCCCAGTGAAGCTTGACCCACCTCGATGCAGTAATATCCTGCACAGGTAGAGTAGGATGTTGGGCGAGAGTGGGAAGTTAATGCCATTCAGGGCCCCAGGTGAGGTGATATAATGCTTGTTTTCAGAAACATCTCAGCAGGATTGAGATACATCAACCCATAGCAATAACTCCCTCATCAATACATCCTTTATCAGCTTTTCCCTAGTCTCATCTCACTTCTCTAATTCTTCCCTTATGCCTCCTGGAATCATCAACCAACAAAATTACCTGCGCCCAAGACCTTTCCTTAGGACTTATTGGGAAGAAATTCCACAAGAAGACCAATAGTATCTGTCATTGATCTTGTTATAAGTTCCTTGAAAGGTATGAAAATAGGTAATATATAAACATTATTACCACTGTAAAATACATGATTAAATTCACAGTACTCTAGAAAAATGATTTGATTTAGATTTGAAAATAAGTTGATTCAGTGAATTGCCACAGTGTAATACACTTACCTTTTAAGATTATTTTTCACCATATGTGGAATTGCTTCTCATGTTTGCCGTTTCATATTAACTATAATCACATTTTCACAATGTCCTTGTTTTAGAAAAATTTGGATTAATACTATGAAACAAATAAAGACATTTGTTAACTCGAAAACTGAGAAATTATAAAACATAGCTAGCTATCTGGAATATTCCTTATCTAGGCACTTAGTGATATAAATACTAACTTTAATAACATTGTTAGTATTGCATTTTCATTTGATTTAATCTGCTGTCAGTATGGCTCATAAATTGATTTACCTCACATAAAACATTATATTGAGATATATATTTGTACTTTAAAATGACACAAAATATATAGTCAGAGTATAACCAAGAATATCAATTTTTAATGATAATTGATAGAATTATAATATGACATGTTTATTTCTGAAACCTATCAAAATTTTTTGAAGCAAGAGACTTTCATAATCAGTTCAAAGTTTCATTCAAATTTATTTCCATAGTTGTTATTGAGAGAGAGCCCACCAGCAGCCAGGATGGCAGAGAAAACTGTTTCCCTAAATGTCTCTCAGTGTGCCCACGTGTATGTCAGTTTTGGACTGTGAAAAGGACCTTGCAATTCATCTTATTCTCTGCTTATATGCACAGTAAGAATTCACTTCTAGTTCCAGAATGTATTTCCATTGACTTTCATAGGTTTTTTTATGTTGCTTTGTTTTGCTTTTTTCTTTATTTTTTGAATAAGAATTTCTTTCTCTGTCTTTTCATCTTTTTACTTGTATGAGGAATTGTTGAGACAAATGATTCTTTTCCCATTACAAATAAAATAAATGGGCCAGTTTGCTGGGTTAATATAAAATCAATTATTATTTATGTCAACTTTGTTACCAAGTAACTGCTTTGCTGTGTAAATGATTTACAAACTTGTCAATGAAACAGAACAATTCAGTAAATCAGTTATCAAGATTAAATTGATCAAATCCTTTTGTTTAAACGGCTGATTTTAGAAAATTTTCTGATTAAAACAATCTTTGCTCTCCTTAATTATACGGCCCTAGAATGTCGGCGTTTTAAAGCTTCATTTGCATAAACTTAACCATGGTTGCCTATCAAATATTTTCTAAAAGCTTCTCAATAATATTGCTTTTTACTTCCTTCTCTATGGGGATGCTGCAGAAGCATAATGTAGCCAATAGGAAATTATTTTTCAGCCAAACCACATTCCAACCTAATTATGCCCACCTGGTACATGGAACTGCTACACATGTGCTAAGCGTGGTGAAATGAATATGCTGTCTTTTTTAATGCAATCAACAGTGATGTGGAAATGTGATTTTTTGCTTGCTGCTAAGTTTTATTAAATGCAATGGAAAAAAAAACAAGTTTTCAAGGATCATAAATAAGTTAAAAACACAAAATATGGCAAAATTCTTCATAAAATCCACTAGGCATTCCAAATTAAGAAAGACACATCTTTGATATATGGAAAGAGACAAAGTGCTAAATTGTCTCAAAAGGAAGTTTACAATTTTCTAGCAGGATATATGGTGACCTATTCAAGAAAACATATATATATGTATGTATATATAGAAAAAGCTGCTTGCTTCAAATGTTATTCATCTGATGAATAAAGAGCCCAGTACTTTCATCAGAATGCTGAATGTCAATTCTACTTTTTTGCCTTGGACATTATTTCACCTGAAAGCTGTTCAGCAGCACATAGACATCTGTGTTGTCCTGCCGACTGAGAGTCCAAGTGGTCTGGCAGACATTCAAAATGATGAGCAATAGAAAACCTCATTTGGAAAAGAGAAACATTCATGGAGATTTGAGTTCAGTGACTGTCCTTTCAGTCTCTACTGCAGGGGAGAAAGGTCTCATTTTCAAACATAATAAGGACACATCTTAAGAGAAAATATTGATAATTTTGATGCACTTGCTAATGAGTACCATCTCTCTTGTTCTCTCTTAAATATCTGATGTCTAAAGAGCTCTACAGTATGGCCACTATATTGCTTTGGAATATTTCCCCATTATCACCCATATATTTTACATCATTAAATTAATTTATTTTGTTATTTACTCAACATTTTAAAAATCTGTCTTGAAAAGTCTGAGCATTTCAACTTTGTTCAAGTTTTATAGTCACAGAATTTTCCCCAAAGTCTGCCAGACTTGCCCATTTAGGTTCTGATTACAGTCTGCAATTATGACCCAACTCTGAAAGTCTTAGATTTCACTATGTGATATTCATTGATTCAATCATTATCTACTATTTTATGATTTCTTCCAGTGCATATTCTCTAAGAGTGTAGTTTCTATAATGGTTTCCTGGCAGGCTGCATTGTTCAAAAATATTTAGCAGCACTTTCTCTGAAATGATAATACATGCCAATCACCCATCTCAGGCATCATCAACTGATTTGCTCTGGCCAGTGGAATGTGACATTTGTTGCTTCTGAACAGAAACCTAAAGAGCCAGTTTATGGTTGACAGTTTTCTTTCTGCTTCGCCTTGGTGATAAGACAGTGCTCTAAAGAGAACTGCTCCATCGACCTAGGTCCTGAAAAAACACAACAAAGAATAAACCCAAATCATTGTACATGTAGAGTGACTAAGAATAAGTCTTTATTTTAAAGCACGGAAATTTAGAGTTGTTTCATATTGTAGCAAAGTGTAGCCTGTTATGTCTGAAACGGGACTCACTATTTTAAGAGTTAGATCTTGGGGATATTCTGTGGCAGGCAGGGTGATGTAGCAGAAAAAAACAAAAAAACAAATCCTGCCCCCACTTTTAGAAACTTATTTGTTGTTGTACAAGTCACTTTATTCTGCGAGCCTCAGATTTTATACCTGAGTAGTAATAACAAATATGCTAGTGGTTCTAGGGAAAAAATTTGATTTCGTACCCAGCCCCAACTTTATTCATTTTAAAATGTAATTACGCGTTCTTTTGGATATTAGAAATTACATGCAGGAGAAGTCTAGTCTGTTGTGTGCCAGTTCAGTGAGAATACAGTAGACAGACTTTTTCCTCTTTAATTCATATTCCCTGTCCTTTATTGTTTATGGAAGGGATGCTGTTATTTGCACAGTGTTGTAGCTATGACATCACATGAGCTTTTTACAGCAGAATCCTAGAACAAGGGATAGAAAAGCTGATTGAATTCAGTTATGGTGACAAGCTCATTGGCACTCAGCCATATTACATGAGATAACAGTAAATTTAAAATAGAACAATGCAAAATAAAAATTTAAGAACCAAACTTTCTTCTTGAAAAGAAAGAAGCATACTCTTTTATCAAACAGTGATAATAATCTAGCAGATTTCAGTTCAAGTTTCTTCCAGAAGTAGTTACTTCTGGTCTTTTTCTTACAGCATTTGACACTCAAAGTATATGAAAATTATGCCAACAGTAGCCAGGTAGGAAACATAAATGAATAAAGAAAAAAAGCATGGTAAATTGGGTAATTAAAGCACCAGCTCAGTGGGATACCTATTATTTAGTTCCCACAGTTGGTTTCTGGTGGGAATTTTTAAAAATTCACTGTCTCTAGACAGTCTCAATTTTTCAGAGTTAACCAGAAATCTATATATTTACAAATTGGATTTTTTAAAACAGTGCCAATAATTTGAATCTATGTGAGATGTATTTCAGCAATCTATCCATTAAACAAAATGTTAGGTATATCTTCAATCATTAGTCTATAGATATATAATTACCACTTAATGGAATTATATGGGAATATTTAATGGTAAAATAATATTTATTGGTAAAATAATATTTAATGGTAAAATAATATTTTTCTTCAGATGAGACTTCAGTTGGTCTAAGAAAACCATTACTGATATCTACTTAAAAGATAGAGGTCTAATGTTCCTTTCTAGTATATAGATCCCATTCTATACTATTAAAATCTTAATAAGTCTAAGCTCTTATCATGTCTTCCTAGGGCTAAAGTTTCCCATTCCTTTCATTCACGTTCACCCCAAATTTTTCTCACAACAATCAGAAAGATACTTACAAAATGTAAATCACATTATGCTACCCTTTTCCCCAACCCAGCACTGGCTGTGCTTTGAAAGTAGAATAAATATTAAAATACTGCCTGCTGCATGAGAAGCGTTTTCTCTACTGCCCCTGCTTCACTCTCTGAACCTACACACGTGTCACTTTTCTGCTCTCACCTTTACTTTCTTTCTACTCCTGGAAAACGTCACATTGTTCTCTAGGGATTTTGCCAACCTTTTCTAGTGGGGCATTATCTCCCAGAGTTTAAAGTGACTGATCACTTTATTTAAGTTCCAGTTATTTGTAAAGATCTTAACTGATCATTGTATCACAAGTAGCACTGTCACATTAACTAGATTTGTTGTTTTCACACTGTCTTTATTTGGCTGTGTTTTCCCTTTTTTTTTTTTTTAAGTCTCTTTCCATAAGAATTTAAGCTCTTGAGAGCAATACATTTTCCTAATGTATTTTCATAACTTTGCCCAAGAAAGAAGAGTACCCAAAGTGTGTGTGTGTTTGTGTGTATTACCTAAGCATTGAATAAAATCTGGTTTTGGTTAATATGTTCTTCCATGTTGATGCCAGAATTAGACATGCAACATCCAATACTCCGTCTGAATTTCTTCACCCATTAATTGAAACTACTAGTTGAAAAACTGCAGTTTCTGCTTCCTTGTAATGTTTCTCCTTTACTTTGCTTTATTTAATGTGTAGAAAAAATATTTGATTTCATGAGACTTTTTAATCTACTGATTCTTGATATTATGGAGAACTCATATGTGACCAAGAATGACCTAATGTAAAGATCCATCCAAAAATATTTTGCTGTTTGTTATTGGGTATCATCTGTCTCACTGTTTTAGAATATTTATATTTTTGTTCCATGATCCTGGCAAATATATTATAATCATTTAAGAAATTAAAAGAAAATAGTGATGTTTGTGATTTAGTCCAGACATTCTGATAAAATTAACTAGGATTTAGGGATTTAGCCTCTGCATTGGTATTTAATGAAAGCTCACTCATGGTATTTTAGCCAGAATATGAGAACCTAAGAATGAATTACCCATTTGAAGAAAAGCTTGAGGCCACTGTAGACAGATCTAATGGAGGGAAGTGGGTCAAGGTTGATTCTTTTGATATTTTCAAATTAAAGGGAGGGAGCATAATATTGCAAAATATTTCAGTAAAATAAGGAATTTTGAATCTTAATAAATGTTATTTTTAAAAAAGTGATCATTTGAATGAGAGACTGCCCACATCTTTCCTTTGTTAATGCTATTGGACATCACGTAACAAATAAAATCACAGCTTTCTCTTAAGTCAGGCCGGTCCTTACTTTTTTCTGATTTTCAAGGTACTGTGCCTGAAAATAAGCTCAAATTTCTTTCGTATTAGAGTACTTCTCCTCATTTTGCTTTCAGTTGTTATGTAGGATTTATAAGACTTTTACATGTTTGCAAAGAAATGATGTTTCTGGTAGTAGAATCAGTTCTATTTTGCCTTAGGTTAGCCCTAGCCCTCACTTGTCCATAGTGCATCTCACTTTACATTTTTAAATTAACAAAGGGATATCTGTTCTTGCTTCTTAATAGTTTATCATTTAAATATTAACATGTATTTAAGAAATATTCACCTGTGTTAGGAAGCTGGTAAACATGTTATATTTTGCAGCTAAAAACTATGAAACTTAGACCTCATCTGCAAAGAATGTCATTTTCTGGATTTGTTAGGAACCAAAGAAGTTTAACTCTGTAGAAATCATCATCCTATAAGAACAGTGGGTAAGAACACTACTACAAAGCTCTGAGGAGAGAAGGCAACATTGTACCTTTAGAGAAGGGAGTAAGTCTCATATGAAGAATTTATGGAGGTGACAACTCCCTTGATAAATTCTTATTATGGAAAGCACTGTGGGATCTACTTTCCCTGAACAAGCTCAATACCTCAGAAAGAGTAAACAAACAAACAAACTCTGTGGTTACTATCTCAGGCTTCAGAACCATGTTCAGGGAGTGAAGGAATGCAAATGAAAATTTCTGTGATGTTCTAGACTAGGAAGATGGATACTTTAGCAATGATCACCAAAAAATGGATCTGAATTCCCTAAAACCTTCTGGTACAGCTATTTCCTATGAATAATTATCCAAGTTCTTCACATTATTTCCATCTACATTTAAAGTGGTTCAATATATATATTTACATAGTGTGGTATGATTTATGTAAAGTAGTTCCCATGTGTAGCATTACTTAAGATTCCTTTCCAAAAATTTGTAGCAAAGCACTGATAGCAATATATGAAAGCTCTCCTGTGCCCCCAACAATGTCAGTAGTGCTATTAGGACCACATGGCCCTATATTTTCAGACTTTGCCTCCATGATCAGTAAACTATGTATCACTGTGAGTTTATTTACAAGTTCCTACTTATCACTGAAATTTATGTTACTCATTTGGTGACTTATCTGCTCATATATTGTTAATTAATCAAATGACTGTCTTTTTTGATCAGTTTGAATAAACTTAAATAGTAAACAGATTTAAGTGTAGGAGCTGAAACTGAAAAACTCTTGAGGAGAAGACACTGGGGAAAAGCTTCATAACATTGGTCTTGACAAAGGTTAAATGGATATGATACCAAAAACATAGCAACAAGTAGAAAAATAAACAAGCTAGACTACATAAAGCTAAAAACATCCTCCAGAGCAAAGGAAACATTCAACAGAGTGAAAAGGCAACCTATGGAATGGGAGAAGATATGTGCAAACCATTTATCTGATAAGAGGTTAGTATTTTAAACATATAAAGAACTCCTGTAACTAAATAGTTTAAAACAAAACAAAACAAAACAAAACAAAACAAAACAAAAAAACAAACAAATGATAACCCTAAAGACCTGGTTAGATATTTCTCCAAAGATAAAATGACTGACATATACATGAAAAACTGCTTGATGTCACTAAGCATCAAGAAAATGCAGATAAAACCACAATGAGATATACCTCAGACCTATTAGGATCACTGTTATCCAAAACACAAAACAACAAGTGTAGGTGAGGATGTGAATAAATTGGAACATAGACATATTGTTGGTAGGAATGAAAAGTGACACAGTTTCCATGGAAAACAATGTGGAGGTTCCTCAAAAATTTGTAAATATAACCATCATATTATCCAGCAATCCTACCTCTGGGTATTTATCCAAATGAATAGAAATCATCATCTCAAAGAGATATCTGTACTTCCATGTTTACTACATCACTCTTCACAATAGCCAAGATTGGAAACAACTTCCATATCCATCAATAGATGAATAGGAAAAAAAAAAAGCAACTATAGTATGTATATACACATAAGGGAATACTATTCAGCCTTTAAAAATCAGAAATGTTTGTAATGCAGCAACATGAATGAACTTACAGGATGTTATGTCACTTGAAATAAACCAGTTATCAAGAACAAACACTGTATGATTCCACTTATTTGAGGGATCTAAAATAGCCAAGTTCAAGGAAGCAACATAAAGAATGGTGGTTGACAGGGTCTGGGTGGAAAGGGAAATGGGGAGTTAATCATTAATAGGCATTAAGTTTCAATTTAGCCAGATTAGTAAACTCTGGAGATCTGCTGTGCAACATTGTACCTATAGTCAATAATAATGTACACTTAAAATTTTAAGAGGATAGATCAAATATTAAGTGTTCTCACTATAATAAAGTACATTTTTATTAAAAAAAAAACAAAAATTGAAAAAAAAGAAATAAACTCTTTGTCAGATACATTTATACCTGCAACAAAGATTTATTAATCATCTTCTCTGAGTCTGTCATAATTGGATAATCACATTAAAGAATGGATCAGGGCAGTGGTTCTCAAATGGGTGATTTTGCTTGCCCTCCACCCTGCAGACATTTGGCAATGTCTAGAGTTGTGTGTGTTTGTCACAGTTGGAGGGGAGGGGTGTGCTCTGGGCATCTAAGTAATAGAGATCAGGGATGCTCAACATCCTCCAAAGCAAAGGACAGTCCCCACAACAAAGAATTACCTGGGCCAAAGTGCCAAGGCTGAAAAAGTCTGGATTAAGGAAGTGTATAATGAGCACAAAAGGGCTTGTGTGAAGTTAGTGATAATGAATTTAGAGTTAGAATATTCTAAAAACTCTCCAAGGAGAATTCTACTCTTTGTTTTGTTTTGTGGATTGAAAAGCTGGAATTACTTAGTGAAATATCTGGGGAGTGTTGCAATTACCTATCAGGCAAATATGAGGGAAGAAGGACAGACAGTTGAAAATTGATACAAGAAATGATTATAGTGAATGGAATGGAATCCCTGCTACATAAAAATGGAAGACAGACCATGAAAATACTATACAAATGTATTGTAGTTCCAGCTTAGATCAAATTATTTTTGGAGTTGTCCTCAGGTATTTTGTTTTGATGATGTTTTTGTCTGTTCCTATATCAATACTTTATTGATTTGACCAGAATGACTTTTACAAGTCATTTATATCTAATAAGGCAAATTATCATCACTTTTCCTTTTAAAATCTCTGTCATGTGTTCTTTTATATAAACCTTAATATTATTTTATTTCAATTCAAACATAATGTAAACCATACAAAAGTACATGGTGTTCTCATGACAATTGTATTTACATACTTAATGTATCATAGTATACATGTTTTTCATCTGAATTTTTCATGACAATATTCATAAACATATTCTTATGTCATTACACTTAAATTCTGTTTTATAAATTTCAGTAGAGTCTTCTAATTTCATCAGGTAGTTCCTAGATTTTATTATTAAACTTATTCACAGTTTTTCACAGTTTTGTTGCTATTATAAATGCAGTGATTTAGCTATTAATCTAGTGAATGCTTGATTTTCTTTTTTCTAGAGCTTGGTTTTCTCAGATATACAACTTATTGTCCACAAAAACATGCTCTTCTATATTCTTGTCTTCTGATGCTGCTAGGACTTTCAAAACAATGCCAAGAAATAATGTTGAGAGAAATTAGGCCTCTCAGATTCTGATGGTAATCAAATTCATTTTTATATTTCACCAAATTAGGAAAATATTTGCTGTTGAGATTTGAAAATTGACAGTGATAAATACATAGTTCTATTTTATTCTCATTTTGTTTAGAATTTGAATAAGGGATGGCTGCTGATTTTTATAAATGATATTCTAGCATTTATAAATGCTAGTAATGTCAACATAGCTTTCCTCTTTAGTTTATTGACATTTAATAATTTGTTTATGTAGATTGATTCTCATATATCAAGGAAAAATTTTTTTATATTGATGTATTTTATTTTGATTCATTGCTATGTTCTTTTAGCTTATGTTTAAAATAAGTTTACAATACAATAATCAGAATTAGGTTATCCTAAGATTTTCTTTATATTATATATAAGATTTTGACATTAAATTTATGCTAATTTCACACCTTGATCAGGAAAGAATTGCATTTATTTTCTACGGTAATTTACATAATATTAGGCTTATCAGATCTTTAGAATGTAGGTATCTTTATGTCTGACCTTAATGGCATTTCAACTACAAATCTTCACCTTTCTAATTGGCTCCGAGATAATTTTTATACCAAAATTTCCACTTCTTCTGGATCATTTTTGGTAAATTGTATCTTTGTTTTGACTCATCCATGTCCTCTAGTTTTAAAAATATTTGTGACTTACCTTGTATTTTTTTTTTACTCTCAAAAATTATTTACCATCAGAACAATTAATCTATGATAATCATGAAAATGTTTGTTACTGTTTAATTCCTGGTGTTAAATGAGTCAGTGAAGAATGAATCATTAAAAGATTTTCAACTTGGAAAACACTGATATGCTAGAAAACACTGATTTCTGTTGTTTTTGTCTATGCCACTGATTTTGTTTTTCTCCTGGAGTATGTTGCGAAGTCATGACTTTGCTTTTCAAAGAAAGCATCTCATTCTGCAGATCACACTGTCTTGCTGTTAAAAAGATTCGATTACCTTTTCCTAGAAATAATTTGATATTTTACTTGCCTTCCACAATTGCATGAAGAGAAACTTTCAAATATATAACCCTAGGATCTTTCAGGAGAAAACAAAACAAAAAAAAATGGAACATGCTATTATTACTAAGTGCTGTTATTTTATCTTTGTCATCAATACAATCATCCTTCAAATATGAATAACTTCACATAAAAGTATTCTTGAATCATAATAGGCACTATTATTGCTTTGTAGTGATCTGTCTGTTGTGGAATATAGCTGATAATTATCACTCTGAAGTAAAATGTCATTTCTTCACACATTATCTCCTTTGAAACCATTTGATGTGACAGAACACAGTAAAATCATATTATTGTTGATATTAAAATCATGCCATTTCTGAATTGTGCTAGAAAAAAACATTTTTTTACTTTGTTACCCCTAAAATTATTCTCTTTACTTGGTGATTTTTCTTGTTGCAATTTACTAGTAAGTTTCTTAATATAGAAAGTAACTGTCGGAGAATAGTTGTCCAAAAGATTTACATATTTTTACACTTCTTTGACTTTGTATTCTTTTTTAGGAATATTACTATGTTAATTTAACTATTAGTACACATTTAATAGTGTAGACTATCTTCCTTGACTAAAGCAGCTTTTAAGAATTTTATAAATAATACACCGATTATATGTTTTTGCCAGACATTTATTCTGCTTGATGTTCACTTAACACATACGTAAAATGAGGCAGTTAATCAGATATTTTCCTCAGATTGTGTTATCTGTGTGTTGTGTTACCTATGACTTAGTTGGATTAGCAAGTCAGATGGTGAAAAGCAAATAAAAGAATGCCATTAGATTATAAGGAAAGAAAATAAGTAATGTAATTTAGGTGGCCTAAGCAAAGTTTGCAAGTGAATGTCAATCAATGACACCAAATTTCAGAAGACCAAACAGAAATTGGTTTGATTGTATGAAAGGAAAGTAGAAAATACAAACCATATATATATATATATATATATATATATATATATATATATATATATATATATATATATATATATATATATATATATATATATGCAAATAGAATTTCTAGGA
This sequence comes from Camelus bactrianus, assembly GCF_048773025.1. Classification (NCBI taxonomy): domain Eukaryota; kingdom Metazoa; phylum Chordata; class Mammalia; order Artiodactyla; family Camelidae; genus Camelus; species Camelus bactrianus. Next base: position 43,032,815 of record NC_133540.1, read on the forward strand.
CTAAAAGAGTCAGAAAAATAGGTGTTAAATTTTCTTCAATGAATGTGAAAGATGTCAAATTAATAGTAAAAATGAAAAGAACTAACAGTTACTGAATACTTATTCTGTCTGGCACTCTAAATGTTTTATTGGAATTATCTAAATTAACCCTCAAAATAATCACAGGGTAGGTGACATTAGCTTACTCATACAACAGTTGAGCAATCTGATACTGAGCTTAGTGAGGGAATAGTTATTAAATGTGACCAGACTCAATCTGCCTCTAAATTGTAAACTTGTTTTTACATAATCAAACTGTGCCTTCTTCAATTATAATCTTAGTGCCTAACATTATTGATGGATTAGAATCTGCCAGGCTTATGCTGTAGGCTTTACATGCATTTTTTATTCTGTCCTCAAGTCATAGCTTTCATTACGTATTGCTGTCCCCATGGTACGGATATATAAAGTGAATTCCAGACATAATTGTTACTTGTTCAGATTCACCTAATTAGTAATTAGCAAAGCCATAATCAGTATGACATCACAGCTTCTTGTCATTCTTCAACAGAAATTATTTTCAGTACAAAATGATTTGAGTAGCAGGTCTAAAAGAAGAGCATAAGACAATATAGATAATATGGAAGTGAGTTATCTCTTTAACGTTTACTATCTTTATCTATAAAATTAGAGTAACTATTATCTACCTCACAGCAACATTGAAATAATTAAATGAAAAACTGTATATAAAATATTTAAACCAGTGTGGGCACAGAGTAAATGTTAAATAAAATGTAGTTTTCATTATTATCACTAGCGACTATCAGACTAAAGTACTAAGTAGCATTACAGAAAAAAAGTCACAAACAAAATGGAAAAAGTAAGAAAAAATGTTCATTGAGATGATTATTGACTGGTTTGTAGAATAACAAGTGAGGTAATAAAAATGTGCAAAATATTTACCAGAGTAGTTGACACATGGCAGGTACAGGAAAAACAATGCTTTATGAGAATTAAGCAATGGAACATTCCAGGGGATTAATTCTTGCCTTGACATGCTATTGGCCCATGCCTTGGTCTAGCATAGCATAGCATCCTGAGCTTTTTTGCTAGCACACTCCGTTTTCAGTATATATGTCCATATCACGTTTCATCAACTTAGCTAGCTAGCTAGATGGATGCCAGAGAAAGAAGGGGTATGTGTGTGTGTTCTGTGCATGCTTTAGGTCTCTGGCACTCTAGCAATCAATTTCTTCACTGTTCAGAAATTGGTCATTTTATTCAAGGAAAGTCATAACTGTTTTCCTAAGTAAGATCAATTAAAAAAGAAAAGGAAAAAGACCTTTGGAGTAAAGAGCATTCTTGAAAGAAAGTAAATGTGGATGTGACAACTGAAGGATAACCAGGCTATCCATAATTATGGAGAAATAATAAGACTGTCTAAGTACTGATAGAGAATTATTTAAGCTAAAATACAAAACAAAGGAAATGTTTCCATCAGTGCTGGAGTATCCCCTGAATAATTTACAGCTGCCTTTCTTTAGGGAAGCAAGTAATTATTTTCTACCCTATCAGCATAGATTATCAGGTTTGTGCATTTGTATAAAATTGCTTTATTGTATTTATTATTATGATTTGTGATTTTGTTGCTATTCAGGGACTTTGTTATGATTTAAATGGATTGCACAAGGTCGTTCTTCGGAGACTTCAGAATGCTGGTGAAAAATGTCTTCTAAGTTTCTAAAGTGAGTTCCTCGCAATGATTTTAGTGCTTTGCATCTGTATTTTTACCATTCCATACTTGTAAAGCCAAAGATTGAACATTTCTTTTATCTTTATGGACTTCCTAACAGTATTTCAGGAAAAAATTGTAGTAATATTTTGGTTAATGTTACTATAAATAGGCAAGCCATTTTAAAATTTTATTTTAAAGAGAGATTTTCTGTTTCTATTAAGTTAGTTTTAAGTAAAGTAACAGGAATGGAACATATTCATTCAGTAAGGATCATGATACAGAATAGAATTTATTTAAAATTTATTTTATAATGTTCACTTTCTCTGGAAGACTAACATTTAGGAATCACTTCATAAAACCACATACTACTTTTTACTTTTATAATGTAGGATTTGTGTCTTTCTGTGTCCCAAAATGTGTGTTCTCATTTTACTAGCATCAGAGTGACAAGCTTTGGGGGCAATGATCTCTTTATTGGATGAATAAAAGTTATATAATTCATTGATCTTTATATGTAATTCAGAGATAGCTTCAACTAAAGTATATATGCAATTTATTGTCATTTCATAGGTTCAGAGTCCATTGACTCTGATGGCTGAATTTTGAATTGAACTCTCAATTTGAAGTCTTTTGAATCCCTAATGATTTCATAGCACCATCACCATCAATCAATGCTGTTTTCTTTTATTGTTACTCGTGTTCAAATCATCATAAAATCACAGTGACTTGGCAAAGTAGGTAATGTGAAACTTTTCTATGATTGAAAGCTGTAATAGCCTAATCACTAGTTTGTGTAAGTACAATACTCTCAGTTATATTTCTTAAGCATTTATTACTTCAAAATTTACGAAATGCATTCAATCACTTGTCATAGCTCACTGAACCAAAATGTTGAATCAAATAATATATCACACTGAAGACAGAATAAAAAAAAATAGCAAAATGTCAAGATCCTCTTACAATTTTGTTTAGTCACACATTTTTCTTTTTTGCATTTGGTTATTTTCTTTCTTAATACAAAATAGATTTGATCTTAAGTAAAATACACATTTCAGTCATATCCAATACAAATGATTTTCCAATCATGAAGAGTTTAACTGGCCTAAATAGCTTCTCTGTAGTCCTAGGTCTAAGATTTTCCTCATTAGTTTCCACACACATGAAAATTAGTAAAACGTGTTCTGCTCATTCATAAAGAAAAGAACATTAAGGCAGTGTTTTCCTGTGTGTTTTAGCTGGAAAATAATTCCATGGTATAGTTATACTTTTTACCAACAAGGAATTTGTTGGGAAAACAAATTTGAGGGCACGTAATATATTAAGCTCTATTATAGGGATTTGGGAGCTTTCATGTTTCTTAGGTGCATCATGAATCTTGGAGAACATAGAATGTCAAGGTTCCTCATTTTATTTCAGAAAATTTTCAAAAATTATTTCTCTGGAACATCTTTCTAAATCTATGTTCTGTGGGTGTAACAGGGGAAAGGGGGCTTTGGGAAATGATATTCTATAACAAGAACATTTAGAGACAAAAATTCATTTCATGTTTACATTCCATTTATAAACATTACTGTTCTCTTTTCTGATAATTTCTTTATTCTAGAGACAGAATCATGAATGCTAGATCAAATTTGGCTGTTCACAAAGCAGCCTGGTGTGAGTGGTTGCAGCCCTGTGGGGCCCCTCTTATTCCTCACAGAGACAAAAAGCCCGATCCAGAGGGGTTTTTTGTTTTGTTTTGTTAACATTTTTTTATTGAGTTGTAGTCATCTCTCTGTTTGAAGTGAGAGACCTGCCTGTAGAACCCAGAACCTTAGGATTGCTGCCTTTTTAACTCTTTAAATCCTAGTGGATTTAAGCAGAGATGAGTTTTTAGGGCGTACAATCAGGGTTAACATTTGGGTTAGCGCTGTATGATTATTTGCTGTGCCATGGTTACAGAACCTGGTTCATTTTGTTTCATTGCTCACATCAATGTTAGGCCTGTTTAAGGGGTGTCAATTCAACAGACCTGACACATCTAATACAAGTTGCAGTCAGAAAAAAAAAAAGATGTTTGCCCTTAATAACATAAGTTCAAATTTTAAGTGTTTTATTTGAGGCTGTGTTAGTGGTAACTCATTTTTTAGTAGGCTTGCTTTTTTTGTCTATATATTTCCGTGGTGTTGAATGCATAATCAACTTTAATTAGATTGTATGTGTCCTAGGAAGATTCCCATTCAGGGTAGATCCTCACCATTCTCTGAAGATAGTCGGAGACAGACCTTCCTAACAATTATAACTTCAGTCTGGTAGCATATGCCCTGAACTCAGCCAGGCAGCCAAAGATGAAGTATAGTCTGATGTGGAACTTGAGGGAGGATCAGAGAGAAATGAGAATGTACATGTTGAATTATTGCAAAATCTTGATACAGGCTAGTGACAAACTGTGCATTCGTCTATGGTCAAGCCCTCCTCCTGAATACTTTGTCCCATCTTACCCGGCCTCCTCAGGCATAATATTCTACAAATGATCTCCTTACATTTTTGCATTATCAATCATTATCATCTATTTTATAATGCACAAAAAGTTAAAATTATTGTATCATATTAAAAATAAAGCCTTCTCAACCCACATTTTTCAACTTATACAACCTTATTTTTTCTTTCTCTTTACAACAAAACTAATCCAAAAAGTTTATATTGTCTGTCTCATTCTTCTCAGTTCTCTCTTCCATATACTTCAATTTGCCTTTACCACCATCGCCTACTAAATCTTCTCTTGTAAGTTCATCAATGATCCCACTGATGCTTTAAATATGATCCAGTGACTGATTGGGTCTCCTCTTACTTGACCTATCTTCATGAATTACCACAGGAGAGCCCACTTTCCTCCTTAAAACACTCAATTTGACTGTATTCCAAAACCTACATTCTCCTGGTTTTCACTTACATGAATCGCAATCTCCACTGCTGGTTCTTCCCGCGTTTCTAAACGTTGGAGGGCCCCAGAGCTCAGTCCTCACACCTCTTCGTTATCATTTACTCTCTAAGTGCTCTAATCCAGTCTTATGAATCTAAAACACCAAATAAACTGAAAACAATTTAATGTCTTCAATGAAGGTTTCTTCTTGAACTCCAGATTAGTATAGCCACAATATAAACTCCTTGTCTGATAATTCCTCAATCTATGTCATATCTGAGTTCAGGTCTGACTTTTTTTCTTGACTTTTAGCATTTTCTCAAAAATTTCTGTTGAAAGCTAGACACGATGCGTCCAGTAATAGGAACTGATGCACATAGCCCTTTAATGTGAGGTTTTATGTTATTCCATCTGGTGGTTGGGCAGTGTTTAATGCTTGTTGTAGCTGTAAGTAACAGAGGCTTCAGTTTCTTCTTGTCTTGCTTTTTTCCCCGTTATTGTATTTTGACTTCTTTAAGGATTCCTTCTTAAATAGAATTTATGCATTGCAGCTCTTTGAGCTGCAATCTACTGTTAATATACTGGCTACTGGAGTCCTAATGATGTGGTAGTGAGGCGTCAGGGAAAAGCATCATTCTATAGTCCTATGTTTAGGTTTCTGTCTTTAATGGCCTTCTGTGTCTGGTCTGTGACCTTCATAAGTGTTTCTTACCATCACCATCGTTTAGGTAAGACAGGAAGGAGAGAGGGTGGACAGGAGGGATAGAGGATGGAGACAGATAAATGTGTTTCCCCCAGGTGGAAGGGAACTCTCCTAAAGTCTTTTCTCCTGGAGAGTAGGCTTTTGTTGTGGAGAAATCTCTGGACATATTTCGCAATGGTTATTTTTCTTCTCCCTCTACCAAAAGTACAAAGGGACCTTTCTTGTCTCCTATCAGAATCTGGAGGGGGGAGGGGGTGTCTGGAGGTAAAACCCATCAAATTGGTATGCGAGGGGACTATAAAAATATGACCAGAGAAATTTCTTACTGTCACCTTAGCTTCCACTCAGCCTTCAGCAATTCATCAAATTACCGTTTAAGTGTTTCTATCAGTTATGGTTGTAACCGCTTTTGCTCCAGGTGAGCAAATCTTGGCTGTGACCCTCTGGATTTGCCTGTCTCTCCAGATTTGGGGGTGGGAGTTTGCCCTATGACCTCAGTTCTCTGATGAGTCCTCAAGAAAAGTCACTGATTTTCAGTTTATTCAGCTTTTTCTTGTTGTAAGGATAGGAGTGAGGACTTTCAAGCTCCCTATATTTTGGAGCTGAAACCTGAAGTCCTATATCAATAATTTATGCAAGATATCCACTTAAAATTTATATAACTTCTCAAAATTAACTGTACAAAAACTGTCTGACCTCTATCCCCTCTCTGCAACCTGCTTTTCTCCTAAATCTTTCCTGCATCCTTAAGTGGCATCTCCATCCTTATATATGCTCAGACTCCAAGTCCTGGAAACACTTTTTTTTTTGTATTATTCCTCCCTGTCATAACCCATATATATTCTATGAGAAAACCTTGCTGATTTTTATCACCTCCAATATTACGTCTACCACCACCACCTTGATCCAAGCATTTGTCATGGTAACATGGATTATTGCAAGGACCTCATAACTGGCCTCCCTTTTATTATTCTTATTTTCTTACACTGCGTTGTCAAAACATTGGCAACAGTAGATCCTTTCCAAGCATGAGTAAGATCTTCTTAAATTTTTAACATTCTAGAATTTACTTTTTAATTGTGAATAAAATATCTAAGTCCAATATTAGGCATGTCTCTACCCACTAGCTCTACTCTACTATTGCTACACTCAGCTCCAGCCACAATGACTTCTGCACTATTCTTGGAGTGTATCCACACACACTCCTCCCTCAGAGCCTTCCCATGTGCCGTGTGTCACCTCAGATGCTTGTGTTACTGGCTTCCACACTGTGTTCAGATTATACTGTGAAGATGAGTCTTTCATTGACCATTGTTTGAAGCCAACTACCCCCAGATTTATCTTCCCTCATAGCACCTATCACAGTCTTTAATTGTATGTGTTTATTTAGGTAGCATATGTCTGTCTCCCCAGAGTAGAAAGATTGCTGAAAACAAGGATGTTTAACTATTTTGCAACCCAATGCACCATCAATACCTTGAACAGTGTCTGAGACAAAGGAGGCACTTAATACATATTTGCTGAATAAAGGACTAAGTTTAATCCACTAAGGTAAGAATATTTTGACTGTATTTTTTCTATCTATAGTAGAATAACAAAAACCTACAGACCTAATTGTATTTAGGGAAGTCTTTATAGTTAGCTCTTGTAGTTAAATATAGTGTGAAATTTTGACCTTCTTATAGGTTACTAGAGGAGGAAGCATGGAATAATGATGAATAAATCCCAAACAAGATGAAAGTATTATTTATTGTTTTCCTTCAATTTCTTTCTTCTTGGGTTTTAATCAGTGGTCCTACTTGACGTGAGTATTTTTATGGACTCTACAGATTGGGTTGTAACCTGGGTAAATACATTTATGTTAAAAGGTACAGACTTCCTGAGAAATGTACAATTATTCTGCTTTAAACATGGCCTCACAATAATGAATGCTTATTTTTCAGTCATTTTTTTTAATCTATTTAATTATTTCTTCAAATTACTTAGGCAGCTTCTCACATCCACAAGCTTATACTTAGGCGTTTCATCATGCACTTATCTTAAATCTCAGACTACTTAGTAATTAAAACTTTTCTGACTAAGAACTTGCATTTCTAATATATAATCACTTCTAAATTAAATTTATAATCAATTAATCATTTCTCTAATAGTAATGATCTTTCTTATAATAATGTTTCATTTCCCAATTTTCATAATCATGTTGTAAATTGCAGAAAATGTCACAGACTTTTAGAAGTTTGGGAGGGGCGCAGACCTCACTTCTGTTCCTTTCAGTTAGTAGAAGGTATTTAAGAATGTTAGCACATTGGTATATTTCTTACCTATCCCTGTAGTTCCTCCTCATGAAACATGGAATAGTGACTCTTTTCCATCCAAGAAGAGAAGACATGAAACAAATGAAGTGCACAAAATACAGAGCAGTGAAAGAAATTCAGGCTAGTTCAAGGTTGACTTGAGTGAAAAGCCCACCTGTGTAATTACTAGCCATAGACTTGGCACAATTCCACTAACGTCTCTGAACACCATTTTCTCCTTCGTAAATTACAAAAGCACTGCACCAGCTACTGGTTTACCCCCATGCTTATGTGGAAATGCATTTTATGGAAAATTTAAGCATTCCTATTTGGCAACAGCACTATTTTTATTCATAGGTAAGGTTCTGTATAGGAAAAGAGATTGATGATTTTTAGACCATTAGTAAAATCTGGTATCTTCTTTTTGTAATAATTAGGAATTCTACAAATGGTTGACAGGAAGAATAAGGCAGGGTGAAGAGTCACCTGTTTTGAAATGAAAACTGCAATAAAGTCCCCTTTAATTTATTGATATACACGTATCTTTCTTGTATAAATAATAATTTTTTCTTTTGATACAGTTGTTTTGATTACTTATGACTTCATATAAAAAAAACTTCAAAGTCCATCTGGGAAATTGAAAGTAAATAATTAAATATAAATTTATTTTACCTTTATATTTTAACCAGAAAAAAAAAGAAATAAAAAAAATGTTATGAAATAGCTTTCATAGTTTCTGATCCAAATAGAACCCTAAAGTACACGGCAATTTTCCTGTCTACATTATCACTACTTGTATGCGTTTCCCTAATGAAGAAATACCCAGTGTGCTTCTCCTTTTAAAAATATAAAATAACATAATATCTTTAATTTTCTAGATAGAATCTTAAAAAAAAATGTATTTTTGATAGAGCACATTTTCCATAGGTAGCTAGATGGGTATATAGATAAGGGAGCTGAGCAAATACCTGAATAATTTGACAAAGGCTCTGATTTCCCTTAAATGTTTATTATAGCTGGTTTGTAAGCACAAATGAGCCTAAGAATACAATTCTTGATTGAAAATTTGGATTCTTGGATACCTTTCAATCTGATTGGCCAAACTGAATAAATATTATAAAATTATCGAAGTGCATTCATAATTATATAATGTAGCATATGAAAGATTTGACAAACATAGTAATATGTTATGTGGAAATAAAGAAAAGGGGAAGAGACTTAACAACATGGAATCATATAAAAAAGGTAACTTACCTTGTTAATTGTTTTTTTGGTTGGGCTATCTTTCTAAGAAATACTACTTAGTATTACCTATAAACATTTAAATGAATTTAGGAAATAATGCAAATTATATTTTCAAGTGAAAAATATATTAATAGAAAATCATTTAAAATTAAGTTTAATTTCAATGTATATTTATAGACATGTAAGTATATCTATTTTAATTGAAAATAATTAACTAATAATAATTACAAATGCTTTGCACAAATACCTTTGACTTCATTTTGTCTTTTAGATATGGCCGTTTGTTCTGCCTTATACATTATCACACGTTAAAGGTATTTTCTGCCTTGTAAACTATTTTAAAATAATACATTTTAATTATATTCTAATTAGAGATGTGATTAGTTTTAGAAAATTTAAGAAGAAAATATGTAAGAATGAAGGATTAAGTATTCACTCATAATCTTGTTTATTGTTAACAAGGTGAAATATTTTTCCAACATTTAGTGTGACTCCATTTCTTCCTCTAGTTTCATGAATTTTATTTAAATATACATATAAATTCAGTGATGGGTATAGATATTTTAGTACTTAAAATTTTGGAGGTGATCTCAGTCCCTCAGACCACTTTGCTCTCCTGTGGGAAACATTGCTTGTTATATTGACTTGGTCCTTGTAGTTGCTCTTGTCACTGTTAACATTGTTTTGATCTGGTCTTCATTTAGTCTTATTTCTCTGTGGTGTTATCTTTCCAGACCACACTAATTCACTTTCAGTTACTATTTCTGTGAATGCATTCATTGTGAATATTTCACCATCTATTTCACATACATAATAATTGCTATTGATTGGAACTCCTGCAGCAGCCAGCATTTGGGTGGAAATATTATTTTACATTCCCTAGTGAAAATGTATGAAATAAATGTCTTCAAACTGTATCCTTGGTTTATCAACTCATGTAAACATTATATTGTTTAGTGTATTTTGACAATGATACATTGATTTGCAGTTCAATTTTGAGAACCTCCTCTTTCAACCATTGTTTTATGCAACATTGAGAAAGAATGCACAGGATGCCCCTGACATTTTTGCTTTTTAGTTTAGGAAGTCAATACTGAGAGTTTATTTTACACATTTTAACATAAGATGGAGAATATTTTAAATATAAACAGTAATGTAAATAAATATGAAGCATCTTAAACTTAATACAATGATGAGCATGTTAAATTTATTTCTAAGATACTTTGATCATGTTTAGAGATCCAGATTTTAAAAAGCTGTATGTAGGGAAAATGTCCATAGGTTATAATTTTTATGAATTAATTTATCATGATTCTTTTACATGACATTTTGATGGGAAGCTACCTTAATTAGAGAAAACAATAATTGTGCACTATAAGATATGTAATCTCTAACTCTTATCTTCATTTTATTCTATATGAAATCTGATTGTCTATCCATTCTTCCATTTATTCATCCTGTTATCTATTGATTGGAGAAATATTTATTTAACATTGGGGTGTTGTGTTAGATGATGCATATGGTGACGATTAAGACATGATAACTGTGCTCACAGTGCTTACAGCCTTGTATCTGTAAGTGTCTCTGGGCTGATATGTGGTCTTACTGTATATTACAATCAACAAATACACATTTGCTTTCATCACACTTCCCCCTCAACCTCCCCTCCTTCAGAAAAACAATAATGTCATAACTTAGCCTCCTTTATACCCCAAACTTAGCCAACCACACTAAGAGTGTATGTTTAGAAAAAAAGGTGAATACTTGTTTGGCAAATTCAAGTACATAAAATTACTCTCCCCCTCTAAATTTAATATAATATTTTAGATATACAAACCTTTATGTAAAGTTAAATATAAATAACAAATGCCTACATACTCGTAACAGAACTTAAGAAATAATATATAATGATGTTTGGAGATCCTTTGCAATGTACCTTTAACAATTATTCCCCTTCTTCCCAACAGTGTTAACAAAAATGGATTCATTATTTTAATTATTTATGTTTTTAGACATTCTCTCTATATGAAATATTGTGCTCTGGATAAATGGCGATGAACAAATTAAAAGTAGTTTCTACCTTCACTAAGCTTATTGTGAGAGAAAGTCATTCTAGCACATGTTAAAGACCAGAGCATCCCCTGGTCATTTTTGAGCAGTGGTGTGGTATTACCTGATTCACATTTTTAAAAGAACCATTCACGTGACCAAGAAAAAATACACTGAAGGAGGCCATGTAGCAAGAACAGAAACCAATAGGAAGCAAATTCGTTAGACCAAGTGAGGCGTTATCTTGCTTTAGATTGTTGCGTGGCCCTTGACATCTTTTATTTGTCTGTCTGATGGTACTAAAGCAGATTCTGGAAACACTGATCCTTTCTCCCTATTGAATTAGCTACCACTTTCTTTATGGACAAAATCTTCGAGTAATTTTGGCAAAATTAACAGTACATCTCACATCAAAATTCAAATAGACTCCTCAAAACCTCTTCTCAGAATTAATCAATATCTTACAAGTAAAGAAGCCCTTCAAGGTATAAAACCAATAATAGAAGATTATAAGGCTTAAGGTCTCATTGGCATTTGTACTCAGCCCTGTAACTCTCATTTTACCTGTGAGAAAACTAAGGGCCAAGAGTGGAGGCTTGTCCAGGATCTCCCAGCAGTAAACAACGTTATTATCCCTCAATACCCTGTTTTTCCTAACCCTCACGTGTTAATAACGTTCGTTCCCATCGGAAGCAAATTCTTTATTGTAATTGACTTATGCAGTGCATTCTCTAGTATTCCAGGTGATAAAGCTCGCCAATAATTTTTGCCTTCACTCAGGAAGAGAAATAATTCCGGGACATAATGCCTCAGGGTTTTGTTAAGAGTTATTTTTATTTCTCAGAAATCCTGAAAGCTGTTCTATATGATGTAAAGTTTCTTAGAGGCTCTACTTTGTTGCAATATGTGAATAAGTTGCTCCTTTGCTTTCCTTCTCAAGCCTGCTCACAGGAAGGCAGCATCCGCTTGCTAAAGCTTTTAGCCTTGAAGGAAGTAAGTTCTCAAAAAAAATTGCAGTTTGCCTAAAACCAGGTTTGATATTTAGGACATCTAATATCAAAATAAGGGCTACACTGAGATCCAGATAGACTTCATGATGTCAGAAGTTTCCCAAAACCCTCAGGTCTTGTTGGTTATTGCCAAAATTGGATTCCAGTAATCTCTCTTATGGCCAAACCTTTATATGTTTTACTCAAAAGTAACAACCTTGTCCCAATTTTACAGGAAGAACCCCACAACATAGCTTTCAAGACTTTAAAGGAGAGTTTGATAAATCCACCTGCCTCTGGGCATCCCAATGATCAGATTCTCCTTTCCTTCTTGTAAATGAAAAAGAAAGGCATGTTCTTGGTGTAGTCACCTGAAAAAACATGGGGAGCACCAGCGACCCGTTGGTTGTTTTAGCCACAACTGGACACTGTGGTGCAGGGATATCCCCCTTTTCCTTAGAGCCAATACTGCCACTGCCCTTTTGATTAAGGCCACCAAGAAAATCATTGTGGATTCCTCTTTAGCCGTTTTTTGTAACCCATGCGGTAGACATTCTCCTGAATTCTTATCACACTGAACGTTTTGCAGCCAGCCACCTCACCTCCTATGAAATCCTTTTGTTAACTGCTCCTCACAGAACTCTTTTAAGTTGTAATGATTTTAACCCAGCTGCTCTTCTTCTCGTAATCACTGATGAAGCCTCTCATGACTGCTTGATGTGACAGAACACCTCCGGACTCCTCGCAATGATCTGTGGAGACTTCTATTGGATAACGTAACCGTCTGCAGTTTAAGCCACCCAAACTGCGCTACTTTGTCATGGCAGCCCTAGCAAGCTAATACATATTACGTGTAGCATTCCTAACCCCATCAAACTTGATGTTATCTTTTCCAGCTCTGAACTTTGATACTCATGTCATGCTCTACCTTTACTATGGTAATCATGGTTATTTAAGTAAGCTGTGCTACTGATCCACAATTTAAAAATATTTTACTTTTTTATTAATTTTAATGAATAAAACAAAGTATTAAATACATTCGTTTGGAAGTTCTGCCTACAAATAGTAATTTTCAATTATTCTCACATATCAAGTAACATCAAGTAGCTCCTTTCAACTCTGATTACTTTCAGCAGAAGTATTATATACTCACTGAATAATGTGAATAACTGGAAACTACTGAAAAAAAATAGATACCTTTTCTTTTCTGAAGGAGCTTAAAACTTAGTTATTGAGTCAGACAGAATATCAATGGGAGTCACCACTTGCTTTGTGTAGTGTTTAACCATTTTGCCTTTGTCCTTACACTATTTCTCCAAATTGTAAAATACAGAGAGGGAATCAGTCAAAAGATAAGTCCCACTGAATGGCCAACAACTTCCAGATAGAACTTCAGTCTTAGAAGTGAGGAGTCATCTGTACCAATGTTCGGTTGGTCAGCCACACAGACAAATGAGCTGATTTCTGAAACAAGAACTGAAAACTACATATTTTATAATTCTGTATTCATACAAATGAAGTTAGTTTAATTAGTTTGTCAAAATGATGCAAGATGACATACCAAAATAATTCAGTTCACTACATGACCAAACTAAAATGCTTATTTGCTTACTCCAGAAAGATAATTATTTTCATATACAATTGATGGTGAATTTAGATTATTAAAAAATCTTGGCAGATTTTTCAAAAGGTGGTTTGGTTCTGTTTTCTTAAAACAGTATTCAACTATGACTGTTTTATTCTGTCTTCTTAAATAAAAAAAGTCTTGAATTGTATGTTGAAATTCATATTTAAAAAAAGAGAGATAACCTAATGATTTACAAAAGGGGTTAGAAAAAGGGTAAAAAAGGTAGCTAAATAACTTTTGTTTGGAATATGCTGACTTGTGTATAATTATGATCTTACTCATGCTTCATTAATCTAGTTTCTTGGATATAATTTGCACTTATGATGATATAACAGTATTAAATTATTACTCATATATAAGACCTATATACTTGTTTATTTTTATGCAATAAATCTGAAGTGAATTGGTATTAGTAGTGATTATTTTATCTGTATTTATAAATAAAAGTCTGCTACTCTCCCAAGTTATGCTACAGGCATAATCTTCAACAATAAAACCCTACTGGTTGAAAAAAAATTTTTTTTGCTGTTAAATATATTCTTAGAAATATGCCATAATGAGGACTACCCCAAAATCACCTTAGAAAAACATAAGCTTCTCTACTAGTAAAATGAGAGAGCTGAAAAAGACAAACTCATGTAATCATAATTTAAAATCTTGACATTCTCCAGTCAGATTAAAAAAGAAAGAATACACACACACAACCATATATATATATAGACATTACATAATTTATAATGTCACTCAACTTTAATATAAAAATATTCTATGATTGTGTATAAATGCATGGTAACAGAAGGCATTTCTCTGTTTCAGTGTATTGGAAGGAGCATTAAATATATACCCTGTTACATTATAAGAATGTCAGATGTAGAAGTTTATTTCATCATTCTTAAAATTTTTATAATAATTTACTTTTCAAAGTATGTATGTCCAATAAAATTAAATAGCTAGGGGGAGAATTTATAATAATATATTTTAGGAACTTGGAAAATGTGTATCATCTTAGCCAAAAAATAAAAAGTGACAAAGACACCCATTGTTTTTCATAATGTAAAATGGCATGACTCTTGTAGTGAGACTATTGCTTATTTTGTGACTTGCCAAAATATTGATGCTTCCCAATATGTATAATTTAATTTCTCACCAAAAAGTAATTATAATCCGGTATACTATTGTATACTAAAATAAAGGAGTACTTTCAAAGAAATTTTCAAAGTGATAATTACAATGTTGAGAAAGGACTATGCGATTTCAAACTCTGAACTCTTGAGTTTCTGTATTTAAATATACTAATCCTCCTAGTTTTCTCTTTTGAAATCATGTGCTGTAGATTATTTTCTCTTTTAACATAATTCCTATAGATTCCGATAGAAGTCAGTTCGTACTGATGCAAAAAGGGACATATTTTATCATTGCTGAAGTTTTGTCTGAGCTCTATGAGTCCTAGTGATTCACCTGATGTCAAATCTCAGATTGCACATGTTTTATTGATCATAATATGGTTTATAGAGCAGATGTGAAATGATTATTTAATAGGTATGTGTGTAGCCTGGAAAAAATACAGAACACAATAGCCTCATCATAAAGTATTGCTGTGGATACTTTGGACATCCAGGGGCACAGAAAGGAGACTGTGTTTTGAAGAAGAGTGAGATTTTCAAATTGTTGCTTTACTTCAAACCTAGCGTTCTCTGGCCACTATTTCTTGTCATCTCCTAAATGAAAATATATTGTTGTAAAAATGTAAAGCCAAGTTGTAGAATTTAAGGCCACATGAGTATATGGTTGAAAAATTCAAGACTAAATGTAAACTTAATTTTCTTACATTAGTTGAATTTAAGGATTTTATTAAAGGAGAGAAATCAAGTAAAATATCAGGCTCATTCTTTTCTGTTTTTAAAACAAGTGACTAATTGAAGTAAACTATTTGGCCCTTTGGAGAGATTGTTTTTCTGTGTGTAGAGCCTACATGAGGTGAAAAAGAAAAGATTTCTAAGATGCATTGTAGAAATAGAGTTTTTACTCTTGGGGTAGTTCTGGAAACTTTGAGAGCAAGAGAGAGAAAATAAAACAGATAGTGGATGCACTAATTGAGCACAATAATTTGGATAGTCAGATTATTTGTATTATATATGTATATAATGAAATATTATAACTCACCCCTCACAGCCTTTTTTATTTTATCATAAAGCATTGCTTCTTAAATTAGTTGTATTTTTCAATATCTCTCTCAGACAGAACACAATTTTTCTAAAAAAAAAAAAATAGATATGTTTGTGTTGTTCATGCTGTAATTTCTGAAAATGAGCAAAATTTGTAATATAGAGTATGGACTTAATTTTTATTACTTCACTGGCATACCAGTGAGTCTTACATGAACTTTCTTTTAAAATAATCATTTAATTTTTGATTTAATAGAGGAATATATCAATTACTTTAAAAATATAAGGACAAATAAAATGGTCTTATGAAAATTATTTTATTTGAAATACATCAATATTTTATTGTTATTAAATATAATAATTCCTAAAAGATCATAAGTATGCTATTTATCTATTAGTTTATCTCTATGGTTATCAAAAATGTTCTTTTGGAAATTATTCTTTTATTCTTTGGGGACTAAAATCAACATTAAAATAAGCAATGAAATTAGAACAAAATAGCCAAGATAGTTTTATTTTAAAATATTTGCACTATTTTACTATTGACCATAAACATACTGATTCTTACTGTAGTTTACATTTTTCCTTGAATTGTTTTCAAATATAATTTAAGTTTTGGTAATTTTGGTGTTTTTTCTTCTTCATTCATCCCAAGTTCTACTCATTATATTCAATTGTAAGTTACTTTTATTCTATTATTTTATCTCCATGGAAATGTCTCATCATATGTATGTTTATAGTTTAAAAATATGTATTGATTGATGTTTTATTTATGAAATATTATGATGGACATGCAAGGTGTTGGGCTAAGTTGAACATTGATCTTGGTCTAATATCAGTACTAGGTTGGATAGGGAACTTTCCCCCATGTCATTCATTTAGTATTCAACAGTTACTAATTATTTACTGAGCTCCTATGAAGTATTTTGGTAACTGAAGACATGGTAGTGAACATGCCATATCACCAACCTCATGATCTGTGTATGTGTAAGGTACAGAAGCAGAATAAAGGGACAGTGAAGGGTGGATAAAGTAGTTAGTTTAGACAAAGTGATCAAAGAGGAGCAGAGACTGGAAACAATAGATAAGTATATTTAAATGGTAAGATGATAAATGGTAAAGATTGATCTTCTGCATAGAAAATATAACAAGCACAGAGGCCTGATTCCTATCTGAAAAGTAACATTACAAAGAGTATTTAAAAGAAGTTATCACCGTTATTAATATTCAGTGGTACACATCTATAAGGGTATTCTTAACCTTGTCAAAAATCAAGGTTCTTGATCCTTTCATGTAAAACTGTGCCTCTGAATCATTTTTGATCAAAGATTCTTTTAAAAGTCCTGTTTTATCGTGGCCTCTTCTCTGTGGAGTGCTCATGTGTTCATTCATGCATTAGTCTTCTTACAGTGTGGAGGGGGTGTAGTCGAAACCCTGACTGCCAGACATGGTCCCCAAGTTATAAACTCCTCTTATTCAGTTGAAGCAAAAGATGTTAAGTTTTTAGTATTTTGAAAGATTTAATTTTATATGTACTAACAAATACTACTCCTATAATCTAAGGGGAAGTAGCCGTTTTATTTTTTAGAGATCTTCAAACATTCTTGCATTAACACTATTACCATATTAATACACTCATGAGCTTCTAAGTGCAGGCCCCTTTGTGATGTGCACAGAAAAATACAAAATCAACGTCAAGTGAAGCTTTCTTAATATGGAATTTATATGCATCTTGAATGTATCACAATGGATATTATTACATTTCAATGTGTTTAGACTCAAATTTTCTAGGAAGGCTTTTTCTCCCAGATGGATTCACCATCCCATGACATGAACTTATAAAATTTCAATAGAGCAAATTTCTTAGAGATCTATCATCTTACAGATCTTTCTTTCACAAATATGCAAATTTTACCGATTACCAGATTTACATCCTTCTGTTAGCTTGTAAATGAGTCCAGAGGGAAATATCTCAAAGCAATATCTTTTAGAGTTTCTCATTATTCTTTTATCAGGCATAAGAACCTAATTAATTAGATGCATGTTAATGTGTATCATATTTAATGCATCATTCACTTACTCATATACACAGACATCCAGGAAATGTTGTTTGCTGACTGTTGCTTCTGTCACGCTATTCCACCCGAGAAGGCTAATGGACAGCTAACTCAGTTGTCTGGAGACATTTTCACATTTTTTAATATGTTATATGTGCCAAGCATTGAGCTAGTGCTGGGAATAATCAGATAAATATAAAGTATTTCATATCCCTTTGGAACTGCAGTATATTTGTGAGGTAACAGATGAGCTAAAAGATGACTATACAAAATACTATGAGAAGAACAGGAATAGGTATCATGGTTATTCCTCTCACTTCACATTTGACTAAGGATGTTTAATTACTGGGACTGCACTTGGAGTGCTAGAAAAAAGGGAACTTCTTTGCCAGACTTAACCATACAGTTCTCCCCCTGGGTATGTGAGCCTCAATCTCTCTCTGTATCTTCCACAGACCAGAATATTTGGAATTAGATTTATAATCAATTAGTTGAATATTTTATCTAACTGCCTTTGTGTAGTGTTCAATTAACTGTAATCAGACTCTATATATAGAGAAACAAGGAGGCACTGAATAATTTTTTTAAGTGATGACTGTCTTTAATTCTTTGGAGGTAGCTAATTCTGCCTCACTTTTCTGAGAGCAATGGTAGGAAATAAAGAGGATCTTGCTTTCACATATTATATTATATTGTATGTACGAAAGAATGATATCAAATTCAATGTTCATAAAAGGAGGTTTGAATTTTAATTTTTTCTCTAGTAAATATTTATTTTTAATCTTAGAGAAAGAAGTGAAGACTGTCAGACAGAAAATGGATTTAGCCACTTAAGTTGATATTAGTTGTAACACGGATTGGGAGAGCAGCAAGTAGGGAAATTGCAAGTGCAAGTCAGGGGTGTTTTTTGATCACGACCAAAAAGGTGGTCACTATTATAAATAGCTCACTTACTACAATGGTGAAGGTAGGTTCAGTATATTGTAAGTTAAAACAACTAAGGGTAAGGAGCACCATAAATACAAGAATTCCCCTTACTAAGTCAAGAAAGTTCACAGATAGGGACACTGGAAGGATAATCTCGAAGCGACAAGGGGCAGCCCTCACTGAGTTGCCCTCTTGAGTTCTGTATTCTCTAGAGTCTCCTCACTGTTTGTGCTTCTGCCATCATCAACCTCTTCCCTTGGGAGTACGGTAGCTTTCTCACTGCAGCAGTAAGGTTGTGCATTTGCAATAGACACCACATGTGTCGCCCACAAATTAGACAATATTTATCATCTGGCTCCTTAAAGAAAAAGTTTGCTGACCCCTGTAATAAGCAGTGTCACTGGTAAGACCCTGAAAATGAAACAGTCACTGAATTTGTCTTGAGGGTAAGTTACCCAGTTTACAGGTTCATAATATATCAGTATCTTAACTTTTCTATAATTATAAAACTTACAGGAGATAGTCAGCACACATGCAGTAACAGGTGTTCACACATTTCATAAAATGAAGTGGATTTTTCATGGAATTCAAAATGATTTTTATCTCTACTTTAAAACATGCAACATGTTCAAAAAATCATGATGACTGTATTTAGATATCAAGTTATGCATGCTTTCTAAAAGGAAAATATTTCACTGTTTTCATCATTTGGTATAATTATGAACTATATATTAAAACCAGGCATAAAATTCAAATAGCTATATATTGTATATAAACTCTCTTAGGGTATTGGTGCCCAATTAACCTCATCAAATTGTAGATATGGAAAATCAGGGAGATACTAAGTTGCTGTAATGGAATAAGATGAAACCCATAAAGATATTAATTTAAAATTTATTTTGGAAAATAGAAAATGTCACCTATACTCAGTCACCATGGTATAATGAGAGATTTCGTTAATACTTACAAGTTTTTGTTTTCTACAACTAACTATTCAGGTTGTATTCATATTTCTTCCATAATATTTTAGCACATAAAAATAAGCTTGCTTTCATTGAGACATTAATTAGAATATATTTTTCAATCTCCTAAATTGGCTTCTTACCTGCTATTTGAGCTTTATCTAACTACTATAATCTTAGTAAAAACATAACTTTCAAATAAACCATATAATAAGTATTCTGCCTTAGTTCTGCCTCTATGTCTTTTCCTCTAAGGTCTGTACAGTCATAAATAATAATCTTCCTACTCTTCATTAAATTGACTCATAGCTCTCCTTGAAAGTTTTTTCAGTCATAAATCTGAGCTCCACTCTCAAGCACTATCTGATGATTATGCCATGTACCATTCAGTGACTCCTTTGGAAATTACAATAATTATTGTTTACATTTCTCGTGCAAAAATAGTGAATTGAGAGAGGAGACAGAAAGGTGTACAGATGGACAAATGACAGCTGCACAGATGTACAGATTAATAAGTGGATAGGGAGACAGGTATACAAGTAGAGATAGACAGATAATAGTTATAAAGAGATACATAGAGCCACTTAACAACCTAATTGAATGAAATATATTACAACTACATATATGCTATATAATATAAATTTGAAAATACTGTATACTCACACATATGTATAAACATATATACATGTATATCTGTATAGTATAAATTCTGAAATATTATACATACATGCATGTACACACAAACATATACATACATACATACCCATATATGCATATTTATGTCTAATTTAATTTTGATTATATTCTTTGGAGTCAGCTTCAAAGTCTTAAGATGTTCCTTACTGTTCCTGAAATTAGGTAAATTATTTGAAATTAAATAACAGAAGCAAATAACATAAGATTGTTAACCTGTATGCCAAACACCTTCCACAATAAAGATAACAATATTCACTCACTCTGCCTTATTCTTGTCCTATGAAGAAATTTCTGACCTTAGCAGTGTTGGCTACTTTCATTTAACTCTACATATATAAATTAAATACTACTATATAAAATATATCCATTTCAAAAAAAGCCTGTTAAAATTTATAAAATACTATATCAAGCATATAAAAATGAAAACAGAACTGTACTATAAACTAGACTCTAGACTGGAATTCTAAGTCGGCTATTAATCAGCGATTTTGACCTTTGTTACATTACTTACACTGCTCATGTGTAGTACTGAAAGTATTGATTAAATAATTTCTAAAGTTAAATACCTTTCTAAAAATGTTCACATCTTCATATAATAGATTTATAGTTAGTATTTATTTATATGTGTATCACAACTGGTTTATACCTGCAATATTTACTTATTTGTGCTGAGACAAGACTGTGTATGAAAAGCTGAACTGTAATAGATGAGAAGGGAAGAAAAAAAATTGCTTGCAAAACCAATTTGTTCATTCTTTTGGAGAGAAATGCTATAATTGTTTTTGTTAGAAATACAATTCTAAGTTGTCAATGGATTATGGGGTGGAGCACCCTTCGATATATAGTATCATATTTTTACTATACCTTAGGACTTTCTGATAGATGAAAAATATCTTAAAAGCAATTTGTGACTTACAAATAAAAGCTATTTTGGCTATTTAACAAATATATTTAATTCCTTGGACTCTGATATATTTATTGTTTTATTTACTTAGCAATTCTCAAGATACAAGTGTTTAAGAGCTGAGTGAGGAGGATCTGTGTATGCTAATTGACTTTACCTAAAGGAAACATTAATTTTTGTGTATCTCATGACAGGAAGCAGTTTACAACTTGGAGGATAGCACACTCCAAACTTAGGCTCCTACCCTCCCACAGAGATGGAGAGAGATGGGGCATTATCTTTCTTGGTGATGACACTACAATGACACAGTTCCCGGGTTCGAGGGTCCTTCAGAAAGATATTTGTGTCGTAAAAACTTGCAAAAGGCTTTTAAAAGATTTACATCTCAAAGGATCAGAGTTTTTTTGAAGCAAGTGTTCTTTAAAAAAAAAAAAAAAAAAAGGCAAGTCATGAGCAAAAAATGAGGAAGAGAAGCCTTTCTAAAGTTTAGTCAAGCTGAGGGGAACTTTAAGACATTCTTGATCAATATCCATGGGCTTTCGTATATGGGCTTAGAAACAGAATCTTACCAGCTTAATTTTCTCTAACTCTTTCCTCAAACTTGCCATGATTATATGGCAACTTAATAATATATTTGTTGATGGAATCACGTTTAACTTAGAACATGAAGATAAATGTGAATGGCCAAGCTGTTTGGTGACACACACTGACTTATTTTTCTGCCAGTATAATAATGAATAGCCGTTCAATGCCTGGTTTTGTTACTAAATGGCCAGTTGTCATTACAAAACATAACAAATCCTAGGGTAGTAACTGTTGAACAGTGATTAAAGTGGCATAGTTCTTTTAGTATCTTTTGGAACTATTCGGTTCATTAGGACTAATTATATTCACGGATATCACCATGACAAACTGAGATTCAAACTTTCAGGTTTGTTGTGCCTAAAACTTCAGAATTCACATGCTGAATTTTAGTAAATTCTCTTATTTAGCAATAATTATAGTTGTACAAATTTAGTAGATAGGTAGCTTTCAAATACAACATCTTCTAAAATCATATGTTATTCATGCCCCTTCATTATTTCACTATTTTGAGAATATGTTTGGAAATTTTAGAAGATATATTATATTTTAGGCAGTTGACTTTAAACAAATAGACTAGTTATTTCTTCAGCAAAAATGGCTTTATTCAAAATCATCAGAGAATTGCAACTTAGGGTCTGCATCCATGGCAAGCCATGTGCAAGTCCCCACACAGCAAGGAGAAGGGAACTTTTAATCAGGGGAAAATGAAGTTTAGAGAGCTATGGTAGATAAAAGAGTGTGCATCAGAGGAATTGAGAATTTGAAAAATAGTGGTTTTTTCATTGGCTGAGCTATTGAAAGGCAAAAAGGGGAAGTCTTTTCCTGTTGGGCTCTGCTATTGCCATAAGGACTAAAAACTCCCCCTTCTGGCCTCCTAACTCAATTTAAATTAAAGATTATGTTTATTATTTTTTTACATTTCTCCCTTTTGATCAACAAAGAATCATTGATCAATGGTCAGCTTTTCAGATTTCAATGGCTCTCTGTTCCTTAATGCCAGGAAGGACTTTTCCTTGTTGTTATGTCCCACATCAGAGGGAAAGTGCACATACTGGAAACCAATTAAGGTCACACTTGAGTAACAAGGAGAGGTAGGAGGGAAAATTCTCAGACATGTTTTACCTAATGTCGATAGATTATCAAGAACACAGACATTGGAGCCAATCTAAAGGGTATGTCATCCTCAAAGGTTTGGCAGACAAACTTCCAACAAGCCTGGTCCAGATTTCTTGGAAAGGCTATCTCATCAGATGTCATCTGCTTGAATTCTAGAAAATCTATACTTTCAGGTCACCAGATGATATGCAGTTTCAGTCAGGGTTTGGTGTTTTGTTTAAGTGTGTCACGTGGATCTAAGAGTTCTTTCTGTGAAGTTTGGTGGCACAAGGGTTGGTTAGCAGTACCTGATTGAGGTCTTTCCAGTGAAGTTGAACAGAATCTTTCTAGAGGTATTTTTTTTTCCAATTGACAAAATCTTCAGGTCGCAAGGTATGATGTTTAAGCTCTCCATCAGAATGCACTGTGAAAGGATTGCTCTACTGAAACATGGTTATTTTTAATAGCTGAAAAGTAGGCCTGTGTAATATTGGAGTATCTCTATCATGTGTGGGTCAAAAGAAGCAGGAACCAAGTGCAGTGGGTATCCTGTGACTGTCTCAAAGGGTGAGAGTTTATGAGTTCCAAAAGGGGTGGATTTGAGATTTAGAACGACCAATGACAATGCTTCTGGCTAAGATATTAGGAGAGCCTCCACAAGTTTTGTCAGTTGAGCCTTAATAATCCACTAATGGCTTCCACTAAACCAGAGGATTGCGGGTGGGAAGTGCAATGAAAGTGTTGTAAAACTGGTCCAACAGTACAGACTTATTGAAGTAGCTGAACAATTAAAATGGGTTCCTCTATCACTATGAAGTTTGATTGGAGTTCCTCATGTCAGGATAACCTTTTCTGAAAGAGCTTTAGCCACAGAAGAGATAGTCTCCTGTCTATAAAAAAGGATTCAGTCTAGTGTGAAAACATACAGACCATAACTAAAACATATCTATATCCACGAGATGAAAGAAGTTGTATGAAATCCAATTGCCAGACCTCAAATAGTCCATTATGCAGTTTAAAATGTCCAGAAGTAGTACAAACAGACTTCTCTGGGCTGTATTTTGGAGAAATGGGAAAGTGAAGTAGGTACTTTTGTGGCCTTTTTAATGTCTCCCCACCACTAGTGACTCATGAATGCTATCATGTTGTCAGCAGATCCATGTTAATGCATGTACAGTGGTGAGGAGTGGGGATTTTAGGGTCTCTGGTAGGACAGTGCTGTTATTTTGTCTGAAACAGAGCTTTCTCTTTTTTTGATACAACAATTGTTGAATTTCCAATCTTGTTTTTCCAATTGTCGGGCTTCTGTAGTCATTTTTTCTAAGTTATCATTTGAGGAAATATTTGTTTAGACTATGACCAAGGTTTGGCTCCTGTTGTTTTCTTTAAGGGCAGCATTTCTCATGGAAATGTCAATACCTTCCCTTAGCTGTTGCAATGTCAAGTTTAGGATTCCTTGGAATCTTAATAATAACTAAAGCAGCAGCTTTATTATTTATTTTATTGCATCCAGTAATCCCTGAACATGGGACAATTTAAAAATTTTTATTTGTTTTCTGCTAGAAATAAGAAAGCCATGTTACTCCACAACACTCCAAACTCATGAGCTACTTAAAAAGCATATATACCATCAGTATAAATATTGGCAGTTTTGTTCTTGGCTAAAGTACAAGCCATGTAAGAGCATATGTTCAGCCTGTTGGGTTGAAGTAACCATGGCTAAAGATCCTGTCTCAACAACTTCAAAAAGAGTTGCAGTAGCAAACCCAGCATATTATTTGCCTTTGCCATCTTTTGAATAAGAACCGTCAGTGAACCATGAGAAGTCAGTGTTACCCTAAAGAATTTTCTTCAGATTATTGCTGAGAGTCAGAAGATCACCTGTCAGTGTTAGCAGCATGAAAAACTTTGTCAAAGATAAAGGGGAGAGGAGAAACAGGTTTAAGGTTATTGCAGCATTAGAGTCATGAGGGGCAGTGACCTAAAGGACTTCACAGGAGGTGAGATGGCTGACTGAGAAACATTGAGTGTAGTGAGAATTCAAGAGGGCTTTCACAGCGCGAGATATAAAACATGGTTAAAGTGATTCCACAATTTCTTAGTAGCCTTAATCAATGGGTAGTCTCAGTAATGGCTTTCAAGGAATAGGCATCCCAGGGTCCAGTTTCTGGCAATAACACTCTATGGGTGATGGTGGCCCCTGTATTTTGTGGTGAGTATCCTCAGGGCATTCCCTTTCTTTTCATATATGAAAAGGAAAAAGGGAATCTGATCATTAGGATACCCAAGGCAGGTGGATTCATCAACTCTCCTTTAAGCTTTGAAGACTGTATCATCCTGTTCTTCTGATGAAATTGAGTCAGTGTTGTTATTATTGAGTAAAATATAGAGGTTTGGCCACAAGGGAGAAATTTGAAATCCAATTTAAGCAGTGACCAACTAGCCCAAGAAAACCCTACTGCTGTCTCTAGTTTTGGATTTTGGGAAACTGAGGACTCCATGAAGTCTATTTGGATCTAGGTATAATTTTTTTTTTTTATATCAGATGCCATAAATACTGAATGTGGGTTTGGACAGACTGCAATTTTTCTTTGGTGATCTTATGTTTAAGGTTAAAAGCTTTAGCAAGTGCATGTTGTCTTCCAGTGAGGAGACTTGAGAAGGAGAACAAGGAAGCAAATCATCCACATGTTTCAACAGAGGAAACTTTGTGTCATCCAAGTCAGCGTTTAGAATTTGTGAGAAGTAAGACTGAGGTTTTGTGTCCAGGTGAATTGTTTTATTCCCGAGTGAAGGCGAAAGGTATTGGCAATCTTTACCAATCGGAATACTAAAAAAAAAAAAAAAAAAAAAAAAAAAAAAAAAAAAAAAAATGCACTGCATAAGTCAATTACAGTAGAGAATTTACTTCTGGTGGAAATGAATGTTAGTAATGTATGGGGGTTAGGAGCAACAAGGTGGACAAACCTCCACTCTTGGCTGTTAGATCTTCTCACAGGTAAAATGAGAGAGTTACAGGGACAAGTACAAATGCTAATGAGACCTTAAGCCTTGTAATCTTCTACTATTGGTTTTACACTTTGAAGGGCTTCTTTACTTATAAGGTATTGATTAATTCCGAAAAAGAGATTTTGAGGAATGTATTAGAATCTTGATGAGAGGTGTGCTGTGAATTTTACCATTATCAGTTGGAGATTTCGCCCAAAAGAAGGTGGTAGCTGATTCAACAGGGACAAATGATCAGTGTTTTCAGAATCAACTTTAGGACCAGTATCCTCAGAGACTGACAAATAAAAGATATCAGAGTTATTTAAATCATCTGGCTGGCTGCTTTTACAGCTATGTCAAATTCTAGAATGGTTTCCCCCTTTTGGAAGAAAGAAATTTTGGTATAATACTTCTCTGAGAAGTCTTAACCTAAAAAATGGTTAGGGGCCAAGGAAGTAAGGAGAATAAGGTGTTTAGCTCTCAGAAGGCCTAAACAAAAGGAAATATGCTCAGAGACAGAAACATTTTGAAGTTAGTGATCCCCACTATTTGAACTGTTTAAGTACCCAACGCAGTGCTTAAAGGGTGGCTGCTTCATTGTAGCAAGGTTGCACACTGAAAGTATCAATTAAGACTAGAAAAGATTCATCTGTAAAAGTTTCTCCAAGATGATACAGAGGGAAGATTGGGTAGAGATTCTGTAGTTCCCCAGAGCCTCATCACTGAGAACTGGGAGGACATTGGAAAGGCTGATTAGACAACTAAACGTACCTAAAGGACTTGACTTTGTAAACAGTGTCTTTTCTGATGTCCTGGCTCTTTGCAATAATAGCAGAAACAAGAAGGGTTTTGGTTTCCATTAGGGGCCTTCATTTACTGGAGCTGGATTAAGAATTTTGGTGTTCTTCCTTTGAGGTGGTTCATCAGAATTAGAGGTTTGCAGAATTAATTAAATATGGAGTAGATACAGTTTCTTATTCTATCCTGGCCTTTTTTATAGAAAAGAAAGGCCCATTAATAAGCATAGAGTTAGAAGCTACCGAGGTAGAATCAACATCTGAATGAAGACCAGAATTTTCCTTGAAAATAATCTGAGGTCAATTTTAATAGTTATGAACAGGTTCATTAAGTTTTCGTGTGCAAGCGTGAAGTGTGTTCCAAATAACAAGCTTTGGAAAAGCCCTAAGAGTTGCTAAATGAAGTTGCCTAGGGATTGCCCAAGCCTGATTACATGGGAAGTTAGTAGAATGGTCTGGTTGTAATTCTGGAAACCTTTGAGAATTTTCTCAGTTATCTCTTTTCGTCCAGGTTGGGCCTGGCCTTCACTGACAACCATATGACCTAGACGATCCAAATCAGAGAAATAAGGTTGATAAGTCTAAATGACTATTACTAAATTCCTCATAAAAATCTCTGAAGGTCTTTGGTTACATTGGGAAAACCTTTGACTGTGGGTTGCCATTCAGTTCTAGTCCAGGAAATATAAGAATTAAAGAGTTAAGCCTCTGGATCCTCAGAAAGCTTAATTTTGAAGGGACAGATTCTGACAAGTCCAGGAAAAAAAAAGGGGGGGGGGAGGATTGGGGAGAATTTCAGGGAAATAGGGAAATTTAGCTAGATAATTAGTATGGGAAACTTGAGAGTCTGGAGGAGTTATAGCTGGTGTAGAATGGAGGAGGAGGGTGCTGCCAGAGCCAGGGCCTGAGCACGAGGAGCATGAGGAGCACGAGGAGCATGAGGAGCATGGGGAGCACGAGGCCATGGTATCCATCTTCTCTGTCTTTAATCATTTGTTTGCCTCCGTCCATCTTAAAACCATATTTGGCAGAGAGGTAGTGTTAGGGTCCTGGTAATATTTGAAAGCCTCAAAATACTAATCAAAATAGCATTTTACTCAGTTCTGGAAAATTTTAAGCTATGGCTGTCCAATCAGGTTTTAAGAAAACTTAGTTTAGGGAATTCAGAAGTTCCCATAATGACCATTGTTGTTCTAAATTGCCTTTGGGTCGATTCGTCCATTTAGTTAGAAAGGAACATGAGGAAGAACTGTGGTTTTAAACCATAAAATTGGCTGGGGTTCCTGTGTGTCAGAGTTGCGGGGTGGGGGTGTCAAATATTTACATAACCGGGATCCCATTTCTCAGAGTCTTTTTTTTTTTTTTTTTCCTAGAGTAAAAGAATGATTTTCAAACAGTCTGAATAGCTCAGGCAGCTTAAACAGTTCAAACAGCTTAGACAGCTCAAACAGCCTGCAGGCCCATTACCAGCCAGTTCTGAGGGAACGGTCTAGTCCAAAGCAGCCAAGCCAAAGGCTGCCCAGCACAGCTCTAATGGAACAACCTAGTTTCCATGGAGTCAGGCTGATGCTTGAACAGCCCCTGTTCCAAAAGAAACCAGGCTGAAGTCTAGACACTTTCAGTTGGAACAGTACCGACTGAAGGGCCAACCAAGGACTCACATACAGAAAAAGAAAGGGCAGAGCCTTAAAACAGACCCGAATATAACCTGGGGAGCTTTGAAACGCAAAGAGGTGGGGGGTTCTGATCCAGAGAAAGACTTTCTCTCAAATGCCAGGGTCAGCAGGAAAAGCTGTGAGCAGTAGTGGGCTCAATGTGGGTTCATACCTGTTTGCTCACCAGCCTCAGAGTTGTCAGGGGTCTTCTCCAGATCGCAAAATGTTGACCTTACACAAAAAGACTGCCAGTTATTTTTCTAGCCAGAATGGGTTTATTAGGGATTAGCAGAGAGTTGCTATTTGGGGTCTGCAACCATGGTGAACCATGTGCAAGCAGAGAACTCTTTCGAAGAGAGGAAGAGAAAGATGGAAGGGACCTAGCACACAGAAAGTCTGCTGGAAGAATTGAGGGTTCAAATATAGCGGTTTTTCACTGGCCTAGTTGTGACCATCGCATTGTCTGAGCTCTGGCTGGGCAAGAAGTCTTTCTTCCTCCTGCTGGGCTCTGCTACCGTCATAGGGCCTAAGAACTCTCCTTTCTGGCCTCCCAACTCTATTTTCATTGAGGTTGCTGCTTATTTTTACAAGGCCAACTATATTTTTTTTCAAAATTTAGAATATAATGAACTACAATAAGTGACATCTGACATAGAACACTGTTGAGTACAATTTTAATTTACATACTATGATCCCTAAACAATGCTTAATTGGCTTATCATAACGTGAATAAAGCCAGTAACTTCATGAATGATCTTACAATTACTATAAAAATGATTCATAGTTTTTAAGAACACTCCTCCCTCTGAGAGCACTTTCCTTTGAATCTCTAAGGTTCTCCCCAATAACGTCTCAAAATGCACAACAGATCCTATAAGGTCAAATCTCAGCACTGCCCTTGATTTATCAATAAGTCACAATCATTTCAAGCAGAGAGACAAAATATATTAATGATATTGCCTCAATGAAATATGGATATATAGCTAGATGAAAAAGGATGGGGTGATATTTTTTAAAAGAAATAAGTCATTTAAGTCTCACACTGATTTTGAATATATTGTGTAAGTTAATCATACATATAGAATATGAAAATATATTCTACTTATTGGAACTTTAGTCCTCAGACATGAGTTATATGAAAACTAGTATAAGGTGCTACTGCTTGATCGCTCATGCTGGAAAAGCCAATATGTTTCCATATTTTAGTGTCTCTGTTGAAAGAGTGGGGTAACATCACATTGGAAAGGAGTCAGCAGGCTCTTACACAGTTAAATATATTCCTACTGTTCAGTCTGTGCATTCTACCTTCAGATATTCACACAAGAGAAATGAAAACATATGTCCACACAAAAACTTGTATTCAGATGTTCAGACAAAAATCTGAACATTCCCTGATGAGCCCTAATGGAAAATTAATTGTGGTGCCTCTCGTCAATGGGGCATTACTAGCAAAGGAAAGAAATGAACTACTAACAGATAGAACAACATGGAGGCATCGCCAAAGCGTTCTGCTAAATGCAGGAATCAAGAAATTTTGGCTACATATATTATCTATTACACATACAGTTTCTGTTAAGTGAAATTCTTAGAAAAAAGAAAAACTACAGTGATGGAAAGTACACTAAGGGTTGCCAGTGTCCAAGACACATGGAAAGGGGATCCAGCGCAAAGCGGCACAAAGGAACAGTTTGGATGACAGGTTTGAAGTTTCCATTGCCGTCTTGTAAGCATAATGGATCCTGAATAGAGGTTTTCTCTCTTTGGCTTCAGTGCTTAGGCCGAGATCTTTGTGGTGTTTGTGAAAAACATGAGACAAATTCAGTGGAGGAGGACCCTATAAATTCAGTGACCCAGTACTCCTCAGAATTGTTAAGGTCATCAAAAACAAGAAATATCTGAGGAATTGTCAGAGCTAAGAGGATCCAAAAAGATATGGCAACTAAATAAAATGTGGCATCCCAGGTGGCATCCTAGAGCAGAAATAAGATATTGGATAAAGTCTAAGAAAATCTGAATGAACAATGGATTTCAGTTAGTAATAATGTGTCAATATGGATTTATTAATTGTAGTAAGTATACCCTATTAATGTATAACCTTATTAATGTTAATATTAATAGAGAAATTAAGCATAAGATATATGGGTACTGTTGCCTCAGTTCTTCAGTATATCTAAACCTGTTCCTAAAGTTAAAGTCTATTGTGAAAAATGTTACACATATATATATATATGTTTAATACATAAACAGGCATAATACAATCATTCAATATTCTATAGTTAGTTATCATATTCTACATCTTTTGCATTTCTTGGATTGTTATTGAATAAATAGGAATAATCTTTAACCACCTACTAAATTTTTTTTTTTAATATGACTGAAATACAATGAGTAAAAGTGTTACCAAACCAATCTTGTGTTTGCCGGTAAAGCCAATCTACTGACACCAGGTTGTGATGAAGGAAAAAGTGCAACATTTATTGCAGGTACCAATAAGGAGTACAAGTAGCTAATGCTCAAAATACCCAAATTCCCTGTTGGATTTCAGGGAAGAGTTTTTAAAGGCAGAATGAGGGAGAGAGTCTCGGGGTGCATGATCAGCTGGTGCATAATTCTCTGATTGGTTGATTGTGAGGTAACAGACTGATGCCGCAGAGACTAACGTCATCATTCCTCAGACTCCAGCTGATCTGGGGGCTGTGTGTCCCTGGACATCATGCAGTTAGCTTCATCCATCTGGTGGGGGTTTTGGTATCTGTAAAATGACTCAGAAATGTGCATCAGACACTGTTATCTATGTCCTTCGGGGAGGAACTAAAGATTTTGTGACTCTGCTATATGGCTGATCTGTTGTTTCCATTGTTACCAATTTTCCTGGCCCAACTGCTTTTCTTTCGTTACATTTACATTCTTCCAATTATTCACTCTTGAGCCCAACTTCTGTGACTCAGGGAAGTCCTAGGAGACTAAAACTTTTTGACAAACAAGAGACAGGTGAAGGACACTGGGGGAGTGGTGTTTGTCTCAGGAACGCCCCATAGGGTCCTGCTTGGTACAAAAGGCTTAAGAGTTTTTTGAATGTACAGCTAACTTATACTACATTATCATAAAGAAAATATATATTTCATAATAATTTTGCTATTTTTTAAATTTAAAAATCAAGATGCCTTCATATAGGTCTTAATAGCTGCTTTATCATTTCTTTCCAAATTATTTACATATACTACAATCCATTTTAATGTAATGATATAAATTTTCTAATATCATTTCCTTGTTAAAGATGGAGTACTATAAGTGTGAAAGTGTTTTATGTAATTATTTTGATGTCTATTCCTTTGAACGTCAATACTTTTGTTTTCACACAGGAGAAGATATTATTTTGCCAATGTTAAATTCACAAAGCAACTTACTTTTACATTTTACACACACACACACACAACTTACTTTTTTTCTATTAAGGCAAGTGTGGTCATGTTTAGAATTCATAGTTATCTCACCTCAAGTGTAAAATGTATTCTAGCACACATAGAATAAATAATTTAAAATTTTTCCTCAATACTGTATTTATAAACTAGTGTATTTATAAATATGAGTTTAATAGCATCAATATAATTTTTTATTTTCAAATTGAAAATCAGAAGAATGTGTTTTCTTCTATGACTATTCTAATTTTTTACTCAGTCAACATTAATGAAGTTACTACTTTAATACTGTGTAAGGCAGGTATTGCCCAACATGTCTTACATTTAATAAGAATACTGGACTTATTTTAAAAGAGCTTCTTTCAAATTTTTTATAACTTATCTGAAATGTTTGATAGTTTAACTAATATCCTCAGTTAAAAAAATTTTCTTGGAAGTTTTGGTAGACTGTTAACTGTTTTATTGCAAGAATAATTAGCTCTGCATTTAGCACTATGCCTATACATAGGACATATTTATTGAATGAATATTACATTATACCAGATGAATGAATGATACATTGAGTTATAGTTAATCAAGATATAATTGAAAAAGTCATTCTCATACTTACAAGTTTTTCTAGATCGAGTCAAACTCAATTTTACCTAAGGATCTTTTCTCTCTCTCTCCCCTTTTCCATGATATTTATAATAAAATTACTTACCCAGTTCACCTTATGAATTCCTTTCTTTAGATAAATTATTTAGCTATTAACTACATGACCACTTATGCTCTAGAGTGTAAAATGCGCTGCAGTTTGAGAGTGAGGCACTGCGTAGCATATTCTGGAAAGAGAACGATGTAAAGAGGACTAGGAGTCTAGGGACCACATACCTAGGATAGCGATACAGGATAAATTATATCTAGGAATCCTGAGATTTTATAAGAAATGGAAAGAACGTGCACTTTTTAATGTGGTATATGACATTTTCTTATGGAAGGCTAAGAGTAATTTTCTGTTTTGATGTTTTATTTTGCTTTTCCAGTTAGAAGGCTCCCTAATGTCTGGAACTTATACTACCTAAACTTACGAAGCTCTGTGCCACAGACAGCAAACACTTGCAGTTACTCTGCAAATCCTATCTTTGTGAGTTCGAATTTTCTAATATTGTGTAAGCAAAGAGAAAATTTAAAATTTTTAACTGAAGTGGAACTTGATTTAAAAATTTTAACTTAAATGGAACAGACTTTTATGCAAGAGTGCTTATAATATCACTCATTTATTTTTATACAAATGTTTTGTAATGACTAAATCATTATTTCTATTCTTAGTCTAAAATACATCCATGCCCTGTTAGTCTATCTAAAACTAGAGCATTAAACTCACATATTACTCACCTGCCATTAATAACAAACAGAATGGGCAAGGGGTATCTGATTGCATGTTAGAAATACAGTTTGTAAGCCAGACTCAAACAATGCCTATGAGATTTGGCATGGTTTATTTACCCCTTTGGTCTAGAAGTGTTTTTTTTGATTGCTTGTTTGTTTTGTTCTGCTTTGCTTTTTGTTTTTGTTTTGATATTTGTGTGAAACAAACAAAGATATGTTGGACTAAATCATTGTTACCAAAAATGTAAAAAAAAAAAAATTGTTAGTTCTCTAGTTTTGTGAGGTTATTGATAGGAATTGTGCAATAACTTAAAAAAAAAAAACCCACAGTATTTTGTCAGCTAACATTATTGTAAAACACTGGATTGAATGAATGTAGACAGAGTTCTTAACTATAATAGCCTACAGTATGGAAGGATAAAAGGCTGCCTGGAGAAGGTCTGAAGTGACTTAGCTCATAGCTAATGCCAACCAACGCACTTGTGGATGAGGTCATCTTAGATCTTCTCATCCACCCAATCAGCTACATAAGAGGAAACCAGAAGAGAATCACAGATCATGAAAAATAATAAACTGTTGTTGACTTAAGATATTAAATTTCGTGCCCCTTTGCTATAACAGACAACTAAAACCATGATTCTTACTAAATGCTAAGAATGTTCTATATTAACTTACATACCCCTCACAGTAAACTTCAGTGGAAGTACTATTTTTTAGATCCCCATTTATACATGAGAAAATAAGGCAAAATTTACAACTTGTTGAAAATTATCAAGTTAGTATGTGGGAGAACCTGCATTCAAACTCAGTGAGTCTATCTCTAGAGATCTCTCTAAACCCCTACCAGTTCTACTCCTATTAGTACGAAAGATCATTTTATTTTTATTTCCAGGCTCTCATTTGGAAATCATATTGATTACAATCAGTGTCACTGAAAAAAATAAGATAGCATCGTTAATTAATATACAAAAAAACCTGTAATTTTTCAAACTCATCAAATTTAAATTTGGTTGCACTCTAAAATATAAATTTATTACAATCAGACAGATATTTCCTTTTAGTTATATAATAATAATAGAAAATACATCCAAATGCTCTTATCTGAATTTGATGAAATTTGATTGTCACATTCAGTAACCAAGAAATTCTTGTTTTGACATTAAACTATTTCGGTCCTGATCAGCTTACACATTCTTTGATAGTTATTCCACTACTACAAGTTGAAATAGAATAACGAAGACCAGCAATTGAACACTGATTTATGTGCCAAGCCTTTGCTAAACACTTTACATGATGTGATGCTTCATTTAGCCCTTAGAACAATCCAAGGAAGTAGAGAGGATGACTATTCCTTTTACACTATGAGGAAAGGGTTAGAAAGAATGGGTTAAATTTGGCCAAAAAATTAAACTTGCCAACAGATTAGTCTTAACCAAAGCTGGAAAAGAAATGATATATTGTACTATACTCAGTTGTCACATGGATTGTTTATTTAACTCTGAGTCTTAAAAGCAGCTTAGCTTAAGTAAAAACAAATCCTCCTGACATGCCTTTGAGCATTGTGAGGTTTAATGATGCCTAGCGTAGCAGTGTAATTAACAGTACCCGTGATATATAACAATGCTATGTTTTGTGCTATAAACAGAAGGCTTATGCCAGATTGCTTGTTAAGGTACACACGGTATCGAAGTACACCAGATGAAACAATCCCCCAGTACCCATATAATGAGGTAAAGACATCTGTAACATAATTCTAGAACTTGGAATGTGAAGATTTAAAGACTTTGTAATGGTACAGATGGAATTATCACCAACCCCAAGGACACTGTGACTAGAAATAGATCAGCCCCCAGTCATACTCGACCACTAAAAGATAAATTGTGTCTGCCCTCAGTAACAACAAAAAATAACATCCCTGAGGTTAATGGTAAATCTTAACTGCAAAGGAACATCACAATCTCAAGTGAAATATAAAGATTTCTTTCAGCATGAATACAGTACACATTGAGAGACAGCAAAATGATTATAAAACACTGACTTGATGGATAGTTTTTTAAAATAAGAGTCATATGAGAAACACCTACCTTCAATGTATCTAGAGAGACTTAAATGTGCAGCAGGTAAATGAATTTACCCACCCATGTCTAACTTCTAGAAATGTGAGTCATTTCAGCTCATATTGTACAACACATTTCTGATACAGTAGTTGCCCCTCTCTGTGGGGGATGCATGGCAAGACCCCAGTGGATGCCTGAAACCACATACAGTACTGAAACCTATAAATGCCAAGTTTTTCCTATGCATACATAGATATGATAAACTTTATCTATGATGAAGTTTAATTTGTAAATTAAGCACAGAAAGAGAATATCCAAATTACCAACATGACTATTTTTCTGCTTTGGGGCCGTTGCTAAGTAAAATAAGGGTTACTTGAACACAGGCACTAGGACTATTGCTGTTGATCCGAACTTTCGTCATGCTACTCCAAATAGGGTTCAGTGTAAAATTTAAGAATTGCTTATTTTTGGAATTTTCCACTTAATATTTTTGGACTGCAGCTGACTTTGGGTAACTGAATCCATGAAAAGAAAAACTGTAGATCATGAGGGACTACTATGCTGAGAACTATAAAGTCATTTACCTATTGATATTACATATATATGTATATATATATATATATAATTATATATGTAATTAAGACATACAGAGAGAGAAAAAGAGAAAGAGATACATACAAACAGAGGGAAAAAAGAAGGAAAAAAAAAGAGATCAGATACCTGGAATGTGAGTAGTGGAACACCTCATTACTGAGGAGCCAATTCTAGACTGCAGCTACGTGTCTTATATTGTGTACCTCTATTGTGAGGTGGGGAGGGCAAGTCAAAAGTTTTCAGAAACTGATAGGTCCAGAGAAACTGTCTCAAAACAGCCTCCCAGGGAGGAGAGAAGGCAAGTGGGAGATGGCCTCAGAGCAACTCCTTCTGTCCTAGGAGGATCACATGCTGTTCTACCAAGACTCAGACTAGGGGTCGTTCAAACCTTGCTGACAGGGCCCATGGATATGCACAAGGCCACCAGGATGCCATGTGGAACCAGTTCCCTACAAGCCAGGGTTCCTGTGGTTTAAAGATGACCAAGAGTGTGTGAAAAATTAGTAAACTGAAACCTCAGTTAAATTGAGCCGGGTGACCATCAAGGGGAGATTTCATACTCCACAACTGGAGTAGAGCCCATTAAGAAGAATCCTCTTCTTTCTGGCAGGGACTCAGCCAATGAAAAGCCACGGACTCTTTGCTTACTATAGCCCTCCCAACTTCCTTTTCTCTTCTACCAAAGTATATTCTTTCCCTTGCCTCTGGGGGACTAGCCTGTGGCTGGCCATGGTTGCAGACCCTCAGTTGCAATTCACTGCTGATTCCGAATAAACCCATCTTTGCTGGAGACATATCTGGCATCTTGTTTCAGGTCAACAAGCGCATGCCAGCTTCTGTATCAGGTTGTCCACTTGTAGGGCATGGAGGAAAGAGGAGGAGGAGGGACTTGAAATCTGTGAGTAGCCAAACATCAAAAATGGAATCTTTCTTTTTGTTATACATGTACAAGGATTGTCTTTGGCTGGAGAGCACTGGCAACTACCACTATTCTTTGTCTGACTTCCTTACTAACAGGAGCTCCTTCCTCCAAGTCACTCAGTCAGAGACTTCTATTATCATATCCTAGGCTTTGTGATTATTAATAACTGTGACACCATAAAAATCTCAATTTCAAGCATCACACTTTAATTATTGCTTATCTTTCCAATTACTTTCCACTTTATCTCTTTCCAGTACTTACACGCCAACAATATTTTGACTTCCTTAGCTTCTCTAATTAACTACTTTACCACTTTTTCCTATTTCTTTAGCCATTTTTGTGCTGTTCTTCACTAGGTAGAGTTCCTACTTGGCCGCTTTGTACTCTTCACTGCCTTTGGCCATTTATGTACTGTCCTTGCCCCATTTTTTCTGTTAAAAACATTTAGTAAAACTTTAATCCCGGTCGAACCTAAATTCTCAGTTCTTCATCTTTCCCTAAGCAACTGAATGTGCACATATACAAAGGATAACCAATTCATACATATAAAGAATAACTGATCTCAGCTGACTATGTAGCTACAAAGTTTGTGTTTCATACTTTCTTACTCTCCAAAAAAGCTTTTCCACATGCCCTTGTGTCTCTTGAAACATCCAAACTTCTTTTACCTTCCTGTTCTCAGCAGGAAATTCCCTTCCTATCCCAGCAAGAGAAATTTAAGCATTTAGAAAAGTCTAACTTTCTAGTCATCAAATTTAGCAATACAGCTGTATCTTGACCAATATTTTCTGACTACTGTCCTGATGCACAAATTCAGTTATTTCTTTCTGAAGCCAGCCCTTAAAAACTGTACGCCGGATCCCTGATCTTTCTTCCTTATTCAAAGACCGTCTTCCTACAATCACTTCCTCTGTCTCTGTATCATTAATTATCCTCTCATTATTAACTCAGTCCCATTAGGTTAAAAACATATTGTAACATATCTCATCCTTAAAAAAGAACAATAACCAAAAAAAAACCAAAATCCTGATTCCCATATGCCACTTACTTCCCCCAAATTCACTTCCTTTTTACAGCAAATACCCTTGGGAGTACTTTATTTGCTGTTTCACTATCTTACTTCTGGCTCTACTACTTATTTTATTGTAAAATATTTCATATATTCAAAATGACAATATATACAATATTTCATCAAGTCTAAGTTGACAGTGCTTTTCAGCCCAAAGCTACCAGAAACATATTTGTAGTTGACCAAGTTGGATGAACATATACCATGGGAAAACACGGGGTGTTTCAGTAAGAGGAAGCGAGCAAAGTCTTATGAAATGTTTGGATTTGGGTTAAGTGCCTCTGGGAAGGGATTTGGGTAGTGGGGCTTCGTTATGTATTGGATGCTTTCCTGGATCAGGGATAATTCAATGATTAAATATCTTAACACTTCTTACTGGACTAAGGATGAAATAGCAATCAGTTAAAAAAAAAAAAAAGCAGCAGTCATTCCTATTAGTGAAGACAGGGGAGCATTTGGTCACTTTTGTGGTTTGGAAAATGTTCATGTTTTGTTTTGTGATCAGACATGATTATTTTGTGGACTTGATTTTTTCTTGATCTTGGATGATCACGGATTTGTCTTGTCTGATATTTATATTCATGTTCAATATGGCCAAGAGGTGAGAAACAGCTTTGGACAAGGCCAAGGCATAGCTGGTAATTGCAGGCTAACTCCTGGGTGATAGAGGCTGCCTTTCTCTTTCTCACTGTGCTGTGTGAATGCATGTCACCTAATATGATTACTGAAGTCTTTGTGAGGAAGAACAGAATGAGCTCGATGGAATCTTCAAAGGAACAAGAATGGCAAGGAGGCTGGTATATTGTGCAAAAATGTGTGTTTGGGGTATATGGTCTGATGTCATATGCTTCAAAAGACCTGAAGTTTCTTGAGAAAGGAGCGAGGAGAAATAAAATGGCAGTAGCAAGGAAAACCAAAATAAGGGCAGTTTCCTCACCTCCAAAGCTTATGTGGAGTATGTGTGTGAGAGAGAAAAACAGACCTATCACCTGAGGAAGACAAGTGATGTCTGCAGGGAATTTTCCCTTCCGTAATTGAAACCGTGTCCCTTACAACTTTGGAGGCCACATAACCGAGCTTTGACCAGTAAGACATGAGGGTGAATCACTGGCGAACTTTTGTTTTCCTGTTCAAACAGGCAGACACAGCCGTCTGTACTCTCTTTTTCTTTATTATTACCTTCAGATAGAGCCAGATGCTTTGACCTATGTCAGTCATCCTCCTACTAAGAGGCAAGGCAAAAACATGAGGACAGGAAACCATCATACTGAGAATAACAGGGCAGAAGTACAGAAATTGAACCAAACTAGCGAAACGTCTATATCTGGGCTTCAGGTTTTGTGCATAAAAGTATATTCATATTTGTTAAGCCTCTTGCCAAGAATATACTACTTACAGATAAAAGCAATCAAATGCAACTGAAACAAAAATATTTCGAAAACTATAGAAACTTGTTTAGGTCAGACTGAAGATTCCAGAGGATACAGTGGAAACATTTGTTTGGGGTGGTGGTTATTAATCAGACCAGACAAATGGAGGAGCCCTGGTGAGGATGGACGACCTGGAGGGCCTTACCCATTAGTGGTGCCCAAATGCCTGATTGTTTCAGGGAAATGTCGATTCTAACATAATCTATATTGGAGAAGTGATTTCTTTCAAAGTTTTTAGTAGTGAAGGAGACAGTGATCTGGTGGGTAGGTGGCGTCTGATATGGAGTGAGGAAGGAGATTGAACCAGAATAACTGGAGCTCTGCGGGTCTCAATCAAGTGCTAATTTCAGCCTCTGCCCAACACCCATTTTGTTTGTTTTAAAGGAGAACAGAAAGTTTCTCTTGATACCATAGGCTGAGTTAGTTTTAAGTGACTTTTGTCCATCTCTATATACAAGCTGATTTTTGGTCAAATAATAATAATCTGAGTAATTAATTTTATGCCCACTGAATTGTTCATCTCTTTATATTCTGTATAGAATACTTGAAAATCTATAAAACAAACTTGTGAACATATAAAGAGAAAGAGACCATATTCTACTATTGTTCCACATACTTTTAATTTTCGATTTGGAAGGATCTGTTTCCCTGGAACCAGACTCCTTAAATTCGCTCCATGCCTAACTGAATAGTTAAATATATATAAGCTCTGGGAGGTTTTCTGAGGATAACATCTGTGGAAACTTTTTGATATTCTATTTTGAGTGGATTTGACACCATAAGCGTTACGTCCCAATAAAAGAAAAAGATAATAGTCATGCTGTGCACTAAGCTTTCTCTGATTTATTATCAGTGTTCACAGCCATTTTCATTTTCCTGTATAATTATTTCATTATTGATTTTAATGAGACTTTAATAAAAACTCAATTTTTATGAGTAAATTTTCTTTCTAGCTCTCTGACAATTAATTAAAGTTCTTGTAATGTTTACATGAGTTATTTGTCTGTTTCTTCTTTAATCCATCCCTTAAATTCTCCTTTAATTGCTTCTTCATGCTTTCATTGTTTCTATTCTTTGACCTTCCTCCTCTTCTTTCTCCACTCCCTCTGCCTTTCCCCTCCTTCCTTTCTAGTCATCTTTCATTCTCTTCTCTCCTGACTTTTGAAAAATTGAGACATAACTGACATATAACATTGTATTCACTGTAAGTATTGTGCAACATAATGATTCAATATATGTATATACTGTAAAACGATTACCACAGTCAGTTTAGTTCACACCCATCACCACATAGTTTTGTTTTTCTCTCGTGATGAGAACTTTTAAGATGTATTCTTTTAGCAACTTTCAAATATATAGTAGAGTATTATTAACTATAGCCGCCATGCTGTACATTAGATCCTCAGAATTTATTTATCTTCAAACTGAAAGTTTGTACCTTTTGACCCCCTTCACTCATTACAGCCACCCGCCACCACACACCCACTTCTCTGGCAATCTGTTCTCTGTATTCATGAGTATTGGAATCCTGACTTGTCTGAAAAAGAATTTATGGTAATTAAGTGTGTTTTGTTTTACACACTTCTAAGTGTTCTAAGATGGAAGATAGCTAGCTTCCAAATGTGATGTATAATATGATTATAAATTAATATTTGCTTGTACTCCAAATTTTAAATGTACGAAGGTAGAAATAGAGGTGACAATTTTTTTATGTTCATTTTAGAAATCTAAGAACTAACTATCCAACTTAGGCTATAATCTTAATTTAATGCTCAGATAACTGCATAAAAGTTCGTATTTTATTCAGTGATCTTCTGTAAGTTGTTTTCCACTTTATAATCTTAGTATAATAACATGCTAGCCTTAAAGATAACACATTTGTTTTCATGGGCATCCATTTTTAAGCAAATAAAAAGATGCTTAAATTTTTAAATGCTTTGTAAAAATGCCAAATTCTGTTTGAAAAAGGCTGGTTAATATCAACGTCAGGGAAATAAAATATAATTATTTCTATAATTATTTCTCTATGCCTTCAACAATGCTGAATCTTGTAAAATTTTGTTTTATTGACAATATGATGATTATAAGATTTTATTGTATTAGCAGTTACTTCCTTGACTTCCAGCAGGGTTAAGAATAACTTTATATGTTTACTACTCAACTAAAATCCCTTTTCTGTGAAATGTTCATTTATATTTGCCCTCTGATTTGTTGTTCTTGATTTTCTTGTCTCACTTGTCTTGCTCTTATGAATGATTAGTATTTCTGTGCATATTTTTATATCACATTTGGTCATATTTTCTCCAAGCCTGTCATGTATATTTTGATTTTGTTAATTCTGTTTGTAGGCTGTTGCTATATAGATTTTTAAAATAAGTTTCTACAATGCAAAATATGTTAAATTTATCACAGTGACTGGTATCCCCAACCCTAATACATAGGTATAGGTATGGAATAGATTTTACCTTCATCTCAATCCTTTTATTTTTCAAATTTAGCAGTAGCATAATTTTTAATGATGTGGATTTAGAATCTGAGTGCCTCAGTTCAAACACCAGTTCTAACACTTAGCAGCTGAGTAATATTGGGAAAGATGCTAATCTCTTAAAGATAATAATACGATGATAATAACACTCCTCATGATATGAAGCCGTTGTGAAAATTAAATACATTGTTTAAAGAAGTGTAGGACAATGATTGGCATACAGTAAATTCTTTATATGCCTTAGCCATTATTGAACTTACCAATAATTATCTATATTTTATCTTTATTTGTCAAAAATCAATACCAAGAACACACTACATATTTAGACAATTAGTTTACCACTATTAAAATCATAGATGTGATGGAAACGTCTATTAAGAAAATTTTACAAAATATAATTGGAAGTTTTAACTCAAAAATTGTGTCATTAACATTAAAAATAATTGGCAATTTTATCTTCATTCTAAATTAATATAATTTACACTTTGAGAACCTGATTATTTACCATCAAATAAAAATGATAAAATATTACATATAAGGCAAATATTTTTAAAGTTTTTGTAATGTGTATTTCATGTATACACAACTCATTTTTATACTATGAAATTTATTTCATGAATAAAGTCCAACTATATTGCTACTTTAAGATTTCAGAGTCATTATGCAATAGGTTTAACTGATTTTTTTCCCTTCTATTTAAATATATGCATATCTTTTAGCAATGAGGCTTTACTGACTTCATAGAATTAATTGGTGATATTATTTTATTGGTTTTCTGTTGATTTGTAATAAATTACCACAAAGCTATTGTTGGAAAACAATGTCCATTTATTATGTCACGGTTTCTGTGGGTCAGGAGCCCAGGTTTGAGTTAATTTGGTCACTGGCCAGTCTAGAATTCTGGTGTTGGCCAGGTCTGCAATCTCACCAGAGGCTTGAGTTCTTTTTCCCAGCTCATTAAAGCTCTTGGCAGAATTTAGTATCTTGAGGTTATAGAACTGAGGTCACAATATTTTGGCTAGCTGTCAGTTGGGACTATTTTCAGCTACTAGAAGCTGCCCACAGATCGCTGCCCTGCCTTCCCCTCCACAGCACGATAGTTTGTGTCTTCAAGGTCAACAGGAGATGGCTGCTGTGGTTTCAAATCTTGTGACTTCTGCTTATATCCCTTTAGACATTTTTTTAAAGTACTTGCCTGTTAGGTCAAATTATAAGAATTATATAGAGCCTCTACACCAAGGGATGTGGCGTCATCTTAAAATTCTGCCTATGGTATTCATCTCTTTCTGTCATCTGGAATATTCTGAATAATTTAGATATTATTTACCCTTTTCACTTATATTATCAAAATTATTGGCATAAATTATTTTTAGTTTTAATCTTAATTATTCTTAATTTTTGTTGAATTCCACCAATCTAATCTATTCATGTCCTCTTTTACATTTCTAGCATCATTTAATTCTTCTTTGTTTTTGCAAATTTTGTTCAGTTTTGCCAGTGATATATTTATTTGCCTTTTCAAAGAGCCAGTGATTTTTGTTGCT
This sequence comes from Camelus bactrianus, assembly GCF_048773025.1. Lineage (NCBI taxonomy): Eukaryota > Metazoa > Chordata > Mammalia > Artiodactyla > Camelidae > Camelus > Camelus bactrianus. The sequence continues at coordinate 43,076,063 of NC_133540.1, forward strand.
TATCACTCTCGATCCCACTATAGACTCATTCGATGCATTTTGAACTTTTTTCATTTCATTCTTCCTATTTCTGACCTTGTTTTTTGTCTTTGCCATTTTAATACACCATCATGTCGCCCCTTGTGCTGTTGACTTTGTCAGGAGCTCAGCGAAGCTGGAGATGAAGAGCTGAGCTGCCAGGTTTCTGAATAACAGATTAAAACAAACCCCAAATGAAAATAACAGGGAAGCCTGAAATCATTTACTGCAATGGTATAAACAAGAGGCTAAAGAAGAGAAAATGCCGACTCCCGCTTGTCTGTTTCCCCAGGAGCAGCCCATGGTCAGGTGGATCAGGAAAGATGTGAGTCTTGTCTCACTGCCAAGTCAGCCCTGACAAATAGCTCCTCCAGGGGGTGAGGATGAGGAGGCCAGGAAAAATCAAGGGGCGCGGCTAGGAGTGCAAAGTTCTGAGCCCTAAGCCTGATGGGGGGCAAGTGTCTTCCAGCTTTCCTCTCATCCCCCTGCAGAAACCCTTGGCAGAGGCACCGGAACAACACCTCACAGGAGACCTCAGATAAAGAAACCTAGGAATGAAGGTGCCTGGACTAGGAATGCAAATGTGATTGACTGCAACTCCCCTTCGAGACAGCAATGTACTGGCTGTGCCTCAGGTCTGGTGTAGGGAGGGCAGCTGTCCCCTGCAAGGCCTGACAGATAAGGTTTTGGAAAGTATCTATAGTTGGTCATGTAAAATCATACATAAGTTTTCAGCCAAGAGACATAGTCTGCAGATTTACAGCTAACTTTTAATCACCCACTTCTTTTTTTAGGTATGCTAGTCAATTTTTGCCTATTTATTGAATGCTTATTTTATTTTGATTTTTTAAAATATTTCTAGATTATCAATCTGGATGATTTCTAAGTATGCCTTTTCTATTTTTCATTACTATCTATTTAAGATATATTCTTATTTTATGGATCTGTTCCTTAGGAAAAAATTATCTAGTTTTATAATCCCCTATTCTTATATTATTTACATTTACTTTAATACAATTATCTTTTTTATTTCATCTTCTGAATAAACCACATATTAGAGGATTTTCTAATATCTGGGTGTGAATGTTTGTGTTTGATAGACCATCAGCATGACTTGTAAGAGTCCTTCACATGATGACTGTGGATGAAACCCTGTGGAGTAATTTAGCATTTATTTCAGTCTGTGCTGTCTGTCATTTGTTGGTTCAAGACCAGTTTTTGTGTTGGTTTACTGACCTGGAGTTTTAGTATACACACACAGTGCAAATTTTGTTACCCTACTCGTGCAGAAAGGACTTCATAAATCTTGTGTGTTAATCTACAAATGGGCAACCTATTTCTAAAATACATCTCAAGGCTGGTGAGTAGAACTTTCCTAGTCCTAATTTATGAACCAGAGGGCTTTGTCCCAACAGTTTCCTTTGCTTTACGTAGCAGGTAACTTTCTGCTCCCCACCCTTCCACAGGCTTGCAATCTGGGCATTTACCGTCTATTCCTTACTCCAGCTTCAGGTTGCCTCTCGATTTTTGACATCTATGCAGCTCATCTATGCTTCTCTTCCTCCTACTTTGTTCATTATTTATATATGTTTGGGGTACTACTGTTTATGTTATGCCTTCATCAAGTGTAAAATTTTGATAGAAATTATTTAACTTTCCCCATATGCAGCATTCATCATCGTGGCTTGGAACTGAGAGAAAGTTATAGAAAATTATTTCAATTCTCTAAAACCTATTCACATATTTTGAATAAATTAAGCCCCCCGAATGAACTAGCACTTAAAAAGTGTGGTCAGGTAAAACAAAGCTGTTGAGAAGTTCCCAAACTCCGTCTACATTTATATTCATTGCTATATTTATATGTATATCGTCTACAGCTATATGCTTTTAGGAGTGGAAGAGTGGGAGCTTTTGGTAGTATACAATTCAAGAGAGACTAGATTTTGCTCCATTTATAAACAACTCCAATATCACTGTGTCACAAAATAGATAAAAGCTTATTTCTTAACCATGTGATATGTCCAGTATGGATTTGGGGCAAATGCTTGTGGTTGTCCTCAGAGATCTCGGCTGATAGAGGCTCCGTCCCCATGCATCCTTACGTGATCACCTTGGCGGGAAAAGGCATAACAACAAATAGTACAGTGGCTTTTACAGTTTTGCTCTGAAATAACAATCACCAATTCTGCAAATTCTTCATTATCCAAAGTGCCACGTGCCTACAACTAACTTCAAAGGAGTAGGAACATATAGCATTGCCATGTGTTCAGAAAGAGAACACAAATGCTTGTATGCATCCCTAAAGTCAAGTCCAGGCTGAATAGGTTTTGATTTTTCCATGAAATGTTACGCCACGACTAGAGCTCATCGCAGACTTTACACGGCTGAGTTAAACCAGGGGATCCATGTGAAGCAGCTTGCTTATACAGACATACCGTCTGGCGTTAAGTGTGTAATGTGAGTGATTTTCCTCCAAATGAATTTAGAAATAAAGTTTCGCTCAAGTGAAAAAATGATCATCACTATTATTGGAATAAAAATTAATGTAGTCTCTGGGGATGAAAATGTTGTTTAAAGTGAGTGTTAACTGCTTAAAAGAGTAAAAAGGAAATCAGAACTTAATAGTTTGTAATCAAAAAGCAGCATTATTGTAATAAACAGCAGCAGTTTAATAAACACCATTTCTAGTATAAAGTTACTCTGTAACCACTATTGCCTAGATTTAACGCTACATCACACATACCAAATTGCAAAAGCAGAATCATTTAGTATAGCAGATCATTTACATTACTACTATCATATCTGGGATATCTTGAATTTAAAAAAATTACCAAGTTGAGATATCTGTACCACTTCTTTGTCCATGTAGAAAATACATATTAGCTAGCCAGTGGTCTGCCTACTTCAAGGACAAATACAAAAAAGACAGTTTGGGAGTTAAGATTTAATATTAAAGAAAACATAATTATGAGCTCATCTCATGTCCTTTTCACTGACACGAGCATTTCTCAATATGATTGTTTTTGTTTCCTGTCTTTGTATATTGGTGACGGGCTATAAAATTTCTACCTGCAAATTTATTCTTTAAAAAAACACACTTTATTGAAGTATCATTAAGGTATAGAAAGTTGGGTACATTTACTATATACAATGTAATGAGTTTGGGAATAAGTGTACACCAATGAAACCATCACCACATTCTATGCCATAAACATATCCATCACTTCCAAAAGTTTCCACTCACCCTCTTTATTTATTGCTATCATTATTTTTGGTGATAAGAACATTTTGTGATGAGATTTATCCTCTTAGAAAAATTTTAGGATACAATATTGTTAACTTTAAGTTCTATGATGTACAATAGATCCCTAGAACGTATTCATTTTATGTAACTAAAATCTATAGCCTTTGACTAATCCCTGCCTGCTTTGTCCTCCCACCAACCCCTTGGAACCACCATTCTACTCTTTGCTTCTATAAGTTTGACTGTTTTAGACTCATCATAAAAGTGATATAAGGTGGTATTTGTCCTTCTGTGTCTGGCTTATTTTATTTAGCATGTTGTCCTCCAGACTAATTAATGTTGTTGTCACAAATAACAGGATTTCCTTATTTTTAATGGCTGAATAATATTCCATTCTATGTAAATATCACATTTGCTTTATTCATTCATTTTCAGTGGGTATTTAAGGCCATAGTCTCTGTCTAGGGTACTGAGAATAATGCTGCCGTTAACGTGGAAAGGCAGCTATCTCTTCCATACACAGATTTCAACTCGTTTGTATATATAATCATAAATGGGATTGCTGGATTTTATTGTAGTTCAACTTTGTTTTATATTTTGAGAATTTTCATGCTGTTTTCCATAGTGGCTACGCCAATGTACATACCCACAAACAAGGTTCCCTTTTCTCCACATCCTCACCAACACTTATCTCTTGTCTTCTGGATAGTCATTCTAACAGGTGTGAGGTGCTACCTCATTGAGGTTTTGATCCGCATTTCCCTGATGATTAGTAGTACTGAGCGTCTTTTCGTGTACCTGGTGGCAATTTGTATGTCTTCTTTAAAAAAATGTCCATTTAGTTCCTCTTCCCATTTTTTAACTGGATTGCTTTGTTGTTGTTGCTGTAACTGAGTTGTAGGAGTTCTTTGTGTGTTTTGTATATTAGCCCCTTATTAGATATACGATAAGGGTTACAGATTGGGAAGGAGGAATAAAACTGTCTTTGTCCACAGATGACATGATGATCTGTACAGAAAATCCCAGTCCGTTTCCTGTATACCAGCAATGAACAAATGGAATTTACAATTAAAAACAAAATACAATTTATGTTAATACTCAAAAAGTAGGATTAAGCTCAAATACAAGATAATCATATTCATAGACTAGAAATAGGATAGAAAAGCAAAATACTGAGCAGAGCTAAAGCTGAGAGCTTGCTGCAATTCAAGCAATAAAACAAGGTAGTGGTGATTAGAAGATTGGTCCCTAAGAGAAAAGAGGGATTTTAACTTTAAACCCCAGTCTCAAGCCAGGGCTGGGGCTACCTCTACCCATGATAGTGTCTATGGTTAACTCAAGAGTATTTAAAACAGAATTATCAACTTCAGATACTGTACATACCCTCTCCTTGAATTTAAGATAAAGAACACAAGTAAATTTTCAAAAATTATCCCCCGGAATCATTCTGTACTTTTAAACAATGTTGTACTTAGGAACCAGCTGATGAATTTCTATGTACGTGTAGTTTTATTACTCGATCCACTCCACTCCTGCAGCATCTGGTCAAAGCCTTGAAATATTTCTAAGTGCCAATCTAGTTTTTTCTGGCTGTTAAGTCCTCAGAAAACACTTTTTGAAAAAATGCCCACTTCCTAGGTTTGGCAAGCATTTTGTAATTTGAAATCCTAACCTCTGCAATAATGCCAACGAGAAGCTCCCTTCTTTATCCTTCACAATTCTGATTGCCACCACTCCTAATGAAAACCCCACTCAGTTTCATGTGATTAGTCTTGTTTTTGAATAACTCCCAGTTCTTTGTTTACTTTTTAATTAAATTTAGCTTGTTACACATGAGAAATACTTACACATTTTCAGGTTGACATGATTACTGTGCTGCAAATTGTTGACCATAGTTCTTTAGTGAGATAATGTTCAAGGTCTTGTTTTAGGGAGATGGGAAAAGCTTTATGGGGAATAGAAAAAGAAAGTACAAATCATGTCAGACCATACTTAAGGATTCGAAAAAAAAAATCCAAAAATGTTTAACTTAATTGTTTAAAAAATAAACTAACAAAAAGTTAAATTATAAAGTTAATGTTCTTTACAAAGTGCAGTTAAGTTGAATTTATAGTGATTTGTTCCTATAAAATGTATAAAGGTCTTGCATATATTTTTATATTTCACTACGAACAGAATGTAAAATATTTAAACCTGCTAAATACAACTAATTTACTTAATGTGGTTTTATGTCTTGATGTTCCTCCCTCCTCATTCTTCTAAAGAAGCTTGGAAAAAGATAAATTTGATTTATAACAGGTTATTGAAGTAAACAGAAATAGAATTTACACATTTCAGCAGTCAAGCATTCAAAGCACACAATGCCATAATAACAAATTGCTCATATTAACTTGCCTCTAAAAATTGAAAAGCATATTACAAGAAAGTATCATTTAAGGACTGTAATAATTCCATGTTCTTTGGAATATGTAACTGTCATTATTTACTACTATTTTGAACTGTTTTAATATTGCAGCTTCCTACTCACCCCACTCCAAATAAAGTGAACATTTGAAAGACATAGAAAACTCAAATGCTGTCATAAATCATAAAATAAAAATGTAGAAAAAAATATGACCAAGAATTAATAAACAGTAGTCATTTCCCTTTTAGTTAGTACTGTATGTCAATGCTACTATTTCTGAGATTATTTGCTACTCAAAGGAATCTATTTTGATAAAAACTAAATTCTCAAAGTATATGTTTGAAATGTAAACAATGATTGCTTTCATATGACTGATAAAATAGACAGAATAATATCCCTTGTCCTGATGTCTGTGTCCTAATTACTAGAACTATGGAGAGATTTTTGTCATTATATTAGTTTGTGTTGTTAGAATTTTATACACGTGGAATCTTTAATATGTACTCCTTTTTGTACAGCTTCTTTCACTCAACATAATAATTTTGAGATTTCTCTGTGTCATTACAGATATCAACAGTACTTTCACTGACATTGCTGATCAGCATTCCATTGTGTGGATATGTCACAATTTGTTCATCCTGTTGGTGGACATTTGATTTGTGTCCATATTTTGGCTATTACAAAAAGTCAGTTACAAACATTTATATACAAGTCTTTGCATGGACATATGCTTTCATATCTCTTGTATAAATACCTAGGAAAGGAATGGCTGGGCTATATGCTAGATGTATATATGTATTTTAACAATCTATCAAAGTGATTTCTAAAGCATTGTAGCATTTTACATCCCCACAAGCAGTGTGTGAGTTCAGGTTTCTCAGCATCCTTGCCAACACTTGGTTTGATCAGATTTTTTTATTTTTAATTTTGAGCTATTTTAACAGTTGCATAGTGACAGTTTATAATCTTAACTTGCATTAATTGAAATGATGTTGAACATCTTATGGTCTTATTTTTACACATACATATATAGATAATAGATGATTTTATATATATGAAAATGTGTATAATTTAGTGTGGTATCTGTCCAAGTTATTTGCCTTTACCAACTTATAGGAAAATATAGCTCATTATGATGAGAAAAATCAATCAAATCTATCAAAGCTGAAACTAGTATAAAGTTGTATATCAAGTATACCTTAAAAAAACTCTGATAAAAAAAACTATGCTAGAAGTGCCACAGATGTTAGAATTATCAAGGAGAAAATTAAAAGTAATTATAAATATATTACATATGTTCAAAAAACTATAGGTAAGATTGAACATGTTAAATGGAGATAAGAAAAATATAAAAACTCAAATAGAAAGCACAGAAATCAAAAGCCATAATTTCAGAGATGAAAAATATACCATATAGGATTAAAAATAGGTTACAGGTTACAGAAGAAATAATGAGTGAACTAGAAGACATAGCAGTGTGAACTATCCCAATAAAACAAAGAACTGATTTCCAGCATCTAATACCCTTGTCTCCAAAAAAGAATGGTCAAAGCATAATGTGATACAGATGGCTATCCAGGCCTCCCCAGCTAATGAGCCATGCTACATATTCTTTGACACTTGGGCTTTGGCAAATTGTCACGGCATTTGTTCAGGATACTGGTTAGCCTTAGACTTGTATATAAAACAAGCTTCCCTGTGGAGACAAATGTATAAAATTTGTCTTCTGGATACTTGAGAGGATGGCTTATGGAAATTCAGACACCATTCTAACCTGAGGTTCTAGGCAAGCCTACCACTCACTCTGGAGAAACCAAAATATCATTATAAAGCTTTTCCACCAGCCAGATTCCTGCTCAAGATTAAAATTACTGCCTACCAGGCCAAGGAGTTCTTGGCAAATAGAGCACATTGGCCTCTCATTCCATCCAGAAACCCCCCCGGATTCTGACCGCACTTGACACTTTCTTTGGGTTTGGTTTAGCGATCTGAATGTGTTCTGCTGTCTCAGGACACATTATCCAGGCCCTGCAAGACCATATCAGATTCCGTTTTAGGTTTCCTGAGCACATTACATCCAACAATGGCTCCAGATTTGCAGTCAAACTACTTATCAGTGAGCTCAATCATGGGCATATGGTAAACTCTCCATGTTCCATAACACCATCTAGTTTACCCCAGCTGATTTTAAAAAAATTAACAAGTTAGTTTAATAAAAAATATGGGACGTTGCACCACCAAATTGAAGAATAATTCCATTTTAATGAGCATTTGGATCACTTATGAAAAATTATCATGATCTAGCCTCAAATACTTTTTTTAAAAAAATGTTCTCTTATACATGACACATTTCTATCACCTTGCCATTAAATTAGAATCAATTATAAAAAGATAACTTGAAAATTATATACACATAGATTTAAAAGTAGTTTTAAACAGTTAATCTCTTTAAAAATCTCATTTTATAGAATAGAAATATTTTGAACCAATAAAATTATACACACACATGTATATACATACATATACATATAATTCAGCTGAAATAGTAGTTAAAAGGTATATTTAGATTTGAAATGGTGCAAAAGAAAACTAGAATGGTTCAAACTAAAGCAGCCAAAACTTAATATAGGAAGTTAGAAAAAAGAACAGCATAATAAAGCCAAAAATAGTACAATAATTGTACAATAACATGAAAATCATACCAAAATAATTAAATAAGAGAGAGGAGCAAGCAAATTAAAAAGTGGTTCCTAAAAAGTTAATTACATAGACAAATCTTTGTCAAGATTAATAAGGAATAGAAAGATAGAAGGCTTAAATAACAATATTAGAATTGTGGAATAAAATAACCATGAAAGCTGCAGAGATTAAACTGCAATAAGATAATAACAATTTTTAAAAAAATCTTGATGACAATAAACTTGAAATTTTAGAGGAAATATAATATATTTAACTTATTATTATATATGTATTACCTACACACACTCTAAAACATATAGAGAATGTGCCTATTAATATGCCTTTAATGCAAATTAAAATCTTTGCACTAAAAAAATATTAAGCTGAGATGCTAATAAGATTGTTTCAAATAAAGCCAAATACCAACCTTATGTAAATTCCTGCAGAGGATAGCAAGTTAGCAATAGGAACAACTCCAAACACATTTTAACTTACTGTATTTGATAAACAAAGCAAGTCAAGAATGATATGAGAAAAATAAGTTATAGGTTAATCTCATTCACAGATGAGAATGAGATGCTAGAATCCTAAACTATTTAAAATACTAGAAAACTGAGTACAGCAATGCATAAAAAGATAACATATCATAATCAGTTTCCAAGAGTAACAGTGTTCCACAGCCCTCTCCTCTCCCCACCACCAACACTGCCAAAGGAATATAGGAAATATCTGGAAATACACCATTTTGATATTGCTAAAGGAATATATTCTATATTCCAGCCCAAAATTTATTGTGAGGCAAAAACCACACTCCTTTTTTTTTTTTTACTAATTGTTCAACATGCTTAAAAAGTTTCTTCTGTTTAAGTACACCCAAACTACAGTCATCAATCACTGAAATAATACCTTGGTAATTTGTCCTGACTTAATGTTCTCTTAACTTGAATCATTGAAATATCTCCTTCAAGATAAACAAAATAAAGTGTTCATCTTGTAATATTATATAATTAACTTTATATGTTAAATTAAATCAATTAATGTTACTATCATTGTTACATGCAGTAATGACCTTAACATCATATGTTAAACTAACTATATATTCCTCTTGTACTTCAATTTAAAACAAATATATTTTAGTTATAATTTTAAACGTAGTGTTCAGATTACACCTGTAATCACATTGCATACTGCCAATGGTATGCATAATATTTTCTGTATGACTGTGCTCAATCTTTACCTCTTATTACTTTATGTTTCTTTGGCTTTGACCCAGATCTCCTGTCTTCTCTACAGAGTCACAATCAATGCCACTAGTCACACTATATTCATCATATTCCTCTGTAATATCAAGATCTCTTTGGAATATGCATATTTTACCCTCCAGCCTTAAGGAAAGTTCTTTTATGATACTTTTCAATTTTCTAATACTCCACTGTTCATAGAGTTAGGTGATATTCTTATTTTCTACTTCTTTTCTCAAACTATTAGATGCACCTTTCTTGGAGAAAAACAAAACAAAAGGAAAAACAAACTCTACCCCACTGATATATTTTTATCTGCACACTTGCATTTCCTTTTCTTGTATCTAGTTGGACTTTAAAAGTTTCTGTGTATGATTTACTTTATTTATTGTTTTTCTATTTCCTGCCAGCACCCCTGAGTTCAACATCAATGTGAGAAAAAAATATATACATTGGGTTTTTATCTCAAATGACCTTTTCTTCCACTCACTCAGTCACTCATCCTAAACTTCTACTCTAAATCTTGTCAAAACGAAACACTGATGAACTTGGAAACTGACTGAAACCTGATCATTCACAACTATGTGATGTCTTTTTGTAGTAACTCCTCAGTTGTACGCAGTATGTGAAGGTTATTAGTCTCCCCACTACCAGATGATACGGTGTAATGAAAGCAAGTCTCAGAATGAACTCTGCAATACCAGGAAATACTATTACCAGTTAGGCATAAAAATAATCCTTAAAAGATTCTGGAGGTTCAGTGAATTCCCAGTGCTGGGTCCTTCTATGCTCACCAATAAAACCTTAAAGAGTCCACCTGAGGCACATTCAGAAACAATGTAGCAGCAGAATTAAGTGAACCTTCTTACCAGTTCCAGACAGCCCAGAATCCATAGGATTAAAGGTCTAAGGACCTACTTCTTATATTTTGTTTGTAAAAGCATGGAAATGTCTTTACGATATTTTTACTGATCCGCACATGTCAATTATTACTCATCTTGCAAGTGAAAAAATCCTTACAGATACCTATTACACTAACACATACTTGGTGTAGATGGCAGTAAGTATGGCTAAAGTATTTTCAGTAGTTATATCTTGGGAGCAAACTTTTTATTTTAGGTTTGAAATGTTAAATAACCACAAAGGAAAGGTATATATCAAATTATGTAAATTAAAATATTAGCTAAAAGGGAAGCATAAGCCCCAAGGATTAAGGCATCAGTAGACAGACTGATTAAAGTGCTGGGTAATGTTGTTAGTAGAGATGTAATGTGCTGAGATTTTTAGTAAGGATTATTATTATTTCTTAAGGGATAAGTTATGAGTGGTCTGTCCCAATGCCATTTTTTTTCTATAAGTAGGATTGCCCTATAATTCATAATCTAAACCTGAGCACTCTTGAATTTGAAAAGGGACAGTAACCAACCAGATAGCCTCTGGGAACAACATACTTAGTATTATCCTGAACAACCTGCGATGTACGGTCATCCTGGTACCTGTAGTGCATGATTTTACAAAACATGGAATTTCTCAAGAACACTCTGTGTTCTGGTAGAAATTTTTATACAAGTTATCACCAACACACTGACAAGCTATCCTGTTTAGGTGAAGTCTGCTTGTTGACCATAAAAATCTCTTTTTTTCTTCTTCCTGGAAACATAAATAAACCATGTTGCCCAGACTTCGATTAGCTGTTGATTAATTAATATGACCAATTTTTAGTCAACGGAATGGGAACAAAAATAATGTGTGTGCCTTCTAGGCCTGTTCCTTTCCCTCTTCTGGCTGATTCTGGCAGCACAACAATGATCCAAAATGGCCTTGTGTTGAAGATGGCTGAGTGGCCTTAACCTGAAAACTAAAATGACTATGGAAATATATGCTTCTCTCCCCACCACTGACTACCCTGAGCTGTTACATGAACAACAAATTATCTGCTATTATGTAAAGCGTTCTGTACTTGAACCTATCAGTCATGGCAGCCCAGCATTCCCTGACTAATTAGCCTGCTTTTTAGAATCTCTGTCTTTTTCCTTTATTCAAAGTTTCATGTATCAAGACCTGGGGACACCTAGTTTTCATTCTACCCCTTTATGTGCCTTTATTATTAGCACTGTTATTGTATCCTCTCTATATATAAAAAATCTACTCTGTTGATTTTACTGAGATTTCCTTTATTGCCATCAATTGAATCCTATACAACACTTACCTCATTGTATGATAGTGTAAGTATTGCCAAATCCTACAAACCTGGATACTTTTACCTCTAAGAGTTCAAAACAGTGGGATAGTAAGTAAATGGAGTTAGCGCAGCAGGGAGATATTTGTGATGGGGCAGTCAGGGCAAGTCTTTTTGATGGGCTGGTATCTGAGTCAGTGGTTGAAGCATATGAAATAAGCTGTGCAAAGCTGGCAGAAAGAGTCTTACATGACTCTGCTAATACCACAAAACTCAATTCCTTGCAAATTATGCAGGAAGCCAAGAACACTCAGGGAACAGATCCAACCCTAAAGATTTAGAGTTGTGGGAGTAGCAAAACCCCATCAGCTATATTGTTGGAGAGGGGGAAAAAAGTATTTTATTGGTATTTCATTTAAGTACTGTTATATACAAGTGTTTCTATTACTTCTTATCATCTGCAGTAATACATCTTTATAAGTATAATTGAATAAAGTGCCACTATCCATATATTCCCTGCCTAGTTAATGACTCTAACACTAATTGGAAAGCTTCTGCAGCGTCATAATTCTATCAATAAATCTATGTATTTATAGCGCTACTATCAGCAGAGTATCTCATTGTTTTGACCTGGTGCCATTTTAGCAACAGACAATAAAAAAAGGGGAGGAATAATATCTTGCAGAGCAAACCTTTCTGCTGCTTTAGCACAAGTATTTTTCAGGCCTAGGGAAACAATACTTTTAAAACCTTTTCCTTTAGCTTTGGAGAACTGGATTTTATTGCTATTAATTTATATAATATTTCTTGATAAATACATTGTAAGTCTGTAACTTGTCCATGTGAACATTGAATTTTTCTTTGGTCATTGACCTTCTGTTATACGATATGATTTTAATTACATTTGGAAGATTTGAGTTTTTTATTCCTTAATAGCAAAGTTAGCAATTGCTAGTCTAAAGCCCCTTCTCCTATTGACTCCTTCCATCTCTAACATGATTTTCATAGTTTATAACCTACTTTCAACATTTAACTGCAAACCCAAGTGGGGTCAGGGAGAATTCAGGTTTGAAAACTTGATAGTTTTTATTCTGACATTTAAGCTATTTTCATTTTTATGTAGCACACATAATCTTTTCTTGCAGAGTGAAGCAAGTGTTGCATAGAATTCATAGAATTCTATTCTGAAGCTGGTTCTCCTACTATAGCCTAATGCAAAATGGAAGTAAAACTATGTCTAGCTTGCTAGGTATGTATTGGTGTCAAGGAGACTGCTATATAATGATGATTGTGTAGTGACCAAAATTGATGACTCCTGTTCTCATGGTGTTAGCCAAGAAAGGAGTGGAAAGGCAGGCAGTCATTAGATAATTAATTACCCAATGATCATTTAGTAACTATTGTGTTTAAACAGTAACTATTTGGTTAGGATAAATTTAGTACAAAAAGAAAAAAAAAAACAGATATTTTTCTGTGTGTGAGAGAAAATGATAGTGATTCTTAATCTAACCCAGAATATAGCACAATATGTCCCTGGGAAAGTAACTGTATGTTAAGATCTATTAGGTGAATGTCAGTAAGAAAATGAAGTGAGCAGGGGAAGTGAATTAGTATCTCAGGTAAAAGAAGAAGGTGGTCAATGATTTTAAATCAGGAAAGCATTTGATGTTTGAAATATGGAGAAAAGACTATTATATCTGGGGCTTAATGAATGAAAAAAGAGATTGGCCAAAAATTGGGCTGGAGTCAGTCAATAGATAATTTATACAGAGTTTATGAAAGAGAATATAGATTTCACTGTATGTACAATAGAAAGAAGCATGGTATGACATGATCAGACTTGCCACTGAAGGAGATGATTCTGACTGTTGTTGGAGAAGAGTTCAGAGAGGAGCAGTAAGATGAGGTGTGCTGGCTGGGGTGGAGAACATTGGAAAGCCATGAAAGCAGTTGAGACACAAAGCTGACAACTATGGTTTAGAGGCATGTAGCCAAAATGATGGTGGAAAAAAGTTCCTGGACTAGAGATCTATTTAGGAACCAAAATCAGTAAGATTCTGGTGGAAGGAGAAAGCGGTAGTGATGTAGACTATGAAGGACCAGATGGAGGGAGATAGACTTTTATGGATTACTCTAAATCTTCTGCTTAAAATTCTTCCTTGGGTTTCCATTGCCACAACAGTGGAGGCCTGCTGATAGAGCAATCGAAAGATCAAGTACTCTAATTTGGACTCCCTGTATTTTTAAATTCTAAGTCCACTGCTTAGAAGCCTTGAAATCTTAAACAATCTTAATCCCATTTGGTTCCTTACTCTATAAATGATGATGATAACTGCACTTCTCTTGGAGTATTGGTATATAGAGGAAAGGCACAATGGAAAAATATAAATATTTATAAAATAATTGTCTCTTAGTAAGTATACAATGAATGTTAGCTATCAAATACAACTTTATCACTAGAGTCTACTGGTCTGCTGATCCCTGCTCATCTCTCCAAGATCACCTAGTGGCATTCTCTCCCTTGCCCCTGGTGCTCCAGGCACACTTTCCTTTTCTCTGGCATTCTACAGTTCAGCCTCAGAGCCTGCTTTGCAGGATGCCGGGAATTAATTCTCTCTGTTCCACCCTTTACCTAGTTAATATTTACCCATCCATCAGATTTCAGTTCAAATGTCAAACTCCTTGAAAGAATATTACCTAATTTCAAATCTAGGAAAGCCCTCAGAACTGTACAATCATTAGAAATAGTGAATTATTATTTATGAGTTTATTTTATCAAAGCCCAGTATCTTCTAACAGACTGCAAGTTTATGAAGACACAGAACATAATGCTTAACAAAGAGTCTCTCCAGAGAACCGAGTGCATTTTTGGCAACATGATACAAAATAAACAGCTATTTATTTGGGTGAATTAATTACCACTGATCAAGTAAGTGAAAAAGAGTCTTGTTTTCAGATAAAGACTATGAGTTCAGTTTTGGATATATTGAGTTGGAGAGGTCTATGGACTATTCAGTGGATATTTTATTTTTCCACTCTAAAATCACTTAGGTACACAATTTCTGGTGTACAGCATAATGTTTCAGTCATACATATACATACATATATTAATTTTCATCCTCTTTTTCATTATAGGTTACTACAAGATATGGAATATAAGCTTAATGTTTTGTATTGAGAAAGATTCCGTGTCTATTTGCTATTAATACAATTGCAATACTTAGTAGAACATGGCATACACAGCCTTTCTATATGAATGAATATGATGAATTATTGAAAATATCATATTCTTCAAAATCATCAGGTACTGAAATTAGTAAGTTAAAATAATGAGTGAAGTTAATGGGAAAACAGAAACATCTATGCAAAATCAGTATAATTCTTAAACCAGAGCACTTAAAAAGTAATCACCAGAGAGTAACTTAAAGCTGTGTTAAATCTCCACTGACGTATGCACCCTGAACCACAGTTTTTAGGTCATCTGTAAGGGATTTGAGGTGGACTGCTGAGATCAAATATCCATTTCAGACTCCAGGCATAATTTTCTGGGGAGGAGATCCTAGTACTGGTGGTTGCTCTTTTTTTTTTCCTTACAATTTAACTGAAATGTTCCCTGATTCCAGTGCAGCTGCGAAGTTGACAAATTGATCTTTCCTGCTAGAGTTTACAATTGCATTGCATGGCTATCATTGTCCTATTTAGCAATCACTTATGAACTAATTTTCAGTATTGAAACACCTATTATAGCAGAACAAATTCTCTTGGAAAATAGGTCCCAGCAATTGATAAGGCTTGGTTTCATATTCCTTATTAAATAAATGATGTTAATCATACAATATAAAAACATGTGGCTACTGAAAATAATATGGCATATCAGTATGTGCTAATCTGGAAGGGTTCCCAAGTTAAAATGAAAGGGGAGCCCAGACTTGCCTTCAAGTGTGTACGTAATGAACCAAGAAAAAGATGAACTTTAAGCAATTTCTTATTGAAGGTGTGCAAGTAAATCTTACAAAGCCGAAAAAGTAGAGAGAGAGACGGGGGAGAGAGAGAGAGAGTGTGTGTGTGTGTGTGTGTGAGAGAGAGAGTGCGTGTGTGTGTGTGTGTGTGAGAGAGAGAGAGTGCGTGTGTGTGTGTGTGTGTGTGAGAGAGAGAGAGTGTGTGTGTGTGTGTGTGTGTGTGTGAGAGAGAGAGTGCGTGTGTGTGTGTGTGTGTGAGAGAGAGAGAGTGCGTGTGTGTGTGTGTGTGTGAGAGAGAGAGGGTGCGTGTGTGTGTGTGTGTGTTCAAGGGATCTGGAACTGCTGTCTTAGTCCAACTCCCCTAGTTTTCCTATCACAGTAGAATGAGAGGTCTCACTGCCTAATTATTGGAAATGTAGCAACCTGTAGACATCAGGCAGCAACTGGACTTAGTGGCTTCTCAAGTCCTGTAACCCATGCTCTTTTTCTTCTTCTCCTCCACAGTTCTTTATTTTAATCTCATTCTCATCAAGTATACTTTTATTTCTCATTTCCAGCAACTTGCCTTCTCCCCTATTAGAAGTGATCAACTCCCAATTTTTGTATGGGCAATATACCTGTTTGATTTTAGGAACACAAAAGCAGCCTAAGCCTTGAGTAGAAATCTCATTATTTCTTCTTGCTTTTCCTCAATTCCTTCTCTCATCATAAGGCTCAATTTCACTCTATTCAGAAAATATATTTCCCCCATTAAAAAAAAACTTTAATTCAGCAGCTACTAATTAAAAGATTAAGGGTGATCTTGGTTTTTTGTAACTTGCCTAGAATTCTATAATGCATCTTAAAAAGTACCACACTGTCACACCAATGCATTGTTTCCCAATATAGGACAACAAACAGCTGTATTCCTGAGAGTTCTCTTTGCTTAATCACAGGAGTAATAAAGTGGACAACAATGGGAGGAGAAAATAAGTCTACAGTCCAGTCTCTTCGGATTATTGTATTCATGCATCAGAAAATTTCCCCAAAATATTGTTCTTGCCTTGAAAAAGCATGCATGCATTTATTCAATTAATCAATCAGTCAACAATTTTCATTTAGGGCCAACTGTATGCAGGATACTATATCAAATGCTAGTTTTTGTGGTTAATAGAGCTGACGAAATCTTTGCCCTCAGGATGCTAGCATACTATTGGAGGAGTTTCATACTGAATTTGTTCCATCTTTAATATGTATGTCTTAGGTTACTTCACGTACATTTAATTAAGTACTGTGGTACAATAAAATGATAACGTCCATGAGAATGTTTAATTTTATCACGTTTTCATAATTTTAAACTTTTTTACTTGAAATCATTTTAGACAAGAAAAGTTGCAGAAAAGTGTATAGAGAGTATGCTTTATTCAGCTTTCCTTAATATTAACATCTTCTATAACTATATAAAGTTTGTCAAAAAAAAAAGGAAAGTAACATTAATATAATACTATTAATCCATATACTGACTTTTCCTGGTCTTTCATGACCTCAGCAACTTTGGAGAATAGTGATCAGCCATTTTTCCCCTGAGTTTGGTTTTGTCTGATAATTTCTCACGAGGAGATTGATGTTAGTATTTTTCTGCAAGAATATTATGGAATCTTATGGAATTCTTGTAAAATATTCCATGGTGTTCTTGAGAAATTCCATTATATTCTTGGGAAAAAAAACTTTCTCAGTGAATGTTAGGAGGGGTCCCATGATCTCATTACATCTTATTACTGGTGACACTGACTTTGAATGCTTTGTTAAAGTGGTATCTGTCAAGTATCTCCACTAAAAAAATTCCTATTTTTCTCTTTTAAATTAGTAAGTATTTTAAGGGAGATAATTTGAACAAATGTAAGTATCTTCTTTCTCATGATACTTTTATCCATTAATTTTAGTATTGATTGGTGGCTTATCTGCAATAAGTTGTGGTCAACGTTCCATTTAAGGAACACTTTTTAATCTAGTTTACTTATGTTTTTTCCTGTGTTCTTTTTTCTTATTTTTTTTTCTCATTCATTTCTATGCCTTGGTATGCCTGAATTTTGTGATTGGTTGCCAGACAATTAGATTAAAAAATTGTAATGTCTCTGAATGATATTAATTTTACTCAGAGAAAATTTAATTTTCTTCTGAAACAGGGAGAGTATATGCAGATCTTGTGACCTCACCAGACATTCCAATAATTCAAGACTAAATTTTCAGTCCTTGTGAGAGAATACCTATTTATTTTATTCCTCTTTCTTCTAGAGTTTGACCTTCATGGGTCTTTACTAAGCACAGGGTTATTTACTAGGTCCCTTTTCTTTGTTAAATGCTGATGTCCAAGTTTTGCTTGTACCATAACTTTCGAACTGCCAGACTCTGATTAGCCTTTTAATCTTCCAGGAAATGCTTTATGCTTGAAGCTTTCCACCTCTTACCCCATGCATTTGGGATTTAGGAATCAGCAAATTCCTTCATAGAAAATTTCGCAGGGAATATTAGACTTTGTTCTGTGCAATTCTCTTTTTTTCTGGTTCTTTTTCGTTTCCTTTATTTGCTACTTACTTAGTATCTCAAAGACAAATTTCTGTTTCCCTTGGCCAGTGAATCTTTTGCAAATTCTGCTCCACAGCTATCCACTATAATCCTGCAATCAGAACTGTAGAATTTATATTAAATTAAAATGCTTTCCTTTGCTTCAAAATCTTAATCCCTCAAGTCCTCGCTCTGTTGGTTGCTTTCTGACTCCTTTAGACAGCTGTTTAGTTTCTTTTGCCCAGCCTTTACAATTGCTCTCAGCAGGCAGTTTACTCTGACACAGTCTAATTCATTACTGCCAGGAGTAGAACCCTAAGCATGTCATTCTGAATTGCTATTAGCTGATGGTTAAGATACTGATTATTCAGCTATTATTATTATTACTATTTTAACACTAAGTCTTAACATATATGTGGGCAATTCATTAGTCAATTGAAGAATAAAGGTTTATTATTGCAATAATAATACAGTAGTACATAATTTAAAATTATGAAACCCACTGATTTAATATGTGAAAAATAAAAGCAACTTAAAAATAATCAGATATATAGTGAAAAAGATTGACAATACAGCTGTTAAAGAACATATATTATCCAGACAAATTTAGGAAGGGCACTTTCTTACTTTAAGCTAATTAAAGATAATAATCATTTATGTAGTAAGAAAAGACACAATAATACATTAAAATACATGTGCTTTTAAAAAGTAATTCAGAGATACTCTTTAAACTCTTAACCAAGTTTTTTTCCAATGTAACATATTGCAAAACTGTAGTACAACATCACAGCCAGGGTATGTACATGAATGCAGTCAAAGCATAAAGTGTTTCCATCATC
Source organism: Camelus bactrianus (assembly GCF_048773025.1). Lineage (NCBI taxonomy): Eukaryota > Metazoa > Chordata > Mammalia > Artiodactyla > Camelidae > Camelus > Camelus bactrianus. Next base: position 43,095,170 of record NC_133540.1, read on the forward strand.
CCTATGTTGCCCTTTTAGAGCCACGGCCACTTCCATCACATTCCCATCCCTTCCTAAACTTCTAGCCAACACAAATCTGTTACCCATTTCTACAATTTTATCATTTCAAAATATTATTATATAAGTGAAATCATATAATATGTAACCTTTTGGAGTTGGCTTTATTCAGTAAGCATTATTCTTTGGAGATTCATCTCCAGGTTGTTGTGTATATCAATAATTTGCTCCTATTTATTGATGAGTAGAATTCCGTGTCATAGGTGTATCATGTTTTGGTCAACCTTTCACCTATGAAAAAGCTATGTAGATAATTTCTAGTTTGGGTTTATTACAAATAAAGTAACTATAAACATTTGTGTACAGGCTTTTATGTAAACACAGCTTTTATTTCTTGGAGATAAATGTCCAGGAATGTAATTGCTGGATTGTATGGCTATTGAATGTTTAATTTGTTTAAGAAAGTGCCAACCAATTTCCTAGGTGACTGTACCATTTTACATTCCTACCAGCAATGTGTGAGTGATTTCCACATTTTTCCTAATGTTTGGTGTTGTCATTTTTTTTTTTTGTCTTAACCGTTCTTTTAGGTATATAGTGATATCTCATTGTGATTTTAATCTGCATTTCCCTAATGACTGATGACTTTGAACATCATTTCATGGGCTTATTTGCCATCTATAAATCTTCTTTGGTGAAATGCCTCTTTATGTCTTTGCCTATTTTCTAATTGAATTATTCTCCTTCTCCTTCTTCTTCTCCTTCTTCTCCTTCTTCTCCTTCTCCTTCTCCTCCTTCTCCTTCTCCTTCTCCTTCTCCTTCTCCTTCTCCTTCTCCTTCTCCTTCTCCTTCTCCTTCTCCTTCTCCTTCTCCTTCTCCTTCTTCTTCTTCTTCTTCTTCTTCTTCTTCTTCTTCTTCTTCTTCTTCTTCTTCTTCTTCTTCTTCTTCTTCTTCTTCTTCTTCTTCTCCTCCTTCTCCTTCTTCTTCTTCTTCTTCTTCTTATTATTATTTTTAACTGTTGAGTTTTGAGTTTTTTTAATACATTCTAGTTCTAGGTCTTTTTTTTTTCCTCAATCCTTATTTCCTTTTTCCCCTCCATCTTTATTGGGATATTACTGACACATAACACTGTATAAATTTAAAGTGCACAGCATGATGATTTGATATATACTGCAAAATAATTACACAACAAAAATAAAACTATCATTATGATCCAGCAATTCCACTTCTAGGTATATATCTGAAGGGTCATGAAGGGCTACCTGCATTCTCATGTTCTTTGCAGTATTATTTACAGTAGCCAAGATATGGAAGCAACCTAAGTGTCTATCTATGGATAAATGGTTAAAGAAAATGTGGTGTGTATATGTGTATGTATGTGTGTATATATATATATATATATATATATATATATATATATATAATTTTTATTTTATTTATATTATATAAATTTATATATATAAATATATATTATATAAATAAAATAGAATTCTATTCAGTCATGAGAAAAAAGGAAATCCTGCCATTTGAGATGATGTGGATGGAACTTGAGGGTACCACACTAAGCGAAATAAATCAGACATAGTAAAACAAATACTGTATCATTTCACTTATATATGGAATCTAAAAAAAAATGAACTCCTAGAAACAGAGTAGAATGATGGTTACCAACAGCTAGGGGGTGAGGGAAATGAGGATACGTCTATCAAAGTTTACAAATGTCCAGTTATAAAATGAATAAGTTCGGGAGGTCATAAAACATGATAATCTATAATCTATGGTGATTATAGTTAATGAGACCGTGTTACATACTTGAAAGTTGCTGAGAGAGTAACTCTTAAATGTTCTCACATACACAAAAAGTAATTATATCAGGTGATAGAAGTGTCAGCTAACCCTACTGTGATGATAATTTTGTAATATGTTAATGAACATTTATTTTTAGTGCTTGGACCTTTGATATTTGACTGAAACATGCTATTGTTTCACCTCTAAAAAGATATGACTAACCCACCACAGAAACATTGTAAAGTTATTGAGATGGAGAATGATTACTGCTGTCTGTCCACCAAGTCCTATCCTCTTTCTTTTCAATCTACGTTATAATGCTGCACGCATAGCTATAACCCTCTCGTTATGCCATGCTTAGGGGCAAATGTTCTCTATCAGAGAAGAACCACGCTCCACTATGCAATATAATTTTAATTCAATAAAATCATCAGAGTCCCTTATATATATTTTTCCATGGTGCTCTATGAAGTGCTTGTTCAGAGAATAACACACATGACCAAAAAGTTGCATGGTATCTGTATGTAAAATGTGCTACTTTCTTCACAAGTAGAAAATCAGTCACAAAACCCTGCAGGCTTGTTGTGGCATACGTGCAGCAAGACTGTGCACATATACCCTAGCTTTAGCATTGTATTATTTAATTAAGAAATTTAATTTTCAATATTAAATCTAAGCAGCTTCTCTGCTTGTGTCGATTTCCAATCTCAGTATTTAACGAAATGAAGAATAATGGAATATGTTAAAATATTTGGATTACATTTTCACACATTAATTTGAAAGGAATGCTTTAAAGCATGTGCCAAATTTTTGGTATAACTTAAGCAAGATTTTGAAACTTAGGAAAAGATTCAAGAAACAACACAATGGCTTTGATTAGGTATTTCATCTTTTAATATATTCATTCCCTGTTACATGAATGCATTTGCATAGAACTCATTATACTTCACCTCAAGAGCAGACAAGAAATAGATGAAAAGAAATGAGCAGTACAGGTGAATTTAGACTATTTTGTAATGAGGTATTTATTAGTATATATTTTATCACAGTTAATGTTTAAAAGTAAACTTTGACGCACAGCAGCTTACCAGTATTGTTGTACTGGTTTCCAGGCAGGCATCCAACCCCTGTAGTCCTGACCAGAATCATGGTGGACTTACCAAGTGGAGGCAATTATTTGTTTTTTTTCCACCTGACCTATGGAGCTATTGGAAACTTCTGACTACCCTAAGATGATGATAAGGGTGAGATTGAAAAAAAAAAAAAAAAGCCAACAAACAAAACAAACTTACCTTGGACACCTGACCCAGAGAATACAGAATTGTGGGTGATCTTTTATTGTCCACTACATTGCAGTATTTGTCTCACCCTTGAAATTGTCCATCATTGGGGTCTTTAGAAACACTGCCAGTGAACTATAAACCACTTTGTAAAGAAGAGTTTAAATTCAGAATGAAACTGAAAAAAAGTATTGAAGTGTCTAAATGTGAGCAAAGTTAAAATGAATTTAAGCAGTTTGTTGCTGCAAACATTCCTCAGTCTTTAAAAGATTTTGAAAGTCAGTATATTTTCTCTCAGTTTAATTCTTTCCTAGTCTCTGCCTTATCTGTCTACTCTTTCACAATATTTATCCAACAAACTTTTCTTCTAAGTCTCATTTTAATAGTTTTATTAATGTATAATTGAGCTACAAAGAACTGCATGTATTTAATGTGTAAAATTTGGTGAGTTTGGACATATGCAAACCAAGATCTGAATGATAAGTGTGTCTTTGCTACTATGGTTACTGCTTTTACATTTTCCAGTAGATAGATCTAGGAAATGTGTGTGAATACTAACATTATCTATAACTATCGTCTATTAATCAATAAATTTGAATTTCTATATATTTTGAGCTACATATGATGTTTGTTTGATTTCTATGATTCTAATTTAGTACAGCAGGATTTATTTTAGCTTTCCCCCCTTAAATAACAATATCTTACTCAGAAAGCTGGTTCCTACCGCCCTATATCCATTTTACTTGTTAAATCCCAGTTTATATGTAAAGCAGATTCACTTTTACTTTTTGGATTTTTATGTGAAAATTTTTCTCATATCCATAATGTTGAATTAAAATATTTTTATTATGATAGTACTTAAATATCCATAAACCTATTACTAGATACAAAGTGACCATTACTGTAACTTTTATCCAAATATAAGACCTAAGTTTATTCCAAATATTTACAAACTCTACTATAAAATTTCTGATATTTTAATAAACGTAATTCTTTAAACATAATAGATGATGTGTTTGTCACTTAAAATAAGCGATTTCTTTAAAATATATATGGTACTGATTGTTCTATACTGTTTTTTTAACTTGCCATGCGTAAGACTGCATCCCTTATGCTACCTTATATTACATGCCGTCCAGCTTTAATTAAATTCCTGTAAAAGTTTATATAGACTTTGTACGGGGATCTTATTGGTCCATGAGTTGACATCATAAATGTACTGAATATACGTCTGATCTTTTTTCATGAGACTGTTACAATTAAATAGTATTATTCTGGGCCAAGCTATTATAAACAGAAATGTATATTTAATCATTGAAATCTCATGGGTTTTTTGCTTTTGTTTTGTCTTGGATATAACAAGAAACTCTAGGTCTTTGCCACTCAAAGTGTGGTTCACAGATCCACAGCATACTCATTGGGCATCATGAACATGAACTGCGGTTTCTCAGAAATACAGAATCTTGCCTCTCACTCCAGAATGACTGAATCATAATTTTCAAATTACCAACATCCCCAGGTGTTTCATATGCAGACCAAATATTGTGAAGTGCTGCTCTATAAGGGCCACATGATAAAGTGTCCAAACTGTCTGTATAATTTACATTGCTTTTCAAACTAAAGTTCAAAAATTACAAATAACTTGCTCAAAAAGTCAAACAAAAATTAATTTTAAGAACCATGCTCTCAAAATTTAGATGGTTATGTTGCCTAGAGGCTATAATAAAAGCTCATAACTGGGCCTTATAGCGTCTGCCTCAGAACATCGTGGACCTTCATTTACTATATATTTTGAAGTGTCTTTTAGGATATTCGTTTCTTTTAGCTTTGTATCTGAATTATTCATCTTTTCTCATATACATTTTAGCTATCATAGGAGTTCAGTGAAAACCGCTTACTTCTCAAGTGCCCTTAATTGTATGCTACAACATTACAGTTTGAAATTTATTCTGTAAAAGAGCTTTTTAAATTTTTTCTGAAATACTCTATCTAATAAAACTTTATAGGGAAGAATAGATAAATATGCGGAAAAGAGATTTAGGAGAATGTGGTAGAGGCTAAATTGGAGCTCTACCTTTTTTGGTATAAACAATACAAAATGTGGACTTTGGAGGGAGGCAGAGAGAGAAAGAGTCCAGGGAGCACATTAGCAAAGAGGGAAGGGGTTTAATAATGAAACTGCCGTGGAAAGTTGGACTTAGGAAGAGCAGTGTCTAAAACAGGTTTTTAAGAAATACTGCTGTGGGTTATGTGAAGTAATTCACTCCCCTCCCCCACCATCTCCTTTAGAATCATTCCATGAGAACCTTTTTTTTTTTTTTCAAATTTTTATTTAGATTTGTATCCTTGATATAATAACTAGTAAGAAAACACTCCAGTTCATAATGGTACACAGAGCTGAATGATATTGATAACTAACTTAATCTTCAAAGAAATCCTGCAAGATAAGGCTTAATAACCTCAGAGAAAAAAAAAATTCTGATGATTAAAAAAAAGGTTTAATAGCATATTCCCATATGTCTTTAATGAGAAAAAGCCCAGGGTTTTCAGACCCCAAAGCTAAGAGCCGCGTTTGGCATTGATCTCCTCAGGTAAAATTAAATTAATGTGTTTTAACAATAATATTGATTTCTCCCAGTCTCTATCTTTTCTGTGAGGGTCCCCAAACAGAGAGATAGCTGAGAGTCACTTATATTCCTCTCACTCATACAGGAGTGAAAATAAATAAAACTTGCCTCAGAACTGTGTCAACGTGATCTTGCAACAAAATATTTAGAGAGTTCAAAGAAAATGAGTCTTCTTTACTTGATAATTACCCCCGTCTACCTCCTCCAAAACACCCAAAACTCAATCCCACCAGAGTGTTTTTTTGAAAAAAAGGTAAATTAAGATCCTCAAATGATAGTACTCTGGCAAACCAAATAAAAAAATCCTTTGAGAAAGACATTTTTTACAAACATTTATCTTGGGTAGAAATTAAAAATAAGCAAACATAAATTTTAGACCAGGGGGAAATAAAACAAAAAATAAGTGCCTTCCCTTGGGTATTTGAAGCAGAATAAAATATCTTATAAAAGCAGTATGGTTTAAAGTTTCAAAATATGTGTGTTTCTGGTTTTAGTTTTATGACTCATGTAACAAAGGCCAAGTCATAGAACTTCTGAGCATCATAGTGTCTTTTATTCTAAATTGGTAATGAAATTTGTATCGTCTATTCTACAGAGTGTTGAGAGGATAGAATATTTTTTACTCGGAATGTTTTCTAAAATGTAATATATGACCTATTACATTTAATCTACCACTGTGAGGAAAAAATCAATATCTTTCATAATATATTCTACACTATAATTTTTTTTAGTATGACCTTAAAAAAATAGTCATAATTTCTGTGGTTTAAAAAAAAAATCTTCAAAACGTTTTTTTAAAAATTTTTATCCACATCAAAAAATTAAATATGTGAATTACATCAGTAATTACTTATTTATATTGCATTCATATTTTAACAGATCAATGACGTTCTAGAAAATTACAGAAAATAGAGAAAGGCAAAATTACATAACTTTAGAAACATATGAATAATATATAATTTATACCACTTAATTAGAGTATAGCCAATAACAATAGCCACACCTGGAGGCCAATTAAAATTTGGTGTCTTTGATTTTGCTCTTGCAAGTTTCTCCCACTTCTTTTTCTGTTCTCCACCTGGTTGGAAATCCATTGCCAAAAGACAGTCTAACCTTTAACGTGGTACCAGGAGAATTTACTGAGCATGTTTATGTAGAATTCAAATGCAACCAGAGCGAAGGGTAAATTATCTGAAGTGGGCTTGAAGGTAAACAGCTGTCTGTGAACTATGAATCATCTCAAAGGAACATTACCTAAATTCATTTCAAAAAGGAAAATCGTTTTGCATGTTGAAAGGAATAACCGTAAGGACCTTGCACTCACTCTTAATTTGCTGTCTAACTCGTAGCTTCCTTGGGGAAGCAAAATGATGAGCTGTTTTCGTTTATTTATTTATTTATCTGTCTATTTATTTATTTTTAAATAAGTTTTCTATTTTCTGGATACTGAAATGAATATGGAGAGGAAAACTGAAACGTCCTTCCTTACAGAGAGGTTGAAAAACATCAACATCCCTATTCTGGGGCTGAATACTGCCTTAGATTTAATTACTTAAAACTCTGCTAATATTTGGTTGTTTTTTTTAAAGTGAAATCTTCCCTTGAAAATTCAGGGACTGTAGAGGACACATTATCTTATATTTTAAAAATCAGCAGAGTCTATGTTAATGTAACCAATGAATTGGTCTTCTCTTTCTTTTGTTCTTCTTTTTTTGAATCCATGGAGTCTGAGATAATCTTGATTCACTTGGATGGACCAAACTGGAAATGTTTGTTTGTAACATTATGTTTCCTGCTTTAAAAATACAATTTATTTAAAGAGAAATGGCAGGAGAAACTTTATCCTGAATCCTGTAGCAAAAACAAAACAGCATCAAGCAGTTAATCCAGCAGCAGAACCTGAAGACTCCAGTGGGTTATACGTTTATGCATGATGTATTTGAGTATGCATGTTTGTTATTGATGTTTTAAAATATTCCAAATTAAATTGAATTAGAATCAACATTATGATATTGAAGCATTTCTGAGGAAACCTAAATTTCTATAAAACACACTTTGCCCAACGCTGCCTTAAAGATTTAAGAATTAGCAATTTGAAGAGCTGTGAGAAGAGGTTAATTAGATAATTCATTTACGAAAATGCAGTGTGAAATTATACTAAAACATATTGTTTAATTTTAAAGGAGGATATGCCAAGAGCAATCTGCTTTGATAATTTAGAACTAGTGAGTTCCTTTCCATTCATCTGTCACAGATTTTCATTGTTCTTTTACCTTCTCTCCATTATTTGCTATATATTCTTCTTTCATAATCTTCACTTGCTTTGTCACTGTATCTTTCTACTGTAATTCTCCTGTTTGTAATTCTTCTACATTCAACCCTTTACTTGTTTTCTGAAGCTATATTTCCTTATATCTCCCCTTTTTCTAATATCCTTTGCATTTATCTTACCTAATACTTATTTTCCTTAAAATATAGCAATAAATTATGACTCTATTGTTCACAGATTACATGCACATCATGAAAGAAATGTTCACTTATTTGAGGTATGGGGAAGTCCTTCTGGCTTATACATGATTTGGCCTGAGCTTTATACTAACTAGAACTGCCTGTCTTATGGCCTATCAAGCTTGCATTGTACTTTTGCTTTACCATTCCATTCCATTCTATTAAAAGAAAGAATGCATTTAAAAATCAAAATGGAGTAACTGTGGTTCAGGCATCCAAAACAAAGCCAGATCAGCCATTGTGGATGTGTTTTCAGACACTCGCCTGCATTGCTGAGAACTTCAGTTTTCTGAATAGTATCAAACCCAAGGACACCACCAGCCATTCTCAACACAGTATCTGCTAGCATCACCTGAGGTCCCTTGTAACTGTGCAACCATTCTGGACCCCAACTAATCTCTGCTTAACAGGCACCCTTACTGCTTGCTAGCTCTAATCTTAATTCTCAACAAACAACTTATATAACCTTGAGGTATTTGCCTTTCTCAGCCTCCCGCATTTTTGTAGTCCGGAGGAAAGCAATTCAAGTGCTTCACGGTTTGTGTCTCTTGGCTATAGTTCTAAGTTTGGCTCAAGTAAAACTCTCCTCTATTCTTACTATAGACTGGTTATTGATTAATTACATGGACACATGTATATGTCACATATAAGTTTAAGTGACTGATTACATGTAAATATTGAATTTTGTTGTGTGACTCAATATTCCTATCTTTGGGGAAATGAACAACAAAATTGAAGGTTTGGCCCTCAGCTGCCAAAGTGAATCACTGCTTCACAGACATGCCTTAGTTAAAACCTTACAGAGTCCCACAATCTATTCTGTTTGTGGGGAATGCTGTTAGCAGGTTGTGTTTGGGATGGAAGCAGGTGGATGTGATCTAGGGAGAGCTGCATTGCTGCCTGCCAACAAGGATTACAGGCAGAGGTATAGGAACAGAACAAGACTCGGGGGCTGTTTCCAGTGTTCCACTCTGTAGGGAAAAGAGGCAAAAGCCGAGAAGTCAATTTGCTTCACTGAGCTTTTGTGACACTTGCATTGGCAAATATTGATAATAAGAAATAAGATGAAGACGGGTGGACCTGCTATCTAGAACTTCACTGGAGGTTTTTTAGGAAAAATAGTGTTGGTCTAAGATTCACAGAGCCTGATTCAAATTGTGTTTACTTGTAAACTTAGGTTGTGGCATTATGCCTCCATTAAATGGTTCAGTTTATCTCTCTGGTACAAATACTGGAATTAGCAGTAGTGAAAACAGTCAGTGCTCTGTACATGAGCTTTGCTTCACGGAGTGTAGCTCCACAGAGTGTACTGCCTTACACTTGTGGCAACTGGAATCAGTGATTAGTTCATAGTGAAAAACAAATATTTGTGGAGTTTTCTTTCTGTGTGTGTGTGTGTGTGTGTTTTGAGGGGAGAAGTTGGGCAGGAGGAGGAGAGTGGTATGGGGCAGAATGTCCTGTAATATCCTGTAGTGCATTCAGTTTTTAAAGTGCTCAAATATACATTTTAAGCATAAAAACAAACAAACAAACAAACAAACAAACAAACAAAAAACCTCAGGGCATTTGTTTTGAGATTGCTTCAGTGTCCCTAAGTGATAACTCAAAGTTTGGAGACATTTTAGTTTAAACAGAGGGAGAAGGGGGGAGGGTATAGCTCAAGTGGTGGAGTGCATGCTTAGAACACTTGAGGCCCTGGGTTCAATCCCCAGTACCGCCTCTCGGAATAAATAAACCAAATCACCTCCCCCCACCAAAAGGATACATAAATTAAAAAAGAGAGAGATGGAGAGGGATGTAAGATCAAGAGAGAATTTCTTGAGAAACAAAACAAAACAAAAAAACAGGGAGAGTCTTCCAAGGATTTATTTGAAAACCACTGTATGTAAAGAGAGGAGGATGATTTAAGTTTCAAGATATGCAACAACTTCAATAACAAAAAAATGTTGTTTTCCAGAGTATTATCATGGATAGATTATGCTCTGACTCCAATATTTTAGAGAGTGAGGAAATCATGGATAGATTTTTCTTAAATATGATCATGAAAATCATTTTACAAATGACACCAGAAAAATTTTAATGAAAATCTTGGGAGTGAATGGCAGTGATTTTGATTCTTTTCCCAAATTAATTCTGTCTTCAGAGGATGAAGGCATATTACCAGCATTAAGGAGGTCTAAAGTCACCATGATTGTTTCTTAATTTTCTCTGTAAAAGAAAATTCTGCAGTAAAAATCACTACTTATACGAATATATTGAACATTTCTTATATAAAATACTTTCTTCATTGATACGAAATGAATATTTTTTTCTTAATGTTTTCTTTTTTATTGCTTTGGATAAAGCATCTAAGGAAGTTAAGATGTGATGCAGTAAAGAAATTACATTTAGAAGAATTTAGAGGTCTAATCCTTGTGGATAATTTGTGCATTATAAAATGAGATAATAAAACCCGAATACATTTCACAAATTGAACTAGCTTTCTCAAAGTTCTATGTAGTAGATTATTTGCCAAAAATACCCATCTTCTCTGTATTCACACCTGTATTATTTACTTATTACTGTGTAACAAATTACCCCCAAATTTAGCAACTTATAATAACACAGATTATGTTACATATTTCCTGAGATTCAGGAATCTGTGAACAGTTTAACTGCATGGTTATGGTTCATGGTCTCTCACAAATTAGGGTTAGGGTTTGACCAAGAGAAAGCAAAGTAAGGGATGCTTTGTCAGTTTCAAGCCTAGACATCATGGAACCTTGCACGCTCTGATTCACACTCTTAGAAATCAGCTATTCCCATGCAAAGCCTGAGGGAGCTCAGTGAACAGTAAGAGACTTGCGGGAGAAAGTCCAAGTGTCCCTGTGGCCCCCGATATCAGACCCAGCCAATATCTTCAGAGCTAACTGCTCAATCTCCAGCTCATCAAAGGCACCTGAGTAAGCCCAGACAAAACTCTAAAACACAATATAGTTTACTCATCGGTCAGTAAGCAACAGTAATTGATCGTTACTCTATGCCGCTAAGGTTTCAGTGGTTTGTTACACAGCAATTTATACCTGGATCATGTAGGCTGTATCTTACACAAGTAAATGATATGAATGCAGATATCAATATGTAGAGAAAAATTAAATTTATTTCCAGTTATATAATTACATTTTGTGCTATTAATTTTCCAAATGAAAGAGATTGCTAGACTTTGTTGGTTATTTTTGAATTATCTCTCAGTCTCAGCCGTCTATCTATGCTCTGCTCCACAATTCTGAAGCCCCTTTGCTACCTGGCCTAGCTGCTAACTTTTGCCAGTAGAGGGCACACGGAGATCAGAGGTAGGAGGAGAGGAGACACTGTAGTTCTTCCTCTTTCTCTCTCATTTTCCTTCTTTGGGCAGTGACTAAATGGTGGCATCCTCTTCTTCAACCTACTGTAAGCTTCTGTTAAAGGGACCCTTGGTCATTTCCTAAGAGGATTGTGTATAGAGGAAAGGAAAATACTCTGGCTTTTCAATAACTTACACTAAATCATAGGTCCTAAAACTCCATTGTGGTTCACTCTTTTAGTGGGATCCTCTAGAGTTCAGGAGTTTGGTGTGAGTTGCCTCACATCATGTCCAGGAAGTCCTACAAACAAATTCTATTACTTTCCCAGTTCTTGATTGTATAATTTCCATAGACCTACCTAGCAACTGGTAGAATCTCTACATTATACCCTTAATCCATGGTTTGAGACTATGACCTGAGTAAGGGCCAAATGGAAATCTCAGGAATTTCTCCCTACCAGAAAGGAAAACAATACATAATACATTATTTTTGTGGAGTTTTCACAGATCATTGCCAATATCAAAGACTTAAAAATGCCAAGGAGAACCCCTGCACCCTTTTTTTGCATCTTTACCTTGGACAGAAGTTGATGAATCACGGATAATGACTATCGATTGTGATAAACTTAATCCAGTACTGTCTCCAATTGCAAGTGTCATTCATCGTAGTGCCAGGAACCTGGTCACATTTTTCAATACCTAGTTAGAAGACACCAGAAGTAATTTGCCTCTACTAGCCGAGACAAAAATATAACTTCACTTCTTTTTATAAGAGCTAGGTCGACACTCTTGCTTCTTGCCATAATGTAGTCTCCCTGACATCCAATAAACTTTTACTGTGGTTCACTTCACTGAGGACATAATGTGGAACTGATGGTGAGGAATTAACAAATTCAAAGATCTCTTAATAAGACATGTGCATGCAGTAAGCTGGGAGATAAACCTATGAAATTACTAAAGCCTTCAATGCTAATAAAGTGTTCCGGGGTTCAGTGGTCTGTGGCGTGTCAGAATATCTGCTCTAAAGTAAAAAACATGTTTCTGTGTTTTGAAATTCTTACAACCAAAAAATGGGCCAAATGCATGATGAGTATATCGAATATGGGGACCCTCTATGCAACATTTGGTGTATTTCTCTGACCTATGTACTGAAGAGCTGATAAGATCCATTTTTCAGTGAAGCCTAAAGCAAAAGAATGCTGTGCGCCATGTCCAGACTTCTCTTCTAATTAGCCTTATGACTGAGTAGAACCAGTGATACCTGGAGTGTCTGTTGTAAAAGAGGATAATGTATAAAGTGATTCCCAAGCTCCATTTAAAGAATTATAGTGGAACCTTTAGAGTTTTGGGGTAAAGCAATGCTTTCTTTTCTGGATAATTATTCTCCTCTGAGAAAAAGCTTCCTGTCCCTGTCCCTTTCCCAGTTGTCAGGAGCCTAGCTTCTGCTTTGTAACAGGCCATTTGTGGTTGTCATTGACTGGTGTGTAATCTAGATTTCCGAGAAAGGAATGCTTTTTCTAGGGGAAACAAAGTTTCCAAGCACTGGGACATTATAATTTGAGGCTTCTTATACCACAGAGCCCATAAGCAAGGAAGTAGATAACTGTACTAGATGGGATGAACAATTCCAGTGTCAATGGAGTCTTGTTGGGCTGCTGACACAGCAGTGGGAGCAGGGAGAACTCTGTCTGAAACTCGGAGTTTTCTAGGCTTCTCTTAGTACTCTCATGGTCAACAGTATATGTGAAAGGAAGAACAGTGCAACGCAACACAGCAGAAATGCTTTGAAACTCAGACCACTTGGGAATAAAACTTTGGCTACTTTATTTAACAAAATATCCTGACCAGTTCAGGTACTGGATGAGAACAGAGAAAATACGGGATTTTCTTGGGGAAGAAGGAAGTTATGGTAACAAATTCTGACCTCATGATCTTTGACACAGTCATTATAAATATGTGTATTTTTTCATGATGGATCAATCTCTGTCTATCTACATTTTACCTTCCTTTTTATTTCTTTATGATTCTAGACTAGCAGCAGTGGTTAATTTCAAAATTTAGTCTCCAGTTTATGGAATATTTGGGAATAGGGTTGAGATTAAACTGAAAGGAGATTAATAGCACTTAATAATGAATATGGTGGCTATTGTTTCTCCCATTTTAAGGAAAAGAGTAAGAGTTTCTTTGCTTTCAGTAACATTCTGCTCGTCAGAACCAGCCCACACTTCTGTCAGAGACTTTAAGATTTTGCATTTCAAAGTTTCTTTGCCAGTATGTCAATAATATTTCAATAACTCTGGAAGAAAACAGAAAAGAAAGCCAAACCTATTACTAGCTTCAGATGGAACTCTGATTTTTTAAGGTAAATGTGATAACCCTGTTACACCTGCTACTTGAGTTAGAAATCCATAGTACATCAAACAGCTCACAGCTGTTTGGGGATTAAAAAAAAAAAAAAAAGAATATTAACCTAAGTTGGCTCAATAATATTGATGGGTAAGAGTTTCATTCCAGACTGTGAAATAAAGACTGCTACTGACGTGAGCGAGTAAACACACGTCACAGCTGTGAATGTTGGCTCTTTCATACCAGTTAAGAGAAATAGACAGGCTGAAGCAGATAATCGTTATGTCAGGCTGAAGAGAGAACACAATGGCAACACTGAGTTGGTTAGTCAATTAATGCTGAATACGTGCCACCTCTGGACTTGGTATTACATAAAATAATATATTAATTCATTGTTTTAGCTTATTTGCTTGTTATTGTAGCTAAAAGCATTTTAACAGATACTCCTTGGTTTCCAGCTTTAAAAAAAAAGGAGGAAAATGAAGTGAACTGTTGGCAAAAACGGTCCAGAGAACTGGATTTTTTACCAAATGAAAATTTCACTGGAATTCCTCAGGTTTTGCATAAATATAGTTATAAAAATAGATGATTGAGGAAGAGAGTTGATATTGGATAGCTTTACATAGACAGCAACATCATAATCATTAGAGAAAAGTATGCCTTTGTCTAGTATCTCTATGTCTAAGGTTTAAAACGTTGTTAAAAATTACTTCTAAAATCTGTTTTAAAATTATCCTGATACTCACAAACTATATAAACTTGTAGAAAGCTGTGTAATCCCTTTCAAGTCTATTCCTTGATATATAAAATCATGATGAGAGTAACTGGATCTTAAAGCAAGTGTAAAGATATAAATAAGAACACATACAGCATGCCTTCCTTGTCCCCAGTAATTAAAGTTGCCACTTTCTCTCTCAAAATTTCGACAAGAAACATTGATTTGTTACTACAGTCAAAAATCAATAGCCTTGTCTTAAATTCACATTCTATTTCTATTTTTAAAATAAATGTAATTCTTGAACATTATAATCAGTCTATAAACTTCAAATAACTGAGGTCCAAAGCTTAGCCATTTATTTCAAACTTTATTTAGCAACACTATTTTTTTAATTTACCTCCCAACATTTTAAAATCTATGATTTAATGACACTGTGATTTCTGATCACTGAAGTGGAATTTGTAAGATATTTGCAAGCCATGGTCAAAAGTTAACGGAAGTCTCAGATTGAAGAACATCTTACTTCAAAATTAAATTGTAAATTTTGCCTTTAACCTTAAATTCATTACTCAATTTTTGTGTGTTTTTGTTTCTATGGTTATGATCTAGCTTTAGTATAGCTTGTATTAAGACTTCTTCCTATTCATATTCTTTTGCATTATAGGCCATTACAAGGTATTGAATATATATATGGTTCCCTGTGCTATACGGTAGGACCTTGTTATTTATCTGTTTTATATATAGTAGTTAGTATCTGCAAATTCCAAGCTCCCAAATATATATATATATAAGTGATTCACATATATATATATGTGAATCACTGTACTGTACACCAGAAATTAACACAACATTGTAAATCAACTATACTTCAATAGAAAAACACTTCTTCCTGATAGCTTATGTCTACAAAAGCCAGATAAATTACAAAGTCACAAATTTAAATGCTTTAGGAAGATCTAGATGGATTCAAATTCCACTGAAGAAAAAAAATCTTTCTTATTGGTAGAGAATTACAAAGGCATTTGTCCATTTTGAACAAAGGCTAGATGTAAGAAAGTGAGCTAGACCTAGGCAGAGTGCTGCTGAAGAGACAGAGAAATCAGCAGAGATTTTAGCAGTCACATGAGGCTAGAATAATAAAATTGGAGACATTAGGACCCTAGAATACACGGATGATTGTTTTCTAGAGACATTTTCAATATTTCAAAGTTGAAAGGTTCAGGAGTTTGAAATAATAAAACAGAATAGAAATTCCCAGAATCTTGTGGCTTCTAGGAGAAAAAGAGCCCCAAGAAGGAGAAAGAGCAGGCAAACAAGTAAGAGCTGATAGCCCTCGAGGGAATGATGACTTCACAGCAGCAAGTTGCAACTGCTTTTTCCTCTGCGACAATTGCTGATCTTAGGCACAGACAGAACTGAGAATTCAGAGAGCCACTACTGGTTTTCAGGGGAGTTAGAAAAAGTTTTGGTAGTCACGTGACTCTTGTGTGGTAAAATAAAAGACTCAAGGTTTCTAATACAAATTATTATCTCTCCAGACGTTTCCAAATTCTAAAGATTCATGGGTGAGTAGAGCTAAAAGACTAAGCCAAATTTAGCACCTCTCTGGAAATCATAGGTGAATTTTCCATGATATATGAATGCATAAAAAAACAGACACTTGTGAAGAAAGTATCAAGAAAGCCCTTCTTATTTTTTACAGAAAGTTATTGTGAGCCATGCCCTAGAAACAGGGCAAATCAGAGGTGGACTGAATCTTACAAAAATTAAGGCAGCCTCAACCCAGCTCAGTCTGTCACTGGATTGAGGTAATCAGTACCCCATAGCACTACATAGTAGAAGAAAGAGTGAATCCTCTTATTTTGAATATATGGAACCTTTACAATTTTTTATGTAAATCTGAATTATCAGGTACATAGTAAGTGAAGACCAGGTGCTATACAATTAAGAGAAAAAGAACCAATGACAAGTCTATAGGTGCTCTAGATATTACATTTGGACAGTTTGAAAACCAGTGGGGCTGTAGGAAACCTAGACTTCACTCTTGAAGAATGCATGCACAGACTTGCTTGCTCCTAGTCCCAGGGCAAAGGCAACAGACTGAAAACAGCTTGGTGCCCTGCCCCAGCCTATCTGGACTGCCCACATTGGGTTCTGGCTTCAGCCCCTCTTTCTCCAGCCCTGTCTCCAGTCATGGTGATGATGATGATCATCGCTCGGTGAGAGAGCAGTGGCTCATGCTGGGCTTAGCGCCATCCCCTCTGGTTCCCATCCCATCCTCCTCCAAGGTGGTAACCTCCACTGCACTGGGGGAGAAAGCCTGGCTCACACCGGGCTCCAGTTCTAGCCCCGGTGGCTCTGGTTCTAACACCCAGCAAAATGACCATCACCAATACAGCAAGGGAGAAGATGCAGCCTATGCTTGCTTCAGATTCAGAGATCCCACCAAAGCTTTTGGGCACGTATAGACTATATAGAGACTCTCCCACACTAGATGATGCCTTCAAGACTGGGACAAGTAACTATTTTGCCTAATTTCATAGAAACAAACAGAGAAAATCAAACCAAATGAGACTACAGATGAACTTATACCAAATGAAAGAACAAATAAAACTCCAGGAAAAAAAAAAAAGACAGAAAAAACTAATGAAATGGAGATAAATAATTGACCTGATAAAGAATTTAAAGCAAAATTCATAAAAATGCTCACTGAACTCAGGAAAAGAACAGAGGAGGAACCCAGTGAAAACTTCAGCAAAGAACTAGAAAATGTAAAGAGGAATCAGTCAGAGCTGAACTATACAAAACACTGAAATGAAAAATACACTAAAGAAATTGTTGCCAAAAAGCCGGCCTCTGTACCCCAGTAGCTCAATTGAGACTTGTAGGTAGAGTTTTGGGAGAACCAGAAAAGAACAGTTTTATTGCTTTGCCAGACAAAGGGGAGTCACAGCAGACTAATGCCTCAGAGACTGTGAATCCATCTTGGGGTTGAGGTCCTGAGGTTTTATAGAAAAACTGGATAGAACGGAAAGGCAATAACAATTGGAGCATTTTGCAGGGTGCTGTATTCTTCTTAATCTTGATGAATCCACCTGCTGTCACAGAGAAACTTGGGAGGGTCTGTTCATTTTTCTAAGCTATCAGCCCATGACCACCTTCCTGGAGCATAGCTTCTGGGTTAAAGGATAAGCTACTCTAGGTAAAGAATGTACAGGGAGTGGAAAGTGTAATGGAAAGATTGGGAGCTGTTTAGTACAAAAGCAGTTGAGAAAATGAAGCAGAGATGGGGTTTTGTCAGAGGAAAGAGAAAAACAAGTTGCAAGAATTCTAAGTCAGAATGATCAGCAAACAGCTTTAGCGTTAGGGAAGCCATTTTGTTAGTTTCGTACTCTTTTGAAATGAACAGCAGGTTAGCAGATACAGAAGAACGCATAAGCATCCTGAAAAACGAATAGTGAAATCGTGAAAGTCACCCAATCACAACGGCAAAAGGGGAAAATAATGAGGAGAGTTTAAAGAACTTCTGGGACAACATAAAGCATAGTAACAGTCACATTATGGGGGTCCCAGCAGTGACAATAACAAGAAATAGTACGGATATAAAGCAACTGAAACCCTCATACATTGTTTATGGAAATGCAAAATGTTAATAGCAATTCTGGAGAACAGTTAGGCATTTTTTTTTACAAAGTGAAGTGTACACTTACAATATGATCCATCAATTCTTCTTCCAGTTATTTACCATAGAGAAATGAAAAGTTACATTCAGAGAAAAGATCTTACACTAAAATATTTGTAGCAAGTGTGTTAATTATCACCCAGTATTGGAAACAACACAAGTTAATGTTCTTCAATAAGTCAGTGAGTGGATAAACAAATTGTAGTGCATCCACACAATGGAATTCTAATCAACACTATAAAGGAATGGATATTGAGACACACAACAACCTAGATAACCATTCAAAGATGCTATGCTGAATGAAAGAAACCAATGTCAAAAGGTTACATACGCTACAATTTCATTTATATGACATTTTGGAAAAGGCAAAACTACAACAACAGAGAACGAATAGCTTACTGGTGGGTGAGTGATTTTACTACAAAGGAACAGCATGATGAAATTTTGGGGAGTGTAAAAACTGCCCTGCATTTTGATTGTAGTGAAGGTTAAACACAATATGTAGGTTCTGACTCAAAAATACCCATAAATATATGTAATTAACATTATGTTAATAAATTCTATGGATATATATTATAGAACTACATTGTATGCTATGTTAGTAGTTACATGGGTATAGACATTTTGCAAAACTAATGAATACTTAAAATGTTTGAATTTTATTGTACATAAATTATACCTTAATAAAATTGATTAAAAACAAACAGCCTTCCTCCTAATAAAAATAAAGTGAAAAAAGCTACAATTTTAGGCAAATAAAGTTTAGAGAATGTATCACCATTTGACCTGCATAAAATTACAATAACTGGATAAATAGGTAGGAGTTAATCCTAGAACCATAGATAACCAACTATATAGAGCCATGTGCATCAGATACCTAATGATTTAAAATTATAGATGCTGAACTTATATAAATATATTTAGTATTAGGAAAATAGTTTTTTTTGGAGAACACAGCATCAAGACTAGATTACTATCCAAAAGACATTTTGGGAGGAAACTTACATTTTTCTTTTTAAATCTGGAAATAAATAGATCTTACTTTAAAATTTCAACTTTTGTATATGAAGAAAATTGAAAGTGGAACTTCTGCAAGAATGATATACAATCAATGAAACTGTTCACAGGTCAAATTCTTCCATTTTTAAGGAGACTGTAGGATTTCAATATTTCAATGGCCAACATCTAAATGTGTAGAATTAGTCAGTGGTTATCAATGATAAATTCAGATTATTTTACCATGAGGTTGTCTATATATTTCGGTCTGTCTCGCTGAACCTCATGGTAATTCTCTTCCATAGGAGAAAATCTTTGAAATGTATTCTTAAGAATATCATGATATAACATGTATTAACCAATTCGAAAAATAAATGTTATTTTCAGTGGCTTAAATAACCAGAATTAAAATAAAACAATACAGAAAGATCAACACTCTAAGTCAAATCTCACGATCAATTAAAGCAGATAGAACTAACATAATGGTCACAATGTGACGATTTCTTGACATAAATCGCCAATTTATGAGAAAGATTTTAAGTCTGAAAATATTTCAAGATTCTACCTGCATGCTCTTTAAATATTGATTTTTAAAAACTGCACAATTTTTCTAAATTAACATGTTGAAACATTTGTTCATATGTCATCAGAATTAGGATTGCCTAGGAGATTAAGTTTTGTGTATCTCAAGATTTAAAAAAATAGCTGAAAAGACGCTAGTTTCTAAAGGATGAAATAAAATACTCAAGAGAAAGAAAATGGATGATTTGTTAGCACATACAGAACTACATTGTTCTGTTTTTGTGGGTTTTTTTTTCTATTTCACCTGCAAGTATAAGTGTAAGACATTATAACCAAATATGGTTTCCTCATTAGGCTCATTAATGGCACAGATTCATCTCTTGTTAACAAAAATTATGTGTCTTTGTTGATTAGGTCATTGAATTAAGTCTTGCTAGTATCATTACAACACATTCACTGTATATAAAGTAATAAAAATGAGGATTTTTGTCTTTTCACTTCTGTAGAAGTGGAGCTTCTACTTTAAAATGGAACTACATCGATTTTAGATACCTTTAGTCAGTTTTCTTCTCTTACAGCCTTCAGTGGCAAACTACTTAATTTCTGGAAGATAAATTCTGCAAAAATATGTAGATTTGGGTTGTAGTATAATTCGATAAGAAAAGTAGATAGAGCCTGTAATATGTGACTCTCACTTCAGAAGATGAGCTTCAAAAATGTGACTGAACAAATGAATACAGCAAGATAAAGACTGATTTGGGTACCAGAATACTTAATCTGCGTAAGTGTGTTAAAGAGAATAGATCCAAGAAATCAGTCCACATCAGCAGGTTAGGATTCAAAATATAGAACCTTGCTATGAAATATTAGTGACAGCTAAAAGATTTGAAGATAACTACGCTACAGTCATAGAAGCCAGAAGTCAGAATGAGAGCCCATTTGAACAAGTAATCTCATGCAGGCAAGGTAGAGACAGTCTGCAGGCAACCAGATGACATCTTCACACACTTCCTCTCATTTAGAAACACTCCCGTTAATGGACCACATGACCTTCTATTATAAAAAACCTGAGGAGATCCTGAAGTCTCTGAAAAACCCATCACGAGGTAGAACTTCAGAAGAAAAATACGTTTGTAAACGCAACTTGAGACAGTAAAAGCCATACACAGGTGGGGATTAAGTTAACAGACTCCTGAATTAAAAATTGTGCTTCTTAGAATTAAAATTTGATTTTCTGACAGTTCTTATGTTTTCCTAAGGTATTATTTTTTCTATGATCCTAAAAGCTTGTGCAATGAGCCATTCAAGGAATCTACTGGAGATTTTTCTCTCTTAAGATCTCTTTTCAGTTAAGTAATCATTTTTAAGTTGTAGGATCTCAAATCAAGAGCACCTACTCATTTAATAACTCCTGTCATTTCAAACGTACACTTGCTCTACTCCTATCGAAGTGCATTATATAGTAGACAATCTAGTACTATTCCTTTTCTGTATCATTGTATATTCTGATGAATATCTAAAGTATAGACATTTACTGTTTAATTTCCTGTGAATAAAAGTGTGACATATTATTTTCAGCTCAGTATAACAAGCTTGAGGGCTATCAGGTAAGCACTACTGCTTTTGTCTCTGCCTTCACTTAACTTATTTGAAACAGCCTTTAAGATGTAGATTCGATGCAGAAAATGTACTAGGGTTTATCTCCTACCTTCTGAAATGCATGTATGTTTTACGGCTTCTAGTGTGCTTTCAACTTTTTGCTCATCTGGTCCTATCAACATGTGGTAATTTAGATAGTAGAAAATGTGATGATCTGAAGAAAGGCTAGAGGACAAAAAAGGTAACATAGCCCTGCGGCAGGACCGTGAATGCATACTGTTGTACGTCCCATGAGAACCTAGGCTGCTTCTTAACCTTCTCCTGATAGCAGTGGAACACAGTGCATTAGTCTGCTCAGATGGCCACAGATGGTGTATGTGAAGCCATGCTAATCTGCTCTAGCAAAGATGCCATAAATTGCACAGTAGTTGCAATGAGATTACTTATTTGTTGAATTGTGGCTGTCCATTATCATCTGTCAGGATAATAAAAGTAGTAACAACAACAACGAAAAACAACACCTAAAAAATACAAACAAAAAACCCAGGGTGAGATTATTAAAGGCATTACATGAAATCAAGATTTAGAAAGGGATTGTGAGCAGGGAAAACAATATGTGCAAAGCGTGGAGGTATAAGAATTAATAAGATGTAGCTCAGAGTGGATGGAATCTCTGGTCGTGGACACGAGACAAGATGAGTGCCTAAGTTCAAGGTGTATACAAGACTCATAATATAAAGGGCTTCCAGTGACACATAAAGGTCTTTATTAATTTTTGTAGAGTGAACCCGAAATAATTGTATTTAACCAAGAGGCTGACATTATTAGAACTGCATTTTAGAAAGACTGATCTGGTAGCAGTGGAAATTGTGACAAGGAGAAGGTGGCAAAATTTGATTAGAAAAAAAAGGGTAATAGCTCAAGTGAAAGGTGACTAAGGCTTGTCTTAAAGTTGTACGATCCAAGATGTACTTGTGATGCAGGAAAACGGATGTGGGGCATGAGGAGGGCTGTGTCCCAGGTCTCAACTGAGCCCCTGGGACGTGCCCTGCCAAGTGTGGGTCCTTAGCTTTGTGCAGGAAAGAATTCAAGTGTGAGCCACCGTTGAGTTAAGGTAGACTTATTTAGAGAGATACACACTGCATAGAGTATAAGGCAAGAGAAAGGCAAGGAAAGAGGCGTGAGAATTGGGTGCTCAGGTTAAAGTGAAAGTAGGTACACACTCCGTAGACAGAGTGCGGGCCATCTCCAAAGGGAAGAGAGAGTGCAAAGGGCCACTAGTCCTGTTGTTGTTACTTTTTATGGTCTCAGTAGCTTTACAGGCCTACAGGTGGGATCAATCCAGCTGCCCTGGAGAAGGGGCTGGGATTCCCAGGGACTGGGCCACCGCCCATTCTTTGGCCTTTTGCGGTTAGCCTTGGGGCTGTCATGGCGCCTGCGGGCATGCTATTTGATCATGCTGTTACAATGAGCATATAATGAAGCTCAAGGTCTATTAGAAGTCAATCCTCTTAACCCTCAAGGCCAACTAGGAGGTGAATCTTCCACCATTTTGGTTGCTGTCATTCCTTAAGTGGCTGTGCCTTGTCCCCTTCCCTCCTGTCTCACTTGGGGATGTTTATTGAAAGGGTACAAATTTTCAGTTATAAAAGAATAAGTTCTGAGGCTCTAATGTACAACATGGTGACTGTAGTTAATAATATGATGGAGTTGCTGAGAGTAGATCGAAAGTATTTTCACCACACACGCACTCACACAAAGAGTTAAGTACATGAGGTGATAGATGTGTTAATTATCATGATGTCGGAAATCATTCTACAATTCATACACATACCAAATCACCACATTGTATACTTTAAATATATATAGTTATATTTGTCAATTATTCCTCAATAAAGTTTAAAAAAACTACATTTGATAGAAGAGGTTTGAAAATTCATGAGATATTATGGAGATGGGAAATGCTCTGACTTGACTTAGAGATTAAGGGAGGAATTAGAAATGATCAGAAGGAAAGGCAGTTGTTCTTTGATGACCAGAGGAAAAGAAGAATGAGTGAAAAGGATGAAAATTATCTATTTCCAGCAGTTTAAAGTATATATGGCTATAAGCATGCATATATGTTTTTATCAACATACGAGGGACTATTGCAGTGAGAACTGAGAACAGGAGCTAAAAATGGGGTACTTTAAAAAATGTCTTGTCAGTGGGCTCTGCAATTAGAAAGCTAATTATGCTTTTAAGAATTTTATAACTGATCTATATCAGTAGCTTGCAGTTTCACAATTCTAAACAGCTATCATCTTGCAATACCATTTATAAAAGTAAGCTGAAAAAGAATTTTTATGGTATACAGATGAGAAAATATCTTTTTTATTGAGGTATACTTGACATAACATTATATTAGTTTCCAGGTATACATAATAGTGATCCAAAATTTGTATATATCATGAAATGAACACCACAATAAGTCTAGTTAACATCCATCACCATTTGAAAATATATTTATAAGCAACAATATTTTGTTGCTATGTTGCTGCCACAATAATCCAAAGTTAGGTATGTCCTTTATAATAAAATATGTTCAGAAAAATTAATGAGAGCATATCAAGTGGTCCTAGAACTATCCAGTGGGATGGCCACTTGCTACATGTGTCCGCTGAGCATTGGTAGTGTGGCTAGCCCAAACTGAGATGTGCTATTCAGTATGAAACAGTATGAATACCAGATTTTGAGTACATACTGGAAAAATAGTAAAACATCTCATTAATAATTTCATATTGACTGGATAGAGAGATAATTTCCAGGATATAATTGGGCTAAGTATATTGTTAAAATAAATTTTGCTCTGTTTATGTTTGTCAGTATGGCCACAAGAAAAGTTAATGTTGCATATATGGCTCACCCTGTATTTCTAGTAAACAACACTGCTCTAGAATATAATAAAAGTTAAGATATTTAAATAGTATTTACATTACCAACTGTCCTCTAAATTTTAAATGTTGAGAGTTTTAAAGAATATTAATAAAGCATTTAGGAAATACACCGAGTTCATAAGTGTATGTTGCTAAATTTTTCCTATTTGACCAGTATTTCTCTTTTCTCTTTTCCCTGTGATTATAACTGTTAAATGTTTCTAGTATCTTGAAATGTTTCCTATTTGTATTTAATTTTAGAGGGAATGCTTTCCATTTATGTTTGTTTGACTTTTATCTTTATTTTGTAGATAATGTTTACAGAATTTTGAATTAATCTCAGCTGCTGATGATGTTAATTTAAGGATAACCAAGAGAATTAAAATATGTAAAAATAGTGTGCATCAATCTGGAACTATTTTAGAACCCATGGGTGGTTAAAGGCACCCACCAGAAGACGATAAAATAGTTTACTATATTTGTGAATGCAAAGATAACCCAAATTCAAGCGGATAATGTGTCCTTACACCATGGCATGGAATTTGGGATATTAGGGAATTATTTAATTGGAGAGAATTATATAAACATAATGAGAGACTTTTAAAAGCTTACATGATGCGTTATTTAATTTTACTCCTAAAGATTAGCCTATATCACATCATATTGTTCCTATACTAGAAGCAGTCATCTTGAGATTCTGGAAGCCATGAATATTTCCCATTAATACATTTCCTGAGGACCTGAGAAATATTAGCTTCTAGAAATTCAAGAATTGGTTACAATATATTTTGTTTAACTTTTGTTGATGATTTTTGTTGTTTTCAAATGAAGTTTGGTTCAGAATGAATTTCATTTAATTTTCCTAATTTGCAGGTCTAATTTTTGTAGGTTTATTTTATTGTTGTTAATTTAATATTTTACTGTTGTTCATTAATGTTACCAAATATTTTAATCTATTTTATTTAAAGTTTCCAAATTTTATAATGTAATCTATAATCAACACAGTTTCCTTCTAATGATTTGCTATTTCTTATTAGTGTTCTAAATTTAATATCATGTTATAAATGAAATAATGAATCTATTTAACACTAGAGAATTTTAATTTTTTGGCTGAAAGGCACTATAGGAATGCAAATGCAGTAAATATTTTTTAAAAATTAGTAACCCAGTAGCATAAAATAAGAAAAGGCTCTCTGTAGGAGATACCAATGCACAGTTGTGAGGCACTGTGACTTTACTAGCAGTCAACATTGAGTATGCTTTGAAATAAAGAAAATATGCCTACTTTGTTGTTTACAGTCACTTATTTAAAACAGGAAAGTATCAATTTTGTTCATCTTAAAAAAAAAAAACCAACTTTTAGTTACACTGATTTTTTCCTATTGTTTTTCTGCTGTCTACATTATTTATTTCTGCTCTTTGTTATTTCCTTCCTTTTGCTGACTTTGGGCTTAGTTTGTTCTTTTTCTAGTTTCTTGAGGTGTAAAGTTAGATTGAAATCTTTCATTTTTCCTTATATTGGTGCTTATTGCCCTAAACTTCCCTCTTGGAATTGCTTTTGCAGTATCCCACAGATTTTGGTATATTGTTTTTTCAGTCTTGTTTGTTTCAAGATATTCTTTTGTTTCCTTTATGATTTCCTTTTTGACCCTTCGTTCAGGAGTATGTTGTTTAATTTCCACCTGTTTATGAATTTTCCAGCTTTCCTCCTGTTACTGATTTCTAGTTTCATACCATTATGGTCAGAAAAGATACCTGTGTTGTCAGTCTTCTTACATTTACTAAGATTTGTTTTGTGATCTATCATATCATCTATCCTGAAGAATGTTCAGTGTATATTAGAAAAGAATGTATATTCTGTCGCTGTCAGATGGAATGTTCAGTGTTTAAATTGGTCCATTTGGTCTACAGTATGGTTTAAGTCCAACATTTCCTTGTTGATTTTCTGTCTTGATCTATCCATTGTTGAAAGTGGGGTATTGAAGTTTCCTAATATAATTGTATTGCTGTCGAATTCTCTTTACAGATCTGTTAGTATTTGTTTAATAGATTTATGTCCTCTGACATTGAGTGCATACATATTTACAGTTGCTGTATTTTCTTGATTAATTGGCCCCTTTATGATTATATAATGATCTTCTTTGTCTCTTACCATTTTTGGCTTAAAGTCCTTTTTGTCTCATGTAAGTATAGCCACTCTTGCTTTCTTTTGGTTTCCACAAGCACAAAATGTCTTTTTTCCATCCATTTACTTTGATCTTATGTGTCCTTATAACTGCAGTGAGTCTCATGTGAGTATGAGAGATTTGGGTCTTGTTTTTTTGTTTTTTGTTTGTTTTTAATCCATCTGGATACTCCATGTCTTTTGATTGGATAATTCAGTCCATTTGCAGTTAGCGTAACTATGATTAGGAATGGACTTACTAGTGACATTTTATTAATTATTTTCTGGATGCTTTGTAGTTTCTTTGTTTCTTTCTTTGTCTCTTGATCTCTTCCTTTGTGATTTGGTGATTTTCTAGAGTGGTGTGCTTTGATTCCTTTCTTTATCTTTTATGTATCTCGTATAGATTTTTGTTTTGTACTTACCATGAGGCTTACATAAATCATAGTTATACAGTGTTTTTTAAGTTAGTAACAACTTAACTAACTCAACTTTTAACACGCACACAAACTACATTTTTGCAGCCCCCCACTTTATGTTTTTAATGTCACAATCTACATACTTTCACACTGTATATCCATTAACAAATTATTGTAGTTACAGTTATTCTTAATACTTTGGCCTTCTAACCTTTATGCTAGTGTTATAATTTACTTACCCACTACCATTGTAAATTAGAGTATTTTTTAATTTATCTGTATATTTCCTTTTGCCCGTATGTTTTATACTTTCATATGTTTTCAGGTTACTTATTAACGTACTTTCCATTCCTCTTGAAGAACTCCCTTTAACATTTCTGATGTCTGACATTTAACAGTTGGGTTGCTAGACTTGTGGACAAGCTGTCTCCAGGCAGTGGCCAGAGACTTAATTTTACTATTGGAGAAAGCTGGGAAGAAACAAAAGGTGATGTGGCTACCTGCTTTATCTGGCTTCTGAGAGGATCTGTCATCTCCCAGATGTAGACTGATTACAGGCTAGAACCTCAGGCTGGGAAAATACGCATTCGGATGCATTCCAGGGAGAAACTACAAGATGGGTATTTTTACTTGCTTCTCCTGCACTAAGGGGAAGAACACTGCCAGAAGTTTTTCCTTTGAGCACGTGTTTGGAACTGCTTTCTTGGTTTAATGATCCTGTGGGGCTCCTGAATGCCGAGCCCCACTAGCTATCAGAGCTAGTGATTTGGGGGTCTGTCCCTTGCATGGCAGCTGCAAAAGCTGGGGTCTTATTTGTGTGGTACAAATCTTTTACTCTTCAGAAGGGGAAGCTAAGAGGTGGGGGCTCCCTCCTAATTGTAAGGTTCTCTGTGTGGGTGGGGTTTATGGGAAGCTTGTATCTTAGTCTTTCCTCTCTCTGCCAAGGCAGTTATTGTCACAGTTGCCCAGTGTGTAGGAGTGATTTAAGTATTTTCTGTATTTCTCTTACAGAGAATTGATCCACGTGTAGCTATATATTTGGTGCATGCATGGGAGGAGGGAAATTCAGGAGGCACCTGGTTTTAGGTTGAAAGAGCTTAAATGGAAATTGTTATCTTTTCTGTCCCTATCAGGGCATGGAATATATAGTGTAAGACACTGACGGTTTTCACTGGAAAGCATAAAACAAAGCCATATCTCTGAATCAGAATAAGCCTTTAATAATAAGGTTCAGAAACACAAAATGTGTTCTATGAATAATTTGGGGTAATTTTTTTTTTTGGCTATTTAATTGGAAGGAAGGCTCCAAAAATCATAAAAGCAAGAAGCTCTTTGCTATTCAGAGACATTGAATATAAGTTATTTTTCAGTGTCTTTTAGCCTAATGACTTGCATCTTTTTTCACATAGTGCTGCTGAAGCTTGCGATATTTTAAGTACATTTCCCGGCTGGCTTTGAATCGGGATATGCTGATGGGAGGCTTTGGTCCATGAGAAGGCTCTAGCAGTTTCTGATGTTCCTAAGCCTCTTACGACGTTCCAGCCCCAGGAGAAGGTACTTGCTTGGAAGTTACAACACTCTCAGTGAGAGCACACTAATCCACAGAACCGAAGATTCTGAATTTGACTTAACTCCTCCTATTCCCTGCCTTACTTCTCTTAGCTCCCTTTTGCTCATTCATTCCTTTCAACAGTTATTATTATTATTATTGAGATATAATTGGTATATAACATTATACTAGTTTCAGGTATACATGATATTTACATACAGTGCAAAATGATCACCACGGAAATTCTAGTCAACACTTTTTAAACAGCTTTCATGTTTCTGTTTGAAATAGCCATTAATAATTGTGTTTTTCTTGCTGGACTCTGATAAAAACTAGTTTCTGAATAAATGCTGTTTTATTGCATTAAAATTGGCTGTAAAAACTATTATATCTAAAGAAATGGGGGGAGAGTACACTCAGCTCAGGGAGAGGGTATGGCTCAAGGGGTAGAGTGCTTGCTTCACATGCATGAGGTCCTGGGTTCAATCCCCAGAAACTTCTCTAAAAATAAATAAGTAAATAAACCTAATTACCAACATCCCTAAAAGGAAAAAAAAAACAAAACTGAAAAAAAGCAAAAAAAAAAAAATTTAACTATCTTTAAAAATAAACAAACTTAAAAAAATAAACAAATGGACATAATACAGGAATAGGCCCCCATGAAGTTTGTGAACACCAGTTAGGCCAGTTCTGGGAGTAAACAGTGATGGATTCCGTGATGGCAATAGTGGAGAAGCCCTTTATGAATGGGAGCTTATTCATAAAGTTTAGAGCTAAACAAGGAAAGGATCTGGACATATGAGGGAATTCCAGAATAAAAAGAATAATATTTCTGATTCTTACAAATATGCAGAGGTTTGTTTGGTTTTGTTTTCTTTAAACTACTCTTTGGAGAAAAAAAAATACTTCCTCATTTCTATCTAAGTGTATTTACCCTCAATAATTCAACTTTTTAGGTACAATTTTCCAGAAAGTTCTTCAGAATTTTATTTTAACCCTATGAGAGAAACTTCTTATAATGATCTAAAGCATGAAGATGTTATATAAGAAAGAGTTCAATGAGATGTTCTAATAACATGTGTCTCATCGTGTTGTTTCAAACCTTTCTTCATCTTTGTCAAAGTTATTCTTGCCTACAAAATAAATGTTTGCTTACAGATGAAAAAAAAGAGTCCATGAAGGGAGGTGGACCAATGTTAGATAAACAATTCATAGAATCATAATAGGTGGCACCATGTGATGACAAATTTATTGTAATTAAAACATGAGTATTTGGTGAGTTCTGCATTAAAATTTATAAATATTTTATTTCTAAAATTCTTTAAATACAACAATACTTATTCAGGTTTTCTTGGCCTCAGGTAAACCAATAACAATGTCAATGTGTCTCTTTTCAAGGGAGTCACGGTTTTTTTTTTTTTCTCTCATTTCACTTATAATATTCCAAGCACAGAAATACGTTTGAATTTCTTAGACCCAGCAATCTACTGGAGGATTATTTTGAACACTATCATAGAAAGTTTACTTTCAAAAAACATTTTTTCTAAACAAATTATTCTGATAAGTTATTCATGGATTTTCAGGGGTAACACACAATAACCACAACTTTATATCATGTAGTTCTCATTAGTAGCATTAAAAATTTATAATTATTATTTGTTTAGTATTTCTCAAGTGCTAATAGCATATTACAATTTTGGACACGAACTACCATTTCTTTTTAACAGATGCAACCATGGGAATGGGAGCAAATAAATCAAGCTCAACAAACCCTGTTGAAGGGATAAGGCTAGGAACCCTTTTTCCTTTTTTCTAGTCCTATTTCTTAGATAACATATTCAGTGGCTAAAATCACTTTTAACAGAACATAAAATCACCAATTCTACTGGAGGTGAACATTTTACATTGAAAGACTCTTAGAGCAAATACAAAAGGTTGGGTCACAACCTAAGAACTGCTTTGTTTTCCTTCTTACGTCATTTCACTGATCCCGTGCATGATATCTGTCTGTTGTATAAGCTATTCTTACTGCTGCATTAGGCACAGAAAAGATGCTGCCTTTTTTTCATACATGCTTACGTTTATATGTGACAGATTAATGTTATGATGTAACTCTTCTTTTGTTCTCCATTTTCCTTCATGTATGAATTCTCTATATAAACATAAATGATTTATATATGTATAGATACCATATATATATATATATATATATATATAATGTATTAGCACATTATGTTTTTAAAAATTGAAATGATGGATAAATATAAGAAAGTCATTTCTGAGAGATGAGCATGCACTTCTTTCAAATACCACCTGCATGTGCTCAGAAAATTTAGGAGTGAGACCTCCTTATGGACTAGAATCTCTAAGAAGATAGAAATGAAGGACAATGCAAAAAAGTCATTATATAGAGAATTACAGGAACCGGCAGGAAACTGGAAACTTTCTTTCTTTCCCAAATGCCTTATTTCCACTTCCATTTTGTCATTCTTAAGGTACTTTCCCACACCCTGCAGTCAGCCTTCCAAGCCATTCACAATCTTTCTGAGTATCTATTTAAAGCCTTGAAGTTGGTATAAAAGTGGTCACTTTCATCTGTGGACATTTTTAGAGAATCAGTTTTTAATAAAGTTGTGAGCTATAGCTTCTCCCCATGGAGCAGTCCATCCTAGTGACATTAAGTTAAAATGATGAAGAAAAGTTTTTTAATTTTTTCAAAGCAGTGGTCACAAATTTATGGCACTGTGAAAATATTGTCTGTATTCACAAGTCACGTACCCCACTTCCACAGGTAGACCCTCAGGACAAAGGGCTACTTGACATGGCTGGTGATGTTAGTTTTAAGTTTTTAAACAATTGCCTGCTGTATTAGCAAACAAAGGATGCTGCAACCTTCAGGCTACTACGGACACCCCCAGCAGTGAGCCCCGAGGGAACTCAGGATGGAGACAAAGGGGCTGCCAGCTGCCAAGCCCTCAGCCACTGCAGGCACCCCCAGTGGTGCACCCATAGGGGGCTCAGGAGGGGAAAGAACAGGATACTGGCCCTAGATAGCTAGGGTGCATATCAAAGGAATAATTCCAGTGAGTCCAGACTCTTGAATCTTTCCATACATAGAAAAGTGATAAATTCATTAACTTGAGATACCCGATTTTCTTTAATTAACAGTAATCTTTTGATGTTCCAACTGCCTAGTTGCAAAACTCCTATATATCCTGGATCCTCCCTTACCTCTTTGGAGCAGGCCCTCAGAGTTATCTGAGAGGCTGCCTACTGGGCTTGAAGTCCTCAGAAAATCAGCTGAATAAAACACAATTCTCAGCTTTTAGGTTGTGTATTTTTTCAGTCAACAGATATATAAAATTAAAAAAGCGATGGAAATTGAATGAAGGAAAGTCGGGGCAGCATTAATATTGAACATGCAAATGGAAGAAAAAATTTGGTAAAGTGATTGAATAATACAAAAAATATTTAAATACACTAAAAACAACAGCTTTCTTACAGCAACCACTTAATTTAGATGGCTCAATATAGATAAGAATTTAATTTCAAAAATAAATATATACTAACTAGTTTCGTCATTATTTTTATTTCCTTGATTCATTTGTAGCTAGTTTTTTACACTTAATATTACATAGTTCTGAGATAATATCCCTGACCGTGATTCATTTTCAGTCAACAATCAAGGCTGACCTTTCAGGCATCAGGTCTTTTTAGTCTTTCTTTTTGATATTTTCAGAGTCCATCCTATCATTTTATATTCCCCTAAAAGTTTTCCCACAAGGATTTTAAGCCTGGCTAAAAACAAAGAAAAAGACGAGGAAAAGAAGAGAAGGGTTGGAGAAGAGATATAGAGAGTGCATATTAAGAAGAGTGAACAATGAGAAGGTAATTAGAATCCATAATGCCTTGGAGATCTGAGAATTCTGAGCCATATAAGCCTAGGTACTTTGATACTGTGCCTACATATTTCTAATTATAGTTTTGCCTCCAGTTGGAGATTATCAGAAATCTCAGGTATTAGTTTTCTATAAAAATAACATATTGCATTTTGGGCCAAGAAAGTATAGGAAGTTTTCAATGAACAATAAATACAGTGATGTTAAGATTCTTAAGAAACCTTTTCAGAACATGAACACAATGAAGCAATTTGTATGCAATTATTAAATACGCCCTCATCTTCTGATCTTTCCTATTATAATCAGTAATTACATTTCTTTTAAGAAAAATCCCATAGGTGTTGCATTTTTAACATTCAATCAAAGAGTTAAATAAATTAATTCCATTTAGTGGTGGATTTCTTTTCCTATATTCACTTACTCTTATCACCATCTTGAGTTTCATGTGAATTAATATTAAAATATATAATAAAATAATAACCCTAATTTTCTAGCAAATGTTTCTAGCTTTAATTAAAAAAAAAAACAACAAAGCTTAGTAATCAAGGGACGTCATTTAGCTTTTGAATTTAGCATACATTTACATATGTATGTAGCATACCTATGTTAAGCTTTGTCTTATTATTACAATACCAAATAGAATGTTCTCCCAGCCTCAGAGTTATTGCCTGGAAGAGGGATTTATGCATGTGAACATTCAAAATGTTTTATTAACTGAAAATAGACATATGCAGATGATAATTTGTGAATAAAAAGGAAAATAGTCCATTTTATTTAGGGAAAGTAGTGAAGGTTTTCCTGAAGAGATTAAAATGGCTTTGAGTTTTCAAAGATGAACAAGTGTTAATGGAAAAGAGAGCTTGGGATGGTGTGGAAGATTGTAGATATAGTTTAGGAAGAAGGGAAATACAAATGTTAGAGTCAAACGTTTGCAATAGCTTGCTGTTTTCTGGAACTGTATACAATTTTATCAGTCTTGAGAATGAGACCTATCAGTGAGGATTAGGGAAAGGGTGACTACAGAGAGTCCTAAAGAGAGAAGCAGAGAATCAGAGAAAGCTTAAGGAATTTGTATACAAGTTGAAGAAATACTAACTTTATTTTCCTAAGTAAGGAAAAATCAGTGTTGGATATTATGCAAAGAAATTACACGATCCTAATTTTTTACCCATGATAATACTTGGAATATTTATGATGTATTTATTATTCAAAGTGATTTCTTTTTATCTGTAGGGTTTTTTTTAAATTGTTACTTTGTAGTGTCCTGATCTCTAAAATTAGACCTTGAGTCTAAGTTTTATTGTTGCAACTAAGAGAAGACACAAATTAGACAGAAAAAGATGAAACCAATTAGACAGATTCTTTAAAAAGCAAATCATAGATTTAAAGTCAAAGTTTTCCATGAAAAGAACCAGGCTTTTTGAAAGGGGAAATATTTTTGAAATCTAAAATATTAATTGTCAGATATACTCTGCTTAGTGCTTATATCACACGCAACTTGGGAGAGAAAATGCAGAATAATTTAAGAGATGCTTTTATTTTTTTCTCCTGGCTACCTGGAGGGGAGATAGAAAGATGTGACAGGAAAATCTTTAGAGTGGGAGAGATGAACGATAGAATAAATCCTTTGTAGATGCTAAGAGTCAGAATGTTAAAAGAAGTTAGAATGTAGAAATCCCATACAAGTTTAGAGTTATCTCAGAGCACTAGAACCCTTATGGTTCACTTCTCACAGTGTAGTCTTGGTCTACTCTGAGCCTCCTGGAGAAGTTGTGCATCCATTATGATATCTGAGGAGTGACGTAGCAATAGCTCAGTAAGTCAAGTTGACTGAGAGATTTTACAGGAGTCCTAGACTGTCTTACAAATCCTTATGTGGCACATGCAGGGAAGGTAACCAAGAGTTCCCGAATACTTTAAAACCTTAAAAATGCATGCTTTTTTCCCCCCAAAAGTGGATGTGTATTAACTACTTTTATCATTTTATTCACTTCCTTGATACACAGACATTACATATATATTTCTCCAATTCCTTATTTATCTAAACTAACAAAATGAAAAAAAAACTCTCCTGAGAAACACTTTCTTTTTCATTTTGATTGTTAATGTTTTGATTTCCTAGATTTCTGTATTCTGCCACTTACACTTTAATCTATTTCATGTTCTCAGGATGTTGGGGATGTCAATATCAGATTTAGAATCCAAACTCTAACACTGAGGCAAACTAAGATGTGCGGAAGCTAAATACTAGACTTCTGTATTATGCAGGTACCCTAGAGGGTATCTTAGCTGAGCCTAGATCGGTAGGTTCTGGGTGATTTTTAGGAGGCATTTGTTCAATTTGTCTATGTAGACAAGAATCCCTGAAGTTCTTGGTATCTCCAAATATTAAATCAACTGTTACAGTAAAACAAACAAACATCAGTAAGCTCTACACTAGAAACAACAACAACAATAAAAGTGACTTGCCTTAAAAAAAAAGTCTTAGTAAGTAGAACCTTGCATTAACATTGACTTCTAAGTTCAACACCTTTCTATTACACTCTGCTAACAACATCAAAGTATGAATCAGTAAAATATAAAATATAATATATTAATAAAAGCAAGTGGAACATTTAAATACTTTAACTTAACAATGACATTTTAGGACTTTGAAATATTAAACTAACCTTGGCCATGGTGAGGTTCACATAAGTTAATATGATACCCAAGTGTGAGTAGATAACTCGTCAAAGTATTGTTACCAAATGGTTCCAGTAATGATTTTAGTTTAATTTATAATTTATTAATCTAAGCTGTCTTCTTTGAAGTAATAGAAAAAACAAAATTACAGTAATATTCTATTTATCTATAGGGTAGAGAAGCTAGCTAGATATTTAGTTTTTGAGATTATATGATTAATGTAGGGCAAACATAAAATGATATGATCTGAGAGAGGTGGCATCAAACATTTTTTTCCAGAATTGGTTGGGGAAGAAACCACACCATTTTGAGATAAGGGTAAAAAATGACAAAGGATCTTGATTTCAGTAGCGTACTGATACACAGCAGAAATGCATATTCTGATTTTTTTAATATTATTTTTAACATCTATGCACTTTTTAAACACCATTACTGAAGTCTTTAATAAACAATAATCTATTCTCTGTCTCTGTCTTTTATTATAAGAGAAAGTAGAAATGGAATTAAATTCAAAAATAAAGGAGCCATTGTAAAACCTACTTTTAAAAATAAAGCTTTTGATTTAAGTCTAGAATATTATTGATTATTTAATGTCATAATATTGGAATAAAAATGAAATGGAGAGTGAGAAGGGAAAAATATGCATGCTATTCATAATGAAAAAAAGTAAAAGCAGGTTGAATGAATTATGGTTGCTGTTGTGATGGGACATAACATTCAGTCTGTAATGGAGCATGTAGATAATAGGACAATGCACTTAAAAAGAAGCTTTTTGCACAAAATTGAGAATGACATAATTGCAGTTTCAGTTAACAAAAAAGACCTTGATTCCTGGATGTGTTTATCTGAAATATGGGTGGTAATTCAAAACAAAAAAAAGATGATTTAGATCTTCAAGTAAAATATATATATATATATGCATATATTTGTGTACATAAACCAGAAAAACAATTCATGGTAAATAAATGTCTAAATTGAATCAGTCTAATTCATATTGTATTTTATTGTGTTCTTGGTCAATCAAGAGTCTGATTTGTGAGTGAAATTATTATTGAAAACCTTAGGTATATTTTGGTTAGGATTTTCAGTGACTGTGGTTTCCTATTATCCACATTATAGTTTTAAGTCTAGCAAATTATTTTTATCAGTTTGCTGCAAGATAATCAATCTCTGGTGAATTGAGCCTTTTGAACAGGATAATCAACTCTTCATTATAAATCACAATGTCTGTATAGTTAGGGATCTGTATTTACCATAAGAAGTTGACAGATCATAAGGCCCTCTTTTGAATATATACAATTAAAATAAGCAATAAAGAGGAAGATATTTTAAAATCTCTGTATGGCTGGACTCTACCAGTAAGTGAAATCTTTCATAGAAATAAATACATAAATGTACAAAAGCATTATATTTTAAGGATTGGGTACTCTGTGTATTAAAGTACAGTTTTATATGTCCTCAGGAAATAGTTAACTTAAAATTAAACCTACAAAAAAGCAATTAGAAAGTCTGTAATTTCCACACTGTTTTAAAAGCCATATAAAACATGTAATGCCTGTATTTCCTCTGTATTCTAATTCTAGAGAGATGCACTTATTTATTAAGTTACTGAGCATATTTAGAGGCATGCCCTATCTCCCAGGCTCTTTGTTAAAAGCTAGGGTTAGAGATAGATTTAATTTAGCACCCAGTGGAAAATTCAGACAAGAAAATCAAGAATTATAACACAGTATATGAGTACTAAATTTACATGTATCCATAGAACGTTACAAAGGCATGGTACAAGATATACCTTCAGTCTGAAGAAGTAAGGGAAGACTAGGACTCAAACTAATAGAACATGTACTAGACCAAGCCAGAATAAAGTGGTTTTCAGACCCGTAAAGACAAGAAACATATAAAATAATACTAAGTGATGAGTTAAGTAACCAATGTTAAGTAGCTGGGCAACAAAAATTATCTCAGAGTATCAGACAGTTAAGGCATAGTTCAAAGTCCCCTGTTTCATACTAAGATTCAACAAACAGTAAATAGCTATTAAATTATTTTGAACAGAGTAAGACATGCATGATTAATTTTTATTTAAAAATGCACTTTGAAATGAGTGTGGGTGATGAACTTAAGAAGGCAAATGAGAAATTTTGGAGAGAGAGAGAAAAGAGAGGAAAGAGAGAGAGAGAGAGAGAGAAACTTTAAGAGGCTGTATTATTTACCTAGGTGAGAGAGTGACCTAAGGCTATAAAGTTGAGAGTGGAAATTAATGAAATAGAAAATACATGCTATAGAATGTATAGAATAATTTAAAAATAATTTTAAAGCACCATTAAAATTGATAAAAGAAATAAGAAATTTAGTTAAGGAAAAGAAGAGAGATTGAACATAGACCAATATCATGAGTAAAAAGGACATCATTACAAATGCTTTATACAGTAAAAAGATAACAAGACAGCATTTCTGCTGATAAACTTCACATTTTTGACGAAATGGACATATTTATCAAATCCTGGACAAAATAATTTATCACAACTGACAGAGAAAAATATAATAAATGTGAAGTATCCTAGAACTACCAAGGAAATTTAAAGTTAAAGTTAAAATCCACTCTCCTCACAAAGAAAATTTCATAAATGAAGTTCAAACTGTGTCACTAGAGCTAATGTCTTTCCCTAAAATGTTAAGAAAGAAATAACAGCAGTCTTAATCAGTCATCCAGAATAATAAGTAAATAAATAGAAATATTTCTTAAAATGTTTAAGGAGGCCAATATAACATAGATACCAACTGTGGAAAACAATGCAAAATAACACTCAAGACCATGAATATCAATACAAAATTCTTAATAATATAGTAGCAAACCAATCTAGCTATAAAAAAATAATAACACACCCTCACAAACTTGAGTTTGTTCCAAGAATGCATGTTATTTACTATCAATTAATATAATTCAACAAATTAGAAGAACAAAGAAGAAAGAGTAAAATGATCACCTCAACATGAAGAAGAGCATTATATTTAACATCCAGTTAATAAAGGAGACCTGTAGAAAAACTTACACTAAAGAACATATTAATACCAAAAATTTGTGAATGCTTCTGGACTAAAATGGCCACTGTTAACCCTTCTATTCACTTTTGACCTGGAAACTGTAGCTAGTGCAATAAGACAAGAAATGTATGAGATGTCTATACAAAAAGCTATAAATCATCAGTGTGACAAATTAAAGGTCCAAATAAATGAAAGTATTAGACGGAACCATATAAAATATTACTTTAATAGGCATAAACTATTTAACATAAGCAATTTGGTTTTAATACTCAGTATTGTAAAAATGTGAAATCTTTCCAAATTTATCTATTGATTGACCAGAATTCTATAGAAATCCCAATGTTATTT
Organism: Camelus bactrianus; assembly: GCF_048773025.1. Taxonomy (NCBI): domain Eukaryota; kingdom Metazoa; phylum Chordata; class Mammalia; order Artiodactyla; family Camelidae; genus Camelus; species Camelus bactrianus. The sequence continues at coordinate 43,133,576 of NC_133540.1, forward strand.
TTGTAGAAATTGATAAGATAATTTGTTTATTTTTTTGGTAACTAGAAATAGCCAAGGACAATAAACAGAAATGTGAAGCAGAAGAACACTGATGTGCTTATGTTATCGGATGTCAGGTCATATTTAAATTACTGTACTGAAACATTATGATAGCAACATGAACATGACCAATAGGGAGTCCAGAAATATAAACAATCCACATATGGACACCTGTTTTATGACAATGATGGCATTGCATGAAAATAGAGAGAAGAAGGTGTTTCTATAATAGTGCTAGGTTTGAGTTTCAACATGAAGGAAAAAGCAGAACCTAAACCTCTGCCTTGTGTAGTATAATAAACAAAAAACAATTTCTGGTAGCTCTTAGATCTGAATGTGAAAATTAAAATAATAAGGCTTCTAGCAGATGATAGGTAAAAATGTTTTAATGAACCTTGGGGGAGAAAAATATTTTTTAGATGAGACAAAAAAATACAAGCTTTAAACAAAAAAAATGTATTAGCCTACATTAAAATGAAGAATTTTTGTTCATTACTAAATGTGAGAATGAAAATGTAAGCCATGGAAGGAAAGGACATAGTTGTAACACATACATCCATCAGAGGGCTGTATCTTTAATATAAAATAACTCCTATTGATAAGAAAAAGACAAAATCCCAAGAGAAATGATTGACAGATTTGAAATGGTGCTTTACCAATGATATCCAATTGAATAAAAAATATGAAAAGTGGCCCAATTTCATTTGTTGTCAGGGGAACATAAATTAAAACTAATATGAGATACTAACATCTACCCCTTGAGAATTGCTAAAATTAATAAACTTTTGAATACAAGCTGATATGAAGCAATAACAACTATCATTTTGTTCTCATCTGAATGACAATCAAAACCCACTTGGGAAAATGTTAGGCATTTTCTATTAAAGGTAATATGCTATTGCAAGTTTACTAGTGGGTATATACCACAGAAATTTATGCACATATGCACCCAAATGTACAAGAATGTGCTTAGTAAAGTTATTTGTATTTGCCCCAAATTAAAAAAAAAATGCATCAATATTATAATACAAGTAGATTTTTAGCACATTCCCAAAGTTAAATACTGTACGAGAAGGGGTAAACTATATTGACATATAACTATTGATTTATAAGATCTAAAGATTCTTTTTTGACAGTGAGACATAATAGCATCACTGGGATAAATGAAAGGCAGACTTTTTGTTGTTGTTGTTGTTATTTACAGCTCTAAATGAGAGAAAGCTGCCAAGCAAGGACAGGTAGGGTTTGCACCCAGTGTAACAGCAAACTAAAGCTGTAGGGGGCAGCATGTGTATGGGAAATGGGATGCAGTTAGCTAGGTTTTGTGGAATTCCTGTGGACTGGCTATTTTGAATAATTTCAGCAGACCCTGGCACTTGGTAGATGTGCCTGGTGGTCTGGTACCTAGCCCTGGGGCAATTAGTTAGTGCTGACGCACAGTGACTCAGAGTATGAGAGCCTGACAAAGGAAGTGTTTAAGATAGGGACTTAATCAGCAGATCATAAAGAGGACCTAACCAACCCCTAGCCAGGGCCTCAAGACTGAGTCAAGACAGCATTATTTATTATACATATGAATTACAAAGACAATACTTAGTGAAAAAAGCCAAAGGAAATATTCTTCACAATTTCATTTATATAAAGATGAACTTTAAAAACAATGATAATATATCCATTCAGAAGTCAATTTAGTAGTTTCTTTGAAGGTCTAGAGAAGAGGTTCTGATTGAGAGTGGGTATGAGTTGGAGCTCTGAGAGTCTGGTAAAGCTCTTTTTCTTCATTGTATAGTGGTTCACTTTTTCACAATTTATTTAGCTATATATTTACAACATTTTTATGTTAGTTTTACTTCAACAGAAAAAAATATATATACACACACATATATAAAAACAAACTAATATACATTAGGCTTTGTACAGCCATTCATTTATAAAATCTAAATGGAGTGTTAAAAGTCTGAATTTAACTCAACTGAATGTAAGTTTTGCCATCAAATAAGTACAGGAATATCAAATGTGTTCATTTTATAAGAAGTGATTCTTTCAAGAAAGCTGCTAATTTATTATCTCCCGTAAAATAGAGTTTGTTATGAGTAATTAGGAAGAGAGCATAACTAAAAGGGCAATCCACAAGAGAGTTTGTTTTCCCATCAGTCTTGTATTAGATTAAAAAAAGCATTAAAGTTTCTTGTAAAATGGCCAAAGTAATTATTACAAAAACTAATACTAGAAGAGAAAACTAGTTAGAAACTAGAAATGGAGAGCAAATGTAAAATAATTAACTGGATAATTATAACACTTGGAAAAAAATACTTTGATGACTCATAACAACTAAATGGCAATAATGAGCATCACTTCATCTAACAGCTACATTAACTAACGGTAATCAAATTTCATCCTGAAGGGGGTTCAGCAAAATCAAAAATAATTTAAAAGATAGTATCAAGTTGTAAGGATCTAATGTACAACACAGTGATCATAGTTAATAATACCATATTGTAGTTTTGATTTGTATTTCTCTGATACTTAGTGATACTGAGCACTTTTTCATGTGGGCTATTTGTATGTCTTCATTGGAAAGTTGCTTGCTTAGGTCTTCTGCCCATTTTTGGATTGGGTTGTTGTTTTTTGTTTGTTTGTTATTAAGTTGTATGAGCTGTTTATAGATTCTGGAAATTAAGCCCTTGTCAGTCGCATCATTTGTATATACTTTCTCCCATTCTGTAGGTTGTCTTTTTGTTTTGTTGATGGTTTCCTTTTGTCATTCTAAGTGAAGTAAGCCAGAAAGAGAAAGAAAAATACCATATGATATCACTTACATCTGGAATCTAAAAAGAAAAAAAAAGACCAAGTGAACTTTTTTACAAAACAGAAACAGACTTACAATGTAGAAAACAAATTAATGGTTACCAGAGCAGGTAGGAAGGGGTAAATTGAGAGTTCAAGATTTGCAGATACTGACTACTGTATATAAAATAGATAAACAAGTTTCTTATATAGCACAGGGAACTATATTCAATATCTTGTAGTAACCTATAATGAAAAAGAATATGAAAACAAATATACGTATGTATATGGATGACTGAAGCATTATGCTCTACACCAGAAACTGACACAACATGGTAGAATGACTATACTTCAATACAAAATAATAATACTACATTGTATACTCAAGATTTGCTAAGAGAGTAAATCATTGGCACTCTCAAGAAGAAAGGGGGGAGCAAAAAGAGGTGATACATACATCAGGTCCCCACTGTACACTTCAAACCTAGTACAATTTAATGTGTCAATTATACTTCAATAAAGCAGATAAAAAGATTCTTCGAAACAAACGAAACATCACAGGCATACCTCATTTTATTGTGCTTTGCTTCATTGTGCTTCACAAGATACTGCTTTTTTTACAAAGGGAAGGCTTGTGGCAACAGTGCATTAAGCAAGCCTGTCAGTGCCCTTTTTCCAACAGCATTTGCTCACTTCATGCCTCTGTGTCACGTTTTGTTAATTCTTGCGATATTTCAAACTTTTTCATTATTATTATATTTGTTGTGGTAACCTATGATCAATGATCTTTGATATTGCCAAAAGATTATAACTCACTGAAGGCTCAGATAATGGTTAGCATTTTTTAGCAAAAAAGAGTTTTTAAAATAAGATGTGCAGATTTTTTTTAGACATAGTGTTATTACACACTTAATTGACTACATTATCGTGCACTGGCATATCAAAACATTCATATGACTTGCTTTATTGCAATATTTACTTTATTGTGTTCATGTGGAACCAAACCTACAGTATCTTCAAGCATACCTGTAACTATAGATGACCATCTCAGGTAATTCCGGAAAATACAGAGAACTCTCTTTTATGAGGCTTCTTCTGCAGCACTGCTCAAATGACATCTAAACAAGAAGAAATTATATTCTGTTTGATGCAAGGAAGTCCAGGCTATGCCTATTTTCCACCATAATCATTAATAATAGTCCTTTATCCTCTCAAGTTTCCCTCTGTGGACTAAAATTATATGGCTACTCAAAAACAAGTAATTATCTACTGGCCTCTTTGTGCATCAAATAATTAAGCCACTTTTTAATATTCAGGAGGCTTAACCATTAATTTAATCTGAGTATCAACCCATAAGAATATAACTGATTAGAATACTTCTTACTTCATGACCTATTCGTATTACCAAAATTTTAAAGCAACATCAGTGTCAGCTTATGTACTGAATATCATGGTCGTAATTTTTTAATGGATTTTCTATTTATTGAATTTTCAGAACTTATGCACAGTGAGTAACTAATCATTTTAGCCCTGAAATTATGGCAAATTATTTATGACTTGGTATTATTCAGCTAAGGAATGCACATACATTTTGATATTCTTTAGAACTCTTGAAACAAAAATCCATTCTTCTAAAATACTATTTCTGGGAGGTAGTTAGTATATTTATGTAGGTTCTGAATCTTATTTTTTAGTTTGTTTTTTAAAAAGTGACATGTGTGTAATAATAAATTATCCAAACAGGTACGTTGCTAGATAAATGAAAGTCTGTGAATTTGTAATTTGCCAAATGGTTTGGAACAGATATTAATTTTACTTCCTAATGTAGATATTATAATTTGCAAAGATGTCTTAGAATATAATTTAAAAAGTAATTATTTTCTCATTTACAGAAAGATCATAAAATATTTTAATGTATGTGTGATTGAATATCTAATTATAGCTTTATATTAGAGAGATAAGCATCTTCTTTTGCAGCTTTGTATTTTAGCTGTAATTTTTTAGCAATTTAAATATTTGATACTAGTTTTAATACAGTAAAAATATTAATGTGTGATATGTATGTAGAACACGTTAGAAAAAAACGTTATACTTTAGATATAGTGGAGGGATCGCCAGTACAAATACTATAAAATTTGAGTGTAGACTAAACTAAAAAATGCTATTTGAATACGTTTGTATACATGCTTTGTCATGTAACTGAGTGTGCTTTATGCTTATGTCCTTAAATAAAATTTTTGATTATATATAGAGATATTCAGGAATAGGCTTTGCCTTTCATACACAGCAAATTACTACAACAACATCAGGTGTAACTAGAAATTAAAAGACATGTGTTTGTACATACTTCTTTAGGAAAATTCACAGTCTTGTGGTTCAGATTTAACATTCCTGAAAACCTTTCAGATAAACACAAGCGATCATGGCTGTGAGGAGGTGTGATGCAGAGCAGGCAACCCAGAGAACATAATGATTCCGTTGAGCCAGGGCCTTCAAAAGCCCAGTCTCTAAATAGCATGCCAACAGATTCAGGACTTTCAGCCTAAACAGAAAATGCATTAATGTTGTTTTTAATGCATAAGAGAGTCTTCTAAGGAAAGGCTTTAAGCCGAGTGAAATTTGGAATGACTTGTATTCCAAATGACCTTTTGTTTTACAATAAGCAGAAGTGAAAATGGGCACTGATCTGACCTATAGACATTTTTTATTAAGATCTTTAAATTTGATTATTTATAATTAATTTCATCATCTAAATTTTCTTGGCACTTGTTAAGCATTTATTTACACCAGATTGTGTAAGGGAAGGTGCAATGTTAGCAAGGACTCTTATTTTAAACTAACTTTATATCAGTTTTTCAAGATATGATCCAGTAAATTAAGTTTTCTGGTATATAAAAACAAGTGTTTATTTTTGTAGAAATCAAAATTTGGGGGCATAGGAATTTATTATGCTTGGGAGGTAATTTACCTACTGGATAGTATCTAGGTCAAGAATTTAGATAAGGTAATCTGGGACTTCATAGCCTGGAATTTTTCCCACATTGTAGGCTGAGGAAAGGATGAAAGATGTCCGTGTCTAGACTACTTACTATCATTTATCAGCATACACAAAGAAGAAAAGATTAAGAAATGGTCTTCACGTACAGTGAGCTTGGCTATAACACTTGCTTATGAACACAATTTGTCCTGAGACAACTGATGTATTAGGGAACAATTGTAGCATGATGCAGATTTCACATTTACTTATACCTTATTTCATCTGTGGGAAATTAGGTGGATGCAGAAAACTATAAACAGATGAGTTCACGAACACACACAAACACATACAACACCTCAAATGTCTTTCACTACCATAGTTAGCCATGTGTTATGAGCCACACCTGTTCTCATCTTGTAGTACAACAGTCTGTTAGATTTTAGACAACCATCCTTCCATCACTTCATGAAGCCTCACAAGCTACAATCCTTCTACAAGCAAACTTCAGGTCTATTCCCTATGTGTTTATACATTCTTAATCATTTAATACATGTAAAACTGTTTTTTGTTAGGTTTCAATTTTTTTTAATGTGACTAACTTTTTTAGTGTGTTGACCCCAACCACATTTTTCCCATAAGCCCTCTGTTTTTATTGTACAACTTTCCATAAGAGCACTTATTTTGTGCTATAGCAGAACTGATTATACTATATATTTAATATGAGAATAAGGAACGTGGGGTGAATGATAGCAAGATTCCAAACACTTTAACAATTCAATTCAACCATTAATAAAATAAAATCAGCAATCAAAGTCTCTGTTTACTAAAAGAAAAAAGCTCCAAGAAAAATCATAAATATATACGTATATGTACATATGAATAAGTGATATATGTATATGTGTGTGTATATATAAACATATATGTATATGTGTGTGTGTGTGTGTGTTTAATTTAGTTACACCCTTACTTCCATGCTTGTGGGACTAGGAAGAAAATACCAATGCTCCTCTTTCAGGTTAAGCCAAAAAAAAAACCAAAAAACCCTCAAACTTAAAAATACGTACACGCTTCAAAAAGTATACATGCTAATTAACATAATAAACTTTAGGGCATGTATTATAAGTAATGAAAGTCTCATATGTCTTGAGTATGTACTGATTAAGGTCTTGTATAGAACATAATTTTAAAGTCTCAGTGTATTCCAAAGCACTATTGCTTAATTTAAATAAATTTTCAAGTACAGCAGTCTTGATGACAAAAAGTAAAACATTTACATAAGTAATAGCATAAATCTGAGTTTGGCTAATTGGTCAGTAAGTAAATATTTTCAGCTTTGCAAGCTGTGTATGGTCTCTGTTATAACTACTCAACTTTGCAATTATAGGGAGAAAGCAGCTATAGACAATGTGTAAACAAGTGGGCATGACTGCATTCCAATAAAACTTTATTGATAAAAACAGGCAGTCAGATTGGTCTTCAGTTCACTGACCCTGTAATACATACCACAATCATTTACATTGTTATGAATGTGACAATTACTAATATTTTAACAAATCTTTAAATTATAGAACCCTAGCATATATCTTCTAATTTAATCCTCACCAAATCTCCAGCAGATATATAATATTATTAAAAATTCTAGATAAAGAAGTTCTCTCTTAATAAGATTTAGTAATTTGATTAAATATTAAAAGATTAATATGAATCAAAAGCAAAAACCAGAATTTTTTACTCAGTATTTATTACTCTAAATACTATGACACATAGAGCTTCAGTTTGCTTAGAAAAGGAAGAGTTATATCAATTCTTAGGGAAAAGTTATGTGTTACCTTTATGTAAGCTCTAAATTACATTTCTTATGAATGTAATTTAGATGGTAATTTAAATAGGGGATATCAAGTAATAATGTGACTAGATAGCCAATTAATATTATATCTCTAAGGTTTCAAACTTCAGATGATAAGATCTATCTGATGAAGTATACAAGGCCCCTGTGAGAACACTCAAAATATAAAGCCAGGTATGAAAACCAGGACAGCAGTTTTGTCTTAGCTTTCTTGAATTTTGAGAATAAAGTACTCAAGGAAAAAACTGACTTGTCAAACTCGAGACATGAACCCTTAAGTTGCAATCCAACTAATGGATCTAGTGACTATAGTAGCTAAGTGTATTAGTATCAAATTTTCCTTCAGAAAATAAATATGCAAAATATTACTAAAATTATCCCTACCATAAAATGTACTTTAACCTGACTTTTATTTTCTTGACAAAGCTAAATATAAATAACAAATAAATGAATGGTGAATGATTCTGAGTGTATGATTGGATTAGTAGCTCTGACAGCATTTCAACATTGTTCACGATACCATATTCAGAATATTAATGACTGGCGTTATTGTTAGGTGAACCTTTCATGAATAATCCATTACTATAAAAACAGCATGTGATATGGTTTGACTCATTAGGTATCTTTACTAGGCAGCACTCCTATTAGAATTCCTAAAGTATATGCCAATATGCCGTATGTAATTGAAACAGTTTTCAATGTTAAACTTGATGTATGAGATATTCCATAAGATTTTCATTCTCATATTGATATATTGATATAACCTTTAGCCTTCTTTTATTAATCTTGTAACTGTTTACAAAATTATTCCCCAATATAAAAATAATCTTGTTTTTTAAGTCTATTATCTTATATTGAACATATGTTATATCTTGAAATAGCAATATTTAATTCTTATAAAGTTGTTATGATTTCCTTTATAGGCATTTCTACAAATTAAACAAATAGGGTTTTTAATATTTGAAGAATATCAGTGAATGAAAAATATATTTTTACAATCTATAGGGTAATAAAATATCTTTGCCAATGTAAAAGTAAACATAATATTTTATTTATTGTAGAGTGTCTTTTCTCACTGTCACCTCCAAACAACTTTGAAATCTCTCATTGAACTTTCATTTTCAAGTATGTTATTTTTAAATTATATAAATATAAAAATAATAAAAGTAAGGTCATTTAAAAATCTTTTGGAGATCTAATATTAAAGATCTTAAAGACATTGTTTAAGATGACACTATATTTTATAAATGGAGCCTTGAGACAAATTGCTCTTATAATTACTGTCAGTTTTTTTTTCTCTCTCTTGAGGAATTGTGGTACTTCATTTTTATCAATTATTGAGGATTGTGTATATTTTATTCTCCTGTATTATTTTGGTTTCAAGAAGCATAGAACAGTCCTTAACAGAGTAAAGTGAAGGCACTCTCTGCTTTTGTTGTAAAAAGAGGTAGGAAAATTTGGAGGACAGGAATTCCAAGTGAGGCAGCATGGGGGTGGGCCTGGAGAGTGAGCTGTTTTCCCCTCCAAGGATACTGTCCTGCTGTAGTTACAAAGGGGATAGTGTGGGGTTTGGGAACTTGAACCACCAATGGCAATCTAGGTTCTCCGCAGCATTTACTTCTGTTATCCTCCCGGCTCTTAGGATACCTTTGTTAAGCACTAGCCTGGACTTACATGGACTTTTGACAAGTTTTCTAGAAAGATAATTGCTCTTCCCCAAAACCAAATTAGCAGTAAGTGCATGACCTCCACAAGGAAATCATGAAGAACAAGGATTGAAGAGAAAGAAAGAATTCAGAAGCAGCTAGAGATTCTTTTCCTTCGTAGTAGGAAAAAAGTGGCATGAAAAATAGGGTGAGTTTATTAAGCTATAAATATTACTCAGGAATTCCCAAAAATGTATTGAGGAAGGAACCCAAAGGTACTATGGCAGTTTTTTTTGCTTATTGATGCCTGAAGGAGGATCTCAGAATTAGCAATTATTTTATTATTTAAAGAGTGTCTGACATTAATTCTAACACAAAATGTTGATGTGACACAGCTAGTTATTTATATCCTAAATTTCCAGTAAAATGTACAGTTGAATTTTCATTTATTTTTGGATATCTGTTTCTCTAAACCAACATTTTTCTAAGGTAGCTGTGACTGAAAATTGGGTTTAACTTTTTTATCGAGATACGATTCAAATACATTATATTAGTTTTAGATGTACAACATGATGATTCAATATATGTATATACTATGAAATGATCACTATAATAGATCAAGTTGATATCCTTTACCACACATAGTTACATATTTTTTTCTTGTGATGAAAACTTTTAAGATCTACTTTCTTAGCCACTTTCAAATATATAATACAACGTTATTAACTATAGTCACTATGCTGTCCATTACATGCCCAGAACTTACTTATTTTGTAAGTGGAAGTTTGTAGCTTTTGACCACCTTCACTCATTTCACCAGCTCCCCCAGACCTCCGACCTCTGGCAACCACAGAGTTTAACTTTAAACATAGGCATCTTGATGGCAAAGTTTATTCCCTTAACCTTCACACTGTAAAAGACAGGGTATAATATGCTGATGGTAAAGAAATGCCATATGTTTATAAAAATTTTGACTTAGAGAAATAGTCAACTTACAGAAAGAGTAGAAAAATGAAAAATATCATGCCTCTGAATATATTTTAAAATATTCCCAGACACTGTCATACTAGTGAAACACAGTTTTGCATTTACATTAGTAAAATTACGTGCCAGTTAATCTAGTAGTTGTATACTTCTTACTCTTTACCAACTCTTATAGAAGAGAGCAGGTAGTATGTATCATGTCCTTAATGACCTTAGAATTAGACTGTTAAAGCAAATAAACAGTCCTGAAAAATAAATGTTGACGTCTTTGGATTCCAATGTCATATTCCAGTCAATTGCATGTGCATAAGGGAAGATGCTTTTTAAGAAAGACTCCCTTGGCCTCTGATTCTGGCTTAGGTCTTCTCACTCAGCAGCAGTGCCGTCTCCAGTCAGTGAAGAAACTACATGCTCAGTGCTGTTTGAACCCCTTCTTTCCTTTCCTTTCTCCCAAACTTGGTTCCTTTAAGTCCTTTCTGTGTTCCAGTGATGCCTCTCTCCATTAGTATACACTAAACTATGTTGTGCTGAATGGCATGTGGAGTTTGGACTCAGCCGTAGGGAGGAAGTGGGAAGAGCTCTGTTCCCCAGGGTCTGTTGTCCAGTGAGCACATGCACATTGTGTGGTCCTTTCAATCTATCAGATCGATCAACTTCTGGGCACCAGTTCTGAACTGTTATCTTGAAAGTACTATCTACTTAATTATTTTTATTGTGGATTGCTACTGGCTAAGCCTATAGGACGAAACAAGAAAAATAAAATAGACTCGCATTCTTCCCACCTATGGATCCATTGAGCTCTTACTTCTTTTCTTGGTGGTGAATTAGAATTGCGTTGCTACCAGATGACCTCCGTATACCAGGAAATGCCAACAGTATTGCAGGCATTCCCCCCTCAGTCTTTGTCTGGGATTCATGTGCTAAATTTTCAATCCAAATGCTGCTATCTCTAGATTGAAATCTGTGGGAAACGGGTGGCTTCTTTCCATAGTTGAAGCTGTTGATTCTCCCTTATCCTGAAATCAAGGATTTTATGGGTCCCTACTCTGGAGTTTCTGGCTGCCCATCATCATTTCTATGTCTTTTTCTTTCTTGACAAAGGCAAGAACCTGTTATTGTTGGTATTCGAGAAATTGTTACAAATAAATAGTTTAATCTCTATCTTTTGATCCTCTTGTGATTAAGACATTATTGCAAAAGCACTCCTCAACAAGCTCAGCTCCAGTATCTAATTGCTCTAAAAGGAAACATAGCCTGTAATAAGGCGAGGCTCCACTGATCTAAAAAATAATGTCTTTAAAAAAAAAACAAGGTTCATTTTTATTATCAGACATAATTTTAGCTGATATGAATTCAGTAACAAGACAATCTCTACAATCTCTATTAACATACCAGAGAGTTTTAAACAGCTATGTTGAAATATAATTTTTATAACATAAAGTTTATCCATCATAAGTTTACATCTCAATAATTTAATAAATTTATGGAGCTGTCACAGCAATCTAGGTTTAACATATTTTCTTATCTCAAAAAGTTCCCTTGTGCTTATTAGCAGTTAATCCCTGCTTCTACTCCTGGCCCTAGGCAACAACTGATTGTTCTATGAATTTATCTCTGCTAGACATTTCAAGTAAATAGAATTATACCAAGTGTAGTATTTTGCATCCTTTCACTTACTGTAATGTTTTTGAGATTCATCCAGCTTGTACTATGTATCAGTAGTTGGTTCCTTTAATTTGCTGAATGGTATTCCATTGCATGGATATACCAGATTTGTTCATCCACTCACAAGTTGATAGGCATTTGGTTTGTTTCCACTTTGGGATATTGTCAGTAATGCTATTCTAAACATGTGTGTACCTGTCTTTGAGTGTATATATATTTGATTATAAAGTAAGCTTATATTTAATATTTAAAAAAAATTGAAAACCTATTTTCCAAAATGAGTATACCATTTTACATTCCCCTCAGCAATGTAAGATTGTTCAGGTTTGCTTACAACTTTGCCAAGACTTGGTATTGTCTTTTTTTTTTATTATAACCATCCTAGTAGGTATACAGAGGTACTTCATTGTAGTTCTATTTTCCAGTTTCTTAATGATTAATGCTATTGAGTATCTTTTCTTGTGCTTATTAGCAATCAATGCATTTTCATAAAATTCAGGAAGATTTTGGATTAAAAAAATTCTACCCATTTCTCTCCTCACTTTTTGGGACTCCATTTGCAAGTATGTTAGACTGCTTAATGTTCTATCACTGGCCTCTGAGGCTCTGTTTATTTTTCTCTTCAAGCTTGTTTTTTCCTCTCTGTTCATCAAATTGGTTAATTTTTACTGATTAATATCCAAATTTATCACTTCTTGTAGCATCACAAATCTGAAGTTGATTAAACTTATTTAATATTTTAGTTAAGTTATCATATTCTTAAATTCCATAATTTCATTTTGGTTCTTTTAACACCCAACAAATCTCTATTTATTAAATTTTATTGCCACACTTTAAAAATTTTTTTAGAGCTTATTTTCTTTTTCTTTAAATGTGTTTATTTACTTTTAATTTTTTAATGGAAATATAATTCCAACAATGTGTTAGTTTCTGGTATACAGCAAAGTGATTCAGTTATACATACATATTATTTTTCAGATTATTTTCCATTATAGGTTATTATAAGGTATTGAATATAGTTCCCGGTGCTATACAGTAGGACCTTGTTGTTTATCTGAGTGTATTTATAATAGCTGAAATAATTCTCCATGGGAATAGGAATAACCTCTATAAAGTGTTTTTATTTTTCTAAGTATAGATCACAATTTCCTGTTTATTTCCATATCCCATAATATTTTAAGTTGAAAATTGAGTATTTTCATAATATATTTTATATATTAATTATTTTAATTATTATAAATATATTTTATATTAATATATTCAATAATTTATTAATATAAATATAATTATTATATTAGTATATTTTATCTACTCTCAATTCTCAATCCTGTTATTTTCTCCAAAGATTGTTTTCATTGTTTTTTGTTTGTTAGCTTTTTCTCTTTTTCATTCATTTTTTGTTTCTTTTCAGTTCCTTTTTTAAAATGATCTTCCTGGATTAAGTCTGCAAATTCTATTTCCATTGCACTGGACAGTTTGTCTTCTTAGTTTTATTTATTTTGAAATAATTCTTCTTTTATGGTTAAGCCTAACTTTTCCTTCTTTCCATAAATTTAATAATCAACCAATGACTACACAGAGGTTGTTTTTAAAAATCTAGGAAATAATCCTTCCAACTCTGTCATGAATCTGTATTTGCATAAGGGAGCATATTTAAAGTTCAAACAATTCTTAAGTTATCACTGGATGTTTCTTCTTTCTGGGTTCTTCATGTCTTCTGTGCCCAGGTGGACAGCCACAGAGTATACTAGGAGTTTGTCAGCAGGCAGGCCCTCTCTTTTCCAGTGCACAAGTGCAAAGCCACAGCCCGAGGTATTCTTTCTGTAACCATGACCACAACCTCAGGCTAGTAGAATAAGCTTACATCCCTGTTGCCTCTAAGGAATCCTATACACTAATAATGATGGTGGGTACTGGCATTGCTCGTTGCTTCAAATCAAATCTTTAACCATAGCAGAGAAGCTGCCAGCCTTGTGGTTTTCCCCGCTGTGGCAGAAGTCTCATGCTAATGATGTGTAAGCGTGAGTGTAAGGGAAAAATGTCTAAGCAGCCCCAGGACAAGTGCTACAGATTCCCACAGTTCTTACTAATGTTTAAGCAATTTTTCAAGTGCAAGTACTTCTTAACTTGGTTTATGTCTTTGGTCAAATACCAGAACCCTAAAATAGTGGTTATTTTATATTTTTTTTTTTCTAGCTTTTTAGGTACTTGTTAAGGAGAGGACCTGTTAGACTTCTCACTTGGCTATAGCTGGAAGTTGCACCTCCTTAACAAAGAACAAAATAAGATATGATGTTAAAATTAATTTGTTTTGCATTCTGTTAGGGTTGTCCCACAGTACCCAATTTTGTGGCAGTTGGTTTATTTGTGCGAAGTTTTATCCATCTATTCTACTTAAATTTTCTATTATATTCCATTTGAGAACTAAGCACTTTAATTAATGAATAGACTCTCAAGTCTTGTTACCATATTTGCTTCTATTATTGAATTGGATAGTTTTTTTCTCCCAGAATCCTTAGTATTTCTTCTAATTTTTCCCTCCAAGTTAGTATCCTAAGTTTCTTTCATTATTTAGCCAAACACATATATAATCTACTGATTATGCAGTGTTGCCAGAGTTGCTGAATGAATCACTAACTGGAGCAATCCCTCACTATTTTTTTCATACCTTTACTGGAAATAATATTCTCCTAGGAGGATTTTTAAGCTGCTTCCAGGAACCCAAATAACCATATGTCTGCTGGCCAAATATTTTATAACATTGTCTCTTAAGGCTTAATTTGCCTACCTAGAGAATGATTCACAATTTTACCAGCCTGTCCTTTTAGATTTAGTATGCCTGAACCCTAGTGTTACATTTGTTCCTGTACAGTTTGCCATTTTGCAGTTCTCAGGTTCCTCATCATCTCACCTACTATATTAAGCATGGAAGGTAAACAAATAGTACCATGCTAAAATGAGAAGGAGACTGACCATTTGGTATATTTATAAAACAATTAACAGGCTCTAGCATTGAATTCATAACCTGGGTACAATAATGCCAGAGAAGAAGATAAGGCCAATGAATATGTAGTCTCATTCATTGTGGAATGTTTGTATCCCATTTTGTAGGAGAGAGGCGAGGGAAAGCCTAAAGCAGTAAATGAGACTGCTCAAATACTACATTATGGAGATTTTACTGAGGCGGGGGAACTCAGTATTAGCCACATGCTCACTTTTCTTCCTGAGGTTCTAGTACAATTTGTTTCTCATTTAGTGGCATGGGGACTATGAATAGCATTCCTTAAATTTACTGGGGTGTAATACTTTGCTATCCATTATACCACACTGTTTTCAGTGGGATGTATGTGGTTTTGTAAACGCCCTTACTCTCTCAGAGTACTGGGATAGGCATGCATATAATTACAGGGGTTGCACTCATAAAAATTTACAGTATTTTCCTTCCAGAGGCAAGTTACATAAAAATACCCAGCAGGATCCATAGTCTCTATACCACAGTAACTAACAAACACTTCAAAACACAAGCAAACAAACAAAGGGAGGAAGAGTTTCAAGGTCACCAGTTAGCATATCCAGGCCCAGTCACATCCCTTGTTCTTTGCTCAAAGGTTGTTTTTCTTTTAAGATTTTCTAGCTTATAACTACAAATGAGTATAAACCAATTATACAATCTCAACTTGAATCATTTCACTTTCAAGTGAGAGTTGGATTCTCAAGAGATTGATAAAAACATTTGTGAAGGAACCATGGAAAATTAAATGCAATGACCACTGCCAGTGTGATTAAGGACTTTGTCTTATTTTTATAGCTGTGAAGTATTTTTATTCCCCTATAAGTGGGTGGATGGAGCCACAAACATCTTTCTTTTTCATCTAATGCTATAATAGATGAATCTTGATGATATTATACCTTACAGCTAGTGAAAATTTATTCTGAAATGTCTACCTAAATAATCCTTAATAAGAGTAGTGCTAACACTAATAACAATAGCAGGCAATCATAGAGCATCAAGAAAATGTTGGTACTATTGTAAGAACTTTATATATATTAAGCATTGTAAAGTCATCTAAAATAATTTCTTAATTTTGAAAATGTGACTATTTTAAAGGGTGAAAATTAAGAAGACAAATCCTAAGGCTTAGGTTGTGTATTACTATAGTACTTTGTACTATTAAATCATTGGTCATAATATAAAGATTTACTTTTTGTAATCTTTGAAATTGAATTCTGAAAGAATATTTGTTTTGTCTACAATATGTATTCTTTTGTCTACAATATGTATTCTTTTGTCACCACAGCTTTATAAATGTTTTGGCATATAGATAGCAACTGATGGAAAACAAGTATCTTGTTTTGTGTAATATTTGATTCCAAGAGGGACACAGACAAAATAACAAATATTTCATTTTATATACATCTATATATATATATATAGCACAGTTGAATAGTTTAACTAAATTGTATTTTTAAGAGGTTATACAGCAATAGTCTGAAATAATGTGCTATTGAAGTGCAAAATATTTCTATTTCTGTTACGCTTCTAGTGGGCTATTTATAAATCACTGTGTCTCTTTAAAGCTTATAAATTCAAGAAACCCACAGAAACAATGAATTTCAAAGGAGACTTAAAAATTAGAAGTAATTACCTAAGAAAAAGATTTTTGCAAGTAAAATTCATAAGCCTGGACAAGGAAAACAAAAATACTTAGTAACTAACCTCTAACTGTTAGCACATATAATGACACAGAAAAATATGTCTATCCTATATTTCTAAGCCAGACTCAAAATCAACATCTTCCCATATAACATGACAAATTTCACAAGAAATTATTTCCTATTAGTGAAAGCTATTGCATATTAGACTCACTTGTTATTTAGTGCTTATGGTGAGTGATGCCCTAGCTTGACACTTGTGAAAGAAGATGAAAAATCTAGAGAAAGTCCTCCTTTCATGTAGTCTACAATCAAGACATATTAGAGAAAAGATCCCATGAACTGTATATTTGGGGATATCTTCAAAAAATTATTTACACTTGGGAGTAATGAAAACATCAAATTTCCAATCACAGCAGTGTTACAACCATTTAAGAGAACCACTTAATCACAAGAATGTATAATTGCAGTGAAATCTGATTGACTGAGAGGAGAGATTTATTCTGAATAACATATTAGAAGGTAACATGCTATTTAAAACTCCCATCTCATCATATGTTGGCATACCTTTCATCTATTGTTATTTAAATCTGCAAAACTATTTTTCAAATTAGATTTTCCTAAGCAGGAGAAATTTTACTGCTCCTTTAAAATATATGTCTCAGGGACTACATCAAACTAAAAAGCTTTTGTACAGTTAAGGACATCATCCACAAAAAGAAAAGACAACCTACTGAATGGGAGAGAAGATATTTGCAAATACCGAATGACAGGTTACTATATAAATTATATAAAGAAATCATACAATTCAATATCAGAAAAACAGTCTGGTTTTAAAATAGGCAACAAACCTGAATAGACATTTCTCCAAAGAAGACAAACAAGTGGCCAACAGATACATGAAAAGATGCTCAACGTCACTAATCATCAGAGAAATGCAAATGAAGACCACAATGAGAGATCACTTCACACTGTCAGAATGGCTAAGATCAAAAAAGACAATAAATTACAAGTTTTGGAGATCATGTAGAGAAAATGGAACCCTCATGCACTGTACAGGGGAATGTAAATTGGTGCAGCCACTATGGAAAACAGTATGGAGGTTCCTCAAAAAATTAAAACTACAACTAGCATACAATCCAGTAATTCCAAGGAAACAAAAACATTAATTCAGAAGATATGTGCACCCCTAAATTCATTGCAGCATTATTTACAATAGCCAAGAGCAACTGAGAAACCTAAATGTCCATTGATAGACAAATGGTAAAAGAAGATGTGGTATGCATATTCAATGGAATATTAGTCATAAAGGAATACAGTTTTGCCATTTGTGACAATGGGAGTACACCTAGAGGATATTACACTAAAAGAAACAAGTCAGATGGAGAAAGATGAATACTGCACAATCTCACTCATATGTTGAATCTAAAAGACAAAACAAAACAAAATAGAAACAGACTTATAGACACAGAGAGCAAACTGCTGGTTTGTATAGGGTAGGCAGTAAGGAGTTGTCTTCATAATATACTTTTTTTGCTGGTGGAAATAAACAAAGACCACCCATGTGAGAATAAGCAAAGGCTATGTATTCATAGAGCTTGCAAGAGAGTCAACCACCACACTTACATTTGACAAAAACTCAAAGCCAGCCTGGAGATTATGAAAGCACTACAGTAGAAAAAAGGGAAGGCTTCAGGTATGCCCTGACTGGAAGTTGTTGGCATGGAAAACCTGAAGATGGGCTAACCGGAAGCAGGTCATCCAGTGTGATTAGTTAGTGTAGCACATTAATGTTTCTCTGGTTGATCCTGAGGGGGAAGCTGGGAGGAAGGGAAGAGGAGGGCAAAAGAAAGAAACTGACAGTTACTGTCCAAGCGCAGGTTCTCTGGGGCAGATTGAAGCATACACATGTCGTGGTTTGGCTTCCTGGACTGGCTGCTGTGAAGGTTGTGGTCAGAGTTTTATTTTTATGTATGGTCTGGCCATCATATTTTGAATATTCATTCTCAAATCTTGATGCTTCCATTTTAATTTTCTGCATTTAAAACATGTACATTTTAAAACACCTAATTTTGGGTACAATGTTAATGTGTCTGAAAAGAATAAATGATACAACCAGATATATTATATGTATAAGTAACACAAATGTCAGAGGCAATCAAATATCCTATGTCTACTATTACCCACACCATCAACACCATCTCATTTTTGGTTTTTTTGTCCTTGAGGATAGTTCTCATGCAATCCAATTCAAACATGACACATTAACCTATGTGAACAAAGCTTTCATTTTCTCTGTCTGCCTCCATCTTCTATATTATTTTAACTCACTTTCATGGAAAATGTTGGACAGTTTTTCAGTGCTTGATACCTCTGATGCCAGCAATAGCTTCGGTTATAGAAAGAAGGTGAAAGTTGTGGTGTGCAATTTTCTAGCATAGGCTGAAAATGCAAATGAATGGGGGAAATTCTGCTTGGAATTCTGTGATCCTACAATTGCCATGAGAAAGACTTGTGTATGTTAACTTGTTGGTTCCAGGAGAGGTAGAGAACATATGATAAATCAGCCAAAACACAAACATATGACTAAGCCCAACAAAGATTAGCTAAAACCAGCCTAGATCAGTCAAACCCTCGAGATATTGTATGCTAGTATGTTTTAGATGTATTTTTTTACAAAGCAAAGGTTTATATACAGATTGATCATTTCCCTGAAGCTATATGAGTTTATATTAATTCAGGGAAATACATTTCCCTGGATTTCTCAGTGCTAGTGTAAAATATCTTAGCCTCCTGAGGCTCCTCGCATACAATAAGAATTAGATTTTTAGACATTTGTCAACTGAATTGTTTTGATTTGAAGGGATAATAACATTTCTCTTACCTCCCTAAGAGAACCAAATGGTTTCAACCCAGGTTCTGTCCAGAGAATAAGCTCTGCAGGGTAAGCAGCCTGGAGAATTATCTCCCTACTTGTGTATATGTCAAAAGGGATGAAGCCATAAAATGTGAAGACGTTTCTGTGCCTTAAAAGCTGAGGCACATCAAAATTCCTGGCTGCTAGAACGATTTTACTTACATACTGAAGGCCTAGAGTGAGGACTCAGACCCATCACTTTTCCTAGGAGACCCTTTCAGGTGGAGCAGGGGAGGGCTGCCTCCAACCTGTCCTAAACACAAGATAATACATTTTCTTCACCCCTTAACTATAGAGGACCTGGCTACCTTTGTAGGAAAAATTGTTATTGATTCTCATCATGTCAGGCCAGGAGTAAGCATGAGTACAAAGGAGGCCAACAAGCATTATTTACTGTGTGGTAATAAATAATAAATATTTCTCTGACCCAGAATATCATATATGTTCATTCAGAATAAAATTATAAAAAAGAAATAATAAAATAATATAGAAATATAATTTATATATAAAATATACTGAAAATATAAAAATATAAAAAATAAAAAATAAACACAAATATTCACCTGAAGCAATCTAATTTAATTTAGTTGAAATAAGATAAAATTTAACTCTGAAAAGTATAAATATCTGTAGTTTTTATATCTGAGACAGTCCTATATGCTATATACAATGGGAATTTTAGAAAAATTATGGGAGTATTTCTATGCAGTAGACAACCAAAAGGAAGTTATCCTTAAACCATTTAACCAATTAGAATTAGATTTAAGGTGATGGTATGATAGATGTAAGCAAAACAACTGTTTGCTGACAGATGAAAAAAAATACTATACTAGCAATTTTAAATACTAATTTTAATACTGAATACTAATAAGCTAGAGAAGTAATTTTTCATTTAATAAAATTTAAAATTCAACTCTCACTATTCAACATATAAGTAAATCCAAGGAAAATATAATAACATGAGAAATGATTCTAGATTACAGGGTCCAAATATTGCTATGAAATACATAAATAGATAGTAGATCTAAGAGCCCCTTAATATAGAATAATAATATAGAAATACAATGAGTCTTAAAATGATAGATCAGGAAGAGACTTAGGTATCAGCTAGTTTGATTGACATTTTCCATATGGAGAAAACCAAAGTCCCTAAGATCAAAATTACAGGTAAGAAGTAATTCATCATTAAGTCACAGATACATGGACTTCAGGATTGATGTTTTTATAATACAAACTATGATGAGCAGCATGTAAATCTTAGGATGTATATGTTTTTCAGTTTACAGTTCTTGTTTTAAAGGTCAAGGAAAATTCTGACCCATTTTGGAAATTTTCAAAAAGATGTTTTTTTGACAGCCACCTGTTTCAAGTAAATTCTTCAGTTAAACAGAAAGAAGGGACAGGGGTCAAATAAGTGGCACAGAATATCCTTCAGGTAATCAAGGAGAGTAAACTAAGTGCAGGAATTAATAAAACATAAGATAAAGATGTGAAGAATGATGAAGAATGCAATCTTCATCACGGAAGAGCTGAGGAGCTTCCTAAAAGAAATGATTGGCAGAGAAGACTTATGAGGAACCAGAGCATTGAGAGGGGTACACTCAGTTGGGACACAGTTTGGACTTTATTTTATCTGGCCCTGAAAATGTCTTGCCCATGATTGTGAGTAGTCTTGAACTTTCTAGGTAAGCATTGAGCTTTTTGACTGCTTGCATCCTGGAGGTCAGGAGAAATGCATCTTATGGTCAGGCCCACAGTGGATTTGTGATATCTCATTTATTCCCTAGTACAGAAATACCCTGAAGATGTTGCAAGTTTGGTTCTAGACTGTCACAATAAAGTGAATATTGAAATAAAGGGCATCAGATAAATTTTTTGGTTTGTGAGTGCATATGAAAATTATGTTTACACTATGCTGTAGTCTATTAAGTGTGCAATAGCACTGTGTCTAAAAAAACAAACATAAGTACCTTAATTTAAAATGCTTTATTGCTAAAAAATGCTAACCAGCATCTGATTCTTCAATGAATCGTAATCTTTTGCAATAGTAACATCAAAGATCACTGATCATAGGTCACCAAAAGAAATACAATAGTAATGAAAAAATTTGAAATATTGCAAGAATTTTAAACATGTGGCACAGAGACATGAAGTGAGCAAATGCTGTTGGAAAAAATGATGCTAATAGACTTGCTGGATGCAGGGTTGCCACAACCTTCAATTTTTTAAAAAATGTAATATTTGCAATAAAGCAAAGTGCAATCAATGAGGTATACCCGTGTACAAGCTGAGATTATGACATAATGAATGTGGTTTTTATATTTGATTCATGAAATTAGCACCACATGTGTATTTCTATATGTAAAATACATATATATATTTTTTTCTTGATAAATAAAATTATAGTTTTTGATTATGGGTGGTACAGAGACAATGTGTTCTGAGAAAGAAATAACTAGGTAGGTATTGACTTTTCTAGTAAGGGACCTATTAACTTATAGAGCAGATCATTAATAAACCCCACAAGACGTTGATTATATAATTAATGATTCCAAGGATTAAATTTTCTCTCTCTCCCTTTCTCCTACTCTGCCTCTCTACTTCTCTCCTACTCTTTTTTCAAGATGATGAAGACATTTGGATAATTCATAGAAATATAAACCCCAGGGATCACATACATTAAAATACCTGGTTACATACCCCTGTTTGTTATAGATAGATGACTCTTATTTGATGTCCAAATTCAATCCCAGCATATTAATTTGTTTCAATTTTTTTCCTCAAAACTATAGCATTATTCTGAGTCACTAATCACAGAAATCAAGAGGTAGTCATTAGTCTGTAAAGAGCTCCATAAATTTAAGTATTTATATAGCTTAAAAACATTAAAATCTACATTCCAAATGTTATAGAAAAATTGAATGGATAATACGTATTAGTCAGATATGATCGGTGTTTACTGTAATGATTCAAAGTCCATAGAAGATAAGTCAAAATGCACTTCCCGATGATGTGACACTGTAATTATAGCTATAGTCAAGCTTTTGTTGTTCCCCCAGTTTTTCTATGCACTGATCAGCTACTTCGATTTTGTTTTCTATGTTATAAGCTCAAATATACTTGCAGGTGAGTGTTCCCATCTAAAACTATAAAAAACATTCTTAAGTGAAGCTAGGAAGTCTCAGTACTGCAGAATCAAAAGTGCATAATAACAGAAATAGTGGATGAAAACTGTTGATTGAAAAAATAAAATCTGTTACAGCTCTGTTGATGTGAGTTGTTTAGGAAGTAGAATGACAGTGCAAATCACACTTAAAGAATAAAAGACTAGCCATCACTATGTACACTAATATTTTCCCTCTTGGATTTTAAATAATTTGAGCAATATATTGAATGTCATTTGTGTCCTATTTAAGAAGAATAACCTACTGCTACTTTCAACCAATATTTTGTTGTATGGTTTGTTTATTTTTTCCTCTTCCCTATTTTTCTCACTAATTGATTTTACCTTATTTGCAAGTTTATTTGGAAAGCAGTAAAAAGAATATTAGCTTAGTGAATAGATTTTTCACAGTTATAGCATTAGTGTGTGTTGAAAGAGATTACTAAATAATCATTTCTTTTCTATTTAAATAAAATGGTCTAACATGTTTTCAGGTGTCTTTCAACTGTTGAGCTATTCATATGCCCATATTTAATCTATTAAAAAATTTACTTCATAAAATTTAGATTAAATTCTCCAAAAGGGGAGAGTTTTAAAATACCTTAATGTGTAGAAACTATTCTTTTTACTCAAATTATACAAGTCTACTCTTTAAGTTCATATTCTTAAACTGGTATATGTTCTGTACTCTAGCCTGCAGGTTTCAATCAGCATTCATTCATTCATTCAGCATATGTTGTCTGTTGGATACATGATAGGCACCATATTATGAGAGAAACACAGATAAAATGACATTGATTATAAATTAACTTATACCAATCAAAGTGGTTTTTATATGAA
Source organism: Camelus bactrianus (assembly GCF_048773025.1). Classification (NCBI taxonomy): domain Eukaryota; kingdom Metazoa; phylum Chordata; class Mammalia; order Artiodactyla; family Camelidae; genus Camelus; species Camelus bactrianus. The sequence goes on from NC_133540.1 coordinate 43,157,093, forward strand.
AATTAATTCTCTAGTGTGAACTTTTCCCTCGTCTGAAATTATATAAAATTAGAAACAGTTATAATTAACAATTACATAAAGAGATGGTAAGTAGATCGATAGATAGGTAGATGTTTATTTTCTGCTGAATTCCATTCATAAGTGGCTAACCTTTTTATATTCTTCCTTTACAAAGAAATGTTTCATCTTTATTTATGGAAGCCATGCATGCCTATTTTGTACATGATTTCATCATAGAGAATGTGTCTCTTTTCTTTGCTGCTGAGACTGTTGGCAGGTAGGGAGGTTCCTGCTTTTCTCTAAGTTAGGATGACTCAGAGGCAGGCCCTAGGGCTGCTCAAGTCTCTGTCCCTTCTGCCTCAAGCTCAGATCTTTATTGCTTGTTTTTGTTGTCTGTTTGTTTGTTTATCTAGGGGTGGGGAAGGACAGTTCAGTGCAGTCTTTCTTTCCTTTGTTAAGAACAGCAGTCCCTCAGAAAGTCCAGTATGGAGACCCGTCTTGGATAAGGACCCCTCAGACCTCATATTCATCTGTGATTCTGGAGGCAGAATAATCATATTTATAAAGTGAATTTATTTATTTTATCAAGACAAATTTAAAAGTTATGTGATGGTCAAGTGTAACTAATGTCTAAGCAATACAGGCTTTCTAATACCCTAATCCTTGGAATATAAATTTAGAAAGAGACTTACTGGAAGCAGAATGCTGGCAACATACCCATCTTCAAAATTCATATTATACTGCATATAATTTATTCTTAAATTTGATTATTCATTATTAGAATTTTTATTAGAATTTATTGTTTTAAAAAGTAAAATTATTTGACACAGTAGTTAAGATGGGGTCATTAATATTTGCCATATCCAATAACTGATGTCCTTATAAAAGGGACAGCATGCATGAAAAGGCACACACACAGGGAGGGTGCCATGTGAAGGACAAGGCAAAGACTGGGGTGATGCATCTACAGACTGAAGAGTACTAACAGTTGCCAGTGAAACACCAGAAGTTGAGTGATAAGCATAGAACAGATTCTCTCTCACATCCCTTAGAAGGAACCAGCCCTGCCAACACTTTGATTCTGGACTTCTGGCCTTTAAAACTGTGAAACAGTACATCCCTGTTGTTTAAACCATTCAATTTGTGGCACTTTGTTTTAGTAGCTCTAGAAAAATAACATCCTAGGAATTAAGGAAACATCAGTGTTCAATAGTTATTTTAATGGAATTTTTTTTTTTTTGGCTTGGAAGTAGTCTAATGTACTAGGCAATTATTATTTGTTTATTTCTGATAAAATACTAATGATGTCTGGTCTTTTGGGAGAGACTAATGGACTATTTTTCATTTTTTAAACCTATGAAGTAGCCCAAGTAAGATATATTCATATGTATATTTTACATAGTGGATTTTAAAGTTTTAAAATTTATATGATCAGCTCCATCATGTTAATGAAGTATAGTTAATTACTAATGCTATTAAAGCCACATTTTATAAAAAAATAGACAATTATAATTATGAAATGCATGCAGATTTTATTTGATTGACAGCACTGAAGAAGTTTCATTTAGTAGATTATATTAAAAGCATATCACATACTTTCTTTACCTTATAAATTACTTACATTTCTCCAGAATCATTTGCACAGATACTTAGTTTGGGGATATCAGCTCTTCTGAATTGTGGAATTAAATCATATGTGTCGTTTTGTCTTACAGAAAGCACATGAAAAAGAATCTGAAAGGTTTTTCATATATTTCATACTCAGATTTTTCAAAAAAAGTAGCAAAAAAAATTTTCTCTTTAAGTGCCTGGAAAGGCAGCTTTTAGGAGTACATTATTTGACCCTTACCTGAAAAAAGTTAACTTTAACTGTGTTTTTCCTAGAACAGAACAAATGGAAAAGGGTTGTAATAATCCGAGGTATCAGATAGATTTATTTCCTAATGGAACAGCCTTTATTTTATTTATTTATTTATTTATTTATTTATTTATTTATTTATTTATTTATTTATTTATTTATTTATTTATGCTAGCAGAGTGTATAGAAGTCTTACTGGGAATATTGCTATGAGCTCTAGCAGTGTCTACCAAAGTAGGATATGTGACCAGATGACGGTATTATGGGAGGAAAACATCATGACATGTATTCATATACATTTTATCTAAAATAATAAATGATGCCTACTGTGAAAACTTTACTAATATTATATCTGTGGATTGACTTGACTCTGGAGTGCTCAGTAGGTCTGCCAGTCAGACAGGTGTGTATCACATAGCACAGGCAAGGTTTTCTAAGGGAAGCAGAGCAGATAGCTCAAAATAGGTACCAAAAGTATCATCATATTTTATTCATGTTAGCATGTGATGATATAATGCGTTTTTATGTACCAGATTAATTTTATTATTAGTATATCTGAAAAAAAAATGGCTTAAAAAAGATCTGCAAAGAATTCTGGAAAATACCAGTAATGCAAAAATAAATAAGCAAACACTCCCATCCACCTCCCCCAAAAAAGCAAAATGTATTTTCCAGCAACTTATACATGCTTTTCTCAGTATGATAAATTTAACCACATATGATTGAATGCATCATCTAAGAAACTGGAAAAATCAAAATGATTTAGTTTTTTTTTTTTTTTTTTTGGTCTACTAACATTAAAAAGAAACATCTTACATCATGCATTGAAATATTGTTTGATAATAGTAAATGTAAGGCCTTTACAAAAATAATGTGATTTTAAGAAAAATACGTAAAAAATGTGCAGCTCTTACAAACTCAGTTTTGCAAAGATACAAGATAATTGAAAGTAATGGCCCAATTTAATTTTAAAACTGTGACCTTGAATTCAAATCCATACAGTGGACATCAAAAGTCACTGTGCTTCCTTGAAATTTTAAAATATCCTATCATGCCCCTGTGAACTTTCTGTGCTGCCCAGGATATTCTGATACAATATTTGTGCACATTAGCTCTGTATTATCAAGCTCTTCTATCTCTTTGTTTCTCCAAAGAGGTATTAATAATAGCTATCTTTCACCAAGTGTCCACTGTATTGTGATTCTTTAGTGCATTTATTTGAACTTCCACACCAACAGTGCAGGATAGAAATTAACATCCCTATCAAGGACCCAAGATACCAGGGTCCAATATTGTGTAACTAGTTACTGCAGCAGAAGAGTATTTGTTACAAACAATATTTGACCTTGCTTTTCCTGTTATACTGGACCACTTTTCAGTAACACGGGGTTCCTCCAAGAGCAATATGAGAAGCCATAATAAGCAAGAATTACTAATTATAACACTTAACCTAACCAATAATAACTGGCTCATTAAAGCCCTTACTTGAAGAATATTAAATTTCAAGCAGAGGCTGTTGTGTTTAGAGCTACCAGTTCCTCATCACCATACCAATATGACATCTCTAAAGGAAGTGAGAGCTAAGTTCTATTGTCGACCTAAAGTCTGATGACAGTATAGAAAAGAGATAGGTACCTTTTCATGATATTCTTCAACGAACTCAGAAAATAATTTTTCGCTAGAGAGCAGTTTACATTTAGAAACATTTGAAATGGTCTTGTGGCAAAATAAATAACTTTCTGAAAGACCTGTTTACCATATCACTACGTATGAGCATCATACACCAATTACACCAATTACAGTGATCATAGTGCCATTTGTAAAGTCTTTTGCTCAGCACTCAATGCCTACCATGAAAATAATAAACTTTGCTAACATTTTATGTGCAGATTGGCTCTGGAGCCCTCAGTAAGTCTGCCTGTCAGTTAGGCATGTATCACATAGCACGATGAGGTTTACTAAGGAAAACAAGACAGAACACCCAAAACGTAAAAGAGGGTGCAAAACATCCTCCTATCCTTACATCTATGTTAAGAAGTAAATGTGCATTTTCCTGCTACAAACACACACACACACACTCACACACACACACAGTAATGATATAGGTTATACATCCAAAGTTATGAAGCAAATAAACTCAGGACTCTGTAGACTCAGGACTCAAAGCCACGGTTTCACATCAACCTTCAGGACACCACCATGCCACTGCTCCCATCCCAGCATTGTAACAGCTCCTTGAGGAAATAGATTGTTTTCTCAGTAGTTCTTATATTGATTTTCTTTGAATAAATTACATATAAGATGGCATAAATATTTTAATTGCTCTGTGTACATTAGGATAATCTCAGACACAAATATTTATATTCAAATGCATTCTTAACACAGTCTGTTTCTTCTCTCACTGCATGTAGGAGGATGCTAGTGAGACATGCCAAGCTTGTTATGTAAAAAGAAAAAAAAAGTGTTTCATACTATTTTGATGATCTATAGATATACTTCTGGATATATATCCATAGCCAAGGCCTGTACACATAACTGCTTAAGGGGTTACGTTAGCCAGTCTGTCAAAAAATCAGTCCCATTTGTGTCCAGGTAGAGAAATCTAAGTTCACGGCCGTAGAATGCTTGATTAAACCCTCTTTATCCCACTCTCTAGCCTGCTCACTTATTTGAATTTGTCTTATTCCCCAACTCTTGGCCAAAAACAACTTTTTAAAAGTTCTTCAGTGACTTTCTAACACTAATAAGATTTAGTTTTGGACACCCTTCACATAGTTCCAATTTTTATTTCTTAACTTCAGACCTCAAATCTCAACAACAAAAAGTATGAGTAGTATTCTTCTTTCCTGTGTTATTTACACATTTTTCCCACAGGAAAAATGATTCTTTAGCCTATTTACGTTTATCTTTGTCCACTTTTATCTATTAGCTGTAAGCTCTTTGAGGCTAGGGGATCTATCTTATTTTTCTTTACAACCTGAAACGTAATAGTACTGCAATAAATATTGCTGCACTAATTAGCTCACCGAGAAAATAATGAAATGTCTTTAGAATTTGACATGATTGTTCACAGCTCCTCATCATTCTGCCCTTCATTTATCCTATACCACCTCATTCTGCTCAATACCTAGAATATCTATCATTTCTTTCATGAACCCATTATCTTTTTTCATTCTATTGATCATATTCTCCTTAAAATGTCTGGTTTTCTTTTTCTCATTGTGTAGACTCTTCTCCTTAGCATTCTTATTCTTACTTCTTTACATGGCCTGATTTATCTTTTTAAGCCGAGAAACCCCCTCTCTCTGTCTGTGTCTCTGTAGTAAGTCACTATTTTCCTACAACATTTCAAGAGTTAACACTGAAAACAATCCTAGCTTCTATTTCTTCTTATTCATGTGATGGGGAACTAAGTTATTCTAAGGCACACCTCAAGAGAAAAAAAATACCCAATAAGTACATACACATGCACCTGCACACATGCATATGTACACAATTTCTTTGAAAAGAGAAAATAGTTTAGAAAATAGTGAAAGATAGAGAGAAAAAAAACCAAAAAAAGAAGTATAACAAATTGAGAAGAGATATTCTATATCCAGAAAGATATCTGAAAACTTGGAACACAAAAGCCAGTATTACACACGGCAGTTCTCTAAAACTGCACACTTTGATTTTATTTCCACGGTTTTATGAGGCAGAGATTAGAACACAGGTGAAGAATCTTAGAAGAGGTTTGTTTTGGTTTTTTTCTCACACTGACCCAAATCTCACTGATCTAAGTCCACCAAGTGAAGAACAAGTCCTAGAGCTTAACCTACATTGTTCTGTGAGGGGTTGGGGAAATGCAGAGGACATCGTCTTGGGCCTGAATAGAGGGGGGAAAAAAGAAAAAAGAAAAAACAATGAAAAAGAAAACAATAAAAATAATGAAACCCTGGAAGTTTCATCCACAGAAGACAGATTGATCAAATTAGAAAAACAAAACAACAACAAAAACAACAAACAAACCTGAAAAGCTCTCTGGGGAATTTATCTGAGATAAAAATGTGGATAAAGTCAATTAACAAAATTTCTCCTATTCAAAACCTAGTGGTTACTTTATTAAAAAAAAAAAAAAGGAATTTACTAGAAATGTACTAATATAGCAGTAGACAAAAGTCATAGTGTTACAAAACTGTAGTAATACACCTGGTTCATTACCTCACAGTGTGGTTCTATCTATAGCTCATGGATTCAGTATAGAAGAAAACATTATCAAGGAAAATTCTGGGAAATACTCTCTATTGCTATTGTTGGAGAGAAGTACATTGAGAGAGCTCAAGGGACTTTAGCTGGAGGAAAAGAAAATGGTTCAAACGCAGGTGATCTGTACTAACTCATGTCTGATGGAAGACAAGAAAACCCAGTGATGTCAAGGTTTTGATTTCCTGTCTAGAAAGAAATTTAGAGAGGGAAAGTGAAATTAAAACTCCAATAATTAACAAGGACTTAGAAGAATAGGCAGACTAAATGAAAATATCACAAGGTTCTGAGGGAGAAAAGGAAAAACTAAGGGTAGGATAGACAAGAAGGGGTTTGAGGAAGATTCTACTGCTCTGTCTATAGTCAAAATATATTTGTTCTTTGTGACTGGTTTTATGAATAATATAAAAAGCTGATCTTCCAGTTATAGTGCATGGTCTAAAATATATAATATATATGTAAAATATACATCCTATATATAAACATTAAGGATATATACATTCTTAATAAATCCTAGTTTAATGACAATGAAACAAAAAATAATTCCCACAAATATAAAATATATCTGAGTTGAAAAGAAATAAGTGGAGAGACAGTGAAAAAATTACACTTAATTCATCCATCAGAAGCAAAATGCTCTATTCTGAATTGTAACAGTGGGGTCAAAAGTTATCCCCTGTTGCAATAGTAATGCATCTGGAAAGATGAAGCTATTTTCAACAAAATGGCATCAACATGAAGCTCATAACTACCATAATTATTTTTATATTTTGGGAAACATAACAAAAATTAAAATGTGATATCAGTTTTCACCAGGCATAGTGAAAATATAATTTATTTTCATCATATTAATTTAATCAGAATGTTCTTATATGATCAATGTATTTATATATAATATAATTTAATTAAAATATACATTAATAAAATATAATATAATTTAACTTAAAATATTGTTTGTGTAGGATGCTCTCATGTTATTTTGGTAGGAAAATTAGTTTGATATCATTTTTCTGGTGGACATTTTCACAATACTTATGTTTTGGACTTTTAATATACATATTTATTAATCTCATCCACATCAATCTAATATATGCAGGAGATGTTCTGGATCAGATATGGATTTATTATTAATTACTTCACAGTAAAGAACTGTGTTGTACCCCTTGCCCCAACACATACTCCTGGCTGACACGTAAAAAACTATGCCACATATCTTATGAGAATCGTCTAGTATTGCATAGATGAGGATTAAGAGAAACAATTTGGCTTATGAAAGAAAGAAGGGGCGTCTCCTTGAAAACATGAAAGATCGGAGTCATTTATTGGTGTGTAAATGAAAAATGTGCAGGAGCCAGATAGTCTAGGTCTCCTCTTTGAGATATAAGGACATCTGCAAGTTCTGGGACTTTGTCCATTTTACAAGTAAAGACCTAGAGAGCTGGCTCCCTAGGCATCCTAACCCCCAGAGCTTAATTTTGGGACCTAGTCTGAGCTGTAAGCATTTGTCTTTTCTTGGGGAGGTAAAGGATTTAATTATCCCTCATATCATCAAAGTAATTCGGTAGACAAATGGCTGCAGATACAATTCTCGGGTTACATGAAGAGTCTCAGGAGTCTAGGACTTTGCAGAAGCACTGAGAGATCTAGGGAAGTTTTATTTCTCTATGCTATAGAATTAAAAATTCACTAATCTTTCAATCAAAAACTGTTGAGAGATCACATTATTGATATAGTTACAAGTATACTTCAAAATATATCCATAAATATAACATCATGCACTTGGTCCTAATAGCAAAACTAGAATCATAGTTTTCAAAATATAGAGGAATGAAATGCATTCTTCTATATTCGGCAGCTGTATTGCTAAGTACTAGTCTTTAAGGATGACACTAACTTTATTAGCCTCTAAGACAACTTAGCAGATCTTCAGGTCTCTTAAACACCCACTCTTTGTCATCTAATAAGAATCATTCATCTTCTGAAATCCCATAAACTTTATCTCCTTCTTGTTGTTATTTTTAAAGCATGCTCATCATTTGTGAATTGATTTATCCTCACTCCTAATTTCTGATATTGAGATGCTTCCTGACTTTTTATCATAAGTGCACATTCTTCATATGCATACATTCAGTCTTGAATTTTAAAATATAACTAATGAGAGAACTGAACTGCTTCATCATCCCATCTCTTTAATCTTGCTCAATAACATTTTTCACCCTTTCTAACAGCACTCCTACTTTATTCAATATCTTCAAAACTCAAATTAGTAAGAGAAAACTTTGATGTTAGCTTTCTTTTGACAGAAGATCACTAGCTTGATCTTGTCTGAATACTTTCTACTGCAAGCTGAAGCATCATTTCATTTGCATTTTATTGTTCTGTGACCTAAACAAGTTGAACTTCAAGGATAACAGCCTGAGGGTGGCAATGATCCTTTTTTTCAATCTCAGCTTTTAGTTGGTTATTTTATTAACAATATTTTTTAGTCCAGGAATATCCATTTGGGTCTTTTTTGTTGTCTCTATTTTTCTCCTGAGATGTCAGAGTCCTTTGTGAGATTTGCATTCACTGAAACCAGGTTCAACTGAAAATAGTTACAAAAGATGCTGTAAGATGTTTGTCTGCTAGCGTCAACATCTTGTTTATTTCAGCTGAGATACCTCAATTAGCATTTTTGGACACTTAGCTTCTGGACTCAATTAGCATTCTTTGCTCTTTAGAATGTCCCATTTTTTTGTTTCTTAATATTTCAGTTAATTTCAATTGTGTCCCTGATGTTAAAAAGGTTAAGATGTGCGGATTCTACATGCTGGTTTTTTTTTTTTTTTTTTGTCAGCGTTGTTTTCTTAATTTTGGCAAGACATATTTGGCTAGGCTTAAATCGTGAACTATTTCTTAAGCAGCGTCTCTCTTCTCAGTTCAGATCCAGATTTTTTAACCAGGCTGGTTTGAATCTGTTTCATCTATGGTTCAAGGTTCAGTCTGCTGTTGAATTTAAAAAAAAAAAAAAAAAGGAAAAGCACAATCTGAGACCTGTGAGTTTCTGTTTTATTTAAGGATCTACTGAGGACCATACCCTGGGACACATCCTCTCAGAAAGCTCTGAGGAATTGCTCAGAAGAAATAAGGGGAGAAGTCAGTATATATGTGATTCTGGCAAAGGGTACCTGCAGTCAATCACACATCTCAGTAAAAGGTTGCTGCCAGTCATGAGATGACTCCAGTCATAATTTTAGTGCTTTTCTACACATGAGAAGATGCAAGAAACTGGGTTCATAACATTTTCTCCTGAAAGTATCTAACTCTCTGCAGGCTTGTTCTGCCAGTTTTTCCCAGAGCACAGAGTGCCTCCTTCCCCATCTCCACCCTGAACTTCTCTCAGGGTGTGTTAAAGGCCAGCAGCTGCAGTGGCTGGTGATTTTGTCCTTGTAGGACCGGCTGGCGAGTGACACTTGGGACAGTTTTTTAGTTGTCAGGTCAAAATGTGGAGGGGCCTGGTTTGGAAAACCCCGCTAGGTCTTTCCTTTCTGAAATTCTTCTGATCTTTTTAATGTTCATAGTTACACAGCTTCTCTTTCTGGTTTTCTAGGTGAGAAAACCTGATCTTCCCAGTGTGCACCCCGCAGGCACTATATTCACCATGTGACTGCTTCTGGTTGCAGATTAAGACCCACAGAGACATGCAGGGGCTTGTTCACTTCCCCATGTCTCCTCAAAGCACATGTGTACCCTCCATCAAGTCTTTTTGCTTCTGTGCCCCTCTCCAGGACTTCTGCATTATCTGCATGCTTTTTGGTTTGTTCATTTGTTTTACAGTAAATGATATACCAGTTGGATTTTAGTCGACCATATCAGGAATTAGAATCAAAACCTGTTATTGAGAAACCCAACATATTAATCTTTTTTTTTATGGGCAAAATATACTTTGAAATAGTTTCTAAGGTTTTTTAAAATTTCTGAATTATTGTGTTGGACTTAAGATTGTAAGTGATGATTGCTTGCAGCTAAGCATGCTTATTACAGCAAAATTTTTAATTTGATTGAGACAATATTTTCTGCCCTGAAATACAACATAGTATGTGGTTAAATATGTATACAACTCCGAGGAAGCACAAATCTAAGTCCAAAATTAGAATAAGCCAATTTTTATTGGATATATAAATTTTATATATTAATTTTCTTCATCTATAAAATGAAAATAAAATTTTCTAATAGATTCCTATTAAATGAGACAGCATATGTAAATTATACAGTGAAATTTCAGAAATAGAAACAATAGTTAAAAATAAACATTATTATTCTTTATCCCAGCAACTTTCATTTACTTCCAGGGAGCATAGTATTTTAAAATATATATATGGGCTTAGTAAATTACTACCAACTTTAGAGGTGTTGAAAAGTACCCTGGAGCTACTATACATACCACAAAATTCATCAAAGTAAAACTTGCTGAGTTTAAGCCAGTCCATATGTGAGAAATTAAGGGAATACTAACTTTCACATGCCCATTGTATATTTTGTATATATAGTATGCACACAGTGCCAAGAATCAAAATTCAATCACTGTGAAATAGTATGTAGACAGACAGGGTCAATCGAGCCAAAAGGGATTATTTAAGTTTATTTTCTAACCTCTGATATATTAGACTTAATGGTCATTTTTTTGGAGAGAGGTAGGCTGCTGAGAAAGAGAATTAGTGGAAAGCGGCTTGAGGAATTTACATAATTTGGGAGTTTATGTATTTTCATAAGCATTGTTTTCATTGCCTTCTCTCTGACCCCAATATTGAAAAGTTTCCACTTGACAGTTGTCTCTTGGAAAAGGAGAGACTCTCTGTTTTCCTCTAATAGCATTATATTCTTGAGAACAAACAAAAAGTAAGCATACAATTTTCAATTTGACTACTAAGATACAAAATGCATTCTAAGTATTACAGATTTTATGATTTCTTTAAACAGTGAAAATGAGGAGAGAATTGTATACAAGGATCACTGCTAAAAACTCTAATAGCTCTGAACAAACTCAGGGCCAATGAAGGATCACAACCTGGGTACAGGGAAAAAAGACAATTTCTCTTGTCAGAAATCTCTTAAGATATTAAGGGGCTTTTCTGATGATAAAATTAAGTATTTTGGCTGGATGAGTTCAAGGGCTCCTTTTAATCTACAATGTCTGATATTTTTTCTGAACCTAAATGTAAGCCATCAATGCCATGAGCGCCAGTCACAATGCCCCACATATAGTTGGTACTCAGTCAAAATTTATTAAAAGAACCTTAAGCAAATATATACATATGTGCATTTTATGTATCAGATTAAAAGTATCAGTGTGAGAAAAATCAGGTGAATATCTTATTCAAAAATAATACCATTAAAATAAAGGAAAGTCAAATTTAACCAGAAAGTGCTGTAATGAATTTAGTGAGTGAAAAACCAGAAAATGTAAAAATAGGGATTTGCAAAACAATTTAAAGCTTCCTCTAACTCAATGATCTCAATAGTATGTCATTCTTAATAGATGTTTCCACAAGTCATGATTACTTGGTGCACCCTGAACTCCTCATAATCCCCGATTTCCAGAAAATGCAAGAAAGCTTTCAATTCTTGATACTCTTGCCATGCAGAACACTGATTCCAGTATACCACTGGCTCAGAGTGGGCAAGATTGAGATCAGGGGTGAGATTGGATAAAAGTAATTGCAGTTCGAGTTAAAAGGTTTTGTGGTATTCTGGAATTCATGAGTCAACAAGTCTCTCTTCCCACCCCACCATTAAACTAGGCACATCTTTCTGTGTTGAGATACTCCATTATTAGAGAAAAATATAAATATATATTCCAATCCAGAAACTTTAAGCAATATGATAGGTGAAGCATTAGTGACAGCTTTTGCTTCTGAGTAAATGGTTCACTCGATATCATTTGCTTACACAGTTTTCACATGAATGATTTTGCCAAATGAATAGTTTTTGCATTAATATACTGGGTTCACATTTGCAACCTGCTCTTTAACACAATGCATTAACAGCAGGGCTCAAAAATGAATAGAGCTTGAGTCGGCAGTATCACCTCCCTGTTTTCTTCTAATTCCTTTTCTAAGAGCAGAGATGAAATATGGTCAGCAATTAAAAATAATTTTGTGGAGAAGAAAGTGTAGAGTTTCAAATAATAGAAGATATGATGGTTGTAAAGTTTGGGGAAAAGTGGAATAATTAAATTTTTGCATCTATGATTTGATATCAGTGGGCATTTCTGTATAATTGAGAATAAAAGAAAAGTAAATGTTCTGATGTAATGAGAAAACCATCTGAGAAAAGCATGTGCAAACAAGAATATATAGTTGTTAGGGTTTGCTTAGTTAAGTTTCAGAGAATGCTGTTTGGGGACTGCTTGTTTGTTTTTATTACAATTGAGGAACACTGAGAGAGGACAGCTATTCAGAGAGAGAAAAAACATAATTGGTCAACTAATACGAAGGAGCTAGTATATGACAAAGAAATCTAAACCTAAACTCAGAAGACAGCAGATTTTTTTTTAGAAAGTATAATACCCATCAATAGAGGACAATTATTATTACTGTTGAAAAGCGATGACAACTTCTTCCTCTACCCCACACCATTTTTTCCTATTCTTGTACCTACATTTTTATGTATAGGACTGTTTTTCTGTATCAGGGAAATTGTACCTTTACCTCTTTATCACAGCATCGCTCAGTCACATCTATTTAAACCAACTGCTTAGTTTTCCAAAAGATTCATTTGTCACAACAATAAAGGCATTCGATAACCTATGGACCAATTCACATAATTTGTTTACCAAAACTGTGGTTGGTATAGAGAGAAAGAAACTTAAGAAGCTTCTTTTGAATATATTGTAGATTTAAAAGACAGAAAGGCTGAAAATTCAGAGGAAGCAGAGAAAACAAACAGTAAGATAAATAGTTTCTCATTTATCAACCCCTACATGCTAGCTTCTCTTTCCTAGAAGGATAATTTTCTGTGCTTAATTTCTAAGTAATGTGTTTGTCAGAACCATTTAAATCTGTCTATAGTTTGCAGCAATGATGAAGATGGAAATCAGTAATAATAATAAAAAAAACCTTGTTAAACATTTTGTAAAAGTCTATGAGGATGAAAACAACCATGACAAAAAGGAAATACCCAATACCGCCAAAGTGTTGACCTCACAGAAGACATTTTTATCTCCCTTCCCTCCCCATTCATCAATCTCCTTCGTATTACCATGTAATGGGCAAAGGAAGCAATAGAATTTATTGCTTCTTGTGTTGAAAATTCACTTTTGTACCTCCTGGAGAAACTAATGTAGACATTTGCACACAAAAGATTCTCAATAAATATCATACAATTCAACAGAATTAAAGTGTGTTTACTTTGTAGGATATATGCATCCTGCTTTTATTTAAGCATTTATTTTTCAAAAACATTAAAATATGTTAAAGTGAAGATACTTTAAAACCTGATCATATTAATGAAATAAGCAGTACAGATTGTCAAATAATTGAGCCAGCATGCAGATGATTTTGTGTTTGATGTTGAAAGGAAGTGATACTGTATGGAAACTCTTAACAATTATAAATGCCAAAGACAAATGTAATATAATTGAATGTTCTATAAATCCTCTAAGACTACACCCAAATTATTGTCATTCTTTAATATAATTTTGATTATGTTACTGTTAAATCATTATATATGAACTGACTTATGTTTCTCTAATTGATTCATATAATCACTGAGTTAATGCAAATTTAACAGAATTGTACTGGATAAAATCATACCTATAAAATTACAGTTGTTTAATAACTCACCCATTTAGTGGCTATATCTCAAAACATTGCTAAACAGAAAGGTAAATTTTCTGTACAAAATCAACATTGATTTTATCACAAACATTTGATATACTTGATCATTAATTTTTCCCTCATGCATTGCCCTGGCTTCTGGAAGACCTCACTTCTATCCCATTAATTTCATTGTTAGTCCCTTTTCATTACTCTCATATCAGAATGATGGACTATCTGAGATCTCAGAATTTGGTCCTGTTTTTCTCTATCTTCACAGGTTCCCTGGGTGATCTCTTCCTGGCTATGTGATTTATAGTTCTGGTTTACCCAAATTTACATGTTCATACTTCTTTCATGTCAAGACTGGTTTATCCAATCACCTACTAAGATTGGGTATGTTTATGAGGATCTCAAACTCAACATGTTCATCAATGAAATTCTAATATTCCCCCCCAAGATCTCCTTTACCTTGAGTCTCCCCTTATCTCAGTTGTTGGCAACATCATCCTTCTGGCTGCTCAAGCGAAAAAAAAAAAAAAAAAAAATCAGAGACACCTGTGATCTTTCTTGTTCTCTCACACAGATAACACATATCCAGTTCACCTGGAAATCTGCAAGCTTCACTTGAAAACACTTCCAGGTTTCCATGACCTTCCCATCACTCAGCCCTCATCACCCTCATCTTTAACCTATATAATTATAGACACCTCCAGCTAACCTTGTTTTCACACTTGCTACTTAAGGTTTCTTCTCAACACAGTAAGGTATTATTTAACATGAACTGGGTTGTGTCTCTCATCTCAAAACTCCCCCATAGATCACCAATTCAAAGCCTAGGAGGCGCTAAGTTATCTTCCCTCTCTTCACATAACTACCAACAAAAACTGCCCCTCAACTCTATTACCACTTGCCACTCTCCCCCTCGCAGGTTTCCTCCCTGCTTCTTATATAGTTATTGAATGAATCAATAAGATCATCTCCCATGAGTGATTCAGATAAATAAATTATATCAATGAACAAATATTATGTTATTTTTTATATACTCACTTTGTGTTTAGATGTGGCCATTATCCTCACTAAAGAATTTTATAAAAGGCTCAGGGGATGTTCTTTAGTATGTAAATGATGAAGAAAAAATAAAAACAGCTTTACTTCCTCATAATAATTTATTTAAACATATTATTAAAAAATACATGGGATATTACAAATAAATTCCATGATTAGATTGCATAGCTATGCAATTTAAAAACATAAAGGACAATTAGTTTTCTAAACTATATTTGAGAGGTTTCATTAAACATAAATTAGATAATCTTAATTTTCAAAGAAAGGTGCAATATTCTGAATTTCCTTAAGAATGCAGTCAAGTAATTTAAGCCACATATTAATGATGCATCTTCAGCATCAGTTGTCAGGAAATCATTCTTCCAAGTTGAGAGTAGAAAACATATGCTGCTTCTTATCACAGCAAGGCTATAACTTCACTGCAGGGGTACAATGTTATAACCTATTAGAACTCACAGTCACATTTCATGTGAATGCACAGTAAAGACCATGCTATGCTGTACAGTGAAATAAAAGAAAGTGTTTCCTGAAGGCAGTCCAGCATGCTGAGACTCACCTATTATTTCCATATTAAACAGTACTGATGAGTTTGAAGAGATGAAATGCAAAATATACTCAAGGAGGGAAAAAGTAAAAGGCCACTAATTAGACAAGAGTATGAACTACACAAAAAGAAATTGTATTTTGGCAAAGTCTGTCTTAAATCAATGTAAAGCTCTTTTACAAGTTGAATATCATTATATTTTTTAAGAAATTTCAAATGCATGAAATAACATAGAAATAAAAGAAAACAGACAATTAAATTTTTTGGAATGTTTCTATTTGAGATTTAGAAAAAAAGGATAACTTTTAAATTGATTCATAGCTTTGAGATATTTTTGAAATGTTAGATTTTGATTCATACTGGGAATTTTACAAAGCAGTTATTCTTAATTCTAAATTTAAATCTATTAAAGGATATTCTATGTTTGTCAACGTTACACTATTTGGATTATGAAATCTGTAGGGCTAGTTTTTTTTTCTTTTCATTCTTAAAAATTGCTATTGTAAATTTCACATGGCTATTAATATCTTATATATATCATCATATAACCAATGGTACTGTGAAAAGGAGCTCTGGTAAGGACTGTTATATGGTACTGAAAATATGTTTTCTTACCCAATTTAGAAGGTCAAATTTAGAAACCAAACAATAAAGCTGGGAGAAAATAGCATTAAAACTACAAAGAATATATAATGCAATATTTAATTTAATTACTAGACAAAGAAACAGGTCTCAACAAATTAAAGCTTTTTTAAATATAGAATTTT
Source organism: Camelus bactrianus (assembly GCF_048773025.1). NCBI lineage: Eukaryota > Metazoa > Chordata > Mammalia > Artiodactyla > Camelidae > Camelus > Camelus bactrianus. The sequence continues at coordinate 43,173,368 of NC_133540.1, forward strand.
TTATTCCCAAGAGTCAATTCCAGCCATCTAATACAGGGGCCTCAGAAGCTTGTAGCTACATAGGAAAATAAAATTTGTTAAGCTGTTTCTCATATTTTTTTCCAATGGAACTACATTTCTACTTTTTATTGTTAAGACATTTAAACAATAATAACCTTTGAATATGACAAAATAAAAATGAAATGATTTTTACTTACACAGAATAATATGTTCTCAACAGAGCTAAATTATTAAGGAATTCCAGTGTTTTAATTCTTCTAGAGGTGTAGGGAGAGGAGAAAAATATAATTAGCAATAAGATAGCACAGGGTCTTATCCATATGTAATTCCTGTTTCCAAAAGGCTATCAAAGTTACTGTAAAAAACAAAAAGTCTTACCAATATTTACAGTGAAATGCCTAGAATATTTTTTCTCTGGCTTTATTGTGATAAAATTGACATATAGCACTGTATAAGTTTAGGGTAAACAGAATAACAATTTGACTTGACTTGCATATATTATGAAATGATTACCACAGTAAGTTTAATTAACATTCATCATCACATGTGTGTGTGTGTGTATATATGTATATATATACATATATGTATTTCCCCTTGTGGTGAGAACTCTTAGGTAGGTACTTTCTCTCTCTCTCTCTCTGTCTTTCTCTCTGTCTCTCTCTCTCTCTCTCTATAATAGTAATATATAATAACCTTTATATATATTATAATAACTTTTATATTTATTATAAAGTGTGAACTATTGTCATCATGTTGTAAATCATATCTGAAGTATTTATTTATTTTGTAAATTGAAGTGTGTACATTTTGACCACCTTCATTCAGTTCCCCCATCTCACTGCAGCATCTGGCTACCACAAATCTGGTATCTTTTCTCATAAGTTTTTTTTTTGTTTTGTTTTGTTTTGTTTTGTTTTGATTTGTTTTAGATTTCACATCGGAGTGAGATCATACAGTATCCATCTTTATCTGACTTATTTCAGTTAGCATGGTGCCCTCACAGACTATCCATGTTTTCACAAATAGCAGGATTAACTCTTTTTTTAAGGCTGGGTAATATCTGTTTCTGTCTCTGTCTCTGTATCTGTATCTACAACTTCTTTATCCATTTGTCCATCAAGGGCAACTTAGGTTGTTTCTATGTCTTGGCTATTGTAAATAATGCTGCTATCAACATGGGGACACAGATATCTCTTAAACATACTGTTTTGTTTTCTTCAAATTTCTAGAAATAGAATTGCTGGATTATATAATAGTTCTATTTTTTTAATTTTTGGAAGAACCTCCATACCATTTTTCATAGTGATTAGGCCTGTTTACATTCCTACAAACAGTGTACTACAAGGGTACACACTTCCAGCATTTGTTATCTGTTGTCTTTTTCATAACAGACTCCCTAACAAGTGTGAGATGATATATTGTGGTTTTAATTTCAATTTTCCTGATGATTATTGATGTTAAGCACTGTATTGTCTATCTGTTGGTCATTTGTAGGTCTTTTCTGAAAACTTGTCTTTCAGATCCTTCCACCCATTTTTTTAATGTATTATTCGTAGGTTTTGATTTTGTCTTTGTTTGTTTTGTTTTGTTTTTTACTATTGAGTTATATGAGTTTCCTTTATTTTTCGGATGTTAATCCCTTTTCAGATACTTGATTTGTAAGTATGTTTTTTTCATTCCATAAGCTGGCTTTTCGTTTGTTGATTGTCTCCTTTGCTATGCAGAATCTTTGTAGTTTGATGGAGTCTTAGCTGTTCATGCTTTATTTAGTTGCTTATGCTTTAGGTGTCAGATCTAAAAGATCATTGCCAAGATCATATCAAGGAGCTTTTTCTTATGTTTTCTTCTAGAAGTTTTATGGTTTCAGGTTTTACATGAAAGTCTTTAATCCAGTCTGAGTTATTTTTTGTTGTAAATTTTAGGATTTTTTTCTACTTTTGTATAAAATATTTTAGAATCTTGATAGGAATTGCATTAAATCTATAGATAGCTTTGGTTTATATGGACATTTTAACAATATTAATTCTTCCAGTCCATGAACCTACTAAGAGTGAATCAGAAAGAAACAGAAAATCTGAACAGACCAATTACTAGTAAGATTGAATCAGTAATCAAAAATTTCCCAAAGAAGAGTCCAGCACAGGATGCCCTCAATGGTGAATCTTACCAAACATTTAAGGAAAAATTAAAGCAATCCTTCTCAAATTCTTCCCAAAAATTGAAGAGGAGGAAAAACTTTCAAACTCATCTTACGAGGTCTGCATTACCCTAATACCAAAGCCAGAAAAGAACACCACCAGAAAAGAAAACTACAGGCCAGTATCCCTGATGACTAGATGAAATAATGTTCTATAAAATACTAACAAACCAAGTTCAGCCGCACATTAAAAGGTTCATTTACCATGACCAAGTAGGATTTATTTCTAGAATGTAAGGATGGTTCAATATAGAAAAATGAATGTAATGCATCAGTAGAATGAAAGGAAAATTATTTGATCATCTCAATGGATACAAAAAATAATTTGACAAAATTAAATACTTGTTCATGATAAAAACTCTCAACAAATTAGATGTAGAAGGAAAGTACCTCAACACAATAAAAGCTACGTGTGAAAAGACTACAGCTAACATTATGCCCAATGTTGAAAGGTTGAAAGCTTTTCTGTAAGATCAGAAACAAGACAAAGGTGCTCACTCTAACCACTCTATTTCAACACAGTACTGGAAGTCCTAGCCAAAGCCAAGAAAAAAATATAAAAGGAATCATAATGGAAAAGTTTTTATTTCAATTGATAGGTTGATCAAAATGAAAACAAATATTGTCCTTTTTGTTTTAGTCAAAAATAATTAAGAATAATATGGTACATGATAATTTAACACATTGAAAAGTATATTTTCAGATGTCATGGTGCACATTTTTATAGGGTAACAATGGAAAATGCTTCATTATTTAGGTAAAACTATTTAGTACCAATTCCAGTGTGAGTGTGGGGGTAGGGGGTGGGGTCAGGGTGGGGAGTTCTCCACAGCAACAAACAATTCTCTGACAGAAGCTGGGTGTCCTACAATTCAGCCCAATTCTGACACTATCTACCTGGAGCTAGCATCAGATCCCACAGGCTAAGGGCCCAGTCCTATGAGATTGCCACCCATCAACTTCAGATGCCAATTGCAAGTCCAGAATGGGCTTCTGACCAGCAGCTATAGACTAGAAGTTCCAACAGATTCTTTGTCAGGTTTGATTAGTTAGCTAGAGTAGTTCACAAAACTCAGAGAAACATTTTACTTACTAGATTACTGGTAAAAGGATACAACTCAGGAACAGCAGATGGAAGAGATGCATTAGGAAAGCTATGGGGAAAGGAGCTTCCATGGCCTCTCCAAGTGTGCCATTCTCCCCAAATGTCCATGTGTTCCCCAACCTAGAAGCTCTCTGAACGTTGTGCTACTGAGAGTTTATGGAGGCTTCGTTACATAAGCACACCTGATCAAATCATTGGCCATGGACAACTGATTCAACCTCCAACTCCTCTCCTTTACCTGGAGGTCAGAAGGTGGGACTAAAAGTTCCAACTCTCTAATCATAAGTCTGGTTCCCCTGTCAACCAGGCCCCATCTTTTGGTGTAATTCAGAAATCACCTTATTAATATCAACTCAGATGTGATTGAAGAAATTTGTTATGACTATTAAGATGTCTTTTTTGCTCTTATCAACTAGGAAATTCCAAAGGTTTTAGAAAGAAACTCTTTGTCAGATGCCAGATGAAGACCAAATATTTATTTTTTATTTTAAATCATAAAGCCACATTAGGAATTATGAAATTAGATGTCATCCAATTAATATATCACTAGGTTACACAATTTAGGGCAAATAAACCAAATTAAAATTGCATTATATTTTATTTTTCAATATTTGATGACATTCTATACACTTATGAAAAATAACACATGGGAAAAAAAGATATATAAACTAGCAGGTGATTATGGTATTTCCTTGGCATACAATATAAACAGGCAGCATATTATACCACAAGTTGACATTCACTAGAAAAATAAAGATTGAACATTTCCATTACTAATTTGTTTGTTTATACTAAATTTTTCAGTTGAAGTATCCTGATTGGCTTAATTTTTTTAATCTCTTAAAAACTCCATTTTTCCTGGACTATGTGAGCTGCACATATTTAAACCTCTTAAAATATGGATGTGAGCAATTTCACTCTATTAACATTTAAATATGAGTTGTGTATTGCAATTACAACAGTATCTAACTGAAATTAGAAAACTGCAGATTATCATTGGGAGAAGATGAAACATCAAATAAGTTGTAGAACCAAATGAAGCCTGAAAGGTATTAATTTCACCAAACTATATAATAAATGATATCTGTACATACAAGAAAGGCAAATAAATTCATCCACATATAGAAAAATAAGAATAAAAGTCAATTACTATTATAATAACAATCAATCATCATGTGAACATGATAATGATAATATGTAGCAGTTACATAGTTTTGTAAATGGCTAATGTTCTGCAGATAATGCAAATAGAATATAAACAAATTGTCAAATATTTGAAATTGTAAAAACCTTTAAATATACTTGCCAGTATAACTCAGAATTTTATTAGGCTTTGATTCTGCACATACATAAAGTATATTTCATAAACCTGTAATTTTGATTTTGATTGACTCTAAAACAATTATCATAATGAAAAGCAATGGCCAGATCAAACAAATCAGTGAAATAATTTTCCTGGATGTGAAAATTAGTTTTCTTTTAGATGAACAGAATTAAATGAAATAGTGGAAAAAATATTAGAGATAGCCTAATGAGTCAGATAGATGGAAGTCAAAATGTTATTTTTTATATTGGTAAAGCTTTTTTTGGGGGGGGGGGGGGAGAATGCTACATAAATGTGTGAATAAATGTGGTACAATTATTTCACCCCAAAATTAAACATAGTAATTCACCCAGTGAAGAATGAAGTTAAAGCAGCAGAGCTGTGATCCATTTCTATCCTGATTATAAAGGAGATACCCCAGGGAAAAGAAAGCTGCTGACCTAATCTAGTACTGTTGATAATCGGATCACCCAGTAAATAGACTACTGATATTTGCTAGGCAGAAATTTTTATCTTTGGAAATCTCACAGGATAACGTCTAAGGTTCAGTATTATTAACAAGACACAAACCACTGTCTGTGGATTTATAACATGACACTCTGGAAAACGCAATGCAAGCAATGTAACACTGGTGCTATAAAATGGAGATGTTAGATGAACCTAAATGATCTCCACCACATGAGATGACACACTGACCTTACTTAGAAACTGTCACTATTGGTCTCGAACAGGGAGCCTGTGTCTGACGTGAGAAGGAAGGACCTAAAGAACCAGATAGGGTGTCCCAGACCTCTCTCTGCTTCATCTATGCTGCTTCATTGCTGAATCCTTGAAATTATTAGTAAAGCTTGACACTGCAAGATCTCTGATTTAGTGAGCTGATTTGATAATCTGATTGGTGGTGGTAGCTGCACCGTGAGCAGGATTGTCTTCCAGCCAGGTTGTAGCTACTTACCCAACTTCGGTCTGAAGGGCCAAAATCTTTGAGGCAAATTACAAGAAATGAGTGTAACCTTTGGAGTTGATAAAATTAGATCCAACGGGGCTGGCTAGTGAATGATAGGGAAAACATGGAGGAAGAAATGCTCAAAAATACTCTATTTCCTGTATTTATCTAACAGCCTTGAAAAACTCTAGACCTTTAAGAGAGGACAATATTGTAGAAGTAAGTAAATCTGTTAATTCTTTTTTGTTTTTAATCATGTGTATAATCAATTTATGCAGTTTGGATTATTGGAGAGATGCCTAATTTTCTCACAAAACAACTCAGTTAAGGTCTTTAAAAGGCTATATATAGGTAATTGGAGACCTAGGTCAGATACCTGCCAAATTCTAAGGACGTTGTGTTAAAGAACTCCAACATTTTGGAGAAATACTAACAGAGTCTGATGAATCATTAATGGTATGCTCTTAGAATTAATAATTGGAGCAGTTGCTAATTTTAGATACTACTGAAGAGACTGAATGATTTAGGCCTTCAATATTGATTAATCTTAGTTTTGGAAATTGAAAATATCTGGTGTTTATTTTATTACTATTTGTACACTTATGATCTAAGTCTGTTATATAGTAGAAGACTTGTAATATTAAACAGGTCATGGGCCAGCTGCACTCCACCTTCTTCAGGTAACACAGAACAAGAGGCAGGTTGGGTTTCTGGATCTCCCTCTACTCAAAAATTCAGAGAACCTTGAAATATATTTACAGTATATTTACATTACACACAACACATACTACATTCACAAACACAAATATATTGAAGAAAAAAGTTTGAAAACCTCTTGCATAATTAAAAGTTTCTGTGTCATGTTAAAGCTATGATGAAGCACATGTTTTTTCAAAAGTCCTACAATTTTGCATTCTTTTAAGTTTTTCTAAAATACTATGAAAGCAAATGATCTTTACGAGACTATCAATAATCTAAAAATAGCAAGTAAGTTTCCCCAGTGGCTGCAGGATTTTCTATTATTTTTAATTAGAAATATTAATGAGTATAGTTAAATTAATGAGTATAATAAAAATGAAACTTAATTTTACTCCATGTGGATATTTTGAATGCAGAGGTTTGCCTACATGAAAAAAAAAAAGAAAAAAAAAAAGAAAACAACTCTTTCAATTTCCTTGAGACATTATTTTTTTGTTTTAATGTTGCTTGGCTTTACCCCATGTGAACATACAGTATTTATTATCAGGCTTAAAATGGGAAGAAAAAGGAAAATTTAAAGTTCTATCTGATTTTGCTGACAGTTGATTTGATGTTGTCTATAAAAAGCAAATTGATTTTATTTGGGAAATGCCTTTAAAATATATGTATGAATCTCACTGTTTTGCCATCCATTTAAAATATGAAAATAGCTGTTTGCTTTTAAGATTAAAAAAACCTCGCTTAAAATGATTCAGAGGGTGATTACAATTTGATACTTAATATGTAATATGATTACCCAACATTGTAATTCCCAGTCATAACTGCTGTAAAAACTTAATATATTTTCTGCAGTGTTTTGCAACACATTTACATACATGCACATATGCACCCCAAAATGCACACATATACTGAAACCATGTTATAAATTCCCTCTTAGGATATTTTCCCATGAGAGCAGTTTTATATGGTACAGATTGGTGTTGACTACGAATGTTCTTATTATTGCTTTTGACAATATATTTTTATATAGTTTGTATATATATTTGATCTGAGTGTAATAAAATATAATAGATCTGAGTGTAATAATTTTTTAAATTTAGTTTTTTTTACTTCTATGATTTACTTTTTATTATATGTTGTCATAATAGGATAATAATTTTTTGTAATTTTTCTTTTTAGTCTAAAGACAAAGTCTTGTTTCCTTTTTTTTAAACTCTATTCCAGTTTAAAATTGTCTAATATAGATATCTTACCACTTTTATTATTGTTGTTATGAATTCCCAACATTGTAGACATGTGTAGAATTTTGTCTTTTTTTTGTTAGAAAATTTCCTTATTCTTGATCTTAAATGAATCATTAGATTTCAAACAAGTTTCCATGGTTTTACATTTTCAACAATTTTCCCTGCTACATAGTGAGTCCCTTAGATCTTACCATGTAGTCTCTTGTATCTATAGGTTCAAAACTTCTTTTATACATCTGAAACATTTTTTATCTTTTATTAAGTTTTTTTATTTATTTTATGCTTAAATATTTATATGTTTAAATTATTATATGATATCCAATTCCATCATAGTTTTATATGATTATTTATAATCCTTTGTAGTTTTCCCCTTATAGCCGGGTAATTTCTCTTCAGTTCTCTTCACCATTTGATTGTCTTGTTGATTCTACAATAATATATTGAATGCTTATGTTGTGCTAGGATTCACAAAGTTGTCTTTGTAGAAAAAAGCTACTGTATTCCTATTATTATAGAGTTTATAGTCCCAGTGTGAGACAGCACTGTGGGAGATAGATATCATGTAAATAAACAGTTATATGTAGAAAAAGAGTATATTGTTACATATTATGACAATTCTTCTGAAGAAAAATTGTTCCAACAAAAATTACCATATCTAGAAATTAATATTTAGGTTGAGGAATCAAAAATAGCCTCCCTGTGAAATGACATTTACAGAATTAAAACATTAAATAGGAGTTAGGTAGACACTGGGGAGTGGAGAGAGCACTTTAAGAAGAGCACTTTAAGAAGGCGTGTCATGTGAGAAGTTGTTAAAGATTAAGATAGGGTCCAAGTATTTGAAAGAAGCTAAAGTGATTGAAGTAAATTAAAAGTTTGAGGTTGGGGAAGTTGTTTTGTTCATGCTGCACAAATACATTGCTTATTTACATTGTGCTGGCCATTGTAACTACTGCTGTCATTTCAATATGCTGGGTAACGCTCTAACTCTTCACACATGTTAATTCTTTAATCTTCAAATAATTCTAAAACAAATAATTCTAATAGGTACTGTAATAATTAATAAGCAGAAACCTCAATTAAACTATAGTCAGGAGGCCAGAAAGAGGAGCTTTCACATCCTAAGATGATAGCAGAACCCAAGAGGAACTTCCTCTTCTTGCCTGGCCAGAACTCAGCCAGTGAAAGACCATCACAAGTCAGCCAATGAAAAGCCACTATGAAGTCTCGGTTCCTCCAGTGGACTCTTTGTTTACTCTCGCTCTCCCAACTTCCTTTTCCCCACTATAAGAGAGTTCTCCTCTCCTTGTTGCGCTGGATTTGCATATGGCTTGTGATGGTTACAGACTCTGAAACACAATTCTTTGCTGATCCCGAATAAACCCATTGTTCCTAGAGAAATAACTAGCAGCCTATTTGATTAAAGTCATCATTTATTTAATGAATGAGAAAAGTTAGGCATTGAGCAGCTGAGTGATTTAAGGCCACACAACTGGGAAGTGGTGAAGATACAGGCTTCAAAGCTGTCAGTCTGGCTCTCCAGTCTGCTCTCTTAATCAGTGTACTTGCTGTACTGCCAGTCAAAGATTTTGTATTTTAATCTACGGACAATGGAAAGATACAAAAAGATTTAAAGTGTAGGAATAATACAATAACTTTATTCTTAAACATCACACATGGCTGCTTGTGCCAAATGAAACAGGAATTCATAAGAGTGAAACTGAGGTGAGAAATTGGTTAGCTATTGTAGTTTAGGTCAGAAGTAATGCTGGTTATGTTTAGGGTAAGGCTAGTGTGTGGCTGAAACACATTGGCTTTGTTTTGTCAGCTCCGTCAGGCCAGCAGTCCCCCTCCTTCCCCTTTCTACCTGACTGAGCTTTAGCCTACTCACAAGGCATGTGCTCAAGCCAGATAAGTTCACTATCAACTTTTACTCCTGTCTTCATCTGGTTTGAAAAGTGGAAGGATGCCTCTTGCTGACATAGATGGTTAATGGACATGAGATGGCCATGGGGAGGAAAAACTCCCAGTTCCCTTCCATGCGGACATGATTCTCCTTAGTTGTCAGATTCTATTTTTAGCTTTGGCCCTTTTAAATCCCCCACTGCCCCTTTCCCTAGTGTGTTGTGCAGCTGCGAATGCCCCCGGATCCTCAGTATGCCCCATCCTTCCTGCCTCCACGTAAGATGGAAGTTACCTACAGTAAACTTCACAGTTGTGTTCGGGGGCAGAAGGGTTCTTGCCTCGCCCAGGAAAGAATTCAATAGCAAGGCATGGTAAAGTGAAAGTAAGTTTATTTAGAGAGATACGTATTCTATAGACAGAGTGTGTCTTTCTCCCTCAGAAGGGAAAAAGGCTTCGGAGATATACACTCCATACACAGAGTGTAGGTGAGTGTGACAGAGCCAGAGCAAGAGCGGCCACGAGGTGCTGGAGCTGTTAGGTTTTATGGGCTCAGTAATTTTGTATGCCAATGAGTAGGATTATTCCAACTAGTTTGAGGAAGGGGTGAGGATTTCCAGGAAACACCCTACTACCCGCTTTTTGACATTTTATGGTAAGCGTAATAACTGTCATCGCACCTGTGGGTGTGCCATGAGGCTCAAGGTCTACTAGAAGTCAGATCTTCCGCCATCTTGGTTCTGACCAGTCTGTCCTGTCCTCAGTTGCTGTGTCACTCCTTCAATGGTTGTGCCCTACCCCCTTTCCTCCCACTTTCGTTGCACTTTATGGAGTTGCTCGCTTCATTTTTCATTTTTTCTTATATTCCTTCTCACTTTGGAGGATGTTATTCAGTATCTCTGCCTCCCAACAGCCAGTTTAGATTGGAAAAATCGGTTGGTTCAAATGTATACTAGAGAATGCATTGAAGGATTTGTGTTAACCTGAAAATGGGTTATGAAAAAAAAAACCAAAGGTGGGCGGAGTGGGAAGAGCATTTTACTGAAATAGAGAGAAAAGGTCCGTTGTGGGAAAGAAACAGGTCAGTTACGAAAATGTTAATTTGGAAATGCTCAAGTTATCCAAATATTTGACTCTTACATAAACTCAGAGTTCAGAAAAAATGGTATTTATTAAAATAAGAATGGGTAAAATCAGATATAGGGAGCAATGACACTTACTTTTAAGTGTGAAATTGTATTTAACAAACAATATGTGGGTCCAAAGTGTGTTCATTGATGCAAGAATCTCATTCCTTCCTTCTTGACTTTCTTAGGGACAGAGTGAATTATCTATCCATCTATCTAACTATCATCTGTTTTCACACATACACTTTAAAAATATAATACTTCATATTGTGTTAGTTATATATATAGATATAGATACATGACAGAAGTATAGCTATTTTTATATCTTTACCTTATGATTAGTCCTAGAATACAACTGAAATACATTTCAAATTGCTATGAACTCCACTTTTGTCAAATAAATGAACTACCTCAGCAACAGTATCCGTGAAGGAGAAGGAAACAGTTTAAACTGACTTCCCTGGTGCTCAAACAGTTTGATGATTCTAAGAAACCCTGCAGTTTGTTTTATCTCCTTTACTGCTTTTGTGCTAAATAGCCCCCAAACTTTTCCCTTACGTTCTTTAACCCAGAGGCTATGCTCTAGGAAGGAGGTAATGGGCCAATAATCTTAGAAGGATGGACCAACCCTCCACAGTTCCCCCATGACGCCACAAACATTCCAGGTTAAGAGGAATGTAGCAGCACCCTGCAAAATGCCCTGATTGTTTACTCCTTTTCTGTTCCATTCTGTTTTTCTATAAAACCTCAAGACCCCAACCCCAGGATGGAGTCACAGTCTCTAAGGCATTAGCCTGCCAACTCCTGTTTGCCTGGCAAAGCAATAAAGATGTTATTTTCCTTCCAAAACTGCCTCCAAATCTCAGTCCATCTTTAAAGGTACAGAGGCCGGTTTAGCAGCAACATCATCAACAATAATTAGACAAAAGGATGAATACTGTCTCCTTTTTTGTACTGTTCACTAAGTACTATTTGATCATTCACACGGAAATTAATTTACAGTGCTGTGCATTTGACATTATTTTATCACGTATTTAGTTAACTGATGACGGTAAGGGTTAAAAAAGAGACAGGAGGCCAAAATGGAGACACTTGTACCAAGCCCAGGTCACCAAACTAGGACCTAATGCCTACACCAGTTGCAGTTCAAACTTTCCCAATAATATGATCTTAACTAGTTAACCTGGAATTTCCTGTTCAGCACTAGTGAGGTCCTGATAGATTTCTTGCATCCCCCAGAGGAAGGTGGTCTTGCCTGAAACAATCGTTTCTTTTGTTTGTGACCTTCATCCTTCCCCTTTCTACCTTTGAAAACCTTTCTTTTTCTGCAGCTCTTTGGAGCACCCTTTCTATCTGCTCCATGGGATACCGCCTGATTCATGTATCCTTGAATAAAGCCAATTAGATCCTCAGATTTACTCAGCTGAGTTTTGTTTTTTAACATAAGAAAACAGGATATTTTCACTTAATAAGTGATCTTTAACTCTATCTGCTTTTTCTTCATAAATATTAGTACCAAGAGTTACTCTACCTGGTTCGAGAAACTACTGTTAGCGGGAGTGTGAGCCATGAACAATCAGAATTTTTGGTTTGTTCTTTGTTATTTTGCATATCAAGTGAAGATAATTTACATCAGCGATATTCACTGACTCTCACAAACTGCTTTGTCAAATTGAGGGTACTCTCTTTAACATAGTAGTGTATTGCTGTTGTTCTTTGTTAGAGCATGCTCTTAAGGTTTGAGCTTCTGTGTGTGTACGTTAAATCAGAGATTATTTTTAAAAACAAAATAACAAAACTCTCTATTTTATTCTCAGTATAATAGACCCTGCAAAACTTGGTGTGTGGTAAAGACAAGTCTCTCAGTGTAATCGTCAGGAGTGCCCCGTGTCTCCTACAAATTTCCTCAGGCCTCTAGACAGCCTTTGTTTTTGAAATTAAACAACTAATTTTCCAGACTCTCATCTATATTTTTTTTAATATTGACTTTTTATTTCATGAAAGGTATTATATGGTGATTCTGTGCATTTTACTCTTACTTGCAAATTGGAATGTTAATTGGAGGATGTCTCAGAATATTTTCTAGTTATTTTCTATAGCAGTGAATTTATAACATGTTCTATAACATTTAATATGAGATGATGAATATTTATGAGAAGCATGCTTTTTGATTTTACACAAACTTCAATATATGGCAGAGAATCCTTGGGGTTTAGTTTGCATAAATTATATTTTTTGACATACACGAAGTCCCCACACCATTTTTTATTCTCTTTGCTCATTTTGTTTTTGTTGGTGTTTAGAGATATTTTTTCTCTTAATCTATAGTTAACCTACCATTTTCATCATGAGTATTAACTTTGAAATATTCCAATGGTAATACATTTTAAACTATATATTGTGCGTGTGTGTGTGTGTGTGTGTGTGTGTGTGTGTGTGTATATATATATATATATATATATATACACTAATTTTACCTTAAAATGAGTCTTTCATTTTTGCAATTATTTTCTATTTTCTTCTGATTAATCAGGGAAGTGACATAGGATTTTAAATATTTTAAAATATTCAAATCATAAAGCTCTTGAAAATGAACACAGAAATGGAAATTGTGTTCTTTATATTAATATGTATGTGCATCTAATGAGTTTTAATGAATGTGCAAAAGTCATTTCAATTGATTGTTGATTTGAGTAGTTTTTTTTTTTTTTTTCCAAAGGATTTGAAAGAATTATATTCAAACAGACTGGATTCTTATACAATCAAAATAACATAATAGTGAATATTATGATATTAAAATATGAATTTCATGGTTTGAGAACAAGTATAGTGCCTTAAAATCACATGTCTGAAATTATAAGCAAATTGAATTATATGATTTGATATAAATAAATTTAAACTACATATGAGTTAGAAGAATTTTTTACTGTGCAAATGTCAAGCCATAAATAGAATGAGGAAATAGCAGAGAAATTTAATAATATTCATCTGATCATAAATAAATACATCAAATGACTTTTTTCAGAAAACAAAGCAAAAGTTTATGTATCTACAGTAATTATCATGTCATGAGATTGAGTCTTATAAACCAATGCATTTTCACTTTCATATGCCATGATGTATAAAAATCACTACTATGATATTTTCCAAACTTTAGATTTATTAAGATAATTTATTTGAGTAACTTCTAATTGAAAATGTAATAATTCAGTAAAATGTGCACTTATGGACTAAAATTGATAGTATATTGTATGCATATAAAAATACTGTTGATCTCAAGGAGTATTTGAAGAGAGGCAGCATCAGGACAAATAATAAAATTGTGTTGTATAATGTAATAAAAATCGTTTAAACAAACTTTAATGGGAATTCAATTATACATATTTTCTTTATTGGAGAAAGGAGGCAGTTGTGCTGCAGTGTGAGTAACCGGGATTCTACATTCTAAATGATTGTCTGAATCATGTCACTTTGATCTTCAAGATATCTCCATGTAGCCTTGTTGCCTTTACCATTCTGAACAAGTCTGGACTGCATACCAACAGGATTTCAAAGGTATTCAAGAAATTAGAAGTGTGAGAAATTAGAAATATAATAAAAATATATAATAAATAATACTTAAAAAACTTGCCATAACACTACTGTCAAACTTCTCCTGAAACACCAATATAATGGATTTTTCTATTTCTAATTAAACTGGATTATTAGTTTATATAGAAACTTCAAGTGCTACAAATCTGTGAGTTGTTTTTATATCATTGGAAACATAATGGCTATTCAGAATAGCTTAGAATTAAATGATCAATGTTGCACCCTGGTACATTCCTGTTGGCATTTACAAATTTCGGTTTGCCATCTCAAAAGTGAAATACTTACATACTTAGAACTTACTTTGTCTTTAAACGTGGTACCACTGGATGAATGGCAACATTTTCTATGGCTTTCTAGTGAACAATACTAAACTTTACTACTATATATTCATTTACTGTATAACAAAATATTAAAAATCAATAGAAGAAAGCGCATACATTGAAACTTATATAATGCTAATATCTAAGTTCCTGACTTTTTTCCTAATATTTTACAGACATTCTTTTATTTATTCTTCTCGGATTTAAGAAAAATTCACAATCTTTGACCCAGTTCTCCTAGAAATAGGCTCCTATCAAGATAGAGACTTGCTTGCAGAAAGTTTATTGGTGGGTGTGCCTAGAAACAATACTTGTGAAGACGTAAAGAAATCTGGATTGGGCATAACGAGAAGTTGAACAACAATGTAGTTGCCAAAACAAAAAACTAACACAAGAAACCCCTCAGTCTGTCCAATGCAGAGTTCTGGAACCAGGATGGTACTTCAGAATTGTCTGGAATTGAGTCAAGGAGAATAACATTCATATCATTCAACTGACTAGTCACGGGATGGGTGCCAGCCAGGGGGAAGGCCACAGACTTGGATGAGACAGCTTTGCCTTAAAGGCAATGCATGAGAAGTGATGCAGTCACAAGCAGTTAGCATCTGGGGCAATGAGTACCTCTGCCTTAAATTAGGATCTGGACAGCTGATCATCTTATACCTAGATTGACCTCCTTTTTTTTTTTAAATCATATCATTACCCTTCTCAAAAATCTCAAACATTTCCTTTTTTTAAATTTTTGTTGTTGTTGAAGTGTACTTGATTTACCATGTTAGTTTCATATGTACAGCAAAACGATTCAGTTATACACATACATATGTATATTTTCAGATTTTTCCCATTACAGCTCATTACAAGAAATTGAATATAGTTCCTTGTGCTATACAGTAGGTTCTTGTCGTTTATCTATTTTATATATAGTAGATTCACCTACTTTCTAATTTTAAAAAAATCCGACTTTTGATCTTTCAAATCATATCACTCTAAGCATTAAAACAGCTTATGTTAAACATAATAAAACAAGATGCCTTGCTGATATTTGTATTAACAATTTCCTTTCAATTTTGAAACAAGTTCAGAATTAGAGCCATGAGGGAGTAAAAGCAAAGGCACAGAAGGAATTCAGGGCAAGGCATGGTGTTTAAGTCTCAGTCCTCAGTTCTTGTTATATCTCCAGTTTCACAGGTTTGGGTAGGTAGTATCCCATCCCAGGGATGCTAAAAAAGATAGGCTTTTGTGTCTGTAAATTGTGAGCAATTACACTCTTCAACATTGAGGGTCTGAATAGATCTCATTACAAACCTTAGAATGAAAAAAGCACTCATTCTACAAGCCCCCACCTGTGCAGATAACATTATCCTTTCTCTTCTCTAAGATTTTTTCTTGTCTCTAAAATTTCTCTTTGTCATTTATTCTGCTGTTCTTTCAATATAGGGTTCACAATTTCATAAAACTTTTCAACTTTATTCCAACTTGACTGACTCTCTTCCTCCTTGAAAGTATAGCCACATCTCCTTTCACCATTCCTCAATACCTTGAAGAGTCATTACTTTTCTCAAGGACCAAGGCAGTCATCCTTCCTTTCCATACTGTCCTGTGTTCCCTTCAATTTTGCTTCAGCAATTGTACCTGCTGTCTTACATCTCAAATGTATCCACCAGATACCATCTTTCCCTTTATATGCAATCATGATTGTCTCCTTCCTCCTATTACAATGATTTAAAAGTCATTTCTTAAGCTGTTGTCTTTTCAGGCTACTGTTCGTTTCCTTTTCTTACCTCGACTGTCAAATTTCAGAAAGTATAATTTTCAGTTGGTACCTGTTTTAACCCACTAAATATCTCTTCATCTTAATGCAATCATGCATGATAAATTATATTTCATTTACCTAAAACTAGTATCTCAGGTTTATTCAGAGAATCAAGTCCAATAATCTTTTTCTGGACATTACTGGAGAGCTCTGTTTGAAAACTTTCCCAGGAATAAGATACTTAGTACCTCAAGAGGACGCCCCATTTCACCACTTATTTAAGCTACAATATGCCTTTCTCCAAGTTTCATGAGTACTAATGCTCTGTGGAGATGCATCCACTACATTTGCTCCTTTGCCCAATTTCCTTGATAAAAGATCATTCTTTTTTGTAATCTTGGTTATTTAAAACCACGTAAGCATCTGAAATAATTTTAGTGATTTTATTATGAGCCAGTTTCTTTCTAGGATTCTTTTAGTGGTTGTATCAATTCAGTTTTAAGCATTGTATTAGAACAGAATGCCTCAATCTTGGCACTAATAACATTTTAGCTTGGATAATTCTTTTTTATGGGGGTCTGTCCTGTGTATAGAAGGAGATTTGAGCAGCATTTTTGGCCTCTACCCATTCAATGCCAGTAGCAACCTCCCCAACCAAGTTGTGAAAATCAGAAATGTCTCCAGATATTGCAACATGTCCTTCCAGAAGCAAAATGTCCCTCTCTTAAGAACTACCATGTAGACAAGTAAAGAGAGGCTATAGAAGTCAGAGAAGTATTTACATACACTAATATTAACAGGTTTTGGGACACTTGCTATATACCAGTTACTACTGTCATATATTTACTAATGTAACTGCATTTATTTAATCTCCACTCAAAAAAACACTATGAAGTAGATACTATGAGAATCCCCATTTCACACATGACAAAACTGAGGTGCAGAATGATTATTCAGCTTCCCTAAGATATCATAGCTTCTAAGGGGTAGAGCCTGGTTTTAAGCCCATTTCGTCAGACCTCGGTACCGATGGTGCTAACCAACACAACCTGCCTCTAACCCAAATCCCACATCAAAGCCACAAAGAAAGGGAACCCCCCAAAAATATTTAAGATTGCAAGAAAGAAAGAATTGTTAAAACTCGAAGACAATTCAAAATAAAACAAGAAAGAGGATAAGAGAGAGAGAAACAAATAAACGGTTCAGAGGATAAGAAGTAGAAGAGGCAGAGATACACATCTTTACGGAGTTAAGGAAAGAAAGGGAGAAAACTAGGTCATAGCCCCTTAAACATCAGAGGTAAAGCTACAAGTTAGTAGTATAAATTTTCCACTTAAAAAAAAAACTTTGTCTTTATTACAAAACCATTATTTCTGATCAATAATTTTTTTCAAGAATACTGGTTTTTCTTGTGATCTCACGTTGAAGTCAGTGGTATGGAGAATGATAAGGAAATTAGAATTACGTAGTTATATTTACGATTAGGAATCTAGCAAATGTAAACGTATAAAGCATATAGTTTACATGGTGTCATGGGATGATGTTTTGCATAATTTTACTAAACGTTATAAGTAAAATAAATTAGGTTCTCATGAACATAAACTGGAAATAATTATTACTGTTTTAGGTTACACTAAGTTTACACTGTATTTTATTGTAAGAATGATCACAGGTTCATAGCTGCAAGATGCAAGAAAAAAATATATATATACAGATCAGTAGGAGAACATGGTACAGAGAGGTCCCACAGTCCAGTTCCCAGAGAATACAACAAGCAGGGGTGGCAATATGCAACCAGTCAGGCGGAGAAAGCAATAACGTGCTAGAATGAAGTAGTCTTAAAGAAGACTCAGCCGACTGCACTATCCCAAAGGCTGGTACGTCTGTGTACAATTGTTCAGTGTCAAGAATATTTTAAATGGGGTTTAGAAGGAGAATAAAGGTAAAATTCTGGCTCAACTAAACCAGATGAAAGCTCACATCAGGCTGTCCAGTCCAGTGCGCACACTACACAATGGCTAAGGATGATGACACAGCTAACAAAGGGAGAAAGTGTTTGGAGATGGACTTAAAAATAATAGAAAGTGTTGCTCTGCTGCTCATTCCAGTGCAGAGTACAATAGTTAAAATAAGAACTGTCTTTCAAAGCCATGTCACAGTTTTGTGCACCCAAAAACGAATCTTCCAATGTATGACAGAACATGTTTTATAAGGATCTTTATTCTCTTCTCAAAATATGGGCTGCTGTATCTTTCACTAGTAAGAAAAAAAATCGTCAAGAATCCTGCTAAAAGTTTTTGAAACACTCTTTTGACTGTCCAAATATGTGTCCTTCATATAGTATCAGTGGGGACCATGGTTGCTAGGATTATATGGAGATAAGTGAGAAAAACAAAACATGAAATATTGAGGCTAGCTGTTGAAATGGTTGAGAATAGTTTAGTTTTAAGTACCTTTGAGGTCTTGGTGGTTAGTAGAGACCAAAATGGGTGATTTAGCTTATTTATGATGATTGCTATATATTTATAATAAAATACAAAGGTTTTAATGAATTAGACACCTCAACATATAACACTTACAACCACATAAGCATAAGTCTTGGTATAAGATTTGAGTATTACTGTACCCTTACATTAGCATAGTGACAAAAGACAATTATAGTTTGCCAGTATAAAATAGTAATTACGTTTTGAAAAAAGCTAAACTCGATGTGTTCTAATAAACGCCTAAGAACATAGTTCTTTAAACTAACTAAATATATATTTCTCATTGCCATAATCTCAATGCACTTAAATTGAAAAAAAGTGCTGTATCCCAAGGCTTCATTTCCAAATTGTGGTGATATTTTGATTCAGTTTTTTTTTCTTTCCCTATTTATTACAAGGTAGTGTTTAACAGATGACCTCTGGAAAGTTTTACAGAAATAACTTCAACGTAAAGTTTTCAGTTGAGCTCCAGAAATATCTCAAATGGAATTTGAGATTGGATTGTAGATTCTGTCACATAGGCTGGTGAATTATATGTGAAAAAAGTGCCTCTGTGTGCCTGTAAAATATGCATTTGTATCTGTAAATGGATTGTCAAGAGAATTTTAGCCATTACCATATCCTGGGAGCCTAACAAGAAGAAAAATATATAAAAAATAAAGACAATCTCAAGTTCAAGCTGGATCAACTTTTCCAATCAATGCAAATACCTATGGCATAATATAACCCTATGCTGTATGAATTTGTCTTTTTTTTTTAATTTGGAAGATATGACCCCACATCACATTCTTCCATATTCCAGAGACTCAGTAATAAATGTATTCATATCTTCAAATTTTCTCCTTTTTTGAGAATATTTCAACTGGAAAATGCACAAAATACAGGTTGCATTAGGGCTTGACTGTTGTTTGCCTTTCTTCTTCAACATAACCTTTAAAATAGCCTCTGAAAGGAAAGGAAGAACTCTTCCCCACAAAACGGGCTACCCTGTCTCACATGGCCACAAAGCTAAATCACTGTCACGATCTTTGCATCACCAAAAGCCCTGATGAGTTTAGAAGCTGCTCATGGATATCACATTGGGAAGAGCCTGTTGGTTTCTAAACACATTTCTATAGCTATTCAAAGTGCCCTCACGTGTTAGCAGAAACATGAAACCACTGAGACTTCTGAAAATATTGATAGTCTATGTCCTCTGTGAAGAACAAAGGAGACATTTTTTTTTAATTAGACCCAGCATATATATTAAACTTTCAATCAAGCAAAAAAATTCATTTTTCAAAATCTTCTCATCCTAGAATATAAATTCATGACAGCAGGGAATGTATGCTTTTTCACTGCCATATCCTCAGACTCTAGAAGGTGTTCCTGTCAAATGTTAAAAACACGAAAACATAGGTTGCTTTATTTATAAGTATTTATTTATGGAACTTTATTTATGAATATTAAGCTAAACCACCAAATTAAAAGGTCTCTTAGGAAATTACCTAAAACACAGAAACAGCTTGGGGGTTAGTAAATAACTTTACCAGTGATATAATTTGTATTTGATATTTTGTAGATTTATTTCTCAAAACTTAAACCAAGTTGCTTGAGAAGAAGAAGCTAAAATGACTACAGGTTTTGAAAAAGGAAGACATGTAACAAATAAGAAATACATAAAATTCAAATCCAGCCCTGCACTTTCCAGTTTAAGTCCCTTCCTTAATCCTCCCCCTTGAATTTATAATACCTTTCAAGTTATGAAAAATATATGTTTGGGAAGTGGATGTTACTCCTCTATCCTTTCTTCAGGCTTCTGTCCAGCTTCTTATTCCCACGCCACAATTTAGCCATTTTAACATCCACCCTGGTCCCTGTGTAAGCATGCGGTTCCCTCTTGCCAGGATACCCTCTTTACTCTTAATCTGGCTAATTTGCCTATGCATTTAGTGCTGGGCTTGAAGCCTCCACACTCGATCTAAGGCCTCCTCTAAGTGAGATCCCCAGCCACCACTGTCCTATCGTTTATTACACCATATTAAAATTACTTGCTTACTCATGTACTGTCTGACCTTGACTACAAAATCCAGGAATATAGATTTCACGGGAGTCTCTCTTGGAAATGCCCAGTGCCTAGTATGGTTTTTGGTACATAGCAGGTTCTCTGTAACTTTTTGTTTAATGCATTAACTCATGCATATATATGTATATATATTTAAAGAAGTGAACAAATTTGGAGCATATGATTGTTTCACTGAACTGTTGCTCTGATGGTGGAAAGAATGATCTCATATTTTCATTTATCATCTCACATATCCTACATAATCACATACAATAGAATTCAAAACCACATTTTTTGGACACGGGAGAGGTATCAACACCTGTATGATAAGCAAACTGTTTTATAGAAGGGGTTTTGGGCAATTTTAAAAGCAAATTTACCAATTTAGTAATTGCAGTGAACAGTATAAGGTATTTAATTCAATCTTACAAAATTTTTTTAAATAATAAAGAATATAGTATTTCCTCAGTCCTGTTTCAATTTGTAGTTATCCTCCTATTTTGAATGCATTTTTAAAGGGACTATATTTATGTTATATAAAAACAGTGATTTGTGTTTGCAGTATGTTTCTCAATAACTCAACTCCTCCAGAAAACTTTTGGAAGATGGCACATATCAAGTTATCACTTGATGAATCAACTGTATTCGAAGTATGATGTACAAAACATAAATGCAACTGATTTTATGGTACTGTTTGATGAGTTTTAACAAATAAATACACTTAGTTAAACACCAGTATGTGAAAGATTTAAAATAGTCCCATCACCACATCTGTTGTTCCCCTCCTTGGTTGATCATGATCCTATATTTCAGACACATGCAGATTTACTTTCTATTTACTATCAACTAAATTACTTCTAAATTTTTTTCTATAAATGGAATCACAAAATACATACCATTTGTGTAGCATCTTCATTCCGCTGGATGCTCTTGAGATACCTATATGTTGTTCTGTTTATCGGTATTTTCCTTTATACTGCAAAGTAGCATTCCGTTGTTTACCCATTTCCCAGTTGAGCGGCATATGGGTGGGTCATAGCCATTCTGGGACTATTATGAAAAAAGCTGCTAAAAATATTTATGTCTTTGTGTAGACATTCTTTTGTATTGCTTATTTTAGTAAATATTTAGGAATAAAATCACTGGCCCATATGGTAAGTGTATAATGAAAGAGGAAACTGACAGATTAGTGAAATGATTGTAATGTCTGTATTTCCACCAGCAGTGTCGCTCCCAATCCTGGGCAGCTCTTGGCACTGTGAGGCTTTCATAGCACAATTCTTCTAATCACTGTGCAGGAGGCAGCTCAGTGTGCTGTAAGGTGCATGCCCCTGATTAACAGTAGGGTTAGGCATCTTTTCATGGAATTTAGAGCCATTTGAATATCTTCTTTGGTGAAGTATTGCTTGATTTTTTTTTTTTTCTATTTAAAACATTTAATTGTCTTCTTTGTGAGCTGTGAACTTTCTTTATATATTCTGGATAAAGCTTTTCCAAATGCATGTATAGGAAGAGTTTTTCCCTTTCCTTTTCCTTAATGGTATTTTTAGAAAAGCAATGTTTAATCTCCCTAAAGTCCAGTTAACCAATTGTTTGTGCTTTGTGCATTTTGTGTCTTATTTATGAACTCTTGTTCTACCCCAAGATCTCAAATATTTTCTCACCTCTTTGTATCTGGAAGTTTAATGCTTTTAGTTTTTGTCTCGATTTCTATGACCCCTAGTCAGGTGATTTTCATGTGAGTTAAGGTGTACGCCTGTAAGGAACAAGCCTCCCCAAGATCTGCTGATTTGACATGTGGATTATTTTGAGCTACAGGCAGTGGTGACCCTGTGGGCTCAAGAGAAATGACTGCTTTTCCTTCAAATACATAGAAGAATTTAAACTAGAGATTTTTATTTTTTTTAGAAAAAGTTATTACCAGAGATAAATGTTACGTAAGTGGCCCCATCTATTTAGCAGGGCAAACATCTATTTATCAAGTTTTGCTCTTTTTCTTATTGTCCTGTGAATGACCCTCCTGCCTTTGGAAGCCCCGGGCTCCTACCCCACCCCTTAGCTCAGGAAGGCATGTGTACCTCATTGTACCTTTCTGTCTGTGAACCTCTCGTGTATGTGAGGTCTCTGACCCTCTCACCCTCTCATGTATATGAAGTTCCCATATGTACAAAAGTAAATCTAATTTTTCTCCTGTTAATATGCCTCATTTCAAGTTAATTCTTAGACCAGCCAGAAGAACCTAGAAGGGTAAAATTCTCTTCCTTCCTGACAAGGGTCAAGTTTCACTGCTTGTTTTTCTTAATTTTCTCATTGAAAACATTGTCATTTGGAACATTTGTCCAATTCAATTCAACATATATGTTTGAGCTTCATTCTGGGCGGTCTGTTTCCTTCCATTAATCTCTATCTCCATCCCTATGTGTTGAGTTCTTCTTGGCAACTCAGAACCCATACAAGACGCAGCAGGTGCAGGTCTGTAGGCTCCTACTTCTTGTGGTTGGTGTTACATCTTTGCTGTCCTCCATGCTGTGGGAATCCTCACTTGGGTTTTCCTGCTCTGTAGGTGTGGATGTGGGAGGATTTTGGTGTTACTGAAACATTAGTGAATGGCAAGTGTCAGGGAATCGTGCTCATGCACCTTGATCTGTCACCTGCTGATTACAGAAGTGCAGTGGCTAACGTGTGATGGATTTCTCCTGAGTCTGCCTGATCTTATGATTTAGGGGCCAGGACAGGATCTAGTTTATGATAGTCAGTTCTAGATACATAGCCACTTGATGTTCTGGGTTTAAGGGCTGCACGTCTTCTAGGCCATGCTGGAAGTTGTTTTCCAAACAGTATTTAATTCTGTGCTACAGATGGTCTGCATTGACTTCAGAGCCTCAAAAGCCATTTTGGTTTTCTTCCTAGGGCTTGTTGTAACTGACATGCAACAGTTTTTCCAGTTCCTGGTACCTCTCAGATTGTAGTCTACTGAGTCAATATTCCCAAGGGGCAGAGCTGCTTCTGTCACAGACTGAGCACTTTCCTGTTTCAGAACCCACTGGATGACATATTTTATTGGGTTTATAATCTGGAGCCATATTTTCAAGTGTGGAATAAGCTGCCTCTGGAACTCAAAAGGCCCAGCTGGTATTCTGCTTTCTTCTTCATAGTGAGAGGGGAAGATTCTATCAGTTTTGCACCATTTGGGGAAATATCAATCCACCAAAAGTATACTTTATAAGATTGATAGTGTTAACTATAAACATTAAGAAACTGATCATTTGGCCTGACTTTGGATGTTACTTTATATTTATAGTTAAGATTAAAATAAACCTAAAATGCATCTTATAAAAGATTTATTTTTCATAAATATAAAATTATTTTCCTTATACTTCTCTTAGGTTTTCATGTATGCAATAATAGTTGGTTCTATATGTTGTGAGAGAAATAAATGGATATTAATTTGAAAGGGTTAGACGTTTTCTTGTAGGCTGCATTTTAAGACAGTTTTTGAATCATAGGTTTAAGGCATGCCTCTTTGTTATACAATATATAGATTTTTAATAGATTTTTAAATATAATCTGACATGATCAATAGCTTTGAGTAAATAAGTATTAAAATTGGAGCTTCAAAACATAAATGAACATATTTCACATATGGTGAAGATCCAAAGTGGTTTTATATAGTTAAACTTAACGTGAAAATCTTCAGGATTTAATAGCTGATCTCCTATCAGAAGTTCATTGAAAAAGAGGCTATTGCAGTTCTGATGGAGCAGTATTGCTGCCCAGTCCCTGGTCCAGTCCCAGCTGCACTCTACATACTTCGAGAGAAGCAAATGGAGTTCATTCTTTTCCATCAGTGTGCTAAACAACGTATTAGACCTATTGCAACTGGCATAGGGCACCACCACTGAAAAAGAAATCATAAATACTTAAACAAGTTCCTCCCTGCCACGAGCAACTGCAGACTTTTGTTTTTTAAATAATTACAGCATTGTGTGGTCCAATGAACAAACAACCAGACATTTGCTAAAATCTTGCTTCGGTTCAGTTTTCCGTAAGATAGGAAGGAAAATAGGACACAAATGTCTGATAGGATTTTTGCTGTACAGATAGAACCATTAATTTAGAAGAGCCAGACTACAGCATCTAAGCAGAAAGTTACTTTGCTGTTTGTACCATTGTCTATTCAAGCTCATTGCTTACTCTAGGGTATTGAAAATATTTTAGTCTTCTCTAGGCACCAGAACCAATTATAGATAGATAGATCTGGGGATAGATAGATAGATAGGTAGATAGATAGATAGATAGATAGAGAGACAGATAGAGAGACATATTCATTATAAAAATGTCCAGTTATATGTAATTTTCCCAAATCTTTTCAAATAAAATCTTCATGCTTGCTACCAGCTGGTACTTTGCACTGGGACATGGGAACATAGGCATGTTCATCACTACTTGTCCCCCATCTTTCTAGCCGTGCATCGTAAGAGTCATGAGTCCTTCCTCACTCCTTAGGCAAGTATTCCATAGGGGAAAAAAAAAAGGAAAAAATATTAGTAAAATTAGGGAAATGTGGCATAAAATATTCTTCCTTTGAAAATTATTGATGAGTCTTGTTACAGTAAAAGTATGGAGAAATGTTAACTTCATTTAACCAGGGACATTTCCATTTCTCTTAAAGACATATCTTAATGGTCAGCATCTCATGGGAAAATACCACTCTGCTTTGAGTTTGACCTCAACTGTGCTCTTTATAAGTTTTCCCAGTCACATTCAGTGATAGACAGGCCTTTCTATAATTGTTCTTGCACTAATTATCTACACTACTTGATTAGGAATCAGTGTACTATGATATTGTATGGTTCTTTAATGGGATTTTATTTTCTTTATTGCTCTTCATCTAGTAGCCCATACACTTCTCTAAAAAGAATTTCTCTCTTAAAGAAAGTGTCTCAAGATTATTTCATAATTTCTTTGTTCCCTCTAAGTTGCCTTGTCTCCCCATTTGTTTGTTTGAGTTTTACTGTTTCTTGTTACAAGCTATTTCTGAAAAATGTTATATTTTTTGGTATCTGTCTACGATTAAGAATGGGGGACTGATATATATTTGGAAACTCAAAGTGTATCTGTTGGACTTGTCGACGTTTTGTTTTCCTGGAGAGTGATCTCAGTGGATTGCTTTGGGGTTACACCAAGATAAGAAGCCAGTATCTAAGTGTTTGCTCTTTAATTTTCCAGAACTGTTTTCTAGCATCCTTCTTAAAGTGTTCTGGAGAGTAAATGGAGGAAGAGTGTTCAGGTTTCTGCATTCATACCATTAATTCACTACATTGTTCAGTTTTTAGTAAATCACTCATGCCCTCAACTCTCTTGACATTCAGCAGTTCAAACACTGTCCATTTTACCCTTTCTAGAGAATAACTCTACACATCTCTTTCTATGCAGAAGAAAGGCACCTGCCCTGTGGATTACATTTAGAGAGGGAATCTAAGTATATGACCACTTCTCACATTTAGAGAGGGAATCTAAGTATATGACCACTTCTCACATTTCCATCTCGTCTTCCTTATTTTACTTTTATATCTTTTACTTTCCACTGAACTGGACCATGGTACTCCCAGTTTTGGGGAATTTTTAAGCCTTGTGTCATTATGATTGTTCTCAGCTTTGTCCATTGATGTATTATATCCAATGTTTTAGGGGTTTAGAAGTCAGATACCAGAGGAATCTTGGGGAACATCATTATAAATCTGCCTGTGACACATGCTATCCACTCACCATTGGAAGGCACCTCAGGGGCTGCCCTTCTGGGTATAATGCTTCCCTTTGCTCTGTGATCAGACACATGGAGCCCTGCTCTTCCTCCCAGACTGAAGCTCCCCCTTTCTTGGTACACTCTCAGAGGCAGACCCTTGCAGGTTGCTCTGTGACTCAAGGTGGATGGATGTGTGAACTTTTGCCTGTTCCCGTCCCTGCACATCAGTTAATCACCCTAAATTACCCCCAGATCATTGCTTGCTACTGACTCCACCATCTTAAGCATGTTATGGGTCAGTGCTTCTTCCCTTAAGCTGCAATTTTTATTTCAAATATGAGTCAAGCTAGTTTACTTGCTTAAATGGGTGCTCATGATTTTTTGCCCCTCCAGTCTCTTTCCTCACTTCTGATGTGGCTGTAATTATATATGTATGTAAGTTCCAGAAATTCGCTGCAAGGTTGGATATAGCAGTAGCTACTACATACTGCATTTAGAAATTGAAGTTCATTCTATAAAAAGCTAATAAAAACTATAATATTATGGATTACTGAAGTCTCTCCTTATGTATTATGAAATGTGTGTGTGCATACAGACATGTATTTATAAGCACCATTTCCTAGTTTTATATAGTACTTTAAAATAGCAAACATAAACATTCATTTCATGAAATATATCATGATTGCCACCTACTTTTTAAGTTACCTTTTTATTTATGTCTTATATAGAGTAGTGATAGCTCTAACCGCCATTTTACAAAATCTCAGTATTCATTACATCCACACACATGTGCATATGTGTGTTTGTAAATAAACATATATCTTAAACTTTAGATAAAATATAAATAGAAATTATAATATTTTGTCCCTACAGCTTAGCTGAGTTTTATAAATGTGTGTGTAGTTGTGTCTAAACTGGTTTAGGAAAATCTGGACATGAGCTAAAGTCATTGCTATCCATTCTCTGCTTTCAGTCCAGCCTAGGTCAATGAAGACATCTGGTGTTTAATGTTTGGCAGCTGCTCAATAGGCTGTGACATATGAAATAGTTTGGTGGTCTGACTTCACTTTTCATTGAATCGTTGTCAGGTAGTGATTAGCAGCCTATGAGGAACTTGGCAAACAATAAGGGATGTTCCATGTTGGAATTCTCTTCTGTCCACACACACTCTGTTTCTAATATCAGCAGTAAAGTGTATTGGCAGGAAACTCTGTCCATGTCACCCTTTCCTACTGTTCAATAAATAAAAGACTTTAACTGCCAGTACAGATTATATATCTCAAGAGGTTCAAGTATTTGAAGTATAAAAACTAATTATATAGTGCTAAGAATATATAAAATTACAGTAGACACTTCAGAAGCAATTAATAATGGCATTTCTCTGTTTTCATAAAAAGAGAAAAAAATATTTTCCTAGCTTAAACACCAACAATAATTAGGCATTGAGTAAATATTTATTGTTGGTTGGTTGGTTGTTAACTGCTTTTATTGGATTCAAATAATTTTCTATATTAATGAAAATGATTATACCAGTTATGCATGTAGTCAGAAGTTTAGTGTTGTGGTGGAACACTTTGAATGCTTCTTTCCTCCCAAGCTTTACTGAGATATAATTGACATATAACATTGTTTAAGCTAAAGATGTACAAGGTGATGATTTGATACACATACATTACAAAATGATTACCAGAATAAGACTAGTTAATACCTCCATCATCTCACATAATGACCATTTGTGTGTGTGATGAGCACATTTAAAATCTACTCTCAGCAACTTTCAAGTATATAATTCAGTACTGTTAACTGTAGTCACCATATCATAGATTTATTCATGTTATAGCTGGGATTTTGTACCCTTTAACCAACATCTTCCCATTAGCCCTACCCTCCTACCCGCTAGCAACCACCATTCTGCTGTCTGTGTCCATGAGTTCAACTTTAAGATTTCGTACATAAGTGAGATCATACAGTGTCTGTCTTTCCCTGTTGGACTTATTTCACTTATCATGTGCCTTCAAGATCTATCCGTGTAATTGCGAATGGCAAAATTTCCTACCTTATGGCTGAATAATGTTTCATTGTATATACATATATAACAGTTTCATATATCTATTCATCTGTTGATGGACATTTAGTCTGCATGTCTTGACTATTGTGAATAATGCTGCTGTGAACACGGTGGTGTAGAATAAAGATGATTGCAAATATACATACAGGAATGTATATCTGATGCCCCTGGAAATCTTGGTTCAAAGCATGATTTTGTAAACTAGTGTCTGATTTGAGCAAGCTAACTATATTATTGCTGAGTTTGAGTTTTATTTTTCAAAGTAATTTATTAAATAAAAGCTATATTATCATTAATACTTTGGTGAAATAATATTTCATGGTATCTGGTACATAAATGCTTAAATGCCTTTATTCAGCAAGTAATCATTAACTGCATACTACCATTGCAAGCAGCTATTCTGTTCTGTGCTATTGATCCAATAAATGGGTCATTGTGCATTTTCTCTAAGAAGTTTACAGTCAAGATCAGTGGTCCCTGTGGTGGAAAATATCCTTTGCCAAGTAGTTTGCAAGATTTTCTCTTATGACACAGGTGCAGAATATTAAACTTCCTATGTATATTTTGATACACAAATTGACTCTTCTTCTCATTAGGTCTATATGTCATGTGATCACCTCTGACATGCAATGTACTAGGGATCCTAAAAAAGTTGAGGGTATTTAGTATACAAATCTATGAACAAACTCATTTTGCGATAGCATATTATAAGATAATACATCTTCAGTAAACTTGATTACATGAATTCAAATTTATATTATTTTGTTCAACTATGTTTAACTAAGACAATGCTTACAAAATGACTAAAATTATATTTGTGAAGAAAAATAAATACTAAGTTAGGCAGAAGTGCACATAAGAAAGGGCTCGAGTTGACTTTTTCTTTTCCTAATAAAAGTACATAGCATAAAAATAACATAAAGTACAATAGAACTGAAAAAAAATTTGAAGAGCTTAGAATTATAATAAACTATTAAATATAAGTCTTTATACAGATTCATATTATTAATGATGGATACATGCCGTAAGTCCCAATGCGGTTAGAAATCACAGATAATGATTAAGTTTTCATTATGAACAAGATATTTAAAAACTGTGTCCAACATATGAAAAGCAAATTCTACAATTACTTTTCAGCAAGTCAGTCTACGTTTTTCACACAATATTCTGTAAAAATATCCTCAATGGCAAAGATGGTTCTTCTGAAATTTCTTATTTGAAAGTGAAATTCTAATACCCCATCAAAATAACACTTGTTCTTCTTGCCATGATAAAACAGCTCAAATAAAACATACAAAACACTGTAGGATTGAGACAGAGTTCATTCAGTTGTCAGAAATGCTGTCAGAGGATGCTTGGGAAACACTGCTGAAGATCTGAAAGCAAACATGCTTTATAACATATTTCAAAGTTCAGGAACATTGCTGCAAAATTGGATGGACATACACAAGTTTCTACTATGTCTTATATTGTGGTTTTCACAACATTGTTACTAAAACAAAATATATAAAAAAGTACTGTTTTTCCGACCAGTGAAGAAAGATATACTAGTCAGATGCAGTTTAAAGTTAATACCTTGAAAAAACGTATTTTACATTAAGAAAAACTACATAATTTTAACCACAAATGGAATAGCCATTTTGCTAGTCTTGAAAAATTCTGAGAAAAGGTCATGGGGTTTTAGTAGAATAGTTAAAATGAATCGATTGATTCTTTAAATGAGAATTGATTTACTGCCTTCCATGGACTAGCTTTCAAGGAATTTGAAGCCGGAGATACAGCATTGGACAAAGGAGACAGAAATTCCCACCTTCATGGGACTCACACTGGGTAAGGGAGACAGAATATATGCCAATAAATAAATAAAATATGGAGTATGTCACAGATTAATGAGTGCCATAGAATAAAAACAAGCAAGAACAAGAAATAGAGAGCCCTAGTTGGGGTGAGGACTGATGTATATATACTATTTCTTAAATGGTGGGGTGTGTGTGCGTGTATTTTAAGAAGGTGACACTCGAACAAAGGCCCAAAAGAAGTGAAGGAACGAATCCTTCACACACGGCTATTTTCCAGGAGAAGGGAACAGCAAGTTCAAAGGCTGAAGCTGTGTCTTGCTCAGAGCACATCTGAGTAATGGCATGAGGGCCAGCGCAGCCTTGAAACTCTGCTGGGGCAAGAGACACCCTGGGAAGGTTCTAGGGGCCCAGAATGTATAGTGCCTTTAGATCCTTCTACAAACTTTGATTTTACTCTGAGTGGCGCAATCTTTTGAAGGGTTTTTCCTCTTGAACAGAAGTGTCATCAGACATAATTTTTCAAGGGATCTCTAGTTATGATGTTGAGAATAGACCTTAGGTGGAAAAGATGGGGCTTAGGGACTCTTAGGAGTGATCTACACAGGACATAAAGCTGGCTTGGCCCACAGCAGTGGTGGCAGAAATGATAAGATTCTAGATTAGAAATATACTTTTGGCAGAATTTTCTTACTGATTGTGGCTCATGAGACAGTAAAAGGAGTCAAGAATGAATCTGTTTTTAGGATTTTTTAAAAGAATAATCTAGATAATCTATGGTAGCAAAAAACACACAGATTGTTATAACTATGATGTCAATTTTAAAAAGGAAAATTTTCAACATGTAGTATATTCTCTACTTTTTTATGGAATGTGAAATCTGTGAATATATCTTTCAACATAAAGTTCACTGGCTCTATTATGGAAAAATTTTAAGAGAGGAGATCTAATGCAAAGATTAATTTCACATTTATTGTATGTTTCTTTTGTACAAAGACAATAGATCCAAGTTTACTAACTTCAGAAAATATGTCAGTGATTTATGTATGACTCACAGTTACTTTTGGGAAAAAAATCATACATGTAACCTATTTTTTCAAAGTGAAATTATGTTTTTACAGTTAATGAAAATGTAACTTCTTTTGTCAAGTAAGCCTCCACTTATAAAAAGCATGTTTTGAAAATTAGTTTGGAATATTTCTGTTGTTATGTAACTTTGCTATTGGAACCAATGTCACTATATCACCTATTAAAACTCTTATCTTCCCACATTAAAAAAAAAAATAGAATTTCCTACCATACGCATCTCTCTCTCTCTCTCTCTCTCTATATATATATATATATATACACACACACACATATATGTGTATGCATATAAATGTGTGTATACATATGTATGTGTGGAATATATTCTTATTGGTGTACAAGCACAAATGATTAATATACGAGAATATAAAAATATACTTGCTGAATTAGAAAAAAATTACTCAAATTGATAAAATTGGAAAATAAGAATCATGTATTAATTTTTAAAAAACAGAGGCAAGGATGCACCTTTTTAACTTGGAGATGTATATCTTGGTGAAGTACCTTTTTTTTTAGCTATGATAGCCACTAAAATCAAATACCAAAATGCGTCGATCCCTGCACTCCTACTTTACATTAAGATAATATAAGAACCTGTGTGCTCTGTAGCCTGTGCACTTCCAAGTGGTGCTCTGGCCGAAATCTCTAATTGGTCCTGTGTCCAGCTTTGAATTCAGGGGAGCCTGGTTCTCTGAATGGTCCTTCTAGAATATTATCATATTTGCCTTAATGTCAAGTTTGAACAAGCTGTGTCCAGAACACCTAAAAAGACCAAAATTGGAGATTTTCGTAGCCTTATTGTGCCTGTTTGCTAATAATGTAATATGTCAGGGAAAAAAAATGCAATGCTGTGTAACCAGAATTCAAAATGAGGAACGTCACACAATGTAAAATCAAGATTTACAAAAACAATAAATCATATTATAAAATGACTTATTGATGTTAATGAATCAAAAAATCATACACTAGAAATTGGCACAACATTGTAAACTGACTATAACTCAATAAAAAAGTAAATACACACATAAATAAATTAATAAAAAGAAAACTACAAAAAATCTGTAATTTAAACAACTTTATATTTTTCTCATGTTTTACCTTTTTTGGTTTTTGTTTAGCATGCTCATAACATATTATTACAGTAGCACACACGTATAATTTTATCGTAAGTAGACATATGGGAAATACACAAAGGTGTTTAATGATGGAATGCATCATCAGTTTGAAGAGCACTGATCTAGAGGACAGTGCACACAGGTAAACCATGTGAAATTAGAGTACTTACAAAGGACACTAGCATAGATAAGTCTCTGCATGTTTGTGGCATGTGTGTATGTGTGAGTGTCCATGAGACGTTCAGCAGATGCTTTCTAAAATTATTTGTTTAGATGTTCAGAGAAGACAAAACACAAATTATGTCTAATAAAATTTAATTCTACAACTTCAATTCCTTGTGTATTGATCAAGATCTTACTTTAAAATTGGCATCGGCTTAAATGCTCTTCTTTTTTTCCCGTAAAGAAATATTCTTAATATAGGTACTAAAAACTAATGTAATCTGTCTTTGTCTATGTGATTGCCAAGTTTTCCAAACCAGGATTGTTGTTAAATTCTTAGGACTTTTTAGTTTTGCTCACATTTCTGAATGCTCATTTCCGTAACAGAGTGAAGAGAACAGGCACTGACTTCAGTATTAGTAATAGTAATAATAATAGCAATGAGAAAGCATACTTACTGTGTGCCACTATGTGCCAATCCCTATTTCAGTAGTTTTGTGTGTATTAATCAACTTATGTCTACAACTCTAAGGGCAGTGTCATTGTTAATCTATTTTATAGATGAGGAGATTGAGTACCGAGAAATTAAGTTACTTGCCTAAAGTCACACTGCACTAAGGAGGTAAAGTCAATATTTGAATTCAGATACACTTTTGTTAAGGGTAGATTTGTGTGTATGTGTGTATGTGTACTTCATTTTGCAAAAATCTGAGACGCCTCTGCATTTTCATGCTTCACATAGTCCGTTAAATATCCCTGAGGCAAATATTTCTTTTCAATGCATCTTGGTTAAGTTTTCATAATTTTCTTTAATTTTGTTGCTTGAATACTTTAAATTCTCAAGACCTGTTCAATTTCCACTTGAAATTTTGATGAAGTGTAACCATAGCCTTGAGGTATTCCTTTTTCTCTGTTTTGTTTCCAAGTTTAACTACTCTGGAAGTACCAATGTTGGCTTTGAGCTGTTCTTCCATGGTGTTAATGGCTGGTATAATTGCTTTTTAAAGAAGCATCGCTGCTTGGAATAATTGCAAAGAGTACCTTGGAGATAGAATTTGCAGAATGAGAAGGGTGGTGAATGGCTATTATGCACAAACTCATTTCCCCAAATCTCAAGCTTTGATCTAATATTAGTCCCTGAAGCTAATTGTCCTGATGGATATTTCTAGTAGAGGTTAAGGATTCCTTCAGTAACTTTTATAGGGAAGTAGGTAATATGCCTTTAGTCATTTAGCTACATGCAGTTTAAAATAATGGCATTCTGTGATTTATCTATATAGACTATATTCAACAAAAATGCCTATACTTACAAATTATTAAATTCTATTCTTAAAAGAATCACAGTCCAGCCACATCCAAAAGTAATTTAAACCCTTGACAGCAGAAATGTAGTTATTTTCTCCATGATTCCAAAGAAAGTCATTACAATAATATTAACTTAAATTGAAGTGCAAATTACTATTATGAAACAAAAATATCTTCTTGTTGCAAAGAGCATCCCGTTTTTATTTTCCGAGCTATATAAATCTGGCTAGGAGGGCTCGATTCATTAATAATATATTGATTGTATTGTAACACAGCATGTTTGTGCAGGTCCAGGGGTATCTTGCAAAAAGTAATGTCCCAGGAATTGTCTAGATGACAGCCAGACACTATATTAATCTAACACAATATGATCAACTTAAAAATGTAATTTTACCCTAAATTCTAACACAAGTATGGCTAGCTCCATTACAGCATTATTTTAAGAGTTTCCTAAAGAAGAATATAGTGAGAATTTTTTTTTTCATGGGCAAGCAAGTGGCAGTAATGACTTCTAACATCACAATACTGCTGTATGTATTAATGGCTTTGAGTACATTTGTTTCCGCTATATTGTTAATGAATTCAAGGTTGCAAGACCCTATTTTATAACCATATTCTACACTTTTCAGTTCTATAATTTTTTAACATTATGAAAAAATAATTTATTAAATATCCAAATAGTGCAAATGTGTCTTCTCTGCCTATTATGGGAAAAAATGATCCCTATAGATTGAACTGTTTCTTCAAAATAAATGCACAGCCTTCCAAGTATAAAATACATAATATTTAAACAGTTTCTTGTTCTTTGTAATTAAATGCCATTCCGGAATAACTCTTATTTCTATATCTTTATAGACCTCTGAAATATATTTATACCATAAAATGTTAGAAAATAAGTTTCCAAAATTATTTTTTCCATATTTTAATATTTGCATATATGGCCAAATCACCCTCCAGATTTTTTACCAATTCATAACCATGTAGGGAAAATACTACATTTATTGATACTTTAAGTTGGTTTAATAACGAGTACATAGACATGTTTTCATATACTTCATTTTTGTTTTTCTATAAGTGTGTAATCCATCTGTATTTCTGACTGTTCATACACTTTGGAATTGTTTTCTATTTGGTTTCTGGTATTTTCCTTTTAGTTTTTAGAATGTATTAATAAGGACAATTATCCTTTTTTGTGATAATATAATCTTTAAAAGTGCATCATTTGCTTAGATGTACATTACTAAATATAAAATAGGTAAACAGCAAAGACCTACTGTATAGCACAGGAAACAATATTCAGTATCTTGTAATGAGCAGTAATGGAAAAGAATCTGAAAAAAATATGTATTTATGTATGTATATGTATGACTGAATTGCTTTGCTGTACACATGAAACTAACATTGTGAATCAACTACACCAGTAAAAAATAAGAATTAAAAATGTATCATTTACTTTTTAACTTTGTGTAAGGGATAGAAAAATGTATTGCTATGTATTGTTTTACATTTTGTGAGTTTGTGTCTGCCCTAGTAATGTTTTCTTCACTCTCTGTCTTTTCATTAAAATTTCGCACTTTCCAAAAGTGAACTTATTTTTTAATATTTAATTTAGTAGAAAATGAGCTATCCATCTCTCAATGACCATTATTTTATGTGTACAAAATATATTAAATGTTTAATTATTGTAAATTTATCTTGAATTATTATAAATGTTAGCATCTATTTTTTTATGTTCTATCATAATACATTGATTTGTTAATGAATTCTTATGTCCAAACCATTTTAATGATTCTAAATCCATAATATATTTCAGTGTATTGTAATATGGCTAACTCACCCTTCATCTTTCAGAAACTCCTGTCTACTCTTGAATGTTTAATTTCCATACGAATACTCATTCTTTATAACCACTTTTCCTTTCCTATAAATGCATATCCTGTAAAATAAGCAAATTAAATTCCATAATCACATCTATTTTTCTGATTGAGATAATCTTCCATTAAAATTATGTTTTCAACATTATGTATTTAATGAGAAAGAGAGAGAGAGAAATGTATGCAAATTTACTACATTTGATTTTTCTCCCCTAAGATACATTTCTTTTCTCATCTCTTCAAGATTACACATATGTAGTACATATGTTTCCAGATCAGACCACCCCTTTGTATATTTTACTTTTTCTCTATATTGTGTTTTGTAAGTGCCCAAAGGAGCCAGAACTTCATCACTGGTCCCAGGGAATTAGGGTACATATACTAGGCTTGACCTGAAACTTTGAAACTTGGGGTAACAAAAGAAATGCTTATAAGATGCCTGAAAAGAAAGGACTTCAGAGTCAATGCCTGGCATGTTGGTTGGCATCAAGTAGCAAGGGCGGTGTCCTGAGGCAGTGCTGTCTGCTCCTCGCCCCTCCAAAGTCGCTGTGGTTCCAGTCTGTTATCCAAGACTGACAATTCAGACTCCAGTCAATACACCTAGCACATCTCTAACAGCCTCTCCCTTTTTGCTTGTAGGGGATAATGGAAGTTCCTGCAACAAACAATCTGCCTGTGTACTGAATATTCATCTTGGCATTGGGGAAAGATAAGAGAACGGGAATAGTGAATGTTGTCCTCTTTTAGCTAGATCAGTCAAAAACATTACTCTCTTCTATATTTTATCAGAGACCTGAATGATGTGAAAAATTTAGCCATGAAATACAGGGAAGAAGCTATCTGGCCAACTGAGAGTCAAGCTCTTTGCAGAATGGGAAGCAGACCTTCAGATTATAGTGTGGAATTTGAACCAGACATAACACTATATGGAGCTGTTCTGCCCATGAAGAAAATACTGTTGCCTATTAACCAATGAGTAGAATGGCACCGTTCATGATGAATATTTGGTTTGTCAAGGAAAACAATGTTCTCAACATAATTCTAGGTTCTGCAGGGTTAGGACTTTTTCAACTTAAGGAAAATGATGGCTGCAGAAAATTATAAGCTGAATCTGATAGTAGTCCACTTAAGGCTATTTATTATGATTGGTAAACAAGTAAAAATAAGATGGATAATCAAGTAGATAAAACTGCATACTATGAGGGGTATCTCCTATTATCAGAAAAATATAACCAATGATAAATATTAATGCAACACAGAGAATCCCAAAGAGGCATTACTGCCACGAACATCCTCAGAAATGAAGGTGTGGCTCACCCAAAGAACAAAGAGCTCTTAATAGCTTATCAACAGAGTTGCCTACTAAATGAGTAGGTAGTGAAAAAGGAGAACCATAAATATAAATTACGCCAATTACCAATTGTAGAAAAATAGACTTGATCTAGTGTGATTCCACCTTTCAAATTCCTCTTTATCCCCTCTTCCTGACAATTGTATACTGAGGGTGGTAGTCGGTTAACTTTGCCATTGGGCTATTTGTGGAATACTGAGAGAGGTGCATAACAAAGTCAGAAGTGGAGTAGATATCCCCCAGCAACAATGGTACTGGGGCACATGCAGGCATGAAGGGGTTTAGAGTTGTGATCTTATGGGAAAGTGGGAACTCCTTTGTTTTCTTAATTGTGAAAGGAAGAGTTGCATTATGTAGGTAGAAAATTTTTGGTAGTTTAACTATGGAAAGATGGATGAGTGTCAGTGTTAGGAAAACAACAAGATTCTCAGTATGTCTTTGCTCTTTATTACCCAACATCTACTTTTTAATTTTTGGAGATGATCAATTGTGCATAGCCTAGTGGGAGTCATTGCTCTACCTTTCAGTATGGAAGATGAATATCCCAAATATTTCTCTCTCAAATTCACAGAAAATGGCTCACAGGTGTCTTGTCCAAATCTAAACTTCTGCTTTATGTATTAAACTTGGTGCTAGCAATGCAACTAGAAAGAAAAAAAAGGAAGAAAGAAAGAAAGAAAAAGAAAAAAAGAAAGAAAAAAGAAGGAAAGAAAGAAGGAAGGAAGGAAGGAAAGAAAGAAAGAAAAGAAAGAAAGGAAGGAAGGAAGGAAGGAAGGAAGGAAGGAAGGAAGGAAGGAAGGAAGGAAGAAAGAAAGAAAGAAAGAAAGAAAGAAAGAAAGAAAGAAAGAAAGAAAGAGAAGAGAAGGTCAGTGAAAATTTGTTTTTGCCATTGTTTCAGTAAAGGTATCCAGCGGTGGTAACCACCTTTTCCAAAGGAGGGAGCTGCAGTATCTACTGTTGACCCTGACAGTCTTTCCTGATGATTTATACTGAAGAGCATCTTCAGTATAAATGAACAGGTCCAGCAGAACTGTTTCATTTTAATTTTTTTATTATAATTTTTTTCATTGAAGTATAGTCAGTTTACAAGGCTGTCTCAATTTCTGGTGCACAGCATAATGCTTCAGTCATACATATACATACATATATTCCTTTTCATATTATTTTTCATTATAGGTTACTACAAGATATTGAATATAGTTCCCTGTGCTGTACAGAAGAAACTTGTTTATTTATATATAGTAGTTAATATCTGCAAATCTCAAACTCCCAATTTATCCTTTCCCACTCCTCTACCCCTACTGGTAATCATACATTTGTTTTCTATGTTTCACAATGTCTATGAGTCTGTTTCTGTTTTGTAAGTAAGTTCCTTTCTGCCTTTTCTTTTAGATTCCACATATAAATGACATCATATGGTATTTTTCTTTCTCTTTCTGGCTTACTTCATTTAGTATGACAATCTCCAGGTCCATCCATGTTGCTGCAAATGGCATTATTTTATTTTTTTTAAGGCTGAGTTGTATTCCATTGTATATGTATACCACAGCTTCTTCATCCAGTCATTTGTTGATGGACGTTTAGATTGTTTCCATGTTTTGGCTAATTGTAAATAGTGCCAGAAGAGCTGTTTTAGTGTCTGAATTTTTTCTTTAGGCAAAAATTTTCAACCTTAAGTACAATCAGTAAGACTCTGGTATATGTCCAATGATTTTCCTTTTTGTTTAAGCTAGATAGAATATATTTATCTCCCTTGAAACCAAGATTCATGAGTACTCTGGTATTTAAGAAAAAAGACCCTGAATTTGAAGTTACAATCATGTGGTGCTGTGTATTATGTTTCAATTTATTTCTGGCTTTTGTTGTTGTTGTTGTTATTTAACTTTTAGTTTGCTATAGTAAAAGGGGATATAAATCCTAATTTTATATATGCAATCTAATTACTTACTCATTTTGTCTATTTTGTCTGTTCACTTTGTAACAGGCCACCATAAAAATTATCTTATTTTTCAAAATTTTAAGTGCATTTTGTGAAGTGTTTTAGTAGTACAATATCATCTAAAACAATGATAATTATGCTTCTCTCTTTGTCTACAACTAATTGACTGGATAGTACTTTTACAGTATTGTTAAATACTAATGTTTATGATGGACAATCTTATATTGTTCTTAAAATTTGTTTCAGATGATCCAACATTATGCATGATGCTGGCTTTTACCTTATGATATATATTTTAATTTACATCAAGGAATTATATTTCTTTCCTATTTTATTTAGAGTTTTTACCAGAAATGCATGTTGTATTTTATCAAGTAACTTTTTGGCAGTTGTTGAGGTGATCATTTTTTTCCTATTGACTTTTTAAAATGTGTTTCATGAAATCAACTATTTCTCTCTCTCTCTCTCTCTCTATATATATATATATGGGAATGAAATCATTCCCAGATAATAGTCATGTTCAGCACTTTTACTTTCCTGATCATCTTAATTTTTCTCTTAGTTTTTGTAATTGGTCACCATATTTGTTTTTCCTTTAAGAAAAACAAACAAACATGGATTTAAAGAGTATTTATCGACAGTTACCATCTCAGTCCTTGTAGATTCTTTCTCTGTGGCTCAAAGAAAGAATTTCACTGTCAGTGGGCTTTCTAATGCTGACTTCCCAGCCTCATTCTCCCACATCCTCACACACACACACACACACACACACACACCCTCACACACTCAAACATATTTGCATACACATACCATCCTAAGTGACTGAATTTTTTTCTGATGCCCCTATAAATATTCATTTTTGTCATTCAGAATGCCTCTCATGAACGTGTCTTTACGTCAGTTCTGTTATTTTCTTTTCTCCATCCTCCTAGATGCAAATGCCATGTGTTTAAGGCTTTTCTATCCTGTCTCTAATATATCTAATTATGTTACTGTATAATGATAAACTTTGTGTACTTTCCTATTTTACTTACTTTTTTTAATCTCATTCTCTCTCTCTCTGCTTCTTTTAAAAAAAAATAAGAAAATACTCTTCTTTCAGGTATTTCAAACATTGCTTTTATTTATGTACTAAGTTTTTTTCTTCCATTACTAATCTGTGCTATATTGGCTCATACTTTTTCTCATATTTTATCATTTATTGTTTTAGCTTTTAACCTTTTATTTGAGCTCTTGTTTCTATTTTTAATTTTTGATAGTGTCCCTTTACGTGGTATATCTTTGTGTGCTTTTTGTTTCTTACCTTATTTTCCTATGTTTTGTAGGTGTAGGTTCCTATAAGTTTCCATTCACTCACCATTATGAGTAACTTGAAGTAAAATAAAGGAGCAAACCTAAGGTGCCAGGAAAACGGAATATAAGTAATTTTCTCAGAACTTTTTTCTCAAAGCTTTCTCAAAACTGTTTCTTACTCTGCAGTCCGCCCTGATAGTACATCTGTGATCATGACTCTCAGCGTTTGATATGTCCTCTGTCAGGAAACCCAACAAAGCTCTGCATGTCCTGTGTTTTCTGTTTTATTCCTGGTTCTGCCTTCGAGTGGCAATTTAACTGTATTTATTTTTCTTCAGCTGGCTGTAATTGGCAGCTGCTTCCCCACACTGCCGCCTGCCTCACCAAGAGCCTGCCTGCTTTTTGTAAAGAGGCTGTGCAATATACTTCCTCATCTGGTTGAATAAAAGTCTTTTCCAAACTTCACCTTTGAAAATAAAGACCAACATTTTTTATTGAGGTATGCTTGATCTACAATGTTGTGTTTCAGGTGTATAGCAAAGTGATTCAGTTTTATTTTTTTTTTTCAGATTATTTTCCATTATAAGTTATTGCAAGATATTAAAAAAAGTTTCCTGTGCTGTACAGTAGCTCCTTGTTGTTTATCTATTTTACCTATACTAGTGTTTATCTGTTACCCAAAACTCCCAGTTTATTTCTCCCATGTCTTTCCCCTTTGATAATACTAAATTTGTTTTCTATGTCTTTGAGTCTATTTCTATATTGTAAATAAGTTCATTTGTATACTTGTGGAAAAATGAACATGTGTCCAAAACCATTAGAAGTTTGTTTCTTTGCTCAGCATCATCTCTTGGCTGGATCCATACATCATTAAATTCATTTTGTATAATGATTCAGAGTTTTTGTAAATCCTGATTTCATTTACACTTGTTTTTCTTTTTTTCCCCCTTGTGTTTATAAAGAAAGGCACCAGACAGTATGAGTTGCTGTGTTAATTGATGCACTTTTAATAAGGTAGAAGTTACAATCAGATCTCATTTTATTAAGATTATTTTTGTGGCAGAGCATAGAAAAGTTTAGAATGGGAGAAAAGTTTTAAAAATTAAGCTCAGACACTTTGTAATAAAATATGAATCACTTTTTAAGAAGAGAGAAATTCCTTATCTGTAAATGTAAGTTCCATAAGGGCAATGGTTTTATCTATGCTATTCAC
Organism: Camelus bactrianus; assembly: GCF_048773025.1. Taxonomy (NCBI): domain Eukaryota; kingdom Metazoa; phylum Chordata; class Mammalia; order Artiodactyla; family Camelidae; genus Camelus; species Camelus bactrianus. The sequence goes on from NC_133540.1 coordinate 43,215,054, forward strand.
TGCTCTAGCCCCCAGCACCAAAAATTAGGACTTTAATAGACTTACATTGACTTTAATAAAGTTACATTAAATGAATGAATGCATTCATTTTAATTTATTTGAGTTGGAAACCTTTCCAGTTTTCAGAAAATAATCATTTAAATCATTATGGAATCTGGAATTCATTGCATAATAATGTCATAATTTCACATGACCCTCTAAGGAAGTTTCTAGAACAGCTGTACACAGTAAATAATCAGATAGTTCCTCATAGAGATAATACACTGGCCCAACATCCATTATGCACTAGCGTTTTCAGTCCTGTTAGCACTGTTCTTAAGGTTTTCTTAGAAATGACCAGAGGTTTGCTTTGGGGAGAGTGTTGTGTTCTTTGTTTTACTGTCAGTTTTTTTTTTTTTTTTAATATGCTATCTCAAGTTACTAATTGCAGTTTTAATTAGCTTTTAAAATTCAATTTTTTATTTTCTCTGCTGGAAAAAGAATGATTTGGTGTGTAAATAAAGTCATTAGCTTCCAGTCATATTAGAGTCTGAATTAAGTTTTTGTTTTCTGTTGACCCTTCTTCATACATCTTGTACCAGTGATGCACTTATATCAAAATGCACTTGAAAAATCCAGTTCAAGTGTCTCTGTTCATCATTGTAATAATTTGGGGGAATATATATTAAATACTACTTACAAAGAAGTAGAAATCAATGTGTTCAAACAAAAAAATTTAAATTGAAAGAGAAATTCCTCAGTTTTCTGAACATGCATACAAACTTACCTGCAGGGTTAGTTTCCTTTGTGGCCTCTCTCCTTGGCTTGCAGATGGCCACCTTCTTGCTACTTCTTCATGTGGTTGTCCCACTGTGCGTACACACCACTGATGTCTCTCCGTATGTCCTAATCTCCTATTCTTATAAGTACACCAATCATACTGGATTAGGGCCCATCCTCATGGCCTCATCTTAGCTTAATTACCTCGTTAAAGGCCTGATCTCTGAATACAGTTATGTCTGAGGTACTAGATGTTAGAGATTCAACATATACATTTGGAGGGGGTACACAATTAATTACCTTAAAGTGTATAAGGTTTTTTTAAGGCAGTATTCTTGAAATCAGCATCTGTAGAAAGGAGGGGAAGGAGCAGTATTGGGCAGAGAGAGAATGTGAGTTGCTGCACTGCAGGCCTGAATGATAAGCTTATGCCATCCAATGAGTAACTTGGAAGCATTCTGCTTCATCCATAAGAGTTGTATATTGAGTCAAAGTGACCAGGCTTTATAACCCAATCTGATCAGTCTTGAGGTATATGGACCTGAAGAACTGCATGACCATCTGCCGCTTAGATATTATCTGAAGGAGCTAAGAGCCAAAGGCTGTCTACTGACAGGACTCCCAGCAATGGAGGCAAGAGGTCCCTCTTTGAAAGAAATGTAAGTGGCCTATCACAAGATGTCTTCCTCTAGGCTCACTCTCATTTCAATGTAAACCAGATTATATTTACAATTTTCCATGGGAGAATCAAATATATGAAAAAAAATCAGAAATACTTAACTTTTTTGCTAAATTAATAATATTTTAACCAATCGGGATAAAGTATAAAATCTCAAGTTGTTTCAGGTCATTACATAAAATAATGGAGATATAATTTATTAAGCTATATTTAATCTAAAAATGCATTAAAGTTATATACACAGGTATCCCTAGCAAGCCAATAGTTTTGTTGCTAGGGAGAATCAAAGTCAAGATTTAATTAAAGAACAGGTATTTTATCAGGTAATCAGCCTAGTTAGCAGTAAAGAATTTTCTGCCATTACACATTACTCACAAATTCTGAAATAGAGCCTCAAACAGCATGAAAAATTTGTTTTCATATCCCCTTAAATCATTTCTTATTATCTCTTGGCAGTTCTTGCAAGACCAATCAGCATTGAGTTCTCAGTTCTGAAAACAGCAGGAACTTTGCTTGGAATTTCCAGCACATAATTAATGGGTCAGTTATAAACACAAAGCGGACTCGGTTTGTATTATCTCAGGACAGTTTGGAATGGCAGGTGTTTTACTACTTCCTAACATCTCTAATCATTCTTGGCTTGATGCTTTAATGCCTGAAACTACAAATAATGGCAATTCCTGTTGTGAAAATGCCAGAGACATTAGAAGGCAAAGGCATATTTGCAAAGACAGCAGAAATAGTGAAAGCAGTCAGTATATTTGTGAATAATTTGCCTAGACTATGATTTTGTAGCAAGATGAACAAACTGGGAAGTTCTGAAGAGAAATCTATTTTCTTATCCTATAATTAATAGAGAAAAGAATTAAATTGCCTCTTTCAATGTCAGATTTCTAATGATGTACATTCTGAATTATGGAGGATAGAGCAACATGTTCCGTTTCATTGTGACAAATTGAATGCTCGATAGTGTGAATTTGATGAGTGTAGTCATGAGTAGATTGCCGTATACTGCCGTGCCTTCAGATTCCTCAGGCCATTCATCCCCTCCTATGATTTCTTTAGTTCCTTTCTCTTTAAATTTAACCCATCAGTTTCCAAATGACATCTCCATTTCACTCTCTAAACTACTTTTTAAAAATATATTGTGGGGAGGATTGCTCTATTATATCCTCCTTAAAATGCTAATTAGATAAGATGATCAAAATGTTATAGATACATGTATGCATCTAAAGAGTTATTCAGTCAATAATATTCAACATTTATTGTCATAACAGTTTATTGAAATATTCGGTGGCTCTGCCTATATGGTGAAAATTATTACAAACAAGTTGCATTCTTTCAAATCAAAGGACAGAAGACATTTGCTTCGGGTCAACATTCATAAACATAAATGTGCAATTTCACTATGCTTGGTAAGACACTTATTATAGGTTGTGGACATATTTACTAGGTTTAGCTTAGACATAATAGTGGTAAAGTCACACTGACTTCACAAACAAAATGTATTAACCGATAAATTTACAAATAGCAGTGTATGGCCAGTTAGTTGTGCTTATTGGGTCAATAAAGATATAAAAGTAAATATAGGAATTATAATTTGAAAGAATTCATAAATAGCATTGACAGCCATCCACTTTAAACTTGAGATAGTAAAATACACCATTTATATAAAACAGGAAAATGTTCTCCAAACCAAGAAGAAATATGATCCAGATTATGTAAGTTTTTCTCTACCGACATAACCTCTAGATAAAAACAACAGACTTGTGTAAATATGTCCTTACTTGTTCTAGTAAAATTTCTTCTATACCCTATGATGTTTCTTAAGTGTGAAACACTTATTTCCTTGATGGTATCTTGTCCAGAAGTATGAAAAAATCAAAGTCCAATTTGATTTCACTCTATGTACTTCAAAGGTTTAATAAAGAATCATCTCATTTGCTTAATTTTTCCATGAAATGGCAAATGTTGAAAACTGTACTATTTTGCTTAAATGCTCTACGTAGCGTCTTGGGAATTTACATTCTATGAACTGACCAAGGATCACTGAGTGAGAGGAAAAATATAACCTCTGCTAGCATGTAACCAAATGACCAAAAGTATAGATTTGAGCAATAATAAAGAGCTATAGATTCAGGTGTGTTTTAGACATTAAACTTGACTGAAGCAATAACTCCCCTTTGGTTTCCCGCTTGGTTGCTCAAGACATTAATTCTCAGCTCTGCAGATTATCTCACACTCCAGTGGCCGTGGCGCCTCAGTATAATCATCTGCTGTGAACTTTTCTGCACTTCACAGATACGCTGTAGGGAACGGAGCAGGCATAAAGAATAAAAACCTGTAAAAGGCTGCAGCCAGCTTCATCATAATAACTTCTATTTAGATTTCAAACAGACTCTCACAAATTTTATTTTAAGCAGAATTCAAAGAGAATGCAGATTTGCAATCTAGGGATTCCTCATCCCTGCCCCACCTTTGTTCTCTCAAGATAAGTTCACTGGTTCTTTTATTGTCAGATATTGTGAATAAGGATGTCAAGTACCTTCTTGTTTCTTCATTGTGGATAAATGTAATTTAATTAAAATGTGTTAAAGGGGCTTGAAATTTATATTAGAAAATTGCATAATTCCCCACAAAAAAATATTATATATCAGGTGAAGATAGTCAAACAAATAGGTCACTATTGTTCTCGAATAAATTTATAGTTCACCAATAATCAAAACCTTAAATGGATTTTAAACAAAACCATATTCTTAAGATTTAAATGTTACTTGATAGGTTTCTAAACTTAACTGCTATCTATAGGTAATGAAAATAAATGTGTTTAATTTCACTCTTCCTTGAGCACTTTAATGATTTTAATTTATAGATCAACTATTTATATCAATAAGCATGCAAACAAATAATGTATACTACCAAATTATACAGTTACAGACATTTCAGGAGAATCAACAGCAGAATTATTAAAAGTGATGAAAAAGTGCAGTGGTATGTTATATAAAAGCTGTTTTATGTGTATATAGCGTGTAATTAAAACAACCAATGATAAAACAATAATAAGAAAAAATTATCAGTAATATACATTATTTTATCAATAGTATACATTAATATCTAAGAAATGTGTAAACCAACTGAAATAAACTTTAAAATTGTACTAAAAGAAATAATAGAATACCTGAATGAAGAGGCAGTGCTTTGTTTGAAGAAGTAATTAGTATTGTAGCATATGTTCCCCAAATGATATCTAATAGCATCCCAATTAAACAAATATGTTTCAATGAAACATTAAAAAGGTAATCCTAAAATCCATGTGAAACATAAATTCTCCATAATATCCAAGAATATATTTTAAATGAATACAATGAAAAAGGACTTACTCTATAAGACACAAATATACTATTAAGTCATAAGCATTAAAATATAATGAAATTACTTCACGCATATACAAACATACCTTTGATAAGAAATACAAAGTGCAAAAACAAGCTTGTTCATATTGCTTTATCAGGTTTACATTTCTGATGTGGAGAAAGAATGCATCAATTTGTAATTCATCAGTTAGACCCCATCTTTTTGTTACACACACAAAAAATAAATTTCAAGTAGATTAAAATGCTAATAATTTTTCTACAGAAGACATACAGGTGAAGGTTTCTAATTTTGAGTTAGGGAAAAACTTCATGAAAAAATAACAAAGTGCAAATCTTAAAACTATGCAAACTTTTAAGAGTTTCTAATGACAAATTAGAGGACAAATGATAAACTTCGAGAGATTATCTGCAAAGTATATGAGACAAAAGAATAATAATCCAGAGTATATGATGAACTCCTGACAAATAGATGACAATTAAAGTAATGACAATCTGACAGAGGATATGAATGACATTTTGTAGGCAAATAAACAGAAGTAGCTAATAAATTTACTAAAAACTAGTAAATAGCCTCGCTAGCATTCAGGGAAATAGCCATTAAACCAGTGAGATATTATGTTTCCTGAAAGGATGGCAACATTTTTAAAGATTCGGTGTTGGGAAGCTTGCAAAGACATAGGTATTCTAAGAAACTGTCAGAGTATAAATTACTGCCTTTTGGAAAGATCACTTGTAAGTTCCTACTTTAATTTTTTTGTATATATATATATATATATATATATATATATATGCATTTTTATTGAAGTATAGTCAGTTTACAATATTGTGCCAATTTCTGGTGTACAGCATAATGGTTCTGTCATATATTAACATGCATATATTCATTTTCATATTTTTTCATCATATATTACTACAAAATATTGAATATAGTTCCCTGTGCTATACAGTATGAACTTGTTGTTTATCTATTTTATATATAATAGTACCTGCAAATCTTAAACTTCCAATTTATCCCTTCCCACCCCCTTCACTCCCTGGTAACCATAAGTTTGTTTTCTATGTCTGTGAGTCTGTTTCCATTTTGTAAATAAATTCATTTGGCTTTTTTCTTTTTTTTAGATTTCACATATGAGTGATATCGTGGTATTTTTCATTCTCTTTCTTGCTTACTTCACTTAGAATGACAATCTCCAGGTCAAATTCCATGTTACTACAAATGGCATTATTTTATTATTTTTATGGCTGAGTAGTATTCCATTGTATAAATATACCACAACTTCTTTATCCAGTCATCTGACAATGGACATTTAGGTTGTTTCTGTCTTGACTACTGTAAATAGTGCTGCTATGCACTTTGGGGTGCATGTATCTTTGTGAATTAAGGTTCCCTCTGAATATATTCTCAGGAGTGGGATTTCTGGGTCATATGGTAAGTCTATTTTTAGTCTTTTGAGGAATCTCCATACTGTTTTCCACAGTGGCTGCACCCACCAACAGTGTAGGAGGACTCCCTTTTCTCCACACCCTGTCCAGCATTTATCATTTGTGGACTTTTGAATGATGGCCATTCTGATTGGTGTTAGCTGATACCTCATTGTAGTTTTGATTTGCATTTCTCTGATGATTAGTGATATTGAGCATTTTTTCATGTGCCTATTGGCCATCTGTGTGTGTTCATTGGACAGTTGCTTGTTTAGGTCTTCTGTCCTTTTTCGGATTGGATTGTTTGTTTTTTTATTGTTAAGTTGTAAGAACTGTTTATGTATTCTGGATATTAAGCCCTTGTTAGTCTCATCTTTTGCAAATATTTTCTCCCATTCTGTAGGTTGTCTTTTCATTTTCTTTGTAAAAGCTTGTAAGTTTAATTAGGTCCCATTTGTTTATTTTTGCTTTTATTTCTATTGCCTGGGTAGACTACCCTAGGAGATAATGGCTGAGATTTAATTTTTAAATAAATGTTTGTTCTTTAGAAGTTTTAGATTTACAGAAAATTTGTGAAAATAGTACAGAGTACCCACTATTCCTTGTTCAGTTTACCATCTTACTTGTCACATTAGTACATGTCATTAGTTGCAACTAATGAGCCAATATTGACACATGATTATTATCTAGAGTCTACAGTTTTTCAAGGTTTATTAGTTTTCACCTAATGCCTTTTTTAATTTCCAGGAACCCATACATCATACCACATTATGCACAGTCATCATGTCTCCTTGGGTTTCTCTGGACTGTGACAGTTTAAATTTTACTATTTGTGATCTCCCTGACTGTTTTGAGAGATACTTGTCAGGTAATTTGTAAAATATAGATTAGGATTAAGGGTTGGGATAGGATTTTAGAGGCAAAGCACCCTTCTCATCATATTCTCTCAAGGGTACATGCTAAGAGCATGATTATTACAATTGATGATGACCTTTATCACCTGACTTAGTTATTTTTGTCAGCTGTCTCCATCATAAAGTCATTACGTTTTTCCCTTTTGTTTTTAAAGACATTGTACATGGCCCATAGTTAAGGGATGGAAAGAACTGTTCCTTTTTCCTGAGAGACAATGCCTGTATAAATTATTAAGACTTTTTTTTTCTGTGTGGGTGATTTTTCTATTCTATTCTATTCTGTTTTTTCAATGATTTATTTATGTCAACACAATGTTATTTATATTATTTCTCAAATTCTTCCAATGATAGGGAACTTTTTCATTTAGATCCTGTGTCCTTTTGACATACCCCCTTTATTGTGAGGTTTGTTTTGAGCACTTTCTTACTCTCTGGCTCATCTTACATACTCCATTTCCCAGCCACAGAATCAATCATTTCTCAGAAAAATTCTGGTTTCTTTTATGAGAAAGTGTTATTAAAAAAAATGAGACCTGGGCTGAAGAAATAATTGCTAAGGGAGTGTCCTGGTTTCTAGACTCTCTTTGCTGACAAAGCAAAAAAAAAATGCATATAGTAACTCTTGTATGTATACATATCCATAAATATTTTTGGATATGTACATTAAATTTGTACTGATGTTTTCATCTGCAAACTGGTACCACATGGATAATTCTACCCTTCCCCCATCTTGTGAGTTGCTTCCCACTCCAACAGTGAAAAATCTAGCCCGTTCACATGCCACATGTTTTTTAATTGTTCAAACCCAGTTTTATGATCAGATCACCCAAGATGGCTGCTCTCTTGCTTTCTGTCCATCCCCTGCTCAACCAGTGCCTACTTCACCTATACCCTACTCACATGACTGACCTTCCTACATATTGACCCTGGCCCCAAGTAGTGATTGTTTTCATCTTTTAGATCAGAACATCTCCACCATGATAGCTTATCAAAGGGGCAGTGAGGAGCATGCTCCTTAGTTGGTTTCCCTGATGCTCAATAAGCCAACCTGATGTCTCGAGGATGGGCAAGTACAGGACTTGCAGGCTTGCAGGGTGTAGCCTAACACCAGTATATACGCGTAAGGTTTGAGAATTGTTAATTTATGGGAAACAACTTTATCAACTATAAGACATTGTTTTTCTACAGCTTTTCTTGTCTTTTTTTTTTTAACCTTTAGTCTTATATTATTAACTTATTTCCAGAATTACTTAATTCAGCATCATTTCCTCCCACCCATTTCAGTTAGGCTACTTCATAGATAAGTAAACCAGTCAAATTATTTTATCAAAGTTTTTACTTCACTCTGAGATATCTTGACTTCCTAAAGTATTTTTTAATAAAATTGTGTGTACTTTGAGGGTCACTCTTTTTATTGTAGTTTCTTTGGGTTTGACGAATGCATAGGATCATGTACAGTAATCATACAGAATACTTTAACAGCAATTAAACATCATCTTCCTCCTCTCCAAATTCCCAGCAACCACAGATTAATTTATCATCTCTAAAGTTTTTGCCTTTTCAAAACTTTTTATAATGGAATTACATATATGTAGGCCTTTTCCTACTGTCATCTTTAACTTAACAATATGCAATTAAGATTTATCAATTTCTTTGCATGGCTTGGTAGCTCATTTATCTTTATTGTTAATAATATTCTAGTGAATGGATATACCATTGTTTGTTTATCCATTCACCTACTGAAGATCATCTTAGTTCCATCGGTTATAGCAATTATGAATAAAACTGCTATAAGCATTCAAGCACAAGGTTTTGTGTCTGCACATCTGTTGAATATACCTAGGAGTGTAATTGCTAGATCCTATGGTAAGAATATATTTAACTATGAAAGAAAATGCCAAACTGAATTTTATAGTAGCTTTCACAGTTTACATCCCCACCAGCAATGAATGCAAGTCCTTTCAGCTACATATCTTCACCAGTAATTGATTTTTTTGGGAGGGGTGAGGGAGGACTTTAAGGCATTCTAATAGCTATGTAGCTATATCTCATTATTGTTTTAATTTGCATTTCCCTAATGCCAAATGATAATCATCTTTTCATATGTTTATTTGCCTTCTGTGTAACTTTTTGTTGACGTTTCTGTTCAGATTAATTGCCCATGTTTTATTGGGTTGTTTGTTTATATTTGAGTTTGCAGTGTTTGTATGTTTGTATGTTTTTCGATACAAGTTCTTTATCAGAAAAGTTACCTTAAAATATTTTCTACCCGCTTGTGATATGTATTTTTATTCTCTTTACAGTACCTATGTCAGAACAAAATTTTAATTTTAATAAATTCCAGCTTACAAAAGTATTCTCTGTAGAGTTGTAGCTAAAGCCTCATCAACAAAGCCAGGGTTGTATACATATTTTTCTTTTGGTAGTTTTATAATTTTCCCTTTTACATTTAGATCCCTGCTATAAGTTAATTTTTGTGTAATGTTATCAGAATCACTTTTTGAAAAGGCTATCTTTTTTCCCACTGAATTCCCTTTGTTCTTTTGTCCAAGATTAGTTGACTCTATCTGTGTGAGTTATTTCTGGACAATTTTGTTCCGTTAATACATGAGTCTATTCTTTCGTCAATACCATACTGTCTTGATTATTGTTGACTTATAGTAAACCTTGAAATTTCATGGTGAGTGTTCCAACTTCATTCTTCCTCAGTATCACGTTGGTACTTTGTCCTTTGCTTTTTCATATACATTTTCAAGTCAGTTTGTCAACATGTGGAAAATAACTTACTGGCATTTTGATTGGGATCACATTGAATCTGTACATCAAATTGGAAAGAACTGACAATTAACATTATTGGTTCTAACAATTCATGAGTACAAAATACTTCCTTATTTTTTAATATCTTTATTTCATCAAAGTTTTATGGTTGTTCACATGCTAAGCCTGTAAATATTTTGTTAGATTTACATATAAGAATTTTATTTTTCATTGTGATTATAGTTGGTATTGTTTTCTTTTAATTTAAAATTCTAATCGTTTATTTCTTTCATATAGGAAAGCAATTGACTTTTACATATTGAGATTTTATCCTGCACCTTGCTATAGTCTTATTAGATTCAGGATTTTTGTAGATTCTTTGGTGTCTCCAATTTATATACTTTTTATATCATTTTAAATTTCTTTTGCACTATCTAGATACTCCAGTAAGATGTTGAATAGGAGTGATGAGAGAATACATCCTTGCCTTGTTCCTGATCTTAAGGGGAAGAGTTCTATTTCTTACCATTAAGTTTCATGTTGTTTTTAGGGTTTTCAAATATTCCCTTTATTGGGCTGAGGTCATTCCCTTCTATTCTTAATTTTTTTTAAGTTTTTATCATGAGTGCATGATGATTATTATTGAGAGTTTTTTTTGTATTGTCGATATGAACAGTTTTTCTTATTCAGTCATTGATATGATGAATAGTTTTAATGGTTTCTGGATGTTGATGTGGCCTTGTATTGATGGAAGGAACACCACTTGGTCTTGACATAATCTTCTGTACATGGCTAGATTTATTTTCTGACATTTTATTAAGAATTTGTTATGTGTATGTTTCTGAGGGTCATATGTTTTAATTTGTTTTAAAATTGTGTTTTAATTGGTATTTCTAGACAATTTACATTTTAAGTGGTTATTGATATAGTTGGATTAATATTTACATCTTTGTAACTATTTGGTATTCTCCACATTTTCTTTTGTTTCTCCGCCTCCCATTTCTTGTCATCTCTGATTCAAAGATGATTTAAATCTGTATTTTATACAATTCCATTTTATCTCCCCCCTTCATTTATAATTTATTTATGTTTAAATGTCGTATTTTATTTAATTGAAAAATCAGTTTACTAGTCATATCATAAAGCCAGTTATTCAGAGTGGCAAAGAGACCCCTGCTTTGATCTTTACTATCTACAACGAGGATATTTTTAGGTGGTGACTTAAATTCTCTGAGCTTTATTTATTTATTTATTTATTTATTTATTGGGGGGAAGAGGTCATGGTCATTTTTTTTTTGAAGAATTATTGAGTGGTACAAATATAAAAAGTGCCTGACATACCTCTGACTTTTAGTAGGAACAAAAATAATGTTTATCACTGTCACAATCTTCACTACAATATATAAAAACTTTTTAATATTGCAGATTTTCTAGAAGTTTATGTAGAAAGTATATTGTCAATGCATTCCTGCTTTGATTTAAGGTAGGTGGCTTATTTTTTCTCAGTTACAACTTAGTAAAATAAAAATTTTTAAATATCACTTTAATGGCCAGTGTCAGCAAACACATAGAAAATCTGCCAGAAAAGAGTGCTTCAACGAAGAGCGGTAAGACTTCAGGACTGTTCACACAGTATGCTACTCTGACAGAGCAAACAGACAGATCATGTATTTATTTGAATACAACTGGGAAATTTATGTACATGAAATGAAGATACTGAAATTATTGAAAAGGGATAAAAAACTGGCAGAAGACTCTATAAATAACTTATTTTGATAACTAAACTATAATATCCATTAATAAAACACTGGCTATATTTTTTTAAGGCTGGAAATTATTGTTTCAGTAACTATTCTAAGAAAAACAAACTTATCTAATACTCCTTATAGTAAAGTTGAAATTAAAATATTTACATTCAAATCATAATGACAATTAAATTAATGGTTTAGAGCCATGTAATTTCCCTATATTATTCTACTGGTTTCTCAAACACTCACTGTTAAGACATTCAATTTTAATAATATTTATAAATAATATTCATTAATAATATTTATAAAATGAGGAAGCTGTGATTAAGGAGATTGCATGATTTTGCAGTTAGTTTGAATTAGAGCCATTAATAGCATCTTTTTTTTTTTTTTTTAATTCAGGGCTCTTTCTCATAGAAATCCTACTTACTTCTTACAAAATCAGTGACTCAACAATCATTTATTGACTTTCTCCTACGAATTAGATACTAATGAATTCCATAGCAGATATAAAATTGGGGAAGTGCATAATCTCTAACTTAGGAAAACAAAAGGGCGTACATGAAATGCTAAACAAAGAGTATCCATGAAAAGCTTACAAAATAAATTACAAAAAGATTACAAAATAAATATTAGAGAAGGAAAGTGCCTCAGTGCTTGAAAATAGTGAGAAATGATACTGAATTGATATGTGATTGATAACCAGTATGTTTGACTGAAGGAAACGTTTTGTACACTGTCTCTTAAATGCTAGATAAGATTACAACCACAGAATGCTTTAATGTGAAACTTAGGAATGTGATCCTGTGTTTAAATAATTTTAAAACAACCTGATTATGAGTTTATATGTCAATCGGGATAGGATTTAGAATGAAAACTGGCATATCAAATACTTACCATATGCTCACAAATATAAAATGCTACCAGGTATTGGTCTTACTTTCAACACTCTGTAATACTCTTTCCTGGAGCATAACATCTAAAATTGAACAGTAGATTTCTATGCAAACAACAATAAAGGATAGAATGTGGTAAATTTCATGAGAAGCACACAGTGTAGGGAACTCAGTACATGGACAAGTCGTATCTGAACAGAGTTCAAAAAAGGCTTTTTGTGATTACTAATTTTTTTAAATTTAAGTTGATTGGTGAGAGGATATTATGGTATAAAGAGGAAAAAAAACAGAAGTAAGAAGAATAATGCTTTCTGTGAGATAACGTATGACTTTATTTTAATAATTTAAATACAACAGTGACAAACAGCAGACCGAACCCAAGTATTATAATTTGAAATTTAACTGAGTGAATTAAAGTTCACTGATTTTGATGAAAATATATTACAAACAAATTATAAAAGTTTCAAAATAGCCCACACTGATACCTTCTGCACTTGAAAAAGGTTATAAAAAAGCTGTTTTTGTAATTTATATGAATACCCCAAGAGCCCACACTTCATTTTATGTCTGATTATAATAATATCTGCATGTATAATCCTCCATTGGCGGTAACAGATTGGTTTCAGAAAGCAAGAAATTAACGGCAAACAAAGAAAATACATTCAAATCCCTTGCCACTAAAATCAATAAACTGACCAATTTTAAAGCTGAGCTGTTTTATTATGTAGTAATGAAGTTTATTTAGAGTTTTGGCAACCACATTATAGCTCAGGGATTTATCAACCACTCTAAAACAAGGACATTTGCTTATTTCTTTAGTTAACTCAATTACTCTTCAGATAGAAATATCTACTTTTTTCTTTTGAATATTTAGTTTTTGAAATCTTAAGTCTGTTCATTCTTCTCAGTCTTACTGAATAATTAGGCCTTTTATTTTGGTGTTTGATAGCAGAATTAAAAAAAACTGGCATAACTTGTTTTTTCTAGTATTCATTTTCTTAAGAAAAATAAACATCATTAAATTTGTGGATTTAGTTCTATTAAATCAGCTCAACTAAATTTTAATTTGTGAGCATCACAAACATACATTACTGCCAGAAGCTAGAAATCAGGGAAAAGAGGATTTTACAGTTTAAAACAAAACCAAGAGTTCCAATCCCTGCTTATATTGTAAGAATGTCATCTATGTTTGATATTCTATTCCACCATGATTTTATGGTGAATAATTAGGGATTTATGAGAATACAAAATCTGGAGTTTTTTTAAAGTAATATTATCAAAAGATAAACTTAATCATTCAAGCAGGATCTATAAATACGAATGTATTACATAGTGCAGAGTACACAGCCAGGCACTTAGCTACTGAATAGAGGGTCTGATTTCCATCACTGAAGTCTTTATTGACATTCCTCACTATCATACATTTGGAAAGATGAAAGGTTATCCCACCAACATGCCAATAGCCCATAATTATTCCCTCATCTCTCCTTTTTCATTGTCATTGCCCATTTTAAACACTGAACAACTCAGTTTTGCTGTTGTCATGTTTTTAGTTTTTATCTGTGTTTTATCTACCTTTCCACTTGCTGTCCAGGCAGAGAATTTTGTGGCCACCTCAAATGGACTCTGGAGCCTAGCCTCTGCCAATTTTGACCAAACAAGAATCTGTTTTATGTTACCAAGCACTTAGGGAATCTGCTGTGATACATATTGGAACTTACTGAATTCTAATGATAATCCTGTGTTTAAAATACACATTACCTCCATTATCTCAAAGAGGAAATAAAGGCTCATAGATATTATGTGACTTTTCCAAGGATAGTTGGCAATTGAGCAAGAGATACAACATATGAACATGTGAAAAGAACAATCAAAAAAAAAATTTATAATCATGTATGGTCATCACTTCACAGTATATATAAATATCAAATCATTATGTTGTACATCTGAAACAAATATAATGTTATATATCAGTTATACCTTAATAAAAAATAAATTAAAAAGCAATCAGCTTAAGTAACAATCAAGAAATATAATAAAAATAATTAAATAGTATTTTTTTCATCATCAGATTGTTAAAAGTTTTGAAAAATCTGGTCTTGTTGAACATATGGAAAAATCAGCATTCTCATTTATTATATAGTGGAAATGGAAATAAATATAATATTTTGAAAGAATTTTAACATTCTAATAAAAATTTAAAAACTTGTATCTTTTCACCCAGAAATTCCACTTCTAGAAACATTTCTTGTAATAGAGTCACAAAATTACATCTTGTATATTTGTGCCCAATTGAAATTTGTGCAATTTTAGGAAAAGATAAAATAATTTTCTATTTTGAGGTATTAGCAGATGGAGGGACCCCTAAATTAGGAAGCCCGTCAAAGTGTGGGTTCTTGCCACCGGCTGTGAAAGAATTTGCACAACAGAGGCAGAGAGGGTCTATGTGAGCAGCTGCTTTATTGCTCAGAAGGGGAAGAGGAAGAAAAGCGCTCCAGCAAGGAAAAGGCACTCGAGTGGGGAGCCGTTGGCCAAGATGGATGGTAGGAACAGGTCTGGCCGGGTCGGGACACGTGGACTTCTATGGGAGGCTTCTGTCATCTTGTCCTCGTTCTAGGTGTGACAGAGCCAATCAGTCCTTGTTCAGACTTTTCCAGTTGTTGTCATGGCGCTGGTAGGTGTGTCATTTGGCACTCTAATACATTACAGTGAGTGTATAATAAGGCTCAAGGCCCACTGGAAGTCAGATCCTAACCAGTTCTTGTTTCTTCTCTACAACTGCCTCCTGAGACTTGAGTAAGAGTAATTGGTTTCTGGTCTAGGGAATGGCAGGGGTATGATCCTGGGGGCAACAGCGTTGGTAACAAGAAGGAAAGTTGCTTTAAACCAGAATGGTTGCAATCTGGTGAACCCAACATGCCTCCCCCGCAAAAAAAAACATCTCCAGAGATTCTGTTCAGCCATGAACATTTTAAAGGGAACTGAAGGAATAATCTCAGTTAATCACTGAGATATGTGGCCGGAGTCTTTGCCATCCCCCCAGTGCCTGCAGGCTTGTCCTAATCAACTGCTTGAGCCTGCTCTTCTGTGACTCAGGGAGGCCTGGGAGACTTCAGCTTTTCCATAAAAAAGAGTCAGGGGTTGGGGGTGGGGGCCCACAAGGTCCTGCTACCTTTTAGAAGCAGATATTAGATAGAATTTAAATTTTTAAAAGAAAATGACAAGTATATAATGTGCTTCTATATATCTAAAAATAATTATTCATATTTAAATTGTGAAGTAAACTGAAAGCATTAGTTTCTAATGAAAGAAACTTTCTGTTTTTATTCAATAATATATGCTTCATATTGCTTGGATTTTACAAGAAGTATGCATTTTTAAATTACCTTGTAAATAATAATAAAGATAAATATATCTCAAAGTAATAGAAATAAACAAATATGTGATCTTAGATTATATGATTTATATGTTGCTGATTAAATATTACACTGACTTCATGCAGTAAGGTAAAACAAAGAACTAGAAGAAATGCTCAATAGGATGGAATAAATAAGAAATTATAATATATATAATATACATATATTTCTTCCTGTTGTATATATATATTATACATATGGAGGTAAGTGTATGTATACAATCTTATATGTATATGCATGTATGTGAGTGTTCTTAAGGCTTGTCTTTCTAAGACATGAATGCCTAGAATTGCAGTGAATAACTTAACAAATGACATGTTGGTGCCTAAGAGAGAGACTTTTCTTCAAATGGGTAAGTATTTTTATTACTAGTCAATAGTTAATATAAACTAGCTTATCAAAGGATAAGGTAAATTAATATAACTATTTTAAATGTATCCATAGCCACTTCTACAAAGAGCAAAAAATGTCTTATAAACTAAAATTAACCAAACATACTGAACACAGAATCGTAAGTCAAGTGAAACTACATTCAAAGTAAACAGAGAATCATAACCACCCGCAGTTTCAAAATTAAGATGGAATAAAATACAACTTACAGATACTAAAAAACCTACTGATATACATAGTAGAATTGTGTCCATGGTTAATTAATTTTAAAAATTGTTATAAAAGCTAGACATTAAAATGTGGTTTATATATAACATCAATTAATATGAAATTAGTTAGAAACACATGAAATTCTGATCAAGGAACTGGAACTATTCACATTTTTTTATTTTTATATTTATTATTATTTAATATTTATTATTTTTTCTTTATTTACTTGACTTTTTAAATGTGAACTTTTCTTCCCCCAAAATATGGATTCAATTATTTTATATTTGAAAGTGCCAAACATTACTGTCAAAATTATAAGGCATAATTTTGTTGCTTTTTCATTTCTGCATACGTATCGCCATTTTAACATATTCTCACAAAATTTTAATCTTTATTCAATATTTAACCTTTGTAAAATAGCAGATTTTTTCCAACCTCATTTTACAAGTAACATAAAAGAAAGAAAAAAATTGAATTTATTCAAGAGAACACTAATTAAAAAACAAAAGTAAAAGGAATATAAAGTTATATATATACATATATATCAACTTACTTAACATTCCTGGTTATCTTCAGTTTTTCCTGTGGATTAATAAGTTGCTATACAGTGACATTTCCTTAATCTAATTTAGTGGATAATTCATTTCCTATCTCCTTTCCTTGTACAGTGTAGTGTATGATGTCTTTACATTACAGGCCCCCAAATAAAACTTTAGGAATGCTGTTTTTTGCCGCATTTTATTGTTTTTAATCAGTTAAGAGAAGAGAGAAGAAAAATGTATACTATATTTTATTACTACTGACATAAATATACTATCTTTTATAACTATTTTAGATACGTCTTATTGCTCTGATTTAATTTTTAAATAATCTTACATACAAACACAAAATTACAACTCTCAAATATAGCAGGTGATAAGTTAAATATCAATTTGATATGTAGGCTTACTTCATAGTTACCATATAACAATTTTCATATTTATACTTAATTTTTAATAATTCAGAAAATCACCATTCCTGTCACTAATCAATACAGACAGAGCTCACTAATTTAAATTACATTTGTTTTCTTGGGTAAAAATTTAAGTGTTGAATATAAATTCTGAAGGTCCTATCCAGCTACATTGTTTAGTGTCTATAACTGTAAATATAGAATTAAAGTTTTGATTTGCCAACTCTACCTAAAAAATAAGCATTCTGCATATGTTTTACAGTAACTCTCACTCACCTAATCCCAAAATTGAATTTTAATTTATTTTGATTCTGAGAAGTTTGAGCTATACAAGACTTTTCTTCTTCTGGATACAAGTAAGTACCATTTTAAATGGCACATGAGCTTAAAATCTTGCTACAAGGCTCACAGCTTTACAAATATTTGCAAAGTTTGACAGCAACCTGTTTAAGTGCTGTTGGAGTTTTCAAAAATTCAAGTATCTGTGAAAATCTGAGATTGAAAGCATTTCCTATGAACTGCTGGGGGAAAATTGGGCAGTTTCTCACACCTCAAATACAGACATGAATTGTAAGCCTTTGGCCACAGGCAGTATTATTCAGTTGCAAAATTTCTTTTCTAGTTGTTTGTGTTTTCATATTGCTATTATAAACTAATAATTTCCTTTTTTAATGAAATGTGAATACCATGGCTAACAAATGTTATTATAACCAAAAACACTTTTACAGTTGTATATAAATATGTTAATGTATTTTTTAATGATGTATAGGAAAACATTGTTTTTCTTTCCATTTTCAGTTTTTGTTAAAGCGCTGAGATTCAGCTCTGAAGTAAGCAGCATGTACCATCACGCATCTCTTCACATCTGCTTTGCAGCATGCCTGCACATGCAAAATGTATTTTTCAGGGCACCGCTTGATTCATGAAGCACATAGGAAACTGCTAGTTAACCATTAGAAATCTTCTTTATGTTTTCTCTAACGAAAGCAATTTATAGCATTTCAATTTTAAATCTTTGAGAGTGGCACAACAGTATCCTTCCCAAAAAAATAAAAACTATTAATAAATAAGTTCTCTTTAAAAGGAAAAGCTGACAAAAAGCCATTTATTTTACCAGTTTGATCATTTTTTGTACTCCCCAGAAATACAAATATACTTATTTTGTGGTTCTTATGCAAAATCTTACTCTACTGTTACTCAGAATCTATATTACAAAAATGCTTCCATTTTAAGCAGTAGCTATATACACAGAGGCTAAAATGTGTTCCTTATCACTTAACCTAGAGTAAAATTGTCTAACAGTCTCTGAATGACTTTGAAATTTCTTTTGCAGAAAAAGAACAAAAAATAGCCAAGTTGATGGACTGAACAACCAACCTGTAATGGCAGTGATTTGTATTCCATGAAAAGTTTTTAAAAATTTCTTAAGGCTTTTAAATATGGATTGGTGCAGTATATAATCAAGCAAACATTGATGAGATCTACAGGCAATTATTGATAATGTATGTATTGGTATGTCTCAAGTTTAGCAAATGTTATCTAAAGATACAGACAATAATTTCCAACCAAACATAGTGAGTCTTGTGGTGGCTGTTGTCATCTGTCTTCAGTCAGTAAAAGAGGGGCTACCAACTATGAAAAAAGGAAACACAGTAATTTGAGTTCCATTACCTCACTCTTTGCCTTGAAGACTTTTGTCAATTCCCAGCTCAGAAGGATGGAGTCAAAGCAGAAATATGAAGTCTCATTGGGTTGGAAAGATAGTAAACAGAGTTGTCCCTGGAGGCTTGGCAGTTGCCCACATGTCTGGTACTTGAGCAGCAAAATCCTAGAAAAAAGAGAACAACAGAGAAGTGAGTTTCAAAATTGGCATGCGGTTTTTCTCTTGAATTTGTTTCCCCTGAATTCTAATGTGTTGAATGGGGCAAGTTTCCAAGGCTAAGTTCAGACAGAAGTAACAGAAATCTTCAGTATTTGAACAGGTATTTCAGCAATTGGATTGTACAGGAGGACAGGGGTTAGAATTCTGGGCCATGCAGGGTCTCAGGGCTCTGGTAAATATTGGGGGCTTAGGTGCTCTCATCCTAGACATAAGAAAACCTACATTACAAAGAAGCTACAAGAAGTTCTCCAGGATGAATCAAACTGATAGTAGATGAAAGCTCAGAACCACAGGTAGGCGTGAAGAACACCAGAAAAAATACATAATAATGTCAAGTCAGTAACTTGATAACAGAACCCTTCAAACACCATCTGGATCTCTGTACTTAGAGCTTCTACCATGGTACTATTTGATCTAAGATAGACAGAAATGACCCAATATTAAATCCTTGTAGACTGACAAGTTTATACAGGGAGACAATGCTGAGGGCAGGAGATGATAGTGGTGGACCTTCAGTAACAAGTGATGTCTCTGTGCGGTGAATGAGGTAACTGGCGTTAGGCGTGGAGCGCTGGCTAGAGTGTGGATGAGAAGACAGTCTAGGGAAGGAGAAATAGGCAAGAAACATAAGAAAACAGTGACATGTGTTGGTGTCCAGGGTTTACAGGCACAGTCTGAATAGAGGAACAGATTCACTCAGAGAAAAATAAGGACAAACAGCTGGAAAGAATCAGAAGGACCACTGCATATTAGAGTTCTGAAGTTTGCAGCATGTCCGCCATGACACTAGGGGAACTGGAGGTTTATCTCAAGGGATTCCCAAAAGCACATCATACTTATCAAGGACTCCCTACAGTCTCCATATATTACGTGTTGCACTTATATATGCTATTTTCACAGGTATATATGTGTTGCAGTAATTTACCAACTTTAAAATTATTTAAAGTAGTGCTCTCTAAAGGAAGGAACACTTACCTAAAGGATTCTCCTAAGGACCCATTGCTGAGAAAAACACCAATGTTGAAGAAAGTACCAGAACTTTATTATTCTATTGTCTATCTCTTGCCATGTGGGGACTTGCACATAGCTTGCCAGGAATGCAGACCCTGAATTGCAATTCTCCAGTTATCCAGAACAGACCCATCTTTGCTTGAGAAATACCTGGCTGTCTGTTTCATTACAATAGGATACTACACACAAAACAAAACAAAAAACTGTAAGTTACACAACATGAACGCATTTCACATGTTTAATATCGGGTGAAAAAAAGCCCAGCGCTTGTAACGTGAAGTTCCAGAACAGGCAAAACCTGCAGCTGTGGTGTCAGATGTCAAAACAATGGTGAAGTTGGGCCGTTACCAACAGGTGCTTAGAGCCCTTTTCTTGTGCTGAACAGATCCTGTATCTTGATCTTGATAGCTGTTACATGAGTTTAGAAAAAAGATCAACCAACTGTATACTTAATATTTTTGGAATGTATTGTGTGTCCATTATATATAAGATTTTTCTTATAAATCCACTTGGCCCCACCGATCTGAAACAGTATGCTTGATATGATTTGCATTTTGCCTTCTAAAATCAAAATATTACAATTCTAACCTAGTCTCTTTATTTTAAATTATTAGCGTATAGACAATTATTATTTTTTTTCAAATATCAACTCAGTTAATCCACCTAACAGCCTTACAAAGTAGGTGATATGTTGCATATAGGAAGACTGAGGCACGGGAACAGTAAGCAATGTTTGTGGCAGAGCCAGGATTTAAATTGTCACACTCTGGTGCTGGATTTCATGCTCTGAACATTAACCTGCCTTTCCCTTTCTCCTCTCCTTCTCTTTCTCCGCACCCATTTATCATCACTCTAGTTTCATTTTGCATTATTTCATAATCTGTTTACATTTTTCTTTAAACTTTTTCATTTTTAGCGATTACCCAATATCCTATTGTATTTTTGTCAAGGAAGATAATTTACTGTCATTAAAAAAGAAATTTAAAGAAAAAATCCTCAAATCTGCTCCCCAATTTTTTCACCTGGTACACTGTGTAAAAATGACCAGCTACACAAAAATTATCATAAAATTCACATCTGTTATTATTAATAGTTTCAGTAGCAATGATAGTTGAGATTCTGCCTACTGCAGTGAGAGTATCAGTTTATTAAAAAAAGGACTGGCATGGCCCTTCTATTCTATACCATTTTGTTATAAAGTGTTACCTCTAAAATTACTAAACATCTTGATCATTCTCTAGATTTTTGTTAATATTAGTTATGACTGTACCATGTACTCACAGATTATGAGATTCACATGAGTTAGTGCACATGAAAGCAGTTTGCAGACCACAATTGTGATGTGGAGTATAGCTACTTATCAGTAATACCAGTACATTAAAGGTGCCAAATTATAGTAATCCTGATTATGAATGATGTGAATATTTTCTTTTGAAATCACCATTTCTCCTCCACCATTATCTTCAAAACCACCCAAAGGAGTGGGGACTAGATCTGACAGATCATTCTTGAGCTGAGGGGAAGCACCTACGTTGCCACAGCTCAGGTGAAAATGAGGGCTGGGACCTCAATTACTGTCAGATGCTATACAGTTAATTATAAAATGTCTAGTGAGTTATAGTATTGTTGAATATTTTACAAGTTTTTCTGTCTCAGCCACAGATACATGATTTTTCTAAAGAGCAGTCTCAGCTTGGGAGACCCATGTTTAGTTAAACATTTTAAAAAATTCTTTATGCAGAATTAATTAGTAGAAAATTTATAACAATAAGAAATCGTCAAACTCCTTAGGGGTGGAGGTTGGCAGAGAAATGGGAAGTGAAGAACTCAAAACTGCCTTCGATTGTGAATATACTAAGTTTTTATTAGTCATATTATTCTGATGACTATCCAGGAGGTTCAAATGCCTAACCACTGGAGACAATCATAAATACGCAATACAGCAAAAATTTTCACATAATGAGCATAAATATACTTTCAAAAAAATCATAATCTAGCTCGCTCTAATCAAGTCTGCATTGTTGCATAAAGAATGCTAAGCAGCTGAGTATCAAGAAATGTTGGTAAAAGAAAACCAGAGAGAAATTATTTTGAAATGTTTTCCAAAAAATATTTTAATCCCTTTTTATTCAGCAAAAAGTAATTATAAGTTATAATTTATAATTAGGACAAAGTCTATATTTTTACTAATAAGATTCTAAAATGAATTTTAAATTAACTAGAAAAGCATTTCCTTTACAGTCGAATTCGTTAAAGATTTCTGTTTGTCTTAGGGTGTATTTATAACTCTGACATTCCAGAATTATTAATAAGAATTGTTGAGTGCTTTTAAAAGTTAGAATTTTTAATATAAGTAGTACAAAATTACATATGGATATTTAATCTAAAATAAAATAAGCATTGTAATCATCCTTCCTATTTTAAAATGTCTAGCTGCATATGTTTGAAGAAACAGTGGAAATAATCTGAATAGCATTTGAAAATGAGAAGAAACATTATCAGACTCTGGGAAACAGCAGAATTTTTGTAAACATGGCCATTACATGGGGAAAACAATCCTTCCCATAGTAAAATCTTCTTTCTACTTATTTTCTTTTATATAAATCGAAATATGAATTCTGTAGTAGTTAAAGATATATTAACATAGGCATTTCCAAATAAGGTTGATGCCTTTCTCAAAGAAGCAATAAAACAGAAAGCCTTATGTTTTGTACCTTTATTACATTAATATTCTTCTTATCAAGCACTTTTCAAGGAAATAGGTATTGCTAACATTTATCCTGTGTAGTTTATAAATTAACTGAGATATAGGAATTTACTTTGTCATACATATTTAATAACTCAATTAGGAGTCTTTGAGTTTAGGTCTCCATCTATTTTCACTAAATAAAATAAAAATACAGTTTAAGAGAAGACGGAATCAAATATTAGAAGTTTCAAGTCTGTTGTTTTTTTCCTGTGACCTTGGTAATGATCATTCAAATATGCAATAATGTAGCTTCTTTCAGTAAAATGACTGCAAAAAAACTAACTTTTGAAAGTGTGTCTTGCATAAGATGGCATTATCTTTCATAATGCATTTTTTCTAATTAAGCTAGCAATATCATGTTTCCTAAGGATATTTGCAGGAAATTATTAAATTAGAGGTGAGATTTGCTTTCACTTTGTAAGACTACATTGTAAAGTCAGCCACAAACAGTTATTTGCTCTTAGACATTATGATGAGCTAGGTAAACTTGTATACCAAATGAAACATATTCATGGGGTGATGTTAAAGTTGAATAATATCCTGGGTTTTCCTCCAAATATAAATAACTGAAAAAGTCAGTCAATCATTGTTTTCATTTCCTATAAAAACAAACCCTGAAGTAAAAGAATATTATAATCAATTACAGATTTATGCATTTTTATATATAAAACAATACATGTTATAGAATAAGGCTTAAAGAAATACCAGTGTATTGTTAGACAACAAGTATCTATCTCATGCTAAACTGCTACTGGCTTTCCTGTGTACATTTTGAAGAGATGTAACTCTTCCTCTTCATCTGCGCCGTCTTTCTGGGAGGGAGGGACAAGGTGAGCATCCAGGAGGTGCTGCAGCTTTGCTCATCAGTCTTGATTATGATGTATGTTGATTCTTCTTACAATGTATCCTTGAGTTATTAGGACAAAATTTATGAACTTTTTCATAATACAGATATTAAGTGCTTCCTTTTCTGTTCATCTCCTCTGAATGCTTCTCTTTCAAAATGTCTGCTTTACATTTTTTGTTCCCAGATATATGAAGTTCTTTTTCCATATAGTATTCATGGCATTGAAGAACACATACAGTTTATTACTGAGGATCATTTATATTACGTATAAAGTTTGATTATGTTTTTCAAGACCAAGAAACTGACTGTGTAAATAATATTCAATATCTTGAGTAAAGTTGTAAGTGCTACTGAGAAAACGGAAATATATTTAATTGCCTCGAGCCTGTTAAATATTTATTTAGCAAATATACGTATACAAAGTACACAGTATATATCACAGACAGTACTGGGAACAAGGCAAATAAAATCTGCTTAATACTCCTGAAGGTTTAGGTAAGGGACTTTACCCTTCCAGATAAAGATAGACATATAAGCAAGTAAGTGTAATAAAATAGTGTATTGATAAATACGAGAAGAACACACAAAAGAATCCTCAAAAAGCGGTCAGTTATGTTCCTCCTTAATGAATCAGAAAACTTTTCACCCTGGGTAACATCCTGCTCAGTTTGAAAGATGACAATTGGCCGATAATCAGGGAGGTGGCAGATGAAGGACCATGTCCTGGAGAAAGAAAGACTCTATGAGAGCCAGGGCAGTGTGTCAGCCAGAGGTGTCAGCATCAGGAAAGGTAAAGTGATGAGAAGCAGTCAGAGAAGTTCAAGATAATCAAAATAAAGAGCAGTTTAGAGCTAGCATCTCAGTATATGATGCAAGAAGAAATACGGTTCAAGTCATAGTCAGTGATCAGATAGATATACAGCCTTCCATGCTGTCTGGAGGAGTGTATATCTAATACGTAAACACTAACCAAAAACAAAAAATTAAAGTTTTCTCAAGACTGTGGGGCAACAACTGATAGTTAAGTTTTAGGAAAAAGGATATATAGTTTTACTAAAATGCAGATCTATTTTAGCAGTTGCATAGCAGATAGAGTGGGAGGTATGGGGAGACCTCTTTGAAGAACAACACAGTTGTCTATGTGAGAAATTATACCCGACTTAACTAAGACAGTAGTAGTGGAAACACAGGGGAAATATATAGGGAATATAGAATAGAATCAATTCATATTTAATAGCTAAAATTGAGAAGATAAACTAAACTATTAATATACTTAATAAAGACATATAATAGTTTATAGCATTCAGCATTGGGACTTGGGCAATTGGGTTTTTCATGGTGTCATTGCCAGGAGAAGAAATAAAATATGGGGAAAAAAATGTTTTTTTGAATTCAAAGGCTAAGTGGAGAGAGCCGCAGTGCCATGTCTTTGTGGACGCCTCGGTGACTTGTAGTGCTGTGGGAGCATCAGGTAACAAGATTATGCCCACACGTGACACTGCTTTTGGCACCAGTTAGCATTCACAGGGGCTGGGAATTGAAGGATTAGGAGTCTGAGGCTAAACTATGAAAATGTTGACTTTGAGATGCTAGTGGAACTTCTAGTTAAGGAAGACTGTTCAGGAGTTGCTTAGGGGAGTAGTATAGCACTGAGTTAGGTCAAGAGAATGGTCTTTGTCATCACCCAAACTACTCCTCCTGAAAGTAAATCCCACTTGATATGACCTAGTTACTTTAGCTTTTTGGGCCTCAATTTTATCACCTCTGAAGAGAAAACTGTAATGCCTCGCTCAAAAGGTAATGTTAGGGTCAAATAAGAAAATGAATTTAAAGTGCTTAGTTCATATATAAACGTCTGGGTCAGGAATTTATATCACACATGGTTACTGATTTACGAATCATCATCATAATGGTGGTTGTTTGAAGTCAGTAGAGTATACAAGATGATTCGGAGACAATTTGGTTTTTGATCCCTGCCAAAGGAAATGTAAAGAATAAAAATAGAGTTAGAAGAAAAAATGATTAAGAAATAAGTAACCAGGGAGGACACTGTTTCATTGGGGGGAAAAAAAAATATATATATATATATATATATATACACACATACATATATTTATATAATTGTTAAAAGTGCCCAGTTCTACAAAGCAGCCAGAATAGTTCTTTTTTCAGTACTTCTTTGCAGAGTACTGAAAAGAAGGAATTCAGTGAAAGGAACTAAGGGAACACTGGTGTCATTTGCCAGTGGATTGCTTTGAATGGAAAGCAGTTCACTCTGTGTTAAGGAAAGAATGGATAAAAAAAGAAAAAAAAAATGGGTAATGAGTGGAGTCTCTTTTGTGAAAGAACTTGGATTAAGAAAAAAAAATAAGGTGATGACCAGAGAGAGAGGCACAGAACTGAGACGTGTTCTTTGTGTGTATTCACAGGGGTGATATGAGGCAAAGGTTGAAAATACAAGAATGTGGGATGATGGTACTAAGGAAAAAAAGAGTAAATTAGATAAAGGTTAGAGACGGAGGTAGTAAACAGGGGACGAGCAGAAAGAAGACCTGCTAGATTCACCTATGATATGTTTATAATTATGAGAAGTTCAGTGGTATTAACCTCGTTTTTTCCCTCTGCTGAGGTAAATCATCTGCTAGGAATGTGGGTTAGGAGGACAAAATGCTTAAAAGAATTAGATAAACTCATTGTAGCTCCGCCAATCTCAGTCTATGTAAATGTATTTTCATACATTTAAATAAATTTGTTTCACTATTAAATAGACACAGAATAACTATGATATCTGAACATTTCTTATTTTGAAAATTAGTTCCTGTTTGGATCTTTGTCCCTAAGAAAAAGGGATCAGTGATAAAAATTAATTTATTGTAATTCTGAATTAACCATTTAGGGATTTTTTTTCCAACTTTATACACTTATTTAATATCTATTGGTACAAAATTATGAAGTAAACTATATATATTCTGGAAGGCTAAATTAAACTTTTAATAAAACAATAATACTTTGCAGAAATAAGTTGATTGATGAATGTCAGTGTTTCCTTGGTACATATTTTATAACTGTGAATATATTTTTGTGTTTATTTACCTGGAATATTAATAATATCATTGACTGAATTAATACCTCATATTGAAAATAAAAATAGAAGGGAGATATCTTACAGTGGACATTGTATGTTTATTAATACTTCCAAAGTTATGAGAGCTTACATTGACTATTGTGATATTGAGACATACCAGATCAGAGACTTTTCCCATTGCAACCTAAGTAAATAAAAGTGTAAATATATTCAGCTTATTAAGCAAAAATTAATTATGTTATCCAAAAAGGCTTAGGGGAGGCATAACATAGAACAGCCACTAATGGGAAAACTAGACTTTTGAACTTCTAGTTATGGCCTTTGATTTCTATGCAATCCTAATTCTATCAGCACATCCATTTATACACTTCATCTTTGCCAGGATATGCCCAGGATCCCAGCCTGATTCTAATCCTCTCTCTAGCAATGGCAATAGCTATGTTTTTGGAAAGAGTTTAAATGTCAACCTAAACTCTTTCATTAAACCAAGCAGTTCAAAAGTAAACTTGAGTTGGAATGTTTATTGTGCTGGTCAGTTTTTAGCTTTAATGGGAAAAAAATCCATTCTTATATCTACCTGTGTGTAGTTCTCTAAATATTTTTTATATGTCATTTTATGTGTGTCACACTTAGGAATTTATTTTTGTCTGTACATGTATATATATATTTATATATGGTCTTAGAAATACATTTTACAATTCATTGATAATAATAAATAAAAGAATTGCAATGACACTAAAAAGCATTCTTTCTTAGAGGAGTTTAGAATTTATTAAGAGATATATATAATACACATGTCTATGGAGCCAATGATGTATATATGCAAACAAATAGACTACTATAATAAACCTTTAAAGAAATAAATTGAGCTACACTAGGCCAAGTAATCAGTCAAATTACACATTAAAAAAGACAAAAGTTAACTATGTTAATAATAATCTGCTTTGCACAGTGAGGCATTTTGTGGTAAAGTTGCAGAGAGTTAATTCTATCTGGATAAAGTAATGAGATATGACTTATAAATTCACAAGTTATCAGGTAAATTATATATGTGATATCCCTGATTTTCCTCCTTTTTAGCAATGACTAGGAATGGCATGTGGAATGGATCATATTTAGAACACGGTGAATATGCTGGGTTTCTAGGGACAAAAGTCGTGATGGTTTTCCCTGGGTTGCAGTACTGCAACTCACTGTGTACATGTGGGCGTTAAGCGGAGATCAAAAATCATGTTGCTTTCAGATTTGCATTATTGTTCATTTATGTCACTATAATGAAAAAATATTTAATAGCAATTAATGTTGTTTGTCTTTATAGACTATATCAATAAAGTATTAAAGAAAAGAGTAATTTTTAGGTAAGACAGAACAAATTTGGTAGTTGTACCATATTACTTTGGGCTGAAAGATTTAAACCACAAATGAGAATCTTCCCTGGTCTGGAAATAAGCTCTAAGCAATCAGAATGTAAGAATTTGTCCTGACTTAC
The DNA here is from genome assembly GCF_048773025.1 of Camelus bactrianus. Classification (NCBI taxonomy): domain Eukaryota; kingdom Metazoa; phylum Chordata; class Mammalia; order Artiodactyla; family Camelidae; genus Camelus; species Camelus bactrianus. The sequence goes on from NC_133540.1 coordinate 43,243,634, forward strand.
TCCAACCCATCCTTAGTTCCATTAACTAAACTCCTAAATGACTGAATTCTTTTTTTCTAAATCTAAATTTGTGCTTAAAAACTCTCTTCCCAAACTACCATTTCAATAGATGAACCTCTGATTCTCATCTAGAGCTTGACTTTCTTCCAGTACATTATGTGATCAAATCAATCAGTCTTAATAATATTTACATATGCCAAACATGAATAATAAGCTTTATTTTATTTCGGTTTTCTATGTTTCTGAATTATATTAGGCCTATGAGACTTTAAATCTGTGCTTTTATTCACTTTAGCTGCCATTGTGTGGCTTTTTTGAAGCTCAACTCTCCTCTGCTAAGCTTCTTTTGAAGTCTGCTGGCAAAAAATATCTCCAAATTCTGGGCTCATTTCTGAGTTTCCTTCCATCCAGCATTTTGACCTCTCAATTCCTTGCTACATTGGAAATCCTCCATATAGCCTCAAAATATATATTTCTAAAATATTTTCCAGCTTTCCTAGCTGTTCTCTCATTGAGCTATATTTTTTTTGGTTTTGGATTTTGTTTTGTTTTGTTTGATTTGGTGTGAAACTCATGCAGAGCCAGCATACAGCTAGTGTTCACTAATTCAGACACAAATGCAATTAAATGCAAGTTGCAGACATATTTTATAAAATGTTGAAGATACTAGTTTGTGAAAATGAAGCTATACAAATCAATCATAAAAATAAAAAATCTGGAGATACGATATAAGTTGTAAATGTTTAAGATTATAGCAGAGCCATCATTATACACTCTAAAAGATAATAATTAACATTTAGAATCATTGCATTTTTCAGATGAAAGAACTGACATCTGTGAGTTAACTTTTCACAAGAACTCATAGAAACCTAATTCCAATTACTGAGCTATAATTTTAGTTTTTATATCATTTATCAATTTAATATGGCCACGATCAGACAGAAATCCACAGTCTCATAGACCTTAACATAGCTTTTAATTTTACAGACAAAGAAACCAAGACTCTAAGAGGTACATTTGAGCAAACAAAACTAGAACTACATTGCCCATTTCCATCATGAGAGGTTGTTTCTTTGAAACCATGGTATTGAAGAGCAAATTTAAATTAGGTTCTCTTTTTTTTCTAAGAGTAACTTGGTAAAAAATGTGTTAATGCTAATAAAAGTGTCATTTTAAATAATTAAGGAAATTTTGTGTGGGCCAATTGCAATAAATAAATAACTTGAAAGAGTAAGAAAGAAAAAAAGAACAAAAAGACAACTTGATAATGAGATAATAATACACACTGTATGAAAGCCAGTTAATTGAAGGTTTGTCATGACCAGTGAATGCTACTTGTGAATCCTCTTGAGAAAATAATAGCCTGCTAAAAGAAGAAAAATGATCAAGAGGAAAAGATCGCAGAAGAGTATAAATTAGCATATTTTAATCTATGCGTTGTCAAAACATAACGGTCACTCTTAGCTCAAAACAGAAGAGAACATATCTACATGGATTTGCTAACTTTATCAAACTTACTACTCTAAAATATTTTAGCACCCCCAATTAATTTTTCCTATGTTTATCAGGTCATCCCTTGTGCTCGCTTTGGCAGCACATATATTATGTTTATCAGGTCAGCCCTTTTTTAGACAGCTCATAAAGAGTTTCTTTTTTAAAATTACACCCCTTTAAAGAATTCCCTCTCTTCATTTTTCTTCTGAATCCCCAAGACTGGAGTTACTCTCCAGCAGCACTACTGTGTGTTAGAAGATGTGTTAGAACTCTAAAATATCTACTTAGGTAAGTTTTTTTAATTTTTATTTCATGCTGAGCCCACTTCGGAATATCCTATTTTCACTGGATGATAGATCTCTGCCAGGCATGCCCAACATTGTGGAGGGATGAATCAGATACACTTGCTTTGTATTGAACAAAGTAAAATCACCATTCATTTTCAACCTTAATCTTTTCCCTATTATTCAGAGGAGAATAGGCGATGTATGTCAGTGACCAGTGAGGGTCTGCTTGTTACAAATGCCTGCGATTTTCCTATTAGGATTTGTCATAGAAATCTTGTGCCCTATTGGATCTGGTAGGTCAGAAGTGGACCACATGGCAGAGTTTTTTGTAGGGTAACCTGGATTCAATGACTAGTTTATTGCTCTGGACCATACTTACAGTAGGAGTTCTTTAGGTATTGAAGTTACCTATTCCAACTGCAAATATCATTGCAAACATAGGAATTAGAAGCATGAGTATCTCCTGGTTTCAAAGTTCCACTGAGCTCCCTGTGAGAGGCACTCTGGTTTGTCACCTGTCTCGCTGATGCAGCACAATGGCATCTGGCACCTTCAAGAATTAGAGTTAGCTCAGGACCATAGCCAAACCTCTAAAAAGTAGTTATCCATCCCCTGCAGCTTGGACTTTTTCTTTTCCCTGAGTTCAGAAATACCCTTTTGAATGCCCTCAGGTCACCAAAAATGAAAATAGAAGGCAGGGTGTGGTACACCTCTGTGGTTTTACATCAGCATACCAGGGTGCCTCTTCAGGCTAATGAAACTGCTATTTATTTACTGATCTTGAATCTAAGAACAGACTCAGAACTGAGACATGGGCCAGAGACTCCGACTTGGTGATTCATTCCTACCCCACAAAGGCTTTACATCTCTTACTCTACTTACGTTGAAAGATGACTGGCCTTTCAGTGTCCTTTTGTGTCTTAAAGTTTGCATTTTCCCATACATATACATGCATGCACACACATTACTACACACGATTCCTCAAGATAGTTTGTTGAAAGCTAAATGCCCTTGTATCAACACTGAATTAATAGGTTAAATATTCTGTAATAAAACACCCACCCACACACACATACACAATCCCACTTTTAACCTTATTTTATAGGATTTGTAAATGATACAAATTAGCGATTTCCTGAAATTTCATTTGCTTAAAAGTCTTTACCACCTAGTTGATAAGCTGTAGGAACAAGATAGGTCAACTACCTGGAGTCTAGGGAGCATAAAATGCTCCAGTTTATTGTACGGTAATGAATGAGATCAAACTCTTTTCTGTCTTCATTATCAAGATTCAAAATCTTAGGAATGTCTAATTAGTTTAGCTTCAGTCAGAACTCAGATAGGAAAAGAAAAACACCTTGATTCATAACCTATATATATTCATGCACAAAACAGGGAGGAGTAATTCCACAAAGATTTCTCTTGTCTAAGAACGTTTATGGAATACAAGACGCTAAAGTGAAGAAAGTTAATGATGGCTCAGATCATCAGGTTAAAGACACTCCCATTCGCAGTTGAGCAAAGTTACTTGCGTTCACGCAGATCTCTTCCTCTAGTGCTCTGATGACTCTGCTAGAGCTTCGTCTCCTCTTGGTGAAAGCCAGTCCCTCTCTCCCTCCTCCTGTGCTCATGATCGTAACTGCATCACTTCTTCTCTCTCAAAATTTACATCACCAATTCTCCTTTCTCTTTTCTATATTTTCAAGCCCTTGGTCAACTTGAATTTTCCTCATACTTTTAAAACATCCTCAAGTTTCGTCATCTTTAAAAATTCTTTTTTTTTTTTTTTGCTCAAGCTTCCAATGAGAACTATCTATAAAATTCCCAAACATCACACCAGTGAGCTTTTGAAAGTTTCTGGGGTTTTGTTTTGTTTTGTTTTTAGTACTTGCTGCTCCATTTCTTCACTCTCAGTTTCTCCTTCATCTACTCTTATATGCTTTCACCACTATCACTATACCTAAAGGTCTTGATAAAATCCTATCTGGTACTCTTTTTTTTTCTTTTTTTTTAATTGAGGTATAGTTAGTTTACAATACTGTGTCAATTTCTGGTGTACGGCATGATGTTTCAGTCATACATATACATGCATATATTCATTTTCATATTCTTCTTCATTATAGGTTACTACAAGGTATTGAATATAGTTCCCTGTGCTATACAGAAGAAACTTGTTTTTTTTAATCTATTTTATATATAGTAGCTAATATTTGCAAATCTCAAACTCATAATTTATCCCTTCCCTACTCTTTTTCCCCCAGGTAACCATAAGTTTGTTTACTATGTCTGCGGGTCTGTTTCCGTTTTGTAGATAAATTCATTAGTGTCTTTTTTCTTTCATTAGATTGCACATATGAGTGATATTATGTGGTATTTTTCTTTCTCTTTCTGGCTTGCTTCACTTAGAATGACAGTCTCCAGGTCCATCCATGTTGCTACAAATGGCATTATTTTATTCTATTTTATGGCTGAATAGTATTCCGTTGTATAAATATACCACGGCTTCTTAATCCAGTCCTCTGTCGATGGACAGTTAGGTTGCTTCTATGTCTTGGTTACTGTATAGATAGTGCTGCTATGAACATTGGGGTGCATGTATCTTTTTGAATTAGAGTTCCCTCCAGATATATGCCCAGGAGTGGGATTGCTGGATCAGATGGTAAGTCTATTTTCAGCTTTATGAGGAATCTCCATACTGTTTTCCACAACGGCTACACCAAGTTACATTCCCACCAATAGGGTAGGAGGGTTCTCTTTTCTTCACAGCCTCTCCAGCAGTTGGTTTTTTACTTTTTAATGATGGCCATTCTGACTGGTGTGAGGTGATACCTCATTGTAGTTTTGATTTTCATTTCTCTGGTCATTAGCGACAGTGTGCATTTTTTCATGTGTCTACTGGCCATTTGTCCGGCTCCACTGGAGAACTGCTTGTTTAAGTCTTCTACCAGTTTTAGGGTTGGGTTTATTGTTGTTGTTCTTGTTATTAAGTTGTATAAGCTGTTTACATATTCTAGAAATTAATCTTTTGTCAGTTGCATCATTAGCAAATATTGACTATTTAGTTCTTCTTGAAATACTCACTTTTCTTGACATAGTGAAGTCACACATTTAAGGTTTTTTTCCTATACATCTGGATCATCCCTTTAAAAATCCCTAGCAATTTTGTCTTCAATTTTGTCTTAAAAGTATGATTTTCTCAGTGTTGAGTCTGAGGGCCACTTTCCTTTTATTTGTTTTTTTTTTTTTTTTTGCCATACTGAATCTCACCCAGGACTGTGATTTAAAGTACAATATAAATGCCAAACCTGCCATGCACATATCTCCAGCTTAGAACCTATCTTTACACTATAGTCTTACATGTACATCTTCCTAATGGACATTATTTTATTGATTCAAATAGCTGTTAGTGAAAAATTAATCAATTGATCTAAGAAAGAAATGGAAAAATTTGCTTGAGCCAAATTTGAGGATTATAAACTGGGAAGACTATCTCAGAAAGTTCTGAAAACTATTCCACTGATTAGAAATCATGATAGAATTATATTCATTTTTTTGAGAAAGAGGGCTGTACATCAAATGACATATTACTGACAGTTTCATAATCCTGACCTAAGTGTCATCCTGGTGGGTCATGTGATGCCTTACAAGATGGAGAAGGATACCTTTTAAGGAGTTGTCTTGTTGATGCTGGGAGAATGTTGCTCTTTATAGTTGAGCAGGTATTCATGCCAGTGGGGGAGGTTTGGTTGTTGTAAATGCAGACACACAATGTATGGTGGGGGCAATAAAAGGCCAAAGGGCAGAGAAGAAATTTTTAAGTTTAAATTTTTCTTGTCTTGCCATAAAATGTGAATTTTATATCACATAATCAAGAAAACATATGTTCAAAATCAAATTCATGATCTCTTTTCTTCACCCTGGTAAATATTCCTCTTCCATTATCTCTTCTATAAATGCCATCAATATTTACTTAATTATACAAGACTCTAATAGTACAAGAAAATGAAAGCATATACATTTGTCACCTCCTGACTCTTCTGTAGTGCTTCAGTTATGAAAGAAGGAAAGAAAGGAAGGAAGGAAGGAAGGAAGGAAGGAAGGAAGGAAGGAAGGGAGGAAGGAAGGAAGGAAGAAAGAAAGAAAGAAAGAAAGAAAGAAAGAAAGAAAGAAAGAAAGAAAGAAAGAAAGAAAGAAAGAGAGAAAGAGAGAAAGAGAGAAAGAGAGAAAGAAAGAAAGAAAGAAAGAAGGAAGGAAAGAAAAGATATATGCAGCTATAAAATTGGAGGAAAATATTTTAAAATATTAATTTAAAGGCATCCAGTGAATTTTTTGAGGAGAGAGTTGTGTTTATTTAACAAAATACCTTAATCTACTCTAGTTTTTTTTTTTTTAATTTTCGAAAGTGATTCTTAGAGCTGGATAGTTAAAGTTAGAAAAGCGATTAACAGAAATAAATTGCTATAAGTAATAAACTAAGATGAAAATTTATTTTTCTAAGAATAGACATCCCTAAAAAGCTGACGATAAGGAGATTGAAGGGGTTAGAAAAAGACTGCATAGAGTAACACCCTGAGACCTGGAGGAAAACATGAGCAAATATTCCTGATGCGTGTATTGCTCTGATACGTGTTTGAAAAACAGCTGTTTTTGCATCATTTATTATATTCCACTTACAATATAAACCATGAACAATCACTCCAATGTGCAAACATAAACAACTCCCAAACCTTCACTCAAATTTCACTGAACACTGTATCTTCTATCAGTATTACTGGAGGAATGAAGGAACTGTATCACTTGCCCAGCATGTTACTACACCATGAAGAAAAGATACATTATGGAGATTAGGCAAGAAATATGAAATGGAGATTATTTAGATTTTCAGAAAATATAACCAGTGGTAGAAAAATTGGGGTGGACTTAAAATTTGAGAAAATTTTGCATCGTAACAACATGAATGATATGGACATTCCAATAATTTTTACTTTTATATAAGAAGATAGGTCATTCCCAGAAAGCTAGTGAAATTTGGGAAGGCTGTGTCACAGACATCTGATAATAATAGGGTTTTCCAGACTGTGGATATAAACCATTTGATATTTATCTGAATTTATTAATGATTTTTCATGTTTCATATGGTGTAATTGTGAATATGCCTAGTACACAGATCTCTGTTCTCTGTTCCTCGTTTTGTTTGTTTGTATTTTATAGTTATTGTTGTTTTGGTTTCTGTTATTTTTGCAGGAGGTTGAGCACTGGAGTAAAGCCTATAAGAGATGAAATAATACAGTAGTTTAACTTAAAATCTAGTTTTAGAATAATCAAATGGAACAAGACACACACACACACAAAAAAACACAGAAGCTTTTTATTCTACTCAGTACCTAAGTGGAGGACTATTGAGTCTTCTGAATTATTGATTTAAGTAATTAGGATTTATTTAAGTAACAGGACTTTGGCACCCTGGAGTCACTTTTTATAGACATAGGTATGTAGAAACATCATATTCAAAAACATTTTAAGTGTACTTAACAGTTCTTCCAACTGGCCCCATCATGACTCAAGGAAAACAAACAAACAAACAAATCATGTCAGAATTAAGCACCAGCTTTAAGAAAAAAATCTGACTATTTCTAAGATAAGTGGTTAAGTCCTCAAGGGTTCATTGTGTTAATAAACACCTCTTTCACTGAGATACGTAATTTACCCAATGTTGCACTGCTGGTAAATGACAAAGTTAAAATTATAAATTAACAATCTGGCACCAGAGCTTTACATCTTTACCCATGACACTAAGCTTATTAGTATGAGGTTTAAATGGATTTTACTGGGATTTTTTGTTGTTGTTTAATGGTAGGTAAAATGCCAATATAGATAACTGAGCCAATATTTTAATAGAGCAGCTTGGCTTTATCTATCAAAAAATTTAAAGTTTACTCCATTCAAACCAAAAATCCAATGAATGAATTTAGCCTATTGATAGAAGGCAAAGATACATATGTACAGAGATGTCCACAGCATCATTGTTTATAATAGCAATAAAAAAGTTAGAGGAAATGTATATGATTATCATCATAATGGGGCTGGTGAATCTGTTACCCCAAAAGGGAAAGGGAAAAGACCCCAGTCCCTGTCTTGCCTAAAAGATAAGATCACAGACGGGAGATGGAGAGCGGTGTGTGGTGAAAGATCTTAAAGGATTTATTTTGAAAGGGGAAGTTCACATCCAGGAACAGGAGGTGGACTGATCCAAGGGGAAATAGCGGTGGTCTTTGTCTGCCCTTTCTCTTTTACCTTTGCTTAGAGGTGGTCTTTTGATTGATTGATGGCTCTTGCCCTTGGAATGTCCTGTTTCCTTTGCACATACCCTTACCCATGATATACACAGAAAAACCCATGGTAGGGGGTGGGGGGGCGTGTTAAACCACAGTGCTAATTATATTACAGAGAGCATTTGATCTTGTGTGGTTAGGTCCTTCTCACTCCTGCGCAGTTGCGGCTGTTGGGTTCTAACCAGTCTCTTGCTGGCACTCATTTAGAGGAAGTAAAGTCCCTTTATGCTGGAGGGGGCATCGCACCATCTTCCAGACCATCCTCCCTCTCCCCCACCTATCTGTCCAGTGCCCCCACTTATCTAACTACCTAACAAATCCATATGTGGAATATTATGGATTTTAATGAGTATCTATTTAAAAAGTAGAACATGTTAAAAGCTCCCGAAGGTGCTGGATATCTTTAAATATAATGGTGATATATTATGTATTTTATATTTATTAATTTATTTGTGCTATGAAATGTATAAAGACATACGATACACAACAGTATTAACTATATTTGGGAGTAACAATATTAGGAATTGATGGTTGCTAGTTGAAAGATGTTTATTTTTACTTTATAGATACTTTTTTTCCCCAAATGCTTACCATGACCATGTTTTTAATAATTACTTGTTTATATAAGATAACATTTTCTAATCTAAGCTTAAATTCATATTGGGAAATGTTTAAACCAAGTATAAACTATATCCATAATGAACTGTGAAAATGTTATTTAAAGAAATCATTTTGATTTAGTATAGAAAATACTCTCCTCAGAAGAAATTGAACCTGGCAGAAAATCCTTAGAAATGTTAGTGTAAGTTTTTGCTCCTGACCACCCACACCGTGAAAAGCTAAGATAATCTCTTCATAACAGCTGTGTCATTTTTGCTCTGACATATAAAAAGCTTGGAAGTCATCACTCCACCCTTGCAAGAAGAAAATGCTGAAAAAAGTACAAATAGATAACTCTTCTTATAGATTCATCAGAGAATTGAGGTCAAAAGGCAAATCACTGTCGAGAAAACTGGAGAGACAGGTGAATACTGCAGCTTACCAGGAGCAGAGGCCACTGGAGCCAGTAACTGGCAGGAAATTGGTAATTGATGACTTGCTGGAGACTGCGTGTGGACTAATTTGAGAGTTAAAAACTACAGGGGGCCTAGTCTTAGGGGGAGTCCCTACATTCCAGGAGACCTCCTTTTTTCCTGGTGAAAGTTGGTGGGAGAAAAAAAAAAAAAAACCCTCTTTCTTTGGGCAGGTGAATTAGATAAGTAACTTTTTAAATATGCCCAAGAGAAAAGTGATCCTTTTTAAATGTGCCAGCCTTGAAGGTTCTGTTCTCTGTAACAAAAGCCTGCCTCTGAAAATCTACTTTACTTTACTGGAGCTTTATCTGACAGAAGAGGAGAGTAATTTTTTTAAAAAATTGGATCTCCCTCTAGCCTTGTTTTCACACATAAGGGGTCAAAAAAGGCTTAAAAACTCTTTGAAGGCCACAGACAAGGGACTCAAGCCCATTAAAAAAAACTGAGGCTTAATCCTAAAATAATGGAACACATTCCCTCCTCAATACCTAATCTCATCAATAATCCTGCACTATATTAACAGCGGGGAGAGGGCATAGCTCAGTGGTAGAATGCATGTTTAACATTCATGAGGTCCTGGGTCAACCTCCTGTACCTCTATTTAAAAAAAACAAATAAATAAACCTAATTACCTACCCCCCAAAATAATATTAAAAAAAAAAACTCATTAAAAAAAAATAATAATAGCAACAGTGGGTTACTACTGAGACAGTTTTAAGATACACACACTGTTTAAGAAGGAGTTTCTAGGGAAGCCCAAAGACCAGAGTAGACAAAAACAAGGACACCAGAAGAAGTTGAAGTCTCTGGTACCTATATCTACAGCAAACATTAAGCACAACTTAATCCCTAGAGAGACAAACATAAAATTTCACATTAAAGTCCTATTTACCTCCATTCCTATTATATAATATGTAATCTTTATATTTCAATAAAAGGTTATCAAAGATGCTAAAAGGCGAGAAAAAACAGTCTGAAGAGAAAAAAAGCAAGCACCAAAACCAGACACATTTAATTCAAAGATTTTGGAATCATCAAACCAGGAATTTAAAACAACTATAATTAACATTCTAAGGAATCTCAGGGGGAAAATAGACAACATGGAAGAAAATATGCTTAATGTTAGGAGAGAGAGAAACTCTAAGGTAGAATCAAAAATAAATGCTAGGGAAAAAAAGAATTTAAGTGTAAATAAAGAATGCCTTTGATGGCCTCAGGACTGAAGGCATCCTAAAAATCAAATGACATAATTCAAAAGACCTTGAATGTCCAAATTAATTGTAGGGTAGGTAGTTGACTAGACACTTGAATCAACTTCATGGCAATTTTGAAAGTATAATTTATTTGCAATTGTTTGTTTACTGTTTTATGTCCCTCTGTAGCATGTAAGTGTATGACTATTACTATTTTGTTAACCAAATAAATATTTATTCATTAATGAATAAATGAATTTTCTGTATGTTTTCACTAATAGCTGTCTTAAGACAGCATTGCCATCACATATAGTACAGATCTATCGACAGACTGACTGTGTTCAACTAAACAAATACACAGAAAGACTAAAACAGAAGTTTGCCAGTTATGGACAACAGACGTCACTTCACTTATCCTTCTAGACTCTAGAATTGTGAGAGAAGAGATGTCTGTTGTTTTAAGCCACCCAGTTTTTGGTAATTTGTTAGAGTTGCCCTAGGACACTAATCCAGTATTTTATCAACGACTTGGAAAATTGTTATTAGTAACTGAGTGTTACAAATTTCATTCATTTACCAGCCTTTATTTATTATTTCAATCTTTGACATAGGCCACAGCATTTACTTTGAGTATTTCTCAGCTTCTTGGAGTTTACCACCAGCTTAGTTGCATAAAATACCAAAAATATATATTCTAAACACAGTTTCAGTTTCTTTAAAGTATGGTAAGAACAGAGTATAAACAAAAGAAGACATATTAAAAATGTTTCTAGTTTTTTTTTTTTCATTTTCCAAATCTTTGTATATTTCTTTCATTTAAAAAGACTTTATTGTTGGCATGATGATTTTTAATAAGATAAATATCTGTTTAACCAACTTGTCTTTTTAGTCTCTTAAAAAACTTAGTTTTTAACCTAGTATTCAAAGAACCAGCAACTATTTTTACACATTTTTTTCAGAAATCAAATTATAATATAATTATAGCATTAGGTGTAAGTGGCTTAAACAATAAGATTTGAAACACATGCAACTGACTCTCAGTAAACACAGGAGTAAGCTGGGGGTGGCGGGTGCTGTGCTTGAGAGGAGCACATACAATATGGCCTTGACATCAGTCAGTCTGAGGTATGATGAAGCACAGAGCTTTGATGTTCTTGGGATGAGGTTCTGCGGAGGTCAGAAGGGCGGCTCCAGTATCTTGTGCATATGTCTCTATGGCAATATCAGCGTCTCTTCACGTGTCTTTATTTCCAACCAAGTAGGAGAAAGAGGAGATTTCTACCCCATCTCTGAAAATATCCAGTCTAGCATAGTGCCTTAAATCTAGTAAACATTCATTTAATCTCTTAAATGAATAAATCAATAATCAATGAATGAATAAACAATGTGGTTTACTTAGAGAAACCTCCTAAAGACAGTAGTTGTTATTTGGAAACAGTTGTTGAGAGATTTTTTGATTAGACTAGCAGTTTTCCCCAGAGGATATAATAAAGGACACCAGTGTCCATCACCAAACTAGCTTTTGTTTCTCTGCACAAGTTATTTAGAATTAAAACTCTTATTACAGATGAGAATATATGTCATAAATCTCTGTCATAGACTTAGAAAAAGAGAATACATCTCATAGGAATTGGGAGTTTTTTGTATTTGGAAATTAATGAAAATGTAAGGAAAAAATTAGAAAAAATTTTCAGGAATCTCTCTTCAAAATTGATAAAGATGACTTCAGTAATATTAACAAAGCAATGATACAGTTTTCATTGCTCAGAATGAGTAAAACTAACTATAGAGCTCTAACCTTTTTGTTTGCACTGTGTGATTGATGCTCTTTCTGTATACGTCATAGTGATAGATATGATGCAGGAAAAATGGATGTGGGGCGTGAGGAGGGCTGTGTCCCAGGCTTCGGTTGAGCCCCTGGGACGTACTCTGCCAAGTGTGGGTCCTTGGCTTAGTGCAGGAAAGAATTCAAGAACGAGCCACAGTTGAGTAAAGGGAGATTTATTCAGAGAGATACATTGAAAGGCAAGAGAAAGGCCACGAGGTGTGGGGTTTGGGTGCTCAGATTAAAAGTAGGTACACACTCCATAGACGGAGTGCGGGCCATCTCTGAAGGGGGTGGGGGGGGAGGCGGGGGCCGCGAGGCCGCGAGGCACCGAGTTGTCAGTTTTTATGGGCTCAGTGGCTTCAGATGCTAATAAGTGGAAGGACCGGTCTAACTAGTCTGGGGAAAGGGGCTGGGATTCCCAGGAAGTTGGCCATTTCCCACTCTTCAACCCTTTGTGGCTAGCCTTGGGACTGCCATGGCGCCTGTGGGCATGTTTATTCACCATGCTAATACATTACAATGAGCGAGTAATAAAGCTCAAGTTCTACTAGAAGTTAAATCTCCCACCATCTTGAGCCTCAAGGCCTACTGGGGGCTGAATCTTTCACCATTTTGATGTTAATTGCTGTAGCATTCCTTGAATGGCTGTGCCCTGCCCCCTTCCTGTCTCAGCTTCAGGGCAGAATCCTTGTCTATTAAACAAATCACTGTCTCCTGTTTTCCTCCTCTGATGTGTGTTAACACACTGTATCTTTATGGCCAGGGTTTATTTCTGTAGGAGTGTTGGAAACCCTAGCAACCCCAAGTTTAGAGGCCCCTCAAGCCACCTGAATACAATTTAAATAGTCCATAAAGAAGTGTACGTTTCTTAAAGAGTTACCTGGTCCATGTACAGTTTTATGGAGGAGATTTGAAAAGTTCAGCTTGCTTTCATCCCCTTGAAGCAGATCTACTGCAGTGTTTAAAGATGAGATTCTACTCTCACAAATGAAATCCTTGTCTTTCTCGGGGAGATAGGTTGATGCACCAAAATTTTTCAGTAATCTCTCAAAAAGTTTGCTTAAAAGTGCTCTTCCTAGTGAGAGATTATTGATAATTTGTTGAAAGTTCACATGCTATATATCAAACTAAAATTTCAAGGTCTAATAGTGAAGTGACAGATTCATGCATTAATGTGTCAACAGTGATATCTTTTCCTTCACCCCACAGTCCTAACCTCAAATTCGTACACGCTTAAAAAAAAGAAAAGAAAAGAAAAGAAAAGAAAACTGTACCATAAAGTATTCATGGTTTACATATTTTTCATTTTCCTTTTTGGAAATACGTGACATCGTTCAATGAAGTATTAAAGAAAATGCAATGAGAAAGCTTCACTGAGATTTCCATTTTTAGCATGTTAATGGCTGTGATCTTAAACTGCCTAAGTAGCTCCCCGGGATTCCTGAAGGGTTATGCTGCCATCTATTGACAATGCAGATGTCTTTTAATGTCTGTAAGGCGTGAGAAAACACATTTTTTATTAGAAAATATCTTTTTGGAAAATCTGGTGCTTCTGAAAATACCTACTTTGTATGATAAATATATGACATTCAAATGTATTTAGAGTATATTATTAACTTTTTCTTTTAGGATAGAAAGGGCTCTTTAATGAATTATCTTGTACTAACAAACTTCCTGAATGTTGTCAATATTTTAAAGCACTGCAAGTCTGTAATGTACAAGAATGAACGTATGAACTGAACCTGTGTTAATGCATTACAATATTGTTATCCTATTTTTACTGCATTCAGTAGAATGGGATTGACATGCATTTTTAGGAGTGAAACATTTAAAAAAGTTAAACAAGACTTCAGCAAACTGGCAAGTTTAAGAAAGAAAAAGATGTGTGATAAACTAATATAGATTGGGGGAAAAAAGCATGTTTATCAATTTTCTTTTCATTATTTCATGACATACTACATTAAGTTGAAAAGCATCTGTGTTTCATGCCTTCTGAAGCAGAGTCTTTCGAAGGAGAGCAAGACAGAACTGTGGCTGGACAATTACGAATTTAAATTACCAACCATTTTGAATCTAGGATGTATTGTTGAGAAAAGCCCTTCTGAGAATTTTTCTCTCCTCTTTTCCTATTCAAATATTTAGTGTAACAGGATGCCAGATGGAGTAAAGCTAAACAAATATACCATCTCCGTCTTCTGCCGTCGCTGGAGACAGCAGGTATTTGCTCATTCCAGAGGACAAATGTCTTCCCACTGACTGGGTGCAGTGCTTAATGGAATGCTGTGGCTTGAAGATTTCCTCCATCTTAGACTCTGTAAGATGTATAGTGTGAGAGTGCACCAATGTGGATAAGGATTCCTGAATATTTTTGAGGAAATGACCAATAGTCTATTTGGAGTAAGTTTATTCTAACCAAGGTTTTGAATGTGGAAGTCACAAAAAGAGAGGGGAAGTGGTGAATTACTGTTAACACAAGGACTTACACGCCGATGACGGAGGGCTAGTAGCCAGGCTCAAAGCCTTCTGTTCTGCTACTCTGACTCAGGGTCATATTCCACTGAGTTCTGTGTAAGAATGAAATGTGGATTGAATGAGCTCTGACCTTACATTCTAACAGAAACATCCTAATAGCAGCAAACAAGCATCTGGTAGACTGGGCAACACTGTCCACAGCGCCACCTACTGACAGTGGCTAGAGAGCCAGCACTCAAGCGCTCGAGGACTTGAGGACATTTCTATTCAGTCTTTTCATCCCAGCATTTAAAAGTGACACTACTGCCTCACCTCTCACAACATGAAGTGAGCAAACTGTTAGGATTATTTTTAAAATTTAGTTTCTGGAAACCTAAGGTGGGGGGGATATTGGACTTTCTAAAGGGTATGTTGGGGCTTAAGTGGAAGGCTGAGGGAGTGGGGAAGGATGAGCCTGTGTTTGTATTTCACACCCATAAAGCAACTCACTTTGTGTATGTTCTGTACTGATGGAAAAATACAAAGAATTAAATAAGACTGATGCATGGTGTGTAAATATAAACCAGAGGCAAATGGGATCCATGATTTCCGTATAGCACTGGTGATTACGTAAGGTAACTGGAAATTCCTTCTGCACTATTAACTCTTGTTACCATGCAGAGAGTGTCTGTAGCAGTTCTGTCTGCTCTAAGGACTGTTCTCTTAAAATATGAAATAAAATGTTCTTTTACTCTGTTCTTTGCATCCTTCCCCCACCCCCAGTTTTACATTAAAATAATCATAAGAAATAATTTAATCTCATCTAACTAATTTTTTTTTTTTTTTTACAATTTCCATCTATTTCACTCCAGGGTATTGGAATACAGCAATTTTCCCATTGCTAAACATCTGTGGTTTAAGCAATGGTGAATGTACGTGTATCTGAAATACCCACCTACATGATGCCTACGTACACCAAATGTTTCAGTTCCTGTTCTCCTCTGTTTATACCATAAACGTGGGAAGATTAATTAGGGAATACCACAGGGACATAGGTGAGTCAGTTTCACAGTTTAGAGCCCTTAAACTTTTTGAGTCCTTCACTCAACTGCCTTTACAATCCACTAAATGCATAAAGGGAATAAAACCCCAATAGTTAACTATTAGTTAAAACTATTTTATTGCTAATCAAAAGTGTCTCAGAGTATCTAAACTTTCAAAGAAGTTAAATGATATTCTCATGACTTCCTTGTAGTCAGTCTGTTTCAACCAGTATAACTCAACAGTCAGCACAGTGGGAGGGGAAGTAACTGCAGCTCCTCAAGGAGACATTGTCGGGTGCTATCAGAATAAAAATGAAGATCGATAGACAGTCTTCCTTCCCATTGCCTGTTCCATCTTACTCGAGGTGACAAGAACTTTTGCCAAGGTGGTATCTCAGATAGGCCCCTTTGCTCACCTACAAACTTTATGGTAAAATAAATTTCTCCAGCTTAGAGAAATCACCCTTTTTTGCAAACTAATTTGTCTAGTTAAGAATTATACAAAACTGTAAAGTTTTTTCAAAGTTAAAAACTTTCCCCTCCCAGCTTGTCCCTGCCATAGGCTATTTAAGCACTGAGGGGAAGGAAACATTGGTGCCTTTTTATTCTGTTATTCTCATGTGTCTCTCCTTTCTTCCCCATTCACTAGACTGCCCCTGTCTTTTTCAGGGAAAAGCTGGAGCAGGAGGAATGGTAGGGGGCAAGAAATACCTAATTTGGCACTTAAATAATTCAGTGTTGTTTTCCTTTGGAAAATCCTAATGATTAAAGCTCATTTTCTCTCTTGGGTTGTCTTTGGGGATTTCTCAGAATTTCTTACAGGGTCCCAGCAAGTGGCTCTTTTGCTTTGAACAGTACTTCTTCTTGAGCTGGCTTCTTAAAATTGTTCCTCAACTTCCACAGCTATGCTCCAGTTCCTTTGGGTGTGGGTCGCATCACCCACTGACACAATCCAGGGTGCACCTGTCCCTTTTAAAGCAGCCATAGGCCAACCAATTCCTGCTAATTACATAACCTTGACCTTCTATCACAGGAAAAGCAGTAATTTGCAAATGCAGCCATCTTCCTTACCGCCACGGTCTCATCCCGCCAGCAGCCCGCCTTCAGGTTTTTTTCAGTTAGACTCTGACACTAGTTCATAGTTTCCAATATATTCTAGAAAACATCTAACCATATCCTCTGAGTAGTGTCTTCACAAGAATTGAAATGAGGAGTGATTACTCACCAACCCTCAACCTTAGGTTGCAGAGTATCTCACCACACAACACCACTCTCCTCAAATAAATCCTCCAGTTTCCACAATCTAAATTTTTTTATGCCATCAAATTGGTGACAGACTAAGGGTTGAAAACTGGTTTTAAATATATCCTTTATCATTCTTTATGAGTCATCTAGTGCCTCACATTGGAATGTAGGACTACTAATTCACATATTTATGTTTTGTTTCTTGGCACCTGAACAGAAAACAAAAATGCCACCAACAACCATACATGCACATACACACTCAAGAATACACACACACAGACACGAATGAACATATCAAAATGGAGTCTCATTTCAAGAAGCTGGTACCAGGTTATAAGGATGTCAAACTAAATACACTATGATGTTCCACACTGAAAACACAAAAAATGAACTGAAGAAGCCTGAGGTATATCAGGTATTAAATCATAATGTTAAGATTATCACCGGAACACTCACCAAAATCTTGTATGTTATAGTCTGCTTTGAGGAAAGCACTTCAATCTTTAGAAATCAAAGAATGATATGATATCACTCATATATGGAATCTAAAAAAAGACATAAATGAACTTATTTACAGAATGGAAACAGACTAACAGACACAGAAAATAAACTTACGGGAAGGGATAAATTAGGAATTTGGGATTAGCAGATACAAACTGCTATATATGAAATAGATAAACAAGAACCTACTGTACAGCACAGGGAACTGTATTCAATACCTTGTACCAACCTATCATGAAAAAGAATATGAAAACGAAAATACGTATGACTGAAACATTATGCTGCACACCAGACATTGACACACGTTGTAAACTGACTATAACTATAACTAAACTACCTCAATAAATATTTGAATATGAATGAAAAAAAGTTCAGTCCAAACTTTAGAGCCACACAGTGCACATGTTGAGCTCAGTAAGAGCTGTTGTTTGCTGTTTTCTTACTTTATTTTAAACTTCTGTTAAGTAATTATTATTCCCACTTTGCATGGAAAAAAGACCATGAAGTTTAAATAATTCAGGTGTTCTCACTATGCCCATTTGTACACAGTTGTCAGGTGGTGAAGGTGGGATTTAACAACGAAGCCTAGATTTCTGCCATTTTCTTACTGCTCTGACTTCAAGAATTGACCTCAAGAATTATTAGAGGAGATCCTCATAAATTCCACTGGTATTAGATATCATATCGGATTAGATACACATGTGATAAAATGTAATAAATTTTTATTAAATCACTAAAGGAACTAGAATGATTTCATTTATTATGTACCGTTTGAGGTAGTTATCTAATTAATCAAGGTTTCCCATGACACAAGCTATAATTATACTCCTAGACTCTGGGTCCTGTGTTCCAACAGACGTGAGATGTGAGAAGACAGAGCTATGCTTATGCTCTGGCCACTACTCTACTCTTGTTCAGGATATGTTTGCCCCCACATGACTTTATAAGGAAAACCAGTAGCCAGAATACAGCAATATCTCAAGTTCTGAAGAGGCAGAGTATAGGAACGTTATGTTGATCATACAAATCAGATATTATGAACTGAAAAGCAGAATTTAGTCACACGATATTCTGAGACTCACTGAAGTTCAAGTTAGCAGTGATTATTTTTCCTTGGTTATGCATAAGTTAAGCTTAATGATTATGGTGTTTATATATTATTAAAAGTATTTATTAGTTAAGTTGCTGCTTAAAATAATAACTTGAGATAATTGTAAAGATTACTGGTGATTTTGATTAATACGGTACCACTTCTATTGTTTTTACTTTATCCATCATCAATTCCTAGTGGAAAAGAAGTGACTGCTGTCAGTGAGATTGGCAGCACTTTTAAAAATACCAAGGCTTTCAAAGTGTCTGTCCTATTTTTCCAGTTGTACCTGCAAAGTAGAGAAATAGTATATTCGATAATGGTATATTCAACTTCCTCATCTATGAAACAGACAAAATAGTGTGAAGAATAAATCAGTTACTATTATACATTGTTACACTAGTATTTTATTCTATATTGGTTAACAGTCAACACTCAATACATGTTAGCTATTGTCAGACTTTTTCTTCTATGTTTCAGTTTCCTCACCTTGTACTCTGTCTTCCAGTTAGTAGTCAAGAAAATACAGAAGAACTAAAATGTTAGTGACTATGAAAACATAGCTCCTGGTGTGATTTGTCATGTTCCTATAGTTTATGCACGGAAATGACCGTTTATAAATTTATTCTAGAAAAAAAGATCTAAGTAAGATATGCTTGAGCATTTCTTTGTTTGTTTCAAAGACATGATGTGGTTATAAACTTTAATTGATTGAGAGATTTGCACCAAAACTAATTCTCCCACCACCAATAGTTATCATTATAATCACTAGTATTTAGTTCTATTACTAAACCAAATTTTCTAGGTTCTTAGCTATAACTTAGGTGAAATTAACACACTTTGAGAAGTTTTTGCCAGTTTAATGGGTCTCTTTTTTAGATACTGTCACAAACAATTTGTTCTGGTTGAAAAATCATGAATTTTGGAATCAACCCAAAATTGATCCAAATCCCAGCACATCCATTTACTAGTTGAATGAGCTTCATCAGTTCAAATTCCCCGAACCTCAACTTTCTCATCTCTATAATTCTTCTGAGAGTAAAAGATAATATTTGACCTGATGTGTAGTAGAGAGCCAAAAATTGGAAATTGGGATACTTTTGATTGCAGAGAGACTCACTTTTATTCTTTATTCCAAATCATTATTTTGGATCTTCCAACCTTAGCAATGACAATTATTTTCCTGACAAAGCCAAGTGATACGCAAAACTGACTCAAAGGCTTCTCTTCGCACAAGATGACAAAGGGTGTTCTTGTTCAGGTTAGAGACTCCTCAATAAGCTCTAAGAAGAAACAATCAGAAGTGACCTGCATCTCCTCTGGGCTGGACTGGAGCAACGCTTCTATTTATCTTAAAATAAAAAGAAAATTTAAAATGCTAATAAAGGCATTGCTTCTATAAAGCAATACTTTTTGGGAATTAGCATAGCATAAAAAAATAAGTGCTCAGAGTTTGACTTCTGTATCAGCCAGAGCACTCCAGAGAAACAGAACCAACAGATATAAAGAGATGTATGATAAGTTATTAACTAGCATGATGACAGAGTCTGGGAAGTCCCCAAATCTGCCTTCTGCGAGCTGGAGACTCAGGGAGGCATGTGGCGTAGTTTGAAGGCTTGAGAGCTGGAGAGTCAATGGTGTAGATTCCAGTATAAGTTACGAAGGCCTGAGTACAGGAGCATTGAGGGCAAGGGGATACTGATGTCTCGGCTCAGTCAGACAGAGAGCTGGTGCACCGTTCCTCCAATTTTTTGTTCTACTCAGGTCCTCAATAGATTGGATGATGTCTCCCATGTTGAGGAAGGCAATCCATTTTGCTCAGTCTGTCTATTCAAATGCTAATTTCGTCTGGAAACATTCTCACAGACACACTCAGAAATGTTTAACCAGATATCTGGCTATTCCATGATCTAGTCAAGCTGATGTATAACCTTAAGTCTCACACCTTCTGAGTCTGTTACTTCTTAGCTTTGTGGTCTGTAACTTTAAGCCATTCACTTAAATGTTCTGTGCCTCAACTTCCTCATTTGTGAAACAGACAAAATAAAATAGTGTGAAGTATAAATCAGTTATTATAAATCAGGAAAGACCAGGAGATTATTTATTAAGTGAAGTAAGTCAGACAGAGAAAGACAAATATCATGCTATCACTCATTTGTGGAATCTAAAAAGTGATATAAATGAACTTATTTACAAAACAGAAATAAACACACAGACATAGAAAACAAACTTACGGTTACAAAAGGGGAAAGTGGGGTGGCATGGGAAGGATAAACTGGGAGTTCGGAATTTGCAGATACTAACTGCTGTATATAAAACAGATAAATAACAAGGTCCTACTGTAGAGCACAGGGAACTATATTCAATACCTTGCAATGGCCTATAATTGAAAAAAATCTGAAAAAGAATATATATATATATATATATATATCTGAAAATTTGCTGTATACCTGAAAAAAAAAAAAAAAGTGTGAGTCTGAGGGAGATGAGCCAGAGAGCAGAGGAGGTGAAGTGCCCGTGGAGGCAGAGCCTGGGGCTGCAGGGCCTCAAGTCAGCGAGTGCCGACAGCCACTAGAAGTTGAAGGCAAAGAGCAGATTCTTCACCAGAGTCTCTAGAGAGGGCAGCCCCTTTCACACCTTGACTTCCGACTTCAGGTCTCTCCAGAACTTTGAGGAAGTGAGTTAATTTGATTGTGAGCCAAGACTGTAGTGATTTGTTATGCAGCCTCAGGAAACAACACAAATGATCAGGTAACTGAAGAACCTTGCTAAGACAACAGTGATCTGTCCACTTCTTTCACAATAACCCATTATGAAAATAACTCTTTTTGAGACAGTAATCATGAGTCCATTGCCTCCATGGTATATTTACAAAGCTGATATATGAAAACACATAGAAAAGGAGTACATGGCATGGGACATTTGAATGCAGGGAGTGCATCTATACGTGTGTATGTGTCTGTATTTCAGGGAGGATGAAAGCTGACACGGATGTAGGGATGTCTGTAATCCTGAATTCACACTAGTCAGAGGACCACTGCCTCACTTATGGAGCTACTGTTTTAAGCGCGGTTGTTGTAACAACAGTATTTCCAGATTATTTGTAAAGGAAATGATGGTTAAACTGCTGTGAAATGTTGAGAATGTAAATATAACTGAAATTGAAATTAGGAGAGCATTTCAATGACCACAGGATTATTGATTTTTTTTTATCACTTTCCAAACATTTGGAACTGTCATGAATAAACAAACACTTAGTGTATAAACACCCACTTGCATTAGTGGCAAGTATCCCCAGAGCCGTTAGGGCTATGCACAAAGCTAAATACACAGAGTGCAATGTGTTTACATGCTTAGAATCTAAACAGAACATCTTTAGCGGGAAAAAGGAAAGGCATATTTGAGAAATACCAATTACAGTAGAGTGTGAATCAGTGCAACAAAAATTTAATTGAAATATTATATGACTTACAGAGAAGCAATATGTTCAGAAAAAAATCAAGCAGGGTTAAAGCAATAGCCATCTATCATTGTTTTTAAAAGCATTATGAGGAATTTAGAAAGATTTAGAAATTGAGAGAAAGTAAGCATGTTAATCTCAGAACAGTATTTTAGGCAAATAAGGCAAAATATATAAACATATGCATATATATGGATATATGTTTAAACATGTATTTTGAAAAATAATTCAAATGATAATTTAAATGAGGTCCATGAAAATTTTCATTCTATTTACCGTATGAAAAGTTGACTACAGAGAAAATTGTGCTGATTTTTAATCTTACAGAGTTTTCCTCACCTCTAGAACAAATACAATCTTGGTAGCAGCAGAAATAGAGAAAAATGTTTATATGACTATCAGGAATTTAAACCGTGCTTAATTCAACAGCACATCTCAAATGACCCATTAAGACTGCTAGGCAGTACTATGACTCTTCCCTTGCATGAGTCCCTTACTTCCCAAAGAAATATTTGTTATGCTTTCTTTTATTTTTCCTCTTCATACTTGTTGTGCCTTTTCCACCCATTTTTATTTTTCTTTATGAACTTAGCCATGCTTCATTGAGAAAATAGTAGAAATAAACCTAGAATTCCTTCATTTTCCATTACCATGCCTATACTATTTCTTTGAACACTTCTGCACCTGCACACTAGTCTCCTGTTTGATGGATGCAGTAGCCTTGCTTCTATCAGGGTTCTACACCTCCCTCTGCACTCTAGGTCCTGCATTCTCAACATCTCTTCTGCAATTTATTTGTCCTTCATTTCTATCATTTATTTAAAATTCTCTGTTAGATTAATTTCCATAAGATTTTCACATACTATAGTATCTTCTATTTTAAAGAAAAAAAATCCTTGCTGTTACCTTGATTCAGTAACTAGCCCACTGCTTCTTTGCTTCCTGGCATGAAGAAATTTTCTAGAAAGAATTTACAGAAAGTGCAGCCATCAAGATGCTGTCTTAGTCCACTTAAATAAGACTTTTTTCCCCACAACTCCATGGTGAAATGTCTCTTTAAAATCACCAGTGGACTTCATGTGATGAAGTCCAATAGTACTTATTTAGATGTATCTTACTTATACTTTTGGAAATATTCAACACAGGGGTACATCCCACTTCTTAAAACATCCTTTTTCTTGGCCTTCTCACAATGCACATTAGTTTCCCCTGTCACTTAAAAGAGTGCATCCTCTTAGTCTTCATGGCTAGTCCTGCCTCCTTTGATTGATGTCCAATTCACTCCGTAACTCTTCTCATGTCATTTCTTTCAGAGTTTTACAGAACATGAATAATCCTATGTAAAACATTCATATTTTTAGCCCCAGTCTATTCCCTAAATTCTAGACAATTTACATAGTATCTCAACTTAGTACATGCCAATTATGAATGTGTCCAAATTAACATGCACAAAATAAATTCTAGCAGTGCCTCGCTTCTCAGTATGTGGCACTTGATTTGGCTAGTTGTTGCTGGGAATAACTAAAGACCTAGGAATCACCTTGAATTCCTCTCTTTTGTTCGATCCCTAAATCCTATGCCAAGAGTCAGAAGGCTTGGAGATTTCTGAAAGAACTCACAAGAATTCATAGAGCACGCTCATGTAAGACGTTCAATGATGACAAAGAGAATGCAGGCAAACATCAGCGGGCCTTATGTGCACAGGAAACATTTTTTTCCCTCCCTCTGGACTTAAGCATCAAGATTTGTCTGACAAATTGTGGTTTGAAGACAGTTCAAGGCAGGAGTTCACAGCAGGGTCATTTATTCCTCTTTGGTCCTATAGCTAAACTAGGCTGTCTAACCAGTCAGTCAGGTGAAAGCCACCAATAAAAAACTCAGCCCTGGGTGCTCCCAGGGACTTTAGCTTATAAAAAAGACATCATAAATCATTTGCTGCTAGTTATTTACTTAGCTGCCCTTATCTTTGCACAAGTATCAAAACCAGACATCCAGGCATCCCTGGAGATAAGAACAGATCTGCTCCGTTTCATCTGTTTAAGACGACGACGACAACAACAACAACAACAACAACAACAACAACAACAACAACAACAACAAAAACTCCCTCATACTTACCCATCCTACAGGGAATTCTGTTGACTCTCTATATAAAGACATAGCTCCTTTTTTATTCTAATCATTTGGTACAAAATACCAACTTTTAAAATTGGGATCACCTGCATTTCCACTTAACTTATCCCATTGTACACCCTTTTCTCTCTCCCCACAAAGCATTCTGCACAAACTACAATTGGAAATATTTAAAAGTAAAAAGCATATCATGTCTCTCCCCCCCATTCAAATATTGTAATTTCTCTCTACCAAGTGAACATTTCTCTAAGTTTCTTGTAAATTTTGAAGTATTTTATCATTATAGCAAACTTATAAAGGGCGTATTCTTATTTTCTCTATTGTACTGTTGAGGAAACTGAGCCACAGAGAGATACAGGAACTTTCCCGAAGTCACACAGGTTGTAAGCACTAGAGCAAGGAGTCGGATTCAGGAAGTCTGTCTCCGAAGGCTATCCTCTTAAGCACTAGACTATGTTTTCTCTTGATTACTTGATTATACTCATATTACATAAGCCTCTGTGTTTTCTTCCCACGCAGCAGTGTGAAGGGAACGCTGGTTTAAATCCTTAAAACAAAAGAAAGGATAGTCTGCTTTCTTTTCTTACTGCCTAAAACTGTCTAGTGAAATTTTATGTCTTAATCAAGTGAGGTCTCACGAGCACAGTAATATCTGAATTTCACCATTTATTAGAGAAATTGGAGCTTCATTTTAAGTTGAAGTCC
This sequence comes from Camelus bactrianus, assembly GCF_048773025.1. Classification (NCBI taxonomy): domain Eukaryota; kingdom Metazoa; phylum Chordata; class Mammalia; order Artiodactyla; family Camelidae; genus Camelus; species Camelus bactrianus. Next base: position 43,268,469 of record NC_133540.1, read on the forward strand.
CTTCAGAGACAAAGATAGGCTATGGTTTTGTATTTTTAAAAGCTTACGCTATTCAAGTGCCACTCCTGTTCATCACAATGAACGGGGCACGGTTAAGCACACATCCTGTCGCAGCTGAAATGCATGATCATCCTTTTTTTTTTTTTCCTTAACATACGTCTGCATCTTTAGTTTCATCTCATCCAGTTACTAGAATCATTCACTATTCTTGTCTTTGGTTCCATAGGTGAGGTGACAACCAAGACACTAATATTGTAAAAGTCAGTCATGGAAAAAAGTGTAGAAAAGTTCAATAAGATTTTGAAATAAAATGAGATATTCTTGAAACTTAGTGAGGCAAAGGTTTTCTAAAGACTTTTTTTTGCCCTTTAAAGTGTTCACATTGTGATTTAACCACATTATTACTAGGCGAGATAGGGGAATCTCATTTGATACACTTCATTGTATTTTATATTAAAATTCAGGGATTCTGAGGCTTTTAATGCATAGAAATGTAGCAGAATTTACATCTTCTACTTTAGTAATCAGCCATGTTATTGTCTGTTACCCTTTGCTGATTCCAATGTCAGAAACAATACTTCTATCTATGTCTCAAACTGAATTCATATATGACTTAGGGTACAATTGAAATTCTGCACAATCTTACTTTAGCAGGTATAAGATAAATACACTTCAAATAACAAAGCAACTAATTGAATATGATTTAATAACACCAGTAACTTTTTGCCACAAACTTTTGACACATACTTTATTATGACAAAATATTTATATTTTAAAATATATTTAAAGTATGTATCAACATGTATCTGTATGTATCTATATTCATATTATTCCTGACATTTAGGATAAATCTTTTATTTAAAAAAAAAATCACTGGATTTTATAATTGAAAATGTTTGTTCTTGGGAACAAAGTGGACACTTTTTAGGAATAGTTTTTATTGAATTTGAATAATGAAAACCATACAGTGACAATGTAGGTCCAGAAAGCTGTACTTACAAGTAAATTACATTCTGATTTGTCAATATTAAAGCTCTCAGAGTAGGATGAAGATCTTCACATAGGTTTTTGTGGGGAAAGCAAATACAAACATCATTAATCTTTATCTCTTTATTCGTTTTTAAAGAATAAATATTTAAAGCACTATGCTATGACTTGTATGCTATTTAAGAAGTCGACTTGAAATTTCTGCTGTGAAAAATGTAATTGGCAAACTGCTTTGAAAAATAGCAAGAATGTTACTTGCCCTACACAATATCAAAGCACTGTAAGTCAGTCACGATGAAAACACTCTGATGTTGGTCAGGGATATAGATATATCGATAAACAAAACAATCCAAAAAGAGATTCAAATAGTGAAGTCGGCTTATGGATATTTGATATTTCAAATATAGAGGAAGATAGACAATTTAGTAAACACTTGCAGGCTATTTTGATATCCATTTTAGAAAAAAAACAAAGTCTTTACCTAACATTATACTCAAACTGAACTAAAGGCAACTTCTTTATTTTTTATTTTTTAGTTGTCATATAGTCAGTTTACAATGTGTCAACTTCTGGCATGCAGCATAATGTTTCAGTCATACATATACATACAGATATTCCTTTTCATATTCTATATTCATTTTCATATTCTTTATTATGTTTTATTATTTTTAAAAGTTTTACTGTAGTATACTCAGTTTATGATGTATCAAAAGGCACTTCTAATGTAAATGTTTAAAAACACTTTAAAATAACTATGGAAAAATCAGGAGACTATTTTAAAAATCATGTTGAATATTGGAGATCTTGGGAAAATTTCCCAAGATCAAGGGAAAACTTCAGGATACCTAAAGAAAAGATGACATATTTCAGTATATATAATACAAAACTCAAGAAAAACAAAAGATAGTATATATCAGGTAAAAAATCAAGTGACAGATTGGATATGTAGTATTTTCAATATGTGTAACCAAGGAGTTCTTAAAATTAAGAAAATAAAATTACTAATAGGAAAATAAGTAAATGATTATGAACAAAATGTGACAAACATACACAAGAAATACAAATTGTTAGTTAACATATAAAGTGATTGGTTTTACTAGTAATTAGGAATGTGAAACTTGGAAAAATAAAACTCCATCCCTGCAATTTGGCAAGCATTTAAAAGATTGTTAAATCTAGAATTAGAGAAAATGGGGGATAAAGACACTCTTTTAATAGCAGTGGGATTGTGAATTGATGGCTAAATTGTTTTTTTTTTTTCTTCTTTTGGAGATAGCTTTGTTTATTTTTACCAACAATTTTTAAAGTCTATAAACTCAACTAAGCAGAAAAAAATAGCATTTGTACATAAATGAGAATATAAAAAATGATTGTAAAAACAAATTTCTGAAACAATCTTATTATCCATCAAAAGTGAGTAATTTATTTAAACATTGGTACATCCATGATATGAAAGTCCATCTAATGTGTGTATATTTAGAAGCAGTGATATGGGGAGACCTCAACTATACACTGATGAATGGGAATAAGACGTTGTAGAACATGCACAGAGGTATTTCATTAAAAACATCGCAACACGTGTGTCTCTGAATGTGTCTGCATGAGTAGTAAATGCATAGAAAATTATGTCAAGTGAAAATGCAAGGGAAGAAATTTTTGCATTGCTGTTGCTTAAGTTGTGATTAATTTCCATAATCACTCCCTCCATGTGCAGTTACATATTTTTGGTCTATCAAAGAAAATCTACAAATTTAATTTGTGCACTTCTGTAAGAAGTTTCTAGACATTTTCTAACAATTTCTAAACACTGAGGTTTTACTCCGTGACAGGCATTATATTGAGGTTAAATTTTAATCCTCATCATTCCCCATGAAATATATTCCACAATTCAGATTATACAAATAAGAAACAGAAGATGATGAAATAATACATCTAAAGCCACACTACTACTATCGATATTCAGCATTAAGCTTTGTCTGGTTTCAAAGAGAACCCGACAAGTGCACTTGATGTTGCCTCTTAAAACACCTGTGCCCAACTTTGTTTTCTGTTCCACGTCTGTCTTGCACACTGTTTGAAAATAGCAAACCCAAAAATATGGAATTCAGTTGATGAATTGTAAAAAACAAAAAAGAGTTAGTAAATACTTTCAGAATAATGTCTTAGAGGCTGTTCAATTTTATTTTGAATAAACAACTTACTTGAGAATATATGAAGCCCATTATCAGTTATACAGGTTCATACAGACACAAGCACCACCACCACACTTCTACCAAATGGGGTCATTTCAAGTGTCACTATTTATAGTGTCTATTTTCATCATTGTTCTTACCGTGCACATGAAATATCAATGAGTAAATACATAGATAAATATAAATACTTAACTGTTACATTTAATCTCCCTTGAATCAGCATCAGTCACTAAAACCCTCATATATAATTGGAATTAACCCTCAAATTTGTATGTGTGTCTCTTTTCCAGGTATATATAAGTATTTACAGTCTCCTGGATTATTTTGGGCTTAAGACTTACATTTTTTTACATATCAGAGTTGTCTGCTTTTAGAAAAAAATACTCAGTAGGTAGTGACTGAGTTTTTGTACCCAATCTTTCTCTTCCTTTTCTGCTTACATTTTCCCCCCAAGTAAACTCTCTTTTTGTTCCATCCATCTCTTTTTGTTTAAATTTCTTTATGTCCAAATAGTCCTCCCTCACATTCTGCTTCCAGGCCAGAATACTCAACATATCAAGAAAGCATACACTTGCTATTTCTCACCCAGTAGTTTAGCAGACGCTAGGACTTGCACAATGCAATTCAATCTCACTACCTTCGTGATTTCCCTGTGTGGTGGAAGTGACACCTTCCTTCATTTCAGGTAACTAATATTCACTTTACATCCATTATGGTACTCGTATGATGTACCGTATTACCATTTCCTGCTGGGATAAAAATGATGCATAGTGAACATATTTTTAAACTGTTATGGGCATTCAGAAGTTTCAAGAGTTAGTACTGGATAGAATTTTTAAGTGTAGTTGACTTTATCATTATGTCTAATATAAATCTTTACTTTTTTGGTAAGATTACATATATCTTTAGTGTAATGTGTACTTTTTGTTAAGGAAAATGTACTTTTTGTTAAGGGTAAGTCTGAAAGGCACTGGCTAAAATATCTATATTGTAGTGCATCTGAATTTGTTATCATCTGCATTATCTCTTATGAAGAAAACTTGAAGTATACAAAGATTAGAACAGAAGGGATAAATACCATTTTAAAAATATTTAGATTCTCCACTCACTAGCCCTTCTGTATTTTCCTTGCTGGCCTTGGTCTTACTATTTTCCTCCTCTCAAACACTCAAAATCACATTTACAGACTCACACACAGGCACAGCAAAGCAATATGCTTTAATGAGAGTATATATACATGTCCATATATAAATACATATGTGTTCTTGTTAACTCTCTAAAGCTCTAGCCATTAAGTGGGAGCCTAATTATGCTAGAAACACAAAATATATCAAATTATAGGGAACCAGTTGAGTTATTGAGAAAGATGGTTTTCATTTAACATTCATTAACTGATTCTGTAATTGCAGTGTTTAAGTACAACCTTTAGGCTTTGCATTCTGTAAGTTTTTGCCTGTGAATCCCATTCACACACACTCCAGCTCCTCTTACCTTAGAATGCTGTAATGAAAAGACCTTGGACTATGAAGACAGCATAGACCTTGTCTGTGGTTGAACTCTGCCTCCTGCTAGCTGTGTGATACTATGTAAGTTACGGAATGTTGACTGGTCCTCAGTTACTCCTTTTTCTAACAACCAAAACATTGTATCATATAACCAGCTACAGAATTTGAGCATACTGTACAATAAAAGCTGCTTTGCTTTCTCTACTTATGTATTCATTCAGCTTTTTAGACGTAGTAGTAGCAGACATTTCTTCCACATATCTGATTGGCTGAAGAGAAATCTGAAGGAGAGATGAGGATTTTGGAGGATTATACAACATTTATATGAACTTGTGTATTTATGAACTTATCTGTCCATTCATCCACTCAAAAACATATTGAGTGTGGATTACGTACTGTGCTAATTACTGTATATAGAAGATAGGAACAGTCTCGTCTTCTTTCATCTGCCATGAAAAGTAGACACCAAGTTCAACTGAGTCTTTGAAGATAACTAAGTGACTTCAAAATTTGTGATAAACAATATATTATAGTTTAAAGTGTTATCTTTTTATACATACAATGTATTTGAAACTAAATAAATCCGTATTATCCTTTGACATCATTAAATTATATACTTATATTAAAATATAGCTATATCACATTAAATTTTCATTTGTAATGGGTTTAGAAAACAAAGGGATTCAATTTTAAAACATCAAAAATAGGTATCTATTATTTTTGATAGAGAAATAGGTAAGTGGAAATTGCCAAACTGATTGACACAGGTAAAGTTTTCATGTAACTTTTTGAATTTGTAATTTCTATGCCTGTATTAGGTCTTTTTAAAAAATGTCTAAACAAGAATAAACATTCCATTCATGTACTCATCTGATGTCTGGAAAGCCCTTCAGATGGGGTGTTTGTGCAGTAACAGAATCTCACTCAGTTACATGCTTTTGACATTTTCTCAATCACAATGACATACTACTACATACACATAGACACACACACACCTAATCCTGATTTTAAAAATTAAAAGCAATGAATTGTATCAAGTTTATTTCCCATAAGTGGTTAAAGACTAAGTTAGCATTTGTAGCACTTAAAGTTTTTATAATACTTATAACATTATAAGTGAATAGCTGAAACCAGGACACACACACACACACACACACACACACACACACACACACACACACACACTGCATTTGCAAGAATCTACCTAGATGTCTTTAACCAAAACTGGAAATATTTCTACTACAAGTACAACTTATGTTGCTATTGAGCAAGTTTTTATTGATGATCCAAACAGTCTCTGGTTTGTTTTCTGCTGCCATAGACAAGGTTATTTCTGAACAGAAAAATGGAGTTGTTATGTATCGCTGAAATAGCCTTCTTCTGAGGACATACATACATCCCCTGCCTCAAAAACCTATTATTAGCATGAGCATAACTAATGGTTGGACTATCATATCTGGGTCAGTAATAATCTTTGAATTATTGTTATATTGACTTATATTGTGAAGCACGTATCAGAGACTAAGTGCTTTTGTTCACCGTCAGGTGTGAGAAGGTTAGAAGGTTGGAGAGTGGCGATTGAGAGTTGGTTGGAGGGGGTGGTATTCAGATGTTACAGATACTTCAAAGTCATGATTTCAGAACAACTAAAACCAAGGCATTGTAATTTAACACAATCTAGGTCTTCCTTTCCATTGTTGGTTTAAAACACACACACACACACACACACACATACGCAAACACACACATACACAATACTGAGGTAACTTTCACTTCTTTGATCTAATTGAATCAATATAGCCTTTACAATTTCTTCTTCTCTACCATAACTTTTGTTTCAATTGCAACAAACCAACCAATATAAAGCTGTCATTCAGCATTCATAATATAGTTTTAGATGAATCAGCATTGCTATTATTCCAAGTTAGCAAGTAAAAATAGTAACAGATAATCAATTACTGTGGTTGAGTGTGCCCACCCTATTTCACTGCCGTCTTGTCTATGGTAGGAATCTTGCCCATACATCAGTGTGTAGAAAGATTTCCAACAGGATTTGTGTAACTTATGCTTTAAAATTAGATAAGCTTATCATTAAAGAACTTGTATATCTGGATAGTAAATTTGGTGGCAGTAAAGTGTGAAAGACAAAAATCCATGGGACAATAAAGGAGATGACTTTATTCAGACTACTGCAGTAAGGAGAATGTTCATTACGAACAGTGTCTTCAAGAAAAGGAGAGTAACCTGGAGTTTTCTAGAGGCAGGTAAACAAGGGAGTCATCATTGAGTCTTACAAGAGTCATAAGGAAGGATGGAGACTGGTCTTAATCTAGTCACTAAGGGAAGGTGAAGGCAGGTGATATGAGAGAGCCGGATGGCCTTTCTGCAGTTAGCTGTTCCTGGGATCACATTAGGATGAGATTTCTCAACCATCACTGTCTTCTGGGAGTACAAGACTCAAATCAAATTCAACTTGTCAATTTCTTTTTTTTTTTAATTAAGAGAATAAATATAATTTGTCACTGAACAGGTCAGAGGCAAAATTTAACCTCTGGAGTAAAGTGAAACAGGATTTAAGACAGTTTCTGGAGGATTCTTGTTGGAGTTTGTCCCATAACACTAGTTGGATCATCAGTTAAATGGTGGTGGTAAAGCCCAGGGGTTTTTGTTTTGTTTTGCTTGTTTTTTTTTTTTTTTTAGGGTCTTGGAGATCAGGCATCTAAATGAAAAAAGAGAAATATAAACATAAGAAGTCGTATTAGAGTTCTGGAGTTACCGGAAGATTCTTGCATCGTGCATTTAAAGAGCTCTATAAAGGGAAACCTTTCAATTATGCAGCACCACTGCTGGAGTTTCTTGAAGGTCTCAAGCTAGGATGTCAGGCTCCTGGTGCTATTGTCCAAAGTTTTGTGTATTTCTTACATAAGGACCTACATGTTCCAAACATTTCATCAGACTTTCTTAGTGACCCACATAGCAGTCCATTGAAAAAGTGGCCCATCCATAGCTTGCTTTTGGGGCAAGTCCTGTGGTAGAATTCATTGAGTTTCATTCAGTTCACAGAGCTTGATTACATCCATAGGATAAAAGGGCAAGCTGCAAGGAAACCTAGAGTCCAAATGGGGAGCTGAGAAGTCAGCTTTTAGTTCTCAGTGATGCTGAGTCAGGCACAAGGAAGAAAAATTGGAAAAGTAAGGTTGGAGAGATGTGTGTAGCCAAAGAATTGAAAATTTGGTAAGGATGAACAATTTGGGCAAGGTAACAGAGTCTTGTAGTAAGGTAACAAAATTGTGTTTTTTTCCTAAGGAAGGAGGGAAATCGGTCAATTGAATTTTATCCAGCTAAGACAGAATTTCCATATCCATCAGTTACTTGTAATTTACAAAAAGGCACGAAACTGCTTAAAGACTATAAATGCGGTTTCAATCTGATAACTGGGAAGGCTGCACTATAGAAGATCTATATTTTCCATTTTTTGCAAAATTTCACACTACAATTACCCTTCTTTTGAACAAAAAAAATCTCAGATTGTTCTTTACTATAAAATAAGACTGGTGTCATTAGATTTGGGTTAGAATGATAATTTACTCTATAGCTATTCATAAGTTTATTTCACTGGAAGATTTCATAAGGAACATCAGACTGGACTTTTAAAACCATCTTGAGGCTAGGAAACCAAGCTGTAAGCTTTCCATCAGATCTCACCAGTAGTGCCTATAAGTCTGGGCAAATTTCTCTCTCTTTGATAACCCTAAAATATGGTAAATTTCTTGGACTTGCCAAAAAAATGATCTTTTTCACTCACCTGAAAGACTGAAAACTCTAAGTCAGATACCAGGCCAATTTTCCCAAAGGGACTTTGTAAGCATTGACTCCATAAAGTTAAATGTAGTTTCTTAAAAGTGTTGGCTCATATCAGAGTATATTAGCATTATTCTCAAGTATGGCATTCAAAGCAAGGACTTGGTTACATAAACAATGTTTCCAATTATATCCTTGTATAAAGGAGAATAGATTCTTACTGAACTTACGTAAATAATTATATTGCCGTGAAAATAGCAATACAGAATAAGGGTTTCCAAAATCAGGAGTGTCATACAAGGAGAAAAAAATATATCTTACAAATCCTTCATTTCTGTTTTAAAAAGCATCTTTTACTTAAATATTGTTATATATTGCTTAAGAGAAAAGAAGAGGTTTCTTCTAGAAAATATAACATGAAAATATCAACAGTATACCAAACAAAAACCACAATCATGTGTCATCAGTTTATTCAAAATTACTGCAGATGTCAATAAAATAGTGTGCTTTTTCCAGTTTGTTGCTTCATTTTGGTTTAGCATATTGTGATTTCAGAGATTGAATACTACAAAAGGCATTTTACTAATGCCTTAGTAATCCATTTGCTCAAATTATATTAATTTAATGTTCAGTAGTAAAATAAATGGAAATCTTTAGCATGATCAGCACATTGGTATTGTTTAGACTAAAGTACAATTTGCCTAAGAAAATAAGAATTGCAGGAAAAAATACTATACATTCTGGTTTAATTAGCAGTCCCCTGTTATTTGAATGCCAGAAGCTGTTTTTAGTGCTTCAATTTACATATCTTTATGTGAACTCTGTGCTTTTATAAGGCAAGAAATTGGTGGCATCAGAGAACCCCATCTCCACCTTGACCGTCTGAGCTGTCTATCAGCAGTGATCAGGAGGAGAGCTGGCGCCCTGATCTCAGACTTCCAGCCTCCAGAAACTTGATAAATAGAATCCTGTTGTTTATAAGCCACACAATCTGCAATGTCTTTTTACAGAAACCCAAAGGGATTAAGACAGATAATCTTATTACTTGAATATAATGCATATCTTTAAATATGTTACAATTACCTAATTGTGGAATAAGACACCTAAAAAAATATCTTTCTTGCCAATGAACCCTTTAAACACAGCTCTTTAAGGACAAAATATTCAATGATATTCAATATTTTCTGCATTTCATAGGCTACTAAACTAGATAGGTAAAGTCTAGGTCCATTTTAAAAATGAATCTAATAATTTGGTTAATTAATTTTAAAAGTATAATTTGATAAATTAAATCACTGCTTAAAATATTACTTAAGCCTTTATTAAGTAAATGCCTGAAAATATGAAATAATGATGATATATTTCCTTTCAAATCAATAAGGTTTTTTATTTGGTGTTTGTTGGTATGTTTATCTAATTTGGAATTTTACTCTATCAGAGGAAGAAAAATCTTTTTACCTCATTCTTACTTCTTCATTGGATTTTTTTTTTTCTTTTTCACAATGCTAAAATTTGTCTGAGCCCTGTGATGGCTGACAAATCCCCCATCCTTTTGCCATCCAAGAAAGGGCTGCCCTGCTCTCGAAATGTCATTTTATTTGACATGTTTCACGGAAGGTTTTTCACCGTGGAAATCTCTAACCCTCTTTCCAGGTTGTTAACAGCTTGCTGGCTCCTTTTTCTCTTGCATTCTATTTGTCCATAGCCTTGAATCCTCCAATAAGAGGCCAAAAGAGTTGCTGTGTGTGACTTCCAGACCAGGGAATCACTGAGGTAAATGCCTTATCTTCCCTTTCCTTTTTTTTTTTTCCTTGACTTGATGCAGATGATGACGGACAGGGCAGAGTCAGTGGGAGAAGAGTCCTTGAATCACTTCCTGGAGGACAGCCACGCACCAGACAACTCACTAAATGACTGGCACCGATTTGCATCACTACATGAATACAAAATAAACCCGTTTTGTTAGACCGCTGAAAATGGCTACATCTGAACTGAAACACTTCTCACATACACTAGTGACGAGAATGCTCGTTCTGTGCTACTGTGAATCCTCCCTTCCCTCTGATCCCGACTTACAACCCTGGACCAGGCATGCATATCTGACAACTTAAGATGTAGTATTTTCTCTCCAGTTGCATTCTATTGCAGTAGATTTCTTCACCACACATGCAACTCTAATCATCTTTTGGTATAAATCTGAGGGCCATCATAGATTAGGTAGAGTATTAAATATGACTCCTCCAGGTTTCAAAGAACAGAGCTGTGTCGTATGCCTTTAAGTGATAGGCATTTTGGTTTGTAAGAATAAATGGAGACATAAGGAAGCATGAAACACTAATTACCAGTTCTGTAATTAAACTTCTTGATAATTGGGCTATCATAAGTGTTTCACTAGCACTTCATCATTTTATTCTCTTAGAACTGCTCATAATTGCCCCACTCTAGTGCACTGGTACCCACCCGATCACATTCCATACATTCTAAAAGATTTTCTCTGTTGTAAGAACTAAAGGTATTAAAAACCTCTCAAAGAGATGCTGATACCAGAGATCTAGGGCATCAATTTACACATTTTTTTTCAAGCCTACAGATCTTTGAGGGATCATGATTTCTACCTCAGTATACTGCTATACTGACCATTCTCACCCCTTCGCAACCCCTTTGTGCCTACAACTCATTAAGAAAGAGTCTGATTTGATCCATTAGTCACTACACGATATGGCATCTTTATTATATATTATTACCCGTTCTAAATTTTCAGAGATATTAGCTTAATTCTTCCTTAAAAAGCTTATTCGAAGTTCATAATATTTTCTTTATTTTAGAGATGATAAAATTAAAATGAAAAGAAGTTAAATAACTTGCCCAAGATCACATAGCTAGTAAGTAATGAAGACAGGACAGAACTTAACACGCTACTTAATACTGTCTTTCACACATCACCCTACTGACCACTGGGCAGATGAGGAAGGCTCTCTGGCTTAGGTGTCAATATCTGACTCAACTAGTGACGCACAGGATGGCAGTATCACCCAGTGCATGGCATGGGACTTGTTACGAAGTATGGATAGGATATTTTTTCTCAGAGGAAGATTTAGTATACCAGAATGATTCAAATTCTGCATGTTGTCGAGGTCCAACATCAAACATATCAGTTGTCTCTCTCTCTGTCTCTCTGTCTCCTCCTGTCCCTCCCAGCCTCCTCCCTCCTCCATCCTTACCTTGTCTCTGCCTTACTTTAATGATCTTCACATCTACATCCTCACTATGAATACACATATATTATTTAAGTAAGCACATGTTTTATAATATAATAATTATGACAGATAATGATAACTACTTCCTCTTTTCTTTTAAATTTTAAGAATATTGACACCAAAGGAATTAATTTAAATTTGCAAACTTGTCATTATACTATATTGATAGTACCAATATAGAGTCCAGTATTACACTATAATTGAGAATCATAAAACTTTACAGAAATGCTATATTGCAAATACTTCTAAATAAAAAATAAAGAATAAGTTAGAAGAGGTTTTGGATTTTTAGAAGACGAGACAGACAAAAAATAACTTGCTCACGCTTTATGTGAACATATATTACTTAGGCTATTTTCCACTTGCCACTTTTTAAAAATCCAAACTATTGCTACAGATGTGTGAATTGATAGCTAGTATTTAATATTAAAAAGATCTGTAATTTGTCACATATATTTGTGTTGCACCCTGTCAGAAGCCAACAAGATATTCTCCAGTTTGACACATCAGAAATGCAATTTAATTCTGTCAAAAGAAGTACAAAGAGGAGATAGCTATTTTTTGTTTCACAGTATGAACAATATAGAAGTTGCTTTTTTAGTTGTTTAAGTCAAATAATTTTATTAACTGAGAGCATGAAATGCTGGGCAAAAAATTACAGTGACAGATTATTTTAGTCTTCCAATATTCTATGCTATATGCTTGGAATCTTCAGTGAGTTTTTCACTTCAGTAAAAAACAGATTTATAAGTGTGAATTAATAGTGTCTCAATTTTCTATCACATCACTGGATTAGCTGATGTTAACAATTAAGTAGTAGTAGTATGTGATTATTATATTTTAAAATATTAAAATATATATCATAAATACCAATTTCTGGATTTTGAAGTCAAAACAGATTTTACTGAAGTCTTCCATTACTGCTGTACTAGTAAAGCTAAACTTGGTAAGCAATTTCCTGGAGCTTTTAGAAGTAGGAGAGAAATATCAAAGAAAACCCCTTCTGTGCATAATCATAGTTTACAGTTTGATTACAACATTGGGACATATTTTGAGAGATCGCTGTTTCTCCCAAGTCATCAACCTTTGATATTGGTTAAGATGGACCAATATGTGCTATCATGATATAGCAGTTTCCCTGCTGAACTTCTGAATCTGTTCAGGATATCTTCTTTTTTAAGGGTTTAAAATTTAACATGGTTCCTGGCATATAGTTGGCATTCAATATGTACTTGTAAATAAATTCTTTAAATATTTTGCTTATATCACTAAATTATAACTCTCCAATGGATTGTACTTTGTCCATACTGATTTATTATTAATATGTGTTTCAAGTTTGAGGGGAAACTTTTAAAAGATGAGAATTGAATTACCCATTGATTCTATAATGGGCATCTTACTACTGATTTATCTAGTGAACTATTCATTTATGCTCTGATATGTCTAGAAGGGTACATGTTCAAATTTTTAACTTTAATAAATTAATTTAAAATTGTATCCTTTCTGACATACTTCCATATTATCTGTCATTAACACCATTGTGATTCTGAAATGTTTGCTTGTTTGTTTTCATTTACTCTAGGAGAATGGAAAGATGAAAAGGAATGCAAATTTACTGACTGGTTTATGGGGTTTCAGAACGTAGCCATTACTTTACGTATGTTATTGCACTATCTCTTATGGTCCTAAAAGTCACTGCTCTTATTTGTCCTTTTTCTGAAAAATTAAATTAACCAACATGGCTTAACGAGGGAGGCAGTCTATTGCCAAATGCACAAAGACTTTGGAATCAGTAAATATTATTTACAAACTCTAGCCCCCAAATTTCAAAACTGACCTTGGGTATATTATTTATTGGAATGTCAATTTTTCCTTCTATAAAATTAGAATATTAATAATCAAGGTTTAATATTGTTGTGGGAATTGAGTGAGATTAGTCATAGGAAAAGCTTATCATAGTGCTTGATATAAGTGTTCAATATTTGGTAAGAGAAAGAGAGATCGAGTAATTTGTAAAGCCCACAGAGCCTGGAGTGAGAGCAGGGACTTTCATCATTTGATGTTAGCCTCTTCCAACTTAGCCTGTTAAATCTACACTGGGTTTAAGTTCTATAAAGAGTAAGAACTTAGACCTACAACTTTTTGTGTACCTGTTGAGACACGGTAGTTGATGAAGAATATCTGTAAAAAGATACTAAAAGCTTATGTAAATAAGCAGATTCTAGAACAGTGCAGTAAAGCAGATATCTTTGTATCTCTTTAGATCCAAGTAGATGTAATTCAGGTAGATAGATGTTAATTGTAAGAGTGTATTGAGACAGGCAAACAGTTTTCATTAGCAGAGTTGATGTCTCTAAGTATACTCTACATCTTCACTATCGTGTCTGCCTGTCATTCCTATTAAAGTTCTCAAAATTGATTTCCCTTTCAATATTATTAGTACAAAAGACAACTAAATAGACCAGTGATTGTTTGTGACCCATTGCAGTGCAGATTCAAAATGAATTCACAAAAGGACCCCGAATCAGGTATCTAAAGACCAAAAGAAATCCCAAATTCTATCATGTTCTTCAATAGAACACAAAATTTATATTGTAAATCTAACATCCCAGATACCAAGAATACATCAAGCAAAAAGGAAAGCAAAAGTTTCTTGGATTCTAGACATAGGAGTTGGGGCTGTAATTTTACATAAAACCCCATAAAAATATTGTGTGTACTCTGGCTTCACCTTTTTTTCTCTATGCTCTTGATGTGGATTCATTTTGTTTTTGAACTTCTAGCATTTCTAGCCCTTCTGTGTTTTTTGAAGCCAATTTCCTATAGTAAATGTCCAGTGTTTGAAATATTTAGAATGGTTTTAATTTTCTTTATCTGATTCATATGCATGTTTCAGATTCTCAAAACTCACAAGGAAGAGATATTTTCATTTCTAATTTATTTTGGATTTTATTAACTTTAATCCTAAAATACGTATTTTCTTCCAAGGTATTCCAGTGACGTGCTTTTTTTCTGCTTCTAATGACTGCTATCCATACATACATATTATTATAGGATATGTAAACCAATTATTAGATCATGGTGCTAATGAGACTTACATAAGCTCTAACTCTTCAATTTACAAAGTGAAATACTTAGTCTTCATGCTATATATAATCTCCCAAACATTAAAATACAAATAAAATCATGATATTAATCTAAGAGTCACCTAAATTGGAACAGAATCTTTGGCATTTTCATTTTTAATCATGAATATACATTTGCTTAGTGATAGCTAACAAGTGCACCCTTTTTCCCCCATGGAATTAATGATTACCTGTGTCTCCAAACTGGAGGTTAAACAGCATGTCTTATCCATTTGGCTAACAGCAAAAGCTCTGGCATCTAAATGTCTATTTTTGAAACCTGGACCCCCTAGTCATCACCACTTTGACTTTAGTCTGACTACTGAACCCCACTTCTCTGTACCTCGGTTCCAAATCTGTGAGACAGGTAAACAGCACTAGCATCACAGGGTGGTTGTAGTAATTAAATAAGAAACTATAAGTGACTTTTGGCACTGAGTTTGGCTTCTATTATGCCCTTTATCATTGGTAATTGATTGTTGTTATTATTATTATTGTTGTTGTTGTTGTTGTTATTGTTATTGCTTTATCTGAAAATGGCAGAGAGCTGTTTCAAATAAACACATTGAGGGAAATTTTCATGGATTATCAGTCACAAATAGCATATAATTTACTGAAAATAATTTGAAGTCTCAAAGTATAGATTCATATTTTTGCAATTTAAAATGCCACTTAAAAGTGCATTTACAGTAATTATTTAAATCATAATTGGCAAATTCTACCATATATAATTTATTTTTGATTACATAGGTATTAAGTGCTTTTCAGTTTATTTGAAGCACAATATTATATCAGGTTGAAAGTTTACTAAAATAGCTTAAAGCTTTCTGTAATATTAATTTGTTGAGCTTCATAATTATGCCACATCATAGGCTGGGATCTGTGGTTAAAAAATGAGTAAAAGTTGGGAATATGGTTTGTTCCTTCTCTGAAATCATGGTATGCATGGGATGGACAGAAATACAGAGAGATAAGTAAAACACTATATGATAAACATTATACATAAATATGCTAAAAACCCATGTAGATATAAAAAACAAAATCTTGACCACACTAATTGTATCTGGCATGAAAAGGATTCCATGGAGGCATCAATAAAGTAGTAGTTTGGAGTCCATAAGGGTGAAAGAGAAACAGGATCTTAGGTAAGGATTGATGGTCTGATGTAGAAAATGTGCAAAAGTATTCAAAATGCGTGGCACTTTCTTAGTAATCCTCATGCAGTATGTTAGATAGGATGCAGAGGTGACAACAATGAGAACTTAGGTAAGACTTTTAAAAAGTGAAAGGAAAGAGAGAGAGACAGAAAGATTGACTGATTGACTGATTCATTCAAGTAGTCACATGAAATTGTGATCAATCCAGAAGTAAATGAGTTTCACTTTGTCAAATTTTAATAATTTTTCCTCATCTTAAGCTATAAAACTTTTCTTGGATGAATATCATTAATCTGTCAGAAAAAAAATGAACACTTAAAGGGCTTGGGAAATAAAATAAAATCATGTTTTTTTCTCATTCATATCTCTAAATTTTATTCATCATATAAGGTTTATTTAAAATTGATGTATTAAGTAAATATGTATTGCATTGTTGTATATTCTGTCAGCTATTCTGTAAATTCACATCTAACATAATTAAGATCACTCCAGTTACACAGATTCAAATTCCCCTTGAGTGGGAAGTCATTTGGTAACATTTTATATGGTCTTTACCTTTAATCTTGTATGTGGAATTTAGAAAGCAAAACTCTTACTCTTAGAGTTTGAGCTTAGGTGAGTTAAAAGCAATGGCTTCCTACTTTCAGGGCTTGTTATTTGTTTGGACAGGTGTGCTATTAATGAACCACTCCAACCTACTCTTAAGCAGAGATTCCTCCCCAGAGCCTACTAGGGAGTGTATGATCACTACTCCATCTCCCGACAAAGCCAGTACTGTCAGTGGACGTCAGGGTTAACCTATAGCTGTGTGACTCCTTGCCTTGTCTTTTTGAGATGAAAGTTCCATGGTGTGGTGAAAAACACTTGTCTCTCCTAACTAATGAGAAGCAAACCTATTGCTTCGGCAAAGATAGTGCAGAGAATGTGCCTCAGCGGGATCACTGAAACTATCCAGAAAACTATATTCAGTATCATTACAGATCTCAGTGCAGCATTTTTCATATTTTTACTTGAAAGGAGCATAAAACAGAATTTGAAAGCACATGGTGCAGACTGAAATCATTTACTCTAATGTAGATCATTATTTACCTACAAAGAAATATTTTGCATAGTTATTTAATTTCAGATCTCATAAAACATCTGGGTTATTTGCACCATTTGGTTATCCAAGCACAGACTGCAGATTGGATCCCCAGACCCAACAGCTAGCTCTGTGCAGAAAAGAACCTAGTAACAAGAAGATTCATCAGGCCAGAATTCCAAGTTGAAAAGCAACAGTAAAAAATATATATACTTTTCTAATGCAGAGCCCTCGAGTGTAAGTAGAATTTGCACTTTCACTTGATTCACTAACTGCTGGAAACATTAAATGATATTTCTACATTTTCTTGTTCCTCTCCAATTCACTCCCTCTATTTTATTCAAAAAGATTTTTCTGGGAGTCAATTCTAAGAACTTTTCATGAAAATTGCTAAAATAGTTATGGCCAGAAATATGACCTCCCCAGAAACTACCCCCTCCCCTATAACCAACTATAATGAACCAAAGCAAACCTAAAATACCACAAACCGTAATACACATGACCTATACAGTATGATTTTGAGTAATTGGGAAGAGAAGAGCAGAAATCAGCATATAACCCTGTTTGAGAGCCCAGCAAATGAGCAGACATGCAAGTGGAACAATTTCTGAAAGGATCACTGTAATATAGCCCAATACGTACAGGTCCACATTCTGAAAACTTTTGATACACTTGTCTTTGAAAACTCAGAATATTTCCAATTTAAATAAGCAAAAGACTTAATATACAGTATGTTTTATAACATCCCCAGTAGGATTGGGGATAGTAACTGTAGGAAAAATGTAAACAACATAAAAATCTTCATTTAAATTAAAGTTTATGTCAGATATGTAAATGAATTACCCCCAAGAAATCACTCTTAAGGTACTGATGGATTTCAGAAATGCAAATAAAGGACTGTGGACCTGTAATAAAAAGAAGTGAAGTTCTGGGAACAGTACTGGAGCTACTGAGAACAGCCATTTCTAAGCCTTTCTACCCCAGTGGGTGAGTAATAACATCAAAACTAAAGAAAAAACCTTGCATCCACATGTTGAATATTTTTGCATAAACATCCTGTCCTAGCAGGAAAGATAAAGGACCAGAGATAAGAGTAATTATTGAAATCCAGAGAGTCAGTAAAAACAGAACCTTTGTAAGGAAAATAACCTTACTAATTTGTAACTTAACCATTTGTAATTTGACCATCAGAAATAATACAAACTGGGGGTTTCATTCTAATACAGTATTTCCTCCTTGAGACTGGCTCACTCAGAACTGGGGGAGCAAACAAAGCTGAAATCTAAGCAGTACACATGCATTGGGAAGGGTACATTCCCCAGTACTCACGAATGCTTTTTCTTTATAACTTTAAGATTCTCCCTTCATTCTTTCACAAAAATAAATTCAAATAAATACATTCAAGTACTTAAATTTAAAAGCATCCAATGAAGGCATACAAATGACCAACAGGCACATGAAAAAATGCTCAATATTGCTAATTATCACAGAAATACAAATCAAAACTACAATGAGGCATCATCTCACACCTGTCAGAATGGCCATCATTCAAAAGTCAAAAAATAATAAATGCTGGAGAGGATGTGGAGAAAGGGGAACACTCCTACACTGTTGGTGGAAATGAAAATTGGTGAAGCCACTATGGAAAACATGGAGATTCCTTAAAAAACTAAAAATAGACTTACCATATGATCCAGCAGTCCCATTCCAGTATATATCGGAGGAAACCCTAATTTGAAAAGAAACATTCACCCCAATGTTCATAGAAGTACTATTTATAACAGCCAACACATGGAAGCAATGTGAATGTCAATCAATGAATCACTGGATAAAGAAGCTGTGGTATATTTATACAATGGAATACTACTTGGCCATAAAAAAGAATAAAATAATGCCATTTGCAGCAACATGGATGGACCCAGAGATTATCATACTAAATGAAGTAAGCCAGAAAGAGAAAGAAAATACCATATGATATCACTTATATGTGGAATGTAAAAAAAAAATGATGTACATGAATTTATTTACAAAACTGAAACAGACTCACAGACATTAAAATATACCTATATATGGTTATATATGTATATATATGTGGGGGGAAAAGGGAGGGTGGAGGGATAAATTGGGTGTTCAGGATTTGCAGATACTAATATATATAAAATAAATAACCAGGTCTTAGTGTATTGCACAGGGGACTCTATTTAATACCTTGTAATAGCCTATAATTAAAAAGAATATGAAAAGGAATACATATATAATATAAACACATACACACACGTATCACTATGTTGTACACCAAAATTAACACAAAATTGTAAACTGTACTTCAATTTAAAAAAATAAAAATAAAAGCAATAAATTTAAAAGCAGATTTGACAAAGGTATTAGAAAAATGATAGGTTGATGGTTTTACTTTCTTTGTGACCATAGTAAGGGTAAATTTTTGTTCACAAAGTCAGATATGCAACTACTGAATTATTTATGAATCAATTTTATTATCATTTCAAGCTCCTGATCAGCAGTTTGCTAGAAAAATAACCTCAATCATTTTGAGATCCTTCTTCTATGAAGTAGGTTTGCATCTAAGTTTGGAGTAGGGGATGGTGTTTGAGGGGTGCTACATTTTCAAAGGAGCTCAGGTATTTCCCTAATGTCAAATGATGACAGAGGTCCCTACCCAGCATCCACCACTCAGCTGGTCCTCAGTTAGTGAGTCCTTAAAACTGACTGCATACTTGCTGTTCATTCCCGCTTCATGGACCCTACAGGTCTAAGAACCATTTCTTCTATTTTTATGCTAGTTTTTGGTACCCTACAATAGTCCAGCGGCAAGCCCTGTGAATGTTGAGAGTAAAAGTTACCAGGCCATGAGGCTTTCTTGAGCCCTTTCCTGCTTATATATGCCAGGTACCATTTCAGTTTTGAGTTTACCCCAACCTCCATTAGGCTTTGCTTGGAAAATGTATCATGTATTCTTTTTGCATTCAGATCTGGTTCACCAAAGTCATTTAGGGGTGTTTGCCAAATCCCAGGCCTTCTATAGTATATACACCATAGAGTTCCTTTCCTAAGTTTTCATTATTTCCCCTCCATCAATCCCACAACCCTCCCAAGCAGAGATTATTCTCTTTTGTTGTAGGGCAGAAGATGGGAAAAAACCTACTTTTTTCCATGACTTTGACCTGGACATCACCTTAATGGCCTAGGTCTTCTCATCACAAAAGTCGGAGAAAAACACTTGTATTCTATTAGTGTGTTACAGTATCCCTTACATTTGGGCATAGAAAAGTCTGTCTGCTTGGATGAGGTAAAGAGAAGAACGTTTTGCTGGAGAGGAAAAATAAAAACCATTGTAGAGCAAAAATCACCTCTGTTTATAATGTAACAATTAGCGTAAGAGTAATATGCAAAGCTGAGGAAGTATAAAGGAAAAGACAAATCATTTGCCCCTGATAACTCAAAAATTACATATAAAAATATAAAGTCATAGTCAATTGAGAAACTAGAAAAAGTCACATCTTCATATCACATTGAAAAAAAAGTTCTTCACATTACATTGACTATGGCATAAAATGTTAGTGTTTAATGTAAGTATTTTGCTTACAAATATATCAAGAAAAGGAAGAAAAGCAATTGGAAATTGAATGAAAGCCATAAATATTCAATTCGAAAAATAAAATAAAATCTCAATAAATGTATTGAGTGTGTTTAAGCATATTAATCACCAAACTTAAAAATAGATAACCTTTATTTGCCTATCAGTTTGGCAAAGATAAAAATAACTATATATCTGAGAAAGTCAAGGGTGTGGGAAAACAGACTCATTCATACGGTTCTAAACATATGCAAAAAGCATTAGAATAATTTAATAATATGTATTAAGACATTGTGTATGCATACACTGTTCCATAAATTTTGCTTTAGGCATATATTATCTCATATAATTTATAGTTGTTCAATATGGATACACATCACATAGTTAAAATTATCTAAAGTATCTGCAATAGCTTATTAAACCAATTCTGATAATTTTATAAAATGAAAGACTTTTCTACCATTAAAAATTATGCTATAGACCTGCATTATGCATGTATACATTGGTACATATATATGTAAGAATCTCAAGATAAAATATTCAGCAATTTAAAAAAGCTTCTTATAGAGTATAATCATACTAATGAAAATGTGTTTGCTCAGTAAGTATTTTTCTAGCAGTACTGTGGATTAGAACCTGTTAGGAACTGGGGAGAAAATGTCAGTCACAGTAAGTGCACTCTTTTCCTTATGCAGGTCACGGTTCAGTAGAGAAGAAAGGAAATCATTAATAAATGGTCATAGACCCTCTATCATGGCTTCTCTTTATTTCACTTAAGCCTGCCTCTATATTCTGTATATTCATTCAAGAAATAATCTTCTAGGCACTGAAATTAGAGCTGTGTACAAAGTTTACATGGCATTACTCTTGTACATAGGAAAAAATATAATAAAGTCAGTTTGAAATTGAGTTTATAAATTTATGGATGCCATATATTCATTTGTCTCATTTACTTCTAGTACATCTTATTCTTTATTGCATACATGTAGCAAATAGCTCATTACAAGAAAGACCAAAATTCATGGCCTGTAAAAACTTTCAGTGTGTTGCATCATCACAGATAAGTTCAAGCTACTTTCTGAGAATAAGTATCCTTTACGATCTTTCCTAACCTCCAAATAACTAGGGTTATTTAACATTTTTTGTTATCATAAACTCTTGACTTTTCCAATTTGCTTTTTTTTTTTTTTTTTTTTTTTTGCAGATTTCAATGTATTTCCCATTTTCCTCATGCCTTAACTCAATGTGTTTAATGTTCCTTCAGCCTGGAATAAATACCCTGCCCCAGTGTAGCTCCTTAAATCCAACCCAGTCTTAAATTTCTAGCTTTTATGCTGTTGATCTCCTAATCTCAAATTCCCCACAAATGTAATCTCAAACCTCCACTGAATCCTCACTGAATTTGGCCAGCACTGCTCTTGCTTTCATATGGTATTTTTTTCTTTTTATTATAGAGCTTGTACACACATACACACACACACACACACACAGACACAGACACATCCCTACATGTATTTGTACATGCATACACATATAATTTCCTTTTTAAAACTACAATCTGCTTGAGGAGATGAATGGTTTAGTTAATTTCTGATTTGTTCAAAAAAGTTATCACAGAAATCTAACATAATATTAAATACAACAAAAATGTATTGAGTATCTAATGCATGCCAAGTGTTATTCAAAGCACTGTATGGACACTGATTGATATAATAATTCCAAAAATATGTGCTGTTATTATCACTGGAGAACATTAATCTTAATCTCTCAAGCATATATTTTGAATAGGTTTATTGAAAACAGCAGCACACATAGGGAAACATGCTTGTTTTTACCTCAATTCTTTAAAGCAGAAATCATGTAATATAATTTCCCTCACAATGACCATCATGGGTGAAGATCAGCCATTACAGGGCTGGTTATAAAAAAAAAATAGGCCTCAGTTAAGCTTAATCCCCAGGGCCCTGGCTCCACCCTTTTCCAACTCGTTTTGCTTCACAAACATGCTAACATGTCATACTATTCATTTGAACATCCAAACGATGAAACACCTGAAATAATCTACAAATGAAACCATCAAAATCTGTTTTTCTTTTACCTCAAAAATACTTCCCATGTTTCTAAATTGGCTATCTATATTTTTAGTACTGCTATACTCCCTGCTCCTCGGAAAACATTATTTTTCTTATTTTTTCCTCCTTTTAAAAAATTAAATCCAGGCTTTAACTACATTTTCTTGATTGCTCTCCCACAATACCCACCTTGTGCCTCCTTCAGGCCTCATAACTGAAACCTCGGGTCAAGTAGGAAGCATTAAACGATTGAGGTTGGGATTGCTCATTACCGTAAATGGGGGAAACAGGTCTTCGGGGATCCGAAGATCTATTAGTCACATAATGAAGCAGGACTAGGGAATGGCTTTTCCTCTGTGGTGGCTGCAGTTTGTGGAGCCCTGCGGCCAAGCTCTCTTGCAGGCTCTCCGGGCCATAACTGCTCCCTTTCTTTCACGGATCCACTCTATTTACTGTATTATTCTTGCCTAGCATAACCCTCTCCTTATTTATTGTGGGAAAATGATTTTGCCACATCATTCCCTGGCCTTCTTTCTTTTTTGTTGTGAAACAGCAACTGCAGCTGCTCCTTGAGAGCTTTAAAAACATCAATCATTTTCACAGCTAGAGGTAGAGTGATGAAGACTCAGCCTTTCCTTTTTTGTTTCCTTCTCATTTGAACTTGGTTCTTCTATAAGAACCACTTTTTTTTTTTTTTTGTATAAATGGAAATGTGCTGGAGGAGATACAGAGTGAAATGTTAAGAATCTTTGCCTCTGCCTAAGATTGGAGATGGTGATGCAGGAAAATGTGGGGTGTGAGAGGATGGACGTGTCCCAGGTCTCTGCTGAGTCCCTGAGACCCGCCCCACCAAGTGTGGGTCCTTGGCTTCGCACAAGAACAAATTCAAGAGCGAGCCACCATAGAGTAAAGGCAGATTTATTTAGAGAGATACTGCATAGAGTGCAGGCTGTTTCAGAAGGCAAGAGAAAGGCCACGAGGTGTGGGGATTGGGAGCTCAGGTTAAAGTAAAAGTAGATACACACTCCACAGACAGAGTGCGGGCTGGCTTTCAGTCTCTCTCTCTCTCTCCCCCCATCCCCCAGAAGGGAGAGAGACCAGAGGTGAGGTGTTGCTGGGTTTCATGGGCTCGCTAACTTTGTATGCTAACAAGTGGGCGAATTATTCCAACTACTTAGGGAAAGGAGGTGGAGTTCCAGGAATTAGGCAATCACCCACCCTTTGACCTTTTAGGGTCAGCCTTAAAACTGTCCTGGAGCCTGTGGGAGGGCCATTTAGCAGCTATTGTATTTCAATGAGCGCATATTGAAGCTCAAGGTCTACAGAAAGCTGAATCAGCCACTGCCTTGGTGCTAACTGCTGTGTCATTCTTTCAGCGGCGATGCCCTGCCCCCTTCTCTCCTGTCTCAGTGGGAAGGGAAGGGAACAATTCTCTTCTCTCACCCCATGCTGTAGCTCTGTAATCCTTCCTGCCTCTGCGCTTCAACTACTTCTTTGGGCCATTTGCTGAATATTAGAACTCTCGGGACTTTCCACCGTTTAAGGAAATAAGTTTTTCAAGTGGTATCAACTTGCTTATTTGAACCAGTTTTTCTTTTCCTGCACTTTGTGATTATAATATAAAAACGGCTCTCTTGCTCTCCCTCTTTTTTTCTTTTTAAAGAAAACTGAGTATATCTTTCTCACTTTTACACATCCTTAATATAAAATTCAAAGTAAATTTGAAAATTAAGGTTTTAGTCATACTGTGGTGTTTTCTGAAGACCATAGTGAGGAATTCTCACCAAATCCCACGGGTGATGAGCAGACAATACAGGTGTATTTGTTCACTAAATCTCCTCTCAAATGCAATATGCTAATAATTTTAACCCTATGATACAGTAAGGACTCTTTATTATCTATTCAAAGACATCTCTTTCTCTTCAATTATTTCTCAGTGGCAGAACTTTAGGATCACTTAAGTTTGACATGTCGTAAGGTCCTCAATAGATGGAGGATGTAGTAAACTTAACTGTATTTTCACTTAGTAGAGTAATTAAGGACATACTTTGAATAGAGCTCACTTTTACAAAAGTAAATCCACCACAGTGCATAGCATGGCTTGACCTTGGAAGTCAGTAAAAATACATAACTGATATATCACTTTGAAGCTTATTTTTATAGCCTTTGGGTAATTGCACAGGTGAGATTTCATGAGGTCAGGGACTATTAAGTTGCAATAGTAACAAAAAGCAGGGAGTGTTTGGAAGAAAAGAAGTAGGAGTAAAATATTTTAGTCTACGTTAAGTAGGATAAGTGTAAAAAAACTGAACTTCAAGAGATAAAAGGGTGGGTGGAGAAGAAATTTCTTGATGGAAGAAAGGAAACTGAATTTTTTATTTTGAAAATCTAGGTCTGTTCTCAGTTGTGATCATAACTAGTCATGTGATATTGAGAAAATCTCTTAACTTTTAGGATCTTTATTTCTCGTATACAAGAAAAAAAAATTAAAGAAGATTAGCTTCAAGGGTTTTCCAGTTCAGTTATCAAAATGCCTCTACGATTTTTGAGAGGAACACTTGAGGTATAAAAGGCAGGGACAGAAAGTGAGAGTAAAGAAGTGAAAGAGATTTTCATATTCAAAGGGAGGTGCCTTATTAGTTTGTTTTTATTTTAAAGTGAAGAAAAAAAGATGTGTACACTGGAGAAAAGATAATTTTTCACAACTGGCTCTAAAAGATATGAATAAGGAAAGCATTAACAGAAAATACAGACATATAGTGTAGAATTAGCCAGAAAAGGGGAATACAGTAACACAGTTGTTAGTTTTATATATGCACAGACATAATATGTTAAACTATAATATATAAATTATATGTTGCATATCATATGCTAATAATATTTATATATAAATATAACACATGTATGAAAGGAATTAAAAGAAAAGTTATAAGGGAAGCAGATTGAGGACTGTTTTCTCAATTTCTCAGAATGGTTGAAAATTAGGCTGCTATTGAATGAGAAGACCAGAAATAGAGTTAAGGACATAGTGAATGTAACCATGTTTAGACAGAGCTTGCACGAGAAAAGAGGGGCTAGAGCAAGCCAAAATTGAGTGATTAAAAAGAAACAGAGATTACATTTGAAGATAGACAATATGAAATTTACTGATACATGTCAATACACTTTCTCTAAAAATTTCTCAACATCCACTCTCATGCATTTGAAGATAATAGAGAATACGTTCTTCAACTGGCTGACAATATTATCTTGGAGAGAAAATTGCATGAAGTCATTTTGATGGGTGATGTTTTCAGTCAGAGAACTGAGGTGAGACAAAGAACTTGAAGGGAATTTCCAATGAGACTAAAGAGTAGGTTTAAAGGAATTGCAGGAAGTTGGTTGAGGTTTCAGGTTTCAAGATGAAGAAAACAGTACAAATTGGAGTGGTGACAAGGTGTAAGGTATTGTCCCATCACAGTAGATGGTGGGGATAGGAGGTAATGGTCACTGAACCAGAGCAGGTAAAGGGCTTCTGAGTCAGGGCTTTGTTAAGGACACAAATATAGCTATTAACATATCTGGGGTTTTCTTAGAGCAATACATAGAATGTTATATACTATAGATATATGTTATTGTTTTCAAAATATAAAGAAAACATCCAGGAGATTATTTTTTTTAAAAATAAGACTTATTATCATCCGTATACCCTTGAAGTATGTGCTGATGTCTAGTGGAGGAAATGGATAATAGGCACACATTGCATAAATTTATAGATATACACAGTAATTAAGACTTGGAAAGATGAGAAACATGAAAATCTGAGAGAAAAACATGAGTAGCTGACCTAGATATAGATTTGTAACACATTTTAGAAAAAAATCCCTATGAGGAACTGACAATTCTGATCTAAGATCAGACAAATGTTTAGGAATTAATGAAATGAAAGCTCAGAGAAAGAGTTCCTAGAAGTGGAGGCAAGAACTGTAGAATAATTTGCATCATTCTTGTTTGACTGGAGGGGAGCTCTAAATGAAACTCAATGATAAGTGGCTCTTTAAATCCCAATAAATATGAAAATAAACTCAAACTCTATATAGTAAATAATGTACGTGACCGAGTAGGCAAGGCTGTTTCCTCTTCTTTATATTTTGAATAACTATAGACCAGGAAGATTATTAAGATGTTTTCCATCTATATGATGCAGAAAAGAAAAGACATTGATTTAGATACTAGTAGAGAAATAGGAAGAAAATATATCAATAATGAAAGTACACGAACTCGCCTTGCTTCCTAAAAGCTCTAAATAATCTTCATTTAAAGGGGAAAACTAGAACCAGGCTGTTTAATAGAAGCAGGGTGTTAAACTGCCTTCCTAAGTACCAGATTATAAATTGCCTAGTTTAATTTTTCTTTACCGGTGGGATCTGCCTTTTTTCCAACAGTGTACCCTCCATTACCATCATCTCTGACTCTCCATTCTGACATCTAAATGTAAGTGTCCTGAGCTATCAGAATTGCAAGGTTTCATTCAAGTTAGATCAAACTTGGACTGAACTGGGACTGGACAGAGTCTTGGGACCCAATCCACCATTATTCAAAATGGATGATCAACGCATGAGAGATGACAGCTTCGGTGATTTGTACTCCTTGTGAGCTAGTGCTGTACTGGATGGTCTCTGTTCAGGTGGGGCTCATGATTTCCCTCAGAACTTCTCCTGGAAGCTTGATCCCTCCCACACCTGAAACTCCCCTTCCATAGTAAATATTACCAAGAGCAATGTACACATAAATATTTTTACCAAAGTTGAAGGTTGGTGGCTCATGACCATAGCTACAATATAAGTGCAATTTGGTAAGTACTTTTTTGCATTAATTTTGATTAAAGCATTGATTTCAGTACTTTGGTGGATAAAAGATTAGTATATTTCAAGGCATTTTTGCAACTCATTTTTAAGAAGACAGATAAACAGCTAATCGGGACATATCAAGAAAGGGTTACAAACTAAGCATAATAAAAGATCATAGAGGAAAATTTCACAGAGAACTCTTACCTGGAAGGTATTTGAGATTGACCTTGAAAAGCTGGAATACTTTCATGTGATGGAACTGGGGATTAGGTAAATGCAATAACCTGAAATAAAGATTAAAGAATAAAGATCAAGGCCTTTTGTACTGTTGACTTACTCCCCTGGATGGTATGGATCTCTGAATTTAAATTTGATAATCACTGTATGAGAATGCTAGTTGAAATTAAAGAAATGAATAAAATTTCATTAAAAAAAAAAATACAGAGATGAAAGCAAAGAGACATGGTTCAGTGTATGAGTAAATCTCCTCAGCAACCAACAAACCTCTTTGATTTTTCCTCCCAGTCACTCTCCATACCTTCTTTCCCACTTCAAATGCCACAGTTCTGGAGTCTTTATATCAGGGAATGTATGTATTCTTCTGTGTTCAGTTTCCTTTGCACAATACTGGGTTTAAATGAATAATCCATACTGTTGCACAGTGATATGTAGTATTCTTTTTTACTATTTTAAAAATACCACTGAATAAAAGGCAGTAGTAAATGTTCTTTTCCTGTACCCAAATTAAGGGGAAAATGTTTACTATTTAGTCTAATGTAGGTTTCAGGGTTATTGGAGATATCCTTCATCAAGTAAAGGGATTTTCCTTCTGTTTATACTTTGCTGAAGGTTTTTCTAATAAATGGACTTGAACTTCATACTTTCTCTGTATGCTATTTTTTCTTTCTTTCTTTCTGGCTAGACTGGAGTATAAATTAATTTTTTGAATGTTAAACCAACCTTAAAATCTATTTTATATATTATTGGATTCAAAAGCTAATACTGTGTTCAAAAGTCTTCAGTATGAGCCATATTGGCCTTTCATTTTCTTTTTTTACATTTGATGTATTTCTGTATGTATTTGTGTATTTTTCCTCCAGTTTTATTGAGATATAACTGATATATAGCATTGTATAAGTTTAAGGTGTACAGCATTATAATTTGATTTACATCATGAAATGATGACTACAGTAAGTTAGGTGAACATCCATCATCTCATATATAGAATAAAAGAAAAAGAAAAAATATATTTTTCTTGTGATGAGAACTCTTAGGATTCACTGTCTTAACAACTTTCATATATAACATGCAGCAGTGTTAATTATACTAATCATGTTGTACATTATATCCTTAGAACTTTTTTATCTTATATCTGGAAGTTTGTACATTTTAACCAGCTTTATCCAGTTCTCTCTGCCCCTACCCTCTGCCTCTGGTAACCACAAACCTGACTTCATTTTTTGTTCTTGATGTATCCTTGCCAGATTTTAGTGTCATACTTTTGTTGGCCTCACAGAACACATGGGAAAGTGTTTTCTATTTTCTGAAAGAAGTTGTACAAGATTGGTTTCTCTTTAATCTGCTTTTGTTAGAGTCTCTGCTAAGACCTTAGAAGGGCAGGGGGACATCTGTTTTTCCTCCTCTACAGAAGGAACAGGAGGAAGAGGAACCTTTGAAGCCCAGATAACTGCCAAGCCATCCAAGGTTTGAAGTTGAGCAAATGCTAGTATCATTGACAGTTGGAAAAGCTTATCAATGGAACTTAGAGTTGGTAGGCTCAAAATTTGGGATTATTGTTAAATGAAAAGAGTAATTTATACAGAAGGGAAGTCAAATGAGAATTGGAGACCTTTTGCTGAGGTGTATGTTCTGTACTGATGACCAGAGTTGTCTCTCTGGCTCAAGACATCGTAGTCTAAATGTAGGTTTGATCTTATTCAGCATGCCCAGTTAATCATAGCCTGGGAGAAATATAAGTGGGGGGACAGATTCCAAGCTGATGAGCTGGTTAAAGGTGAGAGTTATGTAAAGATTACCTTGAGAAGACGAATTGCCCAAGGCATCCTCATATATTAAAGAGAACATTACTGAGTCGGCTAAATTTTAAGAAGGCAAGCTGCTTTGGATTGGGTATAAGATATGTCAGGGTGTCTCCTAATTTTATCCCTTTAACTGATACTGTGATTGATGCCATAATAAGTGGAGCTCTGCCTCTTTGAAAGTCTTATTTTATATTGTGATTAAAAAACCAGACCAAAGGAGAAAAACGATCACAAATCTACTAGCTAAACTCCACATGATGGGCATGACAGAAAGATGATATGAATTATTCAGAAAAAAAAGGAAATAATTTTTTAAAAAGGATGATGAAGAGGCAGGATGGTCAAACAAAATGTAAGTGCTTAGGTGGTTAGTTAAAAGTGATACAAAAGAAGAGAAGATAATTGAAGTGGAAACTAAGGTGATTATGGAACATTGTATGTAATTAGGTGGTCAGGCTGCTCTAACAATTTCTCAGATGAAAAGAAACCATACATTTGCTCATTCACCCTAGTCCTGATGAATTAAAAGCCTGATAATGACCAAAAAGTGGAATCTTCAGTCTCTTCAGAACTAGTGTTAATCCAAATAATGTGAGATGAAAAAGGATTATGAATCTGAGTCCCTGGGTAGCTGAGGCCTCTTGGCACAACCTCCAGAGGAAACCTGAGGTCCTGTGAATTGGTGCTGGTAAAAAAGCCTGAAGAAGCATCACTGGGATTATCAGACAGGGGTGTTTAATGCACACTGATACCTAAACCCGCAAATGAAAATCTGAAGGGCACTGTGTTAAGTTGACAGGATATAGTGATGCTACTGTAGAACATTCCAAAGTGAAAAGGTGGCTTAAAACATGAATTTATAAATGAATATAATGTATGGTCAGCACGTCACCCACATATTTATGCATTATTAGAATGAACGTAATGTCTGAATGGGAAACTCCTGCTTTATCAAAACAACTGAAGAATGAGAATCCCATGCAAACTTGCACATCTTTTTTCTGTCAGATTATTGTTTGCTTTTATTTTTTAAAAAGATACAATAAACTGCATATACTTACCTCATACAAGTCAAGTCTTTACATATGTAAAAACATACCTAATTAGTAAACAAATCTATCACCCTCAAATGTTCCTTTAGAGTCCTCTTTAATCCCACCTCCTGATGTTCCACTCTTCCAACCTCAGGAAAGTATTGGTCCAGTATTTTTAAACTATAGGTTTGTTTGCATTTTTTTAGAATTTTATATAAATGGAATCATTTAACATGGACTTTTTTTGGAGGAGCTGTTTGGCTTCTATTTCTCAACATAATTCTTAGATATTAACCAATGTTGTTGCATGTACCAAGAGTTTTTCTCTTATTGCTAAGTACTGTTCCATTGTACAGATATATGTCAATATTTCTTTCACCACTTACCTATTGATAGACAGCTGGGCTGTTTCCAGTTTGAAGCTATTAGATAATATCAGTTACAAAGATCAGGATGAGTCTTTGTATGGCCATGTAATCTTTTTTTTTTTCTCTTGGGTTAATATCTAAGAGTGGAATGATTAGTGGTGTATCTTCAATGTATGAAGAGACTGACAAACTATTTTCCAAAGTGGCTATAACATTTTATATTCCTCTCTGCAGTGTATGAGGGTTCCATTTATTCCAGACAGTCACCAACACATGGTATGATCAGTCTTTTTTATTTTAGTTTGAGTAGCATGTAGGGTTTTCTGGTGGTTTTCATCTGTATTCTGTATATCCCTAAAGACTCATGGTTTTGAACAGCTTTTCATGTGTATTTGCTATTTATATATTTTGTGGTAACATTTCTGTTCCACTTACTTTTTAATTGTTTTTTTTTTGGATTTCTTATTAACTTTTGAGAATTCTTTCTCAGAATTATGACTTGAAATTTTATCTCTATGGGTTGTCTTTTCATTTTCTTAACAATTCTTTTGAAGAACGTAAGTTTTTCTTAAATTTAGAAAAGTTTTTTTGATTAGGTCTAATTTTAAAAAGTCCCTCCATTGGTTTAATTCAGTGCTCGCATATACTCTATTTCAAGTCATCCTAATCCTCACATGAAGTTCCATTTAATTGAATATATTTAATAACAGTCATTTAAATGAATAAGTAGCCTAAATACCTGATGTAAAGACCTAATGGAAAATATAACTGTTGCTCCTTCACCAGGACTACTGTGGTACACCCTGGTCACGCGTTCCCCCTTGTGTACCTTATGGTGATCATGGTCACAACGGCTCCACCATTCACAGCCCCATATTTATCCCCCCAGACACACCTACAGGAGTAAGGGTGGGTTTTGGAGCAACATTTTAACATAATGAGCATAAGACTATCTTTAGCAGCACAGTTTGTTTTAACGTCATCTAGATAAAATCAGCTCTCCTAGTGTGTGCCTCTTCAAATTGTGTTATACAAAAGGGAGCATCTTACTGTTTTTCACCCTATGTTCTTATGTCCTAGACAGCGCTATGAGGGAATGATTATCATTGGTTTATCCCGCTTATATTAGCTAGGAAGATAATTACAGTAAACATTCAACACAGACTTACTGCATTAACACAAAACACAACTAAGGAGTAGCAGTAATGAAAAGAAGGGCAGTTATGTATTCGATGTGTAGTAAGTGCCAGGCATTGCAGTTACCACATTATATGCCATAAACACAGGTCGCCTCTAGAATGTCAGCCTAACTCATGAATGGTGGTTTGGAGGACAAAGTTAACTGTCTCCTCTCTCACAGACCCAAACCCAGACCCAACCTACCCTGTACTGATTTCATCTCAGGAAGTATTAATACACCAAGATTTTCATAAATGTGAGTTTGGGGACAAATGTTTGATATTTGTCTCCTCCCCAGGAACCTTCAGAGTTCTCAGATCAGTGAAATCTGTCACATACAGAATATTGTTTTCCACTAACCAAAAGACACACATAGACTTTCTCTTGTTTATTTATTTTTATATTTTGCCCTATATCCACTATAGCCAACTTTATCTACTATGTTTTTTTTCCTTTATTCACTGTGTGCCTCTTCAGTCATTGAGCTAAAATAAACTAGATACATCATAGAATAACTAAAAAGGAAGTGAGTTCTGAATTTCTGGGTTTGATTCTGGACATTTTCCTGAGCCTTCCTATGGTTTATCCCTGAAAACAAACAAAAAAAGAATATCAAACTTCTCATAGGCTATAGAGTAGAAAGTTTTGCTAGAGGCTCAGATAAATCTCTTTTACTTGCAAAATTGCTCATATAATGTTTTTAATAAAACCATGGTTCTGAATGTTTGATAAGTCTTAGTATCTACATTATATTATTCTGAAAGCAAACCCAAGTTTCCAGATCAAATACAGATTACCATTAATTCGCACAGTGATAACTGTGTCAGGTCCCCACACTCCGTCCCCCCACCCTTTCTCATTCAGGAAGATGTCATAAGAGCCAGATGGACGCTGTACGTGCAGAAGAGGTTTTATGCACCACAGGAGAGGGACCAAAAAATTATGAACTTCGGAATTTATAAACTACACGCTGCCCCCTTCCCTTCTGAGCACTGAGGGGAAACACTTGCTCCCTAATAGGCTCTAATCCTTTGGAATGTAAACAGCCTGCTCCTGGCTCCAGGTTTCATTCCACTTTGAAAGGTAAACAAATTTTAAGATAAGCATCTAAATCTCTCTGGAGGTCTCTCACTATCTGAGACTTGTACTTTAATCCAGGTTCCAGTTTCTTGGCTCAGAAAGCCCTAACTGTGCAAAAACATGAAAACCTTCACTTTCTGATAATGTTAAATTTGAATTACAACTACTTATGTGTATGATGACTAGGAGTCTACATCACAAAAATTAAACAAGAACTTACTAAATATATATTTTCTCAGACTTGACAAAAGGTAGCCTGCTTTTTAATTTGTGCTAGTGATACAACTAGCCTATATTACCGAGTCTTTTATATATAACTCTAAAAGTAAAACCATTTTTAACGAAAATTAAATACAACGTGCTGTTTTCATCTATCTCATTGTCACTAACATAGGATAAGATGAAAATATCGCACTTCAAATAATTGTACATCATGCTATGTTTCCTCAGAGACTTAATCTACATGCAACCTTTTTGGAAACAGCCAAAGCTTTAATAAGAGAAAGTCAATGAACCTCATGTACCTTTTATAAAACATGACATAAGCCAATATAATTAAAACTAAACTTATTTCCTGTGGTGAAATTAACTTACAGAAATGAAGGTGTTTATTTATTAAATGGGATCTCTGGAGCTCTTGCCTTATTCTTTCCCCTCCTGGGAAGGTTTTGATTGTTTGCTTCCTTTCTCTTGCCTGCTCGCTGTGTAATTTAAAACTGATGCCTTCCTTTGGGAAACAAAATTTGATCTGAGAACAGCCTGCACCACGAGCTAAACAAATTACCAATGTTTTACTCACTTTTCTTCCTATATTCCTTTTTTTTTTTTCCCGTTAAGAATCAAAAGAATTGCGTGCAGGGGTTTACAAGTGCTGTTGTAAGTTAACATTTAATTTGTAACAATGAGGAGGACATACCAGTCCCGTTAGTGACACAGAGCTGCTTGATGAGAGAAAGTGCAGAAGCAAACAGGTTATTAGTCTCTTTTCTTCCTATTGCCTGAAGTCTGTCCTTTTCTGACAAGCTTTTGGTTTCTAAGGAACTATTTTTGGATAATAACTGATTAAATTACAAATGCAAACTCATTAAAATAAAAACAAAATTTAAATAATTTCTTATGAAAACCGAGACCAAAAGGTTTTCTATAGCACAGTGAGTTCAAATAGTATCAGATATATCCTATAACCGCCTATTTATTTATTAAATAAAACATTTATTGAGAACAAACTGTGTCCCAGGTACCATGGGAATACCTGCTAGTGCAAATATAAATATGAGTAATGTACCATTTATGCTGTAGGCATTTTATATAGCAGTATATTTACTCATAATGAGGAAGACATATATGTAAATAGTTTAGCCAGCCTGACTCGAGTGAGCGGTAAGTTAAGTTTCATAATTCACACTTGATTACTAGGTGAGAATCAGAAATAGTTTTTGCAGTGTAAGTAAATTTGGTCAGTTAATCATATGCACTGAGAAATTACTTTTCACTTAAGCTCAAATTTGTTTCTGAAAATGATGTTCTAAATCACAAGATTTTCCAAGACAAATGCAACTTTATTACACAGGTTACTATTCCTTAATTCTTTGTTTTATTTGTAATTGACAAAGATATTCTGAAGATTAAATTCTACAAGTGTTAATTTAATAAACCCATCTCAATGAGCTGCCAGGTTTGTGGTAGTTTGTTATAGTTGGCCAAAGGGACTGAGAGAGTTAGTGACAGAGTCCAGACTGTAAGCCAGGCTCCCCTAGATTGAGTCCAGTGTTCCTCCCAGAGAAATCTGCACAAATTAAGTACTTAGACATTTATTCAATGAGCAGGTATGCATTGAGTATCTACTTTCAATGACATTTTGCTTGGTGCTGAAGACAGAATAGTAAAAAGACTGTAATGAGGCTTAAAATCTAATGGGAAAATCACCAAGTATAACATATATAGAGAAAATAACAGATTGTAAGAAATGGTTTAAAGGAAACACAGTGCTGAGATAGAGCCTATCAGGGTTCCTGGAGTGTGTGCATTTGCTGAGGGATATTTACGTATAATAATGAAGGCAGACGTTACCACTTCACACAGATGCGACATGTATACCGGGAAGATAAAATGGAGCTAAATACGTGAAGAGGAAATGGAAAAGTCTTCCAATGTGAGGGGAGACTACAAACAATGGCTTTGTGCTGTAAGTTTGAATGAAGACCAATGATTACACTGTATGAGGATGACTATGATCATATATGTCCTTGTATGTGTATTTGTTAAGGAATGTGATTTTTTCCAAGTATAATAAAAACAATGAAGTGATTTTAAGCAACAAAGTGACATAATGCACCCCCTCACTTTATGTCCTCCATAGAATGTAGGCATATAAATGTAGACACTACTTAAGAAATTGTAATCATTCAAGTGGGAGAAGTCAGTAGGTAAGTTAGGATGCTGATGCTGGAGATGGGGAAGAGTAGGTAGATTTGAGAAACATGGGGCGTGATATGAACAGGACATGCTAGTAAAACAGATACTGTTTGCAGGAGAGTCAAGGAAAGAAAGACATCAAAATTGACTATTAAGATCATGGCTTAAGTAGCTGAATGCATGGGGCTGTGATTTCCTGAGACTGGTGAATCTGCTGATGGGTATCATTGACTTTCAGTTGGTTTAAAAGATCTGCTAGACAAACAAATGTGGGTGTAATCATTGCGAATTTGTATTCCTTAATCTAATCAGGTGTTAATCATGTTTTGAGTTCTGTATATAATTCAATTGGATCTAAATGTATTTCTTTAAAAATACAAGTTTTTCCACATGGAGGAGAGGAATTCAGATTTCATCTTGGACATGACAAGTTTGAGATTTCTGTGTGAGACCCTGAAAGGAAATACCAAATACATACTTGGAAGGACGTGTAGGAGATTACAGAGATCTGGACCAGAAACATACATTTGGAACATGGTATTGAGCTGGTCTTTAAAACCTAGAAAATTAGTAATATAATTAATTGGGTAATTCTAAGACAGAAAAGGACTAAGATTATCCTTGTGAAGTACATAATTTTAGAGGCCAAACAGGACAGAGTAGTGAACAAAAAAATGCTGAGAAGGAAACATTAGTGAAGAGGGGGTAAAATCGATAATAATTGGTGATAAAATACCATTTGCATAAGAATGATGCTAGGTTAACCTCTCTGTATGATGCCTAAATATTAAAGGATGTGAAGATGGAAAGGTTTACCTTGAGTTCCTGAATGCTGAGGTCACTGATGACTAGGATGAGGGTAGTTCCACCATAATTCTGGGATGAGGAACTGATTTTGTAATTGAAGAGTGAATAGAAGGTGAGGTGCAGACACATCGTGTACACATGGCTCTTCAGAGACAGTTGTGAAAGGGAGCAGTGAATCTGGTGGTCTCCATATTATTCTAAGGAGCAAGAGTTTTATTAATTAGAGCATATCTGTACACTGATGAAAATTATTCAGTTGAAATGGAGAAAATGATGGTGCAAGAGAGAAGGAGTTAAGTAGAGGTGCAGCTATTAGGAAGTCTAGAGTGGAAGGGATTCACTGCACAAGTGGAGAAATTATTTCTTGGTAAAAAGAGAATCGTTTATAGGAGGAAGTTATTTTAACGAAGTCACTGAAGCAAAAGCAATGGTGTGTAGCTTTCACAGTGTGACAGTGAGAAGATGTGTAGCTGTTTATTTATTTTCTCGGTGAAATATGGGCAAGACCACAGCCGAAAGTGAGAGGAGATGGAGACATGTGGAGTATTTGAGGGGAAATTAAAGGGTGCAAAGTAAACATTTTAGGAAGTGAGGGAAAGGAACTCCATTATAAATAAAAAGGATTGAAGAATGATTGTATTTGTGAATGTTAAACTACAAGTGATAGGAAAGAACAGTAATAGTGGCTTAAATAAGATTAAATTTCGTATTTCCTTGTACATATGAATAGACAGGCAAGAGTTAGTGAGAGGATCTCATGATCATCAGGAAACCAGGCTCCCATATTTTGCTCCACCAGCCTTAGCACTGCTTTCTCCTCATGGTGCGGGTTGCCTGTTTAAGCCCATGATACCACCATTTAGGTGCCTTCGAGGGAGCAGGAAGTAGAAATGAGATAGAAGGAAGAGCCCACTCCTTCCCTTCAAGTACAATTCCAGCTACTTTTCTGCACCGTTTCATGTTCTTTACAATTTGGCTAAAATTTAGACACATAGCCATGCTTAGCTGCCAAAAAAGACCAAAATGCAATCCATTCTAGGTAGACAAGTATCCAGTGATAATCTGGGATCTACTGCTCCAGAAGAGAGGAGAACAGCTGTTAGGTGATGTGATCATTGGTTTTATGTGTTAACTTGACTGAACTGAGTGATGCCTAGATAGCCAGAAAAACATTATTTCTGAGTGTGTCTGTGAAGGTGTTTCCAAGAAGAGATTAGCATTTGATTCAGTAGACTGAACAAAGATCTGCCCTCACCAAGGAGGTGGGAGTGTCATACAATCTGTTGGGGATCCTGAATAGAACAAAAGGGAGAGGAAGTATGAATTCTCTCTCTCTCTCCCCCTCTTCGGGCTGCAGTGTTCATCTTCTTATGCCCTTTTTCCCTGGAGCCCCTGGTTCTTGGACCTGAGGACTCAGACTGAATGAGACCACAGTTCTCCTGGTTCTCCAGCTTCTAGAGGGTAGATTGTAAGACTTCCCAGCTTCCACAACTGTGTGAGCCAATTCCTATAATAAATATCTCTGAGAAAGTCTTAATCTATGACAAATGGAGAAATTCCCAGAAGCAATTTTTGAGCTGAAAATGACAATCCTCTTTCATCCTTCAGTTCTCATCTAATAAATATTTTTAATTTTTGATAGTCTGATATGTACAAAAAATAAGTGGTATGATTTAGACTGATATTTAGATTGCATATCATTCAGGTGGGATCCCTTCAGGAAGGGGGGAAGAATGTAAGTATTTATTTGGTGAAAGAATAAAGGAAAGCCATTGTGCAGTGGCGACGACATTCAAATCACCCCTTGTAGGGCAAGAAAAGGCTAGAGTAGCAAAAAAACCCCCTATTTTTTCTGTGGCATAAAAACAAAACAAAACAAAACAGCAAAAAACTTATGTTTACTTCCTGTTCATGCTGCATGATTAGTTAACATGGGTCATTAAAGAGCTTTGCTTCACACAGGCTTTCAGAAACCCAAGCTAACAAAAATTCTATTTTCTTGTGGCTGCACCAACTGAAATACGTGGCTTTTTCAGCTGGTCTATGAATTAGAAAAAAAATATTTGGAAGTCATGATGGGCTTTTCATTACCAAGGGCCTGAGCAATATGTCTGTCTTCATGGCCCTTTGGCTGGAGCCACACACAGCCTCACATAAATGGAAGGTACCTGGATAATACAGAAAAGCAATGGCAAATGGAGCATTTAGGAAGTATTAATATCTGCCTCAACCCATTATTTTGATTACCAAATTCACTCTTTTTTTCCCCCTTAACTCACAGTGATAATTGTGATTTATAATAAGAAATATATATTTGGTCTTCCACACATTTCTGTCAGAGGGCTCCTAAAACCCCTGGAATTTCCGTAATGGTGTCTCTTATATCAATGAGGTGATGTTGGGACCCCACCTAAGGAAGGGGCTGGTTGCCAGGGGAACCAACCATGTGATTTAGAGGTTGGAATTTAATCCCACCTCTCCGACCTCCAGGGAGGGGAGAGGGGCTAGAGATTGAATTAATCACCAATGGTCAAGTATTTAATCAATCATGCCTATGTAATGAAGCTTCCATAAAAACCCAAAAGGAGGGGGTTCAGAGAGCTTCCAGGTTGGTGAACCAGAACTCTTCCATGTGCCACCATGCCAGACCTAAACTTCACAAGGACAGAAGTTCCTTTGAGACCTCACTCTATGCATCTCTTCATCTAGCTATTTATTCCTAACCTTTAATATCCTTATAATAAATCAGTTATCTAGTGAGTAAGCTGGTTTCCTGAGTCCTGTGAGCTGCTCTAGCAAATGAATTGAGCCCCAGGAGGGGGTCGTGGGAACTTCTGATTAATGGCCAGTTGGTCGGAAGTATAGGTAACAATCTGGACTTGCTTGTAATTGGGATCTCAAGTGGACAGCAGTCTTGTGGGACGAAGCACTTAACCTATGGAATCTGATGCTATCTCCAGGTAGAAAGTGTCAGAATTGAGTTGAATTGTAGCACATCCAGCTGGTGTCTGAGAATTGCTTGCACACATTGGAATTAGGTGCAGAACACTTACTCTTAAAAAAAAAAAAAAGTTTGAGAAATTCACAGGCTATTTAACTCTCCGAGAGATTCTTCCATTTCCCTTATCCTACTTGGCCACATATGAAATAGGCGTAGGATAAAATGTTCTTCTTGGAGGCTGTGCATTTTTCTCAGCTCATTACCTGCATGTAGAAATTGTTTGGGTCAGAACATAGTCACTGTTCTGTCCAGTCACTACATCCAGTGATATGGTCAGAATATAACCTCTCAAAAAGAGTACAAAAGAGATTTTAGTTACCTGACCCCAACATACATCCACAATACAGCCGTGAAACAGAAAAAGGAAAACTTCAATAATAATTCATATTCAAAAAACTGGGAAATGTAACAGTGGCTGCTCTAGAGCAGCTCTAAAATTCTGCTGGGTAGACAGTGAAAGACTCCTTACTCCTTGTTTCGCTTGGAACTCCTGACTTCACTCCCTGGAAAGATTTCTCTTGTTCATTATTCCTGTGGCTCTTTTGCTGCCCTCGGAGAGATTCTTCCAGGTCCCTCATCCTGACTCTAGGAGAGCAGATTCTCCTGGTAGGCTGTGCATCTTTCTCAGTTTATTACCTGTGTGTTGACATTTGGGGGCCAAAGCACAGCTCTTGTCTTAAACATTGAGAGTAGTTTTTAGAAACGACTCTTGTCATTTTTGTCAGAACATAGTTTTCTAAAATTTAATAAACATTTTTCAAGATATGTTAAAGTTAATTTTTTTGTTTGTTTTTTTGTTTTGTTTTGTACACTCTACTCCCTAGTCCCTATCCACCTTTCTTCTCAACTTAATATTGGACAGCTTGTGTACTGACTTTGATGGGAAAGCCACATCCTTGATCTGATCTTTGTTCTAAGTCATTAGATTGAAATATCTCACTGGGAATCATACATTATGTTCTTTTTCTATTCCTGGTGCAACTTAACCATTTGAAAGACATTTAGGATTTGCCATTCACATTCTCTCCCAATTTTATTTTCTGTTCTTCTGACTTGAGCAGTGGTTGGTTTTTTTTAACACTGAAAGGCAAAAATTTTCTAGAAACTCTATATTTCCTCTCTATTTGCTTTCAAACTGTAACATTTTTTTTTCCTGAGCTTTTTTCTTTCACTACCCTGGCAAATGTAGCCAATCGATACCAACACATGTTTAAAAGATTTTGTATTCTCATCTTTTCTCATAACACTCTAAGTTCATTAGCAAGTTACCTTGTATCCATTTAATTTCAGTTGACAATTTTTCCAAATATTTTGCCACCACAGATCATGGTTTGTTAGCCTTTGGCATCAATTTTCTCACCCTGCTAACATATTTTAGTTTTTTTTTCCCCCTTAAAGAATCATTTCACTTCTGATGTCAATTTCATTGTTGACTATAGGCTAGATTATGCTGCATTAGTATAAACTGTCAAATTCTCGAGCAACTTAAACCCAAAGTTAGACACACCCTCAGACTCTTGTCCCCTGCAGTTCTGTTGCAGCGGCAGGAGGATTCTCTGCTTCATACAGTCACTCAAGAATGAAGTACAAAATATCTTGGAATTAAAATATTTATCTGGAACAAATGGGCATATCTCGCCAAGGCAAAGTAAGAGAGACCAGAGGAGCACCAGCCTAGCTTGGAAGTGGCTCACATTACTTCCCCTCCCAGCTTGTTGCCCAGAATTAGTAATACTGTCTTGGCTAACTGCAAGGAAGGGTAAGAAATAGAATTTTTGGTAACTGTGAACCTTTCTGGGGCTCCTATCTTGAGATAATTTATTCTTAAGCTCTCATGTGGATGGACATACTTATCATCCACATCTAGCTTTTGCCTTGTGATTACTGAAAACATAAGGCCTTGCAATTCCTTTGCACAAAATATTTTGTTGCTTCTCCTGAAATAAAATATGGAGTACAAGTGCATTAGCTGAAATTCAAAGGCTTAAAGTGTGATTCTTATCTCTCTTTCAAACTATATTTTGTTAGTATCAACACTTCGTCTCATATAGCCTTATATATTGCTCTCCAAATAAAGAAATTTTACCCTCCGCATATTACTTCAGTCATTCAATCATTGATTTTTATTCCCTTAAATCTACCTAAATCTTAGCATTTCTAGTGGCAACACTTAGGCCTTAGAATAAAACCTGAAAAAAAAAAAGTGTCAATTAACTTTGGCAAATTACATTCCTTGAGTGTATACTCTATAATATGAATTTGGGGTGGTAGTCTGTTGTTTAACAACAGCATTGAAAATTGCTTAAGGCATCCATGTCCTTAAGAAACATTAACTTATCTTTTTTTTCTTTTTCTTTTCTTTTTTTCTTTCTTCCTCCTCCTTCTCCTCCTCCTTTTTTTTTTTTTTTTTTAAACCATTCCCATCCAGTGCTCTTTATCCAACAGGCAATAAAGTCCAGTCACTGAAGAACTACATTTCAAACCTGTTCACAGTTCTTATAATCAAATTATATTATCTCTTCCAATTCTTAATTTCTCATCTATTAAGAAAGTATAACAGCATTTTATATATTGTTTTCACAAAATTACTATGGGGATCAAATCAAATGCTGTCTGCAATGTGGTATTAAAAATTGTAATGTACATAATGTGATCTAGCAATCCCACTCCTGGGCATATCTCCAGAGGAAACTCTAATTTGAAAATATACATGCATCCCAATGTTCACAGCAGCACTATTTACAATAGTCAAGATGAGGAAGCAACATAATGTCCATCAACAGATGACTGGATAAAGAAGATCTGGTATGCTACTCAGCCATAAAAAAGAACATAATGATGCCACTTGCAGCAACATGGATGGACCTAGACTAACACAACATTGAACATCAACTATACTTCAATGAAAAAAATATAATGTACAGTACAAACATCATGCAGTCTTTTCATTGATATTACTGCCATTATGGAAACTGCATTTCTAGTCTAGCATTCTCTTTGGAAGTCTATCCTGTATTCTCAGGCCAAATTTAATTATTACTTTTTCTTAAGAATTTATTAGTTGCAATGTTTGTACAATTAAAAAAACAAAGCAGTCTCACAGCTCTTTTTTTTTTTTTTTTGTCTCTATTCCTAGATACTCAGTAACCTTCCTACAAACAGGAGTTGGTGTTAAACATGATTTCTGTCAAGCTCGGTACTTGGTAAGTGTCCAAAATTATCTGTCAAATGAAATTAACACATTTTTCCTTCTGGCTTGTTAATATCATTGTTTAAAAATATACACTACAAGAAAAATTTGTTAAACAAAGCAATTTAAGTCTAGTTCAAATGAACTTTTTGTAAATCATGAATAAATTAGAATTACTGGAGTGTAGAATAAAGAGCTTTACTCTATATATGCACACACAAGCTGAAGTTCAGTCTGTTCAGTAAACTCTAAAATGTATCACTCTGATAATTTATCCACACAAGCTTTAAAAGCCCTCTTTCAAATTTTAAATCTCCATCCTGTCTCTTAGGATTCATGAATCTCTTTTCTAGGAGAAAAGTCAGTCTCCTCCTATCTCAGTTCCATCTGCAATATTTTCTGTAACTAATCTTATTAACAATAATATTTAAGGCTTTTATGTTTTGATTATAGTGAAAATCAGAACTAAAAGTATGTTAAATCAAAAACCATCATCATTCTATTTCAGAATTATGAATGGAAATATAGCAGTTATAGAATCATAATTCGTTAAAACTGAACCTTAACTATCATCCTGATAAACTCAACACATTCTCAGCAAGGAGAAACTTGACACCTGGAGGGTTTAAGTGAACTTCCTGTGTCTACAGTGCTTGGGAGTATGAGAAATGGATCCAGAACTCCTATTTCCTGACTTAATTTTGAAGACGGACCACTCTAAATGTCTTTTAAGTCATTGGATATAGGTGTGGCTAGTGGTAGGGAGGGTAAGTAGTT
This sequence comes from Camelus bactrianus, assembly GCF_048773025.1. Lineage (NCBI taxonomy): Eukaryota > Metazoa > Chordata > Mammalia > Artiodactyla > Camelidae > Camelus > Camelus bactrianus. Next base: position 43,311,963 of record NC_133540.1, read on the forward strand.
CAACAATGGATGAAGAAAACAAGGGCAGAGTTTACAAGAGAGATGGAGGAAACACTAAAACTGTTCTGGAAGCGGAACAGATGGGTTATGATGATGAACAGGAGGGATGAATAGATAGAAGAGCAGTATGTTCATGGAGCTCATGCTTACTGCACAGGTCTCTCTCTCCACATCACCACAATTGGGCATGTAGGAGCAGAAGAAAACCCACACAGGGACAGACAGATGAAGACTTCACATTTTGACCAACTGGGTTCCAAAGGTATTTCAAGTGGAATTTCTAAAGAAGAATACTGATAATTTGTTGCTTGAGTTGAAAAAAATCTGTAGTCTGGAAATGAATTTATGCCAATTATTATACAGATTGTAGGTGAGGCCAAAGGTACTGACAAAATGTTTAGGAAAGGGAATGGAGAGAAGAAAAGAAAGCAGAGGACAAAATGCTGGGGAACCTTGATGGAATATAAAAGCTGCACAGATCGAACGTAGGTCAGCAGCAAGACAAACAGGTAGAGCTGAGTTAGAGAAACTGAGAAAGGCAAGAGGTTCAATAAAGTTCTTGGCGTTGCAGAGAAGTCAAAGATGAAGAGATTAATCAGGTATGAGATCTTTGGTCACCTAAGTCCAATTTACATGGAGTGATGAGATTCCATGACAGTGGGCTGAGGAATAAAAAGGAGGTAAAGATGACATGAAAACTGGAGGAATAGACTGTTTTTTTTCTCCTGCAGAACCAGTCATAAAACTGAAAACAGAGAATGGGTAATATAAAAAATAAAGGGAAACAGTGTTTTGTTTTGTTTGTTTTAATGAGGAATAAAGACAACAATGATCATGTTTCTATGATGCGTAATATCTCAAGTTACTCTTCTCCTCATCATCTTTTTCATCTCAATTTTTTTTAAGAAAATAAAAATAGAAGCCATTATGTGGAACTAAAAATCATCTGTGCTTCCTCATCCTCTCCTTAAAACCTCTTAAAATGGAAGCCACATCTCTCTGTCTATGTCAGGTATCCTTCATGTGTTCAGCGTGCCATCTCTTCCTGCCACCTCACTGCCATTAACCTTTCTGCTACCTCCTCTGGCTAGATTGTATCCAACACTATTTATACATATTCTGGTAGCTTCTTTATTTTTTTCTTTTTAAATATGCTTCTTTGATAGAACTTCCCCGAAATTGCTGCTCTCTTGGTCCATATTTACATCTAATTTCTTTAAAGGAACCATTGCAGTCAACAACTTCATTTTTTCATGTTTTATTCACTTTTTAACTTACACCAGTCTGGCATATACCCCTACTGAAACTGCTCGTTCAAATTCTGCTGTGACTTCTCTATTGTTTAATCAAACGGGTTCTTGTGAGTTGCCATCTTACTTTAATGGTGTAGCATTTAAAAATAGATGGATACTCTCTCCTTCTTACAGTATCCTCTAAGTATCTGAAAATAAATTTCTTTTTTGTTGTTGCTGCTGTTCTACCTCTGTGGTTGGTCTTCAGTTTCTTTGACCAACTTCACTTTCTCTACCCTTAAGAACGTTGACGTTCCACAGGGTTTGCTACTATGACTACTTAACTTTCTTTCTCAATACTGTTTCTTTCACGATGTTTGCAGCCACCTCGGAAGCTTTGTATACAACCTGTATATAACCTAATATACAAGTACTTATACTCCGTCCAGCCCTTTGTTAACTCCAGTCCTATAGTCATCCACTACTGGTATCTCACATTCCTCGTCCTCCATCTTAGTCATTGGCACCTTTCACCAAAAGCTTTGGAGCAGTTTTCCTTTTCCCTGTCCCTCAAAACTCACAAGCAGTCCACAGTCCATGCTGTGCTTCTGTGTGCAAAGTATTGATAATGTTAGCCCATTTCTCTTGATTTTTGCTACAACCTTTAGGTCTAAGACTATCTCTTTCATATGAGTTAGTATGTTTCTGCTACATAAGATTTACTAAATTCACTCATTTCCCTCTTTCTCACTTTTTAAAATGTAAATGCAGTGGGTTTTAGCATGTTAACACAGTTCTGTAGCCATTGCCACAGTTAACTTTAGAACATTTTTATTACCTCAAAAAGAAACCACTTACCAATCAGCAGTCACTCCCCGTTCCTTCAGAATAGCCCAGCCATGGGTGACCACTAATCTACTTTCTGTTTCTATAAACTGAATCGTACAACATGTGGACTTCCGAGGTGTCTTTCACTGGCCATAAATTTTTAAGTTTCACGTATGTTGTAGCATGTATCTGCACTGCTTGCCTTGTGAACACAGAATAATGTTCTATTTTATGCATGTACTCTCATATGCTGTTGGTTGGTGGAAATCAGGGTAATTTCTACTTTCTGGGTATTATGAATAATGCTGCAATGAAAATTAGTTTATGTGTTTCTGTGTGAATATATGTTTTAATTTCTCATGAATATATGCTTCATAAAAGAATTACTGAGTTACACAAGAATTCTCTGTTTAACTTTATGAAACACTGTCAAACTACTTTTCAAAGGTGCTGTTACATTTTACATTCCTATCAGCAATTTATAAGACTTCCAATTTTTCCATATTCTTGTCAACACTTGTTATTGTTTGTCTTTTTGATTATAGGTATGTTAGTGGATGTGAAAGGAATTTTACTGTGAATTTGATGTATATCTTACTAGCAAACAGTGATTTTGAGTGTATTTTTATGTGTTTACTGGCCATGTATATATCTTTAGGAAAATACCTTTTCAAATCTTATGTCCATTTAAAAAATTTTTTTGCCTTTTTTATTATTGAGTTGTAAGAGCTCTTTATATAATCTAGATAGGGGTCCTTTATCAGATAAATAATTTGTAAATATTAACTCCCATTCTAAGTATTTATTTTATGGTATTGTTTGCAACTCAAAAGTTTTTAATTTTAATGAATTACAATTTATCAATTTGTTGTGACCTGTGCTTTTTTGATGCACTATCTATAAAAGTTTTACCTAATCCCAGGTCACAAAAATTTACTCCTATATTTACTTGTAAGAATTTTAGTTTTTTTCTTCTTAATTTAGATCTATGATTCATGGTGAGTTAATTTTTTTATATATAGTTTTGGATATGAGTATCCATTTGTCTCAAAACCGTTTGTTGAAAAGACTACTATTTCCCCCTTGGATTATCTTGACATCCTTTTAAAGAATTAATCAATGATAACTATAAGGGTTTTATTTCTGGTCTCCAAATTATTTGCCATAAATCTATATGTTTATTCTTACACCACTACCACACTATCTTCATTATTGTAGCTTTTTACTAAGTTTTGAAATCAGGAAATGTGAGGGCTCCAACTTTTTCTTTCAAATCTGGTTTGGCTGACATGAGTTCCTCTCAGTTCCATATTAATTTTTTTAATCAATTTGTCAGATTATTTTTTAAAAAGCTACCTGGGATTTTTGATAAAGCTTCTGCTAAATCTGTATACAAATTTGGGCAGTACTGCCACCTGACTAATATTAAGCTCTCTGTCACATGAACACAAAATATCTTTCCATATATTTAGGTCTTTCTTCACTTCTTTCAACAATATTTTTTTGGTTTTCAGTGTACAAGTCTTGCACTTCTTTGGTTAAGTTAATTTTTATTTTATTATTATTGATGCTACTGTAATGTAAAAAGAATTAATTCCATTTTCAGATTTTTCACTGCAATTGTAAAAAAATGTAATTGTTTTTATATTTATCATCTAGCCTGAAATCTTGCTGAACTCATTGGTTAGTTGTTACAGATTTTAAAGTAAACTCCTTAGATTTTTTTAAAAATACAAGATCATGTAAATACAAGATCTGCAGGTAGACGTAGTTTTATTTATTCCTTTCCAATCTAGACTTTTTAGAGGTTGCTCCAGGGCTTACAATATGTATCTGAACCTAATAGAATCTACTTCAGAATTATACTAACTTAATTCCAATGAGATACAGAGATGTTCTTTTCAGTATAGCTCTATTTATCGTTCCCTTTTCTCTGTGCTATTACTGTTGTGCATATTATATATGTAGATATTACAAATTCAATAATATGTTTGTATAAGTATTGCATTATGTAATTTTATGTCTTTCAAAGAAGCTCAGAGAAGGAGAGCAAGTACATATTTAGAGTATTATATCAACCTTCTTATTTTTAATTCCTGGTTCTCTTCATTGCTTCCTGTGTTTTTTTCGGTTATCATCTATTGCCATTTCCTTACACCGATATAGCTTTTTCCCTACCTGTCTCCTTTGTGCTATTATTGTCAAAATATTACAACTCTACATCTTAAATTTCTACTGCTTCTACTTGTTTTGCTTGTTGTTATTATAGAGCCACCAGCCTCCTCTTAATTTTTCACCACCAAATCTCCATTGTTTTTGACAGTACTTTTTGGCTTGAACTTCTCTACACTGTGTACCAAATAAAATCAGCCCCTTTCAGGGAGAGCTGCTGGAGCAATCTGGGAAGAGCACTGCCGCTCTAGGGCTGAGGTGGAGGCAGATGCCAGCTTTCTCTCTGAGCGATACTCTTGGTCTATGAGGAGGTGCTGAGCAGGCACAGTGGGTTCTGGTAGTCTTAGTTTACCTCACCTGGTATGGCTTCTTCATCCCGTGAGCAAGCTGTAGAAAGCGATCCAGGCCCCGTGTTTTTGGCATGCCATGCTTTTGGTAGAAATTCCTCCATGGAAATTGGGGCTGGGTAGAAGAAGTCCCAGACTTCTTAAGTCACACTTGCCTCAAATAGAGCTCCTGCAACACAGAAATGATTGGAAAAATGAGAAATTCTGGTATCCTGTCCCTTGCTGTGAGAAACCATAACCCTAGACTGGGAAGTTGGGGGAAAGGGAAACATATGTTCTTGGCCACACTCACCCTGAGTTTCCATCCATCTCACTGAGTTACGGAAAGGATCCCAATCCCAAACTCACTGTTCTAACCAGGACACACTTACTTCCCCTGCCAGGAATGTTCTAGTACACTTTTATCTTGATAATTTAGGTTCAGCTCTCCGGGTTTCATTTATTCACATCATATCTCTAGAACTTAGCACAATGTCCTGATTATATTAAGTTCTCAAAAGATATAATTACATAAATGAATAAGTGCATAAAACATGGCAGAACTTCACAGAAAGAACCAAAAATTGTTGACAAAGCAAAGTCCTTGAGATAAAGGAAGCTGTAGATTTCCAACATGCTTCTATTCCTCTGAGACAAGTGAAATACATTTTCCATAGAAGAAGCTTTTGTGGAAATCCATACTTCATAGGGAGCAGTGAGACAATGTCTGGTATTTCATTCATTACTTCCTGGTCATAATTTTTTGTGTATGACTCCTCTGTTTTTTGCCTCCTGTGATAAAAAGCAATCTGGCCTCAGTTGTAGGAGGTATATGTATTGTGTTTAATGTTATAGTTCAAATTCACATATTCTAAAATGTGGAAGGAAATTGGAACTTAAAAATACAAAATTGGGCAGAAAGTAGGAGAAACTATTTTTTTCAGAGTCTCAGAAACATAGGTGCCTATATCTCAACAACATATTTTAGCCTTTAAAAAATTGCATTTCACTTGGTATTTCTTCAGATTTACACATGAAGAAACTGGGGCTTAGCAAGATTAAATTCTTACTTCAAAAGGATTAAATAGCAGAACTAAAGTTAATTCTTCAATAATATAGCATTTCTTTAACAAAGCATTTCATTTCTCCCTTAATTCATTTATTCATAAATATGCATGTATTACACTTATTCTTTCATTTAAAAATTATCTATTCACTACTTAGAGTTGTGCAATTGAATTAGGTAATAGTTTTCTAAACCTGGAAGGTCATGGACGGATATTCAGTCCTATTAAGTCAGAAACTCTGTGGTATGGATTGTGAATCTATATTTTGGCAAATTTTTCTGCTGATTTTTATTTAGTCTACAACCTTGTACCAGGTGAAGAGTTATGTTTGTGAATCACTGCACTGGAGACATAAATTAGAATTAATTCTTCTCTATAATCAACTAGTAGGAGTAAGATTTTTTTCCCATGAAAAATAAAAGCCAAGAGTATGAATTAGGTCAAGAAAATATCACAGCTGACCAAAGGGGAAAGAAATTTGCATTTGGGATGAAAATGTGGCCATTTTCCTTAGGCCTTCATAGCCTAGCCTTGGCTGGATGTCTAGAATTTTAAAAGTTATCATTCAGGTTTCTCCAGTAGCAGAACACATCATGAACACAGGTGTGACATTCAAAAGGCATGAGCGTGTGTAGAGTGTGTTGCAATGTGAATAGATCACGGGGTTCCAGGGCAGAATAGTGAAAAATCATACAGAAAGTTCAGATTTGTGCCAGACTCTGAGAGTCCTGAAAGCTGGTCAGGAGTTTGCAATACACAAGTATGTAGACATAGGTGATTTCTGACCAAGGGCAAGATGGTTTCCTAATTTTACATAAGGAAAAATGTAATCTTTGGCTTTGAATATAGCAGATTATAGGAAGAGATTCCAGAGTTCAGAAGGCCTCTGTGAGCAGCCCATTGCCAGGGTGAGTCATGAAGCTGTGTGCTTTAAGACTTTTAATGAGAAATGAAAGGCACAGAGACCAGAAAAGAAATCATAAAGTGCCAATTCCACATCACAAAGCAGAAAGAGAAAAAAAAAAAGGTACCTAGCTACACTTTCAGAAAAAAGTAAATGCTCACTATGATATTGGCAACTAACAGAAAAGAAATACAGACTATAGGGTTTTTTTGCAGTGCAGCATTCCTCAAGGAAATAAAACAATTATTGCACATTATTTTCTCCCTTCTTTCAAATTCCACATCGATTTCTACGTTATTTCTTTGAAGATTCAGAATGGAATTGAATGCCTACTGAACACTGGAAAATGAGGTTTGCTTATTTAAGAGCTCCATGACTTTGAACATTTCAGATTTATTTCAATCACTATCATTTCAGCTTTTGTATATAATGCTAAGCTTCAACTGAAAAAACCACAAAAAGCATAACTTTTTCACAAGAAAGCTAAAGTCATGTTTTCAACTGCAATTGTGTATGACTATTTGGCTTTTATTTTATATCGTAATACAGTATTATAGATTCATTTAAGCAAACGTAGACAACACATTCTCCGTAAAAGACTCCCAAATCCTTACAAACTTCAATTCATTTCTTCCTTTGGTCAGAGCAGAACTTTTTTCTTTTCAGTTACTGTTCTGGGTCCTAATTCTGTTCTCCTGTCACAGATTTTCATGCCTTACAATACAATTTATGACAGTAGCAGCATTCCTCATTAGTAAACAGAAGAAAAGATCAGGGTGGTAGGCGGGAATGGGGTAGAGAGAAGGAAGAGAGGTATCTGGAGATAGTCAGTGAGAAAAAGCACACTCTTAGAGGAAGCTGCTATTTTTACAAAACAAAGGAGCAGGAGTAAAGTTAGCTAATGGAGAGGGTTTGAAATCTGCTGACTAGTTCTGCTTGGAGTAATTCTGCGATAAGCATCAATTTTCTGAATACCTTTTAATTACGTTGTCATCAGAATCTCCCAATATTTCAAAATGGCAATTGTAGATATAATTGCTCCTATTTTGCAAAGGGGAGAAACTGAGGCCTACAAAAGCTATCGCTGCCCAAGGACAGATAATCAAAACTGACCAGCTGAGATTCAAATAAAAGTGTTCCATTTCAGAATCCATTTCCCCTCCTTACTCCTCCCCTCCTGTAATCTATCCACCCTTCTTATCTCTCTCTGTCCCTGCTACAGCCTCTCTGTCATGTTCTTTAATTCATTTATCAAACATTTATTATCTTCTACTGCATTTCAATCATTTTAATTTTAGGGATTCAAAAGTTAATAAATACAATCTGTGACCTCAAACTATAGTGTAGACACACAAGCCAGATGTTGGAAGTTTTGTTCGGCAACCTCTGATTTCAACCCATGCTAAAATTCAAGCACACACAAAAGGATATTTTACATTTTCCAAAAATGAATTTGTCAATAACATAGATGCTTCCTGAATTTTTAGCGGAGGAGAGTGAGAAGAGTATTTAAATTACACAGTAGTCATCATTTCAATACAAAAACCTCTACTGGCTATATTTTCTTAAGTATCCCCCTTAGATTCCCTAAGGAATCTAAACCTTCTCTTTGTTCTAAGTTCATCACTAATTTTTTTCTTAACCTCTGTGTCATTTTCCCTCTTGTAGGCATATGAATTTGTTTATTTTCTGTTTTCCTAAATATCCACAGAGACATCTACCTCTCCAAGCATAAAAAGACCCCCAATGTGCCAGTAAGGAAATAAAAATAATAGTATTTATTTTTGCTGTCAAAACTGCTATGTTGGAGTGTTATCCAGGCACTAAGTGAGGGCTGAAGGCATGGGAGAAGGCTACACAGGGAAATTAAAGTTGACTATTCTTACTTGCCTTCCTTCTGTCCCTGGGGTTTCTATATTTCTAACATAGAAATATTGCAACACGTGTATAAATATATTAAGCATTAGAATTAAAATCCATATATAAAATTGTTTGCAAAGATTTAGTTTCTGTAGAGAAAAAATCAAAAAGAAATCATTCATCTTATATCATTTTTCAAAGTGGAATGAAATGTGAACTTTGTTGTAATTTTTCTAAGCTAATTAGCTTTGTTTCAGAAAGCAAGGAGCTAAAACAGCTAATGGCAATGAACTGTATTTTTAATATGAGGCGGTTGTAAACAATGGTAAAGTCTCCAGTTTTGTTGACAGAATCCTAGTTAACCTGGATCTGCCACTTCTTTGCTGTATGACTGAGCAAATCACAGCCTTAAGTCTTAGTGTCTTGTCTATAAAATGAAATAATATTACAACAGGTTTATAGTATGCTTCCTATGAGACAATGTGTGTCAAAATATCCTGTGTAAATATCAAGTTTTATTACTGTTAAATTAATTAAACAAGGAGGCCATCAGACTGATGTGGTTCTAATACCTCAGCAGCCAATGTAAGCAAACCTAAACCCGAGCCTATAAATGCCTCAACCAATCACGCACAACCAACTAGCTTCTACAAATAAGGCAAACAGTTAAGCTACAGCCAGATAATTTTTGTTTTGCTTCAGCCTTTTCTCTAAAAACATCTTTCCCTCATGTGGATGGAGTGCCCTTAACCACTTCCAGGTTAGCTCTGCCCCATTCGAATCAATTTTTGCTCAAATAAACTCTTAAATTGTTTTAATATGCCTCAGTTTATCTTTTAACATATACTTTAGTCACCGAAAAATAAAACTGTTCTATAAAAAAGGCTCTTTTAACTCATGGTTATCATGTTGGTAACAGCTTAAGAGAGTATCAGTATATTATAGACAGGCCTTCTAGAACCATGGACAAACAAGTCAGTATCAGTTTACAGACGTTAATTTATACTAACTGACTCTTAAGTATGTAGAGAAATCAGGACATTAGAAATGGAAAATTTTAGAAGTCCGATTAACTTATGCTGCTGCATGCATAAACTGGCTAATTTTAAAAACAGTCCAATGATTCATTCTGTGATATTCTGCTCTGCTGGGTTACAAGGAAACTTAATGCAGTTGGTGCAGTTGACAGTGTTAGTAGGTATAAGTCCGTCTCAAGCAATCTAGAACTGCTGTACCCCAGTCACTGATCATCTGACAAGAATCTTATTTATAAGAGTCAACCATGCGCATTTAGTCTGTGTTAAAGCAAACCACTAAATTACATTAGAGAAAGAATAGCGAGCAAATAGGCAGATACTCTTTCTTGGTTTAGTAATAATTTTCCATAGATTTGTCCCTTACAAAGAATATTCAAAATATGATGAAACTGGGGTAGAATATGCCATGCTCTGGTTTCTGGAGGTAACTTTTGTCTAAATTTGGTATTGTGATAGGTGGACAATTATTTGGTTCAAAGGGCCCCGAATCTTCTGCTTTCTCCACCCGATCTTCAATTGTTACTAATGTCTATTACAAAACAGGCATGAAACTATCAACATAGAATATTATATGACTAATGCTAATATGTTAACTATGTGAAACAAACCAAAAATATGATAATAAAAGGCTAGATAAGAACTGGAAGAGACAGACCAGCATAGTTTCTTGGAAGTGCTAAAAATATACATGAAACAATATTCAAACCATTTCAGGAAAGAGAAGCAACAGGATTAAATTTAGACAGCTGAGTAGAAAGATGGTAAGTGTGGTGGGAGTGTAAGAATACCTACTGACTGAAAGTGAGCAATAAAACTGATGAAAGTTTGTATTAAAGAGAGATGAATCGATCTCAGAGTTTTGCATACAACAGCTATTTGAAAAATGGTTTTCTTCTTTCAGTAATGAAAATTGTCATGTATTTGCATATTTATTTAGATTTATAATATTCTTTCAAAAAGCTAATTACATTTAGTCTTCACAACACACCTGGGAGGTAAATATCGTCATTATGTTTATTTTGCATATAGGAGTCATTTGTGCTATTTCACGACGTAAGTGTGAAAGCAGATGCTTGTACCATGTACAAGAAAGCCTGGCCAAGGAGATGGAAAGGACCAGTTGGGAAGCAGATGGGTCTGGTTTGCCAAATTTGCTACCTTGGCTCAGCAGGGTGGCAGCCTCAAGGAAAAGAAGCCATGCTGGAAATCTCTTAGCATCTCTAGATTCACTTTCTACCCTTCCCTACTCTGTTTTCTGCCTTAGGCTTTCTTGCCCTCTGGCGCCTAACTGTGTTGGCCAATAGGGAGCAAAAAGAGATGAAAGGGAGGAAGGAGAGTGATGCTGGGGGATTTATATTTCAACCTTGCTCTCTCCAGACTGCCTAATTCCCAGCTCTCAAGGTGGACTCCCCCAGGACTATCACCTAGCTTTCATGATGGCTTCCTTCTGTTACCATTAATGGAAAAGAAAAGATAAACAACAAGCCATACTATAAATCCTTGAGATAGCAAATGTTTGTATTAAGATTTTCTTTAATTACTGTAATTAAAGGCTTTTTTTTTTCTGCTCTGACTCCTACTGACACAGAGAATATTTCTACTTTCCATTGAAAGGGCAGTTTCCTAATTTATTTGTCTTGAAGGAATCTTTTCCTAACTTTGACAAATGTACTAGATGTGCCAGCATCTACAGAGGGTAAGACTAGAATTGAAACCTGGGTCTTCCTATCAGTAAACCAAATGGAACTCGGTAATTTAATTTCTAGTACCATCTCTCCCACTGAAAGGCTAGATGGGGTTTTATATTCCATCTGACCTATCGATGACACCCTTTCTCATTAGGTTAAATTAAAACAATACACTATATTTTTAAAGATTCTTTCTTGGTATAATTTTTTTCATTTTTTTAAAATCTTGCTTTGTTCTGATTTTTAGATTCTATAAAATTTATACTTGGAAAAGCTTGACTTTAAAATTAAATAATCACAATATCATGAGCAAGCTTAACTTTACTGAAATTAAACTTACATGGAGATAAAAACATAAGATATTTTACTTCAAATATTTCTAGAATCTGTTTAACTTATATTTATAATTACTTTTATATGTGGCCTACTCTCCAGACACTTAAATGCTTTAAAATATGAGGACCTCTTTTTGTTCTTAAAGCCACTTCCTGCATTTATACAAATATGACATTGAATTGTCCTATAAATATCCCCAAAGTATGTTTGTCTTCTAAATAATCAAACAAACTTTGTGAAAATTAAAACTTTGTGAAAATTAAGTTGAAGGTAATTACCAAAACTGATTTGAAATCATAGATTTAAAACAAAATGCAAGAGCAGTCCAATGCTTCCATTTTCTCAAAAGTATAACTTGTGCCTGTACAAAAAATTGATCTGAACCATGAAAGCAAAACTTCTCTTGTACATAATGTTTTCTTATCTACTGTATTTATATTTTGTAGAAAATGTGTAATAAGTCTATTAAAATGCACAGAAATGAAGCCAAAACATCATGCATGTAATTAATCTACAAACTCTAAGCCAAAAAAATTGAGGATTATTTCCTTAATAAAGGAGAAAGAAGAAGCATAACATTGATTTTTTGAGTGGAAAATTCATTTTAATCTAATGCCAAAAGTTTCAGGTTTATCACAGTATAACATAGCTTGTATTTTTCATGGTATCTAAATAAAATTCTTTATAAATTATCAAAATGCTTTCCTCTGCCCAAAAGCCATCACTTCCATCTTCTACTGATTGAACTTCAAATTGTTCACACTTAACTCATCCAGACTCTGGGCAAGTCAAATAACTGCCATCTGGACCAGGCAAAAAAAATGACAGAAAGAGGTGATATGCTGCGATTCAAACCAGAACATCATGCCTATTAAGGCTTCCAATTTGAACATTTCTTCTCCAAAATATCCTCCAGTGAAGATTTTTCAAATTAAAAAGTGTGCTACTAAGGTGAAATATACTATAAAGCATAATTTAGTATAACTAAGAGAAACATTAAAAAATAAAATATACATTTTATGATGACTGGGAAAGAACAAAAAAGCATCTTTTACTTCCATAAGACTACTAATTGTAAAAATGGATATAAAATAGGATTAAGAGTAGGAAGAGAAAATTACTATGTGATAATAATAATTCTAGGTGATCTAACCAAATATTCCACTAAAACAACTAAAAACCGTATATGTATGTACATAATTTTTAAAATGCATTTATGTTCTGAATTTTTGATCAAATCAAGTATTAACCGAAATGAGAGCTGAAAGAAGAAAAAGGAGCAGTGGAACCAGCTCTCTCTTTTGGACATTTGCTGATTATATTAAGCTTTTCCTTTTGTTACCATAAACATCCTTAAGAATTACAAGAAAAAGTATTTCCAAGAAAGTTGAGTCCACAGTCAAAAATATTACAGTTAACAGTCTGTACCATAAATGTTGCCTACCATAAACAACTGGAAGAAAAAACAAAACTGCAAAGACATCAGTTGACAAAATTAAGTATATTTAATGATAATAAGAAATGAAAGGTAAATGAGACAAAAGCAAGACAGACTCCAGTAAAAGGGTCTAAGCTGATTGAAAAATAACCGAATTAAATATATACATATATAACAGAAATTAAAAACTCAGTGGATATGTTAGTAGGCATAATGCAGAACTGAAGAATCACTCCTGAATATATAACTGAAGTCATTATTCACACTGCAGTTTAAAACGTAAAGAGATTAAAAACAAAAAACAACAGCAAAACACCATGGTGAAGATACATGGATTTTAGAATGAGAAAATCTAAAAAGCTTTAATCAGAATTTAAGTAAAGAAGAGATAAAATGAACACAAAACTATACAAAAAGGTAATAACCAAGAAAAGTCAAAACTGGAAAAAGGAAAAAAATTCACAGAAGCTTATAAAATCCCAAATGAGATGAATTATATTTACTCCTAGGTACACCACAGTGAGCCTGTAGTACACCAAAACCAAAGAGCATCTCTTAAAAATGGACAGAGAGAAAGAGAAGATTGTCCTTAAAGCATTTAAAATTAGACTTGCAGGTGACTTCCCAGTAGTAACGATGGAAGCTAGAACATTTTGAAATAATATCATAAATATACTGAGAGAAAACAATATTTAATCCTTCTGAAAATAACTTTGTGAAAGTGAAAAAGTAGATGTTTAGATGAATAAAATATGAGACATTTCCACAAATAGATTATCTTCATATGAAATTCTATAGGGTGTACTTCTGTCAGAATGAAAAGGATGCTGGAAGGACATCTATGGTACCATCAGGAACAAAAAAGCAAGAAATATGATATGTATGTCAAAAGCTAAACAAATATTATTTGTGTACACCAACATTAAATATTTATTGTAAGAATGAAAAATATGAAACTATAATAATAGTGATGATTTGGGAACATTTAGGAAATGTTTGATCAAGTTTAAAATATTCTAAATACCATTTGTGAGAAGAGTAGTGGCACCAATTAACTTAAATGGATGTTAAAATTGCTGAGGAAAAACTAAAGATAAATAAAATGTATAATTTTAATTGAATAGAGGGGAAAATGAGATTAGAACAATCACAAAAGCAGAAAAGAGTAAAAAATGTAGAAAACTTGGGAAAATTTTGACAACATATAATATTAGAGTAAATAAGTAAAATCGATAATTACAATAAATATAAATGGACAAAATGCTCGTGTTAAGAAAAACAAAGTTCATCAGAATGGGCCTTTCAAAACATATCTACCTATGTGCTACTCAAAAGAGGTATATCTAAAACATAGCAAAGAGAAAGGTGGAAAGTAAAATGATGAACAAAGAATTGACTAATACTAACCAAAACAAAGCATAATGGCAATAATTGTTTAATTTGGAAAACATTATGTCCATTATTTTGAAAAGACCAAGCAAATAAATGAATTTCTAAATAAAATGTAACCTCAAAAGCTGACTGAAAAATGTATTAAAAATCAAGTTTATTTCACAACTTAAAAAATACAGGCTGAGGAAAGTCTTCCAAAAAAGGAAACACCAAGCCTAGAGTTTATTTTTTAACCATCAAGTTCTCATATGTATTCAAGGAACAGCTAATCTTATTTGTCATATTCAGAAAATATGGAAATTATTCCTACTGCAGAATATAGAAAATGGGAAACGTTCTCTAACTCTTTTTATTGGATTAAAACATCCTATATACTGAAGCCAACAAGGACAGTATATGAAATGATTACAGGCAATATCACAAGAAACAAACATTGCTGTATGGAAACTTGATTTATGATAGAAATGACACTGTCAGTCACTGCAGAAAAAGAGAACTCTACAATAACACATGCTGAGATAATTAGCTACTCCTATGTCAAAAAAATGAAACTGGACTCCTACTTCACAGTATAAACAAAGATGAATTATAAATTTGAATATGAAAGGCAAAACTATAAAACTTGTACAACTTGTAAAACATATTGGAATGAGAATATTTATTTATGAAAATAAACCAAAACAAGTGGAAACACAAACCATTAATTGAAAGAGACTATTTGAAACTGATATAAATTATAAATTCAGAATATAGAAAGACTATCCACAAGTCATTAAGAAAAAGAGATAACCCAATAATATGAGCAAAAACTAGAATTTCCAGAGAATAAAATCTCATTAGCCATTAAATATATGAAGAAGTTAATCTGATAAATAATAGGTGGCATTCAAATTGAACTTTCAGTAAAATATCATTTCATATCAACCAGATTAGCAAAAATTTAAGTCTGAAATATCCAGTGTTAGTGATGATATGAAAGAACTGTAATAATTTTAAACTTCTAGTGGGAGTGTACATTGATACAACTGCCTTAGAAAGAAACTTGACATGTTCTAAGAGGAACAAAGATATACCTACCTCGTGATGCAGGTATCTATTCTTAGGTATATACCCTAGAGAATCTGTTGCACATATGCAGCAGAAAACATACAAGAATGGTCATGAAAGAATTTTCGTATTAAAACAACAACAAAAAAAGGGCTGGCAATTTCCAGAATATACAAATAGCTCACACAACTCAATAACAAAAAAACAAACCACCTAATCCAAAAATGGGCAGAAGATCCTCACAAGCATTTCTCTAATAGAGACATACAAATGGCCAATAGGCACATGAAAAAAATGCTCAATATTGCTAATTATGAGAGAAATGCAAATAAAAACTACAATGAGGTATCACCTCACACCAGTCAGAACGGCCATAATTAAAAAGTCAACAAATGATAAATGCTGGAGAGGGTATAGAGAAAAGGGAACCCTTCTAGACTGTTGGTAGGAAAGCAGTTTGGTGCAGCCATATGGAAAACAGTATGGAGATTCCTTAAAAAAACTAAAAATACCATATGATCCAGCAATCTCACTCTTGAGCATATACCCAGAGGAAACTCTAATTTGAAAAGAAGCATGCACCCCAGTGTTCATAGCAGCACTATTTACAATAGTCAAGACATGGAAGCAACATAAATGTCCATCAACAGATGACTGGATAAAGAAGTTGTGGTATATATATTCAATGGAATACTACTCAGCCATAGAAAGAATAAAATAATGCCATTTGCAGCAACATGGATGTTACTGGAGAATGTCATTCTAAGTGAAGTAAGCCAGAAAGAGAAAGAAAAGTACCATATGATATCACTTACATGTGGAATCTAAAAAAATGACACAAATTAACTTATTTACAAACCAGAAACAGACTCACAGAAACAGAAGACAATATTATGTTTACCAGGGGGCAAGCAGAGTGGAGGGATAAATTGGGAGATCAAGATTTGCAGATACTAACTACTATATATAAAACGGATAAACAACAAGGTGCTACTACATGTATAGCATGGGGAACTATATTCAGTATCTTGTAATAATCTATAATGAAAAAGAATATGAAAACGAATCTATATATTTATAACTGAAACACTAGGCTATACACCAGAAATTAACACAACATTGTAAACTGACTAAACTTCAATTAAAAAAAAATAAAATCCAAAAAACAAAATAAAAAACAACCAACCAAACAAAAAAAAGCTGGAAATAATTCTATGTTTAATACACTTTCTAGTGTTATACAGTGAAATATTATCCAATAACTAAGAATATATGATTGTTATTTACAGTAAACATAGATAAATTTCAGGAATACAATGTTAATTCAAATTAGCAAGTTGCAGAAGAATTCACAGATTGTAATTTCATTAACATAGAGTTTAAAAACATCCAGGCTCAGAAACATATTTGCTCAGGGACACAGGCACATACTTGGAAAACTAAAGGAAACTAGGGAAAGGCAAACATAACATTCAGGGTAGTGATCTCCTCTGATGGGAAAGACTGAGTTGGCACCAAGTAGGGGCCCACAGCAGTCTCCAAAAGCAATATTGATTTTTATTATAAAATATATGCTAGATACATCTGTATTTCTTCTAAAACTCACATGTATCTATACATATTTTTATTATATTTGATATTTAATAAGCTGACAAATACAATGGCTAACCAATTCAATATGAAAAGTAAGCATTATGAATTAGGATTAATCAGTCATGCTGCAGTCAGAAATGAGAATTAAGTAAAAGTAGAGGAGACAACATGTTGTTCAGTCCAAGGAACACTGAATTTTACTAAGTGAAAACCATGTTGAGGATAATAAAATTAATAATTAAGAGTCATTAACTTTTAGAACTTCACAAATGAAAGAGAAAGAGAACCATTCTGATACTAATTAAAGTGTGTTGATATCAAGTTTGGAAGATTAATTTTGGTCAGGATATCAAGGCAAAGAGAAAAATAAAACTAGGATTTATAAGAATCTAAGCTTTAAAGTTGCTTCTGTAAAGGCATTTTAGAAGGGAAGTTATGACAATGACTCATTGATACACAGGTTGTCTATTGCAGCCTGTTTTCAAGGAATGTGTATGAGAAATGCAGAGGGAAACAAAAACATATGGGCTTTGCATGTGTGGATGCTGAGGGAAAACACCAAATAGACATTGCCTCTATGTGTGAAGTACCCTAGAAAAGAACAATTTTAAAAGATGATATGAAGAAGAAACAGGGGAAGAGTAGAGTCTGCTATAAATTGGGATGAATCTCATTTACTATAGTCTATGGCCTAGTGAAACCTCACAGTTAGAATCACACATTTAAATGAAATATTAACATAATGTCTCATGCATTGTTCCAGGAAGTGTAGTTTATATAAGTATCAATTCAATCTAGCATGTAGAATAAAATGGCCAGAACCTTGACCATCTAGACGTAGGTAGTGTATTAGTTTCCTAGGACTTCCATAAAGAATCATAAAAAGAGTGGTCTAAAAACAATAGAAATTTACTTTCTCACAGTTTTGGAGGGCCCAAGTCTGAAATCAGACCGTCAGCCATGTTGATTTCTTCTAAGAATTCTGAGGCAATATCTGTTCTGTGCCTCTCTCTCATCTCTGGTGACGGCAGGCAATCTTTGGCATGCTTTGGCATGTAGAAGCATCACTCCAATCTCAGCCTGCCTTCATATGAGCACACCCTGTATTTCTGTATTTTCACATGGCTGTCTTCTCATGAGGATGTCAGTCATACTGGATTAGGGCCCACCTTAAGGACCTCATCTTAACTTGACTCAATATGCAAAGATTCTATTTACAAATAAGGTCACATTTTCAGATACTAGAGACCATGATTTCAACATATCTTTGGTTGAAGGAACTTTTTATTCATATAAAATTTTGTCTTCCTTGAAATAAATTCGACTACTCCAATATCTCTACTATAAGAAGTGCATGTTTTCTTATTCCTGACGTAGATGAGCATAAAACACAAATACTTATATGTAACCAAGTAATCCATTTTTACATTTAACAGCTTCCTATACAGTATTATGTGGATATAAATATTAGTTGTTTACACATGAAATACTATTCTTTCATCATCATTTCATATTTTACTTACACAACATAGTTGCAAACACTATAATTTTTCTATTAGAAAAACACTATATGTTTTTCTATTAGAGTTCTTCATCCTAACTTTAACAAAAATACTGAACCTCAACTAAAAGGATGTCCAGATAACTGATGGGCAGCACAAACAGAACAATACCAAATGAGTACTCCTTATGTTCTTAAGAGGTCCTTATAATACAAATTGACTTGTTGTTCATAAAAAGCACTGCAATAAAATAGGTAAAAAGGAGGAAAATTCATTATTTTAACACTTAAAATTACTCTCTAAAGGTCATATCAATAGAAGTGTTACATTATTATAATATTTTTCAGATTTGGCATTTATACTCTAAAAATTGACTCAATCCAAACATAATTTTCTAGGGATATTCTTTCCTTTTCTAGCCCTGCAGTAAATTGTTAAAATGGACCTTTAAACACTCAACTAAGATCAGATACACATGTTCCAAAGTATAGATCAGACATAAAACTTAGAAAAGACTTAACCAGCCTCTGGCATAAACAAAATCAGATTATAATCCAGTCAAATATAAATGTAATAAAAGTAGATTTATACATTATAAAAATAAATCAATATATGTGGTACACAATTCAAGAAACAGGCATCATTTTTTCACTAAAGTTTATTTTTGTTATATTTGCTGTACACTTAACAAGCTAGTTATTTCTTTTTGTTTAAAACGGTATTAAAACTAGGGTTAATTTGTGACTACACACTTTGTATAGGAGAGAGACAATGAAGATGAAGACAGAAATCTTTTTCTTTTATTAAAATTTAAATGTGAAATTCCAAAAGTGCAAAATTCATTCCAATTAGTTAATTATATAAATATTAATTGTTGAAAATAATTTAAAACAGTAGTCTTATATTATAATTTAGGTGGGTCTTATCTCTTGATAGTCAAGATATTATTTTTAAGGTGATTTGTTTTAGGGAAAGTTTAGAATATCTTATAGATAGGTACAGTCTATTCATGATGACTGTTCAAACTGTAGCATATTCTGATTAGTCAGGTGGAAGGCAATGCGGGCTCAGGAGTCCATGTAAAAAGTTTAGCAATACTTTTCTTGCTTAGTTTACCATTAATGGACAACAGAAACTACTAAATGTCAGACTCTTTTAGAAGGACTGAATAACTGCATTTTGCATCATTTAGTAAAAAATCCATGTGTGTGCTGGGCTAAGTGGAATCCAGTCTTGCCATTATAGTCTGCAAGTTGTAACAGCAATGAATTTCTGGCGAACCTTGAATGCACACTCCCTCCACATCACTCTTGCTGCCAGGTGAGTGCGTTTATTTTCTCATTTGGACTTCCATAGAAGCTTTGACTCCTGCTTTATATTCTTATTGTATCTGTTAATGGCAACATAATCTGCTGGAGAGAATGCAAACTCCTGCAGAAATGACTCTTTATGTTAGATATAAAGAGCAGTGGTAGCTATTGTGGCTATATTTAACCAGCAAGAACAAGGTTAATGATGGAGAGAAAAAGAGAAAGAACTTTTTCAAAAAAAAAACTTGGAAAGGGATGCAAGGAATTGCCTCATTAAAAAACGAAAAATGTAACTACCAATTATTCGTACTACCATTTCATGCTAGTGTGTGAGTGGGTGCGTATAATATGGGCAATACGTTTACTTGCATATTCTTATCCATGTTCTTCTAGAATGACTGTATAATAAGATGCATTCACATATACTGCAGTGTTTCTAAAGCTGACTTGCAATGCAAGGTTTAGATAATAATTAATGTTAACATGACCAAATATTTTGTTTTTAAAATGTTTATGTGAGTAAATATTGTTCAAATGCCAAAGCAAATATACAAAGGCAGCAACAATTAACCAAACTCTTTAACAAAGAAAACATTTGTGTTTTTTTGTCCTTTGTTTTAAGATAGTGACTTACAGTATTTGGTCACTTACCATTAGGTTATGTTTGAAATTAATTAAACTCTTTGCTAACATCTTTTAGATTTTAAACAAACTATATACTGTCAAAACAAGTTCTTAAAAATTTTCATAAGGAAAGAGTATCTATATATTTACTGAATCATATGTACACACAATATGTAATTTGAGTCAGTGGAATATTTTATTACTCAAGGAGTTTTTTAGCATTGCATAGACATAAACTTATTGAATTTTTATTTAAATTATGTATAATGAATTTTACCAAGGTCTGCATTTGAACATATACCATTCTTATTTGTCATTATTCTTCTATATGAATTAACCCTTGAAATATAATTTTAAGAATATTCCTATACACTTTTGAGAATATTTTGGTGAAAAGACTCAGAGGAACTCCAAAGGGAGAGAGCATAGTGCAATAGTATATATTTTTGTTTACACAACGTAGACTTACCGCTTAAGATATACTGGCTATTACTTTGAAACAAAATGACAAACACACTGCCCCAACTGAATTTCCATTTGGTGTTGACACTGTCATTATAATGTAAATGACACTGAATAGAAGGCTTAGGCAAATGATGTTCATAGTAGTCTGTTAATGTCCCAAGCAGTCACAGAATTATATGTAATGTCATAGTAATTTAAGGAGTAGAATTAACAAATTATTTACCCTATTTTCTCTAGGTCTCAAATTGATAGTCTAAAACTTACGATTTCAGAATATAAGTAACAATGAAATTGAATACATATCTTTCATTGCAACTGGATCAAGAATCACTTTACCTTAATATTTCTAGGAAACAGCAAGAACAAGAGCAGCACTAAGAGCTGCCCCAGGATGTAAAATAGCTTACAAACACTGGACTGGATACATAGCACGTACTTTTTAAAACTGCTTTAAAGTTTTTTTTACATATTGATACTGGAAAGCCAGGAATCCACACTAAAAGCTGTCTCCACTAAATTACATGAAATTAGCTTTTGATCTTTTCTTTAGAAATGGTAATCCACCTCAGAAACAGAAAGTCTACTCCTTGCTCTGACTAAAAAGACTTTTTATGGTTATTTTTATCTAAAAATCCTTCCTGACAACAAGTGTTTATCTTTGTATTTTCCCCTCCCCAACTTATTTAAAAGTTTTTAACATGGGAAAAATTTTGCATGTTTTTCAAATATGTTTAGAGTGATAATTGGCTAATAAAAAAAAGCAGCAATATTTTTAAAAATTGAATTGTGTGTATTTCTTTTGAGTTTTTTTTTATTTCCTGGGAAATACTTCCTTTGTTATACTGTCTTTTGTTACCAGTTTCCCAGTGTTGCCCAGCATAAAACACCCTGTCTCTTAATTCGGGCTAGAAAGCCCACAATCCTTTCACAGAAAAATGTGAGTATTTGATCACAGGGTTTTGCTATTGTCAATTATGGTATTATGTATTATACTTTAGTAAGATACAGGAATTGACATGTTTCCTTTACTCCTTTTCCTTTTATGTTAATTTTAATTTCTCTCAGCGAAATCTTACAATTAATATCATCACTGGAGTACTTGCTATCTGAAATAAATTGAAATGCATTTTACAAAATCCCTTACTCCTGGATACCTTTGGAACAGGCATAGCCAAGAAAAGACTATCTTAGGTTGAGATTAAGTCAGCTACTGTTATTCCAATCCTTGGAAATATTTCTAGACCAAAATATTTTTGTCCAGCTTTATTGAGATATAATTGTCATATAACATTTTAATTTAAGGTATACAATGATTTGATATATGTATATATGGTTACCACAATGTTTAGGTAACATCCATCACCTCACATAATTAATTTTTTTTCTTGTGATGAGACATTTATGATCTACTCTGTTAGTAACTTTCAAATATACAATACAGTATTATTAACTCTAATCCCCATGCTGTACATCACATTCTAGTAAAATTCTTATAACTAGAATTTTGTATCTCTTGACCACCTATTTCTCCCACTTCCCCAACCCCCTGCCTCTGGCAACTACGAATCTGTTCTCTGTTTGACTTCATTTTTTTAAGATTCTACATGTAAGTGAGATCATACAGTATTTGTCTTTCTCTGATTTATTTCACTTAGTATTATGCCCTCAAGATCCATCCATGTTATTGCAAATGGCAGGATTTCCTTCTTTTTTATGCCTGAATAATATCAGGCCAAAATACTAAAATTTAATACGTGAACCATTTCTCTTTATTTGTTATATTGCTACACTTCAGAAATCGTCATGAATTTGCTAGATAGTAATATGGCTTAGTAATTTTATGAGTTATAGCGAATCATAATAAAGTGCATTTCAAGACAATATGGATAGGGCTGTCTGCAACATGGATTCATTTAATTTTCAACTTAAGAGTTTTAAATAATCCAGAGCAAGGAACTAAGACTGTGACTAATTTTAGACTGTTTATTTAAAGTTGAAGAGGAAAATATGCCTTTGCAAACAAGCAAGAATATTTCTATTAAGAAAAACTTCAGAAACCATTCAGACTTGTCAAGTGTCCCTCTCCAACATGTATTATGTGCATACTTATCTGTGCATGTCTTTTGACATGAATTTTTTTGGAAGGACGAAATTAATTCTATTTTCTGATTCCATTTCGTAGATATAATCTTTAAGTATGCCTAACTTTAGATATGACTTGGATAACTAAAGTAAAGTAACATAGTAGAATAGATTGAAAAGTTTAACAAGTATTCAGATCCTGTTTTAGAAACAGACTACAGTTTTAATATTGATAATGGCTGTGATCAAACCTGTGTCAAAAAAAAGAATACTAGGTTTATTGAAACTAATTATTTATTGAAAATAGCTATAACAGCAATTTGCAGAAACATGATTATAATCTTTGATACACTTGTTATTTGTCAATAGTTATTTCAGTGCTTCAGTGAAAAAGTAATTTTGTTGGCATCGTCAGTGTCTTAATTAAATCTCCATGCCTAAACAATGCAATGTAAGGAACAACTTAACCCTTCTTATGGAAAAAATTGAATTTAGGAGCAGGTTGTTAAATTCATGTTTACTTAAATATAAAGACACATTTTTTTCATCAATATTTTTGACAGGTTTGGATTGAATTCAGACCCACAAGATTTTCTGACATGAGGTTTCCAAAGCTATTGCTTTAGTGATTCTGCATAGTATATTATAAATGTGTTTTTTCCCACTGACTTCTCTTCATTTCACCCTATCTATAGACATTCCTTGCACATTAATGTATTTCTCTGAGCCCAGCTATTATCAGGGCAATTCTCTATGAACTTGCTTTTGCTGTTATCAATGATTATGACTTTGAGTATGTTGTGCTTACAGCTAAAGATTTATAAGAAGCTTTTATTCAGCTCTGCATTTAAATACCCCAAATATCTCAAAATATCCCTTTTACCAACCTTTTGACACTTTCCATGATGTAACCATGTTTGGCTTTTTCTTTGTACTCAGAACAAGAGGTATAAATAAACACTGTAATTGAATTTATTCCAAATAAAATGAGCTACCTGTAATATTCTGGAAAAATACAAAATGAAAAACTGTCATGACCACAATTCTTATTTCAATTTAATAATTATTTCAATTTGAGCCACTAGGATAATGAGATGAATGAATTAGCAAACTGCTGGTATTCTTTAATTATAATAATGCAGAAAGTATGTAGTTGTCTTCAAATACATAAACTGCAGGGTTTAATAGATACATTTTAAAATATCTACACTGCCATTCACTGTTTCTATGTTTTCTGGCAAATTATGTAATGTATCCAAATTTCACCCTATCTACCTTAATATTATTACAACTGCCCAAAATGGTGTTCTGAGGTTTAAACTTATTCTCAGGGTCCTTGAAATGTAATAAAATATTTATCAAACACAAGATCATCATTGAAGTTAGTCCATACAAAATTTGGAGAAAAGTTTAAGACATTTAAATATATTGCCTTATATTTATTTTTGCTGTACCATGTATAAATACTTTTGTATTGAGTATATCACATATAATCATAGATTATTTTTCTTAATGTTCATATTTGTGGGCATCTTGTATCATGCCAAATGATAAATCAAAATTTGAGAAAACAGAGATAATAATGAGTAAATGTTCCAAGAGAATTAAAAAAAAATCAGAAATCAAAATAAAAACCATAGAATATGATCAAAGGTTCTGACTTTCCATAAAACTGAGAAAATATTTTCAATAATCCTCACATGGCCTGGGAAAATACTCAGTGAGATAACAGTGCAGGTATATTTTAACTAAATTAAACTAAATTATTTAAAATAATGGTAAGGTGATTCTTTACTAATTTTTATTGAAGCTGTGAAAATTTAGTTTAAAATGAAATTTTGTCAGTTTATGTTTTAAATGGAAATTTAACAGAGGTATTGTAATGTTTTGGACCATCAATGATATTTCTTATAGTTAGAAACACAAAACAGTTCTCCAACTCTGTAAGAGTAATAAATGTAATTTATACTTACTTTACTTGAGTTTTTTTTTTTAAGTAAGTGAATAACAAATAGTTCATATTAACTGGTAACCCTTAATTTAAGTCTATTGATTATATGATTTAGGAATGATATAATAACCAATTATTACTTGATTTACCACAATGAAGCAAGTGGATAATCTCTACACAGGTCTGTATCACTCTTAACCATGCGACAATTATACTATATTTAAGGAAACAATTAGAGGGGAAAATAAATTATTTTAATTCATTTAGAGGAAGAACACAATGTGACAGTTTCTTTATTCTTTCAAAAAAATGTTTAATTAGTTCCTAGTAATTTCTGGCAATAAAGGAATGACTCAAAATTATTTGGGCCTTGCCTTTGGTAAGTTTTATTAAAATAATAGAAAAGGATATCAATAAATAATATTACAAATAAGTATAAGACTTTATTAAATTCTGTTGACATATTTTAAGCAATGGAGTGGAAACTCCATTTTTATGTAGTAGTGGAATGTATGATTTTGCTTAGATGAACATTCATTCCAGATGCAGTGAAAATATATTTCAATTGAGCAATATTAGACATGAAGTTGACCCACTCTGAAGCTAATGTAGATTGAAACAAGATAAAATCAATAGGATTAAATTGTGAATTAACTATATGCATTTGAGAAAAAAGAAGTGTCAAAGATGACTTCTGAGATGTTGGTTTATTTAAGTGGATGGATGATAGCATTTATCAAATCAAGAAGTTTGAATTCTTTGAGTTTTAGGATTCTTTGAAACAAATGTATTTTAAAATTTGAGCCTAGAAGTCAGAGAGATGTCCTAATTGAATATATAAGTTGTGAGTCTTGTGAGCAGTTGAATCATGAGCCTGGGTAGAATAACCTAGAGAGAATATAGCATGAAGAAGCCCGCGACCAAACACTAAGTCACAGTGACTACTAGTGGGCAGCTGATGAAAATATGCTCACCAGATAAAAACAAGTATCACCAATTTGGCACAAGCAGAGAGACAGGAGGAAAGCCAGAAAAAGGTGTTCAGAAACCAGAGGAAGAAGGCATTTTAAGGAACAGGGAGTGATTTCAAGTGTGGCTAAGTAGTCAAATGATGTAAGTACTGGAAAAAATATTTGTTGGCTATTTTGGAGACTATTGTAACCATAATAAGAACTGGTTTAATGGGAACATTTAAATGACAGACAGACCTGAATTATATGGGGAGAAAATAGAAATTGAGAAAATGAAGACATATCTTCCCAAAAGTTCATCTATGAAAGGAGAGAAAGAAGTAAATATAATGTGCCAGGGTTGAGTTTTAAACGTTAAAATTGTTTGGTTAGAGCTTGGATATGTTAAAACCGATGGAATGGATCCAGTTTACTAGGAGAAACTGACCAGAAAAGAGAAGAAAGAGAAAGGTAGGGACTGGGAGGAATGGAGGAAGGGAAGGAGAGAGGGAAAGAAAGAAAGAGTGAAACAGTATAAAATTCATAAGAAGGCAGGAGATATTGAACCCAAAATGCAGATAGAAAATGTATTCTAAGAGCTAGAGTTAGTAACATCTGTTGAAATCCAGATATTATAGGCCCATAGAATCATTACAGATATTTACAAAGATTTTCTCAAATCGTTATATGGCAGTAAAATTGCTTTAGAAATTTTGGAGAATTTATCTGTGAACTGACATCAATGCTGACCTTTAATACATCATTAGAACTTGTAAGATATGACAGCAGGTTTTATCAAAATATATAATTCTCCTCTAAATTTACAAAGAATCATTTCAAAATCATAGTCTGCAAAATTATAAATATAGGAATATACAATAAGAGGGGGAAAATGTAAGAAAATTGTAATGAATCCAGATTGATCTTCAAGGAGACACAAAATATAATTAAAGTGTGCTCATGGTCAAGTATTTCGATATTAGGTTTAACTGAATTAAACACTATTAAAGGGTTTTCAATAAAAACCTAAAAATTTTATCTGATGCACTTAGTGTTTGCCAAATTTACAAGAAAACTATCAGACTTAATTTGAGTTTATTATTTTTATTAGAGAGATAATTTCTATTTCTAGTTTCCCCCCTAATATTTTAAGTGAGGAATTCATTTGTATGCAGGAGTTTGGGAGAACATGATGCCTGACTATAGAATCAAATTATATTGTTGAAGAAGTTAATTAATTAATTAATTAAAATGTAACTATCCAGGATCAATTGTGCAGTGGGTGTTAGATCCTTTTTATATTAAAATATTGTAGTTGGTGGTTGGTGGTTTGTGACAAAGTTTCATTAAAAATTTAATCATGTTAAATTAATATCTTACTTCACTGCACACTTTTACCTTTCCATTATGCATACTGCAGTATATTCTCAGAGAATTTGAACTTGTATTGTTTTATAAAGAAAATTCATATTGCCAATCATCTAAGGAAAATAATAGAGAGGATCAAGTTTATTCCCTGCCACTTTCTTTCAAATAATAGCATTATTTATTTAAATTTGATATTTTATGAAAGAACAAAATTATTAATAAATCTATTAGCATTACAAATAATGATTCTGAAAAAATCCATGAAGAATTATGAATGAAATACTCTCAGGAACTTGGCAACTAGATTTTAATTTTTTAGTATCTAGAATTTCCTAT
Organism: Camelus bactrianus; assembly: GCF_048773025.1. NCBI lineage: Eukaryota > Metazoa > Chordata > Mammalia > Artiodactyla > Camelidae > Camelus > Camelus bactrianus. Next base: position 43,339,471 of record NC_133540.1, read on the forward strand.
TTTATTTACCCACAGAATCACACTGAGATAAATGCTGACAAGTTATCTCTTTCTTTTAGACCAAAGTAAAATATAGAACATTTAATGTTAAGACATATCTGATTTATTGTTTGTGATGTTTATTGAAAGAAAGTTTTTTTTGTTTGTTTATTTTTTCAATAGTCTTCAGAGTCAGCACGATTCTCTTAGGGGTTGGAGAATGTGTGGAAACATGAAAACTTTAGCCCTCAGCTCTATTCCAGCCTCAACCAGAAAGAATACTGCTTTTCACTTGAAAATTTTCATTACAGTCCCAATATGGATCTTAAATTCCATGTCATAAAATATTCCTTTATTTCTCAAAAATGTATTTAAATAATTTTTTATTCTATAACATGAAGAATATTTGAAATAAGCATCTTTTGGTAGAAGTGTCATAATCTCTCTTTAGTTGTTGCTAGATTCCAAAGTACCCTCCATCGCTTCAAAAACCATATTCTTTTGTCACAATTTGGAGCCCTGGATCCTTAATCTATCATTCTAATATTATTTCTCATTGCTGGAGTAAAAAGTGGACTCTGTCAAACTATATATTCTGTAGCAAATCCTTGGGTAAAATCATCCAAAATTGTCCAAGAGACCTTAGGTAGAAGTCTAGCCCTGATAAGGGATACACCTTCATTCCCTTTTGTTTAGTCATTGGGAAAAAAAAAATTAACTACTCTTATGTGTAAATTGTCGCTGTAGCATTAGAAATTTGGATGATATCTGAACAAAATCAACACAGGCTGGAGATTACATTCTAGCAAGTAAGATATATGTAAAATGAGTGGTGGCAAGATTCCTTGTTTAACTGATGTTATAGCCACCATGAAGGAGAAGTACAAACGCTATGAGCAGATGTACCAGGTTGTCCTACTCTAGGATGGAGCTTCAGGGAAGACTTTCTGGTAGATACTGTTAAGCTACAACTGAGGTGTCATTTCAGTAACAGGAAATAAGTTCTCCCTCTGCCCTGGGGCAGGAAGGAATAAAGCACATTAACAGAGGGAATGGATGGATTTTATTTATTATAAGCAAATGATTATATAAGAAGATAGTCTTTCTGTGCTCAGAAGCACCATTTTCTATTTGTAATACCATGCTGGTGTTGAGCAGCTGGGTGGGTAGAATGTAGTAGATATTCAACATCTTTTGATTTCTTACCATGCAATCAATGTTATATAATCCATGATTTTTCCCACCATATGAAATGTCATGAGAGCCAGGGACTACAGCCCTATTCTGGAAACTGGTAATTCTAAGGAGTCACTTGGCCAGGCTTATTGATACAGACTTTTGTTCAACAGGCACAACCACTCTCAACTTGTAATGAATAGCTAATTTGGCAAAAAATGCTGGAATGATGGGAGAGCCTTCCTCAGGAAGGTATGCTGGCAGCAAGTAGAGGGACATCAGAAGAGCACTGAGAGCAAAGATATCATGTCATTAAGATCTAGCACCTGGAAATAAGATTTGGTATCTGATGCTCTGAAAACTAAGAGCCAGCTTCTCAATGGGTAAGTTCTCTGGGCACGATTTTGCTGGTAGTGTTGAATGTGGCCAGATTTCTGTTGTTCTGACTGGTTAACTTCTTCCTTTGAAGATTTTCTGAGTCTGGTTCTCTAGGCTTTTTTTTTTTTTTTTTTTGCTAATTTAGTTATCTAAAATTTTATTTAATTCCCCTTCTGCTTAAATAGACAATGGTAGATTTCTATTATTTGGGACTAAGAAAGATTAATTCAGGAATCACTATCAAGAGAACAAAATGGAGGGGGCTGAGAGAAGAGGGTGGGAAAGTTTGGGAGTGGTTACCTGGCTTTGCTGAGGCTACGTGGAAAATCCACCTATTGCTAAGGAATCTGGCAGCCGTGACACGAAGTGGGAAATGATTAATTCCTTTTTCACTACTGTCACCTGGAATGAAGTTCTCATTGAGAACTAAGCTTAAATATTAGAATGGCTGATACCCTGAAATGGTATGAAGAACAAGAAAAAATATAGTAACTTGAGTTGGATTAGCTATTGTTAATAGTTCTGTACATCATTAAAGAATAGAACAGGAAGTAAATATCCCTAGAGGTATTGTATCCTAATATTCAAGATATAGCCTAAAAACTGACAGACTCTCCTCTTCATTTTTATAGAAAGAGTGGGACCCTGAAAAGTGTAACAGAGAGGGTATAAAGGTTTAAAGTTAAAAAAAAAAAAAAAAACAACAAAAAACCTAAAATCCCACCAAATCCTACTGAATCTCCCCATCTCTTATTATGATGAAGTTATTTTCTTGCTTAGAGAGGGCCAAAAGCTAACGTAGAAAGGAAGCGATGATAACAGATAACCCTTCCTGAGGATGCTGTCTTGTAAGATGAACTCAGTTCTCCCCCTGCACTCACAACCTTTCCTCACTACACCTACACCGACTCACATGAGTTGTGTCCATACCAACATGTGTGGGGGGAGGGTGGTGGTAAAAATGATATGAAAATGAAAGCAGGAAGGAGAAGACTACTCAAAAAATACTAATAATTAACTAACATAGAGTCATAAAAAACTCTTGGTAATAAGAATATGAATGAGTTCTCAGAATTCTGAGAGGGAGGAAAGAATACACTTTTAGAAACAGCTAAATCTTCAGTCACTGGTGGACCAAGCTATATGATGCTCTGAGGTCAGAAGTTGCTTATTATATATGAGAAGGAATAATTCAAAAAGTTCGGAAAAGAAGTGTTTTTTGAGGAATAGTTATCATGTACAACCTCTCCAACTAGCTCTTAAGCGCTGAGAAATAAATCCAGATTTATTGAGGTCAATTTGCTAAACATTAAATTTGCTGAAGCCAGTGAGACATATAACCAATTCTGAATATATTAGTTTTCTTCAGCTATTCATTTTCATTGATTAGTTGAACTGGGTTGTCAACATGTGTGCATGGTATGGCCACTATCAGTACAAAAATGAGGATAAAGGTAAACAAGCCAATAAAGAGAAACAAGGTGTTCTGCAGATTGGATTCCTGGTAAGAGGGCCTAAGAATTACCTCTCCCTGTGCCAATGAGCTCTGACATGGAACTCCAAGGACATAAAGAGTTTTATATTCAAACTTAGCTTTCCAGGTTTTGCTAAGAAGGCTATTTGTCAGGAAGAAGGCTGTATGCCATTTAACTTGACTTGGCACTTCTAACTATTTAGACCTATGGCATATGGACTTTTACCTGTATTCTTGCCATGAGCAAGTCACGTATGTATCGACTAGGCTTCTGTCAGGGCTGCCATCTGTGGACATTCACCATTTTATGATATCCTACACAGCACTACTTCCAACCAATACATTTATTTTAAAGTCAAAAGTAAGGTAATAGGCTGATACTCACTGATTTAGTGGTCTTACTGTAGTCCCCATTACATAGAAGTAGAATGAAAAACTGTCAGAATGGTTATATTTCACAAAGTTGCAGTGAAAATGTGGAAACAATGTATAGGAATGTCATAAAGAATGAGAAATACCATAAACTAGCAACAAATCAATGGTGCTACTTTTCTCACAGACAAAAGATGGGGTACATTACAACAAGCCGAAATTCCTAACCCACCAAGAGAGATAAGAAGAGATAAATGATTGATAGATAAATAGACAGATAGATAGGTAACCTTAAAAGAAATTTAAGTGGCTATTAGTCATTTTAATGTATAAATATTATTTGAGTTATAATTGAAAATTAAACTCAAATAAACAAAACCCCAAAATGACAACAACACACACACACATAACTGGAAAAGCCAGTGCCATTTGGATATTTGAAGATAGGAAGCTATTACAAAACTTTAGCCACGGAAAGAATCCTTATTTCTTATAAGAAAAATATATATTTATGGAAACCTTTCTCTAGAAATGCAACCATCATTCCATTTAATACGATCAGAGGCTGCCCACCGGCAAGTTCAGGCTCCTCATGCCAGTAGGTTAACAGGTAGATAAAGAAGTTACTATTTTGGTAAAATATTTATTCCTGACTTTGAAAGTAAATAGAGTTGTTGCTCCCAGATAATGCCAGAGAGAAGATTAGATGAAACAGTCTATTTAATAAAAAGCCTTTTTTGGCCAAGGAAAAAAGTTAATGTTAGAATACAGGTAGAATCAAATGATTCAGATTCTTCAAAAATAAAGTTTCATTTTCAACTGGAAAGTGAAAGACAAGCTGAAGTGCTAACCACAGACAAAGTGAACATGGAAATGATTTTTGAGGAGGGGAGTAACAAACACTAACTTGGCAACCAATTATGGAGATGAGAATTATGACATACCCTCACATTCATGTTAGTTTTTAGTCTAATGCAAATACCCATGCATATAAAACTTGAATTTCTTTATATGTTTGTTTACCCATCACTTTAGATAGGGCATTTTGATGGTGATAAACTTTGCTATTTTTTTCTAAAGAGTTGAATATATCAAGATATAATTATGATAGACTAGACTAACAATAAACTTCAACAGAGACTTTGAATTTGAATTGGCTGAGGATATACCGCTTTTGGTATTTCCAGTTCTTGTTTGCCCTGCTAGGTTTGTAATAAAAGCCAATTTCCAGGGCCAGTAATCAGCAGTAAGGCCAAGGATAGCACTGAGTTTCAGGTGAGTCTCAACCTCTACTTCGATGAAATCTTCCCTATTCCCACTAGGAAGTCCTTTGTGAAAGTATTTCCCTGTTAAGAATAAGGATGTATTACCTGTCATAATCTAGGGTATAAAGATGGAAAGAGTAAAATTTTCAGGTCACTCATTCATAGTAGTGGAGAGAGGGGAAAAAATCCTACTTTTATGCTTTGATTTTTAAATTCATGTATTCCAAAAGGACAGTGTTACAATTAGTCAAGTCAATACCCCTGTCTGTCATCTTAGCTAAACGTTCCAAATATTCTGTTCTTTATTTTAGACAAAATTTGATAATGAATCATATGGTGAGACTCAAGAATCATGTAAGACTCAAGAACTGCATAGTTAGGAGCTCATTAACTGCAATTTTGGGGGCTACAAAAATGATTCTTCAATGTGTGGTAATATTGCATGGGGCAACACATCAACAGATGAGGCATTCCGTAAGCCTTGGATATGGCGATAGCTGAGTCAAACCCATAGTCACTGGAGATATATATGTATATATATTTGTATCTCAGTAAAGACAATTTGCTGCCTCCTTTATGGTGAAAGGGGTTCAATATAACTTACTGCTGCTGTCAGGATATGATGTTGTGTTCTCTAGAAACAGTAGTTCTGAGTCAGAGTTCTTAGTCAGTCTCTGCTGCTGTTTGCTAACATCTAGCAGTCAGGGAATATCGGTGAAAATCTGTAACTTAGTCTTTCCTCACACGAAGTGGATGTCCAGGGATAATGCCAATGGATCTGCCCACCCAGATGATTTCTTTTATCTCCGTCCTTTGTGCCTCTCTCTGAGTGGGGTTATTATGCAGCAGCACTCTTTTTGCAGCTAGAACCAACATATCACACTTAATAGTCTGAAAACTTTACCTGAATCTTTTCCCTCTTCATCAGCTAAGAAACCCCAAGAGGCATCAGTACAATGGAGGCATGTTATGTCAGGTCTGGGCCATCTGCTCATGCAATTTTCTCATGACTTTTGGACTTACTCAAGATGGAGATATCACTTACATTGTATAATGGATTTTGGCTATTTCCACTTGATGTCATGTGTCACAGGTTCTTAAGGCATCCAATTCATCATTGGAAGCTATGTTCGTACAGTCACATGTTGTTTCATGATCCAATGATCATTCTCTAAAAGGACTCAGCAGAATGTCACACACTGACTTCCAAATAGAAGGCAGTTCCCTGCTGTGACAGGATGGCATGTAAACAAAAAGAGCCAAGTCTTCTTCCTGCTGGCTCCTTTTGATCTCCTGCCTTTTAGTCCTGGTCAAAGTTATTCTCTCATATTGTTAACACACACTTCTTGGTTGTTTCATAGCCCACGCAGACTGCCACTGGGAAAGTCACAAACTGTGAGTTAATTTAGAGCCCTTTTTTTGCACTGGCGTTTCTAAGGATCCCCTCCATGGATGAAAAGTGCACCACCTGGGAAGGAAGGCTGATGCAGGAGTATCAAAGAACTAGAAGATAAAGTAGGTCACTAGACTCTCTGCTTAGCAAGCTGCCGGGGCCGAGAGGACAGATGAACCCAAGGGATTTCAAAGAGGCCCATAAACTAGGTCCCGTATAGCAGAAATCTGAAAAATAAAAATACCCAGTCAGAATTCATGATGTTCAGCAATGTTTGGAATAGAGCCTATGATTAAAAACTAGTTTTATTTTAAAGTATCCAAACTGGAAGGGAAGAAGTAAAATTGTCATTATATGCAAGATGACATGATACTACATGATGAAAACCCTAAAGATGCCACACAAAAACTATTAGAACTGATAAATGAATTTAGCAAGGTAGCAGACATATGACTAACTTACATAAATCTGTTGCGTTTCTTTACACTAACAATGAATTATCAGAAACGGGAAGTAAAAAAATAATCTCTTTAAATCACATTAAAAAACAACAACAACAACAAAAAGACTTAGGAATAAGCCTGACCAAGGAGGTAAAGAACTTATACATTGAGAACTATAAAACATTGATAAGGGACACTGGAGATGATATAAAGAGATGGAAATATATTCCATTCTCTTGGATTGGAAGAAGTAATACTGTTAAAATGACCATACTACCCAAAGCAATCTACAGATTTAATATGATCTGTATCAAATTACCCATGACATTTTTCACAGAACTAGAACAAATAATCCTAAAATTTGTATAGAATTACAAAAGACCCAGAATTGCCAAAGCAATCTGAAGAAAAAGAACAAAGCTGAAGGCATGACTTCCCAGACTTCAGACAATACTACGAAGCTACAGTAATCAAAGTAGGGTGGTACTGAAACAAAACAGATCAATAGAACAGTATAGAGAGCCTAGAAATAAACCTACACACCAAACAACAAGGTCCTACTGTATAGCACAGGAAACTATATTCAATATCTTGCAATAACCTATAATGGAAAGGAATCTGAAAAGGAATATATACATGTATATGCATAATTGAATTACTTTGCTGTACACCTGAAACTAACACAACATTGTAAATCAACTATCCTTCAATAAAAAAGATGAAAAAAAAATTCGAGATTATATACATATTTATCTATAGAATATAAGCTCCACAACATTGTGTCTTATTCACCAAGATTATATACCTAGTGTTTTGTTTGTAACATTTCTTAAACTGATATAGTTTTGATTCTCTCTGTCTCTGTCTCTCTTTTTCTCTCTCTCACTCACTCTCCAGATACAGAAAGATATTAATAGACAAATATAATTGACTATTCTGAAGTGAGCATTTGGACAGGAATGTGATTAATGAAGTGGCACAGTTTTGGTTTCATCTATCAATGAGATAAAACCCTTGCATATTCATTGTACATCTTAATTGTCCTAAGTGTACCAATAATTCTGAAGCCTTTGCTCACACACTATGTTGCTGTTTGTTAACTTGAGATTTTCAATACTAAGTGGTTAAAAGAGTAACTATTTTAATTTTTATATACCTTAACAATATTACTTATTTAAATTTTTATGGTTGATAAAATGTGTTGATGAATTTGTGGAAACAATATTTTACCTAAATTTTTATATAATAAGATTCAGATGTTTATTTCATCAATAATATTATCTACACTTAAATTGTATAACTGAGAGTTTTGTATTACAGGGGTATTACAGCCAACATTTTAATAGTGATTACAAATTTTTAGGCAAATAAGTCAACAGTTGTATCATTATCTATCAATGAGATATTAAACATGGGATGAAAACTAAAAATGATAATGACCTTCTAGTGATGCTTTTTATAACCCACATGGATTCAAACATCAACATTTATATTGCCAGCAGGACTACAGAAGTCAAGTGATTACAATAAGAGATGAAAATAATTTCCCAGGTCTTTACATTTTTATTATTCTTCTATAATACATACTTAGCTAAAGAGATAAATCTTTTCTCCCTTTCTCCATCATCACTTCACAGATTTCATCATTTAAAAAATTTTATTATTTTTATGTACTTAATGAAGTGTTTTGTGTTTTGATAATTATCATTTGAGTCTTTTTTTCTAAATCTTTTTATACTCCAAGAGCTTATACAAAGCTTTAATTTTAGACGTGTTCATTTTAGTACTGTGGTAGTAATAATGCATGCAATTCACAGAATATTGAACTATAACCACCCTATTTTTATGTGCCAAAGATGAACCTGTCAACTGTATCAAATAGCAGTATTGTTTTAATGTAATCATTTGAAAAACTCGGTAAAAGTTAAGAGAAACACAGAAAAAGTAGAGAACAACCATGAGGACGTAAACCCTGAGTTTAAATATACATATATACACATATATGTGTGTGTATATATATATAGTGTTCAATAGTTGCTGTTCCAATCAAATAGCCAAGATGTATTAAAATAAAATGAAGTTGGAATAGGCTGTGTAGAAGAAAATTTCTCATGCATTAACTAAGATTATCTCAAATAAAATATTTTGCAACACTTGACTCAACTGTTTTCTTTCAATATAAGTGGATTCTAGTACATAGAAATGATAGAAATTCATAATATTCAACCTGTGAAAACTGAGTAAGAGAGCAAAAACATAAATAAGAGAAAAAATATTTTTTCACACGAAGAGGACTTAAATATATGAACAGGGATCAAGAAAGCACATTCTCACATAACAGAATGCAGTTATATATCTTTTATTTATTTAAACCAAAGTTATTTTATCTCCTCAGAAATACAACTTTGTCTGAACAACACACTTTTATTTTCAATTGGCTTATTCTCATGCTTTGTTTCTGACCTTTCAAACATACCTTCTTGTGCCACGTGATAGTTTAATGAAGAGAAATATCATGAACAGCTGTGTTCAGCAGGTCCTGAAAAAAATTATACTATTAAACAAATAACATGAAAAGACTAAACAGAACCACTAGCAATGAGGTACTGGAAGTCAGCCAGTCTGCAGGCAATTAAAGGATGGCTGTTGGTTCACTAGCCTGCTAGGCTAAGATTTATGGAGAATAAATACAAATAAAACCCCAGAGCATTTCTGTGAGACATTGTATACAAGAGGTGAAATGGGGGTAACTACAAAGGAAGAAAGTGTAAGCACTTAAAATATATATTGAATTATGACCTCTAGCAATATGACACTGCTACAAACTACTTGGCAAGAATAGTGGCATGCAGAATTACCAAGATTTAAAAATAGAAAAAGGATAGCTCATGTTGAACAGAGACATTAAAAACAATGAAATGCTTGAAGAAACATAATGAGTGGCACTGCTCACCAAACACAATATATTTTATGTATGGAGGGGCTGAGCTTATCTTGGTCTTTTCTTTATTACCCACTTAAATGTTCTTTTCAAAAAAGTATATTCACCACCATACTCTGAATGTCTACCTTGAGCAAGAAAAAAAAAATCTAATTTGTACATATTTTAATTGATTCTTATCATGCTTCTTGATAATATTTATAAAATATAGAATATGTTTATGCAAAGAAATACATATATACACATACATACACATAACTGTCTACAGTCAAAATGTAACATGGATTAAATGTACTTTAAAGTGTACAACTTCACTCAGATATGATTACAAGAGATAAAAACATCTTGATATATTTAATACAACTAGTGTCAAACATGGCATTTGTTTAAAATGACAGTAGGCTGAGTGCATGTTTATATTAGGAATCCAACAAAGGGTAGATGTTGCTTTTTGAGGAAGTAGACAACAGGATAAGAACAGCATGACTTTTGTGGAATAATGGAAGTGAAACGAGTCACACAAGGCAAGGAAGCACCACCCATCCAGAAAGGGAAAGTTCACCTGAACAGACCAGAACCAATACCCGCTAAGCTAAGCAAGCCCAGTTTTATTTCAGGCAAACGTGAGCCCTGAGATATTCTGGAGTGAAAAGTATGGTCTCAAGTAGTGCACAGAGGATAAATCTGAAAAGTACTTAAATCAGAAAAAGGCATAGTTATCACTCCGTGATACGTGCCCACAGGCAGCAGCCCCTAACTTTTGGAAGTGATTTTCTGGATTAGACTCCACCTCTTGTGCAGGAGGAAGCTCAAGTTAGGGGATGTTGCAAAGATGAGAGCAGAAGTCTCAACCAAAAAGCACGTATGACAACTTTAACTCTTTATAGTCAAGGTAAGTTTGGCTAAGAAACAAATGATACTTATAAAGGTAATATGAATCATAAGAAATTTGTATTTCACTCTAAAGAATAAAATAACATAATCTGGTGAGTGAGAATCCTAGCATTCTCACAGGAATTTAAGAAGAGTAACATGTAACTGACTGAATATGCATGCTCAGGGGAAAAAAGGGACTACTGAGATACTTCCTATGCTTCTGACTTAACTGGAAAAGAAAATTATGATGAAATATGACACAATATGCTTATTTTAAGATATGCTTTGTTTAATTATTTTTTGAACAACTAGAGGGGAATATCCAATTGGTTGTTAAAAATGTAGCTCCTGGGCTTGAGAGATTGGAAATGAAAGTAAAGATGGTGATAAAAGTCATGAGTATTAAGTAATAATTGAGAATGAAAGTAAGAGTGAGGGGTCCCATGGAAAATCTACAGGTGAGAAAAATGCAGAAGGGAAAATATATGTCACAAAACAGAGAAGGCGTGGGAATAAATAAAAATTAAAATACTCTAATATATTTGGGAGCTCCCCTCCCCCAAAAAAGATTCTGGTCATAGCACAATTGATGACCTAATTAATGTTTTAAAGTATAGAAGTCAGCTTAATTATAGAAACCATAGGACAAATATTTTGCTCAAAGAAAAGTCTCCAAACACAGTGAATTTGAAGCTATAACAATAGAAATAATCTCATCTGAAAAAAAGAGAGAAAATAAACTGGGAAAAAAATGAGCAGAGCCTCTTCCCCTTCTCCAATCTTTATGAAACATCAAAACTCCTTTATTTTACATAGAAAGAGCAAGACACTTCCAATCTCTTTTCCAAAGACTTGTTAAATATTTTGTTCTTTCTCATAGTATAGAACATAAGGAGCTTGATCATTTTTATGTTTTGCAGAACATCTTACTATTCCTCACTGCCACTAAAATGGGGACATCACTCTAGTTGTACCTGTTTATCAGAAAATGATGATTAACCAACCTCAGTGCCTTGATATTGAGATAAACTCTCAGAAGATTCAGAGATCTGCCACACTGGTAAAATGTAGAAGTCTTACCGTGCATGGCATGTTAGAGCCTCTCCTCCAGAGAGAGCAGGAATTGTTTCACCTTGTGCTCCCCAATGTAAGAAAGAAGGAGCCAGTCCTTGCTGGACCTCTTTCCATTGTGGAGATGGTACACACCATTCTTGGAAACAAATGATTGGACTCATTTCTCAAATGAGTCAGAATGTTATCAGGTTTGAGTTATACGATGTAGTTGTATAATGCAAGGGAGGGCTCTGTAGCAGGTCAAGGCAATGAGTAAAATTCCACTATTGCTTGGACCATGTGAATCAGCCAATCCAGTGATGTCAGATGAGTCAGAGATACTGACTGTCAATAAGGTTGTTATCTAGATTCCATTGCAAGGTACAGCAGAAGATTCCTAGTACAAACCCCTGAGGCCAGGAGAAATGCTATGTCAACATTTTTAAAAGCAGATTTTCACATGCTCTGGAGTCTATAGACACAGAGCTTCTCATCGTGTGGTCTCAAATGAATAAGCAATTAGAGTTGACCAACAAAAAACTGGTTGTATCAGATAAAGAATCCATCATATGATGTAAATGCTACTTTTGAGATACGGTCTCCACGCATGTTCCATGAACAAATGGCCTAGTCTATACTGTATTATCCAACGCTGTTGCACTGATGCCCATCCTTACGAAGTTTCACTATGGCAACTGATAAATGAGGGAAGAACTCAGACCTAGTTGACAGATGAATCAGATTGCGATGTTATAGCAAGCTGAAAATGAACTGCCACACTGAAGCCATAGTCAGAGTGGATCTAGAGAAAAAGAGTGAAGAAAAATCTTCCTAGCATGTAGAGCACTGGGCAGTATACTTGGTCATTTGTTTTTTATAGAAGCTATATGGCTTCTATAAAATTTTTTTTATATAAAGCTATATGGCCCAACATATAGCTTTCCCCCAAAAAAGGATTCCCTTTTTTGACTTAAAAAGAAGGATTTTCTTTCTCTCCTTTTCTGTATGCAACACCTCTGTATCACCAACAGACACAGCATAACAACATAATTGCTATTCTTTGCCATGAGATTTCTACAAAAATTTGTCTCATACTAAGACGTCCACAGGTGAAGGACCATAAAGTCTGCAGGTCATACCACGTTTCATAGACTAAAGGCTTCTCACCCAATATAATGATTAAAGATCTACTAAAAGTTTGGTTAAGTTACTAGTTTGGAGGGGAAAAAAAAATCCCACATAGTTGGTATGCTATCTATCCTCCAGAATGCAGTGTAGTTATTGAACTAATGGATAGTGTATGGTGCTGGGTTTTCCAAAGCTATGGGTCAGGAAATCATGGATCAATCACTCCCTTTGACCCAATAATACAAATTTTACTTCCTATCCTGATAAACACTAGCTGCTCTACACTGGAGGTCCTATTTCCCTGGAGGAAATTTTCCACCATCAGAGATAGTAAGTTTTTATTAAACTCAAGGTTCTAAATTATACCTGATCACACTGGGCAACTCATGCCCGTGAATATAAAGAAAATGAAAGGAAAAAAAAGTGATACTGCTACATGTAATCTTTCCTTACTGCTATGAGAAACTAGGGTAAATTGCTGAACAATGGGGAGAGAAGATCAACAGGGGTTATTGTGGGACTTCCATGTCTGGTGAAAATTGTGAATTAGCAGTTGCAGAAACCAAAGTTTAACAAAAGCAAGGCAACGCAGGGAGATCTTGCTCACTCCCTGTGGACTAACTAAAAGAGTGATTGACTATAAAAGAAATCATTGACGAGTGAAGGAGGAGTGGGAATATAACATCAGCCACATATTTAGCGCCAGTTGACATAGTCAGGGCTGCAGCCTGTTGCCCTCGCACACTAATGATGTATAGAGGCTGTAACTTCCCACCGCCTTGAGTATGCTGTGATTGGTTGGATTCAATGGAAAGCAGAAGCATAGCCACACAGTCCAAAGGGTGGGCTGTATCAAACCTTTGTTGATCTCTGCCTCTCATCTTCTCAGGCCCAATTCTGACTACAGTCACAGATAAAGTGTATATTTTTCTCTGCAAGACTTTATTAGTTTTGTTTATAAAGATTCAAGTGCACACCATCATTTTTTCTTCACAAAGCTTCTCTGATGCCATATCAGGGTTCATAAAGCGGAGTGCACTCCCCTGGCCCTCGTAAATGTGTAAAATGAAAATACAGTATCATTAACACAAGGGAACAACCCATAGTTAACTGGAAAGGAATCCAGTTTTTTAAATTGAAGTATAGTCGATTTACAGTGTTGTGTTAATTTCTGGTGTACAGTATAGTGATTCAGTTGTACATACACTTTTTTTTCATATTATTTTTTATTACATGCCATTACAAGATGTTGAATATAGTTCCCTGTGTGGAATAATCTTTTGGCTATAAGAAAACCTTCAAGATTCTGGTTTTTATTATTTTTTTTAATCATGATTCAAACGTAAGAGTTTAAAAGTGTTTTAATCCATTGTCTTCCAAATATGCATTATAATTCAACAATAACTTGAAGATATTTGTTAAATAGCGGCCACATAAAAGATTCTACAAAGGCTACTTCTAAGATACTCCCCAGAGGAGATTTCAATTATGTTATCTCTGTCATCATTTATTTTTAACATTAGTATGGAATTTAAAGTAATGATGAGTGATTTTTAAAGTTGTAGGATGAAAATCAAAATAAAAACAAAAAGCAAAACAAGAAAACATAAAACCCAAAGCACCACTATCTCTACTACCATGACAACAACAAATCTTATTAGTTAATTGAAATGCTTTGATGACTAATCAGATACTGAAACATTTACTGAAGACTCTGAAGCACATTTTCTATGAATAATAAAAAAATTGCAACTCAATTATATATATTTTTAAATCAGTGGATATAGAACTATTCCCAACCAGTTATAAGTTACTTAAAACTTGAAGTCACAATTTAAAAATTGAAACTTTGGGGGTCAATTCTAAAACAAACACTAAGCAGTTATTCCTTTATAATAATTATACATATTAATTCTAAGTGTGGTCACCTGGCTGTGCTTTTCTTTTTGCATGAAGATTACCTCTCCAGTGTGGCCTTTTCAATTGGCTTTATTTTATAGATTCTTATTGAAAAAACTAATTTACAAGAGTTGAAAACAGCCAATAACACAAAGGCTTTTAAAAGCAGTGGCAAAGCATGTATCTACTTAATCATATTAGGCAGAATATTTGCTCCATCTCCAAATGTTATATACCTGGTAAACTGCTATCACTGGGTTTTGTTAGTTTTATTTAAGTGGTATTTCTGGGCCCGCATGATATGCATAAATATTTCTCTGCATTCCTCTATCTTCATGATCAGAATTGCCATTGGTGTGCAGAACATGGAAAAGGACTTCAGAAAAAGTGGCATAATGGGGAAAACTATCTAAAAGCAGTTTTGAGCATGTGTAGGCTTTTTTAAAGCTCTTAAAGGGTAGGCAAAGGTTTGAATGTATCAAAGACAAGTGGGCACGAAGCAACTAATCAGGAATCAGACCAAAACTCCTGAAGTTCACATACATTGAGTTGTACAGGTTCGATCTGTTACTGTTGGATTTATCACGCCCCGTCCATGTATGTAAGCCTCTTGACTTTAAGCTATACTGACCATAAAATTCTTCAGAGGAAAATAATATCAAGAGAGATCAGATGTGAAAACTCCTATTTCACACAAGACATGGACAGCCCTATTGGCAGACGTTTTACCCAATCCCACTTCATCTTTCATCTGAGCAGGTCAGCAACACCGTAAGGGAAGATGGAGGCAGAAGAGCTTGGCAAGCAGACTGCTGTGGGCCAGGAAGCTCTGCCAAGTCCTGAGAGGTGTTTCAACCGACAAAGATGGAAGACAACTGTAACATGGAAACTGACTGAGGTTTTAGTAATCATATTAGACTCAATTTATTGGAATGGTGTGAAATAGCATTACTGTTCATCAGTACATTAACTTTTGTCTTCCCTTATTAACCCAGTTCAGGAATTTGGCAGATTTGAAATAGAAATTTGATATGGATTAACTATAAAATATAAAGACTTTTTACTTGTACAAAACTAGAAAATTTTCTCATCACACTGGACATACATGTTCATGAGATAATTGATTTAACACACCTGATATATTCACTAAGAATTAGATTAAATGACAACTATTGTCTTGTTCATAGCTCCCAAAAGCACTTCCTAGAAATTGAAATTTAAGAAAAGAATTGTGCTAAAAGTCTCATTCTTACTCTGATGAACATAGTTAAGCATGCTGCTTTATTGCAGCAATCTTCTCATAATGGCAATGTGAATGATTAATCTTGAGGATGGTCCTAGACTGAATCCTAAAACACAACATAATTTTTGAAAGACTATTACACATGCCAGTGGTTGCCATGAATAGATTTTTAGAAATTCTTATTTATCCCTATTCCTAATTTTTCAGTTGAAGAAACATATGAAATGAAAATTAAATGATTGGCTGAAACTGTACAGATAAATACTCAACAGAGACAAGAATCCACCTCTCCTTATGCCGCTCTCCTTATTGACCTTACTAGAATTCTTACATTGGCTCCCTTAATTTTATGAGGCTGTGCCAGGAATAAATTAAGATTCTATTCTAACTAACTTTTCAATAGAATCAACCTTGTCACCTGTTAATTTTTTCTCTTTAATTATGCTACTTGTGTTCCATTCACATGTTATATAAAATAATTCTGCTCATGTTTATTATTATATGTGAGTTTGAGGATGAAGTTTTACTTTCCTTAAACTGTAGCTGACATTACAATTCCATAAACCTAAGTTATCTAATTATGAAATAGGTAGCCACGATGATATTTTGGTTTTTATTCAAAGAATTTTCGAAGTTTTCCTATTGACCATCATGTTATTAGGATTTTATAAACATACCTCATATGAAAACTGGGTTAACAGATTGAGGAGTCTATTTAGATCTTAATTATTTGAACATCATTATACCTTATTTCGGAGTATGATTCAGTGTATCAAGATTCCTTGATATCATGAGTAGCAATGAGGAGGAAACAAATATCCTTACAAATTCCCTCATCACTGACACCAGCACTTAAAAGGTAAGTTACCAAACTTTTCTACCGTTCTACTTTTGCCACACTTGGGTCTAGATAAATGAGGTTAATGTGTATGTATGTTGTTTGATATAGAAACCTAATTCAACAAAGGATATGTGAATACTAATACAGCACAGTCAAGGCTATTTCACACAATATAAATTGCCCTGAAATAGTTAACACACCAATGATTTTCTAAAATGTCAGAGTTAATCGAATTTGAATTACAGGTGTAATAGATAAAGTTTATAATAAATAAATGACTGTAAAGAAGGCATAATTATTACTTTTGAACAATTAATCCATCATTTATTTAAATTTGCATTTATTAAGTACCTAGTATATGCTACACTAGGTGCTTACGATATTATGGTTAAGAAAATGGCACCTCTCCTTAAGTTATTTATAGATAAGTTGAATCTCTGTCCTATTTTCCCAGGAACCTATATATTAATTGCTGTTTTTTTAATCAAATTTATTAAGAAGACTCCTTTTACACTCAAATGTACCATCATACATATGATTAATTATATGAGTATCCTATTTGTAAACTATTGATAAGACTCATATATAGAAACAATGGAAGAAATTCAAATCAGTAAATTAGATCTTGTTTTTAAAAAGTAAACTAGACCTTTAGTTCCTTTTAAGTGATTTTAACACCTCTCTTATTTTGAATAGTTTGAATCCTATCCTACCTGCAGCAATTGAGGCAACTTCTTCGAAACCTTAGTGAAAGCCGAATAAATATCTGATTATCTATCAACAGAATCAATCTTATACCACAGAAGTCAGTAAATTAATTTTATCCAGCAGTGTTAAGTTCTGTTTGGAGAAAACTATGCAAAGAGGATTATGACAACATATTATAAATTGACTGTAAATAAACTGTAGTTTCCTCATGAGGAAAAACATATCTGCTCCTACAAATGAGTATTTCATGATGCTCTGTTTCTCTATTTTTAGATAAAACCTGATATAGGATAGTCGTCATTAGCTTTTTTTGTGTGTGAATGTAGAGTATATTTTAAAGCAATCTACTAAAGAAATACTCTTTTGAAAACAACAAAAACAAATTTCCCAAGATGCAACTCTGCGTATATACTAAATTCTATGATGAAACAGAATGAGAGTTGATCCAGGATAAGTAAGAAAAGTTTGCTTAGAACTCTGAATAAATATTTCTCGCTTGTCTAAGACATTATTCTCTAACTTTGCTTGGATTGAATCTATGTATTAGAAAAATAAGATGTTTTTGATAATTCAGTTTTAAAAAACTCAAATTACTGCATGAAGTTTTGAAACATAGAGGTATTAAAATCACGTTTTTGCTAATTTAATGAAGTTTTTTCATATTTATAAATAATAAGAGAAATATAGATAAACTGTAGTGGAGTCTGTTTCTCCATAGAAATAGTAAGAATGAAAACTGCAGCTCTTCAACTTATATAAACAATAAACTGTAAAAATAATTCACTTCTCATTGCCAATGAGTAGTATTGTTGCTAATATTTAATGTAAATAATATGAATATTTTCTCTGTACATTTAAGGGAAAAAAGCTCATATCACATTCCAGAATGTGAGAAAGAGTGGTAATGACTTCCTCATCTTTCTCCACACACACGACTCCTCTCCACACCTAGCAAAGTGTATTTCTTATAGCATGTGCTCATTAAATATCTGATGGATTGTTATATTAAGAAAATAAATTGAGAGGAATAACTGAGCATTTGTGGTTCTTTGGGGAAAAAATGAGATGATAAAAGGATATAGGCCTGTCTCTTCAGTTTCTGGATTAAAAAAACAATAATAATAGCCTTGCTAATTCTGGCAACATAAGTGGATGGGACTACATTATCCCCAAACCATCCTACAATGCTATTCCCCGTGACATTTTTTTCCTTTGTTAGGGAGGGAAAAAAAAAAACCCACAAAACATTTGAATTATGTTTGTCAAAAAGAGCTGGAAAGTACCCCATCTTGCAGTTAAATTAAAATGGTTTATAAGGAGATAACCACATAAATGTTATGGTTCAAAACGACATTTTAAAATTAGCTTGCAATATTTTTATGTTAGCTTAAAATTAAATGTTATAAAGAGTGTATCACTTAGAAGCAATGTTAGTTTCTTTCCTTCTTAGAATTTTCTTTTCTATAATATTACTAGTTTTTCAAATATTTATCAATAAATTTCCATTTAAAGATCTAAAACTAAGTCTCAAAAGCAACAGCAATACCTATTGAGTTATATTAAAATTAAAATACAGCAATCTACAGTTAGATTTAGGCATGCGTGAATAGTGGTGTCAAACAATTAATAGGCAATATATTATGTATGAGCTTATAATTCTGAGTAAACAGAATTTCTAGAAAACAGAAAGTTAAAAAATTTCCCAAACAAAAAGTGAAACCATCCCTTCATTATTAATGATTCACAAAATAGTTACCAACTTTTACTTAGTCTACCTCTCTATCTAGATGAAGATACAGAAATATCACCATGACAGTTACATTTATGTCAACTTGGAGGGGGTTTTGATCACATTAACACGTAAGTCAGCAAACTTTGAGTAAAGTAGATTTCCCTCCATAATATGGGCTCATCTAATCAGCTGAAGGCTTGAATTAAAAAAAAATATATTATTTGACTCCTTGAGCAGAGCAAGAAGGAGTTCTCCAGGAGATTGTCTTCAGAAGTCATGGGCACCATTAGCTCTCCTGAGTATCCAGCCTTCCGGCCTCCACTGCTGAGTTTGGACTCGCCAGCCAACACAATTGTGTAAACCAATTCCTTATAATAAATATTGATTCACTCTCTCTGGATGAGCCTGACTATGGTTCTAGAGGTTCTGTCTCTATCAATTCTGTCTCTCTGGATAACTCTTACTAATACAATCCCCCAAATCAGTTTGACTGAAATTATGTATCTTTATACAGGCATCATCTCTGACCTTATAGTACCAGCATAAATGATTGCAACATGAAAAAGAAAATAAATCACAATGCCATAAAGTGAAATGTCTAGATAAATTTCTTTGATCAAAAATTTTATTTCTCAGTATATGGATACCATCTTAAAAAAACAAAAGCAAACAAACAAACAAAAAGCCTTGACGTTCAGAATAAAGCAGGTCACATCACTTCTGCATCATAAAGAATTTTGTGCCACACTAAGCTGGTTTATTTTGTTCCAAATTTGATTTTAAGAAACTTCAGTTATAACATGTATTAGTCTGGGTATAACAGGCTATATTGTGTTAGCAAGCAACTCTATAGCTTAATAGTTTATGAAAAGACAATTTATTTATCTTATGCTAAATGCCCATTGCAAAATGAATGCATCTCTGCTCTAAGTTTATCCTCCCTCTAAGTTCACACTGACGGAGCAGAATCTCTGGGAGAATTGCTTGGCAGAGGGAGTAAAACGATAAGGTTAAGTGTGAGTTGCTTTTAAAGCTTTAGGAGTGACACATATCAGCACCACACAAATATCACTGGCCAGAATGATTTCCAAGACCTCTTAGGATTTCAAACTCCAAGGATATATAATTTTCTTTCTTTCTGGGTGGATCATCACAAATCACAATGACTAAGTCTGAGATAATTGGGCAGGAATGGAAGCATAATCCTTCTGCACAGAGAACCCTGCAAATTACACTGCCAACATTGACATTGATAGGGTGCAGCAGGATAATCCCTCCTCAGGAAGAGCAGCAAGTGTTTTGAGCAACAATACAATGTAACACATGTTTGGTGTCAGTCTAGTAGATAGAACCACACACATTGTCAACAGAGAGGTAACAGAAAGTGATATTTTTGATTCACTAGAAAAATAGTTTTAAACAAGAGCTGTAACAACAACAAAAAACTGCCCAATAGGAGTGTGAGTTTTTCAGGTGATAATTAACATCTTGTCTCTAAAATATTCAAATATGCACCCAAAAATGACACCTCAAACAACATTACATTGACGTATGCTGGAATCAATAACTTCTAATTCTCATACTATGTCAAGAGCATGTATTTCTCATATGAAGTACTTCTTTGTTCTTGAAAAGCTTGGAAAGAAGAATGAGATGGAGAAGAAAGACTTGAAAAAATGAGTAAGTAGGAAGAAAAATAAATCAAAAGAAAAATCTGGATTTAGAAATATAACCCCTTATTAGTACTATTTTTTTTCCTCACAAAAAAAACAGTGATGCAGATTAAAAGAAGAATAAACATTTGTTTAAAAGAATACAATTTGGATAGTATTGCAGTCAAAACTTTTAGTTTAAAAACACAAAAGAGAATCAACAGATACTATTTAGGTAAATTAAAATTTTCTTTTATAGTGAAATAGTATCATGATTTCCATTTTTAAAGCAATAGTTAATGAAATTTTTGTGAAATACAGTATTTTTCTTAGAAATTATATAAAGCTTTTTTTGTGGGAAGAAGAAGAATCTCTTCTTTTTCTGATGGCTAATCTTACTGATATAATTCAAAATGGTTTTACATGAGACAAGACACTTGAGAAAGTGCATATGTTTTTAAGTGATACAGATTTGAGTTAAAATCTTAATTCAGAATAGGAGCTGGTAATTATGGGCTAACAGTTGCCATCTCTAGATCTTAATATCATGAATAAAATGGTGATAACAATTATATTTCAATCATATTATGTATATATTTTAACATATTTTATCACAACTTTTGTCACTTAAGTTTTTCTTCAGCCTTACAAACATTTAAAACTATGAAGGGGAAAATTTTCACAAGAAATAATTTGGATTATTTTAGCTGAAAATACTATTACTTGATTTATTGTCTTTCTTAAAAAGTGTTTGCTTTATATGTGCTTGTACAAATGAAGATTTTATAGATTTGCTAATTAAAATAGTGAAGTAAGTTAAGAAAACACATTGAGATTTCTAGGAACATATACAGGGGTCTTGTACTTACTTACAATGTAAGTTAACCATATTCTCTTTCTCTAATCTGATATAAATTGAAAGCTGAAGTGCCATTTTTTCTATATCATTTTTTTTCTTACAATCATTTAGTTAGTAGTGATAGATGGGGCATTTGCTTGTCGTGAATAGCATGCTATACATCTATTTTAATGAATTTTAGCCATCAACTTAATTGATAGCTTCAAACAGTGGGATAGATTTATTCCTACAATGAATAAAACTACAGAACATTTGCAGCCTGTATAAATTATGTTAACACTTCTATTGCCTCTCCATTTTCAGCCTAATATACTGCTAATTTTAAAAGAAATCAATCAAACAATATATAATATATCACTATACCATAGTTTCTGTTTAAGCAGAGTAAAAATATTTTTTCTGTAATGCTTTAAAACTATGTGTTAAATGATTTTGCCAGGAGCGTTCACTGAACCATGAAGCTTTTGACTTGCCTGATGTATATCTCTGTGAGCTCCCTTTATCATTTTTTACTTTAGACTATTTGTCTTTCCCTGGCATCTCACCTGTACAAGCAAGATGTCTCTATTATAATAATTTATTATGTGGAGTTTTGGAAACTGCGTCTCTTAATTAGAAAAAATTCTAATTCCATGTAGTTTATTATAAAGAGTAAAATACAGAGAAGTGATGATCAAATATTGATTTTGGAGAGTTTATATATGTAAAACTTCTCTGAGATAAGTGGAAACTCCTAGGTCAAATATCATAGAACTCAGTACGCTTCAAGGGATGTGGCAATTATATAAGGAAACACATGGCTCAAAACATAATAAATAATTTTTATGTTTTAATATTTTGCTATATTACTAAGTTGTACGATTTTTACTTTTACTGCATTACTAAAAAATGCATGTTTTAATTATATTAAACTAAATATTACAGAAAATTGGGATTGTAATTGAATATTTCTTTTGTTTATTAGAATTAACATGCTGCATAGAGGTAGATGATTCATAGATAAAAATTGTAATCACTTGTAATTTACCACAATATTTGGTCTAGATAATATCATATTATATTATCTTATGATCCTTTATTATTTTCTTAAGTAAAATGATATAGCTTTGTTTTCCTTTTAGTAGTACCATTTTCTTTTGGTGAAACTGCACAAAAATTTAAGAAGTGAATGTTTTGCTTTATTTTCATTTTAATATGATTTTAAAGAAATTAAGAAACAGGGAAATCATGAGGTGATGCTGTAGACCTGTTAACACTGTACTATAAAATTAAGAAACATTTTAATAAAACAGAATTTAATTATATTAATTTCTACAGTTATAGAAAAGAGGGGATCAAAACTGTTACCCACTGGAGGACAGCAATACAAATAAGATCTAAACATAAGTTGTAATGTTCACTGGGTTAGGCAAAATCCAAGACGTCCACATTATTACACATGATACGATAAAATGATTTCTTTTTAAATGCTCTGAACATATATTAATGACCCATTGGACTTGGTGGTGATGATTTAAAGAGGAGATCAGTCAACATGGTTGAGCTTCTCGTATCTCCAGGCATAATCTGCTATACAGGTGCACATACAGGGTAGCCAGAAAGTTGAATGCAGGACAGGGATTCTTACCAATTACGTACAATGAAGCAAGAAAATGACAAATGCTGTATGCAAGGCAGTTATTTTATTGTTGGAAAATGGAACTTAAGGTGGGTCATTAAAGAAGTGAAACTGGACAGTGACGATGCTAGGTACAAAGATGGGATATACCACCTGAGGCATTGTAACAGATCATTCCCAGACTTATTGCCATTAAATAGTCAGGTACTATTCCTATCACTCAGAACATTGAAAAGGGCAGAGTGGGGATCCCTTGTATAAATTCTATTGTCTCTATGGTGTCAGGCTGAAGAATCAAGGACCAAGAACTGGAATCAACTGAAGTTTCACGCACGCACTTGTCTGGTCTGTTGTCTGGGGGCCTCAGTTTCATTCTTCAAGGGCCTCTTGACTGTAGAGATAGTTTGGGTTTTCTTTCAGCGTAAAACCTGGATCTAAAGACAAGTGCCCCAAGACAAAAAGCCAGGCAGAAGTCCTATGTAACCTTTTATGATACAACTTTGGAAGTCATGCAGCATCGCTTCTACCACTTTTTTTTTTTTTTTTTTTTTTTTTGCTTTTTTTCAGGACTTTACTTCTTTAGAGCAACTTTAAGTTCACAGAAAAATTGAGAGAAATGTATATAGGGATTTCCTGCATAATCCCCCATTATCAACATCCCCCTTCAGAGTGTACCTCTGTTACAACTGATGAACCTATATTGACACATTACATTACATTACACCAAAAGTCCACAGTTTACATTAAAGTTCACGCTTCCTAAAATAACCTTATACAAAACTTGGTTTTGTCTCAGTTGAGTGCCTGTGTATTCAGTGAGGTTTCTGTAGCCTTTTTCATCAAAATTCCCATTTCTGCCACCACTTTTTGACTTCTCAACTTTTCATTTGGGTCCCTGCTCCCTGGTAACTGTCCTCTGTCAGGCCGCATGGAATATTTCCTTGTATATCTGCAGCTTATTATCCAGCCAGAAATAAAAAGAGATCCCTAAGTGAATATTTAGAGAGCCTTGTCTGAATAGCATCTTGCTTGCTAGTAACCTAACACCACAAACTGAAGCCACGTGAGCAGCCCTGAAACTCAAGTTCTACGTTTCCAGCTCAGTGATACCATTGTGTTTTGTTCCTAAACTACAATCTGAAAGGTAAACTCAGGTATAAAGCCAAGATATACAGATTGTTCAACATGCTTTGTTTCCTTCTTTCAGGCATCAAATTCCAATATTACCCATTAAATAACACTGGAAAATAGCTGACCCATGTATATTCCCTAGTTTTTATATTCGTTTTTACTGGGATATATATTCCTGTACTGGTCACTCCATCTTGGCTAGCTAGAGGATCCATTTTTAAAACAATATTAACAAACTAGGGGATAGCCTTTTTTAGAACTGTGCTAATATAGTAAAGACAAAAAATCTGAAAGGAATGATCTTTCTTGGACTTGGAAATGTCCAAGTAAAATCATCAACAGAGTGTGTTAATATATTGCTCACATTTAGATATATGTGGGATGTATAATTAGAGAAAATACGGTGGAATTTTATTAATGATATCATCATAAGAATATTTTATCATGACCCACAGATCTTGGCTTTATACCTGAGTTTACATTTCATTATAGTAATATTCAGCATGTTTGATGAGAATGCAGTTATATTCTCAAGTTTTTGAAACTTTGTACATTTTTCCCTAATTTAATAATCTAAATGTGTGAAAGGAATCAGATTGCAGAAAGAACATTAAAATAATGTTATATTTATCTAAATACTGATTTCCTTTCAATCACTTCAACCAGACTAAATTCTCTGATGACAGTGATAGTGCCTTAGTTGTCTCTCTATCTCTTTTTCCAAATATAAAGACTGGAAGACAAAGGTTTGGATAATGGATCAATGTATTAATAGAAAGAAAAATCAAAATAGAAGTGATATCAGAAACCATGTTATGATCACATGAACATGGGTTTTAAGATTGCAATAATATAATAAATATATTACTGTCAGGTGAAAAGTAGAGAGTAAGTGAATATATAATTTTAAATTAAAAGTATGACTGTGTTAATACCATTGTTAGTAGTATTTTTAGAGGGTAATTTCATCAAAGGAAAGAAAGACAATAGTCAGGCTAATCAATACTAGGTCAGACTCAGTGAATCCAAGATTGACTTCTCCACACCTACCTTACTGTACACTGAGAAAATTTTCAGACATACATTGTCTTGTAACTGGTCATGGGTTTTGATATAATAATTTTAATTATAACTAGAAAAGGAATGGATGGAATAAACTGAAGAGATACAGTGTTGTTTTTTTTTTAAATCCAGATATTCCCAAGAACCAGAGTCAGAATTCTCAAAACTATTAAGCTAAGTACCACAATAATGAACGTTCAAACTCAGAATATTCTCAGAAACCTTTCGGCAAATGCTTGTTTGTCAATTATATTGTACTCTGCACCAGGCATTCAATTTTAATTCTAGGATTGTACTGCTTTGAAATAAAAATCATGTTGAGAAAGCGATTAAGTGTTTAATTCTACTTAATATTAGCTCATATAGGATTTCTAAAAGGAGAGTAGAAAAATAATAAAAGTATTTTGACATTTATATATAGAACTTAGGTTATTTAATTTTGAATAAAACAGGTGGGAGTTAATTGAGGGCAAACATGAGCCTGAGTATACATAAAATTAAATTTTGAATAAATTATTACAAGAAAAAATTAACTGTGATTGACATGTGAAGATAAAATCAAATACCAAAAATTCACACCATATTCAGGAGCTAAGGATTAAAAAAAAAAAGTAGAAATTAGAAATATATGGATAACATAAGAGTAATTAACAATTTAATAAAATGACATTTTATAGAGTGCTTTGAAATTTGATTTTAGAGCAAAATGTTATGTGAAATATATATGAGACTCCTCAGGTAGTATAAATCATTTCTTACCTCAACATTAAGTAATTAAACTACAACTCAAATTATTACTTGAGACTATCTGAAAATTCACCTTGAAAGTAATATGTCTTTGATTTTGTAATGGTCATTTCCTTTGTTCTCTTATCTTCAAAGATTTTTTAGTTTTGAATAAAAGCAGATGCCTAACCTTTTCTTTCTTTGGTAATAGATTTGTATTGGTGTCTATTTTAAAGGTAAGGTACTCACTGATGAAATCTGGAACCATAATTCGTCGTGTAAGGACTGAATGTGTTAGGAATTTCCTCTAGTGCTACTTTTACAGAATGCTGTGATATGCTAGTTTGAAATGTGCTTTGACATGAAGATGTTTCAAAATTGCGCTGAATGAATGCTCAAGGAATCTCATATATATATAAATATTCTAAATAAGTAAATATAAATAATATATGCTTAGGAATAACTGATCATAGTGGATCTTTAAAGAAACAGTCTGGACAATTTTATACATACAGAGAAAACCTGAAAATGTTACATTAGATGATTAAGATGCCAATATTATTATTTGGGGACTCTTTATTCAGAGAAATTTAATTGTTTTTAAAATTCTACACATTCCTAAATTTTGTGCAGTTCTTACTTTGTTCTCACCTTTTATTTTGTCCTTTATTATAATTGCAGGCTTCCCTTTGTTATGACCTTTTGAAAACTTAAAATGGAAGTTCAATTAGATTACCAACCAAGACATTTATCCTTATTAACAAAAAGTCAGCTGAAATAATCTTGTCATTTGAATTCTCAAGAATTCTAAAACAAATACTTTTTAAAATTTTTCAACATTTTCAATTTTAGCTTGATTACCTCCAACAATACACACAGTAACAGATCGGAGGGCACAACATTATGCAAAATGTAGCAACAAGTCATATCATGTGGATTTTATGTTTGCATGTGGAGTACATAATTTTGCACACAGGATTTTCCACCAAATAAATCAATGAATCTAACTTTCAAGACTGATAGTGCCAAACTTCCTAAATACTAATGGATGCTGAGTATAGTGAGCTGGAAACTAGATGCTCAATATTAATTATGTTAAAAATGGACCTGTGTACCACCAAATTAATAAAGTCAGCAGTCTTGGTATATCTATCTTCTCATTGTTTATACAATAGCATTAAATTGAAGAACCTATGTAAAATCTTTAATTTGATATATTTATTTTAATAAAATATTTTAAAAATATATGAATGTTCTTTAAAATATAAAACAGTCAACTCTACTTTTTGCTCCCTTATTCCTCAATCAATCAATGTGTAAACACCATTTTTACTAATTCCAAAATATTTTATCAAAACATTTACTTTGTTTCTACCTACAAGGACATGACAGACTACGATTATATGAGTACTTGGAACAATTGGCATTTAATAGTATTCTTTTAGTAATAAGGTGCATAACCCCAATTTAAAATAGATTAATTAAAGTATAAGTTGGAAGGACTGTAGGATATCAAGAAAAATCTGTTTCATTCTGTTGATTGTTTCCTTTGTTGTGCAGAAGCTTTTTAGTTTGATGTGGTCCCACTTGTCTAATTTTGTTTTTGGTGTCGTATCCAAGAAATCATTTCCAAGCCTAATGCCAAGAAACTTTCCCCAGATGATTTCTTCTAGGAGTTTTACAGTTTCTGATCTTGCATTTAAATCTAATCCACTTTGAGTTGTTTTTGTGTGTGTGTGTGTATAGGGAAAGAAAAAAGTCCAATTTCTTTTTCTTTTTTTGCATGTGATATCCAGTTTCCCCAACATACTTGTTGAAGAGACTGTCCTTTTTCTATATTGTATTCTTGACATCCTAAGAGTCATCATTCGACCCCACAATTCCACTTCTGAGTATATATCCAGAAGAATTGAAATCAGGACCTAGAAGAGGTATATGCACTCCCATGTTCACTGCAGCATTATTTACAGTAGTTAAGCTATGAGAACAAATCTAAGTGGCCACCAACTGATGAATGAAGAAAACATTATCTATATGCATACATGTGTGTATATATTTATATATATATGAATCTTATTTAGCCTTTAAAAAAGAAAGAATCCTGCAATATATTATAACTTGGATAAACCTGGAGAACATCATGCTAAGTGAAATAAGCCAATCACAAAAGGATACAAACTGCATGGTTCCACTTATATGAAGAATCTAAAGTAGTCAAACTCAGAAACAGAGAGTAAAATGGTGTTGGCAGGGGTTGGGGTGGAGGAAAGTGTTGCTATTCAAAGGATACAGAGTTTTAAATATGCAAGATGAGTAAGTGCTAGAGATCTGCTATGCAACGCTGTACCTATAGTTAACAGTACTGTCCTGTGTATCCAAATTTTTGTTGAGGAGAGATTTCATATCAAGTGCTTCTACCACAATAATATTAAAAAAAAACAGTGATTGATTATATGAAATATTATGGAGCAACTTAAAATAATGTAACAAACTTATATTTAATTACCTGAAAAGTATTTCTGAAATCTCATAATCTAAAGAAATAAAAGTATAACTATACCTGTAACAAAATCTGTTTTTCAAATAAAAAAATAAAAGTAGAGTAGATGTTATTGAGAAGTCATTGTCTTATGTGTTCACTGTCAGTCCCTCAGTGTTCTCTTTGTTTCATAACCTGCTTCACTCAAAATAAATTTTCAGTTGCCAGTCAGAATAATTACTCTACAACATAAATGTCATTATAATTCATCCATGCTTGAAGTTATTTCTGCTTATAATTAATTTTAAACTTGGCTTGACACACCTACCCTCCCTTAAATTGCTGCATCTTCTACTACATCACACTATTGTGTAAGCCATATGAAACTGCACTCTTGGAGGAATTTTCTACACTCTCCCTGTGTTCTTTCTGAACACACTATGCTTTCGATATGAATCAGTTTTGTAAGACACTTTGCCCTTTGGCCACAATTTCACTTGGATAAAACCTTCCTGAAAAATATGATATGCATTGTTTCCCTAATATGTACTTTCAAATGTTACTTTTTATAATACATTTAAAACCCCAATTGTAATTGCATATTTAACTGTCTTTCTCTTCTGCCAGATCGTAAATTCCTCAATGAAGGTGGAGGAAAGCCCCTGTGATTCCTAAAAGAATGTTGCATAGAAACCCAATGGTATTACTCCCATCTGTGAAATGACACAATACAGAATCTGAGACAGTAATTTTAGCTAACCTTCCTGAAGAACTCAGATAGAGTCTAAATGAAAGAGAGTCTGAGAAAGTCTTGTTTAAAGCTTCCAGTCTCAAGCTGTACAGAGACAGTCTAGGTATAGAATAGTCAATGCAGGCCTGAGAGTCATTGAGTAAATAGGTGGTAGAGAAGTAAGAATACAAAAACAGTTAAAATCAAGACAATAGACATAAAACATCTTGGAATTTTCAGTAAAGGGAAAACAGTCAAAATACATTGGTTGGGTAAAATAGTGTCATTTACCACAGCATTATGACAGCGGTTTATGTTTCTAATGATAACCTTTGGCCATCAAGGCAAATAATAATCATATTAGTACAGTAAATTAAAAATCTTGACCTTTAATAATATTTAGCTCATAAATGTTTAGATTTAAGTTTGTTTAAAATTTTCCTAGGTTCCTCATGAAGTACTTCAATTTTCTGGAAATCAAAACTAGCATGGTAAACAATATCTAAACATTTCTAGGTAATTTCAATTTTAGAGTTAAGGAACATCTTCCATAGAAATCAGTAAGACAGAGGGGAAGGTATAGCTCAGTGGTAGAGTGCATGCTTAACATGCACGAAGTCCTGGGTTCAATCCCCAGTACCTCCATTAAGAATAAATAAATAAATGAATCAAATCACCTCCTCCCCCCAAAAATCCAAAACAAAACAAAAAATAAAAAAAGAAATCAATAAGAGAAGGACAATTTACCAAGTGTTATTTTCAGTATGAATGTGTGTTTTAATTTAATCATTTTTCTTTAACTGATCACTGGATTCCCCCTACTCTTTGTTAATTAGAAGGAGAATATTGGTTGATGCTTTGACTAGCTGTTGTGCCAAATAAAAATTAAACTCAGTTATTTACAAACCAGATAATGTGAAAAAGCAAAGAGATTATTCAAATTTAATATTGCAAAATAATACGATTTATTTGTGATTAGTCAAAAAAAGTTTAACTCTTAACAAGTGATAACTGACTTCATTGAGTTTCTACTTAGCTTTGTTTATGAGAGCGGGATCAGAAGTTTTCAAACTAAGAGTGTACAGGAAAACTTTCATAAAGAGTGTTCCATAGAACATCGGTCCATGCATTTTTAAATAGTGTTGTGCAGAGCAGATTTATGATTTGCAAAATAGAAATATGATGAGTAAAACAATACTAAAGAAGTGTGTTTATAACTTCTCAAACTGTTCATCGAGTAGTGTGCTTTTTGATCACAGGATCCATTTTTCAGGGCACTCCTCTTAGATTAACATTTCATGAAATATACTGTAAAACATATTGTTACATTTATTTAGTTAGGGAACCATCATAAAAAGCTAAGCAAAAAAATTTTAAACAGAACATTCTTCCCTCCTTATTCTCCAACAACAACAAAGACAAAAAGATAAGGTTAAAAAGTACATCCTTATCCTACAATTATGGAAAATCAGACTCTGTCAATTATATCCTATGATGTAGAAAATATGTTTTGTTTTATAGTTTATGTAATCTGCTTGATCCTATTTTTTTCCAATCTATCATTTTGACTTTGTTCTTCAAAATAAAATCAACTATAATTGAATTGATTACCTCTTCCTTAAACAAAATAAAACACAGTTGGAGAGGACTTGAAGATCAAATAACTAACACACTATGAATATAAACAAAATATATAATTAAAACTAAAAGGTCACTCCCTTGCATTTTAATATTAGACAACGCTTATTTCTGTGTGCTTTTCTCCAGTTTTATTGAGATATAATTGACATATGACATTGTGTAAGCTGAAGGTGTACAATGTGTTCATTTGATACATATATATCACAAAGTGATTACCACCACAGCATTAGCCTCATGACACATATATACTTGACACATATATACTTGAAAGTTGTCAACATTTGTATAACACCATGTACTAGGTACAGCCCTAAGTACTTCTCACTAAGTTTTCACAACAATCCTATGGAGTTATATTATGATAATCTCTTTATTTTAGAGTTGAGGAAAGAAGCTGATTAAAGTAAGGTCATCTGCTAAGATCACACAGTAAGTACATGGCATGGCCACATTTGAAAGTACGTAGTCTGCCTCCAGAGTCCATATCCTCCAACCTTCCTTGTAAAGCTTAATAATGAGGAGCAATGACTTTATACATTCATAGTACTTTTGTTTGGGCTTCTATGGATCAACAAATTATATTTCATTTTTTATAGAAAACAGTATTTTGGGGAAAAGATAGCCATTGGCATAACTAATTTTATTAATTATCTTAAAATAATTGTTTCCTTGCTGCATAGAGGATAACATTATCTTTAGATGGGGAGAAAAAAAGACAGTTTAACACAAAAATAGATCTATTCAAGGAAGAGCAAGTTTGCCTTCGCAGTGGCAATAAATTAATATCAAACACTCACTTTATTGCTTATAAAATGATAACAAATAAAATAACAATGACCATGGACTTTTATATAACTCATCGCTATATTTTATAAGTATACATTATGCACAACATGTGCATACCAATTATAGGCGCTTAAATGAACGTTGTTTAATAAGATCATTCTTCCTGTATTTTACTTTTCTGTTTAAATACTTGATTATTTTATTAATAGTAAGCATGGACAACACCATTAATTAATATTCTCTTATTCAAACCTTTCTCATGATTTTCAGTCTTTTTCTCACTACTACATAAAAAGAAGTGTCATCCATTCAAACACTACAGAGACAAAAATGTGAGAAATATAGACAGTGTGATATTTATACAACAGTTAAAACTGCTATCTTCACAGAAAGAAAATATTGTTTTGACTTGCAAACTGAGAAAAAGTAAGTAGGGATGTCAGTACTGGAGAATAAATGTAGACTGTAGATGTCATGTTCTTACATCGTCACTGTTCTGGCCATAATTACACTTTAAAGTGAAACTTGTGGATAAAGAATATTTGAAGATAGTGTAAACTAGAATGACCGTAACACATTCTCAGGCAAAATGACTGTATATGTTTTTCTAATATTTGATCACCGTTAATGAACTCCCCATGAAAGTTACGGTTTTGAGAAATTGGTAAAAACCATACTTCTGAGAAAAAAGAGACTGAAGTACCTACACAGCATACCAGAAACCAAACTGAGTAAGTTGTCTTTCCTAAAGTTGTTTCTCTAAGATTAATCTTCTTAGAGAACAATGAATTATTTATTTGAGCATTTTCTACCATAGGTGGGGAGAGGAAGAGAAATACACATTATTTCTGCTACCCTCTCTTTTTTATTGATATTATGTTCTCACTCATAAGTACCCTGTGTATAAACAGATGACTATTGCTGCTCAAATCTATGGAGTATATAGTGAGAACCAAAATTCTCATTATTGTGTCATTTCAATTATTATTTTTCAAAACCATGTGCAGATTTATCACTACATCTCTATGAAAGAAGAAGTCACACTATACCTCTGAAATCTAGATCATTTAATGACATATTTTCAGTATTTATCATGCAAATATATCAACTAATAGAAGTTAAGAACTTTTATCTTGCTGTACCCACTGGTGAAGTAAAACGTTAAAAATAACTAGTCACCGATTTTGTCCTAATGCTCCTTAATAAACAGAGACAAGGGTTATAGGGTTATTCATCAGCTTTATATGATACTGGGCAGAAGATCCCTTCAACTGCCAAATACTGAATAGCAGTGCAAAATGCATTTACCGATATTTTCCAAGAAAATAATTATGTGTAGGAGAGAAAAGGATAGGAACAAAGAACACTTTGTCACCTTTAAAATTATACAGGATGAAAAATATAACCTGAAATATGATTTTGTAAGACTGAAATGGATAATTTAAAATGTAAATAGATCTATGAAAGTCTAATAAGATGTAAGAGAGAGTGGACAAGGAATAATACACCTGGACAGAAGCAATACTCTGCATAGTGTGCTTTGTATCAAATGAAGACCCTATATGTCTACAAATGCTGACAGCAGTTGACCCAGAAAAACAACCCAAACCTGAAATAATTTTCTAAGTCAGTATTTTGTGAAAACCACAAAAGACATAATCTGACAATTATTATATTAACAATTTAGGAGAACTATATATTTCCAACTAGCATAATTATGCACTCCAAAATATAACTTAGGGTACGATGAAAACCCTTTCTTAGTAATGGTAGGTTAATTGTCTCTGCTCTTACTCTGGGGCTAGCTCTTCCTTATTTATCTATTTTTCCCTTTATTTCAAGAGAATTTTGCTCTTCTGATGATTTTCTGCATGTACCATGCTGTTCTTTCATGTGCCCTTCTGCCTTGGAATGGTTAGTTACATCATCCTGATAATATTGTCAGAAAATTCTTAAGTGTCTGTGTGAACATATTTTAAACTTGCTTTAAACTACTGTGTCTTTATCAATGATATGCTCAAGAGGATTTCTATGCTCCCATTTACTTTGAAGAATTTTTTTTCTTTTTACCGTTAGCTACTTATTAATAACGAATAACTTCTTATTCTGTTTAGGCTATCTTACATCTGTAAATGTCTCAATGTGAATTATGCTTCCTGAACAAGTTGCAACGATATTCAGCCTAATTAAAATTCTGCTCTATTGTAGCTGTGGGTAGGATGTTATAAATCTGTTTTTCTTGGGATGAAAAATAATAATGCCTGGTCTGTGTTGGCACTGGATAGCTTACATGTATAAGAGAATCACTGATGCCCCTGGATTTTGTTTTGTTACCTTAAAAAAAAAAAAAATTAAACATTCCTCTCAGACTGAAGTAGTCATTAAAGTTTATCTTTTTGCTCCAACTTGATGATAGCAATAAAAGTTGGAAAGAGAGAATTCTATTGTCCTTGAACACACAAATCAGTGGAAATAATCAGAAGGAACTGTAATTTTTGCTTTTCAACACTTTTAATGATTCTAAAAATCTAAGTTTAAATGATACGATTAAAATTACATGCAATTTTGTCTCTCACTCATCCATCTTTGCTAATGCTTCTGACAAAGACACTCATGCTCATAACTAAGTACTTAGTAATAGGACAGTGTTTGTCCAATAGACTAATACAGCTGGGAATGGATAACTTATTCATGATAAAACATTTTCCAAGGCAAATATCTTTCTTATCTGTGATTCTAGATCTAAAGCATAAACATATGTACAAGAAAATAGAGCTTGTCTAATCTCAGAAAACGGCAAACTGGATGGTGGTGATGATTCCACCTCCAGAACAAGTATGGAATCAACAGCATCACTGAGCACTCACAATGGCAGCAATGTGGAACGTTGAGTGTCATGAGGAAGGGCTGCAACAGTGACGGGGAGGGTTTCACAGAACTTATATCTCAGTTTGAACACTTTCCATGAGACAGACTTATAACTGAATTATTTCCCTTTTATTTAATCAGTTTTGATGCATGTTAAGTGAGATTAAATATACCTGCTTCTATGTGTTGAAGCTGTATTATTGAAATTAAGTAAAGTCTAAAATGCCTATTTACCAGTCATGGTTACTTTTCTTAATTGAAGTCCAGGGAACTAGTAGATTTTAGAAATGAAAATTGTCCACTCATTTTTTATATTAACTTTTTTTAAGTGAGACAGGGTACAATTATATTTTCTTGTTAGCTACAAGATTGTCCGTGAGTCATTATAATTCCTGAATTTATATAACAATGCATCCATAAATGTTTCAACTAAAACTAGAGAAATCATATCATGCATAACTCCATGTTAATATAGTTAATGGTAAAATCATTCTATTTAAAACAACTTTACATATGATTAAAATAACCATTTCAAAGCCATAAAGTTTAAAACTAAATTCATTTCGCTCATGCCCAGAAGGCAGTCACAGTTCATCACATATTTGATGAAAGCTGTATTTGCACATTAACTATTTCATTTTTCCTAACAAAAAAGCCATGTTGGGGGAAACAAAAACCTCTAGGTGTGAGAATCTTGGAATTCCAGCTGTTCATAAAGGTAAGCCTGTGCAGTCTGGAAGTTTCAATTGTTTCAAAAGTCTCCAATCACATTTTTCCTGTATTATTTTCTGGACATTTTATGATACAGCAGTAATATTCAGGTCTTCTTCATTATATGGGTCAAAATGACTAAAATTTTTTATTTTTCTTTATGTTACATGAGACAATTAACTTTTCCAAAAATGAAAATAGCAAGAGAATGAATGAAAAGGCAAAACAAGAGGTTTTGAGTAACCAGAGAGAACAGTCTATCCTCCACTGATATGACTGGGTCTCTCTGCATCAGAATGGAATGATTGCTTTAATGTTTTGATGGTCATTGCTTAATTTTACATGGAATATTTTTTTATATAACACATTTGCATGATTGAATCATCCAGTAAAAATTCTCACTTTTCTTCCTGTGCTCCAACAATTCTGGAATTTCCACAGATAACTATATTTGTTTCTTACCTGTCATTCCAAAGTATCTTTAAAAATTCTTGCATTTTATGCATATATACTTTCCTTCCTTTTTTTATACCCAAAGTAGTGTACTATATAAACACTCCTCTGTTTCTTGCTTTCTCACTTAATATATTTTAGTCTATTTTCATATAAGTGCACAGAGAGCTTCCTCATTGATTAAAGCAGCACGTTATAACATTATTTGTTATACTGTAAATTATTTCAACACTCTCTTGTGGAAAGGCATTTTAGATTATTTTATGTAATTATTGTTTTCGCTTTTACAATGCTGCAATTAATGACCTTAGAAAAGTATATACAAAAGATATTTCTCAGTTGAGTCAAAAGTGAATCCATTTGTAATTTTAATATTGAAATTGTAATTATAATGAAACTAATGTATCCTCCTTACAGATACAATAGTTTGCACTTCCACAAGCATTATAAGAGAATGCCTGTTTCCCAACAGCCACATTAACAGAGCATATTGTCATTTGTTTCAGGCCAAAATGGCCTAACAGGGACCAGATATACTTCCAGAAACAAGTCTTGTTCCAGCTTTCCTTTGATTAGTGTTAGCATGACTTCCAGTTTTCAGCTTCCTTTAAACCTATAAGACCCTATATTTACAATGATATTTGAAGTGAATTTTTCATAGGTGGAATGCAGTGGGTTTTGTTTCAGTTGTCCATTTTCCACCATCAACAAAAAAGATGCTTCAAGGGAAGAGGAATTAGTGATGATACGTCAGTGAGATGCTGCTTACATTGTAGTATATGTTCTATCTTGAAAAATAGCATGTAACATATGTACTGTCATAGAGGAAATGGAATTGTAACCTATGGTTCACCATTTATGTAACTATTTTAATATGCTATCTCCTATTCTGCTCTGGGACATTTCAAAGCAAATTAATTCTGTTATCCCTTACATCTTATTCTCTTTTGTATTTATTCCCCTTTTTACATTGTGACCTATGGCAATATTGTTAAAAACAAATTGTCGGGCTCCGTGATATATTCCTAGTGCTGTAGTCTCCCTCTCCCCTTCCTAATAGTAGTCTCATTTCAACAGGGGACGTGGAGATGAAGGGGCAGATTTGTTACCCTCAGATATTTTCAATTTCTACACATGTAACATCTTAGGTAAAGTTGGCAGGGGAGCATGAAATCCAATATAACCCCGTCTATTATAAAACACTGTTTTTCACAAGGGTGTCTGTTTTTAATTGCTAAGTTCAGGCAACTCAGATCCATTGTTGGGGTGAGAAACACTTTTAACACAATTCATGAAGTTTGCAAACTTTTAACCTCTATTTGTTTTCTTTCTTGAATTAATTAAGGGAAAATTCTTAGTTGGAAGATTAATATTTTTATTATTTAGAAATAACACGCTTCTATTTGAAGATTTCAGATTTGAGTAAAAAAGATAATAAAGAATTGAAAGTTTGGGCAAGTATTAATAAAGTAGTGCATTTCTGTCTTTCTTGGGACCATGTTATTAACACTGTACATCATTTAATCCCCAGGTATTAGAGAAAATTTTTTTAGAGAAAGATGTCCATTTAAACTGACTGGAAATATCTGACATATAATCTACAATTAATTTAAGTTGAATATTAGAAGTCAGCTTCCACCAAAGTGTCATAGAATGACAGAGATTTTTCACAAATATTCAGTTTACACTGAATACATTTGACAATGATACATTGTCAAAATAATAGATAATGTATTATTATTATTGTACAAGTATCTCAAGTTTTACTATTTACATAGAATATTTTCCATATGATATACAATATTTATTAATATATTATTATAATATATCATATTCTGGTTAATTGTGATTAAAATAACTTTTTACTTAAGGAACACTATGTTACTCCTTTA
This sequence comes from Camelus bactrianus, assembly GCF_048773025.1. Taxonomy (NCBI): domain Eukaryota; kingdom Metazoa; phylum Chordata; class Mammalia; order Artiodactyla; family Camelidae; genus Camelus; species Camelus bactrianus. The sequence goes on from NC_133540.1 coordinate 43,376,980, forward strand.
CGACAAAGAAGTACAGGTTATAAATTATGCTGAGAAATATTAGCTCTTTGCGTACAATAGCTGTGGAAATATATTTATGTATTGTTTGCTTGATTCTTTAGGCTTGATTTTCATGTCCTCTTTAATTCTTTAGCCCATTAATATTTTTAATCCATACCCATATAAAATAATTATACTTTTCTGCTCACTGGCTTAAAAGAAAAAATAGTAAAATACCACTTAAATTGATAGCTATAATGCCATAGTCTGGCCAGCCTGTGCCTAAGCGTCACTAGTTTTGAGGATCAGTTACCTCCTAAGAAAATTCATTCCATTTTGTGCCATCTGGTAGCAATGCCTACCTCATGCCTTAACACACACTTTTTAAAAAAATAGAGATCATTTTAGTTAGCTCTGGCATGCATGCCTTTGCCCTCCAAGTTTATTCCTAAGAACAAAGAAGAAATACCAACATTTAGCATGTTTCTCCCACATGAGCCATTTTTTTCTCTTTTATCTTGTTGTTGTTTGCTCTTAAACATAATCATTTACTCTAAGCATCTTTAATCAAGTAACTAAGTTTGTCCCCATATTTCAGTTGTGGCCTGTATCAAACAGACTAGTATTGCGTTGGTTTTCAGTTCTAAAACATACAACAGCTGATTAAGCTGTAAAGTCTATAGTAATCCCCTTGGACTTTTTTCTGAGAAATGAGTAAGTTTTTATTAAATAGTCATAGTTTCACTAATATTTCAGATAAAGAATATCAAAAATTTACCTGTTATTATAAGTTTATTCCCTAAACTTTAAACTTTGTACTGAAAATATTTATTTTATTTTACTTTGCATTGTCAGATAGGGCTCTCAGTAGAGATATGGAACAAAACAAAAAGCCCAGAAAATATGAACCTTAATTAAATAAATTAAATGTATCAATCGTTAATAAAATGACTCTTCTAAACTAAACTATAGTATGTTATATTATAAAAATAACATACATTCATTTATATGTTCATTTATGACATGAAATAACCTAAAGACATATTTAATCTTAACTGTATTTTGAGTCAATCAAATTATGTAGGCATTTTAATCATCATATAATTTGATCACACTGTATTAAAAACTAATTTAATTTTCTTCAGTATCTACAATAAAACTTGTATCCTAACAGCAATGAGGAATGGTTAAAATATTTTCTGCAAGGAGTGATAACACTACATTGGATGAGAATAAATCATCAAATTCGTCAATTATAAAGTGTGAAAACTTATGCCATTATATTTATTATTGCCATCAACTTACTATTAATATTATGGTTGTCATTATTTAGTGAACCACCACTGAATCTACTGTTAGAATAAAATAGCAGAGATAGTGTACACGGCTAGGAACAATTACCTCAATGGAGAGATTTTTAATTCTTAAGAGACTTTAAGACAAGGGTCCTAATGAATCCACTTGGAGGGGCCAGGTTGTTAATGAAAGTAAATGAAAGAGACAAGGTCCGTGACAAGCTGGAAATCACATTTGTATTCTAAAGGACCCAACTAATGCTTGGCTGCATCCTGTCATTTCCACTGCACGATGTCGGCCAATTATAGTCACATCTTACCATCTTTTAAGAGATGCCAGAAACTTATTATTTTTTCTAACTTCATCTATCCTCATTTTAATGTCTCAAATTATTAAAATAAACAAACAAACACTGTATGGGCCACAGAAAATTATATTTGGAGCAGTCTACTTGGCCAGTTTCCATGGTGTAAAGCTTCTGACGTGGCAGCTTGAATCTATCAATGTATGTCACTGAACATGGAGCTGAGAAGAGTTTCATGCATATACACTTTGCCTTCAGGACACCACTCCCAAAGGCACAGATTGCCATCTTAGCTTTAAGAAGCTTTATGAACAGCCACAAGTACCAGGAAGTCTATTAAAGGGGGCCTGTCTGTGTATCCTTACCTTTGGGAACATGGTAACTTCCACTTTACTCTCTCTAACCTCCTAATCTTCTGACATATCCTTTAGTTCAGATTTGCTTCTTGCCTTTCTGTATGTGCTGCTGCACTCCTGCCTTCCTACCAGATCCACATTTTGTGTTTATGGTGATTAGTATCAGTTCGTTTCTCTAGGCCACTTTTACCCAAAGGTTTCCTGTGTTTGGTTCCCTTTGCCACCCACCAACATATTCAAGACAGCCCTGCCTCTCTTCTAGTCCCAAGCCCAGGGCCAGAGTCTTCTGAACTTTGCTCAGGAAAGGACAATAGAAAACACACAATTTTCCACTGAAACACAATTCTTGTCATGATCAAACTGGAATAAACACCATAAGAAAGGTATGCTTAGTGTTATGAAAATGTGAAAAGGGACAGCTAGATGTGTCTGAGCAGTGGTTGATAAAGGAAGAAGACATTCTAGGAAGAAGTTGGGTGATCAGCATCTTCAAGAAAAAGAGTATTAATATTAGTCCACATGATGCATCATTAAATGCACCTTCCTCGTTCACTGACATTACAGCAATTGTAACTTATCTCAAATCCCAATTCCATTATGGGAAAAAATGTTTAGCACAAACACACATGCATGTACATCCCCACCCCCAGCCCCACATACCATGAGAGACATTCAACTTGTCATTCTGACCTAACTACACATAATAAACTAAACAAACTAAAAATCAACAACTCTGCTTAGATAATCTGTTAGAGAATTGAGGTCATAAGAAAAGCTACATGCTCCTTACATGCCTAAACAGAAAATAGAAGTCTAGAAGTTTTAATAAAACCCATGAGAAGCAAGTGACTTTTATTTAAAAAATAATAATAATTATAAAAAAAAATTTTAAAAATAGCATACACTATGAACAATTTTAACATATAAGGCACTGATGTGAAAAAATATAATTATAACACAATGGTAAGCAAAACATAGTGTTATGAATATATATATAATTTCTACAATAATAAAAAATAAATAGCCATTAGGAAAAAATACAGTAAAGTATATGAATAGGCATCTCACAGAAAATGAAACCTAAATACTCAATAACATACAAAAATTCTAAAGTAAGAAGTGATCAGAGAAATAAAGATTTAAAAATAAAATGCATTTCTAATAAATCAAAGTGAGAAAAATAAACATCAGATATACTTGGTATTGATGAGAAAATGTAGAATCAGGAATTCCCTAACAATGATAGTGTAAATTTACATTGTAAATGACACTATAAACATAAATCTGTCAATACCACATAGTGTTAAGGATTTCCAACATACAACCCACCAATATTTATTTCTAAGCAAAGTTTTTATATTAACTCACAAATGTCCAAGGTAATAGGTTCAATGATGTTTACTGTAACTTTGATATTTACTATAAAAAATAGCACTAATCTGAATAACCATCAAGAGGAGAATAAGTAAACAAAACGTGATACTGTCATTTTACAATCGGCAAGTCACTTCTGTCAAAGACCACTAGTACCTTGCCTGTAGCTGAACAAGATGGGTCTACCTCTCATTGCAGCTAGGCAAATCTCACTGTGGGGAACTGGGGGGTGTCTAGTAAGAAGGCATGAAAAGGAAATCCTATTTGATTTGGATCGTTTAAATGATTTGGGGGAGGGTTCAATGAAACTAAGCTTTGTCCTCTATCGAAAGCTGTTAGAAAGCAGAATTAATTCCATGATTTAACATCTTAATGAATCTTATCTAGAAGGAGAGGATTACCATGAGACTGAAAATACAGGCAAAGCAGCAGCAGCCACTCATGTTAGCTGGGATAGGGGTATAGGTGGTGTTTTTGTAATTTGTAATAAAAAATTGTTTATTGCCTGTTCCTGCATTTGACAGACTTTGCCTTATTTCACCACAGTTATAGTGAGTTCTTAATTGATGTTAATGTTCTATGAAGTTACTAACATTTAAAAGCTCTGAGTGCTAGGCCAGCTCCTGGATGTCTGCTTTTATCTTTCTCACATGAAATAAAATATGGAAGCTAAAATAAATGAGAAGTACAAACATCAGCTTCTATTTATTGTTGCACCTCCTCCACTTGTAATTTCAACTCCTGTTGTTTTGAAAATTCTGTGTCTGGGTACACTATCTCCCTGCTATAATTAGCTGCTCCCAATCTTGCTGATTTCAATTAATTTCCAATAACCTTGATTTTTGGTTTCTTTTCTCTCATGTTTGAAAACAAAAAAAAAAGTGCTTTAATGTTTAATGATCAAGCCTAAGCTAGTAAATATATAGCGCTGACTTTGGGTGGTGGGTTAGTAATAATGTGATGATCGTTTTTATTTGAAATTAATTTGAGAAACACCATAGATCTATCTTGGGTCCTTTGATTGGTTGTATAATGAATATCTTAGCAGATGGTAAGAAATTTTGACTTAATTAAACATATTAAGAATAATTAAATGACTTTGACTTTGAAAATGATATTGCTCTTGTCTTCAGTAACTCTCATAAACCACATAAATTAATTAATAGGGAAGGAGGTAGCCCAACTGTATATACACAATTCAGCAATTATGAATGTCCATGGTTGTGCCTTGAATTTTTACCCCCACCACACACAATTTTTCCAAGTTTAAGAACGTTGATAAACATATTGAATCGTTACCAGTATTAGAAAATACCAAAGGAGGCAGAGATTTAGCAATGTCTAGTCTACAATTATTTCTTACTGCTTATTTTACTTACTTATCTTCTAGCACCCAATCCCTAGATGCATAAAAATGTCATCCTTAGTGAGTTAAACCTGTATAGTGGACATGGCTGTGATTTACTAGCACTGATACTGTAAAAACTATTAATATAATGTTCTCTTTTTGTATTTTCAAATGCATGACATTATCCTATATCTACTCAAAGTATCAATCTTCTTGGGAGTAGCTAAGTGTTTGCTACAGAAGGGGAATTCATAAGAACATCAAGGTAAAACACAATTTCAGAATTTAAAAATTAACATAAATATTTCCATTCACAACAAAGTAGTGTCTTCTCAAAAGACAGTAACAATGTCTTTCTCACTCCATTATTATATCGACTACCTGACTTGCTTCTGAGTTTTGGGCAACTACACATGACTTTTATAAACTTGAAATATGGCTAGCACAAATTAGTATGTCTTATAAGTATAAAATGTGAAATTTGAAGTATCTAATATAAAAAGTATATAAAATGCCTCATTAATGTTTTAAATATGTCAAAACGTTAATTTGGGGGATTGGCTTATATAAAATATACTACTAAAATAAACTTTACCTGTTGTCAATGTGTCTATCAAACTTAAAATTACATTATTGATTTCATTGTATTTTTATTTAACAGCACTTGTCCAGACTACAGAGAACTTTTATAAGGAAGATACAGATGTAGAAAGGAAGTGAAAGAAACGAGAACTTGGAGTAACTGAGATGAATAAATTCTCAGTTGGTATAACTGAACTGAAGAAGAGAAGGAGAAATTGAACAGCAGGGTTTAGGGAAAATACAGAAATAAAAACACAAATGAATACCCATATCCCTTCCTACTAACATTTAAATTCTATATTAGAAAGAGAATGAATATGACAGTCATGAAGAAAAGTCTGCATTGCCCTGACACTAAAGGCAGACAAAGATACCACAAGATCAGAAATGAAAGCACAATATCCCAGCTGCAGGTAGAGACAAAAACCTTTAGCAAAATACTAGCAAGTAAATCCTACAGAATGTTAAAAGGATTATTCACCACGACAAATAAGAACACATCACAGGAATGTATGGTTGGTTCTACACAGGAAAATCAATCAATGTAGCACATTAATAGAATAAAAATAAAAAATAAAAGACTTGTATATCTCGATTGACATGGAAAAAAAATGGACAAAATCCAACACTTTCATAATAAAATCACCCTGTAAACCCTGAATAAAAAGGAACTTTCTCAGTATGGAAAGAGCACTTATGGAAAACCCCACAACTAATGTACTCAGTGACGAAAGAATGAAAACTTTCCCCCTAAAATAAGTAACAGGACAAACATGGCACTTTCACCACCGCCGTCCAGAACTCTACTGGAATTTCAAGCCCGAGCAACTGGGCAAGAAAATAAGTTAATTAATAAATGGCATTCAAATTGCAAAGGAAGAATTAAACCTACATCTTAAGAAACTGAAAAAAAGAAGAGGTAACTAAACTAAAGTTAAAAAAGAGGGAAATAATAAAGGTTAGAGTAGAAAATAACAAAACCCAGAAGTTATGACCTACACACTAGGAAAAACAAAACAAAACAAAATCTTTCAGAAGTTTGGAAGTGTTCTCTTGTTCTCGCCTATGCTTTCTTGGGAAGAATTTGATAAGAATTGTTATTGATTCTTTCAATGTTCGGTAAAATTCACTGGTAAATTAATTTGGTCTTGGATTTTTTTTTCCCCCTTTGAGGTTATAATAGCTAATTTAGTCTTTTTCTGTTAAACATTACATCTGGTCATCTTGTGTTGCCTGCACCTTTTTTTTTTCCCCTGGTGTAAAAGTCATAATTTCAGGTTTCTGTGCAAGTTTCAAATTTTTGTTGGAAACTGGACATTTTAATTAGTGTTTTGTTGCAACTCTAGATACTGATCCCCATTCCTGTCCCCAGGGTTTGTTATTGTTTTTTTGCTTATTTGTTTTTCAGTGACTAGGTAGATTGTTTTAGTGAAGTCTGTTTATTCCTCCCTCACAATGTGGACCCTTTGATGTTGTTCTGCTGGGTGAAACAGCTTCAGAAATGCCTCCAGTCTCCTGGGATGCCAATGGTATTGATAGGGCTTTCCTTCTCTCTTTCTTTGACCACATTCCGCTGTTAAATGCCCTTAATGGTGGGCAGATTACTCAACTGTTTTCAGCAATGCCCTGGAGCATAAATTCCTCTACAAACCAACTCAATTAAGTTTTGGCTGTCCTGAAGGGTTAGTTTCTGAGGCCCCTGGTTGATATCTATTTTGACTCCAGGATTTCTCCCCGCAGCAGTGTCATTACCTGATTCTACCCTGCAATCTAGCCAGTTTAATGTCTGGACTGTATCTTCATTAAGTCCATGAATCTCGTCCCAGTTGCCTTGTGCCATTCCACGGTTTTTCAGCACTTTATGCTTAAATTTCCCCATATTCTGTGAGAAATAAAGGCAGTTGCTTTGGAAAGAGATTAGGAACTATGTATTTTAGGGTGTGCCTCTTCCCCTAGGCAAAATCTGAGCCTGGGCTCTGAAGCTTGGGGTGGGGACTATGTCAGGCTACTTTCTGAGTGGCACCTACTCTGTCGATTACGAACCGAGTTTGGGTAGAGGGTAGGACTACTGTACTAAGGTTCTCTCGACTTGCCTCTCCCAGTTTGGAAAGGTCACCACGTGATCTGGGGCAAGGGCAATTGAGGCTTTGTACTGGCATGTGCTAAGCCTCCGTTCCATGAATGTCACCATTCATAAAAAAGAAAACTCTACCACTCAACCATACTAACCTGTGACTTAGCCTCAGCAACAAGTACCTAGGGATGGATGAGAAGTGCTGAAGTCCTGCACCTCCCAGAATAAAAGCCTTCTTGTTATGGAAACGACAGGCCAGTCAAGAAACAAGCACCACTCGGAGGGTTGGAGTACTCAGATGTATTACACCGGCGGGCTCAGAGGGGCTTCTGCTCCGAAGCTCTGAGCACCTCCAAGACGTGCGCAAGAGGTTTTATAGGGTAAAGTACAAGCTTGGGGTATTTGGCCAGTAGGCATGGAACAGCTTTAGCAGCATTATCATCACAAAGGTGGAGGCGGGGAGGCAGCAAACCAACATTCCAAAGCCAGATATGTATCTTTGAAAACCCAGCTGGCTAGCAAAAAACATGAACAGCAAACCAACACTAATTAACTTAGATTTATAAGTTAGTCCAGCAGAACTCAGATCAGTATTCCAATACTTAGATTTGTGAGTTATCTTGTTAGCCCAGCTCAGCCTCTCCTTCACATTCCTAGACTTGTGAGTTATCTTGTTAGACCAGCCCGGCTTTTCCTTCACATTCTGACTGGAAGCTGGGGGAAAGGGAGCCCTGTGTTCTTGGCTGAAGCATTCTGGAGTGGAGTCTCTGATGCTCTGATTTGGGAGGGTGGAGAGAAGTGGTTTGGATTCAAATACCCTAGTTGCGTTTCTTACAAATTGTAATAGATTTAAATAAATAGATGTTTCTTTCTTTGCTCCTTTTCCTTAGGACCGCTTCCAGAAGCTTTAAATGGTTACGTTTCTTTTGTTGTTATTGTTGTTGGTTTTAGATTTTTTTTTCAGAGCAGTTTTAAGTTCATAGCTCAGAAAGTACAGAATTTCCCATAAACGGCCTTTCCCCTCACAGGCACACCCTCCTCCTCTATCAACATCCTATACCACAGTGGTGCCTTTGTTATAATCAATGAAACTTCACTACACATTATTATCATCCAAAGTCCTTAGTTTAAATTAGAGTTCACTCTACATTCTACAGGTTTGGATGAGCGTATAATGACATGTATCCTCTAATATAATATCTTACGGAGTAGTTTTACTGCCCTACATTTCCCCTGTGTTTTGCTAATTTATCCCTCTCTCCTGCCTAATCTCTGGCAACCAGTGAAGTGATCTTTCTAGTGCCTCCATAGTTTTGCCTTTTACAAGATAATGTATAGTTTGAAACATACATTATGTTGTCATTTAAGATTGGTTCAACTTAATAATGTGCATTTAAGCTTCCTCAATGTCTTTTCATGACTTACAGCTCATTTATTTTTAGTACTGAATAATATTTCATTATCTGGACTTCCCACACTTTATTTATATATTCACTTACTGGAGAATATCTTGATTACTTCCATGTTTTGCCAATTATGAACTGCTGAAAACATCCATGTGCAAGTTTTGTGTGAACATGTTTTCATCTCCTTTGGGTAAATATCAAGGCTTATGATTGCTGGATTATACTATAAGAGTATGTTTAGTTTTGTAAGAAACTTCCAAACTGTAAGGTGGCTGTATCATTTTGCATTCCTCCCAGTGTGGAATGAGAATTTCTGTAGCTCCACGTCTCTGCCATCAATGTCATCAGTGTTCTGGATTTAGGCCATTTCTAAGAGATGTATGGTGGTAACTCACTGTTGTTTTAATTTCCAATTATCTAATGACATAAGATGTTGACCATCTTTTCATATGTTTATTTATCATCTCTCTATATTCTTTGGTGAGGTGTCTGTTCAGTTCTTTTCTCATTTTTAATCAGGTTCTTTGTCTTCTCATTTTAGAGTTTTAAGAGTTTTTTGTATATTGTGAGTAACAGTCCCTTATTAGATACTTTTTACAAATTTTTTCTCCCAGTCTCTGGCTTGTCTTATTATTTTTCTGACAATGTTTTTCATTCAGCAGAAGTTTTTAATTTTGATCAAATGGTTGTTTTTTTAAAAATAATTTTTACCACTTTTGCTCAAGATGGGGTGGAGTTCATTAGGCTGTCATGCCAGAAGTCAGTCTCTGAGATATTCTTTATAGCTCATAAAATTAAAGATTATGGAAACAGTGGACTATATTTTATAGCAGAAGAAAATCCATGAGTTATATGTATATAAAAATTTATTACATATCCACATATTTTGAGGCTTAAGAGATATAAAATTATCTGTTAAAAAGTCACATCCTTCTAGACTCCAAACCCAAATTTGTCTGGGGGAAGCAGTGAGAAATTTAAATAGAGAGGATCAAAGCTTAATGAGAAGTAAATTAGGAGAAGGGTATAGCTCAGTGGTAGAGTGTGTGCTTAGCATACATGAAATCCTGGGTTCACTCTCCAGTACCTCCATTAAAAAATAAATAAATAAACATAATTACTTTCTTTTCTATATTTCTTCTTCTGCAAAACATAGATATTCCTTTAAAAATGGTGTCTCTCAAACATATTACATATAACAGGATCATGACTATTTTGAAGCATGGATCCAGAGATAGGTCTTCCAGTCTGTGTAACTGTGCCTTCTGCCAGCAAGAAGGGAACATCTAAGATCAATTTCTTTAATAGTAGATATAATCTTCAGTGACTATTAGTCTAAAGAAAAAGATTAAAAAGCCTAACTACTTCCAATTTTCTTCTCCCTCAAAGTAAATCTGGAAGAGTTCCCTATACAAAACATAGAGAATGACATTGAAATTATCAATTTACTAAAAAAAAAAAAAAAAGTTCTGTTCTTTCAGTTAACTTAATGTCATATTGCATTTACTATATATTTTAAAGATTTCCATTTTAAAATTATTTTCAATAGTAGTTGGAAAATACCTACCTTAAATTTTGTTTCTGTTATATTTTCTTGTTTAGATGAATATTACATTCAATTATTTTCTTGTTAACTTTTTATCACTGAATACAAGTACAACAATTAATATATGGTATGCATGCATATATTTGCAATTTTAATTGATTATATTCTTAATACTATGATTTGATTTTTTTATAACTTAATTCTTGGTATTATGGATTTTACATGCTTTATAATGCCTTGATTGTATTTAATTAGATTTATTCAAATTTTCCCACCTTGTTGGTCAATTAGGAAAATTCCAATTTATTGTTATTACAAACACTTCTTATAAATTCTTGTAGATCTTTTCATTCACATAATTGTTTCTTAAGGATATCTTTCTGAAGTGCTATTTCTTGTTAATTTTCAAAGCTTTTGATATTCATTACCACATTGCCTTCCAGAAAGGTCATACCAATTTATATTCTCATATTAATATAGTGGGAAGAAGACATTTTTTATGTTTTTAATTGGGAGGATAATTGGCAAATGCTTTCTATAGTTCAAAGGAAGGGAAGTAGCCTATAATTCTAAATTAATGCGAAAATATAAGTGGATGTTATAGCTTCTATATGATTACTATAGGATTGCTTCCCCCTATACACCAGGGGATGAAGATTAGGAATAAGCCTAAAATTCATGTAGTCCCACTCCTTCAGTTTTTCTTATGAGAATGGTAAATTAATATAGAGATTCACTCCAGAAAAGGTAGTTTTTATAGTATTCTGTAGTAAAATATTGTTCAAAAAATATAAAGTTTCAGTTATGCCAAATGAATAAATCCTAAAGGTCTGCTGCACGACATACTGCCTGTGGTTAACAATACTGTCTTCTACCTTAAAGCATTTGATAAGAGGGTAGATCATATTTTATGCATTGTTATTACACAAAAGGTGGGAAAGAGGCAAGAGAAAACTTTTAAAAGTGATGGATATCTTAATTAATTTGATTGTGATGATGCTTTCATAGGTTTATGCATATGTCCAAACTCATCAAGTTGTATTAAATATGTGCAGCTTTTTGTATATCAACTATACCTCAGTAAAGATGCTAAAAATAAAGTTTCCATGTGGGAAAAATCAAATTTTGTACCTCTATATCTAATTTGATGGACAGTAGCTATATAAGCTAACCTCCTTTCCTGCTCAAAAAAGCATATGGGAATGCCAATGTATGCTCAGTGAAGCTTTTATATAATATCATTGACTCCACTGAAATTATACAATTACATACACATATGTATATATTATATATATATATATACACACATATATTAAGGTGTCTGTGAAACTTTACATACATTGTGATCTTTGACAACCTGCTGCTTATTCTTAAGACAGATTAGACAGATTTATCATGACAAAAGATTGTTCATGGGCTTTATCACTGCTGACAACACTAAAATACTATTTCTTCAAGATTACGGTAGTTTTTGCCAATTGTTGTCTTGACATATCTGGTTGTAGTTGATTTGTTTAAATTTGATCTCATACTCAGTTTAGTAACTTGCATTTCTTCAGTTTATTTTTACACATATTCTATTGTATATATATTTGCATACTAATGTAGAACAACATTACATAAAACATGAAATCAATGTATTTGAAATATATCAATCAACTTTATTATAATAAAATAATTTTTCTAAGTTCAGAGCACTAAGTAAAAAGTGACACACTTTACCATATTAGAGAGGTAAAGAGTCTGAGCTCTGGAAATGTATCTTTGTGACTCAGAGAAAATCATCAATTTAATGCCTTGTAAATTGGTATATAATGTGTAAGCATGTATCTATGTGTATGTGTAAAATTTTTGATATACATACAGATATATACACATCAATTTCTATCAAGGCTTTATGAGACAATATTTGCGAAATATTTAGCATGTCTGGTACAAAACAAGGGGTCAGTAAAGTTTGTTATCATTTTCATGACAATATTTTCATATTCTCTGAATATCCTTTATCATAAAAATATTTATCATAAACCGTAAAACACATCATATATAATATTTTGTAATAAAAGTATAATGTTTCTTAGCACTGTGATGAGCAATACTAGAGACATCCATTAATTCTTATTTGTATTTGCTATTATGTATATTAAATAAAACCAAAAGGATATTTATTTAAATTTGGCACTTTTTACCTCCTTTTCTAAATTTAGGAAAAATCTTTTGTCAAATACCACAATCTATAAATAGTTAAAAAACTTTTTTTTTTTTAACTAACAAAGGGAGTTAAAGTGATTCAATATATTTGAGAAAAGAAAATAAGGGCTGAACAAATGTGGCACAGAATGGCTCTGACGTGTATATTATCTTACCTGGAATCATTTCATTATGAGGTCTGAAAAAAATACCTGTTCTTTGGGACTGAGTGAATATAGCTCTAATTTCAGCCTCTAATTTCAGGTTCTCATACATAATTACTCTCTCTGTGAGTGTAGAGTGGAGGGTTTTCTGTTACCTTGGGTATGAGCTTTAATTTAAATCCTCGGATTTCCAAAATTCTAATTTAAACTTCAGAGCAGCACATCTATGATCAGATTGTTCTCTTGCAAGTGGGGTTGATAATTTGTGAATCCCAAATGGAACAAATCATTTAGCTGAACTCAAAGAGCCAGTTAGTCAATGCTTTAGGTTTTTTTTTTTTTTCCTTTCTTTTACAAAATGAAAGAAGAACTTAAATACTATTCTGAGAACCTAATCAAGAGGAACTACAGAGTTACTCTGGAATTATATGCCCAGTGGCAATTCAAATCCACCCCTTTGGAGAAATATTAATAAGTTAAGTTAAAGAAATGGCAAAATGAGACAGTCTGAAAAACTTACTGTCATGTAGCTTATTTTTCATGATTTATATTGAAGACAAAAGACCTTTCATCTGCAGACTATATCACACAAGTTAGAATCCATTGCTTCTCAAGCAGGGAAGAATCCTCTACCATTTATATCCAATTCTTAAGGCTACCTAAAATGTCAGACATCAAAAATTACCAGCTCTTTGCAACTGTCATCTTTCTTTCTCTGTTCTTCATTCCTGAGGAGCCACTGGTCCTAAAATTGATGAGAAGAGCAATCTAACCAGATATAGAAAAGCAGGAAGATATTCTTCCTTTAAAATAAAAATAATCAGTATCTTCCTGAGAGAAACAAAACAAACAAAACAAACAAAAAAAACTCACTTGACAAGCAGAAGGAGAGTCCAGGAGTGTTAAGGAAGATCACAATCAAGAGGCCGTCTGCAAGAGGCCGTCTGCAAGACCTCAGAAGAGAAGCAAGGAGGGGCATTCTTATGCCCCTGTGGTAGATGTTAGCTGCATAAAGATAGCAAGAGAGACGTATGACCCTAATCTTAGCTTATCTCGCCTGGTGATATAGTTTAGGACTTTACTATTCACAATAGAAAGTTGTTGCACAGAGTGAATCTTTTCTGAAGATGAATAGTTCTTCTCACAAACATTAATCTGGTCAATATGAAGTCGGCTACATTCTCAACTGCTTTAGCGCCAGAAATGGTTTAAGTGGTAGCCCAGATGTTGAAAATATTAAAAATGTGTATTCATTTTGTTCCTCCTGAAATTATAAGCCGAGGTGCATAGTTAGGAGCATAGGAAGAAGAAAAGCAAGAGTTTAAGCAGAGTGGATGCGCAATGAAGTAGCATAAAATGATGGCTACACGTGGACAGAAGGGAGGATTTGTAATCAAGGTTTATCTTGATTATCCTATTGTCAATAGGCTCAAGAAATGGCTCTTGAATTACAAATATGGTAGAAAAATAGATTTTTGGTTTGGATATTTTCCTCTGAAGCCTGGAGCTCAATTAAATTCTGTCTTGTAATTTGTTTTGGTGTGGCCATGATTAACTTTAATGGATAAAATGGAGTTACAGGTTTAAGATATGTATCAGGAAGTATAAATGAAACAAACGAAGTGTTATGGCTTCATTTCTATTCTCAATAGGAAGTGGGGTGATTCTGCCAGCTTGCATGTATTTGGTTATTCCAGGTAAACAATCAAATAAAATACTTTGGTAGATTTGATGACACAAAATGATGAAGACAAATGTATATCAGATAAGCCCAAACAGGCAGACCTTGAAAGTCCAATTAATTATATAAAAGCATTAACATCTAAGTAGAGTAAGATCTCTGGGTGAGTGAAACAAAAGCAAGAAGCATAAAAGACAAGGTGTGGCGGAAAATTTTTACCAAATATGTAAATTTTTATCAATATGTAAATGTAGAATTTTAAACAGGTATAAACCCTCTGAAAAGGAATTAACAGCGTTAATGAAAGCGATAAAGGTTAAGTGGTCTCTCTGCCTCCGTCAATGCACCCTTTCCCACCTCAGTGGGGGTGTTATGGAAACTTACGTAGAATTCCAAACATTACCTATGTCTCATAAACCCCACATGGTTGAGGCTGCAGCAGACACAAAAGGTGTTAAAAATTCAAAGTTTTAGTTTCTAAGTCCAATGTTAGACATAAAGTCATATATTTCTTACAATAAATTCTACCAAGTGAGAAAATGAAGAAAAATGACAGGAGAAGGAGGAGGAGGAGTTATTTAGAAAAAGCTCTCCCTGTGATGATATTTTCATCATTATCTACTTCAGATTAAATAAGAATGAAGAACATATCATTATGTTCCAACAAAATTTATCATGTGACAAAGAAAATTAAATGAAAGAAAAAGTATGTTTCAGTTATTTTGCCATCAAATATAAATAATGATAAGAAGTTGGTAAAACTTTTATTTTCCTTAAATGACAAGGAATAATCAATCCTCTGTTATTATAAGCAATAAATATCATACATTTGGCCACATAGGCTCAAAGTTATTTTGACAAATGAATCAATTCCTTTATAATTAAACAAGCTCAAAAAGTCTACACAAACTAAATATAGTCAATACTTCAGATATTGAATTTTAGAGATTTTTTTTTTCCTTATGATGAGAGGAAGTTACATTGTATCTTCTGTATTTACATTTGTGAGAAGTAAGAAACTGGAACTGAATTTGAAAATTGGAATTTTATGTAGCATGTTGTAAACTGAATGCTAAGAACTTAGCTAATATATTGTTAAGACTGCCTGCTTCCAAAATGAATCATTTTGATTTTTAACCTTTTACTTTGGTTCTGGGGAAGAGGGGCCAGATTCTAAATGTGATTGAAATATGAGTACCAATAAAGTAAACCCTGACTGAGCATTTACTATAATCCAGATGCTATACTAAGTCTCTCATCTACTTTTTTTTTAAAATTTGAGATAAAAGTTCCATTGAAAAGACTATGTAAAACATATCTTTAATTTTAAAAATAATTATAAAGCAAAGATCTATCCATCTCACAAATAAAATATTTCTACTTCTCATTCCAACTCTAGAATTAACAGAATCCTGAAAGTTTTGGAAACACTAGTAATAGTTTTATACCTAAATACACAGTCCAAAGCAATAGTTGCTGTTTGCTGTTATCTTCAGCCCCTCTTTTTGGCTTAATAATATTTTCCAAGTTTCATTTTCTGCTTTTCTTGCTCTTTTGCCATCATCTGAATACCACTTCATTGTTGCAGAAAGTACATGCAAATTTTTTGTTTCTTTGAAAGATTGTTTTTCAGCTTCTGTTCTGCCCTCAATCTGTAATGACTCTGCTGTGATCATCAAATCTCTCTTGAAGCATGATTTCTGTCTTTAAGAATTTCTTGTAGTGGTACACACACCTTGGTGTCTTCAACTTTAATAATGCTGTCATGACATTATGTTAACTCTTAGCTGCCTTCCCCATTTCTTTGCTGTTAGTCATAGTAAAAATCTTAAAATATTTATTTGTATTTATTAATCCAAATGCAAATTCTTTGCTTCCTAGTGTGTCTTTAGCTTAATCAAAATTACCTTTTATCTGCATCTGTTCCATTAGAACTGCTGTGGTCAAGAAAAATCCTACCTTAAATTCTTGAAGATATTCTCCTGTTATTTTCTGAAGAGTTTATTGTATTTCCTCCTACCTTAAATCAGCAATTTTCTTCTAATTAAGCTTTGTGAATAGTGTGAGGAAAAGTTTTCATTAAAAAAATGGATTTCCAATTACCAAGTTTCACTGTTATTAAATGACTATTTGTCCACTGCTCACAGGTGCAAAATATTTTTAATAAAGTAACTGTTCATAAATATTTAAGACTATTTCACACATCTCTCTTTTGTATTGTTTTTCTGTTGATCTGTATTTATATCGATATGACTCAATTGCTAAAGTTCTTAATGTTGTGATATTTAAAAATGTAATTCTATTTTTTTCTTATTTTTATTTTGATAGACTTATTCATTTTGTTTTTTCATATTACTCAGAGACAATTTGACAATTTACTACATCATGCTAAATTAATTTAGATTGGGATTAAATTAAATTTATAGATCAATTTATGGAAAATGTATATAGGATTGTAATAGAGTTTCCGAATCCAGGAATATGGTAAAATATGCCAACTGTTTATGTCTTCTAGAATTAATATCTGCAGTGTAGTATAATTTTTTTATATGGGGATCTTACACATATATTTAGATTTATTTATTTTGTTAGAGTTCAGTATTTGCTATTTTGATGTTATATACACATAATTTATAAATTGAATGTGAAAAATCATTGTTTTTGATATCTAGAAGTATAATTTTATATTGACTTTGTATCTATCTACTCAAAATAAGTTCACTAATTTCAATGCCAATAATAAATATTTTATAACTATGTTTGTAATAAGTGTGATTTTATTTGTTTTACCTTCACTGTACTGTCAGAGAATATTGTTGAATTGCAGTAATAGTGAACACAGACTTTTTTGTGTCTTACTGAATTGAAAGAGAATCACATTGAATATTTTGCTATTTCCTATATTTACTATAGGGTGTTTTCTTTAATACTGTGTGTAAATATCTTTAATCAGATTAATGAAATTCTCTTCTGATTTTGGTTTGCAATTTTTTTAAGTACAATTGGATAATGGGTTTAATTAAATGCTTACCTTCTACTTTGAGCTGATCATATGGTTTATATCTCATACTGTGATATATTGGTAATATTTTATTTGTTGATTTTTACATATGAAACAAACTTACAGTATCTGAAATTAGCCTACCTTCACTGTCACAAACTGTGACATGAAAACGCATAGTCTCATAATGGTCTACAAGGCCCTACAGTATCTGCAGGTTTATTAACTCCATGACTTCATCTCTGACTAGCTTTTCTCTGGCTCAGCAGGCTTCAGTCACTGGGCCTCCTCCTTGTTCCTCAGACACACTCAGGGCTTTGCAAAGTGTTGTTTCCTTTGTCTAGAATGATTTTCCCCTAAATATCCACAGCCTCACCTTTAACAATTCTTTTCTCAAATAACACATTCCCAGTGAACACTACCCTGACTACCTTAACAAATATTATAGCTGACATTCACCCTTATGCTTCCAAACTTTCATTACAATTACATAATTATGTATTATGTCTAATGTCTGTCTGAGTAATAAAAATACCCAAATAGCATGGATTTGATAATTTCTTGGCTCATATTAATTGATTTAACCCATAAAATCATCCACATTTTATTTGCAGAAACCCAAGTGAAAGGGATTTAAGCCATTTACCCACAATCGCTTAACTATGAGTTTCAGAGGCAGGATTCAAACACCAGCTCTCTGTTTATTGCCTGAATTCTTACTGTATATTGCCTCTGGATTGGGTCACACATAAATAAGCACAACAAGGTAAGGGATTGTGACTTGTTATTTAATGGCTTATCCCCATCACTCATTCAACAATAGCTGATACACTGTGGAAACTGAGTAAATACTTGTTTATTTAAACTGAGTGCTTGATATAAAACACCTAGAATAAAGTCAAGAGATATTTTAGGGTTCACTAAGAAAATGAAAAGTTTAAAACTACTGAAAGAGCAGACTTGAGGGAAGGCCGTATCATTCAGGACGCATATGTGGTTGAAACTCTTTTTTGTAATGATCAGTTTGAGCAGTCTGTGTCTGATCATTACATTAAAAAATGATCAATATATAAAGAAAAGTTAATAATTAATTTTTTCATAAACCCTGAATAAAAAATTAAAACACACTATGAAGAAAGCAGTAGATGAATCAAATTATAAATTATTTGAGAACTCTCAAAACTGTCAGAACATCGTGGAAATTTTTATAGTCCTTTTTACAGCCTCTGTCATTTTTTATTTATGTCAAATTTATAATTTAAATAATGTAAAATCTATATTGATTTTGAAAACTTTGAATTAGTTAATTTTCCTTCTTATCTTTATATATAATTAATTCATAATCTAAACATGTGCCAAATATATTTACACAAAAACAGAATCATATTTGAAACAGAGTTAATTCTTTTGGACAAATATTTATTATAAAGAGAATAAATTTCAAGATTTATTGTATAATATATTGTATAGGGAATGCTATTTTAACTCATTTCAACTTCCCTAATCACCACTCACCATCCACTGAAAGGAAATAACTTTTATAGTAACATCTTCTAAATTATATATTTCAAAATAACATGTTATATATTATAAGCTAAAGAAAGTAGAAATAAAAGTGGGTAAGACATATGAGGACAAAAAAAAGTTCCACCCTTATTATGCAAAAAAGTCTTCGTTGTAATCTTAGTATGCATTTACAAAGGTATCCAGGCACAAGTAGGAAAGCACAAAGATTATATGAGTTACAGGCAATTTTAATAATGAAGGAGGTGAGAAGAGAAAGACAGAGAAGTGCCTATCAGCTAGTTTGTGCTACACAACTATCAACCACAAGCTTTCAACGGCATGAAACAATAAACATTTATTTCAAATGTACACGTGGCTGTCAGGGGCAGAACAACTTTGCTAAACCTGTCTTCTTCCATCCCAACACTGATCTGGAGGAATAGCAGCTACCCAGGGGAAGCTTTTCTCCTGGCAATGACAGAGGCACAAAAGTGCACTAACAAATTTTCAACTCCTGCTTTAAATAATTTTTTTTGTCATAAACGGGTGTTGAATTGCCTCAAATTATTTTTCTACATAATTAAGTTTGTTAAATTATTTTTCTGCTGATTTATTTTCTACTGTTTAATGACTTTCCAGACCTGGTATAAACTCAAATTCAACATGATAAGAGTATCCTTCCTTATACATTGCTGCTCGCCATTTGCTAATATTTTGCTTTTAATTTTTGTATCATATCACATAAGTGAGATAGGCTTACAGATTTCATTTTCTTTACTATACTTTATTGAGTTTGGTGTCAAGCTTATACAATCTTCATAAAATGCACTGGGAGTATCTGAATAGCATAGAATTCTGATTTAGCAAAGTTAAGAGCAATACAGAGAATGTGTCAAATTACCCATTTAAGGATTTATTTTTATTTCAAAATTTAGTATATTATCTAATACTATCCACAGGATTTGTATGAAGGGTGTACTAGAATTATAAACTTAAGAACATAATTTACCTTTAACATCAGAAAGGGCAACAAGCACACACTTATAATGTGGCTAATGCTACAAGCAAGACTGACTGATTATATTCTAACCTCTTCTCTCCCCTTGGCTCTCAGGATTTGTAATATATATAGCATATACATGTACATACATATATTAAAATTTATCTCTAAATATCATTTGTTGTATAAAATGTGTATAAAATATGTGTACCTGTGTATACATATATGTGTAAAATTCCAATAAAGACTTCCCATATGGAAACCCTAGTAAAACCTATTCTACAGTGACAAAAAGCCACTAGTCACAGTTGCCTAGGAGAGGGGTAGAGAGATTAACTACAAAGGACAGAAGTTAACTTTTTTGGTGATAAAAATATTCTATATCTTTATTGAGGTTGTTATTATAGATATTTGTTAAAAACTCATCAAACTCCAAAGAAAATAGGTACACTTTATTATTTCTAAGTTATACTGCGATAAAGTTGATTAAAAATGGAAAAAAAGTTTCCTTTTTGGAGTTTATTAACTAGTAATTTACCAGAAGTTCTAGTCAATCTAGTAACCCTATTCTTCAAACATACTGTCACATGTGTAGCATGTGTTAGAAGGAATGTAAGAAGGTGGCATTGATTACAGATGTCCTTTTTCACAGTAATTATTATTACAAGACATTTCTAGTTAGCATTGATTAATGCATTTTATTTGGCCAAATTTACACTCAAGGCATTTGATAATCGCTGAATTTAATAAGATTAATTTTAGTAGTGTATCATGAAACTGTTGGAAATATCACTTCATGCTGGGAAGGTGGCTTGTCTTCCACACAATTTACTAGCATATTCTGAAACTTGGTCATACTGATATTGAAAAAAAATTCCAAAGAAAAAACAAATACCCTTTATTTTACAATCTTGTCTCACTTTTTGGCCTTCAGCAGCAATTGATTGACTTGCAAAACTAGTTACCATCCACCAGGTAATGTACCAGCTTTCTATACAGTATAGGTAATGTCACTGAAGACAAGCAGGTGGTTTCAGAATAAGTATTAAAATTTATGTATGATTAAAATGTAAAGACTGTATAAAGCTAATTATCTTTGAAATGTAAGGCATACATTTAATAACTCTTAATAAAACTGGTGCTCTAGAGATTTATCAGTGAGTCTACAGTGCAAATTAGCAGTAAAGGAGGACAGTAGGCCAGGCTACATGTCATGTTATGTGGGTAAACAGGACTTCTCAGAAGAGCTGAAAATCCCACACAGAAAACTTATTCTTAATGCTTTAGGCTGCTCTTTAAAATTAGAGGTCAGCAATCTTTTTCAGTAAAGAGCCAGATAGTAAACATTGTAGGCTTTGCAGGCCACACTGAATCTGTCATGCTCCTCAACTTTGCCACTGTTAGTGCGAAAGCAGTCCAAACATTAATTTATTTTCACTTTCCTTCCAGGACTTATTTTCTATCCCCTTTTGTATGTTTGTTTCAGTTACATCGATTTTCTTCTCAAACAAGAGAGCTAGTCGTAAACAAATGAGTGTGCCTGTGTTCCAATAAGAACTTGGTGAGAAAGGCAGGAGTCTGGCTGGGATTGACATACAGATTATACTGACTCCTGTTCTAAATTTTCATTGGAAAACTAATGAAACTCACCTATTCTATAGGGCTGATACACTTTATGCTTGCCTCACATAAATTTAGGACTATTTAGAGATTATATTAATACCAGTGCTAATATGTCAATGATGGTATAACTGTAAAAGCTATTTTCTATTCCCCATTAGTAAAATAAATTCAGAAGTGAGTTAAAATACAATTAATTATGTTTTATGAAACTTGTTGGAGTGTTTTAGATTATAGCACTAACTGAGCAGTGTTGAAATCTCTGAGGTGGACCTCGAAATATGGTACACCTCAATTTCAACCAAGTTCTTCACATTTAAAAAATAAATCAATGAAGTAAGATAGAAACCAAAATGTCAAATATATTTCTAACAGAGGGCAGTTCAAAGGTCAGAGTCAAACTGTCCTGCTAAATAAATCTCAGAACTTAAGCATATTTATCCACTCTATAAAGTGGTGCTTGACCTTATGGGTCTCTGCCCTTTAGGAGAAGAAAGCAGAGCTGCTCTGTACATCAACTTCAGAAGGTCTGAGTCAAGATAAACCTGCACAGTGACTCCTCCCAAACTTGACTGGTCATTCACTTCACCTCCCATGATCGGAGTGACTACAGTATAAAGGAAGACTGAAGCATTTTCCACCAACAAATAGATCATGTCTCTTAGAGAATTTACATTTAGTAGAGCTATTTTACCAATACATCTAACTTGCTTCTTCTGACAAGTAAACATTATTTTCATTATCTTAACTTCAAAGACTATTGCTTGATATTTACATGTTCTGCCCATTTTTCAAAAATCATTACTCTTTAGTGGATTCTAAATACTTTTTTTCAATTATTGCAGTTATAGTCACTAGGCGCATCAGTACCACTTTAGTGATTATACTACTACTAATTGTAAAGAACTCATTTGAGATTTATGCAGACTAATACTTATTTCTCTAAAATATTCTACTGTAATGTGGAATTAGTTGAGTTCTGCTGATTTCAGCAGTTCTGGAGGGCTGCCAAAACCTAGGTTTTTTTGTTGTTGTTAACTGTGTTAAATAATATTTCCCTTTTACAAATTATGAAATTTTATTGCTAAACTAAGCATATTACGACTGTCAGAAATGATGAATGAAACCTCCCAATTTTATGCTAATATGTGGATTAGACAAATAAAATTGTCCCACACTGTGTCTCTAGCTGTAACTTTATAAATGTAATGTATATACAGACTATGTATAAAAGAGTGTCATTACTTTTATTACTTTTTTCTCCAGTTTAAAAAGAAAACAAAATTGAAATAAACACATACAATAATAAGACAGAATCAGTCTCTGAAGGAAAATGCTTGGAAGTAACTTAAAGGAGTTTTTGTTTGCATGTATGCAGGTATATATACATTTTTGGCCTAAATAAATTAAAACTAGGTATTAATTGAATGAAAAAAGTTAAATTGTAATACAAAAGTGTTATGAATAATGTGCATGAAAATGATGGGATATTTTCTTTATGAATCACAGTGTTTATATAAAAGGAACGATTTCAAAATTTGAATAGTATTTTTCTCAAAAATTTGCCTCTGACTTTTGTCTCTGGTCAAAACCTGTTTTATTCTTTTTCCCCTGAACATACATATTTAGTAAACAGTATTTAAAATATAGAGTGATAGGAAGATATATAGAAAGCTCTCTTGTCAATAAATTATCGGAAATAGAATTGTTTTCATTTCTCAGTGATATTTTCAGTTCAAGGTAGTATGACTTTAGCATGGGAGAAGCCACTTGTGATGTCGCTTTATGTCACTAAAACACAACTTAGCACAGTAGAACTCTCCCTCTGTGATTTCATTTGGATTTGTGATAAATGTTCCTTGTACTTGTTTTGGGCCTTGCATTGTTTCCTATTTTGAATAATAATTTAAATATTGTGCTTCACTTTACTGAGCTCAGTAGATACTGTGCCTTTTTACAAATTGGTTTGCCGCAATCCTGCATTGAACAAGACAGTCAGCGGCATTTTTCCAATAGCATTTGTTTACTTTGTGTCTCTGTGTCACATTTTGGTAATTCTCACCAAATTACAAATTTTTTCATTATTATTTTACTTGTTATGGTGATCTGTGATCTGTGCTCTTTGAGGTTACTATCACAAAAAAAAATCTTAACTCACTAAAGCATCAGATGATGGTTAGCATTTTTTTAGTAAGTATTTTTAACTTAAGGTATGTTCTTTTTTTTAGACATAATGCTATTGCACACTTCATAGGCCACAGTATAGTGTGAACATAACTTTTACATGTAATGAGAAACCAAAAAATTTGTGTGATTCTCTTTATTGTGATGTTCATTTTATTATGTTGGTGTGGAACTGAGCCTGCTATAGCTCTGAGATGTACCTGTACTCAGCTGTCTTAATCTACACTGTATGTAGCTGTTTATTCAGATCATTAAAAAAAAAACAAAAAACTTCAGAGGCCTCTCTGCATTGTGCCAAACCCCAAAACCATTTCTATATTGTGTTTCTTTCATTCGATGTTACCTTTCATAAATGTGAAGTTAAAAGACTCAGTGCTAGTTAATTAATTTTAATTCTTTCATTGAATTCTGTTGGTTAGATATTACAATATGTATTTATTCAACAACTGTTGATGGACATTTAATCTATTTCAAATTTTCTCTATTATAAACTATGCTACAATAACACATAAGTCTAGTGGTCACTTGTACATTTTTCTAAAGAATACATACAGAAATAAAATCCTCAGATAAAAGAGTAAGTTTATTTGATTGTAATTAACCTTGTCAAATATTAGCCAAATTCATCAATCTTTCTATTAAATTTTTGCTTTTGTGACTTGTCAGGAAGCTTTCCTACTCATATGCCATATAGCTTGTCTTCTAGTTTTTTTCCTTTTACATTTAAGTTTTACCTCAATATTATTGTAACCCGTCAAAATCTATTCTATTTGTGGAATATTGAATGAATCTAAGTTTATTTTTCTTTATGTATCACCATTTGTCTAAGCTACTGACAAATTTTACATTTGTTATATAACATTTCCACACAAGTTTTTCTGATTCTGAGCTTGTTAATCTCACTCACTTATTCAATTGTCTAGCCTAAGACTAATAATAATAGTGATAATAATAATATAATAATTCAACCTAGTACTTTTTACTGTGTCAGATACTGTCCTAAACACTATATACTTAATCATTAAATCTTATAACCATCCTCTCAGGTAAGTACTTTATTACCCCCATTTATCAGAAGAGGAGCAGAGAGTTTAAATAATTTGCCTAGATCATATATGCACGGTAGAGTCAGGTTTTAACCCAGACATTTGGCTCCAGAGTTTGAGACTTTAACATTCAGCTACCCTGCTTGGCTGGTACGCTGTCTGTAAGAGACACTGCTACGTGTTACCAAGACCCAATCCATTCTCCTCTTGGGCATACTACTAACCTCTAATTTTTCAGCCTTCCTTTTAACGAAGTATGGCTGTGTGATTGTGCTCTGCCCAACGGACAGTGAAAATAGTGATGTGTGTTGTTCTGATTGGCTCATAAGAGCTTTCACATACAAACTCGTCTTTCCCTGCTTATTATCAAGATGCAGAGGATCTAGTAGAGGATTATGAGATCCTACAGGGTAGAATATTGTAAGATGCATTGAGACTGGTCTCTGAATCACAGTGTGGAACACAGATGCCGAGCAATTGTTCTGAAGTGTTAGGTGGGCGGGAAATACGATTCTAGAAGTGCACTGTTCCCATACAGTAGCTGCTAGCTACATTGGCTATGACTGTGGGGGCACATTCTTGGGTTAATAAGCTGTAGGGTTGCAATGCAGAAAACTGCTGCTCTTTGTCTTGCTGGAAATGGCAAGACATGCCTAGCTTATCTTAGGTGTAAGTTGTTAGCTGTAGGGCTGCTTCTGCTTCTTGGAAAACCATTACCTTTTGCCCTTGCTGAAAACAGCAGGGCATTCTTCACTTATCTAGTTAGATCTTGATCTTTATAGGGTCTTTGTGCCTGCCTGGTTCCCATTATCGATTGTATAAACATTGTAAACTTCTCCCTAAACATATAGATTAAGACTAATGTTTCTTTCTTTCACAAAACTGTTGACCGGCATACTTGCATGTACACCATACCCCTTACACATTCCAGTGATGTGTTTTACCTTAATCTGTTGTTTGACTACTCTTAATAAATACAAGAGTTTCGGAGGGGCTCGGGGAGTTGCATTTGGTCTCTGGCTCCTTCTCACTCTCTTGATTTGATAAAGTCTCAAGTGATTCATTCTTATGTGGTGGGTCTTTGAATATGACATTTAAATTTAAATAAATTTAAAATTTTAGTCACACAGCCAAATTAGCACCAGTTCAAGTGCTCAGTAGGTGCGTATGGTTATCATCATGATTATCATAATGGACGTCACATATACAAAATATTCTCTTAAAAACAGAAAGTTGTGCTGAAGAGTTCTATTCCAAAGTGTTAACCTACAGAGATTTTGAAGACTATCACAACATTCAAATTACTTTGACAAAAATTTTACTATAAATACTAATTTTTTCATTAATCTTGAAATCTTATAAGTGATATCACCTTGTACATTTCATTCTTCAAAATATTTTTAGATTTTATTTTCTCACTACCTTATGATACTAATTTAAAATCCCAACCAATATTTCATGTCTTCACTGGTACTTGTTACTGTAAGTCATTTAAAATTTAGCCTTTACGGTCATGTTATCAAAATGAGAGTTTCTTTTGTATCTATAGATAACTCATGAGGCAGATATTTTTTCATATGTTCATTAAAACATTTTGAAATCCTCTTTTGTGAAGTGCCTAATTTAATTTCCCATTCAGGTCTTCACTGTTTCTTATTAATGTGTAGCATGTATTTATACATCTGTTATGAATCCTTTTCAGTTAATATATTTCATACTGAAAGGTTAGAAAAATCTAGACAAAATTCTTATTTTATGTAAGTAAACTTCTTACTTTATCTTTATTATCATCTTAAAAATAACCATAATTTAAAAATCAAGTTCCAATTATTGACGTTGCTGACTGTCATCTCACCATCTATTCATCTGTCTGTCCTCCACTAACTCTTCACAACCAAAGACATTCTGTCTCCTAAGTTTTGGCTTTTACAGAATATCATATAGTTGGAAATATCCAATATGTAGTATTTTTATATTGGCTTTTTTACTTAGTAATATGAATTCAAGCTTCTTCCATGTCTTTTCATAAATTGATAGCATATTCCTTCATCATCTGATGGACAATTCTGCCGATATGATAATGTTGGATACATGTCATTATACATTTGTTTGTCATTTTATAGGTTTAGATAAATGTATAGTGAAATTTGTCTATCATTATAATATCACATGAACTACTTTTTCTGCCCTAAAAATCCTCTGTGCTCTGCCTATTTATTCTCCCACTCCCTCTCAAACGCTGGCAAGTACTTATCTTCTGGCTGTCTCCACAGTTTTGCTTTTTTTAAAAGATCATACAGTTTAAATCATTGTTGGTGAGGATTTGGAGAAATTGAAACCGTCATCCATTGCTGGTGGGAATGTAAAATGATGTCACTATTTTGGAAAACAGTTTGATAGTTCCTCAAAATGCTCAACATAGAATTACCATAAAACCCAGAAATTCTACTCCTAAGGGTAACCAAGAGTAATGAAAACATGTATCAACATTCAAAAATTTCACATGGATGTTCAGAATAGCACTATTCATCATAGCTTAAAGGTGGAAACTAGACAGATGTCAACCAACTGATGAAAGAGTCAGTAAAATTTAGTATAGTCATACAATGGATTATTCATCAGTAAAAGAAATGAAGTGGTGATACATGATACAGCATGGATGTACGGTGAGAATTTCATGCTAAGTAACAGAAACTAGTCATAAAAGACCCATTGAATGATTCCATTTATATGAAATTTCCTTAATAGACAAATTCATAGAGACAGAAAGTAAACTGTTGTTTGTTAATGAATTCTGATACAATGGAGGTTCTTCTACAGTGATAAAAAGTTCTAAAATTAGATAATGATGATGTTTGCACAACTCTGTGAATATACTAGAACCACTGAATTATACATTTTAAAAAAGTAAAATGTATGGTGTATAATTCTACCCAGTAAGTTGTTATAACAAAAAATATCACACTGCTATGCATATCTTTACATGTCTTTTGGTGCACAGGTATATTTATTTCTTCTGGCATGTGCTTCTTGGTAAAATGTCTTGGCTTGCTCTTAACTATATCATGGCATACTTTTACTATCTTGTGCACATAAAGGAAACCCCATGTATATTTTGGCTCTCATGTGGGAGGTAAGGAGCATTATATGATATTAAGTTCTCATTATAGCTCCAATAGACTGAAAAGAACAAAGAAAATACATTTAGTGAAGACGATTTACAGAAAAAAAGATAAATTAGGAGTGGCTATTCCTAAGAATATAGTCAAATTATTAACTAATAAATAAAAGGCTGAAAGAGGAAGAGTGACTAATGTTATAGGAAATAAACATAAAATGACTTTCAAATATACTTATTATGTACTCAAATTGCAAGCATTTCAAACTGTTTTTTCTAACATTATCTCCTCCTAGAAAAATATTCAAGCAGGGATTTTCTAACTAAATTTTCCTGTTTGTGTTTCTTGATAGAAATATTGAAGGAAAAACAACTAGTGCAAATATATTTTAAAATATCTACATACTAAACATATTTAACTTTTGACTTCTTATCATTAAAAATAACTAGATATTTA
Source organism: Camelus bactrianus (assembly GCF_048773025.1). Classification (NCBI taxonomy): domain Eukaryota; kingdom Metazoa; phylum Chordata; class Mammalia; order Artiodactyla; family Camelidae; genus Camelus; species Camelus bactrianus. The sequence continues at coordinate 43,405,212 of NC_133540.1, forward strand.
ATTGATGATGCAGTGCAAAATATAAAAAAAAAAGATAGTAACACTTATGTAGTGCCTACTATGGATAATCTTGAGCATTTTACATAATTAGTTGATTTAAGACTTGGGTGATACAATTGCCAGATGCTGAAAATGTGACAGAGAAACATTAAACATCTAGCTTATGCTATATAAATATAGGGCTCCTGACTCAAGTTCACACTCTTTAATTGTAAGTTCTATCTGAAAGGACAAAGCATCAGTACATAAATTAATGCAGATGCTACCTATGCCTTGAATAAAGCTAAGCCTAACTTCAGAAGTGAAATCCCCATAGCACAACTGTTTGGTCATCTTTAAAATCAGTTTTCTTGGGTCAAACATAGTCTGTTTTCTAACTGTCGAAGGTAAAATTGCAAGTCAAGTACTTCATTCACATTTATATGCTCTGAATTTGCTTTGTGCTTCTCTGAATTGAATCTTATTTTAATGTTTGGTATCAGTCAAATTCTGTAAAGCATAAGAAGTGGATTTCTTTCCAGTAATTTCTCCCACTACTATCCTACAATCCAGCCATAACTGATTATCATTTTCCTGGCTTTGTGGTAGAGTTTATTAACTTCCGTATCTATTGAAATCTTTAGAGTCAAAGATAAAGAGGCTTTATTCCAGAATATGTGAATATAAGTGAATTCTGCTAGCAGTGAAACTGTGTCCATCCTAATATTTTTTTCTCAAAAATTATGATACATTTTCTCTGCTGCATGTTCCAACTTTGTGGAGGGATTATGAGCTTCTTTATAGCTTTATAGCAGGGGTATTTTCTAACAATCTCTGTGTCCCCCATCTCCACAACTCTCAGGTGTCACAGTAGCTACATGAATGTAGCTATTTTGTGTAGCAACACCAGATTCCACTGAAGGAAATTTCTGTTGGGTAATGTTCCATGAACTGATTATATTTTCCATATTCGAAGTATGTGATCTTTGTCAGTGGAAAAAACACATACATAAATATGTGCTGTATTACACAATACTTTATGGCTTAACCAAAATGAGATTAGGTGATTATAAATCAAGTTCCTTTATAGATCGCTGATATTAAATGACAAATGACATGCTATTTTAAAAAACAGTTTTCCAACTTTGGAGTATGTATGAAATTTGTTCCATGTATCAGAGAGAATGAGTAAATAATTGATTGTAAAATTTTGGAATTCTAGGGTTGAGGACACCATCTCCTGTCTTTTTTCCACTAGGAAAATTGTAATGATTTCCTTTATTTAGTAGCAACATGCTTGTACTAGTGAGAATTTACCTAACTGTTTATTCAATAGTTGAAAATATTCCAACTGAATAAGATTGAACTTATCTTTACTTACCAGGCTGTCACTAAGTTGGATAAGATCAATATAGTATTACAACTACTTAAAAATGGCTAAACTCTGATGTTACAGAATTTATTTCCCTGAAAACTCAAATGCAGGAAAAATATATTTTAAATAATGTTTCCAAAATAATATGCACCACTATTTCTTTTTTACTTGAATTTACTTTGGGAGAGTTAAAATAAGATCTGACAGACCAATCTGAGAGTTTTAGCCTTGCTAGGCAGTAATAACAGCATAAGTAGTAACTGTAAGATTAAATTGATTGACTTCTTCATTCAGCCAAATATTTAGTGAACATCTTCCATCCCTTCAGTTTCATCTTCTACCCCAAAACAACTGATGTTAACAGTTTATAAGTCCTCTTCTTGACTCTTGTCCATGCTATACAGAAATATTTATTTACATAAGATAGATAATATTTTTGAAATGTTATCTTGTTAGATAGTTAGATAACTGGGGATACTGGGCAGACAGGTTGGGGAGAGGGAGGATGGTCTGGAAGATGGCATTATTTCTAAATAAGTGCCAGCAAGAAACCAGTTAAAACCCAACAGCCACAACTGTGAGGTAGCCGAAAGGACTTCACTGGACAGACACAATGCTCGTTGTATTACAATTAACATTGTGGTTTAGGCTCCCCCATGGGTCTTCCTGTGTAAACCATGGGGAAGAATATGCACAAAAGGGGCCAAACATGACTAAGCATTCCACGGACAAGAGCCGTCAATCAGTCAAGAGACCACCTCTAAGCAAGTGTGTAAGAGAAAGGGGAGACAAAACTGCTGCTTGTCCTCCCTTGGATCAGCTCGCCTCCCATTCTTGGAGTGCATTTTTCCTTTTTTAAATAAATCTTTTAAAATCTTTTGCTACATAACATACCACCTCCCAACTGAGAATTTATCTTTTGGGTATGACAAGAACTGGGGTCTTTACCTTTTGGGGTAATAATCTGGCCTCTAGTAATGCAACAAGGAAAACCATATTTTGCCTGGGAGTTTAGGTCTGCCTTGCAATTTCCACATTTCTTACACCCTTATGAGAATGCAGAAATAAAGACAAATTATTTGAGAACCCAATTTGAGATATTAAGGACTACCCATATTTTATACAGATGTCCTTTACCTACATTTTCTAATATGCTAGCTATCAGTATCTGTGGCTGTTGAACACTGAAATATAACTAATCTGAATTGAAATCTTAAACTTCATATATTTTGAATTAAGTAATATACTTCTAAATAGTCATGGTTTTTTAAATAAAAGAAATCTCAGGGTAATTTATAAATTTTTTGAACTAAATCATACTGAACAAAAAAATAACCAAATCTGTGGGACTTAGCTAAAGCAGTATTTATAGAGAAATGTAGAGCTTTAAAAGCTTTTATTTAAAAAAGAATGTCTAGAATCAATTAGCTATCATAGTAAGCTAGAAAAGGAAGCACAAACTAAACTTAAAGTCAGTAGAAAACAATTTTTTCTATTGCCTACCATTTACATTGAGGCAACCTACCTGTATTTTAGTTTAATACATCCTTGAAACTAGTTTTATACATTTCATAACACATTTCACAATCTTATTTATATGTGACTGAAATGCACAGCAGCAGAAAAAATTTTCAAGACATTTATTTTTCTTTTACCACTATTTTAATGAGATCAATCCTGCTGGAGATAAGCATTTAAAGTTTTATGACACTGTAAGTTGTTCAGTTTGGGAAACTCTACACTAGCATGGAGAGAGCTAATTTGAACATATGAACAGACACTTTTAATACACAGGAAAATGACTAAATAGTGGTTACATGAAGGAAGAAAATCTGGAAAATAAATCCCCAAAGAATGTGAATACAGTGGTTGCACTAGTGTATTAGCCCAACATTATTAGATTCCATATTTCTCGTGACCATGATTCAAAATGTAAGAGATGAAAATTAGAATTAGAATAGCATTTTTCAGATAAAATGTCACATTTACTGGTATTAAAGTGACCGATGATGAAACCTGAAGTCTTCACTTCCCACTAAACCACTATCTTGTTCAAGGTAGAAATATGTAGAATTTGCATTAAGTGAAAAAATATTATGGACATTGATGAATTCTGGAATCACAGTATATGCAGAAAAAAATAGCTCTTTTGGAAGAACATAGTCTGGGCCAATGTGTGGTCTCTTGCATTTGGGATTAAGGGTTGTTAGCAGCTGGGAAGATACCATATGGTTGAGTAATCCAAAGATGTTTCAAGAAGAAAAGAAATCTAGGCCAGTATCAGAAGCATCTCTTAACCTTAAGAGTGAAAAAGTCTTATTAACAAATAACCTTGGCCATCTCTTGCTCTATACCATATACAATATGCATTTGATCTCTTTCATGGTACAGAATATCAGTTTTTTTTGTCTATTTGAGTGTAAACACAACCTTAGACTTCTATACAACCAGAAAATAGGCAAATTATTGACTCTACAATACTTACTTCGGTATACTTTGAATGAATCCATAAGAATACTTGGGAATAAACCAAGAGGCTGATCCTTTGGCAAACTGTTCTTAACAGTGAACTCACGGGAGTACACTAAAAAGTAAACCTAAGATTCTCATATCATGATATGTTATCTGTTTTCTGTTCATGTGAGAAAAAGGACATTTAAGTAAGACAGGAAATAATTACCTGAGCGACTATCGGAAAACCACTGGATGCTCATGAACATTTTCTTTAAAGAGAGTGAGAAAAGATACCTTTTGAGTTGCTTGGTTCTTCCATCTCTGCTGTCAGGGAGGGTTCCTAGATATCTAGTCAATTTATAATTCCTAAAGTTTAATCATAGTACCACTCTGGCCATTACTTAGAGAGAGAAGAAATTGGGAACTGCTCATTATTTTCCACTATCTTAAACAATACGACGTGACTTTAAAGTAATGTTTTAACAGTATGGAGATTCCTCAAAGGACTAGGAATAGACTTACCATATGACCCAGGAATCCCGCTCCTGGGCTTATATCCAGAAGGAACTCTACTTCAGGATGACACATGCACCCCAATGTTCATAGCAGCATTATTCGCAATAGCCAAGACATGGAAACAGCCTAAATGTCCATCAACAGATGACTGGATAAAGAAGAAGCAGTATATTTATACAATGGAATACTACTCAGCCATAAAAACTGACAACATAATGCCATTTGCAGCAACATGGATGCTCCAGGAAAATGTCATTCTAAGTTAAGTAAGCCAGAAAGAGAAAGAAAAATACCATATGAGATCGCTCATATGTGGAATCTAAAACAAAAAACAAACAAACAAACAAAAAAGCATAAATACAGAATAGAAATAGACTCATAGACATAGAATACAGACTTGTGGTTGCCAAGGGGGTAGGGGGGTGGGAAGAGATAGACTGGGATTTCAAAATGTAGAATAGAGAAACAAGATTATACTGTATAGCACAGGGAAATATACACAAGATCTGATGGTAGCTCACAGAGAAAGGAATGTGACAATGAATATATATATGTTCATGTGTAATTGAAAAATTGTGCTCTACACTGGAATTTGACACAACATTGTAAAATGATTATAAATCAATAAAAAATGTTAAAAAAATAAAGTAATGTTTTGAATCATGTGTTAATAAATTTTGCAATACAGTGATAATTGTTACAATAAAAGTAAGTATGGAGTGCCATGGGGAAAGCAAAAGACAGCATTAATCCCATTCTGGTAAGAATTAGGGTAAGTAGTTGGGTGAGGGATAATAATTGGATTTACAAATGAAAGAGGATGACACTTCAAGAGAAAATGCATTCGTGCAAAGATCTACTGTTAAGAGGGAAAACTGATTCCAAATGTCTGAAGCACAGAAGGTCTGGATAAGGGTGATGAAGAAAAGCCTGTATATTGGTTTGAAATAAAGCTGGAACAATAATCAGCTTTGTATAATATGCTGAGGGGTCTTATACCGTAGGCAGCGAGAAACATTTGAAAGGTTAATATGGAATTGATGACACACAATTAGGTGTTTTGTTTTGTTTTGTTTTAGATTTGTAAGTGAAGGATTAACAGCTGTTTCTGTGCCCTTTCCTAGCCTCAAGAATGCCTACAACTATGACCTATGGTTGAATTCTTCTTGTATAAATAACAAGGAATTTATAAGAGGGTGGACATATAAGACTGAAAATATTTGAGGCTCTAGTCAAGGACTATTTTCTAAAGATCAAGCATGTGTGCCTTTTTATAAAGATAATTTATTTGGTAGGAAACGAACAGAACTGAGAATAAGATACATCTGAACTAAAGAATAAGAATTAATCCACCACCCCTGGAGGGGAGAATGACTAGCTTATTATGAGAGATGAAAAGAACCCCCAAAATGATGACTTCTTTGGGCTGAAATAGTTTGTGTTTACCCAGCCCAGTCATGCGTTAGTACGCATGCCCCAATCTGGAGTGACTGGGTAATCAAAGCTGTGTCTAAAACTGGAAGACATGGGCACTCTTCTCTGCTATTTACTGCTCTGAAAATGATGTTGTTTATCTTGCATTATTCAAAAATAAACTTGTGGCTGGGAGAAGCCTACTGTTTCTCAAGGGTTTGTTAATCCAAACCCAAGCCCACTGCTGTGGTAGAGCAGAGTAGACATTGCAAAATCTGTTTACCTGATATATTCAACTGAAGGCACGCTAGAGGTTGGAAGTCTTGTTTAGAAGTCTGAGCTCTCTGCTGGTAGTTGGGGGTAACAGAACAAAAGATGTATGTAAAATAAAGGCAGTGAGGATGAAGGGGACAAGACAGATTCCAGAGAGGTTTAGAACATAGATGCAATAAGACTTGAAGATTAATGTCACATTAAGAATGAAGGATAAGAAAGAATGTAAAATAACTTCTGAGTTTCTGTCTTAAACCACTAAGTAGGAGACACATAATGAAAAATAAGGGTAGGGAAGAAGATGATGAATTTTTTCCTATGCTTCTAGACATATACCAAGAAGAGGTCTGTTGGAATTAATAGCAATTGGTTGTTTCATTTGAAGAATTTAATTAAACACAAATCAAGCCTCTTTTATCTTACTAATATCATAAAGAAGTAAATTTTAGTGTTGTTCCAACTGATATTTTATTGTCCATTAGAGCCCTTACCTTGAATGGATAAAATGTATTATTTAGTATTCCCATAGATTTATTGCATTTTCTCATCTCACTGTCATTGATCAATTTTTAATAAACTGGTGAACATCTTCTTGGGTACCTAGCTCAAATCAGCTCTTTTAATCTACAAGACTGTCATGTTACACACCTCCAAATAAACTTCTCATCTTTGAGTTCTCAATCTGTAACCCAAGTAATAAGAGTAAAATTTATTTGGAGTTTTTCTTGTGCCAGGCAATGTGCTAAGATATATATTATACATATATATCTCAGGTGTATGTTTGTGAATCTATCTATCTATCTATCTATCTATCTATCTATCTATCTAATCTTTTACATACTCTTTCTATGGCACTTAACTCTTCCTACTTTCAATTCTGTGTCTCTGTATGTCTGTGTATGTTCACATATCTTAACATGTGTATAGGATTATAAAATTTCTAAGATATAGTCAATATCTGACTTAATATTTATGCCCCTTAAAATGCTTTTTCAGTGGCTTTCAAAACATTTTGGATTGAATAAATGGCTGAGTGAGTGAATGATGAAAATGATGAATCTTCTATCAGTGTAATACAGACAGGAAAAAAAAGCCTTGTATATTGTACTCACTAGATATCTGAATGGGAAATTGTTGGGAAATTGTTAAGAAAACATCATACAAATCGGTTTGGCTTTGGCTCCGTAGAAGGTCTATATATGTTTATAATCACTACAAAATCATCCTCAGGTAAATTATTCAACATAATCTCGTAATTATCATAAATAAACTGGAAGTGATTTACTATATTTAGGCATATATCCTGATTCTAAACCGATAAATGCTGAAACCTTTCCAAGAGGATAAATGTCTAAAATGTAGATATGTGTACCTATGCTAAAGAAATATAAAGATTTATAAATATATTCTTAATCTAAAAAATCCTCAATTATACATAAAGGGAAGGAGCAGACAAATGATATTTTGTACAATGTTGTCATGCAAAGCCATAATTTTAAACAGAAAATTTGCAACATCAATTATATAAAGTTATGTGCTACCCAATAGAACTTTCTCTGATGACAAAATGTTCAATATATATGTTATCCCATGTAATAACAGCCAGCTCCAATGTGTTACTGAGCACTTGAAAAGTAGCTAGCAACACAGAACTGAATTTTTACTCTAAGTCCTCTTAATTAAGTTTAATTTAAATATCCACATGCAACTAATGGTTATAAAATAAGAAAGCAAAGCAAGGATTGCTAAATTCTACTCAGTCAGGACTTCATGTACAAGCTCGCATCTTCTAAAATATATTACATATAACTTGTATAAAAATGAATCATCACTTTCAGCTTTTTATAATAAGAAATTGCCACAGGGATCCACAAAAGCCTATTATTGGAAAAAACAAATGTAGATGTACTGCCATATTAATTAGTGTTTAAGGGTGTTAAGAAACAACAAACAAACAAAAAGATAATAAGGATATGAAAAGCTACTTGTCGGAACTACCCAGGGAACAAGAACTCTTTCTACTTTGATGGCCAAATTTGACAACATTTCTATGAGCCTGCCAAGAATAGTTTTCTTAAAGACCAAATTATCCAATTAAAATATACTACATGGAATTTTGTTAATATGATTATTTTAAAAACAGACATAACCTTCATTTGTTTAAAAAATATAAATCACATTTATCATCTTTCCATTTCCAGTTATTTTCCTTGGTTTTTAACATTTACTTCTAAGAAGCAAATCAAAATTTACTATTATTTTGCCCCTGGTATATAGATAATTTGGAAAATGTTTCCAAATTAGTCTGTCTTCAACATGCTCTGATTCGGATTTTTTAAATGAGCATTTCTGTTGAAAGTTTGCATGATGTAATGCAATCCTTTCTGGTTAGACATCTGGGTAAATTTACTTAGTCTAATTTTCAGGAGATTGTAGATATACACATTTTCTAGCTCTATGTAACCAATGTCAAATTGTTTTAAAATGCTCTCATACAGGTCCATAAAGTAAATAAAAATACAATCACACTGATTATAACATCAGGGATGTAGCAAATACTTTGAAAATAGAGACAAAGGGCAAAGCACAAATAATGAAAAGAGATATAGCTAAATTTACTGAAAATCATTAGTTGCCCTAAGCATAAATTCTGAAATCTAAAAATTAATTCATTGTCTTTGACCAGTCTGTGAAAACTGGAATCAAAGTGAATCATGAAGATATTAGTTTCTAATAAAAAGACTCACATAATATCAACTGAGGAAACAGAGGGTTTTCTTTATCTAAATACTGATGAGAATTGATTTGGTACTTTATATCTTCAATGGTAGATGTATGGATGTCTTTAACACACTCTTTCATTACTTTGACCCTGTACAAAAAAGACAAAAGCTAAATGCACATTCATCAAAATATTAACTTAAAATTTTGCTTCTAAAAGTAATCAGATCACAAGAAAATTTTATACCTGAGTATACATTAATGTTATTAGACTCGGGTTTTATGAATAAATAAGAATTGCACCAAATAAGTACCATAAGGTAGAAACTAAGCATTTCCCAGAGGTAAAAATTAAATAAAGTGTGTGTGTATATACATATCTATTTGTGTATATATGTGTATCTAGATAGATAGATAGATAAATAAATAGATAGACAGATACAGATATGTTGTTTTTAATATTTAATTGTCTGTTTGTCCGTTTCAAGACATTAGACATCAGCAGAAGCAACCAGGATTTGGAAGGAAAGGATCACAAACAAGATGCCAACAGTGAAACATACAGAAGTGAGATGACATCTTGTCCACTGGCAGCTGCATTTTTCCTAAGACATTTGTCGAGTCTGTACTCTGTGCAAGAGGCTGAGGATCGGAGTCCCCATAGTTGAGGGCCAATATGAACATATACATAGAAACAAGCAAAGATTTGAGAGGTTTTGTGAAACAATATTAGAAACTACAAGATTGAGGATCTTGATGAGAAAAGCAGGACAGAGAACTCAGTCAGTCACTGGCTCTGTTTTCCCACAAGACACAGGCTGCAACCAGAAGCCATCCAAGGGAAAAGAGCAAAATATTAAATAGAAATCTTTTCTTAAAAGCAGAACAGAAATTTTCGAACTCCTCCAATCCTAGGATTTAAGGTAGCTCAGAAGGAACCCCAGTGAACATGAAGGATTCACAGAATTTCTGAAGGTTACAGTTGAGGTAAAACAGAGGTATAGGTAGACTATGCCTTACTCTCCTCCATGTATTCCCTAAAGAATTAAGGGGATGAATTTACTCTACTTGCTTAGCAGACAACAGTGTAAACTCTTGAGGGAGAAATATAACATCATCTAGAAAAAAATAAAAATACAAAATAAGTAAATAAATAGATATGCTTTATACAGAGGTAAAACATTATATATCCCAGAGACATTCAAAAAATATAAAGAGAATATTATAAAAATTTTTGTCTATAACCTTAATAATCTAGTTGAAATGGACAGATTCCCTGACATTCACATATTATCAAAATCGACACAAGCTGAAACAGAAAAACTGAATAGCTCTATACCAAAAAAATTAAACTTGGTATTAAAAATCTCTTCAAAAATAAAAATCTAGGCCCAGATGGTTTCACCTTCAAATTCTACCAAATGTATAATTTTAGGATAATAGTCATACAAAACCTTTTTTTCCTTAGATACTAAAAGAAAACAAATTTTCAATTATTTTTAAAAGACCACAATATTCCTGATGCCAAACTAGATTAGGAAGTTATACAGAGAAAAATAGAGACTGGTATCCGTTCTGAATATGGCGGCAAGAACCTTTTAAAAATATTGCAAATGGAATTCACAAGAACAGAACCATGAGAAGTCCAGGTTACTCAATGGAATTTCCTGTAGATCATTATGAGGAGCCAGAAGGTGATCTCTTAGCATTACAGAGTCATGAGGTGTTTTGTCTGTGATGGAGTGGAGAAAAGTAGCCAGGTTAAGATTATTACAATGTAAGAATGTTTATGTGAGGGGCACTTAACTAGAGGACTTTACAGGAGGTGAGGTGGCTGGCTGAGAAACGCTGAGTGTTAATGAAAATTCAGGAGAGCTTCTACTGTATGACGTGCAAAAATTTAATAATGAGATTCCACAACGATTTTCTTGGTGGTCCTAACCAAAAAGGCAGTGGCTTTAATGACTCTAAGGCACAGGGTTATTCTTATGTCTCAGGATCCAGTTCCTGGCTGTAATACTCTATGGGTTAATGATGGCCTTGTGTTTCTGAGTGAGTGCCCCAAGGATATTTCCTTCCTTTTTTAACAAACACACAAAAAAGGAAATCTGATAATTGGGAAGCCCAAGGAAAGGTGGGCTTACCAAATTCTCCTTTAAGGCCCTGAAGGCTATGCATTCATTTCTTTCAAATGTGACCTTAATAGGTTTCCAAAATCTGTGCATTTATCCTCCAACATAAGACACCACACTCAGGAAAAGTTCCTTTCTGACTTTAGGAACAAAAAGCCACTGAAACTAGAAAATTTCAGCCTTGGTCAGTGATGCTTTCAGAAAAAAGTACTCATCAATAAACATAAGAAAAGCAAGCACTCAGCATCATTGGTAATCAGGGAAATAGAAATCAAATTGCACTGTTATGTCACAACACACAGACCGCCATGGGTAAAATGAAAACTATAATGTCATTTTTTGACAAGGATGTGAAGAAACCGGTGCACACATTGAGAGTGAAATTTTCATTTTTTTATATTAACTTTGAAAAATATCAGCATCTGCTGAAGTTTAACATACATACACCTGTGATTCAGCAATTCCATTCCTAGCAATACATAGCAGGAAGTCATATTAATCTTCACTAAATATATGTTTACTTTTATAAGCAACTAACAAAATGTTTTCCAGAGTGACTGTGCGGATTTACATTCCCATCAGCAATGTACTAGTGACCCCATGACTGTGCATCCTCACCAGCGTTTCATGTTAGCACTAATTTTAATTTAGCTACTCTGATATACATTTAATGATATTTCATTGTGGTTTTAATTTTCATTTCTCTAGTGGTCAGTAATGTTTAATGTATTTTTATGTTCTCATTTATTCTCTGTATATTCCATTTGATGAAGTGTCAGCACATCTTGCTCACTTCTTAAATGGGATTGTTTTTTTTAATGTTGAGTTTTTAGAGTTATTTATATATTGTTATTACTAGTCCTCTGCTAGACATATTACTTGCAAATATTTTCTCCTAGTCTGTAATTTGTCTTTCCATCCTAACAGGTCCCCGTTACAGAGCAAAATTTTTAATTTCCATGAATTTGACTTATCAATTTTCCTTTTATGTTTCATGGTTTTTGGTCAAATCTAAGCAATCTTTGCCAAGATTTAGATTGTAAAGATTTTCTTTTTTTTTTCCTATAAGTTTTATAGTTTTATGTTGAAGACCATGATCCATTTTGTTCATTTCTATATAAACTGGGTGCTTTAGGTAAAGGTTCATTATTTGATTGTTGCTGTCCAGTTGTTCTAGTACCATTTATTAACATGGCTATTCCTTCTTCATTGAATTGCTTTGTCAAAAAAAAAAAAAAAACTGGGCATATTTTATGGATCTATGTCTGCATTCTCTATTGCAATTTCATTTTTAATTGTCAGGAACTGAAATCAATTCAAATTTCCATGAGCCAAATTTGATTGATCGAATAAAGGGGGGTATATACATAGAGTGGAGTTTCATAAAGTTATAAGAATATCAAAATTATTACTGCATATACACATACACACATACACACACTCACAGTGGATGAATTTCAAACAGTACTGAGCAAAAGGATCCAGTTTAGAAAACAAGTCATATGTATTCCTCTTTACATAAGATTCAAAGTGGTCAAACTAATTTATGATGTTAGAATTCAGAATGACAATTACATTTGTCATGGAAAAGTGACTGAGAAGGATCACAAAGGGGCTTCTGACTTACGAATAATGTTCTATTTCTTGATGCATCAAGAAATAATGTTCTATGTCTTAATGTTTAGCCTAGTGTGTTTACTTTGGGAACATTTTCCTAATTGTACATTTTTGATCTGTGCAATTTCTATATGCTAGCTATATTTCAATTTTTCAATTAAAATGAGTAAAAATATCTAATCTCTTTCATTCTTTGATCAGTTTGAGTGGAGAGAATGTATACTTTTCATGTACATGTAACATGTTCTGGAGGGACTTAGAATCCTGCTCACCCTGTACATTACTCAATAGATTGTAGAAATGTCTCACTGATATCCTACAAATCCAATTTTTTCATGATTTGCAACACTGAGACCAATTTCTTCATATTTTATATTACTTAAATACTGGATATGATATTATGAAAATCAGGAATTAACTTTATATACTCAAATTGCTTGAAAATAGAAAGACATTTTTTATTTAGTGGAATTAAATCTATATTTTAAAGAATTTTGGGGAATTTCTGACACATAATCAGTGCAATGTATGAGCAGAATATACAAATAGAACAAAAAGTGAAAATGCAAACATGCAAAGCGGAACTTGACCTTTTTTTCAATATATATTTTAAGAAATTCAATGTAATTGAATTATAATGGTGTAGCAATACACTTTAGGAGATAGGTCACTCTCTTTTAGTCTCCTGTAATTTCTATAACATTGCAAAAAACAAATGAATCATAGGAACATGTCACACAGAGAGGAGAATAAATTCTTGTTTTGAGGAATTTAAGGCGGGATCTTTATAGAGGAATCCATGATTCTCCAAAAAATTCTCCTTATTCTAATCTTTCTCCAACTTTTAGGAAACATTATCCATAACCTACAGGAGTTGATGCAGAATATATTTTCCTCATCTTTAGAATTTTATTTCACACATGTAACATGCCTCACCTGAAATAATGTGTCACTATATGTTTATCTCTATAATATAATTTATTTATATGGTTTTATTAGCTGGTAGTACTTATTCCCATTTCACATTATTATGTAAAATATTAATTCCCTCTGCTTTCTTCCTCCTTCAGTTTTTCTTTCTTTCTTTTTTTTTTTTGACATAAAAGCTGTAAATTTCTCATGACTAATAGCTACTCTATTACACAAAGATCCTGTTCAAAGCTCTGAAATACCCATAGTGATTTTTCATTAATCTCTTGAGCAAATCTCAGATTCCCTCAGTTTCTGTTGGGTATGTTCATGGATATTGTGGTTCATTCAGTAATAGAAGAAAGAAAAAATAAACTGGCAAATAAAGGATAGAGGAATTTTTTTTCTATATAAATAATTAAAAGACGGTGTGATGGAAGCCGCATGGTTAACAGGGATATAGAGAACTAGTAGCCAATAGAGTTGAAGTGATAGATCTTCAGACAGACCATAAAGGTCTAATAAGCAATTCTAGCTTAAATTAAGGAATTAGAAGTGAAATAAACAGTACACTAAGTAACTTGATAACATCACTCAGGATGAATTAAAGAAGTAAAGATTAGGTTTTCAAATGTTTCTTAGGATGTACTACATTTGACAAGAAAATAAAAAGTAAAGTTTAAGCCTGTCAGTCCACAGTGAAAAGATCCAATTTGCATGAATGATTGGAAGAGTATCAAAAACAATTTGCAACTAAGATATAGGGGCAATGACTAGGATTATGATGGACTTGTAAGCCAAGATCATTGGAATAATGATTATGTACTGGTAAATTTTTTAAACTAAATTAAGGAATTTAGGAAGATAAGCTGGATTTGGGGATAGGAAATGATAAGTTTTATATTGGATAATTGCATACATTTTAAAAAAGGCAACATCTGTTCACAATATTCAATCACTACTTATGTTTGACTCTGGATGTTCTACTTATTTTTTTCCTATTCATTATCAGTCATAGAGAGTGAATGGGGCCTTATCTGGCACATCAACACCCTGATGCAGAGGTAGGGGACCATTTTGCAATGTTTGTCAAAATTCAGGTTAAGATCTGTTAATGGATCAAGATTTGCACGTCTAAAAATGTAGTGAATGGGATGGGATATAATAAAATAGATAGTAAAGTATCAGAATGTAGCCCAAGTAGTAAGGATAATAACGTGTGTGTGTATGCGTGTTTGTGTTTGTGTGCGTGTGTGTGTTTGTGTGCGTGTGTGTGTTTGTGTTCGTGTGTGTGTGTGTGTGTGTGTGTGTGTGTGTGTGTGTGTGTGCTGGATCATTACATAAAAGGAATTTATTTTTTACTATGGATCGTTTGAAAAAGGATGAAAGCCACTGGAATAGGGAATACATAAAGCACCCTGTGGAGGCAGATGTCCTGGGTTTGAATCCTAGATTCATCAATGTCAAGTATGTTGCACTGGCATTTTACCTGAAATCTATGAAATAAATGAAAAATCAGATGATATTATAATTTATAACACCTTCATAGATTTGCTGGAATGATCAAATGAGTAAATATTCATTCAGGGCTTATAATGATGTGGAAAACAATGAATCAAGTCAGAGGTATCCTCTCCCTGTGTAACATGCAGTGAAGAGCACTGACTATTCAACAGTCATTAGTAAGTCACATTTTTTATTGCAAATGCCAGGGAAGTCCCCAGCTTTAACATGATAGCTGCTAAAGGAGTGTCAGACTCTGGAAGTAAATCTTTAGACAGTTGTATAATCCACAGGACTATAGTTAGAGTGGGGCTACAGCTAACGTGGCCACAGTGCTGGGATTTAAAGGCCTTTCAATTCCTTTCATTTTTCTTATTCTCAGAGGAGGCAGGTTTCTAAGCTAACTGGTCAGAGTCACTTGTATTACAGTGTTTGAAAAATGCTCTTTGGCTCCGGTAAGTCTTTGTTGGAGATCAATTGAAAATTGAAGTGATTAACATGTGATCAGCAGTACATGTGGTTTTTTATTAGTTGATATTCAGGACTTTGTAATATCTAGTTCACTAGGGAAAATTATGTAATCACAATATTTCTATTCACAAAAGCCATCAGAAAAAAAAAAACTGTGATTCTTTCCAAAGTGTCTGTTTTTTAAAAATGCTTAATTTAATAAAACATAAATTTTAATTTTAAAAATCAATGACTATTATAGCATTGCTATTTTACACAGATTTTAAAATAACTATTCCTATTTTTTTCCACAATAATATTAAGCTAAAAATTTTCACAGTTCTCTTTCCCATGCCCTTTGGACTTTTTAGTTGATGCCTAATTTGTCTATTAGTATCTTCCAACCACTTCTTCTTCCTCAGATACAATTCAAGCATTGTTTTTTTCCCTCACCATATCACCTTTAACTTCTCCATCCCAAGTTTTACTTAAGGGTCATTTGCCAACCCAAATTTAAAGCATTGCATTCAAAATACAAAGTAAATACAACAATACTTTAAATAATGCTGGTGAATCAATTACTTAAGCTGATATCATTGTATGGAAGACAAGAAAAGAACATGTTAAGTATTATATATTTTTCTAAACTTTTTATAAGCATTATTTCCTACAAAGTAGGTATAGTTAAAAGATAATAAAATAGCATCTATAGTAAAACTGTCATAAAGTAATTGTGCTGTTTGCAGACAGTTCTGTCCTTTTTTTATTGGTGTTTTATTTACATAGAATTTGACAACCAACATGAGTAAACATTCTGAAAACTCAGGTAGCAATAACAGTGAGACTATCTTTGTAAATATTAGTATATCTTAACCAGTAACTTTCTTTGAAAAAAAAATTCCTTGACATTTCAAAGTAATAGCTGCAACTATGCAATCCATTAAAATTAACTCTCACATATGTCGACTCTGTGTGTATAATTAATAGACTATTTAATTTTATTCCACTGGGGCAATGGACATAAATTGGAGAGCATAGGGAGCCATCTTTGTACTTCTCTTGCAGCTGTTAAACTTTCTGTACTTCTGTACTTCAGTTTCCTCATCTACAAAACAGGGATGAGAGAAGTCCCAAGCCCAAGTTGATAAATGCTAATCATTCAGAATAAGGCCAGATATATAAGCCATAAATGCTAACCATCTGCTTATTAACTATTCAAAGATTAATATCACAAAACACTGAAAACCCAGAATCTATGACATTTTCATAACTCAATGTTATTTAATAAAACTCCCTTTCCTGGAGAAGCAAATTTAACAATTCTGGCTTATTTCCTTTCAAAATTTTACACTTAAGATATTATTAATAGTTTTATTATTAAGGAATGTTCTTTCAAAAGCACAATGTTTAGAGACTATATATCTCAATGTGTAATATAGAAAAATATCCAGGCTTTAATTATCAAACTTTACTGTGCAAAAGTATTATTGCAACACATGCAGATTTCTACCCCATAAATTCTGAGTGGATGTAAATATTAACCAAGGGTTATAGAAGATTTTGATATAGGCAGATCTAGAAAAACCCCATACAATAAAAAAGCTATTTCCCTAAAAGTTGTCCCCATATTTCTTGTTTATGATGAATGGTATAAACACTGATTTGATTTCATATGTAAACTCAAATAGTAAACATAAAGCCATCTGCCTATATTAAAAATATGGCTAAGAAAACTAAATACTCAAAAAGAATTTAAAGCAGACAAAATATTTCAAAGTTTTTTTTCTTGCTGATAAAGGCTTCCAGTTGCAAAATTAAAGAGAGAAAAATAATGATCAAATGAGAAGAGTATATGCAGAATGATTATCTTATTAAAAATGATAACTACCTACATTCTTTCAATTGTATAAGTAACAAAAAGCGGAAAAGGTTAAGACTGATGAAGTGAATGCAACAAGGAGGAAGTTTACAGGTGGACTATCAGAATATTTTAACAATATTTTGTCTACTGAAATATTTAGGTGAGGAAGAATTATCTGCATGAAATTCTTACCTGAGATTTAATTAAGATTCCTAATGCTGAAAAGTTGACTGTCTTATCATGGATTACAGAATTTAAGATTTTTAATAAATAATATAGATTCATTAACAAAGATCTGAGGCAGCACACACAAATACTAGGTTGTTGGATACTGAGAAAAGAAAAACAAGAAAGTCCTAAAACTGAGAAATGAACAAACTGTGTGCTTTCCTTCATTGTTTGCAGTTTGGGGGGAAAAAAAAACACTGGTGATGGTGTCTTGAAAAACAGAAGCTGTTGCTTGGTACTCTGCTTATGATCTCTGTGTGACAGACACCATTCCCTGCCTTCATGCTTGTCGGCCCTATTGGATCCTACTGACAAGAGGTGAAATCCTGTTACTCCAATTTCAGACACAGATGTAACCTTCCCATTTGCTTCTTCAATGTTTATTTTGCCTCCAGACTGGTATTCCACACACCTGGCCTTTGTCACCACCGAGCCCCAGACCTCCTGTGTAAAATTCAATATGGACCTGAGACTTGTAAGAACTTGAAAATTGAAAATGCAAAGGTTTTTTTTCTCTGTAAGATTAAAATTATGTAAGTATCCTTGAACCCCTTTATTTCCCTCACCTTCCTGCCTTATTTGCTGGCAAGTTTAAATGTTTTGGTATATGGTTGACATTAATAAAATTTTGTTTTTAACAAAAATATTTTAATCAAAACAATACTATATAGGACAGGAAGAAGAAAAAGAGGAAGGACAGAAACAGGAGTAACTTTCATAAGATGATTAGAATGGGTAATTGCCAGAGTAATATCTGAGTGATGGAAAATATACTTTAAAAGAGAAGAATCATATGCACATGTAGCACAGAATTCTAATCCATGAATTGTACTTTCTCTTTTGCATGTCTCATATGGAGATAACATGGTAAAGGACTTTTTTCCTTTCTTTTTCTGTTTTGACTTAAGAAAACAGAAAGATTGGGCTGTAGAGTATCCAGAGATAATTAGTGGAGAAAGTAAAATTATGCATTTTATGTTTCCCTGGAAAGGATAAGTAGCTAATTATGGCCTACCCCACAAAGGCATTTTCAAGCAGATCCATGTCAACAACAGAACAAAATGACAGAGTCCCCAAAGTTTCAGATTTGATGATGAGAGACAGTATAAAATTTACCTTTATTTTCAAATCAGAACCAGGGTGGCTTAATTTGTGACTGATGATAGCTGATGTCCACTGACATAAGAAATATGTGTGTTGAAATTGCTTTAAATCTTATGTATGTTTGGATAAATGTTACATTATTAATTATAAAGTAACTAATTTTATGTTATTGTATTTATAATGGTTGATTTTTGTGTTGGAGGGAGATAGTTTAATGGATCATATACTCAAAATACTGAGTTTATTTGGTTATACCACGGAAAGGTTTAGTGTGTTAATTTAACACATGAATGTATTGAGTTGTCAGTTAGTGGCAAGTGTATACATTATATGCATAACCTAGGAAGAATAAATTAACATTGCAAACAAGAATTTGGATACATTATAGCAATTATTACACATTATCACCGATTCTGTTAATATCTCTGAAAACCCACCTCTCAAATCTTTTCTTTCAATCCCATTTAATTAATGATTATTTCTCTTACTTTATATCATGCACTTTTCTAGATATTGGAGACATATAAACAAGAAGACTTGATGTCTGATTTCATAAAAATGTAACTATTATAAGATATATATATATATATATAAATAGATGAAAACAAGGCAGTAAGAATATGAAGATTAATGTTGCTAATAAATTATTACAGATTCTAAAGAGAGGCATAGGTAATATACCCTAAACTTTAGAGGCAATCTCAACTTATTTTGTTAGGATATGGGTGAGAGGTCCAGAAACAATTAAGAGGGAAAAGTGGTCATCAAGATGGGCATAGCAGAAATAAAAATAAAATCCAGAATTTTATGCTACTATAAGGAATTCCATTATGAAACAAAATAATCCATATTTTAAAACTGTTGCTAGAAAAACTGTTAAAAATTGTGTATAAACAAGCAAACCCTGATATTTTACAATCTAATCCATTTGAAGCAGATCATGATACACTCTACTGTGATGAATTTGAGTCAGAAAGTCATTCCTCAAAATCAGGGCATGTTTTCTTCTGGATTAAAAAATGACTTTCTTTCTGTCACTGTGCCTTAGAATAACTCCCCCAGCCCCTCATTTTGTCATTGTTTTACTAATTGTTCTCAGAAGGGAGAAAATACCTATTCAGATATTGCTAAGAGTGGAGTTCCACTGAACATTTTAATATGAGAATGAAAGTAAAATGACTGATAAAACTCCTTGTTTTGGGTGACAAGGAGTTCACTGGAAATCTATAAGTAAATAATATAAGTAGAAAAATAATTGTTAGTGAAAGTTTGAAAGGCTGGATAAATTAATAAATAAATATCAGTGGTAAGGAAATAAAATGATTACATAAAGCTAGTGCTTTGAAGTAAGAGAAGTTGTGAAGGTCAACACATGGTGATATCAGGTTAAGAAAGATGTCATTTATTTTTTCTATTTAATTTTATTGGTAGGGAGCATGTCTGTAAGCAAAGCAATTCAATACATATGTATATTAAATCAATCATCTTAAAAGCATTGTTCTAGGTATTATGGAGGTAATGCAGGCATCATTTTTTGGGAAGTTACTTATTTGAAGTAGCTTTTTTGGCATCATTTTAAAAATCAGAATATTGCCTAGTCTAGAAAATATGATTCAAGGTACAAATGAATTCAAGTAATTTACTGTAGAGATAGAGAATAATCTGGAATAAACTGAGTCAGTTTTATTTAATATATCCACTGAGTAAGCATAATCTACCAAAACTGGGAGTTAGGAAAAATGAATGTCGCCTAGTTGCTGAAACATTAGTTCATAAGTTTATATTTCTAAGCCAAAAATTAATAAATAAAACAATAAAATTGCTTTTATATTGTAAACAGTATTAATGAGATACAGAGAAGAAAACGATTTCGCAGTTATTACTGGATGACGAAAGTGCTAGACTCAAGGATGTAATTAAATGTCTTAGTAAGATAGATCGCTTATTCACCAGAAATGAGAGTTTAAAAAACAGAAAAACATACAAAAATGAAGAGAGTTACTTATGGAAAGAACCTCAAACTAATAAATGTCATGTGGCTTGGCCAGGAAGCATATTTAAATACAACTGTCCTAAAGAAAGTCTTTTTATGCTAGTATATTAATAAAAAAGATATTGTTCATTGGCTATATAAATTGCATTTGGCTCAGAATATATATTTAAGTAACAAAAAGACATTTAAAAAATAATCAATATATGATTTCCTTAGATTAGTGGTACAATACTTAAACATGTGAGAAAAAAAGAAATCACAAAATATTTTATGACTCAACTAATTCATGTTAGTTAGTACTTTTAAAGATTTTTTTAGAACATCATGAAATTTTAATTGCAGGAGGAAAATTAATCAAGATTCCATCACTAATCTTTCTGTAATACAGCTGTAAAGTAGTAGAAATCCACTTACGTGTGACTGTGAGGTGTTTGGGGAAGGCACAAATAAGTATGAAGTAAATAAATAAATAAAAACCCTTTAACCTTGCCTGTGTACACACACATTAAAGAGTCAATTGCCATGAATCTGATTAACATGATTAGGTTATTAAGTTTTTTGTTGGAGACAGTAAGATTATATCTGAATATTGAAATTATAAGGAAAAATCTACTGTTTTAAATTGCATACTAAAACACAGTGGAATGCATATTGAACAAATACAACAAATATCTGTCAGACAATTAAAATTTAAGTTGGCATTTTAGAGATGACAAAATGAAATCATTTAAGAAATATCAAATTAACTAATACAATCTCCATACAAATACTGGAGAAAGGAGAATTTTCTTAGCTAAGCTATTTATAAAGCAAAACAACCCTCAAACACACTTTTCTAACAGGTGCAAAATATTTAAATCGTCTGTTCTCTAGAGTAAGCTACTCTGTCTTCCGTGACTCTAGATTCTAGCTTTAAGTAACTTTCATCCACTTCCTGTCAACATATTAAAAGCTGACAAATCAAGCAATTTTGTCCATTAGGGGCCAGTCGGAGACAGAAAGCATCTTAGTATTTTGTATAGAAGAAACTTAATATAAATAGTTGGTAAGCACAATTTTGTTAACTAAGAACAGATGGATAGAAAGAATTTAGGTATTATGAAAGTAGGGACCTGCAGTAACAGCTACCACCCCAAGGTGAAGGAACAAGTGAAGAGATTGGCATAATTACACATTAGGAATTTACAGGAGGGTGCTGAGAAGCTGAAACTCAGATCTCTGAGGAGAGGATGCTGTGCAGCTAGTATGGTGTCTTTCAAAGCAGGGACCCAAGGGGCTGAGACCCCTCCTCTGAGAAGGGGGCTCCCGCCAGTTGGTGCTAGTGTCTCTGAAAGAGACATTGAGGCTATTTTTCTTAATGTTGGAAAAACAGCAAATGATCCAGGTGCTGCTTTAGGAAGGAAGTGTTTTATCAAGGTGAACAAACAAGGCTGAGATGATGCTCACAGAAACTGCAAGCAGACAGGGAGCCACTAGGTAGGAGCCAGTCTCTTCTTTCTGATCCAGCCTCAGAATCTCCATCTACTGGCCCTACTGAAAGAGTGCCAAAGGGAGAAGCTGGCAAAGGAGAATACAGAGGAGCTGACTGAGAGCCGAGAGAAAAATAACAGAATAACCTGCCTAGCCTTGAATCTTGTGTCAGAGGATTAAAAAACGTTATTCAGGTAAATGTTAATGCATTTAATTTAAAAATGTAAAGCAGGAAATTTATTTCTTCATTGGAATCAAGACTGAATTTAAACTAACCCATCAGCAATTTTACCAATTAGTATAAATAGTGATAAGACCACAAAAATAAAAATTAAATGTAATCATAATATCATATACTTTAAATACTGAAGATTCTTAGCAGACATTTTTAAAGATGAAAATATTTTGAAAGGTCATTTTATAACTTGCCCCAAATCATAACAAAGATTAATGATAGAAAGAAAATTAAAATTTGGTTTCTTGACTCCTGTTTTCTATTTGTTAGAGAACAAGGCTCCTTTCCTCATGCACAGATAGGTGATATTTGTAGTAGATAACATTTTTATTATCTTCTTTTTTTTTTTTTTTTTGAGTGAAGGTAGATTTATTTATAGAGATACACTGAAAGGCAAGAGAAAGGCCACAAGGTATGGGGGTTGGGTGCTCAGATTAAAAGTAGGTACACACTCCATAGACAGAATGCGGGCCATCTCCGAAGAGGGAGAGAGAGCGGGGTGACCTATTATCTTCATTTTTGATATAAAGAAACTGACTGAGGCCCGAAGGAGTGAAATGACTGTAGAATCATGGGACAAGCCTGTAGTAAATGCCCTTCCATCTTAGCCTACTACTTCTCCTCTCTGTCTAACACTGTTGTGAATCTGATTCAATTACAGGGGAATTCCAGAGTTACCAATGACTTTTTTTTAATTAATATCTACTGATTGAATTTTAAACATAGTATTTAGACACTAAATGTATTAAGACAATTATAAATGCGCCATATGCTTTCAGAATGTTATCACTGAGATATAGTAAAACCTAATGAACTGTTCCCCAAGTCTAGAATAGAATTTATAGAAAAAACTGTCAATACAGAAAATCAATAATCTATCAACATCTCTATTAGTCATCTATTTACGCATTACAAATTATTTCCAAAGCAAATTTCTGAAAAAAACAAAAATGTATAACTCACAGTTTTTGTGTTTCAGGAATCAGATCTGTCTTAGCTGGGTCGCTAGCTCAGGGTCTGCCAAGAGGCTACAATCAAGCTGTTGACTGGGCTGCAAACACCTCAAGGCTTGACTGTAAGGAATCCATCCTCCAGTCCATGTGGCTCCTGGTCCTCCATGGCTGTTGACTGGCTTGAAAAAATCCACCACCAACTCACAAGACTGTCTGCAAGGCTTGGGGTCTTGCTGACTGGTAGTTAGGCCAGTCCCTGGCCATGTGGGCCTCTCCACAGGGATACTCACATGCGGCAGCTTGCTTCTACTAGGAGGATGCTATCAAAGAGAAAATGAGAGATGACAGAGGTCATGTTCCTGTTGTAACCTAATCTTGGATGTGATATCCAACTACTTTTTCTGTATTTCATTCTTTAGAAGCCAGTCACTAAATCTAGCCCATACTAAAAGGCAGGAATACCAAGAGGTAGGGATCATTTACAGCCATTTTAGAGGCTGTCTACCACCAGGTCCATCTCCAGTCTCCCAAAGGGAACAAAATGCATATACAGTCATATTTACTACTTTTAATCTCTAGTCATTCCAACCCGCCTCTGTCAAATCCTATTTAAACATCCTAAGTAACTTTATAACAGAACAAATGAAGAAAAATGTTTTGAAATGTGACAGAACTATCAACAGCACATCAAATAGATAACATGATTTGTGAAATTAAGAGGATTTTTTTAAAAAAGGAAACATTATGTAACAGTCCTACCAAGAATCATTAATACAAAAGCATTATCTGTGAAATGAGATTTTTAAAAACAATCTGTTTAAAAAACTGTACGTGATTTGCTGTGTCCTAAATACAATTCCTTCAGACTTCAGTTTTTTTTTTTTAAGTCAAATTTTAAAATTGACTCATGAAAGATTTTAGTCCACTATGGATTCTAAAACTAATTTCTGAACTCCTTTACCATTATTACTTAAAATTCTGACGGGGTGATTTTATTGCACACTCGTTGCAATGTTATTTTAATTGGTGATTCAAAATCAGTGTAACTATTACAGTGTAACTGACATTTATATTTTTATCTTCCAGCACAAAGTGTTGCTTTTTTATGGTAAGAGTTTCCAAATTACAGATGACCTTTTTTCTTCACCCTCAGTCCAGTACTCAGTGAATTTCTTATCCCTGGCCACAATGATTATCTTTGAGATACATACTTGGCCTGGATTAGTGTAATAATGCTCAGGGCTGGGCTTTCCTTTGTAATCTGCTGAGATACAAAAAGTCCTCTCCTTTCTGCTGATTTGACCAAGAGGAACCTAGACCGCCGATTCTGCCCTAAGTCAAGAGACCACCTGATGTCACCAATGCCGAGTCCATTTAGAGCTTGGTGAAGTAGACGTAGTAAATCAATGAGAGCATTGTTGAGCCACTCAGCTGTGCCTGAAATAAGCCTTGTTAGTAATCTGAGCCAAGAAACTAATATTCTGTTTGCTATGACTTTGCTAAGCTTGTTTAAAATAGTTTTGTGGAGTTTGCTACCCAGTATGCTCCAACTTACATAACCAGTAAATAAAAGGGTGCTGATAACAACCTGAATTCATGCCTCTCCAGTGTGATTCAGTAATGAAAGTAAGGCCACTGTCCACCATATATAGAATTCAGTATATTTTGACTTAGACTTAAGTATTATAGAATCAGAAATGACTTATTCTTTGAATAAAAAATCTTAAGTACTTATTTGATCAGTCACATTTGTATGCAGAACTTAATTATCTACTAAATAAATGATGTGCCTTCACTTCAAGATAAACCTTTAAGCAAACGTAGGGGATGTTTAAATTGTCACTTGATATATCAAGTCACAACTATATAAAGAGGGAACAAATTCTTTATCAGCAATTGAAGTAATGTAAAAATGTACAACTTAGAAAATTCAAAAGCTCTTTTTATGTAAAACTTTCACTTTGCAATTAAACAGTTTTTAGTTATTAGTTTGACACATCAAAGATGCTGATGTGTTCAGCTGGAAGAAAAATATTCTAATGTAATTAAATGTAACATTTAAGTAGGAATAATGAATTCTTGTTGCACTCCTGCAGTAAAGAAGCTGTGTGACTTTGAAATGTTTTCTGACCTCTCTGATATTTCAAAGTCAAGTTATTTTCTCTACAATAATTCTAGGCTATCTTCCATGGACTCTTCCAAATAAAAAATCAAGTGATCCAGTAAAATAATTTTGGGAAAAACAATCAGTGATATATTAAAAATTAGAGCATACCATGCCATTATCCTGCTTATAATTTATCAAGTGTATATGCCCTTGAGATGATGTTTATCAGCTTTAAGTAGGAATTTTAAGCCTTGAATATCTGTTCTTTGTCTGTCTTTCCAGGCCTCTCACCACATTCCTTACATACACTCCACCTACTACAACTGTCAATCATTTCCTCTTCTAACCTGTTTCTAGTCTTATACACTTTGAGCATGCTATTTTTTCTCTCTCCATAGTGGTAATTTCTACATTCTTGACTTGCCTAACTCCTCCTCCTTTTTCTTGTATTACTTAAAAGGACACATGCTCAATTATCCCTATTTTAACCCATCACCACTAATCCAAATTTAGTCCCTTTTTCATTCTTTCTCATAGTATTTTGCTATTTTCCTGAAGATAACTTACTACAGATTGTAATTTTACACATATATCATGTACATAACTTATTCTCTATGTATATACATAAGTGTGTATATATATGTGTACATCTTTATTCTGTTTAATATTTCTGTACCTTTGTATATGTAGTGTATGACACTTCTATCTAGTGAATACTAGGATCTGTATAAAGCTGTTAAGATTGCTTTATCATTTAGAAAAACTGGCAGAAAGATAAAAAGTGAGGTGATTTTTTTCTGAATCCTTATCTCTATGACATAATATATAAATCTAAAAGACAGTGGATTTTTAGATTTATGAGTAATGTATTCAAGATTTTGTGGGTGTTTTATTGCCTTTACTTGCTTAAATTTCTAAATAATTTCTAAAATTTAAAGCAATAAAATATCATACATGAAAATATCATAGCACATCTTACATTTACTTAATATTTGGCATTTTTGAGAAGAGAAAAATATCTTTTTTATTTTCTAACATTTTGGTGGTGTATAATGATTCAAGTGATTATTATTTAACATACATTCAAAGATTTAGCCAATATTACTAATTCAATTTATTACTAGATTCTTCTAGACTTCTACATACTTAAATATATTGTCTTTGATTATGATAGTAATTTCTTCTTTTTTCCAATTTTATAAGTTTTGTTCATTTTTCTTCCCATATTGAACTGGCAAGCAATTCTAGCGTAGTGTTGCATAAACATGATGACAGAAGACATGCCCTGCTTGTCACTGATTACAGAGAAAAATCTCTGAATTGTCTGTGGGTTTCTTTTTTCCTGCCAATATTCTTATTCATATTTTTTAAAAAGTCTTCTTGTTAGCTGGTTAAGGCTTTAGATTATAATTAGGCACAGAATTTTACTGAATGATTTTTCTGCATATATTGATAACCCTATTATTTTTTTCTTTTATTCCATTAATCTAGTTAATTACATTGATTGATTCATGAATATTAAATTAACAATATATTCCTGCAATGAACTAATTTGGCCATGATATATTTTTCTTTACAGTTAAATATTTGATTTTGGTTTAATAATATTTAAAATGTTTATGTCTATTTTTGTGGAAAAGAATTGCCAGTAACTTAACTGTTATTGCAATATCTTTGTCAGGTTCTGTTACAAGGTTATTATAGTCTCCAAAGTTAAGATATGATTTTCTATTATCTATTCCTTGAAATTGTTTTGAATGTTTGAAGTTATTTTTCCCTTAAAGATATGGTCAGTTTTATCAGGGAAGACTTCTTGATCTGTAGATATTTTTTATGGGGGGATTTAATCAATGCTAAATTTTAAAAGATGTAGAATAATTCAGATTTTAAAATTTTATTATGTCAGTTAGTATACATTATATTTTTATGGACATTTGTCTATTTCATCTATATCATCAGATGTACTTCTATAAAAGTGTTTATAATATGCTTTTATAATTGCTTTCATATTGGTTAAGATCTCTATTAATATCCCCTTTATTAACCCTATTATTAATTATTGTATTATAAAATGTATTATAAATGTATTATAATTTTATTATCTTGATATTTTACATTTATTTGTCAACTTTAAAATGAGAGAAATGCTTAGATCATTCATTTCTTCACCTTTATTTTCTTAAATATGCAGTAAATGTATAACTTTACTCCAACCACAACTAGAATTTTTGGCATTTAATTAAAAAAAGATTTTCTAATTACTTTGTGATTTTTGTCATCTCAGTAGTTGGATGTTTAGGAATCTGCTTTCTAATTTCCTAATTTAATTGAAGTTTGAGAGTTATGTGTTTTAATATTGATTTTTAAGTTAATCCCATACTAATTAGATAATATACTATTTGTACTAAGACTTTGATATTTCTTGTAACTTTCCATGGGACTCAGCATGTGGTAAGTTTTAATCTTCTGTCATGTGTACTTACAAAGAATATGTATTTTGAAGTTGTTGGGCTCAAGTCAAATTCATTAACAACGTGGTTCATATATTGTAAAAGCTAATTGTTTTGGTGGGTTTTTTTCCCTTGTCAACGTGTTTTATCAGCTCCTGAGAAAGTTGTTTAAATACCTCCAACCTCCAAGTTGTTTAAATACCTCCTGAGAAAGTTGTTTTCGTATTTTATATTGAAAAAACATCTGCATATAAGTGACTTGTGCAGTTCAAACTCATGTTATTCAGGGATCAATTGTATTTTATTTGTGATGAGAAATTTACCTAAGAAAGAAATTTCATCATACTTTACAATATTTAGTATGTTGAAACAATAGGTTAGACAAGAATATATTTGGAATACAGTTTCTTTAATATTTTTGGTTCACATATCTGTTTTTAAGTTTGCATAGGTCTTTCTAAAATAATACTAAAAACAATTAGCAAATATGTGTGTGTGTGTGTGTGTGTGTGTGTGTGTATTGCTCCTAACAAATGAACATTTGCTACTGACAAACAGAAAACTTGAGAAAACACACCCAGAGGCAAATAGTCTATTTAGGATGTGATGTAATTTCCTTTGAGAAATTTAGCAATCTGGAGTGTCTTAAAAACTATAAAATAAATGTCCTATGGGTTTTGAAACAAAAGTTATCTTAGAAGTCACAGAACAATCATAAAACAATATTTTAGAAACAATAAAAATTGTATATTCTCAATTTTATGTCCACATCCACTCATATGCCAAGTCTCCATAAATATTATTTTAATAAATATACTTAAATTTTTGAGGTTAGCATTCACCCACATCTCAACTAACCATAAAATAATGTGAAGTTTGTATTGTAAGAAATGCAATGACTTTCCTGCAGACTTCTATACTAACATTAATCTATATAGGAAACTTCTATTTTAACAACATTATTTTTTCTCAGCTACTTTTTTAAATGCCCGTGTACACACACACACATGTCCACACACATACACATACTTTTGTATACATAAACAAGCTTAATAAAATTCAGAAGCATTATTATTATCAAACGTATATTTTCAGCTCTAACAATTGACCCTTGAAAAACAAAAGTAGGAACTCTGCAGGTCCACTTAAAAGCATTTAAAAAAAATAACTACTGCAGTAGTACATGATCTGTGGTTGGGTGAATCCACTGATGCAGAACCACAGATACAGACGGCAGACTCTGTAACTACACGGTGGGCTCAGTGTCTCTCGCCTCACTCTGTTTCCCCTCACTGGCAGAAAATATTTCTTTCATGGCTTTCATGTCAAGCAAGAGTTAAGAAGAGATGGGGAGAAAGTATAAAGGAAAGACATTCTTCCTTTCAAATATATTTTTCTTAAGGCTTAAAAAAACAAATATGAAGCCCAGTATTTTCTTGTCTATTAATTCCTACACCAGTCATAAGTTAACTTTATATTATGATATCAAATAATTCTTGTCTTGTGTTTTAGGCATGCTTTAGAAGAGTTCAATGTGATAAAAATTTGGAAATTTCATTATTATGGTCAGTTACAGTGGCTTTATTTGATTTAAAGAAATACAGTATCTTAAAATATTCTACAATTGAGATTCTTTTAGCTAGAAATTTATGTATATCCAAACTCTAACCCTAATCCTTAATCCCTAACCCTAACTCTAAACCTAACTTTGAGGGACTCCCAGTGTCCCTCACACCCCCAGTCAATGAACTAAAAATAATCCATGTCTCCAAACATTGATTCCCTTCAATATGCCTCTTTAGATTACATGCAAATCCCAGCACAGTGCCATATACACATGGAAGACAGTACAGAAATATTTTAATTGGATTTAAGTAGACAGCCTATATATATGTGTGTGTGTGTGTGTGTGTATATATATATATACACACAATGTGATAACTCTCTGCTTGAAAGAAGCAAACAGAGAAGATGTAGAGAAACATACTCTCTGCTAGGGCCAAGCTATAGGGGGACAGAAAATAAGTGTGTTACAAAGAAAGGGATAAATTTTTAAGCACAATAGAGAAAGACAGATACAAGTTTTCCAAATCAGTTTATCTATTGCTGCTGTATGCCACATTCCTTTCACTGTGCTCTGTCTGCTGTGGGTGAAGGAGACCATTAGAAGTGTGATATATCCATATGCAACACTGAGTAACTTTTCCATTTCTAACATCTGACCTCCTGAAAGTGCTTCTCTGTCAGTTGTCTCTTCAACTGGATAAATGAGAAGTTTCTCCTTGGAAAGAAAGGCTGGAGACTACCAATTTGGCCCAAGTTCATCATTTTACAAAGGGAAGATTGAGGTTGAAAAGGTTAAATGACTTGTTCATGGTCATGCATATATTCAACAGGAAGTCCCTGCAAGAACTCTTGTTTCTTTATCATCCTTCAGAGATCAGAATATGATCAGAATATGAGATATGAAAACCCTGAATAGTGTGTATATACATATATATATATATATGTGTGTTCACTATAAAGAAATACCTTCTATAAGTTGTTATCTACAGTTAATAAATCAGAAAAATCTTGAAAATTGTGAAAGGTACCACTATAAGTGTCTATGAAATCTGAGAACACAGAATTTTATCACATAGCACACACATTTGTATTATTCATAATAAAAGCACTTCTATATGAAGATACTAATTGGGAGAGTAATTTTCTCTATGTTAAAATAATTTATTATTGGATTGTATTAAATTTCAAACAGTAATAAAGAAAATCAATTCCTTAGCCTACTATAACCATATCATTTTATTTCTATGAATGAAGCATGTAGTTAGCATCATTTTATAAAGGCACTTCTTTGAGAGCTGGGGAAGTACTAGAAGGGGCTAGGAAGATCATCACCCTAAACATTCCATTAAGTTTATCATCTGATTGGAAATTTAGTAGACTTTAAAAAGTATTTTTATCCTGAATCATTTTCCTTATTTATTTATTTATTTATTTATTTATTATTTCCTTTGGAACTCTTTCAAAAGTGTATTTCAAATTAAAATGCATGTAGTTTTGTTTCGAGACTGTTTTACAAGGCTATTTCCTCAATTTTCTTTTGATGAATATATTTTTCCCCAGGAAATGATTAAAAACCTGCTTCAATTTAACATATTACTTGAAAATATAGTAAATATTTTCTCCACACATTAGAATTATTCTCTGATGGAGGAAATAATGATAATTTATTTAAACTGAAAAGATGTAAGACACACTTCTCCAAACAGTAAAAGAAAACAAAAAAAGTTAACAAATTCTATGATTTTCACACAGATCAAGATTAATTAATAGAAATCTAAAGAAGTAGCACAACTCTAGTTGTTTTCACTGAATTGAACTATTCTTTTACATGTTATATCATTGAGTTGGATTGCATTGGAAAGTTATATTCATCTATAATGTGGATCAATGTGTGTCAATTGAAATAAACATCTGTATTCCTACATGATTTTTCATACCTATTAGTGAATTTATTTAACATATTTTGGAAGTAAGCATTTACCATTCTATGATATATTGACTGCTAGTGCTATTAAGAGAATATGTGACTTGAGGACATTAGTTTTTCAATCGGACATTAGGACTCTATCTGTTTCTGTTTGAGATGACAGTAGAAACAAAAATATCATTGCCTTCTGAGGCCTTTGCAGACTTGGATCTGTGAAGATCTAAGAGAATTTAGCATTTAAAAAATCTTACAGAAGTTGATATTGCATTATTCACTTCATTGGAAGTAGTCACTGCTGTGTATTTTGTTGTGTTTTCCAAAAATATGGCATTAAGCTCTAATTTGAACACTGTATGTTGGAGCATAATTTTGATACCTATTTCTGTGTTGAAAATACATTGTGAAATGTCAAGTAAATTTAAGGAATAGTCTTAAAGAGCTAAAACAGTGTTTCTCAAAACT
The DNA here is from genome assembly GCF_048773025.1 of Camelus bactrianus. Taxonomy (NCBI): domain Eukaryota; kingdom Metazoa; phylum Chordata; class Mammalia; order Artiodactyla; family Camelidae; genus Camelus; species Camelus bactrianus. Next base: position 43,436,910 of record NC_133540.1, read on the forward strand.
AATCTTCAGATCTCTTGCACAAATTTGCCTAAAGATTTTTAAGTCTTTCCCAATACACACTAAAACAGAATCTCTGGGTCTGCAATTGAATCACCTACAATTTAAAACTATTCTAAGTGTATACAAACATTCATTTTAGAAATATAGATGCAAATTGCATCATGCTACTTATATCCTAACTTTTTTGGGGTTACCCTAGAAGCAGAGACATGTATATGCTGGTACATCATTTGGTAGGGAATGCCAATAAGCAAAAGTGAAGGAGATGGGAAAATAAGACTTGAAAAGTGGACAGGTAGAGTGATTTATCAAGGTCATGTCTCTGGACAAAAGATGCTCATGTGCATTTATGAGAAGCATACAAAATGCCTCTCAAAGAGTCCTCAGAGTCCAAAGAGTAGCTGGGCATTTATAAACCTCCATTCTTTCTTCCACTAGTTGAAGGCTGCCTGCTATGAGACCTAAGTCTCCCACACTTCTGGGAAACATTTTTATGCAGGCCAAGTGAGTTTCACATTTTGAGATCAGGCCAAGGGGGAAAGTACAAAAAGATACATGGCACAGACTTGAGGAGGAAACTATTTGCATGAATCTGAGTTTGCAAACAAAAACAAAAAACTGACCATCACAGCTGCGCTGAGCCTAGAAATGTAAGCAGGACACCAAATACTCTGCCTATAACAGGCTTTGTTCTTCCATGATTGAGATCCATTCATGCCATATGTAAAGTCCCCTGTGTCATAAGGTTTCAAAACGGCTTCTGTCCAACAATTTCTACAAAAACTAACACAAAGGAGAACTAGTGGAAAAGCTAGTCTCTGCTGCTTCGAGGCAACGTCATCATTTCCCTGGTAAGAGAGAGGCCATAGTGATGAGTCCACACAAAGTATATTACTACGACCAATGCACCACTTCTGGGCACATTATGCAAGTATGAGGTGGTCAAGTACAGAACAAGAGGAAGTCATCTTGTTCTGCACGTTTGTTGAGTATTATCTCTGTAGTAGGGAGCCTTCTGGTTTGTGACCATTAATGTAACCACAAAACCAAACAGTGCACCTACTCCTATAGCTCCAGCCACCGTTTATCCCCAAATCTCTTTTATGCCAACCTTTCAATGTTGCTTCTTCGTGATCCTGAAATAACCAGGTGGATCACTCCTCACTGCTCAGGAATTCTTATATACTCTCACCTCACAATTTCTCCTACTCCACACAGACTTGACTACCATCTGTAATACACCATCAAACTGAGAAAATTTCCACTCAATATCTAGAGCTACCACTTGAATGGAATTATTGTATAGCAGGAATATATTTTCAGATATGTTCCAAAATACTGAGACACCCCTTTGTAAATAAGGCCAGAGTATTTTTCTTCTCCATCAACTAATCATGAAGAATGCTCATGAGGCCATAAGAGAAACTTGAGTAAGACAAAAAGATACAAAATACTAGTCATCATAAGAATTTGAGCCACCAGTATGCATAACATACTTGTATGATCTGGATCTGCTCAGGTTCACTCCTAGAGGTAGGATTTGCATTATATCATGGACAGCTGCTGTGCTTGCTTAAACTTGTGATGTGGTAGATCGTACAACACCCAGCTTTTGAAGGGGAGCAGTTTGTATCATATAGTCCTTTAATGTCTTATACTTACCCTCTTAGCTTTTACCACAGCCCAGCAGTGTGTTAGGAACAGGTTTCAAAAGGTGAATAATTCTCTTTGGAAAAAGGAATGCCCGAGGGGTCTGGCTATGAATCTCCTTTTAAGGTTTAGACATACCAGAGACATACATCTTTCTTATCTATCTCAAGTACCTCTAGTACTTTTGGATCTAGATTAAATGGCTAGAATGGTAGACTATCGCACAGTATCACCTTGATGCAGTTCCAAACCCTCTCTGGATTTAATTTCAAATTGACATGACAGGATAATTACATCTACTTGCCTCTGCTGCTTCAGTACAGCAATCTGACCCCTAGCATTCTAGAGTCTTACCGTTACCACTGATACTAGGATGCCTTGCCTAGTTCTATGAAGCATCTCGTATTGTCAATCCTGGCCTCTGCTGACTGCTCACATGCTGCTGGCGCACATTTCCTGCTGCTGTTATTATTGTTTTGCTGAAAAGTGTGTCCACCTGGCGCTCTTGGAGAACATTGTCAAGTAACATTTTTTTCTCACTTAAAATAATAAATTTAATCAAACATTTTAATCTCCTTAAGTCTTTTGATACCTCCCATAGTACTCTTTAAAAGTACTTGTGGGTTTTCAGTCTTAGTTATTGTAGGCCATTATAGTGCATACATTTCAAGGACAGAGCCATCCCTGCAGTGTATTAAGACTGATGAATCCTGAGTAATGGATGAGTGCTCCCACGGCGATACACCCCATCCTGTCCTGCATATTTCACCCCTTCCATCTCAACATGCTCAAGAGCCATACCCACAACTGCCCCATTTCCTTCAGCCACGGTTTAACGCAGTCCTTTCACTGAGCAAGCTTTTTCCTCTCATAGCAGAAACTCTATTTCCCTGTTTAGTCCACTTAAGACTTTATCAGAGTTATTGTTCTAAAGCAGAGGCACTGGTAACTCTTGAGTAGTAAAGCATCATTTTGTAAAAGATCCAGCTCAATGAAGTCCCCAGCTAAAGACTCTGAGTCCTTTTCTTCCTAGAGCCCTTACTGTAGCATAAGGATAACTGTCAAACTGAAAAAATTAGTCCCACTGGAGCTATTACATGCATATAATTACAACTGTGTTGAATATACAGGCTCATTGTAAAATATGTAAATAAATATAAAATGAAGACTATAATAGTTACATACACATATACATGTACACACAGAAACACACAATTCCAATTCTAGATAACTTTTAAACTAGTTAATCATGAATAGGAATAGCAGCAGTAGAAGTGGCCAGATACTGCCTTGTGCTACATTATTAAAATGTCTTGTTACCCACTTAGAATGTTGAAGAAAATGGTTTTTTTCTGTTCAGTTTTAAAAATTATGATTTAGATCTTAGCAGCACAAATGAACTGCCCAAATTCATCCAGATACAAAGTTCCAAACTTGGCTTCATATTGAGGTTCTTAGAAAGATAGGGTGTTTGCATTTTCTTCTATATTAAGTTCCAAAATTTAAAAAAGAAATTTGATATTTTTAACAGTTTAATTATTGGAAATAATGTCAAGAATTATAAAGAATAAATGAACAAAATTATGTCTTTGTTCTAATATCCAAACCTATTGATGAGTATGGGTATAAATATATATTACATGTTTGAACCAATTATCAGATCGTAATTTCTAATGCATTCTTTTAGTGGGGTGCCCATGAATATGTACCACTGAGATCTTGGGCTGTGGGGAGTATAACTGACTGACAGCCTTCATGAATCTACCATCACATGTGTGCTGAAGTCATGCTTTTCCAGAGTTCTCCCAGGTAATGACTGAGTGCAGCAAGTGTTCATATACAGGCTTACTTCTGTAAGATACAGGAGACCTCAACTTAGTGACTTTGGCTCAAGGTCTCACAATCAACATGAATGAAACTTTCTTGGAATCGTGCTTCAGGTTGTTACTCTATCCCCCATCTGCAATGACATCACAGGGATCATACCCTCTTTGAATCTGAAGACTCCCTATCTTCCCTGGGTACCAACGCCTTTTCCTTTACAGGCATTTCTCTGTCTACTCCTGTCTCAGCATCTGCTTCTCTAAACTAACATAAGTGCAGCAAGAGAACAGGATGTAAGACGGGGTTTGAGGACTGGTTCACTCATGCCTAACAAGCAAAGAGGATGCTATTTTAAGTAGTATGTGAGATACACGTAGTCTTTGGGACAAGGTGGTGATCCAATTCCTGGTGATTTCACCAATGCTACCTGGGGAAATATCCTAGGAAGTTATCCTTGCTGTTGAAATGATCTGGACATTTGAAAGATATGGGGGCAGCAAAGCCTTTCATAAAGCTGTCAGAGTTAGCTGTTTACTGCAAAGTTATACTGATAGTCTGGAGAGGGATGATTAAAAACTTAAGGCAAATAAAGGATAAGTGCAAGAAACAGAGGGTCTCTTTCACAGCTAACAAACAATCTCCTGTCTCCTACAGTGGGAAAGCAGAAACAGCAGACCAAAGATATGACAGTTATAGTTACAGAGCTCCAAAGATGTTTAAATTCTCAAGCAAGGAATGTCTTTTATGCTAAGATGGCAGCCCTGGTTGATAAAAATCTGTGATTAAAATACACATTTATGTAATCAAGAAGGCTATTTCTAAGGATGCTGGTTCTGCAGAGCTCTGTGAATTCTCAGAAGGCAGAGATGTCCCATACCTCTTACTAAGAGCTAGAACTTCCACTCTACCAGCACATACTGCTAGTAGTCAAAGGATTACACTGGGTATGGATTTTGAAGGTGTTCATCAACAAAGCAAAAAATAACTCTGGGTAAGCAAGATTTATTTTTCATGTGGGTGCACATTTTGGAGACATGATAATAGCACCTTGAGAAAGATTCCAGGGGGATAGGGCAAATTGACTGTGATGGTGACTCTTAGGAGCCTAGAGAAAGTGTTAGCTAATCCTTGTTTCATCTCATATTAGAAAATTACATAATCTACTTCTGGTTCATCCATACCTTTGGAAACATTTTAGAAAATTGCTAAAATCTTAGGGAAACACAGTACACTTAAGTTTAATTTCTGAATGTATGATTACACACCTGTTTCTGACTTGTTTATTTTTTAATTAATTGATTTGTTAGAACAAGGTTTACTTTAGTATCAAATAAATAGGGAAATTACATAATCTAAAGCCCTTCTGCTATGTTTATTTTAATAAAAATCAATATTTGTATCTAGCAATCATATTCTATTCATGTGTTTAATTTTACATATTACACTACTGCATTATAAATATTTTACTTGTCAGTTATGATTTTTAAAATTTTTATAAGACTTTATCATTTCCACATGAATATTTGACTCACTCCAAAATTCAAACTAATTATATTCCTCTGTTCATACAATGCCCGTCTCATGCAGTTATTCGTACTGTCATGTTTCCCTGTTTCTATTCCTACATTTTCTCAAAATATAAAAAATATTGGCTTATAAAGCACACCTTAGCACACCCGTTCAGATTTTCTCTCTGATTCTTTTCAAGATATGAAAAAGTTGAAGATAAACAAAAAACCTATAGGCAGCATTAACTTTTATGCTGAATCAGAATCATACACTATTGTGAAGTAGTTTTTTTCTTCTTAAAATGATTACTGGCAGCAGAGTTTGTATCAGCTTTCAATATAATTTCAACTCACTCATTTGATACAGACAGTTAATACTATTAGTGGGCAGTATCCAAGGAGCTCTCTAGTTAAAATCACCTCAGTAATATGATGAAAACTCAGCAGTCAATTAAGAGCAAATTTTCACTTTATGAAAAAAATTGGAATAAATTATTGTGAACAGACAATCAGAATATAAAAGATTTGTGATAAAACAGAACTAGTCTCTAAGAATCGAATTGAATACATTCATTTGCATTTATTTGGCCTGCCTCATGAAGATCTCTCCAAGATATTTATGATAAGAAAAATCAAATTTTTCCAAAGTTTTTCCTAATTAAAAAAGGAGCAATGAAAAGCTATAAAGCCTCCATAAATCAGTCAATAATCTCTTACTTGTGGTTAGGGAAGTATGGAAGTTTCAAGTATGTACTTTAGTTTTTTTCTCCTTTGATTGTTAATCCAATTATTTACATGTGTATATTTTTATATTTAAAATTGATTTAGCAACTTTATTAACAACTGTCTATTATGTTCGTCAAAATCTTAATACTCCTTAAGTACTACTTTTATCCTCTCAAGGTTGTCATATCAGAAGTTGTAATCAAATAAATTGTCAATATTTATACTATTTGACAATATTAATATCACTCACTGTTAAACCAAGTAATCAACTTGGTTTAACTTCTGATTAATTATGCATACTCAACATATACACACATACATGCATTTGTATATGTATGTGTACATATATGTGTGTATGTATATGTATAGTTATTACGGCTATTTGTATGATTGTTATTCCTCTTTAACATCAACACAATTCTGAGTTTTCTTTTCAATGGCTTTTTTGTGGTTCTTTATTCCCTTATTTCTCTGGGAACTGGGTAGGCCTCTTCTATCTGAGTGACATGAGAAGCCCTGGAATTTTTTTTTTTTAAGATTCTCTTCCCTGTTTTCACTAATTTGGGGGAAGGAATTCCTATTAGTGGAATATTGGAACTTCTTGACCGAACTTTAAATATCCTATTTTTCTTCACCTACTTTGTTCATTATCTTTCTCATTAGTTTTAAATTTAAGAATATTTCCTCAATTTCATCTTCCAACTTTCCTACTATTTTTTTCTGATTATGATACTTCTAATTTCCAAGAGATTATTATTGATTTATAATTGTTTCTTTTCAAATACTTATTTTTTCACAACTGAAGTATTTGCTATCTCTGAGGATTTCATTCACACTACTTAAATATTTTCTTCCTAATCCCTACCCCACATTTGTTTTTCACAGGTAAAATATTAAAATGAGATGTGTCCTCGTCTCCCTTTTAAGTGATGTTTGAAGAAAGGAAAATAGATTACCAAAAGAGAAAATAGATTAGCATTAAAGTATATCAAGGTAAGTCACCATAAACTATTTAGAAAGTTCACCAACACCAGAATGAAACAGAAATTGCAAAGAGGATTCATTTGCAGAGCATTTGACTGTAAACCTCTCTCCCAGAAGAGGTAAGCAGGTGTTGGGAAGATGCCACATTTCAGTCACAAGCTAAGGGAGTCAAATGTGTTTCCTTTCAGGTAGAGGCACTTTGGACCAATAACTGACTCGTGGCTGTGACAGAAGAGTGGACTGTTGCCTCTGGGAGGGCCATTGATTGGCTGACTTCATGAATTAATGCATGACTGAACGAAGCAACAACCATGTACTGCACATTAGCAATATGCTACATACACATCTACAATTTTCAATTAATTTCTTATTTGATCCTCACAATATAAATACAGGTCTTTACCACAGTAAAATATCTAAAATTCACAGGAAAATTTAAAACAGCAACATTGACAAAAATAAACCTGAGAATTACTAAATTGTAAGATCATGCAAAGATCTTTCACTAACTTCAATTTAGTTGTGACTGCGGAAGCAGCATCCATCTGTGGCTGCTTCATCCATACCCATATCCAAGCTGGGCAGGTGGAAGTTCCTTGTTTGCCATATACTTTCAGCAGCATGCCCTTGATGCTGTATTTTAAAACATTCAGGGCTTATTCTACTCCCTCAAGCAAATTTTCTATCACTACTGTTTTTATGACATAAAAGATTGTACCCTTCGGAAAACAGAAAATGAGTGGGAACTGAGGGGAGGTATGGGGCACATCCTGTACTGTAAACTCCACACATGTGAAGTGAAAAGCTAAGTAAAGACAGGAAGAGAAAAGATATTATGGCATATTATAGATTGCAGGTTTGTTTTGTTTTGTCTTTTTAAGGTTAAAAAATTGGTAACCTTGAAAAATTTTTAAAATTAGAAAATTGTCATTTTCAATGTTCATATCAATATACACTGTAATTTGATTTATGAAGATTTCTTGAAGAAACGGAATCCTAAAGGGTAGTAAGCACATAGTTTATCAGAAGTGATAGTTTTCTTTTCCAGTTGTATAGAGATATAATTAATATATGGCAGTAAGTTTAAGGTGTACAGCATAATGACTTGACTTACATATACCATATATAATTACCACCATAAGTTTAGTGAACACCCATCATCTCATATAGATTACAGTATTTTTTAACAAGGCACAGAGATTCAATGTGACAGAGTCTAGAATAGGAGTTATATAGAGAATCTTTGGCCAGGAGAGCCACTTATAGCATAGCCAATGGTGGGCTATAAAGTTGAAAATAATTTATCATAAATGTAACTGTAGATTTTTTTGAGTGAGCACAACTAGAACCTATCTTAACGCAATCATCAGCTTTTTTTTCCTCAGATGAAGTATTAAAATACGAATTAATAAGGAGGTGAAAACTATTGAGAAAAGGTAACCACGGCCTGAATTTCTGAAATACTTTTACATCAGGAGAAAGATAAAAAATAAAACTTTGACTGAGGCAGAGGACACTGCAAAATGGTAGGAAGAACATTATGATGTTCTGTAAACCAAAGCTGAAAATGTTAAGAAGTAACAGTTAGCAGTTGTCAAATAAAATTATAAAGTTTAAGAGAGTATTTAACAAATTTTTATGTTTTCAGTGAGAAACTGCTGGCTGGCAGCCAGTCCAATCTGCAGAGGGACCTTCATGACTATGACATTTTGAGAGCAGAAAAGACTGTCGACGCCCGACTTGTTCCAGGAAAGAGTTTGCCAGGGAAAACTCTATGTCTCTAATACTGAACAATTTTTGCTCTTCTGAAATGACCCCAAACTGTTAACTTGCCCCCTTGCAGTCAACCAAGGGCTGCCAAACGTACCAGAAGACCAATGGGAGTGTCTCCCAGCTTTCAAAAATCCCACCTTCACAGAACGTTTGCCAGTCAAAGACTCTTTCTCAGTTTTACTCTTTTTTCTCTGCTTTGTAACTCCTCTGAACCCCTGCTGAAATGTAAGTGATGGCAGATGGATTCCCTTGTGGCAACTTTATGAATAAACAGCCTTTGTATATGTTGTAGCAGACTCAGTTTTGTCTTTGACATCAATAAAGGGACCTATAAATTTAAGCGAGGAATAAATTTAAATATGAAATAACTAAACTCACAAATGCCAAATCAACACAGTAGTAGTCTTTAACATTTTTATAGCTTGCTATAATTAACAGTCTTCACCTAGATTGTTTAAACTTCAATACAACCCAGAGAGAGAGTCATTCATTGTAAAGAATATTGGAAATAGATTTTATATTTTTATTTCTATTTCCCCCAATTTAGTAAGTGTGGGCTAGAACTTGAACTCAGGTCCTCTGTTACAAGATCCCTTTTCCTTAACAATTTTAACACATCACTTTTATTGTATTACAATGGTAAAATGAAAATACTGTTATTCAACTATAGGAATGTTCAGAGTAAGAATTATAACATGATTTGGCTTCTTGAAGGAATTTAGCTTGGGCTGGGGATTTTTAAAAAGTGGTATTAATGGATTGGGAAAAATAGAAGAAAGAAATATCATTAGAATAATAAAATTTAAGAACTATACTAAAACTCAAATATGGTTTGCAAACTAATTTTTCAGTTTTAAACTTGGAAAATACATAAAATGTTCCAAATATTCTATTTAACCAATAAATTAAAAGATCATAAAATGATCAATTGTTACATTTAAATTTGGAGAGGGTTTAAGAGGGAATGACAAGTGACATTTACATGATTTTTATATAAAATGTTTATGACACCCTTGGACAGGAAAATCTGTCTTTTAATCTGCACAGGGCAAGGCATGTCTCATATTTGATATGTTTACTCTTTTTTTTGGGTAAAACGTCTCACAAAATTCTAACCCTCTTCGTTTCTGACCAATAAAATATTGGAATGAGAAATCAAAATACATAAATATTTAAGAATTTCAGGAAAACATTTGAACTTTATGCTAAACATACATTAATCAGAACAAGGAATTTATCTACTGAAATTTATTATCAAAGTCATTGATATCTTAATTTTAGTGGTATAAATAAAAGAAAAAGGCCTTTTTTAAAATCCCTTTCATAGTAACCTCCTTTCCTAAAAGTTTTATTAATGTTAAAAGTTTCCCTTTTTACTACTTTCTTCCCCAAAACTAAAACTTCTCTTTCTTAAGTTGATCACTTCTAGTTTGAATTTGTTTCATATTTTGCAAATTTTATAATGTAGCTATGTTGTTAGAAGGCTATTCAGGATGCAGTACATGAAATTCTGAAGTGTTTTGAACCAATAATATAAAAACTTGGCAATCAGTTACTTTAATAAATATTACAATAGTATGCCTGTTACATTTGAAAGCAGTTTCTAATTACATTCTTATCATAGCAATCAAGTTTTAATGACAAGTAATTCCACATTTTAATATAAATATCATGCCTGAAGTTTTCTGAAAGGATAGATCAATTTTGAAAGCAAAAAACCCCATGTTTTATCAGTTGGATTGATAACCTCTTATTGTTGTTGTCATATCGAGAAAGCAAATTCTCTTAGAAATGGGGCTGCATCATATGTACTTGATACAAAAATTTAAACTATAGTCATTGATACCCCTAAGTGTGGCCTATTGACAGTGAAGTGATGGCTTAGTTGATACATTTTATAGCCTAAAATGGAATAGGAAGATTATTTTCTCCTTTGTAGGAATCATAAATCTTGCTGTAATTTTTCTCCTTCCCCTAATTCTTCATATTTCTTCTACTTGACTATATCTTATCCATTTAAACCTACAAATCTGTTAATGTCATTATAATATATAAAATCTTCTGACTGCAGGGTGAAGTTCAACATTTATTTATTTGTTTTCTATAAACATGGTACAGCTTAGAAGGACAAAATGGTATATAAAATGCCATTTTAGACATGTACTTATATATTTGTAATTTATATTTACAACTTCTTTTGGCAGACTCATTCAATATGTCAACTAAAATGACAACTAGAATTACATTTGGATATTGCAAAGTGGCAGTCACTAACGATCTTAAAAAAGATAATGTTTTAAAATCAGATGATGATCGGTTTAAGAAATGAAGTGAGATATTAAACAGAGTAAAATATAGACAACCCTTAGGAGATTTTTTTTTTCTGCATGGGAAAGTGTACAGATTATCAGCTAGGGAGAATTTAAGGGAGAGTTTTATTTATTTATTTTTTAAATTAGAGAAACTTCACATGTCTGTATGCTAATGGGTATGATATGATTGAGAACAAAAATTGAACAGTGCAGGAGAGAGAGGGAATATTTTCTGTAGCAGTGATCTTAACTATGGCAGAAGTAATGTGCTTTCAGTGTAACAGAGAAGTTAATATTGAGTGCTGGTGAGATCAGGCTAGTGAGGCTTCATACGGGTGTGTGCTTTAGAAAAGTACTTCAAGATGGAGGGGAAAAAGCAGTTTTAAACAGGAATAATATGATAAGTAACTCTTGACATTGTTATGATATCATATAATTCCAAACTATTTTCCTGAGATTATTTACCTCATCCATCTCTCAACCTGTAATCTAAGTCAGGTAATTCAGAAGGTAGAAAAAATTAATTTTGAGGAAATTATATTTGTCCTCAGAACTATTCTGTACAATGTGTTTTTTCTCCTTAATATGTCTCACATCTGTGAATACCTTTTTGGTATTGCTCTTCATTTGATTTTATTTTTTGCTAAATATGAATTGATCTTCTTGAAATGATCATATGTTCTTTCCAGAAAATATATATTTTGGAGTAATGTCTGTATTTACTCCTTTCCTGGCTCTTCTGAATTTAATATATTGCTACTTAGATTATCATTGAATTACTATTTCTTACTTTTGCAAAAAATCTATAATGTGGGGAAAATGTAGATATTTCTTAAGTGTCCATATATATAATATAAAATTTAATTAGCAAATATAAAATATAAACACCTAATTATAAAAACAAAATATATAATATTTTAATAATATAAACTTACATATTCTAAATATTGTCAAATATTAAGATCAGAAACACTGATGTAAGGTATGATTTTATAGTTTATTTTTCAGTAAGTATATAGTCTTCACTTAACATTTAGAAATGTATAGAATATAGTAGTACCTTTGTCATAAATTATTTTAGGCCAACTAGTGTAAATAAGTGTACAACTAAAATTAAAAATTACTTAATATATGTATAGTTGTAGGAGTTTGGGATTTGCAGATACTAACTACTATCTATAAAACAGATAAACAAGGTCCTACTGTAGACCACAGGGAACTGTATTTAATATCTTGTAATAGCCTGTAATGAAAAAGAATATGAAAAGGAATATGCACATGTGTAACTGAATTACTATGCTGTACATCAGAAATTAACACATTGTAAATCGATTATACTTCAATAAAGAAAATTATATGTATAGTTGTATATAGGTAAATCAAAGACATTTAAATGGTTTGAATGTATTTTTTCAAATCTAATTACTAAGTACTTCTGCTATTCTTAAAATTGTATTATTGTTCCCTACCTTTGTTAACATTTTGTAGTTAACTATAGTATTAAAATTAATGTATGCATGTATTAAGGAATCTGCTTTATTTTTAATAACAATTTATTTTAATAATTTATTTAATAATAATTTATGTTTAAGGTTTAACCACTGACTTCTTTGTGAGTCTAACACTCCTTTTCTTCTTTGACCTGACATCTGGACAAGCCCTTGCTAATCTCCCTTTGGCACTGGTGAGAATTTTAAACTTCACAACTCTCCATCCCAACATAGAAGCGGTTCCTCAGTCACATCCTCTACCTCCCATAAAGACTCAATCCACCCCTGCTATTCAATCAGGCCAGCCCTGCTCTCCAGGTATCTGCTGTGTGAAGAATAAACTTGCTGTCAAATAACCTTAGTGTGTGGCATGTCATCAGCCTTGACATCTGCACTAAAACTGGCAGAAATCCACCTCATTTCTGCACAGAGACCTCAAAACACTGAGTATAGAAACAATTTGTCATTCTAGAATGTGAATTTCTGTTCTTAACCTGAATAAACATAAGATACTTTTTAAAAGAAACCAAAATCTCCCCAATTTAAAAATTTTCATTTATAACTATACAATTGTGTAATGTCAGTGGAACAAAATATAAAGATACTAGTAATTAAAGTGCAGCTAAATATAAGATTTAGGAAATTCTAACCCAAAGGCTGAGGTAAAATAGTACTCATTTTAAAAAAAACTATATATATTCAATAACTGTATAGAAAACCAGTTATAAATAGGTAAACAATCATATATTAACATACATGTACATATATGTATATATGTAAGTACATATTCATATACATACATATGTATATATACCCAAACTAAAACACTTGCAAGAGCAAAGAACCCTTAAAAATTATGCTGAGACAAGGGATATAAAGCAAAACTATTCAGTAAAACTTAATTTTGTGGTAATTTAGACAAATCAAAGATTCAGACTTACCCACAATACATGTAATTTCACCTAACCTAATTACTTAACCAATGATATTCTATGTGTCTAAAGTACTAGATTAAATGAATATACTTCTCACCTTAACTCTCTTTCTTTCAGTTAATACTGTACACTATCAGATTTAATCTTCTTAAATTATACTTTGCATCTCTTTGCTCAAGGATCATTTTCCCCCCATAGGTTTTGAATTCCTCCATTAATCAAATTGAACTGCCCTCCCCTTTTTGGTCTACCAATTTAAACTCCATCTGTAATTTACAATACTATTTAAATTCTAGTTTCTCAATAAGACCACTTCTGTCTATTTTCTATTGCAATTTCCACTAAATTCTCAAACATCTGGGTTTCCACTGAACATAAGCCATCCATCATGAAACCTGCCATTTCGGTATATATTGTATTGCCCCCCCCCCTCTCTCTCTCTCTTCCCCTCCCTCCCTATCTCCCTCCTTCCTTTTTTCCTCACTTCCCTTATATATGTGAATCTCATCTCCCCAGACTCAATCTCTAATAAACACTTTTTATGTTCTTTCCTCTGAGGCTCAAAATGCAACAAGGAAACTTGTTTTATTAGAAACAAATTCAGACTTATAGAATACTAATGATAATAAAGGTAATGGCTAAATTTAATGAGCACTCACTAGGTACCAGACTCTTTACTAAGACATTTACAGGCATTATGTCATTGATTTTATTCAAAAGTCCACGGGGCGTTTATTGTGATAATCTTCCTTTAATTGGTGATAAATTTGAAGCTTAAGGAAAGTAAGCATTATCCCCCAAGATCACTCAGAGCATGTGATGCTAATTCAAATCGTATTAACACTTGGCTTCAAAGTCAGTGCTATCAAAATTTGCAGCATACTTGAGGATTACGTCAGTTAAGTCATATGTGAGGCATATGATGTGAAATTGGTAGCAAGTAGATATTTTTGTTTGTTTGATTTTTTAAAAAATGATTTAGTTGAGACTCAATTCAAGTATCATTTTACCAGACAGATGGAGTCAAATCTGAGTGTTGCTTCATTTTCCAAGCTATTTAGCATTCTTTTAGATTCAGTTTCAAAATATATTTGGTGTTTCTAAATTTCATTTTGTGTCATAATCTAATAAAGTTTAATAACTAGTCACATATATATGTTATCATACTATCAGAAGCAACTTAACACTGAAGAACGATTGTGGTACATAATCCACATTGTATCATTCACCTCTATTATGTTTTGAAGGCATAACATTAAAATAGGTAGGAAATTAATATTGGAGACCATCAATTTTAATTGTTTAGACTATGTTAATGGCAATCACAGAAGATAAAAAACATTGATGTCATACTATAAGCACATGAGTAAACTACAGCACAGACAATAATGTACAAAAATAATCACAATGTTTCCTAAACTCTTACAATCAATGTGCTTTCAGAAGCATTGTGTCTTAACTGTATTAGCTCTTATTTCCCTTTTTTGTTCGTTTGTTTTGATCTAATATTTTGTGGAACTCAGTCTTTGAAACATTTGGTAAGAAATCAGTTGCGGTTTAACACCAGAGTGATTACTCTTCCTGAAAGAAAATACCTCTTATGATACTTATGCTAACTATACAATCGCCTGGGTAATCTAACTGTTAAAAAGCTGAAAATTATTTGTCTGTAGATGAATTAAAAAGATCACCTCATTCTTTGCATTGTTAAGTATTTCAATGCATATTTATTATTACAATCTCTAGTCCCTCATGCATTATTTAATTTCATTAGCGATAATAGGTAAATTGATACTCAGGACACTTTCTTTCCTTCCACTTCGGTCTCTATGCTGGCATAGAAGAACTTTAATCAGCTTATAATCAGATAAGCATTATGGAATACATTGTCCTTTGTTTTAGACTTAGAGGTCCCTTTCCAGCTTCTTTTCTGTAGTGAAAAGCCTAATGAGGAAAAGCTAATATTTTATACTTTCAGAAAAATCATTAAAATGTGCATATATTTTGAATTTCTCTCTTTGGCTTCTTCCATAAAATGTAATTACCATTTGGAAATTATTTATGAAAATTCAGGCAATTTATAATCTAGTTTTATTGATCAGGCCTGCTTAAGAGAGAAATGTCTTAGCTTTAAAGTTACACTCCTTATTGAGATAACAGAACTTTACTGCTAATTCAAGAGACAAATAGCAACAACTACAGAAACAAAACCAAAGAAAACCTAAGCTTTAAAGCTGCAGCTTATTCTACAGAGTCTCCAAGGAAAAAATAACATTAATCATGAAAAGAACAAATGGTTATATCAGACTAGAAATGTTTTAAATGGACAGTTACCGTATCTATAATTCTATTAAGTATCATCAAAATGATTACCAGAAATAAAATCATACTGTTATCTTTCAATATTTAGATATAATTTAGTATGATTTAGAAAATTGTTGCAAAATAGTTAAATATAATTGCAAGAAGATCTTTGAGGGTACCTGTACAATCTAGGAGTAGGAAAGTAATCCTTAGACATTAAAAAAACTGTGTGTCCACAAACATAGCTTATTTAATTCCAGTCATATAAATACAGTTTTGATTAAAAATTATAAAGCATGCATAAAGAGTTAACTATAGAAAAAATCTAAAATAGTTATTTAATCATATCAGAAATATAGGAGGCAAGGGATAATTGTCAGTCCACACTGATGCAAATTCCAATGGATAGCAGATATATAAAAATTCAAATTTTCATTTTGCTGTTGAAATGCTAAATTTACAAGTGTTTATAAAGCTATATTAAATTTAAATATGCCATGTATCTTTCAGCCAAGCAAATTTAACCACATAAAACTAAGTCCACTTTCATATATATGCATACATATGTATTCGTATATTTTATGTACCTACATGTATGTATGGTAGATTATGTATTTTTACTGCAGAATTGTTCAGCGTGGCAGATAAGTGACTTGTTTAGCAATTGGCCCATTCACATCATGAATACTACAAAGCCTTTGTAAAAATGAAGTAAAGCTCTACCAGGTGGTATTGTAGAGTTTAAAAAGCTACAGGCAAAATAATACTCATATATAACCTTCTTTTGCACTAAATGACAAAAATACACGTGTGTGTGTGTATGTAATTTTAGGAGTATGGAGAAAAATATGGCAGTCCTTAAAAATAATATTAATATGAATTTCCTAAGTCTGATATGTAAAGAATTGGAAGAAAGAAAAATGAAAGGCTAATAAAAACTATTGTTGAAATATTATTATTATATGGAAATGTTTATAATTTTATGTATATACACATGTGTGCATTTGTATGCTTAAAGAAATGTAATAAAATAAAATAAATGTATTTCAAACAAATCATCAACATTACACTTGATAGCAATTCATGAAAAGCATTCCTCTAAATTCAGGAAATAAAGATATCATCTAACATTATAATTACTTCATATTGTCTGAATAGTCTATTCCATGGTTTTTCAATATCAGCACTATTACATTTTGAGTGCAATAATTCTTCGTTATCAGACTGCCCTGTGCATGGTAGGGTGTTTATCAGCATCCCTGGTCTCTCTCCAGTAAGATAAAAGTAACATCTCCCAGTGTAACAACCAAAAATGTTTCCCAAAGGTACCAGGTTTTCCCAGGTGAAAGTGTCCTTGTAAAGAATCACTGGTATACAATGAAGGTTAGTATTAAGTAAAAATAAGACTTGGAGTTTACAAAAAGAGAAAAAAAGATCCTTTGCAGATCATTAGTGCTATATGTAGAGAAAACTTGATCAACTGTAATGTAACAGAGCTTCTATTAGTACAGATACATAATAAATAATAAAAATGATATTTTTATATTACATTAAAAATCAGGAAGGAAAATATAATGGAGAGATGATTCCTTTATCAATAATTTTTTTAAAAAGTATTCAGTGCTGTACATCTGACAACATGGTTAGAATAAAATACAGAGACATATTCTGTATTAGTAGGAAGACCCTTGAATTCGGCCCTGATCCCTTTCCTAGAGTAACTATATAAACAGCACTGATTCCATGGTTCTGGTCTCTCTGATGTGGGGTGAACTGACCAATATCCTGGCACAATTCCATAAGACTATGGAAGCAAGAGGATAAGAATCTACCTCTCTTATTTTTAAGATCTTATTGAGATATAAATTACATACCATAAAATTCACCTTTTAAAGTGTATAATTACATTGTTTACAGTATATTTATAGCTAAATACTCATCACCATCATCTAATTTTATCACATTTCATCACTCCAAAAGGTAACTGTCATTTCCTTTGACAGGAACTCCCAATCCACTTCCCATTCCTGCTTTCTACCACCAAGCATAGGCAACTATTAATCTACTTTCTCTACTGATTATGTTGTTTTTAACATTTCATATAAATGGTATCATAAAATATGTGACTAGCTTTTTCAATTAACATAATGATTTTAGGACAATCCAGATTGTAGTATGCATCAGTAACTCCATTCCTTTTTATTATCAATAATAATCTACTGTATGGCCGTACTATCTATTGCTTATCCATTTAACTGTTGAAAGACATTTGGCTTTTTCCCACTTTTTGGCTATTATGTAATGCCATTAGAAACACTCATGTAGAAGTTTTTGTGTGGATATATGTTTTCATTTCTCTTGAGTAAATACCCAGGTGTAGAATTGTTGTGTAATATGGTACCACTATATTGAACATTTTGAAGAAATGCTAACTTGCTTTCCAAAGTGGTTTCATTATTTTATATCCCCACCAGCAAATTATAAGGGTTCCAATTTCTTAATATCCTTGAATTTTTAACATTTGTCTTTTGATTATGGTCATTCTGGTGGAATCTCCATCAGATCTGGTGGGATTCCATAAAGTGGAATGTCCTTGTGGTGTTAATTGGCCCTTTCCTAATGACAATGATGTTGAACATTTTTTGTGCTTTTGATGAATTGCATATTCTTAGAGAAGGATCTATTAGAGTCCTTGCTCATTTTCTAAATCAAGTTGTTTTTCATCTTGTTGCTGAGTTTTAAGGGTCTTTTATATATTGTGGACACAAGCCCTTTACCAGATATATGAGTTTCAATTTTTTCTCAGTTTTGGGATTGTCTTCTGTTGATGCTTTCTGGAGCACAAAAGTTGTTTGTTTTAAATTTTGATTCAATCTAGTTTATCGATCTCTATCCAATTACATGTACTTTTAGTATCAGTCTAAGAAATCATAGCCTAACCCAAGTTCTCAAAGATTTATCCATCTTTCTCTCTCTCTACACATATACATGTGTACATATATATGAATTCTATACTTTCAGCTTTCATATTTAGTTCTACAATCTAATTTAAGTTACTTTTTGTGTACAATGTGAGGTAGTTGTACATATTCATTATTTTGTATGTGGGTACACAGATTTCTCAATATAATGTGCAGAAAAGACTACTTTTCCTGTGAAATTACCTTTGCCCTTATTTTAAAAATTAATAGACCATACTAAAGTTATGGTTTATTTCCAGACTCCCAAACCTATCCCATTGATCTAGGTGTCTATCCTAGTTCCAGTACCAGACTGCCATGATTACTATAGGTGGATAGTAAGTTTTGCTACTGCAGTTAGTGCAAATGTTGTGAGTATCCATTAAAACTCCATGTGAAACTAATCATCTTTGCATGAGCAATTCACCTCTCCAGTAAATTGTGTATAACAGTAAAACGTGATCTCTCCAAGTTCTTGCATACTTTTCATTGTGTTCAGAGCAATAACAGAAACCTTCAATAACACTATGGGACCCATTCAAAGTGCCACTAGTGATACTGGAAGTGCTCCCAAGAAGCAGAGGCAAGTTACAACATTACAGGACAAAGCTGAATTACTCTATATGTACCACAGGTTGAGGTCTGCAGCTGTAGTTGCCCACCATCTCACAATAAATTAATCCAGCATAAGGACAATTGGGGGGGGAGAGAAAGGGAAATTTGTGAAGCCCTTGCTGCAGCTGCATCAGCAAGCATGGAAAGCTTGCACTTTTTTTGTGAAATACATACCTCTTCATTTCATACTGAAAATGCAGCTTTTATGAGGGTGCAGGATTAATATTTAAAAAAGGTATACCTGTGGACTCCAATATGACTTGAGAAAAAGCAAAGTCATTATATGACAACTTAAAGCCAAAGAAAGGTGCTGGATCTAAAGCTGGAGAATTTAATGCTAGCAAAGGACAGTTTGGTAATTTTAGAAAGACGTTTGGCTTGAAAAATGTCACGGTAACAGGAAAAGCAGCTTTTGTCGACCAAGTGGTAGCAGATGAGTTCCCAGATGTCTTTAGGAATACCATTAAAAATAAACCCCACAAAGGACTTTCATTAGTAAGGCAAAGAAGTGAGCACCAGGATTTAAGGCGGAAAGGGAAAGGCTGATTCTACTGGTTTGTGCAAATGCAGTTGGGTTTATGCTCAGAAACGCTCTTATCTATAAATCTGCTAACCCCTGAGCCTTGAAGGGGAAAGATAAGCACCAGTTTCCAGTCTTTCGGTTGTACTACAACAAAAGGCCTGGAAAATGATAACCTTTTTATAGGTAGGTTCCATCAATGCTTTGTCCCTGAAGTCAGGAGGTACCTCAACAGTAAGGGACTGCCTTTTAAAGTTCTTTTCATATTGGACAATGTCCCTGGCCACCCAGAACCACCTGGGTTCAACATCAAAAGGCATTGAAGTGGTCTACTTGCCTCCAAACACAATGTCTCTAAATCAGCTTCTAGATGAGGGAGTCATAAGGACCTTTAATGCTCATTACGCTCAGTACTTCATGGAAAAGATTTTCAACACTTTGGAAGAGAACTGCCATGGAAAGAACATCAAGAAAGTTGAAAAGGATTACACCATTGAAGATGACATCGTTGTTATAGAAAAAGCCATCAAAGCCATCAAGCCCACAACAATAAACTCATGCTGGAGAAAACCATGTCCAAATGTTGTACAGTTTGCTTTAGAAATCTCATCAGCTAAATATCCAATGTCATCAATCACAAACTTTTCCCCCCACAACACTGCAATACAGTTCAGCCAAGTTCTTTGCCCCTCATAACAAGTATTGTCTTTCCTTCAGTTTTCAACATGTTCCTCTCTTCTGTCTGATATCTCATCACAATCATCCTTCACATCCATATTTCTGGCACATACCTCAATACTGTCCCAGTCTCTACCCACAATCCAGTCTCAAAGCCACTTCCACATGTCTAGATATTTGTTATGATAGTACTCCACTCTTGGCACCAAAAATTTGTCTCAGTTTTCTCAGGCTGCATAACAAATATCTCACACTGGGTGGCTTAAACACAGAGATTTATTGTCTCACAGTTCTGGAGGCTGGAAGTCTGAGATCAGGGTGCCAGTATGATTGGGTTCTAATGAGATCTCTTTTCTACTTTCAGAGGCTGCCTATTCACTATGTCCTCACACGGGGGAGAGAGAAAAAGAACCAATTCAAGCTCTCTGATGTATCTCATAAGGGTACTAATATCATCATGGGGGTCCCAAACTCATGGCTTCATCCAAATGTAATTATATTCCAAGGGCTCCATCTTCAAATACCAGCATATGGGTGGTTAGGGCCTCAACATATAAATGAGGGAGGAGATACAATTCAGTCTATAGTGCTTGACATGACAATGTCTTCCCCTAAATGACTTAATTACTTGTCAAGTTGCTTAATCTTCTTTTATCTCATATTTCATTCTTCCTTCTGTTCCCTGAATTGTATTTTGTTTTATGTGTCACTAATTACAAGCTTTTATCCATAATTTGTCTTGTTAATAATAGCAAATTTAGAAGAAGATGCAGAAAATATATGCATGTGTCTTCCCTAGTCAAAATAGGTCAATGCAAATCAATGAATAAATAGTGTCCTAGAATATTTGAGGGTTTCACAACACAGAAACATATACATACCACCAAGCAGTTATAATTGAGGGAGGGAGATAGCACATACATACAAAATATGGGTAACTTAAGGGAGATTATTTTGTAAATGCTACAGGAAAGATATGAAGAAGTTGCTATGTAAGCATAGAGAAAGGAAATTTTAATTATGACTGGGAGAAACAAACAAAAAAAAGTAGTATGTGAATTGAACCTTCACATACCCTGATGAAAACTAATTCTGCTTCCTTTTTTCCCTCAGTCTCTGTACCTCCCTTTTTTCTCAATCAATACTTCCCTTTTCTTTCCAAGAACTCTTAGCTTCATTATTCTGCTTCTCTCTGCTTGGATCTCTGATTGTTATTCAGGCATGGTCCACACTTGCCCTGGTAACCAAACTTTGGACATCTTGGAGACCACATTTTAGCCTGACACACAGATCTGTAGGAACTGGAGGTGAAGATTGAAATTTTCCTTCAAAACAAGAGGGAATTCACGCTGGGAAAGACAGACGGAAGGCAGGAATAGGAATGATTCCCCATCTAGAGGGGAAGAGGAAGTGGGCTAGAGGAAGTGTGCTTCAGTGTTTATGCAAAAATAGAGATTATCAATCCTCTTGGTGGCCTGCACCTCAGGTATGTGGCTGAGTCTAAGCAAAGTGTCTGAATCAAGAATCCTCAGGAGTCACACATTAAAATTAAAGAGCAGGAAACACAGAAACTGATTCTCCCCGGGAAATCACTTTCTTCATTGTCTATTTTAATTCCCTCATTATATGCATTATATAATTGACCTTTTCTCACTTTAAGATTTCTATAAAAAAGAAAATTACAGTGAACTTATAAAGGAAGAAAGTTATTTTTAAAACATTTTTAGAATTAAAATACAATATACATTTTTTTCATCAGAGAATGTTATTATGTTCTAATACACTTCAGTGACCACACCACAATATTACAGGGTATTGGGAACTCAAAGAAGTTTAATGAAATAAAAGCAGGGTCAAGAGAGAAATGTGTGAATTTGAAGTAAAAGGATAACAGAATAATCAGATAATATAGGAGGCCAGTGTAAGTTTGCTCTAATAATACCCACAAAAGAACATGTGAAGGACAGAAGTTTAGAGAAAAAATATATCTTGCACATTTTAGGAATCATTACTACGTCAACTTCACATTGCAAAAAACAATAAAAATCTGACATAATTTCTGTTTTTTAAAGCTAGTTTTATCAATCTAAAAATATATGCATATCCACTATTAGAGAAGTATCATAGAACACTTGATTTTATTAAAAAAATACTAGTTACACGTGACCTTGAGTATTAAAATCTTTTGAGCTTACATATATCATTTGTGCAACTTAAAGATAAACTAAGTTAATGACATCCACTAGAGTACCCTTCTTTTCTAGTCAGTATTCTAACCCTTTCAAGGAGCTTTTTGTTAGTCACTGTTATATGATTCATCTTTCTCAACTGGATTGCTGCTAATGAACTCATTCCTGTTTCAAGAATCCTTCTATGCTTACTTGTGAAAAATGGATTCTTCATTTCTTTTCTGTTCCCCTGAAATCAAGAGAATGTTAAATTAATGGCTACTTACAGCAAGATAGTAAATTCCAGTGGTGATAAAATTATACACATACTAATGTTAGAGATCCACAATACATACTTCAAAGGTATTCCACATAGGTGAAAAATAAGAACAAGCATACATTAAACACCTACTAAATTATATTTGAGTAATGACTACACTAGAGTAATTATTTTACACACATATGATAAAAAGAAATGTAAGTTTTCTTTTTTCAGTGGGTTTTAAAACAAAAATAATACTCTAAATATGACAGAATTACAAATTTGATCCTAAAATTTATATGAAATGTATATTGTTATGAAAATAGCCATAACATGAAAAATTAAAAAATATATATACCATAAAAATTATTGTTGATTTTAACATTACAGTGGACCAATATAAATTAAATATTAATACTGAGGGAGAAAGTCTTCCATTTTCCTTAGTTATGTAGGCAATTAAAAAGCCTTGCCTGTACTTGAGTAGTCAAAAGTTGTGAGCTTGTAGAAATTAAACAACATACTCCTGAATAACCAATGGGTCAAAAAAGAAGTCAAAAGGAAAATAAAAAATGTCTTTAAAAAATGAAAATGGAAGCACAGCATATCAATACCCATGGGATGCTGCAAACACAGTTCTAAGAGGAAAGTTTAGTTTGATAAATAACCATATTAAGAAAAAGAAAGATATCCAATAAACAACCCAATGTCCTTCTCTGTGTACTTGACAGAACTATCAAAGAAAAATGTAGAAGAGATACAGAACATTTAGGCAATTATCAACCAACCTAACCTAGCAATATGTAAAGAACAATAAAACCAACAACTGCAGAATATATATTAATCTTAATTGCACATGGAACAGTCACCATTAAAATGAAATGCACATGGAATACTCAACTTGATCAATAGTGAAATGTGTTTATTTTCTAAAAAAGAATTCTGCATGTATGTACACAGTAGGTTTATTCATAATAGACAAACTACAACAATTAAAACGTCCATCAACTGGTGAATATAATAAATACATAAATAATAAATAAATAAATAAATAAATAAATAAATAAATAAATAAATGGCAAATTCATATGAAAGAATGCTATTTAGCATACATGAGAATAAAATATTGATATAACAACAGAAATAAATCTGGAAAACATAATGCTGAAAGAAAGAAGTAAAATTTTAGGAAGTGAAGAAACTGTATTATTACATTTATAGCAATTTATAGAATAAATAAAACTAACCAATGTTGAAAGAAAGGAGAATATGAGAATTTCCTGAGTGAGATTTTCACTAGGAGGGCTATAAGGAAGCTTCTAGGATAATAGAAGTTTTCTATTTCTTGATAGGTGTGTTTGATTTACAATTCCACACATTCTGAAATACTAATTGCCTAATGCGCTTAAGATTTGTTCATTTCACTGTATGTAAATTTTACTTCAATGAAATATGTTTAGCATCTTGTCATATGAGGTATTTTAGCAGTAAAATCACTACATTGTTTTTGAATAAAAATACAAGTTAATAAAGAATACATTATGACAGATCAATACTTTATTACATTATATTAATATCTCTATAATATGTATTGGCTTACATATGGTATTTTATGCATGTTCCAAAGTAGATACTGTGGATATTTGAAAACATAAATACTACACTAATGTAAAATATGTTCAAAGTATTTTCAAATTATATATTAATACTTTTCTAAGCTATCACAAATTCAGCTAAATCACGGAGAAAAGTTATCTTAACTTTTAATGCAAAACTCAGATAATACACCACAATCATTCTACAAAGTATTTTGGCAATTCTTTATAACAGAACCATTAATTTGTTTTAATTAAGATTTCTAAAATTAATTTTAAAATTTTTAATTGCTGGACTATGGCATCCTGAGAAATAATAATTACCTGTCCAACTGCAAAAACGAAGTGCACTATTACATTCACTTGGCTTTCTTTAGTCTTGCTTCGTATATTCCTATTCACTTGAACAATATTATTAAGTTCTGAAGTTGATTATATAGGTTGCTTTGTGAATAGGCACAAGCAGCATTTCAGACAGCTAAAAATAATGTTCTGTTTGGTTTTAAGTGAAATACTTACACCTATCATCTGCTTTGAAGAATATGCACTAAATATTAGAATTAAAATGTTCACCACTTTAAATCTGCTCTGGAAAAGTAAGAATTAGTTTGGCGACAGTTAACATTTTAGATATTATCTTTAAAGTAATATTTTTAATACTGCGCCTTTCCACTCACAAAACCAAAGTCCTTTACAGTGCTCTCAATCATTAATTATAAGTAGAACAACAATGATTTCTCTTTGTTTTCTTTTACAGTTTTAAGTAAAACAATATTACTATGGTAAAAACAATTTTTCTAACATATTATGTAATCTGAAGAAACACTGATGTACAGAAACTAATTTTCATATGTAATTAACAGAACCCTTTCTTAAGGGCAATGTTTTTGAAAATATACATTAACAACTATAAGATAAAATATAAATATTGGCTTTCTTATTGAGTATAATTTTGACATGCATAATTTTCATATTTTAATTAAATATTCCACTAAATTAATCTAACAATTAACACTGTGAATTATGAGACACACAGTAAGTGTATCATAATGAATGATGGAAAAAATTTTATAAAAATGAAATCTTATATACAGGCTTTTCTTCTCACACTGTTAGTTCTCAGCAAAATCATCATCTTTTTTATGCTCTCACATAAAAAATAGTAGTCTTTGGGTTTTGTTTGCATAGAAATAGTCTGATTGAGGCTAGGATTGCCCAAAGTAAAGGTGCTGGGAGGAAGGAGAGAATGAAAAGTGTCCACTGAACTGAGAAGGTATCTTGAGATCAAAAAAAGAGGCAGGCAACTCCATATAATCAATGGATCAATTTATTATAGGGTAACTTGCTCACAGGGCATTCGCAGTTGCGCTCTGCCTGGCTGAGGGGCCATTGGGACAAATGTACAGCTAACTTAGAGTATAGGGGTATGTGATCAGAAACAGGAAGAATATTCCTAAGTCAAGATTTATGAATGGGTAACTAGTCTTACGCATGCCAGGAAGGTCATCAGTGAAGGTCTTCTTCATTGTCTAGAGACTACCAGAGCATAGAGGCTACCTGGACCAAATGATCATTAAACATCTATTAACTACAAAGCCCTTAAAGACAGAGAAGAGATTTGCTCCACATTACAGCCCAAGGTAGGGTCAGTGGAAGGACAGGAGGAGCTGAAAGGGCTCAAGCGAGCATCAGTTAGGCTAACAGTCATACAGAAGGTGTAGGTTTGTTAGGGATCATCTACAAGTTGAAGTACAGGATACGTGGGGTTCTCCAATACTGACCATAAACAGGTTTGATGAAGACAAGCACAAGATCGAGTGCTCTGCGACATGGGTCTGTGACTCTGTCCAGCAATGTACTTTTACCCCATCCCTTCTACATACCTACCTCCTCCAACCTAATTACAAAGACATCAAGCTTTCTGGCACAGATTTAAGTTTTCTTCTTCTACCCACCTTTTGCCATTGTTACTTAAAATATATGACTAATTTGCAGCCAGAAAGCACAGAGTCAGGACTGAGAGATGTCAGCTTCCTGGTCTCAAAGTATACTTTGTTCACAGTAGAAGGAAACCCTCTAATGCCTGGCAATATTTACATTCTCCCGGTTTCTTTCTTTGCCTGCCAGCCTGCAACACTCTTCTGCCACCGTTCCACTTCCCTAGTAACTGACCATCTGTCACTTTATTCCTCTATTTACTGCCCCTGGACTTCAATCCTAAAAAATATATGAAGCATTAAGTCACAGATCTCCAAGTGGTAGACTGCTTGCCCATTAGGAAGTGGTGAGAATAGATTTTTTTAGGAGAAAGAAAACAGGGAATCACATAAGTGTTAGAAAGGTAATGTGAAAATGAGTCCTGGAATTCCCAGGTTTAAAGAGGGCCAAAGAGGATTAAACAGGATTAAGAACAAAACAAGGAATAAGAGTGCATCTCATGTTTCTTTTTGACTCATTAAAATAAAATTTTAAAAAAAGGAAAAACCAGATTACTTCTGGGAATGCACAAAGGAAATACGTTTTGTGTCAAATACAAGCCTAATTATCCTTAAAAATTGTCACCAACTGTGAATTACAGTAATTAACAAGGCATCAAATATTTTTGTCTCAAAATTTGGAAGATTTAAAAATACAAACATATTGGTAGCCAAATTAAGTGATGTAAACTGAAGGGTAAACAAGTAAAACAAACTAGATTACCTGTGGGGAGAGATTAGAAAGAATTGAAACCTTGATGTAATAAAGACAACCTCTTATGTGTTTTCATTATTACCCAGGGCCTTCCTTGATTTTATACTTGTCTGTAAGCAAAGTAGCAAGAACTCAATTCAGAAGAATTTAGCCTCCTGAATCGCTGCCAACAGATGTCCCTTTTAAGGAAGCACGGTAGTAAGTTCAGTCAATAGCATCATTGTTACTTCTTAAGAAGTGGGAAAATGTCACTATGTGGAAGGCCCTTCCTTGTGTCTTCCTAGCTCTGGTGACTACCATCAATCACTGGTATTCTTTGGCCCACAGACAAATTGTTCCAATCACTGCCTCCATCATTACATGGCAGATCTCTCCAATGACCACAGTCATTAGGTCTCATGTTTGATCTATACTCTGTTTCCTTTTTGCTGAGCTATGAATATAGAAATGAGGACTCTTGTGTGTCTACTGATTATTCAGTAACATTTGAAAAGTCTTATGGTTAGTAGATATTGCTATGTTATGAGTGACCTATTACTATTTTTCTTTCTGACACTCAATCACTTTGTGCTTTGAGTCTATTAGGGCAGAATTATAAGTGAGCATTTGGTCCAAACATCTCTTAGGCTGGCCCCAATGATGACAAGTTCTAAAAGGCTTTTCGCACTGGCATCCTTATAGTGAAAATTCTGCACTTGGGTCACTTCAAACTGTAGGAAAATTTTCCAAGCTTTTATCTTGCTTTGTTTGTGAAACTCTGATTCTAGGAGAAATTTGTCTAAATATCCTGTCTACTGGAAATTTAAAATTTGAGGGAACTGTAATTATAGATAGCCAATCATTAGTTTGGACCCAAAACACAAAGTAAACAAACAGCATGTATGACCAACCACTGCCAGATACATTTCAGGCCAACCCTTGCCACCTCTGGCCTGGACTTAGGTTTCCATAAATTTATATTATGTGTGTTTTTTTTTAAAGCAGACTGATATCACTAAACATAATTTGGAATTATAGAAGTCACACTAGTCACATTAGTGAACTTTTGATACAAATGAAATTGTTTCAGAGGTGTCATGCAAGGGAAAAAAGAATCAGTAACTAGATCCAATGATTTACTTTATTTTTGTTATGAGGAAGCTTCCAAGAGAAATTCAGATTATAAAACTGCTTCTTTAAAACAAACAAACAAACAAACAAAAAACCCTTTAAAATCTCTTTCTTTAAGATACCTTCAAACCACACATTGAACCTGCTTTCATTCCACTATTCTTCTTCCCATTCAATGATCTCCCATTATCTCCCTTTCATAGCCCTCCTTTTGTACCTCTCCATTTTCTCTCTGGTCAATCAGAAACCTCCAAAATCCAATGGCCTCTTAAAATTAAACTTGCTTGAATGCAGGGCAAGTCAGTTATGTTTGGTGTTAAGCCTAGTTTCAGCCAGAGAGAGGCATTGCTTAAAATTTTATAAAACCTATACAAGACAAGAAAGAATTCAGAGCACAGCAATCTGCAAAGGAGAGCTCAGAAAGACACAATAATTACATTCTGCCACTGCATAGTAAAAATAAGACAATTATAGCAAGCACATTAATTCAACCACCAGAATTGTACACAATGTAGTAAATATATAAACACTGATACTAACTCAGTTTCCCAAAGTAGTACTTTGAGGTCATTTGCCAAGAATGTGGTAACTATATTCCAACAGATCACTTTTCACCTTCACTGTTACTAAAAGCTTAAGTAAAAATATGAAATTACAGACTGGACTAAATCAGGGAACATTTCCTCTAGTTGTTTGGATACTTAGAAACTGGGATAACTAACTTAGATATACACTTCAGGCATTAAGTCTTAAATATTGTTGTGCAGACACAGACAAAAAAAAAAAAAAAAAAGAAATAATAATCCAACAACAAAAAAAAGATAGAATATTTGGTGTCTGAAGATATTCAAACAGCCATGATGGGAACCTGGATACAAAGTCTGACACTTCAAACAGTAGTGCAGATGTGGATCTAACACAGACCCAGAAAATAATGGCTGATTTTTCAGTGTAGAATGAATGGAGAATGAATGTGAGTGTGACAGAAAACTGAGATGATCTACTTAAACTCAACTGATGGGAGTAAGACCTGAGGTGAACCATACTGACCTGACATCCCTTAATGGCTTGTTTCCAGAATTCTTAACCAGGAAGCTCAGACTGTAAACCAGGAAATACCTTCACTGTTTGCTTTTGAAAATTCTGATAAACCAACTTTGTGGGCAAATAATGTGTTCACTTGGCCAAGTCACTTTTTATTCTTGTCAACAGTTTGCTCAGCTGGACAAACCGCTCACTTCTCAGAACAAAAATTTTTTCACCATAATTACTTTCAGGAGACTCACCCTCCTGGGCCCACTGATCCTACACACCGTATCAGGAAATTTGTTTAGTCCTAATCAGTTACCTGCATGTATACATCTGCTCTAAAGCCCTCAAGCTAAGACCTCCAAACTCTGTACATATGTTTAATGAAATTCCTTGTTTTGAGAATTCTTGAGGAAATGTGATAGTAGTAATTCTTCTGTGTTTGGGCAAATGTAGTGAATTCAACATTGTTGATAAATTTTAGTGGTCTTTATTTAAATGTGACAGTAGACAACAAGGAGAGTGAAGTTGTATTGCTAGTGTTTCGAGTTGAAAACAAAGTGTTACTAGTAGTCCTTAGTAATTTTGAGTAATTATCATAGACCTTTGCAATGAGATTAAAAGAAATTTGATTGCAGCCTAGTGCTTATCTAGAAAATTATGGGAAGTGGCAAAAAGTCACAGATTTATAAAGACATCTGAATGCTGAGGTCTGGGGTAGGGAGGAGAAAAATAAAGTCTGTTAGAATTATAACAGTCATTCCTTCTTTGGTTTGTTTTAATAAGTTAAAAAATATCTCTACCTCCAAATAATACACATGTATCATTCAATTATACTTTAGAAAATGGATCAAATGTAAATTCAATCTTAATATTTTCTATTATCAGTTTAAGTTTTAAATTATGTCTAAACATGATACAGAAATTTCAATTCACATTTATATATTCAAGTCAATAATTATGAAGCCTGAAGATTTTTTTTTTATTCAAGTAGTGTATTTTTTTGTTGAAGTACCTAATAACATCATGTGGCTCAAACATATAATTCAAACACTATGTATGTCTGTTGCAAGGAAATAAACCACCAAACTCTAGTTTCCAAATAACAAATATAATGAAAACAAAAAACATTTTGTGTTTTTTCAGATATTCTCCTATTTACACATTTTCTTTAATTGTCTAATGTGTAATAAACATAATGCTTCTAATGTTTGTGTTCAATTTAATGACATATAGATTTTTCCATTGTGCTTTTCAGAAATAGGAATACCTTCTTTGATATAAGAATTGTGGTCCTTTTTATCAAACTATATATTTGAAAGCTGATTACTTATAACTCTGATTCTATGGATTACATTCATAATTGCCTTAAATAGAACAGAATAAAGATTTACTAGAAATAGCTCATTGTTTTGTGTTTCCTCAAGACTACTTTCTGGTTTCAAAAAATGAAAATGCTTATTTTTGTATCTGTCATTTGACAGAGAAACTTAAGAGTTTTTCACTTCAAATTATCTTTAGCACACTCAGTAGTGTATTACAAAGAGTACAGTGCCATCTATTGGGTAACATTATTCCCAAGTTGTGCCCATGTTTTGTTGTTTAGTTTTATGGGTTTTGTTTTTGCCTTTTTTTCTTTACATTTTAAGTGTATTTTGATAAAACTGTAACATACCAGAAAAGTGGACTCATTTATCTAATCTGCATCAAGTTTTCCACATACACACAAAAAATCATGTTCGCTGTTTGATAATTTTGTGATGTTACTGAGTTAACTACTACCAAAACAGTAAATAAATGAGATAAATGAGACCAGGTTTTATAGATAATGTCTAAGAAATCAGAAGGAAAAAACTTGCTGAATCTATTTTGAGAAACAATTTTCAGGATTAAATAAACTTATGGCATTGAATTCATGTTTAAAGAGATATCAAAATTTGGATATTATTATCAGGCTTAAAAAAAGAACTATACGATTTTGTAGGGAAAGTCATAATAATTCTGCATATAAATATGAATTTTTCTCATTTAAAAAAAAAGAGGCACAAAGAAGGAAAAGGAACCTAGGACACTGGGAATATTTGAAATAGTCCGAGAAATAAACATTTTTAGAGTTGGAGTCAGATCATCCCGGTGCTTTATGTAAGAGTGTTAGTTATCTTTCCATGCCTAGTTAGGATTGAAAATAAATCATTCTGTCTTTTGATTGTAACAACTTCCAGTCAGGATAACAGTTTTGGGAATTTAGCAAAACAGACACCGACTAGTGACTTTGCTTAACCCAGGCAGCTTCTTTCCTTTTCATACTGTATTGAGGTTCTTATTTTATTGAAAGCTTGAGATGAGTAATGTGTCCCAAGGAAGGCAGGAGATGAAGAATTCACACATTCTAGTAAGTTGTCTTCTCCTATGATAGTGCTGCTGTATAGAATTTAATTAAGTGATGGAAAGAAGCCTTGAAATCATTGAGTAAGCACAAAATTAAAGTGCATTACAGAGCCAGTCTTCTAGTTTAAACTCTTTGTTTGAGGAGATGAGGAATATTGCTGTATTCAGGTCCAAGTGGTAGAGTTGGGAGATAGTTAAGCATGGGGTGCAGCATATATGCCAAATCTGAGAGTTAAAATATTTTATTTTTAGGGCATAAATATGATTTATGGAAGATGTTTAAAACACAGGTTTAAAAATCCAGAAAAAGGAAATTCTTCCTAAAATTTGTGACCAATCTGAAAATCAAAGGGCAAAGTAGAATAGTTTGTATGTTCTCAAGTGTGTACTTCACTAACTTTTCTTGTTATTGTACATTTTATAATTTGAATTTAAGTTAAATATGTTCACTATCTACATATTTACACATAAATTTAGCTTTAAGTGGCATTGCCTAAGAGCAATTAACATTGGGGATTTAACATCTGAATAGCTAGCTAAAGGGAATTTTATAAAGATATTAATTTCATATTATCTGAAATTAGTAATATATAATACATATGTTTGGTTAATTCCTAATTAACCGAACACTTTACATGTAAACACACACACTTACAATTATTTTCTCACAATAATTTCATTAATTTGGCAAGGCATGTTTGTTATGACATTTTACAGATAAGAAAAGCATGGCTTATAAAGTTTAAATAGTTCACTCCTATTTAATAAGTAGGAGAAGTTGTATTTGAACTCACGCCTCCAAATTCCACTTCCTAAGTTCTACATCTCGGTCAGTCTGCCTGAAAGATTCTTGTTTTCACAATCTCTCTGTGATGCTTTGCACTTACACGTTCTTACTAAAGGATAAGAGGCTCCTATTTGCTTGAGGACTTGAATCGAGTAGAGAAAAAGTATACTATGGTAACTCTCAATGTTTTATGTATTCCCTAGGCTTTAAAAATTAATTATTTTTTTAAATTCTGCAAATATATTAAGAAATATCACAAACAGTACTGAGCAAGTAATGTGATCAACAGGGAAAATATTTCAATATCTTGTTATGTAATTGGATACTTTATTCTATCACCACTGAAGTTTTTCAAGTCACATTTTTATTTAATTTATTTTCAGTAAAAATAAAAATAAAATATATTTTAGAAATTGACCAGGAATTCACTGAAATTCACTAATTGCAAATAGAGTATGCTGTTTCAGAACACAAATCTAAGTTTATATGATGATTATGGAAATATCTTTACATGTATTGTTTGTAAGTGATAAATTTATGGCACAATGAAGAAAAAGTCATCTGTTTTCTCACTTGGAAGTGAAGAATCAATCTGAAAAAGTTTAAATGATTTCTAACTTCAAACTATTCTTATATTAAACAAATTTAGGGCCATATGGAATCTACTAAATTATGAAATAGGAAAACAATTGGAAAGGGAGCTATAAATGATTGAGTTTGTTCCTTTATTTTTTATTCAAATTGTATACACAAGTTTCCCCCGCTATCTGAAAGGAGAGCATTCTTAGGAAATTTCTGTAAACTTGAAATGGCATAAAGCAAAGAAGCAATTACCTTAGGACACATCTTGATAAAGGACTGATCTTACAGACCCAGTTCAAAGCTATGGCAGCTTGATGCTGAGAAGCTGAGTGTGGTTCCTGGGGAAGAAGCTTGGCAGTACTGCCCTGGGTACACACTGCCTCTCAAAAAGACTGCTCCAAAACAAACATTCAATGCTATTTGTGGTTTTTGCCTTTCCTGTAAAATCCCTTTCATATTTCTTTCATTTAGCAGTTACTAATATATGGTTCTTTTGTAAAAATGAGGTGGCATAAAATGAACCTTTGAAAAGTAGAGGATACCTGAATATGTATTCATACACATTTATATGTTTGTTATAAGCTCTTCAGATGATAGAGATAGGCTAAAACATTTTTTATAAAGTTTTTCCTAATATTGAGCTTCCTAGTTTGTATATACTCACAAGTGACTCAGTAAATTAAAAAAAAAAACTGTTAAGATAGCCCTATTGTTTTTAATTCAAAAATATTATTTTTGTTTTAATCTAAATATACATTTATTAAACAAATATTATCTGGTTAGCTG
This sequence comes from Camelus bactrianus, assembly GCF_048773025.1. Taxonomy (NCBI): domain Eukaryota; kingdom Metazoa; phylum Chordata; class Mammalia; order Artiodactyla; family Camelidae; genus Camelus; species Camelus bactrianus. The sequence goes on from NC_133540.1 coordinate 43,470,587, forward strand.
AGAAAAGAACAAATTTTTTCTAAAAACAACTATAAATCAAAAGGGTGGCTGTATTAGTTTTCTAGGCTGCTGTAGCAAGTGCCACAGCAAACTAAACAACGTAAATTTATTTTCTCACAACCCTGGAAGCTAGAAATCTGAGATTAAGGTATTGTATTGGCAGGACTGTTTCTTCTGAGATCTCTGCCTTGACTTGTAGATGGACATCTTTTCTGTGTCTTTACATGTTTTTTCCTCTGTGCATGTCTGGGTCCAAAGATCTTCTTATAAAAACACTAGTCATATTGGATTAGGGTCCACCTTAATGACTTCATTTTAACTTTTAAAGATCCTATCTTTAAGTGCAGTCACACTCTTAGGTACACTGGAGGATAGGACTTCAACATATAAATTTTTCTGAGTGGGGGCACAATTTAGCCTATAATAGTGAGTTCTATTAAAACAGAGAGTATATCCATTCTCATTTCATTCTGTATTTTTTATTTTTTATTAAATACTAGGATCACAAAATTATAATACAATAAAATATAATTTTGAAAATTATATTATCAATATATTTCCTTTTCATCTTTAAACATCAATTTAATTGAACTTAGAATATCATTAAGCAAAATGCATTTTCAATCTACATGTTTTGAAATGAATGACAACAGTAAAATAATGTTTGTTTATTAATTCATTCAAAAAACAAATTAGTGATCAAAATCAAACATTCATAAATATATCAATAAATGATGATATAAGACTGTACAAATATGTAACTTCTCTTTTCCTTTCTTAATTTCTTTAAAGAAATTTCTTTATAATTTTATAAGATAATATAAAACAATTAAAATATTATATTCTTAGTTTTCTAACATATATAGGTATATTATATATGATGATAAAAATCAAAGGAAGATAGAGGAAAATGAGCTAAATTAGAGCAATGCTGTGATGTTCTATTTAATTATGTCAGTATTAATGTAAGGTAGATGGTGATAAGCTAAGATGAATACAATATTTAGAATTAATACAAAGGAAATAACCTGACGTAGTATACATAGTGAAACTCTGCAGAAGAATTAAAATAACATACTGAAAAAAATATGGGAAAGAAGGCAATAAAGGAAGAAGAGGGGGAGAAAAATAGACATGAGATGTAGAAAACAAGAAATAAATTACACACTGCATTAAATGTAAATGGATCAAACTCTCCTATTAAAGAGCTGATATTGAAAGAGCAGAAAAAAGAGCAAGATACAACTGTATGTTGTCTACTCAACACACTTTAAATTTTTTTTAAAAAGGTGAAAGTAAAAGAATAGAAAAAGAAATATCATGCATATAACAACCATAAGAGTTAGGGTGGCTATATTAATATCTAAAAATAAAGGCATTAAAGCAGTAATATTAGTAGAGACAAAAATGGATACTATAATAATTAAGGAGGTCAATACGTCAGAGGGATACAAAAATTACAAATGTATATGCTGACAACAACAAAGCTGAAAGTATATAAAGTAGAAAACTAACAGAATTGAAAGAAATAGATAATTCAGCAATTATAGTTGGATTTTTCTTTTCTCCACATTCAAAAATTGATTTAACAATGAAGTTAGAAAACCAGAAAGGAAACATAAAATTTGAAATGCATTATCAAAAAATTCTACTTAACTGATTTTTAAGTGGAACACTGTACCCAACGACAGAAAATGACTTTTTTTTTCAATAACACAGGGAACATTCTCCAGGAAAGAATATACTAGGCCATAAAACAAGTATAAATTTAAATGATTAAATACTTTCAAAGTATGTCCTCCAACCAGTATAAAATTAAACTGGAAATTAACAGAAGAAAGTTGGGAAATCTCAAAATACCTGGAAATCAGCAAACTTCTATATAACTCATGGGTCAAATTAAAATATTACAATAAAAAATTGAAAAAGATATTTTGAACTGACTGAAGACAAAATTGACGTGTTGAAACTTAGGAACTGCAGCTAAAGTGGCACTTAGAAGAAATTCTAGCATTTAAAACACTATATTAGAACAGAAAAAAATCTCAAATCAATAACGTAACTTTTATCTTAAAAAAACTAGAAAAAATAATATGAATCAAACCCAAGCAAGCAGAAGGGATTAAATAATAAAATCAGAGCAAAAAAATCAATGATATAGAAAACAGAGACACACTAAATGTATAGCTACTCAGGGAGCAATAACTTCTAAAAAAATCCAGAAACTAGCCGAGTGGCTCTTACACATCAGGTGAATGAGAAATAGGAAACGCTAATATATCATCTCCTCACGGTAAGCCCCAGCCCCAGCACAGTGCCGTACAATTGGGAGAAAACTCCCAACTGCATGAGAGGCAAAGGTTTGAATCTCACATTTAGCACCCCAACTTTAAAGAATCTGAAGGACGGGCCCCCAAAACTCTTACCTCTGAAAGCCAACAAGCCTTGTGGCCACGAGACCTACAAGACTATAGCAAACACAAGCACAGTTGTTACTGAGCTTGTGAGCATTCACTGTGCTCTCTCTCCAGGGCTAAGTGCAGAAGAAACAGGCAGAAATGCCCGTCTCCCAGTCTTTCCCTGAAAAGGGTCCATTTACTTTGAAAGCTTCTGCCAAAAAGTCATGCTTCTAATTTAGCACACATCTAGGGGCTGGCTGTAATCCTCTCCAAAGACCTGGGAAACCAGTGGAGTCTTCCTCTGCCATCTCCCTCTGCCCTGCTCCAAGTCGCAGAGGGATTCCTGTACACATCAACAACTGCTTCTTTGTTTGCTACCTACCGTATGCAACTCCTGAATGCAAGCCCATATGACTATCCGAGCCGCTTTGCTTTCTAGCTGAGACCTAGGGATTTGAGTTCAGTAGTTTCTCAATCTTGACTTGCACAATAATCATTGTTTTAAGGAATCTGCTTTATTCTGGTGCATCTGCTGCCCCTTTGTCAGAACACTGTCTCTTAGATTCTCACCTGATTTTAACAAAAGAGCAAGGAGAGTTTTCAGTGGTTTACAAATTTAATTAGATTTATCTAGATTTCTTTTGATGAGTTTTTTTCTTTTTGTCAAAAAAACATTTTATTGAAGTATGATTGACATACATGAAGCTATACATATTTAACATATACTATTTGATAAATTTGGAAATAAGTATGCATCCTTGAAACCATCATAATAATATATGCCATAAATATATCCATTCCCTCCAAAAGTTTCCTCTGATACTTTTAAATTTATTATTATTAGTAGCAGTAATAGTAGTAATAGTATTAGTGGTGATGGTGGTCAGTATACAGCATAAGATTTACCCTTTCAGCAAATTTTTAAGTATACAGTATGGTGTTGTTAACTATAGGTATTTTGTTTTATGAGCTTATTTTCTAGGTTGTAACCTTTATTAGCTTTTTAAATCCAATTTAGAATAGGAATAGTCCAGTACCAGTCAATGTGTCATATACATTTTTTCAAATGAGTTTGTCTATCACAAGGACATCTTCCTAAAAGGGAAAAAACTCTTTCTAACAGTCAGAACACACTAAAAACAACTCTTGGTCATAAGGTAACAGACTGAGGGAGGGGCTAAGCTGTAAGATGCCCCAACTATTGCCATTCGTTCTGAATGGGCATTAGTCTTTCTGACCTCCCACCTTGAAGGCAACCTAGATAGACTTGTAAAGACTCACCTGGTTTCTGTCCATAGCAGTCACAAATTTCTGTCCTTTAACGCATAGTGTAAGGGCATATCTCTGTAACTGATACCTGGAAGTGGAACCTTCTGCTTATTCAGGACAAATTATAGGACTATTCATTACAATGAGATCAACCTGAGACAGAGCACAGATTGGTGAGGAAGTGTCCATACTTGGAGGAATATTAGCAATACTCGTAACAGTGTTTGTACAGCTGTCTTTGAACATATATCCCAGCACTCTCCCTGCAACCATCTCCTCAATTATTTCTTATTAATATGCAATAAAGATTCATTTACTGTCTTGTTGGCCATACAATGTGTTCAACATGCTGTTATCAATTCCCATGGAATTATCTCAGATCTCAGTAATCAGCCCACGAAGCCCTCATCCTTCCTATCCTTAAAAGCCAGGCTGTCTCAGAATTCCATTCATGCATCCTATGAATGATCAAGCTGGTGGTGTCCTACTTAAAGTCACGACCAAGGTGGTGGAATTAGGGACTGAAATCCAACCAGCACTATTACTCAAGTTATACACTTTGTGAGGCTGTGTTGTCATGGAGGAAGCCATGCCTTTTTATAATAGACCTTCCCAGAAGAGACTCTTTCTTTTAAAATTTATTTCTCCACAGGGTATAATAAAGGATGTCCATTTTTTGATGTTGTACTGGTGACAGTTTTTAATCATACCCATCTCCTTTCTCCCTCACCCTACATCTGGTCAAGCTGATAAGAAATCCTAGGTGCTCCTCCTTTGGTACCAGTGGGAAGGTCAAACCACACAATGCTTTGTTCCCAGGGAACCCTCTTTCCAGCCTCATGCCTTAATCACTGTAAAACTCCCAAGTCAGTCTCATTTCCTGACTTTCTCAATCTATTTTCAGTATTGCTTGGCAGCCACCATTTTCTTCATTATGTGAGTTACAATAAATACATTCATTTTCTTTTAGTGCATATGTGTTGTCATTAATCTAAATAACCAAACCAAATTCTGGGTGGGGGTCCATTCTGTTTTTGTATAGTGAAGTGATCAAAACAAAGGGGAAGCTTTTTTCTCAGTTCCCACAAAGGTTCAGTGTATGCTGCCAATGTATAACACGGTATGCTAGGGACAATGGTTACAAGAGGAAGAGGCAAAGTCTTATAGACAGAAGCAGAAAGGTATAGGCAAGAGCAGCAAAGGACAAAAGCAAGTGTGACTTGGAGACAAGATACCTATATCTGGCAAAGAGCAGAATCTGCCAATGCCTGGATTATAGGAGGACTCACGGGACAATTCTGGCAGTTGGGCTAACTTTCTACCAAAAAGAGATGACCACTCCCTCTCTCATGTCCCTCAGGGGATGAAAGCATGGAACACAGCGGGTGGGGGAGCTGAGGCCACTGATTCTGTTGCCACCAGGAAGATTCCCATGCTTTTCTGAAGTCCTTTCCAGAGTTCGGTCAGGTGTATACCATTACATTATTATGCAACTTTTTAGATGTTTAGGCATTAGGCCTTAATGCATTTTTTTTCCTCCAAATTTCAGTCTGTGGCCTGAAGTTATATAATGAGAATTTTTATTTTGCCTTTCATTAGATTTTTTTCTCATTGTGTATCTATTTATTAAAGAATAAATCTTGTTAAAAGGCTGACATATTAGCCTGTGGGTTTTCATTGTTGAAGCAAATTTACTTTCTGGTTCATTTAATGATAATCAAATTATAGACACAGATAGAAAGTGAAAGGCAAGTTATTCAATCTAGCACGACCAAGGCTGCCACAGCCATGACCTGAGGATACAGATTACTTCTGCTGAAGTGATTTTAGAAGGTATTCCTTCCTTTTAGAGTTTAAATTGTATTTATAGAAATGAAGTTTTTGTTTCCGCCACTAATCTTGATCTCTGAATGGAAAAATAATTTAAAAATTTATACAAATTAAAGAGTTAAATGTGATGTTTGGGATTTTCTAAGCAAAACAACTGAAATGTTCATTTTTCAACTAGACGAAGTATTATACGTGTAATCAATGTTATTCTCTAATTATCGCTAACTACTAATCCTATAAAAGCTGGAAATTTGCTTCACATGTGATATGGGTTACTCAGAAATTTTGAAAAATCCAAATTTTTGCCATGTGTATGTCTTTCAACTACCAGGACAGGATTTATTATTCTAATAAATCTAAAGATGCATTATTCATGCTTCTCTTAACCAAATTTATTTGTGCTTTGTTATTTTCCATTTGTTTTTTCAATTTAGTTTATTCATCTATTATGCCCATTATCTTCATTTGTGTGCATTATATTATAGTATTTGACCAATCTCTTATCCCTTGGTGGCTTTAAATTATCATTAGCACCATCATCATCCTAATCATCATCATTTGTCGAAGAAGAAATGTTTTATGTAGAAAACATGGTTTTCTTAAGATCCCTGGACTAGAAATCAAAAGATATGACTTCTAGGCAGTACACACCCTTGAGCAATGTGTACTATAGGTAAAGAGTAAAAAACTCAACTACAAATTATAAAAATTAGGGTGGGAATTACCTGCCCTATTTTACTCATTGTGTACCGATTATGTCTGATAATAATAACCTGTTATTCTTCTTTCACAAGGGTTTTCCATCTGGTAATTTATGCATTTTGTAAGACAAACCTAACTTTAAGAGAGATGCTTTACATGCATACTATTTTAATATGTTTACATCAAAAAATGCATGTTTTATTCTACTTCAGCTATTTGCTATTCAACAATAAATCCTACTATATATGGATGTGGATTTTTTTTAACTGTCAAAGACAATAATGGTTGGAATGTTGAATAAAACAAGTGGACTCTCTCTGAATGATTTGAATTAACAGTAACAATTAAGGGAGATAATTTGCAACAAGAAGCTCTTAGGATTTCAAAATGTGTCCTAAAATAATACTTCTACATAAATGAGATTACATGATTAAAAAACACTCTTAACATGAAACGTATATAATGTAAAGAAGGAATTTATAGCCTATGATATTTTTGGCATTGCAATTTTCTCTTCCTAAATTTGTAATTTGAAGAAAATCCTACAGCTTAAAATGAAAACCATTATATGAATACAGTAGGGAAATTTCTTTGAACCCAACTTCTCAATTATTAGGTAAAAGGTACAGACCAATGTCTTAAATTGCTTTTTGTTTATTTTCAATTCTCTTCCTTGGATTGGGGGTGGGTGGAGAGGTCAACATGACCAGATCTGGTTGATCAGATTTTCAATACTGGTGAATGGCACTGAACTCCAGTTATAAACAACAGGGTATTGGATCACTCCTCCCCCTCTTCAGGTCATCATCCCTTCCCTCATGGGCCCTACAAAACAACTCTAAGTTTCTGCAATTTAAGATGAAAACAAATGCTATTTTCACGGATTTGTCTTAAAAAGAATGACATCAGGTTTATATGCAGTGAAGAAGAAACAAATAATCTTCTGGATGTTTTTGTTTTAAGACATAAGAATTATAATTTTAATAATGTACTATTTTGATACATTTTAACTAACTTGTTTCTACTTTTCTTTTTTTTCCTCTTTCTAATTATTTTAACTTTTCCTTGAGCTTTTCAATCCATTTACACAGCTATACCATGCTCTGCCGTCTCTCTATTTCTGTTAATTTCCAAACTTGGCGTCCTCTATAAGGTTGTCCTTGCAACCTGGATCTTCAGAGCAGTCTTATTTCAAAAAATACAGATGATTCTGTATCATCTGCAATAATACGTTTGTGATAACTCCTTTGAGGCAAGTAAAGAGAGTTAACTGCATCATTATAACTTAAAAATGACAAATGATAAATCTTTTTTATTTTAGATGTTGCACCAAATAAATTATGTCCTTTCATACATCAAATATATTCTGGTTGACACTAGACAGTGCTGACCCCATCATGAATTTTTGGCCTGAAAACACAGTTTATATACTCTAATATATTGGCATTCAGTGTGGTTGTGAAAAAGGAAAATTCCAGAACATCTAAGTTTGTTGAAGCTGTTAATCTACAACTATTATTTGCTTTAAACATAAGTAAGTTCAAAGTATGTAATTTATGTATATACTAGAGAGTTTAAGAATTGTATTTATAATGACTACAGTTTAAAATTACTTCCAATGGACTTGCTTGACCAAAATATTCACTTTTCACTACTTAATATAAATTATGAAAATTCAGTCCAGTAGAGCTGTATTGTTAAAGGTGGGTTTCTTCTAGATACTGTTCAGGAATAATGAGAATGTTAACAACTATTACAATTGTGAACTAGGCACCAGGCTAAGCATCTCATACGCATTACCATCTCTTTTATCTTTTACACCCATATTACATGCCTACTATTAGTGTCCCCAATCTAACTAAGAGGAAACCTGAGAGAACTGATGTAACTTCCTTAAAGTTACAGTTAGAAAGGTGGAGAATCAATATATTTGAAACTATTAACATGTGATTCTGATATTTCATACATTTGATATATACCACTTAGCACTACAATTTTCATTTTATTGTTTTGAAAATTGTTTATATATTATCCCTTTAAATATACATGCACATATATATATTGCTTTATTTTAATTTTTATTTGTACTTTTTAAGAAAATATTTTAAGAGCAATATAATTAATCTTTCAGTATATTTTACTCATTATTTTGTACCTGGAGCATTCTTTTCTATCAACAAATGATATTAATATTCAGTGATATTATTCTTCAGGTATTTTAAATGTGATTTCATCACAATAATCATGAGATGACATATAGTAATATGGATATATTAAAGTACTGGAGAGACACTGTGATAATAGTTTCTTCTCACTTAATTGTAGGCCAAAATTTGGACATAATCTAATATTGATATTAAAAATATCTTTTCAGATATTAATTAATCATGATCTCTTCTGACATTAGAGAAAGTAAAGATCAAAAAGTAAATATCATTTGGTTTTCCTGAAATGAATGATCACATAAAAACAACTGGCATTTAATATTACGATGTATATTCCTAGTACTTATTCCATTATATTCTTTTATTTTATTATTTTGAAATATCCAATTTATCCTTCATTGTCTAAGTTTTCCAGAAATGCTGACTTTAATACTGTCTGCAAATAAAACTTTAAATCCCATTCTGATATACCTTTGTACATACATGTTGAAGTTTAAATCAAACATTATTAATCTTTTGACCCTCCTTCCAACCCAAATAACTACATTATTTTTATTTGATCATAAATCATTTTTGTATTCTTCCAACATTATATTTACAATCTCCTGAGAATAAAATATGTCTTATCAAGTTCTTATCTCACATTTTATCCTCTGACCCTGCCACATTCCTCATTCATCATACATTTATTTATTCTCTCAATGTTTTATGAGTGCAGTATAAATGCCAATACTTGGCACTAATAAAACAAAGATCGGTAAGACATAATCCTTGCCTTATTTCTAACAGTTTCTGAGGAAGAGAGACTTGCAAAGAAATGAGTAAAGGGAATGTAAGCAAAATCCTATTAAAATCAGAGAAAAGAGTTCTAAATCTAGAGAAATCAGAAAACGTTTCCTAAAGTAGTAATATTTTAGTGAGATCTTAAGAATTTTCTAGGTGAATAGGAAAAAAGACATTCCAAGAAAGGAAACAGTAGGTGCATAAGCAGAGATAAATTCTGCTAATTATTGGGGCCAAGAATAAGAACTGAGAATAGGAGTGGCAAGAGATGAGACAGGAAACCTAGAGAGGCCTACATGTTAAACATTACGCATCATATATTGTCATGTAAAATATTTTATCTTACTGTTAACAACAAAAAAGTCACTTATTTCCTTGGATCAGGAAATAATTGGCAATACCTGGGAAAACATTTGAGAACGGTAAAAACTGTTATGTAGCTTTTATAAGATTCCAGGGGAGAGAAGAGGATGCTGGATTTAATACTCTGTCAGTGGATATGAATAAAGTAGGTAGAATCAAATGATAATGGGTTGACAGATTTTATAGCATTTTAGTCACAAATTTATAATGATAAGATGATGAGACAAAAAGAGGGGTCAAAATGTTAATGTACTATCTCAAGCAACAGTAACCTCAAATTTGGTTTGGTTGACCAAGCCATGAAACGGTTTGAGATGGGATATCCTGCAACTCAGGAAGTCAAAAATTTTAAATGGAAGTGTTCGAATTAACTAAGTCAGTCCGTACATCATGAATTTGAAATTTATTGCAGCTTCCACATGCTTGAAAATGTGAATTTGGCATTTTGGAGTAATGTGAGGGTTTTGATATTCATTTCCTGATTTCTTCAATAAATACTTACTGAATACCTACCATGTGTCTTGCTATGGACTGAAATATTGATCCCCTTCAAAATTCATATATTAGAGCTTTGATCCCCAATGCGACAGTATTTGGAGATGGGCCTTCAGGAGGTAATTAGGTTACAAGGGTGAAGTCTTCAGGGACTAGTGCCCTTGTAGGAAGAATCAGGAAGGAGCTCTCTCCCTTTCTTTCCCCTCCAACCCCACCACCCCCGACCCCATCACTCCTCCACCTCATGTGAAGTTACAGCAAGAAGATGGCTACCTGCTAACTGCAGAGAGTGCCCTCACAGGACATCAGATCTGTCAGCACCTTAATCTTGGACTCTCCAAACTTCAGAACTGTGGGAAATTAATGTTTGTTACTTAAGCCACCCAGTCTATGGTATTCTATTAAAGCAGCTCAAACTGACTAAGTGGCAGAAAGGGATGGGACAGGGTTTTACATTTATTTTTATTTGTTTTAAGTGTTTGTTTATACAAAGAAAGATATCTAAGTAGGTTTTCTAGCAAGTGCATACACAAATACATGCAACAGAAACCTAGAATACAAAGAATTGATAAAAGACAAGGAACATGTATCTGCATACTCAAGCCTCTGTCATGAAGATCAGCTTAAATTAGGTATGTGTTAAGGTGGGAAGGATTATAAGTGAAGAGTTTACATCAAATTGATCCTATTCCTTTGGAGAAGTGGAAGACAAAATCAAAAGAGATCAAACATTATGAAATGGTGATGTCATGCTATAACTTGCACTTAGATTTTTCAAAAGTATTAATGTACACATTAAGGATGATTTCAGTTATCTCATGCTAAGATTTGCAATAAAACAGACTAAAAGAGATGATCCCTACCCTAAGGAAAATTATAAGCTGGGATAGAAAATGTGGACAAAGATTGCCTTTCTATGTGTATATGAGTTACTTTGGCTCTTTACTTATTAAACTCTTTTAAGACAATTAAAAATTCATTCAAAATTTGCATTTTTGGTTTGGTGGAATGTCTCTTTTCAATGGCTTGATTACCTTCTCAATAGTCAACATTGCCTTTACATGGTGAGAACACATATAACCTCAATAAGAAATAATGGCTTCCCCATATAAATGTGAATCCATAATTTTCTTAGTCATTGCATAATTTTATTGGTATTTAGGATAAATAGTAGGTTAAATATATGTTTACTAGACTTAGAGTAGTCTAGCCAACTCACAAAATAGAGTTATATCAGAATATGTGTGATTTCCAATTAAATGTCTGAGAATTTACTTCTAATGGAAGATACAGACACATTTTAGCATGGCATTTTTTTTTTGTAATTTTTTAGTAGAATCACTTTTTTTCTTTTAGCAATATAGCATATTAAAGTACTATGGAATGAATTATTACAAACATAAAAGTTGATTTAAAAGAGACCATGCAAATGATACAACAGCAATCACCTAGTTTGGCTCTTATAACCTTGAGTGAGCTATTAATATTGACTGAAAATTCAACTATTATCCTAATAAGTTCTGAGCTTTAAAAACAATTTAGATTGTATGATTTATAACATAAAGTCTACCCGACTGTAAAAGTTACTTTAATATCAGATAGTATAAATTAATGCTAAAATGCATGGAAGAGTGACAGAAAGACCATTACAAAATTCTATTTTGGGTATTATAATAGAGATAATATGCTGCAATTTTGTTTAATGAGTTGCAATTAAGAAACTGTTTCAAGAGTTGCATGTGATTTCTTTTAATTATTAGTTATTAGTTGTTCTTGCATAAGTGTATTTAAAATCACATTATATGAACTGCAGTCAATGATAAAAACTCTTCAATATGGTAATATTTCTTATGGACTATGGATTGGTAAAATTTAAAAGGAAATACAGTATTTTAAACTATCAGCACTTACTAGGACAATATGATCATTTTTAGGAAGTCTATTACTTGTGAAATGAAAAGAACACATAACTATACAATTTGGGTACATTTTGACGAAAACCTAAGAAACATGATATGGAATATTTATCTATCCAAAAGGTGCTATAATTTAATGACCATCTGTAACCAAATATTTAAAATAACTGATTAACTGAATGACTTACATTCATCAGCTAGCACTGTCATAACAGATACTACAGGCTGAGTGACTTAAACAACAGAAATTTATTTTCTCTCACTTTCAGAAGCTAGAAACCTAAGATCAAATTGCTGTCACGATTGGTATCTGGTGAGGCCTTTCTTCCTGGTATGCAGATGGCTACAATCTCACATGTCTTCACAGGACCACTGCAGGTACGAAGAAATACAGATCTCTGGTGTCTCTTCTTTTTATAAGGATACCAGTCATATTGGTCTATGGACCCACCCTTATGACCTAATTTAACCTTAACTGGCTCCTTTTAAAGACCCATCTCCAAATACAGTCACCTTAGGTGTTAGGATTTCAAAATATGAATTTGGAGGAAACACAACTCAGTCTACAACACTTAGTATGCTAAGTAATCTTTTATAGCTTTAGATTAAGAAAACATTATTTTAGGATCCTGTGATAATCAGCATAAATCTTTCTATTTTATTTCAGAGGAAGATAAATACCCACTGAAATTAGCACTGAATTTGGAATATAAAAATGAACAATTATTACCTTCATGCTATAGCACAAATGGCATATTGCTTTGAAAAGTTTCACAATGTGTAAAATATAAAAGCAATATTATTCTATTTCATATTCTATTTATATTCATAATAAATCATGAATTAACTAACTGCTAAAGCAAATACAGTTTTGCTAAGTGGGAAAAATATTTTAATATTTGAATGACTAAAAATAGAATCTTGATCGACTTCCGAGGGATTGTGGAAGGCCCTTACCATAGTAATACCAGAACAAGCCCATCAAACACAGTTCCATATTTGTTTTGTCTTTCTTGTCTTCCCAGATTCTTGCTGAAGTTTCTAAACACTTTGTTAACCTTTTGTCAATGGTTGCCTTTTGAGTCAAGTAGTGCCTTTGGAAGCATACTATTTCATCAAGATGTGAAACAAGTACACAACACTATGACATACTCTTCAGCATATTAGTATTTCAAAGAAGCTGAAAAGTCCTACAGTAAAATGACTTACTTAACTTTGTTTAATGTAACATACACTGAAATAATTTGCTTACATAACCCCTTCTGATTTCTCAGAACTCTTGTTTTAAGTAACATATTTTGGGAAATAAATGTGTAAAACAACTCAAGACCCTTTCTCAGTGATACATGGAAGAAGAACATTTTGCTGAACATGAAATAATTATATTAAAACAGGCATTTCTAGGACCACACAACATTCAACTTATGCAAAGACAACCTGAAACAGATTGTTCTAGAAGACAGAGAAAAATTCAAAAGAATCCAGGGCATAAACAAACACCAGAAAGTGAGAGTGTGAAGTGGACAGAAACTTTCTCAGTGATAAACTGACACGATGTTTCTAAGACTGTGTGTGTAATCTCTTAATTTACTTCATTCTCAAAAGAGAAATATTTAAATGGAAAGACAACTGAATCAGAGAAGAAAACTCAAATACAAAGTGACACTACATGTCTTATATTGAATGGAACAGTTATTTTTGCTACATCAAGTATTTAAACATACCATTTTCATGGAATGTTTATCATGTTAAATTCTCTGCAAACTAAAATAACAACAATAACAACAACAACAACAAAAAGAATTAGTGCTCACACCTATATGTAAGACCATCCAAAAACATGTAAGCCAATTAGTGTATTTTATTTTAAGAGTGATGGGGATTTGAGCAAAGAAGTAACACAATCAGGTTTAGGTTTTAAAAGGTTCGCTCTGACTGCTGCGTGGGAATCAAGAATTGGTGGCGGGAGAGCTTGAAGTATCTGATGAGTTAGAAAGTTAAGCAATTCTCCAGGGGAGATTTAAGGCTTGCTTCAAGTAGGGCATTTGTGGTAGAGGTTTAAAGAAAGTTAATAAGTATCTGTATTTTAAGTGCAAGCGAACAGTATTTTCTGATGGATTAGATGGAAAACATGAGAGAGAGCATGAGTGAAACATGGTAACTCTAAGACTTTTCACATGACTGGCTAAAGAGAAATACTATTTGCTTTAAATAGAAAAATCAAGAGAAGGAATACATTTTGGAGAAAAAGGAATCAAGAATATTTTTAACATAATCTGTTAAAAAGGGTCTCGGAATCTTATTCAATTGAACGGTGGGTTTATAATATAAGGTGAAGTTGAAGGTATCTATTATAGTTTTTTAAAGCACTTATCACAAATGTGGATTTAAGGAATTAGTTTTAAACACAGCTATTATAGGAATGCTGATAGTTTATTATTATAAAAGGGAAAATAATAGTAAAAAATTTCTTGATGTGATGTAAGAACTCATACAATTCACTCACTGTATAAATATGGCTACTATAAGCTCTGTATTATATTAACTCCTGGTATTTCCAATATGAGCAGAAGTGATCAAGAATCTCCCTGTTCTCCCCTTAGCCTTAAGAATCTAGTGATAAAGACAAATACTAGTTATGTTATTTGATGAAAGCTCTGTGGGGCTCTATGTGAACCAGTAATAGAGAGAGCAGGTCTTCCACAGGTGGAAGGGGAAGGCCTCCTTGAGGAAAAATGGAGAATAATTTGGAGCTGACCATATCATATAGGAGGGAGGAAGAGGAGGTTAAGATTCTGGGAGAATTTCGAGGAACAAAACAAAATCTGATCACTCACAAAATATACTGAATATGACAGAGCTATTTTAGTGACATGAATTTAGTTTTGCTAAAATGGTGTGCATTGGAGCTAGGTGGTAAAATGTCTGAAGACAGATTTAAAGGAGAGCAAACTGCAAATGTCAGTCACTGTATATAAAAATAGATTTTAAAATTTTCTTCTGTATAGCTCTGGGAACTATATTCAATATCTTGTAATAACCTTTAATAAAAAAGAATATGAAAAAAAATATATGTATGTATATGCATGACTAGGACATAGTGCTGTACACCAGAAATTGAAACACTGTAACTGACTATGCTTCAATTAAAAAAAAATAAAATGAAACCTCAAAAAATAAAATGTTGAGTCTCCTACCAAAAAAAAAAAAAAAACGAGAGAGATAATATTTTATAGATGTGGAAGGAGAATGCAAGTGAAGAGGCTATTATTGAAGTTTCGCCTGAAGTGCAACATGTTCCTTACTTCCTTATGGGTGAAAATGTAATGCTCAATTTAGCACACTTTGTAGAGTTAAAACCCAAAATATGGTGACAGGGGCCCCTTAATATTTCCTTTTAAAAGTGTATTCCCTTGGTCCTTGTAACCATGCTATAAAATTACTAACTAATATTTGGCAAAGAATTTGGAAAGGTGTATATTCCCAGACATGCCATAAAATATCTTGGTTACAATATAAAATCAAGGCTACAGTACACCCATTAAAAGGATTTATAATTATGTTTTAACTTAGAGTGGAGATGGAAAGAACACGAGACAGCTGTTAAGGGGGTGAGAGCAAAAAATATGCTCTACTATTCATCAAAAAAGAAGGCACTAGGGATACAGAATTTGTTTTAAGTTGCTGAAAGATGTTGAAGAATTAAACAAGCTTGGAATTTATATTTTTAAATTGAAACATACTTTGTGATTCAACAGAAAATCTAATATGATGAAACTCTCAAGAATATTTGTAATAGAGATGTTTACTTATGAAACAATGACAGCATTACATTTGATTATTTTAATATATTACATCAGTATGGAAGAAGGTGAGTTTACACTTAAAAACAATTAAAAAAAAAAGAGAAGCATCCGAAGAGACAGGTATAGCTTGGAGCCTTTGATATGTAATCTAAGTGTCATTTTTCAACTCCAGTGGTTGCTAATCAAATGAATTGCTTGGTTTAGGAATAAAGATTTGTTACAAAATACAGCATCAAATATGTAATAAAGTTTTATTCAGGGACTGGTCATCTATAAGGACAAAAATGTCACCACAAATTTTTATGCACAATTAATCTATATGTATACCCATACACAAAAAAGTACACATTTTGGTTAGATTTCATGCAGGTTGCTTTTCTATGCTGTCTAAAATATTGTATTCATTCAAATTTTAGGCTCTCAGATTTCAAAGATTAGCATTAGAAATTGTTGATAATTTAAATACATAGTTTTTAATATTTAAAATTCTAGAATTAGGTAGAAAATTAATACTTTGCAAGAAGCTCAGAATCATGAGCTTCTAACTCTGAAAGAATTATTCTGCTACGATTACTGCCAAAATCACTACTACCATTACTATTATTGCTATTGCCACAAATATTACTATCATTATTACTACTATTAGTAATTATAATGGCAAACATTTGTTGAGTGTTCACTGTATATTAAACACTACGCTGAGCTTTTTAACTGTTACACAATTTATTTTTATAGTAACTAAATCAGGTAAAGATTATTATTATTCTCATTGTACAGGTAAATAAATATGTCCAAGGTCACATGGCTAGTGAAGAGCAAAGACAGTATCTAAACCCCAAACTGTGTGTTACCATAGTCCACACTTTTCACCATCCATAGGCCACTGTTGAGAAGATATCTATAACCTACTTTTTCATGATGCAAATTAAAACACAAAGAGAAAACAGGAGAGGCTACATCAAAGCATTGATAAAATAATTTGAGGTTTTGCTTTTAAGTAAGTTTTGCTGAAAGATCTCTTTTAATAATCAGAGTTAATAAGTATCAAAAAAGAAAAGTACATTACTCTCCCTGTATTAAAATGTCATGAGCTGCTGAGAATAAGGCTAATCAATAAACTAAGACCCAACTACAGAACTTTATGAAGTTAGTTTGAATAGCTCAGCCAGTTATACAAATGTGGAAGGAATCAAAACAGATGCTGGTGAGCTATCCCACTGACTTGGTTATCCATAATGAAGCAGTAATAAGGGATTACGACAGGCAAGGTGTTTTGAGACTTCTGACAAATTCTCACGAGGATTTAGTTAAAATCAAAGATGAATAATGTTTCCATGTGAAAGAATGGCCCACGTAATTCTGCAGAGTTTTGTCACATATACTTGCAGAGGATTCCAGAGTTACACATGTTAACTGGTTACTACAAAGGTACTGGAGGTTTGCTTCTTCTATAAAAGAACAGAAGGGCTGGAACTCAGTCCCTCAAACACACAGAGAAAATTATCTGCAGCCTGTGTCGTAGTGTTTCCATTCCCCCACTCCCTCAGGTCAGACCCCTGAAAGTTACATTTCTTCTTCAATTATTTGGAATGTACAATTATTTATGAAAAATGGATAAATAACATATGGCTACCATTTATAGTAACAAAATCCTTGCTCATCGAGTATCTTTAACAAAAAGAACACTGAAGCTCAACAGTGTGTAAATTTAAGAATATGTTTCTCTTTATGGATAGTCAGTTTAAATAATTATAATAAGAAAGAAAGAAAGAAAGGAGGAAGGAAGAAGGGAGGGAGGGAATGAATCAAAAAGTGAGAAAGGGAGGGAAGGAAAAAGTGAGGGACGGAGGGAGGAAGGAAGGGGGGAAAAAAGGGAATTTGTGATTTTAGGTAAGGTTATAGATGTCCTAGCCCCTATACTCTTTAATTGGCTGAAGGCATGTCAAGGCAAAGACTGATAATTAAGTTATGTTTTAAAAATGTTAAAATTCAAATCTATTTTTAACCAAAATCAATATAAAATCCAATAAATAAAATACATTAAATATCTATTTATAGGAATGTGCCTCCTTCACTGACTTAAACTGGTTTTACTTGTTACTTATTTTTCCTCGTGTACTTTTCAATTAAGTGCAGTTAATATTGACATTTCCAGGCATTCATCCTCCACAGTGTTTAGTAAGAAGTCTTGTTAAAAAAAATTAATGTGTTTATCAAATTTATTGTTCAAAACTAAATGAAAAGTATTACCTTCTTTTATTGATTTCAGCTCTTGAAGGAAGCAATCCTTTATAAAATGTTTTATAGTTTTTAGTTACATCAGTCTTTAAAGACATTGTAAAACTAACTGTAGCTAGAACCATCTTTTAATGGGTCACAGGTTTAAGTCTGGAGTTAAGCTTAGGTAAGTAATCACAGGATACAATCACACAGTGGGTACTTAAATGTTGGAAGATAATGCCTCACTTTGGTTGAGACCAAAAGTTATGTCTCCAATCTGTTTCTGCTTCTTCAGTAGTAATACAATTTTCAGAGGGTCATAAGACTACTCCCTGAGTATTAAAGAATACATTTCACAGCCCCCTTTGCAACAAATATGACTGTCATTATGCGAAAGTGTTTGGGGAGGCTTATAGGCACATCCATTACGACAGCTGAGACCACTGTTGGTCCCTGCTTGTCTCTTTTCTTACCTGCTGCTTGTAATATGAGTGTTGCTAGATTGGATTATGAGGTTTAGAACATATATAATGAAATACCGGAGTAGAAGGATTGTGAGTCATACCAAACTTGGAGTACATATTTGAAATTATAAAGGAAAGAAAAATAAATGTTCAACTTGTTTGGCATCTTTTATTCAACTATTTTTTCAAATGTTTATTATTCATGGCCAGACTCAACTACTATCTCAGTTTTATATAGCATTCATATATTTTTATATGAAAAGAACTTAAGAATAATTCAGGATACATATATTCACTGTTTTACTTGTTACTATTTGTTTTTATTAATTAAAAAACTTATCAATTAAGTTAGATTTAAATGTCTCCTCTAATATCCAAAATTCTCGTTTGAAACTTTTTACTCACACATCATAACATAGCTCTAAATAGTCAGGGTCAACATTTAAATCCCACTGTTCAATTATATTTGTATTTCCCTTTTTACCTTTGTGCATCCACCCTCAAAGAGTTTAGATAATCTTAATCATTTTGTCTTCTATTAGAAACATAAATAAATGATTAATAATAACTAACATTTATAGCATGTTCCTGATCAGCCTGACTTAATATTATCTAGTTTAAGCCTCACAATGACCCAATAAAGTAAGCAGCATTATTATAACAATGATGAAATAGGCTTAAAGAATATTGAAAGTTTGATGAAGATCATACACTTACTGAAGTATAAGCAAAACAATTATCCATTCATTAAAATAATGGTTTATCTTTCCAAAAATGTATATTCAACAGAAAATGTCTCTGGTATTATTTATATCTTATGAGATCTGATTTTTAAGCCAAGTCAGTGGCAACAGAATTAGATATGAGAAAGCTTCTTGAGCCATAAGTGATTTACTGAGTGACTAAGCTCTTTAAGATTTATGGTGATAAAAACATGTTTGGTAAGTACAAAGGAACAAATGATGAATTGTGAGACTCATAAAAGTTAGCCCTCAGCAGGTGGAATGATTCTCATTCAAGAGAATAGAACATGACACATTTTTGATGTGTATATGTTGAGGCCTGAGCATGTAACACTTTGATGCTACAGCACCCATCTATATTGGAGCTAGATTCTTTTCTTACTTTCATTAATGTTGTCAAAATGATGATTAAATAGATAAGGTAGTGCAGTCTAAAAAATATTGACTGATTTGTTCTAATGTCACTTATGTCTTAATGAGGAAGACTGAAACTTGGCTTGGATTTTGTTTTAGTTGTTAGCAGCAACCAGGTCGCTTATTATCTGGTATTCCAAGTTTCCCAAGTAATAAGACTTATGCTTTTTAGCACATCCATTCTTTAAATTGAGGTATGTATTGCTGGACTCATCTTTCCTTTTTTTAACTGACATGCATGATATGAAGACATGTACTCTGAGGCAGGGAAGTGAAGCAAGGTTTTGAAGGGACTGAAATTAATGTAATTGCAGTATATGCAGGGTGAAATCCTTAAGAGAAAAAATGTATAAACAAATTTTTAATCTTAGATATAAGAACTTAAAAAGAAGGAGCCTGTTCAAGTGAAGTGACCTGAAGTTTGAGCTTCATCCGTTTCATGGTAAAATCTCACTAGAACAGCGTACATACCATATGTACATCTTGTTAGTAATCATGGAGACTTTCTAATATTATGGCTTCTGGTACAATCTGTAAAGATACCTAGATCCGTATGTTTTCATTTTGCCTCTCCTAGTCAGTGATTATATTTACATATGCATTTTTAAAATTTATATTGTAATACTCAACATACCCAACATTTATTGTACCAGGCATTGTTCTAAGCATTTCTACATTCACAAATTATATTGTGGAGCTGTTCTACCACCTATATAAATATAAACAGATATATAATAAGTTTAATTACAAATTATAAAATGAGAAAAGATAAATCAAAAAAGGGCATCTAGGATTTGATGCAATTTAAAACCAAGTTAAGAGATAAAGCAATGTTTCAACTTAAGTCTTAGAACTAGATACTCTTTTAGTACAACAGTGCCCAGAGTTTGGTAAAGAACATGGATATCTAAAGGGGAAAAGAACTTCTTTAAATGTATATCTAAAGTGACCTCTCTTGCAAGGAAAGAAGGAAGGAAGAAAGGAAGGGTGGGGGGTAGGAAAGAAAGGAGGGAAAGTAAGAAGAGAAAGCAGTTATGAATGGCAGTGGAAAAAATCTACTATTATGTATTTCAAAGCTTTGCCATGAAACACCTGGCAATACATGGCAATGAAAATTTGTGTATTTACACAGATTTCCAGACATATTTTAACAGTGCAGATAATGTAAAATCAAAATACAATCCTGTCGTATCACATTTATCAGCAATGATTTGTACCATTCTTTAAAAAAAAAAAGCCACTTTGATAGGCAAAAGCAAAAAGTAGCTTCTTGTTTGTATTTTATTATTTTTAAGTTTAACTTTGAATAGTTTGGAAATGTTCACGTAGATTTGTTGACTCATTGTCTTCCTCCATAAGTTGTCTTTTCATTATTTATTCTCAGCATTCTGTATGGTATTTGATGTTTTCCTAATTATTTGTTAAAATAATAAAGGTCACACATATTCCATTTATGTTACTTTTTTCATCATTTGACTCTACACTGTGTGGTATTTAATGGAACATAATTTATAATTTTACACAGCCACATCTTTCACTATTTCTACTATAATTTGTAAATTGAATATAATGCCAAAAAAGACATTCACCTTTTTAATATGTGAATATTTGCTAATGTTTCATTCAGTACTTCTATAAGCTATTTTTGCATTTAATAAATAGAATTTATATACTAGTGGTTATTAGGGTTATAATTTCACTTTTCTTTAAACATACTCAGTTTTTCACAAAACTGAATTATGTTATGTTTAGATATATATTACATGTAAATGTGTATACAATTATATACTCATTTAAATGTCTATTAATCATTCTATCAGTCAGTAGATTTTTTTCTAACCCATATTACCATTATATAATTAATTTTAACATCATATAGCAAGTGACCATGCAACACACACACACACAGCTTTATTCTTGTAAAAAAGGGACTGTTTTAGTTGTATGCTATTTTCTTTCTATTATGAATAGAAAAAGCAGGAATTTGGATTTTGGAAGCTTAGATTTTTATACACTGTGAATAAACAACATTAATACAATAAGTTCAGGATGAATATGCTGCTGCTATCTGCCTAACGTAAGTTAACTAGGTTGTATTATAATCTACTGTGTTTTTCATGTAATCAAACTCTCTATTAAGAGGATTGCTTTCAAGAAGTACTATAACATCATACGAGGATTGAATATAAAAGTGTGAATAATGGATTCTCTGAAAGGAAATATCACATCTGAGATTGAAGTCTGTCATTATCCTACAGAAAAAGTATCCGTTTTTACCTTTGAAATCAGATAATGGCCACTGTTCTTAGGAAAGCATGAATTTCAAATAGCCTATTTTCATTTCTTGAAATTCATACCTTTATGCATGCTACTGATATTCAGGTTACTAGTTCAATTCCATTGGGCCCACAAGTGACAATTCTCACAAATTCGTAACTCCAAGTGAACCTTAGAATACATAGGTCAAGCTCTAGCACAGAATTCTATTGGGGTTTTGATTAAAATTGCATTAAATTAAAAGATTAACTTTGGAAGAAGTAAAATATTTATAACTTAATATTTCTTTTCATTTATTTTGAATTGCCTTTATGTTCTTCACCGAGTTGAAGTTATATTCTTCATGCAGGTTTATCCTCACATTTTTTATAAAATTAAAAAAAAACTTTAATAATTTTGCTATATAAAGAAAACACTTTTTCTGACATGTTTTCCTATATAGGAAAGCTTATGATATATACAATATTTATAAATATTTATATATAAAACACATTTCAGAACTTATAAATATATATACATTGACATGCATGTATATCTGTGCATATATATATGTATATATAATGGAATTTAGGTCAACTCTAATATTTTTCAGGTTTACAAGTATTCAAAATTAATGCCAATATTTGATCTCCTGTGCAATTTTCTACACATTTTTTTTTCTTGTTTTATTACTCGGCCTGCACAGACTAATGGTAAATGAGACTTGGGATTCCTGGGGAAATGTGGAATATTATGTGTGTTGGGAGAGGCAGTCTGCCATGAACTCAGAGCACCCCTACACACCTGTGTGCCAAGGTTTCAAGGCTTGACCATTTATGCTCCTGGGACATTTTTCAAAGTTGTGTTTGCTGTGAGCAACTTTGAGGGTTGATGTGATGTCACCCTCAGGCTTCTTTACTGTTTACTCTGAAAGATGTGTATTTCCCGGTCAGTATTTCTCCTCTATGGTGCAAACCTACTGCATGTGCAGTATCCATCTACCAGCCCCCCAGCTCCCACATTGCCCCCATGGGACTCGGCAGGAAGGGGGTTGATGTTCATGATGCTTGCTGTACTGTCTTTTGAGTCTAATTCAGGAGTCTCCTGTCTTCTTCCTACATTGGCAAATAGTAACAGGCTAACATATTTGGTTGGAAGAAGGCTAAAATTGAATTCTAGCCCCAACAATTTTGGGGATGAGTATAGCATGTTGATAAGCATGCCATGTTTAAAATGACTAAATCACAAGAAGCGCAAGGGCCCTGCAAACTGGATTTGGGGATATGGGCACATTCCCTGGGACTGGGTAGGAAAAGCTTTGGCCCAAGTGATGGGCTGGTAAGAGTAAGGTCTTTCCATGTCCTATCTGTTAATGAGGCTGAACAATCAGAAGTAAAATTGGAACAAATCCATGAATGGTGATTTGACTATTGCCTATTCACCTCCGGGTAGGAGCAGAAAGGGATGCTATGATGGCAGTGGGACAGCAAATTCCACTGCCATAGCTAGAAGGCAATGCTACAGTGGCTGTGCAGTTCCCAGAACTAAAACAAACGGTCTCAGCAATAGGGAACTTCCTATTCCATATAGAGCTTTGAGTGAGCCAGAAACACTGGAGGTTTGCTTGGCTGTGCAGCAAGAAAGTGGGTAGTCAAATGTAAAAATGAATGCAAAGCCTTGCCTACCAACATGGAGCTGCTTTCCACTGCCGGGTAATCTGCAAAGAGGCAGAGCTATATAGGACTGCACAGGGCAGAAAGAGAGGCATTTGCCAGATGTCTGGTAGTACATGGAGGAAGAAGCAGCACTCTTACCTGCACTGACTTTGGCACCAGAGGTCAAGGGATAAAAACCCTTATTCTCTAGGAACAATGAACACACCAGATAAATAAGGTATAATTTTACAGAAGATCCAGAGCACCATCTAGGGAAAAAATGTACACTGCACCTTTTCCATTGTGGAGGGGCAAATGATTTCTCTGAAAAAGGGAGAAAAAGAGAGAAAAAAAAATATTTTGCAGACTTCATATTCAATGACTGCCATACAGTTGAATCCCAGTTGTTAGCTTATTGGTGCTCCAAAAGTGTCAGCTACAACTTGCCACAATAATGCTGCATAACAAACTATCGTAAGTCAGTGACTCTAAACAACATTTTTTTCTTTGGCCCTTCACGCCTTTTATTACTAGTATGATAATCTCTAGGTCCATCCAGGTTGCTGTAAATGGCATTATTTCATTCTTTTTTATAGCTGAGTAGTATTCCATTATATATTTATATATAATATACACACCACATCTTCTTTATCCAACCATTTGTCAATGGACATTTAGGCTGCTTCAAAGTCTTGGTTATTGTAAATAGTGTTGCTGTGAGCATTGGGGTCCTTGTATCTTTTCAAATTAAAGTATTCTCCAGATATAAGCCCAGGAGTAGGATTGTTGGATCATAGGGTAAGTCTATTTATAGTTTTTTAAGGAACCTCCATACTTGTCCTTAATGGCTGCACCAAATTACATTCCTACCAACAGTGTAGGAGGGTTCCCTTTTCTCCACACCCTCTCCAGCATTCATGGACTTTTTATGATGGCCAATGAGAGGTGATACCTCATTGTAGCTTTGAGTTACATTTCAAAGAAATGGAAAAATACCCCATGTTCTTGGATTGAAAGAATTAATACTGTTAAAATAGCCACATTACCCAAAGCAATCTACAAATTTAGTGCAATCCCTATCAAATTACCCAGGACATTTTCCCCAGGAATAGGACAAATAATCCCAAAATTTATACAGAGTCACAAAAAGACCTAGAATTGTCAAAGCAATACTGGAAAAAAAAAAAAAAATGAAGCTGGAGGCATAAGGAGGCCAATATTCAGACAATACTACAAAGCTACAGTAATTAAAACCACATGGTATTGGCATAAAAACAGACATGGATCAATGGGACAGAATAGAGAGCCCAGAAATAAACTCACACACCTATGGTCAATCAATCTTCAACAATGGAGGGAGGAATACACAATGGAGAAAAGACAGTCTCTTAGGCAAGTGGTGTTGGGAAAATTGGACAGCCACTCCCTCACACCATATACAAAAATAAACTCCAAATGGATTTAAGACTTAAACATAAGACAGGACACCATATATCTCTAAACCTCCTAGAAGAGAACATAGGCGAATGTTCTCCTAGGGCCGTCTACCCAGGCAACAGAAATAAAAGCAAAAATTAACAAATGGGACCTAATTAAACTTACAAGCTTTTGCACAACAAAGGAAACCATAAACAAAACAAAAAGACAAGCTACAGAATGGGAGAGAATATTTGCAAACAATGTGACCAATAAGAAATTAGTTTCCAAAATACACAAACAGCTTATATATCTCAATATCCGAAAAACAAACAACCTAATCAAAAAATGGGCAGAAGACGTAAATAGATATTTTTCCATTGAAGACATACAGATTATCAATAGGCACATGAAAATGCTCAATATCGTTAATTATCAGAGAACTACAAATCACCTTCTTATTAAGACCTACCTACTGGACTAATTCAGTGGTTCAAATCTTTTCCATCCTTTTCTAATAACTTGGTTTGCTTGATTTATTAGTTTTTATGTAGGTATATTTAGGCCACCCACTCTGACTGTGGTATTGTATTCTCCTTTAATGCTGTCAGATTTTGTACTGTATGTTATGTTATATGGTTAGGTTCGTAAGTTTTTATCATAATTGTGTCTTCTTTGTGTTTTCTGCATTTGCTATCCAATATCCTTTTTTTATCCTTTATAATGGATTTTTGTTATTGTGTGTGTGTGAGTGTGTGCACGTGTTTCTTTCAGTTATTGTTTGCCTGGTCTACTCTTGTGATCCCTTTATTTTCCACCTGTCTGCATGTGTATGTTTCTATGTTTGTTCTATTGCCTTACTCCTTCCACGTAAAAAAGTATGTGGAGGGATTTTAAAAACCAACTAATAATCCTTTTACTCTAATCAGAGCTTACATTAAATCAATTTATATTTATTATGATTATTATATATTACAAATTATTTCTATTTTTAAAGTTTTTATAATTTTACTTAACATCTCTTTCCTTTTTCTCCCTTTCTGCCTCTTCCCTCTTACTTCATTAATAATGATTTATAAAGTTTTCCTCTCATGCTTATATTTTACACAGAGTACAGTCAGTCAGAATACTTAGTGAATATCTTCTCATGTCAATATCTGCTAAAATTTCAATATTGTATTTTATTTTTTAAAATATAATAACTATCTTATATGTTTATTAACACCTTAAATAAACCAATTAGAAGTTATTTCTTGGTTTACCTATTTGGAATTTATTAATATGCTTTTTCACAAAGTTTAGTTTATTGTGTTCTTTAATTTCATCCAGAAGGATTTCATGTTTTAGTTGTTAATTTGGCTGACTGTCTTTCTTAGGGTTATATTTCATTTTGCATTGTGGGTCTCCAAGTTCATTTTGTGTGCTGTCTCACTCACCACCTCTTCTCTCACTCACCTTGTTCAGCTGCTGCTTATTTTGCTTGTCTCCAACATTCCCCTGGGAATCCCCACTCTAAACCCAGGCTCATCTAATTGGTTAGGGCCTCTGCCACATAATGACAATGATTATATTCCAGATGAAGTAGTGAGCAGTGATATTTCAGCTCAGTCCCTCAGACACAGATTCCAAGGCTCTGTCTGTTGGATCCCATGTCCTTAGCCACATATTAGCATAAGACACAGCCTCAGGTAGTAGTTATTGAAACTTCTCCAGCCTGTTTTCTGAGAATGAAGTAGTGAGACTAATTCTTATACACAAATTTGTGTTTGGAGGTTTGTGTTTCATATCACTTAGAAGAGCAAGCTCCGAGTCATCTATACCTAATGCCATACTTAGATGTCTCAGGGATATAGCCTGAGATTGCGTTTCTAGCCCATGAAGATTTTAACTTGTTTTTGAGCTTTAGCATTTCTTTTCTTTCAACATTTAACTAAATTGTTTTTCTCTAACTTCATACTATATTAACATACAAATAAAACTTATCCTGGAGGAGTGCAAATGAGTTTCTAAATTTTGTGTCTCCTTATTTAATTTGTTTCAGTGTATTTAAGAGAAGAGTGCATGTTCTGTGTTCAAATTAGAAAATATTTCCAATTAACTGCGGTCTCTACATCTTCCTGATTTGCAATGCAGAACAGGAAAATATTAGTAAGATGTGGGACTTCTATTCAGGGAAACTATAATCCAATTTTTTGGAATCAAATAAAAACAAATGACTATGATGCAAGGGACAGCCATATGAGACTTGCAAACAGAATGTAACAGATAAGATTTTTAATAGATTCTGAGTGTTGGTGGGAATATCAGCAAGGATTTTGTGGGGAGGAATAATAATTCACATAGGTAAATAGGAAAGATAATGAATTTTAGAGAAATGAAACAACACGTTGAAAGGCAAAAGCTTAGACGAGCATTTTGCATGTTTTGGCAACAGTTCATATTCCAGTATGAATGGCAGGCCATACAAATTAGAGAGAGATCAGAAGAAGCTAAGTGTTAGCTTGGTGACTTGTGGGCTAGACTGAGAAATTCATCCGCAATATTGTTGACAACTGGTATTGTCTGATGGTTTGTGACATAATGAGAATAATCTATATAAGAATAAAAACTTATTTTATCTGGTAGTGGAGGCTATAGAAAGATACAAAAATGACTGACATTTTCTGCTTATGATGCTGGGAAATGTATACTGGCTTTAAAAATAATCATCAGGCTCTAGAAATATATAATTTATTCTTTTGGGTTTCTCATAGTCTTTGCTAAACATACAGTATGAAAATAAAACTCTGCTAAGTATTTTACATAAGTTTTATTATATACTCCTTAAAATAACCCTATAAAGTAAATTCTACTATAGTTCCCAAAGTATACACAAGGTAAATGAGGTTTGGAAAGTTTACATGGCTAATAACTGGCATAGCAATGTATTAGTGGAGGAGGGTTTTGAGTCCAAATTCCTTACACTTAAACACTTCTTCCAAGTGCCTCCCTGGAGCATTGGGGGATATTAAAAGTTTATGGTTACATGCCTTACATTTACTCATTTTATTCTTATTTTTAATGTCTAACCTCTCATTGCAGGGCAATAAGAATTTAAGTCTTGGAAATCATATTTAAATATAATGATGAATGTGAATCCTGGATAACCATGCTTAAGTGAGCTCATGGTGGAGAAATTTCTAGGCGTGAATTATGAGTCAAAGCTATTCTTGAGACTTATTAACATAGATATAAGTAGAATGGAATAATAATGGAATGATAATGGAAATCATATTTCTGTAATTGAGATAATCCATATTCTGTAGTACCCCAGCTTAATTTGTAAAATTAGTATGAAATGATAAATGAATAGAAAGTTGCTGTGCTACTAGACAAAGTTTAATTTGCTGAGGCAGCGTTCAGTTTAGTGATTCTACTTGGCATTTACTTTTCTTCAGTTTTTTTTTTCTTTTCTGATATTCCAATTGTACAATGAAAAGATGTTTAAAAGGTAATAAAAGCCCAAGTTCTGAGGGTAATGTGCTTTTCTATGGGGTTGCATTCATTTTATTTTATTCCACATCATGTACTTGGGAGTATAGATATTTTGCTCTTCGGGTTCAAGGTTTGATGATTCTTATAATATAGATTATATTGTATGGAATTCTCCACTCTACTAAATTTGGCTTTTTAATTAAAAAAAATATGTCTTAATCTAAATAAAATAGCTAATTTAAAATTATTTTATTTTAATTAAGCATAGCCAAATAACTGTCACATTTTCAGCATACAAAAATATGTATTAACTTAATATACAGAAAGAATAAATGTAGGTTTATATGGACCTCAAGGCAGTTTATGAAAACAACATTACTATTAATATTACTATATTTATTATTATATAACAAGCTTAGAGACAATTTAGATCCTGCAATACACCGTATTTCCAGTAAAAATGAAGGTAAATTTGATAAAGATAATTGACCACTATATACTTTTGTACAAAAATGTTAGTGATTATTATTCCTTATTATATCATTATTATTGTTATATTATATCAACAATATTATATTATATTATTATATTATACCAACATTATTCCTGTTGTTTCTAACTCTGTAATTGTTCTGATTTCTGACTTTGGAACCATTTTTTGTAAAGCTTTACTCTGTAATTGATCTATGAATGCCCTGCAATTTCTTTATTTCTGTTCCTCTAGCAGACAAGTCTAAATTCCTGTTTGTGTTTGCTTATTGTAGGTGAGGAGAAAGTTTTCCTTGACCCTCTTCTGGACCCTTGGCTGGGTATGAAAGTCAAATTGACAAAGAGAGTAACAGGAGAAAAGCATACAAATTATTTAGCATAAGTTTAAGTTTTATGTGACATGGGAGCCTTCATAAGTAAATGAAGACCCAAAGAAACCGTTAGACCTGAGTGTTTTATTTTAGGTTTGATGAAGAGTAGGCAGTCATGGAGAAGCAGGATAGGCTAAGGAGTATGAAGTAATTGTAGTATGTTGAGATGGCCTAGATCTTTACCACTAGCCTTGTTCAAAAAAACTGGAGTGATACCTGTGAGCAAACACTGAATCTCTCCCTTTAAATTTATATGTGGCAGACCTTTGAATTTGGGTCTTAGACAACATCCTTTGTTTAATTTATCTGAATCCTCTCATAACCATGCTTTCAGTATTAGAAAAAGGCTTTTTTCTTCCCTAGAAACCCTGAGACATAAAGTCATAAGGACCTGGAAGGACACAGGCAAAGAATCCGGCTACAGTTATCAAACAGGTTTGACTACACAAAAGTGTCCCACAAAAAGACAAGATGGGCTGTAACCACAAAGGGAGAGACCCTTTCAAGTGCTGATAATGACACATATGGCTTTTTTTTTTTTTTTAACTTTTAAAAAGGTGCGGCTGATTAGCCCAAGATAAAACACAAACCAAAACAAATTCAGTTGGATTTGTGCTCCCTGTGGCAAGCCAGCTCCTCCTTTGTAAGACTGGACTGGTCTTACAAAGGACTTAGAAATTTAAGGTTTTCTATAATAACTGATATCAGTACTGAACTAAAAGAAGGTATATTCTAGCAAACTTACTAAAATTCTCATAGACTACCTTGCTGCCATATTCACAGTAGGTTTATTTCAATTACTTTAAGAATCACATCTTACTAGAAAACAAACATGTTATTTGTTACATTACTTTTTGTTTGTGTACTCCCAGTAATGACTCCACAGTCTATTTCTGATCAGCTATAAATTGTACTCACAGCACAAACAGGATTTGGATTTATAAGTCGAACAATCTGATTATTGATAGAGTAAAAGTTGGACAGTCTTGATTAGTCATTTTTGATAACAGTAAAAGTAACTAACATGCATCCAAGTACTCAAGTCCTAAATTCAATACAAAAATGTTTTATTGATTGATTTGGTTGGAAGGATGCTGCAGAAAAGAAAAGCATTTAATTAACATATAAACAGAAATCTGGCACTTATAAGTGGAGACTAAAAAAGACAGATCTAATGCTATTTGATTAACTTTAGGACATATGTCAATCTTTTTAAAAGCTAGATAAGCCTCTTATTAGCTTCAGGACACAAGACTGTCTTTCTTAAGGACCTGGGAACCATCCCTCTGAAATATTATCATCAAGGAAGATATACTCTGTCTCTTAGTTTCTGCAGGAGGGTAGAAGCCTAAATTCAAAGGGCTCCTTCTCCAAGTTTCAAAACTACCCTCTGTGGGGAAGGCAGGGGCTTCTGTTTTTAATATATTTTCCCAACAACTGTCTACTAAGCAATTGTATATGAATTTGGAATCAAAGAAATGTTCCAAGCTAGATGTATATACTGGAGTATTGTCGTTCTATAAACGGTATATAAAACCCGGAGACAGGCTGAGATCACTAAAGGAGTGAACACAAACAGCTTTGAGAAGACATCAGATCCTAGGAGGGAGACACTCCATTGTTAAAAGGTTGCCTCTCCAAAAAAAAAAAAAAAAAAAGTCCAGAAAAGAAGACAGAGAAAAGATACTCCACGAGGTAGGGAGATGAAGAGGGAAGTGTAGAGTCCTGGAGGCAAACTGAAAAAAGTATTTTAAAAAACTAAGGTGTATTCAATTGTGTAAAACACTGCTGTTAGAATAAGAAGGTCTAGAAAAGGAAATTCTGGATTAATCAGCTTGAGAAGTTAGTCATTTTAACAGAGTTGTTTTGGTACAGGGTGTAGTTTAAAGCCCCACTGGAGTGGATTGAAAAGAGCATTTTCAGCCAGGTGATCAGTGGTAAAGACTGGTATGCTGGAACTGTTTCTCAAAAAATTCAAACGAACAGGAAAAACAGGATACATCCCTTCCAATCACTATGCTAGATAGCTTGAAAACGGTTCTCATAGCTTGAATTCGGCCCTGGCAGGGGAACATATTTATAACAGGAAAAATCAGAAAATATTTCAAATCAGAGCATTGTTCTCTGGAAAGAATCAGATACAAGTGAGTTTCAAAGACTGGAAGAGGAGGCAGTGAGTAAAATGAATATTCTCAGAGGTTCTGCTCTAAAAAGAAGCAAAAAAACAAAAATGGGCACAAGCTGGAAGAAAAATGTACAGTGGTTAAGAGAAGTGTGTTTTGTTGTGATGGTGTTGCTTGGTGTGTTTGTTTTGGTTTGTTTATCATAAAGAAGAAATACAGGCCACAGGTAAGCAGATCAAATGCCTCAGTCAAGAGAACAACCTGATTGCACAGAAGAGGAGAGGAAAATTAGCAGAGTGAGGGCTTCCATCTGTGTAGAGGAGATGGGCTCTAGTGTGCTGAGGATGGGGCTGGAATTCACAGGAGTCCCTGGAGTTCACTCATAATGAGTGGGCACCTGCAAGCAGGTAGGGAGATAACAGTGGTGGAAGATCTCTTCTGATTGTGTTCACTATTTCTTCAAGAGACATAAAATTTTGAACATACATAGCTCATATTTATTTCATTCTTTCCCACAAGACATTTATAGGAAAAACATTCATTTTACAGTCTAGTTACCTTAACGTGTGCATTAAAATATATCACATTGAAACCTTAACCTGCTCTGTTAGGTTTATATATCTGAGCAGGCCCACAAATTGTGTCACTTCTTTGAGCAGCCCATAAAATGATTTAACTGGAAGGGCCATATGATACAACTTTTGTACAGAGTTTAAAAGTTCTCTGTTACTCAACTCATACCAAAGAATAACCACCCAGCTATGAATTTTCTGACCAGCCTAAAAGTGATCACTTCAGTGATTATCTAATGTAGTCTATTAGATATCTGCTTATATAACAGACATTATATTTGATAACATACTCTCTGGACAAATGACTGATGTCAATTTTAATGTTAATTGCAAGAAGAAAATCCAATTTTTTCATTCTACTGGTTATGTCTTCTATCAAGAATATGTATATACAATATATAGAATGTATATACATATATAAAATACACACACATATATACATCCACTTATGTATATGGAGTTACTCATTTTATTAGACTGTACATAATTAATATGGCCATTGAAATAATAAGCTATTCTTCCCTCAGATTATATAATACTTATACTGAATATTTTCAAGAATTATTTGGATTATATATTAAATGATGCTTTCACAAAATATAAATATATATATATATTTGTATTACTGAAGATTATATCTGTTGATAAATAAACCCACATTGTTTGTTTCCAGCAAAAGAAATCTAAACACGAATTAAAATTTTCTTAAATCTTCATGTCCATTCAGTAAACTCAACAAGTCAAAAGGGGAAGATCTAAACAGCTGTTAGTGTCATCATCTATTGATATGCCTCAACAATATCCTATCCAACTGACAGAGTGACAAGCCCAGCATCTTTATCTTACCCTCATAATTTAATCTGCAAACAGCTAGCTTTACTGCCTCACCCTCCAGGCCCAGTGTCAGCCTTATTGAATGAAAATTCAATTCTCAACAAAGGCCCTCAAGGGTAATTACTGGTCTACAGCGAACAGTTTTGCAGAAAGAACTCCAGGTGAAATGCGAACAATGTCTCTTTGTAGTGATAAAAATCCTCTCTCCCTGGATTTACATATCACTTCTCTAGCAAAGCAACCTAATGATTTGTTTACTTTCTATACTTTTACAGCAGGCACAGGGCTTCAATATTTTTTTCCCAATTATTCTTAGTCCTTTTTCCTGGTCAGTTTCTGAAGTACATTTCAACCGTAGAATTTTTATTTTGTTTAGGAATTGGCAATTACAGAGTTATGTTGATATTTATTTGGATTTTTAATGTACAAAATGTATTTACTGAATTCCTTAAATAGAGCTGAGTGAATTTCTTTAAGAAAATGTTTACTCAAAAAGCAAGTGCTTAATAACCACAGGAAAAAGACAAACGTGAGATTAACAATAAAAACCGGTTGACAAAATGCTCTGAGGAAATGAAGAAGCCACAAGGTGAGATTCTGTGAACAAAAGAAAAAATATTTTTTGTTTGTTTTTTTCTGATCATGCAGATATATCTAAACCTTAAAGTCAACTCCCAAGATTGTCACTTAATTTTTTTTTAAAAGGAGGAAAATAAACTTCCTCATTACTTATCTAAATGAAATAATAAAAAGATTCTGTCCAAGGACTTGCTGTGGCAAATGCTTTACTCACCTTCCCAGTTAGTTATCCAGTCATTATTCGGTTCTGAGGAACTGAACAATCAAAAAGAACCACAAAATCACCTTGAACTCATAAAAATAAAAATGTACTGATACTAAAAAAAAGATGCATATCTCTAACACCTTTTCTTTTCTGTCATTCAGAAATACATTTCCTCAGTATCAATCTCAAAATAATGAGAAATATTGAGACAGAAAGGGGGCAGGGCACAGCCATTCAAGGATTGCCACAGCAATTAACATCAAAATTGCAGAAGATTCAGCCCTCAGTAGGCCTTGAGGCTCAAGATGATGGGAGATTTAACTTCTAGGAGACCTTGAGCTACATTATATGCTTACTGTAATATACTAACATGGTGAATAACATGCCTACAGGCGCCACAGCAGCCCCAAGGCTAGCCACAAAAGATGAAAGAGTAGAAATGGCCAACTTCCTGGGAATCCCAGCCCCGTCCCCAGGCTAGTTAGACTGGTGCTTCCACTTAATAGCATATGAAGCCACCAAGCCCATAAAAATGGGCA
Organism: Camelus bactrianus; assembly: GCF_048773025.1. Taxonomy (NCBI): domain Eukaryota; kingdom Metazoa; phylum Chordata; class Mammalia; order Artiodactyla; family Camelidae; genus Camelus; species Camelus bactrianus. The sequence goes on from NC_133540.1 coordinate 43,504,669, forward strand.
ACACTGCCCCTCACGGTCTCTCTCTCTCTCTCTCCGTTCAGAGACAGCCCCACACTCTGTGTATGGAGTGTGTACCTACTTTTACTCTAATCTGAGCACCCAACCCCCACACCTCATAGCCTTTCCCTTGCCTTTCAATGTATCTCTCTAAAGAAATCTACCTTTACTCAACTGTGGCTCGCTCTTGAATTCTTTCCTGTGCAAAGCTAAGGATCCACACTTGGCAGGGCACGTCCCAGGGGTTCAAACGAAGCCTGGGACATGGATTTCCTCATGCCCACATCCATTTTTCCTGCATCAATATAGTATTAGGTTTTGTGAATTAATCAGTCCTAGGTATGTTTATTGCTATTATCTATACAACTGTCTGATAATACAAAAAATATTAATGTTATTTTAACAGAATAGATGGAAAAAACATTTACTGCAAAGATTTGAAGAGACAAAATAAGAAAGTGTGATGGTTCTCACTGTAGGGGAGAAAAAATTGCCACCCCCAAATGTGTCTCTTTGGCATGAGGAATAATTTACACTGATTCTTTGTAAAAAACAGAAGACACAGGACGTTGTCCTTGTTATTTCCCCTTTAACTGACTGAAATAATTTAGATAGAAACCCTGTTCCTGGAACAGAGCTCTCACCAGAGATATCTGCAAAAGATAAAGACTAGGTGTGGTGGGGGAAACTTGTCAGGGCCAGGAGATCAGAGTCCTATCTCTGTCCCATTGTCTCTGCATGGCCCAGCAAACATGCATTCAACAGACATTTTTTGGTATTTCATCTCCATGTGAATTGCCTCCCTCCATTTTGTAGTCCTAAAATGACGCAGATATTAGGTTCTCATCTCCTCTCAGAAAGAATTCAGAGGTGAGAAACGGAGGTCAAGAAGATAAAGTGAGATTTAGTGATAGACGCTCTCATGGCGGGAGTAGGCAGGCTCAGGTGCACAGCTGCCCTGAGTTTCCTTGGCAAGTTGGTTACATAGGGTGTAAAAATAAATAGGCAGAATATTCATTGGAGAGGGAGGGGTTTGGGATTATATTCCCTAATTTCTACCCCAGCCCCAGCTCGCCGAGGGGAGGAGGAATTTTTGTCCTTATTTAGTCTTGATTGGAAGTGTCATGGCATTAGTGCATGATGGGTACTTCTAGTCTGCAAGGTTAATTTTATTGTCATGAGAGCATAATGAGCAAAAGGTTATATTCAGACACCAGAGATTCTTGTCTCTTCCTACCTTTCTTTGCCTCCAGGACACTTGTCACCCCAAAATATGTTATTTCTTATTAATCTGGAGGTTCTTGCTTTTCTCTATCTGCCCAAGGACCCCTGCTGTTCACAAGATTTATGGTTTCCTGCCATTTGGCCCATTCCCCTCTTTCTCTGCTCATATCCAGCTATCTGCCTGCTCTAACAAAACCACTACCCCCAATACCCTCATTTGTCTTTAGCGGAAGGTAGTATTAAATGAAGGACTTGGCCATTTTGGAGAGTTAGTTTTCTGGGGTCTCTCCTTTGTATACATGTTATTAAACTTTTATTTGATTTTCTCTGGTTAATCTGTCACATGTCAGTTTAATTCTTAGACCAGTCTGAAGGACCTAGAAGGGCCGAGGAAAATTACTTCCTCCCCAACAGAGTAAATTAAGAAAAGAAGACAAAGACATTTCAAGTATAACAAAAAGTAATGTGACCCAAAATGAATCAGAGATTTAATAGTAACTAGTTCTATTAAAAAATAATGAGAGAGTGATGAAAGTCAAGGGAGGAGAGTGATAGGGAAGGTGCCCATGGTCACCACTTGTGCCTGTTCTGCAACAGTATCCAGAAGGTTCAGTGGTCTTTAAAAGGCCAACTTCAAGGGAATACTAGGCAATAAAGGAGACGTTCCTTGGCAGAATTGCCTAAGATAAGGGAGACAGTCAGCCTGAGGGAAATTGACCAATAAACCTTACACACACACACACACATCAATTAAAAAAACACATAGACACACACACAAAAACTGAACAGTTAAAGCACCAATGACAGAACCAAGAGAAGAAAATGATGATGCACCATGCTGGGGGTTGGGAGGATGCAAGAGCTGGAAAGTCTGAAAACCAGTATTTAGGGGTTGATTTTGCTTCTTTCTAGCTAGGTTACCTGGAGCAGGTACTGAGTCCATTCATGATTTGGTTTTCGTTGTCTGTAAATAAGAAGCATAATATCTAACCTTCATTATTGCTGTGTGTTAAAGGAAAGGTTGACCATATACACCACTTGACATAGGCCCAGGCCAGAATAAGTAATCATCCGTTATCAAATGCTCTCATTAGTAGTAAAATAAATCAATAAATAAATATATAAGAACCAACTGAAACTCTTGATTTGAAGACTAATGCTATGAGCATTAATAATTCAAGTATTAGTGTAGAAATATTAGTCTGGTTATTTGTACCTTTTGATTAAAATTGAAAAAAATGTCATTTAGTTGACACATTTTCTTTAATATTATACGTAACATTCTATATCCTATGTTGATGAGTATTTTAAAATAAAATGATTTGATTATATTAAAATTCAAGTTTATGTTAGAATATTTCATTGACATACAGTTTTCTTTTTAGTTTTCCAGTTTTTCTTTTTAATTTTCTTTTTATTTATGTCATTATTTTTTAATCTGATAGCATGATAAAATAGAGGTCCAGGTATTCTGGTCAGGCAAACTTGACTTCCCAGCTGTGTGACCCTGGGAACTTTTCTAGCCCTTTCATGAGTACCTGGGATAACATACACTTGCTTTTATGGCTGTGATAGCTAATGTACAAGATAACCATACAATCCCAGTGAGAGGTTTCATCTTCTATGAAAAACTGCAACTAAGACCCAAAATGAGGAAACTGATTTCTATATTACACATTCTAGGTTCAGACACCCATCAATTTCAGGGCCAAATATCTTTCCTCACGGCTTGTTGCAATGGTGAACCAAGTTGGTACACAATGAAAGAAGGATTCAAGATAAAGACTGGAAGTAGCATGGGGGCATTCAGTGTTCCCCAAAAGGGAAATTCTCACTTGTTGCTACATAGGGGAAGTCTTCCCCTTGCTAAGGTAGTATGAATAGTCCTGAGATAAGTACTGAAGAAATGAGGAATAAATATTTTATACTTTCTCATTAGCTCCTCCTAACAACTCTTTGAAATAAAATTTATAACTTGGTTTATAGTTAATTTGTACAAAATTCACATTTGGTAACTGAAAGATTTAAATCCAGTTTGGTTTTGTACTATTTTCTTTAATTCCTAGGTTCTACGTCTTGCTACAGTCCCTGGAAGAAAACAGAAATTTGATACATTTTTCTTCATTCTCCTCTATTTTCTGAAAATATGATTTGTCATATGATATATGTAAGTAAGTATGTGTGTTAAATGGATGCAATTTTGAGCCAAAGAAGTATAAAACAATCATTATTCAAATTTCACAGTTTTCTCAATAAAGATAAGGCATAGGAATTTATGCCTACAAATGTCTTCATGTGTACTATTTTGTACATTGGGCTGGACACCTGTCATTTGCTTTTCCAGATTCCTATCTGCTCTGTTCCATCCCTCTCTATGCCATAGGAGCATGACCTGTAGAAATGACAGGGGTCCTGTGCCTTCTAGCTTTCTGATAGGTTATACTATTGGGAAACAAGCAGATGATCTGAATTTGAAAAAAGAGATTAGGGTATTTATTTTCCCAGTTTCCTCCTTGAAGGGTAACCTACTGACCTACTTTCCACAAAAGGTCACTTCTTTCTCCCAGGCAGTGACCTCTACATGACTCTCCTTTGAGATCCTAGTAATCTCTCCTTTTCTTGGTCCCTTAGACTACAGAGCTGGTGATCACTCCACTATGCTGCTAGCTCTCCGGTCTTTGTAGTTTTCTTACACCAACACACTCTAGAATATACCTCTTTATAAAAAAAAATAATAACTTGAGTGTAACTTTCTTTCCTGTTGGAGCTCTGGCTTATAAATACATAAATTTAATGAATCAATTATGTAAAGTTCATGCAAAAATTGATTAATTATATGTTATGTGCTTAATGAAGCATTATTCCACAAGAAAGCCTAAAGTATACAAGTGTATAACAGATTAAATTTTAAAATGTTGAATGAATACTTTTGCAACATATATTGTTTTTTGAACTTAGAATGCAATTATTCGGCACATAGTCTTTTTATTTTCTCCAATTTCAGATATTTAAATATAAATTCTGAATTTCTATTTTTGTAGTTCATTCCTCAGAAGTTATGGTTGAAAAACTTCATATTCACAGCTTAACATCTATGTTTCATTTTGGTATTTTTATTTTTTCCTTTAAAATTAGCATAAGTTGTTTTCTATGTCTATGAGTCTATTTTTGTTTTGTAAATAAGTTTATTTGTATCTTTTTTTTCAGATTCCACATATAAGTGATATTATATGATATTTTTCTGTCTGACTTACTCCTCCTATTATGATAATCTCTAGGTTCAAACTCATAGTTATCAAAGGGAGGGGGGAGGATAAATTGGGAATTTGGGATTAATAGATACACACTACTATATATAAAATAGATAAACAACAAGGACCTACTGTATAGCACAGGGAACTATATTCACTATCTTGTAATAACCTATAATGGAAAAAAATCTAAAAGAAATAAATCACTTTCCTGTACACTTGAAACACTGTAAGTCAACTATACTTCAATAACATTTTAAAATAAATAAAGAAATAAAATTTGCATAATATGGAACCTTTTTGCTTTTGCAAATTGCAAAGCATCAGTATGCTATGGTCTGTCTCTCTCCTCAATATGCCTCCCCTGTTTGTATTAATCACATGTGCCATGACAGTCTTGTACTTTAAGGCAATATGTAAAGAGCCACCTTTAAAGCTATGCACACATATCAACCAGCTGGAGGCATGAACAGACTTATTTTGATAGGCTGACCCCTTAAGAAGAAGTTTTGAGGCTGCACACCTCTCCCAAAACAAGGGGAAAATACTGAGAAAATACAACAACTGTATTTACTTTCAGGGAAAGAAAAAGACTTTCTACAGTAAGAAAAGCAATCTACTGTTTGCTGTTAAAAAACTTGTATTTTCATAAATTTACTGAAGTTTATTTTAACCAACTTTGAAAGGCTTATTTCACATTTCCTACTGGCTGTTGCATTTATTTACTCAAGCCCAGTGTTTTTGTTCTGTTACCTTCACACATAACCTCAAGGGCATTGACATTCTGATGACATTGTGATCACTCGACTTTAGATGACTCTATACCACTAGCTTATTTTTCATCCTTGTCTCATTCCCCAGCCACATTAGGGCTAAGTGTGTAATAGCCTAGGCTCCGGCGGATTGTTGAAAGAATATGTCATGAAACAGACTGTGCTACCTCCAGGAAAAGAAGCCCTTTCTTATCAATGCCATAATTGCCATCCCAGTCAATATTAGCTAATTGAAATACCAGTGATTAATGATCTATCCTTTTAAAGGCTTTTCTTATCTCAGTGAGCTTTTGAAACCATGCCTGGGAGGTTTATATCATTTTCCAGTAATCTTTTTTTTTTTCTTTCTCCTCTGGTTTTAATTTTCCTGTCTTTCGTCTTCATCGAAACTGTCCCTACTCAGGTGTCTAAGCTACATGTGTCATTTATTTCTTTTGTCACAGTCTCCTTCCTCATTCATATTGCCATACGTCTTTCTGTCCTGTGGTGTCTATCCCTTTAATAGTACATATTTATCATAGTATTTTATCCCTTCCCTCTGACTAAATATAGATATAGAATGGGCACAAAGGAAAAGAGAGTCCGATTAGGTGATGATGGTTCTAATTGCTCAGGTGTTAGACATATATGGTATATGAAAGTTGTTTCTATCAAGTCAGCAAAACCTAGCTTTTCTTAAAGACCGACAAAAAGTTCAAGACTTCAAATCAAATGATCGTAGTTTTATAAGCAGAAAAGTGAGCTGCATCTAGTATACACTGAACATTATTTTGTTGCTTTAACATTATTCTCATCAATAGTTTGCCAAAATCTATTTTACTCTGTGCACAGTCCAACAAAGGGATAGGTGTTCAGCTGAACTGTAACTTCCTCTAGGTCAGGACCTAAAAATATACAATAGTTTCATCTAAATAATACCTAACACAGCATGAATGTTTCCAATAATGACTATATACTTGTTGAAATAATAACAAAAAATATAGTTTCCTAAAATTAACCTTCCATAAATATGAAATGCGGAGCTTCATTTTGTTCCTATGCATTAAGATGTATAACTAAGGAAAAGATGGCAAAAGTGATAACTTTCAGAATTTTCCTTCGTCTTTTAGACTGTTTGGTAGGCTGAGAGCCACATTGAAAAAAATATAAGATTATACAAATTATTCTAGCATTACTTTAGTGTAATTTTGATATAGTCTTAGTGCTTTGGGGCAAAGACTATTATAAATATATAATTGGAGATTCCAGTACTGATGATCTGTGTATGTGTCACTTGTCATTTACTTGCTCTGTGTACCAGGCTATTAAAATCTACCACTTAGTAGGATTTACACAAAAAGTTATGAATAAAACCAGTTTTGAGATTCTTAAAAACTGCACATATATTGAGAGAACAAAAGAGTGAGGCATTTGATATTAGAAGAATCTTTTACTTAGAGAAAAAATGCAGGGAGTTTCTTGACTATAATACATCTCATCACCTATCCCAAGGAATAGGGCTTTTTATTTTAAGTCAGAGAGGTGATTTGAAAATAATTTGAAGAGTTTAATGTGTCCATTGAAATTTGTAGGAGCTAAGGGGTTAAGATGTGAGTCACATCTATGGTATCTAAAGAGGAGAGAAGTTGAAAGAACCAGCAAAGGGACTTCAGAATAGAAGGCTGATATTTAGGGTGTATACCCCTAGTTCTTTGTGGGAATATGAGTGCATAAATGTTCTTGGTGGACTGGGTAGAAGTTATGCATCTGCCATGTGCAAGAGGCATGTTTCTCAGGACTGAGTTAGAACAATCAAAAGATACTGTGACATTCACCTCTAGAGTTCAGCAGATGAGAACTAGCTAATGAGGAGAGGAGGAAGAGGAGGTTCCTTAAATCTCTATGAGAGTGAATCTTGAATGAAGGAGTAAGGTTAAACTTTTGCTTAATTCAGATAGTGAGACATCAGCTCTAGAAATAACCAGGCAAGAAAGAACATTGCTACACATCAGCCTTCTCTTCTTGCTCCAACTGTGAAAACGTAGGAACTCTGAATCTACATGCTGGGGGAGAAGTTGAAACACTGAGTGGAAGATGAAAGCAGAATCAGTTTGCGACAGGTCCATGCCCCAGGGAAGAGTGAGGTCTCAATTTTAAATCAAGTTCTAAATTTTGAATATTGCATATGACTAGATTTTATAGTTACTAAGTAGATATTTTAGTGCCTACGAGTGACCAGAAATCTAGTGGGAATAGCCATTTTCAATGGCTAGGCAGGCTAATCCACTGAACGGCTTGAAAGGCAGAATAGTCTACAAAGTAGGCAGTTCCATTAAGATTAGAGCTCACAAGTCATTTCCTGTTAAGAATTCCAGTTACACAAGTTGTATGACCTTGGGCAGGTAACAATTATTTTGGTCCTGTTTTATATTGGCAGATGTGATGACAAGCCCCAAAATCTGGTGCCAGGAAGAAAAAAGCCTGACAACATTAACAAACAGAGACAAGTTAAAAACTTATAAAATCCTTTAAAAAGTTATATTTTATAACAGAATAATCTGAAGGGATCACAAATAGAAATTTCAAACAAATAACTATTATTTTAAATATTTGTATTTTAATAACTCATAAAAACTATTTTATTAAATATAACACAATGCAACATGTCATGAATCTTATAGTTGAAGCAATTCTACTCAAACTGTAATCTTACACAGGAACAATAATTTTTGAAATAAAATGCAGAAGCTCATTAACATTTCAGGACTGGGAGAAAAGTTCAGTGAAAGTGTGAGCACAGTTTATATCTTATTCACCAACACCCAAATAATTTGAAAATAATATTAACAGCAAGCAAAACAGCACAATACATAGCTCTATAAAGAATTATGTCCTATGAATGTGGCAAAAGATAGTGTTATTGTTGCATACATATGGCTCAGGAAGTCAACAGCAAGGTAGCTTAATTTCAGTATTCAGAAATAAAGATAAGGTTTCCATAGAAATGTCCTACTGTTGCCAGGCTGTTACCTATAATCAGGGACATGATAGAAGCTATTCAAGAGAACTACTAAGAAGGGAAACATGCTTGTTTGATTGTGACGGATACAAGTGACGTTTTTCTTCTCTCTCTTTTTTAAGTGAGCTAGGTAAATCGAGATAAAGTCCCCCGTTTTTTATTGGTTCTGACCACTGATAATTCATCAGTAGGACAAAGGGCTGAGTTCTCTCTGCTTTCCATAGGAGATAATCAACAGTGTATATACTGAACAGGACAGTTGTAAAGTTTAGAGTTCTAAATATAAAACCCTACAATGACAAGTAACTTTTCTCGATTACTGAAAATTATTGATGGGAAAGAGGTATTTGGTAGATTGGTGGAGGAATGTATCAAATTTCAAAAATATTGTTGAAGGAATTACTAAAAAATGTGATAAGTATGTATGAGTATATGGCAAAAATTAGAAATATAAACTTACAAAGGTAAGGAAATCCCATTTGATTCCATCATCTAGGATAGTATCTAATATCTAGTATGTAAATATGGTGTGCACAGTGAGAATTGAGCAATGTAAAAATATTTATTAAGATATAGTAATTATATATATATATATTGTTTCATATATATATATGAAACAATGTGTAAACATCTTACTGTTTAAAAAATATGTGGGAAATCTCTGTACCTTCCTCTCAATTATGCTATGAACCTAGAACTGTTCTAAAAATATTAAGGTGTAAAAAACTGTGGAGGAATCTAAATATTCCAGAACTACAGGTTTTTTTCTATATCATTTAGGATTCCTTTGATAACAATGGTTAACAAAAAAATTGATTGAAAATATTTTAAAGAAAAAGATTAAAATATCTTCCACTGAAGCCATTTCATAAAAATGTGGAAATGACAGGGACATGAGGGCCTAGTAATTTTCCTTCTTTGGGCCTCTCCACTCCACCTCCACTCCAGTTACAGACAGGGCAGATTTGGATAAGGGTCCTCCTCATGGATCAATAAGCCAGCTGCAGCTCCTGAAAATTTCCTCACAAGACCTGGAATGCATTGTTTAGAGAACAATGGGTCACGTGTCCATTCTGGAATTAGTCATCACAACAAATGGGAATCTGGAGTGCTGACTGGCCAGCCTCAGGGACGTGTGTTCTACACTGGAGCTGAGACCTCCCCCAAAGTATGTGGCCTGAGAAAGAGGAAGATATGATTCTCTAAGAGAAAATCAAGAAGCAATCAACAACTAAGTCAATACTTTTTTTGGTGTGAAAAAAACCATAAAGCAACAATTTGCTGCTCCAACATTTTAGAAGTGACCATATCATTGGTATGCATCAGTGTAAATATTTCACATTTATTCATGTAGTTTCTCTCATATGAGGTTGGTGTAGATCATTTTATTCTCATTTCTACAGAATAAGAAACTAAGGTAAGAGCATTTATGTGGCTTTTACAAAATCAGTGGGTTAGAAGTAGAGAGGATTTTAGTCAAGTTTGTCTGAATTCTAAAGAATACGCACTTTATATCATTCTGTACTGTCTCCAGTACACATTGGATAAATTTTGAATGAAGTAATGAATAAATGAGTAAGTAATTGCCTGAAATAAAAGCTGCAGTGTTCCTGAAGCAGATAGGAAGGCTACCGCCATGACCTGACCTAACCACTTGTTTGGTCGTGAACTATATCCTCCCAAAAAGGACTGACTGATCATAAACTCCTTCCTATCCTGGGTGATCACTCCTGAGAGGGTAAGAATAAATACAGTTCTGTGGGACTGCATAAACCATCACAACTGACCAAAAAACAAAATTAAAGGTTAACATCATAAGAGCTCTATATAGGAAAGCTTAGAAAGAGAATTTTGCTGGACACAAATAATGAGAATGTGATTATAACAGATATTGTTTCTTATCAGCAACATAAGGTAGATGATACAAATTTATCCTGCCAACCCTTACCAAGTAAATTGCAAAGCACACATAAGTTCCTTTTGTTTTTTAATCTAAGGATGTGGTGGGATTCTTTTTCCTTTCACTTTTTCCCCTTGTCTTTAGAGTTAATCATCTTTCTTCTTTATACACCTCTAATTTTCAACATCTGTTAGTGAATTATTTATTCAGTAATTTCTCAAGTATACAGAAAGTAACCAAGTAAACAACATTTAAAGAGTCTCTAAGACTCAACAGAGTAACTGCTTATTTTAAAGGAATTCCTTATGAAATGGAATTTCTGGTTACTTCCAGAGATGAAAAATTTAAAGAAGAATTGAAGTATTAAAGAAATAATTAAATTTTATATGCTGAACATAAAGGAGGTACTGTTATGTCAACAGCTAGTAACAGCAGGTGTTAGAAAAATCTAATTACAGATTCATCACTTCAGTAAATCTTGAAATCTGACAAAGTTTTTAATACCACCCAAAATCATGGTCTACTAGGAAGTTAACTTATAAAATGCCATGATTCTAACAAATAATAACCTGAGCTGTGATGTCGTTAAATAGGATTTCATCTATCCAAAATAAATCATACATGAATTGCAGGATGTCACTGAAATGTATTTCTATAGCTTGATAGTGTGTGCTATTCAGGGCTTTTGAGACTACCTGTTAGGCTTTCTGTCTCAACAGGTTGTCAGTGACAACCAACTACTATCAGGTTTTATCTCTCTGTATTATGTAGCTTGTACAGTAATTTAATTTTTGAGAATTCTATAATAAGCCTCTTAGATGCTATCAACAAACCTTTTTAGACTCAAATAAAAACAAACAAAAAAAGCACTTTCTATCCCTTTTGTTTTAGTAAAGAGAAATTTAGACCCTCGAGAAATTTGTGATTTATTTTAATTTAATGAGATGCATTGAAAGCATCTGCCAACATGAGACCGTAAGTATTAACTGTCAAGTAAATGTATGGAAACTTTAATTACAATCTTCCTAAAAGAATACAATCACTTCAGAGTGGGATAGCCCAGGACAGCAATACGGATGTGGAGGTGATACAAATTTGAACAATGGCTCAAGTTTTGTATTCAGCTTTATTTGGATTAAATTCCTATCTTGTCTATTGTATGACTGGAAGAAAATTATTTATTACCCTTTTCCTTCATTTCCAATTATTAAAATGGACAGTAATAATAAAAATTACCTATATCATCCAATTATAAATGTTAAGTTACATAATAAATAAAAAATATTTAGCATAGTTAGTAAACCACAAATATTGGCATCATTATTTGACTGATGAGTTTTGGTGGGTTAAGAAATGGGAGAATTAACACCAATTCTTTAAAGAAAGATTATTAGATATTTCTTTCTCTCTAAGGTATTTAGCCTACACTCTATAATGTACAGTACTAGACCTAAGCCAATGACAAGTTTTGTTTAATCAGCCACTACTCTACAAACATAATTCTTATAAGAAAAAACAAACAAAAAAAACATTTTCAGTCATTTAAAGTGTATCTTAAAATTCTTCAGGTTCCTAAACAGACTCATAGTTGCTCAAGATATGTCATGGTGAGTTAAATAGTAGTTATTGAAAGAGTTATTAACACATATCATTAACTCTTTGCAGGATGACGGTGTAGTTATTTGTTGTTGTTGTTGTTGTTGTTGTTGTTGTTGTTGTTGTTGTTTTGGTGGCATTGCACTGATAGGAATAATAAGCTTTTTTCTTCAGTAAGATAAATATGGGCTAAAAAGACTTGATTTGAAAGTTCACCACTTCCATTTTAAGTTTGTTCAAAAGCCCTAGAATCTTCTCTTTATTTCTATATGAACTCCACAAAGCTATTATATACTTCCTAAGAAACAAGTAAAGGGATTCAGAGTAGGAAAAAATAATGAAGTAAAAAACAGTCTGTAGATTCAGAAAATTAATAATAAAATGAGGGAAAGACATAGTGTTATAAACTTATTGGGGTTTTTTTTTTAGTAATTTTATTATAGGACTTTGATTCATAGGCTTAAAATTATACAACAGTTTAAGGTATTAAAATTAGATGTGTCTTTCTGACCCCTGAAATAACTGGTTGGAAGAAATAGGTCTAGGACAGAATTTGCAAATTCTCAAAAAAAAGTGTGTGTGTGTATACATATGTATGTGTATCGATATATTTTATGTTTGTTTACATATACACATATATGCACACACTTGTAGGGTACAGTTTACAGCAAACGCTGGAAGTATTTGCCATATGTACGTAACACAATCTTCTACCATTTTCTGAAGCTTAATTTAATACTTACAAAATCTTATTAAAGAGTACCTAGAACATGTCTAAGCAATTAAATAACACTTGATCCATGTTAAAATTATTATTACACTTTTTATTATTTACATCAATGTTTTCTTTTAATTAAAAAAATATTTTTCATTCTTGCCATAGTGCAGGAAAGTTGTTAAAAGCCAACAGAAACTTCTAGTAGACTTCTTAACAAAATGTTCCAGCAAAACAGGCCATCTTATTTTAAAATAAGGCATTCACAACATCTAAATAATCTTACCTTTTCACTGATTTTAAATCCCTTAACTGGTCCTGAGATAAATATATCAGAGAACCCCATTATTTAGATCACTCTTAAAGAAAATCTTCCCATCGTGATTCACGTCTTGACAGTGGTAAATAAGAAAGTGAGTCTGCAGCACTTTTTTTTTTTTTTTTCAGTTGGTTAGCCTGTAGTCTTTGAATTACAACTTGGATAGTTTTCAAAAGAAGACTTGGAAAGTATAAAGAAATGGCAATACCTGTGGAGAAAAGGGAACCCTTTTACACTGTTGGTGGGAATATAAATTGATGCAGCCACTGTGGAAAACAGTATAGAGGATTCTCACAAAAACTAAAACTGGAACTACCACATGACCCAGCAATTCCACGCCTGGGTATATATTAAAAAAAAAACAAAAACCACTGATTAGAAAAGAAGCATGCACTCCAATGTTCATAGAATCATAATTTACAACTGTCAAGATACGGAAGCAACCTAAGTGTCCATCAAGAAATAAATGGATAAAGGAGATGTGTTATATATGTACAATGAAATACTATTCAGCCATAAAAAGGATGAAATTTTTGCCATTTGCAGTGACATGGATGGACTTGGAAGGCTTTATGCTATGTGAAATAAGTCAGGGAAAGACAAATACTGTATGATATCGCTTATATGTGAAATCTAAAAACTAAAAAAACTGGTAAATGTAACAAAAAAGAAGCAGACTCACAGATGTAGAGAACAAAGCAGTGGTTACTAGTGGGGTGGTGTAACATAAGGGTAGGGGAGTGGGAGGTACAAACTTGCGCATAAGATAGGTTCAAGGATGTATTGTACAACATGGGGAATATAGCCAATATTTGTAATAACTGTTAAGTGGAAAGTAACCTTTAAAATTGTATAAAATAAAATGCATATAACCAGAAAAAAGGAAATACTGAATACTCAGAAAGTATTTAGAGGCTTTTCCCAACTCTATGTATTGAAACTTAATATTCTTTAATTACTTCAATAAATTGCCAATTCCTTAAAATCAAAATTACATTCATAAATGTGTTTTCAGTCACAGCATTGGTTTTTCTTTGTCTTCATCTTCTTTTATTTCTCAAATACTATGTTATAGAAAGTCAGAGGTCTCACTTGGAATTTTCAAGAACCATTATAAGGCCTGTTGATTTTATGTACTTATCAACCTCAACTTTAGTTCCTTAGTTTCAGTTATTAATAGAACATATGAAAAGCACTGGTAATCTGAAATCGGAAATAAAGACTTGACAGTGAATTTTTTTTATAAGGTCATTATGAAATGTAGTTTTAAGGTCATAAATCATAAAGACTATAAAATCAACAGTTACTAATGTTATGAGTCTTAAAACCCATTTATTTACTTGAACTGAGTAATTAGAATATAGAGTATGACCTTGATATATTAGACATTTGTAGCTATCTTATTAACCTATAAGAGTAATCCTGTACAATATAACTGTGACATTCATAACCCATTTTTCATTAAAGTATTTTATTTTTATTAAAATTATATAAGCCTAATATTTTAGAATAGCTAGGTCATTGCATCCTTGTATATTTTATTCTTAGTCCAGTATAACTCGTTTTTCTTTTTTTTTTTTTCAAAAATAACATTGTCTTCTCTTACGTGGGTTACGGAATAATAGCCTTGATTTTGTGCTGGAAAAGATAATATGTAAACAATCTCATAATTATCAAGCCTCATTATTTAGAAGAAAACTGTCAGAGATCAATGTTTTTAAACACAGTTTTGAAAATAAGAACTAAAATTATATCATTTACTATTTCAATATATCCATGTAGTAGAAGTGCAGGAAAATAAACTGTCATAGAAATATTTACCACTCATATAAAATAAAGCACTACATATCTTTTATATGATATGTAAAGGCTTTGCAAATTCAGTTAAATAAATATAATATGCATTAAGGAATTATCACAGTCAGAGTAATGCTATTAAAATAGTTTAATATTATGTAGTAAAAGATTATTTGGGTACTATGTTTGGAAGAAAAAGAGTGGGTGACAGATAATAATTTGGCAAATACAAATTTCGAAAATAGACTTATCTATCCACACTAATACAAGACACAGTATTTTACTAAGTTATCTATTTTAGATATTAAAATGAGACCTTGAAAATATCCTTCTAAACCTGGGGAACAGACACAACACAATTCATCAATTTTAATAAAAATGAATCTATCTGCAAAATTTATTTGTATTGAATCTTCAAGATTATATTAGATCTGTAAAATGTATTAATACTAAATCCTCAAGTGTGTGTGTGTGTGTGTGTGTGTGTGTGTGTGTTTTCCATTTGTATTCATGAAATAGTTTTCAGTGTGAGATATCATGGTTTTAACAGTCAAGGAGTTTCAGATCCTCTTAAATTGAAGAATCATCTATCATTTTCATTTAAGATAAACCAGATATAACTTCAAATTTTGAGGGATAAGCAAGCCTTTTGCCATTTATAATTGGTTAGACAAAGACAAAGAGCTAACAAAGGTAAGAAGATAAAAGTAAAAGGTGTGAAACCAAAAATAAAAGCAGTATAGATTAAATAACATGATGTGTTTTTAAAGGAAGTTTTCTTTTCTAATCAATTATTATGTTAAGAATCTTCCCTAACTTTGTTTCAGAACTTTTGAGCCACATTTTCTTTATTTTTAATTATTATAGAACACAAGAATAATTGTTTTCATTAAAAAAAAACTGAAATCATCAACCGAAAAACATGTATTTTGCATTTCTTGCTAAAAACAGTTAAATGAGTTCTAATTGCTGTTGAATAATGGCCAAATTCTTTAACATGGCAAATGAAGTTTTCCTGGCATTTGCTCATTTTCCTCTGTTCTCTATGGTTCTTACTTTAATTTCTGTATTCAAAACACAAACATCTTCTTAAAATTCTTCAAGTATATGCAAAAATCTCTCTGACCAAGCTGGTTAATCATAAAAAGTACAACCTTGGAGTAATGCAAGGATTAGCCTTACAAATTTGGAATGTGCAGGAGTGATTATTCTCTCACATTACTATTTCTTCCACTAGTCTGGTCTTTACAAAAATTAAGTGTGTTCTGATGAATTAAATAATTATATTCAGCACCTCTCACCTCCTGCCATACACTATATATGCTAGGCTTCTTAAGATTCTGAATAGAACTCATGTCACATATGCGAGAAACACAACATACACCATTTGGGTTATAGAGCAAGACCAACCCATCTGCAGGCAATTATGAAGCATCATTCAAAAAAGTGGCTCCCAGAGTATTTCTGAGCCCCCATGGAAACTGAGTCCAGGGGGAAGACATGGAATATCAAGTGACGGTATAGCCAGAACTGAGCATCGCAAGTTGAATTCTTTCAGTCCCACCAAACCATAATGTCAAGTAGATCCACTGGCATTCTATAGTAAATGGATTTGTGTACACTGAGCAGGCCAAATAGCACAGGTAAGTTGCATGAATAGATGGACCATGTCCCGATGTTATTCAACACTGCACTCATGAGGGTTTCCTTATGACCAACTGACAGAAAGGAAAGGTCAAGTTCAGTTCACAGGCGGATTGCCTCAGTATCTTAGTGCAAGCAAAGTAGAAACTACTGTTGCACATAGCCCCTGAAGACAGCAGGATGGAGATATTTTTGCAATATGCAGAGCCTTGGGCAGAGCACCTTGTCATCTACTTTGTATGAAAAAGAAATGACTCAAGATAAGAATATACACAGACTCTTATACAGTGGAATGTGTTTGGCTGTTTGACTTGGGGCCTGAAATAAAGAATACTTAAGGAATTGGAGTCTGAAATAGTGACATGTTGAATGACCTACATGAGGGGACAGAGATGTGATGATCTTTAAATGATGTGTTAATGCCCACAGAGAAACATCTACTATGGAAGCCCATAGAAGAACAAAGTAGACAGAAAGAATTAGCCAAGTAATGTCATTCAGACTCTGTCAATAGCCACTCTATTCCTGACACAGTGGGTCCAAGACCAGAGTAGCCGTGATGGCAGGGATGGAGCTGAAAGATCAGTACAACAACATGGGTTTCATTCATAAAGGCTGATCCAACTTTCTGCAATTGCTGAAAGTCCGATTTGTCAGCAATAGGGACTGATGTTGAACTTCCAATACAACCTAAAATGACAACCTACCAACTTGCTGACAAACTGAATACACTGAAGCCTTCCCATGCGGGAAGAAATTAACATTGTTTAATATCTACATATATTCCTGGAATGGATTTTCCTTTCCTGTCCTTAAGGTCTCAGTCAGAACCACTATCTGAGGAATTTAGAGGGTATGATCCACCAATACAAAATCTCACATTAAACTGTCTCGGGCCAAAGATTCCACTTTACAGCAACAAAACAGCCATGGCATCCACTGAGCTTATCATTTAGTGCCCAATATGTTACCAGCCTAACAGAGAGACGAAATTGCCTTTTAAATGCCTAGTAAGATGCCATCGTAGTAAATCCAACTCTGCAAGAATGCATATCTCCCAAGATGTGCTGTATATCTTAAACCAACAATATTAGGTGAACTATTCCTCCAAGAACAAAATACATTGGTCTAGACACCAAAAACTAAAAGTAAGATTAGCTTTTTTTTTTTTTTTTTTTTTAAACCGTTACTTCCAGCAATCAACTTACGACCCTGTGCTCTCTTTTCCCAGAAATTTAGGATCTATGCATGTAGAGATCCAGGTACCTAAGCAGGAGTATTCTTCCAACAGGGAATGTGATGTCCACCTTAAGCTTTGGTGCCACCCAGTCACTTTGGACTCCTCATGTCAAGACACTAGGCAAGGAAAGGAATCACCATCCTAGCAATGGTAACTGACACTCATCACTAGGGGGCAATAGGTCTGGAGCTACACAAAGGGCAGAAAGGACAACATTTGACCTTCAGGTGGTTCACACAGGTACTTTTTAGTTTAGTACTCTCCTGCCCAATCTCGATAATAAGTGGACAGCAAGTGCCATTATGGACAGGGTTGTGGATCGGGGATATCAATGCTCTATTTGGAGTTTTCCCCACAGCAAACTACTAACTAGAATGTGATCTGCTCAGACTTAACACTCCCATCAGCTTATCTAAACTTTAGATGGACTTCTTCCTGACTCTAGTCCCCTGAAATCCTTGAAGTTGCAAAATATTTCTCTAATCTTTTAAGATGGAAGTCTCCTAGCTTCCTGTCAGTTCTACAACTCAGGAATGTCTTTCTCAAAGACCTGAGAAGCATCCCTTTGAAAGGTCATCAAGAAAGATAGGGTCCCAGATTCTCAGCCTCTGTGGGTGGATAGGAGCCAAATTTCAATAAGGGACAATTAGTAATCACAGATGGCCTAATTGCAATGACTAGCCTTCCCCTAACTTCTTCCAGTACTTCCCCCTTAGCTTCTTCTGGAGTTTAAAAATTCTGCCTTTTAGTTCCTTGTTTCCTATTGCAATAGTCTCCAAGAAAGTCTTCTTTGCCATTTTAAACTAGCACTTGGTCTATTTTTCTTTGATAAGACCTGGAGAAGCATACCTCACATGGGTTGAACTTCCTCTAATAAGCAAGTCATCTGAGTGGCACAAGTGGTTGACAATGATGGATATTGTAGTGCACCACTCAAATCCCCCCCCCCCCCCCAGTAGCACTCGTCCCCCTGGCTTCTAGGAATGTTGATTGCTGACTGCTCACAGCAGTGTCTCTCCCTGGAAAATACCCTCAGCTGAATGTAGCGGTTTCCTGTATCTATAGATCAACCAGTGAAGGTTTACATATACCCAGCTCTGTTGTTTCAATTTGAAATGACTCCTAACAGCCATTCTAGCCTGAGAAGTCCTTGTGAATTCAACTGAAGCCCCTATTGCAACTGCATCACAGTTCAAGTTTCTCTCTCTGTGTAATTCTGCTTTCTTCACTCTCTTACAGGCATAATCACTTCCCTGCACTACTTTTGTGTGCAGATTCCTCTGTCAGTCTCAGCTCTGCAGTCCTCTATTAGAAAAGTCATTTTCTTTTCTTTTTTTAAAGTTTTTTTAAACATCCCAGAGCCGCCTCCTCTTTCTCACCCTCCTCTGGGTTTGCGGCTCACACCTTCCCATCTCCTTAATTCACATCCTGCGGGTCACTAGGCATTGCGCATCCAGGGGGCAGGGAGCAGAGCGAGACAAGAACCAGGTCCCATCCAGGGGGAGGGTGGCTGAGCATCCTCTCAGTTTCTTAAGAAAAACATTGTTTCATATTAATGAAGAATGTCAAGATAATTACTCAAATAGAAGTTTTAGTTACCAGATTACATTTATTTTCTTAATTTTCCATTGTCAACAGCTTTGACCCAATAGTCTTTTTGCTATGATAATAACATTTTAAATGCAGTTATAGTGAATATTTATGTACAAACTTCCCAGCTTTATTTTGTTGCCATGTGCATGTTTTAACATTTCAAAAACTGTAAACTGTGAGAATGACGTGTACAATCTTCATTCTATTAATATCCTATGGAAGTTCATTTTCCATTGCATACTTGAAAACTACTGCTTTTACTGATTCCAATGTTTTGTATGTTTTTATCAAGTTCCCTTAATGTTTTCTGTACATTCAGACATCTCTTACTTATCATGTAATTATTGGAGGGTGTTTGTTTTTCTACATTTATTTATCTAATCTTGCTTAATAGCAAGGGAAACATAGGCACATTTATTAACTAGTTAGTATAATTTTCATTATCTGAACCAATGGTGCTACCAATGCTGTTCTCACTGAGTTAATTTTGCATGAGGTGTTTTGTACCAAGCCAGCTGACAGGCTTTGGTGCTATAAAGCTACCTAGAGTCTACAGCTTTTCTTTTCTTTCTATCATTAGAGTATTCACAAAATCTAGCAGTCCTTTGTCTCTGACCTCTATCTTTCTTGTCTTGATGTTTATTTTTCTTAAAGCAGGAAATCTGATTGGATTATTTGGTATTTAGAAATTGTCTATATGTTAACTGTTTATTTTCACCTCCCCAATTGCAATGAGACCAATCTGAAAGGAAGGACCTTATCTTTCAATAATTCCCTAAATCCATCCATGGATAGGACACCAAGCAAGTTCTCCAAATCTTTAACAAATGATTGTATAGACAGATATTATAGGCTTCATAAATACTGAAGCACTATTTTAATGTATCAATTTCTTAATGGGCACAATTGTACTTAGAACTGTGCTTTTGATTGGGCAAGAATCTATTTGGTGGTTTTGATGCTGCCTAGAGAATACAGTTAATGAAGGCAAAGGGACCAAAAGCTCGCTTATTACATCAAAAGAATTTCTAGAATTCTAACACAAATGCTTAGAAAGCAGTCCTGCAAAAACAATATAATTTCAAATCTAGTTTCTGATAAGGCCCATTTTCCAACAAGCCCTCCTGCTTTGTTGGAATATATGATTCTTGGCTTACACAAACCACCCAAAGAGAGATATAATGCACACATTTTAGCCTCTCATTTTCTCTTTCAGAATCTTACCTGAAGCTCAAAAGCATCATCAGAAATATTTGGCATCAGTACTACTCAAGTGACTGATAACACACTCCCTTAATGTCAAAAGTCATTCCATTTTTCTATCAGGAGGAATAAGGCCATACCTAAACATATTAACATATTATTCACTTTGACAATAGAACTAGTTCCAAGACATGAACTATTGCTATATTAGAAAGGAGAAGCAATCAGTATTTTTCATTGCCTAAGAATCTCTATACTACAAAAAAAATCCATCACTTCTAATGAAATTGTAAGTACCTAGAAGGCAAATGTCTCTTCTTATTTCTAGTGTGAAATCTGGGTTGAAATAAGCAGTTACTGTAGTTAACTCACATTCTCATTAACCAGAAAAATTCAGCGAATAGTGAGCACACTTACCAAAGCTTTTTCAAAATGACATGAAATTTTCATTAAGATTGCAAGGACTATTATTGTTCTATTTTAACTAGATATGTAGATCGTTCTTTGTATTAAAAGCTGAGAATAAAGGTAAATTCACTTTTATTTAAATTATATTGATTAATCAACAAAAATGTTACTCAGAACCACTCATCTAACAATAGTTACATAGCTGAGTTTCTGTGAGTTTTTAAAATACAAATATCATCTTTAATTGTTGCTTATAAAATGATTATGTAGTATAATTTATGCTTTCTTTACTGTTAATTGGCTTATCAATAACTGTGGTGTCAATAGAAGATAAATTTTCCAGGACATTAATCTTATATATTTTCTTTTTTAATAAAATAATGAAGCCACATGAACATTTTAAACAGGTTAAAGTTGAATTAAAAATTCTCAGTAAAGATTGAATGTACTGTTACAGTAAACTAATATGAAAGATCAGTATTGTAAGACCTCATATATATGCTTGCAACTCTATTTTAATTTATTAAGATCCACCTATAACTCTCCCTAAATGGTAATGCAGGCATAATTGGAAATTGTATGAACACTTTCAGGCTATTAATGTTCTTAAAAAGTAATTAATCAAAAAAATTTTTTAAAAAGTCTTCATGTATTGCTTTAAATAATGAAGTTAGTAGAGATTAAAACTTTATCAGTCACTACAACAAATACATTTTAAATAAATCAAAATAAAATATTTTATAATTTTTCAGAAAAAGTAAATTGGCTATATGTTGTGCTTTGCAATGGTTAGATGTCAGTAGTTGTAATTTTCCTTCGTTACATTTATTTCAATTTTAAATAATACATTAACCCATAGATAACTCGATTAGTGTCAGCCCTCTTATTAGGAAGAAAGCTACATGAAAGATAAGTACATGTCTGTTTTGTTCTCTGTCCTCAAAATTATACTCTGTTTGCCATATGGCATTGGTTTAACATATCTGCTGAAAAAATTTAAAATAAATGGATTATATAATCTGAAAAACTACCTGACTCTCATTAAATTATTTTTATACAATCAGCGACTGGACCAATATAAACAAATCTAAAACAAAAGACCATATAAGTTAATGAAAATATCATGCACCATTTTATGTTCAATATTGTGTTTACAGATAGTCAGATGGTATGTATTTGAAGAAAGGTAGAAAGATAGATAGAGAGAGAGAGAAAGAGATAGGAGGAGAGAGAAATTAATCTTAATACTTCTGGCACTAATTTTCCTAATTCTATTTAATATCCTATTTGCAATCTAATTTTTCTAATTTCAAATATGATTAAAGTCTTAATTTCTCTTTTTATAATCCTTTCTGTAATACTAACTACTATTTTTGAAACAGGAATTATTTTTCCTGAATGAGATTTGTTTTACAATTTTCTATATCTTATAAAAAACATAATTGTCTGTCTCTTATAAAATACATTTTGATAACACAGACAAGAAAAGATTTTATGACTAGTCTTATTTAATTGCACATTTGGTTAAACTTAAAACATGGTATCTGGAAAAGATTTACAATCTAGATGGATGTCAAAATTAAATAATTAATAAAATTGCCAGGTAATCATATTTGTCATGAATGGCCTTTGAACTATAACTGTTTTTTAATGAACAAAAAATTTATTTTAACTTCTCATAAGAGTCAAATATACATTTATGTAATTTATAAATATATATATATATATAGGAACTATTATGGATATAATTTACTTTGTCACATGTTTTTATGAATTCATTTTGACCTAAGCTGTAGAGATGATAAATACACATTTTCTGCTTTTCTCCCTGCATGCATGATAATTTCTTCATTAATTTCTATCATATTTTCTAATATTTTTATATAGCTGTATGACAGCTATATAAAAGTATTTGAGTAATACAACATGATATTATGCAATATACTAAAGTTTTTGATTAGTTATTGTAATTTAATGTTTTTTCAGTTAATCAAAAAGAGACCATTAACCTTTATTAAATTAGTGTAGATTGTACTTTAACAAATTGCAGAAATAATTAATGAATAGAGCTGCCCTATTAGAGACTGATAGTCAAAAAACATATATAAGCAACTGTTGGTAAGATAACAGGATCAAATTCCACATTGTATATCAATACTCCCATTTTTATACATCCGATTTACAATAATTACTTGTTATTCTTGCTTAGTGACATAAGTGATACTCAAAAAGGATCCACTGTCAATGATTTGTGCACCATATTACAGGCATTCTCAACTGGAAAATTATTTTTTCTTAAATCTTCAAAATATTTTATATGTATACATATATATACACACACATACATATATATACTGGCCTGACCTTATTTGTGGATATTATGTTAGTTTGTGGTGTACAGCAAAGTGGTTCAGATATATCTATATCTGTATCTATACCTATCTATCTATATCTATATCTATTCCTCTTCATGAGTTATGAGATATTGAACAGTTTCCTGTGCTATAGAGTAAAACTTGTTGTCTATCTATTTTATATGCAGTAGTTTGTATATGCTAATCTCAAGCTCCTAATGTATCTCTTCCTGCCCTTTCTGATTTGGTGACATGTTTGTTTTCTATGTCTATGAGTCTGTTTCTGTTTTGTAAATAAGTTCATTTGTCTCATTTTTTTTTGATTCCACATATAAGCGATACCACGTGATGTTCGTCTTTGACTTAGTTCACTTAGTATAACAATCTCTAGGTCCATCCTTGTTTCTGCAACTGGCAGTATTTCATTTTCTTTTATAGTTGAGTAGTATTCCAACATATATACTAACCACATCTTTATCCACTTGTCTGTTGATGGACATTTAGGTTGCTTCCATGTCTTGGCTGTTCTAAATAGTGCTTCTATGAGCACTAGGGTGCATGTGTCTTTTTGGATTAGAATTTTCTCCAGATATATGCCCAAGAGTGGAATTATGGTAACTCTATTTTTATTTTTTGAGGAGTCTCCATACTGTTTTCCATAATGGCTGCACCAATTTACATTACCACCAACAGTGTAGAAGTTCTCCTTTCCCCGCAACTTCTCCAGCATTATAGTTTGTGGACTTTTTAATGTTGGCCTTTCTAATCAGTGTGAGGTACCTCATTGTACTTTTGATTTATATTTCTCTGATAATTGGCAATGTTGAGCATCTTTTCACATGCCTATTGGCTATTTGTATGCCTTCATTGGAGAAACGTCTGTTTAGGTCTTCTGCCCATTGTTTGGTTGGGCTGTTTGTTTTTTTATTACTGAGTTGTATGAGCTGTTCATATAGTCTGGAAATTAAGCTTTTGTCAGTAGCATCATTTACAAATATTTTCTCCCAGGCCATAGGTGGTCTTTTCATTTTGTTTATGGTTTCCTTTGCTATGCAAGGGCATATACATTTAATTAGGTCCTATTTCTGTATTTTTGCTTTTATTTATATTGCCTTGGGAGACTGACCTAGGAAAACATTGCTACGATTTATGTCACAAAATGTTATGCCTATGTTCTCTTCTAGGAGACATATGGTATCTTGTCTTATGTTTAAGTCTTTAAGCCATTTTGAGTTTATCTTGTGTATGGTGTGATGGAGTGTTCTAGCTTCACCGATTTACATGTGACTGTCCAGTTATCCCAACACCACATGCCTGAGACTGTCTTTTCTCCATTGTATATTCTTGCCTCCGTCGTCGAAGATTAATTGACAATAGATGTGTGAGTTTATTTCCGGGCTCTCTATCCTGTTCTATTGATCCATGTCTGTTTTTGTGCCAATACCACACTATTTTGATTACTGTAGCTTTGCAGTATTGTCTGAAATCTGGGAGGGTTATGCCTCCAACTTTGTTCTTTTTCCTCAGTATTGCTTTGGCAATTCTGAGTCTTTTGTGATCCCACATAAATTTTAGCATTATTTGTTCTAGTTCTGTGAAAAATGTCCTGGATAACTTCATAGAGCTTGCATTAAATCTGTAGATTGCTTTGGGTAGTATGGCCATTTTAACAGTATTAATTCTTCCAATCCAAGAGCATGGGATATCTTAACATTTCTTTAAATCATCTTCAATGTTCTTTATTAATATTTTATAGTTCTCAGCGTGTAAGTCTTATACTCCTTGGTTAGGTTTCTTTCTAAGTATTTTATTTATTTTTGATGCAATTTTAAAAGGGATTTGTTGTTGTTGTTGTTGTTTTTTACTTTCCTTTTCTGATATTTCATTGCTAGTGTAAAGACATGCAATAGATTTTGTATGTTATTCTTGTATACTGCTACATTGCTGACTTCATTTATCAGTTTTAGTAGTTTTTGTGTGGAGTCTTTAGAGTTTTCTATATATAGTATCATATCATCTGCATATAGTGACAGTTTTACCTGCTCCCTTCCAATTTGGATCCCTTTTATTTACTTTTCTTGATGGATTGCTGTGGCTAGGAATTATTGTAAATCTTATGAACAGATTTTTTTTTTTGTTATATAAGAATGATGAGCATTTAGATAGTTTTTCTCATACATATATGTGTATTAATCTGCTTGGGCCACATAATACTACAGACTGAGTGGCTTAAACAACAGAAATTAATTTTCTCCCAAGAGTGGAGGCTGGAAGTCCATGATCAAGGTGCCAGAAACTTCTATTGAGTTCTCTCTTCTTGGCTTGCAAATAGTTATCTTCTGCTGTGTCCTCATATGGCCATTCCTCTGTGTATTTGCAGGGAGATAGAGAGAGAGAAAGGGAGAGAGAGAGAGAGAGAAAGAATGTGCTCTGGTGTCTATTTCTCTTCCTATAAAAACAGAGTCTTATCAGGTCCTCACCAGTACGATCTCATTTATCTTTAATTACCTCCTTAAAGACCCTATATCCAAATATAGTCACACTAGGGGGTTAGTGCCTCAACGTATAAATTTTGGAGGGATACAGTTTAACCCAGAATAATACTCAGTTCTCTTTATCTTCCCAACATGTGCTTTGTAAGGATTTCAAATGTGGTTTTTGTTATGGGTGTTCTGTTGTATAGTTTTTGTTACTGTTTGAGTATATATGCTTCAGCCACCTAGGTGCAGCTATTGATCTATAACAGTATTATGTACAATGTGCTTTTTCATACTGCAACTTGCACAGTTTAAATGAGTGTGTATTTTTTCAAATGACAAAATATAAGTTAATGCTCTGTTTGATGATTTCTTGACCAATAACTTTTCAAAGTGAAACTATAAACACAATCTAACTTGGTATGTAACTAAACTATTGCTATGGTAATGATATAATGAATTATGATCACCAATGTTTTTAAGATCATTACTCCATTTACGCAATTTAATAATACAAAGTATTTCTAAGTCTCTTCAAGTTATTAATAGATCACTGCAATTTTGCCTCTGCTGTGAGGCAAATGGCAGTCAAAGAGGAATCACAGAGCTTAAACAACATTTCTAGTGTGACATGGGATTAAAATACTCAATGCGATTCTTAACACTGTATTTTCACATTAAATGAAATGCTGAAGTTTCGATTCTTGGATTATCTCCTGCCAGTAATTGTGCCAGATTGCATTCTGATAATTTTTCACCATGGTGGAAAATTATCAGTTAAAATACTTCAAATGCTTCAAAAATTCAAACAGAGTTGTATGACAGAGTTTGTTTACAGGATGTCACAGTGTCTATCTCATAGAACTCCGTTCTGTTGACAGGATGATGCTTATCATTCAAGTCAATATTTAAAGGGTTTCTAGAGGATGGGCTTATGAGTTTTTCCTGCTATGCTTTTTTATGACAAAAAGCATGTATAATTTATTAGATATTTTATTAATATAATAATACCTTATAGCTTATGTAGAATTACAGAATGGCATTTATTCAGCTTTAGTCTATGCTTTGTACCAAAGCAATCATTTGACAATGACAGTATTAAAACATGATTGTCAGATATTATAAAAGTCATAGAGTTGAAGTCGACTCTAAATGTCATTTACAGAACTATATTATCTCATGCACAATTAAGCTTCATAACACCCATAGTATGATATCTTGGAAAGAACAATTAACTAGAAATAAGAAGACCTGAATTCTAATTCCTTCTCTACAAATGATTAAGAGTAAGACTTTGGGAAAAATGGTTAACCTCTTTGAACCTCAGTAACTTTGTTTATCATTAGTGTTAGCTAGTTTTCCAGTTCTAGGTATCAGTAAACTTCATGGCAATGATTTTCTGTAGTCAAACTAGTCAGCGTTATGGTGTTGAAACAGTCAGGTCTCTGACTTGAGATCCGTCTTCCCTTTACTGCCCCATTCCCTTTTACTAAGACTCTGCTTTCCTTCATCCCACAAAGGATTTCTGATTATGAACACATCTAGGATTTCACCTGGAAAGAGCTTTCAGGGTTCTAAGGGTTATTTGTTACTAAGAGGTACTCAATGTCATATGTCACACGGATATATTTCAGGTGAAAAGTATAGAGTATGTATGTCTTTGTGTGCCCACCTAAGTGCACCTGGTTTCACTATCCTGTTATTAATTAATCATTAAGTGGAAAGTGGTACAGACTGTCCTAAATCAGCTATGACAATTTATCAGGAAGAGAAATGAATAACAATTTTCCTTCAATGTTCAACTACTGGAAACTCCGAAGCAGGGAGCATTTCCAAAAGCAACTATTTGGACAGTGACAGTTTCACACCTTAACTGGGACAACAGTCACATTGTTTATAGAATACCACAAGCAGTTGGGGATGATGTCAGGAGGTTCACACATTTTGCTAGTTTTGAAAGAAGGGGTTCTTTCAGAAGCAGGATACTAAATGAAGTGGTTTGTATATATCTAGGGGGAATTTGATGCGTTTTAAAGTCTGTTATACCTAAAGATCACTTGTTCACTCCTTCAGGATTAATTACTGTGGACATCAAAGATCTTCCTGAAGAAGTCATTTCTTTCTTCAAAACATCTATAAGTAAGTGTATTTGTCAATATTGACCCAAATATCTTCATGAAATATTTGGCAGTGATTTTCAATGTATCTTAGAAAGGAAAGTCATTTGGAAGTATTTTTTTTTTTTTTAGAAATTATTAGGTTCATCCTTTAAAAAAGATGAAGCTTGAGCATACCTTTTTCCTAAAGAAAAGAAATTAATGTACTCTTAAATGATGCCTTCACTGAAAAATAACTTTGTATGCTAAAATATGGTCAAAATAAAGCAAAAATAGACCAATAGTTCAAGGCTGAGAAAAATTTAAATGTAGAATTAATGTCCTGAAGGTATTGCAAAAATTGCAGAGGCAATAAATCTAATATTGGATCCCCAAATTTTTATGTCATTCAGCTGTGTGTGTGTGTGTGAGTGTGTGTGTGTGTGTGCTCTTCATAACTATATGAGGGTAGTCAAGTTTTTTTTTTTAATAACAAAACTTATAACTCTCAAAACCAATGAAAGAAATGGATACTCAAATGTAAGAAATTAATGTTTACTGGCAGGGGAAACAGAAGGAAATAGAAAAGACAGAGATTACTCTTAAAAGGACAAAGTTATCACGCATAAGATGTCAAGGGGAGTAGAAAAATGCAAAACTTCCCCCATTTCCAGCTGAAATGGGGCACGTAAACCTAAGTTAAGGGCTAAAGGAGAGTTAAACTATTACACACAAACAGATGACATGACACCTAGAAGAGACTTTACAGGAAGTGGAAGAAGCAAATAAACACTATGAGCTTCATACGACAAATGTTGAAGAAAGATGAAAATTCTAGAAAATGCCCAAAATAAAATTTAGCACAAGTATGGGATATTATTTTATAGTGTGATCTTCCTTTAAAAGTAGTTACAATTGTCTCTTCCTGATACAGTATGTGAAAGATTTATATCTTCTATTAATCAATACCTCTGTGACTGAATCTAATTACATGCAGGGTTTATTAGGACTTAAACTCAGAGATGGTAAAGTTTATGAGATTTTAAGTCAACCATGAGCCAGAGATTACTATGTTATTTACTATAATTGGTTTCCTTCTCTACCTGGACATACAGCCAACGTGCATTTCCCAATTATTCTTGCAGTTTGTGAGGTCATGTTACCAAATTTTGCAAATGAAATGTCAGCAGAAGTAATATATACCAATTTCAGACTTAGCCAACAGAAACCTACCAGAGACTCATGTACTATATTTTCTGCATCTTTTGTTAAATGTAGGAAAGGATCATGTCATAGAAGACGGCAGAGCTCTAATGGAAGGACAATGGGTTCCTGAATGTTTTTTTTTGAAATGAGCATTTTCTACTAACCAGCATTAGATTAGCAGTGATGCAACTGCATAGGATTTTGGATAATCCAACATTAAGATAATGGTAGTCTGTCAATCAAAGCAGTGATATATCTAAGGATGCAGAGGCCAGGAGGAAGCCATAAGTTGAAGTATCTGAAGTCTATATTGCCAAATACAGGAAATTATAATTAGCAATTTCCATAATATTTTCTTTTGGGACTTTATTCTCTTCAAATGACCTAGATGGAAACATGAATATTGTAGTCCGACTGAAATAATGTTGTTTCCAAAAACCACATCCCTCTAGAGCACTTAGAATAACTCTTTTGTCCAATTAATCTTCAAATTCATCAGGTTTCTCAGGTGAAAAACTTATGAACTTTAACCCACTGCAGAGAATTTTACAAACTAGGAGCTGAATGTGAGGATGTCTCTCTCTCTCTTTCTCTCCCTCTCTCTCTCTCTTTCTTTCTCCCCTCCACCACACAATTGGAAGTTTTACTATTCCAACAGGTATACAACAGAAGAAACTACACATTTTAACTGAGTTGACTAAGTTGTTAAAATTTATACAGATGGAAGCTTTTGATCATCAAAAAGTGTACTTCAGAAAGAAAATAAAGATATAAATGGATTTGATTTCTATCACATGAATGGAAACAAAGCAGTAACAGTTCAAGATCTTGAAAATGGATAAGATTTAGCAGAAACATCAGAATTTAGTGCATATGATATTACTGATGTTTTAAATTGCACCTTTGTTATATTTCAATAAATTGTTTGCCCTTGAAGCTTAGAGTCAAAATTCAAGTGAAGAATTATACAGGAAACAAGATAGCATTAAAGCCACAATGAATTAAACAGTTCTCATTAGAACTGAAGATGTTCTTTAAAAACTCACAATGACAAACTCTTAACAGTTTTCAAAACCTTAGAATACATTTTACTCAAGTTCAAAAATAAGCAAAAAGGAACTTGACACTTGTGAAGAATATTAAAATAATATTGGGCCGTGTGTGATACGCACAAGGAAGACCATTACTCAGTTAATACTCTATCACTCATCTACTCTCCAAATCAAGTTAGACTGTTGCAGCTTCTTGTAATTTATTCTGATAAAATCTTTGATAGTTTCCTCAGTCAATTGTGATTCTACTGCCAGATACTGAAAGCTCCTTTCTTACAATTTAATCATCATCAGAAGAGAGACAGCACACAGCACAGGTAATCACTGTTATTTTTTTCTTCAGAAACAAGTATCCTTATTACTCTTACTGAGAGTAAGATTTTCTACCGCTCTAGATTATTTGTGGGATTAGCAGGCAAAAATCAAAATACAGGAAGATCGGATGTTTCTGCAATTGACACAATGGCTCTATTTTTGGGTTGAAGGAATTAAATTTATTCTATCAAAAAGAAAGCAGTTGCAAGAACATTAACTAAGTAAAAGTTAAATATATAAAATAAAGTGATCAAGGAACCAAAATTTAGTTGGAATCTGATAATAGGTTACTTTACTACAGGCATTTTTTTGGTGAGAAATGGCCACAAAATTACAAGTGTAAATTCAGATACCTGGGATAAGTATCCCAGTATTTGAGAAATTGTTGGAAACCAATCCCCCTACCATAGTGGTTTTGACAGGATGAACAAACCATACAGAAAACGTAAAAAAAAATGTATTTTTGAGATAACATCAAAGTCTGCCATAATTTTGACCAGTATACTCCAGGAAAATAGATAGAATGAATTTACCTCAGTAGAAATCAGAGTTCCAAGAACACTACAGCCTCAAGCTTGGTCATCTAGAAGTTATGTAAGCAGGGATGAACCAAAAATGCTCTACAGCCTTCAATCACACTACTAAGTCTAGAAAGACTTTTTATGATTATGGCATTCTTATCTTTCTTACTTTTCATGTAGAGTGGAGAGACATTCTATAATCTCTTAACTAAAAAAGGCTGTCCATCCCAATTTTCTGTAACTCAGCATTCTATTTCATTTACAGATTTTCTTTGTTTGCTCTCTTAGTCTTACTCACTGCATGAAAATGCATATGATGTGGTATACGTAAGGCCATTTGGAGTCAGTAGAAAATATCAAACCAGTGGAAAGGAACTCTGTTTCCAAATAGCTACAAAACAAAGTCATTAGTTACTACTACACATTTTTGATCACCCCCAAATTAGACAGCCACTCACCATTTTCTCCTTAAGATGCATTATCTATATGTGACATATTTTTGTGCAACTCCCCTTCTCTTTATTATTTTTATTCCATACATAATTTACTTTCTCTATGATAATCCCTTCTTTCTTTAACTCTGATAATTATGTTCATTTTTTTAGATCACTGTACTTACTAATTACAGTTTATTAGAAGAATACTATGAAAACATCAATTAATATACTTTTTCTCTGCTCCTCCTTTTCTCTATTCCATTTAGGAGAGAAAACCTTAAAAGTGTTTGAAAAAAGAAATTTATGCTGTCACTCTGTTTCAAAAGGCAGCTCGTTCTACTATCCACTCAAATCTACTGATCAAGATTGTTTTATCTCTATTTTGATTACATATGAATATTTTTCATGTATAACTGCTTCATCACACAGAGCACACAATAATTATTTGGTGAGTTTTTTTTTTTCCTACCTGAACTTAGTTCTCACACTAATTTTTCTTTTTGAGAAAAGTATATATAGTAGGCATTATGTTCAATTTTAAGATGCTGGCACTGATTACTATCTTCTTTATATGTAAATTGTATATCCATAATATATTAGAGATGGTTCTCATTTCTTCCCAACACTAAATTTTTTTCCAGATTCTTTCTTTAATTAATTTGTTCCTACCAGCCTGAGAATCTGCAATGATTTCATACATACATGAATCTATGTGAGTTATAGTCTCTATTTTTTATACCAAATGTAAACACACACACACACACACACACACACACACACACACACACACACACAGAGGCTTACAGAACAATCTCAAGAAGAATGATTGATGTATAAACAGGGTTAAATGCAGATTAAAAATAGAACATCTAATAAGCATTCAAATTAACACCATAAACATTTATTCAAACCCAAAAACAGCCAAAATTATTACATGGACTATATCTATCTCATTCATTAAATTTTGATAGTATATAAGAAATATAAACTTTTATAGAAGCAGTTTTCATAAATCCCTCTTTCAGCCAATTCAGGTAAAATACAGTTGTCATCCGTCTAGAAGAAACTTATTTCTCTTATATTACTCTTGGTACATAACTAAGTATTTGTCTCTGGAAGAAACTATATCTGAATTTAATTCATGTACATTTATTATTCTGATCAAAATTCTTTATATGAGATTAGCAAGTGTTTCTTAACAAGAAGACTAAGAAAGCTGTCCAGGTTTTCTAATCTATTGTAGTGAAAGTCTGAAAGTGATGGTGATACAACCTATTTCATTCTTCCCTGCTCTATCCCTATCCTGCAAAAGTGACAGATACTTTGTTTCAACTGCAAGGTGCTTTCCAAAGACCACAAGCAAAAACCAGCCTTCAACTTGAGAATGACATTGCAGCATCATTTTATCTCATTTAACAAAGTTCTCTTTGGCAGAGTTTCATGACAATCACAACTTTGTTTTTTGTATCTTTAGATTTGAAAGTCTGTTGAGTGACAGTGTAGAGAGATAGTAGGCAGCCAATAAAGATAAATTTTACCTGTCATACTGCTTTATAAGCTGTTTAGGTAAAGAAATTTGAATGATTTAAGCAAGGTAACAAAAATAAAATTTTAACTCAGAGAGTACCTCTCTGTGAATATACTGTGGAAAGTGACAGAGTAAGTAGCATTACATTAGTAAGTCTAATGTATTGCATGAAGTAGAATCTAAAAAAAAATCTTTGAAATTAAAGAAAGAAAATTATAAATGGATGTATATATGTACATATATAGGTATAGAGACAGAGGTATAATCTGGGTGATTTTTACTGAAAAACATGCCAGAATATGAGAAAGCAGTATATGAAAATGCGGAATTACCCAGAAATTCACTGGGCTTGTATGGCCTGCAATCATGACCATTTTCCAAGGGAACGTAATGAATTTAGATCCCATTCATACTGGTGTCATTAAACAAAAGGTTTAATATCATGGGTGAGTGTGGTAGAACTTCTCAGGGATAGTCTCAGTAAGTTAGTCATTTAATAGGAAAAAAAATCACAATTTTAGAGTATTCTGCCAGAATCAAATGAGACCACAGCCAATGGCTTTGGGATAAGTACACAGCATAGTCCTTTGGAAAGGGAGTAGTTAAGCAAACAGGTTGCAATTCTTGGCGTGGCTACTAGTAGAAAGCTAAAATGCAATTTTGGACGTAGGTAATAAAAACAGACACATACAGATTCATTATTTAATATACTTATTATTCTGGCCATTTTTTTAAAGATATAATATCCAAAGTCACATAGGCTGCAGAGAATATTTTAATAATCTGTGAGAATATGAAATATCACAACTTTAGGGAGAATTATTTCACCAATCTATTTAATGCTTTTAAGTATATATAGATATATTGATATATTTTTAAGTAGTTTCAGATTTATAGAAATATTGCAAAAATTGTACAGAGCATTCCCATATACCTAACACTGTTTCCCTTATGGTTAACAACCTACATAAGTATGATACATTTATCAGAAAAAATGAATCATTATTAATCCATAACTGATCCAGAATTATTAACTTAAAATCTATACTTAATCGAGATTGCCTTAGTTTTTACCTAATTTCCCTTGTCTGTCCCACACTTCCTACCAGGATACCACATTACAGTTGGTCATCGTGTCTCCCTAGACTCTTCTAGATTGTAACAGTTTCTGAGACACGACACTTTTGATGATCTTGATAATTTTCAGGAATACTAGTCAGGCATTTTGCAGAATTTCCCTCAACTGGATTTTGTCTGATATTTCTTTCTCATGATTAATCTGGAGTTACGTGCTTTGGAGAGGAATGCCACACAGGTAAAGTGCCATTCACATCACATCATCACAAAAATACATACTATTAACTGCTGATGTTATTACTACTGATGTTAATCATGATCACCTGGCAAAGGCAGGGTTTGTCAGGTTTCTCCCCCTGTACAGTTAATCTTTTTATCCTTTTCCACACTGTACTCTTTTAAAGAAGCAATCATGTAAGTTCACATTAAGGAATTAGGAGTTATGCAATCTTTTTGAGGAGGAACGTTTATATAAAATATTGGCAATTCTTCTGCATGGGGATTCTGTCTATTCCCCCACCTCCATTTATACATACAATCATTTATGAATAATAGTGTGAATATTTATTTATACAGTAAGTTATAACTTAATGCTATTTTATTATCTTATTGCTCAAATTATCCTATCTTTGGTCTTCGGATGCTCTTTCAGTTGGCCTCTGTGTTGTTCTGACTCACTGCGTGTGTGTTTGTGTGTATGCGTACATCACTTCCTTACTTTAGAGCACAATAGGATGCCTCAGACTCACCTTGTATATGTTCTTCTCTGACTTAAAAATAAAAAATTTTAGGAGATTTGGTTCATTTGTTGTAGAATGGTATTAGAATTGGTATTAGAAACTAGTAACTGGGTGCTGATGGTTACCACTGGGATGTTATCATTGTAGGCTTCTTAGCAATCGAAGCAAGGAGACAGATGGGTATATTACCAACTGGTATATATACACATATCTATAAATATTTCTATATGTATTCATCTGCAACTTTATTAAGCACTTCCTCCTATCTCCAACTTTATTCTAATTCCATGTAGATCATTCTCTTTCCTCTTGCTTTTCTAGAACCTCCTCCCACTCCTACAGTGAGAAACATAGTCCCCACCATCCACTGACTTAATTGTTAAAATGGGAGTCAGAATTGTTCAGATGTACCCTATGGAAAACTATGTTACAACTAGAGTACAACGATTAAGTACAGATTATTTTGCTTTTAGCCCTACAGTTTCCCCTCATTTCCAAACTTAGGTTAGCACCAGTTCCTCCATTTCTTTCAGTGAGTTATTTCCTACATTTGTGATATAGATTGTTTAATCAAAGTTTACATTCTTATTGTTGAATATGAAGAGCTCTTTGTAAATTCTGGATATATGTTTTTTATCCAATATGTGATTCACAATAAGTTTCTCCCAGGGAATGACATGCCTTTTCATTCTCTTAATAGTATCTCTTTCAGAGAAAAAGTTTTCAATTTTAGTAAATTTAACTCTAACAGATAATTTAAATTTAAATAATTTAATTTTAATAGAATCCAACTTATTTTTTAATTCATGAAATATGCTTTTGGCATTGTACCTGAAAACTCACCACCAAATCCAAAATTTCTCATGTATTTTCTTCTAGAAATGTTAGAATTCTTCATTTACTGACATAGGGAATTGACTACTTTATTATTATATATGCCCTTCTTTATCCTTCATAATTTTCATTGTTCTGACATATGTCTTTTCTTAAATTGATATAGCTAATCTAGCTTTCTTTTTATTAGTTTTATATGGTACACATTTTGTCATCTCTTTTATTTTTAATCTAACTGTTTATTCAAAAGTTATTTATCAATTGCCTAATCAAGGCCAGGTGCTCAATTTTATATATTTATTATCTCTATGTGTTCATCAATAAATTCATTTCCCTATAAGCATTCAGGAAGCACACACTTCACAGGTCCTTTGCAACCAGATGGTTTCATGGAACTTGTTCTCATACATGAAACATGGGTAAAAGTAATGAGCAAAACTTCCAGGCCAATTCTTAAAATGTCACACATTATTCCCTAAGATTGCTGGGTGGGTAGAAAAGAGGATCTGGCAGATGACTTCAAATTCCTATGAAATGGGATAGCGATCTAGTCTAAATATAATAAAATATCTAAATATAGAAATTTAATTTTGCAGTGACATTCATATATAATACTTTTCATATTGTCATTATATGACATAGGAAAGCTTCATTAAGATGGTATTTATCTAAAATCTATGCCTAAAGTTAAGGTCATTGTGGTTATTGTGAGCTCCTTTCCACCATGACTTTAGCCAAGGCATGCACCTTCTCAGATCATTTGTCCTTATACGTTAAATGTTGAAATTAGACCACACAATCTTAAAGTTCCTTTAAAATTATCAGAAACTATAGTTTCAAATCTCTTTTCTTAATAATTTGTTCCCACTCTTCCCCTAAACCTGCTATTCACAGTATGCCAAGTTACTACGTCTGTGAACTCTGCTTGTTTACTGTATTTCCCAGCTAAGCTAATAGCGAAGCAATTATAATATAACAGATCTCTCTATGTCTGTGAGTCTGTTTCTGTTTTGTAGGTAAGTTCATTTGTGCCCTTTTTTAAGATCCCACAGCTAAGTGATATCATATGGTATTTTTCTTTCTCTTTCTGACTTACACAGACATAGAGAATACAGCAACATACACAGACATAGAGACTCACAGACACAGAGAACTTATGGTTACCAGGGGGTTAAGGGGTAGAGGGAGGGATAAATTGGGAATTTGATATTTGCACCCCTTGGGGACTGATGGAAATGTTAGCTATCTTGATTGTGGTGGTGGTTTCATTGGCATATACATCTGTTAAAATTCATCAAATTGTACATTTGAAATATGTGTAGCTTACTGTACAGGAATCATGCCACAATAAAGGTGTTTAAATATATATATATATTTAACAGTTATATAGTTCTCTTTAGCAGACATTTTAAACATTTTTATTTCAGTGGTTTACAAGGCAAGCTTTCCTTGGGGTAGAAAAGGGAAATCTGTCAACTATATTGGCTGACTATTTCTACTCAATATAGCAACTCTGTTTTACAGTAGATTTAATTTTTAAGGTCATTTTAGCAATAAATAATTGGTAAGGAAAGGAAAGGAAGGGAAAATATAAAGGGAAGGGAAAATACAAAGAGAAGGAAAACTGAAAAAGTCCAAAAAAAAAAAAAAAAAAAAGAGAAGACAAAAGGAAATAAGTGAAGAAAATGTGTATTATACCTTGCCTTGCTGTTTCCATATTTTATGGCCCTATCATAACTTTTAAACTCTAGATCTTCCTGGACACAAAGGACAATGTGGTAAAAAAGACCAAGATACCTTCAAATTGAAATTGTTTTCATCAAATAGTGACAAGTTATTTAAGCTTCAGAATTTCATTTTTCTATTTTGTTAAGATAAATTTCCCAAAGGATTGTTATAAGATAAAAAAAAAATAGTGAACCCAAATGGGTGTGCTATGTATGCAATAAATGTGCAGCATCTTTAAGACAGTGAAAAGAATGCTGGGCCTACATTATAAAGTCTGGCTTATATGCATGGCTCTCACCCAGAACTATAATGTAATTTTGAATAATTTATTTAACTTTCTTAATCCAGTAGATTATTTATCAAATCTGAATACTACTACCAAATCTGTGTCACCTTGATATTTTGAGGTCTTAACAAATGATCCTCAAAATTATGCATGTGACTATACTTTATTCACTGTAATGTGCTATATACATGCAAAATATTATAATAAAGCCATCATCTCAACTATGTGTATGAACCTCTTGTGCCCTAATATCATTTTGGCCATGAGCCTACTTTACTTTTCAACGTAAGTTATAGCTCACAAACAACAGTTTAATCATGGATTTTTTAGTTATTTGAAATCTTAATTTTATAAAAAAATGAATTATTTCTACATGCTAACATTCCTTACCAAATATGTACTTACTTAATTTTATTTCCTATTTCAATTTATTAGTAATTGCCAAAATCAGTATCAAGACTGAGAAATGTGGGCACTAAACTGGACATGATATTTTAGTGTTCTTCAGTGTTTCTTCAGTCTTTTCACCTAAGCTAATCCTTTTTGTTAATCTTTTAGAATTTCATACTCTATCTTATTTCATAATTAAGCTTAAAATCTCCTATTTTCTGTTAAATTGGTACAATAATTTGTTTTTGTGGTGATTCTTTAAAACAATGTCAGTAGAAGGTTTAGCACAGTAACTTCATAGCACATTACAAGGGGGAATGGATACATGAGACACTTGGACAAATAAATTAACTTCTGATATATAATAAAAAACCCTGCTCTTGAAGACTCTGATTCTAATTTTCTAGTTTTTTAATATTTAATACAGAAATATGTCTGCTATTTCTCACTCTAGTAGAAATACGGTAACAAGATTGTTTTATATATACTTTTCTACACTAGGATATAAAGGGACAGTTCAAAATTTTGATAACCATGCAGAACAATAATCTTTGGATGACTAAAAAGTGATCATCCTTTCAATAGAAACTACAAAATATATGCTTATAAAAAACATTTCCTAGGAATTAATACTACATTTACTTCACAGGGATATTTTCATTTTTTAAATCTTCAATACTATATACCAAGAAGCATATAAAGCACGTATTTTTACAATGAAACCTAAGTGCCAATATAAAACATAAACTGTGAAAGCTTATTCATGATCATATATTTAATTTGTTAAGAAAATGAATCAAAATACTCTCCCAGTCAATGAACATCATATAGTTAGTTAACTTTAGCCAAACCTGTATTTAACACAAGAAGGCCATCAGCAGCCTTGATCAAAACATAGAAAGCCACTTGCGAAGTGAAGTGATTTTTGCATTGCTTTTTCAAGATGCTGTAATTACACCGGCTTGGTAGTACATACACAGGTTCTGTGGGAAGTAACAGTATTTATTCCAAGCCCCTCCTCCATTCCCTGTCCTTGCTATGCCTTCTATGTGGATGGAATATACATCCTTGCCTCATAGACCATTGGGTTTCTACATGAAAGTTGTTTATCTGATCAAATGTGGACCAAATGACAGAGCACTATTTCTAAGCATGTCTTAAAAGACATGTAAGTTCTGCCAGCCCTCTTTTCCTTCCACTGTCCATCATAAGAAGCCAACGCCATAAGAAGGCATTGATCCCTCAGCACGGGCCACAGAATAAGAGCTGTGTAGAAAAGTCCCGAACAGAACCCGTGGGCTGCAGTCTGGAGACAATCCAAACTGACCCTACAGGTACCTTGAAGCCATATATGACTCAGACTAGTGAGCAAGAAAACAAAAAGCCATGTGCTAAAAGCCCCACATATGCAGGTTGCTAGTTATGCAGAATTATCACCGCAAAAAAAAATGTTTATACAAGTATTATTTTATAAAGTGATATTTCTAAGAAAGTCTGGCTGAATACTTTAGTGGTTCTCACAGGTAATAATGCATTAACAGAATCATAGTTGAGTAGGCCAGTCGCTCACAACTATGACAAACATTAAGGTTAACTAGAGTGCTTTAAAACAACAACAACAACAACAACAACAACAACAACAAACTATGCTTAAGATCCATACCCAGAAATTCTAAGTTGATTGTTCTGAGTGAGGTTTAGATATAACTGTTGTTATTGCTCATTATTCCTAAGAGGTCTCTATTATAAAACAAGCAGGATTGGGAACTGTTGGTCTATGGTGAGATCTACAGGAATATAAGTTCATTTTTATCAATATATCCTGAATTTTTTAGATTTTTTTTTACCAGCCAAACTCACAACAAACATATATATTGACCAAAATATCAATTTATTAAGTATCACTTAAAGTATATACGCCAATTAGATATGCTTTACTTCCTTTGTGAGAATCATAGCCAGTTACTTTAATTCTTCTCTCACTAGCACATTTGTCACCTAGATGATTGTCCCAACTTCAAGAAAGTGCCAATTCTCTGATCTATCCATTTATGTAAATTAACAATAATCTCCTAATTAAATGTATTCCTAGTGCAAAATTATCTTGAGTGCCTGATTTTAGTTTTCTTGTGAATAATTCTGAAAGTCTGGGTAAAATTTACTTTAACTACTTT
Source organism: Camelus bactrianus (assembly GCF_048773025.1). Classification (NCBI taxonomy): domain Eukaryota; kingdom Metazoa; phylum Chordata; class Mammalia; order Artiodactyla; family Camelidae; genus Camelus; species Camelus bactrianus. Next base: position 43,544,542 of record NC_133540.1, read on the forward strand.
CCAAACTTTGTTGGGAAAAAAGGCACTGTACTATTTTTATAATTAGCATTACATTTTATCCTCTACAAAACATAATTTAAAACTTTAAATATGCCTTCTGTTTCAATTTCCTTTACACCCCAAAATGCCATAATTTAATACAGCACCAACCACACATTATTTCTTAGGATGGTTCTAAGAGTCAACAAGGGAGTTGTCTTGCTCTATAAGGTGCTAGCTGGGGCTGCAGGCATTTGGAGGCTCAACAAACTGTAACATTTAACATGGCTCCCCTACAAAACTGGCAGTTGCTGTTGACTGTCAGTGGGGAGCTCAAATGGGTCTTTCCAAAGGAGTGTCTCGGTGTTCCTTGACCTCAACCTCTACTCTTAAATGAGGATTTCCCCAAGCAAGGCAGCTGGTTTCAAAGATGGTTTATACCTAACAGCAGAGGGGGATGCTACCAATATTTTATGGTCCAATATCAGAAGGTACACATCACACTTCTCTTGCTTTCTCTTGGGCAAAACAAATTAAAGGGCCTATTGAAATTCAAAGGGCAAGAAATAGGCTTTGTCTAACCATGGTGAGGAGTGACAGAGAATGTAAGAATATTTAATCCACTACACTTGCTTCTTATATTATTTTACAATTTTACTAAAATGTAAGCTCTAATAACTTTGGAGCACAATAACTTTGTCTTATTTAATGTTGTCCTAGAATAGTAACACTACATAAAATACACTTAACGGATATTTGTTGAATTGATTTTTTTTAATATATAAAACTACTCAGCCATAAAAAAAAGAGTAAAATAATGCCATTTGCAGCAACATGGATGGACCTGGAGATAGACATACTAAGTAAGCCAGAAAGAGAAAGAAAAATACCACATGATTATCACTTAAATGTGGAATCTAAAAAAAAAAAAAAAAAAGACACAAATGAACTTATTTACAAAACAGAAACAGACTCACAGACACAGAAAACAAACTTCTGGTTACTAGGGAGGAAAGGTGGTGGGAAAGGATATATTGGGAGTTTGGGATTTGCAGATTTGTAACTCCTATATATAAACTAGATAACAGGGTTCTACTGTATAGCACACAGAACTATATTCAATACCTTATAATAGTCTATAATGAAAAAGAATATGAAAAGGGATATATATATGTATAACTGAGTCACTGTTTGTACACCAGAAATTAACACAACATTGTAAACTGACAACACTTCAATTTTTAAAAAAGTAATCTAATGCATTGGTATTGAAATTGTTTAATTTTTAGAGTTACGATGATTCACTCTTATATCTAAAAACTGCATTTTATAACTTATGTAATGTAATATCCAGACACTAAAATCTATATATACAGGGTTTAAGATACTTCAGACAGCCACAAACAACACTGTAGTTTTGTCTTTGCACTGTCAGTTAAAATAGGTGTGTTAAGCAAGTTAACTGAGCAAACAAGATGAAGGACACTAGTTAATTTAATCAGAAATAAAACTGTCCACTACAAAGACAATAAAAAGTTTTAGAGCTTTTAAAAATGTTAATATACAAGTGTAAAGTACAACTAACTGTATTTTGGCTTAAACAACTATGTATAAATTTATAAAAGAGTTTTAAAAACTTGTGTTTTCAAAGATTCAAAATAAAATAAAAGTGATTACTATTATATTTATAAATTATTTTATACTTTTCATTAAAATTTGAATATCAGGAGTAAAGAAATAGTTCTTTGGTTTGTGCAGTTCTGAAAGTCATCTTCCATAATTGTGAATGCCTAACTTTTGATCTATGTGTTGGTAAATAGCCCAGGGTTTAAATAAGCATTTGCTACTCATCATCTTAAGAAATAGAACCATTGATTTATAAATGTATTCATAAAGCAGAGATGCAAAAGTCATAGGTGAGTAATTTAAAAGGTATTTGCTCTCTCTTTATTGAATACCATATGCCATACATACACAATTCTCATGATTGCATATTTCAGTTTTCATGAGAATATAAACAAAGGGGGATAATGAAATATAATTGATCATTAAATGTATCATTACTACTGTTTACAATAAACTATGCTGTGTAAAAAGAGGGCCATTTCCTTCAAGAAATAAATGTATACAATTCCTTTACAAAAACAAATACGAATTTTCAACTTTTAATGTTTCATGTTTACAAATATGCAAACATCACTCCATGACCTCTAACATGTTGCTTCTAAAATGGCAAAGAATAGCAATCGGTAATTTTTTTTTTACAGGAAAATACTATCATTTACTTTATTTTTTGTTTAACTTGGTGTACCATAATTTACATATATATGTGTATATATAATGTATAGAAGTATATATATGCAAATATATATGTATACACATATATACATACATGTTTACATATGTACATATGTACTTGTTTGTACTTACATTTATATTTACATACACACTTAATGAGTGAGAAAAGATTCATCATTCTACCTACACAAAAATCACTTGTATAAATAATAAAACCTGTTCAATTAAAAACAATTCCTAACGTATACACAATTAAATTAATGAAATTGTTCAACATTTGACTAAGAGAGACAATATTAGCATTAGACAATGAAAAGAATTGAATTAGGACTCAGAAAACTTAAATTTCCTTATGTATAAAATAGAAATATCCATTTTCATCTCTCCTACTTATTAAGGGTTATATTAATAGGAGTTATTGAATAGGGAAAACCCAATTATAAATGTGAGATAAAGAAACTTTTAAATTTTAAAGTTGTCATTAGACAACTAAAAATTGAGACACCGACAAATGACTCCTAAATTAGAATACATCTTTGGAAAGATGTTTTGATTTGCACACAAGGCTATTCACTAAAGTCTTTTTCCATATGGAGCAAGGTCCAAGCAAGGATTCACCGGCAACAATAAATATAAGTAGCATAAAAACTGAGATGTAAAGAAGTGTACTTTATTTTTAATTAAAATTTTTACTTATTAGGCTTATTTTAGTACATTTGAAGAGCCATGTACTTTCACTCTTCATTTTTATACTTGTATTTCCACCTACATGTTACTCTTTCGTTTGTTTCCTTCTGGAGATTTTGCTTTACTATCTGACATCATACAAATATACTGTTGTTATTGTCTAATACTTACACCAATATTTAAATTAGACTTATTTTTCATTTGGGACTATTTTTCATTTGGTAAACTTTTCATTTGGTAAAATTCATTTGCAGTTAAGACTATCTGCAAAACTCAGAACATGTATTCATATGTGAAGACATACTAACATCTAGATCTTAATCTCTGCTAGAGTTCCTCTTAAAGGTACAATGAAACAGGGAATTTCAGCAATTATCTAGATAAGTCCGGTACCAATTTGAGCTCCTCTGAGTTAACCCTCCAAGTAAAAATGCTCTGTAATTCATTCCATTTACTTATTTATTTTTTAATTGAAGTATAGTCAGTTTACAATGTGTCAATTTCTGGTGTACAGCATCATGTTTCAGGCATCCATATACATACATATATTCGTTTTCATATTCTTTTTCATTATAGGTTACTACAAGATATTGAATATAGTTCCTTGTGTGATACAGAAGAAACTTGTTTACATATTTTATATATTGTAGTTAATATTTGCAAATCTCGAACTCCCAATTTATCCCATCCCACCCTCTTTCCCCTCAGTAATCATAAGCTTGTTTTCTAGTGTGTGTGAGTTTGTTTCTATTTTTGGTATCATATAGTATTTTTCTTTCTCTTTCTAGCTAACTTCTTTTAGAATGATGATCTCCAGGTTCATTCATGTTGCTGCAAATCAATTCAGGAACTAAGCAAAGTGACCTTGGTTCTTTATATATTTGAGTTATTCAGTCCAAATAATGTTTCATCTGAATAATCTTGAAATGAAATTTATTGCCTTTTATCATAATTGTATAAATGTTTAAATCAGAAGTCATTTGATGAAGTCATTTCATGAATTTGTAGAAATGTTATAACAAAATAAAACTATATAGGTTGATGATATTTATAATCAAAAAGGATAACAAGCTTCATCAGAATGTCACAAATAAAGTATTAAATTGTCCTTAAACTTCATATTCTTTATTTCACCAACGACACTATTCAAAAACATGGGTCCCTCTCTACCAACAGTAAACTTTATGCTATTTATTAGTTCATACATTTTCATAAACATTCTCCCATTTTTTATTTCTATAGAGTTGCCTGGAGTTAATTTTGTTATTAATTCTCAGTTATAATTATGAAAACCCTGTATACTCTATAAACTATTCCTGTATCTTAATAAATACATGTACTAGCAAAGAATCATTAATCCAATATACCTAAAATAAATTCACGTGAAGGAATTAATTAAAATGACAATAAATGAAGAGCCAGTTTGCTCTGTAGAATTGTTTTTTTCAACACAGCAAAACAATTCAAAGTACATTGGCATATAAAAAAAGTATACTGAAAAAGGTGAAGATGAGAATTCAACAATAAAAACCATGTAAAGTATCATGAAGTTTGTATTTTCAGGGTAAGGACAGATATGATTAACAGATATGTAATCTTTGTATTTGGTCAAAAGCTGAGTATCACATCCTGCTCAGGTATATGAATTATTCAAGACACCAGAGAAATTTCTTAAATGGCTTTTTTGTGCAAGAAAATGAAGATTTCACTTTTAAAGAGAAAATGCAATTTTTAGATGCAGATAAAGTAAGCATTCCAGAATGTAATCTCATTCAATCGAAAAAATAAAGCAATTTTTGTATGTTTGCACATGCAAGTTCAGTAATTGTCTCTCATCCCATTAATACTGACTAAGCATCTACAGCATGGCAAGCAGTTTCATTATGTAATGCCAGTCACCTGATATGCATGTGGGGTACCTGACGCATGCAGTCCCAATCTTCCAAAGACTCACAGTTTAGTAAAATATGGACAAATCTATAAGCAACTAAAGTGTCATGGTAGTCCAGGGGAAGGATCCCAGTCCAGAGTAGACAAGGGGTTCATGGAGGCTTCATAGAGGATCAATGTCTAAACTGAGGTTTCAAGAATGAGAATTTAGCTAAATGAAGACTCCAAAGTAGCAGGTGTCATGGGTATACTGAACATACCAACAGGAGTAGGTGTGTTCATGAAACCGGCCTGCCAAGTGGGAAGAGTAGAGGAAAGAGAAAAGAATCCTGGAGAAACAACCAAGTATTGGACCACGAAGAACTTGCAATCCCTGCCAAAAGTTTACATACTTAATCCAGAAGCCAATAGGAAACCAGTAAATATTTTTAAGCAAGCAACAAGAGACTGAGGTCACGGCACCCCAATTTACAAAAAGCTATTCTGTGGTGTGTAAGATAGATCAAAAGCATTCATTACTAGAAACTATTGCAATATTCCAGGCCAAAGATTAGAATGGCCTAGACTACATAGGTAATAATGCGGTAAAACATACACATTTATTTAAGAACTATTAAATACATTACTAAATTTGTAATACTCAAAATATTTGTGCAATTAAATATTCTTTAGCAAGTGAAGTGTCTTTTTGAATATGCTACTTATAGCTTATTAAGTATTTGTAGGAAGTGAACCATGTGGCCATATAATGTTAATTATATTTAAATTTTATTATGTTTTCATATATAAGAATGAATCAAAGATGATTTTTCATTTTTACCTGTTGAAATAGCCTTGAGATTGTAATTAGTCGATTCTTCACAGTTACTAAAAGATGAGTAATTTGAAAAATTTTAGATGCTATACCTAGGTACATATATAGCATAATTATGACAGAAGCTGCTATTTTATGTTAATGTGCAAATATTTATTACAAAATGAGAAAGTTTCCTCTCCTTACTTAGAGAAGTTAGTGAAATCTCTGCTTGAGATAAAAATTAGGACTGAAAACTACTTATATCGTTGATCTTGTATTTTACAGTAAATGAGGCATAGAGGGAAATGAAAAACTCCAACAGATTAAAACATAAACTAATATATTGTGTCTCCTCTTTCTCCACACTGTTCTTTCTTCATGGATTTTACTTTCTTAAGTGGTTTTATTTTTGCATCCTGAAGAAACTGAAAAATGTCTTTTTCTTAGAAGAAAAAGATGTCATTTTGTATCTAAAATCTGCAATAACTGTATTTATCAGTACATCATATTAAACTCTGCAGTTTCCAAATCAGATTTCTGTGAAATGTTTTATTAACATATCTAAAAGTGGGCACTTCCTTTCATTTTTCATTCCTTTTTTCATTTACTTACATATCTAACCTTTCTACAGGTACAATAGTGGGGGTAGAAGAGAAAATACAATTCTTCTCTCAAGTGGTTTCCTCTCTCACGTAGAAAGTGGGTTCTGAGGGTAGGTGTATGTATCTATATATGCCTTCCTCCGAGTCATTTGCACATACATATACATTTTATTTCCTGGTACATTCCCTAAATACAAGGTTTTGCTGAGGTCCTGACAAATTTAATTTCTCTTACTATTTTTATATTTATTAATACTATCATTAGATTTTACCTAGGATTACAGAGAGCATTCTTTTTTGTTTTCTTTTTTACTGAACCATCATCAACATTCTTTCCTTGCGTCGGCACTTAGGCTGAGTGATACTGAGTCATGCTGCAACACCAAAGGGCTCCAAGTAATGGAAGAGTGTACAAGGACACAAAGCATTTTGCCCTAATGGATCATTCTGCAATCACAGGAGAGTGTCTTTTGTAATAAAGCAAAATATATCCTACCATGGGACTGCATCAGCTTCATGAATAAGGAAATCAGATGTGAGTCTATTTATTTATGTGAATATGTTATCCTTTCTATTTTATGGCCAAGAAGTAAAAGAGTGAAATTTTTAAACAGCTTACCTGGGTACTCATAGGCACTTGCTTTACTACAGAGATAGAATGAAGAAAAGAAAGAGAAAAGAAGAAAGAAGAAAGAAGAAATTAGAAAGGAGAAGCCAAGGCACATAGTAATCAAATCGACAAAAATTAAGGATAAGGAGAAAATATTAAAATCAGCAAAAGAAAAGCAACAAATAACAATAAAGTTAATAACATTACTTAAGTAACACAGTATGTATGACAGAGAACTCCTATAAGGTTATCAGCTGATTTTTCAGCAAAAACTCTACAGGCTAGAAGGGAGTGGCATGATATATTTAAACTGATGAAAGGGGAAAACTTACAACCAACAATACTCTATCCAGCAAGGCTCTCGTTCAGATTTGACGGAGAAATCAAAAGCTTCACAGATAAACAAAAGCTAAAAGAATTCAGCACCACCAAACCAGCTTTACAACAAATGTTGAAGGTACTTTTCTAGTCATCAAACTATAAGAAAAGAGAACAAAAAGAAGAAAGAGAAAAAACAAATTTCTAGAAAAGACTGCTTTGGCAATTTGGGGTCTTTTATGGTTCCATATAAATTTTGGGTTTGTTTATTCTAGTTTGGTGAAAATTGTTGTGAGTATTCTGTCAGAGGTTGCATTGGATCTGTAGATTGCTTTGGGTAATATCACCATTTTGATAATGTTGATTCTTCAAATCCAAGAGCACAGGATATCCTTCCATTTCTTTGTATCAAACTCAATTTCCTTCATCAATGTTTTACAGTTTCCAGAGTATAGTTAACCTCCTTAGTTAAGTTTATTTCTATGTATTTTGTTGTTTTTGATGCAATGGAAATGTTTATGCCAGTTATACAATTCTTGCTTTTGAAGTGGAAAACAACAACAATAACAACAAAGTGAATGAAGGGCTGCAAATGGCAAAATATCTTCTTTTTTTTAATGGGTTAGTTGTATTCCATTGCATATATATGCTACATCTTATTTATCCATTCATCTACTGTTGTGCACTTAGGATGCTTCCATGTCATGGCAATTATAAATAATGTTGCTGATATTAGCAGGGTGTATGTATATTTTTGAATTAACATTTTCGTTTATCTCGGATATAGGCCCAGGAGTGAAATTGCTGGGCCATATGGTAGTTCTATTTTCAGGTTTTTGAGAAACCTCCATATTGTTTTCCATAGTGGCTGCACCAATTTACATTCCTATCAACAGTGGTACAAGGGTTCCCTTTTCTCCACATCCTTGCCAACATTTGTTATTTGCATTCTTTTTGATGATGGCCATTCTGACAGGTGTGAGATATCTCATTGTGATTTTGATTTCCATTTTCCTGATATTAGTGATGTTGAGCAACTTTTTATGTGCCTGTTGGCCACCTGCATTTCTTCTTTTGGAGAAATATCTGTTCAGTTCTCCTGACCATTTTTTAAATAGGTTGGTTGGTTATTTGCTTTTTAATTGAAGTATATACAGTTAATTTTAAGTGTTGTATCAGGAGAGACGAGGCCAAGATGGCAGAGTAGTAGGACGCTCATAGCTCACCCTCTCCCACAGATACACCAAAACTCACATCCATGGACCCACTCAGCCAGCCACAGCACCTGTGGAACTCCGACAGAACATCATCCTCTTCAAAATACAGACACCAAAAATCTGGTAGGAGAAAGGAAAAAAAGGAAGACGAAAAGGCAAAACAATGCAGGACAGGTCCCGTGGGGAGGGAGCGGCAAAGGAGGACTGGCACTCGTTCACTGTGTCTCCCCTCTCTAACGGAGAGGCCAGAGGGACAGAGGGGGAGCCTCCGAGGCTCGGATCTGTACAGAGCAGCCCTTGACCGACAGAACTAAGTTAAACGGGCACAGAGGGTCCCTGCGACACCCAGCCCGAGACCCACGCTATGCTGGAAGGGGGCGCGATCTGCTTGCCAACAGGCAATGGGAGCAGCACAGACGAGGGCGCCAACGGAGGCGCCTCTGGAAACAGCAAGCTGAGTTCGCGAAACAGGGCGAAGACAAAGACTTCTCATTAAGAGCACACAGTCTCCAGGAGAACACCCCCACCCTTCCTTTTTTTTTAAATCTGTTTTTACCTGTTGTATTTTCTATTGCCTTTTTAATTTTTACTTTTTAAACAATTATATATCCTCCCAGTTTTAATCCCTTTTAAATTTTTCTTTAAACAATTACTAACAGAGATAAAGGGGGATATTGATGGGAATATAATCATAGTTGGAGATTTCAACACCGCATTAACATCACTAGACAGATCTTCCAGACAGAAAATAAATAAGGCAACAGAGAAATTAAATAATACAATGAAAAAATTAGATTTGGTGGATATTTTCAGAGCATTACACCTCCAAAAAATAGGATATACATTCTTTTCAAGTGCACATGGAACATTTTCCAGGATTGATAATGTACTTGGGCACAAAAGAAACCTCAGCAATTTTAAGAAGATAGAAATTATCTCAAGCATCTTTACTGACCACAATGCCATGAAACTAGAAATCAACAACAGAGAAACAAAGGAGAACAAAAGGAAAGCATGGAGATTAAACAATATATTATTAAAAAACCAATGGGTCAATGAGGAAATTAAAGCTGAAATTAAAAAATACCTTGAGACAAATGAAAATGAAAACCACACAAAATTTATGGGACACAACAAAAGCAGTGCTAAGATGGAAGTTTATAGTGATACAGGCCTTCCTCAAAAAAGAAGAACAATCTCAAGTAAACAATTTAACCCACCAGCTGAATGAACTAGAAAAAGGAGAACAAAAACCCCAAATGGCAGCAGAAGGAAGGAAATTATAAAGATTAGGGAAGAAATAAATAAAATACAGATTAAAAAGACCATAGAAAAAAATCAATCAAACCAAAAGATGTTTTTTTGAAAAAGTAAATAAAATCGACAAACCTCTGGCCAAACTCACAAAGAAGAAAAAAGAGAGAGCACAAATTAGCAAAATAAGAAAGGATATGGAGAAATTACAACAAATAAAATAGAAATACAGAATATCATACGAGAATATTATGAAAAACTATGTGGAACCAAACTGGATAACCTAGAGGAGATGGACAAGTTTCTGGAAACATACAGTCCACCAAGACTGAATCAAGAAGAAACTGACCACTTGAATAAACCGATCACTAGAAATGAAATCAAAATAGCAATAAAAAACCTCCCTACAAATAAAAGTCCGGGACCGGACGGCTTCACTGGGGAATTCTACCAAACACACAAAGAACTCATACGAGTCCTTCTCAAACTCTTCCAGAAGATTGAAAAGGAGGGAATACTCCCAAACTCATTCAATGAAGCCACCACCACCCTGATACCAAAACCAGGCAAAGACACTACCAAAAAAGAGAATTACCGGCCAATATCACTGATGAACATAGATGCCAAGATCCTCACCAAAATATTAGCAAATAGAATCCAACAACACATAAAAAAGATGATACATCATGACCAAGTGGGGTTCATCCCAGGGACACAAGGGTGGTTTAACATATGCAAATCAATCAGTGTAATACATCACATCAACAAGAGAAAGGACAAAAACCACATGATCATCTCAATCGATGCAGAAAAAGCATTTGATAAAATTCAACACCCATTTATGATAAAAACTCTCACCAAAGTGGGTATAGAGGGAACATATCTCAACATCATAAAAGCTATATATGACAAACCTACAGCCAGCATAGTACTCAACGGTGAAAAACTCAAAAACTTCCCACTAAAATCTGGGACAAGACAAGGATGCCCACTATCACCACTCCTATTCAACATAGTCTTGGAAGTCCTAGCCACAGCAATCAGACAAGAGAGAGAAATAAAAGGGATCCAAATTGGAAAAGAAGAGGTGAAAGTGTCACTATATGCTGACGGCATATATATAGACGACTATATATAGAAAACCCTAAAAAGTCCACACAAAAGCTACTAGAGCTGATCGAAGAATTCAGCAAGGTAGCAGGTTACAAGATTAACGTTCAAAAATCTGTGGCATTTCTTTACACTAACAATGAATCAACAGAAAAATAAAGTAAAGAAACAATCCCCTTTAAAATAGCACCCTAAGTAATAAAATACCTAGGAATAAACCTAATCAAGGAGCTGAAAGAATTATACACAGAAAACTATAAACCATTGATGAAGGAAATTAAAGAAGACTTTAAAAAATGGAAAGATATCCCATGCTCTTGGATTGGAAGAATCAATATTGTTAAAATGGTCACACTGCCCAAGGCAATCTACAGATTTCATGCAATCCCTATCAAATTACCCAGGACATATTTCACAGAACTAGAACAAATCATAATAAAGTTTACATGGAACCATCAAAGACCTAGAATTGCCAAAGCATTACTGAAGAGAAAGAAAGAGGCTGGAGGAATAACTCTCCCAGACTTCAGACAATACTATAGAGCTACAGTCATCAAGACAGAATGGTATTGGTACAAAAACAGACATATAGACCAGTGGAACAGAATAGAGAGACCAGAAATGAACCCACAAACTTTTGGTCAACTAATCTCCGACAAAGGAGGCAAGAATACACAATGGAATAAAGACAGTCTCTTCAGCAAATGGTGTTGGGAAAACTGGACAGCAGCATGTAAAACAATGAAGCTAGAACACTCCCTTACACCATACACAAAAATCAACTCAAAATGGATCAAAGATTTAAACATAAGACAAGATACAATAAACTTCCTAGAGGAAAATACAGGCAAAACATTATCTGACATACATCTCAAAAATGTTCTCCTAGAAGAAATAAAAGCAAGAATAAACAAATGGGACCTAATGAAACTTACAAGCTTCTGCACAGCAAAGGAAACCAGAAGTAAAACAAAAAGACAACCTACAGAATGGGAGAAAATCTTTGCAAATGAAACCAACAAAGGCTTGATCTCCAGAATATATAAGCAGCTCATATGACTTAATAAGAAACAACAAAACAACCTAATCCAAAGATGGGCAAAAGACCTGAACAAGCAATTCTCCAAGGAAGAAATACAAATGATCAATAAGCACATGAAAAAATGCTCAATATCACTAATTATCAGAGAAATGCAAATCAAAACTACAATGAGGTATCACCTCACACCAGTCAGAATGGCCATTATTCAAAAATCCACAAATGACAAATGTTGGAGAAGCTGTGGAGAAAGGGGAACCCTCCTACACTGCTGGTGGGAATGCAGTTTGGTGCAGCCACTGTGGAAAACAGTATGGAGATTCCTCAAAAGACTAGGAATAGACTTACTGTATGACCCAGGAATCCCGCTCCTGGGCTTATATCCAGAAGGAACCCTACTTCAGGATGACACCTGCACCCCAATGTTCATAGCAGCACTATTTACAATAGCCAAGACATGGGGAAAGCCTAAATGTCTATCAATGGATGACTGGATAAAGAAGAGGTGGTATATTTATGCAATGGATTACTACTCAGCCATAAAAACCGACAACATAATGCCATCTGCAGCAACATGGATTTTCCTGGGGAATGTCATTCTAAGTGAAGTAAGTCAGAAAGAAAGAAAAATACCATATGAGATTGCTCATATGTGGAATCTTAAAAAACAAAAACAAAAATGAAAAAACAAAGCATAAATACAAAACAGAAATAGACTCATAGACATAGAATACAAACTTGTGGTTGCCGATGGGGCGGAGGGTGGGAAGGGATAGACGGGATTTCAAAATTGTAGAATAGATAAACAAGATTATACTGTATAGCACAGGGAAATATACACAAGATCTCATGGTAGCTCACAGAGAAAAAAATGTGACAATGAATATATGTTCATGTATAACTGAAAAATCGTGCTGTACACTGGAATTTAACACAACATTGTAAAATGATTATAAGTCAATAAAAATGTTAAAAACAAAATAAAATAAAATAAAAATGTTGTATTAGTTTCTGATGTACAGGATGGATGGACTTGGAGGGTATTATGCTAAGTGAAATAAGTCTGTGTGTGAATTCTGGTTCTCCCATTTACTGACAATTGGACTGTATATAAGTCCCTCAAGATTTCTGTGCATAGGATTATTTCCTCAGTGTTTAAAATGAACAAAATAATATGTGGGATAGGTTTTAGAGTTACATTAATGCTTTTAAGTGAAGTGTCTGACATGATTTCTGGCATTAAAATATGTTAGTTCATTTATTTCTTGATTGGGAAGATTATTATAAATTATTTATCTATGAATCCCCTGGAATAAGAACAGTTTTTCTCAGTCTTTTGAATTATCAGGCAATTAAATTACACATACATGGTCAATTATAATTTTATTCCTTTGACTTGACTACTTACAATTTTTCTGAAAAGATGGATAAGCTATATTGCATATTATTTTCTTCAAATTTTTTCTTTTTAGCCATAAGATACATTTTAATTATTTTCAAATTATTAAAATCCCAGGCATGGTAAAACCAAGAGAACATAAAGATTATGTTAAATCTCAATACATAATAAGAATCAATGAGTAAATAGGTTATAGGGGAGCAAAATTTGTCACCACAGAATGTGTCTCATTGGTATGAAGATTAATCTAGGCTGATTATTCTTTTAAGAAACAGAAGACTCAGGAAGTGCTTCTTGTTATCACCCCCTTAACTACCTAAAATAACTTAGATAAAGTTTCTGTCCCCAGAACAGAGCTATTATCAGACATATCTGCCAAGAATATAGACCAGATATGATGGGGCAACTGCAGGGCCTAGAGATCTACCCTGTGTCCCATCTTCATGTGAATTGTCTTCCTCCCCTCTTTGAATTCCCACACCACTACCCCCAACATCCTCTTTTGTTTTTAGCTGAAGATAGTATTTAAAATAAGGGTTCTGGCCTTATTTTAATAAGGGCTCTTGGCCATTTTGGCAAGTTACTCAGGTTTCCAGGGTTTCTCCCCTGTGTACATGTTATTGAACTTTGATTTTATTCTGTTAATCTTTCTCATGTCAATTTAATTCTTAGACCAACCAGAAGAAGTTGGAAGGGTAGGAGAAAATTTCTTTTTTATCCTGTTAATCTTTCTCATGTCAATTTAATTCTTAGACCAACCAGAAGAATTTGGAAGGGTAGGAGAAAATTTCTTTCTTCTCAACAAGATAAACCATAAAATAAGTATAGTCTAACAAAGTTCTCATTTTTCCGGTAATGACTAAATCAGTTTTGATATATCAAATTTTATTTCCTGAAAAAGAAACACTACTACTTATTCTGGCATTCAGGAATACAGATCACTTGCCCAATCTACTTTTATTATTTTATTACACAATGTTTCAATTCTAATACCTATTCTTTAGTCAGATGTGACTACAAAAAAAAGATACACTTTGTGATTTTTGCCTAGTTTTGCCTATACACCTGTGGATCCTTGCTCACATGCTTCCTCTGAGACATGTTCCCAACATCTTTCAAGACTGTGGCAGTTTAAAAGGTAGCCCTGGTCTTTTGGCATCCCTCCCTTGGCAAGTAAGCTTCATGTCCCCTCCTATAGTGTATCAGTCAGCCGTGTGATTGTGTCCACCACTTGCAGAAGTGATTCCATGCGATTTCCAAGGTTGGTCATGAAAAGTCTTGGGCTTCCGTCTGGTTCTCTTGAAATCTTCGCTTGCGGCGAGTTCCCTATTGGGAAGCTCCCTCTTCATCCCAAGCCCTTTGTGTCTTCCTAGCCAAGGCCTTAGACACATGGAACAGAGACAAGCCATCGCTGCTGGGTTCCCTTCTCAAGAGGTGGGCCTCTACCTTCTTGGGAGACAGTCTCCCCTAAATAGTCTCATATTTCTGTATGGTCCAGGTCATGTAAGCAATGTACACTGAAAGGATGTTTGCGTAACAAACTAGAAAGCTGTAGAGTCTCTAAAAACAGGAACCTTCTGAGGGGATAAGAGTCTTAATCCCCTTTCTTTCTCCTTCCAGGAGACATTTGCTTATATCCCAGGCTAATGAACCCCATTCCCTATCTTCCCCTACAAAAGAGATTTCTGGAAAGAAGATGGGTAGGTGTACCAGCAACCTATGTAATCGCTGAATCTCAGTTTTGGGGTTTTCTCCCTTGGGACACAAATCCACTTCATGCACAGATAATGTTTGGCTCTCATCATATTGCTCTGTGGGGACTGGGGCTCTGGCTGCTGCATTTTGCTATGAGTAATCAGCTGTCTGTTTCTCTGATCCAGAAATGCTTGTGTCTCCTGCCAACACACCCACACTGTGGAAGGCTTGTTTGTTTGCATACAAACGTAGTGAGTTTGAGGGGTCTGGGTGCTGATCAAGGAAAAACATATGACCGTGATGTGGCAGTAGCATACAACAAGCTTTATTTGGGTGGTGGTATGACAGGTTTGCATGGGTGTGTTGTGTGTAGGGAGGTGGTGCTGGGGAGTGGGGAGGTAGAGGGAAGGGAATGGGTCTTGCATGAGACCTTCTAGAGGCCATAGTACCATACCCAGAAAATTGGGAAGGCAATGGAACTTCCAGCAGGGTAGACAATCAGAGAAGGGGTTCACCTGACTACATGCTGTCAATTAACAACATAATGGGGAGTCTCTGGGTCAGAGAATTCTGAAGGGCAGCAGTAGCCTGGGGTCATTCATAACCCCTGGGTTTATCTTATCTATGGTTAGCAGATTCTAAGCACAGTTTCATGGTGTATTCAAAGTAGTCAATTTCAAAATGGTTAAAATATCTGCTTACTTGGACTATATTTAAAACAACTGGATTATAAAAATTTGAGTTTGACACCTGCAGGCTTTTGAGCAAATTGGGTCCCAGCCTGCTGTGAAGTAAGCCTAGGGCCAACATGCAGGGATCATCTTTGGCTCATTTATATAACAGGTGGATAACATCTCAGACCTTCTACACTTTCTGACTTAAGATCCCCTTAACTTGAATCTGGATTGACTTGTGTCTGCTTTGACCAACAGAAGACAGCAGAAGTGATGCTATGGGACTTTGGATACTAGGCCATAAAAGGCCCTGCAGCTTCTCCCTTGGTCTCTTGGAAAGTTGGCTTTGCTGACACTTCCATTCAGGACTGCCCTCTCAGAAACCAGTCACTACACAGAGAAGCTCAAGTGAAATGGAGAAGCCAAGGCTCTCTGGATGGCAGTTCCAAATGAGCCCTGACTGTGAGGCATCTAAGGCCACGCAACCAACGTATTACTGAAGAAGCCCCTAGATGATCTACTCTCTGGACATTTGAGTGTTCCAGGCTGCGGCCTCATAAATCATACAGGGACGAAAAGAGACAAGGCATCTCCACTGTGCTTATCTGAATTCTTGCTTCACAGAGTCTATGAATATCATAAATTTTTAAATTATAGATTATTACAAAATATTGAATATATCCCTGTGTTATACAGTAGAACCTTGCTGTTATCTATTTTATATATAGCAGTTAGAATATGCAAATCCCAAACTCCCAATTTATCCTTCCCCACCTCCTTTCCCCTCTGGTAACCATGAGTTTGTTTTTTGTGTCTGAGTCTGTTTCTGTTTTGTAAATAAGTTCATTTGTCTCAATTTTTAAGATTCCACATATAAGTGATATCATTATGATATCTGTCTTTCTCTGTCTAAGCTAATTCACTTAGTATGATAATCTCTAAAACCATCCATCCATGCTGCTGAAAATGGCATTATTTCATTCTTTCTATGGCTGAGTACTATTCCATTATATATAATGTGGTATATACATATACCACATCTTCTTTATCCAATCATCTGTCGACGGACATTTAGGCTGCTTCCATGTATGTATGTGTGTATGTGTGTGTGTGTGTGTGTGTGTATGTGTGTGTGTGTGTGTGTGTGTGTGTGTGTGTGTGTGTGTGTGTGTGTGTATACATATATATATTGTATATAGTACATTGGGTGCATGTATCTTTTCAAATTAGAGCTTCCTCCAGATGTATGCCCTGGAGTAAGACTGCTGGATCATATGGTAACTCTATTTTTAGTTTTTTAAAGGAATCTCCATACTGTTTTCCATAGTGGTTGCACCAAACTACATTCCCACCAACAGTGTAGGAGGGTCCCCTTTTCTCTATACACTCTCCGACATTTATCTTTTGTGGACTTTTTAATGATGGCCATTCTGACCAGTGTGAGGTGATACTTCACTGTACTTTTGATTTGCATTTCTCTGATAATTAGTGATACTGACCGCCTTTTTGTGCGCTCACAGGTCATCATATGTCTTCACTGAAGAAATGTCTGTTTAGGTCTTCTGCCCATTTTTCGGTTGGGTTGTTTAGTTTTTTGTTACTGAGTTTTAATGAGCTGCTCATATATTCTGGAAATTAAGCCCTTCTCAGTCTCATCATTTGCAAATATTTTCTCCTAGTCCATAGGTTGTCTTTTCATCTTGTTTATGGTTTCCTTTGTTGTGCAAAAGCCTGTAAGTTTAATTAGGTCCCATTTGTTTATTTTTGCCTTTATTTCTATTGCTTTGGGAGACTGACCTAGGAAAACACTGCTATGACTTATGTTAGAAAATGTTTGCCTATGTTCCCTTCTACAAGGTTTATGGTGTCCTGTCTTAAAGGCCTTGAAGCCACTTTGAGTTTACTTTTGTGTACAATGTGAGAGAGTGTTCTAGCATCATTGATTTACATGTGGCTGTCCAGTTTTCACAATACCACTTGCTGAAGAGACTGTCTTTTCTCCATTGTATATTCTTGTCTCCTTGGTCAAAGATTAATTGACCATAGGTGTATGGGTTTATTTCTGGACTCTCTATTCTGTTCCATTGATCCATATGTCTGTTTTTTGCCAATATCACACTTTTTTGATTACTGTAGCTCTGTAGCATTGTCTGAAGTCTGGGAGAGTTATGCTTCCAAATTTGTTCTTTTTCCTCAGTATTGCTTTGTTAATTCTGGGTCTTTAGTGATTCCATAAAAAAAATGTAGGATTATTTGTTCTAGTTCTGTGAAAAATGTCCTGGGTAATTTGATAGGGATCACATTAAATCTGTAGATTGTTTTGGGTAGCATTGTGGATTGCTTTGGGTAGTATGAAATGGTTGTTTTTTAATCCACCAAAACTTTCTGTGGTGTGTTATACAGCAACAGATGATTGGAAAGGAAGATGTAGATTAAATCCTATATCTTTTGTGAACCTCTGCATAAGAATTCCCTTCAAATGTGTTTTTAATGGTTTTTAAACTTCTAAAGTGACTACATGTGGCTTCAACAAACATTGTCTTCATTATAATTGCTATTTTACATGTGCAAACACCAAATATCTCTATTTATGTTATATATTATTAGAGAGAAGACTATAGCAAATATTCTTTCTTTGAACTGTCAGTACTAAATTGTAAAAGTGTGATAGATTAATTCAAATAAAAGGAAAGAACTAAATAATGTATAGAAAATACCACACAGAAAAATGGAGATAGAAAAATTAAAATTACATGTAAAAATATGACCTTAATTAACTTTTAGTAATTGAGCAATTCAATACATTAAATAATACTATATATTTTGATAGCATCAATGTGATTCCTTAAGACATATTAATAGTATATAAATAATACAGAAGAACGAAGAATGAAATAAGGCCTAAGATGACTTTAAAACATTGCTTCCTTTTCATGGCACATTATAGGGTTTGAAAGTATACCTAGTTAGCTTTTAAAAACACAGCTATTTAAAGTACTGCTCTGTTCCACAGCTAATAAATGGCAAAAGTGGATCTGTTACCCTTCTCTGAACTCCAAATTCATCGTTTTAATTTTTCCAACTTACATACATTTCAACGCTCAAATTATTTTGGTTATTTTCTTTGCACTTAAAAATAAATGCTATTTTCCTCCTTTATCAAAAGATTAAAATTCAGATAATTGATGATACAAAATAAATTTAACATCACTAAATGTTAGAAAGTTAAATAGTGAAAGACTTCAATATACTATCAATATTTAGAAAATAAATAAGGTGATTTGATTTAGTGTTCCATTATTTTAGAATATTCTCTTTTTTTAATCTGCTGTAGTATGTTTTGATTTGTTATTTTCTCCCCTATTCGCACTCTGAAATTATCTTCCTTTCTATCTAGACAATTAATGAAAAAGGTATTCATTGGTTCATTTAAATAAATCTCCTTTGAACTCATGTTACATTTAATGGTGGCCCTTTTAAATAGGCCATCCCCTTAAATTCAAATGGGAGTACAAATAAATTAAGCCTTTTTCATTTAAACTCTATTGACCTGATTCTACTATAATGTATTTTCATAAACACACATCTGTTGTTTATCATGAAAGACTAAACATGTATTATAATTAGAACTCTGCCAGTAATTTATTTGTTCTTTAACCACCTGCTTCATACAGGATCATATTATCTTGTGATATAACATTCTTTCATTATAAAAATGAAGTTTATCTATGAGAACATTATCCCATGTTTTGAAAATTATCTTAATCTTAGCATACTTATTTTCAGTAAGTGCTTTTGTATCACATTGGCAGTAGTTTTGTAAGCAGAGACTGTTGCTTTTTGAAATGTTCTATTATACTAACGATGTTTTAATTATGTAACAAAACAACTATCTTGGCCAATCAGAATGCTCAGTCATTATTCTTACTATTCCCTAGCATTACAAAACATACCTACCTCTCAAAAATGCTGTTTTCTCAACTTTCTTTCACTGAAGA
Organism: Camelus bactrianus; assembly: GCF_048773025.1. Taxonomy (NCBI): domain Eukaryota; kingdom Metazoa; phylum Chordata; class Mammalia; order Artiodactyla; family Camelidae; genus Camelus; species Camelus bactrianus. The sequence continues at coordinate 43,564,108 of NC_133540.1, forward strand.
ATTTCCTTATTTATTCCAATACAAATTATTATGATTTTATCATTTTTGTTCTGAGTAGAATCCATTGCTAAGTTAAATTATCAAAATGTTAATGATTATGTTTAAAGGACTTTTGAGTTTAGTTTGTCTTTCAGATGCAATAAAACTAAATCATAGGATAGGCAGACTGAACGCACATTTAAAATAACAACATATCAGTGATCGATCACAAATAAAGAGAAAATGATATTTCAAAGATAAAAAAAGTTTCAAAATTTTATATAACTAATCTAGAACACTGTCTTCATGCATTGGTAAAAACCTACAATGAGTAAACTTCTCCCTTCAAAAATTCCAGCCAATACAATATTTGCCTCATTTAATGTATGCTGCTTGCCTGACAGGTAAATTATATATACTAGATAGAGATGCAAGGACATTTTGGGGGTTCTCTGTAAAAGACACTTCAAAGATATTTAAGATTGGATATTTAAGATTTGGATAAATCAAAGATTCAGAAAGTTGGAATTCAACTAATTAAATGGAGAGCCACATAATTAAATCTAGATTATATATTTTTTCCATTTGGATCTGTAATTTGACATGTGGAGGTGAGTGTGGAGACCAGAAAGCTTCATTAACGGGTAATGAGACAAAAGGTAGTAATTAAATAAAAATAGAGTTAGGGAATATGTTTTCTAGGTATGATTTCTGAGAATTTTAGACAGAATTTTGGGTTTTAAAATGTGTATTTCACCACTGAATTACAATATATGTGTGCATCTACTTTTAAACTATCTATTTTGTTCCAGTAAAACTTATTTCTGTCCTTACACCAATCACACACCACATTGATTAAAGTAGCTTCATATTAAATGGAACTCTGGTAGTCTAAGTCCTCATATTTGTTCTTTTTCCAAATTATTTTGAGTATTTTGGGTTTTTTTTTTTTGCAATTCCATATGAATTTTAGCATCAGCTAATAAAATGAGGAGATTTTTATGTATTTTTTATTGCACAGATTTATTGGGGCAATATTTACATAATACTATTGAATCTTTTGATATAAGGACACAGTATAGCTTTTCATTTAATAGGTCTCCTTTAATTTCTCCCCCACCAAATGTTGCAGTATTCAGGGAGAAGTTCATGCATGGTTTTGCACTTTTGTAAACAGTATAAATATTTAAAATCTTATTTTTAAATTGCTTTCTAAATTTAAAAATATGTAGAAATATAAGTACATAGAAACTCAATCATTTTTTTTTAATGTCCTTCTACATAGGCTTATAAAACCTGGTAGCTCTTTTGTATCTTGTGTACAGTTATATGTGTGCAAACGCAACATCTGCAAATAGGTTTTATTTCTCCTTTTTCAATCTTTATTACTTTTCTTGCTCTATTGCACCAGCTAGCTCCTCCAGTAAATAATTGGATAGAAATGATGGAAACACACATTCTTGCATTTTTCCTGATTATATATGAAAATGTATTCAGCATTTCACCTTTGAGTATGATGGTAACTGTGGAATTTTCACAAATACTATTTATGAAATTTATTTCTATTTAGATGCAATTTAGAAATGTATCTCTAGTCCTAGTTTTCTGAATGTTTTTTCCATGAATGTATGTTGAATATTTTCAAAGTGTTTTCTGCATCAGTTGAGATGATTATACACTACTTATTCTCTAGTTTGTTAATATGATAAATTACATTGATTAATTTTGAATGCTAAGGCAATCTTGTAGTCCTGGAATAAGCATTTCAGTGGTCTATTATAAACAAACCACATAAACTCAGTGGAATAAAATAACTATTTTTAATATGTGTATGATTCTTTGGCTAAAGAATCAAAATAGGGCACACTGGAGATAACATTTTCTCTAACAGGGACAGAGAAGCCAAATGGTAAAATTAACCTGGATTCTGCTAACTCACATTGGACCCTGACATAAGTGAAAAATAAATCTCAACTGTATAAAACCACTGATATTTTGGGGTGGCTTCATATAGAGTTAACTTATTTGTGGAAAATAATGTTAACAACCCCATAGAGTTATTGTAAGAACTAAAGAAGTTAATAATTATAATGTACTTAGACAAGTGTGTGACACATTCAAAGCCCTGTATATGCAATTGTTTTATTAATTAAACATAAAGCATTAAGTGCATCCTGATTTAATTCATTATACCCTTTCCAAAAATGTTCTGCTTGGTATACAGACTTCATGTTAATTGCATCATCATTTTTAGTTCTGACATATTTCTTGTATACCACTCTTCTTTTCACCCTTACTGTCAAAATCATAGAACTTTATGTAACTTAGGATTTATCAGTCTTGGTACTATTGATGTTTTGGGCCATATAATTCACCTGCAGATAGTGGTAGTGGCTCTGTCCTGAGTACCATACAGGTTTTGCCACATCCCTGACCTCTATCCATTAGCAGATTTCCCAGTTGTGACAACTCAAATATGTCTCCTCACACTGCCAAATGTCTTTTGGGGAAACAAAACCATCCACAATTGAAAATCACTGGTCTAGAATGAATTGAAAATAAAAACTTGTTTGTTTTATGCATGTCACACAGCATGTCCTTGCCCATAACAGAAATAGCTCTAGCTAATTTAAACAGAAAATGTATTTACTGAAAAGTATTTACAGTTGTTGAAAGGTGGATCAGTCTCCCAAGAAATATCATTAAAACAGCACTGCAAAACTTTTACACCAGGAATGTGGTGTCTCTGTCATCATCTAAAATTTGGGAAATCAAAATCACTGCCTCAGCTGCTAATTCAAGGTCATACTGTCTAAGGCTTGATCAATGGTAGCAAAGTAAATAATCCATGCTATGCCTCTCACAGCCACAAAACCAAAAGAAAACACTGGGATATCTTGTATCACTGAGGAAAAAATGAATCAGATGTCTCCACACATAATCTAACTGCAAAAAGAGATGTCTGACTGTCTCCCATTCTTGTGTGTTGAAGGAGGTCACTAATAGAACGTGACCACCTGTTGGCCGGTGTGACAGACCTGGGCGATCAGAGGCTCCTTACCATATCCTTGAAACAAATGTTCCACCAACTGTTCCTATACTAGGAGATACTTCAAGGATGCAGCTTTGAAAGAGTAATGTGTTATTGAGATCTAGGCTGTATATTGACTTAACTTCTCTTAGGCTACATAAACTCTAAACATTCTATATAAACTCTTAGGATTCTGGGGTGTGTGTGTGTCTGTGTGTGTGTGCAAATCTACCTGTCTTGCTGTTACCCAAGATGAGCCTCATACGTAAGTTTTCTTGCTAATTGAAACTGCCAGCTACCAATCTGGAATTGTCTGTCTCTTTTTTAAGTCTCTCCCTCCATGTATAGGAGCCAGTTTCAGATTTACCCTGGGGAACTCTCAAGGCTGAGAATGAACATTGGCTAGCCAGCCAGGAGACCAAAGAATGGGCCTTGGGAAAGAGGCATCTGTGGAGAAAATCCCATGTTGAACACTGACCTTTATGTGGGGAGGGGTGGCCCATATGTTAGAAGCTGTGGACCACCACATGAGTACAGGGACACCCCAAAATGCCAATAGGTTTAATGCGTTTGTTGAAGAACACCACACAGCACACTCTGGCAAAGATGGGAAATACATGCCTAAAGCAGGGGGTTGGCCTGTACCTGGGTAGGTCAGCTGGACACGGAGGCTCAATCAGTGGCTTAAACTCAAGTTAGAAAGTTAGCAGAAAAGCTGAGGTAAAGGAAGCCGTGTAGGTGTTCACTACTCTGCTAGCTTCAGGACTGGCAGACTAGGTGGAAGAGCAGGATGATAAAGTGGAGAACTAAGAGTGCCAATATGCTCCACCCCTATTTCTAATGGTGGCCCCTGCAGCCTGTAGAGAGGAAATGGGGACAATTCCTCTGATGCCTGATATACAGATGGTCAGGTGGGGCAATCTGCCCACATGGACTGCAGTCACTATTCAGCCTAACCTTGATGCCATCGAGATGGACACAGGAGGGAATCACAGCACCCAGTGGGCTAAGCTCAGAGCAGTTTGGCTGGTGATTGATCACTCATTACTCCTGGCTGTTACCTTTTTGCACTGATAGTTGGGATGTCCTAAAGGAGTAATCATATGGCTTGGACCATGGGCAGCCAAGGGATAGATGATCATGTATAAGTCTTTGTGGGGTCAGGATATGTGGAAAGATCTTTGGGTTTGCCTGTAAGAGGCTAAGGTAGTCTTCACTGTTTTCCATGTCCCAGCTCATAAGGTGCAGACACCCCCTGGCAGTCAGGAAGCTGATGCCCTAGCCCAGGTATAAGCCCTACCAACTGACTCTACAGTAGACACAGATGATTGGGTGTATAGGAAGAATGGCCACTGCACTGCTTAATGGGATGGCTTACTGTGAAAGATGCTAGACTGCCTTTGAAACTGTTACTTGTTTAATGTCATAACAGCATGTCATGTGTTTTCTAAGCAACACCAAAGGCAACTGCCAAAGAAGTCCGGTGCTGTCCACCAGACTTCCCAACTGGTGATGAATTAGCAAAATGATCATACTGGCCCCCTTCCTCTGAGTGAGGATTCTAAATATGCCCTATTTGTGTGGACACTGCATCTGCCCTAATCCAAGCTTTTCTCTGTTGCTGCACAAATGAGGGTGTTACCATTAGGGAATTAGAGAAAACAACTACCATGTACGGATATCCTCATTCAATAGGCAGTGATCAGGGTCACATTTTAAGGGTAACAATGTGCAAGACTGGGCCAAAAAAAAAATGACACTGAATGCAGGTTCCATCTCGCCTATAACCCACAGGTAGCAGGGTTGGTAGAAAGGAAGAATGGAATATTAAAGTAGCAGATTAAATTACTAACAGGTAAAATCACTTTGACTGAGTAGACTAAAGTACTATCCCAGGCTTTAATATATTTGAATGATCAGCCAGTAGGGCCTGTTGCCCCATATGGGGAACCCCTGCTGAGATATCTAACACCATGTGGGTATGGAAGACATGGGAGGCAGCCATTGCCTCAAATTTCACCATGAATTAATGTGCTATGCTGCTGAGAACATCAGGCTCCACAATGCCTGAAAGAGGCATTATCTACAGGAATTTGCAGTGGGACATCTCACTGGGATGGACAAGTTACTTTAACCCCAGGTGGGAGGGAACTACTCAATCGCCCCTGGGATCCCATTGTCCTGATGCAAGCCAGACCGGTTGAAATGCACTACACCTGGAATGGAATATGTACCATTGAACGAGGGGGAAAAGATGAAAGTCCTTGTCTGTCATATCCTACGCCACGTCCATCTCCTCATGACTGCCAGCTGCCTCCCCTGGCCAACATGTAAGAAACGCACAATCAGGTCAAATTCCTAAAGCTGCAGCCACACTGACATCTAAGCAATAGGTCAGAAGTATAATTCTTACAGAAGGGGAAGACTTTAACATACAAGTTCCTACCAAGTATGTCTTTTTGACCTTAGACTTCTGCTGTTCCTGTAGTGTCTGGTCACAGGATGGGCACCGGATAGAAATACCTTTCTCAGTGGGCTCACTTATATGCCTACCCAAGAAATCAACCCAATTATCAGGTATCTAGCAGCTGCCCCTCTCTAGTTCCTTGTCAAGATTGCCACGGTGGGTATCACCACTCTGAGGAGGGGATTAGAAGGCACTAAAGCCGTATGTTAAGGAAGCTAGGACTAGTACTCTTAATTCTTAATTCATCTTATATTACCAATACTGACCCAGAAACTGGTCCTGTGGCACACACTTTTAATAATACTCTGCATAGGTATTCTTTTTCTGTCAATCAAACTATATTAGCAGTCCATTAAACTGCTGACTGGGAAGGGTCCTAAAAATACCATCAGAACCATAGCTGGCTATGCTTAGAGGTGGGATGGGTTCATGCGGCTCATCCCATGTTACAGACATTTGAGCACTCATGCACCCGTGTTGAGAACAGAAAAGCTACTCTAAACAGAACCTACCCAAATGTACCAGGTATACTGCATAGGTATCACTGGCACTGAGTAGCCATCCTGTCACATAAAAGGATAGCAACTGGTTTGGCACACTGACCGGTTTGCCACCCAGCTATTTATTAGGTAGCCCAGAATGGGACCCAATGGTTATGTGGAAAAAATCTTTAGTTGTGGCTTCACCTACATGATTGCGACTCTGTACCTTGTGTTTTCCCACTGTAGCAAAAATTGCCAACTTTCCTCTCCTCAAGGCCAGGTGGACATGTTCTGTTCTCTATGGTATGATCATTTGGCCACCATCTTTATTCCCTTCATTGGCCCGGAGGACATTATAGCACACAGAGAAAGCCTTAATAATTCACCTAGCAAGCCTTGAATGACAGTCAACAAAGCCTGTCCTTACTGAGCACTGAAAGGTCTCTAAAGAGAAAAGCTGTCTGCAAAACAGAATGGACTTGGGGCATTACCACTGTCTCGCAAGTAGGCACCTGTGCTGTTATCCAAACAGAATGTGTGTATTCATACCTGATGAGTTTGCTAATGTGTCATCTTTAATAAATCACATCAGGACACAAGTGAATATCCTGAGTGATCCAACCCCCAGCCTAGGAGACTTAATAAATCAGTTTCAGATCATAGGGCTCTAGGTGGAAAAAAAAAAAACCAACAGTTACTCATTTTGGAAATCATTACTTTAATCTGTGTTTTCTCTTGCCTGTATCTATATTGTTGCTGTGGTATCTGCCTCCAGCGCAGCCAGAGAGCCACCAAATGAGCCACCTTCGTGCTAGTGAAACCCCTTACTGACCCTGCTCAGGGCATGTCGTGAAAGAGAGGAACCATAGAAAATAAGCGCTAGTCATAAGGGGTGGAGCTTTGAAGGCGGTCATCAAGAGGACGTGACTGCAGGTTGACCCACGAGCTAGACCTGCACAATCACAGCCTTGGGAAAGTAATGTGGGGTTGAGACCATCAGGACTGAATACACGACGGAACCCCAATTAAGGCCTCCACATAAACTCTTCAGATTCTGGCAGGCACGTGCGGAGATCTACTCTTCTTCCAGCCTCCCAAGACAAGCCTCCTATGTAAGTTCCCTGACTCATTAAAATAGCCTCCTACTAACCTGGAATCTGGTTTTCTGTTTCTTGGGTCTCCCCTTGTCCTCCGTGTATGGAGGAACAGCTTTAAATCCACCCCCCAACTGCCCCCGTACTCTCAAGGTTGCGAACCGACAACAGTCCAAATGTACATAGCTGTGTCTGCTTAGGGGAAGCTGGGTCATGGCTGGAAATGAACTAAAATCTAGTCTGGGAAAGGTAGCCTTTAGGTTTATAACCTTTAACTTGAAGAAGTACAAGTTCCAATGGAGGTGGAATAGAGTTGAATGACCCACTCTGCAGTATCTGCCTGCTCAGTCCATTACAATAATTCATAATAAGTGCTTACCTTTACAATCTGAATCTAACCTATGTTTCTAGGCTTTTATCTGCACTTTTCCATTTATGAGACCTATATTCTAGTGAAACTGCCTTTTAACTACTCTGCACACACTTATTCAGAGTTCTCTAGAGCACCTATTTCCTATCTTTGTGATTCAATTTTTTGGTTTGATGCTTTTCTGTTACTTCCTTCCACTCAGACTCTAACTAACCTAAAAATACTTACTTTTAAGACAACAGATTAAATGCCATATTATCCATAATTTCTTACTTAATTGTCCTAACAGAAAGTAGTTTATTACCTCAAGTTGTACAGACTGTTCATATCTCCATTAATAGAATTTATCATGTATGCATTTCTCATGCAGATTTTATCTTCTTATTAGTGTGAATTTCCTAAAAAACGTTCTTGTATAAAAATTTGTTGAATAAATTTATAAAATTAGCAACTGGCTATACTGGGGATGCGTTAACTTTATTTGCTTTATAATGTGCATACCTGTATAAAAAGCATTTATTAAGTTAAACAGCTTATGATACATGCTACTGAATACTGTAATAATAATCTTTGAGTAGAACTTTTAAAATAATAGGAGTTATTTATTATTTAGATTCTGACCATTGCAACTAAACCAGTAATCTAGAGAAGCATTAATGAAAGAAAGTTTTTTTACCATTTAATGAAATTATTTTTTCAAAATTAAGAATTAAAATTTCTCAAATATTTGCATACTACCAACCAGTCATCATGAATTCTTCAGTGGAATTTAAGAAATTTCTGCTAACTTATCATTCTGGTCACAACATACATGGCTGATACCTGGTGTATCAAAGAAGGTCATGTTCCCATTCTTTATATTCTTACAGAATTATTTGTTACACTGATAGGTATGGAAATAAAACAAGGCCAATCAAATGAGAAAAACCTGAGCCTATTTCTTCAGTGCTTGGTATAGCAGGGAGTCAGCTACTATCACTTGAGTTTGGTAGAGACTCAAAGGCAGGCAGGGAGTGGGAAAGCTTCAGACTGAAAAAATAAGAGAAGCCTTCATGTATATTCGGATTAGAAGTCAGTGGAAAATGTACACTTAGCTTTTTGTTTATTTCTGAGTTGAAAATAGTAACAAAAAAAATGAAATTTGTAGAAGTAGCAGCAGGAAGAAGTTACTGGCAAGGTAATTGTTACAGGTTGAATTGTGTCCCCCACCCCAAATTCACATTTCTTATAAAAAGAGGAAGTTTAGTCACAGTGATTCTCACAGAGAGAAGATGCCATGTGAAGAGACATAAAGAGAAGACATCCATCCACAAGCCACCGAGAGAGGCATGGAGCAGATCCTTTCCTCACAGCCTTCAGAAGAAACCAGCTGGGCTGACACCTTGATCTTGGACTTCCAGCCTCCAGGACTATGAGAAAAAAATTCCTATTGTCTAAGCAAATATATATATTTTTATATGGAATCTGGCGGCTATTGACTAAGTCCTTATTGTTCTGAGCATGTTGTTGCAGAGGTTGTGATGTGGCTTCTTGGGTTTCTGGGTAAGAGTTCTACTGTCATAGATCATCTGGCCATTGTCTATTTGTACATTCATTCTTTCACTGTCATGATTATATGCTCTAATAGCTGGTTATTTTTCTTCTTTTCTTATTTGCCCTTTTCAATTTTCATTTCCTTCTTTCTACAAATATTTATGGATCTCCTAGAATATGAATGACACTGGGTCAGTGTCTATATAATGACTCTTCACTTACTTTATGGAGCTTAATAGGTCACACAAATGGTGTGCAAAAATATTTTTAAGCTGGCTAAGGAGGTGAGAGGAGTGGGGTTGGAGGTATGGACTCAGATTTGACCTTGTTACTAGAGGCTAAAGATGTAACATATCTAGCCAAATAAATGGCACTGGCCAAATGGGTAGACTTCTGAACAAACAGCAGCCTATTGAAGGTCTACAACTAGAAAAGTGCTTTGTTCATTGGAATCAGTGCTAGATCACTTGAATGGGTACAGCATGATGACTTAACATGTGGCTGTTTAGTTAAGTAGGGTCAGGTCATATTTGTGGAGAATTTAGAGAACTCATTAAAACAGAAGCAAATTTTAGGAAAGGGCTCACATTCAGGTTGTGCCTGGCTACATGGCACTCCCCTGCAGTGAGGACTAGTAAGTCATGGGAAATTGTGCAGATACATTGCCTTTCTCAAACACAAATGGCAGAGTCATTTCCAGATATAGTTAAAAACTTGGACCAGGAATGTAAGAACTGACAACAAACATGCATTTTTCCACAGATAATGCCAAAGATATGTCCATGGAAACTTCCTGGAATTCTGACACTGACTAATTTTATTCTTGATTTTACCCATAATTTCCCAATACTAGTGCCCTCAACCACAGTAACCCTTGGAGCTGCTGGAGCTGCAAAGGGTAAGCAAACAGAGTATCATCAAATAAAGTAGATTTATAACTTTTATGTGATCAGATGGTGGGAAATAGGCTTAGACTGAACTGTAATCATGTGGTAAGAAGTCCCAATCATTCAACAGCTAAATCCAAGTTCTGTTTACTAGAGTCAGGTCATTTCAGTTCTGTAAGTGTACCTTTTACAGCTGAATTTTAACTATGAATGCTTAGTATTTCAGGATGTAGACAGAATACTTTTAAAGAAATGAATGAAAAACTCACATATAGGAAATAGGAAAACAGAAAAAAATATCACCAACATCAGTGTATCTACCAAAAAAATATTAGGCAACTACTAGGAAGAATTAGGTAGAAATATTTTAAAATTATGGAAGAGGAATTCCTGGCATATGGCACAGAATTTATGTTTGCACTCTATACTGTAAGAAGGCTTACTTGGTGCATATGTAACTTCCAATTTAAAAACTATATTATGAGATGAGAAAAATGTGTTTAAGAGGTATTTAAGTGATAAATGCTAACTGAAAAATATGCACAAAATGATCTCTTTTGTGTTAAAATGGATGTAAAATGGTAGCTATGAATATATGTATAATTGAAAATATTCATATGAATATATGTACACATATACATGAATATTAATAGATATACACTTAAGTGTGTATCAAAAAGGTCTGGGAAAATGCACAATAAACTATGGATTATGGTTATGCATGAAGAGTGGAAGAATGAAATAGGGATTAAGGGAACTGGGGACAGATAATTTTTAAATTATCTGTATGTCTGTATTATTTGGATAATGTTTAACAATGAGCAGTATTATTATATAATTTAAAATAAGCAAATATGTTAGGTGAGCATATGAGGGAAAGATATAATGTGATTAATTGTGTAAAATTTCTGAACAGAAAGAGAATACAGTCAATTTGAACAGACATCAGTGATTCATTATAATGAGGTCTGGGACATAAGGAAAGTAAGAGATGAGACCATGGTGAGATATTAAAGTCTATCACTGTGCAGAATTTCAAGTGTGTTTGTTAATTTTCTAATAGAAACTATTCTCTTAAGATATTATAATGCTGTGTTCATCTGGAGAAAGGGAATCATTTCCCTGTGGTGTAATCTCATTTACGTTTTTGTTCCTCTATCTTACTTTTTTAAGATTTTCTTTAAAACATTCATACATAAGACGTGCCTGAAATAATTTACTGTTAAAAAGTGTTTGACCTTGAACATAAGAATAAAACCCAAGATACACTGTTTCTACTTTGTACACAGGGAAGCAAGTGATCACATTTTAGTTATTCTAAGGAAATAATGCCATGTAAATACCCTTTCTTTTTATAGGAAACTACTGTATATGGATTTTTTTTTGATATCTTACTATAAGCTCTAGCTGCTTTTGTAGTGAAAACCTAGCAATTCATCTGAAAGGTCATTCAGGACCAGGCACGATAATTTCAGCTGATCAAATCAATTATTTATACAATGAACTACAGTATGGTTCCCTCTAGAAATTACCTTATTATAGCTACTCACTCCCACTGAACTCTAAGAAAAGTGACATTTTGAAATACAAAGCTTATTCTCTTCAGTGAGCTTAATACGTATCGGCATCTCTCTGTGGCTCTTTTCTCTATTGAATAGCTGTCAGTCAGCAAGAGAGGGCCCATTCCCTAAGCACATTGCTCAGTGGGTTTTCTTGACATGACAGAAAATTTTCCAGTTGGCAAAAGTAAAGACTGAAGGAGGTAATGCTTTGGACTCAGCATGAAAGGTAATAGAGCTATTAGCCAAATACCAAATTCAGAAATGCTGGTACCGCACAACCAGGCAATAAAAAGGAGGTTTAATGTCCCATGGGGCACACGTTTAGGAAAGTGTTTGGTTGATTAAAGCATGCAAACAGAGAGGGAAACATCTTTGAACTTTTGCTGTGGAAATTAGTACCATTTTAAATTAACAATTATATTTAATGTATAGAAAAGGTTTTTGTACAAAGGAGACAAGATAGTATCCAGATAATGGTATAATTACAAAAAAAAATCTGCTACTATGCACTCTAGCTGTAATAAAATAATCATATCTAATGGCCCCTAGGTACCCTACATTTTACTATATTCTCTGGTGCTGTATTTTTTTATTCTAAAAAGACTGGCCTGCCTAATACTGGCACTGTAATAATTATATTCAGGAGAATTTTATATTTGTGTTTATTTAACTTTTTATATGTAGGTGAAATTGGAGACTGCTCAAAAGACATTTTTAAAATAATAATTTAAGAAATTAATGTTTAGACAATCATTGGAGCCCTATGTCATGCTATTAGCAGGTGTATCTTAGATGAAGAAGACATTTCAAATGTGTTAAATTCCATGACAAACTGGGGAGTGTACTAGTTATAAAATGTTGTGCAAAAAAATCTACCTCAACACTTAGCAGTTTAAAACAACAAACTTGCATTATCACACTGTTTCTGTAGGTCAGGAATCTAGACATAGCATACCTGGGTACTGCAACTTGGTGTAGTCACAAGGCTGTAGTCAATGTGTTGGCTGGGACTGCAGCCACCTGAAGACTCAGCCAGAGGAAGACGGGCTTCCAGTATTTCACATGGTTGTTAGTAGGATCCAGTTCCTTGTGGGCTGTTTAACTGTGAAACGCAGTTTCTTGCTTACTGGTGGCTGGAGGCCACCTTTACTTCCCTGCCATGTGAGACTCTACTTAGGCCAGTTCACAATGTGTTGGCTGGCTTCCCTCAGAATGAATTGGCAAGAGAGCACAAGAGGTAGCCACATTCTCTTTGTAAACTAATCTTGCAGTGGCAATCCACCAGTATCACAGTATTCTATTTGTTAGAAGTAAGTCATTAGGTCCAGTCCACATACAAGGGCATGGATACCAAGACACAGGAATCACCGAGGGCCATCTTAGAGGCTACCATAATAGTTTGGTAACCTAAGAATGGTTTCTGGTAGAATTATGAATTTAAGATAAGGAGAATCAGTTGGTTAAAAAAAATATATCAAATTCTTATCTTTTTTTTTCCTTTTCTTTCAAAATTGCTTTTTTCTAATGTGATGAACATAAACTTATAAAGTTGAATTTGTAAACAGCTTAAATCACCTAAGGAAGTTGTTTGTATTGAAAAGTTTTCTAAAACAATTTAAGAAAGACAATCTAGCCCTTGCAGGTTATCACAAAAGATGTTCTTCAAAAGGCAGTTGTCTTGAATTTTAGACGTGTTACCCCTAGAGCTTAGAAAAGAAAGGCCATGTGTCCAGAGAGCTCAATGTATACATAACAAAAGTCAGTGACAGGAATATCATGAATAAATAGACACCATCCACAATTCATCATCAGGCATATGACATCAGACCAGCATATGCATCTGTCTATATCTGTTTACATAACAGACATCACTGTTACCAGCCAAAATAGTGTTAGCAAACAAAAGCATGATAGTCCAAATGTAAGGACAAGAAAAGCAACACATACTTATATACTCAAAATGCACAACTTAAATTGATTTTATTTTTATCTAATTGAAGCAATTTAAAATAAAAGATTTTGGTCAAGATACTTGACAAATAAGGGTCTGTAATATACTGTGTTGAAGAGAGGATTTTGAGGTTTAGTCATCACCAACTAACACTCTGTATTATATTAAGTAGTTAATATTTCTAGAGGTAAATTATTCATGCCACCAGAACATTAATGGAGATTAAGTTAGCAGTTTGTTCCAATCATCAGCATCTCCAACTGGTCTCCTGCTTCCATTTTTGCTCACCCATAACCCTACTCAATGTGGCAGCTAGAATGATTCTATTAAAGTTTATGTCAATAACATCTTTTATTTTGTTTTTTCCCCCTTGGAGTTAAGATAAGAAGCCATTGGTTAAATCCTCCAATGGCTCATTTTACCAAATGGAAAACCAAAAGTCACTGAAGTGATGATAAGAACCTGCAACACCTAACTCCAGCTATCTCTATATTTGTATCTTGTTCCACTTTTGGCAATCTGCTCCAGACACAGTGGCCTTTTGGGCAAGGACAGGTTCTTTGTGCAGATGGCATTTGACCAGAACATCTACATAAAGTGACAGAGTAAGACATGCAACTATCTTAGTATTTAATATATTTTTTTCTTTCTGAATCGCAATAGAAATGCAGCTATGTAACATTCATTACCCATGAGGAATGTGCTATCAAAAACCACTAATGCATTAATGTAAATATATAACATTAAATGTTTCAATTTGATTTTGTTATTTTTATGATTATGCAGCCTTTGTAACTGGAATAAACTAATAAAAATTGTTAGATTTGCTTTAATGATTTAAAATATTTATATATATATATATATACACACACACACACACACCCTATAGGTTATTACAGATTTTTGCAAAACTAAAATAGTTGAAGAAGATACTTTAAGGTAAAAAACCATGTCAACAATCTAAAAAAATGTATTTCAACCAAATATTGACTGAATTGGTTCAAATTCTGAATTATTGGACTTAAAAGCATTTTATTCTATTAGAAATTTGCATGCAATTTTCTGTTTTGTAAGTAGGTTCAAAGAACACTTAATACATGTGTATGAGCACACAATTACTCTAATTTTCCTAAATTATGGTAAAAATGATTTAGTTATCTTGTTTATTTTCACAATTATTAGAAAGAAATGTGATTTCAAACTCTGCTGACAACAATCTATCACCTTGTATCTCCCAGTCTGGTACCCAGATAAAAAGATTTTTGCATCTTTCTCTTACTTTCTGAGCATTTTGGGGACAAAGATCTGAATTAAATGAAGATTATGTTTTTGTGCTATAATCTAGAATTTTAAATCAATTGAATCAGACATTTAATTTAATCAGTTGTCAAGTTCAGGTTTATTCACCTGAAAATAATCTTTTCACCCAGCTTTCTCTTTAGAGAAATGTGAAAACAAAAATCCACAAATATTGTTTTATAGAGTAATTAATTTAGTATTTTCTTCTACAAAATTTAGTAGAGTCTTACCATCTACCCTGTGACTTTTGCTAATGCCAACACTGCTATTTAAGAATTGTTAGGTAGAAAGCAGATAATTAGTTCTCATTTCATCTATTAGAAATGATCTGAATTTAACTTCTAAGTTATCACATTACTGTCACATTTACTTTTAATTAAGCATTTTATGCTAATTCTGATTTCATAGCTTGTTGTTATTAGCATACAAATGTAAGCCAATAACACATTCATAATTCTCTTTAAAGGATTAAGTGAGACTGTCCATGGACTAATGAGTAGCAAAAGAAAATCATGCAATTTCAGTTACCGCAAGCTTTCCTATGACTTATGCATTGCTGGAACAGAAACGATTCTGAAGTTCTTTTGTATTAGAAGAATCATGAAGTCTGAAATAATCAAATGGATACTTACCATTGAAAGACCTATAAAACTAGGAAATAACAGGATACTAACTTTAAAATTTAAGCTGTTGATTTAGGAACTATTATTTGACAATTAAAATTATGTGAAAAATAATCAAGAAGAGTCTAAAGGGAAATATCTTAGAGTTGGCTGAACATGATTTATGAAATGTGAATTATTCAATTAAGTCATTTTATCCTACTTTTAAACTTAAAGTTTTTGTCTAAATAACTTTTTTTCCAACTCTTAAAGTTCTATTTTCTAGTTTTTTTTTAATAATGTGTGAGTGGTTTTTGTTTGTTTCCTATAAAAGAATACTAAAGAGATTAGAATTTTTCCTCACTGAAGTCCACAGAAGCACTTCCAATTTCCAATAACAGATCTTGACATATCCTGTTTGGGTTATAAGTTAACATGGGAAATTTCTCCTCCTTGGTGCAACAATTTCATCCATGTAACATGTGAGACAGAGCAGTCCTTGACCGGATACTGATTTTCTTTTCATGTCATGAATGTGTCTGCCTCACCGGCTCACTGATCATTAGACTTCCTTGTAAACTTATTACTTCACAGTACAAGGGGATTAAGTGGAAGTTTTTCTAGCAAACATTTTACAAAATACTTTATCTTTTATAACAAACCAGTTAGAAAACAGACATTTCATAAAGACTCCAAGAAAAGAAGGCCTCTTCATAAAACATTCTCACATCAGCCAGGCAACAGAAAGTTTCTTTATGTTCTGTCAAAGGAAAACTAAATCTGAGACAAAATTTTAATAGGATGTTTATTCATAAAATTGAGATGGGGAACCCATCTGCCACCACTTAAGTTTCAGGAGGGAAAGGAGAGTTACATTTTACAAAGTAAAAGAATGAAACTGAGATAGTTTCTGATTTTCAAGTATTCATTAAGCTGGGATTTTGGAAAGTAGAGGCAACTTTCTTCAGCTACATTTGGCAGTCCTTGGATGTCTGCAAGAACCCACATGAGCAGCTTGGGGTACTTAAAAAAAGGGAGGATTTTTCAATGTTAGGGGTTGCTGGACATTGGGGATACTGAATAATAGCCTATGAACTTGGAAGGAAAATATCCTTCAAAAAACAAAGCAGGCAACTCCATAAAGTGCAGCAATTAAGTTTACTGTGGGCAAATTACATACAGAAAGGACTGAGCAGACCATCCAGAAGCATTCTCAGCTGCACCTCACACCGCCAGAAGGAGTGCAGGGGGGACTCAAAGGTGCCAAAGTCATCAACAGTCAATTTCCTCAACTTTCTTGTATAAAAGGGGGACCTTATTCGAGTAAATACAAGATTTGTAAAAGGATGAAAATAGACACACCCTAGAGAATTCCCAGCTTCCTCCTTGCCTTCTACCACTGCCACTTTTTCTTTCTTTGTTGTGATCTGCCTCTCCCACCCTGTGAACTTTTGGCTGATAATCCTCTCAGGACCAAAAATGCAGTTTCCAGAAAATACTGTTTTGATGGTTTTCAGTATTATACCAATGATCCCAAGTAAAGGGCATGAGAGCAGGACTGACTTTCAACTGTAAGTTTCAGCTAGAATCAAAAACTGCTGCTTAAACCAAAACCACAAGACAAATACTCAACTTTTTCTTTGCTGTTAAACCCTGACCCTGCTTCATGGGGGCAGCTCTGGGCCTTCAGGTGCTCAGAGGTGTACACCAGCTGAATAAACCTTTTACCCTCTATTTGACTCACTTAAATAAATTTCTTTGATAGATATGTAAATTTTGTCCTGTCCCTTGGGTAGAGATTTTAATTGACTTTCTTCCCCTTAAGGAAAAACTAGGTTTGTTCCTATTTGCAATTCATCTCAACATTCCTTTACTCCACATACATTTGTGCTGTTTTGACTTTTCCTTTGAGTTGCTTATAACATCTGCCTGTTCCTACATATGAGGGAAAAAAAGAAGTTAATATGTGTTGGTTATTATACTGTATGCAAGTCATGCTTGTCAGACAAGTTTCTGAATACATAAAAAGTCTTATTTCTTTAAATGCATTGAAATGATCATTTCATGTATGGAAGTCCTGTACAAAAGCAAGGATGGGAAACAAAGTATGAACGTTTATTTCAGAGTTTGTTAGATTGATACAGACAAGCAAGCAAAGAGACAGAACATGTTTCAGTAATCCGTGGCTTTCAGATACTCTGAGTTCTATTTACTGATTCTATGAAAATTAAAAATGGAAAATGGATAGTTGAGTAAACAGAACTACTGCATCCTAATGGCCCACAGTCATACAAAACAGATAAACATAATATAGTGGGAAGGAGTCCAAAATAGTTCTACCACATGTAACAAACACAGTAAGAACACACCACCAAGAAAGTACATATTGATTTATAGCTTACCTCAAATTATAATTCATTTTCTCTGGTTTGCAATAAAATGCTAAAATAAGTATTAGAAGGCCAGGATTCTATTCTAGTATTATTGCTTACTGGCTAGGTTATTTTTTAATACATCACACACATAGCTTTCAGGTACTATCTCTTCAGTAGTAAATACTAAGGTTGGATTAATTTAGTAATTTCCAAAGTTCAAGAGTGGTATGAAATGTAATGAAGTTTTTATCTACCTGTGACAATATTAGAAAAGTAAGAAAAATGTGGTATTTTATTTTAAATAAAATTAAATATGTTTAATTTAAGAAGTTGTCTCCAATTATGAAATTCTATCTTCCAAATTATATTGAGGTTTATATAATTTAGGAATAGGTTTGGCTGCAAGTAACCAATATGTTAAGTTTGAGATTAAGTGGAGCTGACAAGACGTAGAAGGACACAGAGTTTAGTCATAAATCATACAGTTTTAAATTCCTTGCTCCTAATCAGTCTTCTTTACTCAACCAGTGCTCTGAAAGGGGTCTTACCCACTGGCTCTTAGACTCCTAAAATTTGGATAGATAATCCACAAGTAGAAGAGAGAGTTATTAAGGAATACAGGAATACTACGTATTATATTTTTATGTTCATCTGAGAACCTACTATATGATTTTCTTGTGGTAGATACAGAATGTTGGTTGGTTGGTTGGTTTTTCACAAATAGATGATTTATACAGTTCTACTTAGAGGACACTGATATTAGCCTAGCTCACTGAGACCCCGAACAGAGTCTGAATCCTTCCATTGCTTTCAAGGGCACTCCAGAACACTATTCAAATTCCACAAATGGTGATAAATAGGCTTTCAACAATTTCATTCCTTATTTTGGCATCTATGCTGAATAAAACAGATGAGAAAAAATATTCTGAAGAGTGAAAAACAAACTGGCACCAAATGTCTGCCCTAATGCATGAAGAATTCATGGTTTCTCCTTTTCTATTCTTAAACACAATAGCTAGAGTCCATTGTTACTTAAACCACTTCTTTGCTCTCTACCTCATATTACCAACCATTAATTCAACAATTATTTACTCTGTACCTATTATGTTTCAGGCAATAAGCTAAACACAGATAAGGTGACAACAGGAACCATGTAAGTTTTCAAGGATCCTGGAATCTAGTGTGAGAAAAAGGCGTATTAAAAACTAAGACCCATCACATGCAGCCTTCAGCCACAGAATTAAGTACTACGGAAATAGGAAGACTGCTCATTGGACACACATACTGTGGACATGCTCATATTCCCTCTATCACTTACCTCCTCCTTTTTCTTTCTGTGAAACATGAAACAAAAGCATCTATCCAGTTCTAGATTTCCATGAAATTCCTACCACAGGGTGGTGTTTGGCCAACCTCTGAGGGGCAAGAGGATGTAATCTGGAACACAAGCTTCCTCTGGTGTACTCTGACTAATGCAAAAGAGAGGTCAGAGAGGACCAGGGCTGGTATACCTCCCCCACCTCATCTTCCCTCTGTGGAATACTGCTAGGTGTAATCTTCTGGTTACAAAGTTTCCAGATCAGCTTATATGCTGAGCAAACATGCCTGAGAAACAGCCTTCTGTGCCTTTTCGCAGCTCATACTGAAGCAGTAGCCAGGCAGATGAGGTCATAGCACCATAATGCTACATGTATTTCCTTTCTTCTTTTCTCCTCACCCTCAACATCATAGCACTGCAACCACCAAAGCATTAATACTTTAAAATTTGCCTCTGGCTCTGATTATAGAAGATCTGGGTTGTTACACATGGTTAACTTTGCTTAGGGATAATCATGGTTTTACCACATAAGGAAAAAACTAATGTTTTGTCTAAAAGTTAAATAAAATAAGAAGTTTTATGATATCAGCATCATTTTTAATCCAAAGAGAATGCAGTTCTTATAAAATCAATAGTAAGCCATATTCAAACAGCATTTTTAGTTAGGCTTCAATTAGGGACAAATCACATTGAGGGCCAAATCTCTGCATATGGTTATAAGGTTGTATTTTGCACAGTGTCCCAGGTTAGGAATTGAGTAGAGTATAAAATCTAGCCTCAATCATATTTGCTCATCAAGCTACTAGCCCTGGTTTGGAGCAGCATCTCCCCCAATATATTTCACTAAATACACTTGACAAGGGATATTGGCAGCCCTATCAATGGGATCTCCTTTTGTTCGTCTATATTGTTATATGAAAAATTAAATTTGAAATTATTATGACAAATAATTCTAAAGGGAAAAGAAGTCATGCAATCTGCAGTCAAAATTTAATTTAAGGTATCTGTAAGATAGTCAACTGAAATAAAAATACTTTAGTTCAGTTATTGAAGACTGTACCTCCATGTTTTGGTGAAAAAAAGAATGAAAGCAAGGGAGTGATCCTTTTCATCAAAATATGGTTGCTCAGTTCTCCTTAAAAGACTCTCTATCTCTAATGCTTACCAATACATACACAGTTTATCAGAGAATGTTTGACATATTACGACTACTTAAGTAGATGAATAAGTAAATGTTGACAGATTAACAATCTATGGAGTCCACTAAATAATGCAATAGTTTTACAAAGAAGGACTAGTTTTGTGGTATATCTTATCAATTAATACAAATTGCTACAATCTTCGATAAAGTCTTTAACAAGGTCAAAGACAAAATTAAAACAAGTTAGTAACAAGGAGTTTGATGTTCTTTATTCAAGGGAAAACAATCCACAAATTGGGAGAGTACAGTGCCTCACAAGGAGTGGAGGACTCTGAGGGATTCTGGGCAAGAGTGATAGAGCGTTAGAAAAGGCAATGAAGAAATAGGGCTTCATTGGCTAGGAAGTCAGGGGTTTCCTCATAAGGCTGGCAGGTCCTATTTTCTAGGGTAAAATAAGCTGGCTAAAGCTGAGTTGAAGGATTGTGATTGGTGTATTTTAATGTTCCGTGACATGTTTTTCCCTAAAGTGCAGGCTGACTTAGGTTTGGATTTGTGATGTGGGCAGGGCCACTGGGGCAGCCTCGTTTTGTGTGTCCTGATATATGAATTCACTTTATCAATCATAAGAGACAGTCATCCTTCTTTCTACTATTTCTGGCATTACAAATTAGGAGATACTGTAAAAAGTCCTTCACAATTAAAAGACACATCTGAAAAAAATCACACCAGACATACTATTTCATATATTGCCTGGCTTAGCACAAAGTAAGATAAGTATGCACCACGCCCCATGCTCCAATTACATCAGGATACTTTGTTCCTACAAGTTAAAGTATATCTATAATTTCAGTTATATCAGTTTACTCAGAAAAGATCAGACTCTGAATGAGTGACTTTCATTAGTCAAACTCAGGGAAAACTGACTATTAAACCTGTCAGGGCATAGAGCTTGCTAGTAATTGAAATAGCTTCTACTCCCTTTCTGAGCATCAGGCTTTCAGGAAAGTGATGGGGTAATTAGATGTTTGTGAGCTGTTTATGGAGTTAATACATTGTGATAACTTATCTGAAACAATAAATATTCAGAAGTAATTTCTGTATTATTTGAATTTACAACTCGACTCTTTCTTAGGCTAAAATATCCTTACTTGCTGCCAGCTGAGAAAGATAGAAAAGTATTAAATAAAATACTGCTAAGATTATAGCAGGATTTCTAATAAAGAAGAATGATTGAATTACAAATGCACAGAGAGAAGTTTCTCCTAGTGGGTGGTATTTGTATTTTAAGAGACAGCATTTCATGGATCATAGGTTCAAGCAAATACCCATTGTGCTAGACATTAACTGCCACTTAGCAATAGTGATAGAGAAGTAGAAAACATCTGGTTGTGGATAATGAGACAGAGCTTCTCAGCTCCCTTGGATGCTAATAGCATTGGGCAAAGGTCATGGTGGAAGGCCATCTGGCTCCTTGTGTAAAGATATGCAGAGATCTTTCTGAGCACTGCAAATCATCAGCGTATTTGTACGAAGCAGCAGGTAAGAAAATCTAGTAAGCAGTAAATATTTAACCACCAATTTAAAATATCTAACACTAATGTACTTCATTAGCATTGTGGCTACCAAATTTTAGATTTCTATCACAAACTACTGAAATATGAATTATGTCTTAGTAATGAATAAATTCACAAAACTGTACTATGAATACAAGATAAACCATTGCTTATATATATTTAAGTTATTCAGGCAGAGAAGTTATGCATAAAATTGTAATTTAGAAGAGGTTTGCTTTTAGCAAATATTATTTTCCTTTCCTGATATTTCTTACCTTCAAAATACTTAATCAAAAATTACTTAATGAAAAACATATGCTAACATGCATATAAATTTCAGTATCATTTATTCCTTTTTTTATCAAAAAACCAAACAAAATTATGGAGCACCTACTATGTACCAGATGCCATGCCCCACATTGAGAACCCAAGAAAATCAATATCCTAAAAAACTGATAGTTTAGTTGTAGAAAATATTACAAAAATGTTTAGGAAAGACTAAACAATGTAGTATAATGCATGCTTTAATAGAAGCACACACTGGTCCTTATGGGAGAATAGTTAAGGAAAATTTTACAAAAGAAATGTTACCCAAGATCAGTCTTGTGTCATGAATAGGCATTGGCAAATATTCTTTGCTTAATCAAATTTTAGTCAGGCTCCTGAATCTTCTCCTAGGCCCATCTGTGCACTTTATTGTAAGATACAATTTTAGCAAGAATCCTGATAAGTCAGTTTAGCAAGAATCCCCCTGATACCTGATCACCCTTAATGTGTGATTAAAATTTCTTACTCCCCACTCTTGGTATCTGATCACTCTGAACTGCCTTCAGCAGGAATCCTGCTAGGTAAATTCAGTCAGAATCCAGCCTGCCTCCCACCCCCAACCCATTTGATGTCTCCTCTTAGTAATTTTCTGTACACCAGTCCCCTTGCTCCTTGGTTATAAAACCCTACTTGCCCCTGCTGCATTTGGAATGGAACCTAGTTGTATATTGGTCTATTTCCCTTCATGTAATAGTCCTGAATGAAATTTGCTTTCTGTGCTTTAACTTCTATCTGGCTCTGATTTTCTTTGAAAGAATCAGGCAGGTAGAAAGGATTAGGTCCATAAGACAAACACATAGAAGCAAAAGAGAAAATAACCATTCATGTAAAGAGTTGGGGAACTGCTACTAAGGTGGTCATTACATACTTGTTAGGACAATGAGATTTTTTATTGAAAGCTTTAGGAAAAACAATGACTATTAAAGCCTTGAAAACTATTTTAGAGGAATCACTAACAAGCAAGATAAAAAGTGGATTGTTGGACTGTCAACCTAAAGGTTTTATAGTCATCTAGGAAGCAGTTGTGGTAACACAGAACAGAGATACTGCTGATCTGAACTAATGCATGGCCACTGAGGATAAAGAAGAGGAGGTGTATTTGAGAGATACTGAAAAAGTAGCATCAACAAATTTTGAGGCACAATTGATTGTAAGAGCTTTGATTTTTAAAAAATTCAAAGATAAACCACAAATTAGGGTTTTGGTATAATGGATGGATAATATTAACACTGACTATGTTAAAAAATGAAGGGGATAAAAGTATATTGAAGGGCTAAGAAAAAATAGTAAGTCCTAATTTGTTATGTCCAGTATCCAAATAAGGATACTGCATTATAGAATAGAATATGGAGTTCTATAGTTCATTAGTCATGCACTGGCCTGAGATATAGTTAAAAGAATCAATGGCATAATGTCATTAATTATAGCTATGGTTGTAGCTAAACGGATGAGCTAACTAGTAAGAGTGGCTAAAAGAAAGTCAAGTCTATGGTGACCAGTTATTTTAAGGAATAATGCAAGAGAAATTTGTGAAGGAATAGATAGAGAGGAGGAAAATTAAAAAGAGGGTAGGAAACTGCTAGACAAGGAAGAAGTGATCAATGTATCAAGTATTATAAGTGATTCCAGCAAAGCAAGGGCTGCACATAAACACTGGGGCATTTAAATTAAGATGCAAAATTAAGGTCTAACTTTGCCATCTTCTTTTAATTGAAAATATACAAAGACATGCAATATTGAAAAAAAAAACAAACCTAAAAACCTGGAATAGACAGCAATAATACTCCAGACTCAAATGACAGTATTCACAGAAAGAATTAAAAAAGTAAAAAGAGTGTCTTTTAATGAAGTCAGGGAGGAGGAAGGATAGCTCAAGTGGTAGAGCACATGCTTAACATACACAAGGTCCTGGGTTCAATCCCCAGTACCTCCTCTAAAAATGAATAAATAAACCTAATTACTTCCCCCTACCAAAAACAAAGACAAAAAAAAGTGTCAGGGAAGAAGTTTATCTCATCTGTAATTACTGTTAATTCCAAACGGAGAAACATTTAGCTTTCATTAACAGAAATTCAGTAACCTCTTTTTCTTAATATATAAATTGTTTCCCAAGTTGGCTGAGCTGTATCACCCCCTTCAAACTCTACCACAACACCTACATTTCTACATTTAACTCATGTCTTTAATTGTTAGTACTCTAAAATATCAAGTTTAGAGCACAAGTAGACGTGTAGTAGTGCATTACAGCTAGAATGTGATATGAGTAGTTACAAGAAGCAGGAAAGGAAAGGGGTTAGAGGTATTGCATTCTGGGACTTACTGTTCGTAGAGTGCTGGTTCTGACAAAGGAAGAAATATAGGTGTTTTAAGTTTTCAGTATGGCACTCCACAAAGTCAGAAGTTCAAGGAGGAAGAACAGGAGATTCCTTTTAGTGCAACAAAATCAACTAGATGAATGATAGCCAGACATTAGAAATTTGGTTAGACAGGCAACTGGCCAGCATACTTCGTATATAGAGCCAGGATTCTGTTAGTAGTGCCACAGCTACCCTGGTTCTTTTGTTTTCAGCAAATTTGTTATTCATTCTGACTTAATTGGTTATATTCTCGTTTGGACTACCATTTGGTTAATCTGTTCTGATAATTTTTAAATTATCAAGACTTTTCAAAGTATGGTTTTTTAATCCCCTATATTATGATAACCTGTTACCCTAAGAAACTTGGACCTTGAAATATTGGTTAATATTTGTGTGAAGTGACCAAAATTAGCATGACAGTAAAATTGTTAATTTTATTTCTACCTCACTTAAAAATTTCACATTGTGTATTTTTTTATGTTCATAATAAAGAAGTAATGTTTTTCATATGAACCTTTCACATTTATATCAGCCTTCCTTTGTCTTTGCGAAATGCAACCAATTCTTAACAGTAAAAATGCAAATTAATTGTGTCATCTGGAATGTAACTGATTATTTCCAAGGGCTAGACCTATTTTAATGTATTTGTAAATGCACTTTATAATCCCTGTTGACCTATATATATATATACGTATGTGATCCTTTGAGTTTTCCTTTGGACTGGTTATAACACTTTAGTGCTTCCCTAATTCATTACTGAGTCAAGAAAATGATTGACATGTTCATTTCACATCTGTATGAGAGTCATTATTTTACCTACTGTGAAGAAGAAAATTTTATTTAAACATATATAGTTTATAAATAAATATTCATTTTTGGCACCGTGCATTAAAACAGTTTTATCTGTAAGTGCATAATAAAAAGGTAAGAAAACTGTAAAATATAGAGTGAAAATACCATAAGGCAGAGAAAAGAAAGTTATGCAAAACAGTTCACATAAGTAAGAAAAAATTGGCATTTTTGGTTAAGTAACTGTAACAAATGAAACTAAAGAAATAACTGAATATTTAGTAAAGTAAAATAAAACTTTCAGAAACATCTGACCCTGTAGAGTGACAGAGCTCAACATTCATCAAGCCTTATTATAAAAATAAACCAGCATCTGGCAGAAACTTTGAGTTTCAAGGATAAAATGAAATCCCAAGAAGAGAAAAGCAGTTTAACAATAAAAATTTAAAAATATAAGATAGCCTCTTAGTTTTCCCTTCTATAACATTAACCTCTTAAGGATGATAGATTACCTTCAAAAATTTCTGGAGAATTATGTTTAGGAAAAAGATTATGAATCATACAACAAAATACACACGTGCAGTATGTATAAGAATTAAAAATATATGCTATCTAAGAAGACTGTGTGAAAAAAATTCCTTGAAGTTATTAAACAAATTTTGAAGTTACTTTAAAAATTGAAAATGTTTTAATGTTGAACATTGATGTGTTTATTATGTAGTCAATCATAATGAATTCTGATTTATAACATTAAATTATAATTTTAAGTATTTTAAATTATTTTAAGAAGATAAATAAAAATTTTTAATAATAAAATTAAATGAGTTAATTAAAAGATAAATAAAAGGTAAGATTAGAGTTAATGAATTAGTATTTATAATCAATGTCTACCATATAAACAACTTGCTTATATATTTTTAAAGGTCTGTTGTTTATATTAATAAATTAAAAATATTAAATGGCCTTAAAATCATATATAAGTAATATTTTTAAAATGAGTAATATACAACCAGAGGGATTTGAAGTTATGCTTTTATGTAAATTATTTTTCATCTAACATGAAAAAACTAAAATGATATGGCTTAACTTCTTGATAATTTGAGGAATTTTAGAAAATAGATTAAAACTTAAAAGTAAACATTCCCATTAATCAAACACATGATGTATCCTATGTATGGCACATCGGAAAGTAAAGCCAAAATAAAAGTGTTTTTTATGAGAAAATAACAGTAGATATATGAAAATACAAAAACATAAAACAACCAAAAATACAAAATAAGGTAACAATAATACATTTCAAGGTGATAAAATACCCTTAGTAGGCAGAAGCTAAACTTTCAGGCAAAGATAACAAATTAAAAGTTAGAGCAAAACATATCCCTATATAAAATTTAATAAAATGTAAAAATATATAACTTCAATACATAAAACATAAAAGTAACCCTAAAATTAAGAAAAGAAGAAAAAAATCTAATACTGTAAGCTTGAAAAATATTTTTCAAGGAAATCTGAGGTACAGTAGGGTTGAAATTCATTCTCATATCAACTAGAGGAGCAGAAAAATATAGTACCATCTTGTTTTCTAATTATCATTTACTATACTCACTGAATATTCACGAGCTTGCCAACATTTCCCAGTCTCTTCATAAGTAGGTAGGTTTTGAATCTTGTTCTGGAAAATGGGTTGTGAACGAAAGGGTATTTAAGACAGGCAACCCCTCTAGCTCTTTCTCTGCTGTGTAGTTCAAGATGACCATGGTTCACATGTAGTGAAGCTGGAGCTTCTAACAGTTTGGGTTTTAGCATAGTAACTTAATGGGTTAGGTACCAATTCATCTTTACTACTTGTTCTCTTCCAGAATTTTACTCATTGATGGTACACTTAACCACCATTGACAGCCTTAACTATGTCCATGACAAACTGTCTTGCACCCTAGTTGTCAAAATTAGGGAATCAACAGAGTAGATAAGAAAATGATCTTTGAAATTACACAGTTCTAAACTGAATATACACAGTCTACCATTTTTCTGTGAGCTTTTTAATATTTAAATGAGAATATGAAGAAATAAACCATTGCATTGTTGACTAAATAACAAAAATAACGTTTGCAAAATACATAGGTGAGGATTTAGCACATAGAAGGCAATAAATAAACGTTAATCCTCATGCTTCATTTTACGTCTTTTCTTCCTACTGAGTTTCCTCCTCAAGGGCTTAGTCATGCTTTTGTTCTTAAAGGAGAACCTGGTTCCTGGCCTTTTGACAGATTTTGTTAAGAGGGCTTTGTCTTCTAACACCTTCCTATCCCTGTACTCTACCCACTTAAAGAAAACTTCTACCAGTTTCCCACCCTGGAGCTCCTGATGCTGTCTGGCTGCCTCCACTTCTTACGGCTCAATCCAGTCTCTGCTTTCCTTTTTCCTCCTCCTGGAGGTCATCTCCACTATTCATTCTCTGACATTCCTAGACTGTGCCATCGCATTGATAATTCAGCTCTTGTTAGAGAGGGCATAAGGGTTAATATTTCATTTGGATGATTTTGATCTCATTAAAACAATATTTAATGATACTAATCCATATGTTTCTCAGGTAACTAAAGACTTACAAAATTACTTCCCCATTTAAAAATCATTAAGATAAACGCAATTGTCCTTCCTTCCCCCATTTGGTACTACAGAAGCCTGAGCCTTGTGGATTTTACTGTTTGAAAGACATATTATTTCTTAAATATTTGCTAAGGTCACTATTTTCCAGAAAAGATAATTCTGCACAGCTATGTTGTCTTATAAAGCAATATCATTTATGGTAACCTACAATACGTATTCCTTTAGCCATAATCAAAGATTTTTCAAACAGAATGCACATCAGTTCCTTAAAGGTTAACTTCTAAAATAAGTTCTTTATCATTTCAAAAAGGAACCGTATAGTGCATAAAAGTTCATAGCAATTTCTATATGTCTGTTGAGTAAAATGTTCTTTACAACACAAATCAGCTCTCTATCTTTTAATATGTAGTTTAGCTGCACAATTTTTAATTTTACTAACCTCTTGGTTGAAAATATAATTTTGATTTAGAAAATTCTGTTACAGAGGTATTTTAAAAGTCTGTTAAACCTACTGATGTCCCCTCTAAAATTCATTAATCTGACACGGAAAAGAGTGATATCAACTGCTTAGTCATTAATTTTTGATTAACTGAAGTTGCAATATTAGAATATAGAAGTATATTTGTAAGGGAAAAACCTGTCTTAATCTTAAGTTATATCAGCATGCATTCAAGATGGAGACAGACGTTAACAAAATAGTTTGCGACTAAGTCTAAAAGGAATAAAGAACTCTGGTGAACTGATTTAAGGGGGAAAAATTACCTGCTAATTTAAAAAGAAAACCTAAATATCAGCAATAAAAATATATCATCTAATGTTAAATTTTGACCAAACAGCACTTTATATTTTTCTCACACTTGGAGTTTGTCAAGAATAAAGTAGGCATTTCATGCTGGAGAGGCTGTGGAGAAAAGGAAACCCTCCTACACTACTTGTGGGAATGCAGTTTGGTGCAGCCATTATGGAAAACAGTATGGAGATTCCTCAAAAGACTAGGAATAGACTTACCATATGACCCAGTAATCCCACTCCTGGGCATAAATCCAGAAGGAACCTTACTTCAAAAAGACACCTGCACCCCAGTGTTCATAGCAGCACTACTTACAATAGCCAAGACATGGAAACAGCCTAAATGTTCATCAACAGATGCCTGGATAAAGATGTGGTATATTTATGCAATGGAATACTATTCAGCCATAAAAACTGACAACATAATGCCATTTGCAGCAACATGGATGTCTTTGGAGAATGTGATTCTAAGTGAAGTAAGCCAGAAAGACAAAGAAAAATACTATATGAGATTGCTCATATGTGGAATAATAAAAAAAAAAAAGAACATAAATACAAAACAGAAACAGACTCATAGACATAGAATACAAACTTGTGGTTGCCAAGTGGGTGGGGTGTGGGAAGAGACACAATGGGATTTCAAAATCTGTAGATACTGACAGGCATCTGCAGAATAGATAAACAAGATTATACTGTATAGCAATGGGAAATATATACAAGATCTTGTGGCAGCTCACAGCAAAAAAAAAAAAGACAATGAATATATGTATGTTCATGTATAACTGAAAAATTGTGCTCTATACCTGAATTTGACACAACATTGTAAAATGACTATAACTTAATAAAAAATGTTAAAAAAATAATAAAGTAGGCATTTAAGAATAAAAATAGCATAAATTGCACAGAAGCTTTAAGAATGCACTTGACATGTCTGGAGAAAATTTGATTCAGTTGATCTCTAAGACCACATTAGAGATGAAACACTGATAAAATTTAAGAACATGTTGGACTTAATCTGTTATTAAAGATTGATCTAGGTGCTTTCTGAAATACAGATAGGAATAGAAAAAACTGAAAGTCAGACGGTTATTCAGAGAAACATTTTAGCAATCCAGGCATAGAATAATGAGTTAATAGGCAAGACAATGACAGTGAGAATTGGGAAAAATTGATTCAGAGACATTCTGAAAAACAGTAAACAATGTGTCCTGATTGGCTACTTGGAGAAAGGACAAGGGAAAATTCAACTTCATTTGGCAATGTCTAACTTAAGGATACAAAATAATGGCTGAATAGAGTAGCGAGATGGAGCTGTTTCTTTTGAGGGAAAGGTATTTATCTTGCTTAACACATGCTGAATTTGAAATGACATGTGGGCATTCATAGGAAAGTGTCCAATAAGGAGAATATGAAGATGAAACTCCAGGAAACATGTCTGCTTGTGTTCACAGATACTAAGGAAGGAGATGGTGGTTGAAGAGAAAATGAAAATTTGATGAAGAAGGTACTATAATTAACTAGGCAATGTCCCAAAGGAGGCAGAGGGGATTTAATCACAAATATTGGCAGTTAGCCCTAGAAAACCAAAGAGGCACTGCTGTTCATAGATGTCAAAAAAAAAAAAAAAAATTGGGAACCTCTAAAGTTTTTAAAATATATTTAAGGCTAACTATGTTTCACATTTTTTTATTAGAAATTATTATTTATACTAGTTTTAATTCACAAAACACTTGTGTAAAATGTATATACCTCCTTACCCCCACAGACATATAGTTTCCCCTATTATTAATGTCTTGCATTAGTATGGCACAACTGTGAAAACTGATAAGCCTATATTGATACATTATTATTAACTAAAGTCCATAGTTCACTCTTAGTGTTATACATTCAAAGGGTTTTGACAAATGCATAATGACAAGTATCCACAATTACAGTATCACAGAGAATAGTTTAAGTGCCCTAAACTTTCTCTGAGCTCCACTTACTCATCCCTTTCTGTCTCTCCCCAAAACTCTGGGAATCACTCATCTTTTTACTCTGTAATTTTGCCTTTACCAGAATATCACATAGTTGGAATCAAACAGTATGTAGCCTTTTCAGATTTACTTCTTTCTCCTAAAATATGTATTTAAGATTTTTCCATGTCTTTTCATGACTTGATAGCTCATTTCCTTTATCACTGAATAATATTCCATTGTCTAAGGTGCAACACAGTTTGTTTATCCATTCATTTACTGAAGGACATTTTGGTCAGTTCCAAGTAATGGCAATGTGAGTAAAGCTACCATGAACATTCATGTGCAAGTTTCAGTTGTACAATTTCAACTCATTAGAGTAAAATAAAACAAGGAGTGCAATTGCCAGATCATATGGTAAGAGTATGTATAACTTGGTGTAAAACTGCCAAACTGTCCTCCAAAGTAGCTGTGCCATTTTACATTCCCACCAGCAATGTATGAGAGTTCCTATTGCTCCACATTCTTGCCTCTATTTGAGGTTGTCGGTGTTCTGGATTTTGGTCATTCTAAAAGATATGTGTGGTATCTCATTGTTTTAATCTGAATTTCCTTGATGACATATGATGTGGAGCATCTTTTCAAGTGTTTATTTGCCATGAGTATATCGTTTTCTGGTGCGATGTCTGCTCACGTCTTATGCCAATTTTAATTGAGTTATTTGTTTTCTTAGTGTTGAGTTTTATGAGTAATTTGTATATTTTGGATAATAGTCCTTTATCATGTATGCATGTTGTAAATATTTCAGGATGTGGCTTATCTTTCATTCTTTTAACAGCGTCTTTCACAGAAGTCTTTAATTTTAATGAAGTTCAGCTTATCAGTTTTTTTCTTTCATGAATTGTGCTTTTGGTGTTGTATCTAAAAAGTAGCTGTAAAACTCAACACCACTTTATTTTCTCCCATGTTGTCTGCTAGGAACTTGATAGTTTTGTATTTTACATTTAGGTCTATGATTCAGTTTGCAATTTTAAACTTCTGAATTGTTTATTCTGTAATTTTCTATTTAATATTTTCAGACTGTGGCTGGCCACAGGTAACTTAAATCATGGACAGTGAAACCATGAACAAGGGCAGGGTGGGAGTGGAACTACTGTAAAACCTATAGCCTCCCAAAGGAATGGGCCTAGAGTCGGTTTCAGCCTTTTGAAACAGATTTCTGACTTCTGATCTGCAGAAATGTAAGATAGTAAATGTGTGTTGTCGTAAACCACTGTTTGTGGTAATTTGTTACAGCAACAACAGGAAACTACTATTGTAATTAATTATATCTTCTCCAGTTTTCTTCCACTTAAACTGTACTGTATTATTTGTATTATGTGTTGTCAATAAATTTTGAAATAAGTTACTAGAAGCATTTATCTTCCAAAATCTAACCATATCCCCCATGTGTATATGTGTTGTATACATACACACATCTTTTTTGATAGGCGATTTTGTTTATGTGCATATATATATACACACACACACACATATATATACACACACATATATACGTATGGGTACACATATAACATAACTGGAAAACGAAATCTGAAATTTCATTTAATTGACATTAGCCTCATTTTAACGTATTATGTAACTCAGCCTTCCAATATATCATTTTTTAGTGATTCAAGATATTTCAGATATTACTTGAAATTTAATCATACTTATTTTCAGAATTTCTGAGGCTTAGTAAAATATTTTGAACATAAATCTGTGCTTAATCCAATACTCATTTCAATCTGATGGTTCAGTTTAGTATCATATGTGTAAAGCATGTTTTAACAAGAAACTGAAAATGCAAAAATGTATGCTGATACATATTTCAGAATAAATTTGAATGTGAAGTGCTCAAATCAAATGTCTTTAGACATTAAAAACTACAGTAAAGTCATTTTGCTCTAGCTTATAAAATCTAATTAACTGCCTTGAAAATAAAATTATTGAAAAATATTTGTTTGAATTAATCCATTATAAAACATATAATAGATTTTAATTCATATTTTTTCTTTTTCACTAGCACTGAAAACCTTTGGAGAAATAAATATACATATATATTTAGTTACTAATTATTAATATAAATAATTGCTGAAGTATTTTCATTCTTTCCTTATAAATTTCCAAAAATCATATTAAATCTGTTTTAGTAACTAAGAAGTTTGATAGCAATTTTCCCAATAAATTTTGTTTCTATATTACTTTAGGATATAATTCCTCTGAAGTATACTTTAGAAAAATAAGATTTGGCATGTGTAACAAACTTACACCCAACTGATTACAGCTCTACAATTACAACACAAATTAAAATTAATTTTTCCCTCGTTTAACTACCTAAGAATTCTTGAACAAGATAGAAGATATGTTGACAGGCGCATTATTGAGTCATTTCTGATCCCAAAGCGAAAACTTAGAATATTTGCTCATTAATTATGTTGTTTGCTGAAGGTTTTTTTTAGATACAGTTTATCTCATTGAGACTATTCCCTTGCTAGAATAAATGGTTAATGCATGACCCAAATAATCTTTTCACAGCTATAAGTATTGGAGCTAATAATTAAATTCTGCAATCTTCTCCAGATCATGGCATTTGGTTACAGGAAGCTGTCTGGCCTTGAGAAATGTGGGAGGTTACGCCCCCTTTGGTGGCAGACAAGGGCGTAACAGGAAGATTGAAGCCCAGACATCTTGGTTCAAAAGAGAAAAATCGGTTTTGCTATTTATATTCTAGAAGCTACCTGTGAATAATATTAAAGCTAAGCTTTACTAGAAATCTTATTTTTGCTCTGCTCTTTTTCTTGCCTTTGTTCTTCCTCTCTTACAGCATCTTCTGAAAGAATAGACTTTCAATAAGGCACATGCATATGAATACCTGCTTCAGGGAATCTAGGTCCTTCTAGGGAATCTTACTTAACACAACTTTTATTTTGTTTTTGCTGATTTTGCATTATGACTGGATGGTGAATGTACATACTTTCTGTTCTGATACAGGGGGATAATTACATTGTTTTACTCTTTTCAATAAATTAAAAACTGGGGGATTTTTGGGGATTTTTAAATAAAGAACTTCTCCTTCTAGGAATTAGCTCAACTTGGTGATTGTCTTAGTCTACTTGGGATTCTATTAAAAACATCATAGACTGGGTAGCTTATAACAACAGAAATGTATTTATCCCAGTTCCGGAGGCTGAGAAGTCCAAGATGAGGGTGCTGGCAGGCAGATGTGGGGTATGGTGAGGGCCTGCTTCCTGCTTTGTAGGCTGCTAGCTCCTTGTTGTACCTTCACATGGCAGAAAGGGGCAAGGTTGCTCTACGGGCCTCCTAAACAAGGCCACTGATTCCATTCCTGAGGGCTCTGACCTTAGGAACTAATCACTTCTGAGAGGGCCCACTCCAAGTACTTTTGTACTGGGGAATAGGTTTCACGTGAAATTTAGGGGGAACGCAAACATTCAGTCTATAGTAGTTCATAATGTATCATCTACTTTAGGTATATAGTTGAATTCGATTTGCTCATATTTTATTAAGTATTTTTGTATCTGTATTCATGAATGATACTGCCAGGCAATTGTCTCCTATTTGAATAATCTCGTCCTTTTATTTTTGGTTCGTTTATGCTGACATGAAAAATATTGTTAGGAATTTACTTTCTACTTCTTAAAATAGTTTCTGTGAGAATGTTGTTTCTTTCTAAAAATTTGGAAGAATTAATAGTAATGTTGTGTGGGCTGTGACTTTTTTTATTGTGGATTAAAAAAAAATTATTACCAATTCTGTTATTTACATTACAGCAATGTTTCCATTTTTTAATTTCTTCTATCAGTTTTGGCAAGTTGTATTCTAAGTGTACATTTCACCTAAATATTTGGTATATTAGTATAAATATGTCGACAATGTATCCCCTTATTATCTCCAGTAGGCAAACTGCAATAACTTGGCATATTTACAGTGAGTTGAACACTATGGAACAGTAAGAAAAATCATATGGAGATACTGGAAATAGCAGACACTATCAGAAAGGTTACCCAGGGCATGGAGAAGAGCAAATAAAAACAGGAAGAAACTGATGATGACTCAAAAGAAAATTAGTTTCCTGTGAGCACAGCGCAGCAGCTGCTATCACTCCTCTGACGTGGAGGCTGACGGAGGAGTGAGTGCCGCCCTTAGCGCCACCTCCTGAGTACTCAGGGGATCTCTGGAGGCAAAAGACCAACAGAGGCTCTCATTTCTTTCCTGATGGTTTCACTTACCATTTACAAAATGACAGGCAAGACTTTTTTTTTTTTTTTTCAAATATTAGGATTTTTTTTTTGTATTACATTACCTACTGAGAGCAAAACAAAACTGTATGCTTTATGAGGCACGGAAAATAGAGGCCTTCTCACCAGATCCACTTCACGCCATGGTGGTCAGCTGTACCGGAGCAACTGGGCACAGAGACAAAAACTAACAGGTCAATATTTTCAAAATGGATGGGTACTTACTTAAAACATACAAATTAACATTGGGGCAATTTATGTCTTTACTATATAAAACTCTTCATTACTTTTTATTTCTTAAATTTTGTGGCAAGCTATAATTTTATTATATATACATTACTCTTCATATAAGTATCAATTTAATTTGACATTTTACTGTAGTAAATGGAAGGGATAAAGAGGTTTAAACATTTAAATGTCTACAGTCCAAGAAAACCACCAGGAGTTGGAATCAAAGCTAGCAAGATGTAGAATCAGTACTTGAACCAGCTCCAGAAACTACCCCTTTCATCACTATGCCATACTACCTTTCAGAGAAGTCACTGATTGATTGAACAACTTGTCCAAAGTCACATAACCAGTAAGCCAGACAGGTTGTGTCTCTAACTACTGACTGTTCTGCATGGGTTCTGCTCAGGGCTTTAGTCCACATGTCTGGTGTGCTCTAGAATGCCTGATGTTCATCATTATATGGACTTCAACTTTTACAAGTTGAAATTTTTTACAAGTTACAAAATTTCCCAAATTAACAAATCCTGTAGAGACACCCAAACACATTTATGTCTCACTTACTTAACATTTAATGGTGACAGCTTTCTCTGCCATGGACTAGGACTGATAATTTTCAGCATGTACTGAGTTCTTGCTTAAGTGCTAAGTGATTTTTATATATTTCATACATTAACTCCTTTTATTCTGACAACCTTTAGATCAGTAGCACAATTATCTTAAGACATGAGAAAAACTAGGTTACAGAAATTCTAAATAAATTTCCTAAGTTTTTATAGAATAGTTGTTACCTCTTATTTAAATCACATCTTTAATACAGAATTATTTTTATATATGTCAGTGATTAACACATGAAACTATGAAGTCAGTGAGACCTAAGTTTAATCACAACTCTGCTATTTATTATTGTGACCTAGTTAAATTAGCTGATGGACCAAAAAACAAGAAAGAAACAAAGAAAAAAGAAATGGAAGAAGCTTGCATGCTTATTTTGAAATATTTCAGGAAAAGATATTTAAAAATTTCCCCAAATAAACATTAATATTTCCCCAAATTAACTGAGCAAAGAAAAATTATGATGGCTTTAAGTACAGTAAGTTGAATTAATTTTTAGTGCTTCCAAAGATACGTAAAATTTTAGTATGGTAGAAGTAAAATGTGCAGTTCAATTTGTTAAGTTTCTATTGGTACAATATCTCTCTAAAGTCACTGATTCTTTCCTTGGCAATGTCCAGTCTACTTATGAGTCCATCAAAAATAGCCTTCCTTTCTGTTAGTGTTTCTAGTATCTAGCATTTCCTATTGATTCTTTCTCAATTTCTACCTCTTTTCTTACATCACCTATCTGTTCTTATTTTTTTAACACTTTTCTATTGAGTTATAGCCATTTTACAATGTTGTGTCAAATTCCAGTGTAGAGCCCAATTTTTCAATTATACATGAACATACATATATTGTCACATTCTTTTTTTGCTGTGAGCTACCACAAGATCTTGTATATATTTCCCTGTGCTATACAGTATAATCTTGTTTATCTATTTTACATATGCCTGTCAGTATCTACAAATTTTGAAATCCCATTCTGTCCCTTCCCACCCACCACCCCCTTGGCAACCACAAGTTTGTATTCTATGTCTATGAGTCTGTTTCTGTTTTGTATTTATGTTCTTTTTTTTTTTTTTTTTTAGACTAGGAGTAGACTTAACATATGATGCAGTTATCTCACTCCTGGGCTATATCCAGAAGGAACCCTACTTCAAAAAGACACCTGCACCCCAATGTTCATAGCAGCACTATTTACAATAGCCAAGACATGGAAACACCCAAAATGTCCATCAACAGATGACTGGATAAAGAAGATGTGGTATATTTATACAATGGAATACTATTCAGCCATAAAAATGACAACATAACACCATTTGCGGCAACATGGATGGCCCTGGAGAATGTCATTCAAAGTGATGTAAGCCAGAAAGAGAAAGAAAAATACCATATGAGATTGCTCATATGTGGAACCTATCTGCTCTTAAATGCTGTCAATTATTTCCAGAAGAGCACTTAAAATATTAACAGTAGCTATTTCAAATTCATAATATATTGTCAGTGCACATCCTTATATAACAACTATACACAGAGAAAAACTTTGTAGTATAACATACATGATACAACAGTAAGCTCATGTGGATATGTCTCCCAATATTTTCAGAATAAATTATTTTAGAGAATAATAAGGTCAGTTTAGACACACAACTTTGGAATAAAATCTAATAACAGAAGGCCTACTAGATTATGGAATCACTTCAAAAATACCTTCTGAAGGTCTATAAGATTCCTCACATTGTGTTAAGTGGTCTTTTACAGCTCAACATTCTATTATTTTATATGTCTAATACATTCCTAAATTTTTGAAAAAACTCTACACCCTGAAATTATTTTTCATCTCTTCTATTAGTGTCTTAAGTTTCTCAAACAATGGAAAAATAAATCAGTACAATGAAAGTAAATAGGTTATTTGTTCCTCATCTATAAATGCTCTTATAAATCACTTGAAAGAAGTCTTATTTTTAAAAAGGCAATTGCTGAAATTATTCACTATAGTGCATATGGTAACATAAGAACAATACCCACGTTCAATTGAAATATTCAGGACCTCAGTGATTCTGTGCAAGAGGGAAGGTCAGATTCTCTAATATCTCAAGTGGCTGCACACTGTCACTACCTTACGGGTATTGGGGTAGACGTGATTCGGAACTTGATGCTGTCAATATCATCTCTTTCCAGAGATATTTCCCAAAAAGTGCAGGCAACTTAAGCCTAACAAATAAAGGAAAGAATTATCAAGAAGCAAAATTCAACCACTGTTTCAACTTCGTAGTATCTATAAATATCCTGAGTCTGCATCCCACTGAGTGCAAAATAAATCTGAATTATTTATTCAAATTTAACAACAAAGGACAACAGAACATGACTTCTTTGTCACAAGGATAGTGATTTGGATATCTGATGTAAAGCAGAATTTTAAAATTCCCTTCATTTCATAATTAGTATTATAGACATGCCAAGGCATGCCAACCCAGACACAGAACAAGGATAATTAGCTGTGAGGGATTGAGGCTCGCCAGATAGTTGTAAATTTTTACACAGCTGGGCGAAAGGCCCCTCAAGAGGTCAAATGATACTGCCATCAAAACAGCATATGGAAAGAGAAGCACACAGAATGGTCAAAGAGGTCATCAATGATAATAAGTACAGGAAGTTTAGGGTTTACACCAAAATATTGCTAAGTGATGAACTGTACAATTTCTGAAATGGCAATTAAATTTGAAGTACCTCTAATTAACTGAAGGGGTGAAAAGGAGCCACAGAAAGATAGTGGAGGAGGAATAAATAATGGGCCTCTAAGAAAAACACTGTTTTCTTCATTAAAATTCTTTTACCTAAATTTCCTTCTGTGGAGTCTTAGGGATGAGAAGCCACCTAATTAAAAATTTGCACAATTTCTATTAGTCATTTTTCAATCATATTATGTAATTCCCTTGGAAAAGAAACTTTTGATAATGAATATAGTCTACCAATTAAAGTAACCCAGAAATTTCTTTGATTTAAATAAAGAAACCGTACTTGACAGTGAACGTAAAACTACTTGATTTGCAGTCTCAAACAATTTCAATCATTCTGTGCTTCTTTTAGTGCCGCTTTCTATACTTAAATTGGGTGTATCTTTATCAGGACAGCTTGTTAGAAGTAATTTGAGATTATGATTCATCTAAGTGAAAAGCACCTATTAAGAAATGTAGGATTTGTCTCATCTCCATTACATTGTTATTTGAAAAGGCTTCTGTTTCCTCAGGAAAGGGTAAAAGGACAAATAATTGGCAATACATGCAATAATTAAAAGCTGTGCTAACTTTTCAAACACTCTTCAGTTTTGAAAAGCTTATGGAATTCATGTGAAATCAGAGTGATTGAAAAGGCATTTTCTCCCAAATGATCAATTTGCCTAACTTGTATTCATTCTCACTGTGAGAACATTTAGGTGATTATAATCAAAATATTAATAAATTAGAAAAGTATTCATAATTAGAAATGCATTCATATAATTTTACAAGTGAGCAATACTTTGAAGAGCTGAAATTTAAGGTAGCTCTTCCCTTTGCATAATTAGAAACATTAGATTTATTACAATAATCAGCAGAACCTACTAGAATCTACTTGTTTAAAAAAAAAGGTTTCGAGATAATTATCTCGAAATATGGGTAAAATCATAAGGAGTCAGAAAAGGGAAAAGACATCCAAGATTAAGAACAGGGGCTTTTTAATGAGTGGAGAGACATGGGACAGAGTAAGAAACTGAATGATAGACGACCTGGATTCTCGATCTGGCTTGACCACCAACTTGACTGATGTCATTGAGAACATGCCTTTATCCCTTCTTTTGGGATTTGTAAAATAAAAATAAAACACGTTATTTGCATTCCAGGTTTTTAATTATCTATGAATATACAGGCACATTCAAGACTCATATTTCATTGAAGACTGAGATAGATTTAGTGGCATCATAGAAATTAAGGCCAGAGAATTATTGTAGAGCTATGTCATGGGGGCTCATGTCTGCCAGCCTGAGTGACTGTATTATCCTGTAAACTAAGTAAAGCAAACCTTTTTCATCAGCGCATTCTCTGCGAAGAATTAATGAAATTATTGACTACCTATGATGAGAAACATAAAATCATAATAATATTTTAAAGATGATGTTTCTCATACTTCTATTGATGTGCTCCTAATATCAAAGGAATATTAGGCCTTAGTCCAAAGGAGCACTGTGAAAGAAGTGCTTTTTCTTAATGTTTGGGTTTAGCTTAAAAATTCAAGAGACCTTCCACAAACACCATAATATATCTATAGTATTTTAAATAATAAGATATATTCCACAAAAGCTCTAAGGTAAACCGAACCTCAAGAAACATATTCTACTTTTATTCTCTGGCTTGAGTTAATGCCTCAAATGCCATCTCGAACTTCTGGAGATGTGTCTGTTAAGGCAATACAGATCTAAATTGTGTGTGTGTGTGTGTGTGTGCACGCGCGTGCGTGCGTGCGTGCATACATACACATACCAGCATGTATTATTAAATTACAAAATGAAACAAGAAAATGTAAAATAACAACTTCACAATTACTTTTGTGTACTTTTTTATCTTCCTCTTCTTCTAGATCCTTTGGTATGTTACACAATTGTGCTATGTCTTTAAGAATTAAATAGACAAAGTTATAAAGCAATCAGTTTTCCCTTGCATTAGGACAAAGCCAAATTATACAAGACATAAACTGATTTAGGATCATAGCTAATGCACTTTTAACAAGAAATCTGTAAGTATGACTATAAATTCAAAACTTGAATAAAGAAATAGCTCAAGATAAAGATCGCTAAATACATTAATAGAAAAGGAACTTGCAGTACTTAATTATGAAAATTAAATGAATCATTTACTTATCTAAGAATTTCAAGTCAGCAGAAAAATAGTGAACTAAGAAAATTCATCAAATTATTATTTAAAAGGCTAGATATAATGTATAAAATATATTAAAGAACATTTGAAGAAAGTTTAGGTAAATAATCATTGTTCATAAAGTGGTATTTTTAATAAAATAAATCTTATTTCCAGCAAAACTAGATCATGAAATGTCTTTTCATGTACAAAGAAAAGCATTTTTTTTAATATTTATTATAGTTTCACCAGATATTAAAACTTCTTAGATTAAGAAATTATATCACTCCACAAACTGACAGACCAAAGAAAACGAGTGACGAATTTTTTTAATACTCTTAATAAGACTAGCACCAAATTTTAATATATAGTGAATTTATAATTTGAATTAAAAACAATATTTCCAAATTATTTAAGAAATCTTATGCTCTTAGGCATTTAATATAATACTGTTATATTATAAAAACAGAAAAAAAATTATTGCATACCTACTGTATGATTTGGACTGTTCTAGCATATTCATACATGTTATTAAAACCCACCAACTCTCTGAAAAGTAATTCTATACTCATTGTCATGATGAGAAATCAGTCTAACATATGTAGATAATTTACCTACATTCACCCATTGACTAAGTGACAGAATTTAATTAGTTGTCCAGCTAATTTGAATAAAAGTCCCAAAATTTCCCACTATACCTTGTGTGTCTCAAACTATAGAAAATGTTAGTATTTGGGGAATGCTCTTCATAATCTAAAATACTCAGGAAACAACTGGTAATTGGCTGTGAGTGATGGAAATAATATCAATTCTTTGCCTTGAATTTCTGAATTCAGGTTGCCTCCCAAGCTCTCTGCATTGCCCATACAAGCCCTTCCTCAAATAATGCACGTATCCTGGAATCAGATCTTCTGATAGACAGACTTGATTTAAAGTTTTCTCTCCAACTTCAAGTTGAAAGAGAATATTATGCAACTGTAAATCTTAAGACTTTTTCAGACTCTGTCCCAATTTTCCAAATCATAATTACTGATAAATTACTAGGTGAGGAAACGGTAGAGACAAGAAAAAGGAGTGAGAAAGGTAACCTGGTACAAAACCACTCTACACTGATGCATATTCACATTAATGAATCTGTTTCTTCCCTTCCAATTTTTTTTCTTTAAAATTTTTACTTCTCTCATTTGACTTGAACACTTTCATTTGGCTTGAACATTCTTTAAAATATGAATTTTCCTACATATAGAGAGCTCTAATATATGTATTCTATAGTGGGTAGGTTTTTTATGTCAATAATTTTAACTGTTAGAATATCTTTATCTGAAGGTAAGATTTTCTGGATCTAAAGCAGTTTCTTCCATAGGAATAAATAATTGCATAAGACAGGAAGACAACAGATGTTCTATAAAGTTATCAATGCATTAAACATTTTTTAAAATTCAAAAAGTTTTATTTTTGGCTCAGTATAAATGTGTAAGTTATATAGATAGCACAGATTCTCTAACATAAAAAGAAAATTTGCTTAAAATTTTTCTGTGTTTTAGAGAATCTCATATAAATAAAAATATTTCCCTGTTGCTAATTAGGTATTGTTTATTGCATAGGCTACCAAAAAGAAAAAAAAAAAGGCCAAGGTACAGATTTTTTAAAAAGTTTTAACTTAAATTATCGATGCAATAGAAGACTGGATCTCAAAAGTTTTGGTTTCAGGACCTCTTGAAACTCAATTATTGAGGACACCAAAATACCTTTGTTTACTCTTGTCATGTTTATATCTATTTATATTTACTACATTAGATATTAGAATTTTAAAAATATTTCTTAGCTAATTGATATTAAACATATATTAAATTATATTTTTATGAAAAATAACTAGTTTATAAAACAAAAATTATAGAAATTGCAGTGTTTTACTTTTTTTGCAAATCAATTTAGTTTCTGGATTAATAGCATCAGCTGGATTCTCATGTCTACTTTGATGTTCAATTTATTGCAAAATCATATTTTATGTAGCCTCTGGAAAAATCCACTGTACACTTGTATACCCTATAAATCATTCAAAATGATACTTTTGAAATGAAACTGTGATCTTGCTTATTGGAGTCCACTAGACCATTAACTTCATTAGCTCAAAGATTATGTCTGTTTTTTTGAGAAATGAAAACTCAAATTATAAAGAAGCCTTTTCATTGTTTAAAACTTTCCAGTGATTTCCCATTTTCTTCAAACAAAACTTAGTGTAGATTACAAATCCTTCAGCAACATACATCTCTTCAGCCTTATTTCTATCCCCTAAACTTCCCACACATATTCAAATTGCATACATATTATTTTCTAAATTTCTCCACAAAGTCAACCTCTCCATTTCCTCTAGGCTTTCACGTGTGTTGTCAGCTAGCCAACTCCTTCTCAGTTTTTTAAGTATTAGCTGAACTATAGTTTCCTTCCATAGCACTATAAAATCCCTTCTTACTTGGATTCTCAAGTGAAAGGATAAGTTAAAACTAACAGAGTAATTTTTTTTGAAATTTTCTTAATTTCATACAATCAGTGGCTAACATAACTTTGTATAATACAACTTCGTATAGTAATTTATATGCATATTCAATTTTGGAAACTGCTCAGCTACACTGAACTGTTCAAGCAAAAGCAAATATATAAATAGGTAATTGAACATTTTAAATAATCTGTCTTAAAATTATAAAATATTTAATGGTGAACAGCTGAGACAGAAAGTTCTAATGTATTGGTACTTGCCTGCAGTGTATATTTCATTCCACTTTAGCATTAAGTGTTTTTAAACTTCATGCAAATTAATGGGCGTGTTTGTTCTTTTGTGAATTAAAATATTTTAGGTTTGAATCCAACTCGTAAGTTAAATGCCCACACAGTGAGACTCCCCTTTAGCATCTCTTTCTGTGAGTTGCAGTATTATTTTGCATTTCTCCCTTGGAAGATAGTAGCAATTTGTAATATTGTAATTTGTATTCCTACTTTCCACTTAAGAGGTTTTCCCTTTCGACTATAAGATTAATGAGGCCAGGGTCTGTGTGTGTATGTATATGCAAATATGTATACACACACACAACATATACACACACACAGAGTTTATTACTTTTACTGTAGGCCATCGACTAAGTTAGGCACAGAGTACAATGATGAATTAGACTGGTAAGAGCTCTGTCTCCATGAAGCTATGAGCTACCAGTAACAGAAATTTTAAAATAGGGATTTACAAACAATGAAATAATTTCAAATAATAATGGAAGTAAATAATGAAGGAATTTCAACTGCTACTAAAAAGAAATACAGGATATTAATCAGATTCATTAATTGTGTTATAGTAACAATAACAACAACAACAACAACAACAAAAGCACAAGTGAGTAGCTTAATACAGCCAAATTTAGTTCTACTCAGTCAACTTGTACCTTAAGAATTGGGAGACGGGTCTCTATAACATGTATTTACCTGGATTTCTAAGCTAACAGAGAATCCAACATCAGGGACATTATTTAATGTCAGTAAGTGGTGACCTGTAGAAAGTATAAAAGACTTTACACTTTAATGATTGTATGAAGTAATTAAAAAGTTGTAAGCAGAAAACTGTTCAAAAATCAGTAAAACATGTTGGATGGATGAATAAGAAGTGTCTGGGGAAGAAACGTGAAGAAATCATTTTTCTTCTTTATCTGCTACATAGGAAATGCTATTTACTGACATCAGAAAAACTGAAAAATGAGTATTACTGGAGTGCGACAGGAGTTCAACACTGGACATCTTTAGTTTACAGTCCCTGGAGACATCCAGATGGAAATAGTGATTCAGCAGGTGGAGATGTAGTGCAATGTGGCAGTTAAGCATATGGGCTTTTGTGACCAACTGGATTATTTGAATCGCATCCCACCAACTTAGCTATGTAACCTTGGGTAGGTTATTTCCACACTCTGTGCTTCAGTTTTGTTATATTGAGTATTCCACTATATAGATATCTACCTCATTGGATATTGTGAGAATAAATGAAAATTACTCGAACAGAGTTTGATACATATTAAGTGTTAAGTCTGAGTAAAGAAGACAAAGGACAGAAAGATGAATCAGGGTAACTGATGTAGAAATGTCAAGGCAGTGAATGTACCAAGAAAATAAGAAAGTGAGGCACGGTTACTTAGCCTTGACCGTCTCTTGGAGGACACTGCCGGGTTTCTCTTTTAGAAAGAACCATGAAACTCATTGTGCTTATATTTTATTATATGGCCAGTTTCTATAGTTACTCCATACATT
Organism: Camelus bactrianus; assembly: GCF_048773025.1. Classification (NCBI taxonomy): domain Eukaryota; kingdom Metazoa; phylum Chordata; class Mammalia; order Artiodactyla; family Camelidae; genus Camelus; species Camelus bactrianus. The sequence continues at coordinate 43,608,878 of NC_133540.1, forward strand.
TTTCTCCTTGCTTGATTTGGAGGTTGCAAGTAGAAGTTAATTCATTTTTAACCTTAATCTATATAATACTTAAGCCTCCTGTCTCCAACAGATACCTGTTTTCCACTGAAAATATGTTAGATTATTCTATGCTAGCAAAACGTCTTTATCTTTCAGAACTCACAACCTACTCTAAGGAGCAGATGGCTCATCAGGCTGCTTTCTGAAGTCTCCAGTCAAGAATAACATGTATGATAAACTCCCACCCCTCTCCTGAAAAGTTACTGAATCATTTGTGTGGAGGAATGAGTGAGTCTCACAAGTACTTTACTAAAGTAGGAGAGTTATAAACAAAAGTACCACCTTATGAAGAAAACAGAAGGGCTTATTTTATACTTTTCAAAAATTTGTTCTTTTAGATATAACAACATTGGTTTATTATAATTTTTATTAAAAGTACTTTCACCACTTCTATGAAATTCCAAAGACTTTGGACACTTTACCTCCATTTGCCTGCACCTTAGCGGTATATGTGCTTTGTTCTCTAAAATGTAGTTTTAGACAGGTAGTTAAGTACTGGGACCACTGCTATCCTTTCAAGTTCTGTGATGACTATCAGAGTCCCTGCTTCGATGCACTACACTTCAAATTCAAAAGTCCAGGTCATGTCCCTAAGTACCACTAATTCTCTACTGTCATCTGGGTGGCAGTTACATTGGGTTCATTTTGCAAAAATTGTATTAAATCTTTAAACTTAAGATTTTTGCACGTTTCTGCACATATGTTAGCCTTCAGCAAATGTCTGCTTAAAAACAAGTTCTTCGGCACACAGTAAACTAGTGATAGCCTATTATAAATGGCAGAGTGTGTCAATGAGGCAGATCATATTCCAATTTGATGAGAAACCAATTATTGAAAAAGAAAAATTTGCATAGTTGGAAAAGGATGCCAAAATACGGTTAGTGGATTCCAGCTGCAAATACTAAAACCTGCTTCAGAATTGTATTCTCACAGACAATGCATCTTCAATAGAAAGCAGTCTAGTCCCATCCCATCCTAATAAACACCATATATGTTTTGTTGTTACATTGCCCTCCATTCCAACTCTTTACTGCAATTTGTGTACTTGAAAGAGCATATTGTGTTTATTTTTACCATATGGCCAATATTTGCCACAATTTTTCACACTATTAAATGCCATTAAATTAATATAATATATAGTAACGTTGGTTAAATTTAAGCTTCATGGAAAGTCTTCTTTCTCCATAGTAGCAAGCCTATTAAACACTTTTTATATTTAACTTAATATGTTATCACAGTTTTAAAACATAAGCAAAATAATACTTTCTAGCATAAGAGACATATTTAATTCATTCATTATTATAAAATAAATCTTAAAATATTACAATTTTTATATACATGTTACATGTCAAACATGTATGGATAAAATATTCTAAAGAAATGTATCTTAGTTTGCCTTTCAAGAAGAATATCATATTTGAAGAATCTGTTTATTTGAAGAGTGAAATATTTTTTAAATGGCATATCATATTCAATTCTCAGCTCAAATCTTCCCATTACACCCAGAAAATTTAAGGCCTTTACTATGACCTCTGAGATCTTAATCTGGCCTTCTGCTAGTTTTCTACTTTATTTCTTCTCTCTTCTTCTATACTCTGGCCACATAAGCATCCTTTATACCAGTCCATGAGAAGCTCGCTTTTGCCTCAGGTTTTTTGCCTTTATTTTTCTTTTACAGAAAATTCTATTCCCTTAGACATTCAGGTATCTTATTAGCTCACATCCTTCAGGTCTCAACCCCATTGATTCTTTAGCAGCAAGGCTTGTCCTGAAAACCCTATATCAAATACCAATCCCCATGTACCCCGTCTCAATTTTCTTTATAGCGCACATTGTCATCTGACATTATGTATGTATGTTTGTTTGTCAGTCTCCTATTTCTATTCTGCCAAGATAGCAGGGACATCATTTTGTTTGCTATTTTACCACAGTGCCTAGAAAGTGGTAGTCATTAATTATTTTTTGAGTGAATGAATCATTTGGTATAATTAAGACAACTACAGGTTTACAAAGGTTCTCCTCCAGTATCATATCCATGTAGGCTGCTATTCCTGGAATAATACAGATTTATACTTTACACCAGGTTCAAGAAACAATAGGAAGACTACAAGGAACATTAGGTTTGCAAAGTAAGCCTTTCTAGAACATTCTTAGGTAAAGCTAAAGCCATTAATGTATTTTACTGCCTACTGACATCTAATTAACAAGCTAGCCAAATTTATGATAAGCCTTACCTTGAGTGATCTCCAGCAACTGTTCAGTTGATTTCTCTCTCAAACACAATCAATATTTGCCTCTCTCACAGTAAATTTAGTTTATACAAACTGAATCTACAAACTCTGTGTCTCTTGTATCCTCCTGAATTACCATCTTCCCAGCCTTTCATTCCAGATAGAGTCTGTCAATTCATGCTAATTAAATATCCCAATGAAATAATACAAATCCTGAGAGCTTTGCTTTCATAATATCCTTGAGACCTACTGATCTGTCACCCTTTTCCTCTAGCATTTAGGAGCTAAATAATTGTTTCTTTAAAATTACTCTTTGACATTTTGTATACTAAGCTCACTAAAATCATCCATTATTTAAATACATCAGTTTTATATTCGCCCTGCCCATAACATCCCTCTTTCCTATAGCCATCCAGAGAAATTAACAAATTCTAACTTATTGTGGTCTGCTTGGGCAACCTCTAATTTGTGTCACTTATCTTAGAATCCTAACCCGAGAGGTTTTTTGGAATGCCCTTCATAATGTATTTCATACTAGATTCATTTCCTATAATGCAGGAGTCCTGATAAACAGAGTCAAACAATGCCAAGTTATGGAGGATAAAACTGTTTGGCTCTTTCCATACCCTTCCAAACCCTTCAAGCATATCTGCTCATAATCTAAATGCTAGACAGCTACAGACTAAAGTTTCCAAATTTACTTGGAGCTGGTATGTAGATATGTTAATTAATTTCAACAAAGTAGGGCAGTGTGAAGAATGTGAAGAGGCATCGGCTCCCAGAGAGAAGATCCTGTCAGAGGCTTTTCATACTGCTGGGGCAGAGTCCTGGTGACTGGTCTCCAGCATGTGGCCTCTTTAACACCTTTAGCAACGGTTTCTGTGTGCAGTTTAGTGTTTCTCCTGGCTCAATTGGTTGCTGATTGGTTAGCATAGAAACCTGATCCCTAACCTCCTAGAGAAATTTTTAAGATGAGTACCATCCTATAAAATCCAGTCATGCTTAAACCAGCTACAGGGAATTCTGTGATCTGCAATTAGCAACACTGAAAGAAACAGAAGTACTTTTTTCTACCTTTGATCATCCTCTCTCAAATCTGTCCTTATCTCAGTTATATACGCATAGAAGTTAAAAAGTGGGTTTTGATACTAACTTCCTACAAAAAGATTTATGAGGGTAAACAAGCATAGCCTAATTTAAGTAATTTCTAATCTTCTTCCCTTATCTGGAACTACTTCTCTTTATTAACCTAAAACCCTTTTCCTAAACCTTAGATATCTATGGATATAAATTATCTTGTAATTTCTTTGCTTATTGTCCAAGTTCTTTGTTCTCTTTCTGGCCATCCTAATTTCCAACCATCCAGTCATGGTACAGATTTTCTTTGCTCTGAATTTTGTACTTCTTATAATTTAACTTACCCTTTCAACAAACATAAATGTACTTCTTAAACAATTGTTTACATGGTACTGTGTAAACTACTTATAATAGCAATCCATATTTAATTCCGTCTAGAACTTCTTTCCTTCACAAATCTGCTGAACACTTTAGTATGACTTTTAATTCTACTCTAAGATCTTGTATCAAATTTAGCTTATGAGAGTAAGCTAAATCCTGTATCTGACACAAATTATCTTCTTCACCACTGTATCCTCAATGTGAGGAACATAGTAAGAGCTCAATAAACATTTATCAACTAATAAGTTAAATTGCTTTTCTCTCAACTAGATTGCTGTTTAGCTTTAAAAAGAACAAATTTCATCTACTTTCCTTTCTATATATGGTCACCCCATCAGTGGGTTCTTTTTCAGATTAATCCCACAAGATATTCTCATTAAATTGCACTAAGTGATAGTTCTTGACTTTTAACTTATATCTGTTAATGAAAAAAATTGGATAACAACAACTGTAGTTGAGCTTAGCCTTTTATAAGAGCTATGGAGATATCAGGCAGGACAGAAGAAAACAAAAACGTCAGGGCATAACATTTCCATGGGATACCACCTACATTAGCAAACAGCACCATATACACTATATAATTTTTAAAAAGGTGATTTGGACTTGTAATGTTAACAAACATAAATTGGTGATGTTAAAATTCACTTCTTTAAGCAGAAATAATATTAATTAAGTACCAACTATTTACAGGTATAACTATGGGCATTCAGTTCACGATTAACAACAACACAGGATTCTATAGTCACAGAACTCAGTATAATTAGAGACAGCCTTTATCAAACATCACAGAGAGAAAATAAGTGCCACACACACACACACAAAAAAGATGCTATGAGAACATATAATAGAGAAATACAGATTAGTTTGAAAATTCAGGAAAGGCTATTTCTGAGAAAGTAAAACAACAGGTTACCAAATTCGAGGAGGGAGAGTGAAATGTTTCAGGAAATTGTACAAAGTTCCACTGGAGGTTGAGACCTACAGTTCTGGAAGAAGTGAAATAGCAGAACAGCAGTTTAAAGCAAAGGAAAACAGTGAAACATAAGTATAGATAGGTTAACAGGTCATGCAAGACCTTGTAGGATACAGAGGGAATTTTAGTTTATCTTAAGAATAATAGAAAGTTACTGAGGCAGAAACTTTAAGCATGGGTAGAACACAATTAGAAATATATGAGGAGGACACTCTGGTTTGTACTTCTGGAAGGTAGATTAAAGGGTTAAGAGTTAATGCTTAAAAAACAAAGTGTTTGTAGCAGTGTAAAATGTAATCGTTTCTGAGATATATTTATAAAACCCTGATTTCCAAGCAATGCTCATGCCACTAAACTAAGAAACATTTTGGTTGAATTACAGTTTATTTATGAAATAATCTTATTACTTCCATTTGTTTTATTGCAACTATATACTATGAGTAAAAAGCTCTGATTTAAGAACTAATTCTCATATTCCTTTTGGTTAATTAATGAAGCATTTATATTATCTTTGCATTTCAGATGCTTACTTTATTACTCACATATTCCTGTGTTAATATGTCATTTTAACATTTGAAATAAATTTTGAAACTTAAATCAAATTACAGTTTATGCAGTTAAAGGTATAGATTTTAGAGTAAAATATTATCATATAGATGTGTTCTCATTAAAATTCTAAGTACAAACAGCTCAAATAAATAAAATCAGTAGGCACAGAGATACAATTTTAAAAATGTTTTCATCTTATATTTCATTTAGTAGCTTTCTTAGTGAGTGAGGATTTGAAATATATTGTAGTAAGTGAACTTCACAGATACTAGTTTGATTAGACACAGAAAGTCACCTTAGAACAGATTTCCTTCAATTATGCTAAGTGGGTCCATTTGAATTTTGGAATCCCACTCGATAACAAACAATGTATTTATTTTTATTTAAGAGAACTGATGAGGCTTTGAATTCAACATATGCTGTATTTCAGGGACATGCATGGTAAAACTGTGAATCACATTTTCAAGGACTTAACTCCCATAGCTAAAAGGAAAAAGAAGTTTTCCTAGTTTCCTGACCCTGAGTTTTCTTGAGCATGACACCTGAAGCCATCCTTTTTCTTTCTTTGAGCTTCCCCAGTATTGTTAGAATCAGCCAGGCGACATGTCTTGCATTCCTCACATCCTTAGTGAGTCAAAGCCTTATTTTCAACACTGGTACAAATAATCATACGGGTCACTGTTTTCAGTTTCAGAGACTACTCTTTATTTATAAAATAATTTTATATGGGATAGTATATAAACTGTAGTCTCCCAGATGACGATAAAACCTGGCCAAAAGTGCTAGAAAAAATTCCCAGCACTCTTGGACCACTCTAGTAAAAACAGCACTGGCACTGCACTCAGCCATTGCTATCCAACACTCCGTCCACATATGGATGGGAAAGAGAATTATTTAACTTCAAGTCAATTATTTTCTATTATTGCACTATAAAACAGTTTCTTTTCAGAAATAGCTCACTTTATCATGCTCCCTTAGGACAATTCCAGACCTCAGATTTCTGTATAAATATACTACTTCTCCACTGTCTTATCAGTTCCAGTGGCTTTTGATGCTGTCAGTTTTTTTTCTGTGTAGATTATATCATTAGCAAATGATGACATTTTAATCCAACCCCTTTCAATCCTTATACCCTAATTCCTTTCTTTTCTTTTTTTTTACTCTCTCTCCATATTTCTGTCTTCTCTTTCTCCCTTACACCCTCTCTTCTTTCTATTATCCTTATACCATAAGACATTCAATACTAAGTTAAAGAGTGACTATGCTAATGACAATCTCTGTCTTCCTCTTGTTCTTAAATAGAATATGTCCATATAGGTATTGGTACATAACACAACTCTTGCCATATTAGAAGTTTCCTTCTTTATATTGTTGTTTTTTCAAAGTATTGATCTGTATCAAAATCTTTATTTACATCTGTGATATACACTCTTTCTTTTTAATTCATTAATGTGGTAAATTATAACGCCAATAGTTTTTATGTTGAATCAGCAAAAGATTTGGGGTGATAACTTTTATATGACTATGAGGCATTAACTTTAGTACACTGTTGGATTCACTTAAGTCACTCAAGTATTGTTTTATCTAGGGGTTTCTCATTTGTATTCCTAAGAGAATCAGATCTGTAATTTTTCTTCTGTATTGTCTCTATCTTGTGCAAGATTATACTAACTTCACAGAGTGAATACCTACTGTTAGTTATTTCTCCCTTTATCAGGAAAAATGTGCAAACATCCTCTTACTTTCAAAGTTTCTAGAATTTGCTCTTTGTCTTTGACAAATAAATTTTAATACAGACAAACTTAAATTTTATTATAACATGCTGACTCTAAATAGATTTCCTTTCACTAGGGAGCTTGGCATTCTAAGTTGTTTCACTATATGTTAAACTTTATTAATTTTGCAAGTTTACTATCATTATTTCTTCAAACATTTGTTTTCACTTTGGTAGTCTATGTTTAAGTGCTGGCAATTCTACTTCTCTCTCTCCCTGGTTTCTTAGTATTTATTTCAGTGCCTTTTCCTGTTGCCTTTAAAATGTTTAAAATATTATTTTTCTGTTCATTTACTCATTCTTTAACTATCTCTAATCAGAATTAAACTCGTCAACCATAGTAAAATTTCTCTGTAACCATTCGTTTTTTTGATTACTGATATTCTTATATAACAAACTTTCATAAATTTATTAAAATTAAATTCTTATTCTGTCTGTTCCAAAAATTCAGCATCATGTTACACATGCTGTTTTTCTTTACAGTGGGTTTACTTCTCAGATATTATTATTTTGCCTTGTGAGTTTCTGTTCCCCTGGTGGTAATCACCTAACCTTTTTGGTGACTGTATTATAGGAGGTAGGTCCTAGTTGTGTCCTTCCTAGTGAACTAAAAGACAGAGGGATAAGCCCCAGGTTCAAGAATCTCAGGAAACTTGAAAACCTTCTGATAAATGTCATGCCTTAACCATTCTACCTAACTACTCTTTTGTCTTCAATTCCTCCTTATACCCTGAATTACAGGGTCTAGGTTAGGTTTCTGTATCAAGGAGACTCAAGGTTATGATAACTTCTACATGAAAGAATTGTTCCTTTTCCACTTATTTGTCAAATGGGAGTTGTCTAGTGAAGATATTTCTTCACCACAAAGTCATTGAAAGACTACGGATAAAAGGCAATCCTGCGTCCAAGTCAGTTGCTACATATGTTGTAATTTTTATGCCAGCAAGAAAAGAGGACATGGGGAGAACCAGAAGTTTTCCTTTATGAAAACAGAAACTTCCATTTATATTCTATTGACCAGAATTCCATCACATGGCCACATCTAGTTGCAAAGGAAGCTAGGAACACAGTGTCTACTGAAGCAGACTTGTGCCCTGCTACAATTCAGGTGTCTCTATTATTACAGGGAAGAGAGCCTAATAGATCCTAGGAGATAATTAGCAATTTCTGATTTAAGAAAAAATTACTCTTAGAAAAAGAACTCAAGAAAAAAAAACTTTGTACCTAAGAGGCATAACACCAATCTTTGGGTTTAGAGGAGGTGGGCATGGAGCAATGAACTTCTCATCTTTTCCTGCGCTTGTTCCATTAGCAATTCAGGCCAGCAGGGCGTGCTCTTAGGACACGGCCAGATAGTTCTGTGGCGATGGCAAGTACTGCCATTTCCAAGATAATGTGATTCTAAGATCAGCATTGTAAAACTCTCTCCATTCTAGCCTCCTACTGCAATTCACTTTTCTCCCAGGATGTTGTTAACCCACAAGCTACTAAGCCATCTGCCTGGCACCCCACACCCATAAACACTTAAACATGTCCTACTTCACAGTAGCCTTTGATCTCCCAGCTGTCTTGCTCTTAAGTATTAATCATTCAAACCTATGCTTCTCTATTGCTCTGTAATTTTTCTGAAGTAGATTATATGGGAGAAACCCAAAAGAATATCCGTTATCTTATGTTACTATTACCAATATCTTATAAAATAGTTACCATTTTATAAGTTATCAGAAGCCCACTGATTGATTTGCTTAATATTCAAGTTTTGAAAAATTAAGAATATCTGAATACATGCTCCAAAGAACTTCAAAATAATTTGTAGAAAGTTGAACGTTTTGTTCATAACCTTTCAATAACTTCTGAAAGCTCACTGTATCTTCTAACCAAATGGATTATTTTGACATTTCACTGATGTGATCATAAATAGAAATTACTTTATTAGATGAGTGGCGAGTCATGATTATTACTAAAATAGGTAAAATTAAAAGAATAATTGAGTATAATTTTAGTTTTAATTAAATGAATAAAAATTGGGTTTAGTCAGATTTTGGAAAAAAAAATTCTAGCGTTTTATATTGAAATTCAAGGTCTAAGGATATTATGGTTAAGTTCAGTATTTTATAGCAAAATAACGGTAAGGCCAAATGAAAGATTATTGCTCAAAGGATAACATAGTCACAATGTTAATTAATAGAATGATTCTTAGACTTTGAAAATTATGTTCATTTTAAACAGGCAAATTAGAAAATTATTGTTCTGCCTTATCATACTGTAGTTTTTCATCTCCATCTTTTTGTAGTTTTTGCAAACTTAGAAGAACAAACTATCTTTACTGAAGCATCATAGTTTTGCCTTTTAATATATTAAGTAATTCCTAAATAATCTAGTCTCAGTTTTAAGTGTTAAATCTCTGGTGGGTGATGGAAGCCTGTAGCTCTAGTCAGAAATGGAACTTTGAAACTAGAAATCGAATGTGCTTGCTCTATTTTGTGTGTGTGTGTTTAACTCATCCACTTCCAGGATAATAATTAACGCTACTCTGCATATCTCCCCAGGCCCTCCTGAACTGTCAAATTATCAGGCCTAGGCAGATCAAGTTGTTCTTACTCTACTGTGCGTTTTACCCTTCTTTTGCCATGTCCTTTTCCTGTAGACCCTAGGCTGAACTGGTGCTGAAAATATATAGATTATTTGTAGGTACACCTACTCCATACTGATTGATGTAAATCACTACAAGTTCCTCGTCTGATTGTTTTGGCTTTAGGGACAGACACACATAGTTGCCTACTGATATTTGCTCTTCCCCTAAATAATAATAGAACTAGGTATAGCTAGAGACTACATGGAAAAACACATTTATTGAGTATCTATCCTTTTCAAGGAGCTATTAAAAAGTAAGTGACTAATATAAGTTCCCTGGTTTTAAGAAATTAAGAATTTGGCACAAAATTCGCTAAAAATTCTTATAAAGATAATGATTAAGTGATAAATACAAGATCAAATATAATAACTTGAAATTAATTCTGATTAGGAGATCAGAGAAAGCTCCACAGATAATGTGACTTTTGATTTCAGTTTTAAATATGTGGAGGATTTCAATTGTAGATGAAAGAAAGATAAGATGATTCCAGGTAAAAGGAATATAATGAAAGATAGTGTCAAATAAAAAATAAATTCAGACTTACATAAGGAGAGACAACTCAAAAAGGCTACTACAATAGAGGAAATGCTCCAACCATAAGATATGTGTAAGCCTCTTATGTCAGAAAGAAAGGATTCTTTAATAGTGAGTAAGCAAACCTAAAAAGAAACAGGTGTGGGAAATTAGATGAGCAGGTTGTCAAGATAGGACAGTTGAAAGGAATGTTTCTCTCTGCAGTCATGATGCTCTAGAGGGGCGATTCTGGATATGGGCAGTCAGGTTTTGTCTGTGATGACAGATGTAGGAAGGAGAGAGAAAAATTAGGAATACTTGTTTGGAGAATAGTAGCCAGATATTGAAGCGCAATGGAAGAAGTAAAAATTTGATGCGGGTTGCCAATTCGTGCATGGTGACAGGATCCAATCTAATTTATAATTAGGTCACAAAACTTGTTTTTCCCAGGAAAGAGTCATTTGAATTTCTATAAGAAAAAGTTTGCATACCCATCAGTTACCTGCAATTTGCAAACAGTAGCAAAATTAGCCCAAGACAATGAATAGGACCAGAATATAACCCAGGAAGACATGCTATAGTTTTCTACTGAAATCTGTCTAGACAGCCTTCTTCACCTTGATCAAAGATAATCTCAAGGGAAGATTACTCTTGATCACAAAATAAGGACAGTCTCATTAAATTTGGTATGGCCATTTAAATATGACCAGCAAGAATGGTAATTTCCTATACCAGCATACCTCAGAGATACTGTCGGTTCTATTCCAGACCAGCACAGTAAAGTGAATGTTCAAAAAGGTGAGACACGTGAGTTTTTTTTTTGGGGGGGGGGTTTCCCAGTGCATATGAAAGTTATAAAGTCCATTAAGTAAAGTGTAATAGACTTTTATCTAACAATGTACATACTTTAATTTAAAAACACCTTATTGCTAAAAATGCTAACCATCATCTGGGTCTTCAGTAAGTCATATCTTTTTGCAATAGTCCTATCTTTTTGCAACAAATATCACTGATCACAGATCACCATAACAAATATAATAACAATGATAAAGTTTGAAATATTGCAAAAATTACCAAAATGTGACAAAGTGAGCACATGGTGTTGGAAAAACGGCACATATAAACTTCCTCCACATAGTGTTGCCACAAACCTTCAATTTGTAAAAAATGCAACATTTGTGAAGCATAATAAAATGAGGCATACTTATAGGAACCTTTCCAAGTTTGCTTTGCCAGAAGTTTTTACAAGAAATATCAGACTGAACTTTTAAAAGGCTTAGCTTCCTAACCTCAAGAGCCAAGAATATGCAATCAATTTTCACTTGCAATACTTATAAACTTGGGTGAATTCTTCCTTTCCCTAGGTCACACCAAGATATCCTAAGATTCCTAGGTTTTCCAGGAAATTATCTTCTTTATTTTCCCTGTAAGACTGAAAACCCTGAAGGTCAGAGAGCAGGCCAGTTTTTCCAAAAGGGCTTTGTAATCATTGGCTCCATTTTAAAAAAATAATAACAACATTATTTCCTTAAAGCTGTCTGGTTGTATCTGATTAAATGAGTATCATTCTCAAATGACATTACAGCCAAAGGAACTTTTAGTGAATAATAATAATTGTGGCTTTCATAAATATCTGATAAAAAAAATCATAATTAAATACAACCAAATGAAGAAGTTAATGTAAAATTTTAAAAGTGAAAAAAAAAAGGTTGAAATCACTGTTCGTATGGATACACATACTCTGCAAACGTTCTACAACTTTCTGTATCTAACATGCAAGAGGCAGTCATTTTACTTTAGGACAAAACTACTTTTTTCCTTAACAAGAACACATTCCCTGTACCTTGCATACTAAAGCTGTCCTTTTCTGCCATTATTTCTCCCAGTAGATTCATAATTACATATATTGATTATAACTTTTAACTTCAGTAACTTGTATTTCACAGAGAAAATTACCAAGTGGATAATTATGAACTGTCATACACAATATTTTGTAGCAGACAAGAAGAGTTTACAAACATACATCTCAACTTTGTACAACCATTATTTACATATAAGTACAACTTCCCAATTTGGCAAAAATGAACATGTTCATTAACAGACTTGGAATATATATCTCCTATATGTACAGTAGAAATAAGAAGCAAAAAATACATAGCAGATACATTTGGGTTTATTTCTATAAAAATAATTTTGAAAGTATTAGAAGTTCAATTTTCTTACTATCTGGGAATTATAGGAAGATCTCTTCTGTATAAGTGTTTATCGCTATGTCAGTAAGAGTAGCCCTCCTTCCAGAGAAATTTTATATACAATAATTTAGTAATACCATCTGAGGGCAAAAAATTCATATATAACATACATAAATGTATGTATACATACATTAATATATGCATGCATATTTATAATCACTCAGATTTAAACAGTGCTTCACTTTTTATTTTTTGAGTATAGTTTCAAGGTTTTAATTTTAGCCATGAGTCAGGCATGAACACAAAAATAATCATCTCACTGCTTTATATAAAGGCTATGGCTCCCCACTTTGTTCCACCTGCACATCTTTACCAAGATTGTGTTTTTAAGCAGATGGGACAAGTTAAGGTGACCTGGTCAACATGAGAGCTAAAGTGTCCCCTACAATATTGGATGGTATCTTTAAGTTTTCTTTTGTCTTGATGTGTAACTTATGAAGGCTGTGGACTCAATTTTGGGTGAGGGACTAAGGAGAAAGCAAGTACCTGCCTGGGTATCTCCAAAGCCCATCTAAGTGGATAAAAGATCCAGCCTAACATTTCTAATTAGCTTTTTGTGTCTCAGATGAGTGTTTTTAGAGTCTCTGAGCATCTCAAAAGCTCCTGACATGGGAGGTGGCATGAAGCTTGAGTACCTATAGGAGCTGATGGGCCCAGAGAAAAAAGTCTGGCAGGGTGGGTAGAGGATTGGAGGAAGAGGTAGGGGTGTTGAAGAAAACAAATCAAGGATTCAAGGGAGGTGAAGGGAAAGTCAAAGGTAGTAAAGAGGAGGAAGGGGGAGCAGGGATTATAGTAAGGGAGAGGACCTAGAGAAGCCAGTATGGGGGCATGCCAAGTTCCCAAAAGGTCTAAATGATCTTTAATAAAATGTTGACATCTTTGAATATAGTAAAGTGAGTTAGTGCCTTAATGGTGGTGCATGTAGTGAGAAATGGAGAGAGGGAGCCAATAGACTGAAGGTTACCTGTGGGATTAGATAATTAAGTCTGAGATAATTTCTTAAAGGAGTTAAAGAAAAGCTCCATTCAAATACTCCCTTGTGGGATCCCAGGAGCCAAAGCAGCCAACGCCTCATCCCTGAGTATAATCCTTAATCCAGGAGCTGAGGATTGAAGATCTTAGTTCAATTCCCATTTAAAAAACAAAGAAAAATCAGAAAAGGCCTTGTAGGACCAAAAAAACAAAGCCTCTTTGCCAGAAAGAATCAAAGAACATAACTCCTTATGCTCTTCTACAGATAGACGTCTAGAACACTGGATTAGAAAAGGTGACTTACCACCATGGATCCCCATTATCCTCATAAGGAAAGGGTACAAAGGGTCCAAGAAGCTGGCATTCACACCTGTGAGAAAACAGTAGGGGCCCAAGGGCAGTCAGCACGCCATCGAAGTCTCGACACCAGAAAACTACCAAACAAAATAAAACAAAGCTGGAGGAAAGAGTTTTTCACAGTCTACTGTAATAGGAGGACCATTAAATCTGCAGGATTCTCCACTGTCTGGAAGAATGGGCTTTTCTTTCACAGGGAGGAGTAAACAAGGCTAGAGAAATCAGGTGATGGGAGTGGGATGAGCAGGTGGCATGAGTTTTGATCAGGAAAGTTTTTCTCCGTAGTCAGATGATTCTCAGGTGGAGCCACTAAGGATTTTTTCTGTTTCAGTGCTTGCTTAATCTCAGGGGCCAGGTCAGGTTCAAGGGTCTGTGGGGAGGAGAGAAAGCTAACTAGATTTTAGTCAAGTTAAGTTAGAGGGCATTTTGTCCAGATTGGTCAGGGGACACACAATTCAGCTAAAGGCTTATGTAACAAAGAATGAGAATTTGGAGGGTCTGCCTGGCCTTGACATAGGTAAACAAGGACATAATCCTCAGGATGTATCTAATTCACCTGGGGAAGGGTAGTTCTTGGCAGTAAACCACTTTCTTGAACTCAGAATGGTAGAAGTTTCTTAGCCATCACAGTTTTCAAGGAGCACAGGGCTTAGGTAAATTTCAACATTGTCAAAAGCATGAGAAATAATGAAAATGTGTATTATTTTAAATAATAATTTAAATATTATTAAATATTTTAATTAATATTAATTATTATTAAAGTATTAATATTATTAAATAAATAATTTAAAATAATACACATTTTAAGTATCCAAATTATGTATATCTTAATATGTCATTTACTGCATTAAAATCAATAAATTCTTATAAAATTAATTAAAATATTTATCTATAACACTCAGGTTTAGAAAATAACAAGAGAATTTTAATGAATAACAGTAATTGTGGCTTTCATAAATATCCAATTTTTAAAAAATCATAAATACAACCAAATGAAGTTAACAAAATTTTAATAGTGGAAAAAAAAAAGGTTGAAATCACTGTTCGTATGGATATACACATACTCACTAGAGAATGGGCTCAACTTTTTCTTAAAATTCTCATAAACTTGGAGAGATAATAAAACAGTCACGGCTTTCAACCTTAGGATTACAGTTTCACTTCCAATCTTTCCATTCCAGTGGCTTTAAGCATAATGAAAAATTTAACAATTAATGGATCTCTAAAGCTCTTCTTCAATTGAAGGCATATGCTAATTACATCTCTGCTGGGGTAGAAGCAGGGGACATGTCCAGAGAAAAGACCGACATGAACTCAACAATGATGTGAACACCTATGAATAGCTCTTTCCACACAGAGCGCATGGTTTGCAAATGCTTGATATTAATAGTGATTTGCTCATAACAATGTTTACTTTCAATTCCAGGACTATGACTAAATTTTAAAGTATGTATTTCATGACTAAGAAGACAATTATTCCGTCAAGCTCACTATCCTGAGACATTTGATTAACAGGTTGAAGTTTTTATAACTATCTTAAACTGTTACTTAAATTACACTGTAAGTATTTTATTATCTTGACTCCTAATAATGCCAAATACATCTCCTATCTCAATTCTCTTTTTCTCTTAAGTTTTATCTGTCCTTTTGCTTTATTTCAAGCAGTAAGTCTATTAATTACTATGTGTAGAGTCCACAAATTGCTACTAGAAGTAACTATTGCTGCTAAAAAAAAAAATCAATGTTAGATATTTAAATATGAGTATTCAGACATGCTACATATTGGCTCCAAATGGTATTTTATATAACTCTCTCTACTAATTATAAAAATAAATAAGTTACATAAAATGATGATGATTGAACAATAGAATTAGCATCAGTAATATCAAATAAAGCTTAAATAATATTTCTCAATAATTTCTTAAAATTTTAATTGAGGACATTTAAAATTTCATTCCAGTTAATAAAGCTTTATGCAAGAATGAATAAAACAGTTTCCTTGAAAATTAAAAGGATGCAGTATTTCTGGTTTTGATATTTCTTGATAAGTAATTTCAATCATTTAAAATTTTTAAACATATGTCAAATGGAGTACAATACCTAGTTAATAACATTGTGAATACCAACTCAAATCACATATGTCATAGAATCACTGAGATAATTTATAATGTCAATAATCTTAGTTTAAGTATTATACATATCCCACAAGTCCTATTTAATTTTTAATGAAAATAATGTTAAATATTCAATTAAAATGGTTGCCTCATTAAATATAATATTTAAATTATATGCTGGTCATTTTTAACCAGAATTCCCAAGTGCTTCTGATGCTGAGCAGGTATGAGCACATTTCCCCTAAAAGTGCAGTTCTAGGTACAAAAACTGGCATACTTTTTAATATCCAAACCTCTGTAAATGTTCCTTTGCTGTTATTATACACACTGCTAATCAGAGTCCATTCACTTTATATAGTCACAATACACTACTGTCTTCCCACTGTACTCCCCTCAACCCTCAGAAACCC
Organism: Camelus bactrianus; assembly: GCF_048773025.1. Classification (NCBI taxonomy): domain Eukaryota; kingdom Metazoa; phylum Chordata; class Mammalia; order Artiodactyla; family Camelidae; genus Camelus; species Camelus bactrianus. The sequence continues at coordinate 43,625,176 of NC_133540.1, forward strand.
TGACATGGCCATCTGGCGAGACTTCTGCTCAAACGACAACTGGGGATACTGTAGTTCCTAAAAGGCATGGGAAATAGCAACCATGGCAACTAGACACCATGATACAAAACTGAGGTTTTCATGGACACAATGAAGACAACTTCCAGGCAGTCCAAGCCTTCCATAGTGCCCAATAATTAGCCCACATATTGCCAGACAATCAGCAGTATTGAGACTTGACTTTACTGGTGTGGGACAGAAATTGTTTACAGTTTTAAAACCTTTAAAAACTTAAAAAAAAAAAAAAAACTACTTTATTTTCTCTAGTGCTTTATCATAGAGAGTATGTTAGCTTAGGTTTTTCCTGCCAGGCAATAAAATTTATACACAGTGCTCAATCTTTGGTTCCAGAGTTTTTTAATTTTCTTTTTTAAAACACCCTATGCATTCCCACATATGTTCTATTTGCTTAGACTGCCTTTTCCCAGTGCCACTCCATCTTATGAACTCCTATTCAACCTTCACATTTTGGATCACATACTTCTTTATCTGGGAAAATTTATATGATCTCTCTAGACAGTTTCTGTAGCCTTTATTATTCCTTTATAACAGTTGTTATATTTTACTCTTTACAACGGTGATGAGCCCCTGTGTTCTTCGTATCCCTTCATACCCTACCACGGTGCCTGGCACAGAGAAGATCCTAATCAATGTTGGCTAAATGAATATTGATTTAGGAATTATTTATTTAGGAATTCCTGGAATATTATTCAGCCATAAAAATGACAACATAATGCCGTCTGCAGCAAAATGGATGTCCCTGGAGAATGTCATTCTAAGTGAAGTAAGCCAGAAAGAGAAAGAAAAATACCATATGATATCACTCATATGTGGAATCTAAATTAAAAAAAAGGAAGACAAATGAACTTAAATATAAAATAGAAACAGACTCACAGATATAGAATACAAACTTGTGGTTGCCAGCAGGGAGGGAGGTGGGAAGGGACAGACTGGGAATTCAAGATTTGTAGATACTGACAGGTATATATAGAATAGATAAATAAATTTATACTGCATAGAACAGGGAAATATATTCAAGATCTTGCAATAGCTCACAGTTAAAAAAATGTGAAGATGAATATATGAATATTCATGTATGACTGAAAAATTGCGTTGTACACATTGTAAACTGACTATAACTCAATAAAAATAAATAAATATTCAGGATTTCCTATGTGACAGTTACTGTTTTAGATCTTGTAAATAAAGTATTTAATCAAACAGTTTGTTTACATGTGTGTTTGTTCATTTTAACCTCTATGGGGGTCCTGTTCGACCTGCTTATCCAGGAACCCTAGCATTTCAGTTTTGCAGGATGAGATTCCAGTGGTCCTTCTGTGTGTGAAGTTCTGAGGAGTTGCTTGGGATCTATAACTTCACAAGTTGGAACATATGATAAACTCTGGTCCTGAGATTGTGGAGTTAAATAGGAAAATATAACCTTTCTATTCTGAAGTACTCAACAAGAACAGAAAAGTGCCCTGGGAGAGGAAGTAAAAGCAAACACAGTCATGGTCAGCCCAGAGACCCTGGTTGACTGGTGAATTCTGCCAGGCAAAAGATTCTTCAGCACAGAGCAAATTTCTCCTAAAGCAAATATTATAAATTGAGAAATGATTCAAATAACTTACAGTGAAAGTAGAGGAAGAAAAAACTTACAGGGAACCTCAATATGTAAAGCAAGTCATAGAGGTGAAGTCTGATGGAAGCAGAGAGTAGAGGTAGCACCGCTCTAACACGTCTCCTCTCCGCTCACATCCTGAAAAATCCACCATGCCTGGGGTGGAGAATCACTATTGGAAAATTATGGTGTATGATTTGCATTTGTGTATGGACAGAAATAGAGCTGTTAAAAAGATTTTTGTTAAATGGTGAAAATGAGGACATTAGTTTTGATTGTGTTAAACTGTCTTATTGATAGACTATGCTTGTATTAACCAGGGAGACAACTTCTCTTAAATTTCTCAGCTTCTTCAACTAAGAAAGGGTCTCCAATTCTGTCCTCATTTATCTCTCGATGTGCTTCCTTCCCTCTACCTCTCCTTCTACAGCTATAATTCAAATAGTGTCATTTCTCAAACTATTGAAAACAACCTTCTAACAGAGATCTGTATTTTCAATCTGATACCCTTGCAAAATCTCCACACGAGCTGCTCTCGACTAAGGCATAATGATACTCCTGAATCAATGAGAGGTAAAGGTTAGGACAGAATCACTGTTACTTCCGTGTAGGAATTCAGAATGACTCAAAGATTATGCGGTGAAACTCATGCTGTATTTCTCTTTAACATCCTTTAATTGCCTCTAATTTGCTACGTGATAAAATGCAAACATCTTTTCATGGACCATTAGTCAAAATAGGCTAGGCTGTCTTGTTTTAAAAATTAACCCCAACTCTCAGTGGATTAACCAAATAAAATGTTCATTTTTCATTCATACAAATCTACCATGGGTCAGGTATATGCCTTCATCTGGAACCGTACAATATGGTTTCCTGGTATCCTCCAAGGTTGCTATAGAAAGGGAACAAAGAGCATGAGCAAAGTACCCTTGTCCTAAACTGCTTAGACCCAGAAGTGACATTTTTATATCATCTTTATGTGACACATGTCACAAGTAACATATGTGCCTTTTATATCACTACTACATAAAACTATGAATTGACTCTAATCTCAGGTTCCTAGAAGAGGCTGGGAAATATATTCTTCTTATGTAGTTATAAAGAGTAAAATAAAATGAGATTGTTGATTGCATAGCATTTTCTCTTTCATTTCTGGCATCCAAAATCTTTCTTGATCTACCCTTTGTCTATTTTCCAGCTTCATATTCCTCCACTTCCTTTAACATTTTTTGTTCCAGCCATTAACAATGTACTCTCAAAGGCATCATGCCTTTCATTATTTTATGACCTAGAAAATGCCTGGCATGCCATCTTAACTACACTCTCTAGCTTCTCTGTTTTTCTACAAAAATCTTACACATTTTTAAGATTAATTTTCCATTTTGTACCTTGCAGCTACTGAGTTAAAGAGACGTTATCTGAAAATTTATTTATGTTATGGTGTGCTGAAGACAAGAAAGATTAATCAGCTTTAAAACATGAAAGAAAAGAAGGAAGGAAGAAGCGAAGGAACGAACGACAAATATACAGAAGGAAAAATATTAGATTCTGTGTCAAGCTAGAGAGGGAACAAGGGCATACATAGGAATTAGGAACTGCAGTCAAGAGCATAGGGAAAATAGGAAAAGAATAATTTGGAAAATAATTTAAAGTCAGTGTTCAACCAGAGAAAGTAGAACCAATAAGAAACGATAGATTTAGATAGAGATACAATTGTAGATGAGAAAGAGATTTATTACAGGACATTAGCTTATACAGTTGTAGCTGGCTAAGCAAGCCCAAGGTTCACAGGCTGGCAGTCAGGAAGGAAGGATTCAAGAGAAAGGAAAACAACCGCAGGCCCAGCGGCAGCTTTACACAGCTCATGGAAGTGAGTCAGCAGATTTGGAACAATGAAATGATTGTTGAGGTACCAGAATGTAAAAATATTTTACAATCTTTTTCCCTCTTAAGGATTATGATCACCAACTACAATTCTGATCATCAATTCTCACATGTGAGGAGTTTTCTCCACACATCTAAGCAATTCTTCCACACCAGCTTGGCGTCCTACAATTTAACTCAATTCTGGCATTATCTATCTGGAGACAGCATCAGATCCCATATGGTAAGGGCTGAGTCTTACAAGACTGCCCTCCTACCCAACTTCAGCTGCCAACTGAAAGTCCAGGATATCACCTATTCTGCTGACCAAATGGTTACAGATTGGAAGATACAATGACTCCCTCCTTGGGTTCAATTAATTTGCTAGAGCAGCTCACAGAACTCAGAGAAACATATTACCTACAATACAACTAGTTTATTACAAGAGGATGTAACTCAATATTAGCTGGATGAAAGAGACACATAGGGCAAAGCATCGGGAAAGGTCACAGAGCTTTCATGTCCTCTCTAGGCATACCACTTTCCCCATATTGCCATGTGTTCACCAACCCGGATGCTCTCTGAACTCCCTCTTTTTAAGTATTTATGGAGACTTCATTACATAGGCATGATTGATTAAATCCTTGACCACTGGTGATTGATTTGAACTCCAATCCCTCTCCCCTTCCCAGATTTCAGGGAGATGGAACTGAAAATTCTCCTAGTTCTTCTGACAACCAGCACCCATCATTAGGTGGGGTCCAAAGGTGACTCCATTAACATAACAAAAGACACCTTTGTAGCTCTCATCATAGGAAATTCCAAGGGTTTTAGGAGGTCTGTGCCACAAAGGGTGATGATGATAATATATATATACACATACACATATATATGTAATATATAATAATCATAAAATATATATAAAATTATTATAATATATATAAAATTTTAAAAATCACAGTATCACACCTCTGTTGCATGGAGTCTCTGCTTTTACTCCTTTTATAAAGGGCTTCCCTCTAAGAAAGCTTGCCCACCTAAGATAATCTCCCTTTAGAATAACTAAAATTAGTTGATTTGGGGCTTACTTTACATCTGTAAAGTCCCTTCTCAGCAGCACCTAATGCATGAGTGACTAGTAGAAGGTATGTGTACGCTACAAAATTACTGCTGCTTCCTTCAGCCACTCAGCTCAGGAGAGAATCTTCCTAGTTGTGCACCCTAATTAGAAACATACTAGAAAGGGTATTTTGTGATTTGTAGTTCAGCCTACTCAGGTTGACAATCCACAAAACAATCAATCTAAATACATGAATCTGCACATACTGGAATAAAAGTTCTCAGAATCATCCTTGTCACTACCTCAGGAAGAGTGAGGCATTCACCGCTTGGGAAACTCCTATTGGTTTGTACATAACATCGATTATTGTTGTACACTTTTGTTATGCTGTATAAAGTTCCTGCAAACACTGAAAGAGTGCATACTGAACCACTGTGCTTGTAGAACAGAGGGTTAAGTTCCTACAGCCTCTGGTCTCAACATTTTCATAAACCAAAATGCTTTTGCATCATACATGTTCATTTATTTGCTGTACTGTTGTAAAATAAGCCAATCTCATCAGTGTTGAGAACTGCTTTTCCAAATAACCGTTCTTCTGTATGACACTTAGCAGGTTTGTTTTTTTTAAAATTCCTACAGCTTCTTGATCTCTAGAATCTGTCTTGATTTGCCTGAAAGTTTAACATTTCTCACTTGCATCATCTTCTGATATACGCAAGCCAGCACAAGCCAAGAAGAATTTGAAATTTTCCTGATTTTGGGTAATACCTCTGTAAATTTCTTTGGCTTTTTTTTTTAATGTCACAACAATGTTATTCATTATGCTAATTTTTCTCAGTTAGGACATCTTGATCCACAAATTTAGCCACTTTTCCATCTTTTCCATTGCTATATCATGCCCTGCATACCCTTTGTGGCCATGGGAGTAAGATATCCACTTCACTGATGCTGAAGACCCATGTTAGGGAGAGGGACTGAGAGTTGACAGATGCGTTTTATGGTCCATGGATAGATAATACTGCAAATGGATACCAGGAAGGAGAATTTATTGAATCTCATAAGAAATGCTTTGTAGAGCATTTTCAGTGGGTGAGGGCTCTCATAACCACCTCCTTCAACAGAGGGGTAGTACATACATCCTCTATGGATTTTAGATAGGATGGGAGAGTGCTGAAATCTACAAATATTTATGTGACGAGGACTAGGAGATAAAGTTACATACTCTAACACTAATTCAAAACTACATAGTATTTACTAAACATTAGTCAACAACTTATTCCTGTCTCAACATAATATTTTAAAAAGGTAGGTTGCTTAATAGTAATTTAGACAATTGGGTCCAACACATTTTACGTGCAATAAAACAAGAGTAATGAAGAAATAAATGTAACTTCCTGCCTACCTCAACATAATTGTAGGGAAAAGTGACAATACTAAAATCCAGGGACCAGGAACATTTTAAACACCCAATTCACTCAATTCTATTCACTGACACAATTGTCTATAGACTTTGCTCTCTAGACACACATACAAATTACTTGCAGAAAGAGCTATTAAAGCTGAAGAAAATTGTTTTCTATACTTTCTGGGCAAAAAGAGGAAAACTGTGTGACTGGTATTCTGCACAGCCACAGGAAAATCTGTGTAGTGTTTTAAGCTATTATATAAAAATATGGTTATATTTACTTGCATAAGTGCTTATTTCCAAGTTTTTATTTAGAGTGAATATAACACTTTGTAAATAGAGTTGATATTATTAAAAAACATACATATAATTTACGTTATGGTAATTGCTTTTCCACCTTCTTTCAGAATAGCATACATCTTTTTTAAGAAAGAGCAATTTGGATTTATTTTGAATATTTTTTCAATTATGAAAAAAATCGCCCACAATTTGAAGAAATATAGTAGGACTTACTCTTGAAGAAATACTTTAATGTGGCCACAGTAGGTTGTGGGCAGTTGAAAAGAACAGTAGTTAGTTGGCTAACAAAGGAAAGGACTAGAAGTGTCCTGAGTGTACAATTTCAGAGATTCAGTACAACATAACTGTCCCCCAAATACTTCGGCACTAATATTTGCCCTACTATCTGAAATATCATTTATTAAAGTCATTGTTTTGGGCTAAAATATTGTTTTCAAGAAGTCTTGATTTTAAAATATGTAGTAATAGTAGCAGTAGTAGATAGCAATGACAACAAGAATGACAATACAATGATCTAGCAACTTGCTAAAGATAACAGCAAACAAATAGGATGTGAAATTTTGAACCCAGATTATGCATGTGTATGTGCATGTGTGTATTTTTATAGAGAAAGAAAGTGAACGAGACAGAAAGAGAAACAGACGGAGGCAGGCTGCTTCTCATCCGGATCCCTCTCATTCTGAATTAGCTACTTTTTGCAGTGATGGGCACATTGTTTAAAAGAGTTTTAGGCCACAGGCATAAAAAAGTCTTACTTCTAGTAGTTCTTCAGCAAATTGTCTTACAATTGTTCCTTCTTATTTATTCATTTCTTCTCCTATATTTACTTGTCCTTACACAGAAACAGAAGATGAGATCCAGAACAAGTAAAGCACTTGACAGCAGTAGAGCAGGACTTAAGGTGGCCTTCACAGAGTAGTAAGTGCTATTGCAAACTTTTCTCTAGCTATCCAGAAAAATGCTGATGTCGCATTGAGTAAATACATAATTGTATCAATTAATCAATGTAATCTGAGGTGTGCATGTGTTTAGTGTCAAAACAAAAATTAAAAAAAAAAACTATCACCAATTTAGATGTGTCCAAAATAACTTCCAAAAAATGTAAACTGTAATTAAATGATTTACTAACAAGATTAATACATTTTGTCAAGCAATGCCTTTACTACATGCTTTACTATTTTAATCCATTGTTCTATTTTACCATAAATTTAAAAAGTATGATTTAAGAAACTGTATTTATTTGTTTTCTCAGCAGTATTTCAAATAATTAATTACTTCAGTTGTATTTGTTTTGAGAGTGAAATCTACTACCCAATATAGCTTTTATGTCATTCTTTGTTTCAAAAGTTTATATCTTAATGTCACATATAAACCAGACTATGAAACCCCACAGTGATTATGCCAACTCAGCAACATTTTGTTGGCACTTATTTTTTTCTTTTTATTCTTGCATGGGAACTTTACAACTTCTAAGATGTAAGGAATATTTTAAAATCATTCTTAGGCTTCCAGGTCAAGACCACAAGATGCACACCAACATGCAAATGCTCTCCCAAATTTCCGCTGCAAGTGCAGTATAAGGTTTAGGGGGAGTGGAACTGCTACAGAGAAGGAAACATAACTCTGCAGCAGGGGAGTCACACATCAGGCTTCGGGTAGCAGTGGGGGTGAGTGTGGGGTGGCAATAGAAGCAACTGAATCAGTAGTGAATGCTCTGTGCTGAAGGCTCATGAGACACCTAGTTTGAAATTAAGCATGGAGGTGAAGAATTAGGTATGAGATTGAAAAAAATAAGGGTTAATTAAAGATTATTCTGCACAGCAGTTGCTCCACAGTTTGTTTCAGCTCTACCTCTCAGTAGGAGTGTTTACATATGGAGGACGGGTGCAGTTTAACAGCCAGTTCCCCAACTAAATACATTCAGGTGGGCTCTCACACTCTACTTTTGTTTTCATGAAGTTTCCCAAAAGTGGGGGAAGAACTTTTGGAAAAACAGTTATATGTATGCTGAAGCATAGGAAATCTCCTTTGACTGTATTACAAAATTCTGTCTAGTCATTCCAGAAAATGAATTAACAACCAGGATTTGTCACATTGGTTTCAATAAAAACAGTTTAAAAGACAAAGACCAAGATGGAGAAGCCAATCCTGATGTAATCAGAAATAACTAAGGAGTAGAAGATAACTTAAAAAAAAAAAAAAAAAAAAAAAAAACCAAAAAGCTATGAGACTAGAATTCTCAGAGATGTATTAAAAGACATTGCATCCTTAAAACCAAGAAGGGGAACGATTAGAAGAAAATGAAGAATTCTTTAAAAACCATACATACAAGAATATCTAGGGGACCCTGGGTTTGGTGATGACTTCTAACACAACACCAAAACCTGTATCCAAATAATTTTTAAAATTATAAAACAGATGTCATTAAAATTAAAACCTTTTGCTCCTCAAAAGTCAAGCTACCTACTCAGAGTAAATATTTAAAGAATACATATCTGATAAAATACTGGTATCCAAAATACACAAAAACTCTTAAAACTCAACAATGAGAAAACAAATAACCCAATTAGTATTTGGGCAAAGGATGTGAACAGGCATTTAACCAAAGGAGATATACAATTGACAGATAAGCATATGAAGAGATGTTCCACAATAAATCGTTAGATAATTGCAAGTTAAAGCAACGAGACACCACTACATATCTAATAGAATGGCTAAAATCTAAAACACTGACAGCACCAAATTCTGCTGAAGAGGTAGAGCAATAGGAACTCTCATTCACTGATGCTGAAAATGTAGAATGGTACAACCACTTTAGAAGACAGTTTGGCAGTTTCTTACAAAATTAAACATACCCTTACTAAAAAATCCAGTAATCATGCTCCTTGGTATTTACCCAAATGAGTTGAAAAGTTACATCCATTTTAAAATCGCACTCAAATATTTATAGTAGTTTTATTCATAATTATTAAAAGTCAGAAGTAATCAAAATGTCCTTGAGTAGGTGAATGGACAAATAAACAGTGATATATATAGACAATGGAATATTATTCAGTACTAAAAAGAAATGAGCTATGAAGCATATAAAAAGACATGGAGGAGCCTTAAATAGATATGACTAAGTGAAAGAAACCAATCTGAAAAAGCTTCATATTATATGATTCCAACTATATAACATGCTGGAAAAGGTGAAAATATGAAGACAATAAAATGGTAAGTGATTGCCAGAAGTTTAGGGAAGAATGAAGAGATAAATAGGCCCAGCACAGGAGATTTTTAAGGCAGTGAAACTATTCTGAATGATACTGTAATGGAAGATACATGTCATTAAGCATTTGTCAAAACTCATAGAATATATAACACAGAGAATGGATCTTAATGTAAACTATTGACTTTAGTTAACAATAACGTATTAATATTGAGTCATCAATTATATCAAACATATCACACAAATGCAAGATGTTAATGGGATAATTGTGTGTGCCGTGGGTGAATATGCGAATTCTAAAAATTTTTCATTAAATATTTCTCTAATCCTAAAAGTGCTTCCCCAAAACAAGGTCTAATGTTAAAAAAGTCTAATATATAGTTTTACACACACACACACACACACACACACAAACCCAGAACAGTTATCCTTTGGGATCTGCAGGGAATTGGTTCTAGGAGCCCCTGAAGTTTACTAAAATCCCACAGTCAGCCCGCGGGATACTGGAGTTGGCATCCATGGATTCAACCGATTGCAGATGGAGATTTCAATTCTTGATTGGTTGAATCCTCAGATGGGAAACCTGTGAATACAGTAGGCCCACTGTATATTTATTGAAAAATATCCGCATGTAAGTGGACTGAGGGAATTCAAACGTATGTTGTTCAAGGGTCAACAGAAAAGAGACAGAGGAGAGGGAATGAGAAAGGAAGACCTTTTGTTTGCTTCCATTTCATTTTGTTCCAAGAAATGTTATTTTTCAGTACTTTTACAGACCAATGATATAAAAAGCAGTTTCCAGGAAAAATACACAGAAGGAATGCAAATATTCATAAAGACGTTCACCCTCACCCATTATTAAATTTTAGTTTTTCAAACCAAGACATGCTATTTTTCATCTACCATACTGTAAATATTTTATAGCTTCATATTAATTAGAGTTGATGAGTGTGAGAAAATGGTCACATCTTATCCACTTTTTGGATAAACAAACAGATTTAACATTTATAGAAAGCAATTTATAATACTTAGTCAATTATAAAATGCACATATAATTTGGTCTAACAGTTTTGTAGTTAGGCATTTATCCTGATTTTTTCCACAAGATGTTCTCCAAAGTAGGATTTCTGGTATAAATGATTTATGTGTATACACATATACTGGTAAAGGCCAGCTAAGACCAGATGCTACCATCCTATACCCAATGCTCAGCAACTCAAGAGTGAAGCATACCACTGTCCCCACACTGAGATGTAGAGCCAGCCCTGGCTCAAAAGTTTTGCCCAGGGGAGACATAAAAGCAGAGCTATGAAGCTTTCCCCAAATAACTAGACTTAACTGAAACACAGTGTAGGGAATTTCAAGCCTAAGGGAGCTCCTTTTGGAGCAAAGAAGTTAAGATGAGACTTGTAGCTTCATTAGAGATATAACTATTCATAGGATAGACATTTTATCAGTGAGATTCAGGGAAAGATCTAAGAAGAATCTTCTTGAGGTCACAACAAATCTCAAACACTGACTGACATACAAAACGTCCTTGCAAAGAGGCCTGATTTTAGTTGACTTCCTCTTTGGAGCAAAGTATTCCCCAGAATGTGGTTGATAGCAATAAAACACTCAGTCATCAATTAGGGGAGCTTAACAGCAGAGTGTGGTAAGAATAAGAGCATATCTTAGACAGCCCCACCAAAACCACTGTCACCTCAGGGAGACTGTGCTCACGCCCAAGACTGTGCCCTCTGATGAACCCCATCAGGGTCTTCACAGCTCAGTGGAAACAGATTTCGCTGGAGTAATCCAGCCAGTCACTCAACAAACAAGGGAAGGGTATTAACAATTCCTGAGGAGGGTGGTGGCAACATCAAAGTTATTACAATATTTCCTAAAATGTCTAGTTTTAAATTTTAAAAAATGTATAAGAAATGCAAAGTAACAAGGAGAAAGTGATCCATAGACTAGAAAAAAAGGCAATGGAAAATTAATTTGAAAGAAATGAGATGTTGGATTTAACAGATAAAGACTTCAATGTAACCATTAAAATATGATAAAATAACTAAACTAAAAATGCTTAAATAAGTAAAGAAAATGTGATGGCTAACTTTACGTGTCCACTTGCTGGGCTGAGGGATGCCCAGATAGCTGGTAAAGCATTATTTCCTGGTGCATCTGTGAGAGGGTTTGTGGAAGAGTTTAACATCTTTTTTTTTTTTTATTTTGGGGGTAGATAATTAAGTTTATTTATTTTTAGTGAAGGTACTGGGGATTGAACCCAGGACTCTGCGCATGCTAAGCAGAAACTCTACCACTTGAGCTATACCTCCCCCGAGTTTAACATCTTAATTGATGAACTGAGTAAAATATTTAAATACCTACTGATTCTTCAGGGATTAACATGTACCAAACATGGCACAGAACATGTTACATTAATTTCCTCATGTAATCCTGACAATAATCTGATGATAAGTAACTGAATTTGCCCACTATAAAGTTATCATATTTTACAGAAAAGAGAAATAGAGATTAGAAAAATTATAAAAATCAGGCAAAGATAACACAACAATAGAATGGCTGAGATGAACCCAAGGAGTTTAAGATGTTTTGTTAGAATGGGATACTATTCAGCCATACAAAAGAATACAATAATGTCATTTGCAGCAGCATGAGTGGACCTGGAGATCATCATCCTAAGTGAAGTAAACCAGAAAGGAAGAAAATTACCATATGATACCACTTATATGTGAAATCTGAAAAAAAAAAAAAAGACATAAATGAACTTGTCTACAAAACAGAAACAGATTCAGACATTCAGACATAGAAAACAAACTTATGGTCACCATCAGGGAACAGGGGTAGTAAGGGATAAATTGGGAGTTTGAGATTTGCACATAGTAACTACTATATATAAAATAAATAAACAACGAATTTCTACGGCATAGCACAGGGAACTATTTTCAATATCTTGTAGTAACTTATAATGATGAAGAGTATGAAAAGGAATATGTGTGTGTGTGTGTGTGTGTGTGTGTGTGTGTGTGTATACATATATATATATATATATATGACTGAAACATTATGCTGTACACCATAAATTGATGCAACATTGTAAACTGACTGTACTTCAATTAAAAAAAAAAAAACCAAGATGTTTTGTTAGGAAGAAGAAGGATGGATTTGAAAATGGAGAATTCTGCGACACATTCTGGCAGTAGAGCTTGGCAGCCCTGGAGCAATAATGCCTCAGCTCAGATCTCCTAGTGTCAACAACAGTTGACACCTTCACCTCTTTCCTTCTTATACCTCTTTACTCTGGCGGCATCCTCCTCTGACTCTCCTATCTCTTTCCTTATCTATTTTTTTCCCCTCTCACAGGGAAAAAACCTTCTTGCCTATGTTATTTCAGAAGCCTACTCCTACTCACCAATAATCTGGCCTTTAGTTTGCACTCTCCCAATCTATCAGAGTGCTCTTCTGAAATGTAAAATTGATCTTATCATTGTCTATGGCATGAGGTTCATAGTTTGCAGAACTTCATAATGGAACCATAATGCATATATACACCACAATTCCTTTCCAAGGGGAATCCTCGGCTGATCAACTGGACTGTCCTCTACAGAAGAAAGCACAAAAAGGGACAATCTGAAGAAATTTTTAAAAATAAAATAAAAGAACCCGCCATGCAGTCAAATTCCAGAGGGCCATAACTGGTGCATCTCTTGCTGATATAATGGACAGGTGGAATCAGAAACCTGAAGTTAGGAAGGCTCAATGAGAACATGCCATCAGGGCTGCCAAGGAAGCAGAAAAGGCTAAGCAAGTATCTAGAAACATAGCCATGGCTGCTGCAAAGGATCCCACGAAGGCAGCACTTAAGCAAAAGACTGTGAAGCATGTAAGTTTCTGTGCCCCAAGTTGGTGGAAAACACTAAGTTGGCAGATCAGATTTTTAAATAAAGATCTGACTATAACTAGAAACAACATGATTTTTCTTTCATGCTATCTGGTATTACATGCTAACAGAATTTGTGAAAAATACGCCATGTTCTTCTATTGCTGCTCTAGCCTGATTAATACCCAGTGAATTCAGAAAATCTCACATTCTTTCTTTAAAATGTGCTTTAGTTCTGAAATGACTCACCTAATTTTCGAGTCACTGAATCATGAGATGCCCTGGTCTATCAAATAGGGCAGAAAAAGACTGTCTTGTTTCCTCACTATCATCCCATTATTATTGTCTAAAACTGCCAATGCCAAGGATAAACTCCTTTTACATTATAATGTACCAAATAAGAAATTACAAGCTAAATGCCAATATGACCTCAGGAAAATGTTTCACAAATTACGCTTCAATCACATTGCTTCTTCCAACAACTGGATTCCACTTGATATCTGAAAAGAAAACAACAAACATTCAAACTAAAAGCCAGCACTAGAGTCCCAAGTCTACCCACAAATGGTTGCATAAATAGCTCAGAAAAAAGAAACAAATAAAAAAAAAAACCACGAGAAAAACACTTAAATCTCAATCTCATCATCTGTAAAATGAAGTTGTGAAACAGATGAACCCAAAGCTCTTCTCAAGTTGTATGATTTTTTTAACATTTTTTATTGATTTATAATCATTTTACAATGTTGTGTCAAATTCCAGTGTTCAGCACAATTTTTCAGTTATTCATGGACATATACACACTCATTGTCACATTTTTTTCTCTGTGAGTTATCATAACATTTTGTGTATATTTCCCTGTGCTATACAGTGTAGTCTATTCTACAATTTTGAAATCCCAGTCTATCCCTTCCCACCCTCCACCCCCCTGGTAAGCACAAGTCTGTATTCTCTGTCTGTGAGTCTATTTCTGTCCTTTATTTACGCTTTGTTTTTGTTTGTTTGTTTGTTTTTGTTTTTGTTTTTTAGATTCCACATATGAGCGATCTCATATGGTATTTTTCTTTCTCTTTCTGGCTTACTTCACTTAGAATGACATTCTCCAGGAGCATCCATGTTGCTGCAAATGGCATTATGTTGTCGGTTTTTATGGCTGAGTAGCATTCTATTGTATAAATATACCACATCTTTATCCAGTCACTTGTTGATGGACATTTAGGCTGTTTCCATGTTTTGGCTATTGTAAATAGTGCTGCTGTGAACATTGGGGTGCAGGTGTCTTCCTGAAGTAGGGTTCCTTCTGGATACAAGCCCAGGAGTGGGATTCCTGGGTCATATGGTAAGTCTATTCCTAGTCTTTTGAGGAATCTCCACACTGTTTTCCATAGTGGCTGCACCAAACTGCATTCCCACCAGCAGTGTAGGAGGGTTCCCCTTTCTCCACAGCCCCTCCAGCATTTGTCATTTGTGGATTTTTGAATGATGGCCATTCTGACTGGTGTGAGGTGATACCTCATTGTAGTTTTGATTTGCATTTCTCTGATAATTAGTGATACTGAGCATTTTTTCATGTGCTTTTTGATCATTTGTATGTCTTCCTTGGAGAATTGCTTGTTTAGCTCTTCTGCCCATTTTTGGATTGGGTTGTTTATTTTTTTCTTATTGAGTCGTATGAGCTGCTTATATATTCTGGAGATCAAGCCTTTGTCGGTTTCACTTGCAAAAATTTTCTCAAAAACCACATGATCATCTCAATCAATGCAGAAAAAGCATTTGATAAAATTCAACACCCATTTATGATAAAAACTCTCACCAAAGTGGGTATAGAGGGAACATATCTCAACATAATAAAAGCTATATATGACAAACCTACAGCCAGCATAGTACTCAATGGTGAAAAACTCAAAAGCTTCCCACTAAAATCTGGGACAAGACAAGGATACCCACTATCACCACTCGTATTCAACATAGTCCTGGAAGTCCTAGCCATAGCAGTCAGGCAAGAGAAAGAAATAAAAGGGATCCAAATTGGAAAAGAAGAGGTAAAAGTGTCACTATATGCTGATGACATGTTACTATATATAGAAAACCCTAAAAGGTCCACACAAAAGCTACTAGAGCTGATTGAAGAATTCAGCAAGGTAGCAGGTTACAAAATTAACGTTCAAAAATCAGTTGCATTTCCTTACACTAACGATAAATCAACAGAAAAAGAAAGTAAAGAAACAATCCCCTTTAAAATAGCACCCAAAGTAATAAAATATCTGGGAATAAATCTAACCAAGGAGGTGAAAGAATTATACACAGAAAACTATAAACCATTGATGAAGGAAATTAAAGAAGACTTTAAAAAATGGAAAGATATTCCATGCTCTTGGATTGGAAGAATCAATATAGTTAAAATGGTCACACTGCCCAAGGCAATCTACAGATTTAATGCAATCCCTATCCAATTACCCAGGACATATTTCACAGAACTAGAACAAATCATAATAAAATTCATATGGAACCATCAAAGACCTAGAATTGCCAAAGCATTACTGAAGAGAAAGAAAGAGGCTGGAGGAATAACTCTCCCAGACTTCAGACAATACTATAGAGCTACAGTCATCAAGACAGCATGGTATTGGTACCAAATCAAGTTGTATGATTTATTGGTTTATTTTGCACATACATCTATTTTGTCATGACAGTAAAAACTGTTCCATATTTTGTTTTTGCTTGAATATATTTTCTCAAAGTACTCATTATTTTCTCTGTTCTCCTCAAATATTGTTTTTCTTTGTTTTCTATTTGGTATAGATAGAGGAAAACCTTCAAGTTTCACCTTCTGTCAAATTGACTTTTTTGTTGGCTTCCATAAAAACATTAAAGTATTTGCTAGTATATCTTAAAAATCAAAATCCTCATGACAAGAAATGTGTAACTCTGTGTGGTGCTGGATGTTAACTAAACTTGTTGTCATGATCATTCTGCAATATACACAAATACTGAATCATTTTGTCGTATACCTGAAACTAATACATTATAAGTCAATAAAAACTTAGAGTTTAAATTTCATATTCAGAATGACTGGCAATACATTAAAAAAAGGCAAATTAAATTATGCTTTGATTGAAAACTGAAAAAGTATATATACTCCATAATGTTAACTGTGGTTTTCTTCTTTGGGTGGTGAAACTGGTGACTGCTCTTAGTTCTGCTTTTCTCCAAATTTTCTGAAATAAGTTCAACAAACTTACATAAAAATAAAAACAAATTTATACAGAAGATCCACCCACCAGGAGCCAAAAAGGAATATAGAAATACATATGCCTAGATCAGAAATTACTCTATGGGCTAGACTGAGTAATTAACCACCAGTGTTAACATTTTCCATAGTAAGACTTCAAATTCAAAGCAACTTATCTAGCTGGCTGCCTTGAATACTACCATTTGGACTTATATATCAATTATATACTAAGGAGTTCTCTATGATCATATTTCTTTTGTTGTTATTCAAGTGAGAAAGTATAACATATTACTTAATTTAAATTGTTGAAAAATGGGATGAAAAAGCTCTAATTAAATTAATATTTATTTTAATGTATATATAGATGTTCGTGTGACTTTTAACAATGAGAGATGAGTCTTGTTTAATAGGGTCATGGCTGTTCAATTACATAATGTATATGTGCATTTCAAAAAATGTTTCATCAGTGTTTGTTGATTTCAGAACAGATAGTTGAAGGCCATAAAGTTCCAAAAAGAATATAAGTTCTGTTGAGCTGGTTTGTAATATGAAAATAGGAAACAGCATGTCAGATTTTCACAGCTTTCAGTACTGATACTAAATCATAGGTATAGTTTCTAAGTAATATATTTTTACGATGCTTATAAGCTCTTAAATTTATTTGAAGCACAATGCTTCTCACAATAAATAATAGTCCTGTCTAGTTGCACAGTACGCATTCAAAAATGCTCCAGGTTGAAATACCTTCCGTTAAATGTACCTGTAGGTGTTGAGCTTTTTATTTCCTTGTAGTGTTATGTTCTCAGCTGTCAGCTGATGTCATTTCAGTAGCAGTCAATCTCTACATCATTTGTCATTTTAATTGACAGATATTAAAAATCTTTTAAAAACCTTATTAGATTCATCTCCAATTCATAAAGATTTATCTTCAGGCCTAGCATCTGCAAATAATATCTAACATAATGGCCTTCAAGACGGTCCCTTTCTGCTTACAAATAGTATTTCCATTAATAAATATGTAGGGATGATTTTGCATAAGATTTATTGTGCCTATTGTTCCTTCAAAATGTAAAATTTAGAAAAATGAATAATGAATGTAAGAATCCTATTGGTTAATTATAAAAAATTGCATTCTCTAGTTAATATGACTGCCCTATTAGATTGCTTATGTTCAATTATTTTTTCCTCCAGAATTGAAACTTGCTCAGTACAGTCTCTATAGCTAAATTCTAAAGAATACTCTTCAAAAAGTACAGAATAATCTTTGAAATTAAGAAAGCTAATAGTTTCAAATGGTGAATATAGTTATCTTTTTCCATTCCTGTGAAAGTTTCGAGTATCTTTCTAAATTGCAATGTCAGCTGCAGTGTTTCCCTGCCTTGGTGGGGAGAATTATAGATCTCTCTGTTCCATTGTTGTTAGTTATTTTTTGTTGTTGCCATATTTTTATTTATTCTCACCTATTTTTATTAACTTCCTAAACTGAATCTACCATATTTTAATGAAAGTTTTATTTTAGGCATTACTATTAATTACCAACATATCTGGATTTTCTCATTATTTGGAAACATGTGTTCTTATATTTCTCTGTGCCTTTGAAGTTAAGTATGACAAAGTAACTTTAATTTAAACATAATTTTCATAAATATATATTTAATAACAGGCATTCAGTTCCTCATGCTCTTTTCCCTCAAAGTGGTTACCATAATATTTGTTGATTTTGAGGTTACACAAAAATAAAACTTAATCCTGAGTCACCACATGGAGGAAAGCTACATTGAGAGACACCTGAATCTGGAATGACTTTTATGTGAGTGAGAAGAAGTTCTGTTTTGAAAAACTACTGAGCAAAACTCTCAGTAAACTAGGAACAGAGGGGAAATGCCTCAACTTGATAACATCTGTAAAACCCTACAACTAATATCATAATTAATGGTGAGAAACTGAAGCTTTCCCACTAAGATCAGGCACAAGGCAAGAATATCCACTCCCACCACTCCTTTTCAGCATTGTACTGGAAGTTTTAGCTAATTAAATAAGACAAGAAAAGGAAATAAAAGGCATACAGACATAGAAGAAGGAAATAAAGCTGGCATTGTTCAAAGATAACATAATCTATGTAGAAAATTAAAAATAATTGCAAAAAAACAATATGTGATGATAGCAAGGTTAAATGATACAAAATTAATATACAAAAGTTAACTGCTTTCCTATATATCAACAATAAACAAGTGGAATTTAAAACTGAAAACACAATACCATTTACATTAGCACTCCAAAAAATAAAATATTTTGGTATAAATCTAAAAAATATATGTATAAGATCTATATGAGGAAAACTACAAAACTCAAATGAGTAAAATCAAAGAACTAAATAAATGGAATGACATTCCATGTTCACATGTAAGAAGACACTATTGACAAAATATAAGTTCTTTGCAACTTGACTATAGATTTAATGCAGTCCTGCTCAAAATCCAAAAAGCTATTTTATGGATACTGACCAACTGATTCTAAAGTTTACACGGAGAGGCAAAAGACACAAAATAGTCAAAACAATATTGAAGGAAAAGAACAAAGTTGAAAAAGTGACACTGCTCAAATTCAAGACTTCTTATAAAGCTACAGTAATCAAGACAATGTGATATTGGTGAAATAATAGACAAATAGATCAATGGAACAGAATAGAGAGCCCAGATATAGACCCACATACATACAGTCAATTGACATTTTTTTTTGGCAAAGGAGTAAAGGTAACACAATGAAGAAAGGATAGTCTGTTTAACAAATGGTGCTGGAAAAACTGGATATTCACAGGCAATAAAATGAACCTAGCCATAGACTTTACACCTTTCATAAAAATTGACTCAAAATGGATCACAGATCTAAATATAAAACATAAAACTAAAATTCCTAGAATAAAACATTGAAAAAGCCCTAGATGACCTTGTGTATGCCAGTGACTTTTTTACCTATAAGAATAAAGGCATAATTCATGAAAGAAATCATTGACAAACTGGATGTCATTAAAATTTTAAACTTCTGATCTGTGAAAGGCAATGTCATGAGAGTAAGACAAGCCACAGAGAAAATATTTGCTAAGACACCTCTGATAGAGAACTCTTGTCCAAAATATATAAAGAACTCTGAAAACTCAAGGATAAGAAAATAAACAATCCTATTAAAAACTGGGCCAAGAGCTTAACAGATACCTTATCACAGAAGATATACAGTGAGTAAATGGCATATAAAAAGATGCTTTACTTTATAATGTTATCAGGGAACTGAAAGGTTAAAAAAAAAAAGAGAGAGAGAGAGAGAGAGATCCCACTAGAATGGTTAAAATTCAGATCACTGACAGCACCAAAGACTGATAAAGATGAGGAGCAAAGGAGTTCTCAGTCATTGCTCCTGGGGATACAAAATGGTATAGTGCTTTGGAAGACAGTTTGGCAGCTTCTTATAAGACTAAACACACTCTTACCATGTGATCCATCAATCATACTCCTTGGGTATTTACTCAAAGGATTGAAAATATGTCTACACAAAAACCTGTGCACAGATCTTCACAGGAAACTTTTCTCACAATTGCCAAAACTTAGAAGTAATAAAAATATTCTTCAGTAGGTGAATGGACAAACTGTGGTACATCTAGACAATGGAATATTATTCAGTGCTAAAAAGAAAAGAGCTGTCAAGCCATAAAAACACATGGAGAAACCATAAATGCATATTACTAACTGAAAGAAGCCAATCTAAAAAGGCTACAAAGCCAATTATTCCAACAACATGACAGTCTGAAAAAGGCAAAATTATGAAGACAATAAAAAGATCAGAGGTTGTCAGGGTTTGGAAGAAGTGGGAAGGAATGAATAAGCAGAACACAGAGTATTTTAGGGAGTGGAAAATATCAGTTACTGTAATAATGAATACATATTATTATTCATGTGTCCAAAGATATTGAATGTGTAATACCAAGAGTGAACCATAATGTGATCTATGAACCTCCAGTGATGTGTTGGTGTAGGTTCATTAACTGTAACAAATATACCACTCTGGTGGGGGATACTAATAATGGGGGAGTCAGTGCATGTGTGGGAGCAGGGGATATAGGGGAATCTCTGTATCTTTCCCTCTATTTTGCTGTGAACCTAAAACCTGCTGTAAAAAATAAAGTCTTAATTAAAAAAAAAAAAAGAATGAATCAACAACAAAAAAGCCACAGAGCCAACTGTTATTCTGAGTGTTACCTCATAACAAAAATCTCTCCTCTACCCAGACCTTTCTATTCCATGCTTTCAATTTATATCCATGGTGCTTATTGCTAAATGGTCTTCACAGACTATTCCATTTCTCACCAGTGTTAAAGTTATACCAATCCATTTATGTCCAGTTCTGTCATTCTCTCCTTTGTAAAGATTTTCCCAATTATGCCAGAATTTATCTTCTCTTTCTATATGCTCCCATTTCATCTGTAACGTATGTCACTGGTTTCCAAAATGGTGACTAAAAATTGGTGGCAAAAGGAATTTAGTAGATATAGAACAGAGGTTTAATTTATTTAATTTAATTAATTACAAATAAAAGAAAACATTTTACATTTTACTGTATCTACACAGTTTCCAATGTCAGATGCTCAGCTGTATGCATCTCATGTGGTACGTGGTAAATCCTAAGAAAGGAATGAGAGCTCTACTAGATGAAAGGGTTCTTTCAACTCTTATTTTCTTTCAATGCTTTGAAAAATTTCAGTTGATATGTAGTTTAAGTACATATTGTTGAAGATAATACTAATATGAAGTAAAAAAACAAGCCACCAGAAGATGTACTGGATGTACTTTGATCATATTTAAAGATTTAAAAATGAAATCTTATAAAAGGGTTGACAAAAAATTATCAAGCCTACTTCAAAATAATTTCAGGAGGATTATATGCAATTAAGATCTACTTCAAGAGAAATGCAAATCAAACTACAAGGAGGTATCACCTCACACCAGTCAGAATGGCCATCATTAAAAAGTCCACAAATGATAAATGCTGGAGAGTGTGTGGAGAAAAGATAACCCTCCTACACTGTTGATGGGAATGTAGTTTGGTGCAGCCACTATGGAAAATAGTATGGAAACTGCTTTAAAAACTAAAAACAGAGTTACCATATGATCTAGCAATCTTTCTTCTAGGCATGTATCAGGAGAAAACTCTAATTCTCTAATTCAAAAAGATGCATGCACTCCAGTGTTCATAGCAGCACTATTTACAATAGCCAAGACGAGGAAGCAACCTAAATGTCCACTGACAGACAACTGGATAAAGAAGATGTGATACATGTTTACTCATATACACAAAATGGAATACTACTCAGCCATTAAAAAGAATAAAATAATGCCATTTGCAGCAATATGGATAGACCTAGAAATTATCATACTAAGTGTAGTAAATCAGACAGGGAAGACCAATATCATATGATATCACTTATATGTGGAATCTAAAAAAATAATACAAATAAACTTATTTACTAAACAGAAACAGACTCACAGAAATAGAAAACATACTTATGGTTACCAAAGGGGTAAGAGGAGAGGGTAGGGATAAATTAGGAGTTTGGGATTAACAGATACAGACTACTGTATATAAAATAGATAAACAAAGTCCTACTGTATAGCACAGGGAACTATATTTGATATCTTATAATAATCTATAATAAAATGAATCATCATGCTGTACAGAAGAAACTAACACATTGTAAATCAACTATACTTCAATTTAAAAAGTTCTACTTCATGAAGTGCATTAATAATCTAAATTACATTTTTACCGTTAATTTATTGTATTTTCATATTACCTTTTCAATTTCTAATTTCTATGTATTTTATGAAATCTACATGTGTTAATACAATTGTATATATATAGACATAAATAAGTACATAAATATGCATGCTAAATATTTTACAAGGATATACAAAAAATTGGAAAATACTATGTAATAAAACAAACTGTGATTTTATAATATTTTTCTTCATTATTTTGACATCTGTTGGTATAATATGGAAGTAAGACTGTGAGTATCCTGAGAACAACAACAATAAAAGGAAGCTATCTTATTTTTATTCTATATTCCCTATCAAATCAAGGATTGTGTTTTGCATAAAGTAGGTGGTCAAAATACATTATATATCATTATGGTCATCAGAAGGCAAAACATGAATGTGCTTCTGTGATAACTGACATTAGATGGTTGTA
The DNA here is from genome assembly GCF_048773025.1 of Camelus bactrianus. NCBI lineage: Eukaryota > Metazoa > Chordata > Mammalia > Artiodactyla > Camelidae > Camelus > Camelus bactrianus. Next base: position 43,648,027 of record NC_133540.1, read on the forward strand.
TTTCTGGTAACAGCACTGTCATACCATATCAACAATCAACTTTTGCATTACTTTAAACAGGTGGAAATAATAAAGAAGGAATGGATTTATGCACACTGAGGGTCACATGTTTATTCAGAAGAGCAAATAATCCACTCCTTTAATGCTGATTCATAATAGAGTTTCCTATCTATACATTTTTAGAAAAGATTTAAATTTTCTAAAAAAATCAGTTTGTAAGATTTTCTTCCATTTTGAATTTAAAACAAAAATCCCAACAATCTAAAACTTAAACTACCTGTTTTATTTTTCCTGAGAATTTATTTGCTATTTCTAAAAATAAAGTTAGAACATATAATGTTGAACAACTGTGGCTCCAAGAAACATTGGATTTTATTGGCTGAAGAGTGGAGAAGCTTTTTCTTTTGTCCATTTCCTTTGGAATGTCCAGTTTGCTGGCTTCCTCAGCTTCAAGTCTGGGGTATATGAGTCAATGAAAAAAACCCAAGTAACTCACTACCAAGTAGTTCCTTGGATCTATATCCAAGGTCCTTAGCCAGTCAGTCTTCTCTCCAGCTTTCACACTGTTCTTATGTTTGTTTTAAATATAATTTAAAGGGTTTTTAGTTGTTCTTGGGAGGAATGAGAGTAAGTATTTCTATTGTGTCATCTTAGAGTGGAAGCATGATAAATATATTATCACTACAAGGTGCATTTTAAACAGAGAATCCAGAAAAGTTATAACAAATGTTGAGTAAAGGCATAATATAGATTGCAATTTTAGTATGACAGTTTTTTTATCAGGACAAAAAAATTCATTCATGGAAAAGGTTTTATAATGATAAAAATTCAGTTCACAAGAAATATTTGTTTTATAAATATTATAACACCAGAAAATATATGAGAGAACAGAGCATCTATATTCATGAAATAAAATCCTCAGAAAAGGTAAGAGATTAGAAACATGTCACTGGTAGGTGATTTAGTCCATGACATCAGGTGAATGAAAAAGATGACTTAACAGAGCCTCAGATAATTAATAAAGATATGTACACTGTTTCTTAGACATAATGCTATTGCACTTTTAAGAGACTACATCACAGTGTAAATACAACTTTTATATGCACTGGGAAATCAAAAACTCATGTGCCTTACTTTATTGAGATATTTGCTTTATTGCAGTGGTCTGGTACTGAATCCCCAGGTATGTCTGTATATATTTATATTTATATATCTATTTCTACCTATGTATCTATCTATTGAGAGAGAGGTAGAGAGAGAAAGAAATCAGAGAATACAGTTAATTCCTGGCATCCTTAAGATAGTTTCCACTGTATTAGTCTATGGAGAAAAACTCAATAAAATCTAAAGTTAACTGAAGAAAGATCATAAATAAAATGGAAAGGGGAACAGGTGAAGGGGAAAAGGTCATTAATGAGCTGAATTACTTATGTTTATTCATGGAAGTTCTTAGAAAATGCTTTCATATGATAAATTAGGCAATAGACATATAAACAGAGCTGGTACTCAGGAGACAAATATTGGCGTAACTTCAAGACTAGTGAGCATTCGTTCAGACGGGGATGTGCTTTTGCTGTACTGGTTGTTGAGAATACTGAATATTACCCCTGAGTCCGAATGTATTTTCTTAGAGTTATAAAGAACAAAACAGAATAGTTAAATAGAAACAAGGCCCAAAGTGGCTACCTCTACGGAATATTACTTATAATTTTGCATACTTTACATTTGGTACTTTTCCATAGTGCTTCAGTTTTTATAACTTTGAGGCTAGATTGCTTTAATAACTTTTAAAAAAAGCTTTGCCCCAATAACCAAATTTAAGCAGTCCCTTACGCTTCTATACTCACCACAGAGCCTTCTTTAAACTTTTCCTTAAAATGTTTACTCTTCTGAGAATTATTTAAATATCAATTCTCTTCTCAAATTATATTCTTCTATTTAACGTTTACTATTAACTATTTATACTTAATTCTATTTTAAGTCTTCTTTATTAAAGTACTAGCTTCCATAATTTTGTTTTTACATACATTCTAGAGATTTTTTAAGTCATCTATTTTTTCTAAATACTTCTAAATATTAATAAATAAAATTATTCTAATTTATATTCAAAATTGAGCTGAAGCAGTATTAAAGTGCTGAGGAAGAATGATCTGGACTTGGCCCTGGATCTTCCACATAAAGTCACCTTACAGTCATTTCAACTCTGTATCCCCACTTCTTCTAGGGAATAATAATAATAATAATAATAACAATAATAATAATAAAACAGCTAATTACATGTTATTATTTTAAAGATCAAATATTTGTATTCTCTGAAATCACTTGTAAACATAAGGTATTGGGCATCTTCTTATGACAAGATGCATACTATTTGCTTGGGATACACAAGTTAATAACCAGTACATCCTTGCAGCCATGTACTCATTTACAAAATCAGACACTTTAGAAAGCCCTCATACACCCTGCATCTACATTCTTTTTTTTTTTTTTTCACTTTGTCAGTTTTGGCAGTAGCCAGTATATTTAATTTCAGCTAGTTGTACTCCTTACAGCAGTCACATCACATTACAGTATTTTCCAGACTATGTTGGCACCTTCATCTCTTTTTCTAGGAAAAAAAAATCCCTGGTTTTTTCATCATGCAATCCATAATTATCTGAAAATCAGTATCCTGATGTTAATACTAGCAAAGGAAAGGAGGAAAGAATAAAATTATTTTCTTCACACATGCCTGGACAGTCTTCAGAGACATCTGATGTGATTGCCAGTAACAATCATACACTGATACTCTTTTACACACCTATGGTTTAAGCTTTTAATTTTTTTTTATTTTCCATGCAAGAGTGAGCTTATTCATGCATATATTAAAACTGCATGGTCCTTTATTCTGTTGAACAGAGATGATGGAAATCACTGCATGATTTTTAAGCCAACTGGTTTTGGTGGGGTGAAATAATATTGCTCATTAATTAAGTGGATATATATATGTGGCAAGATGGATTTCTAGTCATCAAGGCTTACACAATCATCACCTAGGAAATTGTGGCTGGGAACTTGGTCTCAGTAACATAAGATTTACTTGAATTATACTGGTTAACCTATTTTCTAACTGAAGAAGTTACCAAATTGGGGAAAAACAAGAAGTTATTTTTCTGAATCAAGAATCATTAAAAAGAATCATATAGCAAGTGTTTGCCATGGAAAAATACTACATAATCCTATTTATAATATGCAGTTTTTAACTGGACCTTCACATTTCTCTCACATAGCAGATCATCATCCTTACTTACGACTCTTTAGTAAATTCTTAAATGGCTCTATACCTTTTAACTATTTTTATTGCTGTTCCTTTATGTCAGCATTACAATTTTAATACCTCATTACACATTAATATATTTAAATATTTGAACTCTTGAGTGCCTCAAAACAGTCTTGTAATTTTATGCAAATACTATCACATACACACTTTTGCAGTCTCCTTATCTCACAGAAGACATGATCTTACTTGATGTGTTATCAGCTTATCATTTATCTTTTATTTCTTACCCTCTTTAGTGTTTTGAGTTTTGTAAAGAATGGTGGGCAAAATTAATTTGGTATCAAAATTTGCAATACTGTATTTTCTCTAGCATTTATAAAAATTTAAATTTAAATATGGAAAGTCCTGGAAGGAGCAATTATTGAATACTTAAACATTATGTAAGATTTAAAAATTGTGTCCCTCTAACATTTCTCAAGTATTGTTACTCAGACAAAATGGTTTATTTGCTATATATAGCCTTAGGCTATGAGAAAGGAGGAACTCGTGATTATATTACAAGCAAAGCCTACAATAATAAACCTCATGTATATATGACATCAGAAGATAATGTCTCTACCAATATGACTTTCATGTTCTCTGACCAAAATCCTAAATTAAGAACATTGTACTAAGGGGCATCTCATACAGCCAACAACAGGCTTGTTTTTCTTTGTTTCTCCCCAAATGATTTTTTTTTTCTTTTGGAACCACTGTTATCTTACAAACTGGCTAATATAATTAGTTACATAAAAATACATCATCAATTTATACTCTTTGAATTCTTAAAAGAAATGACATTTTTAAACTCCAAATTACTTTTATAGCTGCTGTAAAGTTATTTCCTTTTAATCCTATAGCTGGAGGCTAAAAATTTCACATTATTTTCTTTAAATAGCAAAAGATAATACCATTTTTTATGATCCCTAAGTATCTGGTGGGTATGTTACCTTGATGCCATGTGGATGATCATGTGAATAAATCATAAAAAGTACTACTTGCTCAGAGGAAAATCTGACAGCACAGCCAACTTCATCATTTATAAATTTTTTCTCATTTCCAGATATTTTAATTTATTCTTCTTATTCCGTTTCTTGTGATGTTTTACTAGTTTCAATTATTTAATAAATCCAAATTTGGATGTAATTTTTTCAATGTTTAATTTTTCCTTCATATTTAAAAATAAGACACATTTACAAGTTAAGATGCATTTGGCTATGCATTTTGGACCTGAGCTTAAAATGTACATCAAGATGATTGGTTTTTAAAAATCCTTAGAGGATTTTTTTTTATTAATTCCACAATGTACTGGACATATTAACATGACAACATAATAGCTGCTTTCTCTTATTCACCAAGGATTATCTTAATTATATAAAGAGATATGAGAATCAGGATTTGTGTACAAAAAGTGCTATAAATATTGAATAAATTATTTTCAGGAAGATCAATTTTTTTTTCATTATTCGTAGAGCTAGGGATTTGAAGTCATCTCTATTTGTGATCTATTTCACACAAAAGTCCAAGTGAGTGCAATAATGAGGGAACACTTCATATGCCTTTCAGCCCTTTGAAAAGACTTGTGTGAAGACACACAAAGGAAATCTCTTATAGAAGGAAGTAAAGAATGATCTAATTCAAAACTCTTTTCATGTGCACTAATGCTTTGAACGTTTGAAAACTATTATTCCATATGATTTTTAAAATAAAAGAGCTATTTCATTATTAAACATTAAAAATGTGATATTTCCATTCTACTGCAATCTTAAATAAACAGGACTGTTATAGTCCCTATACAATCTATTGTTTCATTGTTAAAAAAAAAAGAAAAGTAAAACTCCCTAAATCACTGAGTCTCCCAGCAACACACATAAAAAACATATTTGTGCTGCAATTTAAATGGACCAGGAAAAAGAACATTCAACCATTTGGAACTGAAATATTCATGAGCTACTTAGAGTACAATGAAACAAAATATCTTCAGATGTCCTAGAGGAACAAGAGTCAAGGAAATACAAGAATAACGAGAGACTATTCTATTTTAAACTTTCTTCTTTTTTCCCCATTAGATGATAATACACAATTTATTCTTGCTACATTATAGAATGTGACAAGCTCACCAGTCTAATGTAAAAATTATCTTAAAGGTTTTGACATGGTTTAATTCCACACTTTCAGGGATACCGGGACTTCAGTTGGCTTAAACTGTTTAATCGGGTAATTAGAATTATGGACAAAATTTTCCCTATCTAGGTAAACACTAAAGAAGAGCTCATGGCATATTTTTGAATTTTAAAAAATATACCTTAATTTCTACTAATGTAGAATGTAATCTTAATAGGATTTAGATCCAGATTTTTGGAAATTGTAACTTCTGTAATCTCTATAAACATTCTCTTTCAAATAAAATTATTGCTTATTTGAGTTATTTCTTCATTGTTCTATTTCCCCATTTAAAATTTTAAATCAGCTACACAGTTTTAAAGATTATCTATTATAAGTAAAGATATAAAAAGGAAACTTTGAAAAGAGCATTTGATTATTTGGGAGTTTTAATCAGATGATAATTCTTAGTCAAGCAGGATGATTTTTAAGTAAAAAATCGGTCTAATTGAAGACAGGATGACTATATGTGTTTCTTCATATGCACAGTGACATGTTGAAAAAGTATATGTGTAAGGCTTTTTGATTATTTTATTATAAAAAGTGGAATTCATGAGTCAATTCCCCACATCCAATCCCTTTCAAATATATCTTTGTCCTTGTAATGCCTTTCTTTTTTTATTGAAGTATATAGTTGATTTACAATGTTGTGTTAATTTCTGGTGTACAGCATAGTTTTTTATATATATATATCTCCTTAGCTGTGACACAAACCCCATTGTGTGAGCAGTATATATATATATAGCTTTTCATATTTTTTCATTATAGGCTATTACAAGATATTGAATGTAATCAGTAATCCCCCTGTGTTATACAGTAGGACCTTTTTGTTTTATCTGTTTTGTATGTAGTAGTTAGTATCTGCAAATCTCAAACTCCCAGTTTATCCCTGTACTCCCTTTCCTATCTGGTAACCATAAGTTTGCTTTTCTTGGTTAGTTTTACTATCGTCTTCAAGTTCTCCGTATCAGTAACATATCCTGGTCATATATCTGGTCTCATTAATGCTAAATCCTCACTGCTACTCACCCTGATAAACCACCATCACTTTCTAGGTTAAATGCAATAGTCACAATCATTATTCACATGGGGTTCAGTAGCCTCCAAACCAATCTCTTCATCAATACTTTTATCCCGAACAATATAATACTTTCACACAGGACACCAAGTGCTCACTTAAAAAAAAATATATATATAGTCCCATAACTCACCTAATTAAAATAGCTTGCAGTGTGTCAAGAGACAGTTCTCCATGATATTTCTGCAGGTCTTCTACTATCTTTTGTTCCTGATTATCTTTTCAAGGATGTGCATATAGCAAATTGCCTAGGAAGACTGAGATAGGGTCTTCCTCTGGAGGACAGGGAAGATTTATTTTCTGCCCAGGATGAAAGAGATGACGACTACAGAAAAGGGGAGTCAGGCTTGTAAGCAACCCCTTTTAGAAAAGTGGAGTTTCCTAAACGGGGGGATCCTTAGCTGTGACACAAACCCCAGTATGTGGGCAGATCTACCTGATCCTGCCTTTGTATGGCCCCATGGGGCTTGGGAGGCAAGGAAACATTACACAAATGCTGCCTGTCAGATCCAGGGGCTTCATATGTTCTCTCAGTTTCCATGCAACCATAGTAGGCTCACTTGTTAGCTCAAGAGAAGGATGTATCTCAGACCCTTCACAATTCTTGATCATTGCACTTAGGGTAAAATTCCAATTCTTGAATTCGACCCTTACACTGTGTATTCTCAAATCTTATTTGTTTCTTCCTCCGACTCACCACTAGCCCCATCAACCATATTTCAGTTTCTTGAACCTACTAAATGGTTTTAATATCAGGAAAGTTCCTCATAACGTGCCTTTTGCCTCAAAATCTCTTCATTCTAAATATCACCTATTCTTTTACTATTTATTCATCTACCATTTCTTGACTCTCCAATATACATGATTAACCTGTCATATTATCTTTCCAATTATTCTGTCCTTTTCCTTTATAGTGCTTTTACCTTTTCTTTTAAACTAGGTATTTAACTAAAAGCAACAGAGTATATGCCAGCTTTATACACTCATCAGAAAATCTACAGGTTCATGCTTGGAACATTTTGGTCTGAGGATATTATCGTCCAGCAACTTCACATACAGTTTTTAAGTTGTTACCCTCTGTTCATAGAGATCTAAAAGTTCCCAGTACTGCCCCATGGAAGGTTATTCATAGGTGATATGTTACATCATTGATGAGGGAGAATTGGAGACACACTGGGGAACAGTATGCTTGGCCTATTGGTCTTTTGCACTAGGCTTTGTAAATATAGGTTCTTATAGGTTATCTCCCTTTTACTTTTGTTTTTATTTGATTCTCTTTCTTCTTCCTTCTTGTTCTCCAGACCTTGATTTATCTAGTCTCTCTGAGGCAAAAACAAACAACCAAACAAAAGCTGGTTTTGTGGTCTTAAACTTTGCAATTAGTTCTGACCATGTTTTCCACCGTCTAGTGTGGGCACATGGAGGGAAAACACGATGTGTTACAAGTGTAAGAGGTGGGGGAACATCAGGGATATTATTTGGTTACTACTAGTGATATAACCCAGACATATATATTCATGTTTTCATTTTTGCTTAAAGTTTGTTGTGCTGATACAGCTTCTGGGGGAATGTACTATACCTGTATTCTACTCTATGCCCAGCACTAAGGACAGTGTCAAACACAACAAGGGCACAGAATGTGTATATGCTGAATGAATTACTGCAGAGCCCCCTAAACGGTTTCTCTGTCATGAGTCTTGTCCCTCTTTGACCCACTGTGGCCACTTCATACACAATGATCTTTCTGAATGCAAATATATTATTAGACAACTGTTTAAAACATTTACAATATTTGACACTGGTATAAGAAGTTCCAATCTTTTTTCCATAATTTCAATAATTATGCCTCAACTTCTCCCTCTCTATTCATTAGAAATAATCTTCCTCCAATGCTATATGCCCCTGAATGTATCTTATCTTTGTACTTATTCAGTTGATTATAGTTGATATTTTAGTTTTGCATTTTCTCTACAAGGACACATGTTTAAATATCATTGTATCCCCAGCACCTACCTCAGTCTGAACCCAAGAAGACACAGATACATATTTTGAATGAATTAATAAAGCAATCCAATAGCTCTATCACACTGCCTTTCAAAAATCAGATGATTAGTAAAATTATTAGTATTATTAGTAAAATAAATTTATCTCCTCATTTACTTATCTATATGTAATAATACATAACCTAAATTTTATTTTCCAAAGATTGTGCCAGGGACAGAAATCACTTATTTACTGCTTTCATCTAAACTTTTTTCCCTTATACATGAACAGCAGCTTCTACTAATTTGAGTGGCCTTTACAAAATCTAAGATACCTTCATCCATATTGCAATAATAAGAATAAACACAATATATAGTACTATAATATACACACAAACTAAATGGTGAAGTAGGTGTTTTATACCCCCACAGGCTTAAGGATATCAATGTTGTTTTAATATATTATGAAAATGTGAGTTAATTATAAGTAAATGACAAACTTTACCATTAAAGAATTCTCTATATAAAATCCAGGATTTCTTTCAAGTCTTCTGAATTAATGAATAACACAATAAAAAGCTTGATCTTTTAATATATGTCATGAAAAATGCAAAAATTGTCTTCCAGTAATTGTGCATTATTTAAAAGAATTCTATGTTGCATATTGCTTATTATTTAACACAATTCTACATTGTTCACATAATCCAAATCATCAATTACATGCTTCCTTTTCTGCCTAATTGGAATTTGTGAGAAGGCACCACAAGCATATACAATATGGGGTCATGTTATGATAATCAGGTTGTACAATGAAGATTAATCATTCAGAATCCACTTACGATATCATAGGCTACCACAACAACATATTTGATTTTATTGCCTAAATATTCAGAAGAGTAAAGAAGCAACAGTGTCTGCTATTGTAACTTAAGCTACAATAAATATTGTATATGTTCAGTTTCCCTGTTCTCCCTATTAAATTGGATGCTTACAGAATGCCACTGGTTTATCTAGAAATAAATCAGGAAAAATTCAATTGAAATTGAGTGTCTCAATGGAAAACTCCTGGAACTGCTTTCATGCTGAAATTGGGCAAACTATTTTTGTGTTTCTGATTAAAAAAAAAAAAAAAAACCTCTCTATTACAGACACAACGATTCTTTACCAACCCAGGAGAATATCAATGGCACATAGACTGAAGTCTGAGGAAACAACCTCGTAAGAATCAACATCACACTAAAATATACAAAAATTTTGCTTTCTAATTAAAAGGTATTTAATTTTTTAAATAACTCCATTTTAATCTTCCAATTAGTTTATTTTTACTATTGCACTTAAGATATGAAGAAAATAAAATAATCTGGGACTTTTTTATGTTATGTGTTTATCTTAGAATGCACCAGTCTAGTGATGATCGTCTTCTCTCAATTATGATAAGCTGAACAAAATAACAACCCAGCAACCTGGCAAAATTAGTAGCCTGAGATAAACTGCTACAAGGGACTACATCGTCTCTCCAGGTCAGGACCAAATTTTAGACAGAATAGCTGACATCCCCCTTCACTTCCCACTATCAGTGGATAAGTAATGAGGAGAGGTCTGCATGTATGTGGAGGACTCAGTCAGGTTGTGAGCAGGTAACACATTTTTCTCACCTGCCTCCTTTGCTTTAGAGCCTACTTCTATCAGGTAATTGTGTCATTCAGGGAAGGAGAGGCAACATGCACCTATACACACTTGTTTATGCCTACTCGGCACAACCAAATTCTGTGGCTCCATGGTCGCTTTGCAGAACGCACAAAACTCCAGAACATTCTAGCTCAACCTATTTCCATAGTATTTAACACAGAGACTAAACAATTTATTTTTCTTCTTTACTTAACTCACTTATTCAAATCCCAACATTTTCTTCTGATTCAATCTTTCATTCCATTTCATAAATACCTCCAAATGCCTTCCCATTTCTTCTCCCCCAAGTGGAATTAAATCATCTATTTTTTGATCCCTGACTGTTTCTTACCCATTGTCACATGACAATTTTAACCATAATTTTACTGACATGAAGAGAGTGTCTCATTTCCATGGCAACCAGGAGAAAGGTCTGGCCAATGCAGTCTCATTTATATTATATACTCCATTTAGTCATACTTAAAACCTAAAACTGTGTTCATGGCTCATCTCACTCTTGTAATTACAGCAGTGCAAACACTTTGCACTTGTGCAATGTTCTTCTTGTACTGATTTTATCTGGTAAGGGTGAGAATGAAAATGGGAATTAGGCAGAAACATTTCCTGCCCCCTTCATTCATATATACATATATATCAGAAAATTGGTATACCTCACATTTCTCTATCTTTATCTTGCCTTATTGTGTTTTTAGCGCATCCAGTATAATGGTAATATGCTAATATTAGGAATAGTGGGTGTCCTTGTTTTACTTCTTCTAACATTAATAGGAAGGGACCTTGGTATTCCAGTTTTAAAGACTGCCCTGATTTGGGGGCTGAAATCAGTATCTTTTGCTCATTAAGTAACATGCATCTAATCTTGATAATTACATTTTTAAGCAAGATCATTTACTTAATTTGGTCAGCATCCATGGAGATGATCATACTGTTGTTTTACAATATAAGGACTCTGAAGCCAGCCAGGGATTCAAAATCCAACTTCACCAACTACTGGATACGCATCTTTGTAAATCTACTTAACCCTTGCTTTAGTTTCAGTTTTCTTTTATAAAATAGGACTTACATGGATCTATCTCATAAGGCTGTTATGATGATTAACTGTAAAGGGCTCCAACTGAGCCAAGTACACGGTAAGTACTGTGTTCATGTTTCTGTTTATTGTTCTGTTTATTGCTACTGATACGTATTTTTAGAAATATGAAAATATTGACTATATAAATATATTTTAATAGTTAATCATCCTTGATTTTATATGACAAATACTACTTGGTTATGATGAATTATCTTTTTAATAAAGTAATGAATTTGCAGTTAATATTTTACTTAGAATATCTGCATCAATATCCATATTAGTTACCTAAAGCTATTATAACAAATCCTTACGTGGGGGTGGGAGTACAGCTCAGTGGTACAGAGCATGCTTAGCATGCACAAGGTCCTGGGTTCGATCCCCAGTATTTCCATTAAAAACAAAACAAACGAAACAAAAAACAAATCCTTATAAACTGGGTGGCTTCAAATAACACAAGTGAATCCTTTCACAATTCTGGAGGCCAGATTCTAAAATAAGGTGTTGGCCTGGCCACGCTCCTTCCAGAGACCAGGGGGTGATTCTGTTCCTTGCCTCTTTCAGCTTCTGGTGGCTCCAGGTGTTCCTGGGATTGTAGCTGCATAACATCAATCTCTGCCTTTCTCTGCACGTGGTCTTCACCTCTGTATCTCAAATATCCCTCTTCCTTTGCCTCATGAAGGTTTAGGGACCACTCAGATAATCCAAGATGATTTCATTTCAAGACTCTTGACTGAATTACATTACAAAGGTTCTTTGTTAAAAATAACGTCACAGTCACAGCTTTTTAGTAGAAATATCTTGAGAAGTCCCTAAATTATTCATAATCAAGACTGTTAATTGTATTTACTTGGGAAATGTTTGGCAGTTTTGAGTTTCAAAAATACACTTGCATTTTAAAAATGAGCTATTTTTCATTTCACTGCTTGAAACAAAGTAGTATTTAAATGAGCTTCTCTTAAGGAGATGCCTTCTACGAAATGGTTTATGTCTTCTGCATTTTATTTTTTTAAAGGAATCTTACACAATGTATTTTTTTAATAAATCTTACACAGGCCATTTCTTCTGTTTTGTTAAATTATGTTTTCCCAGAAAAATTTCCAATTTGCCCAAGTTTTTCATATTTCTTTATACTGATTGAGCAAAATGATTTATATAATATTTTAATTTTTAACATCTTCTCTGCTTCTCTATTTCCCTCTTATCCTTTCATCTTTTATCGCAACATATTTTTAAAAAATCAATTATATAAACTATTTTGTGTGTGTATATATATATTATATATATAAATATATATAATATATATATATAAATATAATTTCCCCTCCCAAAATATTCACCCACACTGCCTTTTTACAGCATGAAGACCAGTGTAGGCAGATCTTGACGCAAATTAGTATTCCAGTAAGTCATCATCTGAGATGTGAGCACTAAAGGGTTTTTGAGCATGCATTTGTTGACTCTAGTCTTTTTTATTCAATGCACAGTGATAACTGGGGCCCAAACAATCAGTGTCACTTCAGAGACGGTATTCAGTAATTCCTGAAAACTCTGTGTATTTTCCTTTCCATAGCATGTATCCATCATGATAAAGAACTGGAGGATCCTTTTGGAAAGGAAATATATCCATACAGTACTTATTTCTTAGCTATGTTTTAGAGTCAAGGGGCTCTGCATCTGGTTCTTGGCTGAGGCCTGGAAAATCAGAGAAGCAGTAACACTCTGTTGTGGGGAAATACAGGATGCCCAACAGATATAGAGTGTTTTATTCATTTTTGTTCTGTTTTGTTTGTTCATTTTAAATTATAAAAATCTATTAAGACCTTAGGAAGATGCCAATATATTTCAGTACGTGGACATCACAAAAATTCCTACCATTGAGCCATTCTTATTTTCATTTAGGCTCCACAGACCTTTTGAGTAGCATGTTCACGTGGCTCAGGTGTTTAAGAACAGACATTTGTCTACAGCTGTTCTGTGATCTCATCATTAATGTGACTTTAGGGAGACTCATTTTAATGGTGACTTCTTCCAGGCTGTAGAAGACATCTGCTATAGAATTCTGTAAGAATACTGGCATCTATCTTATCAATGGATTTTTCCACTCCTTGATTATGGGTGTTTACCTCACCACTTCCTGAGGACAAGGATTCATAATAAGGAAGTAAGTATAAAAATTATCAAAGAAAAATTTATTCCAAAAATTCTATCTTCATAACCCTTTGGATTTCTATTTCTACATTATACCAAGAAAGTTCTGGTGTTCAGAGTTTATTTAATGTGGGCTACAGTTGAGTCAGAAAGCAGCCAACCAGCTATGTAAATTGACAGAGTCAATCTCAGATTTGCAAATTAAAACATAAACCTCCTCATATTGGTACACTTGGCTTGACAGTTTTTCCTACGTGGTCTTAGAAGCCGTCTCCATCCATTTCCCTCAGGTTTCTGTATGTATAAACTACTCCCTCCTTATTCAGATGTTGTACTCATTATCCTGGAAAATGACAACATCTACTCTAGTTTTAGGTCTGGATACATAAATGGTAGTGTGGTTATTTTTCATTAGAATCAACATCCTATAAATAAAGGTTATCATCTGGATTAAATTCATTAAAGGATCTTTACCTAAAGGACTTCTATCTTCCTCAGAGAGTGATGGTTATTTATGCTAAGAAGATACAGTTCACGGAATTTGGAATTTTAAACTTGGATTTATCTGAATCCATAAAGCCACTCTTTATCAATACAGTAATATCTAAACAAGAGACTAGGAGAAGCTATAAATTCAAACTGAGTTGTAATTTTGCAGTCTGAAAAATCAAATGTGTCTTAGTAGGGTAAATCAGTCCTTAGGTTAAAAATAATAAAAATATTGTTAAGGCAAACCCGAAAGCTTTGTCTTTTCCAGGCATGCTTCGAGATGTGTATATATAGCTCAGAACATGCTATATATTCTATGTAAGCCTTCTTATGTGCAGTACAAAAAGAGAGTCCTCCTCTTAATCATAGGAATCATTATATCTGTGATAATATTCCATTTCAGCAGCCACTTGATCACCCATACCCTGGCTCTAAATAAATACCCCATTCCAGGCAAATACATATCGTAATTCACATGTCTAATTTTCACTGAATTATATGAACTAATAATCAATTTTACTCTGCTAATGTGATAATCAGTGCCTTCAAAATCAACCAAGACAATGACAAATACCAGATTTCTGTTTTTGCAGATATGTTTCCTAGAACCACTTCTATCAGTCAGAATTACACCTAGTAATCAGCAACCAGTCCAATATTTCAATCAGAAAAATACTGAATGGAGGGAATTAGGTGTTTACAAAACAGCTGAAAATATTAGAAGGGAGAAGGTCAAAAATGTTGAACCTCGTTATTTCTTGCTACTAGTTTCAACATTTCAGAGAACTTTTGGCCAATGGTCACAGTTGCCTTTAACCCAGAGGTAAGAAATTCCTTGAGGAGTTCTCAGAAGCCATCACAAAACCACAAAATGTGCTGAATTTTGCACACAGATTTGACTTTTCTATCTGTGGAACAACTCTGTTCTGCCTTTCATATCTGACATGCATGCCTCTCATTTGAGGAGTTTACACTAAAACAGAGATAAAAAGGAATTCTAGGCAATAGAGTTCACAGGCATCTGACCCCTGTGATGCAGGCGAGAACATAAATTTTTTCAAATATGGTGTTGCATGTCAACAGGGAAATGAACACCCATTTATTTCAGTGTCTTCATATAACATCTGTCTTCTGGCCTCACTAATAACTGATGTTGTAGGATAGAAACTTTTGTCCACTTCTTTAAGATCATTTTTTAACTTATGTAGCTATATTGATATTGAAACTAATTAATATCTTAATATAAAATACTGCATTTCTTAAAATAATTTCTTCTAAATATATGTAATTTGTAAGGATGTACCTAAATACTTTTCTTAAATAAGGTAAACCATTGATTTTAAACTTAAGAAAATGGTTCATAGTATTTATAATGGATATCAAAGTTCAATACAAAGAAGACATAATGTAAAGCTGAATGTCTAATTTGCTTATTGTTACCATTTAATGGATAAAACAAGTGGATTGTGTTTAAAATTAATTACTTACAAATGAAACACAGAATGCCAATTATTTGGCCACAAAATATAAATCAATGCTTCCATACAAAATACGTATCATCAACAAACTAAATCTTAAATGTACCCAGTAATGTGTAGTTACATAGGAAGTCAGATTTATCACTGGTTCAAATAATTCTTACAAAGCTTAACCCTGTACTTCATTTAGAAATAATCAGACATATGGATTGAGCATTTTAGGTACTATCACCGATATTAATGAATATTTCTACTGAATATGCCTTGAAATTTATACGTGTTACATATCAGTAACCACAAAGAGCAAATGCTACCCACCAAGATACTGCCATAATTAATTCAGGTAGCCACTAAGTCTTTACTGATGGCCCTTATTCACTGGAGGATAAAAATGGCTATAATTTTTTTTTTTATAGACTGGACATTAGAGCCCAAGTGCCTGAGTTCAAACATAAACACTGTCAGTTACTATGTTGACCTACTGTTTACAAATCAGGCGCCTAAACTTTTTTCATGTGGAAAATAGGTATGTGTATGTTATCTACTTCATACTGCTTATATGAGACTTAAATAAATTAATACATGAAAAGAGGTTACAGCATTGTTTAGTATGCAGTAGTAAGCTCTCAAAATATGTTATTTTATTATTAGGTGGCAGTAGCATTAATAATAGTAAGTTGTGCTTACTGTTTTCATAACTTAAAATTTCACTATACAAAAATGTCTGTTATCTGCACTGAGAAAAATTCCAGTAAAAAATAGATGCCCTGAAGGTGAGTTTCTGCTAAACAGGTAAGCCAGTTCTGAGAATCTGAGGAAACTTATGAATCATTTCTCCTAAATTTGAAATGTAATAGACCTGTCAAGCTGGGCTGAAAATGTTTACATTTCCTTTTTAAAATCTCAACTTTTCTCCAAGCAATAAACTCACTGGAAACAAACAAATTCTTCACAAATCTATTCAAGCTAAAAAGTGTGTTTGAGTATACAAGGGAAACAGAAAGAGGCAGCAATAAAGATGGAGTATGACAGTCACACAACAATAAAACCATAAAACCAACAAAGAAAAAGAGACAGAGAATAGACTGTTTCGAAGATTAACTTCCTTGAAGGATTTTAGCATGAGGTTTATAATGTGTATGTTTATCTTCTTTAGGTTAGAATTTGTTGTTTCTTCATCACTATATTTATGTGATAGAAGAGATTGTATATTTCCATAAAGGAGGCCCTATAATTGTGCTATTCAAACATCATATGCTAAAATATTATTCATTCTTAGAAATTTTCATGTAATTATAAGAATGACATTCAAACTAATTTAGAGTAAATATTAATAGAGATTTATGTGAGTGAAATAGTCCAGAAAGAAGAGGAACATTGTGATCAAAGTTCATCAACCAGCCAGATACACTTCAGTTCAGGGATCTTTTAATCTACTTCATTATCATCTTTAAATATTTTTAAAATTCAAAATATACACTTAAATTCCTGGGGAAATATAAAGACACAAAATTCACTGTCTATCTCCAAAAATAATATATATCACAAAATAGAAACACTAAAAGTTACACACTTCCACAAGCAAAAATCTTGTCATTATGTTTGCTTTCTAGCTTACATTTCATATTTCCCCAGCTCCCTAATCCCACTGAAATTCTCTTACGTCAAGAACTATTCATTCACCCCCAAACTATTCGAAGAGCAGTCTGACTCATCCCCCGCCCCACCTATGATTGTCAGAAACCTAACGGTTTCTCTTTAAACTCCTCCTGCTCACCCACCTTCCAAACATTGTTATAAAAAGTCCAAGAGGAGGGAGGAACATAAAATCTTGGGATAAATAATCGGCAAATGTTTATCAAATTTGATAAAATTTGCTTTACCAAGTAAGAAAAAGTAAAGAGCCACAGAAAATTAAATTGAATGCAGATTAACAGTTAAGAAAATCAATGAAATCAAAAGTTAGTTCTTTAAAAATATCTAAAATTGCTAAACATATGAGTAGATTAATGAAGATAAAAGCAAGACAACATAGAAATGAAAGATGGAATATAACTGCTGATTCCACATATGTGGGGGTATATAGACAATGTTATGCCAATAAATACTGCAACCTTGATGACAAATATAAATTGCTTAGTAGATGTAAATGATAAAAATTAACCAAAAAAGAATAGAAATCTTAATTATATTAGTTATTAGAGAAATGATATTTAGGATTACAACATATTCCCACAAAGAAAATTCCAGCCCCACATATGTTCACTGGTTAGCTCCATCAAAAATTTAAAGAATAAAATTTAATTGATCCTATAGAAACTCTTTCAGAATTTAGAATGTAAACAATTGTTTCTCAACTTATTCTGTGAAACCAGTACTACCTTGATTCCAAAACAAAAGACATTCTAAGCAAAAAACAAAAACAAAAGCAAACAAAAAAATACAGACCTATATGCTTCAAGAGCACAGACACAAATAGATAATATAAATTATAATTTATTTTTAGCTGTCTATCTTCCCATCCCATTGGAATGAAATTCTGACTTTATACTAAATACTTCTAATGTAGTTTTTATATTTTTTTAATTTTTTTGAATTTTTACCTTTTGACACCCTTCATCCATTTCTCCCACCCCCTCCCCACCTTCTGCCTCTGGTAAGCACCAATCTGTTCTCTGTATTTATGAGCTTTTCTTTTTCAGATTCCACATGTAAGAGAGGTCATATAGTATTTGTCTTTCTCTATCTGACTTGTTTCACTTAACATAATGCCCTAAAAGTCCATCTATGTTGTTGCTTATAGCAAGATTTCATTCTTTTTTATGGCTGAACATTATCCCATTATGTATGTATGTGTATATATATATATATCACAATTGCTTTATCCACTCATCCTTCTACGCACACTTGGGTTGTTTCCGTATCTTAGCTATTGTAACTAGTGCTTCAGTGAACAGGGAGGGGTGGTGCATGTATCTTCTGGTGTTCGTGCTTTAATTTTCTTTGGAAACTTAATGGAGTTTTATGTGTACATTTTTTATTAGAAATTGTATCTGAAAGGTTCATTTTGTCTCACATTGATTTATTTAGAAACCAGCTCTCAACTGTACTGACTTTGTCATGAATGGAACCACATCTTTTATGTTACCAAGTTTGTATCACATAATACAGTCTCTCATTTGTAAATATACTGAATAAATGAGTAATTGCTGATTTTCAGCCACAGGTCGATCTTTGAGCTTGAGGTTACCAGGCTGAATGGTGGTATCAAACTACTTCTATGAAAATAATCTCCTATGTTATTTTGGAAATCATATAAAAATAATTCAGTATTTATATAAAAAGAATAATAAAACATTTTAAAAGTTTGTTAATGAAAACAATCACTTGATAATCATAAGAATATCAAGGTATCTAATGACAAATACTGAATAGATATCAGATTTTTCCAGAAGGAAGACCCAGTACAGATAATAGGCATCAGAAGTAATTATTTCCTCTGGGAACTAAAAAAAACGCCCAATAAAATAATTATTTGTCATACCTATGCTCTGGCAAATAGTATGTAAGAAAGAAGCTTCAGTGACAAGATATTTATGTTATTTTCACTTTCCAAATTTTGAATGTTTGGGACTAACCTATAAAGGACTTGGAGTCTAAGTTTTTCTTCAGTAATAAATATGAACATAATGAGGAAAACTTTCTACCTTGAACAAGTCTTAACAACACCTTGGCAACACTGTAAACTTCCAACATATGGTTCATTTACATGAAGAGCATCTTGGCAGAACATTTTTAAATATCTAAGCTTCAAAGATGATGAGAAGACAAACAACCTGACCCACGAGGTGATTAATACCATTGTAGACAACCATGATTGATTGCCCAGAACACGTTCTTCTGTCAAATTTCTCCCAGTATAAGTCAGTGCATATGAAATTTTTTTTTGTCATTTTGAATATTTTAACAGCTTCATTTCCTTGGGTAAAATAATTAGTCATTAAAATTAGCATATATCCACGGGTTTACTATCATAAACATAAAATTAGTGTACCCTTTCAGAATGTAAAATACTATAATTTTATCCTATTTCTGTTTCTTTTGTTTAGCACTTTACAGAGATGTATTCTTTTGTTGCAACATAGAGGGCAACGTGCAAGCTAGCAAATACCCAGATTTACCCATAAAAATCTTGACAAACATACATATTCTAATTAAGAAATTAGTATCTGAGTCATGGTTAGAAATTACTAATTGTGACTGACAAATAAATCCTTGATTTCTATATGATATAGCAATTTAATTTTTACTAAACTGCAAGCCTCTGAGCAATGTTAATTATATATTTACCCATGGCATTGACTATATCAGATCCCTTGGTTATATCTGTAATGCTGTATTTTTTTCAATTTTATAGTAAAAATAGTTTATGGAAATAAATATTTTGTATTATTGCTGCTAACAATATTTTCTGCTTTCTCTTCTTCAAAAATAATTCAACCAGCTCTGAAATTATCTGCCTTGCCCTTAATATCAACTCTCTATATCTATCTATCTATCTATATCTATCTACCGACCTATCTATCTACCTACCTATCTCCAGTATCTGAAGCAGGTAAGAATAGATTTATCTCAGGTTTGCAAAATGACATGGATATATTTTCCTGCAAATTAACTCCTCCATAATACAACTTCTTTATATAATATGTTATGCTAGAAGATGAAAAGAAAATGAATATTAAATCAGTTTCATGTCCTTGATCCCCTAATAAACTGGTGGCATAGACAGGCATGTGAACAGATAATATAATATAGCACGACTTGCATGACTTCGAGTAAAAGATTAACTGCTTTAACAAAGAGACCCACAAATGCACAAGCTTAAAGCATATATGTCTATTTCTCTCTCTTGTAACATTCCAGAGGTAAGCAATCTAGGAAGACAGACAATTTATGTTTTCCTCAATATGAAACTTTCACCTATCATTCCCATGTGGCTGTTCCAGTTGTCACTACTTCTGATTTCAGAGGTTCTAGAGAAGAGCAAATAAGCATCACTCAAATAATTTGTAAATAGTTGTGACAAGTTCAGAAAAAATCATGTGTTTCAACTATTAGTATACATAAAAGGCAAACTATATGAGCTAACTTTTAAAATCAAGAACATAGATAAAGCAAAAGAAATGAACTATAAATGAACAAAATTTAGTGAATTTTTTATTTCTTCTTTCAACAATTATATAAGTAAAAATATCTGACGATCATTTAAGAGAAAGTAGCACAGACAAGGCTTAGCAGGCTATGATACCTAAGAGAAGGGACATAAAACAGTGCAAAACTCACATTCCTTCTGGTCTTTTCCCTAAGTGCATTTTCTAGTTCACTGCAGAACAAAAAAGAGATTAAGTACAAAGTGAGAACCTCACTGGTTGCTACATATAAAGGTTGGTGTTTGTGGTGTGTGCCCAAACACCTGGGACTCAACAGGAAAAATCTTGAAAAAGTAGGGAACCATGGAGAAGTGAGCCCAAAATCCATTTCAAATTTATTTTTGAAGCTATGTATGTCAAATGAACAGCTGTTCATGTGTAAGATGAAAGTTCAAGAAACCCAGCAGAAGGCAGAAGCTGGTAGGCTAAAGACCTGAGCAGATATTTCTGCTGCTACACTATTCAGATGAGGCAGTGGATGGAGGTCTATCCCTTCCACATAGAAGGGCTTTTACGAACAACTCGGGCTTTTCTTTGAAAACCTAGAACCTTCAATATTGTATGTGGAAATACTACGCTATTGAAATAAAGATGAAATTGATGTATACCAGCCCTAAGCAAGTATAAATTAAGTTCAGACAATGTCACACTGATCCACCTATTATCTTTCTGACTGCCAGAAAAAGTAAACAAACAAACATACTTAATTGTCTGTTGAGAATGATGACATCATCCAGAATCAATGCAGATTTTCATATATGCAGCATTCAATCAAACCTTCTGAGGCATATTAAAATTCATGACTAAATAGTCAAAAACAAAGTTTAAACAGAAAATAGAAACATAACTAAGGTTGACTCACATATCAGTATAATCAGACATATAATTTAAAATAACCATAAAAATATGGTAAAAAAAAAAGGGAGGAAAGGAATTTGTCAGAGATTGGAAGTCAATAAAAATAAGAAATCAAATAAAACTTTCAGAGTAAATATACAAAATATATAATTTATATATATATATACACACAAATAAAAGAACTATAACAATTTAATAGTGAGTACAAATAGCAGACTAAACACTAGACACAATAGGAAAGATGATTAGTAAACTGAAGGATAGAGAAAAGGAAGATGCTCTACAAGCTATAGTATAAAAATATTAAGTGGAAAACAATAAAACAAACTAAGAGACATTTGGGACACAGTGAAACATTTTAAAAATGTATAATTGGAGTCATAGAAGGAGAAGAGAAAGACCTTGAGACAGAAGCAATTTAAGAAGCAGTATCTGAGAATATTTAAAAAAATGGGCAAAGGATATCAAATTATTCATTTAAGAAGCTGCATGAAAATGCAGCTAGAAAGCTAGAAAATCAAGCTAGAAAATCTGCTCCCCTCACACACAACCATAAGCATTCACAGTCAAATGCGTGTAGACAAAGAAATATTAAATGTTATAAACACATTTTTTAAATGATTTTGTCACAGTGTATTTGGCTAGCACCCTTTAATGGTCACAAATTGTTTCCAAATTGCTATTATGAAAAAATCTGATATGAATATATCTGTACTTAACTCTTTTTATTCATTTCCACTTAGAATATGTACATATTGCTAAAACACTGAAAAAGTTGTTAATTTCAATAATCTCAATAACTATGCATTTATAACTCTAATATATAGTAATGGTTTTATCAGTATTTTTATTTTTTGCCAATCTGAAAGTCAATCAATTATATCTCTTTATTAACATTTGCACATCTTTATTTTCACAAATTTGATTAGTCCATATAGATTTGTTATATGTTTAAATTTTTTTCATCAACAAAGTATCATTTTAGCCTTTTATGACTTACGAGATTTTCTAATTTATAGATGTAAAGAAATATTTTATTAGGAATATTAAACTTTCTTCTTTATACAGATATTATTATTAATGATTTTTCTGACAGGATACAATTGACCTAATGTCTTTGTGTCCTATATGGTTTCTGAATTTGATGTTTTATGATTTCTGGATTGAGTATTTTGATCAGAAAGATTTCTAAATCATTAAAATAACACTTGGTATTTATATTTAAAGTTTCAAGTTACGTACTTCTATTTTTTCCATCTAGATACATTCTCAAAATAGGAATGAGCTAGAAACATATATTTGAGATATTTTGTTTCTCTTGTGAACTGGACATTTTTTCCTCATTATTTGTTTTATTCATTTCCCCCTAGAATGTTGTATCTGTGCATTTACCTTTTATAATTACATTGTTTGAGTTTAGAATTTTTATGCATGACAACATTTCAGCACTTTAACAGTTTCATTTCATTGTTGCTTAGTTCTGTGGACAAGTAGGCTGCTAGTATTTTTTTTTTCTATTACAGCTAAAGGCTATGTTTTTTCACCTGTCTGTTTATAAGATTTTTATCTGTACTTTTTTTCTCATTTTTAGAACTTAATGTACCTAGCTATGTGTTTATGCTCATGTGTGTTACTTTGTGTATTTTTTGTATATAAGCTGATAGTGGTGCATATTCCTAAATATACACCTATTTCTGCACATATTACTGAATATGTGGCTTAATTTACTGCGTCAGTTTTCAACATTTTCTTTCCATGATATATCTGCTCAAATATTGCTCTTGAGGTATTCAAGTTATTCCCGCTATTTCATCCAACCCAGGATTTCAGGTAAATGTGTGTTAGAACCTTCCCACAGATGCTAAATGCCCCTTATTTCCTGTTTAATATTTGCAATCCATTCTTCTCTTTATGACTTAGCTGAGATATTATCAGTAGATCTATCTCAATTTTCTAGTCCTTCCTTCTGCCATATCAAATCTAAAGATTCTTAAGTTTCAGTTATTTTATCATTAAGTTCTAAGATTTCAATTTGGATCTTTTTTGTTTGTTTTGCATTCATTCCTTTTCTAGTTCTCACTTAATGGAGCTCTGAATGTGGTAACAGGGTGCCCAGTGCAGTGCTAATTGATTGCAGTGTTCTCAGAGGCGCAACGGTATCTTTGGGGAAGAAGGTGTGTAATAAAGGCATCTGCCTTTGACTTGAGGCTTCTGGCTCAGAAAGACACCTAATTTCTGAGTCTTTTCTTTTCTAATATAAATGTTTTATTTTTATTGTGTATGTGTGTGTATGTGTGTGTTTGGTACCTGAGATTATTTGATAATCTTTTCTCTCCTGCTTTCCTATTTTCCCCTTAATTTATTTAATGCTTTTTATTAAAACTAAAATAGAAATCAGGATAAGGACATTTTCTCTGCCAAGTCTTCTTAGAAAAAAAATTATTATCCTTTAAATTGCTTCTAGAAGGCCTAACTGAACAGAGAGGTGAGTTCATGAATGACTAATTAACGTGGAAGCCAGTACTCTCGAGAACATATTGTAATACCAAGCAGGTCGAAAAATGTGTGCTGAATTATTGTTATGATAATTATCCTCCACTGAATTTATCTTGGTGTTAAAAAGTAATAATAAAAATCTTGAATAGGTAGAATAATTACACTTAACTGCTGTAATTAATAAATTAATTTTAGAAAATGATTCGCATCAGGAATGAGTTATAATGACTGAAATTGAAAACCTCTGTGCTAACACTTTCTACAACTTTTTAACAAATTGTGTTTAAATCATTATTAAGAAGAATATTTTTCTGGCTTTACTTTTTTGTATCTTAGTTTTGATTCTTATAACTACCCAATTTTAATATATAATCAATGTCTTCATATTATAAGAAGGTACAAAGCAAATTCACTTCTAGGAACAGTTACACTCATTCACAGGGAAAATTATGATTTACTGTATGTCCCGAGATATACATAAGTCAGTGCAAGCACACACAAAGGCTGTACTACACTTGGCACATGAACGCCACTTGCATAGACAGATTCTATTTCTTATCACTAAAGCTTCTAGAAACTTCACATAGACTGGGGTAACTTTAATTCAATATTAATCTGTATACTCATCCAAAATTCTACAATAATATTGGATAGAATTCATATAACTAGGGAAGGTAGCATTTCAGTCAATTATTTTTGACTCGAAATTTTATTTAAGAACATTTTATAACTTTAAAGTAACTTGCTTTAAACATTCATTGGTCCATATTTCTTAAAACTTCCCAAATTCTGTGAGAATTTTAACTGGACAGCTGCTAAGGCCATGAGAACTTACAGGAGCTCAACTAGTGAAGGAATAAGGTGTCTGATCTTTCTCTACCATTAGATTCTTTAGAATCATCAGTGGGTTTCTGTAAAATCTATCAAAAATGTGTACTATGTTAATGTTTCCTTATGTTATAATAAAACAAATATAATAATCTCACAAAAGATATTTTGGAAATGTTAAAATAGATTAACAATCTAGGTAACATAATCATACTATTATAATTAAACATTTCCACATGTAACATGCTAGAAGACTTACAATCTCAGAAACAATGGAAACACAATGAGCACATATTGCTTCAGTGCAATTTTATTTCAGAGAATAATGATCCCTTTATCTATTTCCATGGCCAGGGAGAATGCCTGGATTATCAGTACAGCTCTTCTCCTTTCCTCCCTTCCTCCTTTCTTCTATTTTTCTTTTTCTGTTGAATTTGTTCTTTCATTCTTTTTTCCTGCCAATTACAATTCCAACACTGTCTTATGCTCTATACTGTTCACTGTTGAGATCTGACAAGTTTATGTACCAGAGAATAATGAATGCTAAAATGAAAATGGAAATATGCTCAATACCAGCTGAATTTCCATTTAAAATAATGCTCCCTCTCTTGCTTTTAAGAAAGACACTCTTCTTTCTCTTTTTTAATAGTAATTTTAAGTAGATATGAAAATGAAAGTAAAAAGATTGAAAGAAAGTTTGCAATAAAGAATATCAAATGAAAAACTAACAACAGTATAATTGGTGGAAATATAACACAATTTCACATACTTTATTCACATACACTCATTACTAAGAATGGATGGATACTAAGTATCTACAGTGTTAGAAGGTGGCAACGAAAGTGAAATTAACCCCTATTTAAGATTATTGAAAATTAGTGTTAATTTAATTGACAGTTAATTTCACCACAGTCATAAATTAATTCAACCTTATGCTTGGTTTTCAATTTCTCATGCACATGACATGTAGCGGCAATAAAAGCTAAATAAAGACAGACTCAGATACTGACATCTGCAATACAAGCTTAGAAGCCAACTATCCTCATCATGAGTTATTTCTTTAAAAAATATATTCAGCCAGCATGGCTGCATTCAAAAGTATTTTGCTTTTTGTTTTATTGAAATGTATCTACACAAACAACCTACCTTTCTAGCATTTGTTTATATTGGGTGAATAACTAGGATTCCAGGTTTACATTAAAGCAAGTGCTCCTAGTGTGTTAACTTTATATCATATTTCTCCATAGCTAATTTTACTCGTTGTGCATTTCCTTTCAGATCATTAAAGGTTTACTATAAACAAAACTAATAGCACCATTCATGCTAAACTTCTCAACTGTCACATTCATGAGTTTACAATAGCTAGTAGAACCAAAGACATTTGGAAAATTAACATTTCATGTGTTTCATACTTCTTGACTATTATTAATTTGTCTTTTTGTCCCCAATTTTAAATAAGGCATTTTATATTCTATTTGGGACCCCATAAAAGTTGACTATCAGATTTTTAAAGATACTTTGCACAGGCAAATATTGTCAAATAACATTAAAATAAAGGGATCACTTATAGTAAACCTGATGTTTGACAATTGACAAGGTTGCCTAATTTACCTAGTGGCTCTGACTGTAAGATGCTCTCTCTCTGAATGCATACACACTCAGACAAAGACACATGGGAAAATAGAATAGTATAGTTATAATTGCAAGCTATCTAGAAAACTATCAGTCTGACATTTCTTCCCATTCCATTCTAAAATATACTATAATTGAAAAGAGAATCCCAAGATATACTTTGCCAATGAAAGAGTTACTCAATTTAATCACTTCAACTTCAGTGCCTAGTAACAGGGGTGGGAGTTGGAGTGGAAGGGGCAGTAATACTTTCAGACTTTGTTTAATTTTGTCATAACAGGATTTTTTCTTACGTACCTATTTGTGACCTCAGCTCCTGCTGCAAAGGAAAGTGGGATTTACAATATGATAGTTTAAATTCAAAGAAATGGCTTCAGACACATTTGCTTGATAAGGAAGCACTACATATTAAAAGATACAAGTGCATGCTCTTTGCTGTCTCTTTCACTTTCTGTTATTTGTTGTTGAGGGATTGGCTCACTGCAGTTCCTCTCTGGCAGTTTCTTGAAATTCCTTCTCCCATATGACTAGCCAGATGGTGATAAAACCCTGTATTACCTAGGCATTTTTTATTGTAGTGGAAACCCAAACAATATTGCTTCAGTTAAAATTAAAAATAAAATTGACTTATCTAATCAAAAAGTACTGATTTCAGGTAAAGCAAATCCAAAGTCCCAATGATGTTCTGAGAGTTCTGTCATGGATACACTCTTTGTCTTTTAGATTGCCACTATCAATTTGATTTATCAGCCTATCAAAAAGAGAAAGACTTTTCTAAAAACTATGGTGAGAAGTTTCTGGTAAAATGCTGGCCCCGCTTTGGTCCATTCCCCAAACACGTAGACTCGGGCTTAGCCTGCTCTGATTGACCATGCCTTTTATGTCCACTATTTCACTAGAGGCCAAACAGAGAAGCCTCAACCATCTCATGTGGGATAGGTAGTACAAAGGAATGAGGAGTTAAGCATCCAATTATATCATTTAGTTATTTATGTGTAATGAAACTTTCGGAAAATTAGTGGCTTAAAACAAACATTTATTATTTCTTTTAAGTCTATAGACATCTGGGTGATTATCTATCACAACCTGATTCAGCTAATCTAAACTGTGCTTTTTCTTATGTCTGCAGTTATCTGTTGGGTCAAGTGGATCTGAGTCATGTAAGACGGTCTTGGGTGTTATGACTCAGCTCTGCTCCATGAGGTATCTTATCCTCCAATAGGAGAGTCTGGACCTGTTCTCATGGCAGGGGCAGGTACTTACAGGAGGAAGTGGAAAGTGGACAAGCCTCTTGAGGTCTATTGTGAAACTGGCTTGTCAGATCTCCTGCATTCTGTTTGCCAGGCAAGTCCAGATTCAGAGATAGAGAACGAGACTTTGCTTATTTGATGGGAGGAGCTGCAAAGTTATAGTGTGAAGGGCACTGATAGAGGAGTTACTGGAAAATTGGAACATTAGTACAATTAATCCTAAACATCAAAAAAAGGAAGAAAGTAATCCTGGGCAGAAAAAATAAAGCTTAAAAGGTGTCTTTATCGTTAACTTCAAATTTGCATTACTATCAATTACGTATCTGATAAGAGTTAATATCCAAAATATAAAGAACTCATAAAACTCAAGAGCATAAAACTGAGTAATTCAACTTAAAAGTAGGCAAAGGATCTGAACAGATATTTTTCCAAATAAATGCCTGCAAAGATATGGAAAAAAGGGAAACCTTGTGCACTGTTGGTGAGAATGCAAACTGGTACAGTCACTATAAAAACCAGTATGGAGGTGCCTCAAAAAATTAAAAATAGAAATACCATATGATCTAGCAATTCCACTTCGAGGTATATACCTGAAGGTAATGAAATCACTTTGTCAAAGAGATATCTGAACTTCTATTTTCACTGCAGTATTATTTACAAAAGGCAATGTGTGGAAACAACCTAAGTATCCATCAACAGATAACTGGGAAAAAAAGAAGTGGTGTATGTACACAATGAATAC
This sequence comes from Camelus bactrianus, assembly GCF_048773025.1. NCBI lineage: Eukaryota > Metazoa > Chordata > Mammalia > Artiodactyla > Camelidae > Camelus > Camelus bactrianus. Next base: position 43,676,440 of record NC_133540.1, read on the forward strand.
TATTCAGGCATAAGAAGGAAGGACATTTTACCATCTGTGACAAAATGAATGGACCTTTAGGGCATTATACTAAGTAAAATAAGTTAGATAAAGAAAAACAAATACTATATGATCTTACTTACATGTGGAATCAGAATCTCAGAGAAAATGCAGAATAAGAGATCAGATTTGTGATTGCCAGAGGTAGGGGGTAAGGAGTGGGAGAATTGGATGAAGGTGGTCAAAAGATACAAACTTCCAGTTATAAGATATATAAGTACTAGGAATGTAATGTACAACATGATGACTATAGTTAACAATGCTCTATGCTATATATGAAAGCTGCTAAGAGAGTAGATCCTAAAAGATTTCATCATAAAGAAAAAAATTCTGAATATATGAGGTAACAGATGTTAACTAAATTTACTGTAATCATTCTGCAATATATACATATGTCAACTTATTAAGTTTTACACTTTAAATTTACACAGTGTTGTATATCAATTACATCTCAATAAAACTGGAAGAAAAAAGCTTAGATTGTGACATTTGTGATTGAAGGTCATGTTTGAGCCTTTGGCCTAAGATACATACCCAACTCAGCTTTAAAAAGCTCTGTATTGAATTCTTCCCACAAAAATATCAATACCTCAAAGATAATGAAACAGTATCTTGTTTCCAATTTGTTTTCTGTGTCATGCCTATAGCTTCCTCAACAGCCCTACACGCAGCCTGTACTTGTCAGGGAAGGTGTGGGCATTCTTGTGTCACCGGCCATTAAAAATCAAAACCTTCCTCTGGTTTCTAACATTGTCTGAAATATCAATCCCAGACACTGTCTGAGTTCTATAATTCATCTGTGGCTATTTACAAAAAGTAACTTTTTTAATCCTCAGATAACTCAGTAAATTATAAACCTGTTTTTGATCATTCTTCTTTCAAGCAAGAAAATGAACCTTCCCAATCATCAATCTAAGCAAACTGTGGGGCACTTTGGGGAGGGCAGGCTTACTGACACTTTTCAATTAAACACAGAGATTATATGGAAGAATAGGAACAATAATACTGATGCAAATCAAAACTGCAATGAGGTATCACCTCACACCAGTCAGAATGGCCATCATTCAAAAGTCCAAAAATGACAAATGCTGGAGATGCTGTGGAGAAAAGGGAACCCTCCTACACTGCTGGTGGGAATGCAGTTTGGTGCAGCCACTGTGAAAGACAGTATGGAGATTCCTCAAAAGACTAGGAATAGACTTACCATATGACCCAGTAATCTCACTCCTGGGCATATATCCAGAAGGAACCCTACTTCAAAATGACATCTGTACCCCAATGTTCATAGCAACACTATTTATAACAGCCAAGACATGGAAACAGCCTAAATGTCCATCAACAGATGACTGGATAAAGAAGATGTGGTATATTTATACAATGGAATACTATTCAGCCATAAAAACTGACAACATAATGCAATTTGCAGCAACATGGATGTCTTTGGAGAATGTGATTCTAAGTGAAGTAAGCCAGAAAGACAAAGAAAAATACCATATGAGATCGCTCATCTGTGGAATCTAAAAAAAATTTTAAAAAGAACTTATATACAAAACAGAAACAGATTCATAGACATAGAATGCAAACTTGTGGTTGCCAAGGTGGTGGGGGGTGGGAAGGGATAGACTGGGATTTCAAAATGTAGAACAGATAAACAAGATTATACTGTATAGCACAGGGAAATGTATACAAGATCTTGTGGTAGCTCACACCAAAATAAAATATGACAATATATGTATGTTCATGTATAACTGAAAAATTGTATTCTACACTGGAATTTGACACAACATTGTAAAATGACTATAACTCAGTAAAAAAAATTAAAAAAAAAAAGAACAATAATACTGGAGCAAAGAAGTCTAAGGAAGTCTTTCTCATCATGACTTAAAATAGAGTTAGTGCTTGAAAAGCAGGGCATCCCAAGGAAAGGTTAGATCCAAAGGATAAGTGCTCTAAATTAACAAAATTTCCTACTTTTATGTTATTGCCAAGATGATAATAATTAGGGCATTGATACCAACAGTTCTATTTATTTGTTCTCATTTTCTTATGTTCACATGGTCATATATTTTCTGTGGTCTCCTGGAAATCTGATGCAATTAAGATTCATACACACATATATATACATATATAATATATATATATATTATACATATATAATATATACATATATAATATATATGTATATATATGTAATATTAATTTTAAAATAGGGAATATTTGTTTAAATGTATCATTTTATTACTTGTTTTATTACTTGTTTGAACAAAATAGTGTCGTATTTAATTATGTAACAGCAAAGGAAACACTGACTGTCAGTGTAGTGATAAATAGGTTTTATTTTTTATGGTCTACTATTACACATTTTTCACTATTTTAAAAGGATGTTAAGAAAATTCATTAATAAATTCATTAGAAGAGGGGATATCTTGAAGGCCATAATGCTGGTAAGTCTGACTTATGTTTCAAATCTTTCAAAGGAATAACATCTTATTTATGCCCATATCTAGAAGTACAAAAGAAAATGCTTAATATCTTTAACTTTGTAATGTTATGCTTTGTATGTTTAATTCAACAAATAAATTGTCATGTATAAGTTGTTTAGCATAGCATCCCAACTAAATGTATTTCCTAGAATCTTCCCCACTAAAACGAGAATATTAATTAGTAAAACTTGAGAAACAAATACTAGTGGAAGAAGTCTTGCATTTTCCCTTGTTTCAATATAATAATATGATCCAAACAGACCACTATTTTCTTTACAGAGTACCAGCTTGTCAGAATCGACTTCTTGTATTATTGTTCATTACTAGGATACTAGCTGGTGTGCAAAAGAGATGACCTAATCTCTACGCTGACAAAATGGAAGCTCTTATGCTAGCAGCAAAGAATACCACAAGTACGACATTTTATGGAGGCCTTAATTCACTTTCTACCCATGTTAGTCTATAAACTAGAAGAATAATTTATTTTGTGGAATAAATTTTCTCAAGCAAAGATTCAATTCTATAAAGTTATTATGTTTAAATATTGCCATTGAGACATAAATGTTCTATCATACTAAGAGCAGAGACAACCAGCACCTTTGACCCCCCCAAATAAAAATAAATTACTTAATTCATGAAATCCAAATGGGATACAAAGTAATTGAAATAGAAAAAACAGAAGAAAACTGGATTTAAAGATTTAAATAATGATGAGGTTAAAAGTTACTGTCATTTCTCAGTAATTTATTTCTTCTCTGTAGATATGTATTTTATTTTACATTCTGAGTAAATTAGTATACCGACAATGTTTTTTTTTAATATTCTTTCATATATCTGGTAATTCAGACAGCACTACCATGTTTGTAAACACCTTCTCATATAGAAGAGAGATGAAAAACTCTATACAATGCAAGAACAAAATGCTTTATATGCATTTTCTGGATAGTTCAATTATCAGAGATTGGCTTTTATTTTTCACGAGAACACTTTTATTAACTGCACTGACTTCACTTCCACCTGTAATATATCATATGTATTTGGAGCCTAAAGACACATTATATGTAAGGCTGAAATTACTACTAAATGATTTAAAAAAATCAGAGAAATGCATGCATTCATTGCAATTACTATGTTACTACTCAGTATACTTGATAAGCAGTACGTTATATTGAGCTCCCTGAGCTTTCCGTCCTCTTGTTCATCTAGTTGATTAACAAGTTGGCATTAGCTCAAAACTCTTGTCAGACTCACTGTGATATGACACCCTGTACAGTATTTAGGAATACAATGAGTTTTATGTTTTTACTTTTGATTAAAATTTGAAAATGTTGTTAATGCAATACTGCTACTTCAAAAATAGAAAAAAAAAAAAGCCTGAGTTATTACTGGTCAGGCTTGATTTTCGGTTGAATTTTTAAAAAGTTAATTTTATTTTAAGACTATTTTAATGCCCCTAAATCCTGATATTTGCAATGTCAAAGTAATTAAAGTGAAATAAGTCCATCATTTCTCAGGCAAATTTAAGCAAAATTGAACATTTTAAGTGTATTTGATTTGGCCACTACTGAGTTGATCAGGTTTTCTCGTCATCTGTGTATGTGATAGCATGTTCACTTTTTGAATAAGAAGAGGAAAAAGAGGATGCAGGACAAGGAAGAAGGAGAAGAAGAGGAGGCAAAGGAAGATGGTGGGGAGTAGAAGAAGAAAGAAAGAATGGGGACAAGGAATCTAGATGACTTAAAAGATACTACTTAGCTATCAGTGCATGTAAAACTAAATCTATACAACATAGCACTAAATTAACATTGAGATGTAGCTAATTATTTTAGTGTAGAGGTTTATTCTGGATTCAAGTCTCAATGAGTTACTTTGATATCTGAGATTTTTCTAGTTTGTGTTTTGCTTTTAATCCAATGAATATTTATTCTTCCTGTGTACATAAATTCTGCTCCAGTGATTCATAGTTTATGCATGTGCATGCAATGGAAGTGGAAAACTAGTCAGTTATTAAGCTAACTTACCGCTGATCGCTGATGCTACTTGACACAGCTCAATTTGGCCATATTATTTTTAGATAAGTTTCATAGTTTTTTTCCCTCTGCTTGACTTGTCATAAGTAAATGTAAAATTATACTATATGCCATTAGAGAGAAAAAGTGATATCAATTTTTGTAGGAATTAACAAATAACATATTCATATATATTGTGTGCAGATGGAAAGAATAGGCATTTATATGTATAATTATATTGATATCTGGATATTTTTATTACTATTTATGTGGCATCAGATCATTCTGACATTTGTGATAATGGTCAAATAATTGAAATGCCAATTCAGTGAGATTATTTCACATATATTTACGTAGTTTGAGTCTCATGCAGTTTTTCATTCTACAAAATGATACAGACATCCTACCTGATGTGCAAACAATCTGGAATTAAAACTGATCACTTTGCAAAATAATTAGAAAGATAATGTGTATCCTTGATAAATTATCGGGTTTATTTTCTCCCCCATGGTGACAATTTCATGGCATCTTACATTCTTGAAATTTTCTGGAGAAAGCTTCTACTTAAGTACATTTTAAACAGATGCAAAGTTTTTGAGCTCTTATGGTACCATATCTGAACTCTGTTTTTGTCAACAGTAGCAAAATATGTGGCTCATTACGTTATCCAGGCTGAAGCAAAACTGAAAATGCAACAAATTGAACAACAAAAAGGATATTAATTATCAAAAAAATTTTAAGTGTCTATTAGTAGCTCTTTCTATCACAACTTCTGGTTTCTGCATTGCCACATCACTGACTTTCATCAAAAGCAATTACAAGCATCCATTCCATCATAACACCACAGAAGCGGGAATATGACCAACTTTTCAGCTCATTCATGCTGTGCTAGAATTCACTCTTTACATTATAATTACATAGGCGATTAGAAAATTTGTGGCTAAATCTAACCTGACTCAAAACCTGACCATAAATCTGATTATAAATAGCATAAATTTAAACTCCTATACATATATTCTCAAGAACAGTTTAACTGACATTTCTGAAAATCTAAAATTCTCATTGCTTGTGAATTTAGACTATTTTACAAATATGTGAAAAGTTTTATCAAAATATATAAAATTTGAATTGTTATTTTAATTGTGGGGTACACACCATATGTTACCTTCTCATATGTTTTCCAATAAAATAAGATTTGTTAGGATGCAAGAGTTGGATTCTTCTACAGTATAATGCATAATATATATATAAAATCTGCACAACTGAAAAAGAATTAATATATGATACTTTATTACTATACAGGTTTATAGCAGACTATCTCTATTATGTCACGGATTATACAGATTTCAAAGAGAAGTGGGATTTCTACCTACTAACTACTACTCATATGTATTTACCACCTAGTTTTCTGTTTTCCCCAAAGCAGTTACCAATGCATACTTATGTCTGAATATTTACATCCACACTATTTCTTCAAATCAAATAATTAAGCTCACCCACTTGTTGACCAAGGAAGCAATTAAAGTTCCCCTCAATTTGACTAAACTTTAGACAGGTTTCTGATGATAGGTCCCTGACTTCCCTTTTCTTAGAGTATTTACTTCAGAAAACTTTCAATTATAAATCTTGCTTCTTTGAGAAGTAAATCTTCTACAACCCAAAAATGTCTTTATCAAGGGCCTAGGAGCTATCCCTTTGAATGCAATTATTGAAGGCGATATTACCCCTGTCGCTGATTCTTTGTGGGAGTGTAGGAGTCTAACGTCAACAAATTACAATGAGCAAACACAGATGGTCTAATCACATTGCCCCACCTTCCTCCAGTGTCCTCTTATACTCTTCCATTAGCTCACCCCAGCATTAAAAAATTGTCCTGCCTTTTGTTTCAGTGGAGTTGAGTTTAATCTCTTTCCCTATTGTGATAGTCTTAACTCCTACTGTAATAGTCTTGAACAAAGTCTTTCTTGACCTTTTTTAACAAGTGTTGAGTGCAATTTTCCTTTTATAGTTTCCTGGTTGAATTCCTGTACAGAATTCATGTACATGATAAAAGAGTTATTTTTTGCCATTAAGTTGTAAGGGTATTTTATCACACAGCAATAGTAGCTAGAAAACTGGTCTGAAAAATTACCAGTGTAACTTACCGTTTAAATAAAATGTAAATTTAGAATATGGGAAACAATACTGTTTTGAGACAAGTAATTAGAAGAGAAAAAGGTAAGGTTCAAAATTTAAATTGGCTTTTATTTACATTAGATCTTTTTTTTTCTCAAATTAACCTTAACCAAACAAACCTAGCACCATTCATCCCTGAAGGAAACTCTTCACCTCTGTCAGCTATTGGACAGATGATTACTGTAGAGAACATTCATGTGCCAAAAGATCAAGACCACCACTGATCTTCATCATAACTATTAATCTGAACTGATCTTTAGTCACCTCCTATTAGTTCCCTTGTTACTGTAATAATTATCTCACTTTCTCAATAAGAATGTCAAACCTTCTCCACTCTTTGCAAGTGTCCCTTTTCAACTGTCTTCTATTTCTCATAAAACCACAATAGTGTATATTCAACTGTTACTCCATTTCTCCTGTTGCAGTATTAGAGACGCCATTCCTCTGGTTTTAGGCCACTTCCTTTACCTATATTCTAAGTCCCAACTCCTCCAACCTTCTCAGTGGGAGCTTAAACTGAAACAGAGAGACAGACAATAAACAGGTGGCAATTTATCTCTAGACACCATGTCACTAAGTGTAATGGATTGTGTCTTCACTCTCATATTGCTTAACCTCTCGGCAGCATTTAAAGGTGTACATCTGAAAAAGTCACATGAACTTCCATGTATCACCCTTACTTCTCAGGTTTTTACATATTCAGTGACTTTTAGTCACTCAAGCACTCTTTTTTTCCCACCTAAGTGTTCACTCATCCATACTCATGGCTTCAGTTACCAATGATATGCCTGAATCTCCTAAAACTACAGCTTCAGTAATGACCTCTATTCAAAGCTCCAGAAATCTATAACCAATTGTCTACTGAATATATATACTTTGAGGTCTTATAGGCAAGTGAAAAGATGAAGAAAGGGAAGTTTCTAGCAAAGAAATGATGAGAGTACAGAGAGAGAGAAGGAAAAGTATTAAAAAGAATATATGTGACCTGTGAGATAGAAGTTTACTAAATGAGAATAAATTTCAGGTCCAAATCAATAGAAGAAGTAGAGCAAGCATACTACAGAATATGTCTCCCTGAAGGACAAATTGGGAATGATAGAAAAGAAGGAATGGAGGCCAATTCCTTAAAGAGATAACTCAGGGAAGTTTATCCAGGACATGTGTGGTGCTAAGAAGATAGAGGGATAACATGAAAGAGTAAAAGCAGTAAGACATAGTTTGTTTTATGAAATATTACACAGTATATTGCACTTATTAAGTGGCAGATTCCATACTAAACTTTAGAGTATATTAACTCAATTCTAACACAGTGCTATTAAGTAGTAACTCTTACTTTCCTCATCTTACAGAAGAGTATTTGTGAAGAGGTTGTTAATGAAAAATTAATCAAGTCAATCTAAGAAAGAAACAAAAACTTTTATTAGAGCCAACCTGAGGATTATAACTCAGGAGAAAGTCTCTGAGGACTGAAAGAAAGCTCTGAGGACTGTTCCACCCATCAGAGGCCAAAGTACATTTATTGAAGTTTTTGAGACAAAAGGTTATACATCAAAGTAACATACTGACAGTTAACACAGTACAAGGAGGCAAGTACCGGGTCATCATGACCCCTTACAGGATTAAGAAAGGAATGTTATCTCCTAAAGAGTTACCTTGTTGGCTCCAGGAGAAAATTATTTGCTCTTTGGTGTTTTGGTGAGTAGGCATTCCTGTGTCTTCTAAATGGATCTAGTTAATGTGTAATGTAGTCGTACAATGCACAGTGGCTCAAACAGCAGATAAAATTTTAACTTTTTTCTTGTCCTGACTTAAAAATAATTTTGCTTCATCAAGATGCTACATTGTGCTCAAAAATCATGAAGCTAATAAGAATTAAGGCTGGGATTTACACACAAGCATTCTGACTGCAGCTTCCATGCTTTATTGTATATTTCTCAGTTTACACATTTTGGGTATAGTCTATGCACACATCACTTCTTCACTTCAGCATAAAGATGTGAGGGAATTTGACTGAAATCAAACAAAAACTATGAGTAAGGTAAAAAGACAGGAAGGTAGAGCAATGGGAGGAAAAGAGGAGGAAAGAAAGACAAGAAAACAAGCCAACTCTTTATTTGGGAGGCCACATAAAATGTAACTCCCTGTCAGTTTTCCCTGAGGCAATTTCCTTCTTCTCTAGAAACAATATGCTTTTGTATCAGAAAAAGCATGAGTTTAGGCTTCATGCTACCCTGTTTGAATACTGCCTTGGAAGAAAACAAGCTGAGCAAACTAAGCCACGTTCCTTAGACTCCATGATATTCAGGATGAATGAGGAACTTTATAGAAATCACCCAGCATATAGTTTAGCAATAGGAATTCAGTAAGAAGTATGTTTTTTTCTCTACCATGCAGACCATTCTCCACCCAAATTAATTTATTCCTGAAACTTCAACATTTCCCACTGATTCAAGCTGCACCACTGAATACATCCTCATGCCTTTGCTTCAGCAGTTCCAGTGCTGGAATGCAGTATCCAATAAGGAACAAAGAAGCCTCAGAGAATACTCAGGCTCATTTCAAATATGTGTGCAGCCAAATGAACATAAATGCATTGAATATGAAATACTTCTAAAAGAGACACAATAATGTTTTGTTGTGCCTCAGTTTCTTTCAAATGGTGGCAAAAAGAGAGTTAATTAAGTCACTCAGGCCAGCATTATACTATTCAATAAATACCCCATAATTCTGTTACATTGTATCCAAGTTGGTTATCCTTCAAAGGAAAAGTAAATTTTCTTCTTTTTAAGACTGGAATGTTTTGCTAACTTCAGAGCCTGATTTATTTAAATGTAACTGAGTTGAAGGCTAAGGTTTCTTGCTATTATAATCTGTATCCAATGCTGTTTTCTTAAAAAAAAAAAAAAAAACCTAAATGCAAAGAACACCAAAGCTAAATAGATAGGAGGACAGAAAAAATCAACAGCTCTATGAGAAATGAAGTAGGTTACTACTGATATGATAAAAGTTAAGAAATCTTAAAGAATTCTCTACAGGTGCTAATTTTACTACTTGAATGAAATTAATAAGACTCTCTATAAAGCAGCAGGAGATCCTTAGATTACACGAGTAATCAGCATGAAAATTTATTGTGGTTTCATGAAGCATAAAATGTTTGTGTAATATATGCAAAAGTGGTACTTTATTCTCTGCAGTGAACAATTCTTAGTCCTTATAATAGAAAAATATTTAATAGCTTGACAACTCTTGAGGCATAGTTTTTAAAAGCTGTTCACGTGTGGTTAATTTGACCCAATACAAAATAACAATGCAACAATGCTGAGTCATGTAAAACTACTGGAGGATCTTATGCATTAATATAAAGAGACATATAAGGCAAAGAATAAAAGGGAATCTGGATTTTTTTCTTTCAGATACAAGCCAAAGTCTAGAGTAATCCAGAACACAGAGTTATTTCTCAGGAAACATGTATTTAATAAATAATGAGCAAAAATGAGTAATCAGAAATGAACTAGAAATGATATGACATCTGGGAAGATCTAATGAAGCTAACTGATACCTAAAATTAATATTTTCAAAGAGGATTAAAGTAGATAATAAGGACTTTAGAATATATCTATTTTTTACCCTTAACTGAATTCAATCAAGTCCTATGTTACACTTTTCTTCAATAATATATATTTTGAGTTAGATTTTTTTTCCTATATTTTCCTTGATTTGGTCTACATAAAATTTCCTTGGATTTCACATGATTAGGCTTTGGGCATGAATATCTTTGGAAAAATCTCTATGCAAATGTTGGCACAATCATGTAGCTATTCAAGACTTAGTAAATACTATGTCATGATTTTTGTTATTAGATCCTCTCTCTTATGAAAGTAACCATGATACTTCAAAAAAGAAGATTCCAGTCAAAATGGTATACAAGTGAGCACCAGCCTTGGGAATCCAATGGGACTCCTTATGCAGCTATGGTTTCAGGATACTTCTTAGGAATATATAAAATAGAAAATAAGGATGGTCAAGAAAAAATATGGTCATGGCAAGCCTTATAAACATTTTTTTAAATGAAAATATTTACTCTAAATATATGTCAGAAGGAACACATACTGTTTGGAGATAACTATTAGGGACATATTACATGCCAGGCACTTTTCTTAGATATTTTCGTATTACTTTATATAATTAAATAATATTTACTTCATGAAGTAGGTGCAGTCATTAACCCCATTTTATATATGAAGAAACCAAGGCACAAGAGATCAATTAGCCCAAGATATTTTTTGGTAGAGTCAGGATTTAAACCCTTGCTGTACTGGCTTTAAACCTCAGTCTTGTAATCAATATAATATACATTAGGCCCTTGTTTCTACAGATTGGGAACATGTGGATTAAACAACCATGAATCAAAATTATTCAGAAAAAAAATTTTTCAGAAAATTCCAAAAAGCAAAACTTGAATTTGGCATGCCGGCAACTATTTACGTAGCATTTATATTGTATTAGGTATTATAAGTAATCTAGAGATGATTTAAAATATACAGGAGGATGTGTGTAAGTTATATGCAAATACTACGCCATTTTAAATAAGGGTCTTGGGCTTTCTTGGAATTTGGTATCTGAAGTAGGGTAGGGCCCTGGAACCAAACCCTGGTGGATACCAAGGGAGGACTGTACTGCCTTCCACACAGTACAACAAAAGAGATAGATGCTGGTGTTATTTGAAAACATGTCTTGTTAACCAATTCTGTTCCTACATCTATTTGTGACTTATTTTGAAAATTCTCACATTACTTTCTCCCTCCTTACTGTAGAATATCTTGTTCTGTCACTTCATATTTCTCCAAGTGTGCCTCTGTGATGCTCAGTAAAATTCTCCTTGTTCTTTAGAGGATTTGCTGATTTGAGTTGTTGAATGACTCTAAAACTGGATATTTTCAGGTAAAAAGAAGAGAATATACCTGAATGAGAGAACATAAATTTGAGTCGTACGACAAGTCAAAACAATCAAATGGCTACCTATTCTGGACTGAACTTCAGAATGCTTTTAGTGAAAAAGGATAAAATAAAATGCAAAGTTGCCCTAGTAACCTACCAATCATTTATATATGTTAAAACATGTTTGTCTGAACTAACAGATCTGGCTAATACGCAAGGTAATGCAGCTAAGTAATTAATAATAGTTCACTATTAGATATTCAAACATTGATATACCAATGATCATGAAAATTTTAATGTCCAACTTCTCTGTATAAGTTGGTATGTTACTATTTATAAATATGGGCTTTGAACTTATGAATATTTGCACTTTGGGAGCATTTAACATTCATTGATTTGAGATATTAAATGCAATTTTCTGCACTTGTTATTTTAATTAAATGAAAGTATCAGTATAAACTAGCTCAGAATTTGAAGTTGAATTCAATTACAGCTAGGGCAAAAAATGATTCAAAAATGCAAGTTCTAATACAACCCTCTAATTTGCCTGTTTCCTCAAAATAATTTTTTTTTCTGTACTAGAGACACAGCTGCCAGATCTTTGTATACTGATGAACGAAAGCGAGTATTTTTCTATGGTCAGATTTGTTATCTTGCTGTGACTTACATTTAGTCAATCCTAAACTTAGCTATACATGAATACTGAAATATATAACATTTATTATTTGTGCAACTACATTCCAAGAACTATCTTCACCTATTTTCTGTTTTTAAATTCAAGTCCCTAGTATTTGGAAGATACTGTGCTACTCAGACTGGACCCTTAATAGTGAATTAGGTGTACTCATCAACTTTAAAATTTCAGACACACAATTTTGTAGCTGTTCACCTATATGAACACACTCTCATATCAATTCTTAAAACATGCATTTATTCAAAATGGGACATATTTGCAGGATGGTAAATGAGTATTTTTGCTCATAATACTCCCTTCTGTCATATAATTCTACTCCAGAGACATACTTCCGAGTCAGAAAGAAAGTCAGAATAAAATTAAAGTAGATTTACATATTACTAGGAATATTACACAGATTTTATAACGTACTTAATTACTTAGTTAAATTAAATACAATTTTTTCTTATCTTTTACCAAATAATTACTGTGTGTCTTCCAGATTCCAGACATTGTTCCTGGTGCTGAAATGAAAAGCAAAATTGTAAAACCCCTGCCCTTATAGTGTTTACATTCTCATAGGAAAGGCACACTACATATAAATGCACTCTAAGTTAAGTAAAAGAACAGCAGATATTTTGGACTAAACAGTAAGGGAAGGTTTCTCTGAGGAGATGTCCATTAATCAAAGAACTAAATTGGGAAGGGGGAAACATAATATAAACATTATCAGGACGAGAGTTCCTAGTAGGAGAATCAGCAATAACAAATGCTTTGAAGAGGAAGTGAGGAACAGGAGGAGGGAGAGCACAGCTGAATGAAAGACAGTAAGGCAGGAAACGTTGGAGCCGAACATGGGAGCCAGATCACACAGGCCCAGCAGGCTATGCTAGTTACTTGAATTTGACTCTGACAGACCAGAATTCATTTCAAAGTTGTAAACAGAGGTGTGGTATGCTATGATTTCAGTTTGTAAGGTATCGTACTGACTGCTGTGTTGACAAATCATTGGATGGGAGCAGTGTGAAAGAGTATCAGACAGGAGTTTATTATTATAACCTAGATCAGAGAACATAGTGGCATGAACCAGAGGGGTAGTGTGGAGATAATGACAAGTAACTTGTTTATGAGGTAAGCCCAAGAGAACATGCTGATATATAGAATGTAGAGGGTGATAAAGAGGATGAATCAATAATAAAACTTAGGATTTTGGCCTGAGTATGCTGGTCAACAGCAGTGACCTTTACTGAGATGGTGAAGAATGAGAGAGAAGTAGGTCTGAGAGGAAAATCAAATAGTCTGCTTTATTGTATTAACTTTGATATATTTATTAAAAATCCAAATGAGAAGTAGGTAGTTGGATGCATGAGTTCATCAGAACCCTAAGGTCTTCAGATAAAATCTGGTGTCATGTGCACCCATACAGAACTTATCTAAAGATATGGAACTTGATAAAAGTATCTAGGGCACAAATAAAGCAAGATGGAAGATACTAAAAGTATGTTTCTAAAGGCAGAAAAATAATGAATGTTGCACATCCAGAGACTACATAGGTTTGAGTGGACAGTGAAGATAAATGTGAAAATATAAGATACCCTAAAAAGAAATGGAGAATGTGAGCACAATGGAACATTTTGGAAGGCAAAGGTAGAATTTTGGGGAAAACTAATATAGTGTATAAATACTTCTAAATTCTTGATTTCAATAATCAATAAACATGATAGTAGTGTTATCACAACAGCAACTGAGGATATAAAACTATAGTTTGAACACTCTGGGACTATCTATAGATTTAGAATTCATCCTCATAGCATGGGTTAAATTCCAGAGCTTGAATACACCACCAGAGGTGGTAAATAAAAAAAACAAACTCTACTTCTCAACTCTGGTGGATACAGAGGGACCATACCTCAAGGTAATAAAGGTCATATATGACAAGACCACAGCTAACGTCATACTCAAAGGTGAAAAGCTGAAAGGATCTCCTCTAAAATCAGGACCAAAACAAGGAAGTCCAGTCTTACCACTTTGATTCAACATAATATTGGAAGTCTAGTCACAGCAATCAGACAAGAAAAAGAAATTAAAAGAATCCAAACAAGGAAGCAAGAAGTAAAACTCACTATTTGCGGATGACACTATACATAGAAAATGCGAATGACTTTGTATATGTATATATGGTATATGTATATAAAACATGTATGTATTTTGTATATATGGGTGTTACTGGACTCATAGAATGAGTTCAGAAGCATTCCTTCCTCTGAAGTTTATCTGTAATAGTTTGAAAAGGATAGGTGTTAGCTCTTCTCTAAATGTTCAGTAGAGGGAATTTACCTACAAAGCCATCTCGTCCTGGACCTTTGTTTGTTGGGAGTCTTTTTTTTTCTTTTTAATTACTGATTTAATTTCATTACTGATAATTGGTCTGTTCATATCACCTATTTCTTCCTGATTCAGTCTTGGTAGATTGTATGCTTCTAGGAATTTATAAATGAGAAAGCTTATTTGTATTCATAAGATAGACCTTACTAGTGTTGAAATTTAAGATTCATAATTCACATACATGCCTCTCCTGTTAAATTCTTCTGCTGTTTCTATTGTTCCTGTCCTCTCATGTAAGTAGCACTAAGAACAGTGAATAATTACTCACTGTTTGTTCTGTTTGCCAATTACCTCATAAACATTACTTTATAGAGTATGGACTGTATGTTATCTTTGACCACCTCCATAAAAATGGCCTATTAATAAAACTATCATGGGAAATAAAGTTAAACAAAGGAAAACAAAAATAGTATTTCTCCATAAAACACTAAAAACAAAATGCAAAAATAATATCTTCTTTTATACAAAGATACATAAAATTTGACCAGTATGAACATTTGTAAGTCCAGTTTTATGCCGATACAATTAATATCGTTAAAAAAAAGTCCATGACTTACATTAAAAACAAGTGAAAATCTTCAATGACTATAAAATTCAATGAACATAAATATGAGTATGATTAAATTATTGTTTTTTTATGAGACATTGTATATTCTTAATGCCAATAAAATCGCTACAACTGTGAAATATATCATTGAGATGGCTAGGACCATTCTTAAAACAAAATTGCTTTTACAGTTTTAAAAGTTAATGTGCCTATGGGTTGAAGAGTGATCAGCTTTTCAAATGTTTATATACAATAAATAAATACATTAAAAAGATGACAACCAAATATTAGAAACTGTAATCCATATTCATGCCTATGTGCTTATATACATTTTTAATAAAGCTAACCATTTAAATAAGTATTATGACATGATATTACTTAATTATATCTTAGTTTTCCCTGATTGTTTTCTATAAATATGCAATGTTGAGTCCTAGGAAAAGGTGTAAATCATTTTTTTTCCTGATACATGCTTTACCTTATAGGGAACCAAATTTGAATTTTTAGTCTCTTCTATGTAGATTCATTTTTCTCATTCAATTATACTTTAATGCTTGCCAAATATTTTTACTTCATAATAAATATCTAAGGATGTAGATTTTGTTTTTACTAAAGCTATGCATGAAAGGATTATAAAAGAAGCTTGAATAGCATTTTAAGATATATTTAAAATAATAAAGTACACTACTATCCCACATGCAATTTATTTTCTACAGATAGAAATAGTGTGCAACATTTGGAAATGCCAAACATCAGAGAAAAGAAACAGGAATTTCAGATAAAGGCACTTAAGATTAATATAATATGCACAGGATTTCCCAATTAAAACTTTCACATTAGCATTGCATTTTAAGCAGTTAATCTCCTAATGAGACATAGCCAACAATGAGAAGTGAGTTGCAGGACTGAATGTGGCCCTGAGGCCTACATCTGGAAAGGGCTACATTTTGGTATTTTTAAAGCTAGTTCATTTTATTTGGAAAAGAAAGTGCTACACTGCCACCTTCTGACACCGACTGTCTCCCTGATCATAAAAATGTCTGGTCTAAATGGAGTTATCTATTCCTTACATGCTTTTAGTAGAATTAAATGCTTTTACGGCATAAAAGATTATAATATTTTATACTTTCCTTTAAAAATATTTGTACTATTATGCACATACAAATAATTTCAGCTGTGTATATGTAAATTATACAAAATAATAGCAAATTAAACAACCATAAACCCACCATCCAAATTAAGAATTAAACATTATCAACAGTGTTGAAGCTGTCCGTATGCACCTGCCCAAACCTATTCAAATTTAAAATTTAACTCTGAAAATGCAGCCTTTTTTCCCCGCAGATGCCTTTAGATTAACTGTCCTCCATGTAATATTTTGTCATTTGCTTACTTAGCATTTTTGTGATTCTCTGTTGCTCCTGATCTATCTGGCATACATGAGGTTGAAAATGCCATGTGTATTCATACAGTGCGTTTTTCCTTTATGTTTTATTATGTTGGAGAAAAAAATCCTTCCATTAATTTAAAAAAGATTCATTGGATACCTACTGTGTGTCAGTTTCATTAGCAAGTAGAACAGATTTAATGGAAAACAAGATGAAATCACTGCTCGCCCACTGTTCAAGTTTTATAAGAAACTCAGGAAAACAACCAAGCAATTAAAATCCAGTTAGATAAGTGCCATAGTTAAACTAATGCAAAGTTCTCTTTCTCAACCTGTCTGATTTTCAAGAACCAGAGGGTACTGCAGACACTCATAGAGGATCTGGCCAGCACAGACTCTTAATTAAATAATGGATTGGCTAAGGACACTGTTACCAGGACAGTAATATGATTGAACCTAGGGCTTTAAAACAAATATCCTGTGAAGAATTCATTTTTATCACAGTTCACTTAAATAAAGCATTAGATGTCCTATAATACACAATACTGTTCTTCTAGTAACATTGGCAGATATTATCGGCCATTAGAGTCATAAAAAAGAAATACCTAGAAGGGCTATAGATGAAAATAGTATTAGCTTGCTTTCCTAAGAAAATAATTCTAAAGATTGAGATGATAAAGTTTGCTTGCAAATGTCCAAGACAAAAATGAGAGCTATTTGTTTTCCATTGTCAGTTTCCTAAGAATTTTAAATATAATAAAATTAAAACTATAAGCTCATTTACATAATCAAAAATATTTTCAAAAGCAAAATGCTTTTCATATATGAACATTAATTTAAATAACTTACTCTCACTGGTATTGTTTAGAAATACAAAACTATATTTTAAAATATCTGATTTAACTGGGTACCACAAATCATACAATGTGGCGAGAAAAGTAAGTTTCTGCAATTTTAGTAGAAAAACATGTAAAACTGGGTTAAATTTGAAAACAACCACAAATGGCTTTTTCAGCTTTGTACACATTATAGCCAAAAATTATATACAGAAATCTTTTGCTATCTCATCATTTTAGGAAGAAAAATGAAAAGTCATTCAAAAATTATTTTTATATAGCTTTTCATGAAAAAACTCTCATCCTAGTTTATTGGAAGGGCATGGAAAGTATCTTGTACCTTGTATTTGAATAAGGCCAGTCCTGTCAGAAATACCTTCCCACGACTTCCTGGTGAGACCTGGTTAGATACTAAGAAAAATTTCACCTTTCTTTACATCCAGATGATTCCTTTATTTAAATATCTCTAAACAATATCACTCTTAATTGTTCTTAATTTTCAGCAATCTTTAATTTAGAGCATATAAATATCAAGTGGTTTTTCTAATGGCATTGCCATCAGATCTGGATCTCGTACAATATTATCTTCATGAAATCCATCATCTAAATGATATTTGGATTGGATCACCCTCATTAGAGCATTCAGTATTATTTTTCATCATTTAAGCAATGAAATTAAATTTTATCTTACACAAATAGAGCTGCTGTATTCCATGCCTCAATATTTTCTCTTTAGTTTACATGCAATCTTTACAAAACATTATATACTTTGTCTTTTTCATTTATATTCATTTTTATTATTGCTGTTCATCTTTATTCCTTTTAGAAGCACAACTCTTTTAATTTACAATACTCACGTGGAATTCAGTTTCTCCTTCTACAGTATTTTTAGTTCTTCCTTATTACTTGTCACCTGTTTCATCCCCCTAAACCTCAATGGAACATATAAAAGCATGTCATTTTTAAAGGCTACATCAAGCATAAGCAAGGCATTTATATTTGAATTGTTTAGTGCTTGAAATATTTTTCAAGAAAGATAATAGCAGATATTGCTCCTTCCAGACAATTAGTAATCTCTGTTTGAAGGATAAGTCTACACCAAGGTGCATATTGCCACTTCGCTGATCGTGGTATTTGGACAGATTACTGAAAGGCACCAAACAGCCTATGTACTCAGACATCATAGGGAGAGAAATTGAGAGCATGCTACTCTCTGTGTGGAGACATGATTGTTAGTCCCTGTGTTTACAAATACATAATTTAGTATGAAAAACTTGGCTGGAATAAAATTTTTATAAAAGGGTTTGGGAAAGAACATTTTTTCCTGATACATGATCTAGGCCATTTACAGAGACTGAAATAAAAGCAACTTTGAGTATTATCAAGTCCCTCATTCTCCTTTTACTCAAACAGGATTGGCATTGCACAAGGTTAAATTATGTACCTAATCACATCGTGAATTTTGTTTTACTCTGAATTAAATTGCAAGTGCCTCACCTTGAAATATTAGAATTGTTTTCCTTTAAGTCCTAAAGGTTTTTCAGTCTTCAGTAGTTCCTTATTAAAATGCAAATACTCTAGGATTGGAAAGCCCTTAACGCAAAAGTATTTAACACTTTAGTAAGCAGGAGAGCGTGATGACCTCTAACCGGGTGTAAGTAGTCACTGATGTCAGGGATATTGAAGGCAGTGATGGAGAAGTAGGGAGTGGGCTGGGGAAGCCAGGGCAGCTGCCTGGAATTGTCAATACTGCCTCACTACAGCTTGAATATCTTATGTTCTTGATGTATTTAATCATTTCTGTTTAACCTATCTTTTCTTTAATATACGAGGGTGGAGTTTTTCCTCTAATTTTCCACAGGGTTATAGAGGGAGCAAAATCAAACCAACAAGATTGGGCTAACCATGTCAGTGTGAGCTGGAAGTGATATGCTTCCTCTTTAAATAGGCTCCAGACCAACTGTTCTGGTCAGAGTCCACAGATAAACAGGGTCTTCCTTTGTCTTCAGAGAACTTCCTTCAGTGATACATGGATTTGCTAAAAATACAGAATTAAGAAATGCTAAATGCTTCTTCAAATATTTGTACACATATAGTTTCTATTTCATAGTATCACATTTTGGCCAATGTACCTGTAGAAAACTAAATTTATGTTAAGTTTATTATCAAGGTTCTAGGAGTTTATGAACCAAAACTATAAAATAGTTGTTGGCAAATATTTCTTATTCATCATAATATGGCAGCATCTGGCACCACACAGGTATTACTTTGTTATAGTAGAAAACATGAATTTATGAAAAGCATGTTTAAAACTATAATTAGCTGTTTATGTCTATGATATACAATTTGTGAAGATCTCTTTAAATAAATGAATGAATAAGCTAATGAATCCTGAATTATGTGGAGAACTGAAATATATCTGTATCTGTTAAGAGTCTTCAATGTAGAAGTAATAGGAAACAAACTCAAATCGTCAAACATAAATGTGTATTTCCTGGTTCTCTTAACTTTCAGATGAAGAGGCAGAAAAGTTTCCAGTTTTCCTGAAATAAAGAGATTGACTTATTTTTAATGAAGTAGAAATCTACCTATTTTAGCAAGGACTTTTCTTTCCTCTGCTCTCTGCATTCTCCGCTGTTGGCTTTCCACTAATCCCAGACATTCATCTGGGCAGCTACAGGAGTTCTCAGCTTCCTATCGGCATACCACACAAGAAAATGTTAGCTTCCTGTATCTCTTCCAGGAGAGGGAAGAAATTTTATCTTCATTGTCTCTCCAGAAAACCTCCCCTCATATCTTATTGATTCAAATGGACTCAAATGCTCCTTGTTGACAGCATTATTTTATCCTGAAACATGCAATGTGCTGATTGGCATAGGCAGGGATAACCCAAGCTGATCGCTGCAGCAAGAGGGAGGAGGTGGGGTTTCTCCTGCTGGAGGGGGGAAATGAGCATCTGTTTGAGTCATACAAACAGTATGGCTAATGAGCATGGTGAAAGGAATGTTGGGAAGACAAGAAGATTATTACATACAACCTATTCCAAATATGGTTTAAGGTTCCTCATTATTTTTGTTAAAATGCTATTACATTACACACACACACACACACACACACACACACACACACACACAGATATATACAAAAGCAACACAAAAGACTACGATGTATGTTTATATGTTTGCTCAAAAATCATATGCATTAAAGCCATGCTCCTTCTCTATCTTATTTAAACATCTATCAGTCATGGTCTGTCTCATTGTGATACTGATTATGCGTCTCTCAAAAAGTAAACATATAACTTACAACATTAGAAACATCAACACAATCAAGCAATATTATTTGGATATATTACACTTGATAATATGCATATTGGATGTAGGGGAAAACAAACAAATGTTAAGGTGCTCAAACTGACAATTTCTTTAAGTATTCTATAAAAATATTTGTAAAATAGTACATAAAACAACTTTTAAAGATCCATTAAAATTAGATTTTATTGATGAAAAGGATTCAGAATCTTGTACTGACAATTTAAAATCCACTGACTGGAACCACTGAAGATTACTAGGAGGATGTATTCTCTGTTGACATCAAGGGAATATAACCAAGTGGGCTGAATTAATACTATTTTGTAAAATATTTGTTGGAAATAAACAACACATTTTCCTTTAAAATCAATTTTAAAAATCATGGTTAAGTAACTGTCAACCCACAGAAATGTTTGTAGTAAATTAAGAAATATTAATTAGTATTATAAAAACTTTCATTCTATAGTACTTAACAGTTCACAATTTTTTTTCAAATAGATTATGCAATTGTTATGTAAATGGATGATGGCAGCACTAGATCAATTTTACTCAAAAATAATTAAAACGTTATATCTATAAACGGGTACATTATAAATTCCCACTTGCAATACAGAGAGTGAACTTCCATTCTCTAAGACATTACTGGGGTATTAGAATCCATTTTTATCATATTGTGCCCTCCTATTCCACTACTCAACTCATCACCACTATCCTCACCTAGGTTTAGATTCACTTTTTCTTTCAACAGCCATCAGCTTAAAGCTCTTTTCTGAGGACTACCTTTGAGGCACCAGAATAACTTTACACACATAATAAAGAACCCAAATTGTCTGGTAGTTTTTGTCCCCCTGAGAAGGCAATACATTTTGGAGTATGAGAGTCCAGCATCCTTGACTCAGTGTGGAGAAACTCTGAGTTATACTTACACACCAGAGTCTGGGAGCATTTCTTAATATATCATTTGCAAATGAATATTTGTCTTGAGTCAGTTTCTGGGAAACTTAACATGTATAAATACCAGTCATGGTCCTAGAAAGCAGATCCTAATGATGAGATCTGAAGTGGGATCACTCTCAGGTTAGATGGCAACAGAGACAATGCTGGTAAGAATTTCACTTGTGGTAAAGTTGGATAGGATGGAGGTAGAATTGGATGCTCTGACCTTTATGATATATCCAGTATTTGCGATTATATGGAGGTGAATAGCAATAATTATAAAAACTAAGAAATAGATATTTGCTTAATTCTAGTGATGCATTAAAGAAAGGAGATGGCAACCTCAGGTCATTCAATTAGCAATTTAAAGCATGGTATAAAAGTTAGAACACCTTCATAGAAAGAGATCCTCATCTCATATAGCCTAAGGGAAGATTATTCTGTAGATGAGCCAAGGACTAACAGTAAGGTAGAAGAAACTCAGAAAGGATTGACTTTGCTGCCCAAACCTCCTGACACTTGGGATGGGGGTGTTTGGCGGGAGTTCTTAAGAATATTGGATCCCTAAAACTTTCTCAATATTCTGAGCCTACAGAATTGGCTTGTTTCTCCCTTTCTAGAAGGTAACAATGCCCTCCTCTATAAGTCCCAGCATGGCTCAATTGAAGGGAAGTTGCTCCTGTTAAGAGCCAAAAAATATCAATCACCAAAGAAGCCGCAGGACAAAGCTATTATGTCTCAGTTGGAACTGAGGAATGATGCCTGGGATAGATCTTGAGAGACCCAGTCCAGTAGGAGCAGAACTTGAAGCTAAACAGTGGAGGATTTGGGGGGGGGGGTTTGATATGGGAAGATTTTCCCAGGATTTCGGATTTAACAGCCAGGCAAAGGCACCTGGATCAGTTTCTAATATGCTCCAATAATGGCTCTGTGAATTAAAAAATTATGGTTCATATTAAATAAAATAAAGATGTCAGATTCCTTTTGGCAGAATGTTGAGAAAAGATTCCCAAGACACACAGAAGTGAGCTTGACAGAGTAAATCTATTATATAAGATTCCAATCCACTATTCCCTCCTCTGATGATTATGATCCTTGAGAGAGCCAGAGGACACTTTTCAACAATGATAAGGAATACAATCTAGAAGCCTAGTAGTAGCTGTTATTTTTCAGTCTGGTGCTGACCGTAAGAGATGCAGTTATACAACTGGGCTCCTTAGTGTCAAAACACATGATAGGATGCCAAACATGCAGAAACCAGGAAGTAGTATTTAAAGTCAAAAATAAGACAGACTTAATTACTAAGACCTGCAACCAGTCCGAAGTGGCTGGTAAAAAACCTTCTACAAGGATCTCAGCAGTGCTTAAGGGATCAGGGTTTTCCTAAGGAAATTTAAGAATGATTTTGCTGACACTGCCCTGCGCACATCAATGTCTGTGAGCCCACAGACTGTCTGATTTACCAACAAGAGATCCTATATAAAGCTTTGTTTGGATAAGAGGGATCAATTTAAGACAATGGGCACATTACTATGGGATCCCCTGGTACTACCATAAACATTATCACTAGGAGATGCAATTTCTTAAGAGTGCTGAAACGGGCTGCTGAAAGTGTAGCTAAGGCAGCTTGGAGACAATTCTGTATGTGAATGAGATTCTGTCCTTCAAGATGTGGCATGTACCCTGAACCAACCACCATAGGGCCTGTGTCAATGATAGGTGGACCATATGAGCCTGGGAACCAAGGAATATAAGAAAGAGTGGTCCTACTCATCATCACTTTGAGTGACCTATGTGAGGAATTTTTGCTACTGATTTTCACATCTATGGTCCTTTAGGTCTAGAGATCTTGGTTCCCACAGGGAGATGCTATAAAAGTCCCAGTAACCCAAAAGCTACAGCTACCACCTTATCATGTTGTGTCCCAAACTTGCAGAAATCAGTAAGCAAAGAAAGAAATTACCATCCTGGCAGCAATAACTGACGCTGATCCTTATGAGGGCATAAGTTTGATGCTACATATTGGGAGAAGACCGAGATATCTATGTAATTCAGAGACCTCTATCAATATTGGCATGCCCAGTTTTAGCTATTAATGAGCAATTACAACAACCACGGCCTGACTTAAAAAAAGATAGTCAGGAGCTCAGATCCTTAGAACTATGAAGGTCTAGATCATGCCATCAGACAAGCCATCTAGACCTGTAGAAGGAATAGCTTAGGGAAAGGGTGATCTAGACTAGGTTGTAGTGAAAAGAGATGCTGAACATGTCATGCTAAGGACCATTTGTGGGAATCATTCTTTTGTATTCTTCCCCAGAAAATCACCATTCTGAATACCCTTTGTTCACTAATCCTTGAACAAATCAACATTACTGAGTCTGAGCAATGAAAGGGGATACTGTAGCAGACAATGTTGATGCTCGGTCCATTTTCTGGCAAATAGCTTTTACCTCTCTGTGTCCCCTGTCCCCTCTGATAACCCCCGCTGTATCCTCTGTATCTCATGTGTACTTTCACTTAGAAGAACCAGCACCTGAGGACCCACTTTGCCAGTATTAGGAGACAGCAACAAGGACCTGGTCCCCCTGAGCCAATACTTAACCAGTACAGAACACTGAAAGCCTGTTCCCTTGCATCAGGATAGGACAACTCTGATCTTACTCCAAGGTTTCTCTTCAGCTTTGTGCTCTTTGCTTGTGATTTTACCTGTGGTAGATTGCTGCAATAATGATTTACAGTGACTTACTTCTCCCTGTATTCATGCCCTTGGATAATCCTTACATACATTGACTCTGGTTTGGCTATGTAACTTGCTTTGACCAATGGTACATTAGCAGATATGGAAGTACTTGTGCTCTGAAGCTGTACTCACTTGTTCCTCATGAGGACCTTTCAAACACTGCCATGTAAATAAAGCTGGACTAGTCTGCTGGAGATACATGGCCAAAGCGCCTTACTCAAGAGTCAGGACCAACTGTCAGACATACGAGTAAGGCCATCATAGTCCAGTCAGACCACAGCTAACCTGCTAGCTGATGGAGCCCAACAAAACAACCACTTGGCTGAATCCAGCACAAATTTCCAAGCCCCCAAATATGGGACAATGCATGATTTTTGTTTAAATTAGTGGAATCAGTATGGTTTGTTTCACAGCAAATGTTAACTAATACACTACTCTTGTTTCAACTGGCCTACTCTGTGTCCTATACTCCTTTATAGTTTTCACTAGAAGTACTTCCTCCATAAGTCACTTACACAGGAATCTTTGTCTCAGGATATACTTCTGGGAAACATGACCCAAGACAACAATAATTTGTTAACTCAATATTTTATAAAATAAGTTAGCATTAAACCTATACATTTACATTACAAAATGATCACATATTCCAGATATTCTGAATTTGCACAAGGAAGCTATTCAGAACAATGTTTGGGGTAGGGATCAGGTGGATTTTCCAGACTGAGATCCTCTTTCTCTTCTGTCAGATCTGACCATCTTTCCTTCTTTTATATCAACCTTATCCATGAGGAGAGTGTAAATTAGGGACTAGATCCTGTGTAGAGAACTTCCAGTAGATTAATAACTCTA
Organism: Camelus bactrianus; assembly: GCF_048773025.1. Taxonomy (NCBI): domain Eukaryota; kingdom Metazoa; phylum Chordata; class Mammalia; order Artiodactyla; family Camelidae; genus Camelus; species Camelus bactrianus. The sequence goes on from NC_133540.1 coordinate 43,701,751, forward strand.
GAAATTTATTTTTTTTATTGAGGTATAGTCAGTTTACAATGTTGTGTCAATTTCTGGTGTACAGCACAATTCTTCAGTCATACATGAATATACATATATTAATTTTCATATTCTAGAAAGTTAATACATTCTAAATATAGGAGAGTCTTTCTATTGCATTCTCAAGTGCTGTATTCTACAATAGAATAAGCAATCAAAACAACAGGTGGTGAGATATTTGCTGTCACTTGCATGACGGACAACAGCCAAGTGTATGTTCCTGCGATTTGTTGCTTGACAGAAGGAGTCTCAGATCTCAAGGCGGGGTGAAAGGGCACCCACTGAGGAGATACCAACTTTGCAGGCTGGGAGGGAGGTTTCAGTCATTTTACTGAGTTAAACACCACGGGGGAATCTCTCGCATTATGACAGCAGTCCATCAACATTTTCGAAAAACCGTTCTGCATCAGCATTTTTAATATAACTTCATTTCGGGGATGGCAGAGGACAGTGTTATAAAGCTTTTTATAATGGAGCATTATATCAAAAGTTAATTGGTATTTAAATTCTCATTCATCTGTATTGTCCCTAGGTGTACTTTTTCTAAAAAAGAAAAACCTATTTTTTTTTCAAAATTTATGTTAAAGCTTGATTGTTCATCTAATAAAATAAATGAAAATAACATTGTTTTTTTAATACATTATTGGCTTTTGTGTGATTATTATAAACTGCAACCTTCATGCAGTGACAGTGCATCACTATTTAAACATACATTCTAACCATGCAATGGACTATGTCTGGGAGATGATATATGTTTAAATTTATTGTTAATAATCAAGCTCTACTTAAAATTATAAAATAAAAAATATGCTAAGTCTTTAGCAAGATGGCTACTTCTAACACTTATTATTAAGGAAGTAAAAGACTGATAAATGGGGAGATTATATTTGAATTATCAAAATTACCAGTATGAAGAAAAAGAAAGGCTATAACTATATATAAAATAGAGCATTAATTTAAGCTTTATCAACCCTTTTGTGAAACAAATTATAATTTAGAATATTAAGTAAAAGTAGAGAATATATTAAAATGGATCTCTCTTGTATTTCAAATATGTAAATCACATGAAATAATTTATGCTAGAAAAATACTGTGTTATCTCTGATAGGAGATTATCATGTTCAAATCTTTTGAGTGACTCTAAATATTCTGACTTTTCCATCTTAAATACATTATATCTTAATGAAAGAAAAATCATATTTTAAAAAAGTATAAAATTTTGTCCAAATAAATAGTATAAAATTATTCTAAAAATAATTTATATTTGTCTGGATACTCTGATTGATACAGGTGGATTGAGTTCTTAGCTTCTTTTAGATTTGAGAGTTCTGGGAATTGGAGAGAGATTTCTTCAGGGACAAAAAAAATACTGCCTCAGAAATTCTACAGATAATTCTGCTTGTTATTAGCCCTGTTTGCACCTAGCCCTGTAGAGTCAAACAATGACAATAAAACAGGTATGCAACCACCTGGAAGATTCTTGGAATCACTCCCTAGACTTTCCAGCCAATATTTTACTTGGAGTAGATTTTATTTCCAGAAAGGACCAAAGTGGACCTGGACTTAAGGTGGTTTTGAATACTGCAGGAGGGCCCTCAGAACTCCTAGCAATTGAGTTTTGAAATATTTTCCTAATCACAGAATATTTCATGTGATTAATTTTTATATCGGTTATCATATTATAGTGGGATTGAGATGTATAAAATTAGTATGCTAAAAATCTAAAGCAAATATTAAACTTAGACATGGAGATCTGGAAGAATATTTGAACTAGAAAAACAATTTGGGGACATGTAAAATAGATAAGGTGATCTAATTAGTTTTGCAAGCAAAAATGGGGCATGTTTACTAGCTTTGTTTGACCGTGTGTTGAAAGAGAATTTTCTATGATCATTCATGATTTTCATGATCCAAGATTTCTAATCAAGAAAAATATCTGAATAGCAAAGGCGTGAGAAGCTAGAGGTTTAAAGATATCAATCCAGAGATATTTGCTTCCATTCTAGTAGAATAAATAAGGATAAAAATATTCCCCTCCCTCCCTGGAAAGGCTTTGTTTACATTAGGAGGAATTAAGCCTTTCTCTGGAGATGTGGGGGAGAGAAGGGGTAGATGTGCCAGCAGCACCTATACAAGCTCATAATTTGGGGATTGATCCTGTAATATAAACCAACTGCATATGCAAACGAAATATAATCCTCATTCATTTCACCTTGTGGGATTTGGAAATGAGGAACTGACACAAAATGCTACTCTATAAGTAACAAACTGTTTCTCTGATCCAGAATGCTCTCTGTCTCTCCCTCCTCACCTCTCTCTATTATTTTCTATATATCTATACATACATATATATATAAAGAGATTTTATATATATATATATATGATATTTTTGACATATGATTTTGATAATGATATTTTTAAATAATGTATTGCAAAAATATGGTTAGGATATTAAAATAAATATTTGTTATACCAAACTGAGTATAACAAATATTTGCAAAGCTGAGGGCAGAACATTTTTTAAACAAATATTTGCATCTACTGATTCTGAAAATTTAGCTAATGCTATAGATCACAAGGAATCAAATAAGGTGTTCTCTTTTCCATTAAGTCATTTTCATTTTGAAAATAAATATAAAATTTTGGAAACTAATAATTTCAGAAAAGTAGAGAATATGCTAAATGTCATTAATAAGGCCATATGAGTGCCTTACGATATAGTGATGCAGGCTTCTAATCTGATTTCTCTTTGTTTCATCTGTCCTCTCTCCAGTTAAAGAGACTTTTTTTTTTTTGGCTTTTTAGGGTTCATATGATTAGACTGTGCCCACCAGGATAATTCAGGATTATCTCCATATTTTAAGGTCTGTGACCTTAATTGCATGTGCACAGTCCCTTTTACCATGTAACATAACATATTCTGGTTCCAAGGACGAGGGCATGGGCCTCTTTGGGGGCCATTCCGCCCATCAGAGACCATATGCTGTGTGTAAGTTTGTCTTATTTGTAAAATGGGCATACCAACACCTAACTCAACAGGACATTTTGGAAGTTAATCAGATAATTGTAAAGCAAAGACTACCTCTCCTTTCTACTTTCTTCTTCTCAGAAGTGACTCGGGTTTCAATCTGACTTGCAGTGTATTAGAGAGTGGTGATGATGAAAGCATTTCTCACAGAACTGAAATTAAAGGGTCCCTTCACATTACTCACTGTTTGCAGTCAATATAAAGCCTAAAGAAATGTGTGGTTATCGTGTGGATGAGCAAAATATCACATGACCCCATTAAATCTTTGGCAAGTGATGATTCAAAGTCCATCCAACACTGAATTCTATGACAGATAACTGAATGTTGATACTTTGTTTTGCTGATTAAAAAGGGATTCAAGTGTTTTAGAGACAAAACGGTAGGACAGTTCTGTTAATAAAGTTATCTGTTTATCTGGTGCAGCACTGCCTTAAATATACATTGACCCTCAGAGCACACTTGGTAAAGACCAAAAGCCGGACTTTCTGCACTGTCAGGAAAGATGTTTTAGTAATATGTTGCAAAATTCTTACATATGAGAAATAAATACATAGATGGGAAAAGTTCCTAGCAGAATAAGAAATGGCATCAACTATACTGAAAAGAGAAAACTACAACAAAATTACCTTGAGTATGCATATACCTTCAGATTTCACAAAAAGTTTCAACAATTCTCTGTGAAGGTAAGTGTAAACGATTATTCCAAATTTATGCATTCTCAGGAAGGGTGCATAATTTAACTGTATTTAAACAGCTGGAAAGTCCCAGAAACAGCATCTACAAGTAAAATGCCCATGAAAAATGAACTACCATTCAACTCACCTAGCCTGAAAATAAGAGGCAACGTTTACCCCAGAATTGAGATTTTGAGCAAATGAACTCTAATCCACTTGTCCCTTGAGAAAAATACATTACATAATTTTTTAACATTACAGGGTGCCAAAGGATTTTTACTTTTTAATTTCTTATACACAAGAGGAAATATAAGAGTCTTCCACAGAATCAGGCCTTGTACTGTCACCTAGCTTTGCCTCTTAAGCAATATTTACTATAAATCATTCCCTGAGAATGAATATATCTGAGATGCACATAGCAAATGAAAACAACTTCCTCAACAGAATCCTCCTCCCCCAAATTATAAACATGTAAATGTTTAATACATACACAAAAGTATTGTGTTAAATTTTTACTTATTTTTTTGGTGAGAACACTTAAATTCTAATCTCTTAGCAAATTCAAATTATACAAGACAATAATATCAACAGCAGTCATCACATTATATATTAAACCCTGTGATTTTATTAATTTTATAGGTGAAAGTTAGTAACCTTTTATTAAACTCTCCACACTTCCCATTCTCCTTACCCCTGGTAACTATCATTCTAATCGAACTTTTTTTTTAAGATTTCACAAGTATGATACTATGCAATATTTGTCCTTCTCTGTCTGGCTCATTTCACTTATCATAATGCTCTCCAGCTTCATCTATGTTTTTGCAAATTTTGTGATTCCTTTTTTTTTTAAGGCTGAATAGCATTTCAATATATATGTGTGTGTATATATATAAATACACACACACATATCCATATCCATCCATACATATATATATATCTATATATATAGTATATATGTATAGTATCAGTGCACAGACCTTCTACCTCCTTGGTTAAAGTTATTCCTAAGCATTTTATTCTTTTTGATGCTACTGTAAATGGGATAGTTTTCTTAATTCCTTTTCCCAATAATTCACTGTTAGTATATAGAAATGCAACTGATTTTTGTATATTGATTTTGCATCCTGCACTTTTACTGAATTCATTTATTCAAACATTTATTTTGGTGGAGGCTTCAGTGTTTTCTACATGTAAGATTTTGTCATCTAAAGATACAATTTTACTTTTTCCTTTCTAATTTGAATGTCTTTTCTATGTAGAATAAAAGTGGAGAAAGTGGGTATACTTGTCTTAGTCCAGATTAGAGAAAACGTTTTGAGCTTTCCATGGATGAGTATGAAGTTAGTTGTGGATTTGTCATATATGGCCTTTATTACGTTGAGGTTGAGTTACATTTCTTCTCTACTCAATTATTTGAGTTTTTATTATGCATGGATCTTGAATTTTGTCTAATGCTTTCCGGCACCTATAGAGGTGATCATATAAATTTTACCCTTCATTTTGTTAATGGAGTGCATCATAAGACCTGTTGGTGTCCCAAAGGGAAAGGATCACAGTCAACACCTAAATGTGAGCTAATGAGAAGCTCGACTGACAGACAGCAGCTGGGAAAGTATGCGGTCAAACACCTTCCAGGGAGAACATGGGACATGGGAATTTTTTGCCTGCTTCCTCTGCACTGAGCTTGGATGTATAGCTGTTGGGGATGGGAGAAGGTGCTTCTGTACTCATTTAAAAGATGTTTCTTTGTTTGCTATAGTCCTGAGGGGCTCATGAATGAATTTAAACCCAGCTCTTTCTTGATGCTAACTGTTTTGGGGCCTATCACTTAGATGGCAGTTGTAAAAGTTGGGATGCTAGATGTGTGGATGGACAAGCTCCTTCCAAGGAGATACTGACAAGTTGGTTTTATTGTTGGAGCAAGCCGGAGAGAAAAGATAGAAGAAGCGCTGGCTAGCTCTTTGAAGCTCTGAGGAGTGTTGCAGTCAGTATTTAGATGCATGCTGATTAGGTGCCTGCTCCCTCTGTGCTGAGCCCTGGGAGCTGAAGCTGGGGCAAGTGCTTTTATGCCCCTTAACAACTGCTTCTGTGTTTACTGTAGTCCTGTGGGACTCGTGAACACAAGCTGTGTCGGCTATCAGAGCTAGGCAATCTGAGGGGCCATCCCTTGGATGGCACCTTTAAAAATTGGGGCTCTAGATGTAAGGTCCAAACCCTTTGCTCCTGGGAGAGAAGCTGTGAGTTGGGGGTTTCCTCCTGATTGTATGGTGTTATGCTGGAGGTGGAGTTTTGGCAAAAGTGTATCACAACCTTTCCTATGTGTTTCGATGTGGGTATTTTCTCAGTCATCTGATGTGTAGGAATCACTCAACTTATTTGTGGATTTCTCTCAGAGGAAACTGCTCCATGTGAAGCTGTATATTTGGTGAGCTCATAGGAGGAGAGACATTCAAAGGGCTATGTTGCCATCTTGGTCGGCAGTCTGAAATTTTAATTAAGACTCTTATCTAGGTACTAGATGTGCTCATTGCCACTGGGATGTCATTGCTCCTATTCTCTTTCAACAAAGCTTTTATTCACCTATTAAACTGCCAAGGATAATAGACTAAAGGTTGCTGACTGTGGTGAGGAGGGCACTCTCCTAATTGCTGGTGAAACTCTGCAATTCAATACTATTTTTGAAAGATGGTCATCCAACCTCTCTCTGAACATTCACAAAAATGAGAAGTTTACTGCTTTGTGAAGTAATTTCTACATCCAGAGTCTTAAAATCTAGCACTTATCTTTATAGCATTTCTCATTTTTGTTTTTAATCTGTAGAGTAATATAGAACCAATCAACTTTTTTTCAGTATCTTCTCTTCTAAAGATTAACATTTGGAGTAGCTTCTGCCATTTCACAATATGATTGTTATATTCTCTTGACTGTTGAACTTTAGAGATGAACTAATTTAAAGCATAGAAAATGACTTAGGTGAAAATGACTTAGGTGATTCAAATCAAGGTTAAAGGATTTATTCAACTTACATACATTAGTGAGCACCTGAAAATCAGATGACTCCCCAAGGAAGCTGACTTTGGGTTTTTACAGGATCGGTCATGTTGAGTATGTGCCTTTGTGGGACTGGTTTAAGCAGCAGTTTTCAACTTTAAAACTCAAGGTAGGGTATCATTTATGCTTTGCCCCTTGCTTAAAATTCAACAACCATCAGATCATTCTTTTCCTAGAACTATTTTCACATGATTTGTGGTTTTTCCAGGTATTCAAATTTATGGGACAGGGATGGTAAATGGTAATAAATAATGAAAAAGGGGTAAAGGCAGATGGTAAGGGGAAAGTAGAGGTCCTCTATCATGCCTGTGTTAGTATTTTTATGAAAAAATGTTTCAGCTATGATTTGATGAGCAAACAAAAGAGTGGGCACCACCTACTCTAATCTTTAGTCCTCCATTAATGTCAAGACTGCATTTTTCACATTATTTAAAATGTCAGCTTATGTGACATTAGTGATGATCAGATATGTCCAGTTGTTTGGATGTCTGTGATGTTCAGATATGCTCAATTGTCATCCATATATGTCTTCCTCTTTTGGAAATATACAATGTCTGCCAGACCTGTTTATTGCATACTTACTGTCCACATTTTAACTTACATTAACTTAAAGGAAACGCCATTGCCTGGTAAAGACTCTCACTCAACCCCAGTGTCTCTGCTTGGTCTATCTTGCTTGGTCTACCACTACTGACCTGTTCATCTAACCTTCAATAATATTTTGACTGCAAGATGAGCCTTTGATACTGTAACTGCACAATGATTTGTCTTTATGACACTTATCCTATGCTAGCAAGCAATCTATTTTTAATGTCAATTAGTGACATTGAATTTTCAGTTGTTAAAATCAATCGTGGAGTGTCTGCCTATTAAACTAATCAAAAAAGGATTCTGATCATGATTCTTAAATGCATGTATAAGCAGTCAGGTGTCTATACACTCTGGTGTGCCTAGTATCATCTTGATTTATGGCTCAGTCTAAGTATGAAGAACATCTCCTTTTATTGTCAAAAAATGTCCCAGTTTAAATGATAAGTTCTACGTTTATAATAGGCAATGGAATTATCAAGTCAAATGCAGCAGGATAGAGTTGAGAGGTACATAACACAATAAGGAAATCATTACAATAAATGTCAGATCTATATCTGGCCACTAAGTCAGATGACACTATTACATACCCTTTCAATTTTGTCCATAATTCTCAATATTAATTGTCATAGTTAATTTGATTATACAACAAGCAACCCACATCATTAAAGTGTTCAGATGGTTGTGCTGAAATGTTGTATAGATCTGACCTAAGCTGTATTCTAAGCCAATTTGTTATGGAAGTAAACAACTGTGTTATTTCCCACAGATTTCTTTTAAGAGCCTAAAAAAGTCAGAATTATAAAGGAAATGAGTAAGCAGATAAAGAAAGTAGTTATAGCATAGAAATCCTGCTCTCTGGAACATACATACAGACGAAACTTTACTAAAATAATTACCCTCAATGTGAACCCGCAGCAAACATATTAACAGCGTGTCCACTTGTCTTGGACTCAGTGTCTTCAAGGTCCATGGCCACAATCTATATTCACCACCAAAGTCAGCACAATTTGTATGGGCCCTGGGGAACTTCATGCAGACACTATCACACAGGGCCTTGCCTCATGCCTGTTCCTTATAACTTTCGTTTCCAGTCCACAATTTATCTGAGGCATTAAAGCAACAGCAGTCTGTGGGAACTGCTTTGTACCCATGTATACAGAACACAGAAATCTTGACAAAACTAAGGTCAGCCATGATAAGGCTCCCAAGGAGTGTTCCTCACTTGGGGAAGGAGGGCAAAATGGTTTACAGGGCTTTACTAGCAAAGGGATTAAGCAAGATTTGGGAATAGAAGAAGAGTGTTTGTGGATTTACAGCCAATTTGGGGGCAATCTCAATTTTATCGAGGTGGAGAGGAACAGTTAAGGGTTAGTCATATTCAAGAGAGGATGAGAAGAAAAAGCTGTGGAGACAAAGACATATGAGGGTCACAAAGGAAAATTCTCAGCTCTTCAGTATCTCTCACAATACGCTATTCTAAAAATAAAAAGTGAAACAGATGAATACCTCTAAATTAGAAAGCAGAAGAGGTGGAGAGACCTGTGGAAAGATATAAGAACAGGAAGTTCTGGAACCAGGGAGGATGAGTGGTGCATGCTAAAGGCCAAAGAAGCAGAATTGGGGTTGCCAGTGTGGCGGGAGACAGACTGGCAGACAGGCACACGTAGAGAGGAAAATGATTCAAAGTGTACTCAAATGCATATAGTAGGAAAGTCTAATCCCCTTGTAAAATATTAGGAAAATTTACTTGTTCACTAATGTTTATGAAGAAGGTTATTTTTGGACAAGAGATGAAATAGAGAATTGAATCCTTCACGTTTGATAATAATACAAAGATGAAGGAATTACAAATAAGAAAGTGAATAAATGAAGATAGAATAATTGCACACTCTTCTTCCTCCTCTTCTTTAATGAACCAGGAACTTGCCATTCTTGAAGGGACTCATGAGAAACAAAATTAGTGGATTCTATGCTTTCATATATAAATCTGCATTAATTTTCTTTTGTTGCCATCAGAAGTTAAATTTAGCAGCTTGACACAGTTATTACCTCACAATTCTGTAAGCTGGAAGTCCACTAGGCTTGTCTAGGTATACTGCTTATGGTCTCATGGAGCTAAAATCAAGATGTTGACTAGCTTGGGCTCTTATCTGGAGGCTCCATGGGAGAATCCACTTGCAAGCCTATTCAAGTGGTTGACAGAGTTCTATTTCATATGCCTGTAGGACCCAAGCATCTATTTCCTTGCTGGACGTTGGGCACGGGTTGTTCTCAGCTTCTAGATGCCAACCTCAATTCATGGCTCATGGCTCCCTTTCTCTTTCTTCAAAGCCAACAACAGTTCATCAAGTCCTTCTCACACTTCTATTCTCTCTGACCTCCCCCTCTGTCTTCTCCTGCTTAACTTTTCTGTTGTATCCCTTCTGACTCCAATGGTAGACATTTATGTGTTTGTAAGGACTTGATTGATTAGAATGGACCCACTCATATAATCCATGATAAATCCTTATTTTTAAGTCTGTAACATTAATTACATATGCTAAGTTCCTTTTGTCATATATTATAACATATTTACAGGATCCTAGGATTAGAGTGTGAGTATTTTTGGAGGGGCTATTATTTGTTCTATCAGAGTCTGCATATTTAATATCCTCTAATGCTTTTTCTATGCTAAATCTCATTTATAAACATAATTCAATGTTCTTGCAAATGTAATATTCTGGATAATAAGCAGAATTTGTTTTTGCAAAAACCTTTGAGTGGGAATGCTGATACCAGATAAAGTGTAATACCCTTAAAGTATGGTGTTTTATATCAGAAATTGAGCCAACTCATGCCAAATAAATGATCTATATCTATCTATTTGAACTTCTGTGACACTCAGAACTTTTTCTAAATGCTTTTGAGTCATCTCCATCTCACTTCCCAGGCTGGCTCTTCCTAACCTTTACCATTCTCCTAAGTCTTTTACTGTTTTTATTATTCTGGATTAGTAGTAGGATGACACCGCCTTCTACTTAACAAAGAAAAGAAAGGCATGTACTGCTCATAAAAATTTTAAACAATATGTATGGATTTGATATATTCATTGGTATTATATCTACACAACTCTCTATGGTAGGCAATGACCAGACCTACAAAAGACCTAATAGGCCAATAAGAAACAGAACACAGGAACAAGTTACTGTGGCACAGCAAGAACTCTTATCTGTTACACCAGTACTGTCCAGTAGAACTCTCTGTGGTGATGGAAATGTCCTATCTGTACTGTCCAAGTTGTTCACTAACCAGTCGTAGAGAGTGAGCACTTGAAATGCAGTTAGTGAAACTGAGGGACTGACTCTTGGTTAGATTTCATTTTAATCTATTTGAATTTAACCAGCCACACCTGGCTTGTGGCTGGAGCCTACTGTACTGCAGAGCGCTGTACTAGAAGAGTAGCTTCCGTCCCGGTGTCCTTTCTCCTCTTGCCTATTGGGCCCTGTATTCCTCAGACCTGGGAGATATTTCAACCTGCTTACTTTGCATTGACCACTAAGCTTCAGTGTATTGCCATAAAGGGATTTTGGGAAGCTGTGTTAACCCATGCTTGGCTAAATCCTTCACTCTGTTTCTTGGTCTGCTAATAAACTAACTGGAAAGCAATCTTAAGGGAGGTAGAGTCTTTAATCTGTTCAGTTTTGGAATCAAAACTGTCATTTTTGGCTTGACCTACTCTCACATAAGCAAAAAATTAAAATATGGATTCATTTCTATTTGGGTATCTGTCTTTAACAATTTATCTGAATGTATTTAAATTTTAACCATTTCTAAAGTTTCCTAGACACAGATTTTTCTGCTGAGTTTATTGGTTAGAGTTGACTTATAAGTTCCAGAAAGACAAAGTTGGTAATGGAAACGTCAGCCAAGTTTTAACTCTAGCCACCTAGCAATAAAGATCGGTATGTATTACATTACACTCCTCTTCAAAAGGTTCTTTATTCTTTGTGGAGTAATTCCACCTCTTTGATAGATGTATGCATGATGCATCTCAGTGCATTACCTACTTCTGAGAATCAATCATAGTAATGTTACCTTTCACTTCTCCACAGCACTGAGATACTACTTTGGGTTATGATGCCATTCTATATGGGATTTGACAAACTTCAAATAATTTAATGAAGCAATAATCCCACTCTGGGAGTGTAGGACTCATGAGGGAAAAAAAAAATCTGTCTTGCATCAGTATTATATACAATGTATATGAGCAAGCATAACTAATATAAGTCATCTTAAATAGGTATGACTTTATTTTGGTACAGTTATTCATACTGTAAAACTTATTCTCCAGTCTACATTTCTCCTCTCCTTTGAAAAAATTAAAATAACTAATCTGCCTTCTGAGAAAATAAGAAGGTGTGTAACAAATGTAGACAACTACACCTTGGTGTATGGTTCTGAATTTCTTAAGGATACTATTTTTTTTTCTTGTATGATGAAATGAAACTTTGGTACTTCATCCAATCTTTTGTTAACATTCTGATTTTTCTCTCTCAGTTACTCTACACCTAGTGTGTTAATGGTCATGATGGGCATTATGGAAAATCATCCTCGAGAATTCATGGTGAAAATATAAACCATACAGGGTACACAGCTACTATAGCAGGAGAATAAAATATTTTTCACCTAACCTGCCTAACTTAGAGTCATCCTATTGAATTGCCTCTAATATAATTGGTATAAAGAAAGAGAAGGCAAAAGGAGTGCAGGGAGAGGTACTGTTAAAGAAGAGCAAGAAAGGGAAATACATGACAATAGAAATATTCCTTTCATAATCTTTCCTTTCACAATGTCTTTGTTGCTCTATAGCTAAGAAAAAAAAAAAAAAAAAGAAAAAGCCCTAAGAAAATACAAATGAAAGTCATACATTTCTAGTTTCAAAATAATGTAACCAAATGTTTCACTTTTTAAAATTTATATCTAGAGAATTTCTGAAATTATGGACCCGGTAACATTGTTTGATATCCCCTGCACCCTGCCCTGTGCCCACCTCCAAAAGTAGCCTAAATTGAAAGACTGAAAAATAGAATCAAATTACCGAAAGGAATTTTCATTTCATCAAATAAATCATCAAACTCTTTTACCCGTGAGTTAAACACCTTAGCAACTGCACTGCAAATAGCACTATACGGACTGGTTAAATTCTCTATTTACTCACAAGAGAAGTTAACTAGGCGTAGTTAAATTTTCTTTCCCTGAATCTTTATAATTATATATTGACTTCAGCTGAATTGATAACAGCCTTAGAGAATACTCTGCTACTATCCATTCTGAGTTTCAATAGCACAAAATAAAGATGCATAAATTTATTTTTACATATAAGTTAATTTGAATCAAGAAAATGGGGTTGCAACCTTGATTTTGCTGCCAAGCAACAGTCCACATTGAAATACTGCTTTTTGATTCTGTGTTCCAAATTAACGCTCATAAATGTCATGTCCTCAGAGAAGTGCTTTGTTTACTCCCTAACTACGGTAACAACTGTTGTTTCCTATCTCAATTCCTTTTTGGTTTTCTTTATAATTTTCATTATATATTCATAATTATCTTATTAATGGTCTATTTGATGGTTTTTATCAGTCTCATCCTCTGTATTTCAGTTCAAGGAATGCATGAATTGGGCTTGTTAACCTTTGATTCTTTAGTTCTCAGACTGACCCCTAACACAGAGTAGGCACTAGATAAAAGTGTATGGAAGGGATTAATTACAACATACTTATTGGTTATTATTAATAATTAATACTACATATAAAAATTTATTCTAGATATATTAAAAGGCTATTGGACATTATATCTAACTTCCCTTTCAGTTAAAAATTATATTATTATAAAATAATAACTAAAAACTCTTAAATAGTAACTAATAAATCTAAGTAGTAACTAATAAAATAGTAAGTACTATCTAAATAGTAACTAATAAATCAATTTTTGTGTATTTTTTCTTAAAATCATCATCTATGTGTGTGTGTATATATATATATAAAAAATACTATTTGGTATGAAAGACAAATAAAATTTAAGTTAATCTGTCTCACTTATTTCTGTCTCCAAGAAGCTCATGATGCTATTATAAACAAAACAGTCACTTGTTTATTGATTATCTATTCTAATTATATGGAAAATATTTTGGAGGAAATAAGCTACTTGCTAATAGCCAACCTCGTATGCAAGCTTATTAAGTATAGCTATAAATGAAAATCACACTTTTTTCCAAAAGCTTTCCTCAAGATTTGGCTCAAAACAGTAATAGTATACTCACTTCATAAACTTAAAACTACTGAAAACACGAGCAAAAGAAAATACTCTGATTCTACCAATGGAAATAACTAATAATAATAGCATTTTTCATGCTTTTTCCTTGTAGTCTTTTCTTATCTCTATATTAAAGTGAATTATATTAAGTTGCCAATATAAAAATCCTTTGTCACATACAAAAATGGTAATTTTATGTTTTGATCAGATATTTTTATAATTATTTCTTTATATAAAGTTCTTCAGCTTGCATTTTTAATTAATATAAAATTGCAGTATGTTATTAAAATTCTTTGTAATCATTTCAAGCATGCATTATGACTGATTACGTGATTACATTATGGCACATTTAACAAACCCTTTATTGTATGCATTTGTTGTTTTTATTTTTTCCATTATATGTAATGTTGAAGAATCTTCCTTTGTACATATGTCTTTAACTGTGTTGTTGATGATTATTTTAGTTCATTTTGGAAGTATGTAACTACATTATATAAAGAGGGATGAACATTTTTAAGGCCCTTGGTATATATATTCCCAGAATGTTTTCCAGAAATACTACCTCTTTTTTTTAACATTTTTTATTGATTTATAATCATTTTACAATGTTGTGTCAAATTCCAGTGTAGAGCACGATTTTTCAGTTATACATGAACATATATATATTCATTGTCACATTTTTTTCTCTGTGAGCTACCATAAGATCTTGTATATATTTCCCTGTGCTATACAGTATAATCTTGTTTATCTATTCTACAATTTTGAAATCCCAGTCTATCTCTTCCCAATCCCCTCCCCCTTGGCAACCACAAGTTTATATTCTATGTCTGTGAGTCGATTTCTGTTTTGTATTTATGTTTTGTTTGTTTATTTGTTTTTTAGATTCCACATATAAATGATCAATATTCACCTCTTCAGTACAAATTTGAGGTTCCTACTGCCTATGTTTAAAGCAGAAAATCTGTATTACTTCAATAGATTAAAAGTAAAATATAGTATCTTAGTTTAATTTAAATTATTAGTGCAATTAAATGTTTAATAAATTTATTGAACATATTTACAAAACAGAAACAGACTCACAGACAAAGAAAACAAACTAATGGTTACGGGGCAAAGAGGGTGGGAAGGGATAAACTGGGAGATTTGCAGATATTAACTACTATATATAAAATAGATAAACAAGTTCATACTGTATAGCATAAGGAAAGATATTCATTATCTTGTAGTAACCTACAATGAAAAAGAATATGAAAATGAATTATGTATGACTGAACTATTATGCTGTACATCCAAAACTGACACAGCACTGTAAATGACTACACGTCAATAAAAAAGAAAAAAAAAAGTTTTATAAATTTACTAGCCATTCTCTTAATGAAATGCTGTTATGAATATACTCTGGTTAATAGCTGGGAAAGACAAATACCCTTTTCTTATCTCTTGACTATAATTCAAAAGCATTTCTAGGATTGATAAGATAGGAGGCATTTGGTTAAGGTCAATTTTTTGTGCAAAAGTTTAGACATAGTTTTGTCTTCTTGGTTTGCACCTTATCTTCTTGGTTTGCCTCATCTCATTATTTGGCTAACTCCTTATTTTCCTTACCTTAACATAAACGTAAGGTTTTGCCTGACCATTGACTAGGATAAGAAACCCATTCCTTCTTTCATTTATTCAATAATGATGTATCAATGTTTTCATTCTCTATGTTGGTCAGTATTCTAGTTATTGATGATACAGAAATAAACACAACAGGGAAATTTCTCTTTTGTGAAACTTAACATTTTAGAAAGGAAGGAGAAATAAAAACACAAATACATAATATAAAGTCATCAGTGATACACTGAAGAAAAGGACATCAGGATAAGCAAACAGAGGATGATGGTGGTAAATGCTTTTCTAGAGTCCTCAGAGAAGGCCTCCCTGAGTAGATGACTTTGATGCTTGGAGACAACAAGAAACAAGGCCAGTTTGTCTCAAATAAGCAAGAAAGAGTGGTGGAAATTGATTCCTGAGGACCAACAAAGGCCAGATCATGTTAGATTTTATATGTCTGTATCCCTTTATTTCATTCTTCCATATTTCTCAGTTAAACTCTTTGAACTCTCAAACCCAAATAAATAAGTAAGCAAGCAAGCATACAAATGAATACATGGTTCATATATACACCTATGGCAAGATACTGGTTGCTCAGTAAACACCTGCTAAAGAAATGAATATATTTAAAATAATAGCAAATAATAGAAATGAAAAATAAGCAGAAATAAGAGAAACCTTCCAAGAGAAAATACAAGCAGCATGCCTGAAAGGTAAGACACATACATTTAGAGAGAGATGTTTGAGAGAGAGAATGTTTATGGATCATTTCTAAATGCCAGATTGAAGAATTCTTATAGAATCTCAAAATTGGCAATAAAAAGAAACACATATTACACTGATAAAAGGTAGAAGAAAACAAAATATATTCTAATAAGGAATGAGATTATTTATTCAAATCAAGTCAAGATATGCCATTTAAACAAAACATCACAAATTGAGTGAGCTTTTAATTTAATGTAATCAAGAGTTGAAAATTGACTTCTCTAAGTTTTAATTCTCAGTGTATCTATAAAAAAGATCAGAACTTAGGTTAAATGAACATAAATTAGGGATAATGAAGCGCTTTAATTCCAAGGGTAATTAATTAGCAGGTTCTTAATGATTTTTATTTTAAAATTATCTTGGGATTGAGTGCTATCTGCTAAAAGAATAACATAGTATCAAGGTACATAAGTCAATAAATCAAATTTCCCACATGAATGGATTATGCATCAATGTACTGTTGAGAATTGCAGGCAACAGTGAATTTCTCTTCTAGGTCCTATTCTCTGGAGCAAATTATTCATATTCCGATTGTTTTTTGAATGGGATGTGTGACTTTGAATTCAGTATATGGGGCTTCCAGCAGAATTTCCTTAACAAACATCACAGCTGTTAGGAAATCTGTCACATGGAAGCTTGATCTATGTGTTGTTTTATGAATTTCCAATACATTGCTTCTTCTGACTCCAGCTATTCTTGAAACACCACATATTTGGTGGACCCTAAAGAAATACTTTGTGATCTAGGGTAGGTCACATAATCTCTCCAACTGGCCCTCAGATTCTACACTTTTAAAATATAAGAACTTGAGGACATGATTTAAACTACAATTAAACTACAAATCCAAGATTCTTTTGTTTTCTGAAATTTGAAGGAATTGACACCACTAGCAGTTGTTTAAACTGTTTTAGAAATCTGTTAAAGTAATTATGTTTCCATTTTAATGTAACAATAGTGTCAACATTTTACTACATCTTAACACAAAAAAGTAAATTAAAAAATATTTGTCTCAGTCATTCGTAAGTGTTGCACAACATTTTCCAATTCACTTTACCATGTGTCCATACTTTGAAACCAAGAATTTCATCTTTACTTTTGGCATTCTTAACAATAAAAAATTCCGATTAGTAGTCAAAGTTTAAATTCTCTTATCTTCAATTCTTGTAAACAAACCAAAAAAAGAAGGATATGTAAAACTTTTGGCTTATATTAACATAGCATATGTCCATGGTTATATAAAAAAAAATCCAAAAGTCAACGTTCTTCAGTATTATTTCTTTAACTGTCAAATCCAAATACTCTTCTGTAATTACTTTTTTTAAAAAAAAGTCACACAAAAATTCTTCCTCACCTCCTTAAAACATCAAGTTAAAAGCGCTCTAAAGATTTATTGCCTCCCAAAAGCTGTCAAAAACAAAAACAAAAACAAAAAATAATAGGGGAAAAGAAATCACTATTCTATCTCCAAGAAGGTGCCAGTAGAGAAAAGCTAACTACACATAGTATTGTCATATTTCCAACAACTCCCAGAAACAAGATGGCATAATATTTTTGGCAACACAACATAAATGGGCAGTAGTAGGAGTGGTAACCAATTTTAAAGATTTTTGTTGTTGTTGTTTTATTTTCTACTTTCTTCAGAGACAATAACCAGTTCAAATGAAGTTGTCTTTTTTTTGTCATTGTTCTATAAAAATGTCTGATAAGAAAGTATCTTTAAACCTTTCTATTTTATCTCTTTCTTATATTTCCCAAGATTTTAAGTTTTGTTATCTTATTGGTATGATCTTCTATTAGTTACAACTGATACAAAATAGATGATGCAAAAAAAAACAACATAAAGTCCACAAGTTACTCATTACACAAAATATGTCCCCTGAAAAATTGAGGCTAGTGGATAATTGTGAAAACTCCATCATTTCCCAGATTTTCTGATAGTGGCTTATTTTATAATTTGGAAACAATCTACACAGTAATAAAAGAAACATTTTATATTAAAGAGATTTGTTGTTGCAGCAGGCCAGTAATACCAAGGACATTATAAATTAAATTTACATAAATATTCTTTCAAAAAACTGTTTGTTGAACTACATGTTTGGTGTACTGAGATTGTCTATTCTAGATGGTAATTAAATATTTTTACTCTCCTTTAGTGATTGTCTAGAGAGTGTAACACTTAATCTCAATTTATCAGGTTTAAATATATTGTAGTTATCTATCACTGAATAAAGACTGTCCTAAACTTAGTGGTTTAAAATGGTAATGATATTTCCCAAATTAAGTGGATTTACTGGTTGGTTCTGCTTGTCACACTGGGGCTCATTCACGTAGCTTCCCCTATCTGGTACCTGGGCAATGGCAGAAGTGTCACAATGTCCCCAATCCTATGTCTGAGGCCTTTGTGCTTGCTCTCTGCTTGGGTGTTTCAGTTTTCCCCAATGTAGCCTCTCGTCTCCCAGTAGCCTTGAAAGGGTTCTTCACAGCAATGTGATCTCAGAATTCCAGGAGGGTGAGAAAGGAAACTCAGGGCCTCTTAAAGCCTGGGATCTGCACTCACAGTTCATTTCGCACAACATTTTATTGGTCAAAGCAAGACCTAATACCAAATAGAGTATTTTTACAGCATCTAGCCCACTCTGATCAAAAAAGATATCGTAACTTAAGAGTTCAGTACTAGCAAACAAAAGCATTTGGTAACAGACAGAAAGGAAGGGGCCAAAAGAAACTAGCGCATTGGAAAGATTAGCCAAATGTTTGGAGAAACTATAGTTCATGATAATCTGAAAGACAGATCAGATGCCTACCAGCTCAAGGGGAAACTTTTGGAGAGAATCATAAATAATAACAGTGTGTGTTGGTTATGACTAGCTGACTTTCGTAATGTATGATCAGAAAGAAATAAAGTCAGGAAAGGGATTGGCTGATTGCAAACAAAAATGAAATAAAGTGGAATTGAGACAGGGCCCTGAAGGATTTGAAAAGCTTTCTGTACCCAGAAAGCATAAAATGGGAGTTTAAGAAGCCTTTGAGCAACACGGTCTATTAAAACTAAGTGTTGCAGCAAAGATCAGATGGAGACTGGCCTCTCCACCTACGCCAGAAGATCTCACAGTAGACTTCATTAAGTTAAAAGAGATTTCTAGAGGTAAGAAAGCAAAGATAAATCAGCCTTGAGAATTATGTGTAGAAGATACTCTCGGTATGGTTACTGGCATAGAAAACTAACTGGAAGTAAAAGAGATCTGAACTGTACTACTTTCCAAAGAATTCATTTCTACAGATACCATATGCTTAAAAAAAGTTTTTATATATAATATAGATTAAATTGCTTCCTCCCAATATTCATGTGCCATAACGCCTAGTACCTCAAAAGGTGATTTTTTTTTTTTTTTTTAGAAATAAGGTCATTGCAGAAGTAAGTAATTAAAATGAGGTCATGCTGGGCCCCGATTCCAACAACACTGGTGTCCTAGGGGAAATGTGGACACAGAGACACACCCGGGGAGGACGCCATGTGAAGGTGAAGGTAGGTATCTACAGCGAAGGAACACCAAAGAAACCACAAAAGGCTAGAGAAGAAGAATGGACCAGATTCTCCCTCAGAAGGAATCAACTCTGCCAACACATTTATCTCAGACCGCTGGCCTCCAGAACTGTGAGACAATGAATTTTTGTTATTTAAGCCACCCAGCTTATGTAGTATTTTGTTATAGCGGCCCTAGAAAACTAATACAGTACCTTAAAAAATACATGCACCCACACACAAAACAAAACAAACAAAAATCAACACCTTTCAGTTCACCATAAATCCAAATATCATCAAGGGTCTCCACTTAGTACCACATGTGGGGATGATTTGTGATTCCTACCCAGAGAAATTACCAAATTGTTATGGATGATTAACTGTTGTATGTCCCACCCTTTTTCATGGAAATCAAATTTCTATTATTGTTATTCTATCACTGTTTGATTTTTATTTTAATAGTGGACCAGTTACTTTTTAGTTCACAGGTTGTCAAGGGACCATATTGGGATCTGATGTCTTTCATCCAGAAATCTTGGATTTTTTGCTGGATACAATATTAGCTGTGGCTTTGGAGTCTCCCTCTTGAGGGGATGTTCTGTGTGTGGAAAAAGGACCAAAATCAGCCTTATTCTATGTCCACCCTTTTCCTTACCTTTGCTCTGTAGCACTGTTAAGCCTGGTATCTCTTGCATGTGTCCACCCTTCAAGTACTTGAAGGCAACTATCTAGTTCATACTTAACCTCAACAAAACCATTCCTCGTTTGATGTCATTTTCTTCACTATGCTAGTCCTCCTTTAGATACAATTTCTTTTTCAATGTCTTTCATAAAATGTGAAACACAAAATTCAATCTAACCGAGGCCTCCCTATGAAGTCTGACCAGGGGAGATTATAATGTGATTCGTGCAACTTAGATTTTAGCCTTTCAACATTACAAGTTCTTTTTGTGATCTGATACCAAGCATCCTTAAAGCTTAGGGAATAGCTAACTCTAAATACATTTTCTTAAAATGCATTAATTCAGCTTTATCCTACAGTTTAAAATCCTAGAGATTTATTAAGAGATTGCTATTGCTATTTCCAGATCTTTGTCATTATTGCTACATCACCTGATCCAGTAATATCAAAAAGAGATGTTCATCTGACACCAGATCAAAGTCATAGATTATTTTCTGGTAAAGAAAATAATATAAGCAACTTCTCACTGAAAAAATTACACACCATGGGAAAAAAATGTTAGAAACATCATATAATCTAATGCAGAGAATGAGGCACACTAGTTACATGGTACTCTAGAAATCATTGTAAAAAGTACAGTATGTCAATTATAAAACATAAAAGCCACAAAAAACCTAAAAATCATATTATTTTAAGACATTATATTTCAGATCCTAACAGAGCAGTAAATAGGATTTCTCTCTTACAACAATCATTTTTCCAACTACAGCTTTTTTTCAGTGTGAAAAATATAAGCGTAATGGATATAGCACCACACCAGAGCAAAGAGTTTTGGTTATCATTTATTACAGTTGTGAGACTAAGCAAGGCATTTAAACTTCCTAAGAATAAGCTATCTCCTTTTTGTTTCATTCTTTTTTTTCTTCTTTTTCTTTTTTTAATGGAGGTACTAGGGATTGAAGCCAGGACCTCATGCCTGCTAAGCACACCCTCTACCACTGAACTATTCCCACTCCTCCAGCTGTCTCCTTTTTGAATGCAAGAATCAAATGCGCTCATTTCTAACCTCTTTTAGACCTGATTTTCTATTGATCGATTACTCTATTTCAGATTAAGAATCTGTCTCAATTAAACTCTGTTTTTTTAAAGTTGCTACTTAATACATTTTGCTTTTTAAATTAAGTGTTTTGTCATAAAATTCACATTGGATAATTTTTTTTCAAAAAGTTGAAGTATTGTTTATTTACAATATTTTATTTGCTCCAGGTGTACAAGATAATGATTAAATATTTTTATAGATTATAATCCATTTAACGTTATTACATACTATTGGCTATACTCCCTGTGCTACACAATGTATCCTTGTAGCTTATTTATTTTATACATGGAAGTTTGTACCTCTTAATCCCCTACCCTATCTTGCCCCTCCCTTCTTCCCTCTCTACACTGGTAACCACTAGCTTATTCACCATATCTGTTAGCCTGTTTCTGTTCCGTTATACTCACTTATTTTTTTAGATTCCACATATAAATGATACCATATGATACTTACCTTTCTCTGTCTGCTTATTTCACTAAGCATAGTACCCTCCAAGTCCACTCATGTTGTTGCAAATGGCAAAACTTTGTTCTTTTTTATGGCTAAGCATTTCCTTTATTCATTCATCTGTTGATAGACATCTTAGTTGCTTCTATATCTTGGCTATTATAAATAATGCTCCTATGAACATTGGGGTGCATGTATCTTTTTGAATTGATTTTTTTGCAACTTTATTTTTTTATTTTATATATATATATATTTAACATTTTTTATTGAGTTATAGTCATTTTACAATTTTGTGTCAAATTCCAGTGTAGAGCACAATTTTTCAATTATACATGAATATACATATATTCATAGTCACATTCTTTTTTCACTGTGAGCTACAAGATCTTGTATATATTTCCCTGTGCTATACAGTATAATCTTGTTTATCTATTCTGCATATGCTTGTCAGTATCTACAAATTTTGAAATCCCAGTCTGTCCCTTCTGACTCCCCCACCCCCTTGGCAACCACAAGTTTGTATTCTATGTCTATGAATCTGTTTCTGTTTTGTATTTATGTTCATTTTTAAATTTCTTTTAGATTCCAGATATGAGCAATTTCATATGGTATTTTTCTTTCTCTTTCTGGCTTACTTCACTTAGAATGACATTATCCAGGAACATCCATGTTGCTGCAAATGGGGTTATGTTGTCATTTTCATGGCTGAATAGTATTCCATTGTATAAATATACCACATCTTCTTTATCCAGTCATCTGTTGATGGACATTTAGGCTGTTTCCATGTCTTGGCTATTGTAAATAGTGATGCTATGAACATTGGGGTGCAGGCATCTTTTTGAAGTAGGGTTCCTTCTGTATATATGCCCAGGAGTGAGATTACTGGGTCATATGGTAACCCTATTCCTAGTCTTTTGAGGAATCTCCATACTGTTTTCTGCAGTGGCTGCACCAAACTGCATTCCCACCAGCAGTATAGGAGGGTTCTCTTTTGAAGTAATGTTTTTGTTTTCTTTGAATATATACCCAGGAGTGGAATTGCTGGATCATATAGTAGTTCTATTTTTAGTTTTTGAGGAACCACCATAGGTTTTTCATAGTGACTGCACCAATTTAAATTCCTACCAGGGGTGCACTAGAGTTCCCTTTTCTCCACATCCTCATCAAAACTTATTTGTGGACTTTTTGATGATAGTCATTCCATCAGCTATGAGGTGATATCTCACTGTGGTTTGGATTTGCATTTCCCTAATGATTAGTGATGTTGAACATCTTTCAAGTAAACAATTGCATCAAAAAGAATAAAATATCTAGGAATACATTTAACCAAGGAAGTGAAAGACCTATACTCTGAAAACTATGAAACACTGATGAATAAAATTGAAGATGATACAAAAGCAGCCCATGTTCATGGATTGGATGAATTAATATTAAAAATGTCCCTACTATCCAAAGCAATCTACAGATTTAATGTAATCCCTATCAAAATACCAATGACATTTTTCACAGAACTAGAACAAATAATCCTACAATTTGTATGGAACCACAAAAGATCCCAAACAGCCAAAGCAAGCTTGAGGGGAAAAAAGAACAAAGCTGGAGGTATAATGCTCCCAGACTTCAGCATATACTACAAAGTTACCATAATCCAAACAGTATGGTACTGACACAAGAAAAGAAACACAGGTCAGTGGAATAGAATAGAGAGCCCAGAAATAAACCCATGTACATATATGCTCAATTAATCTATGACAAGGGAGGCAAGAATATACAATGGAGAAAAGACAGTTTCTTTAATAAGTGAAGCTGGAAAAACTGGACAGCTACATATGAAAGAGTGAGATTAAAACATTTCCTCACACTATATACACAAATAAACTCAAAATGGATTAAATACCAAAATGTAAGACCTGAAATCATAAAACTCCCAGAAGAGAACATAGGCACAACACTCTTTGACATAAATAGTAGCAATATTTTTTTGACTCTGTCTCCTAAGGCAAAGGAAACAAAAGGAAAAATAAACAAATGGGACCTAATTAAACACTAAAGCTTTTGCACAGCAAAGAAAACCGCCGACAAAATGAAATCACATTGGATCTTATTGAACAGTGACTTAAGCTAACAATTAAGCTTTTCTAATAAAATTACGAGTTCAGAACAGTATCTGTGCTTCCCTGCTTCCAAATCCTTGTGCAGGAAGAAATCATAATTTCTTCAAATAAAATTAATGCTAGTTTTGCATTTGAAGTGTTTAAATCTAATTATTTCTCATTTCTCTTGCACCCTGAAGGTATACAGTACTCTTTACTAATGAATCAGGTATGTGGGATTGTGTCTCCTATCCTCATGTTCCTGCCTGGAGCAGTAATGGAAAATCTGACTAAATATGGAAGCAATGCTGAGGGAAGCATTGGTCCTCTTTCCTCTTCCTACCTCTTCCTCTTGAAATTGGTAGTGATTAAGCTATTAAAATACATTAACAGTTTAAAGATCACTTGCTAGGCACATCTCCTATTTCATCTCTCCTATTTAACTCAGGGCCAAGTTTTCTATAGGTCATTCATTTTGGCAACTGCTTCTCTTGTAATAAACACATTTGCCTTGTTGGAAGTTTACAGGAACATTGTGATGAGACCTATGTGGACTGCTGCAAGAACAAAGGATTCCTATACCAGAAAGTTTGCAACAACCAGATACACACACACACACACACACACACACACACACACACCTTTAATATAAAAGAAGTCTGAATTCTAGCTCCAGTAAGATGGTTTTTAGGACACTAGTTCACAATTTTTTCAGCCTGCTGGCTTTCTGAACAAAGTCCTATTCCTTACCCCAACAACTAGTCTCTTTATTTACTGGTTTGTCCTGCAGTAAGCAATATGAGCTTGGAATTGGTAAAAAAAAATTGAGCAGAATAAGTTTTTTAAAATATATAATGTGTTTATCAAGTAATATTAATAAATCAATGTCAGCTTGATATCTTCATTAGAAGAATTTAAAAAAAAAGAGAGTAGTCAGATTATCTTACCTTCAGTTTCATGAGAAAGTATAAAAACTGTTGGACCTTCAAACATTGCTTAGTGTAGGTGAGCAAAATTTGCCACTCCAAAATGTGTCTCTTTGGCATAAGGATTAATTTGAGCAGATTATTTTTAAGACACAGAAGACTCAGGAAATCTTTTTACCTTCCCCTTAGCTGTCTAATTTAGATAGAGGTCCTATTCCTGGAATAGAGCAAGGGACAGCCTCAAAGAATACAGGCTGGTTGTGGTGTGGGAAATTGGGCAGGGCCTAAAGATCAGAGTTCACTCTGTCAGCCCAACAAACATCTATTTACCAGACATTTGCTTTTCCATCTCCATGTGAACTGCCTTACTCCTTTTTGAAATCCCAAACCACTACCCCCAACATCCTCTTTTGTCTTTAGCTGAAGATGTTATTTAAGGTGAGGTAGTTGGCCTTTTTGGTGAAATACTCAGTTTTCCTGGGTCTCTCTCATGCATATACATTATTAAACTTTTGTTTGATTTTTCTCCTGTTAATCGTCTCATGTCAATGTAATTCTTAGACCAGCCAGAGAACTTAGACGGGTAGGGAAAAATCTCTTCTTTGTGACATTAGTCAAGTTCATTTTACAGTGTCTCAGCTAAATAAAGACTAAGTTGAGAATGAATTATCTAATCCATTAGAGATGCCTAGATAAATGATAGTTATGATTCAGGGTTTTAAAATCTAGACACAATTCTTGAAAATGTTCAGGAATGTTTAATGAATGTTTTATTCATTCATTCACTCATTCTTCAGCAATTTATCATTCATACATTCATTTCTTAAGTATTCATTGAGGATCTACATATGTAAGACTCAATATGAGTTTTGCTTGCTTTCTTGAAGATCATAATCTTAGAGGGGGAAAAGTGTCACATGATTAATCAAGTATGTAATTAATTATTTTAATTGTGGGAAGCACTAAGGTAAAGATTATGGTTGTAAGGAAATGGATAAGAGTATCTGTCTAACCTGGGTAATTAGGAAAGCTGTTCATGAGCAATGGCCTACCAACAGGGATGGCTAACAGTGGGAGCAGTCTGTCCTCAGGGGAGAAATATTTTATCATGACA
Source organism: Camelus bactrianus (assembly GCF_048773025.1). Taxonomy (NCBI): domain Eukaryota; kingdom Metazoa; phylum Chordata; class Mammalia; order Artiodactyla; family Camelidae; genus Camelus; species Camelus bactrianus. The sequence goes on from NC_133540.1 coordinate 43,727,670, forward strand.
TTATTCAGAATTATCAGTGCATGGTGGGGGAAAAAAAAAAAGCAGACCAAATTCTTAGTTGGCTTTATTATTGTTTTAAAGTTTCAAAATTTTCCACAAATTATGGGTACCTCTTACTGTCTGCAGCATGGATAGGCTACTATCACTGTCTTTCCTTTGATAAAAACTGTCCGTGAGTTAATGACTTATAAATAAAACAACATTTCTACAAAACTCTTAATCATGTGAAGCTAGTGAGAAAACAGAATCCATGTCACTCATGTAACACACTAAAGGGACTCAGTTGAAGAGCTACAAACAAATTTTAAATGTGGACATGGAGACTGTAATTTCTCATACTCGATTTTCCCCTAAGAGTCCCATCACTGCTTCTCCACCACACTTTTTTTCAGGCTGACATAGATACACTCTACAATAATGGACATTGAGAGGACACATGCATACACACACACACACACGCCTGCTCTATTTTGAGGGCAAAATACATACACACACAGTCTTTTGAAGAAATGTTCTGACATATTAGATTAGAGAGATTTCGATTCATTCTGTTCTAGAAGCTTCTTATACTGGATAAATGTTTGTTGGATTGATCCAGTTAGTGAAAAAAATTAAAACTATAGATATGAATGGATGACTAACAATTTCATTTTTATTAAAATTGAGAAATAGGATTATATTCTGCAGAAGAGTTCTTATTTTTCAGGAATCTTGCCTTGTCATTTTTGACTTTGACTTAATGTTTCTGTATAATATACTGTTCTTAAGCTAGTGTTAATTTTCTCAAATTTGAACATAAAATTTTAGCTCAAAATCTCATTTCTCTTTTTTGTTAATAAAACCCTTATATCTACATCACTTCTACATTTTAAACTGTGCCTAATTATAGTTTTGAAACTTTCACATATTAAAAAATATGTAATGGTTAATTGTGCTTTTAGTCAGAACATGAATATTGATGCTAAAAATGGGACCAATATTACATATGTGAAATGAAAGATTGCTTCTTAAGGGTCTAATGCTAATACATATTAGTACAAACAATTTAAAAAGTTTAAATGTACACGTGCAATCAAAAGGAAAAGCAATCATTTTTATATTTAACAAGAAAATCAGTTTTGTTAGTTAAAAAGTATTTAACTATGCAAAATGAATTTTTAGTCCTATTTTTAGCCTTTTATAATTAGGAGACAATTTAATCAGCACAAATAAGTCACATTATTAGTGTCAATCTCATATATTTGGGAAAAAAATGGAGCTAATTATGGAGATGTGCTAAATGGAATAGAAATATGTAAGAGTTTTGAGAATGTTAAAATTTCTTTAAATGATAGGAACTTATTTTAAAATCCAGGTTTTTGAAGATCAACTATGTTTCATGCTGGCGGGAAATGAAGCTTGAATACCTTTAGATAAATTTTATAACCTAAATAGAATTTAAAAATATCTTCATTTTAAATATTTGCTGAAAACTATATTTCTTAAGTAGTAACTAAATTCCTTCCTCTAAATCAAAGTGACTTAACATCAGTGCTACTGACATTTTGAACTGGATAATTTTCTGTTGTGGGAGGCTGTCTTGTGCATTGTTGGATGTTTAGGGGCATCCCTGGTCTCCAACCCCAGATGCCAGAAGCATAGCCCCTTTTCAGATGTGACAACCAAAAATATCCCTGGACATTACCCAAAGTCCCTTAGGGAGGAGATTCCCACTTGGTTGAGAACCACTGCTCTAAATGCTCTGCAGAAAGACAGGAAGATAGTGGGAATAAAAAGCACATGCTATAACAAGACACTGATTCTACCTATAAAGGAAAATCAACAATGTGTATTTTAGATTTTTTTCTTTTTTCTTTCAGGCATTGTACAAGTCTCCAAATAAGTGCCATTGAAGACAACCAAGAAGAACATTAAAAAATGTTGGGATGAGAAAGCTCTTAAGGGATGTTCTAACTTCCTGCCTGAAGCTGGAATATTGAATAGAGCTTTAGCAGGAGGTTCAAGGTTCATCCAAAATTCAGCTTGTTTGGAAACAGAGGTATTATCTTGCACATGGCATTCATTGCTCAGACAATCTGGATTTTATCTAGCAGAGTGGGAAGGGATAGGCACTAAATGTCAAGAGCAAATGTGCGTAGAAAAGAACAGTTGCAGAGAATAAAGACATGAGAGAGCCACAGAGGAAAGTTCTCAGCCTTTCAATCCGCTGTCCTTCGGTGTCTCCTCAACATGTACTTAATACTGTGCAATAATGCAGTCTCCAGACGGCTGCAGTAAATTTCACAGGTAGTAAGTTACAGCTTTGGGTTCTCTTTTCAGTAATATTTATCGCTTCTGTCTGAGCCCTGCCATCTCTGCACATTTGGTCCCCCTACCTGCAATGGACAGATCTGCTAAATATAGAGTAGAGGTATGCTTTGAAGGAATTATTCTTTCAATCTGTATGAAAATGGTAATGTATTAGTAAGATCTACTGAACACTCAGGTAATTAAATTTTATTAAATCAAAATTCTGTAATATCCATGATAAAAGGAACCATGTTTTTATGTTTCATGATATTTAGTATCATTAGCCTGTTTCATAAACAAATGAGTGAATGAATGGAAATATCAGAGGATAGGCCTATCTGTCCGGTTTTCCCACTCTGGGCCACAGAATTTTGGCTTTTATTTCCAGGTAGAATAAAGCTAGCCAAGTTATAGATATTAATAGAAACACAGAAATGAAACAACATCTGAGAGCTTTTAAACTTAGTATTTTATCAACATGACAAAAAATTGTTAACAATAGTTAAGGAACAACTATATCCCTACTCTGCATTCAGGCCTGAACATTATTTACTATTCAAGTCACGTACACTAAATTGGGAGGGATTTGATTTGATTCCACTATCTTTCAGGCAATATGGTCTACTGACTTTGAGAACAGGCTAATGACTTAGCCACTTTTTATTTGTTTTTTCTCTGAGTATGCTTCCTTTTTTTAGAAACTAGAGATTCTATATTCTATTTTGAGGATTGTTTTGAGAATCAAATAATATAATGCAATACATGCAAGCAAAATACTTAGTTCACTGTTTACCATATTGACAATATCAGAAATTAATAAATGAATTAGAAATTAATAAATGTTTAACTTATTAAACATTTAAGAAATTAATAAACATTTAGTTACTAAGAAATTAATAAATGTTTAATAGGGGTTTAATCTGTTATTACTTTACTGTCCACCTTGAAGAGCTGAAAACAACTGATAATCGGTGCTGCCAACACCTGATCATAATAAAAGTTGCAGTTTTCTTGCTTGAAATTCTGTGATGTCTCTACAGCAAGTCCACAGTGCTCTTGTTCCTTACTGTGTGGACTCTGGTTTCTAACGTCCCAATCTTGAGGGTCTTATATTGCTCTTAGTCTTTGGAACAATAAATGCTAGGTAAACAGTTACTTTATCAATTAAAATTTTGTTTTGATTTTCATGGAAAACTTTGTATTATCCAACCTGTGTTATATAACACTTCTTGCCTTCCTGGAAGACTGATCTGTGAAATGCTTACTCCATGCTGCACTCCTCACTCTCTTTCCTCTTGTCTGCACCATCTCACACCCAGCTGGGCACTTCCTGTATAACAATAATCCCTAAGCTGGCAGCAGGTCAAGAGGCTGATTCTCAGGCATTCCATCCTCTCTCCACATGGCTGCACTGGAATCTCCAAGGCCTTTAATGCCAGCCTCACTATGATGAAGAAAACCCATCTTTCCTACATTATTATTTTAGCCATGTCTATATGAATAAAGGCAAGAAGAATGAAAAGCAACATCGTAACTCAGAACATAACTTATATAAGCATAGTAAGACCCCTACAATCATGAAGAATAGTACTGACCAAGTTAATAAGGACTGAAATCAAATTCATGGGACCTATAGAGCTCAATATGGTATGCTTTCTGGGGATGGAAAAGTAACTGTATTATCTTAGATTTCTACTGAAAAGTAGTGGAATCACAGAAATTGTAACATAAACACCACACAAACGAGCATCAAACTGATTTTAAAATGCCTCTTTGTATGTTCTATTGATTTTTCATTAATATGACCTTATTCTTAAACCTACTTGGTTGTGATCCTAATTTTCTACTCAATCTTTTGTTTAGATCCCACTAGGATAGTGATATAGTGTGATTATTCAGAAAGGCACAGGAAAGAGATTAAAACTCCCTGCTAATGAGAACAAGAGAAGGAAAAAGTAATGTGCCAATCTAAGTGTTCTACCTGTAAAGTGAGCTGCCAGACAAGAGGAAATAAATAATGCTTAATCACAAATCTCTTTTTAATGAAAAGAAAAAAGGTCTAAAAATAAATATAAACTAAAACAAACAGAACAGATCTAACGCAGGGAAGTAGTATAAATTTACAATACTGTATCTTTAACAATACTATTACAAAAGCTAAATTATCTTCAGATTATTATTTTATATAGCTATAAACTTACTCTTTTCTGAAAAATGTAATTATTTTTGTAAGAATCTAAATATGACATACTTCAGATATACATGTATTAGCTTCATTTTAAATATGATATTTATTATATTGTGTATAACTATGAATGGAAAGTTAATTGTAATACAGAATTATTTATATTTATATATGAAATGATAAAATAAGTTATAACAAATAATTTATAGTATGAAGCTTTTAATAGGTAATGAAAATAAACAATAACTTTAGAATATTATGGCTTCTGAAATATACATATGCATATATGTTTCTAAATCATCTGATTATCTCCATTCTTGTATTAAAACTTTAATCTTTATTTTCTTTGATCTTCACTAAAATATCTCTAATATAATAATGTAAATAGCTGCATTTTAAAAATGGATTTTATTATAAGCAGTATAGACATTTTTAAATCTCATAATTATTCAGAGATAAATAAAAGGCACATTTTAAAATGTTAATTACATTGCAAAATTATATTCCATTTGTTCCTTCACTTAAAACGGGTGTTATGTGAATATTAATTAAATCCAACTGTTCGGATGTATTACTCCGATTTAATTTCCTCTCAAAATTTTGAGATTTAATTTCCTCTCAAAATTAAGTTTTCATTGGCATTTATCCAATATTTAAGAAAAATTTAAATTGCTTTAGCCACTTTCTTTGAATGGGTTACAAAGTTAATAGCTATGAACAGGACTTGAGTTGTTGAACTGCACACAAAGAAAGAGCCAAGAAATATACTTTGATGGTATATTAATTGCACATATCTCAGAGGCCCAAACAATTTCAGGAGGCTTCTGCTTGTGCAGCAGTATGGTATGACCGCTAAGATGATGACTCTGCAATCAGAAGGATTTAGGTTTAAAACCACACTGGTGTTTCTGAGATATGTGAACTTGGTCAAGTTACTTAATCTTTCTAAGTCTTGGATTCTTTATCTGTATTGCTAACAACAGTATCTACTTTATATGGAAGCTATTAGACTGGCATCAGGAAATATACTTCACTTAATTGCTTAACAAGCATTTACTGTAATGACTTTACAGTTTTATGTTTTGGTAGTCTATTTATCTGCTTTTTTTACACAGATAGGTTGATAAAAGGATACAAACTTTCAGTTATAAGATGATTAAGATCTGAGGATCTAATGTGATTAAGTTGATAACATGTATTGTTTTATGAAACTTCCTAAGAGAATAAGAACTAAATAATCTCAAAAAAAAAAAAAAAAGGTAAGTTTTTGAGGTAAAGGATGGGAATTCTTTCCCAATGTGAACATAAATGAAATCATCTCATTGCACACTTTAAATATCTTATAATTCTGTTTTTTAATTATACTCTAATAATAATAATAAAAAGGGGAAGGTAAAGGCTGCCTGGCTGGGGTTGGTACTGATTAGAGTGAAATAGTTTTGGGACAAAAAAAAAAGTAAAATGCAGATAATTCAATTTCTCCAAAATTGGATCTTAATAAAAATGGCATTCTATCTTCAAAAAGATTTTGATGCCATTCTGGAGTGCTTGAACGTGAGGGCAATTATGAATTATGGACTTTTGGGACTGGATAAATACTTTAGACATAACTCCTGAACACACAGGCTATCTATAAATCTACATATAAAATAGCAAACATGTTAATTTTGAAAAACTAAAAAGTAGATAAAAAAATCAAAAGCAGATTTCAGTGTTAGGTATGGCCATAACCCTTTAAAATATATTTACCAAGGCACAAAATTGACCTTTTCAGTTAATCTGGGAAATGTGGAAGGATTTTTGTTTGTGTTATATTGCAAACATGGTAAAACTCCATGTTTATAATATAATTTGACACCTTTATATATCCACACCTGTTTTAATGTGGTAATATTTTTCTCATTCTTGCTATACTTTATTTTCTGTAAAGAACTGAAATGATACAGACATGTGCAATATTACCTCATCCCATTCACCCTCCCCAGAGGTAACCATTATCCTGAAGTTGAAGTCCATTCTTTTTGTTCGTTCTTTTCCTGTATTTACTTTACTTTAAACAGCATATATTATTTTCTAAGGTATTGTAATAAATACAGACTATCTTAATGTATGTATCTTTTTGTAATCTTATTTTGCTCAACATTCTTTCCAGACTTATCCATGCTAACATACAGCCCAACCATTTTAACTACTGTAAATTATTCCACTGTATGATTCAGTTACAATTTTGTTATTAATCCCACATGGTGGATATTTAAGTTGTTTCTAATTTTTACATATTGTCAATTATGCTGGAATTAATATCTTTTCTTCATTGTCAAAATTTCTCTAAAATGTCTATTATTTTTATTATCCACATGTATACATACACACACATATTTATTTAAAACATGCAGAATGGCTTGTTAAGGATAGGCGCCTTTTCAAACCTCATAGTTGTTTCTAACATTTCTTCAAAGTGAGATGTGTACAAATTCATATGCCCACATGTGTAAGTTTCATTATTTCCATATGCTCACCTACACTTCCTACATGCTGCTTTTGACTATGTTGTACCTTCACAACTTCAGACAGGTTCCTTAGACCAATTTTTAATTTCTCATCTCATTGAGATATCCCTAGCTGTAGGAATTGACTGTCAATAATTAAAATAATAAACTAAATTCAAATATATTTAACTGTCTCACTGAATATGAGGAGAAAAGTAATTCAAAAACTAATAACAAAATTATATTTTGAATTATCTAAATCTCTGTCTATATATCTCTCAGAAACTTCTAACAGTAAATATACAGTAATTGGCTTACAGTATATTTAACCAGTCAATTAGCAACATTTATTGAGATCTTAATTTTGGTTCCCAAGTTTTGGTGATGTGTATGGGAGAAGAAAAGTTCATGGTCTTTATTCTTCATGTGGTATAGCTGGTCTGGGATCTTAAGTAGTGTACTATAAACTAAGCAGCTGTATATGCAAGAAATGGAAAGCCAGTCTTTGCCTTCTAATACTTTAGAAACTAATATACTTAGGAGAAAAACAAATTTTAAAAATCAAATCATACAATTAAATCTGAAGTTAAATATTATAGGTTCAATTACTGATTCCACCACATCCTACCTGTGTAACCTAGGGCAAGTTCCTTAACCTCTCTGTACCCTAATTTCTTTGTTTATAAAATTGGGAAGCTTTATATAAATACTGTAAAAATTTAATCAGTCAATATATGGAAAGTATTGGCAGTGGGATCTTACACATAAGAAGTGCTATAAAATGTTTGCTGTTATAAAATTCCTAGTAAAATATTAAATATCTTAGGAAATTACTCTAACCATTTTGAAGTTTAATAGGTCTCTCTTCTTTCGTAACTTCGCTACAACCCATTGTTTAGCAGACCTTTCAAAACTAAAACTCTAGTAACTACTGATCACTACCTCTATCCTGCCCACCCAGAGCAGAACTGGTTAAAACTTCCTATTTCTTCCCATTACACTTTGAATAAAAAAATTAAATTCCTAACTGTGATGTACAGAATCCCATGTGATCAGAACTCTACCTTCTCAAACTCATCTCTTCTTGGTCTTTAGCTCAACAGTTTCCAACAGTTCTCTTGTATTCGTTAACCACTTAAAGGCCTTTCAAGTTTCTGAGCCCATGCACTGACTATTCCCTCCACTCTTCCCTGGATTTACACTTTGTTTAATCTCTCACAGTCTTAAGGACTTAGATCCAATGCTACATCTTCAGAAAGTCTTCCACTGTCAGCGTATTTAGAGTTTCCCCCGCCCCTCACCCCTATCTTGTGAGGTACCCTCAATGGTTTACAAATGGTTTGCTAATATAAATATGCTTCAGTAAGCACAATATTTGTCGATTCCAACTTACAGCTATATTTATGTATTTACTTACAGATAAATATTCAGACCCAGAAGACACTACCTAAAAATTGCACTCAACATTTTGCGATCCAAATTGAAAAGATCAGCTGATATGCCTGAATGCTACTTCAACAGGCCCAGCAGTGAATGAAGTCTGTATATATATTTTAAAACAGAAATAGTAGTACCTGAAACATACTATCTCACTCACTGCATAACTGCTTTGGCAAGATTTAATATCTCCCTCAACACACTTACAGAGAGCTGACTAATTAAAAAGAAAAATAATGAAACAAAATCTTTCCATCTTAACAGTCTCCTTAAAAGATTTATAAAAAAATATTGACGATATTTTCCATACATTATTTAATACCCTTTATTTAAGGACTTACCAGATTTATTATTGACTTAAACATACAAAACTATTTTTTTTCCTGCAGTTAATTATAAATGGTCATTCTTACTTATAAAAATAAAGAAGGGGGGTTATTTATTTTCTCACCATAACACTATTAGGAAAAATAAAGTCATTTAAGTCTGGAGGATTTGGTAAAGTTATCATCCTATCTCAGACATACAAGAACAAATAGTTTTATTTTCTTTAAATAGATTACATGTGTTTAAATACTATATTTTGTGAATTAAATTATAAATTATGTAGAAACTGAAGCTCAATGGCTATAAATTTTACTCAAAAATATAAGGTCATAAAGAAGAAGCTAAGAGCATGAACTGGGGTTATCATGGAGAACTTATTCTGAGGAGACACTTGAAATGATCAAGGAAAGAAAATGCAGGATTATAATGGGTGATGGGAACTAAAAACTTGCCTCATTTCCTAGGGATTGTTTAAGGTAGAAATAATCAAGACATGTTGGTAGAATGGTGAGGAGAACAGTGTTTACTACAGAAAATGCTGAGTTAAATTAAGTTGATAGGCAGTGTACAGTTCTATTTCTTACTATGTCTGAAGTTATGATACTCTACAGTCAAGCTAACATTCACAATGATAACTTGGACATTGTAAAATTCTCAGTCATCAAAGAAAGACTGAATTATATTTACTGATTTACACGTACAAAGTACACCATTAAACTTTGTATAAGTTTTCCACTATAAAGCTTTTATTATGGGCTTTAATTTAAATTTTAAACATTTTAAACATAATTTTAATAAAATATTTTTTAAATTTATTTGAGGAGACTGTTCAATTAATTCCATTTGGGAGCAATTAACAATTTTTGTTTAACTGCATTTTTATTCAACTGTGACATCAACAGTTAAGGAGTTCAAAATCTAAAATTTTTAAATGCATATGCCTCAGGGTCCATTCAAGTTACCAAAAACTTGCACCTGTATTTTAAAAATAAAAATAAATTTTCACCTTTATAAATTTTTTTGTTTTCTTTTGGATCCTGAGTAAAGGCATTTCCTTGAATTGTATATATCTTCTTAAGAGAGATTAAAGAACAAATGACAAACAGATCTCACAGTCACTGTTATTTAAATGTTAATTCCTTAAATGTAATCATGTTAGAGACAATCCAGAATTCTCAGAATAATTTTTTTGTCATCAATAAGCTCAATAAAAAAAAAGCTGGAAAGTTCAAACAAGTAGAAGGAAGCACAACACCTAAGAATCCAATGCTCAGAAACAGTCACACTTACTTTTTTTTATAGTGTACTTCCTTCTCAACTTTTGGCTCTGTGCATTTTCTGTAATAATTATGAGTATGTTGTATATACATAGATGCATAATCAGATTTTTTTCAAAGTAATTTCCAGTTTTTATTTTTACTGAAGTAATACATAACACTGAAAAATACTGAAAATAAAAAGGTGAAAACTATCATGAATATGTTCACTTCTTAGAAAGTTTGGCATTTTTATTATGTTGGTTGTGTATTATTGATGTTTTTATATCCCTATATCTTTCATAATTGAAAATACACACTTTATATTTATTTTGAGAGTATTTTTACACGAAAATATGAAATCCTAGATAAAAGGTTATAAAATACTGTTGTCATGGGTAATTCATTAAACATTTCTAATTTTAAAGCTGGTAAATGATCAAAACATATTTTTGGATGTAGAAACATTTTCTTAATCTCAAAGTCAATGACTTTAGCTTATGTTATCATTTTTCTGACTTTATTGAAAATTTCATTAGCAAATTATCACACATATTCTTGGAAGGCACTTAATTTTTAAATAGATTTACCTACAGAATTGGTTGAAATACTAAAAATAAGTGAAAAAGATGCATGCTCACTCTATCTGTTCCTTTTCTGTTTTTAGTTTTTGTTTTTTTGTTGTTTTTTTTTTTTTGGTTTTGTTTTTGTTGTTTCACTGTAACTGTTCCTGACATAGAAATAGTCATAATAAAATTTCATCAAGATTAAAGTTTTTTAAAATGTAGATAGCTGTGCCTATTTGGCACTGGGAGTATCTTTGGGTCTCTATACATTCACATTCCTTGAAATCTACGGTAGGCACAGTCGGAAAATGTATCTTTTAAACACCTGGAGAACTTCTATGTGAACCTTTACATCAGGGAGACAGGTTGCTTTTAAACTGTTGTTGTCACATATTAGGTCAAACTTGCAAAATTTCCATACATTTTAATTTTACATTTAACAGATTCCAACAGCACAACAAATAAGTAACAGTCACTAGCTCATTTTTCAGCTTGATTTGCAGCATTTGATTTTTCTGTAATTATTTAGTTCAGACAAATATTTATTTTCTTCAAAAATTGTTTTTATTCTTATATCCATAAGAAATTTCACATATTTATATAACATTATGACATGGTGAGATAAGTCATGCTTTAGCTATCTGAACTAAATGTAAATTTTAATAGTAAATTTCATATTTTGCTTAGAATGTTTTTATAACAAGCATATAAATAAAGACTTGTCAAAGAAATAAGGTCCAGATTATACTCTGTATGTACCCTGATGAATTTATATTCCCCAAGGGCCCATCATTTTACTCATACTTGACTATGTAATATGATATGGAATTATCCTAGAATTTCAAATGGGATGCTTGGGAAATTGGCAACCACGTAGCTCAGATTCCATAGTTTCTGAGCTATATTTTAAAGACTATTAATACTCCGTTACTTGGGTTTATGGTATATTAAGTTTTAATTTACTTAAAAGTAAAACAACAAGGAAGTGAAACATTAATTACAAAAGAGCTAAATTGTATTTGTATTCATTTTCTATCACTTTAAGGCCAAAAGAATCTTTTAGGGGGAAAATACTCAAATTACCATAAGCTTACATATTTTGTTTATAGCTATAAATTAAATATCAACTACAAGCAAACCGCATTTTAAACATTAATTAAAAATTGCAGACTTACAGTGGATGGCAGAAAGGGCTTCAAGTTAATTTAGCTGTTTTAATTCAATCTGACTGACTTAATTATACAGCCATACTTGGTTGAAAGAGAAATACTTTTTCTTTCTTTTGATGAATTTAAAATATATGAAACTTCACTATTCTTTCCAGAAATAATGGTCAACTCACAGTAGATTTTAAACATTACTGACATGTATGTAAAGGTGCAGAATGATGACCTAATTTTTTGCTAAATTCCACCATGTATTCATCTCACTTTTATTTATAAGCAATTTTCTGCAGGCTATAAATGAAGAACTATTTGTGGCCCAGAGAAAGTTTGTTGTGCTAAGGCATAATCAGTAAATAGCAATGTTTGTATCCCTATATATTTTTTCAAATTTGTACAAAATTTTGTTCATGTTCATTTCTGTTCTATCTGTTGGCCACGCTGAGAGGCTGTAGGCAAAAACCTATTTTATCTTAGGCTGGACTCTCTCCATAGAATGACCAAGCATTTTAGGTTGCTTATTCCCATCTTTCCTTACTTTTCCAAAAGCCAAGTTTCATTACTCTGCCCACCAATGATACTTTTTTATAACTTGTCTCAGAGACAAAAGTATCCAAGATAGCCTAGGCTGGCCCATGCTTACTTGTTAATTATGTGTTTCACCAAGGGATTATTTTATTATGTTCATTATTATTGATAATTTTTCTGGTTCAGAGCAGAGGTCAGTGGGAAAATACCTGAAATTTGGTAGTGTTAATCTACACTCCAAACTCCACCACAGACAGCTGTTTAGGCTCTCCAATTTAGCCAGCCACACTGGAATCAGATCAATTTTAGCTTTTAATGAATATCACATCTTCATGACACCTGACAAGGCACTCCACACTTGTAATCAAGACTTGCATGCAGTGAACTTTGGTCACCTGGATCACCATCTATTAGAGTAACTAGGTTTATAGAGCCTTAAAGATGGAAGAAAGTTTGAAAATTTCTTCTCATAGGGGAAAACTTAAAGACTCCTAAATTTTACCATAGTGAATGTTCTTAAGTCATGTAGCTTGTTAGTGGCAGACAGGAATAAAAACTTTGCTTAGTTGACACTGAGGCCAAGGAACCAAGGACGTCAGCAATTTTAAAAAATTATACTCATATATAAGGATTTAATAACAGTTAATCACAGAGGTTGATTCCGTCTTTCTTACATGAATGTCTCTAATCAAATGACTTTAACTACATTCTCCTTCCTCAGCTTTGACATATCCGTAAGTTATTCATCAGATAAACCCTGCCATGAATCCAATGAGAAGTGCCATAAAAGCACCATTAACTCATACTACACATCCCTCTCTCTTTCACACCCATTGTCATTATCCTCTTACAACATTTATACTAATTCTAATTGATGGATTCCATCAGCAAATTAAAAAACAGTACTCTCTAGACTTCAGTGATGAAAAACATACAGAGTAAAACAATATGTTCTTTGGAAATGCAGCACTTTGTTATCTTTATGGTGCAGAGTGAAAGACAAATTAAGGGAAGAATGCTGTGCAAGCCTTTTTTATTGCTTTTATGATAATAAGATAGTCTTTATTTGTTTTGATTGGGTGATGCAAATACATTGTTCTACTATAATTTATTGATTTGGTTAAAAATCAGTGGATGCCTGATTGAAAACTTACAGGTGTTTCCTTCTGATAGTTTACATTAGCAATTTAAATTGCATTTATAAGCTTAAATGGTTCATGAACAACTACTTGGTTCACTTCTCTAAAGAATACCCTACATTTCATGGCGTAATTTTTTATTAGCACTAAGTTGTAATTCATACAATAATCTTTTTTTGATAAGGAAGTAGGTGACATTTATTGTGGAGAAAGTTAGAATGAGAAACTGAGTGCAAGGTAATATTTATCAGAGGCAAGGGAGAAATTACAACAATATTTTTATATGCTCTTGAAGTCTGAAATTAAAATCAAATCTTTCCATTGTGACAATTAGAGTGTAACTAAAAGCACTCTCCATTTTTATATGTGGTGCCTCTTTGTCTAAAATTCAGATCTGAGGTGTAAATTCAGCAGAACTACTCAAGAAACCCATGTATAAAAATGATTCATTGCAAAAAGAAAAAGATATCCAAGTGCTCCCAAATATTCAGTGTCAGAAGCCTGAGGTAATATTGGATTGTAAAGAACTTCCACTCTTCCTGAACCAAACTGCCACAGTGATTTTTTACTGAAACCATCCTTAATCTGTCTCTATAATCCTTCACTAACACTGGAGATAATCCTACCCCATGCTGCAAAGTGTGTCTCATGCTTGTTTCAAATCCTGGTATTGGCTGGAAAGCACCACTGTAAGACTAAAAGACGTATTTTAAAACTTTATGTTGTTATCCTGAGTTCAGTATACATGAGTTATCACTAATAATCTTCTCATTAATTGTGGAGAATAATGATGCATAAACAATGTTGAGAAAATAACCTCATTTAAAGAAATCTGTATCTTTCTTTTGAGTTGATTTAACCAATAATAGTAGAAATTTTCTTCCCAAGACAATTTAAAATAGTCCTCATCCCTTTACTCCCTAGTTATTTTTTTGACAGTATATTTGCCTCATTTGGATTGAGTTTGTTTCTCGATTGAACCCTGCATCCTCTTTCTAGCCATAGATTTTCTGCTTGAAAAAATAAGTTGAGGGTATTAAATAGTAATCCTCAAATTTTTCTCCATTTTTATGTAAGATATATAAGTACATTTTTACTTGAATGGCAAGATTCCGCAGCTACTGATAAAACCTGTAAATATGAATTGGAGTGGGCAAGGAGTAGAAAAGTGTTCTAAATTTTTGCCTATCTTTGCTTATATAGAGAAGTATGAATAATCACTATAGGTGAGTTTATAATTTATTTATGGATGGAAAATGGTAATATTTCTTAGTCTTGATTCTTGTCAAATTTCTCAGTTTTCATCTGCCATATTCATTATGGGGCTTTGAGAACAGAAGCATTCCTCTCTTACTTAATATGTCACCACCAAATCTCACTTCATGATGTATGTTTCTGGGAAACATTTCACAGTAAAAAAAATCAACCTGAACATTACATTCCATTAAAGGTCTAGATTAAAAGAGATTTTTCAGACAGTTTCAGGTTCACATTCAAAGGAATGGCAGAATATGATAATGATATATGAAAATGATATTTTTCTGGATTCTAGATCATCAGAAAACATTCACTGACACTATCTTTCTTGATTATCTTCATTTAGATTATTTACATCTCAATTGAGACTTTATTTCTCTTATCTTTCTTCTTATCCTTCTTGAAGGTCTAGTATATTAAAAATCACTAATTTATTGGCAGTACTTTTACAAAGGAAAAAAGATAGCCTGAGGGGATGAAAACTCCTGGCAACAAAATATGGAGGTCTGTAGTTTTAATTTCTAAGCCTATGACTAATTGTTTATAATTTATACTCACAGGGTACAGATCTGGTGTTTATTTCTCTAAATAAGTTCCCATGAAGTGTCATGTCATAGCAGAACAGAGTGACATAAAACTTCAAACTATTTTGAAGAAAGTTAAAGCAAAAATGCAAACAAGACAAAACAAAGAGCACATGTCTTCATTCCTGATTTAGCCCAGCATTGCAAATAGTAGAGCAGTTCTTGTCTTTTTTGTTTCTAAATGATTTTTTTAGTGGTCACAAATAGCCTAGAATAAAAAGTTAGGTGGGTTACAATCCAATAAACTGGGAAACAGAACTGATGTAGCTTTAACTATCAACTTCCATCAATCAGTGACTTAAACCTCCTCATAAGGAAAAGAGTGCTTTCAGTTTCAACAGTATTATGGACCTGGGACTCTCAAGCTTTATGTAATACATGCTAAACTTACAACTAGGTAGTCTTTGTTCCAAGTTGGTTGCAATATAGAAAACTAATTTTTTTTTTTAAATCAAGGAGATTTAAAAAATAGTCAAAGGCTACCGTTAACAACCTAAGTCTGAACCAGTTTATAATTGAGAGGATTACCAGCAGCCATTCAAGAAATTTTAGAGAAAGCCAGTGGATTGCTAATTCAGAGCACAGAAGTGATTTTTTGATAAAAAATATCACAAGGTCATAGGGGGCTTTAAAGCTTCCAGTCACCCTGCAAGGAGCCACAGGCAATGAAACTGCAGCTGGAGTGTATCAAAGGGTAAAACAGCAGAACTCAGAGGTCTAGGAGGGAGATAAGTTAGTAGTTTCAGGTTACAAGAGAGATTAAGAACTACAAAAGTTCCATTTAATTTTAGTAATATATTAATATTTTATGAAGGATCTTTGGGACCTTTTTTTCCCTTTTTTTAAAGAGCCCAACAAGTAATGGCCTTTCCCTACCTCTTTCATCTTGGAATTTCATGATCATTCGTGATCACCATGACACCAAGCACCTTTTTTTTCTTGGAATTATGCAGCAGGTCAGACAAATTTTCAGGCAGAAATCTGTCTCTTCTCAGCCCCCTTTCTGAGATAAGCCCAACAGTAAGATATGAACGTAGCCTTACACCCCATCCCCATCAGTCAACCTAAGGGAAGCATCACTAAGAGACATAACAAAGGCCATGGCACCAGGCTTTTTCAATGCCCTTCCACTGGTCCATTCCCAACGTACATTCAGGGCATCATTTATATTTAAACAAAACCATGTAAGGAATAATAAAAGAAGGATTCCAAAGCATACATTAAGTATTAAATCTTTTGAAACACATTCTTAATATAATTGGAGGTCTTTAGACATTATTTTTTTAAATGATGGGATGTTTAAACTGGATGCTATACATACGAACATAATTTGTGGCTGGCTAATTGTTTCTGTATTTTAGTTAATTATTACTTATATAAACAGAGTGATTCAAAAGTATACCGAATTTCTCTGGATCCTTAGGTAAATGTCTTAATTCTTATAGATTTTTTTGAGAAGTTACTGTGTGCTCGGTGCATTTTTGTGAATATTGAAACACTACAGAGCTCATTCCTTGGCTCCTCTCTCTCTACAATTTCTTCCTGTCTTTTATTATATTTGGCTCTTATTTATCATGCCTTCTTCTATGTCCTTGACATTTGTGCATTTGGAACACGCTGTCACCAGATATTGGCTGACTCCTTCTTGCCATTCAGCTCTTGATTCAACTGTGATCTAATGAATATGAGTCACAGTGATTGGAGCCGATAATAAAATGGTGGATGAAAGATAACCTCTGTTCTCAGGAAGCATATAATCTATATGGTTGACTTCTGAAATAGAGAAGTGTCCAGGCTACTAAATGTATTTCAAATTTTGAACAAAAGACTATTTAAACAATTGAATAAATATTATATCTCACTAAGGAAAATTATTTTTAAGATGTTTTATTTCACAGCTCCATATCACTAGTGAATCAGAGAGAGAGAGAAAGAGAATGGTTTGGTGTTTTTATTTCTACTAAAAATGACATGTAGCCATAAGCTGCACTTCTGTTGTCTCTCTGAAAATTTGAAGATGCTTTGGAACACATGCTGTTCCTGAAAACATACTCTGTTCCTGAAAACATACAAAGATAAGCAGGAGCTATTCAGAGTCAGGAAAAAAAAAAAATCCAAGAGGGATGGAGCTGACAGTTAATTAGCTCTTAAATCATCAGTGAAAATTGTCATTCTAATTTAAACACTTTCCAGCTTTAGCAAATAAGAAACTACTACTAGAACACGCATTTCTATCTGGATTGTGTTATTATGTGTATTGTGTGTATGTACTTATAGAGAAAAGTGTTGGTGGGTAGGTGGGTAAGGTAAAGGATATGAACTATACATGTACATATAACATGTATATCTCAAAGCAGTAAGACCACATTTATCTTATATACTACTGATATCCAATTAATTACAAAGCTTCTTGTCCAAATGGATGTTAATAAATAGTTGTTAAATATGTAAATAATAACTGAGAAATTCAAATTTATATATAGCATTTGGTTTACACATATTCCAAAATGAACTGGTTTTACATTAGCTTCATATACAAAGCAAAGGTTTATTAAAGAAGTCACATATAAAATAAATTAGAGTTAGAGGTCTCATTTGTCCTATATAGGTCAGGGGGAAGATATTTAGTACAAATACTAGTGATAAGGTATTGATATGAGTTTAATATAGACATAAGAATGAATAAGTATGGCAGTTTAGAAATAAAAATAGAAAGAAAACTTTGTTTAAAAAAAACACTGCATACAGCATTTATATCAACTTTACTTGCAATAGACAAAACTTGAAATAATCCATGTCTTTCAGTGGATGAATAACTGTCGTAGATCCATACCAAGGAGTAATAGTAATACTAGGAGGAGGAGGAGAAGAAGAAGAAGAAACAACTACTGATACAGTCAGCAACCTGGTTGAATTTCCAGAGAATTATGCCAAGTGAAAAAGTTAAAGCTAACCGTTACATACTATGTGATTAAATTTATACAACATTCTTAAAATGACAAAATTTTAAAAACAGGAATCAGGTTAGTCACTGCCAGAAGTTTTAGGAGGTATGGTGGAGAGAAGGAAGTAGATGTGGTTTAAAATTACAACATGAGGGATCCCTGTTCCAACAGAAATAGTATTTACCTTCAGTGTCAATATAATGGCTGTGATATTACACTGTAGCTTTGCAATATGTAACCACTGGGGGAAACTGGGTAAAGACCAGTTTCTTTGCATAAAATCTCTGGGATTTTTCTGTATTACTTCTTTACTGCAAGTGAATTTACAGTCATCTCAAAATAGAAAGCTTAATCAAAGACAATTTTTTAAATTGTGATAGTTAATTTTATGTGTCAACTTGACTGGGCCTCAGAGTGTTCAGACATTTAACCAAACATTATTCTGGGTGTGTCTTTGAGGCTGTTGCTGGATAAGATTAGTATCTGAATTCATAGGCTGAATAAAGCAGATTTCACAACCTAAATAGATGAGCCTCATCCAAACAACTGAACACCTGAATAGAACAAAAAGACTGAGCAGGAGGAAATTCCTCCTGCTTGAGGGTTGAGCTGGACACTGGTCTTTTCTGGCTTGGACTAGAACTATGTCGCTGGCACTTCTGGTTCTCAGGCCTTTGGATAGACTGGAAATACACATTGACTCTTAGGTCTCCAGTTCACTGACTGCAGGCCTTGGGACTTCTCAGCCCCCATAATTGTGTGAGCTAATCTCTTATTATATATAATAGTGGTTCCATTTCTCTGGATAACCCTGACTAGACTAATATAAAAAATATTAGGGGATTATTTCAAATAATAATTCAGATGTGGAAAGGAATTTTGCATATCACTTTTTTTTTAACATTGACGTAGAAGAAAGAGAAATTAAAACATTCTCTTCAGTTTATCATCACTGTGCATACGTGTGTGTGTGTGTGTGTGTGTGTGTGTGTGTGTGTGTGTGTGTTTGTGTAAAGCCCAGTAACAGATGCTGGTGTGTGGAAGAAGAGGCAGATAACAAGAAGTGGATTTCAATTAATAAAACACATACCCAAAGAAACTTAAAATACAAAGAGGACAGTTGATCCTTCTTAAGTGAATGCCTGTGTTAATTACCTATTCGAATCAGCATGTGGTAATTTTTATTTGTCAGTGGAAATCAATCAACTTCCTCCACTTAAAAAAGGTAGATTATTTTGGGTCATCAGTATAATTCAAGTGGTATTCTATTTTAGAAAAGTCATTTCTTTTTAAAGATGTTTTTAATATTCATGATTTGAACATTTTAATTATGGTTGATATTAAATAAAAAGAATGAGAGCACATTTTGACTTGCAAAGTTTGTAGTTCACTAAGAATTCATTAGGTCATACTAAATATTTTGGAAGTCAATCTTCAGTTCCCTTAAATTTAAGAAAAGCCTATTTAACTATACATAAACTTAATTATAGAACTTTTTGAAATTTTTTTAATAAGTCAAAACTGTAGACTACAGCTCTATCAAATCGTAAGTTACCAAACTCAGGTTTTCTTGAAATATACTACTTGAAGGTAAAAGGAGTTTCAATGCCAGGGAGATTCTGATTCAAATCATGTACTCCTACCTACTATGGTCACTATAATGACAGCAACATAAAATAACTAGTATTCACTTTGAATGTCTATTGGATGCCAGATAATTGATATATAGTATCTTATTTTATCCTTGTAACAGTTAAGAGATAAAGATATAGCTGGTTGCATTTTATAGATATAGGATCAGGCTCAAACTTGTTGTAAGGCCTTGGACAATTACCTAAATTTTCTTAGTTTTAGTCTTCTCATTAATGAAACCAGGAAAATTATACCTATGTCACTGTGTTATGAATTTTAAGCAAGGTAATACATGTAATACATCAAACTCAAAGCTGTGAATCTAAGAGTCACTAAATAATGTGGTTGCCCTTCAGTTTTAATTAAAATAATGTTCAGGTTCACTTCATATATAGAAATGTCAGGATCACCAGGATAAAAGTCAGAGTATCCAAGATGTGGCTAATCAGGGTAGAGTGTTAGATACAGATTATAGGCTGAGTGTCAGATTACTTAAGTCAGTCAACTTCAGATGCACCACTATGTCCTCTTTAAAGAAAAGAAAAGATGTATGAAGAAATAAGCTGTCCATTCAGGACTTTGTTTTTCAAGCACAGAAAGTTTGTTTCTTATGTTACACCATCTGTAAGAAGTGGTTGACAAGAAATGGCATGATGCCTTGCACATTTATCATATTAAAAACAAAGTTAAAGTCTTGGATTCTTATTAAGATAAAACAAAAATGGTAAGCCTCCCAAGATTCAAATCAAAAGACTTTTCATGCTTTAACATTCAGAGCAGCACTAAATGACTCCCCCGGGCTCACTGCTAATTTTAAAGCTATTAGACAAAAGGGCTGGATTTCAAGGGAGGTATAGTACTGAATTCATTCTTTTTCCTTTCCAGAGGGAAACCCATGAGGCTTCAAGATTTGAAGTCGGTCAGCTCCACAGACCATGACAAGACTTGAATCTTCCTGATAAATACAAAAAACACATTAAGAAGCTGTCTGATGGGGCTACGTAGGGAATGGCTTTGAGTGAATCTTTGATCATCTAAGACATCTAATTCCTAAACAAACAAACAAAATCTCTTATTTATCTCAATGTTTTGAAATATTTTAATTTAAAAAGATAGCTTAGGAACATTGTGAAAGATATTTTCAAATTCATTAGCTGGATCGCTAATCACGGATATTCTACATGGCACTATACATTATTGTCTAGTGATAATATGCAATTTTTATACCATTATTTTTCAATAGATTGGACAGTGTGTAACTTTTTTATCTTAACACACAACTTAAAGGACTCTTCTATCTGTAATCTTATATATTATCGCTTACATAATCACACATGATGCATTATAGGTGAAGTGACACTCATTCCACACTTGGCTTTAAATTATTGATACTATAGAAGTCACTGTAATTTGAAATGTAAATTAGTATCAGGGGGATTTTCTATCTGAAAATAATCAATGAGGGTTTTTATTACTTATAATAATTAATTTCGTATGTTTTTCGAAGTACAATTATTTCAACTAAAATAAAATGGCAAAAAAAAGTGGTTTTAATCATATAATGAAATAAAGAACTGAGTCTGTGATTTTAGTAATGTACGCTAATAAAAATCAAAATTATTTTGTGATACCCACTGTGGCTTGCCTCCCTAGAGATTTCAGGTAATAGTGTTTTTCCATTAAATTTGTATTGGAGATTTTCACAGTGGCAAGATATAAGTTAATGTGAATTACTGTCTTTGTCACTGAAGATTCTATTTGCTTCTACAATATGTAGGCATACCGAATAGATTGATCATGACAAATGTGGCTGAGCAATGGCCAAAAAACAGTAGTAAAAAAACACCCTTGCACACAGAAACAAAACCAAAATAGAACCGAAGCAAAACTAAAAAAGAAAGAAACATTAGCTTTAGGATAATTACTGGGCACTTCCTCCTGGGTAGCCATTGCCTTTATAAGGCCATCACCGTGTTACTGGCTCCATTATCTTTAACTTCCCATAGCAGTGATTCATTCATACTCCCTGTTTCATTCTGAGATGGGTGGCATGCATCAGAGAGATGCCTTGAAGTGTGATTAGAAAGCCTATGCCCATGAACATAATTACAAGTTCCTTGAGGGACTGAACTCACGTCCTTAGTCTCCCTAATATTAGGCTCCAAAGAACCTTGATAACTGGCCAAATATTACCATCCTACAGAGTTAATTAAGCTATTATTTCCTATAAGATCCTACAAAGACTCTGCAGCTTCATATGCCCTCAAAGCCCTCCGAATTTAACAAATTTTAAGAATATTACATGCACTAAAATTCTCCTTTAATTCTGACAAGTGATAAACTTTATTCTAGACTTTGGCCAGGTAAAAGGCAGTCAGATCACCATCAGAATTTTTTTTAAGACAAAAATACTTCTTATGCTAGGCAAACTTTCCTTAGTGCACTTTATTTACTTTACTTCAAAATAAGAAATTTAGAAGTTATTATTTCCTAATAACTTTGGTAATATTCTCTTTCATTTTCTTTTCTTCTTTGTCCTTCAGCAGATACTTCTGGACCACCCTAACTACTGTAAATGCTAAAAGCTATAAATGTGTTTGTGATCTCCAAGTACTATTTCTTTATTTTATTATTTTTTTATCCTATTTTTTTCCTATTTGTTTCCCTCTTCCTCCTCCTTCTTCCACTTCTTTTAAGGAACAACATGATTTTACCATGGAAAGTAACCTCATGCTTTTTTTCTTATAAAATTTCTACATGTTTATTTCATTACTGCATTTATACCTGTAGTCCAAGCAAGAAATTCAGACTAAGGTTTTATTTTCAACTGTCCTTTTGCTAGACAAGATTTGTCTTTATCATCTCAAAAGATTTTAAATCTTTACTCATCCTCTAACTCTTTCCTTTTATAGCAGAGGTAACATTCATATCTTATATTTATATGGTAGATCTTAACCCTTTAACTGAATTAATTATTGTCTCAGCTTCTTTTAAATCTCAGTCAAATATTTTTATCTCTACTGCTGACATTTTTTTCCACCTGTATTTTTAAGCTACATTAACATCAGGGTCTTGGTCCAACTCTGATTTTCTCAAAGGTAGTTTCTTCTGTCTCAAATGGAAAGTTTCTAACTGCCTTACCTAGTCCCTATATAGTTCTATTGTAGGATTCTAGTTGTAGGCAGGAAGTCTTCAACAAATCCCCCATAAAATATCAAAGTACAAGATTATTTTGGATTAACATGCCCAGCTCATCCATGTGGAAAATCTTAGGTCTTCTCTATACTTTGATCAAGACCCCTGTCATTAGCCAAAATGGGAGGTACTAATAATTTCTGACCTTACCTTGTATTTTAATGGATAGGTGCTTTATCTCTCTGGGGTGGTTGATGGCGACTAAAATTAAAGAAAGATCTTAGGGTATTTTCTACTAATCTATTCTCCTAAATAAAATAAAAATCTTGGTATTACTATAAGAGGATTTTATATTTACATTTGTTCACATTTTTTTCTGATGCATGGACATTTCAAAACAATATCATCATCATCAACATCTATAAATTTTAAATTGCCTCGAGATAAAAAGCTGAATAAACAAGGATGCTGACACTTTTCAAGAAACTATCTGATTAAATTAAGACACAATCAAAACTAGTTTTCAGGTTCATTTTGTCAAACAATAATCAGTATCAAGGCTGCAAAAAACTGGGGGTCTTAGGAACTGCCATTTGGGAGATACAAATTCATGTAAAACTGACGAAGTGTTTTGGGGAAAAGATCAGGGGGTTATAAAAGCAAATTCACAAGGTTCTTAAAGTTGTCTGGCAAGAATTATGATTGCAAGAAAGGAAATATTTGTCCTTAAGGGACTGGCGGTCACAAATTATTTTAGAGTAAGGATATAATAAGTAATTTGAGTTTCTAGAACACTGGGCACGTGTTCTGGGTGCCTGAGGTTAGACAATAAGTGGTCAAAGGGTCAAATTCCATCTAGGCTGATAAATGTTTAAATCCCACTTTCTCCGTGGCCTCTCAGCTCCGTTTCAGAGAGCTCTCTTAGCAATATCAACTTCATTTTTATTTTTCTTCCATAATTTTTAATAAATTGTTTCAGCCTCTGAACTAATGAGAATATCTGTCTTGGGTGACAGATATTCCTAGTCTAAACCATTATGATGAAGCAGCCATAGCAAGGACTGATGAAACAGAGGCTATTAGTCTTTAAGTCTTCCTAAGGAAAAAGTATTTCTTCTTTATTTTTGGATCCTCAACACTTAACACAATCTGTAAGTATATTTAAAGGCAAAACTCAAAGTTTTCCCATTCCTCATGCCTACTTCACAAGTCTTTCTATATTCTGCTTTGTCCCAGATAGAATGTTAAATTGAGAAATTAATCAAAGACCCAATCTAAAATCAACTCAAAACCTTTAATACATTTGCTAATCACACTTTCTTTGGACTATCAAAGATAATGAGGTAATTGAGCTTGTTATAGAACTTACTTATTTCTAAGAGAATGGAAAGTTTCAGAATCACTAGACCAAATCCTTCATTTTCCAAACAATGAAATTGAGACACAGAAAGCTCAGGTTATACTTTTAAATTTGGCAAAGTCAATATTATAGACCATTTTCTTTTACTTCTAGGTTTTTATACTTTTACCTAAATTACAACCCTTCTACAACACAATATATTTTATTGGGAAAACTAAAGACTTTGTAACTTACTTTTTATTCAACTAGGAGCCTGATTATTTCCTGAAATAGAATACTAGTCCACAGTTTTATAACTCTGTTAAAGTTAATAATTAAAATTTCTTAAAAGCAAAATTAAATATTTGCCAAATCAAGTTCTGATTATGTTAATTTAAATTATGAATGCATCTTTTAGTGTGATGATGTATTTTGAAGACCTTTGGATAGTTATAGTATACGGATTTGGAGAAAAGATAAGCACACTTCAAATGGTAATGCATTTTACATTTTATTGCAATCCTTTAACCCAATACATTAATCTTTATAATCATTATCTTTTAAAAAAATAAGCCTGATGTGTTAATAATAAGGTATTTTAACTGTTTATAAAATTGTATGTTTTAAAATTGGACTTTCCCATATTTCAAAAGCATTTCTTTCATGTCTCCTATTATTAAGAAAATGGAAAGCACCTAAATTAATCTACATTCTAAGAACATTAAATTGAATGAATTGTACATCTAGATTATATGTGACCTTTGAAAAAATTCACAGTGAAGCAAAGTGATTAAGAAGAAGGGCTGTCCTTCGGCCTGATGCAATTCTCAAGGTTGTGGAATACTTTTAACATATGAATAATTTACTAAAATGAAAATTGGCGTTCTTTTTTCTATAATTTTGAGTCCTTTAGTTACAATTATACATAGCCTTGGCCTCTCAATCTGCCAGTTAAGAAAAATTCAGTCCTTGCCTGATAGTTCCTGACACTTTATGTGGCAGAATCTAAGTTGGAGAGTTGGGAAGTTACCTGGCAAGCTCAATGAGAGACAAAGAACGAAAGAGAGAGAGGTTGGATAGAGGTGAGGACAAGGATTTACAGAAAAGGAAAAAATATAGTTTCAAAAATGGAAAAATAGGAATAAGGAAAGAGAGAAAAGACTGAGTTCATATTGGACTGACAGCAGCATGTGAAACAGTATTAGTGAAAAATATTTATAGAGTTTATTAGCCTTGGTTCTAAGTACTTTCAATGCTGGAAGTCATTTAATTTTTAGAATAATCCTAAAATACAGGTACATTTATTCCTATTTTTTACATAACAAATTGGATGCATAGAGAAGTTACATAAAGTGCCCAAGTTCACAACTACTTACCTTGGTGGAATACAGAATTCTTGGTGGAGAAATTAGGACTCAAATTTAGAATTCTTTAGATGTAACTGACATATAGCACTATATTAGCTTCAGGTATACAACATAATGATTTGATATTAATATATACTGCAAAATATCACCACAATAAGCAAATCTAGCCATATGACTCCAGAATTCACACTTTTAACCAAGAAACGAAGAAAGAGAAGATTTTAGGAAAAAAAATTGTGTGGTATTAGAAGAATAATTTCTCTTTGCCACTTTGAGAAATTAGAAAAACATTAAAGTTAATTTTAAAAGACTTTTTGATAGGGTGGGGTTTAACACGACAGCATGCCAATACTGTGTTGCATGGTAGTTCATCTTCGTAAGAACTACATATAAGCATACTAGTTCATGCAATTTATTTACTCAATTGTAACAATACACACCTCCATCCATTAGTTGCGCTTGTTATTCTGGTAGGAAAATCTTTATAAGAAGAAATTAGACACTTAATATTAGAGTAGAAATTATTAATTATATCAACCAATCTATCTCACACACACACAAATAATAAAGAGTGACCCAACTGGGACTGATTGTCTTAAAGGCTGCGTGAGAATGGTTTTAACATTTTCTTTGCTAATGCATAAATTTTATCTATTACATCTACTATATCTGTTTTGTTGTATCATTTCTTAGGGACTAATTTATTGTCTCTAGTCCTATAATTACAAAAGCAACCGTTTATAAAAGAGCACAGTTAATGGGTCAATTGAACACATTAGAACACAATGCTTTTTATTTCTAATTGTGAAAGAAATAAGTTCTACATTACTATTCATAGAAATAAATACAGTAAAAATTATAAAGCATTTTAGTAGGCTTAACTGTAATTGACTTGATTAATTTCACTGACATATAAAATACTCTGGATAAACTACAAACACATTGACTTGTTAAAATAAGAAAAGACACCTTTGTGCGCACCTATATGTATGTGTGTCATATATGAGTACATATATATATAGATAGATAGATAGATACACACACACACAAATGTATTTTATCAGCTTGTGTTATTAATTCAGACTGAATTTTAAAATATGTGAAGGGTGTTTTCACAATGTCCAATATTCAGTTGAAGATCGATATTTGAAGAGTTTAGTTTTCCCATCACAGTATGTTTTGTAACAGGAAAACAAAACAAAATACAGTCCTTGGTGTTTCTTTTTCTGTTAAATTTTTCTATGCATATTTTGCTTTCAGTGTTTTTTCCTTTCATTTTATGTTAATCCCCTTTACTTGACGAAAATTTTATTTGTATCAGATAGTCATGTAAGTCTATGAAGGCTTGTTCTTCATTATCTCTTACAGAGATTATAGTGTTAATTTTAGCATTTGTTTTATTTTGTTTTGTTTTTCATCTTGAGATGGTATACAAGGAATCTTGTAGGGAACAAGACCGTTACATGGGGCTCCCAGCATCCTGACCAATCTTTTCCTCTCTCTGCTTATTTAATTTTATAGCAAGGAAAGAAAGGGTTAGGCTGCCTTCCCAGGCTATGATGAAGTATAAGAAATGTAAACGTGGGTAGACTCAGAGCTTCCCAAAGAGTGAACTGAACTTCACTGTTATTTCAGTAAGTCTATTGACTAAGCATACAGTGGGAAAATGTTTTCTGAAAAGAAAGAAATGATCCTTATTTCCTGTTTTCACACCAATTTCTCAACTATATAAAATCAAAGTGGATGAGTGGGCACATTCATCAAACAATTAGTTAATATCAATCAGAAATTTAAATATTAAGTACTTAAGTATTTCACATTTCTTGGATAAAGAAGTGAGAGAAGTTACTTCACTACTTAATTATTGGAGTTTCTTCCCCTAAATTAAAGAAATTCTCAACTCTCAAACTCAGCTCCTACACTCACACATATACATATATGCATGTACAAATCTTCACCCACATGCACAAATAAAACATATGTCATTAATAGTGAGTAATTTTATTCACTTATCCCATCGAACCCATGAGAACGCAAAAACACTTGCTCTGAAGATATCCCTGAAGCTTAGCAGGAACAGGCTGCTAATTTATCAGTCTACATTTGAAGACATCCAACCACCATCTAACTGCTTCATTTTACAACCACAGTTTAGGTTCATTTCTTAAAGATACTGACATTATAAGAATTTCAACAAGAAATAATGCCTTGTCATAACTCCTGAGTTACCTCTATTTTGCTAGAATTGCTAAATTAATGCCTCAGCTATATTACACTATTATGAAAATGACCCCAAAATGTCCCAGTGCTCTTATTTCAATAGTTTCTCATTTATTCAATTTAGTTTTTTGATTCTATGGACATAATTTAAAAGTATTTTTATCCGTTTGTGTAGTACAGTCTATCATTACATAGATACAGTATTTATGTAAATAAAATGCAGTCTATGAATAACAGGTCAATTCTCCTATTCTGCTTTGAAAAAAAAATCTTTAACCATGCTAATATGAAGAGAGCAATCCATTAGTAGGCCTGAGGTATCAATGGTTTCTGGAAAACTGAAAGTAAGTAGGATTATAATGACAGATAAAGGAAGCAGAAAAAAGGGACACAGGAGAAAACTGCCAAGAAGGTTGGTGCCAAATGTCCAGGAACACAATCAAAATATTGGAACATCAAGAAAACAGTTGGAGAGTTCAAAATGTGTAGCAATTGCCTAAAACATATTCCAGTAGGAACTGGGAGAAATATTGTAAACTGATTAGAGTTCAATTAAAAAAATATGTGTGTGTGTGTGTGTGTGTGTGTGTGTGTGTGTGGAGCACCAGAGAGCTTTCTCGCCCCTTCTGTCATGTGAGGACACAGGGAGAAGGCAGCTGTTTATGAACCAGAAAGTGAGTCCTCACCAGATACTGAATCTGACAGCACCTTTATTTAGCCTTCCCAGCCTCCAGAACTGTAAGAAAAAAATGTTTCTTGTTGGAGCTACTCAGTCTGTGGTAGTTTGTTACAGCAATCTGAACGGATTAAGACAGCTATCAAACCTATCCTTCAGTTATTAGTATTAGATATGGGGTGCTACAGTTATAAAAGTTTAGTATTTTTAGTCTTTAAGATTGGCAAATGTTCAATCACGACTTTTAAAGAATACATTTAGCACAGTCATTGTAGAGTCTGTGTTCTATAATGCCATTATCTGGACTGTCTTTGAAACAGTTTTTATTTTCTCTTAGTTCTTCTATCATGTTGACTTATGACCTGGTATGCCTGATTATTTTACACTGAAAGACAGAAATTAAATATAAAATAATTTAGAAGGAATTTTGAGACATTTGATGATCAGTTTATCTTTCTCCAGACAAAAATTTTTGCACTTGTCAAAGTTCCAGATATGTTAGCAATTCAGGATCACCTTTCACCAAATATATATATTTGAACCTAGGCTTGGCCTCATACTCTAACTCTTAAGGATAACAGCTTTGGAGTTTTAAGACATCTTCCACTCCTAGGAAGGTCCTGAATTCCAATTCCAATTTTCCTGTTTTATTAAGGATGACTAAAGATTTGCTAAGGTTTCCGGCTTCTTGGCTATCTTCTCTAAATACTTTCAGGAAAAGAGCGGAACCAAATATTGAGCTCCTATTCTGTATTTTCTTTCCCTCTTAGATTTTAACCTCATAATTTTTCATTGCTCTGTTTAGTTTTCACATGTCTTCAAGCCTATTTTTAAACAAATATGTTGTCCAAATATTCTAGTGTTCTCAGTGGAAGGGGTTCTTTAATATCCAATTTTCCATTAGGAGGAGCAAAAGTTCTGACTTTTAATTTTCTCTAAAATATTTATTCTTCTGAAGTTATTTATAATGTGTCCATTTATTTTGTTTATTGCTTAATGTCTATATTTCCCATTATGATGAAATATATTCCCACAGCAGACTCTTTATCTTTTTTGTTTACTGATATATCTCTGTTAAAATAATGTCTGACATATAGTCATGGTTGTTGACTAATTATTAGTCCAATAAATAAAATCCAATGCAAAAAAATGGAAAAGTTGCTTTACACAGTAATCTTGTTTTTTCATTTGTTTAGTGTGCTAGAAGTGTTCTGGAAAAAAAATTACAAGAAAGAATAGATAAAATAAAATATCCTTCAACACAGTACCTAACACACAATAGACAATCAATAATGTTGTTGAATAAAGGAAAAGCAGGTTTAGAGTAGAGAAAAATCCTTATTTAGACAATGCATCATTCTACTTAGAAAAATATTGAGTTTTTTGCTTCTTCTCCCCTGGGATTCTCAGACAGACATCACAAAGAACTAATAAGCTCTGTACTGGACACATTGTAAATGCTTGATAAGTACTTGTTGACATTGATATTGGCACTTGACCAATGTGTAAAAACATTTCTACATACATAAATGCCTTACAAAATAGAATACTACTTTATTAAATGTATTCTTAAACAGAAGAAGACATATAAATGCATCCATTATGTAGAATTGATTAATCAATGTAATTACTTACATCATTGAAAAAATAGTTAATTGGGGCTATAAATTAGCTTTCATTTATTCATGCATTCAAAAACTATTTAATGATTTCAAATACTTATCAAGGTATCTAAGTTCTAAATATGGAATGAATGGCAAAATATAAAGCAAAAGACCATGGCCTCAAAGTGCTTACAATCTAAAGAGATTACAAGAAATATCAGGCATCTAAAAGGGAAATATTATATATTTAGGAGATCCAAAAAGTTATATAAACAATGCCATACTACTTTAGATCAATGTATTATTTTTCAAATTTGAGTTGAAATTAAGATCTAAAGAAAGTTTTAAAAGGAAATTAAGCAGCAGTTTATATTTGATTACCAGATGACTACATATCATAGTCTCCTTGCATTTCTTTCTCTCACTGTTACCATGTCTAAAAATGTTCAAAGCACACAAATCAGAGATTTCTTTTCTGACATTAATATAATGGAAAATCTGTCAAAATAAAAAGCCACTCTTTAAAACACATTTCTCTCAATTACTTTTA
Source organism: Camelus bactrianus (assembly GCF_048773025.1). Taxonomy (NCBI): domain Eukaryota; kingdom Metazoa; phylum Chordata; class Mammalia; order Artiodactyla; family Camelidae; genus Camelus; species Camelus bactrianus. Next base: position 43,758,358 of record NC_133540.1, read on the forward strand.
TGTCAACTGAAGAGTAAGGAGAAGGTTAAATGTAAATTCAGAAAAAGTCATGAGCACATAAAACCAAAATATATTACAAAGCTCAATAATACAAAACTGATATCCAATCACTTTTGCCAATAACTCTTGTCATCTAAAAAACAAGACAACTTGACAAAGTCCCTGTAACATAATAACTGAGAACAGTAAGTTCTCTTTCAAAGGAGGAATTACTGTGTATTCAACTATGATTTCTTTGTGCCTCTGTAAATGGGATTTTGTCAGGCTGCTCCTATGTAACTACCATTCTACTCATTTAGCTTTGAATTGTTCATGTGTTTAAAATTAATTTCCAATCAAAGGAATAAAAATATAGTATTATTTCATAATTATTTTATAATTGAATAATTATTATAAAATACATGACTTCCCAATGCTGACACAGTAGATATGGAGAGAGTAATTTTGCAGCCATTTGATAATCATCCAGTAAGTAATTTTCTTATTTTACCCTGTCATAAGCCATCTGTGAAAAATTATTAGAGATAATATGACCTACAACTTCAAACTTAAAAGTATCATTTGTTTATTGTCACAACTTGGTTTTGTTTATGAAAAGACATAAACTAACTTATTCAGTTTAGAAACCTTGGGTGATTTTAAATATATTCTAATAACTCTCCCTTGAGCAAAAGACTTTATAACTTTTTTTTATTGTATTTTCCTTAAAAGGCAATTGCCTTTAGAAACCGAGAATTTAATCAGTTTTACATCTTGTAATACCCCAATTTCCACAAATTCAAGAACACTAAACAACGAAAAACTTTTCAACTAGATTTCTTAAATTCTAATTTGATACAGCCTATAGTTTTCAACTCTGTCAAATTCCAAGAAAATATGGCCAAAGTTTGAGAAAATCTGCATCATAAGCAAAATTAGTTCAGATCTGCCAAAAAGCACTCTAAAACCAAAAGGGGTGCCTGAACATGGAGAAATTAATGTCAAGAATTAACTTTATATAAACAAACAAGTAATGAACTGAATGTGAGCATAAGTCCAATCTAAGGTGCCTTTTCCACATGTAAGAGGAAGAAGAAAAACATACCTATCACTTAATATTCAATAAATATTTTTCATCTGACTACTATAACCAGATACTATTTATGACGCTAGGTACTTATAAGGAACCAACACCAATCAAACAAAGTAAATCCCTAAGTTCCTAAATTTTGCATTCTAGTTTGGGGTGGGAAGTGATGGCAGAAGAGAGATAAAATTTATACATTAGTAAATTATATAGACTAATAAATGGTGATGAGTACCAAGGGGGCGGGGAACACACTGGCATAGAGATAGGATATGGTGATGAAGAGCTGACAATTTTAAAGAGTCTACATTGAAGTCTTTATGAAGAAGTTGCTGCCAAAGGAAAGGAAGTATCTGATGAGGTATGTGAGCAAGATCATGTAGATTTAATTGTTGCAGACAATGAGACCAGATTTGAAGCCACTGAAGGATTTTTGGCAGAGTAGTAACATAATTAAGCTACATCAGTACAGAATCAAGAATGACAAATTGTGTGTGGACAAAAGATGGGTAAGGGAACAAATAGAAAGATACTGCAAAACTTCAGGTGAGAGAGAATTGTGGCTTCAGGGCGGTGTAGGTGGAGATGGTAAGAAGGTTTCTCAGTCTGGGTATTTTTTAAACTTATGGTGAAGAGAATCCGATGTCATGTATAAGAGACAAAGTAGAGTCAAGTAAGAGTCTCAGAACCAAAGCCTAAATAACTAGAAGAATCCAGTGACCAGTAACAGAAATTGGTAAAACTTGTGAGAGGAAGTTTTTATGAAAAATGAGAGCTCAGTTTGGGGTAAAGTTAAGTTTTAATACCTCTATTCACCATCCCAGTGAAGATTTTGAGTCAGCCATTGGGTATATGAGACCAGAAACCAGAGAAGTCTGGAGACAGACATACATTTAGGAGTTATTAGCACATAAAGAACTTACAGGGTGTAAAGCCATGAGATTTGAAGACATCATGCAAGGATTTACTGTAAAATAAAGTCACAGGGATACACTGGTTTAGACACTGAAGCAATATAAAGTTAAGAGGTCTGGGATATGAGGAAGAAACAGAACAATGGACTGAGAGGGAGCTATTAACTAAGTGGAAAGGGAAGAGACTGAGGTATCCTAGGAGTGAAGAAAGTATCCAAAGAAAATGGAGATAATCAACCATTTAGTGCTGCTGCTCAGTCACATAAAATAAACAGGGAGAAATAACCACAGGTGACCTTGACAAAAGAAGTTTCCCTGGAGTCATGGCTATGACAGTTTGCCTGGTATGGGTTCCTGTGAAAATGAGAAGACAGAAAATTGAGACAGCAGTACAGCAACACTTTTAAAGGATTCTTCTACAAAGGCAAGGGAAAAAGTGATGCAATATCTGAAAAGGAAAGCAGGATTGAGAGATTTTAATTCTCCCCCGAGATGAAAGCACACTGGTATATACATGAAGTTCTAACAGTAAACAAACGAACATCACTGAGGCAGAAAAAGAGGAAAGAAAAGAGAGATTTTGACTTGACTTGAATCATATCTCTCTGTAGGTGGAAGAAAAAGGGATATGACAAAAATTGAATGGCAGATATGTCATTCATATCAACAGAAGAAAAGGCGTATTTATATAAAAACTTATGCAGTTAGGTGGGGAGATTTACTGTGGAATCTGTGGAAGTTCTCTTCTAATAACTTTTAATTTTTCAGTAAAACAAGGAACAAGGTCATCAGTGAAAAATAAAAAGGATAGGGGAAGATATGGAGATGTGGGGAGAAAGGAGAAGGCGAGAAATAGTCACGGGGAGAGGAAAATTATTGGCTTGAGGAATAGAATACGATTTCCACGTAGCATTAAGGAGCCAACTAAGACTATTGGTCACAGTTTTAATCTACCAGCATTACTGTATGTTTTTTCTAGTACCATTTAGCTGGAAAATCATATCCATGGAATAGACAGAAATGTGGATTTGCCAATAGCGCTCAGTTAGCTAAGTAACCCAGAACTTTAAAGGTCTCGCCTCTCTTCTATAATTTCTTTTCTCACCTAGTTTGAAAAAAAAAAAAGTATCTAGTTTAAACAGTAGGGAGCTTGACATTTGACCAAAGATCTTTCAAACTTACTGTTTATGCCCTGAGTTATCTCTAGGCCTAGGCTTAAAGGTAAAAAACTACACTTTTGTTTTTAAAAAAAATTCCTTATTTTAGAAGAGTTTCAGATTTACTAAAAAGTTGTGAACATAGTATAGAGAATTCCTACATACTTCACATACACAAATAAAAAACCAATACTTACATACCAACTAAACACCATAATTTATTCCAGTTTCTTTAGTTTTTACCAAAAGTATTTTTTTTCTAGTCCAGAATTCCATCTAAGAAAGTACACTGTATTTAATCCTCACATTTCCTAAGGCTTCTCTTGGTTGTGACTGCTTTAGATTTTCCTTGTTTTGCTGACCTTTTCTGTTGTAAGGCGTACTGGGCAGGTATTCTGTAGAATGCCCCTCAACTGGAACTTGTCTGATTTGTTTTTTTCCTCATGATTAAGCTAGGGTTATGGGTTTGGGGGGAGAATACAGAGGTAAAATGTCATCCACATCACGTCATATCAAGGGTACACACTATCACAAGGATTATCGCTGTGGATGCTCGTCTTGCTCACCTGGGAGAGTAGTATGTTTTAGGTTTCTTCATTGAAAGGTTTCTTTTTCCTCTTTCTCTCCACATTGCAATCTTTGGAAGGAAGTCACTATGCCCAGCTCTCACTTGAGGAGTAGGGAATTATGCTCACTCTCCTTGAGGTCAGAGCTTCTATATAATTTTTTTTTTGCATATATTTACCTATTCACTCCATTTACTTACTTATTCAACCATTTATTTATATTAGTATGAACTCAGATATTTACTAGTTTTGGATGTAATAGATTACTGTATCACTCATTTTGTCGCTCAGATCATTCCAGCTTTGGACACTGGGAGCACTCTCAGTTGGTTCCCGTGTCCCTCTGACATACACCCATCACTGTGGGATTTTTTTAAATTTTGTTACATTTTCCTTTTTTAGCATGTTCTTACTTTCTGGCACTACAAAGTGCTCCAGGCTCTGGGTGAATATCCAGACATTTTAAGTTCAAAAAGATTTTAAAACATCTTCTGTCCTAATACTCTTCTCTAAGCCAGTGAATGGAAATAAAACATATAGATTATAGTATTAAAAAGTATAATCTCAACACTTACAGTAAGGAAAATACTAGGAAAAGCTTCAGTTTATATACACCCTCATAAGACATTATTTTAAGTGCCTGACAATTATTAACTTATTTAATTCTGACAGCCCTATAGGTAGTGTGATAGGTCCTCTGTTAAATGTGTTAACTCATTTAATGCTTACACCAGAACTCTATAAGGTAGTTAATTATTCTTGTCCCCATTTGGCAGATAAAGAAACTGAATCCAAAGCTCACATGTACAGTAATCCCAATATACAATTCCTAGATTTGAACCCAGGTTTGTCAGATTCTCAAATATAAATTCTTAATTACTACAGAGATTGTCTCCTTGGTTATATTGGTGCTGGGGAAAAATCAAATCCTCTTCATTATTTCTACCTCAAAATATAATTAAATGTTAATACTAAAGGTTCTTCTAAATTGAAAATTGTGTAGTTTAGTGATTTCCTCTATTTCCTTATATGTTAGATGCTTTTGTCTTCGTATTTCTTATGCATCTTGTATATATGTCTAGTAAAGGATTTATCACATAGAACCAAATTATTTCTTTACATTTCTCTCTCTACATGTTTTATTTACCTATACAACCAAGCCCAGTTTCTTCTATTATAGAGAAGGTACAGATTTTATGTTAATGATTAAATATATGAGTGAGACATCAATGGTAGTATTAGAGGTTTTCATAGGCAAGTCATCCACCAGGTCATTTTAAAAGTATTAAAGAGAATTAAATATAATTATTTGTAATGGTTCTCAGATTATGACAAAATCTATATTGTTAGTCTTAAAACTAGACATTTTAACAAGCTAAAATATCATAAAAGAGACAGAAACTTTTAAGAAAGTAAAAGACAACAGGTATTTCCCTAATTTTATTTATCTTATAGATATACAAAAATATATAGATATATAAAAATATATATATAAAAATATATATAAATATGTATTTTATATAGATATCTAAAAATCTCTATAAGAGACAATACTAAGGGAGGAAAAGAATGTTACTTTCTAAGCAATAGAAATTTACATAGAGTAACTATTTGAATTTCAATCCAATTTTACTAACATATATTTTCAGTATAATTTATGACTGTTTCATTTTGAAATGCTTAATGTATTTTTAAAGGTAGATTGGTAAAGATCAGTCCAATTCTCTGCTTAACTTATCTAATGCCTTAGCTTTAATTGAGTTTATCCATCAAAGTCACATTTCATTTGGAGAATGGATGTCAGACTAGAGCAGTTAGCAATGATGAGGAAAGAACTTTAAATTAACTAACAATAGTATTTTAGAACAAAAATTAAAGTCTATGGTCAGCTTAGAACTCAAAATAAAAAAAAAAACAGTTGAATTCTATGTGATGCTCAAATATCAGTTAAAAATAGTATCACTATAAATTCCTAGCATGCCATTTGTAAGACCGTGTCAATAAGCAGATAAAAATTTTAAGTCAGGAGCTTGACAAATGGCTTATGTAAAATTCAATATGTTTTGTTTGCATATTTAACATACTCATTAATATTGTTATACCTCTTAATAATCAGGACATAAAATTCTTTCCTTTGATAGTTTAAAGTAGCTTAGAGAATGGAAGAACAGAAGGAAAGAAAATGTATACATTATCTGTATTTTCTGGGTAATTATTATTGTCCATGGTTGGTGTGTTTTATTTCCTAAAATTTAGGACCCTTAGTTGAAAGAGACAAATTTAACAAACGGAAGAATTCCTACAGTAGTCAGATGACCCATGGTATAAGGACTGTTATGGCAGGAAAGGCCAAGTGAAAGCCTTTATTTATCAAAATAGTAAACTAAAAGTAATGTTGCATCCCTAGATGGTTATCAGAGATCTGTGCCATCAGCTAGGGCTTGACACATGCAAGGGTGTTGATTACCACCATATGGCCATCCACTTGCCTATTTGGCTTGTGCAGAAGACAGAACAATTTGGAGAAGGGCAGTAGATTATCAGAACTTAACAATATGATTGTGTGCTGTTGTTCCGGTTGTGGGCACTGAACATTCTGGGTATATGTATGTATGTATGTGTGTGCGTGTGCATAATCTGGTACACTGCTCTTGATCTGGTCAAGCCATTTTCTTCTATATTTATTTAAAAAAGACCCTCTGAAAATTGTTTTCTTTCAACCAGCATGGCCAACAATATATCTTCACAGTCTTACTTCAAGGCCATCTTTAACTCCCCACCTCCACGCCATAACCTAGGCTGCAAGGAGTTGATCACCTTTCCCTTCCACAAGACATCACACTGCTCTGTTATCTTGATCTTTTTATGCAATTATATCTGGTGAGCAGGAAGAAGCAACTACTTTAGACACTTTGGTGATATGTATGTGAGCCAAATGGTAGAAAACAAATCCCATAAAAATTCAGGTGTCTACCACTTCAGTAAAACTTCTAGAGGTTCAGTGATCTGAGATCTGTCAATATAATCTAAGGTAAAGGAAAAATAGCTGCATCTGGCCCTTCTTAGAACTATGAAAGAAGCATAATGACTAGTAGTCTTTTTTTTTTTTTTGGAATTTGGAAACAATATATTCCTCATCTAGATGTACTACTCTTACTCAGTTACTGAGTAATGTAAGGGTACAGTTTTTCATGGAGCCTAAAACAAGAGAAAGGTTTTCAACAAATTCGTAATGCCATAAAAGCTGACCTTCCTTTGAGTTTTATAATCATAATATCTCATGGTGCTCTAAATGTTGATAGAAGATAGGAATGTGTATGGCAGACCCTCATAGGTAAATTAAAGCACAGACCTATACAATTTGGACTGGAACCATGCTAGCCCCAGATAATTATTCTCCTTCTGAAAAATAGCTTTGGGGTTCCTATTAAGCTCTAACACAGACCACGAGCACTGAGCCACCAAATAGCCATAACGGAATTTACAGTTAAGCCATTCATTTGTCCTACACAACTGCACTTCATCTTTAAATGGAATATGAGAGCAGACTCAAGCAGGTCCTGAATATACAAATATGTTTAATGAGTAGGTGGCCCAGAAGCCAATGAATCCTATTTTCTGTTCCATTGCCTTCTCTCTCAGACAACCCATATGGTCTCCTGGGCAATTCTCTATTACCAGTTGTTTGAGAAAAAAAATGTTCATATATGATTTGCAAATGGTTCTGTCAGATATGCTTTCACCACTTGAGTGGATAGGTATAAAATTATGGCCCCACTCTGTGACAACTGTAGTGGCCTGAAAGACAGTAGTGAAGTGAAATCTTGTCAATGGACAGAACTTCAAGCAATGTAACTGAGTGCCCATTTTCCCTTCAAAATGGAGAGAGCTGGAGCTGTAGACCTGATTCATGAACTGTCATTAATGTTTTGGCAGGATGATCAGGGACTTGGAAGGCACACAGTTGGGATAATTGGATAATTGGAGACAAGTTAGTCTAGGGAATAGGTATGCAAATAGACCTCAACAAATGAGGCCAGAATGTGAAAATATTTGTCTTCCGTATAAATGCTTATTAAAGAGTGACCTTAGCAAATGATGATCTTAAAAAGCAGATGGATTAGATAGATTGTGAGGTGGATTTCAGTCAGCCTCTCTCTCCAGCCACCTCAGTCTTTAGTTAATAAATTCATGGACAAAGTAACCATGACAGAAGGGATAGAGGCTTTGCAAGGGTTAAGCAAAATGGACTGTTATCCACAAGGATGAATTGCTGCTTACTGCCCAAATCGCCAACTGCAAAACCACACTGAACACTCAATATGGCACCACTCCCTTGAGGGATCTGCCGACCACCTGGTAGCATGTTGATTTTCTTGGACCTCTTCCATTATGGAAGGGGTAATACCTTTTCTTATTGGAATAGACAATTTCTGTGGTTATGAATTTGTCTTTCCTGCCTGCAGTGCTTCTGTCAAAAAAACACAGTATGTAAATATCTTACTCATCTCCATGTTATTTCACACAGCATTGCTTTCCACCAAAGATTCATTTTGTGACAAATTAAATGTGCCTATGACCCATGCTCATGGAATTCACCATGTTTCCTGTCACTTTTAAGCAGATGGGTTGATAGAAATATAGAATGGCCTTTTAATAACACAGTTACAATTCCATTTGGGCAGCAATAACTTGTAGTGTTGATTAATGTCTTTCAAAATGTGGTAACTATCTATGTTGGTGACTTATACATGGTGACCTGTTTGTCCCAAAGCCAAGTGTGTGAGTATAGGAATCAGGGATGGAAATAATGACTTGCTTCTCTCACTACTACCATTTGTGATCTACTAGTGAATTTTTGTTTCTAGTTCCTACAATTTGAAATTCTGATCATCTAGAGTTCTTAGTTCCCAAAGAATGAATATTTCCATTAGGCAAAATAAAAGTAGTTCCATTAAACTGGAAGTTGAGACTGCCACTTGGAAACAATGAAATTCTCATGTCAGTGAATCAGCAAGCCAGGAAGAGGGTCTGGCTCCTACTATCAAGGCTGGAGGGAATTGATCCCATTTATCAAGGGAAAACTGGGTGTTGTCAACTCACAACGGATATAAACAGGATGGACTGCAAGAGAACCCCTGGAGAACTTCTTTGTACCCCGTGTTCTATGATAAAGCCAATAGAAAGTATAATAAATGTAATATAGGCAGAACTACAAATAGCCCAGGTGATGGTTGTCAGATTTAGCAAATAGCAAGATTCCTAATTAAAATTTAATTTCAGATAAATAATTTTTTTAAAGTTTATGTATGTCTCATGCAGTATCTTCTAAATATTTATAATAAAAATCTAATTACTAAACCGAAATTCAAATTTAACTGGGTATCCTGTATTATATCTGAGAATCTTAGCCCAGATCCTTCAGGTCCCTCCACAGGCAAGGAAACACAGACAGCCTGGTGTTTGCTGAGTTCAATGGGAAAATGGAATGGCTAGTAGAAGAAGGAAGTTATGTACTGAAGGGATAGCAACTCTTCATAGTGGATTTGCCATATGACCACCTGCAGAAATGACTTGATAGACTGCAGAAACTAAGATTGTAATCATTATGAATAGTTTGTCCTTGTTTTGATGTGAATATATTTAAGTATATATTAATCAAATGTTTCTATTTTTCCCTTTCCATTAGCAATTTACCTACCAGAAACCTAAGATAGTTAACTTTGAATTTCCATATTAATGCTACAGCATACCAAGTTGAATGTGATTAGGCTAGAAGAGAAATAAACAACCAAAGATGGATTAAGGGATATTGTATGTTCTTTCACTGGAGGTTGGCATGCTTTTGTCTATACATGGGTAATTTCTATCACGTAAGGTGAAACTTGCCATTCTCTTTATTTGAAAGTTAACTATGATTAAAATTTTTAAAAAACAGATGTGTATGTATGAACTATAGTTGTTTTATTCTGTGTCAATTTAGCTAAGCTGCAAGTATTTTTTGAAAAATTACCTTCCTGGTATTGTTCCAAGTTAGAGAAGCTCACAAGAGAAACTTGCATGAGATTGGAAAGGTAGAAATGAAGGAGTAGTCATTTTTATGTCCCGAAGTTGGGTGTAGGGTGGGCACTGCCGCAGCTCACACACTTGTCTCTGGTCTGCTCGCTTACCTGGGTAAGTCGGGTGGTGGCCCAGCCCAGAGTTCCTCTAGTTCCCCACACAACTTGTCTTCAACTTCTCCAAATCCTCCCCTGCCCTCTGCCCATGCTCTCTTTTCTACATAAACATGCTCAAATGTCATCAAGTCAACTATGGGTCATTCACTTAATGTATTTTTATCATTTTCTCTTATCCTATCATTAAACTTTGAATAACAGATGTAATTTGCAGTTAATGTAAACATTTTAAACTCTTATACTTAATATTTGATTGTTACTACTCACCTATCACAGTCTATTTTTATTTTGCCATTCCTAAAATATTGATTTTCAGGAACTTCCTCAAGAAGAAAGAATAAATATTACCTGACCTCTGTATATCTGAGAGTGACTTTGAATTAGCTTGCAATGGAAGTTCCATGTGCTCATTCTAGATATCTTGAGCCCCAAGTTCTTCTCTCCATACTCTGTTGCTACTGTTCTGTTGTGCCTTGATATTTAATACTGTAGAAAACTTTTGATTCTTTTGTAAATTAAAACTGTATATTTAAATGTTGTTAGGGTTCTTTATTGTTAAAATTAAGTATATTTCTCAGATTACATTTTAACATAAGGTAAATTTTTTGTATAATTGTTTTGCTTTTCTTTAAATTTTGCTATTTGGTTGTGTGCATATTAAATTAATATTTCAATTATATGTAATTCATTACATATTATAGATTATAGATACATGCATATACATACATAATTTCTAGTTTAGAAAATTTTTGTCTATATCTTGATTTGCTATTTATGTTCTATTACTGTGATTTTCTGTTAATAGCTATTTCTATTACTTCTACCTTTTGTTTATTCACAACTCTAACCCTTTACTGGATATCTGTTCTTTGACCTTGTCTTTAGTGATCATTCTTCATTTTATTTTCACTCTCTTGTATCCTGAATTATTTTCAAGTTTGTTCTCCAAGGCACTAATTATTTTGAAAGGGTTGACTCTGCTTGATATTATTTCAGAATCAATTTTAATTATGAATTTAAATTTTGGGTTTCCTTTGGTCTCATTTCACCATAGTTACCTAGCTTTTTAAGTTCATCTCAGTATATTATTTCCTTATGTCTTTATTTTCTTTATCTATAGAAGTTATAATATTTTGCCTATTTTTAATATTCAACTTACCTCTTTAAATTTCCTTAACTGCCTTACTAAAGCAGCATATTCAAAATTTGAAGTGAGTACATGTTTTTTCTTAAAACATACTAAATGTGACAGCCGAAGGTAAATCTTATCAACAATTTGGTAGACCACCTGTTCCTCCCGAAAGTATTCCTCTCTGTCACCACCTTCTTCACCGACTATTCCTCAAAGCACACCAAGAAAAATAGAGGGGAGTGGCTATTCATGACATTCAGGTCCGTACTCCCCAATTCCCATGATTACTACAACGTTACATGTCAATCAGCTTTATACTTTCTGCAGATCTGGGTAGCTGTTACTCCAAATTGTTCCTTATCATTCCCTCTTCCATTTTTAAAGCATTTCTTAATATTTCACTGCCAAATGAAATCAAACATCTTAGAACTAATGTCTTCGATGGCACGATTTTTATTTTCCTTTTTGAATAACAAGAGCATGTTCCATGACACACATTTGGCAAGACATGATGCCTGAAGTGTAACAACCCTTCTCCCTGCCCACATAAATGTCACCTTTATCTTCCCAGATCTACTTCAGTTGAGCAGGTTGATATGTACAACCCATTGTTCACTTATGATGTTTGGTTATCAATCATACTTGATTGACATGCAAGGCTCTTTCAAGTATCTCCTGCTTTAACTATATGGTTAGCCTGCTAACCTAGAAAGATTAATTATAATTTTCAAATAAAATATTGTTGCACACAAAAGATTACCAGTCCCACTGTTCACTGCCTCTCATGCTATTCTGTATTCATCATTCCTTAGTAAATAGCTCATCACTGAATAACCCTGAATGTTCTGGAATTTCAAGGATGTGGCTATAATCTTGCTTTTTTTAGATGATGGTAGCAAGAACTATATTGTTGGGCTTCTATAAAAGGAAGGGTGAATAAATTAATGTGCAAATTTGGTCCTACCTGGTTCAGGAGATAGTATCCTTTTTTAAAATGCAACTTAACAACTGAAGCCAAATTGAGTACAATATTCCTACATTTTTTTGGTGTAATATAAGAATGTTTTAAAATTGTCCTTTTCATCATCTTTTAATTTTCTCAATTAATTCTTGAAGTTTATTTTTAAATGGGATGCATTATGTAGGTTAAAAAGAAAAAAAAAAAAAAAAAAAAGACCTTGAAGCAAAGACGTCTGTGCTGCTTTCTTCTTACAGGTGAGCCTGTAGCAGTCCTTTCAGATTTCAATATAGATGCTCCATGGCATCTATAGGAACGTGGTAGTATCATATTTTAAATAAAATATACAAGTGTCTTCTTGGAATTTTATTTCTTATCTTAGTCTTCTCCGTCCCCTACTCATAAAATTTACTCAAGCAACTGGTATTTCTTGGCTAACTGCCCAAAAGAAAGAATTTAGCAATTGCAAAAGCAAATAGCCTGTAAATATCATCCTGGTTTTTGTGTTTAAAATGTCTTGCTCTCAGGAAAATGATTAATTTATTAATTAAGACGTAAGTTCACTGCATGTAATAGAGACTCAACTTAAAAAGAGATCAACTAAAGTAGAAACCTACTTTCTCCCAAGTCCAGGCTCATATAGTATGCTGTTCTGCTTTTCAAAAGCATCAGGGTTCAAAATTCTTCTACCGTCTTGTATGTCTTTATTTATGACTCCTGAGACAGATGACCATCTCAGCTGTCAATGTAAGAAGGAGAAAAGGTAAAGGAGAAGGAATCAGCAATTTACTTTAAGGCAAAACAAGGAGGTTGAACACATTACTTTTTCTCATGTTTCACTGGAACAAAAAATTTAGTATGCTTGACCAAATTTTGTAAGTGCGAAATTGTCAGTAATAAAATATTTTAGGGAGAAAAATTGTCATTTTTCAGGAAAACGTCTTGATAAGGAGCTTCAAGCAGAAAGAAACTGGCTTGTGAGGATGGAGTAGGAGGAGAGAAGACTCCAAAGAAATAACTACATTGATGGGCATTACCACAGAAAAGGGATTTGGGATGAGGAGAACAGGAAAGCTGAGAGGCAGTCAATAAGCCACATTAAAACAAAACAAAACAAAACATGTTTTTAACACAAGAATATCAAATATTCAACATTGAATTGCTTGTGATCCTATTATAACTCATTGCTTCTAACTCCTTTAAAATTTTGAACAATCTCACAAAAGTCTCACATGTTTAAACTTTTGGGGGGAATTCAAAGGCAGGAGCTGACACCACATTGAGGCTGACACTGTAGATAAAGCAACAGCTGCCAGATGGATGTGTGGAGACAAGAATGCAGAAACAGCAAGAAGTAACTGAAAAAGCAGGACAGTTTGAGGAATTTGTAGAATTTATAGGAAGGACTTTAGGCTTCTCTATAGAAAAGAGCATGGAATAGGAATTCAAGTCTATCTTAACCTAGATCTTACCAGGTGGATAAGCCCAGCTGATACATGATGTAAGCAATCTTATGAGACTTTCAGGGAGGGGAGGGGCACAGTACATGTGTTGGCAAGCAGCATAAGTGTGGAAGAAAAAGGAGTTATTTCATTCCAGTTTATCAGAAATTAACAGAATACCACAATTTGTATTTACTTCAGTAACCCGTGAAACCAGCAGATTATATAAGAGAAAACAGACTTTCAGAGCTGTTTTGCATTAAGGAGGATTTCACAGCAGAGCTCAGAGCAGGATTCCAGGCCTTGCCTGGCTTCAGTGTCCTTTCCACAGTATTACATCTCTTCAGATCCTAAAGCCCTCTTAGGTGTTTGGATTTCTTAACCAACACTTAGTTGTCTGTCTTTAAATTTTCTTTCCTCAAAATTGCCTATCCTCAAATTTTTAATGTCAAGTCGCTAATCAATTATTAATTAATAAATATACTATTGACTTTATTGTTCTTAAAAACAATAAATTATCCACATTTACTAAACATAAATTATATACACATACACACTCAGATAATCATCCCTCATTCATTCACTCATTCTTTAATTCAATGTATTGAGAAATATATACTGGACATCAATTATATGTCTAAGCACCATTCCAGGTGCCACAAAAAACAAGAGTGAACAAAACAAACATACTCTTTATGGATGGTACATTTCTTTTGGGAACATCAAGCCATTAAGCCATTTTTCAGATATTACTATTTATTTGCTGGAATCTTGTCAATACTATTGGCATAGCATCTGACATCTATTTAACACCTACCAGGTGTCACGGATTACCTTTAGCGCTTCAATTCCCTAATTTGCTCTTCACACTAACCTTTTGATACTGGTCTTTTTCTCAGCTTTATAAATGAGGGAATTGGGAGAGAGAGAAGACTGAAATAACTGGCTCAAGGCTGCATGGCAAATAAGTAGCAAAGCCTGGAATAAAATCCAGAGAACCAGGTTCCAGCACATGCTCATAACCTCTGCATGTGACCTCTGTTCACCACCCTTGCAGAGATAAGAATGGAGCAATATCAGTATACTTCCTAATAGAACATTTCTTAAAGCATGCAAAATGAGATCTGAATTTACTCTTAAAAAATACTTTTTATTTCTGTGTATATACATATTTAATACCTGCCATTTATACACATATATGTTTATAAGACAAAATCATTAATAAAACAGAATGTGAGGGAAAGTGATCATTCAGTACTCACAGACATAAGCAGAAGTGATGACAGAAAAAGAAAGGAAAACACTCCTCTTTATTGCCAGTGAGTGCATTACTGCCTGCTTTATTGCAAAACGAATAGCCAGAGAACACTCAACCAGATAAGGCTAAAAGCACACACATTTCCATTCTTTTTAAAATGAAATATTCAGCAGCGAGAGGAAATAAGTGGCCATGAAAAGGGGGTTGTGGACATAAAACCAGAAGGCAGATTCTATCAGAGCATTTCAAAGAACTGAAAAGGGATCTCACCTCCAGGCCTGCCAGTGGCAATGAAGCTGGAAGGGAGAGCTCCAGTAATCAATCTCAGTACAGCTGCAAACAGAAGAGCAACCAGAATTATATTTTTTCATAGGCTGGATTGCAAGGGAAAAAGAAATTAGATCAATGCGTCATTAATGGCCTCCATGTACACCTGGTAATTCATTGTCCAGATGATAAATTTGGCAAGATAGAAAATAAAATTATTACACTTTAAAGCTGATTTTTACCTACATTGGCTATAGATGTCTACAATTTTAAACAATGCATTTAAATTTATTTATAGTCTCCCTATTTGGAATGAATGGATATTAAAAAATATCTTGCACAGGAGTTTCCCAAAAATTCTGAAATAATGGATGAATGGAAATAAGGAAGATACATCTTTTTCATCAGATATACCAGAGAACTACAGGTATAACTTTCAGTATTAAATCCTAAAAATAAAATGAATTTTAATGTATTTAGAGCATATACTTTTTATTGCTATTTGATAAAATTAGAATGAATATGATGTGAATGTCTGTCTGTGTGGATTTCCTATGAAAAAATGCAGCAGATAAGCACAATGTGAACTTAGTCTCATGGGAATCCTGCGCATCAGAAGGTAAGAAATGTTTCCCAAATCCTCAATATCCCTCCAGAGTTTGCCCATTCAAGTTTTAGTCAGAATTAAGTTAGAAACAAACCTCTCAATATAGATCCCCATTTTGTTTCCTTCAATTTCCTGTACAGGAGTCATAGATTAGCTGATTAAAATGTGTGCACCTCACTATAACTCTTCATTCCTGTTCCAAAACCTCAAAGAAGAGGTTTTTGCCTCCTCCTTGCCTACCTTTTTTCACTCTGCTCTTACTTCTCAGGACTTGTGGTCCCTCAAATCCAAGGTAAAAACTGGGGGCAGAGAACACGTACTTCCATTCTCTCAGGCTTCTCTCTCTCAGAAACATTATGTTCACCTTGTCTCCTCCCCCACAGATATTTCAATATGTCTCAAATAAGGGACAGACAAAAGTATACGTAACTGAATAGAATGCACCACTAACAGTATTTATACTTTTCTTTATCAAAAACTTCTCTCTTTTCATTAATGATTTCTGGGTAAGCTCTGCACTAGTGATGATTCTCATCTCCCCCAAAGTCACAAAGGCATGTGTGCCTGGGCTGAGTGGAGAAATACGACCTATCAACCCCAACAATTTTTCTCTAAACCAGCTCATCAAAACCTTTTAGAGTTTTCTTTCCTCCCCTCTCTCTAAAAGATAGAAGCCAATCAGTGTTGGTGGTCATGGATCAGGTAGCAATTGACTGATTACTTAGTTTCAACTGCCCATAATGAATAAAAGTTAAAAGAAAACTATTTATCCTTTCCATGCTCTTTGAGAACACATTGAAGTAAATCAACCCCAGGTTTGAAAATCAAAATGAATCAAGAAAGACAACAAATTTAAGAAGCTGTGAGAAAGAGCTATGGAATGAAATATAAAACCTAACCTCAGGTATCTATATTTTGAGAAAATTCAATTTATAAATTAAACCTTGATTTAGGCTGCTTCTAAGGGTTAAAATGAAAAATTAAATCAATTATCCATATCAATTCTAACTTTGAAGGATTTTAATGTTTCTTTACAGATTTAGTTTAGATATTGATTGCATTAATTGGAAAATTGCTCAACTGTCAGATTTCTTCAACATTTATAACAATCTAAAAGGATATGAATAATTTAGTATAGCTTATAGTTTCACCATAAAAAAAAAAAGATTATTTAAAGCATCCTTGTTTATCTGCTCCAAAAAAATGATATGAGATTTAAATAAGGCACAAGTCGGGAGAGTATAGCTCAGCAGCAGATCGCATGCTTAGCACGCATGAGGCCCTGGGTTCAATTCCCGGTACCTCCATTAAAAATAATAAATAAATACACTGTTTACCTTCCCACCAAAAAAAAAAAAAGTTTAAAAAAATTAACTAAATAAGGCACAATAAGTCTGTAAACTATATACAAAATATCTGATGATCTAATTTCAAAAAAGGCAATGGAACTTGGGCCCACCCTCCTTCCCCCTTATTCTGGTGGGTAGAAAGCACAGAATACTGGTTCACAGCATGGGGATGTATTTTAAGTTAGCCTGGCTTTGTCACTTCAAAGCTTACAGAGACTCAAAACCTCAGTTTCCTCCTAAGTAAAATAGGTCAAAGCTTATCATGAATTCTTTTTGAGACTTAAATGAGAAGATACCTATAGAGTGGTAAGGATGGCATCCTTGTTAGGTGCTCATCAACTAAATGATTAAATAGCTATAAAACATACAAAAAATAAATACAACAACTGAACAAAAGATCAAGAGTGAATGAAAGGAAATAAAATACCCTCAACTACAAAATACATTTTATCTTTATCATCTGAGCCCAAGAGAATATATGCATGTTGTGTGTGTGTGTGTGTGTGTGTGTGTGTGTGTATTCTTCATAACATAAAACTATCAATCCACCAACATGTTTCTATATTTGGATGTAGGCATGCTTTGGTTTGCTTATAGCAAAACATTTTCTATGTAAATTAACTGCTCCTTCTGAAGCTGAATTCTTGTCAAATGTATAATACATACAAAACAGCTAGAATTCAGCCATTAATAGTATATTATCTCACAGGTCCGACCTTCATTAAGAACAATACAGAACAGCATTAAAATGTGTGAAAAGTAATTTAAATTATGACTTTTTCGATGGAATAATAAGACTTTGTCATATGCATAACAAGTACAGACTTAGTAACAACAACAAAGTAACATTCACTTCTAACTCATGCCACAGATAACAGCAAAAGATTTCTTTCAGTAGCATTTAGAGTTTAGGAAGTTGAGGGAAGGGAAGAGTAGGAAGAAAGATTTGGAAAACTTATATACTTTCATTTTAGAATGATAGTTTTTAAGAGATAAAATTGTAGTCTTTATCTTTTCTACTTATGTTGTTCCTAGAGCAAGCCTTTCTAGCTTTCTAATTTGGATCTCTATTTCTGGTGTTAATATTAAAAAGATCACCCACATTTTGATACATTACAACGATGTACTTCTCAATGTACAAAGTCACTTGACACTGACACCAAGTAACATATTTTAGGATTTAAATTGTAGCTTAGATTTATCATTAAGCATCTGCTGCATGAGATGAAACATTGCTTTCTATACCATTTCACCAATATGTCTAGACACTCTCAGGAATGTTTAGAAGTATTGGAGGAAGGAGCTCTAATACTTTTTGAAGAGTTTAGGGATTCAAAAATATGGTATGGAATACAGCATTCAAATAAATCGGAGTTAATTCTTCTTTGCTGGGAGACTGCAGCTCATGTGTTTTCTTAGAGAAAACTGCATTACCTATATACTTTGTTCTTCCAACTGAGGTTTTTGGTCTATATTTCTGCTATTGAACAAACACTTAAAGGACAGAGACACTTACGTGTACAACAGTCCTCTGTGGCTTCTGCGCTGTCTTCCCAGCAGCCCTCCCTGATTCTGCTTTCTTACAGCCCCTCCTGATGCCAGGAGTTAGAATGTGAACAGGTCAAAGTTAGTAGCTGTCCCTCAAAATTGTTCTATTGAAGCAAGCAGAAAATACTATCTGTACTCTCTGGCCCTGTGATCCTGTGGATAGGATACCAATTCATATGCTTCTGTCTATTCAACAAATACTGCTGGAGTACACGCAATGAACCAGGCACCATTCTGGATTCTGAGGACTGAGCAATTAACATTGCAGCCTTCACAGAGCTCCTAACCTCAGCCATGAAAGAAAGATGATAAAATGAAACTGGTTCCAAGAAAGAAATACTTTATTTGATTTTTGTGACCTACACTGTTAAGTCTTCTAAAATTTGTATCCCATCTCCAAACTTGTTTGTCACATATCTCCTTTCAACTAGTTTGCACTGTAGTCTTGTATTTGTAGCCAAAAGTTTCCAAAGGACAAACTGAAAAGTTCATTTCTGTTATAGGTAGCACAATATAAAATTACATGAATACTGACTCTTCCTCACTCTTTTATTCACTTTCTCAATTATGTATCATAGGAAAATACACTACTTATGTTTCTTACTAAAATTAAAACACTGATTTAGTAGCCCATGCTTAATTATTAGGAGAACTTGAGAACTAAGCTAAATAAGCAATATTTGTTGGAAAGGATGACGGGTATAATCAGATTCTGGGTTTAATAAATCTGTAATCCAAAGGAAATTTTCTAAAATTGTAGAGATATATTTTCATAAAAGCAAGATAAGGTTTTGACTACATATTCAATACATTAAAAGGTAGAACAATAAACTCTACACATAGAGAAGACAGGTGAGGACACATTCCATCCTTTCAACTGCTGAAAGCAAAATGAAGAGCAAGAGAAATCCTAAACATACGGAGTAGCCTGATTTGAGGATATGGTAAGAAACAGAATTAGGAAACTTTGTTGTCCGGATTCTGCTACAAAATGGAAGCTAGGTTAAAGTTTTGGTTTTATCTCTAGAAAACAGAAAACCACTGAAGCTTAACTGAAACAGGAGGCATGAAAGAGTAGTAATATTTTAGGATAAATAAGTATCCAAGGGGGATTTTCTAAAACAAAGAAGTCTATAGCAGAGAAACTATCTAAGTAGTTAATTAAATAGAACTATGATGTAATAAAGAGAAAATAGAGAGACCAGAAGTACACAAGAAATAAATAGGATAAACAACCTAGCCTAACAACTATACTTATTATCAGATACCAACAAAAAGGACATAAGAAAATTTCAACATTCAAATGGAACAAAATGATAAAAAAATAGAGATACATATTTATAATGATTTTTAAGTTGTATCAACCAAACGTATATACATTTCATGTAGGATTTTGTTTTCATCACAAATTTTGAAATCGAATTTACAGAAATCTTTCTTTTATCAAATAATTTAAAATATTCCAATAAATAACAATTTAAAAAATCTCTTTGAGATCAAGAAGGTAGTACTTCATATAAAATGTGTCCACAATTCAATGACCTATTACATTTTGTTTCATGTCAACATAATTAAAGTATATGCTCTTTATCTTAAAAAGACATCCAATGTTATATATGAGGTTAGTACTGAGCAGTTCAACATGTTGATTTATTTGCTGTACCTATTCCCTGATATTGCAGCATTCTTTTCAAAAATGATATTTAAAAATCTCAGGGAAGATTAATATAGTCTGAATAATGATGGCACACATGTAAAACATTAACACTGCCCTTTACCCATCTTGTATATTTCACATTTATTTGTTTAAAATATGAGCAGTGCCACGTGGCTTCAAGCATCTGGCATACAGATGGAGAATTGTGGGTACCAAAATATCAGATCTATTTTGGTGGAGCAATGAATACTCCTGCATATGCTGTCTTTGGAAAAATAAGTTTGATAGTTTTTTCATGCAAAGTGCAAGAAAAAAACTAGTATGTTATTGTTTAACTTAGAAAAATGATGTGGATGCACTAATGGATGTCACAAAAGACAAAAATACTTGAATAATATGCAGTCATTTAAAATAAAAATTCAGGATTAAAATAGCACTTGATGCAAAATAAAGTGTTATCTTTACTTGGAAACAGGTGATGATATGTTTAAGAGCACAGGTTGAGGTATCAACTTTGACAAAGTAGACTAATGCTTGTTTCTTCTGGGAAGCTACATGTCCACACAGAGAAAAACGTAAGATACAAGATTATCTAGTAAGATGCTTTCAAGAAGATATGAGTAAATAAATCAAACTTTTAGAACCAAAGTCATCAGGAATTTGATAGATATCAAAATAGAAATGTTGCAAAGAATCACTATATATTTTCTCTTTTCTAGACAAAGCAACCTCAAACCCTTCAAATTTATTTACCACTAAATTTCCTATCTCTTTATTTTTCATATTGCTGTTACCTTTTAGGATTTGAGCCTGTAGCTGATTCCTACTGCCACAGATTTGTTTTTGAATGTACTTGAGGTCCCCTACATTTTGTTGAAAGTAGAATATCAAATACTACACACAAGAACTAGAACTCCAAAATCGGGAGAACTGAAGAGGTGGTCCGAGTGTCATGTAGTGATTGTGTGAACTACACATTTTTTGTAACCACATAGTATAAAGGTAAGCATTAAAAACAGAAAATACACACATGTGAAAACATATTATAATGCTAGAATATGGTTCTAGAGGAGCAAACTGTTTTGTTATCATGCTTTTAAATGAGGTGACTTGTCCATAAAAATGCTGAATCAATAGGAAATTAATTGCTAAGAAAAAAAGGGCTAGTTGCCTTTGATGGATAACCCCATGGTTTTTTAATCAAATTACTTGTTTTGAAAGATTTTCCATTAGAAGCTTTTTTTAGGTACATAATAGTTGAGACATATTTACTCAATCTTACCTACATCTAGACATTTTATCTATAAAAAAGATACTGTAATCCCAAGAATTTTACTGAAAGTCATTTGAAAGTCAATCAAATGTAGATACTAAATGTTGAGCAATATGTAGCTTTAGATTAATGCTAAATTTTGCATTCTAATTTTAGCATGTCAGTGTTTTACTTTTGCTCCTTTTACTATTCAAGCGTTTTCATCAATTAATTCACTCTTTTTTTGGCAAGAACAGTCAAATAAAATTGTTGTCTACTCAATGGTTCATTCTGAAAATTAAATCATGGTGTCTATTGTTCTTTTCTTGAGATACTGACCTCAGAAATCTCTATCCAACATTATAATACACACACACACACACACACACACACACGTGAATGAAACACTTCTGCCTTCAAGTTACAATCTTAATTTTCCCTTCACTAGATTCCACAGGACATCACTGGGATGAGAATAGGTATTTTTCACCTTTCTAAAAGAGAGAAGTTAAATTCCTTTGGAAGGATTTACTTGCATTTCATTCCCAAAAGCTCCCTAAACTCCAAGCAAAATTTCCAGTCTGTATTTTATTAAAGGAAAAGTGAATCATTTCCAGAGATTTTCAAAAGTGATTAGAAATAAAAAGATCATTGTTTGTTTGATAAAGATGAAAACAATTTGTTGCAAGTGTTTACTCAAAATAAGAAAGACCATATAAAAGGTATTTGTCCAATATACTAGCAAAAAAGAGAACTCAAATAAGTGCAATTTGAGAACAATGTATGCTTCTAAACTATTTATATGACATATAAAGATTGATTAATGATCAATTATTGGCCAATTATAACTACTGCCATCCTCAAAAATCAAACCAGTTTGTATTCCAGACATCCTTTGGTGATTTGTTTTGTTTTTTTTGTTTGTTTGTTTTGTTGAGGGGCAGAAGTTGCTTGGTTATTCAGAATCACTCTATTCCTTTTATTTTTAGAGCTAAAGATTTAAGAAATGAATTATCCATTTAAGTAATTTTGAATACACAGTATTTTATTTCCATGAATATAATAACTCTCTAAAAGCACAACAGGAAAAATAGAAGAATTCATGTGCAAAAATTTTAACTAGAATTTATACATATTAAACAATTCTATATTGCTATAATAAACATTGCATAGTAGTCACAAATTGGGTATAGAAATGACAAAATCCACAAAACCTTGGGTTTGGAAATCATCACTGTATTGAGCAAACTGCTCAGGTGTGATAATTATTTGCCCATCTAATGTTTATATGATATTTACCTGAGTCAAACTAGCATATCTTCCCCTTCTGATAATGATATTCTTTATTTTCTCTTAGGAATTGCATCTATGGGATTCTAGCGGAGTTGTCAGTCATGTGCCCTCAACACCCTTGAATGGTGGCCATGTTAATAGGCCAACCAATCCAAATATACCACATTCCTGTACACAGCAACTGTTCAGGAGAAAATGCTAACCCACAACAGGGGCAATCTGTTTTCTTTCCTGATGTTGTTACCTGTAAAAATGACATGAACATAGAATTGTTAAGCTATCCTGCCACACATGAAGAAAGCCTATCTTCTCTGAGATATAGATATACAGATACATGACAATCTTGTTGAAGCTCTTGGATCCAATAGTCTCTATGCCAGCATCATCACTGAGCTTTCAGCTGTGAGCTGTACACCTGGCACTGTAAACCAAATTGAACTGTATTTCATCACTTACATGCAAGACAGTCCTGATCAATGCATATTTCACAGGGCTCTTATAAAAAGAAGATGTGAGAAGTGTTTACCAGAGTACCTGAATGTAGTGAGCACTCAATAAAGAGTATCAGTATTATAAATATGTGTTTTATTATTTTAGTCATATTAATGACCGTAAGTGTGATCAATAGTACGGTTCTGGGAACCAGAACACAGATTTAAACACAATCACTATAAAATTGATGGGGACTTTGGGCAAGTTACTTAACCACACTAAACTTCACTTTCTTCATTTAAAAAGGGGGAAGAAGTGGATAATGATACTGTCTCTCATAAATTTAGAGAGATAAATAAATGTTCAACTACAAGGAAAAATTAGATAACAGCACTCAAGAAATAGGGTTATTCTTATTTTTCTTATATTTATTATTCAGAAACTGCAAAATTTATAAGGAAACTTAACACATCCTTTAATCCAATCATCCACTGAAATCCCTTGACAAAACCTGACAAGTCATTCTTCTATGTTTAAGTAACTAAAACGAAGTAGTTTTTCCTCTTTTGAAGAGAGGCTTTTCCCAAATTTTAAAATATCCTTCTTACACTGATCCAAAAAGGTGAGTTCTTAAAGCTTCTACTCACTGAACTATTTATATCTCTGGCTCATGCAAATGTGGACTAATGCCTTCTCCACATGATGTCTTTCAAGCAACTGAAAGCAGTTATTAGGTACTTCATAATTAGGGTTGCCATATAATACCTTGCCAAAACTGAGACACTTTTGTGAGCAGAAGAGTAATATTAAAAATTATGTTAGGATAAGAGGTATAAATCTGTACTGTACTAGGAAAACTGGGATGAACATTCACTTTCCATGATGCTTTCTCCCCATTGGGTAAAATATTCACAGTACCTTCAATTCTTCTTTTCATGATACAGGACTGTTTCCATTTTAATGCAGCTTTCCTAATTTACTTGAATTTCCATTTTAGTTTAGAGTCCCCCAGAGCTGAATTCAAGAGTCCAAAGGAAAACATGTACATTCAAAAGCTCTGCAGAAGAGTTTATCAAAGCAGCTCTTTGTAGACAGAACAGTCACATAATCACAGCATTCTGCAGCACATTATTTTTTTCTGTTTCAGTATATTCTGAATACTCAGCTGTATGCTGTATGAATGTAATTGAAACTTTCAAGAGAATATAAGGCTTACATTTTGTCACCATACTGAGTGAAAGAACTAGGAACTATGAGTATAAAAACACAAAATTGATTAAAGTACAAAGGTTAAACAGGGAAAAATGAATATATGAATGAAATGGCTAAGGAAGCCAGGGCAGTATCTATTTTTAAACCCTCTATTAAGAAGCTAGGGATTTAGGTTGAACATCAACATAACTTTTCAAAGAAACAAACAAAAAAATACATGCATATATACTTGTACTTTATGTTCTTACCACTAGTTCAAATGTATAAAGTGGTGTATTAGTGCTGTTATTATCGGTAAATTCAATTTATGCATTTTTCCTAAGAGAACCTTTGAGGGCCATCACAGCCTTTAGTGTTTGTTAATTGTAACTGATGTTTTAATTTCTTCAGATTAAAAATTGCAAAAATTCTAATTATATAAAATACTCTTAGATTATTGAGCTGCGTTTTGCAAG
The DNA here is from genome assembly GCF_048773025.1 of Camelus bactrianus. NCBI lineage: Eukaryota > Metazoa > Chordata > Mammalia > Artiodactyla > Camelidae > Camelus > Camelus bactrianus. The sequence continues at coordinate 43,783,099 of NC_133540.1, forward strand.
AGGCAAAATTAGGAATCAAAGTAAACCAAATCGTGTTCTTTCTCTCTCTCATGAAAGAGCGAATTAACTTTACATCTTTTCTATGATACATACATTTTATGCTAATCTGTAAGCATGCCATGTTCCTTGTTGAAATCAGGAAAATAAATTCCACAACTAGTTTGGGTTAATCCCTATCAGGGAATTCATGGAACACAGGAAATCATTAATGATTATAATCTATAGTTTACTATAGGAATTATCCTTAATGAGGTAATTTTTTAAGTATTTCTAATGTAATTGTGTAAATCATAGGAAAACAACATTCTGTCACCTTCTAGGAATAGACTCTATAGAAAAGTGTTAAGAATAAATATTTGAATTCCAAGACACTTTTTAAATATAGTGCTTTGACTCTCCAACTTGCTTTTAATTTTTTTTAATTCAAATTTTTATTGAGGTCATTGTAGATTCACATGTAGTTATAAGAAATAACACAGAGACATTCCATGTACACTTTACCCAGCTTCATCTAGTGGTAAAATTTTGCAGTACTTGTGGAATATCACTAATATTATATTGACATTGATACAATCCACAAATTTATTCAGAGTTCTCCAGTTTTACTTATACTTGTGTATGTATGTTGTTTAGTTCCATACAATTTTTTCACATGTGAAAGTTCTTGCATCTATCACCACAGTCAAGATATTGAACAGTTTCATCACTACAAGAGACCTCGTGTTGCACCCACCTCCCTCCTGCCACTATACAACTCACACTAAACCCCTGGCAACCATTATTCTTTTATTTATACAATTTTACCATTTCAAAAACATGCAAAAGGAATGATATGGTATACTGTTGGGGTCAACTCTGTTCACTTAGAATAACTGCCTGAATATGCTACAAGTTGCTGCATGTATCAAAAGCTCATTCTTTTTTACTGCTGTGCAGTGTTCCACAGCATGTATATCCCACAGCTTGTTTAAACATTCACCTGTTAAAAAACATCTGGCTTGATTTCCATTTCTGGTTTTCACAAAATAAAACAAATATTACAAATAATGCTGTTAATATTCATGTACAGGTTTCTGAGTGAACTTAAGCTTTCATTTTCTCGGACAAATGATCAAAAGTGCAATTGCTGTGCCATATGCTCATTGCCTGTTTACTTTTATACAAAAATGTCAAATTATTTTCTAGAGTGGCTGTCCCATTTTACATTCTCACCAGCAATGCATGAGTGATTCAGCTTCTCCAAATCCTTGCCAGCATTTAATACTGTCATTATTAATTATTTTAGCTATTCACTAGGTATGTAGTGTTATTTCATTGTGGTCTTCATTTGCATTTTCCTGCTGCCTAATGATACTAAACATATTTTCATGAGCTTATTTGACATCTGTAGATCCTCTTCAGTGAAATGTTCATGGCTCTTTTGCCCATTTTCTAATTGGATTTTGTTTTTGTTGACTTTTGACAATTCTTTATATATCCTAAGTACTAGCTTTTTGGGTTTTTTTGTTTTTTTTTTGGTTAGATCTGAGGTTTACAAATATTTTTTTTCTCATCAGTAGCTTACATTTTCATAATTTTCATTTCCTTCACATGGGCTTTTGCAGACTATAATTTTTAAAATTTTGATAAGATCTAATAAATCATTTTTTCCTTTTATACATTGTGCTTTTGGTGTCAAGTCTAAGCTAACTAACTATGCCTAACCCTGGTTCCAGAAGATTTTCTGTTTTGTTTTTTTTTTTCCCCAAGAATCTTATAGTCTACATTTTAAATTTAAGTCTGTAATCCATCTTGAGTTAATTTTTGTACAAGATGTAGATTTAGGTCAAGGTTCTTTTTTTTTTTTTTTTCCAATCTCCAGTTGTTTCAGCATCATTTGTTGAAAATACTATTCTTCCTCCACTGAACTGTTTTTGCACCTCTGTCAAAAATTAGTTGAGCACATTTGTGTAAGTCTGTATGTCTACTTCTAGGTTCTTTGTTTTATTCCATTGATCTACATATCTAACCCTTAGCCAATAACACATTTATACCATACTGCCTTGATTACTGTAGCTAAATAGTGAGACTTAAAGTTTGGTAGAGTAATTCCTCCCAATTAATCCTCCTTTGTCAAGATTATGTTAGCTATTCAAAAATGTGTACCTTCCCATACAAATTTAGAGTGTGCTTATCTATGTCTACAAATATACTTGCTGGAATTTTGATAGGAATGGCATTAAACCTATGGATCAATTTGGGGAGAATTCACATTTTTACTATGTCAAATCTTCCAATCCATAAGCATGGCATATTTCTCCATTTTTTGGTCTTGTTTTCTTCTCTTTTTTAAATTTGCAACTTTCAGCATACAGATGGTGTACATCTTATGGTAAGTGTATACCTGAGTATTTCATTTGCTTTGAAGCCACTTTAAAAGGTATTGTGCTTCTGGTTTTTCTATATTCATTTTTAGTATATAGCAACAATTTTGATTTGTGTGTTGATTACTTATCCTGTGATGTTCCTGAGCTCACTTATTATATAGGAATATTTCTATAGATTTCTTGGGATTTTCTATGTAGATAATCATGCCATCTGAAAACTGTGGGTTTTATTACTTCCTTTTCCATCTGCATGTCCCTTACTTCTTTTTCTTGACTATTGCAGTGGCTGGAACTTCAAGTATTATGTCAAATAAGAGTAGTGAGAGCTTGCCTTGTTCATGATCAGAGGTGGTGAAAATTCAGTTTTAACCATTAAGTATAAAGTTAGCTTTAAGGTTTCTGTAGTTGATCTGTATCATGCTTAGTTGTTTATCTTTCTTTTAACTTGCTAGAGGCTTTTGTTAAAAATAAGTATTGAAAATTTTCAAGTGTTTTTTCTGTGTCAACTGGTACGATCATGTATTTTTTTTCTTTAGCTTGTTGATATTACTGATTATACTGATTGATTTTTTTCAAATTTTTTTCAACATTTTTCAAATGTTGAACCAGACTTAAATATCTAGAATAAGTTTTATTGTTTGATTTGGTTTGCTAATATCTTGTTGAGCATTTACATATCTAAGTTAATAGACATATTGGTCTGTCTGGTTTTAGAAATAAAGTAGTACTGCTTTCATAAAACAATATAGGGAGACTTTCTTATTCATATTTTCTTAAATGTTTGATAGAATTCTTGAGTGCACTGATTCTATCCTCAATCATTTATTCTCCATTACTGAGCCCATTCAGCACGTTTTTCTTCTGTTGTTTGTTTTTTTAAATTCTATACTTTCCATTTGATTCTTCTTTATTACTTCTACTTATTTGCTGAGATTTTCTCTTTTTTATTTATTCCAAGTGAATTTATAATTTACTGTTTAAGTACTTCTATAATGGTTAATAAAATTCTTCCCAAATACTTTCATATATTTCATCTTTGTATTATCATCTTTTCTTATTCAAGCTGTGACTTTCTCGGTTCTTGATAGGATAGGTAATTAATTTTTAATTGTAGACACTTTGTCTATCATTTTAGAAGTCTCTAGTTTCTATTAAACTATTTTTTTAGTAGGTGTCTTAGTCTGTTCAGTCTGCTATAACAGAATACCATGGACTTGGTGATCTATAAACAGCAGAAATTATCTCACACTTCTGGACGCTGAGACCACCAAGATTAAAGGGCTAGAAGATTTGCTGTTGGGTGATGGCCCACTTCATGGTTCATAAACGGATATATTGTCACTGTGTCCTAACATGGCATAAAGGCAAGGGAGCATTCTGGGGTCCCTCTCATATGGGCACTAATCCCATTCATGGGGGCTCCACTCTCTTAACCTAATCACCTCCCAAAGTCCCCACTGTCATATAACATCACATTAAATGACAGGACTTAACATAAACATTTTGGAAGGACACATATATACAGTCTATACCAGTAGGTGATCATCCCATTTGGGTTTAGCACACAGATACTCACCTACTTGTACAGGCTGTGTGAGCTGTGGGTCCAATGTCCACTAAATTTTCAGAGCCTTTGAGGTATTATTTGGATCTTCTGGGCTTATCTGGTGCAACTAGGGTCTCACTGGTCTCTGCTGGTGCTTCCTATGGTGATGAAAGATGTTTCCCCTGGGCTTCTGAGTATCTTGATGTGGAAACATATCATCAAGTTGTCTTCATGAGCATGTACTGAAATCCCCCTACTAATGCTCCCTAGCTGCTCCAGTGTCTCTGGAAAGAGGATTTCAGGCCCATGGGATGAGAAACTTCCTGAACCAGACTGTTTCCTGTTAGTAAAACCCTTTGCTGGTTCTTCCTTCCTGCTTCAATGTCTCTGGGTGGGTGAGGGGAGTCTTGGGCTGAGGGTTCAAAAAGGCTTCCTGGGCTAGGCCACTTGCTGTGAGGAGGTACCATTTATTGGTTCTGCCCCTCTACTCCGTTTGATTTCCTTTTTAGGGTTCCAATATTCATATAGCGATAGCAACTATAACACAAGACTTTAAAGTATTAATGAGTTCATTTATTTAACAAATATATTTTTAATATCTTCTGAGTGCTAAGATCTATGTTGAGAACATCACATTGTCAAAAGATTTCATGACACAGAAATTTTGTTATTTTGCAAAGAAGTATTTCTTGAAACACATTTATAATTTTTCTATTTTTGTTATATTGTACACTGCATATGACATAAATCCTTCATATTAACTATAACAGATGAGACAGAAAATGTGCACTTCTAATCACATTAATGGAGCTGTCCAAGGAAGTAATAGTGTAAGTATTATAAAGTAAAGGTACAGAAAATTCAAGCAATATGAAATAACAATATACCTTACTTCAGTCATATAACTCTCTTTTATGATGTAAAAATCACTATTTTATTTTTAACTCACTAAGTACCCACAGATTCAATCATCACTCCCTCCATAAAAAAAGAAACTAATAAGCAGTCTTTTAAAACTTTAAAACATTTCTTGTATATGCTGCCAAAGTTTAAAAAAGTCATAGAGATTCAGAAGGTGGGGTTGTAAGTTGTATTTTTATTCATAGGTCCTGTGTGAAGTGTGTGTGTATGTGTGTGTGTGTTTAATTAAGACACATAAATTAGTGTGCATCTGCATATTACTGTAGCCAGATGAATGTTTCAGCAGTACACTTGGCCATCTTCATACTTTGCTGTGAGATTCTGCCTAGGAATACAAGAGTCACTATGGCAAATAGTAAATGAGCAGTGGTGAGTGTGAGTGATTCTAGGGGGGTCACTTAGCAAAATCTTGAAAAAAGAACAAAAAGGCACCAGAGGAAAGGGAGATACACTCAATAGATATTGGCTAAATAAATGAAGGAATCTCAAACAGACAGCAGTTACGGAGCTAAATCTTCTTAAGTTTATTTCTTCTATCCTTCACCCCCAAACCTACAAAATAAATATTTTTATACCCATTTGATGGATGATGAAACTACCATTTGAAAGGAAAGACCACACCATCACATAGCTAACAAGGGGAAGAACCAGGAATTAACCCAAAACTCCACTTCTCAAACTCATGAAATCTCTATTCTACAATGATATAAAAATTCACAATAAAAAAAGTCGTAGGAGCCAAACAGATTCTGAGGGTTTTTTTACTTATGCTCTTGATTTGTGATGCCAGCACATTTTTCATACATTTGTGGTCTTATAAGGTACCAGACTGCCCACAACTCTGTAATACACATTTCATTGCTATAAAGCAATGTTTGTATTGTGTCTGTGTTCTAATTTCCTGGTTCTTTATCTCTGACAAAAATTTTAATATGTGCTAATAATTTCCACGAGGGGTTTTGAACAATACTCCTCTCTCAGATAAGCATCCACTAATTTACATGCCATGAAACCCCCTGCTTTTCTCTCAAGCCTTTCTCCTAATTTCAGGAGGACAATCACAATCCCATTCAACTAGCATGCTGGTGCTGAGCAGGGGAGCAGTATTTGTTTATAACATTACTTATCTCGTAGAATTTGGGGAAAACTCGTCTCAGAGAACTAGTTAATGCTTATCTCACAGAAAGCACTCTCATAACAGATGTCAGAAGAAGTGGATGGTGGTGGTGGTATCAAAAACAGGAGGAGCAATATTACTGGGGCAGTAGCAACCTCTGCTGCCGCAATTACCTAAAATCTGAGGAAGGCTGATGATTAGTCAGGGTAAGTTAGGTTATGCTACAGAAACACAAAATGTAAGAACACCAACGGCTAAATCAAGCAAAGATTTATTCTTCATTCATATGATATTTTTAATAGAGGTGCATGGGGTAGAAAGACAGAGATCCTTATCATAGTAATCAGAGACTAAGGACCACAAAGCCTTCCTCTAAGTGAGTATTTTTTTTGACGGCAGGAGATGGGGGAAAATATATGAAGAGTTAACTTGTCAGCTTTTAAAACTTCCACCAGGACATGAGACATAGCATATCTGTTCACATTTCATTGTTCATAATAGGGTACCTGGCAATGCCTAACTTCACAATGAATGGGAAGTGAAACACTACTTTGTGGACAGAAGGAGAAGAAGTATACGTGTGCACAGCCCTGATCGTGGAATAGTTGGCAGTGTCCACAACTGTTTCATTGGTCCCATCTTCAAAACTTCTTTCACTCGCAGAACCATCAGTTTATAACCTTGCAAATTTGTATGAATTTGCTACAACATCTTAGAAACAATTAACAAGATATTCACCCCCTCTGCCATATGCCAAAGTAAGAGAATAATTACATATTAGCACTAGAGCAAATAATAGGTTACATTCCACTGCAGGTTTCAATGACATATTATCATTGCAAACTTTTGGACCTTCAATTTTTCATGTTACCATATATTTCTCATGTGAATATGTCTTAGAATTTTATAAAGAAAGATGACACAAACCCTATGCTGAAGAAGTTATAATCTATTAAGGAAAAAAGACTAGGACAGAAATAATATAATAAAAGGTTGAATATTGGAATCAAGGGAAAACTAAAGTTGGATGACACCTGGGACACAGGAAGAATGATCAAGTTGGTGATATTGGAAAGCACTGTTCATAAGGGGCTTGATGGATAAGTAGGATCTAGATGGATAATAACTGCTAAACTGTCGGTATGCTTATTGTGTGCTAGGAGCTGCTTTGTGTGATTTACTTATATTATCTTACTTATTCCTCACTATAACTTTCATATTATAATTTATGGACGAAGATACTGAGACTCAGACAGATTCTGACACCCCACACAGTTAAGTAACAGAGCTAGGATTCAAACTCAGGGAATCTCACTCTAGGACCACTATATTCCATTCCTCCCACCCTGTTGAAATGATACCTGAAAAAATTAGAGAGAAAAGAAGTACAAACGGGAAATGTGTAGCTATGTTCTGGGAGCAACACTAGGGCCAGTTTGATGGTATATAAGGCATTTTGTAAGGGGAGGTGAGCAAATGGACTTAAAATAAAAATTTGGGTCATACTGATAAAATAATACCTTATCAAAGTCATTGGAACAGGAGAAAAGAATAACAAGTAATGTTTTTGAGGAATTTGAATTTTTTTTAATTGGTAAAAGGAGTCTCATATGACTTGTTTATGAAATTTATAATATTTATAATCTGATTCCTAAGTTAAGTATCTCTTCATACTCTATCCTGATCACTCTAAATTCTGCCTGAAATCACAAAAAATATTGAAATATAGTATATTTACATGAGAAAAAAAGTTTCAGGTGACTGTTCAAATTTCTAAAATGGTATACATTACAGACATCATGGTAAACTTCCACAGAGATATATATGTCAACATTTCACTTTAAATAGAGTATCTCGTATTTTTGCATAAAGCGTTCTAATGATGTTGTTTCCAGGGATAATTAGACCTTTTGTTTAGCTTAATGTTTTTTCAATTTGAGAGAAAAACATTTAACCTTGCTCTATTTTCCATCTCAGTAATATCCGACAGACGGTGTAGAGATCATGAATGTGGCACTTTTCATATGTATGAAAAGGGTTTGGCTTTATCCCATGTCTTTTTGTGCCAACCAAACATTTCAGGAATCAAACTCCCAAATAAACCATTAAGGCCATATGCCTAATTAAATACAACTGGTCTCCTACTATCTTATCCTTATTTTAAAAGAATGTTGGCTTGGGTGTATGTATCGGTAGAACTAACTTGCCTATTAGGGTTTTAACATTAATTTGAGCTAGGACTTCAAAAGACTTTACTTGTCCTTAACTTTATGTCTATGGTACTAATGATATAAAACATACCTATAAAATAGAGGCTAATTATTCAAGGAATAAATTTATGTCTACCTTACCTTAGTTAAGTAACTACTATACTGCCTATTTGCTTTGAATTTCAAGGAAAATTATTTTTCTTAATGGAGTAGCCGTATGTTTAATTTATACATATGCAAATTTACTATGTATATCACTATTCATTCCATAAAAGAAAGGACATTTTAACAAAAAAGTGTTAAATAACCAGTCGCACAATTAGTAGCAAGAAATTTATACTGAATAAATTTTGTTGTGCAATGTTGTTCTTTTTTTTTTTTTTTTTCGTTCTTTCTTTTGCTACTGATTTCTAAAGTGTAGTTTTAGTGCCAGTCCTGAGACAAGGATTTGGAACCTTTCGTCCTATGTGTTCTATGGTTGAAATGAATTACCAAAAAAACTTTATGTACAAATTTCCAGATAATTGATATGATTAATGTTGAACAAAAGGGCTTATAATGAATTAACTCAAATAACCTAAGGATGATTATAAAACAAACAAATGATTTCATATAAAGGAAGAAACATCTTCATTTTCGATTTGTTCACTACTGAACACTCAGTTTCTACTAAAATACTTGACATAAAGGTGTTCTAGAATGAAAAGCTGAATAAGTAAACAAAGTAAGTTCTGACAGAATGATGGATACTCTTCTCTATTAAAATGTTCTTAATGCTACCATGATATAGTAAAAGACTGGTGCTCTTAAATATTCTAACCTCTTCTTAAGAAGAAACAAATAACTAGACATAAACCTATAACTGACTAAACATTTCATAGGTTTATAAATGTTAAAATTATTAAAAATGATTAAAGAAAACAATTTAGGTATACAAGCTTCATTTAACACTTTATGAAGTGGACACTCTCCATTCAGAGAACTGCAAAATGCAGCAGAAGATAGACAGCTTTTATAGGATTAAGAATAAACGACAAGGAAAAGAAAAATAGAAGATATCTGATTGGCTGGGGCTACACAGTCAACTCTGGGGTGAGAAGGCGCAGAGCTGGCTTGGTGTTTATGACTGGCTGACTGGATACACCTTCTGGTCAAACATGACATTTACAGGGACATGAAAGTTACCTCAGTTTCGGATGGCTGACATGGCACTTGGGCAGAAGCAGCTTCATTTTGAGCCTAGAAAGCTATTTCAACAATTATTTGTTAAAATATCAACTACTTAAAATATTTATTACTTGACTGATTTAACTGATACTTATTTGGGGATAGTTACATCATTGTACATAAGGGTTGATGGAATTTAAGGGAAAAGGCTCTAAATCATTGATGACCAATATAAAACACACAAAAAAGAAAAAAATTAAGTGATTCTAAACTATTGTGTGTATGTTTCTGTATCAGCTGTAAGGTGAGAGACCTTTAAAAACAAAACTAAAATATTTACCATAGCCTAAATGGAATTGTCACAGTTCTCAACTAACTTCTATAAAGCCGAACATTAGCATTTCAAAATGAGAACGTTACTTGATTGAGTGAAAGGTTGAGAAAATCAGATGAAATGGAAGATTCCCGAGTAGAATACCAAAATACAGATCTAGATTTGAAGAAGGGAAACAGTATGCATTACTGGTGAATAAAAGGAAATGAGAACAAGGCATTATACACAAAACCCCACAAAAGAATTTTGAGAATAAGCAAAATACAAATCATTTAAATAGTTTAATGCTGTTTTCTCTCTCTTTTGGAGGAATACTGAAGTATTATCAATGAATTTAGATTCCAAAAGAGATGTGAATTCAAAGTTTTTATTTTTTAGTTGAACTTCATATAACCTCTGAAACATGATTACCTTTATCACTCATTGGAGAAGTCTTTAGAGCAGGATAAAACTTCGCATTACAATGGCACTGAATTGGCTGTGCTCAGTGACAAAGCCAGAAACTCTGTGTGGGCACAGAGTGCCCTGCTGAGAAAGAGAATGTGCAGGCTTAGGAATATGGGAAACAATACAGTTGCATTTTTGCTTGTCTTTCTATAGCTAGTAAATTTTTGAACCAAATATAGAAATAAATGATAAATTCATATCCCTGAATGTTTATTTTTAATTGCCCTATCCCTTCACTCAGTACCTTTTATGTGTAGATGCTAATTAAATGATTGGATTTTACATATAACAATGAGGAGGAGGAGGAGGACAATGACAATATGAGCAATTAAATAAATGGTTTACATGCATTAAGCAAAATCTGAGAAATGGATACCTGATTGAAATATGGAGGCATTTATTTGGGTTTTTTTAGGATTGCAGCCCAGGAGACAGAGAGTCAAGAAGCACTTGAATTGTGTTCCACCAGACTACAACATGAAGGAGGTCTATAAAGGCAAAAACCACTAGGTTGCAGTTAGTTACCTGAGTTGTTTATCAAGAATTATAACTGTAGCTAGTGAGAAGTAAGGGTGCTTGTTAAGCAAGGATTGGTTGGAGTCTGAAATGGTTGCACAGTTACAAGGAGAGACTGAGATCGTAATGCTGCAGCTGGCAGGTGATGTTCCAAATATGGCTGGGGGTGTCCTTAGGCCTGATGCAGTTCAAAGAAAGTTCAGGTTCTCAGTGGAGTAGAGACCTATCTGAAACCAGATCCTCAATGGCCGCCTGACTCCATCTTTGTATGCCCAAATTGTGATTACTTCATTATATTTTCAATTTGTTATCATATGTGTTACCTGATTTAATTCTCAAAACAAATCTTAGGTATATTTGTTATTAGCGTTTTACAATTGATGAAACTGAGATCCAAGAATACACAAGCTAAAACCAAAATGATTCAAGTTAAGAACACAGGTTTGTCTGACTCTTAAGCATGTGCTTTCAAGCTCCACGCTAGATTATTTTACTATAATCCAGAATGTTTTCTTAAAAGAGGATCAGCTGTTCTTGCAGTGTTATCAAACATGTGCAGTTGAATCTTAAATGGATTTCTGATTCAGCGGTTCCTGTACCTTTTACACAGAATTGTTTTTTATTGTATGTGCAATATGGGGTCACTCATCTCATCTGAAGTCCTGTAGTTAATATAAATTTATTAACTTTATTCAGGTATACTTGATATAATAAAGTAATGGCCTATCTCTGTTTAATAATTACCTCTTAGTAATAGTAGGTTAACACTGGGTATGTGTTGACTAAGAATGAAGAACTCTTCTAGGTAACCTACATGTATTAACTTATGAATGAAGTCCTTCTGTTAGGCAGTTAGATAGAAATGAGCACTGGGCAGGGGGAGAGAAAGGGGAAAGGAGCAACCCAGAAAATAATGCTATGCCTGCACTCAGGATAAGGGGCTCTAAAAGCTTTCTCTAAATGAGGGCCAGCAGAGAAGCTGGCTAGGATCCAACGCTGCATCTGTGCAATAGAGAGAAGGATTGGCTTAACTTAACCCAATGCTCATTATAATGTAGTTAACGTTACAGTTTTAGCCCCCTCCCGTAGGTTTCTCTGTGTGCTTCATGGGTTAGAATCTGCCCCAAAAGGGATGAGCATAACTGAGCACAAGGTATCAGTCAGCCTGAGAATTCAAAAGAACCTGAGCCACAAATCAATCAATCAGTCATGAAAAACGCCCTTAAGCCAGGATATAAAAACAGGAAAAACAAAGGAGTGGCGCCATTTTTCCCCTCTTGGATTAGCCTGCTCCCAATTCTTGGGAGTGTACTATATTTTACTACCTTTTTACTTTACTAATAAAATCTTGTTTATATCACACTTTCTGTCTCTCGTTAAAAAAAATTTTTTTTCAGGTGACTAAGAACTAAGCTAATTCTTACTTCCCTCCTCCTGGTAACACTTCCAATAACCCTTCAAGGACAACAGGGCAAGCTTCAGGGATGTGAGACCTGTGCATTTGTAAAAAGCTTCATGCTCAGAAGGGCCTGTTTAATGATCTGCAGTCATCATTTTGATAGTCTAAATAACTATATCAATGAATACATGTTTTTAAATTAAGTCTGATGGGACAATGAAGCATGCACAAAAGCTGAGGAGCTACATGAAATATACAATCCCCATTCCTCACTACCTTATTTGCATACACCATTCACAATGCCCCAAGTGTATAAAATTTCAGGGGACCCACAATGGCATGGGAGGTCAGGGAGACTCAAAGCAAGACAAGTTTAAACATGTTATATCAGTCACTGAGTTGAACAAAGGTGCTGATAGCTCCAAGATGCCATTCATTCTCTTCAGATCAGAACTTACTATGAGCACGGAAAGAAAGCAACAGCATTCCAAGAAACATGAACAACCAAAGAACCCTCTCATGTCCTTCCTTTCATGTCATTTCCCTGTATTCAACCATTTATGCTAAAAGAATAACATAGAAAGGAAGAGAAAAATAGGGTAAACCAATTTCCAAAGTTTGTCCTTCCTTACTCATCAGCAAGCTATAGCTAGAGACTACTGGTAGAATGTGTACATTTCAATAAGTGAAATAAAAATAGGTGAGTTTATTTCGTGAAGTATTCCCATTCCACAGGTAAAAGCAAAATAGATATGCATATATGAGCTATGAAATAAGAACTGTGAAATATCAGCGATTTCATATACAGGCTAAATGTCCTCATGTTCTTATTTTAAACTGACATTGCATTATATAAAGATGAATGGTATAATTTGTGCTAATAATTTAAATTTTTAATATTTCTTCTTTAAATGATAAAATGAGAAACAAAAAAATCATCATGAGACTATAAAAGGGAAAAGCATTATATTTTAGTGCCTTTAATAGATATTTTTTTTTCCTGCTTCTTGAAGACAGGCCTCTTTTTGCAATGGATCATGCAAATTACAGAGTTAGCCTTGTAGGGATATTTTATTATTGTAAGTTTTATGTTACAAATAAGGAAACTAAGACTCACAGGTATTAATTAATTCGCACCATGTCAACAGCTGGTAAATGAAGGAAGAATCTTAAGCCAAGCAGTAAGGTGCCAGAATCAATGATCTAAATCACTACATCAAATAGCATAGTATAGCATAAATAATACAGGATTTAAAATCATGACTGGAAATAAGTCCTTGTCCCTTCATTTAGTCTATGAGAAAGTCCCTTAAAGTTACTCTGACACAAAGTTTTATCACAAAAAGGGCTATTAATATCTATATCATAAGTTTGTTGAGAAGTGCAAATAAATAATGTATGTGAAAGCAATCTGAAACCACAGAAGCACTATGCAGACATTAGTTACAATAGTTCGGCTATTTTGAATGTTTATATGCAGCCAACTTACATGAAAATAAAATGCACCTTTTAGGAAATAATTAATGATAAGGTGATAACTGCCAAAAACCCAGTACAACTGAGGCATTTTGAAATCTATGCAAATTGAATAGAAAAGTGAAATGAATTATCCACGTCATTTAGATTGGATAATTAGAGGATTGGCTGAGATGATGGAATAAAAAGTTTCTGAGTTCACCTCCTCTCATAAACACACCAAAATCACAACTATCTGCAAAACAATCATTGATGAAAAAGATCAGAACCAACCAGAGAAGATCCACAACTAAAAACACAAAGAAGAAACCACGAGACAGGTAAGAGGGGCAGACTCACAATATAATCAAGTCCCATATTCTAGGCTGGGCAACCCACAAACTGGGAGAATAATTATATTGCAGAGGTTCTCCCTCAGGAGTGAGTTCTGAGGCTCACATTGGGTTCCCCAGCTCATGGGTCTTGCACTGGGAAGATGAGCCCCAAGCACATTTGGGTTTGAAGGCCAGCAGGGCATGATTTTGGGAGCCCCACAGGACTAGGGGAAATAGCAACTGCACTCTTAAAGGGCTCACAAAATCTCCCATGCACCAGAACCCAGAGAAAAAGCAATAATTTGATAGGAACCTGGGCCAGACTTACCTGCCAGTCTTGGAGGGTCTTCTGGAGAGGCAGGGGTGGCTCTGGCTCACCCTGGAGACACAGACACTGGCAGCAACCATATTTGGGATCTCATTCTACCACGTGAATACTGGTGCAGTCAGGCAACGTCCAGGGACCCTTCCTCTAGCTCATTAGTGTCAAGACCTGGTGCTACCCAATAGCCTGTAAGCGACAGTGCTGGGACACCTCAAGTCAAACAACTAACTAGGCAGGAACACAGCCCCATTTATCAGCAAACAGACTACCTAAAGTCTTCCTGAGCCCACAGCTGCCTCTAGATATGCCACTAGACACAGTCCCTCCCACCAGATGGCCAAGACCCAGCTCCACGCAGCAGTGGGCAGGCAACAGCTCTGGAGTCTTCTGGACCCTGAATTCACCCACTGGTGAGTCAGCACTAGCCCTGGGGTCCCCTGGGGTTCTGCAGCCAGCTGCCGAGGGGCCAGGCACCACTAACCAGCAGCCAGCAGCAACTGCACAAGGCAAGACCTGGCAACCAACTGGGCTGGGGGGCCACAAAATCAGCCCTCCATGACAGAAAGACCCACCACAAACCTCTTAGGGGGAAACTCTAGGGTATATAGCTTGGGTGATGAGAGGGGAATATGCTGGGATACATAAGATGTCTCCTACAGAAGACCACTTCTCCAAGGTCAAGAAATGTAACCAACCTATTTCATACTTAAAAATACAAATAGCAACTTAGACAAAACGAGGAGACAAAGGAACATTTTCCAGACAAAAGAATAAGATAAAACCCCAGTTTGATAATTAATACATGCATCATCTGTGAGAATAACTCTGGTAAATACTTACTTCTCCCTTTCAACAAACACTTTTATACTACATGAAAAAATGTTCTGATAAAAGCAAAATTCTAGCTTGTATCTTAATAGCTAAACAAAATGCCTCAATAAATTATTACCTTTCTTTAATGAAATAAATTCTTCACTAGGTTCTATACGTTCACTCATCTATTTAAATTCAATGTTTTGTGGGTCAAAATGCCAATGCTTCCACATTTATTTGATATTTAAATTGATATCATCAAAGCAAGTTCACTCATCATCAATTCAGTAAATGACATTATTCAAGAATTTTTCTTGCTTTAATTTATTCATTTATATAGTAGTTTCTTACCTGAAATTTGGAGGTTATATCTGAACTAATGATAAATTCAAAACACAAATCAAATATTTCAAAAAATATTAACATTTCAACCATTTAAAATGAATAGAGGAGAGTTTATGAATGCTGGACTCAATTCAACTCCCTTCTTAGTTTAGTCCAATTTGTAGGACAAAAATTAAAAATAAGATCTCAATTTATAATTGTGCAAATGAAAAATGACTTTAAAGGTCTTTGTTGGAAACAGCTTAAAGACTTCTCTTTAAAAGAGAAAACATTATTTTCATTTTAGGGGAAAACATAAACCACCATGTTTGACCTCTCAGAACAAAGGATGTTAGTGTTTTTCCACTGTCAAGAAGTAAAAGATCAATTTCCTAAATGTTCTACTACTCCAGGTCACAGGTGTGAGAACAGTAATTTTACTGGTAAGTTCTTACAAAGCTGACTTTCTTTTTTGTTCTGAGGGACTCTATTTCCTTCAAATAAAGAGAATAAAATGAAAATGACTTTAATCTTGGCCTTTCAGTGCTTTAACACACATTATAAGATTGTGTATCCCCGAAATTCAGTAAGGATAATTTGCGCTTTCTGAAATAGCATCTATAAAGTGAAATGCTGATGATTTTCTGTGATTTCAAGAATGTATCCCTTGAGTTAAAATTGACTTTGTGTTCCTCTTTATGCATATATCTAACTTTCTAATTTTTGATGTCTTCATCTTTTATTTTTCTTCTTTCTGATCTTTTCTCTAAATAAGGCTTTAGTTATTATTTTTCCATTTGTGTTCATCAATGACATAATTTTATAGTGCATCTTTAAAATATTCTCTGTCCTGGGCATCTTCAGATCATTATACCACTTAATTCTCACAATAACCCACTAAAACAGTTGATACCAAGCCTATTATGTGAAAAATAATGCTCAGATGAATATATCATGAAACACAATACATTTAGAAGAGATGCACGTGTGCTTTCAAGGCTAGTATTTTATGTCTCTGTTTTCCCAAGGATATCTATCTCTTATAATGTCTGCAGCTCTTTACTTCTGCCCCAGCCTTAGTGGTTCTCTTGCTCTCACTTTCTATGTGTGTATGTTGGTTGCACTTTCTCTGATTTTCTGTTACTTTCTTATTTTCCTTTTTTCCTCCCTTCTTAAACTTGTTGAATCTCTATCTGAGCTAGCTTTATTACAAATTTGGTAGGATTTTCATAGTTACAGAATTGAGTTTTATGCATCCTGTTACCATTTTTAAAGCATACAAGGAGCCTATTTCCCCTTGCTTTGGTTTCTACCAAATATATGTACTCTTTGTAGATATATATAAATGAATGAGGTGTGTTTTCCTTATAAAACTTCATAGTATCTCTTCCCTTCCTGTCTTTCTTTTCCCCTTCTTTTCACCTTTTTTTGTTAAGTCCTGTTTTAAGATTTTACTTCCATCTCCCCGGCATGTAAATCCATCAGAAAAGAGAATTCATATCTGGATTAGTATAATTACAGACACATTTATTTAAAGAATAAAAAGATTCCTATCTCAGAAAACAAAACAAAAAAATCAATATCTCCCCTTTTAAATTCTACTTTTGAAATGGTTTCTACTCATAAACACTTACAAGCCTAAATATTTTAAGAGCTCTTATTTTCAGTCTCTTCTAAAAATAAATGGTGATTCAAAAAATGGAAAGTATCAATATGGTACAGCATCCTTTATTCCTCATCACTTTTTTCTCCCACTCCAATATTTTATTTTATTGTCTTAGCATATTCGTGTTTATTTATAAATAAAAGAATAATTACTGGTCACAAAAGAATACAACAAAAAAATGTGTGCACTTACAAAGAATGGAATGATTACCCAATTAAGCTATAACTGCAGGAAAGTAAAAAATAATTTGTGAAATATGCCTGTGAAATGCACCTATACATTTTCCAAGCTTCTTCTCTCTTTTTATTTGCATCTCTACGTGAAAGATATTGTGCTGCAGGAACAAATAGCCACATTAGACATGCCGGCACAGCTGCTGGGCAAGTTAAGTTTATTAAAACCTTAGGGTAGATATTTAAAATACATGCTGGACTTTTCTAATGTCACGGAAACTAATGAAGTGAAGTGTATATTTTCATTATATCTTTTCTAATTCACACCTCACACAAACTTATATATTCTCATACAATAGATGCAATGAATTCTGCAGTTGTCAAAGCAGAGTTGGTATATCTGTATGTGCATAAATACAGGTAGCAATTAAAATTGCCAGTGAAGTGTGGACAAAAATCAAGCATAAAGATTCTTATATCAAAGGATCTCTACATTATGGTACTCTGTAAAGATACTTTTGGGGGAGGGGGCAAATTCTCAAATTAGAAACATACAGACCCCAGGAGAAAAACGGAAGATCGTGAAATGTTATTTTAACTACTCATACTGGAAATGTTTTACCTAGCTTTTGGCAAGTTTTGAAAATTGATAACTTAAAGGCAATGGGTCTTTCCACTTCTATAACTAATGAGCAGTGGTTGAGAATACAGCCACAGAATCTGAGTTGGGTCTGTAATCTATCATGGGAGATGAAACATATAAAGAACTGTATAGTCTTGCACAGAGTAACACAGTAACTATTACCTATTACGACTTCAGTATTATCATCTTTATTTTTATTATTATTTTATTGTTAGACGTCATCCCCATATATGTTGCTTAGTGAAAATATATATAAGGCTAATAATTAGGTGGATACTCATCAAAACAATAGGCACATTGTGTTTCTGTTGATTTGCCTGTGTGTGTCTATTATTAAAAGTATTTTTGGATCTTACCTATTCCCTGTGGTCAGGATATGGAATCTGGAGCCAAACTGTTTCCCAAACATGACACCTATCAGTTGTATGATCTTGGGCATGTCATTTTCTCTCTGTCTCAGAGTTCCTCTGCAAAGTGGAGATAAAAACAGTACATTTCACATGGGATATTTGTGAGGATTCAATGGGTTAATACACATAACTATGTTAGTGCAGTGCTCTTTGCTACTTTCAGCCTATGTGGCTATTATTTGTTTTCTAAACTCTTCTTTTATCAAGAAAGGTGGTAAAGGCAATATCTATAAAATGAAAAAATTAAATTATGTATATAATACATTACAGTCCACATCTGTCATGCATTGCTTTCCTAGTAACCTTGGATAAACAAGCATACCCTACATTGAATTATACTGATGCATGTGCACTGCATTTTTAAGTTTTCCTACTGCACAAAGACATGTAAGAGGATTAATAGAGGGAAAATAATTATTTTATGCACAAAGTCCCTGTGGAAAATATTTTTAGTTCTTTGAAGTGTTTTTCCCCCTCTCAACTAATTATCAAGTAGCTGCCTGATTGCTGATGATTGATGACTGATGTAGAGGAGGTTCAGCAGGTGCTAACAGTTTGGTTAGCGTAAGTGGTTCTGAGGAAGGAGCTGCACATTTCTGAGGCAGACAGAGCTATAGAAGATTCTCTCAAGGGTGGTGATTTGGAGGGTAGGTGTAGAATTTGTGTTACAAATTTAAAAGAGTGGGATCTGAAGATTGTTTTAAATATAATTGCCAATGATAATAATAGTTCTGCTTCTGACGATGATGCATAAAAGGTTCTTTGTATTTTAAACTTTAAGGAGACAAAAGAAAGTCAAGAAAAACTTGAGTCAAACCTAACTTCCCTAAATCTACTATTTAAATAAAAAAGCCTACAGTTATATTTTTTTAAACTGATGCATATTGCATGGTAAGTAAATTACAATGTTAGAATAAAAAATAAATGAATTATAACTATATAATTGATTATTACATAATTAAATAATTTATTGTTATTAAAACACAATGAAACTTGCATACTTTTATTAAATAAATATGTTGAGATTTAAAATTTTATTACTTTTCCACTAAAGTTAGAAATTAACACATTTTGTCTTACTATATAGATACAAATAAGAATATATTTGACAGTTTTTAATAAATAATAAGCTGTAATTTCTTTATTTAAAACTAGTATATTATCTGAATGGAAGTCTGTTCAATTAAAATTTCAACACACACATAAATGTTCTTGGAAAACTTCTCCCTTTAACAGTAATTTGCTGATTTAGTTAAGGCACTCTGAAAGAGGGAAAAAAATGAAATTCGACAACATCAGCTACAATGGGGAAACACATGTCACACTGAGATGTGACTGAGAGCCTATGGATGGTAGGTAAGACCTTGCCTGCATCTCATCATCTCCATAGAGTTTCTGAGTGTCCTCAACACACAGGGAAGAATGTTAGGATAGGAGTCAAATTCCCACAACCAGTATCAATGCTGGGTTGAAATATATGACCCCAAGCTAGCTACACGGCATTCACCTCCTCTTGAACCCAAATCTACATCACATGATTTCAACACACTGTCTAGGTGCCTATAGGAGAAAAGCAAACAAAACAGAACTTAAGATGAAAGTAGGGAGTGCACTGCAGACAGAATGACCTTATCTCGCTGGCCATGCAACAAGCTGTATGCAAAAGGGATGTAGAAAGAGAGAAAAGATTAAGATAGCTATTCTACCCTAAAGATTTAGCCCTTGTGTTGGTCTTCCTACCACCTGGAAGGAGGAAATACAAGGAAAACCCCACAAGCGTTCCTCTTTTAATCCACATCGCCTACTAGTAACTGTTCCATTAGACTCTGAGAAGACTATACCAGCAACTCCTCTCCCTGTACATGTACCTGAGAAAACCTAGGCAAAGCCAGCTGTAATAGCCCTTCTCTAGTGGTTGAGCATGATTTTTTTCTGCTATGCCATGAATTCCTTTCCTCATGCTACTAAAAGACATTGGTAGGGCCAAGATTATAATTAGTGGAAAGAACATCAGCTAAACTTAATTGAGTACTTATGATTCCAGGCATTCTTCTCAGCAAATAAAATAAACTACCAATTTGATTGTCACAATAGCGTCCTGCAGTAAGTGCTATTATTGCCCTTTTTTACAGATAATGAAACTCTGGTAGAAAGAGATTAAGAAACTTGATCAAATTTTTATTCCAAGTAAGTGGTAGAATCAGAATTCAATTTAAATCTAAAGTCACCCCTTTAAAAAGTATACTCGACTGTGTCCACAATTACACAGACTTAGTCAAATCCCAGATTCTGTTATCCTAGAAAAGTTACTTACAAATGGGAATTCTATTGCCTGACAGTTATTGTGAAAATTACATTAAATCACTTACAAGCTCCATCTCTCTCTGATTATTTTTTCCCTCTGTGGCACTCGTAACTCCCAAGTGCTCTCTGCTTGCTTGCCTTTCACCCAGCAGTCCTTTGTTCGTCTTACTCTAGAATATGTTCACTGATGCATGGAAAACTTCTTCCTTGATAAAGAAGTATCTCTATTCTATTTACCTCTTCACAAACAAATTAATTTTATCTCCTAATTTTTAACTAAAATTTGACTTTTTGTATATGTATTTTTTTATTGAAGTATAGTCAGTTTACAATATTGTGTCAATTTCTGGTGTACAGCACAATGCTTCAGTCATACATAAACATACGTATATTCATTCTCATATTCTTTTTCACCATAAGTTACCACACTATATCAAATACAGTTCCCTGCACTATACAGCACAAACTTGTTGTTTATCATATATATTTATGTATCTGTTAGTATCAGCATTGGGAGTTAGGAAATTGACTGTTCACTCCTAGCATTTTCCAGCTGAATTTCCTCTTTACTCCTAAACTCCTCCACTATGCAGTTTCAAAGCAGGGACTATAGACAAAATATACAGAATGTGTGTGTGTATATATAAAAATATTATATATTTAATGTGTGCATTTTAATGTGAGTATAGTGCATGTGTATATATATGTATACACATACACATACACAGGAAGAAACTATATAGAATATATTCTATATTCTATTCCATCATATTAAATACATTAATCTACATTTTAATTTTCACTCTTCCCCAAATGTCAAGAGTCCATGAGTGCTCACCAGGGTATCACTAGAGAGCAGACTGGTGTTTGGCACTTAGTGAGCTTCAAATTATATTTGTTAAATGAATGAATGAAAACTGAATTCTCAGGATATTTATAGATATATATAAATCCTGAGAAGGAAAAATCAAGGAGAATATGAACCACTTCCTAGCATTTACCTCCATAAATATGTAGAAATCCCAACAGCATATAAAAGCTCAATTTGTTTCATCTAGCAAAGCAAAAGAACACTGGCATCTTTGATATTGCCATGCTTCAGATCTTTAATTTTATGAAAAGCACACCTAGGTCTAATTGCATCCAATTAAGATAAAATGAGAATACATTGTTGATGTTATTGACTTCATAAATTTAATGCTCAATTACAAAATGACTCCAAACCACTGCCAAGATCTAGACAACTGTTGCCTCTCCTACGATTTCTTTTGCAAAAACAGCCTACATTATAAATCACTTTGTATGCAATGAAGGTCAGCTGTCCATAGTTAATGGAATGTTTTCTTGCAGAATAATTTATGTATATTGCATTCTTTTATCAGAATATACTTCTGACTACATATGGCCTGATACTGAAGTGCCTCTATATTTCTCAAGACAAATGTTTTAGTGAATGAAGGCCTGACTAAAAAAAAAGTGGATTGGATTTATTTTATACAATTAAAACTTAGATTTTAAAATCATTAGTAGTAATATGAATAATGGGCAAGTTTTTAATTTCAAAATCAGAAAATGTAAGAAGACTTTTTTGTATTTCATTAAACTGAACAAAGGAATATTCAAGTTATGGACTGGGAGAACTCTTGGTTTTTGAAATAGGAAAAAAAGATGAAGTCTAGCAGACAATAACATATCTATGAGAAAATGTACATTTATATGTCAAAACTTCTCTTCATGAAGAGATGCCATGTCTGAAACCTCCTGTACCAAAATGTGTAGCTAACCTGATTGTAACAACATGGAGAAAGGCCCAGTGACCTCTCCAACCAAGGATCTGTTTCTGAAGGCAGTAAGGTGAGATGACCTGGGTTTAAATCCCAAGTCAATCATGTACTCTTTGTTAGGTCTTGGTCAAGTTTTCTTAACCTCATTTGCAAAATGCAGGTATTCATCTTTTTGGGTTTTCATGAAGATTAAATAAATAAAGTGATTAAATGAATTAAAACCTATGACATATTTAAAATAATACCTGGCTCATAGTAATTACTCTTTGTTATCTCTTATTTTATTTTTATTGTTGAAGAACTTGTTCTGGCAAATATTTTTCCATGGCATAACAGGTCGGCAATCTGTCCACAAACATCAAAGTCCCTATGGGTCTGCCTCAAGTCATCTTGACTTCTAGTCAAAAACAGCAAGGGCTTTAGAGAAATAAAGGTAACTATGCCATTACTTATTTTACTGTTTACTAATTATACTTGGGGGGCAATCTACTTACCATGCCCAAGACTTTTTTTTTTTAACCATCTATCTGTCTCCCACTATTGTCTGAGATTGTAATTTTGTAATTGTCCCTTATCTTTTTAGATTAACTCCAGGCAATATTATGAAGAAAATAAACCAATGATTAGCCTAGACTAATGTTTCAGGGGGATTTTTTGATTATTACTTCTTAAGACAACTTGGAATGTTTGCACTACAGCAATATATGCCCACAAAAAGCCCTGATTTGTAGCATTTGCCAGTTTCTGTGGTATGAATTGCGAATACCTCTACCAAGTGAAATTTCAAGCTGCCATAGTGACGTCAATGAATGTGGCATTGCGAAAAAAGATGCATACACTTGACCCTCTTGAGCCAATATGATCTCGTTTCAGTACATCACTGCTTTTACCCAGTGCAGGATTCTTATCAGGTTGTGCTCAGTGTACAAAGTAACTTTCCCCAGGGGTAAGGGAAAAACATCCTCCGTCACAACATCCACAGAGAAACTCATGATCCCATGATGAGTCAGCAAATTCCAGGGTAACCAGTTACACAAATGGCTCAGATTCAGTCCTATTATCTAAAAAGCATTTTGCAGAGTATAATGGAGTGGGGAGACAGTATTCTGTAGGATTTAAACGCTGAAAATCTATGTTTTAAAATATTCTACTTAGAAAAAAATCACGGAAAAGACGTGTAGTAAATAATAAGAAACTGAAAGCAACAATTGGGCATCAAAGCACACACCAGAGAGTGTAGAACAAGATAAATATAAACTGGAGGGGAAAAAAACCAGTCTGCGTTGTATCAGCATTTCTCAGACTTTGAAGAGCATACAAATTACCTGGGTCTCTTGTTAAATGCAAATTCTGATTCACTAGGAGTGGGAAGGGGTCTACGATTTTGCATTTCTAATAGATGATACTGATTGCTCTAGTCTTAAAACTACACTTTGAAGAGCAAGGTGCTAGATTATTTTAGCTACCTTCAGTTCTTCAGTGATAAGAAAATGACAACTTATTCTAGAAAAAAATATGCAAAGTAAGTAAACAGCACTGAATTGTTTTTAGAAATTGAAAACCCAGTCATTCTCATGGGGTGGAAGATAGGGAGGAGGTTTTTTGAATGTTTATTAGTTTGATGACTTATCTAGGAAGAAACAACAAATAGTTTGGAAAGCTGGAACAACTTTGTTGAGGCTTGAGAAGGAGGGAATCCATTTTGTTCTCTGGAATTTTTTGTAAGAAGCCATTTGCTGAGCAGTGAGGGGAGATTCACCTCATGTATCTTTTGGACATTCCAGATTTTCTTATCCTTGCAGCCCCTGAGATAAGTTATAGCATGAGCTAAGAGTATTATTAATCTTGATTACTGGAATTTTAGGTATCTCCTTAAATTTTGTGCCCAAGGTAAGCAACTCAGTTTACTCCCTTCCACCTTTTCTACCACAGGATTGCAAACTGGACTTCTTTCCAGGCACCAACAGTATAGTGAGTCTGTCTCTAAGCCACTGTGTTCTCAGTCCACCTGTGGCATCATAAACAAAGACATCTAGCAATAGTCTCTTCCAAAGAATGTGAGATGTCAAGCTTCTCACTAGCCTTCAGTAGTATCAGATATTTTAGCATGTGATTCAGCCTAACAAGGAATTTTAAGAGAATTAGGTTCTAAATATGCGAGTTTGGGCTGCTGTCCATAACAGATTATTCTCCAAAGCGCATCTCCTCCATATTTTCCTGGATAATATTTTGAGAGTTAACATATGTAGTGTCTTCCTTCCTCTCTCCTCTGTGTAAATAAATAGCATGTTCCATGCTTAGGGACAGTATGTGGCCACCTGCACTATTCTAAGCCATATTGGAACCTGTGGCACAAGAAAAAATCAGAAATACTGATCCTGTCTTTATTTAAAATTTTGATACTTTGTTCATCTTGCATTTTTGCATTAATTTTGATTTTTTAACTTACATTAAATATTATTAATCCTGATTACTGAGATTTTCAGTATCCCCTTAAATTTTGTGCCCAAAGTGAGTAACTCACTCATCGCTTTCTATTAGGCAGATAGAAAGACTCCAAGACTTCCTGCTTTGGGTTTTACAAAAGCCTAAGCCTACTGCCTTAAGATGTAGTTCACAGGAATGCACAGAGAAGACATGAATGAATTCCCTGCAAGCATGAGAAGAAAATCCTTGAGCTGGGGGAGGCAAACAGCTCTGTGTGTTCTGTAGTAACCTGGATGCAGGTTTTAATCCCAGCTGTATGTGATATAGGAAGCAAATTCTAAAAAGAAATGGATTTTTGCACTTCTAAGGAGATGAGATTTCAGCCATTCGCATTTTCTGGCTTAGAAAAAGGTCCCTATGTCCCAAGGATGGCATGGAAACAATAGAAAGCCTTGAGCTAAGTAAAGTCCATGCAAAGAAAATAATATCTCCCTAGTGGAATATTTATGTGAATCTAGAATTGTTAGGGGGTTACTAGAAATAAATGAGGTTAAACTTTTTTATGATTTCAACTGTGTGTTTGCTAAAGAGGGTGCTTAGAAAATAATGAAGATGTTATTTCTCGTACATCTTGGACCAAAATTCATACCATATATACATAGCTGCTTAAACCTGATGATTCAGCCTTTTATGTAGCATCCAGACCCGGGTTGGGGAAAGCCTAAGTATTCCCTAGTAAGTTTAACTCATGGAAAAGCCTGTCTTTATGGGTGTATTAGATATTCTAATTATTGCTTCTTGGTCCAAACAGCTTCTAAGAATATTACTTCCTCAACCTCACTGAAAGAAAGAGGATCTATCTGCCATGATTATGTTACTGGGCCACAAATCCCTGGCCCTAGATGACTGGATCTGAATGGATCTGCACCCCCAATGAATTACTTCATAGGTTGAGTTCATTACATTAAATTATCTTGAAAATCCGTAATGAGGACACCCTCTCTAAGCCAGTTAACCAGCTGGAACATGAAGGGCACTAGAACTGAACCAGAACGTAGAATTAGAGACGAAGTCATTGCTAGCACTAGGCAGGATCCTCTGCGTATTTATACAGGACAAATTTACAGGGAAAAGAGAAGTCTTGTAAAACTGAGAAGTCTGTTCAACAGACAGAACAGCAGCAGAGATATTCAGAGCAAAGTTGAGATAAAAAAACTATACCAAATAGAGAAAACATTTGTAATATTTGAGAGTATCTTCCACTACCACCAGCTATTGGTTGAAAGTGCTCCGGGGTTTGCCGGCGGGGAGATGTCCTTCGTCCAGCACACTGGTCCTGCTGCACGTATCTGCGTGACTGTAGAGGGCTCTAGAAGCCAGCGAGGGCCAAAGAGTCACAGCATCTATAAATTAGGACAGCATGCAAAGAAATGTGAAGTAACAGACAGGGACAGAGAAGGGGGAGGGGGATTAGATTTATTAACTATTTCTCCAAAGTTAAAAAAATTAAATCACAGTGGGTTTTAGGAGGAAACAGCCAAGAAGAAAGAATAGAGCTCAGAGATGGAACCAGCAAAAGCTTTCCCTGTTCTAAATGGCATGCAGTGAGGGCTATGCTACAGAATTATGAAAAGGCTGAACCCTGATCACGTAAAAGGCTGAAGTGCTTGACATTACATGCATCATACTTGTGTAACAGAACAATATGACTCTGTATTAGATCTGTTCCTTTGGCTTTAACGCTGTGCTCTGTTTCCTGGGCTTAGTTGTGCCAGTTCTGCACCTTTTGTGAAAAAACTGTTGCCTGTAGCCTGAAATATACAAGATAGCCTATTCTTAACACTCTACCCTTTAAGGGTATTAACACTTTTCCATTCATATAAAGATAAAGAGGTGCAGAATAGAAAATAACATTTGTTTTGTTGGAGGTTTACAGGGACACCATGACCTGACCCACATGGACCCACATGCAAAAACAAAGGATTCCAACACTGAGAAGTTTGCAACAACCATACCCTCTCCCCTTTTTAGTATAAAAGGAGCCTGAATTCTGACTTGGGGAAGACGGTTCTCTAGGACATTAGTCTGTCATCTTCTCAGTCTGCCAGATTTCCAAGTCAAGTCATTACTCCTTAGCCCAACAGCTCATCTCCCGATTTATTGGCCTGTCATGTGGCGAGCAGAACAGTTTGGATTTGGTAACACTTATGTGATGCCCTAAAAACACAAGTCTATGCTTCAAATTATTTTTCTGAGATAGGACTGATGTTTATACTCTGAACTGGGCCATGGTACAAAAGGAAACATAATTGTACTCATTGGAAGCCACATCTACCTCAAAGGAAAAAGTGCTTTGACCACAAAAGTAAATTTTCAGAGATGAAAGCCTGGGGGCCTACAGGGAGAATGAAGTTGGCAGCCTGCAAAAAATTCAAGCTAACGTGAAAGCACTTCTGTAGAAACATACTGGACAACTGAATCATTCTGTTGGAAATTTTTAAATCAGTTACTATACCAACTACTTTTTAGGTACTAAGAGATGCTTTAAAGAGGCCTATGGATTCCATTTAATGTGGAAGCATTCTGAGATGTCGCCAAGGCATTGATGATCTTATGTTAGAGAGTAAAAATGTCTATTCAAAGTTAAAAATGTTAGGAACCTTCAGCGAGAGACCACTGTATATTAAAAATTATATCATTTGTCATTTTATTAATTTTTTAAAACTCTGAATGTTTTTACAAAAAATTCATCAAATAATTAGACTAAACTAATACTGTCCAAGGAAACCATTTTAAGTCATTTTCCCAAAGATATGTTATTAGGTCATGCCTTGCACAACTACACATTTTCATAACAAATTACAATAATTGTGAGGTGACTGAGTTAAAAGCAAGATGTTTAAAAGTAATAGGCACAACTTTATCAAAAAATGTTTGCAATGTCATCAAGATCAAAAATCAAATGGCAATAGATTCAAAGGAAAGAGATATTGCTGATCAGTTAGAGGTAAGTTTAGCAAAATAATTCTTAAGGTTATTGATTCCATAACTATTATATAACTTATTATGAATGTTTCACTGTGAAGACTTATTTCCCTATTTTGATCGAGTAGTATTATAAAAAATTTTTCTTTAAAATGACAGTGAAAGAGCAATTCTAAACCCTCTACTCAATTATTAGTTCTTAAATTCTGACATTTTTATTCATTCTGAGTAACTGAGCTTATTTCTGACATTTCTGAAATTTGGGTACACTCTCTTCCTGTATTCTAGGAAACATTCCTTTGGTAGAACTTATTCTGTCCCTCCCCCATTGATCTTCATTATCTATGACTCTACCTGCCCAGATGAGCATTTTAGATAGATCACTAAGGCTAGAGTCTAGCAAGTGAAATTGAAAAAGAAAACTTCTGTTATCAGGGAGACCAATCTGGAGTTTTGTGAGGGTTCAGCAAAATAAAAATAATTAACCCCTGAACTAAGGGGAAAAAACAGGATGATGAAAGAGAACATTTATGAGAGATGCTAAGGAATTAGACAGTAGCACATTTGCTGACCATCTGAGTATGAGAGTCAATCTACATATGTGCCCAGATTTTTGCCCTTAGCAACTGAATGGTGCCATTCATTGAGACAAAGACAAAGGCAGGAGACAAGTGTTTCATATGGCTCTGGGAATGTGTGCATGTCATGGAAGTAGAATGGATGTTACTCTGGCCACATTCATTTCATTTGATTAATACATTGGAAGATATCTACATTTTGTCCATTTTCAGTATTGCTCTTTCCAATATGCCAGAACTGTCTATTCCTTTAACCTAACTTCCTTCACATTGAAGTCAACTAGAATCATTATCATCCCTTGGAATTTTGTTAACAATATATGCAAAATTTAACATTGTATTTTTCTGAGTTTGTACTTACAGATAGTCAACACATTTAGAAAATACATTGAAAATTTGAATCAAAAGCCCACCAGATTAAATAAGGAGTTCATCCCAACAATAATGGGAAATTTGACTCTTTTGTGTATAGAAGTCATATCCCCAAACTCTGTCCAGAAGAAAACCAAAGGCTGACATTACTTTAAAAATCAAACTCAGTTACCAATTTCTAAACTGATCAAGTCATTTTTTTCAGTGAGAGTGTTGATCAATATCTCTGCCAAAATATGGAAGTTCAAAGCAACAAAAATAATAAAAAAAGGAAATTTGATAACCCACTTCTGTGAATCATATAGAGCCAGAGAAGCTGAAAGCAAGTAAAACAGTATCATGGCCTAAGAACTCCTTGGATTCTACAGTTAGACCACTTCAAATGCAAATCTAAGCTCTAAGCTGTGTGGTTTTGATTAATATACATATGTTCTCTAAAACTCAATTTTTCCATCTATAAAAATGAGACAATACTGATATCTACTTCAATTGAAACTATGTGATGCTTAAATGATATTGAAGTAATGCAAATTGTTTTTTACTAGTGAGCAGTAAGAATTATTATTTATGATATTATTATAATTAGGCTACAAAGCAATAAAGATATTATATATTTCCATGGTCCATATGTCCATTGATAGGAATTCTTTACACCTGATAGATGAGTGCTTTCTCAGTTATACATGTGGCCAAAATTTCTCACACTGTGACTTGTCTTTTCTCTCTCTTATTAGTTAGATTAACAGACATTTGTAACTCTAATGAAACAGAACTTTTTTCAGTGTTTACCTTGCCTACTTCAGGGTTATGAAGTGGAAATGAAGGAAACAGAGTAATTCGGGGGTTGGGGGTGGGGTGGCATATTGATATACTGGATGGAGAAAGAGCAATTAAGAAAAGCAACTGCATTTTTGATGTGAGTAACTGTGTGATCAGTGATCAGTCTACTGCAATGGAGAAAATCTTAGAAACAGAAGACACAATCAAAATTCTATTTTGAATATGTTATGTTTAAAATACTACTTACCTATTTTGGATATGATGTGGTTGGATATATGTCTCATGTCCATGGGAATGCTAGTACTATAGTTTTAAATTGACCACATGATATTGAAAGATATAGTACTACATAAGGGTTCCTAATAAGTAAGTATAGAGAAGAGGGGGCAGGAATGATGCCAGGATATGTCTGTATTCAAAGTTTTAGGAGAAGGAACTTGCAAGAAAGACTAAGAAGTAGTTAGGCAAAAAATCAGGACTGGTTGATGACATAAAATCTAATCTAAAAAAAGGAAAAGTAAGGCAAGAAAAATGCCCCTGTAATGTGAAATAAGGTAAAATCATGGAAGAGTCATTGGATTTGGCAACACTAAAGTTTGTTTTTTTTTTTTAATTGACAAAAGTAATTTCAGTGGATTGGTTAGAGAGAAAGAAACTGAAGAGTTAAGAAGTGGAGACAATGAGATCAGACACAAATTTCAGAAGTATGTTCTGTAGTAGAGAGGACAATAACAATAGATAAGTATTTATATTTAGAGGGGATATCAAGGAAATTTTTAAAATTTTACAAAAGGAGGAGGGAAGTGCTATGATATGGCAAGAGATGTAGAGCTCAATACCAAAGTTCAGAGCAGATATGGAAGGAAGCTTCTGTTCCATTATGAGTGGGGAGGCCACAGTATGTAGATAAAGATCTAGGTAGGTTTGTAGCCAGAACAATAATAGCACTGAATTTTTTTTTTATAAAAATCATTCTAGTTTCACTGTGGAGAATGGATTGAACTGATGGTTTTAATGTTTTAGGTGAGATATGGTGAAAGCCTTATCTAGCAGAAGACCAGAGGTATTGCAGAAGAGGAAGCAAGTTGACAGACATTACAGGGAAGATGGAGTTGATTACAGATTTGAGGTAGAGAAGTTACAGGTCAAAAAAAAAAGAATTTAAAGATAATTACTATTTACTTCCTATGGGACAAGTGATGGCATCTTATTAGCTATCTAAAAAATACTAGAGAGAAGAGGGGAAAGTTTAGTGGAAAGAACAATTCTTATTTAACCACATAAATTTTGATGTGCCTGGGAGATATGCAGGTGACTGTTAGATACATGCTTTTCATTTAATTCTGTTATTATAGACCTAGACCCAAGTCTACATTGCTATATAAGCTCTGATGTTCTTATTCAATTAAAAATAATGGCCAGTTTGCCTTTTTAATTATGATTTGTTTAGCTTCTAGACGTATGAAAAAAATTAAAAATGCATTTAACAAATCAGTACAGAAATTGTTTCTATTAAATTAAACAAACATTAAAACACCTAACCTAATGTTCCATATCAAGGTGAGATAGCAGTGCCTTGAGTAACAGTGAGAGATTCAGCCCCAGCCACACTAGGCTATAGTTGTTAAAATAACTGATTGTGATAGTGTAGGTTATTTATTTAAACTGGATTTCATTCATCTAATTGATAATATGACCAATGTATATAAATAGGGATTATATTTAGAATTTCCATTTCCCATCTGGACAATCATTTATTTTCTATACACACCACATATACATTGCAATTGTATGCAAATGACCACCTAGGGAACATTTTTGTAGAAACTGGAATTTTTGTTGTTGTTTCAAGAATGCTTAAGATTGGAACAAAAGTAACACATTGTAATTTCTAATGTGAGTTTTTTCATTTTCGGGAAGACTGTAGCTTGCCCAAGGAAGATATGTTCCTTTATATGGTTATTTCTCTTTCATGAATTTATTTATTTAGTTTCACCAAAGTTTAGGTAAGGAGATAGCAATGCATCAGAAACAAACATTTTTGAGATTGCTGTGGAATCTTTCAGATAATTTAAACCTAATTATGATATCTTGTTTCAGTATTTCAGTAATATTGCCTTTCAATATTAATTAGGCAACAAAACACTGTCCATGTGGAGATTTTTATACATAGCTTCCAAATTTTAAGTTTTTCTCTATAATGCAAATATTAAAAATTACCCCCCTTTCCCTTTTTTTCCCTCTCACAAAGATGACCAGTACTTGTGAAAAGAACTCTGACCAGTGATATCACTCTAACACATCAGGCTTATCAGCTTAGCATGGCAAGCTCTCGACATGGGCAGCAGGTGAGAGGGAGAAGGTAAACTAGCTACCGTATGCCAGTCACTATGACGGATTCTGTATATATATATGATCGTATCTAATATCCAAAGCTCTGTGATATTAGTATTATTATCGACTGTTCTTCATCTCATTTTAGAGATCATAAAGTGATAGCAGATATTGAACCATTTTCTGAGACTCACGCAACTTAGTAACTGAGCTAAAATATCAGCTCAGATCTATACAACTTGTGAACTCAAGCTCTGTCTACTATATCATACTGGAAGCAAAGCAGGTAACTCCACAGATCCAGGTAGGAAGTGCTGGGCTGGGATTGTTTTCTGCAGTTTACCTGGGAGTCTGGAGACATTTTGCCATTTGCTGTGAGATTGTTTCACCAAGTCAAGTGTTTTTTAAAGTAATTTACCTAAATTAACTCAAAGTATAAATGAACTTTATTGGGAGAGACCAGATTTCTTATCAAATTTAATTACAGGGCAAAGACAAGCTAGGTCCCACACAAACGGGAACTAAAAATCAGAAACCAAGATTATGTTCTCTGCCTCTTCAGGACCACATGAATTTTCTCTTTTCTATTTTTTTTTCATATTAGCAATATTCTCCTTCAACTGACATTCTTTATTCTGTGTACATCTAGCCCAGCAGAGCTACATACA
This sequence comes from Camelus bactrianus, assembly GCF_048773025.1. Taxonomy (NCBI): domain Eukaryota; kingdom Metazoa; phylum Chordata; class Mammalia; order Artiodactyla; family Camelidae; genus Camelus; species Camelus bactrianus. The sequence continues at coordinate 43,815,498 of NC_133540.1, forward strand.
CTGACTACTACTACGAACTTCGAGATCTTTGCTGTCTACTAAGGTAGCCACTAGCCTATTTAAAGTCAAATGACTATTTAAATTCAAATTAATTAAATTTAATGAAATAAGAAATTCAGTTCACCTGTCTTTTTAGCCACATTTCAACTATGCAATAGCCACATTTCTATCATCCCAGAAAGTACTGTTGAGCAGTACTGTTCCAGTTCTTCTTTGCCCACCATGTGTTGTTTATAATTTCTATGTCTTCTGCTTCAAATTTTGAATTCACTTGAGACATTCTACCCAAGTTCCTAATCCCTTGCCAGAACCAGTGTTCATCCAGAAAGAAAGAGATCTCTTGTCCAATTTGTAGAGCACATGGGGAGGGCAGAAAGTCTAGTACTCTCTCTTTTCTCCATTTCAGGGATACAGTGTTCATGTTGCACAGGATTATAAACTACCTACTACTGTAGGTTTTTCCCCTGCAAAGGAACATAGGCCTTGATTCTTTATTTGTCCTGTTCCACTTATTCTTGTAAAACTTGTATTATGTTAGAAATTGATAACTAGCAGATATATAGTTAAGCTGAAAAAAAGATCGACAACATTTTCTCTGATACTGCTTTTACTTCAAAATTAAATAGAGTTCAACAACAGAACATATAAAGCTTAAAATTATTTTTTGGAGAAGGAAAACATTTTTCAGCCATATTGAGAAACTCACTCTTTCCCTGTTTTACTTTCCTATACAATGCTCCCTGAAATTGCTCTCATGAGCAAACTGTTGTTTGATATTCTGGGCTGGAATATATGATTGTTAATGACACAAGTGAGGAATGTAAATTTTTGTCAACCTAGGGACACTAATGCCAACTCATTTACCCAGAAAGTAACGTCAAGAGAGTTCCATCTTCCACATACATTTTATAGACTTGGCTACTATTTCCCACGACCTTGTGAACAACACACTTTTAGGACATCTACCGGGGTCATGGAAATGGATGTGCAGGTGAGGGGAACCAAAGTTTACAATTCATTGTCTACAGAGAAAATCCACCTCTGATCTTTAGTATGTGTTTTTTTTGAGAATTTCACTGTGATTTAGAGAAGGGTTTATAAAGATTGTGTTGATAATAAAAAAGTGACACCATAAAGTAAAATTTTCTATTAGCATCATCTTTAACAAGACTTATGTTAATCCTGTGCTTCAAATACTCTGATTATTGGGTATATTATTATTTAACACTATTATATGTAGGTGATTCTATAAGAGAAATTTACCCAAATGAATCTAACCCTTAGAGACTTTTAAATGTAATTAATGTTTATAATACTTTTGAGTTCTTTGGATGAAAGGACCTTTTGAAATAAATTGCTTATTGATACTGTTACATTGTTGGTGACAGAAAGCATATCTTAGAATATTATTTATATGAATATTGGTACTATGTTTCCAGTGTGTGAACACCAGAAAGGAAATCCAGTGCTGTATACATTTTTACTACTTCTTAATATAAGATTCTACCTATCATTGTGTTTTATGTGACTAAGGTAAATAGCAGGTCTATTTAACAATTTTAAATGAGGTTAATATTAGGGTTAATAATCTTGTATATTTCTCATCAGACTGAAACTAAATCATCAAATATCTCTTATCACAATATTTTCCAATATTCTTCAAAACCAAATTTAACAGCAGATAAATTCACTTCTAGTAATTACAGCTATAACATTCCCTTATGCTCACTCCTTAGTTTGCATTAAAACTCATCACATCTAATTTCAGTACCTCCCAGCTAGTCTCCTTGCTCCTCTTCTAGCCCCCTCCCTCTCCAAATCATTCTACATACTGTCATCTTGCTAAGGTAGAGACAGGAGACAACTGAAACATAAGAAAAAATGAATTTTAGGTCTATTTCAGGGTCACTTGGGGGCATTATTTTACTGCTATAATATTGGCTTTTCCTGATCTGTAAAATGAAAGTAACACGTGTCTCTCAGGATTGTTATTATGATTAAATAAAGTCAAACAGCAGGTCAAACATTAAATGAGGGCAAACAGCAGGCATATGACAGACCCACAATCACTCTAACCTTGTAGAAATTTCTAATGTCTCCTCACTATGGATTAAAGACCAATTTTCTTACCAAGACAGCTAAGTTCTGCATCATAAAATCATGTTCCCTTTCCAGGCTTTTTAATACTGGAGTTCTGGACAAACCAGAAGTATCAGTGTGTGATAAAGAGGGCTCTTATTTCTTCCACTCGTAGCCTGCACTTCTGTCTAAAGCCATGCTTTTACATTCCCTGTTCCTCCACCTGGAATGACTCAACCCATCATTTACTTCATCTAAATCATATCTATATCTAATCTTCGTACCACTCTCCTCAAGACACTTCTGAATTCCCACAGTGGAAATCCACCCCCTCTTCTCTATTCCTGGAGTTCACAATACCCAACTCAGAGATGCTATAATTATTAAGAGATAAATTAGTAAACATGTGCAAATATTATGTGAGTTTTTCTCCTTGAGAATTTACCTTTAGGAAATAGAGAGCACTTCATTGTGAGCTTTTACGGACTTTTGTTATATAGACAGCCTTTTTTATGTTTTCTTTAGGGAGAACTACTCAAGATATATGTTAGGAAAAACAGTAGTCTCTAGATGAGATTAGAGGTAACTAGGTAACTTGACATAATTAGTAAAACAAGAGCCAAACAACAGTAACAACAACAACAAACACAGATCTAGTCATCACTTCTGAGTATACGCTCTCACAGTTGGAAGTGTTCGTTATCACTGTTAAAGAGAAAGAGAAAGAGGGAAACAGAAGACAAAAAAACTGCAAAGATTATTTGAAAACTATAAAATAAGTTGCCACACTGTGAAGGTCACAATTCTATCTATAAGAAAAAAAAACTGTAAAAGGAAAATCATTCTCCTAATTTTATTACTATGGAATTTGTGATTTTAGGTCACAGTATCTTGTATCACACATGATTCACCTTGGACAGTTTAGATGAGAGAGAATAGGAGACAAGGACTGTGTTAGGTAATGACATTAATGTCTAAGAGATATATGAGTAGTTGAATAAAATGATTTCATTTATTATGAGACCAGAACTTTAGTATTTTAAATTAATGCATTATGCTATTTTAATTACATTATAAACAAGTTAAATATGTAGTTTTCAATACTATCAAAATCCTCAAATTGATGAATTCAAATAGCCCAAAAAACTATTTGATGGACCTTTTCAATGGGAAAGTATAAATGATTTTCTATTTGATGTTGCCATACAGTCAAGGTTGGTATATGCTTTAATTTTGTGTAATGTTATACGAAGAACAATATGTATGGCTGATAGGAATTCATAAAATACCAGTTCCCTTTAGTCCACTTTCTTTTCTCCACCTAGTTTTGGAAGTTATGTATATATTCCATACTATTTATTCATTTGTTTACTTATAAATATTTAAGAGCATTATTTATATGTTAAGACATTATGCTATATCCTGGAAACACAACAGTGAAAGAAACAGAAAAAAAGGCCCTGCCCTCATAGAGCTTCCATTCTTTATGGAGAGCTAGATAGATCAATAGACTGGCCAAATAGGTGGTAATAAGTACAAAGGAAAAAAAAAAACACGTGGGTAAAGCACTTAGAAGGTACTGGAGGTGGGCTGTATTATTTTAAATATGGTGGTCATAGAGGTCTTTTCCTTAGGCTATCTTTTGGACACAGACCTAAAGGCATTAAGGAAGAAAGTCCTAAAGATACATAGGGCAAGGGCCTTCCACACAGAGAAGACAGTCCTGTGAAGACTTTGATTCCAGATGGCATGCGTGGCTAGAGGAAAGTAATTAAGGCTGAGATTGTTAGGAGTTAAGTTTGAGAAGAGAATGGAGGTGAAGTTCATGTTTAAGTCACTGTAAAGATTCTTGCTTTTACTCTGAGAAAGAATGGAGATCATTGGGTTTTGAGCAGAGGATTCCTTTAGTTGCTGTAGGGAAATTGTGTGTGTGTGCATGCTGAAAAAAGGCAGAGTAGTTAAGAATCAGTTACACAATTCTCTGTTAAAGACGATGCTGGTTTCTACATAGCTGTGATGGTGGAGGTCCTGAATAACAGGGGTTTTTTTCTGGATCTTATTTCTTATGTGATTCAGAAGGATTTGCTAATTCAGTGTATGGAGGATACAACAGAAAAAAAAACACTGATAACTCCAAACAGTTGAATAAATTACAATTATTTCAGGCATAACTTACATCCTTTTTGAGACTTGAAAGTACTTATAGCACAGTGCCTTTTTTCACTTTTCTTTATTCACATTACCTAGGGAAGTATAATCCCACTTGAGTGATTTGCCAAGAATGTAATTTTAGATAACAATAGGGCTTGAAGAACCATAGTCATGGTGTTAAATGAGACACAAGAAGCAGATTTAGTGAGAGTATTGGGATGGAAGTACAGTACCTGCTTTGGATAAATCTGAGTTTGGAATGTGTTTGTATTGTCAGAAAGTGAAAATACGGAAGAGAGATCAAAGCTAAAGTAACAGATTTCAGCATCCCTCCCGTAGCTTAGCTGTTAAATGATGTAATTAAACGAAATTCTTAGAGTGACCATGAACAAAGAGGACTAAAAATAAAGTGTTTGAAAATTTGCAACATGTATGAGATTATTAATAGATATGAATTAATGAGATAAGTAGGAAGAGAACTAGGGGAGTAGGTTGATTATGTAAACAAGTAAAGGATTTTATCAAGAAGTATCTAAGTATAACCAATACGTCAACTCAAAAAGACATTCACTATAAATGATACATGACACCTGACACATCTAATGATCTTGAACATTTGTCAACAGCAGAAATATGGTGAATTCCTTTTTCCCACTAAAAAGATCCATTAAAAACTTTGTTGGTCAACTTGAATGTATAAAGTCTAGGGTTTTAGATAATATTGGAAAATATAATTATATTTAACTTGTTAATTTAAGTATATACATATTTAATGAAAATAACTTATTACATCAATTTTAAATGATATATTTATCCACTCTCATAAAATAATCAGATGAATAAAGTATTATTATTATTATTATTATTTTGTATTTGTGGATAATCAGGGAGCCTGGGATCTTCCTATAGCCTCTGGGGTATAAAATGATCCTGATATCATCACACTGATTAACCTGGGGGTAAAAAGAATGCTTTTGGACATTCAGTCATATGAAGAAGTCCACTGTGATGCTTTTGGAAAAAAAAGAAAAGTAATTCTCCCATGCAAAAGGAAAGAGTGACATGATGAAAAAGCTCCTCTCCTTTTTTCTGCCTTTAGATACAACTGAGGACATGTTGCCTGAAGCTGTGACAGCTGTTTTAACTATGTGACTTCCTGTTTTGTACCTCTAAGGGCTTAAGCCTGAGGATAAGTATCAATATACTTAGGATAAAACAGCAGAAAAAGATGGAAGAACTGGGGTCCTTGATAACAGTACTGAGTCACCAAACTAACTCTAATACCGTAACCTTTTGACATTTTGTCATGACGGTTAATTAACATCTCTACTGTTGAAGCCACTTAAAGTCAGACAACCTTCAGCTCAAAGTACTTTACTCAATGCATTAAAACAGGAAAAAAAGTTAGCAAAATGGCAGCCAGCTTGATTTAGACACATTTTAACATGAGAAATCACATGTTTTCAAATGGAGGATTATAGCAAAAAATAAACATGGTAGGCATTGCTAAATATCAAGCAACTAGAAATATCATATTTTTAAAAAGCATTCTAGTTACTGTCTTAATGCTAACTTGTTTTTTTTCTAAGTAGCTTCTAAGACAGGCAAATCACAATCACTTGAAAATAATCATTAAAATGTAGATTTACTGGCCTTACCATTTGCAGACTCCCAATTCACAAGGGTTCATGGATCTGCATTAAAAACAAACAAACAAACAAACAAACAAACAAAACATCCTAAAGGGATTCTTACATAGATTAAAACAAATGCTGGCAAGAGGTAAATTTAGAATGCTGATACCAACAGCTTCCATCTAGGGGGAGCTGAACAAGGATCTGAGCCTCTCAGACAAGTAAAACACTTCAAAAAACTGGAACTTGGTAAGTACACGACTGCTTAGGATGCCTACAAAAAAATAAGATAAAATAAAAACCAGATCCACAGCAGCAAGCTGGACCTCAAAGACTGGATTGCTGCAGCTGCTGACAAACACCCTGCACTGAAGGTGACTGGCTGGTTCAGGGGAAGGTGAGGAGTGGAACCTTCAAGTGGGGCTACAGACTTTTCCACTAGGAAAGACACAAGCCAGGGACTAATAGAAATGCAGCAGAGATTTTCAAGCAGGATGAGGTCTAGAAAGAAACATTTGTTTTTCGCAATTAAATGAATTGAAGAAGTAAGTAAGATAAATTCAAAACAGTGGCTGAGACAAAATCAAGATAGTTCAGAATAAAGAATGGCACTTGTGAAAGGGTACATACTGAGTACCGATGACCTCTTCAAGAAAATGCTGCAGAAGGAGAAAAGAGCTACAGAGCAGTGACTGAGGAACCAATCCCATCATCGACTCTATGCCAGTGCCTCTCTTCCTAAAGACCCTGCCCCTTTTAAAAAAAAAAGGAGGCAAAAATCAACTATTTTGTGTTATTGTATTAACAGAAAAATTTGTGGTCGATACTCATGGCAAAGGGAGAGGCTAGTGCTTGACTCTACCAGCAATTTCAGAAAAAAAATGGCTGAATGAATAAATAAATAGCATATTTAATATCAATAATTCAACAATAGGTTATTTAAGTATTATAAAACTCATCTTAAAATAATTAAAATCTTAAGGCAGGTGAAAAGCAAGATTAGAAACACAGCAAAATATTCTGGAGCAACAATGAGCTGTCAGTGTATTTCTAATTGCAGCAAGTGACTGTCAGCTGATTTTCTTACTCAAACTGAGGGATATACCTCCCTGTGAAGGGAGCCCAAGTTGGAAGTTGGCCTGGCCAAACTACGCTTGCTAGTTTTTATGTGACAAATGAGTTGTAAAATGATGTGTCATTGAATAACGTTTATTCTCAATTATGAAAGATATCATAATTTGTGGTTATTTCAATTTCACCAACATGAAAATTGGCGACCACTTATTAACATTGTATTTTCCCACTGTTCTTCCAATCTTTTATTAAGAAATTTATCCATGATAGAAATTGAAGTTAACTCACATTTTAAAAAATGAATACACAGTCCCTTGCAAATTCATTCTTCTAAACAATGTTTAGTTCATCACTATCACTCAACTGTTCAGGACAAAAATATTACTGCTTGATAGATTCTCTAGAACTAGAATTTACTTTTTGAAATATCAATACATGAGTCTTTAAAATGGGTTAAAAACAGACTTGATTGTAGAGGCTCCACGGCAAAACAATGAGCCATCTGTTTCATTAAGTCTTTCACAGTGTTCAGTCCTTTACTTCCTCTTGGCTAAATCTGTGTTGTTGTTGTTGTTCTCTAGAATTGTTGAGTTTCAGCCAGCCTAATTCACAACCCTCTTCAAGAGTTGTTCTCTTGCTGAATAGCTGAGCATCAGCTGGCTCAGCCCTAAATCACCACCAGAATATTACTGCCTCCCTCCTCTCCACATTCTCTTTATTTAGAAGTCTATTTTCTCTAGTAGTGGGAAACAGCTGACATAAATTCGAACAAAAAGAATACTTTTATATGATATAATACATTATAAAATATAGGAACACTCAATAAATAGATGTGTTTTATGTATTGCACTTGTATATGTATATAGATATAATAAAAGCAGTGCCTCACTCTTCCTCTAAATTTAAAAAGTATTCAATATTTCAACATCACATAGAATGGTGCCATTGTGGCAAATGTTGTTGATGGTCTCTTCACCATCCTCGTCATCATCTTTCCTCTTTCTAAAGCGAATCTTTATTCAGTTAACCACCTTCATCAACTTAGCCATTTGCTTTTTGCTTTCACTTCAGAGAAAGTGGTCCTGATTGGATCTCAAAGACTTTTTTATTAGCTTGATTTATTATGAAAAATGATACAGCAGAATTAATTTTTCACATGTTTAAGAAACTATAAATGAGATCCTAGTATACACCAGCCACAGTGCTAAGTTCTAGGGAGCAAATGTTGGGGAAACCTCTGCTCACAGTACAGCTGTAACGAACAGTATGCGACACTTCATAAGGGGAGCAACAGAAGAAGTGAAATCTGACTGGAAGGATAAGGGAGATGGCTCCAGGGAGCAAGCTCTCCTATGATGAGTAGGAGTTTGCTAGAAAAATAAGGAGAAAAGGCACTGTGTCAGGTCAAAGGAAAAGCTCAATAACTTAACACAGTGCATCATAACACAATGTATCAAGGTTATTGCTTGTAATTCAGTACAAATGTGACATAAGGCATAAGGAAAGAGAGGCAGAAGTTGCACCTGGATCTATATCCTGAGGACTCCATATGCCAGGCAAAAAAAAAAAAAAAAAAAGATAAAAGAAAAAAAAATTAGTCTTTACCCTCAAGGTTTTAGGTGGGGCATGGGAATGGATATAACATAAGATTTATATTCTAGAGAGATTACTTGGCTACAATAATGAAAGGAAGATTGAGACTGTTCACATTATAACAGAGGCCCAGAACTTGCTACTATCCAGAGGTAGTAGTGTCTGTCACTGGAGACAGGAAAGATAAAACTGATTTAAAGCATATGTGGCTGGTAATATCAACAAAGCTGGTGAGTAAGTAAATGTGGAAAATTAGGAGATGATGCTTTTGGATTAAATCCTGATTTCTAGTTTAGGTTACTGATGACATTGTGAGGCCATTAATAGAGATTTAAAATTCTGTGGGAGGAGTAGATTTGTTAATTGTTAAAAGTGAGTTTCTTTTTAGACATATTGAGTTTGAATTCATCAATAGTGAACATAAATACGAAAGTCAGTGAAGTATCCAGGAGAGCTGAAAGCAAGAAAAGGATGCTGAGGCTGGGAAACTCAGGACTTCCCAGATATTTGGAATACAGAGACAGAAATTCTAGAACAACATAACAAGATGAAGTGGTAGAGAGGAGGAAGAGAAATAAATGTTTCTTAGAAAATGGACATCAATACAGGAAAAAAACTGAAGAAAATAACATTTAAAAATTAAAAAGACAAATCACATAAAAATTGAGGAATAGTATTCACTGGGTTTACTATTAGTAATTCATTGCTAATTGTGAATATTTTAAAATGCATTACCAATGCACATAAAAGTGATCTAAACCCATGAATCAATGACTCCTAAATAAATCACGTTTTGTTTTGTTTTGTTTTTTTTGATGTATAATCTCCTAAAAGGTATAAAAATTGAGATTCCATTTCATTAAAACAAATTTTTTTTTACAATCTACTCATTGTAAGGTATTTATTTCCTTCTCAGTAAATTTAAAATACCAATCCTCAAAATGTAGGTATTTTGTGTCAAAAGTTTAAAGGTGATAAAAAGGCAATCATCGATTTGTTTTGAATCTCCCTTCCAGACTACAGTTAAAATGTAAAATAAACTGTTTTATTCTCAAATATTACACATTTTATTTCAAAAGTTGTCTCTTGATTACATCTGAACTCCTATGTCAATTTGTCTGTACCTTTCTTATGGATCTTTTCACCATTCACCTGGAATTATATGATTGTCTTGTATATATTTCTCACTTCAAATATACTTAAATCTCAGTAAGGGTGAGTGAGGTCCATTATTTTCCATTTGGATATTCCAAAGCACTGAACCAAAGTTTTGTATGAAATATGGGTGCAATAAATCTTACGGTAGCACGAATACTACAAATAAATGAATACACTAAAAGACAAAAATATAAACATTTCCAAAATCTTGAATCTACATATATGAATGCTAAATGGGAAATGACACGAACAAGTTAAATAGCTGAAATCTGCCAGCTATATAGTAGTCAGGATAGGGAAAGAAACAGAAGGGCATGGTTTTATAAAGATTGAGGTACATGCAGTTTGATTTGGAAAAGATCATAGGTCACTGGTCTATTTGTGTATTCTTAGATAATGACACCCTTGACTGAGACATTTCTAAATGACTAATGATAATGTCAATAACATGCAACTCTACTCTTCCCTGGAGTTACTGAAATTTGTCAAAAGCATGAATTGATGTGTTGCACTGGCTGGGAATAATTTCCCCTAGCCATAGAGATTAGATCATTATTGAACAAACGTATAGCCTGAAGGATTACACACTAAGCAGAATGAAGTTAGAAGACAAAAGTCAAAATACCCACCCTTTCTCTTCATTCTGTCAAACCTCCATTCATCTTGGACTTTAGAATCAATGCCACGCTTCTTATAGGTCATCTAAATTTGATTTCTGTTTTATGATATATTTTGATTGAGTGAGCTCATTAGATAATTTATTGATAACACCTCAGATTCTCTAAATATCTTGACCTTTTCTTTCACAACCACAATATTTAGATTTACACCAAAAAGCATTAGGTTTTCATATTATGGAAGTCTGTCTTTACTCGAAATACTTTTATTATTAAAATTCTAGGATAGAAGTCTGATTGTACTAGTGTTTTTCTGATATCACTGTTTTGGAAAATTTTATCATTTTATTTGAGCAAGTAATTAATTAGTCTTCATATTGAAAGGTGTTTCAAAAGAAAAGTGGCCCTGCTTCAAGTTTTCTGTCTTATCCAGAAAGCTATCATAAGAAATGTCAAATGGTCTACTAAAGTCCAGATACACAAAGTTCAATATATTTGCCTTATCAACCAATCAAGTAGCTATAAAAAGGGAGGTAATGCTATATAAAATGTCATCATTTATATATAATCCATATATTCCTTCTTCCACCTTATATTAGTGACCTTCTATTCATTCCTATTATCAGTATCGTAAGTTTGTGTTTATCCCTAGTGTTAACACCTTAGTCTGTCCTCATTCATACTCATTTCTCATCATGCTTTAATTATTTTTTTCTCCACATCTAATTTTTTGTCTTTAGAATCTCTCTATCCATCATAACCCACATATTGCTATCAGATATATCTTTTAAAGCCACAACTAGGTACTGCCCTCCTCAAAAGCTTTTATTATCTCCCTATGCCTACTGAAAACATGACAATATTACAAGCCTTAATACAATCATTCTCCCTACCAGATTTTAATATTTTCAAAATATTTTTCTGATTTCGTCTGTTCTCTTCACCTACACTAAGTTCAATGGCATACTAAGGGCAGGTGATTGTAGCAGTCTACTTTGGATGTAGGCAATGAGGGATAATGCATGAGGAGGAATGGCAGGTGTGTTATCTATAATAAAACTTAATAAAAGTCTCTGTTATTTATTATCACTCAAGCAATTCTAAATGATGTCAGAAATAAAACATTTCTCTACAGTGAAAATTGTAAAACAAAGTTTTTGTTCATCTAAGTTCTAAACAGTTGCAGAAATTATGGTTGAGTTTTAATAATATATATGTAGCTTCAAAATAACACTTTTTACTTATCCTCTAATGAACATCAGTTTCTACACAGAAGTTAATTCAGATAACTTGTAGTTATGTAGTCAGCCAGGGGCACTCTGAACTCAACTGTGTTCATTTTCAAGAACACACCTGTTCCCATTCAGTATGGTTAAGCTTGCTTCTTTGCAGTGATACTAATATTCTTGAACATAAGCACTATATTTAAAATAAGTAACAGCACAACAATTATAAATACAAAGAAACAGAACCAAGGCTACTTTAATCCTGTCAATGTATGTAAACCACTTAAAGTATTTGCTTGTACTCAAATTTAAAACAGTGAAACAGTGAAACCAGTAAGGTGCAATATATTTTTTTAGCAAGTACACATTTTAGTGGAATTTATCAAGAACAAATCATGTGTGAAAGACTTATTTCTGAATGCCATTACAATTTATGTATCATGAGATTATGATAAAAAAAATTTCCTTTATATTCTAGACATATTTATGTATGCATTATTATTTCTCTATGCTTAATGAGCTTTTTAATGACAAGTAATATGCCTGATTATATTATAAAACCCTCTCACCATTATCCTACTTCTGTGCATAAAATATTTGTTGAATAAATGCAAATAATGTTTTTCTTTCAATAAAAATTTAATATTTATTATTTTCAGTATATCACCAGTGATAAAGTTGATACTCAATCTCAATTTAATAATTAGCAAGATTTATCTTCTATTTAGATTAGATTATGAAAAATGGCACATCACAATTTCAGAGGACAAAAAAAAAGAACAACTTTCATAAAATGATATAATAGTATGTGCATTTGGAAAACTGTCTCTACATTCACTAATCCAAGAAGTATATACTGAGTGACCAAATATGGCAGGTTTGCTTATATGTGCAAGAGAAACAAAACCCTTGCTCTCACTGAGGCTGATATAATAATAAAGAAAAGTAGTTGGACAGTGAAAAATGTTATAAAGAAAACAGGACAATAAATGTGATATTGTGAATGATGATGGGAAGGGAAAGAATTTTAAACTGGGTTATCAGGACTAAAGATTAAAAATGATAAATTAAAAAATATATATGTATATATAGATCTATATATAGCATATGTAAATCTCTCTATGTAGATACAGATACAGATATAAATATGAATATAGCATTAGATAGGTATCTTACAGTATCAAAGAAAATGGAGGAAGTCAATATATTTTGTGGTGATGAAAAGTCAATATATTTTAGATGGAGCTGCTCTGCAAAAGACACTATCAAGAGAATAAGACAAGCCACAGACATACCTGATAAAGACATATCCAAAATCTACAAAGAACTCAAAACTCAAGAGTTTAAAAAACGGTTTCTTAAAGATTTTACGAGTGATAATAAAACAAGTAACCTAGCTAAAAAATGGGCAAAAGACCTTTTGCCCCCTCAAAATGGGCAAAAATCAGACACTTTACCAAAGAAGACATTCAGTTAGCAGCTAAGCATATGAAAAGATATTTAATATCAGTTGTAATTAGGGAATTAAAAATTCAAAACCGTAAGATACCACTACAGAATGGCTAAAATCCTAAACACTGTAACATCAAATGCTGGTGAAGATATGGAGCAACAGGAACTCCAATTCACTGCTGGTGGAAGTGAAAAGCAGTACAGCAATTCTGGAAGTCAGTTCTATAGTTTCTTCAAAAACTTAAACATGCTCTTATCAAACAGTCCAACAGTCATGCTCTTTGTTAATTACTAAAGAGTTGAAAATTTATGTCGACACAAAAAACTGCACATGAATGTTAATAGCAGCTTTATTCATAATTGCCAAAAGTTACAAGCAACCAAGATACCCTTTAATGGGTGAATAAATTAACTATAATACATTCATACAACTAAATATTATTCAGCTCTAAAAATAAATGTTATCAAACCACACACACACAAAAGGAGAAAACTTAACGGCATATTTTTAAATGAAAGAAGCCAATCTTAAAAGGCTACATATGATTATGATTCCAACTATGCGATACTGTAGAAAGGGCAAAACTACTGAGGCTGTAAAAAAGATCGGTGGTTTTCAGAAAGAGGGATGAATAGGTGGAGCACAGGAGATTTCTAGGGCAGTGAAACTATATGGTAAGAACATAGTGGATACTACTTATTACACATCTTTGAAAACTCAGAGAATGTACAATACCAAGATGAACTCTAACGTAAATTGTAGACTTCAGTTGGTAATGATGTGTCAATGTTGATTCATTGATTACAATAAATGTTATAACCATACTGATGTAACTTGTTAATAATAAGAAACTGTGGCAGGGTGGGTGGAGGGGTTATATGTAAACTCTTAGTACTATTCACTGTTCTGCTATGAACCTAAAACTGCTCTAAAATATAGTCTATTGATCTTTTTTTAAGTGGATGGTGAAAGATTTAGCAGACTGAAGTAGAGAATGCTGATAAGGAGCTGATCTGTTCATTACTACAGCAGAGTACATATGCATCCTTGGAAACAGGAAAAGATGCAATTAAAATTGTGAAGCTAGGGAAAAAGAGTTTGTAGAAATAAAGTATATATTATAGTAAAATAAAAGTACAGAAACATAGCTAAAGTTGAGAAAATCTCCCAAACAGTGGAACAAAAAGGGAAAAGATGGATAATAGAAGGAAATGTTAAAGGATTAATATATGAAGTTTAACACATCAGTAGTAAGAATTTAGATTAAAAAATAAATGGAGAAGAAGCTACCAAAAATTATTCAAAAATATTTTCAGAAATTGAATGAAATAACTCATTAAATACCTAGGAAAAAATTTTAAAAGCTCTACAAAGTGCACATTTTAATGAAAACTTAAATACCAGGGATAAGAAAAAATTCTAAGGTTGTTAAAAAATAATAAAACAAATCACATAGAAAGGAATTTGATACAAATGACATCAGAATTCTCTAACACTGGAAAGTTGAAAACAACAAAACAAAGCCATCAAAATTCTGAGAAAAACGATTTCAACCTAAAAATTCTGGAACTTGACAAATTGTATGGAGAGAGCACAGAAGAAAGATATTTTCAAAGTGATAGACAGTTCTGAAAAATTTAATACTGACCTTATACCTCATCTCAAGAAGCAACGAAAACATATGTTTCCCAAGTGTTAAGAATAGAAAGGAAAGGAAAGGAAAAAGACATGGGATCCAGAAAATAGAGTGTTTACCATAGGAGAATCACAAAGAGAAATCTAGTACGAAGTGAAGAGAATTCTCAGCATGACAGTTCTGCAGCAGTCTTAAGTTTAGGAAATTATGTAATAGATACATCAAAAAATACATCATTTTTAAAAAGTGATTACTATCTATAGGAAAAGAAGAAAGGAAATGCAATCATGATAAATGCTTACCATATTTACATACTTTATCATGATGCATGGATACTGATTAAATAAAAAATCATAAACATTAATTTAGAAGGGGGAGGAAGGGAGCAAGAATAGTAATTAAGAGAGAGAATTCTTTACTTTTCATAATGTGAGACAATGTCTGAGGTTGATACTTCAAAACCAGTAGCAAAATATATAATTTACAAATGCAGAAATAAACAAAACTTCTTTAAAAAAGGTGAAAACATTTGTCGGGAATCAGACAGAATGACATATGAGACAATAGAGTTCTAATATTTTATTAGAGATTTATAGTACTGGTTGACTTTTTAATCTATGAGCATTTATTACTCTAAAAAGAATAAAAATAGATAAAAAGAATAATAGCATGAGGAGGAGTAAAACATTTCAAAGGATGATGGTTTTGACAGTTCCCCACGTATGGGTGCATGTAAAGCAGTTACCAGTGCTGTACAGCTATTGTTGGAACTGAGACAGGCACCCAACTTTTCTCTAAGTAGAATATTTAAAGAACAAAGAGATTTTCAAGTTTCCATAATTATATTTAATTATGTATATTGTTTTTAATAAGAAATGATGTCCCACAATTATTTGAACTTTTCCAAGGTATTTGAAATATTCATCTGTGTGCACGCACACATACAGACACACACACACACAGCTATGCACACATACAAAAAGTCAATTTGTATGGTTTATATTTTGGTCTCCCTTTAGGGCAGAGGATCTACATCAATTATTCAGAATTCTGGATGAGAAATTTATCTCTTTTCCTTATTTTTTATTTTATTCAATCATACATTTATATCAGTATGAAATCATAAATATTTATACATTGAGTTTTAATAAAACACTATTTTTTTCTATTTTGCTGCTCAAATTGTTCTAGTTTTGGTTATTAGTATCCCTTTCATTTGGTTCCTTTGTGCCTTTCACATATCCCATCAAAGCATTTGTTATTTTACCTCCTTATTTTCTGGCACTACAAGTTGTTCCAGTATCCTCTTGTATATTTCATGTTTCATTTTGAGAATAGCCATTTCTTCAGGGTACCTTGGTTCCTTTTACAGAAGCATGACACTAGAAACCAAAATCTGGGTACTGGGTGTGTTCACTGGAACTGGTATAATCCACTCAGTTACTGTTTTTGTTTTTCTGTTTGTTTGTTTTTAGTTTTGGAATTACTTCATTTCTTATTCCTCAAATGTATTTTGTGTCTTTTTTGGTGTTTTCTTTTCTAATCCCTTATCAAATTATATTTCATTTCTGTGAGCAGAGAAAGTATAGTTAAAGTCTCTGATAATTCAAATATCTGGAGTCCCTCTGGGCAGGTTTTGCTTGAGAATGTTTCTTCTTTTGGTTGCTCATGTAGTCTTGCTATTCACTTGATAATTTTTCATTGTCAGGATACTGCATTTGAAAAAGTATAGAAGTAATTCAAGACCTAAGAGTATATTATCCTTTTCCAGAAACAGTTAACATTTGCTTACAGCAAGTGGCTAGAGGCACTAGCAATTTGGCAACTCCTGACTAAATCAACTCAAAAACTCAAATTAAAGGTCTAGCAGAGAGAAATCATGCCATTTTAGGCATTAAAACTATTTATCTCCAATTCTGCTATCCTACACTTGATGTCTGACTTTCCAAAAAACAACTTTCAAGGTATACAAGAAAAGCAAGATAAATAACACATTGCCAAGAAATAGTTCAGGTATGACACAGCTGTTAAGAGAAATAGAGATTTTTAAATAACCATGATTAAAACAACAAAGGCATTTAACAAAGAATCTTCATAATGAATATTTCCAAAAAATTCATTAATATATTCATGACTTACATAATGAGCTTCAAATATTTTTTAAGATCTGAGCACACTGATGCTAGACCACTAGTACAATACCCATTGAGTAAAAACTTTTCTTCTCTGCTTGACCCACACCAACCCGTTTAAACCTTGCTCCAACTTTTCTTTGATATAAACTTAATAAACTTACAGATTGCAGGTAGCAATATGGAGGCAAGAAATAAACGTGATTGGTGAGAAAAGGAAAATGATCAGACCATGGATTCCTATCTCCTTCTTGATTTCGGACTACCCATTGCGAAGACCTAAAGATCAGAGAAAACTCACTTTTAATCCATGTTTACAGTTGTGATTACTACACAGTAACAAACACTTAGACTACTGCAATAGGACTGTTTTGCAACAAAGTAATCATAGACATTTTCATTACTCAAAAGTAACCAGAGAAGACCTAGAGCCTGCTCAAGTTTAAATGCAGGAGCTAAATCAATCAACACTCTAACCACATAATATTTTTTTAAATAGAGATTGAAAATTAAGTGAGGTCTTTAACAAAATATTAGCAAATTGAATCCAACAATGTATAAAAAGAATTATACACCATAACCAAGTAGGATTTATCTCAGGCATTCAAGGCCATTCAAAATCTGAAAATCAATTAATATAATCCATCACATCAACAGACTGAGGAAGACAAATCACATTATCATACGAACAGATGCAGAAAAAGCATTTGACAAAATTCAACATCAATTCATGATAAAACCTCTTGGTAAACTAAAAACAGAGGGGAACTTTTTCAATTTGATAGAGAATACCTACAAAAAAATACAGCTAGCATCATACTTAATGGTAAGAAATTCAAAGTTTTCCCACTAAGGTCAGGTACAAGGCAAAAATAATACCTCTCATCACTCCCTTTCAACATCATACTGGAACTTTAGATAATGTAATGAGATCCCCCCCCCAAAAAAAAAGAAAAAAAGAAAAGAAATGGAGGATATAGAGACTGGAAAGAAAGATATAAAACTATCTTTATTCACAAATGGCATGACCATCTATGTGGAAAATCTGTCTCTCTCATCTCTCAATATCCCTAAACATCTGAGAGTTTTAGGTGTACCAGAGGAAAGGGAGATACACAGAGATAGAGATCATAGAGTTGAGAATAGAGGGGGAAAGAGATGGAAAGACTGAAGGAGAGAGAAAAAGAGTGATAAAGTAAAGACGGTAAACTTAATAACTGGAGAATATGGTTGAAAGACAGAATAGTTCTACATACTCACTTTGAACTTTTATGTAATTTTGAAATTATTTTAAAATAGTTTATTCCCCAAAGAGTATCTTTTTATGCAGATGAGGTAAAGCTACCTAAATAAGTAAATTTTAACTGATTTTTCTTTAAATCAATATGATAAAGATGAAATGCACAAATATAACCACAACTTCCAAAATCAACAAAAGCCAAAAACACCAAGATATCTTTAAGATTATACATATAATCTTATTTTACATGATTATCAATGAACCCAGGACACAGAACCCACCTAACTTGTATTTTCAATGTAAAATTCAACATTAAAAAATATGACTATTTACTCATTCTGTTAAATTAAGTTGAGCTTCTTGACCTTGTCATATAGACCTGTCACATTTCAGGTATTATTTGCAATATTTCAAAAAGTCTTTGCATTATCATTCCAAAATAAAAGACATAACTTAAAGGTTATTATTTAAAATACTAGGATAAATCATTTTTCTGTTACATCAAGTGCCTACGTTACACCAGTATTTGAACACATTCCAGCAGCTCTGTCATTTTCCAATACTGATTTCTCCTGGATGGTCTATTATTCTGAAGAAATAAATCTGAAGGTTAAAGCTTTAATAAAAACATCTCTCTTTCATTAGTTCAGAAAGTACATTAGTTGCCTTTGAATTTTAGGGGTATCTTTGCAACGTCAATATTTTTAGATACTTCTTACACTGGAGGTTGTCACACACCCTCAAAAACAAACAAATAAGAAAAAACCAAAATTCTACATCATCACATTTTTCATTAAAAATTTTAAAAGAAAGATGAACCAGCTCCTGGGGATTGTGTTCACTGGAAGTTTGGAGTAAGGGAGAGTTTAAGTTCTGTGAAGTGACAAAATCCAGAAGCATTTCTCATCCAGTGCTCCTGGAACTGACTTTGGCCCCTGGAGAAAGCTGTCTAAAAGAAACAAAATCTCATTGCTAAACATTGAAGCTCTCCTAGCTTGTAGGGTAAAAGGGTCTGACTGAATCCCAAAATAACTAAGTATGATACAAGGAAAGAACTGCAGTAAAAAGGCTCGGCTAAGGGAGTAGGGCTAACACCTGAGCAGAGGATTGAACATCTGCTGCTAAGGAGTGTTTAAGAAACTTAAGGTGACCCTATAGCAATCTGGATATTTAAAGGAAATCTACATGACAGTTTTTTCACAGACTGGTGATAAGAGGGCATACTTTTTATTTATATAAATAATTGTTTTAAAATATACTTCAGAAAGTCATCGGCCTCTTTTGAAGAAGTATGTTTCTAAGTGGAGCTGCAAATTTAGGCTTACAGTGAATGAATGTTTTACTGTAGGCAACAAGACTTATAGGAAAAACAGAGTATCAACTTTCATACTATTCTGAATAAAGACACTCCTAGTTAGGAGGTGTCAATACAAGTTGCTCCTTAATTCAACACACATTTTGAATTACTGTTCTAAGTAAAATCATATACACCAAATGATTTGATTCTAGTATGGATAACAGGATAATTTAAGAGCTAAATTCCACCTTTAAATCAAGTAGGCGCTAAAATTATCAGAAGTATTCCTATGTATAGTACATGAGAATTGCCAGCAAAGTGTTAAAAAAATACAGCAACATTTTCTTACATATTTCCATAGTTAGCACAGTTTATAGTCAAGTACACTAAAGACATGTCCTAATGCATCTTTTATTATTTAGAAAGTTATGTCTTCTGCCATTTTTTGGACTGAGCCTAACAGAAACTTAAGTTGGAAGAAGGATGTGTTCTTGTTTAATACTGAGTCATGCTACTAGAATATTTCCTTATTTTTCTGAAATGCATACATACTAGATTGAAGTCTTTCACCCATTTTGCTGAAAATGTTTTTAAAATCTATCACATAAGAAGTTACTTATATTATTGAATCCAAGCCAACAAATTGTTTCAACAAACACAAAATAAAACTTCTGATTATATATTGAAATTCTATTTTACATAATATATATATAAATGCATTCTATATATATATTTAAAATACCTAATATATATTATTTACATATTACTATATAAAGCATATTATAACACATATTTTATAAGTTTGTTATCTTTATATATTATATATGCCTTATAACATTGCAATACATAAATACATATATGTATACATATGACTTTACACATATTCTCAGAAGTAGCCTGTGACATTTAAAAATTATAATGATAGCTCCTGGGGCTCTGATACTTACCAAGTATTCCCACAACTGATTATCATTCCCTTTTTAGGAGTTAATTCAGGGGAAAAAAAAATCCAGGCTCTCAAATTAATGCAAACATTCCTACAAAGCGTATGAGAATTTAAGGCAGTTTTACAGCTTTAAAAAAAAAAGAGAAACATCCCATCAAAGCCCCAAGAAAAAAAGAATGCCAACAACAATTAAGCTGAAGCAGCTTCACTGACCCCTCTGCTCTCACTTAGAGTCGTGCAGCAGTATTAAATCAAAAGGGACTGGGAAAGGATTATAAAGGATCGTGTTTACCTTAACCTGGGCATTAGATGTTCAGCAATGTGTAACAAACCACAGTACTCTAAGATGTAACTACATGTAAGATTTTAAAAGGGGGTAGTGAGGGAAAGTGGAATGCAGCTTCAAAGCAGGAGTCCCCATCTCTTTCCTCTGAACTTTAGATTTGTGGTTAGTTCCACTGAAAACAGGGGAACGAACCATCCCATTGTTAGCAGCGCATACACAGTGGGAAATTGTAACTTACAGCTTTAAAGGTTAGTCTGTGCTCCAAAAAGACATATAAAGATAGCATGGAGTCTGGCATTATTTATCATCTGTAGATGCAGTTACTACATAATGTCACTGACTTCCATATCAGTGGAGAACTCTATGAAACTCTGTTCAGTGGACCACCCATATGAGAAAGCAAAGCCGCCCTGAGACTGAGCAAAAAAAGATGACTCAAGCTAACATTTCCTCTTGTAAATCATCCACTCTCCTAAACAGTCTCTTTACTAAAGTGCTTGGAATTATGCAAGGACAGATTTCTACTCATATTTTTAAAGAAAACAATATATAAAACATCCAAGTGGATAAAACTAATGTAAGTGTTAACAGAAACATTACAAACTAACATATACTTAGATTCCCTCTTTCTTTCCAAAGAAAGAAACATTTTAAAATACCAATCAAATTTCTCATTGAATAAGATGCATCCAGTTGAAAAAAGTTTTTGAAACAAACAAAAAATGATCATTCACTTTCCAAGTACTTTGCAATGTGTTTGGGAATAGATAAGCAAATATAAGGTCAACTTTACAGATCTTGCAATAATCTAGTGGGAATGATAATAAGTATATAGAAATTACCTTAGTACATATCAGAACATAAAACATATTGAAACTTTTAAAGTAGAAGGAGAGAACCTAACCAAGAGTGATGAGTAAGATCACAAGTGTTCATGGATGTGTTACCACATCAGCTGGGCCTTGAAGGTTGAGTAAAAGTTTCGCAGGTAGAGAAAGCTGTGAAGGATATTCTAGGCAAAGAGAGAGAATTAGTGAGAATATAATCTGAAATAAAATTTACTGGGATTCGGGTGATGTTAAGCAAATGTTTTTGCTTGGCCACAGATTTTAAAATAGGATGAAAGTAAGTTGGGAATCAGATGGGCCCCTGCAGCAGACACTGCTTCTGCTCAGGCAATGCCAGACACAACCCTCTTTCCCCTCACTTGCCTCCAGCCCAGAAGATGAAAACAAGCTACTAATTCCCTCAGATAGTTTCACTGCCCACCATGTTTGGCCATGAAACACTGTCCTACTAAAACAGAGAAGTGTGCTGGTGCTGTCCTTCCTCCTTTCTTCATGCCTCCAAACACGGTTTCTTTTCAAAATGTATAATGCATTGCAAAACGTATAATGCATACAAATGGGTGTGTATTACCTATATACAAACTAGAAAAGAAGAATAACTGAACCCCATACAACTACCAGCCAGTTTAAAAAATGCCAAATTCTTTTTTTATATTGGTCTTTTTTATATTGTAGGTTGTTCTCAAATATCAAGTGATACCTTGTATTTAAGTGTGATGTACTAGAGAATTCTTTGTGTACAAACTGTTTGTTGATTTTTTAATTATTATTAGGAAAATGTGTAGAAATTCCAGCAGTACACCATAAAAGTTTAATATCTGTGGGCTTATTCTCTTGGGCCATTCAGTTTCTCTTGAAAATATTCTTCTCATTCCCTATAGAAGGTGCAATGGCATCTTCTATTCATGAAGGAAAGACCAAGAGAATAAAGAGATGTCAGTCATGACATCATTTAGCAGATTAACTAACTCTGCCTCAGAACTATTTGTTACTAAGTAAAAATAATAACCAAATTCAATTTCTTTAGGCTATTGTTGATCAGCATTCTGTCATTTCCTCCTGAAAATTCTTAACTGATAAAATACCCTGAATAAATTGAGAATGAGTAAAATGAGTACACTATGGAGAAAATCTCTAGATGTTCTCAAACTATCCTTTATTTTTATGGCAAATAAGTGACGTCCCAAAGCTTGGATGAGAACTATTAAAAGTTGGTATTTTCCCATTTTCCCCACAGAAGATGAAATAAGGACAAGGAATAATCTCCAAGGTGTAATGATGTCAAGAGGAAATGGCAGTAGCCAACAAACACAGCATAAAAATTAGCAAAGAATTAAAAAGATAACCACTTGAAAAAAGAAAAAAAGAAAGAAAACCACTCGAAATACAAGTCTATCTTCTAGGAATTCACACCATAATGACTGGTTCATCCTGAAGCGTGTTATAGGAAAAACTTAAGATACTCATCAGAGTAGTTAGGGCACTGTCCCTGGTGCAGAATGAAGAAAAGAATGACAACCACTCGCATCTAGTTCTCAAGCCCTCAACATCAGGAGCAGGGTTTAAAGATCAGATAGCAAAGCAAGATCAAAGATAATCCATTCCTACGATTTTAAGAAGCCAATAGCAGACGCAGATTGCCCACAAAGATAATAATTATACAAGAAGAAAAAAATGAGACCAACTTAATGCAACAATATAGAATAATAAATATGTAAGTAAGAAAGCAAATAAATAAGTGTAAGTAAGTAAGTAAGTAAGTAAGTAAGTAAGTAAGTAAGTAAATAAATAAATAAATAAATAAATAAATAAATAAATAATAGGGGCTTAGTTTACAAATTGCAGATGAGGAACCCATTTTGGAAACAGATTTGCTGCCCAAATCCAAAAACGAATGTAGGCACTACTTATCAATGTCAAGAAATAATGAACATGGGTTTAATAAAATAACACTTCAAGGGTGAGATGCTAAGTCAACAAAGGGAAATTTAAAAGAAGCTGTCAAGAAAGAAATGAAGAAACAAAACTGTCTTTTCTCAACCAAGCAATATAATCAAAGCAGCAAGCAGTAAAGCTGACAACACACAAACCAAATCAGTTATGTGCAGAATAAGGCTAAAAAATATCACAGTAAATGCAAGCAAAAACAGTAAAGATAAAGATGATTAGAAGGAAAATGAAATTAGAAAGAAAAAATAAATTTAACATTTATCGCCAAGCCTATGAATCATCTCACTTAAATAATTACTGGAAAGACAAAAATCCTATGTAGTAGGTACTATTGTTTCCCCATTTTACAGAAGAGTATCTTAGCCAAACTCATTCAGCAAGTGAGCAATGGATTTAGACTTGAGAACCGTGCCACTACAGAGGCTGAATTCACAACTTTTATTCTACATTCTATAAAACATTAGAAAAAAATCTACTCATCTACTTATTATCTGGTTGGTCTCAGAAGTCTCTTAAAATGAGACACACACTTTCTCATGAGGAGAAATTGTTTATTGCCTTCATAGTGTCCGATTTTCCCTGGAACTCTAGCTTTCCTCAGGAGCCACCCATTCTCAAGTAGCCTATATGACTCAAGAGAAGCTGATCCCATATCCAACTATAGGGGTGGATGTGAATTAGTTTAGATCACCATGGGCATCCCAGCTCTTTGCCAGGGATTGGTTAAGGAATCCTAGCTTACTCTGATCAGTGCATATTATTTTCAAATGAGCTCTTCAGCTAAGTTGGACCAATTAGACTGAATGGAAGAATCTTATATTCTATAGTTCTGGGACAGATTCTTCCCTTATTTGTACTAGAAGTGAACAAGGAAGTTCACTGCCTTGTTTTCTGCTAACAGTCATCTTACGATCATGAGAAAAGGCAGTCTGAGAAAACAACAGCAGCAACAACAAAACAGCTGCACGGCAATGAAGGAAGAGCCAAGTGAAGGGTAAGTAAATGGAGTGAGAACCTGAAACTATCTTACTTCCAGATTTTGGGTTATGTGAAATAAAATCCCCTTGTCATTTTAGCCATTTGAGTTGAGTTTTCTGATACTTAACTGGCACATCTATTTTCACTGATATCATACAGGCACCTCTATATACACAAACACACACACACAATGTTCACATTATCGAATATTAGACACCACATCTACCTGAGTCTTTACCTTAGTAATGTACCTTTGTATTCAGAAAAACAGAGTTTGTTTCCAGAGTTCAAGTTATAATAGGATGCTTAAGGTTATCTATACCTATAGATATACCTGCCTTGTCTATGACAAACACAAAACTAGATTTTGTTAATTACTATAGAAAAATAAGTTCAGAAATATTAGTAAATAAAAATTTGCTTTAAAATTGAAAGGCATAGAAAGATATTGTTCCAGCAGAAGTTAAGAAGCAGGACAGTATTTCCATTTCTCTGGCCTCTCTACACTTGTATGATACATGTCACCTCAAATTCCTGCTATGCTGCTAGTTCCACTACAATGGTGACATCACCTAACATGGAAACATTAGCTGTCAATCCCAGGCTTCCTGAAGCTCTCTGAAACCCAGTCCCTAGATGGCCTCGTTGCTTTTTTCTCACTTTATTGAAGTAATGCCAGTAATATCCCAGATAGCACACCAGGTAGGAAGAGAGATCCATTTTCAGTGTCAACCTCTAGTTTTACAGAAAGTATAAAAATAATGCATAAAAGACATTGGTCGGAGCCACTGGGGTTAGGATTTGATTCACATGTCACCTCAACAGAAGAACAACAGATCTGATTCCCTGTCTTTCTGGAAGGCTGACAGTTATGCCCAGACAAATGCTGAAAGAGTGGCAATGAGAGATGAGGCGTTATTAGTTCAGGGGATTTTAATCTTATTGAACTTCTTAGACCTTAGTTTGGCCTGATGAAAATAGTATTCCTCTTATAGAAACCTTTTGGTTAAAAGTAATATATCTCTTCTTGTTTAAGCAACTGGGGAGAGAAATATTTATGTTTGCTCTTGGCAAATTTGAACAGCAGAGGCAGGTTGGGATCAGATCACGTGTAGGTCATGTCGAAGATTTTGGGCTTTATTTTAAGAGCACTTATAAATAACTGATAATTCCTGTGAGATGGAAAGGAAGTTTTGGGTCAAATGTGAGTCCTGGGAATTCACCCTATAGCAACCAGTCAGGCATTAGAATCGGAGGCCCAGGATTTTAGAAGACCTCTGTATTAGCCCCAAAGATACAAAGACTTTAACAACAAAAAATTAAAAACAAACAAACAAAACAAAATACAGGATAAATATGAGTGAAAAAGAGTATGCTTTAATTCAATTCTACACCAGCAATGTCATAGTTTACTTGTAAAGCTAATGTAAAAAGTCTCCTAAACGTGAGAACTCAGTTCAATCGTACATATACCCTTTGCACAAAGCCCTGTTCAATAATGCAAACCAGCAGTAACCCAGAGATAACCCAAAATAAAGAAGACAAAAATGGGAGCATGGATTATAAAGAATAAACAGTAAGTTTTAATTGTCTATTAACAAAGAACTCAATCTAAAAATCTTTAGAAATTACACATATAATACTAAACATAGGTTTCAAACTTGGATATAATCCTATGGAATAAAAATAGCAAACATGGACAAATATCACAAAAGTCTGGGGAAATAATTGGAAGAGGAAGTATAAGGGTATAACTTCTTTCATCTTTCAGATAAGGAATAAAACGTATTGCTTCAGATATAAATCTAATGAATTAATAAATATATAAAGTTATAAAGAACAAAACACATAGGTTGTAAATTTCTGAAATTATCACAGCAAAAAGAAGAAACAAAAATATTGCAAAAGATAAGAAACACAAAAATTCATTCAGTCTTTCAGTGAATATTTATGGGGCCACTACTACATTCCACACCCTGTTTAGCGATACAATAGAGAAAAAAAAAAGGTCATGTCTCTGTCTTTATGGAACTTTTAAACTACTTTTGAAGTAAAACATTCAGTTAATAATCACTACTGAATTTAATCTCGATTGACCATTACAATAGCTAAATAATGAAAGTAAAGTCTAAAAGTGTGTAACTGGAGGATGTGATGTGGCCCCGGGATAGGCAAGGTCTTGAAGAAGAACGCAGTGATTTTGATGGCGAAGAGGAGGAAAAAGCAATTCCGTCAGTGGAAGCCACCTGAGTGACAGTCCAAAAGGAAGGAAAATGAAGTGATGAAGCAACTGAAATAAAATTTGTATAATAGCTAAAATGCAGAAAACACAAACAATAGTGGCATCAGCTCTGCTGGGAAAACAGGAAGCAGACAAATGTCAATGGCAAACCCTGGCAGTGGTTCCTCACCATCAGCTCCCTCCTTCTGAGGGCTCTTGCCCTACAGCTTGCAGCACTTTTCTTTCGGGGATAATCTTTCCTGGCTCCCGCTGTGGATTTTGACTCACCTTGGTAGGTGGAATGGGATTGAATATGACATATACCACAACGGACTAAAAGCTTTATGTGGGTTGTGCAGTTATCTTTGTGTTTCTGATCTTGACAATAAGATTGGCACATTCCAGATAGGGGCTGATCTGTCAGCCTGGGCCCTAATGCAAGGAGGTTCATGGCTCCCAGGCCAGCCACAAAGACCTTATAACAATCATAATTCAAGAAAAAAGTGGAAGTTTATTATTGTACGCTGCAGAGATTTAGGGATTTATTTAGTTTACGCAAAGCCTAGCAAAAGTTCAGTAAGAGAATATGTAACTCATGTTTTGGCAAGAAAATTAATAAAAGCTTCTACCAAAACATTCTGGATCACAATTATACACGTATAGGTTTATACACACATACAGATGCATCTAGAACATTCCTTAATTAAATGTTGTTTGTGGGTTACCTCCATCACTTTTTCTGCCCTTTTTAAAAATATTTTTCTAGTATCTTGTGAATATGTGGGAACTTTGTGAATTAAAAAAAAAAAAACAACTGACATTCACTGACAGAAAAATTAAAAACAGGGTTTTAAAAAAATTATTTTAAATTTTAAAAATTTATTATTGTAAATAATTTTAAATTAATTTAAACTTATCTAAAGTGGCATTTTATATTTATAATAGTTCCCAAGACATTGGGGAAAATAAATTTTTAGTGGAGAGATGTATGGTATACACCACATCAGAGCAGTGCTCCTCCAACTAGCATGCAACAGAATTACCTGGATTCTCACCTACCTAAGCCCTGCCTCCAAAGGGTTTGATTCCTTAGGCATGGAGGGGAGGGTGCAAGGGGGCCAACAGTTTGCATTTCAACTATTTCCCAGGTGATACCGATGCTACCGTTCTAAAAACATATTTTGAAGAGTAATACATTAAATGGTCAGACAGTTAAATACCTAGATAAGAATTTTGTTTTGCATTCATAATTTCAAACAATCAGTTGATCTGATTGTTCTTTTAGTCAAACTGCTGCTTGAGAAACATTTGAGTTGTTTGACTCTATAACTTTTTTTATACGTTGTTTGTAAGTAAAGACTTGAAGCCAGGTGAGTTACTTCCAATTAAACAGCTCTCTTCTTATAATTATATGTCCTATTGAAACATACTCGTAGACTTGGGAAGTAGGACACACAAACACATAAACACACAAACATATTTCCTTCCTGTCCATGGAAAAGTTACATTTTCAGAGGTAAGGTATTAACTTTTTGACTAAATGACCATCTCTGCTACTTTAATGGTTGTTTTCTCTGTGTTTTTTACTTAAGATTTTTCACTAGGCATTCAGCATCCTTGACCTTGTTCATAATCAGTTCACAAGTATCTACAGAACTAATTTTGAACTTCAGATTCTTCTATAAAATGGAAAGACATCATTCTCACAGTAGTAGCAGAGTAAAAATGAGCAGATTACTGATTTTCTTTGCAGAAACTAGAGTATTGTTGAATTCCACTCTTGAATTAGAAAGGAAGAGTAGCAAAGGCAGGATTCCGAAGGTTTTAATTTTTCCAGTGTATCTTCGTTAAAATTTGAGAAAACCTTTTAGCTTTATCACACAATGTTTAGCAAGATCAAGATCTATTACCTCATTAAAGAATTTTACTAGAGGAAAAAGTTCATAGAAAGTACATAAAATGCTAGGTAATCTGCCTTTGGTGAAACTTGACCCTCTGAAACATCTGAAGCACCACGGTCTTTTTTGAAACTGAAATGGAAAGGTCTGAGCAGGAGCCTTGTGGGGACAGAACACTCGGCCTCGGAGTCAAAGCCATAAACCATTCCTTGTTATCACTGAACAGTTGCCCTTCTAGCCAGCTAAAAAGAGTAGCATTAATAGTCTTTGAAAGGTATCTGATACAGTTTTCCTTGACCACAGTTATGTTGGTAAAAGCACAGATCTTCTAAGAAACAGTACAATTAAAACTAGGATACTGCGGGGGGAGGAGTTGGTATTCAGGAATCACAGAATTTTAGAGTTTGAAAAACCTTATTCAATTGCCATTTTCAAAGCCTGACAATAAGTTTATGTGCAATAAGAAGAGAGAAGAAAATTTAAATTAAACTCTTCCTTAAACCACAAAGAACCTGACTGCAAAGGAAAAAGTTTTCTGCTTTACTTTTACTTTAAATGAGTTTCCCTTGGCCCACTATGACTAGGGAACAGTCTCCAATGTGCCTATTCAAGGTTAGAATTTCAAAATCTTCATTAATATTTTGCCATCGCACCAGGATCATTCATGCTACGCTGCATTTGCTAATTAAATTAATAGCTACAAATGCTTACCAAAGAGATTAACTTAGGCATTGCCCTCCCTATAAGAGCTGGTTGCTAGGCAGCCCTGGGCAAAGACTTGGCATGAAGCTCCTTCTCTCTCAGGACAGAGACTGCTCTGCATCCTTGACTGGGAGAATGAATGCTACGCTGCTTTCAGTAAGAGCATTCACCTTCGTCTTTACATCTCAATTGTTCCACTTTAATTATTTTAATCACTTAGTGCATTCTACTGTTTCAAGTCTATTTAATTTGAAGTATATTGTGTCTCATGCTTTGTGGACTTGCTTCAACGTCTTATCTTATTCCAGACTCTTTACAAGCATCAATTTATATACACATGACTTTTCCACCAACAACAGGCACACTTTAATAATAAGTCCTAAAGCTTTTTGCCATGATTGAATAATACAGATTATATATTACTTCAACTCATATAACTATACATTGCCAGATCTTAGTTTGATGTAATTCCTGGTTTCCCACACTTCCCTACTCTTTATTTTTTGAGATTGCATTTTTTTTCTAGCTACTATATCTATAGACAGCACAGCCACTTGGTGTTCATACTAAAGATAGATGTGCTCTAGGATGTAGTTTCTGCTGCTAAATTTGCTGCCAGCAAGTTTGTCATTTGTGAAACTTGGCCTTAACCCAAATTTGAATTGACATTGTTTCTTTCTTGCAAACAGGTGGCTCTTCCAAACTTTAAACCAAATGCAAGTGAACAATGAGACTGTGCATAACCACCTTTACAAAAACAAAGTAATAAATGCATGTTTATTAAAAGAACACTGCTTTAACAAATATTTTCAGTCAAAATATTAGGCTAGCTCTAATGATCAAGGAAACTGTGCAGGATGAGCACTCTTGGAGAAATTTAACAGTTCTGGGAAAAACAGTTTATTTCATTAGGCAACATAAAGCTAAATGTCTGCTCCATGCCTACCTGGTTCTGATATAACCTCTGCCTGGGTATATGATCTTAAGGCCTTATCTGTATGTGTTGGCTCATCTGTAAGTTTGTGTGTGTGTTGTGTATGCACCAGTGTATGGGTGTGTGTGTGTGTGCGCGCGTGCATGCTCATGTGCCTTTGTACTCACAGAGTAGGGTTTGAGGGAGGAAGAGTAGCAGCAGGAGAATATCTGAAGAGCTCCATGAAAAAGTCATAAACATCACTAGGGTTTAGTGATATTGCCTGCAATATGTGGTATATGGCTTTGTTTCTTTAGCTAAGAGAATCCATAATACAACTTAATCAGTATAGATTTTATTTATGCTCACATAACATGCCAGAGGTGAGAGATCCAGGCTGGCAGCAGAGCTTGCCTTCAGAACTCATTCAGTGATCTGGATCTGTTCTCTCCTTTTGCTCTATCATGCTCTAAGAATGGCCCTCATTTACATGTTCAAGTGGGTTCACCCTATGTCATATTCCATCTCACTGGGCAGAAGGAAGAGAATGTAAAGATCAAGTCAATTTTCTTATAAGGAAATAAAAGAAAAAGTGCATACATCTTTGCCCATAACAACATTTAGTTGCAGGACCTAGTTGCAATTGAGCCTGTGAAGAAATATGGTCTCTAGCAGGCAACTACATGCCCAGCTAAAACTTTAATAATATAAATGAAGGAAAAAATGGACTTGGCTGAAAGCATCATTCAGGAATCAGAACCACTCTGAGTACTTAAAAATAAAGATTTATAATAGAAATTGGACTTTATGCAATTTTAAGAGGAGGTAAGTCAGCAAAGGTCTAGAGGGGAAGTTAGAAGATCAGAAAAAAGCAAAATCAGCCCTCTTGGAGCCCATGCATGAGTAGACAGGTAGGACCCCAAAGGGAAACCTGGGACCATTAAGGACAGTTGGTGAAGAAGTAAATGGAAGATGTTCCCTCTGTGTGTCTATTGCTGCTGTAGCCCCACAGCCAAGTGTACAGCGGTGGGACACTTGGTAGCTGCTGGTCAGGAAGCTGGAGGAAGACCTGGAGACATAATAGAGGAAAGCAAAGACCAGTTTTGACCTACTGGCCACTTCAGCGTCTGTCTTTTATTGTGCTTACCTAAAGGGACCATTAGGGATTCATGGCTGTTGTTATCACTTTTGCCTCCTATATTTGTGCAATGTATACCTGAGTCCAACTCTGACACAGGGCTTTATCTCTGATTTTTTGCCCTCAAATATTTAATCCTTAATAAGTTTCTTAAGAAAACAGGTAAGAAATGAGGCTGAGGAATTACATAAAACTCTTCTAAAATTGCTTGCAGTTTATAATAGGGATCTTAACAGTAAGCAAATGACAGTCGCCCCAACTGTCCTATATTTTCTCAAATTATGTGAAAACCCTATGCCTAGGTTCTATCTTCCTAATCAGTAAGGAAAGGTGGAAGAGAGAGCTAATGGGAGCTCCGAAAGGCCATTATCGGTTTATCATCAAGACTAACATTATCTTTCATCCTGCTACAGAGCTGGTATTAGCTTCACCTCCTTCCTATCAGCTATAGTGAAACAATTTCTAAATTAATCCTTCATCACTATTGCCATCACAGGTTCTGACCCTGTACCTGAGTTAGTAAAACAAATTTCCCTGGTTCTAATCCTTTCCTAACTTAGTCTGTTTTCATGGTGTCTCAAATATAATTTTTTAATAAATTAAATTTAATAAAAAATAAAGTTTTGTTTAAAAGGGAGGGCAGCTTGAAAAAAATTGTTAATCTCTATTTGTCACTTAAATTCTTTTAAAGTGACAGCAAGTGAGTGAAAAAATGTATAAAGCCACAACGAAAAAAGAGAACTTAAAGATGTGATAATGGCAAAGAGCTAAAAACAAAATGCTGGTATATGGCAACACATCAAAATATCGGTAGGTCAAAATCAAATAAAATGAGGTGATTTACTCAGCTGGAGAAAACAAAATCATACGAGGGGTGCAATAAGTAGTATAGTATTCGTTACTGTAGGGATCCACCTTAAACCTAACATAATTAATTTTTTAAAAACCCCATACCAAACTATATCATAATGATATATATATAAGGACCATGTTTTTAAGTCCTTAAAGCCTCTAGTAGAGAGAAATACAGTTTATATACAGTGATATTTGACAGTATCAGAGGCAAAAGTAATCTTCCTTCAGTACAAAGACTAGGAAATCTGAATGATTCAAACCTCCCACCATCAACAATGAAACCTAGAAAGTATGAAAAAATTTCTTCAGAACTCTAATAAAAAATGTCTTCCTACCTCTAATACTGTACCAAGGCAAACTGCAATTTAAAGTATGAGGTACTTTCTCATGCACTATTCTCAGAGGACACTGCAAAACAGGCCGAATAAAAACAAATGAAAAATACCAAGAGATGCAATACTGGAGACAGGAGATCAAAAAGCAAGACACAGAGGGACTCAAGCTAGTTCTACACAGTATTGGTTTACACCTGTACTGAAGTAATTTTAATAATATATGTTCACTTTCAAATGTGTCCTAGTTTGTATGATAAAATATAATGTCACAAAGGCATTACAATGAAAAGCTCAGGCAGTCCAAACTGGAGCAGAAAGTCAGACGACTTCAGGAAGGATGTCTCCCATGAGGGGAAAAAAAAAAAAGAGGAATCAATGTGTTACCCTTATGACAGAAGTTTTATAGTACTTTAGTTCAGTCAGAATGTTTGAAGCTAAATAAAATGATAGGTATAGAGTCTACGGAAAACTATAATACTTTCAAAAAAGATAAGACATATATATATAACTGGAGAAGTGATTCAGCTATAAATGCTAAGTACAGTTATACAATGTAAACATTAAATGACTACTGATTTTTAAACATTGTAAATTAATTACAGTGGGATTATTACAGGAGGAAGGATTTTATGTAAGAGCTTAATCTTCCTTTTCACTTTTATGAAGATATGAAAATTTATATTGAAAAATATAAATTAATAGCATGAATACAATATTTAGAATTACTGAAGTAAGATTTTGGAAGAAAAATAAAAGGACAGAAGCGACTGACTCCAAGAAGCAGGACTCTGTGATAGGAAACAGTAGGGCAATAGATCATTACTTCTCATTATTATCATTTTAAACTATGAATGGAGATTACTTTGATAAAAATAAATATTAAATTAAAAAACATGTTTTATGGGCCCACCCTTAAATTAAGCTATCTCATTTGCAGACTGCTTTACCACATATTTATCATATTTATTAGACATTCTTTAAGAATAAATTGAAATGTCGTCCTTTCTTTGAGCTTGTTCTTAATCTTGTAGGCAATTAGTTTTATACTACTCTGTGCAGCCACAAGCATTGCTTGTAGTTTATTTTATTTTTTACATCTTGTAACTGCAACATACATGCATATGTAACACTGTCCCCTGCTACCCTGCCCCCTGGTTAATCTATTGATATATTGTGTTAGTGTCCTGTTGCTCCTGTAACATACTGCCACACACTTGGTGATCTAAGCAACACAAATTTATTCTCTTATAGTTCTGGAGTCTAAAATTGGTCTCACTGGGCTACAGTAAGGTGTTAGCAGGAATGGTTACTTCTGGAAGCACTGAAGGAAGAATCCATTTCCTGCCTTTTTCAGTTTCTAGAGAGCCTTATATTTTTTGGTTAGTGGGTTGTGGTCCCTTTCTCAATTCTTCAATGGCAGTACTGTAGCATCTTCCAACTTCTTTCTCTTCTCTCTGTCTCTCATTTACACACACACACACATACAATACCTCTGTTTCCATCTTCACATCTCATTTTCTCACTCTCGTTCTCCTGTCTCCCTCTTGTTGGGTCCACTCAGATAATCCAGGATAATCTCCCCATATCAAGATCTTTAATTCAATCACATCTGCAGAGTCTCTTTGCCATGTTGGCCCACAGCTGTGGATATTCAGTTCTGTTTTTTTCACTCCCTGGTCTCTTTGCTTGTCAGTTTTGGAGGTTTGTATTGATAAATCCTCTAGCTCCTTTCACAGCCATGTCAAGTCTATTAATAAGCCCATTGAAGGCAGTCTTCATTTCTGTTAACAGTGTTTTGGATCACTCGCATATCTTTTTGGTTCTTTCTTCGATTTCCATCTCTTCGCTTACATTGCCCACCTAGTCTTTACTTTATCCATTAGAGTTTTCAGCATATTAGTCACAGTTCTTTAAAATTTTCCATCTAATCATTTCAACACCCTTGCCATGTCTGGTTCTGACACTAGCTTTGCCTCTTCAAATTGTGTTGGGTTTTTTTTCCCTTCTGGCATGCCTTGCAATTTTTTCTTGATAGCTGGACATGAAGTACTAAGTAAAAGCG
This sequence comes from Camelus bactrianus, assembly GCF_048773025.1. NCBI lineage: Eukaryota > Metazoa > Chordata > Mammalia > Artiodactyla > Camelidae > Camelus > Camelus bactrianus. The sequence continues at coordinate 43,849,920 of NC_133540.1, forward strand.
ACTGCTATAAATAGGCCTTTATTAATGTGGTGTTTAGGGGGTGGGAGGAAGCTTTCTATAGTTCAATGATGAGGCTTCAGTCTTTCAGCGAGCCTATGTCCCTAAACTACGAACTTCATACGTTTATCTCTGTTTTTTCCTCCCCCTTAAGTGGGAGACGCTGGCTAGACCTAACTGGATTCGGGTATTTCCCTTCCCCTAGGACAGTAAGGCTTTGATAATACCTCAGTAGGTTAGGGGCTGGTTATCTAGCTTCTCTCAATGGCAGCCCTTGTTAAGAAGAACAGACTGCTCTGGTATTTTTCAAACTTCTTCCTTTCTCTCCCCCTACCAGAGGCAAGAAGGCATGTTTCTCTGATATTTACTGTGAGAATCCAGTCAGGCTCCCAGAAGTAAATCTCACAAACTGTGAAGGCTTCCCTCTAACTGAGTCCTCCTGAAGTCTTTAACTCTCAGAGTTGCCCATGTTCACTTGTGGAAGTTTTTAACTCATGTCATCTTCAAAACACAGTTTGCTCTCAGAGGATTCTATAAAGTATGAGCTGAAGCATCAAGATTGGACATACAACAATTCCAAATCCCAATTCAACAAATACACCCACAATGTGACTGTAAAACAAGACTATCCTAGATAAGGTATATGAAAACTGATTGAGAAGAGAGAAATAAGCTGATGCGGGTGGATTCTAATCCACAAAGAAAAACCTGTAATTAAAAATTCTTGATCTGGGCTCTCCAGATAGGTTTGAGGAGCTTCTGTGATCTCCCATACATCTTAAGCAAAATAGTGTGTATATTAACATTTTTCTAAGGGAAAGTATAGTTAATAGCCATCAAATATACAAATGGGCCTGAAATGCAAACAGACAATAAGCAAACAAAATTCCTATTTTTATAGGAAAAATAAGAGAAAAAGCTATCGCAAGACAAAAATCTGAGATAAACTTTCTTCCCCCTTATGACTACGTTCTGTTAACAATCAGATACACAAATCTGTGGATTTGTGTAAGGTAGAAAGGATAATGGTATAATTTTTTCAAATATTTAATGTTTTGACTACACTGGGACTCACTGAATCTCAGAAGTATATCTCCTAGACACAGAAAACTCATTGTAGTAAGTTTATTGCTAGATCTCAAATTCTGTTTTTTTGCTGTCACTGATACAATTATTACTATAGCTCACAAACTTGAGTTGTTATTCACAGAAATTTTAAGATCTAAGTTTATTATGCTATTGCTCATACAAATATACAAAAATAATATATAATTACTACTGATTCAAAGTCTATTCCTATGCAAAAACTTGTGTTTATTGAAAACTATAACGCAAAGTTAAGTTATGCAGCTCTGCATTATGCTTCTTTAGTAACTGAGTGCTTTTTTTTTTGCTTTTAGCTATAAATGTCTACATAAATTAGAATAATTTCTCTATATTTTATCCATAAATGCCTCCATAAAGTGTGACTAATGTTTTTAATGTGATATTATAATGTCAGTACAAAAAAGAATCCAAGCAAATTCTTGTAGAAGTAAAGAAAATAACTGCCAGAGCTTTTGTGGCAACCTCTCTTTTCATATTGTCTGAATAACACTTCTGATTCCCCAGCAATGCATTTCCATGTTATCTGAAGTTACTCCTGTCTGTTCAAAGTACTTAACATTTTTTCTGAGTAGACTCTGTCTTCTAATTCTTTTATTGTATCTTTTGTGTCCTTTCCTTATTCTCTCCTTGAATTCTCACAGTGGTTTCAAATTCTTGACAGAGGAACTCTCAAGTTGTCTATAGGCTTGTATCTTCAGTGAAATTACAAAGCAGTTCAAAGTACAGAGATACAACACAGAGAAAAACTGTCCAAGGAGTACATCTGGCATAGAAATGTTGAATGCCTAAAGTAACTGCCTTGAATGGAAAAGTAAATGCACAAATCAGGTATCAGTGCAAGGAATTAATTAATACTCAATTATTTCTAGAACATGTGAGAAGAGGGTGTTTAACTAAATTTACTTATAAAGTCTCAGAATCCACATTTTTTGATCTGATGAAGTATCTGCTAATTTTTGGAAAACCCAGCTTAACCCTACAGATAGGTTTCCAGTCCAATATACATGAATCTACTCAGTTAAGTCATAAATTATAATCAGTATGGAAAGTGGCCATATTGCATTTGCATATTGGTATACAATATGTACCAAACAAAAGTGGGGATTTTTAGGAGCTTAGAAAATTCATTTCAATTTCTGATTTCCATTCAGACTTACCAAATAAATACTTGATCTTAAGTTCAGATATAGCATAAGTACTACTCATTTCAAAACATGACCTAACTGAATTTTCTTTCTCTAAAAGCCTGTTTTTTCTTTGTAATCCCTACTGCAAATGGTGATATCCCCAATGATTTAGTCATTTAGGTCAGAAAATATGAATTACACTCTCTGCATCCTTTTCTCTGTTTGACCCTATTTCCAACAAATTAACAAATATCATTTCTTTATTTCTTTAATAGGTCACAAATCCACGTTCTTTTGGCCCTCTCACTGGCATTACCTTAATCCACAATATTATGTCTCAGAAGGACTATTTTATTAGCTTTTTATCTGTTTCCCCAATCTCAAGCTTAAAATTCCCACTAAAAATTTTACAGTCAAATAGACTGATTTACGAAATACATCTAATGGTATCATTTCAATACAAACACTTGATCTAGCTACCCATTCTTCTGTCACTAAAAACAAATAGCAAAAAAAAAATAAAAATCTGTAGCTCATCTGTGTGTCACACACTGTTTAAACTCTAGGGTAAAAAAATAAAAAAGACAGACTTTCCTGCTCTCAAGATGTCCACATTTTAATAGCTTTCCATTGTGAATGGCCCCAAGTCAAGTTCCTTAGCATAACAAAGATTCTTCATGATCTATTCCTTTCTTTCTCTTAAGGATAATCTTTAGACTCATTGCAATGCTGATTTATTTATACTTCCAGGAAATCATACTGCCATTTGTTCATCTGTTTCTGAGTAAATTCTTCCTTCCATCCAAAATGCCCTCATCCTATTCTTGACTGTGTAATGACTGTTCTTTCTTTGTAGTGCTACTTAACTTTAAGCTTACTTAAAGCTTTTTCTGACCCTACTTTTCTAGAACATAGACTTCCTCTATACAACTTCTCTTTCTTAGACATAATTTTTATTGCATTTGGCAAAGTATTATTATTTGTTCTTTCTTAAATCTACCCTCCCTTATGGATGGTGAAAAATCAGCTTAATTAGGAAAAACCTTGTCTTACATTTGAATCCACAACACTTACCAAAGTGCCTACAACATTGAACACAGTTTAAATGTATGGATAAACTTCTTGTGAAACTGAGATATTGTTCCAACTTCTTATTTCATTTAATTTCATTCAGCTTATGTAATACTTATGGAGAGCTTCTGATGTGCTCATAAATGTATTAATTGTTCACTGTAGCCCAGGCAGATTGTGGTACAAATGGTCCTTTTATTCTAGTACCTTCTATTACAGCCAGAAAGAGCATGCTAAAAGTTTAAATAAATTGAGATTTCATAGAATTTTAAACTTCTTGGAAACATTCTACTCTATGGAAAACTTTTCATTAGAAAAAAAAAAGCAACCTACCATTATTTTGTAATAACTTTAAATGGAGTATAATCTATAAAGATATTGAATCACTATGCTATACACCTGAAACTAATATAATACTGCAAATCAACTATACATACATACATACATAAATAAATTGCAAAGCTTGACATCATAGAATGTTCAAATATATTTCGCATACTATTTTTCTTAATCTGGCATCATGATAAGAAATTATAAAAGCTTAATTAACAAGATCAATATCAAAATATCAATATCATATATATTAAAATCAAAGAAGGTAGTCACAGAATTCTCGTGAAGTTTTATTAGTCAAAACCTGTTTACTCATAATAACCATGGCAGCAATATTACTTTTCTCAAACTTGTATGTGAAATTTGGGAGGTAACTACCTTGATTTTCAGTCTCCTATGTTTCCTAAGCCTGCATAATATGTTCTGAGCCTTCGGAGCATCTAGATATACTCTCAGCTCTTCCCATGCAGAACCACAATTTTTCTTTTCTACAGGCCTGTCCCTTGGTTGTTCTGTGTTTTGCTTCCAGCATCCAGGAGTTACATACCATGCAGATGATAATGTCAGTCTAGCTCCTCTCCACCAGGGACATTTATGGGGCCTTTTAGTCTCTGTGATATCTCCAGAAGAATGGAGACTTTATTTTTACTAGTGTTTATGCTCTTGTTTTTATTTTCAATTGGCCCTGCAAAGACATATATATCCACTTTGTTATCCAAACTCACAGCACTCTGTATTTCCTTCTGGTATTACTGGACTAGTAATATCTATGTCTTTCAAGGATTACATGGATTTCCTCCAGGGCCCTACTACATACGCTTGAGAAAGGATGATTGCTATTTGGAGACAATATTATTGCTAACCAGAGAGTAAAAGATCTTTATTTTATTTTTAATCTCCAAATTTATTCTATATTTTGTGACAGCCAAATCAGATTTAACCCCAATGACAGAGCTCTTCTTGGGGATAGTATAGTGTCTAGTGGATTTTAAATGTCAACGGAAAGTTCATCAGAATACTCTCTGACATGTTTCTTCAAGCACTGAATTTGGACAAAGGGTAAAGTCAATGTCAAATGTCTATTTTTTCAGACTTCATTCAAAACTAGGGCAGCAATGTAGACTGTGGCAAGAGATAGAGGAGACTAGAGGGCAAGGGATGCTTAAAGCATTTTTACTCAAGCACTTGGAAGTATGAGTTCATGGCTCTGTGCACCCTAAGAACCCCTCAGCTGTGCATTAATAACAGATTGTGCAGTGCTGAATTTCAGGATAAATCTTTATTCAGCTCACTAAAAACAGGGCTGCAAGCCAACTGAAATTACAAGATGCCTGTCCAAAATCCAAGAACTTTCTGTATATCCAAGGAACAAAAATAACCTGAACACCAACTAATATTCTTGTCTTTGAAATAAGTTTCATCAGCAGGCTGGGCCTGAAGAAAAGATAGTGGGAAGTAGGGTTGACTCCTATTTTTCAAATCATCCAGATAGATGTTGAACTTAAGGAACAAAATAGTACAAAATGAAACAAAAGTTACACTTAAAGAAACTGCCCATTAAATATTTCTTGAATAGTCAGACTGAAGATGTTGGGTAAAAAATACTCCTGCTTCAGGGCATACTATAGCCATCAAAACAATGACCACAGAAACACTGACTTCTCTGGGTCTCTCACCACAGAGTCAGCTTATTGTAACTAAGATGACCTTGTATTCTAGTTTAGCCCAAACAAAGCCAGTTATACCAGTTGTCTTGGCACAACAGGCCCTCTTTCTTTTACAAAATGGCCACAGTTTGGATAATAATGCTATAATCTCTTTAATTGTGACAGACATCCAGACTCGTTTACTATTTTCAAATGCAGGGTATCCACCAATGTCCCTTGATTTGCATCAGGATGTCAATGTTAATCTTTTATTGACATGTGAAGGACAACTCCAAAGATTAGAGAGGAAGAGTATCAGAGCCTTCTAATACACAGTAAACACAATATCCAGAACCTTCTGTGTGTGTTTTTTTAAATAAGCAAGAGCTCACTCACTCAATTATTCAACAAACATTTTATTATATTTGTAATAAGAAGGTTTTACATGGGTCCTGCAGGCACAAAGATTTAGGCAATGAACTGCTCCTGGAGTAACTATTTCTGGTGGGGGAGACTGATAAGGAAGTAAGCAATTACCTATAATATCATTGCTATGATTAAAGTTTGCACAACTTGCTTGCAATTGGAATATAGAGAAGAGGTACCTATTCTAATGTGAAAAGAAGGGAAAGGCCTTAGGGAAGGCTTCCCAAGGGAAACAACCCTGAGAGGAAAAGATAAGAATTAGCTAGGCACAAAAGTACAAGGTAGCCAGGAAAGACATTCCAGACAAAAGGACTAGCCAGTAAAAAGGCATCAAAATAAGGAAAAACTACCAGAGGAGCTTACCTTGAGTAGTCAGAAATAGAGCAGGAGAGGTAAGCAAATTGCCCATCATGAACCCTGGATTAATGAACTTCCTTTGATTATAAACAACAGCATCCAACCCTCTTACTTATGCAAAAGCAACAACAACAAAACTGATTTTAACCATCTGCTATATCTCTTAGAATCAAAGTAAAAGCAGAGGACCCAATCCTCAGAAAAACTTAAGGTGAAAGGATTTAAGGAGAGGTAAGAGGTAACCAGAACTAAAGAACACTCTGGGGGGAGGGGGGGGGTTCAATCACTTCAACTCTCTTCCATTCATTTTTCTTAATATCTAAATTTCCAAAAGGTAGAGTGTTTTCACTAGTATGAATCACGTGACCAACCTAGTTCCTGATTCCAAGGAGTCTGCATACGCTGTGGGAGGAACAACCACAAAACAAAAATCAACTTGCCTTTGCTGAGCAAGTGGGGATTAATGTGGGTCTGCTGAAAAATACAGATTCCCTCCTTTGGGGGTACAACATAAAATCTAGTTTACTATCTCATAGGATTTGCATCCCAAGACAGCCTGCCTTGCAAAAGGGGCAAGTCACAAAAGAAAATAAAAGCACTGTTACTCGTCAAGGGAGGAAACATGAAAACAGCAGATTCCTTCCTTTATGGACACATTACAAAGTTTAAATTTCTATCCCACAGGATGTGGGACATAAAGGGGACACATGGCACCTTTGTGTTTCAGAAAGATCTCTGTTAATGGCAGAGTAGAAATATTCTGTAAGCTGTCTCGAGTAAACCAAGAACAAAGATAGAACTGAGGATTCCTTAAAATATAAGTAAGAAGTATATGACAATGTATTCTCATAGACAAGATGCCATTTCTTCACATGTAAAAGTTATCTGTAAATTAATTTCTTCAGATAAAACATATGGGTAGAGACACAGATATAAATATACATGTTATATGCACAAGTATACATATATTAACACATACATTACACACACATTCCATTTCATTATGAGCCTGAGTAATCTTACATCATGAACAATTTTTCAAGTCTTGCATTTTAATTAATAAAAATGGAACAGAGATGACACAATAGGCAGTGTGATAAAATGTTGCCAAAAAGCTGTTTTAAAGACAATCATTTAGATATCTGCTAATCAAACTAGACCTGCATTCAAAAGCAATGTAAGCTAAAAAGCCAAGAGATGTGAAATATAATCAAGATGCCAAATTTTAAAGTCACTGTAGTTATAATAGTGAATCACATACACTATACTACCTTCTTATTTAAAACAAAAATAAAACAAACTACAAACTGTTTGTGTTTAAAAAATAAGAAAATCACATTTTGATAGGTAACCAAAAAAAAATTAACTTTTTATTGCCTCTCAAAAAAGTAAATACATTCAAATTGTCACAAAGTACAAACCAAAAGTTTTACAAAGTTAGGTAAAACATTCCTTCTGGTTGTTCAATCTGTTTTCTAAGTTAAAATGTATTACAATACCTAAAAAAGGTCAAAATCATGATGATTATTTCCTATATTTCTCTTTTGTTCATGACATTCCTTTGAACATAACATAATCCGTGTCTTTTATCTCTTTATGTCATTTTAAGGTAAAGGTAATTAGGGTTATGATATGTCAATGTAAAAAATCAAACATCTCCTAAATTTTTATATTAATTAATATATGAAATCTACTTCAGCAGTCAAATGGCTGATAAGTGCATAATCCTATTTGCTAAACTTTCTGAAGTTACTAGCTATTATATTTTGCTGGCTGTTTCATCATTTCTTGCTATATTTAAACTATATACATATAATATTTGTATATACAAAATACATACATATATTTTTAGTAGTCTCTTTCCCTCTTAAAATTTTCTGCTTATAAAACTGACACACCCATGGAGACCAGATAAGGTATGTTTGAATTATGCATCAAATTATTTTGAATAAGCTAACAAAATGAAAGAGGAAAGGAGAAGTGGGGTAAAATGTAGCCTTAAGAGTGAGAAGCATGACCACTGTTGTCTGTATAACATGTAGCACACTCATGCACATAAACAAGCCATTTTCAGGAATCACTCCATATAGCACACTGTTTTTTCACATTAGACCCTAAATCTTGACGACAGTAGTCACATGGAATTCATTTAGTTTATGGACTAATCTAAAAAGTTTCGGTGTCTCTGTAAAACTATAATATGAGTAAGTTAAGAATCTTCACTCATGAAATGAGAACTAGGTCTACACTAATATGCAGTTATAAAAGATATAACTGTATGCAATAAACTACAAAAATGCTTATCTGAATGTGGTTTGAGAGTGGTTTCTGGTTTGAATTGCTTCTGCTTTTCTTCTCTTCATATTGTCTCTTTCAGTCACATGTGACAACTGGTCCAGACTTCTCTAATTTTAGTTCTTTCTTATTACATATATATATTAAATAGTTTTAAACTTTAGTCTGCAATTTCTTAAAATTTGTTTTTAAAAGTTTCTCTTAATTTTATTGCTAAGTGAACTTTTCTTCATGCCAGAAAATGTCTGTCTGTACAATGTCTATTGCTGCTTACTTTTGATATAATATTAGAAAGACAATTTTATTTTTCCTTGTTACCACTAGGACAATCCACCCCATCCTACTTCTTGGAATTAGATGCACATAAATTGAGTGAAGATTTTATAAGCTTCCTTTGATAAAAGGTGAATAAATAATAAGTATTTAATAATACTTTAATAAGCTTTCTTGAAGGCTGAGGCTGGATTTCTAGAAAGTGGTAGGTAGAAATAGTATTACAAGTTTGAGAATGAGTTAAATGCCTCTACATAAAAAAGGGGAGATTTTAGTGGCTGAAAATATAATGGAAAGTGGAGAGAGAGAAAGGCTCTGCTATTAGAAACCACTGATACCATTTTTAGAAAGAAGAGTGATTTGATGTGAGAGTGAGAGAGAGAGAGAGAGAGAGGGAGAGAGAGAGAGCGAGCAAACCAGCAAGTCCGAGTTTAGGAATGAAATTTTACACGCTAAATGAAAACTTTCCAAGTTTCTTTCATGGTATACTTCAGGAAGAACCATGTAGCTTGCTTATTAATTGGTTTGTGAAGAAATTTGCATTTTGGAGTATTTCAAGCACATAGGGGTTGTGCATCAGAGTTGGAACTGGGCAAAAATAGAGGACAGTCATATCTGAGCTATTTATTAGGATCACAACTGAAATCCACAAACTAAGATACAGAACTTAGTGGCATTTGCTTTTAGATCACTAAACCTAACCAGGATCTGTCTCTTAGTAAGGCTGTTAAACTGTTAGATGGGAGTCTGGCTTGAACAATGGTTCTCTGTGTTTGAGTTCAATGTTACAAGACAGTTATGGAAGGGACACCGAATAAGCATATTGCTGCTTTGGAGGCCAGAAGAATGCACTGTTTAAGATATGTTTCACGGAGCATTTTGTGAGCTAACTTAGGGGTATACAAAAGCTCCCATGAAGTCACAGGCTGGTAACTGGTCTTCAGCTCTGCTTTGAAAGATTCAAAATTTCTGAAGATTTTGAGTATTCCCCTTAAAAGGCATTTATGCTTTGGTTGATTCTAGGACCCTTTGTTCTCTTCATTTGCTAAAAGAGAATTATGTGGTTAGCTCTTAAGATTGTGGGACCAGTGCTATATCAAAAAAGGAATAAAGAAATGTGCCAGATATTAGAGAAAGACCAAACTGTGGTGAGAATATGCCGCTGCATGAGAGAGGTGACGGGCCTTAGAGGGAGACTCAATGGCATTTGACGTATGGTTTTCAGGGTCACCATTAGGATTACCTATGTTCTTAAATTCACAAATGTGACTGTCACTGTGGCTGACAGCACTTGAATGTGTTTTCAGTAATGAGGCCAGTTACAGGGACTTATATGTCAAGTTTCTTACCAGACATCAGGATTAAGGAGAAAAGACTTGCACATATATGTTAAGTTGTGAGATATTTTTTTACAGGGAGCAATATGATAAGGCAAAGTAGGAAAGGACATGGAAAACCAGGACAGTCTACACAAGTCTCTTCTTAACAAGGTCTTTCTGAAGAAATCTAGACCGATAGAAGTGAGCCCTCTGATTCTCAGTATTAGCAGAGCCATTTTGGAGATCCAGATATAGAAGGCAGCACTGGCTACTCTGTAACACAAAAACTGAGCAGAAAAGTTTTGACTGATATATCATTTCATATCAGAAAGCTGCTGAGGTTGTCCTCCTGACAAGCAAGATCCTATCAACTCAGGGCAGTCAGCTTCCCCACTTCTGATTAGAAGGCTAGCAAGCCTGAGGTCATTCAGAGTCAAAAGATCACTAATTACTTTAGTGTGAATAACTTTGCCCCAAATAACATCTGGAAGCTGCACCTACCACTAAGCCCATAAAAGGCTTCAGGAGTATTTGAGAGATTCAGAAAAAATATATATATATATCAAAGAAACACCCACTACACTAGGAATTTGTTTTTTCAGCAGTGAGATGAGCATCTTATATACCTCACCATTGGCAGCTCTCTATCCTGATTGTCAAGTGAGGACATAATAAGAGTAGCGGTGCTGTGTTTTTAATTACTCTGGCTACATGAGGGGGTGGTGGTAGAGAGGCAGTAGATGAACTCTTTCCCTCCCTTACAGAAGTTAAAGACCCTGCCTGCAGTGCATTCTGGTGACAATGTTGTATGTCTTTTGGGGTCAAGGACATAGGATGACCCCTACTTCTTATTTGAAGGCACTATGTTGGAAAACTAGTTTATGAATTCCTCCAGCTCACCCAGTCACCTTTGCATTATAATACTGCCAACTCTGGCCATCATGAGTTATTCATCCTTTAAGTTCCAAGAAAAACCTGATGCCTTCACTGACACAGAAGAGCTCCCACCTGGCCAGGATCGGGTGAAGGTGCCTCACAGGGTGGTGGAGAGGAGGACAGGGGAGGAAGCAAAGAATTTACTCGGTATTTTAAAAATTCAAGTGAGCTAAGTAATTAGGCCTCCAAAGAGGTAACTCAATGATTACTTATGCCCAGATTTGTAAAATAAGGAGTAAGAGAAGAGGACCAGTAGGTAGAAAGTCTGGACAGGGGCATAAGGAATTGTTTTAAGTCTTCTCATTAGCATCATCTTACAGATAATGTACCAGATTTTGCAAGAGGTAAAAATATTTGCTCACTCAAAGTTGGAACAACATGGTTAAAAACTCCCACATTTGAATCAGCATAAGGAGAATCAACCATTCCTCAAGTAGTGGATACTACGGTGCATGCCCAGAACTCTTCTATCGTACAAAAGCATTCATCTCCCCAGATATCCTAGGGTCAACAGCCGACAACTCACAGGTGAGAACCCCCTCCTGGTGCTCGCCCTTGGCTGAAAAAAGCTCCCTCGTCCAAAGTTGCACCACCCTCATGGGGCAGCCACATCCAAAGATGGGTTTAAATGAGTGGTATGAAGGCTCAGCTTATTTATACTAATTCAGGAAGGATGGTGCCGGGTCCAGAGATCCATTGGAAATAAACTGAAGCCTGTTGTAACTGCTCTGAACCGCCTTACCTGCTTTCTACTGCTGCTTCTTTCACTCCGCTACAAATGTCAATCTCAAAAGCATTCTGGACTAAACTTCCTGCACAAAAATTTACTTCTCAGACTCTTCTTCTTGTGGAACTTGAACTGCAACGTGCACCACTGAAAGAGCTGGACCTGAAGGGGCTGTGTATTTGCTAATTAGTATACTTTCAAGACTTGAAGTAAGATCTACATTACTCTGAAGAGACAGGCAAAGGATATCAGAGGCTGTGCACAAGAGGGAAAGACCTGTGTGCTATCATTTAAGAAAGGCCTAAAAGAAATGTCCAATTTAAATTCTGAATGGTACCTCTCCCTAATATCTCAGGTTATATAGTTAAAAACACTATTGCTAATTTGATCCCTTGTTGAGTACACGCTTTTTGGGAGAAATCTAAAGAAGACCTGAGACCTGCTTCAAGACCTGCCAAAAGGAAACGCTATGTAAGGTCACAGACAAATCCTTATAGCACAGAGAAAATTACCCATTTCTTCCTACTCTGAGTATTTGTAACAGTATACAAAGGGTGGGCTCTGGTGGCATTCACAGATGGAAGGAATATTTATATGTGCTTCATTTGGCTATAAATATAATTTCTCTATTTGAATATGAACTGAAAATTAACCCAATCCCCTTTTCCTTTTCCTATCTTGATTGACCACTGAGCAAAATCATAAAAATGTTGATTTCTTTGGCAGTATCATAAAACAGAGAATACATAAACATGCTTTACTTTAGCAGCAACCAGAAGTACTTCTTTCCAACTTTGCCATCCCTGTTTGTTGACTGTCAGCTCTGCAATCAACCTTTATAATTTCCTTTGTACCTCTTGGGCTGAAGCGTGCGAACTACATTTCCCAGGCTCTCCTGTCATCTGTCTTCTTCAAGTTTCCCCCATAGGCAACTGATGGGAGTTTAGAAGTACAGAAGGAAAGTTATTTTCTGTGTTTGGCAATATCTTCCTTCATTAGTGGCACTTCTAGTACTTTCTAACACTTTTATAATCAATACCCTGAGTTAAACTCCTCTCTGCTTGAAATATCTAGAGTGGTTTCTATTTTTCTGACTGGATGCTGATATTCAGAAAGGGTAGAAGAGCCACTATTTGTGAGGTTAGCTCTATCTTTCAAGAATACATTCTGGTCTGCTAATGGACCTTGACTTTTCTTAACATTATTGAAGCTTCCAATTTACTGACCTCAAAGAAATCACTTAATTTTTCTGAGCTCTTATTTTCTTAGGAAAATGCTTTCCTTCTTTCTCAGGAAAATGCAGGGCTTGAACCTCATAAACCTTAAGGAAGTTTATAACTTTTAGTTTTATGAATCCCAAAAAAGTAGAACAATTGGATTCTCACCAATCGTTAAATTATCTTTGTTTAAAGATCAGGCTCAAAAACCAATGCTCAAAGAGTGAGATGGTGATGGACTTACAGTATAATTATTTGGGGGATGCTTGATATTTTAGACACGTGTGTTAGCAAACAATATATGGGACCACAAGCAGTAGGGAATCCAGAAATTTACTATACTTTAAAGGTAATATCAAGCACTGTATAAATTCAATCATAAGGGATTGTCACTTGTTTGTCACACAATTTCAAATGTGAGCTGTGCATTTTTCCTAAAAGTCTAAAGCTACAAAAGTATAGTACTGACACTATATTCTAAGACACTAATAGGCAGCTTATCTTGCAATAAATAGAAAATGATTCATTTGTCATAGTCAGTAACTGATGTAACTGATAATCAAGACATGCGTATATGTCTTTTCATAGAAAATAACCTGCTGTGTGAATGTTAACAACTTGGATATTAATAACTCAAAAATACTATTGCTGTTATTTAAAGACATAACAAAATGTGGCTTAAAACTGCAATTTGTTTGGCATAGGTGTGTTTTAGAGCCATAAAAGCTGTTGGGATCATGCTCAAGGCATATATCTAGTGAGAAATGTTTCTTAGCTTCATAACTACAAGGCTTCACCCTCATCAGCTATCTTTTGTCCAAACTATAATCATGCAAAATTACTGGGAGTGAGAGCTCTTGTTACTGGCATTCGCAGAGTAATTTATAATGTTGGAAAGGCCTTTGCCATTTTTCTAATTGACGCTCTAAGTCAGGATTGCATTTGGATCTATCACTGACACTTGGTTGTCACACAGAGCCAAACTTAAGCTGTGCATCTTAAACACCATTGCTACATATGCTATTTCTTCTGTTTCAACAAAGCAGCAAACACATGTTTGGATTCATCACGTCATGACAATGGTTTCAAACCTTAAAATTTGTGTTCAGAATGTGCATAAATTACCTTGGAACTAAGCAAAACATTCTTAAATAGAAGAAGTGATGTTACCTTAAAATAAATTAATCTTTGAGTTATTTTGGAAGCTAGCCATATTCTTTTTTAAACTATATAGTATGATTCTTTTTTAAACTCTATAGTATGATTTTTGAAATTAAGACTGTTTATAAAATATGAGATTTATAATAGCTGTTTCCTCAAATATTATGCACTATCAAAAACCCCTACTAAATATAGATAAGATGGGATTATTCTAAAATAATGTGCACACCTCAATTGTCATATATAATGACACATCTAAAATAATGCAAGTCACATTAGAATATGAGCATGCGCATAAAAATAACATATTAAGCATGGAATTGCATTATTTAAGCATCACTAATGTTCATATTTTTCTTTCCATTAATTATAGATTTAAAAAAATGATATATAAACTACAGTGAAGTATTCTGTTATCTCATACGCCTTACAGGCAAAATAAAGAAAATGTATATCTCAGAAAATGTATTATCTATTATTACCTAACAAATTACTCCAAAACTTAAAAGTCTAAAACAATAGTTTTTGTGGATCAGGACTCCAGGCACAGCTTACTTGGATCTTTTACTCCAGGGCATTTCACAGGCTACAGTCAAAATGTTTCTGGGCTGTAGTCGTCCTAAGTTTTGATTGGGGAAAGATTCTCTTCCAAGTTCACATAGTTCTTGGCAGGATACAGTTCCTCACGGGTTATTGGATCAAGAGCCTCAGTTCCTTGCAATCTGTTAGCCAGAGGCCACCCTCAGATTCTTGCCACATAAGGTTCTCCAAAATGACAGCTTATTACATGAAAGCATTCAAGCCAAGAAGGCAATAGAGAGATCTGGCTAGCAAGACGGAAGTCATAATCTCTTGTAATCCAGTAATGGAAGTAATAGTTCAGTGTTGCTGTATTCTGTTGGCTAGGCATGAATACCAGAAGGTGGAAATTGGGAGGGGCATCTTAGATGGTGCCTATCACAGATACCTAAGGTGTGAATCAGAAGCAATGTAACAATATAAAATCTATAATTTTTTAACAATACTTGTTTCTCCCTTCTGAAAATCAATCTTAAAGATATGCTTTCAAATACTGAGCTACCCTAGGTAACATTTCTCTACCCTTTACATTAGAACTAAACTCAGAAGGGCAATGCTAAAATTATTGTTCCTCCATTAGAAAGCATATTTAAAGAAATACTATTTTATCATACTGGAGATAAAAATAAGCCTCAACATGAAGTAGCCAAACATGTTTATAAGCAATGAATAATACACATTTTCACTTCACATATTTTGAGTTATTATTTCTCATTCAACATAGTAGATAAGGGAAAACTGAACCTTAATCCCCAATATCCATGATTCAATTTCTGATAATAAATTATGTAGTTAAAGGATATGTACTTTCTCAAGTCAATAGAACATTATTATGACACTTCACTATGGAAACAAATTGTACATTCCAATCTCATCTTAGTTTATATAAGCAACTGATAAGAAATGGATCTAGTATAATGAGTTATCAGAAATGAATAAAACATTTTAGACAGTGTGTACAAAATACACATAGTCAGTATCTACTGAAATATTGTTTCCCAATATGTAAAACAGCTGATAAAACCTCCTCAATATGAAGAAAATATATATAAGTCCTAAAAATATTAGATAATAGATAACAAGTCACCTGTTGCTATTCATAAGTGTTAGCATACATGGGTTAAAGCTGCAATAAGCTGAAGAAATTTCGTAACAAGTGTTATCTGTGTATTTCCTCTAGGTCACAATCTACATTCAGATGCTGCCATTTCAAGAACAAGAAGAGCAGAAAGAGGAAGTAGGTGAAAAAAAATGAAAGAAAAAGCAAGGGTCAGAAAGGGTAGTCCTCCAGTGCTCACGTTCCTCCCACAGCTTTCTTAGAGCCATAAACTTCCTCTACAGTCTGGAATTTTGCAGATTAGCAGACTCATTTGTAAAGTAACTGTTTTCTTCAACATAAACTAAAACATATACACATGTTAATGTGTAAAGATACAGTGCTTCCTATTATAAAATTTATTTCTGTAACATGAGAAAGACATAAAATATTTTTGTATTTACAATGTAAATGAAAATTTTTTGACTAAAAACTAAAGATTTTGCTGCTTAACTTTCATTCTCTATTTATTTCCTTTGAGGCTTTTCCCTTCAAAGTTTAACATCAACTTTTTCCCTATATTTTATCTTTTAACTTGGAACGCTATTATATAGTCATATTTTTCCATTTTTAATGTCAAGATCAAGCTCCAGTGAAATGGGATTTCTTTGCCATCCTGTTCTGCTGCCCCTTTCACTTTACCTTCGAGGAGAAGGATTGATTCTTAATTGTCAAGTTCAAGGACATAAGATTAGGGTCCCAAACCTACAGAATGATGGTTATTGTTTGACCTTCCTATTTCCCAGGATCTGAAGACATAAACAAGGCTAAAAACTGTTGCTACTTCATGAAAGCACAATCATCTCTCTGTCTTTGTGTCACATCACTTATTTCCTCCCCCTGTTCATTGTCTTTCCCACACAGCTACTGAGTGCAGTCCAGCTGTCTACCTGACTCTGCTCAGGAGATGCCTAGACAAGAATGCTTGGGCAAGAGGTTCTGGACAGGGAGGAGCTCTCTTTGGTCTTCTGGGTCTCTTGTGCTTTTGTTTAACTCTTCTCTGTAGATTTCTACTCTTTCTTTCCTACTAGAATAACAGGATTCATGTTATTTAGGTTTTGAGCCTAGAGATATAGCTAATGTCAATCAGATTATTCAGCCTGCTTTTGTTCTAGGCCATAGCTTGTTTTTTGTTTTTTGTGTTTTTTTTTTCTTTCTTTCTTTATTTTTTTGTTTTGGTTTTGTTTTGGGTGGAAGTAATTAGGTTTATTTATTTCCTTATTTATTTTAATGGAAGTACTGGGGATTGAACCCAGGACCTCATGCAGGCTAAGCATGTGCTCTACCACTGAGCTACACCCTCCCCTCAGCTTGTTTCTAACATAGATAAAAAGAGTCCTCCATGTGGACCAACTGACCTCACCACATAGCTGTACAGTGTTTGTCTGGCACACTGTTCTTTATGAGAATAACTCTCTGACCCTAGGAAAAGACACTTTTAAAAGGACAAATTGTAGGCTCCCATTATCTCTCTCTCCCTCTTTCCCTCTCTACTTCTCCATTTGATAAGCATATATGGCATAGTTATACAAATTATATGTTTTATAAATAAATGTTGCATTTTCATAAATATACATTTTATGAATATAAGTGATATTAAATGGTATCTATATATGTATAATATGTGTATTTAAATATAGTACATATAGATGTAAATTTGATATAGATATAGAGCCTTTTTGAACAAATCTTACAAAAATGCTCAAAAATCTAAGAATTTAAATAATAATAAGGAAGATTCACATTAGTTGGCATCACAATAATTAAACATCCAGTGACCTACAGGTAAAACATCATGTCTACCTTAATAAATGGAAAAAAAATGGACAAAAAGATTTCAAAACCACAGCTGTATACTAGCCATATAAAGTAGACTGGGAAGATGATCATTTCCCTCAGGAAGAGGACCAAGGACTCTGGGGATTACTAAACCTCACAAAGAAACTGGTGATAAAAGAAGGAGTTCTACTAAAGAGATCTGACAATATTGCTTTCACCTCAGAGCTAGACTTGGGTGCCCCACCATAAAACTTTTCCTGATGCTCTGTCAGAAGTTGGGCACTCTCTTGACTTTGGAGCTTCCTTTCTGAAGCATATTATAATTATTTTTTCATTTAGTAGTAATCTTAGTAAATTCTTTAGAGTAAGGACATCTTTAACTGTCATTCCTTCCTCAGAAATAGCATAAAGAAATTCACATACTTGTCGCTTACAAATGATTTTCTTGGGAAGAATACCACCATTATTAACACTTGCATAAAGGAAGAGACTCATTTGTTCAAAGGTATTTATCAAATGTCTTCCATGTGGAAGACTTTGTTCTAGGCATTTGGGATATATGACTGAATTTAAAGTACAAGAATTCCTGCTTTCATAGAGCTTACATTTCAGTGGGAAAGATGACAATGAATTATAATTATCAGGAGGAAATAAAATTAGATTAAAATGTAATGTGTAATGAAAGAAAATACAAACCAGGGTAAGTTAAGGGCCATTGGGAGCAGTGGGGAAAGGAGAGACCACTCAGGTAACATCAGTCAGGGAGATAACAAGAGGCAATGAGGAAGTTCTTTTATGTGTTAATAGCTACTTAAATCTGGCATGTATAAAAATTCACAGATTTTGGTTAACTTAGAGCCCACTGAAATAATGGCTAAAACAATAGCTTCAAACTATTTAATGTGAGTATTTCTGAATTAAAAAGACTGAAGCAAGCTTTAGAATATAAAGTTTTTCTCTATGAGAAAATTATAGCATGTGACTATTCTAAACTATCCCTAAAACAGGATCCCAAGAACAGACTGCTGTGCTATTTCTCTGAGAAAGCTGACTACTGTAATAGCCACAAAATTCACATGACAGCTGAGAAAATTTATGCTAGTAGAAAAAAAAAAAATTCTTAGTGAATTTGTCACTTAGCAAGGATCCATAGCAAAACCTTTTTTGTTCTCTTTAAAAATACCTTAATTAAATGTGAAAGCACAATGCAATTATACAGAGGAAACCTCAGAATTAAATTTAAGGTTATTGCTCAAGACATCTTTTGAAGATGTCATTTAGTACAGGCTTAACCAATTGCTTTTTACTAAAAGCCCTCTGATACAATTGAATGACTTTCCCTCTCCAGTGCAACCATCAACTGCTTAAATCAATACTGACGAAATCATTCTGTACAATACTACCTGGGTTACAGAGGATAATTTTCCAATTGTAGAGCCATATACATTGGACACCATATAGAAAATGTATACCAAGTGCCAAACAAATGTATACTGTCCCTAATAGGAGGACTAACCAGAGCCAAGACGTGAACTTCAACCCCACATTACATTCTGAAGGGACTCACGAGAACCCAGTAAATGGCAAAAAATTAAAGAGAACTTAAGGTAAAAAACAAAAAAACAAAAGCAAAAAACAAACAAAAAAAAACTTTTTTATCTCTACTACGCAATAGAAAACCAATAAATCTGAGCTACTGGTGAGGTTGTGATTGTTGCATGATTTTGTGTGTAAATATACCAAAATATTATTCAGTTTCCATAAAGCTGTATGTACTATCATGAAAGTCTGTTAGACTGGAGAAGCAAGATGGCAGAGTAGAAGGACGCTTGTAGCTCACCCTCTCCCACAAATACACCAAAACTCACATCTACGGACCTACTCAGCCAACCAGAGCACCTGCAGAACTCCAACAGAACATCGCCCTCTTCGAAAGACAAAGACGCCAAAAATCTGGTAGAAGAAAAGGAAAAAAGAAGAAAAAGCAAAACAGTGCGGGACTGATCCCGTGGGGAGGGAGCGGCAAAGGAGGACTGGTGCTTGTTCGCGCTGGGCCTCCTCTCTCCAACGGAGAGGCCAGCAAAACAGTGGGACGGAAGAGGAGCCTCCGAGGCTCAGATCTGCCCCGAGCACCCCTTGACTGACAGAACTGAGTTAAACGGCCACAAAGGATCCCTGCGACACCCAGCCCGAGATGCAAGCCGGCAGCTGGGGCCAGGACAGGCCTCCCGAGCCGGGCGGAGGACTGGGGTGGATTCACTAAGGCAGCCCCTGGGGACTGCAGGGTGCTGCGTGCCCTGGCTGGGAGGGGATATGGAGCAGAATAACCTCGGTCCCCCATAAATTGCAAAAAAAAAGCAAAGCAACACGGCTGGTGTGCCCTGGAGGGAGGGGTGCCATAGCCTTTGTCTCCTCAGACCTGCGCCGCCATTACTAGCGCATCTTGTGAGAAGAGAGGTGGGGCACAGCCACCATCTCTTCCTGTGCTCAGTGCCCAGGCAGGGGAGGAGCCGAGCCCTGAATCTGCACACGGGAGCTCCGCAACCTCCTAGGCAGGACTGAGACTTGTTTACAGCCCGAGGCAGATAGGATCTTTCAGCCCTGGCACCTCAGAGAACTCGCGCCGCCACGAGAAACAAGGAGCTGAGATTTGGCATGGAGCAAGGGCGGGGCCTTTCCATGGTCTTCCCTGAACCCGCCTTCGGAGCACCAATCCGAGGCGGAGCGGGCAGCTGCACAGAGCAGCAGCGACCAGCACCGGGAGAGGGTGGGTGGCCACCCCCTTTCCTGGCATGAACACAGCACCTGACCACAGTGCTGAGAGGGGACGCAATCCACCCACCTGCCTACCCCTGAGTGCAGCATCTGACTGTGGCATCAGGAGGAGGAGTGACACGCCCACCCACCGGGTAAGAGCTCAGCTCCTGACCCAGTGTTAGGAGGGGTGCAATCTGCTAGCCGACAGCCACTGGGAGCAGCACAGACAAGGGCACCAACAGAGGGCCTCTGGAAACAGCAAGCTGAGTTCGCAGAACAGGGTAAAGACACAAAGACCTCTCGATAAAATCATTAAGAGCACAATGTCTCCAGGAGAACTAGATAACTGATACTCCTTAAGCCACAGAGAGATATGAGCAATATGAAGAAGCAGAAGAGCCACTCCCAATTAAAAGATCAAGAGAAATCCCCTGAAAGCACGATCAAGGAAATAGACATTGAAGGCCTACTAGATCAAGATTTCAAAAAAGGACTGATGAAAGTACTGAAGGAACTAAAAGAAATAGTATTTAGAGATATAAAATATGTCAAAAATGAAAAAGAAGCTATAAAGAAGAACCAAGTAGAATTAGTAACCTCATTGGCTGAGATGAGAGCTGACCTAAAGGCTGTACAAAGCAGGCTAGATAATGTAGAGGAATGAATAAGTGACCTAGAAGACAGGACAACAGAAAGCACCCAAACAGAACAGCTGATAGAAAAACAAATAAAAAACAATGAAAACAATATAAGGGACCTATGGGATAATATAAAGCGTGCCAATAGGGGTTCAAGAAGGGGAAGAAAGAGCAAAGGGGATTGAAGAGGTATTTGAAGAAATCATGACTGAAAACTTCCCAAATCTAAAGAAAAAATCAGATATCCAAGTACAGGAGGCTCAGAGGGTCCCAAACAGGAAGAACCCAAACAGACCCACACCAAGACATATCATAATCAAGATGGCAAGAGTCAAGGATAAAGAAATGATCCTAAATACAGCAAGAGAAAAACAAAGAGTGAGGTACAAGGGAACCCCCATAAGGCTCTCAGCTGATTTCTCTGCACAAACACTACAGGCCAGAAGGGAGTGGCAAGATATATTCACAGTCCTGAATGAAAAAAAGATGCAGCTTAGGATACTCTATCCAGCAAGGCTATCCTTTAGAATAGAAGGAGAGAAAAACAACTTCACAGACAAGCAAAAACTAAAAGACTTTAGCAACACTAAACCCATGCTAAAAGAAATACTGACAGGTCTACTCTAAATAGAAAAGAAGCAGGATGCTACAAAAATGAGAAACTCATAACTGGAAAGGAGATAACTGCCATGAATTACAAAACGAATAAACACAAAATTGTAAAAGAAGACAACTAAATCATTAAGAGTGGGAGAGGGAAGCAAGGAAAGCCACTGTGGAAAACAGTATGGAGATTCCTCAAAAGACTAGGAATAGACTAACCGTATGACCCAGGAATCCCGCTCCTGGGCATATATCCAGAAGGAACCCTACTTCAGGATGACACCTGCACCCCAATGTTCATAGCAGCACTGTTTACAATAGCCAAGACATGGACGCAGCCTAGATGTCCATCAACAGATTACTGAATAAAGAAGAAGTGGTATATTTATACGATGGAATACTATTCAGCCACAAAAACCAAGAACATAACGCTATTTGCAGCAACATGGATGTTCCTGGAGAATGTCATTCAAAGCGAAGTAAGCCAGAAAGAGAAAGTAAAATACCATATGAGATCGTTTATATGAGGAATCCAAAAAAACCAAAAAAACAAACAAAACAAAACAAAACAAAAAAAACAAAACATAAATACAAAACAGAAACAGACTCACAGACATAGAATACAAACTTGTGGTTGCCAAGGGGGCGGGGGGTGGGAAGGGACAGACTGGGATTTTAAAATACAGAATAGATAAACAAGATTATACTGTATAGCACAGGGAAATACATACAAGATCTTGTGCTAACTCGTAGCGAAAAAAAAATGTGACAATGAATACATGTTCATGTATGACTGAAAAATTGTGCTCTACCCTAGAATTTGACACAACATTATAAAATAACTATTACTCAATTAAAAATGTAAAAACAAAACAAAACAACAACAATAAAAAAGAAAGTCTGTTAGAGGTTCATCATATTGAAAATACAATTTCATAGTCAGAAAAAGAGTTCCAGACAAAAACCAAAATATGTGGGAAACCGTCTCAACAAAATTTATAACAGATTGTACAATCTCAGATTGTATGTAATTTTGATTAGGGAATTCTTAATTCTTATTAGATGACCTCTAGGACCTCTTCTTATAAAATCTGAGTGTATAATGTAACTTTTATTTATGCATCTACAGAAAAAAGTACATATGCCAGTCAATCTTCTAAGTGATCAGCATAAAACATTTATTAAGATGTTGATAGACATTACTTTTCAAGGAGCTCAAATATAAGTAAAGAAATTCTTATCTATTTCCCATTGTCACAATGTGATGCATTTTAAACACTAATTCTAAGATATGAATAGGATTACTTCTATCTAAGTGTGCTCTGAGGAGTCTTGGATAACCAGAAGATGAGGAACAAGGAAAAAGACAAAGGCTTGCATCCTACAATTTTGTATTTTTTTAATCTGCTAAAAATTAAAACAAAAATAGCTCTTAATTTGATGAATAAATAAATATCAATTAATTAGATCAGATCCATTTATTAAACTTGGTTTTGTATTTTTCATAACTTAACAGATGATGCACTATTACTGATGTAAGAGGTGTCCAAGTATTTTTAAGGTTTTCTAATAATGATAATGGCTTGCTGATCATAACACTGACTATAATATATAATGTTGATTTTTAAAAGTGGGGAAAATTGATTATTATATTTGCAGTGAATAAAAATATAATTATATGACAAAATAAGATATTTTTTAATTTCTTATAAATAGGTGAAGAAAATAAAGTAGCACAGATACAAAAACCTACATTCAGGTCATTCCACAATATTAGTCAAGTCTCCTGTGGTCCAAAGGAATCTAGAATATTAGAGTACCTTAGCACTAATTTCTTCATACCTTTGCTTCTATTCTCATGTGTGTAATGTTAGGTAGATAAGAGTGATTTTTGATTTGCATATAATAAGACCTCAAGAAAGGATAAGAAAGAATAACTATGAGAGAGTTCAGGGAGTTTATGAATTTTCACTTAAACTGGTGTAAGCCAAATTATTTTTGGAAGCTTACAACATGAGATCCCTAAAGTCATCACTGATGCAGTAAAAGGAAGTGAGAATTACAGACTAAGTTGGCAGTGCACTACACTTAATTATTATTTTCTTTATTACTCAATTTTCTCCACATTTTAGGTATATTTAAATATGAATATTTACTCTTAACATAAGTAGTATAAGAATTCCAAATATGTGTTATGTCGATGCAAACAAATTCAAAAGGATTATTTACAAATATGTGTATGTGGATTCTCAAAATCTTAAAGTTAACAAACTACAAGAATATATACACATAATGCTCAAAATATGGATTCTTTTTCTAAAACAACAGAGAATGATTAACTAAAACAAAATTATCTCACTACTACAATCACTCACGTTCATGGACCTGATGTTGATATTATCACTGAACTTTTCAGAGCCATTACAAAGATTTAATTTATGTTCTGTAAAATGCTGCCATTCTGAAAGTTCAGTCTAAGTGTTATTTATTGTACTGGAGCATTCAAAATCAACCAAGTACTGAAATTCTCTAATAACTGACTGACATTTCATTTAATCTTTTTAACTAAAATAGCATATAAAGTTTATTTCCTTGAATCAACCATACCAGGTAAGGCTAATCTTTACTCGAATCAACAACCCAGAGATAATAATGTGACATATCAGATCTTTTGTTAATGAAAATATTAGTTACTCCTAGGGGAATATGAGGCCATGGCACTCTTTTAAACAGATTGTCCAACATTTGATTAAATATTACTAAAAATATATAATGTGTTCATTTACTTAGCAAAAAAAAAAAGAGTTCTTATAAAGTATTCTTAGTTCTTAGCAAAAAAATTTTTTAAATTTTCAGCTTAATAATTAGGTTATCATTGTGATTATCTATAAAAGAAAGAATTCAATTACTAAGATGATATTCAGAGCATACGACTGAAATTAATGTTCATGTATTAACCATGAGATTTGAGATTAAATACATTCTCTTTCAGATGATCTTTACTCTGTCAAAGGAATAAAGCATTCAAGATTCCTAGTCCAGCTTTTCTAAAAAGTGACAATCAAAGGGATTCCTCAATTTTCCAAGATCAAATATCATATCATTATCAAGAAAATATTCTGAAATGTCCCCTTTTGGCTTTGATGTGCAAAGCTTTGATGTGATACACACACACACACACACACACATTTATGTGTGTATTAGTGTGTGTTCAATGGTATCAGAGAGCTACCAAGGCTAGGACTTGAATGGCCAATATTGTGAAGACAAGGAAAACTCACTGAGGTGATCATGACATTCTACACCGTATTTTTTCCCCAAAGCATCTGTCCCCTTTTTAAAGACACATGTAACAGGAGTTTGAAAGGCCCCAAAAGGAATTCCCAAGGGAAAGTAGTAGCCAAGAAAAGATTTTATAAGCCTCACAGGGTTTGAAAAACAATACTGGATTTTAGAGCTATAAGAGCTGCCTGGACTTGGGACAAAATCTTGGAGTTACAGAAATCAGAAGTGAATGTGACCTGCTCTAGTCTCTAGTCCTCCACTTGGAACACTTGCCAATTTCCAAGTACAAATTAAGCAGAGAGCAGCAACTAAGAAACTGGCTGAGAAGCTAAGTAAACCTTGGCAGTCTCGTGATGCTAAGTAGATGGGTTCAGGGTGCACCAATGACAAGGGCCCACATATGCCCCAGATTCAAAATGAGACTCTATTTGTAAAGGGAAAATCAAAATTATACCGAGCTTCATGAAGAATGAAATCTGATCTTGAACCTAGCCAGTCTCTAACTGGATTAAGATGATATTCCCCTAATCTGTCTGTCTGCTAGCAGGTAAACATAGACACCTGCCTTTAAAAACATCTCCTCTGTTGGAAGAAAATAAAACTATCACTCAGGTATTCTACATTTTTTACTATAGAATGTCCAGAAATTGATCAAAAATTATTAAACATAAAAAGAAATAGGACAGATGCATGGGTTAGTATTATAAACATATTTCCTTACTCTATATGCTGAGTGCCTAGAAGCAATCACAACCCACTAGCAATTAACGAGCCTAACATCTAGACTGTGATTTTTAATACCAATTAAAGAAATCAGGATTCCTTAGAGACAAGACCAATTCTAGGACTAGGTCAGGAAATATTCCAGAGGAGCCTGGAGCATCTTATAATGCCAGAAAGTAAGGAAGTGCTAAAAAAATCAAAAAGAGAAGGGGGCTGAGGTATCTCAAAGGGACAAAGGAGCCAACTGAAAGAGTTCTCAACAGCCAGATCTGAAATAATTTGGGACATAAATAAATAGTAAAATAAATGATTAACTCAATAAATAAATAAATAAATAGACAAATCTCCTATGTAGAAGAATTTCAAATGATCTATATAGAAACTTTGTCCTTAAAGAGGTGGAAAGTAACCCCACATCTTTAAGGATGGGCTGCACAAAGTAAGTTTATGCCTAAGAATACAGTATAGAAAGGGTGAACAAAACATAACTTTGCATTGGTGAAATTTATCAATCACTTCCTGTCAGGTGATCAAGATTAACATCTAGAGTGATAAGTCATGCTGGTGACATATAACCTTGATATAACATAATGAGAATGGTATTTTACTGATGTGTTATTTTTCCCCAAAACACAGTAACTCTAGTCTAACCATGAAAAAACAACAAACAAATTCTAATATTGTAAAATCCTCAATATACCCGACCAGTATTCTTCAAAACTGTCAAGGTCATCAAAATAAAAAAAATTTGGGAAAATGAGGCGCCTAAGGTGACATGATAACTAAACATAAACTAAATGTATCCTGGAACAGAAAAGAGGACATTAGTTTAAAATTTTAAAAATTTTAACAGAATATGTAATAATAATGAATGAATATTGATCATTCTGCATGACAAGAGAACCACACTAATGTAAAATGTTAGTAATATGGGAAACTGTGTGTGGGGATATATGGGAACTCTCTGTATTATGTTTACAACTTTTCTATAAATCTAAATCTATTCTAAAACAAAAAGAAAAGTTAATTTTAAAAAAAGAAACAGGAACAAAATAAAAGTTAAAGTTTCAAAACAGATGAACAAGCGTTCCAGACACTGGAGCTATCAGCCAGAGACTTCAAAATAACTGTGACTAATATTAGGAAAAGTATGATAACACAGTGAATTTCACCAGAGCACTAGAACCTATTTTTTAATCAAATAATGGTTGTAAAACTAAACAATATGGTAACTAAAATTAGGGCTGAATAACAAATAAGAATCTGGTAAACAGAGGATTACCAAACTAGAAGACAAATTACTAGAAAACATTCAAACTGAAGCACGGGGTAGTCAGAACAATTAATTTAAAATCAGTTTGTTGAACAAGCAAGATACAGGGATAGTAATTAATCACATATACATATATATGCAACTTTTTGTCTCATATCATTCTTTTAAACTTCATTCATTGCAAGAAAGTTTTTCCTATCACGAGATAAAAACTGTCAAGGCAGTGACTACTGTGGTATTAAAGATGGTTCCACAACATCTGTAACATTAATTCAGTCTTGAATATCTTCTAGTCCCACATAATGATATATAGTTTCACATAAGAAATAAAATTGTATACTTGACTTCAATTTTTCTTCCTCATTCCAGTTTGAAGCTGCTTCAGATTTTAAACCAGCAACTGGGAAGAAGCTAGAGGTCACTTTTTTCTCTATTTTCTCTACCTTCACTCTCTGGCAGCTCTTTCTCTGCCCTAATGGGTCAGAGGAAGAAGAAGAGGCAGAGAATAGGAAACTTCTTACTTCACTTCTGAGCTTCCTGCTCATCATTAAAGCTGACTCTTTCTATCAATAGACACTCCGGAGCTCTCTGCCTGTGCCCTGCATCAGGTTCCCTTCTGCGGACTCCCACAGGATCTACCACTATTCCTGGTAGTTCTTTGTGACATCTAGCTTAGCCACTGGGTATCCAGCAGTAGGGCGCCACCCTCTTCCTCTTGTTCTGTCCCCTGCATCTGTGCTCAGTTTTGTTGGACAGGATTCAGGCTTCCTTCACACTGGTCCTCTTTCTCACAAGGTTCCTATCTGGCCATAGGAAGCACTCAACCACCTGGTAAACTTACCTGATAAACTTCAGATAGACCTTACCCTTATAAATTTACTCTGATAAAGTCTAGACCTACAAGGCAAACCCACCATCACTCTCTTAGATTCACTATAAACATCTACTCTTCTAACCGCCTAGAAAACTCATTTGCTGGGTCACAACTCAATTTATGTTCTATGTTAGCTTTCTCAGGCATAATTTGTCTCTCAGCTGCACCGAAAACATGTCAAAGGTCCCCAAGCGGTCCCCTTCTGAAGCCCTAATCAGCCTAGTATGCCTACTCTAGATATGGAGTAATGCTCCATCAAACATCCACCAAGGGGAAGGGAGGAGATTCATTCAGTAGTCTCTCTCCAAATAAATCTTCACCAGATCTCCCTTACTGCTCTTTTGATTTCTATATATAACCTAGGGCTTAAAAATTGTGAAATAAGTTTTCCTTCTTAATTTAGAAATTCCCCAAAATTTGTATTAAGTTTATATTTCCATTTCAATTTGGTATCTTACTATGTATCACATCTCCACCTAATTCAAAATCAAGGACCCTTGTTATAACACCAAATCAGTAATAAAATTACTATCAGGCCCTCTGTTCAAAACCCTCCAAAACATGCTAAGTCTCCACCACAGGCCACGATGGAAGAGATTATATCAGCCTAACCATTCCAACAAAAATAATCATAAAAGTAGAGGAAATATAAAATAACAACAGTTTCAAGGCACAGAAGAACAACCAAGTCTGCCAAGACACAAGGGGCTATATCTGAGCAAAATGAGAGTACACTAAGGAAAGCCCAACATTTAGTTCTTACTTTTCCTTTATGGCATTTTCTGCTTCATGACTCGGGCAATAAATCAAGAAAGACATGTAAATCAAAACTACCATGAAATACCAGTGCATATATATTTTAAAACAAAATAAACCAACAATTCTGGTAGTGACAGAAATGTGCACAACCTGGAATTCCCAGACACTATTTTTGTGAATGTAAATCTGTGTGACTACTTTGGAAGAGCATTTGACATTATCCACTGAAGTTATACAGATATGCATTATATCCAGCAGTTTCACTCACAGAAACATACACAATAGAAGTAAGTGCATGTGTGGAAAAAAGATATTTACAAAAATAGTTGTAATAGCTTTATTCACAGTATCCTGAAACTTTAAATAATTCTAATGCCCATCAAAGGAAGGGATAAATTACTAAATGCTTGTACAAGGGACTACTATATAGCAATGAGAAAAGAATGGATTAGAGCTACACACAACAGGAATGAATTTCACAGATGCCATGCTAAGCAAAAGAAGCTAATCCCAAAAGCATATTTCAATAAGAGATGAACAATGTTACAGTGTAGAAAGCTACTATTAAAAATATTATGTTGAAAATAATAAACAAAATCTAGATATATATAATTAATATGTAAATAATAAAAATGAAAATTTCCACATATAAAATTCTATAGTTCTCTTTTTCATCAAGTAAATTACATCAAAAAAGTAACAAAGTCTACTCTTCCTCTTTGGTGCTCCTGCCTATAATATGATTTCAAACATACATAAAAACAAAAACCAAAAATGATCAAAGTATGATAGTCAGCAGTCTGAGTGCCAGCTGTAGTATCCTTCATTTTGTTATATTTCCTATCTTTTTGGCAGCCTATTAGGTATCATCCTTTGTATCCTCTGTGGTTTTGCTTTCTTACAGACACAGAACAGTATTCATTTATCTGTGCTGCAATTCTTTCGTCCTTTAAAGCCATGCTGAAAACATAAATTACTCAACAATGCAACCAGGTAAGTCTATTGGTTCTTTAGCCCTCCTGCCAATTTTGCATTAGACCTCATGTAGATGTTATCATTGTGTACTAAGATTTAGATTGAAAATATAAATCCCTTCCTACCTCCTGTCTTTTGTAAGCATATAAAGTAATACTTATAGGCCCATTTGATGCATAGAAAATTTTCACTGATTTGGATAACATTTTATTGATCCAGAGAGAAAAAAAAAGAAAGAAAAACAAAACAAAACAAAAACAAACAGTGATTCTGATTCTTTCTCCTTTATTTTGGCAGAAAAGAAGCAGTACTGATTACACTAAAGGAAGAAAGACTGGTATCTCTCATTGTTTCCAGATGAAGGAGCCCTGCCACATCCTACTATGTTCGAATTCTGTGCATTAGTGAAGGAACTGCCCCTTGGGGTCTTACTTAGGTATGTGAGTGAGAGAAGAGAAGGAGAATTGATGTACATCCTTTGTAAAATAAATGGAGGAATAATACCAAGTATAGAATTTTATTTTTCTCTCAGATATTTAATTCCTGCCTTTTTGAACTTTTGCTACACTCAAACATCATGACCTGCAACTGTATCTTGAATGAAAACTAAAATATCAGGGGTGAAAAATGTCAGCAGGATCAGTGTGAACACTTTCTGGCTGCAGCAGAAAATCTCCCTGCATGCAGTCCCCAGTGCCCTTAGTATAGTTGGCCGTGGCAGACTTGGGACAGTATCTGGCAGGCACCAGCTGTGGGAGACATGCTGGAGAATGCAGGCACCTGCAGGCCTCCTGTTTTCAGGGAAAAGCAGCAGCATCACAACAGACATCACTAGAAGGTCGGGGTAAGAAAGAAAAGAAATGGCAACTGCTGTACACTAACCAAGTACAAGTCTATGGGCAGAACACCAGGTTCCCTAAGAATATACAAAATGTGGAGGAATTTGAGAAGTGCCTGAATTCCAGTGAAGCAAATATGGCTGAATTTAGGCAAATGTTTCCATTACTGATTTTGAAAGGCAGTTTTGTCATTCATTTGCTGTATAACCTTGGAAAATGTAGCACTCTGGTCTTCAATTTATTCATCTCTAAAATATGAATGAAATAATAGGTACCCAGAAGGATTGCTGAGGGATTAAATAAAGACTGGTAAAATACAGCCTGGTAAATCATAAACACTATATAAATGTAAGTTGTTGTTATTATTATATTAAACAATTCTACCTCCAGAATGCTGTACATTTATTGTACATTACCAACAAAATTTTTTACACCATGACAGGTGGGGAAACCCGTAGTAGAGAAAGCTAAAACAATAAAAAGTGAACAAAAATGTTAACAAGGCTAGCAATTGCTGTTCATCTTTAAATTCCAAGCAAATAATAAAAATGGACAAGTAAATGCATTGACTGACTGCTTATTTAAGACATACTTTAAAGCCAGTTCAGGTAGGCAGGTTTTGGAATGTGATAAATGAATTAAACTGTGTCAGTTTCAAACTGTCACCGTTAGAATCTAATTCAAATTTAAACAGCAATTTAAACAGTATAAAAGATTGCCCTCATCGGTCCTCTATAATCTTAACCTTTGGAGCTTTCTACAGAATAGATAGTAAATTGAATTAATTATTAGCCTTTCACCTTGGGGACCTAGGTAGAATCTGGCTGCTCAGAAGACAGCTAATGAGATTGGTAGCTTCATTTCAGTCCCCAGTGTACTCTAATCCTCAACACGTATCCACCTGTTGTATTTTCCCACTGCTTCTTTTTGGTGAATAAAATTCTAAGAAGTCAAGAGTTGGTTGACATTTAAAATCCTCTTTGTAAAGTGACATAGTATGTATACCAGTAAGGTCAGAACAATGTCATGGGTAGAAGATCACAGGAAAAATAAAAAGAAAGAAAGAAATTAAAAGTAGTGTCCAAGTATAGGATTGATTCTAACTTGTTTCCATTATTCCTGGAGTACATTTCTATTTCTAACATCAAAGTAAGCATCACATTATATATTCACTTATTCCTTCATTTTTATTTATTCATATATTCAATAAGCATTTATGAATGAGTACCATATGCCAATCTGTGTGGGTCTTGGGTACTTATCATTGTAGAACTTACTACCTAATGAAATATAAAAACAAGTTAATAGGCAATTTAATTACTATGTGATAAGAGATGTTAAAGGAGAAGTATGGAGCTGCATAATTTGGACTGGGAAGAGTCAAATAGGATTTTTGGAGGAAATGACATCTAAGTTGATCCATGAGGAATGCGCAGGCAGTAATCAGCCTTAGAAAGGGAATGAGGTTCAAGGGAAGGATATTTCAGGAAGAAGAAATGGGATGTGCAGAGTCCTGGAACATTAAGTATTTCAGTAGAGATGCAACAAGCCTTAGAGGAGGGTGGTAAGAGAAGACAATGAAGAGAAAAACAGATTCAGTAAACTGCAAGACATTTAAAGAAATGTGGGTTATATCCTGAAACCAAAGGCAATTTATAAAGTATTTCATGTAAAAGAGTGACCTTAAAAGATCTGCATCTTCAGAAGATAATCCTGGCTGAATTTATAAAGAAAGCATTAATGCTGAACAGGATTTGGGCCCAACAACCATGCAAGGTGGCTCTTGCAAGAAACCAAGTTACTGGTCGTGGTAAACTAATTATGGCAATAACAATGAGAATAGAAAAAACTGAACATCATTGAAAGATATTTGATATATAAAGAGTTCTGATGAACAGATAAGCGTAGAGAAAAAAGATGTGGGAGTCAAGTTAAAGGCCCAGCTTTTTTGTTTGATCCAACAAGTAAGGGGTGCTGTTGTTGATGAAAAAAATAAAATCCTAGGTATGTATTTTAGAACTCTATTGGAAGCTGATTTTCCATGGTGTTCTCACATTTCTTCATGTCTTCTGTTTCAGACAATTATTGCATGGCTGTTTGTATATCAAAGAGACTCAGAAAACATAGTGTCTATCTTCTGGGCAGAGTGAAGATTTGTTAACAAAGATTTGCAGCTGCACTCAATGCCACTGAAAGGGGTACAGGTTAAGACTAAAAATAGAATTTTACAGCCAAGGGAGAAGCACATCTGCACTGACTGGAACCAGGGGTTTTTCCTCCTGCCAAGGGGTCTCATTAGCTATCTGCATCAGCAAACACTCGTCCAGTTTTCTATCAGATGAAGGCAAACTAGTTTGGGCTAATTCCTTGTGAATTAGGCTAAAGCTCAGTCATTGGGAAAGGACAGGGAGAGGTAGGACTGCAGTCCCAAGATAGAGCTAACAAATTGGAGTCACTGTGGTTCAGCCACACAATTGTCCCATGAGACTGGCCAGGTAAAAGGAACTGATGTCAAAGTACAGTTCCTGCTTTCTGCTGTGTTGTGACACTGAATAAGGAATCATCCTCCTTCTCAAAAAAAAAAAAGAAAAGAAAAAATGGAAAATAGAAAAATGTGTACAGAAATACTAGAGTGGAAAAAATTCTTCTTTAGTTCTATTTGAAAATTGAACCCCACAGTCTGTCATTTACTATTTATTATTTAATTTAAACAGTGCTGTGGTTACAATGTGGCCCCTCTGATTATGTCAGCAACTCAGTAGCTTTGGAATAAGATAATGACAATCATTGCTCTTTTGAGTATGTTCTTTATATAAAGAGGGTAAACTTTAGTGGGGAAGGATTTTTGATTAACATTGAAATAAAAGTCTTTCTCTCTTTGCCTGAATTTTAAGATACTCATTTTGTGGCCCTTAAGGAATTTATACATCCTATCATCTTCTCTTCCAAGTCCTCTAACTATTTGTCCTGAGTACGACAGTTCAAAATAATGGTTTACTCATGGTCTATTAATTATAATCAACAATAACCCACCAAACATGCCTCCTAATTCTCACCTTTTTGACATTAATACCTTGGCTCTCCAAAGATCTGCCATGAAGGAAGCCTGGTTCTCTGCCATGTGTATACTTACTTCTATTAAACAATCGAAAGAATAAAGATAGCTGAAAATACAGCCCTACCGTCAACTATAAACATCAATAAAACCCACAACTACTTACTAAATTCTGCTGCTGTTCTAATACGAGGGTATGCTAAGCCCTCAGTATCTACTATTGTGCCAAGTATGTATAAAGCCCTAAGTTAAGCAGGCAGTATATTCCTAAGAAAGAAATTTTCCTTGAAGATTTAGAAAACAAATGTGTTGAACTGTGGCACTTTTAAATGTGCTAAAGCAAAATCTACAGTTTACTGTTTTTCTTCACCAGCCCAACCTCATAGTTTTGTACAGCAATAAATTCTGTATTAGACAATATGGTGGTATTAGTCTTCTCACATCTTCTCACATATTTTTGCCAAGAGAGAAATTTATGCAAATACCACGGTCTTCAGAGAGGACTAGCACAAATTCACCAACAAGAGCAAGTTGGGATGTAGCATTCCCTAATGAATCCAAAACACCTGCACAACCATTATTTTCCTTAAAAATTAGTTTGACATCTTATGAATTAGAATTCCTTTGGTAATTGTACCTAATCAAATTTTTTGTATTGTTCTGTTTCATTCCTCTATATATACTTTACCTATCCAATAATGTGTCAGAAAAGTGCTTCAAGAATTTTCTTTGGGAAATATTGATGTAAGCTGACTTAGTCCATTAGGAACATTTTTTTTAAAAATCAGTGTGTGTATATGTGTATATATATATTCTTTTTCATAGTCCTTTTCCTTATAGGCAAGATATTAACTATAGTTTCCTGTGTTATACAACAGAAAGTTGTAAATCTATTTTATATATATAGTAGTAGTATCTGCAAATTCCAAATTCCCAATTAATCCCTCCACCCTCCCCTTTCCTCCTGGCAATCATAAGTTTGTTTTCTATGTCCGTGAGTCTGTTTCCATTTTGTAAATTAGTTCATTTGTCTCATTTTTTTAGATTCCACATATAAGTGATATTAAATGGTATTTTTCTTTCTGGATTACTTGCCTTGGTATGCTGATCTCCAGGTCCACCCATGTTGCTAAAAACGGCATTATTTTCTTTTTATGGCTGAGTAGTATTCCATTATATAAATATACTACAACTTCTTTAGCCAATCATCTGTCGATGGACATTTAGGTTGCTTCCATGACTTGGTATTGCAAATAGTGCTACTATGAACATTACGGAGCATGTATCTTTTTGCATTAGAGTTTCCTCTGGATATCTGCCCAGGAGTGGAATTGCTGGATCATAGGATAAGCCTATTTTCAGGTTTTTTGGTTTTTTGTTTTAAGGAATCTCTATACTGTTTTCCATAATGACTGCACCAAACTACCAAGAGTGCAGGAGGGTTCCCTTTTCTCCACACCCTCTCCAGCATAAAAATCAAGGCTTTGACTTTATCTCTTATTTTACTGTCACCATTTCTCTTCATTTCATAGTTTTGTATATGAACCCAAAATTTGTGTTCCTATTATAGACAAACTGATTTTCTAGTTTAGCTTTCCAGTACAAAACAAAATAAGCTGGTATATTTTTCTACACAATCATGATGGTATCTTGAAAATGTCAGTGACTGTTAGTACAGCAAACCTGGTATTAAATTCTGGTCCTTCCATTTATTAATGCATGTGAGGTCATCTGAGAATCATTTTACTCAGCTTTTTAAAATTCTTTTCTTATTCAAAGGGTGATTCTGAACATTAAGAAAGGTAAAGTAAGTAAAAACACTGATTTTTTTTTAATTTCAGAGGAAAATCAATGTAGAAAATCCTTTTATTAACATAATTTTGAGTTCACAGTCTTATCATCTTTGTTGTGCTTGTTTGAAACACTTTCCAACTTGTCAATGACCTTGTTAAAATGATGGACCCAGAAATGAAAAGTATATTTCAATTATTTTCTGTGATCTGTATAGACATTCATAGGTTAAATCACATTTAAAGTCAATTAAAGAAAAAAAGTATGAAGTATACATTTTAATCCTCAAAAGAAACCTCTTAATCAAATTAAATAACTTAGCCTATAATAAAGTAACCTGTTAATACTATCAGGTTTTAGAGTTCCTAGTTGTGTTGGCAGTAAGATTTCTAATTGCAATTACACAACTTTGTGTTTATGGTATGTTTTAAGAAAGGCAAGCTTGTTTTAATAAATGCAGAAATATCTTCCTGAGTCTGTAGTGGAAGTTAGAGGCACATTGTATGAAAGAGACAAGAGGCAATACTAGAGGGAAGGAGAAACCCAAGTGAAGAACTGAACATGTGTCTGCATCGGTCACTTCAGAGCCAGTGGAATACTAAGGAGAAACTGAAACAAACTACCTCATACTTCCCATGATTCCCTAGAGGGTTTGACACTCAACACACACTTGTTTGTACTGCAGGGCTTGGGTAAAATTTATATGAGTCTCTTTAATATTTGGGGGCATTACTGATTTATAGGAAAGTGGAAGCATTTTATAATTCGTGTAAATCTTTTTTCAGGAGGGAATACCTGAGTAAGTAGAAGAATTTCACTTAGTTAAAGGATACCAAGGCATAAAAATGAAATGTGGAAAACTCAGCAAACTGGCTAGAAATTGGATTCAAGCATATCTGTAAACATATGAATGACTGACTAATAAAGTAACTTAAACCATCTTCTGAGGGACAGAAGTTATAAAGAGTTAAAGTTATCATGATGTCATCACTGGGTAGATTATTTTTAAAAAATAGTAATAATGTGCATAATCTGTTTAGGACTCCTTAAGGTACGATGTAAATTATATTAAAGTTTTAAAGCCAGGCATGTCCTTAAAGATGAAGATTCAATGTTCTGGATCTGTTCATATGAGACAGGAGGGAAGAGGGCAGCGCACAGCCATTCAAGGAATGACAGCAATTACCACCATGATAGTGGAAGATTCAACTCCCCGTAGGCCTTGAGAATTAAGATGGCAGAAGGTTTGACTTCTAGTAGACCTTGAACTTCATCATTTGCTCATTGTAGCATATTAGCATGATAAATAACATGCCCACAGGCACCATTATCGTTCCAAGGCTAACCATAAAAGGTCCAAGAGTGGGCAGTGGCCCAGTTCCTGGGAATCCCAGCTCCTTCCCCAAAGAAGTTGGAATAGTCCTCTGACTTGTAGGCGTGTGAAGCTACAATAAAAACTGGCAACACCATGCCTCGTGGCCACCTCTCTCACTCCTTCCTCTTCCGAGTCAGCCGCAGTGTCTATCTGAGCACCCAACCCCCATACCTCATGGCCTTTCTCATGCCTTCTGAAACAGCCTACACTCTATGCAGTATGTATCTCTCTAAATAAATCTACCTTTACTCAACTGTGGCTCACTCTTGAATTCTTTGCCGAACTAAGCCAAGGACCCACACTCGGTAGAGCACATCCCAGGGGCTCAACTGAGACTTGGGACATGGCCCTCCTCACGCCCCACATTCGTTTTTCCTGCATCATATCCAAACCATTTCAATGAAAGAGAACTGATTTATCTACTGTTAGAGTAATCTCCCAAACCCCAAGAACGATCTATGCATTTACCTAACTTAATGAGTAAAACTGGAGCCTTGGCACAGAAATGGAGGCATTAGATAAGCAATTAACTTCTGTGTGGTTTTAGAGTGCACAAATGAGGGCATGCTTCTGAAAAACAGGCTGCCAATCTCAGTGTAGGGTGGCTATTTTGGCATGAAGAGGCCCATTAACTGAATAATTAAAAGAGCACTTGGCCCTGATATCCTGAACAAATTCCAGCATGGTTAATTATATGCACTTACTGCCATTTTAATTCTCCCTGCAATTTCAACTGGACTCAAAGTTTTCCTCAATCCTCTGTCCTAAAATAGTATTCTGCTGAACATGAGGTGTTTTTCTTCCACTCCTGCTTGTGCCTAAATTGTTTGGCATTATTCCCATGAAGTTCAGTTTTTGGTTTCCAATGAGAACATAAACACAGAATCTAATCTGAGGAAAAATATGATGGCAAAATGTGTTCAATTTCAATGAGTCTCAAGGGTTCTCAGAAAATAAAACATTAATATTGTAAAATGCAGTTGATGACACAGATTACCTACGGACATGGATGCTCACATAAGGACTTGAAAATACTGTTTAATCAATAAGTTGCTGGACAAACAAAAGAGGTGGTAATGCAGAATTACTATCACAGCCAATTTCACAGCATTTGATATTTTTTCCAGATTTTTTTTTTTCCAACTAGGAATGCTTATACCCTGAGATTTTGGAAGGTCTTTCTCAATTCTCATGGAGTAAAACAGTAAATCAGATATATGTGTGTGTGTCTGTGTATAAAAGTTTAAGTGGGTGCATGTTTCAAAAGTAGCATTTTCATATTACCATTTTTGCATTTTTATGGTTTGTACAACTAGTCATCTGCTAAAAAAATTTAAGCATTATGAATTTTTCAAGTCTCTTTTATAAAATTAAAACACAAAAACTACCTGAAATTCTATCAGTGAGCTAGGTTATAGAAAACATATTTTTAAATGAGGATTTATATTAAAGAATCAGATTTTATTTCTTTCATACCTTGATACTGAATCTTGAATAAAATTTATATGGAAATTCTGCTTTTAGGACTATTATTCAAGATATAGATATATACATGCATATATATTAAGTATATTCAAAATAATTAATTTTTAATGCTAATATTAATTATATTCTATAACAACATATAATGTCAGAGTATTAAATGAAACATCACATGTGCACAGATATCCTATTGAAATTAGATATAATAAAGATAGGAGAGGTATTAGATTAAATATATTAGTTCATAACAGTAATAATACATTTACAAGTGAATTAAGTTTCTGAATACCACTATTTACCACATATATGGAAACTATACTAAATTTGAAGAGTACATTTAAAATAATATGTCAAAAGTGAAGCCCAATTAAAATAATATGAAATTCACTTGGGGAATTGGGATGAGAAAAAACTCAAAGAGCAGACAACTACACCTGGATTTGCATGGAACTTCTGCTAACATCTACATACACAACTTTACGAGTGCTCACAGTGTGCACAAAAGGGAGCTGTGTATTTAATTATGGCTAATTACTCTCCCGAGAACACACAAGAAGCCAGATATTCATTATTAATTTTCATCTCAAACATGAACTTACAATTTTGGCAAGAACCTAAACCATTTTGATAATCCCCACTGTTTGTCAGTGAGTAGACTGTGCATGGAATTAATAACGGCAAGAAGTGTACATTATAGGTATTCAGTACATATTGACTAACTAAACACAGCTATTAGTAAACAACATTGACAGTGTATTACTATCCAAAGATGCATTACAGGAATTAATATTTAGGGAACTTCAAATGGATATTTTAAAATACCTTTTTTTTCAGATCTTAGTCATTTGATGGAACTGTCTGAAAGACCCAAGAAATTAGAAATCTGAATTGAGATCCTTTTTCCTTAAAATAATCTTTGAATATAATCATAAAAAATGTATTTAATTAAGTTGAAACAAAATGCTCACATAGTATTCTTTGGTATTCTAGTATAGATAGTATGTTACATTCTGTTTGAATTATCTTTGCCTAATCATAGCCAATTTATTTAATATGTTCTGCTATTACTACTTTTTTATTTCTACTATTTCTTGAATCACAATCAAGTAAAATTCATAAGCATAATTTCTATATTATAACTTTTTTTGTATTTTTACATGTCAAAAATTTAAATATCTATAACAGTAAAATTAATCATTAAAAATCACCCTGAATGCATTATATCAAAATCAGTAAGGCAATTTTTTTAAATATAGCATATATCCTGGAAATACTGACTCTTTTTTCAAACTCAAATCACAAGCATGATAAGCACAGATGCATTGGAGAATATTTAAGACAAATTTTAAGCTGTGCATTTGTACTTGTGATTTTTTTTTACTTCATTATATTTAAATAAGGGATTATGATGGTACTTTTATGTTTTCATTTTCTCTATTGTAACTTTCCCTTCTTGTATCTATGGCCAAGGCTCAATTTTTTCAAAAACAGGGAGAATTCCTAGGAATAGAGTCTGCAACTATAGACTATCAACCAACTGCAAATCAGGAGTAAATTTGTTATACTTGTCACATACTTGTAACGACTTAACTTCTTAGGCTAGGCAAAGTGAAGAAATCAATGTTTATATAGATTATTTTTAAACACTTTAATAAACAGCAGGAAAACTGGTAATTACTACTAAATAGAAACTTAGCTATATAAATAGTATTAACTATCAATACAGCCATAGGACTAATTAATAAAAGTTACAATTCTTTTTGTGCTATATTTTCTCTTCCTGAGTTTGGTCAGTTCCTCACATAAAATCAGTAGGTTTCCAGAACATGCTTGTTTTGTATTGGTCTAAAGGGTTTAGAAAAAAAATTTTAAAGGGTTCAGAGTAGTGATGCAGTTCTGTTTTAGGCACCTTATATTTGCAATGGAAAGCTCTGAAGTTGGCTCTACAGGACGCTAAGGTAGCAAAAAAATGCAACAAGCTGGTACATATATTTGAGGATGAGGGTAAAACCAAACATTTTTCAATGAATAGCCCCTAGCAAGGCAGGGTGGGGTTGTTTTTGTTTGCTTTTTTTAATGTCACTTTAATACCCTGTGTAGACGTATCTCCCATTTTTGTTCCCTTTCTTCTTTGTTAACTTATTGCAGATGGCGGGTAGGCCTTCTATATTGCATTCCCCTGCCATCATTTCCAAACTGTCAGTAAATTATTGTCAAAGTCACAGTTTGGTCCCAGAAGAATTAATGAAGGATTTTTGTCCACACTAGGGATGAGATAGGAAAAGGAAAAGGCAGGTCACGAACTTTAAGACCAGGCCCCCTGGGAAGAACAGTCCCCAATGTTCCAGAGGTCCAAAGTCAGAAATAAGCTAAGGTAGAAATAACATGCAGGAAAGACTTGGGGCAGGAAAATATCCCCCAACGATTCCAGAAGTGTTGTGGGTCACAACAGGGCAGCTGGTCTGTGACACGGTGATCGTCACAGGTTGGTAAAAGAATTTACCAGACATAAGGTACAGGAATAGAAAGGAGTTTATTAGGGTACACTGCCATAAACAGCAGGCCACACAGACAAGAGGTAGGTGCCTGTGTGAGCATTGGGGCCAAGGACAAGGGAAAAGTTCAATAGTTATGCTGCTATAGGCAACAGTGGGCCACACAGGCGAGGGGTGCCTGCGTGAGCACCAAAGGCCAGTTGCTGGGGTGTTTTATAAGGTTACGTCACAAGGTGCCTGATCGGCTTGTGCACAAGTCTCTGATTGGTCGCAGGTGAGGTAAGAGGTTTAGGGTCCATGAAGGGCGATGGGGTTTGACTCTGATAAAGTAGGCATTACCTGGGCCTATTAGTTTGTTACGGGAAACACGCCCTGTAAAGAATGTCAGACATCTGAGAACCCAGGAATGGGGGTTGTTGGACTTTGAAGGAAGTCATTTGGCCCAACAAGAATTATCTTATTTTTTGATAAATTTTTACTTTAAATATCAAAAATTGATAGCCTATTTTTATGGTCACTCTCATCTTGTTATTTTGTTTTCCCTACAAGATAATAAAAAGATTGAATCTCCAAAGAAGAATTACGAGATAGACATTTTTACTGTTATTAGTAAATATAAAATACTTCTAGTCATTAATTACTGACCAGAGTGTTTTATATTTATTTGATATAATTAAATAAAGAAAATTATTTCATAGCAAAGAGGTGGTGATCTTTTAAACCACCTTTCACTGATTTCATTTTATAAGAATTACGAGTATGAGTCCACAAAGCAGTGTCTATTTACAGGAAGCTTGTCTTTGGAGTTACCTGCACATATAAAAGCTAGAAAAAAACATCAGTGAAAGGCAAGACTCATTTGGTTCCTAATAAAAGTTACCCTTGGGAAGGTCATTTAGTCTACACAATCTTTCACTGCCACTGCATACTTCAAAGGGAAGAAAACAAGAACATCAAAGTCTTACTAT
The DNA here is from genome assembly GCF_048773025.1 of Camelus bactrianus. Lineage (NCBI taxonomy): Eukaryota > Metazoa > Chordata > Mammalia > Artiodactyla > Camelidae > Camelus > Camelus bactrianus. Next base: position 43,891,258 of record NC_133540.1, read on the forward strand.
TTTTATAAATAACTCTGTCAGGTACCAGTTTAAGACCTTTTTAAGAATGCACAGTCAGCAATATAGTTGCAAAGGTAAAAGGAACTGAAAGTCAGCTCCCCCACCATGCTGACTGTGGATCAGGAGTTGTTTGAAGAAAACTGGAAACTAAGGCCAGAGAAGAGGCTGCAAGGCACACACACCTCAGAGATAGCTTTTATCACTTTTTCCTAATTGCAACCATTGAAGCAAGTGGGAGGTGCAGTAGTTACAGAATAGCTTGTGTTTGGCAACTTTGAAGAGAAATATACAAGTGTGTACATACCTAAACAGTGCACGTAAGTAACCTGGTTCAGAAGTGATTTTCAAATTTGGCAAAATTTTAGTATTTATTTACATTTATTTTTGTTTGAAGAAATCAATATATATTTACATAGGACCCTCTTAACAAACAGAACAAACTTCTATGAAAGAAACATGTAGTCGTAAGTATGTCCCTCATTCATAGAAAAATCTCTTTCCTTTAAAACAGCTTCTTTACAGATAATACGACATTCAGGGAGATACATATGCATTAGGGAAGAAGAAAATATAAATACCTTTCATAGTCACTCAGATCAACTGACTCCAACCTCCCAGTCTGGTGGCAGATACCACAGCCTTAGTACTCTCACACCCAGGACCCACATCTGCTACTTAAATCTGAAGATGACTTCTCTGAACACAGGAGATATTTTGTTAAATAATAACTGATTTATTTGCACTGTCATATGTAAGAATATATTAAAAATAACATTAAAAAGGCACTACAAGAAAGTTCAGAATAACAAATGATCTATTTAGTCTTAAGAGAAGGAAAAAACTCCATATAAGTTTTTATAACAAAGTATGAACTAATTGCAGAATCTCCCACTAGGGAATTTTATTAAAATACCCAAAAATATTACAGCAATGTATCACACAACTTTCAAATTTGCTTTTCCTGTTTTCCAAGAACTGGCATTCTGCTACTCATTTTTTACATCAACTTTTGAACAAAGAACTTGAAGGGGATCTGGTTGTTTGTAATTTCTCAAATAACAAATATTTATTAAACATCTGCTATGTGGCACCTACTACATCAGGCATGCTAGGAATGAAATAATAAATAACAAATGAGTACACTCTCCACTAGGCCAGCCTACATATAGGGGAAGGCAAAGGGAGAGAAACAGACTCAAAAGGAATAAATGAGCTCGATATAGAGCTTTGGAAACAAAAATAAGGGTGTGAGGTGCTATAGCAGCATAGGAAAATGACTATTCAGCTTGGGAAATATTTACTCTTTCTTCTCCCTTCTTCTCTGTCCTTACACACACATGAGTGTGCACAAACACATAGACATCTGTAACTTTAAAAAATACAAAACTTGAGTTTGCCAAGATTTCTGCATAACTAAAAATTATTATTTGAAGTGCTGATTTGGGGGTGCATTTGTGACTGAACATCCAATAGTTTCAGTAGTCCTCTAGTTAGTGTGGGTAACATAGTCATGTTATGTGTCGGTACCAGTCCTGAGCCCATTTGCCTGCATGTCCATTCTTGGCCGGCTTCTGCTCTGCCCTGTGATGTGGCCTGTAACCTCCTACTGGATTTCCCAGATTCTGAGGTCAGTAGGGGCTGGGGATGAAGCAGGAGAAACCACGGTATCTCTTCTTCTCCCACTGAAGGTGTGTTCATCTGACCTGCACAGGCTGCCACTCTTGCTGTGACTCGGGCTCCTCAGATTCAACAACTCTGAACCTTTTCTGCGGAGGAGGGATGGGGGCTTTTTGCTGGGGCTTACATCTGGGTCGCCTCAATATCTCCTGTCCCATTTAGCTTCTTAACTATTTGGTAACCATGTAAATCAACCTCTGAATACACTTCACTCTTTTAAATACACAGTTTCTGACTGTAGGTTAGGCCCTGGCAGACATGCTTCCCAGACACTTCACCATGCTAAAGTTTTGAATTGAATGGTCTTAGAAATTGTGTTGAGCCATTTTCAGCTATGCTAAATCATGCCAGTCAGTTGTGCTTTCATAAGGATGATAAACATTTACTATTCGTTGTGCTGTTACTAATTTCCATGTATTTTATGTGTATTATTTTATTTAATCATTCTAAGAACTCTGGAAGGTCAGTACAATCATTTTTCTAGTTCACAGATAAGGAAACTGAGGCCTAGAAACTTAATGTGACTCATCCAAGGCAACCTTGTTTACAGGTAGCAGAACCAGGACCACACCTGGTCTTTTAACGCCACTGGCATTGCTTGTAGATACTCCTTCACAGCCAGGAACTTTTCTGCCTAAGGCTACTTTCCTTCCCTCTTAGCTACAGCCTGCATTTATTTGCTGCTTTAAATATTAGACATTCTGGGAAATCTTACAACTGAATTTGTTAAAATTAAATCTATAATATGGGCAAATGTAATTCATATGAGTCTAGAGAAAACTCTTATAAATACAGTATTCAAGTTTTAATTTATGAATAAGATGAGGATTATTTTAATTTGCAAAAACTTTTCATTGTTTACTTTCTGATTCTTTGCAGTGTTCTGACATGTGAAGTCTGTTTGATACCTGAGTTCCCAGCTCCAATTTATCTCAACACAAATAGGAATCCTGTTAAATTGTTACCGCTGTGAAGGCAAAAATTACACTTTATCAATCTCTGCATTCTCAGTCCATAGTTCCAGATCTGCGTCTTTGGAGATACTCAATAAATTTGATTTGTAACAGCAACTGGATGAGCATATGCATAAGTGGATATGTGTAAGGAGATAAATGTATCTAAGGCTCTAAAATAAATATATGTGTAAATATCTGTAAAATAAATAACCTCAGATTAGGCAGAATAAATCTGCTATAACTTTAAAAATTATTTCACATTACATACACAATCCCTGTAGTATGCAACTGAAATGTGATTTATTAATCCATTCTTTGAATAGAAGAAATAAACTCAGATGTGGTAATGCTATGGTAGCATTTTAATTGGAGGTTGCTCATTACACTGGTCAACAGTAGATTTTGACTGCTGGTCTTGCATGGGAGGCTGAATACAATGAAATACAAGAATTTCTCCAAGCATTTCCAAGCAAGTAGAAGCATTTAGCCAGAATCTGAAAGCAGGTTGAAATTGCCATTGAAATAGCAGTAAAAAGATTAAAAAACTAGCGAGAACCCACAAGGAAACAAGATAGGATACTACCAGGAGACAAAAGCTGCCAACTACATATTATAAGCTGAAAAGTTGATGTATAATTAGACTACTTACATGAGAAAAAAATGAAACCCCAGCTTTCAATGGGGGAGGACATCAAATGCAGGCTGATTCATCCTGCAAGGCTGTTAAAAGGCTCAAGATTTGGAGAAATCAGGTATGTCACATGGTAAGTTTTTGTGAAACTAATTATAGAAAAGACTATTGGGAAGTTTATACGACAGGCATTTACAATCTCAGATGCCTCCCCGCAAAGCAAATGACCCCCAATTTAGGATAGTTCTGCTTTACAATGGGGCAAAAGCAATATGCATTCAGTAGAAACCTTACTTTGAATTTTAAATTTTGATCTTTTCTGGGCTAGTGTTATGCGGCAGATACCGGGCAGCGGCAGTGAGCCCAGCTCCCAGTCTGCCACCCAATCATGAGGTATGTAAATAACTCACACTCTTACAACCACCCATACTTATACAACCATTCATTTTCTCACTTTCAGTACAGTAGTCAGTAAATTATACGAAATATTCAACACTTCATTATAAAAACAGCTTAGATGATTTTGCCCAACTCTAGGCTGTAGCATGTTTAAGGTAGGTGAGGCTAAGCTACAATGTTCAATAGGTTAGGCATATTAAATGCATTTTCTGCTTATGGGTTTTTAACTTACGAAGGGTTTACTGGATCAAACCCCAGTGTAGACTGCAGAAGATCTGTTCATACTAAGCAATTACCCCTTTCTACTTTGGTAAAATATGGAAGTTTACTCCCTGGAAATACTGAACCACGCAGTTTATAATCTTGGAGATGCTTAGTATCATCAAGGGTAGTAGTAATTATCTTCATCCAGAAAATATAAAAATTTTTATAAAAAGTTAAATTGTGGCCTCCAGCTCCTCTCAAATGCTAATAGCTAGGCCTACACTCCTAGTAGGAGTTTGAGGGACTCCAACCCTCTTGCAACTGTTCTTCCCAAGAAAAAAGGCCCTGAAAAACTATAGAATTTTCCTAATTTCCTAATTATCCTCTTACCTTTGCAGAGAGATATACCAGTCAACAAATACCACCTATTCATACAGTATTTCCAATAACCATATTGCTGTTTCAACAGTAAATATGAATAAACTGTAAGAAATACTGATTTAGAGGAAAGTCATTTAGAGAAATGATTAAGGCCAGAACAAATAGAAAAAAAGTAAAACATAACATAAAGAGCAAGAAAAATATCTCCCAAAATTCTAAATTTAATATCTTTAAATGTAAAGAGAAGATAATGTACCAGTAAAATGATACCAAGATGCTATACAAGCAGCATTCAGAAAACAAATAAAACACTTGAATTAAACCCATAAGAGTAGAAATTTTAAAAAACTTTCTAAAGAGAAAATTAAAATTAAACTTAAATTAAATTTTAAAATTAAAACCTTTCCGCTAAAAGCCACAAGAGAGATGAAAATTTAAGGAAAAAAGCTAACATCACATGATTGATTCAAGTAGTTCACTTCCTGAATAACAGAAGTTAAAAAAAAAAAAAGACTACCAAAAGGTAGAATTATTAAGAAAATAATACAAGTAAGTGTTCTAGAACTTAAGAATATGAGGCCCTTAGTTTAAAAAAGCCAACCAAATTGTTAAATAATGAATGAAAAGAGATTTATTCCAAGGCACATAATTGTGAAATTTAAGAATACTAGGGATGCAGAGAAAATTCTAAAAGCATCAGAGAGCAAAAGAAAGTCATCTACAATTGATCAAGAGTCAGAAAGTTATCAGAATTGTTAAAGTATCATTAAAAGCTAGAGTATTGCTTTATGAATGAAAAATGTATGTTGACTGGAACTGGGTAGAGGGAGAGGGTAGAATTCTTTACCCTGCCAAATTAATAATCATTGTACATTTTAATAATTTTCTATGTTTTTTGACTCCCAAGTACCAGTCATAAGAAATTACTATAGAATAGTGTATAGCAGAGGATTTATCCTTGCTCAAAGAGATGGTCTGGCCTTTGCCCTTGGAATTTTATGCCTAGTAGAAATGTAGTTTTTCACCTGATGGTCTTTGTATCATACCAGACAGTTTAACAATATAATTTAGGGTGGAAGCTGACCACACTGTGGGGTGGGGACTGGCCATACAAGAAAGACAAATAATTTAGGGTAAGTGTTTGGGGTCACATGATATCACTCTGGGGATTGCAATCAATCCATCAATCATGCCTATGTAATGAAACCCCAATAAAAACTGAACCACGTCTCAGGTGAGCGTCCCTGTTTGGCATTACTTCACGCATATTATCCTACAACATACCTGGAAAGTAATACCTTTCAACGCCATAGGAAGTTCTGCATTTGGTACTCCCCCAGTCTTCCCCTTTGTGCTCCTAACCCTGGCTGACCTTTATTTGTTTTCCTTCCCTGTCATACATTGTAACCATAAGTAAAACAGCTTTCAGTGACTTTTGTGAATCCTTCTAGCAAATTATCAAAATTGAAGGTGATTCTGAAAATCTTCCAAACTTATAATTGCTGCCAGAAGTGAAGGTGGTGAACTGGTGGACTGTGCGTCCTCTAAACTTTCCAGTTGGTTCTCCAACTATTGCAAATATGCTCCACCAAATGAGGAAATAAATTTGGAAATAGTACATACTGGGATCTTAAAAATGAGGCATGTAGCAAAGGTGAGCAGAATTCTCAGGATGGAGAAGAAGGGGCATCCCAAGATTCCAGCTTTGCAATGGGCCTCAATAAGCAGCCAGACTGGACCTGGAGGGCAGAGAACTCTGTAACTTCACTCAGAAAAGGAGGGAGGGAAGAGACTTGTGGGGATTTCTAAAGTAGGACTCTTCTGTAAGGCTCCAACAGCTTAGTGTTATGTAGGAACATAGTTTTTTCATTTCGCAAGTTGGAAATACACATTTCTACATTGATTTTTATATGAAAATGCTCAATTTTTAAATGTTGACAACAAATTCAAACATTTTGTTGTGTAAATGTAACAAATCTGTGGGCTGAATTCCACTAAAGTGCCCCATCAGTTTGCAGCTTTGCTCTACAGCATTTATTTCCCTATTGTGGCAGTGTTTTATGCTAAAAGAAAGGCTCTGATGATATTCCATATTTTTGCTAAGGTTCTATTCAACCCCACTCCCCAAGCTGATTTTTTTTTTCCAAAAACGACTTGGAATTCTGGATCTGTTAAGTTCACTCAATGCCAAATGTTCCTTTACTAGCTCAATCTATAGACATGAGAGGGAACATGCTTTCTCCAATGAGAAGTTAGCCAAGTTTGAGTTCAAGAGTCTTCACATACATGGTTAGATGTAAGAGCTTAGGTTGCTGGGACCATGGAAAAGACCAAAGCCTCTCTGATACTGCTGTTCTCCTTGGTGAAGATATTTTCCTAGGAACCAATGCTTTCAGGGATCTCCTGCAAAATGGTGCTCAGCCATAGCTCCTAAGAATTCCAAACTTCCTGCAAATAATATTAAAATGCAACCATTCTCATTATTTCCATCACTTTCCAACCCCCTCTAATCCAGCACACATCTGTCACCCAGATAACTGCAACAGAACTCCAAACTGGTCCCTCACTTCCACTCTTATCTTCCTTGATCTGTTCTCACCACAGCACTTTAAGAATAGAAGTCAGATGATGTCAGTTATCTGTTCAAAGTCATCCAGTGGCTACATCTTACTCAGAGTTAAAGCCAATATAATTATGCTATCTATACTCTCTGCTCCCTTCCCACCCTCCCTCAGCTCTCTCCTTACTCTCTCTGCTTTTAGTCAAATTGGTCTCTGTGGTGGGCTGAAAAATGCCCCCCACCCATCACCATCATAAGGTATTCACCTCAAATCAACATAACTTGTGAATTATACCTTAGAGGACAAAAGAAGTGATTAAATTAAGGGTCAGTAGAGGATCTGCTTTTCCTGGATAATCTGAGTGGCCATGAATGCAATCATATATATCTTCATAAAAGAGAAGCAGAGGGAGTTTTGAGAGAGACAGCTGAAGAAAAGACAATGTGAAGACAGAGACAGAGATGGGAGTGATATGGCCACAAACCCAGCAACATCTGCAGCCACCAGAATTTGGAAGAGGCAGGAAATGGTATCTCCCATAGAGTCATCAGAGAAAGTTTGGTGCAACATCTTTATTTCAAAGTTCTGGCCTCCATAACTGTGAGAAAATGAATTTCTGTTGTCTTAAGCCACCACATTTGTGGTGAATTGCTATAGGAGCTACAGGAAGCTAACTAGGCCTCTTTGCTTTCTTTGAAGGATTTTCAACACACTCTAAACTCAGGGAACTTACATCTCCAGTCTTTTCTGATTGAAATATTTTTCTTCTAGATATCCAAAAGGTTTCTCCAGTTCTTTCCTGAAGTAACACATAATGTGTAAGATCCTCCCTGATCACCTTATTTAAAACTACAATCTCCTCGCATCCCCCATCCTCATCTGCTTTACTTCTCCCCACAGCACTTATAGAATACACTTTATTTATGAATGTGTTCATCATCTGTCTCCCTCAACAACAAGGATAATGTAATGTAAGCTCAATGAGGGGAGGGAACTGGGTCTGGTTTGTGTACCTAGGAATTTCCAGCACCTATGTTACTGCCTACAGCATGGAAAACGCCCAAAATATATTAAGGAATGCATATGTGCCTGAGAGAATGAAGGAACCAGGCAGAACTGGAATCCTGACCACTGTGCAATGTTTTTTGCTCCTGAATTAGGTCAGCGTGTTAAAGTTTACACTTCATGTTGCTATTTTTCTTTTAACATAATTTCATTCTCTTAACAGTCTATTTCCTTTCTTATAATCTTGTTTAAATAAAATGTAATGCTTTTGGTCAGGGTTGTGATATATTTAATTAAATATTATTAATACATCATTAAATATTTTATTAAAACTCAAATATTTCATTAAATACTTGTTTTACATTTTCTCTACTATGTACATTTTATTTTTAATTTTTAATATATACTTTTATTAAAATATAGTCAGTTTACAATGTTGTGTCAATTTCTGGTGTACAGCATAATGCTTCAGTCATACATAAACATACATATATTTGTTTTCATATTCTTTTTCACTGTAAGTTACTACAAGATATTGAATATAGTTCCTTATGTTTTTAATTTGATTTTATTGATCAGTGTATCCTTTCTTTAGTCCTCTACCTACAACTTTCTATTACTAATTTTATCTCTTCATTTACATTTTATCCAAATTATTAGTGGAACAGTGGTTAAAAGTATAGACTCTGAAATTATTGCATCCAGATCTGAATCTTCCTTGGTACTCACTAGATATGAGGTTTTGGAAAAATTTTCATTCTCTGAAAAATAGTAACAATAATAATCCCACATACAGGATTCTCATCCAAATTAAAGACTGCATATATTTTAAACTTATCTAACAGTGTCGGGTTTAGAATAATCCTAAACTAATGATTTTTAAATTTCAAAGTTTTTTTCATTATATGATTTTTATGTCTGACTTTTCCTTATTTATTTTATTATGGCAAGCAGACAGCATAGGCATAAATTAAACATTAGAATCATTAAGTTTTTAAGAGGCCAATTTATTGAGTGCCTCTTTTACTGTAAATTACTCATCCACAGCACATCTCCATACTCATTTTCATTCATGAAATATGGTCTATTACCTCACATTTGTGTACTAACACCAGCACATGGATTGGGAGATATCATTAACATTAGCTTTTCAAAACAGGAACATCTGTATTGTGTATTCTGTAATAAAGAAGGGGGGGGGAGTGTTTTAAATCATGAAGTAAACTGCCCTAAAGGCTAAAATTGGTGCCAACTTAATAAGCCCATTATGGTTTATGAAATATTTGCGCTCTAACAGCCTACAGTAAAGACCTGTGGTAGGTTTTCAATCGGATAAAAGGAAAAACAGAATATATTGGAATGAGGCCACATTTATCTAAATCAGCAGAGACATTTCCTACCGCAGTGACCTTTGCTGTGTTTTGAGGACTACAACAGCACTGAGAAACATTATTTCTCTTAAATACATAAAATACCTTGAAATAATCTGTCTTCATCTACTTCTTTCCCCTATGATCAAGTATTCAAGACCTCAGTATAAGGATTCATATGTTTGACATTACTATGTATTTCTCTCCACCACCAGGAGCTAATCTTACATTTTACCGAAATGGTACAATTCTCCTAGAAATGTCATATTCTTTCCTTTGATGATCATCACTCAAAACAACAGCTTTTTAAAAACCCATTGTGCTGACATATACTGAGAGGAATATTCTTAAGATGCCTAGAATCAATCAACATAATGGAAAGCCTAATGTTTAACATCTGTATAAATGCTTAGCTATGGGACAAAGTAAAGAGTCTGGGTAAACTAAATTCTTTTCTTTCTTTTGAAAGAGATATTGGACTGAATTTTTAATCTCTTCATTTATTACAGATTATAATACAACAGACAAGACACAATCTGATTTTCCAAGTCATTCTACAGGTCTTCACATCATTTTTTTTTTCAAGTTGTCAAATTTTAAAATACTATTTTGAGGGGCAGTTAAAATATACTAATTTAAACTACAAGTGATTAAATTAAAAACAATGAGATTTCCTTTTTTAGGAAGTGTAAACACAGAGTTAACTTCATCTTAGTTTTCCCCATCTTTCCATTTGGCTAAGTTAACTTTTTTGTACTTATTGTTAAGTTGTTATATATATTCTAATTACATTAATTAATAATTATATATGTTCTTTTATTTTTCATGACATATATGTGCATATATGCACATATGTACATATATATTATAAATAAAATACAATATTTATACAATGGAATACCACTCAGCCATAAAAAAGAATAAAATAATGCCATTTGCACCAACATGGATGGACCTAGAGATCATCATTCTAGGTGAAGTAAGCCAGAAAGAAAAAGAAAAATACAATATGATATCATTCATATGTGGAATCTAGAAAAAAAAAAGGGCACTATGAACTCATCTACAAAACAGAAACAGACTCACAGACATAGTAAACAATCTTATGGTTACTGGGGGAAAGAGGTGGGAAGGGATAAATTTGGGAGTTTGAGATTTAGAAATGTTAGCCACTATATATAAAAATATATTTAAAAACTTTTTCTGCTGTATAGCACAGGGAACTATGTTCAATATGTTGTAATAACCTATAATGAAAAAATATGAAAATGAATATATTATGTATAATCATGACTGGAACATTGTGTTGTACACCAGACATTGACACATTGTAACTGATGGTACTTCAATACATACATACATACTTACATATATACGCACATAAAATACAGAATAGTCTCACATACATGATTGCATTTTCCTGGCATTCATGTACTAATATTAAATTGTTCATTGGGTTATATGAAATAGATAACTAAAAAGTAATCCTATCACCAAGTTCCTATAATTTGAGAAAAAACTTAATCATCCATGGTATTTGTTTCGTCCATACTCTTATTATGTATAACTTGCTTATGAGTTCTGACTAGAAATATGACCTAAAAGGTCTTTGTTCTTCATAATGTGCCCCATCCGGCCCTGAACTCCTGATTAAACTTGCTGCACAAGGCATTCTTTAAGTTAGACAATGAAAGAATCTGTGAAAATTAAACACAACTTACTGTAGGTGATACATTATGCCTTATAGACCTTTGTTTGTTATTGGTTTATCAAATTATTCTGCAACATAGTATGATTTTCAGAAAAAGGAACAAAGAACTTCTAGGATTTAATCTGGTGGATAGGTATGAAAGAGAAGAACATGTAAAATGTCTTGAGAATGGTATGATTCTTATTTTTTGTTTGTTTGTTTTCATCTGGTTTTGTTTTGTTTTGTTTTTTAAGAGGGGAGATAATTAGGTTTATTTATTTACTTATTTAATTGAGGTACTGGAGATTGAACCGAGGACCTTGTGCATGCTAAGCACGCACTCTACGAATTGAGCTATACCCACCCCTCGAGAATGGTATGATTCTTAATTGGGGGAGTCACATACTGGTATTACATGTGCCAGCACAGGGGACACTGAATCTACATGAAGTATTTAGAACGGAGCAATAACTCGAGGCTTCCAAAGCATAATAAAGACTCATCCTTTTTTGTCTGTTTACAGATACAATTTTAACTCATTTATTCATTCACTGAAAAATATTTATTGAGTGCTTATTCTGTGCCAATATCTGTTCTAGGACTCAGACTTTTTTAGTGAAGAAAACATAGTGAAGAAAGACTTTCAATCTATGTAAGTTTACCTTCTTGGTCAGAGATAACAGACAAAAAAATTTAACTAACAGCTAAAATATATCATAACATAAAATGATACAAACTACTGAAAAACAGAAAAAAGTAGAGCCATGTAAGGAGAACAGGGTGTCTATAATGCAATTCTAAATAACATAATGGGAATAGGGGTTATTGAGAAAGTGGCATCTGTACAAAGACCTGAAAGAGGTGAGAAAGTTAACAAGCAGTTACCTGGGAGTAGACCAGTAATGGCCAGGGAAGCAGGAGTAGAAGACAAGGTCAAAGAGATGACAAGGAGCAGGGGTGCAGATCATTCAGTGCTTTGTCAGTAACTGTAAGGATGTTAGCTCTTATTCTTAGGGAACTGAGAAGCCACTGCAGGGTTCTGATATAAAGAGCATGATCTGACATATTTCCACAGGATCTCTCTATTATTTTGAGAAGAGACAACAGTAGGAATCCGGAGAATGGTAGGGCTACAATTATACTAATACTAATCCAGGTGAGAAATAACATTGCCAGGGCTCACAGGGACAGCAGGAGTAGTGATGAAGCTGATCAGGATCGTTTTCTGAATATATTCCATTATTATTCCCTGATGAGATGGATGTGAGAATGAGAAAGAGCAAAGGAGTCAAAAATAACTCAATGATATTTGTGGACTGTTGTCACTGTTACAGGATGAAATGAGTTGGAGGGAGTGAGCTCCCAGGTGTCAGAGTGGCCTGTTAAGACAGCAAAGCTAAATGAAGGTAACCATCAAGGTTTCAATCACCACAACAGCATAAGCATGAGGCTAAATAGCAGAAAATGCTTTTCCCCAAGGTTTCATTCTTCTCCATGGAATGGCTCCCCATGAAGGTCAGGTGGATCAGCACAGACCTGGGGATCATCTCACTGATGAAGGAGCCCCGAACAAAAGGCACCTATCATTTTATGGACCCAGGGGTCCAGGAACAGTGAGGGTAGGGCTAGGAATGAAAAAGTGTTAAATACTGAGTCAGAGTGGGGAAAAATATCTTTAAGGTTTACCCCATTCCTCTCAATAAAGAGGTCTTGGTAGAGACACTGGGGAAGGCCATGGCTGAGGGCCCAGTGAACGGAGGCACCTGGGCTAGGAATAAGTGTAAGAGTGTGGGCCACCAGGGAAGGCTAAGTCCTTGACTGCAACTCCCTTTGGAGACTGCAATACCACAGGCTGCGCTACACGTCTGGTGTGGGGAGGACAGCTTCCCCCCAACGTCCTGCCAGGTAAAGCTTTTGTAATTGTCTATAGAAGGGCCTGAAAGATCATGCATAGGTTTTTGGTCAGCAGGCAGACTCTGCATTAACATAAACTGATACAAGCCAGATTGTAAGTATACAAGATTTTTCAGAGAAGATAGATGAGCTCAGTTTTGGACATATTTTACCTCACTCCCTGAGTCAGGCAGCTTAAGCCAACATATATATGATAATAATAACAAACAACCCCCAAATCTCAGTATTTTGCAAAGATTAAAAAATTTTTTTCTCATACTGTGTATCCACTGCAGGTTTCTGGAACCTCTGAGTCTCTGCCTCATGTGTTTTAGTTTGCTGGGTTTGTTTGTTTGCTTTTGTGTGTGTGTTGCAACACTGTTGAACTTGTGGGAGAAAGAACAGAGACATGAGCTCCACTCACTGATGGTGCTTAAAACATCCACCTGGTTAAATCACCCTGACCAGGAAGATAGCTTAAGCCAAATAGCTCCCTTTCCTGGAGATGAGGAGAATTAGACTTTGGCCACCAGAAACACATGCATTGATATAATAGGGGTGAAATTCCCAAAGGAAATGTAGAATTCTCTTCTAATGAAAAAAAGTGAATGAAGACCTTCTGAGTCCAGAGGCATGTTTTTTGGCAAAAATCAGCAAATAACTTTTATCTCTAAAATAAAGAATCTATACCAGAGGATTTCATATGTCTCTTCTAGGTCAATGCTGAGTCATTTCATGTTGTGATCCTCTGGATCCTCTTTACTGATAAGACTTATGGGCCCAAGGACCCTGGTGAAATTGGGAACATTATATAAAGACAAGGTTAAAACATTACAGGGCAGTTAAAACACTCACTCTGATTTTCTTCTCCAAATAAAAACTTAGCTGCAATTTTGTCAAGTCATGCTATGGATAAACTAGTATTGATATTTACAGCTATACTATTAATCTATTCACCATACCTATTAGTTGTTTTTAATTCTTTTTCTGTGTGGAAGTTTTGCTGTATGGAATTTGTTAAAAATGTGTATCAAAGGTGCTATTAAATTTGTGAAACAAATATGTAACGTTGCTTCATAATAAAATTATCTTTAATTAATGTATATTTTAATTTTTATTTTACTAATTATTTGTGACTGGAAATGGACAGTTATATCTTTACATTCCTTCAATACACATTTTTATGTTTTTACTGTAACATTTTCTTATTTAGATAGACCATTATCTATAACTTTTTCAAGTCATCATGCTTATTTTTCAAAAGCTGATACTAACTTTCATTCCATTCTGCTTTGGCAATAGGTAATGGAGAAAAATATCACCTTCAAAATAAGGGTACCAATTCTTGACCTATGTATTATAACAACCATAACTAGAAGTGTTTGTGCTTAATGAACCTTAAAAGAATAGACTGCTTAAAATTTCAAACAATATGTTCCATTATTATGAACACTTAAAATGTCAACTAAAATGGTTAACAGCAGACCTGTCTGCACTATTGGGACACAATGAACATGATGATATGAAATAAAAAGACCATGGGTTTATGGTGATTTTGAACTTTTAATTAAAAATTTAACCAATGCTTGTCAATCAAATTAACTTATTAATAAATTTGACCTGTGAACCTTTAATATGTAATGAAGTGTTTGCTATCAGCTATCTCATTTCCTTAACTTTTATCAAGGATGGCTAGTTATCTGTTTTTTATTTGTTTTGTTCTTTTTAAAGCCAAATCAGTTGATTAGTGATCCTTATGGTGATCTGAGTTAGTCATCCTCATGATTTGCTATCTCCCTCCTGACTTCACAGCCTGTCTGAGCAGGCAGTCATTGTCCTCAAGAACAGAGTATTTGACTACCCACATTTACTTGGTCCCTGTCCAGGAACTCCCCATCTCTTAAACATACCCATTATTCATTTTCCTCACAGACAGATATTCAGCATTTCTGGTTTAGGCTAACTATTTAAAGGTCAGCTCATTATCTCATGATGAGTTGTGACAGACAAGATATGGGATTAGTGTCATTTAGTAAGGTAAGATATTGTGACAGAGAACGGGCAGGTAAATAAATTTTTTTTTTTTTTTTTTTTTTTACTGATACTGAGAACATGGATCCTACAGAGCTTCAATTCTCTGAAAATAGAAGAGATAACATGTGGATTTATGAAATTTCAATCATATGTATAATCTCCCATGAAATAGTTCAACTGTATATCCATTTCATACATTAAAGAAATATTTCAGCAGAGGCTCCTATGTGGCCAGATTGCCAGCTAGAGGTGGATATATGTATGGTTCAACAAGTGCTGGCACCACCTTCTACTTTTTACAATATGAGTAGGAGTAAGAATGACAGGAGAAATTGTGAGAAGCTGACATCATTCAGTCAGAGCAATGCTATATTGACTGCCCCAATTATCAGTGGGACAAGTCAGTTACTGGGTCCTCCAATTGTCCTTAGTATAACTAATAAACAAATGCACAGGATATGCATTCTACAAATGTATACAATGTTATGACTACATCATGGATTTGATCATCTCCGAGGAGCGCTCCAGATTTCTCTATCTCAGTGGGAGTTAATGAACTTACTGCAGAGCCTACTATTCCAGCTCAAATAATAATATAGAGATATAAAATGCCAATCTTTGTGATTTGTTCAAAGTTATCAGTGGTTTGTGAACATAGGTGAAGTGGTTGAGCAAGCCTTATACTGTAAATCTAAAGATAGAGGTTTTGCCCCTTTTGGGTCAAGCCCTGTGGTGAATCAACATACTGAAATGCAAATTCTCAAAAAAGTAGCTTCAATTTTGCTAGGGCTTCTCCTGCAAATTTTTTCTAGATGGCTGGAGAAATAACTAGAAGCCAATTTACTAGAAGATTTACCTGTTAACTAAAATTTCCTGTGGTGGAAGCCCACCAATCTACTAAGTATTTACCTTAATTAAAGTGCTTGATTTGCATTCAAAAAAAGAAGAAGAAGAAAAAAAGAAATATTGAGAAATCCAATCTGCATAGGGGTGAAAACCTTTTTATAACATTAGAATATTAGGAGAATATATTAATATTAAAAAATGGTACTTGGGGGTTTGCTTTCCAGTTTTCAAATATTGTAAACAAATTAAGCATTCCCATTTGAAAATATTGATTTTGGTAAATCAATAACAAAGTTTACAGAGAAATATCCCAATTATGTGATTAAATTTCTAACTTTAATCACTACTTAATAAATGCCTATAAATTTAAGAAGACAATTATACTACTGAAATCAAGTGAAGAGGTGACATAGGTATTTCTTCTAAGCCTTGTCCTATATGAGGCCATTGAGTGCTTGAAATGTGGCTAGTCTAAACTGAGATGTGCTGTACGCATAAAGTATACATCAGATTTACAAGCACAGAAAAAATATAAAATATGTCAATTTTAATACTGATCACACACTGAAAAAATGTTTTGGATATTTTAGGTTAAATAAAATATGTTATTAGAATTAATTTCACCTCTTCCTCTTTTTGCTACATGGCCACTAGGATAATTTTATATTGCATATAGGACTTAACATATATCTATTGGATCACTATTCTAAGCAATACAGCATAGAATTAGCATATTGAAAATTACTTTTCTCCACTCAAATCTCATGCATGGTTCATATAATTCATGGCCATTGTTATTAAAAATGCTCTCATACAGCGAGAGCCATTAGAATGTGTTATCATACAGGAATAGAAAAATTAATTTTCCTCTATCATACAATTTCATAACTGACACTGAAGGCTTTTTTGTGTAACTATACCATGCATTAGGACTGTCTGGTGCAAAGCATAAATCTGCACAGTAGTACATTTTGTTATGATTCGTTTTGACATTCTCAATTACATTTTGGAAACGTTACCTACAAAGTCCCCAGCAATCTTTTCATCCAGCTGAATAAATTTTGTTAAACTCAACCAAAGTATTGAACAGGATTTATTTAGCTGTTAACTCTATTTTCTTTGGCATACTCAAAAATTGAACTTGCACCAAAATCTATTTGTTATCTTATTGTCAAATAGTACAGAGCCATTAGGACCCCACTTTCAGAAATGCTGAGATCCTGTGGTCCCTTCCTGCAGCAAAAAGAGTATGTGAAACTATTAATTTTTGTTCAGTAAGTGCTGGTGTGAAAACTAATCTTTTGATGAGCACTGGTGAAATGAAGAAAATAACCTCTTGTCATTTTTATTATCAATCCTGGCTTTTTTGTCTTATTTAAGCTTGGTCAAACCCTTGAACAAAATCAACCTTTTTTCTAAGTTCATACCAAAATTTTTTCAAAGGCTAAACTTTTTTCCATGCATCGCTTTTATCACAATAAAGAACAACCAAATGTCAAACAATCTGTTTCTATTCTAAGAAGACTTCTATCTAAATGGTGTTTGCAGTAGTCAAATATAGAATAACATTTTTGGAATATCAGGTAAGGTAGCTAGGCAACCTAAAAATCCATTGTATAAAATTTTCAATCATAAATTATTTTTTAATCTCAGCCACAATAAAAATAAAAAATAAAAATGAAATACATTCATGATTAAAGAATGTGCTTTGACAGAAAGTGAAGTACTAATGCCCAACTTCATGAAACAAACTCTTGGGCATGTAACTTACCCAGTTTACCTCTAGTTAAATGTTTTACAAGTTCCAAAGAAGACAGAAAACTTATAGATGGTTTTTGAAAAATATTCTAGATAAGGCAATGTTAAAATCTATTCATTTTTAAATGCTCATACTCAAAAGTCACATTTTTTGTATAATATCAATTCTGCACTCTGAAGTTTATGTTTAAGAGTCAAGTTCTACTGTGTAATATGCAAATCTTTTAATCTGTCACATCAGGAATTAGATTTCTCACAAAACAATGCTGTTTACAAAATTAACTCTATGGATATTATTTTTTGAGTGCATCAAAAAATTTTTAGTCACGAAGTTTAACATATCGCTCAATCAATTTAAAAAATAAAAAATTTACAACTGATAATGATATACATTCATCCTTTATTACAAATAATTATTTACATAATTATTAATTATCAAAATTATGTTTGCAACAGAAGCAATACACATCATGGTACAGAAGTGTGTAAAGGCAACCCGGAAATATGTGTGTTTTTAATTCTTTTAATACAAAATGGGACATTCCTCACTTCCCTTTATTAATTCAGATTGGCCACTCTCACACTGCAAACCCAATAAAAGATCTCCAAGACTGGAAGGAGGAGACAGTAGGCCTCCTGCCTACACGCCCTTTTTAGCAATTCTATAGCTTTGCTGTGGAAGTTAGCTCAGCTACTGACAGTTAGGAAGTTAGCTTTTACTGAGTATTTACTGAAAACTGAGTAATACACTCACACCCTCCTGGAAAAACTGGGAACCCTACTGAGCAGAGCAGAAAGCACCCAGGGGCCAGAGAGAAAGCAAACAAGCCAATTAGCTTAATAAGGGCAAGGTTTTCTGGAGGATGTTGCAGCTTGAGCCCCACTGTTCTCGCTTTCCTCTACTATTTTGCCTTTTATGTTGCTTTTTTCACTTAAATTTTTTTTTAATTTCACTTTTTAAAACTTCTCTAATTTTACTTCCCATTCTTTTAGCATTTTGACTCAAATTTCAATGTACAGTATCCTTGTACTATCACAGTGTACTTTTAAAGAAAACCAGAGTTGGATAGTAGTTAAAACGGTAAAAACCAATTTTATTCAAAAACTAAAGCAAAGGGGAAAAGGCAATCTCACCACAGAACTGGGCTCACTCATGTCCAAATACAGCAAGGATAACTGGAGATTTATAGCTGAAGAGCAGTGAAGAGTCCAATGGATGGCAAGTTACTAAAAGGAGACATCAAGGAAAGGGGGATTCCTGCTTAACTCATTTAATAGGATTTTTGCTAGAACTGGGCTATGTAGCCCCAGCAAAGATGAAGGCCAAAGTGGAGTCCTCATCAGTAGAGGGCTCCGAAGAGCCTGATTAAGGTTTGATCACAAAGAAAGTTGTTAGTACTTATATGGTTCTTCTTAAATAACTACATCTACTAAACAAAATAATGATTACTTTATTTCTATTGTTTTATACAAAGATTTATATATAATTTTGTGATTATTTCACACAATCTTGTTGCTTTTCCTCTTTTACCTTTTTGTAGATGATCAATTCTGTCATCCATCCATTCGACTGAATGGGATTAAGAATTGTTACTAGACGTGTTTCAGAGAATCTAAAAAGAATAATTTTCCTAAGAGCATATAGGAAATTGAAATAGAGAAATAGACAATATTTAACAAAGGACACTTTAAAAAACACTGCTACAGAGGAACAGAGAAGTAATGAGCCAAATATTTGGAATAAACTAATCTTACCTAATAACAGTTTTTTAAAAGAGATCGATAGAAAAGCTTTATGTTTTCTATAAAAGAAAAAGTGATAGATTATAACAAGTCAATATGTATAACAAATTAAGTCAAGATGATTCCATTAAAATGAAAACCAAAGTAAACAACAATTAAATCAGATTTCCATGAGTAAGTAAAGTAGCAGGCTATAAATTGTAGAAAATTCAAATAGTAAGACCCCAAAATAAGAAAACAGGAAAAATATGAAACAAATAAAATAATTTAAAAATTGTATTTAGTAATTAAAGAAGATGACCCATAGATTAAAAAAACTATAAAGAAGATATAACGTTGTAAAATAATAGAAGTTTTCTAATCTAACATTAGTCTAAGTCTGAAAATCAAGAATGTTAAACATGTATTTGGAAAAATAGCTAAAAAGACATCCATACTGGATATACTCTGGTAAAAATTTTACTTTATAACTCTGAAATCACATATTACAAACATCCATGTTTAAAAACAACACAGATTATCTACACATGAACAAAAATGTATATATTTAAAACGTTCTCACTATATCAAATGCCAAAAAAGAACAACTTCCAAAGAGTACTCAAATAAAAAAATCCTATGCTCAATTCACTTGTATTCCTTATTTGAATGTAATAGCAAGACTTTTCTCAAACAAATAATTATTCAAAAATATACAATCCTTTTAAACTTCTAGGACTTCTTGTCAATTTTTTGTCTTAATTTACCCATATTTATTTCTCATACTAAGTGATACGAAGGCTAAGATTTTTCAGAGCAAATTCTGATCATATCTCTGTTAAACTATCTCAGTGACTTCACATTCTTCTCAGGATAAGACCTTGAACAGTGCTTTCAATGTACTGCATATTCTGGTCCTCTCCTCTCTAGCCACATTCCCTGTACTGGGGTCACTGGGTTGGTTCGGCTCCCTTTTTTCTAAGTACCCTTATATTCACCTCTCTAATGCCTACTTTTTCCCCCCAGAGAACGCTCATCCATTCTTTGCAGTTCTATGCTGTTTTAATCATATTTTTATATAATTTCATATATGTTTGGTTACATAAATTTTCCATATTCTAATATCTGTAAGGTTAGTCCCCTCCCCTATCACCTTTTTTTAATACTTGTTTAGTATATTTATATTTGGATAAAATTAAATGAAATTTTATTAAAATCACAGCACCACAAAATATTTTAGTCAGTTTGGTAGTCAGCATATTGATTTAACCAGTATTACATGAACATGAGGGTCAGGGGCACCTACCCCTCCACAGAGTAGCAAATTCATATATAATTTATAGTCAACTCTCCTTTCATGCAATTCCTCTACATACAGTTTCCTTCACAGCTGCAGTTCCACATCCTGGGATTCAGCCAATCACAGATTGTGTGGTACTGGAGCATCTACTACTGAAAAAATTTCGAGTATGGTGGACCTATGCAGTTCAAACCCATGTTGTTCAAGGGTCAACTAACTGTATATTCTGTTATTTCTTATTTAGGATGAGGTATGAACTTCACATACTATTTACAATCAGTAACCTCACTAAATTTTTTATTGTATCATTCTTTTACTTACTTTTTCATGCTATCCAGCTTTACTACCATGTCATCAGCAAGGATAACAAACCCTACAACCCTACCTTCCCTTTGATTGTTGAACTAATCAGATAATCTCACCTTTTGAGTTAATAACATTGTTGATATACAGATTGTATAACATTGAACCATCCATGCATGGCTGTCATAATCTGCTGTATCATGGTATGTTAATACTCTATTAATATGCTATAGAATTCTTTTTATAAAAGTGTATTAAGTAATTTTTCAATGATATTCATAAATAACAGTAGCCTACTTAGTTAGATAGCTATTTTGGTGTATTATCCTTTGACAGATATTTCTCTCAGTATCATGATGGCTTTATAAAAAGAACCTGAGAGCTTTTCTTTCTGTCTCTGAAATCTACTCCTTAAAGGTTTAAAGTCATTCATCTGGTAAACTACCTGCATTTACTGTTTCTTTGGCCAATAGCTTATTGACAACTTTCTATGTTTTTAAAATGGTCTTAGATTTACTGGATTTTCTAGGGTATTTTTACTAATACAAAAGACATTAATGTTTGCCACCATAAGTGGTATTTTCAACCTAACATTCTTTTTCATCCTAATAATTTCAGTTGTGTTCAAATAATCATCCTTCCCAGGGCTCAAAGAACACTTCACCAATTCCGCCCTGGGGGTTTAAGGAAGATTGTAATGTGGTTACACTCTTTCCCTCTTTCCTCCCTTCTCCCCAGCCCCCAAGTAGAGCAGTTCCTCTACTTCTCCCTGTGTAGACTCAAGGAGGGCAGGACCCCAGATTCCCAAATTGGATAATCTTTGGTAAAACAATGGAATAATACAGTGAGACTACAATCCATGGCAGGTGTCTGCCTCAGAGACAGCCCTACCTTCAGGGCCTGTCCCTGGTTTTGCCAGGGGCAGGGACCCACCCCCACATAGGGATCCAGAAGTCTCTGAAGAGGCCCCTTCTAGCAGACAGTCACCCTTTGACCATATTAAATGTAGTCTGGGCTCCAAAAAAGAAACAACACTTTTATTTCTACTGCCTTGGGTGGGGTTTTAGGGGGGTAGAAACAACACTGGCTGGTTCTGTTGGACATGAGCGCTCAAATCTCCCTAATCCCAGGAAGCACTTGTGTTTTAAGACCTCTTCATACCCTCCAGGACATGACAGTTTTATATTTTAGAAGCAGGATAAATTAAAGGGGTAATTACTAGTTTAACTACTAAAATTGGCCCAGTTTTGTTAAAAGATGCCTCTATCCTGGTTGTTTCCCCACTCCCTGCCCCCAATGTCCCTTTTCCCATTATTGGAATGGGCCTCTTCAGTCAATAGTTAACCTTCTAGAATAAGTCTAAGTCTTTATCCTAATGATAGGTGCTGGCTGCCTAGTGGGAACCAGTTAACCTTCCTCTACAATGCAGGTGAGTAAACATATTACAATAGCAGCTAATGCAAGGTACTGAAGGATTATGGCCTGTCACAGCCTAGTTAAAGAAGGGGTACTGATTCTCACCATCTCACCATTCAATTTCCTGGTATGTCCTGTGTTTAAAGCACTTCTCAGGAGTGGAGAGTAAGTGCAGATGATAGAGAGTTAAACGAGGCTGTTCCCTTTATTAGAGCATCTCTATCAATTTTCACCTTAATGGATAACATTCAAAAGAACATGGGTATATGACTTGGATTTATAGATTTGACTAACATGTTCTATTCAGCAAAAAATTCACAGGAGAGTCAGCCACAACTTGTCTTTACCTTTGAGGGTCCATAGTACACCCTTCTGTGATTGTTTAAATAACTCTGAAACTGCACAGGGATTTGCTGATGAGACTTAGACATTTGTCCCACATACCCACCAAAAACTTGGTTTTGGTGTTCTACTGACGACACCTTTCTCACTGGACCTGACCAAGACTCTGTCTCCCAGATCATCACAACTGTGAATAAACACCTCACTGAGAGGGAATGGACACCTGCATAAGGTATAAAGCCTTCCCAGTCTGTTAAATTTTGGGGATACATCTGGAATTCAGAAAGGCAAACTATGCCCAGTCAAGTAAAAGACAAAATCCTAGCTGTTAAGCCTCTCACAACATTTGGCTGGAATATTTGGATTCTACTACCAACCCACTCTTCACCTCTAAAATTTGGCAGCCCTCATCGAGCAAGTCACCCACAAGTCTTCCACTTCTCAGTGGAACCTTAATGTCAGCATACATAAGCTGAAGGAGGCTGTTTGTACCTCGAGGACAGGATTTATAATCAGAGGCTATTACCATCCCAAAATTTGCTTGCAAGGGTCAAAAGGACAGGAAAATGCCTAGCTATGGGCTTTTGGTGAAGGTGGCTCCCAAACTCAGTCCAAAGGTATTTTTACCACTAGAGAGGCAACACATGGTGGTGAACTGGGCACTATCAAAGCCGAAGCCCTTACTGGACAGAGCCAATTACCCGATGGACTGAGATTCCCATTATGCACTAGATAATGGAAAAAGGTACCTGTAAAAGTGGATCAGCAACAGAAGCGTCCTTACTAAAATGGAAATGGTATCTACAGATTTTTGCTATAGCAGGCGCTACTGGAGTTTCACAACTTCTTGAGGAAGTAGCCACATACCCTGCCATTGAGGTTAACTTGACAAATGCCTGTGACTCTTGTTCAGTGGGCCCTGGAGGGAGGATATTCAGCACTCTCAAAATAAGAAAAGAAAAGGTCTTTCTTTAACAAGGGAGAGAAGAGGGGTACAAGGGAGCCAGACAGTGGACAATGCATAGCCCATCACCCCTTTACAAACACTGCAATTTCCATTTCAGGGAATGGGCCAAAGTGCCCATGGGCTGTACAGTATTCCTAGACATAGGAAAATGTTTGTCAAGGGATACTCTAAGACTCTTATTTTTACTGACATCTGGTTGGTGGCTAATGAGCTAACTACTCAGTTGAGATTTTGGCAAAATCAGGGCTGGAAAATACAAGGGGCAAACATTTGGGTCAACTGATGTGAAAAAGAATTGCTATATTGGCTTTCACTCTGCCTATATCTTGGCTCACACCACACAAGACACATAGGAGGCATGATACAAAGCCAAAGCCAACAAAGTAACCAAACCACCAAAGCAGGTAAGCCTCTTGAAGGAGGGACAGTTTTTTTCAAACTTTGAGATGGACCATCATACCCTTTCTATTGGTGGGTGTGCATGAGAGGTCAAGGCTTTGGGGCATCATTAGGTTATGAAAATGAGTTGTCAATGGAAGAGCCAACATAGCAGAGAGCGATTTATAATACAACATCATTAGAAAGTATACTACATGCCAGAAATACAGACTAGGATTACTTCATGGGAGGAGAAACTGACAAAGGAAAAGGACCACATCAGAACAAGCAAATTGATTTCACTGGGCATCTCCCAGAAGGAGCCATTAAATCTATTTTAACAATGGTGGATACGTACAAAGCTCTTCTATTAGTTCACATTTGTAAGGTGCAAATCTCTGCTAATACTGAGGGGTTACCAAAACAGCTTTACAGACTTTGGGCATGCCACAAGTCATACAGTCAGATCAAGGCTTCCACTTCACCACTAAATAAATGCAATAAGGGACATTATAAAATAGAAAGCTTTTTTTTAAAAAAATCTATCCTTTCATGTTACGGTAGTAAGTATCAAAGAAAGATATAAGGAGCTTTTAAAACAAGGGCTACTGAGAGACAGCCTCCCCCAAATGGTAAAAAATACTACTCATAATTCTGATTCCATTAAATTCATACACACACACACACACACACACACACCCTGATGGAATAGCTACAACATATTTAAATGGACAATAAATGAGGAGAGTATAAAGGGTGGTATTAATACACACACCAGATACATCCACTGACCAGTTTTCACAGACATAGGAACCCTGACATTGCTGCTCATAGCAAAGAAACAATCATCTGGTACTTTCACCTTTCCCTTTTTTCTCACAGAAAATCCAAAGCCTAGCCACTTATCCCTTGATCCTGAAACACTGAGACCACCCTTAGCTGCATCCTCTCATCATCCAGCATAAGTTGAACAAACCACCCCTAATTACCTGGAGAGAGAGGCATTCTCACCTCTGCCCACATACTCTGCTCAACTAAAAGCACTATGGAACAAACCGGTACCCACTCCCAACACCTAGGAAGTGGAACTAATCACCCCTGGACTGTGTAACAGCATTCTGGCAACACCCTGAGGACAATCAGACCTTCCACCACTGGCCACGGATGGTCTCCGCTGTTAACTCCTACTCTGTTGCTGTGCCCCTTCCTTACCTGTGAAGTTCTCACTCTCATCAGTGTCTTCCATACATTCACTGATGTATCACTTTAGCCCTGGTAGTTTACATCGTACTGCTGACAAGGTATGCCTAGAAACTACATACTACATGCTGTTGTCCCCGGGGACAATGGGAACCATGCTGTTGGCTAACTGGGTTGGTCAATCCCACTAGCATGACCACCTACATCAACACTGAGGCTAGCACACTTCCTCCTATGTTTACTAGTACTAGCAACACCTATTCCCACAAAGCCAGACTCTGGGACACAATATGTGTTTCTTAAATGCCTTCTAAACCCAACAGGCCACTTGTCCTTCATATCAGATATACCCACTATTATTAACTAGTGCCATCAAATGAATAGAACAAAGGCCCACTACATACTAAGTCTCTATTAAGGAATACCCTGAGATAGTATGCAACCAATATTATAACCAGAGCTCACAAATGGTGCAATCAAATTAAAAACCCTGTAAGCCAGAGTCAATACCAACAAACAATACAGGATTATAGAGATAAAACTGTAGCTCCTTCTGATCCCTGGGATGATGATAAATATAAACCCTGCCAACAATGTTACAAATATCAGCCTCGTTTCCTATTAATTATAATAATCTCTCTGCCTCTCCAGTATAAGCCTCATTTACTGAGGAGGGAAGATACTACACTAATCAAGTGGCCACAGGCAACCTGCCGTGGGCCTCCTCCCTGGCCACTAATCAGTATATACAAGGAAGGCAATGTCTACAACATAATATTACCTGGGCCAGGACTTGTCTAAAAAAATCAGGCACTACAACCACCTTGGGAATTCCTCCCAATCTAACCTTCACACAATACTAACTGAAATCTTTACTTAACCCTCAAAGCAAGCAGGCTCTACAACAACTGCAACACTGCCTGCCTACAGTAAACAACCATAGCTCTTGGGTGTTATAGCAAAGACAATTCTTATGAAAAATATATTATGATCGCACCAGGAAATCTAACTGCTGTCTTCATGGGAGTTTCTCCACTCAAACTGACAGCTACTTGCTTACAACTGTTAGAAAATTTGCTGGGCTTACCAAGACCACCATTAGGAAGAATTTAGGAAATAAATGAGAGAAATTGCCATCCAATATTACTCTTCTGGGGGAATCCTAAACAAATGTACACATACCCACCGTACAGGAGATAGAACAATAATAAAAAGCACAGAGGCAAAGCTGACTTGGGAGGAAATGTACTGTGAAGACACAGTGCCATTCTCCAAGGGGCCACCCTGAGGCTATTACAGCTATACAATTGCCTGCTCAGAAAAGCTTCCCCCAGCACAGAAATGAAGGGGCAAGTCGACCCACACTGGGAAATAGCAATACTCTGATAAACAGGTGCAGATATGGGCCAAATGTACAATAAAATTAGTATCTTTTTTGAAGTAAGTTGGCCCACTTTGAGGATCCCATATGTGAATTCTCCATAGTTCAGGATCTAATTTGGTGTGTAGCTAAATTAATTAATAAAAACAGAAAGCAAATACTAATGACTTTTACTTTTTTGAATGTAATAATTTTCCTTGGTCATAATTATTCATTAGTGGGAGAGAGATGCTTTAGCCTAGAACAGATTTCTCACCCTTGGCACTATGATATTTTGAGCCAAATAATTCTTTATTATCCAGGGGCTGTGCCTTACAGGATGTTAACAGTTTCATTGGTCTCTCACTACTAGAAACAACTAGTGCTCCTCTCTTAGTTGTTACAATCCAAAACATCTCCATAATGGACACATTTCTCCAAACTTGCTATGAAACAAATCCCACTCCTCCACTGGCGTAGAGAAATATGCTGTATCTTTTTATTCTCGTTTTCATATCCCTTTTATTTCTAATTACTGGAATCTTGTCCATACATCAGATTATTTTCTGGAGCAGTAAATAATGTGCCTTTCATTAACTGCCAATTTTTCTGCTCCCATACTACACTTTCAATATTAAATTATGACTCTATTCTCCTTTTCATGTCTGAGGATTACTGGTTTAATTTTTTTTACTATTTTAATTTAATTTAATTGTGTTTATTTTAAAACAGTAGGAAAAGTTTGTACTTCTCTGACTTCCACACCATATTTTCCCAGAAATCTTTCTATCTTTAAAGAAAAAAAGTAGGAAATATTTCATTAAAAAAAAAATTTGGCCAGTAAAATTTCTGATTTAGTCCACTTTATGGGTTTAAGGAAACATTCTTCAAAGTACAAACATAACTGAGAGATTTAAAATACTGTCACTGATGAAATTCATTTTGTGAGTTAAGAAATTACTGTTTTAAAATATGAGTATAACTTGAAGGATTAAAATACTGTCATTCAGTTTTTATGGATGTCATTAATCATCAGCTTTCTTACTTTGCTTTCACTCCCTTAAGAAAACTGAGGTTTAAAATACATTTTACACAAAATACTCCTTTTTCTTAACAACTGGAAGAAAATAGTTAGTTTGAAATAACAATGTTGGATTAAAAATGGGGATTCAGTGAGCTGGTGCTTCCTTGTGTCTTGCTATGAATATGTGTAATATCATGGGGTTGGGGAGCAACTGGCTTTCTGGTTCAGGCTAATGTAATAAACATTAGAATGAGAGAGAGCATAAAAGGAGTTAGGAGACCTTTGAAGAGAACGTTCCTCTACTTAAAAATTTCCCCAGAGTAAAACATAGACGGAATTATATGCTATTATATACATCTCTATTGACTCTCAACTTTGCTCTTCTTCTTGCCTGTTCTGAGAAATATATTCTAAATCCTATAAATGCATAAAATGTCTACTGCACATTCAGAAAACTTCTAAACTGTTCGCTTTTTGTTTCACATTCGTCTTGAATCATCTAATACTATTTGATATTGTACAATAATAAAAACTTAGCCTCTATTTTAAAGGTAAAAGTACAGAGTTCACAGAAAGGTGTCTATGCTTAGTGTAAATCTCTGATAACAACAGTTAATCATGCTGACATAGGTAAGGGAGTTTTTTTTTCCTTTACTGTGTCCCATGCTAGAAGAAAACTCGATTTACATGGACAAGTTGTGAAAGAGATGATCAGGCACCTGGAATTTTTGCACACAGATCCCAGGCAAAAGCAATATCAAGAATTGTGAAGAGCAGGTTCTAATAGAACCTTGGAAAATCCCAATAAGTAGATCTCTAGAACCAAATTAATACTAGGGAAGAGTGAGTATAACATCTCTAAAAAGCTACAATGAGAAAAGTTGTTGGTTGCTTTATTTATTCTAATAAGGACTTTTTTCTTGATCTTTTTACATGCACTTTTACACTGTCTTAGGCTGAGTTTCCTATTGGGGAGCCCAAGACAGGCATTGGGTAACACAAGATTAACTGGGAGAGGCCTCATGTGGAGAAACCTGTAGGAAATGAAGCTGGACAGGGAAACATACAAGCAAGGATGTGTTTTCAACTATAGTCTAGCCTTGGCCTGATTCTCAGGAGAAGGGCTCTAGGGCATAATTCACATTAATATTACCTCCTTTGAGGCACTGGGGACAACCTGTACCCCAACTCCATCAGCCACTATTGGTGAAGTGTCACCTGAGGGCAGTTCTCTGGAGAAGAGCAGCAACATTCATATCAATGAATCTAAATGGAGAGATTCATACTGTCTGGTGATAAAAAGACATGACTGAGGTCCTCAGCTTTTCAAGGCTTCACAGTACAGGTATCAAGCCTAAGAGTAAGTAAGCATTCAGTTGATTCCAGATATCCCAGCTGACTCTGAATTGACCTAGTCTTCAAGCCAACGCGTCTTGACACCATGCAGAGCAGAGGCAAGCTATATCTGCAGAGCTACACCCAAGCTGCAGACTCGTGAGCAAAATCAATGGGATCATTGTTTCAAAGCTAGTAAAGTTCTGGGGTGCTTTGTAATGCAACCACAGCAGCCAGAAAGCATAGGTTCTAAAGTCAGGTGAACTTGCATTTCATACATAACAGCTATGTAACAACTTTGAACAAGTAACTGGAGTCCTCTGTGCTTTAGAATAATCAGCACTTACCTCATAGGATTCCAGATATAGTACACAGGAAGTCTTTGACCAGTTTTTGAATCTGCATTGATTAATGGAGTTCCTCAGTCTATCTAAAGGCCCCCTAAATTTTTAAAAGGTGCTCTTACATGCATTCCTTGGTTTTTCATATAACAACCTAAATACAATTACCCTTAATTAAGCACTTCCTTTTAAACAATAAAAGTAACTTCAATGTAGTTTATGTATAATCTCACTTGGCAGGTATCTAACTTTTCTTTTTAAAAAAAGTAGAATTAACTAGTAGCAGAATTAGTATTTTTCATGGGGTTTTATCTATAACTGTATTCAAAGGAATTTTACACAATTATTTTAGAGTAAAATAATAGTTTATTACTAACTTTCATCAGGCTCATATTTTGAATGATTTTCTTGTAAAAATTTATGTCTATTATTTCATTTGATCTCACAAAATATCTATCATGAACAATGATGAACCCATCTCACAGATAAGGGAATAGAAGCTACAGTTAAATAGGCTCAGAAGAGCACAATGTTAATGTGTAGCACATTGGTAGTTCTAAATAAGATCTGTTTTCTAAGCTAACATTGTCATTCTAAAGTTCAGTTATTCCCCAGAGCTGTAAATTCAGAATCCCAAACTCTGTGTTCACTGGATCAAGCCTTACCTCTCAAATAACTGCAAATTTCAATTTTTTTTTCTGCCTAGTCACCTTTAGTGGTAGGGCTAGTAAATATCAAACTTGAAAAAGAATAACTCCAAAATGGTGGTAGGGGACAAAGTCATTTTGTGTCACTTCTCAGGGTAAGGTAGGACAAACAATACAATTACAACTGAACATAAAGAAGAATTTTCCAGCAATCATTGCTGCACAGCATGGCAAGAAACTGTTTTAAAAAGAAGCAACTTTAGAAAATATATTTAGTTGAAGTTTTATGAGACACTTTTCTGAAATCCACTGACTATATTATCTTCTTTTTGTCTTACGATATTTAAGTTCTCATCAATTTTAGATTAACAGGTTTATAACAGAGAACTGTGGGAAAATGTATCACTGATCATTTCAATCATTTTAATTTAAATCTATTAGCATTAAATATAATACACATATGTATAAGTCCTCCAGTATACCAATGCACTTCAAAGAATTATAAAAATATGCCATCCTTACAGTCCAATACTCTGATATGCATATGCACTTATTGTTATTTTGTAACAAACTAGGAAACACTGACTTTTTTAGTTTGTGCAAATCTCAGAATTTCATCAGCAGAGTAGATCCACATACTCTATTTTTTTAAAAAAACTTCCAAGACCTACCAACTCTGGGCACTTGACTCTTTTACCATTAAAGGAACCAAGCTGATATTTTTCAGAGGCAGCCAATAAATGCCGTTTCCAGTCTGACACCTGTAATAACTCTCCAGGTTTTAGTTCAAAGACAAGTTTATCAGCTTGGCTTGCCATCCTTGAAAATAGGTTGTTAAAGTGAAAAATCTGAAGGACCTTTATAGCTCCACTCCCCTCAACCACCTTTATACTAATATTAATCCTGTTTTAATTCAATGCCATTTTAAACTTCTCTTTTTCATGATTTGTTCACCAAACTGCAATGCTTTCTAGATTTCCAAGACAACCACAATTCAGAGGCCAGACCTAAGCAATTAAGGCCATTTTGTGTCAAAATAAAAACTGGAGAAATTCCAGCTGGTGGATACCCCATGAGACATATATATCTCAGAACTGAGGTAGTTATATACTGCTTTATGGACTTCTGTATAGTACTGCTAGACATAATAAATTCAGATAAAAGGCAGCCAGACATAACATTCCTAGAGTACTATCCATAGAGCTCCTATATCTGCAATGCATCAGCTGATCATACAAGTAGGCTATTAGGCATGATCTCTACAATTTTGAGTTAAGTGCCTACAGAACCTTAGATGAATGGATGGTAGGTTTAGCACTTGGAAGTATTTTACAAGGTGCTGCAGTAGGAGAGGCTTAATAATGAACCTCAGAAAAATCTTGATGTGTTTTGTAGTGTTACCCAACATTAAAAAAAAAAATTAAAAGAATTCAATAGAGAGCCAGAGATGCTGACCATTTTCTAATACTCAGGAGGGTTCTTTAAAGGTCTTTGGCATAATTCCATTCACTGTGGTTGACTGACAGCTATTTCAACTATGTGCCTTTAGAATCTTCACAGAATTTTACTAGGAAAGGGAAACTAGGATCCTAATTTCATATCTAACAGTGCTTCAAAAATATGTACCATGCATTTAATCTCTATGGGGTTCATTTTCTTTATATATCAAATTAGAAGGATGATTAAGATAATCTATATTGTGCTTCCAATTTCTATGAACCATGGATATGTGTGCATAATATCCTATGATCAGCCTATAAAATATTTCAAAAATAAAATTAAATAAATTTTATTCTATTAAATGTACGAAATACATTTCTATTTGAAGAAATGGTAAAAGTTAAACTAGGATTGAGTCTTAGTTGAAAAATGACTGAAAAAAATGACCTGAAAAGTTGGGCAAAGTTAACAAGGAAAAGAAAGAAGCTTTATTGCCTGTATTACATTGATACCTTCTTTAAAACAATGAGATAAAAGAAACTGAAACATTTAGAATGTATGTCTCATAGACTGTCATCATTTCTTACTTAAGAGTAAGTAAGAAGAAGTAATGAATGATTGTCTAGAATATGCAATTTTTCAGGGGAAAATAATGAATATGGCATTTGGTGTCTCACTTTTATTTTGGATTATATTTCTTTATACTAAAAATCAAAAGAACATTAAACACTTGTTATATTTTCAACTGGGCCCTCATATGTATAGTGATGAATCAGAAAAGTAATATTTTAATGACTTTGTTTCCTATCTGCGTAAGACAGATTAAAGTACTTTTTGCTTTGATCATGGTGACACAAAAGTTAAGTACATGTACATAAATTACTAACTTCATTAAATTAATATTAAAACTACATGATTTGTAATTTATATAGTAGAACACAAATGTAAGAAAAAAAGAAACCAAATAGATCCTTTTCTCTTTAAATCCCAATATAGTATTCTCAAATATAATTTCTCCAAAAAATGAAGAAAGTTGTATATGTACATATAATACACTACTGAATATAAAAGCAATTTTATAGAATGTACTATATAATCATGTTCTGGGCAGCAACAACAGCTTTTATGCTCTATTTCAATCAATCAGCATGGATACTGAAATGCTCACTATCAGACCCTTGGGGTACAAGGCCCTTGACTGACTGAGGGACTGCTGAACCGCATACCCACAGCTTTCCTTCTATTCAGCTATTCCGTGGAGCAGTGAGTACGCTGGAGTAACTGCAGTTTGGCCTAACTGGTGACAACTCTAGATTTTCAGATTTTGGACATAAAGAGCTGAATGAAGAGAATACTAGAAAATCTTACCATATTTTCTTTCCTCTAGACCCAAGCTTTCTTCAGTAAAACAAACAAATAACCAACCAAACTCATAAATAAACAGAGAAATAAGCTTAACACACACTTGATAAATTATTTCCTACTTATGAATGAGAACTTTAAACTCAGCCTTTAGAAATCATGGAGAAAGAAGAGTCTTTTTCAGATTCCAGCTCTGGTCACCAAATAAAATGTACATCTATATGCCTAAAGTAAATATATATATATACATATGATCTTTTTAGCATTCTTAGCAATATCATTACTCCAAGTGCTCTTAAATACTTCTCTAAATTCATTGAAGAGTTTGTATTATTTACATTCACCTATTTAATAGTGTTCTTAAGGTAGTAAGCAACAAATTTTTATAAAGAAAACTATGAACTCTTACTGCTAGGGAAACTGCTGATATATGTGCTGAAAAGTTGAGCTTGAACATTCCAAGTGTCTAACATGTAGTCATGCTGGCTTGGTAAAAGTAAAATCTCTTCTTGTAAGCAATTTTATGAACCTAAAACTGCAGAATAAATAATAGAAAGATTTTTATTCTTGAACTCTTATGTTATATCAAATAACAAGCATATTTTGAATTATTAGACAACAGTATTATATACAAGGGTTCTGTTGTCCACATGAGCCACCTGCTTTTTTTATAACAACCTTTTGTGGAATTACAGTTCCATAATTTTCAACAGTTTATTAAGTATTCATTATCATTCATCATTCATAACCATTTCAATGTGACCATTGTCTAAATGGACAAATGGGGGAGAAGAGATTTAGAATTAAAAATTAAAATCTATTAAATGTTTTGTATCATAATAAGTGTTTCTAGAGGAGCAAGAGAGGAATATAGACATTTTTAAAGTGGCATATCTGAATATGAATTTCCTACAATGTATTCTTTGCTTGTGGGTTGTATCCTGGACAAATAGGAGTCACCTTGGATGCAGGCGTATCTCTGTGAGACTTGCTTTTCTCTCTGTAAAATGAGGAGGTTAACTTCATGATACCTAAGATCTATTCCAGCTCTGACATTCTGGTCTAGAATCCAGAGACACCATCCAAAATGCAAATAGGCTTTCTAATGCTACTGAAAATATGACCTATATGTATATGTATGCGAAAATGCCTGTTATGTCAATAACAAAAAAAAAAGACTCTGAGGTTCTTTAATAGTTAAATTTTTATAAATGTGAAGAACACTTTCATATTTGCTTGGGCATTTTCATTTGGAAAAATGGTATGATTTTATCATCTGCATTTAGTCAGACTGGATTCATTCATTTCTAAAAATATCACTTTCACTATGGTGCAAATCTAAACAGTCTGGAAGAGTAGAATAGTAGGAAGATGTTTTACTAGAAGCTGAAAGGCTTCAATTCAGGATGTTCTGCTCTGTGAGGAGGTCAGTTTACTTTTAAATAAAATTCAAGACTAGTACCAACTGAAAGTAATTTTTTCAACATTTTACATAAAACATGTTTTATTTGAACACTATTCTATCAGATAGGCATTTTATTAAGCCACATGAGTGGTTTGTCATTGGAGGTTGATTTCTTGGAAACAATACTTCTTTTACTAGAAATGCATATAAACTTTTATCATGGTTATAAGACAAATAAGATTCAATAACAGATATTTAAGAAATATATATCAAACTCTATGGAATAGATAAATCTGTTACGTAAAATAAAATGCAGCTATCTCTTTATTGAAGCATTTCCCTTTATTGCAGGCATATTAACTAATCCATTTCTATTTCCTTTTGGATCTTTATAGCCCTTTATGCTCATCCCAAAACTGTTAAGTGCATGTTGGCAGAAATCCAACAGCTCATAGTAGCCTCCCTGAAAGGGCTCTAGAAGCCTACATCTAGACTATGCAGAAATTTTCAATATACTCACCCAACCTGGGCAATTTCTAAATAGTTTCTCTTTCATCTTCTTCTGTTACCAAGGACTTTTACAAATGGTATCAGAAGATGACCACATCATTTTTTAAGAAATATTATAGTGTCAGTTATTTTTTATTTATCAGTGGAAGAAAGGAGCCCTTGCTAAAAATTTGTGAATTAGGTGATTTGCCTTTTTCCTGGTACCACTGAATTCCTTCTCCACCAATTCCTAGATACTGAAACTTTCCATAGAACTCTGGTCTCCTCTGGCAACTCTCACCATTGAAAATATACGATGCATTACTTCAGCTAATAATATCTTAAGTTACTACTCCTCTAGGAAAATTTGCACATTAGGGAACATAACACTAATTACATAACTTTGGCGTTGTGACAAGTTGGCAAGAGACAACTTCCCTTGCAAAAAAATTACCAGTAACTACATAATTTGAGGTACACTGCCTAATTGGCTATATTTGAGGCTGGAAAAACAATAAAAATTTGTGAATTAAATTTGTTTTTAATCTTAAAAACAGTATCATTTTGTTTTTAATGAATCTGTTAGGTATTTCTGATGAGACATACACATACACATAGCATCAGAAATAGATTATAATCTCTGTGTGTATATATATTTTATATGTGTATATGTATATATAGACACAAAATTCAAAAATTTGTGTACATAGTATATACATGTACAAAATACACATAATATATACATATGCAAAATTCAAATATATATATATATATATATACTTATTATTTCAGAATTTCTGGTCCATTTCCTTTAAATGTACAAGGCTGTTATGTGAGACTGATCGACCTAGTGATCCATCGGTTGGCATTAACAACTTGGTCCAAATCATACTTTTTTCTAGTTTCCAAGTATCCCATCTGACTTTAGTGACAACTCATTTCAAAAAATGATGAGCATTATGCTGTGTTTCTTATTAGAAGTGTAGACGCAAGAAGCATATTACAAAGGATGAAAAATGTAACTACATGTTGCAATCTATTTCTTATGTAGGTCATTCTCTTTGATCCTCACTTGAAAGTATTACCATTTCCAGGAGATGTTACAAAAAAATAAAAAGCAATTACCACCACATCTCAGTTAGAGAAGCTTATAGTATTAAGGGTTCATCACATTTTTTGCTCTTCCTTTTTTCCCATCTGAAAAACAGTGTTACATGGTTTCAGGCCAAGAAGTTGAGATTTCACTTTTCCATTAGGATTTTTTTCTTTAGCCTTGAAAAAAAATTCAGCTTGTGAGTAGTGCTTTTTAAAAGAGTACTAAAAAATAAAGGAAAGATGCTCATCCTTTTATGGAACAAGGAACTGTGGTTAGGCAATGCTAAGTCTTTTAATACTATCACTGAATACTAAAATAACATTACTGCTTCAGTGAAATACTTTACATTATCCACAATAGTTTTTCAATAAAAAAAGTTTCATAAAACTTGAAATTCAGTAGGCTTAGATTATATTAACACCCCAAACTTTACTTTTTATAATCTTAATGCTCAAAAGAATTTTTACCATATTTTAGTAATTTATTCTTTTGGTGAGGTAGAACATTATTATTAATATTTTCAATAGAGAAGCAGGGGCTGTAGTGATAATAATTTTCTAAGTCACCAAGTTGGAGTTAGTGGAAGAACTGAAACTAAAAATTTGTGTCTTATAACATAAATCTCTAAGTAGACTTTATAATGCCAAGAAAAAATCACTCTCTTAGAATATGCAAAATCAGGAGCATGATTTTGTTACACTACTAATTATGATGCATTTGTATTTAATAACACATTTTAGAATTTCTAAGGCCTTGTCATTTCTTGAGACATAAGGTATCATTTAGAAATCTGATAAACATCTTAAAATCCTGTTTTCCTAATTCCTCTTAATAGAAGTTACAAAAAAGGAGAAAAAGAAAAGAGATATGAAAGATTATATCTCTCCCTGTAAAACATTTTCTACCTCTAATACCCAACTGTTTGATTCTATTTTCTAACAGTCATGAATTGGCAACAAGCATTTTATGCATATAAAATGAGTAATAACAAATTCATATTTTAATTTGGTTATGTTAATTTTTTTATGCCTAAAACTTGAAATATTATATTGGGAAGAATTCCAGGTACACTATTCATTTATGTGTCCAATTTTGGAAAAGTTTATTAACTTCTATGATTTTCTGTTACTTCATCTAATGTATAAAATATCATATTACAGTTTTTAATAAATAAGTTAATGGAGATATTATAAATGAAAATACATAGCTCATTATAAGTGCTCAATAGTATTTTCTTCTCTCTTTCATGAGGGTGAATTGTAAATTTCCTTAGTAACTGTTAATGACGGTAGGCCAGTCTATACTATTACATTAAGAGATTTTAATTTCAAGTGATGGTGACTTAATTCACAGAACACTCAGCATATTAGTGCCTGCAACCTTTTCTGGCACATAAATTGTGCTCAATTATCTGTAGACTTCAGCTGATAATACATGAACCTAAAGATGTTACCATACATCCAGCCTTTTCTTTTTCTTTAACTGCTGAAATCATTCCCAAAGTTTGCATTTAAAAAGGTGGGATATCAGAATACTGTATTATATGCTATGAAAGTAGAATCAAAATAGTCAACTGACCCAATCATAAAAGCCTTTACTATGTTTCTGTCCTCAGATATGCCAGGTGTTGGGCGTAGAAGATTAAAAAGCATCATAGTGAGAAATAAAGGAGGCTTCCTCCATGATTAACTTGTCAGGCCTACATTTGCATAAATTCCTAGTAATATATAATTTTATATAACATGTAATGTACATATCATTACATAATAATTTGTATAGCTATTACTTACTAAATGCCTGTTGTTAACTTAGGCTGTGTGTTAAGCACTTTATTTTCACTTTTTTTCAGAAACCTCTAAACTACTCATGCATAAGTACTACCATCCCCATTTACAAATGACAAGTGATGTACACAAAATATAATTTTTGCCCCAAATTTTCATGAGCAGTTACTGACAAATCCTGGATTTGAAGAGAATCTATAACACCAGCTTAGAGCAGCCATCACAACAAACTAGCAGCCAATCGTCCCCATCATAGGCAGGGACAGGACCATCACCATTCAGAGTGTATCATCTAATCAGAAAGTAAGTCAGAGAAGGAAACCAAACATCTTTATAAAACTTTCTTGGAAGCCGAAGAGAGGTGCTCTTCATTCACCACCCAGTCTACTGGGACCTATCGATATTCTCGAATTCAGTAAA
The DNA here is from genome assembly GCF_048773025.1 of Camelus bactrianus. NCBI lineage: Eukaryota > Metazoa > Chordata > Mammalia > Artiodactyla > Camelidae > Camelus > Camelus bactrianus. Next base: position 43,928,994 of record NC_133540.1, read on the forward strand.
GTATGTTTAAATATCTTAAGAAAGGAGACACTTACTGAAGTCATATAACCAGTGCTTGTGCATCAAGAGGGCTTTGATGGAAAAAATAGTGAAATCTCCAAAAGAATCACCACATGTCCTGAGATGAACCCTGAACTGCTACTGTCCAAATCATTGGTGAGGAGAGGAAACAGTGTTGAGAAATGTTTGGCTCTTTAGAATGCCATGGAAATAAGATCCAAGTCCTTTATACATGGAAATACAAGGTATGGTATGATAAATAAGTTAAAAATGTGAAAAGAACACAGGGAACTTTTGTCAATGTTTTGTAGCAACCTATAATGAAAAAGAATATGAAAGGGAATATATGTATGTATATGTGTGACAGAAATATTATGCTGTACACCAGAGGTTGATTCAACACTGGAAACTGACTGTGCATAAAAAAAAATGTGAAAAGAAATATCCCATTTTTATACCCTTAGAGGAGATTAATTAAAACTGATTTAATATTTTATAACAGCTCAATTTGGAGTGACTTATGGTTAGTAAGAAAGGCTATATTTAGTTCAAAAGTAGGGTCCACTAAAATTAAACTCTGTATGTGAATAAAACTTATGGAAAACAGTCATTTTTGTTAGCCTTTTGATCAAATCAAATAATCTCCTTATCTATGAAATATGAAGTAGGAAAATGTGAATTTTAGAATGCCTTCTGATTTCATACAAACAAGTCTAGCTCCTTATTTTTATTCAAATGGAAATTAATAACCTTACTACTTAGGAGTAATAACCACAGTGACATCATGACCAAGTTAAAAGGGCACTCAAAGGTAGACAACATTTTCCTTTCTAAATGTCTTTTTCTTCATGATTGCATCAGAAACTTCACATTTCACAGATCAACTGGTATCCTTGTTTCTAGTGTATATAAATGTGTTTCATTTCTTTTAATTTAATTTTCCAGAGAATGAAAATTCCTAGCCTCTAACCAGAAACCATAATAGCATTTTATTTATAAAAGTCAGTGAGAAGATCCCACCACTAAGCATGAAAACTATAAAACCAAATGGCTGAGAATTTTTTTTTTAATCACAAAGAATTAGTAGAGTTATTTTTAAGCCTCATGATAATTGAGGGCCAGGTTTAAATGCACTTACTATCATATCATTATAAGAACATAAAATTTAGAATAAATACCCTAAAATACAAAAGGGCAAGCATATGAAGCGTTTTATAAATTCCTGCAAGTTCATACCGTTTTTGAAGTACATATTCCCATTACACTTGATTTTTTAATCCCATTAATTCAAATATTGGTAGAAAAACAAATACAGATTTATGAATTATATAATCTCATCCAGAATGTCAACACTACTTTGCAATCACCTATCTCTACTGTCTCTCTGGTATGCAAGAGAGGATAGACCTCTACAGAATTCTTCCTTCCATCAACATTTCTTTATGCTCTTTCCCTTTAGATTTTTTTTTTTCCAGTCTCTCTCACTGGATCTTCTTTATGCAGAGTTTTCAATTTATGTTTCCTAGGATTCTGGAACTGGAACTCTTTTCTATCCTTCCATGCTCTTTGGAAGCATGCTATTCCCAAAGACTTCCAGGTGGCTTCACTTATCTCCAGACTCCACACAGGCACACTGGCTTCTCTACTGCATTCCATTTACATTTTTAAATATCAGTCTCCATGCAGATGTCCAATAAGAAATCGACATTTAGCTTTAAATCTGTATACCTGTTCCTACACATGTATTTTCTAGCTCAGTTACCTCATGACTCAGTTGACCAAGTTATAAATGTCAGAGTTATCTTTGGCTCCAAAACCCCCAATAATCCAGTCACACACTTGATTTTGGATCCAAAATATCTTTAGAATATGTCTTCTTTTGCTCCCACATAGGACAAAACTTTTCCATATGTAATCTAGTCTCTTTTTCACTGGTCCTCTTACCAACTTCTCATTCACTATTTTATTCTTCTGACTTGATGCTAAAATTATATTTTTGAAATTCAAATCTAAGCATGTGACTCATTAAGGATCTTAGAAATAAACAGTTACATTATTATGTATGAATTCAGTAATTTTCCAAAGGAAGAACCGAGGGCCTGTGGTATTTCCTGGAACACTGAAATGCATATTTTTAACTCCAAGTCAGGTTGCAGACTGAACTATAACCAAAGAGAAGTGACTTTAATGCATATAGATCATAAAATATATGAGGTGAGCATCTGAATGATAACATCAATCAAATTTATAACGCTGATGAGTGAGTCTAAGATAACCTCTGGGGCTAGAGCCAGGTTTGGGATGCAAGTGAGGCTTTTCAGGGTAAGAGCTCATGCTTTTATTAGTTTCCTATTGCCACTGTAACTATCACAAACTTACTGGTATTAATAAATCATAAATTCATTCTCTTATAGTTCTGGAGGTCTGAAGTCTGAAATCATCAGATACACAAGCTGACATCAAATTATCAGCAAGGCTGGTTCCTTTTGAAGGCTGAGAGGAAAACCCAATTACTTTGCCTTTTTCAGCTTCCAGTGGCCTGTGTTCCTTGACTTGTGCTCTTTCTCCATCTTCAAAACACATCTTCCAATTTCTGTTTTCCTCATCACATCACTTTTTCCCCTTTTGTAGTCACATCTCCCTCTGCCTCCCTTTTATCAGGACACTTGTAATCACAGGTAGGCTCACAAGGGTATTCCAGGGTAACTTCTCCAAAGATCTTTAATTTAATCTCATCTTCAGAGTCCTGTTTGCTCTACAAGGTATCATTCACAGGTTCTACGATCCAGGATCTGGATATTTGGGGAGGTCATTATTCTGCCTACCACAATGTTCCAGCCCCCCACATAACTTTACACAAAAACATAGTAATTATATATATATAACTTTCAATTGTATATGGCCTTCCCAAGTTTCTACTCAACCTCAAAACCAAACTGATTTTGAGGTTGAGTAGGAATTCGGTGTGGCATTATCTCTTCTGTGAGGTTTTTAACATCCTTCACTGCCTTCAGGATCATTCCTTTGAACTTTGTACATAATTTTGTGAGGTGATTTGCTTGCTTGCAACTCTTACTATATTTGATATTCTTGTATATTTTTATTTTTGCAACCCTAGTGATTAGCACAATAAATAACCCAAGATATAATGATACAGTAACACATAATTAAGCTTTCCATTGTGCACTAAATAAAATGTTAACTGATTTCTAGAATTCCTTGGGTAGTCACTTGGCACACAATGTTTACTCTAATTGATCATATGTAATCAACTGACTAATTAGTATTTATAATGTACTTACTATGTGTAGGTATTGTGAAATTTTTTACTTCAAATAGTTCATCTGAAGACAAGTGAAGACAGTAAGTGGTGAAGAAGTAAAATGTAACTCTTTCAGATAAATTAACATAGAACATTTCCTAGTTTAAAAAATATTTTTTCTTCTCTATATTGTGTATACATTCTACTTTATTCAAAAGGAAAGAATAAGAGGTAGCAGAAAATTACTTCAAATAATCAGATTAAACTTTTATTTTATATGTGTTTATGTGGATCACAGTTAATTTCTGTTCCCTTCATGTAAAAACTATACATATGCTAGATACTTTTACTTAAAATATTCAAATTAATGCTCCAGTGTTAAAATAAGTCTACAGTCAACCTTCTGCATTAAAAATACGTAGATTACATTTTGGACAATATAGTTTGTAAAAAAAAAAAAAGGAAATTTGATATTAGTAGTTACAATAAGGCATAGTTTATAATATTTTAATCTCACTGCCAATAACTAGTTGTGTAACTTTGGGCAAATAACTTAATCTTTCAAAATATCCATTTTCTCATCTCTAAAATGGGTAAATACTGGCATTTATTTACCTGATAAATTAGCTTATTGTAAGAAGTAAATAATGCAGTGCCTGTAAGGCATTTAGGTCAATGTCTAGCTTCAATAAATTGTAGCTATGAAATTTCTTCTAAATTGTGCCACACGGCTGTGGCTAAATCATAGCTTTTCCAGTAGCTAAACAAGTTAATTTTATTTTAGACCAGAATTAGGATCACTTGACATCAATGAGATTCCCAGTCTAATATATTGAAAACATGTGTCACAAAAGAAAGAGCTGGGGGTTAGATGTCTCCCTGGATATCTCAATAAATGAGATGAAGTAAGGAGTTAAGGGTTGTCTTAGAGAGACATGAATTCCAGTTAACTTAGAGCAAGGCAGAAGGTAGTGTGTTGTCTCTGAAGGTTGCTTCCTCACATAATGAAAATAAACTTAGTTTAGATCTTAGAAACTTTTCTGAAGGAGGAAAGCATCTTCATGGTGTCAATAGTTTGCCCCCAATTTAATTAATCATCTCAAGTTCTAACAACTTAAGATAAATAAAGTCTGAGGATCTAATGTATAACATGGTGATTATAACTGATAACGCTGTATTTAACTGAAATTTGCTAGAAGAGTAGACCTTTAAAGGTTCTCATTTTTAAAAAAGATAAATGTGAGGTGGTGGTATTGTGAATTAACTATGAGGGTGATGGATTCCTTTCATGATATATAAAAAGTGTATAAAATCATCATGTTACACACTTTAAATAATACAACTTGATTTATCAATTGTACCTCAGTAAAGCTGGAAAAAAATTAATGCTCACTGAAATAAAAATGATGACAAAGTTGCATGTTTTTTTCTTAAGACATGTTTTACAATTCTCTACCATGAAAGAAAAGTAGTCAAAAAAAAAGGTTTACTTTCTAAAAGCCCTAATTACAAATTAACCACTTTTTCAATTCTCATTTTACTAGTGTTAGAAGTGTATTACTAAAGCATTTATAAAGACATTCTCTCTTATAGCCACTGTAATTTTATTTACTCTATTTTTCACCATCACTTGAAAATCCTCAACATTGCATTAATGGGCCAAAAGAGTTGATGAACTACCAAGGAGGGACAGTAATGAAAGAATGATTCTAATTCATTATACAAAAGTTTCCCTAATCTTTGGTTTGTAGCACTACAGATTGTCTATTCACAGTATCATTTGTCAACATGCTATTATTATGAAGAGACTTAGTAATATATCATAATTTCAAATTATGTCAGAGTTTTAAACCAAAACAAAAGTCTTTGGCTGTTTGCCACCAATATTTACCATCATGAATATTTTCTTTATGAATAACGTTTGGATATAAAAGATACTGTATAATCACACAGATTTATATTTTATTTGCATGTAATAATTGGTAAGAATAACGTAATGCCTTGGTGAAGTATATAAAAACTGCACTTACTCATTCACTAGCCATGTTAAACACTGCCAGGAGCCGTATTTCTAACACACCTGTGTAACTAATAAACTGCCTTCAGGCTAAAGCAGCTAGTACACAATGTCTTCATCACTGAGAAGTGGCAAAACTCTCTTGTGTTAATGATTAAAAATGTTTTCTCACTTCTTCCTTGCAGGAAAAATATAGACCCTCTTGAAGTGTTTGGTCACTTCATTTGGAAAGCAGATGAAATGAACACCTAGATGCTACTTTTTCGTTGTTGCTGTTAAGTTGTTGTATAAATTGTTAGGGAATAAAAGTTGTTAGGGAATAGTAATCCAAAACAATAACAACAACAACAAAACCTAAGATATAGCCCATACATTTCTATTTTAAAATATACCCTATCAATACTTAAAAGGGAACCAACACAGATAACATAGTGAAAAAATAAATTAATGAAAGAAAATATTTTTTCAAATACTAATTGCTTCAAGCTTTTAGCTCAGTTGGAAAGAATGGAGTATTAATGAGCTTTTGATCCCCGTAAGGGTAAATTAAATTTTCACAGAGTAATCTTTGATCCCTAGCCACAGATTACACCTTGTAATCTCAGCTGGTGATCCAGTAAATGCATTCAGCTGATCACCAGGGGTCTCGGTGTGGGAGGTTGGATGCTTATTGTAAATTCATTACGAATAATATAATAATAACTTGAAGCTTTTCTACTCACAGTGGGTAAATCATATCATTTTCATATACAAAAGAATAGGTTAAAAAAATGTTTGGCAAAATACAGCAATCGAGGTAACTGAAACTTTGCTACTTGGTAAGCACAATAAAAATCAGTTACAATTTCAGATTAATAGCCAGTTCAAAGCTATTTTACCCTATAAAAGTAAATTTATTTTAAATTTCAAAAAAAGATCAAATTACTTGCAGTATAAATACTGAGTGACTATTATGAACCTAACTGGGGAGTTTATCGCTCTGCATGTGCAAACAAAATAGTTACTTTTTAAATGCCATTTACAATCTAGATACATAATGATCCATGCTGATAATATGGACTTTCTTCATTTAATGTAAGTAAAAATTCAAATGCATGTGGACAAAAGAAGTGAAAACTAAGCAGATGATATGGGACAAATTAATGAACACCTTCTTAATTTCAGTATTCTCTTATAACCATAAAATAAGTAGATACTTTGGGTTTTTTACTGATATTGTACTAAACTTTCATTTTAAATTATGAGCCTTATTCTTAACATAATAATCTATGTTCTTTTCGGCATATAAAGGTTTTCATCTCAACTGAACAGCTTGTTTTATTTACTCTATAAGGATGTACTCACACATTAAATTAGGAAGCTTTATGGCTTCTAACTTAAAGTCAAAGTCCCGATAAGCAAATATGGGACTGTAATTTGGTTCCTCAATATTCACACCTAGAAACATACTGAAAGTTATATTGCTTACCCCAAAATATTCAGCTCTATGTGGAGGAGAAATTCAATCCAACATCTGATTACAGTGAAAACTTGCTTTCTTTCCCAGAAACCTCTCTGCCTCTCGTGTTTTTAATAGGATATTCCTGGCCCTGTAACTCCAATAGTGTAGCAAACAGTTATCAATGTGAGTTCTTTCTGAGGTATAAAGACCTAAATAGGATCCCAGCTGTATCATTTACCTGCTGCATTACTTTACAGAACTTACTTATTTCCCTCAGTTTCCTCATTAGTAAAATAGTTAACGGCTGCCTCTCAGATTGTTGGGAAGATTAAAATTACATAATGCCTGTATTTACCACAATGGCAATCACATATTATAAACACAATAATGCTAGCTGTAACTATCATCACTTATGTGAGTCTTTGGCAAATCATTTTACTTCACTCTAGATTTCGATGTCCTCATTAATAAACTAAATTAGTGAAATGTTCTCTTCCATAAGTCTTTTATTTTTTTCTATAAAAATAATGGCAATAATGTTATAATCAAGTAAATTAAAATTTGGTTAAGTTTTTATGAAACTGTATTCAGTGCAAAACAATCTGTCTTATATAGGACAGAATCTTATATTACAAACTGAACTTGGACTTTGAACAGAACATTGGAACAGAAATTAGCTTAGCTATTTTTGTAAGTATTACGTAGTATATTTCTCTTTCATAAGAGAAATAATCAGACCCTAATATGTAATTATGTTATCTGAAGTTAGTATGTAGTTAATAGAAATGGCAGGTACCAGAGAGATGGAAGCCCTATTCAAAACCTAAAGACATAAAACATTTGATGGAAAAAAAACCTACAACATAGAATAGTACAACTATCGTTAGATGGTGTATTAATTACTTGGCATAAAAAGGCTCTGTCTTGTGATCCCTGCTCCAGCTACATTGTAAAGATGTTTTCCTGGACGGTGATGGACAAGCTCCTACATTAAGATCTTTGCACATGCAGTTCTCTACCTAAACATATCTTGCTCCCTTATTTTCTTCATGTTTTTGATGAAAATAAAGTTTTGAAGGTCCTTCTCTACTCATCTTATTTAAAATGTAAACTCCTTCCCCAGCTGAGGCAATCCTTATTCCCTTTCCTCCTTCAACATCTTTACCTCTTTTAAAATCCTTTTACAAATCGATAGCATTTATCACTACTTAATACACCACATTTTAATTTTATTTTGTTTATTGCCTATTTCCTTCCATTAGAATGTAATTTTTAAAGAAATTTTTAATTTTTTTATTTCCACCTTTGTAAATTAGTAGTTAGAACAATGCCTAGCATATAATAGATATTCAGTAAACCTACTGAAGGAGTAAATTAAGTATTTCTGAAACTTTTACAAAACAAGAAAACTGATAGTAAGGACAATCTCTAAGCAGTAGTCCTAGATGGCTATCATTCAAACAGGGAAGAGAAATACACTTTTCACTTTATAGATTCTTTTTATACCTTTGAATGAACACATTAATTGTATGCATACACATTCAAGTATAAATATTTTAGAGAGAAAGGATGTTTCTTAGAGATTCTAAATATTGAATATGATGGAGAGAAGTGAGTTGGCTGACCACAGATTACACAGACACAATCTCTCATCTGCTTCTTTAGATGACCACTAGATTATTCTGAATGTTTATTATAAAATATATTTACTTCATTTATTTCTATGATTTCTGTCTTTTGTAAGTGGCTATTACTCAAACAGTAAACATAAAGAAAACTGTTTACTCCTTTGGGTTGTTGAAAAAAAATCACTTTCTGTGCAATTCCATCTACATGGTTTGGCAGGTTTTTTTTTTTTTTTTTGATATAAACAAGTTCAGTTGTTATTCCCCGAGTGAGTTGGGAAAATGAGCTTCTGTTCACACCTAAATTTTTTCACCTTAAGTAAGTTCTCCCTTATACTAAGAAAACATCTCTTTCAATTAGATCCAGGCCACCAGATACAAGAAATATCAAGCTCATGTCAAATGTATCAAAAGTATTGCAGAGGGAACTTGAAGTCTTTTCCTGTATCCCTCTGAAATGTCACTTCAGTACAGTTGCTACTAGTTACATGTAGCTTTTTAAATTAAAATAAATTAAAATAAAATAAATTAAAATTGCACTAGGCCACATTCCAGGTACTCAAAAGCCACATGTAGCTAATGACCACCATTGGGGACAGCACAGATAAAAACTATTTTAATATTTTCATCACTTACAGCACAGGAAGAATGGATTTGTCCTGCCCTACCTGAAGCTAAGGCAAAAAAGCCTGCATAAATCTAGAGATTATAAGTACATCAAACACATATGGTAATGGCTTTTTCACAGAAAGAAGTATTCCTTTAAAACATCACCTGATCAATCTTTGGTCAATTAGAGGACAGTAGCATCCAGCAAGGTGTTTGTAGGTATTATATTTACTAGGTTTTCAATAAACATATGTTGAAAAAGTAGCTAATCATTACTTCATGGTTGCTTATCATGTGCAAATCACTGTTTGAGACCTTTGCAAGAATATTATTATATACACCATTATACATAGTCTATTATATATATATATGTACATAAATAAATTATACCAAAAATTATTATTTTATAGCAGTCATTTCTGGTCTCTGTTTTTAAGCCATCACTTGAGAAAACTGTTGAATCAGAATTATATGGCTCAATATCATTACATAACTATTTAAAATGAAAGAATTCTATATGTCTGTTATAATTCAAGGCACACAAACATTGGTAAACTAGAAGTCTTCTGGTCATACCAGATCCTTTCACTTCTTCATATATAAGAGCCTTCTTAAAAGGCTCCAGTACCTCTCTGTTTCAGATTTTTCACTCCTGTTTCTCCTTTAGAGTTTACATCAATTGTCATCCTCTCATCAAGCAAACACTACCCCTCCTTGTAGGCTTAACAAGGCCCCATGTAACATTCTTTCATAGCACTGCTGACACAGCCTTCATATTTAAGTTTGTACTCAAATATTTAATTTCCTTACTTTATTAAAAGCCAATCCTTTCCACTAGAGAATGAGCTTCATTAAGGCTAGGACTATGGCTATTTTTATACACCTGTATCTCCGACACTTGTACACGGTGTATGACCAGTTAATTTAAAAAAATAAATGAATGCTACCCATGCTTCTTCATGAGTCATCTCCTTCCACACTTCAGGCCTACTGAAATTTACTTAAATGTGATAACAGTTTAAATGGGTGGGTGGGAAAAGAGACTACTTCTTTTGGATCACTGCCTTAAATGCTTCTCTTCCTCACAGCAGATTTCGATCTCCTTCTGTTTAAAGATTAACAACACAATGTCAACATGGTACAGTGGAAAGTATAAAAACGTAGGAGTGAGAACACTTCTGTTCTCCCTTATGTTACTTACCCACTGCATGACCCCAGGAACTGAGCTTCTGTTTCCTAATCTGTGAAATGGGAATAGAACCACCTGTCTTGGTTTACTCAGACGTATCCAGTTTTGTGAGGGTCATATGATACAAATTGTGTAAAAACATTTTTTGAAATCCAAATTATTATGCAAAACTTGGGAAGGCACTTAAGCTTTCGAGTGGTATGGTTCTTATGTTTTCCTCACTCTCTGCCAAATTTAATTTTTTTCCACTTTAACTAGATTTCTTTTCTTCTGCCTGCAAACACTGAGAGTGTCCCCCTCTCCTTTCCTGCTGTATTTGATTCTCCATCTGTCTACCATCCCATTTTTATTCTCCATTTTACTGCCAACTCACTGCATTTTTTCTTACCAGGTAACTTATCTGTAAAGTCCTGCAGTCTGGCCTCTTTCTCTATCACTTTACAAAACTGTTCTCAAGTGGCCACCTTCATGCCATACCCTATGGCCATTTCACCATGTTGGTTCTACCTAAACGCTAACTCATGCATTCAACAGTTTCTTCCAATTGCTACACACTCCAAAACAGTGCATATATACAGTTAGTCTACATTCCTATTTCAGTATTACTTTGGAAGTGTCTAAGTTCCTATTTAAAATCCACATAAAAATTACTGGATAGTTCTCTCCTTTATAAAATGAAATATACATCTATTTGACAACAAATTTTCAAGTAAACAACCAGTTCAGTTGAGATATCTTTTGAGTCACAAGAATGATGTAAGTAAATCACTGGTTTGGTTTTGTTTGCTAGGAAAAAGGTCACTATCATCACCACTACCAACAACAAAAACTGACCAAGTTCTAATTCTTAAAAGTCAAGATAAAATCAGCATCAACTTGTCCTTCCCAGAGCAAACTTCCTCTCTTATAGATGTGGTTCAAACGTAGTGATGCATACTCAACTGATAAATGTGCACATGCAATATATTTATTTTTCCCTTAGAAGTGGACTGTGTGCAGGTGTGTGTGCATGAGGGGGTAACTGCACCTCTATCTTCGTGGGCTTTAAGTCAGTCAGTCACTGGTTAAAAAAAATACTTACTGACCTTCTACTCCACACCAGTCACTATACAAAATGTTTATATCCACTATTGAACTACAATGTATGAAGTCACCTCTGTAGAGCTTATTTGTTTGGATAGACAATAAATAAGTAAATATATAGAATTTAAACCCAAATATTTACATAAAAATTATGATAATTGCTATGAGCAGATGTAATGATAGAAAATATCATGGTTTAAGGACTTAAGAGTCACATGAGTGGGAAACCAAGGAGGAGGCTGTTTGAGTAGAAGAGATGCAAGGTGGTGATGGTATGAGAGAATGATGGCAGAATAAATGAAGGCTGACTGACCTATTTGCAATATAGTTTGGAAGCGGAAACCATGGATTTCCAGAAGGACTAGAAATGTAGGGTAGAGGAGAAATAAGAATTAAGGATGATTTGTGGTTTCTGATTTGAATTTCTGTGTGGCAAGGGCCCCAAATATTAAGATGAGCAGGCAGAGGTATGGATTGGAGGCGGATAAAATTTATCTTTTAAATATTTTAAGATGACTAAAATAATCAATTGAAAAATCTCACAGATTAGTTAAATGCATGATTTTAAAGCAGGGGTTGGCAAACTTTTCCTATAAAGGGATAGCTAGTAGATAATTCTGGCTCTCTATTGCAACTGCTCAACACTGCCCTTGCAGCAAAAAAAAGTAGCCATAGAAAATACCTAAACAAATTAACATGCCTGGATTCCAATAAAATTTTATCTTTGGACAGTTGTCAACTTAAAGAATAATGTACAACCTTAGAGGTATGAATTTAAGTTTTATTCAAGGATCTTATTAAGTAAGGACTATAGCTCAGGAGACAGCTGCTTAGTAGCTCTGAGGAAACTACTCTAAGGAGGTTGGGGAGAAGCCAATTTATATATGATTTTTGGCTAGGAAATACTTACAGTCAAGCATACATTCTTGGTAAAAGATTACTGCTATTCACAAAGAACAGATATCTCATGTTAATGACTTTAGTGCTTTTCTATGTATAAGAAGATGCAAGAATCTGGGGTCATTAATATTCTTTCCAAAATATATATATATATATAAGGTCCTGCTTATTCAAAGCACAGGTGCCTCGCCCTGTTTTTCATCCTGAATGCCTCTCAGGTTGCACTGTGGGTGGGCAACTGCAGTGGCTGATCACTTAATCCTTGTAGAACTGGGTGGTAAGCAACACTTTGCTCCTTTTTTGTTTATATACTGTAACTTAAATTTTATATAATTTTATGCGTCATGAAATATTCATATTTAGATTTTTTCTAACCATTTAAACCTATAAAAACCACCTCATATCTGAGCAAAAACAGACTTTGGGCTGTATCTGACCTATGGGCTATAGTTTTTCAACCCATCTTTTAGGCAGATAATAGTCCCAGTCTGAAGAAAGCAGATAGTAATTAAAATCATAAAAATAAATAAAACTGCATATGAAGTGTAGGATAATATAAAAGATGATACAGATATAAGGCCTGGAAAACTCTAAGAGTTAAAGATTATATAGAAGAAGATACTGTGAGGAAGACTGAAAAGGAGCAGGTTGAGCAGTAGAAAGAAACCAAAGAGAATATGGTACCATGATCTTGAGAAAGAAAAAGGCAATGCTGACAGCCATCAGATGGAAGCTGGCCTGGCACAGAGCTAGGCCATGGTATTTTCCAGTTGAATGTGAACAATTTCAACACCAGCTTCAGACAAGGTCACTATGTAATCATGATGCTGTGAAACAAAAACAAGAGGACTCTGACCACAGACAAACATAAGAACATTATGAAAACTACAAATATTTCCAAACTTCCCAACTCCCAACTAATAAGAGTAGCAGCTGCTTCTTCACACTTACAGCTTTAGTCTTACCCTGTTCTTTCTACCTACAAAATAAAAATTATTAAGATGCACAGCCATAGAATCCAGTTGCTTCCTCAAAGCACTCAGTCTAGAACAGATTCCATTCCTTGAACCTTCCTCCAAATCACATAATACAAGCCCAAAACCTGTAACAAGAACTTCTTGGCACATCTAATTAAGATGCCTCACAGTTCCCTGTGGAATATAGTCCCCTTCCTGCACCAGATATCCAAAAGCCCAATTTGTTCAACTACAAGTGATCTTTGACTCGTGGACCTCAACAAAGAGAATGTCTCAAAGAAGGACTTTTAACTGTATCAAATGCTGAAGAGAAGTCAAATAAGATGGGGACTGAAAAGTGACTAGTGGATTTGTTTACATGAAAATAGTTGGTGTGTTTAACAGCAACAAAAACAGTCCATTCTAGTGGTTGAAGCAAATGTCAGACTGTACACGGATCTTGTGTAAATGCAGAGTACAAAAATAAAAACAGCATTCAGACAAGTCTGCAAGTATGTGAATTTGATGTGAAGAAGAGCAAAAATGGATACATTTCACCAAAAACTATTCTAATTATAGCCTGGTATTTAATTTCTATTCCTAAAATACTTTATAGGTGTTGCTTAGCATACACTGAATTAAAGATCTATAGTAAAATCTCTTTTGATGATGAGATTTCAAGTATTTCCATCCTACGAATGGCATAAAGTAACGAGAATGATTTTAAGTGGGAAATATTTTAGCAATTATATATTTCACAGGGAAATATTTCTGCAATATCAAAAGATTTTCATGGGGAAAAAAATAAATGTAGTTAATTATTTTCCAATTAGTCTAAAGTATTTTCATGGAAAAAACAATACATGGGTAAAATTATTCATTTATCTGGAGGTCCCAGATAACAATCACAACAGTGTAATATATATTATTCACATAATCAAAATACCAATTTTTCATGTAAAAAATAAATTCTAGTCTTAGGAATCTGAATCTATTAAAAATAATTTTGCTTCTTTTGGTTTTTCTTTGATGTTCAGTGTTAGAGAATATGATTCTGCCATGCAATATCATTTCTAGTAACCAGGGTAGAATATGATGGCTTATTAAAAAAAAAAAGGAAATTGTTTTAACATTCAAACTGAGCTCTCACTTTCTCTAGTATGTATTTACAATTCTTTCTGCTATAATTAAGCCTATTTCTTTTTTGTGTAACATAGTTACAAAGATCACTGCCAGTCATCAAACCCATGGTTAAAGGTTTAGGCAGGAATGCTTTTGCTGTATTTCACATCCTCAAAGCAGGGCCTCAGTCTCTTTTGAGATGCGTATTAATTAGACAGGATAAACTGAAGTACTTTAAAAAGCTCTAAGAATTATTACTCCTCAATATTAGATTTCCTCACCACCTCTTCCAGGCTGCTTCTATTCCAAGGAATAAAACTTATGACCTATTCCACCATAATATGAAGCACAGAATTGATGCACTCCATAGAAGACACTCCTAGAATGCAGAAACTCTGCCTCTGTCGGTTAGCCCTCCTCAAAAGTCAGCTGCTTTGGAACAGGTGAAACCTGGAGATACTTATCAACCACACCTAACGGTGGTGGCAATCTTTCTGTTCTATGAAATGAAGGAAATCTACTCCTTAGCATATTGATAGACTCTACATTCCTTCCTTCCTTCCTTCCTTCCTTCCTTTTTCTTTCCTTCCTTCCTTCCTTTCTTTTTCTTTCTTTCTTTCTTTCAACTGTTTCTTATTCTTTCTCATATTTTCCTGTGTTCTCCTTTAAGTTTCATATCCAGACTATAACCATGCCCAGTTAAGTCAGAATCTCTAGGGGGTGAAATGTAAACACCAGCATTTAAGAAATCCTTTTTGGAAGTTCTCTAAATTATTCTAATATGCAGCCAAAACTGGGAACCTCTGGTTAAGGTCATTGTTGATTATTGTAATCTCCTTAAATACTATTTATTGAATACCTACTCTGTATGTACCATTTACAAAGTATATCTTCACAACATCCCTGGAAGACAGTGTTTTATTAAATACATTTTATTGGTAAAGAAATGAAACTCCAAAGTTAGGTACTTGCAAAGACCATCAAAGAGTGGCTGGACAGAGCCAGGAAGCAATCCAGTGCCCTCTCCATGTACCCAGCAGCTTTATGGAAGGAATATAAAAATTTTTGTATGTTCTCTTATCTTTTTGCTTTGCTTTTGTTTTAGTAAGGTATAACTGACACATAACATATTAGTTTCAGGTGAACAACAAAATGATTCGATATTTGTATACACCACAAAATGATCACAGTAAGTCTAGTTATTATCTGTCACCATACGAAGTTATAAAATTTTTTTCTAGTGATGAGAACTTTTAAGGTTTACTCTCTTAGCAACTTTTAAATATGCAACACAATTTTATTGACATAAGTGGTCATGCTGTATATTACACTCCCAGGACTTACTTATTTTGTAACTGGAAGTTTGTTAACTCTTAACAGAATCACCCAATCCACCTACCTCTTAACACACTTGCCCTCTGGCAACTACCAATCTAGCCTCTGTATCTGTTAGTTAGGTTTTGTCTGTTCATTTGTTTTTGTTCTATAGATTCCACATTTAAGTGAAATCATGTATTTCTCTATCTGACTTATTTAACTTAGCATAATATCCTGAAGATCTACCCATGCTGCTACAAATGGCAAGATTTCATTCCTCTTTATGACCTAGTAGAATCCCATCATAAATATACCTTGGCTACTGTAAATAATGCTGCAGTGAACATACAGGCATATACAACTTTCTGAGTTAGTTTTTCCCTATTTTTCAGATAAATGTCCAGTAGTAGAATTGCTGGATCATTTGGTAGTTCTACTTTTAATTTTTTGAGGAACTTCCATACTGCATTCCATAGTCACTGTAACAATTTACATTCCCATCAAAAATGCGCAAGGGTTCCCTTTTTTCCCACATTTTCTCCAACACTTTATTTCTTGTCCTTTTGATAATAACCATTCCGCCAGGTGTGAAATGACATCTCATTGAGGTTTTGATTTGCATTTCCCTGATGATTAATGATAATGAATATCTTTTCATGTTCTTGTTAGCCATCTGTATGTTTTCTTCAGAAAAATGTCTATTCAGATCCTCTGCCCATTTTTAAATTGGATTGTTTGTTCTTTTTGTTATTAAGTTGCATGTATTCTTCACATATTTTGGATATTAATTTATCAGTTATATGATTTGGAAATATATTCTCCCATTCAGTAGATTGCCTTTTCATTTTGTTGATGACTTGCTTTGCTGTGCAGAAGCTTTTTAATTTGATGTAATCTCAATTGCTTATTTCCGCTTCTGTTGCCCCTATCTTTGGAATCATATCCAAAAAGTCACCAAAATCAATGTCAATGAGTTTACCCGCTATGTTTTCTTCTATAGTTGTATGGTTTCTGGTCTTACATTCAAGTCTTTAATCTATTTTGAGTAAATTTTTGTTCATGGTGAAAGAGAACAGTCTAATTTCATTGTTTCTTGTGGCTGCCCAGTTTTCCCAAAACCATGTATTGAAGAGACTGTCATTTCTTTATTGTATATTCTTGCCTTGTTTGCACCCTTTAGTTAATTGTATACATGTGGCTTTCTTTTTGGGCTCTCTATATTCTATTCCACTGATCTATGTGTCTGTTTTATGCCACTACCATACTGTTAATACACTACTACATCTTTGTAATATAGTGTAAAATCAGGGACTGTGATACCCCCAGCTCTGCTCTTCTTTCTCAAGATGGCTTTGACTATTCCAGATCGTTAGTGGTTCCATGAAAATTTTAGGATTGTTTGTTCTGTATCTGTGAAAAATAACATTGGAATTTTTACAGGCATTACACTGAATCTGTAAATCGTTTCGGGTAACATGGACTTTTTAACCATATTAATCACTCCAATTCATGACTACAGTACCTTTCCACTTACTTGTGTCATCTTTAATTTATTTTACCAACATCTTATAGTTTTCAGTGCACAGGAGTTCACCTCCTTGGTTAAATTTATTCATAGGTATTACTTTTTGATGTAATTGTGAATAGGATTCTTTTCTTAATTCTTTTTTCCAAGTTTGTCATTATTATATAAAAACACAACAGATGTTCGTATGTTGATTTTGTACCCTGCAACTTTACTGAATTTGTTTATTAGCTTTGACAGTTTTTGTGGTGAAGTTTTTAGGGTTTTCTATATATAAAATCATGTTGTCTGCAAATAGTGATAGCTTTACTTTGTCATTTCCAATTTGGCTGCCTTTTGTTTTTCTTGCCTAACTGTTCTGGATAGCATTTCCAATATTACGTTGAGTAAAAGTGGCAAGAGCAGGAATCCTTGTCTTGTTCCTGATCTTAGAGGGAAAGCTTTCAACTTTCCACTGCTGAGTATGATGTTAGCTATGGGCTTGTCACATATGATCTTTATTACACTGATGTATTTTCTGTCTATATCCACTTTATTAAGAGGTTTTTTTTTTATCATGAATAGATGCTGAATTTTGTCAAATGCTTTTTCTGCATCTGTTGAGGTGGTTGTATGACTTAACCTTCATTTGTTAATGTGGTGCATCACACTGAACGATTTGCAAATGCTGAACCATCCTTGTGACCCTGAGTACATCCTACTTGACCATGAAGTATGATCTGTTAAGTGTACTGTTGAATTTGGTTTGTTAATATTCTGTTGAGGATTTCTGCATCCATGTTTATCAGAGATATGAGTCTATAATTGTTTTCTGTGAGGTGTAACTTTCTCATTGTGGTATCAGGGAAATGCTGGTCTTTTAAAATGAATTTGGAAGCATTCCTTCCTCTTCAGTTTTCTGGAAGACTTTGAGAAGGATTAACACTAAATCGCCCTTGAATCTTTCGTAGAATTTACCAGTAGAGCTGTCTGGTCCTGGATTTTTGATTGTTAGGAGGTTTCTGACTACTAATTTAATCTACTTGCTAGTAATTGGTCTACTTAAAGTTTCTGTTATCTTCATGGTTCAGTTTTGAAAGATTGTGTTTTCTAGAAATTTATCTATTTCTCAAAGATTGTCCAATTTGTTGGTGTATAATTGTTCACAGTAGTATCTTATAATCTTTTGTATTTCTTTGATATCAGTTGTAAAGTCCCATCTTTCAATTCTGATTTTTACTAATTTACTCTCTTTTTCTTAGTCTAGCTAAAGGTTTTCCAATTTTGTTTATCTTTTCAAAGAACCAGCTCTTAGTTTCATTGGTCTTTTCATTGTCTTATTGGTCTCTGTTTTATTTATTTCCACTCTGATCTTTCTAATTTCCTTCCTTATAACTTTGGGCTTTGTTCTTTTCCCCCCTAGTTTCTTTAGATCTGAAGTTAAATTCTTTGAGATTTTTCTTGTTTTTTGATGTATGCCTCCATCACTGTGAACTTTCCCCTTAGAACTGCTTTTGCTGCATCTCATATATTTTGTTATATTGTATTTCCATTTTCACTTTTCTCAAGGTATTTTTTTATTTCTCTATTGATTTCTTTGTTCATCCACTGGTTGTTTAGTAGGATGTTGTTTAATCTCCACATATTTGTGAGTTTTCCTGTTTTCTTCTTGTAGTTGATTTCTAGTTTCATCCTACTATAGTCAGTAAAGATGCTTGATATAATTTGAATCTTCTTTAAATTACTGAGACTTGTTTTGTGACCTAACATATGATCTGTCCTACAGTTCTATGTCCTCTTATCTTTAAGGTTCAGGTTTTCTGTTAATTCCATGTCTTGTTCACCTTACATCCCCACACTCCATCATAGCCTTCCACTCATTTAATGCAATCCACATCACCAAGTTCAAAACCTTCCTTTTACTTCTTACAGTAAAGCACATTTGCATAACAACATGTACTTAATTTATACTCACTGTTTTAAGCTATGAAAATCTGACTGGTTTCTCTGTCTACCTCAGCTACCTGTGTGCTTTTCAAGGCTGTAAATGGGAGCCAGTTGTCTCTGAATCTCCAAGGACTAAGAATCAATAAATATTTGCCAAATTATACATCAGTTTGGCAAAACCACTGTCCCATATTTAAAGGCAGAAACATTCTAAAATTGTTGATTTCTTAAGCATTATTATTCTATGAATCCACATACTTTTCAATTACCTAAGTACATGAGAGTTAAAAATGTGTGTATTTGTATATATACATATAAACAATTGTAAGTGTGTGTAGTTATTTATTATTTATCATTTTCTTAACTTCCAAAAACATGTTTGAATCACTAGATTTTGTTAGATTTTTAAGTGTGAAAACATAGGTTAGATTCCTGCTGTCAAGGACTGCAGAACTGGGCCACTGAGAGAGATTTGCAAATGATTTTGAAGTAGGCAGCAAATTCAGGGTTTCAGTCTAATAACAGTCATTCTACCAGTGTAGGTATCTACTTACCACACTTGGTAATTCTACAGAGCTTTGTTTATGATTTATGTCACTAAGTACATTTCCCTAAAGATTTGCTCCTAATGCATC
This sequence comes from Camelus bactrianus, assembly GCF_048773025.1. Taxonomy (NCBI): domain Eukaryota; kingdom Metazoa; phylum Chordata; class Mammalia; order Artiodactyla; family Camelidae; genus Camelus; species Camelus bactrianus. The sequence goes on from NC_133540.1 coordinate 43,948,601, forward strand.
AGGCAATTGCATACAAGCAGGCTCCATCAATGTTTGGCTAATGTACATCAACTTATAAACATTCCTTCTTCTGCCCACTTTTGTCTCAGTCTTTTGTGAGGCTGATACTAGCAACCTCCTTCAAATAGTGTCAGATTGCATGGTGACTCTGTGATGCATAAATAAGTCTACATACTGAGACCCACACATCTATCTTCCCATCTAGTTTCATGTTCTACTATTGGAACCCAAGTCTCTAGAGATGAAATATATTCTATTGTCCCTTCTCTCTTGATTAGGGTGATAGGCAATATGTAAGATTCAGATCCTCATTTGCCATTGAAGTTTCTAAAATGCTTCCCACATTAAATTACCAAGTAAAACCAATAGCTTTCTATCCTCAAGAAGTATGTATGTGAGCCTTAACATGCAGCTTGCAGGCCACTCAAAGTCATTACATAGTGGATTTTACTCAAACAAAATTGCTTCCAAACTCAAGCTGCTAGTTAGAAGATATAATACTCAGCATCCCTCAAGAATATGCTTCAAACAAACAATCTTAAAAATGAGCAAAGTAAATGAAGATATATTTTATCATACAGTGGTTTCAAAACGAATGGAGCCACTGTTCACCGTGCAATTCATGAATCCAGTGCCTTAAATATTGATTTCCTAATCACTGTCATTGTAAGAAGGCATTTTTTTCCCTGTGCTATAAATTCAACTTTAAGCAGAGTAAGAAGCTTTTAGCAAGAAAATTTTACATCTGTTTATGTCTGAAATTAAAACCACAAGAATTGAAAGGAAGAAAAAATAACCAAGGGGGTTTTCAAAAATTTAAAACTTCATCATGCATAAATGGAGCTCATCAAAGAAAGTAATTTCCCTGCAGAAAACACTCCATCTTTTGTCTTACGTAAGTTATCAACATGAATATTTTATTCTCAGTGAAACTACCTTTTCCCCTTTGTGTTTCATAGTTTTCATTTGGTGTCTCAAATAAATAAACTTCCTTCCTTCCATCCCACTCTATTATTCAGGTCAGTTACAATAAAATATTTCTCTTGCCTGGTGTAAATGGTAATTATAGATCAAGCTTTACTAATTCAATGTTATTCATTCTTAGCCCTATTATATTTTGAAGTCTACAAACACTAACCTCTGGAATTAATCCACAATAAACACAAAATCATTTTTTTCAAGGTGGAGTATAATATCTCAGGTATCTATAACATTAGAACATTTATCTCAGCTTAGATTTATTCTTGATCCAAATGATGGAATAAAGTTTCCATGGAATGACAACTCTAGTAAGTGCAATTTACTATACCCAGTCCACTCAGACTAACTGGTTGTAGTATATCAGATATTTTTTATCCACATTAATCCCAAAGGTTATAACCACTGGATCTGTTTATATTACCTTTTCACCTGTTTGCACTGCCTCCGTTCCTAACAGTTTAAATAATCAAGTCACTTACTAAATCTTTTTGCTCTGCCTATACCTTGAATAATTACTTCATGCTGTATGGAATATCAAAGAAGTATAATTAATTTAGATATATAAAAATAATGTATTATTGTTATTTACGAATTACTGATAAATACTTGCTTGAAAACTAAAAGAAATAGTTATTACTCTTACTTTCCATGATTCTAAGAAACTGAATTCAGAATTGTAATGCAGACTACAAATATACTCATACTCTTAAGTTTTTGAATAATAACATTTAAGTTCACTCATTATGCTTCCAGATGCTTGGCCAAATAAGAAGTTTGACTTTGCTTCCTTTGGTTCAACTGAGATATAATCTTGTAAAAGTTTCAAGCTCTCAAGTCCTTATAATTTATAAGCAGGAATGTTTTTCGCATTGGTGATAATTACCTTATATACTAGACCACAGCATTCAAATCCTCACACAGCCATTTAACATCTTGCTTGCATAGCTGAAGAGAGTATTCATAATTCATTTGATATTTTAAAAATTACTCTGATTATAGTGGATGCTGATAGGACCCAAGCTGAATATTTAGAAAATAATTCTCTTCAAACGAGCATAATGAAAATGGAAAGTACTATGCATTCTTTAACTTCCACGTAACTTCATATTTCTTGATTCTTATAACCATCTTAAAACCAACAAAATGAAACATTAGAAAACAATAAATGGGAAAACATCAATCATATTTGATCTTACTACATTAGCTTACTTTTAAATACAGCCCTATAAATAGGACAAGTAGTCAGCGATCATAAACCTTGTCAAGGCTGAGTTTTTAGCTTCCTTCAGTCTCTGGTTTCAGCATAGCATTGCCCTTTAAAAATGCAATAATAAATCAGCAACATTTCCTGCACTGTAATGTAAAAAATGACAAAAACTACAGCATAACTCACATAAATAGAATGTTATGCTAATACTCAAATCTTTCACTCAAGGCAATAGAATTTAATTTTGAAGCAAGGCAGTTATTCATTCTTTCCATTAAGGACATTTCAAAAAAATAAATAAAGTGATTAAACTGCATTGTCCCTATTTTATCCTGATGACCTGGTATTATAAATATTTCTCACCACCTCTTAACTGAATCATTCAAAATATAAATATAGGAGCACCTAATGTGAAGAAGTAATTTTTATATGTAACTGAACTTTTCCTGTTATTTATAGACCTATTCAATAAATTGTGACTATGAAACCCATCTTTATTCAATCTTCAAATGTAAGTTGTACACTGGAGACAATTCAATTTAATTTTTCTCAGCAAAATCTCGTATCATGTGGTTTCCTTTAAGGATAAGAACAGTGACTTATTAAAATGTTTAAAGCAGAGTAATGATTGTCATTTAAAAACTTTATAAAAATTTTTGGATCACCAAAGTCACTTCAAACTAATTATAAAGTTTATCATGTTAACAAGTTTTACTAAAACAAAATGGTTTTGAATACTAAGGAGTTCTCAGCAAAAAATTAAAACATCTTAAACCTATGAGAGTAATGGTATCTCTTATGACCCATATTTCATTATGATAACTTAAATTTCTTTTTCAAATTTCAAGTACATTTTCAGTGATATCATTTGATCAGACATAAAGGATTATAAAATCATCTAATACAATTAGCTTGATTCTTAGTTGGCCTACTAGTATTTAAGCAAGTCTGTCTACTAATAAAGTACTCAAATATAATTTGTCAATCTAACTACATGCGGGTAAAATATTTTTATTTGAAAATTTTCATAGTTTTCTGTAGACATACATGTTCACTGTGTTCCAAACCTATTCTATGCATGCCTCTTAAAAACAAACAAAAAAACTATATAAATATTTGTTTTATCCCATTATCAAGTATTTCTCAATAGATTTTAGTTTGAGGAGTTTAAAAATATATTCAGATGCAGAAATGAATTTACTTTCATTATTTGCTATACAGCTATAGGTGTTCACTCTGATATGTATATAATTTTAAATTTTATATCCTTCATATATAAACATTATTATATTAATGTAGTCACATATATTTAATGATTTTTTTCAAACGTGTTCTATTTCACAAAATATAAATATTTATCTTATGGAAGTCCAAGTGCACCCTCAAATTCTGAACTATACTTGTTCACACACAATAGTTTAACAAATGAAGAATTAAGGCAACTGTTACATAATTCAGTCCAAAACACACACGTACATGCACAATTTCATCTAAATTATTTAGATAAAAGCAGCATAAGATTTGAAATTTTTGAAAAACTGGTTATATATTTACACATATATATATTTAGTTGTATATTTTGTAGTTCTATGTGGACAGCACACAAGTTACTCTGAAATAACTAAAATAATGTCAAAAGCACTCATGAAAACATAACAAATAAAATTCATAAGTGCAACATGCAGTGGATAATTATAATCGATAATATACAATAGGCTATACTTACTATATCATTTATTACAAATACAAGGTTTTTGTCCTCCCATTAAAAATTTACATTCTATGAGAAAGTTGTATCACAAAAAGTAAGCCCAAGAATAAACGATGAGCCAAATAAGTGATTAGCCAACTAAGTATACAACTTTACTTTGAGGAAAATATTCAGAAATATTCCTGATATCCCCCAATACCAGTCACCGAATCTTCCTTTTCAACCGGACCAAAATTCTTAAGTGTCACAATTGCAAGTATCCCTTTGACAGAGCCAGTAAACTAGATGTCATTAGATCACCTGCAGAGTCAGCATAAAAAAGTAAATGCCATTTATCTCATGGGAGAAACAAAGTAGATGATTTGGTACCTTCTGACCATCTAACGGGTTATCAGATTAATTACTGTTACTTCTGAAACACATAAAGCAAATCAGGATAGAAAGGAGATAAGGAAAAAGAGGGTTCCCAGAGGATATGAGGGCACAGATCAGAAAGAGGAGAGTCAGCTAAGAACTCTTTAATCCTGAAAATGGTGCCAAGTCTAAGGGAGGGTATTGCTTTTTTAATGGTGATAACAAGGATTAATATTTTAATACTCTGTTTTTAAAACAATTGTCTCTGGGTCTGCCGCCACCACATACATAGACACTTGTGAAATGAATTAATTTTTACATGTATGTAACCAAGCTTTGAACAGACACATACTTTAGTCATTAATCATACATTAAGTCAAGAAAACTGAATCAAAATATAGTATTTCATAGTAGAATTCTTATACGACTTCAATTCTCAAATATGATTTATTACCAAGAATATCTGGAGTAATTCCTGATGATAAAAGTATCCCAAGAAAAATTCCCAAATACTTGCTCTTTTGACCTTCCTTCTACAAAAACAGGAAAAGGGGCATGTAAGATTCTCTGCAGCTCGAGACTCTGGGGCTACACAACTACATGGAGGAAAGAAAGGGAATCAGAGTGCGGGAAAGAAAGATACAGTCAGGGTAAGGATGCATCAAAAAAGAAGCAAAATTCTGGGGCATAACCACCAAGGGAATAGGTCAAGGCCAGTTTCATGAGTCCATAATATGTGTGGTGCACAGGACCCCATGCTTAGAAGGGCTCTGCACTTGGCTTAATTTTCTACTGCCATCATTGTGCAATTATTAATAATTTCTAATAAGGGGCCTATATTAGATTTTGCATTGGGCCCCACTCCTGGAACAGGCTAACACAAAATGCATTTCTTGTGGAAAAGGAGTGGACAAGTTAGAGAAGGGGAGTCTGAAGACCACCCTAGTAAGAGATCTGGAAGCAACAGCAGGAAGCTTTCTGGAAAAGGGAGGAGGCTGCTTAGATACTAGGAAACAAAAGCAATGAGGTCAGATTGACTTGTAGGATTTTCTGAAAATAGCTATTATAAAAATTATAGTTTTAGATAAGTACTAGGGTTATGAATGGGTGATTAGATAGTTACTGATCTTCCTCAAAAAAAATGTAAGACAGATTCATACAAAATATGTCCTTTCAAAAAAATGACAGGTTTAATACTTTGCAGTAGCTACAAAGTAATATTAATTATTAGAAACACCATCAATATCAGCAAGTAATGGTTTGTCAAATATAAAAAATATATATAGTTATTTGATCAGTTTTTGAAATTTAAAATCCTGAGTAAAGCTCCAAAAACGTAAAGTCTAATTCAAAATTTTAATGGAGTCATGAGGCAGTGCCTTTAGTTTTGTTTTGACTTTATGTGAACAAAACATGACTGTAAAATTTTACTCAATTCTTTGCAAACAAAATTCCTATATACACTCTACATTTATATTTGCCTTTTGTTCCTAATAAGCTCTCATGAAATCCTATAAAGCATCATCCCATAAAACGATAGCAGTCGCAGTATCTATCAATTTCCATAAAAATATTTCTATATAAATCTTAAAATCATCTATCTGCTTTGAGTACTACTATTAACTTGGATTTATGGAGAACAAAAAGTTGATTAACACAGAGAAAAATTATGTATATGAACCATCTTTTTTCTTAAAATGACTCATTGCTTTGTTTAAAAGAAACCTTTCCCATGAAATAGCACATGTTGGAAACAAAGGCTAATATACTTTTACTCTAAACAAGAAACCAACTGATTCAACATTAAGGTAAAGTACAGATATGATAGAGTTTAAATATCAAAATATTTTTATTAGAAAAAAATTTCATTTACAAATGCGTAAGTCCAGGCTAACCCTCCTATTCAAGACAATAAAAACTTAAGGAAAATTATAAGGTAGAATAAGAAATGATACTGTATCATGGCCTAACAATCCACCTGCATTTATGTAGGTTTACATGGGTTAACTCTTTTTTTTTGTATATATATATATTTTATGGAAGTATATGTATATATATTATATATTTTATGGAAGTATTGTCACTTTACAATATTGTGTCATTTTCTAGTGCACAGCACAATGCTTCAGTCATACATGGCCATATATATATTCGTTTTCATATTTTTTTCACCATACATTACTACAAGATAATGAATATAGTTCCCTGTGCTATACAGTATAAACATGTTTATTATATATATATGTTAGTTAGTATCTGCAAATCTCGAACTCCTAATTTATCCCTTCCCACCCCTTTGGTATGGTAACCATACACTGTTTTTGTATGTCTGTTTTGTAAATAAGTTCATTTGTCTTGTCTTTTTTTGTTTGTATTTTGTAAATAAGTTCATTTGTTTTGTCTTTTTTTTTTTTTTTTAAGATTCCACATATAAGTGGTATCATATGGTATTTTTCTTTCTCTTTCTGGCTTAGAATAGCAATCTCCAGGTCCATCCATGTTGGTGCAAATGGCGTTATTTACTCTTAATATAAAAATTCTACAGAAGACATAATCAGTTCTCTTATTCTTAATCTCAGACAAAAATATATGGCACAGCTTGACAAGCAGTAGAAAAGAAGACAGAAAGTCCAGGAACTGTTTGTTCATACCCTGAACAAAGCACTATTAATAATGGAAGGTTGAGTAAATATCTTCCTCACTAAAAATGTTTTCTGGATGGATAGCTGGATGAATGGATGAAGCAATGAGGCTCCTTTAAGGGCACAGACTCTCGAGCCCAACACACACACGACTCATACCTTGAATATTCTCAATTATGCCCATTTGACTTTGGCAATTTACTCATCATCTCCAAGTCTTAGATTTCATACCTATAAAACAGGGTTTATAACTTCTTTTTAAAGAGCATTATTATAAGATGTAAAATTACCTGGAACATAAATACTGAATAAAAATAAATCTGTACTAGTTTACAGCAGGCGAATTACCAGAAATATAATTTTTTAAATAACAGACTTTATTTTTTAGAGCAGTTTTAGGTTGAGAGCAATACTGGGCAGAAAGTACAGAGATTTCCCATTCACTCCTTTCATTCAATCATTCATAACCTCTCCCATTATCAACAGCCCCCACCAAAGCGGTACATTTACTACAATTGATGACCTTATATTGACACATCATTATAATCCAAAGTTCATAGTTTACATTAGCATTCACCCTTGGTATTGGACATTCTATTGGCTTGGACAAATATATAATGACATGAATTCATCATTACAGTATCATATGGAATAGTTTCACTGCCTTAAAAATCCTATGTGCTCCACCTATTCAATTTTCACTTTCCTAAGCCCTAGCAACCACTTAACTTTTTACTGTCCCCTTAGTTTTGTCTGTTTCAGAATATCATACAGTACATAAACTTTTCAGATTGGTTTCTTTCACTCAGTAATATACACTTAAGTTTCATCCATGTCTTTTCAAGGCTTGAAAGCTCATTTTTTTTAGCACTTAATAATATTCAATTGTCTAGGTGTACCAAAATTTATCTATTCATCTAACTGAAGGACAGCTTGGTTGCTTCCAAGTTTTGGCAATTATGAATAAGACTGCTAAAAACATCCATGTACAGGTTTTTGTGTGGATGTAAGTTTTTAATACTTTTGGGTAAATATCAAGGACTGTATGATGATTAATTGTAACTGTCAAGTTGATTGGGTTAAAAGATGTCCAGACAGCTAGTAAAACATCATTTCTGAGTGTGTCTGTGAGGGTGTCCTGGAGGAGATTAGCATTTGAATCTGTAGACTAAGGAAACAAGATCCCTTTCACCAATGCAGGAGACATCACATAATCTCTTGAGGGTCTGAATAGATCAAAAAGGTGGATAAAGGGTAAATTCTCTCTGCTTGAGCTGAAACACCCATCTCTTGCCCTGTCATCAGAGTTCTGGTTCTCAGTCCTTTGGATTTGGGATGAATTACACCACCAGTTTTCCTGATTCTCCAGCTTGCAGACTGTAGATCTTGGATCTTTTTGCCTTCATAATCACATTAGCCAATTCGAATAATAAATTTCCTCTTATATGTCTCTATCTGTATCTGTATCTATCTTCTATTGGTTATTTTTCACTTTAGAACACTAATACACAGTGCAATTGCTCAATCACGTGTTGTGAACATTTTGTTTTCTAAGAAACTACCAAACTGCCTTCCAAAATGGTGATGCCATTTTTTATTCTCACCAGCAATGAATGAAGAGTTCCTCCTTGCCCGCATCTGGTGTCAGTGTTTTGGATTTTTGCCATTCTGTTAAGTGTGTAGTGGTATCTCATTGTTATTTTAATTCCCATTTCCCTGATGACATGTGATGTGGAACACTTTATCATGTGCTTACTTGTTATCCACATATCTTTAATGTGGTGTCTATTAAGTTTTTTGACCAGTTTTTAAATTGTTCATTACTGTTGAGTTTAAAAAGCTCTTTATGTATTTGGGATAACAGTCCTTTATTAGGTGTGTCTTTTGCAAATATTTTCTCCCAGTCTGTGGCTTTTCTTCTCATTCTCTAAATATTATAATTTACATGGCAGAAGTTTTTGATTTTAATGAAGTTCAGATAATTTTTTTTTTATGGTCTTTGCTGTTGTAGCTAAAATGTCACTGTCATATACAAAGTCATCAAGGTTTTCTCCTATGTTATCTTCAATGAGTTTATAGTTCTGCATTTTGCATTTAAGTCTGTGATTCATTCTGAGTTAACTTTTGTTAAATGTGTAAGGTCTGTGTCTGTATTCATTTTTTGCATGTGAATGCTCAGTCATTCTTGTACCATTTGTTGTAAAGACTATCTTTGCTCCATGGCATTGCCTTTGCTCCTTTGTCAAAGATCAATTGATTATATTTATATGGGCCTATTTCTGGGTTCCCTATTCTGTCCATCTATTTGTCTATTCTTTTGCCAATATCACACTGTCTTGGTTACTGTAGCTTTATAGTAAGTCATGATTTTGTAGTGTCAGTCCTCTAGAAATGGAATTTTATAAAAGAAATAACAAATAGGGGTATTTAAAAACTAGAACTAAATCCCAGTTTGGTGGGCGGAGAAATGTAGTATTAATAAAGAAGTAGAATATTCAAGAAAAGTAGTCTTACTTTAGGTGCATATTCAAACTACCTTGAAAGTAAAAACTCGTGTATTTTAGATATAAGTATCCAAATTTTACATGATTCTACTTAGATACATTATCAGAAAGAACTACCATGCCTCCCCATGCAAAAATAGAACAATATTTGCCCTTATCTCTATCACAAGAATATTATGATAAAAGATAAGACATGCTTGAAAGTACTTTGAGTATATGTGTTTGTGTATATAAGCTCCTCTTCCTCCTGAGGGGCTATGATAGCATTTTGATTATTTCTTCTAGTGTTGTTCTAGAACAGGCTCTCTCGGCCACTTCACTATCACTCTAATAACGTTGTTGTCGCAAATTACTCCCTATGTCTGGTGTTCCAGCAGTAATGACTGAATAGCCTACATAATTCAAAATCATGAATTTCAATATTTTATTTTGGACTCTATCTTTGTACAGAAACTTAAATGAATGGCACCCAAAATAACTATTTATAATAAATTGCTTTTACCCAGTAGGGTCAAGTTACTCTCCTAGTAGCATTATCTTAAATACACTTAAATTCAAGGCAATGAATTAGTTAAAGAATTAACTAAATCATGGATGATTTTTCCCCCTTTCGTCCATTTATCCAATGAAGGCCATGCATCATTTTTAAAAATCATACTTCAGAAGTTTCATGAACACATTTGACCATGTCACACTCAGATTTTTGCCAAAGTTGAACCCCACCCAAAATTTAAGCATGGAAGCAGAGAACATTAATGATTGCTTTAGTAGATAATAACCAGTCTCAGAAAAGGCATAGAGTAAAAGAATATAGCCTTCTTGATATTAAAATCAGGACAATCTCCCTTCCTCTTGGTTTGGACTTTCATGAGACCAGAAATTTTCCTTTTAAGATACAAGATGCTCTTAAGTGCTTTGCAATAGGGTATATTAAACTATCAATTCCCCAAATATAGAAAAAATAACTTGGATGAACACAAACATTAGCGATCTTTCTTTTATTTATTGCCTGGATAATCAGATAATCAGATCACTGTCTCAACAGAACTGTACTGACATTCTTTTTTTGCACTGTTTTTGCTCCAGAAAATAGTATCCCCAGAAATCCTCTGGTATTATTTGCCATCATCTTGACATATTGCAACTTCTACAGGTTAGAAATATTTGCATCATTGACATATATCTCCATAGACTTGCTAGCTTATTTCATTTGACATTGTAACATCATGTCTATGGATTTATATTATAAAAAACTCACGAGAATGTCAATGACACAAAATCCCATTACAGTGCAGGGGAATTAGTGACATTAGAAAAACACTATGAAAAGTGACTAGACTGTCTCATTTCTGGAAGCTTTGTTTCATTAAAATGGAAAATCTCTTGATTTAATTATTTAAATAAATTTCTAAAGAGAAACTTAAAAGAAACTAAGAAAATAGGCTGAACAAAAGTGGATACTTTCTGTTTCACTATTATAATTTGTTACATGTAGTTAATGGCAATGCTACTCAAGCCAGAAAAAGTGAGGGGGAGGGAGAAGCCCCACTCACTTGTCACTTACTGTTCCAGCACACACAACTCTACATCATGAGTACAGAAAGATCTGGCAGGGATTAAGTCAGGGTATTGAAAACTTAAGCCAAATACTATTTCTGGTACTAATGATTCAGAATTCACCAGGTTGATATAAAAGCTGCCTGGGGATAAAACTCAACTATTTCAAGTTTTATAGTTGATAAAAGCATCCTTTTATTTGTATTTTTATCCTATTTTTATTTTAATTTCATTTTGAGGTATGACATCCTGTCCCATTCCTTGGCTACACCATGAGACAAGTTATTTGGTGACAGCTATAGGAATAGCCTCCACTGCAGTTACGCTCATTCGCAGCATGAAGGAAAATGAGTTTGATGCTTTTCAGCTGACAGGGCAGAAATATGAATCTTTCAGACATCCCCAATTTTGTATGCTTCTAGCCAAATCACTTTCATTCCCCTTACTGATATGGGTATTAATGTATAAGGTTCCCTAGAGTCTCTTGCTTTTATGCAAAGGAAGGCTGGGTGTTGTGTGAAAAAGGGACGCTCTGAATTTCCTTTTTTAATTTATGGAGTTTAGGAGTAGCATACAGTCATTTATAGCTGGGCTGACAGGGAGCACAGCGCACATTACCACTTGTCTGCTCGGTGATTTAAAATTACCTCCTGGAGACTATTGCTGATGTTAGCTCAGTGACTTTAACAGATACTTTAATTATAAAATATATGTATCATGAAGATGGGAAGTTGTACATTTCTAATTTTCTTAAATTTTTTTTAAAAAATTGGAAATGTGCATTCAAAGACAAGCTTAGTTCTCTGAGGTTAAATGACAGATATGCTATTTTGATAACAAATCATTGTTATTTGGGTCCTCCTAGTGAAAAGAGGCTAGCTTTTGTGGTCAGAAATGGCATGCAATTGTGGTCTTCTATTTACTAGCTGAGGGATGTCAAACAATGGAGGGATAGTATCAATTTTCAGGATAATTGTGAGACTTAAATGAAATAGTGCATATATAATACCCAGGAAGGGCCTGACAGGCATGGGCACAAGTCTCTCCATTCATATTTGCATTACCTTTTTCACAATAGTTCCAAGAAGAACACATATTCATTTTTGCAACTAGCAGTTTTCTCAATAAGGAAAAGAAAAGAAGCCTCCAACTTTAAAACATCTAGATACATCTAGATACTGTAGTCCAGGTCTATTGTGACTCACAATTTGAGTAGGACTCAAGCACAAGTATCAATATTTTAGATGTATTTCAACGATTCATCTATTCTCCCTTGAGAGTGATATCTTAATAAGAAAATTAATGGTATTTGGTTTATTTATAATGTTATTTTATGAATTATTTGAAAAACTGTTATAATTTTGGAGGACTGGGAACAAATGATAATATTCTTACCTAAGTCAATGGTCTCACTAAATACATGTTACCTTGAAATTTATTAATAGTGTTAAGTGGTAAAGATAAGTGCACAATGTATAAAAAACTAAAAAGAATGATTATACATGTTGTTATTGATATATAATGTATATTACATGTAATATAGCAGGGGAGAGAGGAAGAGAAAGTCTTCCAGTCATCATGAGGAACCTCTGAAATAAAGTTTGCAATTCAGTTTGAAAGCGTTCTATGTCGATCAGGATAACTGAGATTACAGAGCTGTAACCAACATTCCTCCATACCTCAGCAACTTAAAAAACAAAATGTCATCTCTTCTCACACCAAATTCCTGTCATTTATAAACTGTGGGCTCTCCTCTGTATTTTCAGTGTCCTCACTCTAAGAACCAGGCTAATGAAACAGCCCCTACCTACTTAAGAGCATTGCTGGTTTCAGTAGTAGGGAGAAAAAGATACTGCCTAGTCTCGTAACAACAAAAACTCAACCTGAGGTGACACTTGTACTTCAACTTATTGGACCAAACTGGTCTCACACACCAGACAAGGACAAGAGAGATATGAGGTGAAATTCTGAAGTTCCCAGAAGAAATGGACCATTTGGAAAACTACTGAAAAATATCTAACTGTTAAATTATAAACCAAGTTGTTACTGACTCAAGGATATCTAGAACACCTGCACTAACTCAGCAGCCAGCAGAGTTTGGCACTTAGAAGGTGCCCAGTAGAGTTACTGAGCGGAGAAGTGTATTGTTAGAAATGAAGCTGAATGGCAATAATTATAACAGACTACCTTCTTAGTAAACTTAAACTATCTATTGAGGAAAGGCTGAGATTTGCAGTATATGGAATCAAGTGAAATTAGCCTGCACTGCATGGCAACTTATAATCAATAACCTCTAATACCTTATTTTAAAAATGTAAATGAAGCCACCTACCCTGAGGCAGAATGCAAAAAATTTTCAAGCTGCAATATTGTTATAATACTAAATCGATCTCATTTCAACCATCGAGAATAAAGCCACACAAGAAAACCCAGCTGGGACAGGTTTATAATCCAAATAAAAAATCAAAATTGCAATTATAAGCACAGATGGAAATATATGGCTCTGAAAGTGTCACTGTGTATAAATCCAGGAGCAATTTTAAAGCAAAGGGTATTGATTGAGTAACACAGATCTCCTCAACTGAACAATCTAGAATGCCCATCCATATTCCCTCGATTTTTCCCACGCCTTGCCTGCCAGCATTACATGTGTCATCTTGCAGTCAGTTCACTGACACCCTGTAGCCCAGCTGAATAAATGAATCAGTAAACAATGAAAAATATGTCGAGGCATGCTGTCACTTAAGGAATAAATGTTAAGCTGGTTAGAGTTATAGAGAGGAGGAAACAGGATATGGAAGTATAAGAAGAAGGAATGTGTGAGTGATTAAATATGAGGTCATGTACAAGGGATCACAGGACAAGTCAATGAAGGATTGTTACAATGGAGACATTCAGAGTAAGATGGATGAGATTTATGTTCAAAGTACAAACACATGTAAAATTTTAAAAAGTCAAGTGTTGTTTCAAGCAATTCATTAGGTTCTTTAAAGCTGATGACCAAACCAAACTCCAAAATATAAGCAATTAGAAACACATGTATATGAGGCATTGACGTTTAGCCATTCGGTTGCTACACTGTGAACCAGCATTATTCCTTGGGTAATTAGATTGCATTGCCTGCTGCTTTTATATCTCATCTCACTTGAGCATGTATTTGATATTCAGAGAAAATGCAGGGTAACTAATGAATGCTGCAAGCACAAATGAGTATTATTTCTATGCAGATTTTTTTGGCAACTGAGTAAAACATTTGGAGAGAGTAACCCAGCATCAGAAACATGGATGGAAAATGGAGGCTTTGCATTCTAATCATATGCCTGCCTCTAGCTCCACACTTAATCTACTTGGGTCTTCCCTCTGTCTCCTGGCTGCACCATCTGGCTAACTGAACTGAGAGTTCTCATGTTATATGTTATCTCACAATAAAACAGGGATCATTGAAAATTCCAATAAAGAACCAGCAAAGAATTAACTCGTAAATCAAAGCCCCTGTTTTTGTCTTTAAAACATTCTGAACTTCTAAGTGGATGCTGGGCATCCCATTTACATTCTAGGTCTTTTTAGGAAGCAGCAAGATATAAATAAGACACACAGAAAATAAAGCCAGAAAGCATTAGGCTTTGTCCTCGCACTTACTACCAAGACCTGACAGGATCACTTCACGCCTCTTAATGAATGTTAGTTACATCAAATTTTAAAAGAGTATAAAATTTTACTCTGAGCTGTCTACAGGATTATATGGGTAATTCATGTAAACATTTTTATACACTGTACAGCAATACAAACACGTAAGAACTTACAAAACTTTAGCACAAGAAATAGTTCTAAAAAATCTAAGAAATAGTTCTAAAAAATCACAGAAGTGCTGGAATATAGTAAGCTTTTTTGATATTTCCAAGTCAATGGAAATCTTACATCTATCCAGGATATACATGTATGGTCACTGCATAGCAAATACTTTGACAAATATACTGAGAGTCAGGTCCACTAAGGCAGGCAGATCTTGATACCAAAACAGAAATCAGCAGTGCAAGGGTACTTTCTTGTATATATTTTAAAGTTAACTTCTTACTGAAAAATATGAATGATCTGTAAAATAATTTAGAGGTAACTCTAAAACTCTGCCACTCTGATTTCTGATCTTACTACCTAATGTTTACACCCTCTTTTTTAATGTATTTAATTTCCCAATGAAAATTTTCAGTTTCGTATTTCATTTGAAAGATAGTTTGTGTTAATAGTAAGATAGCACAAATTATAACAATTTGTCTCAATTATGAAACCAACCACAGAGATAATCTAGTCTTTATGTAAGGTCTGTCATAAAAACACTACCGAGTACTTACTATGCTCCATGAACAGAGTTGAGAGAGAGAGACTGTGTGTGTGTGGTGATCACTTAAACTTCACACAGCTCTGTAATTAGACAAACAGAGACTTGTTCAAGGTCACTCAATCCAGATCTGTCTCCAGAACTTTGGCTGACTAAGACATTTTCTTTGTGTATCACACATATTTTTTGGTGGCTAGCCAACAGAACATTGGCATATGACAATGATTTAAAGAAAATAAAAAGAGAGAATGATCCTCCATGTGTGGGTGTGCTGCAAATAAACCACAACAAATTGCCAAATGGAAGGTGAACGTTCATTTTGTGGAATAGTTTTTATACAAAGGACAAAAGGACTCAATTCATATTCACAGCAAAGCACATTATTTTAGGAACAGTTAAATGCTGATCACTCTTCTGTAATTCTGTTTTAATTAAATACTACCATTAAGAGCCATATTAAATAATGTGCTAACATTTCAGTTTGTGGATAAGATACTAATCTGAGGTTCTCCATCATCGAAGTGTTAAAGTGTTAGCACTGAGCGACCTGATCTCTGAGAGCCCTGGTTTTCTTATATTTTACAAAGTTTGTGTGTGTGTGTCCTCCTATTACGTGTGATTATTAGGAGGCTCACAGGATACAAAATATGTGGATGTATTATTTGATTCCCTCATCAGTGTCTCAACAGATCTTTGGTTGTGTGAACTTAATATGCTTAAGATATATCATTTCTTCAGCAGACACAGCTATTTTCAGCCATTATATAAAACTTTACAGAGATATTAAGTCAGTGTTAATGCATATTTACCATGGAAGTCAATCCATTCTATTTTCTTGGCTTGGAATAAGTAGTTATCAGACTTTCAGGATATGGCATACTTAAGGGAGAGTGAAAGTCTTCAAATGCTTAAGAGTCACATGGGTGCCAAGCAGGCATAAACATGATTATAAATTCTGGGTTGTTCTGTAAAGTTGGAATGTTAACCTTCTATTACCTAGTGTATATATATATATATATATACACATATATATATACACACACACACACATATACATACACACACATATATATATATACACACACATATACATACATATATATAATTATTAAAACTCTGAAATAATTAGTTTCTTTGTCTGCAAAATTAGAATAATTATAAAACCCTGTCAGGGTTCGTTGTGAAGCTAAAAAGAAATAGTATATAAAAAGTACGTAGTATAATGCTTTCTGTATGGTAAAAGGATAAATTTAAATATTATTACTACTTTTATTAATAACTATATATTGAAACATGACATTATCAGTTTCTTTCATTATAATTTGAGTGAAACATAAGACTTGGATAAATGACTTGCTCTCTTAATCTATTTCACATTAGTACAATCAAAATTCCTAATACTAATATAGATGTTAAAAAACAGTAATACTGAACAAAAATTTCACACCAGAAAAAAAGTAAGAATCAAAATGTATATATACTTTGATCAGGCAGATGATAAACTTTTGAAAGAAGAGTAAAGAGTCAAAAACATAAAAATAAGGAAGGTAAAGATATCATTTTATTTGCTGTCTTCTATTTCCTACAGAGATAAGTAAGAATTGTTTTGCTCTAAGAATATTAAGTTGTTCCTCAAAATTCCTCTCATTTATCTTCTAAATTCAATACCATCATGGTGTGCAATGACAGACTTGTTCTCAAAAGTTCGTATTACTATTGTTATTGACAATACCTTGCTCTCAATTTCTGAAGGAAGGAAAAACAAAATAAGCTATAGCTCTACAAGGACAGCCTTTGTATATGTACTCAAATATGAGCCAACAAAAATGACAGTCTTATTAAAACAAAACAAAGCAACTAAAGGCAGAAGAAAAAGGCAATCATGTCCCAAAATGGAATATAAAGTTTTTTTTTTTAAGATTCAAAATTTAGTATTGTAAAGAGGTTGTTAACTATTAGATCCACTTCATAACAACAAGAAAAAACCCTGTTTCAATATTGTCTTTTCAATTCTATTCAGATGAATATAAACAAATGAAAACTCCTGTTTGTTGAAAGTGTCCATTACTTCAATACATGTGTAAATTGGGTGTTGGAAAAGAGCCTTCAACAGAATTTCAAGAATTGAGTAATTTGCATTCTTATATTTCAGGGAAAGTTGGTTTAAGCAAAATATTACTTCAAGAAGTAATCATGAGCTTCAAAGTAGAGGAGCATATTAATGCGCTGATCTGATTTCACTGAAGGAATATGACACTTCTGGACAGCTCAAGAGATTGGCTGCAATATTCGGAAAGAAAGGCGATCACTGAAGCCACCCTGTGCTGTTCTGTGATGCTCAAGTCATAGCAGACATTAGTAAGTCACTAGCTATTTTCACATGCTTGTCATAACGTTTGTGTCACAATTTCAGGGCAGAGAGAATATAAGACAAAGAACTTCAGGGAGAGAAAGTTAAAGCAAGCCTGTCAAAGAATGGCAGGCCCAAATTTGATCTGCCTTCTGTTTTTCTCACTGTTCCCTGAAAAGCTCGTGTCAATCTCACTTGGCCAAGTTTTCAAACACAGCAACCAATTTGGGAAATGTCTGAACACAATCAAGTTGTCACCAGCCATCTTATGGGCATTCAGGCTTCCTGGTAATGATACTAATTTGGAAAGCCAAATTTAGATCACTGTGCTTACACTGGCCTCTATAAAATCAGAATTCAAATTCTGCCTTTTAAAGTTGTAAACATAAGGCATCAGGAAGAGTCCTGAGTTAGCAAGACCCTAAACGTAACATCTGTTTTTGTATATGACATTGTGATGCTCTGGGAATGACTAATGAGTGGCTCGCCCACAGACTCTTAAGTTACATGTTAATAATCAATAGCAGGATTAGAAAGGATGAAGCCCAACACACTATATAACATTTTGGGATAAAGACAGTTTAACTGAGTAACTATTACTATGAACGTCACTGATGTTAATTAGTTCTATACAAAAGTTTACACGTACCAACTACAAAAATTTTTTTCAAAAATATAAAGAAAAGGAAATTTAAACAAGTCATTATAATGGTTAATATTCCTTATTCATACTTATTTGGAGATCTAAAGTTAGAGCTAAAATTCAAGTTAACGTTATTAAGCCATTCTTAGACCCGTATATCATCTTCATGCTTTTAAATAAAATTCCATCTGGAATCTAGAAGGCAATTAACCATAACTTCATCAAGCCTAGGCATTTAGAGAAAGGCATCATTTTTCTATCTGAGGGCTGCATAACACTAAAGTAAAAGAGAACAGTCAACAAACTTTAGAGTTAGTAATTCTTAATCTATTTGTGTTTCCTATAACAGAGGAGTCTATACTCAAGCATTTTCCATTAAAAAAAGGTAATAAAAACTAATTAGTTTGAAGAAGAATCAAGTCTACCTTCCTTGATAATCCCTTGCCTAATCATATCACTTTTTTTTACAAATACATGGATTTCTTCTACCTTTAATTTAACACAAAACACATTACCTAAGCTATGAGCCAGCATATTTTAAAAATACATATGCATATATACACGGGTATGCATATGTACATATCCATATGCATTTATATTTTATTATTTAGTAAATCAAAAATAATTATGAAAAAGATATAAAATACAGGTTTCCCTTCAAATTGTATTTCTCTGCATGTTTCAGTCCCAATTTAGGTGGGTCAGTCTTCTCCACAGATGTTCTAAGGACCCAGGTTGCTTCTTTTTTTTTTTTTTTAATTTTTTTATTGAGTTATAGTCATTTTACAATGTTGTGTCAAATTCCAGTGTAGAGCACCATTTCTGTTATACATGAACATACATATATTCATTGCCACATTTTTTTTTCGCTGTGAGCTACCACAAGATCTTGTATATATTTCCCTGTGTGATACGGTATAATCTTGTTTATCTATTCTACATATGCCTGTCAGTATCTACAAATTTTGTAGATACTGTAGCTGGGCAAGTACCCTTGATATTTCATCCATAAGTAGGCCCATTATACATTTTGCACAGAGTGCATTGTCACAGGCCTCATTACAAACAGCAATGCAGTGGTTTGATTTAATTTAAATATGCAACTTCCCTTGAAGTATTAGATTTATTTTTTCAGTCCTTCTATCAAAAATATAACAAAGAATCCACTTAATATAAAAATTTGATATTCCTATAGATTTTATGTGAAAGTAGTACAAATTTTGAACTCCTAGTCTATCCCTTCCCACCACCCTTCCTTGGCAACCACAAGTTTGTATTCTATGTCTATGAGTCTGTTTCTGTTTTGTATTTACTTTTTTTTTTCTTTAATTCCACATATGAGCAATCTCATATGGTATTTTTCTTTCTCTTTCTGGCTTACTTCACTTAGAATCACATTCTCCAGGAAAATCTATGTTGCTGCAAATGGCGTTATGTTGCCAGTTTTTATGGCTGAATAGTATTCCATTGTATAAATATACCACATCTTCTTTATCCAGCCATCTGTTGATGGACATTTAGGCTGTTTCCATGTCTTGGCTATTGTAAATAGTGCTGTTATGAACATTGGGGTGCAGGTGTCTTTTTTAAGTAGGGTTCCTTCTGGATATATGCCCATGAGTTGGAATACTGGGTAAGGACCCAGGTTTCTTCTGACTTTTTACTTTGCCCTCCTATTGTCCCATCTACAAGTTTGAAGCTAACTTACTCTATCAACCCCAAGAAAGAAGAAACAGAGAGGAAGCAGTGTTGCCTTAAGAAACTGGCATGAGACTTGTCTTTATGACAGACAAGAAGCTGAGAAGTGTACTCTCCACCTGGACTTCCATGGACCCTATGAAACAAGTATGGAAGGAGAGTAGTGTGAGAACTGATACTGGAGCAAGTTAGTAAGCTTTGTCATATTCATTCATTTCTATTTTGAAAATTTAATAATTTTAAAATATTTATCATCTAAGGAAATCCATTAGTATTTTGAAATTGAGAGTACCCTAGTCACCATTACTCTTTAAAATTAGGATTGTATAAACATGAATTTAGTGAAGAATTTTTCCTCTCCCAGGGCCACTAGCTTTGTCAGAGTCAGAGTAGTTATGAGTTACAGATCACTGCATGTGCTCTAGAGTTTATGATGCAACGTCACACTCATTTTTGAAAGGAAATGGTCAATGGCACTCTCCTTTCTGAACATTATGTGGCAATTAAAGATCTCAAGATGATTTGTAATTGGTAGATTCATAAAATGTAACTTTATGACAGAATGAAGATTAGAATTCAGGGTATACTTGATAAAATCACAGAAAATAACAAAACATAGTTTCATAATATGAAAATGTACATTTTTATTTAATTCACACAAGATGAAAATCTCCAAGGAATGCAATTAAACCTTTCAAATGTAATAATTTCTGACTTGTTCTGGATAAAAGTCTTACTTATACATCTACTGTCATTTGTCAAAAAATAAAAATAAAAAACACTAAGTGGAATCAGTGTGGGCTATGCAGATGTGACCTCAATTTATGAGGTTTAAAATCTGTGATTTGATTTCTATAATCTTTAGGTTTTAGATATTTCCTGTCCAATTTAATTTCATGAATTTTAATAATATTTGGCAAATAATTTTTAAAGTCTAAGCTTACTACCAAGGAAATAAAATTTGCTTTTTAGAAGAGTCCCAATTCTTGAAAGTCAAATTTATCACTAACTGAATGGCAGGATCAAAAGAAGGCTTCTAATTGACCCAAGGTAAAGGAAAGTTTTAGGCCTTCGCTAGATTCTATACTGTACTAGAACTTAAATATAAATGTGTAAATATATATTTGTCCACAAAGTAGATGGCTGATGGTTTCAGAAATGGACAGCATTGTGGGCAAATAATCAAGAATCAAAATGATATTCATTTCCTCAGTAAATACTCATACGCTCATTGCATTCACTCTTTGTCAGTGAGTGTCCTATGACAGATATAAGGAATTCAGCAGAGGAAATAAAATGGTCTATGCCCTAATGAAATTTAAATTCTAAGGGGAAAGACAGGCAATAAACATATAATGACAATTTTGATGAGTGTCATAAAAGGAGATGCGGAGAGATGATTTACTGAGGCACCTAATCTGCTCTGAGGAGATTAGCAAAGGAAGTGACAACTTAGTTAATACATAAAGGATGATGTAAACTTACGTATGTGCAGATGTTGTGGTGAAGAAGAGAAGCTTCTGGAAAAAGCAATTTCCGGTTGTAATGCCTGGATGTGAAAAAAGCAAGCATGTGTAGAACGAACTGATGTCCCACTGATCTGAAGCATTCACAGGTGTAGAAGTAGAGGGGGATGAGAGATGAACTTCAAAGAAGTGGGCAGAGAAAATACATTAACAATACTTGTTATCTGTATTAAGCATTTGGAACTTACTGTAAAAGGAACAGAAATTAGGAAGCATGGCCAAAAGCCTCCATCTCTAGACTCAGGAATAAAGGGCAGTGGTTCTCTGGTCTACAGCAATAGCAGTGGTAGTAAAAAGGTGACAGGGTTTAGATCAATAATATTTGGTGATAGAGCTGAAGGAGGAGTGAGAAAGAGAGAGGAGTGAAGGATGATTCTGAAACCATTGCCTTCAGAAACTGTATACATCGTTTTATCACTGAATGAGATAGAAAACAAGTGAGGGAGGGGCTAGTTTGGGAATGCAGGGGTCATGAGTCTATTAGTCTAAGTTGTCTTTAAGACATCTAAGTAGAGAGATCTAGCAGGGCACTAGCTATATAATTTGCAGATCAGGACAGTTTCTAGGTTGAAGATGGAAATTCAACAGCTCTCAGCCTATTTCTGGTAGAGGAGTCCTTGGGAGTGGATGAGATTATTTAGAGAGGATATTAAAAGACAACAAATACATTTTAAGACAGGTTAAATCAAGACACAATTGAAATGAATGATATTCTTTCATTTTACTAAATGATCTAAATGAAGTGATTCACCAAATTACCAAATATCTAGGAACAAAAAAACTCATTCTTTTCATAAAACACAATGATTTTTAATAATAGGTGCTGATTTCAAGAACAGAAATGGTCAATTTAAAAGTCTAAAGAATTATAGAATATAAAAATTAAATAATTTTAAATTACTAATATAAGCAATATAAGCAACTAACTCCAATAGAAGTGACCTAAATAAGACACTGAATATAATAGTCTAGGATAAGGAAAGTGATATTATGTGTCCTAGTAACAGGTTGTCAGTGAATGAAACTATGTGTCTCTTACCAGGTTATATATAAAAGACTCTGTCTAAAACAACATTTTCTTCAATACAATCTCTAGTTGTGCTCAAGAAAAGGTAGAGTGAAAAGATAAGTTCCAAGTTCTACCATAATGTTTTATTGGGAACAATGGTTCTCATAACAAGAAAAAATAACAACGCACATGTGCACATTTTTGTAGAAATTAACTTTCTCTCTTAAGGACTCATCCTTATTACTCTTATTAATACTTAGAGATACTTCAGTTATTAAGTTCATGATCCTAAGAAAAGTTGGTGACTTTGTCTTTAAAGTAATTTGAGTTAACTTTGTGAGACTGAAAAGCCCACAAGACCTAAATTAATATCCTGATTTTACCATTTACTTACATTTTCTGAACCTCAGGGTTTTCACCTGGAAAACAGATTAAAAACACTTTGATCACCTTACAAACCAAACTGTGAAGAACCAAATGAGACAAGGTAAGTGACAGATTTTATTACAATGTCTAAAGCAGCTTAAGTGCCATTTGGAATTTGGTCATGTAAATGAAGAACATTATTATCACACAAATCAAGGAGAAAATAAAAAGAAAGACATCTGTGTCATAACATATTTTCCAGAGCACATAAGAGCAAAGGAAAAAGATCACATCTACGAATCCACTGATACTTCTTGAAGGAAGCCACAATGACATCAAAGAATACTATTCACTTCCACTTGTGACACCTCCATGAAGGAGGAACACATGAAGACAGGAGTAACAATGTGAACATAATGGATCTGCATAATCCAAAACTAAAGATTAAAAAGCTACATGAATGTCCTTGAAATACTGAAATTCTTTGAAAACCTGGGAAGTTCATAGGCAAATAAGAGCTTTGGAAATCTCACATACTACGTAAAAATTGAAGAACAAAGTGAGTTTCCTTAAGTAAAAGTTGTAAAATGAATTAGCTTTTCCTTTTCATTAAATTTATAAATGTAGTAAATAAAACTGACTTCCGTTCCTAGGAAGATGACTTAACATAATCAGTACTTTAAAGTGACTTTCCCCCAACTGACTAATTTGCTTACACTGGTCTTTATTTTACATAATAATATCTTAGGCTTTCTTACACTGGCAGTCACAGAAGCTGAAAGTTAAAGTACCTTTCCTGAAACTTTTGCTATAGTTCACATCAATACCTATTCTACATTACAGACAAGTAGCCTTACAAGAGCTATAAGCAATGTGTGACAAGTGTCTGCAGTACATGCAAACACAAGTGAAATTAGCTTTCATTTCTCCCAAGAGTCATTAAACAGTACATGTGAACAATATAAATTACTTCTTGTCATATTTTTCCATTTGATCAGTTGAAGGATCCCTTTATAAAATGTGGGGAAGAGGAAAAGTACTGGCAATATGACACCCCTTTATGTTCAATTTGAAAGTTTGTTCAATTTTATATTCACACTACTCTACTCTCTGATGGTCTCTTTTCAAAATGGGATTCCTTTGATAGTCAGGCATCTTGTATCTTATTCCTCCAGGCTAAGATCTCTATTTTCACTGCTTCCTTTGGAAAATTAGAATTTCTGTCTTCTACAATATTAAGTAGAGGCTTTTTAAAAGTGCTTATGACTTGACAAAAAAATGCATTAGCTGTGAAAACTGACAAGAATTTGTGCTTGTGGAGACTGCAAGAAGGAGCAAAGTCTCTATTACTAACATATTGCTTTTTATTATAAAATATGACTCCCATTAGTTTTGGGCTACAGCCAAGTCTCTTCTCATGGTTTAAAAAGGAGTTACCTTGACAAGATTCAACTTAAATCACATCTTGATCTATATTATGAACACAAAGGAACCCTTTCTGCATTAAAGTGACAATAAGAGTCTGATTTATAATCCTAAAGCAAAGAAATTCAGAGTTAAATAAATCAAATGACTTAGCACTTGTCCCGGGATTTTTCGCAAGGGTGTGAAATCTATGAGGAAAAAAGAATAAATGCTGTAGCAAGTATTTCATCTGTAAACTCAAAGTATTATATGGGTATATTAAGCATGCATTTTCACTTTGGTGAATTTCAAAAAGATAATTAGAAAT
The DNA here is from genome assembly GCF_048773025.1 of Camelus bactrianus. Taxonomy (NCBI): domain Eukaryota; kingdom Metazoa; phylum Chordata; class Mammalia; order Artiodactyla; family Camelidae; genus Camelus; species Camelus bactrianus. Next base: position 43,973,217 of record NC_133540.1, read on the forward strand.
AAGACAACAGTCTCCTCAGAACTGCAATGCAATTTGTGGTGTTTCTAGACCTGTAATAATTCTGAGGGTTTTTTTTTTTTTTTCATTTCTTTTCTTTCCTTTTTTTTAACTAGGAGTATGATACAGGTTTACAACTAGTTCACGTATTTCATAATCTTAAACACCCCCAGGAAAATTTATTTCTGGTCAACTCACTTAAACCATCTAGTATCTGTCTAAAGCCTCCAAGCCTAACAACTCTATAATACATAAAAGAAAATATCTCCACAAAGAACAGAGCACAGCCTCAAGGAAAGGAGACAAACACTTATTCATTTAAAAAAAATTCAATGAGTATCAAGCACTATTCTGAATGACAGCAAATTTAACAAAATCCATACCCTCATGGAGCTCAATTTTAAGGACGACTCCAACACAAATATAACAATTATCTAATAGTTATCTCCTGGGATGGAGGGTAGGCTAGAAAATGGAAGGCACAGATGGGGTCAGGATATTGCAGGAAAACTTTCAAAAGAAAATAATATTAAATTGTTTTAAGTGTGACTAGAGGGGAGGAATATGCTCGCAGCAGAAGGCATACTGTGAAAGAAAGTGTGTGCTTGAAGAAGCATATGCTTGAGGGATCCTGAAAAGAGCAGTTGAAGGGAGATGAAGAAGAGACGTCAGAGTCCTGAGTCGTGTATTCGGGACCTCTGGGGTAAGAGTCTCTCACACATGGCTTTGAAAACAAAATTCGAGATCTAGGATAAGATTGCTCTGTAAAGAAAACCAACCAAATGAGAAATGATGAGCACAGACAGCTAGGACAGCTCCATTCCTCTTCAGAGAGGATGTTCCATACGCTAAAGTAGGAATAAAACTCCATTCACTTTCCTTTTTGCTTTGAAATGCTTCCCAATCTCTATCATATCTATATGGATAATAACTCTCTAAAGAGTGACCCAGTTACAAATAATTACAAATAATCCTGCAAACTAAGTTAAATACTTTTGATATTTACATGCAACTAAATTTTACCTATTAACAAAATCAGTAAGTATTTTTGGAAAATGTTTAACACCAAGATGTATTAGATACTAAGAAGAAGTGTTAAGAGGATGACTTCTTGGTCAGTGCTCTCCTAGAAATCCAACTCAATTTAAAAGTGCTTAGTTTCATAAGCAATATACTTTTTAAATTATTAACGCTGTTTCTATGCCTTACTAAACTAACACAGTATAAGTTAGTACTTGAATTAACTTTTCAACACTACTTTGCATTTTGATTAACTGAAACCTAATATATGTATTCTAAATTACCAAGATATATAGAAAGTTGCATATATTTACTCACACACTCAAGTTGAAACATTAGGCCTTTACTTTGCCACTGTATAGTTACTCTTTCATGGAAATATGCTAAAGTTAGTGGAAAAAAAATGAAAAGAAACCAAATTAGCAGTCATTTATACTACTGCTACCAATGAAAGTGTACATTTTAATCAACACTAAACAGAGAAACTAATTACTATTGGACCCAAATTCACATTGTGGGGATTAGAACTAACATTTGTTTTACTTGTTTTTAAACAATATACAGGAAGCACTTGCCATGTTTACACAAATTCAAAATTTTGTACTCAAGTAAACAGTTCTAAAATGAAAGAACAGTTGAGGCGGAAAATGATCTTTAGACCACGAAACTCCACTCTATATTTTTCCAAAAGTGTGATTTATAGAGTGAGATGCTAACATTCTCACAACTTGCTAGTATCAGAGTTCAGATTGGATCCAGCTCTTACTTGTAATTAAGGAATCTATCCACCAGATCACGTTGAGTCCTTACACTGTGGGACTGCAGAACACCTGTGATGATGAATATCAACTGTAGCCTTAACCAAGGACAGCCCAAAATGGTAAACCATCTCTCTGCCATCAAACTTTTAATGCAACCCAGTGAAGGATTTCGCCTTAACTCACACAGATCACTTAGGAATTATGAAGAACTGAATAAATAAACAAATATACAATTAAATAATTCCCTCAAAATGTAACCATAACTATAATTAATGACTAAGTTAGACTCAATTTCAGAAATAAATTATCTAGTATTATACAAGAAGATGAAGGAGATTCTTTTGGATTCCAGACTGCTTTTGTCTTTTAGTTTAACACTATTAAAACTGAGTCTATAAGCCATAAGCTTAACTGATTAATAGTCAATTATGTTCAAATAGTTTAACCAAAATGGTTACTTGACTTCATATACCACTCAGTTGACTGAGAGCAGATGCTTATGGTTGTCAAAAAAAAAATCATTTACTGTTTTATGGGAAGAAAATAAATAGTCTCAAATATTTTTAATAATTGAAATTTAATAAAAATAATACACTAGGCTTAAAAGTAGAAGGTGACTTTGAATCCAAGTTCTAACACTTCCTACCTATATGTTTTTTGCTAGTCCATTTAATCATTTGTAACATGAGATCAGCATTACCTTCTTTCTATTCCACAGGAAGTTTAAGGGATTAATACAATAATATATTGTAAGTTGTCTTGTAAATCAAGACATGTTATATTTGTATTGGAGGCTATGAGAGTTGGTTTAAAAATATGGAAACAATTTTAACCAGTCCATCAAAAATTACTGTGTATAGACTTTGTTGAATGTTTTCCCATACCTCTCTGCTTTCCAAACCTTGCAAACCCTGCTTGTTTAATAAAACTTCCTTGTTGTCTGGCTACTAGTTGGAACCAGCCAAGAAGACGACCAGCAGAAGATTAGAGGGAGGAAGAAAATTGTGGAGCCCATCCCCACAGCTCTTTCACCACCCGACTACGTGCTTCAATTGAAGATGGTCACAGATCTTGTCAAGACGTTCTCTCTCTCCTGATTCCTGTGACTTCATCTTTCCCTTACGTTTCTAGTTTAAGGGTAGTAACAGTGTCCCATATTACTATGCCATCCCCTTAAATTTTGCTATAACTTGCTATCCCTTTATAATTACTTTTACCAAACTCTCTTCAAATTCCCAACTTGCCAATGCAATCCATTCCCTCCTGGGAACCTGACTGATATAAAACTTTAGCATTTGATAATAATCCAGAACTGCAGGGTATGACATCCTGATGGTGGTGTTTGCTTGCTTTTTTACCCCTTAGTAATACCTACTGATTTGCTCAATTCTATCTCCGCTTTCTTACACAATCCACTTTAAAATTAATAATACATGTTTCCAAGTAAGGGCTCTCTCTTAGGCTCCACTATGGACCAAATAAAGCTAAATGTCATATACTATAAAATCAATCCCCATGACTTAAAATTTTAAAAAGATGAATGATAGTGTTCAATAAAGCAATCCACAATACCTCTTGACAAGCTGTCACCACCAATTTTTCGCCAGTCTTTGATGTAGATCTGGTAAGTGATCAAGAAACCAATATATAGGATAACAGAACAATTATCATGAAAACCTTTCTTCTAGCATGTAGAATACAGTAAAACCAAATGGCAACTAGGAGCTATATCCTGGGGAAACTAAGCTACCTGAAATTTCTGTTTCTCCACTGAATTAGGAGTTTGACTGCAGAGGTCAGTATTTTGAGAAAATAAACAGCAACATGAATTCCAGTGCTGATTGCATGGCCACTTGTACTTCTGTGAGAAATGCTGTAATACTTTTTTTTTTTTTTTTTTTTGGTTAGGCTTGATTTTTTATTTTATAATTTTTTACTCATTTGATACAGAAATAGATGATCATATCACGTAATGATTCTGAGAAAGTAATGTTATCAGCACCTAAACTACTCCCTGATCTTAGAAAATTGTGTGGCATTTCCACACTGCTAGAATACAATGGGTCAAATTACTTAGAAACAGAATATAGGTTTTGGAGTATTTTGTATATACAAGTTCCACGTCACAGTTCACTTTTTGATGTTATTCACTACTTAAAATTACCCTAAATCTCAAATGAAAATCCAACATATGCCTTTCTTAGGAAAGGAACCAGAATTTTGTCCTGATCTCTATTTACCAAAAATTTATTCCATTGCTAGAGGAAAGTAATCTTGTATTTTAATATGGCTCTGAAAACAAAGAGTTAAAATAAATTCTCAAAGCATGTAACTGAATTCTAAGAGCTGCTAAACTAAGCCAATCATTAAAAATAATAGATTTCACCTGCTGTTCTATTAAAAAGAGTATGGTGTTATAGAGAGTAGAAACTTCAGATCATCAAGTCTAGAATGCAACTCTGGGAACAGTAGAGTTCCATCTAAAGAAAATCTTTTCATCTGAACTACATTAGAGATTCTTAAAGTTTTTCAAAAGAGTAACTTATACTTACTACTTATAAGTTAATGGTTCATAATTATGGCTTTACCATAATGACTCATCAACTTTCTTTCCATGTAAATATACCACCTCACAATTCATAAAGTGACAAGTATTGAAACAGGCACTAGGCAAATTTGAAACTCCTCAAATGACATACATAAATAAGAAAAATATCTCAAGATTGAATTACTGGGCCACAAATGTAACTGATGAAATAAATGATGGAGGAAAGTGTTGCTGTTTTGATATAAATATTTCATTCCATGATATTTTTTGACATGAAAGCCAAGAAAATGCATTATAATTTCAATATTATAGATAATTACCTTTTTCTTTTTATATATGTATATTTTTATCACTTTATATTAAACTTTAAAAGAAAAAAATACCCTGAAGTTTAATTAAGAGTTTTAAATCACAGGAATTAACTAATTTATATCTATGAACAGTGATAAACATTTGGTAGAAAAAAATACATATAGTTCTTTTGCGCAAGGGACCTAACTTTACTAACAAAAATGATTTTAATGGTGTTTAATTTTTAGTTTAATTCTTATGATATGTGTTTACATAAGTATACATTAGTTCATCTTATTTACATTTCTTGGCCATGAAACTGTGCTTTTAATATGTTTAAAATATCATTAAAAAGAATGTCAAAACCACGTAGTTTCTGCATGATTGGCATTAAAGCTTTTCCTGCTGGGATTTAATGAGAGCTTTGGATCAAACGTGTCAGAAGCACCTCCTAATCAAACAAAAAATAAGTTTGTAGCAGAATGAACTTTGTTAAGACTTAAGATTTTGCTTTCCAAAGAGTTATCTGAAAATGTATATAATTTAATAAGGGTAGTTCTAGTACAAAGTAGAAAGGAACGCAGAACAGAAAAGCACTTTCTTACCTTCGTAGGTTCAGGACAGCCTCCCTGCCACAGGCCATCTTAGTTTCGGCTCCTTTGAAATGTTCGGCCTTCTCCACTGCGCTCATGCTGCACGGTGTTTCTTCATGGAAAGAAACTACATTTCTTCCCCAGCACTTCACAACATTCCATTGAAGTCATATTGGACTCACAGTACTCTGCTGAGACATCTTTAAAAGGGAAGAGGTCACTGTTGAAGCGGGTTCTCCTCAGTTCCGCCCAGAGTCGCTCGCTCAGCAGGTGAGAGCAAAGTTTCCGGAAGCTGTGAAGGCGGGACTGCGCAGGCGGACAGCGAGGGATTCCGGGCGCATGCGCTCAGGCCGCTGCTTTGCCACTGCCTCCCAGCCTCCAAAGCCGCTGCCGGAGCTTTTGGCGCCCGAATTCGGTGGGAAAACGGAGCTGGAATATAACGTAGACAAGGTAGCCATTGGTTTACTTACATTACCTGATTTAATTACTCAACTGAGGAAGAAAGTATTTTCTTGCTGGTCTGTTCTCAAATTCTTAGGGCAATTTAAAAAAAAGAAGACAGACTACTTCTCTAGTCTATGCAATTCCAATAGTAGTTAGATGGCCTTCTATTTATTTATTCATTCACTTAACAAGTTTAATTTAGTGAGGACCTATTTCAAAGTATGCATTTTACAAGATACTTAAGATTTGGGAAATGGAAGTGCTTCCTTATTTCTGGTCTGGTTTCCTAAATAGATGTGGTAACATTAACCAAAAAAATGGAATATAAACAGATTAAGATTACAAGGGAATATATTATTTTTCTTTGATTTCATATCAGATTTATAACAAGTTGCTTGATATCTGAAGAAGTATAATGAAGTAAACTTCTTAAGTTGGTTTAGAACGCCTAGTATGTATTTTTCTTGACTTTGTTTCATAAAATTTTAATTATTAAAAGAATTTTGTATTTTTTTCCTTCTGTTACTTGTAAATTCCTGTGGTTTTGAATGAATCTGAAACCTCAAAATAAAACCCACATATTACAGGTAAATATTTTGCCTGACCCCACTCCAAATAAATTGAAGAATCTACCAAGAAAGATATTTTTCCCCACAGGTACTTTTGATTTGCTCTCTCATCTTACTTACAAGATAATATTTGGTGAAATCATTTTAATGTTCTAGGTAATGTCTATAGGATACAGTAGATTCACATTAAACTAAATTTCTTTCTTTTTACTTCATTCTGCTGTTAAAATCATTAGAGACAATTTAGATGATATAAACAAATTTTATTTAACACTTCATGAAGTGTACTGTCTTATTTCAGAGAACTGCAAAAAGGGCAGAAGGCAAGAAATTTTTATAGGATAAAGAATAAAGAGCAAGGAAGAGGAAAATAGAAAATACCTGATTGGCTGAGACCACATAGTCAACCTTTAGGGTGAGAAGACCCAGAGGGGACTTGGCTTGTGGGGATTGGCTGACTGGATAGTCTATGCTTCCGGTTAAAAGAAGCATTTACAGGAACACAAAAGTTACCTAAGTTTCGATTTGCTGACTTAGCTGTGGCTCTGTTTGGGACCTAGGAAGTTATTTCAACAGTCCCCTGTTTTGATCAGACCATTCAAGAGGTGTGATCAAAAATATTGGTCTTAGCATGATTCTTGATTACCATTGCCTCTTCAGGTTTCAGGGAAGTAGTCACAGAGACCTAGGAGAACTGACTCTGGTAAGTAATCTCACCCTTCTGCCAGTTTTCTCAGGATCTCATCTGTAGGGTCCCAAGAGAAAGGGGTTCAAAGTATGGAGGACAGTCCTGGTATATACCAGATTTTGGCAAGGTTTTCTATTAATTTTTATTTCCATTTTAGCTTCCCTTGGCTGTTTAAGGGAATAATGGATAGCAAGTTACTGAAGAATCCCTCAGAGTCCTGTCAGCCCTGGGAGGGGCCTCTATGGGGACCCTCCTTTGAGGTGAATCTGTAAAGCCACTAACTTGGCAGATTTTTGTTTACAGTCTGGTAGTCTCTTCAGAGAAGAAAGGCAATTCAGATAAAGGTTTAGTAGAGTGAGTATTCAAGTAAAGGAGGATAGAATGAAGTAATCATCACTCTTCTAGTCCTGTTTTAGGTACCTCTTGTATCTGATTTTTCATTAGCCTTTTGCAATGAATCATTCAATGAAGTTTTTGTTTGTTTGTTTGTTTGTTTTTAACTCTGAAGCCTTTTGGATGCTTCTGTGTACTAATTATGCAGAAGCTACCCCATTCTGTTTATTTGAGGAGCCCCTGCATTTAAGTACACTTCTTAAGTGAACCATCTTGCCTCCTTGGAACTTTTTCCATGATGTTCATTATAATTCTGGGTTGTCTTACTAAAGATTTTGCCATTTCTGCAGATATCTACAACTTCCAGGACCACAGTTCTTAGACATAAAATAAGTAGGTGTGCCAGAGGGTAACACCCTCAATTCTTTGAAGGCTGTGGATCCCATTTCTTTAGCTAAGCCTTGGGTCTCTTAGAGCCAGTATTACCTCAGAGGGAGGTTCCCTTTGAGGGTTGGGGGGTTTGTGGTGTTTTATAGTGTACCTCACTGCATGGAAATTCTCTTAAGGTTGGTGGATGATCCACTGTCAATCAAACTCATTCTGTGACCAACTTATCATAGCTCAGGGATTTTAAAGTCAGGTAGTGAGTGTTCTAACAGCTTTTAAGCACTTGACCCAGGCCCACCAATTTTTTATCTTTGGCTTCCAAGATTCCCATTTGCAACAGATCTATTATTCCTTTCATGAGAATATTTATTTATAGTGTTGGACACCCTAATGGCTTTTAGTAGTATAGCTTGTGCTTACTTAGATTTTGACTGTTAGTCAAAACAGACCAAATTCCTTGTCTTCATTTATTTTCCCAAGCCCCTCAGTGGTTTATGCTGTGGATTTACCTCAGGGCTTTGTGAGTCCCTCGGTGGCTATCACACGCTGCAAACTCCCAATATAACCATCTTGGAATCCTTCTGGGGCCCCAGACACTTTCTGGGGAGTTTGTTTTGATCAAAGAGCAGCATGCTAGAGGACAGAGCTAAAGTCCAAGACTGACTTACCCCTGGCCCTTAGTAACAGTGAGAGAAACAGTGAACTCAAAGGGATCAGCTGGCACCATGCCTGTGCACCTCCTGGACCCATAGGCCATTAGCATTCAGCTTTGGGTCTCACTCCTGGTCACTAAAAACTGTTTAAAAAGGATGAAAAAGCAACATAAGTGATACAAACAAACTATATAACACTTCATGAAGTGAATCCTCTTCTTTTGGAGAACTTCAGAGTGGGGCAGAAGGCAAGAAACTTTTATTGAATAAAGAATAAGAAAGAGAAAAAATAAAATATCTGATTGAGGCCATATAGTCAACCTGGTTTTGGGTGGGAAGACTCAAGAGTCATCTGGGGATGGGCAAGGAGTGCAAACGGGAGAGTCCATCCAGAGTCCAAACTGTAAGTTCGTTGGTTGAGGATGGGGAGGGATTCGTGTTACATGTTCATTGGTCAGGAGATAACTCTCAGTCTTCTGTAAATCAGGAATTTATGTGAAATCAGTCTCTCAATTCTTAAAGCCTATTTTTCTGAGGGTGCATGCCTGAGATTCTCCTTTTCAAACCCTGTGGTTCCATTTTAGATTGAAATCCTTTCACTCTGATCACGAGGAACATTTGCAAGGACATAAGTTGTGGTTTGCTGACGTGGATCCCCAGCAGAAGCAGTACTATGTTGTGCCTAGAAAGTTATTTCGACACTGGAAATGTAAGTAATAGACATACTTGAGGCTGGAATAACTGGATTTGACAGTAGCATGAGATGCTCTCCCACTGTGTCTTCTTCATGTAAAACTACAAAAATAATTTCTCTCTCCCAGTTGGTGATACACTTCAACAACTAGAAGGTGCTTAATGCCCTTGACCCTCCCATCACTCCAAGAATAATAATGATAATGATATGGATCAAGGGCACTATTAACCACAGTACTGTGGGCTAGATGCTTCGGGTGCACGTGAAAGATTAATTCCTTCTGAATTCACATAATAGGCTCATTTTGGATTCTCCCCGTTTTCTTTTGACTGCAACTACTGCAAGCAAGAGAAGTGAGCCTTGCTCCTGTATTGCCCAGGAAGTAGAAGTGACATGTGTCTGGATTCCCTCTTGTAAACTGTTTTTGAACACTCTGTCCTTTATAGGTAGTAAAATAATAATAAAGTGAGCATTTTAAATTTCTAAGTTATTTATATTCATCATTTTATTTAATCCTCATTAGAAAATGGTAGTATTATTATTTTTGCATTTTAAATAATAATGATTACTAACCTATACTGAGTATTTACTATAGGCTAGGCGCTTCTATGAACTTTACATGTGTTAACTGAATGTATCTGAAATAATTCTAGGAGGAAGTACTATTGTTATTCTCAGTACTAGTTATCATAAAGCAGTGTTTCATAGTGGTCATGAAAAATGTGGACTCTGGACCCAGACTAGGTTTCAAAACAGGCTTTAAGTCACTTACAAGTTATGTGACCTAGGTAAGTTACTTAAGCTGCCTTTTCTTTTGTTTTTTCATCTGTAAAACGAGGACAAAAATAATGTCCTTTTTATTCCATTGCTTTACACATTAAATGAATGAATATGGAGTGCTCTAAACAATGACTGCCATATAGTAAGTGCTTAATAAGTATTATTTATTAGCTATAAAAGAAGAAATTGAAGGGCAGGAGAGTAAACAACTTTCTCAAGGTCAAACATGCAGAATTGGCCTTAGAATCCAGATCTCTCCATCTTCAAAGTGATAATGGCAACCACTAAGCTGTGCTATTTTGTGGTTCTAAGGCTTTTCCTGCTCTGGGAAGGCCTGGGGTTGAATGAATGTACCAACTTTGTTCTAATCTCAAGGAAAAACACTTCTTTTTCCATGAGTTCAGAATTAGGGTATGGGCTTGGGGAAAGAGACCAAAGACTCAAGATAGAGTGTTAAAAAGAATCATCATAGCCCACATACTCTCCATCCCAGACTGATTCAGTAGGGATAAGAACTTTACATTGGAGTTCAGGATGAAAAAAAAAAAAAGTAATGTAATTTGAGATAGTAGCTCCAAATACCCTTTTGCATTTCAGTTTGTGGTTAGTTAGTTACTTAGGAATTTAGAATCCTGTTAAATCTCCTCTTTCTGATGATACAAAAAAAAAAAATTATCACACTAATATAATGAGCCCGTTAGAGTATATAAATTGTGAGTTGGGGATTAATGCAAGTTTATTGAAAAAAAAAAACAAAAGGAAGGAAGAAAAAGACAAAGAAAGACATTGAATGTTTTTCTATACAAGGCAGAGAAGCTTGGATTTAGCATTATCATACTATTCAATGAAACCTGTATTCCATCAAACTGAACTGTATTTAATTTCTCAAATAATTCACGCATTTCTGTACTTTATTACTACAACCCATTTGTCCAGAGTGGAATCATCTCCCCTTGTACATACAGGCATCGTATTCACCATTCATGACCACCAGTCTAAGCTCCTTGAGGGTGACAACTGTGTTACCTTCCAGGTATTCATAATACCTAATAAGTGGCTGGCAAATAGAAGAAACACAATGCTGTTATTGAGTGAATGCTTAGTTCAAGTAACATTTCATCTGTGAATTGTGTTCTAGAATTTTAAATTGAAATGACCTTAATTAGGTGCCACTGCATTTTTTTCCACCTTTTCATTTAGGTACATTATAAATATAGTGTTTTAAGTGACTAATTTTAAGTTGCAGCTCAAGGAGAAGTTTGAACATATACATCCCCACTTAATCACCCAGACCAAGATACAGTATATTTCCATTACCCTATAAATTTCCCCTGGGTCCCTTCCCAGTCTGTGTGTCTTCCAGGGCAATCACTATTCTAAATTTTATCACAATTCATTACTTTTGCCCAGTCTTGAACTTTACATAACTGAAATCATATCGTAGATTCCCTTTTGTTCTGGATTTTTTTTCTTTTTCAGTCACTAAAATATCTGTGAGATTCATCCATGCATATCTAAGGTTAGCAAATATTGCCAGTGTTCCAAAGTGATTGTATTTGTATACTCCTTCCAGAATATGGCAATGGTACAGTTTCTCCACTAGCTTGATAAAACTTGGTATTATCTGTCTTTTTAGATTCCACAATTTGGGTGAGTTTAGTGCTATCTCATTATGGCTTAATTTCCAGGACCTTGATGATTAATATTTTGAGGCCCTTTTTCATTTGCTGATTTTTTTTTTGGCTACCCTTTCTTGTGAAATGAATTCCATTATGTGTGTGTGTTTTTAATATGATGATTTATCTTTCTTATTGATCTCTGGTAAGTTCCTTATATATTCTAGATATGTTTGTCAAACATTTGTAGACTTTTTTTCCTGTTCTATATTTTATAATTACCTCTATTGTGTCATTTTATAAAAAGAAATTTGGTGTTTTTTTAAAGTCCAAGTTATCCTTTGTCTTCCTTATATGGTTAGTACTTTTTTTAATGCTACTTAAGAAATCTGTGTCTATAGAAAAGTAAGAAAGACAATCTCCTGTGTTTTCTTCTTAAGGCTTTGTTGATTTACTTTTTTAACTTAGGACCATGATTCATCTTGAATTGATTTTTGTGTATGATGTGAGGTAGAGGTCAAAGTCCTTTTTTCCACATGGATATCCAATTGCTCCAGCACCATTTCCCCAACTGAATTATAGGATCTCTCCACATTTTTCTTCTGCTGCTGCCATAGCAAGGTGTCCCCTTTGCTTTTTTTCCCCTCTTTTACTTTTTATTTTTTTATAACAGGTGATAATAGCATGGAGAGTTGGAATCAGTCTTTTTATCGTTCACGTACTGGCTGCATGATTTTAAACAAAATAATTTACTTTTTTGGCCAGCAGTTTCTTTTGCTAAAAACAAGGGCTCATGACTGAAGTGTGTAACTTCTAACTACTTTCTAGCTTTAATACTTTGTTTTTCTCTATGACCTTCAATAACAAATTGATGGTGTACAAATACATTCAGATATGCAACTTCAGACAGTAGGATTTAAAGTCTCACCTTGGTTTAAATAACACAAGTTCCAGTTATTTATCTAAAACCCTTGGGGCTAGATGTGCTTCATAATTTAGAAGTTAGCAAGTTTTGTAAGGTTAATTTGATGCAAATATTGTGTATTGTGTAATTCTCACAGAGCGGTTGGCACTCCGCACAGTAATCAAAACTTAATATATATGCAGTGAAATGTATGAAGAAAGATAAACACTGTAAATAGTGATATCCATTTGGGAAATGTTCTATTAAAAATTAGTTTAAAAATATTTTTGGTTTTCATACTTCTGAATTGCAGAATTGTAGATAATGGATTTTGGACCTATAGAATTGTAGATTCATGATACATTCAATGAAACATTAATGACATTAGTTCTGGGCAAAATCTTAGCAAATTTTCTTCAAATTTTACAGTGAAATTTTGTTATACTTGGTAGAATGTTTTCTCTTTGCCTATATAAAATATGCATTGGCAAATGTAGAATGACAGCTATAAAAATATCTAACAATATATGTACAATGACTTTTAAAATAATGTAAATTAAAATAGTAATAATGAAATCATAATTTAAATATTAGGTGTGAAATGCAGATCTAAATCAGATATGAATATCAATAATGTTATGGTATTTATACTCATATATATATTTAAAAATCTATGCCCATTTCAGATAGATAACAGTAAATAGTTTCCAAGACCATGCTGTTTTCCTCTCTTGCTTAAAATGTTCCTTTCCAGTACTTCCTTGTTTGCCATGCCGCTGCTGCTTCCCTGTGTGCACTATTCATCAGTTACTTTCTCCAAGACAAACACCTGTACATGAGGACCTTTCCTACTCAGCCTTGGAAAAGGACACAATCATGTTTAATTACTCCTAAGCTTTGGACATAATAGGGATCTAACAATTCCTACTAACCTCCAATTGTTATTTTAGATAGAAAAGAAATTAAACAATTTTTAAAAACTGCTTAAAGCCCTTCTCAGCAGAGCACTTTGGGAATTATAACAAACTCAGAAGCCAACACCATGGGGCTCTAAGTAATCCCCACAATGGAGTTCACAGCACATAAAAATACTAATAATTTTTTAGTTTGATCAGTCTAATTTCTTTTCTATTTTGTTATAGATGGTAAGAAAGTAAGGTAGGTAACTGTAAATAATTATTTCACTATTTGCAGCATGTTGATGACATATAAAACCAAGTTGGCCTCCCTAAGATCAGAACATAAAATCTAGTTGAAGATGTTACAGAAAAAGAATCTTATCATCAGTCTGGGTATTTACCAGAGTAAGAATAATTATTAAATATCTGAAGTCTTGTATAGCAATTATGCATTTAAAACTACTAGTTATGAAATATGTAGATCCAACCTTTACCAAACAAAAAATCTTTTGCTCCCTAAAATGTCTTAATTTAGATAATTTAAAAATAAACATCTAAGCACTAGAGTACACTTAGTTTACTAAAAAAAAATTAAATATTTAGACAAGTATTAACAAGCATTAAGTTTATTCCTTTTAGAAAAGAACTCTTTAAGTCAAAAAAAGGGAAATTTAAAAAATTTATATGACTTCCCTAGAAATGCAATATACCTATCTGACTATGATTAGAAGTCAAGAAATTATTTCAAAATTAAGATATGTCTTGACAAATAAATCAAGCATATTTATCTTCCAATGACTAAAATAATGGAACTAAAAGAATTTGCTTAGTCAAATAGGAAAGTCACAAGTTGAGGTCTATAAACTAATAACTCTCAGACTATATCAAAAAAGCTTTCAAAAAATTATACTCCATGTAAGAGATTATAAGTAAAAAACAGTTTCTTGTTGTAACAAATTCGACTATATGAACAATTTCCTTAGACTCAAGGTTGCTACACACTAGAATGGATTGTTATTCTTGAAAATAGTCTTGGAAGTATTCTCACATATTTGAGGTAATGTAGTTCTGACTGAAGGAAGAAACCAACTAAATTTCTTAGGATCCTTCCAACTGTATAGGACTACAATTCCAGTTACCCTTCAAATTGATAACTCAGTATGGTATCAAAGCTACATCTAAAACTCTGAGTATGTAAATGAAAGTATATTGATGAATGAAGAAGTTCTTATTTTCAATAGTAGAACCTGACAAGCCTTTAATTTAGCACCCAAGTATACCTGGTTCAATACTTAGAACACAGATTTCATTAATGAAGTTTGATTGCATGTAAAAAGTATACTTGGTATAAGTCAAATCAGTGTGCATATGTCAATCTCCTAGAAGTAATAAGTTTCACAATCAATTCATCTTGAAATTTTCCAGAAGAAATAAGAATAGAAAATTTGCTGTATACCTCTCCTCAAACAAGGGAGGTAAAAGATGTTTAATGCAACTTGAATCTCTTCCTTTAACCTTAGAGATTTTTATACAATGACATCTCTTCTGAAGACAGATTGATAATAACTTATGACTTTGAGGTCTTAGGCCAGTCTCTGATACTATTGCCAGTCCAAGGAAAATTGTCTTTTGAATGACATCCAATCTAACCTTCAGCACCTAATCATTTAGAAGGCCCAGAAATCATAAAGTACAGATCATTAAGATAACTCAGATTATATATGCTCTTCTTTCAACCCCCCTTTTCTTAAAAAATCAAATCTATGCTTTAAGATTGATTTCCAAACTATATTAAAGAACTGAAGGTGAGTCAATGGGCTTTAATTTATGTTTCTACATAAAATTTTGTAACAAAAACATAGCAAGAATAATAAAACTTAGAAAAGCACTATGGATGTTTTATGGCTGTTATTCTAAGTACATTTAGTACAGTTAAGAAAAATCATCTATGTTTTTAAAAGGTGGAAATATTGCCATTTATAGAAGGCAAATATATTTTTGTATTTTAATTGGTCTTTAAGAAAATCTTGCAAAATTGAAGATATATAACCTTCTATCCAGACACAATTTAAAAATAATTATTAAAGTATCACTTCACAGAACAGGTTTTCTCACTCACATATGTACGTGATGATCACAGATGGAGAAATGTCTAATGAAAGTATTGACTAAGAACAACTTCAAGGGTATTTCAAGGAAAGATACTTTAAAATACATAGACTCACTATAAATTATTATTTTAAAGTGGTTATTTCCATGGGAAAGTCAAAAGTCTCTGTCTTCTCATTTTTTCTTTGAAAAGAAAATGTTATTTTAATGGGATAGATGCATAAATCCTTTTTAATGATATAGTTTCCTTCACAAATGGAATGATAGAATTCCGACTAGTATTCTATTAGTTTTACACTTCTTTTTAACACTGGTTTAGCCATAAATGTTGCCAAGGAAAGCTATTTTTATTGCCTAAAACACTACTTCATGGATTTTTTAAAATGGAAATTCATCTAAAGGATTTGCTTCCTTATTTTACAAAGTATTAAAATTCCTGATAGCTTTCCTCTTTGTTTTGCTTGAATGCTTTATTTGAAACAAGTGGCATGCTATAAGGTATACAATTATCTTCAATGAATAATGAACGATCATGAAGATAAATTGCAACTATACCAATAGGAATTGGTAACTAGTATAGGAATTTGATTCTTGCCCAGAGCAACAGTTAAAGTTGAATTGAGTTGGTAGGAAGAAAATCCAAAGCAAGAAAATCAAATCTGAATTCTGGTTAAAGACTGTTGGGGACATATAATTAAAAACAAAATCTTCTCACAACCTAGAAATCCTCTCCACGAAGTTTATAGAGAAAGAAAACCCTTCTATTACTGAATAAGCATTACACCAGAATGCAGTTAGCATCTCAGGCAGTCAGCTAAGAGATTGCAAAGGCAAAAAGAAATGTTACTGTTTTATATAGCCAAGCAGATACAAACCATTATATCAAAAATTTTAACGTAAATAATAACTAGTTCTCAAGTCAGAGGAATTGGCAACACCATTTGTCACACATTATTCATACTAACTTTACCTGGTAATTGTACTGACCTTCTGTGTTAGCTAATTAGTTTTATCTGAAAGAATAACAAACTTTTCATTTTTATGACAAGAGATAGTTTTGCATCTTGGAGCAAGGTGGCCACCAAGAAGTCAGGCTCCTACTCTTCCACAGAAACTGAGAGATTAGGAGTCCGGTCTCCCTTGATGCTAGCATTTCTAGGAGATGGCTTTCAGGTTCTTGAGAAAAACTATCCTGGGGCATAAAGCTGACAAAAGGCCAACTAACAAAAGGCCTATTTAGTCTTCAAAAGGATTTATATACATTTGAAAGAGATAAGAAACTGCTGCAATTACAAGCTTCCTAAAATAAATGCTCTGAGAAAAAGAAAGGGAATGAAGTCTCTTCCCCCATTTTTAACAGGGAGAATTAAGCCTCTAGTTTTTAATTTATGTTTGTCCTTACAATACAAACTACTAAGGTTTATCTAAAATAAATCATACAAGAGAACTACTGATTTTATTCAAATTATAAAATTAAAAATTCAAAGCAAATGTTATTATCTCCTTGAATTCTTTTATATATGTAAATATTAAATCTTACATTTCTATAAAGGATGCTATTGAAGGTGATCAGAATTTGCCTTACCAAAATATGCCTCTTTGACATAAGGATTTTTTTAGGCTGATTATTTTTAAGAAACAGCAGGCATAGGAAAAGCTCTGATAACTGAGTAGAAATTACTTGTTTTTGAGAGATATTTACATTTATAAGGTAAATCTCTATTTGTAAGGATGTCTCCCTCTCTGTACCAGGAAGAGAAGGAACAGTAAAGCTCTACACCTCTGCAATGGTGAAGGCAACAAACTAAATCTGCATAACAAACTTACCCTTGTTTACTGTGCTTTTCCTAATAGCCTGCCCCATAACATCTTTTGTCTTTACTGGACATTTGACTTAAAGGTGATAGCATGGGCCATTTCAAGGAGTTATTCAGTTTTCCCAGGTGTCTCCCAGATATACAGGAGGTACACACATTATTAAACTTCTGTTTGCCTTTCTCCTGTTAATCTATCTTTTATTATAGGAGGAGGGGTATCTCAGCCAAGAACCTAGAAGGGTATGTGAACAAAGAACAAAAGATCATTACTCACCACCCAGTTCTTCAAGGGTTAAGTCATAACATCCTGCAGTGGTCCACCCCTAGTGCAACCTGAGAGGGATTCAGGATGAAAAACAGGATGAGGCACTCTATGTTTTGAATAAACAGGCCCTTAGATAGTTAGGTATATATCTCAGGAAGAATTTCAGTGACCCCAGATTCTTGCATCTTCCCATACTTGGAAAAGCACTATATCATTAACTTGAGATATCTCTTCTTTGTAATTAGCAGCAAACTTTTACCAAGACTTTTACATAGATTTTCCAACCAAAAAATTCATACGTACACTGGCCTCTCCCCTACCTCTACAGAGCACTTCCTCAGAGTTAATTGAATACCTGTCTCCCAGGCTACAGTCCTCAGTAGGACCCTGGATAAAACTTAAACTCACAACTCTTATGTTCTGTGTTTTTCTTTAGGTCAACAGGTAGAAGAAAAATTATTTTTTATCCTCCACACTATCCCTACTTCTAATCACTGGCAATATTATTCTTAAATTGTATGTCTAAATATAGTTCAAGGATCCTTTGTTGTTCATGGATTTCCCATTGCCACATTCAGGAAAACTTATTTTAAGGAGTTATGAAAAGAAGGAAGCCAGCCTTTAAAAATTCTAATTTTCAAGACACAAACGAATTGGTTCTAGTTCCTCTGGGGTGGACACCAATTAGGTCTCAGAGATCCTGGACTGAATAGGATTCCCAGGATTGGATGGTTCCCATTTTAGTATGCCTTGCTAATCAAAGTATCAAAGGGTAAACTTTCCATCACTAATCAGATCTGAAAAAATATTAGATATTGACAAGTTATTTCCATTCACATATTTGATAAAATGGTAACTCAGGCTATTTAACTGACTTTCCCACAGCTTAGAACATGACTAGTAACTGTATTTTTTTTCTTTTTAGTAACTGTATTTTTAACTGACCAGTGATTCCCTGTTGTGGTGTATTGCACATTCATAAAATCCCACTCCTAATAATACATCTTTATCTTTACCCCTTATATACCCCAAAATGAAATCACAAGTTTAAGGCTCAATATGATTAAAATTATTCTGTAGAGCTGAATACTGTCTTTGTATCTTCTGATAGAATTGTCTAAGAATTTCAACATATTTTTCCTTTTCTTAGAATTCCACATTAGCCAAAACTCAATTCCCAGAATTTCCCTCAAGAATATATTATTCTTTTTTGGTTTTTTTTATAATTTATAATGAAGTCAGAAACCATGGCCTCTTAATGTACATGCAGACTGTCTAGCACTCTTTGATTTTATGTATATTTATAATTATATTATTATATATGCATATATGTAATATATAGGCATGTGAGTATTTATATAAAGTATCACTAGAAATAACAGAATAACAGTCGTGATTTATATGGATAAGAAGAGAGCTGAAAGGATTCAAAAAAAGATAGAAAAAAATTTAAATGTTCAATGCAACATTATTCTTCAGAGCCTTGTAATAAATAGTGCACCAGTGGGCCATAGCTAGTAATAGTGCCTAAGTGAGGGCATAATATGGATTTGCTAAAAGTGCTCTACTTTGAAATGGAGGCTCTGCATTCCCTGGTTATTGATGGTATAGTTTGTAACATTATTTTTACTCAACCATGACCAATGGAAAATTAAAACAACTTTGATCACTTTGGAAATTCTCGGCTTAGCTTTTCATTTGTAACTATCAATTATTTAAAGAATAGTTTAAAATGGCTCTTGGAGCCCTTTTTTGGGGAAAAAATTACAGTAATTTAGGTAGCAAATGTGAATGATCTCAAGTTTTTAGTTCCATATGGAATAAAAATGCCTTATAAAACAGTCACATTGCCATCTACTGACAGCTTTTTGTAAAAGAACCAGCATTTTCTCATTAGCCTAACTGATTGTGCACTTTAATGATCTATTACTTGACATGTGGCTGTATGAAAAAAGGGGTAACAAAGTGTATCCATTGCTCAGCGCATCTACTTGAAATAATCTCACCATTCACAGAGGCCATTTCAAGCTATTCAACGTTTCACTTTTATATACTGCAATTAGATACATTTATTAATGGCATTACTGCATAGTATTTCATAGCTGGTAAAACTGTTTTCAGGAAAGTGACTGCAGAGTGTATGTTAATAAATCTGCCCTGCATGTATAGTACATAGAGACTTGCTAATAGGATTTTCATAATAACAGCATTTATCTCCCAGCACATTTTATAATACCAATCATTGTGTAACAGCAGTGTTGTTATTACATTATGTGAAAAATAGGATTTGTTCTAAGGACATGTATTATAACCTGAAACACAGAAGTACAATGGTAGTTGAAGCACCTGTGCATTAAACCATTTTCACTCCTATCCTTTTCTACCTTTGCCAGAGTTGATATAAGAAAAACATCCAGTGCTGTTGTAAATAGATGAAAGATTCCTATCAGTATTTCCCATGAACTAGTAGCTCTAGGGTGTAGCATCCTGCTATACAGTGCCTATGATGCTACAGGTAGCAAGAATCAATTCCTCCCAGTTAGTAGCAATCATCGTCAAATGGAATTTACTCCCCAACTAATTTCCATGGAATCATGTTACTGATTTCTCCTTCTGCCATGTTCCCAGATTTGGAATTTTCTCCAAATTAAAGTTTAAATTTAAAGTATTATTTTTCACAAGGGAAAATTCACGAGTACTTTTATCACTTTTTCAGATAACCACATGCTGTGCATATTTTAAAACAAACAACAAAAGAAAAAAAAATGCAAACTTCTTGGCCAAACTCATAATCCCTTACAAAATAATTAATACACAAAACCTGAGCTCTGAGCCCCATGTAACAATAGCCAACTACCTCAGTTGTTCATAAAACTCACAAACAAAAAGAAACAATTTTCAACTTAAAACTGCTTAGAATAGCTTAAATATAGGTAAAATCAATCAGAGGACATATCATTAGCCTACTGTTTTACATATTTTTTGCTTGAAATCAATGAAAGGAGAATACACAATATTGCAGAACTGAAAGCCATGCACTATTCAAATAGGGCACACGATTGCATATTTTGTCATAACTGGCTCTTCTAAGATTTATTATGAAACAGTGAATTAAAGGCTCCCTTGAATGGAGACCCAAGAAAGCATAACATTCTGCTCTCAGAACTCCAGCTCAGTTTGAATAAGAAATCATTCAAGAAGAGATGAAAGGCCTAGATTTTCATGCCACCTTTTAACTAGGTCTAAATAAATGTTAAAGATTCTTGCTACATTTCTTTTCCTTGCAAAATAGAGCATTTCCAAATGATAATCCAGCTATAGCCAAAGAGCATCACAATTGAAAAATATCTAGACTTTCTTTTCCCTCTACAAAACACATTTAAAAGACTGCAGAGAAATGCATATAGAATATGGAACATTTCCATTAATAGCACTGCTATTTTATAGAAACCTGACAATGAAATATTTATAGTTAAACTGTGTTTTTCACTTTATTTTGCTTGCTTCATATTATAAACTTGTGGATTATGATTTAAAAAGTCTTACTTCAAATTGTATATGATTTTGATAGTAAAAGTGAAAACAAATCGAACTAGAAATGTAAGAAAATCTTGTAGTGACAGAAGTTGGAACCGGTATGCGTGAGGGGGCGCTTCTGACTGGGCAAGAGGCAGCCTGTGAGAGCAAACAATGGGAGCGATCTATGGCAACTCTGCTTCAGTTTCTCCCCGAAACTATCTTGGGTCTAAGAGTGTCGGCTCCGATGACCATTCAGAACTCCAACACACATGGGCAAGAATAAAATCAGAACAGCACAGAAGCCCTGACAAAAGAGAGCTGACAGAAAGAGATGGAGAATCAATTTGCACAGCCACTTTCCCATACCATCTGCAAACGCCCTTGGTTGTTGGATACAATCTATTGTAGGGATTGTCCGTCCTAATGCTGATTCTTCTTGGAAGGTAAAAGGTGAAGCCATTTAGCTAAGGCTTTGTTTAATGGGGTTGGTCATTAGAAATGGTTTACTGGTCACTGGGATTTTCCACTCTGGGACTCATCTATTCCCCTTGCCCCAAATGCCCTAAGCACTTTGGAGTTGACACTTAAAAGTCTGACTTTCCTTCATAAGCACTGATAGACAGAGTAGCTTCTATTCCTAAGGGGAAATGAACTCACAGGTATAAACAACAAGACACTGGAGAAATGCAACTGCTAACTCTGTTAGAAGGAGAAGTATTAGAACATATTTATCACAATTTAAAATTAGTGAAATGATAAGCTAAAGATAAAAGAGAAGATACTATTAAGATGAAACAGGAATAACAAAATATATAAAATAGAAAAATATATATATAATATTAAAATAAATACAAATAGAATTTAGGACCATATGGATATAGATGAGGAATATATTAGCAAGAAGATCAGATCAAGAAAATTTCTTGGAGAAAGAAATAACAAAGAAACACAAAAGACTAAAAGATAAACTAGAGATAGGGATGCTGGAAGAAAAAGTGCTGATATCTGGAAAATAAGATTGATTTATTTCAAAAACAGAAGAAATAAAGATGAAAAGTAATGATTTGAGGTAAAAAATAGATATCAATTTCACAGATTTTGTTTTTTGGTTTTTTTTTTTTTACAAAAGAAACCTCGGATTAAAAGGACACTCAAAGTGCTTAAGAAGGATGATAAAGAAACCACCCACTCATACTTTATAGGCAAATTATAGAATATCGGAGGGAGAGAGGAGGGCTTAAACGGAAAGACTGAGTGATAATGGAGCTTCAGAGTGTGAATGAAATCAGAGCTACAAGTAAGGTACCAGGAATTAGGGTTGATACTTGTGTACAGAAAAATTGTGGAAAACTTATACTAATAAGGCCAAGAGAGTCTAGGAACATAATGTGTCAAGTTCACTCAAGTATTATTTCATCATCTAGGGTAATGTACTTTTTGTCTATCTTTAGACTCTAGAAATTATGCATTCATTTGTTATTGTCTGGTAAAGATGTCCATTAGAAAAGATAACCTCCAATTTCTGCTTTTTACCCCTCTGTTGATCATTCACCAGCTTTAATCTTTTACCTGCCTATATTTGCCTGATTCCTCAAAATGCTCCTTGAAATAGCTTTACCCTTTAACTATTTCAATCATTAATGAGCTAATAAATCTTTGAAAAGCATGCACTTGATATTTGGATGTAGCAAATATTTTTACTTGAGAAAATTATGATTTGATATCTAGAACCTGGAAGTAATATTTTGTAAGAAAATGTATTTATAGATTATTTTTTTATGTCTATACCCTTTATACCCCTAAATACTTCTCTTGAAAAGTATTTTATGACTCTGGAATGAAAAAGATGTCTTTCTTATCTTATAAAAATAAATGTTAGCTATTGTAACGTTCACTCTTGAAAAATATCAAAAAAAATATATGTATATATTAGCCTAAAAATCATTTATGTAATATCATGGTCTTGTAAGAAGGCACATCCTTGGGAGTCAGAGAGAAAGAGCATAGTTATGGAAATCTCTATGGCATATTAATATGGCTTGTATTGCATTATGCATCCTTTAATATGTAGTAAAAATAAAATTGACTGTGAATTATTTATTTATATTTGAACATTTTGTAATCATTCGGTTAATTATCTGCCAGCCATCCAAAGGAACATAATGTCTGTTACTCTGTTATTTTCTGTTGGAGTTTAAATGAATTAATTGACATCTTCTAGCTGTCCCAGAACAGAGTTTTCATTTCTTGGTTTTTCAGATTAGAAAGTTGGGAAGTTTAAATTTTATTCTTTACATTAAAGAGGAATCAAATTTTCAGGAAATACAAATGACAGTTGTAACTCAAAACAAAGAGTTAAAAGATAGCATTCACTTTATCATGTACATATGAATGTGAAGAGGATAAACTTATCAGATGGGCCTCAAAAAAAATTCACTCTGCATGTTTTTATTTTCTAAAGAATATCTGAGACCTTCACTTCTCAGGCATTACAAATGTTGTGTGTCTATTCAAATGGATTTATGATGTTCAGTTTAAAATTTGTAAGTCACTTGTATAATTAAAAAGCTGTTACATAATTTCACTCCTGATACTTTTAACAACTACTTCAATACTGAGGTTCCAGTGCAGAAAGCACAGTATAGAACAGTGACTAGGATATGAAGTTACAATCCAAAAATCATGTCTGGTTTTTATTTCAGGAGGGACCAGTATAAAATCCTAGTGGTTAAAAATTAAACCACTAGTAAAACCAAAAATGAACTCAGAGCAGAGATATGGGATGTAATCACCTTTACAGATGTATATTGAATATTTGCTTCTATTTGATCATGAATAGATACAAGTTAGACACCATAAGACAATCAAATAAGGTTCCTAGTCTTTTCAAGTATGTTCTGTGCATTTAACCTCATAATGCCAGAGGCTCCTTTGATTTTGATAAAATACTAAATAAAAGTCAGAGAAGTAATTTCCCCTTTGCTGTAATGAATTTGTTGGCATACTAGTAGAAAACATTGGTCAGCAAAATGGGCCATGTTTCAGAATAAGTAACAAGACAAAAATAAAATATCTCTTCAGCAAAGTATCAGTGTCAATATCAGCAAAATACTTCTTCAGTTCTGACAACACCTGTAAGTGGTGACCAGATTTGGCTCATTAACTAAAGGCCCACATGGCAATTGTTGAAGTGACAGAGAAGGTAAACTGTTTCCAACTGTAGTCAATCCTAGAAGACCATTTTTTTGAAGGTCATAAATTTGCTCTACATTCTATTTCAATAACTAATATTTGTAGTATTATATTTGAATTATAATTCATTTGCATATCCTCTTTTGTCAAAATCCTCTTTTGTCAGATTCTAGATAGGAAAAACAAAATTGCTTGCTGTGAAAAAAACAAATCTTTAGTATTTAATTGGATATATAATGATAATATCTGTAAAACTAATAGCAAAATCCAAATATGCTTTATTGAAAAGTTCTTTAGCATTCTCTCTTATCATCTCTCATTTTCTCTGATGTACTAGACCTAAATTGCCACTTATAATGTGTGATGAACATACAAAAACTTACATGTTGCCTTTTGTTTTATCTGGGAGCAAGTAGATTGTACAAATAAGCTTGATTGCTCTGTGATAGAAAATGTGACCATCTGTAACAATTCATATTGTGAACTTATTACATAGATAATTATTATGATTAGTGTTACAATTCAGCAATCAGAAATCTGTACAGGATCCAAAGGAACACAGCAGGATAATACTCCTTCTAAATGGGCTCAGGAAAAATGCAATTTATTTGACACACTCCACAAGAGAGGCAGAATCAATTGGACATATATAGCGTAATCATTTTTCTCTCCCTCAGTAGCTTGGCACAGGAGCAGCATCATGCATAGACGGGAGCTTCCTATATGGAACGGTGGTTATTGTATTTGCATAAGAATACATCCACCCTTGGGTACACTCAAGATATTACTAGAGTTCCCTTTATCCCAACAGGACAGATTTCTCTAAAGACATACCACTTAAATTACATAGGACTATATGTCACTCAGGAAACTAAACCTCCCCATCTCTCTAACTCTATATGGTTTCAAATGCAGCCATCACATTTAGACTGGACTATGTATTTTACAAGAAAAAAACACTCCCCCTCCTTAAAGCTCTTTGTAGCTGTCAATGTGCACTATTCTTTGAAAAATCAGGGACTCTTAGTGTGAGAAATATAAACTTATTTAAATGTTTTCTAGCACCCAATGGTTTTCTGAGTTTGAAAGATATGATAACTTTTTATTACCATGCTGATAAAATCTGTAATTGTTCAATTTTTAAAAAGCTGTTGTATGTCTCTAGTTAATCACATCTGCTACATTAAATAAGATATGACAGAAGGGAACTTGGTGGGAGGTGGAGAGGGAGAGGGCAAAGGAGTCCTAAAGACATGCAGGTGGAAAGTTGTTATCCTAAACATCTGGACCTATTTACTAGGTAGTTGCTATTCTGGGATAGACACATGTTATATTTACAAACTCCCATGGTGGAATACAAATAATGTAAAAAATGGAATGCCTTTATTGCATAAAATATCAAAACTTGAAAATGTTAATTTTCAGAATAATCAATTATGAAATCACTAAGACAGAGCATCATGTGTTTCTATTGAACAGAAAATTTAAAAAATAGGCAAGTGTCCATTAAAAGTTTTTGAAGAGATACTGATTCCAAGATTTTGTCTCAACTTTTAAACTGTATTTTTCACAATGGAATACCATTAAGATGGAAGGTGCTAAGTTAATTATATGACATCTTCTTCAAGGTATCCTGTACATACTTACGGTCTATTTGTGCCTGTATTTCAGGCAACATTTTATTAAAACTACGTATATATTTTGGAGGGGCATGATTATATAACATCATAGTCCTTGGGGTTTTTTTCCCTTTATATATCATATGATTAATTTTTGAAGAGATTATACATGCTCATGGCATGCTTATTTTATAGGTACAAAAGAATTGACAAATTAAAAAACAAAAAAACAACTGTTTCCATGGCCATTCATTTACTTTCTTCACTGGGGCTATTTTGTATTCAGGAGTATTCTACCTGTTGTTTCTTTGATTCTCATTTTTAGCAAAATTATACCACTTATTACTGAAAGAGTTTAATAGTTCTATGAATCTTGTACCAAAACAAGTCTTTTGTTCTACTCTTCCATACTTCATATTGTAAACTCCAGATACCATGCTCCATTTAACATTTTAGCTATTTCTTCTGTAATTTACCTCTAGTTTCTGAATCACATGGGTATCCTGTTTTCTTGATTATTCAATCATAAGCAGTATCTATGGACCTGCCAAAATGGAAAACACAAGAGAACAATTGAGCTTTCTTATGCTGCCCTCTCTCTGCAAAAGCACAAATTTATAACCACATGTATAAGCATATACCTATTTACACACACATACACACACATTTCTTCCAATAGAATCACATAAATGAGATTCTTAGTGTTTAGTAGTTAACTCAATAGTCAGTATTTGCATTATGTGACTATGTAAATATTATTCATAGCTAAGCCATGTAGAATATGCCATGTAGTATATTAACATTATATTTCATATTCTGCTCAATTCATTGTTGTCCTGGAGTTAATTTTTTCATTTGGTCACCTTTCAGTGTGACCATTACTAGTTCGTCCTCAAACAATCTTTAAATGTCTCCTCAAAGGACCTAAACACATTCTTACTCACTTTTACTTTTTCTTGGAGGTATTCCTCCTGAAGTCCTTTGCCCTCCAGCTCCAATCTGAATCATTTGCTCTCTAGACTTCTTGCTTGGTGGTCATCTTGGGACTTCCTTCTGTTGCCGGTCAACTTTCACTCCTCTTCTGTGGGAATGCTCTTTCCAGTGTATCCATTCTTTCACTTGCTTTTCTCATTCAACTGTGCAGAGCACAAACTCCAGTTAGCTTCTTGAGGATGAATATGTGCATCAAGACTTTGAATATCTGAAAATCCTTATATAGCCTTCAAACGTGATTGGTGGTCTGGCTGGATATACACCATCTTGTCTCAGAATTTTGAAAACATCATTCCACATTCTTCTAGCTTCCAATGAGAAGGCTAAGGACATTCTGTATCATGTTCCTTTTGAGAGTGCCTGTCTTTTTTTCCCCTCCCTCTGTAAGAATTTAGAATCTTCACTCTATATCCACTGTTGTGAAATTTTAGGGTGAATGGTTTTGGTATAGGTGTTTTGTTCAGTCATTGCTATGGGGACTTTTTGGATTCTTCTGGAAACTATTATTCAGTTATGGGATATTTGCATAATAGTTAAATATAAATGTTCACTTCCATACGTTCTCTTATATTTTTTGGAACTCTTATTATTAGATATTGATACTTCTGGATTGGTTCCCTAACTTTGATGTATTTTTCTTATATATTCCCATGTCTTTTGTTTCTTAACCAGACATTTTTTGTCAACTATATCTTTATATATAGTTATACATACACACAGAGTTAATTCTGTTCTTTAAATATTTCTTATTATAGGATTCTATTTTTTTCATACATATAATCATTTTAAATTTTCTCTCTGAGATTTCTGTTTACAAAATGTTCTCTATTTCCTCCACATTCCCTTTTTTTCCCTTTCTTTATTAAGACTTTTTTCATGTTAGAGGCCTTCTTCAAATGTCTGATGATTCTTTTTATCTGTTTATATGTGATAGTGAAATACTAAAATTCTGAGTATATAAGTTGAGGTTTTCAACTACTATTACTTGCAAATTCTGAAATTAAATGAAATGAACATATTTTGACCACCTGATGAACATCTTGCCTTCTGAACGTTTTTGTGGAAAGTAGGTAACCCAGTGTCTTTTCTGGCATGAAGAGAGTACCCTTATGGAGAAAACAGAAGCATGCATAATTAACAAGTACATGGGGTGGGATGAAATAAATAAAAATTTTATTTTCTTTTGTTTTTGTTTCTTATCAATTGAAAGCTACTTAGGTGTTAATCTGGAGTGCAAGATTTCCTCTGGCCTCTGAATATTAAAAAAAAAAAAAGCATCTCAGAAGCCTGTATTTTTATGTTAAGATTTATGCATACATATGATGACTCATTTTATATGCAAATAATGGAAGAGTGTACAATTAAGGTGATTTTTGTGGTTGACTTTCCAACATCCTTCTCACTCTAAATGATTTACCTTGGTCAATATGGCAATCCTATGCCCCTTGGCAGTGATTTACATACAAACCCATCCTGGCAAATGAGTTGTGAGCAAAAGTTTTACAAGGAGTTTCAGTTCTCCTTAGAGAACATGGAAAGAGATAGTCCTTTTCTTCACCTGGATATTTTCATATCTTAATATTTCATCTGAATCAACTACAGTCTTGCAGCCATGAACATAAAATTAAACTGAGCATGGTGAAAAAGAAAGGTAAAAAGAACCTCCTGTCTTTGAGAACAGCATTGGACCAACGTGTCTAACAGTCTTGGACTGACTCTATACTGTTGTTATATTAGATAATAAATATTATTATTCAGTCAGTTTGAGTTATGTATTCAGTTACAGGCATCTCAACTGATAGAATAAATTGCTTTATATTTAATACACAGATTATAGTTCTTGTAGGATGATGTACTGTATGAGTGTACTTACTTTCAATGTAAATGTAAAAAAATCTATTCACACTTCGTGGTACAATAAAATTAGCTAATTGAAAGGAAGAGAAATTTCAGGCTGTGATAGTATTTCCGATTATACATGAATTTGAAAATGGACAATTGAATGAGCTTTCTTTCAGGAGGATTTAAAAGTGCAATCCTATATGTAAAATCTGGGAGGGAGGATTTCTTGCTGGCAGGATTATAAATGTAGTACATTATACTAATGTTTTAAAAATAGAACCATTTTCTTTGGCATTTGCTATGTCAGAAATACTCTTTAGAATACCATTGAGACATGGATTATTTTTGTCATATGTTTAGGTGATTGCATTGTTGCAATTTGAAGTCAATACAAAAATAATAGTTATTAAAATGTATTGTTTATTTTGAAAATAGTGCTTATGAATATTACATATTTAAACTGAACAACAGCTCTGCAGTGAAGCTAAGGAAATAATACTGTGACTTATATTATATAGATTTTTAAAAACTAGTGCAGAAGGAAATTAAGATACTTGTACTAATAGGTGGACCTCCCATATCTCAAGTCAGCTTATCTGGTAATAATCTATTCCAAAGCTTGATAAACTTCAGTGATACGCTCAGCACTTTTTAATGATTCTCACTAAAACATTCTTTATACACAAGAGTATGCCCTCTGCTTCCCCATCCCCTTTTCAGGTTTAGATTAATTTTGAGAGGGAAGCTGAAGGTGGATTAGGTAGTAATCCAGTGAAAACCATTTAGAAGGGCACTAGCTTTGATTTAGTAAATAAATTGTCTTTAAAAATCTACATTATTGTTAGCAACAAATTCACACATATATAGAAGACTAGAAAGGATAATTTTGTATTCAGGAACAAGTCATTTTGAGGAATTAAACAATGATGAATTTTAATGCCTACCAACTTGGGGTTTTACTTAATATCTTCTTATTATGGAGGGCAGAATAGTTTTGTGAGGAAATGGCATGGAGCATGCCTTTGCGTATCTCAATATACAGTCTGTCAGTATAGTAGTACTTTTATTTGTTTGAACTACACAAAATTGTGAGTATCTGACCATTTAGGACCTACAAGATGGCAATTTCATCTGGTTCGACCTAGCACATTTGGACCTTTATTTTTGCTAAAAAACATCTGAGAAGAAGAAAAAGAATAAATTAGATTATCAGCTTAATTTGTACTCATAACACTGTAAAAAATAATAATTCTTGTATACATAAAGCTTATTTAATTTGGCATATTTAGTTTATACACTTTTTGTTACTAAGAGATTCATAACAGATTCATAACTTTAAGTAACAAATGCTTGCTCAAGCATTATCATCTGTGTAGATGACAAGGTCCCTATGACAATGTCACATCAACAATTTTTTTTTGAAATTTAGGGTATAATATTAGCATCAGAATTTAAGAATACAGTATTTTTATGCTATAATGTCAGAAAATCCATAAATAGCATCTTTTCTAATTAAATGGCTCATTGTGAAAAGAACCCAAGAAAATAACAAAAATTAATTCAGGAAAAAATATTTCAATTAAAATGCAGGTATTAAAATTTTCTTTGATTTTGAAGGCAGAGACCTCCTTAGTCATCAGTATGTTCCTAGCCTTCTCCTAGCACGTGTACTTTATGTTTTAATATGCTCTTCATGGAGTTCTTGTATTATGTTTTGTATAAAAATGTGATTATGCTCTTAGCGATTCATGATAAATGGAACTTAGGAAGGGAAAAAGCCTAGATAATAGACAAATATTTTAACAGTATATTTGACATTTTATAAATCATAAACGTATACCTGTTTACTTACTATAGCAATGAGATCCTTTTTGATAATGCTTGTTTTCCTAGGACTTTGATTTACATTATTTCATTTAGTTTTAATTTTTTTTACTCACACTTAATTCAGAAGTATACCAAAATCAGTTCTAAGAAAGCATTTCAAAATTCTGCACAGAAAAAATAAATACTAAAAATTTTTCCTTGACTGCAAGTTTAAGCAGTAAAGCTGAAAATTATATATATTAGGTATAATAGATACTTTTTATTTATACATGCAACATTAAAGATGCTTCAGATTTTAAATAATTTAAATAATAACTTTATTAAGGTTAGTTCATCTGCCTCAAAATTCATCCTTTTAATGTTTACAATTCAGTGGTTTTTAGTATATTCACAGAGTTGTGTAGCCATTACTACTATCTAATTTCAGAACATTTTCATCATCCCCAAAGAAATCCTGCAGCCATTAGCAGTCTAAGATTATAATTATTTTTCAAAGAATAAAACAAACTACACATACTTTTTCCTGAAAACAATACTAACACAAAAACTAAGATAATTTTCATTTCCTACTAGAAAGCAATTAGTGAAAGTGGCAGTTTTCCTTTAGGTGTGCTTCTATACACACTGTACTTAGCAGTTTTGACTTCATGCTTGGGAGAAGACTTCCAAGGGATAATATTATAATAATAATATTTTCTGAAAAGTTTTAGACAATTTGGACTTGTAATTTCTATTTCCTTAAATGTCTTGCTCCCACGTGTACAAAGAATATGATAATTGAGTGCATTAATGACCTTCACCCTTCCTCTACCCAGGGATTTTGCCGTGTAACTTTGTAGTGCCCTCCCACTCAGCTCTTGAATGCCATATGGTTTGCTTTGGCCAACATGACTTTTGGCTGATACAATACAAGCAGAGGCATGAAGTGAGCTTGAACTTTTGGGATATTTTCTCTTGCCATCTGCCATTGCCATATTTTTTTTTTAAAGTAAGCCTAGGCTAACCTAGGTTGTTCCTAGGAGAAGATAAGACACGTGGATCAGAGTGAGCCAGCTCAGCTGAGAGTGCCAGCTATCCAGCCATAGTCAGCCTAGATTGGTCAACAACCAACAGATGCCACCTGTGAAAAAGCTCACCCAAAATCAGCAGTCTCCTAACCGAACCAGTTCAGAGATGTGAGCAATGGATGTTTATTGCTGTATATGCCTCTGAGCTTCAGTAGTTGTTTGTTACCAAGTATTATGGCAATAGTAAGTAACTGATGAGAAATGCAAAGAATGTGACATCACTTTAGAAAGTCAGTAATTTCTCAAGGTATGGACACCTGTATATGGATAGAATTTTCTTAAATCACCATAATCAAATCCTTTCTTGACATATCTGCAACAGTCGTAAACTCTGCCCCTGGCCCAGATGGAGTGAGTTGGTTAGATGAGGGGATTAAGGATTTCCCTTACTCACTGGCTTAAGAGGACACAATATTCCCCCTCAATCAGCAAAATAGGATCAAGGGAGAGTATTGTCTTTTGGAGCTGAAAACATTTTATACAGGAAGTAATCAACACTGAATCAAGGAAGAATTGAAATAAATGCATACTGACATGGTTATTATTTTAAAAGATATCCAACCAAACATGCAGCATGCTTCAGATAGTTTCACTGCATTGACTGACTGAACTTCTGGGGGCTCCAACTGCTGACACATGGAATGAAAGAGTGTTCCTAGTGTCACTTCATATTGTCAGGGTTTGGGTTCTGAGTAATCAGAGCATGGACATACCTCAGGCAACAGACTAAAGGGTCGTTTAACACTAAGTTCCTAAGAGCACAGAGCCTCAAGCTGAGGACACAAAATCAGTCAAGGAGGCCAAAAAACTTGCAAGAATGAAGGTAGGAGCCCAAAATCAGAGTTATGGGCTGAGGAGACCTGGAATCAAAGAACAACAATGTCTGGAGTAACAAGATATCGTGAGCTATTGGCACAAAAAACACTGAAAATTGCATGGCTTTTGTTCACACAACCCTGAGTACTTGATATATGCTGGTTTAAAGTTGCAGTCACTGCTGTTTCTTCAAGTGACATTCCAGTCTCAGTAATTTTTACCTGTGCATATAAATTTGATCATTTGGAAGGCCATAATTCCCACTTCTAGATTGGTCTAATACATATTTTAGAACCATCCTGGCCTGAAGAAATGAAGAATAAAGGTAAGAAATATTACTCTGAATATGGGCATATTTCTGGAAACTATTTGCCACAGGAATCTGAAGAATGTTAGAATGACCTACCAATTTATGTTAAAAGACCGTGGAATTTCTAGCACTTGTGGTCAGAACATCTTAAAAATAGGCTGGAGTGGAAAGAGTGCTGGTTGAGAGAGGAGGCAGAATACAGGAGACCAGGAATGGCTGAAGTAAGATGACAGTGGGTAGCAAGAGACAGGCCATCTGAAAAGAGGGATGGAAGGAAACTTGAGAACAACCTGAAAACTACTCTTTGAAACAAAAAAAACAAAAATTAAAAGAAACCAGATGGAGAATATGTGTACAAAGGACAAAGAAAATAAATCCAAACTAGAAATAAACTAGGCATGACCTGGTCAGTTAGGACAAAAGCTATACTCAGATTTACACTAGAAGAAAACCTTCTTCCCCCAAAGAAAAGAAAGTGTGGTTTTCTAGGTCAAAATGGCTGACATTAGATCAGTCACATTAATTCTAATTTTGGTTATGTATGATAGACTAAGCACATATTTCTGCTCAGAAAGGGCCACTGAAATAATAGATAACTCGAGAAAGAGAAATAGCAAAAGAGAAGACAAATCTGCCAAAGGGCTGGAAGTTGGGAAAGGGCAACCATCAGACATTCCAAGGATACCTGACACAGAATGGATGGAATAGTTGGAAAATGAGTTGGAGAAATCAAAACACTAGTTCTAAGAGTCATCCCAGGGAAGCCTCAGAAAAGCAAAACATCTAAATCAGCAGCATCTCAGAGATTCTTTGTTTTCTCAGGTTTCCAATGGATCATATATTGCCCTGATTATTTATTATAAAATGAAAATTTCTTAACATGAATTAAAATACCCTACACTTCGTACCTTGAAAATTCTTCTTTGGGAGTTCTAGCATGGACTCCAGGTCTGTGTATATTTAAATCCCTCAGGCGATTTTGAAGAACATTCTTGGTTTCAAATTGCTGCCTTCCTGAGCAGTTGCAGGTGCTGACTGCTGGGCTCCTTGAATTAAACCAATCAGTGATTTGCTGAGTAATATGTGAGTTTAGGTCACGGGCTAAATATTTTTATTTAACAAGTTGCTTTATGTTGTTTATAGTCCTAAAAAAATTTAATTATGTAGTGTAAAATAGTTTGTATTTAAAGATTTTTATAAGAAAACACATTACGGTTTTGTAGGGTTAGCAACAAGCATTCCAATCTTCATTCTAACTTAATGAAATATATATAAAATTGTATATGTAAACATTATGAATATTTAATATTACATAATATATACTCTAATTAGATATCTATAACACAATGTAGTTAGTTATATAATGTCTACTATATAAATACATATTTATATATAAATATAGATATACTGTAGTTAGAGATCACTATACCAGATTTTCTGGAGAACAGTTTGGTGATTCATAGCTATGCAGGCTTTACTGTGCTGTTTTTTTTTTTTTAATTGTGCTTCGCCGATGTTGCACTTTTTACAAATTTAAGATTTGTGGCAAACCTGCATTAAACAAGTCAATTGGCACCATTTTCCAACAGCATTTTCTCATTTCATGTCTATGTATCACATTTTGGTAATTCTCAGAATATTTCAAATCTTCTTTTATTATTGTATTTGTTATGGTGATCCAAACCAGTGACTATGACTAGCTAAAGGCTCAGATGATGGTTAACATTTTTTAGCAATAAAATATTTTTTAATTAAGGCATATATATTTCTTAGATATAATGCTATTGCACACTTAATAGACTACAGTATAGTTTAAACATAACATTTATATGCACTGGGAAACCAAAAAATGTTTTACTCGCTGTATTGCCATATCTGCTTTATTGCAATGATCTGGAACAGACCCTTCAGTATCTATGAGGTATGTTTATATCTATCTATATCTACAACTATTTCATGTCAGAATCAAATACTTTGTCAATAATCAAACAATTTACCAAAAACCAAAATATTAAATCTATAAAGATACTGACTTAATATCAAAAATATACAAATAATGAAACTTAGACACTTGTCAAATAAAAATTAAAAAAATATAAACAGTTGAAAAATCTATATTTTAAAAAGTTCTAAAAATAAGCTTCCCTATTAATGAATTATTATAAGATATATAGTATCATAATACAAATATTGATGGAATTGGGTATTCATGGGATAATAAGTTGATAACAGCTTTAGTCTGCCTCATACAGGGCAAAGAGAGGGATGAGTTTAAACTTCTTCTCTGCCCCCCAAAACACACACACACACACACACACACACACACACACACACACACACAATATATATCATCAAGAAAAAATAAAGACAGATCCAAAGTGAGTAATCTATTTTAAACCATGAAGGAGAAATTGGAGGTTATGGCTAGGACATAAAAGTTCTATGCATTGTTACTTTCTATTCACTATCAGTAGGCGTTAAACAGTCCTCAAACTGAACAGAACTTCAGGCTGCATTTAGACATCAGGAGCTCCTCACCTTCTAACTGCGGTTCACAGGATTCAAACAAGGAAAGCTCTTTATAGTGGTGTTGCTGATGCATATTTCATGGTTGGGTGGGAAATTCTGAAATAGCCAATGCTTCATTTTGCTTTAGAATTGGAAGCTAATAGGTCACGTCTACATCTACATATGAACAATTCAAAGAACTAATCATCAGAACTTACTGAGAGCAAATCATATCATTCCTGGTTTTTCCAGTTCCATAGAGTGTCCCCCTACAACTGGCTTTTTATGACTGAGTTACAAAAGTTAAGGTTTGGGTTTAATTTACTAAACCCCCCCAAAAAAAAGCTGTTTCAGTCTGCTTCGGAAATCTTAAAGGATTTAAGTTTTATTGATAAATTCCTCAATATCTAGGATTTGAGAAGTATGAGGATGCCCCCTTTAACAGTGGATCACTCTCAGCAATGTTAGCTTATTAGGATCCTGTTTCTCTATCGCAAGGATCGATCTGAATCAATTGGAAGGCTGGTTAAACCCCAGATTGCTCGCCCAGATCCTGTGACTTTGTAATTCAGTAGATCTGGAGTGGGGCTTGTAAAATTTGCGTATGTAACAAGTTTCAGGTGCTATTATGCAATTAGTACAAGGACAAAACTCTAAGAACCACTGGCTTACAGTATGTGTCCATTAATTTATCAGCTGAAATCACATATATTTGACACATGAAAAATAACTTGTGCTGATTTGATCTATGTTTAGGTCTCCAAAGAGAAATATGGTCCCATATACCTTTACACAATAGATAAAGACATTTTACTTCTAGTGGCAAGTTTAAGTTGTTAATGCCTCTTGTGTAAAATGAAGGGAACATATTATGGATGCTACTGTACTCAAACTAAGGTAATATTTTAGATTAGTAAACTGCTATTTTTAGCTTTTTATGCATTTAAAACTTCAAACAAAAAACTTACCTAAAACGGTCTCCTGGTGCTTTCCACTGACATCTTTTAAAGTGATTCATTCACTGAAGCAGTGCAGAGGTTAATCATTTTGATTAATTTCTAATTAGCTGTACCTGTATTCCAGAGGAAATAATCAATATTACCATTTGACAAAGCCAGGCTAAGATCCAGCAGCACTTCTAGAACATATGCAGTTAATTTCTGATAATTCAGTTTATGGGCCTCACTGCAAAAAGCTAAATCTCTCTTATTCAGTCACAGCTCATTAGAAAGTTTTGTTTTTGTTTTTGTTTTTGTTTTTAAAATAGTGTAAATCTTTCATCATTTACTTTTATTTTCTTTTAATTTTTTGGAAGAGAATATTTAAAATCATTCATTAGTAATTATTGTTAAAATTATTACTGAATACAGTGAAAGACAATCCCTACCATGTGTTGAGTTTTTAAAAAACTCAAAAGAGTTTCACTTGCAGATTAGTTGTTTTACTAATTTGGTATACTTAAAGTAGATCTGGGATAATTTTGAAATCTGAAGTTAGTTTACCTTTAAACAACTTTTGATTCTCCTGCCAATTCAGAATATGTATTTTGAGATATTGTTATATCAAATATTATCTCAGAGACTAAGGGGAAATGCCAGAAAACAACAGGATCCCTTTTTTGGAGAAAGGATGTGTTTTTCAGTTAAAAAAAATAAAATCAACTTAGGACACTTTTTTTTTCTACAGCTCTTCAGCGTGGAGAATGAAATCCTGTGAATAAAATCCTGTCAATCATTCCAGTTAAATATTTTAGTGTTAGGGTGATTTTTATTTTTTAAAAATATAACATTTAAATATATATAACATACAACAGTACATAGTATTTTCCAGTTTTATATAGAACTCCAAAGAAAAAAATCAGAGAATAACAATATTTCTGTAAAATTTTAAAACATGCTGCAGTAAATGCTAACAAACTCAGAATTAATTATGCCTTCCATAATTAGGTAATAAGCTAACCATGATGATATTCTTACTCAATTCTACAAGAAAGAACACTAAAGATATGACTGGAATAACTTCTAAAACTTCCAAATATTTACCCCATACTGAAAACCCTCTTTTATATCTGCAGTTCCTACACATTGACAACTCTAGCCTTCTATCATTTCCTTTAATCCAGCCACTGATACTGTAATTTTCAGTTCTTGTTAACAATGCATATCAGCCCTAGCTCAGACAATACAAAACTCTTCAAAAACTTAGAATATTAGAAAAAAATTGGCCATCTTTTTACAATGACCCTTCTGCCATATTGACTAAAATAGTTTTTCCATACATTTGACAAGTCTAGAACTGATATATCATCCTCTATGCTATTCAGTTTCCCAGTAGAAAAGTGCAGAGGTATAGGAGGGTTGGTTATAAATTTGTTCTATGTAAAATTCCTCTCCCAGTGTTTTTGAGCCAGCTGATGGGTCTTGTTAAATGTAGAAGCTGAGAGAGCCATTGCTTTGCTGATCAGGTGTGTCGTGGATCAGAATTGTGATGCTCTCCATACAGCAACTCATCAGAAGCAGTGTAACTTTTTTCTCATATTCTTTACATTGCTGGGATTGGGACTTTGTTTTGTTTTAATGAATCTATCTGCGCCTTTCTCAAGACTATAGTTGAGACCCAGTTAACTGATACCATCTTACAGGCTAGAGGTCAGGGTCTCACCCTCTACCCGCTGATCATAATTCTCTTCCCTTCCTTCCAAACGTATCCTCAAGAGATAAAGCCTAATCCAAATTACTGTGACTATACATACTAAACATTCATAGAATTCACCCCTTTTAATAATATTCCCATGTGATATCTGTGATTTGGAACTTCTGTTTTAAAATAGTTTCAATGGTTCTATGATGGTCCTGTGTTCTCTAAATTGTTCAAAATATTCAAAAGGAAGTTTTGTGTAACTTATGAATCAAATGAGTTCAATGATGTTAATATCACAGAAGCTAAGAGAGAAAATAGAGGTGTAGGGTGCACAGTAACAAAACCAATCAGACTATTGATCCCAGTCGTAAGGAATCACTACCAGTACCTTTCCAATGCTTGCAATACATACTGTAGAAAGACTTAATGAGTTTATATTTTCCAATATCATTCATTATTTCAACCATTCCCCAATTTCTTCAATTTCAGCAAATCATTTATAAAAATGTCTGTCCTATCTTTTTTATAATCTTAAATGCTTTAAATCAGTGGCCTATATCTCAAGGTCAAGCAAATTGATGATTTAATGGACCATACATGTGGTTCCAGTTTTATCTTTATTTTTGTACGTGTGTACATCTTTCTTCAATTACACTTTTCACTGCTACTTGTGTTCGAATAAATGCCTTGTCAATCACTTCTACTCTCATTCAAAGATTGAGAGTCCTGTATACTTTCTGAAACTCTTTTTGAAAAATCAGGCATCAGCATTTGGCACTATTACATTATCCCACTACAAAATCTTGCCAATTTGTATACTTATGTTAAATAGTTGTAGGATAGACAAAATGGCTCCCTCCTATCAGCACATCAACCAATGTGATGGACATCAAAACCAAATATGTTGTATCAGAAGTTCAAGCTTCAATTGATTTTCATTGGTTTATATCTAAGTAGGATATTAACATTTACAAATTTCATATTTACACAAGTCCAGAAGACTGTAGTAAGTAGGCAGAAGTCTACATGGGAACATGGATTCTCACACTTTCTGAGCTATTTCCCCAGTGGGTCCCATAGGTGCATGCTTAAAGCCAGTAAGAAGTTTCATAAAGCTACTGCTAAAGATGTTACCTCATAAAAACTTCCATGGCGATTGATGCTACTTTAGTCTTCACTTGATTTTGCAATGTGGCAATATGATACTGAGCATATACTGCTAGCTTAGCAACTAAGTCTGTTTCTGAGGAGCTCTTGCTTTCTTTGTTTCTTTGATGAATACTTACCTGTTATCTGGAATCTGGCCAAACCTCTTGGAGTTTGATGAATATATTCCCACACATGAAACACTGCAAGAGTACTTTATTTTAGAGTAAAAAACATCTTAAACACACTATGCCAGTAAATTTGACAGATTTTCATCTGGATGGGTATAGGCTTGTCAATTAATGTCTTATAATTGAGAGACTAAAAGATATAGAGGCAACTTCTTCACTCTCATCAGAGCTTGAGCGCCTACTTGGGTCCTCACCACAGCTATGATACAAATTTCAAACATCCTAAGTGAACTTCTTTTTCTTTCAGATCCTTTCAGTCACTTGTCTAAAGACTGCAGAGGAGTTGGTTGCTTTGGGTGAACTTAGATAACTTAACATCTCCTCTGACTCCACTCCTTCATGTTTTCCAAAGGAGTCTCATGGGTGGAGACTGTCCACACTCCCGTGGCCACCAGCCCCTCTCTCCACTCAGGAAGCAAACTTCTCTTCCAGGACAGCAGAACTCCAGCAGATCTCTGCTGGATACCACTCCATTCCTTAATTTTTCAAGACAATTTAATCACAGTAATATGCTATTTATACTAGAAAGAAATTGTATTAGTTGTCTATTGATACATAACAATTTATCCTGAAACCTAGCTTGAGGAAAGTCATTGTATTAGTTATCTTTTGATACATAACAATTGACCCTGAAAGTTAGCTTCAACATTTAGTATCTCACACAGCTTCTGGACATCATGAATTTGGAAGAGGCTTAGCTACATGTCTCTGATGGTGGATCTCTTATAAGCCACTCATTTGACAACTACCAGTAGACCTCAGTTCCTCAGTGGCTTTTTATCAGTGGTCTTAGGTCCCCCCTACATGGACCTCTTTCTAGTGCTCCTGTGACATGGTGAAAGCGAGCCAAGAGAAGAGGGCAAGAGAGAAGGCACGGCCAAGCCAGAAACTGTAGTGTCTCTCATACCGAATCTCAGAAGTGATAGTTATTTCTGCTGAGTTCCAATTGCCACTCAGAGTTAGCCTGTAATTTGTGGGGACAAATTACACAAGGACATGGCCGTTAGGAGACGGAAATCATTTGGGAGCATCTTGGAGGCTGGTTATCACATCATTTAAACATAAGTTTATGATATTAATATGTCAAAGTTGTTAGACATAATTCACCAGATATTCTAGGAGGATAGAAATTTCAAATACATTATAAACAAAACAGAGGGAATCAATAATTTATTGAATTTGATGAGGAAAAACAAGAAATAAAAACCTAGAAGATACAGAGATTTTGCATCTATGGATAGCATTGTGATGACATGAAACATTAAGAAAGTTGATATGGAGGGAAATTAATGAATTTTGTTCTGAGAATGTTAAGTGTCAGGTGACAATAAGGTACTCAAGTAATATTCAGGTGATGCTTGGAGATTTGAGCCTGTCCCTCAAGAGAGAATTCAGAGATAAGGATAAAGGTCAGGGAATTATAGACTCTCCAGTAGAGGGAATATAATCTAGAAACAAAGGTGGGGACCAAATAATTAAGGAATAGAAAGAAAAATTATGAGCAGAAAAGAAAAGGAAAGAAAAGAAAAGAAAAACTTAAATGGATGAAACGGAAAAGGAAAAATCATTACATTTTAGTTCATAAAATCATGGAAAGAAGGAAAGTTCCAACAGGTTCCCAAACATCAAGGACACACATCCCCAAATAAGAAAACTTTCTTCTCAAGCTAAGATGTCAGGATCTAAGCACTACTCACCTCTGGCATCCTGGGTCCCCACAATCTCATTAACTGAGATTAATCTTTATGAGTCTTTTACTCCCAGTTTTCAAAAGAAAATAATTTCCCCAAACTTTTAGAGAAGCAAGTAGCAAATTAAATTGGAAACCAGATCGTGTAGCACTCACCTTCTGTCAGCACGTCACTGCTTTCAGCTGTAAAACTGACTGACGAGATTCCAAATGGAAAAAGGTATGGGAGGCTGAATATAAAGGGAAACATTTGACTGTGGATTCAAAATGTATGAGAGGGGAAAATATCTGAATAAATATACTTCTACTTAATATTTATTGAAACAAGCTAAGATACTAACAACGTTTTGATTTAAATGTCTTGTGTCTTTTTACGCTACAATACAAAGGGCTGCTATTTATTTTATCATTATTATCTTACAGAAAGTCATCTTACAGAGGTGGGTAGTGAAATTCTCTCTCCTTTTGGCCATGATACCGGTTAGTAGTGGATGTCTTTAAGCATCCCTTTTCTCTAACTCCCAGACACTTAGGAGACTTGCACCCCCCAGGGGGAAGTAAGGGGTTACACTTAAAATAAGGGACAAGGAGCCTGAGCAGTCCCCTCCTCGTTGTCTGGGGAAGGGACAATCGAGCATTTAAGTCATCCAGTATCAAGCTGGTATCATTCAATATCAAACTAAGCAGATATCTCAGAAGTCCCAGATTTCCTTACCTGAAACCTAGCCTTATATGAATGTGAATGAAAGAAGGAAGGAGAGTAATACCAGAGACAGCATGGTGGAGGGTAAAGGGTTTCTGAAGTAGCTATGTTGGTGGCACAGTCAGGGCAGTATGTGACACTGCAGCCTGGGACCCACGGGCCCTAGAGAGAATGACAAGAGGATGGCAATTGTGACAACCCTGGGCATTTTCACTCCCCACATCCCCCAACAGCACCAGCCCCCACAGGCCAGGATGCAAAAGGGCTACAATTCCAGCCCTCCATTTACCATTATTTTTTCTTCTGTAAGGGAGGACAAAACATCTTCCCCTACCCTTCTGTATTCTTCTAGCTGGTCTTAGAATTAAATTGACATGAGATAGAATAACAGGAGAATATTTTTTAAAAATGTTAAATGACATGTATACATGGTGGCAATCTAAGAAAACTGAGTAACTTGCTAAAATGGCCCAAACCCTCACCTTAAACACTATCTTCAGCAAAAGACAAAAGATGTTGGCCATAGTGGTTTGAGACTTCAAAGGGGAGGAAGGCAATGCACATGGAGAGAGAGAAGCAAGGGTATGCTAAACAAATGTTTGCTTGTCCAGGCAGAGACAGAGCTCTCTAGGCTTCTCTGAGTTTTCCCCGTCACACCCAGCCCATGTTCTTTGCAAATATCTCTGGTAACATCTCTATTTCTGTTTCTTAAAAATAATCATTCTAAATTAATCCTCATGCTAAAGAGACATTTTGGGTAGCCATATTTTGCTCTCCTACATTTCAGATTGATGAGGCTATAGCAATGGCTGGTCATAAAATCAGCCACGGTATACTATACCAATTATGAATATAGCCTTTGAGGTCAGAAAATACAAGTTGAAATCACGACTCAGCAGCTTATTCACAGCATGGCTGGGATAGCTTCTTGACTCTCTAATAGTTTCTTCAACTGTAGTAGTATGTAAGGTTAAACTTACATATAACTGTCTTGTGGAATTGTTGTGAAGTATAAAAATTGCCATTTACTGAAAAATTTGAGTGCTTCATAATCTGTGCAACAAATCCATGAATGAGGGGACTGACAGAGAAGATGGGTAACGTTCCCAGTATTGAAAAACTAGTGAATTACAGAGTTTGTTTCTTACTCAGGTTTGCTTAATTCTACCCTCTATGCATTTGACCCTTGCCTGACAAGGGCTATATATTTAAATATTTGCTGATATCATTATTAAAGTTAAAGAGTGAAAATTGAAAAACTACAAAATCACTAATGGCAAAAATAATAACTGTGTACTATTATTATTGCTCTAATAACAACAAATATATATGGAGTACCAGTGTATGATCA
Organism: Camelus bactrianus; assembly: GCF_048773025.1. Lineage (NCBI taxonomy): Eukaryota > Metazoa > Chordata > Mammalia > Artiodactyla > Camelidae > Camelus > Camelus bactrianus. The sequence continues at coordinate 44,015,999 of NC_133540.1, forward strand.
GGGCCTTTGTATAACTCATCTTGTTCAAGAGTCAAACATCCTTATGAGGCTAGAATTACCTCATAGGATAATAATTAATAATCTTTACTAATAGAATAATTCCTTAGAATTAATAATATATATTATCTCAGAATTACAGAAAAGCAGACCTAGGTATATGTGGACACGGAAAAATTAAGATCTCTAAGAAAAAGTGTATTGCTCACCAGACAGTTCTATAAGGGTTAAGTCAGAACCCACTGCAGGTGCCCACGGACAGTGCAGTCTGAAAGGAATTCAGGGTGAAAAACAAGATGAAGTCACTCTGTGCTTTGGCCTTTAAATAGTTAGATGCATACCCTAGGAAGAATTTCAATGACCCCAAATTCTTGTATCTTCCCATATGTAGAAAAGTACTAAAATCATTAACCTGAGATATCTGTTCTTTGTGATTAGCAATAATCTTTTACCAAGAATGCATGCTTGACTGCATATATTTCCTAGCCAAAAATCATATATGAATTGGCTTCTCCTCTCTCTCTTCAGAGCTGTTTCCCCAGAGCTACTCAGCAGCTATCTCCTGGCTATAGCCTCACTAAGACCCTGAATAAAACTTAAACTTACAACTCATGTTGTGTGGTTTTCTTTAAGTTCATATACATAATGAAGTAATTTACTCATGGTCCCTAGTAAATGGAGGAGTCAAAATTCAAACTCATGCCTGTGTGACTGCAGAACCTACATTTTCTAGAACTAGTCTATAGTATATACCGCATGCCACCATTTGAACTCAGCTGTTCTCTTTCTCAGCTAGGGTCTTGTATTTTTTGTTTGTTTGTTTCTGTGCATGCACATATACATATGTGTGTGTATGTATTCAAATAGTTGCATTCATATTTAAATATTCAAAAATTGTATTCATAATGTACTTAATATTTCATGCTTTTTCTTCTAGCATTGTCTCGTAAGTTTTTCCCATATTCTCCTTCAATTGCCATATTTATATTTTATTTTATTCATGCATAACAGTCTATACAATAATGTTCTAAAACTGAAAAAGGCATTCTTCTATGATTTAACATTTCATTTAGCTTGCATTTAATTTTTGCCTGACATAAACAACTCTAAAATAAATTTATACGTATATAACTTCTTTAGTTATAAAATTACTTTCCAAGCAAAATTTTCAGAAGGTTCTTAAAGTATATGAACATTTGCATGACTTCTTATGTATCATACCAAAATGCTTTATTAAAATCATGTCACAACGTTCTCCAATACTAACTTCAAAGGAAAATATAAATAAAACAACTGTTAAGAGAGGTGCTTTTGTTTTTGTTCATGACTATACATATCCTGATGTTGCTATGATAGCTAGTAGAAAGCACATGGCTTGAGAATATGCATTCAGTCAGAGGAATGGGTGTATAGAGCTGCCATGATCACGCTGTACCCTGAGCTCAAGTAGCATGTGTAAATATCTTGCCAAGCCTTTCTTATAATTAGAGGCCACTGAAGAGCACACCTAACAGACCCTGAAATCAACAGAGACCACTCAACCTTGGTCTCATTAGCATCATGCCATAATCAATAGAGCTAATTTTCCAACTAATGCAGCACAGCAGGTACTTAATAAGTTCCTGTTTACCATCTAAGGTGTTTTGCTCAATCCCATATGCCAACATTCTCCCTTGCTCCTCAGGGTCCCCAGTAACTTTAAACTACAAATCTTACAAATACATTTTCAGTTTTCCCTAAGAGCTTCACAAGACCTGACTCTTAAAGATCTTTTAATTTTGGAGAGGATATAAATCGATTTTATTTTACCAACACTCACTGAACCATTATTTCTATGGTTCTATGACCTTTTTCATATCATTCTACCTAATTTCTCTCGAATTTCTGAATTTAGAACTGATCTTGAGTACTATAAACTTGAAAATCTTTTAAATTAGTGATCATATACAATAAAATGTAAGTATTTCATATACTTTGACAAGTTAGCTTTGGTGTCAGTCTTACAATAGTTATTTTCTTAGGTAGCAGTATTTAACTTATCCTTCACTCAGGCTTTGTAGCTTTGGGAGCACAAATAACTTGCTCTGGGCTAGACACTGACCTCTGGAGGGTGCTGATGGACAGTCTCGGAAGGCTACTGCCTTCAACCAGTTATTCAAAGAACAACCCATGAGGGCAGAGCTTGAGTAGGAGAACATGAAGAGACTGTACATGCCTTTGAGACAATGTGGAAAATCCCAGAAATAATTGAGGCATTTTTGCAGAATGCTGAGTTCCTACATTATATGGATGAATTCAGGAGATAGGTAAATTTTGCTGATCACTGCTAAAATGGCTATAGACTCATGATGCTACAGGAAATTCTAGTGAGATACAGACCTAGATATAAATGTGGATGCCAATATGTAGATATAGGTGTGAAATATGTCAATATTCAATGTAGATATAGATGTAAGTGTACACTTGGCAGTAAGTTGACATCTCATCTGTCCTAAATTTGTATGCACTTATTTATGAAATGGAAACTACAATTGCTTTTTCTCATTGGAAATCAAATATTTTTGTTGTTTTTGACACATATTAACTGAATATAAGCATTATTTATGATGAATTGATATTTTAAATACATACCTGACAAGATACCTATGATTTGAAATGATATTCTCAGACCAATCTGGTTTCGACTGGTTTATATTCTATTCCTACAAGAAAGAAAGCAAGGTAACAATTTCAATGAGGAAACTTCCACACTATTGTGATTCTATAATGTCAACTCTCTGTTATTCACAGATTAGACGGGTCATAAATAAGTTATGACAATTTGGGGCTTAATCCTTTTATCACTGAGTTCTAGTCTTGTTTAGGTTTTCACTTCCAAGGGACATCTCATGAGACAATATTCTGTGAAATATCAAATCTTTAAACCTTATTAAAAGTCTATAGAATATTTTTCAAATCATATCTATGTATAATATGTTTGGCTTATTTGCTGCTCTAATCTTATTAAATGTTGATACTGTCATGAATACATAACAGATTTTTACACAACTGGTCTAAGAATTCACTTTGGTCCATATGAAATACCAATAATTCAGTTATTTTGTTTATTCATAAAAATGTAAAAAATAGAATGCATTTCATATGGGAATTTCTGTTTTATTTAGAGCTTTGTGTAATTCACTTAAGTTCATGTAAATGACTAATTTCAATTTATGATTTTTTTATATTGGTGAAATGACTACATTTTTAAAGGAGTGACTAATTTCAATTTATGAATTTTTAAATATTGGTGAAACAACTGCATTTTTAAAGGAAACTAAAAGTTGAAGTTTTATGTCTTTGATGTGATAGTGGCATTTTGAGTTGTTTTTATACTCTAAGGTAAAATATATGCAATTATTTAAATGGATGGAAAAATACCCCAGAGTAAATGTTATTTGAACAGTCCATTTACAAATCCTTTTAGGTTCTACATATGACACAATTAATTACCAGGTAAAGTTCTCATGACACATTTATTCAAAAACACTCTGTTATCAAAGAGACTTTCTTTTTTTTCTCAGTTCTTTTTAACACTTATTAAGGAGCTATTGTGAGGCAGATATTTGCTGTAGGTGCTAATGAAACAAAGATAAAAAAGATATTGTCCCTTCCTTTAAGAGGTTTATGACACAGTAAATAAAATGAAATATAAGCATATTATCATAGTTCAATGTGATAAGAGCTGAGACAGAGGTATGTATGGACAAAGATTTTACAAGGGTTTCCATCATATACGTTTAATTACTTTTTATAGAACAAGCATTTGTTTCTGTTTTCTTCAGGACATGAAACAATACAGTCTCCTACTTTCTATTTTTTTACAAGTCCTTCTTCAACTTCAAGGTAAGCCGATGAGAGGGCCAGTGTTAAATTTTTCTTCCCTATAATGATGTTGAGGAGATAGCATTTATTAACTTGCTTTGAATTACAGCAAAAATAAGAGTTTTTTAAAAGGCATTGCTTGTTTTGATCTAGGACCCTGCACTTTGATCTGTCCCTACTTTGAAGATGATTCTGAAAGGAAATTTCTGATATACTCAGGTAACAATATTTGCATAGAAACCCAGAACTCTCAGCTGATAGGGGTATCATTCCAGGACACACAAAAAAAGGTTTTAATCTGATTCATGTTTTCAGAGACAATAATGACAAACCAAGTTTTAGTCCTTTCTGAGTTGTACAGAAGTCCCTTCGTGATATGTAATTGACTGTTGCTTGGCAATTTATCAAGCATTCAAATAGCTTTTTAAAAATAAGTGAAGAGGCAATGCTTATATAGATTTGCACACTTGATGGTTTTTCATTTTTGATAACTTAGTTTGGATATTTCTATATACTAAAATATAGATTTCTGATTGTCAATTCGAATTCTTCCCTTTTTGGACACAAAATTAACTTGCTTGTGTCCAACAATAAGCAGTATCAAGGCTGCAAAGAGAAAAAAAGCTTTATTGGGGGGTCTTAGGAATTGCCAATTAGGGAAACACAGATTCTGGTAAAACAGAAAAAGTGTTCTGGGGAAGAGAAATATAAAGGAGTTAATAAAGGCAAAAGTCACAGGTTGTTAAAGTTATCTTGCAAGAATTATGATCAGCTCTAATGCAAAAAGGAAATATTTGTCATTAAGGGATAGGCTGTCATGAGTTATTTAGAGCAAAGGTCCTATAAATATCCCGAATTTCTGGAACACTGTACAAATATTCTGAATGTCAGTATTAAAACAAAAAGTGGTCAAAATTTCCAGTTCTATCTGCGCTGAGACTTGCGTAAGTCCCACTTCCTCAGTGGACTCCCGGCTCCATTTTAGAGAGCTCTCTTACCAGTGACTCTGCTAAATCATTTCCTAAAATGAAAGCCCTCATACAGAAAATAGATTCCTTATATTTCCATACTTTCCATATTTTGGTTGATAGCCCTGATCTTGAAGTGTGTAATCAGTTTTGGTTTACATGTCTGCTCATCTCACTAATCTGGGCCTCAGTACCTTGCATAATACTGTGGCTGGTCATATTAATCATATTAGTCAATAAATCACCAGATTTGATTAAAATAACAAATTTAAAGATAGAACATTTCTTCATGTTCTCTTCAATGCTTTTATGTAAAATGTAGTGATTAGAGTGATAAAGTGAATTTTTAAAATTAACTAGAATAAAAGAGGCCATATTTTTAAAGAGGAGGAAGAAAGACTTTCATGCTTACTGTGATGTCATTAAATTAAAAAATAAGCCAGCAGGAATAAAGAAGCACAGAGGAAGTTTTAGGATTTGTCTCATTAGCTTTGAATGTCATTAGTTTTTGAATTAGGACCTTCTTGTCTTTTTTTTTTTTTTTTTTTTTTAAACAGATTTAGTTGTAGTTTATAGAAGTGAAGAGGAAGCAAGGTATAGTAGGAATTGGTGAGGGAGATTGCACTGCTAAGAACCTTGGTTTATGGCAGTGATAAACGTAAGTCAAAGTGTCCAACAATCTTGAAATTGATTTTTATGCAATGAACAGATGGTGAAACACATAAAAATACTTAAAAGTAAATACTGTAACATGGAGGAATACTTATGCCATTATGTTAATTGCAAAATCAGGATTACACTTTTATGATCATGACTGATATATGGAACAAATATTTATTAACCCTACTATGTGCACAATACTTTACTACATTTTAGGAATACAGTGATATTTGAATCAGAGTCTTTGCTTTTTTAGAGTCTATAATCTCATCAGAGTGGGGGTGGAGGTGGAAGGCTGAACAAAGGCAGGCAATTTAACAAATATTTAAAGCAAAATGTTTTAGGTCCCTGAAGGGGGAATTACATGGTGCCTCAGTAACCACTATATAGCAATGAATCTAGATCAAAGACCCAAATAAGGGTCCTAGGAAGAAAACTCACAAATGCATTTCAATTAAATTTGTCAAGCAATCCAGTTGTGATTGTGTTGGAGAATAAAACTTTATAGAAAGGAGTTATCTTTCTATTTTTGCGTATGTTTCAAACTATAAATATTTGGTGGACATAGCTTCTATAATGGGAAAAATAAATTGACTGAAATAACAAAATAACAATAAGGGAATATAGGTTCAAAGACAATACTTGAGGGTATCTATGGTAGGATAAAGGATAGAAATTTACATGAAGAATTTCCAGGAGAGCTAAGTTAGGTACTGGGTAAAGTGTGTGTGCGTAATGTTGATTTTATGCAGTAGGACAGGATGCAACAAGAGATTTAGTCAGAATAAAAGATTAAAATAACTCCTAAATGCCAAAATCAAGAAGACTATTGCCCCACTACACAGCTGATCTCAATTTTTCTTTCTCATTTTTTTCTCCCTCAAGACATTTAGCATTTACTATTCAAATCACTCCTTTTCATTTTTCTCTGAAAAATGTTAATATGTGCCAGTTTTGTGTATTTATGTATGATGCAACTTATTTAATAATAGTTCTATTTATCACTATATTGGTGATATTTAGTATAGTAAATGTGCATGATTAACTTTTTAAAATATTAAAACTTTCCTCAAATGCTGGATGTATTTAAATATTTCAAAGATCAATTTCTAATTCAAATTGTAAAATATAAACAATAATTTTCCAAATGAGAATTATATACCATCTACCCTTGAGCAACAAGGGTTGGAACTGCAAGAGTCCACTTACACCTCTGTGGTATTTTTCAGTTAGTACTACAGTACTACACAATCTGTGGTTGGTTGAATCCACTGATGCAGAACCACAGATACCAGAGGGCTGACTATGGTACTTGAGCATCCAAAGATTTTAGTACCTGCAGTGGTTCCTGGAGCCAGTTTCCTGCAGATACTGAGGTATGTCTGTAATTACAAGATATTCTAAATCCATATTTCCACTGCAATTTTTGCCTACTACATAGTACATATTGAGTAACTTAGTTTTAATGACTGATGGGACAAATAAATAAAAAATGCTTACATATCAATTAATATTTCTTGCTAAATAAAAATTTAAGTTCATTCAACAAAATCAGTCATAGTAATGTGAGTACACTTAGGCTCACTGTGTATGATTATGTAACAGATACCTGGTCTAGTTATGAACGCTTTAGCATTACTTAAGCAGTGAAGGGTATTTGGGTGAAATTTTCACTATAATACAATTTTATGTGCTTTAAAATCATGGGATCAAGCTGCAAAAAACACATTATTTGATCTCTTCAGAATGTTGCTTTACCTGCATATAAAGTAGGGAAATCTTCGCTGAGACTGGTAATTAAGTGAGCTCCTCCTTGTGGTACATAGAAATAACTTGAGCTGTGGTCCTCTCCTTTACATAATACGGAGATGTCATCTTTTGATTTGACCCTATACGGGCATCTGAAAGATGTTTTCTACATTACATCTTCCTTATTAAGAAAGAGTAGTGGGCAAATGTTCAATAGGCACATGAAAAATGCTCAATATTGCTAATTATCAGAGAAATGCTAATCAAAACTACAATGAGTTATCACCTCACACCAGTCAGAATGGCAACAATAAAAGTCCACAAATAATAATGCCGGAGAGTATGTGGAGAAAAGAGAACCCTCCTACACTGTTAGTTGGAATGTAGTTTTGTGCAGGCATTATGGAAAACAGTATGGAGATTCCTTAAAAAACTAAAAATAGACTTACCATATGATCCAGCAATCCCACTCCTGGGCATATATCTAGAGGGAACTCTAATTTGAGAAGATACATGCACCCCAGTGTTCATAGCAGCACTATTTACAATAGCCAAGACATGGAAACAACCTAAATGTCCATCAGTAGATGACTGTTGTGATATTTATATATATATTATGGAATACTGCTCAGCCATAAAAAAAAATAAAATAATGCCATTTGCAGCAACATGGATGGACCTGGAGAATATCATACTAAGTGAAGTAAGCCAGAAAGAGAAAGAAAAATACCACATATCACTTACATGTGGAATCTAAAAAATTTACACAAAGGGACTTATTTACAAACAGAAACAGACTCACAGACAGAAAACAAACTTATGGTTACAGGGGAGGTGGGGGTAGGGGTGTGTGGAGGGAAAAATTGGGAGTTTGGGATTTGCAGATACTAAGTACTACATATAAAATAGATAAACAATAAGGTCCTACTGTATAGCACAGGGAACTATATTCAATACCTTGTAATGGCCTATAAGAAAAAGAAAATGAAAAGAAATATATATATATATATATATATATATATATATATATATATATATATATATATATATATATATATATAACTCAATCACTATGCTGTACACCAGGAATTAACACAACATTATAAGCTGACTATACTTCAATTAAATAAAAAAAAGAAACAGTAGTGGGAAATGAATGGCAAAGTGAATCCTGAAGTTAGGACAATATCTGAAAACTAAAATTAGGAAGAAAATACTCCAAAAACAAGTGATGGAAGAACCAAGAAAAGAGAACCACAGTTACTCTACACTCTTTATTGGATTTTTACCTGATCATCATAGAGAAATCAAACAAACCTCATTAAAATAAGAGCAGTCATCAATGAGTTGGATATATAAATTACCAATGACTATTAACAAGATAAATATCTATATTTTACTAATTTCAGATGTTATATCTAATTCTATTTATTTTTTTAAAGTTGTGATTATGAATTAAACTGCTGTAGAAATTCATTTGCATCTTTTTGAGTGGGTATAAGTTTTCAAACTCATTGGGTAAATACTTAGGAATAAAATTGCTCTATTGAATGGTAAGACTGTCTATATCTTTGTAAGAAATTACCATATTGTCTTCCAAAATGACTGTATGATGAATGAGAGTCCTTTTGCTCCACACTCTCACTAGCATTTGATGTTGTCAATTTTTTAAATTTTTGTCATTCTAATAGATGTGTAGTGGTATGTCATTATTGTTTTAATCTGCTATTCTTTGATGACAAATGATATTGAGCATCACTTTATACACTTATTTTCCATTAGCATATCTTCTTTGGTGAGGTGTCTATTCAGACCTATTGTCCATTTTTTACAGATTGCTTTCTTGTTGTTGACTTTTAGGGGTTCTTCATATATTTTAGATACAAGTCCTTTGCCTGCTCCGTCAGTTCCCAGATACAGAATAATTTGTCTCAACTTTTTCCTATTGGTTTTGATGTGGGATTTTCTCAGTCACCTGGTGTTTAGGAGTGTCTTGACTAGTTTCTGGATTTCTCTTGAAGTCAATTGATCGGTGTGTAGCTGTTTTGTCAGTTCATCTGTGGGAGGAGGGAAAACCAAGATCCAGCTAGTCCATCATCTTGCTGATGTCCTGTAACTTTCTTCAATTATATTATCTTACGGTGTCAGGGCTCCAAAGTCCCACTAATCATATTTTCAATCAAAAAATATCATAGACAGTCTCTCCCAAAATTTTTCAGGTGGGGAACTCTTTGTCTAAATTTCAGGCTAGTGCCCATTACCAACATTTTCTCTATTATTGAACAAAATTATTATTTTATTCTTGGTTAATATATTTGCTACTTTCTTTGTTTATTTCACATTGCATATTTCCAGAACTTACTTTCTTATACCACAATCCTGTGAACAAAACTTCTTTTCTAATGCTTAAATCTGTGCATTCATGTGTTTTATCAGTTCTGAAAATTCCTAGTCTTTATTCTTAAAAGTATTGCCCCTCTTCTACTTTCTCTATTCTTTCTTTAGGAAACTCTGATTAGATCTTCTCATTGTAGTATTTTTTAAAATTTCTCTATTATTATCCATAAGCTATTCTATCGGGGCTGAATTCAGAATAATTCCTTAGGATATATAGTTTCCCAAATGTTCTCTATTCAGTTATGTAGGATCACTGTAAATCTGTGCACTGAGTTTAAAAAAAAAATTTGTGGGTAGGTAATTAGGTGTATGTATGTATGTATTTAATGGAGGTACTGGGGATTGAACCCAGGACCTTGTGCATGCTAAGCATGCTCTCTACATTAAGCTATAGCCTCCCCATATTTTTTAGCAATTATATTTTTATTTCTGGTAGATTTGTTTCTTCTTAAAATATGCCTAGTCATCCTTAATACTCTCTAGGCATTTATTCATATATTTTATTTTACCCTTTTAAAAACTTTATTTGTAACTATTCTACAGTCTATCTCAGAGAATTCCAATATCTGCAGTCTGGAATGCAGGTGTTGAGGGGGATGTCTAAACATGTCAATTGTTTCTACTGACAGGCATACTTGTGGTGACTTCCCTTCTTATTTGCTTGGTCATATTGTTAATAAGCATCTTTATTGTCCTTAATGTTTAAGATTTTAGGAACATAATTGGCAACACTTTCTTCTAGACAAGATTTACACCTTCTAAAAGCCATAAGTTGCCTCTGTTCTGGAATTCTTCAATCCCATTTAAGGGCCTAGATCAATATAAATGCTCCAAACTCAGCTCAAAAAGCTTGTCTGAGGACCAGTGCTCCAATACAGAACTGGTTTTGGCGTCTGTTCCCAAGAAAGCCCATTTCTTCCCACACCTTACTACTCGCTGTTTCAACTCAAGCTCACAGACACAAGCTCACAGATGATGATGATAAGGAGGAGGAGAAGGAGGAAGAAGAATTTGAATTTGCAGGGTCCACGGAGACCTCCCTGACACTTGCACATCAATCCCATTGAATGAAACAACTGTGCTATTTTGGACCCAGTTTTCTGATATAGGAAGTTCTATTGGAATACCTGGTCTACCAAAAGCAAGTCTTCTCAATATTTTTTGGATGCCATATTGCATTATCTCATAATAGACCAATTAGCCAATTAAGTACTCCCATTAGTTTAACAAATGGTACCTTTAATTCATGCATATTCCATTGATTGACAATTGAAATGTTGATTGTAAACATAATACCTTACATTTTAATTTACATTGAATTTTTACTGTTTTAATACAGACAATATGTTTTTTGAATATTAAGTCTTTCACTGAATGAACTGGTGATACCTTTAAGCATTTGGTCACCTGCAAGTTTGATAAGTTAATGGAAAGGGAAAAATTAGCCTAGGCTTCTGATACTCTCCAATATTAGAAATAATGTAGAATTAGGGAAAAAGGCTCTGAAAAACTATAGTAAAGGCTATGAAAAATCTTTAGGGAAGTGTTGTAAACAGTGTCCTGGGGCAGAGGAGGGCTGATTACCATGAGAGAGTGAAATGGAGGATTTGATTTGTGTTTTTCTGTTTTTGCCACATAGTCTTTTGTGGGTGATTTTCTAGATTTATAGTACTGGTTATACCAAAAAAAAAAATTCTAAAAAAATGTATTAAGGTACTAAAAACGATGCAATATGATTAAGTTTAGTGTTTTCCAGGAAAGTGATAAAGTTTCAATATCTCCAGTATACTTCAGTATTCTAGGCACTTTGGTTAGAACAGTAAATAAACAGAATCTTGCCCTCATGGAGTTTACATTTTTATAAACAAACTAATAATGACAGTGACATATAAATGGGCTTATAATGAATCAGACATGCTTTTGAATTCTTTTATATACTTTTGCTCATATAATTTTCACAGCACCAATATGAATTAGGTGCTAGTGTTGTTTCTCCTTCATCAGTGAAGATCTGAAGGACAGAGAGATTAAAACTTGTCTGAGGCTCCACTGTTTGTGGGTAGAAGGGTACCGATTCCAACTGTGCAATCTCTGAACCGAATTTGGACCCGAACGCCCAATCAGCAGCAAAGCCAATCTGCTGAGACTGAGTTGTACTGAAGGAAAGCACAGTGTTCACTGCAAGGTGCCAAGCAAACAAGTGGAAGACAAGCCTCTGATCCACTCCAACCTGATCTCTGAGCTGAAGGGTTTTTAAAGGGGAAGAAGAAAGAGGCTGGGGTTAATCATTATCTTGTGAAATTTTGGTGACATTTCTTAATCATAATTTCAGGATTCAGGATGTTTCTGGTTTAGGATGCTCTGGCCACGTGGTCCACAGCCCAGGGCCGTGTTAGCTCACCGGACCCTGGAGAAACAACCTGAGTTTGTATATTAATGATGGTATCTGTAATAGCAATTTTAGTACACTAACAATATTATCCATAACAGCAATTTCAGGCATCTGACCCTGGTTGATTAGGGTTCAGTTAGCACAGGATTGTGTTCAGAGGAGACAAGAAAGGGCATAAAGTTTTGGGTAGAGAGATTCATCATAAATTTGGTAAGGGAACTTGGATTTAGGGGGATTCAGTTTCATCTCCTCTGAAACTGTTCTTGGAACCGGGAAGTAAATTAATGAGTTAATCACTTATTCCCATTAGAAAAACAAAAATTGAAGAGGGGAATGACAGTACATGCTTCTGAACAAGTGGGGGGAAATAAAAATTCTAGAGTGACTAAACTGATGCAGCCTTTCTGTAAAGCTGTATCAAAGATTTTAGAAAAATTAAATGTACATTCTGTGACCTGGTGCTTGAACTCCAAGTTCACACATAGTTCTGCTAGGATGTTTATGATGGTATTGCAGGTGGGCGAAGGAAGTTGAGGACAACTCAGATGTCTGTTCCTAAAGTAATGATGAGAACAGTGGACTGAATGTTGCTGAAGAGCAACAAACGACAGATACATTCAGCAATAATATCCAGACCTCAAAATCATAGTGTTGAGTCAAAAGAGTAGGAAACAGAATAAGGCATCATTTAGTTAACTTAAAATACATATAATTACAAAAGATATTTAAAAGAAAATTGTAAGGGTTTCAAACATTTCAGTAAAAGTGAGTGGGATGAGAATGGAGATCAAGAAAGGAAAGAAAGTCAAATGAAACAAGGGACTGGATTTCCAAAAAACAGAAAAACAATGAGTTGTGAACCCAAAATGTGATTAGCCCTACCCCGCAAATTGAAGGAGCAATCAATCAAGAAAATAAGACACCTTGGTGAGAGTTAATTAGAAAGTAAATACATTAAATTTTTTCTTCAGAATTTTACTATGAAGTCAGCACTTTCTTTTTGCTTGAACTCTTTTTGCTGCCTATTTCCCTTCCACAGTTTTAATCCACCCTGAAGGCTGAGAGGGTTAACTCCATAACTAGAAATAATTTAGAGAGAAAATGTCATTGAAATATAAAAAGGAAACATCCTGCATCACTCTGATCATTTTTTATGGCAATGTAAATTCTCTTCATTCAAAAAGCATCTTTTAATATTTTAATTAGGATACTGTGTTATATGAAAGGAACATCTGATTTTAGGAATGCAAATGAGGGTAGCTATGAAACAAAGATGCAGAATTAAAAAGGTAATATGCAGTTCAGCAAGCAGCAATAAAGAGAAAGAATGTGGGGAAGGATCAAGGAAATAACATGATTTTTGAAGTAAAAATTGTACTAGCGTTTTTCAAATTTAGCAGTTTGACAAGGCTAATGACAGTTATAATACACTTTTAGTTTAAAATGCAATAATTATCTTTGGCTAATAAATAAGAAATCAATCAAACAGGATGTACTTATTAGCATTAACTAGGACTTCCTGACCCTGCATAGGTTCCTGATAGCGCCTCCTGCTGGCCGAGTAGGTGCACAGGATTCCATTCAGTTGCTGTCTGGGCTCCCTTCTTTTCCCCTTTCCCTTTTTTTTTTTTTTTTTTGCTCATTGCTACAAAACAAAGAAGAAATTAATTGCAGATTCGGCTATAAAAGATAGCTGAATTTTAGTTTTCCCATTTTAAACACGAAGGAATTGAGCCTCTGAAAGGTTAACCACTTGGCCAAGTGACAGAGCTGGGACTAAAATCCAGGTTTGCAGTGAAAGCTCACATTCTGAAGAATGGGACCGCACTACTGTGGAATTGTAACTTAGGACTTCCTCATTCCTAAAGGAGAATTTTGGACACAGCTTTTTAAAAATTAAATTTGTGTTGTTTCTTTGTTTCTAACCAGAAAGGAAACCTGCCTAGAAGAAAAATTTCAAAGGAGCCATGATTTTCTCCCTCAATCAGGAGAATAACCATGAGAGGATATTCTTTAGGAGAGAAATTTTGGTAAAACAAACAAACAAACAAACAGAAGTGGAAAAAGGAGAGAGGCATCCTGGAGCCATAGAAGTAAACAGAGGAGATGAATGTGGAGCTGCATAGCCCAAGACAGAAACCTTTTCCAGGAATGGATTTATATTACAAACAATGCTGACCCCATAGCCCACATGCCTGCAGAGCTGTGGCTGTGTTGTTCACTCACCAACAAATCCTTTATGCCCAACCCCATATCCACTATCCAGGCACCACTGGCTGAGGGGGTCAGGAAAGAACAGAATGGAATAACAAAAGCAAGCTTTGCCAGCTGGAGAGGGATGCAGTCAGGTAAGGGATTAAGGAACTATACAAGTTTTTCAAGGGAACTATTTATCATCTCACATTTTAGGTTCACATTCTGAATTGCTTTCTCTCAGGACCATTGTTGAACTCCATGGTTAAGCTCTATTTTGAATTTTGTATTAGTTATTAAGAAAAAAATAATTGACTGACAATGAAACTATTTGTAAAGATGGTACCACTCTGTGTGCATTAACGACTTATGATCTATGATGAGGCTGAATAGTGTGATAGGTTATATCTGCTCTTTAGGGTCATGTAGACCTTGGCAAAATACTTAGCACCCTGGAAACTCACATTATTTATTTGTGAAATAAGAATAATAATATCCATCTCATAGACATTTTGTGGTGGTTAATTTGGATGAATATTAAAAAGTGCTTTGCAAAATACTTGGCCTATATGGTGAATGGCCAATGAGAATACTATTAACAGTAGTAGTAGTAGTGCTAATAGCATAGTACTTAGTGTACAGAATAAGGGGGAAATCATATGGCATATTCTATGATTCAAGAGTCTTTCCCAGTCATAAGAGGTAAGATATGTATGAACAAAAATAGGTTCAAGCCACATGGCATTGGTTATTGAAGTCTTCAGAATGAATGAGTTCCTCAAGCGAGAAAAGCCAGAGAGAAGACTGACTACTGCACCCCGGGTACTGCTCCAAGGGTGAGGGGGAGAAAACGAAACTTGGCCATAGATGTCGGGTGCCAACCTAGATAGTACAGTGTTATGGAAGCCTAGAAAGAAGACGTTTTAGACAGAAAGTATTAAACAGTCAGAAAAACACAGCCAAATAAAGAGAAATGAGATAGAAGAATCTATGGTTTTAAAAGAAGCAAGTGATTTCATTTGTAAGTAACACATCATAAAGAATATTCAGTATGTTTAAATAAAACAAGGACTGTCTGCTGTGAACCCGGTAAACTAGGTAGAATATGGTAAACTGAAAGAAGCTAGTTCACTATAGTCTACATAAAACTGACTTTCCTTAGAAGTTAATTCATTACAACTGAATCTATGATATTAAAAACAGGAAAGATCGATGATTTCCTAATAGGAGAATGGAGAGATGAATTAGAGTGTATTTATCATTGGACTGTAAAGCAGCCATTAATGTAATGCTTTTTCATGATTAACTCCATGGGAAACTTTCCAATGACAATGTAACTTGAAAATGCAAGATTCAAACACATACATATACACATGTATGTGTGAATACCGTATGTATGCATACATATATTGAAATGCAAGACTCTGCATATGTATATGGTTATGTACATATATGAATGCACATACGGAATAAAAAGAATAAAACACAGTGCAATGTTATCAATGGGGAGAACTGTTTCCTTCTACATATTTGTAAACATTCCCTGGTTTCTATATCCATTACTTTCATAATAAAAAAATAGTATTTTTAAAAACATAATTAAACTCTACATGTTCAGCAATACCACTCACCCTAAACTTGGTGTCAATGGAAATGGCTAAATAGAAATGTTTCCCAAATATCTGCTGCAATTTTGTGATGGATAAAGGACAACTCTGGGCAAAAACAGCCCTTTAAGGATGATGTGACCCGTATCTTCCAAACCCCCTGCACTAGGCTTACACAGTCAGTAAAGCAAAGATGTAGCACAACTCCCTTGAAAAGCACGTCTCACATGTGAGTGGTATGTTTAGCCTCACTGCTGGTGGACAAACATTGCTTCCTGTTACCTGGCCTCCCTGTCCACACACTGCCCACTCACAAATGACCATGTGTAAAGGTGCAAACAGAGAGAGATTCTGATTTATACTACTGAAACCACCAAGACTCTGTAGTTCCCAAAGTAACAATATGTAACTCACCCATATTAATTTTTACTTCAATTATTTAGCTTTATGTGTACCTACTACATGGAAAGAGAAAATAAATTACTCTGTGCCCCAATTTTATCACAATAAGAAGAACTGAGTAACTTATAAGCCCAGTCTTCTCTGGTGAGTTATGAACAAGTTCCCCTTTCTGAGAAGAAAATTAAATTCATATTGCATCTGGAAACTCTTGCTAAAATATTTTATTACTGTGTTTAGAATAATGGAGGCAGTGTTAAAGTAAATATACTATCTCCATTTTCTGTCTCTTTAATTGCTGAATTGTCTGTTTTAGCACCAGAGCTTCAGGGTATATTTAACGTCAATTTTTTGAAACAGAAGCTGAGGGAGAGCATGTACTATCAGAATCATGCAATCCAAAAAATGGCCAAGAAAATATAGGAGATCATCTTAAATGAACTGTACTTATTTTTATTTTCATAACAGATATACTTGCAAGATTTAGCACATGTTCAAGGTTAGCTATCAGGGGAAAACCGTGCAAGTTGGTTTAGACTGCATAATAAAGAGAAATAGAAAACAGCAAATGTGGGTAATACTTAGCTAAAGAATTATTAGCCATATAAATTATATATCACTCTGTATTTTTTCTTTCTGCAAATTAAGGTTTTACTGAATTTTAAGACAAACTTGGAATGTCTCATTTAATTTTACCCAAAATATATTATTTTCAGTATCAACAACCATCCAAATCAATTCAGTTGAAAGATACATGGCATCTCATTGTAAGGCCCTTATACCAAGTCTATCAATGGCAGGAATTTCTAGTCCAGTATTTCCAGCTCTGGCCCAATATTTTAAACAAGCTCTTTACTTTAACAGAGGACTTTAAAGTTTTCCTTGGTTCAGGCTAACAAAAAAATGCTTTCCAATAAATCAAAGCAAAAGAATATCAATAGTTATTTGTGAGCATTTGTGTTCTCAGGTATCGATGTGGCTCTAGGTAATTCTTCAATTGTGTAACCACTGGAAGAAAAATATGATACTTATTTTTGCTAGAAAATTTATTTGTGTATTCAAGAGAGTATTGTGTATTCAAAGAGACTGCATTAAGCTGCTGATTAAATTTAGCAGCATTTACTGTTCATCCTTTATGTGCAAATTACAGCCTAGGATAGAAAGGTGAATAACTCACCATCCTCAGCATCAGAAGACACTCAGTTTTGTGTCTGGTGGGAGAAAATGGAGGAACAAACACAAAACAGATCACATTTCAAAAAGAATTAATCATGGCTGACAATTTTTGAGGGGTAAAATTTACAAGGAAATTCCTATGACCAAAAGACTATATATGGTTATGACACTGGAAAAAATCATAATGGAGTTAATTGTATTTGAAATGGACCCCAAAGATAAGGTTTGGAGTAGCAGAGGGGCTGCACCTTAGAGAGACTGATTAGCAGTGGGGCATTATAGATGAATTAAGAAAGTAAGAAAAGTGAACTTCAGTGTTACATTTAGAAGGACTTTTCAAAGAATTTAAGAATTAGGAGGCTCTGCAGTAGAGGAAATGGACTAAAAATGGAAATGTGGGAATAAAATATTGATGCATTGTAGACATAGAATTTGCATTGATTAAATATAAAGAAAGTGGGATAATAGGTCCAAGTTTAATACACCAGATCTATTTACAGAAATGAAAAAGTCAAGAGGAATAGCACATTTGGGGAAATATTGAGGAAAGGAAATGAATGGATTTGTTCTTTAACCTGCCAAGTTTTGGTTCCTTGTAAGATATCCAAGGCAGATTGCCAAAGAGGCTGAAATGCAGGTCTACAGATACAATTTCAGGATTCATTGATGCTTAAAGCATGGAAATGGATGAGATTCCTGAGAAAGAAAGTCCCATAGAAAGGGTAAGTTTAAAGATAGAAGAAAGTTATTTGAGGAGTGAACTTAGGGGACAAGGTCTGCTAAAGGATATTAAACTATGATAATGTAAATCAATGTGATTCCCATTTTTGCTGGCTAGCACTTGCCAATGAAATTGTAGTTTTATTGATATTCAACTCAGTGCGAGACAATTCAATGAGGTTTACAATTTTATTGAGAGTTTCACAGCCTGAGGAATGTCCCTCAGGTGATGAAACATATTGGAATACAATTCTATAGTACTGATGAGATAATTTTCATTTTCCTCTAACTTGATAGCAATAAATAAATTCTAGCACTTATGTAGCATATTATGGAAACATAAAAACTTAGAAGTGCCAAGCAAATTTTTGTCCATTGGGCATATTCTTAACCAAATGGTGACAATTTTTTATTGATCTGATAAGCTATCATTCATCCTTGTTTCCTTAAGATAGATCCAGTTTTGTTTTCTTTATCTTAGCCCAAGCAAAGGGAAATGAGCTGGTAAACATATTCCTTTCATGAATAAAAGAATTGTCAGAGTGTGCTATTCTGTTACATCATTGGAGGAAAAACACTTAATATATGAATAATAATGATACTCAATAATAGCAAAAACAACAGATGCTGTAATTCCTCCAGACGCACTAGCTTGGATGAAAACAGCCTGCAGCAGCAGTAAAATTTCTCCCCTGAATTTTCTTCTCAACTAATGTCTGTGTACATACTAGAACTAGATCTCTCTCACTTACCATCGGGTCTTCCATTTCCCTCCTCCCTCGATGTGTCTCATTAAGTCACCGCACCTCAAAACTGGGGATTTCCTACTGTCAGCCATGCTTGCTGAATCAGGGTGTCCTCTCCTGCTTCTAGTCGAATGTTTCTGCTTCATTCTCAGACTGCTGGGTTTGGGGGGGTGCCTGCAAAGCGGGAAGAAGGAATCTTCATCCAAGGTGTGACATACTCTTGTTATCTAAGCAACAAAGTACAAAGCCTCTATATTTCTAAAGGAGCTTCTAAATTAACACATTTGAGATCACAGTCCTCTTCCCCTAATACTCAAGCATAAGCCCCTGGGAGTTAGGCCAGATGTTCTTTTGAAAGTTGTATCTTTAAAGCACATCTGAAAGCCCTGGGTCCTCTTTAAAATCTGCTTCTATGCACTTCTCTCTTTGCTTGGGAGAAACTTTTTTTTTCCCCAAAATGGTCTTTAATTGTTCATTAGAAGAAAAATAAAAGCTTCCTATAAGGCCAACTTATTAGGCCATTAAGGATAAAAACCCCATGGTTAAAAAAAAAAAAAGAAAACACCTTAGGGTGAATATAGCTTAATGTTAAACACTAGGGGGAAGAAAACTTGCTTATATCATCATCATCATCATCATCATCATCATCATCATCATCATCATCATCATCATCATCATCATCACTATCCGCATTGTCATTATTTCCAACTGTAGTAAAATAGATTGTTGTTCATTTTTTCACCCCTTCTCTGTAATAGGATTACATCCAAATCCTTTGTATCATAACTCTGCAGGGTCTCCCAGTAGAGGAGGGGGAATATCCATCCTTACCTTGCTAACTTTGGGCTAAGCCATGTGACTTGTTTGCTTAGTAGGATGCTAATGAATTTGATGCAGGCAGAGGCACTGAATATACTTGAATGGTGTTTCTTGCTGCTTGTACCTTTGTCACCTGCCATGAGAGAAAAATACCCAGTAAAGCCAGTAGTCCTGGAATGAGAAGAAACATTGAGGATGCCTGAGCACAACGTACAGCCTGGATCCAAGCCCAGCTGACCCCATCTGAGCCAGCAGAGCCCCGCAGAGCCCAGCAGGGCCACAGCTGACCTGGAAGCCCATGAGCAAGAAATAGTGTTTTAAGCCACAGGCCTTTTACAGTTGTTTACAATGCAGCATCATTGCAAAAGAAAAGTCCTATATAATGAACAAGTGAATAGTGTTGTGTAGCTTTTCAAAACAAGACTTAGATCAATAAGTAAGTATAAAAATACAAAGGGAAAGTACAAAATATATATCACAGAATGAAATATCTTGCTATTTATTGCAATGAGTTGATTTAGAAGTTGGAGCACAGCTGGGACACTTCTAGAAAATGAAGCTAGAGGACGCTCTTCTCTCATCTATTCCTCTACAAACAACCCATTTAAGAAATTTATGTGCAAATATTCTTTGGCTGAAGATGGAAGAAAGACATGTTTTGGGCACGATCCCCAGAACGTGGAGGAAGATGTATAGGAGGGAACATCATTGCCACACTCCACACAGTTAAGGGGAGTAGCTCAGAGACTCAGCCAGACTAACTTTAAATCTTAGCTCTTCCACTTACTATCTGGTGTGACCTAGCAGTGCTGCTTCAAGTTTCAGGAAGAGAAGAGTCACAGAAATGCAAAGAGATCCCTTCTCCCCACCTCCATCCCTGATCATAGAGCATATTTGGCATTTGGTAGGGCAAGGTGGCCACTATCACCGCTCTGCAGGGCAGTATTCAAATGATGCATGCAGAGAGCAGAGACAGAAATAGGGTCCTCTGATTCAGAGCAAAACAACACAAGATGACAAGATGACATTTTCTTGAGCTCATAGGAGACCACATGCTTTGAGTTCTCTCAGAATTAACAGAGATTTTAGGTAAAGGGCAAATACTGCTACTGAGTAGTGAAATTCATGAATTGATATTAATGCAGTGAAGCCTTGGAAAGATGTGTTACACTATATTTATCCTTGAATAAATTTAATTCATTTCAACAAATATTTATCAAGCATTTACTATGTGTGAAGTGTTTTTATGAATAAGAATGAAAGTAGCATGCCTAAGGCAGTATAACTTATTAGTTTACACTTGTTTTAAGTAAATTTCAGATGATGGAAGATTGGAAAGATATTTGTCTCTTATCTCTTCATGCTTGGATTCACTGTTATTGGCAGAGCCCTGGATTAGCGGCGGCTGAGATGTTTATGTTCCAGTGATGCGCACGCACAGTTACCCTAACACCAATCACCTGTTGGTTCTATCTGCACCACGTCAATTTTCTTACCTGTAAAATGAACGATATTATTAAACTATTCCCAAATTAATATTCTGTAGATCTAAATTTCATAGTTGAACTTGAATCACAATCCTTTACCTTTCCTTATATTTCAAAAGGCCCTGAATCTGTAAATGCTATAAGGCCAGTGAATTAAAGAACGCTAAGTAGTGATTTTGGAAAGTAAGTGGACTGGGATTTATTAGTTACACTAATCCAAATGCCAATACAAAACTCATTAAGTTGGATTATTATAATTCTATGTAGTATAAACTGAGGGAAATGCCTCAAATAAACCAGCAAGTATATCGTTTGCATCTCTGGATTCTGTTACATGCACCCAAGGACTAAGGTGAAATTCAGGAAACGTGCTCATTGAAAAGTTAAGTCTGAGTTTTCAACATAAGGTGAAACAGCCATTTAAACAAGTCCTCAACTCAATTTTCTCAATTTTATTAAAGATTTTTATTTCTCAATCAGCACAGCAGGCACTAGGGTTGGACAAACTTGAAAAAAAAAAAAAAAAAAAAAACCCAGCCCAAAACCATTTAGCACACTATAAACATGACTTGGGCAAAGCAGGACTCATTAGCGCTGTATGGATAGCACAGACCTAATGCTACCAGACGGTGTTTAACTATATTAAAGCTCTACATTAAAGTCAGAATAAAAGCACTTTTATACACAGGTAGTAAATTCTAAAACTGTGGCATTTTTGCCTGATCCATGCAGGCCCTGAATCTGAATTAAAAAACATTTTTTTTTTTTTTTACTGCTAAGAAATTCTTTTGAAAGCAGAAATTTCCACCGTAAGTCTACTATTACCTAAAACTGTCAGCTGTTGTAAAAAAAAAAAAAAAACAAAAAACAAAAACCTGGTATTTAAAAAGTGAAACTTCATCTAGTCTGTGCTTAAGAGACTGAGTAGAATGCACTGGAATAAAAAAAAAATCACTGTTCTATAAAAATGTACAGTTTTCCCTTCTCAGAAAAATGTTATTTTAAAAAATTTTAAGCCATTTCTAATTTATAATCATGCAACTATTTAAAATTTCAGTTTATCTACAAAAGGAGATTAAGTAAACAAACAATATGCAAACTAACTTTATTCAGTTTCTGTTACAGGGAAATAGTGGATACTAATAAATTTTTGTGAGTTAAAAAGTATCTTCTCATATTACCTGTAACCCATTCTTCTTTCCTTAGCTCCTACTTTTTTATTATTTTAGGTTGTCATTTGTTAGTTTATTTCCTTTTAGCTTCTTGGCTCTTCTGCTGTGCTATTTCTAAGGAAGGAATCTTATGTATGTATTTACACTTTATATATATGTATATATACATATATATGTATACATATATATACACACATCCATTATTAAGATCCCAGTAATCATGTTATTCAAAATATTTGACACAACTGTCCTTAAGATATACTTATATTTTATAGTAAGCCAAAATGGTTAACTTTATTACAACAGGAAAAATGCAAACAAAACTGGATAAAACATTTGAATCTTACATGTCTCTTACCAGTTAAATGAACAGTATCTCTCCTTCAGACATTTTTGCCCTTTTAATCCAGATTTAGGCTAAATGCCAATGGCATATGTCATGTATACGAAAGAATATAGCCTCATAATATCTATGTAACTATGATTAACACTGGTTAAGGAAAAATAACTAAGGACATTACAAACTAAAACATTCAGTATCCTTTTAAACAGATGACTCACTGTACCATGTTAGAGGAGGAACCACTGCAAATACTGTATCTCATTTCCTTATCATGCAAAGACTAAAAGATGCCATGCTGAAAATATCAAGGTTTGCAAAAAGTGTTTTAATTCTTCAATTCTTATGGATGTTTTGAATAAAGTACTGTGATATTGAAACAGATTTCAAGTAAGTTTCCAGTTCAGGATACACATATTTCAGAGAAGATGGTAGGAAACAAGACATGTAACCTATAAAACCATTTACCAACACTGATGATGTAAATATCGGAGAGGTAATTTCTGCTTGTAATGAGTTGCTGATCTGTTCATGAGTCCTACCCTCCACTACCCTGTAAGAGGGAGGAATGGTGGGGGTGGTGCTTCATTCTTTGACATCTGGAGAATTTTAAACGTGCCCTGCAGTTTGGGGATGCAGTAGTCTGGTTTCTGACTTTTGCCCAGGAAATATATATGGCAAAAGGCGAGCTGACTTCCTATTTGAAGCAGAACATAAAGAGGAGCAACCGTGCGGAGGCAGAGTATGTTGGGGCAAAGAATGTATGACTGTTTCCCATGGACCAGACTGTAGAACCGCCATGGGATCATCTTAGATCCTGTTTGATACGGCTTCTTTGGAGGACAAAATACCTACAGTAAAAAAGAAGTAGAGGGGTGTGCAAGGGTGAGAAAGGAGTAAGTGACCAAGTGGGAGAGAGATTCTTTTACTCTGTCCAGAGAAATGCAGTTGAGAAAACCTCAGGGATGGAGGAGAAAAGGCCATTATTAGATCATCATAGGAGTATCAGTCAGTTCAGAATGTTTCTGCTCTCTAATCAGTTCTTCTGCCCCCATCCTCAAATTTTGGAAGAGGTCAGAAAATAGCCATGGTGAGACGGGGAAAGGACCAGAGGGACTAAGTGAGGAAGGAGAAGATAAACTAGAACTCACCTTTGAAGGCTTTATTTTACATAAAACTGGACACCTTAATTTATAACTCAAAGGAAAAAGAGAACATTTATCACTTCAGAATAATGAGAAAAGTCCCACAGAATCTGCTTGAGTTTTGATCCAGGGGCTGGGGAACAAATAACTTCACACAGTATATTTTAAGGACAATGGGAAATAAAAATAAAATTGCCTTGTAATTGTCCCTTACAAGTGCAACAGGTTTGATTAAATTGAGAATCCAAGGGCTGAAGCACTTAGTAATAGCAAATGAGTCCAAATAAAAAGAGAATTGGCAGAGACTTACTGAATCAAGTAACAAAGAACTAAAGAGGATGTTGTGGCTATGATTATTTGAAGTTTTTTCTTCCTATTAACTTGATTTTTTTTTTTCCTATATAGTTTGTCTTAGAAATATTCTGCTAATATCAGCTAGTTATATTTTCTTGCAAATCAGACATTATGTGACAAAATGCTAGCTGGGAACCTGTTTCCTATTACGTGGCAAGGGGAAAAATTGTGATACATTACATGTTAATCCCCAGTCCCAGAGGCTGATTTATTATGAAACTGACGATGCTGAGCCTTCAGAGCCACTCATTTACATGAGCCCCTTTCAAGATCTTGGAAGGGTATTTAGCAAGAATGCTTGTAGCATTAATAAATGTGGGACAATTTTGTATTCTTTTAGCTAAAAGAACCCCTCCCAAATATTTTAAGCTGCAGCTACTAAAAAACTTAAATGCACTTTAGTAAAACATCTAATTAATTTCCTACATGTAAATGAAACAGAAAACTCCTGAAACCCAAGAGGAAAAATAACCAGATAACTATGCTCCACCCCCCAAATTCTGATTTAATGTTCTAATTCAGACTGGCGTTCCTTGAGATCAAACACTATTTAAGGGTCAGAATACAACATAAAATAAGATTCAGCATTGCATTTGCAGGGCCATCAATCACCAAAGACAGTACCCTCCAGTCACTAGCCATCGCTGATCTTGTTTTATCAAATTATTTATTCAAGTAAAAAACATTTAATTAAATTCTCACTTGAATAGCTAGAAGTGATAGGAAACAAAGGTGTATCCATCATAAACTAGTGTGTTGAAATACAATTTGCCTCTTCTTATACTTTAGTTAAATTAGAATTTCTCAAAATGTGATTTGCTTTAAAATAGGATTCCTAGAGAGGTCTCCTATAGTATTAATTTCTGATGTATCATATAATATATGACCCTCTCCCTCTCTGTCTTTCTGTCTGTTTTTCTTGATGTAAATATAGACACAGATTCTTAATAAAAAGAATGTATTTTTAATAAAAATGTTTGATCACCTTCCATTAATAATAATTCCTGGTTAATTATATAGCATGTTTACAATTGCTGAATGTCAGTTGTTGCTGTATGCTGTATTAAGGAGTTCAAAGAAGATATTTAATCTTCACATTACTCAAGTTGATATTATACTTTCAGAGAGATTTTCCCTGTAGGTGATGAGTGCTATAGTTAAAACTTAAATTCTAGAAGTTGATGATATAGTTATATAAACTAAGAGTTGAAAGCACCTCAGCTTGGTGCTTCAACCCATCTTTTTTCTGTAGGTAGTTTCTTTACTTTTTTTTCTGTGTTTTGACAGAAATATCTCTCCTTTATAGTGCCCAGTGTAATACATACACTTTCAAC
This sequence comes from Camelus bactrianus, assembly GCF_048773025.1. Lineage (NCBI taxonomy): Eukaryota > Metazoa > Chordata > Mammalia > Artiodactyla > Camelidae > Camelus > Camelus bactrianus. Next base: position 44,041,518 of record NC_133540.1, read on the forward strand.
ACAGTAGTATGCACTCTACATTTTATTTTCCTATTTATTTCTCTGCTGTTCCTGCTAGACTGTGAAGTCCTCAGAAATGGAGACTATCTCCTGCATATTTGCATCATGAGGAAAAACAAGCTTGGCACATGGTAAGCTCTTATCTACTGTATTGTTTAAAAGGAGTAAGATGGGAAACAGGATTGATATCTTCAAGTTTGATGCCCATTGGGGGTCATCTGTAAAATATATCTAAACAAGTAGCTAGTGAGGCAGTGGGATGAAAATGACCTTAACTTTATTTTCTTTCACCTGAGAATATCTGAATGGGCAAAACATCATATATTTATAGACATCTATTAGTAAATGACACATTTTCAGTGGCAGCACTTTGGTTCAAATTGGTTTCTTTAGATGCAAATTATCAGGGGCTGGCAGTCTCCTCATAGCTGAATATTAGCCCTTGGTCAGTTTGTTCACTCTCACTCTTAGAATGGGAATACTTTTCAGGTCTGAAAACCCTATTTCCAAAAGCTCAAGTGAATTGGTTGGGTGGAAAAGATAACCCTGCACCTGCTTAGTTGGTGGTAATGCAGCCATCATTCCTCTCAAAGTGCACAGTATAATGAAAAGCGGCAAATGCAAAGTGAAATATCCAGCCAAGGCTTCATGAAGCAAAATTCCTACCGTATTAATACGCAAACCCAGTTTTCTGTTGGGTACTTGGCACTGTGAAGAGTGCCTATTCATTTCCTGTCGTGGATACATCAAGACAAGAGCTTGTTTGAGTCTTCATCGGGACTAGCAATTACCTACATCCTTGAAACACGGAAAGAAAGGCATGTGGTGGGTCAGCAAGGGTGGACAGCTGGTCAATCCTCTGGGCTGGAACTATATAAAAGCTCAGCAGTGCTGTTTAAAAGTGCTGTCATTAAATTGGCATTTAATTGAACACTATAAACAATGTCACTAGTACAACCATGTTGCTAACGATTAACCCTAAAGTAGTCAGATGCTGTTATCTGTCTTCTGGTGGCTTCTTGAAATGTCACTTACTCAAGTCTATCTTGGGGGAGATGAAGCAGCTACCAATGCCACAGAAGGAAAAAAACTACCTGTATAGAATCACAACCTTACCTCTTACTTATCTCACTTACAAGAGCATCAGTATAAGACCTTTCTATGAGTTGGAGTGTAACAGAGCCTACTTAGTTTTATTTTTAAAAATCTTGTTAAATCGGTGTTTAAAATAAAAGTACAATTCAGACATTTGAGCTTTTGCAGTCTTTTCCTTTGAATTCACTTATCTTTGGTAAAAACTCATGGACGCTCTGGGAGAGTTGTTAAATTTTAAGGTATCTGAAATGGCAGCTACACGTGCTAAGATCTCTGCCTGCAGTCCTTACTGCCTAATCACCAGTCACACACAACCTTTCCTGTAACTGCCAATCCTGAGATTACATGTCCTTCCCCGAATATATATGTATTTGCATAAAATCTTTTGCTTTACATCTGTTTGTATTTATGTTACATAAGAGGATTTATATGTGGAAATTTTTGATGGCCCAGATTTTGACCAAAACGCAGAGCAGTATTTAGAGAAAAAGTTTCAGTACATATGGATGTGTCTATGTCAGCAGGAAGAAGCAAGATGAGTCAGAAGGTGAACCCCAAGGATAAGGGGAGCTAAAAGCAGGAGAAGGATGGCTTAAAGACAGGCTACACATCTCTGGAGAGCTGGTTCAGGAAGATTTCTGAGTGAGGGAGACACAGTAATCAGCTTAATATATCAGACACTCTCTGGGTTATTTCAGGATAAACCCAGGCTTTATGTCTAGAAAACCATCAAAGTTGATGATGTGTGTCCTCTTTATCCAAGAGAACTGAGAAAAATGACTATGGAGTAATGTCAAATCACTTTCAATTTACCAAATCCACATGATCACCTACTCTGTGCCAGGCATTGGGCTCAACACCAGAGATATAACCATGAACAAGATGTGGACACTGACTTTAAGGAGTTTATCCTCTGTTGAAAGAGGCAGGGGATTTCACAACCTTCTGAACATTTTAAATAAGAAAGAAATAAGTACAGAGTACCTGGAAGCACAAAGGAGGAATACCTACATTAGTCGAAAGGGAACAAGTCTTATAGAAAGAGACAGCCAAACCGAACTTGGAGGAGGAATCGGGAATTGGCCAGGTGGCAGGAAAACAGGCTAGAGATGAGGAGCAGAAGAGTTTTCTAATCAAAATCCTAGAAACAAGGGCACTTGTGCTGAGATAGAATATTAGAGACATAAAAAAGTTCCTGATTTTTTCACTAAGCAAAATTGTGAAGCATGAAAAGACGTTAAACAGAGATACTGCATTTCTGCTTTAGAAAGATGGCATTAAATGCAGGGGGGAAAAAGATAAGAAAGGCAGATAAGAAAAGTAAGGAGACCAGTTAGGAAGCTATTGCAGCATTCCAGACAAGGGATGGTGGTCACCTGAGCAAAGAGGGTAAAAACGAGGGTGGGGAGAAACAGCAGGATTTGAGATATATTTATCTCAAATAGGGGTAGGAAACTGAAGGTCTTTTTGGTATCAAAACATGAATCTGTGGATGATAAAACAACTGAACTGATCTTCAGAACATCCTGAACTTTGTAATTATGTTGTAGCTTGTGCCCAGTGAATCTTCATGGTATATTCAGGGAGTTTTTAAGGTATATAAAGATAGTTAAGGAGAATGTTGTTGGAGTAATGTAAGTGTGGAGGAAAAACTATCCTTTAAGGTCAGAAAAAGTTGGAAAAATAAACTTTCATAAGATCAAGTTTTCAGCAGTCAATCTCAAGAAAGTTTATAGAACTTATTCTTGCCCCACCTTTTCCAAAATGATTTTGGTCACATTCATGGACAACCCTCTGAGATCATTAACTCACCAACAAACTATAATCATGTGCATTGTCTGTTGATTAGCAGTATTGTGTTTCTCATTTCCAAAATTTGCTTCTATGTTAGATTTAGTGAGTTCCTAGTATTTCAGGTAAGCCCTCTCTACATCCAGAAATTGTTCTAAAATTGATGATGTCTTAGAATTGAATAAATGCAGTAAGTCAATTAAGTAAACACTCATAGGAATTTTGGTTTCAGCTAGCTGAGGATCTCAATTTCTATTAATCCCTTTGTGGCTTAAGACAAAGTTGTATCAGGCAACCAAAAATCTATGCCTGGTCTCTAGAGTCCTCTCTTTGGAGCTGAGCTACAGCAATCATTGAAAGAAAAAAAAAATCTAAGGATACACACATTCCTTCTATTTATTCCATGGCAATCTAACTCATGCTTGTCCTACCCTACTAAGTCAAAATTCTGGTCACAGAACTTTGTAACTGCATTTACAGAGAGGGAAAATATTTTGGTAATGAAACTTATGGACTTTGGAGTCAGAATATATAGATCTAAATTCTTGTTCTATCATATTAGCTGTATGATCTTAAGAAAGTGCCTGAATTCCCTGTGTCTCAGTTACCATGTGTGTAAAACAAGGATAAAAACAGAATCCACTATAGAGTTGATATGAGGGTTCAGTTAATACATACATATATACAAATATTTACAACAATGCCTGGCACATATGTATTTTTATTGTTAATATTACATTGACTCTGTATTTAGTTTTCTACTGAAGTTATTGTGTGTGTGTTCTATAGGAAGGAATAAAACAATTTTTCCCCAAAATTCTTTTGAATTTTTCACTCACTGTAACATAATGTTTTCACTAATAATATTCATTTATTGGAGCTCTAAAATTTGAAAATATACATCTTTATAAACAACTGAACTTTTATGAAAAATTATTTTTTAATTTTTTGATTAGATTTAAGCAATGATCTGGGAAAAGGGAAAATTTCCAAAGACTCCAATAATGAGAGAACAGAGGTTATTCAGTGACAGTCCATAAAACGGTAGTTTCTAACTACTGATTCCTGAAAAGGAGTATTTGCTAAATCTAGAGATGGCATCCAAGCAGAAGCCTCAGCAGCAACAACAAAACTTAAAAGTTAAGCCTGTGCTTGGAAGAAAAGAATCATTTATGAGTTATAAACTAAGGTTTAATTGCCTGTTTACATAAGTAATAGCAGACTGGAAACAAAACAGAACTGTATTACCACACCACAAAAATCCAACCCACCTGCTTCAGTTGGCTTCATCCTTTGTTCTGCACATGATTTGGTACTGGGTTATAATGAGCACTTAAAGATTATTTAGAAAATATTAAATAATGATAAATTTTAAGTGTTTTACATTACTGTAAGAAACAATGACTAAATTCATTTTTATGACCATAAATTTCAAGACTTAATACAGTAGTGTGTTCCTTTAAAAAAATACATCTTGTTAAAAAAAAAAGTATCCTTTTCAGTGCAGTACCGAGCACATAAAAATGCCTTCTTATTTAAGGATAGTTAATACTGCTTTTAATTTCATCTCTGTCCTTTTCTTTTATCATTCATAGAAAGTCCTGACAGAGTTTTCCCTGGTAATAGCTGACTGTTCTTTTTGATATAATCACTCCTTTCTCCTATGGACAGGCCAATATCTTCCGTGATTAGCAAGGGACAGCCCTGTCCATCTCGATTAGTCATGGATACTTAGTTCACCACATGCATCACCACTAATTGCAGCAAAAGCACTCATCTGGTCTCCCTTCCTTTTTATGTCTTCTTCTCTCCCCAAACAAAGCAGGCAAGTAAGTCTATCTCTATGAGGTGTACTGGGATTGGTAACATTTGCTACACTTCCTTGTTACTGTTATTTGAAAAAATGAATATTACTTTGAATTATCTTAGGTCCTTTTCATGAAAGTCAGATCTCATAAATTTAGCGGTTCATGCAGTCCCTAGACTTAAACTGCAAGTGTTTGTTTGTTTGTTTGTTTGTTTGTTTGTTTGTTTTAAGATATTGGCTACAGCAATAATGATTTAAGGAATACCATGTCATGAGTGGGGATACATGTTTGAATAAATGTTTCAGAATTTTTTCTTTGAATTTGTGTTTAAAGCCTCATTTGCCAATTCCACATTTACAATAAAACTAGGAACTAGAGAGCAAATTAAAATTATTGAATCTATTTAACAGTACTAACACATGATATTATATCAAATAATTATGAGAATACTACCCCAAAAAGCTGGACTAAGTGTTCATTCAGGCTCTTTTACTTCATTTCTTCACAAATGTTATTCTTTATAGCATATTAATGATGATTCTTAAACTTAAAATCTTAATTCAGGAATTAATATAGTTGTATAGAATATATATGATGTTCTTTGAAGAATTGCCCAGTCAATATTATCAATATTAGTCTCTCAATTTCTAATTCTACTTTCTATCATTTGAACAAATATAATAGAAAGAGGATAATGACTCTAGCACATCAATTAAATGTTGGAAGTTCAATACAGAATACTTGATTACTACATCTGAATAAAAGAAAATAACAAAAAGATAAGATTAGGACTGTGACCCTCAGAAAGGTCAACTTCAGGATGTGAATAATAAGATAATTAGCACAGGTAAATGCAGAACAGCAAGTTAATGGCAATATAAGAAATGAAAGCATTTTAATATCTAAAATTCAGCCAAAAATAACGAAAGGTGCCCTTTGGAAATCACTGACAATGGATGAATGAAGAGGCCAGGGCTGGAGGTCAGGGTCAGGGTAGCTGGGAAGAACACAGCATCAAGCACAGGAAACCAGTGCTTACTCTCCAGGTGCTTTACCTGTACAGCCTTATTCTATTCTTAAAGCCACACAGTAATTTAACTATTGTTAGTCTATAAGCCTCAGCATAATTGAATAGCTCACCTGTGGTCACAACGAGGTGGTAGTCCAACAGGTAACAGGTTCACTTCTTCGCAAGTCCAAAATCCATGTTGTTTTCCCTCTACTAGGGTACCTCCCAGCCAGCTTGGATACAACCTTGGTCAAGGAAAAAACAGACAAAGTCTAGTAAAAAATAAAGTCAAAATCAGAGCTGAAGCTGTGGAAATTGATTTTAAAAATTAAAAGCAAATAATGGAAAAGAAGAGTAAAGGAAAACACAAGATTTGGGACTTTTTTTAGAACTCTTAAGTTTACATACCTTTACCATATAAGGTAATAAGGAAAAAAAAAATCCCTTCTCAGATGTCCTGTTTTAAAAAGTTGCAAGGATAATAACCAAAAAGTGTGTTTGAAAACTTAAAACAACTGTTAATAGTTAACAAAAAGAGCAATTCAGTCCTCTGTGGAAAAACAGAGTTAAATTTAAACACATGTAACTGTGATATAAATAAAACCTAGAAACATAAACAAACTTTTTCAATATTCTGTATTGAAAATATCTGGTGGAAAATTCAATAAATGAATACATACAAATGTTGTGTTGCCAGAGTAACAGTCACCATCTTGTTTGTACTCCTTGTCTTCAGCTACATGAAAACTCTATGGCTTCCTTTTTCTGTCAAAGGGGAAGAAGAATAACTTTATAATTAAACCCTAGTTCCAATGACTAAAATCAAATCATTACCTTTTGCATTTTTAAATCATAGAACAAATGGTAGCTTGAAAGAAAATCAACTACAACATTATACTTTAAAGGGTAAGTCTAAAAATAGGTATACAACCAACAACCACATAAATAACTTCCTACAAGGTCAAGGATCTATTATCTCCAGCAAGAGATTAATTATATTTAGCCAGACTATAATACAGAACTATACTATGTAAAAGAACGCTTTATAAAATAAGGAACAAGGGACATGGGAGACCTTATTAGCATAAGATGTAAGTGCCTTGGGATGACAAGAATAGAGAGTAGAGGGGGAAATGGCAATATCCACTGAAATTAGTTTATTTCCTTTCACACTTCATCACGGCATCTTGAATCGCTTATGGCTAGGTATGATGAAAACAAAAACAGATTACGCAGCCCGGTTTAATGCCAATCTCGCATATTCTCATAAAGTAACATTTCTAGCATTTCACGACACACTGATGACTAGGTGCAGGCTGCAGAGGTAGCTCTTTCATGGAAATGGTGGGAAAAAGTGCATCCAGTGTGATTTTGCTCGATCAGCAACAGTCTGAGCTTGAATCATGAGGTTGCATAAACATGCTAAAGGAAAAAATTAAATACTGGTTAAAAGGTTGCTTTGGATCTAGAAAATTATAACTTTCAATCACAACATGGCTATCTCTAAATCAACTTTATTGAGGCATAACTTAGGTACAATGATCTGCACCTATTTAAAGTATACAATTGGACGGATTTTGTCAGGTGCACCTCCAATCAAGATACAGAACATTCTCAAAATTTCCAAAAATAGATTATGTCTTTTGCAATCCATCCTTCCTTCTCCTCTTTCATGTCCAAAGACAACAACCGATCAGCTTTTAGTCATCTGAAATGCACTTGCATTTTCTAGAATTGCGTATGTATGGAATCATATAGTATGTGCTCTTTTGTGTCTGGCTTCTGTTACTCAGCACAGTGGATTTAGATCTATCACTTTTGTGGCAATTATCAGTATTTTGACCCTTTTGACTAATATTAATACACAGAGTAATTTCCAGCTCTTAAATAAAACTCAACTTTTTGCAATTTTCTTTCCTCTTATCCTCCCACAAATTTTACTTCCTCTTCTTACGTTTGAAAATTGAATACAGAAAGAAAAAAAAAATTCAACATCAAACTTGAAGCCTCAAACTTATTCTTAAATAATTATTTATCCTAAATGTCAACAAACTTTCTGTGTGGGGCCAGGTAGTAAACGTTTTAGTCCTTGCATGCTGTATGCTACCTGTGGCAACCACTCAACTCTGCCATTGTATTTACATGGCAAAAGCAGCCACGGGTAAAACAGAAACAGAAACAAATAGGTGTGGCTGTATTCTGAGAAAACTTTTTTTGTAGACACTGAAATTTGAGTTTCATGTAATTTTCACACATCACAGAATATTATTCTACTTTTGATTTTTTCAGCCATAAACATGTTTTTAAAAATATTCTTAGCCCTAGGGCCTTACAAAAAGGTGGCAGGCCGGTTTGGTGCCCTGGCTAGATGGCTGGTTGCTCTGATCTAGCCAGTCACCTCGGTTTCCAACTAAGAAGAATATTTCTGTTATATGTGATGTTTGGCTGCAGAGTTTGAGATTTCTTATGGAAACTAGATTTTAGAAACTGAACAATACAGTCCATATGCCTGGAGGACCACGGGACTTTTCAAGAATGCTGCTAATTAATGACATTTGGAGCCATACAGAAGAGAATAGGTCACTATTTCATTTTTAACACATTCTTGAGAGCCTTGCCAATAGCGCCACTTATGTCACAGACTGGTACCCACCAGCTATGACCTTCCATCACTTCCTTTTGGTTTGCTTTGTTTTCTGTATGTATATTCAGTGGATTATCTGGGAACACGAACTACTAAAATCAATTTAGTGATCAACCATTATTATCCCCTTCTTTACTCTCCCTGCCATCTCGCAGCTCTCTGCTTTCTTGCAAGGAAGATGTCAGGCCATTTTTATTGTATTGCTATTTACTCTTCAGCTCAATAGTTTTTTCAAAGCAGACACATCATTGACATTTAGCAGTATTAATCTCTGCCAGTGCAATATGCCTAATTGGTTTTAACGAAATAAAGAAGGAGAACTTTGTGAGAAAATTGGAAAAAAGCTGCAATGAACTGAGATCTCTGTTTTCAGATATTTTCTAAAGTCAATGGCATTGACCAGCAGAAAACAGAGTGTCTCTAAGCAGCATTTAGTCCTCTAAAATTGTCAAGGTTGAATGTTACTGAAAACAGGGGTAACAGTCATTTCCATTTTGAAATATTTTTATTTGGGAAGGATTTTGAATAACAAGCCAAGACTTAGGGTAAGCATTCTATTAATAATTTCTCTAATAAAAGCCTCTAACATCAACAGAAAGATAAGCACTGACTCTCAATACAGTCACACAAAATCTCTGCATTGGCCAAAGGAAATCTGACAATGGTCTCAATGAAAATCAGACTATAAACCTTCAAGTCATGTACTTCCATTTTCTTTCTTTGTCATGAGATTTGTTTTTATGGGAGATTGTTAAGTTTATATTTAGCAGATGTTTATTACATTGTTAAAGAATCATCTAGTTTTTAAAAAGTGAAAGTTCAGAGCAGTGTAAGCTTACATCCACATAAACTACTTTCATAGGCTTGGTTGGCAGTTGTCTGAAATACCTGTAAGACTTGAGGACAGATTCAGAACCACCTCAGAAGCAACATAGCTCAGTGAGCCAAGCAATTGAGTGTGACTCTGGGGAATCTATTTTCTAGTGCTGATTTTTCTTACTGCCAGAATGAATCTAATTCCTCCGTCTGTGCATAGAAAACAGGCTGACCCAGAGCACATAACTACACTGCCAGAATTGCAAGAAAAATAATGCAATTTACCAAGTACACCTTACCTTTCGCCACCTCCTAGATCCTAACGCATCAGCCATGTAGGCAGTATAAAGGCTGCTGTCTCTCACATCTCCAAAAAGCTTCAACCAAGCCTGGGCCAGAAAGAGTGAGAACAAGTAGTTTGACTCATTGAAAAATGAAGTAAAATATTTTTCTATACAAGTAACTAGAAGAGGAATCCAAAATAACAACTTTTGGAATCAAATAGCTCATCTAGAAAACATCCTTCTAATTTCACTTTATACTTTACTTGTTTTATTTTTCCTCTATAATTTATGCATTTTTTAAGCACCCAACATTTATTAGACTGGTAGAGTCACTGATTCACTGAGCACTGAACTTAATTTACATACTTATCATGAGGAAGAATTAGCTACACTCTTGTTACGCTTTTCCTCATCCCAAACAAAGGATCTAAAACCTACTCAACACCAGGATGTTGACTTTTCTTTGTGGCATTCTCAAGACTGGGTCTCCACAAAAGAGGTACCTGGTGGGGACTGAGAACTTATGAGCTCCTTTACACATTAGCCTAGAGAGAACAGGATGTTGCTAGGGGCAATCTACAGCCTGGTGGGCAAGCTGATAAATCTATGGATTGCAGGTTCCCCCTTGACTAACCCCCACCCTCCATCCTGATGTTGCTGAGAGAGCCTTTTCTTCAGAAGCCTCAGTCTCTGCCATTGGTAAGTGTGATCCAACTAAATGACTACAACGCGACAGTGCTAGATCCCCTTTGTTCCCTAGTGTAATGCTCCAAATTCCCATTTCATTATTACTAGAGTGCAAGTTCAATTTCCACTTCTATCCATTATACTTTTGCTAGCCCAGAGATTTCATTATCCTGCATAGAGGGTTAACACTTCACCAAGAAGTAGCCTAGAAAACCCACAAACTCTTACACCACAAAAACTGATCAGTTTTGGTATTCCTTAGCCCAGATCAACATGTGAGTACAATCAGCAGCTGTGAGCATGGAATTCTACTTGAGATTCCCAAAATATATAACAAAAATAAAAATAAGAGTATGACATCTAATGTGTCATTTTGACTTTTAAAAATTATCTATAAATAATTTATACAACTTCAGTAACTATATTACACCTAATTATAATACTCCTTTACATGTTTATAACACTTTATAATTAAAAATTTTTTTCACATGTATTATCTTATTTGAGTTCATCTGTTTCTATTGCATTTGTTCTTTTAGGAGAGATGTCTTCAAACATTATAAAGGTTTTAATCATGTAGTAAAAATATGCTAAGAATCTCTAATGAAACCTATTGTGAACGTGAATATAAATGCATTTGACAATTGCAAAATCAGTTGGTTCACTAAAATATAGTTTACGTTTCCTAGGCTTTTTTGCATTTTAGAATTTTTAATCTCCCAAGTGTATCATTCTTTTATAAAAATGGCCAGAGCGTTCATGCCAACAAAACTTAAATCTACACCTCAATGCCTAAACCAAAAATAAATACGCATTTTGAGAGGAATAAAATGATCGTTAAATGTTTAATATAAATATCCAAAAATGACTCATTTTGTTCACTTGAGAATCTCATGTACTGTCAATTCCAGAATATTTTATGAACATTTGGGCTGCCTGTGAACTAGAATAAAATTGCTGGAGTTTGAAGGGGCCTTGGATATTGGTTATCTATTTCAAGATAACCACTCATTTAGCAGAAAGGGAAACACTGAAATGAGGTGACTTGTCCAAAGTTATATGGTCACCATGTGATAAAGCTGAGATTTGAACACAGATCTTATGACTTGCAAGACCCGTCAGCAACTGGGAAAATTTTCCCATGGGGCCTAACATAGTAGCCAAAGCTATGCCACATGACAAACTCTTTTTTTCCAGAAGGACAGCAACAGAAAGTTAAGCCATCTCCATGGTAATTGTTTATCTAGTTACTGGTTGGATGTTGTATTGAGGCCTTAAAGTTACCACCTGTTCTCCACTTTGCTCTGCTCAGACTGCTTCAGAAATCTGGGAAATATAAGCATCCTTTATAAATTATCCATTTCACCTCTAAGAATTATCCATTTAATTGTGCATTGTAGAAGTTAAGTTTCAAAACTTTTCATCAAGTAGACACTATGGAGAATTAAAGCCACATAAGACAAGGGTCCTTGTTTCCCGGAACACAAAGGATTCCATGGAAGTGACTCTGAGGTTCCAAGGACAAAGGGAGATAGAGAGTTATACTCCTTCCTTCTTCCATCTCTCTAAACTCCAAGTGCCTCCACAATATTAACATAAAAAATAGAAAAATACTGATCTATTTGTGTTAGCTCTTACTTTTCTCAAATAGGAAGATGAAGTGACAAATGCCATTCACTTGGAAAATAAGAACAAAAAGCAACCCAGAAAACTAGCTTAAAATGTTTGGAGTCATCTTATTGCAAATACCTAGTATTTCAGGTTCTATAAATGAGTTTAGGACTCCTATGTAGCTTCTGAATTGCAGCATTCCTCACTTGACCTTGACATGTTGAAACAGTGTCACATATGAGTTTCCAACTTAGGTCCTCTATCAGCAGATTCATTCCTCGGATGGGTGAGCCAGGAGCTCTGTGCTGGGATTGGCCTGTCTGGCTGTACCACACCTTGCTGTTATAAAGGCTCTCGTTTTCTCAGTTGTCTGCTGAGACCCCAGTATGAATGGGCCAACTTCCCAGAACAAAAATGGTGTCACCCTTCTTTCCTTCCTGTCTGAACCTAACTACAAAATTAGATTTCCTTCTTATACCGACATTGTTTGCACCATTCCTGGGTTTAGGTGCTTTTCTGGGCATCGCCCCTGGGAACTATATGAATAAGGGGCAACCTTTCACAGAATACACCTGTTCTAGGTACAGTTTCCCCAGAAGCAGAGTCAGAGATAAGGGTTTGGGTGGAGGCGGTGTATTCGATGGCTGACTTCATGAAGCAGGAGAAAAGGAGGAGACAGACTGGTCATGGAAGAAAGAAAAACCTGGATAAGGAAGCACTTTGAGGTTACTACTAAGAGACAGATTGGCTTGACCTTCTGAAACCTTCTGAGAAGTATAAAAAATGATGTCATTCAGAATTGTTCACTTAAAAGATGGCAGAGTAGATTAAGCAGGTTCCTGTAGTGCCAGAGAATTCTCCAGATCAGAGAATGGAAAGACACATGGTCAACTTCAGGTGAGTTGGTGTCAGATGAGTCTGAGTTTGCAGAAAGCCATCCGCCACAGTCACAGCTGAAATCAGAGCTGAGCGAGGGCCTGGGAGGCAGGCCCAGAGCTGCTGCTGCGCCACCTCTCCTGAGCCTGGTCTCCTTTCTCTGCCCAGTGGATCTCACCACCACTGGGCTCACCATACCTTCCATATGAGTCCCCTTGCGTTATGACACCAGGGAAACCGAAAGACACTTCACCATTTTTACTAATAAAGCTGAAGTAACAGGTGATGGTAAGTGCTAGAGACGCCACCGAATGCCAATGAGAAGGATCATCTGAATGAGAAGGACATTTAAAAAGAGAAATGTGGCTAGTTTTTTCACTTTTAAATCTGTGAAAAACACAGCTCAAGCAGGAATAACCTACATGAAAATGACAGGAAATAGCAAACATTCTATCTTAGGCAGAGAGTCAACAAGCTAACAAGTTCATCAAAGGAATGGTCAATGCATTTGCTATATCTCAAATAACGGAAGCCATGGGTGACAGAGAGAGAAAAAAACTTGCCATAAATGTAAACACAGAACAGTAGCATTAGTCCAAAAATTTTAAGCTATTCTGAAATGGAGGAAGTTTGATTTGGAGAATAAACCTAGTTAATTGAAAAAGGTTCATTCCATGAGGAAATTAAATCTTTAGTTGTCAGAGAACAAAGGTATTGTCAGAAAAAAGGCTTGTTGGTTTATATGTTTAATTTTAAAAGAGATGAAGAAAAACACCACAATACTAAATAGCCACTATTATTACCACTCACAATTAAGGCCACTGAGGTGTAAAGAAGTAAAGTGATGCCCTCAGGTGACAGAGACAGAGCGTGGAAAGGCGATGCTAAGCCTGCCCTTGCTAAATTCTAAAGCCCATGTTCCTTCTACTGCCCTAGACAGCAGAACAAGCCTTCCAGTGATTGCATTTGTCACAATGTACTCTATGGCTATAGGAAATACTAGGTTTTTTAAAAAAATGTATAATTAAAAATAGTTTTGCAATTATTGAATGATTTAAACATTATATATAGGAAGCTCAAGCTTTCACCTTTGTATATAACTATAAAGTCAGGAATTTAATTTTGCCCTCATGATACACAAGTTTTCCTCATCAAGCCAATATGAAATACAGTAAGGACATAAAAACCATATTTGTAGAAACTAGATGTTTAAATATTCTAAAAATATATGAAACATTGTATATTGTTAATACTTTTAGCTGTATGACATGTAAATAAATAACCTAAACTCAGATTATAATATTTGTAACATATATTGTCTGGCATATTTTACTTAATAGATGATCTTACAATATTATGAAGGAATATTTTCAAGGTGAAGATAACTTCAAAGTGGTCAACAAACTTTGAGAAGAAAAACTTTGGAAGACTATACAAAACTGATTAAAGTAGAAAAAGAAATAAATTAAAACAAGAGAGCTGTGATAATCTGTAAGAAAAGTTTCTTCCAACAATCTGAACATCTAAGAGTGTGAAACAGTTAATGGTGGACAGAAAAGAAATCACAAGTCCTATGAAGTTAAGTTAAAGACCTAAGATTGATATCTAGAGGAAACAACAATTCCTAAGAAGGGAACTTATTTATCCAAAATCTAGACAGAGAACTAGTCATAGATACGATCTATGACTAGTTCTTATCAATTTGTGCTAATAAATGGGGTGGGCTTGTCTACATCACTACTTGAGAGTTGTTGAATAACATATTGCCACTCCGGATACTTGTAATTCAGTAAGTTGCGTAAGTGTTATAAAAATACTGGACATCCCAACTTGGACAAAGTAAGGATCCAAGTGTGCCTGAACATGTGTCCTGAACTGGTAATTGAGACAGAAGAAGCCAATTTGCAAGACTGATTTTAGCCATAGGAAGAAAATAGTTTCATTCAAGTGGGGTGGAGGAAAAGACAGCATCCAGCTAATGTTCAATACCTTTCCCTCCTCCCAACTCTTAGATTTGTGGCTCAAACAGACACAGCTAAAGTTAAACAAGCTTTTCTCCCCAGGGGATGCTGATGGTCAGGGCCACAATGGACAAGAGTCCTCATCTATGAGAAATACACTTGGCTTTGTTACAGTGTCGGCTCCAGGGCATGTATTCATGAGGATGAAGCTTTGAACAGTGTGTTAGTACTAGTTTTGATTGCAAATGACAGAAAACCAGACCAATAATTAATCAAAGAAATTTCTCTTATGCAGTAAGAAATGCTAGAATGTAGACAGTTGATGGTAGTGGTTCAGTTGTTCCCAGAATCCATCCATGACCCAGGACCTTCATTTTTCTGCTTCACTATCCTCAGGGCACATCCTGTTGCCTTGTCTTGTGGTCATAGAGAGAATGCTGCATCTCCAGGTATCACATCCTATTCACCCTCATTTGATCATTTTACCAAAAAAACCTTTATCCACCACCATCACCACCAGATGACCTCCCTCCCCTTGGGAACAGAGCTGTGTCACAGGCCCATGTCAAGCTGCAAGGAAGGTTTCCCACCCTTTGTGGTGGAAAGTGACAAGGGATAAGCCTTCAACTACGTCACTTAATCACTTCATCAACATTTATTTTTTATGACTGTGTACAGGATTAAAATGTTTGGACTGTTCGAATACTGAAACATTGCTGTTTTATTTCCTTTATTTGTCATAACGGGAGAGTGAGATGAGAATGATTTCCTTTCTTCCTGAAGTTTAATTCCAAATCTCTCAAAGAAAGTCAAAGTCTTTTTCAATTGCTAATGATTCAGATCTAGTTTTGACAAAACTTCAGGACTATCATGAAAGAACTAGACAACAATTGAGTTTGAGAAGAAATGAAACTGAGGGTTCCTCTAAAGGAAACTAGGAAAGAAAAAGGAGGGTTTCTCTAAAAATAAAAGGGGGTCAGGGAAGTTGGGGCATGGCTGAGGGGCTCTGAAATTAGACATGACCTTGGGGACATTTCCAAGAAAGAGAAAAGGCCTGGGAAATAATGGATGGATAGATATTAAACACACACACACACACACACACACACACACACACACACACACGCAAAACTCTTAATTCCCATTAGTCATCTGAGCTGACTCAACCAGAGACTGTCCAGCTTTCACTTGGAAAATCATTTCACAAGATTATTATTAATCAGATAAAAATATCAAAGTGAAAATAAAAATGTGTTAAAGGAAACAAAAGTTGATGTCTAAAAAAATCAAACAGGAAGCTGAAAAGAGGTTCTGAATAAGAGAACAGGAGACATTCTAAAGGAGGAATAATTATTGCAAATGTCCAGAATGAAAAACAGAAGAAAATACGTTTTCAAATTGTCATGAATTATTTTGTTTGATATAGGATTATGATAAAGAAAATAATACTAAAACAAAGAAAAATAATGAACTTGGATAATTATTTCTTTTTTGAGGTTTTCAGTGAAAGGGCACAATTTCTTTATCTAGAGTTGATGTTTCTATTCTGTTCTAATTAGGGTTAAAATGGCTCAACTGAATTCACAATGTATTTTTACAAACCATAGAATCTCAAGATTTTTAGGTACTGAACTTTATCTTACTCTTTTTACTTCTAAAAATTCTGCTGCTTCTTATGTGTTTCTTTAGTCTGACATATAAAATGAATTATTTTAATGCTAAAACTTGAGTAGCAAGAATTGGCATTTCCTTTTAAATAATATTTTCACCTACAGACATTTCGGATATGTATTTTCACAAGCATCTAAAATCTTGAAGTAGTTTTTTTTTTTTTTCATTTTCTCTTTCTGCTTCTGTGTGCTCCTTGAGAGTGTCATGATTTGTCTGAGAATGTTTCCATCCCCAAAGTCTGAGCCTGCTCCTTTTTTAGGCTTAGCTCTCATTATCCCACGAGGACTTTTAAGTGGGACAGGGTATCATGGCATGGTTAGTGGAGCCTAACAAGTTTTCTAAGATTGGTGATTATTTTTTTTATCTTAATTGTATGGCAAATGGTTATATCTTACTCCATTACATCTTTTTAAGCAAATACTGGAAAGGAGCAGTTTCTCTTTTCCCTTAATCCCCTAGTCTTATGAATCTCACCACATCAACTTTAGTCTGCTACTTCCATTTTTATACTTTTCATTTAACACTCAACCTGCTGTTGCCTGTTTTCCAATGCTGAGGCTCAGCACCACGAAGCAGACAAAAAGCAGCAAGACGACAGAAATAGCATATGTGGGCACGCACATACACACACACAGACACACACAGAAACACACACACACACACACAGACACACACACACACACCAGGAACTCTTGAAAGGAGACAATGTTAATAATAAAACTGAAAAAGTCACACAGATAGAAAACTACATTTGCAGCATCTGGTCCATCTGCTGGTCAGCCAATAACACAGATTTCTGAATATTTCTACTGATAGAGACTTAACCTTATTCTTAAAAAAAATTTTGGCCCTTCAAAAATATTTCTACTTGCACACTGATATCTAATAGCCAATATTCCTATACAGAAACTATTTCCTTACTTACAACTGCAAAACCTCTTTCCTTACCTAAAATCTCTTCCATTGTTAATACTGTTCAGTTGTTCACAGTTTTAAGGATCAAGACAGTCACTCATTTATTTTAATCTTTTCTTCCTCAGATATTTCTTATGTCTATAAATTTCTTTTTGATTCTTGCCATCATAATGTTTGGCTTCACTCCTAAACACTCTATGACTGAACGGTAGCTAAAGCTGTCAGGTGATAGGCTACTTCTTCCACTACTGATTTATATACTGCAGTCAGTTCACCCCCTTTGACTCCTACACTGACTCCTACTTACCTGTCAAATGAAACTGAAACTCCTAATCACAGACACTAAGTTGACTTTACACTAACCTCCCTCAAATATACCCTTGCAGTTGTTTATTTTCTGTATTATAATTGATTTTTCCCCCCACATGTTCTTAAGAAGGGGCATCAAAAATCCTGAGACAAATTTTAAAAATTCTAACTCTCTGCTTCTGTACAGTGGATTGCCCTTCCGCTTTTCCACCAAGTTTTCTTACCTACTTTTACAAAGTGTTTTCTTTTATAAAGCTTTTTCAGATTAATGCTAATTCCTCTGATTGCTCCAACTGTCTAACAAACTGCATTATTGTAGTGACCAGACGGTTAGTTGTCATATACTGGAGCAACACAGCTTTAAAATAAGAACTTACCTCATCATGAAGTGTGATTCTTTTTTTTTTAACATTTTTTTTTGGGGTGTGGAGGTAATCAATTGTGATTTTTTTTAAACTTTTACCCATAAAACTATTTGTTTAAATGAGAGCTATGCCAATTACAGCCATTGAATGTGTGTTCATACATACGTGCAAATGTTTAAATTTCAGAAATCTTGCATTTCACATCAGGAGGCCAGGCTCAACAGATGCTTCCATATGTTAACACACCTTGTTAAGGCAGAAGGTGTTAATTAAACAAATAATTCATATTAAGAATGCATATCACTTTTATAAATCACAATGAATTAATCTGCTGTATTCTCTGTGTGATGGCTGCTAGTCAGGATGTGGCCTTTAGTCACAACCTACACATTGACACACTGGTGTAATATGTATGAATGTGTATAAATAGAATAGTCAATACATTATTAACTGCTCCCATTCCATGAAAGATTTCAAATTTGCCACAGAAGCAAACCTCATGGAACATTTATAGGTGATGTTTACAGTAGGCGTAAGAGAGGATTACACTATTTCTAGTTAAGCCCAGGTAGTATTGACCTAGATCCTTCAAAATGTATTGTGGAGGTAAAGCCCATTGGACTTTGAGGCTCGCAAGAGGTGGGCACGGAAAGAGAGATGCCTCAAAACCTGCTCTGAGGCTCAGTAAGATCTTTGAGTGAAAGGATCGAGTTTCTTGTTGAAACACCCCTTCTGCTTCATTTTAAGTGTCCTGACCAAGCTTAGTCTCAAATTAGGAGTCCTAGGAAATAAAGTTGGTGCAAAAGTGGGAAAGGATGAAGTATGACTTTAGGAAGTCAAATCTAGATCTAAGATATCAAGAAGCAGTGAAACTTGTCATGAGCAAGCCTAGAATCAGGTCTACAAAAACAGTGGAAAGCAAGTAGCTTTGGTGGGTAGCAATTGGAGGAGATTCCCTGAGGTACTAGGTGAAGAGGGAGAAATTTTTAGGAATTCTTGTGGCACAGTTCATAAGTAGGGTCATGGGTATGGAGGTGGAACTGATCAGAGTAAGTAAAACCTCACCCATGCTCAGGCCCTCCTGCCCTCTGTACAGAAGTCAAAAATTCTAGTTTTCCAGTCTCCTTAAATGTCTTTATTCACTCCACTTTTCAAACTGACCCTAGAATCATCTTTCTTAAATATGTAACTGCATCAGTTAATTTTTAATCACTTCTTGATACTTGCCTCTTACTAGCAATAATAAGGTAACTACTTTTAATTTGGTATTTATGGGTGTTAAAATCTGGCCCCAGAGACCAGAGGCTCTAATCAGAGATTACCAATGTTCAAATCTAGACTTCACGAAGTGCTAAATATGTGACCTTGAAACCCATCTCAAAGGGTCTTCAAATATTGTGAGGATTAAATGAGCTAACATATTAAAGCATTTAGAATAATTCCTGAAACAGAGTAAGCAACAAGGAAAGTTAGCCATGTACCTTGGGTGCCTAGAACATCCATGTACTCTTCCTGTTGGACCTTCTGGGCACCATCATTTCTCTGAGACTTTGTATAGTTCTTACCACATTAACTACAGTAACCTGTAAATGTGAGTGTTCCTGGGTAGCCTGTGAGGTAGAGATCATGGCTTTTTAATTTTGTTCCCATCTCCTGGATGTTTCTTTCACATAGTCAGAGCTTAATAAATAATTAAGAATATGCATTGATGAATTTTTTTTTAAATAGAAAGGTTTAAAACCATGCAGTTAGATAAATTCAGGGCTGATGCTGCTTAATTAATCTCTGTCAGCTTGTAAGGATGTCTCCACTGATACACCACAGGTTTCCATCCTGAGTCTATCATCATCAAAATTGTGATCCAAACACAAAGAGGAAGAATAGTTAATATGCCAGATGGCAGAATGAATGTGAATAAAGTATAGTATAAACTAGAATAACTGACTTAAAACAAAACAAAAAAAAATTAAAGTAACATGGTTACCTGATATACAATGTTCTTGATTTGAGGATTTAAAAAATACATTTAAGAGAGAGATTTAGCTTCAAATAAGCTAATGGAAAATTTTATGGGGATCTTAGCTGACCACAAGTAAGATATGAGTCTCTTGTTTGATCTCATTACAGAGAGACTACATAGTGTTAGGGAGGTGATAAAGTCTTTAAAACAAGGAAATAAATGTCTATTGCATTAATTACTGGTCTCTAGTCTACAGAATCACTTTGAGACAAATGGCAAACTGAAGTGAGTTTCAGCTTAAATCTTTTAAGAATCTGTGACCTACTCTAACAGCAACAAAAAATTTTTTCCCTCTGAGCCATTTCTTTATATTTATAGGGTATTATTGCTATTGTTATTAATATGGCAATTTTAGTGGGAGTATTTGGGGTATCAATTTTATTACCTCAACTTGAATACACACCAAAAATTGATGATCACTAGTTTCTCTTGAGTTATACCACAGTGTAATAGGTTTTCTATAGGAACTTTCCTTCATTCTAGTGGCAGTATTATTTACTCTTCTAGAAACAACTTAGATTGGATAATTTTCAACTTATAAATGCATATTGCTTTTCTAGACTATCATGCTACACAAAAATTTAGAAACCATAAGGTTCAAAGTCTTGAAATGACTACTGAACCAAATTAAACTATTATTTTCTTAGGAGGTATTTGCACATATAATCAAGGATGTAATCCAATTACATACTCTAAATGAGCTTTGCTGATAATATTCCATTATTAAATCAGTATTCTGAGTTTATTGGAGTTTTTCATTCAACCATCTGTTGTGAAAATAAAAGAGAACAATGCTTCATTTGTGATTCTTAACTGTTTGTTTAATCTACATATGTTTTGTACCCTTTGGTCCTAGCACATCTTGATCTAACTCTTTCATTCCACAAAACTAAACTACCCATCAAAATGACCTTTAGACTAGACCATAAATGAGCTTCATTTAATATAATATTTCCAGGTCTAGTGCAATGACAGCATGTATACACAGGTGGGTATTAACTGACTTCATAAGGAAAGGAAAACGATGAGGAACATCTTCTCTTGGTCCCTCCAAATTTACTCCCCACCTTTTCCCACCCTGCTTTCTACCTGGTGCCCTCTGGCTATGGGGTCAGTCAATGAAGATATCTGGAGAGTGAATTAGGGAAGAAGAGCTATTTCAGGAAATTTATTCTCCTGGTTCTCTCCTGGGAGCTTGCCTCTGGCTGGCTGTGTCCCTTGACTGGTCCTCTGAAGGTGATGGGCACTATATAACTTACTCTCTTTGGCATTCTAGGCTTTCTGGACTAGGAATTCACAGTCTAGATTTGGTGGTATTTGCTGTTTACATTAGCAACATTAAGTTTAGTTTCTTTTAGATATATAGATATGTAAAAAATAAAAATTAAACTCAGAATAATATAATTTTCATTTTGGAAACAATATGGATATTATGTTAGGCCTCCTTGTGCGCAAATATAACAGCATGTACACACTGGGAAAAAAAAAAACTGATTGACACTGCAATTGTCAACACGAGATGCTTTATACAGGAAATTTGCTGTATATATACCCCTTAGGAATTAAGGTGAGCTTTGGCAGGAGGTAGTTGATCTGGGATTTTGGATTTTGTCCATCTTCCCTTCTCAGTAACACAGCTAACATCTGGTAAAATTTGGCAGAAATGAAGTGAATATATGCACAGGGGACAACTGATATTGGCTGCGGGGGAGGAGCAAACTAACAAAGAAACCTCAAACAGCAAGAACAGATGTACTTCCCACTGGCAAAATCCTCTATGGAGAAAGCAAACTGCCTGCAGTGGGAGACATTCTGGTTTGGTTCTTCTAGTTAGTGAGAAACTAGGAATAACAGAAAAATGGATCACAGACAGGTTAGAGAAATCTAAGCAAATATGATGCAAAGACATTCAACTGATCTTACTAGACACTGATGGTAGACATAGTCGTATATACTCCAAGTTTAACCTAATTTGCAGTTGGGGTTGAGTAAGTTGTAGATTATTACTCTAAGTCAAAAGCTGTTAAACTTTTTCTGTAAAGGGCAAGATAAGTAAATATGTTAGGCTTTGTGAGCCAAGAGACAAAATCAATGATATTATGAAGGTACTGATAACAAAAGGGAGAAAAACAAACTTCTGTAAATTTTTAATTGACAAAATTCAAAATATAACTGATAATAATAATAATAATAATAATAATAATAATAATAACAATTGAGTAAAACTTTTATAGTTAAAATTCTACTAATGAGAAGAATGGAATTCTTTCTTTGGTAGGGGAAACATTCTGATTAATTAGGATTCAAATTTAACTCAGTCATCATGGTAGAAACATGGTCTTATTGTTCTGCAAAGTCTTCCCTTGCTTCTCTGAAGCTTCATCCTGGGACCACACCAAAATGTGTTTCCTGCATTTCTCTTGTTCACACTTACAGACTTCCCTCATAATACGGACTAACTTTTCATATGGGAAAGCAGGTTAAAACACAGGTTCTAAACAGATAAATAACAAGTTTATACTGTATAGCGCAGGGAACCATATTCATATTGTAGTAACTTATGGTGAAAAAATTATGAAAATGAATATATGTATGTTCCTATGTGACTGAAGTATTGTGCTGTACACCACAAATTGACACAACATTGTAAATGGGTTATACTTCAGTAAAAATATATATTTAAAAAAACCCCACAGGTTCTGTGTTAAGACTGCCTGAGTTTCAATCCCAGCTGAACTATTCATTGACTGTCTTATCTTTGACTACTTACTTAACCTTCCAAAGTTTCAATTTCCTCATCTAAGAATGAGTTATAGTACCTGCTTCACAGAGTTGTTATCAAGATTGAATGAACTAACAAATGCAAAGACTGAGAACACTGCGTGGCATAATATAAAGCAGTCAATATAAATGTTATTTTTCTGATATTTTCAACCATATAAAAACAAAATCTCTCAGCTCGGAGCCCATACGAAAATCAGTCATAGGACCAGATTCAGCCCACAGGCTATCGTTTTCAGACTCTTATTCCAAGTGATATTTAGCACCGTCTTACTCTCTACTTTTTAGACACAGATCTGTTTAACTTTCATCCTCTTGGTACAATTGAGATTCAACAGCAGGAAATAAATATTACTTCCCCAACCACAGA
This sequence comes from Camelus bactrianus, assembly GCF_048773025.1. Lineage (NCBI taxonomy): Eukaryota > Metazoa > Chordata > Mammalia > Artiodactyla > Camelidae > Camelus > Camelus bactrianus. The sequence continues at coordinate 44,064,531 of NC_133540.1, forward strand.
GAGGCTGTGTCAGGTTTTTTCATCAGAATACTTTTAATCTAAATTCTGTTTAGAAATTTGAAATGAAAAATTCTGTTTCTTCTACTGTCACCCATTCACCAAGTATAACCTTCATTTTTCCTCTCCATCACCCTTACTCTCACCCCCACAGTAGTCCATACGTCTGGATCCCTGGTTTACTTTCCCTTCTTAATATGAACTTCCTTTCCCATGTTAAATAAATTCTACAAAGTCAGTGACCATACCTTTATTCTAATAGTATCCCATTGCTGTTTCTCAAATTTTATTTCCTTCTTTAATGTCTTTACGATCAGCCTGTGCCACTCTCTGTTGAATATCTACATGTTCACCACTGACTTGACCATATCGTCCACCACTTCAATGCTTGCTGTTAGTGTGAAGGCCTTTAATTTCCTTGTATCTGACCCGTCTAACAAATGAACCCCACAGATTCTTTACCTCTTAAATGTTAATTTCTTTCCATCTGTTCAACTTGATCACATTACCTATCACCATCCCAACTCTGAACTATTACACTCCAATTTCATGCTAGTACATTATTCCTTATTAAAAGAGTATTTATTAAATGATACAAAAATGACTTAGAGCATTATATAAACTTATTCCTAGGGTCTTACTCTAGTCTGGAGGAAGTGATACATCAGCTGACTTGAGAAACATGAGTTAGAGTTATTCATGTTAAGAGGTGGGAGAAGAGAAGGAGCATTTCAGAAAGAGAGAAAAAAATATATGAATTTGCTGAAGCAAGAAAGAAAGGCCAGTAGGGCTGAGTCACAGAAATTGTATGTACAGAGGAGGCAGTAAGTGGTGTGAGATCAGGTTTAAGCTGTTGGCAGAGACCAAAGCTGAATAGCTAATGTTAAGGACTTCAAAAGTATCTCGTTATAGATCACTTGGCTTCAGTGTGGATTGAAAGGCAAGAAAGAAGGAAGGTGAGGTTGGGAAAACAATTAAAAAGCTATTTTGGTAGAAAAGAGAAGACATTTGGTAGCTTAGGCTTGCGGCAGAAAGCGGAGGTGGGAATTCATGGCAGTGGGAAGAAGAGTAGTGGAGACATTTGAGAAAATGTTTATAAGGAAAATCAATGGGACTAGGTAGTTTATCGGAAGGAAGAAGAATGAAATTTAAACCTGACAAGCAAGTTTTATGGCTTGAGCTAATAGGTAAATAAATGATGATGCCACGTGTTGAGGTTAAGTTACAAAGAAAGGGAGCATCGATGGGAGCAAGAGAGTAACTGGTCACAACGAGTTTAAAGTAAGTAGAAACCAAAATGGAGAATTCAGAAGAGTAGGCTGGGGAAACATATCAGACGGTGTTTGGGATATAGATGACAATTGAAACAAATATGAGGCTCAGACATCATCCTAAATCTTTTTTCCTACCTTCCTCCGTTTCATATTCTGTTAGTTATTAAGTCCAACCAACTTCATTCCCTAAATATCTCTTTTATCCATCTTCTTATCATCATTAGACTTCAGGTGCACTGGTGTGGACATTTGTCATCTCTCTGCTGGGCTATCAGAGTCCCACCTCACCCCTCAGTCTCACATCTGTTCAATATACCTATCTACACTGCTCTCAGATAAATTAAACTCACTATATCCCTCATCTGCTCAAAATTCTTCAGTTGCGTCTCATTCCCATGAAGGGTGAAATTTATATTCTTTGCACAGCCTGTACTGTCCTATATGATCTAGACCTCATTATTTAACCAAACATTCCACACTCCTTCAAAGCTCTGTAATCGTGTGTTTGTTATGCATGTTGCCACTTCTGCCTGGAATATGTCTTCCTAGTCTTCAAGTCTCAACAAGTAAAAAGCATTTTCTGGTTAAATGAAGGTGCTTGTCTTGTGTTCCCACTGCCCTTTGCCCTTCTCCTTGTTGGTGCTTTTATTTGTTTTTCAGTCCACCCACTATGCAATAAATAATTTGAACGCAATGTCTGTATCTTTGCATTTTTGGATCCACAATACCTAATACAGCTGGTAAGGAGGCATTCAAAAACTTGGTTTTGAATGAATGGAAATCCACATTTTAGCAAGGATGTCTTTTACATTGCGTATCAATATCTGATAGCATAGCAAGTTGTATTGTGAACTTCTCCATTCCTGGAAAGCCACCATAATCCCTATGTGAGATTTTATTTATCAGAGTTAAATCATAATGATCTAGTTTATATTAATTTCATGAATTTCATAAGACCTTTCTTATGGGCTAACTTTAGATAGCATACTTTCTATTGAGATAGCTTATTGTATAATTTCTCTAAATTGCTGAAATACTTACTGCCTGAGAAGAGGAAGTGGTTTACAAGGAAAATGTCACGTAGGAACACAATATGGCGAGATTTCAAAAGAAAACTACAGTTGGGTGCAGGTAATATCTCATATCACATTGGTGTGAATGGATTTTGCAGCCTGCACTCTAATTACACTGTGCACTTCACTAATGGCTCTGTCTCCAGAGGGCCTCCCAGGAATCACCTGGCAGCTTTCCTTGGGCCCTGAGTGTATTTTAATGTGGTGAAAAGGTAGTGAATTCACAAAACTCCCTATTCAAAGATAAAATAGAGAGTGAAAATACAGCCTTCTCCTCTAGCGGACATTGGGCACACTCCTGACATGTCACCCTTACAAGTCACTAATTCGGTCTCTCATTTCTCTCCTTCTTCACCATCAGCATGTAGTTTCAGACTGAACTGGTTTAAAGAAATGTTTGGCTCACCATTGAGTTCATAAAACTCTCCTCTGAGTTTTTAGGAAGAATGTATTACAGCATTGCATGTATGTTGGAATCATCCCTTTATGAGGAAAGACTGAACCTTGATCTTCATGTTCAGAGAAACTGCTACTAAAATGAACTCGTAATTCACTTTATTTACTTGTTCAAGAATTTGCTTTTTTTTACTTTTATCTTTTACTTTTATTGAGATAAAATTGATATTATTACTGTATTAAGGTATAATGATTTCACTTACAAGCATCATGAAATAATTACAATAATAAGTTAAATGAACACTGATCATCTCATATAGATATAAAACTAAAGATATAGAAAAAAATAGGGGTGGAAAGGGATAAATTTAGGAGTTTGAGATTTGCAAACGTTAGCCACTATATATAAAAATAGATTAAAAAAACAACTTTCTTCTGTATAGCTCAGGGAACTATATTCAATATTTTGTAATAACCCTTAATGAAAAAGAATATGAAAATGAATATATGTATGTATATGCATGACTGGGACATTGTGCTGTGCACCAGAAATTGACACATTGTGATTGACTATACTTATATTAAAAAAAAAAAAAGAAAAGGAAAACACTCTGCAAATAGAAGATTAAAAAAAAGAAAATTATATTTTTTTCCTTGTGATGAACTCAGGATTTGCTTTCTTAACTTTCATATATAATATTCAACATATATATTTTTCATGTTGCACCTTACATTCTTAATACTTATTTATCTGATAACTGGAAGTTTGTACCTTTTGACTGCCTTCATCCAATTCCTCCTCCCCCTACTCTTCACCTCTGGTAACCACAAATCTGATCTCTTTTTTAGGAGTTTTTCATTTGTTTTTAAAGTATAATTGACTTACAACACTATGTTAGTTCCTGTTCCACAACACAGTAATTCAAAATTTCTATGCATTTTGAAATGATCAGCTCAATAAGTCTAATTAACAATCTATCACCATACAAAGATGTTAAATAATTATTGACCATATTCCCCACATTATACATTTCAAACCCATGCCTCATTTATTTTGTAACTGGAAATTTGTACTTTTTAATATTTTTCACCTATTTCTCTCTTCCTCTGCTCACCCACTTCCTCTCTGGCAACTGTTTGTTCTCAATATCTATGACTCTATTTCTGTTTTATTACGTTTGTTCATTTGCTTTGTTTTTTAGATTCCACATATAAGTGAAATCATACAGTATTCGTCTTTCTTTGTCTGCCTTATTTCACTTAGCATAACACCCTCGAGGTTCATCCATATTGTTGCAAATGGCAATATTTCATTGTTTTTTATAGCTGAGTAATATTTCATTATATATATATTAAATATTATATATATATATACACACACACACACACAAACACACACACACACACTGCATTTTCTTTATCCATTCATCTACTGATGGGCACTTAGATTGCTTCCATATCTTGGCTACTATAGATAATGCAGAGATGCATAATTTTTTTTCTAATTAGTGTTTTCATTTTCTTTGTGTAAATACCCATGAGTGAAATTGCTGGATCATATGGCAGTTCTATTTTTAATTTTTTTGAGGGACCTCTATACTGCTTTCCATAGTGGTTGCACCAATTTGTATTCCCATGAATAGGGCAGAAGGGTTATAAATCACTTAAATCTCATAAAGAGACAGTTGAATCATATGAAACTGCTGATTGTCATCCATTTTTGATCAATGAGATGGCAATTTCATGTGGTTCAACCTAAATGTTACTAGAGAGAATTTACAAAAGAGTAATCTCATTGGTTTGTTTGGCCTACCAACTAATACTCAGAATAATATTTATGGTTTATTGCTAAAACAGCAAACAAACAAACAAACAAACAAAAAACAAGTATATACCCCAACTAGAGACAACTTTCATATTTGTGAGAAATATCAAGAACTTTGAACTATTCAAATATATTTTAAAGGTGAATCATCCTCCATTAACTAAAAAGTGTGATTAATATATTTTGTTGAATCTTGAAAACTATATTCTTGAACCTTGCCATATTTTAGTGGAAAAATATCACGAACTTTTTCAAACCATGGAAAGCTAGTCAATGTTTCAGGTAAACTTAGAGAATCTGGAGTACAAATACTTGTTTATCCAAATACTTCCTTCAGCATTTGGATAAACAGCATGAGTGAAAATAAAAGCAGTTTGTGTGGCGTCTTGTCTCAGTCCTGCAGGTAAGATTAACTAAAAATGAGATAAACCAATTTCTCCTTTGTTGGTAGTCATTTCAAAAGAATGGAAAGAACAATTATAATTAATTGGTCATTTACAATCCAATATACTTCTACTTGTGTCACTGTAAATATTACAGGTTAGAAAAGTTATTCAGCGGACTGAAATTTTAGAACAGTCTTCCTAAATCTAATTTGTTAGCATCCTCTATCAAGATATTATTGTAGTTTGTCAATTTTGTTAGCTCTGTAACTGTCTATGAAGCAGTGGGGAAGGTTGTGCAGAGAATCTTGGCACATACATTTTTGAAGGAGGAAGATCAGAAACAGAATTTGATTGTTCTATGTTTCTATCCTAGAAGATCTGAATTATTATCTCTGTTAATTGACAAAATTATGCATGTATTTTCTCTTGTAATAATAGGATGGGAGGACTTCAGACTAATCGTAGGGTAAGCAAATTTTATTTTTCTTTTCAAATAAATAGTACCATCAAAAGCATATGAATTCTTACAGGTTTCATGTATGCATTGTCTTGAGAACTTATCACCCCATGCAACGACTGCAGAATGCTGACCCCATTAGCAGGACCTGTTTCTGAGTCATCAGTCACCTTTTCCTCCAGTCTTGAACAAAGGCTCAGCCCCAAATAATAATGATACATGGAACAAAAGGGGGGAAAAAAACCCTGTAAAAATGAAATCCTAAAATCAAAGGCTCCTAGTGCTTTAGTTTCACTGATGAGGTGGGATTTGGGAAGGGTAGTTTAGGGTTGTTGGGTTTTTTTTTTCCTCCCTGCTTTTACAGTTCTACAATCACAATGGCCCTCTAGTGGGATGCTAAATTAAGAGGCATTTTGTTTGTATTGTTAGATGTAGATCAAAACAGTCACAGAGAAATGTTTTATTATGGTGAGGAAAGGGTTCTTTTAATAAGGCTCTTAGGAGACTGAGTTTTAATGACGCTTAACACAATGTTTTAAGCCACACACCACATCTACATGTTATTTCTTGTTAAATGCTGGTTATTAAACAGCAGGTTGGCTCCAGATTGCCTGCAGAGGGTAGTTAGGGTTGGTTGATACATCTCTGACAATTTGAATAGTTGATGGAGTGACAAGTGCTGTTTGCATTTAAAGGATTTTACATTTTAACATCTGCACAGTGCAACAGTATATATTATTACCCAATGTACTTCTACACAATATGTTGAAGGGTTAAAGCCAATTAAGCACAATTGTAAGTTTCAATTTCTTCTAGAATTCTGTGCCCTCATCCAAACTTAACATGCTTAAGCTGGAATTATTTCCCTCACTACTTAACCCAGGGATCTCTGCAGTGAATTGCTGTTCAGAACTGCAGACCAGAGAACAAGTAAGGGAAATGAAGAACAGAATGTGCCCCAAGGAAAGATGCAAGCAGTAAAGCAATACATGTTTATAATTACTTTTCTTTAACTATTTAAAAGCTTGCCATTTTAAAATTAAAAAGTAAAGAGAACACTGTCTTACAATGCCTTAATTTTTCCCACTATTCATCTCAAAGCTTTCTTGCTCCAGTCTTCTCCCACCCCGAGGAGAACAAAGTAGCATCTGGGTCAAGGACATTGCTTGATGCCAAGGAACCAAGGTGTGTAGTTTTCAAACGTTAACTCTCAGCATTAAATGTGCTCTTTTCTGTATAACCTGCTTTCTCTTTTCATCTTTTATTTTTGGATCCTACTTCAAAAATGTTAAATTCTCTCATGAATCACTTATTTCTGTGTAACAGGTGTACAAGGAGAGCAGGGCTGCCTGCCACTCGGCAGAGATCACACTGTGGGGACAATTACAGGCGGGATCAGTAGATTGTCATGCCTTCTGTAGGCCTTGGAGAGAAAAGATTACGTCACTTGCCTCTTTTCTCCTTTAGGCTGTCCTCCCCTGCCTCTTCCCACCATTGTCGTGATAAGACATCAGGAAAGAGGAATATGTTGTTAGCCCAAGAAGTCTGCAAATAGTACAGGTCAGTGATTTTCAGTAGCAGGGGTAGTGATGGCTCTTGTCATAATGCACAGGGTCAGAGCAGGAGGAGCACTGTTTGTTAGAAAGGCTTAGGTGTTTTAAGTTTATCAAAGAGGAAATAGGCTTAAAATTTTGAATACTGTCTTAGACCAGAGTGAGTGAATTTTAAAATCTGAATATTTAAAATCTGAGCTACTCATGGCCAATAGAAATGTTATGAGTAAGGATGTGATGCATTGCTGGGAAGGTATTGTGTGAACCCTTGTCTTAAGTTTAAAAAAGGGAAAAATAAGGTCAATGCTTTTCCATAGTCTAGGCCACTTCGCTAAGGCTAAGAGTTTCATGGGGTTTGGAATTAAACAAGCTACCCATGCCTAGACTCCACAGACACTTAGGCACTCCTTCCTACTGAGAATTTGTGGGTGTCATAGAATTAATTGAGGATCAAATTTGGCTAGCCCTGTCTCTTCCATATGCATGAAAACCAACCATAAACTCAATCAGTATTGCCAGGTATCTCCTTAAACTATCTGTTATGTGTTAAGGCATTATGTGTTAAGATACTCTAGTGCACATTTAAACTACATTGAGTCATGATGCTGCCACCTGGACATACAAGACTCAAACAGAACTCTTAATTCTAATGTTGTGTCTAAAGCCCTTGGAAAAGACAACAATATAAACTATAGAAACTCTAATTACTATCTCATCTTTGCAACTGATTTTCAGGTTAATTGTCCTAATCTATTTGAGGACAAGTTAGATTCACTTTGAAATGAGAATAATAATATCTGCATTAAAGACATCGTAGAGTTGATGTGAGAATTTAAATCAAAATGATATAAAGTATAAGAATGTGCTTTGTAAAGCTAAGTAAAGTGCTATGTAAAGATACAAATTATAATTGTTGATACAACCAAATTGTGACACAAAGATCCAAAATTTGAGGAATTTCCCCTTTTCTGAGACTGATCTGTTGTGAGATAATGCACTCCTTACTCATAGTTTCTTCATGAGGGTAAAGAAAACGCATTTTGATTGCTGAGTGTTGGAGGCACTTGGAAGCTTCAAAATGGTACGTGAGGGGAGGCCAGAGAAGTTACACATAATACCATTCTGCTACAAATAGCCTACACCAAATGGGAATATCTAAAAATTCTCTAATTAATTCCTTTATGCCTCTCTCATGTTTTAACAGCCATATCAGCTTTACCATGAGGCTGAACTTTTCTTTCCAGTCTTCCTTTCCACACATTTCTGTTTAAAAATGTGGTGGTGACGAGATTACAAACGTTCAAAATCTGGTTGTGCTCCTTACCACTGGTCATGTGATTTAGTGACTAGCTATTAACTTCTCTGTTTCTAAGTTTTTTTTATCTAGGAACTAGGAGTAATAAAAATGCTAACCTACAGGGTTAATAGGAGATTGAAATGAGTCAAAAAATACATATATACATACATATAATGCTTCATAAACATTAGCATTCATTATTAATATCTTAGTAAAAAGGCTCATGGTTTCTCATGAAAATACAAAAAACAAGCCCAAAATAATAAGGAGCCATTCTTGGTTCTTCTCTTTCCTTTCTAACTGATAACTTTTGGCTCTTCCTTCAAGGCGTACCTTAATTCTCACCACTCTCATGTCTAAAACCCCCATAATTATCACCAGCTTGCCTCCCTGCCTGCTTTCTCTCTGACCAAACTAGAATTTAGTCTCCCTGCTGCTGTCAGAAGGATCACTCGCTACTAAAAATTATTCAGTAGTTTATTTTTTCCCCAGGGTTAAATCTCAATTCTATATTATGTCCTAACAATAGAAATTATACAAATGTCTACCTGAGCGTATTTTGAGTATTCCTCCAGCTTTTTTGAGCTCTAATTGACATACATTACATATATTAAGGTATACAATATAGTAATTTTATATATATATATATATTTCAAAATGATTACCATAATAAGATTAGTTAGAAGATCTATCACCTCACATAGTTACAATTTGTGTGTGTGGGTGTGGTGAGAACTTTCAAAATCTATTCTCTTAGCAACCTTCAAATATAAAATACAGTATTGTTAGTTATAATCACCTTGCTATAGATTACCTCCCCAGAACTTACTTATCTTATAACTGGAATTTTGTACCTATTGACCACCTTCATCCTTTTGCCACCATCCACCTCCAACCCCAACCCCTGGAAATTACCAATCTATTTTCTGTTTCTCAGCATAGCCTTTGGTTCCCGTATTCCACAAAGCAACTGAGAGGAAGGAGGGGAGAGACTTCTTTGCATACAACATCAGCATATATCAGAAGACAATTTGTATCCAGAATAAATGGTCAGATAGACCAAAACAAACAGACAAACAAACCTAGGCCAGCCCAGTTATTAACAATTTGAATTAGGCTATTTTAAAAAAAATAAACCCAATCTTTGCCTTTCTAAATTAATATGCAGTATCTAGACTCAGGATGAATAGTAAGCCAAGACTGGCCAAAACACCTAGAGTGCTTTAGTTTTGTATCATTTAGGAATGCTTTTCTTTCAAGTGACAAAGAGCTGATCATGGTAATTGAACAATTTTTTTTCTTATAGTAAGAAGTCCAGAGTAGGTGGCTACTGGTGCTAGTTCAACAGTGCAACGTGGCCTGGCACTGTATTTGCAAAGTACTTGTATTCCCCTCAGAGAAATAAGGCTGTTGCAGCTACAGCAATTGTATTCATTCTCCAGCAGAGTGGAAAAGGAAAGAAAAAGCAGATCCCATTGCCAGAAAGCAAAACCTCTCCCAGGAACATCACAGTTGACTTCCATTTATGTCTCATGGACCAGAACTGCACGACAGGGCCACCCCTGGGTTAAAAGTGGCTAGAAAACAAAGGTGTTGGAATGGAAGTGGCGTCAGCCAGCAATGGTGGGCTACAGCCAGTTACTTCACAAAATCTGACTAGTAAACTTTCAGGAATTTTGTGAACCAGTTGTTAAACAGAGCCATTATTAAAAATTACATGAACTTATAATTAAATTATATTAAAACAAAGGGAATAAATATTGAAGGTAATACATACGCATCTTTACCTAGTTATTTTATTACATTTTTTCTATTATCTACATTCTTGAGGTTATTTATTTAAATCACATCTTTATAGTGGAACTACTATATAGATGGTGTGCTTCTGTGTATCTGTTCCCAACTTTGCATTCAATGATGTCACATTGTACCTTGATATTGTCCATGGTGGGCGTATTTATACCACAGTAAGCAGAAAATGCTACATATAGATGGCCTCCTTTTGTGTGTGTGTTTTGTGGATTGTCTAGAGTTAAGAAAGAGGAGAAAATGTTCATAAAGCAGATTAAACTTAAAAGTTTGCCCCTGTCCCTAGCTGTTGCATTAAGATTAAACTTAAAAGCGTGTCTGTGTCTATAGCTATTACATTCTGAATAACTCAAAAATTTGAGGAATATACTCACAATGTTCGAAAAGCATTATCCAATTCAGCAAAGAAATCCCTCATGTCGTTGATGAAAGAACAAAGACTTAGGTCTTTGTTGTTTCACTTTCATCTTATTCATTAAAGTAAACCAGTGTATTAACCAACGTTCATATCTGAACTAGGAGTGTCAGTTGTTAAACATTTACCAGCAGGCTACAGGACAATCGATTACGTTTACCACAAATTTCATATCCCACAATGTAGAAGACATATAATCAAAATGGGAGATGTCCAGAAAGGAATATACATAAAACACAATAAAAGGACATCTCATAAAAAAGTAAGTTAAATGTACTTATGAAGTCTACTCCTGTAGACTATACGATTTACAATGTATTGCTTATTAAATAACTGAGGTCTTAAGACTTCCGTGGTCCTAGTGGGTAGTCTCAGTCCCAGTGGGTAGCGTGACTATACGCTAAAAAGGCACATACTTTTCACCGCAATCTTAGGGAGAATTTTCTAGCAGCCAGAACCACCCCAAGATGATTATTTATGTTATATGGTTTACACTGGGGGTTAATGGATTTCCTACTCCTGGACGTACTCAGACATGAACTTAATGAACATGTGATATGAAGCATCTAACCTCAGAAAGCTTTCTAAAGTAGGTGAGTCTTTTTAGATCTTTCACAATATTAAGGCTGTGAGTCTGAGAATTAAGATATTTCTGAATATATTTATTTGATGTCACATCAAGTTTATCTATTCATTCATTAACACGTTGTAGGTTTGTTTGTTTTGTTTCAGATACAGTTCTAGGTCCTGATGGAAGAGTCAATAATAAGACAGATAAAACTCCTGGCCTGATTAAGCTGGGAAAGACAAATGATAAACATGAACAAATAGATAAAATAATTTTAAATAAAGATAGGTACTAAAAAGGAAAAAATAACAATATGGTGAATAGAGAGAATTAAGGTGGAGGGAAGAAAGTTTACTTTGGTTAAGATTATATGGAATGGGTGTCTTACACCCTTTCTGTGGAGATGATATTTCAACAAAGAACTGAATGGTCAAAAACAGTGAGCAGTAATAAAGGTGTAGGGTAAGAACAGGAAAAGAGAATATCAGTTGTAAAGGTCCTGAAGCAGAAACGAGCTGTGCATATTTAAAACAAGGCCATTATGGCAAGAAAGAGAATAGTACTTGTCAAGGTTAGAGAGGTCGTAAGGAGACAGACATTGCATAGGTTTGTAGGCCATGTTAAGGAGCTTGGGTTTTATTCTAATTTCAGTAGAGTATCATTGGAAGCTTTTAAGCAGGACTTCGATGTGATTTAAATTGTATTTTTAAAGATAAAATGGCTTATGTTCTGAAATAATTCAGAAACAGATTTGAAAGTCAGGTATAGGGGAAGATTGACAGGTGAAGCTAGATTTGTTTATATCTATTAATATGTGAAGCCAAATCAGTACAGTTCTCCTCTGCTTGACCTCTAGCTCCTCGATACACATGCCTAGACAATCTACCAAGTTCAGCTTGGTAGATATCTAAGCTTTAGTTGAATAATGGGACTGTTGAAGTACATCTGTTCTATGAGACTTTATGAAAATAAAATAAGATAATAGATGTAAAATCCCTGGTATGATCAATGCTCAATAAATGTTAGCTAAGGTTATGGGTAGTAAACTACACGTATTTTCCATTTCATCCTGGAGTAAGTATCTTAACAAATTCGTTCCTCTTCTTGTGTAAAGCTGAGTCAAACATAGTAGACATTTTGTAGGCAAATACCATGCATACCAGAAAAGAGTATTTCAATCCCTAGCGCTTTCCTTCTCCACATGTAATACTGTTAAATAAGAATAAGTAAGATACTTATTTTATTTTTATTCAATTACTCAAATCCATTTTTGTATTTAATATTATACTATCTTCTTTAAAAATAGTTGAAATAAACAGAATTCACACACACACACAACCACACACAAAGTAACAATACTGTCCACAATCCTATCTTTCACAGATACTCACTGTTAACATGTGATTCTATATTGACTTTTTTTGAGGCAGCTAATTACCCAAATGCTTTATCTAGGAAGAACTGCTTTATAATGGCTACATACTTAATTGTATAAGTAAAAGAATTTTCTAAAATTTAATTGGAAATATTCTGACAAGAAGAAGATAAATATTAAATATTGTCTATCACAAATAGAAAAATTTTTAAAGGATCACATCTAAAATATCATGCAAAACTGTAGATGTCAATCATCTTAGTTGATGTAAAATACAACAGGATAAAATAAACAACACAATATACATATAGCATGTCAAATGTAGTTTCACTACCACAACCCTATACAGTCAGTTATACAATTTAGCATTATGTCTATGCCTAAATGGAATCAGATTAGGTATAAGTTTAGTTGGCCTAAAAGAGACGTCATAAAATTTCTCTCCTAATACTGACAAAGCTTTAACATGGAGTGAATAACTAATACACCAGTTAGTTGTAAACATACTACTTGATAGGAAGATAAGCCCTACTTGTTCATTTATTCAACCTTCCTACATATTAACATACATGATCTCATCACATTTTATTCTAATAATTATTAAATTTTCATTTCTTCAAATAAAAAATCTGAGCTTCAGAACAGTTAAATGGTTTACTCAAAGTAACAGAATAAGCTGCAGACCTTGAAATCACCTTTTCCTTTTTTCATGATAACACAACACACTCTAATATCTTGTATCAGAAACAATGGACACAGAGCACACATTCTCCTTTAGACTAAAGAATGTGTTCTACTTGCAACCATATTGATAGAATAGTACTTAGCCATGTCCCTCCCCACCCAACCTTCTTCCTTGTTCCCAGACTTGAGAAAACATGTTCAGTGTTTCTGTGATCCAAAAGTTGCCCTTCTTACCAAAACATCAACATACTAGGTCAGAGTTCAGAAAATACTCAGTATTTTCAGTTTTTGCCATTTTTATATTGTCTAGTATTCTTTATACATATTCTCTACTCAAGTACAAGTTATATTGAGTGCAAGAATCATCTTGTTTATTCTTTCTTTCTGAAAATGTCTCTGCTTTTCTCCTATCTTCTCACCCTATCTAAGTTCCTCTCTATTTGTGCATTACATTTGTGGACCTTACCTGATGGTCAGTCCAGTAGGGCTGGAGCAGAATGTAGGAGGAATGAAAGATTAAATGTTGGAAGCCTTCCCAAAGGAAAGCACTAAGGTCAAGCAGAAGGATGTGTGCAAAATTCATCATCAGAGATGGGTTATACAGAATCTGTACAATCTTAAAGTAAATGTTTGGAGCTGTGATTTGTGATAAACCAGAAATCAATGAGGATGGAAGTGGAGTTCTCTTGATCAATTTTAGACATTAGTTTAATAAATCTCAGAGGATTTAAACATAACTTCAGTATGTGTTTCCTTGAGCTTTTGGCATCATTTAAAGGGGCCTAGAGATAACAAAATGGCATAGAATACATGTTTAAAAAGCATGTGATGGGAAACCATGCACAACCTACCCTTCACAGCCACATATTTCATCATTGAGCATGAAAAGGCTTACTGATTTTTGTCCCACCTTTGAATTAATGGAACTTCTCCCACTTTTTAAATGATGGAAATTTTGCCTTCTCCAGCATTCTTCTAACATTATGTTCTTCTGCTCTTTTGGTGTCTCATGTCTCTCCCCAATCATCTTTTTCACCTTCTACTTAAGCCATTGAATCCTTATCGTGTAATTGTCCTGGATAGTTCCTTTGAGCTTCCATCCACCCATGATCCTTCCTCCCCTTGGTCTTTCCTCAACTCCTTCTCTCCCACTGACAACCAATCCTTTTAACCTACCTGGTTCCTTGGTGCAAAGAATGAAAATTAACCCAATGTACATTGGGCAACTAGAGGTCAACATGGCATTTCAATTTGACCATATTTTCACAATCATTTAAGCCTCATGGACATCGGGGTATGATCAGTTTCACAAATTTTTAATAATTTTCTTTCAGAAAAAACATTACAGCAAATAACTTTTACATGTCTGGGTTTTGTTGGCGGGTGGTTTTCTATCACTTTTGAGCATTAATCAAAAGATAGAATAAGGGTGATTTTGCTCTACTTAGAATCAAGGAATAGTTTTAAAACCAGCTGATACTGCACTCAAAGAGCCGTATCTCCCAGTAAATTATTCTCCTTTCTTTTAAAGGTTCCTTTGTCATAGGTCAAGTAGCAGCATCAAAACTGACTGCAATCAAAACTTCAACTACAAAATAGTCTTTTAATTGTCCCTTCCACTTCTTTTCTCAAACCTCATCTCACAAACCCCCCCCCCACCCCTGCCAAGACTGCAATTATGCAGAGCTTCTGTTTATAATGCATTACCATTTCCGTACTTCTTATGCGATAGATGCAGGCTCCTTAGGGTGGTACCGCAATTTGCCATTATGAGATCTAAGACCCCTTCTGTATACTTCATCCTGGTCATGTTAGGTAACTGTTTTTACCAACAATTATGTTGGGCTTCTGTGTGTTCAATCACTCCTCTATATCTGAGCATGGCTCTGCCTCAAAAACCTGTTCTTCTCTTCTCTGCCTACCCAGATCTTCCCCATCTTTCACAGCTCAATAGAGGCTTCATCACTTCTACAAAGTCTTTTTGTTTGCCTAGACATAATTGTCTATTGTTTCCTTTGTGTTCTCAGTCTAATATCCATAGCATATTTCTACTATAGCACAAATTATACTATAATTTTTTAACTTCCATGGCAGTTTTCCTTAGACTATAAACTTCCTGAGAACAGGTGGTGTGTCAGAAATACCTTTGACTACAGCATTGACTATTGTACTTAAAACATTTAATAAACTCAATAGAAGTTTGAAGAATGAAGGTAGGACAGGTGAAAAATAAATTTTGACAGAAAAAAAGTATATGGAAATTAAGTGGACATTAAGGAAATGTTCAAAAACCAACAGAGGAAGCTTTACCATGAAACTAGTACTCTTGCCCTCAGCACAGTCCCTGAGAGTGGGGAGAACTGCAGGAATTGTCAGATATTCCAGGAGGGCAAGAATGACAAAGTGCAATTAGCAAGTGCTTTGATGTATTTATGGTAGATTGCCAAAGGGATCAGAAGCTCAAAAGCTGCATTAATTTTCTGTAACTTATTTTGCTTTAAACAGATACTCATTTTCAACACTAATTTCACATTCAAAACTTATTTGTCCTTTCTCTTAAGAAGAATCCCCCAATTTTATAAGTGTCCAACTTCACAAAAAACTCCATCTACTTTTGCTAATCAGACAGGAAAACATGAAAATGAGACTGAGATAAGCCAATAGGAAAGTTTTAGTCATCTGTCCACAAATTTCTCCTCTATACAAAAATGGCATCCTGGCCTCAACAAGATAATATTGTTGACCCCAATGTTCATAGAAGCACTATTTACAATAGCCAAGACATGGAAACAACCTAAATGTCCATCGACAGATGACTGGATAAAGAAGTTGTAATATATTTATACAATGGAATACTATTCAGCCATAAAAATGACAACATAATGCCATTTGCAGCCACATGGATGTCCCTGGAGAATGTCATTCTAAGTGAAATTAGCCAGAAGGAGAAAGAAAAATACCATATGATATCACTCATATGTGGAATCTAAAAAAAAAGAAGAAGAAGACAAATGAACTTAAATATAAAACAGAAACAGACTCACAGACATAGAATACAAATTTGTGGTTGCCAGGGGGGAAGGGGGTGGGAAGGGACAGACTGGGAATTCGAGATTTGTAGATACTGACAAGTATATATAGAATAGATAAACAAGTTTATGCTGTATAGCACAGGGAAATATATTCAAGATCTTGTAGTAGCTCACAGTGAAAAAAATATGAAAATGAATATAGGTATATTCATGTATGACTGAAAAATTGTGCTGCATACCAGAAATTGACATAACATTGTAAACTGACTATAACTCAGTTTTAAAAAAAGATAATATTGTTGATATAAAACATGTTGTGTATGCTAAAACAGTTCAGTTCACAACCTGGGTATGTGTTAGAATTAGTTTCATATAATATCTTTGCTTGCTATACTCATTCTTAACTTGTTTAATTTAATTTTATCTTTCAATATCCATCTTCCTAATAACCTGGTGAACTATCCTAAGGTAAAGGCCATTTGCCATTTATGTTTATATTCAAGAGCAATTTCTTGGCAAAACAAAGTGAAAACCTGAGTTTTCTGGAATAGAGAGGGATGGAAATGCACCAGAAGGGCAGCCTACCTCGTGTAAAATCTTTACCACATCAAACCTTCATTAGAGCCTGAAAGCACATAAAATGCTTTTCAGGAGTAATTTCAATTTAAAATAATGATAATAAAAGAACAGTATCTCACATCTGTGTGAAATATTCCCCAAAAGGATGGTAAATTGACCCATCATAGAACTAATTCAGTAGAATTAGGAGATTAGAGATCAGGATGTATAGAAAGGAAAAGAGAAGGGGGGGAGGAAGATGAGGAGATGGAGGAGGAAGAGGAGGAGCAAGGAAGGAGAAGCTGCCATTCTTCACTTCTACTAACTACATAGATTTTCAGGGATTCAGGCATCTGTCTATATGATAGGTTTTAAATCTACAAGGATACAGAATCTCAGCAGACAGCTATGACAAATTTATAACAGAGTCAATTCACATTTGATGTAACAGTATATGTTTGCAAAATCCAAAAATTTGGGACAATGGTTTAGAATATGTGACTTTAAAAAAAGCACATCTGGCTCACTTATCAATATGGTGAAGACTCAAAAATATCATGTTACACTTCCCTTGCGGCTTCATCTATGTAATTATGTCAGGCTAGGGGACTGCCTCTGTAAATGGTATGATTCTGACATGAAGTTTTATATTTCCATTTCTTCAGGTATCATATTTGCTTTTTTTGAAATTTACCAACCTTAAATTGATAATATCCTAATTCTTAAAGGTTAATTCTTAAAGTAATGAAATCAGTCATACCTACCAGCTCAATTATCCACTACTTTAACAAAATACCCTGAGGATTAAGTGGTTAGAACCACCACCTTTCAATATAGTTTATAATCTTGTAGGGTAGCTACTGATGCAGGGTGGGCAATTATTGGGCTCCGTATGAAGTCAACAAGGGTCAGCTGGTAGGATCCAGTTGATAGCTAGGGTAGTCTAATGGATCCAAGACAGCTTCACTCACATGTTCAAGATCTTTGCAAGGCTGAAAGGCTAAATTCAGCTGAGCCTCTCCCTCCCTCCCACCCCCCCCCCCTCTTCCTCTCTCTCTCTATGTAGTCTCAAGTCTCCTCTCCCACAAAGTCTTTTCAGGATAGCTTGGACCTACCTACACTACAGCTTACGGCTCTTACGTTGAGGATTCTGAAAGATAAGACGTGGAAACTATTAATCTCTTAAGGCCTTGGCCCAGAAATTGGCACACTTCTGTCGTATTTTACTGATAATTCATAATTATTAGTTTTGTAATGATGGTATTTTAATGAATTTTATTATTCCATTCTACAGTAATTGGTTGAAGGAGGCTTGTCTACGTATAAAAACAAGTTAGTTCTTTATCTGCTTACTAATTCATCTAACTCAGGCACGATCTTTTAAAAAACTCTCTTGTTATTTGAAAAAATAAAACACCTAAGCACTTATGTGAGATGAAATTTGACACCTCTGCAACTCTTTGTTTGGATTTGGAGTTGCATAGGGAAAAATAAAGTAAATTTTCTCTTGTCAGGTAAAAGCTGAAGAATATGAATTATGTTGATTCATAATAGACAAGTCATTTCTAACCTTCCAGTCTTCGCAGTCTGAAAAACAAATTCCGCTAGTCATAAACATCCTCTTAGCTGTACATATGCTCCACCTTAACCTTGTATCCCCTCCAGGTAATTCTCCATGCTGATTTGTTGTGGTCTGACATCTCCTTTGTGTGCTGGGATTTAAGTTAACCTTTTATACTTTTATAACAGATGCTGTGTACACTCTAGTCAGGGATTTGGTTAATTGTTTCTCTGATGGAGAGACCAGCCTCAGTTGCAAGGGATTTAAAAAGATTCAGGAAATCAACAACAGGTAAATTAAGGAGAGGATCAGACACTTCCCCGCTGGAAAAAAAAAAAATGTAAATGTTAAAAGCTTGATCTAATCCTCAGGCTCATGCATATTTCTAAAATAGGATTTGTCAACTGCAAATGCAAAGTAGCTCCAATTTGATATTAGTGACATTGTCTGTTTTATATGCTGAAACCCTAAAGCGACAGAACTGACTGCCAAGTATTGATGAAGAAGTATTGACAAAACAGAAGTCTTCACAGTGAGGACATCCTCTTAGAAGGCTCCACACAGTGACCTGTAATTACAGCTGCAACCTCTGCATGTCACATCCCTGGTCCCCTGGCCTGTTGGACTTGATTTCACCTTCTACCCCTCCCAACTCAGAAAAAAAGCAGAGAGAAGGGAAAGCACCAATTAACTAATATATGTGGGAATACATTACCTGAAATAAATAATCTTTGTGGGTTGAGGAAGAGGGCAGTGCCGTCATAAGATGAGCAGTTAAGCTCTATCAGAGATTCACAAAGAACAAGTAACCTCTGCTTTATACCTTTCACTGAATCCCATGTCACCGGTGCATGAAGGTGGCAGCTCCTCTCATAAGGCGCTAAGTAAGGAAACCATGTCCTTTAGTTAACTGTGACTTCTATCAAACCAGAAAATATGCTGACCACCATGATGGATTCATCATTATCATAACCTGCTGAAGAGGCTAAAATACTGAGAATTTGCCGTATTTATATGAGCCAATCAATGCTTTACAGGAGGGGGTAATGGTGATATGGAACAGCTTTCTCCATAGTAGGGTCTGTTTACTCTGGTGGCTGAACTAGACAACCGTTTGGGACAGTACTGGAAATATCAGCACTTTTAATTACACTTAGCTGTAAGTCATACTTTTAAAGTTTTGTGTATTTTCATAAGGGATATTGTATTTTTATAGAGTCATACACATACATACTTTATAAAAAATAGGTAAGTGCAATGGAAGCGAATGATCCTTTTTCTTTAACCTATGATGCTATATGATATAAGAGTTTGGCAAGCGTTAGCCTCAAAGAGCGGACTTATTCTTAAGAGTCAGCATGGGTGTTCTGACTCTAACAAGAATGCCGCAAGGAGTAGCAGAATAGAAAGAATATGAGCTTTGAAATCAGCCAGTCTAGAGTAAGCATTCCATTTCCATCTATTCAAAAGTAACGTGATCTTAAATTGTTATTAACATTATCTACAAAATCGGGATAAAGCAACAAGCTTCACAGAGATATTCTCAGGCTAAAATAAAATGAATGCAATTACTCAGCACAAAGCTGAATGCACGTAAGTGGTCCATCAATGTTAGCTCTGTTCTCTCCCCTCTCCTAGTTTCCTTGACAGTTGCCTTTGGCCACTGGAGTGCTGTTCTGTATTTATGGCTACATTCTGTTGTTTTTCTTGAATCTCTCTCACTACTAAACATAGATATTCTGTGTTTAGGTGTATTTTCTTAGTTATTTTATGTATAATCCATTCTTTGTTCATAAAGCAATATATTACTTTACTACAAAGAAAAATTTAGTATTTCAGAACAACTAATGTCGGATGAGGTAGGCAAAAAAAGTCTTCTCTTGACCATCATTTCTTTACTAACTCTCACTGTTCTACTCACCCAGCATCCCCTCCCTACTTAAGAAGTAGTGTTCCCCTCCACCTGTAAAGCATGTTTGCAGTATTGGACTCTGCTCTCTTCATTCCTCAGTTTCCCCTTCTTTCTGGTAGGAAAACATTGCCTTGCTCCATTTTTGTCTCACCTTGTAACAGTACTCAGACCAGCTTCAGCTTGAAAGTCCTCTCTCAGTGGGGCTGACGTTTTATGTCAGTTACTCTACCTCAAGTCTTATCTTGTAAACGTTCTCTCTTTATGTAGAAGCTAGAACAGAACCCCTCTTTCACCACATCATTTTGCTCTCCTCTTATTTATTTTCCTTTACCCACATTCTTTGATCCTTCCACATATTCCCCTAGAAGCCCCCCAAATCAGTAGCAACAGCAAATATTATTGCTCAGTTTTGAAGTATAGCTCCAAAGATTTAAATTTGAGCTACGACATAAAATTATTTTCTTGTTTCCTGCACACTATTTTTATTATCTCATTATTATTGCTGGCAAAATAAACATGTGAGCCCTACAGAAAGACATATAAATAAAGAAGCAAGATCAATGACCGATTCTAACAGGTACTTTATGAAATTATAATTAAAAAGCCCAAATGGAGAAGATAAGACAGAGGAAATAGACAAAGACATGCTGTAATGGAATCAGAAAGGTTAGAGATCCAAGAGAAGGACACTTTCAGAGACTTATTTGGGAAGAACATTTTGCCATTTTCAAAAGCAAGGGAAAAAAATATCATTTGACTCCCAAATCGTAGCTGTGGTAATGTCATGTAGACAAAGCTGCAATTAGTTACTTTATTGTTCTAACAATATACTGCCCTGATTGGAAACAGTCAAGTAATTGACTCAGGTTAACTGTTACTACTCTCAGGCCTCTTTTTATATCCCTGCACATAAAGACATTTTAAATAGTAGAGTTAAAATAATTATCCAAATATTTCATGAATAAAATCCTCATTGATGTGCACTTATTTGGAGGAGCTAAATTGTCCAATTTTACTATAAATATTGATCAGATTCACCCAAAGCCACTTATATTTTATGTTCTGCTATTGAGTAGCTTAATACAACACTGCCTGTTCTTTTCAAGCTTCCAAATTCTAAGTCAGAAATGGTCCAGCCCTGAAAGTGACTGGGCAATGAGCAGTGAAGGACTTCAGGGTCAGTCGGGAGTATGGGATGAGCCCCTATACAGAGTTTCCTCCTGTCGGTTATCCTCAGAAACATGTTTATCCTCATCAGGAATGATGCTCATAAAAGATCACAACAATATGGAACTCCTAATGGCATAGATTTGGAACTACTCTAATGTCATAAATCTGCCTTGATAATGTGGCTTGATGATTGAGAACACAGGCTCTGGAGACAGATCATGGGCCTTGTTAGCTCTGTGACATACTCACATTGTTTATTATTTCTGTAGAGTTCTTGTGAGGGTTAAGTGAGTTCACACAGTAAAACACTTGGAACAACATAATCAACGTTCAGAAATTACTTGTTACTATTTTTGTTCCATCCTATAATAAAGATAGCACTATTTATAGGAGATTTCTGTCTGGAACTCAAGAAAAGCTACCACAGACCGTGAACTGCTATAATGATACTGATGTGGATGATTCAAGATGAATATTATGCTGTAAGAACAGTAAGTTCAGGTAAGTTATGCATAGAATGATGAGCATTCAGCAAATAATCTCAGGACCTATTAAAGGGACTAGAAAATAATACTTTAAAATCAGATTAACATTATGTCCCTCAATAAAAAAACTTGAAAGGTTGTGATGGGACTATGACATTTCTATCTCCATCTTGCAGAGACCAAGATGCCTCAGAGACATCTATCACGAATAGAATAATGGCAGACTAAGAGAAGTTATAAAGTTGTTACTTGTAGTCTCCTTTTAACATAAAGGTGCATAATAAACAAAGTATAGAAGAAAGGGACTCAAGTGAAATAATTTGTCAGCTTACTCTCCACATGTTCCTGTGAGGAGGGCTCCCAGAACTATAGGTAAGAACATCCCCAAGCACTTGGACATCATATCCCTATTTTCATGATTAAGATCATTTGATCATCCTCACTCTGTCTAATCAGAAACATACACTAAGAAGACAATTTAGGAGATGGCTAAATAATCTTTTATGTAATTCTAATCCTGACATCCTCCCTCTTAAATTGTTTTCTATATCCCTCAATCAATCACTTTAAAAAAAAGTGAGGATTGCACATTTCTCAGAGACAGAAAAGGGAAGAGAAGAGAAGAGGGAGGTTGGGTGGGAGAAAGAACTGAGCCTGAGACACCAAAACATCTGAAGGTCTGTCAAGGCAAGATGAACAAAGGAGATGGAGAAGGAGGAATCAGTGAGATGGAAGAAAGAGAAGCCAAAAAAAACTGCCTCTGAAGCTGAAAAGAAAAAGAAGAAAAGAGAAGAAAAAAAAGAGTATTAAAGAGAAAGGAGTAGGCAATAGTGTGCAACTCCGCTGAGTGTTTGAAAAACATGAGAAGGAGACGTGGCCACTGGCTTTGGCCCACGGGGATTGTTATGACATCATCAAGAGCAGTACTGAGAATGGAGTGGGAAGATTTAGAGTAGATGAGAAAAAAGTGAGCAATGAGGCAATAGAAATAGTTGTAGAAGTATCAGTAAGTTTGATAGAGAAATGGGACGGTAACTGGCCAGGTACCCGGGTCAAGGGAGGGTATTTTTAAAAATTAGAGTCTAAGCTCTATGATGGCCAATGATTTTATTTTGTTTCCTACTTAATATTCAGTGCTTAGTATACTGCCTGGCACACAGTAGATGCTCAAAGAATTTGTGGGACGAATGAATAAAAACGATGCGGTGTAAACTAGAACTGAGTGGCCATGATGATGGACAGAATCCAACTGAGAGACAAGCTTCAAGTCTGTGGTTAGAGAGAGTAGGCAGAGCAGCCTCACTCCAAGCCTTCATGCTTGGAGCTCTCACCTTGATTTAGCACCATTCCACCCCAGGTCCAGGAACTAGAGAGTTTCAAAGGAACTCGTTATTTTCTTCTACTAATAAACTTCTACTTTCTGTTTCACCTTGTTTCACCTTCTCAGAGAAGCTCTTCCAGACCCATATTTGATTTGGAATCCCCTTGCCTTCACACCACTATACTTTCGGTGTTTACTTGGCTATCACTCTAACTAGTCAATAGGCTCCTTGATGGTGGGGACTATACCCTATTTGACTTTTCATCCGAGTGTTTAGCAAAATGTCTGGTATAAATCACACATCAATACACATTTGATGAATAAATAATAAATGACATTCGTACTGGGAGTGCAACGTACTTTTCAGTCAGCACACATTCTAGTCTTCTTGGTATTTCTCTTTTATTTCTCATTAAACAGTAATCCAAGACTGGATATTAATATTTCAGTTTATTAGTCTCTTGTGGGTTGGTGAGCTTGATCCAATTCCTTACAGTTTAAGAGAATTAATAAATTCCTTTTATAGATTATGTAAATTTCGGAAATAAGACCCTAATCCCAAAACACAGGGGCCCAGCCACCTTTACTGTGTACCAATTTAACTAACATATATAGTAAAAGTAATAACTTACAATGTCATCTCACAAGTGTTGAATAAAAATATTTCCTTATTTTTTAAGGGTGACTTGAAGCCTTAAAATTAAAATTTTAAATTATATTTTATTACATTTCATAAGGTCATGTAATTTCCTTTTAGCAATCATATAAAAACACCTTGACAATAGACACTGTCCCAGCATAGCAATTTTTTTAAACTATCTTTTTATTTTATGTCCAGATTAGATTTTCCCAAATTGAATAGTAATAAAAAGCTTTTGATGGTAAGTTCTCATCTCTAGTCTTCATTGTTGTAGAAATTGTCACTAAATGAGGTAACTATAATTTATTTTGACATTTATTCTCTCATCCCATGGCTTAAAGGAGCTAGTTAGTCTATTTGAAAATTTTTGTGTGACTATATTCCTCTGGTCTTTCATTCCTATTAATATTCAACATGAAATATGATGCCTTTAAATACCAATAACTGTCCCAGTTCATCCATAATTCATAAATCCTTTTTAACATGTAAACCATAGGTATTGGTATTGTCCATTGACTCTGGAATTAAAATGAGACAGAATAGTGGCAGGCAATACTGGAAAATAACTGCCAGTTTCTGCAATCTTATAAAAATCAGCTGGTTAGATGCAGTTCGTATTAGCTCCATGTCAAGGAGGAAAAGATATTAGAGGCACCCCATGAATCCAAATTCCATTTTCTTTATTTTATTTACATTTTAACAACGTTTGATAAGGTACAGTTCTTAAGAAATACTGTATCATTTGCAAGAGGGGTTGCTGAATCTTAAGAAGGAACTACTCCTAACCATAACAAATGTCATTCTCAAAAATGAATTTTAAAAACTATTTACAGCTGCCAGTCCTAAAATATGGCTGTGTTCATAGAAATATGATTACATTCCAAAGTGAAAAAACAACACATGGGTAAAATATCATGCCTCTCTTAAATTAATCAAAACAGATCTAAAGGTAACAGAGAGGTATCTCTTTAAAGGCTAAGATATTTCCATACAGTTTTATTTAATTTTCCCAATAATGAATGAACCTTTATTTCAATGAAAATAAAAATATGTCACTTCTAGAGATGCTTCAAGAAATGTAATCCAATCTATTCCATATTGTACAATACAATGTGAATAATGGCTAACTGTATTTCAAATACATTCAAGCTGAAGAAATTCCTTTCAATCAGGACAATATTACAGTCTATTCACAGATATGTTGATTGATCAAATTACATAAATGGTGGGACTACATATCATATTTGTATTTTATTCAAACTTTGCATCTCACATCTCTTAAAGTGCTCAGTGTATATTCTAAATAAACATTATAAATATACTAATGAAACGAAGAAACTAAGAAATATACTAATGAAAAGCTCAGGTTTTTCATCCTAAGGTGAGGATGACAAACAAGAATACAGACTGTTCTCTTTCTCACTTACTGTGCTCCAGTCACTGACACCGTTTTCTGTTAGTGTTTGAACATGGAGGCAGAGCCACTATAATTATTACCATATGGGGAATGTTGACCATAAATATTGTGGGAGATGCTCAGGTTCATCCTTAAGCCAGCCACACTCATCCCCACCAGTGCACCTTTGTTCTAGTCATTCACTCTTTCTGAAACTCTTTTTTCCCAGTGCTCTCATGGGTAGCTCATGAATTCATCCAAGTCTCAACTGAAATGTCAGCTCCTTGGCAAAGACTGCTTGACACCCACTCCCTGCCCCATCTAGCAAGGTACACTCCATAACTCAATATCCCTTTAGTACACTTTATTTATTCACAGGTCTTATCACTTCTAGATATTTTAAGGTAAATTTAACAGACCAATTGTGTACTAAACTCATCCACAAACTTGATGGAGGTATTTTGTTCAGCTAGTTCACCACTGTTTCCCTTTAGCCTAGAAAAGTATCTAACACATAAATAGTACTAAAAAAAAAAAGTTGTGGTTGAATGAGAGAATGAATGAATGACCAGAAAAAAGGGAAACATTATAAAACATGTTAAAACAGGGCTTATTTAAATCAGCAGAAGATAGAAGACATAAAAGGAAAGATTAAAGATGACATGGAGAATTTTCAGATAAAATGGCAAAATGAATTTTGTTGTCCGTGGAATGTGAGGCCCTTTGTGATCTGGTCTATGCCTCCCTGTCAGTACTCAGTCTCTTCTGTGACTGACCTCATGCCCTGTGCTCCAGGCAGAACACAGTAATTACAGTTCTTGGAAGCACGAAGCTGCTTTTCCTCATGCTGTTCCCTGTGCGTGGAGGATCATTGTTTACCAATTACTACATTGTTATTGACAACCTATCCTCAAAATGTTGTGCTAACCCTTCTCACTATAATCACCACCTTGCTCAACAAGCAAACACATCAGCTTTCAAACCCAAGCTCCAGCATCACCTCCTGTTTGGATCTTTTCCTGCCTGTAGCTTCCTGCCCACCAAGAGAGCTATGCAGCCCCCTCTTTTGTAAACCCACTATCCTCCATTTGGCTTCTATCCTGGTGTCTTCACCAGTGCCCCATCCTGAACTTGTTTACATGTCCATCTCTGCCAGCCAAGTGGGAATTTTTTAATAGCAAAGATGTCCTTTCTTCATTGAATTTGGGAGATATGGGAGCAGAATATACATTTTTAAATTAAAGGATGACTCTAGATTAATCGAGTTATTTTGAGAACAAAAAAAGAGCTATAGTAGAAATAACTATCAATTCAACTCAATAAATATGTGTTGATTTATCTTCAAGGTACTATGCTGAGTGTGAAGGATACAATGATGAATAAGATGAGGTCCCCGACCTCAAGAAGTACAAAATCTATAAAGAGAGCTACACCTGAAAACTAAAATTCCAACATCGAGTATGTACATAATATAAACTTATATCTAAATCTCATACATTAAAATATATATATTTAAGTTTTATAAATGTAAAAGTAATAGCCAAATTAATAACAGAACCAGATCACATCAGCAACTTATATACCAGGCAAATTCCAAACTAACCTTAAGGTTTCAAATGGAATTTCAAGAATACAGACTTTTAGATTCTGCCACCTAAGTATCAATAACACATAATCCAATGATTAACTGATTAAAATGTGAATAACTAAAAAAAAAATGACTTGAGAAATTGACCAAAAGTTATAGAAAAAAATCAGCAAACCAAAGATTCAATTAATGGTCTGTAGTATGTGCTGTGTCCTCCTATAAGAAATGCACACACCTTTTGAATATTTTAGCAATGTTCTCCACAGCTCCCCCACCACCCTGTGTTGTAATGCATATTCAGGTTAAATCAGATCATCAGTACTAAAGTCCTTGAACATAATTGATAGGCTAGCACTGAAGTAATACTCATACAGTACAGATTTTCTGGTTAAATAGAGGTCACTGAAAAGATAACAAGAACATGCCCATATCGTGGAGAATGAGAGAGCCAAAATTAGGTAATTGAGAGTGAAGAGGGCAAAATAAATGTTGAAACCTGCCCTTAAAAAATGTGGCACAAATGTGAGTGAGAGGAGAACCTTAGCAATCTAAGAGGTCACTTGTCCCACAGATACCACACACGCACACACAATGGATTTGTACGAAAATCACATGATTTATGCAGATGTCTTTCAAAGCATATGAACAAGTTAAGTTAATCTAAGGAAGGCCAAATGACTCCCTATCAAGAGACGACAACATAGTAATGGTGACTTGGTAATTTCACTATGTCCTGATGTTGGTCTTGAGCTTTGCAGAAACTAGATCTCTCCAGTGCCCTAAAGTTGAGGACGCTTCTTAAAAATGGTATACATTCACAAATGACAGAAGGTACAAGGTAGGACACCAGATGACCTCAACTGTTGGACCAGTACATATGTCTTTCAGACAGAATCTTCTCTTGGGGCTGCATCTTAAGAAGAAGGGAATCAGTTTAAGAAGAGTTGGTTATATAATTCAGAAAGTTAATTGCATTATACTCTGGAAGTTAGTAGTGCTTTTAACTCTAATACAAGGATATACAAGTGGACAGAAGGACTCACTATCTAATTAAGAGTTTCTCTTTCTCTCTTCCTCCTCCTCTCAGAATTTATTTTGGCACTATTTCCTCTTTGATTCATCTATTCAGTCTTTCCAACATAAAAACCATTCTGCCTCTGCTCTTGTCCAACCTGAGTTTCCCTATTTCCAAGTTCTTGAAGGAAAGGGGAGGAGGTGGAACTTAGTATCATAACTGTACCACTTATATCTTCTATGGTGTCCCATACTACTAAGTCAAGCCACTTTTAGATTTATAATTGGCGTTGGTACACAGAAGCAGATAGAAGTTTTTCAAGCTTCTTTACAGCCTTTTGAGAATTGCTACCTTTCCTCTTGTAATGCTAAAGATATTCTTTGAACTTCTTCATATGTAACATTGATCTGGTTAGTCTCTGAATTTTGAATTGCATTAAACCAATAAGGAGAAATGAAATAAACATTGATGTAAACCTACAGATGTTAGTAATCTCTCCCTTGCTAATGTTTTAAATAAAGGTCATGGATTTAAAAAAAAAATCACTAATGATATCTTGTATCACCAAACATATTTTTGTATAATAATCTGGGTAAAACAGAGTTTAGGTTGAACTTTAAAAATCAATTTTGTAGTCCCTTAACTGAAAGAAATCGGCATGATATTAAATAGCTTATCCATCTCTATATAGTGCAGTAAATGTTTTCAGAACTAAGGTAGTTAGACACACGAGCATATTCACATGTTCAATGGTGAGACAGACTAAATGATAAATTTTTAAAATAAAAACACTAAATGTAAGTATTTCTTTATGGAATTTAATATCTCTAAATACTACTTTCATATCTTTAAATTAAATCATACAGTAATACCCTTTCAAATTTCTGTTTTTACAATTTATTTCCAAATGCAGTGTTTCATTTGGTCTTTACCACAAAGATAGTTCAGTATCCCTATTTACAGAGAAGTAAATAGCCACTCATAAAGATTAAGTAATTTACCAAAAACGATTCAGCTAGCAGGTAAGACTCAAATTGAAGACTAAAACCAGAACCCATGTAAACTAAATCAAAATCTAGAGCAATTTTCAATATACCAATAATCATGTCACTTACCTCCCTTTGTCAGAAAGAAAGTGGTAAAAAATGTATAAATGTTCACAGGTAGAAAAAAAAGATAATTCCTCATTCTTCTTAAATATATAATGCTTTTTCAAATATATAATGCTATAACTCATTCTAATGTTATCTTTTCCTAATCATGAAATAACCAGCAATGAACCCTCACTAGAAAAGCATTAAAGTAAAAAAGAAAATATTATAGTGGTAACATTATACTAGGGCCAATGTTACCAGCAGACTAAAAATCCCAAATAGATTAAAAAAAAAAAAACAAAAAACTACAAGAACATCTACAGAAAAACCCATGTTCTGAGCTCAGTTCTATATTTTTGAAATTGGCTGAGAGTCACAGTGAGACTTCCTCTCCATGAGAAAAAGTCTTATTATTTGTTCCTTCTGACCTAGGCTTGGAGTATCAGAAGTAAGTAAGGGCCTTGTACTTTTCATGAAGCTTCTGCAAATCTCCCCCAAAGGCTACTGGTAATGACTTCTTGTCAAAAGGAATAGAGGACACATTTTTTCAATTCCTCTGGAAGTAGTTCTACATTGATTTCAGGGCTGTAGTCATGCACCTGGCCAACTTGGCAAGTGGACATACAGTGCCCTCCAGCTTTCTGAGGCAAATCAGAACACTAAATGACAGCGGCAGCCCAAACACTTCCTTCTACCCTTCAGATTTTCTAGTATTATGACTGCTGTAACAGAATTGATATCATTGTCAAAGATTTGGTGCATTATGCTCAGATTATACACACAAAAAATAGTGTCATATATCTTAGCCTTAATTAGTATAAATATATATGTATTTAAATTCAGGTTTTCTGTTGTCAGTTAGTTTTCTTGGGTAAGTCCTTTGTCTATAGAAAATTTTTATTCCAGCAATCTGTAATACCAAATGAAATCATTTTAGATCTTCTGAAGCTTTCATTTAATTGGTTAAATATGGATTCGTGCAAACTTAGATCTAGATTCTGGTCACCCCACTGATTTGCTATACGAATTTAGAAGCATTACTTCATATCTCTAGGTCCTGGCATCCTCATTGGAAAAATGAAAATAATAACACCTATTTTGTAGACTGATTAAAGTATATAATTCATACACAGTACTTACAGTGTCAGGCTTATAGTACCTACCCAGTAAATATTTATTTTATCTCGTTAGTTTTATTTTTGATAAAAATCTCAAGTGCATTTCAGCAATTATGATTTGTAAGAGAATCCTATCTCCCCTGTACAGTTTTTTTGTTTTTATGGTTTCTTGACTTGTTCTGTTTTAACATATATATTTCAGATGGGTGATTTTCATTTAAGTTGTTTTGAAGTGAAAAGAAGTATTAAAATAATAAACATTACTTTGCCATACAGTTGTACCCTTTAGGGTTCAAATAAATGATAAATACAGAAAGCTAAAAATATTAGTGTCTTTGCAGTGAGATAAATAATGCATAACTGTCAGTTTAAAAATAAACATTTTGAAACATCATAACGTGAGTATCTATAACAATGACAGTAAGTTTCTCTTTTCTAAACGTATATTCCCTGTGAAACATTTGATTTTCAGTTAAGATAATGATTATTGTTCATTTGGGTAGCTAAAACAGTCTCCTCATCTAGGTATCACCACTTCTGAATGAGCTTTTAGAATGACTAGTGGTTCTCCAGAGTCTTCCAGGATAGTCTGCCACCCATCCTGACATAACAGACAATGGATTCTGGAACTACTGCTTTGTATACGTCTCAGCCTTCCTGTGAAGTATGGGCTGCGGTGGTTGTAGGACCAGCTCTGAATTACTGTTCTATGTCCTGTAGTTACAGAAAGAAAGATTCTTTTCATGGCTTAGACATGCATGTCCAAGGTGATAGTCAATAGCCACATGTTTCTATTTAAATTTGTTTCCATTAACTTAAATTGAATAAAAATTAAAATGCATTTCTCAGTTGTACTAACTACATTTTAATACTGACTACTCTTCCTGTTCTTACATTTGTTCATATAATTTCCTTCTCAAGTCCTCAAATTAGTCTTGGTGACTTTTTTGTTGTGCTGTTATTTGTAACTTTATGAATGTGTATCAACAAATGTTATTTCCACTTGTGAAAGAATGGAAGAATTATGCTTCTATATGGATTGCTGGGATCCAGAGGGAAATATTTGATTATTTTATTTATATTTTATGTCATGTTGATATTGAAACTCTTTCTCAACCCACTATATATTTGGATACACTGTGGCTCCTCAAAACTCCACTGACTGAATTTCATTCGTTTGGAAATAATTTAAGATTGCATCACTATATTAAATTACCTACTTAAAATTTCAAACCATTTCCCTGAAATGTCCCTCTTATAGGTTCATAAGATTTCATTCACCATGCTTAATTTTAATATCTTGTCCTTTGCATATCTCTCATTATTATGGTTATCAAGAGAATCCATGGGCTGTAAGACTTCAGGGAATATGACATTCAAAACATGCCAAGCAACTGTCCCTCCCTAAATTCTGATGATAAAAGGCATCCTAGAGGAAGGGTTGCATTAAATGTTCAGATGATATTCTGCTTGCCAAAGAGAACCAGCTGTTTATACTTGGCGGCATACTGCAACAGAATTACCTCATTTGCAAATCTTGGGATATGGAGATGCAGATAAATGTTAGCACGACAAACTAACAAATGTAGAATGAGCTGTATTCTTAGTATTTGGAGAAAGACTTCATATTTCATATTTGTGCATATGGAGCTTTGAAAACTTATTCATAAACATGCCATCTGAGCAACACGGCACAGAAGGCATTTTTAATATGGCCAAAGCTGTGTTAAGATACTTCCTTACATAATGTTATCCAAACAAATATTCTAACCTTCCACTCGTATAAAATGTTAATGAGAAAGTTGTGTAGCAGTGGAAACAAATGTGTGTCTGATGTGTTTTCATAATAAAATGAGTATTTTCTGCCAATCAAGTGTCATGGATAAAGATAATATTATTCCCTCTTACACACAAAAGCTCCCCAATCAGTAGGAAAGAACACATTAGGATTTCTTTGGTAAGTTCATTTGGTTCACACACACATCTTAGCCTTCACAAAATAGTAAGTTTGCCATTCAAAAGGGAAAACTATTCATAAGAGACTTATTTATGGGTCTGCAAACACATGTCAGGAATTCAAAGGATTAGGTGGTAACAAATTTTTAAAACACTAGATTCTATTTTAGCCCAAGCAAGTTTTTCTACCTGGGAGAAGAAAACCCTTCATTCATTCACGGTTTAAAAAAAAAAAAAAAAAGGTTACATTTCTTTCATGGGAAAAAATTTAGCCTTGACTACTAATAGCTAAGCAAGGTAAACCTGTTCTTTTCCCTTAAGTTGAAGAGAACCCATTCCCGATCTGTTAATTCATTCTTCTCCCTGCGGCTAGAATGCTCTTTGAAAAATACAAATCTAATCACATGGAATTCTTAATTAAAACACTACAATGGCTTCCATTGTCCATAGGAAAAACATCCAAACCTTTAACATGGTCTACAAAGTACTGCTTGATTGATCTTTCCTTTCTCTAAACCTGCATAACATTGCCACAGGGTCTCACAGGGTGCCTAATACACAGAGGCACTACATGAATACTGAATGAAAGGATAAACAAACATTACAATTTTTCCTCAGACAGGAAGAATCCAGAGACAAGAGGTGGATGAGATACATACTTTTACCCGAGCATCGTCTGTAAAATAAGAACACCTTCATCCCCTCGTTCTCTATCTCCTTATCCTGTTTCTTTTTTCTTACAGCATAAATAATACCTGACATACATTCATTTCTGTACATAAACTCCATAATGGCAAAGATGTTGTCTGGTTTGTTCACTGCTATATATATATATTAAGCTAATGACTTAAAAAGAATTTGAGATAAATTTCTGTTAAATTCATGAATGAAGGAAAAACTCTGCTCCCTCAGCACTCACTTGGGTCATCAGTTAAATGGCCAGAAAGCTTTTCAACTTTGCCTTCAGTCATTATCCTCTTCCCCACCTATCATTCTCCTCTCCAAATTACCTTCTGAGAGACTCATTTATTTATTTATTGCAAAGACCCTTTTGTTCTTTCCTCATTTAAAAGATTTTATTGGCACTCCTTGCTTCTTGAAAAAGTCCAATATACTTAGCATAGCTGCAGGATGTGACCCTGGTTTACACCGCCAACACACTGACTCCCATCTCCATCCTGCATTTTGTAGGTTACAGCCAGGCTGACCATCTCTCAGTTCTTCAGGTCCACCACACTCTCCCTCACTCACTGGTGTGTCTTCACATAAACTGATTCCTCTGGCTAGGACACTCTTCCTCCCCCTGAATGCTTTTTCACCTGGATAAATTCTTAGTTTTCCTGCAGGTTTGTGCTTTAGAAGTAACCCTCTGGGAAGGTTTTTCCAGACTTCAAATGCTGGGGAGGTATCCCTGTTTTGTCTTCCCCCAGTGCTTTCAACTTTCCGTATCACATTGTTTTTAGCCTCCCATAACTTGATTGTTTCTCGTCTGTATTTCCCATACACAGCAAGACCCTTTGATGGCAGAGGTAATCATTGTTCACACATGGTGGCTGTGCATAGAAATAGTATTTGCTGAATGAGGACTTAGGGGCAAATATCTCATAATTCTAAGTCAGCTCCAAATCTCAGGCAGAAACTTTTTACACTGAGACTGTATAGTTTTTCCCCTTAGGACCTAAAACAATACTGGGGATGTGATAAGATTACCAGAAAGAGAGAAAGAGTCATAGCTGATCAGCTGACTGACCACTATTGACCAATGTGTAAAGAAGTTTAGCTTAACTGGAAGACAAGCTGACGCTGTTCAGAGTGGAATTCGGCTTCCCTCCAGCAGTTTCTTTAAAAGGCTAACTCTCTCTGACTCTGAAGTCACACTCCCAACTCTGCAGAACATTCCATCCAAACTCAACATCACTTTTCTTATACCTATAAAAGCTGCAAAAATTACAATGAGAAGAAAACAAATAAAGGACAACTCTAGAAAACATAGTATAAGAATTCCTAGCACTAATTTACTGATTGGTCTTTGACTTTCTGGATAGTATTATCTTTGGGATCAGCTCTTGGATTTCACCATAAATCCCATTATACTGACATGCAATATTCTCCTAAGATTGCAACATTATGTTGTTACAAGTGCCAGAATGGGTAAGAATGGAATATTAGCATATGAAAATCTGTTCTTAAGCACACAAAACCAAAGCTAAATTCTACCTTCTCTTTAAGATTAGTTAGAAAATCTGAATAACTACTGACAGAAAAAATAGCATCAACTGAAAGAAAGTTCAGCATTAACTGAGTTAAAACTCAAATATCCATTATGAGAGGGAGGTACATGAGTTTCCAAGTAGACACAATCTGATCCAATTCTCTAACACACTTTTAGTTTTTGGAGAGTTCTTTGCCTCTCTTAACCCCAGTTTCCTCATGAAAATGAGGATAACAGTGTCTGCCTCATTAATTTATTGTAGAAGTTCAACTAGATAGGAAACATAAAGCACTTACATTATTGACACATAGTTAACTCAGCAATAATTGCTAGATATGCTTTTTAGGTATTTTTATGGTTTCCCAATCAAACATGCCAATTTAATTAAAAAATGTCTCTTGATTTTTCCCCCCTCATTGATCCTAGATGTGTGGGGAGGGTGGAGGGGAGAGTGCAATAAGGAAGGAATAAGTGTGTGGCACAAGGGTGGAGGAATTATGGGGAGCCCAGAATGACTTTTCTGCATTCAAGTTCTGACCAAATGGGCTTGCAAAAGCAAATGTCTTCCTTTAAGAAGGTGACTATAAAATGAGGAACTTTTAAAAGAATGAATTTCTCAGTAATTAAGCCAACAGACTATATGAAGGACTGGCTGTTCTTGAAATGTGTCGATTTCTGTGAGTTATCAAGAGCCAGCTCTCTATGGCTAACAAGCATCTTTTAGAATTTGTAACAAAGATTAAATCAAATTAAATGTAAAGGTTCTGTACAGCTAGTCTCCAATGATGGTGCCCCCAATGAACCATTCCTCTTATTAGTCACGTCCCTGTGTAATTCCCTCCCCTTAACTGTAAGTTGGCTGTGACTCCCTCTTGACCAACAGAATGCAGAGAAGGAGATGCTGTGGTCACAGACAGTAGAGGCTGGGTGGGACGAAGCCTTGCAGCTTCAGTCTTAGCCTCTTGGAATCCTCACTCTTGGAATGCTTCCTCTAAGAAAACTACACCCATGCAATGAAGCCCAAGTCATATATGAAGAGGCCAATGAGCCTTATTTTGACTGTAGCTCCAGCTGGCATTTGACTCTAACTGCATGAGCCATCCCAAGCAAGGACTGCCCAGCTGATCCCCAAATGAGTCACCGAATCAAGGAAAATAATAATAAATTATTATTTAAATATCCTGAGTTTTGGGGTGTTTTTTAATGCAGCAAAAGATCACAGGAACAGATACCTATCAAAACTCTTGACAGAGTATAAGGTACACATAAAATAAGTTTGGTTGATTGGATCAGAGATTTATTAGAGTCCGTAATTTTGAATAAACTGCTATCCAGCTGATGTCAAAAGCTTGGTAGAGATTACTGATGAGGTATTAAAACCATCCAAGATGAGTACATTTTAACTTCGCTAAAATTAAGATGCTTCTTACCATCAGTGAGATTGTATAATTGGCATTATATTTTTCTTTCTTAAAAGTACTGAAAAATCCATCTTATAATTGATGGCATCTTAGATCTTAAAATAGAATATACTGAATCAATAGCCTAAAAGACTCCTGCTTGTGTGGACTTCCTCAAAATTTCCTGGAGAGTCTATTTTAGTAGGTTTCTGGTCCTTCATAAATCAGCAGGATATCTTGGGGCAGGACCCAGGCATTTGCATCTAAACAAGTTTTCTAAGTGATCCTTATGTGTAACAATGTCTGAAAAACATTGATTCAGGTAGCAAAATCTTTGTACTACTTTAGAAAATTAGGTGACCAGACCCATATTATTTTAGCTCCCCACTGACATATGTTCATTAAATTGTAATTGGCATTTGACTTTTGACAGTTGTAGAGTCTTGAATTGAGTGCTTCAGTGAAGAAACATAAAAATACTCCTAGAGTTTCTTTAAAAAAAAACCCATAAAGTGCAATTTCTATTCTATTGCTCAATGAAAATTCATTTTAGAGATTATAATAATGACCTCATTCTTCTTGTTACATAGTTCTTTATCTGTTATTGTTGTTTTAGTGATCCAATTGCCTCTATGACATCTATTCAAAACTATCTCAAATATGTATGTTGCATTGTTTCAACATCACAATGTTAAAAGACTTAGATATGATAATTATGAACGCCATATTTTAATTAATTATATTTCCAAGAGAATGTGAAAATGATTCTTAAATTGAGATACATAATTCTCTAAAAGTTGATATAAAACAGCACAAACATACTTTCTCAATATTTAAATTTTTCTTCCTATGTTTGAATTATGCAGGGAAGCGTACTTGTTTTGCAGACATGAAACAGATTACCTCCAGACAAAAAAAAAAATGCCTACTGTTTGGCTCTTTAACTCCCTTTCCCTAGAAATGCAGAAATTGTTGAGTCAATTGTGAAATTAAATTTGACATTTTACACCCTGATAGTCATGTTACTAGTTATTTGTGGCTTCCTTTTTGTGCACTAAAGTACAGCTTGCAGGCAAATACACCAAGAAGGTGCTGTAGCCTTCAGCAAATCTGGTAGTCAAACCTTCCATTTGGTGAATAATTAAAACCATCATAATAGCCTTATAGAATTGCAATCATCTCTTTCCACCTCATGCAAAATATGTTTTCCAAAATTTTATTTTTGGAATGGTTGCTTAAATTCTAACTTTGAGAACATGGGGACCGAAATATATGCTAATAAAATTGTAGAGAGTGAATTCCGCTTCATATGGTGACAGAAAAGGAGAGCAGATTGTATAACAATCATCTTTACCTCATGGCATTGTACACAGAACTGCATTTTGTATAGCAATTCAAATTCAACAGTTATTCAACAAATGTTTATTCAGTAAGCTCTGTAAATAGAATAAATTCTATGACGGTATGAATATGCTGTAATACATAGAATCAGTTTACGGTAATATTTTGGAAATTGAAAAATTTGCAATTTTATTTTTAATTGAAACCACTTTCAATATGAAACAAAGGGAGAAAGTTCACATTAGAAAAACAGACGTATCCAGGGATCAAAGTTCATTTGAACTACACAGTAAAATATACCCAGAATATTTGTGATTTTGTGCAAGAATTAGCATGCTATTTATTACAAATATCCACTGTCTTTTTCTGACTGTGAATCTGAATGCTACAGCTCTTTTCAAAAGCTATTATTTTTAAGCAGTAGGCGACAACTGAAATTCTCCCATTCAGCTGAGTTTAGGTAAAATAAGCTTTTTCCACATTATTTCACATCACATGAGAGATACTATCTACTAAGCTAATGCCACTCCAAATCAAAGAAATGTCATTTTGATGATGACCAACATTAACTGCTAACTATCTGAACTGTCAAAGCAGAAGAAAAACATACCTACCAGGAATACTAAGCTGGGACAATAAAAATGCTCTAAGAATTGGGATAAATGACTAACAATGTCTGATAAAAGAACACTTCAATCTTTTGATTCATAAGATATCAATAGTTCAACTGTTGGAACAACTAAATAACTCCTCTCATATAAAACAATGAGTGTTCAGTAATTATGTTTTGCATCTCTATAGTTTTATTACTTTTCCTTCCTCTATTTTAAGTAGTAGCAGATGAAGCACTGGTAGTAACAGCAGTGGTTGTACTGGCAGTTATAATCGTAACAGTAGTCAGGACTACCACTTACAGAGCATTTGTTATATGCTGAGCATTGGCTTAAGTGCCGTATTCCATCTGAGAGGTTATGAAAATAGCTTTAAGTTTCTGTAGCTATTAAATGAGAGAGAGTGGGGTGATGGACTCCCAGTCTGACTCTAAAATTTTCATCTTTACCAAAATGGTAAGTATTATGACTTTGTCTATAAACTTAGTTTTAAGAAACTTGACCAAAAGTTTATTAAACTTTAATAAATTGTTTTATACAGAACAATATACTTTATGATATGAGTAATTATTTTGTCAATAATTTTAATAATGGTCCATAGTTGCACGTGATAGTATCCCCCACATTTTACCAATGATTTTTTAGTTTTCAGTTCTCAGTATTGTCAGGCTACTGTAGGAATTACATGCCTGTGATTTACAGACAAGTGAATCAGGAATACGAGAGTCAGAATCAAGTTGCCAACAAAGGGACTAGTTTATTTAGGGAAATGGTGTGAAATGTTAGTATTTATATTTTAGGACCTCAGATCCTCAGCCAATTTACCAGACAGACTTTATAGATATCTGTAAACAGCAGATATCTCAATTTAACCAAAGTAAATAAACAAAGTAAATAAATCAAAGTAAATGAATCAAAGCAAGTGAATGTGGTCTACAAATGTATTTACCTACCAAGGATCTAACAACTGATCAATAGTAGGAGAGGCCAAATAAAACCAAAAAAGGGTCAGGTAAAGCAAAGAACCAAGAGTACAACTTTCTGCAAATGCTTGACTGACTCACAAGATAATGTATTTTTTCAATTCAAAAAACATGATTCAGTAAGATGTGTCCAAACAAGCTTAATTACTGATGAGAACTGCAACGTCTGCATGTGAAAAGACGCACATGAACCTTGAAAATGCTTTTGTTGCATATTTAGAATAGTTATAAATGTCAGGTTACTGCTAGTGGTACTGTTCTTAAGAGTGGCATTTGCAAAATAATATTTGCCAAAGTTCATGTGACTCTCCCTCTGAAAACCGTAGGCAAACTTCCTTTTACACAAAGTTATGTGTTTCTTTAAGAAAGATACTGTGACTGATCCCAGTGTAACTATTATTTGTATTGTTCTTACATAATAGGCTTGAATTAACATAGGTCTAGGGTGTCTTAAATACATATTTCAGATTTTTATGACCAATGTGATTGCCTCATAAGGAAATAACTTTAATTACGTTAATTGTTGGACACACTACCAAAAGTCACTGCAAGTTCATGGAGTAGCCCATTAAACATTCAAAAAGGTCATTTGTTCAAAGTATTTTAATTTTGTTTTCATATTGAAATATGCTTGAGGTATGTTTAATACATTATGCTTTCCTTATTCTACCATTCATGGACGAAATATTTTTACTAACTCACAGATTATCTGTGCTATTATTATTTTTTTAGTTTATATTGGAATTAAGACATTTCAGAAAATATATTAAAGAGAAGCATCTACTTAACATAATTTGGTTTTTAAAAATGAAAATGAGGAATAAAAATCTTGCATGATAAAATGTGTATTGTTGGAATAGATGAGAACGTAGAATAATATATAACAATTGAATGAGTGGGTTCAAATAAGCAGAAAATAGTGGTGCCAGATTCAATCACTCATTAATAAAGGATATTCTGAAAAAGAAGCAAAATCTGTATAATATGCAAACACTAATATTTTTTAACACATGAAAATTGAGTGCATTTAAAGCAATATTATACAGGACATTGATGTTGTGTATTTTGTTTTTATAAAAATCGAATTTTAAAATTTTTAGATAATTGTAAATTCCTATTTAGTTGTAAGAAATACCACCAAGAAATCCCACTTACCTTTATCTATTTCCTCTCAAATGTAACATCTTGCAAAACTATAGCAAAGTATCATAACTAGGATATTGATACTGAAACAGTCAAGACATAGAGCATTTCCATCACCACAAAGATCTCTCATGTTCTTTTACAGTCACACTGACATCCCTCTCACCAAGCACCTCTCCTCCCAGTCTTCTTAACACCTGGCAACCACTAATCTGTTCTCTTTTTCTATAATTTTGTCATTCCCAAGTGATACATAAATATAATCATTCTGTATATTACCTTTTGGGATTGGCTTACATCATTCAGCAAAATTCTCTGAGATTCACTGAAATAGTTGTATTTTATCAATATTCTTTTATGTTTATTGCTGAGAAATATTCCAAGTATGGATGTGCCACAGTCTGATTAACTATTCACCCATTGGAGGACATGTGGGTTGGTTCCAGATTTTGGCTATCATGAATAAATGTACCAGAAGCATTTGTGTAGAGGTTTTTGTGGGGTCATAAATTTTCATTTATCGAGATAAATGACTAGGAGCCCAGTTGCTGGATCACATG
Organism: Camelus bactrianus; assembly: GCF_048773025.1. Lineage (NCBI taxonomy): Eukaryota > Metazoa > Chordata > Mammalia > Artiodactyla > Camelidae > Camelus > Camelus bactrianus. The sequence goes on from NC_133540.1 coordinate 44,104,736, forward strand.
GAAGTTGCATGGTTAGTTTTTAAGAAACTGCCTAGCAGCTCCCAGAATGAATGTTCCATTTTGAATTCTCAACAGTAAGGTTGAATGATGATCCAGTTTCTCCACATCCTCACCACTATTTGATATTGTCATCATTTTTTATAACCATTCTTTTATGTATATGGTCATATGTCACTGTGGTTTTAAACTGCATTTCCCTAAAGGCTAATAATGTTGAACATATTTTCTTATGTTAATTTGAAATCTGTATGTCCTCTTCAGTGAAATGGTTATGTCTTTGCCCATTTTCTAATTGGGTTGTTTGATTTTTAACTCTTTAGTTTTAGGGTTCTTTATATATTCTAGATACCAGTCCTTTGTTTAATATGTGGTTTGCAAATATTTTCTTTTAATATGTAGCTTGTCTTTTCAGGCTCATAACAGGGTCTTGTGTAGATAAATTTTTTAAATTTTGAAGTTCAATTTGCTATTTTTTTCATAGATAAATCACATTTTCTGGTAACAGGGTCCTACCCCTAGATCACAAAGATTTATCTCCTTTTTTATATGTTGCTTGGTTTCACATTTAATATTCTAAGTTCATGACCCATTTTAAGTTTTTTTTTTTTTGTATAAGGCATAAGATTTAGTTTAAGGTTTTTTGTTTGTTTGTTTTAACCTATAATTGTTCACTTGCTTTTAGTGCTAAACTATGTTTTGAAACAGATATATTTCCTCTATTACCTTGATTTTGCACCTTTTTCAAAGGAATATATATTCTGAATGTTCTATAAATGTTGACTAGAGCCTATTGGTTAATGGTTCTGTTTTGTCCTTCTATAACTTATTGTTTGTCTGTGAAGTTGTTTTATCAACTGTTGAGGGTGTCTAAAAAGATCCTAGGATGAAACACAAGCTGTCCAGGGTTAGGACTCATTCAAAAGTCATTGCGCTGTGAGACATAAGTCATATGTATGTTTTGGCCACTCATGCAATTCATAGCATAAAATCTCAAATATTTCTGAATTATATAGTGTACCCATCTGTTAAGCTTTAGCCACAGAAATAGACCCAGTAAGAGATGGTATATATTAAAGGAATTATAAATTGTAAGGTAGTAGCCTATTGTGAGGGCTGGTTAGGGGAGTCAAAATCTGCAGGCCATGCTATCAGGAGGGGCAGTTTGGAACTCTCAGGCAAGTGGTGAAGCTTAGGCCCACAGGTAGAATTTCTTATTATTCAGATGAGAGTCAACTGATTATGAAATTTAATCCCATCTACAAAGTACTATCATGGTAACATGTTGATAAGTATTTGATTAAATAACTGGGGACTGTGGCCTGGCTAAGTGGACACATGAAATTGACCATCACACCTGGCTTCATTAATCAAACTGTCCCACTCCTTCAAATGTCTTTTCAAGAATTCCTTCTAAGTGATTTTTTTTTCTCTAGTTCCTATACTTAGAATTGTAACATCTCCCACCAAACATTTTTTAGTCTTCTCATCTGCTTTACTTTGTTTTCTTAGCATGAATTGTTATCTTTCACAATCTGTATTTTACTTAATTTGCTTCCCCCTCCATTAGAATGTAAATACCATGAATAATCAGGTATTTTTGTTTTTTTGATCTGTTGTTACAGCCCCAACAACTAGTATGGGATCCTGTATAGAGTGGGCACTCATTAAATATTTGTTAAATGGATGAGCAAAATGAAACTGATAGTGGCCTGATGTCCACAGTAGTTTATATAATGTAAATGTAAACAGAAAATGGTAGTGGGTAAAAAAGGTATAATGCTCTAGCATTAAATAATTAAATAACACAGCACAATTTGTAAATTCAAAAGTATTCTGAAAAAGAACACCACTTTTCAACATTTTAAACTGAAAGTGAACATTTCTGTTTACCATTACATTTAGAATTATTTATCTGAAGTCTCCAAATAGAGTGTACTAGTTACATGGAAAGAACACTAAAACTGTATAATATTCTGAGAAGATAATCTTTTTACTTCAAAGTGCATTATTTTATTTACATTATATCTCAAATAATATTTCAAGAAAATAGCAATACTGAATTAAATATTAAAATCTCACAAAATACTTACCTATACTACCAAACTTTAAACTATACACATGATTTGACTCATCACTTCCACTTTTAAATCTCTCTCCTATAAAGATAATTTCAAAATTTACAAAGAGAGTTGTAGAAAGATGTGCATCACAACACTGATTACAAAGGCAAAAATAATAACCTCAATGTTTATCAGAAGAAGATTGGTTAAATAAAATAATGTACATTCATGTTACGAAATACTATACAAAGGGTTAAAAGAAAGAGGCAAAATCATTTTTGGTAACTATTTTTCAAGTACATTAAGTAAAAAGTAAGGATGCAAAAGAGCATATGTATTATGAGCCCTGCATATTAACAAAGATAAATGTGTATTTTTAAGTATGCTTGAATATTAAGAAAGAATTGTGGGAAAAAATACAAACAAATTAAGTGTTAATAGTGTTTATCTCTAAAGTGGGATACAAGGTGAGAGCACACTTTTACTATTCTTTTTTTTTCTTAATATTTCAATACTGACTTTTTCCAAAGTGCATTTATTATTTTATGATTAAAAACTAGGTTACAATAAATAAATAAAATATGCATATGCTTTGACATAGCAATTTTGTTTCTAGTAATTTATTCCAAAGAAACAATTAAGGATGTGCATAAAGATTTATATATATAATGCTCATTGTAGCATTGTTTATTACAACAAAAATGGAAAATAGCCAATTCTGCAATATAAATATGGTTAAATAAATTACACTATATCCATTTTATGAATATCATGTATTCATTAAAATGATGCTGTGGAAGTTTTCTCCTAACATGATGTATCACCCTTTATTAACAAGTTTTTTTTTTTTAATATGGAGCTGTTACAAAATAGTAAGTATAGTAGGCTTACATTTTGATTAAATTTATACATATTTTACAGAAGTCTGTATGTCAAATTCTTAACTAATTGCCTCTGTTTAGTTGGTTTGTGAATGATTTTATGTTCTTCTTTGTGTATTTTATGTAATTTTTAAAATTTCTGCAATAGTGTGCATTACTTTTAGAGCCAGAAAATGTTACAAGGAACAATTACCATCATATTTTATAAATACGAGAGATTTTCCTGCATGAGAAAATAAAAGGTTAATAAGTTTCAGTATAAAGTTTACAAATATTTTCCACCTGGTCCAGATTTTATTAGTGACACCAAAAAAGGTAATTTACTACCCTGAAACAGAGGAGGAAGAAGCCAAATTAAGCATCTGTCAAGATAAAGTTGAATAAAATCAAGTTCAATGGAGAAAGGCTGAGAAATCAAGACTGAATGAAGGCAAATATCTACTTTAAAAATATATAGTAATGATCTAGTAAAAACTAATTATTTTTACTTTTATTATTGTTCAATAAAAAATTTAACAATTACCATTTACCAAATGCTGGCTATATGATTTTTATGTAACCCTTACAACAGTCCTATAAAGTTGACCTTAATACACAGTTTTGGGAATAATTTATAGATACTGAATTGGGATATCAAAAAGGGTTTAAAAATTGCTCAAATATATGCAGCTAGTAAACAATACAGCTGGAATACAGACTTCTTTGAACCCAAATTCAATATTCTTTCTTTCATCTACTAGCCTATGAAGGTACTTTACCACCTGTATTAAATAAACCTGATGTCCAGATATGCTCTAGACATCGGGACACTTGAAGGAATCAATTCAGGTAGTAGATATATGCCAAGGAAAACTGGGATTATAAACCAAGGGCAATTATAGAAGAAAACAGAATTAGAGGGAAAACTTCATTTCAGTAGTGAGAGGAGTTTAGGCAAAACTAGTAAAGACTGACTAAGGAATAGTTCTGAGTCTTTGTAGACTGATCTACTTTATCCCCTTTCTTCTAGGATGAAAATTTTGAGAACAGCAATCAAGGACTTGTTTGGGGCACATTAATTAGTTACCAATTTCAGCCCTTTCTCGCTCACAGGAGAGCAATAGTGAGGAGAATAGAAAAGGTATGCCATGGAGATCCTCTGTTTTTCAGCTCACGAGAATTTGGTGGACACTCAGAAGAGTCCAATGACAGCGTGAGTGGCACCTTGACAAAGGCAGCAGTAGAGCTGATGAAGGCTACAGTATTGGAATCAGCTCTGGTGCTGGCGCAGCAGTACTCAGGAAATATCTGGGCTGGGCAATAGGGCAGGAAAAGCACCAGAAGAGGCTCACTGGTTGCATGAATGGCTGTCTTTGACAGGACACTAGGGAAAAAGACCATCATCGTAAGTAGAGCAAAATAGGGAAGGGAATAGCCCAGAGGATGAGTCCATCCACTAAGTCTTAAAGTAAATTCCTTCACCCTCAAAAAGGAATTAAAACCATGAGAGTTGTGCTAGAACTGTCCAAAGGCCACAAAGCAGCTTGGAAAATGTGAGAACATAGACTAGTATCTTTTTTCTATAAGAAAATAAAATACCATAGATTTTTATTACTTTGTAATATGTAATTAAAGCTATGAGCAGATTATCATAATCAAATGATCTGTCCCCTTGTTGTTTAGCTAACCTGTGTGCATGACTATGTTTAGTCATGTTGAAATTTCATAATTTTGTATATTTTTAGAATCTTCTGTGGATGTTTTCTCCCTAGTAACTGTGACATGAAGTTCACAATGAAATGTGAATTCTTGGTCAAAACAAATGTCAAACATCTCTCCTCTTTTTACCAGTGCAATTATTTGGTTCCTAAACTTGACCAAAAGGCTATTTTAAATTCTGTCTTTTGCTTCTTCTGTTCTTTCCCACTACTCTCTCTTCCCATCCTTGAGTCAGATTTCTCAGGAAAAATCAAAAAAGAATCATCAGTGTCCTAGAGTTGAAAGTGAAAAAAACTACACAGCATTAACAACAATGACTCCTAACTATGTAAAAACATATGTGGGAGAAAGGGGGTAAAAAGTAATCATATTGTATCTGTCTTTTTTATTTTTACCTCAATGATTTTTATTTTAAAAATTGTTATTAAAATCACTCCAGCTCATTGCCATTAACTCTACTTCATAGTTCAATGGTATAATTCTCCCAGTTACATTACACAATGCCAAAAGATTTTTCAAAGTGGTCTTTTAATTACAATTGCAAGCTGATACAGATGGAATTTTATAGTTATGCAGAACTCCTTACACTTCTGTTATTATAAGTCACTCAGGGATACAGTTAGACATAGTCCCATTTCCCCCATGGGTGATAACTCTTCCTCCACATATGTATTCTGGTGAACCCATTTAAACCCAACACTCAACATGCAGAACTGCTGAACAAAATGGAACTTTAAAGGCACATTTGTGGCATCAAAACTCATTCTAATCTTTATAATGTTAATAAATTGCCTTGTTTATAATCAAGGCTGACCTTCAAAATCCAGGAGGTTGCTTGACTGCTCAAGCTTTGGTTAGTTTCTGATGGTTGTTGACCTGATCAGTTGTCAATAGATACAGAAAGCTACAGACTGATTTTTTTTTTTTTCTTTAGCAGGAATCACACATGTCTGTCAAGTTAGGTCAGGTAAAGAAAGTATGGAGATTAAATAGGAAACTATTTAATGAAGTCTTTGATTTCCATTGAAAACTCAGCAGCTAGTGTCAATATTTTAATTCAAAATGAGAAGGGTAAGTATACTTAAGCTATTACACATGAACAGGACTCAACTGTATCTCCTATGCTAATTTGGTAACGAACGTAAGATATTTTCTGTAGTGGAAAGGGCCAAACAACACCTGAAGATTTTATTCATTCAACAAGCATATATTGACCACTTACTAGGTATTGACCATACAGAGATGACAATAACATGATCCTAAATATATGTTGCTCATATTGTTTCAGCTTTCAATGTTTCACATTATTTGAGGTTTAAACTCTAACAGTTAGTGTACTTACAGAACTAATCAAGTGAAAAATAAAGCAGTGGGTTTAGCCAGAACTTTGTAATAAAGGCACCAGAGTAGAATAGTTGTTTCAGTAGATATGTCTTCCCCTAAATTCACTCATTACTTGTACTGAGTGGATTTTTTTCTTTACTGAGCCTTGTCGCAGAAATATCCCGTGGCTTCTCTCTTTTAATCAAGGATTTTTTTTGCAAGGTTCTTCATTCTCCTCATCACAACCGGGTGCCAGGGCCTAGCAGGACTTGAATTCTGATGACTCCAATTGAGGCCACATAAGACATTTTCATAGATTGCACTAGAGCATTCATTAAGTTTTTAGCTGCTTGGATGAGGGAAGTGATGCTGTCCAAAGTTGAAATGATTAGCTCTCCTACCCACATTTTGGATCTTAGCTTAACTTGACTACAGGTTTTCAGTTGATGAGAGTAGAACTTAATCTGTTCCAGCAGTCCAACAAGACCTGGTTACATGATAGGTCTAGACATGTGCCAAGTGAGGACATATGTCTTTGATACTTATTCTGATGTAATTTTAGCTGCATAGATCACATCAGTCATATGCTGTGGTGGTCCTTTGCCCGTTGTGAAGTCTGCCATCTCTATCATGATCATACACATCTTCTTGGCCAGAACAATGATATTGTTGCTTGTATCATCCATATCTCAATCTCTGCACCCAGCTTACTCTTTACTTTCTTGAAATCAGCCACTTGCTCAGCACTGTTCTTCTTTTTCTGCCTCAGGTGTTTGAGTCATCTTAGCTGTCAGTTTTCCCTCCAGTCTGAATGCTGTTGTGACAGCGGACCTAGCGATCTTCTTCCAGGTTAGAAACATCTTCCAGTTCCTCTGGGGTTCAAATTACCAAGACTGAACATCTGATATCATGAAATGTATCATAGATCTACTTTGAGATATCCACAAATGGATTAGCATCAAACACACCCAGAGTTTTTACTTAAGGTTTCCAAGGCAAAATTCACCTTTGTTACACACTCAAGAATTACAGTACTTATAAGGATGTTAATATTTCTCATCACACCTTCAGTAAAAGTCCCTGGCTCCTAACTGTCCATTTCACCTATGACAATGTGAACTCTTGCTGCCCATACTCTGATAGCACCTGCAGAATGATCTAAATTACCAGCACCCTGATCTCTCAATGATACATTTGTTAACATCATCAAGGATATGGCTCTGAGATTTAACTTTTGTAACTCAGGAATAGCCAGATAAAAGAGATGCATGGGGCATGGGGCAAGGTATGAGAAAAGGGTGCAGAGCTTCTATGCCCCCTCCGGGTGCACCATTCTTCCCAGTTCTCCACGTGTTCACCATGAGGAAGCTCTGATATATCTGTCTCAACATAATGAATTCCTAAGCACCAGCAAGCAATACTATGCAGTTACCTTTCAGGAACAGTAGTGATAGAGGTATGTATTTTAGATTCATGGGGGCAGAGATAGAATTTAAAACCCTAGGAAAGGATTAGATCACCAAGGGAGCAAGTATAGAAGAGAAAAGTCCATGACAGAGTGCTCAAGACCTAGCAAAGAAGATTGAAGACCAACAGCCAGCAAGAGACAAGAAGAATTAAGAGAAAGGGAAGATAATTGTTTCAAGGAGGAGAGACTAATTTAGTAACAAGGGCAAATGCTGTTGATGGATAAAATAAGATGAAGAGTGAGAACTGGCCATCGCTTTTAGTGATACAAAGATTACTGGTGACCTTAATGAAATTCCAGACTCATGTGGGGGAAAAAAAAACAGACTGGAAGGTCCCCAAGAGAATGGAAGAGAAAAGATTAGAAAACTCTTTTGAGGAACTTTACTGTCAATTGCAGGAAATAAATAGGGTATTAGCTGGAGATAGAAGTGTAATCAAGCAAGGGTTCTTTTCAAATAGAAGAAATAGTAGGACATTTGTATACTAATGGTAATTATTCAATAGAGAAAGAAATCTGAGCATGAGATGAACAAAGAGATAACTGTAATTCAGTAGACAAGAAAAGCCAATATCTAGCATGCAAGAGTAGTACTCAGTGTTAATCAGAAGCACAGACAGCTCCTCTGCAGTATCAAAAGAAAGCTAGAGGATATAGGCAAGTGTGTAGCTATCATGGTGGAAGTTCTCTTCTGACAGCTTTCATTTTCTTAGTGAATTCCAAGATAAAAATATGAGATTAAGGATAAGGAAGAAAGTATTGGAAGAATGGAGGAGAATAAGACATGAAATAGATATTTAGGATAGTTGGAAGGGACGTGACTGGGGAAATACAGAGTGATTACTGCAAAGCTTTATCATTATTAACTTGTAATATGTTTACTGTTTTCATTTTAAATTATTCCATCTATTTTACAATTTCTGTTTTAATTTCTAAATATAGTAAATATGACTACAACCTATATTAATGCAAACATGCTTGGACATTCAGTGATCTTTAGGAGTATACAGTGGTCCCTAGACCAAATGTTTGAGAAATGTTGGTACATATGAAAGAATTTGGGCTTCTTCTCTAAGGACAGGGTGAGGAGGAACCAGTCACTGGAATTAATTGAAAATTAGAGAACATGACCAGAGTTTAGAGCTTTGTCATATTTACCTGCTATATTTCACTGAAAAATCTATTTGCCCATTTAACTTTTATAGACAGTTTTTATTCTATGTTAAAGAGCATACAACATCTGTATATTAGGCACTTCTGATATCCCAACTCTTGGCCCTTCTTAGTCCATCCACTGATGTCACCAGCCCTGCAATGCTTTCACTATTTTGCCTGTTGGCCATAGTTGTGACTCAAGCCTGCATCACCTACATCACCCTTTCCTCCTGGGCTTCTCTGAGCCACAGTGTGGGAAGCCCACAGGAATGTACTTTGCTCTCATACATGTGCCCCACCCAGAAAAGTATGGCACCATCATTGAACAATGAATGATGAGGATCAATAAATAAATATTTCCCCCTTTTTTTGCACCTGAGTGGAAACTTCATAAGGCTTCTCACAAAACGCCAAAGGAATCTCTTCAAACCTCTCGATAACCCATCTTTGTTTGGCTTTTACTTCCTGTCTATTCCTTTCTTCTACTTCCTGGATGCTGTCTGCAAATAAAAACAAGTCTGCTTCAGTCTTTGCTTTAGGGGAAACCCAAAACTAAGATAGTATTCAACCAAATTTTCTGCCTAAAAATCCAAGTATTTTCCTGTCAAACTAATCCAAATCCAATCTGTTTCCTGTTAGTGAAAAATAACAAGTGCCATAGAAAGTATATATTTGTAGAGCAAGAGATACAAATGTGAAATGCATCTTTGACAAATAAACACTCCCATATACATTTTTGCTTCCATGTCTTAAATGAATACCAAATAATACATTGATAGTATATTCTCCAGCTATAAAATGTATCCTTGGTTAAACTAAGCTTCTACTGGGTACCAGAAAAAAATTATAACAAAAGAAAAAGTAATAGTACTCAATGAACCAGAAAAATAAAATCTCTTAAGCTTTTAAGATACATCTCCACAATAAGACTGAAGAATAATGGTCAGTGATCTAATTTAACATTTCTCAGTGCCTTAGAATCCTGCATACTTTTTCTGTTTTTAGCAGAAGCATTTCTCCTATGAATTCAATTTCATGCCACCCCACTAATACCATGTAGTGACATCTCATAGGTCATTATTAACTTCCAGAATCTCCTCTGGCAGAAAGCTCTCTTCTCAGGATTTCCACTCAAGGTTTTGGCCCTATGTGAGTATGCTGAGCATACTTAAAAGAAACCAACCTATCCCAGTTGTATTAATAACTCACAGACTATGACCTTCTCATTTAACACATCCTGCTGAGCAGTTATTAAATAACCATGGAGGGAAGTTTGATGCCCTCTTGTTAACCTACCTCACTCATATTGTTGGCCTTGTGGTCAAGACTGATATAAGTTTAAATATAATCTCTGTTTCCTCAAGAATTATTATTCCATTTGTTTGCTCTACTTGTTTATTACATACAAATCTGACTACCTGTTGCTTGAAATATGCAATTTGGGGAAACATAATAGAAAATAAGCCTCAAATTTGTCATTTCTGCAAATGTCAAGTTTCCTTTTAGTATAGATTTTGTAGATTCTCTGGTAAATTTCAAACTATCATAAGAAATAGCTCAAATAACATTTCCTCTTTACAAGATGACTTGACTTTATGTACCGTACAAGCACAGGTAGATTTTAATACCTCTGTTTTCCTCTTTAACATACTAAGTTGTATCACATTTTATTATATGTACTGATTAACACATTTGTCTGTCCCTTTAAGCACTTTGGAGTCAGACCCCACGCCATATACACTTTTGCATGGTCATTGTAGAGCTTGGTGCCTCACACAAAGAAAATTGTTAAAAAAAAATACATAAATGAATGTATAAACGAATGGATGAAAGAATACATCAATCAATAAGTGAATGAATACATGAATGAAAGAACAAATAAACAAATTATTGAGACAAGTAGGATCAATAGATTACCAGGGTCAGAATTCCAGAAGCATAATAGAAAAGTCCAGACCAATTAAGGGAGGTTTTTTTTTTCTTCCATTTTCCATTTCAGTGTTTAAATTGTTCCTGATTTAGTGGAAATGAAAAGAGACTTTTCACTGAATTAATTTTTCTATTTTAATGTTCTTTCTGACTTTAATTAAATAACCTCCGTAAGCTTGTCTTTTGCCTTCATTTTTCTCTTCTCAGAAGTGAAGCAGTGAATGCTCAACTCACAGGCTTCACAAAGATTTCACAGCTCTATTTTTAATGCTTGCAGTAGAGTTGGAGACATACGTTAAGAATTTTTTTAAGTCTTATTATTATTAACTCCAACAAACTGTTACAGAGAAAGGATTGTTCTGATCAGAATTATACTAATTACTTTTATATAATCAGGGATTTGCCATCACCACAGCTTTGTGTGCTCTTACAACTTGTCATTCTCTGCTCGATGCTAAATCCGTACCTCTGTGCGTTTATGCCTTGAGCAGCGGTCAATTCTGCTCTAGACACCAAGGTTTAGAGATTCAGAAGTAGGCATATACAAGATAACAGCAGAATTATAGTTTCTTGTTTAAAATTACTATTTAGAAGTAGTACACAGTTTTATTCACTGGTCTTTCTTTTGCTTTTTTTCTTTGTTTGTTCCCTGGTAAATCAGTTACTCTGGATGTTGCTGGAGTGCGACATGGCAAACCACCTGACAGCTTTGGTAGAGTTTATTTTTTTGTAATTGGACTTAAGAATTTGCTTTTGGCCTTTTGTCTGGAACTATTTCACTTTCCTAGAGTTTTAGAAATCATCAATCTTATATATATCACTTGGGTAGCCAGCTTGACAGTTTTGATGGGCCATTATTGTAGTTTAAATTTCATTTTTGGAAGATTTCATTTGACATTTCAGATTTATTATGCTACCTTGAAAGCTGGCGTTCCAGAGGGCTCTGCCTTTGATCTCAGGTCATCATTAGTTAATGCCAATGATCCACAGCATCCCCCTTGTGTGAATGTGAACTCAAAACACTTGTGAAGTACCATTTCATTGTGGCTCTTTTTTCATTAGTACTTATATTGGACAGTTTGAGAGCAATCTATACATATTATAGAGACTCTCCCAACATAATTTCATTAACTATTAAGATGAATAATAGAAATTACAGTTGTGTTTGATTAAGGATAAATAATAAACTTGTGATTAAGTGATATTTCCTTTTCATAAAAACTGAGAGGAGGAAAAGGAAAGGCAGATTCCAGACTCCCTGGTTTCATTTCTTTCCTCTTTTGCTGGCACTGAAAAGAATTTCTGTAGCTGCATTAAACTAATACAGAGTGTGACTATAATTAATACTATTATTAAAAAAGGGCATTTATAGGTTTACTTTGCTTTCAGCAAATCTATAAAGAATATATTAAAGAAAAATGAGGCAAATAGTCATTTTAATGGGGTATTCAAATAGCATTTCTGTGAAAAGAATTCTGCTTTAATGTTTTGAAAATATCAAGTGGCTCACAAAAATATTTATACACTGAACAATTCTAGAAGGCATTGCATATATTATAAAACATATACTAATAATGTAAGTTATTATTAGGAAATAATTTTTCATATTTATTTATTTATAAGCAATAAAAAGTAATCTTAATTGTGGTGACATATTCTGGCAGTTAGAAATAATTATTCCTTAATTTTCCTTATTCTTTCACTCATGAAACTCTGAATTCCCTTAATAAATAGGAATAACATGGATGGATCAGACTGGGTAGGAGGATGTTTTCCCAGAAATACTTGATTCAATGCTATAGCATTGTGGTTTTCTTGTGATTATTTTCTAGGTACTAGGTATCTTGTTTATTCTCTTCAAATAACTTGAAATCACAACATACCTCTGGTATTTCTTTCATCTATTATGTAAATAATTGTTATTCTCTTCACCAATCTATAATGATGCTTATAATTCCCTTTGTAATGCCAACTGATCACCATCAAACACGCATCGACCACTGCATTTCATCCTCAGTAGATACACTGTCTCAAGTTACTTTAACCTCAGTCACACCTTTTCTGTGTATCTTTGGACAGATTTGCACTATCAAATTTACATCTTATTTTATTTTTTGACGTGTTGTCATTTTGGGTCAGGGATGGTTTTCAGAGAATAAAATAAATGGCAGAGAGCTGCAATGGGAAAATAATGCAGCAGACAATACCCTCTGCTCAGTGTCCAGAAGAGTGCCATTTGGCTGAGAGCATTTGCAGCACTGTACTCTAACGCCCACTGGCCAGATACTGTTGGCCTGCTGCACCTGCTCCTCTGGCCTGAGAATGTGTGATAACATTCAACACATGCATGGGAAGTGTGTATGGTGCTGGGGGGGTGTGGGTGTCTGTGTCTCTGTATGTATATACACACATGAATGTTAACAGTGTACCATTATATATATGTTTATATGTCTAAAATCATGTTTTTATTTTTTTATTGTACATAAAAATAGCAAATCAGAGATGTATGAATTGAAGTTAATCTAGTTATGTATAATACCCAATAAGTCTGCAGACCCCAAAGGAATTGAAATGGTAAGAAAATAGCACATCTCTTTCCCTCCGTCTGTTCACAAATACAATTTTTATGTGCTAATTAACTACTGAGGGTCTCTATTTCCTTTGTTTCCTTTTGATCACATGAACTGAAAAGGCGATTTTCAGAAATATATTGATAGTAACACAATCCCATTACAACAAAAGAGTATGTGTGACCATGTGAGATTGGTTTTGAAGAATTTCATCTCCATTGTTGTCAAAATCACCTTTAGGTATAATCAGCTTTAGGTATAAAAGTAGATTTAGAAAATCCAATCAGTAATATACATTAGAGGAATTACTTATAGGTGTCATAATGATGATGTACATTACTGTTTCAATTAACTTCAGGAGAAATAAAGTTTGACTGTAAGCAATATTTACTGGAATGGAAACTTCTCAACTAAATATACAGAAGGACACTGTACTGAAAAGATTGGGTATACTTTTTTTTTTGCTCATATAAACTCTGAAGACAAGTCCTTCCATATTAGTTCAAAATTCCAATTTCAAATATTTACCTTTACATGCAAACCCTTTATCTTCTAAGCAATGCAGAATTACTGGTTTCCCCTTACACTTTCTTTTCACCTTTCTTCAACTAACCAAACAGTTCTTCTTTGGGGGAAATCCTTTCATCACCAATACAACATTAGGCAGATGAGATAGTCTTCGGTTATCAAAGAGCCCCATCTCCCAGCCACACTGGTGGTTGGGAGGTGCAGACACGCTGAGGCATCAGAGGCCTACCCTGGACTTTTGCTTTAACAGTTGGGTAAGAGGCTCTCTTTTCACTAGGAGAGTCGATGTAAAGATAATGGAAGCCTAGAGCCAGTACTGGCTTGTCACAATAGGGGAAGATACTTCCTGAGAATGAAGCCAACTCTGAGGAAAGTGGGAGGAGTAGCCTCATAACACCATCTGAAATCCAGAGCCCAGTGGTGCCTAGGTAAGGTTTATTCCTTGGACAGCCTCCCCTGCAACCAATTACATGAGATGGTAAATTCTCCTTTTGGTTTCTCTAGCTTGAGTGTGTGTTTGTCATTTGCAACTGAAAGATTTGTGACTAACACACAAACACATACACACACTTGCATTTGACAAGTTGAACACACAGAATGGCACACCTTATCTTTGAAGTGTTGGAAGTGAACTATTAAAAACAGGGAGAGACGAGGCCAAGATGGCAGAGTAGAAGGACTCTCGTAGCTCACCCTCTCCCACAGATACATCAAGACTCACAACCACGGACCCACTCAGCCAACCAGAGCACCTGCAGAACTCCAACAGAACATTGTCCTCTTTAAACGACAAAGACGCCAAAAATCTGGTAGGAGAAAAGAAAAAAAAGAAAGACGAAAAGGCGAAACAGTGCAGGACCGGTCCCGCGGGGAGGGACTGGCAAAGGAGGACTGGCGATCGTTCGCTGGGTCTCCCCTCTCCATCGGAGAGGCCAGCGGGACGGAGGGGGAGCCTCCGAGGTTCGGATCTGCAGGGAGCAGCCCTTGACTGACAGAACTAAGTTAAACGGGCACAGAGGGTCCCTGAGACACCCAGCCCGAGACCCACACTGTGCTGGGAGGGGGCGCGATCTGCTTGCCAACAGGCACTGGGAGCAGCACAGACGACGGCGCCAACGGAGGCGCCTCTGGAAACAGCAAGCTGAGTTCCCGAAACACGGCGAAGACAGAAAGACTTATTAAGAGCACACAGTCTCCAGGAGAACACCCCCTCCCCCCCCTTTTTTTTAATCTGTTTTTACCTGTTGTATTTTCTATTACCTTTTTAATTTTTACTTTTTAAACAATTATATATCTCCCAGTTTTAAGCCCTTTTAAATTTTAATATTATTATTTTTAAAAATCATGTCATTTTTATCTCTCTTGGTTTTGATCTCCTGTTATTGACTACACACAGGTTTCAAATACATTTTTTCCCTCCTTTCTCCTTTTTCAAAGGTTTTTAAGAGACGTCTCAACCCGATTGCTATTCTGCTTCAACTTGCTCTTCAATTATTCATTATACACTGTTTTCAAACCCTTTTTTCCTCCCCTTTTTCAAAATTCTCTTTATCATATCTTTTTTATCTGTTCTATTTTTTATTACCTTTTTAATTTCTACTTTCCAAACAATTGTATATGCTTCTAGTTTTAATTCCTTCTTAAATTTTTCTTTCTAAACAACTGTATATGCTTCTAGTTTTAATTCCTTTTAAATTTTTCTTTTAAAATACTTATATTATTATTTTTCTAAAAATCCACCTGATTTCATTTTCATTTCTTTTGGATTTGATATTCTGTTATTGATTATAAAAAGGTCTCAAGTATCATTTTTTGATTTTTTTCCTTTTTTTAAGGGTTTTTAAAAAGATGTCTCAACTCGAATGCTAGTCTGATTCAAATTGTGCTTCTATAATTGATTATACACTGTTTTCAAACCTTTTTTGTCCCTTCTTTTAAAATTCTCTTTCTCTCTCCCTCCTTTTTTTTTATTTTTTAAGTTTTATTCCTACATAGGCATTAGATAGATAAATAAATAAACTCCTTTAAGGACCACAATAGATAACTGATACTCCTTAAGCCACAGTGCCAGAGAGATATGAACAAGATGAAGAAGCAGAGAAACCATTCCCAATTAAAAGAAGAAGAGAAATCCCCTGAAAGAATGATCAATGAAATAGACATCAATAGCCTACTAGATCAAGATTTCAAAAAAGGAGTTATCAAAGTACTGAATAAACTAAAAGAGATAGTGTTTAGAGATATAAAATATGTCAAAAATGAAATAGAAGCTATAAAGAAGAGCCAAGTAGAATTGATAAACTCACTGGCTGAGATGAGAATGGACCTAAAGGCTGTGCAAAGCAGACTAGATAATGCAGAGGAACGAATTAGTGACCTAGAAGACAGGACAACAGAAAGCACCCAATCAGAACAACTGCAAGATAAACAAATAAAAACAAATGAAAGCAACATAAGGGACCTATGGGATAATATAAAGTGTGCCAATCTTCGCATAATAGGGGTCCCAGAACGGGAAGAATGATCAAAGGGCATTGAAAAGGTTTTTGAAGAATTCATGACTGAAAACTTCCCAAACTTAAAGAAAAAATCAGATATCCAAGTACAGGAAGAAAGGGTCCCAAACAGGAAGAACGCAAACAGATACACACCAAGACATATCATAATCAAGATGGCCAGAGTCAAGGATAAAGAAATGATCCTAAAGGCAGCAAGAGAAAAGCAAAGAGTGAGTTACAAGGGAACCCCCATAAGGCTCTCAGCTGATTTCTCTGCACAAACACTACAGGCCAGAAGGGAGTGGCAAGATATATTCAAAGCCCTGAATGAAAAAAGATGCAGCCTAGGATACTTTATCCAGCAAAGCTATCCTTTAGGATAGAAGGAGACATAAAGAATTTCACAGACAAGAAAAAGCTACAAGAGTTTAGCAACACTAAACCCATGCTAAAAGAAATATTGAAAGGTCTACTCTAAATAGAAAAAGCAGCAGGATGCTATAGAAATGAGAAACTCATAACTGGAAAGGTGATAACTCATGAATTACAAATAAAATAAACATGAAATTGTAAAAGAAGACATCTAAATCATTAAGAGTGGGAGAGGTAAGCAAGAAAATATAGAGTTTTTTTTTCTTTGTTTTTAAAATTTTTTGTTTTCAGTAGGATGGGTTCGAGATATAGTAATGGGCTAACAGACTTACAGAAAAGGGTAACCACATGCCAAAAACTTACAAGGGAGTCACAAAAACCAAATAAAATCCATGATAATACAAAGGAAAATTACCAAACCACAAAAGGAAGAAGAAAGGAACAAAGAGGAAATACCAAATCAACTGCAAAGATAAGTTCAAAATGGCAATAAACACACATCTATCATTAATTACTGTAAATGTTAATGTACTAAATGCTCCAGTCAAAAGACACAGAGTGGCAGACTGGATAATAAAGCAAGAACCTTCAATATGCTGCATACAAGAGACCCACTTTAGGGAGAAGGACACATATAGATTGAGAGTAAAAGGATGGAAAAGGATATTCCATGCAAATGGAAAAGCCAAAATAGCAGGTGTTGCAGTACTGATTTCAGACAAAATAGACTTTAAAACAAAGGCCATAAAGAAAGATAAAGAAGGACATTTTATAATGATTAAAGGAGTGATACAAGATGAGGATATTACACTCGTTAATATATATGCACCCAATATAGGAGCACCTAAGTACATAAAACAATTACTAACAGAGATAAAGGGGGATATTGATGGGAATACAATCACAGTTGGAGATTTTAACACCGCATTAACATCACTAGACAGATCTTCCAGACAGAAAATAAATAAGGCAACAGAGAAATTAAATAATACAATAGAAAAATTAGATTTGGTGGATATTTTCAGAGCATTACACCCCCCAAAATAGGATATACATTCTTTTCAAATGCACATGGAACATTTTCAAGGATTGGTCATGTACTTGGGCACCAAAGAAACCTCAACAATTTTAAGAAGATAGAAATTATCTCAAGCATCTTTACTGACCACAATGCCATGAAACGAGAAATCAACAACAGAAAAACAAAGGAGAAAAAAAGGAAAGCATGGAGATTAAACAATATGTTATTAAAAAAACAATGGGTCAATGAGGAAATCAAAGCTGAAATTAAAAAATATCTTGAGACAAATGACAATGAAAGCACAACCACACAAATTTATGGGACACAGCAAAGGTAGTGCTAAGACGGAAGTTTACAGCGATACAAGCCGTCCTCAAAAAAGAAGAACAATCTCAAATAAATAATTTAACCCACCAACTGAATGAACTAGAAAAAGAAGAGCAAAAATCTCCAAAAGGCATCAGAAGGAGGGAAATTATAAAGATTAGGGAGGAAATAAATAAAATAGAGGTTAACAAGGTCATAGAAAAAAATCAACCAAACCAAAAGCTGGCTTTTTGAAAAAGTAAATAAAATCGAGAAACCTCTGGCAAAACTCACAAAGAAGAAAAAAGAGAGAGCATAAATTAGCAAAATAAGAAAGGAAAATGGACAAATTACAACAAATACAATAGAAATACAGACTATCATATGAGAATATTGTGAAAACCTATATGGAACCAAACTGGATAACCTAGAGGAGATGGACAAGTTTCTGGAAACATACTGTCCACCAAGACTGAATCAAGAGGAAACTGACCACTTGAACAAACCAATCACTAGAAATGAAATCGAAATAGGAATAAAAAAACCTCCCTACAAACAAAAGTCCAGGACCGGGCAGCTTCACCAGGGAATTCTACCAAACATACAAAAAAGAACTCATACCAGTCCTTCTCAAACTCTTCCAGAAGATTGAAAAGGAGGGAATACTCCCAAACTCATTCTATGAAGCCACCATCACCCTGATACCAAAACCAGGCAAAGATACTACCAAAAAAGAGAATTATAGACCAATATCACTGATGAACATATCCACCAAAATCCTCACCAAAATATTAGCAAATAGAATCCAACAACACATAAAAAAGATTATACATCATGACCAAGTGGAGTTCATCCCAGGGACAAAAGGGTGGTTCAACATATGCAAATCAATCAATGTAGTACATCACATCAACAAGAGAAAGGACAAAAACCACATGATCATCTCAATCGATGCAGAAAAAGCATTTGATAAAATTCAACACCCATTTATGATAAAAACTCTCACCAAAGTGGGTATAGAGGGAACATATGTCAACATCATAAAAGCTATATATGACAAACCTACAGCCAGCATAGTACTCAACGGTGAAAAACTCAACAGCTTCCCACTAAAATCTGGGACAAGACAAGGATGCCCACTATCACCAATTCTATTCAACATAGTCTTGGAAGTCCTAGCCACAGCAATCAGACAAGAGAGAGAAATAAAAGGGATCCAAACTGGAAAAGAAGAGGTAAAAGTGTCACTATAAGCTGACAACATGTTACTATATATAGGAAACCCTAAAAGGTCCTAAAAACCCTAAAAACACAAAAACTTCTAGAGCTGATCGAAGAATTCAGGAAGGTAGCAGGTTACAAGATTAATGTTCAAAAATCAGTTGCATTTCTTTACACTAACAATGGATCAACAGAAAAAGAAAGTAAAGAAACAATCCCCTTTAAAATAGCACCCTAAGTAATAAAATACCTAGGAATAAACCTAACCAAGGAGGTGAAAGAATTATACACAGAAAACTATAAACCACTGATGAGGGAAATTAAAGAATACTTTAAAAAATGGAAAGATAGCCCATGCTCTTGGATTGGAAGAAT
The DNA here is from genome assembly GCF_048773025.1 of Camelus bactrianus. Lineage (NCBI taxonomy): Eukaryota > Metazoa > Chordata > Mammalia > Artiodactyla > Camelidae > Camelus > Camelus bactrianus. The sequence goes on from NC_133540.1 coordinate 44,124,141, forward strand.
CAATATTGTTAAAATGGTCACACTGCCCAAGGCAATCTACAGATTTCATGCAATCCCTATCCAATTACCCAGGACATATTTCACAGAACTAGAACAAATCTAATAAAATTTATATGGAACCATCAAAGATCTAGAATTGCCAAAGCATTACTGAAGAGAAAGAAAGAGGCTGGAGGAATAACTCTCCCAGACTTCAGACAATACTATAGAGCTACAGTCATCAAGACAGCATGGTACTGGTACAAAAACAGACATATAGACCAATGGAACAGAACAGAGAGCCCAGAAATGAACCCACAAACTTTTGGTCAACTAATCTTCGACAAAGGAGGCAAGAATACACAATAGAATAAAGACAGTCTCTTCAGCAAATGGTATTGGGAAAAATGGACAGCAGCATGTAAAACAATGAAGCTAGAACACTCCCTTACACCATACACAAAATCAACTCAAAATGGATCAAAGACTTAAACATAAGACAAGATACAATAAACCTCCTAGAGGAAAACATAGGCAAAACATTATCTGACATACATCTCAAAAATTTTCTCCTAGAAGAAATAAAAGCAAGAATAAACAAATGGGAGCTAATGAAACTTACAAGCTTCTGTACAGCAAAGGAAACCAAAAGTAAAACAAAAAGACAACCTACAGAATGGGAAAAAAATTTTTGCAAGTGAAACCGACAAAGGCTTGATCTCCAGAATATATAAGCAGCTCATACGACTCAATAAGAAAAAAATAAACCCAATCCAAAAATGGGCAGAAGACCTAAACAAGCAATTCTCCAAGGAAGACATACAAATGATCAACAGACACATGAAAAAATGCTAAGTATCACTAATTATCAGAGAAATGCAAATCAAAACTACAATGAGGTATCACCTCACACCAGTCAGAATGGCCATCATTCAAAAATCCACAAATGACAAATGCTGGAGAGGCTGTGGAGAAAAGGGAACCCTCCTTCACTGCTGGTGGGAATGTAGTTTGGTGCAGCCACTGTGGAAAACAGTATGGAGATTCCTCAAAAGACTAAGAATAGACTTACCGTATGACCCAGGAATCCTTCTCCTGGGCCTATATCCAGAAGGAACCCTACTTCAGGATGACACCTGCACCCCAATGTTCATAGCAGCACTATTTACAATAACCAAGACATGGTAACAGCCTAAATGTCCATCAACAGATGACTGGATAAAGAAGAAGTGGTATATTTATACAATGGAATACTACTCAGCCATAAAAACCAACAACATAATGCCATTTGCAGCAACATGGATGCTCCTGAAGAATGTCATTCTAAGCGAAGTAAACCAGAAAGAGAAAGAAAAATACCATATGAAATCGCTCATATGTGAAATCTAAAAAAAAAAACCACAAATACAAAACAGAAATAGACATAGAATACAGACTTGTGGTTGCCAAGGGGGCAGGGGGTGGGAAGAGATAGGCTGGGGTTTCAAAATTGTAGAATAGATAAACAAGATTATACTGTATAGCACAGGGAAATATACACAAGATCCTTTGGTAGCTCGCAGAGAAAAAAATGTAATAATGAATATATATATGTTCATGTATAACTGAAAATTTGTGCTCTACACTGGAATTTGACACAACATTGTAAAATGATTATAAATCAATAAAAAAATGTTAAAAAAAATAAAAACAAGGAAATGTTCTGGAACCTTAGCCTAATACAATGAAGGGATATCTTAGGAGAAAATAAATAACATGATTCATTGTTAATCTAATATAACGTTTCTTGGAAGAAAAATATAATACCACTTTTGGTTATATTTCAAGCCCTGATTGTGAGGCTCAAGAAGTCTCCAAACCAGCCTCCAAACCCAGATTTTCCTTGTTGACTGAAGGCTACTCTATAACTGACTTCACCGGACTTCCTGTAGCTTCTTATCACCTGCTCAGCCTAATCACTAAACAAATGGCAAAGAATCATTGTGTGTAGCTTCTTCCCAATTCTGAAGTTGATACAAGACTAACTCACAAAATCAGTTGTTTGCAATTCCCAGAGTTACAAATTATATTTTGTATGTCACCTTACTATCAGAACACTAACCTCCGACTTCTGTTTTTAGACTACATACTGGCAGTTAGGTACTGGATTCAGGCTGACTGTAGGAAACGGCAGGAGTGGGAGAGGGGCTTCCTCTCAGCCTTACCTGTAAGTCAACATGTGGTAAAAGTATCCTTTGGAAAAACGCATGTCTTCTCATAAAATAAAGAATATAGAATAAAAATAAAGAATTCTCTTATAAAGTAAAGAATAGTTTGAGTGTTGCTTTCAGAAAATAAAAAAACAAAACAAAAAACCTTAATCCTCACCAAGTAGAGGGGGAAAAAAGAGCTTAGATTCTAAGACCAACTGTAATCTGTTAGTTATATGGAAAAAGTTAGAAAGAAGAGAGAACTCTAGTTCAAAAATTAAAACCAAAACTATTCATTGGTGGTGTACTATTCTTAGGACTCCACTCATATCTACCAACCCATAAGGTACCCGTTTAAAACACTTCCAAATTCCAGTATCTGCATGTCTTTGCTGAAGGCTTTCTCTCTCCAATGGAAACTGTTTTGCCTGTGTGCATGAAAGGCAGCAGGAGTTCTGGAGAACTAATGTCCCCAAATCCAGCAGTTCTCAACCAGTGACTGACAGGAGTTGGTGTTTAAACATAGCTTCCTTACACTTCAGGTGTAAATAAACCTAAGATGCACATGCTATCCACCATTTTCTATAGTTCCTCAGAATGAATTCACTTCCAATTGCCCACAGTGGTACTTTAAATATAAATGCACCCTTTACTGCCTCCTATCTAAATTTGCCACATCTCTACTTTTGTTTTGTAGAATGCCAGCTAGCCAATCCCAAATCCCTGTTGCCCGTTTGCTTCTTTGGGATCCCAAACCGAGACAGCTACTAAAGTTAATCATTCTCTTAGACCCCATCCCACTTATGACAGGTTACAGATGCCATGAAGAGGTGGGATCTAAGAACCTTCTGAATCTGGGCCATATTCGTCATCATCATCTTCATCATTATTGTTTTATCTAGACAAACAATATTTGATTAATTAATCCACTATTTTCTATTTCTTTATTCACCATTTCTGTTTACATCTTATTCTCTCCTTCTGGACTTGGTTTCATTCTTTTCATAGTATAACATTTAGTATACATTTTAGTAAGAGTTTATTTGCACTCATAACTCATGGTGTTTTTTCCCGAGAATGTTCTTAACTACCATTTCCTTAATAGGTTTATATGGATACAAAATTTTAGCTAATGACTAGATACAAAATTTTAAGTTGCTAATTATATTCTCTTAGTATTTTAATCTTTTTCAATTCATTGGTTTCTATTGGTGTTAGCACTAAGTTAATCTTTGTAAGTAATATTTTATCTGATTGCTTTTTTTAACTTTGATTACATACTTTTTCTTGACTATTCAGTATTTCACTAAAGTCTGTCTATATGTGGATTTATTTTTATTCATCCTGGTTGGGATTCACCATGATTGATGAACATGAGAAATCAAGATTCTCTTCAACTCCAGAAAATTTGCAAGAGTTATGTCTTTTGTATTCTCTCTTTTCTACCCTCTGTATTCACTCTTTCTTGTTAATTAGAAATATGTTGGTCTACTTATTCATTCTTCCAGGTTTCCTGAGTTTGCTTTCATTTTATTTTATTCCTTTAACCCTCTGTGATTCATTCTGAATAATTTATTCACTTCATTTCCAGCTTGCACCTTTTTCAACAGCTTTATCTAATCTGCCATTTAACTCTGCTATGGCTTTTTTCTTGGGATTATAGATTTCATTTCTATATGTTCTTTTGGTTTATTTTAAATTTTGCTCTGATTATTTTTATAGCATCTTGTTTTTTGCTTGTGTTTTCAACTCCATATTTCATTTTTTAAGATGTTTCACCAGACTTATTTTTTATATCTTATAATTTCATTAACTGATAATTCTATGTTTAATTTAGTTGTTTGTTGTCTATGCTGATTCTTATTTATTATGGCTTATTTCATGTTATTTGGGGTTGTGACTTCCTCTTCACAACAGCTTTTGCTCTGAGAACCCGGCACAACCTGCATTGTGAGTGCTTTGTTCCAGAAAGCATTCACATTTGTTTCTTTCAGTGCTAGCACACTAATAACAGAATTAATTTGTTGGCTTTAGGTGTCCTTGGCCTCTCCCATAATATAAATTAAAAGCTAAAACTTTATGAAGAAAAGGATTTGATTACAAACCCTCAGAATCTTTAATTGCTTTCTACTAAGAAGTTAGGTGGGAAGTTCAAGGGTTCTGACTTTATGCAGTCTCAGCTAATTCCCTTTGTAACCAAAGCCTTGTGCCTTCTCCCTGTGGAAGTGTGAAAAACCATGCATTCTGATGACCTGCTCAACAAACACTCCCATAAAAACCACAGCTGCAGCTCCTACTTTTCATACATATCATCAGCTTTCTTTATTTTTATAGCTTCTTGGGATTTTTCTTATTCCCTTGTTAATTAAAGCATATATTTTAGAGTATCTTACTGTGTTTTATCCAATATTTCTAAATGTTTGGAAGCTGAAAGATTTTCATATTATATATTAGGTTGAGCTATATGTAACATTTCCATTTTTGTCAGTCCAAAAGAGTTCAACACCACTGGCTTCATATGGTTCAGTCTAATATTGCCTATGTTAGTGGAAATGAATATCCCTCCAGTCTTTCATCCTGTTAAATAAATGATATTCGCTGGGAATAGCAGCTAGCTTTTTGGTGATTCTGTCAATTGGTTACTAGATATTTGGATAGAATTTGTGGACTATTTCCAAACTAAGACTATTTTCAGTGCCCCATTAGATTTTAAGGTAAAAAATATCACAATCGAATTCTCAAGTTTTAGTGATTCAAGTTAGATTATGGCAATAAGTGCCCAGATGATTCTTTGGGTGCATTTAGGTATTTTTACAGTATTTATCAATATGATAAATACACATTTAAATATAAATCATTAATTTCTTTCATCCACATGTAGAGAAAACCATGCTCTGGACGAACTAAACTCTTGGTAAACTAGCTATTTGCGTCATAGTTTTCTTCTTAAGAAAGCTTTGTATTTACTCTTAATTTTTAAAATAAACATATATTGGCCAAAAAGTGATAGGTTCTCGCTACCTTAGATGTACCAAATTTACTAAATTTATCATTGAAATAAATCACTGAGCAAGACAATCAAAATCTCAAGAATAGCGTTTAAAGGCATTTTCAATGTCATAAGTAAGTCTTTTTTGTTGTTTGTTTCCTAATCTCATTTCAAAATCATTACACCTTTCACAGTCTGGGTTCAGCAGGACAGAAAAGCAAAGTCACGACTTGTTAACAGTTTTTTCAGAGAGCACACTAAAAACATACAGACAACATCATCATAATTTGATCTTATTTACAGTTTTCTCTGTTTTATTCAGCTGCAGATTAAGATTAGCAGGGATTTCTTTAGAGTTATAAATTATCTGGAGAATAAGATGATGCATAAACTGGCACTGCAGTATAGCTGCCTCCATTCAGCTCATAAAATAGTCCTTAAAATTAAATACCTCTTCTCCTGTAACATGTTTGTTTCAATAATAAGCAAAACAAAATATATGAAAACACCTCTCTCATATACAGAGACTAAATGCACTTTATATATCAATGTTCTTTTCACAGGTAAACAACATGATAATGGCACGTATACTGGGTGGTGAGAGTTCATCCACAGTGCATACTTGTGATACTGTGCAAAGACATACCATATAAGTTGAAAAGTGCATTTTCTCTACAGTCTGTTCTGCTTTCCCTCACATGATCATATATATCATTAACGGATTTGTGAAGCTCTTTTAAAAATTGCATGATTCGTATTATTTTATTATCCAGACTAAAACTCAGGGTGCCAAACTTTGGTAGCTGAGTTTTGCTTTCTTCTCTCCTATTTGAACTAATTAATTAATTTCACACAGAAGATGATGATTTTCATCCTGTACACATACAATTCAATTGTTTTACCACAGAGGTCACTATGTTTTATTTCTAACTGGCACATAAACTGATGCCTCCATGCCATGAAGTTTTGGCTGCCATTTGCCAAAACTTCAAAACAGGTTAGGTACTGCCACTCAGTATAGATGGTAATCAGATTAAGAAATCTATTTTAAGATGATCTTCTTTGAAATTCCTGTTTGCGATTTTCTTTTATTGCTGCCTTTATGAAATCATTACATGCTCAGAAGTTTTGTTCTGAGAACAAATTCACACTCAACATTTTAATATAAGTCCTGGTCAATGTTTATATTTATGACTTTATTGTATTTTGTAGTATTTGTGATCCTATTTTATCACTACCTTCATGCTTTAGTGAGTGACTTCTAAGCTATTGATCCTTTTCTGTGAGTTGGGATACAATAAAGCAATATCCCAGCTACAATATAAATGCAAATTTAATAAATTTAATTAATAAAACACAATTTATATGAAAATACCTTAGTCAAGACAAATTACTGCCTTTAAATGAATGTTAGCCTAGATCAACTACTCAGTACAATACTTACAGTCCATTATTAAAAAACTTAATAATTATTATGGATGTAATAGAATTTCTGTGAAAAGCAGTTAACCTCAAACTTCAAATGTATGAAATATATGTGGACAAAAGGTTTCATCTCTTTATATTCATAGAAAATTATCAAATATCCATTGGACAATTGATAGTCTGCCACACTTTTAAGATGACTCCAGTCAACGAAGAGCCATTCTGTACAGGGGAGGCATAACCTTCATAAGCAGAAAGTAATCCAGCAATTATTTCAAAGATTCAAATGATAAACAACAGTGCATGAAGTAGGGCAGAGGAAATGGTAATGATAAGCAGGAAGAGGAAATGTTAGGCAGGGCCATTTTGATATAAAATCTGTAGCTTCCAATTTCTCCCTATAGACTTTCTGTTTTGTCTTGGTTCCAGTCTATTGAGAATGATGCTAGAAATGCCTGGGGGCATTTACCTGGGCCCCTATTACCTGTGGCCAACTCCACAGACATTTCCCCATCCAGAGACAAGCCCTTATGGCTCTTTTTTTTTTTTTAACATTTTAAAAATTGAGTTATAGTCATTTTACAATGTTGTGTAAGCTCTTGTGGTTCTTATGATTACAGAACACACCTTAGCAACAACTATCATGGAAATTTGGGGGAAAAAAAAGATATACTATTCACAAGTCTTGACGGGTACATGACATTCCAGGGACCACACAGTGAGGTCATGGGAAGAGACAGAGTGAGGGGACCTGGTTTCTGCCTTTATTGGAATATGAGAGTGGGCCTAAAGTTTCATGGGTTCACTCTTTATTCGTAAAGCATAAGAGTAAGAACTAAAGCACAGGAAGGAAAATGTAGGGTCATTCAAGTGGTCATTTATCTAGGTAAGCCAGGGCTTTCTGAAAGGGAAATTTCATGAGTGGGGCAGCCTGATTTCTTATCTAGTTCTTTTACTAGTAGCTGTGTCATGCAGCTGGCAGTATCTTTATTTGAGAGGATATCTTTAAAATGGATGCCTCAGGACTCAAAAGCTTAACATCAGGTACTTACACTACATTTACCCCCTCCAGTTAGGCTTCTTCGGCCACTAGTCTGCTGAAACAGGAAAGTAGCATATTACTTCTATGTTGTCCAATACAGCAATCACAGATCTGTTCCCACCTAATTTATTTGACTTATTAACAGCATTGAATTCACAGAAAACACTATTCTCTTGGCTTCCATGATACCACACTTTCCTCTTTCCTATGTCTGAACATTCCACTGGGCCCCAGGTTAAGTTAGCTGCCTACTTAGCGTTAACATTTTCATACGTAATAATTATCTAAAACTGAATTGAATTCAGTTAATCGTTTCCTTCCCTAGTCTTTCTCATCTTGGTAAAAGTCATAATCACTGAGCCCATTACATGTCTTTCTTGACATGTGAACACTAACTCTAAAACATATCCAAAAAATCATCTTTACTGGTAACCACTCTAAGCCAAGCCATCATCAGCTATCAACTGAACTGCTTCAAATGTCTCCTAGCTTCTTTGTTAGCTTATAGTCCATTCTCTATATAAGAACCCAGAGTCATCTTTTTAAAGCATAAATGAGATCATAACACCTCTTTGTCAACAATTCTAATTAAGACCTAAAAGATGTTTCTTGACTTCAGTCATGTCCACATTGCAAACCTTTTTAACACTGGCTTGTGAGGACTTAGCCATATTCTCTCTCCTGCTCCTACAATGCAGTGTCTGGTCCCAAACTGAGGACTTTATACTGTGTATTTTTTCCCTGGAATACTCTTCCTTCTGATCTTCATGTGCCTGCCTTTTTTGAATCACTTGGATCTCAGCTGCAGAGTCATCTACTTAATGAAATGTTCCCTGATCATCTAAATCATCATTCCAGCCACTCCCTAACATATTTACAAGTCTTAATTTCTTTGCAGTAGATTTCACTATCCAAAATAAGCCTTTATATAATCATTTATTAGTTTATTGTTTGTCTTCTCTCCACTAGAATGAAAGTTACATGAGTCCAGAAACTTTTTCTCATTTTTCATTGTATCACCCTTAATTAAAAAAAGAAATATTCAATAAATATTTGTTGAATGAATGGATGGTAAATTAATAAATGAATAATTTGGTAACAAAAGCAATGTGAGATACATTGAATGACAGGAAGAATTAACAATGACAAGTTGAGAAGCTAAATGGCAAAGTAAATAATGATGCCATTTATTTGAATTTAAAACCCAGAGAATGAAGTTTATAAGAGCCATTTTGAATTGGACAAATAGGAAGTAGCAGGATATCAAAGTAGTGACTTTCAGTAGTTTGGATCTCAGTGGAGAGACTGGGACCAGAAAAACAGAACTAGATTCACTTGAATGAAGTTAGTACTTATCACTGACATAGTTGACCTTACTAAGAGAAAAATACAGAAGAGAATGACAAGCTCTGAATGTCTAAGAATGGAAGATATAACAAGTCGTAGGGGGGAGAAGGGGGAAAAAATATAGGTTAGAGGAAAAAGATAAATTCAAATTTACACAATCCAAGAATGAGGTGAGGAGGGTCTTTCCCATACAACTAATGTTCAATGTCACCAACCACAATGAATGTTCAGTAAATGTTGAGTTGGATGAAAACTGAAGAATTTGAACTGGACTAAGATAGTAAGATCTGCAGCCAGTTTGTAAATGGTCGAAGAGTGAGAAAAAAATGAAGTAGTGGAGACAATGAACATGGGCTACTCTCCCAAGGTATGACACTAGACTGTACAAAAATAAAGAATAAAAATTTGAATATCTTTTTAAGATAGAGAAAACTTGAATATGTTTGTAAATCAAGTAGAAATGACCAGAGAAGTGGGAGGATTAAAGATGTAAACTGGAGGGAGGTGAAGATGTGACTAAGGGGTCAGACAAAATGGATACAATATAGTGACTGCAGAGTGACTGAGACCACATTCTGAAAACAGTGATGGCTTTTATCACCAAAACATCAGGAGGTAAAGTGGATAGGTTCACAGCACATATTATGGACTAGAGCTCTATTAAGATCATGTTAGAAGAGAACATTCTACAGGCAGTGTAGGTAAGATTCCACTAACAAACTCTCCCTGGGGCTTCACCACTATGTGATCACTATGAACTCTTTCACTTCCATTGCAACTACCTGTTTGTTCCATTGCAATTACCTGAACAGCCATAATGCCCGCATCCTCTTTAATTTAAAAGGAAAAAAAAAAAAAAGATGGTGTATGAGAACAAATTTTGTCACCCCAAAATATGTCTCTTTTGGCATAAGGATTATTTTAGACTGATTATTTGTAAGAGATAGCAAACTCAGGAAGCTTTCTTTACCTCTTCCTTAAACACCTAAAAGAATTAAGATACAGTGCCTATAGCAAGAAAACAGCTATTATCATAGATAACTGCAAAAAGTATGAGCTAAGTGTAATAAACTTCAGGGAACGTAGCAAGGCCTGCTTCTCCACCTTTCTCTCAGTGCCCCTTTGTCTCTGCATGGCTTGACGATTATTTGCTTACTGTGAATTGTCTTCCTTTCCTCTTTTGAAATTCCCCTAGCCTCTTCTCCTTTGCTCAGGATGGCATATAAACCTCAATAGCCTAGCTGTCAGAGGCTCTCATCTTTTGGGCCTCCAGTATATACTTAATAAATTTGTTTTTCTCCTGTTAATCTCTTGTTTATCACAGGGGATGTCTCAGCCAAGAACCTAGAAGGGTAGAGGAAAAATTATTTTTCCTCCCCAACAGTAGGTAACAGAAATTGCAAAAAATAGACTACGAAGCATATTTTCAGCCAATTTTGCTCACATAACAATAGGATGACACTGCTCAAGACAGAATCAGTGTAATGCTAATAGCAGCTTCTTTTCTCCCTAAATGTGTCCCAGTTTTGGATGATAAACATGATCTATAGTCATCCTCTATAAAAATACATAATATTATACAACATTTTAACAATACCTTATAGTAGAGGTAAAGTACAAGATCACACTGCAACAATATTCAGTGATTCATAAGTAATAAGAAAATGGGCAGCAGAATTTATTCAAGTTTGTGACCTGTCAAGATCATAGTTAGGGGATAAAATAATATCAGTAGTATTTGGCAGTATGCTCCAGGCACTGCTCCCCCCTAACACATGTAATCTCATTTAATCTTCACAGCAAGCCTAGGAGAGAGGTACTTTATACTTCCCACCTGGCAGGTATACTGGGAGACTGAAAAATTAACTAACTTGACTAAGACAACAGCGTGGCAAATGGTGGAACTTACAACCAAAAGCAGACAATTTGGTTGAATTTTAATGTATTTGTGAGTTCAGAAGTAAAAAAGACTGGGATGTGGTTTAGGGGAAGAATGACCAGTGGGAGACTCTACCCTAGGATGATCAGTAAAAGGCAAGAGTTGAACTTAAGGGCAAAACACATGTTCAGTTGAAGGCAGCAGCTGATTGAGTGTGCAAATAAAAGGCTGTGGTCAGAGAAAGGGGTTTCAAAGTTTAAGGCCAAGTACATGAAATCATGTTAAATATTGACAGACCTGGGAAGTAACCCTACTTGTGATTGGCTGAAACACACTAGTAGAGCTGAGGAAAGTTTTAGAAGTTAAGGAAGTCAAGAATTATGAACTAATAAGTTAACTGAAAAAATACTGAAATATAAATAAAGTAGAAGTAGTAAGATCTCAAAGAGGGAAGTGAAAAAGAACAAAAGATACTGTTATGAAATAAACTTCAGGTAAAGCTAATAATTTTCATCTTTGTTTTTAAAACACACACACACAGTTATACTAAAAAAATTTTAATTCTAAAACCAGGTATTGAAGAGGAAAATTTAGAAATGTAAAACTGAGTGTTTAACAAATGCACCTTTTCTTCGTAATACTATATATAACTGTTAATGTACTCAGAATAAGTTGTCTAATTACCAATCAGAATGTCAAAACAGCTGAACTTATTATCAGTATAAAAATAGATTTATATTTCCATCAGCTCAAGACAAATTTTCCATAATGGTCAAAGTACCCCATTATCCATGAAACCCAAAACAAAGAGTAAATCTCCACCGACCTAATTATGTAATGAGAGAGAATTGGCTTTCCTTTTATTCAAAAGCCATTTAGTTCTTTCAGATGTCCCTCGATAGAAACAGATTTCGTAACTTAAAAAGGAAACTCATTTAATCAACTGATATTGTTTGTCCCTTTGTTTGTTCCAATAATTGCAACATTTTTAACACCAAAGGAAAAACACTGAGCCTGTCCTTAAAAGACTCTTTTTTTACTCACATATTGAAGCAGGAAGGATTATATTTATACAGAAGTTGAAATAGCTTTATTTGAGTTAGGAGAGAAACAGTGATAAACTCGTGCCACCAATTATGTAACAGAAAGCCTCATGAGGAAGCAGCACTTTAGCTCGTAGAGGCTTTAGAAAAGTGAATTTGACAATGTTCATTTCACCTCCCTTCAACACACACAGGCAACATCATTATTTGTCAATAGAAAATGGCTGTGAAAGAAAAAAATACCATTGGATATTAACCTACTTTGCCAATCCTCTCCATAAGATTCATCAATATACAGTATATTAAAAAATGATTTCTACTGTTTAGCCTATTAAAATAAGTACCTTTTGCATTTAAAAAGTTAAGAGCTATTGGGCTATATTTTGGTTATCAAAGAGACTAATACTTACAATTTAGATTTACTGAAAAAACAATTGAAGTCAGTAATAAAAGATTCTGAAAATAAACAGAAAATACTGAAAATTGAGTATTAAGATTCAGTAAATATCTCTGAGTAACCTTATACATCCCTAATCCTTCTGTCCTTAAATGCCTCTACAGCTAGTAGGAAAATTTCCTTATTTGCAGTGTCTTTTTTTTTTTTTTTTTTTTTCTAAATAGCAAAACCGTATAGAAACTGTCAGGTCCCTATGGTTTGGTGGAAACCCTCAATAGTATAGACATATTTCTTAACCTTGCTTGAAGTTTCAAGATTGGTTTTTGAACAATTCCAAAATACCTTTCACATTTCATATTGAAAGCTATATACAAAATGGTAGTGTATTTTCCCAACACCCTTCAGAGGTCACTAAATGCATTTTTATTTTCACTTTTAAACTGTGTCTGCATTATGGCAAGGCGATCCAATGACAAGTGAAAAATTCACCCCAGAGGAGATTTTCTCTAAACCATGCTGAACAATTTCTTTGGAAATCTTTCCTACCCAACTGCAGTTTTGGAAATATTTAATTTATTGCTGTCAATAAAAAAATCTCTTTTAATCTATAGGTGATTAATCTTAAGAGTATATAGAAGAGGAAGAGAAAACTCGGCTCACAAAGTCTTCTATTTTATTCATTTCATGGTATCTGTTCTTTCACTCCATAGCACTAGTCAATGTCCAATTCCAATTACAACTCAGGGAAACCTTCAAAAATATAGTCTAAATTAGTCCCTTTAACATTAAATATCTTCTTCATTATTCTCCAATCTGCCTGCATTTATATCCCTTTCTATCAACAGGAGCATAAGTATCCCAATATCTCCATTAATACAGAAACTGAAAAATTCCTGATGTACATTTCGCTGAGAGTTGTCCAGGATTATGGACAATACAGTCCTAATGATCAATACATCAAATATCTCAAGTTACTGAAGAGTTTCATCTGCCACCTAAAGCAACAGATGCCTTCATATTTGTATTAATGTGTCCCTTATCCACAGTAGATACAATCAGTACCAGGCAAGATTATCTCCATTCTTTGAAATAACAATAATAGCACAGTTCAGCTGGTGAGCTTTGGAGTCAGACTGCCCAGGTTAGTTTGGAATATGATAATATCTATGCATCCTTAGGTAGGCTATCTAACTCCTATTTCTTTCTGTTTCTTCATCCAGATATTGAAGATAGTAACAGAATCTTCCCTATAAGGTTAGTGTAAGGACTAAATGGAATATCGTACATGGCTTTCTTGTTAGAACCCAGAGTTTCTGGCACAAAATCAGACTTAAGAAGCATTACCTGGCTTTTGTTGATGTTGCTGTTTTTTGTTTTTATTATATTTTTTTTACCAGCACTGGGATAAGCATACTTCCTCAGAAAATCATTTAATCATTTAAGTCATTATGTAAATATAAAGCTGGTTCACACTTGAGGAAAGGTCATATTCTGCATATCTGAGTTCACTCTGGTTCTCCTTAAATAGAAGACACACAGAAGAGTTCACTGTTAAACTCTTTCAGTTTAGGTGAGCTTATCACTAGGTAGGACGTCTAGCAGAAACCAGAAGCAGAAACTACTTCTGTAGGTTCTTGCTGCCATTTAAATATACTAACCCAGTCCCTAAATGTTACAAACATAATGTTGTGTTGGGCCCAAGGGTTACCTTTGTATTTTGTCTCATTAATCTCAATCATTTCAAAATATTCTCTCTGCTATAATGTCAGAATCTCAATGGAAAGAAATTTCCTCATTGAATATCAAGTTATAAAATAATTGTTTCAGTAGGGGAAAGAGGCTAAATGAGACAGAATCAGGTCAGCACAACAGCAGGGTTAATCTTTCAGGAACTTTAGGGATGGTGTTGTTTTCTTTCATTGTGTTTTTTATAGATATAAATACATATTTATAAAATATAAGCATCATTGAAAATATTCAACATAATCACATCCAACTTTTGCTTAAAGGCAAAGTTTTTTTTATTATATATTCTTATAACTTTTATCAATAAATTTGTGCAATGTTTGCAAGGAATAGTCACATAAAGCAGTTGTCTCTCCATTACTTTAATCTAGTTCCCAATGTCATTGTGACATCCAATTTGCTTCTAGCCAGTGGTACAAATAATGTTCACTAATCCTTTGAATTATTTCACTATAATAGAGTTCTAAGATGGCCTGCATGATCTCCATTCTTTAGTGTTACACACTGAATATTTCCCTCCTCTTGAGAGTGATTGCGACCAGTAATCTGATTCTAACAGAATATGACAAAAGTCTCATAATTAGGTTATGATATTTTTCAGCTTTACTGAGGTATAATTGGCCAATAAAACGGAAAGATATTTAAAGCATGTATCATGATGGTTTGATATATGTATACATTTTGAAAAGATTTCCCCCATCTAGTTATCACATCCACCATTTCACATATCTACATTTTTGTGTATATGAAAACATTTAAGTCCTATTCTCTAGCAAATTTCAATTATATAATACAGTGCTGTCAACTGTAGTCACCATGTTATATACTGAATCCTCAGATCTTGCTCATCTTGTAGCTGAAAGTTTGTACCCTCTTACCAGTCTCTCCCTATTTCTAACACCTGCCTCCACTACCCCTGGTAACCACTTTCTACTCTCTGAGTTTGATATTCTTCTCTTTTTAGATTCCACATATAAGGGATACCACACAGTATTTGTCTTTCTTTCTCTGGCTTATTTCACTTATTGTAATGCTAACATTCTGAATGAGCTTGGAAATGAATTCTCCCCAAGGAGACTCCATGTGAGAATGCAGCCCTGGCCAACACCTTATTATAGCCCTGTGAGACCCTGATCAGAGGACCAGGTAAGGCATGACCAAAATCTTGGCCACAGAAACTATGAGATAATAAATGTGTATTGTTTTAAGCCACTAAATGTGCTGTAATGTGTTAACAGTCATAGAAAACTAATATACTTATTTTTCCAAATCATATGTTGAAGAAATCAGGAAATAACAAGATGAAGCCATATCATTTCTTTTAGTTACTCAAAACCTGGACTTTTGCTTTCTTCTCATATCTGGCTAGATTTATATAAAATCTGGTAGTTTATGATATCTTCTCTTCATCTTCAGCTACCCTTTATGGGAAGTATGGACAATGTTTTAAAGAAAGAGAAACATATTCCATGTCCCAAGTTCCATCATCAGTAATTTTACCTATTTCAGATGTAGTCAGCTCTATGTATAGCAGTTGGATGTAATTTAAATAACTCAAATAGCTTAAATATAAAGGAGATTGATTATGTCAAATGACAAGAAGATAAGGAGATTCATAGCCTAACTGTGGAATATCCATACAATGGAATACTATACAGGTGTAAAAAAACAAATAAGGAAATTTTCTATAAACCAAATTGGAGTGATTAGGAAGACATAATGTTAACCAGAAAAAGCAAAGTACAAAAAGTACATATAATATGCTTGCTATATTTTGTATAAGAAAGAAGGGAAATAAAATTTACTTGAATCTTCTAATTTCTGCAAAACAAACACAGGAAGAATAAAACAGAAACTAATGAAATTGGTTCCACGAGGAGGTGGGTAAGAAAGGGGCAGAGGGTTAGGAGAGAGAGACATGTTCCTGACTATATCTTTTTGTAGTTCTGACTTTTGGACATGTGTTGATATTTTGCGTACTTTAAAAAACTCAAATCAACAGGATGGGGAAATCTATAAAAATGAATACAAACAGAAACAAACAAGCCTGACATATTTTAAATAAATAACATAACATAAAAAAATGTCAAGAAGCTTATCAGTAGGGCAGGCTCTAGGCTCTGCAAACTAAAACTCCAGCTCAGCTTCTTTATGATTCTTTTAGCAATTTCTTTTTCTAAGTTGGTTTCATCCTGCAGCAGATTCAGTAATCACATCTAGACATACAAGTCTGGCGTTCAAAGAAGAGCTGCTCTTTTCTATTCATTTTCATTCATTCATTCATTGTTTTCTCTCTCTCTCTCTCTCCAAATAAACCTTCCCTAGAAAGTGTCCAGCAGATGTTTTATGTCTCATTGGCTACAATTAAATGTTATTACATTTCTCCTTAATCACTGACAAAGTTTAGCCAATCTAACTTTATCTTAAGTTTAGGCCAATCTTAACCTTCCCTGAAGGCTAGATAACATAATCAAACTAGGATTTTGTTAGTGGGAATACACAAAAATGAGAAGAGAGTTTAGGAAGTAATACTTTAAGAAGTTATACCGTGATGGGTATTGAAGGACAAGTAAGTAATATTCAGGCAAAAATGGAGGAGAGAAACTGAATGCAGAGGGTTAGACTTGTGCCTAAATTAGGATAGATGTAATATAGCTGAAGGGGGCGAGGATAAAGAGGGGAAAATAATTTCTGAAATATTTAGGTAGTAGAATTAGGAAGATTTTTTAATCTATTGTAAAATATTCATTTTCCCTAAAACATCACACACATAATCTAACTTTCTTCATCTGGTTCACTTATAAAATTGAACTATTTTCAAAGATAATCTATGAAATCTTGGAAATACATAATATTCATATTAAAGGGCACAAATGAGTTAATTTCTTTTATCTAATCTGAACATTTCAGACTTGAGAGCAGCTACAAAGTGACCAGTATGCTAATTGCAAATACCAGAGATAATTGATTCAAAGTATGAGAGCCACTTAGGCATGAACAGCCTTCAAGACAGAAAACCAAAAAGCAGCAACTGTTAAAGCAAATTGTCCTCTAATAAAAGTCCTCTTACCTAATTTTAAGCTGTCCATTCCTTTAGAAAAATCTTCAACCAGCATTGTGAAGAGATCCATGTCTTTTAAATATCCAGTGTAAGGCTTTAAACTGTGGTACTCCTGAATAATGTTGCTAAGTTCAAAATAATTATATATGACTCCCCATAATTAAAATAAAATTGTTAAATTAGAAAAGACAATTAAAGCTGGAGTAAAATGATCTGTGTTAAAATCATAAAATTGTCATTACTTTAATTATTAGCACGATCCATTTTTAATCTATGACATTTACAAAGCAAGAGATTTTACTTATCCAGTCTTATTAGCATAATAATCACTGCACTTTACATGGCTTTAACAATAAATTACTTTCCTTATATTTAAGTTTCGCCCAGACAAACAGAATTAAATATGTATTGAACTTAAAGGTTAAAGCTCCTTCATTAATTCTGTTACTGTTTTTCATAAGCCAAATTCTCCATTAAGGTACCTCTTGACTTTGTAGCACTGATTCTAATCATTTTCTGGTAATGAACCTCAGACTGACATGAGATAACGCCTTTGGGCATTTTTACTTGTAAGAAACCTCAACCCTTAACCCCTTTCTCTTCATGTGCATAATCACTTGCATAGATCTTCCTACATTTGGGATGTGTCTGTTTCTCTGCATTAATTTTCCATTTTACTATCTCGAAACTACCTTTCTCTTGATTTTTTTCTCTACAATTTTCTTCATTATCTCCCCAGGCCTTCACCCAGTGCACCTGAGGTTTCTTCCCAGTGATTAGCCTTCTTTCCTCCACTTGTTTGGTCGTTAGTTAGAAAAGACTGTTAATGATTTTGATGAATTTTGATTTTGATGGATTGTGAGGATCAACTCTCTTTTTCAGGCCATTGTACCCATGATGAACACTTCCAAAGTATCTTCAAACAGAAATTTCCCTGGTTCATGCAATCCTACTCTCTGAGTTCTAGACTGTAAACTTGGGAATGTAGTATGAACTCCCCCTACCTTTCTTCACATTACATTTTCAATTATTCCACACAATTTGATTAAAAGAGCTATTATAATGTAAGCCTTCTCAAGTTATGTGAGGATAGGTTCCATATAGTCATCTTTCTTCTTTACGTTCTGTAAATATTCTTTGGAAAAAAGTATCTTTCTCATTGATTCTATTTTCCCCAACAATTTTCATCATCTCAGACAGATTTTTTTAATATTTATCTCTTCTAAACTAAATTCCACCAGATACTCCTTTTTTCCAGGAGGGAGTTTGA
Organism: Camelus bactrianus; assembly: GCF_048773025.1. NCBI lineage: Eukaryota > Metazoa > Chordata > Mammalia > Artiodactyla > Camelidae > Camelus > Camelus bactrianus. The sequence goes on from NC_133540.1 coordinate 44,142,508, forward strand.
GCAACACAGCATCCTCTTTAGTATTTCTTTAGAACTTCCCTTTTCTCCAGGTTGCATTCATGTCCCCAGACCTAGAGTCATGTGATCCCACCTGGTTTCATTACCCATTGATCTTTCTGCTGTTTGTCAGGTATTAATCCATCACATCAACTTCTCAAAATCTACAGTTGTTCTATCATATTTTCAAAAGAGGTATGTACACTGAGCTGAAGCTCTGTGTATTTCAATGCTCTTTTAGAAATGATATAACTGGCTGTCTTACCTCTATTAATCTAAATAATGCTCAAAATTCTTCATTGGATTCCCATTGCATTTAGAATAAAATGGCTCATCATGGCCTTCAGGCCCTGCAAGATGTGGCCTCCGCTTCCAACTCCGAGCTTTCTTAACACTTACTCCATCCCCTGTACCACAGCTGGGAGAGGTCCTGCAAGTCACTTGGTGTTCCTCTGCCTCTTCTGAAATGTTTTCCCCAGAATTTTGCCTGTCTCATTTTGATTTACCTATCCTGTTTAGCTTAAGTGTCATCTCCTTAGAGAACTTCCCCCAAACACCTTGTCTAAAATAGAGCCGCATGTATTTCTTAATGCATCACCCTTTTATTTGCTTTACACAATTTAAAATTTCCTTTCATATTTGTTTACTCATTTACTGAAATATTCTACCAAATTCCATGAAAACGGATCCTTTCTGTCTTGTTCACTCTTGAATCCTTGGCATTTTACACAATATCTGGTCCATAGCAAACACTCATTAACTATTTGCTAAATAAGCAAACAAACAGATGCATGTGTAGAAACCCTGTTAATCCAAGGAATTAATTTTTATTTGTAGGCTGATGTTTGTGAAATTTTACTCGCCAAAAATAAGTAATGTAGAAGCAATGTGAATCCTCCAAAATCTGCTTGGAATTAGTAGACATTTAATCTAAACAACAACTTCAAATGACTTACTTTTTATGAGCTACAGTTTCTAAATTTCCAACTATTCTAAAATATCTTATTTTCTTCTTTCTCATGTCTTTTAAGACTAAATTAAATGGAGGGATTAGAAATCAAAGTACCTGGTGTTTCCAGGCAATTGCAAAAGGCAATTTCATAGACTGTAAACTCCTTCATGAGACTATGAGCTCCTTGAGGGCATGTCTAACCAAATCTCTGAAACCCTATTAGCGCCTATAAAATGCCTTTTTGTGAATACGCAGCAGCAATAGTTTTCAGACAGCGATGACAAATAGTTACACAAATTCACTTTGGAATCTGAACTATTTACAAATACTATAATTAATAAAATGATTGTAGATATTCAATTTTTTTTTCAGATTCAAAAAGTGGAGTGCATGTTAAATACACATTTGCTCAGCATTTCAGGAATAGTGAGTACTGAGATACTCTCAGATAAGTGCTGTGGGAGGCACAGTCATGCTTTTGGCTCAGAGGAGGCTGTTTAAAGCACTAATGGGTAATGCATTCAATGGCCTGATTATGTCCTAAGGGAAGAGCCACCTAAAGACTTCCTGGTGAAGTCTACCAGGAGACGAATAATGATTAGACTCTGGAAGTCTTCTTTTGACATCAGAAGTTTTAAATGAGAGAAAATAACACTTAAGAAGAACAAGAGCTGGTTAACATTTTACATATCAGTTTTAGAGTAAATATCTTGCAAGCTTAGTTTAGAGTTAATAAACACTCTGGATTTTGATTAAGAAAGATTCAGAAATGTAAAACTCTTTTCCTATGAAGTTTGTAAGCATTTCCATTGAATCTTTAAGTTAGCTTTCTGTACGTATTTTGTCTTATGGACATTTTGGTGAATATTTTGCAGAGGGTGTGCAGACCCTCAAAAGACTCTTCCCTTAGGTAGTAAGTTCTGGGAAAAAATGTTAAGAGTTGGGGGTCTCAAACTGCTTGAATAGAAGATATCACTCGAAGTGATTTTGATTAAGGCAAGTTGAAAAATGCATACCAAATTATACTGAGGCAACAATGCCATAGTAAAATCAGAAAATTCTACCCAGAAAGATCTGTCAGTTGCAAAGGCAGATAAAAGCATTCAAAGCAACCAGGAAGGGGCCTGGAGGACTATCATCAAGGAAGATTACTCCCCTCAGGCAAGTGTATCACTCCTTTGAGGGTAGAAAGAAGAAACATTTATCCATCAGCTTCCTTTCCCCATTAGTCAATGACTCATCCCACAAAGTGCTAATGCCCCTGAATCTGGAGTTTGCACGAATGTCACTGAGAGGCACAAGCCTAAAACTAGGTTAAGTCTTCAACAAGCTGTCAGAGCTTATTACGCAGAACTAGTCACTGCAGTGGTGCCTGAAATAAGAGACAGATGAGGCCAGGGGATCTGCAGCAACACAAATGAAGTAACTAATACACTCCTAACCAAGCTCTGGGTTCTTGTCAAGTTGAATTGTGAAAGATGTTGCTTCAATATGTACATTTGTGTGTGTGTGTGTACAAACAGTACTATCCTATTAAGAGGACTAGTTTTTTTCTGTTCTAATCTTAGCAAAAATATTGTCCTCTTTCAACTTTTTCAATCCATAAACAAATGTGCTTTTCATAGTTGGACAGAATTTTGAGTGACAGCCAAATATAGTCTAATTCTTTACACACACACACACGGTAGCTGTCAGAAAAAATCAAGTATGGCTCATTTCATTTGGAAACGAGTATGTATGGCTATAGAGTGCTTTATGTGACAGTCCCATTCTCTACTTTTACCCCAGAAATAATGGAGTAAGGACCTTGAGGATTTATGAAAAGAATTATTCCACCTTTTAATGAAAATTTAAGATTACAGTTACAGCCACATTTTTCCTGTTTTATTTATTATTCCCCAATTGATCTGGAGTCATAGTAAAGTGCAAAGAAGCTCCTCTGCCTATCATTTCCAGAACCAAAAATGCATATACATGGCATTTTATGTTGTCCGTAATATTTGGGAAATGTGCAGATAAGTTTCCAACAGTTAATGCAATTCTAAAACTATAATTTTTTTTTAGATTTGTTAAACATTCTTAAAGCATAAATTAAGAACTAGTTCTGAGCAATAGTAAGAAAAGCATGAAAAGGAACACTGATGTGGCAGGTCCAAAACTAGCTTAATCAGATATCAGAAATTAAAACAAAGTAATTTGTACTCAGGCAGAATAATAGCCCCCAAAGATGTCCACACCCTAATCTACAGAACCATTGAGTATGTTGCGTTACATGGTAAAAGGGATTTTGCAGGTACGATTAAAGTTAAGGACCTCCTCAGGGAGATCCATGTTAGAATTTTGCCCTCCAGAAATGTAAGCTAATATCTTCGTATTGTTTAATTCACCAAGTTAGTGGTAATCTGAAATAAAAAACTAAGGCACCATTATAATCACTTCAGTGTGATGTTGGAGGCGGAACAGCAAGCGGGTCACTGGAACAATAAGATAGTGTAGAACTAGATCCCAGTTTACATAATAATTGAGTATTTGCCCAAGGTGGCCATTCTGTTCATTGTGAAAAAGAGAACGGTGAATAGGTTAGATAATTGAGCTGGTATCAGTTCTATTTCTCTGGAGGAAAATACAACTGGGTCCTTCTCTTAAGCCACAAATAAAGAAAAATTATGGGTGTATTTTAGCTTAAAAGTAAAAAGAGAACAATAAAAATCTTACAAGAAAAACTATGGGATTACAAGTATGTCACATTGTACAATATGTAATAGGTGGCTGACATGGTTGTGGGGAGATAGTATGTTAGGAGAGATGTGAGAAAGAAACAGAGAGGAAATGATTGAAAAGGGAAAATAAAAACAAACACTTACCTAAAAATTATGTATGACATGATAGCATTTACATGTAAACTTACTTGTTTATATATATATAAATTTTAATATAACATAAAAACAGTTGTTTGTGTGGGTCTCTTACCTGTCATTTGGGCTACTTCAATTTTTTGCATTATTTTAGTGATAATGTGAAGAATATTTGAACATCCGTATAAATTACTGGGATTTAGTAATATATTCAAATTCTATAGAACACAAAGTATAAGAAAGACGGTTTTAGATACTGCCTTTTTAATGTTCTCAAAATGTCCACAGGTTGTTCAGTATTATTAGATGTTCATTCAAAACTCTCATTTGCCTGGAGTATCTCTGATCCCTGTTTTATCATCCTTCCTCTGTTCTGTGCTGACAGCTCTCGAGTTGAAATTATCTTCTCCTTGCAGTCAAATTTTAACAATCCGGTTATCTTCTTCTCTCTTTATTATTCATCTGTCTTAAACCAAATGAGAGGATTTTTTTTTTCCCATTGGGATTTACTCTCCACACTTTTTAAAAATGAAAGTAACTTTCTTTATTATAGAATTGAATTAAAATCAAAAAGGTCTGAACCCCATTTAAAAGACAGTTTTGTGACTGAAGAATTGAAAGGATTTCTTTATGAAATAGCTTCACCTTAAGACAGAGGATAAAGGGCCTTGAGGATAGCGTTATAGTGAATCTCAAAGGTACTCTTCTAACTAATGCTAATGCAGCCAAGAAGCGGGTGTGATGAGGATTTGGAAGGGCATTGTTACAGGAGAAACTAGGTACCACTTGTTCCCCAAGATAGCAGTGGCCTTCCTCTTGGATCTGCGCTCTGAAGAAAGTCATTATGAGGAAAGACAATAGACAATGAAGAGCCAGTAAGGAGAATGGCAGAGATAAAAGAAAGGAGGGAGCAAGAGTAGAAAATAAGATAATGTGAAAGTGATAAGACAACTCTACATGTAACAATAAATTTGAAGTCTCTATCCTGGGTTAATACTTTCTGTTTAATAAATCCAGATTGTGTAATACTATGAGGTGACATGAATTCTGGAATCAGAGCTCCCCAGGAGCAGAGGAGAGGTGGTCCACTCCATTCATGTTTCAGGTGGCCTTTGTTTTGTGCCCCAGAACCAAGTACAACTGTGAAGTCATTTTACCAGGCATCATGGATGGGGAGGTATTAGACCAGTAGTGTTAACAGATAAATGCAACTCTATCTCCTGCTGTACCATGTAGCACCCAGCAGCAACTCATCTGGTTATTAATCAAATCTCTGATATAACTCTAGTGGCTGAAGAAGGGGAAAAGATGCCGAAGTGTGAAGAAATGGCGATGTGGCTGACATTCTCCAAGAAGCAGTCATTCTCAGAAGATGACTGACATCTTAAATTTCTAGGGAAATGCATTAGCTTCCTTAACCCTGGAGTCTGTGAAACTCATAAGAAAATTAAGTGAACATAAAACTACTGCCAAATTTAGAAATTTGCTTACACACTCTGCAGAAAATATCATGAGCTATTTAGAGTCTACTTTAAAAACGTATAGCTTATATTTCGAGTTTAATACCTGGGGCATTAACTCTATTCATTTTACTAGCTTCAGTGAATTTCACTTTTGGAGCATAACACTGCATTGAAAATGTGTCCTCTATCCTATGATATTTATGTATCATTTAATACGAAATTTATGAAGCTCCATTTCTGATTTCCAAATGGATGCAAATTAGAACACAGAGTATTTACATTCCTTCATTTCTAAACCACAGACATAAAGTTTGACTTTAAAATGCCACAGGACTTGTTTGTTTCATAGAAGCTATATGTATTTATATGTCTTTGTGTCTCCAACACACTCTGGATTTCTGTTTTTAATTTAATACTGTGCAAGGATTGGCTATAAAAATACTATGCTATAGAAGTTAGAGGTGGATTGTTATTCTTTTAATTCCTGAAACATTTATAGGCTCTCAGAGGAGTAGAATTTGTAACCACATCATCACCTAACATTTTCTTGTCTTCTTTGGAGATTAGCAGTTAAAAATCTATAAACTCTTTTTGCTACTCAGACCAGATTCTAGGTAGAGAAGATATTTTGGTCTATTCCAATTTACTTTGTTCAAAGAGGATGGATTTTTTAAAAATGACTTTCCTCTTTGTTGCAAATATAGGGTTGTTAGTTTTCAGAGAGTATATTCCATTTCTTTTAATAAGCATTTTTAAGTGGTTAAATACTATGTGTCCATTTTCATTTCCACAGGTGATGTTTGAGTGTTGAAATGCAAACCTAAGATTTAAAATCATAAATAATTTTTTAAAAATCCCTTTCAAAGGTGTTGAATGGTAATGACTGGCCAAATCTACTTTGAACATAGGCAACTGAATTTGTAATGATGATCTCACTATGGGGAAACCTGCTGTAAAGGGATCATTATTTTTGGGTGCAGAATTTGCACAAAATACTTAATATGTCAGTAATTTGTTGATATAATTATTGTTGATATAATATTGCTATCTGAGTAATTCTGTCTCAGGAATCTCTGAAATACAGAAAAATAACATAAATACTTCAAAAAAGGTATTAAGATGTGTGTTCCTTTTTGTTACAGTCCTTCCACTTGTATCTCATGTTAAGCTGTTTATATATACAACTTATCTTTTTTTGTCTTCTAATAAATTTGAAATACATAACCTGTGAATTCACTTATAAAAAGAAACAGCAAAATTACTCATTCAGCCAGTAAGATGCCCTTATCATACTGATTATTAGTCTTGAATTCTATAAAAGCTGTGTTAAAACAATGTTGAAGGGTTTGAATAAATATTTTTTTAAATGAGAGATAGGTATATTAGAATGTGTTTGCATACAATCTGAGTAAAGAGCAAATTAATATAAGCAGATAGAAAAATAATTGATCTTCTCTCTCATAATCAAAATAAAACCAAACTGGTGTGGATAACATACACGCCAAGAATTCGGAACACCTGGATTCTAGGCCCTGATTTTGTCGCTTGGTGTGAAATGGTGGCAGATGATGAAGTGTCCACTCTCAGTTTTTTTTCCCTTGAAAAATTAGGCTACAAATGTTTAACCTTACTTGAGAACATTATGGTGAAAATCAAATAAGTAAAAATGCTCTGTAAATAGTGAAGGTGTGACAAATCTAAATTGGCCTTACTGTAATTCCCAAACATTTGAATTGTGTTTTGTTGTCAACCCTGAAGGAAACAAATTCCTAAGAATTTGCTCCTATGTCTAGACTTCTCTAAAGTCTATAGCTCTATGTCAGAGTGAAACTTAAGAAATTAAAATATGTGTGAATTAAGAATTTTGTTTTTGCAGTTTCTACTCCTTTCATTACATACTTCACTTTGCTTGTTTTTATTGCCCCATTATTTATTATTTGCTTATTGCCTAGAGAATACAGGTTAATATTAATATTAAAGGAACTATCTTCCAACAGATTTTCAAAACTTTAAAATTATAAATTAGCTCAACAGTCCCCCCAAAATTCATGCTTTGTTCTTTTTTTACATATAAGTATTTATAACTTTATAGACACCTACTTTGAAGTTATAAATAGGTGCTAATTTGATCATATAATATTCCTGAAAATTCTGATAAAATTTTAGCTAAAAAGAAAAAAGTAAAATTTATTTCCACTTATTGTGAAGAATAACTTTCAACTGTATTTTTTCATGGCAAAACTGATAGACTTTAGGTCACTCCTATAAAGTTTTATTTTGTTTTTAGCATATACTTTAGGAAAATTGCACCACTTTTGATGAGATTTTTAATAGTGCAATACTGTAAATATTAATAGAGAACTTTCTCAGCAGTTTCAAATCATCAGGTCATTTTGCCTGACCTAATGATAAAACATATATTTTACAATTGTTCATTTAATACAAAATATCCGCCATTTCTCCCATCAAGATAGATTGTTTTGTATCCTAAGCCTTTCCTTCTCACCACATTATGATAAAACCCATAGACTATTTTTACCTTTTCTCTCTTCTGCCCTTTTGCCAGTTTCATCTTTAAATTGGGTTAGGATGTTTTTATCATTCCCATCCTTGACCTGCAAGCCAGTTCTAATGCATAGGTTTTACAAGATTATTTAGTGTTTTTAGGCATATATCAATACTGTAAGACCTCTTATTGTATATCCCTTCTGTTACAAGTCCTTATTTAAGGCAGATATTACATATTCTCAGGGTATCCTACTTACTTAGCCTTAAATACTAAAAGAAAGCAAAAGAGAAAGATTAGTTGCTCACTCTGATTTCTCTCTTTTTCCATTGTGAAGACTGTTCTAGTTCATACATTTTTAGTTGGTCCAAAGCCTCTTCTTTGAATTCTTTATTCAGAGTAGCTATATGGATGTATTTTCTGAGTTACTATATATCTTAATTTTTTTTCCTGACAAGTTAGAATTAAGAAACTTGGATTGCAGATCTTTTCATTCAGCAGTTCACAGATGCTGCTCTTTGAACAACCTTCCTGGGTTGGAAATGAGAAGTCCAATGCCCGTATAAGTTATTTTTTCTATTTGCCTGGAAGCTCAAATTTTTTCTTTCTCATTAGCATACAAGAAATTCAGTAATTTATATGTAAGTGTGTACTGTTTTTCTTCAGTCCAGGCTTCAAGTTAGTGAACATCTTCAATTAATGAGTTACAGATCTCGCTTTATCTCAGGAAATTTTTCTTCCCAGGAAATTTTCTTCTGTCAGTGTTTATTATTGCTTCTAATATTTATTCTTTTCTTTTTTCCTGGAACTGATATTTCACTTGTTGGTTTGCCCAGATCCATCTTCTATGTCTTTTTTTTTCCCCATAATTTCTACCTGTATATAATTTGCCTTTATCTTTGAGATATTTCTTTTACTTCATTTGACAGACCATTGTTTCAGATGTCAAGTGACTATCATATCTTCAAATCATCCATTAAATTGTTTGGATGACAAATCACATTTTTCATTCTAATTTTTTAAATGCTATTCTATTCTATTTTTGATGTAGAACTTTATTTTCCTTATGTACTTTTGTCGCTATATTTTATTCAAGTGTCTGTCTGTTCATCTCATGCAGCAGCTCTGTTTAGCTGTGTAAGTGTCATTCTGACCAGGCTGATCACTCCTGAGCGATGGCCAGTTTAGATTGGTTGTAACTCATCAGGCTGAGCTCTTGGGGCTCAGGTATAATTGCTGTTACCAAGCAACATGAGTTGCACAGAGGCTGGGAGACAAAACATCCACTTCCTTTATGGGCCAGCAGTGAGTAAAAAGACACATTTCCAGGCTTTTGTGAAATCCCCAAAGAATTCTCTTTGGTCTCCTTAAATATGGGAGGGTCTGGGGAGGCTTGGCCCAGCTGTCCATTGGTCTTGTACCCAGAGAACCAGACCTATTCATACAAAGCCAACATCACCATGGTTTCTACAATTATCTAACCAATCACTTCTCCTGATGCTCCATATTCCTTGGAGCTCCTCTCTCCACCTGCAGTTTCACTCCATGTAACACCAGCAAAATCCAGGCCTCACTTGTCTACATGTGTCCACCTGAGGGCACAAACTACCATGAGGTTCAGGAGAGGCAAATAGATTGGGGCCAGGAGTAGAAGAAAAAAATAGTTTATGTTCAGATTGTATCTGACTTATTTTTTCCCAGAATTGCAACAAAGTGTTAAAAAGGGAAAAAACAGAATTATATAATGTTTGTTAATGTTAAGCCATATACAATTAGATCATAGTGTTGAAAATATACACATTTATAAGAATTTACTTATATTGATCTACTAAAGATAGCTCATAATTCACAGAATTTTATTTCTAGATCATAAAAAGATATGTTGTCGTTTGGATTTTTAACTTTCTTCCTGTGTTTTGTTGTTTCCCAATTTTTCTAGCATGTGTATAAAGTGTATGCATGGCATGTGTGTGTATATATATAGATATAACCACAAAAAAGATTTTTTATAACACTTTAGGTATTCAGGGAGTAGGTTAAGATTTATTTATTACTTTAGTTTGCTGTATTTTTGGATTTGAAGCTCTGAGTATATTTCATTATTTGACTTGCTTTTAGATATTTTGTGCATCTTGACGTGTTTTGAAATTGTGACTCTCTTGCTTTTTTAAATGAAGAGGGTGTAGTTATTGAAGTTTTATCTACTGATAAAGGCTACATCCTCTATTTTGAAGCTTGCACTAGTCTACTCTCTTATCAAATGCAGCTTTGCTTTCCTGTTTTTTTTTTCATCATATGTGTGTGAAATTATACTTTTCAGCAGTCTACTACAGAATCCTGTTGAGAAAGAAATGTATTATCTCAGCTGGACATAACTCCACTAAAATATTGAAAATGAATGAATGGCAGAAACACCAAGTATGAAATTTAGAGTGTAACCAAATACTTCCTAGGCAACAGTGACTTAAAAGCAAATGTCAACTTCTGGCAGGTGTAATATATACATTAAAATGCATGTTACTAATATTTACAGACCCTTCTCTACTTCTTAAAATAAAGCAATTCTATCTTAAAAAAAATAGAGAGAGCTATATTTCCAAAATCTAAATCTCATCATGAGATTTTATGTTGGGGAAAAATAGTACATGAAGTCAATCTAACATTCTTATACCTAAAGATGGAAAAGTCAAAGAGTGAAGTTTATCTATTTAGCAGTGGGGCTAAGGGACATCAAATTCCAGAATTCTGTGAGGTATTTCTTCAGACTGGATACTTGCTAGCCCTCCCAAATTTCCTAGGAAGTTAGGCAGACATTTGCCTTAGCAGAATTGAAGACCCATAGCGTTTACCCCTTCTGTTTCATCTCTTACCAGGTTGTATTGTAAACTATATTTTTACATGTTTGATCTCTCTTTAAAGCTATGAGTCATTTCAGGGAAGGTGACATATCTTACTGTTTTTGTGTTATTGGTATGACGCACTGCTTAGATAAATGAATAAATACTAGAGTAATTTGTAAAAGGTAACAAGAAACCAAGAAAATAGACAGCCAAGCACGAAAACATAAAACAAAAACAATCAACTGCATAAAACAAGCAAAGGAAACAATCAGCCAGATTTTAAGAGCCATTCTAACAAAAAAGAAGTGGAGTTTGTTTTATCTTTAATAATTTTTCTCTGCTTTGTGTTTTTATATAGGTGTTTTTGAATTAATCTACTATTACCACAACAAAAGCAGGATTTGGAGGAACCCAAATTAAAAAAAAAAGAAAAGGAGTGTTGTCTCCTATTTCAGTCAAAATTGTGCCGCAACTAACAAACTGGGCTGCATAGATTTTAATAAATTAGGGTGTTATTCATTTACATAGGCAACTTGGAGCTTGTTCAGAGTCCCTTTAAAGCTATCAAAAGAGCAGGATTATTTTGTCTTTCTGTTCCACCACAAGTTGTGTTTACTAACATCCTTAAGGTTGCTGCATGATTCAAAGATAACTGCTGAAGCTTCAGCCTTCACAGCTGTTACAGACAGGGAGAGAGGAAATAGCAAAGGAATTTTACTTAAAATGTATTGATCACACATGTCTTCAAGGAGGATGTAAATGAGGTTCTCAGCACATTATCTTGCCAGTATTCTGATACCAAAAAAGGACAGAAGAGTGAAGAGTAGGCAGACAACCAGGTCTTCTCACCAAATCCCAATTCCAAAGAAAAGCTCAATTATGTTGAACAGGCTCTTGATTCAGAATAGAATATGGGACTTCAAAAAGAATGCACAGTATTGGAATCCACTAGTTTGGGTCAAAGATTTTCATATCAAATATTTGATCAAAAGATAATTTATCATTACCTAAGAACTGTTCTGGTTACACCATAAACCTAAGTCACCTTTGCTGAAAGTCAAAGAGAATGTAAAGTTCTTGCCTTTATAAATAGCAGGACAATCTCTGGTTCCTGTTATTTATTCAGCCATAGTATTTACCAAGAATAGAATTTTTACACATTAGAGATTGTTGTAAGTTTAAAATGTTTACAGTTGCACAACGGGCTGGCCATGATCATGGCTGCACAACCTAGGCAGTCCCACAAGATCCCATGCTCAAAGGCCCCTGCCCTCATGCTCTGCTGCTGCCAACTTAAAATTCTGAGTCCTAGAGTTTTCACCGTGCATTAGAAATCACAAATTATGTAGCCAGTACTATTCCCACACAACATAGCAGAGAAGTCCAGAAAATAATCAGAAACAGCACTACTGAATGCTTAATATCCAAGGCATGAAAAATAATTGTCCACTGCTGGCTGTAGATTACATATATTTATGTTGCCATAGGTAACATTTTACTAGACGTTGTAAATAGCACACAATTTAGAAATCACACAAATTGTGACCCTGGAGCTAATTAAATTCAGCATCTAATGGAGTGAAATTTATTGACAGCTCACTAAAATGAATTAAGAGAAGTAGTAACTGCAGTGTGTTAAAAGTAATAAAATGTTGATTTTTTTTCCTGAGCTCTTAGAAGATTATTATAAAATTGCTCTAGGCCACTCAGTTAACGTGCTACACCCAATTACTATTCTTAAATCAGTAAGGACATGTCTATTTATTGAAAAGTAACTTACTTGTTATTGTTTCTAATTTTTATTCATACTTCAGAAATTGGACACTTATTAAATATTGAAATTGAGCATGGCACATCATAGATGTCAGGTTAATGACATGCAAAGACCAATCTGCATTGTATTATCTCTGTTTTCAGGCGGTCTTCATTTCTAACATAATTTTAGCACAGGGAGAATGAATCTATGCAAACTTCTTCCATGATTTAATTTTTAAAAGCTGAAATTTTTCACAAAGAGAAGAATTTTATGGGCAAATATAGACTCATTCACTTTATAGGGATGGAAATTCTTTTGAAGACTTTCTCAAGGACAGTGAAGATTCTATTCAAACCCCAGCTATTCAAGAAAATAAACAAACTTTAGAGCTGTTATCCATAAATAATTCCTATCAGCCATCTGTGTAATATACAGAAGGCATTTCACTTGCCCTCTTTTATACTGCAATCTAAAAAGTTCAAAAAAGGAAAGAAAATGTATAGATGATAGCACATGGAGCTTAAGTATCAACATATTTTAATAAAGCATAGGAAACTAAAATCTAAGTCTCAAGGTAGAAAAAGCAAAGTAAACATTTAAATCTTATACATTAGCCATTGCTTATGTCCATAAAATGGATTGGGTTCAAGTGTTTTCTTTGGTGTTTCAGGTTTTATTTGTTTGTTTTTGTTAATTTGTAAACCAGGGAGCTTCCTTAAAATAGTTCAATACACAAGATTAACTTTGTAAACTTAACAGCAAAATTTCACTTAGGTATGGAGAGGTTCTCCTGAGCAGTCAGCCCACAAAAGGAAACACAAAATGTGCTTCACCACCAGGCCGTTGTTTATAATTCTAATGTAATATTGCAGCCCCACTCAAAACATCTTTTTAAAAAGCATAGAGAAAAGTTCAGTTTTTGCTCCAATTATTGGGCGAATGAATAGACATAATCTTCAACTCTGTTTTATTAGTGAAGATGAAACCTTTAAAAGTTGATGATCTGGCAAAGGAATGTTATCCTCATCTTACACTAAATGGACACAGGCTAATGTAAAACTAAATGAATTCTGAAAAATGGAGCAGTAGGACTCACAAAAGCAGAAAACTAAAATGATTAAAAGCAATCCATCAGTCCTAAAGAAATTCTGCAAGTTCTTATGAACCTTATTCCTTCTAAAGGAACTATTTTTGCAGCTCGTCAAAATGCAATGTTTCCTATATAAGTGCCACTTTATATAAGACAGTATTTTAAGTGGGAGAAGCATAACTTTTCACAACACTGTATTAAAGTATTAACAAGAGTCCCTTTTAAAACCTTCAGGACAAGGGAACCTGTCTATGAATGCCACTCCCCCCACCGCCCCACTCCTCAGGATCCTGAAGTTTCTGTAATCAAAGGAGATTAAGACGGGTCCACCTCCAACATCGTCGGCACTGAGACAACAAGGTACACTAAGATACTTAAATGTTTGAATTTTTATATTTTAGAAAAGTCTTACCAAAAGTTTAAAGTAAATATATTAGTGTATACATTTTAGGAAAATAAGTAATTCAACTAGTTTAGAATTGATTTTTTTTTCTCTACTTTATGTGAGAAGATGCTAGAGAGGCAGTGGCGTCAAAGGCAGATAGGTTTGTTCAAACCAAGAAGAAAACTACTGTCTTTATCCTAAGACCAGTGGAAAGATATTGATGTTTGCTCACGAGGATACAGTATGTGTGAGCTAATCTGTCCCCCTTTACATCCATTGCTTGAAATAGTCACCTAGAGCCAAACCATGGAACAACCTCAAACATACATATATAACTCTACATAATTCTATAACTCCTCTATAACTTATGACTATATAACTCTATATTCTATATAACTGTGTATTCTATATAACTATAACTAAACAAATAATTTGCTAGCTGAATAATAAATGTAATCTTAGAAATATTATGATGCCCCCTCTTAAAAATGTTAACAAGTGTAAAGACTTTGTGTATAATCTGGAAAAATAGATTAAAAACTATACAAGCTTAAGTTCAAAAAAAAAGAAAGGAAAAAGAAAAGAAAACTGATTAGTACTTTTAATTGAGAATGTGGAAAATTTTTTTTTTTTCTGTTTTAAGGAGTGATTATCTTATTTAAAATTGTATTTGCAGGAAAATACTACATTTTTCTGTCTCTGGCCTATGAAGACGATACAGAATGATGTTACCTGTAGGCAATCATAAAGCAAACCCTACAGCCCATGTGTTTAAAAAACGGGATTCAGAACGACAGAAACAGTGGCCCTCCTCATTATCCCCTCCTCTGCGTGCTGTAACTACATGCAATAACCATAGTTGACAAAAGCTCCGATGTTAAATTTAGGAAAACTCTGTGCACCTTATTTTCCCCAAATGAACTAAAAGCATTACATGGAAAGAGACTTTAAAGGCAAACCAGCCCTGCCTTTCACACAGAGCAGAAGTTCCTTCTACTGACCCTGCATGCATTCTCAAGTGACAGGCGGCTCTGGTCATGCTTGGACAGTTTGTGGAACCAAAATCTTCCCTCTTTGAACAACCATACATTATATCTAATTTGTTTGAGTGTAGCAACATAAAATTAGTTTTAACTCCCTCTTAAAGTGAATTATCACCACATATTCGAACATATTCATTCTGTTTTCAGTTTGCTTTCTCTTGCACATATGCATATACCTAGTCCTTTCAACCAACCCTACAAGTCCCTATGTGGTTGGAGCCCAGCCTACCTCTCTGAATTCCCCTTGTTTCACTTTCTCTATCACATACTGCACTCTACTCACACTCATCTTCTTTTTGTTCCTTGATCCCCAAATACCCATTCCTGCCTAAGGCTTCATGCTTGCTATTCCCAATGTCCTGTGCCCCCAGATATTTACATGGCTGACTCCTTTGAATCTTTCAAATCTAAATTCAAATGGTATCTCCTTTTGTCCATAACACTCATCAGCATTTAAAATTGTGTTAACTTAGCAATAAATTATTTTTTTCTATCTCCCTCATACTAGAATAGAAGCTCCACAATTAAAGGGCCCTTGACTATCTTACTAATTGTTGAACCCCATAGTAAGTAGACCAGTTTCAGGCACATAATATCTATATAATAAAAATCTATTTATGAGTGAATAAATAAATATATCCTGCAGCCTACATTCCATATAACAGCCAGCGTGTTCTCATACAATTATAAACCCAAACCTAATTATATCACTCTTTCACTTGCTGCAATGAAAGGACCTTCCATCTGGGGCCACTGCAGCACAGGCTACCCACTACACCGCTCTGTAGGTTGTTATTTAGTTAGAACAGTTAGACTACAATGTAAGCATTACTCACTGGAGTTGAGTGCCAAGGCCTATCCCATTGTTCCTAGTATTAAATGCAAGCCCCGGTGCCTGGCTTACAGATCTCTCAGGATCTGGCCCCACTACACTTTCTGCTTTATTTTCCTTCTTCATCTCCCTTGAAATTACCCACCAAACTTCTTGACTTACTTTCAGTTCCTCCCAGCACTATGCTTTCTCTGATCTGCTAAGCCTTCTGCAGAGAATAATTCATGCCTTTTCTTTCATTCTTTCGTCCTTTCATACACCATCTCTTCTGATCCTAAATTTGATTAAGCTCCTTTCTATATGTTCTCCTCATATTCTCTGCTTTCTCTCCCATATCATTAATCATCTCATTGTGATTTTCAATTCTCTGTCTTCTCATTTCTTCTATAAGGTAGGAGCTATGTTTGTCATATTACTCCTTGTATCTCCAGTATCTGGCAGGGAGCCAGATAAATTTATCACATGAATGAATAAATAGTCATAACATGCTTTCCAAATTCTATGCCATCCTGGCCATCGTTTTTTGTATTCTCTATTTTATCACTGTCCAATTTTAAAATTGTGGAACTCACATTTGATTTGCACCCATGATCAAATTTCAGCTTGAACTAACCAATATAGAAAACAGTGAGGCTATGTTCTTATATTAAATACTTTATTAGTATAATTACATATGCTACTACTTTCCACTTAAAAAGTCCAAAAGTAAATATTATTCTGCTAAATCTGTATTGACCAAAGTTGTATTTAACAAGATCATCTCACCTCTACTTGAGTTCATCAGTGCCTTCTAGTTTTATTTCACCAGTATCCATAGAAAATATACTTATTTTTCATAGAAATGAGCTTTCCACTAATATTTTGCAAAGAAATGAGAGGTAAAATATATTTAGGTCTATCTTCTCATTTTCAGTGGCCCTAATTTGAATCCATTTTGACCTGATTTTATCCCTAGAAAAGAAACAAATTCTGTTTGGCATTTAAATCAAGTTAATTTCTGTGACTTTAATAGGACATTGTTACCAAATTTTTGAATGTCCCATATTGTGACACTGACTGCCCCATAAACAATACAAGCCCAGAGGAGTGATAATAAGGGCCACCCTGACACTCAGTCCTTCACCTCTTGTCCCGTTTTCTGAGGACTGAAAGCAAATACGTCCTATTTCTTACCATCCACTCTTTAAAGAAAAGCTACATACTACCCAGAATTTAACGTTCCTATTAAAGGAATTTTTCTCATGGTCAAATCTTTTAATTTTTAGAAGCAGTGTCATTATCACAGAAATACAGGTACCAGCACTACAATATACATTCAAAATGATATTATTTGAGTTGACCTATTATTCAAGCAAATGGCTCTCCCCAGATTTTTTAAAGTCAGGTGGATTCATGCTGCTACTGTAATCTGATTATAAGCTAAGACAAAATTTTAATTTACTTTAAGTGGCAATAAATTCAAAATGCAAATAGATGTTACTGTGATAGGATCAAATGCCTTTCAAACACAGAGCAGAGAAGGTAAGATTGATTTTCTTTGAATATTATCTTTTAGGTATAAAATTAAGAACTTGATATTAAATCATAGAGACGAGCTGATCTTCTTAAGAAGCTCAATGAATATGAGAGCAAAATGAGTGACACGAGAGGTATTAGACCTCAGCGAACCTAAGCAAAGAGTGGGGCAGGCTGAGTATGTGAGATAAACAGGCAGGGAAGTTAAGATGGAAAAGGGGACAGTGACTGGGAGCTGCAGGAAATATACAACTCAGACTGGCAGCAGAAGTAGAGGGATAAAGTGTGATAAAGAGCTTAAAAAGGTAAAAAGGCCCATCAAGTTTCAGATGGCAGATGTCACTGTATATCAGTCCAGGGTGGTATCACTGCATTAGATAGAAGAGGATGCCAAACAGAAATAACCACAGCCTTGAAGAAAAGTCAAGAAAGGACTTTGTTAGTTAACATTGTGTTTGAAAACAACTGCGTTAATAAGACAATGATGAATAGGATAAACATAAAGGGCATTATTAAAATGGTACATATCAGTCAGGAGAATTGGAAATGAGCTTTCTTTAATTAGGAACAAGAGTGGAATGACAAATGTGAAAGTGACATTTGGAGATACTAAAGATGAGACAATATGTTTTCATATGTTACTATTTGCTGATGGACCTGATGATGCATTGCTGCAGAGGAACTTAAAGAGTGAATAATAGCTGGCCATCTGGTTGCAAACTTTGACAGCTTTTGAAGATAGTGGTTCACACAGGGAGCAAGAAGCAAAGAAAATAGAGTTTTATCAACTCCATCAAAGTTATATGGGAGTAAAGGGGTTGCCTGCTAATGAAGATAATTACCTCTTCTTGATAGGAGATGAAGGCACAAAGCTACAGCTGGATAATAAAAAATTCTTCTAGTGCAGAGCAGCAAAAAATTATATTCAATTCAGACCCCATGCATTATTAACTCCCTCAAAATTAAAGCACTTCTTTTAGTCTCTGGTGAAGCAGAGGCATGTAATGGAGAGACCACAGGCTTTGAAGTCATATAAACACGAACTCAAAGTCTGGCTCCACCATCTTGAAGTGTTTGATTTGGAGCAAATCCTTTAACCAATCCTCATTTTAAAAATGAATACACAGCTGCTTATCTCATGGGCTTTTGAATGGTTGAAAAAGACAAGTAGTTAGATGACCATTACATGACTTACATTCATTATTCATTTAACAAACATCTGTTGAAGGCACCCACATGTGAAGCACTATAATAGTGTCAGAGTAGGCAAAGCTGATTAAACACAGAGGAAAGCCTCCTCCCCCTACATAGCTTATAGGATGAGAGAGAGTCACTAATCAGGCAGTTACACAACTAAGATAAAAGTAACAATCATGGTAAGTGCTGCAAAGGAAAAATGCATACAATTATGAGAGTAAATAATATGATTATTTGATGTCTTTAGGTCAAGGAAGGCATCTGAAAAGTGAGAACTAAGCTAATATTAGAAGGATTCACTCGAGTTCACTGGGTGAAGAAAAGTTTTTTTTAAAAAAGGGAAAAAAAGTGAGGATTGCATAAGATGAGACTGGAAAGATAGTGAGGTAAGATAGTGTAGGATGGAAAGGTCTTAAAGTATATACATAAGGAGGTAATCAATGAAAGCTACCACTTTCTCTCTTGTAGGTGTTGCTGGTATGATCTTCCTTATCTAACGAAAGTGAAAACACCTAAGCATAATTTCTGTGTTCCTTAATATTTACCTAGCTATGTAATAAGTGTAGTCTTCAAAAGGTTATGAGGTTCTTCTTGAGCACATTAACATGAATGTATAAGGACTAGCCTTGTACACCTGTAATGGGATAGAAATGGATCAATGGAAACAGGAGTGGTCACTGGGCAGTGGGCAGAACCTGGGCCATTCACTGACCTTTCACTGCTGAGTGCAGCACAGCACTGGCCCCTGAACCAGCCCTTTCTCTGCAGAGCGCAATTGTCTCTCATGCTCACACTCCTGATACTCCCCCAGATTAATATCTACCCCAACCCTTGCTTTTGGCTCCTCACTTAAATGAGAGGGCAGAGGTTCTGGATGAGTTCAGTGAAGTAATTTATTCTGCATGCCAGGAGAATCTAGGTTATGTTGAACTAACAAATATCCATAAAATATTGTAAGGTAACACACATTTGTTCCTTGCTCATTTTTCCTGACTTTCATAGGTAGGCTGAGGGAGTGAAAATGATCTGGGACATAAATGCATATCATAATCATAACACTTCATTAGCTAAAGCAAGACACAAGCCACATCTGCTTTCAAAAAAGCAAAGAAGTGCAACACTACAGTGTTTCTGGAATGAGGACAACCAAAATATTGGTAAATAACCATATTGACCATATATATTTACTATTATTAGGGATTCAAAAGTTAAAAATGAGTTTCTCATACTCATTTTCAGAGCTTCCTCTTATTCTGTGTTGTGCTCTCTTTACCATTTCTTTACTAACTCCAGGGCATTTATCCTAACAACTTTCAGCTACTGATGTTCATTTACAATGACTCTATAACATACATGTCTTATTCACCATCTCTTGCCTTATAACTTTCTCTAAGCTAATGTTCCCAGGAGTTGACAGATAACAATCAAATAATCTTACTAATCAAAATAATATATTGCATTGGTATAGAGAAATATTTAAAAGCTACTTTCACAAGTAACTTTTTTTTAATTTGAAGTACAGTTGATTTACAATGTTGTGTTAGTTTCAGTGTACAGCAAACTGATCCAGTTATATATATTTTTTCCCAGATTCTTTTTCATTATAGGTTATTATAAGATATTGAATAAAGTTCCCTGTGCTAGACAGTAAATCCTGTTGCTTATTTATTTTATGTATAGTAGTTTGTTAATCCCAAACTCCTAATCCTTACCTCTTGCCCTTCATCTACCCTTTGGTAACCATAAATTTGTTTTCTGTGTCTGTGAGTCTGTTTCTGTTTTATAAATAAGTTCATTTGTCTTTTTTATAGATTCCACATATAAGTGATATCATATAATATTTGCCTTCCTCTATAAATAACAATAATAAAAATAATATTATTTAACAAATAGCTTCTCATCTAATATCATTTTATACAAAAAGAAACTGAAATTCAGATATATCTAGTGAGTAGCCGAAGTCAAGTGCTGATAATTGATAAAGTCTGGATATGAATCTATGGCTGATCACAGAATACATATCTTTCCGCAGAGCTACATATTTCCAAATCTGACACCTACTCTTCATTGTTATACTCTATGTGTATATAAACTATTATTCCACAGATCATACAACAGAAAGCAAACAAAAGCTTAGGGGCTGATAAGGTACTGGTCGGTATGCAAGCTCCTGAGACTCTGCTTCAAATTCATTAACTAAATGTAGGCACTCAGAATCCCAGTACATTAACCTCATCAGACATTGAAGATATAACTGACCCCACCCAAATCACAGGATATGGGAAGTATTGACATAAAATAATGGAGTCATGTCTTCTAAGTAGTAGAAGGATTAAAATACATTCAGAGATAAAAGAAGTAAAATACCCTTTCAAAATGTAAATTACTTCTTCCACAGCAACAATGATAATGTACTAATTCTAGGAGTCAAATAAATTATTCAAGGACACTGCCATTTAGTTTGTTTCTTGACTCCATAGGGAAAAAGTAATTATGCCTAGCCCAGCCAAGCCTATGATAACAGATGGCTATAAGGGAACAAAAGTGAAGGTAATGTCTTCAGAAATCTACCACGATGTTTCATATTTTAGTGAAAAATGTCCTTGGAGGGACCTTTGAATCAATCAGTCCAAGTTTCTCATTTTACATGTGAAGAATTAAGGCCCAGAGAGGCACAGCACTTTTCTAGAGGTTACATAATTTGTAGCAGTGCTTAAAGACAGAAGGCAGATTCCAGCCATGAAAAGGCCAGGAAGAAAACTACCAATTATTAAGCATGTTCTTTGATGCTTTATTCACATTGTCTCATTTCATGCTCAGATGACTGAAGTGAAAAAGATATTTCATCTTCCATTACAAATATACCAGGACGCCAAAGGTAAACTATCTAGCCTACTTTCACACAGTTAGTAGAGTACTAAAGGGCAGAGTTGAAACCCATCTCTTTTTACCCCAAAGCGGAGTGCTTTCTCCTACACCAAAAGCTCAAGAGCGTGTGCACTCCCTGCGGTTGTGGGTGTCAAATCCAGATAACTTTTTGCCAACAGTGCTATTTTAAGAGATTACTACTTGTTTTAGAAGACTTTTGACTAAAGTCTATCCTAATGCTATCATGCTGGGATGTCTGATTAATGTGTCTGTACCTCTTTGAAGCACTGTCTTATTTGAGCGGTTGGTTAGATAATTGAAATAATTCAGGGATCATTAAGATGATTGAATTTGTCTCTCTGGATTATTGTCCCCGGCTTTTTGAACATCATCTGAATGCAGGGATCCTCTATAGAGAAGATTCCTGAAGACTAAAGGGAGAATTGTCTTTTAGATTTGTAATGGCTTCTCTTAGTGAGAAAAGAGTTGCTATTGTGCTTCTGGAAAATAGATAATCAAGTCTCCTAGAGGCAATGGGGTCACCTCCATCTGGTCACTCTCACCATAATTCACCATAATCATATGTCTGGGGCTGGAAATAATACAGATCAGGAGACAATGACACAATGATCCAACCATTCCTCTCCTAGCATCATTCTGTGACTCACTGCCCTCTTCTAAACACATATTGGATTTGTCTTTTTGGTTTTAAGGTATGCACTGTCTGGTCTAGACAGGGTAGAGATAAAGGGGCAGAGCCACCTGGGCAGTCATGGTGACTGGAGCAAAGAGTGGCAACTTCCCTGACACATTAGACTTGACCACATTTCCCATACAATGTGGAGACCTCCTTGCATTTTCCAGAGAGGTTTTCTCAACATGCGAGAGAAGCTACAAGCTACCACCCACACCCACAACCCAAACAGCACCCTCACAAAGAAAGCTTCCAACTAAGGATTTAGAGGAACAGGGGATCCAGCCTGCACATGACTTCTGAATCAAAATCCAGCATTCATAGCATTCCAGATCTCATTCAGGCATATTCTAAGAATAAATAATAGCTACAAAGCATGTGAAGCTATCCAGAGAACTGGTTGTTCTCACATATGCTGGGGTCGCTTGCAGAAGTCAATTTTCCATTGTCAAGAAGAAGCAAGACCCAATGTAGAGTCACTAAAAGATTTCATTATCTCCCTCCTTTCCCACCATTCTCCATCCTTTGGTACTGGCCCAGCCAGACACTAACTCAGATCTCTCCACTGCATTCCTAGATGGAAACACAGAAGGTCCTTGGTGTCTGGCACTTTGTCAGTGCTTGCAGGAGAGTTGGCCAGGAAGAGAAAGAATAGGGAAAAGACTAGGGGAGGGTGGTGAGTTAGGCAGTGTAACCAGAGACCTATTACAATGAGCAAAAATCACTTAGACCCTCCCAAGAGTTCCAAATCAAGATTCTGTTGGACTAAACTAAATTCCACAATCCAGGTTAAGTATGTGAAAGAGTGAAAAATATTGTTGAACTCTTTTTTTTTTTTTTTTGAGGGGGGAGGTAATTAGGTTTATTCATTTACTTTTAGAGGAGGTACTGGGGATTGAATCCAGGACCTTGTGCATGCTAAGCATGTGCTCTATCACTTGAGCTATACCCTTCCCTGTAAAAATATTGTTGAACTCTTAATGATTATTTTATAAATTACAGCTTCAATGAGTTCAAAAAGAAGTAATCTTTTACACTTGACCAGTGCTTTACAATAGGCAAAACTTTATCATTCCTCATTTGAGTCCTTTCAGATAGGAATAGCAAGTATTATTCTTACTTTTAAAATAGGAAATGAAAGGCCATAGAGGTTGTGGGAAACGTTTGAGGTCACAAAGGAAATAAATTGTGAAGTGGTCAATAAGTGCCTTTTCCTCTTTCCCCTTGGCCCCTTCCCCTGTCAAGTTACATTTCATCTACAAAGCAGTGTTTTTCTTTGTTTCTTTCTCCTTTTTTTCTGGAGATACATATATTGTTCTACAATTTTAATAAGAAGCACTGTAATTGTATTTTCCCCTCTTGCAGTCATCCAAAAGGAAAAGCAGCTTATGTTTATGTTTAATTGTGTGGGTAGTTTCATTATTAAAAAACTAGGTGCAGTGTGCTTGAAATCCTGACATTTTTTAAAAGCTAGGGTTTTTTGGTCTTTTTTTTTTTTTTTTTTTTTTGGAAGAGGGGTTTTTGGAGGTTGTATTTGGAAAGCTGACTCTGACATTTAAGCTATACAAAAAAAAATGTTGATAAATCTGTTACGTTTGTCACCTTACCAAAATCAAGGAAGGTAGGAAATGGAACAGCTGGCAGATATTTCTATTCTAAACTGTCAAACAGTGAGCATGAAGAGAAATCTGTTGATGTTGACGCTTTCGATCTAACCCTGCAGGCAGGGGTGGCTCTGGCAGAGAATCACTCCCGAGTGCCACTTTCAGCCAGAAGCTCTAGTAAGTGCCCACATCCAAAACGCTTGGAGGATTGTAAGGACTTTCTCTAGAAGAAGCTTATTTTTCCACAGGAAGTGCCTCCTTTGAATTAATGATTAAAGTCCCTGTGGTATGCTACCAAAATTAACAAAAGAAGTATGTTCTCTATACAGAGTTAGCAATTCCAGAAATAAGACACAAAATGATTGGTCAAAAGTCGCCACCTCATGGTGCTCATATATCGCATTTTAAACTACATTTTACACAGCTTTCACAATATAACTTGAAAAGGGGCTATTCCTGGGTTAAAAAAAATTAAGCCAATTAGTACCTGTTTTTGGAGTTGATGGGGATTATGAGCAAATACAGTTTCACTTAATATTTACCCCCTGAGAGCAGATACATGAAAAATATTTTATCAAATATGATGGGTTGAATTTATTCTTATTTTTGTTCCTCCCAAAATAAGTTAACTATTCTGCTCAAATGACATATGTTTTCTTCCTGGTGTATTCACTTTTTAATTTTTATACTTAAATGTGCTTTCAAAATTTGTTCAAATGTCCTAAAGGAAGCCATTAACTTGATTAATTGATTTATGGTCTTTTATATTTTGTAGGTTTTTATTTTGCTCTTTCATGAACACTAGAAGCTATTTAACAAGTTAGGTTTCTCAGTGTATTTTAGGATATCATTTCCTCCTTAGATAAATGTGCTGATTTGCTTAGCACTGCTTCAGAAAGCACACAAAGCAATTTGAAAAACATGCAAATATTGTGTTGGGTTTTTTTTCACATTGGAGGAAAAAATAAAATGTGTCCTACTTGAGCATACTGCCCTTTTTATTTCTGAAGGAAAAAAATCCCAGATCCCTATGAAAATGCTTGATAAATAACTGAGTATAACTGAAATTTTCCAAAGGGGAAAAAAAAGGGTAAAGTTATTTCCAGTCAATCTTCAATGGAAACCACAAGAGAATTTTCTAATAAAACAAAAGTAGCAATCAGAATAGCTGACAACTCTTTCTTTTAGTTACATTAAATATATTTAAATGACCATGGGCGGTTATAAACAATAGTAATTCCCCCAGGCATCTGTCTCATCCTCCTGTCGGTTCTTGCTTCCAAACAAATGGATGGATCAAATGCTATTGCCTAAGGAAATACATGACTAAAATAAGCACTTTTTATCTTTTAAACCCAAGTGTTCTCTTTTGAATATCTTTTTCTTAACTTCTGTTGGTTTGTATAATTGTTACAGTTAAAATTCCCCCAGCCTCTAGCCCCTAATGATATGGCTACATACATCCATACTTTCAGACCTTTACCTCCTCAAATTTTATAACGAGATTTAATACCTTGAGCCCACAACTAAAAGTGGGGGAAATTTATTCTCCAGAATAGGTTTTTTCATTTGATGTTAAACAAGAGCTTACCAAAGGGTATTTTGAAGCCCAATTTCTTTTTTCAAAAAATATAAAATAACAAACTTGATCTTCTTCACCAAAGTCTTGCAGTTTTGAATGTTTGTAAAGAATTAAGATCTAGGAAACACTGATCTCTAATGCCTACATATAAACCTTGATTTTGTTGTGTGTTTTTTCCCACAGTTATGATGCCAAAGCGAAAATTGCAACAGAAAAATTCAGACAGGCAAAGAACACTTTATTCAAGGTTACTGGAAGAGATGAAAGAAGCCAGATGTAAGTCTGAACTCAACTGCACTGACACAAAGAGTAGTAGAGTTTTTAAAGGCTTCAGTGAGAGGGAGATCGTAGGCCACCTGTGTTTGTTCATTGGCTTTACCAGAGGAGAGAGGAAAATTGTCTTACCTTTTTGACAGGAGGTAGTTTTACGAATTTGTAGCAAGACACCCACCAAAGTTAGGCTCGAACAGAGACTCAGAGATGGGGGTTCTGTCTCCTCTGATGACATTTCAAAAAGATGCTTCCCAGATACTTGAGGAAGATATTCTTAGGTTGTAAAACTGGCAGAGAAAACACAATTACAAAGGTTTTTAAGTAAATGCGCTAAGAAAAAGGAGTTTAGGGGCCTACAGTCAGGAAGAAGCCTATTTATAGTTTAGTCAAGCTGAAGGACCATTAAGGTTATCTTGATCAATGGTTATGGAAACATGTACATAAAATGATAAAAATAATAGGACATAAAATGAAGCAAAATGGCTTTGAAATTCAACTGTCTTTATTTAGAAACAAATGGTATCTTGCTGTTATCCAAGAGAATTGAAATACAGTGTACAGCACATCTTTCCTAGCAAGGGTGATCCTCAGCAAGGGTGAAAACAAAGAGTTTAATGACAAACAGCAACAGCTTCTAAAAATAAAACTTATATTCAAAGAATCATAAAAGATACTTTAAAATGTCATTCGAAAGCCCAGCACCATGGTTATAATCAGAGCCCCTAGAACTAGACTGCCTGGGTTCAAATCTCAACTCAGCTAATTATTTATGTGATCTTGGGCACTCTCTGGGCCTCAAATTCCTAAATAAAACTGAAGAAGAAGAATTCATCTCTGAATAGTTGGTAGGGCTGAGTTAAAAAAATATAAATCACACAGAACAGTGGCTGACACATAACAAGTGTATTATGTGAATGACCTTTCATTATTTTAGTCAAAGAAGATTTGCAACTAGCACTGTATAGCAGGGCCCTTCTCATCTTTAGCCCCACAGAATTCTGAATCAGATTTTTCAGGATGGTGATCAACATCTTCAACACCTTTCTCTTACTCTCACTAGGTGTCACTGTATTTATTAATACATCCCTAGGACAGAAGCCTTCAATGATTCAATAATGGACAAATTCATAAATACCTCTGAACTGAGTTCAGCATACCGAATGATAAGACCGTAAGTGGTGGAATAATAAAAACAAGTCTCATATTGCTGACATGGGATCTGAAGTAATAGTATTAGGTGAGCTTCTGAAAGTGTTGAGACATCAACAACTCACCATAGATTCACCATTATGAGATGTCCCAAGAATAATTCATGGATTCCTACCAAAGAAATTCATAGTGCCTCCCACTTCTCCTTAATTATTTCCTAAGTTTCTGGCATGAATAAAACAAATAATGTAGAGTAGAAAACACTATAACTTTTTGAGTTCAGATCCCAGTTCTGTTGATAGCTATGTATGTAATCTTGAATAAGTTACATACTTTTTCTGAACATTAGTTTGATCATACCTGTTTTTAATTTTTAAGAACTTTGAGGTATTAATACATTTAAAAACATTGAGCATAATGATTTGTGTTAAATGAATGATATTTCCTCTTCTGCTAAGTTCTCCCCTCCCCCTGCAGCTTTATGGAAACTCTTCAAAATCAGTTCATTCATTCATTCATTCATTCATACATTCATGTGTATTGCCCCCTCTCTATGTAAAGTTCTGGGATGATAAGGGGGAGCACAGCAGACAATCGGCACTCCATCACAGAAACTGTGTAGCCAAGTAAGGATGCACACAGGTGAATAGTGAATTAAAATTGAATATGATAAATGCCACAAAGAAGGAGGTAACAGTGTTTTATGGAGGAACCTATCACCTAAGCCAGACTTGGATAGTCAAGAGACTTGAAAGAGACAGTCCTAACTGAGGCAATCTTTTTAATGAAAATAATATTGTTGGAACATATGGTTAGGGAGGGAAGTGATGGGGATAAGCCTAAAGAAGTATGCATGGTCCAAGGGAGGAAGGGATATTTAAACTGTGTTAAAAGAGTTTGGATATTATCTTACAGGTAATAGAGAATGGCCAATGAATTCAAGCTGAGGAATGAAATGAGCATATTTACATTTTAGGAAGATAATTACAGCTGTAATACAGAGAATGAGCTAAGAGGGAAGAGATGAGTTAGAATCATCAGTAGTAATTGAGGCTGGAGTTTAAGATTGTCTGAACTAGGACACTGGAAGTGAGCGTGTAGAGAAATAGATGAATTCAAGATGTGTAAGAGATGCAATCAAGATGAACAAAGATGGAGAACTAAGGATAACATCTAAGTTGCTAGTCTGGGCAGCTGAGTGGGATTATGCTTTAAGAAGGGGAACAATGCAGAAAAAACTGAAGTTGGGAGAGGCAAATACAAAGATTTCATCTTTTAACATACTATATTTTTAGTGTATGTGGTCACCTAGGTGATAATATCTGACAAAAATTTGAATACATAGTCCCAGAGTTCAAGGCCATAATATAGATAAATCTTAGAATTAAGTGGTAGATGCAAGTACCTAAGATCAGACTACAGAATAAGAAGACATGGATAGTGGACAAAATGCTAAGGAGTTCCAATATTAAAGAGGTAAGTAAAGGGAAAAGAAGTCTTAAAGATGGTTGGGAAAGAGTGAGCCAAGTGGTAGGAGAAATGTTATGCACTTGTGCTATCAGAGAACTTAAGGAAACAGCATTTCAAATAGACCTAAGAACACACACTTAGGTAACTCAATTTTTAATTTTTCTGGCTGTATTGAATATAACTGACAATAGACAATACTGTGTAAGTTTAAGATTTACAATGTGCTAATTTGATATGGACATATTTTGCAACAATTACCACAATAAGGTATTAACACATCCATCACCTCACATAGGTACCATTTTTTGTGTGTAGTGAGAGTTATATAATATCTGTAACATTTTCTTATCCATTCATCCATCAACAAACACTTAGGTTGCTTCCATGCTTGGCTATTGTAAACAATGCTGCAATGAACATGAGGGTACAGTTATCTCTTCAAGATGGTGATTTAATTTCCTTCAGATATATACTCAGAAGTGGATTTGCTGGATCATAGGGCAGTTCTATTTTAATTGATATTGAATCAGGCTAAGCTCCTAGAGGTAAAACTCGCAAAAATGTGGAGCTTCTCTCTGACTAGGTCCCCTAGAGTTTTAACTCTCAGACTCGTCAACACTGAGCCTTTAACCACTTGTCAATTACAGTTTAGGTTTTCCTGACCCAACTCTGGTCCCCATGGAAGTTTCATGGGTTTCTGCTTCAGCAAGTTGTGCTTCTCTGTCTTTTCCTGTCTGTTTCTTCAATTTGGGGAACAGCAGTTTGCCTTGTTAACCTCACTTCTCTTTAAGAAGAGCGAAAAACGTCTTAAAGACTTTTCTTTAAGGAAAGTGTTGATTTTTCAGTTTATTCAGCTCTTTACTTGTTAAGATGGAGTAGTGACTTCCACGCTTCTTACATGCTAAAAATCAAAAGGCAATTTTTAAAAGATAAAGACTCAAAGTTATAAAATGTAAATTTAAAACAAAAGACAAAACAATAAATAATAGAAAACAAAAACAGTAATAAGACTCCTACTACTAAAATGTGATTTCCCAGTTGTTTATGATGAGCAGCCTGTTCACATCCTAACTTTTCTCTGGAAAAACTATCAGCCCTTTAGTTTCTGTTTATATAGTGTTGTTAGAATTTGATCTAACACTGGGAGGATTCATTACAAGCATAGGTACATTTCTAATGTGTACCAATACAAAATTATAAGCTAATGGAGTTAATCCATCATGCTCAGTGGAGATAAATTCCTAATCTGTTAAAAAACTTATGAAAATACAATCACTGTAAATACAGTAAATTCTCTGAGGAGACAATTTCTATAAGAGCTTGCATGATTATTTCAATTAGAAAATCCTTGTAGCTAAAATAGTTATGCACAGTCAGAACAACTGTGACCAAATCTACCACTTCTCCCTAAAGCCTTTGAAAATCTTTTCAGTCATTTAAAATAAAAGCCCCAATATATTCAGGATGGGAAGTAGGGGAGGAGAGAATAATATGTACACAGAAAACTTCCTCTGCAATAAGGATGATAAATTTTATAAATAAGACCATTTGCTACCTTAATAAATATGGGTAGACAGATGGGACATTTAAGAGATAGAAAAAAACAGGCAGACTGTTGTAAAGAAAACAGTACAGATTTTAGAGTCAAGTAGACCTCGTTTTGAATCTCAGTTCTGCCACTCATCAGCTACATGGCATTGGGCAAGTTTTTTAACCTTTCTAAGTCTCAGTTATTGCACTCATAAAATAGAGACCATAATATCCTCTGACAACATTCCAGAGATTAAGGCTAATATAAATGTATGGATTAAAGACAATGCAAATATTTAAAGGTATTGAAAATGCTAATGTGAAGCAACTAACATGATGACTTACACTCAATAAAAAGGAGTTTCTAATTATTATATATTATTTATAAATACTAGCATATTAATCATATTTGTATAAGTACATTGACATATTTAATAAATAAATATCGAGTGCCTTGCCTGTGTTTGGTGGTAGGGATGGGGTGAGCTGAGCAAGGCTGACAAGGTCCTACTCTAATAATTTAAATGCCAGTGTACTCCCACAAATCTGCATCTCACTTGCTACTCCCCAGTAACTAAACACTTTCTAAATCTACACATTAAGAAAAATTTATTGATTTACTATAAAGACCAACTTGGCATTTATCCAAGAAGCCCAAGAAATCATTGAAGTGTTTCTGGCCACATAGTGACAGACCAGATTTGCATTTTAGGAAGATTATTCTGGAGGTAGTATATAGGAGACCAGTCAAAAGACCTTTTCAATGGTTTGGCTGAGAGATGATATGACCACAGGAAAGAACAAAGTGTACTTATGTAAGAATGTGTCAGAAAGAGTCTGTAGGGCTGATTTCTCTTTTAGATAATGGGTGACCAGTTTATTACCAACAAATATAGTGAATATAAAGGAAGGAACTGTTTGGAATGAAAATTAGAGGGAAAAAATGTTTGCTAGCTGAATTTGACTTGGTTTTCATTTAATTAAGCTGGACAACTTGCTGTTTTCATATTATGTGTAATGGGAAGTGAGGTTCTTCAAATTCCACTTCAGATGTTCTATCCTCCATGAAGTCAGCTCAATCCAAAGAGAGTTGAAGACTCCTCCCTCTTCTGAGTTTCTTGTATACTCCTTAATTACTGAGTATCTTTCTACATCATATTATATCATGTATTCACCTGTCTCTACTACCATGTGCTTCTTGAGATCAGGGCTAATGCTTCACCTATATGTGTTTATCCAGAAACAGCAAAATGCCAGGCACATAGCAGGCAATCTCCAAATAATGCTGAATTGAATTTCTTAAGATAGCTTCTTATAGATCAAGATCTATAGCATTACAAATATTATCCTTATAGAACCAAGCTTATCTGTACTCTCAAAATAAATATATAGGGAAGTGCCTGTGGAAATATCTCTTTAAAAAGATCTCTAAGAGTCAATAAACCTGTTTCTAGCCTGGATCCATTAATTACTAGCTGTGTGACATTGAAAATAATTTTTTTAACTTTCTGAGTCATATTTACAATCTAAAAAATAGGTGTAATGATACCTGCTAGCTCCATCAAACATGTTTGTGTGATTCAAATGAGACTATGTCCTTAAGAGCAGTCATCAAAACTATAAAAGGATAAAACAATGAATGTTTATATTATTTTAAGAATAGTTTCTAAAATAATGTTTGGTAAGCTTTTAATACTTTTTAAAAGATATGATATCTGAATATGTTATTGCATTTTAAATATATATTTTACAATTAAAATACAGAAATAGAAAAAACAACAATAAAATTCACATGAAACCACATAAGGTCCTAAATAGCCAAAACAATCTTGAAAAAGAAGAGAAAAGCTGGAGACCTCACACTTCTTGATTTCAAAATAGTTTACAAAGCTACAGTAATCAAAACAGTATGGTATCATCATAAAAACAGACATATGAAACAGAATAGAAAGCTCAGAAATAAGCCCACACATGTACAATAAACTGATCTTAAACAAGAGTGCCAAGGATACACAACAGGGAAATGACAGTCTTTTCAACAAATGATCTTGAGAAAAGTTGATATTTACATGCAAAAATAATATAATTGGATGTTTATCATATATCATATACAAATTCAATACAACACAGATTTAATACTTAAATTTAAGATCTCAAACTATAGAACTCCTAGAAGTACACATGGGGGAACGTCTTCATGACATTGGTCTTAGCAATGATTTCATGAATATGACACCAAAAGCACAGGTAAAGAAAGCAAAAATAGACAAGTAGAACTACATCAAAGTAAAATCCTTCTGTGAAGGCAAAGAAAATAAGAGAGTAAAAAAGTCAAGCTGTGGAATGATAGAAAAATAATTGCAAATCATATATATAAAGGGATACTATTCAAAATATATGTAGAACCACTACTACTCACTACCAAAAAACAAACAAAACAAAACAAAAATAACCTGGTTAAGAAATGAGCTAAAGATTTGAACAGACGTGTCTCCAGTGAAGACATACAAATGGACAACCAGTATAAGAAAACACGCTCAATGTCACCAATTATCAGAAAAATGCATATCAGAACCACAATGAGATATTGTCACACAGGTGTTAGGATGGCTATTATCTAAAATGAAGAGAGAGAGACAGAACCAGTTTTAGGGAGGACGTAGAGAAATTGGAATCCTTGTAACACTATTGCTGGGAATGTAAAATGGTGCAGCTACGATGTTAAACAGTGTGGAAGTTTCTCAAAAATTGAAAATAGAACTATCAAACGATCCTACAATCCACAATCCCACTTCTGAGTATATATCCAAAATAACTGAAATCAGGATCTCAAAAAGATATCTGCACTCCGGTGTTCATTGCACACTATTCACAATCACCAAGGTATGGAAACAATATAAGTGTCTACCTATAGATGAATGGATGAAGAAAATGTGCCATATATATATAATATATATTATATATATATAATGTGATATTATTCATCCTTTAAAAAGAAGGAAATTCTGAAATATGCAACAACGTGAATGAACCTTGAAGTCATTATGCTAAGTGAAATAAGTCAGTCACAGAAGGATAAATACTGTATAACTTCACTTATATGAATTATCTAAAAGAGTCAAACTTATAGAATCAGAGAGTAGAGTGGTAGATGCCTAGGGCTGGAGGAAGTGGAAAATGAGGAGCTGCTAATCAAGCATATAAAGTCTCAATTATGCAAGATGAGTAAGTTCTAAAGATCTGTTGCACAGCATCATGCCTATAGTTAAAAATACTGTTTTGTATACCTAAAAATGTCTTAGGAGGTTGAATCCCATTTTAGGTATTCTTATCACAATAATATAAAATTTTTAAAAATTGCTGCATTGATTAAACTATGCCTCCAAAATTTTGGAATTTGACAGGTTCAGAGACCATGTGCTTGATTCATTCCCTTAAACTAACTCAGATAAAAATATTAACATGACAACATTTCTATTAAAGAACATAATATCTTTCATTAAATATATTAATGGATATTTGCAGTTATTGCTTAAGGCAACTACAAATTGTTTTTTTTAACTATACAGTGTTCTTATTAAAAAGAAAAAAAGATGTAGAATAAGTGTATCATTCTGCCCATTTCCCATGGCACTTTATCTTTGTCATCCCAATATTTTTATGGTTCTTGTTGACCATTCCCTGTTGTTGACATATGATTTCTAGACAACTTTTAATGCTTCCAGTTAAGCAGGGTAGTAATGTAAGGAGAATGTGCTTTGGATCTTGCTCTGCCTATTATTAGCTATACAACCTTACACATATGGAATGATTTCAAGCACAAAATGTGGCACATAGACTCCTGCAATAGAAGTTGGCTAAGCACATGAATAAAGATCTCCCTCCTTCCCTCCCTCCCTCCCTTCCTTCCTACCTTTCTTCCTTCCTTCCAGGAAGTTCTAGCCTTAAGCTGAATAAATAAAAATGAACAATCTCTTTAAAAAAAAAAAAAGAAAAAAGAGGCTCAGCAATTCTAATCCTCATTGAAATAAGACCCCACACTGGATCTTTCTTATTACATTCTATACAAAACAATTTAATTTTATATTCAAAATATAAAAACTAAAGCTATTAGAAAATCTGATTAAAATAACGGTGTAGCATACTTGATTAAATTTGTTCATTACTTTTCTTTGCATTTTTTCTTGTTATGTATGAAGTGAAATAGTCACAAGGCCTGCACATAAAAGCTGCACTTAAAGGTCAAGATTTCCTAAAACACCTTCAGTAAACATTCTTAAGGTAGTGAATCATTCTTCCATTTTTTTGAGATTTAAAAGAACAGGTTTAGTGGAGAAATAACCATAGTGATGAATTCCCTTAAGAGAGACAAAGTTGTTGGAATTTGTTATAAAATTTGATTGAAAATAAGCTTCAAGAGATTATTTTTAACCTATAAATGCATACTTTCTAATTCCACTTTCATATCTCTAAGAAGAAAGAAACCTGTTAGATCATTACTTTTACTTTTACAGTGTGCATAGGGTCCCCAAGTAGTAATTTCTCAAAGTATTTTTGATGTGGAAGATAAAATCTTGTCCTTGATATTAAAAAATATTATCAAGGCAGATAATGCTGCTCATCTAAATTGAAGGATTATCACTATTAAACTGAACATGTATATTTCTGTAGGAGATCTATAATCCCCAATTTTTGGAACAATGATTTTCATCTTTATTTGCCTGTCAAACATCTATGATTCAGATTAACTTGACAGTTTTATGAGACATGATAATTCTGTCCAATTGAATGCAATAGAGCAGGGATTTTCTTTTCTTACAGAGAAGCCATAACAATATTACAAATATCACTGCAATATTCAGCTATCCCATTAAAGATATTTTGTTTCTAGATGACTAGATTAAAACATCCCCCTCTATGTATTTAAACATGGTAATAATCTCCAATAACCAAATAAATACTATCTTTAAATAACTCTTCCTGTCCTTAGTTTTCAGTTGGTGAGAGATGTAAACTACTCTTTTAGTGCACAATAGCACGTAGCTGTTAAAATCAAAGATCACGTGGAAATGTAGGCTGACAAGTTATGACTTAATTGTGAAGTCACGTCAAACCATGAAGAAGCAAATTAGCCATCAAGATATAAAAATTTTGTTATTCTGTGATTCTAAGTGACATCAACAGACTTTTCCAGGTGCTACTAATTTTCTTCCTTGTCACAAATTTTACTCACTTTAGGAGAAGAAAGAAATGCCTAAAAGAATGAAAATTTTCTGTTAAAGATACACCACTGATTAAGGACAGATTGGCTTTATTCAGTGTTTTACCCTGAATAAGATGTGGCTTTCCAGGAAGCTTCAAAGATACTAACTAAAAGGCAGCCAGGGCAGAGCAGGTGAAGCCAGGTCTCTGGGTGGCTGAAGAGCTAAGTCCATTAGATGACTTCATATTGGATAAAGACAGGTAGTGACTGGTCCTACAATGGCTACTATTCATCTTGAAAACTGTGCATCTGCCAGAGGTATGCACACAAAAGGTGAATGAGTATTGAGAGTCTCACAGGGGGAGGCAGAACTCTTGAGTTTAAATGGTGCCTCTTAAAGGGCCACCACAGTTCTAATGGGAAAAAAGGCAGTGGGTGGGAGGGCAGACTTTCAAAGAACCCTGGGTACATGGCTTTGCTGTACTTCACTTTGCTTTCTTTCTCTCCAAGATACTAAGACAGAGGCAGAGAGTTTAGGATTGTTTAATAAAAATAAAAACCTATTAGATAGCATACTGAGGTGCCTCACTCAGCAAGTGGACTGTTTCTAGAAATTTAAGGTAACTTGGGGTTTTTTTGGATTGTTTTTGTTTGGAAAAAGGGCATGTTTTAAGTTTACTTATTGCTATTATTATTACTATCATTTGAGAGTCTATCATAATGTCTCCATGTTTTTAAACAATCCACAAGATATTTAGTAATGTGTTTAGGAATGACATGAAATGTTATGTAGCTATTAATTTCATAAAGGAAATTGGGAGATTTTTCGACCTATTTTGACACAATAGATAAAACCAGAAATAAATGATTCTAAGTGAATGGGAGTACAAGGAAAAACAATTATTTTATGAACATATTTGGCACAGGTCCATTAATCATTCTCATTATTAATTAACTAATTAATTTCAAATGTTCTCCAATTAGGTAAAAAAAAAAGTTTATACAAGGCAACTGTATTATTTACGGAATAATGAATCTGGTGTTTTTGAATCTCATTCACTAATCAGTGGTAAAGTAAATAAATTTGACATGGAAATGTTCTAATAAGGTGACTAACATTGATAATATATTGTCATTTTGGTCACATAAATATCTGACAAAATTTAGGTTTCAGGAAGTGATAAAGTAATAGTTAGCTTTAGTTTTATACAATTCTAAACAGCAACAACAACAACAAAAGTCTTCCTTACAAATTTTTGTATCTCCCTTTAAAAAGAAAATAGAGTAAGCTTATATAGGTGAGAAGAAATTCCAATAATAATAGAAAGCAAGCAAAAATAAACAAATTCTCAAAAAATAAAACTGAATCAAGGTAATAAGTGAAAAATAAATCTCTCAAAGCAAAGCCACAATAAATGTTAATATTTGGTTAGCAAGAAAAACCAATGAAAATAATTCATATCCTGAGGTACTATATTTTCTCTCAGATTGGCAGAGATTAAAAAGAACATTAATGTCTGGGATTAATTGACTATGAGAATATAGGAATATGTGTATATCATTGGTAAATAAAACCTTACTGGAGGATAATTTGGCAATACGTATGTAGATCTTTTAAAAAGTTACTCTTTTTCCAACAATTCTACTTCTAAGAATTTATCCTAACAATGGAAAACCAGGCATTTTCCCTCCAATTTTGTTTATGATAGAAAAAAATATTCAACAACAAAGATTTAGCTTAAGGATTTATATAAAGCTAAAGCCCTTTAAATTTTATTAAGCACATTCTTTGTGTTTTTGTTTTGTTTTTAAATTTTATTTATTTATTTTATTTTTTGGAGGTGGAGGTAGTTTGTTTTTTTAATTTACTTTTAACGGAGGCGATGGGGATTGAACCCAGGACCTCATGCATGCTAAGCACACACTCTACCATTGAGCTATACCCTCCCCCCAACACATTCTTTAAGAGTTGGACATATATCCATATAAAAGATTACTGGCAGCTTGAAATAATGATATAAATGAAAATGAAGATTTCAAAACCTTAGGTTGGTGTAAATGAAGAACAAGGAACCGTAGCTGACTCACAGTAAATAGTACATAAGAGTTAACAATTGTTATTCTCCCTTCTTGAACATAGGCAACATGAAGCCAATTATTTCATCTATGTTATTCACTGATAGACTGCCAGAACAAAGAACAGTGCCTGGAAAATAACAGGCAATAAATACATGATGAATGAATATAGGCAGGAAGAGCAGAGGAAAGAAAGGAAAGAAGGAAAGACTCTATTTTAGTAAGAATTATAATTCACATGTAATAACAAGGCAGGAACATCATTAATGTTGATGACTGTATACTTATTCAGGTGTATTTGAATGCCTTTTATCTAATTCAGTTTTTGTTTTTCAAGTTAATTAAGAAAAGCATAGATTTAGATGGAAACCTCTATGATTCACTCTCTCTCATATGCCCTGGAGTAAATTTTGACCTATTGTTGACTTCATTTTAAACTTTTTATATTATCACCTAACTCTAGGTCCACATTTCCCTTTAACTTATGCAGAGATCTGTTTATTTTAGAGGAGAACCATGCTCTACTCAAACACTTAGGGGATTAAAACAAATTACACAGTGTGTTCACTGGACAGCAGAATTTGCAAGATGTAAAATACTTCATATTTTCCTTAAGGATATGTAAATACTTTGAAAATATCACAAAATGATTGTCTTCGCTGGGAAGATAATTTTCATTATTGATGAATGTTGTAGTAGAATGCTATCAGGCCAGTCAACCTGCTTTTGGAGGTTGTCAAAAGAGATAAGTCATCAAATAACAATGACCCTGAAGAAGCCAACTGTGGACTTTCAGTTTGAAGATAACAAAGTAAAGATATTTATGTACCCTTTTCTCAAAAGTCACATCTAAAACAGTAAGAATAAAACAGAAAGAAAAACTCTATCATTGGTAAAAACAGGCGGCATCTGTGACCCTGAATCACAACACATGACTATAAGTGGAAGAAAGTATGACTAGAAAGAAGGAAAATCATATATAAATGTGAGTGGAAAGGCAAATGAGGAGAAATCCCACTTGTCATCACAGAACTCTAGAAAGATGTAGGATTATAGTCCTTATGGGCTCAAGGCAGTGTTGAGGTTGGAACTGAAAACAGGGAGGATTTTTAAATTTTTTTTTTTTAATGACTATATAAGGATCAATCAGACATTCAAATTCTCATCCCCAGCCTAGCGTCAGGCAACCACCCTGCCTGTCAGCCCTTGATGAATGCAGAGGTGTATAGTTTGGTTGGAGACAGGGTCCAGACTAAAGGATTTCAGGCAGAGGAAGATAGGAAAGTGAAATCTGTACTGGTAATTAGGAGTTTAAGTGCAATTTTTAAGTGAAACTACCAGTTATACTGAAGGGTTAAGTATATACATAAATTATTTGGAATTATCTACAAGGAAGATTTGTCCATTCTCCATTAGTTTACTTTTTCAGTTATTTATTTTTGTCACTACAGCCTCGTGGATATTTATTTTATACTTTGAGTTACAATCCAGTACTACTTTACTTATTTTATCAAATTGTTCCTGCCTTGGCCATTAGGAGCTCTTTCAGTTGGCTCCTGTGTCCCTTTGCCATATCCCATCATTGTGGTGGAGGTATTGTTTTAGCACTTCCTTACTTTCTATCACTGCAAGATGCTCCGGGCTTATCTTGACTATTCTTTCTCAGTCCTAAAGTCAGCCATTTCCCCAAGAAGACTTGTTTCTTTTCATTTGAACAATGTATTAGAAACCCAAACCTGGATGCTTAAGTGTGCGACCTTTCTGTTTCTGATTTCTAGTTTAATTCTATTGTGCTCTTAGAACATACCATGTATGATTTCTATTCTTTAAAATTTAAGGAATGTGTTTTATGACCCAGAATGTGGTCTATTTTGGTGAATGTTCCATATGAGCTTGAGAAGAACATGCATTCTGATGTTGTTGTATGGAGTAGTCTATAAATATTGATTACATCAAGTTGACAATGTTTTTCAAGTCAACTACATTCTTACTGAGTTTCTGCCTGCTTGACCTACCAATTACTGTCAGGGGATGTTGAAGTCACCAATTATAAGAGGGAATTTGTCCATTTCTCCTTTCAGTTCTAATAGTTTTTGCCTCACATATTTTGATTCTTTGTTGTCAGGCACATACATGTTTAGGATTGTTTAGTCTTCTTGAGAAATTAATCCCTTTATCATTATGTAGAACCCATCTCTATCCTTGATAATTTTTGTTGTTCTGAAGTCTACTTTGTCTAAAGCTAATATAGCTACTCCAGCTTTTGTTTTTATTAGAGTTAGCATGGTACATCTTTCTCCATCCCTTTACTTTTAACTGATTAAAGTCTTCATATTTAAACCAGATTTCTGGTCAACATATACTTGGGTTTTATTTTTTTAATCTATTCTGATAATCTCTGCCTTTTAATTAGTGTGTTTAGACCAATCACTTAAAGTGATTACTGATATACTTGGATTAATATAAACCATGTTTGCGACTGTGGTCTACTCACTATCTGAGTCTTCTTTTTCTGCCTCCTTTGGTCTTGAGTATTTTAGATGATTCCATTTTATCTCCTCTCTTAGTGGATCAATTATAATTCTTAAAAAAAAAACTTTTAGTGGTTGTTCCAGAGTTTACAATATACATGTTTAACTTATCTAAGTCCACCTTCAAATAACACTAATTCCACTTCATGTGAGTACAGGTTCTTTGTAACAGAGTACACTCATTTCCTCTCTCCTATCCCTTATGACATTACTGTCATTTATTTCATTTTTCCACATGCTAAAATCCTCCAGTACATTATTGCTATTACTGCTTTGAACAGTTATCTTTTAGATCAATTTAGAACAAGAAAAATACATTATTTATTTTACCTTAACTTATTTTTTCTCTGGTGCTCTTTTCTTTTTATAGGGCCATGTTTCTAATATCATTTCCCTTCTGCCCAAAGAACATCTTTTAACAATTCTTGCAGGGCAGATCTGCTGGTAATAAGTTACCTCAGTTTTTGTTTGTCTAAGAAAGACTTTATTTCTCCCTTATTTTGAAGGATCATGTCATTGGATATAGAATTATTGATTGGAGGTTGTTTTTCCTTCATCTAGACTGTGGTAAAGTCCTTCCTCCTGAAAAGTATATCTTTGTCATGGAGAAGGCTTTTTACTATGGAGAGAAAACACAGTGAGTACTCCTTACCCCTCTGCCAGAGACAAGAGAAGCTCTTTCTCAGATTATCACTATGGGAACCAGGTAAAGCTCCAAAAGTGTGGCTCCATAATTTTGGCTCTCAGGAGTCTCCCACTGTCATGTTAATCAATAGGTAGCCTCCAAAAATCTGTCAAAATTGTCATTTAAGTGTTCCTGTCACATTATGGCTCCAGTGTCTTCTGCTCAGATAATCTAATCTCAGCTTGAACTCTGTCCAAGATTTCAGGGTGATGGGGTGCCCTAAAGACTCAATTCTCTTGTGGGTCCAAGAAAGTGACTGATTTTCAGTTTGTTCAACACTTTTGTTGTTACAAGGGCAGGAGGGACAATTTCCAAGCTCTATACATGTCAGAGTTGAAAACTGGTCTAGATATAAAATTTTCATGACAAAAAGTTCAAATATTAAATTTTAAAAGTTGACTTCAGAATCAAACAAAAAAATCCTTCCTTTTGATTTTGCAATCTTGTGATATATAAGATATATAAAATTATACACACAAAAATGCTAACTACTATGAAAATAATTTTAAAAACTATTTCCAACTATACCTCATCTATTCCATTCAAATACCTCCTGAGCAATACAGGCAGATGAAATGCTACACACAAAATTTTTTAGCTTTCAGCAAAGCATAAAGAGAAATTGATAAGTGAGCGTCAACTGGCTGCTTTCAGTAATTTTCATATTAGCACTTATAAAGAAAATATAAAAAAATACTTCTAAAGCAACTCTGTATCTCCATCAAGGCTATTTTTTAAAAATGTATTTAAAACTTTAGTAATCACTGGCTGACGTTAGTTATCTTATTGAAAATGGAATAAAAATGCTAGCTCCATCATATTGGTTTTCATGGTGCTTTGATGATTATTTGAGTAGGAATTTTGATACTCATTGATTAAATTCCATGTTTTTTTTTTCAAAATGTGATTATAAGAAGAATAAAAATACCATAATGAATCCATGAATAATGTACACTTGGGACTAACTGCAGGGATAAATTATGACACATTAGTATGATGATGGCAATATATAATGGATTGGGAGGTGTGGAGAACTTTTCTTCCATTTACTCACTAATTGCCCTGTAAGTTACCTAATTAACATCTAAAATACCCCAGTACAGAATATTCAGCAAGTTTATATCTTTCAGCTTTCATATGAAAGGATATTTTATCAGAAAATATTTCTAATCTAGTTAACATGTAACAAGTTACCATATTTCTCCAGACTTAAAAATGCTCAGCGACAAGCATATACTAAATGTTTAAGTGTTAGGAGTGATAGGGACATTATAGTGTAGCCTGTTCCCTAGTACATGTGGGCTAAAATTTAATATTGAAATTTTATTTGAAAATTCAAACTCTTGACATCTTCTGAAATATCAAAAAATCAGACTACAGTAAGTCAGAAAGTCTCCATAGTAACAATTACTATGTAAACTTATCTAGAGCTGAACATAGATTCAGATCTATATATACCAGGATTATCAATCAATAAAAGAAGAAGGTTTGGCTTTAATTTTTGAGCAGTCTCCATTAATGCAAAAATTGTCTACAAGGTCTTTTAGTTATTCAAGTGTAACTTATATCCACCTTTTTTTTTTAATTATTAGGGAAAGCATGAATGCACTGACCTAAATTGAAAGCAAGTGTTTTAAGTTGATAACTTAAGTCTTCAGTTCTCAATGAAGCTTGAGTACGTGCGTTAGAGAGCTATATATACTAGAACACCCAATTGTTTCTCTCTGAGAAATATTTTTTACTCTAAGCTTGTGTCGTTCTCTTACCTTACCTGTCCTCTGAAGCTGTTTGAGTTCAGGATCCTTGTTTTATACTCAGACCAACTTAAATCAAATCCCAGTTCTGCCAGTTACAAGTTGTAAAACTTTAGGCAAACCAACCAACTTCTTTGAGCCTCAGTACAAAAGAAAACATAATAATACAATTGTGTCTATCAGTCAGTGTCAGTCAAGAAAACAGAGCTACTATGAGCCTTATAGGAATAAACCCCTTACACATCTTGGGGCTAGGGTGGGAGCAGGCTGGGTAAAATAAACATCTGGAAGGGGAAGCCGGAGGGTCAAAGAAAGTCAGTAATTAGTCTGAAGCACTAGCACTGCACACCAGAAAAGAACTTGCTGGAAAATCCAGGAGGCCAAGCCTGTTCAACCACCAGAGTATGAAGAGGGAGATTCTGAAGAGGTCTGTGATAAGCCATGGCCTTTGTCTGGCAGCTACTGTTTCTGTGTGTCCATAGTCAAATATCTGGTCGGGATCTGGTGCCACTATTGGCCAGTAGGATTATCTTCCAGAAGACAAACTCGACACAGGGAAAAGGAGCAACAAATTGGAATCCACTGGCATTTCTATTTCTGACCATAACAATATCTGACCATGATAACTATCTGTGAGTAAGGGCTGCTTCCTACACTGTCATCTTCCAAATCTCACCCAAGTTCCTCCCACAGCAAACTCTAACCAAAACTATACCAGAAAGGAGATTCAAGCAACCTGAATCCCAACTTAACCAAACTGACACAGAACAAGCCAGAACAAGAATCTTCCTCATAGTTATGAAGATGATTAATATAACATAGTGTGTGTTATCAGTTTTCTCTGAGAGTAAGCCCATGCCAGATTTGAACAAAACCTCTATACCTCTTAGATTTATTCCAAAGGTTACAATTATTCTAAAACCATGTGTGAACAGTGTAATTTGAACTAAAGAATTTACTGGTAAGAGTTTATAATGTGGAATCTAAAGTACCTCATTTGAAAAAATTTCTACCAAATATCCTGTTACCATCACCAAGTTAGTTTTTCTCCTTTTGATACCTTGCCCTCTTTTGCAGAACATTTTTGCTTCTTGGGTTCCAATCTTGCTCCATTTTTGGATCTGTCTTATGATGGTTCATTTTTATGTACTGGGTATGTGTCTCAAGGTGTTAAAATGAGATTAGCAGAGTCAATGTTTGAGACTTCATGATGGATTGAAATAATTCTGTTCATGAGCAACGTTTACAAATCCAGTAACAGAAATTATATTTCCCTATTTAACCACAGAATTTATTTTTTTCAGTATTCTGCATTCAATTAATTGCTTTGTTACCTATAGTAAGTAATGTAAGCACCTTTTTCTCTCTCACTCTTTCCCTCCTTCACCTCTTTTTCATCCCTGTTCTCTTCCTCTCTTTCTCACTTTCTCTCTCCCCTTCCCCCCTTTGCCTCACTGTCCTTCCCTCTCTCTCTGAAATCCTTCATCAACTTTTGGTCACCAAAAGTAGATTTGACGCTAGATACATATATGGATATATAAAACAAAAATATAAAGTATATCATTGCATGACTTTCATATGCTTTCTGAATCTGGATAGAACTAAGAACATAATGTGAGATAGGTATATAAGGAAAGGTAGTATCCTGCACTAAAGTCAGAATGCCCATTTTCTGGCCCTTCCTCTTCCAGGAACAGCTCTGGGGCTGTGACATCTATGTAACTCTCTGTAAACTGGTAACATGAAGCTAGAGGGTCTTCACAACACCTAACATTCTATGAGATGATTTAAGCAGAGTATAAAAAATAGCAATATGGATTTAGATAAATAAAATATGGTACTGAAACCTCTCTCTCTAGAAAAAAAAATGTGAGAATAGAGATAAAAATGGAAAGTGTTCCATAAAATTGAACAGCTAATACAGAATCCAAGTACCTATCCTCTGGGAAGACTTCTCAGCATTCTCAATTACACCTCTGCTTGATGTGTCTTTACCATTTTAGACATGTACAGATTATGGCACATAAAACCTTGTTGTAATTATCTCTTATAAAGTTGGCTTCCCCCACTATACTGGAAGTAGAACCATTCTTTCACATCCTTGCAGCATCAGCACCTAGCAATGAATATATAACAGATAGTCAATAGAGGGCTGCATTAATAAATGAATGAATGAATGAATTAGTCATGCTTAGCACAATAAATAGCTATCTGGAAACAAAATACATCAATCTCTCTTTCATCGCATTTCTTTTCTTTTTTTTCAGAAAACAATAAACTAGTCTTTCAGTAGAATTTTACTTCTTTTATCCTCTTATAATGTGTATTTTAAGCACATATTCCTTTAACTAAAGGTTTTTTTTTTTACATGTTGACTATACTAATAAGAAATGAATCATCACTCCTGAAATTCTTTCAGAATCAAATATTCCAGTTTTAACTCAGACAGGGTTTTATCTAATCTGGGATCTTCTTTGTGTATTTTACTAAGTGATCATTTTCTACATCTTATTTATAAATATAGAGACTCCTGGAATAAGTCATATTGAATTTTAAATTAAAAAAAATTATATATAATCCATGATAACCTGGGAAGCAAATTTGGAGCCATTATATTCATATAAAATACAGTTATATAGAATGTGAATTTAACAAATTTGAATTAATGAAAAAGAAAGAATAATAGACAATAAAATTAATCCTCTGTTCTTGCAAAAATCCTTTATATTTATAAGGCAGTTCTGAGACATTAACTCTATACCTTTACAAGAATTCAGTGATTTTTTTTTTATTTGCCAAGGTATCAACTGAGACTCAAGTAAATTACACGACTTGTTAGAGTTCATGAAAATTACAGGGAGTAGTACTGAAACCACAGCTGAGAGCTCCTGATTCCTAGTCCACTTTTCCTTGCATCAAAAACCACAGTATATCTGTTACATATCAATTTTGGTAAATAAATATAT
Source organism: Camelus bactrianus (assembly GCF_048773025.1). Taxonomy (NCBI): domain Eukaryota; kingdom Metazoa; phylum Chordata; class Mammalia; order Artiodactyla; family Camelidae; genus Camelus; species Camelus bactrianus. The sequence goes on from NC_133540.1 coordinate 44,187,324, forward strand.
TTTAAGTATACATTCTCTCTCTCTCTCTCTCTCTCTCTCTCTCTCTCTATATATATATATATATATATATATATATCTCACTATTAATATTCCTATTTTAGTACCTTCTATGCAGAAATATTAGAATGCATAGATATTACATTCTTTAAGTATAAACCAATATAGGTATAAAACAGTATTATTAAAACTCACAATAATATGGCATTTAAAAATTGATTTGTCTCGATTGATGGAGAATCTAATTTAGGTTAAATAACTATGTTTATGAAATTACTTCAGGATTTATTGGCTGTAGCATGATAACTCATCAACTGCAGTTAAGCTTGCAGGAATTTTAGCAGAAACGTTAATTAACAATAATTTTAAAAACTGCCAAAAGCTGCAGCAAGTTCACTCTGCATTCATAGCAACATGTGCTGGGCTTCAAAAAGAAAGTCATTTCCTAAAACTGTTTACTTTTATGTCATTGAACTCATTATTGAAAATAAGTGAGCAGTATTGATTTGGATGGTTTAATAATTCAAAATGGTTAAAGGCAATAACAGCACTTGAACAGACAAATATTTCCTATTATTGTTTATTACCAACTTTAACTATAATGACTCAATTAATCCAGACGTGGTTTCCCAAAGCAAATTGAAATGCAATTATCAGACCAATACGATGCTAAAGTCAGTAACTTAAACCTCAGGCAGACAATTTTATAAAGTGATATAATCAATATTATACTCAAGGTGGTGTGTGGTGTTGTTAATTTGCCACAGAAAATACAGAAACTCCATTGCCTTTTAAAATATCTCTCAAAATCTACTGATGTGTTATTGGTTGCACTTTGGATAACTACTTTGCAGCATATGTATGATTTATAAAATAGGTTACATTCATATGCTTTCAATGAGGACATCTGCCACTGTTAGGGAAAAAAATATGGCTAATAAATACTTGGACTCAGTAGATGTATAAGTGTCTGTATCAACATATAATTTTTATATATCCCTTGTATTAGAGAAATATCTCTACATAATTTTTGTTCATAAATCCACTCACAGGCATCACTGCTATTATCTTATCAAATTTCCCTTCAAAATAAACTGTTGGCTCTAAAACCAAGTTGTTCCTATATTTGTCCATCATAGCTCTTTTTACATTGAAGAAAACAGAACACTAACATACCTTTGATAGAGAAAATCATGTTGTCTTCTGGGCATCTGTTTCAGTTATTCATCTTGGACTATGACTAGTATTCTCTATGAACCTTTACAATCCTCCAATTCAGAATTACTGATGTTTATAAGAAGTAAAATACACAAAGCTATAAATCCAGCTCAAGTAAGGATTGAGACTATGATCAGGAACTACCTTCAGCCAAAGGAAAAACCTATTATTGGCTAATAGTGCACTATGCTTTCTTTCCTTTTTTCTTTTTTTCTTTTTTCAGTATGAAAGCACTCTTATATCCAACCACAGAATAAGAATAACTACTAATTGTTTTTCTGCTCAAAGAGACCTATCATTGGTTGGCAACTAAAGTAGCAAGAATAGTATTTTCTCCCACTCACAGCTTTAAAAATGAAAAGAAAATCTGATGTACTGAATATAGATAAGAAAAATCTTTCAGATTCAATTAAATTGCTAAAGAAATATTCTTATTTTCCTTTAAATTCTGATTGGTATGATAATGGCCACTGTCCTCAAAGAAATACAATCAGCATCAAATACAAAAGAATGCTGAAATTAAAATACCATTTTGTGTGTCTTCACAAATTTTAAGAAATATTATTAAAAATACATTTATACAAGACTAAATAATGGAAAGATATACTTTAAAAAATTAATATCTCCAACCATACACCTTCCAATGTCAACCTTGTGAGAGGACAATATGCTGTGTATTGATGTATATACTTCCACCAAATTCTCCATGTCTGTACAAACAGAGATACACTTTAGTTGATGTTGAATTGTATTGAATCACCAGATTTGCCTTCAGGAATGAAGGGCTTGTCCCAGCTGTTGGAATTGCAGCAGTAAGATGGCTCTCAGCTCTCAGTTATCCTTGGAATTGTGTCAGCTAAAGAAAACTCCCTCTTGAAAGCTCATGCCTCCTTGCAGGGGTGGTCGACATCTAATGACTGCTCATCCCATGGGTGAAGACTCCTGACTCCCCCATCTCAACTCAGAAGAAATCTGAGGACCATGCCAACTCCAAAGTACCCATGAGGTAGAGGGAAGCTTTTACTGGTTTTTCACCACAGATAGTTCCCTCTTCTCAGTCCTATTTCAGCTCCTTCCTTCCACAAGTGGGGCTGTGGAGAGCACTCCTAATAAACATCCAGCCCACTGATCACCATCTCAGAAGATTTACAGAGAACTCTGAAATAATTTTATACTACTTCACAAACAGACTAACAGCCTTAAAACAGTATAATTTTAATTATCCACCCCTTGCCTTTGTGCTTCTTTTGTCTTGTACTTTACTGCTACGTACACTCTAAACCCCACACTACTTTATTATTATTTTTCCTTTAAACAGTTAAAAATGAGCCCACATGTGGTCATTAAAAGCTGATTAGAATTTTGACTGGTCTCTTGTTTCCTGGTCTATGGTTTATTCTTCCTCTTCTGACTGTTCTGCCAAGGATGAGTGCAGCAGTGGTTTTGGGGTTTTTTTCTTTCCTTATAAAGAACTCCTCACTACCTGGACTTAAGTTCACTGGTATTTTTGTCTCTAACGAGTTTTTAAAACCTTTATCTTGAAGCTTAACTTGCCTTCTTGGGTTGTTGGCCTGAAAATTAGATTCTTGTGATTTTGTATCTGTAGAGGTCTTTTTCTGTTAAGTCTTTTGAACTAATATTTAGACGTTTTAAAAAGGTTTTTAGAGTCAATTTGAGTTATATTTATTTTTTGAAATATTAAAATCCTGAAATATTTTCTTTGTCTCTTTTGAAATATCAAAAATATGGATTAAAGAGTTAATTCTTAAGTCTTAAAACAAATTATCACTCAAGGAACCTTAACTCTCTGCTGTCATAATAACTGCTGACACTAAATCAGGCATATAACAAATTGATCAAAATGAACAGGTAGGTGTTTATGTTTATACCATGTTACAAAACATTATTTGGTACACATTTTGCTGAAATGTATCCTGGACAGAATAAATTGGAAAATTAACAAAAACACTTGATCTAAGTCTTATATATTCTTAAATATAAAGTACTGCATAGTGTGTCTGTCTATAGACAATGATCACTTATGTAGAATGTAATTTACACCAACATTAGACAACCTAAGATCTCAAGAAGCTAATTCTCTTGTGTTAATTTAAGCCAAAATAATCTCATCAACCAAATTTGTTAGCAACTTTAGGCATATGATACCGCAAACCATCTTCTCCATTTAGCATGAAAGTTAGCAAGGACTTCAGAAATCACCATGAGACATGGTGCTAAAATGATAAAATCTCTACACACTGACAAAAGTAATTTGTTACTTACCCCAATGAGTATGAATATATGGTAATAGTCCTACATCAATCTGACACTCTAACCATCACAAATTCTGTGCTCCATATTTTAGTCCTAGTCTCATAACTGGATATACACAAAAATATTCCTGTGGAAATTTTGTGAATATTTTTCACTATTACTAATTATTACTAATATATTCCAGAATTTGGTGGTGATTCTACTGCCCATTATGATGATTCCTCAAAGTACCTTATGATATAATTCTCTTAATGCCTAATGATATCTCATACAGTGTTCTGGAACAACTTTGCCACATTTCCTTGATAGTTACTTGCTCATTTGCTATGCTTTTTTACATATTATTTATGTACAAAAAAATATTTTGGCTGTACACTGAGATTTTGCCTCATTTTTCCCTTCATTCCAAAGGTATCAAAAATTCTACAAATTAAAAGTTCTGGGTTCAGCTTATTAAATATTCCAGGAAATATTCCATAGAAGGAAAAAGAATTTGGAAAATGTTTTTTTTCCTTCTGCTCTGTCTTCTTACAGTTACAAGATATATGTGGAAAATTATATCTAACAGATACAAGATGTACATGGAAAATTAAGTTAAATACCTGTCTCTAGTCTGCTGCATGTAATACTGCAATGACTAGAAATAAGTTAAATCAGCACTGCCACGTACACCCATATATCCAAACCCTTCTCAGAGCCTCTCTTGAATGTTTCTTTTTCTTTAACAATCTCTTTAAAATTTCTATTGTGGCTAAGCTGCTGTACCTAAAAAAAACACAATTCTATTTAATAGAAAGAGATATGTCAGATATTGATCACAAAGGATTTGGGAATTATAGTTACCTGAGGCTTACACTTTACAAAAATTTATCCTTGCATTCTTACCCTCATATCTTTAATAATGTACTGATCAAGTTCAAGAAGAAAGCATATCATATTGTCGATACGTGTCATAGAACTGTTTTATGAACAAGGTTGGATTCCTTTCTTGAAACATTATTTCCTGACTTATCTCAACTAGATTTTAGGTTTGAAGGGATGAGATCGTCTAATTGATGGATACTACCATGTGGTCATCATCTTTTGTAGTGGACATATTTCTCTTTTTGGCTGTTCAGTGGCCAACACCCTCTTCCCTGATCTCCTTTGGGGTATGATTGAGAAGAAATGGCCACCTCTCACTACAGTAGGAGCCAGATCCTCCACCTTACCGCCCTTGTATGCATCAAGGAGACTTTTAATCGCGAAAGTGTGACACAAGGCTTGGAATAGTTAGTAGTCAGATTCATAGCCATCAGTAGCAGCAGTACACAAATCTGCCTGTTCTTGCACTATAATATACTTGCTCTGATATCTGCTGCCTGGCCCTTCAGATCTCCCATAATCCCACTCTGTATTCCAATCTATCTCTCCTAGATTCTAAGAGCTCCAAAAATCCTTTAAATAAAATATTTTTAATTAAGATTTTCATAGTTAGTCTTTATTGCTTGTAACTAAGCCATATGTGCCTGTTCAGTGTATTTTGGAATTTCTGTATCCACAGTAGGAGATCCAGCTGGCTATAAGTACAAATGTTTCTAATGTGGTTGACTTGAGCTCAGTACTTAATATAGGACCTAGATAATTACTGGAAGCACATGCATTGACTCTTTATCTTCAGGAATATAATGTAGACACACTCCTTTCTAATGGCTAACTTGATTAAAAATGTTATTTAGAGCAGGTCCCATTTTGATTTGCATGCTACTAACAACTCCTTAAAAATACTTTGTTATAGCTATTACTTCTACTGGAAATAAACTGTATTTCATTCATTTATTTAAAATTCATTCAATAAATATTTATTAAGCTTTTATATGCATCAAACATCAGACTGACAGTTTTTTAAAACTATTTAATATGCTAATGGCTATAATAGAGAAAGTGTACAATATGCAAGAACAGTGTAAGCAGAGAGATGAAAACTCTAAGAATCAAAAGGAAATTTTAGAAATCAAAAGCATATTATAGAAATGAAGATATCTTTGACAGATTTATCATTTAACACAACACAGTACAAAGGAAAGTATGAATGAGTCAACAGACTCTTTCCAAACTAAAATACAAGGACCAAAAGAAAAAAAAATGAACATCCAAGAACTGTCGGTCCATTTCAAAAGATGTAACATACATCTAGTTAGAAGATAAGCGTAAGAAGAGAGGACAGAAAAGAAAAAAATAATATTTGAAATAATAATGGCCAAAGTTTCCAAATTTAATGAAAAACCCCAAACTATAGCTCCTGAAAGCTTGAGGAACACCAAACAGGATAAATATTATAAACAATAAACAAAAACAAAGACAAAGTAACCCTCCCCAGGAGTGATGTGAGCAAGAGGGCAAGGTAGCAAGCTCCAGGTGCTTATTTTTGCATAGAAACATCAAGTAAATAACTACAGGCTCGCTAAAATAACTCTACAGGAGCTCTGAAAACCAGTTAAAGATCTATAACAAGCGTGTGAATGATCAACAAAAACAATAAAAAAAAACTGCATTCAAAAACATGGTAAGTTTTGTGGCATTTTCACTTGACCTTGCCTCACCCCCCTCCCTGGTACTGTGGCACACAGTCAGCAGGAAGTGACTCAATTCCCAGTTTCCTCCCTTAGGATGCAAGGAGCATTCTCACTCTCAGAACTTGTTTGAAGCATTGTGGTCTGTCTGTGGGCTGTATGACAGACTGATTTCTGTCTACCTGATTTAGAGATTAGACAGGAAATGGCAGCACAGATTGGATCTCAGGCTGAAATCCATAGAAACTGTTATAGGTCTTCCAGCATATGAAAATTGCAGGAGAACTGTAGACCCATCAATGCCTGGGGGCAAGAGATTATAAGATTAAGATTATAATAGAATATGTAGAGCACCAAAAGAAACAAGGGTGAGACCCTTTGGCAAATTAAGACATTTAAAAGAAAACTGGAAACATAAATAAATAAAAGGACACATACACAGAGGTCCAGATGGGACACATGCCCAGAAAAGACTTCAGAAGACTTGAAGCTTCACTCTGGACTGATCTGAAGAGTCAGGGGCCTAATAATTAGTAAAGATCTTCCACATCAGTCTGCAAAGACTGAAAGAAGTAGTAATTTTTTCAAATGCTCAATTTTCAACAAAAGATCACAAGGCACACAAGAAAACAGGGAAACATTGCCTATTCTAAAGAACAAAATAATCCTTCAGAAGCAATCTTTGAAGAAACACACACATCAGATTTATTAGACAAAGACTTAAAACAAATGTCTTAAATATTCTCAGAGAGGTAAAGATAAACATAGACAAAGAACTAAAGGAAATCAGGAAAATGATATATTAACAAAGTAGGAATATCAACAAAGAGATAGAAATTACAAAAAAAAAAAAAAAAAAAAGAACCAAACAGAAATTCTGGATCTGAAATACACTAACTGAATTGAAATTCACTATAGGGATTCAACAGCAGAATCAAATAGGCAGAAGAAAAATTCAGCAAATCTGAAGATAGGTCATTGAAATTACTGAGTCTGAGGAGCAAAAAGGAAAAAAAAAAAAGAATGAAGAAAAGTGAACAGTGAATCCTAGAAGAAAATACAGGAAAAAACTCCGACATTGGATTGAGCAACTTTTGGAAATGATATCAAAAACATAGGCAGCAAAAGAATAAAACAGATAAATTGGACTTCATCAAAATTAAAGACTTTTGTGAACCCAAATACACTATCAACAAAGTGAAAAGATGGTCAACAGAATAGGAGAATATATTTTTAAATCATATATCTGATAATGGATTAATACCCAGAATTTATAAATAACTCCCAAAACTCAAGTAGAAAAATAAAAAAAAACCCAATTTTAAAAAAAGGGAAAAGGACCTGAATAGCTATTTTTCAAAGAAGATATGCAAATGGCCAACGGCACATGAAAAGATGTTCAACATCAGTAATCATTAAAGAAATGTAAATAAAATCCACAATGAGGTAGTGCTTCCACTTCACGTGTATTGGGATGGCTATTTTTTTTTAAACTGAAAACAAGTGTCAGTGAAGATGTAGAGATATTGGAACTCTTGTGCATTGCTGGTGGGGGTGTAAAATGATACAGTTACTGTGGAAAAGAGAATGTCATTTCTCTAAAAAATTAAGTATAACATTACTATATGTACCAGCATTCCAATTGAACCCCCAGAAAATGAAAGCAGGGACTCAACTAGATATTTGTACACCCTGCTCAAAGCAGCAGTATTCACAAAGCCAAGAGGTGGAAATAGCTCAAATGTTCATCTATAGATGAATGAATAAATAAAATGTGATATAAATATGCAATGAAATGTTATTCACTCTTAAAAGTGAATTTTATAAAACCTACAAAATACATGAACCTTAAGCAGAACAATATTCTAAGTAAAATAGGCCAGATACAAAAAATAAATATTGTATGATTCCTCTTATGTGAAGTACCTAGAATAGTCAAATTTATAGTGAGGAAAAAGAGAATAGTGGTTTCCAGCGGGGGCTAGAGGAGGGAATAAGGGGGACTTGTTTAATGGTTATAAAGTTTCAGTTTGGGATGATAAAAAGTTCTAAAGATAAACAGAAGTATTAATTACACAATGATGTGAAGGTACTTAATGTCATTGAATTAATTATACACTTAACAATGGCTAAAATGGTAAATTTCATGTTATGTTTATTTTACTACAGTCGATTTTTTTAAATTGTAAGATACAGCAAGAGCATTACTTGGAGTGAAATTTATAGCATTAAATGCATATGTTAGAAAATAAATCAATTAAAGTTAATAACCCAAGGTTCCAGCATAAGATACTAGAGAAGGAAAAGCAATTTAAGCTTGAAGGAAGCAGAAAAAAATAATAAAAGTTATAGCTGAAATCCAATAAAATTGAAAATAAGAAAACAATTGAAAAATCAACAAAAGCAAACTTGTTGTTTGAAAAGATCAATAACATTGATAAACCCCTAGCCAGGCAATCTATGAAAAAGATTAAAAACACATAAATTACAAATATCAGTAAGGAAACAGGGAATACCACCATAGAAGGTGAAAAAATCAAAAGGATAATCAAAGGAATACTATGAATAACTATACCCACAAATTTGATAACTTAGATGAAATAGATCACTTCCTTTTAAGACACTAACTCTCCCAACTCATACAGGGATAAATAGATAACTTGAATATTCTCACATTGATTAAATTGCAAAAAAAAAATTTTAAGCATTTCAAGAATGAATAATAGCATTTTTCCTAGAGCTCTATAGCTAACATCATACTTAGTACGGAGAGAGTAAACATCTTCCCCCTAACATCAGGAATAAGGCAATCATATTCCCTTTCATCTCTCCTATTCAACATTGTACTGGAACTCCAATACTAGTGCAGTAGGACAAGAAAAAGACACAAATTATATAAAGTTCAGAAAATAAGAAAAAAATTCTTTAGTCACAGGTGATACAATTGCCTATTTAGAAAATACTTAAAAATCCACCAAAAGAGGGAAAAATAAAACCTATTAGAACCTCCTAGCAGGTAGAGCAAGGCAGCAAGATACAACATCAAATTGTATACACAAAAATCAAGTGGAATTTCACATTGATACCATTTACAACAGCAATAAAAAAAAACCTGAAGTACTTAGACAAAAATCTAATAAATATATATAGGCTATATCTATGAAAAAAATACAAAGCATTGATGAAAAAATCAAAGCTCTAGATAAATCAAGAGATATTCTGTGTTCATATATGAGAGACTTAATATTGTTGAGATGCCAATTTTTCCCAACTTGACCTATACAGTCAATGTAATCCCAATCAAAATCCCAACAAGCTGTTTTTTACATATCAACAAGCTGATTCAAAAGTTTGTATGGAAGTTAAACACTCCAGAATAACCAATACTATCTGAAGTAGAAGAAAGTTGGAGGGATCACAGCATCTAATTTGAAATCTTACTAGAAGACAATAATGAAGACAGCATAATACTGGTGAAAGAATATATATTATAAAGGTCAATGGAATGAACAGAGAGCCCAGAAACAGACCCACCAAAAGGCAGACCATTGATTTTTTTTTTAAAGGATGCAAAAGCATTCAATGGAAAAGAATAATCTTTTCAGCAAATATTACTCGATGTTCAAAGCAAAATATAAATCTAGACATGATCCTAAAACTTACAGAAAAATAAAAATAAATCAATGATCTAAATGTAAAATGTAAAATTGCAAAACTTCTATTTAAAAAACAGAAAATATCCATGACCTTGTTTTGGTGAAAAGTTTTTAGATACAACATTAAAAGTGTAATCAGTGATAAGAAAAACTGACTAGTTGAACACTATTAAAATTAAAACCTTTATTGTTAAGAGAGTGAAAAGAGATGTCACCCACTATGAGAAAGTATTTGCAAATACATATCTCACAAATGACTTGTATTGAAATGCAGGAAAGTTTTAAATCTCTACAAAGAGCAATAAGAAATGAGCAAACATGGTGCATTTTTAAATACTACAAATTGCTATTCTTCTTTTATTAGGAAGAAAAAACAATAATTGCCACTTACATGATCAATATCCACACTTTGGAATGTGTTAAGGAATAGGGGAGATTAAAAAGCAAAGGGAAGATAATGGAAGAATTTCCATTCCTTGACTGTTTATAGAACAACAAACAGAAATGGTTAAAATGTGTTAGTCAATTAATTGCCAGTTGCCAAAAAAAAAAAAAAAAAAGAACTAAATACCCAAACAAATACGACACCAAGGAGCACAAGTAGATGGTGAACAGCATGCTCAACACCATTCACCATTAGGAAACACAAATTGAAACAAAAATGGTCTACTGCTAGAGAACTATTAGGATGGTTAAAATCATTCTGAAAATATAAAATGACAAATTTACCCTGTAAATCAGATTTTACTTAGATTAGTTCCCAAAGCAAGTTGCTCAACGGAAAAAGTTAAATTCACAAAAAGTCCAGGAAATGCTACATAATATAGTCTCCTCTTGGAGATACACATAGTAAATGTTCTGAAAAATCAAGCAATAAACTAGTATAAATTTATTCAAGCTAATGTTCCCCAATCTTATTGAAACATAGAACTCTTTTTCACTGAGATATTTTACAAAATACCTGTTAATATTCTCTGTTATACAATTTGGTAAAGGTAGATCTGTAACATTAACACATGGATTTATTTCCCTTTCAAAAATACATCTAGCCTTTGTTTTGTTTCTTAATGTATATTACATATACATCATTATACTTTTTGGTTTTAAATTGAAGTATTAGAGTTTAATCTTGGTTTGGTAATTCATATTTATCTCTGTGATGCTGGGAAAATTAAGCAAACTCTCTAAATCTCTATTTTCTCATCTGTAAAATGGAAATGAGAATGCCCAACCTATTGGGTTGTTATAAGGATAAAAAGAAATCATGTCTTTAGAGCATTTGACCCACAGTAAGCAACCAATGAATATAAGTTAATTCCTTCAATGTTACTATCATCCTCATCTTCATTAATGCTAATATAAATAAAGGAAGAGTGACTGGCCTATACACCCTCTCATTCTCACTTTCATTTTTCTTACCCATCAGCTCTAATGCTAGCTCTATAATATAGAAAGACATAATTACAGGAAGAACCCCAATGAGAAAGCCAATCTCAAGGTTCTGAAAAAATGGAGCTGTCCTTTCTGATGGTAAACTTGAGGGTGAGGTGTTATTTTTATGAAGAAAAATAGTATTCGCTTATCAATTTTTAGAATTCAAATTTTGTAGAAAATTTTACACAACAGAAAAATAGTTATTAAATATAAAAATTACTTGCACTCCTGAAGCACAATGTTGGTTCACAACTTCAGGAGTTCCCCAGGTGAACTCTGAAACTGGCCCCACATATAGAGGGTAAGGAGGGACTAGTGAAAGAGGCAGACTACTCTAGATTGATGGGTGTCTGGTGTCAGGTTTAATAAGCAAGGATGGTCTTGGATGGTCACATGAGGCTTGTCTTGGTTGGTCACATGATGAGTAGATCTTCACAGCTGCCCACCGGAATCTTAACTTTATCTAGAGGCCTTAACTGGGTTCAGTCACATATGCAGTACAGATGGTCTCAACAACATCTTACTCCTTCAAGGCTATGTCCTTGGAAGTTTCCACTGTGGGAACAGTAGGTAGAGCTTACATTTCAAGGACAGGGGAGGGTGTGAGGGCCCTCCAATTGCCTGGGTCCAGCTGGAGGGTCAACCAGCCATGATGTGTTCTTGATGACCTCCTCCAGGACACACTTTGTGTCATACCTTTTATTATGTTTACTTACAATAGACTATGACTCTTCCAAGGTCAGGAATTCTTAGAATTTATTCAACTCAATTGCAGTTACTCTATACATTTGGTACTATTTAAATTCTTTCTGTTAATAATAGATCTTTGAGACCCATGTTCACTTTTGAAGGAATCTTGGGCAACCTTCAGAAAAGCAACAGTGATTTAAATGTTACCTAAGTGGACAATAAAAAGGAATCTTTCAGAGGAAGTATTCTGACAGCAGCATATTCTGGCTGGCCAGGCCATTTCAAATGTGTGTCTGACCATTATTTTAAATTAGAAGGTATACCACCATCTAACTACAGCAACCAAGAATCAAAAGTGACATAGGAATGTCAAAGGAAAATCCACAGACAATTTTATCAGATCTTCTCATCCAGTGTCATAATGCAATGGTATGCCATAAATAATCTGTCCCTAAAAATACTAAAACTGCCAAAAAGTGTGAGATAATTTACTATCAAACGTTGTTTTAGCATGGCTCAAGGTTACTCTTATACATCACCCTTCCTTGGTTGCATTCAATTTGCTTTCTTTAATGGGAAAAAAAGGGACTGATGATACAGGTTCTGCCCTGGAGAGCTGCCCTCAACCCCAGTTTACAAATTCATCAGTCAGATATATTCTATGTCATGATGGAGAGCAGGTTAAAAATCTCTGAACTACAGAGTGATACAGACTAGGATGCTTTCACATTCTAGTGCAGACAACAATTAATCGAAAAAAACAGAATCTTTAAGATTAAAAAGTTATTTCAATTTATTTCTATCTTCTACTTCATAGTTGATAAAATAATTAGATGCCTACGCAGTTATTCTGCAGGAATATCAATAAGCAGAGTAATGGAAGAAATGATTCCAAGTATGATCCACTTTGAAATCAGGAGTATAAAAGGTTGTTTCGAATACACCATAGCTGAAGTTTTAGCAAATCAGATATTAATTGTACATAATAATTTGATGTTTTGAAAGTTTTCAATTACCTATTTTTTTAAGATTATCATTTGTTAAAGCAGAATTAGAGCTAACATAATTATTCATACACAATATTTAGCTCACATTGAAGAAAAAAGAATTGCACATTTCAAAGCAACTATGGAAATACTTATTAAATGACCCTATAAGTTCTAGACAGCAACTTGGGTACTTAATATATGAAACATTTGAATATAGGGCAAACAGAATAGAGTTTGAGTACCCTAATGTAAAGTATTCTTTCTGGTATGTTCATAAATTTGGTTTTGCATTTGAGAAGAATACATAGAGATAAAGTATTTATGTATTCTTCAAACTGAATTACCACAGTGGGCATTAATTTCTACCACTCCCCATAGGTAAATACTTTTAAAACTAAGGATTCCCTTGCTCCCACCTCCCTTTCCCTTGATGCACACTGGGTGTTATTTATCCCATATGAAGATGATCTGCTAAAACAGAGCACTTGTCAACTAAATAAACATTAAGTTACACAATGCTATAATTTCTATTTTCAACTGTGGATCATCTTCAAAACATAAATCAGTGTAATATGCACTAATTACGTATTTCCAAATTAATTTAAATAAAAGTAATCTAAATATTAAGTGCTATTTCTCATTTTTTGAATAACTATTAACTGAAATTGTAAATATCTCAAACAGCTGTTATCTTTAATAGTATTAAGATACCCATTTTGTACTAATATGTCTTTTTGATAGCTTTTTGAGCATCCTGGCTTGGTTTAAACATCTTTTTACTATTTCATGCTGCTGCTCACGTCTCTGGCTAGGGTTGCACAAAATATAAATCGCCACTTCAAATGTCCCCAGCTGCTCTTTTATATCTTGATAGGTCTAATCATTCTCAACAGGAATGCTTGATAGCTTTTTCTAAATCTCAGTTATACAGTGCCATATTCTAGACTTTTTTATTATTATTATTTTACACTATGACATAACAGTTGCTTCATTTTGCTGATTAAATCAAACAAATAGTCAATCTTTTAACTTTTTCTTGTTTAGGTTAATTCTCCAAATTCTTTATAAAGTTTATAATTTACAATTCTCCTGAGTATATGAGTATGTACATATATGTGTACCCTACACATATGCTATTAGATAAAAAAGAATTTTTAGCAAACAGCTATTGAACTGTAGGGTTGAAAAGTGGACTAAGAACAGGACATAATACTCAAAGCCACAGCTTTGGGCATTATAACTAATGAGAGGTCCCATTTTTAAAAATTTCTATTGAGTAATAGTTTTTTCCTTGCAAATGAAAGATACATCATTTATTATACCTTTAAAAATAATGTCTGTATTAAATGGGCTTCAAAATTTGAAAGTTTTCAGTTGAGATAAAATATTAGAACCCAGAATAACAGAATTATTGTTATTATTGTCTTATTTTATATCCAGGTGTACTTGTTTTTTCTCTATTATTTGATTTAAAAAAATAATAGCACATGGAATATGCAGAACATGCACACTGAGTTGGATTTTCTAAATGTGATGCTATGTAAGCCTAAGTCACAGTGATTCACCATGTCCCTTTTGCAGCCAGCAATATTAATGCCAGCACAGCATGAAGACGAGTCCTGCAACCAAAGTTTTCCATCAGAAAAATAACCAATGTAACTTACGTAGACTTATTTGTACCACTATCAAAATGTATGAACTCATTTAACCTTAAAATAGTATTAGTCATGTTAAAGTGAAAAAATTGTAAACTCTTTGAGTTTTCCTATTATATCTATTCTAATATTTACTGCACTTAGGAACCTTGCTACCTTACGACTACAGTTCAGAGAAAGATTCTAATATTATGACTTTCCACTCATAGGTCGATCTTGATGGCTAGAAAAGGTTTACAGATACACCAAATAATTTCACAGCATGTATTCATTCATAGAGTGTTGAGTACCATGTCTTATCTGGAGCAAAAATGTTCTGTAAAGAGCAGATTCAAAGAATGTATGAGATGTTACTGACAATACAGAATTATCCCTTAAAAACTAGTTACCTTTTTTCTCTTCTTTTGCCTTTATCCATTTCCTGGAACGTTAGCAGTTAAGTAGTTTAGCTTTGTAACTACATATATCATAATAATACAGCTCAGTAGGTCACACACACACAACAGTGACCTTTCCAAAGCCATCTGAATTTGACATAAAAATATGGTGTAGTCTAATTGTCATACACATCCTATTCTTAGTAAAATATCAATGCTCAGCAAACCTTTACACAGAAAAGAACAGATCTGCGATGCTCAGAACAACAGATGTTAGCTTGCTATTACATTAAAAACAGAACATAAAAGAGAAAGATATTCACTTGTATCATATGCTGTGAATTGATCATCTGCATCTGCCTGGCATGTTTGGGTCTAAATGAAGCAAGTTGAGTTTCCAAAGGGAGTATCCATTTACTGCTGCATAGTCAAAGCAATTACATCTCTTTCCTGCTGCACTCATCAGTCATAGTACAAGCCAAATATTCACACTGCAGCTTAAACAAGAAGACAGAAAGGAAGCAGGAATCACATACCAGGTATTAAGTATGTGAGTGAGATGCTGAAGAGGAGACGGAGCAATACTGAAAGTGGAGGGGAAAGGGAAAGGCTTTGGGGCCCTCAGATTGCACTCAGTCATCTTGTCACTTTCCCAGAGAATTAATTTAATTAGCCTCTCCACAGTGTTAGGTATTGCTCCTAACCTTGAATAGCAGCTGATGGGGGTACGTGTCTCTGCTGCCCCTGCCAGAGGAGCACTCTTCTGCTCTGTAATGGTGATTTGCCTCAGGTGAAAAACAGGATCACTCTCTTTTCCTATTGATTTCTGAAAAAGAAAATGCCTCCTCCCAACCAGCACTGCACTATTATCTTTGTTATCACTTTTCATGGAGCTGCTCTCTTCTCTACGCAAAATTGGAAAAAAAAAAAAAAAAGTGTCAAATCCTTGCCCATGCCCAGAGGTGGAAACTAAAATCCAATTATCTAACTGATAGAAGCACTTATATTCTATCTTTGAAAAGAAATGGGTTATTATTTTTAAAACAGAATGTCATTGCCAATGTTTAATGTGTAATTTAAGTTCAGAAAGGAAATATACAATCACTGAAATATAAAAATGAACTATAATGTAATGTTAAGCTTAAGTTCTTATTGTTAAAAAGTGTTTTTAAACATTCATCTTTCTATCCATTCATTTTATAAAATAACAGATGGGATCCTTGATCTACGAAGCTCATAAAAGAATCTTTTATGAGAATAATCCAATTCCTAGGCCCTAGATTGCTTATTCTTCCTTTATTCCTGAAACAGAAACAATCAATTTCCAAGATAAAAAATACTATTACTTCAGAAATTTTGATTGGAAGAATCAATCATTAAAAGGTTTATTTATCCATAACTACAGTGTTTTCCCCACAATAAATTGCCAAGTAACAAAACAATAAATTACAAAATAAATTGATGTTTAATGCAATTAAATTTTCTTCTAATAACTATAGAATCATAATTATTACTTTAATTACATGGTGGGAAGCTGTATTAAAAAAATTAAGTTGGGATTTAATTCCAAGATCAAAGACTGGTAACCATGTTTATCTCCTTCCTGTCTCTATACTAATCGAAGTGAGAGAAAATAATAAAAATTAAAAATTTTTCAAAGTCCTCATATGTGAAGATACAGAAAATTTGAAAGTAAGAGAATAGAAAAATATAAACAAGTCTAAATGCATGTGTGCAAAATTACACTGGACCAATATTAAAATTGCAGAATTGAAAGACAAATAAATCTGCAAACATAGTAAAAGACTGAACATACTCTTCTCAGTAACTAATTATAATAATCAGTGTCCATTGAAAGAAAAAAATCTACTTTTTTTTAACAGAAATCATTTGTTCTAGGTAGTTGTATGTACAGGTAAGAGAAACAAAAGAGCAAAAAATACTAGGTGAGATGTAGGTAATATGTACAGAAAGCAGCTACTTTCCTTAGGGCTGAGAGACTAAAAGAAAAAGTTAACATTGTCTGAACTTAAGAAGCTTGCAGAAGGTTGGAGAAAGGGTCTCATGGAACTGGACTCAGACCTTTGAGGAAAGACATTACCAAGTTTCTGGTGTTACTTCAGAAGCTTAAAAGAAGGACCTCAGAATTGAGACCTTTATCTCTGAGAAGCAAGTACTGTCCAAAGACAGTAGTTATCTCTGGTGTTTTGAGGGGGGATTTGGGAGGTAGAGATGCAGCCCTCTGAGGAAAAGGTAGTCTGATTATGGGTTGAAGTTTCAGAGGTTGAAAGATGTGGATGGCTCTGGCAAGTGTGAGAAAAGGCGGAAATTGTAAGCAACTACTGCTGGAAATAATCTCTGCTGTTTTTGGTAAAAATTAATTGCTGGAGCATGCCGACAGGAACATTTAAATAGGAAGGAGTAACTTGCTTCTCTCCTTTCGTGTCTTTCAACTTCCTTATTCTATCCCATTGGAAGAATCAAATAAAAGCCAGTTGGCAATGACAAACTGTAGCTTGCAGAGTCCAAGCCCACCATCACACAGCAAAATACAGAAAGGGTTGGGAGCCAAGGAACAATAGTTTGATAACTGAGACAGCTAACTCTTTTAGTTACTCAGCATCTATAAACACTCTTCCTCATATATTTAACCTTCAGTATAACTACAACAAAGTAATACTTTCACTGTATAAGATGAAACTCTACTTCATACAACCAAGGTCAGTCTAAAAATAGGAGACAAAAACTCCTAACAACCATTGAATTCATTTCTGAATGATAGGTATGGTACCCATCTTTTGGCAATGTTCATTACTCCTCAAATTCAGCCACACTCACATCTAAATATTCTGAAAACTAAAGGTTATTTTAAAGGTAACCATGAACAATATCATTAAATAAAATGAGAAAAAGGGAGAGAGGGAAGAAGATGTACATGTACACACCAAGAAGTAAAAATAGGCAAAACGGCCTCAGATAACAGCAGCTCTGTAATAGGTAACATAGCTGATATTTAAAACTTATCTTTCTCTACACATTTTTTGGTCCCTTGGTCTTGAAACAACAACTCAGCTAACTGGGATTCTCTACCTTGTAAGGTGAATCAAATATGTACTCATGAAGGATATCAGTCTTCAGTGGTTCAACTGCTTTTGGGTTATGATAATATTCCCTAACTTGTATGATATGAATGTAACACAAAGTACCCTAGAGAATCACCTGTGTTTCAAATAGTGTCTTTCTTGGTATGTTATTAGTAGCAATCAAATACCTTTTGATATTCAAAATGAATCACCCAAGCCCATAAATAACCTTGGTCAGTAGGTTGGTTGGCTTATTGATTGTTTGCCACTTGGTTCAAGGGCATGAGGATCCCTTATAATGGATGGAATGTACAGTGATAATCTCATAAGCAAGAGAGAGAGAATATCCATGCCTACAAGGGACTTTGCAAATAACTTTCTAGAGATGAAGGTACAGTGTGATTGTTTATCACCATTCCAAAGGAACACGTGTGTGAGTTAACATGTATTAAGGAGATTAACTGCAGATGAATTAGATAAATTTACACTGGATAATCATTTATGTTGAATAGGATTATGTCTGGTTGATTTCCACTTACTAATGCAAAATTGGTGGAATGAACATAACGTGGTTCACTACAAAATATTGAAAGAAGTTAAAGAATATACAACAAATGGAAAGACATCCCAATTTCATGAATTGGAAAACTTAACATTGTTAAAATGTCCATACTACCCAATGTGATCTACAGGGATTGAATGAAATCCCTATCAAAATCCCAATGGCTTTTTTTTTTTTTTTTTCAGAAATAGAGAAAACAATTCTAAAATTCATACGGAACCACACACACAAAAATCCAAATGGTCAAAACAATCTTGAAAAAGAACAAAACTGGAGGACTCAGACGTTCTGACTTCAAAACATATTCAAAGCTATAGTAATCAAAACAGTATGGTACTGGTATAAAGACAGACATATAGATCAATGGAACAGAGTAGAGAGCCCAGAAATAAGCTGACACATTTAGGATCAAATGATCTTTCACAAGGGTAACAGAACTACACAATGGGAAAAGAAGAGTCTCTTAAACAAACAGTTTTGGGGTAACTGGATATCCACATACAAAATGATGAATGTGGACACCTATCTGCCCCTATACGTAAAAATAAGCTCAAAATGGATTAAAGACTTACATGTAAGATCTAAAACTGTAAAACTTTCTAGAAAAAACAGAGGGGAAAATCTTCATAAAATTTGTCTCAACAATGATTTCTTGGCTATGACACTAAAAGCAGAAGCAACAGATACAAAAATAGACAAATGGGACTACCTCAAACTAAAAATGTTCTGCACAGCAAAAGAAACAATCAGTAGAATGAAAGGTAACTAATAAATGGGAGAAAACATTTGCAAACCATACATCTGATTAGTGGTTAATATCCAAATGTATAAGGAATTCCTACAACTCATTAGCAAAATAACAAAGAGAAAAACAAGTAACTTGATTTAAAAATGGGCAAAGGACTTGAATAGACATTTCTCCAAAGAAGACATTTAAATGGCAATGGGTATATGAAAAGATACTCAATGTCATTAATCATTAGGAAAGTGCAAATCAAAACCACAATGAGACATTATATGCCACCTGTTAGAATGGCCATTAAATATAAAAATGAAAAGAAATAACAAGTGTTGGTGAGGATGTGGAGAAACTGGAACCTCTGCACACTGTTGGTGGGAATGGAAAACTGGGCAGCCACTATGCAAAATAGTATGGAGGCTCCTCAAAAAATTAAAAATAGAATTATAATATAATCCAGCAATTCCAATTTTAGGCATTTATGTAAGATAATTGAAATTAGGGTCTTGAAGAGATATGTGCATTCTCATGTTCATTGCAACATTTGTTCACAATAGCAAA
The DNA here is from genome assembly GCF_048773025.1 of Camelus bactrianus. Classification (NCBI taxonomy): domain Eukaryota; kingdom Metazoa; phylum Chordata; class Mammalia; order Artiodactyla; family Camelidae; genus Camelus; species Camelus bactrianus. Next base: position 44,207,111 of record NC_133540.1, read on the forward strand.
GAGGTAGAAACACCTAAATGTTCACTGGTGGATGAGTGGACAAAGAAAATATAGTTTACATACCATGAAATATTTGTCAACCTTAAAAAAAGGAAATCCTGTTGTATGTGACAACATGGATGAATATGAGGGCATTATGCTAAGTTTAATAAGTCAATCACAGAAGTTAGAAGTACCACATGATTCCACTTATATGAAATATCTCAAGTACTAAACTCTTAGAAGCCTAAAATAGAATGGTGACTGCCAGAGGCTGAAGAGTAGGGGAAATAAGGAGTTGCTGTTCAATTGGTCTAGAGTTTCAGTCATGCAATATAGAAAAAAGTTCTAGAGACCTACGGTACATTAATGTGTGTACAGTTTACAATATTGTACTGTATGTTTAAAAATTTAAGAGGGTAGACTTCGTGTTACGTGGTTTTTGCATATAACAAAATAAATAATAAAAATAATCTAATAATAACCCCTAGAACTTGTCTATCACAGCTCCGTAACTACTACATTTTGAGAAAGACTGCTTGTTTTAATTATTTATTGGGACTTGATGGTTTATTTGGAGGCAAAGGCAATTACTATCGGAAACCTTAATTATATTAGTTTGTTTTGCTCACTTGCTACTGCTAAAAGGAAAGTAAAATTTCTGTGAATATTTTGAACCACCTATAAAGGGTTTTCCATGCATGTTTTGAGACTTTAGATGTTCCATATTGTTAAATGTATAAAAACAAGATCTAAGTTAAAATGTAGAAAGATTGATAACTAATAAACCCTAAAGATAAATTTTATACTGTCACTAAAATGGTTTTATACATTGAAGTACTAAGCTAATTTTTTATTATAAATGCATTCCTTATTCTAGATTATAATTTCATATGACCTAAAAGAATTATTTAAAATTCTAGAGAAATAACTTTTAGTAATTGCATGAATGAAATCATAATTAACTTTTGTATTTATAGTCTAGCCTACTTTCAAATTAAGATTACTAAATCTTAAGTCAATTGTCTACCTAAACATAATTCTTAGTCCATAAATCAGTTTTTTTTCTTTTAAAAACTGAATTCTTAAGTAACATTTAACTATTGAAAAGACCAAGACCAATGTGTTGACTTCTCAATTTAAAATGATGGAATAAATTTGGCAATTTCTCTTGCAAATTTAGAAATCTTCTCAAATCTATAAGGAGAATTTAGAAACAGAAATGCATATTTAGCTTTGGTAAAATTAGAAGGTCCAAGCCACAAAACAAGAGGAAAACCTGACAAGTAGTGAAGATTAAGCAGAAGAATTATGTTTTCTTGTTGCTTGAACTCGTATTTCCTTAACTATTGCATAAATTGTGTTCAATTTCATATATTGCCCTTTATAATTATCCCTGTATATATTTTGTTATACTTTTCTACAATTTTCTGTTGGGCTATTCATAATTTCTTTATTAATAACTTCCTTAATTTCCAGTATGAGTGCTTTTTATATACTGGATAGTAGCCCCAATACTATTTATAGACTAATCTGTGTTTCTTCATTCATTGAGAAGGTTATCTTCATTATATACTGGATCTCCTTTATATTTGGTGAGTTATTTTTAGACTCATAGTTGTCTACTGCTGCATAAATAAACACTACAATTAAGTAATTTTACAAAATATTTGGATTTTTAGTAGGGCATGCTTACTGACCACAATTAAGTATGTCAGGTATTTTGGTTATTGTTGCAGATACATTATTAATGCGATTTTGGAGTCAGTTTTCAAGTTTTCAACATGAGGAGTAATGTTCTGATATTTTTGGAATTGAATTGACCCTACAGATTAATGTGAGGAGTCTTTAAAATAACGAAGCATTCTATCTGTAACGATAGAACATCTCTCCATTTATTTAGGACATTTTATGGCTATCAATAAAGGTCTTCAGATTTTTCTAAAATTTTTGTACGTCTCTTGTTACTATTACTCTTATTTGCTGCTATTGAGAATGCCATGGTTTTCTATTGCATTTCCTAACTAATTTGTTACTATATAAGAAAAAATAATTCTGCGTATGTGTGTTGCTTTTGTACGTTTTCATCTTAACAAACCCTCTTATTGGGTTCTATAGCTGTGGATTATTATTTTTGTTTTTTTCCCTAGCTGACAATAATAACATATGCAAATAATGATATCATCTGATTTTCCCAATGTTTATATCTACTGTTACTGTTCCTTGTGTTATTTCATTGGCTAGACTCTCCTCATTTTATTTCCTACTTTAATTGAAATTCATTCAATAAATAAGCATGTATTACATGCTTAAATGTGCCAGAGTGTGTTCTGGGGATAAAAGTCCTAGTGATAAAGTAGTGGAAAAAATTGATGAAGTCCTTGCTTTTGTGGCATTATTTGTAGTAGAGAAGACATGATATACAAGTAAAGAAACAAATTTTAAAATTAACATACCTTCGGATAATGTCAAAGATTGTGAAGAAAATTAATCATCAACTCAATGAAGAGAGAGCTGACAACAGGGATAGTATATCACTAGAAAAATATAGCCAGATGATACTTATTTATTTAAAGATATCTGAGCTTAGATTTGAACTGTGAGGCTGATTCTGCCATGTTACGATCACGTGCAAGTTCCACATAGTAGGAGTATCAGGACACAAAGAAGCTGATACATTTGCCAGAAGGAAGGGTGGGAAGATTGGTATTTAATGGCCATGTATGACTCTTCCTTAGTTATTAATCCATTTAGGTTGTCAAATTTTGTTAATTTATATGTTCCTACAAATTTTGCCTTTTTCCTAAGTTTTCAAATGTATTAGTATAAGTTTATATAGTTTATTCTAACATTTCAAATCTGCTCTTTTGTCTATATTTTCCTTTTTTGTGTTCCAATATTGTCTTCTTTCCCTCCTCTTATATTTAATCATACTTGCCAAGTTGCTAATTTTATTTATTGAGCTTTTCACTATCTTCTCACAATTTCAATGATTTTACAATACCTTACAAATTTTTTCAGAATTATTACTTTTACTAGAATAGTTGGTCCAAATTACCCATTTCACAACTATTGGAAGCAAAATTCCTAAATCATTTTTCAAAGGCTGCAGCCTTCTAATCTCTTTCACTGATTTCTAACATAATTTGAGGAACATGAGCATAAAATAATATTATGTAATAAGTCAAGTATTTGGTAATAAATAGATAATATCAAAATTGGGATTTTGTTTTCAGATTACATTCATGCAATAAACTTTTTTTAATGAAAAGTCTAACTGCTGTATACTAGGAATTCTTCCTTTGGGAATATTCAAAAATAAATAGCCCATAGTCTCCCTCCTCAAGGTATTCAGAAATAGGAAAGCCAATACTAATTCTCTAATGTGCTTTAAACTGTATGCAGTCCTAGAATTTAAACAACATTTCAGGAAACTCAGTTGGAAGGAAAACCTTTCCCATCTAACCTGTACCAAAAAGGACTTTGTGTTTGCTTAATAGCTTGCTTCCTTTTTTTAGATCATTTCCTTTGTTGATATTGCTTTAGAATATCTCAACTATAGCATTCATTTTAATCTTTTATAGGGTTTAGTCCCCTAAAACTAGGTGTAAAACTAGAGATAACTCCCCCTGAATTATATGCAAAACAGGTATTTCAATGTCTTCACATCATCATATTTCAATATGCATGAAAGTTAACGGAATGGCAAGGAAGATGATGACACCTAGGGCCACACAAACAGTAACAGATTCACCTAAGTCTCCCTTACAGATAATTGGATCAGTTACAATGAGGAGGAAGTATGAAATTGGGAGAAGAATGGAGCCTGTATTTTAATAGTGGGACAACAAAAAGTTTTGTGAAATCAACTTCTTCAAACTAGACTTAGAGCATGGTGCTATATAATCACAAGACATAGTAGACATCATGAGGTCTATACAATTCTTGTCTTTTGTTTGTATTTTACCTAAGACCCCAGAAGTCATTCTACTGCAGAGGATGCTCAGTTCTGGGTCACCTAATAACATATAAACCAATAACCATAATATAATGTGATTACTTAAAAATTTATATATTTTCAAAATACTGTTTGAGAGTGAGAAGAAAGCTATTTCTGGTAAAATCAGAAGACAATTTCACAGAAGAAACAGCATGTCAGTTTGTTCTTACAAATCTGAAGCAGAAAGAAACTAGAAGAAAGAGCACTCTAGACAGAACGGTATGAATAAAAGCATGGATGTTTAATTGAGTACGTTGAGTAGGGAAAATTGAATGGGGCTAATGGGTAAATTAAATTCATATTACTAAAGTATATAAGTGCCATGTTATAAGGGTTGAGTCTTTTATTCAGCAAATGGGATCAGTCTCTTTCCTCAACTCTCCCTAGGAAGACATTCTGTGAATCAACTATAATAATGAAATATTGGAGGCAGTGAGGTGGTTTCTTAGAAGAGTTTTGGAATTATTTAGGTAATAGTGGAGATAGAGAAGAGGAAAAGGATTACTAACATTTACAAGTTAAAATTGATGATGTCCTTTAAACACGGAAGCTAGTATTTGCTTATAGTTTCAAGTGCCCAAATTAACTGATTTTCAAAGCACTCCAGAGCGAAAGAATATATTCTATCAAACATGAAGAGATTATCACTATATATATAAAGATTAAAGCTACGAATATTAACACAAGCTTTTGAAGTTGCCAAGTAAGACATTGCAGTGTATTAAAATACACTCCATACTTGCGAAAACAGAAAGCAAAATCTTAGGTATCTAAATTTCTAACAAGCCACTTCTAAAAATAAGGCTAGCATGTAAAGTACCTGTTGGAGTGATTCCCCAATGTGGATTGAGGACTAGTTTCAACTTGTTATATCAGTTCACCTGGGGAGAATTTTAAAATACAGATTCTGGAGGTCTGTTCCCTGAGCTGCTGCCACCAGGGAATCTACATTCTTTCTTTGTGCTGTAATATGTCTGTTTGATTTTTAACTATGAAGGACAAATATCACATCTGTTTCTCACAAAGACAATTCTGGTATTCAACCTATAACTGCCTCTCCACCAATCTAGGTACACATGAACAGGAACCTGCATCTCTGTCAATCCCTTTTAAAAGATCATCAACCTGAGATACAAAATTGTTGAAGCAAAGGATGGAAATAAACATAAAATCTAATAAATCATTTATCTTGAGAACCATCAATCACTATGTCTCCCAAATGAGTACTCCATTTTAAAGGTTTTTTTTTTTTTTTTTCTGAGAGAAGGCTAAATTACAGCATAAAAGATCATTTTTTCACTATTTAATGAGCCTCATGAGGAAGTACCACATTAAGATATTTAGGTTGACTTGGACATAACAGTCAGGATTTTTATTTGGTAAGTAACAGGACATTGAAGATGGTGTGTAATAATCACGGAAATCTCAATCTCAGATGTCTAAAAAGCTCAGAGATTTTCTATAAGGCTTTTGTCTTTATTATGTTTTATGTCCCTGTTACAGATATCAAAAGGTCATGTTTCACTTTCTTTCTTTGTATTTCAGTCTCTCTGATTCTTTACCACAATATTTTATCCTCTCTATCCATTTTAAAACAAATGTTCAGTTTCTCTTACCTATGGTACTTTGGCTTATGAACAATTTTGGATTAATTTTCAGAATTGATAAAAATAATTTTTATTTGGAAGAATGTTTACATGCATGTATGTATGTATAAATGTATATATATGCATTATTGTAAATAAAGTATGTGTACTTACTTTTAAAATTACATATATTTTAAAGTGATTTTAGCTTCCCTAGAAATATTATTTTTAAATCAAAGTGACTTAATGTTAAGCAGTGTTGTGGTCAGCAGCTAGCAGCTCAAAATAGCAGCTGAGGAGTGAAAGAGCTGCTTCAATCATGTGCTTTATTCCTTCAAAGAATCTCCCATTATAGTATAAATCCTTCAAGACAAAAAAAAAAAAAAAAAAAAAGACAATATCTGAGAACTTTTTTACCTTTCATGATTCTTATCTGAAATCCAGTTGAAATTTAAAAACATAAAAGCTTTCCTCTAGTGTCAGGTAACATAGATTAAGTCAATAATGTTAAAATTTCAAACTTTCCCATTTTGGATTTGGAAGATTACCTTTACATTCCTTATTTGAATTATTATTTATTATCATAAGTTATTTCTATTTTTATTATTTTATGGTTAAATGTCCTTCTCAGAAACCCTCATGCATATTTTTTGAGACCCACAATAACAACTCTGATCTTTTACAACTTTCTCTGCATATATCATAAGTGCTTTAAGTATGATAATGTAAAACTATGATAATGACAGCATTGAAACAAAAATGGGTATGATGAGGAATCTGAGTGCAATCAGAATACCAATTATGGCAAACTCTTATATACACTCAATTAGATAGGGAAGGAGAATATTTTTAGACATTTCTCTCACCGAGAAGATATGACATCTAGGCAGAAGGAAGAGGACAACTTCATTTTAAGTAAGTGTTTAAATATTTCATAATGACTATAAGGGAACAGAGGTTACCTTGATAGAGTCTGCTGTTCTTATAGCAATTCTGTATGGCTTTCCAAAGACATAAATTCATACAATTCTATAGTTATTGATATTTACAAATATTTTCAATGTTTTCATTTTAACTTAAAAGAAACATGTGCATTCCATTTAGTAATATAACTTACCATCTCGTTCATATAAGATTTAAACAATGTTATTTTACTGCAGTAAGTAGTGCTAAACCTGAAGTCAGACTTAATTGCAGGGTAGAATATTTTTAGATTAGTTTAGAGAAATAATTGCAATATTATGGTAGTATTAACAAATATGATAAAAACAACTCGTACTATTTTATTGATATTTATCATAAAACTTCCTAATAATATGTTGATATCTAGCCTAACATTAGTTGACCTTCATTAAGGTATATATTTTCCTGTCCACTTCAGTGTTCATTAAGATTGCAAATTCAAAACATCTCCTTGCTCTCATGTAATTCTACAACCTAGGTGGTATAAACAGTTGACCCAATACACAGATTATCAATTTTTCACCCACATTTTCAGAACTGAACAGTAAAAACAAATAGAAACTTTTCAATAGATTTTAAAAAGAAGAATAAATTTCTACATTACCATTGGTGGGTTTACTCCTGTGGTCTCTGATTTGTGAGTAAAGATCAAAACCTAAACACAAAAGATGCTAAGTGTCCAACATTTTAAATGACCAGAATTTATAGCAGCCCCCTGTAGGGTTTAACTGACATTTCCTATCCCCTATGTCAACATTATCCAATGGAAATATAATATATGCCACATATGTAATTTAAAATTTTCTCACAGACACAGTAATAAAGTGTAAAAGGAAACAGGTGAAATTAATTTTAATAACATATTACCTAAATAATATATTGAAAATATTTTCAACATATGATAAATATTCTGAAACCCAGAAAATGTATATTATTTTTTCATCCTGTCTTTGGAATATAATGTATGTTTTACACTTCCAGTATATATTGATTAAGACCAGTCAGATTTCGAGTACTCAGTATCTACATTAGTTAGCATAATAGACAGTGCAGGATTAGGAAAAAGAGGTCCCCTTTGAGGTGAGTAGTGAACATTAAAAGAGACTATCAAAGAGCTACAGAAAGGAGCTATAATCCATAAACTTTGGGGATGCCAGTGTCCTTGCCAATCTTCCTGTGTCTTGGCCTCATAAGAAATAGATACGGGCTTTTTTTTTCTTTATTAGCCATCTGGGAAACATCTAGTCTACTGCTAATCTCCTTCTACCACTCAACAGGGGAAAAAAATAAATGACGAATGGTGGTACAAGGGAAGGCTGTCAAGTAATGAATGGGCCAGGTTATTCTCACTCAAAATCTTGGTTTCCACAGCTGCCCACAAGCCTGAGAATTGACCCTAGAGGGCATATTATATCGAGAGTTGTGAAAGATAGAGATTCACGTATCAGAAGAACGCGTGATGATGATACCAACAGGTGGAAGTCAACCAGAAAGTGTAGGCAAATCTTCCAAGGAACTGTGGAGGTATAAAGAACTCTTTGAGACCCTCACTGATGAGCAAGCTGAAGCCACCACCTGACACCAGCACCCCTTAGACAATTAGCCAAATGAGGAGAAGCTGAGAACTTCTCCTAAGCAAACAAAAAGAGATCTACCTTTTTCCACCTTGCTCTTCCAACCCACACTGGGTGAAAAGTAGTCCACAAATCAATTCTCACCTCCCCTGGCAAGTCACTAGAGCCAAGGTTCTAACTTATACTGAGGCTATGAATTCTAGAATATCTACAATCCAGGCTAGCTATGTATAATCTTGTCTAGAAACTGGACTGCACAAAGAAGTCCAGTTTCTAAAGGAGTGGTAGTTCTATCACATAGCAAGCTTTTATTATTACAAATGCTACATTAAAAAAAATGTCAAAGGGGGTAGGTACAGCTCAAGTGGTAGAGTGCATGCTTAGTATGCATGAGGTCTCAGGTTCAATCCCCAGTACCTCCTCTAAAAATAATAAAAAAATAAATCTAATTACCTCCCCCCACCAAAAAAATTTTTTAAATAAATAAAAATTAAAACATTAAATAAAAATTTTTAAAATGTCAGATTGTATTGTAATCTATACCTATCAGAAATCGTGAGAATTTAAATACATTCCAGAATAACTAAATAGATAAAAATTTTATTTACTTTAAGTATATTTCAATCAACTGACTTCCCTTTTATTCTCTCAAGAGAATAAAATTATTACTTACTGTATTTCAGTCTCTATAAGCCAGGTACAAAAATATGATGCCAAAATTTAAACAAAGTAATTTTTTCTTTGCACTAAAAGAACTTGAGAGAAAGAGGTGAATCATGAATTATTTAATCCTTCACATTTTACTTCATTTAAAAATATGCCAGTTTTAATATTTACTTCAAAGGGTCATAGATTTTTAACTTTCATTTTCAAAGGTAATATTTTGACTGATATCCAAATTTTAAAATTTTAGAGATTTTAACATGTTTATATTCTTTATAATTTCTGTATAAGAGAGCATACTTTTCAGAAGAGTGACATGAACATAAGTAAAATCTTAATTATATTTTTTGAAATTTTTTATTTCTGAAAAGTTAAAAGAATAATATGGAGGGTTCATTTCTAGTTAGTATGTACCTATGTTTATAATATCCATGAGCATACTTCTAATATAATCCTAAGGCAAATGAGAAATGGAAACAATACATTCAAAGAAAGCAGTTCCATCACAAATTTGAACCCATTTTAAAAGTCTTCGTCTGCTCACATTGTTTAATGTTATGATTTCCTAGGTACCCATCTTAACAATTCTTTGTAAGGAGATGTTATAAGGCAGGACTGCTCAAAATGAGAAGAAAAAAATTAGAGTAAAGTCCAGCTCACCAGTAAATGTGATACTTAAAGCTAAAAGATAACAGTGCACAGAAATGGGTAATTGCCATCTGTCTCCTAAAAACACAGAAGCCTACGCAATGCCAACCAATATGTTCTGTCAAAGAAGTGACTTAAAATATGTTCTGCTAACACTAAAATGGCAATAAGCAATTTGAAGGGAAACATATACTTGAGCAAATTGTCCCCTACAGCTCATAAACACCTCTGTTTGTGCCCTTGGAGTTTATCAGGGCTGTGGGAGACATTTATTGACTTTTACTTGATCTCCTATTGCCAAAACACACCAAGGTTAACACAGTCACTCAGCACCTTTGATGCAGCCAGGAAAATGTTTGACTGAAAAATGTGTGCAATTTAACAAAGCAAGCAGCAACTGCCTGCAGGAAGTTCTACAACCACAATCATTTCAAAATGTCACAGTTAACCCAGTGCCTTGACAGCTCCACTCTGTGAGCACCCCTCAAGACTGTTCAGAAGAGACAGGTCAGCTTTTAAATAGAGGTTTATTTTCACTTCTGAATTATCCCTCGAACTTGGATCAAATGTTGTGTTTAGAAAATCTTGGAATAAAACACATTACATCTAGTTCTTTGTATCAGATATCTAAATAATTTGAAAGTTTTCTAATGCTCTAGAATAATTAATATAGTATTCTCTGATCTAAAAGGAATATATAAGAACCCAATTCAAAACACAAATCAAATATACACTAGAAATCCTGCTAACATGGAGCATTTTCTTACAATATTTGGTTCCTACCTACTCTAGCAAGCCATTCAGTAATTATAACATAAATGTATCACCTTCCCCATTGCAAATTAAGAAATCACAGAAATATATGGTAAATTAATAACTTACAAGAGAGCATAGTTCAGAAAGCAGAAGCAACAAAAAGAAACTCAGAAGCTGAGAATTTGAAACCTTTGCTGCCATTGACTTAATAAATGATCTTGGGTAAATCAACCTCAGTTGAACTTGCAGGCAATATCCATGACTGAAGATGATGTTGTGCAGCAGTATTTTCACAACATTGTTAAATGTGCTATTTTTGTTGCTACAGGCAAACCATTAATGAACAATTCAGCCTGCCAGTAATTAAAGCTGATTTAAATACTAAATGACCCCACACCAGGCAACAAGAAGAGGTGGTTTTCCTCTGTGCATATTTATTGGCTTCCAATCCACATAATAAGCAAGATAACTTGCTACTTAGATCACTTTTGTTTGGTTTGATTGCTTGCATTTTGTTAAATAAATTTGAATCTGTTTTTAAGGTATGCATTTTTGGAGAAATACAAGAGAACTAATAAAACTGATATGCATTATAATCACTTATCCTCCCTTCCTTCCTCCCAACTAAAGCTCATCTTTGCACAGAAGACCAATTTCTAAAATAAATATTATCATTGTATAATGCATAACATAATCCACCACACGCTAATTCCAGCAAATATTGATATAGATCCTTTTACCAGTTTTAGATGAAAGATGCTTCTGCTAAACCATTTTCTCTATTTACTGATGCACTAAATAAAAAAAATACTTAAGTTCATTACTAATGGAGTATTTAAAAATTCTTAGGTCATGCACTAGCATACCTTCTTAATAAATTGGGTCAGGTTTAAATCAAGCAAAAATAACATTATAAAAAGTTAGCTGGCATAATGAAGTATTAATTAGTGGACTCACGTAAATAAATTGGCATGAGCAAATTTAAATATCTATTTTTAGGCCTGGCGTAATACACTGGTGACAAATTTTAAAGAAATATCTATTTTATTGACTTTTAAGCTGATTTCCTATTAGTCAATATATGATATATACAGTATGAAATCAAAATTATGGTATTTTTTTCATATCTTCATCTGTCCAAGTGTCAATATTTAATCTTTTTACATTTTCTTTTATAGTACTAAAAGGTGTATTACTTCAAATTGAACCAAGTTACATTATGATATATAATATACTAGAACATATTTCCAGAAAAAAATTTTTCTCAGCTAGATTTTTTTTTTAATAGGCAATGTACTTCCTACCCAAAAATACATTCTGAACTTGTGTCTATGAACTGTTTAAGTCCGCCATGGGGCACTTCTACATAATGCATAAATGAATTCCAGGTTAGGATCGTAAAATTAAGTAGGACCAAGAAGTTCTCATCTCCATTGCCTGATAAAATGAACATGCATTAAACAAACAAATGAATAAACAATTTCATAAACATAAGGAGAAACAAAAGCCAAAACCAAACATCCAGGTGAGTTTAGAAGCAGATGACATGGTATGGTTTTTTAACCCTCTTTCCCCACAGCTAGTGGCAAGGAAAGAAGATGTGTCTCAGTAATGTTCTAAGAATTTGTATTGATATTCCAATTTGAAGGCAAGCAGATTAAGGCAGTGACTAAACAGCTCAGGAAAAGGTCAGAGAAAACTCTAAATCCCTAAACATCAAGGCAAGACCACCTCAAGGACATAGGTCAGTGGAAAGGGCCACCAAGAATTTATGTTTCCCATGCTACTGTACTAAGATGGAAAAGTTGCTGAAACCATAGAAATTGAATATCTCCCTGGCACAGGACATCTAATGGGATCTCAGAAGAGAGAAGAACATGTCTTTTACCTAGGTCGATCTTAGCCTCAGCTAAGCTATCCCTTTCCCCATCTTCATAGTCTAAAGTCTTAGAAAACTATACTGAAAAGAATCAACTTGAGAAGAATAAACAAACTGTTTCCAAAAGTGAGAAGGTGTCTTAGTGAATTTTTGTGGCAATAGTGCTGAGAAACAAACATCCCCACAATCTCAGGGATGACAAAAGATGTTTATTTTTCTTGCTCATTAATCTGTGAAAAGGCTGTGATACTCCTGGGTTTAGTTGGGAGAGTCTTTGTTTGGTTCAAGGATGGGGACTGGATTTAATTTTTCCCCACATATCTCTTTATTCCTAGATTAGCAGCTACTCAAAGCAGGATCCTCTCATGGCAGAATGGTGGAAGCTCAGGAGGACAAGTCATCACACAAGTGCATTTAAAGCCTCTGCTTATGACGTCTTTGCTCACATTCAGTTGGCCACTAAATGTAAAGTGCAAAATCATTGTCAGATGGTGAAGCCCATAACCAATATGGCAGGAAATTATTCCCCTCTCATGGTGTCAGGAAGAGAGTAAACATTTGAAAAAAATAAATATATTTATATCAGAATGACATCAAGTATCAAAGAGAACAATAGGATCTAGATGGAGCTACTTAAATTCATCATGAACAAGATAAAAGAAATGGTGTGGAAACTATAAAAATTTACTACAGAAAAAATAATTTCAGTAGAACACATAATGCAGGGAACACTGGCTGATTTCCTACCAATGTTTTGCACTATAAAAAACCTTAGTAAAGAAATTTAATTAATTTTTAAAGTAAATGGGAAATATGATTCCTCAAAGGTGAGATGTTATAACAACAACATACAAAGCAAGAATGTATGGTAAAGCTAAGAAAATGGAGAACTAAAACATAAAATTTCTGACACAAGCAAACTCTAACAGAAATCAGGGTAGTCCTGGATAAAATCAAATAAAATTAATGTTGTATAAAAGCCTTGAGCTAATCAAGTGAACATAGAGATAGAGGCAATGAGATTAAAACAAGTAGAAAAGTGATGATGGATATGAAGGATAAGTAAGGAAGAAACAGCATCAAGGTACTTTGTATTTCTTAAGTAGAGATTCCTAACAAACAAAAAAAGTAGAAAATCATTCACAGGTACAATACAGGAAATTGACACTGAAGTGTAGAAACACTTAAATCTGCAACTGAAACATATGCTTTATTTGGAAATTTTGATTTCGAGTGACTGAGATAGAAATAAATCATAGTTAAATAACAGAAATTCAAGAAAAAAGAATTCTTCCTCCATTCAATTTAAAAAATAAGTCACCCAAAATAGAGGAAAATGAAGTCAGTCTCAAAATTCCTTGGTGCCAGTAAAAATTGTAGTAGTGTTTATGAAATTCCAAGAGAAATAAAGTGTTATCAAGGAAAAGTATGTGTAGTTAAGGTGTCATTCATTAAATTATAACAATGGGGGAGGATACAGTCCCTACCACGGCAGAGAGAGAAAACAATACTCATGAGCCCTCCTTGATAAAAACAGTAGTCAACAATGACACTCAGCCAAACACAAGACGGCCCAAATAATGAGGTGAGGGATGGAGAGGCCATGAAAAGGGGGCTGGTGGTGAGCAGTAAATCCATCCACATGTAGAACTAAGACCAAGAAAACAGGATTTACGATGCAGAAAAGAACATAAACATTATGAATCTTTTCCAACTAAAAAACACAAAGAGGAGAAGAAAAGTGAACAAGGCTTATTGTCTCCTCCTTCATAGTATCACTCTCTAAAATTAGAGCATTTAATTAGAAGAAAGCATGTTGAAATTCTAAACTATTTCATAATTTTTCTTAGTTTAATGTTATTTTTTAATAACCTATAATCCTTGTGGTGAAAATTTTGTCTGAAATTTAGCTTCCTTTCAAGTTCTTCCACTTACCTCTTCTTCCAATAAAGTGAAATAAAAATAAGATTTAATACATATTGACTTTAACACCATGAATATCATGATGCCATTATTGCAAAACCATTTGTTTGCACACACAACTTAGTTATTTTCTAATTCTTTAAGCTTTACTCTCATGCCAGCTTTGTCCTTGGACTGGCTTCATTCATGGTCACAAGACTGCCACCAATAGCAACCAGGGCTTAATCAGGACTTTGGGATATGATTATGCTCATTGCACGCTGCATAACTTGGAGGCACACTATTCGTCATGTGGCCTTTTTATGCATGCTACATGATGGTAGTGGTCCTAAGCAGGGAAAATACATTCACTTCCCATACCTAAGGAATACGAGTGCTGACATCCATGCTTAATCGGGCCATCCTTGAATGACGTTCTCTAGCCAAGAGAACACCTTGTAATCTTTGGCTTAGAACAGGGTCACACAACTATTACTGAACTAATCACTGTGTCAAGAGATAGGGAGTAGCAATCAGGGTTGAGTTAATTTTGCCCAAATCAAGCAACTGCTACACATGGGGGCTAGAGAATGGGCTTCATATTGGAAAAGGAATAAAACAGATGTTTGTGAGATAATCACATTGTCCACTACAGAGGATTTTCTAGCAGGCTTATCATCAAGTAACTGAGATGAATATAGAAAATGAATTATTCTATCGATTGCTTCTTTTCTAAATTGAAGTTATACTTTGTGACCCAAATATCTGCAAGTCAATGTACTAGCTATCCAATAGAGTGTATTTTCTGAGATTTATAGGTGCCTATTAGAAACAAATAAATGTTCACAAACAATCTAAGAATCAACTAACACTATAATTTATTGCTAAATGCATCCTGAACACAGGAACTCTAAAAGTATTGATTCATTATAAATAATGCCCCAAGAGGGCTGTTTTTAAAGCTGAGTTTTAAAGCATAGTTCACAGGTGTAGTCTTACCTACAGTGCAAGTATTTTTATGCACAGGAGATGTTTCTATAATTAATACTAATATAGGAGCAGCAAACCCCATGAATAAAGTCTGGTTGAAAAACTATAGCCATCTATATGCTGGTCGGCTGTGAAACAAATAGAAACAAACACACTCTAGATTCAAAAATAAGAGTAATCAACATGACAACTTTTCAAGAAGCAACACATGCACACCCTCAGCAGGATGGAAGACAAGGATTCTAAACGACAGTGATAAATGCTGGAAATGTGGCAGAGCAAACGGCAAGCACCGTATTCCTTTTGGAAGACATAAAGTTTTTGGAGTTGGAAAAAGACCCATTAGATCACTCTGTCATTCTCCCACTAGACACTAAGTGATTGAAACTACTGTCTGTTTTCTGAAGTCTTTGAAAAGGAGAGTGGATAGGCTGGATGCAAAAAACCTCAAATTACTACAGGATTCATAACTTGTTAGCTTAAAATAGAATGATAAAGGTGAAGAAAGCATTGAACAATTAAAAGAACTAAATAAAAAGGCATTATTATCATACATTAAGGGTTACATTTAAAAATTTCTGAGAAAAGTTGTACTAGGATTTGATAAATGACTCATCTTACAAGAACAGAAATCCTTTTACCCAGCTAAACTTAAAAAAAAGATATAGCCACCAAGTTAAAGAGCCTGGAAAGAAGATTTTGTATTATGAGTGATATGCTGAACATATCTGAAGATAGATGGTCAGCGTTTCTGGGAACTGATGATCGCCTCCTGACATAATGAGTGGCATCATCGTTATAGCAGAGTTACTACCACCTACTGAGGCCAATCAACTCCCCAAAAGGAGAAGTCAATAAGCATCCTTTCCCATTGTTGTTTTGCTTCAATCTCAGACAGGTACCATTCAAATGTAGTTGTTCCTTTCTGATTTGAAGTTCAGGGTAATGGCTAAACTTTGTTTGGCATAATGGCCAATGTTTAATTAATTTCTAAGTCTCCATTTGTTTCTCCTTATCATTTGTAGGAAAGAGAAATGACAAAAATGATTTAAAGCAAGGATTTAAATTACCTCTTTTATAATTCTGATTGTTAACCTAGATTTATAAGCCTTCAGAACATCTTCTAAATGTTAAAAGGGGTCATATACAAACAGTTCTCAATTTAAACAGGTTGAAAGCCAAGCATCCCCTTAAAGTTGGTTAGTACTTAGAATGCATTTTTCCATAGAAACAGTATAATAAGAGTATGCTTTGTTATGTATTAAAAGGCAATGGCTAGCAACTCGTAAGAAAGACATCTTTTCCACTGTTTGTTTTCTTTTAAATTTTTTGCTAAAAAACTACTTTGGCTTTTGTCCATCATAAATTTTTGCTATGTGAAAACCTTGTCCCTAAAATAGTGTCTTACACATAATAAATGCTCAATAAATATTTGCTGAATAAATGTACACTATCAAAAAGAAGACCAAATCAGTTACATTGAACCATAGCTTCAATCACTTTACGTAAGACTTTGGCTTCTAATCAACTTGTTAAATAAACAATCAATTGAACATATTTAATGCACAAAGTGCTATGATACACATACCTAAAAAGGAATTATGATTTCATGAGATAAGATACACACACAAGAAATGTGCCCTAGTAGGAAATAAAATAATTAAAAGAAGAAAAGAAATATAATGCTGAATAGATTAAGCATGAACTTAAAAGAGTTTTCTAAGTTCACAAATATTAATGTTGGTTTCATAAGTATAAGTATTATATTTAAAACCCACTTTCGTGGATATCAATCCTAAAATACCATGTTTTAAAACCATGGTCTAAAAGAAACATCAAGTGTGTTTAGTATTTCCACAATTGTGATGATTAGAGAAGTATCGTTGCACTGCTGACTTTATGAATATGGTTTGTATTTAAAAGGAAAGAGATTTTAAAAATCAAGTCAAAGGACGGTGTTCCTGCTACTTTAAATGCCATAACTGAACAGCACTTGGGCTTAAGTCATACCAACTGCAGTAGCAAGGCCTGCATCAGGGTCCTGGCAGGACACACACCCAAAACAGTGGCTAGAGAAACTTTAAGAAAGAATCTATTATCAAAGGCAAAGACAACATTAAGGAAAACTTACAGGGATAGTTAAAAATCCTGTACAAGCAATAGTTACTATCCCTAGGCTTGAAGGGATAAACGGTGGGAGCAGCTGGCAGATGCCACTGAGACTAGTTGGTATAGGAGAGAGCGTTTTGAAGGGAATTTTGGCTTTGTGGGCAGAAGCCAGCAGGGGAATAAATACCCTGAACGTTATTTCCTCCAGCCCTCTGATTGTCCCAGTGGTGATGCAGCCTTTGAAGATCAGCCTCTCAGGACACCAAACAAGGTGTAAATGGATGAAAGAGGACATTGAGGGACAAATGAAGAACAACCCGGACATGACTGGTGAAGAAGAGGAAGAAGCCCAGGGCTAGATGGGAGCACAGTGAAAGAAGACTACCTAGGCTTTGGGGTTGGCAGCCAACCCAACAGCCAGGCAGTGACTGCGATGTACCTTGTTAAAAGGTTCGAGTAACCCTAAGTTTCCTTTGGGTGACTCAGAAGTTCGATCAAACAAATGTAGCACAGCAGAGGGAGTCCCTGTAACAGATAGGACCTGAGGTCAGTATTTAATTCGCTCACAGGGATAAAAGCACCTGGGAATAAAGCAAATCTCATCCCTGCCCAACCCCTAGGGCAGGTGGAAATGAGCATCTAGCACACTAGCTTTGGGGCAAGGGTCTAGGCTAACAGGGAACTGAACTGCTAAAGGCAGAAGCTACCAAAGTAAAAGGTGCTGGGAAAACTGTATGAAACAGAGATTACCAGAAAGCAGAAATTCAGCAAGCACAAGGACTTCCAGTGCTTATCCGAGGCAAGTGGGTACTGGATGTGGAAACTGCTGTAATGCAACCTGCCTTGAAAACCAAAATAGTTCCAGACCCTACTCAGAATGCAACTTCCAGGTGGAAGGTAACACAGTCTTAGCTGATAGGGGTTGGAAAAATGAGACTCTGAAAGTGAAGTAATCCTGACAGTAATGATTTTAATCCTATTCGATATAATTTTTTAATTACTAAAATAATACATGATACTTCCTTACATAATAAAAAACAAATACAGAACTATGTAGAGTAAAAGTGAAAGTCCTCTTTACCACAATTTCTAGTATCTGTGTGTGTATATATATATATATACATGTGTGTATATGCATAACCATTTTGTAGTTTAGTATATTTTATATAGAGAGTGTATAATTTTTACATAGTCAACATTGTCACTATGTTATTTTAACAACAGCTTATTATTTTCTCTTAACAACTGACATGTTGGAGAACTTTTAACAGCAATAAAAAAAATTCTTTGTCTGGAAATATATATAGAAAATTGTTATTCTTCCAGAAATGTCTGCCTTTTATATTTTGACATTGTTTATTTGGAGAAATTTAAAACTTTTATACAGACAGCTCTTTCAGTATTTCCCTTGATAATTTAGTTAGGAAGTTCTTCCTCTCCCCAAATTTGTAAAAATATTATCCTGTATTTTTTTTACTTCAAAAATCCTTACACATAACAATCTAGTCTGCATAGAATTTTTTTATGTATGGTGTGGAGCAGGGGATAAAACTTTTATAAAATGCATTTTGCAACACTGTTCCTTCTCATTAAAATTGCCCCAATTATTAATCCTTAAATTCCCACACACATGGATCTGCTTCTCAACTCAATTCTGCTTCATTAATCAATGTGCCTCTTCTTGAGATGGTATTACTGTCATTTAATTACTGTCTTTTATAAGGGCTTTTTTGCACTACATCCAGTATTAGTATCTGAGTTATGCAAGTCATAAGTTGAGAAAATTGCTATATGTTTCTGTGTTCTTAAGCAGTTTCTAAAACATAAAAATTATCTACTCTTGAATATAGTGTGTACAACAATACTGGTAGAATACTTGAATATCTGTAGGATGTTTCTTTTCAGTATTCTTTTCAAAATCTCTTTGGCTAAAGTTTTACTTTCAAATGAATTTTAAAATTGAGTTCCAGGAAAGATCTCTTTGAGATTTTCAACAGAATATTCATTGAATGAAGAGCTTAATTTTTGAAAAATTGACTTTTAAAAAATATTTGGTCTTCCCATCCAGTAACTTAGTAATCTCTCCATCAATCCAGAACTCCATTCCATCTAATGACATAGAATATCTTTCCACTAATTCGAATCCTCCTTACGTCCATTAACGAGTTTGATTGCCATAGGTCTCACACATCTTATTTCTTGAGTCTTTACAGTTTTTCTTGCTATTCTATAAATAGTATTTTTTCCATTTTGGTTATTTCCTGATTGGTTATTTCTGCAAAATAGAAAAGCTACAGATTTTTGTAAGCTTACCTGTACACTAACCATCTTTTATCAGATCTAATAAATTTTAGTTGATTGTGTTGGATATTATTTTTCCTTAGGCAGTCATATCAGTTGCAAATAAGGATAGCTTTATGTCTTATTTTCATAACCTTCAAATCTCACTGATGTTTATTTTCTTAGCATTGGATTGTATCTCTAGAACAGTACTGAGGAGAACCTGGAGTTTTGACTGTTATTGTCTACTTCAGTGGGTATGTTTCTAGCATTTTATTATTAGGCAAGATACCTGCTATGGATAACTGCATACACACTCTATCATCAGGTTAAGAAGTTTCTTTTTATTCTTAGCTTACCTACCAAATGGTTGATTTGTTTTTTTAAGTCTTGATTATTTACTTTAATAAGAACTTAGGATTAGAAATACATGAAAGTCTTTGTATATTTTTCAAAGATACAAGAATCCTTCCCCTTTAACCATTTAATATTGTGAATCACATTGACAGTTTTTTCTATTCTTTAATCATACTCACAATCCTGGGTTAAACACTACTGGACATAATAATTTTTAAATTCACAAGTGAGATGGCTGTAATAGTAAAATATATTCACATATTTTTTGAATTAGAAAATAAAACCAATTTTTTTTTCTGTTTTGCCTGATTAAGTTGACAGTGAGATCTGGCTTTGTCAATTAGGTTTGATGACAGACATTTTCCAAATACTGAATAAGCTAAATCTGAAGTTGCAAGGGTTTTATGAGAGTATGTTCAACGTGTGTGGTAATATAATACCATTTTATCCAAAATATTATATAGGCAAAGGTATTTTTAAATTAATGATACTTCTGTTTTCCAAATATATCACGTCAAAAATCTGCCTCTAAGTGAAAAAGTGGCTGGTATAATTAAATCATTGCATATATCTTAATACATTACTCTAATAAGTGTATAAAAATTATTCTCCAAAAGGGAACCCTCCTATACTGCTGATGGGAATGTAATTTGGTGCAACCATTATGGAAAACAGTGTGGAGATTCCTCAAAAAAACTAAAAAATAGACTTACCATATGATCCAGCAATCTCACTCTTGGGCATATATCCAGAGGGAACTCTAATTCAAAAAGACACCTGCACCCCAATGCTCATAGCAGAACTATTTACAGTAGCCAAGACATGGAAACAACCTAAATGTCCATCAACAGAGGACTGGATAAAGAAGTTGTGGTATATTTACACAGTGGAATACTACTCAGCCATAAAAAAGAATAAAATTGCAACAACATGGATGAAACTGGAGATCATTATTCGAAGTGAAACAAGTCAGAAAGAGAAAGAAAAATACCATGTGATATCACTTATATGTGGAATCTAAAAAAAAAGACAAATGAACTTATTTACAAAACATAAACAGACTCACAGACATAGAAAACAAACTTATAGTTACTGGGGGGTGGGAAAGAGGATGGGAAGGGATAAATTGGGAATTCAAGATTTGCAGATACTAACTAATATATATATAATAGATAAAAAAGTAGTTCATACTGTATAGCACAGGGAACTATATTCAATATCTTGTAGTAACTTGTGGTGATAAAGAATATGAAAACAAATATACATATGTTCATGTATGACTAAAGCATGATACTGTACACCAGAAATTGACACAACATTGTAAACTGATTAAACATCAATTATATATATATATATATATATATATATATATATATATATATATATATACACACACACACACACACACGGATTAAAAACCTCTGAGATGTTAAAAAAAAGTAAAATGCATTGAGGATTGGGCAGCATGATAGCAGTTGAAATGGCAGTTGGATAAGTGTAAGGTACTTGTTCATTGTCAGTAAAAATTCTCTGATTCTTAGTAGAAATAGATTCCCTTTGAAAATAAGCCCTAACTCTTTCTCCAAATTAAGTGGTTTCTTGAAAACATTAGAATTCTTAGCAAAGAACATTTTTCTCTAGCACTGATGAGGACTCAGCACAGTCAGACATACCACATGCAGTTCTACTATCTGCAAATGTTTCTTCTCCATTCCTGGTTCCTCTCCCTTCTCTTAGGAATCATTCTGGAATGTAAAAACTAGGTTGACACTAAATGCACTTTCATGTCCTAGGGAATCTTGTACTCAGAGCACAGTGCTAGAAGGTGTTATTTTTTTTTTTAATTCAAGTAGGTGAAAAAAGAATCATTGCATCACCAGGCCACATACTTGAATAAGAGTGGAACAGAAATAACTCTTTAGAAAAAGCTTTATTATACATTCCTCAGTGTCATCAGTCATCATTTACTGATCCTTTTGGGATAAGAAACTATACTGATTCATTCTGCATGTTACTCAGAAGTACAAAAAGTAAAACAGAAACCTAATGAATGCTTTTGGTAATTATCATTATTAGATAACTCAAAACCCACTCAATTCTCTTTAGAAAAAATGTTAAACCTAGATATACTATAAATTTTGTTTTATATTTTAGTTTAAATCTTAGAGAAAATTATTTGCAGTTGTCAGAAGTTTTCATTTTTTCACACGTTCACTCATTCATTCAACGATATTTGCTGTATTACT
Source organism: Camelus bactrianus (assembly GCF_048773025.1). NCBI lineage: Eukaryota > Metazoa > Chordata > Mammalia > Artiodactyla > Camelidae > Camelus > Camelus bactrianus. The sequence continues at coordinate 44,229,043 of NC_133540.1, forward strand.
TCAACTCTATTTGCCAAGTCATATGCAGGGGGATGATTATTTGAAAAAAAAAAAATGTGGTTCTACCCTCAAAGCACTTGCAATAGAGTGGAAGGGACTAACATTAAGAAAGTAAATGCAAACATAAACATATAATTGCAAATTGTGGTAAATACAAGCAAATTTTTGCTATGAAGCAAACACACAGTAAGAGGACCTATCCAGCTATGGGAAGAAATTGAAAGAATGCCAAGTAAGCCCAGACCTGAATTACCAGAAGGAGCCAGAAACTGATTGAACAATTAAAGTAAGACCAGTGTGACCAGAATTTGATAATTACAGAGGAAGTATGAAGGTAGAGTTTGGAGAAGCAGGTATATAATAGCTTTTACATGGCCCATTAAGGAGTTATGGGTTCTATTTAAAGAGTATTGAAATATCATTATAGGATTTATAAAAAGGAGAGAAAAATATTCAGAATTATGTTCTGCTGAAATTGTCAAGAATACATTGGAGGGACTTTTGCTTGGTATGGTATAGTTCATAAAATACCATGATGCACTCATGCAGTATTAAGTATGAATAAAGCATATTTTTAATGCATTCTGAGCTCACAGAAAGTAGGGATTAAAAAGTGGGAAGGAAAAAGGACAGACTGGAAAAAGAAATGGAGAATGGGAAACTAACCTAGATATGGAGATAGCAACTGAATAAGGCCAGGAGTTCCTTCAAAAATAGGAGTGTTTCACATATTCCTGAATTTCACACATCAAGCTGCTTATTCCCAATGGAGGTTAAAATGATCAAAAGGATCCTGGGTTTGTAACATAGCCTACTACCCAGCAAGGAAAAGGAAACAAAATCCTCCTCGGAGTAAACATTTCAAATCGAATTCTCTTTTCTTTATGTCTAAAGTTAAAAAAAAATACAAAATTCATAATGCCTGAGTTTCTATTCTGCTCATTCTCTGACAGAAAGGTCTTGATGTCTGAGTGGAGCTGGGCTTCCTTGAGAATGGAGAAAGACCTTAAAAATTTGTTCAGAGCCAAGGCTCCCTGGAACCTAGTATTTGAAGAGTCTGAGAATTAATGGAATTCCACAGCCACCAAATAGAGAAAGCAAGCCATTCCCCAAGTCTCTGGAACGTTATCTCAGATGGAATGGCATTCCCTGATACCAGGGAACTGTATCCTGGTGAGGGTGAAACCAAGATACTCTCTCTTTCTCTCTCAGACTGTTTTTCTCTCTCTCCCTCCCTTTCTCTTTCTATGGGCAGAGAAAAACAGCCTGAGAGGGGGTTGGGAGATAGAGAATATCTTGGTTTCACCCTCACCAGGATACAGTTGTCTAGAATTCATGACCTAGAATTTTCATTCAAATGGGAGAAACTGCCACAGAAGGTTAATTTTGGCACTATGTCTCTACCAAAGTTCGGAGATACACATCTATGGAATCTGCCCCCTGTGGAAGGCTTCTCTTTCATGTGTAGTTAATAAATTCAAAGCCAATGTGAGAACACAGGGCTATTGAAATTTGGAGAAGACACATGAATTCATGTTCAATCTCTTCACAGATCCGTCTCTTAGCTATGAATGCTAGGTCAAAAAGACACAAAGGACAACAAAATTTAAAGCAACTAATCTATAGCATCTATCTAGGCCAGCAGATAAGAATTTAAAGGTAAACCTTCACTCCGTGATAGGATTTAGATGCTGTTGCAGTTTAAACTCTCCACCTATAGACCTGATTAGGAAACACAGTAAAAGCAGCAAATATAGTTCAGGACCCTAATGTCATATAGGCTGTATCTGGAAAGACTCTCTTTTTCCTAGAGTTGAGTCTGCCTCTGATGTCCCTGCTTACCAAAGCCTCCACAGCCCTGGCAGAGGCGTTGAGGTCCACACAACCCAAGTGTGTGTGCATGTAGGTCAAGCTGCAGTAGCCAGTGTCTAATAAGTGGCCACCCCTAGGGCTGTCAGCATGTGCTGAGTCTGTCTACCAACACCAGAGAGGGCCATGCGTCTGCTAAGGACTTCAGCCTCCGTGAAGTCACCTGTGGCCTGCAGCTCCTCAAAGACACATGCTTCCACTAAAGATGAGTTCTGCCCTTGTGACATTCCACTGAAGCACTTTCTTACCTAAAGCTGTTTTTGAGCTCTACTTCACTGAGCACCAGACATTTTTCCGAGTCCTTAATCTTTGATGAGGACCAGGTCTCTCCCTTTATATAAACAAACTATTTCTCTATGCAAAAACAAAACAAAAAACTATACATTGCTGTGACCTTCAAACATAATAAATGCCATGAAATCCAAGATTCATTGGATCTCATTTTAAGAGGTAAAAACTAACTGCACATCTGTAAAAACTGGCTACATTAGCCAGTATAAGTCTCTAAAAACTGTCAATGCCAAAAATCCACATGGCTTATATTTAATAAAACACCACCATTGTTCAAAGTCACCTACCTTGGCTTTACCAGAAGCCTAATTTCTCCATATGTATTTTACTGTTCCAAAGATGTTATTACCAGTTTATTTCTGAAGATTCCTAGCTCCATGTTCTAAATTAGGAGTCAGTAAACATTTTCTGTAAAGGACCAGATTGTAAATATATTAGGCTTTGCAAGCCACATACAGTCTTTGTTGCATATTTATCTGTATTTTTTGCACAACCTTTAAAAAACTAAACCAGGTTATGGCCAAATTTAAACCTGGACTATAGTTTTCCAATTCCTAGTCTAGATGTCGAGGTCTTTGATGTCACAGTCACATATCTAAAGCCTTTTCAAACCCTCAAACGGTCAGTTTGTGATGTAGAAAGGCAGAAGAGACGCTTCTAAAATCATTGGGAAGGAAATGAGAATATTCTCTGGATAGACAGGTAGTATTTCAAGAGGGAAGAAGGAGAGTAAACAATTAAATAACTGTAGGTTTTCCCCATTGGCACAGAACCTGGGTTCTAAAAACTTACAGCATGAGCACTTCCTTGGCAGGGTCAAGCACACTTCCGAGAGGAAGGAAAGAAGAAAGGTGGTGCAGGTGCGCTGTAACTCACAAATCACTCCTGAGAGGAGTGAGAGAGGGTAGAAAGAGGCTAGGCGTTGCATAATAGAAAAAAAAATGAGTAGTGAAGAAGCCTTTCTCATCTTAAAATAATACTCAGGAGAAGTTAGCTATTGACTCAATTCTTCAATTTTTCCTTCACAGAAATTATTATGAATTGCAACTATTTTATTTTCCTGTGTTTCATCTTGTCTATCTCCCTTTGAGAAAATGAGTTTCTAAGGGGGAGGCTTATGTCCAACTTATTCATGATTATTTCCCAAGACTACGAGATTTTTAGCACTATATCAGGCACATTGTAAACCCTCAAGATAGGGAAAAGTCGAGTGTAGAATAGGTGTTGAAGTGGCGGTAAGGGGAGACATCAAGAGTTTAGTTTTGGATATATTAAGTTTTAAATACCTGGAATATACCTGGATGTGAAGATGTCAAGTAGACACCTGGACACAGTTTGGGAACCAGGGGAGGAAGATTTAAACTGATTTATAAGTTCACAATTCATCAACATAGAGGTGGAATTACTTATGGGGAGAATTTACTAGCAAAATATACCCAGACCTGGTACTACCTTGATGAATTGTGCAATGTTTAGGTATAGGATAAGAGAAGGAAATTGGGAAATAAAAGGGAGAAAATTGGTAGGAAAATCAGGACAACATGATGTACAGGAAACCAAGAGAGGGAGGGCAGTGTTCTAAATTGGATGGTGTAGATTGCTGAGTGCTGCTGAGAGGTCAGATAGGATGAGAACATAACACAAATCATTTGATTTAGCAACATGCAAGTCACTGGCAGGGCATTTTGTTGGAGCTGGGGAGGGAGTTTATGTGTGAATGTAGTTTGATGACTTGGGAATATGGAAGTCTTAGGTAGATCAGCTTTTGTGAGTATATAAATAGGTGGGAGAGGAGACAGAGAAATGAACCTGTCTATTAAATCAGGCAAAAACCTTTGCCTTGCATTAGATTTCAGAGACATTTTGTTCTGTGCTTAATTTTTGATGAAGGAGCAGTGGCTACCTCTAAGTGCCAGATCTCAGTTCATAAAATCTTGGTGTATGTAATGTTACCTTGCAAAAGATAGACAGTCTATGAAATCTGCTATAACTAGAGGCTACTGAGTCAAATTCTAGAACTGCATGTTTACAAAGATCTGGATGACTTTGTGAACATTGACAACTGTATTAAGTATGGAAGTTCAGATAACAAGAGCAATCAAATTTGATGCTTCAGGGTATAAACTGCCTGCAGGGCTCAAAAAGGAATTTTCTCTCTGTCCCTTGCACTGTGTATAATACTGAATACTTGGGTAGACACATCAGAAGGGCTGAGTGAAGAAGCAACAAGGTTCACAGTCTCTGAAATGTGAGGCTTGGTCATTACAGAAGTCAAGAAGCTGAACCATCTGTTATCAAAGAGTTGTGATTTCTAGTATGCGAACTAATGTGTTGAAATATGCAGTACTAAATCTCCAAAGAAAGCAAACATATAGCATCGCACAATAACTTTAGAAATTTCCACATTAATAAATAAAAAGTTTAAAGCAACATGAATATGGAAAATTAATCATCCCTTCAACTATGGCTGTTTCTTAGCTACAAATATTCAGTGAGGTTATCACTGATTAGTTTCAGGTAAACATTAAGATTGTATGTCTACTTAAAAGTCAACTAAGACTACTCAGCCATAAAAAATAATAAAATAATGCCATTTGCAGTAACACAGATGAACCTGGAGAATGTCATTCTAAGTGAGGCAAGCCAGAAAGAAAGAAAAATACCATATGATACTGCTCATATATGGAATGGAAAAAAAAAAAAAGACAAATGAACTTATTTACAAAACAGAAACAGACTCATAGACATAGAAAACAAACTTACGGTTACCAGAGTAGGGGGAAGAGGGTGGGAAGGGATAAATTGGGGGTTTGACATTTGCAGATACTCACTAATATATATATATAAAATAGATAAACAACCAAGTTTATAGTGTATAGCACAGGGAACTATATTCAATATCTTGTAGTAACTTATGTTGAAAAAGAATATGAAAACTAATATATGTATGTTCATATATGACTGAAGCGTCGTGCTGTACACCAGAAATTGACACAACATTGTAAACTGACTACACTTCAATAAAAATATTTTAAAAATAAATAAATAAAAGTCAACTAAGTAAATCAAGTTAAAAGAAATGAAAACAAAAACTGAATTCGGTGCATGTTCACACAGGCACTTGAAGTGCATATAGCTTTTCCCCCCCAAATTCTTATTTCTTCTATGAGCAATAATATTACAGATGATAAAATGGATTATGAAGGCATTAACAACTGCCCTAAATCCTGTTAATATGGCTACTGTTTGAAGGCTATGTGAAATATTTACTGGTAACTTTTTATTAGACTATTAGTATTCAACATTCCTAACTACTGCATCACTTTAACCTATTTTTTCCAGCATGAAAACACATTTTCATATGTGTACATATTCCTGACCTTTAGTGGAACAAAAGGCCATTGACCAAATACTTGAGGTATTGGAGCTGCTGTTTCATTCGACCAATTAAGCTGCACTTCCCATTTGTAAGGGCAAAAATGAAATCTTACTGACACTGTGTAGGTGGAAAAACAGATTACAGTAGTTTTATGCTTATAAATTAGCAATGCACTTTGACTTATAAAAGAGAAACAAGAATAATAATTTTTACTTGAATGACAAATTAATAATCACCATAGTCATCTTGGAATATAAAAAATAATAATATAAAATATACAAAAGAACATCTCTTCATGTCTTCCTCTTGACTGATCAGCCCTTTCCTTAAGCAAATGACCATGATTCGAAACCAAAAGAATCCAAGGTTTCATGAGAGAGATAATACATTAAACAAATGTAATTTAAAAGTATTTCTAATACTATTTTCCATTAACAGCCCAGGGTTTTTTGTTTTAAAAAATAATCTCAACTAAAATTATGGGGGGTGTGTGTGTGTGTATGTGTGTGTGTGTGTGTGTGTGTGTGTGTGTAAGAAAGAGAGATTTTATGATTTCCTGACAAAACAAAGTCCCCAAATAAGGTTGAGAACCATTACTTTCTAACTCAAAGCTGAATGCACTGAATGTTGAGACATCAGATGGTTTAAAATGAATAGCAAGGGAAACAGATACTACAAATTCTGTGAATCCATCAATAACAATTAATTACAAAACCATCATATAGCCACCATTGTGTTTAGTAGAATGATGAAAAGTAAACATTTTTAAGAATGATTAAATGCTCTATGAAACCATAGCTTATAAGTGTGTGTGTGAGAGAGAGAGAATTATTATGCTAATGTAATCAAACAAAATAGAAAGTTTACTGTTGGGTGTGATGAAAATACTGATAGTCAAGGAGTTAGGCAAGTTGACTTCAAACTGTATCTTTAACACTTATCTCTACGAGCTGTGCCATACTAGAAAAATATTTAAACTCCCTCACCTACAGATACGGGAAAAATAGTCAATCTCACAGGGTTGCTGTGAGTGTCCAAAAAGATGTGTGAGGCATCACTTAACATAGTTTCTGCCACATGGGAGGTGACAGATGTCAATCAAGTTTCTCTTACCAAGAAGTTTCCTCTTTGGCACCCCTTCACTCCTTATTACTGCCAGTTCTTCCTCTTATGTCCACCTACATGCCCAAGGTGAGTCAAGCCTGACAATCTGTCCCTCTCCTGACAGGAAATTATTATAAAAGAAACTAATTCAGGTCCAAGTCCTCCTTGATACTAGTGGCTTATATTTGTAGTGCAGAGTTCTTGCCTGCATTTTTAACCTGTTCCTATCCATTTCCCAGAATCCCTAGTGGTGACTATCTCACTGGATTTCCATATGCTGCTGCTCTAGAGCACTGACTGGCAGATGACGTCATCCCAAGGCTTGTGCAAGATGACCTCCAGCATGCAGGAATAAAATATCAGAACTTCAATTAGTATTTTTTTTTTAGTATATCTTTTAAGAAATTCTACTGCATGTGTAATTTTAAACATACAGAAATTCTACTGTGTGTGTAATTTTAAACATACAGAGCAAATGTATAGCAGTAGATGTAAACATAAAATACACAAATAAATGAGTATTAGTATAATACTAAACAAGAACCCACCACGTGCTAAGCACTCATTTGAGTGCTTTACTGATATTGCCACTTAATCATTATAATTCTGCGATCATCCCCATTTTACAGGTGAAGAAACCAAGTCACAGTAAGAAGTTAAGTAACTTACCTAGGTCACATAGCTACCAGAGGCAGAACACAGATTCCAATCAAGGCAGTCAGACTCCAGGTTCCAAAGTTTGTATTCTTTATCACTGGGCCAAATTGTCTTTATGTACAAAGACTATAGATGTAAAAAATATACACATATGTGTATTATATGTAAATAGAGTGTATGCATGCTCTGAAGGGAGGACTTGATCACTTGCCCCATTTCTCTACTGGCTGAGAAAAAATGGTAAGAATATAAAAATTCCAAAAAAGTTTAGCCATCAGAGAACAGAGGAGACAAGTGCCTTGTTCTGGGTAAAGCCCTAGGAAGTAGTCTTCCGTCCAACCTACACTTTTCCTCCCTTCCTTCCCCTTCCCTCCCTTCCTCATAGAATCTTGTTCTGTTTTTATGTATATAGTATCTTCTCAACTGTCTCCACAGTCACAAATTAAATTAACTTTTTTTTATGTTTTCTTTGTTTTTCTTGCACTTTGTTTTCTCTGAGGTCATCGTATCATATTTCTTCAAATATCTGTTTTGCATTGACTGTTTATTTCTTATAAAATAGTAGGTGGATTTTAGAACACAGGCTATAGCAGAGATAATTGGCTTATTTCTTTAGTAGGTGTATACATTGTCTACAAAAGTCCTTGCCTGAATGGAAGTTCTTTCTTACAGTGTGTTTTGGTCAATTTTTTTATTTACAGAGGATAAAAAGTAGCTGTGATTGATTTAGCAAATGAGTAATTCACTGAAAATATATTAAATCTCCTCCTTTTCCTTTACCTCTTTTCTTTCTTTCCCCCTTTTTTTCTTTGTGGACAACTCAGTCAAAAAACCATTTTTTAATGCTGAGCTATGGGGGCTAGTGTAGGGTGTCAAAATGGGGTGGCTGGGCTTTTGCTGAGGAGAGAAGAGGAACCTGAACAGAGTAAGGAGAGAGTCTGTGTGGAGGAGAGGTGGGGTTCTGGCATGAGCAGGATAAGGAGAGTGACCCGTGCAAGATACTCACTGTGAGTGACCTGAGAAAAGCATTCATGCAGGAGTGGTGGATGGTGTCAGAATCAACCCAGTGGAGGATTTAGAGCTTAAGTAGAGAGAAGAGGGAGTCAATGGGTGGGCAGGTGCCCCAGTAAATGGTTTGGAGACTAAGAAAAGTGTTGAAGTCACCTAAGAAGGAGGAGGCTCAGGATAGGGTGTTGGAATCCAAACAGTGAGAAGGTGTAGATTCCACACTGTGACCAGGGACTGATATGTGGGGATAGTGACAAAAGGTTGGTTAGATATATGGAGATAGATATCAAAAATCAATATATGGAAAATAACAGGAGCCGGACCTCTCACTGCCTGTTAGCTACAATATGGCCATAGCAATGAAGACATCTAGTTCCCAAATATTGGTGTCTAAACACATTCTCACTAAAAGGCATGAGAACTCATTGAGGAAAGGGTTAATTCCAAGGCTGGAGGAAGGAAAGTACCTGGAAGGTCTGAAATACTTTCTTATGCCAGAAAGAAAGTGATTAAATAATAAAGGAATCAAACACTATCATTATCGAAAAGGCTCTCACTGGTCAAATCAGAGACTACTTGAGCATCAAAATGAAAAATAGTAAAGACTTAAAACTTATTAAATAAAATTAAAATACATATTTCCATATTAATTTAATAAATAAGTAAATGAAATGAAAGTTTGAAAGGATATTAAGAAGGTCTAAAGGTAGTACCCCATTAAGTACTTATTTATTTCAAAAGGTAAAACAGTAACTTCATAATACCTGGCAGATATCACCTTCCACAAGTAAACAGAATACATTATACAGAATTAAGCTTGAGCTCTGCCATAGACTACCATAATTTACAAACCACTATAAAATGTAGAAATGGAAAACATAAATATTAAAATTTTACTTTAAAAATATAAATACAATGAAAACATTTAGAAACTACCAATAAAGATGTACAGTAGTCCCCCTTTATTTTACGGTTTCCCTTTCCAAGGTTTCAGTTACTTGTGGTCAACTGCAGTCCAAAAATACCAAATGGAAGATTCCAGAAATAAACAATTCACACACTTTAAAATGGGCCCCAACCTAAGTAGCATGACAAAATCACAGGCTGTCCCATTCTGAGCCACCCAATATCCACAGTCATTGACATTGTCTGCTCCTGGCATCCAACCATTGACAATGCCATGGTTCCACAATCTACGATCACCTGAAGCAGATGATCCTCCTTCTGACATACGGTCAGAAAGTCAACAGTAGCCTCATACTTCATCACAATGTCTATGTCATTAACCTCACCTCATCCCATCACATAGGCATTTTATCATCTCACATCATCACAAGAAGAAGGGTGAATACAACAGTATAGTAACATATTTTGAGAGAGAGAGAAAGAGAGCATGGCCACATAACTTTTATTATAGTATGGTTATCACTGTTCAATTTTATTATTAGTTATTATTGTTCATCTCTTACTGTGCCTGATTTATAAATCAAACTTTATCATAGGTTTTTAAATATATGAAAAGAACATATAATACAGAAGGCTCAGTTCTATGCAAGTTTTAGGCATCCACTGAGTATCAGAATGTATTCCCCACAGATAAGGGGAAACAACTGTAAAACCACCCATAATCCCAGAACATATATATGTATATATAGACTGCTAAGAACGTTGTGGTGTATTTTCCTTCATACATTTAATGCAGTGATGTTCTGCCATGTATTCTGGTTTGTAAAATGCTTTTTAATATATTGCATATCTTTCCATGTCATCAAAAGGTTCTTCAGCATCATTTTAATAGTGGCCAAGTATTTCACTGAGTGGTTTAACATAATTTGTTTAACCCCCTATTATTGGAGATGCAGATATTTTTAAGAAATCATTTTAAAACATACATTTTTTTGCTAAAGAACCTTAAAATTCAACGGAGGACACACATACAAATATTAATATTCTTTCTCAAAATCACAAAAATTGAGGTGGTAATTATTAAACTTCAACTTCTGAAGGCTTATGTTTAAGCAAGTTATTCACTTACAAGATCCCACAGTGGGCCATTTTTCTGAATTAAGAAAAAGAGAACATTAAAAAAAAACCCTCAAACTGATTAGATTTCTATTAAGACAAATACATTGACAAAACATCCTTGGAGAGTAAGGGTTTGGAGTTCATGTCTTAAAGGGATATAACATATTGAAATGTTGGCTGTCACAGTAAAATGGTCAAAGTTTTTCATGAAAACCTTTCCTGTTCATTTTGCCTCTCTATCATTTATCTTGTCAAACTCCACTTCTTATGGAAGTAAACCAATGATTTCATCATTGTTTCTTCTTTGCATTTCAAAGTTCAAATTCCATGGGGCTAGTAATTAACCATGTGAGAGTCTCATATCTTCAGGAAAATTTTTCTTTTTACCCAATCTTAATCCTTCTTTTCTGAGAAATTTTATTTATCATCAATAGTCTTTTCTGTTATTTTATCAGCAAGCAATTTTTTGATAACTACTCCCTAAATCTGGTGAAAAGAACAATTCTTTCTAGACTAGAACATCTCAATTATAATTAGTCTAAAAATCACCTGGGGAATTTATTGAAATTCAGATTCTGATTTAGTGGGTCATGGGAGGGGCCTGAGATTCTGCATTTCTAAAAACTTCCTGGATGTTGCTGGTCCATGGACTACACTTTGAATATCAAGATTACAGTTGTACGTAAAGAAGGATGAGAGTTAACAAATTACCCCCCAATTTAACAATGTAAAACACCTAACATTTATAATCCCACAGTTTCTTTGGTTCCGGAGTCCAGGAATGATTTAGTGAGTGCCTCAAAGTCTCAGGGTCTTAATAGCTACAATCAAAGTTTTGGTTCATCTGCAATTATCTCATGACTCAACTGGATCCCTCCCACTCTCACTTCCAAGGTCACTTAGGAGACTGTCACTAGCTACTGGCTCAAGATATCAGTTCCTTGCCAAATGCTCTCCAAATCCATGACGTGCAGATTATTTCTCCTTGAATAAGGAATCAGAGAGAAATTGAGAAAGAATTTCCAAGAGAGAAGCCACTGACATTTTATAACCTAATAACCCCTGCCGCATTCTATTCAGTAGAAGTTATTAAACACATTCCACACTGAAGGGGAGGGTATTTCATAAGAGTATAAATAGTGAGTGGTATATTTCCCCTCAAAATCATTTCTCAAAGTTAAAAAGGAGGAAATAGTAAAAAGAAGGATATTATAAAAGAGTGACCATATGAAAGATGTGTCCTTAGTACATACTGAGGTGATATCCCATGTCAGGGGACCAGAAAAGATACACATATTCAAGAAATGTTGCTTGTGCAATCATTTATCCAAACAGGAAACAATAGATTCTTTACTCAAATCCCACAAAAAATCAACCCCGGGTGTGTTAAACACCAAGAAGGGGAAAGAAAACTTTAAGAAATCTAAGAAAAGTTACAGGAGAAAACCTTTAGAATTTTTCATTAATAAGACATAGGAAAAAAAACCTATGAAGGAAAAGTATACTGAATGAAACTGACCACAATAAAATGATAAAGTTTATCAAAGATCATAAATAAAGTAAAATGACATGACACAGAGTATGAAAATAATAACACAGATACCCAACCAATTATTAATACCTAAGATACACAAAAAATCTCTACAGATCATTAAGCAACAAACAAACTCAACAGAAAAGTGGACAAAAGATGAGACTAGATAATTCATACAACTCTGTTTACCAATAAAGATATAAAAAGACAATCTCATTGGACATCAAGAAAATGCAAATAATAAACAATGAGATCCTTTGTAACAGCCATATAACTGGTAAATTTTGCACTTATCTTAGCCAAAAGGCTGAGAAGCGATATATAACTGGTAAATTTTGAAAACCTCACAAAAATTTCAGCCTGAAATTTAGCTTATGCAATATATATTTTTAATTTAAAATTACAGAAATAGATACACATGCTGAAATCAGGAAACTATACAGATTATACGTATTTATTTGAACTGATATTATTTTCCTTTCAGGTGAAATGATCATTAGCATTTTAATGGAAAATTTTAAAATTGTATAAGATCAATATTTTCTTGTGAAAAATAACTAGTTGCATTTTATTTAATATGATCAAACCTGATATTTTGTAAATTTACTGTTTTTTTCTACTCAATGAGTTATATTAGTGAAATATTTATGAAACTAATGAATTAAATGTTTTATTTGATAATGGCATTCATATATCTAATTATAGATTTTTCATATGATATATTATTATGATATAAATATTTATTAAGTTTTAAATATTAGGTTATATAGTATATAAATCACTGAATAATATTTACATTATTCTTTGGAAACCCAAGTAAGTTATTTAATAACTACTGGGCAATTAAACTTTGATCTTTATACTTAATTAATAATTACTAATAAGTTTTAAATTACACATGCAGTATACCTCAGTTAAATTCTCTGGGAAGTATCCTCTAAATAAAGGCCTTAAGAATACTGAAATAAAAATTTATTTTGTAACAATACCATAATCATTTAGATATTATTATTTCCTTTGTTTATCATCTATTTTTTGCATTAAAAGCCTGAAGAGTAAGAAGATATTGCTAATCATAAAATCTAAAATAGTCATAATACGAAAATAAGTTTCTGCTGCTAACCATTTGCCTTTTGATCCTTCCTCCAAATACTCAAACTCATCTCTTTAAAAAGTTATGATCTTATTACACAACTAGTACATGAATATGTTTTATTTATACAAAATTGAAACTTCACACACAAGGATTAAAATATCCTTGAGCACCATTATCTAATCTTTTCTCCATTTCCTGAAACAAGTCTATCCACCATTTTGTAGAATGTCAAAGTGGATCCCTTGAATAAAGTTTAGGTGCATTTCTCCTTCCCATAATTCTGAGATGTGTTAGCCTGTAGTCATCAAGACTATTTACAAATATTAAGACCCTCTCATCTATGGACACATTGTAGGATTACAATCCCTGCCCTCTTTAAGATACGCATGGCCATACAGCTTCATTTAGTCAAAGAAACATGAATGAAAGTTACTTATGTTTCTATCAAGCAGAAACTTTAAAAGCCAGTGTAGATTTCTTATTCTGGTACAGTGGAGTGAGCTTTTAAAAGTCCTACCCTCCCACATATAACAACTTTAAACTCTGCACGAAATATTAAGAGAACAAAACAAAAGCTCTAAAGAATAGGGAAAGAGCAGACAAATTTTAAAGGAGTGAAAACTTGAAAGAAAGGACCACAACCAGGTAGGTCCCAATTTTTATGGGTTTATACTGAGGGCATAACATAGTCATGTCAATATACAAGGAAGCTAAAATTCAAAGAGAAAACTCACAATCTTTCTGGCCTGAGAATCCAGAGGATAGAGTCTAGAGTACCCATTACCAATTAAAAGTAAAAGAGAAACGCAGGAAAGAAGAAAAACAAATAAAGGAAGTTCTAGGTTCTGAGAATAAACACTATCCAAATCTTTCTTTGAACTGTGAATGATCAGCCCAGAAACAAATCAGTTTATATTGAAGTCTAAAATAAGAGATTAAAATCCAAGCTGCCCCAAATTTTCAAAAGTAAGACAGAACTTTTTGACTGAGTACATGAAAATTATCTTCTAATAAAAACATAAAAACCTTTAAAGCAATATAACAGCATCCAGAGTTTCCAAAACATAGCAATTATAATATTAAGAAAATAATAAAAAATTATTTGAAATACCAAGAACAACAACAAAAAAGTGACCTATTCTTAAGGAAGAAAGAAAAAAACCAACAGACACCAATTTGGATATGATACCAAGGTTGAAATCATAATAAAGGGGTTTTAAAGCAGCTATTATAAATATGACCATTGTATTTAATATGGTAAAGGAATATGCAATTCTAGTAAGTAGAAAGGTAGGAATTCTCAGTGAAAAATAGAAATTATAAAAATAGACCAAATTTTGTAGCTGAAAAATACAAGATCTAAAATGAAAAGTAAAGGTTAATGGATTAGTTTAAGGGCAGAATAGAGATGACAGAAGAAAAAAATCTATTTCAACATGAAAATGAAAATAGATCATTAGAAAATATCCGATTGAAAGATAATAGAGAAAAAAAAAACCGAACTTCAGGGACTTGTTTGGCAGTATTTATAAAGTCTGGCATGCATGTAATTTGAGTCAAAGGAAGAGAAAGAAAAATGTGAGAATTAAAAAATACATACTTAAATAAATAATGATGGAAAATTCCCCCAAATTTGTTGAAAAACATAAACTTGTCTATTGAAGAAGATGCAACACAGAAAGAAACAAAGAAAACCAAACCTAGGCTCATCATAATCAAACTACTGACATGCAAAAACTAAGAGAAAATCTTTGAATTATTGTGGACTTTTCATTAGAAACTATAGAAGCCAGAAAACAGTGGAACGGTATCTTTAAAGAGATGACAAAAAGAGACTGAAACTCCAGAATTTTGAACTCATCAAAAATCTCCTTAATTAATCAAGGACAAGTAAGTATATTTTCAAGTAAAATAAAACTAAGGAGATTTATCACTAACAAAACTATACCAAAAAAAGGAAAAATTACTCGAGGACATTCTTTAAGGCTGAAGAGAAATGATACCAGAAGGAAACTTAGATCATCAAGAAGAAATGAAAAGCATCTGAAATAATAACTATGTGGATAAATATAAAACACTATTTTACTGTTAATTTATTTTAAATACACATAAATGTTTAAAAATAAAATTATAATATTTACGTAAGAGAAAAGAGTATATATCCACAAAAAGACATACATGAATGTTCATACAGCTTGATTCAAAATAGACAAAAGCAGAAAATTACTCAAAGGTGAATGAAAAAACAAAATGTGGTAAATGAAGACAATGGAATACGAGTAAGCATGAAAAGGAATTAACTATCAATACATGCAACAACATGAATGAACCTCAAAATCATTGTACTAAATGAAAAAGCCAGACACACAAAAATGTATTCTGCATGACTGCATTTATATAGAATTCTAGAAAATTTAAGTTAAATCATAGTAACAAAAACAGATCAGTTTGCTGCATGAGGCAGGGAGTGGAGGGAGAGTACAAAGGGTGAAATGAGTTTGATGGAAATGTTTCATATCTTGATCAAGGCAGGAACTTCATTGATGTAGACATCAAAACTTATTTCATTTAGCACTTTAAATGAGTGAATTTTATTTTATTTTGTTTATGTCTGACTAAATGATATTTTAAAAACATAAGTCAATATAATTCACAATAGAGTCTTCCAGATAGGAGATGCTCCTTTAGTCTAACTCCCAGAGTGAGTACACCAAAATGATATGGAGATAGCAAGTGAGGAACCACTGTTGCCTTATGCCCTGAGATTTTTAGAGTTGTTATCACAGAAAACTCTAAATGCTCCAAATTAATACAATTTGTTTATTTGTTGTCTTTCACAAGTGAGCCCAGAGAATTCAGCTATAGAGTAGACCTGAGTGAATTTATGTTAATCCTATCATGTATCCATTTTGGGTGCCTATTAGATGCAAGTTATCCAGTGTGACGTGAAAGGAAGTCTTTTAGAGACTTCTTAGAAACCAAGCCTTGATCTCAAAAGGGAATAATTTTTCTTCCTATGGGTTGTGCTATGCATGAATATAAAGCCAGAATAACTAAATCCAACTTGCTGCCCTCTTAAAGATTAAAGAACATCTAAGAAGTAAAGCTGAGTTATGTCACTAATCAAGACAATTAGGAAGACCTAACACTGGACTACCAATTGTGTGAGGCAGTAAATGTCCTTACTTTAAACTGGCTTTTAAATTACTATAGCTAAAGGCTTCTTAACCAACCTATACATACATTGCTATACTAACACTACTAGAGCCTCAATAAACTCTTATGCAGTCAGATTTCTCTTATAGAATGTTGTTGTCTTAAGCACAATTTTCTTTTCTCTATCATGTGTCCTAATTCTGGTGGATTTCTCCTTCTTCTCTCAAAATGTCTAACTCTGGTTGAAATAGTATTTATTTCCCATGTTTTCTAAAATGATAGGCAGTCATTTTCTTTCACCGACCCTTTTCAGACAACCCTCATAAGACTTACATGCTTTACCTATGAACATTTATTCTATTTATTCACTGAAATTTTGCAGCACAAGATGAAGCCACAGTTTTCCCTCCAAGGTTCACCCAGGCCAGCTTTAGTATTCTTTGTAACTTCATTTGTTGTTATTACCACTCGACTCTCTCTATTCAATCCAATGTCTTGCCATTATTCTATATATTGCCAGCTTTTCTAGTTCATTGTCACTCTGTATTTCAGTTTTAACAAACTTGGTCAGGCTACTGTCACACATATTGAGACCTATCCCATTTCTCATCTATTCCAAGCTCTTCACTAACACAGCAAGAGGAACTGTAAGCATTTTCTGTTTAATATTTATATTACTTGCTTAATTTGGTACCTAAGCTGGTATTACTTTTGCTCTGTTTTCCATATCATATTGTGACTCCTCTGTTACCACTACCTGTGTAGTTGTGATTCGAAGGCAACTTAAATGAAAGCAAAGGTCAATCTGAATGTGAGTAACCTTGGAGATTTTATTGTCCTCTTTCAGTCTATCAGCCATCTGCAAAACAGACAATGCTACACCTCAGCCTGTCTCAAAAGTCAACATTTTTTATGAAGACATATGGGTTCCACGAAACTCTTTTCTCCTCAACTCAGCCTTTCAGAGTATTATCCAATTTCAGCCCTTTCCCAAAACAACACATTAATCTATATGATAGGACAGGAAGGTGAAGAAAATGTTACCAGGAAAGGAGGTATTCATCTTCTTCTTGTTTGTTCTTGGCATCCTATGACATTTTAACCATTAATAAATGGCCTTAACTGGACATTTAGGAATCTGCAAGCCTCTCCCAAGTCTAAATAAATTTTAATTACAATTCAAAGCAATTAGTACAAATTGATACAGCAGAACCTTATGGATATGTATTATCCCAAGTCTGCCCCAGAACCAAAATAGTAAAAAGCATCTGAGCTGGTTATCAAGAGAAAGTTCACAATCACAGACAGCCCAAGGTTATAGAACTTAATAATAACAGGTTATGTAATAGCCCTATCAAAACCAATAGCAGTGGATAAAGTGGCATTCAAAAGGCAGCAGGGACCTACCAAAAATCAACTCCGTTTCTTCTGAATTTAGCTTCAGGACATTTTAGAAATCCAGGCCTAAGTGTCAGCTAGGCACCTCATCAAACCAAAAATTGCCTCTCTTCCTCCCTCTTCCAGGTCTGTTAAGATGAAAAAGTAAACCTGCATGTCATCAAGCCAACAATGTTAGTTGAAATTATGGCTCAGCATGATTATCTCTAATGGAGGCACAAGCACACAGGACAGCATGGGTCTGGAATTTTACCCTGTATGACTCCAAAGAGCAGTTCAACCATTCTAGAGAACATTCCACCTATAAAATAAAGTCAGATATGTGAAGCATGAAATAAAATCGACACTATTTTAACAGTGCATTGGAGTGAAACACAGCCAGTGAGGTCTTATGAGAACAGATAGTTGCGGATGAAGTCAGATATTTTCCTAAAATGTAATCTTTCTATCTTTATAGTTAGTCTGAGGAAAACTAGGAATACAGTTAAAAAAATTCAAATAGTTAATATTTTGGTGTTGAGACCCTGGCAATTCTAACACTAGAGTATAAAATGAGACCTTTATGCAGATATTTGGAGTTGAGAAAAAGTCATAGCATCATCATGAGACAAGAATTCTTTCACCACTGAAAAAGCAGAGCCTGCACAGCTAATCCACCACTGAGTAAATCGCAAACTTGGTCATCTCAATATGTTTGAAAAGAACAATAGATGCATACATCTACTTAAGGAATATGAAAAAATTACCTTTTTTGAATATGTACAACATGCATAAGCTGTATGTGCATGTATGTGTGTGTTTATGAGAGAGAAATAGGAGCTTTAGTGGGATTAAGGCAATTCCTCTGCAACCCCAATTGCACATATACCTTCCTTTTCTCTTTCTTATGTTCTTTCCAACAGGCATGGCATATAGTTCACCCATTTTCCATTTTCCCTTCTTAACAGAAATCTACTCTCTTGCACTTGACTGTGTTTTTCTGGGGAGAAAGGGGCCAGTCCATGCCTGGAATGAGTTATGGTTGATGTAATTCAACTATGGTTGTCCCACTTACCTTCCTAGGAAGTGATTAAACTTGTCATTTCAAAACAGTGAAGCAAAGGTTTTAGACCATTTTAAATACAGTTTCAATAAAATTTCAGGATTCTACTTTAGACTATAACTATGTACACCCTAACATGGATGCTCAGTGTTCTACACATATTATCAGTCCTTGATTTTAAAAAGTTAAGATCAGTTGTATTTTATTTGAATGATCATTTAAATTCACTAATCCCAGAAAATTTTCCCAGAAGAGTAACTACAAAGTAGAAGGAATAATTGAAGGATCACAAATCCGTAGCCATTATAGCATATTTTTGTTTTTAATTGCATTTTAAAACACAATATATTCATAAATAATATAGTCACACAATATTTCATGTCTTTCTATTCTAAAGTTGTCGATTTTTCAGAAAAAAATGTCAGCACTTCAGGTTAGTACCATCATTTAATGGCTGCTTTTATGACTTTGCTATATAGCATATTTTCAAAATGCTTTTAAATTATAATAGCCTTGCTTTAAAAACAGCAAATAGCAAAAACACTCACAGACATCTTGATATACATAAACACAGTTTGAAAATACTTCTGCCATGTGGCAAAGCATAAATACAGTTTACAATTAATTCAAAATGCCAACTTTGAAATGATGAATTTTTAAATTTTTAAAATAAAAGATTTGAAGAATTTCATTTTTATTTAAAATAAAAGTGTATTCCTATTTTACATTTTGCTATGTCAAATCTGCCCTATTAAATTTTTATGATGTGTGACTACATGCGCATCAATAAGATACACTGAACAACTAGAGTTTTTCTTGAGAATACAGAGGAACTATGGCATTGCAGGATTACTAGAAGTATAGCATTTACAGTTGAGAGAGGATAAACTTTCCTCAAAGATTAACAGTAAAAAAATACTACTTTTTAATATGTTGGTTGACATTTAAGTCCATTTTATTTTTTCTGAACCTTCATAAGTATTTCTTGACTGATTTCATAAAATAATTATTTATCTGCTTCCTGACTCCACGTGACACAAGACACCAGACCATTCAACAGGGGAGAACACCTCACTGAAATATGTTCTTACTAACTGTATCATTCAATTAATGAGAAGTTGCTATATAGGTTAAGATTACAAACACTCCCCCTTTTTTTTTTTTGTAAAATTCTCATAGTAATTTCTTCCCATTCTTTCTCATGGAAAACTCCACTATTCTTTTAGAAGCCTGTTACCTGCTTGAACTATCTAATTAATCAATAAAAATAAGCCTTTTAACTGTGAGTTTTGTTTTGGGGTTTTTCTAAACCTAATTTACACATATGTATTTCCACTTTATAAGTAATCCATCATTTTAGTACTTACATTAGTAAAGAACTTTCAGTTCCTGTGAGGAAATACATACATAAATGTAAGAAGTAGACTAAATATTTTAAAACTTAGACAATTCAAAAAAATTAAACATGTCAGTATTTTGCAGTAGGATGTTGTCAAAAGCCTGATCAATATACCACCTGAGGATATTTCCCAAAAAATTACCTCATCTACTTTCACAGTAATGATCCAAAGTCAGATCAGAACTTTCAATTCGCCTGCTTTTTCCTCAGATGACCCTCTCCTAATTAGCCTTTATGGCCCTTTCTCCTAATCTGAAAAGTCACTGGTCTCTAGTCTGTCTTAGAATTTAAGGAGTTACTTCCATGACTATATTTTAGCACACAAAACTTCATTAAGAATACAGGTTATGTTTGACTCTGATTAAACCAGTTCAAAATACAATCTCCAAGGTTATAGTAAATCCAAACCAGCTGGCGTCATCTCACTTCTTAACAGAAGGATTTGTAGGGTTTTTGGAATCTAGAAATGACTGATGAGTGGCTTTGAAATTTTAAGATACCAGCATCCACAGATGATACCTACTCAGTCATCGTTCCCTCCAGGATACAGGCATTTTGAAAATTTCCTATAGGTAGTTTCCAAATGCTTATCACCATTAAAATCCAGGTAGTTCATTATTTTTCCTGGTTTTCCTCCTTGTTTTCCTTCCTGCATCATCTTCTGTAGTTTGCCACTGGTAAGAACACACAAACCCATAGCACAGCTACCTGGCTCCACTCATCCCTACCTCTGACTCTCTACGAACAAAGGTCCCAGATGGTGAGAGTAAAGTATATTCTATTTGTTGTAGTACGACTGTCTTTTTGCTCTCGTTTTGCCATATGCTTTGTGTTGGGAAACAATTAATTGTTAACGATTAAGAGAATGGGCTTTTCTGTAATTCCACTGCTTATTGGCTGTGCAGCATCACAAAATCTCTTCAAGACCCAATTTCTCATCTATAAAAAGGAGATATCACTATCTCATAAAGTTATTGCAAAGATTAAACAAGACAATACTAATACAGAGCTTGAAAGAATAACAGACACATTAAAGCATGCAATAAATTATTTGGAGAAGTCATGTAAAGAACAAAAAGTGTAGCCAATCTTTTCCTTTTAGAAATGTCAAGATGCCTTTCAAAAAGGCAGCAGCTTCTGAGGTTCCTTGTGTTCTCTGGAGTACAACTAGATAGACAGAGGCTCTCTCAGGAAACAATATCTATGCTTTTCACACTTTTATTATTCTTAGAATTCCTGACTTACCGAAAAAATGTAAGAACAGAACAGCGTGTCACAGGTTAACACATCATCTGTAATTCTGGTATTTGGAATGATATGTACAGGAGAACTTTCTCTATCTTCTTTTACTATCTGATTCCACTTTAAGTTTCCCTTTCTGACCAGAAATGTAGCTCTCTGAATGAAAATGCTGAACTACAGGAAATAAAAATGAATGATAATTTGAAAGGCAAACAGGAGCCATCAGTCAAATTTCTTTTTAAAATAGAGTGTTTATTTCAGACTACTTGTTGGTGACAACAGGGGAGAAAATCTCAACTCCAGCACTTTTTTTTTTTTTTGTCAGATTTGAAGAGCCTGCCCTACTTTGACATTTCATTGAAAGAGAGGAAAAAACCTGATTTCTTAATTTAAATTGCACTGTTCCTCAATGCAGAGATTAGCAATATTTCCCTTAATTTTGACTTTTGATGCCCCATTATTCCCCTGGTTTGCATTTAAAATCAGTCTCCTCTTCAGCTAGAAATTATCTTTCCTTCCCTGACAGGTTTGACAGCACTCAATTCTCAAACCAGTCTTACAGGAAAGGGGAAAAAATGTATTCTGAAACAAAAAGGCCGCATATTTTCCATGTTTAAATCTTTTTTTATTTTCATTTTTTATTCGGAAACTAAAAGCTCTAAAATGGATGGCGTCTCCAGCGTTTGAAGGCAGCTAAATCAGAGACCTTTCCTCACAGGAAGTTCGTGCAGGAACTGAGCAGCCTGGGGAGACCGGGTGCCACCGCCAGTGCTTTCATAGGCTGTAAGTGCCTGTTGTAATCTAATAGCAACAAGTTTGGAAAAACAGAAAAGCAATAACTAGAATTCTCCTTCCCAGGAAAGTTCAATTAATTCAATTGGTCCTTCAGTTGCTAAATTTTTACCAGAGCTGGAGTCTCTAACCTTATTTCAATGAAAATAAGTAGAATACCATTAATTCCTTTTCAGCAGTACATTTGATTGTGTGAAGAGGTTTTCATGCTTCAGCTTGTAACCTATTTCCCTTGATATATGAACATTACTTTCCCTTTATTTTAATGCAGCAGCTTAAGGCTAAGGTGTCAAAATTGTCTTTTATTTCCTAATTTTTCTCCTTATATTTCACCAAGTGAATACCATAATCAAAACCTGAAAATAGCATTTTTCCCCTGACAATATTTCCAATTCCTGCATTTAACCAGATTATCTCCTGTCCCTTTCTTTGTCCCATGACACACAAGCAAAGGTGGTCTGGGGTATTGGCCATGAAGAGTAAACACCGTACACTAATAATATTAAGATATTTAAAGTCATCAATTGAATTTCCTTTGGGGGAAGAATTCAATAATGGAATACTCTGTAGTCTTAGAAATTGTGTTGTAGAGGATTAATTAACAACGTAGAAAGATCTGTCATGAATTAAGTGGGAGGGTAGGTTACAAAACACCATCTAGTCTCTAATCATGCTTATTTTACCTCTCCATCTGCATTATTCTACCATTATTTCCTTATTTCCTATGCTTTAAAGTCCTCTGCATCCCTCAAACACTGGGGCAGTCCCTGAATAGCCTAGCCAACCCTCACTTTCAGCCTGATTCCCAAACACCATCAGCTAGAGGTGGCCTGTGGCATTTTTACTTTTGCTTTTCAGGAGTCACATGTCCCCCACCATTTCTCTTTCATTCCATCCCCACCCAACCTCTCACCTTTTCTTTGACCTTTTGGAATTCAGAACTGGAGCTGCAACGGACATTTTGCTACCTTAAAGAAAAAGCCTCAAAAGCAATCCTGTGTTATTAAATATTTAACATTCGGTTGTTTTTTCTGCAGGAGGTGGGAGTGCGGGGGAATTCTTACATACAGCATTGGCTGATTTCCTTGGCGTAAATACCTCCATCACACTCTATTTAAAGGCCACAGTGTGATATCATCTAACACCAACTTAAGAAAATAGGTGCAATAAACTCACCATTATATAGTACTTTCACCACACAGTTAACGATAGATATAAATAACCTTATGTGCATTGATAATAAATATAGTAAAATAATTAGGAAGTGATGAATTTTGGAGTATTTATTACCTTTTGAAAATAATGTCATTGTTCACAAAATTTTTAATAATTGCTATTTCACAACCATCTCACTAATTCCTAAAAATTTAACAATTGGCTCTTTTAAACTGCTCCAGCATACCACTACTCAAGAGAACCCCAGAGACTCAGTCCTAATAATATTAAGCAACCAAATCATTGCTAAAATTAGTCTACTCCAAACTTTGTGTTACCTTGAAAAGCAAACCTAGGTTTGACTAAACTACTTAGTCAAGTTTTCTGTTACTTGTAGATTAGGCATTCCTAACTGATATACCCATTAAACTCTTTTCTGCCTCAGTCTTTTTGCTGATTTCACACTTCCCCACTGACAGGACCCCCAGTATTCATGAGGCTGGCTCCTTCTCAAAACTCAGGTTCTAGGCCAAAGTCATCCCCCAGAAACAGCTTCCCTAATCACCTATTTAATGCCTCTAACTTTTTATTACATTCCCTTGTTTTATATTACCCTACTGCAATATCTGAAACTATAATTTCTTTGTTTATTGCCTATTTCTCTCACCAAAGGAAAAACTCTTTAAGAGGGAACCACTGAACTTGCACAGTAGGCAAGGTTATAGTGAAAACATAGTCAGTGTGGTTGAGAGATAGGTTACACTGAGCAAATAAGTAAAATATTGAGAATAAAGGGAGTCGATGTTCTCAACAGCAGAAAAGATTTGTAAACATGGAAAGAGGGAAGTCTGGAAAGCGCTCTGAGGTACTGGAATAGAATAATAAGTATTGGTATAGACTCATGATTTTATAATATACATATATTACAGATTGTCTTAGTCCATTTGGGTATACTATAACAAAAGACTGGGTTTCTAATAAGCAACAGAAATTTATTTCTCACAGTTCTAGGGGCTGGATGTTTGAGATTAGCCCTTCCACCATGGTCAGACAAGGGCTCTCTGCTGGGTTGCAGACTTCTCATATTCTCATATGGTAGAAGGACTAGGGAGCTCTGTACCATCTCCTATGTAAGAGTCATAATCTCATTCATGAACTCTCCTCCCCTAGGACCTAATCACTTCTCAAAAGCCCCTCTTTTTTACACCATCACACTGGATGTTAGGATTCCAACATGTGAATTTGAGAAGAACACATTCAAACAATTGCACTGGTACATACAGAAATATTATAGATGTATACTGGTCAGAAACACAAAAGAGTGTTACATACATATATATGTTTCCTATCTCTGTTCGCTAAGAGGGCATAAAAGCATTGGTACTCTAATGTTATTGTTTCAATTTCCTCAAATCTAGATGGCTATATTCTCATTTTTGCTTCTGCTTTCAATCTGTTGTAATATGTTATTATGCTTTAAGAATGTAATGAAAATCTAGCCTCACACAGATACGTAGTTATAAATGGTAGAAATATTTTGATAGTCTTTTCAGATACTCACAGATATTCTACTTTGATACTACACTAAAACTCAATAAATGTTAGTTCTTAAAGATTAGCTGAAATGTGGAATCTGAACCTTTCTCAATGAATTTTTGTAGTGTGTTTCATTAAAATCCATTGGTCTAACATGAACTTTAAATGAGTTCTTAATCATGTATGATTTTTGTAATACCATTTAAATGTTGGTCACTTGAAAAATATTGCTTTATTGAGTTAAGGAGATCTTTCAAGTATTGCATATTTTATTATAAAATATCAAAAACCACATTTGTGAATATCACTAGTAATCTTGACAGAAAAGCCAAGCTGGAAAGCTGTCACATTCATGGATGACAGATAATTAAATTTTCCAAAAGTTCTAATTCTTATGTCAAAGTTTGAATTTTCTCATTGGCAAGAAATTGTTGCTATAGTTGTTTACATTCACGTAGCAAGATCACTTCATTTATTTTCAGGAAAATCTTTGCCAATACTTTAGTCTAAATAATGAAAATTTTACTGTCAGTCATTCTTTCAAATAAAAATCATATTCCATAAAAAAGTGGTTAGTTCAACTTATAACTCAATCACACAACTGTGAAGACAACCACCATATTACAATATACAGTAAAAAAGATGCTACATATATATGTTTGTACACTTTCTACTTCATTCACCAGGTATGAAAAAGATGTGTATTCAAGCCCACAAGCAAAAGACTGAAGTTGGACCTTTACATTATGCCATATACAAAAATTAACTCAAATGACATGTAAGAGCTAAATCTATGACACTCTTAGAAGGAAACATAGGAGAAAAGCTTCATGATATTGGCTTTGGCAATGATTTTAGATATGACATTGAAAGAACAGGCAACAAAATAAAAACTTAGATAAATTGGATAACATCAAACATGAAAATGTGCATCAAAGAACACAATCAATAGAGCAAAAAGGGAACTCAAAGAATGAGAGAAAATATTTGCTAATCATGTATCTGGTTATTGGTTAATATGTAGAATATATAAAGAATTCTTACAACATAACTACAAAAAAAAAAAAAACTCGATTAAAATATGGGCGAAGGATTTGAAAAGATATTTCTCCAAAGAAGATACATAGATGGCAAATAAACACATGAAAAGATGTTTAACATCAATAATGATTAGGAACATGCAAATCAAAACCACAATGAAATACCATCTCATACCCACTAGGACAGTCTTCTCCCATAGCCCAGGAATTAAAGCATTCTTTGTTTAAGCCTGTCAGGGTACATCTTATTTTTTTCATATTCTACTTTCTTTTTCAGGTTTCTTTGCAACTAAAAACAGTCATGTGACTCAGTCCAGTCAATGAAGTAAAAATCTTTTGTGAAATTTTGGTGAAGGCTTTTTTATCCTCACTTTATCTGGAGGACAGATGTAAGAATAAAACTACTGGTGTCATCTCTTTCTTCTTCCCTTAAACATAGGTGTGATTCCAGAAGCTGTGTCAGCCATCTTGTGACCCAACAGTAACAAACATGAAAATAAAAAGCCAACACGTTAAACCAGGTGAAGCAGAAGGATATAAAGAGCTTGTTCATGATTCAGTTATTAAACCATGAGGCCAATCTTGATTTCCTGCTTCTGCATTTCTTATTATGTAAATAACAAAGTTTTATGGCTTAAGGCACTGTTTCTTGGATTTTCTGTTACTTGAAACTGAACACATCTTTATGGATGAAAACTCTTTAGTTAGCAATTTTGAAACAGTAAATCAAGAGCCAAGATGGATAGCCATTATCCCTGTATCAAATTTCTAGTAGACCATCTACTGTTAGGAAGTTAAGTACATTAGACAGGTATCCTAATAATCTTGAACTGCAAACTAAATTTGACTAGAGCAATTATATAATTAAAAGAGGTTAAATACATTTTTGCACTTTGCGCAGTGATAAAGCAAAGCCAGATCTGAAGGAGTCTAGGCATCCTCCCACTCTGGCACCTATGGTATCTATTCACTTTCTTCCAGAGGTGACTCACTCTAGCAGAAAGACTATTAGCGCCCAGGAAGACGGAATCCAATAGGTTCTATTAAAAAATTACTCTAACATGACTTCCAGGTAAAATATGTACTCAAGTTTTATTAATTATTCATTGATAAATTCAATAAAAATTTGTTAAAGCTGACTATATGCCAAGCACTCTGCCAAGCATACATAGTGAATGAAATAAAGTTTCTGTCCTCATAATGGGGGAAAGAGAAAACTAAAAATGAAGTGAACAGGAACCAAATTCTAATCATGATGGTTCTCTGATAGAAACAGATGTAGTGAGTTCACAGAAAATGACTAATGGGTCGCAGGCAACTCCCTTTGACTGAAGGGATCAAGGATAAATTCTCATAAGAGGAGAAAGACGCATAAACTCAGAACAATGAGGACTCAGCTGTGCAAAGCACTGGGAAAAGCAGTGTTCCAGGCAGGAAAAAAAAAGAGTCGATGCCAAGATCCCAAAGTGGAGAACTTAAAGAGAGCTGCTACAGACAGAACTGTGTCCTCCCAAAATGTATATGTTAAAGCTGTCACTCCCAAAGTGATTGGATCTGGAAATATGGTCTTTCAGATGTAATTAAGGTTAAATAAGGTCATATGGGTACGGCTCTAATCCAGTAGGACTGGTGGCCTTAAAAGAAGAGAAACAGAAAGAGATGTCTCTCTGCCATATGAGGACATAGCAAGAAGGCTACATGCAAGCCAGGAAGAGGACTCTCACTAGATCCTGACCATGCAAGCACCCTGATCTCAGACTTTCAGCCTCCAGAACTGTGTGAAAATAAATGTCTGTTGTTTAGGCCATCTAGTATATTATATCTTGAAATGGCAGCCCTAGCTGATTAAGATAGATTTGGATACCAAGAAGCGGTATGCTGCCATGGTAAACACCTAAATATGTGGAAGTAGCTTTGGAACTGGGTAGTAGGGTAAAGACTGGAAGAGTTTTGAGATGAGTGCTAGATATATGAATGTTTAAGGTGATTCTTGTGAGATCCCAGATAAATATGAGGAACATGTTATTGAAAACTGGACGAAAGGCAATCCTTGTTACAAAGTGGCAAAGACTTTGATTGAACTGTTCTAATGTTTTGTATAAGATCGAACTTGTGAGCAATGGAACTGGATATTTAACTGAGCAGATTTCTAACCAAAGTATTAAAGGAGTGGCTTGATTCCTCCTGACTGATTAGAGTAAAATGCAAAAGGAGAGAGATGAATTGAAGAAAGAATTGTTAAGCAAAAAGGAACCAGAATGTGAAGACTTAGAAAATTCTTAGCCTATCTAAATTACAAAAAAGAAAAAGAAAATAGAAGGCTTGCTTGAAAGAGAACACTAAGTGTGGCTGAACAACCATTTGATAAGGAGATCATGAATGCAACTCGTGGAATAATCAATCATCATAGCAGAAACCAGGTATAGTAATGGGATTATACAAGGAAAGACACTGTCAGTTTAAACAAAAGGGAATGGAGAAAGTAGGATAAGATGAAGGAAGGCTATTGGACTTCTTGGATTCTGCAGGACTAGACTATAGAGCTTTTCAACTATAAACATGTGCTATTCTTCAAGGAAAGTGAAAAAAGATTCTTCAAGGCAATTCAGAGATCATCAGGGCTGCCACCCCCACCACAGGCTCAGGGCACAAGGCTGTTTCTTTCTTCTCGATTTCAAAGGGTCAGACCACATCTCAGGTTTCCAGAAAACCAAGATGACTTTGCCTAGTGCCTCAAGGGTGGGTCTGCCCTTGCAGAGAGCTGTGTGGACAGGGTCCTGGCAGAGAGCTAAAGGGATGGGGGCTTCTCAGAGAACAAAGAGGCAGAAGCCCTTGCAGAGAGCTGAAGCAGTAGGGAGGGCCACCCTGCAGAGCCAGGGAGCTGATGCTGCCATCCCCAGTGGGCCTGGAGGGTTAACGTTGAAACCAAAGAGGATTAACATTCAAACCAAAGAGGATTAGACTCAAGGCTTAAGCCCTAAAAGAATTTGGTCTTGCTAGGTTTTGGACTTTTGGGTTCTGTAACTTCTTTCTTCTTTCCAATTTTTCCTTTGTGGAATGAGAATTCTACTCTATGCATGACTAATCATTGTATACTTTAAGCATATAAATTGTCTGATTTCATAAGTGTGTAGCTGTAAGGAATTTTGCCTCAGGGTGAATCATAACTTTAATACCACCCTTATATGATTTGGGTGATATTTAGATAGACTTTGGACTTTACATTTTAGAGTTGATTCTGGATTGAGCTAAGACTTTGGGGGCTGTTGGGATGGAATGGATACATGTTGCATGTGATAAGGACATGGATTTGGGGGGGGCCAGTGTGGAATGCTATGGATGGAACTGTATCCCTCTATGATTCATATTTTGAAGCCCTAACCCCCAATGTGATTGTATCTGGATATAGGGTCTCTGGGAAGTAATTCAGATTAAATTAGTTCATAAGAGTGGGGCCTTAGTCCTGTAAGACTGTGGCCTTATAAAAAGAGGAAAAAAAAAAAAAGATCTGTTTTTTCCTCCGGGTGGCCATCTGCAAGCCAGGAAGAGAGCTTTCACCAAAACCTGAGCATGTGGGTCATCCTGATCTCATACCTTCAGTCTCCAGACCTGTAAGGAAAACATATGCCTGTTGTTTAAGTTACCCAGACTATGGTATTTTGTCTTGACAGTACAAGATGATTAATGCAAAGGCCTTGCCTCTGAAAGATAACATGTGAGAAGTAAATCCAGAGAAGGTGAGGTTAATGACCAGAGCAAGCATCTGATTTTGTAGGATATAGTAAAGAATTTGAAGTTTATTTAAAGAGAATTGAAGCATTTAAGCAAGATGACATTAATCCTATTTGATTTTTTAAAGATCATATAGTGGGAGAAACTTTCCATTTCACAGAGTTTTTAAGAATTTTCTGTATTGTCATCACTACATTCTTCATTCATCAGAGGCAGAGGCACTTGGGCCAAGTTGCTAAATTTCAAATGAATTCTAAGAAGAATCCAAGTGAACATCACAGACTATGGAAAGGTCACAGAGAGGATCTCAAACCTGACATAGCTTTTTAAATGATTTGATAATAGATATGCTTGCTGTTCACAACCAGCACTCTTCCATGCTATTGCCACATTCTCTTATCTATTTATAAACAATGTCAAATATCAAGAGTTTTATGAACTTCTAGGCTAGCAATACTTATAATCCCTCGAGTATACCCTTTCTCCACTTTCCCAACATATATATTTAAGCTTGGAGGTCATTACAGGTGTGTGTTTGTCCAGTGAGGAGAAAGAATAGCACAAAAATATTAAGTAAATAGGAGGAGGATCTTTCCAAATGCCAAGCTTTTACTAAATGCATAAGTGACTTGCTAGGCAAAACTGGTTGTCAGGTATATAAAGGGTATCAGCATAATAGGTAAAACCACCTCTCCATATCTTCTTTTTTAGAATAATGCATATTCTTTGTGGTTAAAAACAAAAAGAACAAACGAAAGCATAAAATCACTTAGCAAGCTGGTCCTGAGGCTGACTTGTTGGTTTGTGTTGGACAGGGATGTGGCTGACAGACCCTGATTTCAGAACCTCATTCTATTTTCATGAGATGGGACTAGAGATAGCCTCCTCCACTATACGTGTGAACATGCAAACACACAAAACCACAGCAGGCCTCTAGCTCTGCATA
This sequence comes from Camelus bactrianus, assembly GCF_048773025.1. Classification (NCBI taxonomy): domain Eukaryota; kingdom Metazoa; phylum Chordata; class Mammalia; order Artiodactyla; family Camelidae; genus Camelus; species Camelus bactrianus. Next base: position 44,259,444 of record NC_133540.1, read on the forward strand.
AATTGCTTTTTCTTATGGCTCATCTTGAATCAGCCGCAGTTCATTTTGCTCCATATTCCAGTGATTACAGTTGGAATTACAGTGGCATTTCTTCAGTTTAGTTAACAGAGTGCCTGAGGCTTGTGTTCAGTTGCTGTAATAGCAGATTCACCAGGGCGAATGTAAGTTTTCATAAGCAATCTCATCCAGGAGAGTCTGGGGACCACAGAGCCAGAATAAAGTCTGATCAGTATACTACTGTCTTCCTTTTCTCCTAATTTTCACCAGTAATTATAAAACTGCACAAGCTAAATGCTCTTTGTCAAAGAATATTCTTTGCTAAAAGGCTTTTATCAGATTTATCCCTTCAAAGACATCAAAGCAAATTGGCTTCAATTTTTCTAATTTTAACATCCTAGCTACAGACGTAAGTTCATCAGCTCTCATGTCCAATAAAAATTTGGTCTAACAGACATTTTTTTTTCCCAAGATACACTTGGAGTCTAAATTGGTGGTAAATCTTTTCTAAGTTTTTCTTTTCTGTTAAACTGCCTTGCATGTTTTGGAAACATAATTTTTCAACTTAAATAGTCAGCACTGCAAGCACACACATAACCTAAGGAAGAATCAGCCCACCATGACTGCGTGCTAATTCATACAGCCTGAGGAATGCTGAGAATCCTCACTAGCAACAATGGAGAAAAATACACATTTAAGAAACATTACATACTCTGGATTACATGGAATTGAAAACAAACATACTTGAAATTCTCTGGTGCTTCCTAAACATTTTCTTTTTCTTTCATTTTTTTCCTCACTTTTATTAACTATGAATTTATCCTTATGTAAAAGATCTAAAAATAATACAAGTCAGGATGGAAGGAAAATAATGTTACAGAAATATCTAAATGGTTTCCTTTTTACTCCCTTGGAAGATGACTTCAGACAGGAACACTGACTTTCTGAGTATGCAGCTATCTGTCGTCACCTTGTACCTATTTTTTCAGTAGCACTAATTTTAATCTTATGCTTGCAGCTTATTGAAGAGGTAGTTGCCTGAAAAATGAAAAACTTCACCAACTTGCGAAAGTCAGTGGAGAAAAATTTATAAGTCTTTAGGTAGTTAACTAAGAGCCTTAAAAAATAATACCTCCTGTATCCAGGTTATACTGAAACTTCCCTTGTGTTTCTGATAGTGAGTGGATTACTATGACTGATTACCTATCATATTTCAACTTTCTTCCATTCAAATCCATAAATTTATTGCGAATCTTTGAAGTCCTAAGATTACAAAGAGGAGCAAACAATCATCACTACTCTTATCTACCGTATTTTGAGCCCTGGTTACATGCCAAGGTACATCTTTGCACGTACTATCTTTTCTGATAGCCACAGCAACATCATGAGGCAGATATTGTTTCTATTTTACAAGTGAAGATACTGCAAAGGCCTGGGCCCCCAGAGAGTTAGTTCTCAGGCGGTCAAGAATTGACAATGAGATAATTGTTATAAATTTGTCAAACTCAGGTATTCTGAAAAACTTATTTTTAAACATTTAAAGTTGAATATTAAAACATTAAATATGTTGAATTTTGTCAAATGTTTTTCTAACATCTATTAAAGACAGGTCATGTGGTTTTTATCCTTTGGTCTATTAATATATTGTATCACTCTGATCGATATTGAACCAATCTTGCATTCCAGGGATAAATCCCACTTGGTCATAATATATGATTGTTTTAATATGCCGTTGAATTCAGTCTGGTAGCATTTTGTTGAGAATTTCTGCAACAATATTCATCAGGTTATTGGCCTATAGCTTTCTTTTCTGTAGGGTCTTTTTCTGGCTTTGCTATTAGGGTAATGCTTGCCTCATAAAGTGAGTTTGAAAGTGTTTTCTGTTCTTCGATTTTTCAGAAGAGTTGGAGAAGGACTTGCATTTATTCTTCTTTAAATGTTTTGGTAGAATTCTCCAGTAAAGTCATCTGTCCCTGGACTTTTCTTTGTTGGGAGTTTTTCTGATTACTTATTCAATCTCCTTACCTAATTATAGGTCTTTCAGATTTTCTATTTCTTCATGATTTGAGCTTGATAGATTTATGTTTCCAGGAATTTATACACTTCTTCTAGGTTATCCAATTTGTAGTCTCTTATAAGTAGTCTCTTATAATCCCCTCAAAGTCATAAAATTCTAGCTAGGAAAATATTTACTATCATATACCTCCTTTACTTTTTCTCTCTGTTCTCTCTTTCTCTCTCTCTTGCTTTTCTTTTTCTCTCATGGTCTCCTCACTCTCATTGGTGTAAACCAAATTTACCCAATTATGAAAATTCAGTCATAAACACACTGAGCCTTTTTCCTGAGACATGAGCCTCTTCCTTGAGACAATTTGTGGTCTCTGAGAGGCCTATGTGATTCAATCAAACTGTGAAACTTTGTGATGTTTTTAAAGGTAAATAAAGGTAATTTAATAATAATGTCAAAGCAATCTATATTGCTTTCATCTCTATGAAAAGTGCCTATATCCTTCATGTTTCATCTATGGTTTAATATCTTGAAAGTAAAGCCTTTATTGAGTCATTAAACTGTGGAATCTCTTCCTTTAGTAAGGCAAAAATAGTACTTGGTGAGGCCTTAATAAACAACCTGAAAAATAATTAAGCAAGCAACCTCACTGACAGTAGCATCAAAAATAATAAAATAATTAGGAATAAACATAACCAAGGAAGCAAAAGTTTGTACACTACAAAATACTGCTGAAATGCTGCATGATTCCACTTCTGAAAGTACCTGAAATAGTCAAAATCTTAGAAACAGAAATTATACTACTGGTGGTTGCCAGGGGTGGGAGGGTTGGGGTGGAGGGTGGGATGGGAGAGTCACTGTTCTGTGTATATAGAATGTTAGTCATGCAAGTTGGAAAAGTTCCAGAGACCTGCTAACAACAATGTTCACATAGCTAACAACACAGTAGTATATATAAGAAGTTAAATTAATTAGATCTCATGTTACGTGTTGGTTTGAAATTTTACCACAATTAAAAAAAAAAGTGTATGTCATGTGAAGGAAACAACAAACAGTTTATCCTACTGGAGTGAACAGTGAACAGTAAAGTTTTCAGAAATAAATCCAGAAAGCTAAGATGCAGCTGACTATGAAGGGCTTTGAATTTGGAAAATATTAACCCTGTGGCCAGGAACTCAGGCTGTTTCTCCTCAGTTCCTTTGTGATACTGTTCTTCCTCTACCCATTATTTTAAAGGTGCTATTCTTTGAAATTTCACTTTTGCCAACTACACACTGTACTTGGTCAATCTCTCCCACATTTGGAAACTCTGCTCCTTTCTATACTCATCAATCTGAAATCTATTCTTCCAGCCAAGACCCCTTTCTTAAAATCAAAGTCTGTGTATCATATGCATATGAAACCTCCACTTGAATGTAGCAGAGGCACCTCAAACCCAACAGGCTAAATTTTAATTCCTCCTCCTCCTCCTCCCACTACCGCTATTCTATTCTCTATTGTTTTCCTATGTCCTCCATCTCACTAAATGGCATTGTTCTTCCTTAGGGCTGAAAAACTGGCATCTACCTTACCTCCCATATCCAGTCTCCAAATCCTACTAAATCTCCTCCCAAATATCTCTATTTAGTCTATTCATCATGGCAGCCATTACTGGAATTCAGATTAGTATCAACACTCCCAGGACTACATTTGGTCACTGAAGAATTACACTTCAATGACCAAATATTAAAAGGTTTAACTGGCAACAAGACAAAAGAAGTCATGAATAATATTCATCTTATACACTCAGTCTTTGAGATGTCAAGAATTAGCTGAAATGCATTATCAGATTGCATAGCATCAGAAGTGAGAATTAAATATGTCTGTTGAGCAAAGTAAAAGCCATTTGGGGAGTAAGAATTTGATTTTGCCAAGTCTGGAAGGTAGACTGGGTAAACGAATTTCTGATTTTTGTTTTACATTTACAGTCTATCTCCTTATTTAGCAGGTGTACTCACTGCTCTTGGGATTACATCCCTCATTTAAAAGCCTCTACTGGGCATACTAGACCCATTTGTGAATAACTTCTTTGAAGTTAAAGCTTTACTTTGAAAAGAGTCTAATTGTCAACTCAGCAACTGGGGAAAGGGGATTTTATAGCACTTACATACCAGTTTTTAGAGATGTGATCAATATAATTTTTTAAAAGTTACCAATTTAAGTAGAAAGGAACCTTGAAATGTGGCTAAAAGTCATGTTTATGTTATTATTATAAGAACTGGATGACATAGAGCAGCTCTTGCTTCTGTTCTAGCTTTCTGGCTTAAACTTCAAGAGATTACCTAAATTACAAGTATAACCAGAAAACAGAAAACAAAAATGTCACATGAGCATAACCCAAGGGCAGGTTGCACTAAGCTACCTGTTAAGGAAGATAAAATTAGCTACATTAGTTTTTGTAACTTTTACAATATATTACAATCCTATCAAAAAAACAGTGTAAGACCTTGCACTCTTGTGTTATGTCCCTTGAAATAAGTAGGTCAACTCTCTCTAAACCAATTCCTCAAAAACTTGTGTCTGATGGGTTTTCAAAATTGCATAGCACTATACTAAAGGATCTGTTTATGTTGAACATTTGAATTCAAAATTCAAGTTTGAAATTGCAATTGCCTTTTCACTATAATCAACTGGGGCACTTGAAGTGAAGACTCAGCTCAAAAATCAAGGGAAAAAATTTAATTTAATTATTATAATGTCCTCTGTAAATATGCCTTGATAACCAAATAAAAATCTGGATCTTTGATTTAATTTAATGTTCAAGAGAGAAAATAAACACAGTTATCCATTAAGGCTGACCATCACAGTCATTTAAATTCAATATTTAACTCTTAAAGACATTTCTCATTTCCTGTCACTGAGACTGCATTTCCAAAGTACCCATGCAGGGGTTTTCCTCTACACTAACTACAGCATTAGAAAATTTGAACTGATTAATGACTGATTTCCCACAATCAAAACCTGGAATATCTTGGTTCAATTAAACACTACAGTATAATATGTCATAGTTAAGTTGTTAGGCTGATGGGAACATTAATTCAGTGTTTAATATAATGCCAAATTAACTTTTATAAATTTAAATACTATACTCTTAGAAATATTCACCTTAATATCTTGTTAGCATTTTACTACTGCCATATATTTTGCAGATGGTTAAAAGGCATGACATTCCATCTTTTCTCCTTTGACGAGAAAGATCCAAATTTGTGTTGTGTATCTCCCCAATTCATGACAACTGAATGGCATTATTTCCTTAGAAAAAAATAACAATGAGAAATATTAAGGGTCTTGCTATCGTATGCTTCTGTATGCCTAGCATGTGAAATACCATGAAAGGCTATAAATTATTGTTATCATATCTAATGATACTGCAAAGCTTAATTACTGCCATTGATGTGAGCACATAATGCCAGATCATTTTCTCTTTGTCTCTGTTCTCTTTCCATTTAAAGCCTAAGCCATATTGTCCTTTACCCTTTGGCCTCAATTTTTTATTTCTGGCTGCAAAATCTGAAGACCTATTTCATAATTTAGATCTGTTCAAAATATTTAAGCTTATTCCAAGGCTTTTTAAATGGCTGATAGGTTGAAAGAAACTTTTGTCCAAAGTCATTTAAATGCAAAATTTAAAAAAAATGAGTGTACTATTGATTCTCTTAGAATGTCACTTCTAAATGCAAACAAGTCCTTTATCAAATACTTCCGCATTTCACCATAGATGAATCTTCTAATCGTATACTGACTGGTTTTAATCCTAGTAGTCTTTCCTATGTATATAGTTACATATCCATTTTCATATTGTTATAACTTCCTTAGTCTTTCTCCTAAGAATCATGCAATATGACTCTAGATGAATCAATTCACTGTGATTCCCTAATATTAAGCATTAGGTTATTCCATTATATCCTTGTTCATGTACAAATGCATACACTCTTTAAAGAAATCCTGGCAGGTTTCCAGTATAAATTTGTTATTTTTATGATAATGTTTCTTAAATGAATATAAACATAAAGCCAGCAATATTTTTTCTAGTGTTAATAGTTCATAGATTAAAGACCCGAAAGTCAAATACAAACACAATAATGTATCTAGTAAAATTTAAATTAATAGTAGTAGTTTAATACTTTGGACAACATTATTTGGCTGAAATTAAACGAAGAGCTTCTTTTATATGCTAATTCAATATCCTGATGAATCAGTCTGACAATGTACACCAAAATGTGCACCATGAAAATTCTGAAAAAATGTTTAAAATATTATCTCAAAAAGTACTAGGAAAGTACTATTACACTTACCGATAATGAACAATTACACACATTAGTACCCACAAAGACGGAATTCATGCAATGCAAAATATGGTACTAAACACTAAAGCCCAGGTCTTCTAAGCCCAACAAAACTAATACTTCTCTAGTTACTTCTTTTATAAAATTCTTCCTGGAGCTCTTTGGACTTCCTCTGGCTCAAATGCATCGTTCTTATCAAATTTGCCTTTCTTCTTTCCTCATTAGCCTGTTACAATTACTCTGTTATGCTATGCTATTTTTGTGGTATTAAATCAAAGTATGAATTGAATGAATAACTTTAAAATAAAGCCATAGTCTATGAAGATGACTGCCCATTGTAAATTATTGCCAAAAAGTAAGGTTTTCAAGGAACTTGTTAAAATAATTCCATATGAATACAATAGATGTCAAATATGTATTAGCTTTTTAACTCTGGGATATATCAACTAGTGACAGCCAATAATGTCCTTTAATATATAAAAGTAAAAATGCTGTCACTTCAGGTCACCACGGGGTCCCAATGTAATCATAAACATGAAAGCAAATGCTGGGACTGAACTCAGAATATTCTTATATAAACATTTTAATCAGCATTGAAATGAAAACCCAAATACAAAATTACTTCAGCAAAACTATTTCTCCTATAGCGTAAGTCTTTATAATACAAATTGCCCCTAATAAAATAGATTAATTCTGAACTGGAATTTATTTTACAGAGACTGCTTGTTAGTCATTACTTGATAATTGAGAACATCGGTAAACCAAACAGGAGTCTGGCTTAGTGACACACAACCACTTTAAGAGGCTGAGTGATCAAACTGTAAATGCATGCTTTTTGTCTGTCTTTGGTGAGTGTTGACTGTGCTGTAACAGTAATAACAATGCATTTATGTAATGGTGTATTTATGCCTGTGCTAGTGGTAACTGTAAAAACCCATTACACTTTTTAAAATTTTAAATTGTTGTTAATACACTTAACAAAAAATTTACCATCTTAACCAATGTTAAGTGCACAACTCAGTAGCATTAATCACACTCACACTGTTGTACAATCAATCTCCAGAACTCTTTTCACCTTGAAAAACTGAAACTCTATACCCATTAAAAAAACACCCCATTCCTCCCTCCTTCAGCCCATGGAAACCACCATTCTATTTAGTCTCTATGAATTTGACTATACTAGGTACCTTACATAAGTGGAATCACATAGTATTTGTTCTTTAGTGACTAACTTATTTAACTTAGCATAATATTCTTGAGATTTATCCATGTTGTAGCATGGGTCAGAATTTCCTTCCTTTTTAAGGCTGAATCACATTTATTTGTATGTACAAGCTACATTTAGCTTTTTCATTCCTCTGACAAAGGACACTTAGGTTGCTTCTACTTTTTGGCTCTCATGAATAATGCTACTGTGAAAATGGTTGTACAAATATCCTTCCAAGTCCCTGCTTTCAATTCTTTTGGGACATACCCAGAAGTGGATAAGCTGGATCGTATGGTAATTCTATTTTAATTCTTCTTTTGAGGAATTGCCATACTGTCTTCCATAATGGCTGCACCAGTTTTAATTCCCACCAACAGTGCACAAGTGTTCTAACCTCTCCACATCCTCACTAATACCTGTTTGCTGGGTTTGGGGGCTTGGTTTTTTGTTTTTTTTTTTTTCAATTGTACCCATCCTCATTGTTATGAAATGAAGTGCCCATTACTTTCTAGCAAATATCTTATTAGGGTTATTTTCAGGATTTTCTTAGTGGTGTTTAGGTTACTTTTTTTGTCAGTATTGATCAACCAGAATGCTAATTGTAAATTATGACAACAAAATACACTTAGGACCACAAAAAGTACTCTACTTAGTTAATTCTTAAAAGCTAAACAATTGTACTTCAATTCTTCAGTTCATAATCCTTTTTTCTCATTAAAATTTCTATTACTACTTTGATAATGTGTACTTTCTTAGGAATGTACTACAGAGTTATGAAAGAATAGACTATTTTTCATTATCTTTGTTCTGCTTATATCCAAAGCATATGAATGAGTGGCTTTTTTCTAATTCAGCTTCTGCCGTTGATTTGCAGTGTCATCACTTATTAACTATTCCAATACCACCAGAGAGGAAAGTATTAGATTTTCACTTTTTCACAGATAGTTTCGATAAAATATTGCTAAAACTTTCAGAGGAGTTTGGTAAGAGCATGTTGTTATGATTTGCCTTTTTCATTTATGCGCTTACCTCTTTTAACTATTTTGTGGTCATATTTCTTACATATCTCTGAGTACTGAATATGTGCATGTCTGTGATAGTTAAAAATTTGTTAGACAGGATACATATACACTGTGGTGAAATTAACTGAGAGATGCTGGACACCAGAATTTTACGTTCTAAAATTTCCACACTTCAGGACTATGGCCCAATTCTAGAAGAGGAAGTGCCCTTTTATTCCTTCACTGATAGCAACTAAGCAACTAGTAGAAAGCACGAAGGCCTCCTGTTTCATAAAGTCTCGGGAGCTTTTGCCCCACAGATTTCATCTCTATCTGCGCAGAAAAGCATCCTTCTCAGAGTTGATGAAACTTAAAGTAAAAACTAAAGAAATTAAAATAAAAAGTCATTGCTGGACCAATTATGATCAAGCTAGTATAACTCTATAATGCATTTGACAGGGAAGAGAGAAGCTTTTACAATCTCCCCTGTAGATAAACCCTTGGAGAAGTGAATTGCAATGCATGACCAATTATGTATATGTCACTTTGTCAAAGTTGGGAATAGTTATTTCCCAAATATATGAGAGTTCTGGCAATTATTCTGCTGTATAAAAGTTAATTATTCATAGGCATTGATCATTTCAATCCTATCTTTTGAAAAGAAATTTGAATCTTTGCTACAACTGCTAAACTTGCAAATTGTTCATTAATTTTGGCCCTGGCTCTAACCTTAAAGCACTAAATATTTTAATACTTCTTGATAAAAGAATAAATTCCTCTTTCTATTCAAGTGTGCAGTCTGTGGAGTTTCTTGAATAAGCTAAGGAAAACAGTGCATTAAAGGTCAACGGTAAACTTATTTGTTACAACTGACCCTAAATTTTCTTTTACTGGCAACAGTTATATACTGATCCACATTACATATTTGATGGACAAATAAGATCCTTTCCCCAAAGCCTTAAGATAATGCATGAATCATAATTTTTCATGGTGGTGTTTACCATATCAGAGCTAATAATGATGAATCAGTGTGTAATGTGTTAATGTCATACACTTTTCCCTAGAATTTCATTCTCATTAAAATAACCTTGTAATTTTACCATTCTGCAATACCGATACTTTTCAGTCATTTCCCTTTTAGTTTTACTAATATTTCATTTAAAATCATCTTTTCAATAAAATAAAACATGAAGGTTCATGTGTATTCTCCTCATTTTTCTCTCCACTATTTTCTATTTCAGGTCATCTTCCGCTATCACCATATTCTCATTAGTACTGAATATAAACATTTTTGTTATTCTGACTCATTACAGACATGTGAACAACCTGCTCAATACAAGTTTTTCATTGATTGCCCTCTCTATTCATCAGTTTCTGCTTTTAAGTTTTCTATGCAGCTGGCTTTATATATTTCTTATTCTCCCATGGGTGACTGAAACTATTTTCTGGTTTTATTTTTAATGAGGCTGATACCACTCTTCCCAGAGTCTCTTTGACTATACTGCTATGTCAGAAGAAATATTCTTTATTATTTCATGCTTTTATTTATACTCATTTGTGTTAATTTAATTAGTATAGCTGATACTACTTCATTCCTCTCATTTTATCTGCATGTAAGAATTTTTCTTCTTCTGATCAATTAATATGGCCTACCTTGTCTATCTATCTGCTTGCAATAAATAGACATAAACATGGGGATAACATATAAAATAATACTTTCTAAATTATATTGTTAATAGATAGTAATAGGACTATTATTAAAAAAATTTTAGGCTAGTATTTATAGTCACAGGCTCTTGAAATATTTAGAGCTGGGAGTTGATAGACATCACCTGATGTTATGGATTTAAGGAAGCCAATTAGTAGTTATATTACTGCACTTCTCAAAAAAAGAATCCATATTTTTTGGAAGGGAAGTTAAAACTCATTTCACCTTTTTACTCAAAAATGATAATTAAGAGTGATGAGAAGCTAAAGGGTTTCTACTTTACTTATTACCAGCAGTCCGTTATTAAGTCCAAGCCTTAGCCATTCAATAATAATCCTAGGTAGACTCTATGTGCAAACACTTCAGTTTTGGAAAGGGAAAGAAACAAAACCTGCATACACAGTCTGCATACAGCCCCTAGGATGACTAAGGGAAAAGGTCATCCCACAAAAATCAGTCGCATTTCTTTACACTAACGATGAATCAACAGAAAAAGAAAGTAAAGAAACAATCCCCTTTAAAATAGCACCCTAAGTAATAAAATATCTGGGAATACATCTAACCAAGGAGGTGAAAGAATTATACACAGAAAACTATAAACCACTGATGAGGGAAATTAAAGAAGACTTTAAAAAATGGAAAGATAGCCCATGCTCTTGGATTGGAAGAATCAATATTGTTAAAATGGTCACACTGCCCAAGGCAATCTACAGATTTCATGCAATCCCTATCAAATTACCCAGGACATATTTCACAGAACTAGAACAAATCTAATAAAATTTATATGGAACCATCAAAGACCTAGAATTGCCAAAGCATTACTGAAGAGAAAGAAAGAGGCTGGAGGAATAACTCTCCCAGACTTCAGACAATACTATAGAGCTACAGTCATCAAGACAGCATGGTATTGGCACCAAAACAGACATATAGACCAATGGAACAGAATAGAGAGCCCAGAAATGAACCCACAAACGTTTGGTCAACTAATCTTCGACAAAGGAAGCAAGAATATACAATGGAATAAAGACAGTCTCTTCAGCAAATGGTGTTGGGAAAACTGGACAGCAGCATGTAAAACAATGAAGCTAGAACACTCCCTTACACCATACACAAAAATCAACTCAAAATGGATCAAACACTTAAACATAAGACAAGATACAATAAACCTCCTAGAGGAAAACATAGGCAAAACATTATCTGACATACATTTCAAAATTTTTCTCCTAGTAGAAATAAAAGCAAGAATAAACAAATGGGACCTAATGAAACTTACAAGCTTATGCACAACAAAGGAAACCATAAGTAAAACAAGAAGACAACCTATGGAATGGGAGAAAATTTTTGCAAATGAAACTGACAAAGGCTTGATCTCCAGAATATATAAGCAGCTCATACGACTCAATAAGAAAAAAATAAACAACCCAATCCAAAAATGGGCAGAAGACCTAAACAAACAGTTCTCCAAGGAAGACATACAAATGATCAAAAGGCACATGAAAAAAGGCTCAATATCACTAATTATCAGAGAAATGCAAATCAAAACTACAATGAGGTATCACCTCACACCAGTCAGAATGGCCGTCATTCAAAAATCCACAAATGACAAATGCTGGAGAGGCTGTGGAGAAAGGGGAACCCTCCTACACTGCTGGTGGGGATGCAGTTTGGTGCAGCCACTATGGAAAACAGTGTGGAGATTGCTCAAAAGACTAGGAATAGACTTACCATATGACCCAGGAATCCCACTCCTGGGCTTGTATCCAGAAGGAAATCTACTTCAGGATGACACCTGCACCCCAGTGTTCACAGCAGCACTATTTACAATAGCCAAAACATGGAAACAGCCTAAATGTCCATCAACAGGTGACTGGATAAAGAAGAGGTGGTATATTTATACAATGGAATACTACTCAGCCATAAAAACCGACAACATTAACGCCATTTGCAGCAACATGGATGCTCCTGGAGAATGTCATTCTAAGCGAAGTAAGCCAGAAAGAGAAAGAAAAATACCATATGAGATCACTCATATGTGGAATCTAAAAAACAAACAAACAAACACAAAGCGTAAATACAGGACAGAAATAGACTCACAGACAGAGAATACAGACTTGTGCTTACCAGGGGGGTGGAGGGTGGGAAGGGATAGACTGGGATTTCAAAATTGTAGAATAGATAAACAAGATTATACTGTATAGCACAGGGAAATATACACAAAGCGTTATGGTAGCTCACAGAGAAAAAAAATGTGACAATGAGTGTATATATGTCCATGTATGACTGAAAAATTGTGTTGAACACTGCAATTTGACACAACATTGTAAAATGATTATAAATCAATAAAAAATGTTAAAAATAAAATAAAATAAAATAAAATAAAATAAAATAAAATAAAATAAAATAAAATAAAATAAAATAAAATAAAATATTAACAACACCAACAACAAAATCCCACAAAGGTAGAGAGCATTCCAAATGCTTCAGTTGCACCTTTATCTTCTCTACCCCATAAATTTCCATTGTTATGACTCTAGCAACACTTCAGTTCCTAGGTGGTACATTCCAATCTCTGATCACCGCATATCTTTCAAACTTGACTCTGTTGCAGAAAAAGAATCAAATTTTTAGCATTCTTGAATCTTGGCTTGAATTTTCTCCTTGATTTTGACTCTTGCAGATTCTTACTAAGTATCTTGGGACCTGATTCTGATCACTCTCTGACTCCTGGCTCTTCCCCAAATCAGTCTTCTGACTCTGGATTCCCATTCTTATATGTTAGCTCTGGTTTTTAGTCTTTATGAACACAGGATTTATCTTCATATAAATTCAAAATTTGCTTGGTCCACATCCAGAAATGGAAAAAAGGTTAATGAGGAAAACGGACAATTTAGTACATGTGTCTACTCTCCTATGTGTGAAAATAATAGAAAATAAGAAAACTTTCATTACTTGATGATACAATTCTATTCCTGGAAAATCCATAATATATGAACAAAAAAAACACAATAAAACTAATAAGAGAGTTCTGTAAGATGGTCTGATACAATACCAACTTACAAAAACAATAGTCTCCTGTATACCTCATCTCTTACACACTCCCTCACAACTAGATACTGTAATATAAAAGAAGATCCCACTAACAAACTATGTAAAAAGAAACAAAACCTATGAAAAACAAATAAACCTTGTAAACCTTATAAGAAATATGAATATGTAGAGTGAGAAAACAAGTAAGTAAGCAAAACTGTACTAAGAGTCAAAAAGAAACACCGAGTAGATTAATTTCTGAATGAAAAATTTCAGTAAAGGTGTTATATGTCCACAAATAAATATACAAATTCAATGTGATATCAATAATCTCAATAAAAAACCTCAAAGGGATTTTTCGTAGAATTTGTAAAGCTGTTAGTAAAGTTTATACTGAACAGCATGTGTATGGAAATGGTCAAAGCAATTGTGAAAAAAAAAGAGATAAATAAAACACTAAAAATAGAACTTGCCCAATCAGATATCAAAATATACAATACATAATTAAAGTATTGTGATATGAGCACAGTGATGTAAGTATAGATCAATAAACCACAATAAAATTTATGTAGGAATTGTGTATATGACATCAATGACATTCAAAATCAATTTGTAAAGGAAATGAACTATTCAAAAAATGGTGAGAGGATAGTTGACTATATTTATTAAAGAATAACACTAAATTCATATCTCATAAAGTAGATAAAATAAATGATTAGTACTTAGACACTGCACTTTAAAAGTATTAAAAGGAAATACTGACAAATGTTTTCATAATCTTAAAGTGATTAGGGCTTCATAAGCAAAACACAGAAGCCATAAAGGAAAAGAATAATAGTTTTGACCACATAAAAACTCTTAAAATTTCAATATTTCAGATGATATCATCTTAGTTTGAATTACTGGAAAGGAGAGTCTAAGACAAGAATTTCAGTGTAGGTAATTTATTTTGAAAATGATCACAGAGAACAGGAATAAGAAAGAGGGAGAAAGAAAATGAGGGAAAGTAAATATAAGGGTATGGAATTTTTGGAAGCTGATGTGGTGGGCAATGGAATGTCAATTTCCCATAATACCTCCCTGAATCACTCATGAAAAAGACAGAAGAATGAGCATTTACATTTACTTTCCTGCCCCACTTTGGTTGAGGGTCACCCTTAGAGCACTAAGTTCCCACATTTCTGGGCATCACTTGCACACTGACTGAGTGAGTTCCAAAGACTTCAGAAAGAAGAGAGTAAAGTGCATTTAAGGCCCTACTATGTCCATGTGAGTCCGAGTGTGCACAGAACTTTTCAGCATGCTATGACTGAAATCTGATGAGGACCAATGGGATGTGACTCAGCACACCAAAGCATCAGCTACAGTCTACTCTTAGCAGCATTCTTATCCATGAGTGCCCCACATTAAAACCGCTCTGCCACTACCTTTTCAAACTAGTGATTAGACACATCTTTTAAAAATGCTTGATACAGAAGAGTAAGTGGAGTAAGTCACAGCACCCAGAGCTACAGCCAAGTAAAGGTCCTTTCTCTACCACCAATTCTAGAATTCTCAGGTTTAAGTCCTAGAGCTCTTGTCAGGGCCTGACAAGGGGAATTACAAATCATCCATTGATAGTTAGAAGTTTAGTGAAGGTAAAATCCTTACTGTATCCCCAGTAGAAGCTTGGGAACCAAAAGGTCCAATCCATAGACCCTAGATTTGTTGCGGGGTGGGGTAGAGCCCAAATTTCTAGAGTGGGCCATTGAAGTCATATTGAGAAGGATTGCTCCTACTTCCTCTCCTTTGTCCTTGAATCCATATATTCTAGCAATTGAAGATACAGCTTCAAATAGCAGATATTTGGTCAAATCATATAATGCATCCTGAAGGACAGCAGTTTAACTTTGTAGGACATCATCCCAAGCAGCCATAGCTGAGACTTAAATAGACTGTTGCAATGAGTAGGATATACTCATCAGATTGGTCCCAAGGTCGTGTCTAAGGATTTGTTTTGCGGTATCCCACATCAGCAAATCTGACATTCTCTAAACTCTCAGGTTATGGTGCTCTATACTGCAGGCAGAGCAGGCAAATTCATATGGGGAGTGAGTGTCAGTTTTAGTAAGAATGAATGACTGCCCTCATCAGGCTGGAAAGGGGCTTCTGTAACAACCTGACACTAAATGGAGAACTGGTCGGCTTGATAACATACCATATCAAGGGCCCAGCATTGATCCCTGCTGCTGATAGATCAGGCATTTAGTAGTGACAGGAGCTACATCATCCTGGCTAAAAGAAAGCCCATGCTGTTGGTTCCATGCATGGCCATCATCAGTACCAGCATGGCGATTCATCACGCCCTTACGGTAGGCAAAAGGGTGCCTGAGGACAGAGGCTGGCATACCTCTGTCAGAGGAGGCATCTTCTTCACCAGTTGTTCAATGTCCCTTCTGAAGTGGATTATTTTCACTGGGCATCATCATGAGACAAACAGAACCTGCACCCATCGCCATGAGTCCATCCACATAGTTCTTTAAAAAATATCCCTGCCTATGTATTCTAGTCATTCTTCTCCCAAGCCATTCACCAGGGAGTCCATAAACTTTCCCTGTAAAAGGGGCATATAATAAATATTTTAGATTTGGTGAACCATACAATCTCTGTTGCAGCTATTCAACTCTGCCGTCATAGCACAAAAAAAAGCCATGAATATTACATAAATGAATGTGTGGCTGTGTTTCAATGAAGTATTATTTATGGACACCAAATTTCAGTTTCATATGATTTTCACACATTATGAAATATTCTTTTTAAACTTTTTCCAACCATTTAAAAATATAAAACCAATTTTAACTCACAGGCTATATAAAAACAGACACTGAAGCAGACGTGGCTTTCAGCACATCGTTTGCCAACCCCTGCCTTAGACAAACAAGTAGAGCCATTTACTGTTGCATGGGAAACCAGTCTTACTTTAGGCCACTTTTCCCTCCATATAAAGTGCAAAACTAGGTATACTGCTCACATTTCTGCCCGATTAAATAATTTCCTTTCATCAATGTCTTTTAGAACTAACTTAGCGGGCCTGTAGTGCATCAGTATTCCATTTGGCTCATACTAAATTATTAAGCCAGTCTCTGGGCCAAATTCCTCCTCTACCCCATCAACTAGCTGAAAGGAATGTCCCATGAAGTATAAGCTGGGGAAGAGGCATTGGTTTATCTGTTCTTGAACTTGTTTGGGCCAAATCCCTACTATACAATTTCCATCATGCAATAAATTGCTATGTAGCTGCCCAACCTTATGACTTGGTGGATCTGACAAACTCCTCTACTAGGTCACTCCAGTCTCATGGTTCTTTGGTGCATCATGGAAAGGCACTCGGTCCCTACAAGGGCTCAGTAGCCTCCCAGAATCTTGTTTTTAAATGGTAAATGGTTTTCTGCTGCTAAAGACATCATCTTCTTCTAGGTGCCTAGGGGAATGTACAGCAGCTCTCTTAAGGGGCTTTTTACACCTAGCCCCATTGTATCTCCTGGGTCATACACCTTGAATGGCAGGTTATACAACAACCTAAACCTAGTAAAGAAGCCTCTCTTTCTCTGGACCTCACACAAAACTAGCATTCTTCTAAGTAATCAAAAAGCCATTGGAAGCATTATTCCCAAGTATAGTATACATTGCATCCAAAATTCAAATAAGCCAAGTGTACCAAGGCCGCCAAACGATGTTCATTTTTCTCAGAGTTGAAAGATGTGAGGTGCAATGATTTGTTCTTTACCAGGATGGGACATTTCACAAGTCCCCCAAGCCATCCCCCTGAATTTCATCAACTTGACGAGTCCCTGAATATTTATAGGATTCATCTCCCATCCTCTCTTACAAATGTGTTTTAGTAGAGCATCCAGGGTACTGGCCACTTCCTTTCCATCAGGTCTGATTAGCACAAGAAAATCAATATAGTAGCCATGATAATTCTGTAGCATGTCAAAATTATCAAGGATCCTTCAAACTATACAGTGGCAGAGAACCATAGATATAATACAGCCCTGGAGAAAGAAGGTAAATGTGCACTGTTGTCCCTCCCATAAAACAACTGATTTTGATCCTTTTTAAAAGATACAGATTGAAAAGAACATATTTACCAGATCAATAGTCACATTTCAAGTACCAGAGGTTATGTTTCTGCTCCAATAAAAACACCACATCTGGTATAGCAGCCAGAATTGCTGATACAATTTGATAAAGCTTAGAGTGGTTTACCCATATATGGTATAATCCTGTTTCTGTATAAACCATATAGGTGAACTAAACAGGACTACATTAAAATCACCACTTGTATTTTTTTTCATTTTAAGGGAAGTGTCAACCTCTGAAATTCCACTTGAGATGGCTTATAGACCCATTTGGATTTCCTAATCAGTGAGTTCATTTATTACTTCTAACCATGGGGGCGTGATAGCATTCTGGATCTCTTAGTATCAATGTCAGCTGAAACTCTGTATCCCATATCCCTCAAAAGCCTAGGAAACCGTCCTTCCCCCTGTATATAGTTAACCTGGATTGGAGAAGAATGAGGGAATTTTTTTTATATACTCTTGGATTGATGTTACAAGATCCTCCTCAAGGGGACCTGGACTTCGCTTCAATTGATTACATCTAGGTGTGAGAATAGGGTCACTCTTTGAACCAGGGTGAGGCACTGGATTTTTTCATTATGTCAACAACAACAACAACAACAAATAGATTTCTTCCATTCAGCTTCTTAAATTTTATTACTATGTTTTTGGTTATACAAGTCAAAAAAATATCCTGCTTGATTGCCCATCTTTCTCACCCTAGGGTCACCATGGTCTAACAGTCATTGCCAGAGATCACTGTTAAGGCAACCTGATTATCACTCTAACCCACTGATCATTTTCGTAATTATATCCCACTCCCCCCCAGTGCCTAAGAAGCTCCTAGCCTCTAATTTTCCACTAATCTATCACTGTGAGTCCAGTTCCACAGCAGTCTACTCCACCGTCAACACTAGCCTTCAGGAGATAAGAGCCCCTGAGCTTCTCAACCATGTTAGTGTCCCCTCACATGTCCATTCTTCATTACTTCATTAAAGGAAGGGCCATTTCAGACTTTTTCTTGATAAAGAAGTGGGTTTTTTAACCTCACATGAAAAATATATTGTAATATTCTCTCCTCTCTCTCCTCTGACCCCTTCCACAATATGCTGACAAAATAGTTCTGCATCTCCAGCTCCTTTACTGAAGACCACCATCATGTCTAAGCTTCAAGGGGCCATACTAAAACCACATAAAACGGGTTTCAAGTATCCTGGTGAAGGAGAGTGTTCTTACGCCAATAAATGCTCCCTTGTCCAGCCTTTACATTCTGAACTATCAGCCTTGCCTGGTTCAGCACTTTCAGAAATCCACTTCTGAACATGCTCTGCTGTTTCTTGCCTGTGAGTATTAGCTACGCTCTACTATTCTGTCAGTGAATAAGCTATTTCATTCCTGGAGTTAGGAACAGCCAGAGTAATTGTCCACTCAGGTTAGGCTCTACTGTGATTCTAGTTACTGACTAAACACAACAATGGCACACAGGATGGACTCTTGAGAATAATAAGCATCAACTCAACGGGCATCACCTCAGATGATATCTTTGTGTGGAAACGGTAAGGGCATGTTGCTCTTCTCTAGAAGGGAAGAGGAGCTGAATAAAAGACTGGGTGAGAAATTTAGGTTCAGAGTTCTCAGGCTCATCCATCCAACTGTTCCCATCCCAGTCTCAGCTTCTGAGTCTTTTAAATTTGTTTTCTGACTTTAACATAGTTGATTCATTGAGGCTGACATAAATCTCCTTTGCACTGCTGCCATCCTTAGAATTAAGCCCTATCTAGCCTTCCTTCTGGCTGCAGGAGAGCAGTCTCTGCTTAGAGAGGGGAGTGAGTCTATCATTCTCTTTCCCCAAGAATTCTAAGGTTGTTAACAGGTCATCAAATCCACGATCCTCATAATTGCTACTGCCCCTGTCTCATTCAACTGCTAGTGGTAATGCATAACCCAATCCTTTGACTTCTACTTTTAACTCATTCCAATAAACCATAATTGAGAGTTTTTGGAATTTCATCCATCATCATCCCACTATCACCATTACATAGCATTACCATCCCACTTATCAAATGTAACATAGTAATTGCTGTCATCTAACAGGATCCATTTCTGGTATCCTACCCTGACAGTCTGATCTCTAGGACCAACTCCATTATCAGTTGCCTCAATTGGTCTCATTTGTAAAAAATGGTCTCCCGTAAAAGTCTGTGACGTGGGGACAGGTAGTTTATTTGGGAGATGAACCTAGGAGGCAGGAGTAGAATATCTGGGGGAAAAAAAGAAAGGGAACCAGGAAAAGCAAGTATACATTTGGAGGCAATGGGGGTCTCAATTACTCAGGGATCTTAGAGAAGCACGGATAATGCCTCCTAGAATTGTCTAGTGAAAGGAAGGGAGTCTGGGACATTTATCCTCTGGCTCCTGTCACTGACAGGTTAAGAACTGCCCTTGGGGACATTTTCACTCTTTTAGCTTCTGGGCTGCAATTACATACTGGTTGGGGAAGCTCAGGTCTTTAGACAAGGTCCTGAGGGACGTGGTGCAGGCTTGAGGTGGGATACAGTCCATTATGACTGCAGCTGGAATCAGAGTTAGACCAAAGTGATGTAACAAGGGACATCAAAAGTGTTCACTACAGATATTTTAAAAGTTCAAAACTAAATGATAAATTAGGATAAAATATTTCTGTGTATTTAACACTCAAAGAACTATATCCAGAACATATGAGTTCCCAGAGTAAGAAATGAAAGAGGAGAAATTACAGCTGATACCACAGAAATACAAAACACCATAAGAGAATACTATGAAAAATGATATTCCAACAGATTGGACAACTTGGAAGAAATGGACAAGTTTCTAGAAACATACAGTCCACCAAAACTGAATCAAGAAGAAACAGATTATTTTAACAGACCAATCACTAGAAGTGAAACAGATTCTGTAATCAAAAAAACTCCCTGCAAACGGAAATCCAGGACTGAATGGCTTCACTGGGGAATTCTATCAAGCATACAAAGAAGAGCTCATACCAATCCTTCTTAAACAACTCCAGAAGATTGAAGACGACGGGCCACTCTCAAACTCATTCTATGAAATGATACCAAATCAGATAAAAGACACTACCAAAACAGAAAATTACAGAACATATGAGTCACCAAACCAATAAAGATTAATTGTAAAGGATATAAACTGGCAGTTGGAGAAAATAAAATGAAGGGTACATATATGGAGAGATACTCAAAATCATTAATCAGGAAAGGCAAATAAAAGAGCAATACGTCATCATCTGCCTCCATCAGACATGGAAAAATAAAAAGATTGGTATTGTCAAGTGCTATTTTGAGTGCTTCCTACGTGCAAGGTACTCTCGTAAGTGTTTTACCTGTAGTTATTTTTTCAACTCAAAATATCCATTGAAAGTAGTATTATTATTATCATCATTTACTTTTAGTAATCTAAAATCCATAAGTAGAGAGGTGGTGAAATAAATTTTGATACATAAATACTACTGAACAAATGTAACCATTTAAAGTGAAGTAGCTCTATACATTTCGGTATAGAAAGATCCATAAAATGTATCACTAAATGAAAAATCCAAGTGAAAAAATATACCTGTATTATTTTCCCATTTATGTGAAAGGAGGAGGAAGAAGAAAAAGGGGAAGAGGAGAAGGAGGAGGAGGAGAGCTGTGTTTATATGCATAAGTAGATGCAGACCAAGGCATAGAAAGGAGACTAAAAGCACTTTGCAGGGGTTACCTCTGGGAAAAGCAGTTGAAGTTCGGGAAGGAAAAGGAGAAAATAACTTTCATATTCTACTACATAAATTTTTATATTGTCTGTATCTTTTGAAAATAAAGATGTGTTCATGCATTATTTTTATAACCAAAATATTAAAAACATCAGTGACATCTAGCTTCTGATAATGAGTCTGCCAAGAATGAGCCCAAAGAGGAAGACTGCAAAGATAGAAACTGAAAGTCATTTCTTGCCTGCCTGCTCTGCCTTAATTTTTCTTCTTTTTAAAAGAGAAACTCATGTTTCTTTTTTGGGAAGCCTATTCCTATGGACAGAATTTCAGACCCGTTTTTCTTTCACTTTTGTCTGAGCAATGTCGCCTTACTCATGCGTGTGCACTGCTGGATGCTCTCATACGTGCGTATTAGGCTAGACATAGGAAACCGCCACTTTATAGGTTAGAGTTAGTATATCAGCAATTTTGTATGGTTCAGCCCTATAAAACATCAAACTAACATCAAAATTAACATAGTGTCACTTTCCAGCTCTTCATTTCTGGGGGAAAAAAAATATTCAGATACCCTATTTCTTTCCCTAAACAGATGTTAACAGAAATATACAGACTTACCTCTTTAATTCATACATAATGGTATTAAAGAAGTTTCCAAATTTGTCCTTTTTAAATTAAAAATTTACGAAATTATTTAAAAAATCAAGCTTCAAGATTTTTTTAAAAATTCAGTTCCCTAAATTCCTTTAACTGTCCTATCCTCCACCCGACCTGAGTCACTCCTGTGGTTATACCCGAGGTAATCATCCCCCATCTTTCCAATTCATTCCCTTTAGCATCCTGACTCCTGAAATCTTTCTAGCCCACTGAGATTTCCAATCTATTTACCTTTTTGTCTCACCCACTGGCTATGCTTCTTTCTCTCTTTAGTCTATTTAATTCCATGGACGTTCACTATACTCATTTCCTTGAATTCTCACAAAATTGTCTTGGTCATTTCTCCCTTTCTTATACTCCTGTGACTAAAAGACAATCCAGGTTAAATCCAATTTTCAGCTACTTTATGCCTGCACCCATGCAGCTGAAAGTAAGTGGAGAAAAACACATAACCATGCTGACTGGCCCCACTTTAAATTTATGACCACAAACCTCAAGTGGACTCTCAACGCTGTCTGTCATTCATATTGTGTTTCCTTGGTCCATTCACTCTCCACTAGCACTGTTAATATTTCACACTGATCCTCCTTCCGCGGACTTCAAATATCTCCTTGTCTACCCTCACTCTTCACTGATGACCTTGCTTCCCAATTACAACCGAAGCAATCAGAATGGAGAATCTGCTAACAATCACCCCTACATCCACCACCTACCAGTGTTTGCACCCAGTTGACCTGTCTTTCTGCCTGTTCCTATCGGTGAACTCTGTTCTTTTCTAAAGCCAGTCTCTCCACATGCATACTTGCTCACATTCTCTCCCAAGATACAGTCCCAGTTCTTCTTCCCTCTGTTTCCAGCTTCATTAATTTTTGTGTCTTTCCTGGATCACTGCTACTGGTATAAAAACATGTTGTTATTTTTCCCATATTAATTCAATACAAAAAAAAAACTTTCTCTAGACCTCACTTTCTGTGCTAACTTGCGTCCCACATCTGTCCTCTCCTTTACTGCAAAACTCCATGAAAGACCAGTCTCTAATCACTCTACCCAAGTTTCCTCTTTGATGAGTTTCTTTTAAATCCATTTCTATCAGGCTTTAGTCCCCACCTCTCACCAAACCACTCTCATTAAGATTCCAGTGATTTCCACATGCTTAAATACATCTCTGTCCTCATTTTATCTGTCCTCATTTTATCTGTCCTATCATCAACCTTTGACATAGTTTATCATGCTTTCCTTCCTAATGCAAATCCTTCACATGACTTCAGGGGACCACAGCATTTTAAATTTTCTCTTGCCTCATTTTTTCTCATCTCTTCTTTTTAGATGTTCATTGACATGATGATCTCATCCACTTCAGGATTTAAATATCATCTACAAGCAGATGAATCCCAGATTTATATCTTTGGCTCAAGCCTCTCTCCTGAATTCCAGAAACATGTATCTAATTTCCCGTGCTACATCTCTGGTTGGATTTCTGAAAGACATCTCATGGTTACCACACTTGAGACTAAATTTTAGAGTCATGGGGAATATTGTCAATGATACTGTAATATCTGCAAGGGACAGATGTAACTAGACTTATTGTGATGATCATTTTGTAATGAATAGAAATACCAAATCACTATGTTGCTCACCTGGAATTACTGTAGTATACTAGGTCAATTATACATCCATTAAAAAAAAAAGAGTAAATTTTGGATATTCCTCCAAAGTTTAGTTTGGAGGACCCCTTCTACCCTTACCCCTCTCCATCAGAGCAGATTTTATACTTCCAGTTGCTCAGGCCAAAAACCTGGGAATCATCCTTGACCCCTCTATGTCTGTCACTCATTTGGTTCAGATTATTAACATTTCACCAATAATTTTTAAAGAGAAAAACCCCCAAATTTTTAATAAAAAAATGAAAAGCCATGTGCCAAACAATAGTGAAAAATAATCAAATTTTTAATGTTTCAGAGTAATACTCTGTGTTCTGTATGAAGCAAGAAAACAGCATTTTATTTATGTTACTGGCTTCATGGAAAGTTAGATTAAAACAACCATTGTAGATACTGATTTGCCAGTATGTATAAAAATCTTTTTAACCCTTCTAAGTGGACTACTTTTTTATAAAGAAATAAGCAACAATGTACATAAATTTTATGTAAAGAAGAAAGTAAAGGTGATAAAAGCTGTCAGCAGCTTGGTTTATTTGTCTGTTAATTAACAATTTAATTTATTCATTTTACTTAACATATCACCTGCATTTTCCCCCTGCCATTAAATATTCTTTAAAAACATGATTTAAATGATTATATTGCATACTATTTGGGAAGAGGTTGGGCCACATGCAAAAAACAACAGTGGCTCAAACAAAACACATTTATTTCTCTCACACACAAAGAATTCCAGAGGTAGATGTTCAAGATGAGCAGAGTAGTTCCATAAAGTCTATAAACATCCTGAGCCCCTTTGGAAGCTCACTTCTTTGCCATTTCTGAGATGTTGCTTTCAGTCTTGTCAACCAAGACGGCTTCTAGAACTCCAGTCATCACATTTATATGCCAGAGAATGAGTTGGTCAAAGAGCAGAAGAGAGGCAAGAACCCTCCTTTTTGAGAAAAGTTTCCAAAAGTACAATATAACACTTTGTTTACACCTTACTGGCAACAACTTAGTCATATCAGCTTTAAAGGACACTAAGAAATGCAGTCTTATTAGTCTTATCTGTTATGTGTTTGTGTCTACTTAGTATCTGGGATTCTGTTACAAAGAGAAAGGGGGTAACAGATAATGGGAAGGAGTTAACAGTCTGTGCCTCAAAGAGTTTTATGTGTAAGGAATAATTTATTTAATAAAAGCCCAGTTATTTTTAATATGCTGCTATCTTCTAAATTTTTAGTTTTTATAATAAAATATATTATTATGTAATAGTCAATTTTTTAAAATGTGCTTTCATATCCAAACCACCTGGTAATCATAATTATATTGTATTCAAAATTCAGTATAGATATTAAATCATAGAGAGTTGTATACTTTTTTTTTTTGAATTTAGGGAAAATGTATGTCAAAACATTGAACCACATGCAAATTTTATACCTAGCAACATCATATGATATTTTAACTCTCTGAAGAATTGTGAAACAGTCAGTAAATATAGAAGTAATTTCTGCTCATAAATTGGTGTGTGTATATATATGTATATGTATATAAATATGTTAGCTATGTTCACAATTTGTTTTAAAAAAATCTTACAGAAATTCCAAATTGGTCTTATTCCCATCTAGGCAGACTGATTGACACTTCTACAAGTGATTAATCATACTCAATTTTCAGATCCATTTCTCACTCAGATAAATATGCACATGTAATAATGAGACCAACACATGCACTAGTAAAAGATATTTCCAAAAGTCTATATGTTAATATATTTGAAGGCAGAGGGGAAAAGATGCCAACTGAAACATTAGAGTAAAATAATCTACCAAGTAGAAGTAAAAACTCAGCTTCTCCAAGTTTTTGGACAGAAAGAAGATAAACACAAGCCTCTTCTTTACATATTAAAGGACATACTTCCATCAGGGAAAAATTCAAATCAAAAACTACTCACATTTTTTTTTTTTACCCTTGTTGATAATGTAAGAAAAAAATGTGAAAACAAAGACTGCAGTTCTGGTTTAGTAGCTGAAATATTAATTTCATGCTCAAAAGAAAATTCCATTATTCAAACTTTGTACAAATGCCTAAATTTGATTTTTCTTGTTTCCAATACAGTATCTAGTAATGCGGCCCATCATGAACATTACCTGCTCGTTTCCATGATGCACTGCTTCTTTGAAGCAGGGTCTGATGTTTAAAGATACATGACATGAGTCGCTACCCTTGATTTTGACCTAGTTTAAAGAAATATTTAGTTCTCATTAAGCTCTTTTCACAGGTGAAATAGTGAACTATATTACCAACTCACATTTCTCTGAAGACTTGTGGGGTTTTTTTTTTTTTCTTTTTTTTTGTTTTTGTTTTTACATATTTAGAGATTAGAATTTCGGATGATAAACGTGAAGGCAACACATCACTGTATTCTTTAGTGCTCGCCACTTGGGAACCTTCTCATTACAGAGTGACAGCCACAGGCCATTTTCCCTGTTAAACTCAGATGAAAACTAAGCTACTTTGATCCAATCCTTTTGAAAAGATAAGACTGGTGTTATGGTTAAAACCTCAGCTGACAGATTTCAAATAGGACCATAGTTTGAAGCTATGGGGTTTAAGAGAAAGAACAAAGAGCTTCTGAATCTGCTCACAATGGAGCACCTCATTTAATGGAATAAACTGCATGGAACATATACTTTATCAAATGAGACATCCTTTACTTTTACTGGACAGGTTTAATCGCTCAAGACACTTGGTTAGAATGCTTTTTAGGCTAATTACTTGTCAGCTATCATCAAAAACATTAATGGTACTTTAAAAAATCACTTATTCCTCAAAGCTCCTTTTGTGGACTCTCTCACAAAATAACATACAGCTGCTGACCCACAATACAATGTTGTGGGTAACTGCTCAGGTAGGGGTAGTACAACCCAGCCACAAGGAAGTGAAAATAGTGGGTGTTATGCAAACCTGTGTGACTTGAGGTGTTAGCTATGCCTCGGGATCCTCCCCTCTCTCACCAGGCCCACCACTCTCACTGGTTGCTGGAAGAGAGGTAAACCCTTGGGGAAGTTTTCACTCTTCCTTTCCAGCAGGACTCTGCCCCCAGTCCCTTGATTACAATCTCAGACCCCAGACGTAGAGTAATCATCAAGCTAAGAAAACTTATGCTTTACTTCCTCTCACCTAATTGATACTCATAATTTTATATTATTTTTAATAGTACCCTACCCCACATTGTATAATATTAAGAACACACAAAACCTGGATTTGCCTGGGAGATTCATATGGATGATACGAAAATAAAACCCAAGTGAAGGTTTCGCTCCTTTAACTTAAGTCTAGATTAGAGACAGCCATGACAAGTCTGATCCACACCCACACAGTATTAGGTCTCTACTCAAATGGCACTACCGGTATTGGAAGAAGTCCTCCTAACTACATTATTTAAAGGAGTATCCTAGCCCCCTCTTCTCACTCCCTAGCTCTGTGTTCTGCATTTTTATGACACTTATAACTAACCAATATTGTACAATACATTGATTTTTCTTGCTTCTCACTTGTAACATGAGCTCCAGACAGGAAAGAGTGGACTTTGTTATGTTTTTAACCCCTGAATTCACAGCATTTAAAATAGTGATCACTACATTAGCTAAGGTGACCATATAACTTATCGTACAAATGGCAACACATTTGAGAATAAAAAGGAGCATCATTATACCAGAATATCAGCTGTAAACTGTTAGTTTCATGAAACTGGAACCAAAGTCATCCAAACACAAGCCCACATTGAATGTATTACTCCTAAGCAGGAGGGAGTGAAAGAAAATGACTTAATATCAGATAGCTCCCTCCTCATTTATGTTATCCTAGGGTTCAGCCTACATCTCCTTTTCTTCTAAGGCTGAGAGGAAACCCTTTTAATGGGAAACTCTCTTTAATCCATCCTCTTGTTGCAGTAAATCAGTGTTCTCAATTGAGAGCTATTTCCCACCACCACCACCCCAATCCCACCAGGGAATATTTGGCAATACCTGAAGACATTTTTGGTTGTCATAACTAGGAGGGTACTATGAGCATCCAATGGGTAGATGCCAAGGATGCAGCTGACGATCCCATAATGTAAAAGACAACCTGCAAACCCCCCCAAAATTTATCCAGCCCAAAATGTCAGTAGTGTTGATGCTGAGGAACTATAAAATAACAAAGAAGAAATGGCCCAAGAAAATAACTATTCTTGTTCAGTTTTGTCTTTAATCCCATCATTCTTCCCAATAAATATTCCACTCCTTAATATTGTTACATAATTAAGTATTCTTGAGGGCTCTTTTTTGACCTTGACTCAGATCAGAGCTGCTCCTTCTTTTCTCCTTTGACATGGATCATGGAGGGAATGGGAAAAGACAGTAAGGGAAGAGTAGTTTTTGCAAAGACAGGAAGAGTCAGGGACTTCCTCGAGGAACTTGGAGCATATTGACTATAGAGAGACCAATAAATACTACACTATACTATTATTTATGTAACAATGGAAATACAGTGATTTTACCAAATAATAATAATGTATTACATAAACACCGGAATGTCTACTAGGCTTCAGAATTTTCCTGTGCAGAGTCTCATTTAATCCTCAAAGAAACATTCATGTATAATGCTCCCTGGTAACAAAGGGAGAAACAGTGACAAAAAAGTGTGATTTCCCCAAGATTACTTACCTACAAAGAGCCAAAGAAGGAGAAAGGGGGAGATGACTGGAGCTAATTAAAACAACAACAACAACAACAACAACAACAACAACTTAACTTTTATCTAGTATTCAGTATGGCCCATCTATTTCCTATTACTTCACATAATCCTCACAAGAAGAACTATGAGGTATTATTGTCCTCATTTTACTGGTGAGTGAATAGGGTCTGTGGCTAGCTTATCCTGATCAAGGTTTAAAATACATATCTCACACATCTAAAATTCCTTTCAGAAACCTGCCTTTCTTCTTTATTATGTGAACTCCTTTTTGCTAATTTTTACTCATTTACTCACTCATTTAACTCACCATGGATCTATTTTTAGCATATCCACAAAATGCAAGGCACAATCCTAGGCCCAGGGAGAAAAGCCTGGAACAAAACAAAGTGCCTGCCTTAGGGGAATTTAATTGCACTGAAAAACAAAACAAAAAACGTGCTTAGATATTCATTTCCTTCTCCCTGGGAACTGAGCCATTACCCAGCCATTCACCCCGAGAGCACCAGCTGGCACATGGTGTTGAGAGGTGTTGGGAAGTCACTGTGTAACTCTTTACAAATTATTTTTGCTATGTTATGTTGTTTTGAAAATGTTATGAAGTTAAAAAAGCAAGGTAAACGCTTTTAGAATTTTTTTGTAAGACTCAGACTGCCTTAGAAAACTAAGTTACTGACAGTGTTGCTGCTCCTGCTTTATGCAAATAAACTTTAAGGGAGCCCTGAGCTGAAAGAATAAGAAGAATGAGACCATCGGGTTGAATAAGTATGAATAATCAGGGTAACCGAGGGAAAAGGCACAGGAACAGACATGGGAAAGAAGAGTTTAAATTTTCAGTAAAAAGAGGGACCACATAATCATGTCACATAATCAATTGTCCTTAGGCATCTACATGCCATCGAAGACTAGTACACACATTATAAAAAGCATTCAGTTTTTTGCCTTGTTTTGAATCATGTAGATGGGAACAGAACAGGATGTCTGAATTTGAACTGTAAGTCTAAATTCTAGTTAGAACTCTGATTGAATTAATTTATGTGCCTACTATCTAAAATAAAGAAATATATAATGTGTCAAGTGATGGTAAATGCTATGACGTTAAGGTGGGTAGGACAGAAAGTGAAGAAAGCTTCTATTTTTTATGAGGTATTAATGAAAAGACTCTCAGATAAAGTAACATTGTGCCTTGTTAAAACATCTGGAGAAAGGGTGTCCCCAGCAAAAGAGCAGACCAAGCAAAGGGTCTGAAGTGGGAGCCGTCCTTTGAAGGACATTCAGGTGTTGAAAAAAGGCAAAGAAGTCAATGTGGTTAGAGTACCTTTTTCCAAGAAGGAAAACTGAATGAGATAAAGTCAGAAAGATAGACTGGGGACAGATCATGTAGGGCCTGAAGGCCAGGATAAGAACAGAGTGAGATGACAAACCATTGGAGGACTTTGTGAACAGAGATAATAGGACCAGGCAAACTTTTGTAAAAATGACTCTGGTTGCTGTGCAGAAACAGGCTTTGTGGGACTAGGATAGAATCAAGGGACCAGTTAGCCTACTTTGCCTGGGGGTAGTTGGTGAGGACTGGCTGAGTTCTAGACATATTTCACAATCAGAGCATTTAGGATTAGGATAGATGGAATGTGGGAAGTGAGAGCAAGAGAGGAGTCAAGAAATGACTTCAAGATGCTTGGATTAAGCAACTGGCAGAATGAATTGCATTTACTGAAATGAGAAAGACTTCTGGAGCAGATTTCAGAGGAAATTCAAAAGTTCCATTTTTGCTGTGTTGAATTTGAGATGTCTGATTAGAATCTAAGTGCAGACATCAAGTTGAAAACTGAATAGGTGAGTCTGGAGTTTGGGTTTGAGATCACGGTTAAACACATAAAACTGGGACTCACCAAGAAATAGATGCTTTGTAAAGCATCGGAGCGGTGGATTAAAATCCATGGATAAGGAAGAGTTGAAGACTGAGCCCTAGGGTCCCTCGACAGTTGATATTTGAGAAGTAAAGGTAAATCCAGCAAAAGAGTGAAGAGCACTGCGGTGTGAGGAAAACGGAGAAAGGGGCCAAAGAGGAAAGTGTTTCCAGAAAGAAGAAAGGATGCCAGTGTCAATGTTTTTTAAGTAAGATGTATGGGCCGCTGGGTTTGGAACAAGCAGGCTAAAAGGCACTGATAAGAGCTGGTCCTGCTGAGTGGTGGAAACAAAAGCCTCATTGAAATGGGTTAACGGAACAACAGAAGTGGAGAAAAGTCGAGATTGCCATTTTGAGTTTTTCTCCAAGAGGAGCAATAGAAATAAAATAGGGGCTGAATATGGGAGTCAAAGGAGTTTGTTTTGTTTTGTTTTGTTTTTTACTGAGAATATTACAGATAAAGATTATGACTCCTAAACTTAAATCCAGTATTTCTCAAACTGATTCAATTATCTTTCCCACATAAACCTGTCCATCAATATGGGCAGCACTTGTGTGATTACGGGGGTTGGAAAATTGGCTCTGAACCCTGAAGTCTGCCTCTTTTTCAATATCCAATCGTTCATTTATTTTACTCATTCATTCATTCAGGCAACACATTTTTACTGAGTAGCTGTAATATGGCAGGAATGGTACTAGGCTCTGAGGATATAGGCTTTAAAAAAGATACAGACAAGGTCCCTGTCCTCATCAAGTCTATAATCTGGTGTGGAAAGTTAACACTGAACAAGAGCAGAGCTGGTTATGAAAGAGGAGCTTTGGGGCCCCCCTTGAGAAGGCCTGCAGAACGAGTCTGAACTGGCAAACAAAGGAGAGAGTGCAATGGGACCACTCCCAGTGACAAAGGAAAAAGCTGGTGGAAGCTGGTGGTGAAGCGTTCAAAGTCAGAGAGAGCTTCACATATTAGGGGAACCAAAGAAAGTCCCACGCAACATGGACAAAAGACTGAAGTGCCAGCGCAAGAGGTGGGCTAAGACCAGTCAGGGGCACAATCCTAAAAGCCCTTATTAACCACATTAAGCATTTAGAGACTTCAGCGGAGAGAAATGCAAACAATTTTTATACTGGTTTTCTGGCAAACTCTTTCCCAATTCAATCTCTTTACATATGTTTTTCCCTTCTGCCTGAAACACTGTTTCCCCAGTTTTCACAATTGATTTATTATTATCCTTAAGGTCTGTTTAAATATCACTTCCCGAACATCTTGTTTAACGCTAAACCCTCAATACTTTTATTCACAGCATACATTTCAAAATATCTAAAACAACTTATATATGACTTATTGTCATATTTGTTGTCAGCTTCTCCAACTCAACTGTAAACTCTGTGAAGTCGTGCATCTGTATGTTTGCTTCCTACCGTATCCTGAGCAGTTGGCACATAGTAGGAATTCAATAAATAAGTTTAAGTGTATGTGCATTTATTGGATATAGTCATAGAATAAGAAGAAAAAAAGATCAAAGATATTGCCAAACTTCCTAGCTTGAACAAGAAACTCAGAATATGGTGATGAAGAAGTAAGTTTTAAGAGAAAAAAAGTGATGTTAATTTTTAATATGGATTTGAAGATGCTAGAAGAAAAATGAGGGAGAACTGGGCTGGACACAGACTTAGGCATATAAATAAAAATAGCTAGCCACAAAAACAGATAAGCATGACTTGTGGATAAAACACAGAGAGTAAAAACAGGGTGGGGGGTGGGTAACCTAAATCAAATCAATATCTAAGGGGAAGAGAAGGCATGAAATGTCTGATAAATAGTGCTAATAATTAGGAGACAAACCAGGATAATGTGATGTTGTGGAAAGACAGTGGTTCAAGTAGTAATAAATACTCAGTGGCAGATGCTTTAACTATCAAACAAAATAAAAGATGAAAGTGCCCATCGTACTTAGGGACGTGGAGGTCATCAGTAACCACCAGTGGGAGCAGTTTGTGTGGACAGAGGCAGATTGCTGCTGGTTGAGGAGGAAGTGAGTGGAGAGTGTAATCAATTCTTTGAGGTGACAATTGTTAAGAGTCTTGTGGGAAGAGTGGAAGGTCACTGGTTGGTGGATTGGTGAGGTTTGTTTTTTAGGATTGGTGATAATAGATCACATGCAAATTCTGAGGGGAAAGAATTTGAGAAAGAGGAAGAGAGTGAAGATTCAGAATATTCAATGCCACGAGGTCCTCACAATGGAGGGTATGGGGACTGGAACAGTTAGGCATATGAGCCTAACACAGAAAAAGAGGTACCTAAGCCACAGTAAAAAGAGAGGAAAGAGGAAAATAATTAGTCAATACGCAGGTGGGTTTGCAGGTCTGATGCTGGAGAGTGCAGGAGTTACTACCTGATGTCTTCTACTTTGTCTGTGAAGTCAGTCAGCATAAATAATTGCCAACCTCTTTACCTCTTACCTGAACTGTTGTAAAAGTTCCCAAAGGCCTTCATGCCCCCGACTTGTCCTTCTGCAAATCAGTCCTCCTAATTGCTACTGAATTATCTGTAAAACTAGTCATTCTTCTGCCTCCTTCCTCTGCTTTATGTCTGTCTCTACTTTACAACATTGTACTGTTGACTACCTTTGTTTTGAGAGACATCAGCTTATTAATTTTACCCTTCCTGGTGTCTAGTTGAGGCACCTGACACCTACTAGTTGCAACTACAAATAATAGTAGGGGTTTTTTGGACACGTTAACTCATATTGAGAAAATGTCACAAAATGTGTTTTGATTAACTGCTTAGCTTGATCAATAGTATGAGTAAGCCTACGTTCTGTTTTCTTTAAATCTTGTTCCAAATTATATTTGTCTTTATCATCTAGGAACTGCTTGCGAAAGTTATGCAGTTTTATTTTAATAAACTGGGAAGGTATTTTTTTAATATCTACTTATGTAGTAGATTATCTAGGTCAACCATGCCTGCTAAGGAGCTTTAAGATCATGTCTGTTACCCAGTGATAACACCGACATCTAGTGGTTATTAATCTGATTTTTGATTATCTATTACATTCCTTCAAAGGGCAAAGCTGGCTTAAAAATGTTTAAGTACTGTATCAGCACTAGCTCATATGTCACAGGTATTGTTAGCCAAATTCAGAAATATACATTGAGGATATAGGATACTTTTTAAAGAAATTATCATCTGTAAAGAAAGATGAAACATGAATCTAGGAAGTGAACTGCTCAAGGTTCCTGACTGAAGGTCCAACTCTGGTTCTCAGAGTGTTCCCTGTAGACTTGAGTTCTACAGGCCTCAGTAATATTACTCATGCACAACAGAGATGCTGTGATCAAACAAACATCTAACTTTTCCACCTCTACACCTACTCCTTCATCCTTCTTCTCTCTCTCTTTCTTAAATCTCCACAGCACTTTGCACTAACTGACTTACATCTTAACTTTACATATTTATTTGTTATTGTCTGTGTCCCCACCCAATTGTGAGCTTCACAGGGGAAAGGACTTTTCCATGTTTTTCTCCAAGAAAACTTGGCCTATAATAAAAATTCAATGAAATATTTGTGATTGAGTGAAATAAATTGGAGAAATACTGAATTAAACAAAATTATCTACTGTAGGAATTCTCAAGACCATTCATATGCTAATGGCATTACTAATTCCAAAGAGAGGCATATCACATTTCTCAAATATCCTTCCTCCCTCCCATCGCCTCCCACCCTCTTCAAATACTACAGGATTTATGTTCTACTGAATATATCTTGGCAAAGGCTGGTCTGACTCACGGATCTAAGACTCTAATTCATTCACATTAAATTCTGTGGTTCCGGCCATACCCTGTGGTACTCGTATTTCAAATTAACACACCATGTAATTCTGAGGATACACTAAATTGAAAACACAGAGAACAAATTGCACCTTTGATACTGAGTCAAATAACACAGAAAGGACATAAAACCTATTCCAGTGAATAGCCCAAGACTGACTATATTTAAATGATATCTATCTGAATTCCATCTACTTCTGACCTCAAGGATTATAAAAATGGAAGTTTGAATTACGTGGGAAATAAAAATAAAAGAGTTTGTCATGTGGAGAAATTAAGGTTGCTTGGAAAAGCATGACAAAATAATTGTTCACATTCATTAGGGAAAACACTGGCATGATATATATGAAAACAAGTCATTTCAAATGCTACTTATTTAAGGCAAGAAAAATCCTGTGTATTAACCTTTAGGGATAAGCTTACAAAAATACACAATGAATGACTATGACCTCTTAGCATCTGAATCCAGTTTACTTCAACAAAGCCCTTTCTGTCTTGTTCCATTCTTATTTTAGTAGCTGCATCCAGAATGGAGAGGATCCATCCTGAAAACTGATTGCATGGTATTGTCATCACAGCATGCTTGCCACCTTTCATGGGAAGAACAGGTTGTTCACATAAGCCATGCACAGTTTGTTAAATCCTTAGCAACGTTGAGAAATGCAGCATAAAACTAAGGTGGTACCATCCATTACAAGACAGAACCAGAGTCTACACAGCCAAGTTAAATTGCCTGTCATATTTTCACATATTGAGTTGGTCGTACAGACATTGCATTACTATTAAAATCACTATATATTTAGCAGGCAATTTCTTTAAAATAGAAATCATTTAAAAAAAAAACACGATTACAAAAAAAATAGCTGCAGGAACTTCTGAAATGTGTCTGCTCAATTGGCAAGAATCAATCATTAACTTCTAGGCTTGATCTCAAAAATCTTCCCAGGAATCCCAGAAAGCTAGACTTACCAAAAATAGTTCATCTCTTCCGTAGGAATCCTGTCTTCTATAACTGGGTGTGCGGCAGTGTGTTCTTCTAGAAAGAACATGCTTTCAAGATTAGATTTAGGACACCTGTGTTGAAGTCCCAGGTCCGCTGCTAACTAGCTGCATGGCCTGCCCAGTTTCTGCAGCCTCCTTGACCTGTATCCTCAACTATAAAATGGGGGTTGTAATTTTGGCCCTACCTTCCTCACAGGGTTCTGAAATAATAGGTATAAAAACACTGTTTGAAACTGCAGATACTATTCAAAGTTCTGTGGTGATGAGAAAATAGAAAGAAGAGAAAGCCTATTGTGAAGGAGAACACTAGATTGGCTGCGCTGGGATTATCTAAACAATCATACTGCCATTTGCCACTCCAAATTAATCACTGAGCAGTTTCCATCTCAACAGCAATTAGAGCTTTCCAATAAGAAGCTCCTATACTTCCTGGATAATTCCGAAGTACATTAAACAGGAAAATGCTAATAAATGTTTCTTAAGTTCTTCTGTGTCTCCAAACTCTCTAACACACCTATTGGCCATATCAAGATGCTGGTTTAAAGACTATCAAATATGAAGCTGTTCAATAGTTTGCAACAACTGAAAAAGCTAATTAGTTACCTTGGGAAAAATTTTCAGAAACAAAATGGTTACAGTGTAAGCACATTTCAAGAACATCGTGAAATATTATTTTCCCCTGACCCACTCTCCCTTTACTCACCCTGCTCTTTAGCGGGGAGCCAGCCTCTTCTCCACCTAGCCCTCTCCCTTTTGCACTCACCTTGAGTAAAAGAGACATTACACGTTTCCTACATTGCTGTGCACACAGATCTAATTTTTTCTCACTCTGCATCTGCAAGCTTTGTTAGATGGTGCCCCTCATCCTCAGCTTTCTACAGCATTTGTGGCTACATGGACTCGCATTTGTTATCTTTTTCTATAACCACTTTCATGCCTGGCTCTCTGTCAGGAAGGAATGTTTTCTTTGAGCAGCTCCAAGTTGTCTTGAACTGCATGGCAATCTGCAGTTCTGTTTCCTACTGGCAAGTGTGCAATGTACCTGCTAAACATTGTCTCCTCTTCACAAAAGAAAACTGGTCAAGAGGAGAACCATTTGCTTAGCATTCTCCTGATTTTTCTACAGGATACTGAGTTCTGGGTGAGCATGACAGGATATGGGAATGAGGGCTGCAGGTGACAGTGAGCCACGAGAGACCTAGATCACAGGTGGCCCTGACAAGATTGCTCCTGGTGACTGTGCTTGTTGTCAGAAAGTGTCAGAAAGTCAGAAATTTGATGGAAGAATGGCAGTTCTGGGCAGTGATTTGGGGCTAAAGTGACCATCATTAATTTTCATCATTGCTACAATATCACCAAATTAATAGCAATTTAAAAATCTGATATGGATATTGGACGTTTTCTTATCTTTCATAAACTATAAATAAAGACATCCCTTTAAAATCTTTTCTACTATTGACAATGTAAGTAAAAAACAGTATGCTTGCTCTGTAAAAACAGCTTTGAAACTTTGAACAATTCCCCTAATCTCCTGCTCCTGAAAACACATTTCTGCCAAGTCCATTCTATGTATATTTCATTCTGGAGGTCCCTGTTGATACAGAACTAGCTGTATCAGTGATCCTCATGCTTTGACCAAGAATGAGATCACCTTTCACTTTGTGTGATGTGAGAAAGGTCTCTGAGGTGTGATGCATGAAGGGAAGATGTGACCCTACCTGCACTTGAAACCAAGGTAACAATTAGAAAAGCTATCAGGATGCCCTTCTCAGCCGTGGCTGTGCCAGCTCTCTGAAGTCCCAACATGAGTGGTGCAGATCAACCTCTGGGGCCCCCAGGTACCTTTCATATGAAAGAATAGAGTTCTTTCCCTAAAATATAGCAGTTGATGTATTAAAAGCTCAGTGAGTTTAGTCACTTTTTATCTTTCCCTTTAAATCTGAATGATTGTACTGAGCTTTTAAGGTCTGTGCCAGATAACTAGGGCATTTTAGTAATCTATTTTTAATATGTACCAGCTTCTGTTCTTTTTAGTTCTGCCTTAAGACATACTTTTATCTCTACTGGTATGCAGAGATCATCAAAAAATATAAGTTCTCCATTACATGACAACTCATAATGAGTCTTAATGAAGCTTGGGAACAGCTGTTTAAAAACTCCCGTTGAATAGCTTCCTAAGCAGCATTCACTTACGATAGCCTCTCTGCTGCAACATCGCCTGAATCTCAGAACTCACCATACATATAATGAGAAGGGTGAGAATGAAATCTTTCTCCAGTTTCATTAAGTATTTTATTTTAATCAGAATGTTAATGCACAATTATGAATTAGTGTATTATGAACCATCAGCTCAATGCTTTTCACTCTTATAATTATATTCCTTCATGGAGCAGAAAAAAAGTAAATGTTACTCTACAAATTTTTAAAGAATTCATGTCCGTGAAAATGAGGGTGGGAGAGAGAACACAGAACAAAGTTACTTTTGAATTATATTGGAAACACATAGCAACTGCAAAATGTTGAAAATTAAGCTAAGCACAGTTGATTTCAAGTAAGATCCACCATCTGAAATTTAAAGGATTGTAACTTCACTGTATAGGTTAATACATGTGAAGAACAACTAAAACAAACTTCCAACATGAACTTAATCTCATTCTTTTTTTCATGTACACTTTCAGATGGACTCATCCAGCTACCTTAATTTTTCTCCCTACATGTCAGGAGCCTTAGAAGAAAAGTTAATAGTCATGATAGTTTCATCATCTTATTTACTCCCAAGGTCCTCATTGCTTCAAATACAGTAGCCCCCCCTTGTCTGCAGGGGATATGTTCCAAGATCCCAACAGATGCCTGAAACAACAGAGAGTACCCAACACTATATATATATCATACTTTCTCCTAAACATACATAAATATGATAGTTTACTTTATAAGTTAGGCATAGTATGAAATTTAAAAAATTGCTACTAATAAAATAGAACTATAAGAATATACTGTAATAAAAGTTACGTGAATGTGGTCTCTCTCAAAATATCTTACTGTATAAATGTAATACCTTTTCCATCTTAACTAACCGCTTATGTACCATGACCTTAACTTTTGTAACTTGTGGTATGATAAGCGAGCATGAATTTCTTTTTCCTTCTTCACAATTTCATGGATTGAAGATTTGTTCTTTCCATAGATCTTAGCAACCTCAGCCTACAATGTTTTCTCCTTCCTTACTGAGAACTTTCACATTTTCACTTAAAGGAATGTAATCCATTCACATTTCAAGTAATTATTGATGGGCAGTCAGCATCACTATTCTTGCAGTTGGGAGCCATTATTAAGTGAAGAACAGGTTACTTGAACACAAGCACTGCAATATTGCTGTAAATCTGGTAACAGATATGCTGATAAGTGACTAACAGGAAGGATATGCTGGACAAAGGAATGATTCACATCCTGGGTGGGACATGAGATTTCATCCCGTTACTCAGAATGGCACACAGTTTACAACTTATAAGTTGTTTATTTCTGGAATTTTCCATTTCATATTTTCAGACCACAGATGATTGTGGTTAACCAAAAGCACAGAAAACAAAACCACAGATAAAAGACGGTTACTATAGCCAGTTTTCACTGTATATGTTTTTTCTAAAAACCAAAAAAAAAGTAAGTTTTACTTCAATTGACTTATTTCAGTTCAATTATGTCTTTAAATGAAACTATTTTCTCTTGTCTCTGGTGGAGTAGAGTGTAATGATTTGCTTGATGTCAAGTACAGGAATAAACTGACACATTTTAATATAAGACACTAGTACAGCGTCTTATACAGAGTAGGCACTGATGGTTTATTTGTTTATAGAACAAGTCTCTCTATCTCTGATCTTTAGAATATTCAAGTCATTCACATACTTCTTAACTATCCTTCTGGTCCCTTAAATCATTATGTGGAATTTAATTAACCAACCACACAGGGCTCTGATGTACTTGCCATGGTGTGCAACCGCATTAGCACTGTGTGCTTGTTATACATTTATGATGCAGTCTGATAAGAATTTATTGTTCATTTACTGTAATGAAAACTTACAGTTGAATTTCTATGATCTTTACAATTTTATTTTACTATCTTTATTCCTGAAAGTTTTCTGGCAACATATTTCAAAATAAATAAATAGTATGTTTATTAAAAAGACATTTTATTTTAAAACAGGGGGCTAATGTAGATGTTTTTCCCTTCTCTTTTGAGCAATCATACAAGCACAACTGTAAGAATAAAAAGTAGAAACCCTGTATCTACCTTTGATTTGACATTTGTAAGTTAAATCATAATATACAACTGAAAGCTGCAAAATGTAGGAAAAATACAAAAAAAAAAAGTGTAGGAACAATCCCAGAGAATACACATATGGTTGCAGGTCTCAGAAAAAGCCATCAGAGTACTTATTCTCCAAAGCAAATGATACATACTTGTAAGCAACAGCAATAACCCTTTATTTGCATAAATGAAATTTGTATATGGTATATGTGCTAGTAGTAAAATATTTTCTTGACCAAGTTTGGCCTTGTCTCTAAAAGCAGGCAATAGAATAGAGAGCTGAATGATAAAGCACACACATACACAGAGCCATACTTGAAGGAAGCAGGCTGTTTCTGAGGCAAGCTAGAGGAGAGATTGGTGAGATCTCCTTTACAGTGCTGATCTCAATTTCTTGTACTAAATGAAGGCTAACAAACTCATTACCATGTTATTTTGTTTCATAATGAGAATTGTGGTCAGAATGAAACAAGAATTGACAAACTTTCTCTATAAAGGATGAGATAATGAATATTTTAAGCTCTATGGGCCATGTATGGTCTCTGTAACAACCTCCTCTTCCTCTCCGTCCTCCTCCACCTCCTCTTCCTTCTTCCAATCCAATTAAAAATATAAAATGCATTCTTATTCCACAGGCTGTACAGAACAAGGATATGGGCCATATTACAACTACAAGCTATAGTTTGCTGATCCCTGGACTAGAATAGGGATCTGATATCTCTCTCACCCCACAAAAACAATTGTGTCAATATTTGGTCTAGAAGGAATTAATAATATCATCCAAAAAATGAATGATAAAATGACCCATAACAGACATCTGTATAAAACTGTACTACCAAAGTTAAAAAGGAAAAAGAAAGAACAATAGAAAACTGTATGCAAAAGAATCATTTTTTATGCATCAGATAAAAATACTGGAATGAATTTTGTAGAAATTCAATGAAGTAATCACATATATAAAACTGTCACAGCAGAGATACAAAAACCAACTATATGTAAGCTCTATGAGAGGATAAATTTTGTCTCCTTTCACACTGCTCTATCACTACCCCTAGAATTGTACCTGAAACATATTAAGTGCTTCACATATATATTTGATTGAATACATGAATGACAAGACAACTTAAAGAGAAAAAAATGTAAGCTGGCACAATTTAGGAAAGGGGTATTTAAAAAACTAAGCTTATCACAGAAATGAAGGCCACTTTGAGAGTAGCATGAAGGATATTGTTAGACAATTGAGAAAACACAGTAAAGGACGTGGAAGGCAAAGACTTAAGAAAATAATTTTTTTTAAAAGAACAACAAAAAATGACACATATAGAGAAAAAGAAAAAGACACATAACATTTGGATAGTTAGAGTCTCCAAAGAAAAAAATGTTAAGTGATAAACGGAACAAATATACAAAAATAAAATTCAGGAAACTTTCCTGAAAGGAAAGGAGATT
The DNA here is from genome assembly GCF_048773025.1 of Camelus bactrianus. NCBI lineage: Eukaryota > Metazoa > Chordata > Mammalia > Artiodactyla > Camelidae > Camelus > Camelus bactrianus. Next base: position 44,300,085 of record NC_133540.1, read on the forward strand.
TAAACTTATAGGTTCAAAGAGTAAACCATATCCTACCAAAAATAAAACAAATAATAAAGAATACTGACTTACAGATTTATTGGACACCAAAGATAAAGAAAGAATTCTTTGTACATCCATAATAAAAGATCAAGTCGCTTAAATCAGAAATAAGTAAGGCTGGTATCAGACTTCCTTCCATATGGCAACATCCAATGCTACAGTCTACTGGAGCAATTAAGTGTTAAAGGCAATCAGCAGAGTGTGGTCCAAGAATTTAATTAGTATTCAGACTGTCATTCAAATATAAAAGTAATAAATACACAACACTAAATGTCCAATACCTCATGGAATGTAGTTCTCAAGATGCCTTCTTGAAGACACTATTAAAAGACCAACTGCATCCAGATAAGGAGTAAGTGGAAGAACAATGGCAAAAGGACTGATGATAAGCACCAAGTCTGTGTAAATGTAAGGCTAAGATGAGAACAAATGGAGGGGTCCTTGTTACAGAAGCAAATGTAAATACTATAAATCCAGTATCGGGAAAAGTTATAAATTTAAAAACTGGAAGAAGAGAAAAGAAAGTAGAAGATAGTGTAAATGTACTGACTTCTTCATTTTACCTCCAGAGGTACAAAAGCTACACAACACATGTACAGAAATATTCAGTGCTGCATTATCTATAATGCAAAATATTTCCAGTAACATAAATGAGCATCAGTAAGAAATTGGATAAATACTTGAAAGCATATCTATACAAGAGAATAATGTGTCCATTAAAAGAATCAGGCTACCTTATAAACTGATAAGGACTAATTTCCAAGATACAATATTAAGTTAAACAAAGAGTAAGTTGTAGACCAGCATGTAGAGAATGCTGCCATGAAAGAAAGAAAGAAAGAGAAAAAGAGAGAGAGAGAAAGAAAGAAAAGAGAGAGAAAGAAAAAGAAAGAAGAGAAGAAAAGAGAGAAAGAAAGAGAGGAAGGGAGGGAGGGAAGAAAGAAGGAAGGAAGAAGCAGGGGTGGGAGGCAGGGAGGGGTGGAAAGGAAAATGAAAGAAGAAAGAAAAGTTGATAGAGTCTCTAGAAGGTTATGCATGAAGTTGGTGTCAGTGGCATGTCAGTCTATAACATAAATTGCCCTTGTAGGGGGGAATATGGGAAAAGGGGTTATAGGAATTAAAGAAAGGTATGATTTTCAGTGTACAAATATTTATGTCTTTTGAAATTTGCACATTGTGCATCAATTATGTAACAAGAAAAAATGAATTAAATAATTTTGTTGGTCAAATATCAGGCAAACATTACACGTTTTGGCCTGTCTCAGATTAGTTAAATGGGCTAGAAGGAGACAAAGACAACCCAGGGGTCTTTCCTGGGTATAATAAAAGTGAAGCAGCCCTGTTTGGGTAAAACTGTGTGTTGGGGAGGAAGCAAAAATTGCAAGGGCCCACATTAAGTCAACATTAAAAAGGTCAAGTACTTTCATCCAACAAACATCTTTATGGACAAAAACAAAGTCCAAAGGGATACAGGTGGAGGGTTTAATATTAGGGTCAAAGGATAAAGTGGGCAATCAGACACTTCATTCTATACGCAGGGCCCAGGTGAGCGGCTGAGCAGTTTGAGACTAATCACGGAAAACCAAACAGGTGGGGATTCCTTTGACACTAACATGAGGCCCTTTTCCACTCTCACATATCTTCTCCTGTAAAATCACCATGGAAACCCAGGCTGGTCAGGCAACCACACCTAGTCAAAGATGAATTCATTCCAATTTATTAGCTATTTCCATATATCAAACCCAGAAACACCTCTGCTCTAAGAGGTACCCTATCTCTGGATCCCAGAAGGGCTATCTTCCCTTTCCTGTTTTGATTACTGCCATCCAATAAATGGTTTTTGCTTTAAAGGCTTCTGTGTCAAATATTTAATGTGATTGGCTCCATAAAGGTTAAAAGGAAATAATAAATGGGATTCAGTGCTAAAAGCTTTAAGTTATCTCAGTAACTCAGACCTAACTGGCCATCTGCTGGAAACTGCTATAGTTATTTGGCCCCACTCCGTATCTCAAGAGCTGTTTGATTCAGGATTTTATGGAGGTATGGGAATGATTGAAATCCTTTTATGAAATGAAAGTTACATATAGTTTACTATATACTTAACCACTTAACTTTAGCATAATTACATAAAACTGAATATGATGAATATGGGGTTATAAAATAAATACCCCATCTCTCTTCATAAAGACCTAATGAAATTTCTTAATTCAGATACAGAAATTTAGCTAAAAATCTTTTTGTTTGGTCTGGATTCTTCCACTTCCACTTTAAAATTTTCATTTTCTTAATATCTTATTGTCCCACCTTTCTATACACTAGTATGTCATTTCATTAGTATACCAGTGACCTTATCACTTGAAAAAATCCTTTTCTCTGAAGATAATTGTTTATATTTCACTTTAGGTTCTGAATTCTTACCAACTGTACTTCTAAGGAGACTTCTGTTTCCTTCTTTCTGCTCTCAAAAATGGTTACTTATGACCAATGAGTGATCTTACAGCCTTCCAAGCCTAGATTAGGCATTCTCCACTTCCTGCCTACTTCCCTCGATAAAATGCCCGTGACTCATTTTGTCGAGGAGAAGAAGGGAAATATATTCTAAATCCAGAACAGAGCTGCCTGGTTGAAGTCTGACCTAAAACACATTTCCCAGTGAGCCACAGACTGCTACACTTGCTGTGTAAAAGTATGAAATGACATCAGCTATAATCTGTAAACTGATGCCATGGCTATTATTATTTAGCCATTTATTATGGTTTACTATTAAAAACCATTTAATGAGATACCCATTTAAGTATCTTAGCTGTCCATTTCATTCTATAGGAGGAACAGACACAACCATGGCCAACACTTAATTCATACATTGGCTATGTAGTATTTCATCTAAAAGCTGATGTATCAATAAAACATATATTAGGTAAATACTGGGAAGCTAGCTAGATAGGCAGGTAGATATAGATACATAGATATCTTTAGGAAGCAGAACTAGAAAGTTTTATTTTAATTTTTGGTGATCAATAACTCTGTACTAACAGGGGTAAAATGGAAATTTAGGATGGAGATGGAAAACTCCACTCCACATTTAAGCACAGTTACTAAGCTGCCTCAATGCAACCTTCACTTAAAAGGCATCATAAAAATTACTCTTCCCATCTTTGATCTTTTTATCTTTTAGCTGCAGGGAATGGTGGGGATTTAAAACAAAACAAAACAAAACATGTTCAGACCTTGGCTGCAAATTAAAATGTCTTCTCATATTTAAAAAGAGCAAATTACATCTGGGACTAAAGCACTGAATAACTCCTGATAGCACGTTCAGTCTTTGTGGTGACTTTTTAATATAAATCACATATTTTAAAGTGTTTCCTAAATTTCCATGCTTTCTTTTACTCATTCATGCTTGTTTTATAAAGTAGAAGATCAACATTTAGCTGCAATGGTTTATCTTAGTGTAAGTTATTGGAATGATCAGCATTCTTGTTTTTCACCAATTAAAAGCTGACAAGTGAGTGGGGGCTTCTGTTTGTGTGTGTGGGTGTGGGGGTGTGTGTGTGTGTAAGAAATTTTGACAGATGTCACCAAGATGGTAACATAGATCATTCCTGACTTCATTCCCCCATCACAAGAGAAATAACCAACAACTATTCAAGAATAAGGCACCAGACTTCATTAGAAGGCAAGTGAAGTGGCTAAATGTTGACCACACTGACCTTCCCCCAGGCCAGTGCAGCACTGCACACAGAGGTGTCCCCAGGGCCTCTGGCTCCTCCAGGGGAAAAAGAGACCCCAGGGACCAACCAGCCCTTCCCCAGGACTGTGGGTCACTTTATGGGGGCCATTTCTCTAATCTTACCCCACAGAGATTGCAGGGGAATCTGTAGGGCTCAACCACTGGGAGTCTGACTATGACAGAGATGGGAGGAGGAGCTTGCAATAACCAGCACAAGGATCTTGCAGACTGAGTTCATACCTGCAGAGCCCAAGAAACAATCCCAGTCTCTAGCTTTGCTCATCTGCAGAATCTAGTTGGTGGCACACTCTGGCCAGAGAACTTTGCCATCCCAAGAGCCCATGTCCAGGCAAGGTACTAAGTCACACTCCATCTGGCCAGAGGGGCTCTGTGCTTGAGCACAAAATTATGATGTTTTATAGTAAAAATGCTATTCACTTTGTATTCTAAGAGAATTGTTTGCATATCTATAAAAAGGAATAAAAATACAAGAGTTATGGCTTTTCAGCCCCTGCAAAGAAAATGCAGATTCTGTTTTTCCATCATAAATCTGTAGTTTTTGATAGGATCATTCACATTCATATCTTCCCATAACCAAATGAACTGTTTTGCACATAATAGGCAATTAGTGTATGTGGTAAACAGAACTAAATATAAATTATCTGATTCTCAGAGGTAAATTAAGGTAATTTCAGGCAATTATATTCTCTTCCTCTTCTAATTCCAATGACAATGACAACAAAACCACTGACTCCTAGGAGCAGAGAAGGAAAGAGGAAGGAAAACTATGAAGCCATACAGAAAACCAAATTAGAAGGAAGGTCCTATGAGAAAACAGTAATAGTCAGAATCATAAGAATTAAAACTTTAAAAGTTCACATATAGATAAAGAGAACAATAGCCATTGCCAGTCATTTCAATGACTTGAGAAAACTGTACGGTTACAGTGTGTATTTAAGGGGAATGAGAAATTATTAATGAAGCAATGTAAAAACAATCTGTTAAAGAGACAGTTTTCATTAATTAAGAAGGAAAAATCAGAGTCAACCAAGTGAATGTTGCTAATAAAATTTAGAATTCAAGACATGGTTGGGTTCTGTAATTTCACCACAGGCATTGAAAAAACTGATATCATCACATCTATGTGACACCAGTTTGGTTCCCACACATTTTTGCAATGGAAGCATCAGCTGGTGGGAGGTAACAATGAATACAGACACTGCTGGTTGAAAAGTACTTCGTTTTTTGATTTTCAGGAATGTTTCTAATTGTAGCAACCATCATATTGGCAGCCAAAGAGAAAAATAAGAAATAATAAGAAATTAGTCATTCTAACATGACTTCGTCCTCAGAGAAGTGGAGATTATTTGAAGACATCTGGAACTTTGTTCCTGCCTTCAGATTCTACTGATTAAAAAATCTAAGGACCAGAAGACCTTAGTTTTAATCTAGGTTTTCATTTAGTCATTGTGCAACACTGAACCTCACCTCTTTAGTTCTCACCTTTGCTAAACTGAACATGTTACACCAGATAACTTTCTCCAAATATACTTTTCTTATTATACAACTTTCACTATATAAATTCAAACACGTGGAAATTATGGTGATTATCCAACTGATTTGATTAGTATAGTCTGCTTGTCTGTCTAGGTGACCTGGGTGAACATAACTTCTTTCTCCTAAATAGAATTTTAAATGCAGGTGTTACTCATGTAATTCTTGAAATTATCCTTTCAACTAATTCTGGATAGACTGCATCAGACACAGTGCAGTTCAGCCACTCAAGAAGTTAAGCTTCTGCCCTGCATGAAATGGTTAGAAATATTTTTCTTTTATAAATGTCTGGATTATTTATACTTGCTGTGGTATCTATAGGCCTATCATCATACCCTTTCTCAATTTGCTTACTTTTGTCATTGAAATCCATGTAGTGAAAATCTTCTATATTACTCAGAATATACCTAAGCCATGTATGATTCTCTCTGAAACTAAGTTTCATTTGTAAAAAAACACCCAAGGAAAAAGTAAGCATCTGATTTTTGGTGAATTCATTGATAATTTTATGTTAAATATAATGACAAAGAATGCATGTCTATCAGAGTTAAAACAAGTTAACTTAAAGAATAAAGAACCATATATAATTCCTAGCTGTAAATTGGAATCTTAGCCATTCAATTAATTTCTTTTTTGAACTGTGATTTAGAAATGATGAACTCCTGAAATAATTAGAGCTTATCTGGAATAATTAAATGATATGTCCACGTAAGCTCTTTATTCCCAGTGCAAAAGAAAGTCAAACTGGAGGTAGGCACTTACTGGAGCAACAGTGTCTGACCAAGTGTCAGGAATATATTCTTGTCCAAGATATAGAGGTGAGACTAGTGAATGTGTCTGAGCAAAATGGTCCAGATCATTCTGTTCAATGCCCAACAGAAATATAATGCAAGCCACATATATTATTTAAAATTTCTAGTAGTCAAAAATAGAAATAGTTGAAATTAATTTAGCAAAATATTTATTTACACCAGTACATGAAATATTATCTCAATAAATAATCAATAAATTTTAAATTATTGAGATACTTTGTATTTTTGTACTGTCTTTGAAATCCAGTGTACTTTTTTACACTTACAGTATAATTTCATTTGTATTAGATACCTGTAATACATTTGGCCTGCAATGACTATAATAGGTGGCTAAGGTCCAGGGAACAGTCAATACCACACATATTGATTATGCTCCCTCCTCACTGAAATATCGCTACACACACACACACACACAGGTGCATGCATGCATAACAAATTCTTCCCATCTCTACCACCAAACAAAGACATCATTCCAAAGATTTATGTATATATAAGATATTTAGTTGACTTTGGAAAGATAGTGTTATTATTATTATTATTATTATTATTATTATTATTATTATTATTATTATTATTATTATTTTCATCATCTCTTCATAAAGTATATGAGGCACACTGTTCCCCAACACTAGGTGGACATACATGTAGAAGAGTTTTCTGCCTTCACTGGCCCTTACTTTGCATATCTAAAGATAGTTTCAGGACTTAATGGTATTACTGACCTTATAGAAGACAGTAATCTTCCACCTATCAACTTGGATTTTTTTTAGTTTTTCATTTTTCTATAATTCATATCTCTGTTTGTATAGTTCCATTATTCTTGAGTCATTAGTTTGTTTCAATTAGTAATTATTGGGCACCAGCCATGGTCTAGATTTTGTAATAGGCAATAGGAATGCTTAAAAATTCCTCCTATCTTGCAGCACATATTCTAGTGGAAGGGACACAGATAATGCAAAATAAATATGTGTAATATATGGTATGCTACATGACAGAAAGTTAATTGTTTCTCTCTAGGATGGCATCTAAAGGTTTATGTAAATCCAGGTACTTTCTGACAGTGCCTATAACATAGTAGGTACTCAATAAATGCTCAGTTTTTCAATGAATAAATAGCGAGAGGGAGGCAGCTCATCCTGTCATTGTCTGTCTGCAGGGCATCCACTGAAATATAAATATTGTCCGATCTGGATGTCTGCTATTGTCGCTCCCTCCAAATTTTAATCACTTGTGATATCTGCATCCCTGCATCAATTGAGATGTCTACTCCCTGTCTATAAGGTCCATGCAGCCTTCCACCACCAAGCCCTCATCTCAGCCATGCATCTACTTCAGGTCTACTGACTCTTACTCTGCTGAACCTCCCAGGAGCACATACATATTTAGGTGCTCTTCCGTGACTGTTAGGGGCCATAGCATTTGATGGGGCTGCCTGAATTGCCTTCAGGCCATTTGTCCCCTTGCTATCATGCCACAGTGCCTCTAGGTTTCTAAGTGAAAATTGGAATAGTTCCTTTTTTTTTTTTGGATCCACAGATGTAGCTGGAGTCATCTCTTTCTCCCTCTCAAGAGTGTACCAGGAAGGGAGTGAGTATCAAAGCACAGATCGTCTTAGACGCCTCAACAACATCTAACTTTCTCACGTCCTTGCCTTACCCAGAGAGGACTTTATCTCACCTTCTGCAGGGGCAGTGACAGGAATTGTCGATAAGTTATCAAATGAAATATTTTAGTCCAACTTCCTTTACAACCAATCACATTCAGCTTGGAGAAGCTTATGCTTTAGAAAATGGGATTGTTTTCTTTCTCTTTTAATGCTTACCTATAATGGCTGAATTTGTTAATATGTTGAGGATAAACAGGGGAATCAAACCAGCAAAACAGAAAACCATGTCAGCTCACAAGGGGTTATACTTTCTATTCCGAAGAACAGTGTATGAAAGAAAAACAGTTGAACACAGTGATCTGCAGGCGAACACACAAAATATTCCTATACCTTATATTCTTCCCTAATCTGTTTACCCATATATATTGCCTTTTAAGTGTACATTATGCTATCCTCTTGGGTTTATGTACTTTTCCTGTTAAAATTATTAAATAAGACAACCTAAATATGATAAAGATCAGAGAACCTCAGATATCGAGGAAAACTTAAAGTTATAAAACCTTTTGAAAGAAATGAGAGAGCATGTTACAACTCCAAGGAACAGAGCTAAGGAAATCCACAACATGCACATCGAAAACAAGAGTGGGAAAATAACTGAAACAGGAGATGGACACACCACAGTCATCACTGTCCTAAAGGGGACTGAAGAGTGCTTGTGGAGGACTGAGGGTACAGACGAAAGGCTGTCACAGAAAGCACTACTCAGTTCCCAGTCTCATTTGTAGGCACAAGCAACAACCATCTGTGTCAACTCTAGTGACATAATTTTTGCCCTCATAATAATAATGTCTTTCCTTCCTTTCTTTAAGATACCACAATTGCCACATTTCACCCTATTTATTCATACCAAGCAAACAATGCCTTTTTTCAAAATAAACTGCAATGCTTACTACAACTATTATAACACTACATGTATTTATTTGGAATCTAAGTAAGATTCTTAAAGTAAGATGTTGTAGAATTTTATGTTTTTATTAAGTCTATTTCCTTACAAAATTGTGTAGGATTTGAGTTCCACCCCCATGCTATCTTTATTTCATGAAATTCTGTAATATAGTTACTTTTAAAAACACAATACCACATTATGGAAGAAATGGTTCTATATAAAAAATTTCAATATATTCAATTATTTCCATTTTTATCAGTACTATTCCTTTTAGATCTGTCCTGATGAATTATTAAGTCATTTGCTTGTCTAAAGCAATACTACACAGTATATACAGTAAAGCTGTATTGTTTAAATAATACTTATCTTATAGAATTTAATTTGTATCCATAGGAATATGAGACTCAAAGTGTTGGGTTTAGAACACCCATAATCTATTCTTTCTAATGTTTGACCCTTTACATCCACTCTAAAATGAGTCTCTAACTTCTTGATGATTAAGAGCTACAGACTTTACGTTTTCCTAAAATCTTAAGGTAGCTGAGATGGTAAAGATGGTACTTGACCATGATATGCCTGGGGTATGGTCAGGGGATGTAAAACAGGAAAGAAGAATGTGTACAGAAAAGCAATAATCATGGAGTGAGCAGAATAAGAAGAAATTATTTGCAGCAGTAAGAAAAGAGGATGTCAACAACTCCTAGCCAGTGTTCTTATCTACTTGAAATGTCAGCAAACTGTGAGAAATGACCAATAATGGTGACTCAATTCCTGTAAGTAATATATAGGCTAGCATTTGAATATCACTTTAGGATTAACAAAGTTCCTTTGACACCCATCAACTACTTTAATCTTTCCTGAGTAAGATAATATTTTCATCATCCCCAATTCACTGATGAGGATACTTGGTAAAATTCATGCAGGGTCACACAAGGTAGACGGGACTAATCCAAATTCACAGGCTCCATCCCATGCACCTTCTCCAATACTCTGCTGCCAAATGGGTATCAACTGATTTAGGAGCACTCTTCTATGATAACTAAATTACAGCAAAACTCCAGGAAAGCTAATAATATCTGTAGCCTAAGAATTTTAGCAATTGGCTTTGTTTGTTAAAATTTTTTCCAGAATTTTTAAGTAATATATATATAGATTAAGTCTCCATAACTCTTTTCTACTTCTTTCATTTCAAACAAAATAAGGATCCTTTCAACTAAGAGAATCATACTCAGAATTTTTTTAAATCTCAAATTATAATGTAAGAACACCATCAGTTAAAATGTATATATGTATATATGTTTTAGAAACAGCTTTTTTAAATTTTCATCCAGATATTTTGTATTGGCAGGGTCTACAGATAACAAAAGACTTGATTCAGCCAACTCAGTAGCAAAAACAAGAGGTCGCATTGGTCATGAGTTATGCATACCAAATCACAATTAATAAGAATTTTGCTAATCAACCAGTTGTCGAGCCTTGAAAATACAGCCTAATCAGCACATAGCAAAGTTCCTATAGCATAGATGCACTTCCCTATTTCAAAGAATTCTATAGCAATTGTAGGAAAGAGAAGTCTATTTTTGAATGCTAGCATGTATTGGAAAAAAATCCAGAATGATTAAGTCTTCTGGCATGTATTTTAGCTATTACAGCTGTTTGCAGTATATATGTGCTTCATCTATATTTGAAATCTCTGCTGTTGCCATTCACCATCTGCCCAAAGATGGGTGAAAATGCCTATGTTTTTTGTTCATTGCTTATGAAACTGCACATAGCAATTTGCCAAACCTGTATTATTTTTCCTAGTCTTTTTCAAGCATCTAATCAATATCTTAGAAATGTTAAAGGAAAACTTTAAAATCTCTTACAGCCAAAAGTAAAACTTACCTTTTAAATTAGTAGAGTTGTAGGGTATTTTTCACAGTAATTTTGATTATCTAATTATTATTAATTATTTAATAATACCCTGGTTATCCAGAAGACTGCCTTCTAGATCTCCTACCTCTGGAATATAGAGGGGAAAGGAATCTAAAAACATTAAAAACAATGTTAAGTCCCAGAGTAATAAAAGAGTCCCTTATTCTTTGGTATCCAATAGTGGGATCCTGCCTCCTCCCACTCAGTTGCTCTTAAGACAAAATTCTCAAACTGCTGGTTCTCTGACATCTAGACTTCAGTGGATTTATGAGAGTAAAATAGAAAGGAAATGAGATTACCCCAGTGGAAAACATAATAAAAGAAGGGAATATGGACAACCCATGCTATGTCAGCATATGGGGAGACTGAAAAGCTGAAAAACGTACCATACATTTTGGTGAATATTGTAATCTAATAGTGAATGCTTATAACAATGTTCCTTAATCATTTCTAAAAGCTGTTATAGTCAGAAGCCTCTATTTAAAAATGAAAAAATGAACAAATGATTTTACATCTGTTTTCATCAATATTGTTTCAAATTCATAAACTTGGGGAATTTAAACATTAAGATCCAGTTACCAGTAAAATGTAGCCATTTATGTGAAATTTGGCACTAAGGGTGTATTATAATTTTAAGTCACTTCTATAATATAATTACTATATAAAACAATCTACTCTATATCATTTATACCCATAATTTAAAGCCATGTGGATGAAATTAGAGTCCAAAATTCCAATCTCAAGAATTTTGCCTAAAATAAAAACTCCCCAACCCATAATCTGAAAAAAAGCTCCTCTCCATTGAAGATGGTTCTTCTACAGAAATTATACCTTTATGAGTCAAATGAATACAACTGAAATTAAAAAATCAGAATTTTGAACACTTAGTTGCTTCTGTCTCTGTAGAATTGTTTCAGAATAAACGTCACAATGGCATAATTGCTCTACAACATTTCAAGTTGACTCTGTGTCTTCAGAATTAGTTTTTTCCACACCAGATGAATCACACTTGAGACCCACTAGCAGATTGCTCAGTAACCTATTTTTCTCTGTATTTTTTTCTGTAATAATTTATCCTTTATTAAGATATTCTCATCCTTAGATAACTTATACCACAAACATTCTCTAGGCCTGCGTTTGAAAATGTCAAAACTTGTAACTGAAGACTCAATATGCTTCAATTTAACTTTCTAAGTAGATAAGCCCTGTCAGTATTATAATCAGGTAGTCGTAAGTTCCACTTAGCCTAGTCAGAGATACAGTTATACTTTCCAGTAGAAGACAGTCAACACTATGAACACATTTTTCTTCCTTGCCAATTCTGTAAGGGTAAAAGGGCTTATCTGGCAATCAGTTTACTGACAGACTGTATCTATCTGACAAAATACAATATTAAAACTTGTCTTCCTTTTCAAAATTCAGGGATTTGCTTTTTTAAAGGTCAAGAAATATTTGCCCTTTTAAATATGCATTTATTTATAAGTATATTGCCTTTATGAAACTTGGCTCTGCAATTATTCAAGATTTGACCAATAAATAAGACAAAGTTAAAATACTAAATTAAATATTTCTAAAAAGTGTGCATCAGTTGAGGATAATAAAGAGTTCAGTTTCATCATATATATTCTAGCTGGGTTTTGCTAGGTAACAAATTTAAAAGATCTGAGTCTCCCATTTACAATAACTCAAGGTTAATTACAGGTCTCTAAGTCATTTAATATACGATGTAGGGATGCTTAGCACAGGGACTACTTCACTGAAAATGCAACACAAATCTTTGCTGAACCAAAGTGAAAACAAACTGTGATATACGTGTCAACAGATAGATGATAATACAGGATAGTAACTGGTTAAATAGAAGTCAAATAGATTGTTATGGGAAAACAGAAGATGTAACAACTAACACTGAATGGGGAGTTAAGAAAGTTTTCACCAAGAAGTTGCATTTGAACATCTTCATGAAACATTTATTTAAAACCCAAATGGAATTTTAAAAAAAAGAAAAAACTTGGAAAATATGACTTTGGCTGACTTCGTGCAGGAATTTCTTTTACTTTTCTCTCTTCAAGTTTCTAACCATCATTATTAACTGCTTTTGAGACTGTAGCTTTATTTGGTGTGGTCGGAATCATAATTATCATTTCAGCCAAGACATCATGCAGTGAGAGTCTGAGAAAAAAAGGATGAGGACAAGAAAATTCTCTATCTCTATAAGTTATTACAAAGTTTATGGGAGTTACACTTCTAAAGAGCCTACTCACTTTTTATGCTCAATGCCAACTTCAGGTTAGAAGCAAATCTCGTTACTGACTGCTCAGAAGTCATTAAGGCACTGCCATTGCTTGGATTAAAATCCAAACCCCTGAAACAGGGCATAAAAGGCCAATGATGAAACGCCAGTTGCCTCCCTCTGCTGCCTCTTTGCTTACCTCTCCCAGTTTACTAAATTCAAGAAATGACTTTCTTTCAGTGTTTCCTTTTCCCTCTGCCTGTCAAAATTTCCATTTTAGAAGTATCATAAAGAGCCCTGGAGGAAGTTTGCCTGCTTGGAAACCTGATTTCACCACACCCTAGATGTGAAAACTAAATATTTATATAATCATTCTATTTTGATTGTCCCACTTATAAAATGTGATCTTATATGACTGTTGTGTGTATTAAATGAGATAATAAATGTAAAGTACTTAAAACATTACCTGCCCATATAAGTAAGCATTTTATACAAGTTAGCTGTCAAGATTGTTTTGTTCTCTTAGAAGACAATCAAAAATATTTACTGAATGAACAGATCTTATTACTAGTTAGAGAAATGGACTGGCATGTGAAAAGGACATGGGTTTGGAGACTGACAATCCTGGATTTGCATTTCCCTCCCTCTCTCTCTCTCTCTCTGTCTCACACACACACATCATGTGTGCACCCATGTGGTACACACACAGGAAACCTAAAGCACAGACATCTGAAATCATTTAGAATACGAGTTAGGTGTCTTTCATTAACTCTTAAGACTCGAAACATGTCAACAAAAAGAAAGAAGCAGTCATTGTGACCAAAAGTTGCATTATGTTCTGTATCCCCAGCAGAAGAAGGCCGGAGGGTATGTAACACATTTCAGAACTATACATAAATATGTTTTACACGAATATATTTCGGAACATAAAGTAGTAAGCTAGATCACGGTACTGACATGGAACATTTCTCCTCTGCTGTGCAGCCTTCCATGAACTGTGAGACCTTCTCTGTGCTCCTGCTGCAGAGCTATGACAGCACTTACCATGTTTTATACATGCACAGCATCCTCCTCCTCTCCTCGAATCCACACTCCACCCCTCCAGTCTGGTTTCTAGCCAAACGTGTCCACCAACTCTGGTACTGATAAGTATACAAATATCTTCAAATTCCTGAATATAAAGAATTCACATATTCCATCCTTATCTTGCAAGCCCTCCCAGCTGGATTTCTGGATTTCCAAGCCCTCCAATCTCTTCTCTCTTATCACACTCTCTAGGTTTTCCCCAAACCACCCTGACTTCTCTCTCCTTTATCCATTCCTCCTTTCCTAACAACATCTAAATACTGTCCCCCTCGGAATTCAGCTTTGGCTGTCTTCTCTCCTCACTCTGTCTCCCTATGTATCTCATCAGTCTTCAGGATGCAAAAGGCCACGTATATGTTGAGGCCACCAACAACTCTGTTGGCAAGATCAGGGATATCAATGGTGAACTCTTGATTCCTTCCCCCAGAAATGTGTTCCTCCTCTAGGCTTCCCCTTCTATACAAGCTGCAACAGCATCTTTTCGTTGCTCATTTCAGAAATCCACACGTTATTCTTCGTTCTTCAGTATTCCCTGCACTTTCTCCTCTTTACTCAATCATTTGATAACACCTGTAAATTCTATCTCCAAAGTATTTCTCTAATCTAATCATTCTCTATCTTCATTTCCACAATCATTCTGCTGCAAGACAAAACCATGTCTCACTAGGATTACTGCAATAGCCTTCCTTTTAATGTTTTTTTAAACAACTTTACTGAGTATACAAAAGACTGGATGTATTTAATATTTATAATTTTATCTCTCCGGTCCTACGTTTGAACCCCTGATATCCATTCTTCACACTATGGTCAAGGTCATCCTAATGCTTGCTCCTCATAAGATCAGCCCAGTGGAATTTTCCTACTGATGCCTTCACTAGTGAAGTAAGCATGACATTATACATTTTTCTTTTTTTCCCATTTTTCTTCTTGAAGTATCTGCATATTTCTAAATATTCATAAAACATTAGCAGTTTTCCTTGGAGGTCTTTAAAATACCAATGAAATTAGCAGCAATATTTCAAATTAAGCTTTCCTAAAGAGCCTTTGATTTAGCTTTAATAAGACAACTATTATTTTACCATCTAAAAATAAAATCCAATCATGGTTGCTAAGATATAATAATGTATTTCATTTATTTATATTGGATGACTTAACACAAAGGAAATAAAATGACATGTTTATTTTCCTCTAGTAAGTTCTAAATAACTTTTTAGTATTTAAGTGAAAGACATATTTAGAAATAAATATTCTTACAATATAAAATTCTTACTGAGAGATGCTCTTTTTCCTTCTGTTCTGAACACTCTTCATATTTTTGATTATATGAAATCAATACATGTAAAAACTCATGTAATTAAGAGTAGCATTTGTCCATTATTAGTTTGTTAAAAGATAGAAACAGTTGTTTTGGTTTCTGATGGGCCCTGACTCTATTTATGTAATGCTTATAAAAGACAAGGGTGATTTTGACTCAGCAGCGTACTGCTATGGGTATACGTAAAAGTCTGTCTCTAAGACTCTCCTCAAACACATGTACACCTGAATATGAAATATAAATGGATAAATCAAGGGGGAAAATCAATCATTCAAGTGATTTGACATTTCACAGAAACAAAATTGCAACTTTATTCTTTGACTGGATGTTTTATTGTTTGATACAAGAATTGTGTCTGGTCGACACTGTGAAATGGAAATAGTAACCTAAGGCAAGATTAAAAAAAATCATTTTATTTCCACACAATGGCTCTAAAAATGTAGTCTAATCAATTGCTGCTATGTATCATATATAGACATCATCTTCATCATGTATTTACAAAGGAAAGTGTAAATTACCTAAAAACTTTCAAACAGTGTTTGCATATTTTTCACTTGACTTATCTGTGTTAATCACTCATATTTACTGAATTCATCAAACATTTGCTCAGTTCTCCTGCTCTCTGTACACATCGTAACAAGTACAGAAAGTTATCCTGTAACTAATAATGGTTGTTCAGGGGTCACTTATTTGTCTATGTTAATTCAAGCAGCACAGTGTGACCTGCTGCTTTGTGGGAGTGACATAAGGCTTAGTCAAAATGGTGGCACCTTCTGGAGATCAGTGTGACTTTGAGGGAAAAAAGCTGAAAATTTACTTACTAACAGGTTCAGCAGGAAATCAAAGGATGGAATGAGGCATCCATGACCATATAATGTATCATCCAAACTAAGACATTTCTGAAAGGGAAAGAGGATTATTAGCAATTAGGCCAAGACAACAGAAATAAAGTGAGACTTTCCACATAAAACAAGACGTAAGGTCACCCTAGGATAGTTTCACCCTAAGGAGGTAGAAAGTGAAGACCAGGATAAAAGTAAGTTATAAGAGGAATGACTATTTCTCAGTTGCTGTCAGGTAACAGGGACCTAAATGATTGTCTCTGGAGATACATGTGACAGGAGGTGGCATTCCATGGTAAGGCTGCCAGATACAATACAGGACTCCAGTTGAATCTGAATTTCAGATAAACAACAAATAACTTCTTAGTGTAAGTATGTCTCAAGCAATGGTTGGGACATAATTTATACTTTGAAAAATTCTCATTTATCTGAAATTCATGTTTGTGGTTCTTGTATTTTTATTTGCTAAATCTGACAACCCTATTAAGGGCCCAAGGTCTGTGTTCCTGGATAACTACGTGGGCATGCAGAGATTACCAAGCAGGACTGGTGTAGTTCTAAACTCAAGATTCTTTTCTAAAACAGGTTTAATCATTTAATCAAGTGCTCAGTGCAAGGCTCGGAGTCTAGAAGCTGCTGGTCAAAATGTAGGTGTACAGTAGATGCCTGGGAAATGACAGGGTGACCCTCTCTCTGCTGATACCAGGATTACAGAGGAAAAGAACAGTCTGTCAGTGCACACAGAAGAAAACCTCAAGAGAAGAGGGTCAAGGCAAAAGCCAGTACCAAGAAGGGTTATGTTCTGATGGGCAACATGGTCAGAATTGAGTCCCCAATTTCATTCAAGCAGAAAGAGCCCAGAAAGCAGGTCCTAAGATGGGAACAGAGACAAAGCTCAAGACCAGAGGACAGGGATCTGTAAAATAGACAAGAAAGTTCTAGATTCAGGGGAAAAAAAATAGAGGCAAATTAGGAGTGACCAGGGAGGGAACAGGCAGGACAATATGATATCCTCTCTCAGGACTGAAATATCTATATTTGCTTATATCAGTCACTAAGTAGAAGAAGCACCAACCGTTTTGAATGACCTTATTTATCTTCCATCCCATATATTGTGGTTAGAATTTTTTTGCAAAAGAAATGGTCAAATTTAATGGTAATAATAATGTCAATTATAACAGTAGTAATAGCTAACTCGTATTGAACTCTTACTATTTATCAAAAATAAACTAAATATGTTCATGTATAACTGAAAAATTGTGCTCTACACTGGAATTTGACACAACATTGTAAAATGATTATAAATCAATAAAAAAAAAGTTAATAAAATATAATAAGCTTTCCTCTTGGATTAATTTATTTAGTTATCACTTTATTTATATGTCACAACTATGATGTAAGTAATGTTGTTATCTTAATTTTGCCTTACTATATTATATACCTTATTATATTAAGACTGTCTAGGTAGGTTCTTATACCAAGATAAAGATGAAAACTGCAAAAGGTGAACAAGAGCTACAGGATCCACTATGCGCTGCTCACGTCTCTGCCAAAGACTACCTGGAGGCCCACTAGCTAGGCTGGGATTTCTCCCATGCGTCACTGCCTCCTAGCTAGACAAACTTGGGCAAGTTCCTTCATCTCTCTAAGTCTTAATTTCATTCTATATAGATGGCAATTGGGTAACAGAGCAATACTCTCTACAAGGCCTTCCCAGGGCAGACTACCCTACAACGTCCTCTGCCTGTCTCTTGTCTGTAGAAAAACTTCAGTTTTATCAAATAAATAAGAAAATACAGAAACAAAGAGAAGTAGTCAAGCAAAACAATGTAATAGTTTCATCATTAAACAAAATCAAGGACCTTTAGTTCCTTCCTTAAGGGCTGCAGATAATAATCTGAGCCATACCTTTCGAGCTGTTTTGTTGATACTGAAACTCCCATCAGGTGGAATGACCAGACAGTAGTCATGACATAAGCTGCCACTATTCCAAGAACTGGCCTCAAAGAAATGGGAATAAACCAACCCTGGAACTGAAGATTAACTGTACTTAAAAAAACCAAGATGATGCTGATCAGACCAGTGCATGACTAACTTCAAGATGACTATCAGAGCTGACTGTGCGGTTCCGCATGTAGCATACACCCCCTCTGACCATACACCCCTGAAACACCCCTTTATAAGCTCTTGCCCACTAATCAGCCGGGGGAGGGTGAACAGCTGACCTATGGACATGAGTCTGCCCTCTCCCCCAGTGGCCAGACTTCAGAATAAAGCACACTTTTCCTTTCTACCAACACCGGCCTCTTGAGTATTGGCTTTCAAGAGACAAGCAGCAGGACCTAAGTTTCAGTAACAATTGTAGGGACTTTCTTACATTGTTGAAAAAATGAAATGAGATAATATATAAAAAGGCTTATCAGAATACCTGGTATACAATAAATATGCAATTAATAGCTAATGTTATAATTTAGGAAAGACAGTTTGGAAGAGATGCAAAGGAAAAATAATTTGTTGCTACTGTAGTTTTTACATTGATTACTTTCTTAGTAGTGTTCCGTTTCAGTACTGTATGAGATCTAATTTATGTGTCCCCAGAGATTTCCTCATTCCCACCTGCCATCCGTACCCTCCGATAGTTGCTCAGCACAAAGCCCTAGCTGTCACTACGTAAAGAGATGGAGAATGGAGTAACAACAGCTGGGTTATGGCCTGAACTGTATCAGGTCAACCCTCCCACCCCTGCCCTTGGCAGGAAGCAGAGCAGCTGCAATGCCCAACTCCTATCTGAATAAATCCAAGGAGGATTTATTTACTAGCACAATTTCTATGCTCAGTTGAAGAGTCGTAACACATGGCATTAAATCTCTCTGATTTCCCAAAGAGGATGGGAAACATAATTTCAAAGTGTAAGGGAATTAATGCCCTATAAGGTGAACTCTGACATTGAGAGACAAAGACAAGGAGGAGCCAGTAGATAAAGTCTTCAGCCTCCCTACCACACAACGAACTTACAAAAATTACACTAGTATCATAATATCTCTCCAGAGACATCGCGTGTGACCAAGCGACTGGCTGTGTAGCGTTTTCCTGTAAAACAATATGGTCACCTAAGTTAGACACTAGCTTGTATTTGATCTTTCTCTATTTTACTTCTTTTTTCCCCTCACTCTTACTGCTCTGGGATTAAAAAGTCTAATTAATTAACTAGTTAGTTAATGAATTAATGTTTAACTCTGAATGCTTTGCCTCAGGCTATTTCACTAGAAAATCCAGGCTAAGATAATTGGTATCAAAAGTGGCCCTGCCAAGCTAATCCTCAAGGTGGGATTTTTTTAAATAGATAATCACACTGTCTCAAGACTATCTGAGAGACTCTGCTGCTCGTATAAGTGAGTAATTTCATGAGAATGAGCGGTATCACAATTAATAAAGTTGCATGTGATTGATATGGGAGCAATAATAATTGAGAGAATTGTGGTATAGGGCAGCTGCTCTTTATGGCTTGGGGGTTGTGGTAAAAGAAAATGACAGGTTCAGGACAGCTAATCGCCAGTTAAAGGAATATTATAAAAGCCAGTAAGTTTCTATGAAGCTTCAGAGTAATTCTTGTCTTCTGTAGCTTCAGGGTGCAATGTGCAGGAAATCAAGCTTGGGATCTAATTATAAAAGTGACATAGCTGCAGAGGAGACTAAAAGTATATTCTCAAAAATCTCCTCTGTCAAATTATTACAGGCTTTGAAGGAAAATAATGGGAGCCTATGACCTGGGATGGGAACTTTTGGGTAGAGGATTCTGAGAATCTTGAACCTCAACTCTCACTCTCCCGGCCAAAAGAAGTTGCTCCTTTCAACGCTTCCTGGAGGAAAACTGCTTCCCTTGCCTGGACCCTCAGAGTTGATCATTACACTTTGCTAAGATGGCTTCCTCATGCCTGGACTTGAAAATATCTGACTTGAACAAGTTGGGAATTCTGGAATTTCTTTAACATAGTTGTAAAGAAAGGATCAAAGGCACAGGGAAGGAAGATTGTTAGAATGGATACATTATGTAAGATCTGAAAATAAACCATTAGACTATATTCTCCAGGAAGATCCAGAAGACCCAGGAGACATTTCCTTTATTAAGGTAACAAGGAATTCACAGGGAAGCACTGGCATCTTCGGTAGTAGCTGACCTATGCAGGCTGGTAGGAAGTGGGAAACACTGACATTAATGTGAGCTCCCTAAAATCAATGATAATGTTAAGATTCCTAAGTGTTAGTGCTGGCAGAACTTAGCCACTTGAGGCAATGTGAACATAATTATCAAATTGGCATTAAGGCGAGAGTAGTAATCAGAGTATCTTGACCCAAGTTATCTGTAGTAACAGCTAATATATCATGTTGCTCCAGGGGGAAGATAGCTTGACAGCTTAATGGGTGTTACTTAATTTATGGGGGCATAAAAATTAAGAGCTGATGATCACAGGACTTGCAGAAACTACCACAACTGACAATTTTAGTCCCACAACCAGTTCCGGATCTAAGTCACTTTACAGATTCAGAATTCACTGATTAAAGGGAAGGTCCATTCCATTTGAGAAACACCCCTGCTATGTAATTGCAAGTGTATAATGTTTTCATTTGCCATAACAGTGAACTGGAGAAGAGAGGATATCCATGTTACAAAGTATGTTAAATACATTCTGAGGTCTGAGATGACATTAATGCCAGAAGATCCAAACTGCTACTGTCTTTGGTATAGAATGAGAGCTTATGAAGGCCAGGTGAAAATTTGAGTTTTGGTCCAAATCTGACTCACAAAGAACAGGATGGACACATAAACACATCCTGAAATTATTTCCCAGTCACTGAATATGTATTTGAGATAGATACACTTAGAAGCAGGCTGAACCCACACTGGTTTTGTATTCATATTTGTAGATCAGAGTTCATTATATTAGGAAGAATTAAATAGAAATCCCTGAAAGCTACACACACACACACACACACACACACACCAGCCAAGGTAGTAATTTAGAAATGATACCTCAAATAGAAAAGAATTGCAGAATTCAATGCCATCATCAAAGGCTTTAGGATACAGGGTGATGGCACCCATTATAGAACTGTTTAGTTAATCTTTTAGAATTCCTACAAAGAAAAAGGATTAATCTTAGTAAAGAATGATAGACTATTTAAGATATGCTTAACTAATTGATGGCCCCAATCATAACCGCTTTGCCAGATGTGGATTTTTTGGAGCACATCAACAAGACATCTGACATCTAGTATGGTGACACTAATGTGCACAATGTCTTTTTCCTGACACATAGCATCAGGGAGGATTAGAATAAATTTGCATTTACATGGCAAGGATAGCAGTACACATTCACAGAAATGCCTTAGGGCTATGCTAACTTTTCGGTTCTTTGTCATAATATAGTCTGCAGGAATGTTGTCTATTAATTCCACACACTATGCCCACTCTGTTGACATCATGCCAATAGTACACATGCATGCTGAATAAGACACATGCATGCTGAAGGGTAGAGCCCAAGATGAGACTAGTGTTCTAGCCTCTCTCTCAGTTAATACCCTGGTCATGATCCTGGATCTCTGAGTGCAGGGAGGAGGGAGTAAAGTGCATGCATAGATGTATGGGGTAAAACAACGTGTCTTCCTGTATTTTGGGGGGAGGTATGTTTTACAGTTAAGTCTGGTTATTCATGAAGCTAAGCCTGGATCAGGTTACACATCAGTCAGAATCCCAACAGTAAAGATGTGGTATATTCAAAGTAGGGTAATTCAAAAAAGGTTTAATAAAGGGCATGGTTTAGGAAAACCAAAAGAGATACTGCAATACCATTGTCCTCTTACCTCTTATTAGGTTTCAGGAGAAAAGGGCATAGGATGATTACTAGAAACCAGAAAGAGAAACTTTGTGGTGAGGTACACTTTGTGTAGAACTGTGACCTTTAAGGCATGTAATTAGGATGCTAGATAGAGAGGGAGCAATAATAGTAAAATTATAGCCTTGCTCTCCACCTCCCCTTGATCTTCCCCAATGACTACCCATTGGCTCAATCTAATCAAGATCAGAGGGCAAAGAAGCCTATTAATGAACTTCACACAAGTCAGCCTTCCAAGACTGGAATATAGAAGAGAAATGTGAAAAGTAGATTTTCAAGGGCAACATGAAGATATTCAGCATAGGCTGAATTTCATAGTGTTTTACATTTCTTTGAGCTGGTTTATGTCCCCCAAGATAAAATTTCTTCCTAAATGCCGATGGAAAAAATATAGAGACTTTATTTGTGTGGAATAAAGTATATAAAAAGGGAGTGCTCTTGAATATACATTGCTAGGTAGAAGAAGCCAGTCTGAAAAGGCTACATACTACATGACCCAATTTATATGACATTATGGGAAACAAAATTTATAGGAATGGCAAACAGAACAGGAGTTGGGGAAAGAGGAAGACTGAGTAAGTGAAGCACATGGGAGTTGCGGAGGCAATAAAACTATTCAGTATGGTACTGTGACACTGGTTATATGATACTATGCATTTGTCAAAACCCATAGAAATTTACAGCACAAGGAGTAAAATGTAATGTATAAAACATAGGCAAACTCATTTAGGAGTACCTCGTATTCCAGGATGGACTATGACAAAAAGGATCTAATCCTATCAAAAGTGTATGAAATAATCTCACTAAAGAGGCTGAGGAGAAAACATGCTCACTCTGTAACTTTGCAAAAGCATAGAAATCACAAGAAAAAAGGCAGAAGGAGTATATATAAGCACTGTAATCTGGCTAACAAAGTTGTTTCCATGGGGGTATGGGTTAGCAATGCTGAAACCACTATACAGGAATCGGAAAAGTTAGTAAATAGATGGCAGAAGGTAAGGTCATGTTTCTCACTTTGGATTAGATTATCTTCAGCAAGGAAAGAAGGTTTGAAGCAACAATAAGCACACCTAGCACAAAAAAACTTGGTTTATGAGAGTATTCTCCAGTAAAAGGAACCAGGGCTCCTTGGAGCTCCAGGACTGGGGCAAGAAATACGTTAAGATGAGTTGGAACTTCTTGTAGTGCCAAAATTAAGGAAGTATTCAATAAAAAACATCATGTTAGAGATATGTCAAATGGACATGAAAGGCAATCGGAAGAGGTCGCAGTCTCTAAAGATGAAATAATTTGGGCAACATATTAAAATAGGATTGGATTATAACTTAAAATGTACTATAAATACCCATGAGTCTATACTCATATTAATAAATTACTAAATAAATACATGGAGGAAAATAGATAAATCTTCCATCTAGAAAAATCCCAAATAATTCATGTGGCTAATTCATGCTCAAAGAGGAGAAGCATAACAAGTTCTTAAGAGTGCACTGCACATAGTGATTTTCTCTCCACACGCTTTGAAACTTAAGTGTTCAAGATCACAAAGGGCAACAGTGATAAGTTATGCAGAGAGCATGCAGCCTTTTTATGATGTGATGAAAATAGCACTTTAGCTCTGTGGTCTTCCTACCAAAAATGTATAACCCTAGTTTAAACATGAGAAAATAACAGACACATCGCAATTGAGACATTCTGCAAAATAGTTGGACCACACTGTCAGGACTATTAAAAAGAAAAAAAAAAAAAGTATGAGAAACTGTCTCAGCCAAGAGGAACCTAAAGAGATGATAATTAAGTGTAATGTGGGATCCTGGAACTAAAAAAGAACATTAGGTAAAAACTAAGAAAATTTGAATAAAGTATGGACTTTAATTAATAGTAATATATCAATATTGGCTCATTAACTGTGACAAGTGTGCCATACTAATCTAAGATCTTAATAATAAGGGAAATCTGGCACAGGGTATGTGGAACTCTGTACAGTCTTCACAACTTTTCTATAAATTTAAAACTTTTCTAAAATCAAAAGTTTATTTAAAAGAAAAGGCATTATTCATGAATCTTAGTCATAAAATATCCTTTTTGTTAAAACTTTACAATCTGTCATCCTATGTCAGCATTAAAACTAATGGTATTAAAACTTTGGAACGTATTTGTCATGCTGCACCACACATATACTGGCTTAAAGCCATCTTGAAATAATCCTTCCAGAGCATCACTACCCATCTTTTGAAGCTTTCAGGACATAAATCCTATGTTATTAACTGCTTGGCTCTGATCATAAATTGTTTTAAACAAACAAACAAAAAAAAAAGACAAAGTCTGTATTTAAAACTTACAAGCAATTGTTGTCACCCTAGTAACTCCTGGATAGTTTGCCACCCCCAGAAGGCTAATAAGGTAGTAAGCAGAATACCAGAGTCTTCTTTCTCTTTATTCTATTTAGACTGAAGGTGATGGCTTTATCACTGAGGCTCTGACCATTTATAACTCTATCACAATCATCAGGGGCACCTATATCATATCAGTATAGCTCTGCAGTGATGGGTCTACTAAGAGTTTTGTGGTAAGTCTTTATTCACTTATTAGACAAATATTTCTTCAGGGTCTGTATTAATTATAGCTTGCTGGGCTGTGAAGAAAAGAAAGATATCATCCCTGCTTTCACAGAGCTCACTTCCAGTTGAGAAGACATATATGCATAACTGGATTATTAAGTCTAAATTCAGTAGATGTAAAAAACTGGTTTCAAGGAATGCCTTTATTCAAACATGTTCTATTTACATGTCCCTTTTGGTGATCAGAAATTCTTAAATCAAAATTCACATTTGTGCAGCAAAAAATATAACCTTACCCAAAGAGAGGTCGTGCCTTTGCCTCATCTGAGAGGTGTAGGAAGAATATCTGGGTATACATGGGGACCCTGGCCACCAGGTCACCTAACAATGTGACTTATGATGAGGGCTTTGGGCCACACAGAAGGGATGGAGATTATAGTCAGCCACCTGGACAGTCAACCATGGAGCCCCAGGTAAAATTCTCAACAAGGCTCAGGTGAGCTTTCCTGGTTGGCAGTACTCCACAGGTACTGACACACATCGATGCTAAGTAAGTAACAATGTCACAACTCCAAGGGGTGAGGACAGCAGAATCTCTACTTCTGGTACTTTTCCTCTTCCTGATACACTTGTTCTCTTGGCTGGTTCTAATCTGTATTCTTTACCTTGGAAAAACTGTAACCCTGACTATAACATCTTTC
Organism: Camelus bactrianus; assembly: GCF_048773025.1. Taxonomy (NCBI): domain Eukaryota; kingdom Metazoa; phylum Chordata; class Mammalia; order Artiodactyla; family Camelidae; genus Camelus; species Camelus bactrianus. The sequence continues at coordinate 44,325,321 of NC_133540.1, forward strand.
AGTGAGTTATGAGTCCTTCTAACAAATTTTGAAACAGAGAATGGTTTGGATAAACCCTCAGATTTAAAACTGGTGACAGAAGTGTGAGGTCTTATTTGCACTGTGCCTCCTAAATTCACAGTGGGCTAACTTCATGGTATGCGATACAAAACACTTGGCCTACCATCCTACCACTGGGACAGGCCTGACTTTGGCTAGGGACCTATCCTGCAGGCAGAGGGTGTTTTCTTACTCCTTGTCTTCATGGTGCTTCTGGCTCATTTCATTTGTAAGAGTAAAAATAGGAAAGAAAACAAATGTTTTATGTGATACTATCATAATCTACTCTTGTGTGGCAGGAATCCTGTATGACAGGCATTTTGAGACGCACAAGTGTAGGCTGGGTGACCCCAGGAGGATCTGTCCCCTAACAGTACATCACATCATCTCGTACTGACTGGATCCCCTTATTCTATCAGTGTACTGCCTGGATAAGGGTGCCTTCAAGACAGCTCTTGAGCTTGGTTCTTTTCTACAGTGTCTCCACAGCCATAGTCGCCTCATGCATACTTGCCACCACCGAACAAAGGGAAATTCACATTGTAACACTGATGCCCTGTCAGCTCCTCTTGCCATAGGAGGCTGCTCCAGGCAACATCCTGCCTTCAGAGTGCTCCAGGAAAGCAGTTGGCATTGGTCTTTTGTTCATCGATGGCCCTAATCTTGAGAAACCATGTGACATCCTTGCACAAGAACTCTTTCACTGTGCTCCACTCTGTTACTTTCAGGGTGAGCTTACAAGTGAAGCTCAGCAAACATTTAGGCAATGAATAAAATATCAGTCTTCCATGCTTGCAGGTACATTCAGACTCATGATACTCCTTGGTATTAATCAGGGTTCTCCAGAGAAGTATAACCAACAGATGATGAATATATAAATACATACATATTTATGTATGTATAGATGGATTTTAAGTAATTGCCACATGTGATTATGGAGACTGGTAAATCCAAAATCTGCAGGGTGGGCTGGCAGACTGGAGACCAAGGAACACTGTTGCTGTAGTTCTAGTCTAAAAGCCAACAGGCTAGAGACTCAGGAGAGCCAATGCTGCAGTTCACACTTGAAAATTGTTTGATGGCAGAATTCCCTCTTGCTTGAGGAAGGTCAGTCTATTCTTCTACTTATGCCTTCAACTGATTTGATGAGGCCCACCCACAGTATAGAGGACCATCTGCATTACTTAAAATCCACCCATCTAAATGTTAATCTCATCCAAAAACAATCTCACAAAAACATTGAGAATAATGTTTGATCACATATCTGGGCACAGTGGTCAGTCCAGTTGACACATAAACTCAACCATCACACTTTCTTATTCAGCTTAAAGATAGAAAGACAGCCCCTTTTCCTCTCTGCCAAATAAGAAATAAAAATCCAAAGCACTTTCTCTGGGTCTATGTCACACTATCTCTCACTGGCTTTCCTGTTTCAACCAATTCCTCTGAATGTGTAAAATTCTCTTTATATAGGTTGGTTAAAGGTTAGCAGGAATGATAGTGAGGATTACAGAAAAGTTTGGAAAGCATGGTAAGTTTGGAAACAGATTTCTGGCATCTTGAGAATGCAGGTGTACCTATTTTCTTCAACTTTAGGAACTTAGCCGGTATCCCTGCATAACAAAAAGTCCTATTGAACATGCTGTGATATAATTAAGCAGGAAATTGCAAAACAGTATGTTATGCTATGATAAAGGAGGAAAAGAATGCACTGAGTATTTAGAAAGGTTTCTAAGCAAGACTGGGGGACTTGGGAAAGTATGAAGAAAAACCAATAATTAAAAAGCTGAAAACTGAGGTATGCATATGGAAAAAACACTGGAAAATAAGAGAAGACAGTGTTCAGATTTAAAGGGTCATCTGTATGACAATACCCAGAGGTGAGACATAGTGTGCGACTTTGGCAGAACTATAAGGTGTTCAGTTCAGGTGGAACAAAAAGTTTGAAGAGTCTGATCAAGAAGCAAGAGATGACATTGGAAAGGTAAACAATGCTCAAAATATAAACATCCAAGCAAGCCACTCTAAAAAATTTGGATTTTATTCTAAGGTTGGTAAGGAGACACTGAATGATCTTAAGTAGTAAAGAGGAGATTTACTCTATATACTGCAATGGCTGTAGTCTGAGAATGGATTAAAAAGGGAAATGTGTCATTATGCCACTAAGTTAATTTCTAGGAATACAAAAATAAGTAAAGTTACAGTTCCCATTCCCCCCAAAGTTCACAATCCAGTGATGAACGTTAGATATTACCATTGAGAGAACCAAGAAACATTACAGTCATATCTGAGCTTTGTTTTTATAATATAAATGACTCAAAAGTATGTCTGGAGATCCATTCTCCAAAAACAAACACAAATTCAGCCATACTTATACATGCATCTTTGTACACATTTTACACATTAGTATTTGGTAATTTTTTGTTCACTGAACAGAAATATAAAGAAATCTAAAGAAACCTAAAAGGACAATGTTTGCTTGAAAAAAACATAATGCACTCCAGGTATATCAAACAGAAGGAAGTTAATATAAGGAATGAGTTATGTTGGAAGGGTTGGAAGAAAAAGGAGAAGGAGAGGTAAAATCAGAGCCTGTTAACCCTTCCAGGCCAGAACCCACTAGTCTGTACCTGCTACTCCACTTTAGAGACACTGTCGCAGTCAGTTCCAGATCTGTCAAATATGTGCCACCTGGAACTGGGTAGGAACTACTGAAAAAATGTTTTTTTCTGTCCAAGCTACTGGCATCCAGAATCACTCCACCACTTCTGCTGCTACAGAAACTCCCAGAAGATTCCAGGGACTGTCAACTGCAATGTCATTGAAGCCTGAAACAGGAAGTTTCCCCAATTTCTAGCCTTCTGATTTTTTAACAATATCCCCTATTGCTAGAACATAGCATCAAGCCAGCTGGCAAGGGACTCAGGAAAATGTATATTCAAAATCTGAGCCACGCTAGCGCAGACAGAGAAAAGTATGACAGGAATGCTGTTGTGAAACTACAGATAAATAATTTTCTCATATGGTATTACCTTCTAATGCCATGATTTTTGGTCATTTCTACCAAAGTTTTAATGATAGAAGTCCTTGGAGACCTACTTCTTCATGAATATCTTCTCTCACGGAAAAAAAAAAAAAAAAAAAAAAAAGCATGAGATCCAGTTGTCCTGTATCAGGTAAATAAGATGAAGTAACCTAATCTTATTTTTAAAAAAGTCAGGTGATAATGGCTAAGGTATCTGTGTTGTAATTCCATCTGTTGTCAGTGGTTATTTTATAGTCATCAAGCTAACACACAGAACTTACAGGATTCACTTGCATGAAAGCCAAGTAGACTTGAAGTTCTGATCTGTGAATTCACAGATCAGAACTTACTATAATATTGATTAAAGTGAAAGAAGAGTAGCGTGTGCCAGTTCACTGGACAAAGAACCTCTCAAACTAAATTTCTATGGGAGTAAGGAAAGATCACTGATCAATGGGCCATGGTTTGTCTGAACTACTTCAGGTTTTAAGAACCCCTTAATTTTTATAGACCTCACCTTAAGATGACCTGACAACATTTAAATTGTATCACGAAGTGCAGCATTGATCATTGCTAGCCCAGCATACCAATTAGAACCAATAATCTGATGATCAGAGATGATTGTGTTAGACAAAAGTTAAGTTTAATTTTAAGCAGGTTGTCAATAGAAACTATATTCTTGTCCTATCTTACCTCAGGCATCCTTTCAATCAATCAGGCACTGTGCTAAGTACTAGTGATAAAGAGATAAAGAGGACTCTGCCTTTAAAGAGTTCATTGTTTAGTTGTGGAGAAAGACAAGTATCAAAAAAAAAAAAATACAATTACAAATAAGGATGGTATGTACTATTGAAGACACAATAAAATTGTTGGGGAATTGTCAATAAGATTTGTTAGTTTTTCTATTAATCATCATGCCATTCCTTGTTCCACACTAGCAGTCATTCCTGTTGAATTCTGAATACTAGCAAGGACTACCTCTATTAATAAAAAACTAAGTAAAAATTTATAAATTAAACTGAACATTTTCTGTAGGCTGCCTACATTGCTCCTTCCTTTTGTAACAAATGACTTGCTGGTAGGAGGTATAAATCTCGTCCAAGATGACTTAAGTTAGGCTTACTCCAGTTAGACTAAGTTAGGCTAAAGCAAAGACATAGAAATCCCAAGATATACATTTGTTAGTGAGGTATCAGCCCCTTAACCAATTGAGGATGATTTTCTTCCTGAGCAACTGAACTACAACAGAACCACTGGAAATACATCTTTAGAGTTAACTGGCACTGATTTCTTAGCTATACGTCCCCCAAAACACAACAGGCCCTCAAAGATTGATTTTTCTCTCATTGCTAAAAATACTCAAAAGTCATTAAATAAAAACTACACCAAGCCTTCACTAGGATATATAAAATCAAGCCTTCATTTTCTAATTTCTTAGAAAATGATAACCTAAATAGGTGCTCTCTCCACCCAAATCTGCCAAACACTTTTATTATATTACTATATTACATTTGTGTGTATTAAATTACATATTATATTATACTTCTGTGAAACCACCATCCTTCTCACAGTTTATGCTTTATTTCTATATATACACATACACACAAACACACTGTGAATATATCTTGCACTGCCCACCCCATGATGGGTATCTATTGTTTGCTAGAAAAATAAATGTGACTTACTAATTGAAATGGCCCAGAATCCATTTATTCATTTATTCCTTAAAAACAAAACAAACACTGAATGAATATCTTGTGGTGTCCTCAGTCCCATGCTTAGCCAGATATATACTCCCTTGTGTAAATACAACGCCTGCCTTGAGGAGCTCCCAGTGTAATGGGGGGATAGACAAGGAGACGGGCAATGTGATTAGTGTGAATAGTGCCAAGATCAAAGTTAGGCACAAGGTACTAAGGAAGCACTTCAATTTTTATTTCTACTATGGATCAAGAGATTTTACTCTTCACAGTTTAAGTAATGCAGCCATTACTTCATCCATAACTGTTCCAAAGTAAACTTGATTTTCGAGAGGATAAATGCAACTACCTAAGCATAATATAACAAATAGCTTTTCATTGGTATTCTTCCTCATGGCAATTGAGAGAAGAGAACAACCTGACCTTTCTCACAAAATCTAAAACATCTGCTATAATCCTCTGGAAAAATAAAGAGCAAAGGAACAGAAAATAGTGTGGACGGTATAATCACATATAAATAAATTGTTTACACATGATCTCAGAGTAGGCTTGTTCAAATAGTTCAAAATTGTCTCTAAAGGATTATCTAGCCACAAAGTTGGCAAAACAAGAATGGTATAAATCAAACACTTTTGTGAGAGTTTTTAATACTGTGTTTCAGTGAGCTTGCAATTAGCAAGGCTCAAAAACTAAAAGTATATTACATTTTTTTTTAAAACTATAACTCTTCTTAGGTCTTAATTCAGTAAAATAACTTTAATAAAATTTTCTGTCTTGGCTTTTTACAGATACTGTAACTTAAAGTTGAAATTTCTTAATTTTTATCTTTATTCCTAATTATGACTCTAAGAAGTGCATTTTTAAAATAATACTCTTCTGTTTTACAGGGACATATTAATGCAGCACAAAGATCCAGATGAAATTTAAAACATTCTAGGAAAACTCAGGATGTAAAAGGCAGGCATTTGGCATCCATTTCTGGTTTTATTGGGCAGCAGAAAGAAACATGAAAAAAAATTTAATCTATTGGTGTGTGTCAAAAGGACCCAGAAGTGCATCAGTCATATGCTTAATCGCATAGGTAGCCACTTACATACTCAAATTTAGATTCAGAGAAAAATATTTTTCTTCCTGAAATATCTCTCCCCATTAAACATGTTGTTTTGCCCTTGCTTTGAATTTGCTTATCAGTTTTTCAACGTAAAAGCAGAATCCTAAAGAAACAACACTCAAGGTTGGAAACATAAGAAGTGCATACATCTTCAGTACATGGAAAAGTTTTAGAGTGACAAGCTCTAGATATGGGGGTGGGGCAGCATGAGGCACTTGACAGACTTGGGGTAGGAAGGGAAATACCCTCTGGAGTAGAAGTAACATCATCTACTTCGTGATTTATCTTAAGACTGGCTCCAGCAGGAAGGGTACCTAGCTGCCAAAGAAGGATTCTGGTAAGAGTTGTAATGCGAGTGAGCTCTAGATCCAGATTTCTGCATTCACATCCCAGTTCTGACACTTCCAAGCTGTGTTACCCACGACTAGTTCCTTGACCTTTCTGTGTCTCATTTTCCTCATCTATGGAATGGGAAATTACAGTATTCACTTCATAGTTTAGGTAAAGACGAAAGGCTTTCACACAAGTAGAGTACTTAGAAGAGTACCTGGCACACAATTAAGTATTCAATAAATATTAGTCATACCAGTATTACCAGCATCTTAGAACCCTAGCTGAACAATCTTGGAGGTGAGGTTAGCTCAGGTTAGAGGTAACGGGCTTTCACTTCATCACTTCGGAGACTTAAACACTGAGGTTTAGAAGTAGTAAATCGTACAGTCAGTAAGTGGAAGCAGGCAAGACTGGGGTAAGACTGGTCTTCTGTCTAATAGGAACTACAGATACAACAAAACACAAAGGCCTTCCAGATATACTGGTAGGGAAGAGAAGAACTCTAGTACACTAAAGCAGTAATTTACTAAACAAGTATATCCGATTTAAACAGCTGTGTGTGTCAAAAGAACCCTGATCCTAACTTAAGGAAAGTGTGAAAACAGATAAATATCTGGAGCTGCAGAAACTGTTCATGTTCATAGATTCTGTATTAAAGACAAAGGGAAAGAGGTCTGATGAAGCAGATATAATAGTCTAATACAACCGTCTAAAATATATATACAATTTGCAGACATTATGATGAGCCCTCTGGCACCACAGAGAAAGGCACTATAATATTCCTTAAATAGGAAGGAAGGAAGGAAGGAAGGAAGGAAGGAAGGAAGGAAGGAAGGAAGGGACGAACCAATGAACGAAACTGAAGGTTAGGTAAATTTTTCTAGACCACAGCATATTCTGTCTCTTCTCAAATCATTAGAGACCTTTAGTCTACAGGCAAATACACACAGCCCCATTTGGTCTGTAAGACACACATCTCTGTTTGGAGCACTCTGGCCAAGTATCAACAATGTAAAAATATTCCAAATACTTCAAATTATAACTAAACGGCATTAGTCTCTTTTTTCATACTGAGACTTAACTTGAAAATATAGCCCAATTTTTGCTTCTATCATCTTCGCTCTCCCCATGCAGTCATATCATTTGCACGATTATAGATGCAGTTAAGTTGTGTCAGCAATTTCCTTTATGCAGTCAGCTTCGCAAATGTTTATAAAACTAGTTTTTGTGGGGGAAAAGTATGTTTTAAGCTGAAACACAGCAAGTAAAAATCCCGTCACTTGAGAGCAATTTCTTTTATCTACCTTGCAAAAATGTGATGTGAATATATAAAAAGGTACTAGCTAATTAAAGGTATATGACAAGGTAGTATAGAAAATATGAATAGAAGGATGGGTGAAACAGAAATGGACTCCAGAGAAAAATTTCTTTGAGATGTAGGATTTAATGATGTATGTTTTTTAAAATAATAATGTACACATACTATTTGGGAACACTGAATTTAATGGCATATGCACAAAAATGGTAAACATAACATTCCGGGTTCACAGAGACAAAGCAGCCTGTAGCATAATTTCCTTTAATAAGCAGACAAATAATTGAGGCCAATAAAGCACTGTTAAAAATCTGACCACATGGCCTGTCTATTCACAAGCTTTCACCACATGCAGAGAGAAAGATCCAAACAATATCTCTCTACTACACACATTTCTTATCACTGTATATATTACCACTCCATATATGTGTTCAGAAAAGTTAATATAAATGCAATTGTATATTCTCAACTAGTTTAAGCACAATCTGAGCAAATCAATGAGAATTCATTTTTCAAGTTTGACTGTGTTTAGGCGTAGGAAAGAGAAAACATTATCACTGCAAATTTATGAGAATTCTGGACTTGAGAGTACAGACAGTTCAAAAATGTTAGGACCATGGTCTGAGATTCTAATAGAAAGATATTTCAAAAAAGATTGAGATTCAAAAATAAGATTTCCACCAAGTAAGAGCATGTTATCTCAGTTACGAAGGAAAGGTGAAGGCGCCTTAATAAACACTAAATCTTCACAAGTTGTTCTTCTTCCATATGATCAGATATTTTTAAAATATACAAAGGAAGTAAGGCATAAGCAAGACAGGAATGCAGGCCTGCTACTTAAGATTATGTGGTAGGCAGAATAATGGTCTCAGAAGATGTTCACATCCTAATACCTGCAACCTGTGATAATGTCAGTCTTACGTAGGCAAAAGGAATTTTTCAGATGTGATTAAATGGAGAAGAAGGTATTATTCTGGATTATCAAGATGAACCCAATCTAACCACATGAACTGTTATAGGTGGAGAACTTTTCCTTGCTGCGGTCACAGTCATATGTAACTACAGAAAAAGGTCAAGGAGATGATGTGAACAGCACTCAGTCTACCATTGTTGACTATGAACATGGAGTACGGAAGCCAAAGGAGCCTCCAGAAGCTGGGAAAGACAAGAATTCTCCACAGAACCTCCAAAAAGAAGTACCAGCCTGCTTACACCTTGATCTAAGTCCAGTGCAGCCAGTGTTGAAATTCTAAACTACAGATCTGTAAGATAATAAACTTGTGTTACTGTAAGCCACAAAGTTTGTGGTAATTTGTTACAACAGCAATAAAAAACTAATACAGACTATAACTAAATGAGCTTAGGTGTAAGACAAATTCCAAGGAGAAAAAAAAAAAAGACAATTTAAGATGTGTTCTGAGTATAAAAAAAATAATAAAGGGAAACAGTGATGCCAAAATAAAGAAATGAGAAGAAAAAAGTGAAAGAGGAAGGAAGGAAGAAGACGGAAGAAGAGGAGGAGAAATGACAGAGTAAGCAGAATTAACTGAGGAAATATAGACTAAAAAATGCTGGATATAATGCAACATACTAAACAAATATCAGGCAATACATCCATACATTGGGAAGTCTTAGAATTAAGTTTTATTTACCTAAATAAGAACAATCCTGAACATAATACTAGACGTAATTTTTTTGTCAAAGAAATGTTCATCTTGTATTATGTTTCTGACTCCTCCAACAGACAAAGTAATCTCAGAGTAGAAATCTGTTTCAAAAACCATGGCCAAAGGGACTTTAGTCAAGAATCTAAATGAGTCTATAATTTCTAGCCTGGCTGATGTCTTGGCAGGATATTTAGGGGATAACCCTTAAAGATTTGAAGAATGAATGGGAAGAAGCTAGATGACTAGATATGGACAAAATTAGTTCAGATTGTTTAAAAAAAAGTGAAGATGATTTACACACTATAAACTGATGAAGTTAAGGTTGATACTAGAAATGATTCTTGAGATGATCATTAAAAGTATCTTTGAGGGTTAAAAATGTAACAATTATAAGCTGACTAGATTCAGTAAGAATAGACTTCTTGATTTATTTTGTTCTATTTTATTTTTGACGTTGCCATTCTTAAAGGTCAGAGAAATTCTTAAGACATAGTGTTTCTGTATTTCAATAGAGATCTGATAAAGTTGCACAAAATATTCCTGTGGGCAAGGTGGAGTAATAGGGCTAAATTATAGAACATTTATGTGGACTTCTTCAGTGGCCATTGCAAAGACTAGGAATTAATGGGCACATGCCTTTTTGGAAAAAGATATTTAAAATGATGCTCTCCAGATAATCTCCACTGACCTTGTCCTCTTTAGTTCAACATTTTAATAGAGGAAGACATTGATGCCAAGTTGATGAGATAAATCTGGAAGGGATATCAAATCTAGCCAAATGTCAAACCTAATATATGAATTCTAACAACACCTATTTATATAAAGGTAAGTCATAGGGTAAATGAAGTTATTTTTGTTAACAATTACAGTTCTGTCAGTGCTTGGTTATATTCTCCTGGGAAAGTTACCTGATCTTTCTTTATTCAGCTCCCCTTATCTATAAAATAGAAATTACAAGAACTTCTAAACAGCCAAGACATGGAAACAGCCTAAATGTCCATCAACGGATGACTGGATAAAGAAGATGTGGTATATTTATACAATGGATACTATTCAGCCATAAAAACCGACAACATAATGCCATTTGTAGCAACATGGATGCTCCTGCAGAATGTCATTCTAAGTGAAGTAAGCCAGAAAGAGAAAGAAAAATACCATATGAGATTGCTCATATGTGGAATCAAAACAAACAAACAAACAAACAAAGCATAAATACAAAACAGAAATAGACTCATAGACACAGAATACAAACTTGTGGTTGCCAAGGGGGTGGAGGGTGGGAAGGGATAGACGGGATTTTAAAATTGTAGAATAGATAAACAAGATTATATTGTAAAGCACAGGGAAATATACACAAGATCTTACGGTAGCTCACAGAGAAAAAAATGTGACAATGAATACATATATGGTCATGTATAACTGAAAAATTGTGCTCTACACTGGAATTTGACACAACATTGTAAAATGACTATAAATCAATAAAAAATTTTTTAAAAAAGAATGATCAAAATAAATAAAAGTAATAAGTGAAAATTTAAAAATAAAAACCACATACTTTATATTCCAAAAAAAGAACTTCTACTATATGAATTTCTTTTTAAATAAAAAAAATCTATGAAAAAAATAAATTTAAGCACTAAACGTATTTTTTATTATTAAATGTAATATATTTTATTATTAAATGTAATAACCTACTTAAAAACTATAGGAGCTTAGAATGTGGAATATATTGGAAGTCATGCAAGATGAAAAAATGCAAAGATTTTCTATAACTGTAACTTTGGTAAAATTCAACAATGGGCTGTGTCTGCCAAACAGGTAATATAATCTCAAGCTTTGGTGATGGACAAAAAAATGTTTGGGTCAAAGGAGGGAATGGTCCCACTCTAGGCTGGTTAGACTACTCTTGGAGTACTGAATTCAGTGTTAGACACTGGATTTTGAGAAGCCAAACAAATTACGGTCAAACATTTAGATGCAGGTGACCAGAGTAATGAGGAGAGAGAAAACATTGATATTTTGAGGAAAACTTAAGCAAGGAGGTTATTTAATTTAAGGAAGAGACAAAACAGCCAACTTCATGTAGCTGGACAGCTGTTAAGTAGGAGATACTTGTTTTGGGAGACTCTATGAACACAATGAGAATCAAGGGTTAGAAGTACTAGGTGATCAGATTTCAGGGCAATATAATAACAACAACAACGACAACAAGTGCTTATATAATGCCTATTAAGGGCTAGATACTTTATAGGAAAGAGAAAATTTACTTTTTTTAATGGAATAAAATCCACTCTATATCACAATATGGGTCCATTCAACCTTTTCATAAATCTAAGATACTTTTTATCTTGAAACAATTTGCTATTTCATCACTTTGTTTCATCAATTATCATTGATTTTTGATAGCAACAGTGCTAAGAAAGATTTAAATAAGAGGAAAATTGTAGAATCATATAGGAGGAGGATGCAGCAGTAAAACAAATCATCACTACTGCATCATCCTTCAGTTTTCAGATTGAGTTGACCAAAGTGTTACATCATTATCCTGTAGGAAAAAAAAGACTTAGAGACATAATTTTTTTTTTAGTCTGCTTTTAGCTTTCATTGAGTTCAGTTCAGAATGAAGAAATTTTATTTTCTGCTCATACTGGCAAGAGAAGGATATTGACAGAGAATGATGATTCACAATTATTAGATGAATCAGAAGATGAATCTAAAATAACAAACAGCAGTTCTAGTCTAGAATGATGATGATGAAACTGATGATAAAAGTAAAATCCCAGACTATGAGTCTTCTAATGATGATATTCTATATGAATTTTTTCAAATTCAAGATTGGAGAGTGAACAATATTTTTAAGGACAAAAGAGAAACAAACATAGTATTTTTATCTGCTTAGTCACTAAACAGAAAGGACTTCATCATGTAATATTTTGAGACAAAAATGTGAACCATCCTGTTTTTCTAAAAGAACAGGTAACAGTATTCTTTCATCTTTTGTGATTTTATAGTTCATAGGTGGACAAATGCTGAAGTTATATATATATACAAAAGTAACTGAAAGAAAATAAATGATGTAAATGAAAACAATTGGGTTGATCATTATAATTTGTGTTTATAAATCTGAAAATGTTTCTCAAAGAGAAAACAAAGAAGATGGCCAACTTCAGCAACATTCTACACTGTCAAAATTTCAAAAGGTTCTTCTAGTAATACATTTCAGTGAGGCAAGTACAAGAAAAACCAGGTATAATAATAAGCTAGGATCTACTAGAAACGTATTTGGAATGTGAAATCAGTTTTTACAAGACAGATATGTTCCAGGTACATGCGTAACAATTGATAAGCTTTAGTTTCATTCAGAAGACAGTATCCATTTCAGGCTTATATACATTCAAAAGCCAGAAAATATGGAATGAAAATTTGAGTTTGCTCTGTTTAAATAGTCATTAAAACTTCATATAGAGTTGTTTTCACTATTCCTTTGTTCTTACTTCTATACTTGTTACATGAACTAAAAAGATAAAAAGTAAAAGGGATCCATTGGTCTCAGATGGTAAAATGGTGATAACACTCAAACTTAGTGTTAAAACCTGAGGAGCAAAGGAAGGTACCAGGCAGCAGGAACCGAGCATGTGGTAGCTTCATGAAGGCATCTCCTGCCTTCAAAGCCTGATTCCAAGGTTGCACAGTTTGTAGTTCTCTTTGTATTTTTCTCAACTTCTAGCTTACCTTAAGATATGTGTTTCACTCTACTCTTATAATAATTGTTCTTGAGGAAGTGGAATTGATTTATTTCTCTTCTGACTTTCAGAGTAGGAATTACATTGGAAATTCAACTCAAAGAACCAAAGCAAAGCATGTCAGCAGTTACAATTTAGGTTCAAATTTTTCAGTAAGAAGAAAAAGAACAAACTTCCCCCACTAAGTTGCAAACTGTGATTATGCCTTACTTTCCTAGGACTGCCATAACAAAGTACCACAAACTCGGTGGCTTAAAACATCAGAAATTTCTTCCCTCGTAGTTCTTGAGGCCAGAAGTCTGAAATCAGGTGTCAGCAGGTTGCTTCCTCTAGAGTGGCTCTGAGAGAGAATCTATTCCATGCCTCCCTCCTAGCTTCTGGTGGCTTCCAGCAACTCTTAATTTTCTTTGTCTTATATGTCTATCAGTCTAATCGTCCTCAGTCTTCACGTGGCATTCTCCCCTCTATGTGTCTGTGTTTCCATGTCCAAATTTCCCCCTTCTCATAAGGACACCAGTCATATTGCATTTACAACCCACCCTAGTCCAGTATGACACTATCTTAACTTGGTTACAACTTCAAAGACCCTATTCCCAAACTCAGGTTCCTAGTGAAATGGGGGGTGGGGCATCTATTCAACCCAGTACAGATAATTTTTTATACAAAATAATCCTTTAACTCAGGAGATGTACGGGCCCATACATGATAATTTGTGAGGAGGAATTTAATATTTAAATTAAATTGACTGAAATTAAATATTGATAGAGTAAATAATTCAGCTGGAAGATTCATTTTTAAGTCTTGGTTAAAGTTTCAAGTATCTTATGAAAAATCTAAAGCAAGCTGAAATTTAAAGTTGGAGTATTTTTTTTTTTTGCTATCTTTTTGTAACTTCTTTGGTTTTATTTTCAATGAATGTTTACTAAAAATTCATTTTGGTTATTACTCAACTTTAAATCTTTATTGGATTAGCAAGCAGCTAGTTCTTACTTCATCCTGCATCTCAAGAACAGCATGCTATGCTATTCTTGTGTTTTCCTCTGTAGGGCTTAAACCACACTCTGATGGGAGATATCAAATACTGTCTGATAATGATCAAGCACAAGGTATTTAAGAGATCAAGGATCCATTTGAGCATCCACATTTTTACAGCCCAGAATATAATTTTGTTCCCAAGTTGCTTCCCTATCAAAATATGGATTTCTTCATATTAACTTTTATCTCCAGATTCTGTTTCACCAATGACCTTCTATTTCCACAGTGTGCAAGACTCTGTGGGGTAAACTGTCAAAATACTTTGTATGGAATAACACTCATGATTCCTGTTAACAGTAATGGGACCAATGTGAGGACTCCCCAGTCACCACTGTGGGGCCACACTGTTCTGAACTGCTCCAAATTATTATTGAAAGTCTTTAAGTTTATGTACTAATGACAAAATAATGTACTAATAAATATACTAATGACAAATAATTTTGTTTCATATTTTTCTCCTAGAAATCACTCATTTTTTACTGATAATAAATAAATTGGGAAGAAATAAACAGAAACCTCTTTTTTTAGAGAAGCAAGAATTTATTTGTTTGGGCTCATGTGTTGAATGGACAGGCAGGAGGTGATACAGTCAGTGGTGAGTAACACATTATATTCCCTGGAGCTACCTGTGTAGCATCGTACAACCTTTTGTGAAGTTTCATTTGGTTCCTGCTAAATTCCACTTCAGAATTATCCCCTGCTTGGATGCATTAAGGGCGTGAGGCTTTTCATTTACAAAACCCTTGGTGATCACCCTCTGCAGTCCGTTGGTTAAGCAGAAAATTCTGCTAGACTGAAGCGTCTGCTGTTATCTGATTTTCAAGGGAAGATTTTTCGACTAAGATGTGCATTGATTGATATCTCCATTGTATTACGTTCTTGTGCCAATGAAAAGACCGCAGAAGTGGTACTGAGCATCAGGGCATGATTGTGACCCTTCTCCCTCTGAGTCTTCCAGCCAAAGGAAACTGAAAGCAATTCACCTTAAATAGAATGGATGACGTGAGTCATGTTATGGTAGGCAGGTAGGTTTTTGGCCTTCAAGAAAACAACTGCACAGACAGTGGGTTGAATAGTTGCCTTCTTTCCACTGTAACTACCACAATTTTTTTTTTCTGCAAAGTGCCAGTGGGGGTGTTTCAGAGTTGGCCTAATGCTGTTTCAACCAGGATTATGTTTAATCAGAAAATAATTATATCAACAAATTAGAAAATACAAAGAGAATTCCTCATAACTTAGATGTATAATATCCCAGTTATAAAAGATACAGAAGAAAAAGAATGTCCATGTACCCCAATTAAGAATCTTGTTTCATAATTTGGTCATTAGGATGACTACAGTGGATTGAGCACTTGCTACAGCTAGCAATTTTGGGTTCTGAAAAACAAAAAGTAGGGAATATTCCTCTACACTTTTCTTAATTATATAGTGAATATTTCTGTGAGCAGCCCCCTACTACACACACACAGGAACATGCACAAAGAAAAGGACTACTTTAGACAAGTTATATATTTGAAAGAAAAAGAGGAAGATCTTTTCAACATTAGTATGGTTAGGTTTCAAATATTTATGTTCTTGACCAATGAAATAAAACTTGGGAAAATCTAAAATGTTTAGCAAAAATAGGGAAATTTATATAATTGAATATGTACTATGTACCAAAGATTGTTTCAAGTACTTTGCATGTATTAACTCAGTTAATCATTTAATCCTCAAAATAACCCTATAAGATGGGCACTATTCTTATCCGCAATAACAGACACAGGATTTTTCTTAAGAATGTTGCACATATTTTCATCTAGTTTATTCAAAATGTAATTGGTAAATACTGTAATTTTCATGTTGCTGTCTTTATATACTTTGAGTATCTTAGTCCTCAAAAGTTATTTGCCATCTGTTTGAATGTTTGGTAACCAATACATTGAAAAAAATACATATATATATATTTTTTTCCTATATATATTTCCTATATGTATATGGTCCTATATGGTCCATGGTTTCATTGAAGTAGATAAATATGAAGTGTATACCTTTGCAAGTTTATTGAAATGCTATGAGAAAAATCATTTTCCATGCCCTTTGTTTCATTCCATTTTTCCAACCCTGCTGGTTTCCCCATAACCCAACAGATTGTTTCATATTCTAATAATCATGTTGTTCAGTGAAATCTCCATAACAGATTTTAGTTTCCTCACTAATCATGGTGCGTTGTTGTGGCTTGCAAAGACAGTACGACTAATTTTATACAGGTAATTGCTGAAGACCATCACAAAGAAAGAATAAAGATGCCCCAAATAATCAGCCACTAGTGAGAGCCATATTAATAGCAATAGGCAGAAGAGGATAGATTTGGGTAATATCTTATACTTTAAATTTTAAGGCTTGGTGAATAGTAGAACACGGGGGCTGGAGGAGAAGAGAAACCATGATCACTCCCAGATTAATAGCTAGGAAAGTGCTACACACACAAAAAAAAAAAAAAAGGAAGAGTCAGGAGCAGAAATTGTCCACCTTTAGAGAAGAGGCAACAGAGATATTATGAAAATATAATAAAATGGTTCACATATTCATCTTAATGAGACATATATATGCAACTCAGCAGGTTATGAAGTCACAGTATCAGTCACGGTGATCTAAACAACTGTATTGAACATCTCTTAGACACCACTTAAATCCTATTGACTTTACCTAGTCATCCAGCCCCTGCCCTAGAAGTCAGTTCCAGAACTGGCTTCTACCTGCTCCCTGCCAGTGCAGCCTGACAGCGCCCACCTAGGGTACCATACACCTCTTATTTCCTGCCCCAGGGCTCTTTTGATGCTAGGGCTCAGGAAGACCCGTAAGAACGCCCTAGCACTCACACGTGTCCAATCCAGAAATGCAAGGGAATTAACCTCTGTCCAAGAACTCACTTTGACGAATGGGAAATGGGAACCAATAGATAAATTATTTTCCCTTTGGTTTCCTGGACAGAGATTTCTGAGACGCATGTCAAATCTACAGGATAACAGCAAAGTCACTCCTCACTGTGATCAAACCCATAATCACCCTTGTATTTTTACCCCTTCCCTTTCACTCTCCTGCCTCTCCTTCCTGATCCCTGGCATCATTTCCTGAATAAACTACCTACATGGAGGGTTCTGCCTCATGGCTCATGCTCTGCTTTCTGGAGAGATAAGCTAAGGCAACAGCCAAACTGAGTTTTAAATTTAAATAGCAAGTGAGAGAATATGAAGTATAAACTATTTGCCACAAACCCAACAGATTATGTTGGTTAATTCAAATTACTGAAAAGTTGAGATTTGTTTTTCTGGATTAACCCTGGTACTATTAATATCAGAGAGAATTTGTAAAATTAGTAATAGTGAATTATAAGATGGCAAATTCTTGCCTTTGATACTTTACTACAGACATTAGTAATTGAAAAGTAATTGAGCATAGTATTATTTTAAATATTGGCAAGTCAATAATGCAGCATGAATAAATATATTATTAGCAAAGTTCCTAATATGTAATGTACTTTCTAGTTAAGTCTCTTTCAAAGTTATTGCAGAAAATGGAAAGGATTTTCAATAAATAGTGCAAACATCTATATTCATTGAATCCAGAATGATTTCTGAAGATGTAAACATTTTTCCTTCCCCTACAAAGGATGAGAAAGAAAGAAAACATAGACATTTGATAATTTATATAATTAGGCCTATTTTCATTTGTGCATTAAGATAAATAACAAAACAGTCCCAATTAAAAATGTAAAAATAAAACTAAAATTGTCACACTAAACAATATTTGGATTAATGGTGATATTCTTAATATTTCTGAATATTTTTATAATGTTTGAAAGTTTCTATTTCCAGATATTATAGTAGAAAAATAAAAGCCCAGATAGTCCTAGTTTTTGGTGAGCTTTCTTGACAGTAATCCCACTTAAAACAGGGCTTTTCTTGCAAAGGCCTATTTGTGAATCCCCTTGATAAACTTTGTACATATTCATAGATTGATTCATGGATAGAAAGCACGGCATTGTGCCGTAAATCTACTTAAAAGCAACTTTCCATTTACACCATAGCTTAAAACGGAAAGTTGAAAAGAAACTTACAAGGATGCAATGTAAATCAACCAGGTCAGGAGACATAATATCACTAACATAAGCGGTTAGCATGAATATGTCACAACCCCTAATACTTTACCGTATGTAACTTCAATTCTGAGCCTTTGAAGAGATTGTCACTTACACAATTACCATTCCTTCTTCTTAGTAGCAATCAGAACTTCCCTTGAGAATGTTGCATACAGCTATCACCTAAATATAAGTGGGTTGCTAACCATATGCCAACAGAAAAGAACAGACATGCAACAGTAGGACAGCAAAAGCGTAACTCTGCACTCTTATTAAGAGTGCTATACAACAACTTTGTGTTTGGTTTTTATTCAGCACAGAACACAAATGTTTATCCCACAGGCACTTGCTTAGGGGAGAAAAAGAACCAAAGTATTAATTACCAAAAGCTTGGGGATTCTTTTAAAATGTCAAAAATGTTTCAAATAAAGTTTCAGGGTATGGATGATTTTGTTTGTTTGTTTATTTTATTTTGTTTTGTTTTTATCATTTTATGAAGCCTCACATCTCAATTTAGTTTAGTGGCTAAATACAGAAATCCCAATCTGGTTGTATTTAATTCTGGCTACTTAACTGAAAATGTTTGGATAGAATTTTGCTTTTATACTGAGAAGCTCTGCAGAGTCAGTTATTTTAAAAAGCTGTGTCTTGTGCAGGTCTACCTCTCTTGAAATAATAAAACATGGATTATTAGATTCATCCTCTTAAATCAAGCCTCAACAAGGTCTTACAATTAAAAATAACAAATCATTATCACCTAACATCTGTTAGGATAGCTTTTACCAAAAAAGCAAGAAATAACAAGTGCTGGCAAGAATGTGGAGAAAAGGGAACCCTCGTTCCCGGCTGGTGGGAATGTAAACTGGTACAGCCACTATGGAAGACAGTAGAGTGGTTTCTCAAAAAATTAAAAATAGAATTACCATATGATCCACCAATCCCACTTCTGGGTATATATCAAAAGGTAAAAAAATCAGTATCTCAAAGAGCTATTTCTACTGCCATGATCATTGCAGTATTATTCACAATAGCTGAGATATGGAAATAACCTAAGTGTCTGTCAACAGATGAATGGACAAAGAAGAAGTGAGATAGATAGATAGACAGACAGATAGCAGACAGACATAAAATTCAGCCATGAGTAAGAAGGGAATTCTGCCATTTGCAACAATATGGTTGAAACTATAGGAAATTATGCTAAGTGAAATGAGCCAGACAGAGAAAGACAAATACTGTATGATTTCACTTATATATGGAATCTAAAAGGAAAAAGTCAAACTCATATAAATAGTAGAATGGTGGTTACCAGGGGCTGAGAGATGGAAGAAATAGGGAAGATGCTGGTCAAATGATGTAAGTCTTCAGTTAAAAGATGAGTAAGTTATAGGCATCTAAAGAACAGCATAGTAACTGTAGTTAATAACAATGTATTGTATAATTGAAACATGCTAAGAGGGTAGATCTTAAGCATTCTCACGGCTAAAAAAAAAAAATAGCGACTATGTGAGGTGAGAGATGAGTTAATTAATATGATTGTGGTAATCATTTCACAACATATATATATATCAAAATTACCATGTTGCACACTTTAAATATATACACTTCTATTTGTCGACTGTACTTCAATAAAGTAGAAGAAAAATTTAAAAATTTTTTGAAGAAAACAATTTCTGAATACCTCATGCTTCGCAATTTGGGAGATTTAAATTATCAAATTTAAATTAGGCAAATTCACTGCCTAGTGAATACTAGGCAGTTACCAAATACTTTATTATCTATCTTTTTTAATTTCTAAATTTTAACTGTACTCATACAAAAAACTAAAAAGTAACTCTAAAATACGAACTCTGTGCTTCAATTCAGTTTACACTGCTAAAATTTTTTAATTCATTAAATATAGCAGTTAAATATAATCAAGATCTAAGTATTTTGAGGAGTTTGTACAGAACCACATGCTTCATGTAGAACCAAAAACATTGTTTAAATAACAGTTCAAGCAGAGTCTTCTTCATCTTAAAACCAAGTACAATACAAAATAAGCAAGCAAAAGCAGACAGACAAATGCCAAGCAAGCTGTGGATACTATTCTTTAGCAATTTGGTGAAGTCTTCAAAACCAGCATACTTGGTTCCATCAGCAAAGATGGTCATATGTTCCCTTTCTCCTTCCCACACTCTTCATGTGCTTACTTAGTGATGCTTTACTTAATGAGGTATTGACCAACCAAAGTACCCTAATCCTATAAAACATGCACTTCAAATAACCATTAAAGTCAATGAATAGCTCATACGTGTAGTAATATTGTTTCCCTCTCTGAAAATCCCATTCACTCTCACACTGTCCACTTCCAGATCTTTATCTCCAACTCTGTTCTTTCCCCCAAGACCTAGACAAACATTTCCAGCTGCCTGCCTAATATTTTCATCTAAATGTTTTCCTTGGACCTTCAGATACAGTGCATTTTAAAAGCAAATTTATTTATGTCTGTTCTTGGATCTTTATACTGTTCTCTTGCCTATTTTTGGAAATTCTCCACCACAATGACACAAGTGGAAAACTTCAGGTCTTTATTTGAATTCTCCATCACTGATGCTGGATACAGTGTGGATATGGGTCAAGATCAAACTCTTTAAATGAGACCTCCCTGTTTTCTTTTATATTTATCCCCTACTTTCTATTCCTTGTGTCACCATCTTACCTGAGACTCCTACAATCTCTCACATAATTTACAGAAACCTCTAACTGATGTCTCCTTCTTAGGAAGGAAGGGTGGACTGGGAGGTAGAGTCCCCCTCCTAGTCAAATCCATTGTTTGCACCACTACTTCTTAACGTAACTCTGAGATAACATAACATAAACTTCTTAACATAACTCTGAATGGACCCCCAACCAAATGGACTGAATAAAGTCCAAATCAGGCCCTTTATGATGCAGGCCATCTGGCCACCTAGTCCCTTCTCTTTTAAACCTTGTTAAGTACATAACCATTGATCCTTGAACAATGCAGGTGTTAGAGGCACCAACCCTGCACAGTCGAAAATCTATATATAACTTTACAATTGGCCCCCTATATCCACAGTTGTGCATCTGTGGAGTCAACCAACTGCTGATCATGCAGTACTACAGTATGAATTTAGTAAGAAAAATCCATGTATAAGTGAACCCGCAATTCAAAACTGTGTTGTTCAAAGGTCAACTGTTCTCCATCCAACATGGATTGTTCACTATTTATCATCTTTCACATACACCTCCTACAAACTTCTAACTGTAAAGATTTCATGGGCTTATAATTCCTCTTTTTTAACACTTCAACTGCTTTAAATTCTAATAATGCTTTAAGAACTAGCTCTTGAGCTACCCAGCAATGCTGGATTTAGTGCTCTATGTAACTCACATGCATCAGGGATTAAATTATGCATCAAAATCACGAAGATGCTACAAGAAAACCTCTCTTAACTTCAGGTCCTACATGGAAAGGTGGTGTGATGTTTGATTGTGAAAAACAATGAGAGGCAAATCTTTCAAGTAATGAAGTAAAGTCTCTCAGGTAGAAATCTAATCAGAAGTTATTCTTATTTTCTCCTAACATCAGGGAGGCTGAAAAAAAATTCCTCCCATTGCAGCTGCAGAAAACATTTTTTTTCTGGAGGCATTTACATGCATTTTGAACAGCATATAAAGAACTGTCTCTCCAGCATCGTGCAATTATGTGTAGTAACAAATAGACACAGAAATAGCTAGTGCAGTCGAAGTTGATGTGTCCTAGAGACCAAGCATTAACCAACTGCATGCAAATAAACTAAAAATTCTTTTCAATTAGTGTAGCCCTCTCTTCTACAAGAAAGAGACCAGTACAACATAAAAAAGCCTGATTCAGCTTGAGATACAGCAAGAAACTAAAGGATGATGCAGAATCAGAACAAAGATACTATTCTAGCAACTCCTGACTACAGATTTTACTCATAACTGAGTGAGACAAAGAACTGTAAAAACCAGATTCACATTACAGAAATTCACATTTG
Source organism: Camelus bactrianus (assembly GCF_048773025.1). NCBI lineage: Eukaryota > Metazoa > Chordata > Mammalia > Artiodactyla > Camelidae > Camelus > Camelus bactrianus. Next base: position 44,347,431 of record NC_133540.1, read on the forward strand.
GTATTTCCAATCACTCTATTTAAGTATAGAAAGAACTATAGACAGATCTATAAATTTCTTAATTTTAGGTCTCAAACTGTAAAGCAGAGTCTCATCTTTTATTTTCCCTATAATTTGACAAATTATAAATTTTTATTTAATAATATAACATTTCTGTACTGAATATTTGTGAAATTCTAAGCTAAAACAAGTTTTATAGCATTTATTTTATTTATACTATGCTGAGCACTGGGCATTTTTAAGATGGAGATGAAAGTGCATTTATAACTGGTTTAAATGATAGTAGCAGCAGGATTTTAAAAATGAATTCCAAGCTCCTGATCTTGTATCATTAATTGCAACTTAACTCTATAGACAACCGTGGTACCAGAGAGACAGGTGCCATTTTGAATTTGGTTTTCTGAAAGGCACATTCTTTTTTGTTCCTGTTTTCTGCCTCAGAAATGACATTAACTTGATAAGATAAAGCTACATTTGATAAAAGAAGGCACAGGCAGGCATGACAGTCATATCCTTGGTGTCTTAAACTTGAAGAGTTTCCAGTATTTCTATAGGATTACTGCAGGGCATTCAGGGCCTTGGTACTTAAACTCTCAAAGTCAACAGCTGTCAGGCTGCCAACAAACTGTCTTTTTTGGTAGCAGCTGTTTCTGCTGTCACTAGCTTCTTTCAGACAATTGTGGTAGACCAATGGCAAGCATTTTTTTTTTGCCTGGATTATTAATAGATCACTGCAGGGGACATATGAATGGGAGGGAACACTCCTTTATTAGACAATTGAAGGAAAGATAGAGAGTGAAAATTTTAAAGGTATGTTTTATTAACTACATTAGAAAATTATAACTGATACCTACCTGAGAGCTATTTAGTTCCCAATTCTGTTGTTTAGTCTTCATTACATGTTTACAGGTAGGAATGGGTTATGAATAATCAAATACCTAAATTATGTTTTACATGAAGTTGCTATCTTTCCAACCACAACCAATTTACACTCCATCTCCACTGTCTCCCTTCTCTTCATTTGCAATATGAATCCAGTCTCCTCCAAAGCACTTGCAGCTCCTGTCATTTGAAGAAGGCTCAAAGGTTTTAGGAGATCTCTGAGGTTCCATAGTAAAAATGAAAATTAAAAAGATAACTGGCTTATTTTACCCATGGTATTCATTAATAATTTACCCTCCTCTTTTTCATTCTCCTTTATTTTTCTCCATTTATCTTCTTCTATCTATCCTGAATGGAAAATGGAGTAGCATTTGATCGATGAAGCAAGTTGAAGAAGAGAAGATTAGAATACCTTGTACTAAGGAAACAATCAAATAATAAGAATGGATCTCAGTTTTCAAGGGTTCAAAGTAGTGTTGACATCCAAGTTTATGCTTTGGCAACTCACTATGAACACATATGAAAAGAGCAGAAGCAATCTTCAGTGGCTCACAAACTATCTTTAGGATCTCCTACAAAATAGAGGCAGAAACAATTATTCCTTAGTCCTTCCTACTTCCTTCTTAACTCTATTTCTTCCCAGTTCCAGACCATGTTTTATTATGTTTGCCTCCAAAATGCCCAACCCTACTTAGGGCAAACTTATTTAAAAGTATCCATGCTCCAACATTAACTCCCTCTCCTCCTGGTCACTAATCAAAATATAGCTGCTAAGTTTGATCTCAGCTGACACTGAGTTGAGATCTAGGTAGAATAACTGATGTTAATGTCATTCTGAGGGAACAACCATGGGCTTGGCTTAGAAGGTGGAAACAGAAGAGCCACATGGACTGGACTGTCTGAGCATGACTAAATCTGCATCAAAGACCTCTAACAATTCAAAGAACATCTTGTTATGTCACTTGAATTCAGGGTTAAAATCAGATGCTTTCCTGCATCACGTGGAAACAAGTGCCTAAACTGGTGGCGTATGAGGCATTGCCACTCTGTTACGATAGGCAAATGTCAGGAGAGATTATTCTGGTGGAAGTTATCAGCCCAAGAATACCCAAGGGTGCTTATGGCATTTCTAAATGAAATATTCACATAAAGCTTAGACTTTAGCAGAAAATAAAAACCAGGTAAATCATACCAGAGGGAACAGTCAGAACAAAACTTAAAGCAAAATATTTTCTAACATCTGCAGTCAAGTGCCCTGCTGGAAAATGTGAAAGATGGATTCCCTCTGATAGCAAATAAGAAATTCACTGGATGTATTTACAACATTCTGTATATATTCATTGGAACATATGGCTCAATGAATTATTCTACATGATAAATCTCCACTGAGGCAGCCTGCTACCCACTTAGGCCCTGAACCTTCTGAAAGTGGCAAAACCTCCTGCCAAGTGGTGTCTTTCAGAAGAACAGAGGGTAAGAGAAAATAATTGCATGCAGCATTGATTTTTTGAGAATGTTCCTATGATCTACATAAAGCAAAGGGAGATGATTCTTTCTGACTTCATATGAGAGTTCTTTGAGCAGGGGTGGGGGGCAGTGTCTATTTTCTCTCCTAATCAGTGATTGCAGGGAAAGCAGGTAGTATTTAGTAGGCAGACTGTGGTTTCCAGATATATCCCAATCTGCCTCCATCTATGTGGCTTTAGAGAATTCTGGACCTCTTCCAGTATGCTCTTGGCTCTGTGGTCTGATTATCCTGAGCTGTGTTAATGAACACAATGTGCTGATTCACACAAGAGACACTCTCAATGAGGAGCTCCTTTGTGGATGTCTTTCTACACCTGACTGGGAAGATGATGCTCTCTACTGAATTACATCAGAGCAAGGGATTTGTAGACACTGGATGCGGGCTGTGAGAAAGACACAGCACAACTTTCATGGGACTAAAGTGGCAACCAGGTGTGCTCAGAATCTGAGGCCAAATTTTATGTAAGGAATGTCTTTATAGTTTTATCTGAAAGGAGTTCTCATCTATTCCTCACCAAGCCATATGAAGTAAGTAGTATCACTATTCCTGTTTCACAGCTCAGAGTCAGATGGTCAAGTGCCCACCCTAACTAGGAGCTTCACTTCAGTCCTATTTCTCCTATCTTAAGTCACATTTTATGCACATAGTGAACACTTAGATATTAAGAAATTAAAGTGCTACACATGTTTCAGTGCTTGAAAAATGTTACCTCTAGGTATATGGGCTTCCCAAAGAATTACTGTCAGGACAATTGTAGAAAAATTGGAAAGTTATACACTTACGTCTAATTACTAACCACTGAATCCATTTAAAAGGGAGAGAGATCAAAAACTTTACCTTTAGATGTAAGCTAAAAAATTAGGTTAGTAAGTAGGTGTATCTGTTGATTACATTTGCAAAATTTTGTTCTTTTCTAGTCAGAGAACTTGAATTTAAACAAAAAATTATTATTTTGAGAGTCACGCTGTCATCTAAAAAGTGGCAAGTTTATCCATGTTTTTTAATTCACAAAATATTTTTAATGACTAGATTCCCCCCCAAAACTAAATTCTGCCTAGGTAACATGTTTAGAAAAGTCTGAAAATGAGGTTTGAGCAATAACCTGGTAAGGACTAATCCTAAAATTCTACTGTATAAAATAAAATCTGTCAACCTTTCTACACTATCTTCTCCTAACTTATACTATCAGGAATCAGAATTAGCCAGGTAATTATCACCACACTAGCATCATCCCGGCAGATGCTAGTTTAACCAATACATTTAAATAGGTGAGTTTGAGTGACAGGTGTGTGTAGCTGTGTGCTACTCTGTATGTGGTTACAGTAAATTCAGTCTTCAGTCTTTAGAGGGGTTGGTCACAGGCCCTGGTTTGCTTACCTGATGCCTTTAGAATGGCCTCCACTCCCATGAAGCATCTTGTTAATGAAAGCACTAGGGTGAACCACTGGGGACTGGCTCCACTGAGTACAGATTTGCTTTGATGACTTAAAGTCATTTATAAAGGATATCAGTTCCTAAAGTTTAGATATGTGCCTCAAGTGGAATGAGCTGATTTTAAAAATCATCCTGCAAATATAGTCTAAATAAAGGACCACAGAGGATTGTCATAAGAAACCAATCTACCTATGAATAGATCAACGTAATGAACTTGGATTTTTAAAAGGCATGCATTAAAAAAATGGAAGGAAAGTCTTACAGCCAAAGCAGACAAAACACATTATCACAAGCCTGGGGGGAAAAGATTAAGAATATAATTAGGATGGCAAAAGCCCTACAGTGAGGCTTTAAAATGCTAAAAATTATAAAATGACAGCATAGTATACATTGCTTATGAGAATAAGATTTTAAGACATACAGACCTGACTCTAAGTCTGGCTTTACTGTTTCTTTAACTGTGGCCTTGGCAAATCTACCAATTTCTGTTATTTATGGTTTCTGCATTTGTAAAATAAAAATAAAAATACTTCTTCATTGCGTTTTTGAAGATTGAATAAAAATAATGTAAATAAAACACTTAGCTCCATATATGTTATAGAGTTAGCGCACGGTGAACAGTTGCTTTATTTAAGTGCTTGGAAAAAGGGAAGGTATAGTCTCCGAGAATAAGATACATGATATAATGATAACCAGAAGCAGAGAGAAACAAAGCTTTTCAATTTCTATTTTACTTCCACTTTTTTAATAAAAAGAGTGACCCTGAAATTGGAAATGATATAACAGACTTGGTTACCAGGGAAAGGAGTCTCAACTAGATAAGAAAAGGGTAAGAGAAAGCCAAATTGCTTTTAAATAGCTTTAAGTCTCAAGCACAAATGAAACATTTGCAAAGGCAGTAAAAGAAGATTCACATACAGCTGGAGAATAGCTACTGGGAAATACCTAGACAATGAGACAAGATGCAGAAAAACTGAAAATAGTCAAAATTCTCCCTAATTTTCAAAAGTGAGAGAAAGTGGATTTTGGAAATTATAACATGATATATTCTATCAGTCTCTGCCTCCATCTCCTGGCTTCCTGCTCTGGCTTTTCATTATACTCCTGTTCCTCATGGGAGAACTCAGCAATGAATCCATCAGGGTCTGGCTTCTTCCAAAGCCAATCTTACTGAGACGAGATGTTATGGACTGAATGTTTGTGTCTCCCAAAATTCATACGATGAAATCTTACTCCCCAATGTGAATGTATTAGAAGGGGCCTTTAAGAGGTAATTAGGTTATAAGAGTGGAAGGAATGGAATTAGTGCCCTTATAAGAAGAGACAGGAGAGACCCCCCCCCACCGCTCGTCACCATTTGACGATACAAAAAGAAGACAGCAATCTGCAAATCAGGAAGCAGAACCTCACTAGACACTGGATCTCGGACTTCCCAGCCTCCAGAATTGTAAGAAATCAGTATTTATCATTTAAGCCACGCAGTCTATGATAATTTGCCAGAGTAGCTCAAGCTAAGACTCAAAGTATATGTATGTTAATCTTCCCCTACCAGTAAGAATTAGAATGGAGTCCTTTATGTAGATCCAACTTCTTGTGGGTCTTTCTGCTAAGTGCCCTTGTCCCTGCAATCCTCTCTCTGTTTCCTTTTATCCATCTCCAAAAATTTTTGAGAATAAACTTTCAAATTGCTGTTTTGTGGGCAGTTTTGAGATAAAACTAATTACTAGCAACTACAGTGGCTCCACTGAGAACAAATCATGCCAATTTCATTTCCTTTGCCTTAGAATTTCTACGTTAGTAAAGAAGAATAACCTACACAGAGTAGATACTAATTTCAGCAAAAAAATGACCAATTTGCCTATGATGCTCTAGAAGAATTGGAGGCTGGATGACAGCAGAATTCAAGGGACTGATAGCTGCCTGAGCTATATCCAAACAGTAAATATATTCATATCAACTGAGATATATACTTCACTCTGCCCTGTTCCAACTTTTATCAGTGAATTTTTTATTTTTTACAAAATATATAGGCATTTTTATCAACAGTATGGGTGACTCCAACTTAAGGAATGGATCCATTTACTGACAATAATTGACAATAAATTTTAAAATTCTTGAGTTAGAAGAGTGGATTGTAACTAACAATATGCAACTTGATGGGAATAAAGACAGAATAATGGCTCAAAAAGTCAACTGTACAATTTCAGAGTGAGAGAGACCTAATACAAGAGCAGTTCTTGTTTTAAAATGTTCATCAGAAGGTAACAATGAGATGTGGCTTCTAAAATAGCTCATATTAACTTGAGTTGTAGATAAATATCAATATCAAAAAAAGAAGGGATACTTCCACTGTACTGTGAATTTTTCCCTCCACATGCAGAACACTACATTTTGTCCTGGGCTCCACATTTCAAGAGATATTGACATGCTAGAGTTATCCATAGACTATCAAAAATAACAAAGCTCCTATAAATTATGTCGTTTGAGAACTATTAGAATTAACAAAGACTGGAAATGTAGAGGCATAATAGGAATATAAGAGCTACATTCAAATATTTGAAAGATTTCAAAAGAAAGATTAGAATGAACTGAGCAGTAGCTCCAAATGTCAAAACTAAGACTAAAACTGTAAGTAATAAAAAGACAAATTTCAGCCCAGTATAATTCCCAAGGAAATAAAACTGGACCTTGCAAGAAGGTAAGCTTCTCATCACTGAGATGTTCCACCAGGAGGTTGAAGCGGCCACTAGAACTCAAACACGACAGGAGAAGCCACTATGTTAACTTCTAAAAGCTCCTTCTACCCCAAACTCATTGGACCATCAGCATTTCACTTTCCAGAGAGAGCTTTAGTGTAATTGTTCCCAACATTGATTACAGAAAGCCAAATTTCTTTTAAATTAGATTCCTTTCTCTAATAGCCCAGAGCAAAGGTATATATTTAGAATTAAGAAAGACCTTTCATGGAATTACCAATAGGTTTTTGTAAATACTAGCCCATCTTTGCAGACACCCCAAAGAATGGAGCAGTTGATCATTCATCAGCTGTGACCTCCAGAGTAGTTTCTCTACTTGGAGAAAAACTGAAGTTCCACCCCATCACACTTATACTTGCTTGACTTCACAACTGCAATATGCCCCTCTAGAGAGAGGTTCATTGTTAGTGTCATGAGCATCGATCGATTGTATCTAAGCTGCTCTCACAGTGATTACACCGTCCCTTACTCCCCTTAAGTTTCACAGCCCAGAGCATGCCCAGGGCTCACTGCAGGCACACTCATTCTGATCAATGCAACACTAGCATACAACATGCGTTTATAGAGCCAAAGGCAGTTAGGGTCTCAGGATACTCCAATTGTAACAGAATTTCAGCTTTATTAGGTAACTGTCAAAGTTGCCTTGGTGTCTCTTAAAATTTTAAATCAGGAGAAAATATAAATGCAGAAAAGCCATGATAAGTTAACTTAGCAATCTGTTGTAATAAACATGTGCACTGTGAACATACATTATGGAAATCAGATGGAGAGCCCAGAGAGCCATAATAGAGCAAGAAATGTGAGCATAGTGAGATCATAAAAATCGTAAGTGTTATATATCAACAAGAGTTTTTCTTTTTAAGCATCCTAGTCAAGATTCCTGCTTAACATATTTGAAGAGCAACCCACCCCTCTATTTTAAAAATGCACTATTCATTCAATGGGTACAATAATGCAAAGAAAGTTTGAAACCCAAGAGATAGTAGAGAAAATAATGAAAGTCGAGAAAGGAGGTATTACAATGTAGAGGATGATACCTGTGTATATCTACTGTCTCTACTGAGATCCAGACATCGACTTTATTGTCTTAATATCTCTTATCTAATTTCTTTGTCTCTGTATATAGGTCCTACTATGTGTTCATTTCAGTATTTCTTTCTTTAATCATGAATTGCAAAAGAGAAAATCTTAATGTCTAAAAGCCTCTTTTTGTATAAGCCTCAGATTGGGGTGGGGGAGAGGGGTAGGGAGTGTTTCTTTAAAAGCTGGTGGATTCATGTACGACTGAGGAATTGTGCTGTACAGCAGAAATTGACACAACATGGTAAACTGACTATACCTCAATAAAAAATACATAAACAAACAAATAAATAAAAAGCTAGTGGAAAAATTCTTAGGTAAAGAAATGTATTGTTTAGCAAATAATAGCCTTAAAAGGCTATTTTATATATGAATAGACAGTTTCCTTGGCATGACTAGAATTGACTATGAATGAGACAAAGAATACTGCAAAATGGAAAAAAAAGGAGGGGGTGGGATTTGAGTTTCCACTAGCTGCCCTACAAAGAGAGGGTGACAGTAGCACTAAGAACCTGGAAAAGCAGAGGAAATGTGAGGAGTAGGGGTGAAAGGCTGGAAGCTGGGACATGAGGAAGAAAAACAGCTAGTGGGAAGTTCCTGGAACTGGTTTAGCCACATTTAAGAATATAAGGATAGAGATGGTTAATGATCAAAATAGATTGTTTCTGAACTGTGCTCTGATGAAACACAGCCTTCCTCCAAATGATCCCTCATCTTCTGTAAAAGCCTATTCACGCAATTATCTGAATTTCAAGATGAAAATCATGGCATAGGCGCTCTATTACCCATTTGGATCAACTCAGAACAAACAGAAGAAAATGGAAAAGATTATAAATGAAAAAGAACAATGGAGAATTCATCAGACTTAACAAACTGGAATAAGAAATGATTCGAAGAAACGGATTCTGAGATTCTTCAGAAATACTGATTAGTACATCATATATGAAGTTGAGATAGATAAGGGATTTAATCATTTTTAATTTAAACATCACACAGTAGAATGACCCAAATAGGTTGGAAAACTTGGGGATATAGTGGCAGCTGAATTTAGGATTAAGCACATACAAATTGGCTGTTACCATGTGACTCTTGGTGATATTAATGTAGAACAACTGATTCAACTCTGTCTCTTAGAGACGCTTTAAGGTCTGATATGGGAGGGGAGCGAAGACTAAGAGCAAGCTGAATGGAAGAGCCTCTGGGTCCCTACTTCAACCAAAACAGGTCCAATTTTGCATAATTTGCAAACTAAGATTCTATATAATATTTCAGTTTTAACAAAGGCCCACATATTAATATATAAGTATAAATAAATATTTATAAAATTTAGATACTATTACTGAAAATACCTAAACATTGGCTGAATCAAACTAGAAAGTATTTACAGCTTGTGATATAATTTACAATTCAACAGAAAATGGAGGAGAAAAGAAGAAAGGAGAATGAGGAGAACAGGAGATGGCCAATCATTAAATTCAAGCTTTGTTTAATCATTTTTTAATTCAGATTTAATTCCACCTTCTTGTCCCAATCTCAGAAGTTTTATCCTTAAAATTCCCATCTCATAACCTACAGCAATATCTCTAGCATCCAGATGAATCAAGTTCTGCTTTTCTTCCCATAGTCCTACGAATACTGTTGCCTAGACCAGACGTTCACCTCTTCTTTCCTGGACAAATCTAGACTACTGTTCTCAGCCTCAGTTAATTAGCCGTGGCACTGTGACTGAGTGCTAGCCAACAAAATATGTGTGGAAGTAAATGTCACACTTCCAGGCCTGGCCCATTACAGCCATCCATAATCTTTCCCCTGCCACCTGCTGGATGTTCATATAACCTCAAAGCTTCAGCTGAAGATGGCAGAGACTCTATTAGCCTAAATCTGTGAATGACTGTGTGGAGCAAAACACTTCAACAGACTGGAATGACCTCTGTATTTCTGAGCCATTAAAACACTTCAGGATTCATCTGCTATGTGATGTTCACTTGTTATATTTATGACGTTACCTAAACCAGTATAAATATGTAAACCCTCTGTCCTACTCTGTTTTCGTCTTTAACCATTCAGCAAACCTTCAGAAGTGTTTCACTCAGTATGTCGATTAATTTTTATCGAGAACTGACAGAAATGACAGTGAAACTGGTATTCATTTATACCAAACATGTAAAATTCTATTTCATTTTGGGCCTACAGAGAAACCCATAAATGCTACCAATTTATCAAAATACATTTTCTGACAAGACTCCTATGTAGCACTAACATGGTATTATGAGAGAGTTGAAAATTATCTACTTTAAAAAAGTTTTCCAGCTATATTTTCGATCCAATTATTTACTATATATCAAAGCATTAAAGAAGGTTGAATAATATACGCCTATCCAATAATGCTTCAGTGCCTTAGCAGTTATGAAATACTAAGCAACTGGACAAGGGATGGTAAATTGCCTCTCTTATTTTGCTGGTGGAGAGGTGGCAAAGCAAAGCAAAATCCCATGTTGAATATTGGGGTGGTTCAGAAGTTCTGTTTGGGAATTTTTTATCTGTCACTCTCAATCACTGCAGCATTCTTATTCTCAAATATCTCTTCCATGTGCAATAATTCACACTTCTTTAACATGTGAGAACCCTTGCACATACTCATATATTCTAATTTATGTACTTGCCTCTGGGCACATTCAGAATAAACTACTTATGAAATGGTAGATGACCTTTTGAATTTTTCTTTGACAATAAAGGAAATCTGAGTGAAGGGATTAACTGACACTCTGAGTAATATAAGATTCTGCAACTTTTTTTTCTAGAGAACTCAGGAGAGAGGAAACCAGTAAAAATTTAAATACAGCTTGTCCAAAGGAATCTGCTATGATATGCTGTGTTTACCCTGAATGTGAATGCAAAATAACACTTATACATCAGATTGTCTTTGGTGAGGTGATCATTAAAACCCATTCCAATGTCTGAAAACCTTTATTTCAAGTTTTATCTGATTATTTCCTTGTGTGATCCCAAAAATGCAGACACAAAATCAATGGAAAAGACATGAAATGATGAGCCAGGTTGCTGTGGTTTCAAGCTTTAGTTTATACTGCAACCTCTGCCTAGACAAGCATTGAAATTTTCCTTATGAGAAAAGACATTAAAAAGAGGAGAGATGTGCTGGACATGAAATTTAACCACTCCACTTGTGTCAAATGCATAGTGATCACTGAGTAACTTGACTTCCCTTTCTCAGTTTAGTGAGAAATATGTATTTGTATTTATTTTTGTGCAGAAATACAAATAAAATGCCATCTAAGTGGCACTGCTTTTGTAGGGATAAGGAGGTGATCTCACACTGGCCTCAGTTCAGATTGATTGTTCCATCTTTTTACTGAAGAAATACATTTAAAACAAATTTAGTTTAGAGGAGTCTAGCAATAATGCCTGCCTAATAGAAACAATTTCTTAGTGCCTTCAGCAGGCCCTGATAACAAAGTGCATAACAGCTGCAAAAGAAGCAGCCCAATGAGTATCTTCTGCTGATGGTGATTGATCCAGTCTCATAATGAAGTGAAAGCTTTTTTAGAGCCAAAGCAATTTTTGCCCACATCCTTTATCAGAAGAAACCATAATGAATTGTGTTAGTTGCCAGCATTTATTGAAAATTTCATCTTAGAACGTTGGCCAGATGTCATTATACCAGAATTAAGTGCAGCCTGAGAGCCCTGCTGTAATGCACAGAATCTCTCTCCATCATTGTTCTGGAGTCGGCTTGAGTCTGCCTCCAAATATTATAGAGAGGTAAAAAAAGCTTTAAACTACAATTGATTAAGTGCTTTATGCATATCACGTCTTGTTTTTTTTCTTAAAAGAAACTTAATAGCCTAAATTCTATGTACAGTTTTAATGTACAAGTGTTAGTCTAATAAATAAGATAAAAATATTTTTTAAAACCTCACACTGATTTCTGATGTTCCTAAAAGCTAAAAAAAAAAAAAAAAAACATTTAATATTGTTTGCAACCTGGAAGCTATTTTAATAATGCTTTCGGATTTTTCTGAAAGGTATGAGAATTAGGTACCATTCTAAAGAGTAAACGGTACACGAAAAGCATCTTCATTAAAAAGATTGTATTTAATGGATTATCTAGCCTAATATATTGAAATCATGTGATGTCTTCCACTTTTACATTATTTCATGTCATCAGACATAATCATGTTCCTTGATCTGATGAATCTTAGAGAATTACTGTCAAGCTATCTTTGGCTGAAAGATCTGTTTATGTGAAACTGACTTGTAGTTTTGCAGCTAAGTAAAAAGATAAATCCATCTGCTGTCTGTTATCTCACCTTTTTTATGAAAGGCTTCAGCGTGAAGCGTAGAACATGAAAAAAAAAACTTTCTTTGGCTGCTTCCTTTTCATATATTAAACCAGAGTTTTCAGCATTTTAGATGGAACAGTCTCTCAACTGTGCTTATAAAAACCATCAGTTCTCATTTCTAGCATCAGTATATATAAGTTGATCACATACATTCAGATGCAAAGCAGGTCACTAGCTTTAGACAAGAGTCACAATATAAGAAATATTAGGAGTCAGTGCACAGCATGTGACCTGATGATTTAGTATTTCACAGTCTACTGAGCAGAAAAGAAAAGGTGGAGCCTTCAACTAAGGCACACCTAGTGTATTAAGGATGTTTCCTCCTCAAGTGTGATAATCCAAGTTATCACAAATAGTATATTACAACTAAGAAAAATTTCAAGTTTAATATTAGAAGGAATATATTTGCCCTGATTGAAATTTCTTTGTTTTTAAAGCATCCTGCTTTACTTTTACCTAACACTGGCCATGTGGATTAAAAAGTCCCTAGTGCTTGCAAACGCTTCACTTTTTACATGTTCTAATCAATTAAAATTGCTTTTTAGATTAGATTAAGAAGTACAAAACCAGACAATTCCAGAAATGTGAAATACACCATGTGTATGTGTGATATTTGTGATGAGGTTGACAGTTACAAAGTTTGCTGTGACTGATATATCCATGCCAGATTATATCTGCACAAGGAATTACAAATTGTCATGAATTCAACCAGTTCATTAATTAATTTGCTTATTGATTTTCTTTCTATTCTTCTGGTCCAAATAACGTTTTTAGGATTATTACTTTGGAATACAGGAATGTATGGTTTATTATACATATGTTTCAGTACCTGAATACACGAATAGATGTGTGTCTTACACTATGCAAAAAAAAAAATTTCAAGTGTAACAGTTTTAAAAAATTTAATGTATAACTTTCTATTTAGTGCTTCTATTCAATATCAACAAACCCCCTCAGTACCTGGGCACTAGGAGAATTAAGATTTACAGTTTAATCTTATAGCTCAGAGCATGTTTTGGAAATAATGCCTCTCTGCTGAGAATAAGATACTTTTCAGTGCTATGACTTGAGGGAATTGCTATTTGGAGATCTCTACAGGATGTTTCTACCAGAATACACTGAGGTGCATACTGGTCTTGCCCTGAAATGTGAGTCTGTCTACAAAATAATAAACTCCTACACTTAATATTATATAAAATACTCTTTCATACAACAAAACAGCTCTTCTTACCTGGCTTCCCCTCGGGAATGAAACATTATGAAATAAATGAATTTTCCTCCAACACACACACACACACAATCACACAAAAAAAGCAGTGCATGTTATGACGAGTGATCCCTCAGACCCGTAGACACAAAAAAGGAGTATTTTTAACAATGCCTCATTACAAGTTAAAAGCATTACCCTGGAGCACTATGGCATCCCTCCCTGTACAATTTGGGAAAATGCTTCTCTGACTGTAGTTGTGTCTTTTTAATAGCAACCAGTGCAATCCTGTTGTCTGTTCTGAAAGTTCATTACCATTCTTTCCCCTTCTCTATTTAGAGTATCATACTTCTTGTACTTATAATTTTGGTATTTCTTAGCACCTATAAAGGGTAGCAGGTGGTCTCTTTTGAAGCCTGAATTCTTCTATTTATGTACTGAGTAAAATCAGAGAGCTGTCTTCTCTTCTCTGTAGCCCCTTTTAGAGGGACCAGCTTTCATGGTGGGAGGTTATTTGATGTCTCTTCTTGTTTGGTCCCTAGTGCCTTCACTGAACCTGCCTTTGAGATGGTGAACCCAGAAATAAAAATCCTGTTGATGGGGAAAATTTCAAGATGGTCAGCTTATCACCCACAAGCTACTAGCTGTTTATAAGGAGCTTCATTTAGTCTGGGGACTCCATATGTAAAGCAAAGTACAAAATTGAGGCTATTTAAAGTTTTCCACATTATTTTGTATTTTAAGATTAAAGACCAGTGGTTCATATTGTTGGTATAGAGCATTTAAAATAATATATTCTTAACCTAACTTTCATCTACCTATTTGTATAAGGAAAAAAATCCCCATTCTAATCTATATGACTTCTACATATTTGTATTTCAGAATATATTTCCAAAGCCTCAAATCTGGAGAAATAAATTTCTATAATGATTTCCCTTATTATGTATATAGTGGTCAATATGATGGAATCTATGATGTAAAATTGGTTGAATTATATTTTAAATTTCTAACTCAAAGATTCTTGGTTATACCATTTCTCTTTGGTGACATCTGAATTCCCCCTTTTATTGGCTTAGCTTCATTTTACAAAGTTTCACATCTTTTCATTATTTTTTCTGTTTGAAAATAATCCATTCTGTCTGATTCTTCATCACCCACATATTATCATTTTTTATGAATTTGTATGAAAAATACTAGTACCTAATTCATCAGCTAAATTGATAGGTCATGATACAAGTAAGGTCATTGCTAGACCATAAAATGGTGTTGTTCAAATCAGAACATTTCCCCTTTTACAAAAACACATCTCTGCCATGGCATCTTCACATAGGTGAAAAAAGGGTGTTCTCTCCTCCAGGTAGATGAAGCTTTTGAGCTCAACAAGCTAAGATGGATTGCGTATCATATACCAACTTAGCCAGGGGCCCCATCTGTACACATTGGCCAGTGATACTAAACTAAAAAAAATAAATGCTGTAACATGAGAGAGTCTGCTTTTACAGAGGCCATATTGCTGATAAGAATCAGCTACTTTGGAAATCTTTTTCCTTAGTCATGTGAAAGACCAGGAGATAAGGGAGTAAAAGAATGTAAGTCAGTATAAATATATGTGTGTGTGTCATGTATACACCATATATAGATGACAGGGTGAGATGGTGTGCAGATATTGATATAGCTGTAATGGGGATTTCAATTCATATCAGTCATGGAGAAGACCAGGGAAGTGTGGTTCCATGAGATTTACACAAACACACACACACATACATGTGAAAACTCATCACTACTTCCAGAAAAAAACCTCAAATTATATTTTCTGGTTTGTATCACATTCATGACACCATTTTTCTTTACAAGTCATGGTTTTGACACCAGCAAAGCCCAATAACAATTCCTGGGAAATAAAAATAGAATCTGGGTAATAAAATAAATCTAACCTTTTTCTTTTCCTTTGTGCTTCGTCTAGTTTCCCCCGCTCATAGGGTGCCACGTACAGAGGCCCTGCCTCCAGCTCTTCGCACCAAAGTTCCTAGTGCAAACGCGGGCGCCGACGCTTCAGCCTGGTGACCGCGCGCGGAAGCGCAGATCTGGACGAGGCATCTCAAGATGGCGGCGGCAGCGCCCCGCGCAGCGTCGCTGCGCGGGCACAGGACCTCCAGCCAGGGCAGTGCAGCTGCGCGGGGCAGGCGAGAGCTCCGCCCCCTCCCTGCTCCCGAGAAGCCAGCCCCGCCCACGGCCTTTCATGGGGAGTGTGTGCTCTAGGGTTCAAGCTGGAACCTCTCCATTCCTTGATCAAAGAATAAACCTTTCCTTTGCTTCTGAAGTGAACTCAGTCTCATTCTTTTGGCTTGAAGGACACTGGACAGGAGGACCCTTTTTGGGTCCTGGCTTAAAAGGGTTGGCAAGTTTCAATGCAAATTTGGTAGTGAGATTTCTTTTCTTTCTTGGTTGGCAAAAATGGACAAACCAATTAATGACAGTAGCGTTTGTCACACTGGTAGCATTACAGAAGTTTGGTATATTCAGTCACGTGGAGTGGCATGTGGAAAAGACGTTTGCTCCCTGCGATCAATGGCTTTTATACTCAACGTATTATTTCTTTTTGTTTAGAAATATTACGTTGAGTATAAAAGCTATTGATTACAGGCAGAAAATATACTTACCAATTACTGCCTTAAAGAAGAATATAAAGTGCTCTCCAGCTGAAGTGGTTACAGCTGGTGCATACAATAACACACCACCACACCGGTTTTTCTCAGTTCACATAGCATATCAGAGAGGTTCCATGTTCTTCTTAAACAAATGCTTGCATGTTTACTTTTTCTTTTAACTTAAAATCCATGGTAGAGTTTCAGCAAAAATAAATAGGAAAACGTGTGGCTGGGATTCCTGCCGGGAGATCGGCCGTCTAAAAAGCCTGCTATGTAATCAGCTAAGGCAGTTAGTGGCTTTTTACAGCTTCAAAGCTGCACTTTTTCAGAGGCCGAATTTTTCAGCCCATGCATCCTGCCCACAATTTATAAGAATGCCAAGGGCACTGGAATGCTGCTTTGGTAAACAATAACTTTAAATATTACAGTTGATCTAAGCCACCTTTCAGCTTTACATTCGAATGAGCATGTACAAATAGGCACTCCTAAATTAACGGATTCTGTGGTCTATTTACACACCTTCAATCAACCCACCATCTTTGCACTCGGTAGTCAGATTACAATGAGGGACCTCACCCCTTACTGCTCTTCTCTTTGGGAGAGAAGAAAGGTCCCCTCCCAGCCTCCATACCCACCTTATTGATTGCCTTTCGAAGCCACAAAGAATTTCTGCTCAGTTGGTGTTCCATTTAAACTTTGTATTCTTTTGGCAGTGCCATTAACAACTCCCCAGAGGGCATACCATGCCTGAGAGAAGGGCAAGGCTGCCCCAAAGAAAGATGAGAAAGAATAATCTAAATTTACTACTCCTACACCCTGGGGCCAGCCCATGATTAATTTCTAACTAACAAGCGGCTCTTTCAGATTCCACTGTGTTTGTCACACACTGCATTTCAACCCAGAGATTTCTCTTGCTACTCATTTGCTCCCTGGCACAAACTAATTGCTGTATGCAGCAGCCAGGCTCTGGAAACTGGCAGGGATGGAGCTATAGAAACCTAGCAGATAATAATAAAGAAATACTTTTTAAGAAACCATCTTCTTACAGAGACTCTGTCATCACTCCTCAGAAGACACTCAGGGCAGTGGTGTTCTACTCACCCTACACCTTTTCAGAAACAAGGAAATCCTTTCCTACCTTGCAGTAGCTAAATGTCCTTACTTGCCATCTGGCTTTCTGACAGGCTTTGGGTTTTAAATCAAGCATGAAACATGAAAAGCGGTAAATAGCAAAAGTCTGACAGAGCACTCCTGTAATATTTGCAAATTTCATTTGCTTTAGACAGTGTATTGGATAAACGAAATTAGGACTTCAAAACATCTCCTCTGACTTACAGTGAGGTTTACACCTCTCTCAAGTTTCTCTGCTCTTATACAATTGCTGCATCATAAGACCAAATAAATTTCTTAAGAATTGTTCAGACCACTATGTAAAGACACTTTAGATCATTAAAAGGTTTATATCTCATGTATAAAGAAGAATGAGGGAAAAAAAGAATGAACTATTACATTTAAATCAGAGAGACTAGTAATAGGAAGTAGATTTATCCTCATCTGGGAAAAACTAATACACCACAGCAGTTAAGCTATATTCATTTTTATGGCACAGTATACAAAATATGTAAACTATTTGTTTGAGATAGAGATTGACCAAAGAAAGTATTATTCTCATGGACTTTCTCTGCACAGGTAATAATTTTTGAAGTGAAATGAGCAGATCTATAAACAAGTAGAAATATCAAACTATATCTCTGAAAACTTTTTTTTTTTTAAAAAGCCACTAAAACCTTATACTGAACCTACTAGAAATATGTACAAGTAAATAGGAATTACTTTGTAAGCATTACTTCTCTCTCTCATCTTCAGATGTTGCAATTTCATTGAGGAACAATGGTAAAGAAAAATACCAGAGCAAATTTTTAATGTTTCTATGGCTTTAATGAGTCTCCTAAAGTGGGAATCTTCTTAAATCTCCAAAGAGATGGAGGTTTTGAAATACTCTTATCAACTTTTTAGAGCAGAGATGTTATACACACACAATATAGCTTTGGGGCACTATTCTGAATTTAACTGATTTGAAGGAAGCTCATCAATTGCAGACTGAGAGCTGCTGTTTCCAGAGTTGTGACTGCATTTCCAGCAATGATTTCTACCCGTTACCTACCATGCACCACTTACTAAACACAAAACCCATTGCCCTGAAGAATCTGTTCACAATCTCTGCAACAGTGGCATCTGCAGAGGGAGCTCCAGCCACTTGAAACTCATTAAAGCATACTTGAGATTGACAATGAGTAGAGAACATCTGTCAGACTTGGCCAAGATTTCAATCAAGTGTGATGTTGCTGTGTTACTTGACTACATTGACTTAATAAATGAGTTGGCTGTTGTCAGCACAAGGAAAGTTTGGTTGTAATTACTATCCTGTCCTTTTTTCTATTTTCTGAAATGTTCTTTCACTTAAATGTTCATGTTCTACGTGAAATGTATGAAAATGGATTTGATGGAATAATATACCATTTAGAAAAGGAATAAAAGGTTCATTTTCAGCTGACTGAATTTAACAAGATGACCACTTCCTTAATGATCTTGCAAGCATGTACCCTTGAAAAGGTAGATCTACACTCTACAGAAATGTCTCCAACTGCATGCCTGGAAGAATGGAGTCTTTACTTTGATCTATAGACTGAACAGCTATAATAATATCTATGTGCATAAAACTGGGGAAAAAGCAAAAGCATTTCTCAATAACAAGAACCATTGGTCTTCAATAAATAATACCCTACCCTGTGCAGCATTTTAAGCCTTATGTATATATTACATTTAATCCCAGAACAATCCATTTGGCAGATGATTAAATAGAGACCCAAAGAGATACACTGGTCTGCCCTAGTAACATGATTACCAAGCAACTGAATGGGGATTCCAGTTCTAAGTCTGGAGCTCTTACACTGTGTTGCATTTGCTTTGTTTGCCTTTTATAAATGTTTGTTGAGAGCTCCAATTTAAGTACAAGACATTGGCTCTGATCACTATTATTTCCAGGGAGTGGAAAGTAATAATTATTTCTGCTGACAAGATAGCACAATCTGCCTAAGGATGGAAGGATATTAAATTTAATTTTAGAGGCCAGGCAAGTTCAGCAGGATTTAGAAGAAATGATCCCAGTTCAGTACACACAAAACTGGCCTCAGAGCTGAGAACTAATGCCAATCTTTTGATCTGGTGCATTGTGACATCCATTTACTAGGCCTGGCAAATTTGGGCTCACCAACCAGTAGAGCTGACTGTGCACGTGCCTGGGAAGGCGGAAGCTGACCACCCCCAGCTATGCACATGGGTCTGTTGATGGGGCACAGACCCTCTAGTTTGGTGGTGTCCGCACAAAGTGGGTGCATAGAAGGTGTCTTACAGTGAAGAGAAGGATGTCTCTTCACATAGTAAACTTACTTCCTCCGTGGGTAGAGTATCATCAAACATACCCAGACAAAAAGGCTATCATTTGTACACTACTTATGCTTTCCAATTTTCTCAACTCTTCCCTTTGCCCTTTGCCAGTAATTAAAACTCCACACTGGCTCACACTTAACAGTTACAGCCCCCACATTTGATTAATATTAAGCCTCCATTTCTGTTACTTCCTCTCATCTAGAGCTTAAACCCACTCTTTAACTCTCCAGCTTTGATACCATATCATTAGCCTGCAGACACGCAGTGGTTGGACCAAGTTTGTATTATAAATAGGGTGTTTTTATAAAGACTGTCCCCTACAGAAGGTCAAAGTAGTTGCAAAATTAACATCACCATGGTCGCAATGAGCCACATAGCTAAGATTATCACAGTGTTAGTAGAAATAGGTCAGCCACACATAAATGTGTGAATTCTCTCTCCTCTGAACTCACTTAGCATTTTATTTTTATTCCTCATACGGTACTTAACGACTTTCTACCTTGTATGATAATTATTTGCATGTGGGTTTTATCTCTCTTATACTATTATAAGATCACAAAATTCTTTCTGTTCCTCACAGCACTTAACACAGAGCCGTGCACGTAGTAGGCACTCGTTAAATGTTATTTAGCACAGGTAAGGAAAACACTGATGTTTAAAACCTACTTTTAGAAAAAGTATGTGACTATTGAACTGAACTTCCTTAGAACATTTGGTCTCTTCTGTTGCCGTGTTCTCTCCCCAGGGGAAGCCACAGTCACACACGCACCCCTACGCTCACTGCGCCGGCCACACTGAATTACTTGTGCCTCTGTGGTGTCCTTTACCTCCAGCTCTCCTGCTTCTCACTGAGAGTCACTCCTTCCTTTTACCCAACATTTTTACTTACTGTTAAACTGACTCCTACTTCAAGTCTCAAGTTAATGATCCTTCCTTCTGGAAGCTCTCCCTAACCCCTTAAAACCATCCCACTGTATCTTGTTGCTTCCTCCATCATAGCACATATCACACTTAATTTCCTCTGCACTGGCAAAGGGGTAGATGAGAATGGTTCTGTGAGATCAGGGCGACAGCTAAGTCCTTTTCTAAGGAAATGAGGCCAACCAGACCCATCCTAGCAACAGGCTCTCAGTACTCTATGTGAATGACCTCTTTATGAACGGGTAGGCATTGCAGTTTATGTGATTCACAGGGTCAACAGCCCAGCCAACGTGAACAATCCTATGGGACATGTTCTATTAACATGAATAAAAGAGCATAGGTTTTACACATAAGCCTTTGATGACATCTTTTCAGTCTAAAATAAATAGAATCCCCTAAGATATTTAATAGCTTAACTGGTAATTTACTATATTATTCCTTTTCAGTAACAACCTGTCTTTATGCTGAAACTGGCAGAAGACCATCATAATTTCTTTCTGAGGTAAGGAAAAGAGTAGAAGTTTGGACTAAGCTGCACAAAGGAGGTGATTGATGTATTTGGTTGAGTTGGGTTTAACCAAATGAAGAGGAGGAAGCTCATTTAAGACAGAGCAAAAAGCATGAACACAATTCCAGAGACATGACAGTGTGTGTGTACATGACTAGAAAGTTATTGTTTATTAGTTAAGTTCAGAGTGCGGAAGGTAGATGTAGGAGAAGCCGAGTGCATGCAGGGGGTGAAGTCAAAACAGATACGTTGATTTAAGATTATAAATAGCCTTGAACACTGAGCAAAGGGATTTCAACTTAATTCTGTAATTTGGAAGCTGTCATCTCAGGTTTCCAAGCAAGAAGACATACACCCAACTGTGACTTAGAGGAACAATTTTAAAGACAAGCTAATGAATGGAGAGAGAGGAAAGAAAGGCTGGAGGCAAGAAGATCTAGTTGGGATGCCATTTCTATGATGTGAATAACCAGTTTCAGTAATTTAAGAACTGCATATCTGTAAAGTTCAATATAAATGTTAATTTAAAACTATTATCTCAATACGATTGAATTCAATAACCTTTAAGGCAGCAGATATTGAGGTGGTTTTTTTGTTACTTAGCTTCAAGTAATTCATGTAAAATTAATGTATAATTTGAGCATAATGACCAAATCCACTAATGAGCTGATTGCAGGCTTTATGTTCCCAACCTTAAGGATATGGAGTACAGCTGCAACTGAAAGAAAAGACCAAAACAATGTTGGACCTGCTGGGATGCGGTGCAGATGGTAATTCACAGAAATAAAGGGTTTTTTCCTCAAATATATAAAAAGCCATGTTTATTACTCAAAATTGGGATCTAATTGAAATTTACTTGTGACAGTTTAATGTTGTTATTGAGATGGAGTTCATGGTCAAAGTAAAAATTTCTTACCATTGAAAAGGATACAAGTTATAATATTTCTTTTTAAATCAGTTATACCATCTGCAGCTTGTATTTAACCAAATTAAATTTGTTTCAGAATCTCAAAAGAAACTTTTATGTGTTTAAATCCATGAGACACTCTGTGGTGCAGGACAGCTTCTCCTGTTCTACCTGCTACCACTGCATGAGCATGGCTGTGGTGCCAGACGGGCACTATGTATGGTACAGCAGCTCAAACTATGTCAAAAAGAGCTCAATTTTGACTAAGTAATTTCCAGTCTGCAATTCCTAGGACTTTAGCTGGATGTGAGAACATTTTTTCTGTTTGAGACTATTATGTTGACAGCAGCCATCCCTGCCTGCCTTCTTTTTCCTTTACCTCAAAGTAGATGTTAATGGGCATCTAGACCTCCCATCCAAACATGAAGAAAGGGGTCATTGAATGCATGGACTAGAAAACCTATGGGCCAGCTTTCTAAGCTTATTTGCTATTACAGTAGTCTCTGTTGATTTTTAAATAAATGTTACCAAGTTCCTCTGGTTGTGGATCCATTTGAATATAATATGTATTAATCTTAAACTTTCTGATTCTCAATAAAAAATTGGGACACCTTCCATGGTAAATGACTCTTAAACCTGTCTCTTGGTCTGAATGGATAAAGGCAAAGAGCCCACAAACAGAAGTAAGTCATTTTTTCCCCTATAACATCATAGTAGGATGGAAAATTACTCATCTTAGTAATTATTCATTCCTGATCGGAGAAGGTAAAGAAATCTGTCACTGAGGTATGCCACCCACATTTCAGATGACTTTGTTGTTAAAGACAATACATCAATGCAAACTTATTTCAATGGATGACAGGTCATAGTTGACTAAAGATGCATCTCCTTGATGGTTTTTCCTGAATGAATTAAGCCCACATGTCATATTTTGCCTTAATATTCTCTACAGTTTTGGATTGTAAAAACCATGCTATAGTGAAATCTGCTCTTTATATCCACCATAGGTATCCAAGTCATCATTCCATCATCACTCTCAGGACCAAGGGGTGGCATTTCTAAGGCAGTACCAGCTGCAACCATAGCCCATTTATGAGTCACAGTAGTAATTAATATAGTGACTATATTAAACATAAATTAGTTAATACTTACTGACTGGCTCCTATGAGCCAGGCATTGCTGTAGATGTTGAGGAATGTGGCAGTGTGAATAGAATAAGGTCCCTGGACTGATGGTTTATATCATATAACCTCAGCTAATGAATGATAAGGACTATGAGGAAACAAAAGCTATGTGAGCATGCTATTTTAAATAAAGTGATCAGGAAAGCCTCTTCTAGGAGGTGACAGTTGGTAAGAGACATGAGGTAATAAACATTTGGAAGAGAAGTGTTCCAAGAAGAGGGAATAACAAGTGCAGAGACTCTGAGACAGAATCACATTCCAAGCACTCAGGGAACAGCAATGGGACTAACAGAGCCTTAGAAGAATGTCCAAGGAAGCGTGATAAGAAATGAGATTGGAGAAGTCAGGGATATGACTGTGTTTGGTGGTGTAGTGTGGTAAAGACTGGATTCACAGTGTGACAGGAAGCCATGAGATTTTGAGCAAGAAAGTGATATTATATACTCCTTAAATCTATCCATAAAAACTCAATTCAGCAGGCTTTTCTACCCATTAACATGAAAATGGCCAGTCCCACTTTCAAGCGTTCAAAAGATACCTCTACAGGAGAAAAGCGTTATAAATAAATTTTTTTCCCTCCCTTCTCCATTTGTGAAGCTGGGCACATATCAAAATCAAAGTTAAGGTGGCAGAACTCGCCAATTCATAATAACAAGAAAGAGACAGAGCCATTACTTGATTCATACCTGGGGATCTGCTGGGAAGTAGGCAATGTTGCAGTATGTGTGTTCTGACTGTCTTGCAGACATTCAATCATTGTAATCTAAGCTTGTTCCCCGTGCCCCTAAGCTCATTTGTGGGTAAATCAGGTAACTTTGAGTCATAGACAACCAATACCACAAGAAGACTGGAACAACAGAGGAGAGTGGTTACAGGAACTAAATGGGTTTCCAGCCCACCCTGAAAAGCCACATGGGGAGCCCTTGGCCCTGAGATTGAAAGACTCTTAGACTCTAAGGAACCAGGGAGGATTCTAAAGAACGGAAGGGTCATTCTGGAATTCCCACGTAAACCGCACTTCCCCGACCCCAGTGAACAATGGGTTATAGGATCATTTGTCTGATTTCCCTGTGTGTGCTTGACTGGTCAGCATAAGATGTGTAATAATCTTTTGTCCTACCTTTCCCTTCCACCATTCTACTCACAGTTCTGAGCTTATACTTAAAACTGAGAACTTTTTACTTTTTTTCCTCCCTAGATTAAAAAAAAAAAATCTAAGAAACCTGAGTGAAAATGTTTCCTGGAGCTAAGAAGGGTCATACTGAGAAATTGATCAGGGTGGTGAGCCATAGTTGATTGAATGAGGGATCTTCATTTGCTTTAACTAATGAAGCTAGACTTCTTGGAAGACGGTTTGTGCCTATAAAGAGGGAGAAATCACTCATGTTAGATAAATAAAGAGCAAAGAAGACACTGAGTGCAAATGTAAGGAATCAGACAAAGGGAACGAAAAGAAGAGGTTTGTTTCTTGAAAGAACAAGCGGATCATCCGGAGATATAATGCAGACAATGCAAACCATGCAGACTAGATGAGGGTTATAAAGGAAAGAAATAGTTTAATACTAAGAGCAAAATTTGGGAAGGTTTTTAGAGATGAGAATAGCCTGGTTGCATCAGTGAACGCCGTTTAGACAAGTTTTAGAAATCACTTTGTCAGCAAAGTGATTTTACCTCTTTCCAAAGAAGCAATGCATAAAAGGAAATAGTGGACTCTTGCTGAGGTAAATTGTCACCTAGCTCCAGGATCCAGGCTGAGAAAATGTAATGAAAATCAAACGTATTTAGAGGCAAAAATATACTGTATTATTTTCTAAAGTGGGCCAAGACTATATAACACAAATTCAGTAGAAAATTCTGAAATGTTCTAAGAACTCTCCAAGGACCCCAGTGGTCTCGCTCAGAGGATCACTATGCCTTTGGGAGAATCGTACAATTGTACAAAGAGTACAATTACTGGACTTACTCAAGGCAAACTCTGAGGCAGTTTTTCCAGCCACGTGGATGCATTCTCCAGCAGAACAAGGCACTGCTCCCATTTGAAGGGAATCTCAAAGGCTTCCTGCTCTTCAGTTTCATGGGTAATTGGGACAGGGCCTCTGTGGTGACCTGCAGTGACATTCTTACTCCCCTATATTTGAGGCTGGAGCTACTTCATAACTAGGCTTTTAAGAAGCCAGTCAAGAGTTTCTCTTCATCTTTCAGGTTTTGCTGCCACCACGTGTGAGCTGATGCCAGTTATTTGAGAGTAGAAACTGGGTGGTTTCTGTACCCCAAGACTGGGTAACCTAGTTTAAGGAATAAAATAAATAAAAAATTGCATACTTATATAAAACATACTCTTAAAATAATTAAATAAATAAAAACTAATTAAAAATCAGAAATAGACAAATAAATACTTGTTCCATGGGGCAAAGATTATAAAACAATAGTCAGGTCATCCTTCCATTAAACTCTGCTCATGTCTATGTATCATCCCAGGACCATACGGACCATGTCACTTCCTTCAACGTTCTTATTGGTAACACCACTGGCTTCAATAATGCTGATATTCAAATGTCCTCTTTTCAAGTGGAAATCAAGAATTTTTTCCACTCAAGTTTCCAGTATCTTGATTTGTCGCCTTCAGGAAATCACTATCTTCCTGTCTCCTTTTTTACCATATGTAAAACAAAATTCATAAATCTGGCTAAAGTCAAAGTGCTCTGACAAGGATTGATGACAAAAATCTCTGCAGAACATTTCCCCATATAAATTATTATGTAAATTCTTGAAAGTGTACCTTTATGTAAATAAATATGTGGAAAGGAGATATGGATTTATCGACTTTCTTTCATTATTTATTTATGGAGCATCCAAAATTAGATAAGTTTGATGAATTTAGTGTTCCTGTTCCCTAAACATACGCTATAAAATTGGGTGATTTGGCGGTAAAACACTATGCATGAATTTTTCAGTGTAATTTTTTTAAGCTACCAGTGGTTACATATCAGGATTCTTTCTTTTTCCCACTACATGAGTCTGCCTTACTCTGAGTTGAATATTTGTTTCAAAATTACATGACCTGCCTAATATATAAAATTCATGATTTATAAAACCTTATGTTAACAGTGCATATGGAGTGAGTACAAATATAATTATAAATGTAATTTTAATTCTATTCTCTTTACTGGGATACAGTATATGTGAGTAATCTATTCCAAAACCAAAGATCAGCCCAAATCCCTTCTACCAACTCAGTTCCTGTACTCTAAGTATTTATTTAATGTCATTGTTCAGTAAGGGACCTAGAGACCTTTCACTCTAGGTGGAAGGAAAATGCAAATCTGTTAGTTATTTGCTAAGGTTCCTAAGGACACTGAAAACACACAGGCATTTGCAACTGTGAATTTCCCAGCAAATATAAAATCTTTGTCTTTCAGAGTATTTACTTAACTGAACAAAGTTTACACAGCCTGAGAGGATTAACATTAACAATAATACAAAATTAAACCTTTGACATTCCTCCAGTTCATTTCTATGGTTATTTCCTCTTTTCCCACATCAATTTCTCCAACTTGATCATAAAAAATGGAGTGGGGATCATACAGTGTTTGCCGAAACCTTCTGGGCATTAATGATTAGAGTGAACATTTGTTTTCCCTGCATTCATTTCTTCAGGAACATTATTTAGTATCAAAAATGAAACAGGTATTGTGTCACATATTTAAAAGACAATGATAAATTTAAAAAAAAAACACTATTTCAGCTTTTAAGATTTTACAGTTTGTAAGAAAGTGGGAAAGATAAATAGATAAGCTATGAATTGCAAATGTAATACTATACATGTTATGCAAGTGTCATGGGAATACATGGGAGTATGAAGAAAAGAACTATCGTCTCTAATGGAGAAAGTCTAAAAAGATTTCCTGAAGGAGATGTAATCTGAACTGGCTTTAAAGCATCAGTAGACATTTGGTGATCTGGACTGAAAAAATACTCTAAGCAGACAGAGCAACTTATACCAAAAAAAAAAAAAAAAGGATGAAAGTATTTGATTTGCCTGAAGTCAAGAAGTAATGGAGAAATGAATGGAGTAGCAGGAAATGAAGCTATAAATATTTTTGTGGTATCAAGATTACTAAGTTATGGCTCACAGGTATAGATGCAGCATAATTGATTTAAGCATTTCCGTACTGATCGAGCATTTAGATTATTTCCAATTTTCCCCAAACATTAAGCTGTGAACCCCTTTCTGCACATATTTTTACCACGTCTCTAGCTAGTTTTTAAAGATCAGAAATGAAATTAGTGAAGTAAATAGTATACCTCTTTAATGTATCTTGCAGCATTTGCCATATTTACTTCTAGAAAAATGCCAATTTATCAGAAGCATGCAAGAGTATGTTTCACCATTCCCTTTGCCAGAAAGAAGTATCATCATTTTTAAAAATATTTGCTAGTTGCATGAGTGGAGAATGGAATCAGATCTTAGAGCATTATGAATATAAGGGTTAGCAGTTTGGATTTAATTCTGAAGTTAATGAGAAACCCTTTGAAGATTTTTGATCGAGGAAGAAAAACAGCTAGATTAGCCCTTTAAGAAGATTAATTTTGGCAGCAAGGTATAGGGTAAGAAGGGATTGGGTTTGCCTGAGAATACACACAGCTGTGAAAGCAGAGAGGCTGCTGTAACGGTCTGGGCAGCACTGTCCAACAGAACTTTCAGCAGTGATGGCAATGTTTTATCAATATGGCAGCCACTAGCCACACATCCCTTTTAAGAACTTAAAAGGTAGCATTGTATAACTTATAAACTAAATTCTAATTCCATTTAATGTTATTGAATTTAAATTTAAATAGTCACATATGGCTAATCACTGTTCTATAGGACAGCACAGACTCAAGATAGAAAAAGACATCAAGATAGAGAAAAAAGGAAAAACAGATTGAACGAACAAATTCAGTGACTTTGTATTTGGATGTGTAAAATGAGGGAGATGGAGACTCTTATTTGATACCAAGATTTAGAATTGAAAGGAAATGAAATATGGTCATGCCACTTATAGAGACTACAATAGAGAAAAAAAAAAAAAGGTCTCAGAGGAGGTCAGTCTCTCCCTCTCTCTCTCTCTATAGACAGCTCCTAAACTTGTCAACAGGACATTGGAAATGACAAAAAGATTTAAACAGACCAGGAACCATGGTTTCATGCTTTTCCTAGCTGTATGGATCTATATAAAAATGTGATAAGCTGTTGGAGCTTAATCTATATATCAAACCTACAAATACAAGCCAGTACTTCACTGTCAGAAACTCTGTTGAAGAAAACTGTCCTTAACACCATGGAAAGCTAACTGAATTTCAAAATTAAGACTGGTTCAGTATCCTGCCCCCACAACTTAAAGGCAATATCCATCTGTGAGACACTGCAGGTCAAAATGTAACAGTAACTATATTAATAAAAACCTAAGTGTAAGTGTAACATAAAAGAACAAAATTAATGAGGGTTGCAGACCCAGCCAAACAAGCAAATGTTGCATACATAAAATAAAGCAAAATACCAGCCTTGGGGTATTAGTTAAATCTATATTGACAGATAAACTATGAAGAGGAGGGAAAGGAAGGAACCCTTTCTTTATCCATCTTTGCATAACTGATCCTTTTTCAACTTTAAAGTCTCAGCTTAAATTCAGCTCCTCAGAGAGAACTGTAAACCCCTCTCCCAATATATCATTTCCAATTCTGTTGTTTTCATTTACAACACTTGTCACATTATTTATTGATTTGTTTATTAATCGCCTGTCTCCATAAATGCTAAGATCCTTAAGAGTCTACTTTATTCACTGATGTCTACCAGCATCTAGAGCAGTGTCTGTTATATAGAGATGCTCAGTAAATATTGTTGGATGGAAAAGAGAATCTTATTCACTTAGATGACAAAGTGACCTTCCATTCACAGTATAAAAGACACTAGGTATCTTTTACACAATAAATAGAAGATCCACTAGACTAAGAAGAAAATTCCATCAAGGTCAAAGTGAACCTGCTGAAGTCAGTTGACCAAATGAATTCTCACCAACCAAGCCTTGCACATTCAATAAAATCAGCTCATAATTCAGTATCTGGCACATCATTCAACCAGGAAAACTTCATCTCTCCTCCAGTAAAAACCTTACTGATAAGAGAGATCTTTAACTCAGCAAAAGCAGATGAGCTTATGGGATATCTATTACAGGACCATCATTCCAACATAAACCAAATCCTTACATTGCCACTTATCAATCTTAAAGAACAATAGCTGATCAAGAGTATATGGTAAGCATAAAGGCAATCTACAGATTTGATGTGATCCCGATCAAATTACCCATGACATATGGATCAATGGAACAGAACACAAAGCCCAGAAATAAACCCACAGATCTACGGTCGATTAATCTTTGACAAAGGAGTCGAGAATATACAATGGAGAAAAGACAGTCCCTTCAGCAAGCAGTGCTGGGAAAACTGGACAGCAGCATGTAAATCAATGAAGTTACAACAATCCTTCACACCACACGCACAAAATAAACTCAAAATGGCTTAAAGACTTAAAGATAAGACAAGACACAATAAACCTCCTAGAAGAAAACATAGGTAAAACATTCTCTGACAGAAATCTTAGCAATGTTCCCCTAGGGCAATCTACCAAGACAATAGAAATAAAAGCAAAAATTAACAAATGGGACCTAATTAATCTTATAAACTCTTGCACAGCAATGGAAACCATAGCAAAACAAAACGACAACCAATGGAATGGGAGAAAATATTTGCAAATGATGTGACTGACAAAGGTTTAATTTCCAGAATATATAAACAGCTCACACAACTTAATAACAAAAAAACAAATAACCCAATCCAAAAATGGGCAGAAGACATAAACAAGCAATACTTCAATGAAGACATACAAATAGCCAATAGGTACCTGAAAAAATGCTCAGTATCACTAATTATCAGAGAAATGCAAATCAAAACTACAATGAGGTATCACCTCACACCAGTCAGAATGGCCATCATTAAAAAGTCTGAATGATAAATGCTGGAGAGGGTGTGGAGAAAAGGAAACCCTCCCACATTGCTGTTGGGAATGTAGTTTGGTGCAGCAATTATGGAAAACAGTACGGAGATTTGTCAAAAAACTAAAAATAGATTTACCATATGATCCAGCAATCCCACTCCTGGATATATATCCAGAGGGAACTCTAATTTAAAAAGATACATGCACCCCAATGCTCATAACGGCACTGTATACAATAGCCAAGACATGGAAACAACCTAAATGTCCATCAATAAATGACCAGATAAAGAAGTTGTGGTATATTTATACAATGGAAAACTACTCAGACATTAAAAAAGAATAAAATAATGCCATTCGCAGCAACATGGAGGGACCTAGAGATCATAATTCTAAGTAACCCAGAAAGAAAAAAAAATACCATATGATATCACTCATATGTGGAATCTAAAAAAAGAAAAAAAGAGGACATTAATGAACTCATCTACAAAACAGAAACAGACTCACAGACATAGTAAACAATCTTATGGTTACCAGGGGAAGTGGGTGGGAAGAGATAAAATTGGGAGTTTGAGATTTGCAAATGTTAGCCACTACATATAAAAACAGATTAAGTTTTTTTCTTCTGTATAGCACAGGGAACCATATTCAATATCTTGTAATAATATTTAATGAAAAAGAATATGAAAATGAATATATGTATGTATATGCATGAGTGGGACATTGTGCTGTATACCAGAAATTGACACATTATAACTGATTGTACTTCAATTTAAAAAAAAAGATTACATGATAAGCATAGACAAAACAGCCTTTATCTTGTAATTTCTTGAGACCATTTTATGAACACCACTATCTAAGTTAAAACTTCTTCCCTAGTTCACCAAGACCATAGTTAACCAGATACTATTATTACGAGAATAAGAGAGAAACAGAGAAAGGATGTATATATTTGTGTGTGTGTGTGTGTGTGTGTGTATATACACACACACTGATCTTCTAAAAATATAAATTCTGAAACCATTATTTTGTCCTAAGCCTTTAAAATCTTCACATTTGGAGCAGCAATAGTTTTCTTTTCATGCAACAAAGTGAAAAAGAAAAAAGCAGCTCTCCACATCTGGAGCTGTTTAGATCTTAGAGCTAACAATGTGGTTTGCAAGCAGGTCTGAGGATCACAGGTCATTTTGTTTTCCTGTTGGACATAACCAGTCTCAGAGAATATCAACATCAGACAAGGTCACTCTGAGATCATGATAAAGTGAAACAAAAGCAAGGATATTGTGCAACATGCAAAGCACAAACCATCTAAATGAGTGACTGCTGCTTCTTTACCCTTTACAGCTTTGCCCTCACTCTGGTCTGTCCTCCCTATAAATAAGATTTACTGAGATATGCATAGAATTTCCCTGTGTTCTGACAGAGTGAGCACCTACTTCCTTAGATCCTCCCCCAAATTACCCAACCAAAGCTCAAATCCTGTAAGTCCTAATTACCCTTCATTGAAAAACCCATATTTTTTTATCAAGGAAAACTCAATATAGGATGGAGTTTAAAAGGCAAGAAAGACTTTATTCAAGCCTACTTCAACAGGGAGGAGAGATTTAACTCAACTCCACTAAAACAAAAGTAGGTGAGTTGTTAAGCCCCAGGTGAGCCAGTGGAAAAGTACTGGAGGACATTAGTTGGAGGTTGGTCAATGTGATTAGACCTTCTGGGTTTGCTAACTAGTGTTTCTCAAGGTTAGGCTCCCACCTTCCCACAAAGACTGTGAGATAGGGACACTATCTTCCCTGCTGATTCCATTTCAAAGGGATGACTCCAGGTCCTTGAGAAAGACACACCTGGTTATAAAGCTGGAAAGAGGCTGAGAGATTTAGTCACAAAAGGTAGAGAAAGAATGTACAGCAGCAAGTTTTCTAAAGTAAATGCCCTAAGGAAGGGAGGACAGGGGACTACAGCCAGAAAGAAGCCTGCCTAAAGTTCAGTGAAGCTGAGGGGAAAGTTAAGTTGTCTCGGACAGTCCCCACGGTGCATGTGGTCTCTAGCAGCAATCACAATAAACCCAACTTGTTCATCTGTATATGTGTTTCTCGTGTTCTTTGGCTGAAGGTCATTGACAAAGGCAAGAAGGGAAAAAAAAAGTAAATGAAGAAAAATCATATCTTGTTTTCAACTCATGATCAACTAAATTTAATCTAGAATTAGAATAAATTTAATCTAATCGAATTAGAGAAAAAATTTCCCCTATTAATATTTAATATACAACTTCTTGGTCCTTCGATGGATTCATTTCAAGTAAGATGAAATGCAGGGCTTTATGTGCTCAGTGGCTGGATCACACTGATATGTTATTTTCTAAGAGCAAATTTGGGGGTTTTGTTTGGTTGGCTTTTTTTTTCCCCTGAAACAGTTCCTTAGGTCTTTTTAAAACCCAGTTTGTTGTGCTATTATTGACATTTAAAAAGCAGTACATATTTAATGTATACAGCTTGATGTGTTTGGAGGTAAGTATACATCTGTGAAACCAGCACTGCAAACTATGTCATAAACATATCTGTCACTTTCAAAAGTTTCCTTCTTCTCTCTTTATTTATTACTATTAGTGTGTGTGTCGGGGGGGGTAATAAGAATGTAATGTTTTGCTTTGAAACTACAAAATCATCACATGTTTCCGAGCATCTTTAAAATGTGAAAGCACCTACTGGGCTGTCCCTCTCTCATCGTGTTTACCGCTAAGGATATGATGATCTCCTAACATTCTGAATTCTTGGGAAGTGCCTCACAACTTTAGTTTAATAAAATATGTAAGTTTTATCCAATTTTACCAAGGCCATGTAAAATTTTACAAATGGCAGACAAAAAAAATGTTTAGACCTAAATCAAGAGTCCTCAAATCACAGCGTACAGGACAGGTCCAGCCCAGCCCTTGCTGTTTTTGTGAATGAAGTTTAAGAGGGACACAACCATGCCCATTTATTTATCTACGGTATATAGTGGCTTTTGAGCTACGATGACAGAGTTGAATAGTTGTGACAAAAACCACCTGGCCTGCAAAGTCTAAAATATTTACTATCTGGCCCTTTACACAGAAGTCTGCCAACTCCAGATCTGTGTTAAAACGTAGAAAAATCATTTGTCAGAGACCTTTAAAATATATAAAATCAAATTTAAATCCTTTAAAATATATAAAATCAAGCATATTTTTTCTTATTCTTGCAGGGTTCATTATCTCTCAACTTTTGATTTTTTTTAACCAATAATAGATACTTTAATGTATTCAAATTATTATTACTTCATTTAACTCGACCACGTTCTGTGCCATCTGTAATGAGCTTTTACCAAATACCTTTCCCAGCCTACTACCTTTATTTTTGATTATTAAACAACTCATCCCTATCAACTTCTCAATAACAGCCATGGTTTCTCTCAGGTCTTCCAAAAATACATATACTAAAGATTTCTATTTTTGAAATTCTGGTAAGAATTTCAGCTTGGCATGTGACATTAAGGACCAAATTCTTGTCCTGGGTTTGCTGAGTTGAACATTTTGACTTCTCACTCAAATATGTGAAAAAGAAGCAAATGTCAAACACTTTTGTGATATCAAACAGAGGTAGTAATTTTAGCCAGCACCTCTTCAAAATGCTTCCTCCCTAATGAGAATACATAAGGAAGAAAACAGACTAATCTTCCACAAAGGACAATGTAACATTAAAGGCAGTAGAAGCAGATGTACGTTCATGCTGTAGCACTGTTTTCAGGTCAATTTTCTCAGCACAGTTTCAGGATAGTAGGTTTCCCTGAGACTTTCAGGATGGCTGTGGATTCTCCCCCCGACACTCTTGAATCCAAAGTCAAGGAAAAACTGAAGATAGCCTTCTTCTCTACCCCTGTCACAACAGAGGTCAGCAAGGAAATAAAAGGTGCCACCCAGGCCACTATGCTGGAGAATGGAGCTTTTGGTGAGAGTAGGGCAAAGAACAAATCTTTCTCCCTGTTCTTTCCCTTCATATTATTCATCTGATACTATCTCAGAAGGCATTTAAAACAAAAGGTTCAAGGAGAAAGGGGTCCAAAGTGGTCTTCTCTAGGCATTCAGAGAGAAGAATAAAAGGTGTAGTCAAGGTCCCTCCAAGGATCCACTGATGCTTCCAGAGCAAAGGTGGGTGCCAGAAATGTGCCATTTTCCCCTTCAGATCCACATTCTACCCTTCACCAGGGTCTCTCCGGCTTCAGGAGCCTGACCACATGGACTACATCAAAGGGAGAATGTTGAGGATTATCATATGGAAAAAGTAGAAGAGGTATCATTATATGCGAACTCTACTGTGGCTTCAGAAGCTACGATATATAAAATGGGGTCCTGCAGTAGAGAGGAGAGAGAGAGAGATCAGATCACTGAGTCGGGTTCCCTGCTGGGTTGCCTCAGACTGGCTCTTGAAACCGGTCCCCCAAGAACAGAGTTCTCTTACCAAGATTATGATTAATCTCTCTATCCAAAACTTTATTCCCTTGCTTGCCACCTCTGACCTTAAACCCCTTCTTGTCCGCTCTGACTTCAATCCTGTACTAACTGAACTAATTCACTGGAGTCAGATGACTAAGATTGCTGTTGTCAGCCTTAATGCAATAAAAATGCTGTTGTAGATATTATCATTCATGTACAAACGCAGGTTGTTTCTCCAGGGCAAGGTGAGCTCACAGACCCCCAAGCCATGGACCAACTAGCCAGAGAATCATAAACTAGAGACATCCTGACTCCTGAAGCCATGATTAAGCAATATCACAGAAATGTCACAAGACAGTAATTAATCCCAGTTTCTTTGTTCTTCCCCTTTAAAACATCACTAACTCAAAGACCAAGATGGAGTGGACCTGAATATTGTCTCCCACTCCTTTGCTTGGCACCTTGCAAATAAATCCTTACTTTGCTGCAAACAGTCACCGTCAGAGTCTGGCTTTCTGTGCTGCTGGCCACACGAGGCTTTCCTTGGCTACACTCTCAGCTTTAACCTAAGGTCAAAGCTCCTCTCAAGACAGCTGTCTCTACCTGGCTCTGTGGTGTGTCTGTGTGGCGGGGTTTAGTGTGTACTGATATGCAGGGGTGATGAAGAAAGGATTTTGAGCACTATCATATGGAAGAAATAGAAAAGATAGGAAAAGATACCATTAGATGCAAACTCTATTTGTGACTTTAGAGGCTACTACACACACACACACACACACACACACACACACATTTTCTTTAGCAATTAGTTGATAGCAAATGGAAAGCGCTCAATTTTTCGTACCAGCAAAGGCACAATTTTCTGTCAATGAATTTATAGTCACTAATAATTTCCTGGACCCACTTTGGAATGCCTGATTGTTAAGGAAAAGGAGGGTGATTGACAGGAGGAAAGGATGCCAGTGAGGTAGCACCCACCCCCACACATATTTTATTTCCCATTCCAACTATCGCTCGGAGACACCTTAACTGAAACTCCCCCACTGCCTATTCCATCCTTCCAGATGGTAGCAACTGCCTCTTCCTGCTTCCTTTCAGATCTAGGGGCCATCAGAGGTCCACTGTACTAGCCCCTGCATATTGCACTGCCCCTTGTACTTTCCTTATGCCTCTCCCGCACCTTTACAAAAAGAATATTTATTAAACCATCCTTGAATTATTTTAATTTGAGTTTAAATAGTTTAATTTAATTAATTTAATTTTAACTTGGATCTAGACTGATATATGGGGCTAGATATCCTAAATAATAGTGTGCATTTGCCTGGAGTGTGCACTTAAGCATATATTTCTTAAGAAGCAGGCAATGTGGCAGCAAAGTGTGGTTTGATAAAGTAGAAGAGAGGGAAGGAAATTTTCAACCTTTAAGAGCAATTGATAATAATATTCACATTTAGAATGTATCGGATCTTGTTCTCTCCATCCCCTGAACCATTCTGGTAGAAGTAATTTAGATGATTAGGGAAACAGTTCATTTTCTGCAGAACCAAGTAAGCTACTGTGAAGCCCATGATAAGAAAAAGTTGGCTAATTCAAGAATTAGGCACAGGAAGACTACTACAACGTGCCATCTTGAAAGAGGTGCCACAAGCAGTAAAGTTTAGTTCTTCTCTGATGAAAGAAAGAAGCTTCCAGCTATCTGAAACCTGTCTGATTACCAGGAAGTCAAAGAACAGTCATCATTCTATAACAACATCTAAGCTCACACTAGGCAGAGTATCACAGTTATGTCTGTTTTAGAACCTGCACAACTCTGGCCAGGTGAAATCAGGGG
Source organism: Camelus bactrianus (assembly GCF_048773025.1). Classification (NCBI taxonomy): domain Eukaryota; kingdom Metazoa; phylum Chordata; class Mammalia; order Artiodactyla; family Camelidae; genus Camelus; species Camelus bactrianus. The sequence goes on from NC_133540.1 coordinate 44,383,608, forward strand.
GAAAAATGTCAATCTGAACTAAAATAATTGTAAATTAGAGAATTAAGATAGCTTGTGGTTGGAGGGACTTTTAGTCTCTAAACCAACCTGTATGCAGGATGCCTCCCACAGTACCTCTAAAAAGGGTCTGACAATAACTTGAAAAATCATTAGTGACTATAAATTCATTGACAGAAAATTGTGCCTTTCCTGGCATGAAAAAGTGAGAGCTTTCCATTTGCTATCAACTAATTGCTAAAGAAAATGTGCTTGTGTGTGTGTGTGTGTAGTTGCCTCTAAAGTCACAAATAGAGTTTGCATCTAATGGTATCTTTTCTATTTCTTCCATATGATAGTGCTCAGAATCCTTTCTTCATCACCCCTGCTTATCAATACACACTAAACCCTGCCACACACACACACCACATATACACATGCACTTTTCCTATTCTCTGGGTAAAATGTTTAGTTCCTTCACCTTTTTCTCATTCTGTTTTTCTATAATATTCTCCCATCCTGAACACTATTCTTTAGACATTTTTTGGTTTATCACTGTCCTTATTAAAGCAGCTAATCCCAGCACTATTTTTTATTCAGATAGTGTAGCTATTCTGGGAGTGTGTTGAAATGAAAGTGATCTGGATTCTATTATCCTTCATATTATCTATCTGCCCAGGTTCAATCTCTCTATTAACTGTCACTCTTTGAATACAGTCGTTCAATTAGAGAGACTATCAAATCTAGGAATGAAGAACTCATTTCTGTTATTTCATTTACACACCCAGAAATGTTTAAGCCACCTGAACTAAAAGCAGAAGGGGAAGTAATGCTACCAACACATAGAAACTTCCTGGAGCCACACTGGAATGCCTGATTGTTAAGGTAAAGGAGGGTGACTGACAGGAGGAAAGGATACCAGTGAGATAGCACCCACCCCCCACATATTTTATTTCCCATTCCAACTATTGCTCAGGGACACCTTAACTGAACCTCCCCCACTGCCTATACCAGAGGCAGCTGGATTTGCTAAGATATCTGCATATTGCTTTTCTCTAAAAGATGTCTTCAAAAATATTTCATATTTTCCATTGATTCCAAAGAGATCTGGGTTTTTACAGATGTAGTAAGCATTATAGAAATGCCACATAGAAGAGTGTCAAAGACTGTGTCTGGCGGTTTGCATGGTACAGGTTCCGAATGCTTTCACAAAAGGTGAGAGTCTTTGCAAGAGCAGGAGCAAAATCCCAGAGAGGTTGCAAGAAAGCCCCTTGAAAGGTCTGCCACTCTGTTGTGATAAAAGCTAACAGAGGAAAGGATGAAACATGCTACCGGCTAGGATTTCAGCTAGCTTCATGAGAGTGAAGAAACTGTAATGAACACAACTTTTGAATCTCAAGGGGAAAAAGAAAAGTCCATGCAAGAAGTAAGGACATATTTTATAAGGTGAAGTCTCCACCTATAATTCTCAGCTGTGCTTTCAGGGAGTCTAATGAACACTTTTAAAATATAGGTGCTAATCTGTGTATTTACCTGTGGTTTTAGAAAAGTACAGGATGAATCTGACAGAGGGCTTATTATGCTGCATAAAACAATTATATAATGAGCCTACTACTGATCCGTGGTGAAAGCCTTGGTCATAAAACTAGAGATATTTGTAATTATTAAATTATACCCTATGCTTTCCCCCCAAAAAAGGATTTAAAGCATTTTATAGAAAAACTTTTTCTTGTACAGTGGGGTAGAATCATTAGATAAAGTTAGACAATTTAGACCTGGACTGAAAATTTGACTGTAAGCTTCCTCGTGGCTGAAGCCAAGTGGGAGTGCAATGAGATTGTGGGTAGACTCCAGTCTAGCTCAGCAGAACCTGAGATTTCCCCCAAAACTGTCTCAGGGCTCCAAAGACAGGTAACATAGGTGTATTCACCTGCTACCCCTGTTTCAACCGTTGGCTCTCTTTTGGCCAGACATGTTTTTCCTGAAGTCTATATATGAAATATGATACTGAAAAAAATTCTAATCAACCATAAGTTTAAAAATACTTTAGGTACTAAGGAGAGACACAGAGAGATAACTGGAAAATTAAAAAAAAAACATAAAAATTAAACAACACACTTTTAAATAATATATCGGTCAAGGAAGAAATCTCAAGGGACATTTAAAAATATTTTGAACTAGATGAAAATGAAAACACAACTTATCAAAATCCGTGAGATGCAGCAAAAGCAGCATTTAGAGGAAATTTTATCACTTGAATGCAGGTATTAGAAAGAAGAATCATCTATAATCTAAGTTTTGACCCTAGATATTTCCTAGGGTTTGTTAGTGTTAGTGTGAGTGTGTGACTGTAACCCAATAAAACTTTATTAACTGATATGGGGAGGGCTACTCACAGGTAAATCTCTTGATTTAGGAAACTTGACCCAATCCCTTCTCTTAGAGTTAAATCTTTTCTGGTGGAGAAACCCATCAAGCTGATCCCATACTTGGGCTAATAGTTGTCTAAGGTGGGCATGTGACCCAGTTCTAGCCAAAGAGATATGAGGGAGAGGGGGTCTCCTGGAAAAAGTTTCTCATTCCTAAGAAGGAAAGGAGACATCAGAACAGATCATCCCTTTGTGCCTTTCACTGCTGTCTGTAGATGCGATGCCCAGAACTGCTGCAGCCATTCTGCTGATGGGCTGAGCATAAAGCCAGCACACCTCGGATGCAGAGCTAAGAGATCCTCAGAAAGTGCAGCCCTGCCCTATTATGGCCTAAGTTTTGCTTGTTGAATTCTTGTTAGTAAGATAATAGATCATCTACATTGGTTAAACCATTAAGAGAGGTCACAGCCTAAAACAGCCTAATTGACACAGAAAGAAAGAGAGAAAAGATAGGAATGATTTCCTTCCACTGAGGTAATTACAACATACTATAGTTTAATAATTTATGTATTCATCATATATGCATTAAAATTAAATATATAAAACATGAATCTCACTCTATGGCCTAAGAATTTTACTTGAAAGTTTGAAGATATCCTCCCATCCTAGATATCAAAAAGCATTAATTTAAATAAGAAAAATAGAAAAAGTAGAAAAATATAACAAAGCATCTTGAGATAAAATTGGGAGATATAAATCATGACAATGTGTAATATCTCTATTACATTACAAGACAAATTAATTACATGTCTATGAAATAGAAAGTCAATTTTGATGAAAGTTTCCCTTTATTTCAGGAGAATGTCACTTTATCCAAAAAAGCCAAGAAGTTCATTATGAAACATTGAACAGTTTTTAGTTCTTGGTTGTCTTCCTTTGGGAATAGTATACTGTTGGAGTCTACCATGTCCTCTATTGATCTAGAGTACTCTGGATACACTAAGCCACTGTAGGAAATGGTATTTTTCATGGAAAGCTGTAACAATATGTATCGTATTCCATATGCCTCCACAATTGACACATATAGCTCCATCAAGAGGTGGAATCTATGTTCCGTCTTCTTGAACCTGAGTGAACATTTATAATTGCCTTAACCAGGAGAATTCAGTGGAAGTGATATTGCTTGACTTCCAAGGTTGGTTCTTAAAAGCTTTCTAAACTGGCCTGCTCATCTCCAAAGAGTCTCCCCAAATCTCTCATCCCTCATTAGAGACTCCCCTCAGGTCATACCCAATCACCTCTCTCTCCCCTCCAGGTGTATAGTTATCCTTCAAGGTCACACAGTAGTGGAAAGGGTAGGTTAGACTGGTTCTTCTTATTTCTCCAAATCCACTGTTATGATATAAACACTTTAACCTGCTACCTTCAGTGATTTCTCTTTTGCTTCTCAAAAGCTTGTTTGGGAAGTTAAAAAAAGAAAAGAAAAAAACAGACTGATTGCTTCTCATTATTTCCATTCCCATGAAAAAAATCCTACTTCTCCCCAGAGGCAAAGTAGCTATCCATGCTTGACTAGAGGAAAGGTCCTGAGAAGAAAAGAGGAAAGCATAGAACTTAATGTTTAAAAATATTCTCTTGTCATCTGTGTCAGTGGCCACAAAGAAACCAGGATGAGAGTTTAGGTGACTAAGCCCAAATCTTCCACATAAAAATAGAAGCCAAATAATAACAAAAAGACAGAGGCTACCAGAAAATCTACTGGAAAATAAATTGAAGTCACCTGCCTTTCAGTCTGGGATTAGTAGAATTACCATCATGTTTGAAAAACAAACTGTCTTGAAAAAAATCCTCTGTTGAGAGAGTGAGCTGTCAGGTAACCACAGAGGTCGTAATATTTGCTTAGTGGAATAATTTCCAAATTAAATTTCAGTGCCGTTATTTACAGTTCCTGCTGATTTAGTCTAAATCATATGTGGGACTGTCAGGTAATAAATGTTTCCAAAAAGTAAAAGAAAAGTTAGGTTTCAAGGGACATTGGTGTGAATTTCTTTAAACTTCTTTAAATGATATTTCTTTAAATACCAAAGCTTTGGTGGTCACTCTGCTGGCATCACACATGAAAAAGAGGGGATGATGATGACGAAGGAAATGTAACTTTAAAGAAAAGTCTAAGTTGCTGACGCTGCACCACCACCTCTACCGCCATACAACATAGCAGCTCTCCACAGCTCCTAGAGAACCAGGAAGAGCAGCGGACCCAAAGGCAAGAAAGCAAAAGCTGAGAATGAATTTTAAAATAAACCAAAATAAAGTACGTATTGGAAGGGAAAGGAACTTTATAGGTCATCTGGTCTGTCCTCCCACTCAATCTCCTGTAAATCTCCTCGACAGCTGGCCATCCCGCCTGTTCCTGCACCTGCACCCATGGAGAGCTCACACTTTCCAAGGCAGCCCATTCTAGTTTTAAACTGTTCAACTTAAAAAAAAAAAAAAATGTCTCTTTTATTGAGCTAAATTTCTACTTCCATTTCTACAATTTCAACTCTTTGGTCCTACTCAAATTAAGCCACAGTCTGGATCAAGATACAAATCAAAGAAAACCAACAAGGGGCATATCATTAGAGAAGCATCAAGTCAGCTTGCTGTGTCAGCGTCCCACATTCTACTTCCTTCGGCGCTTGTGAGCATTATGGGATAAAGAGTTCCCCGCTTTCCTTCAAGTTTTAAAGGTAAAGGACAACTCTTTCTGCAGCACAGTCCTCTGCAAGTGTGCATGGGGCCCAGCTCTTCTGGAAGCACACACACATGGCTTCTGCGAATTATTCTCACTACAGGAGCTTTCAAAATGCTATGCCAAGCAAACTGTGGGCCACTTTTCTCGTAGCATTGCCCAAAGCTAGACAGTTTAAATTTTTTTTCCATTTGTTTTCTGCTTAACATGGTCCTTCTCCCCAGCATATGTACCTTGAATTCCCTCTTGCTAAGCTTTTGTTTATCTTCTTATTTTTAACTCCAAAAGACCCTTTAAGAACCAAATGTCTCTTTCAAAAGAAACCAGTACTGAATTGCGAGTATTTTTGTTGTTGCTGCAGTTGTTTGTACACTAGAATTAACACCACATACTCAATTGGCTTTACAAATTAAAAATCTAAATTACCTCTTTCTTCATTGTTTTGTTTCTATGATAAGCCAGCTTTTCATTCTTTAGGCCCAAGAGGTTAGTGGCCTTATTTTACAGAAAAATCAGGGATTAAAGCAAAAGATGATGAGCGGAATACATCAATAGGATCCTGTTTTGACTCTTCCACAGAGCTAAAATGTTATCACAGCAAGATTTGAATGGGGGAAAAGCTGCTGCAGGTGAATTAAATACTGAAAGTAAATGAAGAATATGAAGGGTTAAAGGAACAGGCAATGGATTTAATTAAATTTAAACAATTCTTAAAAAAATAAAAGAGAAGGCATATAATAATTCACGGAAGTTATGTGCTGGATTTATTCAACATCTCTGCAGTTACTACTTCTCATTAACTTACTAAAGTCAGCATTGCTCCTTAGAGAAAAAAAGGAAATTTTGGCATATCAAAGAATAAATAGAATGTTGCAGCATATTCACTGAATCATTTTTGGGGCAAATTTCGTGCTGTTTTCATGTCTTTGTACACTTTCTAAGTCTGTGTTTGTCAATGTCAATTCAACCCTCCCTGAAAACAACAGAGCTACAATTAGAGATGTAAAAAGCAGTTTGTGGGTAATTTAAATGCTGCAAACTGGCAATCTTCTCATGAAAACCACAAACAATTACTTCCATTCTCATGCACCAGTGCATCTGGTTCACCACCATTTTTTTTAATCTGGGATTGCATATGAATTGATAGTTAATTTCATAGCGAGAAAAAAAAAAGCTACATTTTTTTGACAGGGGTGTTATTTGTTTTTTAGTCACAGCACATTGCCATGCTTATGTGTTTAATGATTTAAATTATACAACCAACTAACCCAATAACAATTCTCTCCTCTGCTTAACCCAGTCAGTCCCCGCCCCACCCCCAACAATATCAGGTGATGTTAACCCTTTCTCCTTACTGGCCTAAATCCTGCTGTGTTGAGATCAGCTACCTGGAGCACCCTGAGGATGAAGAGTCTTGAATAATATCAAAAAGGAGAAATTTTGCTTCTATTTGATCTGATTTTGCCATCTCTGATTAAAAGTAAAATTTTTTAAAAAAATTAGTGAAAGTAAACCCATCTTTGAACAATACCCAAATAGGCCCGTTGCACTGAAGGGCACCTTCATTAAAGAAAGATTTACAGACTTCTTAAAAGACATGTATTTACATCTATTTAGTTTATAAATGAAGAAATTACATGTGGGGAAAACATTTGAATAAACAAAGCCACAGAGATAATAAAAGCCTTTGGTACAACATTGATGTGCAAGAACATCCTTCAGGATCACTCAAGAGGAAGTGAGCTTTAATGCAAAGGCATTAGTAATGGACTTTCTATTTTCTTGTTAGAAATAACCTTGATCTGGAAGAAAAAACTTTTTTCTTCACTGTTCAATATGCATTTCTCTCCAACTAATATATTCTACTAAAACCTTAAAAAAAAAAGTGACACTTATGCTGGATTTATTATTTCTGAAATGGGCATTGCCAGAAACAAAATAATTGAGAAAACTGTTTATTTTTGAAGGAAACAAGTTATTTACATGGATCATAATATTATAGGGAATGCTAGAATTTCCTTCCTGGCAGGTATTTTCAAATAGGAGAGATTCTCCCCTGCAAAGAAGAGTTTGGACAAAATCTGCCAACCACAGAAAAATGCACTAGGTTATTCCTTAAAATTCATTCCAAGCCTATTCTTTTATGTCTCAAGTTTTCAGTTGCTAGTTCTTAAAATCAGAGAAGCAAGTGAAAAATGTGATCTATTAGCAAGCTATAAGCACAGTCTGATTCAGCTTCACATATATTTTAATATTGTAAGTTTGAATTTTTCTAATTTGAACTCAATGACATATTACACCATTGTGCTATCACCCATTCTCACTAGCTTGGTAGGACACAGTGGGTGAGGAGAATGGACTTACACACATTCCAATGTTTGTCTGATGCAATACAGTGATTCCCTCAAAAGCATGACATCTACTGGCTGTTTGAACAGTGAAAACAAGCAATACAATAATTCAAAGTTTAATTAAAAACTGGAGCAAATTGTTGTCATTCCTAGACTTGATACCTAAAGCAGAAGCGCCCCTTCCTTTGACATTTTCAGTCAACATGAGTATTTATTGAATTACGTTCTTGGGAACATTAGTACAGTATGAAGTCCAGTTCTTGCACTTGAATAACTTATAGTCTTAAAGCTAAAGTATAAGACTCTCCCCCCACCTCTTCAAGGTATTTCATAAGCTAGCCTCAGTGCTCTTTCCACCCCTTCAATATTTCTTTCCAGTAGAAATTTAGAAATTCATTCAAAAGAACTGAAAATACAAATTACATGGAGAAGCTGCTAGAATAACTGCAAAAATAGAAGTAACCCAAGTATCCACAGTTGTGAAGGCCCAGCAAAGATTATTTTAGGATCTCCATACACTGTGATTTCTAATTGTGTTAGAGCAGGCAGATAAATAGATATGAGCAGAGAAAAGGGGCATATGCCAAATGGCAGAAAATCATACACCTTGTGAACAACAGGGCAGACAGAGGAAAGCAGGAACCTCAGGAATGATAAGAAATTACACATTTGGGGGTGACAAGTGACAAGAGGTAGACAAAGAAAGGTGGGTAAAGGCAGGAATTTCCAGGATACTAATGTAACTTTGACTCATTATGCCCTCATTAAAATAAAATTAGCCTTGCAAATAACAGGTACCTATCATGCGCTGATGCCATGACACTTTGGATCAAAATTAAATGAGGACTAAAATCCCTCCTTCTCTTGGGGAGGTGGAGCTAGGGTGGAAATCAGGAAATACAATGCCAAACCCCTCCCTCTCTAATGAATATTCCACCTGTTCACTTTTACACCCTATGTAACTAGCTTGCCAGAGAAACAGCACAGAGGCTCACCTGAGTCTGTCCGCTCTCCCTTTGAGAGTGTGCTATCACTTAATAAATCCTCACTTTACTTTCCTGATGTCTGGGTCTCATCTCTGAATTCTCTCTGTGACAAGACAAGAACCTGCTCTCTGGCAACAACAGCAGTCAGGCTAAGGTTAGAATGCAAATACCCAGCTCTTGCCATTTCTTCAAGACCTACCCAGTCCTGGGGATATCACTGTTTCAATGGACTCAAGGAACCTAGTTTGACTCCATGTGTGCACCTGGAATTCAGTCCACTGCAGTCTTCATAAGGAAATTATTAAGATCCCTAAACAGAAGTGACTCTTTTATAATCCCTTAAAGATAGTTTAAGTACCTAAAATTGCCCTATAACTGAAATCTGGGAAAGAAATGGATAGAGGTATTCTTAACTGGGGCAAGTCCACCTGTTTAAATGGGATGCTTTTGTTTCCCAGTGATTTCTTGGTGTTAATAGTCACTAACGAACATTCAATGCCTACACCTTCAGCAATTTGAAAAACTTATGAAATATGTCATCTGTGTTGCGTACTTAATATTATACATAACATAAAACACAGCTTTTGCCCTTTGGGAGTTGATGTTTAACTGAATTAAAAATTTTCTTACATAAGCAGCTCATATAACATAATAAGAAAAAAAAAAACAACCCAATCCAAAAATGGGCAGAAGACCTAAACAAGCAATTCTCCAAGGAAGAAATACAAATTATCAATAGGCACATGAAAAAATGCTCAATATCACTAATTATCAGAGAAATGCAAATCAAAACTACAATGAGGTATCACCTCACACCAGTTTGAATGGCCATCATTCAAAAGTCCACTAATAAGAAATGCTGGAGAGGCTATGGAGAAAAGAGAACCCTCCTACACTGCTGGTGGGAATGCAATTTGGTGCAGCCACTGTGGAAAACAGTATGGAGATTCTTCAAAAGACTAGGAATAGACTTATGATATGACCCAGTCATCCCACTCCTGGGCATATATCCAGAAGGAACCCTACTTCAAAATGACACCTGCACCCCAATGTTCATAGCAACACTATTTACACCAGCCAAGACAGGGAAATAGCCTAAATGTCCATCAAACCAATGACTGGATAAAGAAGATGTGGTATATTTATACAATGGAATACTATTTAGCCAAAAAAATTACAACATAATGCCATTTGCAGCAACATAGATGTCCCTGGAGAATGTCATTCTAAGTGAAGTAAGCCAGAAAGAGAAAGAAAAATACCACATGAGATTGCTCATATGTGGAGTCTAAAAAAAAAAAGTGAACATAAATACAAAACAGAAACAGACTCATAGACATAGAATACAAACTTGTGGTTGCCAAGGGGGCAGGGAGGTGGGAAGGGACAGACTGGGATTGCAAAATTTGTAGATACTGACAGGCATATACAGAATAGATAAACAAGATTATACTGTATAGCACAGGGAAATATATACAAGATCTTGTGGTAGCTCACAGCGAAAAAAAAATGTGACAATGAATATATGTATGCTCATGTATAACTGAAAAATTGTGCTCTACACTGGAATTTGACACAACATTGTAAAATGACTATAACTCAATAAAAAAATGTTAAAAATAAATAAATAAATAAATATCTTTCTTGTTATAGAAAAAAATAGGACATTCCTTTCAATGTCCATAAGCATATGTTTGTATAGTCTAAGGACATATCATTTTAAGACTTGTTATATTGCTGTTTGTTTACTTGACTCAGTTTTGTTAAGTTTATAACTCTTTCATACTATAGTTTATGTCTTGCTTATTTTTGTAAACCTCGGAGAATCTTGTACAGTCACTTGCTCATAATAGTTGTTCAATAAATACTTGTTGACTTTAATTATTCACCACCACAGAGATCTTGATAGAGCTATAGAGAGAAAAGATTCAGCCTTCCAGACTGCCTTGTAAACATAAACTCTCTTAAAACAGATGACAATTATTAAGTGCTTTCTCGACAGCACTGACATTGGCATTCAACCTCTGTTGGCGTCCAGCTTTGTCACTGGATACTATCTCGTGTATTTCTGTTCCTTCAAATAAAAGCCCTACTTATATCTTGTTGCTTTTTAAACTCAGGAACAGTTCAGGGTTTATCTTGCTGGGATACATTTTTCACCTATTTCACAGATAAAATCGATCAGTTTCAGGAGCAGTTCAGTAGCTCTGTGGGAGCAGTGTGAAAGCCCACGGTAGGAGATGCAGTGTTTTTGCTTTCTGCTTTCCACATACTTTTTCCTGCCACAGTTTTCAGTCAGGTTTTGTAATAACACTCAGTCCTTCTTTGGAGAAAATGATAGCCTTCCTTAATGATAGCAAAATGTGGCTTCTTATCATGGGAAAGAAGTTTAGCAGTCCTAAAAGAAGAAAAGTCGCCAACATCACTTACAAATATGCATTTAATATTTCAACAACATAGATCTGGAAAGCAAAATAATTAACCAAGAACAAGCTCCAATAATGCAAGTCAGAATTCAGTGGAGCTTGAGTTAATTAGAAAGTTTGCAGTGAAGGCTGAATGACACTGTCAAAGTGGAAGTTGTTGGTATTAAGGTGAAATTCTACACTGGCTTTCTTTTCTGACAAAACATAATCACCTTTCTACTTCCTCTAAGTTACACAGCCAGGAGGAGCCACAGAAAATCCTGGAAGATTGGGACCTCAATAGGAATAACTTTGTTGAAAAATATCTTCAATAGCTGGCCACCTCCATGACCTGAGATACAGGAATATCACTCTTATGGCTAAATCCCAACACAGATATTCTTTCTCATTCATTTTCAAACATTACCTCAGTGACAGTAATCATACTCCAATAAGAAAACATGCATTAGTAACCAATAGAAAATTTACTCTAATCTCTGAATGATTATTCAACTTGAAGACACAAACTTGTTTTTTGGCGACTCACTCATTGTCTGTTCCTCCAGGGCTAGAAGACCTATGGGATTCCTTCCAGTTCTAAAGTGTACATTTCTGAGCTGGATTCCAGACTATGCTGTCTGTTACCATTGTTTCACAGCAGCCCATGATGATGGACTCCAAGTCAAACCAAGGCTTCTGTGTTTTTAAACAAAACAGCAATTAACCTCAAATATCTTACACCAAAGTGTTTTGTGGGCTTTCAAAGAAGAGAGTATGTATAGTACTGGACTGGAAAAGTTTTTTTTTAATATAGTTTATCTTTCATAATTAGGACTTACACATGAAGTTGGTTTCATGGGATGATTCTGAAAGAAGCACAAAATTGGGAGCACCTGCCTGGACTATTCTATGAGAGAGAAATAAACATCTTTTGAACTTTTAGATTTTGCTCTTGTTTGTTAGAGCAGCTGGCCTGCCCTTACTAGTTGTAGCTGAGCTCTCAGAAAGGGGGTTTATAATGATATATTATATCCTCAAAGCCCAATCGGAGCTAATTCAAAAGTTTTCTCCACATGATGTGGGGGCTGTGAACAAAGAGATTTGGATAGTCCATCAACAGATGATTGGATAAAGAAGCTGCGATATAGAAATAGATATAGATATACTGGAATACTGCTCAGACATAAAAAAGAATGAAATAATGCCATTTGCAGCAACATGGATAGACCTAGAGATTATCATACTAAGTGAAGTGAGTCAGACAGAGAAAGACAAATATCTTATGACATCACTTATATGTGGAATCTAACACAATGACACAATGGGTAGCTCACCAACAATAGCTTGTGTGGTGTAACAGTATTGGATGGTCAGGTGCTCTGGAAGCAGATGGGAGGACAAAGTGCCACGCGGACTACTGAGGACAGGAGCATACCCTAGCACTTCCACTAACCACCCTCTACTCTACAGAAAAATGTAAATGGCCAGCACTGCCCCAGCAAACAGTCTTGGTTTGACTTACCCTCTTATTGAGTCCCCAGTTGAAAATGGGTTGTCTTCATTAAACAAACCAGGTTCTTTCCCCTGCAACTTTTGCCCTAGCTCGTTTCTTCTTTCTTAACAGCTCTAAACTGTATAAATGGTGTGAAAATGAAAGCATGAATTAATACACATGCGCACACACACACACACACACATACAACCTTACAAAGTCTTCTTGATAGGTACCCATAAGTCACAGAGGCAGGACATACACCAGAATTAAAATGAGAAAAGAAATCTATGTCGAAGTGCTGGAAAGATTCACCCTGGCTTACTTCCTTGATGATCATAGTGACATTTCCTAGGCACGTTTTGATGAAACATATCCATATCATTCCATTACCAACCAGATGTTACCAAAATAGGGAGGGAGAGGAAAAGAGCTCTGCTGCATTCTCTCAAAACTGGCAATGATCTTGCTAATTAAAACCTAATTATGAGAGAGCAACATGTAGTTACCCCCTATGAAAAACTAGCATGGATACCCACTAATTTAAAAGTTGTCACTTATAAACCCAAAGAAATTGGCTTATTAAAGTGAACACTAATGGAAGGTTCTGTTGCTCAGAGATGACAGGACAGAGGATAGAGGAGAGGAAGGAACGAATGTGTATGTCTTGAGTTGCCTTTCATTATCTGAGAAGAAGCCTCTGACAGCAAGAGCCCCGTCAGGAGGACGAAAACAAAATGACTGTGGCGGGAACCACATTCTCCTAGTTTATTAATATGTATTATATATAGCTGCAAGGCACTGGGTGCCACAGATAGGTGAGTTACTCTGTTTAAGTATATTAATTTTAAACACGTGTATGAAGAGAGGTTCAAGGACAAGACAGTTTGGTGTATTTTATTTTACTTTTTATCTGACTGTTTAGGGAGCCCTTTTAGTCTGGTGTAAGGCAAGAGAGTAGATTATTCTTTAAACAACTGAAAAATTCAGTGAATGCATTAACTTATCTTCTCAGTGAGTCACCCAAATAGCACTTCAGCAAATACACTCACACACACACGCATGCACACACAAACACACATATTCTTTCTCATTTTAGCATGCATTTGACCTTATGTTTTCCCGTGTTATCCATGATTAACTAACCTCAGAAAACCTATGAATGTTAAGATATAATATTCTATGTTCCCTTTTACTCTAATATAAGCAGCAGATAAAGCAACCTTTCCCATCCCCACCTCCTGCCCTGCAGAAAGGCTTCGATAGTATTTAGAAAGAAGTATCTTTCCCATTCTAACTCAACAGAGCTTCCTTTTGATCTTCTCAGTGTCTATCTGTCACATTCAAGTAAACACTATGTAGGGTTCATACCTCATTTTTCTGCAAACTCATATTCTGGGTTCTGGAAAGCCATAGACTATAGTGGCAAACAGCTTTGGCTTTGGAGCCGAATAGCTTGAATCCACATGCTGAAAGAGTAGGAAACTAACTAAGTGGCTTCCTTGATGCTAAAGCTGTTTGTTGATTCATTCTGACTTAGAATTCTTGCAACTTGCTTTTCTCTTTTTTTCTGAAAAACCCCCATCTCTGCTTCACTTGCTCAACTGCTTTTGTACTAAACAGCCCCCAATCTTTCCATTACACTTTCCACTCCCTGTACGTTCTTTACCCAGAATAGCTTATCCTTTAACCCAGAAGCTGTGCTCCGGGAAGGTGGTCATGGGCTGACAGCCTCAGAAGAATGAACAGACCCTCTGGAGCTTCTCTGTGATGTCAGTTGGATTCATGAAGATTGAGGAAAATACAGCACCCTGGAAAATGCCCTGTTTGTTGTTGCCTTTCTGTTCCATCCAGCTTTTCTATAAAACCTCAGGACCCCAACCCCAAGATGGATTCACAGTCTCTAAGGCATTAGCCTGCTGTGACCCCCTCCTCTGCCTGGCAAAACAATAAAGCTGCTCTTCTCTAATTCTCCCCAAACCCTGCCTCCAAGTCTCAATTCAGCTATCGGGGTACGGAAGCCAGTTTTTTGGCAACAATGATGACTATGCCACTTCCTAACTGTGTGATTTGGGGTAATAAAATTCAGTTTTATAGACCTCGTTTTCCTTGTTTTTTGTCCGATTATTGAGTATCTTCTTAAGGTTTTAGTTCAGCACTTAGCCCCCTTCTGCATGGTGGAAACTCAGTAAATGCTAGCCTCTGCTCTTATTATGCCCTATCAGACAAGCCACATAGCTTGCCTCTGGTCTTCTTCCTTCTGCTCACCTTCAGCACACTGCCTTGTCCTCATCCTAGAACTGTTGGTTGCTTAGAAACCATTCCTTCCCCATTCTTGAAATGCAACCCACTCATTTGTCTGAGTTATTCTTCTCCTTGTCTTTCTACTAACAGAGGTTGATTGAATCCCTCAAGGATGCCGTCATCTAGCAAGCCACATATAAAGTACATTCTAGACATAGCCTGTCCTATCCAACACCAGGGATTTAATAGAGAGAGTGAGAGAAGGTAAGAGGAGAAAAAAGGGAGAAAAGTTAGCAAAATGAAAGGTAGAAAGAAGTTGACATGCTTACAAAGGTTTTATCAAGCATTGATTTAAATATAATCTGGGCAATGGCTGCTCTTACAATGACATGTTTAAGGAAGTTATGAGAACATGGTTTGTAGAGAATTCTTGACATGGAAACAATCTTAGAGATAACCTGCTACACCCCCAAACACTTTACAAATGAAGAAATTGAGGCATGGAAAGTTTAAATAACTTTTCTTAAGGTATGTAATTATTAACTAACAGACCCCAGACTTAAAACCCTAGTTGTCTTAACCCTAGAACAGTTTTTTCCCTAAATCTTCGTGTCCTCAAGTTTATTAATGTGAGAAGCCATTCATTCATTCACTCATAAGAAGTCATCTTTAATTTAAAGCATTTGCTTACCTCTCAACTTCAGTTAATCTTTTCCTGGGGTAGGACTGTCTACAGTGTTTCACTAGAATCAGATTTCAATGTCCCCAGACAATCTCTGAAGCACCTTAGATAAATGTCACCCAAAGCCAGCCCCACCTCGGTTAGAGTAAACAGCTAACTTATGATATGAATTGAAGTAGAACAAAAATTACACAACTCAAAACTATCTTCCTTTGGGAACTCTCACCACCTTTTTAATAACTTTCTAGGGAAATTACACTTAGACATTGTATTAAATATTTTAATCTATCTCTTTTCACTTAATCATTAAAAACAGTAGACACTAAATATGTATTTTTTGAAAGAAGAAACATTTAGGCACTATTATCCACACTTTCATTGAAATAGGACATAAGACTCCTTGGACACAGAAAATGTATCCTATCCAAAGGTACTAGCTAATGCATAACCAGCCTGGATCTCAACCCAAATCTCTCTGAAACCAAGTCCATTTATTTCCCCCTCTGCTTGACACCATTGTGGCCACTGCTCTGGGTTAAAGGCATCATCTTCAAAAGGTGTCTTTTACTAATGGACACTTGGAGTAGAAACTTATCAATCACTGCACAGAGTGAAATACATTAGTGAATATTAGTTGATTGAAGTACCTAGTAGAAAAGAAGCATTTGAGGGAAAGAGGGCTCAAACAGGTGAGTTTTGATTGAAGCAGAGGAGTCAGAACAGAGAT
Source organism: Camelus bactrianus (assembly GCF_048773025.1). NCBI lineage: Eukaryota > Metazoa > Chordata > Mammalia > Artiodactyla > Camelidae > Camelus > Camelus bactrianus. Next base: position 44,399,571 of record NC_133540.1, read on the forward strand.
GAAGCCGGAGGCAGACCCAGCTGCACAGTGCAGGGGAGGCTCTGGCAAATCAAGGCTGTGCACTGAGGATAGATGGTGAGGCAAAGAATCACTCCACAATTCTCTGTAGACCAGCCCTGACATCCAACCATCATTTTAAATGTGAAGTGCTACTTGGATCTGATTTTGAGGGTCTCGGTTTTAGGATTTCACTGCTATTTTCACTCTGAAAGGTCATTAGAGAGTACGTTAGATGGAGATAACTCTGTCTCTGCTCAGTGTGTTGCTACTGTAAGTGTGCCCTCCTGAAAATAAACTACATCTGGCAACCACTCGTGTGAATTACCTAAATAAAAGACTCACACTGTTAATGGAGCACTTTTGTACTAGAAAAAGAAACCATTAGATTTGATGTTAAAAGAAACTGCTACTGTCACTCCCTTGATTGATTGCATCTTTTATTAGGTCTTCACTGAATTATTTTACGGTATTTCTCTTTTTTTAATCTGCTCCCCTTTGTTGGGATATTAAGAATGTATATTTTGAAAGTAGTGGGGGAAAAATGTTGAGAAGTATAAAATTCAAGATCATAAAAGCCTTTTCATGGGTGGCATTACGAACGTAGCTGTCATGTGGAGTCTGGAATGTAGGTGTAAATTTCAGGGAGTGAGGATTATGTTGTAAAGAGAAAGGGACTTATAAAGTGGAGCTGTAGGTTGATGAAAGAAAGGGATTTCAGGCAGAGGAAAGGCAGGCATGGGGCACCTATTACAACCATTACCCAGGGTCCTCCTTCAGTCACCGCCTTCCAACTAACGGTTTCTGAAGTGGTATTTTCAAGGACCAGATGTAAACTCTGCTCTGCAGGTGTGCTCTGTTTGAGTCCCCTCTCCTTTTGTCACCTGGCAGAGCCTGTGATTAGCCTGGCTAACATCAGAATATGTCCTAAGTTTCAATACGCGCACCTCCACCACTGGGGACCTTGCTGCGGTGGGTGTAACTGGAGCACCTCTGTGCCCGGAGGATGAGGAATTGGGCACATGATGAAACACACCCAAGTGATACACACAGCAAAGGAGTGTGTGCTAAAGAGCTGTTACAGAATGCTGACAGGCTAAGTGTGCACATGGAGCTGGGAGCCCACAAGACTCTGGGAGACAGCTAATAATCACTGTGACAGGCTGTCAAGCTTCCATTTTTCTCTTTTCTGTTTTGCATATTGACCCTGAACCGGGTGGCATGTTCATTTTCTATGCCTCACCACATAGCATCAGGGCTGGGCCAGCCCTGGCTGGTATCTGCTGCTCACTAACGAGCTGCCGCCTTTGATGGTTGTGGCAGAACCGCATGCTTGTATTTATAAATGCCGCACACAGAGACTTGCTGGTAGGCAAGGCTGCTGAGGGTGCTACGCTGATGATGTGATAATGTGCAGAGGATTTCAGGTGAGCAGAGAGAATCTCAATAGCAAGGTCTCCCTTGTTCCTCCTGTCTGACTGCCAGAAAGCCAACGAGCCCAGCAGGTGCACACATAGGCACAGGAGTGGTCGCTTTCCGCCCAGATTGGAGTGCTGGCCTAACCTCCCCACCAGCTACTCCCAATTCAGCAACCAAGACAACTCTTGAATTCAGAGCATTCATCGTGGTCTTAGGTTGATCCCCCAACAGCAGAGCCCCAAATGAATCATTTATGAAAGTGATTTATTAGGAAGTGCTTCCAGAAAAAAAAAAATTAGGGGATTGTGGAAGTGGGATCACAAGAAGAAGACATTGTGGTAGGCAGAATAACACCTCTTCCCAAAGATGCCCACCTGCTAATACACAGAAGTTATGAATATGCTGCCTTATATGGCAAAAGGGAAATAAGGTTACAGATGAGATTAAGGTTAATAATCATAAAATAGGGGAATTATCCAAGATTATATGGATGGGCCAAAATCTAATCCTTAAATGTGAAAGAAGGTAGGTCAGGGAGATGGCAGCAAAGGGCCTGATGGCCTGTGCTGGCTCTTAGATATTGGGGGTTACATGCAAGGATCATAGAGAGGCCTCTAGGAGCTAAGAGTGGGGCCCAGCTAACAGCCAGCAAAGAAACAAGAACACAGCCACATGGAACTGAATTTCTGCATAGAAAGGGATCCTCCCATTCCATCTACAAAAAAGAACACAGTCCTGCCAACATCTTTTTGCCTATCAAGACCCAGACAGGCCTTCTGCAGAACTATAAAATCACAAGTGTTTGCTGTTTTCAGTCGTGAAAACTGTGATGCTTTGCTACAACAGCAATAGGAAACTAGTACAGAGGCCAAGTTAAGATGTGATATCAAGCGAAGTACCAGAGCGGGCAGCTGGCTGAATTCCCCGTGAGAAATCTGGTGACTGTGTAAGTCACAACTCAGTTTTTACATCAGGGGACAAAGAGCTAGGTATTACACCCTGGCAACCATCAAGCATTGGTTAAGAGTTAGGAGTATGGAGTGGCGGTATTGAACCCAATTTCCAGGAATTTCCTACTCCTCACACAGGAAAGTATATTCTGATAGCCTAAGGACAGCTTTCCAACAAAGAGGGACAGGTCTGGCTATAAGGAAAGAGAGCAATGAAAGACAATGTGCAGGCAAGCGGTGAAGGGATCTAAGGGGGTATGCACAGAGCGCTGATACTGTCTGCTACAACCGTTCATCATAATAAATATACACTCTTCAAAAATCTTTTGCATAAATGAAACCACTAAATAGCTCAGGAGGCATAAGTTTTGAAAGCAACAGAGCATGGTCAAATTCCCAGCATTTATGTGTGACCTTGGGTGAATTACCTACTCTCTGTAAGTCTTAGTTTCTTTGGATGGAAAATGGAATTATTACTGGGCAACTCTTTTGCCAAGTCTCCATGAAAATTCAGTAAGTGATTAATTGGAAAGCACTTTACGCAACGTCTGGAAGTCAGCTAAAGTTGGTTCTCTTCTTTTCTCCTTTGACCTTGGACTTCAGGACATGACACACTTTACCTGGCATAGGACGGAGAGATCAATGTAGTTCTAACCTGGTTCTCACCATCCTGCATGTATTTCTTTCCCTTTAGTTTATGAACTTGCCAGTTTCCTCCCAACTTAACAAAAATCCTTTCTCTTCTTCAAAACCTCCTCAGATACTAAGATTTTTAAAATTTTTATAGCCAAACTTATTAAACAGTATTCTATACTCCAGTCTCTATCATTTCATCTTCCATTTACTTTTAAATCCTCTAGGGTCTGCCTTCTGTTTCCACCCTCCAATGTGTTTATCCTTGAAGAGTATCACACTGTTTGCCAAACCTACTGTTTCTTGAGCTCACAGTACTATTTGACATTGTTGGCCACTTATTTCTTTTTTTTTTTAATTTTTAAAATTTTATATACAATTTTTAAAGGTTACTTTCCATTTACAGTTATTATAAAATATTGGCTATATTCCCCATGTTGTACAGCATATCCTTGGGCCTAACACCCAATAATAGTTTATACCTCCCACTGCCCCACCCCTAGACTGCACCCCCTTCCCTCTCTCCATGGGTAACCACTAATTTCTTCTCTATATCTGTGAATCTGCTTCTTTTATTATATTCACTAGTTTGTTGTATTTTTAGATTCTACACAGAAGTGATATCACACAGTATTTGTCTTTCTCTCTCTGACTTATTTCACTTAGCATAATGCCTTCCAAGTCCATCCAGGTAGCTGCAAATGGCAAAATTACATTCTTTGTTGTGGCTAAGTAGTATTCCATTCTCTCTCTCTCTCTCTGTGTGTGTGTGTGTGTGTGTGTGTGTGTGTGTATACACCCCACATCTTCTTTTTCCATTCATCTGTTGATGGGCACTTAGGTTGCTTCCATGTTTTGGCAACTGTAAATAATGCTGCCATGAACATTGGGTGGCTACTTGTTTTTGAAATGTATTCCCTTCCCTAGTGCTAAGTTGTTCATGGTTTACCCTCAATGTTCCTGCTATTCCTCTCACTCTGCTTCTCTCTGAAATGTTAAATATCCCTCATCTGCAATTTTCTTTTCAGCTCCCACCTTAGACTCTCAATTTAATAATAGTAATAATAGTAGCCAATATTGATTGGCATTTACAATGTGCCAGGCACTTGAGTAAGGATTCCACATGATGCATGAGGTGGTTACTATGATTATTCTCATTCTACAGAGAAGGAAACCAAGGTTTAAAGAAGTGAGGTAATTTGCCCAGAGTTACACAGCCCATATGTGGCAGAGCTGGGATTTGAATCCAGGACGTCTGATTCATACTCACTATTTCATTTAGCTCTCTTCCTGGTTGCCCTATCCAGAGGTAGAATTTTACCCAGCAAAAACTTGCCAATGAACAAGTCTATATCTCTAGCCTAATATCTCTGCTGAGCTAAAGACGTACGTGTTCACCACCTCCCAGACAGATCCTCATACACGTACCACAGGCATTTCACTGTGTTCCCCAACCCCAACCTCACCCCCATCAGATAACCTGCCCTTTCGCTTCCTGTCCCAGTTCAGCTGCTGAATGACACTCTAGTTTGCTTCCTTCTCTACATTCAGCCAGTTACTGAGTCCTGACAATTCTCACACTAGAAGCAGCTCTGAACCCCCCTGTCTATCCCCAACTACGACAGCCTTATTTCAAGCCACCAACATTTTTGTGTGAACTGCGACAGTTGATTTTAAACCCATCTCTCTGCCTTCAGTCTCACAACCTCCAACCAAACTCATCTTATTCCCCAGGTCAGTTTTCCAATCCACAAATCTGATTATGTTTCTGTAGCTTCAGTCAAATTCACAGTAAAGTACAAAGTCTAGGTTTGACTGAGAGGGCTGCCTGTGATCTGGGTCTCCACTGCTTTTCCAGTCTTTTCCCTCATGTAGCCCCTCCTCTGCCACATCAAAATCAGTTTTCCAAGAGGAAATGTTTTCTCCCTCCTTTGTGCCATGCACCACTCTCTCCTCTGCCTGGGGCTTCTTTTCCTCCCTGACTACCCGGGTCTGTGTCTATCCATCCTTAAATGCTCACTCAAGCATCACCATGCCTGAAAGATTTCTCTGCCCTCACAGATCAAATGAAATGCAATCTCTTTGAGCATCTTCCAAAATTCTTCCAATTTGCCTTTTTCAGAGTAATTATCACACCAGGTTATATAGAATCATTCACATTTTTATCCATCTCCCCATCTCCTGGAGAGCAGGGATTGTGTCTCATTTAGCGCAGTATGCCCAGCACTAAATATTTGCTAAATGAAAAAGCACAAATAAATGAACAAATAAAGAGAACAGTGCACTACGACTGCATACCCAGACCTCTGGGGTTCCCACACATCACTAACAAATGCTCTTCCGGTTCTTACTATCCAGAAGATACGCAGATGCTGCTCTTGCCACCATATGGTAGTCACAGTTCCAGGCACCCATCAGGAAACACACCTGAAAATGATTTTCCTGAGACACTGTCACCCAGAGAAGCCATCTGTGAGGAATGATTTCCATGACTCCAGTAACAATGGCGTCGAGCTACTCGAGATATCAGCCAAGGCAGTCAATCGACACTTTGCACTTCAAGATTAAATCTGAGAGGACACTGATACGAGAAGAGAAGGAGATTTCCACCGGGGCACAGGAATCCACTGCCTTCCCAGGAAATTGGAACAAGGATATAATTTTTCTCCCGAAATACAAAAATTACACAGGGCAAAGAAGAGGGATTCAAACATCCCTCTTCTTTTTATATTCAGGTCTACCCTGGAGAAAAGTCACAAAACAGAAAGGAAAAGAAAAGGAGGGGATAGGGATTTTTCATTCTTCTGTTTGCTAACTATGCAGTGGCAGAAAATTGCTGCTAGCAACAGTGTTATTATATAGACTATGAAGAATAAAGCACCCTGAGAAGTCTATTTATAGAGCAAATACTTGGATACCATTGTGCAGACTCCTGCTGATGGCAAGGAAATATGCATGGCCTCTTGGAAATAGATCAGGAGACCTGGGTTCCAGGACTAACACTGCCCTTACCAGCTTCCACAGCTGTTTCACGAGATTCCTTTCTCCAGCCTACAAAAGAAAAGGTGAAGTAGATGATCCTTAATCTCCCTTAAAACTCTAACTTTCCGAGATTCTCTCTCTTGATTCTCTCTCAGAAGCCAGACTGATCACTGGACGTGGTGCAGGCTGGAATCTAGCCAGAGGAAGGCAAAGAAACACCTGGTTGATTAAAGCAATTGTGGCACAGGAGACTGAAGCGTGAGATGGACGCAACCTCAGTGACAAGCTACTGACACCCTGGCTGCCATGAGTCAACCGTGGCTGTGCAGTTCATGGCAGCAAGAAATTTCAGCCATGGAGGGAAGGAAGAATGATCTCGAGTTACTGATCTCCCACTTTCTCTCATTCTAAAGTCTTGAACTCCAGAACAGACCACACAAACCAAGTGAAATCTGATATGTGGGTTGGTGAGTGGCTAGCCAGCTCATCTTTCAAACACTCCCACTAAGTAAGCTGTTCAACTGAAGCTATCTCAAAAAAAAGAAAAGAAAGAAAAAAACTAAAATAATTCTATGTGTCTGGGAAGGAGAAGGTGTCATTCACAGAGAAAAGACCGAAGTCCAATTGTGCTAGGGTCTGAGAAAAAGAGTAGGTAACAAAAAGAAAGCCCATACATGTGATCTTCCCTGGTGCCAGACTGGAAAATGCCAGTTAGCAGCAACTGTACAACAGTAAAGATGGGGCGGGTTTTTAAGGAGGCAAAAAAAAAGTTCCTTACACTTTTTTTTCCCAACCATATACGAAACTATTTGAAATCAGAACATTATAGGGAACTCCAAGGAGCTCCAGAACCTGTCAGTCTCAGATTCTAAAAAGAGTGAGCAAGTTCACATGTTCTCAACCTTCTCAGCAAATTAAAATAAACAACTCAGGGACCTAGAGAAAAGGATGCATCTTTGCAGCCTCTCCTGAAGCAGACTCTACTGCCAGTGGCACAGTCTCCTCACTGTGTCTTCTCCCATATTTCTGTGTTTTCAGTCCTATTTATGCATGTATACATAATGTACTTAGTTTTATATTTCCTTCTCCAAAAACTATCGTCTCTATTTTTACCAGATTTTTTTCACTGCTTAAACAATACATGAAAGGGAAAGACACAAAGGTACTAAGCCAAATGGTGCTATTGCCCCTCCTCTGTGGCACTGCTGGACCTGAAGCCACCACATGCTCTTTTGCATACTCCACTGGCCAAGATAAATATGTCACAATGTGCTCTGATATCTAACTTTTATGCCTCCAGTCAAGATAACATATTTACCACTCCTTACTTCACTCTCCCAGGCGACACAGTGGCTTTCCCTAGGAATCCTAGTATGGTATTCACTACTACTGTTGATACGGCCGTGTTTTGTTTCTGCTATATTTTGTTGTTGTTATGTGGTTTGCAGCAACATCCCAGAGCTGAGCCCTCCTTTCCCCGGTGCACCACGGCTTGTTTCCCTGCTTGCTTGCCTGCACGCAAGCCTGCTGCTGGCTGGCTTCTGCACAGTCTCAGAGGTCTGCCCAACTCGGGGTCTCTCCCTTGCCTCCTCTGCTTCCCTTGGTTCCTTGGTCTCAGCCTCCTAATCACCAAGCCTCTGCCCTGACACTCAGTCCACAGGCTTCTGCTCATTGCCTGTGGGCTCAATCACTCCCACCCGGATGCCTCTGCCTGTCACTCCCAGGTCTTCTTTATTTGAATAGGAAAGCACAGGCCTTCATATACATAAGCCTGAGTAGGAAGCAATGAGATTGATGCCACAAACCTCATACCAAAATAAAGTCTTACTGCTTTACGGTCATAGTCTATATTTGTCTGTTTATATCCCTATTTATATATGCATATAGAGATACTGTATTTAGATTTTTGTTTCCTTCCCCTACAACTGTCATTCTATTTTTAACAGATTTTTTTTTTACTCTTCAAATATGGTAGGAAAAGAGAATTATGCAGGTAAGGTCCTGCTGCTAGAGAACAGGTGGCAACCAAAAGCACAGTGAAATTTTTTTTTTTTTTTAATTTTTAAAGTGTAATTTCCCTCAAGACTATTCTTCAAGGACTGGATTTTAGAAAGTGAACCTAACAGACAGTCAGAAAATCTACGTTTTTGTCTCAGTTCTGATACTAATGACCTAAAAATGAGGGCTATGAATTAGGAAATTTAGTTTTTCACACATTTTGTGTGGTACAATACTCTGTTTTGAGGTCATGTCCCTCGCTTATAATTCAAGCCTTTTGGGCACTGAATTGTAGTAACAGTCTCCAGACATTTCAACTACCCAAATATCCCACAAATGCCCCCTATAGGAGCTTATTAAATGATTTCATCCAACTGGATGATTTCATGATTCTAGTCAAAAAGGGACTTGTGGAAAATGGCTTAAGATTCTTATCTTTTGTGAAACAGGGAAACAATGAGATTGATGGCATAGTGTAGTGATTTCTAAGATATTAATTAATCTTTCTTGAAACATTCTGGGCCTACTTGCTAACGATTTTGGCAAGCTACTAGTTGGTTCCCACAAATCCATTCTCTTTCTCTTCCATAAAAACAAGCATTCGTGGGGGTTGATGGAAGGACAAAAATGGAAGAAATCTAGGTCTACCAGTGCTCTTGAGTAGCAGAACTACCCTGAGAGCCTGGATTAGCCAAACTGAAACTTCTTACGTAAGTCACATTTTGATATCTCTTTGTTATAGCGACATAGCTTTTACCTTGACTTAGCTTGATTAATACAGAAATTAGTACCTGGAAGCAGGACACTAAGTAACAAAACCTAAAATTCATTTCTAAACCGGTTTAGAAATTAGCTGGTGGGCAGTGAAAACCTAGACACAGCCTGCTGGTCTTCCGTGGCCCTTGTTATGCCCGGTAAAGCAGTTAACAACACACTCACCCCGTCACCTCAGAAAGCACACCCAAGGAGCCTGCGGCTCTGGAGGAAGTGGTGGGAAACACCCAGACATTCAGAGGTTGGCTGTTTCTTGCCACTTTTAATAAGATAGCTAAGAAAGAGACACAGGCAAGAATTTGTCAGTTTGAAAGCAGACACATAAAGAGCTACAGATCCACTAAGTGAGACACTCTCTGCCTATACTCTGAAATCTAAATCACCTGAGAATCCAGCAATTTGGAGATTCACAGGATTGGAAACACAAACTGGATTGGTTCTACACCAAGGATAGGGGAGCGTATTTCTATTACCTGGATCTTCTCTCAAACACCTCCTGCGAAGACGTCTTGGCATGAGATGCATCCAGTACAGACATCAGGGCGTCACCTCCCAAGCCAAGTCTAACTGAAGAACTGTGGGAAGTGCACTGGGCAGAGATGCCTGCCTGCAAATAAAAGAGAATCAGCAGACATAAGGACTATGTCTAGAAAAAAACCTTTATTAATGGTTACCTGTCAATAGAAATGAATGGAAGCAAATAGGTTGGAAGCCTATATATTTTTAGGAAATTGTATTACCAAAGAAATCACAAGTCTGGCAACACTCTAGGCACCAGGCTTACTTCAGTCAGAGCAGACTGCAAAAATGTAACTTTTCAGTACCTGCTCCAGATAGAGAAACACTAACAAGTGAGACTCTTGCAAAGGATAAAGCTGGGGTTCACAGAGGAAAACAGAACAAGGTCGCGCTCTCAGCAGGCACAAGCGGGGTGGCAGATGGGGTAACTGCAACCCGCACCCCACTGCTGGGGCAGAAGGGCTTTGTACTGACTGAGGACTGCTATGTTTCCCATTCTTCTGTTTTATGAATGAGAGTTTTGAATCGTAGTTATCATTTTTTGGCTGATAATTTGTCTATCGGTTTATCATCACCAGACCACAAAGAACATCACCAGGACCTATTGAAGAGAATTATCCATCATCACCCAGAGTTCCTAAACTTAGATCTGATGCAGTACTGGGTTGGACTTTGGACAGTCTCCCTTGGGACACAAGAAGATGGTAAGAAATGTGTACATGGGTATTTAGGGAGCCAGAGTGGCAGACTGCAAGCCATTCCCCCAAATCTGTCCTCACATAATTTCATGGCCACCCAGTTAAGAAATTACATTTTCCCAGCTCCCAGTGGAATGTGAGTAGAAATAACACTTGCATTTTAAAAGTTCATTGTGTCTTTGTCAAAAAGAAATCTCTTACTCTGGACTTTTCCCCTTCCCATGAACTGGAGCACAGCCACGTGAACATCCCAAATCCCAGCTGGGGCCTGGCCAATTAGTAGAGCAAGCTAGAGGATGGTACGCATGGTGGGGCTTCCTCGTCTCAGGTCGGACAATTCTGGGGGCCACCCCCAGAAGTAACAAAACCCACCAATTCATAGGAAACAAACTAAGAAATTAAATGGGTGAAAAATCAAACTAGGGTCTATTTTACACCTCAATGAATACTAGATACAACTATTATCATAAAGAGTGAAAATACCTTATTGTTCTGAAAATTCCTTTTGTGTCATTTCACAGGCCCCATCTGCTTTCCTCTACTTGTTAGACTAATCCAATAAAACAATAGATATGGAATGCACAACTCCTACATTGCAAGCACACAATCTTTTCTTGAGCTAGAGACAGGAATGAGAGAGGTTGTGTTACGACATTCGTTTCCACAGTGGACAAGGGAAGAGGCAGTTCCAGACAGAAGACAGGCCAATCTCTGATGAATGTGTGAGAAAAGCAAATCAGGCTCTGAGGTCAGCAGTCTCAATGGGTTCCAGGAAAGCAAATCGTCAACAGCGTGCACCATCATTCAGCACTCTCCACTTTATTTTCAGCAGTTCTTTTATACTGCTTGCCCTTCCTAAGCCTTCAGAAAGTCAGTCAGGCTGAAATCGTAGGGAAATAAATTTTAAATTGGCCAAAGGAGCAGTGGATTGGGGGAAATAATTATTACATCGTTGAAATTTTTATAATGACGTTCCAATCAGGGTGTGAAAATTTTTCTGAAGTTACATTTAAATTTTTACAAGTGAGCACTCCAACTTACAGGTGGATAGAGAACAGTGAGCATAGAATTGTTTGATCCAGTAGGTTAAGTAGTAGGCAGAAGATAATAGGGAATAAATTGCCAGCAGATGTTGTTGTTGGTTCCGAGCCTGAGACTGCCAAATAAGAATAGGCTGTTGGGATATCATAGAATATAAATGACTTTCTCACTCTGGGTGATTTAATTTCACTGAATTGAAACTTGCAACTATTTATTATGGTGTGCCCAATGTAGCTGAAAATTTTGAAAGTTTTTAAAGTATTTCTTTGTGTGAAAAGAAGTCATTGTGGTGGATACCACAGTGTGCTATCAAGGTCCCTCCCCCGAGGGCTGAACCGCTGATGTGCTGGGGCCGCTCTTACTGCTTTGTGAGAGTCAACTGTGAACATTTCTTCCCGCCTCTCGTTCAGTGGCATCATAACAGTGGTTTGAAGTCAGTCATGATGGGACTCTTCACACTATAGAAATCAGCAAACCAAAAAAATAAGAGCTTTGTGGTTGTTTTTTGTTTTGTTTTGTTTTTCCAGAGCGCTGGTTTACCAGTGCACCGCTGCAGGGAGCGTTGGCAGCCGAAGCTCTCAGCTGAGTCAGGTCACATCCCTTTCCCAAGGACAGCTCGCATACAAGACCGATCTAGACAAAGAGTGTTAAGCCCCTTACCCCACCCCAGTTCAGGACAACTCTAAAGAGCCTTTGCCGTCTTTGTTATGCCAACTTCACTGTTTGACTTCTCCCTGTACTCCTCCCTCCTTTCTTCACCCCCTCGCTTGTGTTGATCCAGACAATATTCTGCAAGAAACCTCCCACACACAAATCTCCATGGCAGAGACTGCTTTTTGAAAAACTCAACGTGGGACAAAGGGGTAAGAAGGATAGAAACTTTATTACCCAGAGCAAAAATAGAAAATTAATCATTCCAGAAAGATAACTAATTATAGCTCCATTTACTTGGTTTTGCACTGTTTAAAATGATTGACAAAAATGGAGACAGCAGAACAATGTTGTGGGTTTTGTAGGTAGATTCCTTGCTCTTTTTTCATATTCTCTTTTTCCAGAAAGCTATCCTCTGGGGGAAATTTTTAATGTAACATTAAATGTAGGGAACATTGGATGTTTAGGGTTGGGAAAAAAATAGCATTTGTGTTTATTTAATTCTAGCTTTTTAAAGAGGGATTACCTCAGTGGTTTTGTCCCCAAATCAAAAGAAAAAGACAAAAAGGGATCAAAAGCCATCAAAGGAACCTAATATAAATTAATTGAACTGACTTTTGGGGCACAAACTACTTTTCTCAATCACTGCTTTCAACCTTGTTTTGTCCAACACTTTCGCATGTCTCTTGCATTGCAGCTCACTCCCAATTATTAGAACATACTCCAGTTTAACACTGCTCTCACACCAAGACCAGGTCTGAGGCTCCAAAAGCTTGGCTGTGGGGAGCAGGGCAAGGTCAGTGCTCCCCCTCTGCTCAGCATCTTTGAGTGGAGGGGGAGCGGGACATTAATTCATCCTTGTCCCTTTCCAACGTTCTACTTCCTTGGGGTTGGAGTAGGTATGAGGAGAGATGGAAAAGGGATGAAAAGTTCTCTAAAATAAATGCTCATAACTGTAGCCCCCTCCTCATTGCTTGTCTGCTTCCCAGCTAACCCTGAATGGTCATCTATGTGCCCTGAATGTCTGAAGTTCAAGTGCTGACGAACCGAGGGGTTGTCTTTCAGAGTTTATCAGGAGGCCTTAGGGAGTCTCTCCACTTCTCAGTTTTCTGAAAAAGGAAGCTAGTTCTGGTTTCATATCCCAAACCCCTCAGCTCCGACTCTTCCTTATCACAAGATGAATGGGGTAGAAGCTGACACACACCCAGGTGTCTCACGAGGAGAGGCAGGGCATTCTGCAGCCCTGAAACACGAGCCCATGAGGCTTCTCTTCTCTCCTTGCCTCCTTAGTTCTCCTTTACACGGTCTGCTGGAGTGAGGCTGGGCTTCATGAGCTAATAATCTCTGATGGAGGCTTCAGGCTCCATCTGTTGCTGGCTCTTGGAGGTTCTTTCTTTAAACTTGAGGATTAATGCCTCTTTGTCCTCATCTTAGAGTGCTAATCGTCTATTCTAGGTCAGTAGGAAAATCTCACTCAATATCTTCATAATTTGAAACTGGTGCTTAAAACCAGTTCCAAGACCTACTCCCTACCTCCCCAGGGGGCCTGTTATCAAATTAGTCTAAATTGTATTGAAGGCAATGCACACCCTCTGAATTTAGTACTTGAATTTCCAATGTGGTTGTTACATTGATTAATATATGAGAAAAGTGTAGCTTCATCTCTTCCTTTTGTATTTGTAGAGACAAAATAGCATAATCGAAAACGTGCTGATGACTAAAATACCCACATAACTAACACCTTATTGGTTTGGTAGGGCCTCCCAGGGCCTGGCATATGATTATAACACAAGTTGCTTGAAATCTTCTGTAATTATTCTGTTTCAGCTCTACACATCGAATCCTGCTTTACATGAATCCAGCACGATATCAGGTTTTATCTCATAACTAGATGCTATCATTAATTTGATCTTGTGTTGCTTGAAAATAGCCTTCCATCGCACATAGCTGGTTTCATACAATTTTCCTAAACAACAACAAATTGAATCCTTAAGGGCATGTCTGTCAGAAGTCTATGAACTTGAAAAAAAAAAAAAAAGAAAGAAAGAAAACAGCTTCAGCCCTGTTTGTTAGCAACCACAACCTTGGTCCTCAAAACGTCAACTTAAGAGAAAAAAAAAAAGCACTATTGCCAATACAGTGTGGGCTCCCTTAATTTCATGCACTGTGACTTCAACAATTTCTCCATTTCTCATCTTATTTCTATAAAAGTAGCTTCATTTAAAAGCAGGGAAACCACATTTCATGCTCTTCAGTTTCATTAAAGTTATACAAAAGGAGCCTACCAAAAGGAGCCTCTCCTAATTAAACAGTTGTAGCAGATGAAAATATTGAAATGATGAATCTGAAAGGAAGCTGACACTATATATTCCCCAGAATTTTTTATCATGACATGAAAAAGGGAACTGAAAAATTAAGATCTGAATCCCAGGAAGAAGTGTCACATATGTCATTACAAAGAGAAGGAATGAAGCCCACTGGCTTCTTAAGGTAGCACAGGGGAGGTGAGAGAAACAGAGAACAAAGGCATCTGCTCTGATCCTTTGATAGGGTGGACTCTGTGTAGCTCCTGGACCGGGGCCCTTCACCTGGTTGGGTGTGATCAGAGACTCATTCTTGTAAACTAATGGCAGCGGCTGGTTGATGCAGATGCTCTGGACTCCCGTGAGACTGCTTTCATCATCATTCAGCCAGAATTATGGAGTGTGCTGGTTAATGGGCACTTAAGATAAAGTGTTACCAAGAATAAGAGAGAGTAAAACTTAATGTGTTATTCCTCCCCTCCAAGACCTGCAAAATAAGCTTGCTTGACTGACAGGCTCCTCTCTCAAAGTGGAAAGAGTAATGACATGCTTCTCAGAGGCTTAGGAATGAGACTGCATTCTAGATGGCTCCTGCTGCAACTTTGAAGGCACACAGAGCAAGGTTTATAAAGCAAAGGCCGTTTGTTCTGATCTTCGTAGTTATTTATTTAAGTGAGTTTCATTTCTTACAGCTCAGAGTCTCAACCACTTACTGAGGTCTAATAAGTAGCTTAGAAATCTATAAATTTCATATGAAGTTTTATGTTAATAAACTTGTGGCCTAATTAGCCATTGCCTTTTTTCTTCTGTCTTGTATTATTTACAGGGTGTTCCTAAAATGCGCTTTTCAACTCCAATCCTTTTACACCAAAAAACTAGTTAGTATTTTATTAGGTATAATAATTTTGACTTCCGATTTCTTCAATCCCTTTAGCTCTTAGAAATGTCAAAAGCTGAACTCAGAAAGGCATAAAATATTGATTATTTCTCGTTACCCCTGTTCAGATTATTTGAATATTGTAGACCACTGTGTGAAGTTGCACGTTTCATAACGCATGAGGGCAGTCTATCTGAGGGCGCATGGGGCATGCACAGTAAAACCTTATAAACTTTACCTGTAGATAGATAGACAGATAGATGGATAGATAAATTAGATACATATATATGTGTTTGTATATATGTGTATGTATGTAAATATAATGACAACTTTTGACATATGGCAATGAAATGTCTTGTACTAACAAAATCTATATATCACAGCAACTTCCCAAAAGTTGAAAGTAAATACTGTGCAGAAGGGGAATTGCATGAGTAAGGCACCACCTTGAATGCTGGTGAACAAGTTCTAAGCTGTATGGCTTAGACACAGACTCCACATGAAAAAAACACAATGAAGAAATATGGCTAATGTTTATGGAAAGTCAACTCTGCAAAATTCTGTTCTTCATGCTTTAGAATCAAGCTTTTAAGTAGATGTCACCATTTGACACACGAAAAAGCTGAAGCTTCAAGTGACTAAGTAAGTCACTCCATGATTACATGGTTTATCATCTAAGCAGAACATTTCTGAGAGTGAAAGGAGGAACTAACTGGTAAGGATACTGAGACAGTAGGTATAAAAAGGCACTGTCCTGGGCAAACTACAATATGTGTCATTCTACCCAAGGATGTGGTACAGCTGAGATTCAAACCCAAGCAGACTTACTCTAGAGCATGGAACATTAACCATTATGCTATACTTAGTGGTTACTTCTTTTTCAAGTAACAAAGAAGAAATGGGGTAATGATGTGCCTGGAAAGCGTTGTAGTGTATTGTGAGCAAGTCGTCAAATATGGATAAAATAAGGTTGCACTGACGTATGCAAACAACTAATTAACTGGGCCAAGTATCCTGCTGGGGGAATGGGGTTCTAAAGTCAGCAAGTACTGTGAAAATTGAGTAGTCAAACTTTGCTTTAAAAGCTTCCCAAGGACCAATACCATAAGAAGCACCAGGAGGATTGATCCCAATTGCAGGAACAAAAGATTTCTACTCATCTTCTTTCTCTTTCTTTCTTTCTTTCTCCCTTCTTTCATGAAGGTCTGCAGTTTGAGTCTGATGAGTTCAATGAGCATAACGTGCAATCACTGAACAGTTCTGAGTAGCATAAAATTAGTGCTCTGGAAGTATCAAGGAAAATGACCCCCACAAAAAGTAGGAAAATAGGTTAGATGACATAAAGGTATTGCATTTGAACTGAGTGCATGAGGATAATAATAACAGGCAGAGAATGGAGGTTAGGACACACCGGACTGAGATAACAATGTGAGAAAAGACATGAGGATCTTGAGAATGCCTACCCTGGAACATCAGACCCAGAGAAAGATGTAGTTAACGTGTAAGATTATGCAGAACCTTGAATGTCAGCTCAATGAGTTTGGTCTCATTCTACATCAGTGTGTGACAGCCTTTGATAAGAGTCAGATTCACCCACAAAGCATTTTCTTATGAGAGCCATTATCCAGTATTATGGAGCTAGTCATAAAAGGAATGAAAGTTGCTTCTGAAGCCTGGAAATGGTTTTGATGGTGAAATGTGGACTTCTGGTTTTCATATATATGCCCTGTGGTGCTGGGTGGGGTTTTTTTTTGGGGGGGGAGGGGATGAGGAGATGATGCATGTAATCCTTTATAATTAAAAAATTACATATGCATACAAAACTGATCTGCTCAATACTTGTCTTAAGAGCTCCTGTCCATGGGGAAACATGAGTGTCTGCATGTTTAAAACATTTCAAACCTGAGTCTCACGAGCACAGAAGCCAGGGACAATTATCGGCAATGGTGAGCCACTATAGGTTTTTGTGATCAGCTCTATTTTAACAATTTTTTTCTGACAATTTCCTGTGAAGGAAAGAAAGTTGAGGACTGAGAATGTTTAGAAAAATTCTAAATAGTTTAAGGATGAGTGGCATCCAAACCACTTCTTAGATACAGACTGGCTGACATTAGATGCTATTCTCCGCTACACAAGCTTGGGAGAATAGCTTCACATAAAGTGTGAATAACAGAAGAAACTGTCGAAATAAAAATTCTGCAAGCAAGAGAGTGTGTTGCTATACTCTGATATATGTTTTAATCGCCCATAAACCTGACTTCAAATCCTAGCTCTGCCATTTATCCGCTGTCTAACTTTGGACAAGATACTGGACCTCTCTAAGTCTTAGATCCTCACCTGGGAAACGGGAGTCGTAGCTGATTTTGATACCAGGCCTCTTTCAAGAGCCAAACACTTAGGGGTCCTGGGGTAATTTAAACATAGGCAGAAGCCAATCTAACTCACAAAGTCTTAGGACATTTTAGAGTCCCAAATACTGGCCAGACATCATGGAGACTGTACACGGGCAGCTCCCACCTGGCTTAAAGTATGAACAATCTGGCCCAGACATACAAAAGAGATGTACAGACTTACAAACACATCAGTGGTTTCTACCTGAAGATCAAACATTCAGTTCCAGACGTGTCAGTTGGAACTATCTTCCCCACAGCTGGAAAACAGCTCAGCCTCATATAGGATATTTCCTTCCCACTGATGTATTTTCCTGACTTTAATTAACTTCCCACCCATCTTTGCAGATAGACTGATCCTAAATCAATGTCCTTTTTTCTCACTGTTTTCAAACCTTCTCTCTTAATCAAGGCAAGGTCTTGTGATAGATACATCTATAGCCTATTCATCTCACGGGGAGGTGCTTCTCTTTCTTGTGATATCGCACAGCGACCCTGAGCTAACCTGCCTTCCACAGGCTGAAACCCACTCAGCATTCTTGGTTCATTTCTGATACCCCATTCTCATGACTCCCGGAGACAACTACCTTATCAGTTTGTCATAAATATCAAATTAAAAATAATATATATATATAAAGTTCCTAGCACTGAATAGGCACTGAATAAATGCAATTTATTAGATTCAGGTTCAAATCCTGGCACCATTTACAAACTAAAGGATAAATTTCTTTATCTGTAAGCTCCACAAATACTAACTACCTTAAAGAGTCGTTATGAGGAGTAAGTAATAAAGTAGGATAACAAATCTAGGCATGTCACTCACTTACAAGGGGCTCCAGAAACATTAATTTCCTTCTTTGCAATTCCACTCCTCCAAAAAAGCACAATGCCCTGGCATTCCGGAGAGAGGGAAAAGGAAGTGAACACTTGGTATGGGCGTAGGCTCAGGAGCCAAGATGTCTGGGCTCGAACCACAGCTTTCACAGCTCTGTAGCTCTGGGTGAGTTATTTAAGCTTTTGGTACTTCAATTTCCACATCTGTAAAAGAGGATAATGATAGTATCTACCTCACACGGGTAGTTGTAGGATTAAACCAGAAGATACACGTGAGGTGCTCAGGACAGGATCTGGCCCCTAATAAGTGCTCAATGAATATTAGTTAGCTAGTACCGTTATTTTGTTTGAAAGCTCCCTGTAGACTTTAGACCATGGCAAAAAAAGCATCAGTGGCATGCACAGTCCCTAGAGGGGAAAGGTTACTCCTGCTCTTCTCAATTGTTAGGGGTAAAAGTACTGTCCGCCATGGCCTTTTTAGATTCACCTACTTTCAGAGCTGAACTGTAATCACTCTTTGTCTTAGGTTCCTACGACTGCTGTAACAAAGTACGACAAGCTGGAATAGCTTAGGTCACGATCTCTCTGAAAAATTTAGGGACGTATTCTTCGAGCATTTGTTGGCTATCTACTTAGTGCTCCTTGGCTTGTGGACTCAACACTCCAGTCTCTGGCTCTGAATTCACGTGGCACTCTCCGTGTCTTCCTTTGGCCTTCTTCCTGTGTGCCTCTGCCCGTGTCTCCTCACCTCTTCTTGAAACAACACCCTAATGACTACAGCTTACCTTAATTACATCTGCAAAGATCCTATTTCCAAATTGGGTCACATTCTGAGTACTAGGGGGTTAGGACTTCAACATATCCTTTGGAGGGGGAGGGAGTGACAGAGTTCAAACCGTAGCACTCTCAAAATACATATTTGGACACAAACCTCATAATTCTTAACAAGAACTCTTTTGATAGCATCCCCCCAAAGCTCTGAATACTGTACAAAATTAAAACTGAATCATGCTGCTACCAGGAAAGGGACACTGAATAGTGTGGACTTTGAAAGTTTGCTATAACCACCCAACTTGCTTTTTGCTGTTAAAAGCGAAGAAAAGTTTGAAAAAGTTTCTATATTTTAAAAACGACAATAACTTTAAGGCAAACATTACTGTTAAATAACTGGTTATACAAAACCCCAAGAAAAGAACCATTTCAAAAATTTGATATGAAGAACACAACCTAAGCTCTATGTGTGTGTGTGTGTGTGTATACATATGCACTTGCACACACATGCACACAGCTGCACATTCATTATTTGCCTCTGTGTCCCTGGAAAAGACGGAAATGATCTGAAATCAAGCAAAGCAGATGGCTGAGTGGGCCTTGTGAATCTCATGTATCCCAAGGAAGATAAAAAGACACTGCAACATTTTTTCAAGAAAAAAATAGAGTTTTTTAAGTTTCTACACTCTGTCCTGTCTATTTCCATGCAGCTTGGAATATTCACTTTTGAAATCTTCGGAGGTTAGGACTCTGAGGAAGACTTACCATCTAAATGAGATAATGCAAGAACCTTTGTTCAGGATACCTTTCCTTGTAAACCAGAAATACACAGACACACTAACACGGCTTACAGACGTGCCTCGCGTTACACTCCAGTTATGTTTCTGAAAGAGCTTTGTAGAAGTCGAAGAAAAATAATCTTTTTACTCAGAAATAATCTTTTACAGAAGTGCTCACTGTTGTTAAAAGAATTTTACGTTTAAGCCTCTTATAAAGCAAGAAATCTTTTGGGAACATTTCTACTGTATAAATGTAAATAACTGTTATTATTTACGTGGAGAACTGTTCCGTACATGATAGAGGGACTGCACCACACAGGTAACATATTAACACGACAAGCCTCATCTCCCTTGCAAACATCTTACACACAAACACCAGATGAGTTTTCCTAACATATTATTTTGCAGTGGTTTCTGACTGGCATTGAGGGTCTTTTATAACCATCTCTCAAGCCTGTAAGAGCTTTGAATACTTTTGGTCACCCAGCTTGATTTCTGCTCCTTAAATCTTTTCTGCCTGTAATTCTGGAATCCCAATAAATTTCTATGTGTGTCCCTAGCATCCTTTGTGATCTAGCTTGCATTTTCTCCTTGAAGTTTTCTTTAACACTCATACCCCACCGTGCACACAGTAATGTTGCCATTTTGTGAATACCTATGGTGTTTCATTATCTCTCATTTGACATCTCTTAATTTCTTCCTCATAAAATAGTTATCTTTTCACAAGTCTTAACCAGTTCAATCATTTCTGAGGGTAATAATTTATAGTCTTTCATTGTGCCTCCTTCCCGTGGCCTGAAATAAAGTCTGTCCTCATGCTATTTGAGGACAGGTTTACTGTTACAAACACAGTC
Source organism: Camelus bactrianus (assembly GCF_048773025.1). Classification (NCBI taxonomy): domain Eukaryota; kingdom Metazoa; phylum Chordata; class Mammalia; order Artiodactyla; family Camelidae; genus Camelus; species Camelus bactrianus. The sequence goes on from NC_133540.1 coordinate 44,420,041, forward strand.
TGTGCACAGCACCGCACTGGATGCCACAGGAAATATGAGTAAGACCTAGTTTCTACCTCAAGTATAACCTGCTGGGGAGGGGGGGAGATTCAAGTAAATACAAAAGGCTGACTATGACAAGGCTACAAGGAGGCTATAAACAAGGGAACAAGGGGAGGGCCAGGAGGAGACAAAGCAGACTAGATGGCTTGCAGTAGTAAGGATCCGGAGGGCCTTCGTGGGGGTGATTTTTGGAATGGACTGTGAGACGGGGGTGGGATTTTCACGGGCAGTAATGGAAGCCATTCGAGAAGCAGAGACCAGACTGAGCACGAGAGCCCTCGGTGAACACTCGCATTTTGTTAGGAACTGAGCAATGAGCAGTGGTAAACAGAAGGTGGTAATCCCAAGGCTGGTTAGCATGGGCAATGTTATAAGGACCTCCATGTCTGGCTGAGAACGTACAAAGCAGTAAGTCATAATGCTCCACTTTCTCCACTTGGAAAACTAGCATAGTTCAGGAAGAGATTTTTGTTTTGATTGGTAACACTGGGTTGTTAATACTGGAATTACACTGTGCCTAAAATCCTAAATTAATTGAAAAGCAAAGCCTGCACTAACCACACTCAGGAGCTTGCACTGTTATTCCTCAAAGCCATAAATCAGAACAAATCAGGACAGAGGCAACTGGGCTTCCTACCAAATATTAGTGAATTTCACCTGCATCTTTCTCTCTCAGGAGAACAAAAAAAAGAAAGAGAGAAAAAGAGGATAAACTTTCAGTTACCCGAATTTGCCAAGGGGACAGATTAGCTATAACTGTGTGAATCTGTCTGCTCAATGCCTCATGTATCCCTGCATGTAGCCAGATAATTGACTGATAATTTTCTAATCATTTGTAAGCATGACTCATTTCTAGGAGGAAGCTGTAACATATCAAGATGAAAGAAACTGTGTTCTCAACAAACATTTAGTTTTCATTCCATATTTTGTATTACAAATAACAACTCACTACATTCATCTTGGTTCAAGTACACTTAGAGGAAGAGAAAGAGAGAAAAAATTAAATACATTTGATTTTTTGTGGGTATTTAATTACAAAAAGAAGAAAAGAACAACAGTGAGTGCTTACAGTAGGCACTCAAATTTTTTCTCAAACTTGCTACATGCCTCTCAAACTAGATAGATTTTCAGATTTCTATATATTACTTAGAAAGCCTCATATTAATAATGGGAAAGTCATCTTTGGGGTCATGGCATGCACTTTTCTATTGGTCAGGAATATTTCTCAGTATATTTTTCTATGCTTGGTTTAGCCTGATTCTAAGTGTGTCCTCTGCTACTCAGGAGACTTTCTATTTCTTTTGTATATGTGTTGTTCTACCAAATTTTTTTTCTCACATTCAACCTAAACCTTTCTTTCCCCTTACCCTGTTTCAGAATATATGTTCTAAGGATGCCAAGTCACAGAAGACTTACATTCTAATCGCTGAGATTTGAAGTTGTTGATTTGCGTTTTCTTTTTTTTTTTTTTTTAATCCATTAGCCACATTCTCTTTTAGCCGCAGAGGAACAGATGTTGAGCTTCTAATAAGAAAAAGCATGAATCTCATAGGAAAACAGTATCTCCTGGTTCTAAAAGCAATATCAGAACAGAGTAGAAGATTCTAATATCTGACTAAATTTTGCTTAGGAAATGAAAACCCTATGGTCTCGTCTGTGTACATTTGCTAATGTTTCAGTCTAAAATAACTAGTAAGACCTTCTTAATCTTGATATATATGTCCTCCCAGCAGCAAGGAACTGTGCTTCATTCCAACCCTTAGAATTTCTCTTCTGTGATTAGTTTACCAAGCTTGTAATCCTGAACTTGAACTTCCTACTTTCTATATATAGAATAAAGTGGAATACAGAAGGGCATAATCATTCCTCAATCATAAGTATTCTCAGTTCATGCCATTCCATAGAAAAATAAAGTTTAAAGTGCAATCAGGTACTTTGATAGAAAACCTCAGTTCTTTGATTACTTCTGAAGAGGTATATGCATTAACGTCAAATCATCACTTGATGTAAAAGGCTAGATTTTTCGATAAAAAGCAGCTTTTATAGTACATTTAAATCAGATAGATAAGCAGTTAAATGCCTTTGTGCTTTGTAACTCTGGTCCCCTGGTGTGTCTTCTGATGAATATGGGAATAACTGAAAACCACATTTTGAAACTGACTAGAAATTGGCTAGAATTATGGATATTAGAGTATTACAAGACAGTGGAGTCTGGGTTGGAGGTGGTGTCAGAAAACCCACGTTTAAAGCCCTTAGTATCTGATCTATGTTTTCTTCCTCTTTATTTATCCTCACAAATAACATAGTATCTTGCATAGTGCTAATGTTAAAAAAAAAGAAGTATTGTTTTTATACCAGAAAGAAAGAGATGAGGAAGTAGAGACAGTCTGTACAAACAAGTCTTTTGGAGAAATTTTACTATATAGGGAAGTAATAGCTAGAGGAAGGGTGTGAGGTCAAGGGAAGGGGCTTATAAGAGACAGCTTGAAATGGAAAGCAGCCATCTAGGACTTAGATGTGCTATGAAGGAGGAGACAGGAGGGCTTGTACTGCTGTCTGCAGGTTAAATGGGACCTTTAATTGATTTTTGATACAATACCCTATGACTTGCTTATAGTACAGTTACAACTGTGTTTTATGATAGGTACCCTTGTTAATGAAAGGAAGTGAGTTCTACTGGGAGCTTGGTTTTGACTTGATAGCTGTTCATAAGAGGGCAGCAGAGCTAAGAAATCGAGACAGAGCTCTGAAAGGTGGTCCCTGCAGGATACTGACTCTGTTACATACACTTCAAATATACTAGAGGAAGTGGGCCCTTCCTCCCCAGGACCTCAATGCTGAAAACTAGCTTAGAGACCCCAGAGGCTCCAGACTTTGGAACATACTGGAATAACATGACCAGGCTTTGAGATCTGGAGGGAAAGAAGCAATTATAGAGCTTTTTGAGTGCGGCAGAATGGCTAGTAGAGAGGGAAGATGTAGCTATTATGTTTAAGCACTTTTAAAAAGAATGAGGTCATTAAGCATTTGTCAAAGCCATTATGCATTTGTACAACATCAAGAGTGAACCCTAAAGTAAACTATAGAATTTGATAATAATGTGTCCATGTTGGTTCATTGATTGTACCAAATATGTCACACTGATGAGGGATGTTGAGGGTAGGTGAATATATATGTGTGGGTGGGGAGGGCTATGTGGGAACTCTGTATTGTCTGCTCAATTCTGCTGTAAACCTGAAACTGCTCTAAAAAAATAAATCTATTATTAAATAGATAGATAGATAGATAGATAGATAGATAGATAGATAGATAGATAGATAGATAGAAAGAATGATGCTGGACCATTGTTTATTATAAATAGACTGATTCCCCTAGAGTAATCACCACGACTACTAGTCAAAAGAATGATTGTTGATATAGAAGAAGAATCAAATTTGTTCTATGCAACTTTGTAAAGTTAGGACTAGAATAGGGAGACAGAATCCACTCAGTATTAGGAAGAGCACCACACACACAAAAAAAAAAATGTTGAGTTATGTCCTTGAAGTATTGAAGCAGGGGAATAAATATGTATTAAATGATTTAATAAACCTAGAGCCATTGTTTTCCATAGACAAGTTCTGTGACCCACCTCTACACCTTTGTTCATGAAGACTAATTCTCCACTCTTCAACACGACTTCATTGCCTAAATAACAATCATAGCTGACACTCATTATATGCCGGGCACTGTTTTAAATGCATTTTGCATATTGACTCTTTTAATCCTCATGACAATCCTATGATTATTATACAATTACTATCTCCCTTCTATGTATAAACTGAGGAACAGAGAGGCTGACTTGCCTGAGGTCACCCAGAGAATAAGTGGCAGAGCCAGGATTCAAACCCAGGCATTTTATTTCCAGTGTCCTTTCTCTTAAAGCATTACTAGTTTATTCCCTCTACTCTCTGACCCTTTCCTAATCTCCTCTCCCCTCATAACAGTGGTTCTTAAACTTGTCTGTTTCAGAATAACCTGGAGAATATGTTAAAACACTGACTACTGAGGCTCACCTCCAAGTTCTTAATTCAGAAGGTCTAGGGTGGGGCCTGAGATTTTGCATTTCTAACAAATTCACAGGTGTTGCTGCTGCTAAGCCTGCTGCCCTGGAAATCTCACTGTGAGAACCACTGGCCTGCAGAATCATTGTTTGTAAAATATTCAGCTAATCTGGGGGCTTAGTAAATAGTATCCATGAGGCCAAAGGCTATGCATTCTTACCAAAGAAACACAATTGGTCTACTTAAAGAACAAAGCTCATTAACTCTTGTACAACCACCCCGGGCAGTTCAATCAAGATTGTCATTCAGGATACAGAATGCTTCCTTTCCATTGCCCCGCCATTCCTCAGACATTATTTTCTACATGGCCAAAGCTGGGATTCTGCCACCCGTAGGTTCCATCAAGTGGGGATGGGAAGGTATACTCAATAAATTAAGGCCCAGAGCCAGAAGTGACACATGTCATTTCTACTCACATTCCATTTGCAACAATTAAGTCATCTGACCAGAATAACTACCAGGGAATTTTAGAAGTATTCAATATATTCAAAAATTTGAGACCATAGATGGAACATAGGAAGACAGCTTTGGTGGTTAATATGTAATCTCTGCTACAAATCTACTTCTTATACTTCTACTTTGTCCCTTCTAAACACATGCCCTGACTCCCTAACTGCACTAGATACTACCTTCACGCTTTATGTTCTCATGGAGTCCAGAGCAGTCACAATTTCCACACTGGAGGGACTCAACAACTGTGATCAATCAAATTACCCAGAGTAAGGTATTTAACTAACCTATAATTATTTAATTACCAGAGTATGCTAATGATATCTGTTCTATCAATCTTAAAGACATACTATAAAAATTGTCATTGCTCTTAGATTATGTCAGGCAGTTCACTTAAGCATTTTACTTAAATCATTCATTTAATCATCACACAAACCCCGTTTCCTGTAAGAAAACCTCATTTTTCAGGTTAAGGAAAGAAAGCCATATGAAGATTAAGTGACTGGCCCCAATTACACATCTATTATTTGGTAGAACTGAGTTTTGGATACACACAGATGTGACTCCAAGTCTTTGCTTTAAACTACTACTGAACCTTCAAATATACAAACATGAAATGATTAATTATTTAATGTATGAACTGAGCCACCTTTCAAAGATTAGAAGGTTATTCATGGCATTAATATTTAGTTTGATGGTGTTTCGCTAAGAGATTACTGCATGAAGTCATAGGAGTCTGATTTCGAGGCATCTAATCTACTTGTCCTCAAGCCTAGTTGAGTGCAAGGATTATGCGGAGAACTTCTAAAGAAAAAAAAAGCCACTGTCTGGACCCACTCCAGAGCAATAAATCAGCATCTCTGGGGTGAGGAACAGGCATCCATATGCTAATATATGTTTTAATTGCATAGATCTAACCAACAGAAGGTATTCAACTAATGAAGGGGTGGTCGTGCTGACCCAGCAAGCAGGCAGCATCCGGACCGGAAGACCTAGATGCCAAGCTACATTTCATAGGTGAGCTTTAAAACCTTACTGCCTTTAAACCAAGGTGTATTATTAGAAGTCTTCAATATTTCCATTCCCAGATTCTGTTCGGCACACATTCCTTAGTTTAGATAAGTTTTCTTTTAATGGTTGGTACTCTATAACGTTGCCTCCATGCTGTGACACACAACTCATAGGAAGTTCTTTTAGTGAGACATTTAATGAAAATGCCCTTTGATGAGAACCAAGATGGACCTTACCCTGAAATCCTCAGGATGACAAATAGCACAATCAAGTTCCAATATTGGTTATCAGTGCAGTATTGTTCCATATTGTTTAAGCCTCTGTGTAGCCCACCAGGGTATTTTCAAAGCCTGCTAACCACTGCAGCTCAGACCATGTCTACATTCTCATCTCTGTCATCTATTATCCCTCTTAAGAGAAGAGAAGAAAGTATTCCTTCTTCTGGAAGAACAAAAGAGCTAGTGATGAAATAGAAATTCTGTAGTGTATCTAAATTTTAATACTTAATCTGTAGCAGAGACTATTAGGTGTTCTTCAATACCCATCCTCTCTTTTTCCTCAGTAATGGAATCCCTGAATATTAGTTGGTCACATGAAGGCACAAAAATAAAGACCGCATCGATGCTCCATGTGACCCAAAGATGAAGTTCTGGCCAATGGAATCTACGCAGAAACAATTTGTGAAAGTCCTGAGAAGTAACCTTAAGGTGAGGGAGTATGCCTATTTATTTCTCTTTCCTTCTTCCTAATCTCCAAAATGATGATACGATGACTGGACCTCCAACAGCCACCTCAGACAGAGAACCCGACGGTGCATGTTGAAGATGGCAGAATCAGAAATGATGAACGTGGATTCTCAGTGAGTTGGGAGTTGTCCTACCAGCCCAGGACTGTCTGTATTACCTTTTCTCTCCGGTTAGACTACCTCTATTTTGTTTGCTTTACGAGGGGGAGGTAATTAAGTTTATTTGTTTTTAATGGAGGTGCTGGAGATTGAACCCAGGACCTCATGCATACTAGGCATGCACTCTACCACTGAGCTATACCTCCCCCCATCTCTATTTTGGTATTTCTGTCACCTGCCATGGAATCGGATGCCAACTAATCCCTGCTCACTGAAATAAAAAGTCACAAATGGATTAGCAAACTATTATAGAAGACATTTTCATATTTAAAGGCAATCATTTAAAACTGATATTTTATGATGAAATTGCATATACTTTCCTGGCTGCTACTTCCTTGAGCTGTAAGAGGGAGAGAAAAGGTGAAATATACAACTATCATGGAAGGAAATGTGAGAGTTTGAAATCATTTAATGTAAGAAAAAATTGTTTCTAGGTGTCTGTTGTCTGAAAGCTTGCTGAGGTGCATTGGCACCTAGAGAAAAATGCAAGTAGGAGTAATGTTTTGTAAGTTTACCCCTTAATGAAGAGGCTGCATTATTTTTAAATGGTGAACACTGAGTAAACAAGCAAGAGGAAAAAAATTTTTTTCATGTAAGATAAAAACAACTTTCCTTTGCAAGCAGCCACGTTCTCTGGAGGGAGGAGCGGGCGCTGGCACAGGACGGTGATGGACATCAACCTCGCTGTTCCCCGAGGTCCAGGCGTGCGGCGCTGTCTTATAGGTTCCAGGAGCAGCTGCCACAAAACTCAGTTTGAGCTTGTAACACCTGCCAGAGATGGAGTCGCTTGGGAAGAGGAGGTCAGATGCTGATGGTCCTTTTGACGAGGGGATGCCCAGGCTGATTCTAGTGACAATCTTGTGTCACATGTACTGAATGTGCTGATGTGGGAGTGGAGGGGAAGACAGACATTGAAGTTCTTTGTGGCAGAAGACAGGAAGCGCACTCAGACCAGAAACAGGTCAAGAGCACACTAAGCTGCTGCCCTGAGATCAACCACCACTTCCCTCCCCGAGAGTTTCTGATGAGAGTAGAGAAATCACTCTTCCACACCCGCTCCCCTCCTACCAGCCCTTCCTAAATGCTCTAGCCAGCTCTTCATTTAAACCTCTCTTCCAAAATGCAGCTAAAAATCTCCAAGTGAGTGCACAGGGAGATATTTGTCATGATTAAAGATTTTGAGAATGGGAATCAAGTTGGTCCTATTCGATGTGAAAAGAAGCCGCAGAGAAGGTCAAAGGCCTGCGCTTAGTGAAGCAGAAGATGCTAATGGAATATCAGAGCTCGAGAGAGAGACGCTGACCTGTGAATACAGATTTGTACTCACCCTCTCCTTTGCTCTTTCAATTAATTTCGATTACCCAATTGCTGGTTTTGACCATGGAAGTTCAAACAACACCCAACAGAAACATTTCTAATGATGAAACATAGTTTGAATCAACTTTCTTCTAGAATACAATTTACCTGAAGCCTCAAACCTTACCCTGACCCACAGGGGTAAAAAGGGACACATCACAGTGTCCATCCCTGTACAGTTGGAAATGGATGCAGAATCAAAGCTAGGAGACCGTGCCCGTTGGGTGGATGCAGGTCTTTCTCTGGGTTTGTAATGTTTCAGGCTGCAGTGTGGGTGTGGGTGCAGAACAAAATGCAGGTCCCCAGCAGCATTTCCAGCAGAGCTTCTGTTGTCTCCCACCAGGCAGCAGTATTTGCGGGACTGTAATTATTATTATTTGCTTTTTTAAAAGATCAGTTCAAAAATCTTGAGTAATAATTTACCTCACAAGAATTTGCTCATTATGTAGCTATTCCATCCCTTCTGCTCTTTCAAAAACCTTATTTTTGTAGCGAGGCATGAAATAAACTCCCAGAGTTTCTAGAGCAGGTCTTTTTCTATTCATGTGATTGCAAACAGAAACTCCTTATTCAAGAAGGAAAAGGTTATTAAACCGACTGAAGGTCTTTCAATATTAAAATAGAAAGAAAGGAACTGTGACTGCCATCTTAACCGTGAGGCAGGATGTGAGAGGTGTGAGCTATGTGCAGCTCCAAGCCGGCCTGTCCAAACCGGCATGTGGCCAGCCGTCAATTTAAAAGTCAATTTGTTAATAATCTCATTTGCAATGTGTTCAGTTGTTTTTTTTAATATCTGCTTATTGTTTTGGGGTGTCTAGGCTTGTCTTCTAAATGAAATTCAAGTAAGTACGGGAAGCATCTTAGTACTCAAGCAATGATTCCGAAGTGCATCTGAGGTCAGAACATGGACCTCCTCCACGCAAACGAAGCCCTCCTCTACTAACTCTAGACCTTCAGCTAGTTTAGCACTGATGTGGGGCAAGGGTTGAGGCTGATTATGTTGTAAAACAGAGTCCTGTAATTTTTGGCATTCTGACTGTCACGTCCCGTCGTTCAGCCATGCCACAAACAGAGCAATTTTCTTTTATGAAACATATTCGATTGCATCCCAACCCAGAAGTTTTAGGGATTCTCTCTAGCAGCCTCTCCCTATGCATAAATTGTCCCAAAAGCATCCCAATTGCTCTCAAGACTGCAAGACATATAGAAATTACCAGACAATACCTCTGGAACACCACAGGCTTCACAGGGAAATTAGGCAGAAACGTCATATTAAGCCACCTTATTGGGCGTTATCAAGAAACAAAATGAACTAATTATTATTTCCTTTTTTCCCTCCAATGATTTGCAATTCCTGGATGAAACCTGAATAATACCAAAAGGTTTCAAGGCAACCCTTTAGAAAGTGACCTTTTGCTTTCCCCATTTCATTTGCCCTAAGTGTTAATTGACTTTGAAAAAGCAGTGTATTATCTTTTTAGAAAAAAGAAAAGGATAGACCTGATTTGTGAACACCAACATCCTACAGCATCAAAGTGTTGTTTAAATCATCGCCCAGCAGAGCTGAGAGCAACTATCCAGGAGAGAACAGATTTAAAAAAAAAAAAAAAAAAAAAAGTCTCAGAATGAAAGAGTGCCACTGCCATCTAGAGGGAGATGTGATAATAGCCAGCCATCAACTCAAGCAAGGAAATGATTTTAATTATCCTGCATTGCCGGTAATTATCCTATGTATTTGGTGAGCAGAAGTCATATTTATTCACTCTTTGCTCTAAGAAAAGCATGGACTTGGTGGGGACTAGTGGATGTGGGAGTTTATGAAAGGTAGTTCTCGCCTAGTAAGATGCTTCCTGAGTTACTGGTAGGTACACAGCGTTGGTGTGAGTACTCGTCTGATTGTGTGAAATGACTTTGCTCAGAGCTTCAGAGGATCACATGTGAGTTTTCCTTAGACCTCTAGGCCCCAAATCAGTATACTTTCCACACATTTAGGACATTTCTTCCTTACAGCATAATTTGTCCTCCAGAATAAAACAGAATTCCTTTAAAAAAATTCTGTTGCCATTCACTTAAATGAAGTTGCAAAGATGTTTAATACATATTAAATTAAAATAGCCTAGAAGAATATGAAAGCAAGAGTACCTATAGCTATAAAAAAGCCAGATTTGGAAACATCAGGCTTATAGAGCTTATGGAAGTGGGAGGCTAAGAAAATAAGGCTGTTGATGTTTTCATTAGTACTCAGGCCAGGTAAAAAGAAGATAGAAATTATTATGGTATGTTATTAATCGCTTTTGACATACAATTGTTTAATTTAGAATGTAGATTTAATTTAGAAATAGAATGTAGTGCACATGGAACAAAGCTGCATCTCTTGAAAGCATTCTCCCCCTTGGAGAATTTTTTTCTGTTCTCAGCAATCTTGGGGAAAGGTGTTTTTGTGAATCATAATAACAATGCCTATATTTAATATCATTATTTAGTGGTTAATTAAAGAGTATTTTTTGACTTTGAGCCAAAGAGTAGTATTTCCACTATGCCCTTGAAATTTCTATTTTAAAAGACTCTAATTTTACTTCAGTTTTACCAACTCTGTTTCAGCAAAGAGCATTTCACCTGTCACGTGAGTCTTGTCAGCATTATTTAAACCATGGTCTTTCCCTTCATCAAACTGAAGAAGGGAATGGCACCAAATTAGTCGTTTAGCGTGATTTCTTCTTTGCGCCGTGAGTTTGCAAGTATCGAGCAGCTCTGTAATACAGGAAAGCAATACTTCTATTTCCTCATTTAAAAAAAATAAGTACTAGACTAAATGACTTTTATTCTTTTCACTGTGGAGTCCAAGATCCTGGTTATATTGCTACATGGTCATGTGGTTAAAAATTAGATATAAGCTAAACTAAAAGGATCAACAAATACGAGTAAATAAACAAATGAGTAGAGCTTAAGTTTTACTCACGTTTGATTAGAAAATTAGTTATAATTAATTACTGTGTTAATATATGGAAATCTCTATAAGTAAAAAGTTATGTTGACATGGATAAAATTTATCAGAACATTTTTATACTGAATTAAAGTTTTCTTATTTTTGATTCTGCAGTTTTATGATGATGAATCTAGATACAGATTTTCTTTCATACACCCTTCTTAGATGGATTCACCAGGCTTCCATGATATAAAACCTCCATGATCTTTCATCAGTTCTAGGAAATTTACAGCCATTATTTTTTGAAATATTTTATTTTCTCCATTCTCTGTGTTCTCTCCCTTGTGGAATTCTGACTAGACATATGCTATATTTTCCTACTTTGTGTTCTATGCTTTACTTAACTTCTCTTTCATGCTTCCCATCTCTTTGTCTCCGGGCACCTCATTCTGCACAATTTCTTCAGCTACATCTTCCAATTTATTAATTTTATCTTGTGCTGTTTCCAGTCTTCTGTTAAACCTGTTTACACAGTTTTTATTTTAAAATTTGCTTTTTAGATTTCTAGAAATTCTATTTTTTCATATCTGCTTAGTCATTTTATTAGCTTGTTCTTCATTAGTTTTAAAATATTACTCTATTTCTATAAACACACTGAATAAACATGCTTATTTTCTCTTCTGTCTCTAATATTATCAATACCTGAAGGCTTTTTGAACTTGACACTATCATCTGCTGCTTCTTATGGTTCTCACTTTCTTGTTTTGTTTCTTTTATGTTTTGGGATTTGGGTTATGAATTCATCTTCCTTAGGATATTCATGGGAATTTTTTTTCATTTTCTTAAGTTTAATTGCTATCAGTTTTGGTGATATCAGTTTTTTTCTTTTTTTTTAATTGACATATAGTTACAATGTGTCAATTTCTGGTGTACAGCATAATGTCCCAGTCATGCATATATATACATATATTCATTTTCATATTCTTGTTCATTAAAGGCTATTACTAGATACTGAAAATAGTTCCCTGTGCTACACAAATTTGTTTTTTTATCTATTTTTATATATAGTGGTGAACATTTGCAAATCTCAAACTCCCAAATTTATCCCTTCCTACCTGCTTCTCCCTGGTAACCATAAGATTGTTTACCATGTCTGTGAGTCTGTTTCTGTTTTGTAGATGAGTTCAAGAGTGTCCTCTTTTTCCTCTTTTCTTTTTTTAGATTCCACATATGAGTGATATCATGTGGTATTTTTCTTTCTCTTTCTGGCTTACTTCACTTTGAATGATGATCTCCATGTTGCTGCAAATGGCATTATCTTATTCTTTTTTATTGCTGAGTAGTATTTCATTGTGTAAATATACCACAACTTCTTTACCCAGTCATCTGTTGATGGACACTTAGGTTGCTTCCATGCCTTGGGTATTATATTCAGTGCTGCTATGAACATTTGCATATATCCTTTCAAATTTGAATATACTCCAGATATATGTCCAGGAGTGGGATTGCTGTATCATATGGTAAGTCTATTTTTAGTTTGTTTTTTTTTTTTTTTTTTGAGGAATCTCCATACTGCTTTCCATAATTCTGCACCAAACTACACTCCCACCAGCAGTGTAGGAGGGTTTTCTTTTCTCCACAGCCTCTCCAGCATTTATTGTCTGTAGATTTTTTGATGATGGCCATTCCTTCAGAGAAGGTTTGAATTTGCTTTTTCCATAAACCCAAAACACATCAATCTCACACCACTTCAGACTTACATAAGGACTGTCCTGTGGCTAGAAATCCTTAAGAGATCTTTTCTGCCACATTTCAAGAGAAGTAGCTTCCCTTATTGTGGTAACAGTGGAAAGGCAAGGACTATTATTTTTAGGTTCTGTTTCATTCTTATCCTGACGGTACAGGGCTTTGGGGTCCCATTTTCATGAGGTCTCTTTTAAAATTCCCACATTCAGCAGGCCCTAGGCTTTTCCTCCCATTTTCCATACTCTGTGGAGACATAAAAACTAAAGATCAGACCACCTGAATTTGGAAAATACTCTCAGGGGGAAAGTTGGCCTCAATGTCCCAGTTATCTGTCAGAGTTCTCGCTTTGCTTAGGTTTTGCCTCCGAGAATTTCTTAATTCCTTGCCAGAACATCAATGATGTGATAATGTGAAAGGTTTTCAGCTGTTTTTAGGCAAAAGGTCTGTCAAAGAATCTAGACAGCCTTACTGCTAAAAACAGAAGTCCATTTATATTGAATCTAAGCATAAATCTATACATGTATTACATTTTCTGTAACTAGAAATACTGAAAACTTTCTTTCTTGCTACATATTGCTTAATGATTTGACTGATCTTCCAAAATAAACCTAAGATATCTTTCCATATAAATCTTTGAATATCAGTCCCTTGCATCAGGATAAAATTCAGTCTCCATGACACATCTTACAATATGTGTAGATCTAGTCAACATTTCTAGCTTTCCCTTTCTCTTCAATCAACACCATTACCATTATCCCCATCATTCAGTCATAGTGAGTCAAACTCATATTTCTGTTCTTTGTACTCGCTCAAACCTTTTCACATGTTCATTGCTAGAGCACTGTTTTCCTCCTAGTCTTCCTTCAAGTTTCAATTTATCTGTCACCTCTTGCAGGAAGCCTTTCCTGAATCCCAAATCCAGGTTGAGTCATGCCCTTCCTTGGTACTCCTAATTAGACATAATTCTTTATCACGTAATTCCCTGTCACAGTTTTTGTCACACTATTACAACTGCCTGTTTATATTTCTGAATTCTTTACTATAACATATGCTTTATAAAAGCAGGTACATTTTGTCCTGTTCGGTTATATACTTGGCACTTACCACAATCCTTGCAACATAATAGACACTCAGTGAATTTTTTATATGAAAATAAAGTATTTTTTGCTTTTTCCTAATTGTAAACAAAGGTATCATTGTGCCTGGGTATGTCTATGGAATTGAGTCATAAATTATTGAGTAATACAAAGATATAAGGATTTGTATTCACCTTAAGGACATCGTTATTTCAGAAACTTATTTTTATCTTGAAAAAGAAATCTTCCAAAATATTAAACACAAACCTGAAACTCAGTTAATGCAGTTGCCAAGAGGGCATCAAATCATAAAAGCTTCGAGGACTGTGTTCCTATTGTCTATAAAGAATGATTTAATTTCTTCATTATAATTCCTGCAGCATTGAAAGGAAACAAGGTAAAAGACTCATCAGAAGGTCTTCCTAACTGAAATCTTAGGAGATTGTGGTAATTTGACATTCATTAAAACAAAAGTTAAAATGATTAGAGCTAGAGAGACCCTAATCTTGCCCGTGTCTAACCAAAGGGAGGAAAGGCAGTGTGATGTGCCTACAAGTTGTATAAATTTTACCTTTCTTCCTTTTTCTCTCTTCAGTCACTTGTTCTGTTTTTCTGTTGCTAATTCATTGCTTTCAAGATTCATGTGATGGCCTTATTTTCATCAGAATTAACCTAAGGAATTTAATTTAGCCAATATTGTACACATGCTACAGAATATCTGCCAGCTAAACAATTTCAGGCTGAAATTGCAGCAACCACTGTGATTTTTTAAAATACGGAAGTAATTAGTCCTCCAATCCTTTGATTTTGATGAAATCAGAGCAAGTGGCAATTTATAAACATGATACAATTTTGCACAATGGACATTGTTCTTTATGGCAAATAAAGTGTGTCAGGTTGTATATATCATAAACCACACTCAAAACATCACAAGAAAATAGACTGGATTTTAAAACCATGAAATCTAGAGCACAGAGTATATGCCTAATATTGAAAAATCTACAGTATCATCAGTGACATGGTGGTGGGGGAGGTCCCCTGGAAATGCTTGAGTTTTTTATTCTTTAATTCCTTAGAAACATTTACAGAAGTATAAAAAGGTAATATAAGCAACCTCTTTAAAGTTTTTGTTGATTAGTTATAACTTGTGAGAGAATTAATTGAGCTCTTGAGTCAGCTTCAAAATTGTTGCTATAAAATTTCTGGGTCCAAATTAGATGGTCAGGCTTTTCCAGGATCTTAGACCTAGTAATATCTCATGATAAAGTTCTGTGAAATCCCTTTTCTGCGAGAGGAATGCGGCTCTTCTTTCTCACTTTCCGATGAAAGGAATTAAATCCCTCTTTTTATAGATGATGTTCTCAGTGCATTATTATTGCACTGACATTTTACAGCAACTTACTACATTCACTAATAGTAATGGTGATTCCAATACAAAGACAAAATTAAACAAACGTTTAAGTGTCTTATCTGGAATCACCTGTGGTAACGGTGAATCAGGGACTAGACCAGTATCTCAGCAATCTGTCTCCCATGCCTGTATTTTGTCCAGTAATTATTCACCCTCCCATTGAAGTATAACCGAATTTTTATTTCCTTGAGAAGCAACATGCCACTGCTTTCTCAAAGGTGCTTATATCTGGCTTAAAAGGATCTCTGATTCTAGACATGAGAGTCTCTTTAAAAAGAAGCCTGCTCTGCTCTGAGAGATGTGTACTGAGGCAACACACACTGTGAACCAGAAGAAACATGTTGCTTAACTGGATAATGACCCGGACTGAAGCCAAAGGTGTTTGTGGGAGGCAGCGGTACCAAAAGAAGGGAAGTGACTTGTGGCATGTCATAAGGATCAGCATTAGTATTGATTTTAGTTACTTTGCTGACCTCAAAGAAGGAACATACAGTAAGACGGGGAAATGTGCTGATGACACAAAGTGGAGAAACTTAGTCAATACAAGGTAGGAGAACAATAAAACTAACTCAATACAAGGTAGGAAAACAATAAAACTAACAATGACTTGGGTAGGCTGGAATTATGGGCTGAAAACTGCCTTGTGCAATTCAAATTGGGGAAAGTCTAAATATAGTTACTGTAAAGTGAAATATACAAGAGACATAAACTGAACCTTTGATGGGCCAATTTGTTTTCAAACTTTTTCCCCAAAAGTTCAATGTGGACCTATTTTTTACTTTTCCAAACACTCAGGAGCTGTAATGCTGGATATAATTCCATGCAAAAGGCCAAATGACAGAAAATGTTAGCAGTATTGGGGGATATTATGTCTCCGTTCTTGAGAAAAATAAAAGGAACTATAATGAAGTTTGAATATTGTCAGGCAAAGCTAGATTAATCCCTCAGAATGATAAAATTACCACGCTGGATCTAATCAGTATGCAACACCATGGAAAGTATTTCCACTGACAGAAGGTATAATGGAGGAGAAAATTTCAACCTTTCTCAAATCTACAATTCTAAATAAAGGCTGCAACCAAGAAAAGATCTCAACTGAGAAGTAGATGGCAATCTTGAATGTTCTTATTTCCAGTTATTATTATCTGAGTGGGATTCAGATAAGGAATAGTCCAAGGTGTTGAAAGAAACATGAAATAAACGGGGCAGGAGGGACACTGATGTCTTCAGACTGGCCGTGACTCACAGGCAAACAGTCCAGCACGCGTCTTTTGGAGTCACTCTTGTTTAAAGACCTGTTTCTTCAGAACTGTCCCATCATCAGAATTGTCTTACAGTAATTCCTGAGGTACTTGGGTACTTAAATCCACACATATTCTTTGGCTATCTATAAGAGAATTAAAACTTCTATTCAAAAAAATTATTTAAATTTTTGTTCAAAATATTTTGTTCTGTTTAACGGAAAATGGTTCTTTAAGAAAAGTATGATTGAAGAATTTTTAATAGAAGCTATTATCTAACGTTTCTTTTAAAGTGTGTGCAGGGGTCCAGCTAAGGGGAACCAAGTGTGAAGCGTTTAAAGAGTGAACAATCTACTGCATAAAAAAAAAATCCATATCAGAGGAAGAAAAGAGACAGGTATTTTCACTCCTGCATTTGAGTACTAGGAGAAATACTTTATTCTAATTAGCAGAAAATCAGACATAAGGGCTTCAACCCTTTCAAGAGCCCTATACCATTACTTAGATATTTCTTATCTTTCTGCTTTTTCTGCATGGAAAAGTGGACTAATAACAATAATAATAACAACAACAGTAAATACATTTGGAACTCTTACCATGTGGCAAGCAGGAGGGTGAGTAAAGCTAGAAACAAGGGATCAGAGAGTAGACATTTTGTGACTCACTTTCCTTTGACTGTTTCTTCTTTGTTAGTTGAAAGAGAAGAAATTTAAGTAGTAACAGCTAAAGCAGCACGGAGGTGGTCTGAAACCACCGACTTGCTGAGTTGGAAAGGAGACTATAATCAACCACTACGCATGATTCGTGTCAAAACACACAGATAAAGTAAAAATTCTGGATTATTGAGAAAAACACCAAATTGTACAAAAGATGGTTTACTAACTTTAAAATGTTTGTTTTGCTTCAGGTCTGTCTTTGGGATGTGAGCAAACGTTTATTGAGCATCTGTTACATGCCAAGTACAAATCACCTGATTTCAGTTTCACACTGATTTTATGCATTAAACGTCATTAGTCCTATTTCATGCAGGAATTACAGCCCATAACATTTAAATAAATTGTCCACAGCAAAACAAATGTAACTGTCAGAGCCAGAACTCAGAATTAGGTCTGTCTATTTAATCCTAACTACTTTCCTTTTTTCCATTCATAATAATGCTAATTTGGTATACAAATAATACTAATTTTCAAGTTCACAATAATACTAATGTACCCAGATATTGAAACACACTGCAATTTCCAATATTCCATGAAATTAGAGAACAATTCTCAAGGAATTTTGACTTTATGTACATTTTTACCTTATGTATATTTTGTAAGAGTAACATATATTGGGATAATTTTAAATTCAAATAACTAGAGTCCTTTACCCAATTTTTCTTCATCACACTCAATTTCTGCTTCCACTCATTGGTTGCTTCAAACGTGTTTCAAACATCATTTCTTTGACCCACCTGAAATCTAACCCTATAAATAAGAAAAGCTTCCATTTCTAACCCTAAATCATAAATTTAGTATACGGAAGCCCTTTATCCTTTGTTAATTTTGCATGGAGCAGTATTTAGGCTTTCATTAACTCTTCTGATTGCCTTTTCCTTTTTTCTTTCTTCATGTTTGTTTTTTTGGTAGATGTTATAACTACTTTTACTAAAAGAGGTAAGGATGAAAAGTGTGGGAGGAAAGAAGTGATGACCAGTACTTTGGTGCCCAAATCCGACCCATACTTCCTATGACTTTTACTAACTTACTATCATTTCTTTCCACTCTGCTGCCTTCATCATTTCCCACACTTTCCTCTCTATAGCACATGGAGAAAAAGAACAGTTGGAGAACTGAGAGAAGAAATAAAGAAAATTGAAAAGTTAGCTAGAAAGTAATTAGTAAGTTGGTCAGCAAGTTGAAGGGAAGGGAAGAAATAAGAGTGAAGAAGGGAGGGAGGGAGGAAGGAAGGGAGAAATGGAGGGGGACAGGCAATTCTAAGGGAAGAAAAGGAGTTTTGATCCTTAACAGGGTAACAGAATTTTTTTAAGTTTCATGACTACTCCCCTGAAAATGCTTATAAATACAAAAGTTTGCTAACAATTTCAAGAGTTCACAGATCTCTCTCCAAAGCCCATTCATAGATTGAATCCTTGCATTGGGATTTACTGTAAAAGTATGTCTCTGAATGAAAAATATAACTGAAAGACAATTTTGAGAGACATTTTTTGGCTGTCGCCTTTGGCATAAAGCAGCTTGATATACAGAGACTGGGATGTACAATACTCGGGGGGGGGGGGAATATAAACAGAAAGCACAAAAAGGGCAGATTATATGATAGGACACCAAAATGCCTGAGGGACGCACTAGGAGTCTGACCCCGGATGGCACCACATTGGCATATATCGGTTTCTTATGATACCATTGAGCTTTTCCTTAAAGAGCTCGCCCCAGCCTATCTGCCCTCCACTGCGGGTGGCTTGAGTCATCACACTGCTTTAAAGAATGCAATCTGCTCTCCAGCTGGGAGCAAAGGTGAATTTAGTTCTGCTCTTTCTTGTCTCTTGAATAACACTTTCCTGACTGCTCACCTCATCCTGTCAGCATCCCGTCACCATGTGCAGGGTTGGATCAGCCAGATGGAGTTCATCCAATGCTCTGTATCCATCTGGCAATGTGACGTCTGAGACAATGCCATTCCTCAAGGAATCAGTTGAGAACTGGCACACCTGAAGTTTTTCACACAAAGCTCTGTCCGAGTACCTTTCCCTGATGTAACATTGCATCAGGTTAAGTCTGGACCCAGTTGTGAAGTCGGTGAGTGTGGATAATACTCACTGACGATAAGCTGCTCAATCTGGTGGGTAGAATAAAATAATCAGAGAAACAGAGAAGTATAAGAGCCCCCAGAAGTGTTTATTCATCCTGTGGATGAACAGAATCTCTTGGGGAATACTTTTCGTGGCTCCCAATGCCTACCAAATAAAGGGAAGACTCTATGTCTGTTTTATTCTGAAATCTGTTCCTGTTTCTAGCTTTATCTCTCCCTGTGGGTCCCCTCTTAGTCTGGACTTCAACTAACTTTACACAAACCCTGAATTTTTCCCTTCTGCTATCTTATGATTTGATTTTCCGATTCCTATTCATATTTCTAATCTTCCCATATCAAAATCTCATCTATACTTTGAAGCCCACCCTCTCTACCAAGAAATCCTCCTTTAAGCTTCCATCTTTATCCCAGAAGAACAAGGCTCTCACAGTGGGGCAGAATACAGGCTTTGGATTCAGACAAACATGAGTTTGAATCCAGGCTGTGTGCCATTAGAAAAGTTACCTAGCCTCCCTGAACCTCAGTCTTTCACCTGTAAAATTGGGGCAGATAATGCCTTTCAAGTATATTGTGAGTGTTGTCTAAAATAGAAGCATACTCAATAAGTGTTCATTTCTTTATTTAAATTCTATTGTGTCCTTTTCAGTATTTATTGATATTTACTATGTACTACTTTATTCTGGGGTTGCTTTGCACATGTCTCATCGCCCCTATTAGATAATAATGCTCAAACATCAACTTACTGTAGAGGCTTTCTATAACTTTCATATGTAACCCACACCATCCATTTTTAATCCTCTTTCTCTGCTTTTTTGCTTCATCGTAACTATCACTATCCAGCATTATTTGCTTTTCTTTGTTTCTTTCTTTCTTTGGCATCTATTTCCCTCTATAGGTAAGTTCCAGAAGAGCAGGAACTTTTTCTATGTTGTCTACTGCTATATCACCAGCACCTGGAATAGATCCTGGCAAATACTAAGTGCTTAATAATATCATGCAAATTAATGAAGGATTTAATATGTTCCTTGAGGCCAATGATAATTTCTTAACTGTTATAAAACCTCAAGACTGGAAGAGACATTAAAATCCTTTCATCAACTTTGGTGCTTTTCAGACGACCAGGCACACAACACAGCCTCTACCTTCTAATCTGAGGAGATGCTCACATCCCCCAAAATCCAATGCTCTTGAACAGTTCCCTCACTCTGAGGTGCCGTTCCTGCTGCAGAGAATTCCCTCTTCCAGCTCCATATCTGCCTGATGAATTCCTCCTGATCCCTCGAGACCCCAGGTGGCAAAGTGGCAGGAGCCCCACAGAACCAAGTTTGATGCACTCATTAGCTGGGTGATCTTGGACACCTTAACTTGGCTCCCCAGGGCCTTGACTGTCTTGTTTGTAAAGGAATAGCAGAGCTGCGAAGGTAAAAGATTCTGGATGTAAAGAGTCCATCAAAGTGGAAAAATTTTTAATGCAACCAAAACACCACAAAATTCTTTACTGTTCCTTTCTCTGTAAAACTTTCTGTGAAGCAAAATTGATCATTCCCTTTCTATGTGTTTTGATGAGTCATATAGACATTTTACTATAGCAACGATAGTATTACATTGATAGCAATAGATTTCCAATCTGTGTCCTCTGTTTGAATTGAGCTTAAGACAGAGGCCATAGCTGGATTGACATTTGTAGTCTCAGCCACTAGCACTGTGCCTGGCACAGAACAGACAGTCAATACCTATTTGGTCAATAAATAAAAGACTCTAGGAGATACGTGCTTGGCCTGCTAGGCTCCATGCCTTTGCCATTTCTCTAGATTATTTTCCCTCACTGGAAATTTATTCTTAAATGTCACCTCCTAGTTTATAGCTTTTCCCACCTGACTTTCCTTAGGTCAGTTAATATAGTCCTAGTGGCTGCCCCTATTGATCTCCTAACAAGCATCATATGAATTGCCCTCCAATGTCCAGTTGATTTCTATCAGCTGTCTTCATCCAACTCAGTGTACATGCTCATTCACTCCTGCCTTCAAGTGTGCACCTACTGAACAAGGCACAGACCTAGCAGATAGCTTCTCTCTCTGCTGGGGGGTCATCCAGCACCCTGAACAACTCCTGTTAACCTGTGATGATCCTTTATGTTTTAAAAAGATCAACATAAAAAAAAAAAAACATATTCCATAGCATTATGGCCAGCAACAACCAGTTTGTAAGACAAATTACCAATAGCTTTGTATGTGGAAAATGGCAAGTCATTCTGAACGTATTTTCTGATTTCCAATTAATTTTCTAAGATTGGTTTATCTATATTTATGTGTTTATAAGCAGTACTAGGAGATAAAAATAAGTTAGATATTGTACTACATTTTAAAATGGCACTACTGAAAAATGCAAAAAAAAATAAATAAATAAAATGGCACTACTGAAGATATTATTGCCAGTTCTTTTAAACCGGAATCTAAGCCTTCAGTATATGATAAACTAAGCAGAGTTGAAAGCAAGGAAAATGATATATTTTTGATGCAGATCTTCCTATCTATTAGATTACCTGCCCCCAAACAAAAGAAAGAGATGTCACCCTGACCAGGACTTCTAAAGAACAAAAGAATTTACAGGTCTGGTGGTGCAAATGAAACTTGAAACTATTATCCAAAAATAAAAGATGAAAATGCTCTCTCGAAATGAGAAAGCAAATTGGAAATAACATGGAGCAAGAGGGCACAAAAGGACCCAGGCTCTCATTATCAGACTCTGTAAGTCAGAATGCCTAAAGCCTCCCTCGACACAGCCTGCCACTCAGTCTGCATATCTGTAAAATGGAGATAAAAAGTGCACTCCCTTCCTGGTATCAGAGGTGGTAGGATGAATCGCTGCGAATGCATTTCAAAATGCACAGATGAAGGATAACAGAAATAAAGCGTAAAGACTACTATTCAGAAATGCTCTTTCAAATATTCTTGATACTTAGGCAGATTTCTCTAGATGCTTGAGGCATTGTCCAGATGTGTAGGATTTTTAAAGGCCTCTGTGGAAAAAACAAACAGTTCGCTGTTTGATCTGGAGAACAGAATAAGACCTCAAGCCTTTGCCAACTGTCCAGAGTGCTGTTTCAGATGCTGTACAATATACAGACTGAAAAGGTAAAAGTCTCTGCTGACTAACATCACACAAACCAGAGGAAAGACAAAAGGGCTGGAATAAAACACAGCCATCCTAAATTCTTATTTTGATTTCTTATTTCTCCTTGCTCTACTTGGAAAATGATTTACCTCTTCCCCTCTCTGCAGTGGGCAGAGGACCAGGCTAGAGTTGGGAGCCCTGGCTTAGCATCCAGATTCATCCATTTACACAGGACAAGTCTTATGTGCTTCAGGCCTATGCTCCGTCACCTTTAAAATACACACATGTGATTCCTATACCATAGGCTGTTTAAAACATGACAAAAATGATTCTAAAGATGCTGTCAATTGCAAGCACTCAATGTAAGAAGCTGTTAGAAGGGTTCTCTATCTACTACCTTCTAAATTCATAAAGACTTCAGAGAAACCAGTCAGTTACCATCTATGGAAAACTGAGCAATGAGTGGAAAGAAGTCTGTAGAAAACACAAAAACCTTGGTCTCACAAAATGAATGATGGAATCCACCTCCCCAAAGAAATCCACTGTATGAATAGTTAAGAGTTATATCATTATAGGCACAGTTTCTGGGCAAATGTGATGGATAATTCTGGGATTCTATAATCAGAGGAAAGGCATGAGACTACCATCTTGTCCACTCCATTACGTGGCAAAAGGAAGATACACTAGCAGATGCCAGCCCTGCAATGAGCAGACAAATGCCACTGTTAGGGAATGGAGCAAGGACAGCAGGTCACACAATCCCGGTTATCCAACAACAGAAACACTGTCAGCAGAGGCAGCCGCAGCCACCTCAGATTTAAAGAACAATGATAGATATAACTAGAGGAATAGATGAAGCTGGAATACGGAAATGCTACTGGATGCTCCCGATATTGTCTGTGTTCATAACACGCTAATCACATCATCGAGAATGACTGCTTTCTAAGCCATAAATATTTTCAGTAGCTGCAGAAACACAATGCAGCTGTGTGTTTCTGTGATAAGCCCTTCATATAGAAAGCAAGCCCATACGCTCGCAGAGATAGGATGCAGGGGCTGATGGTGGAAAATGGAAGAAAGTGGTTCTGCCCCGGCTCTCTCCATTGTTGGCTCAGCAAGTGCTCAACGTGATCTAACAATCTTTACATGCGTAGCACCTTTCTTACAGAGAAGAAAAGGCAATTCTGAGGCATTACTTCATTGCTCTTCATCATGCCCCCAGGGAATAGGTAGCAAGTATTATCCAATTTTGCAGGCAGTAAAAGTGAGGCTGTGATTGGCTGAACATCTGGGTAAAGGTTATAGAGCAAGTCTGTGCTATTGTGGAGATTAGAACCAGTTCTCCTGCCTCTTTTTGCAATACCTATTACTTAAACACACTTTAAAACTCATTAAAACGGCAGTGAAATAAGGAAATGTGCTCACAGAACAATGCCAAGCGAAATTAAAAAAGGAAAATAAGGATGGAAAACTTCACATTCAGTATCATTCTTAGTTACACAAAATGCATAGGTTATAAAATTGGACTTGCGGGCAGCCAACAGTAGCAGCAATAAAGTCTGGATTGGGGGGTAACTGGTGATTTGGGGTTTTTTCTTCATACCACTCTTTATTTTACAAGTTCCAAATTATGAGCAATCAAATTTTTGATGAGAAAAATAATTCAAAGTGCAAAATTCATTAACAGTGCTTTACAGATCATAAAAATGTGCAAGTATCAGTCAATAACATTTTTAGAGTTTCTAAACTCGATATGATGAGTGTTAACAAAGAGAAAGAAAATATTTCTGGAGGTTTGTTTTGTTTGTTTTTTTTTTTGCTTCCAAACACACTGCAAACTCCCCCGCACCGTAACCAATCCTACACTGGCCAGCAGATTTATTTTCTAAACTACAGCCCTAATCAATGACACCTTAGTCCCTCCTAAATTAACTCCAAAGTGCTGAGTCTGATATTCAGCCTAGAATATGACCACAAACTTGTCATCTTGCTCTTTGACTAGATCCTTACCTACTCTATGGATCTTCCATTCTTCAAAAACATTTCATTTATTTGAGAAAGGACAGTCTTTTCAACAAGCGATGTTGCAAAAACCTGGATACTTACATGTAAAAGAATGAAGTTGGATTCTTACCTTGCACGATATACAAAAATTAAATCAAAATGGATCAAAGATCTAAATGTTAAGAGCTAAAACTGTAAAATCCTTAGAAGAAAACAGAGAAAATGTTCCAGATGATAGACTTGGCAATGATTTTTTTGGATATGACAGCTAAAGCACAGGTAGCAAAAGAAAAATAGATAAATCAGATTATGTCAAAATTTAAAACTTTTATGTATTAAAGGACGGTATCAACAGAGTAAACGGCAACCTATGGAATGGGAAAAGTATTTGCAAATTATATATATGATAAGGGTTTAATATCCAGAATACACAAAGAATTCCTCCAGCTCAACAACACAAAAATAAACCAGTCAAAAAATGGACAAAGGACTTGAATAGACATTTCTTCAAAAAAGATACAAAGAGCCAAAAATCACAAGAAAAGATGCTTGACATCATTAATCATTAGGAAAGTACAAATCAAAACTACAACTGGATACCATTTCACACCCATTAGGATGGCTGTTATCAAAAAGGAAAAACAGAAAGTAATGAAATGATTGTTGACGAGGACGTGGGCAAGTTGGAATCCTCCTACATCGCTGGCGAAAATGTAAAGCGGTGCAGCTGCCACGGAAAACAGTACGGTCCCCCCAAAATTAAACAGAATTACCATATGATCCAGCAATTCCACTTGTGGCTACAAGCCCAAAAGAACTGAAAGCAGGGTCTCAAAGAGAGATTTTTACACCCATGTTTACAGCAGCGTTAGTCATAGTAGTCAAAAGAAGAAAGCAACCCTAAGTGTCCAATAAGAGATAAATGGATAAAGAAGATGTGAGATATAGATATAGATACGGATATAGATATATATACACACACGTATATATACAATGGAATATATATATACACACACACATGCAATGGAATGTGTATATATATATACACACACAGTGGAATGTATACATATATACAGTGGAATACACACACACACACACACACACACACACACACAATGGAATACTTACTCTACCCTAAAACGGAACAAAATTTTGCCATTTGCAGCAACATGGATGGACTTGGAGGGCCTTATTCTAAGTGAAATGTCAGACAGAGAAAGACAAATACTGTATGATATTACTCACATGTGGAATCTGAAAAATATAACAAAAAAGAAGCAGCCTTACAGATACAGAGAACAAACTAGTAGTTACCAGTGGGGAGAGGGTTGGGAGAGGGACAATATAGGGCCAAAGAGTAGAAGGTACAAAGTACTGGGCATAAGATTGGCTCACGGATGTACTGTACAACACAGAAAATACAGACAATATTTTGCAATAACTGTAAATGGAGTGTAAGCTTTAAAAATTGTGAATCACTATAGTGCACACCGGTAACTTGTATAATATTGTACAGCAACTAGATTTCAATTGAAAAAAAAGAAAAAAATCTCAGTCTTTTCTAATTGTATGTTCCTTTAGGCTGAAATGTCCCCAACCCTACCGCCTACGTTTGAAATCCAACCTTCCATTCAAGGCTGCTGATTAAATACTTCTCTTACTGAAGTCTCTCAACCAGATGCAACCTTGTCCTCTGAATCCTCAAAGTAGTCTTGAATGTAGCAAAGTGCATTACAAAGCACTTCTTTATAAATTATACCATTTGATACTCACATAAACATTATAATATCCATTTTAAATAAATGAAATTTGAGAAAAGTTATGTAGCCAGCTAAGTTCAACCCACTGGCATGTGACTAAAGATCTACTCTACGGCTTCCAGGTTTATGCGGGGCTGCCCCAAACCTACCGGATCTAACTTTTGGCACTAACTACATGCTTCTTTGAATGATTCATTATTTATAAGCCTCTTTTTTTAATATCTCTACTAAGCTATAAACTCCTTGAGAACAGGGACCAAACATTTTTGTAACCCCAACAGTCCTAAGCATATATTCACACAGTACTTGTGGACTGAATGAAATTGTCATCTGTGGTCAATTTTTGTAATAACAGAATGGACCCTACTAACAAAACACACAGCAATAACCTAGGCTTGAAAAATATAAGTACCACAAAAAGACATTGTATCCCTAACTGATACCAAAGCATGGCAATTGTCCAGCTGGATAAGATATCCGAACAGTTAATTCATGTGGGGAAAAAAAAAATGTTGTTCAGAAACATCACAACTGGCTTTAGCTGAGTAATACTCAGTTTCTGCATTTGCCTTAACTCCTCTGCCATTTACTATCTGTGTTATTTTAGGCAGTCATTCTCAATGTTTTGATAAGGGTTATCACCACATTCTTACTCATTCATTTCTGCAAAATATTTTATCCTGCTCCTACTTAAGGAAGCTAAACAAACCAATGTTTTGCATTACTGAGTTTGTCAAATAGCAACATCTGCACTTCAAAGGTTTGTCCAGCTTCTTGGCCAGGTCTGAGGGTTCTAACCCAGTATATGTTACAGCAGATGGTCTCTAAATTGGACTTGGAGCAGTTCTTTTAGATCTTTGCTTTTCTTAACATTTATTTGAGGATTAATTGCAAACATCTAATATCAGCAGCACACTATGCTTACTAATATAACCCCCAGCAGCCTGAAGACATATAAATTTCATGTTTGGTTATTACTAGTCTCTGTACATTGCCAGTCCCTGTCATTTACTCCATATCCCTCTATTCTCCACTTTCAATAACTTTACTCAAATTGACCTTATATTCTTATGAGAAGGAGTGAAGACTGTAGAACACATTACCAGCATAATACATGCTGCTTCACTGGTGACTTGGGATTCCCTATGCAGTCACTGAACGGGGCCATTTCCACAGAGTCTCTGACATTATAGACACACCTCCAGCCTAGCAGACGCAACTTTCCTCTTAGTTACTGGAGTCTTTGAAGTTGGCCATGTCAGCAAAGCACTGATTATTTTTAGATGACCCATGGGGTGCACAGCTCTCTGCCAGGTGGCCATGCCTCTGCATAAACAAGCCTGTGACTGTCCTGTATAATGATGGAATGATGCACTGTGGATCAGACATGGTGGAAACCCACGACAGGGTTTGGAAGAAGACAGAAATTGGAGGTTCTCCACACTATCTGACATTTCTTCCAATGTTTTTGTTTGTTTGTTTGTTTTTTCCCTTGACACAGAACTCGACTCTTCTAACTCTTTAATATCGTCCAGGAAACTAGAGAGGGCATCCCCAGGATCCCGGCTGATGCCCCAAGGAAAGGTGGAAAGCAGGAGTGCAGTCCAGCACAAGAATGAGACAGCTCCCCAGCCAGGGCTCCCACACTAAGACTCCCGGACGTGCATCCACCCAGAGGTGTCCACTTGGCTTTGTGGGGGTGCACGCGTGTTTTGTGGTGGTTCTGAAGTAATTGCTCTCAGAATTTGCTTTAAGTGCGTTCCTTCACATGAAGCCAAGGCAGGCAGTGCACACCAAGGAAGGCAAATCTTGGCTTGGGAAATAACAAAGGTCTTTTTCTGTTTCAGAGCCAAAGAGACTGAAACTCAAGAAAGATGGGGGGGGGGAAGTATTTTAAACAATTTGTAGCTATTTTGCTTGATTTTCCCTTGAAGCAATAAATAACCGTGCTCCCTGCTGCTGGTATTTTATCGAGCTCTGTTTGTTATAACTGTGCATTATGTTCCATACAAGACAGCATCTTTGAGCTTTCTTTTCACATTTCCCTACTTCAGTTTAACTCCATGAGGAGCAGCACCAACGTACCACCAGGACGGAGAAGAAATAGCAGAACCTGCTGCTAGACCCCACCGCCTGCATGCAGAATTGCCCCTATTAGGAACAGGCGAATGCCAAGCTGGCTTCTTTAGTGGAAATTAATGCTGTGAAAAAAAATAAGCAGGAGCCTCTAGATTAACAACCATTCCCTGCTGCTGATGACCGTGGCCACTAAGAAGGCCAGAACAAGAGAAAATGATTTCCCACACAGTGCACCCACCCTCCTAACCCACCCCTCTCTCCTGAACACAGAAGAGCAGTGGTAGGGGGTGAGGATCTCTGAGGATGGTCCTGGCAGTTTGGGTTTCAATGAAGTGTGGTCTATTTTGTTTCTCTGTAAAAGGCAGAGGAATCAGGGAATATTCATGTCGTAATGACACAAGTTGATAAGTTGCAACTGACTAGAGTCACTGTTCCTCAAATAATCAGGCCTATGACTTGGATGGATGACATTTGATTTTTCTGCTCCCAAGGCCTGTACTCAACGATAGTAACAATCACAATGTGAATAAATACTCAAATGCAGAGCATTTTTTTAATTTCCGTTTTTCATTTGATCCTTAGAAACAGAGGTAAGTAGGTGAGGCTCCTCCTCATTTCTACAACACGTGGGTCACTCAGTGATCGCCTCCATTTTCCTCTCTGAAAAATGAGCATTTATGACAAAGCCTTAACTATTCGCTGGGCCTGTGTTAATCCAAATCACTAGAAATAAATTGCAAGCCACTTTTCAACTGCTGAAGGACAGGCGAGGCAAAGTTTGTGTTTCAAATTGAGCAGCCTCTTCCTTCCCTTTTATGAGTAAGTGAAGGATGTGGAAAGATCCGCCGGGGCTGAGACCTGAGAGAGTGAACGTGAGCGCTGCAGAGCAGTAAGTCATCACGGCGTGAGCAGAGCACACTCACCCTGGCCCTCTAATCCACACTGTCTGCCCGAGCGTCGAAAGGAACATCCTCTGCCAGGAAGAATCCATCTCCTTTAAAGACAAGAGGGTCCCGGAACTGGTACCAACAAGACGCTAGTGCAGTGAGGAATGGGAGAAGCACGGCACCGGCGCTCCTCTTTGCCATATGAAGGCAGTAAATTTGGTTGTGGAGACAAGCAAACTTGAGTTGTGGGGAAAATGTTCTCCAGCTAAAGGTCCCAGGGGCTCAGTAAACATTTTCTCATTAATAACAGTTTATAGATGGAGTCTTTCAACTTAGAAATTTTAAGATGTCATTCAATACATAATCTAATAAAGAATGATAGGACATTAAAAGTAATATAAATAAAGGAAATGTAGTCCACATAAGGGTCATTTGGATAATTACTTCATCCCTTGCATCCAGAATTTTGAAATGAAATACAGCCTTTCCTCACTTCTTCTGCAATAAATCATTTATAAAAAGTAAGTGGTTTTTCAAATAAATGACTGTATCTATGACTATTCTCCCCAAATCAATAGTACATTTGTTGATAATTCTGCATTTAAAGGTTCATTTCACCTTAGTATTGATGTTCTGTCTCCTCTGCCATTTCATTAGATTTAAAATTTTTCATTCTTGGTAATGAACTGTAAGAAAGTTGCTATGCTAGAATGTGGCCCCATTTCAGAGTTGGGCAATGCAACTCAATATATCATTGTCTATTAATTACTGTGATCACTAAAGTTTCTTGTTTGTATGCTCAGCAAAATTAAAGTTAGGAGGCTGGCTTCATTTTGTAAGGCAAGAATTCCTGGCTTCTCCTTAAACACATCACTGAGCTGCTCTAAAATGGGGCAACATTTAAAAACTTTCATCCTGTGACCCTTCAGACAAGACTTGTTCAACAAATCCTTTTGAGTGACTAGAAAATGCCCAACAGTGGGTGGAATGCCAGGTTTCAAGAACTAAAAGGTAGCACTGTCCTTGGGAAGCCTACAGTCTAGTGAAAAAGCAAATACATACACAGAAAATCTCAAGAGAAAACAGTAAGTCTCAAGGCCTATAAACAGGAAAATGCAGCATAGAAGAGCGCCAGCCCAGAGGGGTAACTGAGGAACTGCTGCAGAGGCAAGATGACGTTTAAGCCACACGTTAACCTTTTTTAATGTTAAAATTTCATGACAGTGTAAACATAAATGAGTGTCTCAGTCAGCTCGAGCTGCTGTAACAAAATACCAGAGATGAGTGGCTTAAACCAGAGGTGCTTATTTCTCACAGTTATGGAGGCTAGGAGTCCAAGATCAAGGTGCAGATAGCCGCCTTCTTGCTGGATCCTCACATAGTAGAGAGAGAAACTCTGGTGTCTCTTCCTCCTCTTCTAAGGGCATACATCCCACGATGGGGTATCCACTCTCATGACTTCATGTAAACCTACTTACCTCTCCAAATTCCTCACCTTCTAATACCAACACAATCAGGGTTAGGGCTTGGACACATGAATGGGGGGTGGAGGGAAGCGGGAAGTGACATGAACATCCAGTCCATAACAGTGAGTATGTCCAACTGTATCAAATCCCCATCAATTTAATAAAAGCATGACCACAATAATTTAGCTTGTGAAAATCTACACAGGAGCATCACCATGTGGAAGAGACAGTCGGGTCTCTGTTCAGAAGCCGATTACCACCCAGAGTCACTGCACAGCCTCAGATGGAGTGACACAGCCAGGGTAAAAGCTTTCATCTCCACTGTATATTAATGCTGTGATGCCATAAAAATTGTTATAATAATTTTAAATGCTGAAGCAGGCCAGACTAGAAAAGCAGGGTTATACTGCCATCTGCTGGCAGCACTCCAGGATGACTGTCAGTAAAAGGGTACTGGATTCTACCTGCAGGCCCACACTCCACTTTTCCAGCAATAAAAGTCCAGGTAGGGAAAAGATACTTATCGTCAGCTACTTTATTAGAGAACATAATTTAAAACTCATTTCCAATAAAATGAATTTTCTGAAACTCATCTGTATTGTATTTTAATCAGATGAGGAAATGTTAATGATATTTTCTTAGTAAGTTTTAAAATAGTAACCCCGGAACTAAACATATTTTTTATTCTCATCACTTGGATTTTTTATATATACCTTGTTATTTCCAGTTCAATTTAATAGGATACACTATACAAACAAGGCAGCATTTTTCACCAGATTTTCAATTAGCTAAAACAAAATATTATTGGCACTTGAATGGAGTAGATGATAAATTTCTTATGCTGATGAACAGAATATTTAAATGTCTTTTCTTTGTCTTGGTTTGAGAGTAGGTTTTATTGTACCAAATCCATACACTGTGCTTCTCTAACTTTCCCTGAGGCCTTCCTTTAACTATAAAACCATTTATGACACACACCCCCTCCTCCAAAAAAATTAAGCAAACCAATTGCTCCAATACTTGCTGGTTTTCATTATATCCTGAAACATCCATTCAGCATTTTTATCTGCTAATGTAACAGAAACTCATCTGCTCAATGAGATTTATTACTTGTTTTTTTTTTTTCACATGTTCACAAGATATTGTTGTACATTTTGCAATGGGTCTTTATTATCTAGTAATAATGGCTTGCAAATTAAATTAGTTTTTAATGGCATAGTTAAATTCTAATTTATGTTTTGGAGCTTTGTTTAATTCATTTAGTTATAATGTAATCGTTTTCTTGCTATTTTCTTACATTACATGGAAAGAACAAAAGAATGGGGGCTCATCATCACATTCAGTTGTTGTGGCTTTATTAAATCTTGTCACTAATTGCATTTCCCCCAAGAAACTTTCAAAACAATTGCAGTCTGATCCTTTGGGCAAAAGTATCTGGTTGCTCAGCATTCTGTATAAGAAGTTGAATCAAACTATTCCTGGAACTCTGAGGGTTGGTTACATATTGCACTTTCTCGTACTCATTACAACCCTACTGTGCTGTGTAATGTACTGGGCAATTATTCTTTTGCAACAAATTCCTTTCCTGTGAGCTCTCTTTCTTTCCTGAATGTTCAGGAAAACCAAAACCAAAAGTGATCATTAGCAGCACAGAAAGTAATCTTTTATAATGTCTACTTGCATTTTCTTCCCTCTCAATCGACAGGACTTTCTCAGACCCGGCTGCAATAACCTTTTATAATACCTTCTCACTGGGGTCCACACAGCAAGAGCAAAAAAATCCTTAGCAAGTTTCAACCTTTTAAACCAAAAACTGGATTCTGGGGCTGCATAAGAATAATTGATGTGATTTAGAATTTCCCGAGCCGGCTCGACCCTTTCTTGGTGTTGGTAGTTTTCCCAAGAGGACTGAAGCACACAGGTGGTATTTTAATGAGGACTGTCTGCATCATTGGCTTTTTAAAGTTTCCACCCAAATAAGAATAACCTCTCAGGCCAATTCTTCCTTTTTTCTAATGAGGAAAATAAGTCTCATATCCCAGGGAACTATCCCATTCTGATTTCAATTTGGGTGTGCTTGTCTACATATGGTTCCCCCAGAGTTTCTAGGCACAACATCCAGATGCCAGGTGTGATCGGATCCTGAATTCTGCTCCTCACTCTGCCCATCACCTTTTAAACTCTTGATATTGGCCACCAAAGGGAAAAGAGTCTGATTATCAGTAACCCATTTTCTTGCCCCAGAAAAACAACTCACCACACCAGTTCTACTGACTAGGAACCAGGAGTGGCAACATCGCAAATGAAGACCCTAGAAGGACCATCTTGCCTTATTTCTGATGAAGGCAAAACAAGAATATGAGGTAAGAAAGAAGTAAGAAATAAATTGGCTTTTCCGTATATATCTTTTTTACAGTTTTCATTTTTTCCCGTGCGTGCTCTACTTTTTAAGAAGCCTGCAAAAAATAACAATGTGCTGTACACATGTGATACTACTCCTGATTTTAATTCAGCTAATCATGTTACCTGTTAAAGGATGAGAAAGAAAGAAACTGGGGCATCGGAGGCCCTTTTACGTGAAAGAACATTTCTCTAAGAAACCAGTGAAGAATAAGAAGCCGTCTTAATGTTAGCCCCCCTGTTCCGCTATCTGAACCATCTTTGGCATCTTCTGGTGCCCAAATGTGCTGCTGACAATGACCAGCATAGCATCCACAGAATGGATCCAAGATTCTAAATTAGTCCTTGAAACTTACTTATTCAGGAGACATATCTGCACTGAAGTAAGCTTGGAAAGAAAGGAACATTTGAAGAAAAAAGCAATTTGCTTCAAAGTTCACCTCTGCTCTTAGCCATTCATATGCTGCTGTCCATCGCCTGGGAGCTGTGTGCTGAGGGCGGGCTTCGGCTCACAATCGGCAGTCTTTGCTCACTTCATTCCTTAGTTCACTAGGCATCAAGCAACACACCTCATTTTTTGCATAATCCTCACTGAAGCCTAACACCGCAGTTCACAGATGGTGATATCCTTAGGTTTTTAGAGGAGGAATAAGATCTTTCAGGACAGGGTTCAGATGAAAATTTTATAGATTGTAAATTCCTTTAAGTGTAAAATTCTCATATGTGTTTATTTCCACCCACTGTAATGGTGGTCTTTAAAATAGAAGTATCTATGACATAGTTGACTAATGAGCGATCAACACATGCAAACAGCTCGTGCTCTCTAGGTTAATTCCATGCCCCCAGTTTATCCTGTTTCATTTTAATAATGCTGATCTTGACTCCTAAACCTATTCCACAACAGTTGAAGTGGGTCACAGCCCACCCTGAAACGATAACCATAAACTATGTCATTACAAATGACTCCAAGGCTTTTACAGTCTCTGTTGAAACACCCCAAGCCCCAATTTTCCCCTCTTATCATTCCAGCTTATTCCTTGAGAATGCCAGCTCCTACAACTCTCCATGACCCCACCACTTTTCCTTGAATCCATCCCTTTATATTCTTTTTACCCTCCACAAGTTTACAGGTAAACTCCACAACCCCTGATCATAATCACCTCTTTGCACACTCTCTCCCCTCATTTCTCCCCTCATACCATCCTGGGGAGACCCAACCTTGGTTAAATCTAATTCTGTGAGCTCTGGGCCCAAGTTCCAGCAGGTGGACAGGGCCATAAGAAAGGATCCAGCCTTGCCGCCGGCCTCACCTTCACTCTGCCAACGCTGACTCCAGGAGGTCCTGGTGCTGCCCTTGTGAGCCTCACCCTACCTCATGGCTCTACACACCATTTGCTCTGAGGACTCCCACCTGATGTCTCCGGCCCTGCTCTCGCCCCTGAACACACGCAGACACTCTACAGCTGCCTCTTCAGCAACTCTACGTGCACCTCAGACTTAACATGACCAAAGCCAAGCTCCTGGGCACCCCTCCTCACCCTGGATCTGCCTCTCTTGCAGTCTCCCCGCCCCAAGAAATGGGACTCCCGTCCCCCAGCCTCTTTCCTCCTCACTCACAGGAGAAGCTGGAATCCTACAGGAAGCCCTCCACAGCCTCACCCCTTCTGTCCCCCCATGTGGATTCTTTTTTTCTCAGGTAGTTTCATGGCTCACCTTCTTCAGATCTTTGCCCAGGCATCTCCTTCTCAGGGTATCACCATTTAAAACTGCAACCCACCCTACGACAGCACTGCGTATTCCCTTCCCTGCTTTATTTTTCTCCTTAGCACTTATCACTAAATATCACACTCTGTCATTTACTTACCCTGTTTACTGCCTGTCTCCTCTGACCAAACTGTAAGCTCCATGAGAACAGGGATTTCTGACGATTTTGCTCTTGACTATACTCACGGGTGCTTGGTACCCAGTACAATAAATGCATATGGTGAATGAAAGAATGAGTGAGTGAATGATGCTGGTGTCATAAAGTCCACGCACTGCACCTGAGTTCCAGAGGTGAAATCAAGTGTCCCAGGTGGATAAACAAGATCGTCAGTCCATCTTCTATTACCAGTACGTGACCAGTACATACGGCCTGCTCTCTTTTGTGCTGTGTGAATAGAGAATCAGCAGCACTTGCCCTAGTGATGACCTTGTCCTTGACTTCCCTGGGAAACACACACACACACAGGGAGACACCCGATATTCCTGGCTTTTAGGCTTCTCATTCCTAAGATATTTGCTTGGGAGACACAACTGAAGGATGGGGAAGCCCAGATGTCTGAGTGCTCAAGCTATGTCTGAAACATGACCCAAAGGTCTCTGTGTCTCTGACAGAGAAGGCAGAATCTGGAAAAACTGCAAATCTGAGGTTCAAGTAGTTCTCTGTTTTGAAAGAAGTTTGAATTTACCTTTTGAACAGGCAATTCTTAGGAGATATTAGTCACTCTACTAAGCCTATTAATTGTGCAGAATATAAAGCAAAGCACTTATCAGAGACTTCAGATACGTAAGTTACTGTGTTTCCAAGGAGAAAATACAACCTGGCCTAGTTAGCATAGAAGAGAGTTTAAAAAAGAAAAAAAAAAAAAAAAGAAAGAAAAGAAAGAAATTAGGTTGTTTGGGGGATAAGATGAATTACCCCAGGAAGATTAGGCTGCTTCAGGAGACAGGGACAGAGGGCTGAAAGCGCCCCCATCTGGCTCCTTGGAGCAGATTTGAATTCTTACAGAGTGAGGGCCGTGACTGACAGATGAATTTAATGAGAAGCCAGAGAGGGGCTGAGGGACTGGAAAGGAGGACCAATTCATAAAAGCTTTTAAAGACCCTCCCCCCCAAAAAACCCCAATAATACTTAATAAGCACTCAAAAGTTGTAATTAATATCTAAATTTTGGCATAAACAGAGATGATGTAGAGCCTAAATGACCAAATATAACTTAGAGTTGAAAAGAAAATAATTCTCCTCACCTCTGTGCCTCTGAGGCCTGCAAATGGGCAAAGATGAGACCCTTGACCCAAAAGGTAAGCACAGTGAGCAGCAACTGAGGTGAGACTCTCAGAGGCCCCAGGACCTGGAAGTAGAGAGCATATTGGATGTGTTTGTGCATGGATGTGAGACACGCATTCAGGGACTTCCAGAAATAGCCTGGGAAACTTTGAGGGGATGAATTCCATATGGGTGGAATGGGTCGGGGCTCAGAGAAATGTGATTTCAGCCCACATGTAAATGAAAACCCACAGACTGCTTTGGCCGGACAATGTTTTGGTACATACCCATGAGGCGGACGAGAATAATTTTAAAAAGCATGCATAAGTTTAAATAGATTCAATAAATCAGGGATCAAAGGTGGACCAGGAAATCAATTTATTCACTCTTGGTCTAGTCAATTCCTAAAGGGGAAGGATAGTGAGATTTCTTCTAAGAAGTCCAAGGAGTGGTCTCCAGAGGCCCACTTCATGCAGGCTTCCAGGATTTCCTAATTAAGAAACCCTGGAACCTCTTCAGACGGGAACCTAGGAAAGTCTCAAACTTGGAGAAGTACTTTTAAGTGGAATTAAACATGATTCTTTCTGTGGTATGAAAAGGGTTACCTGAGATCATCAAAACAGAAACCCACAAACCCAAAGTGATAACCCTACAGACTCCCCAAGTATCACCTGCATGTAGTTTCGATTGTAACCGATAAAAAAGAAAAAGAGAGGGAGGGAGGAAGGAAGGATTTAAATGAAAAGACCCCCCCCCCAACAGCACAACATTTTTAAATAACTCAGTTTTTTTGTTTGTTTGTTTAAAACAAGTCAATTTACAGCAAATTCTATATAACTAAGTAGCAATAGGTATATAACAAAAAAGAGTGAGGAGTGTTTCTACTTTGCAATTTGGTATTCATTTCTTTTTTTAAAAAAATAAAGATTTTAAACAGTCTCATTTTACATTTGCCACCTGGAGCCTTAAAATTTGCCCTCAACTTTGTGATTCATGATGCAGCTCTCAGATGGGTGTTATTAACAATGCTGAGCCATCTGGTAGCCTCCTGTTTGAGTCAATCACTCTTGCTAAGTAGGTATTGAGATCACTTGTTCCTGTAATGCTGAAGGAGTGCATATGCTGTAAACTCGTAAATGTAGCAGTCTTTTTAAACATCATTTTATATTTGAGTATCCTCTAAATTTTCATGCCCTCTGCCCTAATTACAGCTCTGCCCTTGAATTTGTTCCACTGGCATTTGAACTAAAGTATTATTGAAAGGAATTGAGAGGGATAATGCTTATGAAGCCTTGAGGGAAATAAAGGATGTATCCAAGTGATGCTACAGAGAGACTCCCAGGATCACCAGCTAACATCAATCCACTAAAATCCACTAAATTTCAGATTTTTCGTTGGCTCTTGTAGGGACATACAAAGCCATCTGCTTGGAGCAGTCACTATCGTATAATACACACACTGGCCAGAAGGCAGTAACTAGCTAAGTAAAAACTGTCAAATTGCTAGACAACTTTCTCAATAAATTGGAGAAAAAAACCCTGATATTTCAAAACAGTGCAAAACTTAGTTCTCCTATTTGCATTCGTTATGCAATGTAGAGATGCAATTCATGTTTGTGGCTGATTATTCCGTTAAAAGCTCTCTTAGTATTTTTCTTTTCTATACCCAGTTGGTATTCCACAGCAACAACAAAAAGATTGTTCACAGGTTGACCTTCAGTAGCTTTTAAACTGTACAAAGAACCTCTAGACAATGTCGGTGTCTGAATACCACAACAGCAAGGGGGAGGAGAGATCTTTAGGGCTGGAGGGGAGAGAAGAGAAGAATGCACACAGCAGGGAAGGGGCTTAGCTAGAAAGCAGGTAATTGTGGTCCTCAGTCACTCAATGCTGGAAAGAGGACGGAATGTGTAGGGAAGACTCTTGATGGGGCATGGAGGGACGAGAAAGACCAGCTCCCTCTTGGATCTCTAAAGACCCAGCTCTTTCCCAGCCATTTCATCTTTCATTTTATAAAAACAGGAAATCCTCCATTCTCATCTCATGCTATCATGCCCACTTTTTTGGTGGAAGAAACACATAAAGTGAAGCCATCTACTTTCAGCTGAGGGGAGAATGCAACAGCTTCCCACTTCTGTCAGCACTTATTATAGGGGGCAGAAGAGAAGAGACACTTTCTACCTGCTGGGCTCCAAATAAAGTGCAGTTTATGTTCCCTTGGAGTTCACAGTCAGAAAAAAAAAATCATGTAGTGACCCTCAAAACAACCCCAAAAGGGCTATGGAGAGATTTGATAATGGAACAGTTCACTGGGAAAGAGCAAGGGGCTGAAGTCCTGAGTTGCAAAGCAGCCTAAAGAGAAAGCATTGTTCCATGCCTGAGCCGTGGCACATGCCCCGGATCGTTACTTTCTTTTCCACACTGAATTGTGTTTTCACATCTATTGTTGCAAATGTTTCAGGACCACTAGAAGCTGGAGAGTCCAGTATCTGACACGGCTGGAGAGCAGATCGTTGGGGGATCAGGGGGGCAACTTCCCTGAGGAGAGAGCCCTTTTTCTTAACACTCCAGTTGTCTCACAATCGTTGGAAGCAAAGAATGCAAAGCCCAGTCGTGCTGCTGTAATAGACTGTGATTAAACCTTGGCTGAACTTTCCCCCACAAAACAAGGTATCACATAAAGTATCCAAAATCAGGAGTATTAGGGGAAACCAATCATTCACTTGTTAAACCAAAAAGAGGTTTCTAGATCTAATTGTTACCTGCAGTGCACACCATACAAAGGTTGCTGGCTACAAGACAGAGTTGTATAAATAGCATGACAAACAGCTGCAGATTTCAATTACTCCATGATCATCAGTGTATAGAATAAAGAGGCAATTTTGCAGAGGAGAAACCACAGGGAATACATTGGACTGACAACTGCCTGAAATTCAATTTGCCGAAGTGATACTGAAATATGGGGGAGAAGTCGCAGTGCACTGATTAAGTTTCAAGCTGCTGCATTACTAATACTGTCTCGTGAACCTGTATGCTCTGTTATCACCATAGCAACGTGATTATCAAAGCAATCCTGAAAACAGGCTACACCACAGACTGTTCATTTACATTTGTGATAAATGCTGGAAAAGTCAGGTGTATTAATAAGCCAGGACTCTCACTGAACCTGGCAACCTAGAAAAATTGCAAAGAGCAGAAAATACTGTTTTTTCTATACCTTTAGCTATTTGACACATATAAACAAACAAATAAATAAGACAGGTAAATGAACAGGAGAGCCAAATGTTAATTCAAGAAGAAATAAAAACAGAAAATCGGTTTTATGATATCATTGGCAGTATTCATATTTGCCCAGAGTTCCTAATGGGAAAAAAAAAACCTGTTTTGGAGATATTTGAGGTGAAGAAAGGTCTCTCTCTTTCTCTGTCTCTCTGTCTCTCTGTCTCTCTCTCACACACACACACACACAAATATACACACACAAAAGATCACTAACAGTATTAAATTGTTGGTTCTCATTTCATATAAACAAGTAAAAAAATGCTTTACATGACTAAAGTTTTACTCTACTGACTATACTTGCTGTTCTAAATGAAAGAGGATTACAAAAAGCATTTTTGACAAACTGGAGTCATTAACTTGACTCATTATACAAACATCTCATCCTCAAATTTTTTTGTTTCTATTTCCTTAACTTTTAAACTATTGATTATAAAGGGAAAGTGAAATATAAAACTATACCATTTCTGGCTTTTTATTTTCATAAAGGAAATTTGCTCTCCTGATAGAGTATGACACAGAAATATTAGAATCTGACTTGGGAAATATGCTATTTTTCTGCAAAATTAATCAGATGAGAAAAATCTTAGAGCTAAATTTTCAAATGTTTGCTTTTTCAGCAATGGCAAATGGATACGCCTCCTCTAAAAGCACTAAACATTTAATATTTTTTTCCAGCCAGTGTCTTCTGTTTCCACAGAACCATTCTGCTACATCCTAAACCTAATGCCCACCTAGGTCTCCTCCACTAGACGTTTTGGTTGTGCCCTATTGAGTTTTTTTCCTTTACATTGCAGGCCAATGTCCCCAGTCACTCCCCGCTCCCCTTCTAGCACATTCTTGCTTCCTGTCACCCTGTGCGGGTCCATTTCTCTCCACCAAGGCAAAGAAGACTGGGAGGTTTCCCATAGAGACACTGTCCAAAGTAGCAAAGCTAGCATCTTAAAACATCTCTGGAAAAGTTTGGTAGATTTATGAAAGCTTAACACAGCAGAAAGATAATGTCAGAATCTAAGGCAGGCTGGGTCCTGACACAAGCTCTGATGAGAAGGAGCAGAGAATTTGGGAACTGATAGTGGAATAAAAAGCAAGATAATTCATCAAATACTGGGCACAAATTTCACAAGATGTTCTCCTCCACGCTAGACAGGATTTACTTTCTCTTTGCTCAACGTGTATGTGAAACAGAGCTGGTAAAGGAGCTGAAATCAGCAGGGAGCCCACCTCCAACCATTCCATTTGTCCTCCTTAGTCCATTTTAGCTGTTGTAACAAAAGCACCATAGCATGTGGCCTAAACGGCAAACACGTGTTTCTCACAGCTCTGGAGACGGGGGGAGTCCCAGGTAAAGGCACTGAGAGATCTGGAGTCTGGTGTACGTCATTCCTGGCTCATAGATGGCTGTCTTTTTGCCATTTCCTCACGTGGCAGAAAGAGGCAGGAGAGCTCTTTGGGGGTCTCTTTTACAAGGACAGTAATCTCATTCATGAGAGCTCCACCCTGATGACCTAATTACCTCCCAAAGGCCCCACATCCTGATACCATTTCATTACTGGTTAGGATTTCAACTTATGAATTTGGGGGGCACACAAATACTCAGTCTATGATACTCTCAGAACTACTCTATTTCTGCTACAACTTCTCATTCTCCTCCACACCAAAAGGCATCAGCATGGTAGTGGTGAGAGCCTCACTAGAGATTAGGAGATCTGGGTGCTGGCTTCAGAGCTAACACCAATTAGCTACAAGATTTTTGGCCCCATAAGCCCTGTAGGCCCCCATTTCCTTGTCACAGGGGTAATCATTTTGGGCCATAGACCCCTTTGATAGTCTGATGAAGCCTGTGAAATCCTTCTCAGAGGAATGGGCTTAAATGTACAAAATGAAATCAAAGAAATATAAAGAAAACCAACTACACTGAAATACAGTTATCAAATATTTGAAAAACAAAATTGTGATAGAATAATATCTATTCTCCTTTATTACCTCAATAAAAAAAGTAGGTCTAACATTGGCAGTTCTAATAAACACTGCAGTTTTGAAATAGGGATGATTCTAGATGATACTTCAAAATATCTGTTATAATCATAAATATCTGAAAATAGCTGCAGTTTCTATGGGGGACAAAATTATAGGTACTGTTCTAATATTGTGATTTGTGGCCTACATTCTTAATTTAAGGAAATGTAAATCTTCAGGTATGTATTAGTCAAAACGGTGTTTCTGTAAGATGAGGGAATTCTTCCAAATGATCACCAAGACACCTGTTGACTCTAACATCCTGATTCCATCAGTCTCACTGAGCTGTTTACTATCACTCCCTCTCACCTGCTTCTGAACGCCCCTGTCCTCCTGACGACACTGGGCTTCATGCCGTGTTGAACTTCAGAGGAAGCCACATTAACATTGTCTGCACCACCATATTTGTCGCCATCGTTGTGATTTCCAATCATGATTCATCTGAACCATCTTTTCCGCTAAATCTCTCTGGGCTTTGATTTCCTCCTGGTAAAAGAAGATGATAACAGTGCTCACCATTTGGCTGCTGTGACCATAAAACCAGCTTCAACCAGAAAACACTTAGAATAGCAACTGGAACATGGTGGAGTCACAAAAGATATCAACTATTTTCTTCTTCTTACTAACTTTATTCTGTGACTTTTGGCCACAGGTACTCCTAGAGGAAGATACAGAACATGCTACCTTGACCCACTACAAAGATAGGCCATTTAGCTTCTGCTGGATCTCACCTCTGCCTCTCAATTCTTATTCTTCTCTTATTCACCATTAATTTATTAACAATGAGTGTGGGTGTTTGAGCTTCCACTATGTGCTAAGCACTACTGTCGACACTGGGGATTAATCCATTAATTTATTCAACAAATATTTATTGCACACTTACAGTGTGTGATGAGCACTGTTTGGGGCGTTGGGGGTCCAGCAAAGAACGAAAGAGAGGAGGTCTCACAGATCTTACATTCTAGTAGAAGTACTCCCCTTTATTCATGATGGACAAGACCCGCATTCTGCTGAGTCTTACATTCTAGTTGGAAGTGACAGACAATAAATTGCTCAATCAATAAGCAAACAAATGAGAAAATACCAGGTATTGATAATATGACCACAATTCATCATCAGTCCGCAGTTTCACTTTCCCCGTCTCTCTTCCATATGAGAATAATAATCCTTAGCCTTGCTTGTCTCTTGCAGGCATCTCACTCTTCCTCCTCAATTGAGATGTACATATTCTACAACTGCTCCTCCTATTTTTTTTATTAACATTCCCTTCCAGATTCCCATACCTTGAATTTCCATTCCCTTCATTTTACTGAAACTGTTCTCTCAAAGGTCATCATTAACTCCTTTTTGATTAAAAGTCCTTTTAGAAACTATATCCCTCTAGGCCTCTCTAAACTGGTCTGCATAGATATTTAGTGTCTGCTTCTTGAAATCCTCTTCTTTTTGGAGTTACTGTTTTGCCCACACCCACCTCACCTACCTTGTACTGCCATTTTCCCTGTATTCCTTTTGCTGGGCTGTCTTGCTACGAATGACCCCTTTTCAGTGAGTTCTCTTGAAGATTCAGTCTATTTGCCCTCTGCTCTTTCCTGACATCTTTAGACAAATGACTTTATAACCAATAATTCAAGCCCTGGCCGCTCCCCTATGTAGGTCCGGTTGTCCACATGACATCTCCATTCAGATGACCCAGTGGCCCTTCAAACTCTGTATATTCAGAAAACCAAAGACTCTCCTATCTCTAATGCAATCGATCTTCAAGTTTCTCCCCCACCCAACGTGGGATGCTTGGTTCCTTCACTTTCTCTTAATTATCATGAGTATAATGAGGAGGAAAACGTCTCTATTCTTCTTCTCTCTCTCAAATATTAATTTTATTGGAACCAGTTTCCATGATTATAATTGGGCCACAATTGGTGTTTGGGGTGCAAGGCATTAATGACTCACATATGAGGATGTGGCTTCCCTCTCTAGAATTCTCCAATACCCTGTGCCCCACAGAGTTAGACTGAGCCAGTGCTTGTATCCGTGGATAAACCTAGCCATCTTTGTCTCTCCTCTTGCCACAAGTATCGTCAGGGAATCTGATGTTCCTTATGTCCAGGTGGGGTTAAGATTTGGAAACAGATGGAGGAAGAACTCCAATTATGCTGGGCCAAATGCAGAGTCCTACACTGCTGGCAGAGTGGTACTTCATATATCATATGCCATTATTCTTGTGTGTATCTCTCCCTTGGGATAAGAAAAGAGGTAGCTGTGGACTGGAGGAAGAAGTCAAGCATTATGAGATTCCTCGGTCAGATGCCAAGTAATACCATAAAATCCTCACTCGAATTGCTAATAAAATTTATACTTCAAGGCCCAGTTCATATCCTTCTTTTATGGCAATTAATATCCTAGCTCTGTACTGAAGAAGCCATGATTATGAATCTCAAGTTCCACTACTAATACCTG
The DNA here is from genome assembly GCF_048773025.1 of Camelus bactrianus. Classification (NCBI taxonomy): domain Eukaryota; kingdom Metazoa; phylum Chordata; class Mammalia; order Artiodactyla; family Camelidae; genus Camelus; species Camelus bactrianus. The sequence continues at coordinate 44,463,603 of NC_133540.1, forward strand.
TGTGAATTTAGTCAATTTAGTCAATTTATTTTACTTAGGCTCTCTGTGACTCATCAGTGAAAATGTGGGATTTTTTTTTAGCAAAGATTAAAAGAGATAATCCATCATTGTATTTAGCACTATCCCTGGCAGGTAGCAAGCATTTAATAAATGCTCATTATATCACGTAGGCCTGTGTCCCAAGATCTCTCTCTTTCCTTACCAACAATCCCACTTTCAGACTTTCCTATATCACTTAAAAACATGAATTTATAGAACACTAGGATTGCTACCATTGACAGTTTTTTAGTTTTCCATGTATTAATCTTGCCTCTAACAAGAAATCTGAATCTCCTTGTGGGTCAAGCTTGAAGCTTTTCCCCTGAACCCAAGAGTGGCCAGCACAGTACCAGTGCACCTCAATAACATGATTGGTCAAAATACTACATAGCATGACCTAAGGTTAAACTTTAATGACATTGTCAATAATTTTTTTTTTACTACCATTCAAAAAGTGGAGGCTGGCACATGGACAGCATCTTTCACCATTAGTCAAACTTCCTGAGCTATAGCAATTCTCACTATTGCACAGCTCTGCAGAGGCTGATGAGCCAGCCCAACATTCACTGCCAGCATGGGAAGCTAAGGTAAATCAGGAAGGAAAAAAAGTGCAAAATTTCTCCTGACCATCGTTTCAAGTGATACCACATCACTGCAGATGATGGAGGAACCAATCCAGGATGCAACCCCTAAAGTAAGTTGACGCCTATCGAACAAATAAGGCCAACAAATGAGGATAACTCAAGGCCAAAAAGTAGAATCACAAACAGCAGTAAATAACAAATAGCCTTTGCCTCATTATACTGTGATTCCTGGAGTAAATAGTACAGATAACTAACACAGCCACACAATACCTGCCAAATGATGTTGTGACAAATATAAATTCATTAAATGTGTATTTGCATCCCATGAGACGTAAGTGCAACAAAATATTTCAGAGAATCTTTTCAGTTGGAATTGGGCTTGTATGTATGTGTGAACTCATCTTTGAGAGCACAAGGAAGGTGAGGTTTAATAATTTCTTATTTCTGCTTTTCTCTCATTTAGCTGTTCGTTCAAACTGGGAAACTTTAAGAAAATATCTTTTCCAACTCCCTGTGCTTTATTCCTTTCATGACAGAGAGCAGATAAAGTTACAGCTGTTCACTTCACCCTCACCACACTGCAATTACAAGGTTAAAAAAAAAAGAATGCTCTGGTTCAGAGTACAAGGTATTATTATTTTTAATGTTGTTTGGGGGGCAATTTGTTTTTCTCTTCAGTCCTTAATCAAATTTTAATCAAGCCAAGAGCCTCAAGCAGACTTTTGAAAAGAAAAATGGTCAAATGCACGTGCCCAATCACCGCTTCCAGGTGAGTAACTCTTCTCTCTGGCTCAACAGAGTGTGAGCCCTGATAGTACATCAGGCCTCAGCTCTCTTGGTGTGGATTGGCAGCACAGAGAAGCAATGCAATTTAGTACACAGATGCATCTATCATGGAGCGGTGGAAGAACTCCCCGATGCTGCCCTTAGGAGTGTCATCTAGTGTGAAATACGGCATGCTGTCCCTGGCTCTCACAAATCAAGAAAGTTTTGATCAAAGAAGGAAGAAATCAGAGGGGAGTAACAAACGTGGATAGAGGAGGAGCGGAAAGTTTTTAAAGTCTGTGAAACATTCTGCAACATGGCAATGACTGAAAAGAACAGGGGAAACTTTCATGAGCATAAGGAAAGGGTGACCATGAAGGAGAGAGAAGGATTGGTTGGGGTGCACAAAAGCAGAGTAACAGCAGTAATGAGATGAAATTGAGCAAAGGAAAACTTAGCCTGAACATCAAGGAAGAGTGTGCTAACAGCAAAGCTTATTAGACTGCCAAATAGCCTCTCGGGGGAAGAGGTTTGAGCTCATTGCCCAGGTCATTTAAAACTGAACTGGACAGAAGTACTCAAGGAAACATTGTGGGGAACAAAGCTGCCCTGGCAGGGGAGCATCAAGATGACCTCCTGGTCCTTGTTCTCTCTCTCTCTCTAATTTTTGTGATATATAACATCACATCATTACATCGCCTCCAAACGGGCTGCTCCTTGGGCTGAGGACATAATGAGAGTGGATGACTTAGCCTGCAAAGGGAAACATGCAGGGGCCCCACCCGTAAACCATGGCTCATTAACCAGCAGCTACTCAAATTATTCTGTGCATCTCTGGCCTAATTCAAATTAAAATTGGAGGGCTTTTCCTGACAAGCCAGATGAAAGCTTCAAGTTCTCAGCAGTTCACAGTCTGTTTTACCACAAGCTATGAATTCTGCATGTTTTTTAAACTTTGATTTTTGTCTCTGTAGATACAGAGGGGGAAAAAGTGCTAGGAAATCATTGGAAAGTGGCAACCAATACAAGCAGATTGTTTTCATTGTGGAAGATGGGGCAGCAATAGCTGACAGGATAAAGCCAGTCACTTAGTAGAACAAGCCCTTTTCATTGGAATAAAACTTCAGTCTGTCAGTTTCCTTGAAGGACCACAGTCTATATACAGATGGGTATGGGCCCCTCCTAAAACTAGTCGGTGGTGACTCGGTGAGCACTTCTGGCTTCTTCACTACCGGTCCTTACTCTCAGAGCACCTCCTGATCCTCAGACATGAACCATCAAGAAAAATGAGATATTTACTAGAAAACTGTGTATCAAGTTTCTATGAGGTAATGATAATATTTTTCCAATGTAATGTATGGAAATCAGTCTTGAAAACTGTAAAGTTATACCTTAAATAACAATTCTCCTTTGTATTTAATTAAACACCAGTTTGAGTGCTTATTCTGTGCCTGTCTCTTCCATCCTGCTTCCTCCACTATTTGGATCATGAGAATAGTTATTTGTTAATGATTTTTCCTCTTTCCCTCAGCAAGTGTTCTATACCTTGCAAAACACTAAATCACTTTAATGCTTACCTGCAGCTTTAATCTGTGTTCTGCAATTTCTCAAGTCCCAAAATTAGCCACTCCTACTCCCAAATTCTACTCAATAATTCTAAATTATTGAGCTCTTATTTTTGCTTTGCAAAATTTCAACAGTGCCATCTCATTAATTTAGCCACCATTCAACAAATATTTAAGTCAGCAAATAATATATGCTAGGCGCCGTGTTAGACCTGAATTAGAAAATAACTGCTACTGTCCTAATCTCAAGGTGCTCACAATCCAGCTGGAGACACAGACGAGGCAAACGAAGAACAATGTGGAAAGGGCCTCATCAGAGGAATAACAAACTGCTTTGGGAGTGAGTACAGGCAAAGGGACAACTGACTCGGCAGAAGTTAACCTGAGAACATAAGAAACGTTTGACTAGACTTATCCGTGTTCTTACAAGGTTATCCTAACTCTCCCTTTTCCTTACCTCCACTCTGCCACCAGCTTGCAATATTTACATTTCAATCTTCCCAACTGAAGCTCCTTGGATAACTTGCCTCACTCCTCCTCTACAAATATCCCCCACACCCCGAAAAGTCATCTAACATATTACAGCTAACTCACTGTTAGGATTGGCAGCTTATCCTTTTTGTTCCATTTTTTTACTTGTAAATACACCAATGTGAGTTTCAGGCAAGTATGTCTTTCTGCCATTAAAAAGTTGGATTTTTCTTATGACATGGTAGCTCTTTAAATTGGAGGAAAATGTAATTCTACATTAATAATATTTTAATCAGTTTCCCCAAAGTTCAGGTTCTCCCCCAAAATATCATTTTATTTCTTAACCATCAACTTCTCACTAAACAGTGGGCTTCCCAGCCACGGTGCAGAAATAAGGGAGGCTTCTCCATTTAGATCACAGATACACCTCTCTCTTTCCAGGAGTTCCTCATTACGGATTTTCTAAACGCGCTCCACATTTTCAGCTCTCTATGCCTTTGCTCCCACTCTGGAATAGCCCCTCCTCATCTTCTCAACCTTTTAGAAACTTATTCTTCCTTAAAGTCTTGGGTCAAAAGCTACAGGCTCCATGAAAACATCCAGGAAAACCATCCTTAGATCAGGATTAAATCAAGTATGTGTATCTTCTACAAATCCTCAGTTACTCTATTCTGTTTTACATTATTCATACACCACTGTAAATTTCTGGAGGGCAGAAGGTGTGATTTATTGTCTTTCAATCCTTCAGGCCTTGTGCATACTAGGTGCTCAACTGATGATTGTTGAATGAATGAATAAATGAATGAATGAATACAAATTGCTTTGTAATCTGTCAATCAGGTGATAATTGTTTTAGTCAGCCTGGGGTGCCATAATAAAATACGATAATGGAGTGGCTTAAACAACAGAAATTTATTTCTCACAGTTCTAGAGGCTGGAAAGTCTAAGATCAAGCTGCCAGCAATGTAGTTTCACTCTGAGACCTCTTCTTTTGGTCTGTAAGCAGCTGTCATCTCCCTTTGTACCCATATGACCATTCACTCTGTGGCCACACAAGTCTCGTACGTAAGTTTCCTTGCTTTTTAAAACTGCCCTTTAACAATCTGATGTAGTCTCCACTTTCTTTATGCTCTCCTTGTCCTCCAATGTATGGAGGCCAATTTACAAACCAACAGGCACTAGTCCCACAACAGGGACCCACCCTAATGACACCATCTAACCCTGACGACCTCTCAAAGACCCCATTTTTGAGTAGTACCATCACATTGGGAGTTGAGGCTTCAACACATGAATTTTGAGGGGACACAATTCAATCCACAGCAATAATATATTCATAAAGTTATGAACACACAACTCCTTTCCCTTTTAATTTTTCCTGTTACTCTGTCCATCCTTATCAAACAAATAACTAGAGATCTAGTGAAGTTCTGCTTATATTTACAACTTAAGCTAAAGAAACTGATGAAAGCCATAGCTATGTCTAAGAGCTGGGACCCAAGGAGGTCTGCATCTAACACCACATTTAACTAAAATCTCTAGAACTGATAAAGTGATTGATTTATTGTCACATAAATGAGTTTTGTTCTTTGAATTTCATGTTGACAATATATCATTACAGTAAAAAACATTAATCCTACAAGAATAAATTTTCTGAGCAGCCTTTGGCACGTGTCTTACATTGCATCCACTCTTCCATCTGTTCAAACGTCACAATGGTTACATTTCATGATAAATGGAAGCTTTACATGAGGCCATCTACACATCTTTGTCCTTCAGTGATTATTTTTCACCACTTCCTCCAACAAGAGCTGGAGAAAAGTGATTTCCAAAAGCCAAAATGATTTCCAAAACCTGAGATAAAAACCACAGGACTTTGGACTCTAAGAGCTAGATCTTAGAGGTAATTATGGTAGTAATAATAAATAATTGAACTTTGGTGCTTTTAGAGTTTAAAAAGCATTTACAGGGTTTATTGATTGTATTTAACGTCCAAATCACTACCCTTTGCATGAATTTTCTCTGCAAAGTTCCAAATAAATGGACAATCAACTGGTTTTGGAATATTTCCAGAGACCCAGAATTCACTACTTTGTACAGCCATTCATTCCTTAGTTTAGAAGGCTCCAGTTGTTCAAATGTTCTTCTGCATAGTGCTTCTAATCAAAATCCTAGCAACCTCCACTTCTTATTCCTATTTCTGACCACTGACTCTCAAAAAAATGTGAAACCTCTAGTCCCTTGACACCCTTTTATCACACCAGATCTTCCTGTTACCATATTTGGAAAACATAATTCTTTCCTGTAACTACTGATAATAATTAACAATGGCTAACATTTATGGGGCCCTTAACCATATGACAAGCTCTGTTTGAATGCTTTGTTTATATTAACTTATTTGAATCCTTAGAGGTGTGCGCTATTTTGATCCTCAGAAGACACACAGGGATGCCTGCCAGCGCAGAGCTCATAAGTGCCAGAACTATTATGGGGAGGGACTCAGGCTTCGGACTCCAGAGCCATCACCCTTCGTGACTAGGATATGATGTTTTCCTACCATGCTGTTTGCTTTCCTCAGCACATTTGCTAGCCTGTCCTTTATATCCCTCTGAGGTTAGGATGATCTATTTCTAACCTATCAATCAATGTGGCAGGCCTCCAAGGCCCATAGAAGATGTGCTGGTACTGCAGACAGCTGGGGGAATCACAGGTGCTGGGGATTCCACTCCAGACCCCTCAAGTCAGACTCAATGGAGGGAACAGAGGGGAAACTCAAGCATTAATATTTTTTAAGTCTTTTCAAGTGATTCTAATGGGCCCCCACTAGTCCATGGAGAAGGTTCATAATCTTTAGTGTTCATAGAAATCATCTTAAAGGATGACTCAGAAGCATAGCTTGGGGTTCAGAAACTGACATTTTCATCAGGACCCACTCTGGGCAATTTTTATTCAGGCACACTGAACTACAGAATTCTTATTCTCTTACATCACTCCAGTGTGCCATGAAGTGAAGACATCTGAAAAACAAGCAAAGGTTTCCTACATCATCAACATGTTCAGGACCACAATCGTCAAATTCACTTCCTTATTTGCTCCCCATCGCCAGTGACTCAGACTCCACGTAAGCACTTGATGAGTAGAGACACCAGGCACCCAGGGTACCTCAATGAGAGGTGCATTGCTGAAGGCAAATTTACCTGCGGTGTGTAGCACAGCCTACACTGAAAATGCACTTTTGAAAAATATTTACAACAGGCTATCTTTTAACTGTTCTTAAAATATCATCATTATATACACACATATCGTTTCACATTCCATACAATATTTTTATATAAATAAAATCTGCTGACTTCCAGTCAACTCAACAAACATATTTAGTGCACCTGCTAAACTCCAGACACTGTGTTAAGGGGGCGTAGGGGAAAGAGACAGAGATTATAACAAAAATGAATAAGACATGGCCCCAGCCTTGAAAAGACTAATGTTCATGGACTGACCCAACAATTTTCATTACAGCCAGCCAGGGAGATCATGCTCCAGATGACCAGAATCCGTAAGCCTAGTTCGGACGTCACAGCTCTGTTCAGAGGCAGGGAGCTGTACTCATTCACAGTATTTCCACCCTAACACTCACTGATTCCAGAACTGTTCTGACAGCGGATTCCTTTTTGGCTTCTTTTTTTTTTCTTGTATTCAGATCTTTACTGACTCCTCAGGCTCACAAGGCAGCTCCAGCCCTTCTCTCTGTCTACCTACTCAGACAGGACCTCGATTCGCCTGTGAATTCCACCTCTCTCTGGCCACCCCTGGCATATCCCAACCCAGTACAGTTCTATCCATGTGAATGGGAATTCCTTCTAATCAGACCCAGAGCCACAAAGTGGATGTTGTAGCGTTCATAGTCTACCAAGAGACGTGCGCTGACATGTCCACAATGAGTCGTAAGACAGAATAAGCTGTAACATTATAAGGGAAAAAAAACAAGCAAAAATGCCATGGCCACATATTTGAAAGAAGGATAAATTCTGATTAGTATGATAGAAGGCAGCCCCATGGAAATGTGATGTCTGTGACCTATTTTAAGGAGGAGGGAAAAGTTAGCAAGAGTTAAGAGCAATCTAGATGAGAAGAGAGTGAATAAAGAAATGGGGTTAGGGGAAGTTCTGGGACATTATCAGGTTAAAGAAATAGATTAGAGTAGAAGCGGGGTGGTTGCAAAGGCTGAAAAGTTAGTTGGAAAGGAGATCAATGCGGCCTTGAATTCCATTATAAAGACTTGGACTTCACGCCCTATGGGAAGAGCCATTGAGGGTCTTTCAGTAAAGATGTGATAGAATCAGCTACACTTTAAGAATAATACTTGGACTCCAGTTTAAAGGATAAATGGGAATTGGAGGAGGTGACTAAGAAACAAACCATTAGAACCATTATTTTTCACTCTCCTCAGCAAGTGAACTGGATACCCTCCATCTGCCCTCAGGACCACTCTCCACTCTTCTCTATCTGCCCTCTCACCTGAGGGACTAAGCATCGCAGACTCCCTTCCCTTCTGGATTCCCATTATGTTCAGCCAATGGTGAGGACCCACAGGAGATCTGGAGGAAGCACAAGAGTAAGTTGGAGGTGCAAATTTCCTCAGCTCCTCCCCTGCCAGGTTACCTTGGGCTGGCTGTGTCCTGTCCAGATGGGAGGTCCCGGCTCCTTTCACCTGGCCCGCTCCGTGCCTACTCCCTCTCTCTAAGGTTCAGGAGCTGCTCTCCCCTTACACCTTCAGGCTTACGGGTTGTAACAACAGCCACCCCAACAGCCCTAGGGTACCACTTTGTCCCTGATGGTTTCCTTAGCAAATAAACCCTTTAGTAAACTTCCCTCCACTGAACCCACTTTCAGTGTGCCATTGGTGTCTTCCCAGCACCCTGATCGGTGCAGGAAGCACTAAGTAACCTTCAACCAGGGTGTTGGCCAAGAGCATGGGAAAAGCAAGGGTGGTGCTCCCGAGAGCACAAACCTAAAATGTTCCTCCTTGCTGAGGAGATAAAAGCTATGGTAAGGCAGCTGTGGTATGTGAGTTAATTTATCTATTTCAGATTGATTAGTAAATCTTAAAACATTTCTGAAAACTCCATCTATGTTTGATAGGAAAGAGCTTTTAGTTGTGAGGCGGATTCATGTTCAAACAATTGGCTTTAGAGGTAAGAGCTACACAGGTTTGAAGTCAGACTAGCACAACTCGAAGATACAGCAGCCCAGGGCTAGGTAACTGCAATCACAAAAATGATGCTTCCTTTAACACAGGAAACAGACGTGTGGCTGTTTATATAATGTATGCAAAGGCTGAGTCGGAGAGGAGAGCACTGAGAAGAGGAAGTGTGAGGTGCTGAAGCTGCAGTTCTCTGAGTAGAATTGTAAGAGAGAATGTTTGGAGTCTTCTGTGTGGGTCTATATAGCAGTCTATTCAAACAGATCAGATAATACCTAAAGGGCAGGTGGCTTATTTGTTCTAAATGCAGCAAGAGGTAATGGCATGCTTAAGTCATTTCTGCAGCAGCCTGTAATTTCACAAGTGCTCAAACGTTTCCTTTGACAGCTGTGCTGTTGCGTTCATTATGTTGTCAATGTGAGTTCTATAAAGGAGAGTGCCTGGCAGGAGAAGAGCTGGGGGGAGCAAGTGTTCAATGTTTTTTATCTCTCCAATTGGTTTAAAGCAATCAAGTAAGGCAAGAATCCTCTTCCCTGAAAATATTCAAATTATCCATTTCACACACTATTCCATCTTTTATAGAAAGATAAAGTTAATCTTCCATGATTTACTTGAAGTTAGTGATTACAAGTATCTACTTTTTGACCAGCCTTATCACATTCTCTGGGAATATATTAAATAGCCTGGAAGAGAAAATTGAATGGCCATGTGGAGGGGGCTGTAGAGTTAAAACAAAAAAAACAAAAACAAAAACAAAAACAAAAACAAAAACAAAAACAAAAAACCACACCACTCATGTATGTCATGGAAACAGAGTTAAAAAATTGAAAAATAAAAGTAACTTTTCAGATTTGGATTACAAAGGAAAAGGGGATATTCCCCCCTTAATTTCAGAAAGAAAACATGATAAATACCATACAAAGGAGAACAGAAGGTGGGGAATTGTTTTCATCTCCCATGAGCTCTTGGCTCTGATTAAAGCAGCCTAAGGAGGTGTGAGTCTCACACATGCCAATGTCCCTCCCTTTGATGCCATAAGACCCTTTCTTTCTCAATCAGCACTGCTCCCCCATGGAGAACTGAAGATTCAAAGACCACAGAGAACCAAGCAAAGCCTCTTTATTATTCGTCGTCCCAGCCTCAGTTGTGAGTGCCTCCAGCTGGGGACAGGAGTGGAAAGTGGCAATAAAAGTAAGGTGGATCTTATCTGTACGACACCAACCAATTAGAGAGAGACAAATTTCCTTCAAATTCATCAAATGTGGAGAAGCTTAATAACAAAAAAGCACACTTGACTTCAGCTTCCTGTTCAACAGATGCCAGTACACCAAGTTAAGTTCTATTTTTTTTTTCAACTCTGACTAGCCTGTTAAAATAGTTCAATCGATTGACCTAATTTTTCTTCACCTCTACTCAACTGTATGTTGAGCGATTGGTTCCTAACTCCGACAGATTAAAAGGTACCCACAGCAGCTGGTTACCCTATTGAAGACGACATCTCTTTTTTTCCGTGTTTCTTTTTGTTTTGTTTGGCCTTGCTTTGATACCAAGGCAGTCTCATGGACCTTGATATTTTAAACATTTTAATAAGTGAATTTTCAGCAAGGCCCAGCAGCCTGAAGATTTTAAAGAGCCCATAGGTCCACAGTCAGCTTATTTCATGTTTTCCTTGTTTTTTAATGGTAACTAATTGCCTTAATTAGTGCTAATTAAAAAGGTATGACCTCTGACATTAATCTAATGCAAACTAATTTGGGGGTTTCTGATGGAATAGAACAAATACACTAAATTAAGCTAATTGAGGGAGAGAACATTTGAATGAAAGAGGGAATTAGATCATATTTTTAAAGAAAGCCTATTACCAAATATTTACTGAGCACTTTCTATGTGCTAGGCACTACGATAGGGCATGGGTCCTACTTTCAGGGAATGTTCAATCAGATTCCTCTCCCCCAAGGTTTCTGATCCTGTCCAATTAAGTGACAATTAGGTCCTATAATATGGGAGGAAAAGAGTGATGTATGGCAAAAGAAATTAGGGAGCCAGACATTAAACATAAGCTAATATTTATTAAGCATTTAATATGTTTCAAATTTTCTTCTAAGCATTTTATATCTATGCAGTAGTTATTCTCATTTACACCATCTTATAGGTGAGAAAACTATAGAAAGGTTTGGAAACTTACTAAAGATCACACAGATAGTAAGTGGAATTTGCTGGTGTCAAAGCCTGCATGTTTTAACTATTTAGTAGATAATAATATATACTAAGCCTTAAAAGGAAAGACTTGCATATTAAACAGAATAAAATTGCATTGTGTCTAAACAAAAGACCTTAAGAAAAGTTGTCAAGAAATACCTGACATAAATTTCCAAATAGTGGGAGTTATTTCCACTATTCCATTAACTTCCTACCCAACTCCAATTAAGAGTTATAAAACATCAGAAAGAGGTGAGGAAAGGGCGTAGAACTGAGCTGGGACAGAAAGACCTATCTGCAGTCAGGTTATAGAGGAGAGAAGATCCTGGAATGGTTTCCCCTATTTTACATCTATAATCTTTGGACCAGCCTGATTGTGTAATTTTGTGATTCTCTAATCTTAGTTGTCCATATAGTGAACCTGAAACAATACAGAAATGCATGAAGTCCAGTAAGTATAAAATTATATTCCTCTGCATTCATTCATTCAACAAATTTTACTGAGAGGCTAATTTGTGCTTGGTATTCCACTAAATACTGTTGATACAGTAGTGAACAAAACAGACACAGGTCTTTGGGTAGCCAGCATATAAGCAGGGAAAACACTGAACACATAATTACATGATAAACATGCTAGGAGCCAGGAAGAGATACAGTGCACTTGAAATCATATAATAGGGTGGTCTTAGGGAGTCAGGGAAAGCACATAGTTGAGGAACTGAAAAAAGATCCTTATAGACTGAACGGCAGAGAGTGAAACAGAGGGTGCTGTGACATGAGCCTGGAGTGGCCAGGATGGACCAGATCATGCAGGGTCATACAAACCATGTTGAATACTCTGCTTTTTATCCTAAAAGCATAAGAAAGATATAGAGATGTTTTCAGATAATGATCATAATAAGATATAGATCTTTAAAAGATGATCTAAGATGTCTGGATAGAAAAATAAGAATGCTCCTAAGTAGTTCAAGAAAGAGGTGATGGCTTAGTTCATACGATGACAATGGAAATGAAAAATGTGGTCATATTCAAATGTATTTAGAAGATGAAATCGGCAGTACTTGGTGACTGAATATTTATGGGGGTGTAGGGAGAAGAATGACTATACTAAGGACAAGCCAAGAATAATGGTGGTTGATAGCTGTGTTAGTAAGATAAGGAATCCTGGAGGAAGAGCAGGTTAGGGAGAAAAGATTGCATTCTATTTCAGACTTATATTTAAGGTACCAAGAAAAGAGTTAAGTGTAAGAGGATAAGTTGATAAGTTTAAGAGTCTGGAGTGCAAAGGAAAAGTCTAGGCTGAGGATATAAATTTTAGAAGTAGCATATAGTGGCCATTAAAGCTGTGGAAATCAATGAGATCACCTAAGAGGAATATGTGAAGCAAGAAGAAAAATGAATCTCTGCCTTTTTCTAAAAAGTGGTTACTTCTATATGCCAAGACATTCTCATATTTAAAGGAAACTTAAAGGTCCCAAGATGTTCAGGGTCATGGCAGCAAAGAAAAAGCAATGTTTCTAAGGGAAGGAGCAGAGATCTACTTCTGGTGATGGTGGCACAGGAAGACCACTCCACAGAAATCAAATCCTATAAAGTGAAAAATTATTTAAGCAATTTCAGGCACTGGAATACAATGAAAGGCAAAGAAAAACCTGAGAATTGTTTACCCACTGGAAAACTGTTACTCAACTGTGTGTTGTTTGGCCTTCTTGCCAGTTATCATTCCAATCCCACCCAGCTTAGACTGCAAAAACCTACAGCTTTATTTGTCAGAAGTGGATGTACTCAGTTCAGGGCAGGCAAGAGAGTAGCTAAAATCTTAACTGGGAGATTTTGGAAGTAAAAGAGCATGAGAAGTGCTGAGATAATAAATTGCCCAAAGACTTCTAGATAAATTCTAAGCATAAATGCAGGAGACCTCCAGAAGCTAGCAAATATTAAAAGCCTGAAGAGATTGGTGAATATGTTGTGCCTTTGAATGCAGTGCTCAACCCACACACAGCTTGGATATACAAAGGATGCAGATGAATTGAAAAACATTATCAAACGACTTGACCTAATTGATATCTGTAGAACCCTCCACCCAACAATAGCAGAAAACACATTCTTTTCAAGTGCTAATAGGATATTCACCAGGATAAAGCACATGCTGGCTATAAACAAGGCTTAATAATTTAAAAGCATTGATATCATACAGAGTATGTTTTCTGACCAAAATGGAATTTAACTATAAATCAATCACCAAAAGAAATCTGGGAAAACTACAAATGTGTAAAAATTAAATAATAAACCTTTAAATCACCTATGAGTTAAAGAAGAAATCACGAGGAAACTAGAAAATATTTTAAATTGAATGAAGCAAAATGAAAACACACATATCAAAATCTGTAAGATGAATCTAAGGCAGACCATGAAGAAAACTTTACACCTATAGTAAAAAAGAAGAAAGGCCTCAAATCAATTATCAAAGCTTCTACATTAAGAAGCAAAAAACAAAAAAAAAAAAATTAAATCCAAATAATCTAGAAGAAAAGTAGTAATAAAGAGCAGAATGGAAATAAGCAAGACAGAAAAAAAGACACGCATTAGGGGAAAATCAATGAAATTAAAAACTGGATTTTTAAAAAAAATTTTTAAATATCAATAATGAATAAATATTTAGCTAGCCTGGACAAGAACAAAAAAGATGCAAATTAGCAATATGTGGAGTGAGAAAGGCAGCATTGCTACTGACTTTATAGAAATCAAAGTGGATTATAAAAATTTTGTAAATAATCTTGCATGAGTAAATCTGATAATGTAAATAAAATGGACAGATTCCCTGAAAGACTAAACTTACTACTGTTAGTAACTAACCAGTGTAACATATTACTAAATTACAAGCTACTAATAAAAATTCTGAATAGGCTTAGCTCAAGTAAAGAAACTGAATTAATAACTTTTAAAAATCCTCCTTTAAAGAAAGCATCAAGCCCAAATGACTTCACCGATGAATCCTACCAAACATTTAAGGAATAAATAATAACCATCCAACACAAACTCCTTCTGAAAACAGACAAAGAGAAAGAAGTTCTAATTCATTTTATTAGGCCATTATTACTCTGACAAAGACATCATAACAAAAGAAAATTACAACCCAATATCCTTCATTAAAATTGATGCAAATATCCTTAACAAATTATTAGCAAATTGAAGCCAAAAAATAATAACACCCATTCATAATAAAAATTCTTCACAAACTAAGAATGGAAGGGAACTTTCTCAACCTAATAAAAAGGATTTATGAAAAAACCTGCAGCTAATATCATATTTAACTAGAACACTTTTAGATAATACAAGAAGAGCAAAGCAAGAACTCTCTGCTCTCCCCATTTTTATTCACTACTAAAGATGTAGCTAGTTCCATAAGACCAGAAAAACAAATAAAAGACACACAAATTAGAAAAGAAGTAAAACATTCTCTTTTTTGCAAACAGCATGGTCCTGTACACAGACAATCCTAAGGGATCTACAAGTAAGCTAAAAAAATGGATTTATCAAGGTCACCAGACTATAGATCAATATATAAAAATCTATATTGTTAAGATGGAAATTCTCCCCCAAATTGATCTATAGATTAAATGCAATTCCACTGAAAAATCTCAATAGGATTTTGGAAGAATTGGCAAGTCAATTAAAAAATACATATTATAATTTGAAGGATCTAGAATAATCAAAGAAAAACAAAGTCAGAGGCCATACACAACCTGATTTCAAGACTTACTTAAAACTACAGTAATCAAGAAAGTATGGTATTGACATAATGATAGGCATATAGAGGACAGAAATAAACACACTTACATGTCAATTGGTTTTTTATAGCCACCAAGGTAATTCTATGGGAAAAGGATAATCTTTTCAACATATTGTTCTGGAATAACTGTATATCCATTATGGGGGGAAAACTTAACTTATTCCTCACACCATAGACAAATTTTAATTCAAAATAGATCATGGACCAAAGCATAAGAGCTAAAATCATAAAATTTGGGAAGAAAACATAAGAGGAGACTTTGGAGAAACTTTGGTGACCTTGTATTAGGCAAATGTTTCTTAGCTAGCACATAAAAAATACTAACCATAAAAGAAAAACAATTGACAAATTAGACTTAACTAAAATTAAACACTTTAGTTTATAGGTCTCCATTAATAAAATGAGAAGACAAGCCATAGACTGGGAGACTTTATTAATAAAATGTATATCAGATCTGAAGGACTTGCATTCAGAATATAGATAGCTCTTATGATTCAATAAGGAGATTAGTAACAATTTTTAAATGTGTAAAAGATTTAAACAGACATTTTACAAAAAAAAAAAAAAATATATATATATATATATGAATGGCCAGCACATGACAAGCTAAGCATCGCTGGTCACTAGGGAAATGCAAACTTAAAGCACAGTGATATACCAATGCATACCTAATAGAATAACTAAAATTTTAAGTGTTGCTGATGCTATGGAGAAACTGAAGCCCTTATACACTGCTGATTGGAGTACAAAGTGGTACAGCCACTTTTTTAACCAGTTTGGCACGTTCTTAAAAAGTAAAAGCATGTATCACATGACCCACGATTCTTTTCTAGGTGTTCACCCAAGGGAAATACAAGCATATGTCCACACAATGACTTTTACACGAATGTGTATAGCAGCGTTTTCAATACAGTCAAAAAATAGAAGTAGCACAAGTGTCCACCAACTAGATAAACAGAATGTGGTCTATCCAAACTACAGGCAATTACTCAGCAATTTTTTAAAAGTGAACTAATGATACATGCAAGCAAATGAATGAATTTCAAAATATCATGCTAAGCGAAAGGGGTCAGATATAAATTTGTACATACTATATGGTTCCATTTATATGAGTTAGAAATGGCAAAAGTAGTACCAGAAAATATGTAAGTGGTTCCTTGGGGCAAGGTGGGTGTGATGAGGAGCAAATGGAACTTTAGGGATGATGGATTTGGTCTTAAACTTCATTGTAGTGGTGCTTTAATGACTGTATACCTTTACTAAAGCTCAACAAAATGTATGTTTAAAATGGATGAATTTTTTTTGTATGAAGGTGTTTAAAATTTTTTAGAACAAAAAATAAAAAGGAGAGAGTGGTTAAGTGAACCAAAAATTGGTAAGAGATCAAAAACAAAGAAGACAGGTCATCTTCCATTGAAAGGAAAGTTACAAAGGTCTTTTATGATCTAAATAAGGATAGTTTAGTGGTTTGGGGGGAAGCAGAAACCAAAATGGAGTAAGTTGAGAAATCCATAAGAAATGAAGAAATGAAGACAGTCCACTTTATGTGTCAGATCCATTCTGGTTAGCCAGCCAGGGAAGAATAAATGGCATTTTCTGTACCCCGGGCCTATGCCAGGAGACTGTTCAATCTTCATGAATAAGTACTTTGAAATGCTTCCAGGGACCTCACCTATCTTACATCTTAGTAGGAGTGTTGCCTAGTGCATCCCATTTTCTGTCATACCACTGCAATGGCCTCTCCATGAGTATTTCTCCCCACATTAAGGAGATGGAACTAGAGGGGTCCCAGAATACTTATTTGCTGAAGTTTTAAAGCATGGACACTTAAATGTTACATTAAGAACAACAGAATATCCAAACTGGGTCAATGAGGAGTAGATACTTCTATTAGAATGGATCTTAATAAATCCATCCTTCTCAATGAAGTTTTCTCGGCCACTGGCCTGACAATGAAATCTGTATCCATATAATAGTCATTGTTCATAATACTCAACCTGCAATTAATCCTCTTCTACCTTGTAGCATGTCTTGGAATTCTGGAATGGGGAATGTTAGAAAAGAAGACAGTGAGGCAAAGAATAAGGCTCAGGGACGTGAAAAACATGACAGACCTACAGAGAAAGCTGGCAATTGAAAAATTCCATTCAGCAGGATTAGGGCTCCTTTTAGGAATGAGAAACCCAATGTCCATTTTAAATTAATTCCAAGTAATCTCCTTCACCTCTCCAAACTCAAAAAGTTTACACACACACATACACACACAAACACACACACACTACCTTCCAAGAATGGTATTTGGGAAGAATCGAGGAAAACGGCCTGGGTTCCATGGAAGGATCAGCTCAGAGCCACTAGAACCACTGAGGAAATGACATGGATGAGATTGAGAGTCCTCGGGAACATATGTGGAACTTGACCACAAGAACACAAGCCCCAGTGAATTCACAGAAATACTGGTGGAGTTTCAACTATCCTTTCCACATAATGAGGGTTAGAGTGTTTAAACCAATTTTATTTAAGTCTCAAAGGATGAAGTGATCTCAACGAGAACCTAAACATATCTAAACAAAGACAAAGGAAGCAAACTAAGAGAAAGAAGCCTAGGCAGGAGGGCTGAAAAGAGGATTCTGGGCAGGAAAAGGGGGTGCTATCATGGTGGTCAGCAGAGAGGCATGTGAAAGAACCCAGGCCTGTATCAAAACCAAAGTCCACAGACAAGAAGCAAAGCCACGTTCCAAGTACAGAGACAGCTATAGCGTAGTAATGTGAATATAGCATCTGACATTAAACCAGCTTGGAATTGAATTCCAGCTTTGATATTAGTAGTGTTGCTTCAGTTTACTAATCTGAAAAATGGGAATAATATATATATTATTTTTGTTTGTTTTAAGGATGAAATGAATGTGAAAGCATTTAGAGTTCTTGGCATATGGTAAGCAACCAACTTGTGCTACTATTATTGCTGTTGCTGCTGCTGTTACAGAAGGCAAGCTCAAGGTCTAGGAGTTTTGGTTAGAGAAGGAGACGAAGCAGGGAAGCTCCTTCAGTGTGCCTGAGCATTCCTAGGAATTTCTTTTTAAAAGACCGATGCCCAGACTTCAGCCCCCAAGAATCTGACATAGTAGCTCTGGGTAGGACACAGGGATTTGCATCATTTTTAGTTCCCAGGTGATTCTGGTATAGATGGCACATTAAGAAATAGGACTCTAGAGGGAAGCCCTCTGAGAGACTGATTTTTCTTGGAAAGCTGAGCAACAGTTAACGTCATTAAGACACATCCAAAGGTGACACCTAGGCGATCAGGCCACAGGACCCAGTTGGGAGGATGTTAAAACTGCAGACTGAAAGAAATTAAGCAACAAAGTTTGACAAGGCCAAAGCCAAATAAGGGCATAAAAAGCTGTATGTAAACATCAAAATGACCCTTTCACAATAAGAAACCAAGAGTCAGCCAGTAAACATGAGGCCAGAGTAGGATCAGCCACGTAAAAGAAAACAACTCGGGATGAGGCGTGAATCCTGGGACGGCGGCAAAGAAGCAGGGTTGAGTACGAGAGCCAAAAACACAGGGATGAGTGGCCGGGGAGGGGATAGGGAAGCAGACTAATTAGACAAAGAGATAAAACTACAGTAGTATATTTTAAAATATTATTTGTATAGAACATTTTACATTCGTTATTTTATACTCAAAGCATGCTAGTCTCAATTAGGTAATTTTTTCAAATAATCCTAATGATCTCCTTTTCCACATAAGGAACCAAGACTCAAAGGGGAGCTACTGCTTACCTACATAACTTACCCACATAACTTAGCTGGTCAGTAGAGGAGCCCAGCAGTCACTCCAGATCCTCTGATTAGACTCCAGGATACTATCCAGTCCACCACATGCAGGTGGAGGAGCAGAGTGTGAGGGAGGGAGACCAGCAGTGAGGAAAGGGATGCCCCCTCCACCTTCATTCAAGGAACATACCTCTCTGCAGCCAGAACCTCTTTTATCATTAAAAAACCCATGGGGATCTGTATGCAAAAATGTCCAAGAGCCGCTAGGTGTTTGAAGAGCCATCAGATTTGGGGGTGAAAATGGAAGCTCAAGGTATTCTTTAGGACTTGGCTTCAGAGACTGCTCAGTTACAGCATTAAGTGTTATTTCCTGCTGATGTATCGTTCTGCACCTCATGAAGGTGTTTGATCTGCCCACATTTTAAGGCCACACTGTAACCATCCTACAGGCCAGCAGGATGTTTCCTCTTTCCAGTCCTACAGAAACAACCCTATGGTATTAGCTGATAACGTTTAAGCCACTTGAGATGCCTCACTTAGCAAGCAAGAACATATTGGGTATGATTGAGAACTAGAGTCTTAATTATAGTACTGTGTACCTGAGGTAATTATTCACAAGATGTAGTGGTGCTTGAGACTGTTATTTGTGATCAACTCAATTAATGCAATTTGACCTGCCCCACAAGTGAAGTCAATTACCTGGCAATCACAAAAGTCTCGTGACAGCTTCAAGCCGATTGTTCCAAAACAGCTTCAAGTGATTGATAGATGATTGATAGATAGATAGATAGATAGATAGATAGATAGATAGATAGATAGATATTTATTTTTTATTTTTATTTATGTAATTGTATATAAATCTTTCTTGCATTTACCTATTCCTTTAGGAGAAAATCACTCTCTACTCAAGTCCCAGCGATCACAAAATTGGTATTCCATCACGTATTTTCCTGTCAGAACACTCTCTAAAATGTTTCTATCAAGTTTCATGGAGATCTGAAATGAACATAAGTGACCAAGCTAAATCAGTCACTCTATGCCACTTGGTCAGTACTAAGTGGTGTTGGAGGGTACACCAAAGTCCTACACTCACAATGTACTGGTCACAGGCCTTTAACAAATGAGGAGCACGGTATCATGAGATGTACATTAATTTTTCATTTAAATAACAAAATGAACAGTACGATTAAAATAGAGTTAGTTATCTCAATCATTTAAAACCAACATCTGGCTGTGTCTACTCAAGGAAACAATGCTGACCAAAATGTTTAAGTTTTCCTTCTGAATTATGATAATTTGACTGGCTTAGTTCTAATGGAAGGTAATTAAATTATGGAAATTAATCCTTAGCATGGAAGTTGCAACACAACATCATTAATAAAATATTCAAATTTCAGCTACTCCAAAAAAATTTTTATAAAGTATCTTATTTCTCTCATTCAATTATAAGATACCTAGCACGACATCAAAAGAGGCATGAAGACCTATGCCTAGGAGTGATTTGGCATAAATTCCCGAACCAGGCAGAGAACAACAACAATAATAACTATATGTATTCAGTCAGCATTTACTCCATATCAACCACTCTGCTAAGCGTTTTTCATGCAATATTTTACTTAACCCTAGAAACAACCTGATGAGGGAAGACTGTTACTCTCTCCATTTTCTTACATCAAAGCTAAGACTAACCACGTCTAGGTAACTAATCCAAGCTCACCTAACTAGTAGTGGTCAAACTTTGACTCTAGCCAGGCCTGTCTATCTCTAGCTGTGAATACAGACTGTGCATAGTATCCCCAGCTGGTCACCTTAGAGCCCTTCTGGGCCAATGCCTCTTTATATGGGGAAGGACACGAGCCCAGGGAAAACCTACATTATTATTAGGCAAAACTAAAACTCAAGCCAATTGATTCTGCTTTTGCGCTCTAAATGATAAAAGATCATTTTAAGTTTCTTCCTCCTGTTATTCTCTAACAAGTGTGTAGATATTCCAACAAAAATACTTTAGTTCTTAATTAAATCAACTGTTTTTCATTCCTATTATCACTGAAGTAGAACGTTTAATAATTAGAGTATTTATTCACCATAGGTTTAGCGTGAAATTGTGACTCTGTTCCACCTTGTAAGGCTTCATATTTCATTATTCTCAGGCTTCAGACCATATACCACATCCGGAAACCATGCTTGTGAGCAAAGTATCTTAAGAAACCAAATCAGCATTCTCCAGGCTTGGTCAGAGTCACCTGCTTAGCACGGGCTTATTCACAGTCAAGAGAGAAAATCACCATGTATTTAACAGTACTGTTTTATGGATTGATGAATGAGTCAAAATAAAAATTATTCTACTATTTAAGGTTAAACCAATACTTTGGCAAATAATTACTACTCAGCCTATTGTCTATATTTTTCACCTACTAATCATTTTGAAAAAAATCTGCTTTTAAAATGTTAAGGTATATTTTTCTAGTTAAAGGAAACATGAAAATTATGGCCTTTAAAGAAATTACATATCACTGTTTCAAACATACCATAGGCTACATATTTTGAGGGCTTCTGACACTATAATAAAATTAAATCCTGGTAAATAACATATTTTTCAGTGCACTGGTGGTTTATGATAAAAATAAAATCTAACAACAGAAAAAGAACATCAGGCTGAATGGAAATGGTGAGTTATAAGCAATCTGAAAGCCAAGTTGTCCAGGATTATAAATACTTACATGTCACTAACATTAGAAAACTGAACTTTGGGGTCCCTTGCTTGAGAGGGGAACTGACCTTGAAACTCTTGCATTGAGTAAACAACCTGGAAGGAGATTAAGGAAGTCTCAGAACTCTGAGTCTTGGGGCCATCGGCAGGAGAAGCAAGATAACCTGACACCCACAATAAATGAGGAACTTCAAAATGTATTAAAGCAGTCTCTGGCAGGGCTGGGACTACAGTGAGGCAAGAGAAGCACCTAGGGTGCAACTTTAGGAAGGCACACCTGCATGACTGAGAGTGAGTGCTGAGAATGAGTGCCTCCTTAAATTATGTGTCCTAGAGAGCCTCACTTGTCTCACCCTGGTCCCTGCCCTGGTCTCTGGTTGATACCACAGCCCTAGCTCTGCCAGAAGCAAGCTCAAATCTTCTAGAGATGAAGGAACCTCTGTCTAAGACCCTCAGGATTTCCACAGGTGAAGTTCAGTCAAATATGAGTTCACACATGCCACTAAATCCACAAGGTAACAACTACTATGATTTACAGTTAGTAGAAAAAACAAAAAATTTGCCTGGATACAGAAGGACCTCAGATATTGGAATATCTGATAACTGGTATAAACTATGTAAAGATATAAAAGATGGAATAAAAAAGTGAGTAAGTAATCAAAATAAGTATAACAATACAGGTCAATGTAATAGAAAAGACAATCCAGGAATAAGCCTCACATTTTTGGTCTGCTGATTTTCAACAAAGGTATCAAGTGATAAAAAGAGTAAACTATTCAACAAATGGTGCTGGAATAATTTAATATGCACATAAAAAAGAGAATTTAAACTCTTAGTTCATATCTCATACAAATATTAACTCAAAAATGATTAAACACCTACATGTAAGAGCTAAAATTATAAACCTCCTAGAAGTTTCTAGAATAATTTTTCCCTTGGTTTAGACAAAGATTTCTTAGATATGATATTAAAAGAATTATCTAGATAAAAATGTTGATAAATTAGGTTTTATCAAAATTAAAAGTTTTTGCTCTTCAAAAGAAACTATTAAGAAAAAGAAAAAACTTCCATGAGACAATATACGCAAATCATATATCTGATACAATAAACTTATATATGGAAGGTAAAAAGAATTCTCATTACTCAATAATAAAAAGGCAAACAATCCAATTTTTAAGAATGGGGAAAAAAAGAATTAAAAAACACTTCACAAAAGAAAATATATGAATAATGAACAAGAACATGAAAAGATGCTCAGTATAATCAGTCCTAAAGGAAATGCGTATTTAAACCACAATAGGATATCACTGCATATCCACCAGAATAGCTAAAATTAAGACTGACAATACCAAATATTGGCAAGGATGCAAACCAACTGAAACACTTATATTGACAATGGGAATGTAAAATAATACAATACTTTGGACTACTGTTTAGCAATTTCTTATAAAGCTAAACATAAACTTACTACGTAAGCTAGGAATTCCACACCTAGCTATCTACCAAAGAGAAATGAAAACATGTACCCATACAAAGGCTTGCACATAACTATTCATAGAAGCATTATTGATAATACTCAAAAACTGGGAACGACCAATGTGTCCATCAGCTGATGAAAGGACTTTTAAAAATATGGCATATCCAAACAATGGACTATTATTCAGCAATAAAAAGAGCAAGTTACTGATATATGCAACAAGATAAATTTCAGTCATCAAGTTACATTAAAGAAGCCATATACAAAAGACTATACATTGTATGATTTTACTTTCAAGAAATTTCTAGGAAAGGCAAAACTATAGAGACAAAGTAGGACAGTGGTTGCCTGAAGCTAGGTGTGGGAGTGGGGACTGACTCCAGATGAGCATGGAGGAACTTTCTGAGTTGATGGAAATGTTCTAAAACTAGACTGTGGCGATCATTGTACAACAGGATACATTTCCTAAAAATCATCAAACTGTATATTCATAGTGGGTGAATTTTATATTATGTAAATCATACCTCAATAAAGCTGTTTTTAAAAATGAATAATTAACAATGACCAGTTTTATTAAAAGAATGAAATAGAAATTATTATATAAAAAATACAATAGCCAAATTTAAAAGTTCTACAGATGGAATTTGGAGTATAGAGTAAATCAAAGTATTATACCAGATCTCCTGAAATGGTTAACCATACTGTCATCATGGAAAAGAATATTCCTGTTCCTAGGAAAGTCATGCTAATATATTGAGTTAAATAGACTTAACAACAACTACAACAACAACAAAAATAACCCAATACAAAAATGAGCAGAAGACCTAAACAAGCAATTCTCCAGTGAAGACATACCAATGGCCAATAGCCACATGAAAAAATGCTCAATATCACTAATTATCAGAGAAATGCAAATCAAAACTACAATGAGGTATCACCTCACACTAGTCAGAATAGCCATCATTAAAAAGTCCATAAACAATAAATGCTGGAGAGGGTGTGTCAAAAAGGGAACCCTCCTACACTGTTGGTGGGTAGTTTGGTGCAGAATTATGGAAAACAGTATGGAGATTCCTCAAAAAACTAAAAATAGAATTACCATATGATCCAGTAATCCCACTCCTGGGCGTAAATCCAGAGAGAACTCTAATTTGAAAAGATACATGCACCCCAGTGTTCAAAGCAGCACTATATACAATAGCCAAAACATTTAGGTAAGCAACCTAAATGTCCATCAACAGATGACTGGATAAAGAAGCTGTGGTATATGTATACAATGGAACAATACTCAGCCATAAAAAAAGAATAAAATAATGCCATTTGCTGCAATGTCAGTGGATCTGGAGATTGTCATTCTGAGTGAAATAAGCCAGAAAGAGAAAGAAAATACCATGATTTCACTTATATGTGGAATCTAAAAAAAAAAAAAAAAAAAAAAGACAAATGAACTTATTTACAAAACAGAAACAGACTTATAGACATAGAAAACAAACTCATAGTTACAAGAGGGAAAAGAGGGTGGGAAGGGATAAAATGGGAGTTTGAGATTTGAGATACTAACTACTATATATAAAACAGATAAACAACAAGTTTATACTGTATAGCACAGGCAACTATATTCAGTATCTTGTAGTAACCTATAATGAAAAAGAATATGAAAAGAAATATATATGTGTATGTATGACTGAAACATTATGCTGTACACCAGAAATTGACACTACATTGTAAACTGGCTATACCTCAGTAAAAAATAAAATAAAATAAAGACTATATCATATACCATTTAAAAAAATTAAATAGTCATGATATATGCAGCCTTTCTTCAAGTGGTTCAGAAAAAAATTAATTGTATGTATGTGTGTGTGTGAGGTGGGAGAGGGCAGTAATAAATAATAAGGCAAATGTTCTCTGTACCATTTTTGCCACTTTTTTGAAAGTTCAGTTTGTTTCAACATAGGAAGTTGATCATTTAAAGACTATTAAAATAGACAAACTTCAGCGACACAACTGATAAAAAGAGACGCAAATAAACAATATTAGAAACGAAAAGGAGGATTTACCACAGACATGATAGAAATGAAAAAGACAGCAAAATAAAAAAATTTATACCAATAAATTTGGAAAAGTAATGACTAAATTCCAAGAAAATATAACTTATCAAAAAGTGACTCAAGAATAAAAGCCTTAACAGTTCCATAATTATAAAGACACTAAATCAGGAGTTAAATTTTCGTACAAATAAACTGGCAGTCCCAGATAGTACAACCAATGAATTTTATTGGATTTTCAAGGAACAAATTATTCTAAAATTTTATGAACTCTTCCAGAGAATAGCAAAAAAGGTAACACTTAGGTAACTAATTTGTAAGGTTGGTATAACTCTAGTACCAAAACTAGATAAAGGCAGAAAGAAAATTTTAGCTCAACCTCACAAATAAATAGACTAAAAAAATCACTAAACAGAATACTGGGAAACTGAATACCATAATATTTGAAAAATAATAAATCAAGACCAAATTAGTTTTTTTTTCCAGGAATGGAAAGAAAGTTTAGCATTAGAAAAGCTATAAATGTAAAATACTACATTTACTTATTTAAAGATAAAATCATATTGTTATTTCAAGAGATATAGAAAATGATTTGATAAAATTCAAACCTGTTCATAATTTTTTAAAAAATATACTACTGGAATCCTAGTCCACTGGGATTTCAAAACTTGTAGATACTGTCAGGCATATGCAGAATAGATAAACAAGATTATACTGTATAGCACAGGGAAATATATACAAGATCTTGTGGTAGCTCACAGTGAAAAAAAAATGTGACAATGAATATATGTATGTTCATGTATAACTGAAAAATTGTGCTCTACACTGGAATTTGACACAACATTGTAAAATGACTATAACTCAATAAAAAATGTAAAAAGAAATATATATATATATATATATATATATATATACACTCCTGGAAACTTGGAATAAAATGGAACTTGTTTCAATTAAGAAGAACTTGGGTAAAAATCAATCTAAATGGAGAAACATTAGAAATATTTCTCTTTAATGTAAGTACAAAGATTAATCATTTTACAACGTATACGTATATCAAATCGTCAAGTTGCACACTTTAAATATATACAGTTTTGTCAATTATACTTCCATAAAGCTGGAGAAAAAAATAAAATGAAATAAACAAATCAAAACATAAGTAAATAAATAAAGTATGAGGCATATTATCCACTATTACCATTTCATATAATATAGTTTGAAACAAACTGTCAAAAGGAAGAAACATAGACAAGTTTAAAAAAGATAATGTAGGAACACTAGATGCACAAAACCAGATACTATATAATACCATTTTTGTAAAGTTCAAAGACATGAAGAAATAATATATTTTCTAGGGATGTATCATATTTAAAGCAAGGAAATCATAAACACCAACACAGAAGTTTTCCTCTGTGTGGAAGACAGAAGGATGGGCTTGGGAGGAGGTGTCAGAGAGCTTCAGCAGTATGCAGCTGAGGGTTGGGGGAGTAGGCTGGTATTCTTTTGTTAATTTGCTTACATAATTTATATGCATGTTACATGTATTCTTTTGCATATATCAAACATGAAAATGTTTCATCAAAAAAATCAAGGGAGACAAGAAAAATCATGCTAAAATCCAAAGAAGTTTATTTACTTCATTCCTTAAGTTCCTTTTTATCAGGTTTTTGTGGAAGTTTGTTTTCCTAGAAAAACCACAAGATTTCCAGTGGACAGGAGTTTATGTTCCTTTAACCTACTCATTTGCAGGAAAATAACAAGGACATGTGGATTACGAGGATCAGTAAGATGTAACTCTAACATAAATCCAGAGCAACTAAATTGTTGACTGAAATGAACTCTGATATTGTAGAGAGCTTGGAGGAGCATCAATAAAACTAAACTAAACCTTTATCTATGCAAATAAGATAATTTATATGAAAACACTGTACAAGCATGAGCACATGCCCAAGTGCAAGGGCCCAAAACAAAGTTAGGTTTAAATCCTGGCTCTACTTACTTAACTTCTCTGAACCACAGACTCTTCATCTATCAAATGAAGACAATAATATCTCCTTAAACAGTGTGCCAACCCATGGTGGTAAAATAACTATAATGTTACAAAGACACAGGAACCATAAACTTTGTTCTTACATAATTCTCAGTGTAAATTACCATTATCCTCAACCAATGTTCATTATAGATACTGTATTTCATTTCGTTATTGGAACCAGTGAAACAGTCTTCTTTAACTAGTTGAATTCAAGCAGTAATATTACTTCTCTTATAGCCCATTGGAGAGGTCCTTGAAGAGACAAAAGGTCACTTTTATTATCAGTATGATGTTTTAAAATCATAAAAATGTTTTATAAAAACATGAATTTTGCCTAATCATGAGGGGTTTTTCATAAAATCCAGTACAGTCCTCTCTCCTAGACTCCACACCTGCCATCTCTTCCAGCAGAAATCACAAGAAAGCCTCTGAGACCCATCTGATCATAGCAGTTTTGCACCTCACCTACCATCACAGCTTCAACAGTGGAGACTGAGAAAATATCTCAGAACTGGACAGCTCTTCCACCCTTTCTAGTCTTCTGCGCGGCTTCACAAACAGCCATGCCGCATCCTGAGAGCTTTTTGGTATCCTTCCCCCACTTTATGCATCTCTGCATGCTAATCCCTCCATGGTCCATCACAGTCCTTTTTCTGTCCCTATCCACCCAAGTCCTGAACCCTTTTGTTGTGTCCTCTGGAGTTCACAGTTAGTCATTGTCAAATCTCCTGTATTCTTTTCTCTCAAAACTCCCCTCACTTTCTTCATCAAAAGGGAACGTGGATCTCCCTTGAGAATACTACCTGTCCTGCAGCCCTCTCAAGTAGTGACTGTTATTCTCCCTAGTAATACTGGAGATGGAGTAGATGTCTCTCATGCTCCTCATTCTGCTTTCAAACCATCCATCCTCTTCCTTGAAATGGCCAGCTCTGGAACCCATAATCAGAATATATCTGAATCTCAACTGGTTGCAGTCACTCCCCTCCTCCCTTCAAGAATTTTGCTCCTGTCATCCTCAAATGCATAAGTCTGTAAATCTTGCGATTTTAATATACATGTAAAATGAACCTCCCAATGCCTTAGCCTCTCACTTCTTGGACATGATCCTACATTCAATCTCAGACTCTCTTTCTTCCATGATCATGAAGGCTCTTCAACAAAACCCAACCATGCTGGCCTTGGACTTCCTAGTCTCCAGAACTGTGAGAAATAAATTTCTATTATTTATAAACCACCTAGTTTATAGTATTTCTGTTAAAGCAACCCAAATGGACTAACACAGAAAATTGGTAACAAGGAGTTGGGTGCTGCCCTAAAAAGTACCTTAAAACTTGGACACAGCTTTGGAACTGGGCAATGGGTAGGGGCTGGAAGAGTTTTGATGTACATGCTAGAAAAAGCCAACATTACCATGAACGAACCATTAAAGTGAATCTGGTGAGGGCTCAGAAGAAGAGGAGAGCTACAGAGAAAGCCTCAGTCTCTTAGAGAATACCTAAGCAGTCATGAACAGAATGTTGGTTGAAATATAGACTGTAAAGTTCATTTTGATGAGATCTCAGAAATGAGGAACTGGAGGAAAGTCCTTGTTATAAAGTGGCAAACAACTTAGCTGAATTATATTTGTGTCCAGGTGCTTTATGGCAGGTAGAACTTGTGATCAATAAAATCGAGTATTTGGTTGAAACTATTTCTAAGCAAAGTGTTAAAGGTGTAGCTTGACCTCTCTTGAATGCTAATAGTAAAATGTGAGAAGAGAGAAATAACTTAATAACAATTGTTAACCCAAAAAGAACCAGAACTTAACAGAAAATTCTCAGCCTATTCCTATCCCCCCCCCCCAAAAAAAAAGAGAGAGAGAGAGAGACATGTTCAGGAGAGAACATTAAAGGTGTGACCATACAATCTTTTAATAAGGATCTTAGTGTGGGTGTGAACTATGGATCCCAGCAGGAAAACTGCCAATTTGAATAGAAGGAGAAGGAGATAGGAAGAAAAGAAGCAAGGTTGTCAGACTTCTTAGATTTTACAGGATGGGACCATAGAGCCGTTGAGGTATGAACATGCAATATTCCTCAAGACAAGGAAAGAAGGATCCCAAAAAGCGTTCAGAAATCATCAGGGCTACCTCCTCAGTTTCAAAAGGAAGAGGCCATTGAGAGTTTGAACAGGCCAAACACCACCCACAGCCAAGGGAGCCCTACCTCTGCCCAGCAGAGCTGTGGGAATACGGCTACCTCCCACCCAGATTTCAAAGGATGGAGCTACCCAGAGCTGTAAGCACATGACTCAGGCAGAGAGCTGTGATGGTAAGGGCAAGGCCACTGGAGAAAGTCTCTGCTAGTGCAGTGCCAGGTAAAGCCATAGGGGCAGGGCCCCCTTCTAACCTCAGAGCAGTAAAGACACCAGTGTGTGACTCCATCCTGGGAGAGCCACGCACATGAAACTTCAATCTATGAGAGATGCCATGTGGTCTTTGCTTAGCAAAGCCCTGGGTGTGGGGATATCCCAGTGTGTCCAGAAGGTGGGATCCCTGCCCTACTGGGCCTGGTGGCAGAGCATCAAGGCAAAGAAAATTATTCTCAAGCCTTAAGATTTAATGTTGTTTGCACTGTTGGATTTTGGACTTGCTTGAGACCCGTCATCTTTTTCTTTCCTATTCGTCTCTTTTGGAATGGGAATGTTTACCCTATGCCTGTTCCACCATTGTATTTTAGAAGTGCATAACTTGTTTGATTTCACAGGCTCACCATTGGAGAGAAAGTTTGCCTCAGAATGAATCAGCCTTGAGTCTCACTCATATCTGATTTAGAGGAATCTTTGGACTTTTGGCTTCTGAGTTGAGGCTGGAACGAGTTAAAAGTTTTGAGGCTACTGGGATAAAATGAATGTATTTTGCATGTGAGAAAGACATGAATTTGGGGAAGCCAGAGGCAGAATGCTATGGTCTGAACGTTTGTATTCTCCCAAAAGTCAAATGTTGAAATCCTAACCCCTAAAATAATGGTATTAGGACATAGGGCTTTTTGGAGGTGATTACTGTCTTTATAAAAGAGACCCCAGAGAGCTCCATTACCCCTTCCACCATGTGAAACACAGCAAGAAGGCACTGGCTATGAGCCAACCAGGAAGAGAGGCTTTACCAGAGCCTGACCATGCTGGCACCTTGATCTTAGACTTCACAGCCTCCAGAACTGTGAGAAATAAGTTTCTATTATTTATAAACCACCCAGTTTATAGTATGTTTGTTGATGCAGCCTGAATGGACTAAGGTAATTATTTACTTGTCAGAAAGATATGTTCATTTTTAGCTATGGTCAGTTTTAAGTATTGTACATTCATTTGTTGATTAAGTAAAAAATATTGATTACTTCTTATGGACCAGGCATTATTTTAGATGTTAAGGAGTCAATGGTGACTTGTTAACTATTATATTTCTCTCAGATAACTCCATGGTTGCTCCGTTTTCCAGCATTGGCTTGTTCAGTTGCTAATCTGATCTTTACCCTTTTAATCATTTAATTCACTGTATACTAACTGTTTAGTATTGATGAAATAGAGAAGAGAAAAGTTTACTGGGCCAAAACAGTGAGGTCAACACAATGTTAAAATGTCCTGGGTCACACAGCCCTGTCCTTAATGGGTAGGTCTAGTTACATAACCGACCATTTCCCCAAGCCGTGTTGCTAGCACAATGTCATTATCAAACAATAGCAAAGACAATGAGTTCAATTCTAATATCTTGAGTTAAAGATCCCAGAAAGACCCTTAGGTAAAGATTATCTGCAAGTAGTTTAAATGTGGGACTGGTTCTTAGGGAGAGTGCCCAAGACTGGAGACAAAAATTCAGGAGTCAAATGACTACAGGTGAGAGTTGAATCTATTAAGCCTAGAGGAGATTTCCAAAACAGAGACCATAAAGAAAGGAAATTAGAGGAAGACCAAAAACCAGTTTTGTGATCAGTAGAGAAAAGAAATAAGGGAGAACTTTTTAAATGTATATAATTTTTGAGCAATTAGAGAGAAGATAATTTTTTTAAATAGAGAGAGGTATGATTTCTAGCACTTTAAAAACAAATAATTTATTTTTGTTTATAATATAAATACGGAGAGTTACTTAACAAGTGAAAAAGAATAATTTGTAAAATAAATGACTGCACATACGTAGAGTAGAACACCATGCTGCAATTTGCAACAATTAAAATTATGCCAAACAAATCACAAAAGTATTTCTTTGTCACTCTAAACTGAAACATGGACAGATTCTCTTTTCATTTCTGCTAATTCATCTTCACTAGGGACAACTGAGATGGCAAAATTCAGAGAAATTCCTATCTCTGTGTCCAACTTTGCCCATTGCTCTGGTACCACAAAGAGATAGAACTGGCTTATTAGTTTTTTCAAGACAGGCAATAAAATGGGGGAAATGAAGAATGGGAGAGGATAAGCATTTGGAAACTATATAGTGAGCACATGTCCTTCTTCTTTCGTCCTGGCCCTACCCCTAGTATTTACCCCATGAAGCTGGAGAATTTAGAAACTGACCCCAAGAGATGGCCGAGGGGCACAATAAGATGTGGATTTTTGTGGACCTAGAGCAAGCTACTGAAGTTGATTGGAACCATCAGTCAACCTGCCAGCCTCCACCCAAAAAAACTGCTGAAGACCCCAAATAGCATAAGTCTTGAGGGAGTAGGGGCAAATCTGAGGTGAGAGGGAGGAAAGTAACATCCATGACACTTTTGAAGCCTCACAGGGACCCCAGCAGACACCCTGAGATGCCATCATGTGCCCTAAGATCCCAACAGGTCCATCAATGCCAAGAATCAGCAGAAGCTGTCCAGAGACAATGAAAAGAAAAGAGCCATTCCATCTGGAGATCAGTGAAGATGTCTCTTACCTCACTGTACCTGGGCTGTGGTTGCAATGAGCATCCCCAGTTCTAGGGACCAAAAAAGAAACAAGAAACAACAGAGGGGGAACTTGTGGTGAGATGCAAATCCTACTCACCACCCATTCCGTTCTTAACTTTCACCGATTCCCCACCCTTCCTTCCCTGACACCTCAGGTGAACACAAGTCTGTGAATCAGAGGAAGGACAAGAGAGGGAAAAACTCTTGAGAAGGGAAAGAAATTTGGAGAACAAACTGAACAGTACCTGAGATTGTAGTTCTTGAATCTGACTGCCAAAAAGAGTCTGAGTTTTAAACTGGAAAAGACAAGAATAACTTGAAGACTCATTACATTTTTGCTGCTAAGCCAAAAAAAAAAAAAAAAAAAAGACACTTAGAATCAGGGAGAGCCCGTGCAGTTATGAAATGCTTTCATTTTTTGCACTAATCAGATTTGTGGCTGTTCAAGTTATACCTATTACAAATATTTGATAACATGAGAAATGCTATGTAACATTGTTAAATGAGAAAATTAGTTTTAAAATGGTATTTATAGCATGATCTCATTTTTTAAAATGATAAATACACTTGGAAAGAAAAGGCTGGGCTGTATACTATGTTAAGAGTGGCTCTCTCTAAGTGGTAACATTATGGATCTCTTTCCTTTTTTAAATATTTTTTAGTTGTATTTTCTAGTGTTTTTAATAAATATCAAGGTTTGCATATTTTAACAAAGAGGGGAAATTTTTGTTTTAAAAAGAAATAATGGCCAACAGTGTTAAGAGCTTCACAAAGGGTGATTTCATTAAGGATAAAAACTGTTAAAAAATAAAAGGCAAATGGATTTGGCTCAGCAAATACTCATCACTGACCCATAGAAGAATGATTTTTATTAAGGTCATCTATAAAATTCTACTGTTATAATCTTGCTACCATATAGCTACATTTCATACAGCCACAGAATAGAGGATTTGTGACTCCTTCGTTTCTGCACTATACCCTCCACTGAGAAAGAGCAGAATCCTAGATGCTTGTTCTCATTCTGATACAAGCTACAAGCCTAATTGGAAAGTTTCTTCACAACCCCACACTGTGTGAAAACACAAAGACAGATGCAAGAGAAATTATTCACAGCTTCCCTTGATGCTGCCCTGCCTCCAAGCAGTCCTGCTAGGTCAGATGCAGAATTAGGGGTTAATTCAGGGCTTATATCTCAGAATTTATTCAGTTTGCTTTCATTTTTTACTTTCGTGAGACTGTCACTGTCTGTGACAGGTTAATGATGATATACTTACTTCCGAATATTTTTAGATATATTCCAGGTTGTACAATAAAGTTTTATAGAGATGTGCACAGCATAGCAGGTGGTTGATATCCAAATTAGTTACAGCTGCCACATTGAAATAACAGGAGAAGAAACTGAATATATAATAAGATAATTGTATATATGGAGATGAATTTAGCATATCAAACGATGATAAAAGTACATAAACCTTGCAATGACCTATTGTGTCATTTGATTTACTATTATCCCAGTTTCAGTTCCTATTTCTAATATTAAAAGGATAATTTCAGAGGCCTTGAAAAAAAAGACCTTAACACTCAGAGTCCCTAATGCATAATACAATGCCCAAGAAACTGAATGCTCAATAAATGTTAGTTGATACTGACAGTAGAACTAAATTTAGATAATTAAGTTTTATAAATCTAAGTATATGTATATTTCTTAATAAATACAGAGGATGGGATTGGTCCAAGAAGAAAAGATGAGCAAGTTCTCGAGAGTTTCACATTAAATATTTAGAGTCTTCTTACTCAGGGACACCTGCTAAGCCATGATAGAATAATGCACTCTGGGATGCTCAGAATTGTTTGACCCTATGAAACATTAAAGCCATTTTGTTCTCAAAGAGTTCTCTTATAAAAGAGTAAAAGTAACCTCATTCTTCTTGCAGAGTAACCAAAAAAGAAATCTTGCATCAGCTTTCTAAACTTGACAGTCTAGTTAGTCTGAACGTGCAAAATGCAAGGCCTACAGGACATCCATGATCTTTCCAGAGTTTAAGATAAACAGCCCTAGCTCTACTATACATAATAACAGGTCACTTGAACAACAAAAAGTGCCTAAAGGTCCTTCTTTCCAGAAACCACTTTCCCCAGCCTACTGTGGTACCAACTCACAGAATCCTAAAGTTGGAAGGGACCTCGAAGAATGTCCTGCCCCAACAGCTTCATTTTTATAAATGAGGAGAAACAAAATGACTCATCTTAAGTCACTTCAACAAAAGTGAATCGACAACATAGAGACTAAAACTCAGAACTCCTAATTGCCAGGAAACTTGCTCTTCACATTGTTTTGGCCATCTCCCTTTCCTTCTGGTATGACATTCCCACCTTTAAGAGTCCTATTGGATAAGAAAACAAACTTAGCAACGCAACAACACCTGCCCTAAAATCATTTCAGGAGCACATTAACGTAGACGTATGTCATTAGCTGTCACTAGCGCACGCCCAGGAGGAAGAGATTCCTGCTGTAGCTCTGATCAGTGTCCCTCCCCATCTCTGCAAAGCCACTCCCCTTCCTTGCCTCTAATAGAAATCCTGCCCAAGCTTTAGCGCTCAACACAAACACCAACTCTTCCTAGACATTTCATACCAGAACACATTCTCCCACCTCTGGATTCCTATGATAACATTCACACACAATGTTCATTTTCCTGCTCAGCAGTGTAGAACTTTGTCTTAGTATTAGACTGTTTCATGTTTCTATACATTGTCTCCCAGTTAATTTGTGTGCATTCCTTGATGGCTGGTGGCTGAGGTACCTTATCTCATTAATGTCCTCCATAGGATCTCATGTACACTTTTAAAATAAATGGATATGTTTAATATTCTGTCCCTTTCCAAACAGGATTTAAAGCAATAATAAATATTTGTTGAGCTTAAGCAAATGTGAATTCAGGAGAATGCATTTCTGAGAGGGAAAGAGATCACTAAGAGCGGCAGACAAGTGCTACATGACAAGGTGGACAACGAAGGCCCCCTGGCCTTCACCTACTGCAAAGCCAAGCAAGGCCTGCTGTCACATCCACAAACAGACAAGTTTTCCCTGAAATCCCTTCATGTTTTATTTCACACTAAGTGACACCATAAAATCTCCCAATCGTGAAGTTTCAGAAACCAGTTGTTCCAAGGTATTAAAAGCAGACCCATCACAATTCATTTGGATTGTTTGGATACACAAGGTGATGGAAGTTCCAAGGGCATGCTCTCTTTATTTGCATTTTAGAAAAAACAAATCATCCTGGTCTGCAATTTGGTACTTAAAACTCTAATCATGCCATGGGTTTATGGGCATCACATCGTTTTAGATACATATAATGTCATTGAGGCACAGTAAACAGGATGTATTCAAGAAATTCCAAAATCCCCACTTTTTATTAATTTCCTATGAAACTGTGATGCACTATGTCATTATTTAATAAACTTGTATTCCTACTTAAAAGAAAGTCTTATTGCCATGAAAGCAGTTAAATAAGCATTTATCAGGACACTTATTCTCTTAAAAAAATTACAGTTAATTGCAATCATCAATAAAATAATAAAGTGTTTGGCTCATAGCCTGTTTACCTACTGTGATTTTTTCCCTTATACCCATTAATTTTTTTTCTCAAGCTTTCAGAACTCTACCTGGTCAAGCAGGACATAATTCCAAATGTTGTGCTATTAGCTGACTTTTAATTAGAACCTGTTATAAAATCACTATTATTTTTCTTGGTGCTAATATATACATATATTCATCAAAATGCACAAAATAGTCAATTTAAAAAATAGTGTTGTGTGTGAGTGTGTGATATAAGGTAAACTGAAAACACAGAATATACTTTTTATACACATGATATCTAAACTTCTTTTAATAGTTGGTAAATTCCAACAATTGTAAGGATAACCACATTTCTCTAGATTACAACAACCTGAAGATACATTTAAGTCCCAATAACAGAACAGCCACTGCTTGACTTCCTGCCTCTCTCAAGGTAACCAGGATAAACATTCCTGATTGTAGTGGTATGGCACGTTAATCCAGTCCAACTTACTCTTTGCCTGGAAGCAAATCACAGCATGAAGTCTTAGCCAAATAAATAAGAATCTAACAACTGAAAAACGATTAAAGCAATTTAGAATTTTAGTACAGCCTCTTAGAAATAGTCATGAGATATAGAAAAATTTATAATCTTCTTTCTCCATCTCTCCTTCAACTTTCCGAAATACAGCAGCTTCCCTATTGTTTCTCTCATGGCCCCTTCCAATTCAGCTCTCCTCTCTTCTCCCCCCTGCACTACCCTGAAAGTTTCTTTACTGCAAAGATCAATTTACCTTCACTAGCACCCATCTCACCAATTATGTTCTCAAGTTCTGTTCAATAAAAGAAGGCCAGAGAATTGACTCAGTTCTGCATAGTCTTTCTTACAGGAAATAAGTACCAATCACTTTCTTCTTCCCTGTTCAGACACTGACATGCAGCTCCCTGGACCCTAAGTCCTAATCCTAAGCTAAGTTGGTGACACTCCCACGACAGATGCAATGCTTGGACCCACCCTGCTTCTCTGTTCCATGTTTCACATCACCAGTGTAATGAGGCTATCAAGCAGAACCCCTTTGGCTCCCAGGATCCTATAAAAATCTTTGAAATACCGTTCATCACATTATAACCTTCTCTCCAAAGAGCACTGGTACAAAAGTAAAGAGAATTCAGGGAAACAGTAAGAAAAATCTAGGTCAGAGGATGATATCAAGCAGCCCACAATTTTCTGTTCTCATACTGACCCTTCAACCTTGGACAAATCCTTTCCTAAAAGACTTCTAAATAAAACCCCAGAAATATGTATTGAAGGGCTTCAAAATATATATAGTCTTTGACCCTTTTATGCACAAAGACATTCATAACATCCTTATTTTTTATAGTGACATGTAGAAACAGACAAAATGTCCAAAGATACGAGAGGGTTCAATCACAACGCATGATATGAAATATTATATAGCTATTTTCAAAGAGATTGATCAAATGATTAGATGAGGAAATGCCCCTTTCCAAATCAAGCAGAAATCCTCTTCTTTAAATTAATCAGTATTTGATTAATTTTAAATTGTTAGCAGATTCATAAAAATTACTGTATGTATCCTAAACATATAATTTTAAAAAATATTTTATTTATTTATTATTGTATTATTTAATTATTTTATTGTGGCAGGGTGGGTAATTAGGTTTATTTATTTTTAGCAGAGGTACTGGGAATACCCAGGACCTCATGCATGCTAAGCATGCACTCTACCATTGAGCTATACCCTCCCCCTTTAAACATATAATTTAAAAAACAGATGTATACTCTTTCACCAAACTTCGGATATAGACCAAGATCTTGGGCCCAGTTTAGAGTTCTGTATCATCTGGATCAATTGTACCCACAATGCTGAAGGGTTTTAAGCGGGGAAATGACATGAATCTGTTAACGTTTTGAAAAGATCCCCCTGATTGCTCTATGGGGAATGGGTGGCATCAGGGCAAGAGGAAAAAGCAGAGAAACAAGACATGAGAAGATTCCAATAACCCAAAATAGAAAAGACAAAGTGACCTGAACAAGGGTGGTAGCAGTCCAGGTAGAAAGAAGTAGCTGAGCTGAGAAAGATTTTTAAAGTGAGCAAGTGCCAACAGGGCTTTTTAAGTGATTAGAAATGGGGAAGGAGTAACTCCTAGGCCTGAGCAACTGAGGAAGTGTAGAAATATTAATCAAAAACAAAACAATTGGGAATGAACAAGCAAGGAGCCCTACAAAAAAAATCAAGATTTCTCCTTTTAACAAGCCACACTTGAGGTACCTATTAGACATCAAAGTGGAGTCAAATGTACAGGTGAATATACCAGCCTGAAACTCAGGGGAGAAACTGGAGCTAGAGTTACAAACTTATAAGCCATCAGCCTATAACTGTAGTAAATGACAAGAGACTGGATGAAGTCACCTAGAGGGAACATGGAGCCAAAACAGTCAGGCCAAAAGACTGGAAAATGGAGACGTCAGTAAGAAAAGCTCAGAAGCAACCAGTGAAACAGAAGGAAACCTTGATATCTAGGGTCCCAGAAGCCAAGTAAAGTGTGGCCATGCAGCTGAGAGCTTGAACGAGACACACACAAATGACTGACACTGGCCTTGGCAAGCTGGAGGTCAGGGAGGCCATGACAAGAGCAGTTCCAGTGGAAGGATGGGGAGAAAATCGTGATTAAAGCACATTTATCCTAAAGTATAAGAGGAGAAGAAATGAATACAGCAAGTCTAGGCAACTTTTTCAATGAATTTTACTGTCAAGGGGAGCAGAGAAATAGAGTGGTAGCAGAAAGGGAAAATAAAGGAAGGGTTTTTCTTTTAAAGATGGAAAACATTGCACCATGTTTATAAGCCAATGAGAATGATCTAGCAGAAAAGGGGGAAAATGATGAAACAGATGAGTGATGAGATGGTACAGTGGCAGAGAATACCAGAAAATAAGAGGGAATGGAGGATCCAGAGCACAGGTGAAGGAGCTGGCTACTGGGAGAAGCAGGGACTGTTCATCTATGGAAACCAGAGGTTAAGTGGGCAGGAGTTGGCAGGTTTGGTGATAGGACAAGGAGGCAAATCTCATATTAGTATCACTGTAGTTAGCTGAGACTAGGGGTGAAATAAGAAATATAAGAAGTTTAAAAAGAAAGAATAAAATATAAAATTAACACCTCAGAGAGAAGGAAAATGAATTTACTAGAGAAATATAGTTGGATTTCCCTGGAGGGCTGAGTGCTTACTTGAGATCTGTAGTCATATATTGAAAGAGACCAGTGAGCATAGCTGGGTATTTCCCTCCAGCCACATTCATCTATTTGATTCCAGATGTGAAATAAAGCAGAGTTATATTTAAACAAGGTAGAGTTTTGACAGGTAAGAGAAAAATAGGGAAGTTAAGGGTGTATGCAAAGGCTGTTGACTCTAAGCTGGACAAGCAGAGAACTGAGGATATAGGTTCGAGAGGGTGGGGAGAAAAATGAACTGTGAAAAAGAGGTGTGGAAGTAGGGGAGAGTCAATGGACTGAAGGTCCTGACAGTCAGAAACAAATGAAGTGGGAGTAGTAGGGAAAGTGGGATACAAGATAGTAAGTAATGGTTTCACATAGGATGCTTGGAATTGGTATTTTGGGTGATGGAACCAGTATTGCCTAAGGCTTAGGATATAACTCTGAAGTGGGTGATGAAAAGGACAAGCTCATTGGAAGTGTGGAAGTCAAAGCATAGACTGGCAAAGTATGGGTGCATTTTCTAAGTGGTTATTTTCAAAATGATGGAAGGAGTTGCAGTAGAGGTATTTTAGCCAGGTGCTAAGATATACTAAATGATAAATAAACAGAAGTAATTGGTTTACATAATAAACTCTACTGTTAAACTATTAGCTTGTTGAAAATAGGAATTGTTTATTTTTTTCTCTTTACTGTCTAGAAGCATTTCTAGTACATAATAGCTATTTAATGAATGCTTTATAAGCCATCTCCCATTGCTTCTGTATCTTAATTTTCCCCTTGGCCCAAGATCAATTCAGCAGAACCACCATGAAAAGAGGGAAAGTGAGCCACATTTCAGAGATAAAGGAAGACACGAGGATAATTCAGAAAGGTGTAAAACTTTGGTGTTATTTTCAACAAAAACATTTAAACACTTTATGACTTTTTAGAGGAAAGAATATTGCAGCCACCTTGGTCCTCCTATGCCCTCTGTTGAGACCACGGTCAGCTTCTTCTGTTGTCCCTAGCAATTCAACCCTGGCCCCAAATTTTCATATCTCACACACATAAAATTAAAGTCACTTTGTTAACCAAACTCTTCCCTTGTAGAATAATTTAGCTTCATTATTCAAATATGCCTTTTGCAATCTCACCTCCCACTCCAAGCAGTTTATAAACATATCCCTTGCAACTCAATAGAATACATGTCCTTATATGACCAGTGATGTTTCAGAACCTCTCATAGACCAGCATTCAGTTTTCTTCCTGAGTGGACAGTTTCTTAAACCTGTTCAGCTCTCATTTCTTGTCAGGACCAAAAGAACCCAGATCAGGATTAAGGGGAGAGTCATGCCAATAGCTGCAAGAGGGGCCAATCTGTAAAGGTGTTAAAATAACATTGGAATAAATAGTCATATTTTAAATTCATCCTCTGTCACAAGCTTATAACACCCTCAAGTAAACATACTTTCTGTTTCAGATCTAGCTCTACTGAGTATTTTTTTAATGAACATTTGTAGTTGTAGGCAGATAAAAGTCAGTTGCAATCAGCTGAAATTCCAGTAATTGAGTGATACATGTAATATTAAAATGCTGTTTTTACTTAATTGCCTAAATTTTAATTTAATTTAATTTAATTTAATTTAATTTAATTTAATTTAATTTAAATTCTTTGCCTCCTAAGAAGTTATATTGCTTGCCTTATAGAAAAAGAAAGCTGGAAAAATAACAGCAGCCTATTAATAATAATTATATCTAACTTGGGGTTAAATAGTTAAGCTTTCATCACACAGCTAGTAAGGGGCAGAGCTGGTATTTAAATGCAAGCAACTGGGTTCAGAACCTGAATTCTTCACTATTACACTACTTCTGTCTTTTTTCCTCAAAATATTGGCACTAGTTTGGTAACCAAAAGTAAATCACTGAGTAACTATTTCTTAGTACAATTTGTTGCAATAGACATTTTCCTTCCACTTCCACTAAAGAAATACTAAACAACTATTTAAAGAAAATTGTTTTT
The DNA here is from genome assembly GCF_048773025.1 of Camelus bactrianus. Classification (NCBI taxonomy): domain Eukaryota; kingdom Metazoa; phylum Chordata; class Mammalia; order Artiodactyla; family Camelidae; genus Camelus; species Camelus bactrianus. The sequence goes on from NC_133540.1 coordinate 44,503,980, forward strand.
AAAAGGTACCAAATTACTAGTCTCTCTGAGGCATACATATGTTCTCCATCTAGTCCTAGGTGGTAGATTGCATTGTTGTTCTCAGTTCTGCACCTTCCCTTGTATCTACCCTTTGAGATGTGACTGTGTAGTTCCTCCTGCAAGATGGGGAGTTTATTTCCCGGCCTTTGACTTGGGGCCAGGTCATGTGACTCTTTTTAGCCAAGGAGATATTAACAAGCAAAGGCTTGAGGTGTGCTGATACAGCTGGGTACGTCCTCTTACACTAGGTCACAGACATGAGAAAAACATGGCCTGAGTAGCCCACTAATCCCAGAAGAATGAGACACCTGAAGCAGACCTAAGCCTCACCTCTGGCCTGCTGCCAAACCCAGTCCCCATCATCTGAGCTCCTGCCAAATCTCTGGTGCAGGAGCAAGAAAGAATTGTTTGATGTTGCCTATCACTGAGTTTCAGAGTGGTTTTTAATCAGCATTAATTTGGCCAAAGTTAACTGATAAACTCTGCTTAAGACTCGTGAGGCCTTAGTCCATCCTTCACGTTTGGACTCGGGCCCAGGAGAGCCTAACTACAAATATTCTAAATAGAAAAATCTTTTTAATTGTCCTTTAAGAGTAAAAAATCTCTGTCTTTCAGTATTTATACAAAATCCTACTTCCTTATTGCAAACGATCAGAAAAGAAAATATAAAAGGTAGAAACAGAAGGGAGTTTGGGGAGGGGGGCTTTTTGTGTTATTTCTTTCTTTTTAAATATTTAGTATACTTTACTTTCTTGTTATTAGCACAAAGAAGAGGCCAACACAGAGAAAACTCCTCGAGAAACAGGAATTTTTCTCCCCTTATTTCAGTACTAGTATGTTTTTTAAAATATATGTGAAACTACATAGAGGGTCAGGGAAACAGGAAACCAGTTCATGGAACCAGCAGAAGAAAAGAAAGGGAGGAGCACAAGCCTTGCAGGATTTAAAAGGCCTCCCAGGAAGACAGACCTCCTGGAGCCAAAGAAGTTTCTATTCACAAGTGGGGGAAATTGGTAATGAGTTCTTACTCCAGAGTATTACAGAAAGCTCTGTAACTGGCATCACTCCAAAGTGAAACTCTGAAAGCATTTTCTCACAGGAATGGTTTTCCTCCTTGTGATTAGGTTTTACGGTGTTAGCATTATATCCAATCACTCGTTCCACACAAATTTTATTTACCACCTACTATGTACCAGGCATGTGCTATATATAGTAAATTATAAAGACAAATACTTGAAGACTGCCCCAAAAACTTAAGCAACAAGTATAGCATTGTCTAGGGCGAAATAAATGCCATTATTTTAAGCTAGCTTACAAATGACCTTTCAGGATATAATCTCTCTATAAATCAGGAACTGTGTTGTTCACTAAGTACATCAGAGAGGCTCGGGAAATTGTGGGTTAAAAAAATAGATGTGTTGGCTAATTTTTAAAAGGAAACTGCAATGAGATTACTATATGGAAAGAGTTGGTCAAAACTGTAGTATATATGATTGATAAGTCAGTCTAGAATGGCTTCATTCCAACTGGCTGGTATTATAACAAATACAGCCAGTAGCTTTAATAGGTGCTTAGCTGAAAAGAAGACAGTTTACTGCCTGCTGTTTTAGACACCAGATGACAATTCAGGAGAATGCATTTGAACTAAAGTTCCATCTTCAATTAAACACTGTCTATATTGAGAACAATTTTTCAGAAATATCTCAAGCACATTTAAGATTTTAAAAAGGATAATTTACACCATAGGAGTTTGGAAAGCTTGGCTGAGAAGCCATATATAGAAAACCAGAAAAGATTTCCAAATGCCTAACAGCTTGTTGAACTGGGAGGATTCAACTGGGATAGAGTGAGAGACTTTACTGTCATGCCCATAAATCCTATCCAAGGATAGAGCCTACCTATCTTATTAGATCAAAGTGTGAATTAATTGACTCCTTCTACATAACAGGATCTACTTCAGCTCACACACCACTTTATGTGAAAATGAGAGAGAGCAGCAGAGTAAGGCATAAAGGACTTAAAAGCGGTAATAGTATTCATAACCAACTGAGTAATAGCAAATTAAACACAAGATGGTGCATCTCCAGTTTTGAAATTGATGATGCTGAGGATGTTGTAAAGAAGAGGTTAGAGATACAATAAACGCAGTTTTGAGAGAGAAGTTAATTATGGCACTTTCAAAATTTTAAAGCAAAAAGGAATAAAAGTTGGTAATTTAATGAACAATCTTGGTACTTAAAACCAAAACTTTAAGAATCAGGAATGATATAAAGTTGAAAAGATTGATTACATTCCATTAAAATATTATTGAAATCAACACACCTTTAATTATCTCTGTTACCGAATGTATAATATTGTCATAAAGACACTAACACAAAGACAAATGATTCCACCCCCTCACTTGTATCAGTTCAGCTAGATTTTATTTAAATAATAAATGCTGTATCTCCAATGGATATATAGGACACATAAACAAATAGACGAGTAAAATAAACCTTTCCATTTTTTGCTACATCTAATTGTCAAGAGGTCTGTCTAAATCATAGACGTCCCTGTTCTCCTACTGGTGACTTTGCCATCTTAGTGTTAGACTATAATTTCTTAACAGGAAAAAAAATGCCTTAATAAATTTTTTTAAACCAAATATATAAACTTCTGATTAAAAACTGGTTTTCTTATTATCTTTATTTGAAATCCATATAAAATGATTCATATGAACCTAGACAATATATTAAATATCAAAGAACTAGCTGTCATTTCAGTTAGTTTTAATCTTTCTATTTGCAAATAGACACCTCCAATTGTTATCTCCCAACTCAGAGAAGGGCATTTCTTTACTTATAAGTGAATATGTCTTGCCAAATGGGCCAGCGCAGATAAAATGGACATTTGTGAGAAATAATTTATTTGTATTAAGAAAAGACTGTGGTTGACACTTCTGCCTCCATGCAGAAAGGTAAAATTTATAGATTTATGCAGGTAGTGAGTTTATTCATTTATGCAGAAAAAATAAATGGGTAAAGAATGATTTAGAATATTAAATAAAACAAGTGCACAGAAAGTGTGATTTAAATCACTGTTACTCAACATATATTGTTCACTTTATCTACAAATATGGAGTGAGAACTTACCATTTGCCCAAGACTGGTCTGGAATATTAGAATAAGCTAATTTTGAAACTGTCTCTTAAGTTCAGAAAAGGCATTCTAACAATTTGTAATCACATGTGATTTAAAGTTGTCTATGTTCTAATTGACACTCTTTCAATAAGCTGTCATGTGATGTGATGCAAATAAATAACCTTACCACGGTGGTAAAAAGTGGTAGTTTAGAACATATGATCTCAAACATAATACCCTGTGCATCAGTGAACATGAGGATGAATAAATACAAAATCAAGTTATAAGTATAATTATAGGGTTAAAGTTGATTTTCATACATAAAATATGAAAAATAAATTTGATAATATGGTAGAAAATTTGATAAGTGGAAAAAATCACATCCAGCACTTGTCACATCTGATGACTATACCCTTATATGAAAAGTAAAATATCCTTTATATAAAAAGGAAAGCACATGCAAGATGCTGGCTAGAAATAGCCACCACTGAGCCAGAGACTGGCAGAAATAGAACTCCAGAGAAAAACACCAGAGAACAGCTTTCCCCTCCATGACAACAGCCACAACAGGATGTTCCTCAAAACCCCAGGAAAATGAGACAGATTGTGTGAATGTGTGTGTGTGTGAGAGAGTGAGAGAGAGAGAGAGAGAGAGATTTTCTCCATGCAGTTGCTTCACTTTCAGAATTTCCTTAGAATTCAGACGAGACTCTGGACTGACATCCCTTTGGGGAGCACCGAGCTCTGAATGAAACAACTCCAGAGTTCTGAAGGCAAAGTCACCTTCCACGTCAAGTGCAAATAATCATCTGGCTTTCAATTAGAGCTTGGTTCTATAGCACTATGCCAATCATTTGAAGACTTTGCTCTCCTTTTTATGATAAATAAAAATGTTGTAAAATATTCTATCAAGTAGCCTACTACTTCTTCTTAGGGGTCATAAAAATTCCTCTAATTAAAAAAAATTATCTCCACTTTATGTCACTCTAAGACTTAAAACATATACCCATCGAGGCCAACATATGCCATTGAACCAAGTGTCTTAAATGAAATCCCTTTAAAGTCTTGAGTCATTGCCGGTATTTGTTATTCTAAGAGTAGCTGTAGGAAGAGCGACATTAATTATTGAACTGAAAGTAGATGAATGCATTCTTCATGGTGTTCAAAAGCACTCTGGGAGCAGAGTCGCAATCCAGAATCCCTTCTGAGCACCTGCGCCTGTTTGCCAAGGTGCTTTTCCTGTCCTTGAAGCACCACCTGACACCAGCAAAGTCTCTCTTTCTTACTAGAGACTTGACTTGAAAGAGAATTGAAAAATCCACATGCTGCCTAACTTTATTTATCTGGGCAGTTATTAAGTCAGTAACTTATCCACATATAAACTGCTTTTGTGTTTCCAGGTGCCAAATACAGAGAAATCTCAGCTTTTTCTCAAATACATTACTGAAAACCTCATTCTTCCTCTTCCCAGCAAATAGGTACTTATGTATAGTTGTCTCTCATTTTGTGTGGGAGGCTCTGAAAACACTTCAGTCAAAAATGAAGAAGACATAGCTGTTATTTTCTCCGTGGCAGAAACTTAGCTTCAGAACGCATTTTAAATCCCTTTTACTAAGGACAAGAATGGGTGAGTTAAAAAATTCAGATGAAAGATGACAAAATTCCATTAAGTGATAATAAACCAATCTGCACACAAAGGCAGGACATGAGGGAACAGGCTCAAATTGTAAGAGAAGTGATTTGGATTCGATATTATAAAGAATTTAATGACATAACAGTTACGAAATTAGGAAAATTTATCAACAAAGTAATTGGATGTTTTGCTTTAAATAAAGAAATTCCGAAATGGAGCAGAGATAGAATAGAATCTTTCAAGGCTTCTTCCTGTGTTGTGATTTTATGATTTTTCTTTACTGTTTTCATCTCCATTTAGATTCCATTTGTGTTCTAGGTTAAACTATTTTAATCGTCTTTGTCCCTTGGTTCCAGTGAATTTTATTTCTGAATCATTATGGACAATGGTTCCAGCACCAAACGAGATCCCTAACTTTTACATATGGTACTTGTTAACAGTTATGAAATCACAGACTGACTACCACTTGACGAATTGTGAAGTTGGTCTCCATCACCCCCATGGATTCCCAGTCTGCTTCTTTTTCTCCCTCAAGAGCACCCCTTCCAACTTTTTCTAATTTCCAAAATCTTCCTGTTTTCTTTTTCCTCATCTTGCTTTCACAATTAGTATAAATTATCAATAGCATGTTGAGACAGCATTGCCAAAAAGTATGCTGAAGAGCAGTTAGATCCTTGGGATGTTAATGGAACTGATTTGAAAAAAGATCCCACGGTCAAACATATTTTAAGAAACGTTCTGTTAAATAGACATATGTTTTCGGCACTTGTTGAGTTAATGTGCTAGTGTGCATTATGACTCACCAGGATAGAGCTATGGCAGACAATACTGCCCAAACTTATTTGGATATAGAATCTTTTTTTTTTTCTGGAACAACTCAGAAGGACTCTGAGTTCTGTGGAAGGCACTCTGAGGAATCCCAGGGAAGGAAAGTATGTTTAATTGCTGAGGGGTCCTCCACCTTGAGGTTTTACCAGGGACTAGTAAGTATCTACCAGGTACTATTAACTATTAAGGCAGGCACTGTGGCCATGCACCCAGGAGTCTCTTACTCAAGGTCCTAAATTCATTCTCCATATTTGTGTTAAGCTGACATCTATACGACTAAAGTTATAGAAAACAATGGATAATATTTAGATCTAAAATCCAACTGTTCTCAATAACATGTGGTCTAGAATAAGCAGACTAGGCGAAGTTTAATTTTAGATGTATTGTTTGCATTTGGCTCTAAGCACACCTTAGTGCTAATATAGACTATATTAAAAATTAATTGTCTTCAATATAATTTAATGAATTCAAGAATTATTTGTTTAATGCTTTCTATGTGCCAAGCATTAAGCAAGAAACTCAATAAATATTTGATAACATTATTAATAAGTATAATAATAATATTCAATGAAATAAACTATTTTACAGGTACAGTACAAACATTTTAATAAAGCTAACCAAAGGAAACCTTGTTAAATCAACATCTAATACAAATCAACTATGCACTACCTTTTTGAAGATTTGAAAAGAGATTTTTATCTCTTCTGACTTATCTCCATAAAAGATGACAACTTTTTTGTTAAGTACTTTTCTTTTTTGTATATACTTACAATCTCTTAATATTTATTCACATACATTTTTTCTTACCTGATGGCCAAAATGTCCATCAAAATAGTAGCTATAGAGCCCAACTCTCCTACCCTAAAATATTTCAGGCTTTAAAAGGTACTTGAGTTCTTTCAAATCATAAAAATCTCCTACTCTATCCTAAAGGTAACACAGAGAATATGAACAAAATGGTTCTAGAACATTTTAGTCTATGCTATTCAATAGTGGGCAAAGTCCAGGACTATTAGTAATTTACTGCTTCTCCATACTAATCAGCCTAAGGAAATTGATATGGTCTCCAACTGTGCCTAATTTGTAATCTGTAAGATGCTAATAATGTCTCTGCATACATGATGCTTTGCTAAACAGGAAAAATAGTAACTTAATTTCCAGAATCTAAAGAAACACAATCTTTTGTGGTACATCTGAAATAAAACGTCGAATCAATGCAGAAAACACCAGCAGTAGTAAATTATAAGAACGCAGTTGAGGCACAGAAAAGTTTGTCACATTGAGGACTTCAGGCAGTTATTATCATACAGATCGATCTTAAAGTTGAGTAAAAAATTTGTCAAGGAAAGATGCAATTTCCACCAGGAGGACAGAGTGATATGAGAGGACTAAATTATCTGGAAGATTCAGTTCTATTACTACAGTTCTATTGCTAAATCTACCAAACAGAATTTGAGGTTTTTCTAATGCCAGGACTGTGATGAAGCACTTGGTAAATTAAACATTATTACATTTCAAGTGCATCATTTTCACCCAATCGCATCTGCAAGATATTTTAATAAGTTATGCATGTGCTAGATATATTAAAACATATGGGTAGCATTCACACTGAAAGCAATATTCTAGTAAACATGTTTGATTCGATTTTTATAACTGAAAGGACTCAGCTGGATCACTAATGTTTTGAACCAAAGAAGCATATTTCATCTGCAGAACTCTGTATTTTTTAAATATTAGCATTAACCCTCAGAACACCTATCACTGCAGGGAGGTCTAGGACGTGGTGTTCTCCTAACGAGAAAAAAATTCTCAGACATGGGGTCTAGAATCAGAGACTTAAATCTCAGAAAATCCTACAATCCCAGCAATAGCTATAAAGTTTTAACACACTCAAGTCTTTTAAGTCAAAGAAATCCCAGAGCACACCTGAACTTAGCTTTCAGAGGAAAGAAACTGTGCACCTCACAGAGGAGGTGTAATACAAATTCTCCCACACGAGATTTTGCCCTTCTATTAAATCAAACCAAGAAACTTGGGTTACAATAGTCCCAAGAGATGTCAGGAAGTACGAATTGGTAAGGGACTTAATCTAGATCTATACATATGAGTTTTTTTAATTTAAACTTTGTCTTTCATACTAGCAAGTTATTTTAAAAATAACCGAATCCCCATTAGGTGTAGGAATATGTGTGCAAGTCAAACATTCCAGCTGAGAACCCTTTGATTAACTCCTCTTTTTGTTTGTCTACCAGTACAAGCCACAGATGAGAAGGAAGAAAATACACTGCCCAGAAATGTGGGTCAATATGTTTCCTGATTGCTCAGAAGCAACTGGTTCAAAGGCATTTTTGGAGGCAATCCATCTAACGTTGTGCTGTAATAATTATATTTCCTCCTTACTTACAGGTCAGCTGAAGAGGGAATGTCTACATGTGATTGTGTGCCAGGAGTTGGAATACAGTGATGGAAAAGGCAAACGCTTTCCCTATTCTCAAAGAGCTCATATTAAGACATGCTGATTTCATATTTTACACATTTGGCACGATGATGTTAAGTACTTCTGGCACTGATTTTTTATTTTCCAATGTGCAAATATATTCATATTCTGTGATGAAGAATGTAGCCTTAGCTATTAGAGATGCTAAGACTGGAGAATCACTTTTGATTAATTGACTCATTCCTTTATTCATGCATTGTTTCATTTAGCAGATATATATTGAGTAGTTACTATGTGCTGGCCAATTCACTAGACGGTAGCAATACAATGGTTAACAAATTAGTCCTTGCCTTCAGCAATTTTAAGGGGTGGAAATTATAATGCATGTACAATAAAAGGAATTTATTAAGCTCCTAATATCTGCCAGATATTATGCTAAATCTGGAGATATAGCAGCAAAAATAACAAATTAGATTCCTGTGGCCTGATGGAGATTACATCTGAGTGGAGAGACAGGAAAACAAGTCAATGAGTAATTAAGATGATAAAACAGAGAGTAAATCAGGGCGTTAAGTAGGAAATGGAAGGCACTGAAAATGTTTAAAGAGCGGGTTAAAGTGATCCAATGTATATTTTAAGAAGGTTGCTATAAGGAGAATAAAAAGAAGGAAGCAGGGATGCAGCAAACCTGTTATTGCTCAAGTCCAGACAAAAGATGTAAGTAGAGAGTAGACAGCAGCATAGTGATACCCTGTGAACGGAAGGAAAACTGGGGCAAGCACAAGATCCTAAAAACTACAACAGTAACAAAAGCAATAACAACACAATAATAGTTAACCATTTTTAGAGTATTTGCTGTGTATCTATCAATGTGATTTATATATATGAGATACTAACTCTCCTAATCCTTAGATGAGGTGCTAATATATCTATTTCACATGCAATGAAACTGAGGTCTAAAAGTTAATCACCTTGCAAGATCACATAGCCAAGATGGAATTTGAACTCAGGTTCCTGACTCTAAAACATAATGCTTAACTCTTAAAGGAATAATTACACTGGCAAGAACATTTATCACATGCAGTAGTTGAATCATCAAGTGTGTTACATGCAGCTATATAATTATATATTATAAACCTATGCTAAGTAATGATAGTTTATGCAAAATAATTATCATTTACTAACACAAGTTATGGATATAAATATGGAGTTTTACTCTTCAGTTAGCAAAATTTCCAATTTTCCTTTGCTCAGTTCTTCTCTTCACAGTGTTAGACTTCCCCAAGTCTCTGTCCTAAGTCTGCTTATCTTCTTTCCCTTTTCTGTATCCCTAGCTGTCTTCTTTCATTCAAAAATAATTTTTGCCAGTGACCACAATCAATAAAAGAGACTAGAATCCACAGATCCAAATGTCTGTTGGGTACCTAACTTGATATCTCCAAGCATATAAAAAATAACATGTCCAAAAGTTAACCCAATACAAAATCTCCTTGAATTCCTGTCACTACATCTCACTAAATGATTCCTCCATTTACCCAATTTTTCATGCCATAATCCTGTAAACTGTCATTAATTCCTCCCTCTTCCTCATTTCCAGTCCATCGTCCATCACCAAGTCATGTTCATTCTTCCTGTAAATATATTTCTGATCCACCCATTTGCCCTTTTTCTCCATCTCCTCTGCCATTACTATTATCTATTAGCTGGATCAGTGCAATAATCATAATCAACCTCTTGCTCTCTATTCTAGTCACCTTTAATTCAATCTCCCTCCTCAGCAGAAAATATCTTTATAAAACAAAAATTTCTTCTTCTAATCCCTTAACTTTAAACCCCTCAGGTCTTCTCCTAGCTGATAAAAGAGGCCACAATTCGTTAGCATCTTGTATGACTCCCTGCATGACCTGGACTTTGCCTACTTCTCTAACCCTATCTGTTGCCACTGTCACCCTGGCTCACACATTACAGCCTTATCAGTCCTTATATAGTTCCTCACCCAAGAGAAATTATTTCCACAGCATTTCACTTGGCCTGGAATGCTCTTTCCCCAATCTTCCCCCATGCTAATCTAAGCAAATCATCAAGATCTCATCTCAGATTTTTTTCTTCAGAGTCCTTCCCTGATCCCTTGACCTCAATGTGATTTCCATGTTATTCTCTTCTTATAACACTTAAGATATTTCATAGTTATGTATTTATTTTGTGCTTTATAATTTTCATCTTCTCTAATAGACTTTGTAGCCAGTAGTAAAACTTAGTGGAAAATTAAAGCAACTCAATTTCAAATAGGACCACTAATGATTTATATACTTCAGGAGTGAAGTTTTAGATCACTCTATAATTTTTAAGAACCCCAGACAGCTGACATGCTTAGTCAATAGGTTGCAACATACTACTCTTTAATCAGAATCAGTGATCTAGTCAACGTAGTGACAATCTTTTTTGCCAGTTATTGACAATGTCATGCCAGGTGATTGTCATGAGAATGCCAAAGCGGCTAGGGATATCTCTAATTCCAGGTCAGTGGAATCAATGTTGTGGGAAACATTTCTCCCTTAGGAACTGAAACCTCTCAACAGAGGCCAAACACGTGGCGACTGGAAGATAAATTTGGAGTAACATTGGACAGAGTCACTTTCACTTTCACACCTTGATTCCCGCCTCCACATGCTCTGGCCACGGGGGAAACAGCACCACGTTTGTCACTGGCTCAATGTATACACCCTGTCTCCTGTGTGATAATTACAAAAGCATTGCAGACAAAGGATACAGTATTTCCATGAGGATAAACCACTGACCCCTCAATGACAGAAGACCAGTGTAAGTAACTTGCCACAGTGGGGCTACTTGGTTCTCATGAGGAATGGTGCCATATCTGGGACTTAACATTGGCGTCTGCTGTTCACATACTACACACTTAGCAGACCAGTCTCAGTGAGAAAGAAAAATTTTTTTTGAACATGCATAATCTCCTTTTATGTCATTATGTGCACTTTATTAATGATCCCATTAAGCAAGCACTAGAATTGCTATGAAAAGAAGCTTACAGGCCCACAGAACAGGTCATCTCATTCACCTGACCACTGAAAGCCCCCTCTGAGGTAGGTGTGCTTTGGTGAGCATTCATGTGGGTCACAAATATCCTTACAGTCTGTGTCCATTTCAAAGTTCCAACTACGTATCTCTTCCCCACACCTCCTTGTCACTGATTTCCCAATTGTGTTGTTCCCAGGTCCTTGACCATTTGGATAAACTGTTAGCTATTTTCCTTGAATCCATGTAGATCATTTTTTTTCTGTCCATATCCATTTCCAGGCAAACAGGACAACAGGATATACTGCCTGATATTCGGTCCACTGGGAGGATTTTGTTCCCTATAGTCCCTCCTAACCACTCCTAAGTTAGACTGAAATGCTACAGCAACCAATTTTGGCTGGTTCCTGCATATCATGCAGAACCAACTATAAACAAGCCTGAATTTTTCTTCCTAAGTCAGATAATAATAGATACACAGCATGAGGCATAGGTGTGCGTTGAGTGAGAGATGTCAAGGGAGCAGGAGTAAGTACAGTGGAGAGTTTAAGCACTTGCTCTTGAAACTCCTGCATCTTTAGGGCTATTTGAGACTGATATTACATAAATGAACCTCCATGTGACAAGAGAATGTTGTTGCACATTCCGTTATTGCTTGGTGGTTCAGGTAACACCAGTGCATGACAGGCTACTTAGGTCTCATGTCACTTGTGGTTCCATGGACAGGGCCTGATAGTAAACTCCGTTTTAGAGAATAATTATTTGTGAAACAGGTATAGCCTTGCTTCAGAACCTTAAGGATCTGCAATGCAGTTCTCCTGTGGACTGCAGAGGCTCCCATAGAGCATACATAACTGTTGTGGCCTCTTTAACACATTGGATCCACTAGGTCACAAGGCTAAAGTAATCGGGTAGCTTGCATGGTATCGCAGAGCGTCTCTAAAGCCATCTTTTGCTACTGGTCCCACTCAAAACTGGCAACTTTATGAGTCACTCAAAAAAAAGGTTACTCAGTTATGGTATACATTGCCTCCCTAATCCAAAGGGTAGTCTGCTTCTTTCTTAGTACTGGAGAATGCAAGGCAGCAATTTATCTTTCACTTTGAATGCAACACATCAGTATTCCCAGACTATTAAAATTCTAGAGATTTCAACCATGTGCAGGCTCCATGAAATCATATGAGGGATTCTGAGGCATTTAAATTGTTTCCTACTTTTCTGTTTCCCAGTTCTAATTAGCATGATGTCTTCAGTGTAGCAGACCAGCATGATGTGGGATGAGAGGACCAAGGTATCTTTGGATCAGATTATTAAAGAAAGCTATTTGAGATCCCTGAAATTCTGCACAAATGTTAGGGTCAGCTTTTCCATTTCTGCAAAAAAAGGCCATTAAGGTTTTTTTGTTTTGTTTTGTTTTTCTTTTGTTTTTTTTAAGGCCATTAAGTTTTTGATAAGTATTAGACTGAATGTGTAAATTGCCTTGGGAAATATTGCAATTTTGACAATATCAAATCTTCCAATCCACAAACAAAGGGTGGCTTTCCATTTATTAAGGCCTTCTTTAATTCATTTCAGTAATATTTTGAAATTTTTAATGTATAAGTTTTGTACTTTTTTGGTTAAATTTATTCTTTTAATGCTATTGTAAATGGGTTTTTTTAAGGTTTTTTTTTTTTTTTGGTGGGGGGAGATAATCAGGTTAATTCATTAATTAATTAATTTTTTGATGGCAGGTACTGGGGATTGAACCCAGGACCTTATGCATGCTAGGCATGTGCTCTACCACTGAGCTATTCCCCACCTCCTACTATTGTGAATAGAATCGTTCTCATAAGGGTTTTTTTTTTTTTTTGGATCATTTATTGCTAGTGGCTGGAAATACAACGGATTTTTGTATGTTGATCATGTGTCTTGAAACTTCACTGAAATCATTTTAGTTCTAATAGTATTTTTGAGGATTTTTAAATATTTTCTAAATTGAGAATCATGTTATCTGTCAATGTATATTTACTTGTTCTTTCCAGTTTGGTTGCCTTTTATTTATTTTTCTTGCCTAATTGCTCTTGCTAAAATTTCCAGTACAATGTTGAATAGCAGTGTTAAAAATAGTCATTCTTGTCTTGTAATTTTCAGTATACAAGTCTTACACATATTTTGTTAAAGTTATCCCTAGATATTTCATATTTTGGTGATATTTTTAATGCTTATTTCCAGTTTTTGTTACAAATATTTATTTAAAAATACAACTGAATTTTACATATTGGTCTTGTATCCTAAGACCTTGCTGAATTCAAATACTCAGCAGCTTTTATGACTATTTTTAAAGTTTCTTGTTCACTATTATTCACCTGTGAATATAGAGAGATTCACTTGTTCTTTTCCAATCTATATGTTGTTGATTACCTTTTTCTAACTTTAATACACTAAATCCTTTCGTATAATGTTACATAAAAGTGATGGTAAAAGTAGACATCCTTGACATGTTCCTGTTTTTCAGTTGGAAAAGCATTCGGTCTTTTACTATTAAGCATTATGTTAGCTATAGGTTGTCTTTAACCATTTGAGGAAATCCCCATTAGTTCTTAAATTACTGGGAATTTTATTATGCGTGGTAGTTGAAATATATCAAATTATTTTTCTGCATCTATCAAGATGATCGTATGTACTTCCCCATTTACTCTATGGTGAATTGCATTAATTGATTCTTTTCAAACCGTTGCATTCCTGGGATAAACTCCACTTGATCATGATTTATTATCACTTCTATTGCTGAATTTGATTTCCAGTTATTTTGTTGGACATTTTTATACCTATTATTAAGAGAATTTTGATCCTAAATTTTATTTTCTTGGAATGAATTTTAGCTGTTGTACCAGGTTAATATTGGTATCATTAAGTGAACTGGGAGGTGTTTCCTCTTCTATTTTCTGAAAGATTATTTAATTTAATGGCATAAAATGTTCATAACAATCCCTTGTTTTACTTTATATTCTGTTGAATCAGGAGGGATGCCCATTCTTTCAGTTTCACTTCTGCAACTGATAGTTTTTACTTTTTTTCTTTGACCAGTCTAATTAAAATGTCAGTCTAACTAAATGTCAATTAGGTAAAGTTAGTTGACATTGTTAAGTTTTCTATATTCATATTGACTTACTGTTCTATCAATTACTGAGAGACAATATTGAAATAACCAATTATAATTAATATTTGTCAACTTTTCCTTTAAGTTTTTGTTTCATATATTTTGAAGCTCTGTTATTGACACAAAAATCCTGCATAAAGAATTGTACATCTTGGTGAATAGTTCATCATTATGAAATAATCCATTGTATTTCTATAAATATTCCTACTCCTGAAGTCTTTTTTCCTGATCCTAATATATATACTCCTACTTTCTAACATTAGTGTTTGAATGATATACCTTTTTCCATTCTTTTAAGACATTTGTTTCCCCCTCACCTCCCATTCTGATGATCACTGCTTTTTCATTGAGAGTTTGAATCAATTCATGTAAGATAATTACCATTATGTTTGGATTTAAAGCTGCCATCTTGTTATGGGTTTTCTATTTATCCCACATGATTTGGGTTTTTTAATTTTCCTACTTTTTCCTTCTTTTTTTTTTTGGATTGAGTAGTTTTTTTTTTAGTTTTCTGTTTTATCTCCTCATTTGCCAAGTAGAAGTATCTTCTTTTTTAGTGATTGCTCTATATTTAACTAATCCATCTTTAACGTATCAGTCTACCATCAAATTATATCACACTATCATACATAATATGATTCATCCTCCTCCACCCTTTATTTAGCTATTTTAGTTGTACTTTATTTCTAAATATTTTATTAATGTTGTAATACAGTTATTATATTTTTTATTGAGCAATCAATTATCCTTTAGAAAACTTAGAAAAATTCACATATATTTTATAAAGGATTTTCTTTAGCTTTTCTTGCATTGCTGGTCTACTATAACAAAATTTTTCATTTGGTTTGTCTGAAAATGTTTTTAACGTCTCTGAAAATTGTTTTAATCTCCATTTTTGAAAAATATTTTGTGATAGGAAATTCTATATTTACAGAGTTTTCTTTTTTTCCTTTCAGCAGCTGAAAGATATCATTCCATGGTTTTCTAGCATGTGTGCTTCTAATGAGAAGTGACAGGTCATTCCTATATTTCCTCCCTTTAGTGTAAAAAGTCGTTTTTTTCTCTAGCTGCTCACAAGATTTTCTTTGTATCACTGATTTTCAGAAAGTTGATTCTAATGTACCTCTTTTTTTGTTTTTCCTTTTTTAAATGCTGCTTTGTGTTCACTGAGTCTTGGGTATGTGGATTTTCAGTTTACATCAAATACAGAAAAATTCTTGTTATTTTTAAACAATGTTTTTGTCTGCTTCATTCCTGAAATTCAATTGCAATATTTTATACTGCTTTATATTGTCTCAGATGCCACTAAGGCTCTGTTTATTTATTTCAACTTCATATCTTCTATGCTTCAGTTTGGATTGTTTTGTTTCTGTTATATCTTCAAGTTCGCTGATCTTTACTTCTGCTGTGTCTGGTATCCTCTTAAATCCAATTGCTTATTTTATATTAATATTATTATTGTTGTTAGTTTGTGATAACACAACATTTTAGCAAATTTTTGCAAAACTTAGCAAACTTTTAAGCAATACAGTATTGTTAACTATAGGCACTATGCTTACAGTTGAACTCCAGGACTTACTCTTGTAAGAACAAAGCTTTGTGCCTTTGAATGGTACTCCCCCATTTCTCCCTCTCTTCAGCCCCTGGCAAGCAGCATTCTATCATCTGCTTGTGTGTGTTTGACTACTTTTTTTTTTTTTGCTTGTTTCTATTTTTCACTTTTATTTATTTATCTTTATTTTTTAAAGTGGCAGTTTGCATTTATTTATTTAATTTTGGAGGGTAATTAGGCTTATTTATTCATGTATTTATTCATTTGTTTTTAATGGAGGTACTAAGGATTGGACTCATGACCTCATGCACTCTGCCACTGTGCTATACCCTCCCTCCGTGTTTCACTACTTTAGATTTCACATATAAGTGAAATCATGTAGTAACTTTCTTTCTGTGTCTGGCTTATTTCACTTAGCTTAATGTCCTCCAGTTTCATCTGTGTTGTTGCAAATGGCAGGATTTCCTTCTTTATAAAGGCTGAATAATATTCCATTGTATGTATATACATTTTCTTTATCCATTCATCTGTCAATGATCATTTAGGTTTTTCCTTATATTGGCTATTGTGAGTAATGTTGCAGTGAATATGTGTGTGTGTATATATATATAAAATTTGGAATATATATATATATATTCCAAAAAAAAGAAAATGTCCTTTAGTCTTTGCAACATCAAAATATCTACATGGTTATACATGTTACATAAATATAAAAATCATTAATTGATTTTTACCATACAACATTTTTCCTTTAGGGTGGTTATCCAGAGGTATCGGCACCTACTAGAACTCTCTACAGGTATGGCATTTATTAAGTACGTAGAAAATCTTACTACCAGGGTAGATTCATGGCCTGTACAGGTTGTGCTCTGCACAAGAGCACCACGTTGAAGGGGCAAATCAGAGACTAAAAGGCAGCCCAGGTTTGGTTTGACAACCTGTATGCCACAAGCGCTATCTACCTAGGAACATTTTTTTAACGTTTTTTATTGGTTTATAATCATTTTACAATGTTGTGTCAAATTCCAATGTAGAGCACAATTTTTCAGTTATACATGAACATATATATATATTCATTGTCACATGGAACATTTTTTTTTTTATTTCACACATAGAGCTGGTGGTAGCCCTGTCCCTACTGTTATCTCCATGTTATAGTGACAAAACTAGCAGTGCAGTTAATAGTGGCTTAAAACATTTTGTGTCGAGATCACCATTATACATTTATTTAAGAAGATAGGAGCATTCTAAACATTTACCATAGGAACTCTAATTACCATTTTATGGAAGGCAAGATGTATATAACTCATCAAATGAAACGTGTTCTGTGATGCACTGAAACACTTTGATTTAGAATAGGAATAAGCAGTTGATATTCTTCCACAGGGGAAAAAAAGGTGCACAATGAAAATATTCTACACACACCAGACCACTTCCAAAAGCTACAAAGAAGAGATGTTGTTCAGATCCTCTGCTGTTTATTTTAGCATTAAAGCCATTAGCTCTGGTTATTAGATTCTCACAGGAGATGGGAAGGATTACTACTAATCGTAGGCAGTATAAATTACCATGTATGATGATGACATTTCAATGTTCATGACAAATCCAGACAAATCTTGGTAGGCTTTGTTGGATTTACTGGATTAATTTATGTAATTGTCAGAATATAAAATTAACTATGAAAATCTGGTCTGACACCAATGAGTGACTTTTGCCTAAAGCAATGGATCACTTACCTGCCTTTCCCTCAGAAACCAGAGGAGACAATAAAATGTCAAGGACTCTGTAATCATAGCAAAATCATAAATATTGAAAATAAAACCAGGCAAAGGTTTATAAACAATAATTTCCTGCTGGATATTTGCCAGCATTTCACATTTCTTCCTCCTTGTATTCTCCTTTCTTTTCTTCTCTCTTGCAGGTGTTAGTCTAGGCTTTTTTTTTTTTTTTTTTTTTTTTTTTGCATCTGATCACTCTCTAGCTTCTCAAAATATCTGTCTTCATAGGGCAGGTCATGAGCAATGGAGTGACAATTTTATAAGCTTCCCCATATCAAGGATAAGGCTAGAGTGCATAAAAAGTAAAGAAGAATGAAAATGAACCTTATTTCAGTCAGAAGAGAACTTTTCTCTGTTTCCTTGGTTTCTACACCAAATGACCTGGGAACTAAAAGGATCAACCTGTTCCAATTTCCTAGTTCTCTCCAACTTTTCCCAACCCAGCCCACTCTCCAGGAATATTCAGCCTAACAGATTGAGATTCCACAACACAAAACAGCAACTGTTAACAATTATTAAATTCTTTTATTTTAAAATCATATTTGAGTAGTAAGACAGATACTATTAATCGACTCAATCTCATTATCTTGTCTTCATTTGATGCAGAATCAAGATCTGACTCAGTGCAGTATTACCCAAATTCCACTAAAGGGAGGAGTATCTAAATGGTTAATAAGGTATAAATTGAGAATTCTCAGAAGTTATGATTTCTTGATGCAGACAGTGTCCCTGTATGCTTTTTCCTTCCTTCAGGGGCCCAGACAAGATTCTGAAGGTGCAGCAATTAGCTTGCAACAGAAATTTCTGTCATTCTACATACTAAGAATGACACAGCCTGTTCAAACACTGTAGGTAGTAGGGTTTTCTATTATTTGCAGCCAAACACCCTCTTAACTGATGGGAGCTGCATCTCTGTTTATAAGTTTCACATGGAAAAGATATTACACTCAGCATCTTTAATATGGCAGTGAAGCAGTCCATTTTCATGACAGCACTATGTCTCTATAATTGTCAGACAAATTAAAATGTGGTTAATTGTTACATAATGTTCCCAATATAGTGCCATTTGATGTTTATGGTAAAAACAAAACCATCAAGATGATTGAGTGTAGGCACAAAAACATCCCTAGAAGAGATAAAATCATTATCATTAAGTCGTGCCTCATCAGAAAAGGGCTGTTACTGGTTCAGTCATAGTTTATGGTGAGCATTGCAACGGCAGGGCAAGAGGAGAGGGCTGGCAGATTAATTACCAGACTAATTGACTGGCTTTTAAATCCATTTCAATAAATCTGCAAATATGGCTTTTATTAATACCAAGTGCAAGCTCAGTGCTATCACAAAACAAGCACTGCTGTAGAGTGTAGAATCATAGCACACACAAGAAATTTTGACAAGCATCAGAAAACATTCTGTGGTAGAAAAGAAAATATTTGTCTAGCTTCCCACATGGTAGAGCAACATTTCCATATCTTATTTACTTCTTCTCAAGAGGGTAGACAATTTTTACACCAAGTGAGAAAAGGGAATACTAAAAATGGTAATCATGACACTCATCTGCTTCTCACCAATCAATATTTGTTCAAAATCTCCCCCACAATTGCACTGCATGTGAATTAGTCCATGCCAAAATGCTGCAACCTGGCAGAATTGTTAGTGTCTGGTGACCGTGATCCAAACTCTAATGTCTGCGTGGATACCTTTACCAAGGGGACAGCCATTGCTCATGACAAAGTGGAGCCGGTGTCTGCATGCTGTATCTGCGCAAATGGTCGTCAACACTTGCTACACACCCATCTGTTTTATGCAAGGCAAAATGCTTCAATTGCAAAGACATTATCAAAGGAACCCCTGATAACTGGGAGAGTTATCAAGGCTACCCATCCACACGAAAATAAACATCATATTGTTAATTGTGGCTGACATGCAATTTGCAGAAACACTTGAAGTTATTTGTATTACTAACAGCCATCTGAGGCCTTATTTTATCTCCTTAAATCTGCTGCAGTTTTCTGAATGAATTTTTATGGACACATTTAAGGAAACAATTAGAAGTGCAAACAAAGAATTCCCTAAAGGCCCACTTATCTTGTGTGATCGGAACACTGGTAAACAAGCCCTTTGAAAAGCTCAGGAGCTTTCCCCCATCTCCTCCTCACCATGACGATAAACCAGCCTAGTAAAGAAGTGCAACTGACATCTGAATTATCTCCTTCGAGAGACATCATGTAACATTAAAAATTAATCTTTTTACCTTTTGATGTTCCCCAAACTTTCTCCCTCTGTTTAGTCTGTAAGATTTCTCTTTTAAGCTAAAAGTAACATATTTTTCAGGAAGACAGTATGATCCTTATCCCCTACAAGTAAACTGTGTTTGGGTATTTATTCATCATCCTTCAGGTCCTCCTTTACAACATTACTATAGGTACTTGAATTATATGTATACATGGTATTTATGTATATTCAAAAAACTATTGTCAGTGTTCTCAGAAAGTAGGACCTGTTTATAAATATGTTTAATATGAGTGGAAAAATAAGAGTTGAATATACAACACTAGTCCCAAGCATGACAGAGAATCAGTCACCAGCTCTGCCCTCAAGGGAGAGGAGAAAGGTACAAAAATAATGATAATCCTTGTAGAAATTGATGTATCGTAAGAGAGGTAAAAATGAAGCAATAAGGGAACTGGAGCTGAGACACTTCCTGGCTGAGGGACCAGGGAAGGATTCACACAGAGGGTCCACCTGAGAGTGTGCAGTGAAAAGACTTTCAACAACTGGGGAAGTAGAGCCACACCTAGTAGAGGGCATGGTGGGAATGAGAGGAGAAAGGCAGAGAAACAAGGAGCAGTAAAGACTGGTTTGCCACCAACAGTCAGAGGCATACAGTACTGTGGTAGAAAATAAGTTCCAATTAAGTAGATGAATCACATGGAAGCCACTGGCCTGGAACAGGGGGTCTACACACATAAGCAAATGGAAATCTAAACACAAAGTTGGGGTAAACTACCATAGGGCTAGTCTCAGAGGTTCCTGGAAACCAGTCTAAGAAATCGAAGCTTTATTTGGTAGATAATTACGACAATACTTACGACACTATAATGGTGCCACACAAAGACTAGAACTACAGTTTGGAAAGAGCTTCTATGGCTAATCACAGGTGAACAGATCAGGCTAATTGTCCAGTCTCTTGTTCACATGTGGAACACCCATCCCTCTGGGGTCTTTTTCTCAACCAGTCCTACAAGAGATCTGATGTCTTATCTCCTTCAGAAAAGAATTATACAACTTAATCAACAATACAATTCTAAGTCAAGAGGGTCACTGGCTTTACCTTCCATTCATGACAATTTCGAGGTTTGGATTAAAGTTTTCTCAGTACTCTCTGCAAGTCTTCAGAGTTCCCGACTTCTTTAAACACCTGTGCCTACATGTAATAATTTCCCAGGTTTCCCTATAGTTTTCCAGCAAATAGGAGAGATAATAAATAAGAGATTTTCACACAGAAAGGAGACTAAAATACATCAATATAATCAAATTACAAAGAATCTAAAAGAATGCATATATTACACATATATATTTGTTAAACAAAATGCTAATTCAATTTCCTTAAACACTTGACAAGACCTATTTTCTGCGAGATTTCTTGCTAACAGGCCCTCCGTCACATTAAGTGCTCACAAAGTGCACGGAAGTTGTATTTTATCGCACAGCGTTAATTGAGCTGTCTAGGTTAAGGAAGCTGAATGTTACGGTAATGTTTATTATACAAGCACACTTAATCTGAAGCTGGAAAGAAACATTTCTGTAGCTTTGAGTGTAATTTATCCCTGCAAAAGGCAAGAAAAAAAGGCCTTTTATCACCCTCTCATTTCAGTGAATTATGTTTATGGAGTCCTTCTACTGCTATGAATCTGGTTTCACTCCAATGTGAAGAGGAGTTAAGTCCCAAATCCCTCTCAGTTGAATCTCATTATGTTCCTTGTCCCTTGTTTCCCATCAAGACATATGCCTTCACTATACATACAGTGCAGTCACAGTCACTTACACCTGCTCTTAGAGCAGCCATTTATTTATAGCAAGCGTTTATTACACGAAGTGTAAATCTAGGTATCTAGAGACATTTATTATTTCAAATATTTTTGTTCCAGTTAACTTGCCATTGGAGAATTAGTTATCTTTTATCTTTTTATTCCTTGGCATTTTTTTTCAGTTGTTGGGACAGGTGGAGGAGAGTCCTCATTTTGCTAAATTGACATTTTTCCTCATCTTTGATGCTTTTAAACCTGAATATCAGGGGTAATGACAGCAGCCAATGGGATTAAGTATGCCTAGATTAAGCAAGGGAAGCAGAATTTAAAATTTTTCTACTTTCTATTTTGCTCTACACTAAAACATCAAAAAGCAATCCCATCAAGCCATTCATCTGCATCTTCTCAACAAAGGAGATATTCTCTATGTACAGACTGTAGTGTTGTTTTCATAATCTAGATTTAATTTTAAATGTAGTAAATAAAAGCTTACATAGTTTAATTTTAAATACTTTATGTAATTGTTTATATAGAGAATAAATTTCCAACAACAACAATTAAATTCAATTAGCAAGATTAATAAAATATAGTGATGAAGAAATCATTCTTCCCAACATGAAAAACATCTAGCTCTCTTGTGGTATATAATAGTGTGGAGTGACTCATTCATTCATTCAGCAAATATTGACTGACAGCTGACTATGCTTCAAACACTCTTCTGGGTATTAGTTATACCACAGTAAACAAACACCCCTCCCCCCCAGAATTCCTCTGTTCATTGAGCTTAATCCCACCCAGCTGAGAACCATTCAGTAAAACAAGGAGTAAGTAATTTTTTTTAATTACATAGCCACCTGGAAATGGTTAATTTTTTTAATTGTATACATTTTAATAAGGTAGACTACAAATATTCCATATGGAATTTGGCCAGGGTACCAAATTAACAATCTGCTCATCCTGTAATATAATAGACTCTTCTCAAAGCCATCTCTTCCTGAAAATCCTGGAAGAGGAACCACTGTTTCAGTAGAGACCTGAAATAATAGGTCGTCTTGATTTCAGGGGCTATAATGGCATTAGAACCTGAACAGAATTTCATTTATTTTAATGAAAAGATTGTTCTAGGAGAAGAAGATGCACTTTAAAATTTAGCTATCACACTATCAAAAGTTGGGGTTCAAAGTCACAGGTAACTAACTCTCCAAAGCTCTTCCCACAACATCTCATTGTGGCAGGAAGCAGCAGACTAGGAGATTGTGATGGAAATTCAAACACAGCTACTGACACAGAAATTTCTTAAGACACATCAAAATTAAGTAACATTAAGGAAAGTGAACAAGTATCAAACAATAGATTTTTTTCCTACCATGTTCAAATTTATAAAGCTCAAAAGCAATAATAAACATACTCTTGAAGTTTTAACAACCAAACTTTTTTTTTGAAACAACAAAAATGGGTTATTATACACTATTTTGGGATGCTGGACAGACAGGGCTGGTGAGTAGGGGAGAGGATTATTAGTGGAGAACTCCTGGCTGCTCCACACACACATTTTAAACTTTCTCACCTCTGCTCATAGATCTACAAAATTTCTATAACTCCATAGATTCAAATCCTACTGTTCTGTATCATTGTCAGCAGGGAAGCAGCCTTTGTTCACCCCTCCAGCCTGCTCTCTTCAGTTATGGCTCTCGGGAAAGACTGGATTTTCCTGTGGTAGCTGGAGTACTGCCAGTAACAATTGGGACTGTTTCCTTGTTCCCATTCAATAGCAAAGAGAGAGTCACTTTTTCCCAAGAGTCCCAACACACGTTATCCATCTTATTGGTCCAAATTAGCATGGGCCTATTCATCTCTGAACTGACAATCCTGACAAAGGGCACAGAATCACTACAATCAGTTTACACTAATCATCTGAGACAGAGTAGATACTAGGGAATTAGCCACAGTGTCCACTATACCATCTCCCAAAGGCCAATCCCAGGAACTCTTCTGCAGAGCTTTCCTCCTCCTTTTTCTCTCCTCTCTCTACTCCTAGGCTAGAAGTGACTTTTCACTACCCAGACCGCTTACGATGTGTCATCTGTACTTCTTTTAAGGTGCTTCTCAGTCTTTTGCTTTATTATGGTTACTGAGTTATAATCCAAATGTGTCCTGGGATCCTTTGGACAGCCCCTATTTATATTCTTTGTTGACCTGAGGCCAGAATCAGTACTGTTCACTGACCTATCCTTACAATTCCCCCCCAAAATATCCAACTCCAAAAGCACTGGCAGTGAGTATTGTCAATTTATGTACAGATTCACAGAAAGAAAAGGAAAATGACTCACCTCATACTTTTCATACCACACAGCAGGCCTTTCCAGATTTGGCCTAAAGCCTGCTAAGTATGGCCCCCGTGGACTCTCTGCCAGGCAGCTTAGCACTGTCTCCAAGACCCTGTGCTCCTGATTCTGCGTGACTAATCCTGTCCAGCCTTTGAAAGTAGGAGACAGACTCAGCAGGGAATCTGCTTTGACATGACTACCCTCACAGTCACCCTTCCTTGCTTTCTTCCTCCAGGTGTTTTTCACGGGGGAGACAGAAAGAATTATTTCCTCACTCTGAAAGTCATAGTATACTAGTTTCTTGCTTGTCTCTGCCTGCCTCCCCTGCTTCAGTCGTAAATAACAATAAGAGTAAATATAATGCTTATCCCGGTATCCTTTATCCATAGCCTAACAAATGCTCCATTAGACTTATCTGTTCCTTGCAAAAGTCTTTCAGTTATGCCCACCACTTTATCTCCAGCCATACTTGTGGGTGGAGAGCAGAGGTAGTTTTTTTCTGGTACATTTGTACACACCTTCTCTTTCTACAAGAGTGTAAGACCTTTGAAGGCAGGCTCAATTTCTTACAGACCTTTACACCATGCCCCATTGTCTCAATTAACTCTAGATAAAAGAGAAGGAAATGATACATGTGCAAAAGCTACTAAAGGAATCTAAAGGTTTAGAGTACTTCTCCCCACTTACTCTACAATGCTTAGCCCTTACAGCTGCCAGATAGAACTCTTCCAATCTGGGTCCAGGGTCAAATGAACCAGAATGTAACTTAAAAGTAACTTGAGTTTAAAAAAATTTTTTTTGTTAACTTCAAAGACCAGAAGCTCTTTATATAACTTCCCCATCTTATATATCATTGCCAACATCACTGAGCTTTTAGGAAGGAGATCGAATATAAAAACTTAGAAAGTCTTCTGAGAAGATATTGATAAGGTCAATGCCTTACAGAAGTTCTACTTGTAAAGGCTAAAATACCACTAGAATGAGGTATTCTACAGAGCACAAGTGGCAAAACCTCATCACTAAAAGTCACTGTGTAAGGCTTCTTGCTTGTCTTTGCCTGGCCCTCAGCTTCAGTCTTAAAGGACAATAAAAATAACAACAACCATGATGACAACAACAATAAGAATATCTACCATTTATTGAGTACTTACTATGTGCCAGTCACTGTCCTAAGTATTTTTCATACATCACCAAATTTAACTGCAATGCTTCCAACTTAATTTCATATGAGACAGGTATGGTTAATCTCATTATATAGGTTAGGAAATTGAAGCACGGAGAAAATACTTGTTCGAGACACTAAATAGAACAAGACCAAATTCCAGCTCTGAATAACTCTGCTCCATTCTGCAGAGACTTATAACCAGTGAGCTCCTGTCTAAGTGAGTGTCTGGATATAAACTACTGCCCCCTTCCTGGTGAGAAGCCAGCCTAGAATAAATCTTGCCCCCTGGACTGCAGTTTCTCTATTTCAGTCTCATTATATGTGGCATTTAAGTAGATCTCCCTGACTTGACTTCTGCCTTGGCTTTTACCTAGTTTTCCTCCAGGGTCAATAACGGAGTGAGCAGAATTCAGCAGCTACAGCCTTGATCCCCTCACCAGGCCCTGTTCCTCCAGCCCCCTCCCCACCCCTCAGACTAGACTCTGCCTCCCCTATCACCTCAGGCACAGATTCAGCTCTGAATTACACTGAGTGACCCTGAAAATCTCAGGGGCTGGAAAATTCACTTCCGGAGTGTTCTAGTATCCTGAAACAAGTCTAAAAGACAGAGGGCATAGGCCTCCTGGTGCTGTCAGAGATAGTCTACCTTTTCATGGACTGAAAAACTAAAACCTTGAAGGAAATCATGGTGAGGGGACTGCAGTTATGAGAAAATCCATAAAAACTCTTACATTCATAACAACTAAAAGCCCAACATGCAAACAAATAGGATACCAATGGTATTTTACACATGTAGAATTAGCAATAAGGGGAATTATACAATCACCATCCGTTTATAATACCTTATTCATAGTAATACTATGTTTCAATTTTTAAGTTTTCCTTCCTCTGCAGTTTTTTATGCTATTTATATAATTCTTCTGAATGGACTACTTAACTCGAGGAAAAGACATATGGTATGCAAAAACAAACACTTTTTTTTAGATTTAGCTCATCTCCTTAAAAAATAAACCACCATGGAGACAGCAGATATAACAATAAAAGCTAGTATTTATTGACTGCTCAGTACCTGTTTTACAGTTTAATTATTGCTGCTATTGTTAAATTAGAGATGAAGAAAATAAGGTCAGTAATATCCTAACAAAGAGTATGTGGCATATGAGAAGCAAAAGATGTTTTTTTAATTAGCTGGAGTGCCTGCAGATCTTGAAATTCCACCTTATCTAGGAGTTTTATAATGTTGTAACCAAAGTTACAAGGAACCTAGAGTCTTTAAGGGCCTGTGAGTTCAAAAAGTGATGGAATAAAAACTGAGCACAGACAGGATGTGTAAGTAGAATTTGACGTTGCATCTCAGGTTGCTGAAAGATGCAGAAGGGACACTGACTCTTCAGAGGTTTTATTTTCCTAAGTAGAAGGCACATAGCACTGCCAGAGGCATGGATCAGATGGATTCAAAAAGAACCCTATTGACTTGGTACCAAGATAGCTTCTCCAGGAATTTGGAATACTATCTCAAGAAATCAGACATCCTGAGATTTCAGGAGAAATTAGGATGAAACCTATTTTAAAAGGACAATGTTCCCAAGAGTTAGGGAAAAGCTTAAATGAAGAAAACCACAAAGAATCACATTGATGTATGTCAAGTCTATGGCTAACTAAAGAAACAACTGAAAGTGTTCCTATGAATTATCTAACTTGTGTGTGACTTGACCCAATCCCAAAGTGTCCCTGTCCTTTAGTGAGATTGGTGATGTTTTATATTCTCCCCCACAGTAGGTAAAAGCAAAATTTAAAAAGCGGTCTTGAATCCTAGGCATGAAAGCTAAAATGGTGATCTATAATAGAAGTGCAGAATTAATGTGAGGAAACTGAAGCCGGGAAAGCCAGGAATTCACCCCAGTTGAGAAGTGATGAGCTAAATGGTGAGTCAGCCGTAAGCCAGGCAGGCAGGCAGGCAGGAGTCCAGAAGGACTGCGTGTTGAAAAGCAGGCGAGAGCAGTGAGTTAAGAATCAGTCAGACATAGGGAAAGCAGAGCCTCGCGGCTCCCAGAGATCAGGCAAACACAGGTCAGAAATCAAGTAGGCAGGACCAAAACAGAAGGCATTAACTATCACAGAGCAAAGGAAAGCAGATGGCTGGAGCCCTCGAAGGGCAGGGTAGGACCAGGAGTTCCACAGGGAGTGAAGGGATAAGGCAAAGCAGGTGAGAAAACAGATTTATAGACACATAGAAATTTATGACATATGTGTGTCTGTTTATGTACAAAAGTAGCAGACACTGAATATTGATTCTAACAATATAACCCACTTAACACTGAATTCTGAAGTCTTCTCTTTTTGCATAACTGGATGTACTACTTAGTAAATGCAAACACTATACTTTACTCTCCATTTTTTTCTTTCTCTAATGGCCAATGATTCAAAACATTAGTTTGAGAAAGTTGTCTGCTCCTTCCTAAAGGATCACTGATATTTCTCAAAACTGAACTGTCACAGTCAGATGTCAATAACAGTAGTCACGATCAAGGACTCCTGAGAGTCTACATTTTCTACATTACACTCTCTTTCATCATATTCATACATAGTTCTCAAATGTGTAATACCCCTCTTTATGTGGGGATGAAAACAGAAATTAATGTAGCCGTGATTTTCATGGACAAGCTAGAATAAAATATGTTTCCACTGAAGACGCAAAACAAGGAGGCATTTGAGCTTTGGTCTGAAGGGTTTATTTAAGTATTTTAAATGTCAGCATAACACAGGGGAAGGGTTCTTCAAACAGAAATCAAAGAAATCAGAGATGTGGGGTCAAATTTCTGCTGTGCCTCTAAATCGCTATGTTTACTAACCTCTTGATCACAGTTTATTTTTAAGATAACAGAGATTATTTCTTTAGCTTTAAAATTCTATATTTCTAAGAAAGATTCTTCTAAGCACTCTAGGGGCTAATGATTAGAATGTGTTTATCAGAAAGGCTATAGGATATCTTTCTGAAAGTCTTTAAATATAAATTAGAAAATTCTAGATGGAATAAATACTTAAATGTAAAGTCATAAAAATATAGAAGAACTAGAAGAAATTCATAGTCCTATTTTACACTAATTTTGTAGTGAGAAAGTATTTTGTAAACATGACACAAAAATACCAGAAAGGAAAAAATAATAAATTTAACAATATGAAAATTATAAACTTTTATACAACAAAGTATGATACAACATGATATAACCAAAGTTAAAAACAAACTAGTAAAAATGCAACACAGATCACAGGCAAAAGGTTGATTTCCCTGATATACAAAAGGGTCTTACAAATCAATAAGAAAAATGATGCAAGTACCACAACTGAAAAATGGCAACAACAACAAAACGCTAGAAATGCTTAGAAGAAACATAAATGTCACTAAACATAGGAAAAGATGTTCAACTTCACCAACAGTTGGAAACATTTAAATTAAAAATCAGAGGTACAATTTTTCACCTCTTGGATTGGCAATTTTTGAAAATAGCATCACCACTATTTGTTTAGAACACAGAGAAACATGTGCTCTCATAAACTTCTGATTAGAGTATAAACTAGCATAACTTTTTTGAGAGTGATCTAGCAATATGTATGGTAATTTTAAATGTGTATACTTTTCTCACCTCAGTTCCCTTAGTGGAATTTATCTTATAGAAATACTCGAAAAAGTTTTTTTTTTAAATGAAAATTATAGCATTGTTAAATAGAGAAGGGTGAAAGTTAGAAAAAAATTCAAATATCTACCAATAAGAAGCAGGTTATATAAATTACATTTCTTCTGTTCAACGGAAAACCATTCAATCAAGGGGAATAAAAGGATACTTCTGTATTGCTTATACTTTTTAAACTTGTTCATATTGATTTTATAATACTAAGAATAACAAGACAGATGATGATAGGTATTCTTTCTGACTGTATAACTTAAGTATAATTCTATCGCATCCATTTACTCATTTATTTATTCAACAAATATTTTTGAGTACCTACTCTGCACAATGCCCCATTAGAAAATTGTGTAGTTTCTCAAGTTCCCTTCTAGCTCTTTTAGTCAGTTTCTTTTCTCAAAGACAGTGAAGATTGTGTTTGTTAGTATTTAAAACTTGAGTAGTTGACATGTCTGATATAATAGCAGAATTAATCTTCAGTCTAAAAACCAACAGATAGCAGCAAGAAATGTAGAAGAATTAAAAGCTGGTTGTGAGAGATTGGTTACAGAGCTGGTGGGGAACGGTAGACAGTTGTTTCTCATTGCTGCCACGGAATTCACTGTTGCTTTTTTGCTGGGCATGAAGGGACTTGGAAGAGGAAAGTCATTGCCTCACAATGTTTATTTGATCTTAAAAATCTCAGTTCTTTCTCTCATATAACTTACGAGGAAAAGATAAAGGGGAGATTTTCTGCAACATCATGAATTAACATCATAAAAGAGAAATTTGACAGTACAATCAACCAGTACACCCTGGTTCCATGGAAAATGTTGTCAACATATTGAAATCTTTTCTTAATGGTTGGTAGGAAGCCACTGCCCTGAAACCTGCAAGAGCTGCTCACAGCCCTGGCTGCCCAGCCTTCTCCTGGGACTTCCAGACCTCCCCATGATATAGCCACTAAGGGTCTACTGCTGTCCCAGCAGGGACATCCAGGGTCCTGCTCCAGGTCATGACTAGCATCCATTCTAAAGGGTCAGGGCCACGCCTCATCAGTCTTTGAACATTTTGAATATCACCTTGAGAAATCATATGTTTCCACTTCTCCATTTTAACAAATTGGGTAGCTGTTGCCTTTGAGGGTACTCAAAAATCTCCTTCCTGCGTGGTCACTGTCCTCATTGTTTTCACCTCTTGGCTAACTCACTTTGGGGCTGGCAAATCCCGAGATCCTCAGTCATGAATATTCTCGCACCTCCCTGATTCCACTGCTCAGTCATGCCTGCTCTGCACCTGTCATCCCACAGCTACCCGTGCAAGGCAATGGTCGCTGACTCCCCATGGCTTAGACTGAAGCTTTGAATCTCCCTATTTTATTCTATGAGGGCAAAGTTCTGGATTTTGTTATCTGTTGTATAAAATTAATGATCATTTTTGTTATCTTAGTATCTTACATCATTGACTTTTCTGTTCTAGTCCTGCTTTTTTCAGTTTTCGGTATGATTTTGGACATTTTGCTTATAATCACTTTCTTACCTATTAGGACTCCCTTCACATCTTTTAACTGTCCTCTCATTAAAATTCAGAATCCACACCATGCTTCCACTTTGATTGACTGAGTGATTCTTCTCTGTGCCGATGTTTGGCAAGCATTTAATAGTAATTAAAGATTTCTCTGATCTGTTCATAGGGCTCTTGGTTAATCAACAAGAAGTCACTTTGATTGATAGTCACTGTCACAAAAACAGGAAGGCAGGACCTCTTAACAAATTTCCATGAAGAAATATTCAGTAGATGAAATGTTCCAAATGAATGTCCATACATATTTAACCTCAAAGCAGGGTTTTTGTTTTTTTTTAAAGGACAACATGAGCTTTTGTTGTCTGGCAATCATACCAAAGTAAAGCCTGGAATAGGAATTCTGAGTGTCCCTGAGGCCTGAAAAAAAAACCCTGAGGTTCCCTTTCTCCTCCTCATTAGCTTGAATTCTTAGATGGTGTAAGGGATCAACTAGAAATCTATAGCAATAAAGCTGGTGGTGAGGCCATCCTGGCAGGTGAGAAATTAAGACAGGAAGTGAATCCTGTGGGCTTTAAAATAATGAGGAGAAATGGCAAAACCTACAGCAGTGGGTAAAGGGCATGAACAACTAAAGAGTCTCCATGGGTCATCATTGGAAAACATATTATTTCAGTATATATTCTCTTGATTTAGTGCCTGCTGCCTGAGGTCTGCGGTACCACTAAAGCTAATAAATCATCGCTCTGGATGACAGCCCGAGCACCTGTGTTTTATCATACGGCAGGAAACCTTGTAAATTACCAAGAGGAGCAACTAGTGACCATGCAGCAGAGCTATGAGAATCAGTCAAAGCCTCAGTCCATTAAGCCCATTTCATTTTATTTGCAGGTGCATTAAAAGAAATAGGGAGCACTGCAGAAGAGATGAGCCCCAGCCTTTTGATTAGTATTTAATGAGAACGACACAGGGCGGCCGGAGCAGACTCCTAATGGCCTACAGATGGAATATGTCCACAGTGGGACCCCACCTGCTTCTATCTGCCCATTGGCTATGCTACAATTTGGCTTATAAAAGCAATAGGACAACTTCAAGGGAGTGAGTTTGCGGCAGGCACAGAAACCTTACTTTGTGCTTTTGTACCTTTGAGCTTTGTTTCACAGAGAAAGTTGGCTTATGAATTCACTTAGTGTGTCACAGTTTTCAAAACTTTTGATTCTATAACTTCCTCTCAAACAAATTGACCAAAAAAAAAAAAGTGCCAAAGTCGGATATACTTTTCTTAGCAAATTCATCAAAGTAAGTAAGCTCATTCTTTTTATCCTCAACTTTTTATTCAAATTACTTCTGTCTTGTTATTATAGCCTCTGTATTCTTGAGCACTCACCAGAGGCAGAAGTAAAAGAAAGCCTGAGACTAAAGGCTTGCACCACTCATTTAATGGAGCCGTCAGTTGTAAGATACACATCCACAGGAGACCACAGGCAAGAGTGCTCTTGTCCATGCACTTCCTAATTTAAAGTCTCCCATCATTAAAAGAAAATCTAGTGCTCCTAACTTAGGTCAAGGTGACATTTAACTGTATCAGGCCAAGTTTTTGATTACCTACAGATCATTCATCTGGGTTGAATATATGCAGTGCTATTCTGAGACCACATTTCTTTACACAGAAGGACTCGGAATACACCTGCTGGGTTCCCAAATACAAGACCACAAGCCCAAATTTCAGCATGCCAACTTCTGGAAGAGAGGAGAAAGGAAGTTGTGATTATCTCTAATTGTCTGTACTTATAATAGCCAGATGGCCGTAATTCAGCAAAAAACCAACAGCTCTCTCTCCTCTATCATTCTTTTGGAAACTATGAGCTGGATAGAGACATAAGCAATAGGTCAGCCCTTCATGTACTCCCTCTCTGCTGAGTGCGGGGAGTCATTCCTGCAAGCACACCTATAAAAAGATCCCTGCTTTGTGCCTCTCTGTGAGTGACTGTTCAGCCAGTTCTCAATTATTCAGGGAGAAGGCTGCCATATTCTGGGTAATTTTCATTCTGTGTATCCCTCATACTCTATCATCGTCTCTTCACATGCTGTCTGCTATTTCTGGTTGTGCCATTGCTGGGGTGACAGAAAGAAGCATCACCCATCAGCAACCCCCTCCCCACCAGCCGTGCCAAGGCACTTCAAGCAGGGCTGCTAGAGCAAGTATTCCATCAACTTCCACCTCTCAAAGCTGTCAGTCCAAGATGATGTATCTACAAAGGGATTTCAGAGCTTTATAAGCAAATAATGCCTCCTCCAAAGCACATATTAACTAAGCAAACAATAGGCCTTAATTCAGTGCGTGCATTTGCATATTTACACAGAAGCCCCTGCTGCTTATTTGCCTAAGATAATGAAAGAGCATCCAAGGAACCTTCTCCATTGGAGCCTAAGCACACACGCAGAAAACATGATGGGTTGATTTAAAGTTTTAATTTCCTCTTTCTGTGGGGGAGTGTCATCATTTGGATTAATTTAGATAACTCACAGTATCTGGTAAAAGAGGGAGTAGCCCAGGATAGAAATTCTTATCAATCTTTTTCTTTGCAATGCTGCTGAAAATTGTCTTCAGTCTGAAATGAGGTTAATAACACCTGTAGAAAGACAGGGAGGCCTAAGGATAGGAAAAGCTGTGAAGTTCAACGTTTTGTAGTAACGTGAAATCCTAACATTGAAAGTCAAACTCATGAGATAACTTTACTTCCAACTGTTCATGGAACAAATGGTTAATCACTAGCTCCCTGGGTAACTAGTTAAGAGCAGCATCAATAGAACTCATCTCTCTAGGTTTTTGCAAACTGAAGGATTTTTCTTTCAGTGAAATATTCCTGAAGATGACTTTTGTAGTACATCCTCATCAAGTATGCTTCCCAAACCCTTTTTAGAGTGAAAAGCAATAGAAATAATCAGTTGTTGAGTATTTCTTTTCCTCAGGTAAATTGAGTTCAGTTTATCATAAAAATCATCAGTTGAATTGAATGGAGAAAGCCATCAAGATTAGAAAGGAAAAAATAAAACTGTTTTATTTGCATATAAATGATGGTGAATGTAGAAAATCATAAGGAATCTACAGAACAGCTACTTCTAGAACTAACAAATTTGGCAAAGTAAGGATATAAAATCAACATACAAAAAATTGACTGTATTGCTATATACTAGTAACAAACAACTGGAAAAAGTAATTCAAAAACCAATACCATTTACAATACAAGACAGTATTGTAATGAAATAACAATGGGCAAACACATTAATGGAACCGAATAAAGTGTTCAAAAATAGAGCAATACATATGGTGAATGTGTTTCAGACAAAAATCCAAGGCAAATCAATGGAGAAAGAAAGTCTTTTCAACCAATAGCACTGGAATAGCTATATAAATGCATGAAAAAAGACCTTTGACCCCTTCCTCACACCATGTACAAATTTGATTTGAGATGAATATAGTCCCAAATTTAAAGCTAAAATTCTAAAGGCTTTAGAAGAACAAACAGATGACTATTTCTATGACGTGGGGTAGAAAAAGGTTTTTTAGGGAACACAAAAAGTACTAACCGTGAAATACTAACTTTATCAAAATTTAAAACTCATCCAAAGACATCATTAAGAAAACAAAAGAGGAAACTACAGAGAGGGAAACAATATTTGCACTATTCTTAACTCACAAAGGACTTACATCCTAAATATACTTTTAAAATTCAATGATAAAAAGACAAACAACCCAATTTTAAAAATGGAAAATGTTTCGAATTCACACTTTACAGAGAAAATATAGAATTCACACTTCACAAAGAAGATAAAGAATGACCAATAAGTACATGAAAGAATGTTCAACATCATTAGTCAGCAGGGACTGCAAATTAAAACCAGAATGAGGCACCACTGCATACTCACTAGAACAGCTAAAATTAAAAAGACTCTCATAGATTGGTAGTAGGAGTCTAAAATGATACATACAACTACACTGGAAAACTGTATGCCAGTGTTTTAAGTTAAACATATACCTACCCTATGATCTATTCAATTCTTAAGTATTTACCAAAGAGAAATGAAAACATGTCCACACAAAGACTTGTACAGAAATGTTTATAGCAACTTTATTTATAATAGCCAAAAAGTAAAAAACAACCCACATACTATCAACAGGAAAATGGATGAACAAAAGGGGTATTGTCATAGAATGGAATTCTAATGAGTATTTTTTGAAAATGAATTACTGATAACCTGCAACAATACAAAATAAACCATGAAAACATAACATTCAGTTATCACGTCTATTATTCTATCACACAAATTAAGTTCAAAAACAGACAAAACTGATCTGTGGTGCTAGAAATCAGAGCAGTGGTTGCCTATCAGGGGGTAGAAACTGACTGGAAGGAGGCTCAGTAGAACTTTCTGGAATACTGGAAATGTTCTATATCTTGTTTGAGTTGTTATTCACACGGACAAATGTTAGTCACATTTGTCTAAGCTCACCTATACCTATAAGATTTGTGCATTTTGCTGTATGTAAATTTTACCTCAATAAAACAGAGAAGGAAAGAAAAATAATCATATTGGAAAATACAGAGGATCAATTCTTTGTTGTCCATGACCCAAAATATAAAGTATCATCTATAATCTAATTGAAAAGTAAGAATATACTTAAATACTCATTGAACACTTCCTCTATACTAGGAACCTATTTAGATGAGCACATTTAATGGATTTTTTTTTCTCATTTTATCCTCATAATAACCATATGAAGGCATATTTTTTATTATCACTCCCGCTTTACCGATGAGGAAATTGAGGCTCAGAGAGATTAAGTAATTTATTCAGGATCACAGAGCTAATGCATAAAGACAAATTTGTACCTGGCTGTCTAACTACAGAAACTAAGCTCCTACATTTAAGATCTGTAGATCACCTGAAAAGCACCTGTTTAGGGCTTTTAAATGGGTTCAATACCTGTGCTTAAATAAATGAAAAATCTTGATCAGAAAAAGATATATTGTATCTAAAGAGGTAAAGGGTTTAAGAAACAGAGAATGTGTATGTTTAGTAATTCAGGGTAACATTAATCATGATGACAAAGTTCGCTTAGCTTTTTTGAGCACTAACTATATATCAGACATCATCTAAGCACTTGAATTTTAACTCATTGAATCCTTACAATGACTCCATGAAGTAGGCACTGTTATCCTTGTTTTTATAGATGAGGAAACTGAGAAAAGGAAAGTTTCAGTCATTTGGTCAAGTGAGTAGCAGAGATCAGCATGATATTGAGGATGAACAGACAAAATTAAGAGAAAGAATCTACCAGAGGTTTGCATTCCTGAAAATACAAAAGTGAGATGTTATCACCCAAGAACACAGTTGAATGTCACCCATGTTAAGAGTGACATAATGAGAAAATCTACCTGCAAAGTGAATAGAGAGTAATCAGGGAGAGAGCAACACATGTTCCAGCTATATTCACCTTCATGGAAGGCCTTATAAGGTACCTGGGAGGGATTTGTGCATGGGATAAAGGACGCTCCTATGAGAGGCTTGTCTCAGTTACACGCTGTGATTAAATTCTCTCTGCCTGGGAGAACTTCTGAGTTCTCCTGGGAGAACTACAGAGCCACTGTAGCTCAAACTGACATGGTCTTAGGTTTTAATGTAAATCAACTAGATATTTGTGAATTCACATAACTTCACTTGTTCTACCAGCAAGTGAAAGTGAAACCCCAGGTCAAGGGAACAGTAAAGCACCTTCTGCCCACGTGGTGCCTGGCAGTTTGTGATTGTGCTGCCAGGACTCTCTTCCTGGCCTTGCAGCCACTGAGGCAACTTGAGACCACTCAGTGAGGTGAGGACAGGTATATGGAGAACAGCCATGAACATGCGAGTGTCTTTTATTGTAAAATTATAAAATCATCCCAATCAAATACAAAATTTTGAATCAAAAAGCCAAACGCTATGAAAATCTGCCTTAGCGGAATGCAAAACAGGGCATCTTTCCCATGCAGCTCAGCTCTGCCTCCTGTCTCACAGGGATGAACCGTATCACATCCCAAGGGTTGACTTCTACCAGGAAGCGTGGTGGCAAGGAACAAAGTCCAAAGTCACTCCTAATAGCTGAACAAGAGGACAAATGAACTTCAAGTCTTTTCCTTACCACTTACTCTAGGCTGCAGGTTAAGGAAGAGATATCAGCTCAATAGTCAGAGAAAGCAATGCAGCCTTGTTTGACTCTCCTATTCCAAGAATACTGTGTGAAGAACATAAAGATTTATTTTTGATACACTAGCAGAGAAATAAGAGACTGGAAAGTCAAATTCAAAAGTAAATATTTTAAAATTTTAATAGGTTAACAGTAAGCATATGCCCTAGGAAAACGATCGAAGAAACATCTAATAGTATTTTTCTCTTTATTGCAAAATTTGAGAAACCATTTTTCACCAATTTTGGAAGAAACTTGAAGCAATGATGGTTTCTAGTGTACTGTTTTTTATCTTTTTGTATTTCTAGAATACATAGAAATTCAAGTCTTGAAAAAGCAACCAGTACTGACAACAATGAGGATAATATGGTGCATTTTGCTTTGATTATTGCAAGGGTGAAACAATACTACCTCAATTATCTTTTAACCACTAGAGGTACCTGAAGTAACCAGGTATATCTTTAATATAAAATATACGAGTGTTTTCTCTGTAAAATGCCAGTATATATATATATAATGTGACACTGGAGGTGGCATGGCAATTAAGGGCATAATTGCTGTAATTACTGATGGAATTACTCATATTCCTCTATGCTACTTTTTCTAATTATCTTGGTTTAATGAAAATGTGTATTTTTGCAATGAACAGGATGTGGCCATCATTTGGCTGCCTGCCTGGGATGATGTACAGTGGCTGTCCCCTGAATGAACATAGAGCAGAGAGGTCACCACTTGTTTGCAGGAAGAAGAGGTTTCTGGAACACAACAGGCAATTTAAATGCATGTCATGAACATCCTGCAAAAACTCACAGATGGGTTTCATTGGAAGAAATATAACAGTAGGGGGGACATTATCCTTGAAGGAGCCCAATAGCTCTACAGTCTTCAGACTTTAATGAGAATGACTTGTAAAAATAGTACAAAGGTTTCATACTGTTTGTCCATTCTTATTCTAGTCTCTAACTCAAAAATGTGTTCAAATAGCTCCATTTTTCCTGATTTTGTTACAGTCTTTACCACAAGAATGAATCCTAAAAGATTGGTGCTTTAAACATTCTGAAAATTGCAAGACTTGAAAGAAGCCTACTGTCTCTCTTTTTACTTCATACATTTTAAATGCCTTGGAAACTTAATTGGCAGGCTATGCTGCTTATTTATTCATTTATCAGCCACCTGGACAGAGGTTAAGCAGATGCTCATTGAACAAAGACTATATGGTCATTCAAAACAAGTATCTGATATATTCAGTTTTTTCTAGGAGTAAAAAGCACTTTGTAAATCCAGATAATTACTAATATCAGCCACTTGGCATCACTGATCAGAAGAGATATAGTGTTTACTTCATTAAATCTATGAATACTTTACGGAAGGAAAACACAAATAAAACTGAGAAAATTATCTTGATTCAATCATTCAACAATTCTAAAGATCTGCTTTCAGGGCCTGTATTAGTTTCCTATTGCTGCTATTAACAAAGTACCACAACATTAGTGACTTGAAACAATACAGATTCATTATTTGACAGTCATGGAGGTCAGCAGTCTAAAATAGGTCAATAGATGAGCATTCCTTCCGAAGCTCTAGGGGGGAAAACTTTTCCTTGCTTTTTCCAGCTTCTAGAGGGGGCTCATGTCCACATCACTCCAACCTCTGCATCTCCTCCAGCCATCCTGCTTCATGCTTCATGCGATTGCACTGGGCCCATCCAGATAATCCAGGATAATCTCTCCCTTTTCAAGGTCCTTGACTTAATCACATCTGCAAATTCCCTTTTGCCACGTATGGTAACATGCAGGTCCTAGGGACTACTAGAATGGGGACATTATTGGGGGGCCCATTATTCTACCTACCACAAGGCCTTGTTTTTTAAATTTTAAACAGAGGAATCCTTTGCCTCCACTTCTTTTAACTTAATTTTTTTTTAAGTCAACAGCTTCTGAAGGGAGGCCAATTACTATTTTCATTAACTCAATTTTTATAGAGCTAAAAAAATGTCAGAAATAGTGTGTTTAAGATTCTGTTACAGAGCTAGTTTTTACCTGTTCCAGTTTTTACTTCTGCATAGTCAATGCATGGATGTTTCCAACATGACTATCAGCACCAAAAGAATATGCACCCAGATATGTGTTCCTAAATCAAACAAACTAAAATCACTATTCCATGTAAATTATTACCTCCTACCTGCCTGCATGCACCGATGTAACCATTAGGTCCTTTTCCCTGACCATTCAAGCTTTTGACTCTTCCACTCTCAGACCTTTTGAAATCCCTTATCTTTTTCTGTGAGGTCATTTTCAGTGTTTACGGATACCTCTTCCAGGAAAAGCTGGAGTTCATGGCAATTTCAAACTTTCCACCTTTTAACTGAATGCAGAACTAATAAACTGAGTGAAGTTAAGCCAGAAATAAAGGTTCCTTGAGGGCAGCCACTGTTATGTGCTTTTGTATCTTAGTGTACACTTTTGGACCCTAAAAGGCATTCATTTATGTGTCAGGAATGAAATAAGGACATACAGCTCCACAAAAGAAAAAGAGTTCCTGAGTAGGAAGATAAAAAATAGTCCTGGATGAATATTTCTGGAGAGATCCACACCAATCCAATGTACCAGTCCACCAGCCATTGGTCTCAATGAATCCAATGAACATGTGGGAATTCAATATGCATCACAGATGACAGAGTAACTAACAGATAATGGCTAAACAGTGGGGCCATCACCTAATGATACCAGCTCGGATGAATTTATATAAATAAATACAATACATTACAATACACAGAGAGCATCCTGTGTAGCTTATATGTCCTAGGTCAAACTGACAAGATCAGTGACAAACAATCTTGATTTTAAGTATTTTAAGTGCCTTGGACATTTAATTGGCAGGCTGTACTACTAATTTATTTATTTTATCTGCCTGCTGGTAAAAATAGATACAAATTTAACTAACATTTACTATAATCCAAACATTGTTACAGTGAGTATGAATGTCATGCACATCCCTACAAGTCATATCACATTCTTTTAGTTCCATGAATTCATAAATTCAGAAAGCATTTCTTGAGTACCAAGAACTGGACTAGGTATAATAAGATAATAATCCCTGCCCTCATAGAGGGCTAACATTCTGGTGAGGAACATAGACAATGCACATGACAAATGAGTAAGAGATATGTTAGTGCTATGTTCGAAGGGGAAAAATTAAACGAGGAAGGGGATGTGAACTCTTGAGGGTGTGAGGAGATTATATTTTGGACAAGGTAGCCAAGGAAGACCTCACTGAAAAAGTGACTTTTAGTTAAGATGGAAAGGAAGTGAGATCAATTAGCCATGCAAGTATCTGGAAGAAGAGCATTTCATAAAGGGGATAGAAAGTTCAGAGACCCTGGACTGCAGGTGGAAGCAAGAAGCCTGGCGGTGGGAGCTAAGGGAAAAAGTTGAGAGCAGTAGTAATGAAATCAAGAAGTAAAGTGAGGACCCAGATGCCATGGGGTTCCTAGGTCATGGTTAAGACTTTTTCTGAATGAAATGTGAAGGCACTGAAGTATTCTGAACAGAGGGGTGACATAATCTGACCCATACTCAACAGGGCCAACCTGGCCTTAACAATGAAAATAAACTAAAGGAGAGTAAGAGCAGAATCAGGAAACCAGTCCAAAAGCTATTTCAATAATCCAGAAGCGGTGGTGGCTTGAACAAGGGTGGTGTCAGGAGAGGTCTTGAGAAATGGCCAAATTCTAATACAGGAGAGTCAAAAGGATTTGCTGAAAAAAACTAGATTTGGAGTGTGAGAGAGAGATGAGTCAAGGCTTACTCTGAGGTTTGGGGCTGAATAATGGGAAAAATGGAGTGGTCATAACTGAAATGGAAAGGACTGTAGGAGGAACTGATTTGAGAGGACAAAGTTTCCTCGTCACCAATTCCAACGTGTTGAGGGGGGTGGTTGAGGGGGCAGGTCAAGGAGCTTCCCTACATACCAGCAAGCAATTCTAGGGACACCAGCTTTGTGTCCTATAATTTAACTCAACTCTGACACTATCTATCTGAAGATATAGCATCAGATTCCACAGGTTGAGGATTCAGTTCTACAAGAATTCCCCCAGCCAAATTATAAATGACATTCACAAGCTCAGGCTGTTACCTGAGCTTCTGACCAACTGGCTATACAATCAGAGATTCCCATGACACTCCTTCCTTAGGTTTGATTAATTTGCTAGAGCAGCTCACAGAACTCAGAGAAACAGTTTACTCACTAGATCACCAGTTTATTATACAAGGTTGTAATTCAGGAATAGCCAGATGGAAGAGAAGCATGAGGTAAGGGATGGGGAAAGAGTGAGGTGCTTCCATGTCATCTTTAGGCACACTATTTCCCCCAAATCTCCATGTGTTCTCCAAGCCAGAAGCTCTTCCAATCCTTTCCTTTTGGGTTTTTATGGAGGCTCCATTTCATAGCCCTAATTGATTAAATCATTGGCCATTCTGATTATTGAACTCAATCTCCAGCACCACTTCCTTCCCTGGAAGTGGAGGATGTGAGACTGAAAGTTCAAACCCTCTAATCACAAGGTTGGTTTTCCTGGCAACCAGCCCTTACCTTTGGTGCATTCCAAAGTCACCTCATTCATATAACAGAAGGCCTTTATTTCTCAACATTTAGGAAACTCCAAGGGTTTGAGGAGCTCTGTGCTAGAAATGCGGATGAAGATCAAATTTACATTTCTTATAAGAAATCACAATACACAAGGGGAAATTCAAGAGCCCAGTTTTGGATATGTTTAGCTTGAAATGCCTATTAGACAGCCAATTAAAGATGTCAAGAAGTCAGTTAAATATGCTTGGACATATTCAGCTGTATGCTCCCATCCACCTGGCTGGCAGGGAATCCAATCTTAGTCATTATCAGTGTTATTTTCCTTTCTGTTGGATATTTGGATTATAGGCTTACATTATAACAGAAACCAAGAGGGACCTGGTCCTTCATCCATGATGATTCCAACATTGCAGTTGCTTCTTCTTCACCTTCATGTTGCTGTCAAGAACTGGTATTCGAGCCACTGTTCACATACTTGTCCACAGAGACACACGGATGACCTTCAGGCCACAGTGCAAGTGTCCAGTCATTAAGAACACAGGCTCAGATCACCATATTCAAATCTACTTACTTTTTGACTTGAGCAAGTTATTTAACTTGTTTGTGCCTAATATCTATAAAATTATTAGAACACAGTAGTACAGAATCTACTACAAATGAGTGTTGTGAGCATTAAATTTGTTAACAATCATAAAACACCCTACTGTCTGTAGAGTAGTACTTGGCTATTGTGCAATAAAGAGCCAGCATTCCCATTGTTACTATTGCAAGAATCTGTAGCAGCCCCCACCCAACCACAAGTGTAGTCACAAACTCCCAACCCTGCTCTTAATCTCAGGGACTTTCAACATTCCCCACCCCTGTCACCTTTAAACTTGGCCACTTTTCCCATTCCATTATGCACTTTCCTACCTACTTCCTTCTCAAAGATTCTGAAGCAAAAATATCTCTAGAGTGAGAGAAGGGAAACTTGGACCTTTCAAAAGTTCTTTCTTGAGATTTTTTTTCCATACAGTAAGAATGGGGAAAGTAGATACTGCTACTAGTTAATGTTTTTTGTTTTTAATAACTCATCATCATACTATGACTATACACACCCTTAAATATGTGTTTCTCTTCGCCCATCCTAT
This sequence comes from Camelus bactrianus, assembly GCF_048773025.1. Taxonomy (NCBI): domain Eukaryota; kingdom Metazoa; phylum Chordata; class Mammalia; order Artiodactyla; family Camelidae; genus Camelus; species Camelus bactrianus. The sequence continues at coordinate 44,546,178 of NC_133540.1, forward strand.
GTTTAGATTTATATGTCTTTTCCAGTCTGTGAATTTGCTTCATTACAATATGAAGAAACATGAAGTTCAGGAAAGTTCAGGTGTAGACTAGCCCTCACCCAACAAAAAAGTATCTTTGGGTTAAATGACTGCAGAGAAACCACAGCACCCAAATTTGAAGTCAAGCCTCCTGGACTTCATTTTAGTGCTCCTTTACCTTATCCCAAGTTGCCTCTTTCAAGTGAATAGATGGAAATGATTTGTATTTAGCCCATTAATTGTTTAAATGTAAATGAGTGCTTCAGAACTTTCTCTACCATATAAGTACAGAATAATGCTTCTGCTATATTTCCAGCTAAAAATCGGGTTCTCACTGCACCAAAATGTATTACACTAATTAAACACTCTGACCAAAACTAACAATTTGGTCAATTCACTTCACTTCCCTACTATCTGAGAAAGTACTTATCCTTCTATTTTTTTAACTTTATGTTCAAGATTTGATATTAGAAATCTTTACTCATCAAGGGTGCACTTTTTTTTCTCATAAGTAAAATTTACTTCAAAAATACTCTCAAAAAATAGATATTCACTTTAGCTGAAAAGGACTAGATCTTGAAACTAAAAAACCCTTCATTGAGCTTCCTCCAAAACAACCAAGTTGTGAAATATTTTGGTTTTATATAAACTTTCACTGATTCCAGGCAACAGCACTTTGACAAACAAGCTTAGCATTGAAACCAACAGTTGCAATTCAGTAGAAAGAAGTCCTCTCTTTTTCATTTTAATAACATTTCTGCACAAATTCCAAAAGGATAGGGTCCCTGTTATTCTGGGTACAATGCTCATTACTCATGTCTGCTGGGGCATTATTGGATGTATACTTTGGAATAAAGAGGGCTTTTACAATGTCTAATATGATGTCCTTTGCAATCTGTTATTAGCCTGTGCATCGCCTTGCCAGTTAATCATCCCATTATAGATTCTGAAAATCTGACAACCCAGAGGGATTGAAATGCAATGTGCTACAAGATTAGAAATAGCTATATGAAAATGAAGTAAGGATAACAAATGCTGTAGATTGGTACATAAAATAAAGGCTTTGAAAAATGTTTCTTATGGAGATCTCTCAATACTTTTACCATGAAAGAAACAAGGGCAGCCAACAAGCAGGGAGACAGGAGAGCTGTGGACTTGACTATAGGTGAGGAATAAAATAAAACCAGCAGTTTGTACAGGATTTTTTTGGAAGTTATCCAACATAATCAAAAATCAAATTAATACATACATCAGCTCTCTGTTTACCTGCCCTGTCACTTGAGAGCAGAAGAGGCCGATGCATTCTGTCAGGCATCCCCAGAACTGCACAGCACCATTAATCTCGCCACTTGTTAGTGTGTTATGGTTGGTCCCCTCGCTTCTGTGTACTTTGCTGCCATCTCCAGGAAACTGTGATGACAAGAACAGCCCAAACCCTTGCGGGTTGTTACAGCCCTCAAAAAAGGTCTTGGGATTTTCCAAAGTGATTGTCTATATTTGAAAGTATCTTTAACAGAAAAATCTTCGGAAATTCAAAATATTTGCTGTTATCAATGATTATTAGATCAGTGATACAATATGCATTGACTATAAATAAGAGTCACCCTTTAAATTGTTTCATTAGCAAAATGCCAAAGTCAGAAGAAATCTCATTAAAATAGTATGTCTAATGCCCACAGTGTTAAAGATAATAGAAAAATAGTTTATCATGAATATCTTTATTACTATAACAGACCAAGAAATTAATGGCAAATTGGTCTAAATTGAATATATTGAATTACTATAGATTCAAATCCTTTTTTAGTGAATAAGTTCTCTAAAGGGTACAGCGCACACTGAAATTCCATTTGCTAGTGATCGTAAAAGAGGGTGATAAAAAAAAAAAGCTGAAGGCAGGAATTTGTAGTTTTCCTAGAAAAACTTCTAAATCGGGGAGATGTTGGGAGCAGTGCTGAGGATTTTAAATTCTATAAATTTCTGCCTGTAGGGTGGTTACTGCCAGACAGGTCTCCTTGACTGGCATGTTAAAAAAAGGAAAACAATTCTTATAACCCTTAGGGAAAGCTCAGGGTACTTCTCAGTCATGAACAGGCAGCAAGTGCGCTAAGGTTCAATGTCATGTATAACAAGGCACAGACTCTGTCCACAATGTCCATGTAGCGAACACTAAGGATGTGACTGACTAACTTGGGAAAGAAAGAGTGCCTGCTCTGACCTTGATTATTTATGTTTGGTCAAAAGTATGCAATATAATAATTGCACAATTCTGTTTTCTGTAGATAATATCTGATATGTGAACAATACATATCTACACTTAAGATAAAGTAATGGATATCTGACCAAGCTTCTCATCTTTTAACAAAAGATCCTACACTAATCCTTAGATATTCCAGTAAAAGGTATACCCTAAATGCCCAATAGAAAAGAGTAGACCTCTTGCATACGTGTAAAGTCTAGGTAGTCCATGCTCAAGAGCAGAATTTATATCATCTTTTCCCCTCCTGGATGGTAGTATGTTTCACAACAGGGACAATGTCTCATTATAATCTTAGTTCCTAGAAAAATGTATGGCACAATAGATCATCAATAGATCATCCTTAAGTGTTTGTTGAACTGAACTGAATATAATAATAAATGTCACTAGAAGTTATTCATTTAAAGGTTTATAAGTCTTCTAAAATAACATTTCTAATCCTTGGGACAACTGTCACCACTTTGAAGCAAATTGCTGCAACTTCAGAGGAAAGAAAGAGCCCACAAGCCGACTTCTCTATGGAAACTAAACCACTGTTAATGTGAAAATAAATGTGAGAATAGTACAAGTTAATACTAATAATTTTTCTAATCCCTTTTTAAAAAATATTGAAAAATGTCTAATAACTGACTCAATTTACTTGAAAAGAAAAATGGCTAAAAAATAAACTACCATTAGAAAAAAATCAACACAGAGAATGAGTCAGCCAATTAAAGATCCCCTCTACACAACAGAGGCTTTGACTCAGAAAACAAATCAGTGAGAAAATTAGGTAAGAGAAGCCATTACAGCACATATAATATATAATAAGTAATAGACAAATGGGAGGCAAGGACTCCACCATACAAATGAATTAGAGAATACCCAAAAGGGAGACCAATTAGGTTTTACCAGAAGACTTCAAAACTTTTTTGAAGAATAAAAGACTGATGGCTCATAAATTTGAAAACTATACAAGCTCGGTTTGCCATAAACATCAAAGTCAGATTTACTTTATAACCAAAATAGTCTACACCACCTGAACATACTAGGAAAACGAGCAATTCATAAGGTCCATACTATTTTTTCTGTCCAAATCTGTCGAAATGTCTATTTTTTAGACCAAATCAAAAGAATGGACAAGGCAGTTTCTTTAACTATAAAAATTATTCTAAAATGTAATCAGACTCTTGGCTGTCATCTGCCCAGAAAACAGCTCTCCCAGCAACTCTGCCAACTGCACAGGCTTCCATAAATGGACCCATGTTGAATGAAAGAAGGGGCCAGTCCTTGTCCTAGTTTGATAATTAGCCTCCATCCCATTAAGCACAAGAAGAGGCAAAGTCCCGTAATTCTAATATGCTAGCTGTCCTATTTATTACAGAAAGAAAACTGATGTCTTACTGCTGATTTTAGTAGGCATAAGAGAAACAAACTTTCTAGTAAATCGGTTGCATAACAACCTGTTTACCAACACTTCTGCACATCTGAACTATGAGAAATGTGTCTATAAAATATACATGGTGCACTCCAAACTATACACCCAATGAATGCATGTGCCAGTTTTCAGGATTTGTAACATATTTCCACAAGATGGCAAAATTTCCCATATACCCTAGAACCTCAAAAACTAATGGCAAAAAAAAAGTGATATTCAACCCGGAAAATAATTTTTCACTAATTATACTTTCCATTCTGGCTACTTTTCCCTTCTGTATGCTATAATACTAGTCAATGCTTTTCCTTTAACCAAAAATTTCATGGACTTGTCAGGAAGATTAAATAAGATAATGTATATATAAAGTGCTTATAAATGTAAAAGAGCAGTACAAAGTTAGTTCTTATGTTTTCTGATTTGAAAGTGACATTTCCCCAAACTTCTCAGACTCTCAAAATTGTGCCACAAATATAAACATATACCAAAATAGACTGATATACATATTTAAACTGATGGTATTGTAAGAGAGAAAAGGTCCAAAGTGGAATAAAAGTATTATTTCTCAAGATGGACTGGTTGGAGCAAAAGGAACCTGGCAGTAACCCGTTCTTCCACTAGGACAGACCTAAGGGAACTAGCCCAGGCATAGGAAGGTTCAGCCTAGTGGAGAAAGCAAAATGCTTTATCAGAACAGGGCACCATGTGTTCAGAGGGTTACCTATATAACGACTGGACTCTAGCAGGTAGCACCGTAGATAGCATCTCTGGCCGGATCAACAGTAAGGCTGACAGGTCATAACCAAGTCCTTCCAGACCCACTCTCTGAGCTCACTGCCCCTCTTTCCCCCAGCCCTTGGAGCAAATTGCATCTTTTCTTCTAAGATAGTTAGAAAGAGTCAGCTGGAATCTCTTAAGGGAAATATGTACAGACAAAGCAGAAAAAGAGGTAGGAACAAGCAGTCTCCACTAAATAATCTTTGAAGGTCTAAATATCTGCAGTCCTTTAGAATATATTTTCTCTTTAAATCATCCAGAAATCTGTTTCCCAACTGTTCCTTTTACTTATTTGAACCTCATCTCTGATCACAAAACCTGTAGTTGATTCTCCAGATTCTGTCTTGATTCACAACATGATTAGCTGGATGACCTTCTTTATGTGTTTATGGCACTCAAAGCTTACTTTTCAGTGACTTTTTTCACATGGAATTAAAATTGCTGGTGTATTTGTGTACTCCCTAACTGTTCGTTTTTGACAAGAGGACTTTTCTCTCTGTATTTTATTCTGACTTCCAGTCAGAACTTTCCCTGCTTGGGTGAGACCTCTCAAGGTCATTAAAATTATAATGAACACCTACTTTGAACCCCCTAACCTCTCGAATTTGCTCATACCTTAGATGGACACTTCACACTGGGCTGCCCAAATCCTGAAGTTGTTTCTGTACAAATGTTTACTTAGATAACAGAAAGTCCTGCTGAGGATAGCATGCCAAATAGAACTCAGATGCAATCACAAAAATGTATTAAACAAAACCTCTTATACAAAGTAGATCAACCTTCCAAAAATAGGGGTTATAATAGATCTTAATGGGAAGTTTGGAGGACAGCTGACAGTGCCAACGTGGGTTCAGGAACGTTGTCTCCTACAGTATGGCTGGTGCAAGAAAAACAGTAGAAGAAAAAAAAAAAAAAAAAAAGTCTGCCAGTTTTCCAGAAGTTAATTCATTTACCTTCTTTCTCTGGATGAATCAATTCACGATGTTACTAAACATTTATTTACTAACCTACAGTGTAGAAGCATTGTATCAGGTGTTGGGTGAGGATACAAAACAAGAGCTGAAAAGGCTTATAGTCTACCACGTTCTTGGAAAGCCTTATCCAAGCTACAAGAATGTGACTTTGTGAGTTACTTCATCTTACACCCTATTTCAGCTAGTGAGGTGAGTTTTCAATCTTGCTGCAATTGCAGCTTTGCAAATAAACGAACTCACTTAGATTCTGTCCTCAGCAGCAGTCAAGTGCCTGGAGGTGAGCACCAACATGCTGCCACCTCTGCAGTGATGTGGTTGGTCTGTGATGCCTTCCATTCTTTCCTCCAAGTGCTCATTGTCAGTTATATTACTGATGATTTTCTGCATCATTCACATTGTTTTATTCCTTTATCTTTATTGTTACGTTTTGCCTTAAGAATTCAATTACATAAAATTAAGAATACTCTGTCAGTTAAATGTTGAAGCATCAAAATTTTCTGTGGAAATTACATTTTAGGTTTAGGAGAACTCATCTCTGAGGGATATTTAAAGGAAAAACTTATCCTCCCAAGGCTGAGGGAAGGAAGAGAAAGACAAAACTATACTATAATAATGGAAATTTTCCCCAGTAATTACACAAATTCAATGCAATTATCAATGAATTTCTTAAAGAACTGGGAAAATACTTAAAAGATCATGTAAAAGAACCAATATGCGACTGTTGCCAAGCTATTTGAGAGTGGGACAGTGAAACTGTACTTACAAGACATTTATATTATGAAACTACACTAATTAGATTGGTATAATACTGGCATGGAAATAGCCAAATAGATAAATGAAACAGATCAGAAAATCCAAAACAAATCCAAGCATATATAATAACTTAATATATGCTAAAAGAAGTATTTCAGTATGTGGGGAAAGAGGATGTTTGGACAATTGTATATACAAATGGAAGAAAATAAAGGCAGATCTTCACTTCATATAAAAATAAATTTTACATAGGATAATAATCTAAACCTAAAAATAAAACAATTAAAAATTTTTCTAAATAGGAGATTATCTATAAAACCTCAAAGTGGGAAAATTCTTAAGCAATAAAGGAGATAATTAATTTTTTAATGGTAAAACAAAAAAATCAGCTTGATATAAAACACCATAAACAAAGTCAAGAAAAAAACTATATTCTAAAAGATAATATGTACAAAACTCATGACTAACAAATAGTTACATTCCTATGATACAAAATGCTTCTACTAATCAATAAGCATAACAATAAATCTTGCCAGAGTGGGCAAAGAAAATACAAAGACAGTTTAAAGAAGAAGAAACGCAATTCACAAAGACACAAATGCTCAACCTGAAAATAACAAGAAAAATGCAAAGTAAAATGACCATATATAATTTTTCAACCATTATCACTGCAAACATTTAAGACTGATATTTCCAGAGCTAATGAGGATGTGGAGCCCAGGCAATCTCATGAACTGATTGCTTGTATTGTTTGTTTTACGAGGGGGAAGTAATTAGCTGTATTCATTGATTTCTGCTTGGAGGAGGTACTGGGGATTGAACCCTGGACCTCTTAGGTGCTGAGCTATACCCCTCCCCCTCATGAACTGATGATGTTTGAATTTCTTCTTTTTGGAAAGTATCTGACAGTTTCTGTTAAAATATTAAATGTGCATGGCCTTTGACTCTGTAATTTTACTTGTAGAAATTCATCGTATGGAAAACAAAATCACAAACATAGAAGGGTGTATGTAGGAGAGTGTTTACTGCAGCTTTGTTGGTAACAATAAAGTAACTGGAGACAATCTGAATGGCTATCAGTAAAGTAATTATTAAGTATATTAAGGTACGTCCACATGATAGATGATTCTGCAGTTATTAAAGAGGAGAGTTTTATACTGACCTGAAAAATCTAACATATGTAATTAAGTGAAAAAAGTGCAAGTTGTAGGGCAATATGTATAATATGATCTTATTATGATATAAAAACCTCTATAAATATGTATATTCACATATGTGTATATATATATATCCATGTGTATATGCACACACATATTAAAAATATGGAAGAATATCATTAAATTAATATTATTTTCTTTTTTCAGGAAGATGAGATTAGAGGAAAAGAGGTATTATGTCTATCTGAATCTTTTGTGTCCCCAGAATCTTGTACACTGTAGACATTCAAGAAATGTGGAGTGGATAGATGGATGGATGAACAAATAAACAACAGAATGAACAACCTCAATGTGACCCATTTGTTTAAGTTAACTATGATTTAAAACAGCAACAATCTGTAATTTCTTAGGAATCTAGGGGCTGGCTGGACAGATTTTCTCCTAGTTTTGTCTGGGCTCATTCATTCATCTGTATTTAGCTACAAGATCAGCAGACAAAAGATCCAAGATAGTCCTATTCAGATGTCAGTGGGTTCTGGCTATCAAATTGGATGCCCTGGTTCTCCATCCCATGGCCTCTCATCTTCTAATATGTTAGATAGGCTTCCTTACATGGCAGACTCCAGGCAGCATTCCCAGGGAGAGGATAAAAGCTGCAAGACTTCTTGAATCCTAAGGTTCGAAACTCACACAGCATTACTTCTGCCACATAAGTCAGTCAAATAAAGGCACAAGACCAACATATTCAAGGGATGATGAAACGTACTCCACTTCTGGAAAAAAGAATTTGTTCTATAGGTATCTTCCGGTCACAATTATTTACATTCCCTGCACATGCAGAATTTATTCACCCCCTCTCAAGACTCCAAAAAGTCTCATCCAATCACAGCATCTTGAAATCCAATATCTAGAATTTGTACCCATATTGAACTTACCACCTACCTATCCACCATGAGACCAGCATCTTTTAAAATAAGCTGTAAGAACTTTAGCCCTATTATCAACCAACCTCCAAGACTCCATCACCTTACTCTTCCTTTACACTTCTTCCCAGATTGACACTGACTCCTGACCTCTTGCTTTGCCTCCCACTTTTTCCCCCACATTTGTACCTCCTGTCAGCTGATATAATTTGTCTGGCATAACCCTAGGAATCTTCTCAGAAATGTATTATTCTCTTTGGTGCCATTCTGTTTCCATGACTCTTGGTAACTAACCCATCCCAACTTACCCCATGTAACTGGCAGGGGAGGGTATCAGACATAACGGAGGGATTAAATTAATCTTTCAAAATATTTCTAAAGTTGCTTAGAAAATCAAAGCAGTTAAATTGTACTTATGACTTCAGTAATGATTTGTAGTTTAACATTTCAGTGCTTCATTCACCTGTCTATAAAGTAGAATAAAAAATTTCCCTAGGGCTATAGCTTGCCTCTCACCTATTTACAATTTGTTACTGGGAAGATTTCCAAAGATATTGCTTTGTATTTTATTTTTCCATCCCACAGAAAAACTGTACAGTTTTAAAGTTATCATACATTTTAACTGGCAAGTTTAATTAGATAATCATCTTCTGAACTACACCTCAAAATAGTTCGATCAAGAAGAATTGCTTTTATTAAATTTGACAGAACTCACAGTTAACTTTCTAGAGAATGACTTCTATTTTAAAAATTGCTACTTGTGTTCCATTTTGCACTCTTATTATAACCTTAGACCTGATTCATTATGATTAAGAGAACAAAAATGGATATTCTTTTTCCTTTTCAAACAGATTTCTGAAATGTTCATTTCGTATACCCAAAGCAAGCTGAATGAGGTAACCAAACCATTACAGTGATTCTTTTTGCTAAAAATAGAGTCAACGCAGATAAATAAATTTCGTTTCTCAGGTGTACTTCCTTAGTCTTGGTCTTCACAGTCCATGGGCTCTGTGTAGAAGTAAAGCACCTTGCAATGTAATTTATAATTGGAGTTATTTGTTTAGAAATAGCATTTGTTATTTTCTACACCTAATATAGCTTAAAATGTGTGACATCCCATGTCCCTGCCTATTTGCAATTTCACTTTGATATTTTCCACTAAAATAATCTTAAATTTTCATATTTGAATACTATCTTTAGGCATCGCTTAACCTCCATTCAGTATTCTTATAGCTGTCTATGCAGACTAGCTACTAAGATATTCATATTTACTTTTCAAAAGATACATTTGAGCCACATTCCAAACATCTCACTAAGCCAAATATAATTGATTCACTTATTCAATAAACACTACCCACCAAGTTCAGGAGATACAGCAATTATAAGACAATGTCCCTCATTGAACTTACGTCCTAGTATGCAGAGAAAGTCAGTAAACAAATAGGCAAATAAATGTAGAAGTTACTGAATGGAGATTAGTGATCTGAGGAGACAATGAAACAGGATGCAGAGAGTGAGCACCAGGATGGGGAAGGGAGAGAGGAAGATACTTTATGTGTAGCAGTAATGCCCACTAGATAGAGATGAGAATATCACGTCAGATGAGTTTATTTCAGCCCAGGTAACTGACCTCCTGAATATATTTCTAACTCTGACCAAGCTCTCTCTTCCTCCCTCCAGGATCATGTGGCAGATCAGTGTCTCCTTTGTCTCACATGTTAGTGATCTCAGCACACCAATACTTAACAATCTTCTAGATTCTTTAACTTCCTCATACTTGCCTTAATTCCATTGGGTTTAATTATCATAAAACAACTGACACAAAAATTGTGTTTTTCTTTAGAGACCTATTTTTTAATGTATTCTATTCTGAAAAGCAGTCAAGTCAGGGTCTTTGAGTTTGTTAGGACCTCACTTGGATAAGAGATTCAAGTTCTTTGCAGAGCTCATTACTACTATTTTTTTCTTTGAAGGTAGATCAGGTCTTTTGCCTTTTCCATTCAAAGCCAGAAAAGAAAACTGAAAGAAATGCCAGAGACCAAAAAATAAACAAGAAAACCAAGAGAAAACTATACCCACCCTATGTGAGAATAATCTGAGTTGCCATCAAAATGAAATTTCTGGCAACATTTACTTGACTTGGAGATGATTCAGTTATATGCAGGTTATCTTTTATGACCATACATTAATTCTTAGCCAAAATCCGTTACTTTAGACAATTTCCATCTTCTTCACAAAGTCCATCAGCATAGCTTTAGCTATTTAAGTTCCTATCTGTGTTTCTGAAATGGGGTCCTTTTCACACCACCATCTTAACTGTTTTTCAATTCAGTTCAGTTGCTGTTTTTCAGCAACTGCTTCCTGTGTATTTGCTTTGAACTTTGTAGAGATATGATCTCCTGATCTCCACTTTGTATCCACAGGGACTGAAAATCATAATTCTGTTTATCCTTATCACCTCCCTTGAGGAGCTATAGTTTCTTCATCTGATTTTTTTTATTTCTAATCCTAAATCTTGAGACTTTTGTGAATATGAATCAGTGTAAAACATTGTGCTTGCCCCAATACAAAAAACATAAGGATTGTACAAAATGATTGAATCACATTATTTACATATAAAAGATTCAGTTCGGATCTATGAGGGAGAAATAATCCTAAATGATAGCCATTCAGTTTATCTGAGCATATAGTGCTATAGGTAGGTATTGTTTCAAGGAGTGGAGAGGATTATGTGAATTGCTCCAGAAAACGAGTAAAGCTTCTGGCTCCTGTGGGGTTATGCTTTGTCTACCAGCTTGCACTGTTTTCCACTGTGGTATGCCGGCAGAAAGAATACTTTGGAAGAAATGTTTACTCTGGGTGTTTGCTGGATCATAACCACAAAAGAGATCAACTAGAACAGAGAAAATTGAAAAGTTTAAGGATTAAAGAGTTCATTAATTTCAGGGAGAAAGAATATTATGAATACCTAAAAACTTTTCTTAATGGAAAATGGCTTTTGAGTTACAGAAGCATTAGAATGAAATTACTATTCCCTCCTACTCTGCTTTCTCATTGTATGATAAAAATGATAGGTTTGTTGCACTGGCCAATTTCCATATTTTTGAGACATTTTTCTTATGGTCATTGTTATCAAAGTCCACTTATTGTTTAAACTGTCTATTGAGTATTTTTTTCTTCTCTCTCTCTCTCTGTGCAATATAGGATTTTTAAAAACTACACTACAATTTGAACCTTGTATATTCATTCCTATGTTACTGTTATTATAGAGACTATCTAGCCAAAAGGCAACATAGAAATATACTGGCCAAACTAGCAGAGAAGTATAAAAGATTAGCAGCTGTTGAGTAATAAATTAGTCGCTCAGTTCTATTTATTCAGATAAAAAGAAGAAAGCAAAAAGTGGAGAACCAGCAGATTAAATAGATAGGTATATATATGATATATATGACTAGAATACTTTTCCCATGTCATCAATAGTTTTTACCCTGCATAGACTGGTTTTAGTTGGAACTTGTTAAGATATGTAATCTCCAAGAATGAATGACAAATAAAGATAGTGATTTTACTGACCCTCTAACTTAATAAAGAAGCCACTGTGCTCTGGTACAATTTATATCTTCAGAGAATACTTTTTAAAAATTGAGTGAAAGGGTTGCTGATTTTCATTTGAGAAAATTTTATTATGTGAGTCTTTGCTTTCTTACCTTTAGTTTAATATTATATTAAAATGTAACACTGCAATAAATTCTCCATGCATCTCAGACTTCTCTAGAGTACCAGGAAGATCCATTCCTTGGTTGGCTTTTTGATGCTTTGAGACCAGTGAAAAAGAGATAATATTCACATCTTCACTTTTGTTTCTGGTAAACTAACTTGTTTTGATGAAACTCAAAGCATTTGCTGCTAAGGCACTTATGGAAACAGAGGCATTGTAAATTGTTAGGTTTTTAAATTTTTTACTTATTCCTTTATTTAGCACGCCTCAAATGTGCAAAGTACTGGTTATGTCATCATCATTTCAGCATGAGACACTCCCTTTGTCTTTCCCCTTCAATCTGCAGCTAGTAAAACATCCATAACTCAACAAAAGTTTTTCTGCCCGCCTACTAGGATGCCAGAGAGATCCACACATCTGTATACCTGGCAGTGAGTGGACTGGAACACACAAAGGAGGTAGAACCAGGGGAACAGTAGAGGCATTACTCATGATCCCAGCCCCTTCTCTGAGGTGGCTGAACTCAAAGCCCCAGAGAACCCAGTAGCAGCAGCAAAGGTGGCACATGTGACTCTGACATCTCAGCTACAGTAGTACTTATAGCCACAGGGAACTGGGCAGCAGGGGTCACAGGACCCTCAGTCCCAGTCCCTCCAGCCATGGTAGTGCCTGCAGCTCCAGCCCTGCACTCACAGTAGTGGTGCCTGCAAACCCGCAACCCTGGATGCAGTGGAGGCAAATCAAGGTCTTTGCTCCTCACCACCTCCCCATTCCCCCCACCATGGTGGTGATGCCAGCAACCATTATTGCAGGACCTCCAAAGCAGTGGAGGCACCACCAACCTGGTGTCCCTGGCAGCAACACCAGTGACAGCAGCAACAACAACATCCCAGAAACCTGGAGGCACAAGCAGCAAGCAATGAGGAGGGCACTCACAACACCTCTAGCTGTGGTCATAAAGGGTGGAGAGTGCAGATTCTCAAATATAGTCAGAGGGAGATCAGGTAAGAGAAATAAAAAACTTGTATTATAGTGCCACCTACTGAAAAACAGAAGAAGGATCTCTAATTACCAATCTGTTGAATTTTTACAATCAAAGTAAACAAAAGTTTTATCCCAATAAGAAAGTTGTTCACTACTTCAAATGTGCTGGGAGAAGAACAATTCATCAAACACCATGAAAAACCACAATAATACGGGACCACAAAAAGAAAATGACAATTCTCCAGAAACAAAACTTAAAGTCACAGAAGACTGTGATCTGATAGAGAATTCAAAATAGCTATCATGAAGAGACTCAGTGAGCTACAAGAAAACTCAAAATAGCAGTCCAATGAGCTCATGAATAAAATTAATGAACAGACGGAATACTGTGTCAAAGAGACTGGAACCTTAAAAAAGAACCAAACTGAAATTCTGGAACTGAAGAACTCAATATGTGAGATGAAGAATTCAATAGAAAGCACTGGAAATAAAGCAGACCATATGGAAGAGCGAACTTGCGAGCCTAAAGATAGAAATCTAGAAGTGATTCAGGTAGAAGAGAAGAAAGATGTAAGATTTCTTAAAAATGAAGAAAATCTATGAGAGCAATCTGACTCCATTAGAACAAGCAATATAAGGATAATGGGTGTCCCAGAAAAAGAAGAGAAGAAGGGAGCAGAGAGGTTATTTAAAGAAATAATAGCTGAGAACTTCCCAAACCTTGGAAAGAAACTGGATATACAGGTCCACAAAGCTAATAAAACACCTAATTATCTCAATGCAAAAAGACCTTATCCAAGACACATTACATTAAAACTATTAAAAGTCAGTGATAAAGAATTGTAAAGGCAGCCGGGGGAAAAAAAAGAAAACAAACCAGTAACCTACAAACCTTCATTGGGCTATCAGCAGATTTCTCAGGAGAAATTCTACAAACCAGGAGGGAGTGGAATGACATTCTCAAAAAATGTAAAGATAAAAATTGCCAGCCAAAAATAGACTATCCAGCAAAGTTATCCTTCAAATATGAAAGAGAAATAAAATCTTCCTCAGACAAATAAAAGCTGAGGGAGTTCATCACTACTAGACCTCCCTAATAACAAACGTTGAAAGGAACTCCTCTATCGGAAACAAAAAGGCAAAATTACACAAAACTTTGAGTTAGGTGACCAATAGACAGACAGAATTAGAAAACTGTAACTCTATATCAGAATAGATTGTTAATTTCTTAATTTAGCATAAAGTTTAAAGGGAAAAATACTAAAAATAACTATAGCTACTTCAATTTGATATCAAACTTACAACATAGAAAAGATAATTTGTGACAAAACATTAAGGGGAAGAGAAAAAGGATAAAACCTGTATAGGCAAATGAAGACAAGACACTATCAGGAGAAAAAAGAATATTTTATCCATGAAATGTTTTATGCAAATCTTATGGCAACCACAAAAAAAAAAATTGAAAGCAGGGACATGAATCATAAAAAAGAGAAAACTGAGGAAAACATCATAGAAAATCACCAAACCAAAACGGCAGGCAGAAACACAGGGAAAAAGAAACAATGGAGATACAGAAAACAAAAGATAACATGTCATAACTAAGTCCTCATATATCAATAATCATCCTAAATGTAAAAGGACTAAATTCACCAATCAAAAGACACAGAGTGGTCTGATGAATTAAAAACAAGACCCAACTATATGCTGCCACCAGGAGACTCAGCTCTAAAGACAGAGACACAGGCTCAAAGTGAAGGAATGAAAGATAATATTCCAAGCAAATGGCAGCCAAAAGAAAGCTGGTGTAGCCATACTCATATCAGAAAAAATAGACTTCAAGCCAAAAACAGTAACAAGAGACAAAGATGGATACTACATAACAATAAAGAGGACACTCCATCAGGAAGACATAACATTTATTAATATTATGCACCAAATATAAGAGCATCAAACATATAATGCACCAAAATTTATATACATAAATATATATGTATATGAATATATATAAAATCTTAACAGACCGAAAGAAAGAAATTGACAGCAACACAATAATAGTAGGGGACTTTAACACCCCACATACATCAATAGGTAGATCATCCAGACAGAAATTCAACAAAGAAACATCAACTTTAAATGAATGGAGATATATATATATACACACACACACACATATATATATAAATATATAATCTACAGAATATTCCATCTAAATGCAGCAGAATACCCATTTTCCTCAAGTGCACGTGGTCTGAAAGGCAGACCATAAGTTGGGACATAAAACAAGTTTCAGTAAATTTAGGAAAACTGAAATCATATCAAGCATTTTTTTCTGTCCACAACAGTGTGAAACTGGAAATCAACTACAAAAAGAAAGCTTGAAAAATCACAAATATGTGGAGACTAAACAACATGCTACTGAAAAACTATTGGGTCAATAAAGAAATCAAAGGAGAAATAAAAAAATACTTGAAGACAAAAGAAAATGAACATACAACAAGTCAATATACAATGTATAAAAATTAATTGCATGTCTGTACACTAACAATGAACTAATATAAAGAGAAATTAAGAAAAAAAACCCATTTACAATCACAACACTTATATGTAGAATATAAAAATAAATAAATAAACAAGCAAACAAAACAAAACAAAACAAACACTTAGATACAGATAACAGACTGGTGGTTTTCAGAGGGAAAGGGTGGTGGGGGAAGACAAAATGGGTAAAGGGGGTCCATGTATGGTGACAGATGGAAACTAGACTTTTGGAGTTGAGCATGCTATAGTGTATGCAGAAGTATAATTATAATGTTGTATAAATTAAATTTATATAATGTTATAAATCAATGTTACCTCAATTTTTTTTTAATGTGCAAAATAGTACCTGAACACTAATTGGGGGGGGGGGGCTGCTGGAGGGATGCCATGGCTTGGAATTGCACTGTTCCTCTTAGAGACCAAGTTTCAAGAAGAGAAAATGTAGACATGGTAGGTAATACATGCCTGGCACTCCTGCAGCTTTCTGTGCTGTGGACTACAATGATTCACAGGCACATCACAGCATCCGTCTACCTACGGCGTGGATACTGTTTGCTAAGCATGTACCACTTATTCTGGAAGAAAGATATATACACCATATCTGAACTATCAGAGAGTCTCAGGATGACATTAATTGTCAAAAATATAAAACACAGATGACTGGATAAAGAAGTTGTGGTATATTTATACAACGGAATACTAGTCAGCCATAAAAAAGAATAAAATAATTCCATTTGTAGCAACATGGATGGACCTGGAGATCATAATTCCAAGTAAGTAAGACAGAAAGAGAAAGAAAAATACTATATGATATCACTCATATGTGGAATCTAAAAAAAAAGAAAAAAAGATGACACCAAAGAACTCATCTACAAAACAGAAACAGACTCACAGACAAAGTAAATAATCTTATGGTTACCAGTGGAAAGGGAGTGGAAAGGGATAAGTTTCAGAGTTTGAGATTTGTAAATGATAACTGCTTTATATAAAAACAGATTAAAAAAACAAATTTCTTCTGTATAGCACAGGGAACTTATATTCAATATCTGTAATAATCTTTAATGAAAAAGAATATGAAAATGAATATATGTATACATATGCATGACTGGGACATTATGCTGTGCACCAGAAACTAACACATTGGAACTGATTATACATCAATTTAAAAAAAATACATATATATAAATGTGTGTGTATGTATGTATGTATGTATGTATGTATGTATATACATAAAACAGTTGTCTCACTCTGCTTATTCATATGTATTCTCTTAGAACCTAGAGTCTTCCAGGGACAGAAATTGTGAGACACTTCTTAGGATTACCGAATGTGTGGTCTTAAAAGGTGAATGCAAATTCCAAAAGTTTTAAATTTAAGGTCAAGGTGTGCCTAAACCACTTGGGAAACCTGGCTCAATCTGTATTATCATTATTCACCATACCACTTTATGCTTGGTCTCTCTTGAAGTTTTCTTCTGAAGTACAGGCAAAGTTTCTGTCATTAGGGGGCTACTGTTGTGTGAAGTCAGCAAGTGCAATTCACTTCAAAATATGCATTAAAGGCATTATATTTCCATTCAGTAATTGCAGTAAGCTATAAAACCCTGGCCTAACAGGTTCAAGGAGAATACTGTAGTGGTATTTATAAGACCTACTTGCTATGACAGCCTTATGTAAACACGCTCTCAAGTAAATGTTCATTTCATAGTGACTTCTGCTATCAATACTTCTGGTAACTTAGTTACCAGAAACTGTCAATACACCCTTCACTTCACATGTTCTTAAGTGATATGTTCCACTTCTCTAGCTTGTTATTTATTCGTTAGCATCATTGATTTAAATTCCTTCTCTGCTTCTACTTATATGTCTAGAGGAGAATGATATTAGCACAGACTTTGTGACAAAGATGCAATGAACAGCTTAAAGTGATCACTACTGGATCTCTCTGTAAGGTTGAGGGAAAATGGAAGGATATAAGTACATCAAGATGTGTTTGCCACTATTCCTAATTTACACAAACCAATTGCCATGAATGTAATTTTTAAATTCAGCTAATATTTTCTTTTTAGATAATAAAGAACCCGTAATCCTGTCATTTAACAAACATTTCTTAGTCCCTACTATGAGCTCACAACAGTATTAGGGATGGAAAGATAAATAGGGCATGCTCTTTGTTCACAGCCTAGTGGGGTAAAGAGAATTTTTTAAAAAAATCACACTACAATGTAGTGAGTACCAAAGTAAACATTTGAATATTTCAGGTTGAATTTTTTGTTTTTGCTATATATAATAACAATTTCTTTCTAAGAGGAGCCTATAAAACAAAAGTTCTTGATGGGATCTGGTAGGCAAGTTTAAAAGAACATCAAGTGTTCAACTGCTTTGCAGAAGTGAGGAAGAAGAATTTGACAATTCAGGAAGGAAGTCTAAGACAGCACAGTCCAGTAGAAATATAATGTGAGCCACATATATAATTTTCAAGCTTCTGGTGGCTACATTTAAAAAAAAAACAAGAAAAAGGTGAAATTAATTTTAATAATATACTTTAACTCAATATACCCAAAACATTGTCATTTCAATACATCAAAATTTTAAAAATTACTACCATGATATTTTACATTCTTTTTTCAAAGTCTTCAAATTCTGGTTTGTATTTTACATTTACAGCACATCTGATCCCAAACTAGCTACATTTCAAATGCTCTAGAGCCACCACAGGTGGTCAGTGACTGGCGTATCTGACAGCACAGATCTAGCAGGTAAGTGAAGACGGGAGTAACCAATGAGAGGGCAGAAGCCTGTGCACTGTGTAATACAATCTTTCCCATAACCTCCCAGTCTTCAGTTAAGGATCCCATACTCACAGATAACTTGGTGTGAGGGATTTGCATTGCAGAAAATGATGAAGCTAAATTTCACAAAAGTACTGATGTGGTGTGGGTCAAATGTGCAACAGTATGTTTGAAGACAAGGAGACCTGAAAGGGTGTGAATGTGTAGCTGAAGAAGTGAGGAGTTATTAAGAGATGAAGCCAGACAGATGGGCTGGGGTGAGAACGGAAAGGACTCTGTGTACCATGCAAAGGGATTTGGTTTCGTGTTGAACACAGTAAGGAACTATGGAGTGTGTTTGAAAGAGGTGATTAGACAGGCTTATTGACCCTGGCTAGTTATCAACAAAGGGAAGAAAATTTCAGGCTGTTGAAAAACAGGACATTTTCTCTTATCCCACAGCTGGCTCCTTGGTTCCAAGGACACAGCCATACAACAGGATGTTTTATGTTCTACAACTGCTGCATCAATCCCAAGGACATACCCCCGTATCTCTTTCTTTTTTCTCTTTCCCACCAAATTTTCTGTTTTAGGGCTGAGCTACCCAGGAGGAAAAAGCTGTAAGGGAAGATGATGCGCACCACAGGAATGAAGATGATGGGAATGAAGACAATGATTGCAGAGCCTTCCAATAAAGACCCCGCGCCGGATCAGGGACGGGATCTGTCTCGACTTGACTGAAGGCTCCCCGCTCAAGCATTTTCTTTTCTGCTTTTTATTTTTCTCCTTTTTTCTCTAAACAATAGAGCAGGGTTTTTTGTTTTTTGCATTTTTTTCCACTTTGTTCTTCTGCCTCTGCTGAGAATTCTTTCTCAACTGGTAGGCAAGGACCCACACATTTGTTGGGCTTGCCCACATATTTGGTGGTGTTTCCAATTTGGGGGTCTCTCTATCCACTAATATGCTTATGCCTGAGAATATATGATCAGATTTCTGTGTGTCTTCACTTGGATGTCCCACAGGCACTTCAAATTCAACGTGATCAAAATTTAACTCATCACTGAACCATTCCTTCAAACCTGCCATTTCTAATTCCTCCCACTCTTTTATCCGCCCCACCCCTACCCCCTGTGCCTACCTCCTAATGTCCTGCAAGGCTAACTACTTTTCCCACTTTTCATTTCGCTAACCCTGTTTCAGGCCATTACCATCTCCCAACTAAATGATTGCAACTGGACTCCCTCTTCAAACTTGATGAATTTCAGTCCATTCCCTACAGAAATATAAAGTTTTCTAAAACGCAAAGTAAATCATGAAGTTTCTTGTTTGTTTCCTGCTTTTCTTAGAAGAAATTCCCAATCTCCTAAATTTGGTTTAGAAGGTGCTAAGTGATCTGGCTTTTGATTACTTCTTCAGCTTTACTTCAACCAGTTTTGTTCTCAGGTTCAGGTTCAGCTATACTGAACTTTACTTACAGTTCATCAAATGTGCCCACCACTTCAGAGCCTTTGGTGGGTGTCGTGTCTTCTGTATGGAACATATCCCCTAACATTGTGGTCTCTATATACATGACCTTGTAGGAAGTCTCTCCAATTGTCTCCAGGTGTAAGTTAGATTGCCCTCCTATATGGCTCTCTAGTACCCTGTATTTCTCCTATCATTAACTCATTACATAACACACTATGTTCACAGTAAACTAATTTCTCCACTAACACAAAGGGTAACCATGTCTTTTTCTCAGTGGTACCTCCAAGTCATACCATATCTGTCACAGATTGAGTATTCAGGAAATGTCTGTTGGTTGATTGATTTATATCAATAGATTGGAGGCTTTGAGAGATCAGAAGAAGGTATCAAGTTAGATTACTGTGACAGTCTATATTATAATAGATGTTGAAAGCCTAAAAAAGGCAGGAGGACTGATAATATTTGGGGGATGACTATAATATACTGAAAAATATTTAGTAAAGTATACTGTAAAATATGAGTAACGTATACTAAAATTTACTTTAGAAAGTAAAATTGATATGACTTGGTAACTAACTGGATGTAGGAGGCAAGAGAAAAGAGTTAAGGATGATTTCCAGTTTTAAATCTTAATGGTTAGTGATGCCAATAAAAGAAGCAACACAAAAGAAATCAGCAAGCTTGTGTGTAGAATAGGTACAATAAGAGTGTAGAGGAAAAATGAGGTCAATTTTTAGTTTCAGGGAAATGTAGGACATACATCCAACTGCTGACTGAGAATCTCCTACTGGAAGTAAAGCTCCACAAGTTCAGGAAAGAAGTAGGATGAAGAAAAAATTTTGAAAGTCATTGATCTATTGATCATAGCTGAAGTCATTGGAATGGATAAAATTATGAAGCAAGAGTATGTGGAGTGAAAAGAGAAAGAATGAAAATGGCACCTGAAGAGCATCAGTTTTAAAGATGAGGCTAAAGAATGGAAGCCATAGTACCTCTGGCCAAAAACGGCAAACTGAACACACTCATCTACATTCTCCCCATCCAACCCACACTAAAATAAGGATATAGATATTTTTACTTAAAAGTATAACTCATAAGGACAGGCATAACAGGAGTGTGATGAGAAGAAAAGAGCATACAATTTTGTAAGGATTTCAAACATTTGGACAAATGGTAAATAATTTAGCAAGCTGGAAAAAAAGAAATAGAAAACACCAAAATTTTATCCAGCATTAAGGGTGGCCAAGAACTAAGCCAATTAATGTAACATCATCCCACAAGGATCAGTAAGACCTGGCAGCAGTATACACTTCAGAAAGTGGCAGTAATTCTCTCACATATTCAGTGCTTCCATGTAATTTTTTAGTTTTCAACTCTTAAGTATGAGCAGACAACCAAGTATTACCAACAACAGAGAATTTCTACTATGAAATACAAAAATTGAAACAGACAATTAAACGAAGGTTGGAGGAGACTGGTTTTGCAGGAAAAAAATCTCCAAAGAAAATTCATATTAATAACCTTAGGCAGAAAATAAATAAAACGCTGCAACCATGTACAAGGAACAGGATAACATTTTTTTTAAAAGGACATTCTAAGAACAAAAAGAGGGGTAAATTCCTAGAAGATTAGAACACTGACAGTAGAAATAATTAAAAAGATAAGTTTGAAGAGAAATTTAGAGACTTGTCTAGAAAGTTGGACAAAAAGATAAAAAGATTAAATAAAGATAAGAAAAGTGCCAGTGTGGTCAAGAAGTTATACTAACACAAACAGTACAGAGAAAAGAGAGAAGGGACAACCATTTGTATGTTTACCATGGCTGCTGTAACAAAGCACCATAAACCTGGTGGCTTAAAATTACATAAATGTCATCTCTTTCAGTGCTGTACTGGAGATTAGAAGACTGAAATCAGTGTCATTGGGTTAACATCAAGGTGTTGGCAAGGCTGGTTCCTTCTGGAGGCTCTAGGGAAGAATTCATTTCCTGCGTTTTCTTGCTTGTAGAAATCACTTGTATTTCTTGCCATGTAGTTTCCTTCCTCTATCTTCAAAGTACATTACTCTGAACCTTGTTTCTGTCATCATGTGGCCTTTGCTCTTACTCTGACTCCTTCTGTAAACCTATTATAAAGGACCACTATGATTACATCTGGCCTAGCCAGATAATCCAGGATAATTTTCCTATCTCAAGATAATTAACTTGACCACATCTGCAAAGTCCTTTTTGACATAGAAGGTACGACTTACATGTTCCAGATATTAGGATACGGAAATCTTGGAGGTAAAGGGAGTGGTGAGGAGAACCAGAGAGAGCATTATTCAGCCAACCACGCTGTTAATGAAATAAACCATGAAAACTTCCTGCAACTGAAGGATCTGAATTTGGAGATTAAATATACACATTACTTCCCAGCACATTAATGAAAACAGAGACACAATAAAGCACAATGTAGTGAAATTTTAAAATATCAGAAACATATGAAAATCCTATAGGCTACAGTGTAAACCATAATTATGTAATTCTTCTCAAGAGCACATTGGACATTAGAAAGCATTGGGCTTTTGCACCATAAACAAAACAAGAACGGGAGAAAATATTTGCAAATGATGAAACTGACAAGAGCTTAATTTCCAGAATATACAAATAGCTCACACAACTTAATAACAAAAAAAAAAAAAAAACAACCTAATCCAAAAATGGGCAGAAGACTTAAGCAATTCTTCAGTGAAGACATACAAATGGCCAACAGGCACATGAAAAAATGCTCAGTATTGCTAATTATCAGAGAAATGAAAATCAAAACTACAATGAGGTATCACCTTACACCAGTAAGAATGGCCATCATTCAGAAGACTACAAATGCTGGTTAGGGTATGGAGAAAAGAGAACCCTCCTACACTGCTGATGAGAATGTAGTTTGGTGCAGCAATTATGGAAAATATTATGGAGATTCCTCAAAAAACTAAAAACAGATTTACCACATGACCTAGCAATCCTCCTCCTTGGCACATATCCAGAGAGAACTCTAATTCAAAAAGATATATGTACCCCAATGTTCATAGCAGCACTATATACAGTAGCCAAGACATGGAAGCAACTTAAATGTCCACCAACAGATGACTGGATATATATATATGCAATGGAATACTACTCAGCTGTGAAAAAGAATAAAATAATGCCATTTGCAGCAACATGGATGGACCTGAAGATCATCATTCTAAGTGAAGTAAGCTAGAGAAGGAAAGAAAAAAACCATATCGTATTTTTGTATGTGGAATCTAAAAAAAAAACAAAACCATAAATGAACTTATTTACAAAACAGAAACAGATTCACAGACATAGAGAACAAACTTATGGTTTTCCAGGGGGGAAAGGGTGTGGGAAGGGACAAATTGAGAGTTAAAAATTTGCAGATACTAACTACTATATATAAAATAGATAGACAACAAGCTTCTTCTGTATAGCACAGGGAACTATAGTTAATATCTTATAGTAACCTATAATGAAAAAGAACATAGAAAGGAATATATGTATGTATATGTATGATTGAAACATTATGCTGTACACCAGAAATTGACATACTGTAAACTGACTATACTTCAACTAAAAAATTTTTTTTAATTAAAAACATAAAAATTGAGAGAAAAAAGAAACAGTTTATTGAGCATCTATAGTATGTTAGGCACTGTGCGAAGTACTGGGGAGACTACAGACATGGTAAAGGCTTCCGAAAAAAAAAAAAAAAGAAGAGGAAGAAAGAAAGAAAAAAGGCAATGGAAAGGAATTATTTCCAACCTAGTATTCCATAACTAACCAAACTACTATATAAGTGTCAAGTTAGTAACCCTGATATCCATACCTGACAAAGATATGGCAAGAAATGAAAAGTTAAAGGGCAATATTTCTCATAAATTAAATACTCCTAAATGAAATATTAGCAAATCAAATACAGCAATATAGAAATAGGATAAGATATTAACACCAAGTAGAATGCAAGTAGAATGCAATTTAACTCCCAGAATGCAAGGTTAGTTGAACATTTGAATGTAATCACAACCAATGTAAATTACCACATTAAAGGAGAAAAACCATTTATCAATGAATTAAGAAGAAGCAATTGATAAAATTCAACATCTATTCATGATAAAGACTCTCAGCAAACTAGCAATACAAAAGAACCTTCTCAAT
The DNA here is from genome assembly GCF_048773025.1 of Camelus bactrianus. Classification (NCBI taxonomy): domain Eukaryota; kingdom Metazoa; phylum Chordata; class Mammalia; order Artiodactyla; family Camelidae; genus Camelus; species Camelus bactrianus. The sequence continues at coordinate 44,570,117 of NC_133540.1, forward strand.
CTAATAATGCATTGTTTTGTTTTGTTTTTTCTGGTGGACATTGGTAAGCTGATTTTAAAATTTATATGAAGATGTAGAGGACCCTGAATAGCCAAGACAACCTTAAAGAAGAATTAAGCTAGACGTACACTTCCAGATGTCAAAACTTACTATAAATCTATAGCAATCAAGGCTATGTTGATGAAGTAAGGATAAGTAAATAGATCAATAGGTCAGAACAGAGTTTAGAAAGAGATCTACACGTAGACAGTCATCTGATTTACTCAAAGGTGTCACTGCAGTTTGGTGGGGTACACAATGTTTTTCTCAATAAAGGATGCTGGAGATAGGGTACTCATACGGGAAAAAATGAACCTTGATCCATACTTTACATCTATTCAAATAATTAATTCAAGTAGATCATAAACCTAAATTTAAATGTGAATATTTTAAAGCTTCTAGGAGAAAATATAATATTTTGTGATTTATTCATACAATGTAATATTAAGTACCAAAAAATTATAAAACATTGGTAAACTCAGTAATATGAATGAGTATCAAAAACATATGGAGTGAAAAAAACATAAATGCAAAAAAGCACACACTATATGATTCTATGTTTATGAGGTTCAAAAGGGCAAAATTAATCCAAGTCATAGTAAGAATAATGGTAACTCCCTAAGAGTGACTATTGACTAGGATCGGGCACTAAGAAACCTTTTGACTGATGGAAATGTTCTGTATCTTCATTTGGGTGGTGTATACAGGTATATACATATTTTAAAAACCGTACATTTAAGATTTGTGCAACTTACTATATATAAATTTTACCTTGATAAAATTTGAAAGGCTTAATTGATATTTCAGGGTAGAATAAAAACATTTTTAGAGATGGAAAGTCACAAATATGCTTTCTGTGAAAGCTATTCGAGGGTGTACTCTACAAAATGAGAGAATACCAACAATGAGAAAGACGTGGGATAGAAAAAAAAAGGATATCAAACCAAGAAGAGAAAGTAAAGGATCCCCAGCATAAGGATAAATAAATCCCAGAGTGTCAGCTGTACCCCAGATATGGAGGGAGAACAGCACAAATTGGAGCAAGCTCTGAGAGAAATGAGTCAAAAAAGATTAATTTAATAGGATGCCTGGTACATCTGAATATATAGAGATGAGGCTTAGACAACTGCAGAGAATCTGTGGTTTCATTAATGAAAGGTACGTAGAAAAACAGAAACAATAAGACAGCTTATTTTTCCCCTGAGAAAACCATAAATTATATAGGAAAAATAATACAAACATAGTTTACTACTTAACTTGGCTCTTTGAAAAGCACTTGCATGGTTATAATCACATGTTCACTAAATATCTCAACAACCATAATATAATAAAAAACAGGTTAAATAATCAGCTAAAGGGTGAAAGGGGTCCCTCTGGGATGGAGAGAATGAGCAGAAGCTTGTCTGGAGACTGATGTTTTTGTAGTAAACCTGGCAGCGTATTTTAATTTCTTAAGTGATGCGCATAAACAATTTTCTCTTAAATAAAATTTTCAAAGTTTTCAAAGACAGAATGAGAGGGATGCAAAAGAGATTAAGAGGTGATCAGTCAGGAGATGAACTTCAGAAGGACTAATGGTTAGTTAGACTGAGTGATAGATTGCTGCTGATCATGGTCTAGATGGAATATCCCAAGGTTTTCAAATTAGGTTTTCAATGCTATACCCTTGCATTTTAAATCGGTCATTTTTCAGAACAAGACCACTTTTGTTTTTGAAAACATCCTTTTTTAAAATGCAAAATGCTTTAAATAATTTGTGAAGCATTCTGTCAGCATTTTATGCTTGCTGGGAAAAGAAATTTTCTTCTCTCTTCCTGTTATTGCTCTCTCTCAACACATTCAGTAGAGAATTTATTACTTATTAAAGCAGATGACATTCCTTAAGAGTTTTCAGGAATTATAAACAATTACAGGAAAGAAAAGTGTTTCCTTCCCCAAAAGGCAATAATGATGGAATCCACTATTGAATATGCCAGCGAGATCATAGAGTTTAGAGAGCAAGCTCAGTGTTTTCACCTTTATTCCAGCTGATAGAAGATGATGCAGTATTCTATTATCCACAATGACAAGTGATTTATTGGGATACTTTCTTTTCTTCCAAACTGTTTTAAACCATTGTTTTTTCCTCCAATTGCACTGATTTTTCATCTTAGTGCATGTACGGGCTATAAACATTTGAGAGATCATTTTTTTAAAAAAAAAAACCAACAACAACATTCTCAGCTCTTAAAGACACTCACTTTGTTAATGCTAAGCCACAAACGGAGGTTTAGCTTGTTGCATGCCCAAACAGCTTTTATTTAGGCAGACTTTTTTAGTAGCCTTGTCTAAAAGTAACCAAAGGCTAGAAAGTTCCTAACATTTTCCCCAAAATTGGCTTTCTAAAATCTTCTTTTAGGAAAAGGCTTTGTGTGAGGAGCCAGATATTCTTGCTAAGAGAGAAAATTACTTTAAAATAGGCTTCCCAAACATTTAAGGCTGTAGGGAGCAGATTAAAGGTTGATAGTGGGACTGTGATGATTATGTATGCACCATTTTTCAGGCTTGAAATCCAGATGTGCATTTTCCTTGCCCTCAAGGGAGGTGAGATTGTCTGTCTTATGGTAATTGTTTAGAAAACCAACAGACAAACAGTTTTACTGAAGTTTTGAAATAAGAACAAAATATTTAAGAACCTTTCCTCCTAATGTTCTTCTCCAATGGAGAGAAAGACTCGTACTTCAGGTCACTGCTTAGAGTGGCAGATTATTATTTAGTTTTCAGGTAGGGAGTCGGTGGGGAGTACTAGAATGCTGAGTCAAATGGTGCTTTGCAACATTGAGATCTTTTTGACAAATTGCCCAGATTTCATGGTTAATGAGCCATTGTTATCTGTGTTCTGTAGATGTACAAAATGAAAATTCTGAAAGACTAAAGACTGCCACTCAAGTGCATTTTCCATTATTGATTGCCACTTGTAATTTTGTTACATACTAAAACTTAGACCTGTGTATGCATGAAATGGGGCAAAATTTTAAAGGAAGAGTGTATTATTAAAGATAACAATCACTATAGTTTCAGGTTGCTTTTTGTTTTAAAACATATCATCTAGCAAGAGGGAACCTTAGATTAGGTAACAAAAAAATTGGATTCTGACTACAGAGTGATTTGAGTAAGTTACTTAATCTTTGTGCATCTATAGCTTTATCACCTGTCAAAAAATAAAGTGAAAAAATGAAGAGACATTAAAAATTCTTCTAACTCCAAAAATGTTTGGTTTTATTTTCAAAATACCATGATTTCCATGGGATGCTAGTCTATGATATTATCTGTTCAGAATATTAAAAGATTTTATCTATATTTTAATAATTTTATCCACTTGTTTTTAATATTAATCTTTTGATTTAATTTTAAAAATCACACTCAGAAGATATTGGGAAAATTTGTTGTGCACAGGCCAATGTCATAACTTTTTGTTTGATATTAAAATTATGATATTAAGATGCTGTCATTAGTCGTTTTAATTAATATTATGAAATATTTTAGCTATATTTTAAAGTATACATGTAATAAAACATCTACCATATGTTATAACAATTTACTATGTTCAAGATGGAGCTGCTCCTACCTGGGGTGCCAAGTCAGCAAACCAAAACTTAGGAACCTTCTTATCCTTATAAATGTTCCACTTGACCAGAAACGCAGTATAACCAATCAGCCAATCCCCAAACATTAAGCCAGCTCTGGGCTCTATAGTTATTTTCTTCCACTTTCTCACCCTAATTAAAGTTGATTATGTGGCCCAGTCAGTATTTTCTAATTTTCTTTTCCTTGTTCTTTTTTCTTTATCCTATAACAACTTCCTGCTTTCCACCCCATTTGGCATTTCTCCAAATGAAGACCGTCTGCTTCACAAAGTGTTAAAAGTTCATTTGTATTACCTAAATTGTCTCCTTTAAGCATTTTTTTTAACACATTCAATTTAAGAAAAAATTCCACTCATCTCCCTTTCTCTCTCAAAAGAGCCATTATCCTAAAGTTGGTGTTTATCATTTCTAATTATGTTCTTATAAGTTTACTACATAAACTCTGTATAAACTTATTGTGTATACAAAAAGTGTCATCTTGCATTGTTTATTCTTTATAACAGAGTAGCATACTGTATTTATGCTATATATACATGCAAGGTTATATTTTTGATATTATCTACATTGATTTAGCTATAACTCATAATTTTAATTTTCTATCTTAATGAATTAATGTGAAAAATTGCTTATTTATTCTCCTGTGGATAGGTATTTGTTTCCAATTTTTGAAATAATATTTCAATAAATATCCATATATATGTGTATGTATATATATACATACACATATATATATACCTCCTGCACATATGTAAGGAAGTGTCCCTAGATTATATATGTAGGAGTGGAATTACTGAGTTCTAAGGTTATGTACATCTTTGAGTTTGTGCCTCCAATTGCTCTCCAAAGTGATTATACTAATTTATACTTTCATCTACAGTATTTACAGTATCCTATGATGTACAGAAAAATTTTATTTAAATTAGTCAGTCCTTTTTATGCTTCTTGGGTCTTGTTTAAAGAAACTATATATAACATGAGGTCAAAAATATTTTTCTCTATATTTTCTTCTAAAAAGTTTAGTTTCACATTTCATATTTGAGTCTTTAATCCATCTGGAATTGATTTTTGTTTACATAATAATCTATGGATTCATTTTTATTTCCATATGAATAACCAACTGACTTAACATTAAGTTTGAAGTTAATCTGTCTCTCTGTCCTCCTCAGAAAAAAAAATATTCTACTCACCATTAAAATGTTCTAAGTTCTATGAAGCCTGGCTTCTAGAGTTATTTGTGGTTGCTTCAACTCAGTGTTCCCAGAGATATTACCAGCTGAAATCATGTTTTAGGTTAATTTCTCAATGTAGAAACCACCTAGATAGTGTAAACTTGAGCACCAAATGAATGTAAAGGCCGGCTCACATTTGTAAATTCTCAGAGGAAAATTTTGCTATCCTAACTCCCAGCTCAGGCTGCAGTAAGTTGCTTGGTTGGCTCTCTGTGCCAGTGAATAGATATTTTTCTAATTCACCCTTGACTTTATTCACTGGTGGTGCAACTCTTCAACAGTTTTTCATTTTATTTTCTATTTCATTTTCAACTCCCGGACTCATGAATCCACAGCATCATTTCCTGTCCCCACAGGGCCATTAAATTCCAATTCTTGATAACTGAGAGATGGAACCAACCCCATCTGCCAAGGCAGCTGCCACTTCAGCTTTCACTCTGGGGCTTTGTTTCCTCATCATTTATCTCCCCTGGCATTTTTGAAATTCTCTTGCAAGCAACCAGATGAATAGTTGTTAAGTTCTATCTAGTATTTCTAGGTATTTAATAACTGAAGGCTATTCAGGTTATCTAATTCCTGCCATCCAGAAAATGAAGCCCTTTAAGTTGTTTTAATATAAGTCAATATTGGGTATTATGTTTACTATTCAATTCAATGATGGAGAAGATAATTTTACAATTACTAAAAATGAAACCAAATTTGTCATATATGATCAGTGAGCAATCTTTATATTAGTATCACATCCAAAATGGTTTAGCTCTTTCTTAGATCTTTTTAAAGCTTTTTTCAGAGGCCAAAGATGAAAAATCTGGTTGCTTTCAAAGCTCTATTATTTATAAACTTATGTAATTTATTATGTATTTGGATGTATATGGATATAATTATGATTAACTAATTTATTTAACTCATCTCATCTTACATTTTCTTGACTTTTATTGAAATACCATGTGTCATGACCTATAAGAATTCAAAAAGTCAGTTATTTTGCCAAGTTTTCCTACTATTCCCCCATAACTAGCCTATATCCCCAGTAAAACAAACTAGAGGGCATTTTCCACCCCAATGTGAAATATTTCTCTGTCTCTGAACCTTTGCCTATGCTTTAAACCATCCAGATACTATAATTTCTCAGTTCTCAGGTCCAGCTCTCAAACCCTACCCATCTTCAAGGCCTCTTTATATGTCTGTCATCTTCATGAAAGCAATCTTTATTGCCCCAAATATGACCTCCAGTCTCTTTCTGCATAACTCTTGTGGTTTTACCATATTCTATCTCGGTTTACTGCTTTTTGGGATTTTATGTTTTGTTTTAGCTTAGAAAATAAGCATCTCTATCGTTTTTACTCTTATAGTCCAATGAAACACTTTGAAAATTAGTGGAAAGTCAATAAATACTCATTGAATTTCAAGATAAACAAAAGCTCCTTTACAATTCAAACCAGATGTTTTAAATAATTACAGTGTCACTATTTAGAATATAAACCTTGAAAGGGAAGATTTAAAACTGTTACATGTATAAAAGGTGTGACAACACATGGAATAAACCTCTCTGGATCCCTACAAAAAGGAAGGTTTTTAGACTAGATGACTCCTGAGGTTTCTCCTACCTCTAAAATGCTGATATTCTTCTCCAACATCAGATAGATGTTCATGACTATTTCAGTTGGGGGCCCAGTGTTTGCATTCTCAGTGAGACGATCACCTGACGAGGACCAGGAATGCAAGCTCCTCTATTGTCTTAGCTTAACACTGTGCCCGTTGAAAATGAGAAATGGTTATAGGATCCAGCTTCTCTATTGCAGAGCAGGTAATGCAGGATGGATTTGAAGCTGAGAGGCAATAAACTGATAACTGGCACAATAGGGGGTATAAATTTCATTGCATACATATTATCTTCAATTTAGGAACAGATTTCCTAAAATTTAAAAGATGGAATGGTCATGTTATGATGTGAGAAGGTAAATTTGGATTTAAAAATTTGTATAATTCTTTCAAACACCAAGGTACTAGTTAATAAACTACAATTTCAGTATATTAAATTGTAGTAAAGTAGCTCAGTGCATTATAAGATTTTAACTTTTTCTATAATTTTGCAAATGAAGAATACATTTCACCTTTCCAAATCAATTCCAGTTTGATATCAAAGTCTATTTGTAATAAATACCATAAGCTACTCATTGGGGGGAAAAAAGACAGACTTGTGACTTAAAATGAAACAGCATCTCGTGGTTGGTGTGTTATAATAAATCTTTGACTCCAATATCTAGGAATTTGAATAAACAGATATAGTATGATAGCACTGAAACATCATGTTCCTCAATCAACCGGATGAAGGTCTGTTCTTCTCTATAATTTCCTTTGGTCTCATCATTTACTTGTTCAAAAATTTTTTTCTATGATATTTAATAAATATAAAAATCCCTTGTACAACTTAGGCAGTATGCCACAGTGGTTAAAAGCATGTCCTTTAAAACTAGACTGAGTAGGTTTGAATCTTGACTCATACTTTTGAGAGTTTGGGGGACTTGCTTAACCCCTCTCTTTCTCAGTTTTGTCATTTGTAAAATGGGGACAGAATACCTGCCTCATAGGGTTTTTGAATGTATTAAATGAACTAACACAAGTAAAGTGCTTAGGACATTGCCAAGAACACAATAAGTGACAGAAGTTTGTTGTTTTCCCTACTACCTATATCCTTGAGAACAACTGTCAAGCACTCTTGATTGATTATGGTGACTGGTTAAGAAACAACTAATTTTCCTTGAAACTCTCTTATCACCACATCAGAGAACAGAGGGATAAATATAAAATGAATGCCTTCTCCCCTTAGAATTCCAGGACCATTTGACTATTCCTTCAGAATGGGATCAAATATATTGTTCGTACTTGTCCTAACACTTGTCATACTGTTTTATCCCTGTCACTCAAGGTTTCAATTATCAATATGAAACATAATTTGTATGTTTCAATTTACATATTTCCTCACCCCAAATCACCCAACTGATCCTCAGAAAAATCTGTTAAGCCCTAAGGATAAAAATTACTTAGACATCTGATTTTAAAGCTTGCTAAATTTCCTGTTTCAAGCCATGGATACCAATCCTAAAGAAGTTATTGACATAAAGTTACTTTAAAGAATAATCTGGTCCTGAGAATATGCTATTGAGCAGACAAGTGGTAGAACATTTTTTCCTGCCAGCCTTCATACATTCGTGTATCTAGTAGTTCAATTCATAATCATTTAATAAAGTGAACATTTGCAGTCTTAAATATTAAGAAAGAAACAGGTTATTAAATGTTAAAACCCTACTTGCATTTAGCCATGTTTAAAAAAATAATCCCAGGAATATTGTAATGAGTGTAGGTTTAGGCGCAAGCATTGTGCAAGTTAATGTAAGTAAAGAACCTTTCATGTGAAATGATGTAGTGTCACAACTCATTTGCGTCCCACTTAAAGTGTAATTAAGTTTCTCTGACAGCATGGCTTATGGCTGAAAGAACAGACCTGGCTGCTAAATTAATCCAGAGTCCCTCAGTTAATAACACTCAGCAAAGAAAACTTTACATACTCTTTCATTTAAAGTTCCCAAACTCCCATTCACAGAAGTGTATGACAATGCAGCCCTACAGAGAAACCTTGGTATGAAACTGATGGCCTTTTGCCAGACAGATTTAATCATCAAAACACCTGAAAACCAGACTTTGATGAATCAGGATGTGAGAATACACTATTTTCACTCCAGCTATTTTGGTCTGAAGGGGGTGGTTTCACATTTAAATTTCATTGCACCATATATTTAAACTGTAGTATGTTCTCAAAGTTAAATATGAAATGTTGGGAATTTTTAGATTTATAACAGAACTGGGGCTTACCATAGTAAGTGCTCAGAAATAATGGAATTTGGTTTTTTCATTCATTCTTTCAGGACCTGAGTACTTCATATAAGTGAAGATGCTGTTCATTAAATTTTTTGTTTGTTTGTTTGCTATTGTCATTGTTTGTTTTAAGAAAAGATATGATATATACGTATACAAGAGAATACTATTCAGCCATAAAAAAGAATAAAATAATGTCATTTGCAGCAACATGGATGGACCTGGATCATCTTACTAGGTCAGACAGAAAAAGACAAATACTCATACAACGTCACATATATGTGGAATCTTAAAAAAAAAAAAGACACAAATCAAATTATTTACAAAAAAGAAACAGACTCACAGACATAGAAATCAAACTTGTGGTTACCCAGGGGAAAAGGCTGAGGAGGGAGTGGAGAGATAAACTGAGACTTCAAGATTTGCAGATACTAACTACTATATACAAAATAGATAAATAGGAAGGTCCTACTGTATAGCACAGGGAACTATATTCAATACCTTATAATAGCCTATAATAAAAAAGAATACATATAATATGTATAACTGAATCATTATGCTGTATACCAGCAATACCACAACACTGTAAACTCACTATACTCAAATTTTAAAAAATGAAAAAAAATAAAATAAAAATAAAAGCAAAAAAAGAATACTCACTTTCTGCAATCCCTAGAACTGATTATGATGTTGCCACAAGATTAGAACTACACTGTTACTTAGAACAAGTTTTGGGGAGTGGGGGGTATAGCTCAGTGGTAGAATACATACTTAGCATGCACAATTCAATGGGTTCAATTCCCAGTACCTCCATTTAAAAATTAATTAATTAATTAAATAAAAATAAAAAACAAAGCATAAGTAGAACAAGTTTTAACTAAATAAGGATTTAACTTATAAATAATCTAAACTGTTTTCAGAGAGGCAAACGAGAGGACAGGTAAATTTCCCAGGATCAGATTCCACTTCACCCCAGGGCAACATAAGATACTCTGGCCAACAGTTATGTGTGGCAACTGCTTGGTGCTACTACCTTGTTCTTCTTTCCCCTGCCACCTCAATTCAAAGGCTGATGTGGCAAAGAAGCAGTCTACCTTCAAGTTGAAGGTCTCAAAATCGACTCTTGTTGCCACCGTAAGTTAACTGGTTCCTCAGAGAGTCAGTGAAATGTTGGTAACTGGAGAAAGAACACTAGGTATACCCTTAACATATAAAAACATTCCTGAATCCAGGAAGTGCCCAATAATTTAATAATGTAATGCCTAATACACTTACCCTAGTCCCCTAAACCAATACTGTTCAGAGTATTTTGGGCTAAGTTAGCGTTTATTCTGACAGATGACCTACATGCCATTTCTACCAAGAAAATTGTTTTATTTAGAAATTAAATAATCAAGTGTAACATTGAGTAGAAGCTATAATGGCCACCTCCGTGTATTTACAAAGCAGTGAAATGTCCTTAGGGCAAAATTTGCAGCAGTTCATTTTTCTACTTCAGGTCTCAGCACTATACTGAGTATCACTGGTATTTCAACAGAAACATGCTCTTCCTTGATTTTCCAAAGATCTAGTCCAGGGAACAGAAACTTGCCAGGAAGGATAAGTTGATGGGAAAGAAGTACCCTATCAATGTTTTTCTCTAAACATTTATTTTAAAAAATCATTATGTAGGCCACCTCTCTTGCCTTCTTAGATGGTCCACATTCTGACTATGGACTGTGTATATCCTAAGGCCGCTTGTTTTGCCTTCAGAGACCACCCGCATTCTGTGGATGGAATGTGTATCTCCCTGAATAAATTTACTTTCACTTAAAAAAAATCATTGTGTAGTAAAAGATAAAGTGTAGAAGTCATGTTCAATTAAATGATTTATTTCTGGCATGTTGTTGGAACATTTACAGTGGTAGCAGACAATGATTTTACTTCAGCTGTCCAAATGAGGCCAAAAGGTGGAGGTATATGGAATGCCTTTCCTTATGAGTTATAGCCCGTGTTGTCAGAATGTAAAGGATCGCAGCAAAGCTCTTTCCACAGCTCTGAGTCTGGCTGCTCCCAGTCGTCTCCGATAATCCACTTCAGGTTGAAAGGTTTAAAATACTCAAAGCGATGGCTTCAGGTCACATAGGAAAAAAAAAATTCAAATTTTAAGTATTCAGTACACAGCCACACTTTATTTGTTCATTAAATACAAAGAAAATTAAAAAGAAAAACATATATGTTATTTAATTACTTTAAAAATTGTTCATTAATCTGCTATATTGTTTTTAAATGATATAATATATATCAAATCTTTTTATATGCATGTATTTTTCTTATGCATACATATGCAGACCTTGCCACAATATTCATTGAGAAGTGAGAAATCATTCTTTCTATGCTAATAATTATATATACACATATATTTTTTTCTTAATTCAAATCTCACCTAAAAAAGTTTATATGAGCAGTTTATTGAGTTCACATTTTAAGGCATATCCAGATAGTCTGAATCTAAGGTTCATCATGCAATAATAAAGGTATCCTCTCATGTCTTACTGGTGGTTTCTGTGAGTCCCTGACTACTACAAACACAGTCACTCAAGTCACAAGAAGTACTGTATGCTAATTAAATACTTTCATTCATATAACTCTCCTATAAAATGAGCTTTACCTATGGATTTTCAAAGTACATAAGCTTTTTTACAGAAATCATGCAGTCCTGTACCGTGCTTAGTACAGCCTGAAGGAAGTTGATTCAGGTTGACTGTTATGTAGATTCATTTTCAATTAGATAGGAGTTGATCGAAATGACAGAGTTGTTAAAGTATAAAAAAATAGGTCAAACAAAAATGTTGAAAATGATTCATCTGTGCTATACATAAAGAATATCAAAAACTGTACATATAGTACACTTACTTAAATATTTATAATTTTATATGTATGTGTAGTTTTTAAATTTTAGGTACTGTGAAAAAATGATGAATGCTTAAAGTATCTCTTCCCTCAAAATGTGTAGCATCTGAAATGAGTGGGTATCAAACCAAAAATCTCAAACATTTATAAAATATAATACATAGGGAATACTTGCAAAAAGTAAACCATATTTGGACTTTGAGTTGGAGTTATGTAGGGCTGAGAAAATAATGTAACTATACAAAACAGGTTACTTGGTAGATTTAATTCTACATTTTAGAAAGCTTAAATAATTTACAATTGTTCCCTGGTATTTTCAGTTCCAATTAGCTCATACAATATAAATCAGAAAATGTTTTAAAAAAAATTTGGTTAATATATCACTTATTTGTGAATAGGCTACTTATTCTTATTACCAGAAATACAATGAAGATCTTTCTGGGATATTAAAAAAAACTTAAGGAGTTGTTGTCAAAGCTCTTATCTGCCCCCTCTCACAACTCATTGTAGGTAAAAGTTGAAAGTAAATACATAATCAAATTATTTGCATACTTACAAGTTAGGCCCTTGTCCATCCTCAATCTCTTCATGTGGTGTTGAATAAAAGGCTTCATAAATTCTTCCAATCCCCAATCCATGAATTGCATATAAATTCATTTTATCAATACCAGGTGGAAAATATTCCCAAGGAAGAAATTTAATCCCATTCCATTGCTTGCAGGTAATGTTGACTTTAAATTGTAAACTCAGCTCTTTCTTTCATAGTTAGGAGGAAATCATCAAAAGAGCATAATTTTCGAGAGGCAGATTTAATGGGTTAAATAAATAGAACCAAAGTTTAAATTAAGCAAAACTGATATGATTGCTTTGTAAGGCAAGCTCGTCAGTCATAGTTCCTAAGTTGAAGACCCATTAGTAACACCACTGAGTATTCACCCCATTCATAGTTTTACTATTTATAAAAAGTTGAAAGTATTTATGGTCTGCTATAAAACATATAAAATGTTAGATTCAATTTATGCAAACAGCTAATTTTTATAAGGACATAATTATACTGCTGACCTAGGCACTGGTTCTTTATGCTTAGAGCTCTAAGGAAAAGCAAGTGAAACTGCTTTGTTTGCTCATTAGCTCTAACTTTATTGTAGTTGTTAATATTTATGCTAGACCCCTGGAAGGCAAACCTAGACTCTGGAGACCTGTTAAGCAGCCACCTTAGCTCAAGGAACCTGACCTGAATCACAGAGACAGTCTAATGGAACTTAGAAGCCCCTACCTGCTTGAGTTAGTCACTTCGTTCTTTCTCACGATTTTAGAAGTTAATCATATTTATTATATTTGTCAGAGTCACTCATTCATCAACAACTATTTTACAATTTAATCAGTTTTGCAATTTTTTAGAAACTTTTTTTTGCTGACATCAATTTTTACCTTTTTAAACTGTTCATCTTTTTATAAATGCTTATTAATAAAATCTTTTAACAGGGACAAGTCATAAAAGGGATAGATTTTAGAAACCATCCATGTTCCAAATAGAGAATATTGGATTTCTTTTTATTTAGATTATCTCCCTGAAGACTTCATTCCCCTGTTCCCAAACAGATCCTGTCAACCCTAATGAAGAATCTAATATTAAGCGAAGTCAGCCAGAATCACTGACAATCCCATTCTAAAAATTACCCATTTGGAAAACAGTGATGGTCAAGAGCCAAATTACCTTCCCTGCTCTTCCAACTGCACTCCCTCAGAGATCAAGACAACTTAATTTAAAAAACTGTTCAGGGAACTGCTGTAACAATGTTCACTGGACAACTGACAACTTCTATGAAGCGACTCATAAACTAAAATCTATGGCATCTGATAAACACAATCCACTGATTACAGTCATTTCCCCTAACAGTCTATTCTGCATCTAGAGAAGAAAGTACATGAGGCATTTTATCCAGGGACGCTCTGGAACTAGTGGTATTGTCAACTCCATACAGCTAGCAATAGTTGTCTGCATTTTAGGATTTTTTTAAAAAGAACTTTTAAAATAAAGGGTCTATTGTCAAATAATTGGAACCCAATACACTATCCTGCTGCCAGGACAAACTTGAGTAACGTGCTTGACCTCCTTTCAGAACAGACATTCCCAAAAGCTCTTCATTATGGCTATAATTTCCTGATTCACTTTAAGGTGATAAATGTATCATAGGAACCAAGCATTGTTTGAGATGTCATTTTTCCAAAAACCATTTTCAAAAAAAGATATTTTTATAAGATCTGAGCCCAATGAGTTCCAACAGATGTTAGGATCTAAATAGAACATTCTTATACCTCTCTTCTTTCCACTTGCTTCTGTATCAAGAAACTTAAATTAATTCCTGACTTTATCAAGCACTGGATTGTCATTCAAGGAGTGTTTACTAAGGGCTTGCCCTGTGGCAGACACTTTTCAAGGAACTGGGCACACGGTGTCCACAAAACAAAGTCCTTGCCTTCACAGAGCTGATATTCTAGCTACATTCATAGAACAGACTCTTGAGTATGAACAGACACCTGAAGTAAGCATCTTAAATTCCTTTACCAATTTACCAGGAGGACAGGATAACATTTTTGATTTGCTGAAAGCGCTGCAGAAAAACTGATTAACGTTTAGAACTCAGACTACAGCAGCAAGCCATTCTCCAGCTAAATAACCTTTATAGTTATCGTCTGCTATTCCCTTCTGCTTGAGAATACAATTCTAAGAGGTCAAACATGAGGTCTACCCTGTACACCAGCATAGTCCCATTGTCTAGCCCACTTAACGTTTGTTGAATGATTAATGAGTATTAGGCCAACTAATGAATGAATAAATGAGTATACAGAAGTAGCTATTCACAGGGAACTCTATAACTGTGGTTGATTTAACACCTTTAATTTTTCACACTATCATCCCTCTTCCTTCCCAAAGTGACTCTGTCAAGTGTCCTATTATATTAGGCAGCAGGCAAGTTCCTAAGAAAAATTGTAAATGCACTTGTCACACATTGAGGTAGCTATTTCTGGGCTATTCGCACCCCCCTCCATCCTTTCCACCACCTCCCAATATTTGGATACACTGTGGCTAAATTCTTTAAATTTTCCCCTGAGTGGTGAAGCAAAAGATATAGTAGCTGCAGGAGGGCACCAGTATGAAATTTACATATTATCACAAGGGAGAGCTCCCTTGTTTCCCCAAACCCCAGCATTGCGTTAGCCTGGGGCCTACCCTCTCAAACCCTACTCCAATTTCTCCTACTAAATTGCTCATGGTTGGATTTTTTTTCATTGGAAAAATTTAAACCTGGTTCAGGAGCCACATTAAAATCTGGTCCTCAAAATACTGCAGACCAATCTTATCCAGTTTTATGGCGTCTAATTACACACTTTCAAACAAGTGCTTATTTAAGCCTTTGAGTAGAACCAGAGTTGCTTTTTTGAGAAAAGCTTTGGCTCCAATGGAGGCATTCCTGCACAGCTTCTTTTTAAGTAGGGTGAGTTTTCATTCCAGCAAGAAAATAAGAAGCTCTTCAATGTTCCCCTGAAATACCATGTTGGCCATCAATTTTGTCTCATTAAGATTACAACAGTCTTCTATCAGTCAGCAGCACAGAACAGAAGCCATCATCATAGTGTGCTTGCTGTTGCTACCCACTGAATTTTCTGCCATGTAGTTCTTATTACAAACCTAGCTAAGATCACACATTCAAAAGGAACTGATTAAGGTGGTCATTTCAGAAAATTTGTGTGGTTATAAATTTACGCAGATTGCTTACAAAAAAGATAAATTCCTAGGATCCATTCAAGATCTCCTAAATCTGAATATTAAGGGAAGATCCAATGCCTAGAACAATGCTGTAGACATAGTAGGTACATACTAAATATCAGTTAAAAGAGTAAATGTATGTGTTTTTAAGTCCCACACTGCAGTGTTTCATTTCCTGAAGACAGACAGTTCATTCTGTGGGACAAAATCATCAGGATTTTCCCCACCTGAACTCTTGGCTAGTTACCCCTGGAATGTGAGCTCCTTCAAGGAAGGAGCTTTGATTGTCTTGTTCACACACGTAGCCGCAGCCACATGAACAACAACCTGTATGTGATAAATGCTTGCAGAATATTTGTTGCATAAATGAATCGGCCTGTGAATCCCCATATTTATTAAGCCGCATACGTAATCCCAAGAGTGTTCAATAAGATTAGAACTTATAATATTAAATACAGGTAAAACCGAGCCAGAAAAGTTGAAAGTTGACATTGGTGACTTTGATGCATTTTAATAGCCATTTTCTTTCTTTAAACAGTAATATTTACAATTTGGGAAGGGTTGTAATGGTTCTCATTTAGAGATTAAATTCTTCTTATTTAAACCTGTACAATAATGTGCTGTAAAATTGTATACCTACAGCTAAAAGTGTGAAATGTATTACTATATTAACATTGTGCCAGATTTTGCAGGTGGCATGAGGATATCAATGAACTTCTAACCCAAAGAACCACTCTAGAAGGAAAGGTACAGTTTTTAACATGGAAGAGAAGTTTTTTCTTCTTTTCAGAGATAAGAAGGTTTCCTTATTTTGCAGACTTCTAGTGTAGTAGCATGGCTTGGTGATATTTGCTGTTCCGTTTTGCTTTGCTTTTTATTTTTGTATTCCAAAATAGAAGCAGAGATATTTAAAGTAGATATTAAGAAAATATATACCAAAAAAAATTCAGAGAAAATTTGGTTTGTAAGAAATCCAATCAGCATTAACTAAATTAACAAAACATTTTGAAAAAGTGAATACATGTCATTGGAGTGAAAGCTCCAAGACAGCAGAGACAGCACATTATTTGACTTTGTATCCTCTGCCACTAACACAGTCAGGTCCATAAAAGATACTCAATGAAAGTCTGATAAATGAATGAATGAATGAATGAATGAATTCAATTCTGCCTAATAAATACATTCAAATAACTAATTTTGTCTTCGTTAATGAAAGGCATTTTTAACATACGACTTTCAGTAGCAATTCGTTCAATCCTCAAGTGCACATACCTTTCTCCACATATCAAGACAAAATTATGTTCCAATTTTCAGTGCTGATTATGCTAGGTACTATGGAGCCAAACCACTTTAAGAATTCAGCAAAACATTTAACTCTATTTGACACTTAAATGGACAGCAGCATTTTAAATCTGTCACTTTATTTCTGTTGCCTCCACCACTGTTGATGGGATTTTAATCTGGTTGGCATCCACTTAACAAACAATATACTCACAGTTCTCAATTTTCATTTTTCCTCTTTTACAAAGTAGAAAGTCAAATGGTAAAGTTAATAGAGCTGTAAAAAAAATACAGTACCAAATTTATTTTAATGACAATGTGATTGTCACTGATTTAGGGCAGCTGCTCTCTGAATAAATAGACTCAGGGTCTAATAATTTGTGAAGAAAAAGACCAAGGCAGATGTCATTGCTGAGGCCTGAAGACCTGTTGGCAGACCACTGCCCAGGTAAGATTACTGGTCTCAGCGGCATGTTCCCTACAGCTCAAAAAACTGCCCAGCTGCTTTTGTATGCAGAGGTTCCTAGATTGATTTCTTACTGGAACAGATTCCTCACAAACAAGGTTTATTCTTTATTGGAGCTTTAGTCACTTGAATTCCTCTCTGTATTCTTCACTGTCAGGCTTTGCAATTTTTATTTATTCTTGGTAGAATGCACTTACTATTGTTATGGCACTTTTCACTCTAAGGCCTTCTTTTCAGTGTCTTTGAGAAAGAAAGGTCTTTAGCTAGACATTTCTCATGCTTGTTGACAGTCTGGAAATGATTTATTTTAGAAGAGAACAGAGGTGAAAGGAGTAGAATAAAAGATCATTATTCCCCCACCTTTGAGCACTTATCAGTTAAATGTTTATTGTTAAATGAAATGTGATGGCTTTCAACACAATTTTATTGCTTTTTATCTTTGTTTAAGAAGTAACACTAAAATATTTTAAAGTCTCATAAATAGAGTAAATCCAATAGGCTAAAAAATTTCCCTGTGGCTAAATTAACTTTAATTTACTCACTCTCACATTAATATGGTAAAATGGATTACTGCAACCCTAGACAATGAAAATATGTTTTGATCGTATATTATTTATAAACACATTTACAAATATATTTTCATGGATGGGTCTATAGACAAAGCCAGTATTATTCTGTGGGTACCCGTTCAGATGTTTTCAACACTAGCTTCTTCCACACACAAGAATGAGTCCATAATAATCAGAATTGTCACTCTTTCAAACTTCTACTTAATATCCTGACATTTTAACCCATTGCTTTCCAAAGCTTCTTCTCCATGAGAATTATTGCATATATACTTAGGACTAAATTCTAAAATGGTTACTGAAAGAATTATTTAACAAATATTTCAAAATGTATTGAGCTTACTCTGGGGTTTTCTAATTTTGCTACACAGAAATAAAATATTTAGACTAATTCCTTTAGAGAATAGCAAGATTCAAGGCCATCTGGTGCTTCTGTCTCTTCTTTTTCCAATAAAAGAAATTCTTCGAAGTAAATTATTGCCAATTACAAGTTCACCCAGGGAGAGGAAGAGAAAAAATAGTGACTGGATTTCCTTAAAAGACTATTCCGACTTCCCAAGTGTGAAGTCTTAAATAGTAGAGACTAGAGTGGAGAATATACAGAAACTAAAACTAGATACTGTAACTACTAAGAATTTAAAGGAAACTTGTCATTATCTTCTTAATTAGATGCAAAAGCAAGCTGCTTATGAAAGTTAAGCCCCCATACTTAATTTTGATTTCTTATGCTAACCTTAAAGACTCTACAATGAAAACCCACTGAAATATTGAATCTGCATGCAGATAATCATTTCTCAAAACCAAGTTTATATGTCAGAAACAGAAATAGAAGGAAAGCATACATAAAAATATGAAGGTATATATTGTGTTTACTATCATGTTTCTCTTATTTGAGCCCAGAACTTGATTGCCGCATTTTTGTAATTCCAAATGTAAAATTAAAATAAACAACCTGTATTTTTTTCCCCTAAGAATGTCTTACTCAGAACAAGATTAAGGATACACCATTACTAAATTTAAATTCCCCTTTCTCCTATTAGGGCAGGACCAATACGTAAAAAGCAAGCTGGACATCAGGAAGTCTCCCAAAGAACATGCCATATTGAGGGAAGAACTCAGTATGTTATATAAACAGTGCACTGGAGCCAGCCTCACATGAACTGGAGTTGTCTTAGCTATTGCCCAGAAAGCATAAGCAAGAACATAAGAAAAGATTCTATTTTCTTCCTCCATATTCAGAATAACACACTGATATCACCACCCTGGGTACAAGGGGCAAACATAAGTGACTGTTGTCTAACTTCCCAATGTTGAAAACTATTATGCTCACTTGAAAAATCTTTTTTCAGCACAAGTATTAGTTCTCACAAATTCTTAAATGGTTTACAATTTTATGTCCAATCAAACATTACTACTACTGTGTAAGGACCACAGTAGGACCATCGGGTAGGCATATTATTTGCGGCACAAATCCCAACCTGTGTTTTAAAAAAAAAAGCATTACATAAAAAGCTCAGTTAGATGTTAGCCAGGGTTCATAATGTAAACATATGCATGTGCCATTCAGAACTCACAAATAAACAAAAATGGAAAGGTCAGCAATGGTCTTTCTTCCTCACTGTTACTAAGCCTTTGAAATAAGCTCACGAAATGTATGCAGGTGGTTTTTTGATTAATTTGATAGAGGTACATCCATGGAACCAATTTACAAGTGATTTGCAGGCAGGCTGGCATTACTGAAATAAACGGTGCTATTACTATGATTTATACTACTATTCCCAACACAAATGATAAAGTGAAATTTACAGTCCTTAATTACCACCATGAAAAATTGGGAGGGAGAAAAAAGAGCAAAGATTGGCAATTTGCAAACTTGTCAGTAAGGCAAGATGCAAAAATCCATTTGCTTTACTTAAAAAAGGCACTGCATAATGGGTCTTACTATATTGTTATCAATCCATTTGAGAAGGCGAGGGAGTTCAAAAAACAAATGACCAGAATATAACCTTGAGATGCCAGGAAGTATGGTTTAGGAAAACAGCTGACAAAATGTAGCCTCCAGTTTTGAAAAGAAGGGAAGTCACAAAATACAACACTACATTATACATTATTCTGGGCCAATCACATGGCCCAATTTACTCTTCAAATCACCTCCTTTCAAATGTTTTTCAAATGCTTCCTAGCAGAGGAAAAAGAAAATTAAAGAAATAATATCTGTAATTTTTAACTAAATGTTTTTCTCTTGTCCCATTCATATCTAAATAGTATTGGGAGTCTTTTAGGATATTCAAAGGTGTCAGCCACACTGCTATCAACAGAACTCAAACAAAGCTACCTGGAGGAACCTACTCTGAGAGGCAAGGCTCAAGCACTGCAGTTGTCAAGAGGTTGGAGATGATGTGATTGCCCAGTTTCCTGGGCCCTTGGCCCTTTCCTCTCTCATTTATTATCACTTCCTACTTTAAAAGTCCAGCCAGGCTTTATTTACAATACTTATTCCCTCTCATGACTGACCTCCTATCAGGGAATGCCTAGGGTTCTAATGGACCTTCTAATCACCATTTGCTAAGTTTGATTTAAAATACAGTGATTCCACGCACTGGTCATTCATAGTACTTCACAGACTGGCTCACGGGAAAACTCCACAAAGTTACAAGACATGGAGACTGACTGCATATAACAGGCAAGAGAAACAGAACAGAGACAATTCTTGTCTACCTGAATTAGAAAATAATGGTGCAGTCTTAGATATTGGCACACAGCCAAAACTTGGGAATTGATATGTCAGTTTCAGTAATGTTAAGTTTGAGTTGCTGCCAGGACACTCAGATGCAGATATTCAGCAAACATTATCAGGAATGTAGGACTAAAGCTCTGGAGACAACTTAGGCCCAGATATATACAGATGTTGGAGAAATCTGAATAGAAATGAAGGTTGAAGACATCAGAGGGGATCAGATGGCCATAGTGGAGGCTGTAAAACCGAGAGGCCTGAAAGCAAAAACAAAGAAAAGACAAAGTTGGAGGACCCAGAATAGAGAAAATAATGAGATCAGAAAGGACTAATTGGAGAACTAGGAGGAGTCTGAAAAGAATCTCAAGAAGAGAGAAATGATCATCAATGTCACATGCTGCAAAGAAATCAAGACAAATGAGAAGATGCCATTAAGTCTGTTGAACAAGATAACGTCAACAGACAGAAACCAAAATACAGGAGTCTAAGAGATAAACACATTTAAGAAAGAGGAGTTGCAAGTGTAGAGATTTCCTATTAGAAACCAAGTAGGAAAAGATTTAAGAGAATGCTATGGAAATGGATTAGGAGAAAGCTTTTTATATAGTAGATATAAAGCATATATGTGTCTTATTGATTTCTGATTTCTTGCTACTCCTTAAAATTTCTTCTTTCATGACTGGTATGTTATCCTGTGTGAAAAAGTCTTCAGATAAGCTTTTTATGGACTTTATCCCTTTTGTATGTAGAACTCAGTGATTGTGATGGGTTATTTTAGCTTTGTCTTGTTCCCAGTGAGCCCAAGAGCATTTGGGGATTCTACGACCAAGGACTTTCTCCATTTCTACTTCCCATCAACTCAGGCTTCTTTCCTACTCCATAAATCTTCATTTTTTTAAAGCATCATTTTCTCCATTTCAATAACTTTCCTCCTGAGATTTTAAATTATAATAACATTTTCACACCTTCTTTAATAACCTCCTTACTTCAAATTCATAAATTTTACTTTTCCCTCGAAATTTTCCATACCTCCATTCATCTGTATTTGGATGGTATCTCTTTCTCATAAGCATTTTCTAAGTTACATTTTCATCACCATACTTGAAATTCAGAACATAGAATTTGCAATGCTCTGTTTCTTCTAATTTATATTTCTTTTAATATTTTCATCAATAGTTAATATTAACTACCATTTGAGAGCTTGCTCTATGTATTAAACATTTAATAGAGTGTCTGACATTCACTGTCTCATTTCATCATCTCTAAAAACCTTTGAAGTGAGTATTTTTATTCTCTACGATTCACAGATAAGGTTAAGTCACTCATCCAAAGTCACAAGCAAGTAAACAACAAAGCAGGAATTTGTACCCACGTCCATTCAACTCCAATGTTCATCATTTACCTTGTAGAAAATTCTATCTTAATCCTTTTAGTCTTACTTTATAAGAATATCAATTGTCATTAATGCATTTTCATTATTGGAACACTGCACAAAACAAACTCTCATTAGTGAAAGCAAGCCTCTGTCAATTCTGGTTCAGTCTAATGCAAAATATTCAAAAGGAGAAAATTCAAGAATTGTTTTGTTCCTTCTTCTATCCTCTCTTCGCACTTTATCAAGCAGTACCCTGTTAGTCCCAAGAGACTCGAGTTATTTTAATGGGTCTTTCCCTCTGTTACTCCCTCTGTTTTTTCCTGTATCCTAATTACTCTGAATTCATTTTTATTGATAGATAGTGTAAGTGTGCATAAGATCACCACAATTTGAAATTATTCCTTTATTTTCATTAATGTTACGATACCCACATCTTCTAGAGTTGATATTAGTACACGTGTTCTTTCTTATCAGATATAAAATATATCATGTATCTATAAGTATATATACACAGAATTTAATGACATTAAGTGAGTAGTATATCTTTATGTAACTTAGTGTGAATATGTTAAATTTTTTATTTTTATCATATTTTATATATTTATATGTATATATATAATTTAATGGTATTAAATCAGCAGCTTGTTTTAGATTAAGTAGTTCTCAAACAATACATAGATTGGTTTCTTAAAACATTCCTTTTATAACTTTTCTCTCCTTTCCACTTTCACAATTGAAATGCTAGTCATATTCATATCTTCTCAAACACATTAAAGATTAAAAAGCACAATTATATTTAAAAGGAAAAAGAAGATGCCATACCTTTATGTGATACTTTCTCTAGAACTTCACTGTCCAATATGGTAGCCATTAGCCACACCTGGCAATTTAAATTTATATTTGAATTAATTAAAATTAAATAAAAGTTAAAATTCAGTTTCTCAGTTGCAATAGCCACATTTCATGTGGCTAGTGGCTACCACTTGGGGCAAAGCATATACAGAACATTTTCCAAAATCACAGGAACTTCTGCTGGATAGTGCTGATCTAAGACGACTCAATAGATAAGTCAATCTTTAGTATGTTTTGCAAATTCTCTTAAGATTATTCCCCCATCACGAATGGATAAAGGAAATGTGGTATATGTATACAGTGAAATACTATTCAGACTTTTAAAAAGAAGTAAATTCTGCAATATGTAACAAAATGGATGGATTTTGAGGACATTATGCTAAGTGAAATAACAAGCCAGTCACAGAAAGACAAATACGGTAAAATTCCATTTATGCGAGGTATTCAAAATAGTCAGCTTCACAGAATCAAAGAATAAAATCCAGGGTTTGGGGGAATGGGAATTGGGGAATTACTAATCAGTAAGCATAAGTTTCAGTTTAGCAAAATGAATAAGCTCTAGAGATCTGCTGCACATTATACCAACAGTCAACAATAACATAATAAACACTTAAAAATTTAAAAGAGTAGATCTCATGATTTTTGTTCTTACCACAATATTTTTTTTTTAAAAAGGGCTATATCCAGCATGGTTCTGAGGAAAACAAATGATAGATAATAAATTATTCTTTTACTATTAAGAAAAAGACTATTATCTTCCTTCCTATCTCTCTTTTTTTTTTTATTGCCAATGCTTAGTCTTCTTAAATTTTTCTACTCACTACCACTTTGAAGTAACAGTCCTGGAAATATTTTACAATGTAAGATCAATAATGCAAATGTCCTCCAATTCAAAAAGTCTCCCATTACTTTTTCTTAAACAAAATAGCCAAGAGACCTTGGGTCAATTTTTGTTATTTCCCCTTGCTCCAAAACTTAAATAACAAATCAAAATAAAACAAGGCTTCCTAACAGAGTGTGCAATCCTTTGTAAACTCCAGTGGTTGAGACCACTGTTCCTGCAGTAGGTGTGGTCCTGTACTGAGAATTTTGCTTCTAGAGTTAGAAAAGAACTCCTCAATACTGTGTTACACTTTTTATAGACAGGTCATTGTTTCAGCTCTTAAATCCTGTATTTCTACCACTGTAAGCAAGTTTACAACAGGCTTCTGGTTTTTTCTTTGCTTTCCTATTTTCTGAAAAGTTTGAAACCAATAGAATACAAATGTGAAAAGCTGACCAAAGTTAGGATTGTAATCTATAGTCATGGACCACACAAAGGATCAAACCTCTAATCTTGGCCTTCTTAGCACACTCTTTGACTGAGATATCCTTGACAACAAAAAGTTTATGTCTGAATATATTACTGCGAGAAAAAAGAGATACATCATCTACTGTGTCTTTTCTTAACGATTAAAAAGGAACTACCAAAACACAGACTTAGTATTTCAATATGAAAACTAAAAAAAGCAGCTAAAACTCTTGAAAGCAATTGCCCATGGAAAGACTGCAGTGAAGAATAATGAGTCAAAGAAATATTGTATTTAGTCCTATAAGCCTTTTAGTTGATTTTTAAATCATGTGCATTTTACAAATAATTTTTATAATAATAAAGTTGCTTTTTTAAAAATTATGGAAACTATCTGATTGTCCACCAATTGAGGAACATATGATTTGATGTCTTATAATAAGATATGTGAACCATTACAAAATATATGACTTTGCAAAATATTTGACTTTTGCCATATTTATATATAACTGACCTAGATTACATTTACAAAAACATCTTAGTTAATGGCTCTTCCCAATTCATTAAGAACAGACCATTTCACAAACTTTTAAAATATTTTTTAAAAAAACAATTTATATGGAAACAAACATGTTAAAAAAGCAAGAAAATATTATAGAAATGATACTGACCAACTTTAGACTAATGAAAGTCACAAAAACTGGAAAAGGTAGGAAGAAGGAAAAAAAAAAAGGAATGGTAAGGGATAAGAGAAGGGTATTGGCTGCATCTATAAAGATTTATTTTTTAATATCTGTCAAATCCTTTTGATGGGGAATGTTAGATCTAAGTGGTAGATGTCATATTTACTGTACTTTTCAGTTATTTTGAAATATTTTTTCACTTCTTAAAAAAATTCCACCTTCATTGTTCAAAGTGTCCTCAGTTTATATGAAATTTTCCAACTAAATACACACTATTCTCTGCTGCTCCTTTTAGAGAAGTGTGTAGAAACTTCAATCTCAGAAGAGCAGTTATCATTATTAAACACAATGTGCAAGAGCACATGTAAAACAACAAGCCGTATTAATAATCTACCCGTATACCAGCCACACCAGTGATATATCAAAAAATATATCTATATTTGCCTCATGCATTTCAGCCCTACTCAAGCCCTTGGCCTCTCTTATTTTGCTTCCTCTTCCCCCAACTTTGAGAAGGAAATGAAAGTTAAACACCAAGTATGTAAAAATTCAAATTTCCAAAATCATGCAAACCTACATTTTAAAATATAGCCATTGTAAAACAAAGGTAGATTTTATTCAGTAAAGATGTGTTGTACTCACTGCAAATGCATCACCACTGGAGAGCAGTAAGACCAGGTGCTGTCTGTGCCTAAGCAAACAAAAAGAATCATGACAGAGTTGAAACTAGGCTGACAGTTCGGGTATTTTCAGATTAAAAAGTCACCCAGCTGTAATTTTTATCTAATCTTATTTGTGATTTTCTAGTAGCTCATTCTCAGAAAACTGCAGGTTACTTAATTGACTATAGCTAAGAATGAGTAATGGTGGGACCCAAAACACTTACAATTACACAGTTAAAAGGAAGATGTTTGTCTTTTTCCATTTGTACAGGTTATGCAGACTTACTCAACTTTTAGAAAACCTACTATTAAAGGTAGCTTAAACATTGTCCATAAATCTAAACTTTATCTAAATTTTCAGCTCTATTTCTATTAATGGGGAAGTTGTCAGATAAAAGAACATTAATTTCAGGACCGGCTGTTAAGATTCATGTTAAAAATATTCAACACACTGTTCATAATATGCTAAAGGATTGTGCTCTTAAAATGGAGATGGCAAAGTATCAGCATCAATTCAGCCCTCAATTTACTGCCTTTCATACAAGAGATGTGTGCCTTTCATCCAGTCTAAATTGAGTACATATTTGCCGTTATGTCATATTCACAAGGTCAAAAACTAAACTGCCTCGTCCAAAATGTTAAGAAATGAACATCCTAGAAGTATCTCTTAAGAATTCAGCTTGCCAATAAAGATGTTTTAAAATTGAAAATTTAAATTAGTAATGTTCAAAGTTGGTAACATAAGCAAATTAAACTGGAGAATTTTGATACTTAATTTCTTTAAATTGTATTATTTATCACACTTAGTTCATTTGTAATAGTGGATAAAATATAATGATGCTCAATTTAGCACTATTTGATCTACATATTTAATTTCTTATAGAGATGCATATTATTTATATTTTTAAAAAATAAATTACAGTGACTGGTAAAAATAACAAAGAACATATTTTTTGAAAATAAAATTGTATATACTTTCTACATTTCTCCATCATTTCACTGACATCCTAAGAAACATCTAAGGCACATAAATTCATACTTTTTAGAAAGAAAAATATACAAAAGTGTATCTTAATTTTTTTTTGTTTTCTTTCTTTTTAAATTCAATTTATTTAAACTTAAAAAAACCCAAAACAGTTCATCCATTTCTCCCACCCCCCAACCCCCACCTCTGGCAACCACCAATCTATTTTCTGTATCTGTGAGCTTAGAACATCTTTCTGTCTCTTTCCATCTATCAATATAGACAGATAGATAATTTTAGATTCCTCATATAAGAGAGATAATCAGATAATTGTCTTTCTCTATCTGACTTATTTCACTTAGTATAATGCCCTTGAGGTCTATTCATGTTGCACAAGTGGCAAGACTGTATTCTTTTTTATGGCTGAATAATATTCCATTGTATATATATGCCACATCTTTATATATTCATCTATCAGTGAACACTTAGATTATTTCCATGTCTTGGCTGTTATAAGTAATGCTACAATAAACATGCAGGTGCACGTATTTTTTCAAATTAGTGTTTTCATTTTCTTCAGATAAACACCCAGAAATGGAATTGATGGGTCATATGATAGTTCTACTTTCAATTTTTTGAGGAACTTCCATATTGTTTTCCATAGCAGCTGCACCAATTTACATTCCCACCAACAGTATGCAAGGGTTCCCTTTTCTCTTCATCCTTGCTAGTCTTCTTGATAACAGCCATTCTAAGAGGAGTGAGGTAGTATCTCATCAGGCTCCCAGGATACCTCTGATATGTAAACTAATCAACCCAGAGCCATACCTCCTTTATCTGGCTGTATCAACCAGGAGGCAGAATTCTTCTGCCTTAATCATCTGAAGGCCAGGTCCAGGTAGCAGGCAAGTAGGGAGCACCCTTAGAGCTTAGAGACTGCCAAATTTTTTCAAACTAACCAAACCTAATCTGTTTATCCTGCCCTGCCTTGCCTTTCCCTCAGAAAATCCAAGCCTACATGCCCCCCTCTCCTCTGCCCCTTCTGGCTCCTGACCCATACCAGTGCTTCCCCATGTTGCTCTTCATGGTATACCATGCCTTCTCTTTCTAGGACCTATGAGTATAATAAACTTTGTTTTTCTGACCTCCTCCTGGGTCTCCTCTTGTAGCCGTATCTGAATGATCATTACATACAAGAACACAGAACATGATGTTTATGTTTCACTTGTGTTCCTGTTTTATACATGCAGCATTACTGCTAATTGTCCATCAGGCTCTATTCTTCCTTGCTACCTTTTAATAACAGACATTATTAGGTTTAGCTGTATGTGACTGCCTGGCTAGAGGTGACATTTCTCAGCCTCCCTTGCAGCTAGATGTAGCCCTGTGATTAGGTTTTTGCCAAACTTATCATATAGATGAGAAATAAAACTTGCTTTCGTGCATCTAAAAGGCAAAATTAGGAACAACATCTAGCAAGTATATAGAAATGAGTTTCAATTAAATATAATTACTTTCTAACAATAGCATTCTTTAGAGGCTACTGCCCTTTCAACACTGTATCTTCTTTTCAATCAAAGGTTGGATACAATAGGAGAGACTTCTAAACTGAATAAAACTTTGGAATAGATATTGCTTAAAGTTTCTTCCAGCCCTAATATTCTACAATTCTAGCCAGATAGGAAAAGAAAAGTTGGGACAAGGAAGAGAAAGTAGGAGGCAGGACAAAAGGGTCAGAGAGAATGAGGGAAAGAAGAGGAAGGGGTAAAGAAAAGGCAACCTTTAGAACCAAGAAATAAGATTACTGGGAAATACATCTGAGTAACTAGAAAAAATGTTCTTGAATTTTCATTTTTATACAATATCAAATTTACATATCCCTACCCTTAAAAAAACCCACAAAATCTTTCAAACAAATATATTTTAAAATCTAAAGGGTAAGCTCTAGATTCAGAGTATAGACATAAAATTATGTTTCATGGTTTCGAGATTAATTTTATTGGAACTGAAAATTCCTCTTATTCATCATTTATAATAAGTAGCAGTTTTACACTGCTTGATTGATTCATGTTATAATCATGGAGTAATTTACTATCCTAATTTATAACATGACATCTGTTGACATTTGCCATACTTATATCTGCTCTAAATTCTGTCACTTTACAAACATCTTAGTTAATGGCCCCCTGCAAGTTATTAATAAATTTAATTAAAGCAAATAAGATAAAGGACTTTGTCACACTCATCTCTGCATTGTCTCCAGTGCTTAACACAATGCCATTACTTTAAGTGTGGCTCAGAAATACTTTCATGCAATAATCATTTATTGAGGCCCCAGTCTGTTCTTGCTAATGCTTTGGGCACTGGAAGCAACACAGCATGGTGGTTAAGAGTGTGGGCTTCCAATTAGGATGAGTCTGTGTTTGAATCCCTCCTCTGCCATTGAGGACATCTCAGTTGCTTATACCTCAGTTTCCTTTCCTGTAAAATGAGTAAAATAATGATACTTCCCAGGTGAAGCCTGAATAAGAATAACGTGCAGTATGCTTAGCATAGCCTAGCATATGTAAGTCCTCAATAAATGTTATTTATAAGTCAATCACATAGTGTCCATAAAATTATGTCAATAATACAACCATTCATATTATAATCTATGTACTATAATTCACTGAATAAACGTTCCATGAGGAAAGGACTTTTTGTCTATTTTTTTCACTATTGTATCTTCAGTGCTTAAAACAATGCCTGGAACACAGTGAACATCCCCCTAAATAAGTGTTTTAAATAAGTTAATCAGTAATCACGACATATTTTACATTAAATAATTTCATTCTCTTAATTACATTCATTTCAAGAATTATAAACGACATGCTAGAATGCTCTATTAAGATTAATTGAAGCGGGACTTCCAACATATCAAGATAATCTAGTTCCTTCCAGGATCCTGCCTTAGAAAGACAATATAGGCAATAATGACCTAGAGTAAAATGCCTACCTTTATATAATCTAAATAATAAAATCTTCAAATTGGCAATATATGTGGTGAGTTAATGAAGCATATCTATTAAGACATTCAGAGAATTCTTAACACGTGAGAACTTGAAAACCCAAAATGATAAATTCTCGATCTTCTTATTAATCTCGGGACTACACAAGACAAATTCTTTTAACAGAAGAAATTAAAATGCTAATAATGTCTGTCTTATCTCCAGACAACATACTTTAGTGGTTCCTAGTGTATGGCAAAATAGCTTATGCACATTTGTTTGTCCATTCAGTACCCCAGAAAGTTTGCCTAAAGGCAGGGGTCCAGGTAAACAAAAAAGAAAGAAAACATAAAGAACTTGAATAACCCATAAGGATTCATATTTAAGAATTACGTAATAACTGTTCTGGAGATACAGAGATATCATGGACACTAGCCACGTCCCTCTGCCAGATTTTCCTTCTCTCTTTTTCTCAGAACTCTCATTGCCTCTGAAGAACTTCACCCTTTGAACTATGTGGTTCTGGCAGGGCTGCCAATGACAGTATCACAGTCTCCTTACATACTGAAGCGGGAAGAAGCAATCTGGTTCCTTCAAAGTGGCTAAATTAGGATTGCTACAGATTTTCAACTGCTGAGTCACTCACTTCCTCACTACCTCATAAAGGAAATCTCTCTCTATAGGAGGAAAGAGTAACACAGTCACACATGGATGTGGAAGGCATTTAGAGATGAATTTGAGGAGAAGGGGGTGGGGAGGATATGGAGGTGTGAGAAGAGAAAAGCTCAAGAGTGAATACTCATTGACATCACTTTATTCTTTGGATTGAGGCAAACTAAAACAGGCCAGCAAGTCCAACTCTGATTTTAAGTATCTGAACCAACAATTCTTTCTCTCTGCCCAAATTTCCTTGAGTTGTAGTTTCCTCACCTTAAAAGAATTTTGATGAATATAGGAGAGCTTCAATTTTACTTAGTCACAAAATATCTAGAAGTATAGAATTAGTTTATACATCAAAATATTTGGTCTTATAAATAATCAAGGTTTTCAATGTTGAGCCCTATTTTTTTGTTTTCTTTTTTTAATGTTTTATGCATTTATATGATTAAAACTACAAAACATTTGGGTTTTACTCAATGAAACTATTCTCCTCTTTGAGATGTGAACGTCCACACAATTAATATAAGTGAAGAAAATAACTGATTCATTTTGAAGAAATTACCTTAGCAACTTAAGTTAATGAAATTATTAAGCTATCAACAGAGACAGCACAGTGATTAAAGAGCACAGACTTTAAAAACAGACTGCCTGGATCCAGATTTAGACTCTGCTACTAACTAGCTGTGAAACCTTGGTTAAGTTATTCAACAGAGATATGTTTCCTTACCTATAAAATGGATTACAGTGTGGCGAAAGGACTTAACAAGTGAAAAGTGCTTAGAATAACACCTGACACAATGTAAGCATTACATTAGTGTTAGTCACTATTGTTGCCATTCTCATTCTCTAAAACAACTGATGCTGCAATTAGCAGATCCTAGGTTTCACCAGTGTGACTTGGCAACAACAATACAGTGCTTTAAAATGCCTCGTTGATTAGCTTATTTTATCATCTCACACTTTGCTTCAATGAAAGGATCAGAACTGCCTGATTGGTGCACAAAAGTTCTGGTGTACATATCCAAATTGATGAAGCATTTTAGCAGTGTGAGTAATGCCAAAGCCAAGAGTAGAATGGTGGTTCCCTCTGCCACTTATCCTTTTTCCTCTAAGGGAAAGGAATGCAATGGAAAGCAAATTTTTACTGGGAACTTGGGATTTGAGACAGAAGGACTCTAATGCTGATTGCTTCCTGCTCATTTTCTACAATATGATAGTGTGCTCAAAAAAAAAAAAAAAAAAAAAAAAGCTACACTGTGATTCCAGAGATCACATGCTGAAATATGCAGAAGACCAGGCATGCACTGTAACTACGAGAAGCACTCTTTGAGTATAAGCACTTAAATTCAAAATTGTAAAAACACACTATAAAAAACATACTATAAGCAAAAACAAAAAACAAAAAGCAAAAAACAAAAACAAAAACAATCTGTTGGTCACATTCAGCCACTGAGATGCCTGGTTATACATCCAAAGGGTGAACAGTGATTTTATCTGGGTAGTAGTATCACAGATGATTTTCATTTGTATATGTGCCTTTTATTATCTTTTAAGTGCTTTACAATGTATATGATTTTCTTTTATCATCAAAGGAGAAAAATCCCACAAAATATGTGATTTAAAAAAAAAAAACATAGGTTCAGTGACTTGGCTACACCTAACTGAAGCTGCTCATTTGTTACATTGAAGAAAATCACAAAACAAGCCTTGCGAGAAGAGGCCAGAATGAACAAGCACCCTAAGGAACAACTTTTACCAAAATAGATGACCAAAATACCATGACTTAGATGACTGGCTGTCACAGAGAGAAGTCCAGTACCGCACTTTCACAGGCAGAATGTGGAGTGATTCAAACAGACCGAACATGCTAAGTGCTGTTTAAGTGTGGTAAAACTGCATTTAACAATCCAAAATTACTACCTAAAGAGTTCTTTCTTTCTTTAATGCTATACCCATGCAATATGTCTCTAAACCGTACTCCTTGACTGAGCATCTTTACAGATAGCAATACTGTTTTTCCAGCACAGTAAGGGCCAGAAGAATCCATAAACTCTTTACAGACTTCGTGAAGAAATGGGTGACGCCCTGGACAGGGTTAAATAGATGGGTTTAAATTTTAAAAGTTTAAAGTTTAAAAAAATGCTTTAGAGCACAGAACTCATCTCATTAGGAAATTAGCTTCTAAACTTGGTTTGCTTGTTGGCTCAGTCTATAAAGCATATAGGTGGGTTGGCGTGTGTGTGTGTCGAACTTACTCAGTGGAGTTGAATTAGGGATTACAAATATCCTAAAAAACATTGGGTATCATAACTATGTGAGAAGCTCTCTCTAATTTTGATATCTGTAAGACTAGTTTCATGAAAAAACATCAATTATGATGAATTTAAATCAGGAAGTAGGTCAACCGTAAGGAAATATCATCATCTCAGTCACCTGTGTGATTCTGCATAGTCTACCTACTTTAATGCTTCTAACTTTGTATGATGTCTATAATAATAAATGTGGGTGGGACTCACATACATTTTGCAACCCAAATAGAATGTTTAAGAGTTTAATGTTTTTTTAAAACTATTTGGAAAGCTAGCCTAAAGTAGCAAGCAGTCTGTGTGAGTTAAAAGAGAACTTACAGGTAGAGTTCCACCTCCAGGTACTGTTTAGTCTTGCTGTTCAAAAAAAAAAATTCAACAACTGCAAATAAAAAACAATCATCGTATTGAGAAATTTAATCTGGAAAGAGTCGAGAAAGTAAACATTTAGAGAGGTTGCCAAGTGGGAACTCAGGAAGCCAGACTGGGAGAAGAATTGCAGAGCATGGATGTTGTCAGAGGCTCCATCTCCTGCACTGGCCGTTCACGGAGGGGGACCACCTGCCAGACGCAGACCTTGGTGCTCAAACATCCCCGCGGGCATCTGAGGATAACATCCTGAAACCACAAAGAGTCAGGACAAGAATCCTGACTGTGTGATCCCCACCCCTCCCTCCTGGCCATGGAGTCTGCTGTCACCTCATGTCCTCCACACCTGGGTTGCTATTTTCAGTCCTTGCCTAACATCTGAGGGGAAATGGAAGCTCCGGGGACTCCAAGTGAGTTCACCGATGCCTTTAATTACACTTCAAATCCAGAAGGGGTCTGCCCTGACAGTGCACTCTGTTAATTCACCTTTACCGTGGTGACGACCCAAAACGTGAAACACCCCACAGGAATTCTGTTTTAGTCAAATAGAAAAAGCTAATTCCAGTAGGGCTATCATAAAAATGTTACAAGGCAAGTTCATAAATTTTGATTAAAAAAATGAATTCCTCTTTAAAAAAAAAAAGGAAAGTAAATATTTGTAAAGAGTCACATTTTGAAGAAGGAAAATCTAGTGGCTTATAAAAATTAAAGTTTTATATTCAACGTTACTGCACACTATTTTAGAAAATCCAGTGTAACGTTCTTGGGACCTTGTGAATATTAAAAGTTAAAGCAATTTATCTGTTGTCTATGCAAAACATTCTGCTTAAATTCTTTCCCAAAGTAATTTCATTGAAACATCAATTCCACAGAATTTCTATAGACAGTAGATATTTAATATGGGAGGCAGCTTAGAATCATAGTTGATTTCAAATTGTGCCTAAGCCACTCACGCGACCTTGGACAAATTTCTCAACTGCCTTATGTAGCAGTTTCCTAACCTGTGAAATGGAGATAAAAATGATATCTACGTCATAGAACTAATGCATGAAGTTCTTAGAACAGTGTCTGGCACATAGTAAGTACTTAATAAATTGTAGTAGTCATTGTTGTTATTAGTATTACTGATATAAAAAGAATATATAATATATAAAGAATATATATAATATACAAAGACTAAATATATAAATATATAGTTTATATATTAAGTATTTATATATATAAATAACAAAGGAAAATATATTCGTGTATGTTGGGTTAATAATATGAAACAGATGTCTCTTCTGAAAGATTTGGGAATTACTAGTTTATTAATAATATTCATAGTGACTCTCCAAGGGACAAATAGAGTTTTCAGTGTTTTCCAAAATTTCTTCCACTGGGATCTTTTTTTCCCCCTCAACATATTTCTCAAAACTAATGTCAATGAACATACTTGAGGGATGTAAGTAAATAAAAAGAGGATTTCAAAAATAATTTTTTAAAAGATAATACAAACTAATTCATCTACTATAAGGAATTTCTAACATTCTAGTTCTAAAATCAGACAACCTGGCTTTTTGAGTACTAGCTCCATTATTTATGTACTGTGTGATCTTAGGTAAGATAATGAACTTCTCTGAGCCTCTGCTTCCTCATTTGTAAAATGGTGATAGTAACCATGCCTATCTCACAGAATTGCCATGACGATTAAACGAAACAATACTTGCAAAGCACTCACCAGAATGCTGTCCAGCTGAGGACAGAGATTCTGCTCAGGGCATCCTACGCACTGGAGTGTCTCCATTCTTCTACCCCTACCTTGTTAAGACTGTGACTTTCAAATGCCAAGAAGGCTTGAGAACCAGGAGAATTCATACATCTCCAAATATTTCTGGTTAAGGACACGTTACTGCTAGTGTAAGATTTTCTTGAATGATAACTTAAATCCCAACCATAAAAGGCCACCGCATAACAAATCATTCACCTTCTGAGACCCTTCATGACTGAGCCCTGCTAGGACCGTGTCATTACCAAGACTTTGGGGTCCAAAAGAAGCTGCTGAGAGAGCTCCTGTATTTTCTCCTGCTTTGTATGTGCTTGTTTCTGCCAGATTTCTGTATTCATTGTTTTTACAAATAAGGAAATTAATGTAATTAATTATATTGGGATTTGAATGGCACAGAGGAGGGGAGTTCTTTCTATCTGTAGCTAAACAGATACACTATAGCAAAAAAGTGCCACAACATAAGCACAAAATGAATATTAATTGTTAGCTTTCATTCCCATTCAGAGGTGGATCTAGGACTTATGGGACTAGAAGCTTATACAATTTGGGAGGACCCTGTCTGAAAGTAAAAATACAAAACTATGAAAACAAAATTAGACAGAGAACTTTAGAAGGGACCTATGCAAGTATAAGCCCTGAAGCATAACCTTCATTAGCTTTATAGTAAATCCACTCAGGGGACAGAAAATACATGTTCCTGCCTTCAAAGAGTTTTAAATACAATAAAGGAAACAAGATAGTACCTAAGAGTTTAAACTGCAGGCAAAAATACTACAGAAAATTCAATATGGGGATATGTAAATGCCACAAAGCAGCATATAATAAATTTCTAAAAAAAAAATGGAACAGCACATCTCTCTCTTTTTATACGTATAGTAGGAGTTCAAAAGGTAGAGTAATCACTATGAACTGGATTATCTTAGAAGGATTCACAGGAGAGGTAACATTTCAGTCAGGTCAAAAAGAGAGGGTTTGGGTAGGCAGAAAGAAAGGAAAACTCTGTGTGCTCAAGGTTCAAGTTATTTAACTTAAAATGAGCAGATCTGCTTAGTTGAGGCAGAGGTTTCTGGAAGGACAGTAATTGAACACAGTTTGAGGAAAAGCCAATCAAATGCCTTGAATAGCAATCTAACAATTTGGGGCTTAACCCTGCAAGCAAAATGGAGCTATTAATCTTCTTGAAAAAATGGAGTAACATAATCAAAACAGCATTTTAGAAGCACCAGCCAGGTCATTGTGGATAGGATAATCAGGATCACGAAGACTCTGGGAGCAGAAACACCACCTGAAAGCACACTATAATAGTCTAGACAATCCTTAAGAAGTCATGCTGAGGATGGACACGAAGGGGCATGGTCAAGAGACATCCCCAGAGAAGAATCAACAGAACGCGATAAATGTTTGAGGGGGAGAAAAAAAGAAGAGATCATGATGACATCAGGATCTCAAGGCTGGTAACCTGGAGAATAACTCAACAGAAACTGGAAAGTCAGAAATAAAAGTGATTGTGTATGAGGACAAGCTCAGATTTACCATGAGAAGTTTGGGTAAAGAAAGAATATATTCAGGTTTTGATGTCCACAACAAAGTTGTAAATATGGTTTCAAGAGAGATTTTAGAGAAAGAATTTCTTATTAAATTCTAGTACATCAAGAAGTGAATTTTTAAACAGGACAACAGCATATATTGGAAGGTTTTGGATTTGGAATCAAGAGGCCTCAGATGTAGACACAGGTATGTTTAAGGTAGCAAGACTAATAGATCCTCACAGGTAGAGTTCCAGTACACTATGATTCCATGAAAAGATCATCTTATTTCCCCTAAGTTATTCAACGAAAACTGTAAATTACAAAAACATAAAATATCTGGATGAAAAATCCTTCTCAAAATATACAGCTACTTTTTTTTAGAAATAAGTATCACAGTACTACTATGAAGTTTTTAAAAAATAGAGTTTTATAGTTCTAGAACTTAGAAGATACCATCAATTTAAATTTAAAGATGCATGCTTTACAAATACCACTCAACACCTGAAATAAATCAATTATCTATATTTAATACTTGGACTAACATTTTCACATGAATTGCTAATTAATACTGTTTCACAAGTAATTTTCTTAAGTGCCTATCAGATATAGACTGTTCACTCCAAAATCTCTAATTCCAGGTCATACAATTTTTGACACCATCTTTCTATGTCATTGAATTTTCAGATATTCAGGATGTGGAGCATGAGGTATTTGGAAACTCTGAGAAGATGAATAGATATTATAAGAGAACACTACCATATATCACAAAATCTGCTCTTTCTCTCAGCTTTGGCACTCAAAATAGGAAATGTCTCACCTTCATACTTCCAGAGTCCATCAAAAGGTTGTCCTGCTTCATGATGTGGTGCTGGGGGATCATCAAAGAAAGGAGCATTCAAGTCCATCAGTAAGCCTTGGACCCCAGATCTAAACTTGGGAGTCATAGGCCTTTGCAGCACTGGTAAACTGTCCCACGTGGTGGTAATTCTATATTCCAACTGTCAAAATGAAACAGAAGAGCAAATGCCATGATATAAGTGAAGCAATGTTTTTCTTGCTCCCCTGGTCTTGATCAAATTAAACTGAAATAACATCTTTTACTAATATCCTCAAGGCAATCAACATCCCATTACATATTAAAGATTTCTATTAATTGCAGTAAAACGTTTTTGTGTGGTATTCAGCCATAGCAAAATTCATACAAAATATTTAGAGGAATTGCTTTTTGTGACTTAATACACAGGTGCATTTATTTTTGTAGTATTTACAGTGTTTAATGATGTGAATTTGCTTTTATTCATTTGTTGGGGAGGAAGAAAACTTTCTTCTACACTTTTAGGTTCTTCTGGCTGGTCTAAGAATTAAATTGACATGAGACATTAACAGGAGAAAATAAAATTTAATTTGGCACATACAGGAACTCTACCTACATGAGAGATTTGAAGACAGAAAGGTAAAATGAGGTAAAGATGCCAAACTGAGCTAGAGGATGGGATGGGGCCCCAGGTTTCCAAGGATAGGAGGGTTATTCACTGGATGTTAAGAAAAGTTTGGTAGTTAGATGTTTGCCCTGCCATATACATGTGGCCACTTAGATAAAATTTATCTCTGGTAATAACTCTTTTCTGGGAAAAATTTCCAATTTAATTTCTTTTAGATAATTAAGGGAGAGGCAATATTTTCTCTTGAACTTGCAGGGACTTGACTAACCCCAGCTCAAAATAATCTTCATACAAAAGTGACACATTCTGAGGAGGTTCATTCTGTACCCCTACACATTCCACAAATAATCAGTGAGGACGTACTATGTATGCCACTTCTCACTAGGTTCTGCAGATAAAGTTCAAAGTAGACAATGTAACCCCTGTCCTGCCTAAAAGACCATATAATCTTTATAATCAGAAAGAAAGACAAAATGTACATCCAAAAACTAATGAACAGTGAGTGAAGCATAGATTTAGAACCTGACTAAATAACACAGAAAAGTAATAGAAACATGGAGATAAATATAGGTTGCAGTAGTTGGAAAATGCTTCTTGGGACTTAAGGTTGCACAAGAAAGGAAAATGCATATGTTGAATATACCTATCTTGGATAGTTTATTCTGGATGTTTATCTTGCCTACTTCAATTTCAAGCTTTTTGAGAACTGAAAATAATGACGACAATCATTCAGCATTTATTCACATCCCATGCTAGCGTCTGACTATCCCCCAAAATGTATTAGAATGCTGCTCTTACCTGGGTACTCATTAAATGCTTATTGTAAATCAATTAATAAAACAAGTATTTCTTGTGTAACCACTATCTGCCTTTTCTGTGCTAGACGTTTGAACTATGGAAACAAGACACTTCCCTTGCACTTAGGTAACTCACAATCTAGTGTAAAAGAAAACTGTGAACAACTAATGAGAAAACTGTGAAAGTGCTTTAATAGAAGTGTGCAAGCACAGAGCAGGGAGCCTCTAGTTCTGACAGCGGGAAATGGAAGAGTAGAGCGTGTATGCAAAGACCTCACAGAAGTTACAATTGAAAGATGTGTAGGAATAGGAGAGGAAAGGAAACAAATGTATTATAAATGGAGGAAATTGCTTAATCGCAAGCACACAGCCATGTGAAAGCTGAAAGGAGACGGGAGATCAGATATAAACGGAATGTAAGGTGCGTGGTGGGAGGTGGGGGATATAGTGAGAGAAATGACACTGGTGGGAGGGGGTGCAGATACTGAGAGTGAACATTAAAGTTTATGCTGAAGTCATGTAGAACTGATGTCAGGTTTCAAACAGAGAATTTACTGATGAGGTTTATGTTTCAGAAGAATTACTCTGAAGGATGTATAGAAGAAAAAAATACTCTAAGAAATTTGAAGTCTTATTCAAAATTTATTTTTCTATTCCAATTTTCTCTAATTACAATGGTAAGCTTTTATTTTCAAAGTTATAATCTTTATTTCAAATGATTCTGTGAAATGTTTGTAAGAGAAAGGATCTTAAAGAATACAACTGAACTCAATTCAAGTAACAATGGAACTCTTTATTCCTTATCTACAACATAATACTTCTTGAATCTCCCAGTATTAGAAACACTCAGGCTTTCTCAATTATTCATTTCTCATTATGCAAAGAAAATTAACCAAAGTGATTCTGACTGAAGGAAAGAAAGGAAAATTTGGAGCCAGGAATAAATTACTATAAGCACTGAATGCTATATGTTTAAACAGCCATTTAGAAAACTACCCCATCATAAAAGCAAAAGAAATTTAATCTGCACAAAAGTTTAAAACTCCATATGCTCACTGGGATGATAACTCTTTTTTTCTTAAATATTCTCAAATTACGTGTAGCTCTGAGCTACTTTTGCTTAGAAAAAGAGTTGGAGCAATTTTTTTAATGTATTATGTTTAAGGATTTTTTTTTCTTTTCTTATAAATAGATCACATTTTTTTCTAATATCCCAAAATAGTCAAAGGCATTCTTCTGGCACTTTGCAAATTTCAATAAAAATAACATCTTTAGTAAAATTTCAAAATATCAAAGTTATCATAATTTTGTAGGAAATTTTAGTTGTTTTGTTGTATAGTTTAGAAATATCAAATGCCAACAAGAAAATTTATAGGACGAAATAAAGTTAATATGCATAGACAAGAATCACGCTTTTTATTCTAGTATTCAAATACTGTCCGGTATGAAACTTCTGAAGTGAGATATTTATTAAAAAAAATCTTAAATGCAAAAAACAAAACAAAACAAAACCCCCACAATACCATACACAACAGTTTTAGATATCCTTATGCTCAACTATTGATATAATTAAGATGTAGCCCCTCCTCTTTCTAAAACAGCTTGATGTTTACCAAATTCTCAGCTGCTTAAAGTCTGCTTTCTGTTAAATTTATTAAATTCCCACTGATGCCAGCACCACCAAGGACAGAATTTGGACTGATGAGCTTTGTTTTATTTTGTTTTAATCAGGCTTCCACAAAGGAATATTACACTACCTGTAGTAACAGAGAGATGTTTTTTGGCCCCAAATGCTATGACACTTGAAAGACTCCTACATTTTTCAAACTGGAAGAAATAAACTTCTAAAAGTCAATAAAAGACCAAGTAACACTTTTAATGGGCATGTTTTATTCAGCTATATAAACTTTTCTTGTTAAATTTCTTTTTAAAAAGTCTCTATAGAAAAATCACCAAAAATTTTCAAGTGATAATAATAGGAAACCAAGCTGTATTAAAGGCAGGACCAGGTTGTATCAAAGATTAGAGAATTTTATTTCTAGATTCCTTACCCACATCTGTAAGGGTAAAGAGTTACAGAGAGTTAATGCAATTACGTTGCGTCGATAGAATCAATGTAAATACACAGTCTGGGTAACCACACTACAAACTGCTTACTGTATCATTTCTTCAATTACAGGGCTTAAAATTTATACCCAGCTCTTGTTAAATAAGTACCTCTATTCTCTACCTTGCCTATGCAGACAAAGCCCTAAAAGAGAGCCAATAACTTACATAGGCCTCTATAGCCATTTTTTAATCCTTCTGATAAATACCTTTGAAGACATATTTTTTTTAGATCTAATACTACCACTGAGTTATGACTCTTTTTTTAAGATTTAACTGTAGATGGGCAAAAAAGTTATAAAATCAAACTGATGTCATTCTCCTTGTAGGGGACTCAGCTTATGTTTTATAAAGTATATGAAGTGTCAAAAACAATAAAATTTTTAGCTTTATGTAATAAGATCTAAACATAGTTAATATTTTATATGTTTATTAAAATCACTGAGATTGTTATTTTGAATCTGGGAAAATATGCATGTATTTAGCTATTACTGCAAAGTTGCTCTGTAGAACAAAATGGTGAGGCTGTTCATAATCTAAATTTAAACATCTGAAATATAAATATATAAAAGCATACATGTACATATATACTAGGTAATCTAGTAATCCTATGTACTGACACACATTTATCAAATTTAGATAGGACTTAAATGTATAACATTTTTACTCTCAAGATATAAAACACTATTTAATTTTAAATTTTAATTATGCTTTACTTATAAGAAAGGCATAGAACAAAATAAGAAAATAAGGCTTAAAATTATATAAGATCTCCTACACACATTTTTAGCAATTAAAATAGTGATGATCTAGATACAAATAATATTATCAAAATAATACAGAATCTGAATCTGGAAAATAAAAAGTTGCAAGATCTTCACTGAACTGTACAAAATTAAAACACCATAAAGCTTGTCCCGCTGTAGAACAAGGTGATCTCTGAAATTACAAGGCAGTGAATTCAGAATCATAAAAAGGAAATATTACTTCATAACCTTTAGTTAACCTGTAGCTACAGTTCCATAGGAGGTCATAAAATCAAATTCTGTGGTTGGATTTAAAAGCTGGATAATTTTATAGCCACTCATAATACCAGGGTTCAAGCTCATTGCCTTCAGCAGCTGGAATGGAATTCTTTGATCATTCGTATCAATAAACCACAAGGTATGAAGGTACTGGTACTATGTGTTGTTTTAAAGATTAAACACTGTTTTATTGGAGTCAAATAACACTGTTTACCACATTAGTTGCCTTTCTCACATGTGTAGAGGCCTGAAGGGGCATAGAAGCCACAGGCAGCTGCCCTCATAATTCAGAATTCATCATTCTTTTACGGAGTCTTCCCATCAACTTACAGACCCACGTGCCCAGTAAGCTTACATTTGCTACAACACTGGCATCAGATGGATGCTAGTATTCCCATTTCCAGGTTATTTCACCTGAGCGATCTGATGTTTCCAAGCGGAAGCTTTACTTTTCCAGAATACCCACGCTTCTCCCTTACCTGGTGCTTTAGCTTGTAAAGACACTTCTTACTGCTAATATTTGCCCAAAAAATACATTTTACAGTGTTCTATCCACACAAATATTTAAATTGCTTTTTAAAATGTACTGTCCTTTCATCATTAAATATGTTTTTAAACTGGTATTTCCTGCCTCTGTGCCTTTTTTCATTCTGCCTCTATCACCAGAATGCCATTCTCTGCCCCTCCCAAGTCAAGGCTTAATTTAAATTCTAGTTTCTCCATGAAGTGATCCCTGATTTTCTCAGATGAAAGTGATACTCTAAGCTCACTCTCCCCACCCACTCTATATGTCCAAAATATTACAACTGTATTTCTAATATGTATCCATTTCTACCTTATTTTAAATGTACGCATAAATCAATGTGACTTACATCTTGCTTAGCTCTCACAGAATGTAAAAATTTTATAAACAGTTGCTGTACCTAAGTCATCCCTTGTGTGCTTCTCATCTAGTCTAGTATCTTCAAGGTGCCAACTGCTCAGCAAGCACTTGTGGCACAAAAGAATAATTAAACGAATGAGGCTTGTTATTTATTGCATAATAACACGTGAAAAATCACTCTGCAACGTACCTGTTACCAATATTTTTATATAATTCTTACCTCTCCTCTTCCAGCTGGCAGTTGTTCTCTTTCTTGGTTACTTTTGAAAATTTCAGTCCTTTAAAATAATGATAAGAAAATTAATCCCCATAAAAAATACAGAAATAAATATAATTTGTACATCCAGTATTTATATGAAAAGAAATATGGCAGTAAAAATATATAAATAAAAGAATGCTGAGACTGTCATTATTTTAAACACAGTCTTGTGGTTGTTTCTGGGTAGAGTTGAATAAAGCACCAAAAATATCATTTTGTTAACCTGCTTCTTCCATCTAGTGGCAAAAAGCAGTAAGAAACAATGTCCTAGAAAAATACTGTGAGCAAATGGTTCTAAGCGCCATTTCAGGAATTACTTGATGGTGAGAGTCCAACATCCAAGCTTTAAGTTATGAGTATATATTAATTATAAAAAAATAATTCTAGCAAATTGTCAGGGTTCAGCTGGGATAACTGTTAAATTTACTTACATTCATGAATGTATTTATATGTTTTAACAAAGACTTCTGCAACATATATAAAAGTGTATATAAAAGTATATACCAACTACCCTGCATTAAATTGAAATGGATTTGTTTTTGTATATATAATTATATTTCT
This sequence comes from Camelus bactrianus, assembly GCF_048773025.1. Classification (NCBI taxonomy): domain Eukaryota; kingdom Metazoa; phylum Chordata; class Mammalia; order Artiodactyla; family Camelidae; genus Camelus; species Camelus bactrianus. The sequence continues at coordinate 44,613,114 of NC_133540.1, forward strand.
GGATCAAATTGCTGGATAACTATTTAGAATTCCATTATTTCATCAGCTATTACCACAGGGCTACGGTGCTATTATAAGTTTCAAGAAGTACAATTGAGAGCCACTAAAAGTGACCTGTCCCATTGGAATTACTAGTTAAAATGCTTTTGCAATAATAGGCAGTGAAATACTTTGTGACTTGAAGCATGGGGTTAATTGGAGGGGGAAAAGAGGAAAAGTTTAAAGGAGATACAATCATCTGTTCAGCATCGTTAGGGCTGCTTCAAAGGCATTAATGAAAAGTAACATGCAATACACAACATAATTGTGCATTCTCTGCACTCTCAAAGGCCACCAGCTAATCCCTAATACATGAAGTTTGACTGCCCTTCTAACACTTTCTGTTCGCCTCGCTGCAAATATAATTAATGTTCTAGAAGTTAAATATGGGTTACACAGAAATGGCAAAAACATTCTCCAAGACAACAAGCTTTTCCCCTTCCCCTATTCAAGTGAGCCAGCTAACAATGTGTAATGGTAATATAAATGAAAGGTGGTCAATATATTAAATCAAAAATATATTAAGACTACATAAAGGAAAATAAAAGTATTAGTGAATGCCATGATTATTTAAAATTCAAGATTTTGTATTAAAAGAAGACTTTTTGTTTGTTTCCTAATTTTCAAGAACTGAAAAATCCTGTCTTAACACCTTCAACCCCCAAAGCAAATTTGAGTATAGGATTGAGTAAGGATTGGCTGCTGGGTTTTCTCCTCTCCCTAGCCATCCTCCCTGCTCAAATGAAAGCAGGCTAAAGTTTTATGTTCTGCTATATGTGGGAGAGAAGGAGGAGAAATACAGTGATGACACAGAGAAGGTGTGAAGCAAAGAAGATGAGATCATAGGGCAAAGCTATCTGGGAAAACAACAGGCAGAAGGTGGTTTCTGCAGTATTCTTGTGGCCAGTCTCCCTGGATTAGGCCAAGGAAAGGGTGCCAATTAACTGGAATATCCCAAAAAGCCACAAGATCTGAAGCCTCACCCCGAATAATTAAATTGACACAAACAATTGTTGCTATATGATACCAGCAATAGCCAGGATAGGGATGGAATCCGGTGGCCCAGTAGGACTCCTGGAACCTGTGGTGGAACCTAGCCTGGTACTCATCATTACATTTACTTCACAATCATGTGTTTCCAGATTATAAGCAGCTGAAATGTGTGGATCTCTCTTATGGTATTATAATATAATTTTACTAAAACTAGAGATCTTGGTATTTAAAATTTTGTTTCACAATGAACAAATTCAGTTCCTGAGAAGTGAATTTCAGGCAAACTGTATACATAGTCACAGGCATTAATATTTTATTCATTATGTTTATCAGTTCTTTGACCTTGGTCAAATTATGTAACTTCTTTGAACCTCAGTTTCCTCATCTATAAAATAGGGATGATAACACTCACCTGATAAGGTTTTTATGAGGAACTATGAGAAAATGCTTATAAACTACTTGGCAAGTAGTAGGTGTTCAATAAATATGAAATATTATCATTTATGGGATACTTAGTATATACTAAGAATTTTTTGTACAGTATCCTGCATATAGTGTGGTATATAACATTTGTTTATATGTGCTTGTAAAACAAAATTAACAATGTTCCCTCTGGTGCAAATACTTCCTTATCATTGATTACTTTTGTAAATAGGCATGGAGATTTTTGTAAACAATTTTCAAAGTTGCCTCCAAGTGCTTGAATATCCAATAAACAATTACAATTAAATATATGTTAATATTTTTGTCTTGCTTTTTTTGGAGTTTTTTAGAAAATCTTAGCTGAAAAGCTCAAGATTAGTACAGGAAATTTAAAAATACATAATTTAAAACAAAAGGGACAGATGAATAATAAAAAGAAAACATCTGTTAAAGAACAAAAAGAAGGTAAAATAATTATTAAAAACTTCTAATCCCTGAAGAATTGAAGTACTCATGCATTTCTGAAAGTCTTGCAACCTATGTTTATATGAAGCCATGAGCTCAGAGAAAGAAAAACAGGTCATTTCAAAGCACCCAATTGATTTTTTTGTCCTATGTGAATCTGAGTTGGAGGGAGGCTATAATATGGTAACATTTTTTATAAAAACTTAGAAAACAGAGACATATTTTCATATTTGGATAGAATACATTCAATACTAAATGCCTATTCATGATTTGCAGCTTTATACTATGTACTTAAAGAGGAAGATATACAGAAGGAATTGTCATAATTTGCACACAAATACATCTGAGCTATAAAGCCCATTCACTCTTGTTTACTCTTCTGAAGCCAACTTGAAATTATTAGTTGATCACTTTTAACTTGGAAAATATTTCTGAAGGACTCCCAATATTCCCAAAAAATACAAGATAACTTTAAATTATTTTAGGCTTCTAGATAAAAGGTCTTTCTTTCCATGTCACATACTTGCTTTTTCTTCCTGAGTCTATATACAGTTTTAAATAAAATCTAGAGTAACAAATATGCTCCAGTTCTGACTCAAACTATGGGACTTTAGTGTAGAATTTTTTTTTACACAACATCAAACCTCTCTGATTTACACATACCAATCTACATGTCCCATGGAATACAAGATTTGATGCTGAACATTATTCAACAGTTCTAACCTATTCTAATTATTGACTAGCAAAAGGGCCTCTGGCATCCAGCTTTCTTTCTCATCTTTTGAAATAAAATTCTTCTAGAATTTTCTGCACATGCTCCAGAAAAAGTTTACTCCAACTTCACAACCACTTAAATGTAATTCTTTCACGATAAAACTTTATCTGAAACTCTAGTAATTAGAAATATTTACTAGTATAACCAATATATTCCATTTTCTGTAATACCTATTAGAAATTTTACTGCACCAATTTTATTGTAAACACATGGTAAAAAAGAAAAAAAACACTCAAACAAAGTTTTTATAGGACAGGAAGAATTACCACCCTCTCTAACAAATGGTCACATCCCTGCAGAATTGAAAAATGTTAAAAAATTAAATAATTGAGTCAACTACCTGTTTGGTAAAGAGCAGCATGCAGGGACTCAACAGCATGCGGCAATAAGAATTAGGATCAAGACTGCCTTCATTTTAAAAAATTTAAAACAAAAATACATTTTGAACATTATTTATATCTTAATATATCTCAGCAAGGTTAAGGCATTAAGTTTCATTATTTACTAGAAAGTTTATGATTGATAATGTTTACTGTCCTTGGTTGTGTCCATTTATTGGTAATGATATCAGATCAGTGTGGCAAATATATGGTCAGAACAAGGTGGCAAGACTAATATCACACAGCTTAACTCTGAGAGGGCCACTATATAGTCAATATAAGCAATGCTTACTTCTCTTAATATTGTTTGTTCTTTTAAAACATTATGAAAGTGTTATTAATGGAGGGAAACTCTCCGTTTATCTTCTCATTATTTGTGTAAGTCTAGGGGAAGTATTTTCAGCAACTCTTAACTTACAATCAGCCTTTAGCCTTATTATGATATTTGTTGTAGCTATTGCACTAAAATCTTCATTAGGAAACAGATCATCATTAATTAAATTATTTTCATTTATTCAAAATTATTTCTAGGGCCTATTGAAACAAAGCATTTAGCTTATACTGCAGTGGGGAAAAAGCAAATTAGGCACTAATCACGTTCCCAAGAAGCTCACAGTTTAGTTGAGAGATAACTGAATAGATAAATCAAAATGCAAAAATGATAAAATGCAGTAAGAAAGATATACAGAAATAAAGCTTACAAAATTTGGGGGAAGAGAGTTTACTAGCAACAGAACAAGAACATTGAAGGTTGGATGGGATGTGGGCATGTTCTAAGAAAAACGATTTAATTCACTCATGTTTGGGCAAATTACTCTATTGGACACTAATTTAGATTTGTCCACTCTGTGAGAGAAAACTGAAAAAAAAAATGTGGTAATTTCCTTCCCCACTAACCAAAATATGGTCAGGCTATATGATACAGTTTTGAACTTCTTCACTCTTGCACTGCAGGGCCTAAAGCAGAAGTTACCAGGAACCTAGAATTCAATCAACACATCCAGTTGTGTGTGTGTGTGTGTATGGAAAGATAGGTAAGACTAGGCTCAGAGGCACTGAAGTGTTCAATTTGTAAAAAAGGGAGTGCTTGGAGAGTTTTCTGAATGAGAACTATAGAGAGAGATTTAGGGAATTAAAAGATTTTGTATGGAGGTAAAGAACTCATGCCTCACTCCTATGCAGAGCCCTGGGATGTGACAGAGCCTTTGACTGGGTGGGATGGAAATTTGAGGAGAATGACCACAAAGAGAATAAAAGATTTCTGTGTCCAAACTTGGACAAGAAGCAGTGGAGTCATGAGATCAAGGGAATATTGTGGTTTGTACTATAAAATTAATAATGGTAACCAGTGTAGATGAAAGAAGAGAGGACCCTTCCTTCCAAAAATATTTTGCACTAAGCAAGACTCCCAGAATTCTTAAAGCATCCCAGGAAAAGTGAAAAGACACTTGAAACATGATTGATACAGAGTATCCTGTCAACAAGGTACGTGTGGTCTGGGAATAGATTATCTGTTTTAGATAAATAATGAAATGTAATATTTCTTTACCCCTGTTATAAAAGCAAAGTTTCTATCTGCTACATGTTCAATTATTCAAGAAATATGTCAAGTTCCTACTTTGTCAGGCATGATCCTGAGGAATATCTCACTTGGAGGTCATACTTGAATGAGGGGAATATACATACATTAAAATATGTTTAATATGCTAGGTGGCAATAAGTGCTAAAACAAAAGTAAATCAGAGTAAGCAAAATAAAGAATGAGCAAGAAGTTGCTATTTTATATGACACAGTCAGAGAAAGCCTGTGTGTTAAGCAGACGTTTAAATTCAGATGAGGAAACTAGTCCCACAGACATCCAGGGAAATGTGTGTTTTAGATAGCATTACTAGTGAGAACAAAGATCTTGCAGCAAGACAGTGCTAATCATATTTGGATAACAGTGGAGTTGATGAAGCTGGAATGGAGACTATGAGAGGAAGACTAATTACACATGAGGTCTGAGAAATAAATGATTGAGATGGCAAGCCTTTCGTATTGCTGAGCACAGGTGTGGCATGACCTAACAGTACCTGAAAGTCTGTTTCTACCCATGAATGTGGTAACTCCTATGGGACTTGCTATGGGTCCTGCCATAAACAAATAGAAAAACTGAATAAATTACATGAAACCACCACTGTCAGATATTAGACAACAAGCAGTACAAGAAAAGGGAAACAAAGTGAGCCTGTAACTACTGTGGCTGTTGGCCTGAAAGCAATTTCTAGAACTTAGCACAAGGAGAGATTTTTAAAGTTTCAAAAGGATCAAAATGGTAGTAATGGGATGTCACTTCTGACAGTAGGCTATAAAAGGACTGCATTCTGTCTTGGGCGTGCACATTTGCTCTCTTGCTCTCCAAGATTGCTTGCTGTGGAGGAAGTCAGCAGCCATGTCACAAGGCAACCCTGTGGAGAGGTTCATGTGGTATGGAACTGGGTGTCAACAGCCAGTTGAGTGAGCTTGAAAGCACATCATCCCCTAGTCAAGCCTTCTGATGAGACTGCAGACCCTATAAAGAGCTTGACTATAATCTCATGGGAGACCTGGAGTCAGAACCACCCAGTTAAGCCATTCCCAAATTCCTAACCCATAGGAATTAAGAGATAATAAATAATGTTTTAAGATGCTAATTTGGGGAGTAATTTTATATTCATCAATAGGTAACTATTATAATATCCAGAATGAAAATTTAACCTGATGGGATTGACAGCAGACTAGACACCGCAAAGGAAGGTTCAGTGGATGTGAAGACACTCTTAAATAAGGCACAGAGAAGAAAAGACTGGAAAAGAAATGACTGGAATCTCAATGACCTATGTAACTAAATTAAGCAGGCTTGACTGAGGAGAAAATAGAACAGAAAAAAGTATTTTTTAAAATTAATGGCTAAAAGTTTTCCAAGTTTTATTAAAACTACAACTCAGAGATCCAAGAAGCTAACAAAACCCCAGTTAACATAAATACCAAGAAATCCGTACCATGGCACATCATAAACACATTGCCAAAACCCTGTGATAAGAGGAAAATCACAAAAGTGAGTGAGCAAATTAAAAAAAGATTACAAACAAAGGAAAAAAGAATATAGCACACTGTATTAGAATATGCATAAATAAGAAGGAAGTGCGGTCGTATCTTTGTAACACTGAAAGTAAAAGTCAACTGAGAATTCCATGACCAGTGAAACTATCTTTCAAAAATTAAAGTAAGATAAAGACTTCTCAGAAAAGAAATTCTATGAGAATTCATCTCAGCAGACCTATACTCTAGTAAATATTAGAGGAAGTTCTTGAAGCAGAAGAAAATGATGCCAGAGAGGGGGAAAAAACACCTTTAAAATTCAAAAGAGTGAACAGTGCTAGAAGTGGTAAGTGTGTGAGTAGATACAAAAAAACTTACTATTCTCTATTTTTAAAAAATTTATAAAATATAATTGACTAATAGAAGCAAAAATAAAAACAATGTTTTATGGATAGAAGAGTAAAATAATGTATTCTAGTTGTATATTATATTGTGAATTCGAAGAGTAAAAGTTACAAAGCATTTACTCTTTGAAAGATATGTTTAAGAAAATGAAAAGGCAAGCCAAGCCATAGACTGGGAGAAATTATTTGCAATACATATATTTGTCTAAGGACTCGTATCCAGAATATATTTTTCAAAACAGCTGAATTATAAAAAGACAAACAAAAATTGGCAAAATATTTGAATAGACACTTCACAAAATAAAATACATGAATGGCCAGTAAGCACATGAAAACACAAATCAAAATTATTGGTCAGCCAAGAAATAAAATTTAAAATCACACTTGAGAAACCAGCCTACCCATACTTGAAGGTTTAAAATTTAAAAGACTGACAATACCAAGGTTGGTGAAAATGTGAAACAACTAAAATTGTCATGTATTGTTAGTACTATAAAATGGTAAAGCCACTTTGCAAATAATTTATCATTTTCTTAGAAGGACAACATATAGTTACCACATGATCCAGTAATTTCGCTCTCAGATATTTACCAAAGAGAATTAATAACATGTTTGCAAAAATACTCATATACAAATGTTCATAGCACCTTTATGCAAAATAGCCAGCATCTGGAAGCAACTCAAATGTCTACCAATAGGTGAATCAATAAAGAAATTACAGTATATCCATACAATGGAATATTTCTGAGCAATAAAAAGGAACAAACTACGGACATGCAACAACACAGATATATTTCAAAAACATTGTGCCAGTGACAGACCCCAGACAGAAAAGATTGGAACTACAGTATATAATTATAATTATATGAAAGTTCTAGGAAAGGCAAAACTGTACGGAAAGAAAATAAACTAGTTGTTGCTTGCATATGAGGGTGGGAGCAGGGATTGGCTACAGACAGGCACAGGAGATGTTTTAAAGTAATCAAATTATACATTTTATTTTTTGTAAATTTTACCCAAATTATATTGTTTTTAAAAAGTAGAACCTGCCTTCTGTTTAGAGAACAGGTATGGGGTGAGGATACAAGGGAGCAGGGCAAGGGGAACAGCAGGGAGACTCGTTCTTTTCAAAGACTACAGTAATAATTCAGGGTTGCAAAATTGCAACAATCCAGGAAAGATGATAGTGGTTTGGGCTACAGTGGTAGTAATGAAGGTGTTAAGAAGTGGTGAATATGAAAATGAATATATGTATGTATATGCATGACTGGGACGTTGTGCTGTACACCAAAAATTGACACATTGTAATTGACTGTACCTCAATTAAAAAAAAAAAAAAGAAGTGGTGAGATTCTGGATATATTTCAAAAGAGGAGATGATTAGATTTGTCAATGAATTGGATTTGGGTCAAATGATAACTTTTCATCCTGAACTGCAGAAAGACTTGCCATTTAAGATAAGACAAATTTGGGGAGTATCAGGTATGGTGGCTAAAAAGAGTTTAGTTTTAGACATGCAAATATGAGATGCTCATTTGACAACTTAGTGGCAATATGAAGAGCTGTATACATTCATGCACACATTAGGAGGATGAAGATATACCTTTGGGAATCATTAGCACATATAATGTATTTTAAATCATGATACTGACTGAAGTGACCAAAGGAGAAAATATATAAAAAGAAAAGGTCTGAAGATTGAGCCTTGGCAAATTCCATTGTTAAAGTCTGAAAAGAGAAGGAACAAGCCAAGAAAAATTAGGAGGAGAACTGAGAAAGTGACATTCCCAAGATAAGTGAGGGATATCCAGGAGGGAACAATCAATGTTGTCAAATTCTGATATATAAGCAAGATGATGTCCAAAAAGATTATAACAACATAAGAGCAAATCATCTGAGATAACATTTCTTACCTCTCAGAATAGCTAAATCTTGAAAGCATGATAACATACTCTGGTAGAGAAGCTGTCTCATAACAGGAACTATCATACTTTAAAGGTGGAAATGCAAATTTCTCTATGGCACATGATTCTGTACTTTCTAGCAAAATTGTATATGGCATATGTGTTTGACCTTTGACTCAGAAAATACTATTCCTAGGATTATAGTCCAAAGATATTCTGGCAAAAATACAAGTCTTTATGAAGTAAATAGTTAAGCAGCAGAACAGCAATCTATTTCCTTCTTTTCTATGGGGATGGCCTAGGTAAAAAGAAAGTGACCCAGTCAAATCTCCTTGTAAACCAGATTATGACAAATCTGGTGAAATAATGATATTTGCTAGCAAGATATTCCTTGTCAATGGAATGCTTTTGGCAGGATATATTTGGTTGGCTTAAGATTGCTTATGATTAAAATAAAATCCTAGATTTGGATTTGTGGGGCATATGTCCCTGGAAAATGTCACATAAGAAATGTAAAAATCTGAATATAAAATGGAGATGTTTATTGACTAAAATATAGCCCCCTTTGGTGTTAAGTCCTGTAGCTGAAAACACAAGGCCTGTTGCCTCTGCCCTTTTCACAGGGGATATTGTCTAAGTCTACCCCTCACCCAGTTTTAATTAGCCGTGCTAAATGAGAACCTTTGGAATTGCCTAAATTCTCCGCAGTCATTAATACTAAGCAATACAGAATTCCAGGAGGGCAACAATAGATCACTGTTCAAATTAAGGAAAAGGTTAAGACGGGAGTTTTGATTCCCATTGACCCCCTTTTTAACAGTCCTAGCTACTATATAAGGCATAAGGTTCCTGAAGGTAGGCAACAGACTGTCAAGGATGAAACAAGGTGGTTCCTCTGATTGCTTCAGTTACACCTAATATGGTGAAAACTATGTAAGAAGTGCAACAGGCCAAAGGGGCCTGGGATGCCATTATGCATCTAACCTAATATCTAACGTAATGCCTTCTTATCAATCCTAAATTCACACTCTAGCTAGACACAGTTTGCATTTTTATGGAATGGAAATCAGTGTAAATTTACGGTATTGCCAGAGCCAGAGCAATACAGTAAATTCCCTGACATATTACCATAATCTAGTGAGTCAGGACTTGTACTAAAGAACCATAAAGAACAAGTTAACGCACTACATTGATGCTATTATGTTAATTGACTCCTCAGAGGAAAAAGGTCAAGAAGAATTAAGAACCATAGTCACCTTTATGACAAATAGAGGATGGCTGATAAATCCAGCTAAAATTCAAGTCCAGCCCAACATAAGAAATTCCTGGAGTAACCTGAGACATTCCTCAAACTGTGGGGAGTAAGTTACTGTCTCTAACAGACACTTTCAACAAGCAAGAAGAGCACAGCTAGGACTATTTGAGTTTTGGCAAAATCACATTGTTCCTGTTAGAATACTGTTAGCTCCTGTCACAAAGTCATCAAAAATAAATTTTATTTTAGGTGGGGTGGTAAGCATAAAAAAAAGATTTGCGGAGGATGGTGGCACAGGGAGCCCAACTATGACCTCGTGATCCAACTTCTCAGATTATATAATATTCACCTCCTAGAATATATGCAGATGTGAAGCCTTTGGGAGAAATTAAACAGGGCTACTCAGCAAAGACCTCTTGGGTTTGGACTTGAAAAATTACTGAGGCAGCTGCTCTTAATGAGCCCATTTGAAAGACAGATGCTAGTTTGTTTCTGGGTATTGGTCAAATGGCCACCCGGCTCCTACCACCACAGAAGGGTATCAAATAATTTTGAGGCTGGATATCAATCCTGCCTTGAATGACACCAGAGAGACATTGAACAGAGAAAAGGCAGCACAGCAAATCTCACTGACCAGGAGGAAATGCTACGTGGAAGAATACACAAGGTGGGAAGTTCAGGGGAAGTGTACTGAATATGAGAGCAAGTTGCTAACAGAGCCAGTGAGAGAGCCCTCCAAGGATCTCCCTTCCCCACAGTGCTCAGTGGTCCAAGTCCTGTGATTCTTTCCCAGCCAAGAAGCAGCTGCCTGGTTCACTAATGGGAGTTCCTGCCTTGAGGACCACATTACTGTTTGGAAATTGGCAGCTATGTGCCTTACTGATATAAATAACCTTGAGGGGAGGCAAGTCTGCAAATTTGGCAGAGTTGAGAGCTGCCAGTTTAGCAGCCGGAGAATTAGGCTTCTGATCTCAGAGGAGCATTTGGATATTCATAGACTCTGGGTTGTAGTCAACCACAAATGGGTCCTAGATCGTTAGGCAATGGAGGAATATCCTTACGTGGCACTCAATTAAGAAAACCCCTGTGGGAATTAAGAAGAATTAAAGTGGATCGTGTGGATGTTCACAAAAAAATCCAGTTCCCAGCTCAGAAAGGAGACTGGAATGCTAAGGCAGATGCCTTAATCAGATTCCTGAGCTAGCTACCTGGGTTCTTGCACTCAGCAGGTATGGAGGTTTGGATACCAAAGCAACCTATGTCTTACCTAGCACGGGTAAATGTTACATGACATCTGTAAAAACCTGTACCATAACACCTGGAATAAACCAAATGGGGCCCAGAATTTACTGAACAATGGACTCTAGTCACCACCCTTATAAAGGGGAATGTGGTATAGGAGAAGACATTTCTATTGAGAACAGAATGATCCCATAATATTAACAAATACACGATGTGTCAAATGTTACTTTAATCTCTCTTCTACAGCTATATGGTATAACAAAGAATTTGTAAATTTATTTATACAATTAAACAAAAAGGAAGATTTATGTAAACAATAATTTCCCAGGATAAGAAAATATTTAGGGAAGTTGAATTAAATCTCCCAACAGATATAACACTTATGGAAACCAATTGGCCGGAGAAGGCAATGTATTTGGCCTTAGAAAAATTATACACTCAAGTTAAATTCTTAATTCAGCACATTATTTTAAAAGTTCAAATAACTGTGGATAAACAAGGGGAAAAGAGTAACTGAATTGGTAAAAGACTTATGAAGCAGTATGGTCATTGTTAAGGTATTCTGTAGAGGGAATTCTTGCTCCTTATTAAAGCTGCTGGCTGAAATTTGTTTCTCTCTGATTACCAAGGGAACATACTCCAGGAAAGAAAAAAAGACAGGTGTCCCAGTCTTAATATTTCTGTAAACATGCTGATAACTGACTTCTTTAGGCTAAGGATATGTGCTATCAGGTGAGTCCTTATCTGTGGAATTCTCTTAGCAAGATTGTCCCTGGAATCTATGGATTTATAAGGCATGGCCAAGGGAGAAATGGCATATAAGGCCTTAACTAATCTAAATATAAAATGGGAATGGGCAACCCTTCTCTTACTATGTGAGATCAGCCACAAATCTCACTAAAAGACATCATCTATCACTGGCCAGAGAAAGTGTCTTACGCAGAAAGGAAACACCAAGATAGCCATATAGAATGAACTAGCTTTCTTTCTGACTTGCCTGAGCTTTTGGTTATTTATATCCTTGAAATTATTAGTAAGTCTAATTTGACAGTGAAATTTTCTGTTAGCTCCAGGATGCTAACATTTATATCTAAGATGGGAGGATATGACAATTTATACATATTTGCTTATATTAAAAAATGGAAGCATGAAGGGGGATGGTATAGCTCAGTGGTAGAGTGCACACTTAGCATGCACAAGGTCCTGGATTCAGTTCCCAGCAGCTCCATTACAAAAAAAAAAAAGTAAAATAAATAGATAAATCAAATTACCACCCCCAAAAAAGTTTAAAAAATAAATTATTTTTAAAAATGGAAGCATGAATTATAATTTTTTTAAATGGTTATCTATAGGGGTAGAGAGGTGATGGGTTGGAGGGAATCAGAATAGAGGCCAGAGTTCTCTGAGTATATCTTCATTTGTAGATTTGAATTTGAGACCTCTTAATATTTTAAATTATTAAAAAAAATTTTAATTCCCCCAAAGTAAAAGGGGAATTAAACCAATGAACTTAATTGTGTATTGACTTCAGTGCATATTGACTTCAGTGCATAATACATAGACAGAAACTACTTTCAAGTGACTTTAGAGACAGGAATTGGACTGTATATTTTTGGTGGGATATATGCTAAGGTCAAAATGAATAGGAAAAATAAAAATACCCTTTAAACTCTTTCTAGTAATCATATTCTTATTGATAGTGTTAATTTATTCAGTCTAGTGTGTGCATTGTAGGAAAAAAACAAATGAGATTATGTTGAAATCACTGAAAACCAATTTGGGCCCTATTAAAACAGAAACAGATGTAAAATGTATAAAATTAAGTAGGAAGTATCAATATGAAGTCATGATGCATTTTTTAAAAAGGACTAGGAAAAAATAATCAACCCGTTAGCAATAGGCACTCTTAGTATTCAAATAGTGGTCTTTAAAAATCATTTGCTACCAAGAGAAACCAAGATTTACTGGAGAAATGGCAAGCTCTATGTCTATAGCAGGCAATGTCCAAGATGAGCCCAGAACATCTTGTTATACCAGAAAGCAAATAAGCTACTAAAGACTACAAAGGTCATATCAAAAGACTTAGGAACAAACTTAAAGAGATTCCACTGGCCAAAGACAGAACACATTGACCACCAATGAGAAAACTGCAATGAATTGATATACATACAATATTTTTAAATCCATGAGCTCAGAAAGATATTTTTAAAAATATCACTGGTCATCTTTGGAGATTGCTGGAGAATCAAGTATTCAGAAAATAGTTAAATCAAAGGAAAAAAATCAAGCATTTATCTTGTAAAAACAGTGCTTCTTGGAATCTAAATAGTTGAACTGGGATAATTCAACAGCTAAGAAATATGGAAGTAAAGATAAAATTGGATTATCATTTATGGACTTAGGCAATGTTCATCAGTGGCTTCTAACATCACAAAATGGAGACAATCAGACATAATGCATCTCCTGATAGAAGAATCTTACAATACTGTCTATGAACTATTCTTACCAAAAATTGAACCTGGATGTAATCAAGTATCTAGATATAATTCACAGAAAATACAGGAGACAGATGGAAGCATGGGAATACAATTATCAAAATCCAGACTTCAGAGAATTGTAATTTTCATGAAATGAGTAACATATTTAGAATAGTGCCATAAATCACTGAGTATTTTCTCTTATGTTAGATTTTGTGGTTTGTCATTGTGAGGCTTATAAAACCCAGTCATTTCATATACAAAAAGGAAAGATGTCTTTGGATGAAGAAGACCTAAAAGATGGTAGAGCAAGAAAACCACATATAAATTGAGCTAGAAACCTGATGACACAGTAAAAATGTCAACCTCTACATCAAACTGCCAAGAAGTCTGCCATATCTCCTATTACCATTTAAGCTAGCTTGAGTTGAGCTAACTTTTACTTATAACTCAAAGCATACAGTAAAAAGGGACCACGTGCAATGAATATATGTAAAATCTGAGGCTCTATATCTTTGCAAGTGCTATCTACCTACCTACCTATCTCTTAAAATTTATAGAGTTGAAGAATAAAGTGGAAGACCATATTTCTTTCCTTAGTTTTTAAGCTGCATCAGAGACACATTTGAATATGAGGTTCCCCTCCAAATCTTTTTCAGTCACTAATCATTGAGAATCTTTTAGACATTAACTAGTTATGCAGAAGATAATATTGTGAAGAACCAAACTGTTTAAAGCCTGTGTTCTGTAAACACTCAAAACTGATGGATTTTGAACTTTTGTGACTAGATCTAAAATATGAACAAAACTCTTGAAACAATATATATACTTAGTGAATATGATATACTCTTTTATTTTCAATTCTAATTAATTATTTATGGTTACAACCTACTATTTGGATTCTATAATCTACTCCCTAGTGGGTTTGCAACTTGCAACTTGAAAAGTCACTGATATAAGTTAACCTACTTTATTGTTTTTGATAGAAGATAATCCTCTCAGAAAGGAAAACAGATACACTGTCACTGTTGCAAACAGTAAAATATTAAGAAGAGGAATGCAGATACTCACAACCTTGAGGTTTTCTGCACAAGCAGATTATAAGATCTTTTAGAACAAATTACTGCTAAATTTCTCCAGTTTCTGATACATGGAGATAAGTCTATTACAGTTATTGCCAAGTTGCTCAAGTTAGTGCAAGTTACTCAAGGGTGTGAAGTTTGGTTGCCAAAGTTTTCGTATCTTCTGAAGCTTATGACAAAAATGTGTTTTGATTTTTGACAAAAGCCAAGTTAGTAAAAGCATTTAGTATAGTTGCAGCCTGGGTTTTCTTCCTCTCTGATATTATATCACACTGTGGTTCATTCCCTACTCAGGATAAATCCTAAGAGATTTCCATTCAGATTAGCCACAAGTCCACCACCAAAGTACACCAGCTGTAATGACAATTTTCAGGTGTGACATTGCACTACTGCAATAAATGATACCCTAGAAGAGCCTAGGGGGAAAATGTGTTTCTCTTAGCAAGTGGCTTATTAATGAGCGACTTGTATACCCATCTTCTCTGTGAGTGTACTACAAAAAAGTGAAGGGCTTATGAACCTATTTTTCCTTCTATGTTATTTTTATTTATAGAATCAGGCAAGAAAGAACTCACTTCAGTAGCTCTATTTTATAGATGAAAAATCAAGACTCACAGAGGCTGCAGCATAGTTGACGAGTGCCCGGTCTCCAGAATCAAACTTCCTGGGTTCAAATCCACTTTTTAGCTGTATGATCTTGGGCAAGACATTTAATCTCTGAAGGCCTCAGTTTCCTTAACTTTAAAAATAAGCATTCCAAGATATACAATTCTCTCTGAGGTTGTTGTCAAAATTAAATATAAAGGTCCTGAATGATTCCTGAAAAATAATAAATATTAGAAATTTTAATGAAATGACGCACAAAATCTGGCAGTCAGGAGCAAAGCCAGGACTATCGTAGGAATACAAGACACTTGGTGCTTCTATGATATGTATCAAAGCTTACTACTTGTGGTATTAATTATCTTTTTTTCTTCTGGATATTCTTTTCAAAGTTCATTCAAAGACATACATTTGTATTTAGCACATTTTTAACTTTTTGGAATGCTTTCATTTATAGCTCGGTTTTCTATTTCCGCAAAGCTCTCTCTTCAAAAGATGTACTCCAGGCACTGAAGTGCCTTAGGGCATTATTAGAAACCTCGGTTTTCAGTGTACTATTGAGCCAGAAATACTACTTAACAGATATTTGAGTTGATAAACTGCCAGAAGAAAATTAGTTTTTACTGAACTCTGCATTCTCTGTGAGTTTTTCCACTACAAAGTAAAAAATTAACAGAAAAGCACTAAAGCTCTCTCCAATGATAGAATTATATATTACTGTAATTCCTACAGATGGTAAAGTGAAATATCATTTAACAATATTTTCTACTATTTCTCCTTTAAATTATATATTAGATTTATAAATATGAGGCATAAAATTTACCTATGGATTACACTGTGTGGAAAATAATATTTTAATTACTAGCTATTTATCACAAAGTCATAAAGAAAAATTTATACAGACACTCCACTTTTCATAGAATAGTAACTTCCATTTTCTTATATTCCTCATACATGTGTCATCTGGCTGTAGTGAAAATCTTTTCACTATTCCTTACATGAAAAATGATAGCTGGTGATAATAAATTGTTATAATATTCAATTTTATACATTTTTCTCTTACAAAGAAAAATTCGGAAAATAAATGATCAGAAAATGGGTAGTATCCACCTATTCGTTTATTTTCCTTTTTAGTGCTTCTTTACTTCCTGGCACTGGGAGATGCTCTAGGCTTAACCTGTCTTTTCCTTGAACTAGCCCTAGAATTAGCCATTCCTCTAAGGATCCCTAGTTCCTTTATTGGAAAATGATATTTAGAATACTGAGAACACACCTCACTGAATACTGGGTGTGCTTATTGTTGCTGGGGTGTCATTGCCTCTGGGCTTTCTCTGAGGACAGAGATAAGATATATATTTAAGTATACTAAAAATGTATAAACACCCATCTATAATCTGTCTATCCTATCTATACCTACCTATCATCTATCCATGTCTATCAATGACTTATCTATCGATTGATCTATCTACCAAGACTAAACACGAGTTCATACTGATGTATCTAACTCTAAGCAAGTACCGCAGAGTTAATCCTAAATTTCCCCCTTGCTTATTTGTAATTTATTTCTATGATAGTAAGAAGCCCAGATCCTATTTAACTAGCATTTATTCTATTATTTTTCAACCCTAGTAAACATATAAAGTAGTTTCAGAATTATTAACTGGTATTCCTATGAGAAATAAATTTACTATCTAGAATACTGTGCTTACATATAGTTGGGTTGTTTTTTTTTTGTTTTGTTTTTTGTTTTTTTGTCTTTAGTCTGTTTTCAGTCAAAACATCATTTTCCTAAGTTACTTAGGAAACTCCTTTTTTCTCCTACCACTTTCAGTGAGGTTATGTCATACACTTATATTACAAATAAAGTCATTATACCAATCAAAAAAAAGAAAGAAAGAAAGTGGGTAGTGCTGAGGAATGACAATTTTTTTAAAAATATGCCCCCATACATATCTTCAATTAGAAGATTTGTTACACAGATATACTCATCTCAAAATGCAAATGCTCTACCTCTTGGACTTAAGTCCAGAATAGTGTAAAATACCCTAACGGTTGAGTCAATACCTATTTAAAAGATCGGCACTTAGACAAATTAAAAATTTTGTCCGTGACGAAGACTAATGGAAAAGGTGGGGTGAGTTGAAAGGACTGGGGAGAATGGACACCTGGGACAGACAGAAGGAAGTGGGGAGACCCTCATGTTTAGGGGCCAGAAGAAGTAGGAGGAGTGGCTAGAGGAACCTTAAAAGAAATTCTATTTAAAAATCAATACAATTTAAGATGACTGTACTACGTAAATAATGTTTTGGCATAGGCACTGATAAAACTAGAATAAATGAAAAAGACACAGGTCCTTTCCTTTTTTGTCTACTATTTATTTTATCTAGGACACTGAAAGTGGCTTGTGTGACAGGAAAAAAATCTTTTTTGCAGGTTGCTAAAGTCTGAGTTATGATTTTGGGGAAAATGAGAACTTTTTAATTTCCTAAATGTAGGCCCATTTTCCCAGTCACAACTAACTAGTCCTATGTCTCCGATCTATTTTCCAATGGAAATAGGAAGGTAAAAGACAAGGAAAGATGAAGAGAGAGGAGAAAAAGGTGATGTCTGGATGTATTTCCACCTTCTCTCCTTCCCTCACTAAAACCAGTAGCACAACGGAAAATATTCCAGGATTGTCCCTACACATGAAATTTTGAAATATATCCTCTAAAGTTATTAAATCCAATAAACACTAGCTGAATGCTTAAATGAGCTCTGGACTATTTTTGTGGAGATAGGTCTTTCAGAATAACAAAGAGACATAAAGATGAATAATTACAATGCAGTGTACTTTAGTCTGGGTTTCACCAAAAGGAGAGCCTGAGAAAAGAGCTCAGTGCCATTCATTAACTTTAGAACATGATTCTAAAGAATGAGAATGGAGATTTTGGAAAAAGTAAACAGGATAAACCAATATAATGTTGTGTTTTTGAGCTGATCACTACCATAGGCAATTGAAGGTTAGTCCTGAGGACCACTGAAGAACTATATGGAATTTACCTCAGAACTGTCTATCCAAAGAATATTCTGAAGAGAGGAATATTTACCTAATAACTCCTGTCCCCATTTGACCAAGGATGCTAATTCCCTCAAACTTGCAGGTTTGCACTTATGCCAGAATAGCTGAGCATATTGCAACAGGTGTTCCATGTAGCTGAAGTGTCAGAAAAGCACCAAGGCAGAAACCAAGATATATGTGGTACACAGAGGTAAGATGCTATCAAAGAGTGAAACAGGTAGACTTAAAAGATGGCTTGAGAAGATGTGAGGTGGGACACAAGAGCTATCCAGTACAGTCTACTCCTTGCAGCCACATGTTCCATACTGAGTCAAACAGTCTTTAAGGTAGTGGTCAGCCAGCATATAAAGCTTTAATGCAAAATATTTAGTGAAACAAGCTACAGTCTCCACTGCTGCAACTGATTTTATATGTATAAATGACATTTATCTTCTACTTTCTCCACCACAAATTCTACACTTCTTTCACATTTGGCCAAGCTCCTCAGTGGGTACAGGTTGTTTGAGTGATGAGATAATCCAGACCTTCATTCTCATTGGATTAGTGTCCTTGGCTGCTTTGCCTTGTCAGGCTGTGGTCACTACAGTTGCCTATTCAAGGTTTTCAATTGACACTGAAGCACCAAGAGATGCCCATTTTCAATGGATCCCCTAAGGAGGACATAATCCATTCTGCCTCCATTAAAGTTGTAACACTAACTCTTCATGGTAGTCAGGATCAATAGCCCCTTCCAATATTATGCATGTACTTGCTTGATGAACTGCTAGCACAAGAAGCCATTAAGACTAAGTGGTTTTCATAGCTTCAGGTTCTGTGGAAAACTCACTGAGTTCCATTGTGGAAGGCTTCTCACTTTACCTCCAATCCAAAAGAGCCCACAGTTGCATCATTGTGAGTGATGTAGAGAATCGCCAATTTCCACCTTCAGGTTCTTGGATCTCAGGTTCAGTGCAAATACTACATCCTTAAAAATATCAGCCCAACCTTCCAGCTGTCCCTGAGCTTCTACTTAGTTAAGCCTTTAATAGGCCACTTCATCATTCTGTTAGGTGGCTGCTTTCAGGTTGCACAGTATATGGTAAGACCAGTAGATTCTGTGGGAATGCAACTATTTTCATATATCCTCTACCATAAAATGAGTCACTTGGTCAGAGGTGATATTATATAGGATCCCATGTCAGGAAACCAGACACCCTATAAGCTTTTTGGATGGTGGCAGCAAATTCAAGTCTGGAACAGATGCTGATTCCAGCACAGATGAGCTGTTGTCTTTCTCAAATAGGAGCCAGGTATAATCAACTTGCCATCAAATGGCTGGCAAGTCTCCTCAAGGAATAGTACCATATCAAGGTCTTGGCATTAGTCTGGGTTGCTGATATTTTGAGCATTCAAGAGTAGGTCACTAGTTTCAGCACAGCAAGAAGGAATACACGCTATCGGGCCCACACATAGCCTTTATCCCAGCCAACATGGTTACTCTATTTATGGATCCATCGTACAAGCTCAAGAGTGGCTGAGGACAGAGGCTGGCTGACATCCACTGGTTAAGTCACTGTGACCACCTATTTATTCAGGGCTTCCTCTACAATGGATCTGCTCTGGTAGGGATTAATATGAAATGTAAAAAGATCCTCATGCTTTATGCCTAAAACCATAAGTCCATCTACATGCCTCCTTCCCAAGCTTCCTTGCCTCCCAACTTCAAATCTTGCCCCAACCAGTCAAATCATTTCCTAAGGGTCCTTAAATATGTGTACTTACAGGCATTTCTTCACAACACAAGTGAATGACAAAGTAAATTGCTCATGTACCTGTCCTCTAGAAGGCTTTCCCCTCATCTGTCATTCAAGGACTTTCCTAATTGGGCCTGAAGAACAGCAAGAGTTCCCTTTCAGTTAGTACTAACCCATCAGGCTTGACTTTTTTCCTCCTTTGTATTTGGTTGTAGGGATCCTCCCATGAAGCCATGGACATGAGCTGAGGGAAAGGCATCAACACAACAAAGGTAGGTGACGTGGGATTCTGGGACACCTATTCATGCAACTTATTTGTGCCCTCTGGACCTGATCTTAAAGGTAGTGTTGGCATCAGATGATGGATTACTGCTATGCCCTCTTGATCTCATGACTTAACAGATCTGATAATACCTATCTCATGATAGGTAGCTCTGGTCACATAGTCACTTATGTGTCCCATGGTCAGGTGCTCAGCCTTTACCAGAACCCAGGAGTATGGTAGAAACTTCTTTTCATATATTCTTAGCAACAGAAGACATGGCCTTGCTCCATAAACCTAAAGAGTCTGTATTAGACTTCTCTTGTTGGGGCTTTCCAGAGACCCTACCCCATATTCTTACTCACCATAGATACCTCTTGGCCCTGTCACGCCATTAATCTGACAATGCTGAAGGTATCTAAGGGGTGACAGGGCCAACTGTGCCATAGCCAAAAGTGCTGCAACACCCTTTCTTGCTCTGGGGAATAACCTGGGGGCAGGAGGGTGTGGGTGATGGAACTACTGTGAGATGTTCTTGGCCAGGATTTCTTTGATCACCTGGCCTCCATGTGCCCCATTCTAACAGAGGGCCATAATGTAATTCAGGTACCTTATTATTAATGTCAGCTCAGTTATCAAATTTACTGTATTCAACAGTCCCCAAACATCTTAGTAGTCACCTCTCTTTGAACTAAAGTTATTCTGATTGAATGGCCACAGATCTCTCTGGGGAAGAATTAGAATATTTATTGTATATTCTTGGGGTGACACTGCTGGTTATTTTATCAAGAGGATTCAGCTTCTCTTTCAATTGGCTATGGATCTGAAAGTTGGATTAGACCTACAATAAGGGTGACATATCACAATGATCTATTCCGTGAGCTGTAAACAGCCTTCTTCTCACCAGCTCTGAATTATTTTTCTGGTATACATTCAAGTTGGCTGGCTACTTTTATCACCCTCAGGTATACTTTGGAATATTAGCCATATTCATGGATATCTGATGTTAATACATTCTGATTGCCACTCCTACCTTATTGCTCACTACAGAAATTACATTCACATGACTTCTGTTAACTAGCAGCTCTGATATTCTGGGAACTTATGATGCTCATTGAGAAATCCCAGTTCTATGGCAACACTATCTACTCAGTAGTGGGTTACATAGGCTACCTACAGTTACTGAGGTCACTACTGAGTGTCTCAAGAATGATGGTGCTACCCTCTACAGCTTCTTTATTTTATTCCCCTCCTGATGAATATAGATGGAGGGTTCTCTGGTTTCATATAATATTCTACATTTTTGGCTTCTTTTTTTTTAAAAGTACAGCTGATTTACAATACTGTGTTAGTTTCTGGTGTATGGCATAGGGATTCAGTTATTTATATATATGTATATATGTATTTTTCTCTTTTTCATATTCTAACATTTTAACATCATCATCTCTTCAAGCCTTTGACCTTTCCTCAATACTCCACCAAGGCAATTTTAGCATTTCTGCTTCATGTACTAAAAGCTACCATTAAATCCAAGTTCAAGAAGTCATCTTGGCAGCATGCTAAGTTCCAGGTGTCCTTGTCAAGATGTTAAGCTCCAAGTTTAACACCCCATGCCATCTTCTCAGAATCCACCCCCCCCAAATTATTACTTTTTGTTAATGTAGAAAGAGCAAATGGAATCATTTCAGCATCAGAATTGTTAAAAAAAAAAAAAACGCAGTTAACACCACAGTCCCTATTATTACCACTACTTCTATGTCATGTGCTATCTACCACTTACACTGATGTTTGATTTTCACCTGCACTTCAAGCCCATCTACCATTGAAAATCTTAGTAACTATGATGTTACACCAGGGTCATCACAACCACCAATGGGGCCCCTATCATGGAATGCCCCATGGGAGATACAGTTCCTGATTCCCATCCTGAAGCGCTACTTCTGAGGGCCACTGCAGGTGACAACTGACTTAGCCTGGGTCCCCCATAAAGCACACCTTGTAATAGCTGTTTGAAATGCTTGCATGTAGGATTTTGGTAAAGTAATTCCAAACAGGAGTAAGGAATTAGGAAGAGTAAAACAGAAAATGAGGGAAAGGCAATATAAGTTGTGTTACTATTTGGCCACTGCTGTGAACAACCAGCGTGTCATGTTTTTAGGGGTCCTCCAAGGGGCTGTGTGGAAGGGAACTCCAAATTGTCAGCCTCACAGATGAAAGGAGTATGTATCCACCTACTTCCATCCTTCTTGGTTAAGAGTTGTCCCATAGGGTGTAAGCTCCCTCACACATCCAGGGTAGTTTATGTATGAGATTGACTAAATGGGTTCCCCAACAGCTGAGGCAGCAGCGAAGCCACAAGACAGGATATATATAAGCTGAGGCAAGGTGCTGTCAATTAGCTGGCTGCTGTGTCAAGAGAGCTTTCTAATGCACAATGGGAAAAGTGCTGCAATAAAGTAATGTTAAATACTATGGAAACTTAAATGGGAAAAAGGAGACGGGCTCTGAGGCATGAGTAGAAATGTTGGTTTACTGTAATAACTTCACCACTTATAACCTTCCTTTTACTTTTTAAATATCAGGTTAACTGTATTCATTACCTTCTGCCCTCGAGCCTAATATTTTAAAGAGGAGGAGGAAAAGGAAGAGAAAAACTTAAGTATTTTTTTCCTGTGGCAAAAAAATTTTTAGCGTCAAAAAAGGTACTTGAGGGCTAAAAATAAATGTTATATTTCCCTCTGGACTGGGACTTACACTTTACTGAAGCTGAGAAAAAGCATGAGAAAGCACCTGAATAAATATACACACTGTGTAATCTATTTAGGTGGTGAGAAAAGAGAACCTACGTGATACTGTAGTGAATAATTTACCACACAGCAGGGAAATACACTTATGCATATATTAAACAAAGGAATGATTATTCTTTAGTCCTAGAATTGAAAAACAAATTTCAAACAGCTATTACAAACACCCACTCTTAAAATACTAAGTTTCTATAGGGTGCATTGTTTGTATCTTACTAATGGACAAATCTTCCAAAATTCTGTGGTTGAACTGCATGTTCCTTTTAAAAGAAAATGCTTATATAGCATGTTTTTGTTTGCTTGGTATTGGGAGAAGGAAAATATTTCTTATCTAGACAAAAGTTAAGAGATGTTTTAAAAACAACCAAACAGATAAAAATAAGTTTTAGAAAGCTCACAAACCATAATATCCAAATTCAACATTTTACATAATTTTGCTTGTATCTAGGATTATTTGTGCTTTGCTTTGCCTTCATGCTATAAAGTTACGGTATATACCTGAACCTGTGATTAAGGTTCTCCACAGTCTCATTAATACTTAGTATTGTCAGTTGTTTTCAATTTTAGCCATTACACCAATTTATAATTCTGGTTATTATTCAGTGGTATCTCATGGTTTTGATTTCCTTGGTGGTAGGTGAGGTTGAGAGCCTTTCTATATACTTATCGGCCTTTTACATATTTTCATCTGTGAAGTGTCTGTTCCAGTCTTTTGCTCTTTAAATGGCTTGTCCTTTTACTATTGATTGTAGGAGTTCTTTATATATTTTGGGGAGAGTCCTTTGTCAAATATGTCTATTTTGAATAGTTTATCCCAATCTGTGGCTTGCCTTTCCACTTTATTTTCCTAATTCTTTTTTTATTGAGGTATAGTTTATATATAATATTACACAAGTTTCAGGTGTACAATACAGTAATCCATAATTTTTAAAGTTTATTCCATTTAGTTATTATAAAATATTGGCTGTATTCCCTGTACTGTACAATATATCCGTGTAGCTTATTTAATTTATACACAGTAGTTTGTAACTCTTAATTCCTTATCCCTTATTTTGCCCCTCCCCCTTCTCTCTCTCCACTGGTAACCACTAGTTTGTTCTCTATATCTGAGTCTGTTTCTTTTTTGTTTTAGTCACTAGTTTATTTTTTAGAGTCTACATACGTGATATCATACAGTATTTACCTTTCTCTGTCTTATTTCACTTAGCATAATATCCTCTAAGTTCATCCATGCTGTTTCAAATGGCAACATTTCCTTCTTTATTATGGCTGAGTAGTATTCCATTGAATATATATACCATATCTTCTTTATTCATTCATCTGTTGATGGACACTTAGGTTGCTTCCATATCTTGCTAATTGCAAATGATGCTGCTATGAACGTTAGGTTGCCAGGTACTTTTTTAAATTAGTATTTTGGGGTTTTTTTTTGGATATATACCCAGGAGTGGAATTGCTGGGCTGCTCCTTTACTTTCTTAATGGAAGATTTTGATGAACAGAAATTTTAAATTTTGATGAAGTCCAATTTCCCATTTTTTATTTTCAGTTAGTGTTTTTTATGTCCTATTTGAAAAAAAATCTTTGTCTACACCAGATTGTGAACATTTGTTCCTAGAATTTTTTTTATTTAACCAGTCACATTTAGGTTAATTTTTTTTCATGTTTTTCCAGTTATTCCAACACAATTTGTTGAAAAGACTATCCTTTCTCTTTTTAAATAAATTACTATCTCTGTCAAAAATCAACTGACTGCATGTAGTTTTTTTTTCTAGTTTCTCTATTCTGTTGCACTGATATCTCTGTCTAAGTCTATGCTAACGTCATACTGTCTTCATCAGTATAATGATGAAGCTTAATAAGAAGTCTTGGAGTCAGGAAATACAAGTCCCCCAATTTTGTACTTTTTCAAAATTGTTTTGGCTGTTTCAGATCCTTTGCATTTCCATAAAAAATTTGAATCAACTTGCTTATTTCTATCAAACAAGCCTTCTAGGGTTTTTAAATGATATTGCACTGAATCTATAGATCAACTGGGGGAAATAAATTAGGCAGTTTATTTTCTTCTTCATAATGAAGTCTTCAGGTAGGCAGTCCGGATATGATCTGTTACTCTACTGTGCTGTTTGAAACCCAGACTCCTTTGTCTTGCTACTGAGCTATCCCTGGGTTGTCTCTTTATTAACACAGTGGAGCTACTTATGTTACCTCAGGTATTAATTCTACAATTCAGGAAAAAGGAAGAGGAAGAGTAAAGGACAAAATGTATATGGCAACTGAGTCTTTCATCTGTAAGGCATCTCTAACACTGTATACTTACATCTCACTGACCTGAACTGTTTTATAGTGTCATTTCTATCTACAGAGGAATTTGGGAAAATTTAGTTTTTGAGCAGAGCCCCTAAACATTCAAGTTATGTAAAAGAACTAGCAAAGAAGAGGAGAAAGTATATCATTGCGTAGGAAATTAGGTATCTGTAATAAAGGTTCTTCTTCTCCAAGATCGCTTATCTGTGAGTTAAGAATTCTGGTGAAGGACCAGGTTTGGTGGAGAAGTTCATAGATAATCTACTAGATGGCTTCAAACTATGAATTATAACACAAAATTTGAAAATTATAGACCAGGAGTGTTTGATGTTTATAAAGTAGAATGATATTTCAGACATCTTGTTTAATAGGATTAAGAAAATGACCAGGGAAAGGGGGTGGGAAGAAATAAATTTGGGAATTTGAGACATATAAATGTTAGCCACTATAAACATAAATAGATTTTAAATAAGTTTCTTCTGTACAGCACAGGGAAGTATGTTCAATATCTTATAATAACCTTTAACAAAAAAGAAATATGAAAACAAACAAAAAAGAAAAAGTCATTTATTTGTAAGTGAAAGCAGAATCTGATGCCTGAATTCAAGACTATGTTATTCCATTTCTTTCTACAGAAAAAAAGTAGTCGTAAGACAGGAAAAACAGCTGATTAAATAGCACGTGTATCATAATAATTCCTGAACAGATGGATTTCCTATTCAACTAAAATATGTCATTTTTCTCCTCATTTCAAGAATGGACATAAGATTCTGAGTAACAAATTATTACATGTTATGATGGAGTTCAAAAATGTGCAAATAAGATGTTCAGTTTCAAACTGGCTGAAGTTTAGGGAAATGGGAAGAGAAATAATGATTTTGGTTGACAGAGACAGGGATATTTGGGGTAATGGTGATGCAAGGCAGATGGTAGAACCTGTTGACATGATGACTCCTGGACTAAGTGACTCCAAGAAACAGTTTCACTTTATAGTTAAAATCATCTATGAACTTTCTATTTTCTTGTTAATTTATACACAATTTGCCAGAGAGATACTATGATTTCATTGACTTCTATGAAAATCTTTGTTGTTGAAATGTGTTCACAGTTTCTTCAAAGAGATTGTACTTATTACTCATTTACCTTAAAAGGTATAGCACGAAATGACTGATACGGTCACCTACTATACTCCTATACCTCAGGTTTCTCTATAGCCATAGTTCTGATTCTGGCTGTTTCCACTCTTCTCCAAGCAGTGTGTTAAAACTGAAAGGCTTGAAGTACTCCAGACGATGACTAAATGCAAAGAAAAAGAAGGTGGGAATTTAAATGAACTATGCATTTGTGAAAAAACTGCCCCGAAGGGCTATATATTTTGTCACATCTGCGATAGGACAACATTCTACTTTAAGAATATCGAAGGTAAGATGTATCCTATGTGTACAATTTTCTCATTCTAGTAATCAAACATTCAGCTCTGAAAATATTCACCCATATCTCAAAGCACTCTCCTTTCAATTCTACAAATAGCTAGCTCCCTCACAGCTAAAGGGAGAAATAAAAATCAGCCCTCAAACCTGACTCATCCCATCTAGCCTTAAAGGAATCATATTATGCTCTTATAGATGTTTTCATAGTCAGACTTTGATGTAACTTATATCAATTACATAAACAATTGTTTTTAAAAGTTTCAACTCAACAGATTAAAGGATAGACTCCTTTACCAAAGCAAGGTAGGTTTATGTAAAACAGTATTAATTCTATTTCTTTTCCTTCCAGGAAAAACCATTTAATGATTAGGAAGCTTTCCACTGTGGCTTAATGAGGAGAGAAAGGCTTTGCTAATACGCTGCAGTAGAACTCAGCTCTGTAGGAAATCACTCCGCCCTGGCTCTGCCCTAGCCAATGGCATAATTATACTTTTATCTAGAGTAAGCCTCCAGTAATGTATAAAAAAGAAGCTTGAATACAGGAAAGTATTAGTTTGCGAAGAGGCAGAGAAACAAACCATCTTGATATGAAAGCCCTGAATGAGTTGCATCTAGAGTCCTGTCCCACTCTGCCCACCTGACCAGGCTGAACCAGTTTTAGAGTCACAAGTGTCAATCCAGATTAAGTGGTCAAGGAAACAACAGCAAAGGATAAGAGAAAGGAAGGGAGAAAGAGGGCCAGGACTGGGGAGAAAAGCAAGGGGAAAAGGGAAAAATGCGTCAGGCAGAATAAACAGGTAAGAATAGATAAAAAGCAAAGTAGAGCAAAGTAAGGGCATACAGGAAGGACAAGGGAGAATAAGGACAGTGCAGTACTTTCCAAGGGTAAAAAGGCAGGAAAGTTAGTCTACCATGCTGCAAAGCCCACTGGGATGTCTCTGGTAGGCTTTTCTAAGCATGCAGACTCACCAGACTATCTCGGCCACTTGACTACACGCTATACAGCAGGAGTCTCAGGTTGCCCCAGGACAGAATCTGGCTTTCCTCCCTAAGGGGGAAGTGTTTGCAGCAGTCCATGTAGCATTCATAAGGCTGTCTGGGAACTACATTCTTCACAAGTGACTGCTTCAGGTGCAAAGAGATCAGACTCAAAATGGGAAAGTGTGGGAGATACCTTGGCTTACATGCCTGCTGCCCCACAGGAAATAGTATATTTTGTTATAACTCTCTAGACATAGCTTCCAGGGTCCCCACAGGGAACATAACTATTAAAGGGAAACCAGAAGCCATGCTATCCCCATCTATGTTGCCTAGAAATACAGTTGACGTTTTTATCCTTATGAGGTTACAGGAGAAAAGAATTAGAGAGTTAACTTAAGGTCAGAGTCAAGCAGCAGGGGAAAGGATTTATTAACCCTTTGCTCACATCAGAAAACACAGATGCCTCTGGCCATTAAGCTCTGAAAGGAACCATAAATGAATTGGCAGCCATACTTCTATACCAGCTGTTGCAGTACTCATTAAGCAAGACTTTTCTTACATTGCTATGGAAATATAAGTGCTTTACTGACAGTAGTGAGAGAGACTATGTTTGTCCAAAGTCAGTCTATCAAATACTTACTCAAGATCATTGGGAAACAAAGCACTCTACTCAGTGCTTTTACACATGTATTCTTCGATCAAAAAATGTTACTACTACTCTACAAAGAATTAATTTCAAAAAACTCTTATAGTCGGGACATATTTTCATTTATTTTCTACTTACAAATCAGGTTTCTGTCCTTGCTGCAGTTCATGCTGAGGTACAGGGTAAAGAGCTTCATAGTTTCTTTTGTCTTTTGATCCATGAATTGCAAATGAATTGAATTTTGTCACATTTGGTGGAAAATAACACCAAGGAAGATAAGCTTTACCTTCCCATTTTGTCTCTCCTCTGGACACTTTGAATGATAGATCAAGTTCTTGCTACAGAAACAACATGTGACACACAAAATGGAAATTCATATTTATACTTTAAACATTTAAAATATGCATATATACAAGATACATGGAATTTTGTCTCATATTTTTATTTACTTACTTTCCACACATTTCTTCTACCAGAGAGTAAAAGCACCAAATGCTGTCCGTGGCTGTCAAAATTAAAATTCCTCATGAGTGTTTGAAAGAAAGAAACATTATTTTTTGGACTATTTATCATATCTGTGATGTGTGTGCTTATAACTAAATTTTCAAATAATTAAAAGATGCAATATAAATACTGGATAATTATAGGGAGAGCCAGTGTGTTCAGTTACTTAGAAATGGCATCTTTGATTTTACCACTTTTCAAGCAATTGCAGTCAAATGCATAAAACTATACATGTTCAGACTGCTTTTCATATTCTTTAAATAAGAAATTATATAAAATACTTCAATTGGTTAGATGATGCAAAGTATGAAAAGAGGGCAGAGGTATACCACGGTATCTGGAGTTCATAATAAACCTGTTTTGAAACTTAAAGTATCCCAAAGGAAGCTGGCACCAATTTCCAGGTCGAAATCCAACAACTTTACTAAAGGTTATTCTGTAAGAAAACTGTCTTGAAGATCATTAGGAAGATATAAAATAAAAATATAGATTGTCTAAAACTACTCAGCAGGCTGAAGACTTTAATTTGTATCTATTCTCATACACAACTGTTCTGGACCTGTCTGCCTCTTGTGTTTTCCTGCTTTCTCCCATCAGTTCTGACACTGATGTCACACTTTCAAAGAGAAGCACAATACACCCTCAAAAGAAAGCTCTAATAAGAGCACATAATTGGGATTAGACAGTTCAGTAAGAATCAAAGAATTTCAAATAGTTACATGAAGCAAATTTACTGTCTGTGGAAAAGACTGCATTTAAACATTCTGACACAGATGGTCTGTTGGGAGCTTCTCAGGAAGGATTTCCTTCAAGAAACTAGTCTAACAGAAGACAAGTATTCCTTTCCATTTAAAAGTCCTCTGCTTATTTTTATCGTTATGACACAACTTTAAGAATATCCTGAGGAATAAAATTTCTTGCAAATTCAAATAAGAATACTCTTCATATTGCTTTCCTAGAGGTTAATTGTCACAGGAGTTGACTGCCTAAAGCACAAACATGATTCCTGATTATTAACTGTCCTAATCTATCTAAAACCAAACAACTCTAGGGATTTCTTTTAACTTTTAACTTTATTAATTTTATGCATAGTGATTATCGTATAATTTCTAAACAAAAGAGAATCTAATTATCCTATGTATCCTGTGATAAGTCATCACTTTATGAAAGTCAACTGATATTATCATCCAACAAAATTTAAACTAAGGATATAACTTTATAATTCTAGTAGATCCAAGTTCTTATCTATCTTTTGGACAAGTTATAAACCTATTTGCCTTAGCTTTCTCATGTCTATGGTGAAATTTTCTTATCTCATATGATAGTTTATAAGAATTAATCATACTTTTAATAAGATTTTGGCATGTTAGTTGAAAGATAACACACAAAGATACAAAATTACTCTTCTGAAAAATATAATTATGAACAGCTGTATTTTCCACAAAAGCATTAGCAAGAAATCGAAACAATGGAAAAGAAAACGATATCTAAAATCTCATTTAAGTCAGTTGTTTGGGACTCTGCTCACTCTACAAAAGGACAAAGGTTACTAGATAATAGATACTGAGAAGTATTCAAATGTCATTAAAAAATAAATAATGGCAATATAAAAAATATATCACTACTAGGTATTAACTTAAAATTTCTTATAATTTAGATAATAGGTGGGCATAAATTTACTTTTTGCCATCTACAGAAAAAAATTGCCTACCAGATAGAATTCTCAAAGACTGATTAAATTTGAACAGAGACAGCCCAAGGTTAACATTTCTATTGACTCTAGGAAAAGCCACATGTGATTTAGTTTTTATCCCTGGCACTGAACAAAAAGTGATACAGTATATACTCAATAAATGAATAAAGAATAAAGGAAGGAATACATGAATATGTAATTATGTAATATATAAAATTAAAGTTTAATCTAGCCATTAAACGAATCCCCTAAAAGAAACATTTTCATAAACTGGTTCAATTGTTATATCTATATGCCTCTCTTTGTTTCTAAGTAGCTAATATTTAATAATGCAAAGTTACAGAATAAATAATGAGAGGGATTCTGGGATTTTTTTTATAGAGTTTCTGTCTTGAAATAATTTTTTTCATTTTGCAAAAAGAATCCTTCAAAGTTATTAGAAAATCAACTACACTAGTGAATTAAAAATAGTATCAGTACACTTCCAAAAATTTACATACTCTAAGTTGTACATTTACTTGAAAATAAGGAATTACATATAATTCAGATTAATTCAGATTAGCATTCCCCACAGTTGGCTGGAATTAGTGAGATTTTACTATAAACATATGATATATAACTAGAAAATAATGTGTTCAAAACACATAGTAATGAGTTAGAAAAAATATCTTATACTTACGGACAAAGTTCAACTTCTAAATACTGTTCAGTTATGTCGTTCAAGAAAAATGCTTCCACAACTTTTGAAAACAGAGATATGACATGTTAAGAAATTCACTTTTGTTTCATAATAATTTGTTTATATCTTTAGAATATAAAATAAATTAACTCATTTTTAATTAAAGCTATATCACCAATAGGAAAAGGGGAAAAGAAAATAAATAGACATCACCTGGAAGAAGAAATATATAGAAAATAAATCATCAATTTTTTCCCATATCAGATTTCTAGAAAATAAAAATATTAATAAAGCTTAGTGCTGGTGAGTTTATAAAAAAATGAATATTATCACACAGACTCTGAGCCAGTTATATTCTTGTGGGAATTTATCCTAAGGAAATAATCAGACAATTGAAAAAAGTAGTAAGAAAGATGCAACTTATCAAATTATTGCTCAAAAGGAAATGGTCTAAATGTTTATCTCCTGTTATATAAATAAATCTCCTATTATATAGGAGAGTTGTTAAATACATATGGAACTTGTATATTCCCTGCAGTAGAATATAATGCAGTCATTAAAATGAAATATAGAGTTAAATATTTTTGATATAGGAAGACATTCATGGTATCTGATAAGTAGGCTGCAGAGCAATAACCAAATGAACATGAAATAAAAATGTCTGTGTGAGCCCGTGCCTAGATGGCTGCAAAATGTGCACAAAAATGTTATGACTGGTTGTCTCTGACAGGTGGAATACAAGTAGGTGATTTTTCTTTTCTTTATAATTTTCTGGAATTTTCCAAGCAAGTTTATTTTAAAAACTGTGTTATTATGAAAGTAAAACATACTTTTTATAAATTATTAAAACAATACAAACATATATGAAGTAAAAAGTCAAAATCCTTTCCTTCCTACTTTGCTCTAAATTCTGTCAGACTTCTATCCATCCACAATCTATTTTACCTAAATAGATTAAAAAATACATAATCATTTCCTGTCTACAACTTGCTTTTCCCACACTCACATGCTTTACAGCATATAGCTACCTCTTTTTAATTACTGCATAGTATTCTTCTGTAGAATGCTATGACTTATTCACAAAATTCTTTATTGATAGACATTTAGGTAGTTTCTAGTTTTCCATGTGTTATTTTTATAACAATAAAATATCTAAGATACAGATATAGTCCCATCAACAATTCAGAGAGTCTTATTGCCCCTTTTTAAGTCTTTTCCTGTGGAAAGGATGGTAGGATGAAGAAGAGATACTGAATTAGAAAAACAATCAGGAGGTGAAACTGGCAAGATTTAATAAATAAACCCAAATATGGAGAGTGAGAGAGAAGATAACTTGGAAAGACCTCATATTTCTATATTTGGTGATTTGATGTATTACGGTGTCATTGATTGAAACTGGGCAATTAGGGAAAGAAGAAGGTTTATGAGAGAAGTGGACGAGCTGAGTTTACGACTTGCTGAGTTTGTTGTCTGTAGTACCTCCAGTAGGTAAGTCACATTGGTGTGTACACCAACAGGAAGCTGGTATATACAAGTTCTGTATCAATAAAAGACAACCTTCATTTAATGTATGATAAATGAACACTGACAAAATGCATGCTATACAGATGGTATAGAGAAAGCAGATGTTAGTATGGACTAGAAGAGTCATCAAAGGTTTCTCTGAAGAAATGAAACCTGAATTAGACCTTGAACTATGTGCAGTAGAGGCAGGGGGACTAGAATGAGGAAAGGGATATGAGTGAGAACATGCATGAACAGTGAGACTTTCAGCCTTTCAGAGGTCAAGAACTTTTGATTGAATATGATAGCTCAATTCATGAGTACCTTGAAAGCTTATGGGAATGGTTTGAACTTCATCTTAGGGATAGTAATGATTTGTAATTTAGGGAATGGCATCATAAAGAGTATTTCAGAAAGATAAGCCTGGTAGCTTAATTAGGATACATTATAAGGTGATCATATAGCAAACCTGAAACTGTAATTTCATGACATGTCTTTTAGTCTTCACTTGATATGTGAGAGCACTAGGTAAGTACAAAATAAAAACTACATTTCATGTTGAAGTTGATGGGTCTCTATAATAAGTAAAACACCCCAAAACTTCCATAAAGAAGGTTTATAAGGTTAAAGCAGCAATTTGAAGACACTTTAAAACAAAGCAGGAATGCTGAACTCTTCTTACAATAGGTAACAGAAGTAAAGGAAGGAATTATAGCAGCAATTTAAAAATCTGGATTTGTAATTGCCATTTTTCACTGTTCTTGTTATATAGTTGAAGTCACATAGGTAATTGTGAAAAAGTCAGAATGAGAGATTGGTAGGAAATTATCAGAAACTGCACATGTCAGTTGCTCAGAAGCACTCACTTCCTTATAGCAAGATAAAATAATAGTTGTATGAGAGGTTATTATAAAAAGATTTATGTTTGCAATAAAATGCAGTACTTCCACTTACCTTCATAATCCCACAGTTCATTGAAAGGCTTTCCTGGTTCTCCTAGTGGGGCTGGAGGATCATTGAAAAATGGAGCACTAATTTCCATCATCACTCCTCCATCACCCGGATTCACCCTGACAAACACTGGCTCATGCTTCACTGGAAACTCATCCCAAGTGTGTTCAATTTTAAAATCCATCCGAAGACTCTAAAGGGAAAAAGAATGAAAACAAACTCTTTAACAATTTACAAATGTTTCCTTTAGATGAAATAAAATGAAAAGTTCAAAGCCACATAGAAGGTAGGAAGGCAGCAGAGTGAAAAGAACACAGTTCTGAGAGTCAAAAGATCATTTGTGCTATGGCAAATCACAGACATGGAATTCAATTACAAAATAGGTGGTTGTATCCTAAAAGCTTTAAGTCTAGATCTAGCTCATGTTACCTTGTAAAGACTATACCAAAATCATTTTTAAGAACTGTAATTAAATCTACTGCAAGTTGTTCATGTACTTAACTATAAGCACTATGAGTTTATATGTCATGCTTTGTCATGCAGATGAATTACTGGATCTCATGGGAGTCAATATCTTTACAATAAAATTCAATTTGATTTTTAAAAATCTCAATAAATGAGTACAAGCATTGCAGTTAACACTTGTTCTTTCGGCTTAAACTCTTCTCTTCTTAAGCTAGGAGTGGAAGGGGACTTCAATCATTTGAAGGTAAGCAGAGTTTAATATTGTCTTTCTTGATCTCGGGGTATAGATTTTCTTAGCCTTTTCAATTTATGTTATTTCAAGTGCTAAATGACCATTTGCTTTGTTACTTCCTTCTCTCCACTGAAACATGGGGAAAAATCTGCTATCATTTAAATTATGAAATAGACTAAGTTCATTTGACACAAACAGTATTTGCATTTTAATTATTTCTCTAAGGATTAAAGGGGAGGACATAGTATTATATTAATAAAATTATATTTTGCTGAACACTATGGATCAGGTGTTTTATAAACATCATCTCATTTAATTTCACAAAAACTTGTAGAGGAAGTATAATTATCTTCATTACAAATGAAGAAACAGACTTGTCCAAGGTCAGATGGCTAGTAAATCAAGAAATCGAATCAATGTCAGCCATGCCTTCCTAGACGAAGACATTTCAGGAATCTGCAAAGAGATGAAAACCTTATTTCAGGAGAGGTGGATCCCCCCAAATTATACTAGGTCCTTATGTCTTGTCCAAAAGATAACCTTGATTAGTAAATGATGATATTTCCAGGCTGTAATTTTTCTTATCTGAAGTCTCTGGATGCATTTCCTTGCTTCATTTGTTATTTTTACTGCAAGTAACCAAGTTCTACATTTTGAAGAAATTTCTCTCTTTAAAAATTATTTTTAGATTTACTGAGGTATAAGTGACAAATTTATATATTTAAGGTGAACAGTGTGATGGTTTCATATAAATATACTTAAATACATTTATTTCAGTGAGTATATTTTGAGTACTTTACAATGTGTCAAGCACTTGGAGAACCAAATATACAAGCTCTGGGTCACATAAAGAATCCAAGATCTCTGAAAACCTTTTTCTAAAGTATGTAACTTTTTTCAATTTTCACTATGTGCTAACAAATTTTAATAGATAACCTCTAAAATTAAAAAATAGTTCTGGTATTACAACCCATCTGCAAATAAAAGCATATTAAAAGAGGATAGGTTAAGCAATTTATATTCTTCATCATTGAAATAAGCTCAATGAACAATAAGACTGTATAGAGATTCTGATTTATGTGAAATTAAGTCCGGATTTGCATGGAATAGAACACCTTAGTAAAAAACTTATTTTCTTTAGTTGAAATATCAAGGTACATTCTTCAAAAATAAATATATTACCTTCTACCCCAAATTCTGGTACTAGTAAGTAAGTACCCTCTTGCAGCATATAGGAAGAAATAAGAATAAATTAAGTTATTAGAAATGATGATTTAATCTGATTCTGACACCAATATGCTGAGAGAATATGCTACTCTCCTAACTTAGGGCTTGAGAATTCTTGACAGTCCTGGCAAAACATAGCTCAGCAACTAGGGAGTTTTGGTAGAGACATTCATTCTCCACATAACCAACATATCCACAGAAAATGCTGCACATGTTAAAAGGATCCTTATCCTACTCAGTAGGTTTCTACCAGGGAATTTTCAACTCCCAGCTCTCTTAGGCAATCATCTCTACGCCTAAATGGAATTACATCATATCCAGTGATGTGGTCCTAAACATGGTCTGTCACTTTCATGCACATATAATAGGTCTCACGGCCAGAGTGAGGTTTCAAATTACTTCAAAATGCAATCCTAACTGGAAGATAAGAAGAAATAAACGATAAAAGCAGAGCTACCCTTGTTGACAGTATAAGGTAGTGGTTTCTACTGGTTACTTCTGCCTTTTCCTCTAAGCGTTGTTTGGAAATTATTGCAAGAAATATTGACTAGACTTCCACTAGTGGGAAGGAGTGCCACAGCTGACGTGTCCAAGTGTAGGATATAATTTTGGCTTTAACTGTACAAAATGACTTTAGATTCTTATCACAACAAATTTGTTCATTTGCTTAAAGAATATTCATGCTAATCTAAATGTGCATAATATTTATTTTAAAAAATCAACCTAAAAATTATAGTCCTGCCCACTAGTTTATGATCTAATCTAAAGATAACATGGACCCAGAGACAACTGATTCACCTTTCAACTCCCTAGGGACCCTTGGATTAGGATTGTATAGGTTTAACCTGCATCACCTTTCAATTTTCATTGTTCGCACATGTGCTCTTACGAAGTACAGACAATTCAACCACCAGCATCCTTCACGACCTGGGCTAGTGTGCATCCGTGCAGCATTCCAATCCCTATCACTCTATATTGCCCATACACTGCTCTGTTTTGATTCACAACACTTATACTGCATGTCATGTTGTTTATTGTCTCCCCATTCCCAGCTAGAATGCCTGTAAGTAATAGGAATAACAAAGTATTTATTTGTTGAGTGAAAAACTGTTCTAGTCTCTGGATCCAAAATTTCATGATTCTGAGATTTTATGCAGGAGAAATCAACTGTGTTAGTGATATTACCTCTTTCAACACCATCAAAACAATGGCAAATACCTAAGATGATACATCTAGAAAGTTCCTTCCAAATTAGTTTTCTACTCATTTTGTTGCAGGCACCATACAAGGTGCTGGAGAAATAAAGTATGAGAAAGTCTGTGGGGACTGGGGATCATTTTCATGTAAGTAATCAACAGGTCTCATGTTGATGCATTATCGTTTGGTTCATTTTGCAGCCTGATTTAATAAAGTTGGATCCCTATACCAAACTAAGTTTCAAACCAATCAAAAATCTAAACATAAAAATCACACCATATAAAAACAAGAAAGAAAAAAGAAGGGAGGCTGTTTTTAAAAGATGATCTTATAGTAGAAAAATCCTTTTTAAAATATAACCCCAAACCCAGAAGCCATTAGAGACTGATACATTTAGCTATACAGAAATTTTAAAAATAAAAGCAAAATCTGACTTCCTCCACCAAAAAACCCCACCATTATGAAATCAAAGATAGTCTGGGAAAAAAAAAAACACCTGTAACTCACAGTTCCAACATATAACTAATTTCTTTAATGTTTAAAGGTTTCCTAGAAATCACTAAGGAAAAGATTACCCCAACAGAAAAGTGGATAAAGATATTAACAGCCAGTTCACAGAAAGGCAGGCCTCATTTATAATGATAGAAATGCAAACTAAAACAACAATAAATTATTATCTTTCACTAAGATTGTAAAGGAATAGAAAGTTTGGTAAGATGCTGTGATAATGAGGACACAGAAACAATCACATACTGCTGTTGGGGCATAACTATCACAGTCTCTGTCAAGAGCAACCCCTGAATATCTATCAAAATAAAAAACGCAAATAACCTTTGACTCAACAAGTCTAGTTCTA
This sequence comes from Camelus bactrianus, assembly GCF_048773025.1. Taxonomy (NCBI): domain Eukaryota; kingdom Metazoa; phylum Chordata; class Mammalia; order Artiodactyla; family Camelidae; genus Camelus; species Camelus bactrianus. The sequence goes on from NC_133540.1 coordinate 44,650,746, forward strand.
GGAGTTATACCTGCAGATATTCAAAATGATACAAGTATAAAGATATTTACTGTAACACTGTTTAGAATAACGAAACATTGTAAGCAACTTAAAAACCATCAGTAGCAAGGGGGAGAGGGCAGAGCTCAGTGGTAGAGCATGCTTAGCATGCACAAGGTCCTGGGTTCAATCCTCCATTAAAAAACTACCTCCATTAAAATAAATAAATAAATAAACCTAATAATCTACCCCCACCAAAACCCATCAGTAGAGGACTGGTAAATAAATTATGCTGTATCATACAGTAAAACACCACATAGCTGTTAAAAAGAGTGAGGCAACTCTACATACACATCTAAAACGCATTAAGGAAAAAAAACAAGGTGCAAAAAGTGTGCATTTATTTAATAGAAAGGAAGGCTATTTGTATACATGCTTTTGAATGCATATACTATCTCAAGAAGCATATACAAGGAACCAGTGTAGCAGCGATTGCCTCTTTGGAGAGAATTATCTGAGACAGGAGAGGAAGCAAAATTTACTTTCAAGTGTCTCACTTTTTTCTTAACCTACTTGAATTTTATACTACGATAGGCACGCATTACTATTAAAAAATAAATGAATAATTTAAAATATTTTTTAAAGTCCAATTTATGGCTGAGTTTCTCAGAGTATGGTGGTTTCCTTTTCTCTCTCTTACATTATGTATGCTGAACATTTCTAAAAAGTCTGAATGAACAGCAGGCATATTACTGAAGGAATATATTCATTCAAGGTGATGACCCTCCTATTTTTATACAATTTTAATGTTGGCCTTTTAGACGTCCTTAAAAAGAATGTTTATTGTTAATCTGTATTTTTCCACATTTTAACCTCTATTCAAATTATGCTTTCATCAAAAAAAGTGAAAAATAATTTTTAAATTATTTTCATGCTTTACATGTACTATGGACAGACCTTTAAAAGCAAATCAAGGAAGAGAAAGGAGATAGAACCTCAGAGCATTAAGCGCCTGGAGAGGAAAAAAAATCCACAAAGCTAAAGAAGTTAAAGGTAAAGAAGGAAGTTGTGGAAAAGGTGCTTTCTCAACAGAACAGTCTGTGAGGAGAATTTCCAAATTCTTTCCAATTTCCAAATTCTTTTCATGAATTTTTTTTTTTAAGTTTTCCACAATAACTATCTCTTCAGTTTGAAGCCTTCTCCCCCCCCCCCCCACCGCCCCCCGCCCAATTAAGAGAGAAACGGAGAAATGAGGAAGTCAGGCCGAAAGTGGGAGTAAACTGAGCCGGCACAAGTTGCAGCTGAAAAATAAGTTGCCACAGAAAAAAAGCCAACAAAGCTGGGAGAAGGTGAGAGGAATTACCGAGTGAAGAAAGCGCAAACAAGAAGACAACACAGACCGAAGCTTGCCTCAGTCCAACACTCGTGCGCTCCCTTCGCCGAGGTCCCTGCCGAAGGCCCCGCCCAGGCTCCGCCCCGCTGCCCGCGCGTCCGGGGGAGGGGCTCCAGGGTTGACGCAAAGACGCCTGTGGAAGGGCTGCCGGTGACCCTCGGAAGACTTTCCATCCTTCACAGAAGTTTGAGCGGTTTTCTAGAAGGAGAAAGAAGGGTAACCCGGCAGTATTTCAAATGGTGCAACAATTTAAAAATCAGCTGTAAATCATTAAGATAACAATAGAATATGTACGGCAATAATTCACTTAATGCAACTAAAGGCTAACCGGCTATATAAGCAAAAACTGTAAATTATATTACAGTACTAGGAGGCATGAACATAGTGGTTAACATTCTAACATTGGGATCAGATAGCCTGGGTTCAAAATCCCAGTTTAGGCACTTCCCAAATGTGATCATCAGCAAGTTATTGTAAAAAGGATTTTAAAATAGCACCTACCTTGCAAGGTTTTATGAGGTATAAGTGAGTATGTGTGTATATACACATATATGCCTGGTGCATAGTAAGTACTAAAAAAAAGATTTTCTATTATTATCAAAGTATATAGGTTTGCCTAAAGAAAATATTTTTCTGTTCAAATCATTAAAATTACATGTTTCTTAAGTGGTTTTCTTATAGAAAATTAGACTGCGAGACAGGATCGTCTGACCCTTGAGATGAGAAAATATGGTTAAGTGCTCTAGAGATATGGTTCTGGTTGGCTCAGTCTTAACTATCCTAGCAGTTTAAGCATTTATCAGCCTGCTTTCCTTCATTTAGGGTCTCTTTCACCCAAGACAGTTTGACCTTACTGTTTCCATATAGGATTAGAACTAAATTCATAAAATAATCATGTATAAAGTTTTAGACTTTTCAAGAAAAGGTAATAATTTACAGAATTACAATATTTCCAAATAATATAATCATTCTGTATTTTAGTTGTTCAGAATTACCAAACTTCTAATAGGATCTAAGGGTTTAATTCAGCAAGGAGTCACTGCACCTGAACTTCCTAGCTACTGTGAGAAGAGTGTGCATATTCTGCATGTTTAGGTAGACACTACGATTTTCTCCCAACTTGCAAAAGTAGATATTACATTGGTGTCTTGCCATTATTCAAATATTTTCAGTTGAAGTATTAAGCTAAACCATTTGAAACTTTGGTCAACAATTTCATATGGTTCAGCCTAAAAATATTCTGCTTGTAACATACTTCCAAAAACTTTTGGGGGGGGGGGGAACAGCTTTTGTGTTTGTTTTAACAAAGCAATTATTTTTGTTTTATAAAAATCACTTTTGGTTGGAGACGGAAATGGGGAGTTGTTCAGTAGGTATAGTGTTTCAGTCATGCAAGATGAAACAGTTCTAGAGATCTTTTGTATAACAATGTGCATATAGTTAACAATATTGTGTTCCATACTTTAAAAATTCAGAGTAGACTTCATGTTATATGTCTTCTACTACAATAATTATAATAATAAAAAAAAGACAAGCTTAAAAAGAGAAATTTAATTTCCAGGCCATCCTTCTCTTGGTTGGTCAAATAAACATACTTATTAAGGAATTTTTAAAAATCACTTTTCGTGGCACCTAATAATATCAGTCAATGTTAAATAAAGTTTAGATCCTAGCTTAAATTTCCAACTTTGTATTCTTCATAATGCTTTCCCTATAGTATTTGGTGCTCAATGTCAATTTATTGCATAAATTAATATTAGTGAAATCTATTAATTTTCAAGGGGTTTCCTTACTGCAGAAATATATCTAATATAAAAACATAAATTAGTGACTAGAGAATGTTTAAACACATACTAAGTACTTTTCTCTCCTTTTCATTCCCTGTATTCAATTACAGTAATAGTTACTTTCCATGCACATTCACCGAATTCTTCAAATTAATTCCTTCATCAGCTACTTATTGAGTGCTCATTGTTTTCCAGGTAGTATGATGTAGCCTGAAGTCAAACTACAAAACAATATGATAGAGACTGCATGTACAAGCACAAAGAAAGTAACAAGAAAGCACCTAGCATGGGGTAAGTTGGTAGAGAACACAAAGGGAGCTTTAAACAGGAAAAACACCAGAGGGGATACTTTAAAGACAGGTGGAATCATAGCAATTTTGTTTCTTAAAGATGAAAATTACCTTGAAAGTACTTCATTAAAATTCAACCAGTAAAAATCTTGTAACAACAATAAAAACCAAAACCAAAACACACCACACCTCAGAACCCCAGAACTATAGTTTGTATTGACCTTAATCACATAGGCCAAATAATTCAAATTTCAGATGCTTAATTTATGCAGTGCAAAGACCACCTCATTATTTACATCCAGAAAGCACTGTTTGTTTTTACCCACACTAATATCTTATCAACTTGTAGCGTAAATATAAAGTTAAGTTTATAACTACTTGTTTGGTGCCAAGTTAAATCACACTATGACAACATACAAGGTTCAAATGTAAGGGAAGTTACAAACAAGTCCTTGGAGAATCAAAAAGATTGTTCATGAAGAAGTCATACACTGACCTTCAAAAAAGAGTTGGAGCTTGCACTCATCAATTTCTCTTTCTAAGAAGTTTTGTGTTAACTTCATGGCCACTAAAAATCAGATCAAGTTCAATCTTCACTACCTCAGAGTTAAAGTAAGCTTTTTATGGTTATTAGATATACCTCCGTATTTAACAATGAGTCTTTAGAGGAAGGGACCATCTCATTCTCTTAATAGTGAGTATAGAGAAAACTTGTAACAGCAAATACCTAATTGGACACAGCTGGGCTCATTTTTAAAACAACACATTCTGCTAACATTACTTTCTTTATATAACATTATGAGTACAAGACAACAAAAACTTCTTAAACTCTTAAAGAGGAAGCTAAATCAAGCTACATCTATGACATGTCTGTTCAGGAACTTTACCTCAATCCATAAAAACATATTCGATTAAAAAAGCACTAAAACTGGTGGCTGGCTTCAAGTTAGTTATTATTGCTAGCACTGAAATTTCCCCTAATGTTAACTGTTTAAAGAAAATGATGAGGTTTAAAATCTAGACAAAATCAATTTTTAAAAATGGGAATTATAATCCAGCTGCAATGTAAAGTTTTACCTAATTTTTTTTCTTGCAAAAAATGTAACTTTGGTCTTTTCTTCTTTTTTGAGGACGCGGTTTTCTCTAAAGAAATAACTGCTGAATTTGCAGGACCTTTGGAGTACTGCATGCCTAATTAGCACACAGTTAACTATTTAAACAACAACTGTGTCCCTTCTCCAAAGACCCACGTACTTAGCTTCTGGAGATTACTAAATTCACAGAATTTAGTGAACAGAATTCACTTGGCGGGTCCCCAGCAAACCCGAAATCTGAAGTTTCTACCCTGAGCGAGGGACTCGGCTGGGAATCGGGATAAGGAGATAACTAAATTCATACCCAGAAATCCTCCAGAGGGACAGCCTTGGATGTAGACTCTGAAGACGCCAGTCTGGGTTCCAACCCCAGACGCAGAAAGCTGCGTGCTTTCCACCCACCTGCTTTGGCCAGCGGGTTCTCCCAGTCTGAAGTGCTAGGTAACAAAGATACTGGGGAATTTAAAGTATATATTTAATGCCTTACCTATGTTTACACTTGGGAGGGCTTCTTTTAAAAAAAAAAAAAAAAGAATAAAAGGGAAAAAAATTACCCCCCCCCCGCCCCAGCTTGCCGGCTACCACACAGGTGGCTAAACAGGCTGTCATCCAGGTTCCCACAGCTCCGCCCCTCGCTTTGCAGGTAGCCAATAGTGTGAGAGAACTCCAGGAAGTGCGGCGACGCAAGCGCTGACGCCAGCGTGATGGCGCAGGCGGCGTCACTGTCTCCAAGGAGCGGTCTGGGGCACCGGTTTCAAAGTCGCAGGGCGGGCCGAGTGGACTTCCGCTGCTGGCCTCGGGCTTCCCGGCCGTCCTGAAGTCGCTCGTCGTTCTGCCAAGGACGCCGCCACCGGGCTGCCCGCCGGCTTCCTCGGCGCTCTCCTGAGTGGCTCGACACGACCCCGAGTGACCCGCGGGACGCATATATCCACCCGCGTCCCTGGTCCCACCTGGCTGAGATTCGAGTGAACGTGGAACAGAATTCACGTGGCGGGTCCCCAGCAAACCAGAAATTTGTAGTGTCTTTTGAGCGAGGGGTTCGGCTGGGACTCTGGGGAAGGAGACGCCGCGGGGCTATTGACGCCGCGTGAGTAGGATGCTAATTACACTGCTCTAGTGCCAAACAACCTCCGAAGCGTTGCCTTACTTTTGTTTTCCCGCACAGCGAGGTTTGTGTCTTTTTGAGAAAAGGTGGCGAATGCTCCAAACTAAAATTGTATCCAAATAGACACAGAAATCGACTTCCCGCGAGAACAAAGTAAGCTCTATATTCCTTGATTGAGAATTCTTAAATGTAATGTTTAATATCGTAATTGTTAACTAATGTTTTCTGAGTGCCTGTTTGGTGCCTAAAAATTTGCAAAAACTTTAAAAAGCTGCAGAAAAAGCTTGGTGGTATATATGAGGATGTGTATACACTTTAAAACCGTTTGGTAAATACAGGTTCCTTACGCTTATATGGGACTCTGTTACAGGCATGTTTGTTATGCTCCTCGCATGCTCTGGAGAAATTAGAGGGCTAATGGCCAGAATAGTTTCCAGCTGCAGTTAGAACCTAGAAGCACAGCTCTGGCCATTTGTTCAAAGATTGTTTATTGAGCGCTTCCTGTTTCTGTTACGTGCCAAGCGCTATACAAGCATAGATACTACACGGGTAAGGAGGACTGTTCTATCCTCCAAGAATTTAATTTGAGGAGGAAAATCTGTAAATTCCATATATATGCTGAAGTGGTAGCAACGACTAACCTTTTTTGCCTCAGTTTCCTCACAGGGTTGTTGAAATGATTAAATGAGTGTTAAAATATATAAAGGATTTATCATAGTGTCCGACACATAGGGCTAAACAAATATTAACAATTACAGGGTTATAATTTACTGTGGTCAAGGAAGGTGCCATTTGTGCTGAAACTTGAAATACTAATATGAATTTACTAGGTAAAGAACTGTGTAAGCAGACAACACTATTTGCAACACTGAAGGGATTAGGAATATGCTTTGTAAAAAATTTGAAAGAACGTTGGCTTGAATGGAATATGGTGTATATAGGAAACTGGCATGTGGAGCTGAAAGGGAAGAATTCGGCTAGATGGTGAAGGGCCTCCTCTGCTGTGTGTTAAGGAGTTTGGACCTTTGCACAGGTTTTAGGAATCACTGAAAGGAATTCAGTTGAGTAACTTGATCAGATTGTGATTTATTTGAAAAGCCCAGCTGGTTTTTATGAGGAACACGCGTTATAGCAGAGTGCAGTTAGGTGACTGTTGTCATTATCCAGGTAAGAAGTAAACTAAGGTAGGTACAGAGAAACTGGAGATGAGGGATTTTACAAAAGAGGTAGAGGACACCTCAGGTTTTTGGCTTGCTTGAGGAACAGGGGGAGTAGGAAAAAAGTAGTAAGTTCCATTTTGGAAGCATTATAGGCCAGTGGTTAAGAACTTAACCTCTGGATTCAGTCAGCCTGGGCTCATATTTTAGCTTTGTCTCTTTCCAGGTCTTTGACCTTGGGCAAGTTACTTAGCTGCTTCTCCGTGTCTGTTTTCTCATTTGTAAAATGGGTATAATAGCACAACAACCCTTAAGGGTTTATTGTGAGGATTAAGATGATGCAAATAAAGCACTTAGGATGGTGCTTAGCACATATTAAGTGCACAGTGTATATTATCTAAAATCATTAATGACCCTATATTGGTAACATTAGGATTATTTCTTAGGTTTCTTAGGTTTGAAATGGAAATACCCTTTTCCAATAAAGAGGATTAACTGGCCACCATCTGTGTGGTGTGGGAGAATTGGTGCTGAGGAGTTTGGTTGGGGTGGGGAGTAAAAACTATGTTTCAGAGGAATGCATCAGCCAGAATTCTTAAAACTGAAATCCAAATACCAGAGAGAATGGTAGAAGCATTGTAAATTATTTTTTGAAAAATGAGTGGTAGTTCACCAGAAGACAAATGAGTGGAAGAAGGGAGTCCTTACATGGAGGGAGCGGAAGAAACAAAGGCTTGGAGGCTTAAAATAACTGCTTATTCAGGAAATTGGAGTACAGAATGGTAAGATTTTCATGAAGAGATGATAATGAGTTTTGGATGTCTGTGAACCTCCCCCTTTTTCCTTTAACTGGATCTCACATGCCAGTTACAGCTAGTGGATGACCTCCACATTAGTTGACCTGCTAAACACCAGCTCAGGTAAATATAGATCGATTGCCTTTCTCCCACCTACCTGTGTATTCTCTGCGTTGACTTCTATTCCTTTTTGAGCCTCTTTTCATTTGTTCTAGCATTTGCAGGACACCATTCTTCCCTCTCCATCTGGGAAGTGAGATCTGATAGTCCTTAGGGACCTGTTCGAAGAGAGACTTGTATATCAAACTAAGGAATGAAGAATTTATTCTTGTAGTGGGGATTATGAGCATTGGGGATGGACTCTTTTGTTTTCCTTTTTATTCTCTTAAGAGTGTCTTTTACAGAGCAGAAGTTTTTAATTTTAATGAAGTTCAATTCATCAATTTATTCTTTAATGAATGTGCCATATATAAGAAATTTTTACCTTACCCAGGGCTGTAAAGATTTACCTCTGTGCGCTTTTCTACAAGTTTTGTAGTTTTAGATTTTACATTAAATTTTTTTTTCTTATGTCTTTTTCTGGTTTTGGTATCAGGTAATGTTGGCTTAATGGAAAATATTTTGCCCTCTTCAGTTTTCTGGGATACATTTGTGTAGAATTGGTATTATTTCTTCCTTAAATGTTGGTAGAATTTACCGGTGAAGCCAATTGGTTCCCTTTGTAGGAAGATTTTAAACTACAGATTCAACTTCTTTAATAGAGAGTTATTCAGTACTCTGTTGTGCAAGAAAGACCCTTTACAGGTGGTACATATATGGAGTTCTCTCTCTGTGCAGCTTTCTCTCTTATTCTTTGCCCTGCCAATTCTAGTTTAATTGTTTTCCACTGAGTCTCAACTTCGTCTCCTTAACTCGGAGAGTCTGCTGATCTCTGCTGCATTTTCCCCCTCTGTTCTACGGCCTGAAATGTCTCTCAGGTCATTAAGCTGGGGTGATCCTTAGGGCTCATCTCATTTGTTTTGTGTCTGTCATTATCATTGTCTGATGTCTCCTGTCTTGCAAACCCTTGTTTCAATTGTTTGTTTTTTGGTTGTGTCAGGTGGGAAAGTGGTTCTTGTTAACTTTATCTTGAGCGTGAAAATCCTATTCAAATTGACCTCCTTTTGAAACACAAATATCTTACTCCCACTGTAACTGTTCTTTGACTTCATCAAGACCTCTATTTGTTGAACCCTTCATTTTCTACCATTTCCTTAACTCTTTCCCAGCTTGTGTTTTACTACTTTCTTACACAGACTGTAACAGTTGCCCACTGGTCCATCTGCTTTCTTGTTAGTAGTATGACTATGCCCCTGCTTTTCTGTAGCACATGTCCAGTAACACCTTATACCTAGTTGCCTTTCAGTTCTCATACCCAACTGTTAATAACCATAGATAAAAACCTCCTAGATAAGTACCACCACAAATTCAAGGTTAATTCATAGCTAGTAAGTAACTGAGCTGGGACTTGAACCCAGGCAGTCAAGTTCCAGTGTCTGTTCTTAACTACTACCCGGCAAAGACACTTGCATGAAAGAAAACTTATAAGCCTGTTTCACTTATGCACATAGAAACTAAAATCTTAAATAAAATATTAATAAGTTGAATCCAGCAATGAATATAAATTGTGTATAGATACCTATATAAACATACAGTCATCTTCATATTGGGTTCATCCTAGCAACGAAAGGGTAGTTATAAAATTATTAGAAAATTAAATACATAAGAGAAGACCTAGATTAATGGAGAAACATCAAATTTATGAATTTGAGCGCTCAATATAGTAGACATAAATGTGTCAGTTATCTCATAAATTAATGAGTAGATTGAATGCAATGCCAAACCTAGTTTTGACAACATGGTTCTAAAATCTATGTGGAAGAGCTAAGAATAACCAAAAGGGTTTTAAAGAACATCAAGATGGGAAATTTTATTTTACTATTAAGACTTATTATAAACATACAATTTTTAAATCAATATTATATTGGCAGTTAAATATATAGATCAGTTAGCACAGAAACAAACACACGTATCCACGAACATCTGAAAGAACAAACAACACAAATCTAGACTGTTCAGCAAATGATGCTAGGATAATTGGCTTTCCAAATGAGATAGTAAAAATAATAAAGATATCTTTCTGACATCTTTCTCACGCCATATAGAAAAATCATCTCCAGGTTGATTGAAGGAATAAATTCTCTTAAACTTACAGAAAAAAATTTAACAGGGTGTCTTTATGATCTCAGGATAGAAGATTTCTTCAATAAACATTTTTGACTGAAAGGAAAATATGTATGAATAGATTACACTAGAAATAAAAACTTGGATATCACAACATCATCAATATAATGACTAGCCCATCCACAGAAAGGGAGAATATATTTACAGTAAACATGACCAAGAGTTGATTACCATCCAGAATTTAAAGAGATCTTTCACAAACAAAAACACATTCATACTAATAGAAAAATGGTTTTTTTACAAAAAAAAAATAAAACCTGGAGAGGCCATTTACAAAAAATAAAATCCTGGAGAGCTACTAAAAATATGAAAAGGTGTCAATCTCATCAGTAATTCAGAAAACGCAAATTAAACAATGAGATAAGTGCTTGTTGAATAAAGGAAATACTAGATTTAAATTACAGTAAAACTCTGCTGATTAAAGTCAGTGTATGAAGATTTTGTTTTCTTCATTAATGCACAATTGACTTCTTAACCTTGTTTAATTACTGAGAACTCAGATTTAGTATTTCTTCTTATTTGAAAAATGTATCAGAAAAAGTAGTAGTTTGTATTGGAATTATTATATCCCTGACCATATCTCCAGTCTCCTTTTGAGACTGAAGAGTAATAAGCAGAAACTAGATCCTAATTTTAGAGCTGTGTCGAGCAACTTTCTTAAAAGTTCTGAGGATAACAAAAAAGGATAATTCCTTTTAAACTCAATAAAAAGTTAAAAATTATTTAAATTATTTTTATAATTACTTATTCCTTTATCAGACTCACGTGTATCTGTCATATTTCTCCACTAAATTATGTGTGCTTTCAAGGAAGAAACTTATCTGAAGGTAACAATGTAGAATATGTACACTATCTGTGTGTACGTGATATATGTTTGTTTATTGATATATATAGTTAATGTATTTGTGCATATATATGTATATTTGCTTATATATAACATATGCAGAAAAGTAGAGAAAACAAATATAAAACTAATAGAATTGTTACAAATCTCAAAACTCTTAACCACAACCCAGATCAAAAAATAAAATGTTGCTAAGACCTTAGAAGCCCTCTTGTAATCATAACCTCTCCCCCATCTCCCAAGATACTCAAAGATAACCAGTATTTTTAATTTTACCCTGTGATTTAGTTTTGCCTCTGTTTGAAATTTATATAAATGGAATCATAAACAGAATCATAAATTGTGTATCCTTCCATGTTTGGCTTCTTTCATTCAGTATTACGTTTTTGAGATTTATTCATATTCTTGCTTGTAGATGTAATATGCTCATTTTCATTGCTGTAGAATAATCAGTTTATAAATTTATCACTTTTATCCATTTTTCTTTTGATATTTTCAGTTGTTTCCAGTTTGGGGGGCCATTGAAAATAGTGTTTTTATCAATATATTTTGTCATGTCCTTTAGAGCTCAAGTGCCCACATTTTGGTTGGGTATATTCCTAGGAATTATGTGTTTGTTTAATCTTAAAGTTGTACTAATTTACACTCTGACTAGCAGTGTATGGGAGCTTTCTTTATTCCATGTTGTCAACATTTGTTTTTTAATCTTAGCTCTTTATTATAATTTTAGTTTGTATTTTCCTGATATCTGAGGTTGAGCAGCTTTTCTATGTTTATTGACCACCTGAGTAAACTTTTTGTGAAGTACTCATTCAAGTCTTGCTTTTAGGAGTGTCTGCCTTCTAATTGATAAACGTTCTTTGTATATTCTAGAAATAAGCCCTTTGTCAGTTATATGTGTTAGAAATATCTTCTCCATGTTTGTAGCTAGCATTTTTACTCTCTTAACAGTCTCTTTTTTGATGATCAGAAGTTCTTAATTTTAATGTGGTCCAGTTTATCATATTTTTCTTTTATGGTTAGTGCTTTTTGTGTTTTGATTTAAAAATACCTTTTTCTCCTGTAAGGCTATAAAGATACTCTCTGTTCTCATCTAGAATGTATTGTTTTGGCATCCACAGTTAGATTGCCAATTCACATAGAATTGATTTTTATGGATGATGTTTTGTTCTTTTCCGTGAGGATATCCAGTTGACCCAGAACCACTTACAAAAAGTCCTTCCCCCCTCACAGCTCTGGAGTGCCCCTTTGATCACAATATATATATGTATTTTCCTGGATTCTGGATTCTCTTCAATTGGTCAGTTTTGTTCATCCTTATATGACTATCACCCAATCTAAATGACTATAGCTTTAAAATAAATCTTGGTATCTTGTTGAACAAGTCTTCCCCTCTGTTCTTCTTTGGCAAATGTATTAGCTATTCTCATTACATTTCCGCCATATTTCATTTTATTTTTTATTTTTATTTTTTGAGTAGGGTATCTCATTGGTATTTTAATTTACTTCTCCATAATGCACAATGCATATCCTTTTCCAGTAATTCCCCAATGTTGATCAATTTATACATACTTAGTTCACATTTATGTATAATTTTCAGTAAGGTAATACTCATGTTGACCTATTTGTTTTAATTTGGGTTTGTTTTCTTATTGTGGAGATTTTCTAGTTCTTAGAGTATTTTGCATGCAAATCTTTCTTCATTTATGTGTTTTGAAGGCATATTCTCCTAGTTAGGGGCTTGTCTTACCATTCTTTGAACATTGTCTTTCACAGAGTGGACATTTTAAATTTAATAAAGTACATGTTATCAATGTTTTTCTTTCCTGGATTGTGCTTTTTGTGTTGTGTGTGAAAACTAATTATCAAACTATAACTCACGTAGATTTTCGCCTACTGTCATTTTTGTAGTCTTTTTTTTTTTTATATTTAAGACAATGATTAATTGTCTTAAATATAAAATGAATGAATGATTTTGAGTGAACTGATGTCTAAGGGGCAGAGTTTTTGTCTTTATTTATTTCCTTATGGTCATCCGTTTGTAGCATCATCATTTGTTGAAGATGACTAAAGACTAAAAGTTGATCTTTTCTGTGTTGATGTTCCTTTATTCCTTTGACCAAGGTCAAGTTGTCTGTATTTGCATAGATCTGTTAGTAGAGTCTCTATTGTGTTCCATTTATCTGTTATTTGTCTGTTTGTTTAACATTCTGTTCTCTCTTGATTATTTTAGGTTTATAGTAAATCTTGAAATTGGAAAATGTGAGTTCATTAACTTCTTCATCGGTGTTGTCTAGACTACTCAATGCCGTGTTTAAACAAGTTTGTTGATATCTACAAAATGGCTTGCTGAGATTTTTTTATTGGGCTTGCACTGGATCTGTAAATCATTTTAAGAAGCATTGATTCTATTCTTATCTTGTGGTTGGCTTTATTCCTTTGATAACTATGTAAGTTTAAAAAGCTAAAGCTCGGAACTGTTCTTAGAAACAATGAACAGTACATATATGTAAATTTAAAAAAAAGAAATATCCAGAAAAAAAGAAGCATTGACATCTTAATAATATTGTGGCTTTTGATCATGAGCAAGGAATATATCTCAATTGGTTTTTCTTTCATTGCTTTCAAGAAGGTTTCATGTCTTTTTTTCTTTTTAAAAAAACTTTATTCTAAGTTTATTTTTTTAAAAAGATCCAGTTCATCCATCTCCCTGCCCCCACCCTCCACTTCTTACCCCAACCAATCTGTTTTCTGAATTGATGAGCTTGGTTCCTTCATTCCCTTTCCTTCCTTTTACTCTTTCCCTTCCCTTCTCTTCCCTTCCCCTCCCTTTCTTTCTTTTCTTTTTTTCTTTTTTTTTTTTTTTAACATGTGGAATCATGTAAGAGAAATCATGTCTTTCTGTTACTTATTTCATTTAGCTAATGCTCTTGAGGTCCATCCATATTGTCACAGGTGGCAAATTATTTTTTATGGCTAAGTAATATTCCATTGTATACATACCATAGTTTCTTTATCCATTCATCCAACAATGGACCCTTAGGTTGTTTCCATATCTTGGCTGTTGTAAATAATGATGCAGTGAACATGGGGGTGCATATATCTTTTCAAGTTAGTGTTTTCATTTTCTTTGGGTAAATACTCAAAAGTGGAATTGCTGGGTCATATGGTGGTTCTATTTTTAATTTTTTGAGGACCTACATACTGTTTTTCATAGTAGTTGCATCAGTTTACATTCCTACCAACAGTATACATTTCCATGTCCTCACCAACACTTGTTATTTCTTGTCTTTTTGATAATAGCCATTCTAACAGGAATAAGGTGATATCTTATTGTGGTTTTGATTTACATTTTCCTGATAATTAATGATGTTAAGTATCTTTTCATGTGTCTGTTGGCCATCTGCATGTCTTTGGAAAAATGTCTATTCAGATAATCTGTCCATTTTTTAATTGGATTGTTTGTTTTAGCTACTGAGTTGTATGAGTTTTTTGTATTTTGGATATTAGCCCCTTATCAAGTACATTATTTGCAATTATTTTCAGTTGGCTGTCTTTTCATTTTATTGATGGTTTTCTTGGCTGTGCAGTTTTTTCCTCTTTAAGAAGTTCCGAGGTACTACATTTTCACTATCATTCAGTTCAAAATACTTTCAGATTTGTTTTGCAATTCCTCCTGAGACCAGTGAGTTATTGAAAAGAAATTTCTTAACTTCATAATGTATGGAGATCTTTATTTTTTAATTTCTTGATTCTAGCCAAATTGCACTATTATCAGGTAATACACTGTCTTTGGCTTTGTAGGGGAAGAAAAATAATTTTCCTCTACCCTCCTAGGTTCTTACCTGAACCTCCCCTCTCTCCCCCATAAAAGACAGATGAACAGGAGAAAAAACAAGTTTAGTAACATGTATACATTCTGTATGCATTAGAGAGGTCCAGGAAACCTGAGAAAAACTCTTTCCTTGGCTGAAGATTACAATCTTAAATAACATCTTCAGCTAAAGACAAAAGAAGATGTTAGTGGGGAAAGAGTAGGCAGTTATGAGAAGTTACCAGGAAAAGACCAGTAAATGAGGGTGAGGTTGTTATGCAGATTTAAGTTGTTGCCTTCCCTATTGTTAGAGTCCTCTTTCTCTTTCTGGTATAGAAAGGGAAATATAAATGGAGTTTTCTCTCATAAATGTTAAAGTATTTACAAAAGGATAATTTCTCAGTTTTCAGAGTTTTTCCTATGTCTGCTATTTCTTAAAAATAATGAGCCTAAAATAATACTTATGCTAAAGAGGCATATTTTAGAGTGGTGTATTCTTCTCCTATGGAGTTACAGTCGTTTGACAGTTATTGAGACTTACTCTTTTGTCAGCAAATTATGAGTTTTAAATGTTCATGTGATCTTGAAAGAATGAATTTTGTACTGTCGATTGAAAAAAATGTACTGCCTAAAATTTGAGACTTACGTTTTATTCAGCAGACATACTGAGGACTTAACCTGGGAGACAGCCTCTCAGATAGCTCTGAGGGATTGTTCTGACGAGGTAAGGGAGGAGCCAGGATATATAGGAGTTTTTCCAACCAAGTCCAGGTAGTTGGAACATCAAAAGATTACTATTAATTAAAGAAGAACCAGACATCTCAAGTTAATGAATTTTGCACTCTTTTATGAATGGGAAGATGCAAAAGTCTGGACTCATTGAAATCATTCCTTTGATATGCACCTTAACTATCTACGGCCAGTATCCTGCTTTTCTCCATCCTGAATTTCCTCAGGGTGCACAGTTGGGGATGACTGCAGTGGCTGATGGCCCCCACATCTTTTGTTTACTGATTTGCAGGGGACATTGTTCATTCATAGTATATTTGTTGGCTGCTGTGTTCTATTGTATGTTTCTTTTCTTGATGCAAATAAAAATATCACCTTGCACTTACTGAGAGCTCTGGCCTTTTCTGGACCTTCTTTTCCATTGTCTCTTGCCCATCCCTGCTTAATTTGGATACTTTGTTCTGCAGTTTCTCTGTAGTGTGGAGGTTTGTCCTGGAAGAGAATTTCAGCAGATTTTAATTTCTGAAGATGTATAGTTACAGCCTTATCTTTCCAACTCTTTTCACTTCTAGTAGCAGGGACGAGAAAAATAAATGTGGAGAATATTTTTTGCCTTCCAGTAACCTGAAGATCAAGCCAAGAAAGACTGAGAATTAAAATTTATAGGGTCAGAAAAATTAGTTCTTGCAGCTCTTTTTTTCCTGCTGTTAGTAGTTGGCCTAGGTGCGTAGAATGACCTATTCTTTTTTTTTTTTTTAACATTTTTATTGAATTATAGTCATTTTACAATGTGTCAAATTCCACTGTAGAGCACAATTTTTCAGTTATACATGAACATACATATATTCATTGTCACATTTTTTTTCTCTGTGAGCTACCGCAAGATCTTGTGTATATTTCCCTGTGCTATACAGTATAATCCTGTTTATCTATTCTGCATATGCCTGTCAATATCTACAAATTTTGAACTCCCAGTCTGTCCCTTCCCACCCTCCTACCCCTTGGCAACCACAAGTTTGTATTCTATGTGTATGAGTCTGTTTCTGTTCTGTATTTGTGTTCTTTTTTTTTTTTTTTTTTTTTAGATTCCACATATGAGCGAACTCATGTGGTATTTTTTCTTTCTCTTTCTGGCTTACTTCACTTAGAATGACATTCTCAAGCGACATCCATGTTGCTGCAAAAGGCATTATGTTGTCTTTTTTATGGCTGAGTAGTATTCCATTGTATAAATATACCACATCTTCTTTATCCAGTCATCTGTTGATGGACATTTAGGCTGTTTCCATGTCTTGGCTATTGCAAATAGTGCTGCTATGAACATTGGGGTGCAGGTGTCTTTTTGAAGTAGGGTTCCTTCTGGATATATGCCCAGGAGCAGGATCCCTGGGTCATATGGTAATTCTATTCCTAGTCTTTTGAGGAATCTCCATACTGTTCTTCACAGTGGCTGCACCAAAGTACATTCCCACCAGCAGAGTAGGAGGGTTCCCTTTCTCCACAGCCTCTCCAGCATTTGTAATTTGTGGACTTTTGAATGATGGTCATAGAATAGCCTATTCTTAAATTTTAAAATGGTGTGTGAAAACTGAGGATTCATTTTATTTTGAATAGCAGTGAAGACTAGCAGTTTTGTATTACATATATCAAATAATATCTATGTTATTTCTATTTTTTAAAAATTGAGTATTGCCTAATGAACTACAAATTGGTTTTTCTTTTTGTTTCAGATCAAAGATTAAATGACATTCTTAGGCAATATCAAATGGAAAATTTTTTCAAATATTCATCAGTACAGGTATGTAAATTAAATTGAGGTCTAATAAACTAAGTTAAAATTTGATTGCAAATAATCTATGAATGAGTGCAAAATGAATTCTATTTAAGATTATTCCATGTGATGTTGAAAGTTTGTTTAATGCTTTGCTTCTTACAAGGAAGACTACTTGTGTTTTTGCTTAATGAATATAAATTCCTTGACCGTAGAAATTGCCTTTCTTCCCCCCAGAGTTGAAGCTTATGTATTATCTATGGTGTTCACATGTTAGAATTCTAAAATGAGAATTGATTAGACTTTTGAAACATCCTAAAATTGTTTTTCAGAATATAGCCAGTTGGAAATGTGAACTCTCTGAATTCTCATAAATTATGACAAGCATAAACTAACCCAGTAAATAATATATGACATTGTTTTATTATATCTTTCCTTGGGTGTATGTTTTTGTTTAAATAATGTGTTAAAAATTTTTTTTTGACCAATAAGGTATATGTACTGGTGGACGTAGAGTTAGAGAATATTAAAAGAAAAATAGCTGCTGGATTAGTGGTAGTTCTTTACTGAAACAGCAAAGAAGTGTTTTGCTTTTGGCATAAATGAATTTTGTAAATTAAACTGAAATTGCTGTTGAGATATTAAAAAGAAGTTGTTTTTAAGATACTAGGTGTTAGAGAATCTTCATAATCCAACAGTCGCTAACTTTTGCTCAGATTCTTAGATTCTTTTGCTTCTGCTTAATGTCATATAGAACATGCCTGAAGGGAGGATTCAGACAAAAGATAAAATCACTGAGATAAAATCACACAATGTGAGAGTTGTGGGTTAAGTTTTATTTGGGGTAGAATGAGGACTATAGCCCTGAAGACAGCATCTCAGGTAGCTCTGAGGAACTGCTCCAAAGAGGCAGGGGGGAACTCACTATTATAATATGAAGGTGGCTTATATGCAGTCAAGCACACATTTAGGCAGAGGCTTGCTGCTAGTCACAAGGAACAGATGTCACCAATAATGATTTTAGTGCATATGAGGCGATGCAAGAATTTGGGCTCAAAATCTTCTCCTGAAAATATCTACCTATCTGAAGGCCTGTTCTGCCAGTTTTCCCAGAGCATAGAGTGCCACATTCCTGATCTCCACCCTGCACTCCTTTCAGGGAGTGTTGGAGGTCAGTGTCTGTAGCAGCTCGTGACTTCATCCAAGCAGAGGCAGGTGGCAAGTGCCAATTTTTAGTTGGCAAGATTGATTTTAAAACCTGAGAAGACCTCTAGACATGGTATTGCATCATATCTACTGGAATCTATGGCTGATTTGTTTATGAAAGATGGTTTTAACAGATAAAATAATGACTCTAGGTGGCCCTTTAGATGCACTTGAATTGTGTATCGTGATTATAATTAATTAAAACCTGATAGTAACATAGCAAGCAACAGGTTTTCCCTTACATAATAGAGTACTTTTTAGTGAAATTGTAGACTTAATTCTCTGAAGGTACACCTTCTTATTTTACATACACTGTTTTTGTCATCATATGATCAAATCTTGATTTCTATTTCTTATTTTTAGTGTTAGTATGTTGTTACTGCCTAAGATTCCTCTGTAGTCTACCATCTCTTCAGAACATGTTGCTGTCTCAAGACTCCAATCCCCATGGGTCTTGCCTTTCACTGCACAGTTTGCAATAGTGAGAGGGGAGGTCATATGAGAGCATGAAAGGGAGTTTAATCTGCTTTCTAGCAGAAAGGTCCACATCCTTGGCCACATGTAGTGCATTCTTGGGGTTTTTTTCACCCCAGAAACATTATTCTGGTTTCTGATAAAATGCTCAGGGGGATTTCTTTTTTTGTTTTATTTTTGTTTTCTGTTTGTTTTGTAGTAAAGAATGACATAGAAGTAGGAGGAACCCTTTATCAAAGAGAAAATGGGACCCAGGAGCACTGGCTCAGATCTCTTGTCACTGTAGCTTTAGTCATTGCTACTAGCAACAGAAATTCTTTAAAAATTTGCTTGCCTTTTTTGTTCAGCTGCATTTTCCAAGTTTCTAGAAAAGTTCTTGTTAGATACAATAAATATTTAATAAATACTTGTTGACTTAATGAAACAACTATATCCTTCCTCTTCTTCGCTCTTACCTACTTATCTTCTTGCATCATTTGAGCTCCATGTGCCAAATACATTGAAAGTGGAGACGTCAAGAGTCATGATCACTTGGGAAATACAAATAGTTCATGCTTTTTAGTTCTATTTTTAGGGATAAAATTCCAATGAAGTGTCCCTTCTTTCTCACACTAGGTACCATAAAATTTCCAGGACTTGTGTTAAATGGACGTATTTTATGAAACCTTTTTCTAATATTGAAAAAACAAAGCTTCAGAGTTTGATATTTATTTCTTATATTTTAAGCTGGAACTTCAAACATGGTTTTCTATAGAAACTACTGTAAGTGATAGTTAAAATTCTTAAGTACTTTTACTACATACTGATTATTTCAACTTCTTTTGGATCAAAGTATAAGTTTTATGAATTACCTTAAGGTATTTTGTATAGTATTCTTGGGGAAATGATACATTTATAGTAACTAATGATGTATAAATTCTTTGGATTTAAACTGAAAGTTGGACTCTTCCAATGTGTTGAGTAGCTTGTATATTTAATGTATTTGGTTCACAATACTTTCATAATTTATTCATCTTTTAAAAAATATTTTCCCTTCTTTTAATTGTATGTAACCTTATAAAGATATTTTAAATAGCAACTAGTTTCTTGAGTGATCCCTTCAAGTTATTTTCAAATTTAGTTGTCTTTCTTTGATTATTTTGTGTTTTTTATATAAATAAAGTGTTTCAAGTAACATTGCTCTCTGAGAGTGTAGTAGTGGGCACTGGATGACAAATATTCAAAGATAAGTAAAATATTTTATTCAAGAAAGTGAATGGGAAATACTCCTCTTCTCCCATTTTTTTTCCCAATTTTTTATTCCCCATTGAATCCCTGCCTTTTCTCACAAGCAAGCTAATTGAATCTTCTTTGCAGTCTATACCATGCTAGTACATTTGTGTACTGAGGGGTGGGATTCGTGTTTTTGTTCTCTTTGTACTTGCTGGAGGGACCGGGTGGAATATTAAAAATAAGTTTATTTTCTCTAAAAGCTCTCCTAAAAATATCTTCCTCTTCTAGGTTGGGACTTTTTCTACTTTTTACCCCTTGAACTCAAAATTAAAGTTAAAAAAAAAATTGAGAGGTAGTCTGCTGGGAAAGAAAGGAAACACATAAACTGGAAAGAAGAGGAAAGAATAAATAAATAAAAAAGCATGATGTCAGGAGGTACGAGTTGGTTGTAGAGGAAAGACAGTCATAGTGCAAATTTACTTACCGATTCACTAATATAATAAACATTAATATATTAATTCAACAAATTTTGAGTATATTCCTTTGCTAAGTAAGCTCTGGGGACAGAGCTATGAATAAGATAAGAAAAAAGATCCTTCTTCAGTGGAAGAGATATGAATAAATGAATGAATGAATGATTGAATGAAAACTGTAATATCCTGTGAACATAATAAACAGGGTGCTGAGATAGAGATTAATGTGTATGTAGTGTGGTGATGGCTGGGGCCCATTTTTGGTAGAAAGGTCAGAGAAGGCTTGTCTAAGGCAGTAACATTTAAGTTGGCACTCAAAGTGAAGAACAAGCCAAAGAATGGACCAAAAAGAGACAGAGGTGGGAAGAAATTTGGCATGTCTTGTATAAGGTATAAGAGCTGGTTCCAACTGTAATCAAATAATAGTTATTTGAAATTTACATAAAAAAAGAGGAGCTACTTCTGTTGATCATGAGTTTAAAAATATAAGACTTGTCAGGTAAAATATAACAAACCGTTTTTACTACATAAGTCAGATTATTAGCTTTCTAGACCATTGCTATCCAGTAGAACTTCCTGTGATCATAGAAATGTTGTATAATTCTGTACTGTTTGGTATGGTAGCCAGTATCACATGGAGCTTTTGAATACTTGAAATTAGGCTTACAGAGCTGCCAGGTCTTTAATTTTCACTTAAAAAATGAAATTTAAATTTCAATAGACTACTGTGGCTTATGACTATTGTGTTGGACAGTGTAGTTCTAGACTCTCCATATGATGCCATGTGATGAAGTACTCGGGTAATAACCTTGAAGTGTTGATTTTGCATCATTCCATCATAAGGATAGGTAATCAATGATTTAGTACTTTAAGGAGTCTGAATGTAAAAGTTTCTCAATTTCCCATGTTGTACATCAACCTTTATTTATAAGTGATGAAAATCTGTTTCCTCATGATATGAATGAGAAAGACTTAAGGGTTTGCTGCAACCCTCTAAAATGTACAAGACCACCTTCACAAAATGTTAGTCTACCTGTACTTTATTTTCTTCTGAAGGATAGAGGTAAGGATGCCACTTACTTATTTGATAGCCAGTGATACTGATTGAAGTCAGGGATACAAAATTAAACATACTGAATTATAATTACAATACTTAGAACATATGTAGTTTTGTTAATTAGAGGAAGAAAAGTGTCCAAAAAGTTTGTTTCCCTGACTACAATCCTGTATTACTGACATTCTTTGTGTGATATACCATCACTATCATCTTAAGAAGTCATCTTGGGATCAAAATAGATAGAAATTAATGTTACAGTATCCATTATTCAAGATTTAAGATTTATAAAATTCTTTAGTTTGTATAGTTTGTTTAAATTTTGTTTGAGAATATAAGAAGTCTTATAAATGCTTTTATAGTCAATTTCAATCTTATTTTTCTAACCTGATTTTTTTCCCTCTAGGTCTCCACTTTCTAAGTAATGCAGTCTCTTATTCCAGAAATTTTTCTAGCAAGTTGAAAGGGATTGCTGAATCTGTATTTTTATTTTCAGATGTTTTTCTTATGTTTTGATTTATTACGTTTATTTTTGGAATCTTAATAACTTCTATAATTACTTTGGATTATTGGGTCATTTACTCTTGTATTTGTATTTCCTTAGCAACTGTTGTTAGAAAATAGTTTTGGAACAGTGTCTTCACAGAATTCAGCTTAAGCAGTATATTGAGCACCATCTTTATGTAAGGCACTATGCCAGGGGCTTTAGTGATAGAAAGGTATGTAAAATAAAATTACTGTTTCATAGGAACCTAGAGACTAATGAAAATATGGTATGAGAAATATTAAATAATTAGGTTAGAGGTATATTATTTGAAACTTGAGAACCTTAAAACCAAATATGGATATCAAGGAAGAAAAAGAGATCATATGCAGCTGGAGAGATCTGGGAAAGTTCCCTAAAGGGTGTAGCATATCTGATGGACACTGAAGAGTAGGTAGGATTTCAAAAGAATTTCACTGGGGGCCAAAAGAAGGGGTGGTGGAGAGCACTGCAGATGGACCCACTGGCTTGATGAGAAGCCAAGGAGGTGAGAAAATAAGTTATATTTAGGGATTAAAACATACTTCAGTTTGTGTAATCTGTTTGGTATATGTGAGGGAAGTAATTGAAAGTAACATTAGGGAAGTTAGGTTGTTTCCACATTGTAGAGAACCTTGAATGGTTAAGTTGAATAGTTTGGATTTAATTTAATATGCACTAGATAATTACTTGATATTTTTTAGAAGAATGGTTTTCTGAATTACCTGGAACAGATTTATTTATCACTAATATATTGTGCATCTGTTGTAAGTAAGGCATTGTGTTAAACTATGATAACATAATAGTTCAGGCATGATGCTGTCTATAAGATAGATGAAAGTGGAGAGAAACGTGATAAGAATAACAATTAGGAAACTTAAAATTGATGGGTGGGAAGTAAGGGTTTGAATTATTTTGCAAAATGTCATCCATCTCCAACTATCAGTCATAACATTGATAGCTGATTTTGATTTTATAAAAAATTCTAAGAAATTTGGGAAATAATACTTTTAAAGTTTAAACTATAATTAACTTTGAACTGCAAGAGTTGTCTTAGGTGCAAGCTTTTTTTCAGTAAATATAGTACCTGTATTTTCAGTTTACAGATCTTTAAATTAACTAAGTGTATGGAAAGCTTTTCGTTAGCTTAGATATCACAATATGTAGAATCAAAAGAACTAAAGTTTGAGTCCTAATTCTATCCAGATTATTTCAGCTTCCTACCCTTGAGTATTTGTCAATTCCTTTGTTTTTGAGGCAGAGATACCAGTGTGTGGATTTTTGACTGCTAGTCATCACCTCTAACCCCTGAGTTGTTCAAGGGTCAACTGTATTTAGTTATATCCAGAAGCTTTTAAACCAGTTTTGGAACAATTTAAAGTTAAAATAGGACTTGAGTCTTAATTAATTCTTTAAAAAATACAATAAATTTTTCATTGCTCTAGAACTGAGCAAACCACTCCCTGAGTTAATTACATAGACTACTGGATGCATTTACTCTTTAACTCATCAATTTCTTTCTGGAAGGTTACCTTTCTTTTAGTCTAATTCCTTTTGTAGTTCTTCTGGAGTGATGTGAACACATCTATGGAGGTTTTGCTTTGAGAGAGTTAATCCTTCCCATGTTGGTTGAATTCTTATATAGCTTTGTTAGCCAATAGATTTTTTTACCCCCATATTCAGAAAAGAGAAATTAAAAAAATAAAGAGCTATGATTTACTAAAAGCTCTCCATGTTCGGGAATTATGCTAAATGCTTTAGATATATTATTCCCTATATTTAAAATGTATATATGTTGAACATACATCAAAGTATAGAGGATAGTAAAAACTAGTATCTGTATAGCCACCACCCAGTTTTGTTCACTCTTAACTTTTTGCCGTGTTTGTTCATTCTTTGACCTAATGGGATTTTGTTGTATTTTTCATTTATCTGATTTTTAAAAAACTTACAGTAAAAGCTGCACTGAACATTCTTGTACATCTCCTTGTGTTTGAATGTTTCACCATACTTTATACTAGATACTTCATATTTGATCATGTTAAAAATGACCCTAGCCTTTTAACTTTGCTGTGGTATCTTTTGCTGTATAGAACTGTTAAATTTGGATATTGTAAAATATATTAGTCTTTCTGTTTATAGCTATTAACTGCTGATGTCTTACAGTTAGAAAATGTATTTTGAGTGAGATAATGCCAGGCAATGCTTGGAATATTGAACAAAACAGACAAAATTTTCTGCATTTTTGGAGCTTAAGAAAGCTTTCTCTATTTCAAGGTTAATAATACATTTTGTTTCAATAGTTGTTAAGTATTTTTTAAAACATTTGAATCTTTAATCTAACTGTAATTTATTTTTCCATTTGGTATGTGCTGGAATCTACTTTTATTTTTTTGCCCAACACTAGTATTGAAAAGCAGTACTTTGTCCATCAGTTATAATTTCACTTCTTTTGTATACAACATTCCATAAGTACTTGTGTCTATTTCTGAATTTTCTATAATGTTGTTTCTGTGTTTGTACTATATTGTTTTAATTACTTTAGTATTACAGTTTGTTGTTTTTTTTTTTTTTTTTTTTTGACCAGATGATCTTGGCTATTCTTGCACATTTATTCATGCATGGGAACTTTAATATCTGTTTAAGATCAGGTTTCATAAATTATTCCATTGGCTTTTTTTTTTTTTGAATTACATTGCACTTGCAGTGAATTTTAAAGAATCGATGTACTTATAATATTGACTGTTCCACACATGGATATGATATAGTTCCCTTTTTTTAAGTCCTTCAATAAAGTTAATTTTTCAGTAAAGTTATTACAACATTTAAAAATTTTATTTTTAAGTACTGCCGTATAGTAGGGAATACGATATTTTTCCTATTACATTTTGTTTAATGCTGGTATTTGGGAAAGCAGCTGTTTCTTTTTGCTGATCTTCTATCTGGTGACTTGGTGCATTGTTATTGGTCTGAATAATTGGTAGATTATGTATAGTGTTTTCTAGGTAAATGGTCAAATTGTCTGTAAATGAGGTTAGTATTGTATCTTCCTTTTCAACCTTTAGCTCTCCTAGCACCATCCACCCAACAGATTCCATTGACGAACCTTTAGTGTTACGTTGAATTTTCTCAGTAATAGTGAGCAGCCTTGTATTACTGAATTTAATGCAGTACTTCTGATGTTTCCTATTTCTAGTTTACCAAGAGTTTTTTATTATGTATAAGTGTTAAAAATTACCAAATACATTTTTTAAAGCATCAGTTAAGATGATTATTTTTTTCTCTTTCTCTCTTTTGAAAGTGCAATAATAGATTTTTTAAGGCTATAAAATTTTTAATTATATTTAATTTTAAACTACTGTCAGTTTTGGTTAGAGTGGTGAATGAAAACAAAGTTTTAAGATGCAGTATTTTCTGTTATAGAAAGCTGTCTTCAAAAGAGATGGAGATGACACATTGGAAAACTCAATCGTTGATCAAAGGTGACGTTGAGTTACCAGAAAAATAGTATTTTCTTAATTTTGTCCTCCTGTATATATATATTTTTTATTGAAGTATAGTCAGTTTACAAAGTTGTGTCAATTTCTAGTCTTTTGTTGTTGTTGTTGTTGTTGTTGTTGCTTTAAGAAGCAGAACTTCATTTGGGGGGGTAATTAGGTTTATTTAGTTATTTATTTTTGGGTGGCAGTACTGGGGATTGAACTCAGGACCTTGTGTTTGCTAAGCATGCACTCTACCACTGAGCTATACCTCCCCCCGCCAATTATGTTTAATTATTGTTAAAATAATCCTTTTAGTGTTATTAATGTTTATTTTATGGTCTGGTGTAATTAGGTTTAAGTGATCTGTCATTGAATTGACAAAGGAAAAAAAGCTAGTATTATAGTCTGTAAGAGTGGTTCTCAGCTGGGTGATTTTTGCCTCCCTTCCCCTTCCAGTTACTTGACAATGTCTGGAAACATTTTTGCTTAGTCACAGCTGTGGGAGGTAAGGGTGCTGCTGACTTCTAATGGGTAGAGTCCAGGAATGCTGCTAAACATTCTGCAGTGCACAAGTCAGCCCCTATAACAGAAAATTATTCAGCCTAAAATACTGAGCTAAGGTTGAGAACCTCTGGTTTAAGAAAAAGGCAAAGTATTGATTGCTTTGGATAAAATTAGAATAAAAGTTCTGATGTTTAATTTATTTCATGTTACATATTTATTAAACTAAACAGAATATGTATCTTTTAACTTTGTAATTTTTCTTTAGCTTTTTAGCTCCTCTTATTACTGAGTATGATAAGCGTCTGGAAGAGCTAAATGGGCAGCTGAAATATTATCAGGTATGAAATCATCGTTATCAATCTTTTTATAATATTTTCTTATAAAAAAAGAAAAATAGACTCCCTTTCTTTTCAAAAACATTGATGAGGAAGAAAAGATTTACCTGTAACTAACTAATCAGTTCTTGACTCTCTGTGAGCGTAAGAGTGTGTGCGTGTTTGTCTGTTTGCATGTATGTTTTCAAGATTGTCTTTGGTTTTGTCTTTTGATCCATTGTTTCCTTGCTCTTGGTATCTGGTAGGAGCATCTCTTATCTCATTATTATTTGCTTACATCTTGATTTTTACCCCAGAAAGACCCCAAACCATCTCACATCCTTTTAGATCTCTCTTTCTCTCCCCTCATTTTACTTATATTTCCCATTATTTGGAGAATATATTTTTTTCCCTCAATTTCAGATATCTGTCTATCAGATTTTAGATGCTTTGATGTACTTCTGATATAGACTTAAGCTGTGGCAGCTTTTTGCTGAAATCCTCTTTAGAGGATTTTAGAATTGAAGGAAGTGAAGAAACCAAGAAAGCTGTCTATATAGACAGGTTGTCATTCTGAATCTCAAAATTTCTAAGATGGGATACATGGAGAACCAGAATCATAATACAGCATTGTTCAGGATAAAATCTGAGTTTCAATGAGCTACATTTTTAGAGTATACATGATATTTATAATGTTTCTTTGATTTGAAAATGTTTTTTACATTTTCCTCCTAAACTTTGATCTTTCTGATTATTGGATAATCATACAACAGAAACATTTCTTATGTCTCAAGCTAAACCCACCAGGAGGTGATGACCACTCTTTCCTAGAGTTTGAATATACTCATCATTGTTTTTGGCTCAGATACCCTGGATCAAGTCAGTTGTGACAAAGGTACCAGGGTTGACTTAATTTAATGCAAATGGAAGAAAGTATAACAACATGATATAAAAACAACCCCTTAAGACTGATTTCCTTAGAATGGGGCTGTGGATATGATATACGCTAAGAATTTTATTTGCTCCCTTACTTTCTTTTCTCTTCATACATGGACAGAAAGAAAGAAATCTACTCTGTGCTTTGGATGACTGAATAAATGCCAGGGCTTATTGGAACAAGATTATTAGATCTGGTTTAACAATCTATATATAAATTACTGGATAGATATGTAGCTTTACTGAAAGAACATATAATGCTTACAGCTTCTAAAAATAGATGTAAGTTCTTCTGTTACATTTGAAATTATTTATATTATCATTTCCAAGGTTAATCTTCTAATAAATTTATTTATAAAGTGATCCTTTAGACCTAGATTTCAAAAACAAGCCTTTCTTTTAAGTTGCAGCTTCTGTTTTGTCATAATTGTCTTCTCCTAGTCTTTACTGTTTGCTTTTTAGCCTGTGGTCATTTAAGTTTGAGCCAACCATAGTAATTTCTTTTTCTAATTGCCAAAGAGCAACAGAAAGCACTCTTTTGCACAAATGGCATTTTGCTTTTATTTTTAGGACTAGTGAGTCTAAAGTTTCTGCTGAATTCATTCTCTCGAAATTGTTATGACTTGTGGTTTATTATAAAATGGAATAGCTGGTTATCTTAAAATTAAACTACTTTAAATTTTTAATTTTTTGTAATCTCTCTGATTTGTTTCTCTCTTAAATCAGCGATTTTACTAAGGTGTTTAACTTCATTTTTCTATTTGGCATCCTCCATCTAAGAGTGATTACTGAATTAATTACAAGAGAGAAGAAACTGTAGTAGAAAGCCCAGAGGGCTATGATAAGAGTAGTTGCTACTTTTACAGAGAGAAAAGATGTTGACAGCTACTTCTAAGAACAGTTACTCACATAGATCTTATTGGTTAGAAGTAGTGTTTATGATTTATCTTACTGACTGAATCAAAAAATAGTATATCTTGAAAACAAGTATCACTATAATTCTCTATATGAAAGATTTTCTTCCAGAAAATACAAATAATAGGGGAAAATTTGGTGATACGGAACATACTGCTGAAATTTTGTTTCCTTCCAACTATTAATTATTTTGAAATATTTTACAGTATAGAATCTTTAGTGTGACTGTAATGATCCAACTTTTTTTAAACATTTTTTATCGATTTATAATCATTTTACAATGTGTCAAATTCCAATGTTCAGCACAATTTTTCAGTTATACATGAACATATATATATTCGTTGTCACATTTTTTTTCTCTGTGAGCTACCATAAGATTTTGTGTATATTTCCCTGTGCTATACAGTATAATCTTGTTTATCTATTCTACAATTTTGAAATCCTGTCTATCTCTTCCCACCCTCCGCCCCCTTGGCAACCACAAGTTTGTATCCTATGTCTATGAGTCTATTTCTGTTTTGTATTTATGCTTTGTTTTTTGTTGTTTTTGTTTTTGTTTTTGTTTTTGTTTTTTAGATTCCACATATGAGCGATCCCATATGGTATTTTTCTTTCTCTTTCTGGCTTACTTCACTTAGAATGACATTCTCCAGGAGCATCCATGTTGCTGCAAATGGCATTATGTTGTCGGTTTTTATGGCTGAGTAATATTCCATTGTATAAATATACCACATCTTCTTTATCCAGTCACCTGTTGATGGACATTTAGGCTGTTTCCATGTTTTGGCTATTGTGAATAGTGCTGCTATGAACATTGGGGTGCAGGTGTCATCCTGAAGTAGGGTTCCTTCTGGATATAAGCCCAGGAGTGGGATTCCTGGGTCATATGGTAAGTCTATTCCTAGTCTTTTGAGGAATCTCCACACTGTTTTCCATAGTGGCTGCACCAAACTGCATTCCCACCAGCAGTGTAGGAGTGTTCCCCTTTCTCCACAGCCTCTCCCGCATTTGTCATTTGTGGATTTTTGAATGACGGCCATTCTGACTGGTGTGAGGTGATACCTCATCGTAGTTTTGATTTGCATTTCTCTGGTAATTAGTGATATTGAGCATTTTTTAATGTGCCTTTTGTTGTAATGTAATGTATATGTAATGATCCAACTTTAATCCTAGTTTATGCATGTCTCCTACATAATTATTTGAATAATATATATTTTTCAAGATGCATTAATATTTTTGCAACTTTTGAAGATCATTATTTTTAAAATTACAAAATGGAGGTCATTGCTACAGTGAAATCCAAGCCTCTTAGTTATCATGGCATTCAAGACCTGCCACCTGCCTTTCCAGTTTTTTCTCTCATTGCATCACTCCATGTATGGTCAGTTCTCAGTTATCTGGCAGTGAATTTATTCATTTTTAGTTTAATTGTGATCCAGACGCCGCAGGGGCCTGGGAAAGGTTCACCTTTCAAGGCAGCTTTGTATGTAATTGGCTATTACTGATTTCCTAGACCAAGCTGCCTTGAGCTTCTCTTGAAGCATTGCATGTTTCACCCTTCCCTTACCAGGTTCACTCTAGGCTTGTCTCTTCTCCTATAACCTAGAGTACCCAATCAAGACTAATGGATATATCATGCATTGGTTGCAGTTTTGTTTTAAGTATGATTTTACATGCCCTCCTTTCTGATCTCCATCTGCTCATTTACTTTTATTGAGAATTCACTATATGCCTTGTTATCTAATGTTTTTTTCTTCATTTTCTCCCCACTTGAAATGCCCTTCCTTTAATCTTGAAATCTAAAATCCCTTTATCCCCTCAAAGAAAATTAATCGTACCTTCATCTCATTTCCTTTACAGTGTGTATTTTATTCTTACTTATATTTCAGTTAGTGACTTTTTATCATCTTTCCTACTAAAATTTGTGTTAGCAACCACGTTGGCAGCCTTGTATAGTGCAGAGAGTTTTGACAATTAATAAAAGGTGATCAGAGACTGAATGAATTACTGCTAAGGAAGATCTCTATTTTCTCTTTTCACTATAAACATTTTACTTTTTGAAATAAAAGCACTTAGATGGGCTTCACCTAAGATCGATTAATTAAGATATACATTCAAAGTCTAGATATCATCTGGTATTTGTTATGGTGACATACTGAGGAATATCTTTCATCTGTTTTCCTATAAACATCTAGAAATCATAGGAATTATTTATAAATATTTTGTAAATTTTATATAAAATACTTTTATATTCTATTCCAAGTGTTTTATCATGTTCTGCATATCATGAAAATACCTATATTTAATATTGCTTGTTAGAAGTGAAGAATAATTATTTCTTATCTGTAGACTAGAGTCATATCTGGTTACTTGCAGATGGATGGACTACTTAATCCATTTCAGATCTAATTATGTGGAAAATGTTTTCCTACAACGATATTTTATTCTTTCAGAAACAGACAGGTGAAATGAAACTACAGCTTGAAAATGTCATCAAGGAAAATGAAAGGTAGGTCAATTAACTATTATTTTCTTTTCTTAGGTGGCTTTTATTATTTTTATCTGATATATTATTCATGTAGTATACTGGTCATGAGTGTGGAGTCTTGGACTGATTTCCTGTTTCACTCCTAGCTCCATTACTTAGAAGACCTTGGACAAGTTATTTAACCTCTTTGTGCTTTAGTTTCCTCATCTATAAATTGGAGATAATAACAATCTATTATTAGATTGGAATAAAGTAAAATAGGGATACCTAATAAACACTTTATAAATATTAGCAATCATTAATAGTATAGTATATAACATATATGTATGTTAGGAAACATACTGATAGAACAAAAATCTGTCAACCCACTATCCAGTTAAGAGCTAAAATGTTACCAATACTGGTGCACCTATCCATGTTTTCCTTCCCCATCTCATCCCTCTCCTTCCCTCTGCCATAGGTTAATACGATTTTGAATTTTATTTTTTAAAAGCAAGGGAATTATAAAAATTTTTATAGGTACGTTTTTTCCTAATGATATATTATTTAGTTTTGCATTTTTTTAAAGTATCTAAAATGGTGTTGTTTAGTCTTCTGAGACTTTTATTTCACTCAATACCATGCACAATTACAAGAGTTTAAAGGGATGAAATTGCTGAGTCATATGTTCTGTGAATACTCAATTTTGCAATTAATGCCAACTTAATTTTCAAAGTGGCTGTACCAGTTTACATACCACCGGTGATATTTATGAGTTCTTTTTGATTCAGATGTTTTATCAGCACTTGCTCTTATCAGATTTCTTAGTTTTTGTTATTTTGAGTCCTAGGTGGTATTTCATCGTGGTTTTAATTTACATTTTCCTGAATACCTGTATGATTAACCATTTTTCATGTATTTATTTACCCATATGGCTTTCTGACAAAGTGCTTGTTAATTTCTTTTTCCAATTTTCTATTTGTTTATCTTTTCCTTAATAAATTGTCAAAGTACTTTATGTAATCTGAATATTTGTTGGTGTACCAATCAATGTAAGCAGTAATCATTGTACAAATTTCAAATAAGAAGGAATTTAGTCAATTACAGTTGAGTACTATGTAGTAAGATCGTTGGTTTTAGGGTCATACCTTAGATGAGATTCTGAGGTCAGGAGTTAATGCTGCTGCCACCATCTC
Source organism: Camelus bactrianus (assembly GCF_048773025.1). NCBI lineage: Eukaryota > Metazoa > Chordata > Mammalia > Artiodactyla > Camelidae > Camelus > Camelus bactrianus. Next base: position 44,682,545 of record NC_133540.1, read on the forward strand.
TGTAGCTACCACTACAGCATCATTTCCATGAATCTGGACACTTGACACTGGAAAGCGGGGTGTGGGGTACTGACTGTAAGAGGCACTCTTGTCTACCATCTGTTGTACCAATAGAAAAATGTTCTCAGCTCACTTCTGCCTTCCATATCCCCCTCAAGTACTTCTTACTGGTGCAACTTTAATCCCATCTACAATTTCATCTGCAAGGACATGTGGGAAACATAGTTTTAGACTTTAGCCACTATGATAGAGGCTGGGATATGGAAAGGGATGGGAATGAAGAATGAGTGCCAATGGCCCATTCAATGTGCTAGACAATAGTTATGTTTCAGATGTCTATTCTCAGGTTGTGAAATATTTGGTAAACAGAATTTTTTTTTTTTAATTTTAAGGTAGTTGAATATAACAATCTTTTGTCTTACAGTTGTTGGTCTTTGTGTCTCTAACAAATCCTCCCTCAGCTTGGGGTCAGAAAGATCTTCCCTTATATTTTCTTCTAAAAAATGTTTAAAGTTTTATTCTATCCCAAGTTTAACTTTCAAAGCTCATACAACTGGGCTGAACCCTGATATATCTTTTGTTGTTGACTTGTATAACTAAACCAAAAAATGAAATACATGTTTTTTAGTTTTAATTTCATTTAAAGCATAGGCTCTTTTAAAGTTTGGCATTTCTTATTTGCATTCTTATATGCAAGTCTCTTAATTGTATTTTCAGTTTTTCTCATTTATTTGTGTTTTTTGCCATGAGAAACTTTTTCTGACTCTAACGTTTTATGATATACTCTTCTTTCGCAAGATAATCATTAAACAAGTTATCATCTTTGTAGTGAAGAATATTACTAAGATTTTTGAATCACCAATGTATGTAGATTAAGTTTGTATTTTGTATTGGGCATAAATGCCCGATGATTGAGCTAATGATTTAGTTGTTTCCTATATTTGACTCCATACTCTTCCTTTTATGTCCAGGTCTTTTGCATCCAGTCTTGTAAAAATCTGCTATTTAATAGTAATGTGGTTATTTCTCATGAATGTACTTATTCTTAGTGCAATAGGGAAGTGAGAAAAAATGGATTCTGAGCTTATTAAAAGGCACTTTTAGTAACTCGAAATGTCAGATTTTAAAGTGAACTCTGTCATTAGGGCGACATCCTGCTTTTAATTATGTATTGCAGTTAAGGATTGCAAAGTCAAAAGAGTATCATTTTTAATAAATGTAGTAAATATGTATACATGGTCAGGTTTAAATAATGGAAGTTAGCAATAGCATGAATTACATAATAGTATGCAATTCCACATTATTAGGTTTTAAACATTTTAATACATTTGAAGAATCAGGACATACTGAACAAGAGACAGCACAGAATTGCAAACTGTAAGATTAGACACCCCTTCCCTAAATACTTCAGATACCAAAACAAATAAAAATAAACTACTTTAGGGAGTTCTTGTTTGACATGACAATGCAGGACTATAAAAATGACCCTGCAAAGTATGTCCAAGATGATGGGATAGGGAGACCCTGAACTCACCTCCTCCCATGAGCACACCAAAATGACAACTATTTACAGAGCAACTATCAATGAGAATGACTTGAAGACTAGCAGAAAAGATTTTCCACAACTAAAGATGAAGAAACTGAAACAAGACAGGAAGGAGGGGGCAGAAATACAGTGTAGTCAAGACCCACATCCTGAGGTAGGTGACCCACAAATGGGTCACAGAAGTTCTCCCTAAGAAGCAAGTGGTCCAAGCCCCACATCAGTCTTCCCAGTTTGTGGTCCTGCAGTGGGAAGGCAAGGCCTCTGAACTTGTAACTTGAAGACAATCCAAACAAATGGAAAGATATATGATCATAGATTGAATTAATATCAAGAACAAATGAAATCCCTTTCAAAATACCAGTGGCATTTTTCACAGAACTAGAACAAATAATTTTAAAATTTGTATGGAAACACAAAAGACCCCAGATAGTCAAAACAATTTTGAGAAAGAAGAACAGCTGGAGGTATCATACACCCTGATTTTAAACTATACTACAAAGCTACAGTCACCAAAACAGTATGGTACTGGCACAAAAACAGATACACAGATCAATGGAACAGGATAGATGGCTCAGAAATAAACCGTACTCATGTGGTCAGTTAATCTGCAACAGTGGCGGAAAGAACATATGATGGAAAAGAGAGCATTTTCAATAAATGGTTCTGGGAAAACTGGATAGCTGTATGCAAAAGAATCAAATGGAATTATTTTCTACTTTTTCACACCATATTCAAAAATATTAAAGAGTTAAATGTACCTGAAAGCCCAAAACTGGAAAAAAACATAGGTGGTAAGCTCTTTGACATTAGTCTTAGCAATATTTTTTTGTATCAGTCTCTTTAGGCAAGGGAAACAAAAGCAAAAATAAACAAATGGGACTCCATCAAACTTAAAAGCTTTTGAACAGCAAATCTATCAACAAAAATGGAAAGGCAGTCTACTGAATGAAAAGATGTTTGCAAATGATATATCTGATAAGGGATTATATCCAAAATATACAAAGAAATCAGCTCAACATCAAATACACAACTGTTTTTAAAAAAGGGCAGAGAAGCTGAAGACATTTTTCCAAAGAGGGCTTATAGATGGCCAACAGACACATAAAGAGATGATCAGCATCCCTAATTATCAGGGAAATGCAAATCACAACCACTTGAGATACACCTCACACCTGTCAGAATGGCTATTACTCTAAGTGACAAATAACAATTGTTGGCTAGGGTGTGGAGAAAAGAGAAAGAGAGCACTTGTACATTGTTGTCAGAAGTGTAAATTGGTACATCCACTATGGGAAACAGTATGAAGATTCCTTAAAAAATTAAGAATTAATCTACCACATCATTGAAGAATACGAAACTACTAACTGCAAAAGGTATATGTACTCCTGTGTTCATTGTAGCATTATTTACAATAGCCAAGATATGGAATCAGCCTGTGTCCACTGATAGGTGAATGGAAAAAGATGTGTTATATATGTAGACACAGATCTATCTATATCTGTTTACACACGCACACAATGAAATATTACTCAGCTATTAAAAAAAGAATGAAAACTAGCCATGGACAGACCTAGGGGGTATTATGCAAAGTGAAATAAGTCAGAGAAAGATAAATACCATACGATTTCACTTATATGTGCAATCTTAAAAATGAAGCATATAAACATAACAGTGGAAACAGAGCTATAGAAACAGTGAACAAACAAGTGGTTTTCAGAGGGGGTTTGTAGAGGTTGAGGGATAAGTGAAGTGCAGGAGTATATTAAGAGGCAGACTTACAGTCATAAAATAAGTCATAGGGATGTACTGTACAACATAGGAAATATAGACAATAAAATAGTGTAATAACATTGGTGACAATGGTAACTAGACTTACTGTGGTGATCATTTTGTAATGTATAAAAACATTGAATCACTGTGTTGTACACCTAAAACTGATAGAACATTGTGAGTCAATTATACTTCAGCTTTTTTTTTTTTACAGCTATGGAAAATACTTTTAAAAAATTTTTTTTAACATTTTTTAATTGAGTTATAGTCATTTTACAATGTTGTGTCAAATTCCAGTGTAGAGCACAATTTTTTAGTTATACATGAACATACATATATTCATTGCCACATTATTTTTCACTGTGAGCTACCACAAGATCTTGTGTATATTTCCCTGTGCTATACAATATAATCTTGCTTATCTATTCTGCATATGCCTGTCAATATCTACAAATTTTGAACTCCCAGTCTGTCCCTTCCCACCCTCCTACCCCTTGGCAACCTCAAGTTTGTATTCTGTGTGTATGAGTCTGTTTCTGTTCTGTATTTGTGTTCTTTTTTTAGATTCCACATATGAGCGATCTCATGTGTTATTTTTTCTTTCTCTTTCTGGCTTACTTCACTTAGAATGACATTCTCAAGCGACATCCATGTTGCTGCAAATGGCGTTATGTTGTCTTTTTATGGCTAAACAGTACTCCATTGTGTAAATATACCACCACTTCTTTATCCAGTTGTCTGTTGATGGACATTTAGGCTGTTTCCATGTCTTGGCTATTGTAAATAGTGCTGCTATGAACATTGGGGTGCAAGTGTCTTTTTGAAGTAGGATTCCTTCTGGATATATGCCCAGGAGCAGGATCCCTGGGTCATATGGTAATTCTATTCCTAGTCTTTTGAGGAATCTCCATACTGTTCTTCACAGTGGCTGCACCAAAGTACATTCCCACCAGCAGAGTAGGAGGGTTCCCTTTTTCCACAGCCTCTCCAGCATTTGTAATTTGTGGACTTTTGAATGATGGCCATTCTGACTGGTGTGAGGTAATACCTCATCGTAGTTTTGATTTGCATTTCTCTGGTAATTAGTGATATTGAGCATTTTTTCATGTGCCTATTGATCATTTGTGTTTCTTCCTTGGAGAATTGCTTGTTGAGGTCTTCTGCCCATTTTTGGATTGGGTTGTTTGTTTTTTTCTTATTAAGTCGTATGAGCTGCTTATGTATTGTGAAGATCAAGCCTTTGTCGGTTTCATTGTTTGCAAAAATTTTCTCCCATTCCGTAGGTTGTTGCTTTGTTTTGCTTATGGTTTCCTTTGCTGTGCAGAAGGTTGTAAGTTTCATTAGGTCCTATTTGTTTATTCTTGCTTTTATTTCTATTGCTTGGGTAGACTGCCCTAGGAGAACATTTTTGAGATGTATATGAGATAATGTTTTGCCTGTATTTTCTTCTAGGAGGTTTATTGAATCTTGTCTTATGTTTAAGTCTTTGATCCATTTTGAGTTTATTTTTGTGTATGGTGTAAGGGAGTGTTCTAGCTTCATTAATTTACATACTGCTCTCCAGTTTTCCCAACACCATTTGTTGAAGAGACTGTCTTTTTTTTTTTTTAACATTTTTTTTTTATTAAGTAATAGTCATTTTACAATGTTGTGTCAAATTCCAGTGTGGAGCACAATTTTCAGTTATACATGAACATACATATATTCATTGTCACATTTTGTTTTTCACTGTGAGCTACCACAAGATCTTGTATATATTTCCCTGTGCTATATACAATATAATCTTGTTTATCTGTTCTAAATTTTAAAATCCCAGTCTGTCCCTTCCCACCCCGCTACCCCTGGGCAACCACAAGTTTGTATTCTATGTCTGTGAGTCTGTTTTCTGTTTTGTATTTATGTTCTTTTTTTTTTTTTTTTTTTTTTTTAAGATTTCACATATGAGTGATCTCCTATGGTATTTTTCTTTCTCTTTCTGGCCTGCTTCACTTAGAATGACGGGGAACATCCATGTTGCTGCAAGTGGCGTTATGTTGTTGGGTTTTGTGGCTGAATATATTCCATTGTGTAAATATACCACCACTTCTTTATCCAGTTGTCTGTTGATGGACATTTAGGCTGTTTCCATGTCTTGGCTATTGTAAATAGTGCTGCTATGAACATTGGGGTGCAAGTGTCTTTTTGAAGTAGGGTTCCTTCTGGATATATGCCCAAGAGGGGGATCCCTGGGCCATATGGTAATTCTATTCCTAGTCTTTCGAGGAATCTCCATACTGTTTTCCACAATGGCTTTCCTTGCTTCCCTCTCCCACTCTTAATGATTTAGATGTCTTCTTTTACAATTTTGTGTTTATTCTATTTGTAATTCATGGTAGTTATCACTTTTCCAGTTAGAAGTTTCTCATTTTGTAACATCCTGCTTCTTTTCTATTTAGAGTAGACCTATCAGTATTTCTTTTAGCATGGGTTTCGTGTTGCTAAACTCTTAGTTTTTGCTTGTCTGTGAAGTTCTTTATCTCTCCTTCTATTCTAAAGGATAGCCTTGCTGGATAGAGTATCCTAGGCTGCACCTTTTTTTCACTCAGGACTTTGAATATATCTTGCCACCCCCTTCTGGCCTGTAGTGTTTGTGTAGAGAAATCAGCTGAGAGCCTTATGGGGGTTCCCTTGTAACTCACTCTTTGTTTTTCTCTTGCTGCCTTTAGGATCATTTCTTTATCCTTGACGCTGACCATCTTGATTATGATATGTCTTGGTGTGTTTCTGTTTGGGTTCTTCCTGTTTGGGACCCTATGAGCCTCCTATACTTGGATATCTGATTCCTTCTTTAGGTTTGGGAAGTCTTCAGTCATGATTTCTTCAAAGACCTTTTCAATCCCCTTTGTTCTTTCTTCCCCTTCTGGAACCCCTATTATGCATAGATTGGCACGCTTTATATTATCCCATAGATCCCTTATATTGTTTTCATTTTTTTTTTATTTGTTTTCCTCTTAGCTGTTTTGATTGGGTGCTTTCTGTTGTCCTGTCTTCTAGGTCACTTATTCGTTCCTCTGCATCATCTAGCCTGCTTTGTACAGCCTTTAGTTCAGCTCTCATCTCAGCAAATGAGTTTACTAATTCTACTTGGTTCTTCTTTATAAATTCTATTTCATTTTTGACATTTTATATCTCTAAACACTATTTCTTTTATTTCTTTCAGTACTTTGATTACTCCTTTTTTGAAATCTTGATCTAGTAGGTCATCAATGTCTATTTCCTTGATCATGCTTTCAAGGGATTTCTCTTGATCTCTTAATTGGGAGTAGTTCCTCTGCTTCTTCATATTGCTCATATCTCTGTGGCAATGGTGGGCAGGTGGGTCATTCCCCCTACCGATGTCGCAATCAGATGCTGTGTTCAGGTGAGGCAGGTGGGCAGATCACGCCCCCTCCCAGCACCGTGGTCAGGTGCTGCGTTCCTGCCAGGATGGCGGGTCGCTGCTCGCCCTCTGCCTGCGCCAGTTGCTCTGCTTCTCTGTGCAGTTGCCCGCTCCACCTCGGGTCGGCGCTCCGTAGGCGGGCTAGGAAAGACTCAGAACAGCCCTGCCCCTGCTCCGTGACAAATCTCAGCTCCTTGTTTGTCTTGGCAGTGTGAGTTCTCTGAGGTGCCAGGGCAGAAAGATCTTACCTACTTTGGGCTGTAAACAAGTCTCAGTCCTGCCTAGGAGGTTGTGGAGCCCCCGGGTGCAGAGTCAGGGCTTGGCCCCGGCTCCGACCCCGACCAGGTGCTGCGCACAGGAGGATATGGCAGCTGTGTCTGCGCCCTGCCTCTCTTCTCACGAGAAGCACCAGTAATGGCACCGTGGTCTGAGGAGACAAAGGCTACAGCGCCTCTCCCCCCAGGGCACACCAGATGTGTTGCTTTGCTTTTTTCTCAATTTATGGGGGACCGAGGTTGTTCTGCTCCGTATCCCCTCCCAGCCATGGCGCACAGCACCCTGCGGTCCCCCAGGGCTTCCTCAGTGCAGCCGCCCCAGTCCTCCACCAGCTCGGGCAGCCTGTCCTGGCCCCCAGCTGCCAGCTCACATCTCGGGCTGGGTGTCACAGGGACCCTCTGTGCCTGTTTAACTTAGTTCTGTCGGACAAGGGGTGCTCTGGGCAGATCTGAACCTCGGAGGCTACCCCTCCGTCCCGCTGACCTCTCCGTTGGAGGAGGGAGACCCAGTGAATGAGCACTAGTCCTCCTTTGCCGCTCCCTCCCTGCAGGACCGGTCCCGCACTGTTTTGCTTTTTCTTCTTTCTTTTTTCCTTTTGTCCTACCAGATTTTTGGCGTCTTTGTCTTTCGAAGAGGGCAGTGTTCTATAGGAGTTTGGCAGGTGCTCTGGTTGGCTGAGTGGGTCCGTAGATGTGAGTTTTGGTAAATTTGTGGGAGAGGTGAGCTACAAGCATCCTACTCCTCCATCTTGCTTCTCTCCCTGAAGAGACTGTCTTTATTCCATTGTATATTCTTGCCTCCTTTTTCAAAGATTAGTTGACCAAAAGTTAGTGGGTTCATTTCTGGGCTCTCTATTCTGTTCCGTTGGTCCATATGTCTGTTTTTGTATCAATACCATGCTGTCTTGATTACCGTAGCTCTATAGTATTGTCTGAAGTCTGGGAGAGTTATTCCTCCAGCCTCTTTCTTTTTTTCAGTAATGCTTTGACAATTCTGGGTCTTTTGTGGTTCCATATAAATTTGATCATGATTTGTTCTAGTTCTGTGAAACATGTCCTGGGTAATTATACTTCAGTTTTTAAAAAGTGACCTTGCAAGCCAAAATCTTGGGAGTGATGTTTATAGTCAATGGCTTAAAATTATTGTTTGGGACCTTCAAAACATTTTTCCAAAATACTAAAAACTGTCTTACTTTTGATTAAAACTTTACTGTTTGTTATAAATGATAAGTTTTTTTTGTTACAAAGAAAGGAAATATCTTAATTCTTAACTTTGTAATTTTAAATAGGTGTACTAAATAAATATAATTTTACTATTATATAGTTTCATTTCATTGTTAGTTAAAAAGTATTAGCGGACAGCTAAATTGATTAAGATGGAAATATTTGTATGGTGGGAAAGAAGGAATATTATGCCATCCTTAAAATATCTACAGAAAACTTTATAATATGGGAGAATGCTTTTGTTTCAGTAATACACTTTAAAAAGCAGATTATAATAGCAATGTGTCCACTTTTAATGGAGAGTAAAAACTCTGCTAGAAAATACATTACAGCATTATTAATGGTTTTTCTCTGAGATTTGGTATGTCTTTTTTGTTAAACTCTTGTTATATTTATGTATTGATAATTTTTATCTTATGCAAATGTCATTTTATATCAGAGAGTAAGTACTTCTAATACTATAAGATATTTAAAAGTAAGAACCTTATGTTACTGATACTTCTAAGTACTTAAAAAAATTTTCGTTACAGAATAATTAGCAGTTGTCCTTTTTTTAGGGAGTAATGAAGTTTCTTGTTTTTGATGAGGTATTTGTCTTATGAGCTTCATTGTATTTGATGAACTTTGTTTTCAATAAATATATTTTTAAAATTAAGATTGGATTTTTCTAGTTTCAAAGAAGATTTTTTCCTTTGGTAGATAATTCTGTTTAAATTATTTTAGAGAGATGGATGTAACTCTGGAAAATTTTTATCTTGAGATGTGTTTATAATAATATTTTCTGCTTATAATATAAATTGTTTTCAAATTTTTCTAATGTTATGAAATGTTTTTCCTTCTAGGTTCATATAATTTTGATATAAAAATCTAATTAGTCTTTTAAGTTGAACCTTTTTATGCTTTTTTAAAAATTTTAAAGCATGAAATATAATTTAATGTAAGATTAAAGTTGAATTTAAGGTTTCATAGTTATGATCAAGCTTATTAAGAATGTGCTGGAAAAGAAAGCCTCTAGTCTTGACTTCATAACCATGAATAATTTTAGTCAGCTCTAGCTGAACTAGTTAGATGTCAGATGCGTTTAGTCAGCATCTAACTTGAACTAGTTAGATGTCAGATGCGTTTTGTGAAGCACAGTGAAGAAAATAACAAACAATACTACAAGGTTTAAAATTCCATTTCCTGCTTAATAAAGCTAAACAAGCAATTCTCCAAGGAAGGCATACAAATGATCAATAGGCACATGAAAAAATGCTCAATATCAGTAATTATCAGAGAAATGCAAATCAAAACTACAATGAGGTATCACCTCACACCAGTCAGAATGGTCATCATTCAAAACTCCACAAATGATAAATGCTGGAGAGGCTGTGGAGAAAATGGAATCCTTCTACACTGTTGGTAGGAATACAGTTTGGTGCAGCCATTGTGGAAAACAGTATGGAAATTCCTCAAAAAACTAATAATAGACTTACCATATGACCCAGCAATCCCACTTCTATGCATATATCCACAGGGAACCCTACTTTAGAAAGACATCTGCACCCCAGTGTTCATAGCACTATTGACAATAGCCAAGACATGGAAACAATCTATATATCCATTGACAGATGACTGGATAAAGAAGATGTGGTATATTTATACAATGGAATACTACTCAGCCATAAAAAATGATAAAATAATGCTATTTGCAGCAACATGGAAGAATGTCATTCTAAGTGAAATAAGCCAGAAAGAGAAAGAAAAATACCATATGATATCACTCATATGTGGTATCTAAAAAAAAAAAAAAAAAGACAGATGAACTTAATATATAAAACAGAAACAGACTTTCAGACATAGAATACAGACTTGTGGTTGCAGGGCAGAGAGGGGTTGGAAGGGATAAACTGGGAGTTCGAGATTTGCAGATACTGACTGTTATATATAAAATAGATAAACAAGATTATACTGTATAGCACAGGGAAATATATTCAATATCTTGTAGTAGCTTATGGTGGAAAAGAATATGAAAATTAATATATGTATATTCATGTATGGTTGAAGAATTGTACCATACACCAGAAATTGACAACATTGTAAATTGTTTATACCTCAGTAAAAAAAAAGAAAAATCCCATTTCCATTTAAGTAACTAGATGAAATTACTATCATATTTAAATTTTTTCTGAATGAGTTATTTCATCCACTAAAAAGGTATAATTTCTGAATTTTACTTCGTTGAAAAATTAAAATCTTCCTAGGACAAACTGAATTATGTATGCTTGAATTAATTATGACCAATTTAAATCATTCAAAATTGTGATATAATATTTTTTCTTACAGCACATTATTTAATGGTGATTAAACACTGTAAATTTTGAGGTTGACTTAACGATGATTTTTGTGTAAAGAATGATTAGACCCCACTGTTTATTTATTTAACCTTGAAACAGTAATTCCTGTTACTAAAATTAGATTATTTTTGTGTTAACTGTTTGTTCCAAAGGTTGCACAGTGAATTAAAAGATGCCGTTGAAAAGCAAGTGGATGCCCTTCCCTTTGGCACAGAGATGGGGAATGAGATATATACAGATGATGAAACAGTCAGGAATCTTCAAGAACAACTGCAACTGGCCAATCAAGTGAGTGATTATATATATATTGAATTATATCTTGAATAAACAGTTTCTTAAAATCTGTGTTAATCATTATTTATTAATGATAATAACAGAATATCAAAGTTGTTAATGGAATAATTTTCTGTAATTTGCAAAATAGTTGACAGATAACAAAACTTTTGCACTATGTACTCTCAGTGTTATAAATGTAGTTGCCATATATATATTTTAATTGAGTTGCAAAGCTAGCTTTTGGCATAATTTTTTGTGTTATAGAGTATTTTAATGCCAAAGAAAATTTTTAAAGAAAATAATTAATTATCCACTTGCCTAAATTTACATTTTTTATTTTTTGTGTTTTCTTCTGATAGTGTGTTTTCTTCAATTTTCAAAGATTTTAGAATTATAATTTTCTAAAGTTATACTTCTTTTAGAATTAGACTTTTTCTCTTTTTTTCTTCCTCACAGTAATTGAAATATTTGTAAGCTATGTTGTATATATCCTGTTTTTAGCACTGTAATTTTTTGGTTATAAGTAAAGGAATTTAATTTTAATTTAAAATTTTCTATCCCTGGGTATCTTGTATCTTGTATGGATTTGAATCCCATTTTTCTACTTAGCAGTTGTGCTTCAGTTTCATTTTATAAATGGAGATTAGAAATTCTGTATCATGATTTTGATTTTATGATTATCTATGAAAAGTCTTTTTCTTTTCAATTCCTTGGGATTTTGGTTTTGGAATTCTTTGCTTTTGAAAGTGATATTTTAAGTCAATCAGATAGGCTGTATCTACTTAATGGAGCATTGTGTAGCACCAGAATTCTTTTTTAATGTGTAAACAGAAGGAATTTGAAAACATAGTAGAGGCAAAAAAATAATTAGGAATGCATGTTTTTTACTCTGTTCTAGAATAGTATTCAGGAAAGATTTATTAATGTTGATATAGAAGTAAATGAAAATAATTTAGACTTATTAATGCTCTCTTTTGAAAGCTGTAGCAGAATAAACATTTCTTATTACTCCTGAAAAGTACTGACAGACCATACGTAAAATAACCCTCTCTTGTACACCTTACCTATAGGCAATGATTATTTGTCAGTCATACCTCAGTAAAACCAAAAAAAATTAGTTTAATTTATAAAAAGAAAGTGGAGTGCGAAACTGGGTAAGATTTGTAGTTTCAAAAAACGAAACAAAATGAAAAAGAATCCTGTCTCTAAAAATCGTCTCTCTGTAGTACTTTTGTCGCTATAATTTCCAATGCTAAATTTTACTAAAACTTGAAAATTATTATTTTTTTAAATCCAGTTGTTCTCATTTCTCACCTTTTTCTCCCTTAGCTTCTCCTCTCTTTGCCTATCTCCATCTGTATCTTGCTTAGTATTGTATTATGTTTCTGAAGAAGGTCCTACTTTTTTGCTGCATTTTGGATTATTACTTCATAGAAGATTTGGTGAGGTTCAAGTTTGAGCAGTCAAAAAGAAAAAACACAGATGTGTTCAAAACAAATTTTCCCACAAAATCCCAATGTACTTTGTATATAAATATGAAGTTTTAACAGTATGAAAATTTAGGCATTTTTGTAAAGTATGAATAATAGAAAATGTTAATAAATCCATAAACAATAATATCAAATGTTAATTCTGCCTATTATTTATACATACATGTTTATGTATTTTGTTTTTTAAGTTCTGATGAAACACATTGTTTTTGTATTCATCACTAGATTGAAAGACCTTTGTGTCATGCATGAAGACTAGTTGAATCCAAACTGAACAGATAAAAACTGAAATACAATTTATAGTAGAAAATTGAGAGAAAAGAGAATTCTTCATTATATTATGCTTCATTAAAGTAATAAATGCAGAGAATTTAACAAATAATCTTCATTCATTCCACAAATATTTACTAGGTATCTATGAGATACGAGTCACTGTGCTTCATGTTGATAATACAGTGAAGAATGTTGGCTTCTGCTTTTGTGGAACTCACAGGCTTTAGGAAGAAAAGTCTGGTCAAACGTCTTGAGTTTGGTCTCCATTCTACTTTCTGGCTCTTTGATCTTGGGGAACTTCTTTGTGCTTCACCTTCCTTATTTATGTATGGAGATTATAATAATTCTTATCTTATGGAGTTCTTATGGGAATTAAATTTTTAAATTCCCATGTAACACTTAGGATAATGCCCAGCATATATGTAAGTTCATAAATCTACCTATTATTTTTATCATCATCATTATTTCACAGCAAGATAAACAAAGAAGAATTAAAATTAGGTGCAAAAGTTTCTGTGTAGAGCAAGTGTAATTGCTTTGGTTGCTGAGAGCACTAATATACTATCATACACCTACCTTAATATTTTTAGCTTGGAGTATTTTGTTCTATAAAAATGTGATTTGTAATATTTTTTCTGGAGGAAAGTTTAGCAAAAAGAACCCTAGAAATGTTCATATCCTTTGACCAATTAGATGGTGATACCACATAGATTCTAGCAATCTGTCCTAAGAAACTATAGTATTATAGTATTGTTTTGATATTTAAAAATTGAAGTTGTTTAAAAATCTAAAAATATGGAGTCACTGAAATAACATTTTTTCCAAATGATGGGTTTATGTATTAGTACGGTGGTTCTCAAATTGTAATCACCCGAGAGCTTATTGAAATAAAGATTGTCACCCCTCACCCAAGCTTCTGATTCAGGAAGTCTGAGATATGGTTCAGTTTACATTTCTAACAGGTCCTATGGCAGTGCTGCTAGTCCTTTGAGAACCACTGGTCTAGGAGAATCTACATTTTCTAACTAGTAATCCAGATGATTCTTATCGTCAGGCAGGTTTGGAAAACTGCAGTCGTTTGAAGTATGAGGCATTTTAATGATCATTCTATTGAAAAGAAAGTCTTAAGGAAATAAAATAAACTGTCCAGGATTATTAAGGAAATAAAATAAACTGTCCAGGGTTATTCAGTCAGGATTAGAAATCCAACCCAAGTCTAATGGTTCCAGATTTGCTTTTGTCTATAAATTTTAAGACTGTGTATGTTTTAGGCAAAACTAATCAATGATTTTCGAAGTCAGAATAATGGTTCTTTTGGGGGAGATTCATGGTATCTGGAAGAGAGCAGGGCATCTTCTAGGTGCTGGTAATAATGTTCTCTTTCTTGAATTGGGTCCCAGTTACATGGGTTCACTTAGTATACAAATTCATGATTTGTGTGTTTCTGGCTGCATGTTACACCTCAGCAATAGTTTCCTTTAAACTTATAAACATGTATTTTAAGTATATACTCATTATGTTCCAAAAATGTGTTATCTTTTCACTACACCTTCTTACCTGCTTACTAAAACTGAGAGAGGATTATCGCTGACCTGGGATTTAAAAGCTTGGATTTCAGAGACAAAGAGGTTTCTTCTTGACTCTGTCAACAACTTGCTGAGGGACTGTAGGCCAAAAGCTTGAACCTTAGTTTCCACTTCTCTAAAAAGAGAAAAACGCTTTCTGTATGCTAGCTTAGAGTTTCTCAACCTTTTTGGTTAAGGATCCCTCCTTAGGATGCTTAAAAATTATTGAGGACTTAAAAGAGCTTTTTATTTTTGTGGGGTATTTATCATATTACTAATTAAAACTAAGATTTTTTAAAATAAATGGGAGCATGAGAATACATTTCGGTAGCCACCAGAGCAGTGACAGCATCACACATCACATCACATAAACTTTGAAAACCTCCACTGTACATTTATGAGAGGATGAGGGTGAAATAGGCAAATAATGTCTTTCTATTATTATGAACATAATTTTGTCTTCTGGGAATCCCATACCACTCTTTGAGAATTGCTCTAATGAAAGAATTAATGACTTGAGAAAATTCTTCTTATAAACTGCCAAGTGAAAATAGTACAATACAAACAGCACACTATATGATTCCCAATTTTGTTAAAAGAAAAAAAAATACAAAATTCTCCCCCAAATCCTATTTATAAACAAGAATACATCCAACATTTATAAAGATGATTGTATTCAGATGTTAGCAGTATTTATTATATCAGGTGTTAAAACTATCAGATTATTTTATCTTCTCTATTTTTCTGTATTTTCCTAATTTTCTACAATAAACATTTATTACTTTTGCAGTCAGAAAAAAAACTTATACTTTACCAAGGAAGTTTTTTTTAGATATTTCTGTGGCTTACACTTTCTTGTGGAACAAGGAGAGTGGTTTAAACGTCTACCTCTGATTGAAGGGTTTTAATTTTAATTATGAAATCCAAATAAAAAGAAGATTTCAAACTAAGGAATTTTTATCTTTTGATTTTTTCTAAATTTAAGTTTAATAATTGAGTTTATAATTATTAATAAACTTAATCAAAAATATTATGACTGTACCATCTTTATATAAGTTCTGTTTTTATTTTGTGTCTTTATATACAAGAATTCCTTCTGTAAAAGAAAATGATTCATTTGTACTGTGCAATAGCCTACTAATAATTTAATGAGTTCTCAAATTTTTTTAATAGGAAAAAACTCAGGCTGTGGAACTCTGGCAGACTGTTTCTCAAGAGTTGAATAGACTGCAGAAACTTTACCAGGAACATATGACTGAGGCCCAGATTCATATAGTAGAAAGTCAAAAACAAAAGGTAATCTTGTATGTCATGGTTTTCTTATATATCAGTAAGAAGTTGCATTCTGGAGAAATTATTTGGAAAGAATGCCTGAATCTCTACTGTGTTATTTATGTTGGCAGTAAATAGGTCTTCGATGGTTAGAAGTCTCTTGAACACATAAGATAATTATGTGCCTAGTATACACTGGGTTTTAAAATGTGATTAGTAATGAAAGCTGTAATTAGTGCTGAGAAACACCCTGTAAGATTATTATGTGTAAATGGACATCCAAAGCTTTCATGTTCTTGATTTTCTACCTGGCTTAAAAAAGACAAAAACTGTTCATTAGATTATGGACAATGAAGAAGCCTACTCAAATGTAGTGACAATGCCATATAAAATGAAAATGTTAACAACATTAAATATGACCTTTTACTAAAATTCATGTGAAGTTTGTCTAACATAAATTAATCAGAATAGGATTTTACAATAGGAAAGAATCTTAATGGCTTTTAAGGGCTTCTTTCTATTCAAAGCAAGAATCATTTTATATTCTTTCAAAATGGGCATCTATCTTCTGCTTTATACCTCTGTTGACAAGAATTCACTATCTCACATGACCATCCATTCCATTGGAAAATCTACCTCCTTTATCTTTCCGTTGATTCTTTTTCTGCTAGGTATATTGAAAACTATGGAGTAATTCCAATTCTTATCCCTTTCCTGTGGATTTTGAGAAGGCATCTGTTTAAATATATTAGTTATCATGCCTATCTTCAATTCTCATTTATAGGCTTTTCAAATTCCAGTTTATGACTGTTCCTATTATTATTATTATAACCAGAAATTTCTACCTAAAGAAGTCATAATAATGCTTAATGATGCTTTGCAGTTAACAAAATGAGTTTTTCATACATGCCCTGGTTTGAAAATAACCCTCATGTAGTCTAAGCCATAACTCTTACCCTGAGATCTAGAAACCATTTCTAATACAAGTATGTTCTTTAAGGCTGTTTCTTCATTTAGGTCAAACAACTAAGCCTTTAGGTTTTTGGAGTATTTTTCTACCTGAATAAGATCAGTCTTATGCTATTGCTATGCAGTTAGGGTTTTGGTTTTTTTGCAGGGGGGATTTTGGTTGGGTTTTAGGGGGTGCAAGACTTTACAAATAATACTTTGTCCTTATTTCCCTAGTTACCTATCAGTTTTGAGTTCTGTTACGTGATATAATAGCAACCCTTCCTAACCTTGTGTCATCTGCTCGTATAATGTTGAATCAGATTGTAACAGATAATCAAAAAATTTAAAACTTGTGGGTCATTCAAGCCATGAGAATTTTAAAGAGGGGAAAGGCACAATAACTCCTTGACTGTGATTTATATTGTAGGTTTTAAATAGGTTTGAATGTGGTTTTTCAGTATTGGGTAAGGTCTTTCTAGCATATCTATTTATTAATGGATTGAGTTCTAGAAATAATGATTTCACATAAAACATAGATTCTTATATTAGTTTCCATGTTATCACTTTGTTTAATTTTGTAATTGTTAAAAAATTTATTTTTTCATTTCAACTGTTAACTCACACAATAATTGTTAGAAGGAATATAACTGATGTCTTCTAGACTTAGGCATAATGATTTTAGACATGATTTTAGTTTAATTTTAAATATGGGCTGTAAACAAAATGCTATTTATGTACCCCTCTACCTTCCTACTGTAGGATCAGCTGACCAATTTTCAACAACTAACCAAGCAACTTCATGTTACTAATGAGAACATAGAAATGGTAAGTGAAAATATCCACTTAGTGCCCTTGTTATATAAACTAGAAAGTGTCACACTAAGTAATAATATTTATTTTTTGCTAAGGCAAATCAATAAGAAAAAACTAAAAATAGGTAGGCAGTACTTTTTGCTTTTTATCTGTCTTTTTCTTTCACATTCAATAGCAAGACATGAGCATTCATAGTAGTTTCTAGAGATCTAAAATTAACAGCTATCTGAAATATATTCTAATCTGAAAATACTCTTTGGGTCCTTAGTAAGATCTCTTGAGAGTAATCTAGACTGTTAGCTTCTCAAGAGTAGGACTTAGGCTTTGTTCTTAGTATTTCATCTAGAACACGGTTAGGTATATAAAGAAAATAGTGGAACTGTTAGACAGATGAATAGCCCAAATCCTTAAAAATAATAGGATACTAAGAACCACTTGTTAGTTGATTGACCATCAGTCACCTAAATTGGTGCACCTAAATTCCCTTTAATTTTTTCCTGAAAGAAGTACAATTAGTCTTCCCAGTTCTGCCTTTTTGCCTTTTTTCTTCTCTCACTTTTATTTTCTTTTTCTCTTCTTTTCTTTTCCTTCTTGGAATTTTATGTTACCTTATTGTTGAGTAATAGGATTATGACATCCCAGGTATTTCCTCTTTTCCTTTCTTCATTTTGCTTAGTTACCCTGTTAATTCTTATTAGTACCTAATGAAAAATGTCTTTAAGAGTGGAGTTGTGCCATCAAAAGTAAGTTTATTTGATCTCATTCTTCTTTTTAAAATTTTCTCCTTTAACCATGTAAAAAATTATTAAATAAATTTCTCCCTATTTTACTTATGTTAACATTTAGAATTTCTATTCACTTAAAATTTTTGATAATGTGACTTCTTAGTTTTAAAACAGTATTAAAGTACTCCAGAATAAAATGATGACTGATTTCCATAATTAAGAAATCCTATTTCTACATGACATTAATAGTCTAACCTAACATCACAATTGTTTATTCTTTTAATATTTGCTAGAATTGTGGAGATTATCTAATCCTTTGATATTTTATACCACAGAGCCTATATTTTGTTATATACAACCCAAAACCATTCTGATGAAAGTCATGGGGAAAGAATACTTGAATACATTAAAAATTTCTAAGGCACAAGAATTCATAGTTTCAGACCAAAACTAAGAATAATAACCTAGGGATACAATAAAAGTGATAAAGGAGTGACAAGATGGATGAAGCATTGTGTTACAAAGAACAAATAAAAGACTATCCTGGTAGTTAAAATAAAGAAAAATGGCTAAGAGAAATTTTTAAGACTTAAGAATTTTTCTTAATGTAACGAACACTGTGGTATCAAACAAGACTCTACCAAGTGTAAAGGGAGATAGTTAAATGATTATAAAGATTTTTTAAGTCTCAGCATTCAGAGTGTGGTCATAGGAGCAAGTTTGAGTCAAAAATCAAACAATGTCCATTAAAAATTTTTCAGATTACATAAATAAACTCAAGAAATGAGTAAGTTCTTACAGATGTACAAGAAATTGATGAATATACAACAAATAAATAATCTTTTATAACCAGTGCACTTTAATAATATGCAGAAGGTAAAATGTCCTGACCTGAATGGTAAATAAAAATACAAATTTATATTTATTTATTATTACTAGAGATACAATAAGTTCACATTTCCAAGAGATTCTCTTTACTGAAATTGTATTTTTCTTGAGATTTATTCATCTCCATAAAGTAACCCAAAAATATTTGTTTATTTCATCTTAATTTCCTTCCACTGCCATGGGTTCTTTCGTTGTAAGAGAAGTGTGCATGTATCCACAAAGCCCCTATCTATTTGATAAATGCCAACTGAAATAATCAGTGATAAGATAGATGATGTAAAGGGATACTTCCCTGGACCTTTAGGAATCTACAAATTCTGTAACATTGATATAATTTTTTTTGTAATCATTAATAAAAAATAAAGCCATGTTCAGATGCAGTTATTGAGCTCTTACTACACTTGCTAGCAAGTTGCATGTGTTTGTTTCCATCACTAGCTTCTTAGAATTCACAATTCTAATTTATACTTCTGCTAATCTCTTTACATAATTTACCTTTAAGGTGCTCCCAAATAGTAAGAAACACAAGAATTACTTATGCTATGTCCAAGACTGTACATAATAAAATGTTATGGTGCATTACAAATATTATACAGGAATTCAGAGATTGAATCAGTTTGGGCTGAGGTCATTGAGACAGCTTCACAGGAGAATTTGAAATGATATTAAAGGTCATCTGTTCCCTCAAATGATATATAAAATTCTATTAAATGCTTTTCAGATGATCCTCTAGCCTTTGCTTTGAATATCCTCTGTAAGACATACTGTCATTTCCACTAAGAGCCTGTTTCTTTGAACTCTGATTATTAGAAAGCTAAAATCTCTTACTAGATTTCCTCCCACTGATACATAATTTTATCTTTTGGTGTAACATACAACAAGCTCATTTCTTTTTCAAGTCAATCCTTCAGTTATTTGCATATACCCATTATGTCTTTCATGACTCATGCCCAGTGTTACACCCAGTGTTTTGTTTTTAACTTTTCTGGTGTGGTATAATTTACTTACCTCTCATTAGTCTGGCCATCTTTCTGTGTGTACTATAGTTGGTCTTTTAAATTGTGGTCTATGAATTAAATACTAAATTCTTGTCTGGAACAATCTACTTCCCAAGATAAAGATTCAGTTCTCAGACTCTCTTTCATGTCTCAGTAAAGGCATTTGTTCATTAATTCCTTAAAAGTATAGTACTTAGAATGTACTAAATCATGTGTTAGATGCTGGGAGTTCTAGGTGAAGCTAGTCTTCAAAAAGAGGCTCATATTATAGCCAGGAATACATAAACTTTAACTATAGTACTTAAGGGCAGTGTGCATTGTAAAAGTATATGTAAAGTTTTATCAAAATGCAAAAACTAAACAATTAATTCTACCTTAGAGTCAATGAATCACTCAGTATATGCAGGGCTGACTGCTGGCAGAATGATGACATCCCAGGTAGAGGGAAATACCAAAGTGTATTAAAAATGTGAAGTCAGTGAAATTGGGTAGGGTGTGAGAAAAGCACAATGAAAACTGCCTCAGGGAGTTTGGTTGGAGAGGTATGTATGATTTGTTAGAATGGAAAGAGACTGAAATCAAGACTATCAGTTAGGAGGTAAGTATAATTTATGTGATTTTGCCTATAAGGCATATAGGTAAGGATGAGGAATTTGTACCATCATGATAATTTTTTTCTACACTTAGAAGAATGCTTCACATCTTTCTTTAGCATTAGTAGACTCTGGGAAAGGAGTTCCAAAGCATGTCACTTATTTAGGAGATAATACCAGGAAGTACCAGTAGGGGAGTGGAGAAATGAGACTGGGAAGGGAAGATAAGGCAGCCAATAAAGGACTTTTAACAATCGAGCAAATTAACACTGTGGGTAACTGAAAGTTAATCCCACTGATGAACTCTGGAACCCAGTTTAGAACACAGGGCTCAGAGATATTCCACCATGGGGCATGGGAGTTAGGGATTTTTACACACCAGTTCCCTTCAATCTTTGTTATTGAGCTCTTCCAGAACAGACTGGGAACATGAAGTCTACAACACCTATAGCCTTCTGCATAGTTAGGTGAACAAAGGCGGCTCAGAAAGCCAGAGAAAGCCAGAAGTCACAGAAGTGAGGATGCAGGTGGTTTGAAGGGAAGCAGGCACCTACTGAAGTAGTAAAGGCAGGGAAAGGTGGCCAGGGTTATATTTTACCATCAAAAAATCTAATAATCATCATGACTTCATTTTATTTTCTTCTACTTGTATACTCCTGTAGTTAGCGTTCAAAGATGTAGTTTTAAATGTTCTAATACTGTATGTTTTTTTTTCTTGTGGCAGACTAATCAACACTTTCTGAAAACAGTAACTGAACAAAATGTGGAAATCGAGCAACTCCGAAAACAACTTAGGTATTTTCAGAAATGATTTTTGTTAATTTATTAATAATTATTTTTCTTCAAAGAAAGTGATGATGTCAAAATTTTTCCCATGAGTTTTTTTTCCCCTCCCTTTTAATCTTCTGTCAATAGCTTTTTGTATGTATGTTCTTTGGGGACAAGAAGAGACTGAAATCAAGACTGTTAGGAGGCAAATATAATATATATATATGAAGGGATGTTCCATGATGGCAAAACCAGTGTTTGTGGAAGAAAATCAGTTCTCTTTAAGTTTTTCTACACATATTTCTTTTTGGATTCCCCCATAAGCAGACCCTAAAAGTCCCAAAGTGCGTCAGTTTACTTAGAGGTAATACCAGGGAGCACCAGTGGAGGAGTGGGGAAGTGAAGCAGGGAAGGGGAGGAGAAGGCAGCCAATAAGAGGTTTTTAAAAATCAGACAGCTTAATACCATATGTATATTATGGTCCAGTGGTTTAATAATCATTGCATTAATCGACTTTACTGAAAAAACCCTAAATGACCAAAGAACTTTTCACTTTTCATTCCCCTTAGTTACAATACTTTAAATTCAGAAGTGTAGTCATAAGATTTTGTGCTGTGATGCTGTCATATAGAAATATCTTTAAATTGTATTGGAAATTTATATTTTATAAGAAATGTAGGTTACTGTTTATTAAAGGAATCTTGCTATTCATTTTGTTTTTCCTACCATCATGATTTTGCCCTGCCAAATAATACCTTATTTTTTTAAGAAACACTTATTTTACAAAATCTTATATGCCATTTAAAAATATTTTAATTTTATTACCTTCATGAACTTTTAAATTTAATTTAACAAATTTACCTTCTTTTCCTCAGACATTTTTACTTGTGGGCTCTTATTTGGTCCTATTATTTCTTTTGATGTAACTGATTTTACAGTTAAAATAGCAGTGATTTATTTAATTGCAAGATCTTATTACTCTTTTTTCGAAGTGAAAGTAGTTTTTTAAATTATGAAAATAATGTACATCCATTATAAAAAAATCTTTAGATAGTATGACAGTATATCAAATTGCAGTACAGTTCTGGCAGTAAGTTAATACAGATTCCACAGGTTAAAAGCACAATCCCCAACATGACTACACCCACACAGACACCAGTCACGAGTTCAGGGCTCCCAGGCCACCTGTACTTGTGACCAGTTGACTATAAATCTGAGTGTTCCCACTAACCTCCCAGGCTCGATAGTTCTCTAAAATGGCTTAGAAAAGTAAGGAAAGCACCGCACTTAGGATTAAAACTTTATTACAAAGGACATAAATCAGAACCAGCCAGAAGAAGAGACTTACTGGGTGAAATCTAGAAAGGTCCCAAAAGCAGAGCTTCTATGTCCTCTACCCATGGAATCAGGGTGTGTCACCCTCTTGCACATCAGTGTATTCACCAACCAGGAAGATCAGCTAAGACTTGGTGTCCTGAATTTTTATTGGGATTTTATTATATACATATGATTTATACTAAATGTAAATAAATTGGTGTTACAATTAAATTAAATTTATAATGACTACATCATAGGACAAAACTCTTTTGAATTTTAAGTGTTATATGACTGATTGAATGAATCATTGATCACTTGTTTGAACTTAATCTCCAGACCTCTTCTCCTCCCTGAGAGTCAGGAAGTTGGGCCTATATGACATGGCTCAAAGTTCCAACCCTGTAATTACATAGTTGGCCTTTCCAGCCAACCTGCTCACATCCTGAAACTATCTAGGGGCCTACTATTGAGTCATTTAATTAGCATAAACTTAGGTATAGTCCCAAGAGCCTACTATGAATAACAAAGTTATTGCTATTACTCCAGAAATTCCATCCCAGAAACTTAGACAGAGACCAGACAAATTCTTTATTATACAATTCAAGTGGAAAATAAAAATCTTATAATTCCATTATTTAGAGTTAACTATTACTAACTTTTTAAATGTATAACTTAGGTTTGTGTATTTAAGTATTTTAGTAAAAAAGAAGTATGATATACACACTAATAGCCTACTTTTTTTTTTACTTATTGATAATATAAACATCATATCAATATTTCAACCTTAATGTTATGTAGTATACTATTATACGGATGTATTATATTTATTAGTTAAATTCTTATTCACTCTCCAGTTATTCCTTTTCCATCTTTAGTAGAATATTTAGTATCTTTTTTATAGGCTATCTATTCATTGAGCATTACAATTAGAACAGTAAATGCATGATAGTTAGCCCTAAGTTAGTCTTAGTTATTATTGTTGTTTATTATTATTAAATAAAAATTTAGTACTGTTAGAGAAATTAAAATGAAATTTATCTAATTTAGGACAGTTAAAAGAAAGGCCAACTTGGTTGAATGTTTTGTTATACATTTTTTCAACTTCCTTTAAAAATTGTTTTATGATAAAAATGCTAGACACTAAACATAAACTGCTAAAGCATGAAGTGCTAGAGAAAAACAAAACAAAATAAGATCAGGATGAGAGATCTGGAGTGTTGGGGGAAATGCTGGGATTGGAGTTTTAATAGAGTATTCAGAGTAGGCCTCACTGAGAGGTTGAGATTTGAACAAAGACTTGAAGGATGTGAACAGATTATCCATGCAATACATGGAGAGTGTTCCAAGTAAAGAACTTGCCATTTCAAAGGTAGAAATGTGCTTGAGGAACAGCAAGGAAGCTAGATGTCTCTTATCTATTGCTAAGTAACAAACCATTGTAAAACTTGGTGGCTCAAAATAATAACTTAAGTAAATTATGATTTGGGAGACAATAGAGCAGGTTTCTGGTCTGGGCCTGCTGCGTGTCTGCTGAACTTGCCTATTTGTATCTAGCCAGCTGGTTTGTCTGCTAGCAGAAACGTCTTGTAGTTGGCAGTGGATGATAAAACAGTCTGACAACTGGCAGTTTCTTCACCAGATCAACAGGGCAAATCTTACTTCTTTACTTGGTCATGGCACAATTTGCAAGAAGAGCAAGAGTGCAAATCCCAGTGTACAGATAATTTTCAAGCCTCTCTTGAATCATTTTTGGTAATTACTCATAGAAAAGCAAGTCACCTAGTTAACCCAAATTCACAGGATAGGGAAAAGAATACCCCTCTTCATGGGAAGATTTTCAACATCATGTTGCAAAGATGTGGATGTAGAGGGGGAAGAATTTCTTGGCCATTTTCACAATTTCTCATACTAGTATATCTGGAACACAGTAAACAGGGAGGAGAGTTGTAGGAGATAAGATCAGAAATGTTCCAGAGGGTGTGAGACAAGGTAATATGGGGCCTTGTAGGCCATCATGAGGACTTTGTTTTGTTTTTTTTTTAACTATGGATAAAATAAGAATGACTTTTAATAGGAGATTGACATAATCTGACTTATATTTTAATAGGACTGATCACTGTGACTGCCACATTGGAAACAGACTGTAGAGAGGCCCCAAAAAAAGAATGGAAGCAAGGAGATCAGTAAGGAGGTGTTACAGTAATCCAGGCAAAAAATCATGTTGACTAGAACTGTAGTGGTAGCAGTAGGAGTTAGTGAGATGTGGTTAGATTCTGGATATGTTTTTAATGTTTTTTATGGTGGATTCAAGAAGATTTTCTGATAGATTGAATGGATACAATAGAGAGATACTGAGGCATCAAGGATGACACTAAGTTTTTTCCACAAGCAGCTGGAAGAATTGTATCGTCGTGGACTGAGAAATCTATGTATACAGGTGGTCAGATTTGGTGAGGAAGGGGCCAGTTTGGGCCATGCTGAGTTTACAGTTAGTACTGGAAATCCTTGTGATGATAATGATTGACAAACACTTCAGTTAAGAAATCTGGACTAAAGATAAACGTTTTTGATGATCAATATACAGTTGTGTTTAAAGTCATGAAACTGTAATAAATGATTATCAATAGAAAAGGAGAATCTTTGACCGCGGTCTGGGACACTCAAATATTAAGAAGTAAGGGAAAAGAGAAGGAATCAACAAAAGAGGCTGAGAAAAGATGAGTGACATAGGAGGAATACCAGGAAGTATGGTGTCCTGAAAAACCAAGTGAAGGAAGTATATCAGAAAGAAGGAGTGATTGCTGAGTCAGGTGCTTTTGGTAGGTAAAATAGGATGAGTTCTAAGAATTGACCATTGAATTTAGCGACATGGAGGTGTATTTGTTTCCTAGGGCTGCCATAACATTACCACAAACTTGGTGGCATACAACAGAAATTTATCCTGTCAGTTCTGGTGGCTGGAAGTTTGAAATCAAGGTGTTAGGAGGGCCATGCTCCCTCTGAAGGTTCTAGGGAAGAGTCTTTCCTTGCCTCTTCCAGCTGCTGTTGGCCTTGGGTATTCTTGGCTTATGACAACATAATTCCAATCTCAGTCTACCTTCCTTTTCACATAGCCTTGTTCTCTCTATTTCTTTGTGTATCCTCTCTTCTTGTAGGTGCACCAGTCAGAGGATTTAGAGCCTGCCCTGGTTCAGGATGATTTCCTCTTCAGACACTTACCTTAACGATATCTACAGAGAGCCTGTTTCCAAATTAGGTTCCAGATGGACCTGAATTTTGGGGGGACAGTATTCAACCCACTACAGAGGTTGTTTTGACGTTTACAAAAGTACTGCATAATTTGCTTTCTTTTCATATCTATATAAAACATTAAAAAATTGAACTCATTTTGGGTGGTAAAAGGTAATTCTTCACAATTTTCTTAGGTTTGATTTAACATAGACCACAGTTTCTTAGGACAGGGCTATTAAGTTTAAAATCAGTAAGAAAAAGATACCTAGGTAATTCCCATAACTCTGGAAATGAAGAAGCATATTTGTGCACTTAAAATGATTTGTGCAGCTTAAAATGATCACTACGTTCAATCCAATTCCAGTCAAAAACCCAGGAGAATTTTTATAGAATTTGAAAAGCTGATTCTAAAATTTATATGGATATACAAAAGATAAATAGATAAACATTTTTGAAGAGGAAAACAACCTGGGTGGACTTCCTGTACCAGGTTATTATGACTTAACTGAAAAATCAAAAGATCGTAGTATTGACATGAGGATAGATAAACTGAGCAGATTAGAGAGGCCAGAAACAGATTCACACTTACATGAACTGTTGTAGTTTTCAAAAATGATGACAATCCTTTCTTTCTGCCTGTATCCATGTCCTTTGCACAATGACTTTTATGGCATCGACAGATGCCATATTTAGCACAAGTACTTAGTGTTCAAGCTGGAATTAGTTAAATAGCCAAAGTAGTATATGAGTGTACATGTTCTGAACAATATTAGCAATAATAACCTTATTAACTAAAGAAGGACAAGGTTTAACTAGGTTTTAAATTATAGTGAACATTTTTATTAAAGAGCAGTAGTGGAAGATGGTGCAGTGTTTTTTTCTATTCCTCCTGCTAAGTACAACTAGAACCACAGGACATATATACAAAACAAACATAAGAAGACTGAAAGGTGTAGAGAAGAAAGCAGATTGGCTAGGTGCCTCAGGAGCCAAGGAATGGCACTATGGTCAGTTCCCTGGGTTTTTTTGGTTTGAGTTCTGTTTTTGACTCATATATCCCAGACTTGGAACTGAAGAAGCTGGCATTGTGATAACACCAACGAGGCTCAGACCAAAATAGACATCACCCCAACAAAGACTTTCTCCCTCTAGCCGAAGGACCAGAAAAGGAGCAGCCAAGTATGATAAAAGCTTCTGAAGTATAACCTCTCTACCTCAGCCAAGTACCACAGAAAAAAACTATGGACCACCTGTACCCATGCCAGAAAAGCCTGGTAGAATCTGGACCCCTGCTTGGCAGTAAAAGACAGCCCCTTATTCCACCAAAAGAAAGGTACCAGAGGAAATAAGCTAAAATAAGTTAAAATAATACTAGAATCTCATAACATGATACCCCAAAAGTCTAGGTTTCTACAAAAGTCATTCATGCCAAGAATCAGAAAAAATCTCAATTTGAATGAAAAAGACAGTAGAACCAACACTTAGATGACAGAAATGTTAAAATTGTGTGACAAAAATTTTAAACAGTCATCAGAAAAATACTTTAATGAGAAATTATGAACAAGCTTGAAACAAATGAAAAAATAGACATTCCCAGCAGAGAAATGGGAAGTCTCAGCAAAGAAACAGAAGATATACAGATGAAGTAAATGGAAAATTTAGTTGGTTGGGATGATTAAATTCTCTAATGAGAATAAGACTTCCCAAATCTTTAGAATTAATATAGTTTGTATTAAAACCCCTGTAGTGTGTGTGTGTGTGCGTGCATGCATGCATGCATGTGTGTGTGTGAGAGAGAGAAAAAGAAGAGAAAATGCAACTTGAAAAACTTACCCTAGCATGAAATGGTGAGGTGTCATATACCAAAACCATTCTGTAGAATAAAATGCTGTGTTGTTTACAGGAATTTGAGTTTGGAAGAATAGAGCAGAAGTTCAGTATGTGACAGAGGTGGTAGCAGCATAAATCAGTAGGGAAACAATCATGTTAGGAATTGTAGCTGTCTATGGGGAAAAAGCCTGCTTTTCACATTTAGGCATTTACATGGTTTTATGGATTAAATAAGTAAATGAAAAAATCAAAACTTTACAGATTTTAAAATACTCTCCTTTTCAGTATTTTGCTAGGGAAGTACTTCTTAATCAGAATTTAAATACAAGCCCAAAAGGAAAAGATTCATATATTTGAGTATGTTAAAATGTAAAACTTCTGTTATAAAAATTAATATATCAGATGAAAAGGCAACCCACAGTCTGGGAGAAGACATATGCAATGTATGTAACTGATAATACATTACTGTTGATACATGAACTAAGTATTGATAAAAATAAAAATTCATGGACTATTGGGCAAAGAAAAGACTCTATAGGGAAAATGGGCAGAACCTGGTGATACTGGTCTAAAGGACAGGGGAAGAATCATGGAATTTTATTGCTAAAGGTATCTTATGATCCTCTTAGTTCAGTTTCATAAGTTTATGGAAGAAACCAAACTGAACCAAAGGCTCAGAAATTGTCCAGGGTTGCACAGCAGATTCATAGAGGAGCCAGAGTAGAACTTGCATCTTGTGATTGCTAATCTAGTGAGTTTCTAAACCTGACTCTCTGACAATGTTCACAGCAGTAAGGAAGTCAAGAATGAGAGTTTATTGTTAAAGGATGATGCATGAATACATCATTTTTTGTCATCTGTGTGAAAGTTTCATTTGGCTTTTGGACATTTGGGCTTAAAGATTATAAACTGAGATTAGAGATTAATAAAAACTAGTTGTGGTTTTCTAAAGCCTGAAGTATCTGAAGTGTTTAATTGTCCATGAGCAACTTTGCCATAATATTTACTGACAGTATTCCATAGCTTAACACTAAGCAGTTCAGAGTTGTATACATAAAACTGCTTGCTTTTCCTGCCACAGATTTGAAAGAACATAAGGATAAGCAGATGCTTCTTTTAGGGAAAAGGGTGTTGCTTTCAAGTTTGACAGATTCTGAATGATGGGCATATTGATATTACCAGAATTTGGGTTTTGAGATGCCCTGTATAACCATGCCAAGAATAACTAAATTAGAATCTCTTTAAACACTAGATTTGTTTAAGTTTGTACTTATACTGAAAACATATTAGTTTCATTTGTTGTCTGATGTTATGGTTCCCAAAAAAATGAGAATCGTGTGAACTTGTAATTAAAGCTTTTATCGTTTTCCTTTTTAAGAGTTTCTGGTGATACTTTATCGTAGCAGGTAAAACTCTTTAGCCTAGTTTCTAAGAACTTCCATTCACCTGATCCTTCCTAATCCTCAAATTATATACAGTAGTCATTTTTTTGTCTTTTTTAATTTGTATTATTTTATTTTGGTGGGGGTAGGGAGATAATTAGGTTTATTTATTTTTTAGAAGAGGTACCATAGATTGAACCCAGGACCTCGTGCATGCTAAGCATGCTCTCTACAACTTGAGCTATACCCCTCCCCGAACAATAGTCGTTGTGCTGTTTCTCACAGAAGAACTTTTGTTTTCTTCCTTTTTGCCTTTGATCATTATTCTGTTTCTTAGAAAAACTGTAACTTTATAAATCTGCTTAAAGCTTGTCTTCTTGAGGAAGATTTCTCTGACTCATTCCACCAGATTTTTACTCTTCTTGTGGATATACTGAGCATTTATTCATTCTAACTGAGATTTTATTCTATTTCTCTGTAGGTAACTTTTTTGTCATATATAGTTGTTTATATGCTGCATTATGGAAATAATTATTTTTCAAGCCATATATGCTCAGATTTCATATTTGCCTTGTAAAGTCTTTGAAAGATTTTCATTTGTGTATATCTTTCAGGAATAATTAATGTTATCTTCGTAAAAGGTTGTATTGTAAAGACTGGTTCTAAAGTATTTGCATAGGGGTCCATATTATCCTCTCAACAAAGTGACAGTATTAGAATATTT
Source organism: Camelus bactrianus (assembly GCF_048773025.1). Lineage (NCBI taxonomy): Eukaryota > Metazoa > Chordata > Mammalia > Artiodactyla > Camelidae > Camelus > Camelus bactrianus. The sequence continues at coordinate 44,712,210 of NC_133540.1, forward strand.
ATTTTAAAAAATTAAACCACTAAGGAATGATTTCATTAGCAGACATAGATACTACCTTCATATAAGAAACTGTAATTTGTCAATCTATTTTGTATTTATTGAGCACTTAATATACCTGTATGCTTTGAGTGTGGGAACAATCTTTAATAAGTTTACATATGATATGATAGCCTCAGAATCGCTGAAATTGGACCTGTTTCATCTCATGTATACTTTTGTGGCTTTAACAATCTCTAAAGGTGAGATCCCATTAAATTTTTGTAGTTTGAGGTTTCCCCGGGTTATCTCTACCCAGATAGGTCAGAGGCACTAAACTAAGCTTGTTACCATCTCTCCCGAATCTTCTCTTTGTATTTCTAAATGGTACCACCCAGTTTCTGCTTCAGAAAACTAGGATGCGTCCTGAATCCTTTCTGGCCCAACTCTACCTTCTAAGTGTCTCTCAGATCCTTCACTTCTGCATCATTCATTATATTCTCATTGCCTTTGCATCATCACATCTGAGCTACTCCAGTAACTTCCAAATTGGCTTACCCCTCCCCCATCTTCCTTTTTACTGTCATCAAAATGATCTTTCTAAAATAAAACCTGATCATGTCAGTCTCCTTCAGTGTCTACAAAATGCCTATGGGATTTAATCCAAATTACTCAGCATGACATGAAGTCTTCTATGACCTGACCCCTGCCTACTTAACTATCTTATTACTCTTCATCTCAATTTCCTAAACTATTGTTAGTTCCCCCAAACAAGCCATGCTATTTTATAAATCCCTCCTTTGCTCACATTATTCAGGCTGCCTAAAAATGCCCTTTCTTGATAAATATCCTCTCAACTTTCAAGATTCAGTTCAAGTGTCACATCTTCTAGAAATCTTTTTCTGAATCTTTATGGTTTCTTCCTCCCGGGTAGAACCAAATTTGCCTTTCTTTGTGCCTCAGCTGTAGACGGCAATATATCTGTCACAGGATCTTTAATGTACTTAATTCTTTACAAATTAATCTCTCTTTGCTAATTTTTAAACTCCTTAAAGGTATGGATCATAATGTAGCCATTTTTATCATGCCATCATCTAACACAGTGCTAGACACATGGCAGGTGTTCTTAAAAACGACTTTGAGCCATTAAGTCAGTTAATGAAATTGTACTTCATTGGAAAGACAGAGCTGAACTGATTTATGTGGGTTTTCTACTTGTGTATTTTGCAATTGATCTTTTGGGGCACAACTGTTTTCTTGACTTTTCTTGACAGTCATTATTTAGAAAATTATATTTTATATTCTTCAACCATGCAGTAATGTGTGTCCACTTAGTAGTCCTGTGTGATAAAATCTCACACTGTCCTGCTTTGTCCTACCCAGTTGTGAATTATCTTCTTTGTCCACTGTATCCCGCTGTACCCCATCACTTAGTAGTGTCTCCGTTATCAGATTGACACTCCAGGATATTGCAGGCTTGTGTCCAAGTAACCCTTATTTAATAGTGGCCCCAAAGCACAAGAGTAGTGATGTTGGCAGTTCAGATATGCCAAAGAGAAACCTTAAAGTGCTGCTTCTAATGAAAAGGTGAAAGCTCTCTATTTAATAAAAAAAAAAAAAAAATCTTCTGCTGAGTCTGCTGAGATCAATGGTAAAAACGTATCTTCTGTCTGTGAAATTGTGAAGAAGTAAAAGGAAATTCATGCTGGTTTGGCTGTCGCATTTCAGACTGCAAAAGTTACAGCCACAGTGTGTGATAAGTGCTTAGTTAAGATGGAAAAGCATTAAATTTGTACAGTAAGGTATCTTGTGTGAGAGAGAGAAGCTACACTCACATAACTTTTATTACAGTGTGTTGTTATAATTGTTACTAGCTACTGTCATTAATCTCTTAATGTGCCCAATTTAAACTTTATCATGGATATATATGTATAGGAAAAGTATGCTGTATATAGGGTTCAGTACAATCTGCAGTTTCAGACATCTACTGGGAGTCTTGGAACTTCTCTCCTGCAGAAAAGGGCGACTACTGTATATGTACCTTTGCCAGGTAATAGTTTTATTTTAGCTAAGATAACAGATTTTTCTAAGATGTTTCATATTCCAATTTGAATAATATTGTGTCTTTTATTATAAAAATGCTATATGGAAATCTGGAATTCATGGATCACTAGTTTTGATTCATAGTGTCTCTTGGAAACTATCCCAAGTGAGAAATGGCCCTGAGCAGATGTGCTTAGTCATAAGAATTGCCAGACAGTTCCTCATGTGTTGGCAGCTAGTTTTATGAGCATAGAAAATATGTTTTAAGATAAGAAATAGGGCCTTGCTGTCAGTTTCCTATATCTTCACACTATTTTACTTTAATGTTAAAGGGTTACTTAGTCACCCCTTATACAAAAATGTTTATATCTTTCCCACTTAATCTTTCAGGGGCATAAAGAAGAATATGAGACTTTACTTTTAGAACATATTAGTCAAGAGTAGAAATAAATTTATAACTTCATTGTTTGGAACTTTTGCCTGAAATAGGTGATCCCTGATTTATTTCAAAATATGTATTTTATTGATAATTATGATTTTACTTTGCAAATACTCCATATTTACCCACTTAACCTAAAAGTGCACTTCCATGTGATGCGACGTATAAAGAGCATAGGCTATGAAGGCAGACAGCTCTAGATGAGTATTCTTATTTTTTATTTTCTATTGACTTGGGCAGATTGCTTAACTGAACTTTAGTTTCTTAATCTCTAATAGAAATAAAATGAGCTTCTTTACAGTGTTGCAATATACTGTAACTCATTTTTGCTTTTCTCTATTCTACTTTAGTATCCAACCTGTGTAGGTAGGCTTGTGTAATATTTACAAATCAGTTGCTGATAGACTTGGAAGTTAGTATTAATGCAATAAATAGACAGTTGACATTTCCCTTCTAGCTCTAGAAATCAGCCTTACCTCTGTTGTTGCTGCTGTAATTTCTAGGAACCAGATTAAGCTTTCCTTTCTTTTTCACTCCTTTCTATTTTTATATCCCCATGTCTTGCCAACTGTACAACCCTAAACTCTGTTTCTTCTTCTGTGTTGTTCCATCAGTTATATCGATTCTTTTTAAAAATAATAGTCTTTTGGGTTTCTTCCAAGACCACAGGCATAGGTATATACCTCGAGGCCCTGATGATTCCTCAGATTACTGTTTTCTTCTCATTCTTTGAAATTGCTTGGAAGAAGAGCCTCTATTTGCTATAGTCACTCTTCAGAATTTCTTTTACTTTAGATTTGGTCCCACGTCTTTTATTCTTCTCCTCAAAATTATTGGTACCCCTTTTGCCTTGAAACAGAATCCTCCTTTCTCCTTGGTCATTGATTCATTTTGATTGATGATTTTTTTTTCTGCCCTTGAACATTTTTCTACTAGGTCTTTTGTTTTTGTGTCCTGATTTCTTCTCTGACCTTTGTCACCATTTCTTTGCCTTTGCTTTTCCCATTTCCTTATCCTACCTACTAAAGTAGACATTTATTAAATTTTTAGACATGTTGCATAACCTTCCCCCACTTATCACGTTTACCCTACTCAACTTAAACTTTCATCTCAGTAATAATGTTTCCCACATGTATACCTTTGGCCTTGATCACTTTGTTGAGCTCTATACTTGAATTGCTAGACAGTGGTTTTCAAACTTTAACAACAGAAGCCCTTAAAAAAAATTGTATACATAGAACCCCAATATATAACACTGATAAAAGTGGAATTGCTGTGATTGAAGTAAGAAGCGGAAATCTTCCCCAAGTTAGTAGCTAATACTGTCATCAAACCTAAGAAGTTTTCTTGACTCCTCTCTCGCTTTACCCCCAGATCCAAGTCATGCTGGCTTTGGATACAGATTATCACAAATTCAGTCATCACCACTATCATTGCTACCCCAAGCCACCACTACCTCTTGCTTGCATTTGCCTCCTGTCTGGTTGCCTGCTTTTACTTTTATCTCACTGTTATTTATTCTTCACACACCAGCCCAAATCGTCTCCTCAAAACATAAAACAAATCACATCACTCACCTGCTTAAAACACTCAGTGGGTTTTAATTGCAATTGGAACAATTTCCAAAATTCTTACTATACCCAAAGACACATATGATCTGAGAGACACAGAGAGAGCTGCCTTCCTTTGACTTCATCTTACTCGTTTCTATGAAACATCCCTGCTAATTGTCATTTATTTAAGTGACTTTCTCATACTCTGCATTTATTGTTAAATCCCTCTGCCTATAATTCTTCCATCTTAGATTTTCTTAAATTGACTTCATTGTCCTTTAAACCTTAGATCAAATATTTCTTCTTTAGAATAGGTTGTCACTGATGACCCAAGTCTCTCTCTCATTGTTATTTATCATTTGTTTCATTGCATTATCACTTTCTGCAGTTATCTCATTTATCTGTTTACATATTTACTGTCTGTCCTCCTCTAATACAGTGTAAGCTTTTCGAGGTCAGAGCCTTTGACTCCTTGTTTATCACTGTATCACCAGAACTGACAACAGTGCTTAGTGTGGTTTATGTAGGTGCTCAATAAAATAAGTCTAGGGCTTCTGAAATACAGTTTAAAAAAAAAAAAAAAAGCTCGACATGCCATGACCACATGAAGCTCAACATGTCCAGATTATATTCATAGTGTCTGGCATATCATAAGCATTCAGTAAATATTTGTTCAAAGAATGAATGTATGGAGTCTGTTAAATTCTCTCTGTAAAATCTATGCCATCTCTCCAAGTGGAACTGCTTACTTATTGTTACCATCACTTTAGTTTAGATATTCCCATCATCTTGCCTATTTACTATGATAGATTGGTTAAAGAAAGATGAAACCATCATTCTAGTCCATTCTTTTTCAACAATGCCAGGCTTAAATTCCTAATGTGCAGCTCTGATCCCATTATTTGAGCAGCTCTCCATTGCCCTTAAATTAATACAGATCACTTAACTCGTCAACTAAGGTCCTTGACATTGTAACCCCAATGCCTTTCCAGTCTCCTTTCCCACCTTACCCACTTTCCTACCTTTATGCTTCTACTTATTTTATTCCTTCCTGAAACTTTCTCTTTACCTCTGCTTGTGAGATTAACTGTTCCTCTGCCAATTCTTATTTTAAATACCTCACACTTCAATATTCCCTGAACTAAATGCAAATATACTATCTACTATGAATCGTAATGCTTTATTTTAATCTTTTGTGATGCTTTAAGTCAGCTTTGTGGCCCTCCTAAACATTACTGTATCTCACATATCTTTGTTTTGTATTATCTCACAGAACACCTTCTGTGTTCCAAACATCACAGACACGTGGTAAGCATTTTTTGAGCATATCCATTGCATAAGCCTATTTAATAATACAAATGAATAAATATGTTCTCCACTTTGTCAGTGGTACCCAGTGATATGACTCTAAAATTACATTTTTAATAATTATTTACAACCTTTTGGAAAGATAAGCCTGTTAATTGTTTGGTTATTATGTAAAATCTAGGCAGTGGCTGTATATTAGAATCACCTATATAGGTTCTGAAAAACAGATGAGCAGATACCTCTCCCATACATTCTGAATGAATAAGACTCAGACAGAGACTATGCATATATAATTGCAAAAACTTACTTTCATTCACAGAAAGTATAGAGATCTACTACTAGTCTGATGGAAAATTGTATTCCGACATAGAAATTAGAATTTTGAAGTACTTTAAATTGTATATAATAATTTGAATTATGTAAAAATTATATACAAATGACTATTTCAAGACTGAAGAGACTTAAAGTTTTGATAACTCAGTATGTGAATTATTAAAATCTGTTGCTTTTAAAGTTTCTTTGTAGGCTTCTGTCTTTTGAATTGTTTTAATCATTAGACTGCTACTAAAGATTGAAAGGAGAAAAAAATGAAAATAAATTTTTTCCAGTTTTGCTACTTACTATTAGTTTCCTAAAAGCAGAAGTGATCTTGAAAATTCAGAACCTTGTCTAAAATTGAGGATTTTCTGAAGTATTTAAAAATAAATGATTGACTTTATTATACTGGATAATTTTAGAAGAACTTATTTAAAGTACCTAATGTATGCATTTTTGTTTTATTTTAAATTCTAAAGTTTAGACTATGTGTCAAATCCATAAAAACTGGGTCTTTCTCTCAGAATGTTAGCACTTTTCGTTATATGAAAGAAATATTGTAAATATTTCTAGGATTCTCTTGATATGAGCCTATAAAAGACAGACAGAAATTTATCTTAAAATGGACTCATTTTGTTTGCTGTAAAATCTCAAAAAAGGCATTGATAATTAAAGCATTTTAATTTCTGTTGAGATTGATGCTAGTATATATTAATAGAAAATACATACACGTATCCTGTGTTTTATGTTATATTTGATTATACTTTGCTTACAGAGCAAAGCTTTGTTTTTGAAAGATTTAATTCAGACCTCTTTAATATCATAAATGATGAAAATTACATTAAAGAAAAATCTCGGAAATTTTAAATTGCTTGACAAGGAAGCATACCTGAATACAAAATAATTTGCTTTTAAAAATTCTTTGTAGCAAAAATAAAATATGTGAGTACTTATGACATCAAGATTGTTAATATTTAACTATTCTTATTTTTTAATCAAATTTGTTTTTTAAGGTGAAAACTGTTTTTTAACCTTTATAAAATTATGTACATAAGCAGACATATATCTAAAACATTTACGTGTAAAATAGTATAAATGTATAGTTATTAAAGGCCCTTCATAAAATAAAATTATAGTTATTTTTGTTGGCAACTTTAAAGATTTCATAAATTTGAATATTTGGAATGACTCACAACATTCCACAGAGCATACTCACATAAAGCTTTTATTTAAAGGGGAAAGATATTGTGCAGTAAGAAAAAAGAGCATCAGGAAGCATGGGGGCCCAAGTGACATCCAGGCACAAGTGCCCTAGGGTCTTTATTCATACAAAGACATGCTTTGTCTCCAGATTGAACTACCAAGATGTGTGCAATGAATCTAGGCTTCAGGAAAGCTCAGCGCAGAAGGTTTTTTTTGGCCCCTCTGGTCATATGGTCTAGCCCGGCTGTCTCACCAGTTATACCAGGTGAAAGCCATCAGCAAACAGATCCTGTTGGGGGTTAGCGGAGGCAATTCAGACTTCAGCAGCACACCATAAATCTCACTTTTCATTTCTTGGCCCAGAGTCAAGGCCAGACATTCAGACATCCCCCAAGCTTTTTCAAACCAGCTGTAAATTAATGCTGTACCACGCATTCTTGACAACTTGAAATCTAAAAAGGGGCAAGATTATGGTGATAGTCTTTGTGTAAACTACAATAAAGTTTATAAAGTGATTTAATATGTATTAGCTTATTTGAACTTTATGATAATTCTGTGAGCTATGCAGGAAAATTATTTTTTATCTCAAATTTATAGCTACAATTCTGAGACTTGGAGAAGTTAAGTGATTGGCTCAGTTCACATGGCCTTTTGTGGTGATAGAGGCAGGTTTAAGACAGACCTTACAACTTTTATTCTAGAATATTTTTCACTGTTTCATGCCAGAAGGAGATATAAAGAACTATTTCTTTGCTATCTTGTGGAACAATGTATAGGAATAAATATATATAAAACTATTACTTATTTTTCCCCCAAAACATGATTCTTTGTGTGTTTTAGGAAATATAATTAAATGCTTTCAGGGTATTTTTCCTTTTAATACTTATAAAAATAGATCATAAGACCAGTACCTGAATTTTTTTCTTTTATGTATGAGATTCTGTTTCAAATGAGATAGGTATGGAAGAATTGTTCACAAAATTACTATTTTAGGCTTTCCACATATAAATAAAAAATTGGATATGCGAGACCTGAGTAAAAGTATCAAGATATAATTGTACCTGTGACTCTCTCTCTCTCCCCTTTCCTTTTGTACTCTCTTTTATTCACTTATGGTATATTTACTTGTCTGCTATATGCCAGGTACTGTGTTACCTCCGAGGATTTAAAAATTAATACAATGTGATCCTTGCCTTTAATGATCATACATACCGTAATTTTTTCATAAACTCACAGTTCCACAAGGGGAGTATCTGTTAACAATGCAGAAAAAGTATTATGTTTTATGGGGACTGGGATTATAGGGCCTTTTGCCTAGGCGAAATTAGGGAAGACTTGAAATGAGGACACTTTTAAGCTAAGTCTTGAAGATTCTTGAGGAATTTATCAGAAAAGGCAGGCAAAGGCTACTTAAGTCAAGCATGTAAACAAATAGACAAGGATATGTTTAAGAAACAGGATTTGGTAGTCTCTCCTACCTGTAACAGAAATTATATGAGGGGAATTAGCAAGAGATGAGATGTTTGAGGTCAGATGATGACTAACTTTATGTGTCATGCAGAAAAGTGCTGATTATATGCCCAAGGAAGTGGGGAACCCAGAAATCATTATTAAACAAGAATTTTTATCACCAGATAATTTTTTTTTTTGCAGATGAGATTCATTGTAGAGGATGAATTAAAGAGGAGACCAGCAGCAAAGAAATCAGTTTGAAATCCATTGGAATAGTCCTGGAAAGTTATGATGAGATCAAACATTGGGCCATGAAAGTGGAAATGGAATACACAATTGAGAGAAAATTTAGAAGTAGAATCATTAGGCAAATTAGATAGAAATCAGGAAATCATGTATTATAGAACTTTAGTTTTGGCACATTATCTAATCTACTTCTCTGTTGTTGGATATGAGACCGCTGAGACACTCTTGTGGTCAAGTGAAGTACATTAAGCCTCATCACTGGTTAGTGACAGAACTGAGTTCCTTACTCTAGGATCCTCTACCTTGGACCTCATTCCTACTGTGTCTCTAACACAATTTTTTTTTCTTTAATCATGCTCTGACCTTACATTTCTTTACAGTTTACAGTGCACTTTAATGTACATTATCTATTTTGACTTGTGCAGCAACTCCGTGACACAAGTAGAACAAGCATTATTATCCCCTTTCTAAAGGCAAGAAAACTAAGTCAGAGTGGATGCTATGCTTAGTCAGAGGTTACTCAATTTTATCATTACCGGATAAATATCTTACCCCTTCAGTTTTTCCTTTTAAAATAAAAAGAATTTTATATCTGGTAGATTTATTTATTGATTTATATAGTAGATTCACTTCTGAAATTATCTCTAAGCTTAGATTTTACATGCACTGGTATAAGGTAGTTTTTGTTTTTTGTTTTTGTTTTGTCATCTGATGAATCATTTTGCAAGCAGAAAAAAAATTATTTTATCTGATAGTCAAATTTTTATAAATTGGAGATATTTAAAGCAAAGCATTTCCTTATATGCTTAATCTTATGCAGTATTATTGGGGCTATTTTTTAGCTGCCAGTATATCAGAGGACTCTGTTTAAATATCAGTTTCATTGCTTACCTGTGAATACTTGCAAGTTAGCAAACCTCTGTCAACCTTACTCTCTAGACTTCAGTTTGATATAACAATATTACTTAATGCACAGAGTTATTGTGGTGAGACAGTGTCTACAAAGCATTTAGGACAGTTCCTGGAACCTAGTAATTACCTGATACATTTTAGCTATTATTAGCTTTTTTATTTCCTGTTGTTTTATGCTAATCAATAATGTAATTCTGAATACCGTTAAGAGTCAAAGTAAGTGAATTGACATTTATTGTGAATTTTGCATCAAATAATTTATTTACGTTCTACAGCATTAATGTGGTTTATATTTATAATACATACATGAAATAAAAAGAAATAAATATAGGCAGTTCCTAAAGTACCTTCCTTCCTGAAAAGTATATTTTTTAACATAATCCACATGTTCTTTATTTATACTTAGTGCTTAATTGGTATGATATTAAAAAGTCTTTTTCTGTTTCAGAAAGTCTTATTTTATTATTCTAAAATCTTTATAGGGAGTGGAGGAGATACTGAAACTTACTTGATAATATTAGAATATTCAAAAACTTGTCCTTTTTGTCCTTTGCACCTACAGTCTCTGAAGAAAGTAGATATTAGACTATCTTGAGACCAGTGTTTCAATTCATTATGTTACGTACTTCTAGTGTTTGGGGAATGATCAAGGTGTTGAAGCTTGGATTCATTTTCATAAAAAGGCCCATTAGCAATACTTCTCTAACTCTATTTGGGAAATTATAGATGTAACTGTATTCTACTTAATGCACTGACATTCTTGTTAGGTAATTCATTATGATGATAAAGTTCTTCTTCATGAAATCTATTGAATTATTTGAGTATAAAATATAATTTATCCAAATAAAGTATTAATGACTCCCACTTCGCGCTCACTCTTTCAAATATACTTTTTCTTCTTTACTCTTTTCCACATACATTTACTAGAAATAAAGGAATCTTTCAATATTAACCCCTTACATCCATTTTTAGGTGCATAATGGTTAGTACTGATTTTACCAAATTTAAATTTCTTTTCTAATTTTAAAAAAATTTTGTGGTCTATGAAAACAGTGTTTTTTACTTTGTGTTTTAGGCAAGCCAAGTTAGATCTGAGAGTTGCAGCAGCAAAAGTGGAAGAGTTAACTAAAGTGACTGAAGATCTTCAAGGACAGATGCAAAAGAAGGTATTTTCCTTTTTTCTAAGACAAGTGGATGCAGATGCCTGTAGCATAGTTTTCTATGTATCTTAATGTTGATCTGTTGTGGATTAGTGTTAAAGAGCGTTGCTGGAAAATGAATTTATCATTTTGTTGCCCTCTATATATAAAGTTAGGAAGCTAAATTATAATATTGGAAATAACTTTTTATCTCTATTTACTTTATGCTAAGTCAATAAAACATCATAACATCATAATCATCCCTAAATACATCATTACTGAAATGCTTGTTAATGCAAAATCAGGTTTTGATTAATTGGTTACATGTAGATGGAAAAGAAGTATTTAATACTACATTTTGTTTACTATATTTTGTGCTATTTATTGGCATAAGAGACTTTCTTTTTATGTGTAATAGGGAAGTTTCAAGAATATATCAAGGAAAAGTCAGGCTTTAGATTTAGATGGATCTAATTATTAAAGTTTTAACCCTGTCACTTATTAGCTGTGAAACTTTTTTGAGCCTTATTTCCAAATATGTAAAAGTTGGTTATAGATTTCCAATAATGGTGGATTTGTGAAAGGCCTATGCAAACCTTCTCATATATAATAGTTAAAAAATTGGATAAGTTTTTTGAAACACTGCAAAGCACCCCAAAACAGAAAGACACTGAAAGAGAGAATTATGAGTTTTTAACTTTCTGACCTGAGAGTTCTCCCTAACCCCTACAGCTATGCTTCAGAAAACAAAAGCTTTATATGCACTTATAGTGGCTCCCAAGATCAAAGTTTAGGGCTCAGTTGAGAATTTAAAGAAGAAATATTAGCAGCAAGAGAGCCACACAAACGATAAAAATTGAGACCCAAATTCTGAGAATAAACTGACCAGGTTCATAACTGACAGTCAAACTAAGTGTCCAGGGCTAGGATAGGGTCCCCAGGAACCCAGTGAAGAAGTAGGCAGAGACCTGAGAGAAATCTGCTCTTGAAAGATACAGCTGTATGGAACTAGATATTTAGGTTTGCTGCTTTTTATAATTGAGTGCATTCCCAAAATGTGTGCAGCTTGAGCAGGAAAGCTGAAGCATGAGTGTTTGAATATCTGTGGACAGAACCTAAAGCTGGCAGAGCAGCTGGAAATTACAAGGGGATCTCTAAGAGCAACAAACAACAAAGAGGATGAGCCCTACCTCTACCCAGATCTTGACTAATCCTCACATTACACAGACACAGTGAGTTTCCTGGGAGCCTAGCAAAAAAATTTAACAGTGGAAAAAAATTAGACTCATCACAGATGGCAGCTGCTACATACTGTGGGGAAGACACTTCAGAGTTTGAGTCTAGGCAAGATAATTGCCTAACTGAGCAAAAAAGCTAATAATCTTCAAAAGAGCAAAACAGAATCCAGAGAAACAACGATACATTATCTTTGTTATCCAATTTTCAACCAAAACTTACTAGACACTGAAGCGTGACTGCTAGGGGGAGGGTGAAAGAGGAAAGTCAATAGAAACTCACTTTCAGTGAGTTTGGATTTAGCTGTTGGATTTAACAGGCAGAGACTTCAAATAAGCTATTATGTTCAAGGAATTAAAATCTATTTTTAAATTACAGTAAAATATGTTTCAGTGAAGGAACAGATAGAGAATTTTTAATTGAGAACTAGAAAATAATTTTAAAAATAGAAATTCTAGAGTTTGAAAGTAAAACAACCCAAATAAAAATGTCATTAGATGGCTTCAAAAGTTAATTGGAAAAAGCAAAATAATCACTGAACTTGAAGACTGATCAATAGAAACGTTCCTATTCAAAGAATAGAGTTTAAAAGATGGAAGAAAAATGAACAGAACCTCAGTGATCTGTGGGACAATATGAAGCAAGCCAATGCAAGTGTGGTTGGAATAGGGGTAGGGGAGTGGGAGCAGTGCAGAAAAGATGTTCAAAGAAATAATAGCTGAAATCTTTCAAAATTTAGTGGAAAACATTAACAGAGCCAAGGATCTCATTGAACCCTTAGCGAGATGAATACAAAGAAAATCACTTTCAACACATCATGACAACACCGACAGCCAGTTAAAAAGAGAAAACTTAAAAGCAGCAGTAGAAAAATGGCGTGAACAGGGGAATAGAGATAAGAATAATGGCTGACTTCTCAAGAAATTGTGGAAGCAGAAAACACTGGAGTAATATATCTGAACTGCTGAAGGGAAAAATAATGCTCATTAAGAATTCTGTGTCCAGTGAAACTGTGCTTCAAAAATGAGGGCAAAATAAAGGCATTTTCAGGTAAACAAAAACTGAGAAAATGTGTCACTTAGTGTAGCTGTTCTTCAAAAAATTCTTTAGGCTGAAAGGAAATAACATCAGTTGGCAACTCAGATGTAAGAAGAAATTAAGAGCAACAGGAATTTTAAATATGAAAGATATATATACATACTTTTCTTTTCTCTTATTAGTACCTTAAAAGACTTGAATGCTAAAAGCAGAACTTAACACTATTTGATGGGCTTATAAAGTATGTAGGTATAATATATGACAACAATGACACTAAAGACTAGGATGATACATGGAAATAAATACACTGTTGCAAGGTTCCAGTGTTTTCTCTGAATTAATTAACTATTAACTAAATAAATTGGGATAAGTTAGAGATGCAAATTGTAGCTAGGGCAACCACTAAAAAATAATTCAAAGAGGTATAACTAAAAACCAATAGAAGACCAACAAAAAAGGCCAGAAAGGATGAACAGGAAATTTTTTAAAGATGGTGCAAATAGAACCTGTTCATTTATTTTGAAGCAACACTGTTCAAAAAAGAAATAATCTACGATTATAATGGGATGCAGTGTAACCTAGTTAAAAGAACACATGCTAAGGGCAGACAGTCTGCATACAAATTCCTGCCTTGTTTTGTTAGACTTGGGCCATAAAAATAATTTGAAATATTGGTAGAAATCTGTATGTAGTGACTGTTTTGGTTATTGTTTTTCTAATACAGAATTGATAGTGAGGTTCTCATCTCCCTTTTTTAGTATATGCATGATTTGCTCCCAAAGTGATAGTGCTTCTTTAAACTTACATATGAAATTCTAGAAATACAGTAACTTTATATAATGAACTGCTTTCTTTATGCTATTTAACGGTGCTTTGAATTTTCACATACTCAAGATAAGCATACAGTTTCTTTATTTTCTAGGAGGAGGATATTGTGTCTGCCCAAGGAAGAGAGGAAGCATCAGATAGGCGCTTACAGCAGTTGCAATCTAGTATAAAACAATTAGAAACAAGGTAAATACATCTGGCTTTGTTTATATGCTTCGAAAGTGATTCCACATTAGAATTTCAGTTTATGGTATTTTCTAGAATATATATTTTACAAGTGCTGAGTGAACTGTAAGTATAAGTTTAAAATCTGGTTTGCTGGACATTTTTAAAAATCATATTCAAAAGATTGGTGTATTTTAAACACATGTTCAAGAATCATTTTTTCTTTATCTTTTTTCCAAAACAGTAATAGTCAAATTTAGTCCCAAAACCAAAAATACTCTTTTTATCTTAAAGCAGGGGGAAAATAATAGTGAAGTTGGGTAAAAATTACATAGAAAAATAATTTCTCACTGAGTGGATACCCAAGAGAAAGAATACTTGAGGAATCATTATAGATGTGTTTCTTGGAGCCTTACAGAACAATAATTTTCAGTCATCTTTGAAGGTGTGGGCTACTTTTTAAATACATTCTGTAGCTTTGTCTTTAATTGCTGTCTTAATGCAGATGTTCACTCTAGAATCTTTTGTTGTCATTTTCTAGTTCTTGTTGGACGTTCCCTTAAGAAACTTGAAAATTGTCATTTGTAATCTATTAAAGATACAGTGACTACAGCCCATAAGATCACATTATGGTTTGTAGTCGAAAAATGTACTCTTTTTACTGAAGTCTGTTACACTCAGAAAGAGTCTACTGATCTTGAGCACCTCAAAAATTGAGATCTCAGTTCTAGTCACATACCCATGACTGATATTTTTTATTCAGAAACAAATTAGTAGCTTTGAACTTCTGTTTTCTCTTATCCAAAATGTTAATGAAAGTCATTTCTTTGTTCACTGAGTTCAGAACTAATTGATTTTAACCTCTAACTTAGACTCTGGTGAAAGGAGTTGTATTTTTTTAAGTGCTAGAATTCTCTGGGTTTTGTTTTTCATTTTCAAAAGTTTTCAGCAGTTGAGTGATTATTTGACTGCTTTCTTCAACTTCTTTTTGTTAAACTTAGAGAAAAAGTTTGTGGTTGTCACTTCTGTTATTTCAGTAGCATTCTATGCTGTGAAAATAAATGCTAGACGCTTGAAACAGTGAAATTGGAATGAGTGAATTTCACTTCCTTCGATCTGGATAGGATTTCATAAGGAATCGAAGTTGTTCATTCATTAGTGCTTTAAGTTGTCTTTTTAGTGTTGAAGGTATGGGGATTTTTTTTAATTGTTTTATTTTGTTTTGCTTTTAGTCTAAAGTTATAAGCTAACTAAACAGCTTCCTAAGAAGAGATCACTGCATTGTAAGAAAATCTCAGGATATTTTTTAAAGTCTAGTGTTCAGCTAGTTACCCCTGGCAAGGAAATTTTTACATTGGCTGTCTTTTGAAGCTATTATAATAACATTGTTTATATTATGATTAAAAAGTTACATTTTGAAGTTTAAAAAATCTTTTATTTTTATATAAGAGAAAGCAGAGTTATTAGTGTAGTTGATATGTATTTCTGAACAATGTTCAGCCAATGTTTTAGGTGTGAATATATCCTATTTAATGAACTACCAGATAGAAAAGCTATGTTTTTAATGGTCATCTTTTTTCTATTAAAAAAAAGACATTTTGGCCTTAGCAAATACTGAATTATTGATAATTATTTATTATTTATTTCTAAAATTATTATTTGTGATCCTTTTAAATGCCACAGACATCTAAGAAGCATAAATCATTTCTTTCCATCTTCCAAAGAAAGGCCTCCCCTCCTGCCTTTAAAGATAACTCATGGTTACTGGGAATTATATTCGGGGAATGACAGTCCTCTCTGAGAAAGGCTGCTAGTTTGTATATGCCCTGCTAAATAAGACCAGAGTGAAATGAAGAGAATTGCTTTAAACTTTTTAAATTTGGTGCTTTTTTAATTTAGTGTTTTCTTTCAAAATAAGAACATGCAAATAAGAGCAAGAAATCTTTATTTAGGTGACTGGTGAAAAGTGATTTTCATTTGAACCACTGTTCAACTTTTTGTTTGCTATCCCTACTCCTAAGCAAAATAGACTGTATGAATCTTTTAATTGAAGATATTGAAATATGGTCCTGATTATATGTGGAATAGGAGGCCATGCATTGGAAATTAATGAATATGAATGGATGAAGTATAGAGGGCCTTGTGAGTAAGGTAAAGTTGAATTTGAATTTCATGCAGTATATTACAGATTCTTTAACTGGGACTACATGATGAAATTAATCTTTATGAAGATTAATTTGATGGTATTTTAAAGGTGAGGATGTCTGGGGACAGGAATATAAATTGTTGGAGTAGAAAGATTTGAGATTTAGAGGCAAACAATTTCTGGTTCTAGTATTATGTTTTTGTATATTGGGAAAGTTAACCACCCTCACTTAGCTTCAATTTCTTTAGAATTAATTGAAGTAAGAATATATAGGTGACCCAGCACCAAGTTTATTATTTTCTTCCTTAAATCTTCCACTTCTTTCAGACAAAGGATAACTTCTCCCTAGAAAATTCAAAATTATTTCACTTTAAACTTTTATGTCTTATAAGATTTAGCATTTTACACAGTCAGCAGACATTTGGAAGAGAACTAGTTTACTTAAAAGACTAATAAACTATATTCTCAAAGGTAAATTTTTTTTTTAAGTTTCAATGGCCTTAATGAAATAGAACAAGGTAGGAAGAAGGGCTATAAGCAAATGTTACAAAGAATAAAATAGTCTTTAATGTTACATAGAATGACAACCTTCCATCCGCTGCCTCAGATTAGTCTTTTCATAAGGACTGATGCAAGCTCTTACCCTAAAACTTCAATTCATTGTGGTCCTAGAACTTCCTTCTTACCACTCCTATGTTGTATCCTGTGTCTTTTGCATCCCACAGTTGCTAATTTCTTTGTTGACTCTCAAATTTTAATGGATACCATAACTGAATACACATGGGAAGTACATTTTTTAAGACCTTGCTTATTTAGAAATATCTTTACCCTACCTTTAAAGGTGTTTGATAGTTTGGCTGAGCAGTGAATCCTAGATTGGAAATCCTAGGTTTTAAATTTTTTCTTAAAGTGTAGAGATATTTTCCTTATATTACCTAAGTTCCAGCTGTTAAAAAAAAATTTCCTGTGCCATTCAAAATTCCAGTTCTTTGTATTTGCCCTGTTTTTTTTTTTTTCCCCTCTGGAGAGTTTCAGGATCATACACCCCACCACAATTAATATTCTAATTGTGCAATGTGCATATTTAGTTAAGAATCCTTTTCTATTTGGGACATTTCAATCTAGAAATTCATGTTCTTCAACTTTGTGAATTTTTCATGGATTTTCAATTTAATCATTTTTTTTCATTTTTTCTGTTTTTTTCATTTTTTTTGGTAGTTGTTATTAGCTGAGTAATGTGTCTAATGGATTGATTCCCTAACTTTCATGCCTTTTCTCTCCCATTTTCCATTTCTTCATTTATTTTCTACTAACTTGGAAGTTTCCTTAAATTTTCTTCTAATTAACCATTTTTTGAATATTTTATTTTAGCTATCATAAATTTTTAAAGAGCCACTTATGCTCTGAATGTTTCTTTTTCTATAGTATCAGTATAAATGTTACATCATCTCTTAGTAAGTATATTAAATATATTTTTAAAGTTTTCGTCTGCTATCTGCATTGTCTCTGCTTTTGCTACATTCCTTTTTCATGTGTGCCTGTCTGCCTTCCTTGAAATGTTTTGGTGATCCTTTCTGTCCACTGATATTTAAAAGTATGACACCAAAGTGCTCACTTCAGCAGTACATATACTGAAAACTGGAACATACAGGGAAAATTACCATGGCCTACACTCAAATCCATGAAGTGTTCCATATTTTTAAAAACTGAACTCATAGATACAGAACAGACTGGTGGTTGCCAGAGGCAGGGAGGTAGGGGGGGAGCAAAATAGGTGAAAGGATCGAAAGGTACATACTTCAGTTTTAAAAGAAATGAGTCATGGAGATGTAATGTATAGCCCGGTGACTATATTTAACAATACTGTGTTGTATATTTGAAAGTTGCTAAGAGAATAGATCTTAAAAGTTCTTATCACAAGAAAAAAATTGTAACTATATGGGGTGATGGATACTAACTGGACTTTGGTGATTATTTCAAAATATATCAAATATCAAATTATGTTTTACACCTGAAACTAATACGCAGTTGTCCCTCAGTATCCAACAGGTTTTGGTTCCAGAACCCTGTGGATACTAAAATCTGTGGATGTCCAAGTCCCTTATATAAAAAGGTGTAGTATTTGCATAAAACCTGCACATCCTTGCATATACTTTGAATCACCTTTAAATTAATTACTGATACAATATAAATGCTGTGTAAATAGTTGCTGGTGCATGGCAAATTTAAGTTTTTCTCTCTGGAACTTTTTGTAATTTTTTTCCAAATATTTTTAATCTGTGGTTGGCTGAATCCATGACGTAGAAATTGCCGATATAGAGGGTTGACTATAATGTTTTATGTCAATTATATCTCAATTTAAAAAAATTAAGACACCAAAAAGTAGATAGGTAGTTAGGTGTGTATAGATGGACTTACAGTCTGACAGACTTACTGTATTATGTTTAGGCAGTGAGCTGACTTTTTCCTTGGACAATCCCCAGATATCAAAAACTGGGGGTGCTCTTTCTTGGGCCAGTTTCTTCAGGTTGGGATCCACCAGTCTTCTGCTGCGGGCTGGGAATGTAAGTGCACAAGCCTGAGTGTATTCCAAAACTGAGGAAAGATTCTGGGGGGTAATATTGTTCCATATGCAAGCTTTAATTCAGCACCGTGGGCTTTAGTATGTCTCCTCACCCCAACTTTACTTGAAGTGATAGCCTCTTGCTGTATACTAACAGATACATAGATCTATGAGTTGAATCTGTATTAAGTGGAAGTTTCTGTTTGGCAGTCTAGCATATTTATTAGGATCGCTTACTCTGGACCCAAACTGACTTGAGTTCAAGCTCCAGCTTCACCAATAACTAGATCAATAACCATGGGCAAGTTACTTACCCTCATTGTATGTAAGTTTCCCTTTGTATAAAATAAATATAATGATTTAAGCTCCCTCATTGGCTATATGATACTAGCTTCATATCTACCTCATAGGCTAATGATATAACCTGTTTCATAGTGTTTTTGAAAATATTGAGGATTATGTTTTCTTAATTTAAAAAAATTTTTTATTGAAATACAGTCAATTACAATGTGTCAATTTCTGGTGTACAGCACAATGTCCCAGTCTTGTATATACATACATATATTTGTTTTCATATTTTGATTATGTTTTTCTTTAACATATGTAAAGTACCCAGTACAAAGTGTGTTCTTACAAGTGTTTGCTATTATCATTGATGTTGTTGTTGTTGTTGCTGTTGTTGTTGTTGTTGTTGTTGTTATTATTATTATTATTATTATATTATAAAGAGGGAACTTGGCCCAATTTTAGTAAGTTCCAAGAAAGGATTCTTATAAGATTTGGCTGTAGAGCATGTAGAAGTGCCTTTATGAGAATAAGAATAGTAGTAATACATCTTCTATGTTATAAAATTATGGAAACCTATAAATTATGAAGCTGATTATCTGAAGCTACTTTCCTGTAACTCTACTCCTAACACCAATCTGACTTTTCAGAGCCAAATGGTTACTGGATCTGCCAGACTGTTAAATACATATGAAACCTTTATTTGCAAGGCTTTTTCTGACATGGGTGAGTGTCAAGCTTGAAGACAAGAGTCAGAGAGTTTTGACTGAGGATTGGAATTCACCAAGTCCTAAACAGAGTTTGCCCTGTTGAGCCCCATGGGCTTTTGGAAGATGAAGTTTGCGTAAACTCTTCATGAGTCTACCTCCTCTACCTGGTCCCCAAGAGGCCATGGTGAAGCAAATGGGTGAACTGCTGCTAGTAAAGTGTCAAATGTCCTGTACCTCTGTGGGGAGGTGGCGATTGCTTCATCATCTACCACCATGCTTTAACCAAAGTAAGATGGAATGAATAATGTCATATACGTAAATCATTGAAGTATGAGAGGAGTGAATTCCATTAAAAGGCAGAGACTTGCAGATTTTAATTAAAAAGCAAGTCCTAGTAATATGTTACTTTAGAAAATACCTAAAAAAAAGAATAAATGAACAAAGATACTGAGAAAGGAAGGATGAAGAGGATCTGTTTTAAATTTTAAAGGTTTTAGTGGAGAATATTAACAACTATAAACAAGAAAACAAGAATGACAATATCACACAAAGTAGAGTTTAATGATAAAAGCACTAAACAGAATAAAGAGGGACCTTATCTAATGAAAAATGGCACCATTATGAAAAAGATACAACATTAATAAATCTAAATATGGCAGATAATAGGACAGCTAAACATGTAATGCAGAAGTTAGGAAATGCAAGGGTGATTTGATGAAAATACACTTATGGTTATTATTTTTGGCCATCTGCCTCTTACCTTCCTACAATGTTTGGGGAATTCCCCTCTTCATTGGAGACCATCCTAATCCTGTGATGAAGTTCCAGGCATGTTCCCTTACTATAAAGCTTCAAACTTGGTTCTCCAGCTCTCCTAGTGAGTCTGTGAATTTACCAATATCTTTTTTTTTTTTTTTTAATAAACTCTTTATCTGCTTAAATTGGAGTTAGTCTACTGCTGGCAACTAGGAACTCTGGCTAAAATACTGGTAGACTTTAACTCAGTTCATTCAGAATTAAACAGATCTACCCAGCAACAACAACAACAAAGGTTTAAAAATAGAGAAATTAAATAAAAGTGAGGCTGAGTCCTCTCAATTTCTAAAGCTGGGAAAATGTCAGGTGTGCTGGAGCAGGGATGCTTCCTCCTGGAACTCCTGTGTTTGGGTGTGGGTAGAAAGGGTGGGGAGAGAATACAGAAGGCTTCTCCTGCCAACACTTAGATAAAAGAAATGCTTGAAAAAAAACAAAGAAAAATATATAATGTAAGAGAGAATTGTCTTATCTGACATCAGAACATGTTATAAAGCCACTTAAATCAAATTAATATGATTTGGGCATAGAATAGACAAATAGGTCAGTGAAACATGACAATCCATAAGGAAGTCATAATTTGCATATTTTCGTTCTGATACGGAGTTATTTCAGTTCATCAGTTACTAATGGTACTCATGTAACTAGCCGTCAATCTGGGAGACAGGTAAACTAGACTCCTTCCTTATAGAACATTCAGAAGTAAATTCCAGATTGATTAAAGATTTACAGGTAAAAATATTAAAGGTAATTTTTCAAGGAATTCTAGGAGATGACATTACATTTATAAAAACTGAAATCCCAGATGTTGGGGAAAAAAGGTCAAATTTAGCTTTGTTAAAGGGAACATTTTAGTGTAATAAAGATATCCTAAATAGAGTCAATAGGCAACAACAGAAAGGTAGATTTGGGAAAAATATTTGCCATATAGAAGACTGAGGGTTAGTATCTTAATATTCAAAAAGTTCTTATAAAGAAAAGCAAAGTAAATAAGCCATCAGAAAAAATGGGCAAAGGCTATGAAGAGAAAATTCAAAGAAGACAAATCACATAGCTAACAAACTTTTAAAATAGGCTTAAATTCTCCAGTATTTAACAGTGAAGAGAAGTTACATCCATCAGACTAGGAAGGGAAAGAGGTTTGGGATGTATTGTTTAAGGGGATTTTTGTAAGATATTATTGAGTAAGAAAATCAAATGCAGAAAAGGGTGTATACTATGATCTTAATTTTTATAACATAAAATATTATGTTTAAAAACCAGTGGATAGATGTATATATACTGTGTATGTATATTTAAATGTATACTGTGTCGGTATAAAATGATATGTGTGATATTATGAACATGGAGAAAAATATTCAAAGATATACATTAGTAAGTTAACATGAGTTACTTGGGTAGAGAGTAGGAAAGGGGAATCAAGCAAAGATAAAAATAGACCATATAGATAGAACAACTATTCTTTAAGAATTTGCTTTATAACATTGTCATGTAACTATATGAGACAGTATGAGTTAACACAAGTAGAAAAGTGTAGAAAATGTAACATAATTAGTGTTAGAATACCTAGGCTTAGTCTTTGTCCCACTGCTCATTATTCATATGACCTTAATCAAATGTTTAAGCTCTCTGGGTCTGTCATTCTTTTAAATGGAAATAATGAAACTTATTTTACAGAACTTTTGAGTGGATCCAATGAGAAGATACATGTGAAAGTAACTGGAATAATGCTTGTCCTGTAACAGATGCTCTGTAAATCTCTTGTCTCCCTCCTTCTTTTTAAAAATATTTAACTTTTGCGATGTGACTATTAATTTTTAGGTTATGTGTGACAATCCAAGAAGCTACCCAATTAAGAGCAGAAAAAACACATTTGGAAAAACAGACCACAGAGTTACAAGCAAAGTGCAATGAATTAGAAGATGAGAAATATGAAGCTATTGTGAGAGCCAGAAATAGCATGCAACTCTTAGAAGAAGTTAACCTTCAAAAAAATCAGGTAAGAAAAGTAATAAACATGTTTATAAATAAGTAAAATAGGTAATAAAATATTTAACATTCCCCCGTGTGACCTGATAGTAAGGAAATCAATAACTACAGAATAAACACAGAAAAATGAAAGTACTATACTCATCATTAATAGACATGCTACACTCTTGATGTTAAGACTTAACATCATAAAATATGATAAAATGTCAACCTTCTCTGAAAACTTTCATATTAGAGTTTTTTTTAATGTCTGCAGTTCTTATGTAACTAATCTTCATCCCCTGTAGTCTCATACTTTTCAAAAAATCTGTTAAAGTACTTTACTGCAGCATGTGTACTCTATATATTTTATTCACTTGCATGAATCTTACTCATCTTTATTTCCGCTTTGTCACCTGTCCAATTACTCTAATAGAATAGAATCTTAATTGATGGGAATTAAATTTAGCCATAAAGATTTATTAACTGGAGCCTTCATGTCACCATGCTGTATTTTTTAACCCTCTAGATATTGTGATTACTGTGCTATTGCATATCATAGTTTTCATCTTGTACCACTTCCATATGAATGGTATATAATTTATAGAAGTCACAAAGTAGATAATTTGTTTTTAATGTTGCTGCCTCTCATTAAATTATTATTTCATTTAACCAACATTTATTGAATACCTAGTATATGCATAGCACTCCACTGGGAAGTATGGGGAATACAAAGGAAATATTTTGTTTTATTTATGCTTTCTTTTTCACATAGTAGACAGTTTTCCAAGAGCACTGTTAAAAACAAAATAAGCTATAAGTTGCATATTAAGAAGCCACTAAGATGTAAAAAAGAAATAATTATCCAAATCTAAGCTGTGGGAATGTTTTGGTACTTATTACACCTTTCAGCTAACATTCCCACCTGTGATCTGAATACTGTTTCTTTAGAATGGTTGAAAGGTGCAAAAGAGACAAAATGTTCTTGGGAGTTGCTCTAAACACCTAAGTTATTTAGAAAAATTAAGAGCAGGGCAAAACTGTTTATCTCTTCCCCCTGAAGCCTAGTCATATGAACATTCTTAACATCAGGTCACAAAGGTGAACATTTTGTGTGTAGCACGATGGACAGAGAAGGTAGTAGTGACACTCACTGCCTATCCCACAGATCTTCTCACCCAAGTCGTAGGTCAACAGACCTTTACAGAGGCTATTTATGGCCACGGTATTAAGTTCCCTCTTGACTTGTTGCTTAATTGCCAGAGGGTTCCCACCTTCAGTTGTTTGTTCCAAGAAGTCAAGGGTTCTTTCAGCCAATCATACACATAGGCAAGAAGCAACCTTAGTATAGTTTCCTTATGAAGCTTCCCTTTTCCCCATTGTCCTGTTCTCCCTGAAAAGGTTGTGACATCAAAAGAGCAATTAATTCTCACTAGTTTACCTATTTAAGCGGGAGAAGATTTATTAAACAATAAAAAGCAAAGATAGGAACATGTATGGTATCTTTGGAAGACAGTGGGGTCAAAACAAAGAGCCACTTACCTTGTAATGATATTTAAAAAAAAAAAAATTCACTCAAGACTAAAATCGGAGGAATTCCAGGCTCAGGAAGATCCTTGGACTAGAGATGTAAATTTGGGAATTGTCAGCATATAAATGGTATTTTAAAACCATGAGATTGGATTAGCCTACCAAGGGATGGATGCAGTTAGAGAAAAGAACCAAGGACTAAGTCTTGGGTAGTTAAGTATTAAAGAGGTTCAGGAGAAGAGGAAGAAACAGCAACGCACACTAAGAAGAAATAATCAGTGAGTTAAGAAGAGAACCAATACTGTGATGCGCTAAAAGCCAAATAAAAAAAGTAAAACAGAAATGAAAGTAATCCATTATCTCAAGTGCTGCTGACAGATATATAAGACAGTTACTCAAAATTGGCTCATGGGTTATCAGTATAGAGATCATTGGTGGTGAAAGCTTTATTGGAGTGAACATGAGAGTTTTAGAGATAAGCAAGTGTAGACTTCAGAGGAGTTTGCTCCACAGGGAAGCAAAGAAATGGAGTGTGACTAAGAACAGAACTAGGATTGTAAGAATATTTTGTAGGTGAAATATTTTGTAAATGAAAATGATTGGATAGTTAGAAATGTCATAGAGATGAAGTAGGTAGTGTCTACAGTAAAGGAGGTATGAAGCAACAAGGGACATAATTTGAAAAAAAATAAATAATGGAAAGAAAGGGAAACCGAAAAGATTTTTCTGAGAATATAATATTTAAACTTGATTACTTATTTTGTATAGGGAATAAAAGAGAAAGAAAATTCAAAAATAATTCTAAATATCCAGCTGTAGAGGTCAGAAGAGTCATGGCACTGCTTGAAATGTCGAAGGAAAAGAATAAATTTTTGGTTAAGACATGGTCAGGTGAGGAGTTTAGGGAAAATAAATGTCATTCATAACTTAGGCAAGATCTCCAAGTGGAGATGTCTCAGTAGTTTTGAATAAGATATATGCTTTCAAGAAAGTGATTAGTGGATAAGTTTTTACCCATTTATTATGTTATCTTTATTAATAATGATGCAGTCTATAATAACATCAAATTATTATTTTCTGAAGGCTCTGCTTGAGGAAAAGCAAAAAGAAGAAGATATAGAGAAAATGAAAGAAACCATTTCCCGGCTTCTGCAAGATGCCTCCGTAAGAACCAGGAAGGAAGTAAAGGATTTTTCATTATATTTAAAATCCAAAATTTTACAAAATTTCACAGCTTAAGACTAAATACTACCTGAGGTTTTGCCTGATTGACCTAGCTAATTAATTATCAGCTAATTGCATCAATTGTAGTAAATTTCCAATAAAAATCATTTCAAGATGGTAGCTCCTAACATTTGAGCTAGAGTGAGGCAGAGGGAATGGATAGGGGAAGTGGGAAGGAGAGAGATTTAGGCTAGGAATACAGTGCAGATTAACATACCTGAAACACAAAGTTAAAAAGAAAGCTCGAAAAGAAACTTAGAATTCATGAGAAGTAAGAGAAGAAAACCTACTGTTGTTTGCAGTATCTTAGAGTCTTGGGACCAGAGTACCAGAGAAATCTGCTTTAACCTCTTATTTTATTGGTAATGAGACTGAAACCTGTGAGAGGTTATTGACTCACTCAAAATTATATACTAATTAAAGCCAGAACTTAGACTCATGCCTTCTCTTGGCTATAGTGAGCCCAGCGTTGTTTCAGTCACATCATGCTGATACTTGTACAACTTATGAATTGTGGTGGTGTTTGCAATTCCATTATCAAGACTAAATCTTATATTTTTGTGTTAAAGCAATGATTTGGTTCTTGGTTAGAATTGTGAGCCTTATGAAAGTTAAAACTATCTTGGAAATACAAGTTTGCTTTCATATAGAAAGACAAAGAAGACATACATTTATTTGCCTTTTCCTCTGGTACAGATATGAATTAATTCGTAAGCAGTGTGATAAAGTTTGAAAGTGTAAAGTGACTTTAGGAGGAAGAAACCGCAAAAAAATATTTTAAAGATGAGAAACTGAAAAATAGAGTAGCTAACTAACTTGCTTAAGATTCCACCTCCAGGAAGTAGCAGAACTGGGTCACAAATGCAGTTCTTGATTCTTGAGCTCTACTCTCAATCACTGTGAGAAATTGTTTACCATTCATTTTGTATTGTTTTTATTTTTAGGACTTTTCAAACCCATAAAAAGTTTGAAAGAGCTGCATAATGAACACTTATTTACCTCTTACCCAGAAAACTCTTAGTATCTTGCCACACCCATTCCATCTCTCTTTACATACATATGCATTTTTCCTTTTTGCGAAATATTCACACATAAGCCGGAGGTCTCATGACTCTTCATCTTAGCATCTGTTTCCCCAGAAAGAGAGCATTTTGCTACACAACCACACCACTATTACCATACATTAAAAAAATCCATATTATTTCAGTCTAACTTAGATTTCCCTAAAATATTCTTTATGGCTGTTTGTCTTTTTAAATTCAGACTCCAGTCCATATTTATACATCATTGCACTTGACTGCTGTATCTCTGTAGTCTTCCTTGATTTAACCAGTCCCCTGCCTTCCTTTGTATATGACAAAGAATCCTTTGTGGAATCCAGGCCAGTTGTCCTTTAGAATATTCCACATCTGGATTCACATGACTGTTTCATCTTGACTAGATTTAGGTCATTTCTGGCAGAGCAATGTGTATACCTACCTCCCACTTCATTTCATTAGGAAGCTGTAGTGTCAGGTTGTGTATTGGTGATGCTAAACTTGACCACATTATTAGGGTGATAAGACTAGATGTCTCCATTTTATACTTTATAAACAACTGGGGAAGGTGCCATGTAGGTATCCTTTTCCACCAAAATCTTTCATCCAGTGGTTTTAGCATCCATTGATAATTCTTGCCTGAAATAAATATTTTATGGGATAATTAAAAACAATTACATTCTAATTCTGTCAGTCTTTCTATACATTTATTAGCTGTCAATTTTTTTGGTAAAGGAGAGTCCTCCCCCCTTTTTTAATGTCACTGTGGATTCATGGATCTTTCTTATTTTTTTTATTTCATGAGCCATTACCATCAGTCTTTTTTATTCTCAAATTGTCTCTAGCTTTCTTGCATAAATAAGGGCTCTCTCTCATCTTGTACTTTCCCTGCCTCAGACCAGGAATCATCCAGCAACTTTTTGAAAAAGCCTTGGTTTTTTTTAATTTGACATTTTTGTCAGAGACATGAATTAGCAAAAGCAGAAATTACTGTTTTCATTTTTACAGTAATAATTACATTAAAATGCTCTCCTACATATTTGTAAAGGCTATCTATGAAATTAACAGATGATTAAAAAACTAATACTCTTTTAAGATGAGCTCTTACAGGATAGGTAGGTACACTGTATGTTCCTCCACTGGAGAGAACAAAGATGTTAGTTTTTTTCTTACCTATGTTTTTTCTTGTGTGGGCAATATTATTTTCCTCTCCTAGGTAGATTGAAGTGAACTGGTTTTTAAAACCTCATCAGTTAAAAAAAAATAGAACTAACATGCTTGCTTTTCTCCCAAGCAACTAAGTGGTCGAGTTTTCACTCCAGTGAATTCACTGTATAATTCACTGTATTTTTCTTGCCACAAAACTATTTTTTAGAAATCTATTACTTTGTCATTGTCTGGCTGAAATTAGGTAATTTCCCAAGATAAAATTTATAATTTGAGACAGAATCCAAACTAAAGCCTGGGTTTTTTTAATTCCTAATCTTGTATATCCTTTCTGTAGGAATCCCTGTCCTATTCTTGGCATTGAGACTACTGTAACTTTGACGGTAGTTTAAAATATTGTTAATGACATATATTTAAAATAGATTAATACATTTTGTGGCTTTTAATGATAAAAATGTTTTATCAAACTACTCATGGTGTGAGAACTCTGATTTTCTTTTTTTTTAAACATTTTTTATTGAGTTACAGTCATTTTACAATGTTGTGTCAAATTAGTTTTTATTTCTAATATGGTAAATTTTAATAGAGAATCCATTATAAAGACAAAAATCTGTTTTATAGTGTAAAAAGATAGTAAGACCAAAAAGTTTGACAACCATTGTCCTTTAGAATGTAGCATCCTATTCACTTATTTCCACTGTCATGGTAAATTCTTGACTTTTTAATATAGCATATGCTTATCTATTATACCCTAAAAGTTATACTTTTTTATCAAAATCATTATCATAAGTGTTTTATTAGATGTTAATTATTCTATGGTAGACCTAATAAATATCTTAATTTACAGGTTATAAACGTAAGAAAACAATATTCTGTACAGATTTCTCGACTAACAGAAGAACTTTCAGCCCGTCAAATGGTATGTTAGAAGACTATATTGATACTTTCTTCTGAATATTGCTTATTTTAAAGGTCAAGATACATATTTTCAGGCATTCATTTATTCAGAAGATACTTATTAAGCCAGAAACTATGCTAGATGCTAGGAAAAGAGTAAAAATCATCCGTAGTCTGTGTGTGTGTGTGTGTGTGTGTGTGTGTGTGTGTGTGTGTGTGTGTGCGCACGCGCGCCAAGTGAAAGGTAATTAGGTTTATTTATACGTTTTTTTTCAGTGGAGGTACTGCAGATTGAACCCAGGACCTTGTGCATGCTATACATGTGCTTTTACCACTTGAGCTATACCCTCCCCCCTGGTCTGTCATCTTGAACTTACGATCTAGTAGGAAAGATGGATGGCATTTATCACCTTTTACTATGGTTACCTTTTTTGGACAAAGAATGTGCAGATTACTATTGAAGCATCCAGCTACAACTGCTACCATATGCTGGGTTCACCTGGGAGACCAGGGAGAAAGGAAAAGTATACATGACAGCAGGAAGGATGACAGACAGTCTTCCCAAAAGAAATGAGTTCTGAAGGATGAGTAGGTAAGGAGGAGAAGAAAGAGTACTTGAGTGACTAGAGGTGTGTGAGTAAATATATAAATTTAACTTGAAGATTTGATGAAATGGAATTTAATAATCTTGCTAAGGGCATAAAAGTACATGAATTTCCAGAGATTGGGAAGATATTTTCAACTTCACAAACTCTTATCTTTTCTGAATCTCTGTCACTTTTAATCTTTCTTATAAAATTTAGCGATGAATTATGTTTTGTAATAAATATTACACAAGTCCTCTCTTTCTGTCTCCTCATCTTCCCTCTCTGCCTCCTTCTCCCTCTCTTCATGAAAATCTTATCTTTCCAATTAGATTGTAAGCACTTCAAAGTAGAAATGTCATGTGTTCCTTTATTTTCCCCCTTGCCTAGTACAGTATTTTGCACAATATGTTTTCAATAAATATTTATTGACTGATATTTAAACACCTCTGAAAGAAAGATCACATCTTTTTCACATTCTGCAAACTGTGAATGTGGAAATCTGGTATACACAATGGGACCTTCGTCACTGTGTATAGGTCCTGAGAGTAATAGAACAAGAAACAATGTTACTTTTTGTTTACTGTCATTTGTTTTAACACTAAAGGAACATTAAGTAAAATTAATGGGATGTAGTATGGCGGATTAGTCATGTCTAGTTCTTTGTTGTGTTTCGGTTTTACTTCCTCTTCTGTCACCTTGCTGTTTTGCTTGTTCTCCTACATGGACTGATTAGCTATCAAAAGACTCATGGCTTTGAGAGGAGGGATGTAGCTTAGTGGTGGAGTGCGTGCTTAGCATGCACGAGGTCCTGGGTTCATTCCCCCCAGTAACTCGAAAAAGATTCACAACTTTGAAGAAGGGTTTTATCCCAGTCTAGGATTTTTTAATAGATTCTTAACTTTGGAAGGACAAGAACATTATTTCTATTTAGGAATGTGTGCTAGATGGAACCTGCAAGAATTTAAAAAATAACTCATAACTGTGTAGCAACCAGAGCTATATAAACTTACTTTAGTGTAAAAAAATTTTTTTTAATTTCAGATTATTACAAAAGGTGCTTCTAAGGATTTATAGTAAAACAATTGTAACTCATAGCTAAGTGGATTTTTCTAAAGATATTAAATATTATCGGATGTCATGTTGGTTCAGTGAGGAAAACTGTACTAATTGAAGTCTTTGAAATATTAGACATTTAGAAATATGTTTGAAGGAAGACATGTTCAACTACTTTAAAAAGCACATTTTCTCAGGAAACTCAGATTACAGGTTGAGGCATAATAACCTGGCATCAATTACTGATTTCTATTCTGCAGTGCCAGTTTTACCACCTGTGCTAAAAAGATGAAGTCAGGGAGGGAAGGAAGCATATTTTAACCCCAAACTAAGTCATGCTTGCAGGAAGGAGAAAATCTTGTATTTTAGTTTACTGTACATATTTTTTGGTAGTTTTACTAAAAGGCCAGAGCCAGTCTGTCTCAAGCCATATTTCTCCCTTAGGAGAGCAGCATACACAGGTATAGTTTCTCTTAAGAATACTTAAAGTTTTAATTCTGCCAAGTAGCTGAGATTTCTGTTAATCTGTAGCAAATGCAGAAGAAGATTGGTTATAAATGCCCAGATTTTTGCAAGTAAGATAAAAAATTCATTATAATCTTTTTTTGATCCATGAATTTTTTGAAAGTCTAATGTTAAATTTCTAAATACAAGGATATGTGGACATCTTTTAATTACTGATTTATAATCCTGTTAAGTAGAGGCCACAGTCTATGTGATATTTATTTTAATATTTGTTGAGACTTCCTTTGTGATACACTATGGAGGTATGATTTTGGAAATACTCCATGAGTACTTAAAAAAATGTCTAGTAGCATTTGGTCGTATCTGCCCAAAAGGTAGGAATACTGGTGGTGATTAATAGCAAATTATCTGTGAAAGCCTTTTAATAGTCATTTTAAATGTTAGCTTTACTATTTAGTGCCTTTCTAATAGAATTTTTATATCTCTCCATAAAGATTTCATCTTTTCTGTCTCATTTTAACTTCATTATCTTGGGTTAAACAAATATTCAGCCATCATCATTTGGCAGTTAAATGGTGGACTGGGTAAAAAGGGTTGCATAACATATTTATAACATACCTTTCTTTTATATGCTACTCACAGACCAGAAATGTGATCCTGCCTTGTAATTAATATCTGCATTAAAAATCCTTTGAGAATCATATAAATAAATGCAGAAAAAGCATTTGACTGAATCCAGCACCCATTTATGATAAGAACTCTCAGTATACTAGGAACAAAAGGGAACTTCCTCAGTTTGATAAAGAATAGCTACAAAAAACCTACAGTTATGAAACTGAAAACTTTCGCACTAAGATCAGGAACAAGGCAAGGATGTCCCCTCTCACTACTACTTTTCAGCATCATACTGGAAGTACTAGTTAATGCAGTTTGCCACCCTCAAAAGGAAATAAAAGGTATACTTTGCAGATAACATAGTTGTCCATGTAAAAAATCCAAAGAAAAAAGGAGAGACTTGGAACAAAGAAGTGATTATAGCAAGGTTGTAGGATAAAAGATTAATATACAGGTCGATTGCTTTCCTATATCCCAGCAATGAACAAGTAGAATTTGAAATAAAAACCTAATACTATTACATTATCACCCCCAAAATTAAATAAATGTAAATATAACCAAATATATAAAATCTATATGAGGAAAACTACAAAACTCTACTGAAAGATATCAGAGAAGAACTGAAAAAATGAATGAAGTACATGTTCATGGACAGGAAGATACAATATTTTCCGTATGTCATTTCTTCCCAACTTGATGTATAGATTTTTTACAATTCCAGTCAAAATCACTGCAAGTTATATTGTGTATTTTGGCAATCTGATTCTAAAGTTTCTATGGAGAGGCAAAAGACCCAGAATAGCCAACTCAATATTGAAGAAGAGGAACAAAGTCAGAGGATTGACACTGTACCAGACTTCAAGAGTTACTCTAAACCTTCAGTAGTCAAGACAAAGTGATATTGGTGAAAGAATAGACAAATAGATCAAAGGAACAGAATATAGAACCCAGAAATAAACTCACATAAATACAGTCAGCTGATCTTTTACAAAGAAGCAAAGGCAATACAATGGAGCAAAGATAGTCTTTTAAACAAATGGTACTAGAACAATTAGACAACCACATGTAGAATAATGAATCTAGACACAGACCTTACACAAAAATTAATCCAAAATGGTTCACTGACAAAAATGCAAAACACAAAACTGTAAAACTCATCTAAGATAGCATAGGAGAAAATCTAGATAATCTTGGGTTTGGCAATGAGTTTTTAGATACAACACCAAAGCTATGATCCATGAAAGAAACAGCTGGTAAGTTGGACTTCACTGAAATTAAAATCTTCTTCTCTGTGAAAGACACTATCAAGAAAATGAAAATTCAAATCATGGATTGGGAGAAAATATTTACAAAAGGCATATCTGATAAAGGGCTGTTACCCAAAATAATTCAAAGAACTCTTAAAACTCAACAGTAAGAAAACAAACAACTTGATTAAAAAATTGGCCAAAGACCTTAATAGTCACCTCACCAAAGAAGGTTTACAGATGACAAATAAGCATATGAAAAATACTTCCAAATCATATGTCAAAATGCAAATTAAAACAATAATGATTGTAAATCAACTATACTTCAGTAAAAGAAATAAAAAATTAAAAACTTTAAAACCTTTTAAAATTAAAAAATAAAATCAAGCTATAATGAGATACCACTCATTACACCAAGTAAGTGCCAGATACACTTATTAGAATGGCCAGAATCTGGAACACTGACACCATCAAATGCTGACAGAGAAATGGAGCAGTAGAACTCTCAGTTGCTGCTAATGGGAATGCAAAATGATACAGCCACCTTTGAAAGCAGTTTGGTGGTTTCTTAGAAAACTAAATATACTCTTACCATAGGATCCAACAGCTGCATTCTTTTGTATTTAGCCAAAGGAGTTGAAACTTATGTTCACGTGAAAACCTGCTGATGGATGTTTATAGCAGCCTTTTTCAGAATTACAAAAAGGGGTTGAGGAGGAAAGAGAGATGAATAGGGGCATAGGCAAAGCACAGAGGATTTTTAGGACCATGAAACTGTTCTGTCATTATAAATTTCTCCAGACCCATAAAGTGTACAACACCAAGAGTGAACTCTAATGTAAACTCTGGACTCTAGGTGATAATATTGTGAGATGTACTTACATCAGTTTTAACAAATATACCACTGCATTGCAGAATGTGGATAATGGGGGAGGCTATGCATGTACAGGGTCTGGAAATACAGGGGAAATCGGAGACTTCCCCTCAATGTTGCTGTGAATGTAAAACTATTCTAAAAATAGTCTGTTAAGAAGAAAATCACACAAAATGACTTATGAATATAAGAGAAATCGCAAATTTCATACCATAAAGTGCCTTTTCATAGATTAGTGATTTATATGAATATATGGAACATTAAATTTGCATTTCTTATACACTGACAGTTCTATCTTAATAAAAGATAAACTTAGATTAACCCTCTAATTTATAACATAGGGCTAAAGATCTTCATTATAATCAGAGTTAATTTTTGGTCACAATTTAGAAATTTATTTTAAACATTAAAAACATTGATACATAGTACTTCTGTAAAATAAAGTTATGATAAAAGTAATTGAATATTAATTGGCAATATACTGTTAGCAAAGCAGATTCATCCAAAGCATAATTTACAATCAGTAGAAAATAACCACATCCATTCTCAAAAATAAATAGCAAATAACAACTGTGAAGAACTAGTCATTATGATGATTGTTTTTAGTTTTCGTCTCATTTGCAAATTTTGCATTTTATTGACTAACTAATATGCTTGCTTGATTTTACTGATAAAGCCCTTTTGAGCCAGAAATGTTTTATGTCCATTGGCTGTTTATAAGTTTTGCAACAGAAAATTAGCTATTCTAGAATTTATATACCCATACGCCTTTTAGGCCATAGGTTATCCTATGGTGGTGTGCCACTGACCTGTTCTGTTGTCTTTTAAAATATGTGATAAGAGAATATGAAAAGGAACACTGTAATATGAGAAGGGGGTCTCATTTATTTATTTTTTCCCCTGGAATCCCTCAATCTCTATTATCTACATAATATGTTCAATTAGAACTCCTTGACATTCTGTCCTGGAGGTGATTTCTGAAATCCTGAGATAGGTAACTCTTTAAAGGTTGAGGGCTTTTTTTTTTTTTTTTTTTTTAAATATATATAATCGATATGGTCCTGCTGTATACAATGTGTATAAAGTGTGGTATTCCTGTTATAAACAAATCATTTTACTTTTCCATTTTCCTCATTTTTCTTAAGGTTTTACAGATATATTTATTTACAATATGATTTGAATTTATAGGAGTGTGCTGAAAAACAAGACCAAATTGATCAAGCCATTAGGGAGAAAAAATCAGTGGAAGAAGAACTAGAAAAGGTAAAGAGAAAACAGAAAAAATAACTACCTAAAACCCAACTGCAAATATTCAATATAATTTTCTGCTTTCATTATACTGTCTACTAGCAACCCCTTTATTATAAGTATTCTCTTGGTGAGTGCTTTTATTTGCTTGAAAAATATTCAGAATCTGCATTTAAATACTGGTATTGCCTATATTCATTTCTTTACAAGAATGGCCACATTATTTGAACTTTTTACTTAAAAGTATAAATTTGACAGAGTAGCTATATTTCTTGCTTAGAGCTTATCCTCATTTTGTCTTTCTTATCTTTTTAAATTCTCTGCCAACTCTTACTGGGTTTAGGCCATCTATAACTATAACATGTGTGTATATCCAAAAAATTATAATACTGCTATAATTTTAACCTTTAAAGTACAGATTTTTATTTGTAGTTAGGAAAAATATTTACCCCAG
The DNA here is from genome assembly GCF_048773025.1 of Camelus bactrianus. Classification (NCBI taxonomy): domain Eukaryota; kingdom Metazoa; phylum Chordata; class Mammalia; order Artiodactyla; family Camelidae; genus Camelus; species Camelus bactrianus. The sequence continues at coordinate 44,746,946 of NC_133540.1, forward strand.
TGACATTTGAGAAAGAATATTGTGAGAAGTCTAAATTTAAAGTTTAAAATATATTTCTTATTTAAATGACTTTTTTTTATTAGCAGTAAATATCCCAGTCTTTTAAAATGCCTTGGGGTGGGGGAAAGGCTAAATTTGATTCAGCACATACTGTGTTTGAGATGCTGCATTAGTAACTTTCATAGAGAGGTTAAGTAACTTCCCCAATGTTAAAAAACAGTAAATGGTAGAGTCAGAGTTTGACTTTCAAAGAAGAGCTATGTAGCATAAAAAACCTTTGATGTATCTATGACAACATCAGATTGTAAAAAAGTAATTTACAAAGCATAATATAGTGTATAGTCCCATTTGTGTAAAAAGAAAAAGAAAAATACACATCATGTTCAAGTTAGACCCTTCATGGTCACCACTGTCCTGCAAAGTTGATCTCTTCTGAGTTTCGATCTGTTACGGAGTAGGAACAGGTCGTATTTAGATTGTAACCTGACATACCTCGGTGTTTGAGTGAATTTTTTTTTTAATATCACATGGTATAGGTTAAGGAATAGGCTTTATTGGGGAAATATAAAACCCACAAGGCTAAAGGCAACAGGTAAAGAGAAGTCACAGCTTTTTCTTCTCCCATGGTTCCACAGACAAGCATGCTACAGTCAAAGTACTGCTGAGACTGCAGTATAGGTCTATATTTTAGTAGCAGGACACTGGTATGCCAATATTCTGTCTTTTTGTAGAGCAGGAGTGACAAAGCAGTCTTGTCAGTGGGAGAAGACACAGGTTACTTGGCCAGGCAGTTTGGATTTAGAGGGTTCCTGTGTGTAGGGTTTTGCTGAAAATGTGAGCTGCCTAGCACCTAGAGACCTTGTGAATCATGGGATGTTACAGCCTTTGTTGTAAGTGGAAGCCCAGTCTCACAGGAAGCAGAACATGGGTATAACCACTTCTGCTAGGGAAAGGGAAACCATTTCAGCTAGATCATCTTCTAGTTAACATACAGTGAGATTCTGGAGTCACTTGCAGATAGTTCTTCTCATTGCACCACAGCATGTATCTGTACTGTTGAATATTGCAATACAGAATTATCTTGAAGGTATTCATTAAAGAATCAAAGCATTTGTCTCTAAATGGTGACACTTAAGAGTGTTTTTTTTTAACTTCAGCTATTTTACATCTCTTTCTAAAACATTAAAACTGTTTAAAAAGCTTACAATGAGCATGAATAATTTCAAAAATAAGTAATTATTTTATGTTATTTTTCATCATCTTATTTTGTAAATGTGAAGTAACCAAAATTAATTATTGATATGTTTTAATGTTACAGTGGGAACAGATGAACACATGATCATGGATTTTTATTTCTCATCATTTATTTCAGTTTCTAAACTGTGTAATTTCTTAAGACAATTTCCTTCTGTAAGGTAGTATACATATAAGCCTCTTCTGCAGATTTACCATGAAGGCAGAATAAATGAAAGTGATTACAGAAAACTGGAAGAAATGCACCAAAGATGCCTGGTTGCAGAGTGTTCAAAAGATGATCTTCAGCTAAGACTTAAGACCGCAGAAAATAAAATCAAACAACTTGAAATGAAGTAAGTTACTCTTTTGGATTTTCAAAATTCAAACAATTTTGGACAGGTTTTATTTTTATACAACTCATAATTATATATTATGTTGAAAAAAAGACTGTTTCGGCCAAACAATTTTTTTCAAGATTATTTTTGAAAACTAATTTCTTCAGGAAGAAATGATTTAACAGTACTGTACCATTTTATTTGAAATTTCTTGTTTCTGGCAGTTAAATAGAATGTTCATGAGATCTTTTTTTTTCATGGTAACTGTACAGCTATTAAGGAGCTCGCTTATAATTATTGCTTTTATACTCAGTTTGTATTTATATTTCTTGAGGTATTGAGTAGTCAAAAATAATCCATCATGTTTATGTATTTCATTATTTGTTAAAATGATAAACTTATAATCTGTCATATCCACACTGAATATTTCTGTACCTTCCCCCCCAGATTATTACTTAGTATAGTAAATCTTGCTTATTTTAAGTTGTATGAAGTCTCGATCTCTGTTATAAAATATGTTTAATAGATACTTAAAAATAAAGAGGAGTGATATCAGCAATATGGCAGAATAGGAAGTCCCCAGCCCATATCCCTCTGCAGAAACAAATATTTGACAGCCATCCATGGACAAAGTGTCTTTGTGGGAGCTTTGGGGTCTAAGTAGGTGGTTGCAAAACCCCAGTGGAGCCCCAAAATGAGGAGGCAAGCCTGTGCACCAGTGGCAGGCTCCCCAGCTGTGGTCCCATGTATGAACCCAAAGCAGCCCCATCTCTCTGTGGACCTGGCTCTAAGCCTGCATGCCCAGTCCTGCACCTAGCCCCTTCCCAAGGGACCCTTGTAGGTACTCTTAGTGATTCAAAGAAGTAATCAAAAGGGAAATCAAAAGTTGAGACAAACAAAAATAGAAACAAAATACACCAAATTTATGGGATTCAGCAAAATCAGTTCTTAGAAGAGAGTTTATAGTGATAAATGCCTACATTAAGAAAAGAAAGATCTCAAATAAACAACCCAACTTTATACCTCAAGAAACTAGAAAAGGAAGAAAAACCTAAGCCTAAAGTTAGGAGAAGGAAGGAAATACCAAAGATTAGAGCAGAAATAAGTAGAGAATTTTTTAAAAATAGAAAAGGTCAAACTAAGACTTGGTCTTTTGAAAAAGTAAACAAAATTGACAACCCTTTAACTAGACTAAGAATAAAAGAAGACTCAATAAATCAGAAATAAGAGAGGAGATATACCGGTGATACCACACAAATACAAAGGACCATAGGAGACTACTATGAATAATGATAAGCCACAACAAATTGGACAACCTTGAAGAAATGGATAAATTCCTAGAAACATACAACCTTACAAAAGTAAATCTGAAATAGAAAATTTGAACAGACCAATTATATTAAGGATATTGAATCAGTAGTCAAAAACCTAGGATTTTTGGAAAGTTCAGAACCAGATGACTTCACTGATGAACTGTACCACATATTTAAAGAAGATTTAATGCTAATCATTCTTAAACTCTTTCATAAAATGGAATAGGAAAGAACATTTCCAACTCATTTTACAAGGCCAGCATTAGTCTGATACCAAAGCAAGAAGACACTATAAGAAAATAAAACTATAGGCTAATATCCCTGATGAAGATAAGTGTAAAAATCCTAAAAAACAAATAAAAACTAGCAAACCAAATTCAAGAATGCATTAAAAGGATCATACACCATGACCAAGTGGGATTAATACCAGGGATGCAAGGATGGTTTGACATATGCAGATTAGTAAATGTGATATAACACACTAAAGAATGAAGGATAAAATTCATGTGATCATTTCAATAGATGTAGAAAAAGCATTTCACAAAATACAAATTCATGATTTAAAAAAAAACCTCAATTAGATGTAGAAGAAATGTACCTCAACGTACTAAAGGTCATATGTAACAAACTCACAACTAATGTCATACTTAGTGGTGAAAAGCTAAAAACTTTTGCTCTAAAATCATAAACAAGACAGGGGTGCCCACTCTTGCCACTTTTATTCAACATCGTACTGTATGTCTTACAGAAATTAGACAAGGAGAAAAAGTAAAATGTATCATCTACAGAAAAACAGATAAAGAAAAGAGGGTGTGTGTGTGCACGTGTATGGAGATGGAGATATGTATATATTCTCCAGGAATCCCTCTTTTCTCTGTTTTTTCCTTACAAATAGTTTGTTGAAAAACTGAGTTGTTAGTAGAGTTTCCTCTACCTACATGCGTATATGTGGTGTCATTTACGTAGTTTTTCTGTCCCACGTAGTTCCTAAAAACTAATAACTAAATTGAGATGCTTGATCTGATTCAGCTTTCACTTTTTTTGTAAGAATTCTTCAGAGATGGTGGTATTTTGAATTTCTGTTTGGAGGCACATAATGTGTTATTATTTTTGATCTTAGCGTCTTTATGACTTTAGCATACTTTGAGGATCATTGCCTAGATCTATCATTTCATTAGGAACTTGAGACAGGAAAAAAAGGGCTACAAGTATTATGGGAATAAAGGACCTTGTATATTCCCTGTGATAGCTGTCAATGAGGGAATGTTTACAGTTACTTAATTATCTGGGATTGAAAAGATAGAAATTTTAAAAGATAGGAATGTGGGGAGGATATAGCTCAGTAGTAGAGTGAATGACTAGCATGCACAAGGTCTTGGGTTCAATCCCCAGTACCTCCATTAAAAAATAAATAAATAAACCTAATTACCTCCCTCCCAACAAAATTTTTAAAATAAATAAAATTAAAAATAAATAAAAATTTAAAAAAATAGAAGATAGGAATAAAAATTAGCAGCATATTGAAGCAGTAAACAAGTTTGGAGGTTGTGTCCCCCAGTAGTCCATTGTTGAGAAAGGTCAAGAAATGTACCTATTTAAAGTATGATAAAACAAGAAGTTTATGGAACTAGAAGTTTATAAAAACCATTTCTAAGATATGTAACAGGAAAATATGAAATAGGTCTTATTATAATTCATAATTTAATATAGTCAGCTAATGTGTCTGCCTACAGAGCTGATTGATGATGAAAGGAGTTTTGATTAATACTTACTTCACTTTCTTACCATTAGCTTTAGTTTGTCCCATTGAAGTCCTCTTTACACAGTGATTCTCAATGGTAGTAAAACTTTGAAAGAAGTTTCACACTGATTTTCTAGGTGAGTGATAAAAGTTCAACTGAACTATTCTTAGTTAAGATTGCTAATTAATCATATTTGCCTGGTGTAACATAACATTGTGAAACCACATAGTCTTAAGTCCACAGTGAAGAGAAATGGCTTAGAACAAAGAAAACAAGTCTATAGTATAAAATATAGGCAGATTTTCTTGACATTTACTACAGATCATTAAGTTTAAAGGTTCTTTTTGTTTTGTTTTTTTAATCAGTTCCTCAGAAGAGATATCACGTTGCCAAGAAATGATTCAGAAACTTCAAAATGTACTGGAGTCTGAGAGAGAAAACTGTGGATTTGTCAATGAACAAAGGCTGAAACTTCAGCAAGAAAATGAACAGTTACAGAAACAGACAGAGGATTTAAGAAAGACTGCTCTCGAGGCTCAGAAAAAAGCCAAATTAAAGGTATTTTCAAGACTAGTTAGAATTAAATGTGTACTTCTGAAAATCAAAATACAGAGAATATTTAGAGAGACCTAGTAAAACATTTTTAAGTTTTTTTTTGTTTCGTTTTTTGTTTTTGCCTTCTCATCAGATAGCACTAAATCATATTGCAGAGCATTAACCAGTCTTTTCTGTATTGTAGAACTTGGCAAGCATACTTGAAAATGATTGCTTTCACTATCCACACACAAAAAATCCTTTTCCAACCATGAAATGCACTGATATTTCTGCCAAAGCAATTTAAGCAGTGCTAGCAAGACGATAGATTAGACAACTTTACAGACTGCCATCCTCTCTTCTCTCTCTTTAGATAGCCTCTTGAAAATAGAGCTCTTAAAACTAGCTGTACAGAGGATGGTACATCAGTGTGCTCTGAAAACCATTCATAGGTAGTCTAAAATTCCATGCCAGGAAGAACGCAAGGGACAAAAGTCTCCTCTAGAAAAAAATTTCCTTTTATTTTCTCTCTCCTTTCCCCCTCTTCTTTACTCTAATGCTTACATGGTTTGACAGTAGGAACGTGATAACCTATTTGAGGGAGTTTCAAGAAGCACAGGTACCACCATCAGCATGTTGCTTGCCTTACCCTATTCCGTGTGACTTTTGTAAAAAGTGGCATTAATAACTCTTTACGATAAAGATTTATATCTTCCAGTTTCATAGGAAGGATGTGAAGCAGTAGCATTACTGTTTCACTTTGTTTTTTGTTCCTTTGAGGACTCCTAAGAAGTCACATTCCAACCCAGTTCATATTAGCATGTATTTATTTAACACCTCCTATTACAAGTGTCCAACACTGTAGTTATTTATAAAAGCTTAAACTCTGAACAAGAGACCCTAACATGTCATACAAAGAAGTTTGTAGTTTATGCTTTAGGCTGTGAGAAATCTTTTAAAAACAAAGGGGAAGAGTCACATTACCAGATACCAAGACTTTATATATAAAGCTGTGGTAATTAAGACAGTGTGTAATTGACATAAGAATAATCAGTGTGATCAATAGGACAAAATAGAATTCAGGAACAAAACCTTTTTTCATAATCACCTCGTTTATACAAAGGCATCACTGAAGTTCAATAGGGAAAGAATTGTTACAGTAGATGATGCTACCTCAGTTGGGTCCATATTTTTTAAACACAACAAAAAGAGCACTAATCATATTGAAAAGATAGATGAATTGGATTTCATTAAAATTAAGATTTTTAAGTGATTTAGAGGGACACCATTAAAAGAGTGAGAAGTGGGAAAAAATATTTATAAGATATATAACCAAAAGAAGGGGACTCATATTCACAATATAAAAATGTTTACCAATAATGAAATAATTATTAAGGAAAAAACAGACACCCCATTTCCAAAAATGGGCAAAAGAATTAAATAGGCATGTTATAAAAGAGAATATATGAAAAAATGTTCAACTTAATTATTTATCAGGGAAATATAATTAAAACTACAATGAGGTACTACTGCATACCTTCCAGAATGGCTAAAATTTTTAAAGCTGACAATATCAAGTGTTGACATAGATGTTACTTTCATATGTTATTTTGGGGAATATAAATTGGTACAACCACCATTTGGCAGTATCTTTCAAAGTTGGACATACATAAATACTATGCCAAATATAATAATAAAACTGGCTACATACCCAACAGATATTAGTGCTTATGTTTATCAAAATGTGCACAAAAATATTCATAGAAGTTTTAATCATATCAGAATACTGGAAACAACTCAAATGTCCATCAACTTGAGATGATACAAATACATTGTAGTATGTTCATACAACGGAACAGATGCAGCAACGAGAAAGAATGAGCTATGTCTATAAACAATGGTCGATGAGTCTCAGACATAATGTTGGACAAAGAAGCCAGACAAAAAAATTATAGTCCCTTAATTTCATTATATGAAAGTGAAGAATAGGATGGGATCAGAATAGCGGTAACATTTTAGGTGGGTGAATATTGACATAAGGGCACATGAGGAAGCCTCCTGAGAGTCCTAAATCTGGATGGTGACTCTGGTGTTTTTACACATGTGAAAATTGAGTTGTTCCCTTAAGGTTTATGTACTTCATTGTAAGAGAGAGAAATCATGGCAGAGGAAAGTGGGTAGGATTATAAGTAAAATAAGAGTGGCTGTGAGTTTGTTGTGGATTATGGAAGCTGGATGATAAGCATATAGGGACTCACTGTGATAGTCTTTCTATTTTGTGTATGCTTCAAAGTTCCCATTTTGAAGCATTTCCAGAATTTTTAAAAAGTGTATTTTGGTGAAAAAAAAAAGTTAAACCTTCATCTTATATTTTAAATTTCATATGGATTAATAACTTAAAACTATTAAAGATACTATAAAACATTAATAGGGAATGAAGGTGAATATTTAACTGACAGGTGGGAAAGAACTTTTTCAGCAAAACCAAAAATGGAAGAAATTACAAAAGAATAAATATGTTGATAGATTTGAATATGTAAGAGTTTTTTTAAATTTATTTTATTTATTTTATTTTTAGGGGGGAGGTAATTAGGTTTGTTTGTTTATTTTTAGAGGATGTACTGGGGACTGAACCCAGGACCTCATGTGTGCTAAGCAAGTGCTCTACTACTAGAGCTATACCCTCCCCCAAATATATAAGGTTTGTAAACATTTAAAACACTTTTTAAAATATCTTAAAAAGAAATAACTGGAAGATGTAGTTTTAATAAATATGACAAAAGACAAAGATCATGAGGAGCTCTTAAAAATATAAAAGAAAAATATTTGCAACCTGGGAGGACAACGTGTATGATGCATGAACAGAACTCACAAGCTAAGAAAAATTACTAATAAACTTTTTAAAAGTTTAACTCACTGTTAACTACAGTGTTATCAGTGTGAGTGAATGTGCAGCTGCAAGTATAAAATGGTATACATTTAGAGTCTAACATTTAGTCATAAAATAATTAGTGTCTCATAATTAAAGAAATTCATTGCAGCATTAGTTATATTAACAAATTAGAAACAATCCATCTAGAAATAAACAGTTAAATTATGGCACATCTATAAAATGCTATATTGAGTCATCATTAAAAACAATGTTTCCAAACAATTTATAATGCATTTATATTGTTAAGTCGTAAGTTTTAAAAAAAAGAAAAAATGTGCATATATATTTATATGTTGTAATCCTACATACACTAATCTCAATTTAAAAATTTATAAACAGAAATTATGTAGAAGTTAGAGGTAGTTATCTCTGCGTTGTAGATTACAGAAACCTTATATTTGTCTTTTTAACTTTTTGTATTTTCCATTATTTTACAATATACTTATGTTTTGGGCTTTGCATTTTTATAGTGGGGAAGAGAGGAATGAATGAATTTCCCCTACTTGGTACTCCATTTGATCTATCTTTAACAGTTCAGGATAGTAACTGAAGTTTCTTGGAAAGCAAAAAGATGGCAGAAATCTTATCTACCAAAAATGCTCCCTTTTGCCAAATCTGCATCTAGTGGAAGAGAAGAATCATTGGTAAATAAGGGACAGATTCTCTTAAATAGTTAGCTGTAATTCTATTTTGTGGAGGAGGGCTGTCAGATAAATGGCTGCTTTGTAGCTGATTCCTTCTCTGACAACATGAGAACCTAGTACTACACTTTCCTGCTTTTCTCCCCCTTGAAAGAGAGTGTGATCCTCCATAGATCAACTGAAAGGAGCCAAAGCCTCTCCATATCTTTGTGGTCTAAATACCCCTCATAAGAATGTAAAATTAGGAAATAGACAGTTTATAGCAATCCTTTACTGGAGTGAGTAGTTTTCTACAGAGGAGGGACACAAAGGAGAAGATAGGAAGACCATAAATTCTATTTTTCTTACCCTGAATTGAAACATTCTTGGGACTTTTATTGTTATAGGGAACCTAGTTGTTTCAGCCCTTATCTTCCAACAGCGCTCCAGACCTGTCCAGTTTAACAGTTGGAATTGTATCAGGTAAATGATCTGGGGTTTGTTTAAAGACCAAGTTTTGATACCAGGAAGCTAGCATTCATTCAGTCTACAGATAAAAATTTTTGACATCCTTACTATGTTTCAGGTGCTGAAGATACAATAGTAAGCAAAAAAGACATGGTCCCACCCTTAAAAACATATTATTTGCTTAGAGATGGGCAAACTTTAAATGTATATTTACAAATAAATGCTCTTTAGGAAAAGCATAGGAGAGCTTATAACATAGGGACCTGACTTTTTCTAGATAGATGGTAAGAGAATTTCCTGTAGGAGCAGTAATTGGGCTGAATTCTAAAATTTCAATAGAAATAACTAAGATAAGCAGGACAGGAAAGATTATTCCAAGCAAAGGGAACAATATGTGAAAAAGACCCAAGAATGGGAAGGCATTGTGGCAGAAACAAAGAAAGGGAAAGGAATAGTAGCATAACACAAACTTACAGAAGTAGGTAGAGACCAGGTTATCACGAAGGACCTTAGAACAAGGCTTGTCAGACTGCAAGTAGATTTTCTAAGTGGAAATGGGGAGTTAATTAGGCAGGCAGTTCTAAAACTATACAGATTCATAGACCAGTTTTCAATACATGTGTGAGAGAGAGACAGACAGACAGAATTAAACACTTCCACCTAAGATATCAGAACCATGGCTTCTGTGGAAAATGTGGAGATTGAGACAGGGAAGGCTGTTCAGTTCTAGATTTGCAGAATTCAATAATTCAAAAATTAGTTAAATAGAGGAGTCAAAGAGCCTTAGGAGATTTTCACTGCAGTTATAAAATACAAAATTAATAAATCCAAAGTGGTTTTTCCAGTGTCAGTATTTACAAAGTAAAATTTCTACTTGTGTACCATTTGAGAAAGCAAATTTAAGAGTTTTAGGAAGCATGTCGCGTTTAGCAGTGGTAGTAAGGACAGGTTGTTTGCAGTTTCCCCCCATGAGCCTTAGATTTTGCTATTGTTGGGTTTTCTTTGGTATTTTTTGAATTGGTAAAATTGAGTTCCTTTTTCATTCTTTTTTGAGTTTGAAAGTAGCCATATTTAATACATTACTAGAAGCCTTGCCAGCTGTGACCAATTTTAAAGAAACTTAGTTTAAAATATCATAAGGTAGGTATTCTTTATAATATTTCTTCAGTGTAGCAAGATGAAGATGGATTGAGAATATAACAAAGAAATTGTTCTAGTCACTGTTTAACTATTTTCTCGGCTGTCTCAAGTATGGCAATAGGTAGTTTGATTCTAGACGGATACAAGAGAAGACAGTTCATTACATGTTTTGATTGTTTTAGGGTATTAGGCTTAATTCTGTCTGTGAACCCCAGTTGAGAAAGCTTTTGTTTGTATGTTCATTCTGCATTAAGGCATTTTTACTATAATAACAGACATAACCTACAAATAACTAAAGGCATTTCCAAATGAGTTTCTCAAAGTCATTATAGTCTTTTCATGAAAAAACAAAAGCAAAAAAGCAACACTTCGTTCATTTACACTAACTGAAGTGGTAAAGGGATTTCTATATATGATTTTCTTTGACTTTACAAAGCCCTTTGAAAGACAATCTGAAATTTATTATGTAAATCAAAAGTAACTTGAAGACCTTCTAAGAGGAGCTTCTGATGAACACGTCAGGGTGCTGGGAGGGTGGCATACATGGAGAGAGCATGGAAACTCCAGACACACCCTACATCCTGTACCTTGCTGTGTGTGACTCTTCTATTTAGCTGTTCTAGAGTCGTAGCCTTTATAATAAACCAGTAAACACTTTTTTTTAAATGACTTGAGTAAAAACCTAAATTTCAGTTACTGAGAGCATGAACATTTTCTGTGTTTTCTGGCAACAAAAATAAAAATAGGTAAGAGCAGTTTTGTATTCCATAGTATACTTTTTTCCTACTGGTGTTTTAAGGTGTTGGGGCAAGTGTTGAAAAATTTGTAGCCCAAAATTTATATTATAATACAAAATAAGTCTTCATATGTTTGGAGACAATTTGTAAACCTAATTTTTATATAGATTTCTCACCAAATATTTCTGTGCAGCAGACAACACAGTGATTCCTTTTGTATATATCATTGATCATTATATCTCCTAGGGTAACAGAAAGGAAAAAAAATACTATGTTCATTTTATTCCTTAGATCAGTACAATGGAACATGAATTTTCAATAAAGGAACATGGGTTTGAAGTTCAACTGAGAGAGTTAGAAGATAGTAATCGAAATTCCACTGTTGAACTGAGGCATCTCTTAGTGACTCAACAGAAGGCGGCCAACAGGTGGAAAGAAGAAACGAAGAAACTCACTGAAAGTGCAGAAATTAGGATCAGCAATCTAAAGTAAGTCCACTATTAATTGTTTGATACATTTTATAGAAGAAATTATTGAATAATTTAGTTTAATGTCCTTGCCATAATATTTTGTAAAAATGTTTGTCTGGACCTTGTACTTTTATTTTTTATTCAGCAAATATTTATTGAACTACTATGAAAAATATTAAGCATTATAAACCAAACTAATATGTTTTATAAAGTTTATTAATATTACACAGAATTTAAGGATTTTTGTTGGATATGGCAGTTTTGAATCTCAACACCTTTTGCATATAGGTATAGCACAATGGTTGTCTATAGTTATAACAGAATCCATTTGACCTACAAAGCCTAAAATATTTGTTCTCTGGTCCTTTAAGAAAAAAATTGCTGACCCTTGCCCAGAAAGAACTTGAGCATTTATGATGAATGAAATGGGAAGCCATGAAAGACTTGTAGCAAAGTGATATGGTCAGGCTTCAGTGTTCAACAAATCAGTTTAGCTGCTATAGAAAAAATAGACTAGAGAGGGTCAAGGGCAGAAGAGAGAAGGTAGGCCAGTACTGCAATAATCCAGTTATAAAGTGATGGTAACTTGGATTAAGGTTTGAAGAGTTGGAAATTATATTTTTTATAAAAGTATACTCTGGATCATGTTCAGTATGAGCTACCTAAAAGACATTTAAGTCAGGATATTGACTCATTAGTTAGGTATGTAAGTTTGGAGTTCAGGAAGGAGACTGCAAGAGGAGCTATGAATTTGGGAGTCATTAACATACACATGATTTTTAAAGTATTGGAATAAGAATGTATAGAAGGGAAATCTAGATAGATAATTAAGCTGTCTGAGGACTAAGTTCCAAAAGTTAAAGTTTGGGGAGATGAAAATTCCACTGAGACTAAAAGAAAGAATATTGAGAGAAATAATCAGGAAAGAATGCTAATTTAAAAAAGAGAGAATGAGCAATAATAATAGTAGGTGATATTTACATTTTACTGGCAGAGAAACTGAGGGCCAAGGGAGGTTAAGAAACTTGTTCAAGGTCACATAGCTCATAAAGTGACAGATCCTGGTTTTAAATTCAGGCACTTTGGATAAAGACAATATGCTCTTAACCATTATGTTTTTGGTAACAGTTTTTTGCAGCTTTTTTTTTTTTTTGAAGTATAGTTGCTGTACAATATTATATAAGTTACAGGTGTACAGTATAGTGATTCATAATTTTTAAAGGTTATACTCCATTTATAGTTATTATAAAATATTGGTTGTATTCCCCATGCTCTACAGTATATCCTTGTGGCTTATTTTATACCAAATAGTTTGTACTTGCTGCTACCCTATCCCTATATCGCCACTCCCCGCTTCCCTCTCCCCACTGGTAACCCTTAGGTTTTTCTCTGTGTCTGTGAGCCTGCTGGGTTTTGTTATATTTACTAGTTTGTTGTGTTTTTTAGATTCCACATATAATTGATATCATATAGTATTTGTCTTTCTCTGGCTGACTCGTTTCACTTAGTATAGTGCTCTCCAAGTCCATTCATGGCAAATGGCAAAATTTCATTTTTTATGTCTGAGTGTATTCCAGTATGTGTACACACACACACACACACACACACATCCATCAGGTCTTCTTTATCCATTCATCTGTTGATCAACACTTAGGTTGTTTCCATATCTTGGTAATTACAAATAGTTCTTCTGTGAACATTGGGATGCAGGTATCTTTTCGAATTATTGTTTCTGTTTCTTTCAGATACACACCCAGGAGTAGAGTTGCTAGGTTATACGGTAGTTCTATGTATAGTTTTTTGAGAACCCTCCATACTGTTTTCCACAGTGGTTATACCAATTTACATTCCAATCAATGGTGTACGAGGGTTGCCTTTTCTCCATATCCTCAACAACATTTGTTATATGTGTTCTTTTTGATGATAGGCATTCTGACAGGTGTGATGTGATATCTCATTGTAGTTTTACCGATTTACATTTCCATGATGATTAGCAGTGTTCAGCATCTTTTCATGTGCCTGTTGTCCATCTGCATTTCCTCTTTAGAAAAAAAAAATGTGTATTCAAATATGCTGCCCATTTCTTAATCTGGTTGTTTGGAGGATTTTTTGATAAATTGTATAAGCTGTTTACATATGTTGGATATTAATCCCTTATCAGTCATATCATTTGCAAATGTTTTCTTCCATTCAGTAGGTTGTTTTATCATTTTATCAATGATTTCCTTTGCTGTGCAAAATCTTTTAAGTTTAATTAGGCCTCCTTTGTTTATTTTTGCTTTTATTTCCTTTGCTTTAGGAGATGGATCCAAAAAAATATTGCTTCAATTTATGTTGAAAAATGTTCTGCCTATGTTTTCCTTTAGGAGTTTTATCCAGTCTTCTTTTTAAGTCTTTAATCCATTTTGAGTTTATTCTTGTGTATAGTACTAGAAAATGTTCTAGTTTCATTCTTTTACATGTAGCTTTCCAGTTTTCCCAGCACCACTCATTGAAGAAACTGTCTTTTCTCCATTGTATATTCTTACCTCCTTTGTCATAGATTAATTGACCATAAAGTGTGTTGAGCTTATTTCTGGGCTCTCTGTCCTTTTAACTTCCCTAATAGCTTTGTGTGTGGATAATTCCCTACCTTTACTATTTGCCTTTACTGGTGAGCTTTTTCATTTTGTAATTTTCATATTTCTTGTTGTGACCTTTTCTTTTTCACCTAGAATAATTCCTTTAACATTTGTTGTAAAGCTAAACTTTTGGTTGTGCTGAACTTTTTTAGTTTTTACTTGTCTGTAAAGCTTTTGATTTCTCCATCAAGTATGAAGGAGAGCTTTGCTGGGTAGAGCATTCTTCGTTGTAGGTTTTCCCCTTTTATCACTTTAAATATATCATGGCACTCCTGGCCGGCAGAGTTTCTGCTGAAAAATCATCTGATAGCCTTATAGGAGTTGACTTGTATGTTATTTATTCCTTTTTCCTTGCTGCTTTTAATAGTCTCTCTTTATATTTCATTTTTGTCATTGTAATTAATTGTCTTGGTGTGTTCCTCTTTGGGTTAACACTGTATGTGACTCTCTGCACTTCCTGGACTTGGGTGATTATTTCCTTTCCTGTCTTTTTCACTGATGGTTGTTCTTCAGATAGTTGTGATTGTGGTGTACTCAGGAGTTGAGTTCAGGGTCTTTCTACCCCACCATCTTGGCAATACCCCCATAACCATTATGTTTTACAAAATGCCACTTATTGGTTGAAAAAGGGAGGACTGAGAATGAACCTTTCAGTGTGACACTCTGTGGTGGTATTGTTAACCATGGTAGGAGGAGTTTTGGTAGAATGCTGTAATGAAAATGTATTTGGAATTAATTTAGAAGAAAAGGAAAATTGTTTCTTCCAGTTAATGGTGAGCTAGGAAATCTGTACCATAACTAAAAAAATTAGATGAATTACAAAAAGCATCTACTAAAAGCATTAAAGAACAGAAAAAAAATTACCAGTTTGACTATATCCCAGAATGCAAAATTATTAAAACAATTAGAAAATACATTTATATAATTTACCACATTAAGTTACTAAAAGAGAAATCACAGGGTCTCCTCAATAGATATGGAAAAAGCATATGAGAAAATTTAATATCTGTCCATTTATGATTTTTAAATATATCTCTTAGCAAACTAGAAATAGAACTTCCTTAATTTTATAAAGGTATCTATTCTAAAGTAAACATTATTCCTACTGCAAAAAAAAAAAGTTAACTTTGCTTTGAAGATTGAGAAGATAACAAAGAAGTCTACTATTACCACTTATATTAGTTTTGTACCAGAAGTCCTAATCAGTATACTATGGCAAGAAAAAGAAATAAAATGTATACAAACTAAAAAGGAAGGAATAAGACAGTAAATGATTGTATATGCAGAAAGTCAAAAATAATTCATAGACAGATTATTAGGTGAACATACAGAATTCAGTTATATTTTACATACCAGCAACAAGCATTTCAAAATAAAACTTTAAAAATAGTAAAGTTTACAGTGCATCCAGAAATATCAAATACCCAAGAATAAATCTAACAATGTGTAAGACTTACACGTGAAAAGTATGATACTAAGATATATTAAGATGTAAAGAAGGCCTAAGTAAGTAGAGATCATGTTAACTGATCAGAATACTCAATATTATAAATTATTAACACCCCCCACAAACGATCTATAGATTTAGTGTAATCCCAGCCAAAAAATTAACCATCACACTTCCTGTATCATACATGAGGAAACTCTGGACTTTAAAAAAGTTATACAAGTCCACAGTTAATTATCTGCAATTCCAAATTCAAAAAGCTCTGATAACAGTCTTTTCCTAAGTTAGCTGCCTACACTTGATGACAAAACCTGATGAACTGATCGATAGGAAGGTATTTATCATACAGGTATATTTATGTGGACACACACATACATACACACATATATACAGTTACACAGAAACATATATTCCCTTTATTGTGCCTATTAATATGTTTTACTGAGAAATATTTATTACCATTGTAATCTCTGTCCTACTCTAAACCCCTGAAGTATCTTCCTTTGATGTCTTGGATTTTGCTATCTTGTATATATAACTTGTGCAAAACAGCTAATCACTCCCAGTAGATTATTGATAGTAAATGTGTTTTATTTTAGTTTATATTCCCTGAAGTATCAAGCAAAATGATTTGGCAAAAGAAAACACATAGAATGTTGAATTTAATTGCCTTGAGTCTGTCAAATAGTTTTAACACAACCCCATTAGTCTGGACTAGAAAGGTTGTTAAGACCCCTTGCAACTTATGACTTCAGGAATACATACTTGATTTTTTGAAAGTAATTTTACCTCAGTTATACATGTATTTTATTATCAAGGAGTTTCAGATGATTCTCATGAGTTGTCTCATTACTATATAGGAGCCTATGAGTTGTGAGATTATCCATATTTTTGGAGGATGTTATTATTTCAGAGAAATCAAAGAATGTCTTCAAAAATTATAGATACCCTAGATTTTAAGTTACACGGAGCTTAGATTCTGCATATGTATATTTTAATATGTAAGGTTAAATATATTTGACCTTGATAAGCACCTTAATTTTTGCAGCAAATGCCCTATGTTAAATTCATACGACTAAAATTATTTTAAATGCTCTAAGATGATTCATACTTCTAAAATAACCTCTAAAGTGTTTAACAAGGGAAAATTTTTGTAGTCTGTTTTCAATCATAGACAAACCAAAGATTCTCATGAATTATTTCTCCTCTAGAACATAAACTGAGGCAGAGATCTGGCACTGGGCACAGAATATTAGTGTTCTTACATTTAGCACACACAAAAGATCAAACTAGAAAGCAAAGTGAGAAAGAAGAGTAGACTTGAATCAACTTAGAGGAGGATACGAGAACACACCAGTGACATTAAACAAGATGGCCTGTACTTGTAAAAAAAAAAAAAAAAAGAAAAGAAAAAATAGATAAAATACTGTATTAGTGAAAATATGTGAGTAAATCTCAAATAATGAAACCCTGGTAACTGTGGTTATTTGATATAATCACTCACTGCCTTTAGTACCTACTAATAATATTAATAAGATGCTACTAGATTGGTAAACTCATTCATCTTTTGGTAAAACTCCTAATGAGCTAAATCAAGATAACAAAAGGCTTCTTAGATTACTCAAACCCAGTTTTCAAATATTGAAAAATATAATAGATTTTAAGAAGAAATATTGATCTGGCTTGAGAATCGAAGGTGTGAAATACAGTGCAGAAGATCCAAAGGTCAGCAGTGAATGACAATTTTGGAGGAACATATTTACTGGAATATAAAGGTATTTGGTAATCAAAAATTAATAGTAAATGATATCTTTAATAATTCCTTGTTTTTAAAATCTGTAATAGCAAATGTTTATATAATGAAATATATTTACATTTGTTGATTCTTTTAAGATGCAAACAAATCTTGACACTAAAACATAATTGAATGCTGAAATCTAAGAAAGAAATATCACAAAAGGGAATTCTTGTTTAATTACATTACGGAATTACTAGTCCCACAGATATTATTTTAATTTGATCTTCTCTGTTTGGGACTTATACTATCAGTTTCATTACAGAACTACTAATCTCTCTCCTAAAGCTTTTAATATGACCCATTTGGGAAAAAGTTATGATTTCTACCCTCCTCCATATGAAAAACCTGATTAGTTCCCTCCTCCCTCCCTTTCTTTCTCTCCTCTTACTGAATAGTTTTAGATGCCTGTGCCAGTATTTGAAGTGGAAATAGTTTTTTTTCTTCTCTGTTTTTTTATCAACCTTATTTTATCTGACCATTTCAATAAATTTTCTTTTACTTTTTTCTTTAGGTATTCACACATAAACTTCAAATAACTTAGACCTTCTGATCTCAAATTCTTGGTCTTTGAAAAGATACCTATTCTTATACTATTATCACCTCTTTGTTGAATTCTCCACTGCACCTCTTTCAGCCCTACATCTTTCTTAATGTTTGTCCTAACTTTGTAACTGTCTATAGGATATTTACTGTTTGTCTTGTTATTATCTCAATTTCTACATTTCAAAACCCAAGTTACAATATTACATCTTCCAAATAGATGTCTACCTCTAATGGTCTTTTCTCTGTTATTGGTGCCACTATTTCCCTAATCTCCTAGATATAAAACCTTTTAGCCATCTGTGACTCATTCTTTGCCTTCATCTTCTTTCAGTATCCAAGTACTGTTGATTCTCCTTTTGAAATGCCTCCTCTCTTTCCATTCCCACTGCCATGACTCTATAACTGCATTAGGTATCTACTGCTGTGTGACAAATTACCCTACATTTTAGTTGCTTAAAAACAACATTTATTATTTCATAATTTATGAGCCAGGGAATTTGGGAGTAGCTCATCTGGGTGATTCTGGTTCAAGGTCTCTCATGAAGTTACAATGAAGATGTCATATGGAGATTTGGTGGGAACTGGATGCCCATCTTCCAGACTCACTCACATGGCTATTGGAAGGAAGCCTAAGTTCCTAACGGGTTGTTGCCACACCTCAGTTTACTGCCACGTAGGCCTTTCCACAGAGAAGCAAAAGTATCCTAAGGACATGGAAGCTGTCTTCCCCTAGAGCGAACAATCTAAGAGAGAGCCAAGGAGGAAATCATAATGTCTTTTATGGCCTAGTCTCTGAAATCACATATCACTTCCACTTTATTCTGTTCATTAAAGGCAAGTCTGTGTCCAGGCCATATTCAAGATGAGAAGAATTAGACTACGTTTTTAAAAGAAGAATCTCAAAAAATTTATGGTTATATTTTATAACCACAAGACCAAATGTGCATATTTTTGCTCATGTGTAAATATTTGCCCACATTGATGTTCCATCTCAAGCTACCACTATTTTCCTCAAGTTTCCTGTATTTCTCCAGTCCATGCTAATATTTTCCTATTTTGAATTACTGAAGTACTGAGAGAGTCTGAAACTATTTTTCATTAACTGTCTTTTTAAAAATTTATCTTACCTCTTTTAGATTAGGGTTGATGGACAGACTTTCTTTATTCTTTTTAAAATTTTATAATATGACACAAATGCATAAAACATGTACATTTTTTACAAAGACATATTGCAGACAGCAGTGTAACCACCTCCCAAGTCAAGAAATGCACATACTATTTTCCAATTAGAGTCCTCTTGGAGGAGTGATGTCAGCATTATAGCAGCATAAGACATCTTTCATTTTTGTTCCTCTCCCTTCAACGATAAACTTTGTCATCCATCCACAAACAAAAGTGACTCCGTCAGAGTTGTGGGATCTAGTACCATACATACAGAGAGAGATCCAGGAGGTGTTGCCCAGCCATGTGCTGGGTAATAGGCGCACAGACCTTCTTGGTATGGGCTGTGGAACTGGCAGAAGCCTATCAACTGGCTCCAACCCCTTTCAGCCACAGCCTAGGAGCACTTGGAGATAACTGACTTGAGAAGATACTCATGGACAAGACAGCCTTTGCGGAAGTCCAGGTTTTCATGGGAGAAATTACAGCATTTTGTTGGAGAAAAACAAAACAAAACAAATTTGGATGCATTGGAGTAGAATTGAAAGGAGACATACAGCTTATGAATTCTGCCACAAGAGGGAGCAAGAAGCGAGAAGTAGGTGTATCCATGCAAGGTCAGAGAAGGCCCCAGACTCTGTAGCAAGACTAATAAAGATACCTCTCACCTGAAGACAGTATAGGTTGGAGGAGGTGACTGCTACTTCAGATGCAAAAATAGCAACACAAAACTCCAATGAACATGAAAAATCAGGGAAACATGACATCACCAAAAGATCACAATTTTCTTCTGGTAACCAAACCCAAAGATAAGAAGATTTGCAACTTACCCAATAAACATTTCCAAAAGCTGTTTTAAGGAAATTCAGTGAACTACAAGAAAACATAATTCAGTGAAATCAGGGAAACATACATAAAAAGAATGAGAAATTTAATAAAGAGATTGAAATCATAAAAAAAAAAAAAAAAGAGCCATTCAGAATTTCTGGAGCTGAAGAATTCAGTGAATGAAATGTAAAATTCAATAGAGAGCATCAACAACAGAATAGATCAAACAGAAGAATCAGTAAGTTAGGGGACAGGAACTTTGAGGAGACATACCAGTGTAAGACAGATAGCCCGGTTAGAAGAGAACGAAGAAAAAGAATGACAAAGAGTAAAGAAAACCAATGTGATCTATAGGACACCCTCAAAAGAAGCAATGTCTGAATCCTTGGAGTTGCATAAGGAAAAGGGGCAGAAAGCTTATTTAAAGAAATAATGACTGAGAATTTCCCAAACCTGGGGAGAGATTTAGATATTCAAGTTCATGAAGCATATGGATTATGCCATTATTGCAATCCAAAATTATCTTCACATTATAATGAAACTATCAAAAATCAGAGACAAAGAGAGAATCCTAAAAGCAGCAAAAGAAAAAAAGATTGTAACTACATAGAAACCCACATTAGGCTATCGGCAGGATCTTTACAGGCCAGGAGAGAGTAGGATGATGTATTCAAAGTGCTGAAAGAAAAATATAGCAAACCAAGAACACTTTGTCCAATAGAGTTATCCTTCAGAAAGGAAGGAGAAATGAAGATTTTCCCAGATAAACAAAAGTTGAGGAAATTCATGATCAGTAGACCTGCCTTACAAGAAATGCTAAAAGAAGCTCTTCAAGCTGAAAATGAAAGAAAAAAAAAAAAAAAAAGAAGACATATGAAAATATACAACACACTGATAAAGGTAAGTGATCAAATTCAGAAAACTCCAATACTGTAATATGGTAGTGTGTTAACAACTATAGTACAAAGGTTAAGGACAAGAGTATTAAAAATAACTCTAACTACCATAACTTGTTAATGAATACACAATATAAAAAGAGGTAAATTGTGACATTAAAAACATAAAAGATGGGACATTGTGCTATACACCAGAAATTGACACATTGTAGCTAACTGTACTTCAATTAAAAATATATATATATGTATATACATATATATATAAAAGGCAGGAGAGTAAAAAGTAGAGATTTTTGTATGCAAGCAAAGTTGATGTCAGCATAAGATAGACAGTTCTATCTATAAGATGTTTTATGACATGGTAATACAAAGGAAAAACTGATAGTAGATTTTCAAAAAAGAGAGAGGAATCAAAACACATCATAATGGAAAATCATCAATCACAAAGGAAGGCAGCAGGAGAGGGAAAAAGGAGCCAGGGAACTATAAAGTAATCAGAAAACAGTGTATTAGAAGACATCAGTAAATCCTTATCAACAATTACTCTAAATGTAAATGAATTGAGTTCTTCAAAGTACGGAGTGGCTGAATGGATTAAATACAAGAGCCATCTATATACCACCTGCAAGAGACTCATTTCAGCTCTATGGACATATAGGCTCAAAATGGAAACCAAAAGAAAGCAGGGGTAGCTATACTTATATCAGACAAAATAAGACTTAAAGCCAAAAGCAGTAACAAGAGAAAAAGAAGGTCATTGTATGATGGAGTTAACTCATCAAGAGGATGTATCAATTATGAGGATAACGTACCCAACATTGGAACACCTAAATATATTAAGCAAATACTAACAGATCTGAAGAGAGAAAAAGGTAACAGTTCAACAACAATGGGGTACTTCAGTGCCCCACTTTCAGCAGTGGATAGATCATCCAGACCAAAAAAAAGAATGAAACAATGAACTTGAACTATACTTTACACCAAGTGGACCTAACAGACATATATAGAATGGCAGCAAAATTTACATTCTTCTCAGGTACACATGGAATTCTCCAGGATGCATGATATGATAGGCCACAAGTCTTAGCAAATTTAAGAAGATTGAAATCATACTATTTTTTCTGATCACAGTGCTATGAAAAGTAGAAATCAACAAGAGGAAAACTGGAAATATTATAAAATGCGGAAACTAAATAGCACACGCCCAAACAACCAATGAGTCAAAGAAGAAATCAAAAAGGAAATCAAAAAATATCTCGAAATAAATGAAAATGAAAATGGAAACATTTCAAAACCTTTTGGATGTGGCAAAAGCAGTTGTAAGAGGGAATTTTATAATGATAAATTCATAGATTAAGAAAAAAGAAAGATCTCAAACATCCTAACTTTATTCCTCAGGGAACTATAAAAAGAACTAAGACCAAAGTTAGCAGATGAAAGGAAACAACAAAGATCAGAGCTGAAAAAATGAAACAAAGACCAGAAAAAAAAGAAAAAGAAAAAAAAATCATCAAAACTAAGAGCTGGTTTTTTGAAAAAGTAAAGAACGTTGACAAACCTTTAGTTAGATAATCTAAGGGGGAAAAAAAGACTCAAAAGTAAAATGAGAAATGAAAGAGGAAACATTACAGCAGATACCATTGAAATACATAAGATCATAAGAGACTATTATGAACAACTGTATCCAATAAATTGGATAACCTAGAAGAAATGGATAAACTGCCAGAAACATACACCTTACCATATCTGAATCATGAAAAAATGGAAAATATGAACAGACCAATAATGTGTAAGGAGATTGAGTCAGTAATCAAAAGCCTCCCAACAGAGAAAAGCCGAGGACCAGGTGGTTTTCCTGGTTATTTCTACAAAACATTTAAGAAAGAATTAGCGCCAATCCAAACTCTTCCAAAATAAAAGGGTCATGTACCATGATCAAGTGGGATTTATCCCTCAGATGCAAGAATGATTCAGGTATGCATATCAATAAATGTTATACACCATACTGATAGAATAAAAGGTAAAATATGGTCATCTTAATCAAATGCAGAAAATTGGAAAAAACATTTGACAAAATACAACAGCCTTTCATGATAAAAACCCGCGGAACAGAACAGCATCAGAACAGGGTGAGGGCAGCTATTGCTGGTGTCTGAAGAGAGAATGAATCGAGTGGTCCAGGGCTGTGATTGGTGCTGGGACTGCCACAGCCCTCATGATGACCCATGCCGATCACCCGCTCTGGCCCCTCTTGCTTCAGTGCTGCTCCCCTCTGGGGCAGTACTGGGAGCAGGGAGAGCATACACTTAGAGGAAGAGGAGCTAGCTCAGATGTGACCCCCAGGGCTTATGCTCCAGCAGCTTGGTAGCAGGTCCCTGCTCCTAAATGGTAATGTTGGCTACCTAGCAGAGGAGCAGCCCTGGTTCACACTTGGCTCTGGCTCTAGCCCCTGCATCTCCAGACCCACCTCCTACCAGTGTGATAGCTGCCAGCACACCCTGAGGGAAGATGTTACTAATGCTCACATCGGATAAAGCTCCCCACCAAATCCACTGGGTGCACACAGACTGTATAGGGTTACTCCCACACAGGGCCACCCCTTCAGGACTAAAATAGATAACTCTTTCATTTTCATAAAGACAGAAACTTAAGCAAAATGAGAAGATAGAGAAATGTACTTCAAATGTACTTCAAAGCAAAAACCCTGAAAAAACAACCAATGAAACAAAAATAATGTACCAGATAGAGTTCAAAGCATTAGTAATAAGAGTATTAACTGACTTAGTGAGAAGAATAGATGAATACAATGAGAATTTTAACAAGGAACTAGAAAGTTTTAAGAAGAACCAGTTGAAACCAAAGAATGCAATAAATGAAATGAAAAACACAAGAACAGATAAGTGATCGGATAGAATAGATAGAATACTGGAAATAATCCAATTAGCAGTATGGATATACCACATTTTATTTATTCTCTCACTAGTTGATGGGCATTTGGATTGATTCCACTTTTTAAACACTTATTTTTAAACTGTGGTGAGATACACCTGTAACATTTACCATCATAACCATTTCAAGTGTACAGTTCACTGGTATTAAGTAATTTACATTCTTGTACAACCATCACCACTCATCCATCTTCAGAACTCCTTCTGCCTTGAAAAACTGAAACACTGCCCATTAAACAATTCCCCAATACCCTCTCCTCCCAGCCCCTGCTAACTACTACTTCACCTTCTGTCTCCATGACCTTGACTACTCTAAGTACTTCGTATAAGTGGAACCACACAGTATCCATCCACCTGTGACTGGCCTATTTCACACAGGACAGTATCGCCAGGTCATTCATGTTGTAGCATGTGCATGAGTCTTCTTCTCTTTTAAGGCTGATAGGGAAGGACTCCTGTCATTTTATTCTTCATTTTTTATGTACCTTATAGCTTTTCTGTCCCTCCGTTTCTGCACTACTGTCTTTTATGTTTAGTTGATTTTTTGTAGTGAAGCATTTAAGTTCTTTTCTCATTTCTTTTTGTGTACATTATCCAGCTGTTTTCTTTGTGGTTACCATGGGGATTACATGTAACATAATTATAACACTCTACTTTGGGTTTATACCAGTTTAACCTCAGTTACATACAAAAACGTTGATCCTTTATACATCCATCCCCACCCCTTTCAGGTGTTTCATGTCACAAAAATCACATCCTTATACATTATATCCAAAAACATAAACAAATATATTTTAATGCATTGGTTTCTTGAATTTTATAGAAAAGAAAATATAGCTCCACCTTTTGTTTTTACATGATTGACGAGACTTACACATTTTTTACTGCAAGTATTAGTCTAAAAACTGGTATTATTGCAACTTTGGTTTGTAACTTCACATTTTGTTTTCTATGTAAATTAAGAGATTAATGCATGTTTTGGATTTTGTTTATGTATCATAATACCATCTGCAAGATTTAACAGTTTTCTCTCTTTCCAATCATCATATATTTTATTTCTCTCTCTTATCTGTTGCTCTGGCTGTACCTCCAGTACAGTGCAGAATCAGAGTGATAGTAAGTAAGGACCCTTATCCTTTTTCCCAGTCTCAGAGGGAAAGCTTTCAGTCTTCATCTTTGTGCATTTTGTGTGTGTGTGTGTTTGGGGATAACTTCTATCAGATTCATAAAGTTCCTTCTTGTTTTTCTGAGAGTTTTTGTTGCAAATATTGAATTTTATAAAAGCTTTCTCCATATTATTTGAGGTAATCATTTGATTTTTTTTCTCTTTAATCTGTTAATGGATAAATTTTATGGATTGATTTTGCTAGTGTACTAAATTTGCTTTCCTGTAATAAAACCAACACAATTATAATTCAGTCTCCTTTTATGTTGCTGGATGTAATTTGCAAGTATTTTGTTTAATATGTTTTCATCTATGTTCATTAGAGAGATTGACCTGAAGTTTTTCATTATTGAACTCTCATTAAACGGTAGTATCAAAGTTATGCTAGCCTCAAAAATGAATTCTATTTTCTCATAAATTTTATGTATTAGAAATGTTTGTTCTTTGAATGTTAGATCTTTTTAGTGAAACTCTCTTGACTTAGAGTTTTGTTGTTGCTATTGTTTTGGGGTTTCTGTGGGAATTTTTTTTAATTGAAGTATAGTTGATTTACAATGTTGTATTAGTTTCTAATGTACAGTATAGTGATTCAGTTAGGTAGATAGATAGGCAGGCAGGCAGGCAGACATATATATATATATATATATATATATATATATATATATATATATATATATATACTTTTCATATTCTTTTCCATTATAGTTTATCACAAGATATCGAATATAGTTCCCTGTGCTATACAGTAGGACATTGTCTGTTTTATGTATATATATATATATATAAAAACATATATAACATATATGTAAACACATATATATATGTTTTACCTGCTAATCCCAAACTCCAAATTTGTCCCTTCCCCTCTTTCCCCTTTGGTAACCATAAATTTGTTTTCTATGTCTGTGAGTCCATTTCTGTCTTGTAAATAAGGTTATTTGTATCATTTTTTAAGATTCCACATATAAGTGATATATGATACATGTCTTTGTCTGACTTCAATTAATATGTAGATCTCTAGGTCCATCCATGTTGCTGCAAATGGCATTATTTTATTCTTTTTGGGGCTGAGTAGTATTCCAATGTATATATATTCCACATCTTCTTTATCTAGTCGTCTGTTAATGGAAATTTAGGTTGCTTCTATGTCTTGGCTATTGTAAATAGTGCTGCTTTGAACATTGAGTTGCATATATCTTTTCAAATTAGAGTTTTCTCTGGATATATGCCCAGGAGTGAGATTGCTGGATCATATGGTAATTCTCTTTTTTGTTTTTTAAGGAATCTCCATACTGTTTTCTATAGTGATTGTACCAATTTACATTCTCTGTAGAAATACTTTTGATTGTTGATCCAATTTCACAGTTTTAGAACTCTTCAGGTTTTCTATTTCTTCTTTGAAACAGCTTTGGTAAATTATATTTTTCTAGAAATATATCCATGTCTTCCAAATTTTCAAAATTTTTGGCTATGTGTTCATAATATCTTCTTACAGTTTGGTATCTGAAATATCTATAATGATAACCCTTTTCACATTACTGATATTGGTGATTATTTGTACCTTGTCTCTTTTTTCTTTATCATTCTCACCAGAGCTTTGTCAATTTCATTCTTCTTTATAAACAACTAATCTTTAATTTTTTTAAATGTCTGTTTTATGTGTATTATCTATTTTATTACCTTCTGCTCTTTATTACCTCTTTCCTTCTACTTTCTTTGCTTTCATGTTGCTGTTCCTTTTCTAACTTCCTGAAATAGAAGCATGTCTCACAGATTTTCACCTTTTCTTTTTTCCTAATGCATGCATTCTTAAATGTGACAAATTTTCCACTGGATACTGACATAGCTTTAGCACACAAGTTTTGATATGTGTAGTATTTTCATAATTATTTACTTTAACTTTAAAAGATTTTAAAATTTTTCTTTTTTCTTTCAATCCGTATGTTATAAGTACATTTTTAAATTCCTAAATATATGGGAACATTTTAGCTATATTTTTATTAATTACTTCTATTTTCCATAAATATGTCTCTTAGAAACAATATATTGTTCTGTTTTAGACCATTTAGTTCATTTCTATCCAGTGTACTCTAAAATATATTGAGATTTGTTTTCATTGTTTTATTTTAGTACTTTCTATTTCTGTCATCTTTCTTTTCCTTTTCTTTCTTATCTTTTTTATTGACTTAGTATTTTTTAATCATTCCACTTCTTCCCCTAAGATTTGAAGATTATATACTCTATATTCTTTTGGTAGTTACCCTAGAAATTACACTTTATATACTTAGCATAGGAAAGTCCAAAGTTAAAAGCCGATAATAAAAGAACTTCACAACATATTAATACCATTTGTTTCCCTTGTCCAGCTTATATATTATTGTTGCCAGATTTTAAAGTCTTCTTTGTAATGTTTTTGTTTCATCTTACTAGTTGTTTTATGTAATTACAGTTTATTTACATTAGCTCATAACATTTGCCACCTTCTTTGTTCTACATTTCTTCTTCTATCTCAAACATTCCAGCTGGGACTACTTTTCTAAAGTCTAAATTTGATCTTTCAGAAGTTCCTTTACTGAGAATATGCTTCTGTTTGTCTGTAAAATATATTTATTTTATATGCATATTTGAATGATATTCTTGCTGGGTATAGAATTCCAAATTGGCTGTTGTTTTCTTCTAGAAAATTAAAAACACAATCCTTTGACTCTGTTGTTTCTTCTGTTGAGAAGTCATCTGTCCATCTTACGTGTCATTCCCTTGAAAGTTACCTCTTTTCCTGTGGCTCTACTACTCTGTTTTTCTATAGTTTCACTGTGATGTGTCTAAGCATGGATTTTGTTTGTTCTATTTTGTGCCTTATGAAAGTGTGGCTTGGCTTTGATTCTAGAAAATTACCAGATGTCAACTCTTCAAATATGGCCTCTGGCAATCTCTTAAGTCCTACCATGAAGGAGAAAATTGTGCCAGACTTACCTGCCCACCAGAAACAACTAGAAAACTGGACAGAGTATTTGAAACTATTGTTTTTCTGATCCATGAGAGACAGGAAACAAACAAGATGAAATCTAGAATCACCTTGGATTTCTGCCTTCTGACCATGGTCCACAGAAGGGAGATTTCCAAGCACTACCAAGTGATTGCTGCCAGTTGAGGAGTCAGAGATCAGAGTTTGATGCCTGAGGTAACTGAAATTCATAGGACAGAGAACCAGGAAAGATGGAGCTACACAGAGAAAGAAACCCAGAAATCTTCATAGTAGACCCTTTGAATGTGTTTCTGAAATCCAAGTGATGATTCATTACAGCAAAACTCCTCCAAGAGGCCAGGCAAACAATGGCTGGGGAGCTGTAAGCTAGAAAACACCAAGAGCTCAGACAGGGCTGGGAAATATTAGAGTTACACCCAACCTACCAACAAGTGGAGAGTCCTTCTTCAACACACAGGGCATGCAGTAAAGATTCCAGGACTATTTCACCTTGATAATAGAACTAAACCAGTCCAGAATAAAAGATTTTCTAAATTCACCTTGACAAGGCTTAAAACCAAGCCTCAAAATAGTCAAGCTTGTCCACGAGTAATTTAACTGCCTGCCAGAACAAATCCAACACTTTTAATACTAGACAAGAAAAAATGTTATTCCTAACCAAGAAAGCAAATCAGGTTTGTCAATTTCATTCTTCTTTATAAACAACTAATCTGTAATTGTGGGTGTGTACATAGAAACACTCCCAGAAAACAGAAATGGTGCAATTAGTAGACAAGAACTTTACATCAGCTATTATAAGTAAGTTCAGTAATATAAAGGAACACATGAAGATGACAAAGGAACATGTGAAGATGGAATTTACAAAAAGGAACCAAATGGAAACTTGGGGATGAAAATTATAATATCAGAAATTTTTAATTTTACTGAATGGGATTAACTGCAAATTATATACTACAGACAAAAGGATCAGAGAACTTAAGGACAGAAGGAAAAAATAAACCTATCCAAAAATGGAAGCATAGAAAAAAAGTAAAATAATAATAATGATAATAATAATAAGCAGAGAGCCTAAATGATTTGAAAGACAATATCAAGCAGTGTAAAGATGGGTGGGAGTGAGTTGGGAATAGAGGTATTTTAAGAAATAATGGCCAGAATTTTTCCAAACTTGATCAAAACCCTTTATATTAGTTGTCTACTCTTACCTAACAACTTGCTCCAAAACTAAGTGGCTTAGAGCAAGAGACATTTATTATTTCACAGTTTCTGTGGGTTGGGAATCTAGGCATGTCTGCATCAGAATACGTCTGAGTGAGGATTTCTAATGGACTTGCAATCAAGGTGCTGACTGAAGCTGCAGGGATCTCAGGGCTCCACCAGGAGAGGATTCACTTCCAAGCTCGCTCTATAGTTGGCAGGCCTCAGGTCTTCACTACTGTTGGTAGGACACATCAGTTCCTTGCCTTGGGGGCTTCTCTGTGGATCAACTCAGAACATAATAGGTTACTTCCCTCAGAGTGAGGGCTGATAGAGACAGGCGTACAGAGAGAGGGAGGTAGGAGAAAAAGAAAATCCTGGTCTTTTTTAACCTAATCTTAAAAGTAATGTTCTATCACTTTAACATTTTGCCATTAGAGAATGGAGGTTTGAATACTAGGAGATAGGGAAATCAGGGGCCATTTCAGAGGCTACCTACCACACCATGACATTACACCATACACAAAAATAACTCAAAATTAATCATGGTCTAAACATAAAAGGAAAACAATAAAACTTCTAGAAGAAACGAAGACATCTGCAATAAGCAAAAATTTCTTGCATAAGACACAAGAAGAACAAATCAAGAAAAAAATGATAAATTGGACAACATCTAATTAAAAACTTCTACTCTTAAAGCCACCATTAAGAAAATGAAAAGACTGCGAGTAAAGATTTGCAATTAATATATCTGACAAAGGATTTACATTCAGATTATTTTTTTTAAATGTTTTATAACTCAATAACAACAGTAACAGTTTGGCAGTTTACTACAAAGTTAAATGTGTACTTACCATATGACTATGCATTTTTACTTATAGGTGTTAGCCCAAAAGAAATGAAAATATATATTCACTAAAGAAAAAATCGTACAAATTTTGTAGGTGCTTTATTTATAATAGCCCAAAATGAGAAACAACCCAAATGCCCATCCACAGGTGCATAGATAATCAATCAGCAATTAAAAAAAAAATACTGATACATGCAACAAATGTGGATAAATCTCAAAAATGAGATGAAATAAATGCTAGACAAAGGAGGAGGGTGCATACTGTATAATCCCATTTACATGAAATTCTAGAAAAGACGATTCTAATCTATAATGACAAAACAGCTTGGTGTATGCCTAGAGCTGGGGTTATGGGCAGAGCCATGACTGCAGAGGGTCATGAGGGAACATGCTGGGGTGATGGACATATTCTATATCTTAACTGTGATTGTAGTTACGTGGGTGTATGCATTTGTCAAACCTCACCAAGCTCTACACTCAAAGTAGCTACATTTTATTTTCCATACTTATACCTCAGTAAGGTTGATTTAAAACCAAAATAAATATTGCCTTTGCTCAATCAATTCTCTCTCTCCCATCCTTCTGAGACTCGGCTGTAAGGTATATTAGACTTTTATATTGCATTCTGTGTCTCTTACCTTCTTTATTTCCATCTTTTTCTTTCACTGTGTATTCAGACAGTTACTTCAAATCTATCTTATATTTCATAAGTTCTCTTTTTTTATGTGCAGTCTGCTGCTATATATGCCCATTGGTATTTTTCTAATTTATTAACATTTATTTCATATACATTCTTGAAAGAACTAAGCAAATCCGTACACCTATCCTTTAATTTTATACAACCAGCACTAAAAATGATAACAAAGCTAAGATTTCAGTGTCTGTTAGTTTTCACTCTCTATTTTTCCTTTTGATCTCAACTATCTTAAAGATGATTTCTTTCACATTTGCAAGGGAATGCCTATAGCAATACCGTGTTACCTTGTTCCAGATGACAAAATAATACGCCTATTGATTTTTTTTTTAATCTTAAGGTATTTTTTAATGTTCAGAAGTTCTAATGAGCTCTTTTTCAAGCCCGTTGTTTTACATTTTTAAAGCCTCCTGTCCCTTGCTGATATTTTCAAGTTGTCTTGCTTTTCTTTTAAAGTGGTAAACATTACTTGAAAGTCTGCATCTGATAATTCCAATATCTGTCATCAGACAGGCCTGTTTCTGCTGGTTTCTATGCATGTTGTCTGCTTTCTCTCTCTGCTTGTTAGTATTATCACCCTGGAAATTTTTTATAGTGGGACTTTCATAGAGAGGCTTTGTCTTTGCTTCTTCTGTGTTCCTGAGAGCGCTACCAGTTCTCAGCACCTCAACCAAGGGAGAATTTCTGTCTTACCTTAGGTACTGATTGATTCTTTGAGGGAAATCTGTAAGATGGCCAGTCTATGGCCACAACTTCTCAGGAATGTTTCTTTTTTCTTTTCTTTTCCTGCTTTGCTCATGCCCAAAGTAACTTCTTTGTCATCCTGTGACTTTGAGGGGAGGGGCATGGATTCAGATATGGTTCACCTTTACCCTGAGAAGGAGATACCCTTTTGGGGTCCCAGATCACTGTTGATGTCAGAGAGGGTCTCTCTACCGCACACCTTTCTCTGAATGGTAACAGACCCAGATCCTAGATGTGGGGTATTGTAAATGCCTTCCAGGGCATCCAAAGCATTCATGCCCCAATATTCTTCTTATTTTTTTCATTACAAGCTTTCGTTCAATAATTGTCTTGAGACTTTTTGCTATATTTTCATCTCATTAATTCTTTTAAAGTGTTGTGAGGTTTTTAATGGGTTGATTAATCTGAATAACCTAGCGTGCCTTTACAGGATCCAAACATACGCTCTTTTAAAATATCCCACCTCATTTAGCACAGTAATTGATATATCTTCGTGAAAAGTAGGCTTTAGATAACTTTTGTCTTATACAGAGTTTACAGGTATCTGTAGTCAGTTACAGTATCCTGGAAGTTGAAATGGACTATAGCTACAAAATAAATCACTCAGGCCTGGAAATTTGCATCAGGATCGTTAGAACCAATATTGCACTTACACAATACATTACTTCTAATTAATAACATTAGCAGTTGATCTTAGTATTATTTCTTAACTAAAAGGGATATGTTGTATACCTTTGTGTTTTAACCATATTGCCTTAAGTGAGATATAGTAAGCCTGGATGCAGATCAAGAGACTGACACTGAAAAGGGTTTTACAACTTCTTATACTCACATTTCCCTGGGGCAAACACAGCACATCACCCAGGGCCACTCGGGAAGCAGGCTAGTCAGTCGCCGGGCAACAAGAGCCTTTACAGTGATTTGTGTTGGAAGGAGTGGCTAATTTGAATGATTTCAGTGGGCTCTGAAGCATAGGGACTGTCCCTGATTATCTGATATCTGGCCCTGGGGCGGTTAAGGCAGGTGTACAGTGGCCCAGAGTATCAGAGATCAAGAAGGGAAGTGGTTGTGAGTGTGAATTTAATCAGCTGCTCATGAAGGGATACTGATGGGCCTCTAGCTAGGGCCTCAAAACTGAGTCAAGACAGCATTTAAAAATAATTATATTTTAAAGCAACTACCAATGTAGAGTCCTAAACCAGGAGCATAGGGACAACTATTCTAATGGGGCAGAAGTGCCTAAATTTTATTTATTTGTATCACAGTGTTGAAATGAGCAGTGAAAAAATGTATATCGTACTGGCTGAAATCTTAAAAACATCTAAACAAACGTAGCATAATTTGTAACTGTGTCTGGCTTAGTGAGGGCCTGCCCGTGCTAAGAATGTCCCGTAAAGATTTAACATCTCACTTTCAAGCATTGCCTTTTAATCAGTCAGTTTGCTTTGGTTAGAAACTGTAAGTCTACTCAGAGAAAGTTTTTGTCACTTGGCAGATATTTTGCATCAGGTTTAAGAGAAAGGCAGTGTCACCTCTTTGTGGATCCTCTTATATTTGACTTTTCCATATTTCTCAGGAAATAAAAGTAATGAATAAATCAGTTTAGTTTAATATTATCTTTGTATTAAAAATTACATGTAGATCATTTAAATTATATATATTAACTGTAAGAATAGAAGCACATTAATATTTAATATACTCTTTTTTTCAGTTTTTTTTTAAGTTTAACATTTTTTATTGGGTTATAGTCATTTTACAATGTTTGTACTTTATTGTGTTAGTAAGCTTACCAGAAAATATCCAAATTGGCTCTGATTCAGGTTGTTAGTACACCTTTAAAAGTGGTCGGCAAGATTATTAGCATCTTGGCTCTCTGTCTCTTCACTCTATTAAGTTCAGAATTGCACCTTGCAATTTAAAGTGTCTAATACTGCAGTTTGCAGATTTATACAAGTACTTCCAGAAACAAAGCAGATACCTATAAACTCACTTTAATTTATGACAAACATTTCAGTGACCAACCGCTCTTTTTTTGTGTGTGTATATATTTTTTTTTATTGAAGTATAGTCAGTTTACCATATTGTGTCAATTTCTGGTGTACAGCATAATGCTTCCATCATATATGAGCATACATACATTTGTTTTCATATTCTTTTCACCATAAGTTATGACAAGATATTGAATATAGTTTTTTGTGCTATACAGTATAAACTTGTTTATCTACTTTATATATATTAATATCTGCAACTCTCTAAATCCCAATTTATCCCTTCTCACCCCCTTCCCCCCTGGTAACCATAAATTTGTTTTCCATGTCTGTGAGTCTGTTTCTGTTTTGTAAATAAGTCTGTTTGGCTTTTTTTTTAGATTCCACGTATAAGTGATGTCATATGGTATTTTCCTTTCTTTTTCTGGCTTACTTCACTTAGAATGACAATCTCCAGTTCCATCCATGTTGCTGCAAATGGCATTATTTTATTCTTTTTTATGGCTGAGTAGTATTCCATTGTATAAATATACCACAGCTTCTTTATCCAGTCATCTGTAGATGGACATTTAGATTGTCTCCACATCTTGGCTATTGTAAATAGTGCTGCTGTGAACATTGGGGTGCATATGTCTTTTCAAATTAGAGTTTCCTCTGGATACATGCCCAGTAGTGGGATTGCTGGATCATAGGGTAAGTCTATTTTCAATTTTTTGAGGAATCTCCATACTGTTTTCCATAATGGCTGCACCAAACGACATTCCACCAACAGTATAGGAAGGTTCCCTTTTCTCCACAACCTCTCTAGCGTTTATCGTTTGTGGACTTTAAAGTGATGGCCATTCTGATTGGTGTGAGATGATACCTCATTGTAGTTTTATTTGCATTTCTCTGATAATTAGTGATATTGAGCATTTTTTCATGTGCCTTTGGCCATTTGTATGTCTTCATTGGAGAATTGCTTGTTTAGGTCTTCTGCTCGTTTTTGAATTGGGTTTTTTTTTTTTCTTACTAAGTTGTATGAGCTGTTTGTATATTCTAGAAATTAAGCCCTTGTCAGTCTCAACTTTTGCAAATATTTTCTCCCATTTTGTAGGTTGTCCTTTTGTTTTGCTTATGGTTTCCTTTGCTATGCAAAAGCTTGTAAGTTTAATTAGGTCCCATTTGTTTATTTTTGCTTTTATTTCTATTGCCTGGATAGACTGCCCTTAGAACGTTGCTGAGATTTATGTGACCAACCACTCTTTTCTAAGCACTCTGCTAAATACTAGAAACACAAAGATGAATAAGACAAGGTCCTTCCCTTAGAAAGTTACTTTATCACATTATACACTTCTGTTTTTCTTCATAGCATTCATCGCCAACAATAATTGCATTTTATATTTATTTCTTTACATTTTTTCTTTCTTCCATATGAGAATATCAGCTCCATAAAGTAACTTGTGTCTTGTGCTCTCCACTGTACCCCTAGATACTCAGAACATATTTGTTGAATGAATGAAAGAATGAAAGCTAGTGAATTTTTTCGATTATTGTTTCTTTCCTAGGCCAAACACTCCTTCCAATTTTGAGCCTTTCTGCAGAATTTTAGTTTTTGAAATGCATTTGAACTTGGTGAAACATGATAAAGTCTCTATTCAAGAGACTGCATTACCAAGAAACTTGAATTCCCATAATTCCACTGCCTTGTAGTGAAAACTTTTTTCTCATCTTACAGACTTTTAAAAATGTTATTCATTCTAAGAACTGCTGTGAAGACTGTTGATGATAAAGGAATACATAGTTCAGAATGTAGGCACTAGAATTGAGTGAACTAATTTTTTAAAAAATCGTACTGTTCATAATCAAGATCATACTTCCAGAGGAGAAAATATTACACAAAACAATTGGTGAGGATTATTTATCAAGTCACATTGAATTCATACTTGAATTTCTGTTCTAAAATCTAAATAGACATTGATCATATATTACAAACCTCTGTGAACTGTGTACATATTGCACAGGCATCACCAGCAGTTATTGGCACATAATTGTTGAATCCATATGTAAGCATAAATATTTATACAAGTATAAAATCCATTGCATAGTGTTAGGCACTTGACAAGTATTCTTTAAATGTTTACAGGTATTTATTTGAGAATTATTAGAATACGGTTTTTTAAAGGGAGTTTTTGCTAGCCAGCAGTACAAGGCCAAAGAAGAACTCCTTGAACCTGAGTTCTAGGATGCAGTGTCAGCTTTATGAGCAAGCACATAGGTAGCCCCATGTATGACTGATCTAAAGGAGTTTACAGGAATGAGTCCTGTGTCAAAACACCTCATCAGTCCTGCTGCCTATCATCACACCACCATAATGTAATTCTTTTTAATATCGGAAATTACTTTTCATGGGGTTTTTGATGATGTTTTTAGCCAAAATTCATATACTATGAAAGTAGCCCTTTAGTTTTCAGTAGTTGGAATCTTGCAAACAACCTGTATGTCGTCCATAGAATGACTTAGAAGAGCAGACTGCCTTGGCTCCAATCTCTCTTCCTCCTTTCCCTTACCTCTAGTCAGTCATTGAGTCTGGCTGATCTGCCTCCTTGGTGTTTTTCAAATCCTTTTGCCTTTGCTCACTACCCCTAACTTGTTTCAGGCCATTCTCATTTCCTACCTAGATTACTGCGGTAGCTTTCTGATTGGTTTCTGGAACCCCAGGCTTGTCTTCCCTCTAATCTGTTTTCCATACTATGTCAGAGATACCTTTTATAATATCAATCTTGTTAATTCTTTCCACTCTCCCATCCCTTCCCACTGCAGTTAGGAAGAAGTTGGCTGCAGGGGTTTTCTGATCTAGCCCTTATATGTATTCTAATCTCATTTCTTATCACTTTCCACTTTTTATTAGTCTCTTCTCCTTGAGAAAATTTTAGAGAAATCCTCATCACTTTAAGGTTCATTTATTATAATAAGAAATTAATATTACCAGTTTAATCAAAATTATATCCAAAGCACGCAGTCCTGTAAAAAATAGCTGCTGAGTAATAAGCCAGCCAGTCACTTCTCCTTGTTAAACCACAGGGAATTGGTGGGAAGTGGGGGAGTGCAAATACTGTGATAACTACTTTGCTCTTGTCCAGCAAGGACTCGTACCTTTAAAGAAGACAATAGCAGTGGGCACAACACAAAACCCCTGCCCTTGTGGAGCTTTTATTCTAATAGGGAAACAGACAGAAAACAAGAGGAATTAAACATATAATAGATAATAATTACATGCTAAAGAAAAATAAAGTAGAAGAGGGAATAGGCAGTGTATATGTTTTTAGAGGGAGGGCATTTTTAGAAAAGGTCAACAGGGGTAACCAATCCTCAACGACCTTGACCCTCTTTCTCTTCTTCCTTTTCTTGTCTTCCAAACAAGCCCTGGTTAAATCCAACTCCTTGCTCCTCGTCCTTTCACCCATTCAGCTCAAGGTGACTGGAGTGAAATGCAGCCATGCTGGTGGTCTCATTTTAAATCCGTGATCGCAGAAGGGGCCCTTATGCTGCAGACAGTCAGTCTGTATACTCCTTGGTGACTATTTCATACCCTCTTGTCTTTGCTGAAACCTTTTACATCTCCTCCCCACCACCACTTTCATTTGACAACTTCAATTCCTATTTCACCGAGGGAAGAGAAGCAATTGGAAGAGGACTGCCACAGTTCCCATCATTGCCTTTTTATTCCTGCTTGTATCTCTTCCCGCATACCCTACTGTAACAACAGATAAACTGCCTCTGCTCCAGTATGAGGTCAAACTCTTCATTTGTCTCATAGGTTCCACTTCCACTTTGCCATGCTACGTCTTTGTTGGATGTTCAACTGAAAACAGTTTTCCATAGAAATAGAATACCTAACAAAGCAACGTGAACTGGTTATCTGCCCTAAAAGAGCAATAAGTAGAAATAATCCATGGACTAAGCAATTTAAAACAAAACAACCAACCTTCTAAGGAACATTCCTACTTAAGTGAAATCTCAGTGTGTAGATTTATTTAGGCTTTGCACAGAGCTGGTACACCGTGGTCAGTTATGCTTAGCAGATCGCGTTTGGTAACAGGGTCTTGCCCAGCCTAAATAGTCATGCAGTTTGTATCTTGACTTCAGTTGTACACTTGAACACGATAGGTGTACCTCAGACTTTTTTCAGTTTTGAAGCTAACCCATTTTCTGTCCAGCCTTAAAAAAAAAAAAATTTGGTAAACAGCCTTCCAAATCCTAAACAAGTTAAAGCTACCAAGTTTCCAGTAATTTAGTGATTTTTTTTTTACCTATTAGATAAAAGAGGGAAAAAAAGGAAATAGAACATTTCCTTCAAAAATCAAGAGAATAATACTATTACTGGATACCAAACAACGGTAAGATTATTGTTTTTCTAATATCATCCAGTATTTTTTAAAATAGCTTTTTAACATCAGTATGAAAGTGAGCAAACATTGCCCTGCCATCAGACACTATGTTCTAATTAGGAAGTCAGACTGTAAACAGCTGTGTTAACGAAGGTTTACTCTGCTACTAGATTTTTAGCAATTTGATCTCACTTTTAGTGAATTAATTATTCCTTTTACCATTTCTATGAATTTGAATTTATATCAAAGTCAATTTGTATGTCACGCTATAAACTTACACTGTTCTCAAAACTTATTAAGTAGTTTCAGAATTAATATGAACTTTTCAAATCATCCTAACTGAAGACATTATGTTCATTTTATTTCCTAGAGGACTGTGTATGTCTTCCCAAAATAGTCTCCATCTTTTATGGATAACTCCTAATTTGACAGCTTTTTAAATATTGAAAAACATAAGCTTAGTACCAATGGCCTTAAATAATGAACTATTGAAATACCAGTTTTAAAGACCTAAAAATTGTCTCCTAAACATGAGTGACTGACTCAAGATTGTAGTGTAGAAGTCAATGGAGTATATAAAAGCTAACATACTCGATTCAAGTCCAAGGTCTGCACCACAAAAGTGTGATTATATATAAATCAATTTTCTCATTCTCAAGCCTCAATTTTATCATCTATAAGAATAAAAACTACCTTAGTTTGCTAGGGTTATTTCTGAAATAGTGTAATTATCAAAGTATCTTGTAAACTATAAAGCATCTTGCAAACGTTATATGTATTATTATTAGAATTAGACATGTTCTATACTCAGATTTTTTTTAGTTTTTTAATTGCCTGCTGTCCCCAAATTGCCAGTCCTTGAGATACTTCCAGCTTTTTTTTTTTTCAATTCTTACCATGATCTTATACTTTTAAGTTTAAATGGGTATTATATTCACTGCTTTTCCTTCTGCTATTGTAGTTCTGTGTAACAGTTTTTAATAAATCTATAGTAACTATATAGGGAAAGAATCTTTTTGAATACAGAGAAAAAGAAGCAGATTTTTCCAGCCATCACCTCTCCTTTAGTGACAACCTGGTATGGTCTTTGTTCCATCGATTAGAGCACTATTTTCATTAAATTTAGAAGTCTCCATTTTCTGTGACATGTGGTAGGTTGAAAAAGATTACTTAAAAGTAAAATGATTATCAGAAATAAATAGGTCACATTTTTACATGCTTTGAATATTTAGATTTAATCATATTTCTTTAGACATCTTTTTTAAAACGAATAATTATGCTCAAGTTAAATATGTCTTGATTATGTAATTTTTATAGAATTATTAAAATTTGAGAAAGCATTTTCTAGCAAGTTTTCATTGTATGTATTTAGGACTTTGCATGGGAAAATATGGTTTAAAAGGGTATAGTTAACCTTTGCTTGATATGCCTATGTTGATTGTTTAAACCACAGGGGTAAAAAAGGACATATGTTCTAATATACTAAGAAAGACTTTTGGCACGCCTCTACTACATCACTAAAATTGGGTTATCATGCTCTGTCGTGCCAAAACTAAAATGTTTGCTTTCACAATAGAAAATACGTTCATAAGATTTTGCCTTATGATTATTTCCTTTCATAAAAGGATTACATATTCAATAATGTTGAGAAATAATATAATATTTTTAGCACGGAAGGAGGCAGCAAAGCATTATAGATAAAGAGCACTAACTTAGGAGTCAGTCAGACCTGAGTTTGAATCCCACCCAACCTCAACCCTTTACACTTACCTGTAAACCCCATATGTTATTATAAGGCTTTACTTATATGAAATATAAGGTGTTAACTGTATGTCTGGAGTGTTAAAATATTTAGGAAGCAAACATGGGCTTTGGAAATACCCTTTATAAATGCTAAGAGATTGTTGAATTCAAAGTAAACCATGATGTAGTGTATGAGACCTGTGTATGAGAAGCGTACATGCTTATTTCATTTCTAATTGTACAAAACATTACTAATTCTAGAAAGCACTAGATTTTATACAGAATTTATGTATGTGAATTGCATTTCCCTCCTCTTAAGCGACATAAATAATACTGAGGAATATATATATGAAACCAAGTCAAAAATGTTTTTGTAATAAAAAAGTAGATACTAAAGTATTTTCACTGACTTAAAGGTGAAATATCTCACCTGTTGGTCATAATGCATAATTATGTGGCAGCCATGCTAAATTTATATTTTCAAGGTGGAAAATTAAAATGTATACTTATTCCAGTGGAAAAATATGTGATGAATATGATGATCTATGCTGGACGTATTTACAATAACATCCATATTGGGCAATAGCAGATTGATGTGTGCTGTGTTGTATTGATAGTGGACATGCTAACTGCTAGAGGGTACTTCTGTATCTTTGGGGAAGGATTCATCTTCTCTCCTTAGAAATGGGTTTTTTTTTTAGAATGATTCGATGATACAGTCCCAAGTCCTCCACCAAGTAGATCTTTTATTAATAATAAATTACATAATAAACAAAGAACAATACATTTAAAATACAAGTAGCTCATTTGATGCATTTGACTCTCCCACTCAGGATTTCTCTGTATATACCATGAATTTATGTATTCTACCATTCATGTAAAAAGTGTTTTATTAACAGCTATCAAAAATGGGCTTTTTTATGTTAGGTCCCAGCATCCTGCTTCCCAGTTCACCACTGTTGTATCACATTAAGCATCAAAGCTTTCCTCCTGAAAATCTGCCCTTCAAAAACTTAGTGCTAGTCTGTCCTCACCAAATCTTGAGAACGGTTGGCTCTTTGTCCTCTCTACTTCGTAACAACTAAATTATTATAAATTGGTTGTTTTCCTGCTTACTACGTATCCACCTGTTTACTCTAGTTAGAAGAATATTAGAGACCAAATCAAATACCAATTACCAGGATAGCCATGAAACACTTATGATCCTAAAGTCCATTCTGGAATAGTTTTGCTGCCTTTGGAAACCTCTGCTCCTTCTGACAACTGACAATTAGACGTGATTAGATCTACCCTAATGAGTAAATATGGCCATAATTAAATGTAACACAAAATAATTAAATAAAACTTCCTTCTCTAG
Source organism: Camelus bactrianus (assembly GCF_048773025.1). Classification (NCBI taxonomy): domain Eukaryota; kingdom Metazoa; phylum Chordata; class Mammalia; order Artiodactyla; family Camelidae; genus Camelus; species Camelus bactrianus. The sequence goes on from NC_133540.1 coordinate 44,787,809, forward strand.
GAAGATTTATTCCTTCTTCCTACAGAAGGAAGTTTTTTATCTTGGTATCAAAAAGCTTAATATAAAAAGCTTTGTAAAAATTTGAGCTGTGGTATCTTCTTTCAGTTTGAGGTTTATTTTAGTTTGTAAAATTTTATTAATCTATAATTATTCCCTCTTAGTTACTCCTTTATCTTGAAATGTATGCAACACAGAATTTTGAGCTTCCAAGAGGAAACCATTTTACAAGTTACTTATTAACATGTAACATATATAGCTGTAATATATCTACTAATCTTATTTGAGTAAGAGATTGTTGTTATTTTTACAGATTAAATTTTAAAACTTTTACAGGGAAAAAAAGAGATGAGAAAGCTGTTTGGTGGTATTGGGACCGGAATTGATAATTTAAAGAAAACACAGAAAAATAAATCATGTAAAATTAGAAATTTTGTTCATGATAATATGGCTTTTCAAATGGTGAAAAAATGATGTTGGAAAAATTTTATTAGTTAGAATATTTTTTACTATTATTACACAAAGTAAATTCCAGATGGATTAAAAAGCTAAATTAGAAAAAAGAAGATATTGGAAGAAATAAAATTATTTTTACTATCTTAGAATGGAAAAGTCTTTCTAGTCAAAACACAAACCCAAAATGCAAAAAGAAGGGAAAATATTGATTAATTTATTTAACTATAAAAATTAAAATTCTGTATGAAAAAAAGATGCTAAACAAAGATAAAGATAATAACAAAAATAAAACAAAGGATTAATATGCAGTATCCATGGAGTTCCATAATTAAGAAAAAGAATAACAGCATAATAGATGAACATCCAGCCCAAAAAAGCAGAAATACAAAGCTCCTCTAAACGTATCAACCGAATTCAGCCACACTGTTCACTGAATGCAAATTTAAACAAGTTTGCCGAGCAAACTGGCAAAAATGGAGAAGATGGTTAACATGCAGCATCTGCAAATACAAGAGGAAGCAGGAATGGGGTATACAGTACTGCTGACAATATAAACTGGCCAAATCCTTTTTGTAAGGTAATGTTGCAATATCCAACAAATTTAAACTATGCATATCTTTTTGCAATATCAGGTACCAGAACCTGTCCTTCAGGAATGCTTGCATATGTGTAAACATGCAGTAATGTACTTGTCCTTTCCATCTGTCAGGGCTTTTCCTGTGTTTAACCATAGCTGTTAAAATAGTCTGGATCACCCTGTTTTCTCTGCTGTCAGGTTTTGTTTGTTTGTTTGGTTGGGTTTTTCTCATTCTATTCCATCTTTCATACTAATCTTAGAATTCTTTTCCTAAAAAGCAAACACAGTCCTGGCCCTGCCTACTTAGAGAATTCTGTTTTATTGCTGCCTGTGGGTTTTTTACAATCTTTCCTCCACCTGATTATTGTCAGTCTGCCTCTGCCTCATGAAGAACATGTTCCAGCCACACTCAACAACCACCCCCAATAAACCAAGAGTACTAGGCCAGCCCTTTTACACTCCTTGCACTCCGTTCACTTATCACACGTTTATTGAGCAGCACTGTTCTTTGGGTATTAAGGATACAGCAAAGCCAAAGGCCCCCCTCCTTTTTAAAAGATATTAAAATATTGATGGAAAAGTAGAAATTATTGAATAAATAAGTATATGCATGTAAAATGAGATACTTATCATGCAGAAAGTTCAAATAAGCCAAATGATAATGAATGGATGGATACCTGAGACTCGCAGACAAGGGTGATCCTGTGAGGAAATGAATCTTAAGATCTGGTGACAAAAAGGATCCTGTCATTTAAACATCAGGGGAAAGAGCATTTCAAGCAGGGAGAACACTAGTACAAAGACCCCAAGGCAGCAATTTAACTGGTGTGTTTGAAGTAAAAGAAATAGTATGCTAAATGAAGGCAATTGTGTAAGATTTAAGCAGTGCCAGCCACCACAGCAAACAAACTCTTAAATCTCAGGGGCTTGACACAACAAAGGTTTACTTCTTGCTTATGTTACATGTCTAAGCAGTGTGGCAGGAAGGCTCTGCTGGTAGAGGTTCCATTATCTTGAACATATGGTTTTCCAAGATCACTGGAACAGGGAAGAGAAGTGGAAGAACACTAACTCTTAGCTAACTGAGCTCTGAAGTGATGCTCATCACTTCCGTCTATCTTCATCGGCCAAGCTAGGCATATGGACCTGATCTAACTGCATAGGAGCCTAGGAAATGTATATGGAGCACACAGCATGTTTGGTGGACACTGTCTCTGCTGTTGACATGGACCTGATCTTGTAGGGTTTTATTAGCCAGGCTGAAGAGTTTAAAGTGTGAATGAAGGCCAGCAAACAGCTTTGAAAGGAGAAGTCACCTGAGCTGATTTCTTAAAGATCATTCTGGCTACTGTGTGGAAAATGGAAGTGAGTAAAAAGGCTAAGGAGGGACCTAGAAGGCTGTTGCAAGTCTTGTTAAGAGATGATGTGGCTTTGTAGAAAAAAAAGAAAGAGAAAAGTGGATTAGTTGGGAGTCTTTTCATTGTTAGATGTAATAGAAGGTGCTGATGGATTGGATGTGAGATATGAAGGAAAAGAAAGGAATCAAGGATGCTTCTTGGGGTAATTTGTTCATGCTGTTTCTTTCTAGGGATGTTCTTTCCTAACTCCGCACCTGAAAAAATGTTCTTCCTTCCAGACCCAACTCAAATACCATTTTTTCTCTGAGGCGTTCTTCATCCCCTGACAGATTGAATCTTTTCCTTTCCCTGCACTCCTGTACCATTCTGCTCATTCTTTATTATGACACTTACTGAATTGTAGTAAAACTGTCATTTACATCCATCTTTTCTACAAAACCATGAGCTAACATCTTGCCTGGAATATAGTTGCTCAGTAAAATTGTATTGAATAAATGAATGAATGTAGTGTATAATATTTTCTTCTCTTGTCCAGTGGTATGTATGAATTACACAGCATTTAAGCCTAAGGAATTTTTTCAATCTCTAAAACATAATTCTTGGCTGTATATCTGTAATATTTGGCTGCCATAACTGCTTTTTTTTTCCCAGGTTTTTTTTTCAGGCTTTTTTTTTTTTTTTCAGTTAACAGAATGAGAGGCAGCTGCAGGTACTGGCAGATTACAAAATGCGTAATTACTAAAAGTAACTGAAGCATATTATAGTATAATTCAACAGAAAAAAAAACATCTGGCACATGCTACGTTAATTTGTCGTAAGAGAGTTTCGAAGAAAGCGTTTGCTGCAGCTGGCGGATCCATCATTTCCCTGAAATGAATAGTACACCTTTTGTTTTTAATCCTCTCGTATAATATAGAGCAGAGTTTATGTGATTCAGTCTCCAATCATCGGTAAAGGATTTCATGCATCAAGGAAATTTTCCCTTATGGTGTATCAACCAAGATATACAAGGCCCATCCTTAACTTAAACTGTGCCTCAATAATAACAGAGTGATCTAAGCAATGATAGTAATTAATTATAATGCCCAAGATACTGGCCCAGATTTCAAACTCTTATCCCATACCTTACGGAACCATAACTTCTCTTATTTTATTTAAGCTATTTGTGCTATTTTCAAAGGGACTAGTGCATTGTAGGGAAAACTTCGCTCTTAACCTTGTAACCATACCTTTTTAGTTGTATATATATCAGTGATACTGAGAATTGAGGTGTGATTAGAATAGAAATTTTCTCTTTCAGCATGGGTTAGGATATCTATTTCTATGACAGAGACAAACAGAAAAGGGCTAATTATTGTTACAAAACAGCTTCTAATACTGGCCTTTTTGAAATAATCTTTACCTCCAACTGTCTCCTGAACATTTCCATAGAACTTCAAACTCAGTATATTCAAAACTGAACTCATCATATCACACCCAGCCTATGTCTTTATTTCACCCTGTGTTTTCCATTTTCATGTGTAGTAATATCTACCCAGTTGCTTAAGCTCCATATGTCATCCTGAACTCTGCCTTCTCCTCATACCCATAAATCCAGTATTACTAAATTCTACCTCCTGAGTAACTCTTGAATCTGCCCATTTCCTTCCAGTAGTTTAGGCTATCAGTATTGCTCACCTGGATTACTGCGGTAATCCCCTAATTACTATAGTCTTGTTTACTTACTATTTTTCCTGCTGTAATCAGCAAGACTTTCTGATATTCAAATCTAATCATGCCACTTCTCCTTAAAATACTTCATTGCCTCCCCAGTACTGATGGTAATGTCTGAACTTCCTATGAAGACATAAAAGATCCCTATATTTCCCTATATTACCTTGTACATGTAAAATCCAATCAATATTTCTTTGTGTTTCCAGCTTGTCTCACCCCAACTCCCACCTCCTAGTAAATATGCTATGTCCCATTCATACTGAGATTCTTTCAGTTTCCTAAATTTATTATCCCTTCTTATTTCCTGGTCTTCACACATGGATTTGATTGTAACACTTTTCTTTTCGTTACCCTGCTTTTGTCCATCTAACTTCTATTTATCTTTCATATATCAGCTTAAAAGCCTACTTCCTCTGGAGAGATAGCTCTAATCCCCTAATCCTCCATGTGGTTCCCGTAGCACTGTGAACTTTGTATAGCATTTACTACCTATATTATAAACCTCGTAGCTTTTCAGTATTTCTAGTAGTTCATAAGTTTCACTGTGGAGGTGACTGGATCTTTTTCTTCTTCGTCTACCCAGAACCTAGCAAGTATGTGAACTGTAACAGGCTTTCACTTCAGTGTTCACTGAATGAGTGAACTTTGTGATTCCTTCAGTCTTACCCTAAGACCAGCACTTAAAATTAGATGTTGTGAGGAAAATTCATGCATTATTTTGAATGTTTGAGTTCTTTCTTCCAGTAACCTGAAGTAAGCTTTCTATGAATGATTTCTATAAGTAAAGCTCTATAGCACATTGATTTTTGTGGCAATAGTCTCCCAGATTTATTATACCACTTGATGGCTATTTTAAAAATGTAATCACCAAATTATCTAATTAGTTGTGATATGATAGCAAGTTTGTAGTAAAAACTTAGAAAAAGCAACATATAGGATATTAGAAATGTTATTATGGAGTGGAATAGTTAACAGATTTTGCAGAATTAAATAAATTTGTGTAGGCTAAAAAGCACCTTATGTGTACCAGGCACTGTTCTAAGCCTTGTGAATGTAGCTTCTCTTTTAGAGCTTTTATTCCAGTGTGGGGTGAGAAATAATAAGAAGGTAACCTAACAAACAGGATAATTCTAGATGTTTCAAATGGCTTGAAGAAAAGCAATGAGATGATACGATAGTAACTTGTATGGGGTGACAGCTGAAAGGGCTTGACTAGTTTTTAAAAAGTAGTCAGAAAAGGTGAGATTTAAGCTGAGACCTGAATGATAGAAACCAGCTCTATGAAAAAGCCAGGAAAACATTCCAGGCAGAGAGAAGAACAGCAAGTACAAAGTCCAGTGTTACGGAGCAGACCCGTGTAATTGAAATACAGTGCGTGAGGAGAGAGAAAGCTGTCAGGCTGAGGAACTAGGCATGGCTCGGGCCATGAAAATCTTGTAGGCTATTTTAAGTAAGCTATCTTTACTTAAAGTCAGATTTTTAAGTAAGACTATTTTAAGTTAAAATATTTAAGTCCAAAGTGCAGCAGTAGGAAATCACTGGAGAATTTTTAACATTCTTAGGTCTTTAAAAGACCACTTTGGCTATTGTGCAGAAAATAGACTGGAGAAGGGGCAAATATGGAGTCAGGGAAACCAGATGTTAGAGTACGACAGAATTCTAGACAGTAGGTGATGGTGCCTTAGGACAGAGGATTGTCAGTGAAGATGGAGAGAAATGGGCAGTTATGAAATATATTCAGGAGGTAGGGCAGAAATTACTAATAAGTTGAATATAGGGGATGAGGAAATGGCAGGAATCAGATGACACATAAGCTTTGCCTTGAGCATCTGGAAACATGGTGATGACGCCATTTACTGGGAAGGAGGGTACGTGGGAAGGTATAGAGAAGGAGTAGTTGCCACTTGGGGCAGGTTGCATTTGAGGTGCTCATTGGTGTTCCTTTACACTCATGGCCTAAATGAAGATCACCTAGGGGGACTGTGCAGGTAGGGAAAGAGGGAACCTGGGACTGTGCCCAAGGTGCTCTAATATGTCTGCTGTAACTTGTGATTTTAGTTAACTGAATGAGATTTAAAACCTTAAGATGAATTTTCTTTTTTAGTAGAGGTCTTTTGAAGCTGTACACAAAGTTGAGATCACAATCTTTGCAATTACTGACCATTTTGCCGCATACTGAGGATTAAGGTTTTTTTTTTCCCAGAGAATCTTCATTCTGCCTTTTAGCCCTTGATGTTATATAATGCCACAGGTATGCTTTACTATCATCACCTGTAATTGATTGGGCTTAAGGTGAGAGGCAATGTGATTTAGTTGAGAGAACATTTTGATTAAAAGGCTGGGTATGAACTCAATTTTTTCATTCAATCACTGCATGACCTTAGCAACATTAAATAATTTTTCTGAGTTTGAATTCCTTTACCTAGAAGATGAGAATAATAACTACTTTGCAACATTGAAGAAATGATAAGATATAGTGTTCATGTTCAGGTACAGTGGAAAACCCTCTTGGCTGATGTCCACTTAATCGTGGACCACATTAACCAGTGAAGTTTCTGTGCAATGGTGCTGACCATTGCCCGAGGCATTCCACACACCCTTACCTAGTCTGCTTCACACTAGTGTCCTCTGTCCCTTGTTTTACAGCATCAGTGTGATTGTTCCCAAGCCACGTTATGCCAGTTATACTTGTTTTGGAAATATATAACTTAATTAAATAAACCAGTGATGTGTAAGTACAAAGAAGAGAAAGTTACTGTTTCTTTTTAAACTGAGTTGTATACTTTGGAGAATTCGCTGTTGAATTAAGTCTGAACAAGCAACTATGAAAGAATAGAGGGAATATTGTAAAAATCTAGAATAACCCTGTATTTGAGTTGCTTGCCAGTTACCTTTAAATTCTTATACTACCTTAACGAAGCCAAAAGTGGAAACAATTGTAGATGATACATTATGGATGTGGTTTGTGTAAGAAAGATATTCAGCACTGAACCACTCCAATCAATGTGCTCATACTTAAAAAAAAAAAAAATCATTGTATATCCCAGGCAAAAAGCCCAAAGTCCTTAACCTTCCTTAGGCCTCAGACGTCTTAAAAAAATCTGAGGAAATCTGTGGACCTTCTTCCTAGACAAGGGAAACACAGAAGATCTTACATATAGTTCAGGGTGTTGGTGAACATACCTGAGCCCATCCGTGGACCACAGAGGAGGAGCCCTTGCCATAGGTGCTCCCCTTCCCCTACTTCCATCTCCAGCTGAAGGATTGGTTGACTTCCCAGTGTTGATTCCAATATTTTCTTAATAGAGACAGCATTAGTTACTTTGTCTACAAATTATTTTTGTAAAATCTTACTTACATAGAAGATAGTAAATCAATTATATTTTACAACTAAATTTTTAAATTATATTTTGTAGGCATGTCTAGGATTTTCTGTCACACACATACATGAGTTATATAAGTGAACTAAAAAAGATTTAGGACGCTGTTGGGCTAAACAATCCTCAGGGATATTATAAGGAATTCCTCATTCTTCTATTAAAATTGGTAGAAGATCATTTTACCTTAAACTTTATAACATATAACATATTACATATGCTAGAAACTATAGAGAGGTTGGATATAGTTTCATTTAAATTCTTTAATTAGTGTAGAGTACTCTTTAAGTGCCATAATGTCATATAGAAACTGGAAATGTCCTCTATCTCTGTACCTTCTGGCAGGCTACACTTAAATCATCCCTGATAGGTAAGAATGTTTCTGTTTTTAAAGATTTCCAGTGAAGAGATTACATAGCTTTACTTGGCAAGTGTTTGAAGTGTAATACCACTGAGAAACTTTCTGGAAAGTCTTACTTTATGTTTATCCTAATTCACTAATGATATAGGGAACTCTCAATTATGTTCTCTAATGAAGAGACATTTTCTCAGAGATAATACAGAGTTGGATCATCCTCCTGGGTCTTTCCTTTATCCCTGCAATGAAATATCCTGACAGGGAAATAAGGACTTGCAAAGAACTGACAGGCAGGCTCCAGGAAAGTCTCAGGGGATAAAGCTGGTGAAATCACTTTTCTTTCCACCCTTTAATACCTTATAAACTTCATTCAGAAGTGAAATCGAAGGAAATGCTTAACTGAAAAATAACCTTTTCTTAGCCACTTCAAATCCTTTGGAGAAAGAAGTAGACTATACATAAATCTAAATAAATAAAAATAATCTTTATCTAAAGTATGTTTTGTGGTAGATTCCTCAATAACTGTTTGTTGATCACATAAGTAATAAAATTTTCTAACTACTAGGTTTCCTATAGAACTTTAGCCATAAATCTCCAAATGGTTATTGAATCCCTGTGTGTAAAGCTCTGTGGTATATACTGTGGAAACTAAAAACAATCCCCCTTCTAAAAGTTTCCATTGTACTTCCAGAAAAATGACAGAAACATTAGCCTAAAGTTGACACATACATGATTTGTTGGCAAGACAGTGAGAGTCTCACTGAAATGGAAGGCTCCTATTGCAGACAGGGTATGAAAGATAAATTACCCAAAACTTTGGAAGATTTTGAATGCCAGTCTCAGGAATTTGTACTATTTTGCCCAATAGCAGAGAGCCGTTGGAAATTATTGCTCAAGGAAGCAAATTGTTAAAGTGGTGCTTTAGAGAAAGTAATATGCTAGTGATGTGTAAGTTAAGGAAAACTACTATATTAATTGAGCACTTCTATGTGCGCTGATGGATGCTTTACATACATTTTTTCACTTGATGTTGAGAAGCCTGAGCAGTTGACTACTGCAGTAAATCTAAAAATTAAGTTATAAGAACTTGAGTTGTGATGGTAACACTGAGTAGAAATGAAGAGTAGATGCAAGAAACACTGCAAAGGAAGAATGTATTTAGGGGAAAACATTCAAGAAAAAAGTGAGAAATAGAGTTGACTTCAAGGTTTTTAACCTAGGCAGCGAGGGCAGAAGTGTCATCAGTGTAAAAACTGAGCAGGAGGATGAGGAATAGGTTTGCAAAGCTATGCAAAAAGTTTGAAGTTAGTCATGTTAAATTTGAATATAGGAGCCAACCTTTAGGGAAAGAGTCAGAAATAAAGATATAACTTGTCAGGTTTCCAAGCAAATGTGTAAATATTTATATTCCTAGAATGCCTAATACACACATTCACACATACATTCTCTTTCACTTACTCATCTAACAAACATTTAGCATTGCCCAGTCGCCTACCATGGTGCACAGTACAGTGGGGATGTTAAGAGCACAGACTTTGGAACCAAAGGGCCCGCTTTTCAATCCTGACTACAACTGACTAGCTGTGTGACTCTAGGCAAGTTGCTTAACTTTATTTGTAAATTCCTCTGTCTTTTAATTTTCTCATATGTAAAAATAGGAATCTCAGGGTTATCATGAAAACTAAGTAAGTTAACTTATGAAAAGCACCTAGAACAGTGCTGGGCACAGAGTGAGCAATGTGGGGGCATTTGCTGTTACCACCACCATCACCGTCACCTTCACTGTCACGATGATGAATAGCAGTGTTGCTCACTATCCAAGGGGGGTGACAGCGCTTGATACACAATAGAATAAATATTTACACAGATAAAAAGTAACTTTGTATCTTTGCGATCTTAAATTTTGTGGAAAATTATTACTATCTGATAATAATTATTAGAAATTATTACTACCATTCAGATAAGTTACCATGGGTAAGTGAACAGTTTAGGCATCAAATTATGCAGTAGGTGTTTTCTGAAAAAGGTATCGTATGCACTGGGTGATGGCTCACTTTATAAATATGATCATTGTATCATCTTCATCTCTGTAGGACTCAAAAGTTATTTCTCATCAGGACTTAGGTGCATATCTTTTACCTTTACATTTAACCTAGAAGACTGGCCACATTAGTCATTTTGCTTTTCTTTGTTTTGTTTTGTTGTATTGAGGAGCCAGCCGTAATTTTAACCTACACAAGATACTTTAAGCACAGTAATTTATTCCGCATTATTATTACCACCAAAATAAAGCTAAGATAAAATGTTTGAGTTTTTCTGCCACAGAATCAGTGATACTCAAGCTCTTCATCATCAGTGACCTGTATTGATAAAGCCACTGAGTAAGAATAAGTCATTTCCCTCTTAGTTTGTAAGTTCTGTTATGGCAACAACTGTATGTTTACCACCACATGCCTTGCACTTGGCCATAAAGAGTGTTCAGTAAATATTTGTGTAATTGATTTGTGGATGACGTTATCTTTTGTTCTCTTGTATGTATTTATTAAAAATTGCTTGCTGGTGTTAACAGCTACCCATTCAAATATAAGACACTAGATGGACTTACCAAGTTTTTAGGCTCACTTGGAAAAAAAATCAAAGCTGAGGTTGTTTTGGAAATGTCAGTGTATTGATTTGTTTTAGAAGTTAGATCAAAAGATAAAAACCAATCCTGAATTAACTATTTTAATACTCAGAAGTTGATTTGATCTTTTTTTAAAAGTTATTTTAAAGACTACATTGTATCTATTTCTAACCTGGGACTCTTGAAATTACCTTTGGCCAAAAGCAGTATAATGCTTAGATGTTGAACAACAGCAACAGAAAAAGACAACAATTCTGTACATAAGATAATTCCAGCTAACAAAGCATAAAGGATATGAATGCATAAAATATAGCATATGTACAATCACAACATAAATTTTAATCCTGAATATACTACTATGAAATGGTGTTGGAGTGATTAATATGAGCTTGAGTTTCCAGGAATTGAGCCCCTCTAAGAAGCACTATATATGAATCTTAAAAATAAACATTGTATCTGTTTAATATGAATATACTTTCATTTTAATGCCAAATAATACCTCAAGATAATATTGTTAAAGACACTTTGGCACTTTAAAAAATATGTGTATGGAGGAGGGGGGCGGTTTGCTTTTTTTATTGTGGTAAAATACATGTAACATAAAATGTACAGATTTAGCAATTATTAAATTGTGATAAAATACATATAAAACTCACTATCTTAATCATTTTTATGTGTATGGTTCAGTAGTGCTAAGTGTATTCACACTGTTGTACAACAAATCTTCAGAGTATATGTGTATTTTATAAAGAAAATGAATACGTCGTTTAAGATATGGTCTATTAATAAGCAGCTTTTATTTTGCACACAGGATAATTTTGTTCAAAACATGGACAGGTATCTCACTAATAAAGATTCTGTTTTCTTAGATTTTTGAACAGTTGTATTCTAATGGCTTTTTTTCTTTTCTTTTTTTCCCCCTCTCTCTTGATTAACAGGAGTGAGCTGAGTCGACAGAAACTTCATACCCAAGAGCTGCTTTCTCAGCTGGAAATGGCAAATGAAAAGGTAGTTGAGGTAAGATAATGACTCTCCTGGGAAGTACTTTCTGCTGCAGCTTGATACACAGGTTATAGAATTTTACCTGAGCCAAGTCCAAATTAATTCTCTATTTGGAAATGACCATAAGGATGTGACTATTTCTTGTAGAAATCATTCATAACCCTAAAAGTCCACACATATTATAATGTGAATAAAAGCTTTGAAAGTCAGTGATTCATCATATAAAAATGACAAAAGATAAAGCTCTTATGTTAGTTTTACCATATAACTTGTGCTGTTTCTGAGTTGTTAGGATCCTCTTCACTTTTACCTCTGTGCATGTCTAAGATTGTTTTTTTAACCCAATTCCTCTTATTTTGTTTTAATCCATCACCAAAGACATGTAGGAAATACTTTTGCCTACTTGGAATATATTGAAATACTCCTTCAGGTTAATGCTTTAGAAGTGAGTATGACAAGGGTTCATCATTTTTTTTTTCTTTTTTGAAGAAAAAAAAAGTTAAACAATTTCTAGATTAAGATTAGAACTTTCTAGAACTCTGATTCTTTGTTTAATGTTCTAACTTTGAATGTATTTGTTGGAATGTAATTAATAGGCTATTTGGTCCACCAGCTCTCTGTGGCCTTCTATAGGATCCATGACTCTTCAGTGTTATAGCGTTATGAATTGATATGAGCCATTAGGGAACAATTAAATAATAGCCATTAAAATACTCTTTGATGTAACTCCCACTTCCAGGAATCTGTTCTAAGGAAATAATTTAAAATATGAAAAATTTTAAAGGAAGATATTCAACACAGTAATGTTAATTATTTTGGAAAATCAAAAGCAACTAAAATATCAATTGAAAAAGAACAGTTGCACATACTATGATTTATCTGATCTGGAGTATGCCTTAACCATTATGGTAGCAGCATAGAAAAATGCTCATTATGTGTGGTGTGATTGTAACTGTGAAAATGATTATTATAGATGATAGCATTTTTTCCCCCAGGTTTTCTCTAGTGTTAATGATTTAAGTTAAAGAATTTAAGACTGCACATTTAAATGTCTTAGTAAACTGGAACAGACAATGTAGTTCTCTTCATACAATTTAATTTTGCTTAAATTGGGTCACAATAAGAAATAGAATGACATGCATATTTTAACAGGATACTGTTACTTCAATATTTTGTACTACTAGGCATGACATTCACTCTTACCACTTGTATGTAAGGGCATGGGAACTGTCTAATTCAGAAAACTGTGTAACAATTCTGGATGTACAAAAACTTTTTTTTAGGCTACTAACTGTGGAGAAGGCCAATATATGTTTTAATTGATAGAATCTTTGAACTTGTTTTCATGTTGTGATGTTTGTATTTATGATGCCTACAGTTTCCTGAGATTGCTATGACAAAGTCATACAGACTGGGGTGGCTTAACCAACAGAAATTTGTTGTCTCATAGTTCTGGGAGTCAGAAGTCCAAAATCAAGAAGACAGCAGGATTGGTTCCTTCTGAGGGCTTTGAGGGAGAGTCTATTCCATGCCTCCCTCTTAGTTTCTGGGAGCTTCAGGTGTTCCTTGTCTTGTACAGAGTGTTCTTCCTGTGTCTTCATGTGTTCTTCCCTTTGTACATGTCTGACTCTGTCCAAATTTCCCCTTTGTGTGAAGACACCAGTCATATTCGATTAGGGCTCACCCTAATGACTTCATCTTAATGTAACCATCAGAAAAGACCCTATTTCCAAATAAGGTTGCATTCATAGGTACTAGGGGTTAGGACTTCAGCATCTTTTTTTAGGGACATAATGCAACCCATGACAATGCTTTAATAACTCTGTTGACTCTAATACCCTCTGGAGTCTACAGATGTATTGGGAAACATGTAGAAACAGATTTCTTCCTCTTTTAAATAATATCTTTATTATATAATCATTTAAAACAAGTCTCACTCTGTAAAACTCAGGATTTCTAGAATGAGTATTTTATGTTCCTTGAACTTTAATAATGTGTATACTGTGTCACAATTTCCCTGAGTTTGTCCTGGCACAGTGGCTCTAAATGCCTTAGCAAACTGAGCACCACCTAAGAACTTGACAGAAGTGCAGGTTCTCCAGATTCACCCTACCCCTACCTATGCTCTGGTGGTGAGGCCCAGGTCTGCATTCTCACACTCTCCAGCTGATTCCAAAGTAGTGATCTGGCATCTCAAGGTTAACATCACAAACTGAAAGTCTTGTTCTTAACCTCAGGCTTTGTTTGCTTTTGGATTTAATTAATTTTCTTTGGTGGTACATAGGGGAAAAACAAAACAATTTAGTCAATGTGAAACCAACTTTGAACTTTGAAGTTCATAACTTGAAAAATGTGAATTTGGAGATATATTATCTTTGCCTTTTATAAGTGGTAAAATGATGTCCAGATATTTCATTGATTATTCCATAAAAGTCTCCATGCCACATATGGATTTATAACTTCTTTGTTTTATATTCCCCTTAATAGAATGAAAAGTTAATTCTAGAGCATCAAGAAAAATCCAACAGGCTTCAGAGGCGACTAAGTGAGGCGGAACAGAGAGCTGCTTCAGCCTCCCAGCAGGTAGGGAGCCTCCTCATTATCCCTGGAAAATAGTAAATAGTCTGACTAGATCAAAGAGAAGAAAAATTCTTCAAAAGTTCCCAAAGAACTGGTGGTTTTATTTTTATTTAATTAAACTATTTAAAATTAGTCTCTTTAATATTTGCAGTTGAAAAAAGTAAACTTTAGAAACAGAAATAAACAGCAGTCTCCTGCTGCCGTGTCCAATGTGATAGCCACTAGCCCAAGCCGCTGCTTAAATTTAAGTTAATTAAAATCAAATAAAAGTAAAGCTGATATCCTCAGCCACACTAGCCAGATTTCAGGTCCTCAAAAGCCACGTGGAGCCATGGCTGTCATACTGGACACGTGGTTACAGAACAACTGTCATCCCAGTAAGTTCTGTGGGACAGCATGGCTCTAGAATTGTGTTCTGTCTAGAACTAGGCAGATGTTCACTGACAGATTTGGAAGTAGATAACATTGCTTTGTATGTAATATTTAAAATTGTACTTTTTTATTGTTGTTTTTAAACGGAAAAAAATTATTTGGCTTAGGGGTTTAACCTCATTTCATACATGTTATGACCATGTAAATCTAAAATACCATATAAAATTTGTCCAGTGGGAAATAGAGTTGAAAATGCATAATATCAAGGAAATAATAAGGGGCAGTTACTCTGTAATACTCACACATTATATAAATGAAATGGTCCATTTGTTCTAAAGTAGGAACAATAGTCTCTCCTGTTAGGAACAAAAGGAGAACAGTTTAGTGATTATAAATATAAGCTGGAAACAGTTTAGATAGATATGCAGACAGACAGACAAAAACCAGGTTACTGTATTATTAATTATATTTAGTTATAAATATACTGCTTCAATCAAAATTAATATTATTCTTAGGTATTACATCATTTCTATACATAGTAAAACAACTAACCCTAAATACTCACTGAATTCAGTTTGTGTTCGTAATGTTTATATATTTTTTTTTGAAATCTACTTCTGGTATGAATATGGCATGGCATTTAACAAAAATCCAATAATAGTTTGCCCTTCTATTTCCCTCCCTCTTGAAAGTAATTATAGTTTTATCAAATAAGTTTAATTTCTCATAAAGTTATGAGTTGACGGAATCTTGAATTAATCATTCAAGAATTCATTTATTCACTGAGATTATAAGGTAACAGGAGCCAAGGTACTAGGCAGTATCTTGAGAGGATGCAGTTTGATGTCAGGCGAATAGCCTGGTACCATTAGGTGGCCATGTGACTTTGGGCAATTTCAGCTTCTCTAAGCCTCAGTTTCTTCATGTTTTAACGTAGGATAATAACACCTCTCTGATAGAGTTATTAAAAGATCAAAGGAATTAACACATATAAAGCACTTAGCATAGTCATTAAGTGTAAGTAGATACTTAGATATATAGAAATTAAATTAATATAGCACAGTCTTAAAAGCTTTCAGTTTACCTTTTTTAAGGAACATGGTAAAGAAAATAATACCTACTTAAAATCAACTACCTGGAGTTCTTTAACAAGAAGGGTACAGTTACAGAATCTTAATTGTATAAACCAATTGTCTCTAGTCTCCTTTCTGACAGAATTAAACCTAAGCAGTCTGACACTGACGTTTCTCCTGCAATTTAAACTCCTTAATGGCAGAGATTCCACCATTCTCTTTGTAGCTTTTTTTTTTTAATGTTTTGTCAGTAACCACTTCACAGATTTCTCCATAAGCCTTTTTCCTTGCATTATGTTCTCATTTGAAGATGGAAAATAATCATTTAGCATTTTCGCCGTACATAGGGAGTTTATTCCCTGGAGTTAACTTTTTTTGTCCTATTTTAAATGTGTCCAAGTCATAAACTTTTTAAGACATATATTCAGTTTTTTACAAATCTTTATCTTTGCCTTCTCTCAATCTTTTCTAATTTTCCCATTTTACTCTAAAAACTGGAAACTGCTATTAGAAATAGTATCCTGCTAAGGGCTTGATATTTAATGAAATAAAGAAGTTAAGAGGTCTGTATTGTCTCTAACATGTGACACTCACCCATGCAGCCCAGCCAGCATCATGTCACTGGTTCAGCACAAGCCCTGCGCTGTATTCATTCAGTCATGCTCGAAGTGTGCTCTTCTGATTAACTTTCTCTATACATTCTTCTTCCATCTTTGGATTGTGGTTAGATGTTCTAAGTGTATCATTCTAAATTGTTGAATTCCACACTGTGTTCTTTTGACAGTATGGTATTTTAAAAAATCAGTGTGGTGAAGCCTTTCTCTGCAGTACACAAAACCTAGAAACTATGAGAATTTAATAAATGTGACTATGTAAAATTTCAGATTTCTGCATTAAAAAATCATAAAGTCAGTGACAAATGGAGAAAATTATTTGCAACACATAGACAAAAGGCGAATATCCTAAACACATATAAAGAGTGACTAATCAACAACAAAAAAAAAGTACTATAGTACAATGGAGTGAATAAAGGATAAAAGACAAGTGGCTTTTAAACATTTAAGAAATGCCCAGCTCATCCTCACCCATAAGACAAATGCAGATTTAAACTGTAATCACATACCATTTTTCACCTGTCAGGTCATGAAGCTTGATAATACATTGTGCTGGCACTTTCACACATCAATGATGTAAATGTGAATTGGTACAACCTCTTTGGTGCCCAGTCTGGCAATATCTCTCAAAAATTGGAAATGTGCCTAAGCTATGATCCAGCAGTTCCAAGAATGTATTCTGCAGGTGGTGTATTTGCACCTGGCAAGTCTGTGCAAGGATGCATGTAAAAATTACTAATTGCAGCATCACCTATAATTTTAAAAGATTAAAAACCATCTAAATGCCCATCCACAGGAAACAGTTCAACTATGGAATATCCATGCAAGGGAAATTTTGCAGCTGTTAAGAGGAATAAAGTGATTTAATGTGAAAGTATTTCTAAGGTAGATTGTTTAGCAGGAAAAAAAGATGGAAAGTATCTCCAGTACTTTATCATTTTTTAAAGAAAAGGTGGTGAGGAAATATATGCATATGTTCTCACTTAGAATATGTCAAGAAATATACTTAGGAGCTGGAAATAGTAGTATCTGGAAAGAAGGCTGTGGAATGAAGGACAGAGATGGGAAGACTTTATGCTCTTTGCTCTTTTGTACTCTGAGATGTTTTTAACCATGTGTCTGTATCATCAATTTCAATTAATATTCAAAGGTTGTTTCCCCATTAGACTTATTATGATCTATCATCACCTTTTTAATACCTGCCCTGCATTTTGCTGGCTCACATGTAGTTTGTGTTCTAGCTCATTTTCTGATTAACTTTTATCTAGATGTTTTTCATCCATTTGTAAAGTATGTTTTGGAATTCCAAGTATATCACTGAGCTATGGAATGTCATATTTGACATGCATATCTCTAGTGTAATACAGACATTTTAAAGTATCAAGAGTGAAAGAGAAATGAACACAAAAAGTGACCTCCTACAAGACCCTTTACAATAAGATTATTTTTAATAATTGTAAGTTATGACGTATTATACTTTGTATTAGTCTAAGATTTTCCATAGAGAAAGTAACTATTTACTGATTGTTTATTTCAATTGCAGCTCAGTGTGATTACAGTGCAGAGAAGAAAAGCAGCCTCCATGATGAATCTGGAAAATGTTTAAAAGTATACATAGTTCACTCCCAGAACTTTAGAGTTGGGAAAGCTGTTGGACTAGAAGTGTATTAAAATGGTAAAACCTGCGTAGAATGGTTAAGGCTTGTGTCATTTTGCATAAGCATTTTCCATTCTGTTTTGAGGGTTATTGGAAAACAGAACAGTGACAGCTTCCTGTAAGTAAAGAAAATATAATTCTATATTGAGCCTCAGTGGAGAATAAAGCCAATTGGGAAGAACTGATTGCCTTCCTCGACATGTCTATTTTTTTTAATTCCTCCTTTTTCCCTTGGAAGAGTGTAATAATTTTCAAACTGTTCTAATCATGAGTTTTAAGAAAATGCTAGAATTTCAATATTTCAGTTTCCAAGATTTGAGAATTTTGCATCTAATTGTTCCTCATAGCTTATTTTTAAAGTTCCCAAGTACCCATATTATTATGAACTCATATGTAATAAATTACACACTTTCTAAAATGATGCTGTCATGTATTTTAATGTATAATTGTAGTGATTCATTTTTAACTTACACAATTTCCAGTATTTATCAAATATTGATATTTAAGAATTTGGGGAGGTTTTGGTCTGTTTGGGGTTTTGAGGGAGGTGGGTAGGGTTGTTTTGTTTTGTTTTTGCTGTTACTCAAAACAGTATTAATCAAATGGAATCTTAAGTTCTGAGACTGCATGGGCATTAAACTATTGTGGTCCTATTGATTTCCATAGATCCATGTGCTCAATTATTCTCTGCTCCTAGTTTGAACATAGTGCACCCTGCTTTCTGTGATTAGAGTAGATGGGTTTGCATCTGGACAAGTTAGGAGACCATTGTAGTAGTCCAGAGAAAATACAATGAGTTAATGAGTTAGAGGTGATGTAGCAGCATGCATGTGTAAATATTCAACTAGCACAGAGGTTTAGGACTGATACCAACAAATTGAGATAGTCATGGGTCTTTGGCATGGAGCTGAGAATTGAAGCCATGGAGTGTAGTGGCTTGCTGAGGGGCCTTATGTGATGTGCTAGCTACCTCTTCCCCTCCATTTCTGCTCTATCCCTGATGAAGGCCTTCTTCATCTTCCATCATGACGTCATCCTCCCTCCCCACACAGGGTCTCTGCACATACTTGGCCATTTGCATATTCTTCAGATTACTACTTAGACACCACTGTGTCAGAGAGCCTTACCTAGCCACCAGACTAGGTTAGGTCCCCTTGTTGTATTGCTGTTAATGTATGCTATATGTTTTCCTTTATAGTCCTTACTAAAATCTGTAATTAACTCTTTTTGAAATTTTTTTCTTTAATGTCATCTCCTCCCCAATGGACTGCAGGATCCTTGAGGGCAGGACTCATGTCTGCTGTCATTCATCGTTGTACTCTTAGCAGTCAGCGCTGTTCCTGCCACATGGAAGGTATTCAGTAACTGTTTTGTTCAAAAACTGAAAGAGTCATCAAGACAGGACCTTAGAAAATGTCTTTATTTGTTGAATGACCTCAGGAAGAAGTCTTTGGAGGAAATTGAATAGGAGCAATAAGAGGGCTGTAACAAAGCAAATCCAATATGATGAAAACTGAGGGAGGGAAAAATCTGATCTAGTAAAAGCTGGGGGTGGGGGTGCAGCAAATTGTTGCTACTATCAAGTACAATGATGAGACCAGATAATACAGATGTGACAGTAAATGGTAGTAGGCGCTTAGCATTTCCATCTCTTAAAGATTTTTTCATTTGGTTCTCTGAATTCCTTCCCATCATTCCAGACTGATTTCTACGTAATAAGAGGTATGTTCCTATTTATGTTTATAGAGTATAGATTTTAGTTTTTAAAACTTTAAATTAGAGAAAATGTTAGAATTATATCTGACCAAAAAAATGAGACTATAAGGAGAAAGCACTTCAGAAACTAACATTCGAGACAAATGGAATGTAAGTAGTAGTAGTAGTAGTAGAGGTAGTAGTGGTAGTAGTAGTGGTAGCAGTGGTGGTGGTAGTAGTGGTGGTAGTAGTGGTGGTGGTGGTAGTAGTAGTAGTGGTAGTAGTGATAGTACTAGTGGTAGTAGTAGTGGTGGTAGTGGTGGTGGTGGTAGTGGTGGTGGTGGTAGTAGTGGTGGTGGTGGTAGTAGTAGTAGTGGTAGTAGTGATAGTACTAGTGGTAGTAGTAGTGGTGGTAGTGGTGGTGGTGGTAGTGGTGGTGGTGGTAGTAGTGGTAGTATTGATAGTACTAGTGGTAGTAGTAGTGGTATTAGTGGTGGTGGTGGTAGTGGTAGTAGTAGTGGTAAGTAGTAGTAAGTAGTAAGTAGTAGTATCCTTTCTCAAAAAAGAAAGTTTCACTTTCCAGACTGACTTCTTTGAGGTAAAATCTTCCAACCAAACTTCCTCCAAACTGTGGCCATAGGCACCTACTCTTTACATTTTGGTATTAACAACCCCCTCTCCAGTTGGCTTTCTTGAATACTTAGATGTTCTCCAAGAAAGGGATATAATATGCAGATAATAGGCCTTTCTGATCTCTGTTCAATTTGAACAGATTTAAGCTATGTTTAGCAACAGAACTAAATATGTATGGTTATTTTTCTTCCAGAAAATATTGTTAGCTAATGATTTCCAATGTAAAAATGTAGTGGAGTTTTTGAAACATTTCTCTTGTTGATCAGTCTTGACTTCATTTACACAGACAGTGAGTATCATTGCTGTGAACTTTATTTTAAGAGATAGGGGAAAATAATAGGAAAGAGAAAAGAAATGCTATAAATCTGAAATTGGGGACAACACAGCTAGTTCATTTTATTTATTCATCTTTATTTATTGTATCTCCCTGAGGAAGAAAAGAGATGTGATTACCTCTTCTTCCCTTTGTATACAAATACGCAAATTGGAGCAGCCAACAATCTTCTGATTTCTCCTCTAGTGTGAGAACTATGGGAGAACATTAGTAACAACTTAGTCACTCATTTATTCAGCAAATGTGAATATTTCATAGCTGCATAGCCTGCCAAGCCAACTCTCAGACAAATCAAGGAAGAGTGAAAAAGCACTTTTAAACATTTTATTATAAATTCTGTTCTTTAACCATAATGTGTTCTATCAATTTTTCCAAAATTAATCTGTAATAAGCTTCTTTATAAACCTTTTTATCTAAAATAATGATTAACTTTTTAGTTTACTTAGAAATTTATATATACATACAGATATGTGTACAGAGAGGAGAAAGACACTGCAGTACCCCAGTACTACCTATGAAACCCCTCCCTTACCACCTCTTAAGCCTTAAAAAAAAGTGTGGCTTTTGTGACAATATTAATATTTATATAAGGAAGAACTAAAATATGTTTATGCCTAGATAACAGAAATCATAGACTGGAAAGGCATTTTTAAGTAAAGTAATTTTTTACTGGCACCCACCCAACTACCAAGAAAAAGTCTGCACTAAGTAAGTGGTCTTCTTGCCCAAGGGTTCACCAGAAAAATTCACATTTGCTCCACACTCCCATAGACATTCTTGGGTACTAGCTCTAACTCTACTCTGTGTCTCGACACAAAAGGATATTGGAATGTAAGCAAATGGGAGTGACGTTAGAGATAACTTTGAATTTGCTCTAGTTTATTCCTTTTTAAATACACATTCTTAAAGTTCACTCCTTTATTTTTAGTAACAAATTAACCAGTGTTACTGTGCACAGCTGTTGAAATTCACTGGCATGGGGCGGGGCAGCTTCCTCTCCCTTGAGGTGGCCCAATCTACTTTCCAACAGCTTTGACCATTAGAAATTTCTTCCTCATATTGAACTGCAGTGTGTCTCCTGCCTTAGTTCTACCTTGTGCAACAGAGGAAATCTAAACCATCTTCCATACGGCAGATCTTTAGCCTGCTAAAAGTAATCATCATGTTCTCCCTGTGCTTAGTAGGCATCTCCGTTTCCTCACAGGACTTAGTTTTGAGTCCTCGGGCCAACCAGTCACTGGTCTCTGGAAGCATATATCCTCCTTCACTCTTTGAGCAGATATTTCTTGAGCACTTGACTTTACACCAAGTGTGCTTGGGATGCATCAGTCTTATGCCCAAAACCAAACATTATATTCAAGGTATAAACTATTCATTCCCTTATCCTGGATCGTAACTGAGAGAGATGGGGAAAGGGTGATACCTGCCCGAGCTGGAGGGACGGCATATTAGTCTCTAGGGTGTGGATTTGGCCTCATAATACATAGCCTTCCCCTCCATCCACCCCCCACCCCACCCAAGAGGAGCCTGACATACTTTTAGGGAAGCATCTTTGAGAGTTACTGTAATTAGTGCTTCAGGGAAATGCACATATAATTTCTCATTAGTTACTTAGGATGAGGAAAAAAAACGAGAATTACTGTTCTAGAGTCTACACTTCCAATAATGCAACTTGAAATCATGTTAGCTTTTTTGGAAGTTGAATCACACTGTTGGACAGATATTGAGCATGTTATTGACTAAAATCCTAAGTATTTTCCGAAGGTTTTGCTGCTAAGGCATATCTTTGCCCCAGAGGTGAGACTGGTCATTTATCCCTTTTAAATTTCATTATACCATTACAGGGTGCTGAGGTCATTTTAGCTCCTAATTCTGTCATCCAGTTTGTTACCTGTAAGAACTATATCTGTTTCATTTTGCCTTACTGCTATATTTCTTGCATTCATGACCATTTTTTATTTACAGTGAATGCCATCTACAGGCTTGATAAACATGCCACCCATATTTTCATGAAAATCATTGAAAATATGAGAACTAGACAGACCTGAGTAGTCAGTCTCTTAGAGCACACCAGTCACAACCTCCCATAATCAGTAACTAACCAGGACCCATGAGGCATGGTCAGTTGGCCTGTTTTTAGTCTAGTCCATATTGCTGCTGCTACATACCACCATGGAAATGCCAAGGAAGACCTAGGCTTCTGCTTAGCATAAATTCATGTATCACAACTGTCATGCTTCCCAGACCTAATTAGTAATCCTGTCCAAGAAGACAGTTAAGTTAGATGAATTTCTTCTTAGTAAATCTGTGTAGCATCCTAGTCACTGCCTGTTCCTTTTACGTTGACTTAAAACCCTTAACGTCCTTTAGTATGGCATCATGGAAGTTCTCAGTCAGTATTTCTATCCTTTATTCAAAGAATTTTTAAAAGTGCATTAGAGTATAATATGATGTATAAGGAAATCTGTTAGCACTTAGGTCTGTGAAGATTAAAAATATGAGACTAAGATTTCCTTTCATATAAACTGTGCTCTAGGGGATAAAGGAGAATGAGAAGTCATGATCCCTTTTCTGCAAATAACCAAAAGAATCCATTGGAGAATCTTTCCCTGGATCTACAATAAACATGCTGATCTGTATTAATAATGTCTATTTATTGAGCACCTATTATATGCAAGGCATTGTTCTAGCATTTTGGATTTATTACCTCACTTAATCCAACAAACCTGCCAGGAGGGTGTTATCATTCCTTTTCCAAAGGTATAAGGTATCGTAAAAATTAAACGCCTGCCCCAGGGTCGCATAGGTGAAAAGCGGCACTGCAAGCTCTCCAACCAGGTCTATCCAACACCAGATTTCTACTGCCAACATTGCATCCTTAGGGTTTGCGGAATTCATGCTTTTGACATCTCTCCCATTTGCTGACAGTGACTGAGAGGTTCCCTGAGTGCCCTGAGACTTATTTCCTCTGGGTCAGGAGGCCAGAACTCACTGTAAACAGCTAGGTGCGCTCATACAAGTGCTTCACACATCCTAGACTTCAGGAAACCCTTACCAGTGTCTGTTCTGTCCTTTTCAATTCAGGTATTTGTGTTCTTGATAGAAAATGCAGACGTAAAATAGATTTGGAAAATTCTACGTTCACCTTTTCATTCATCAACTTACTATGAGTCTGAGGTGCAAATGAGACTTTCTTTGCCTTTTCTGACTCTGAGTCTAACCCAAAAGCCTTTTTGTTTATCAAATTATATGCATTATGTAGAAAACTTCCTAAGAAGAGCATCTTCATATCTAGTGGGATTTGGGTTATTTTTTTACCTAGAAAGGAAATTGGCCATAACCTAAAAAGTTGGGTAACTTTCATGGAAAATGTAGATCTAAGCAAAGGAACTCATATAAATTAGTGGGCTACCCCCTTTGAAGTTTTCCAAATTTCTTTATTAGCCTTATAAAGCTTTTTTTTTTAGTTAAAGCATACTTGATGTACAATATTGTTATAGGTGTACAATATTATGTTATAGGTGTACAATATAGTGATTCAAAAATTTTAAAGGTTTTATTCCATTTATAATCATAAAATATTGGCTATATATCTATTGCATTGTACAATATATCCTTGTAACCCATCTTATATGTAATGGTATGTACCTCTTAATCCCCCCCATATTGCCTCTCCCCCCTTCCCTTTCCCCATAGGTAACCACTAGTTTGTTCTCTATACCTGAGTCTGCTTTGTTATACTCATTTAAATTTTTTTTTAGATTCTACATATAAGTAATATCATATAGTATTTGTCTTTCTCTTATTTCACTTAGCATAATGTCCTCCAAGTCCATCCATGTTTCTGCAAATGACAAAAATTCCATTCTTTTTTATGGCTGAGTAGCGTTCCATTGTGTGTGTGTGTGTACACACACCGCATCTTCTTTATCCATTCATCTGTTGATGGACACTTAGGTTGCTTCCTTACAAGGACAATTGTAAATAATGCTGCTGTGAACATTGGGGTGCATACATCTTTTCAAATTAGTGTTTTTGTTTTTTTCAGATATATACCCAGGAGTACAATTGCTGGGTCATATGATAGTTGTTTTTAGTTTTTTTGAGACACTTCCATACTGTTTTCCACAGTAACTGTACCAATTTACATTCATAGCAACAGTGTACAAAGGTTCCCTTTTCTCCAGATCCCTGTCAACATTTATAATTTGTGTTCTTTTTGACGATGGCCATTCTGACAGGAGTGAGGTGGTATCTTATTGTGGTTTTAATTTCCATTTCCCTGATGGTTAGCGATTTTGAGCATGTTTTCATGTGCCTGTTGGCCATCTGCATTTCCTCTTTGGAAAAACATCTATTCAGTTCTTCTGCCCACTTTTTAATCAGGTTGGTTGTTTTTTGGATATTGAGTTTTATGAGCTGTTTATATATGTTGGATATTAATCCCTTATTGGTTATATCATTTGCAAATATTTTCTCCCATTCAGAAGGTTGTCTTTTTGGTTTGATGATTTA
The DNA here is from genome assembly GCF_048773025.1 of Camelus bactrianus. Taxonomy (NCBI): domain Eukaryota; kingdom Metazoa; phylum Chordata; class Mammalia; order Artiodactyla; family Camelidae; genus Camelus; species Camelus bactrianus. Next base: position 44,812,743 of record NC_133540.1, read on the forward strand.
CTTTGCTATGCAAAAGATTAAGTTTAATTAGGTCCCATTAGTTTTTATTTCCTTTGCTTTAGGAGATAGATCAAAAAAAAATTGACAGATTTCTTTAATAGGTGGTGACAGTTTCACCCAAAAGTCGTATCTACCACATAAATATCCACCACCAAAATAATGTTAAATTGAGTTTAGCAATTGTAAAGTTATTGATAGAATATTGTATGATTTGCTGTGTCAAAGTAGGCATAGTATTTTAAAGCAAAGTGTTTGAAAGGTATTTACTCACTTTTACTATTTGGGACTAGTTGAGGTAAAGATACGACCACAAGCATTTGATATGAAAAAGAGAAGCTCAAACAACTGAAACAGTAAAGCTGGAGCAGAGCCAAAATGAGTGAGAAAAGGAAAGCACTTTGTTTCACACTGGCATAATCCGGAAATTGGAACCATCAGCCAAATTAATGGGTAAAATAATAATTAACCCATAATTATAAATGTACTATTTAAAACTCAGCCATATATAAGCCAAGTAGTAGTGAGACTATCAGGATACATTAGAGATACATTAGGAATGATAGTACACATTATTTTTTTCTTTTATCTTTACTATTTAATTTGGCATTGCTTGACTTATTTGTAAAAACTAACCAGACTTATAAGTTATATCACAGAAATACTGGTTTGAAGGTTTTACATAGCATCAATTTAAAATCCTAAGACACTGGTCCTACTTGGAGATTCATCATCAAAACTATGTGATTTTAAATAATTATCTTCAACTTTCCAAGCAATGTGTCAGGATATAGAGCAAATTAAGTTATTCTTTGAGTTCCTGACAGCAGTGCTACTGTCTTTGATCTTATATGCATATATTTTGTATCTATAAATATGTGTATGCATGAGTGTCACTGTTACACTGCTGTGTGTAACACTGATTCCATTCTCCCAAGAGGAAGGCAGGGACTGATCAACCACAGGCTGACTATATTGCTCATTAGCCATTCAGGTACATTCGTAGTCCGTTCAGCCAGTACGTTAACATTATATTTTAAGCCAAGATAGTTTTACTTCATAGAAATTCATTGAACTGAAGTTCACATGTATAGTCCTCAGTATACCTAAAAACACATGAACTGCTTTATGTGACGTCTTTTTATGTTCTGAGAGGCAGCGGGGCCCAGGGAGCTCGCCACAGCCTGGGTGGGATAGAGTCCCAGCTCTACCACCTCCTGACCTTAAGCAAATTAATTTCTGTGCCTCAGTTTCTTTATCTGCAAATAGATAATAGTACCAAACTCACATGCTGTAAGGTTTAAACGAATTAATATGCATAAAATGCAAAGCAGTGCTTTTGCCATTTGATAAGCCCTTTGTAATTATCTGCAAAAGTGTGGAGGTTCTCTGATGACTATGTGGAATGTCAGTTTTTATTGTAGAAGTTATCACTATGGAGATAGCGTTGGCAAGGTTGCAGCTAATTAGGAGGGATTCATTTCAGCAAGACTTGAATCAAAGCAACCAGGTAAGAGGCTGCTGCAAATTCCAGGCAAGAAATGATGAGGCATAAACTATATGGCAAGCGGTACTGGGATTAAGAAAAGCAGAAAAAAAAACACTGAAGAGATATTACATGTAACACATAGACCTAGAGCACCATTTGGCTGCGGGAGTTGAGGAAGAAAAGACTCACAAAGAACTCCCAGGTTTCAGGTGTGGTTCAAAGCAGGATATAGCTAAGGAATGAGAACCAAAACTCAAGTACCTGCATATATCCAAGGGGAAATGCCCAGCAGGCAGTCCAGTAGAACCCAGGGAAAGCTGGATTGCAGCGACAGCAAACTCAGCAGCACAGAGAACGGTCCAAGTCAAGGAAGTAGGTAACAGATTTGCTTTTACCCTCTTTTTCAGTCAAAGCTCTGTTCTGCCCCAGACTGGAACACATCATCCAATGCAGTTCTGAGCATTAAAGGGAAATCATATTGAAGATTTCAGCCTTGAAGTTAACTGTGAAGCTTGCTGCAGATGGCTAATGTTTCAAAGGTGGGAACCGTTTTCTAAGTGATCTGGGTAAAAATACAGAACATGAGTCTCTGGTGTCACATTTCCCATCACAAGTTGCAGAATTGCCAGCGATAGGCCCTTCTTTTAGCTCCTGGGGATTTTTACTTCCCTAGGGAACTATTGTGGTTATTCAACTTTAAGACCTTGTAGGAAGAATCACAGTTATTTCTCTCTGGGGTCTTACTCAGAGCAAGCAACATGAAAGTAAATAGTCACTAAGGAGGAACAAGGAGAAATAAACAACCTTTTAGCCAAATGTATGAGGAATTCATATTAAAAAAAAAAACTGGCCAAATTTTTTTAAATTGTAAATTAAGGACAGTACCACTACCCTGCTGTGGCTCCTGTTTATCATAATCCACATGAGAATATGTAACCCTCACCAACTAATTTTGCTGTTCCCAACACAAAGAAAGGTACATGTCATTATATGCTAATGTCTGCATGTAGTGGTTGAGTAAATACTGTTTCAAGCAGGGAGAACACCAAACTAGAAATTAGAACTAGGGCCTTGACCCAGTTCTGCCAGTGCCTTATGCTGTGATCTTGGATATGTCTTCTTTGTAAAAATGAAGATCTCTCTTCTTTGCCCTAATGTTTCAGAATTCTGTGATCAAAGGAATGCATTTAATGAAACTGCTCTTTGAAAGATTGTTTTTGAGAACCTTATTAAGTACAATCACCTTGTCACTCAGGAATAACATTTTTTGCATCAGAGGGCTCATCGGTCAACGTTATGTTGGAAAATTAATGTCCTGTTCCTAATCACAAATAGCCTACCGCTTACTAAATGCCTACTACAGCTTTATGCTAGATGCTCTGTGAGCTTGCTTCAAAAAACCCCAGCAACCCCAGGGAGTCAGTGGATGTCATCCTCTTTACAAAAGGTAAGACTAAGGCTGCTAAAGGCTAGGGGACTTGGGAAAGGTCACTCGGCTGGTAAACTATAGTTCAGCCTTCAAACCCCATCTCTCCAACCTTGAAGTCTAAATTGTTTCAACTGGTTGTTTTCAGATCTAAAATTGTATTCTGGAAAGAACTTCAGGTGGGGAACACTAAAATCAAACCATTATCATTTGTCAGGGTCTCACCATCAGAGTTGAGCTGGAAAGCAGTCCAGAGGACGTGTGCTCTTCCTCGGTCTTATGTTCTCATTCAGCTGAGACAGTCGACAGGAGCTGCCGTCGTGTAAGCATATACGTGTACAGCTAAGTCATATACATCTAAATAGTCAGCAAAAGCAGATTTCAAGACACTTTAAAATGTACTGCAAAATGTACAGCATTTATTCACATACAGACAAAAAGGCACAAATTCTACTAAATAGTTCAACAAAAAATACAGCTGTCCTCAACTAGTTTTATAAATACTTTCAAAAAGGGGGTAGAAATAAATACAGGATTGGGCCATGTAATATAAAATAGTCATCTCTACATATACTTTGTTTAATTCTGATTTTTAACTCTTCATGCACCTTTTTTTTCAATTTTAGCTGAATGGACACCAAGCTAGGCACATAGTGAAAAATCCTCTGTACAAGGTTACAAATGTAATGACAAATTTGTCCATTTCAAAATAATTAAGATTTGTACACAACACATAAAACCCTTCATTTAGATTTTGTGTTTATAACCTAACAAATGACATTCCAGGCAACTTTACAAAAGTTTAACTAGCCTACATTTTGACATAATACACTGATCATAATCAAAGATATTTCTTGGTCAGGATGCACAAGGAAAGATAAAGCTTTGGAAAAAAAAGAAAAGAAAAAGAAGAAAAGAGCAAATGGTTCCATACTCAGAGTGCAGGTGGGCAGGTTGGGCTGGTTGCGCTCATGGCCACCTCATACAGAGTTCCCAGCAGGACATGAAACTAACTTAACTTACAAAGCTATCATTACACTGTCAGAGAAACCGTGCTCTGTACCATTTGCATTTCAAAGCAGGAATAGAAAGTGTGGGCTTTTTATTTTTGTGTGTTTTGTTTTTGTGTGGGTTTTTTTTATTTTTTTGTTTTGTTTTGTTTTGTTTTTTGGTTCAGCATAACTTGGAACGTTTGAAAGCTTTTCAACCTAAATGTGGGGAAAAAACAGGTAAGGCATTATTTTTGCACACAACTAGCATTCCTAATAGTGCAAATGAATCTGGTACCTCTTATAATGGTGAGAGGTCATATACTTACTAGAATTAATTTAGATTTTCTTTCTATGGCTTGACAAATTATCCCTCTATATATTCTGCTGTCATCCAGGGCTGTTGCTGTAGTCAAAAGATAACTGTAGATAGAGTCCACCTTCTGTATTCAGCAAAAGGTTTTTGCTCATATGCAAAAAATTTGATTTTCCAATTCTGCTGTGAGTGAATGTACAACTTGGATTCATAAGAAACTTCTAATATCTACAGCGACAGTTTATCTAGACAACAATCTTTCAAAATGAGCCCCATAGCTCAAAAATAGTCAATCTAAAAACCTGGGTCATTCTTTCCCCTCCCCTGAATTAGCTTAAAATGTATTCGAAAAGTTAAGACTTGGTTTGAACATGTCATACATACAATGGGGATGTATCAGATCTACTATTTGATCATCTGATAAAACTTGCATAGCAAGATGGAATTCAGTAAGCCATTTTCATTGTTGACAATCATCTGGAAGACTTGGAAGTTAACTACAGAACTCAAGCACTATTTATTAAGTATCAGAATGTCCCTGCCACATGGAAACAGATGTGTAAATGAATCAGGAATCTGAATACTGATACTAACAAACTAAGGGCTAATTTAGGGAAAGTTGGGCTTGTTCCAAGTGCCCATATGTCTAAATCTCATTGCTACTTAAACTTTCCTTCTCTTAAGTTTGAGTCACAACTACATAGAATTCCAAAGAAAATTAAACAGGACCTTAACACTATCCACTGTCTTAATACATAATGCACTGCAGTGAGTGCAGAAACAGAACATGGTACTCAAATTTAATGCTAACTTTATTATTGCTGATAACTTACTAGTTATTGCCATTTGCAATCAGAAAGTCCAAGTTACGAATTAGAGCTTAGAACTCTGACTCCAGGAAACCTATTACACTTCAGTCTCTTTCCTGTGTAACCTTGGTCAATGGTAAGAGGTTATCGCAACTTATTGCCTTTCCATTGTTTTTAAAATATAACCTATTTTGCTTTTTATCCCTTTTTTGTTTTTCATTTTTTTCCTTTTTCTTAAGGAATCCATCCATGTTGGAAGGCCGGATTCCCCGACATATGCACTAGTGGTTGGCTCTGGGAAGTATGAGTCACCAGAGTCTGGAAGTTCATGGCTTGAACTTGAATAGCCATTGTGTTGTTGGAAGCTGGATGGCCAGGGAAATCCCAAGCTGGCCCGAAGGCAGTGGTTAGGGAGGAGGAAGGCCTTGAGAGGACTGGTGACCACGAGGCCTCAGTGGCCCTTTCTCACGGCCTCACTCTCCACCAGCCCCACGTGCACGACACGTTCAAGGGCTTCCGGCAGCAGGACCTTGCTTACATTTGCCCTAAACCTCCGAGCCCCAGCAGCTCTACCCTGTCCCTTCAGATCTTCCAGTAATGACCTTTCTTAAAATGTTCTCTTCCCCGTCTCTATTTACACATGAATTCCCTAGAGTTCCTGAAGCTTCCGAGCTACTGCCTGTATACTATGATGCAACAAAAACAGCCTTGTGGGCCAAAGTATAAATGTGATTTTGAGATCCAACACAGTCCTAGAAAATAAGTTTTATGGGCTATTAAATGGTACGTGAGGGTTTCTCAAGAATCATATCTGATTCCATATATTCAGGTCACCAAGTTTGTGCTTTGGGAAGAATACAGAGGGCAGTAAAAGCTCATGAGGCTTATTTAAGCCTTGCCCTCTATAGAAACTTATTTCAATTAATTCTCATTTTAGTGTTTAATTCAGCCTCTAGTTTTAGCAGTGTCTTATGGTTACAATCTACTCTTGTGTTTCCTCAACAAGTTGCAGATAACACACACTTCTCACAATGATTTATAAATGACTCTGAAAAAAAATTCAATCTGAATTGTAAGTAAATGTGTTTGTGTAGCTCAGGAGAGAGAGGTCTCTGCTCGTGCCCCGTGTCAGAGCTCTCGTCTACTTGGTGACAAGCCGGCAGTGCTCCCACAACAGCTCTGCTTCATTAAGAGGCCAAAATGCTTCTCCTGATAATGTCTGTCCTCCTGCTGATAGTGCTGCTGGCATGTATGCATTTCTTTTCTGATGCCTCACTCTCTGAGTCACTCATTTCTACGTCAGGGACATACCCGTCATTCTCACTGTCAGATTTCAATTTGCTTTTCGCCCTTTCCTTGGCTGGAACTCGGCCTAAGCCCAAATAGGGGTAGTCTGAGTGCTGGTGGCAGGCCCCCTCCTGGGCGTCTCCCTGCTGCTGCCGTTCCCCCTTCTTTGGAATCCGGAATCCTCCCCAGTTTTTCACTGGGCTGGCAGGTGTTGTAGGCACTTTGACTGCAGTCTGGTTATAGTTTACTTTGATTAGGGAGCCGTTACACTTGGGCACCATCTCCTTCCTTGTGCCGGGTGCTGACGGCCCCCCTCCAGGGGAGGTGGCAGCTCTTGTGCTGTCCAGATGCCTCTGGGACACGTCTGTGGACCTGAGAGGCTTGTGACTCTGTTTAAAAGGTCTGTCCTTTAAGTCTCCCTTACTAGGATCACAATGAAAACGGTGGTCTCTTCTGTTCCCGTGGTCTGGCATCACCACACCGTTTTTCTGTTGTGCTGACATGAGACGTGCTTCTGCAAAGGTCTTTTCAAAACTCAGAAAGCTCTCTGTGCCCACCGTCCCCTCCCTTCTACCACACAGGTCTGGCTGCTTGAGCAGGCTTTTGCCTTCACTCGCGGTGCTGTTCTGCAGTGGGTCTCGCTTATGGGGCTTTTTCAGCGAGTGAACCAAGGAGGTACCCATCTGCTTCCTGAAGAATGCAGAATGCCACTTCAAGTCCTCTATCTTGGGAGCATCAGGGCCCACAGAAGGACTGTTAAACAAAAGCATGTTTTCCAGTGAGGAGGAGGAGCAGGAAGAAGAAGGCACACCTATGAACATATAAACCACAAATAAAGAAAAATTACAGCAGCAGCAGAGCCAGAGGAATGAAATTCTAGGTCTTCAGCATGGCCCCACTAATGCAAACTTCCCACCCAACAGTACAGCATACAACCACCAGTTTAAAAAATTTGGTTTTTATAATAAAGATATTACCTGCCTTGAGAATCTGCATTCAGTCTACATACTTAACAGCTGAAGAAGTTCATGTAATTTTTTACAAAACACCACCTTTTCAAGGAATACATTTCCTGGTCAAGCAGAATAAGTGATCTGATTTTCAACTGGGATTCACTGCAGAATCCATCCATGGTCAAGAAGCTGCCTCCACCCTCCCCCCAGTCACAGGACAGCACCTGCCGTGCGCTACGGTCTCCTGCCTCACCTACATGCTAGGAGCGCCACAACCACGAGGGCGGGGACTGGGGCTTCTAAGTTTCCTTTTCCAAAGTATCTACACCCTCACAGGGCTGTGAGGAGGATAAACACATGTAAATTGTGAAATGAATAAAGGAAGGGTGTTTAAAATCATTCTTGACATGGAGTAAATGTTTTTAACAAATGTTTACTGTTATATGTAAAACCCATTTATGAAATTAAACTGAACTGTTATCCAACATAAGTTAAATTGATGTCTTTCAAACATGCAAATCATAGTAAGAACTAAATTTCACAGTGTAACACCCAGTGAAAGTTCACTTTTCATGCAGTCATATTGGCCATCACCTGCTATGCACGCTGACATTGTCTGTTGTTTCCCTTGTTTTAATACTGATGGTGACCTGCTGAACTCAGCTCACAACCTGCTAATAAATCGTAACCCTCAGTCTGAAACACACTGGGTAAACTCATAACACACTGGAGTTCATCAGAGGGACCACGTTCCTGCAGGAGCCTCTAGGGCATCCACAAAGAGCAGTGTTCACATTTTCTGTCTCCCATGAGGAATGAACCACAGGAAAACAAGGCTCTGCCCCAGAGTGCAGGCAGGCAGGCAGGTGCCCGTGTTGAGAACCAGGGCTGGGAGGACAGGACACTGCACGTAGGCGGCAGAGAGCTAGTGACTCTCCACCTAAAGCCGTCCTGAGTGCGGGGAGGGGGTTTACAGGTGCTGGCTCGGGATTGCCTGCCTCCTTAAAAATCAAACATAGGGTCGGCCTTCACACCACGCTTCTAGTTCTTTTACTCAGTCACCTACTGTGGGAAAAGAGATAAGGGACTGACATTTCCTGAACTCTGATTTCTATCTCCTTGACTGGGACCCATGTCTCCAAAGAGCCTCTGATTCATGACTCACATGAACACTGTCTCCACTGAGGCCACTCATCCAGCAGAACGGCCCTGCCCATTCTCAGAATCATGACAGTTTAAACCTTGGACCCTTGTCCCAGTGTAAGTCATGGCCATCTGCTCTGCCTCACCTGGAATCCTCTAGCGCAATTACAAGGCAGGTCAGGGTGAGGCACAAATGAATAAGAACACAACTGAAAGTCTAGAACTGGAAGAGAAGACATCCTAGGGGGCTGTCACTTCATTCCCTGTCGGAGTTCACAAGATTACCATTGTTTTCAACCCATCATACCTGGTATGGTTCACGGCAGGGAAGACCCCTTCGTCCTGGAATAGCAGCAGGACTGCTGAACATAGATCGCATTAGCTCTGTTACACAAAACACTTCCTAACCGTGCTAAGACTCTCACTTACACAACCTAAAAACTCAGCCATGAAATGCAAAAACTGCAAACAAACAAAAAGCTCCCGACAATAAAAATGAAAAATGACTCATAAATGAAATCAGACGAAAATGCTCTTTACAGCTTATTTCTATAGGTAATCACTCGTTACAGAACGACTTCTAACAAGAATCACAGGTCTGTAATGATGAAGCTCCACAGGCACCAGCGGAATGAATGATCCTGGACACTGAGCAGCAGCCCGGCCTCTGCTGCTGGAGGCCACCTCCAGCTGGGCCCTCATAGGAGGACACAAGTACAGGGAGAAAACGGGTCCCGCTTATTTGCATTCCGGGGGGAACAATGAAGGGACAGAAGTTCACGTGAAAGAATCTGAGTCAAACTGCTTTTACCTAGGATACCCTACTTAGAAAAATTTATTTTAAAAGTTTTACAATTAAACTCTAAAGTCTGGTTGATGATATAAGACTGATACATCTGGAAAATATTTACTCTTGGGAAGGAAATATCTGGGATAATATTATTATTAATGCTACTAAGTTAATGCTATCAAAACGATGTAACACTTCAAGAATATCATTTAAAACTCCCTAGGCTTTTTTCTCTGTGTTCGGCTGACCAGTTTACCTCTAATCACATATATCTGGTTTGTGTTAGGTAAACCGGAATTCAGATTCCAACAATTAGGTTATAACAACTTCTTTGTTGTAAAATAATCTATGGAGACAAAAAAGCCACAAAAGCAGGAGGAGGAAGGAGTGAGCTGGCTGAGTCCCCACCAGGCCAGCAGTGCAGGTGCCACAGCTCTAACTTCAAGGGCAGCAGACACTAACTCGCTCACCTGAGACCTGCCCACTCGCGAGTCGTGGTTCTACCTGCTCCACACTCCTTGTAACTTATGCCTGCATTCCGGGGCTTCTGATCACAGACCATTAGTGTGGAAAGGCACTTCAGAGGCTGGGATTCTGGACTAAGCCTCTTTATCAGATCACAAGTCCCAGCGAGGTTAAACAACAGGCCCAACAGTGCCCTTGATCTCAAAGTCACTGAAGTGTTCTCCAGGAGAGGAAGTCCCTATCTTAGTTTTCCTTTTCCCTTCGCCAGAGCAATGCAGAATAGACGGCTCTAAATAAATACATACTTTGTGCTGAATCTCCAAAATATTCAAAATTCCAGCTACACCAAAAAAAGTCCACTGTGAGTGTTACCTAAACATGGCTATGTGTCTTAAGTACACAGCCTTCAGATACATTTACTGCACGTTACAGGTAGATCCAAAGGCTAGATAACCTATAAATCTCTTTAGGTGATCCTGTGACCCTTTACATTTACCAAGTGCTTTGCAAAAAGTAAGTTACTCTTTCATTTGAGTCTCATAGTAGTTCCCAGGAGGGAGCCATACATACCGTCCTCCCGTTACATATGAGGGAATGGGGGAGACTCAGAAAACTTAAGACTTGCTTGTGTTTGGCCTGTAAGTTAAGAATACAGGATTCGACCCATGAGGCCAAATTCACAGCCCTCTCCCCAACACCGTGATGCCTCAAATGCCTAAAGATTTTCTTCAGTGATGAAAACCTGTGCTGCTTTGATTCTTCGTAGGATATAAAGAAAATTAAAGAAACTAGCATTTTCTTCCTTAACAAAGCATTAAGGCTTACAAACCCCTGCCCTATTGTTTGACCTACCAGGGCTTAATGCATACCTGAAACTCTTTCTTGCTCCAAAAGCTTAGTGTAAAGATTGAATATCTGTTCCTGGACTTTGCACACAGATCGTTTAATCTTTTCCCTGCGGGTCACCATGTAAGTGAGGTTCCGAACCTAGAACGTAGAGAATAAAGATTCTAAGTAAGCAAAACAGTATAACAGTAGTTTGGTGCTTTTTTTCTTTACCTGAGAAAAATTTGTCCTTACTAGGTCCTTGACTGACTTTTAAAATAAAAATATACTTTAAACGTTTTATCTAATCTCTCACTTCCTCTGGGGATGCTAACAAGTATTCTGCATATATCCCTCAAGGTGGGCAGCCGCGGCACAGGAGAGACTGTGGGAGGAAGTCCTGTCTCCTGCACCACACCCGGCCCTCTGCTCATCCTGGCAAAGACGCACCAGACTTGCAACCTCGTCCCAAAGGATGCTGCTTGTCACCTCTCAGTATCTCCTCCCCATGAATTCTGTTGTTAAAGGCTTCAGAACATTTCAGAAGCCACCTCTGCCACACTTTATCAAACATCTTCTGAAGATGGAACTAAGTAAGCACAGGGTGAAGGGCCATCCGAGGGAGCAGTCCCCCACCCCCAACAAAATGATCCCTGCACAGGGCTCACTAGAAGACAAAGTGGTCACCAAGAATCCAAGTAGACTTCTTTCGTCAAGTGAACACTGAACTCTCAGAAATACCTTGGAACTCACAGGTAACCATAATGTGTTCCTAGAGTGTGAACACCTACGGAACATCCTTCTTGCTTTGCTATTGATGTGCTGTGTCAACATCTCAAAGCCAGCTCTCTGTATCACCACATGAAAAACTGATCCTGCCCTCTTCCTAATTGTCGGTAACTGGCGAGACCCCAGCACTCGGAGCTACACTTTGCATGTGATGTGCAACCACTGGGGAACTGCATGCATATCCTCATTAACCAATTCTAACTAATCAACACTTAAATTTGTTTCCCATTTTTAAAGCCACCTGTGATCAGTCAATACAGAATCAAAATTTAGTGACTTAGTCAATAAACCCCCTTCAATCCCTCAGTCCCAAAACCTACTGGTGAACCAAACCAGATTACATGGGCCTGAAAACACAAATGGCAAATACACATCAGATACACAATGCAACCTTTCTTCAGGAGGATGTGGACAAGACTCCCCAGTAAGCTCAGTGGCAAGACTGGAAAAGTGACGAGGTATCCCCGTCAGCGCCAACAGCAAAGGCATGATGCCTACACTCTAAGGCTTGGGCAATCCCTGCCCCTGCCACCTTGAAATGGAAGCAGTTCAAAGGCCACTAACCTTATCTTTAGCAGTGAGGGTGGCGACAAGCCATAAACACAGCCCTGCGTCTGGACTTATGTACAGGCACCGCCCCTAAAGAACTCTAACAATTCTAACTGCCTGCCCCCAAGTTGTGTTCCAGGCAGCCTTCTTTGCAGGAGTGCAAGAGGCTTTAAGAGGAACAGGTCGGCTGGTCTTCACATTTGCATTTTTACACACTGTGGTGTCATTTCCTGGCCTAAAGCAGGCGCTGCAGCCAGGCTTCTCCTGACCCTAAATGAATCAGTTCGTTTAGGGCCTTTCTGCCTAACACTTCTGGGTGAAAATAAAAATGATCTTAAAGTTATTGAAAAGAAAATCATTCTTCCTGTGTCAAAGTAAATATTGCTTTGTCATTCACCCTGGTTAAAGCACATTCTTTCTCCAACAGCCTCACCCCCCAGGCCAGGAAGTAGGTGTCCTTTATAAGAATTCTGACCAGTTTGGGGATGGAGGTGGCTAACAGACTATTCTCTTTAGTACTTACTGTTCTTCCACCCAGGTTTGGGTAGGGGGGGATTGAATAGAAGCTCAAAAAGAGGAGGGGGCTGAACCTAGATCCTCATCACAGATTCAGAACTTTTGGAAAACAAAATCAGAACAATTGTTACATTAAGACAGGGAATCAAACTTCTGGAAATAAACAGAAACAAATTCTCCGACATCCTAGGAGTGGACAAGGTTATTGTAATCATTTCTCTCAAAACTGTTGATGGAAATAGAAAATAGGGAAGTCAGAGAACCTGGACTTTGTATATTATTCAAATCTAATTTTGGTGTCATCAACCACTTCCCCCAGTAAAGATTTCCACCCTGGTTGCTAACAGGAAATCCCACTTCCACTCCCCATGATCTTAGATGAGAGACATCTAACTATAACCCATGCCTGGCTGACCACATTTAGCATAGCCAGTGCCCTACTCCTTACCTCTGTGATGCACAAAACAGCCCTCAGGGAGCAATTTCCATCAGCAGCCCCTGTATCTCAAAATACACTCCACGTGACCCTTCCCGTACACTGCTGACCTAACCTCCTCCCCTGCTCCATCTTCTCTCAGTTGCCAGTAAGGTTGTACCCAAAACCTGCTCTCAACTGCACTTGTCAGCCTCTCCCCAAAAGCAGTGGTTCTCACACAGAAACCTGTGGGAGCCCTAAAACACAGAATGCTGGCCCCCAAGCCCAGAGTTTTGGGAATCAGAAGTAGGATTCAAAAACTTGCATTTCTGTTAGTTGGGGACCATACACTGAGAACCACTGCCCTCAGGATCCCAACCATGAGTCTTAAGGGGTTTTCTTGAATCCCAAACACTACTTGCAACACTAAAGCTTAACCTGCTTCTTGTTCAGGGACAACTGCAGCCTCCATCAGACTTTCAAAGGTGACCATTCCACTGACTGTTGAGTAAGATGGTACCCCCAGGACCTGGCCCCTTTCGATACCCAGGAAGACGTGCAGAGGTAACATGTTTTTATCTGAGCAAGTATCGTTTGCTGAACTCACATTAACTGCATCCTTTAGGAGACAATTTTTAGGGGAAAGGAATCCCTCCAGAGTGGAGTGGCAGCCTTGGGAACTTGGGAACTTGACATGGTGCCCGCCACCTACTGGCAATCAGGTCTTCAGGCTCTCAAACCCTCCTGAATCCATCCCTGTCAGCTAACTTTCTGGTCCACAACTGGAGCCCAGGTGTGCAAAATGCCCCAAGGTGTTTATCTGCAGGAAAGAGCAACTACCATCATCACTCATGAGTTGCTTGCATTTCTAATGAAGGTTACTCACTTGTCAGTTTCGCAGTGACCGCATGCCTCGATCCTAGTCCCACGCTTAATCTGCTAGGAACTGCTATTGTGTGCATTAGGCAGAACTCTACCTTACTCGAGAAACAAAGTAGTACTTAATGATTTGTTCTTGTTGTCACCCCTGCCCTGATGAGCCCTTGGCCTCATACACTTATTATTACAAGTAACTGTGCAACTCGGGCACAGCCAAGATTTACACTTTTAAAATCCTCCACCACATGCCTCACGGTAAATTTTAGAAAATATTTTTCATTATAATAAGCCCACTTTAAACTGATACTGTATGCCCTAAAATTTCTCAGGCTCTTTATAATAAAGTAATGCCACACACACAAATCCTGATTTATTCCCTGTCTCTCATACATTATTGGCATCATTCTACTTAAAAAGCAACAGCGATGACTCCAAAAAGAATGTTCCGAATTTAATAATAAGTGTGTGTTAATCTGAGTAACTTAAATACAGAAAAGAGTTAGTACACCACAAGCATTTTCTACACTTTTATTTTGTGGTGATTGTGAGACAAACACAGTCCAAACATCAGACTTCTCGTCCTCCCTCCTGAGGACTCTCTGACTCCAAAGCCCGCGCACCCCACGTACAGCAGTTGTCTGGCTGGGAGGGATAATGGCTTCTCGCCAGGATTCCAGTTTATCCTTCTGATCCCTTTCTCATCTCTTTAACAGAAAAGGCCACTTACATGTGGTCAAGGCGAGGTCTTCTTTACGCTCACCACGGGGGCGGGGGACACGGGAGCACAAGAGCCTCACACACACACCCCCGCCCACGCCCACCTCCACCTGAATCCAGACTCTTAACCAGGTGCCCGGGAGGGGCATCTCAAGAAGCCTGCACTCAGCCAGGTACTAAAAGGGTCTCTCCTAAGGGACCCTTACAAACCCTCTCACTGCTGTGCCATCTAACAGCCTGCAGGTCTCTGTAAGATCTGGATCTTTTGGTTCAATACTTCTTCCTTGTATCCCTATTCTTTCCCTACTCTCGCTTCAAATCCTGAGTCAGAGTCTTTTCCAAGCAGGTGACTCACTCCGCTGATAAGTTCGTGTTTGGGGGAGATGCCCTAACTGTTTCGGCCGCTTGGGTGCCTTTCAGCCCAGGCTGCTCGGGCTGGAGGCCTCAGCCCCATCTCCCACGCACTAATGATTTTAACTGGAGCCGGCTGTCGGCAGCCCGGGGAGTTGCAGAAGGTGCTCTACAACGCATCCCCAATTAGCGAGCCTCAGTCAGAAACTACCTACAAGGAGCAGGAGGCCCTGGGGAAAAGACAGCCCACTCCTATTTATTCCTGCAGCAGGAAGGGCGGTCCAGACAGGGACTCCAAAGGAACTGGAGGGTGGGGGAGGCACAAAGCAGCAACAGCTGGAGGAAGAAGTGCCACCAGCCACTACACTGGGCAGTCCAGTAGTGTGATAACGTGTCGAGAACGACCAGGGGCTCCTCTGTCAGATTGGAGGCCCCTGTGCACCGGGAATCCCACCCCACATCCACACCAGACACAGCCCACAGACAGACATGGACACACACACGTGCACACAGTATATGCAGAGCCTCAGTGACAACTTAGCACCTCACTGCCAGGAGCCCCTTCGGGAACAGAGATGCGTGTATACGGAAGTTCACACACACACGTCAGCACCCACAGCCTGCTCTGCTTGTGACGGAACCGGGAAGGCCCTGAGAGTTCGCCAAGAAGCAAAGCTGGGCCAGAGAGGCAGTGCTCCGCTCTCTTTAATGAGCCCATAACCAGCACCTGTGTTTCCCCAGGTTGACCAGACGTCTTCCTACCTCCACCCACACCCACCCCTCACTATTAGTTAAACCCATTCTGGTTTTCTAACTCAGTTTGTAAACAATTCTGAGCCAATCCCTTGGTCATTTTCCTGGGGCTCAGTTCCCCTTAGCTCTAGAATGAAGGGGGGAAGACACACCCCACCTGATCCTGCAGAAGAACAGTAAGGATTAATGGGAAAGTGTTTAAATCAGAGAAGCTCCCCACTCTGTGGCCGTCTTGCATGTATGTACAGTGAGTTTACCAGCCCATAAATATATTTAACCAACACAACCTCATGCTGCAGTATGTACGAGGGTCTGAGAGCAAATGAACTGGCTACCATTCCTTGCTCTGGGCAAGCGGTCGCCTCTTTGCAATCTTCTTCTCTAAGTCACTACAAGGTGTCAGTGTCAATCATTACCCTCTCCAGGTCCTGCCGCAGGTGAGTGAACAGCTGCAGCCTCCTAAACAAGACATCCTGCTCCCGCTTCGCTAGATTGTCCTCTTCATCTTTCTTTGGAGTGATCAGGGGCTTGTTGAAGTTGACCTTCCTCTTCAACTTCCAGTACTGGTACAGGAAATCCACTACCTCCTCAGGCAGCCGCAGGGCCCTGGCAACATCCAGCAGGTTGACGAAGGTGTAGAACTCATCCTCCAGCTGCTGCAGCTTCTGCTTGCGGACACTCACCCGGTGAGCCTCCTCCTGATTCTGCTCCAGGCTGGCAAAGGGCTCCAGTGGATCCCGGGGGGAGCACTCAGGAGCCCCATTCTCCTGACTGGCCCCCTCACCGAGGGTCTCCTCGGGTTTGCGATGTGAGCTATGCTTCGGGCAGTAGGACTTGAACTTGACTTCATCGTTCTCCGCCAAGATGGTCTTCATCTCCAGGCCGCGGTCAAAAGCACAGGTGACATGGAAGGCCGTGCGGCAGTTCTTCACAGAGCACTGGCAAGAACACGCAGAGAACAAGAGAGGAGAGGTTACAGAGTGACAGTGACTGGAGCCCTGGGTGCCGGGTGCCTCACAGCTACATGCACAGGTACAGCCGCACTCTGAGCGGGGCGGGACGGGCAAGCTTTACGTGGATTAACCCTGGCAGATCTAGTCGTGTCTTCGGTAAGCTAAGGCTTGGGATTTAAGGGACCTCTTTTTTCATAAACCAAACCATAACTTTCTCAGAAAAGCAACTGCATCCAAATCACCTCTTAAAGAGGACACAATTACATAGGTGGCATGTGTATCTCCGCAGGAAGAAAGGCCACTAGTCAGAGTGTTTAAAGGAATGTGAATTCTCATTCTTACCTCCCGCAAGACAGGTCCCAACACAAGGGGGAAATAAACGGTACATTGCTCCCAGCAGCCAAGGGCCACTCAAGACTGAGGAGGGTGAATAACAACTTCCAAGGAGTGGAAAGGAAGAGGAGATCAGGTGAGTCCAGCACGGAGGACGGGAGAGGTCTCTGCACCCAAGGAAGCTTCACCAGGTGCAGAAGGCTTCCAGGCCAGTGGGGTCCAAGCACTGAGACCTGTGAGGGACCCGATGCCCAGAGACCAGGCATCACCCAGCTCTGCCTTCCCCCCGCCCCTCCTAACCCTCCTCCACAAAGGCCTCACCAGGGCTAGAGTGCAAGGCCTTGAATCCAGGCAGCAAGCCGGAGGCCTAGCAGGAGAAAAGTGATTAACTTCTCCCCATCTGATCATGCTGGGCGAATCCCTGGAAGGAGGTTCCTTGTGGAGACTGAAGCCAGTCCCTTAAAAAGCAACACTGTATTGTGTGAGGCCAAGTGATCCCAGGCACGCCAGGGCTGCAGAGAGGAACAGACCCGAGTGGCCACAGGCCAGCGGAAAAGCTTAATTAAGCTCATCCAACAGGCCTGCATGGCATCACCGCGAACGGCAGAGCCTTGGGTTGGGACTTCTTGCCCTAATCACTTCAGTATTTAAGAGGTGACTCACTGCCAGTCATGATTTCTTCCATTATTATAAAGTCTCTTTTACCCAGAAGTACAGAAAATCCAGCTCCCTTCACAGAAAATCAATCCCCCCACTGCAAACACTTAAAGCACATGAACTAACATAAATCTGTAATTTTATCTATAATAATAACCTCAGTTCCAAGAAATGTGTGAAGTCAGCTTTAGTGGCAGAACACACACACACACACCTGGCCACTACCAGTAAGAGACAAAGTGCTCCCCCTTAGCACGCATCCAAGTGGGAAGTAAAGTGGGAACAGATGACAGAGACACTACCCGTGTTTGGCTTAAACGACACTGTAACTCAGCACTCCGACCTTAAAGGGGAACGCGCCGCAGCAGAACATTTACATGGGACTTTGTAAAGGCGCCAAATGGCCTTCCTCTGGGTTTTCCTATTCAGGTTGACTCAGCAAACAGATGTTACAGAAACGTAAGCCAGAGCCTGCCCAGCTGCAGACATTTCAGACAGGAATTCTTTAATAAAATCAATCTAATCTGTGCAGATATGAAAAATCATCAACCTTCCATGGCTTTTCTGTTTTAAATTAATGTTCTGGGAAAAAGAGGTCAACAGCAACAAAAAAAGTCGTTTTATTGTCTCTTCTTCTCAGAAGAGAAGCAGAGATCCCATTCGCTGACCTCTTGTAAACATCAGTTATGGACCAGGACTGGCGTGCTCGCTCAGTAACGGGTGTAAACTCTATCCTCAGAAGAACATCAGGTAACTTGGAAGAAAATGACTTCCATTTTCCTTGGTTTGTCACAGCTCGATTCCTGCAAGTGTTCACGTGGGTAGTCCACACGCATACGCACACCCAGCTCTGATGTCTTTTTTTTTTAATTTTGAGGCTTTAAAAAAATTCCTCCTCCATTCCCTCCCAGGACAACTCTCAGGCCAGGGGCTTCTGTCATGTCTTAGTTTTAAGCAGATTCCATTCACATACAAAAATCTGCACTATTTTCAAGGTCCACAGCCAAATCCCACCAGCCGTCTCATGCCTCACCCCCTGAATATTTTTGTTACGTTTTGGATTCTTGAACACCAGTGGAAGTGATAATGAAGAAAAGTACAACTACTTGGCGTGCAAAACAAAAACTCTTTAAAAAAAAAAACCCACCAGTCAGTGGATACTTTACCAAGAGAAGTATTTATCAGCCAAAATACAAACTGATTTTGCCAAATGAGGTCATTTCTTTAAAACCCATGACTGGCAGTTTGGCCAAGTTTGTGGAGTCTGTGTCTTTGCTGAGCCACTGTGTTCTCTGCATCGAGAGAGAAGCCACCCCAAAATAGCACCTCTGCTCTCAGAAGGTGACACAGGGACTGAGGAAGAGCCAGTGGCCCTGAGCTGATACCTCCCAGAGGAAGAGCCAGACTCAAAGGGCCAACTGTCAGCCACACACAGCATTTGGAGACCTTAGTGGAACAGCATTTCAGGCCTCTCAAGGCATGACTGTCATGACACCAAAAATGTGAGGCCCAGAAATTAACTTCTCAAGTAGTGCTTTAGACAATGTGAGAAAACAGCATGCCATCTATATTCTCTCCTTGATTCTATCTACCTTATGACTTTCTACACTTGCCTGTATGTGGACAAAGAAACTACAGGTAAAACTTTTTACGTACAAGCTCCCCTTCCCCACCCTCCCTCTCACCCTCCCCTACACACGCTGCCATAAAGAATCAGATATCCAGACTGTGTTCAAGCTAACAGCTTCTGCAAGGAACCCTGGCGCAGCACCTCGAGGGTGTCCCTAGACCCAGCTGATGCTCCTGAGGAGTCCCTGTTTTACCTAACTTTGCAAAAACACCAGCATGCCAAGCTGATTTCAAACAGTGTACACTAAGATACGACACCCTCCACGTGCACACCTCAGAAACCAGCAGTGGCAGGTGCAGCTACAGGGGCAGGTCTGCCGCTCGGCAGGTGAGGGGGAGGCTGACCCTCCAGGCCAAGACTCTGGCTCTTCCCCAGAGCTGTCAGCCTGTGGAAAGAGCCAAGATGCCAGGCTTTAATGCGGGAAGGGAGAAACCAGATACAAACTAGAACTGCCTTGCAGCTCTATCAGACTTCTGAGTTGCCCTGAGATGGTTACAGCTGGGATTCTGGCTACACTGGATACAATCTGCCAATAAAGGCATGTGTACCAGGCCGGAGACATTCCTCAGCAACCGCAGACGGGCTGTGAGAACCTCGTCCCACTTCCTGGATTCTAGTCCCATTTCCAAGTCCTCTAATGGTGACTTCACAAAGCACCCCCATGTCCTGCTCCCCACAAGGCAGTGAAGGGTGATGGTGCTGTGCTAAGTTGATTACCTGTATGGAGGCCCCAAACTTCTCGTTGCAGAGGCTGCACACCAGTGCCCACCGACTGCTGGGGATGTGAGACACCTTCGTGATGGGCTCCATCTTCTCTGGGCTGCCGATGCTCACCTAGAGGCCGAGAAACAGCAAGACGGGGCAGAGGCCGTCAGACAGGCAAAGGCTGAACACAAATGGTAGAAATTTAAAGGCTCGTTCCCTTCCCGTGGACCTCCTACCAGATGGTGGCCAGGGGCGCTCGCCCTCCTCGCACAGGCAAAGCCCCACATTAAAGCATCAGGACAGCACAGTGGCCAGCTCTGGGCCAGCAGCACGAGACCACAGCCTAGTCCCTGTGCTCTGTCCTCCAGGGGTCATCTGAGACAGAAGTCCCGTTTGCAGAAACACTCGGATAACTGGAATGTTCACTGCTCAGCGAGTGTCTGACAGCAAAGGTGCACATGTACCAGGACAGTGTAACCTACTGCACCTCTGACCCTCAGAGAAGTGGTCAAGACTGAAGACCCACCTTAAATATGCTTAAGTCGTCGGTGAACAATGGAGTGCATAAATAGTAACTGCCTGTAATCTCTCTCCCACTAAAGAAAACTACTCTCTTCAGTCAGAAACAATTACCACATTCAAAGTGCAGAACTACCGGGATAAATAAGGTACCCTCTCTGCATGCTGCCTGGATCACTGAACCACATCCCTGCTAACACCAAACCGTGAGATCCTGTGCTACCAAGACCCAAGTCTCGAAGCCTCAATCCAAATCACCCCCAGATAAGTTTCCTCTGGAGGAAAATGCACCAAAATCATACACCAAAAAATGATGAAATGTGAATCACAAATGATACTCTCAAAGTGAGCCATGCAAATTAAATTAGTCAAGGTCTGGGACTTGAAATAAATTAGACCAGACCTGAAATTAAGAAGGTTGAGGCAAAGTAAGAATCTTAATTAAAAAAAATCACAAAAACGTGGCCTAGAGCAGTGGTCCTCCAACCACAACCGTGCTGTGTGCGGGGGCAGGACAGGGGCACTCCCAGGCGCGTGTCGGCAGTGGGGGGCCAGCCGCAGTGGCGTCTGCAGGGAGTCTCAACACGCCCACCCGAGAGCCCAACTCGCCGCCACTTCCAGCTACTGTTTCCGCAAGTTTACGCACCGTGAGTGGCCAGACGGCAGCACGCCTGGGATTCAACTAATGTGAAGAAAAGGATAGCAATTCAGGTGTCCTTTCACTCATCAGCTACAAGGCGGCCTTCTGAGTGGCTCCCCATGAGAATGAACAGCCACGGCCCCCGCACGGAGCCGCGGGGGGGCGCACCCACCTCGGGGATCCACAGCGCACAACTGACGTGGACCCACTTGGTCCCGCTGCGGGTGGGTTTCATGGCGCCGCCTTTCTTAGGACACAGCAAACACTTGGGCTGAACCCCGAGGGCACAGGTCCGGCACAGCCAACTGCCCTCTGGGACCTTGAGGATTCCGTAACAGGCCTGTCAAGCCACAGCACATCACCAAGGAAAAGAGACAAAGAGAAAAGAGTTATTTTTTCCCAGTGTGCCTATTAATTAATTTTAAAATACCTAGAAAGATTTTAACAGAACCACCATCAAAACAGAGGCTCTCCCATGTCCACCCAGCCGCGACCCTCTTCCTTCAGGTGAAGTGCCAGGCAGGCTCACAGCAGCAGTCAGGAGGTGTCTGAGATCTGTGGGTACCACACATTTATTTATTTACCAGAAGGTGGTCCTAAAAAGAACTTAAGGACAAAAAGGTTTACAAAAACTCTGCTGAACTGCTGCAAACACCACCTATACCAAGTTTCTAAATGTTGGGCAGTAAATCCTCGCTCTCCAGGGCTCAGTGGGGGATTTACTGATGTGGGTGGGATACAAAGTGAGGAAAAAAACAGAGCTTTGAGAGTCTCCCAAAGCTACCACATGGGATGGCAGTGGGAACGAGAGGGGACTACGGAGCAGCGTCATCCCCAGGTCAAGGAGACGCTCCTACCTAGGCCCCAGCACTCCCAAGGGAACACAAGACATGGGAAAATGAGGCATTCTAGACAAAGACAATTTGGCCTCTTTAGCTGGTATTTAAAACAAAGCCTGCTCTGCATAACATGGCAAAATCAGACAGGACAGCAAAAACTGCAGAAATCAAGGCAACTCAAAGTCATCAACATAGTTCAGAGAAAGAAAAGGCAAACATTAAAGAAGTGAAGAAACAAAACCATGATGGTACCAGGAGCACACTCAGAGCCTTGTAAAAACACCAAACTGTTCAGAACTTTATCCTCAAATGAACTACAAGTCAGGAAGTGGAGAGACAGAGTAACAGAGCTCCAATCCTCCAGACAGGAAAAACACAGCCGCTATGCAATCTGAATACCAGGACGCAAAATAGGAAACCACAGGATGAGAGCTCAGTGAAGCTAAGTGACACCAAGACTGGCACTCAGGAGCGCTGCGTCGGTGCCATGAAAGAGCCACTGTCAACACAGACTTACTGGAAAAAAAAACTTTTTAGAGGAGCTAAATGACACTATTAAGGTTTCAAATCCTAAAAAGGTCTATACCAGGCATTCTAGAAAATGTCACACGTGAAGAAGTAACTTTTTTTTTTAACTGGAAAAGCAAGTCTAAGTAAATTAAAAGATTAAGTAAAGGATGCCTTAAAGACAAGTCATGAAGAATTTCTCAAAAGAAAAAAGGAACCACAAAGAAATCTTAAGGAAAGACACACTGCGGTTCGGCTGAAAGAAAGGAGACCGGGCATGGGGATGTGGTGGGGGGTCCCGAGCCCCCAGATCCAGTTCCAACTCTGCCACTACCCATGGCAGCACCCTGAACAGACCACCCTGACATCAGTTGACTCATTTATAAAACAGGGGTTTGAGTAGTTTTCAAGCAGTACCCTTTTTTCCAAATAACATTTTTTTCTCAGGGAAAAAAAAAAAAAAAGTAAAATGGCAGGAAAAAAAACACTGAAACAAAAAAGCAACAACACTAGTCACAATGCTCATGAATTCCCCCATCATCACCAGGAAGCTCCTAGATAATTTGAAAATCCAAAGCTACAAGATGGGCCAAAACATGACTTTATAAGCAAGAGACCGTGGTCTCCTGTCTCGGCAGGATGAGGCGGGGCAAGGCCACAGCCAGCACAGTCCTCAGGCCAAAGGGAAGCCCAGGAAGCAGACGGAGGATAAAGAAAATGCTATTTAGGAGCTTCACGGAGCCAACTTGATTCTTCTTCCCAGGAGGTCACCCAAGCAACTATCCCACACGAGTCTCGGCATCAACAAGTGAATTCAAAGAAAGTACCTCAGGACAGCCTCTAACTAAGAGCATGTGCGAACACGCACCCCCACAGAAGCACAAATTATTTCATTACTGCCTTAAAAAATAACTGACAGCCATGAAGAGTCAAGAGTGAGACTCAAGCTTTTTAAATTACCCGGTGCTCATCCTTACTGAAGCAACCACCAAATCCTACTGGCATTGGGAGGACAGGAAGTAACTTCCAAGAAAAGGGGCCCCTTTCCTGCTGTTCAAGGGCTTGGCTTACATACTAACACATGTTAGCAAACGTTATGTGTTTGTGTCCCCAAAATACATGTTAAAGTTAAGCCCTAACCCTGGTACCTCGAAATGTGACCTTATTTGGAAATAGGGTCGCAGCAGATGTGATCAGTTAAGATGAGGTCACACTGGAGTAGCATGAGCCCTCAATCCAGTATGACTGGTGTCTTTACAAGACGACGGTCATGTGTGCAGACACAGATGCTCAGGGAGGACACCATCTGATGAGGGAGCCTGAGACCAGAGTCGTGCAGCTGCAAACCAAGAAACGCCGACAACTGTCAGCAAACCACCAGGAGCTAGAAGAGGAGAGGAAGGATTCCACTGCAGGTTTCAGAGGGAGCACGGCCCTGCCAACACCTTGATTTCAGAGTTCTAGTGTCCAGAGAGCAAGAGAATAAATTTCTGTTACTTTCAGCCATCCAGCCTGTGGCACTTTGTTACAGCAGCCCTAGCAAACTGACACAGCAAACGAACCACCTTCCCAAGAGTTGTTTTCTCCCAGTGTTCTTAATAGCTACACCCAGGTAACAGAGCAGGGCAGAGGGGCTCATATATTCTATAAACCTGACTTCTGTGGACGGGAATAAGAACACTATGTGAAGGAAGAACAAGTTCCACAGAGGATCCTATTCTCCTGGTTGTAAAAGTAGCAAGAAACACTTCAAACACTGTAAGGACCTATTAGAACAGAAGGGTCAGGCACACTTCTTTAACTCATAGACCCTGCCAGGAGGGACATACCTGGTGCACACAGATGTTGCACTTGTCACAGAACACCATCTCGTTGCCGTCCTCACCGTCAGGCGACTGGCAGACGTCGCAGACGACATCCTCGTCATACTCGATCCCCAGCCCTTCCTCGGTCTCTATAGCGTGATTCATGTTGTCGTAGCATCGCTGTTCAAACTCCTCCAGCACCCTTTCCATTGTGTATTCATCTAACTCGGGCATTCCTGGACGAAAAATGCCACAAAACCCATTTTAATGAATCTATATGAATAAATATTGTAAGACAATATTCATTTATTTATACTTATAAAAAATTCACAAAGAATAAATAATACTATAAACAAATCTATCCTGAGTGCCCCAAATATTCTCTACTGAGTGCCTCTCAGACCCTTCCAAGAAAGGGTCTGTAAATCAAAAGGCAGGAGGAGCCTTCCCCACAGCAGTTTGCTCCTTACGGTCAGGCACCGGAGGGCTGCAAGCAGAAAAGCCGAAGATAAATCCCAAAAGGGTTCAAGGATCTTAAACACATATACTGTTAGACTGTCATTTCATTACAATATTATTATACTTAACAACTAACATGTAAGCGACTTTAAAACTATGACCACATATTACAGTTTGGGGTTTTTTTTTTCTTCCAAAAACATTCCTTTTTTGCTGCTTTAAAGTGGTGCTCTGTGAACAGCCTTCACCGTAAACACTCAAATGTTTTTACCTGGTTTATCCCTCCTCACTCTCTGAATTTACTAAGTTGAGACGCATAGTTAATCAGACGCATGAAAGACGCAGGAAACACAAGGAATGTCTGAAGCAAAGGAGACAGCTCCTTGTGAATCAAACAAAATGCATTCTTATGCAAGAATGATCAAAAATAAACTTCAAGCGGTTATCGTGGTTAGAGCTAGTGGGATAAGACTCTTATTTTCCTCCATTTGCAGACGTATCCCAAACTTCCTACAATGAAAATACTCATGCAGAAAGAAAAAAAAAAATAGGTTGTAAAAAACAGTCAAACATATTTAAGTGGCAAGAAACAATAAAAATGTCATTACAGCCAACAACAACTTTTTAGCATTATCATAAATTTAATTAACACTTCTCAAGTCTTTAAAAACTTGGAGAACACATTAGCGCTGACATTGCAATAAGCCCTCAACACATATTCCAAAAAGCCACCTATCATTTCAAGCCCTGTTTAATGAGGAGATGGTCTCTGTGCAGCCCCCTAATTTCATCTCAATTCCTCTTACCAGCTTGAAAAAACACCACTGGCTCTGAAAATATCATCCTACGCCCTATAATTTTTACCATTAAAATGACCAAAAAAGCCAAAGGAAACATCTTGAAGCATGTGTTCAATTTATATCATACAAGTGCACCCTTTATCCTGCCAAAACTCTCAGCACTACCTTGCAATCTGCTGAGGTAGCCCAGCACTCCCCAGCAAAACCATCCAGAGGTCTCTGGTGTCCCTGGCTGTCTGTCCCTCTGACTTAACACAGGACACCCAGTCAAGTGCGGGTCTTTACAAAGCAGAACTTCATCATCTATGAAGCTGGAATATAGTACTCAGTTCCAAGAGAGCTCTGAAAACTTCTGGCCACTCTGTAAAGCAACCTCCTCCCAGCCTAACGTTCTGGACCCTAATACCTAAAAGCAAGGACTTTGAGGAAGGAAATTACTTTGTTCAAGTATCTGAGTAACAGTCCACACCATCACTCCCACTCCAAGGCTGGGGAGCAGAGTGGCAGCCCAACACGAGCAGCCCTCACACGCCAGGCTTAGGGATCTGTACAAGACACAGTCTTAACCCTTCAGAACTTTGAAATCAGCTGCATAACACTGCATAAATATTTCCCGAGTGCTAGACTGCACACAAGTAGCCCGTGCCACCACTTCCCAACCTTGACCTACAGCACAGATGCTCACTAACCCTCTCAGTCTCTCACAGGGAACCAAAGCTTGACCTCCTAGACTCGCCATCACCACACCTGAGGCAACCCTGAGCTATCAGCAGTGGTGTGTGAGACAAGTGCCATCCTGGTCTTGACAGCAGGAGATGCAGGCAGATGAGGTGCAGGAGCCCCGAGCTGTATGTACACAAAAATGACCAACTTATAGAAAAGAGGTCACGACAGGCAGGGCACTCAACCAAGGCAGGGCTTCCCCAAAGGTAAGCCTGGACAGAGATCAACGGGTAAGAGGAAAAAGCACTTGTGTTTGGAGAAGGACTTAAGGAGAATCACTGAGGTGAAAACACAACTATGTGTTTGGAATATGGTGAGCTTGGATGGAGTGGAGTTTACTGTGAAAAAACAGCCACAGCTGAAGATCTGAATAGCACTGCAGAAATTTTTTTTTTTTGAGGGAAAAACAAAAAACCCCACCAGAGCAGGAAATTGTGTGGACCAGACCTTCTGTGGCCTTGGGGAAGCGCTTCATGTCTCTGGACTGTTCCCTTGAAGTAAGTAAGTGGGGGGAGGGGTGGAAATCGGGGCAGGGACTGCAGACCCTGCTCCACACACGCACAGAATTCATCCCTCATCAATCCCACCACTCTCGTCCACGAGCCACACACAGACTCGGCGTCCGTCTCAACACACCTGCCACAGCCGGACAAGCGCACGTCCAACAAAGAGCCCATGACTCGTAGACTAACAGGCTGTGATGGAGCTGGCGTTGCCAGGCGGTGAGGAGTCTCCACTCTCACCTGCAGGCTTAACAGACTTCTCTACTCATCGTTCGTTAACAAACCACAGCCCACGGGCTCTCTCACCCATCTCCTTAAACTCCTCATTGGTCAGTTCCAGCCACGCAGCGTCCATGTCATTGAGATCGTAACGGCACACACTGTCGGCCAGCGTCCGGATATCCACATAGCCCAGCTCTGGAGGCTCGGAGCCCGAAGAGATGATGTATTTCTTAGGCCTGATGAACATGAGGGACTTCTCTTCAGACACGACCCTAGTTAACAAGAAAACAGGGCAGCCAGGTTACCCTTCTGCCACACAAAAAGAAGTTTGTCAGAAGGCCCCAAGTTAGCTTCCCCTCCAACCCCCAAACTCCAGGTCATTGCCAGGTTAAGAGACTAAACACCCTAACGACACTGCTAATAAAATGATACAGGAGTCATTTCAGTCCCCAAAATGGAAACAGTTTCAAGTAAAAACACTGCAGAAGTCTCCAAAACCAGCTTCTCCTACGAGGCTTCCTGTAACGCCCCTGCCCTGCCACCATCTATAGCAGCAGTTGCTGGCCTGCTGGCAACACGAAAGCACTGACTCCCTAAGTGTCAAGGGATAAATCACTGCCCACTAACCAGGTCTGTCCGCCCCTGCTGGAGGCCACCAAGGCCTGGGTTCTCAATAACACTGAGGAAATGAGAGCAGCCACACAGGCAGCGCACGCACAGAACGCTGGGGAACTGAGGGGAGAAATCCATTGCCTCTGGTTCTAAAACTCAGGCCTTGACCATTACTGAGCAGCCTGAGAATCAGAGTCCTCGCCAAGTGGGAGATACTCCCAACACATACTGGGGACCCCATGATGGGAACACAAGTCCCCTCTGCTCCTATACTCCACCCTCGCCCCTAGCCTGTGAACAGCTGGAGAAGTGCTGTCCACCACACCCCACTCAGAAGAACGACAGCACACCGAGAAGGTCAAATCGCTGCCGACTGGGAATGAGAGGCCTCTTCCTGAGAGCAAAGGTGGCCTCGGGGGCCCTACAGAGCCTCACAGTCCCTCCAGGTCTCTCTGTGTGTCAGTAGGTTGCATTAACACCCAGTTGTCCAGTTTGTCAAACTACCTCCATCACCCTGATCATTACCAGAGTGATTTTATCTACATGACACGGAGATGGGGAAACTCAAGTTATTTCTCCTGCTCAACCAAGAGCAGGGTTTCAGCTAAAACCTTCCATAAGCTGTGTTAACGTTTACTCCTCTTATACTGGGCCCCTAACTCCTGGACAGAAATCGCCAGTGCTGAACAGTTGATGCTGCAGACTCTAAGGCAAACAGACGGTGTTTATCCTGCAGAGCCCAGGGAGACACTCCATCCACTCCACAGGCTGGCGTCTGGCCTATGGAGGCATCGGAGTGGTCACGTAAGCCTGCGTGTTTGTGTGGACACAACATGTTTTGTCACAGAGATCCCAAACACAGTAATCAGATTCGATCATCCCAAGTGCCTGAGGGATAGTCACCACTCGGGTGAGGGCCGAGGGGTCAGTTCAGCCCACACTCGACAATGGTGCAAGAGTCCATTTCGCAAAGCAGGCAGCTGACTGACGACACAGCAGGAGGAGAGGCACGCGGGCTCTCTTCCAGGAGGAGCCTCCAGGCCATGGGAGCAAATCAGCCTAGCTTCGTGCTGAGGCAGGTCATCAAGGACCCAACCCTCCACACTTTTAAGGGGAAAAGTGGTTTAGAAGTAAATCCAGAGAAATCCCCAAGAACAATTGGGCAAAGTCCATCCAAGGAGAACTCATCAAATTTACTCCTCCTCTGAGCTCCACCTTGACACGACCCTAACCTGGCAGGCCTGCTCACACCCGTCCTCCCCAAAGGTGCAGTCGACCACGGCAGGACCCAGTAAGGCCAGACACCTCTCTCCAGCAGAGCTGCTCCCAGAGGAAAAGAGGAAGCAGCTGTGCAAACATCCAAATGTTCCCTGTTCCCCACCGGCCACTCACTTCCCAGGAAGTCTTGGAATCTACCTTCCTCTCTTAAGAGAGAGCAGCACCTTCCCAAGATGGATACAATGTTGTTCAGAGGCCCAGGGCCCTCAAAACCACTACCTTCAGACCCGAGGTGTGTTTCTAATGCATTTCCCCCTTCCCCCGGAGGCCCCACTGCCCACTCGACACTGCTCCTCTCAGACACCTGGCTGTCAGGACAGAGAGGAATGGCGGGGAGAGACACGGTGCTCCTCTCCCAGGGCACGTCTACCTGGCCACAGGCTGAGGGATGGTCCCAGGGCTCACTGGCACCTGGACCCCCTTCTCCCACTCCTGTCTCCAGGGATCTGCCAGCACATAATACTCATCCGGGTTCAGCTGGTAGGAGTCGTGCAACTTCATGGCGGTGATCAGGTCTGTCCTAAACACCTGGAAAGGGAGAGAAAGGATCGCTGACGCTGGATGTTTGCATTCTTATTCAGAGCACTGGCAGCTGCGGGGTAACCATGGAGCTGCCATGAAACAGGGTCACTGTTTCAACAGAGAACCAGTCTGACCTATTATAGGAAACCCCTTGGCCTGCTGCACCCGGGGCCTCTCTCAGGCTTGGGGTAGTGGCAGCTCACCCTGTCCTCACTCCCTCACCAGCTCTGAGAGATGAGAGTGTCTGCACCGGCTACAGCAAAAAAGGAACCTTGCTGTCCTCCCCTGAAAAACTCTAAGAACTCCCAATTCACCGAACAGGCTGCTGGAAACATGCGCCTGAAAATCCCTGGAGGGAAGTATCTCACTCAGGGGTGCCATTTTGGTAAATGTTTAAGAAATAAAACTTCACCAACCATGTAACAACTCCAAGCCAAACCCAGAGCCACAAGGCTGCCTCTGTCACACTCAGATTGCCCCCACCCGGCCCCTGCCCACCAAAGCACTAGGGCTTACAGCAAGGGGTCTGGGGAGGGCAGGTCCTGGTTGGTCAGTGCCAGGCAGAAGTACAGGCCAGAAAAATGTGGGAGAGAAGCAATGACAAGCCAGTGGAATCAAGGCAGAAAATGGGCTTATAAAAAGTGTATTCGTTCGCACACCTTCTCCTGGCACAACTTCTACAATGAAGTGGCATTTGCAGAGAAAGGAGCAGAAGGAAAGAGGGAAGGAGAGAGAGAGAAAGAATCAAGCAAGCTACTAGCCTCTCCTCCCCCTGCCAAAAACAGACCCACAAGACTCCAAAGTACCCCTCTGCCAAGAGGGGGCCTCAATCCCTCACTGCAGGCTGGGGGACCACGTCCTCCTGCGGGGGCCAAAGGACAGCAGCAGCACAGCTCTGCCTCCCCGCTGGGGCCTTGTCCTCAGTCCACTCAGGTCTCAGGACCACACAAGGAAGCTCTGGCCCTGGCGTGAGCACTGGCCCAAAGTTGTATTTGGCACAACGTGTGCCTGCATCTGAAAGCTACACTCTCTGTTTACACAAGTCACAATGCTGAACTCTCTCTTCTTGGGACAGGGAGTTCCTTCTTGTGCTGCTAAGCATAGTTCACATTATATGCCTGCTATTAGGTCCGTATTTGTTTTTCCTGGTGGCTTTTCAGGCTGGTGATCACTTTAATAAACTTCACCATAATAAAGCCTGAGGCAGTATCTAAATAAAAAGGTCATTTCTTCAGACTGCCATTCTGGACCAGACTTTTCCCCAGTATGCTGCTCCTTGTTTCTAAAATCCCAGTAACAAGAGAGAACCTGGCTGTGCACCTTCCACAAAAGCCCAAGTAAGATGGAGTCCCCTGCAGCACTGAGTCCCCAGAACAGGTGCTGGGGCCCGGGTGCACATGAACCTTGTCAGTCCGCCTTCCCCACCCCCAAAGAGAAAAGTCCTTCACATAAAGTCACAGGTTTACATATTCAGGTGGCAAACCAGTTAAAAACACTTTCCAACTTAGTCTGATAAATAAGAAGTGAGGGAGTCTGCCAAAGAAGGAAAATCAAACTGAGGTGACAAGAGGAAAAAAGGCAGCCCACTGTTCCCGCACTCAAGGAACTCGGATACGATGGTCAAGGATGGACACAGATGCCCTCAAATGGACGTGAACTCCTGTGTCCCCAGCAGAGCTACACGTTAGCACTTTAAGTGGAAAGCAATGTCAACTCAAGAGAAATTTTACAAAAAGCCTGGAACAAAACCCAAGTTGGGGAGCAGGCCGGCCCTCAGTGCCAGCACCAGAAGGGGCTCTAACCACACCCGGGAGGCAGTGGTGCTGGTCACCCGGGCACCAGCTTCCTATTAGAGCCCCGGTACCCCTGCCCTGAAATAAAAGGCACACAGTGTGAACATCAGAAAGGTACTGAGGGGGCTGTGGAGGTAGCACGAGCAGCAGAGTCACTGTGAGACCAAAGAGAGGGAAGACGGCACTGCAGGTGCAAAAGGACAAAGGCCTGGAATAAATCAAGGCAACGAAGCGGCCGCCCTGTCACGAACACCTAATCTGACGTTTACGTGCCCCCAGGGACGGTTTTCCACAGTTCTGAAGCACGCATCCTACTTCCTCATGGAGGAAGTTATTTCACAAGCACATAACCCCTACCCTCCTCAACACAGAGCCCCCAGCATCCCTCTCACAGTCGGAGGAGACGCAGTTCCTTAGGGACGGCGGCCACCTCGGAACTCACTGCACCAAAAGGCAGCACAAAACCAAGGGGCTGAACTAAAAACTCTCTATTCTGAGCATAACCTGCTCACCTGAAAACGGTGATAAACTAAAATGCCTTTTCTTCAATCATTTAAATCCTCAGAGTCCAGCCCAAGGCTTTCAGAGAAAAGAGATCTCAGGACTGGCAGGGCCCCTGATAAACGAAAGCCAACAAAGACATGCACCTACAGCCTTACAGAGACAGGTAATGGGTAGGCAGGCAGGCAGACAGACAGACAGACAGACAGAAACAAACGGGAGGGCACAGGGAAACCGAAGATGAGAAACAGATGGGGGAAGAGCCTTAAGCATAATCCCCAGAACAAAACTCCCAGAATTACGTTGGCTTTTGCCAAATAAGCCACAAATTCATAGCTAAAACTAACTTGAGGCTGGCAGTGACTGGCAGCAGCCAGACACACTGATCTCCTGGCCAGAGGGAAAGTTGCTGGGAGCCAGCAAAGATGGAACAGAAAAGGAAAAAAAGAATAAAATTAATAATAACAACTAACATTTACTGAGCACATTTCACCTGCTTTGTATGCATTAACCTCTGTGTATTAACCCACTTAATCCTCACTAGAATCCTATGAGGTAAACACCTGTGTTACCCCATCTTACAGATTTGGAAACTGAGACACCGAGAGGTTAAATAACTCGCCCAAGAATGCACAGACATCAATACCAATCAACCAGGTGCGTGTGTCAACCATACACTCACACACACGCGTACGACAGTCACACCAGCATTCGGGAAATACCTCTGAAGGCTTTCGGTCTTCATGTCTGGAGCATGAACTTCTCCTGTGCTGGGATCGGGAATTCTGTGACCACGTAGTTGACAGGCCTAAAGAAATAAATATCCGAACAGGAACAATTAAAAATTGAACAATTAAGAACACACAAATCAGTGTTTACAGGGGTCTTTTTTTTTTTTTAAGCCAAACTGAGCAAGGCTTCCCTCAGTGCCACCCCAGGAGACAAGTCAATGCTCTGCCGGCGCTCTCCTCCCCCAGAGCTCCTCCACCCCCATTACTCACTTACACACTCACTCCCCAAAGCAGGCCAACAAGACCCTCTGTGTGGCTGTGCTCAGGGGTCCTGTGTCACAGAACAGCTCACGGGAGGGGAGAGGCTTTTCAAGAACACCACACAGGTGGAACCTCTGTCCCTAAGCCTGCACTTGAGGCTCCAAGTCTCACACTGGTAAATATAAATTCAGAAACTTTCTTGAATTTCCAGTAACCTTTCTAAACACGAAGATCATTATGCTAAATCCTAAAAGCCATCCCCCAAAACATAAGAAAAAAAGTTTTGACTCCGCAAAAAAAAAAAAAAAACTTTAGCATTTCCTGGAACAGGGAAGTTCAGATCTGCTGTACACTAGCTGCTACAGCCAAATCACCTTTAAAACTGCGTACTCCTCTCTTTCCCCAGAAAAAGCCTGTCAGCTCTTTTCTGAGCTCTGAAGATAAGGTATTCTTATCCCTGGTCACACGGCCCCTCCCCCACCAGGACACGGAAACTGGAAACCCTACCAGGACACCTTTGTCTCCTAACTGCCACCAAGTCTGAGCCTGAGCTCCTCTCAGGCCTAAGACCCCTCTGCAGCACAGCCTCCATCCTGCTTTCCTGGTGTCCCCACTCTGTGGGCCCTGTCTTCCAGGTGCCCCCCCCCCCCGGCAGTGCTCATCCAAGCCTACAGTCCTACTCAGCACGCCCAGGAGACCGCCAAACCTGTGTGACCTGCATTCCCACGCTCATCTCCCACCCAAGCACTAGGTCCACGTTCACTCTCAGATCAGACATCAGCCAAGTCCACGGTGTTCCTGAGATGGGTCAGAGTTCAGCACCACACTAACTGGGCTCAACATCTTACCCAAACCCGTTCTTCTACTCCTACTTTGAGGAATTATCACCACCACTCCCACTTGAAGTCAGTAATCTTAAGAGTCATCCTAGACTCTCCTGACTCAGGACACATCCAATCAATGAATGCCTGAGTCACATCAGTTCAACTGCCCAAAACCTCAGAATCCCGGTCTTCTCTGTCTGTGGGTGCTGGACCACCATCAGAGACCTGAAACAGCTCTCACTACCACCTGCAGGGTGTCTAACTTCCTAATAACGTGCCTCCACCTTGATTACAACTGTACCATTTCCCAGAAATTTAACAGCCCCTCCCCGACCCCAGAAAGCTGAGACCTGAGGGAACCTCTACCGTACCAGTAAAATCACCTGTCACTCAAACAAGAAACTCTTATCTCTACGGATTCCAGAAACAAGGGACACAGAATCAAAACATCCTTAAGACCTTGGGGGCATTAAGAAATAGACTCTGCACATAAGCCTATCATCAGATTTGCAATGACAGAGACTAAAGGGGATTGCCACGCTCCCCTGACAGGGGAGAGGTCGGCACTACCCTTGAAGGCCAGTTCTGAGGCCCGATACTGGGTCAACTGACTGCTGTCAGGCCAGCAGAACTAGATTTCCTACTAGTGGCCCTACTGCACTGCTCGGTAATATTTTCAAAACTTCTTCTTTAAAAAATAATCCTAAGTATCTTTCTTTAGACTCCAAATGAACAAGAAATCTTCACTCCCACACTGCAAGAAATATTCTGGGCACACTGGGGTGATTCCGACTTGCAGGAAGTTCTAAATCTAGTCACCACTGGAGAAAGAAAGACAGAAGCCAAGCTAGGAACCCAGAGAGGAAGGCAGCTGGGCAGCTCGTGTGTTTAACAGGCCCCTCTGCCAACCTCTGGTCCTGCAGGCCACCCCCAGCCAGCCCACAGGCTGAAAGCAGAGATGGGAAGAGCACAAGCAACTCGGGGTGGGACTGCCCAAGGGCTAGGGGCGGGGAAGGAGACACAGGGCAGAAGAGGGATGGCCCCTTTACTTAGAATTACCATGTAAAGGGTTGTAAGTGATAAGGAATGAAACAGAAAAACTTTAAATTCATTCCACAGCTATAATTCAAAAACTAACACGGTGGGGAGGGGAGGCGAGTGCTTACAGTTAAATACTATCAAAGTTAAAGCAGAAGCAACAGATTTGTTCATTCTCAAAGTTCTGTGGCCCTCTTGCCTCTTCCTAGGGATCTGTCAGGATCCCTCCAGGGTAGCTTTCAAGGTTCCCAGGAAGTTTCAGCTTTGCTGGCACAGAACAAACCAAGTAATGGCAATCACTTTGAAACTTTTCCTAGTACTGCTTTTATATTCTTGAAAAATGTTGTCTGCTTTTAAAAACATATATTCAAAAATGCTATAAATTGGTATCTGATCGTATTACCCAAGAGAAACTCTGGTCCACCCAGAAATAGTCTGTTCCTCTTCCTTTTCATTTGCCTAATGCAAGAGGAGGAAGAGAAAAATTAATAAAACTTACACTGCAGAAAGGGAAAGGCTGGGAGGAAAACTAAGTTTAAATTACCACTGACACAAGGAATGTCCTTAGCTTATTTATAAAAGACAAAAAACAGAAACCATGCAAACACCCACCACCAGACTGAATGAATGAACAAATCATGGCAAAACCACAACGGACTACTACCCAGCAATAAAAAGGAACGAGCCGGTGATAGATGCAACACGGATGTATGTGGGAATAATTATGTGGCATTAAAGAAGCCAGATGAAAAGAATACGAACTGTATTATTCCGTTTATATGAAACTCCAGAAAATATAAGCTAATCTATAGTGACAGAAAGTAGATCAGAGGTTGACTGAGGAAAGCAGGGGGGGAAGGATTATCTTGAGTTATATGATTTCATGGGTGTAAACGTGTCAAAATGTATCAAAGCATACACTTTAAATGTGTGCAGAAAATACCTGGTGACTTTCTATCATCCATTAACAGTGAAGGAAAACAAAATGCTCCATTTTACTTCACACGGGTGGCTGGTACGAAGCCTGCACTTCGCTGCTCAACAGCGAGAAGCAGGATCCTCCACGCCCCACACAGGTACCTACTGGTGATCCCCTCCTTCTAACTCACTGTACTACTCAGAGCACACAGTGTACCTAAGTCAGCGCTGTGCACACAGCAGATTCTCAATTTTTTTTTCAAGTTTTTAAATGGAAAAAATATAGTGTCATTGTTCAGGACAGACAGTCACGCTCAACGAGAACCATCACTGTTACTCAAGCACTGCAGGTGGCAGGTACCAAAGACACACTCCTGTTTTAACTACTAGAAGATATGCTTTTGAGCTTAAGGAAAATGAGGTCCTGGCAAACAGAGACAGCATGGTGGGGCCGCTGTTTCCTGACAGGAACGCACTCCCCTGACAGAGCACCCACAGCGAGCCCACGGGAGACTCAGAGCACCTGCCTTGACGTTCTTCACCACTTCTCCCTCAGCCACATTCTCTCCGGGTACTTCCCAGACGGCCATCAAGCTCCCAGAACACAATCCCAAGCAAAAATGGCCCGCACTCCATTTTAATTTTAAAATGCTATGGGTTTTTTTGGAAGTATACTGGGTGAAGAAAAAGAATTAAACCAGAAATGAGAGTATTTCAAACACCAAAAGGACTGGGGAGGCAGTGATTCACACTGTGGTATAACACTGGCCACTTCTTAGCTCTTAAAAACCACGTGCTAAGATTATGCTGAGTTGGTGCCGCATTTTGTTTTTTTTCAGAGTGCTAACATTTAATGACAAGCTAAATTAAGAATATGGCAAGTAACTTTTTGTTTGTTGCTTTCAGGAGAGGAGTTGGCAACTCTAAAAACTTGGTAATATCTAAAAAGTACTGTATTACCCACACACAAGATATTACCTAAAGTTAAGTCTACTCTAGTGACAAGTGTGACTTTTAGCTTCTTGACATGTACGCTGTTTGAGTATCAACAATTAATCTATATTAAACACTGAAAAGAGTTAATGGAATAAACCCTTGTTTTGATTCACTGTCCCCAATTTCCATTAAAACAAATTTGGGAGCAATAATAAAAGTCATAAAAGGCTCACAGATCAGAGCACTATGAGCATGGATCTTGTGTGTGCACTGCATTCTGAACCCTGCTTCCTGGTCCTATTATGCATTTACCTCAAATACTCCTTTGAAATATTAAAAATAGCCACACAGTCTTGCCCTAGATCTAAAATAAGGAAAAACCTCAAGAGTACATCTAATACATATTGCACACACCTCCCATTTGACAGTTCGTGTATGTGTAGCCTCCCAGGTTGTCCTGCACATGAAAGGTTCAGAAATTAGAATGAATGGCAGCCTGGGTGGGTGCTCACACCACCACAAAATGCAAAACTACGAAAGAACCTAACCACTGATCAAATAGCGTATCTCCTGTGTCTCACATCCTGTTTCTAAATGCTAAATACTACCCTTGTGTCTCTAGAAGTGTTAAATCAGCTTAGCACAGTAAGAGGCTTAGGACCAGCAAGCATGGAGCCCAGCAGGCCAACCACTGTCACCATAACAGTGCAGGCTTCATTACTGCAAGGCGAGGCCAGCCTTGCGCAAGTAAAGCGGTACTATGCAAAGTCCTAGCTAAAAGAAAGCAAACTGAATGTAGTTCCCAGCTACTTGCTTTAACTGCATGATAACTGTATGACCTAAGACTCGCACACCACTGCTATTTCCAGCATGGTCTGACCCCACATCTCCCGCCGCCCAGCCCGCCCTTCCATCCCAGCATGGCTTATTGGCTCCATGGTCCAAACTCACTTCCGTCTTTCAAAAAACAAAGCTTAATGGGTACATTCAGAGAACTGGCCCAGGAATGTTCCAACATATTTAAATACACTTGGCCTTCAACCAACTGACACAAATGCTTCACAGTAACCCAGCCCTTCTGTTGAGTCCAAGTCTAGGGCCACAGAGACTAGCTGGTGGACCAGACCGTCCGTGCTGTGTTAGCAGCTCCTCAAGCCCAAGATGATGCTCTTCCACTGTCAAGGACAAGCCACACGTCAGGTTTGGAAAGGGGCAAAGCCATCTCCGCGTGCCTTGAGGTG
Source organism: Camelus bactrianus (assembly GCF_048773025.1). NCBI lineage: Eukaryota > Metazoa > Chordata > Mammalia > Artiodactyla > Camelidae > Camelus > Camelus bactrianus. Next base: position 44,850,151 of record NC_133540.1, read on the forward strand.
ACATGGGCACAGCACACATTCTGCAGTACTTGAGACAAAACTCTCATTTCAAGAATCCCTACACAAGATGTCCTTGGTGTCCTAAGATGCAACTGATGGAGGGAAGGGAGTAAATTAAAGGCATAGTCAAACAGAAATAGAAACGGAAGCAGACTTAACTTTTATGCAAAAGGGAAACCACCAAGAAACCTCAGAAGACTTGCCATGAAAGGAACCAAGAACAGTCAGTCAAACGTAAAAAAAAATGACAAGTTATTGAAAAACGTAAGAGAACCCATTAAATGCATGAGACATAAAAGGTCCAAGCAGAAGTATGTTTCATCCACTAAAAGTCTTGGTCTTTCTTTTCTGTTTATCCGTCAGCTGGAGAGAACCCAGAAAAACAAAAGTCCTCACATAACTTCATGTTCATCAACCAGCATTACAAAGCGCGAAATTCGTAGGCCTGAATTCTACTCAGCTCTTTTCTGCACCTTTGTTATCACAAAGGTGATAACTTGGCTAGAACTTGGCTAGATAACTAGAGAAGACAGAAGTGTTTCAGGGTCAGCAGAAACTGAGAGACCAGGGAGGGCCCCCACAAGTACCTGTTCCAGACCTCCAACCACACCCTAGGCCTTCCCACAGGGAGGTCAGCACAGCCCTGAAATTTAGGACATTAGGCAGGTGAAAACAATCCCCAGGCCCAATTCCAGCACGCGCCTGTGGAAGCGTCCCCACACCACCAACCATCAGACACCAGCAGGGTGTCCAAGAATTCAATTCCATTCTGACACCACCTACCCAGAGACAGAACTCGATTCCACAGGATCAGCACCACAAAACCGCCCTTCACTTCAGATGCCAGCTGCCAACCCCAGGTTGTTACCTGTGCTTCGGACTGACTGGCTATAAATCAGAGGTTCCCATGACCCCTTCCTTACTTGGGTTCAATTAATTTGTTAGAGTGGCTCAAAGAACTCAGAGAAACATGTTACTTACCAGATCACCAATGTATTATAAAGGGATATTAAAAGGATATGAATCACCAGCCAGATGAAGAAGAAATACATTAAGACAAGGCATGGGGAAAGGGCATGGAGCTTCCATGCCCTCTCAGAGAGCACCACTCTCCCCAAATCTCCATGTTCACCAACCGGGTAGCTTCCTGAACCCTGTCTTTTTGGGTTTTTATGGAGGCTTCATTACACAGGCATGATGGATTAAATCATCATTGATTTAATGGTGCAACCTCCAGCCCCTTTCCCCTCCCCACAAGCTAGGGCTTTGGAAATACCAAAAACAGCTGGTGGACCCCACTGTCATGTTTTCCGAAAACCCTAGTTCGCCGAAACTCTGAAGGACAGAAGACCATGGACTGGGAAGCAGGAAATACAGTGCTTGTTTCCCCAGGTCACACCCTGGCACAATGTGTAACTTCAGAGACTGGCTAGGCCACTCAGTGCCAGGAGCCCAGCAATTACAGACACAGCCTGCAAACACCCCAACATACTTCATCCAACAGCCAAGGCCAGCCCTCCAGGGCACCTGGAGAAAGGCCTCAACAACTATGACGGCAGCTGGATGAGGGCTTGCACCAGCATGGAAAACGCCCGTCCATCCCCAACTGTAAACACCACACTGGCATTCCCCCTGGATCAGGCCACAAATCAAAGCAAAGAGCTCCAGTCCAGGAGGCCAGGCGGGCCCAGCCGTGGTACTGGGGCCCTAAGCTGACGTCTACAGCTGCCTCTCCTCCATTTAGATGTGCTCTGCTTTGGGCTGGGAGCTGCTGCCAAACTTCTGTTGGGGCTGCAGGCTGGAAAGGCTGGACAGTGGCCACTGCACAGACCCAGCCCTTCTTACAAGCAAGGCTACAAGTACCTGGCTGAGGGCAGGCTCAACTCTGCGGACTGAGCAGGGGCAGAAGGCACCCCACACACACCACCACAGGTCGACACAAGAGGATATATGCCCATGCAAACTAGCAGGCTGGTGGCAGAAGCCTACACCATGACACAGCTGCCCTCAGAGAGGGTGGAAAGGGTGTGCCATGGTGTGGATACGTGCATATGTTTACAAAGCTTGGCATTCCGGGGCTTCTCAATGAGAGCCGCTTGTTACTGCAACCATCATCCACTATGACTAAACCATTAGGCCTGGACAGACAGCACAGCCGTACAGTACCACTACACGCTTTAACCGAAGCAACTGTGTGACACAAGGCCAGCCTGCCTTCCTTCTACTAGCAGCTATCTAACGGACTACTGGTCCTACTAGTGTAGCCCAGGGTAGAACAAAACCCAGCCTGGTCTTCTTACGTTAACCCTCTAGGACCCTTTAAATATTCGCCTCAGTCCTCTATCCCTGCCTTCAGGGAGGCCAGCATAGACATAAGTATATTAGGAGGCGGAAGAAAATGCATGTTTGGATGAAACATTTGGTCATCTAGGGCTGTTATGGCCTGAATTGTGTACATCCCCCTCTAAAATTCACATATTGAAGCCTAACCCCCAGTACTTCTGAATGCGATTATATTTGAAGATAAGGCCTTTAAATGAGTGATTCAGGTTAAATGAAGTCTTCAGGGTTGGCCCTAATGCAGTCTCCCTAGGGTCCTTACAGAAAGACATTTAGATGCAGAGACACCAGGGATGCACATGCTCAGAGGAAAGACCCTGTGAGAGCACAGGGAGAAGGCGGCCGTCTGCAAGCCAAGGAGAGAGGCCTCAGGAGAAAGCAAACCTACTGGCACCTTGATCTTGGACTCCAGCCTCCAGAACTGGGAGATAAGAAATAAGTATCTGTGGCTGAAGTCCCCCCCCAGTCTGTGGTATTTGTCATGACAGCCCAAGAAGACGAATGCAAGGCCCTGTGAGACTACCAGGAGCCTCTAAACAGCCAGAAGGACTGGACTGGGCCGGTGTCCGGAACTGCACCGTCCAATATGGTAGTCACTAGCGACATGGCTTTTTAAATTTTAATTTTAATTAAATTAAATTTTAAAACTCAGTTCCTTAGTTACATCAGATCATTTCCCTCCTACTGGGCAGCTCCAGTCCGGAGAGAACATTCCAAGAGAACCATTTCTAACTCAGATTTCCCAAGGTGGAAGTGAGGCAGTGCTGAGAGCCAAAAGAGTGAGCAAACACAGACCTGCTGCTCAGCCAAGAATGTATGAAAATGGAGCTCTTCGCCTTTTACTGGACACTGGTAGTATGCAGAAGGAACTCATAACCCTTCTGATTAATTCTGAACCTAAAAAGTAAGCTTTTAACTGCTGTAGGACAAAACTGTGTACTCTGAGCAAGCAGCAAGCATTTATTGAGTGCTTATGACCCCTGAGGACACTTGATAGGCACTACAGAGTGCAAGGGAGAAATACCTAAGCACGTTTTTGCCTCAAGGAGTAAAAAGCCTAAGTAAATATTAGAGAAAACAGGTAATGAGGACTGTGAAAACGACCAGCACTAAGAAATTCAGAAGGCACCCCCGAAGGCAGCAGAGCCCCTCAATCCCCTCCCTGAGATGGAAGGGGAGCCCCATCTCTGGAGCTCCTACTCGTCTCTCCTTCCCTCACCCAGTTCACTCCTTTGTGCCAAACATCAGCTCCCGCTGTCTGTCCCAAAAGACCCATTCATTAAACTTCTCAGTCCCAGTCCTCCCTCCATCTGGTCACAGCTCACTTCCACGTACCTCCAAACTCCCATCACCCTCCCATCCACCAATTCTAGTTCACTGCTTCATGCTTGTATCCAAAGCTCTAATCAGGATTTCATTCCTTCTGTGTCTGAGTTTTTCTGTTTTTAATGTTTCCGGTGGCTGTCAAATGTGGCCACCCACAACAGCAAAGCCTTGCTTTCTAATTTGCCACTTTTAACCTGCCAAAAACTTGGGAGACCAGAAAAACAACCCTGTTTGCCTAAACTAAGAAGGCTTCAGGACCTGCCCAACTTTCCCTGGCCCTCCCTTCCTCTGAATTTGTGTCTAGACATATACATCTCCACAGTGCTTCAAAAAGGCATCTCTGACTGTCCTGATGACTTTGCATCAGGCTGGGTTTTATATATGTCAAAGACACAGTTCCTTGAAAGCAGCCCCAATACCTTTCCCATCATTCAGTAGAGCAAGCAATCTTTCAAGGTTTGGCAAATTCTATCTGTAATATGAAACGTAAGCAAATGGGCTGGAGCTCAGGCACTGTGCTAGGTACAAAATTTCCTTGTTATCCAAAGGGAGCTCTTCCCCGGGTAGTCTGTTAGCTTCAATACACAGACGCTGTGTGACATTTATTTTGACTGCCTGGAAGCCAACTAACTTCTGGTTCTCAGAAGCACTGTGAAAATATGAGGATGCCAGAGCTGAGATGCAGACAGTAGTAGTATTAATACAGTCATGTTCAAATCAGTGAAGAGCACTGATTTGTGCCCTACTAAAAACCTGTACTTAGTATTTTCACATCACACTAGGCAGCCTTCAACCGCCCTTTGTTTCAGGTTAGACTAGTTAATAATTAAGTGGCTTCGATTAAGTTTCCTTTTCATAAAAAGCAACTGTGAAGTACTGTAAATGATGTTTAGGAAAAGAGAGACACACCAGTGACTCTTGAAACTGGATTGTTCATCTCTGGATAACAAACAGGAAGCCTGAGGAATGCCCACCTGCAGTCAACCTTACCCGGAAAGATCTGGTTACAGACCTGCAGTATCACACTCAGACAGATGTGTTTCTCAGCTGTAGCTCTTCTCTGACCTGCCTGATATGCAGAGGTCCTCAGCTATTTAAAGCATTACATTAAAAAATCATGTTTTTACACTGACCCAAACCCTGCTAGGCTCCAAGAACAACAAAGCAGGACTTACTGCCATTGTCGTCAGAATCCTCACTGCTGCTGGGAAGGCGACCTCGTTTCATGATCTCCCCGGGAAACAGCAGGCAGCCTGCAAAGCAATGAGACAGCACTTAACCCAAGATGATAATACACAATCATCAAGTTGTGCTTCAGATGGCAGCCCAGGATTTACAGCATACAAAAGCAAACAATCGGCTTTAAGTAGCATTTGAATTGTAAATAGTAAAAAGACCAAAGATACATAATTAGGTGCACTCATTAACAGAACAGGTTGAAAAGGAGGGGGAGGGGCAGAGAAGTCACTTATCAGCAGGTCTCCCAAAGGTGCCAGGCTTCTCTCCCGTTCCTGTGACATTATCACTACAACTACTCCAGGAGTCTCTAGCTGACTGGCAGCAAACACTGCAGGAAAAAAACCCATGGCAATGAGCACAGTGCTTCCTCACTACAGACAGATTAATATTTTCCACGTGTATATGGGGAGTGAGGATGGGGTTGTGCCTGAATGTGAGAATATTTACACTGCTCTGGGCATCATCATGCTTTTTAGGCAAATTTTGCTAAAAGATTCCTACAAATTGAATACCTAGAGTTCTAGGAACAAAACAAATGGGGCACTGGGAATGCAAATGCCTCCCCTAGTCATCTCCAACCTGTCAGCAATTCAAAGCTGGAAAAAGAAGGGACCACAGATATCATATGGTTCTGATCCAGACCCCTCTCCTTTACTGACTAGGATCTTTGGGCAAGTCACTGCCTAAACCTTTTTCTGGCTTCAGTTTCCTAGTCACATTGTGAACAGGGAACGTCTGATTCTAAATCTAATTTCACTACACTTCACCCCAACCCTTTCAGCATTACAATGTGGTGTGTTTCCAGGAACGTGGCACACAGAGCAGTGTGGAGAAAAATATGGAGAACCACTGTACTAGAGTAAGACAGAAACTTCTAGAACTGTCCTAGAACAAGTCAGAATTTAAAAACCCAAAGGTCCATTCTAAATGGACCTGTAAAAGAGGAAGTTAGAAAAAGAAGAAAGCTTATCGCACAATGTAGTCTGTTCCCACCTACAAAATAGACCTATGATTCATTCAAATATTCAGGCCCCTAATCTTTAATTTCAATATTTTATATTTTCTTTCTAAGACACAGGTAGCTAGTGGTAACGGGCTACCTGTTTCCTTAACTTATCCAGTTAGGTTTGCAGATTTTTACCAGTTGATTCTTCAAAAGCCATTAAAAGAATTTCCAAGAGGAAGCCAGGACGTGAGTACTAGGGTTTCACACTGTGAAGCAGGATCACAGTCCTAAAGCCCACCCACCCCTTTCCTGCAGAGCCCCATTTCCCTGTAACTCTAACACCCAGGGCTCGCCTGGGGCAGGTCCACCCCAGAAAGACTTCCACAGCGACAAACCCCTGGGGCCCACTCCCCACTGGAAACAATTGTTTTCCCTACCCTGTCAGCTTGTGCCGAAACACCAACTGCTGACAGCCGACCTCTCTTCAACAATCTTCTAGAAGAAGGCACCCCTGCTCCACCCCGGACCCAACAGGAGGTACAAGGAGAAAACAGAAAGGCAAAGCCTGCTTATTCCCAGCAACAGCTTCAGCTCCTTAGAGCCTGCATTACAAGAGAGCTTGAGAAAAAGAAGAGGGAAAAAAAAAGTGCCACCTAAAGAGGAATTCCTTAAAAGTTAACAGCATGAAGCATCAGGGCAAGAATACAGCCCCCACCTCAGGAGCGGGTGTGAGAACTGAGAAGAGGGTGTGAGAACTGAGAAGAGGCTGCGAAAACCCATCAAAAGCTCCCCAGCTGGAAATGAGGAAACAAACGCTGGTTACATCACTGATTCGGACAACTGACATTTACCTAAATGCAAGAGTCTGGAGAACTTAGAATCTTTTAAAATCAAAATGCCTTCCTCTGTGCTTTCAAACACAGCTTCCAGAGAAAGCATGCACCTCAACAGTCACTGTGTGCAAGATGCAAGCACTGGCCAGGACAGAACGATCCTCCTAAACACACATAAGTACTTGCAAGTGAAACAAGAGTAAAAATAATGTTTCCCTTCTAATGAAACAAGAGTAAAAATAATATTTCCCTTCTAATTTTCATCCACCCCGAAAGACCTTGATGAATAAGGTTGAGAATGTCGTGCTGTACTTCTCCAGGGAAGCTGGCGCAGTAACGGGGAGAGTGCACGCCAGCAGTGCCTCTTCTGAGGCTCTAATGTACTTAATCCTTGACATCAGGCTGATTTATCTCACCTGGGGTTACTTACTCTATCAAGAAATCAAAGTACACACATGTTACTATCTTTAAGACAGACAGTACAGTGCCTGTCTGCTGCAAACATCTGTCCAATGAAGCCAGTGAGAGAAAGCAGAGGGCCCTCAGTATCATTTAAGGCAATGGCTGATTATTATCTAGACAGCAGTAGAATAAGTAATAATAATAATAATAAGGCTATTTGCAACACTCCAGAGAAAGCAGCAAAAAAATACATTAGCCTATAATGCATCCTACGAACATCTGAATACCTAATATATTAGGAGGTGCTGGAGAGAAAATGACTGTCCCTGACCTCATGGAGCTTCTGGTCTAGTTGAGGTGACAGACAAGTCAACAGGAATTCAGTGTTAGTGCCTGACAGTGGTAAACACCAGGCTCTACAGGAGCACAGGCTGATGGAGTCAGTAAGATTCTGAGCAGAGTCCTGAAGAACAAAAGGGAGGTAACAAAAAGCAGCTGCACGACACTCTGGGCAAAGCACTGTAATATTTAACAACGTACACGTCACCAGCATCTTCACGTTCGGAATCTTACTGCTGCTTGCCCATTTCTTTACTAATATACAACCCTTCTGATCTTTCTATTCAATTGCCATGGCTTATCATTTCATAACATATGACCCTCTCAAGTCCTCCTACTGCCCCACCAGCTCTGCAGCCACCTACACCGAGATTACTTCAAGCACCACCCTTCTATTCTACGTGCCCAGTTTCTTACCCTTCCAATTATTAAAACAAACAGAGCCTTCCTACAAGGTGACCTCATCACATTATTCCCTATGCCCATCTCTCTCTCAGTTTCACAATGCAAATGAGTCCAGCCAGAAACCTAGAGGTTTTCCTCCACCAGGCTCCTCCCTGCTCTACCTAAACATCTCTCCAAACAAGCCCCTGTAGCCAGCTTGCCTGGCCTCTGTCCTTGAAAGCACCCCTTCTTTCCAACCTCAGCCTCTGCTGATGGTGCTCCTTGGTCCTGTCCTCCCCACCCATCTCAACACCACCTCGTCTCCAGGCTCAGTGCAAAGCCACTAAGTACCGTCCACCATTCCAATTAAAAGCATCTACACCACTCATTTCATCTTTTTTCTTATTTTAAAACTTCTTCACCCTTTTTAATATACCATTTTCTTCAGTAGTCAATCAACTCCTGCCTTATACCATCACTTAAATGTTCTATACATGTGTGTCTCTAAAGCTTATAGTAAGTTCTGGAGAACAGAGATCCTCTCAAATCAAATGTGAAACAAAGACATCAGAGAGAGGGTTCTTGAACAGAAATAGGACTTCACAGGGTGGCTAGAACAGATGCCTCCCAGAACTCTGGATCCAATCCTCAGCAGGGCTTGTCCTCACATCCTGTCTGGTTCCATCAAAGCTGACTCAGAGGGATGCCATTTACAGGAGCCTGGAATGTCCACCCGCCATGAGAAGTTATTAACAGCCAGGCAGACAAAATACAAACTATAAGGCATTTGGGACTTTGCCCAAAATGTGAAAGACTTACCTAGGAAGCCAGATTATAATCACAGCACTGCCTGGAAAGGCCAAGTAAGAGGAAGTCATTGTCCAAAGACCGTGGACGGAGCAGTCAAGTGACAGTCCTTTGGCACCTCCATCTCCACTGTAGGGAGGGACATGCCAAGACAACCAGGCACCTGTGGTGGCACCAGCTTCTCAGGAAGCATAGGTACCATCCTACCTGCTGGCCCTAAACCCTACTTAAATCACATGCAGATGACTCTTCTTCGACCTCTTCTATCAGATGGGTTAAAATGTAGTGTAGATTAGCTAATACATTAATTTAGTTAAAACTGCATCAAGTTAGGTGCCAGAGACATGGTGAACAAGATATGGAATGACCCCCAGAGAGATACAGTGAGCAAATATCTAGACCAGTAACTTCAGTGTGATAACGGCTATAAAGGTTACAGGATTACCATGCACAGACTATGATGGGACATGGCATCAGTACGTGAGAAAGCAATGTAACTGAAAACCCTGAAATTTCAGTTTCCTCCGACAGAAACTGGGGGAAAGAAAATCAGTAGGCATTTAGCTCAGAGCAGCCATTAGCTGAAGGAACCCATGCCCTAGGTGGCTCAGGAATTTGCAAGTGAACAAGTTCAGTGACCTGGGTGTGGTACCAGGGAGGCATGACTGGTATGTGACTCTAGCTAAGAAAGAGTGAGAAATGACCAAGAGGACAAAGAGAGAAGAGCTTTTACGAAAGAGTAAGATGATTAAGAACTTGAGGATGTTTATTCAATGCTACTCCTAGGAAAGAGGGACAGATTTGAAGAAAACAAACTGTCCTGTAACTAGAATTACTCTCTGTAGTGGAACAGGGACCATTTATCAGGCCATAAACTCTACAGCTATAATAAGGATTACACCCTAGTGGCTTTAATTATCTTATGGTTTATATGCAGAAAGGCTGATTTTTTTTCCAGTTTTATCCACAACTATCCATTCTTATTTATTTCACTGAAGAAGTTCTAAAAGGTACTCAGTTAAAGACCAATACATACTACTTCTCTATGTATCACCAATGTAGTGGATTAGCTATGTATTAAAATAACCTATAGTGGCTAACATTTGCAAATCTCAAACACCCAAATTTATCCTTTCCCCCAGTTACCATAAGATTGTTTACTATGTCTGCAAGTCTGTTTGTTTTGTAGATGAGTTCATTAGTGTCCTTTTTTTTTCCTGTATAGCACAGGGAATTATATTCAATATCTTATAATAACCTTTAATGAAAAAGAATATAAAAACGAATATATGTATCTATGTGCATGACTGGGACATTATGCTGTACACCAGAAATTGACATATCGGATCCGACTATGCTTCAAAACAAAAACAAAAAACCTATGGGATGAATGACTGAGTTCCTGTACATAAACTATATCCTATGCTCACTCAGCTTTATAGAAAGAGATGTTTCACTTCAATATCTAATCAACCTTTAACTAGAATAACTTCCATTACTTTACCTTTAAATGTATAGGTGTCCTTCCATTCTCTGCCAAAGTTAATAATCTAATACTTAAACATACTATATTTTTAAACGTATTTAGAAAATGTATAATACAAAATATATATTGAAGAACATATTTTCAGACACCAAGCAGTCTTTATATAAAAAGTATTTTATAATGAGCTGTTTCTATTTGCTAAGTTCACACAATTTGAATATTATTTCTAAACATTATGTAATTAATAATTTGAGTCCTAAGTTACTGGTCATAAACTACTTTCCCCATAAAGAGATTTACATTGTCTTAATAGGTCATCTTTTTGACTTCTGTGGAGCATACAGTACTCAATGGAACAAAGTACCCAAAAATAATAATGACCTATACTTCACAGTAACCTCCTGTCCCTAAATGCATGTGAAGGAAATCCAGCTGATTTCTTACCTCAGTTTTTAAAGCAAACATTAATCGCCTAGATAGTAAGTTTTCAAATTGACAACACTATCTAATTCATATGCTCAGAGTCTAAAAATACTAGTGTGACTATAACTTAAACCCAGATTTCTCACTTTAACCAAAGAGTTATTTACATCTGGTCAAAAAAGTAGTCATAGACTTGATTTAACTGACAAACTGCTCTGCTCTTAAGTGTTGAAGTTTTAACCTTGTCTAAATATTTTAACCCAGAAAAATGGAACTTTTAAAAATGTGTCCTTTATAATGTCATACATCAAAATTTGTTTAAAAGGAAATGCTGCCCAAGCTACTATAAAGCCTTTGCAAAGACATCATACTTGAAAATATTCAGCTGAAGAGTTTGTATTAGCAATAAATGACCACCTCAAAAATATTGTAAGAACTGACCAGATAATAACTGCAATATTTACTCCTATGTTACTAATAAAGCCCAAATTACACATTAGTTCACCATAAATTCTTTACAAACTATTTTTAAACTCAGACCTTAAAAGTCAATAGAAGGATTTTTCAAGATTTCAAGGAATTTACAAATGGGTGGTTCTGAATGACTCACAGGCAGCTCCCATTTGCCAATTTGTAAATAATCCAATCCCTACTTATGTGCCCTAAAACAATCTATTAAACCCCTCCCAGGTCTCTGTAATTACTGACTCAATTAGAGCCAGCACCTGAAGAGCAGCTATGACAAAACACCCCAATCATCTGTATTTGGAATATATTTTTGTTAACTCCCCTTTACGTGGGAGTAAATGAATACAGCCCCAAACAGTAAAGGCAATCAGTCACCACGGCCTCCAATCTCGAGCTTCTATCCCTATTTCCATCTATTAAGAACTCCTTTCTGTTAGATCTATATGCTCAGATATGGAAGATGCTGAAAACTTATCAAGAAACATCAGCAAACTGTAGGGGAAAAAAACTGAAATTTGGCCCATTTATATATAAAAGAGGAGGGAAGAGAATACATACACCAATTGCTTGCATACTCGTGGAAAATTTCTGTAAGAACGTTAAAGTTAACAGTGTTTATCTCTGAGAAATTTGACTTAAGTGTTCCAGATAGACTAGTTTGGGAATTCTTAAACTTTTACTTCTCTGTATGACCTTTCACATGATTTTAATTTTTTTTTTTACCATGATCCTGTACTACTCTATTTATAATAGTAAAGATTTAAAATCCAAAACCTTCCTTCCCTGCTCCTCATCATATTACAAAAGACCCTGGGAGCACAAGTTCTTGGCCCCACACAGAATCCAGCCTAAAATGAGCAGCCATCAAATAAACTATGTATACCCCACCTCCTTCCTGAGATGGGCTATCAACGGCTTGCCTTGCTTCAAAAGAATACCTGATGAAATAGTGCAGGAGGGAAGGAAAAAAAAAAAAAAACAGAAAAGGTAATAGGATAATGCCATAAAGTGCTATTATCACCCATTCATTATTTACTTCAAAAGCAAAAGTTTTAAAAACGTAAGAATAGCCAATGCCAGTAGCAGGTCACTAAAAGTATATTCAGTAAGAACAGGAAAACTAATCCAGACAAGAAAACAAGGGTTTAAACTACCCTTAAAGAATACTCAACTTCCTATCCATTTCAAGAGCAGCACTATTTTGGGGAAAAAAAGTTTAAAAAAGCTACATTCCAGAGATGTTTACCAAATACTCTATTTCCTCCTTTACCAATGGTAGGCATGGTTAATAAATTAGGTCATTCTTTTTTCCTACAAGCCCAGACATGACTTCAGAATCCTCCTTAACACAGTGCTATCACCCAGTCAGAATTTGTGAGATAATATTTGCCCTGTAGGTCCTTTTTATACTTTTTGACAATTTACCAGGGAAAAGGTGAAACCAATCTCTTCAGAATATATGAAAATACATTTTTCCAAAGCACTTCACTGAAATCAGATGTGTTCCATTCTGCCCTGGGGGGGTTGGTCTCTGAACCAAATTCTTATTTATCCCCCCCTCCAATAAACACACACACACACGTGCAAATCTTCAGGTGAAACTCTAAGTTCACTGAAGAATAACACTTTAGAAAAGCGTTAGTTAGGAGTTGGTTTCTGAACGAAACAAAGGTAAGGATAAGGACAGGAAAGTAGTCTAACCCCCTTATTCCACCCTTGGAAGAATAAGCCAATAAATGCAAAGTGACTACAGGGTAATTTTAAAAGATTTTTAAATGCTCAAACCAGATGTTCTTATACAGGATATACAAAGCAGCTTCTGCAGAAACCAGACTCAACCAGCTAATGACAATTACACTGCACACAGATTGAAATGCAGCTGTTCTGAGGAACTTTGTTCCTTGATTATAGCCGGTTGTCAAAAACTATCAGTTACCACTAACAATGTTAAGTCACCAAAAATTTTTAAAGTACTGTTTAAAAAAAAAAAAGTCAGATTCCCAATGTCGTACATTAGAAGACCTAGATGGCACACTTAACAAAAACTCCATTTACACATCATCTGAATTACATACGAAAACAAATATTTCATCACAATTGTACAAGTCTTTATTATGGTCATGGAAACATAAGACAGTCTCAAAACCTAGCACCAAGGTCTGGAAAGTATTCTCTGAGGCTAAAGCTGAAAAGAGTCTCAACCATGGATTATGTCTACAGGAAATCTTCCCCAAAGAAACCCATAAAACCATAACTGTGGCACTAGAAAACATTTTAAAGATAATTTAATTTACCTTTCCTAATGTTAAAGGCAAGTATATACAATGAATTCTGGAGAGGTTAAGCAGCAAGAGTAAAGATGCAGACAGGTCTAGGGCAAAGCCAGTGGCTGAACCAAAGACCAGTTCTCAAGGTGGGTGGCCCTCTTGTGCCACCCACCTCCTCCCAGGTGCCTGCACAGGCCTCCCACTCGACACCTACTAGGATTTAGAAAGAGGTTATCTTTAATATTAAGGCTATGCCTTATATGTTAACAGGGAGCAGACAACTAAAATGTACTCAATAAACGATAGTCTGTTAACTTGGAACCTGAAAGTTTCCTGGCAAGCTGATGGGAAGATGGTTGCAAATGCCATTTTAACCGGTGAAGTGTACAAAAGGTAGAGCTGGAAGGAGCATGTGCTAGTCGTCCCCTGAACACTATCACATGGTTATGAATCCCCTGAGCAGCAGGCATTAACTTCTGATTGGCATGACACACACACCCTACTTGGAGAGAGGTTATCTGCCTCTGTAGGGATCCCCAGGTTACAATGTACATTCCCTTACACAGGGCTTCCCCGCCTGGCTCCCCTGCAGGGTGTGACTACCTGGTTGTGCTTTCCTAGGTACACAGGATCCCATGTCACACATCCTATCCTCAGAGGATCGGATCAAGGAACCAGAGTTAAGAGCCACAGCCTTTAGACTAGCCAGATCCCTCCCTATTTATCAAACAAACTTCTGACTTCAAGCTGTTATTTCAGGTTCCTATCAGAAGGGGAATTCAGTCCCAACAGAAACAATCCAATGACCAGGTAATGCTGTGTCTCATTATAAATCAGGGGTCCACAGCCTGTTTTTGTCCAGCCTCTGAGCTAAGAATGGTTTTTACATATTAAAATGGTCTGGGGAGAAGGGATCAAAGAACATTTCACGACACCTGACAATCATACAAAATTTAAATTTCACTGCCTGTAAATAGTGTTATTGGGACACAGCCATGTTCATTCATTTACCTCTTGTGTCCACTGTTTTTGCACTTATGGTGGCAGAGCTGAACAGCTGTAACAGAGACCATCAGGCCCACAGAGCCTAAAATATTTACTATCTGGCCCTCTACTAAAAAGTTTACTGATCCTTGCTGTAAATCAATACACTGGCAGTAAGGAGAGGGTGTTCTCTAAGTGACTTAAATAAAGGCCATGTCTAGAAACCCATGAATTTTTCTCAAAAAAAAAAAAAAAAAAACCCTGAGGCTCCTACTTGGGGTCAGCATATAGTACTAACTTGTAACTTCTAACATGCTTATCTGATTTTCAAGCCAGTAACCAATAAGCAGAAAAATGTTCTAAGCAGGCATGTACTATAATACATGGTTAATAGTGATAAAAAAAAAATTCACCAGAATTTAAATACTAAACTGGAATCCAAGGATGCACTTAAAGGTATTCATCCAAACCCTGAAATGACATGAAAATTTCAGTGCAACCTGCTTTTTCTGAGGAAGAGGTTCCACAGGTTTTGGATCTCAAAAATGTCCTTGACCTTAAAAAAGCTACAAGCCACCAGTACTCAGCCTACACCTCTTAAGTGCATCATTGTATTTCAACACTGAAATAATTAATGCTGATAAAAATGACCATGAGTAATCAAGAAAAATCTTAAATCACATTAAGTGTACTCTGTGCTAAACAAAAGCAAGCCACACAGCTCAAACTCCAGCAACTTATTAACCTTGCCAATTCTTGCTGTTTACCCTGCATTAGTAGTAAAAGTTTTCAAACTTCACTTAAAATAACTCCTTAGAAACTGTCTTAGAAGTAGTCATTAATTTTCAAATTAATAAGATCTCCTGTGCAGACATTAAATGATCGATATTAAAAGGTACTTATTATTGACAATTGGGAGTACTTCCAAAAACAAGAGAAAATTCTGTTTTAATTCCTTCAACAAGTAAGTCCAAAAGAACCTAAAGCTTTAAAAGTAAATAAATAGGCCTCTCTCTCTCTGGTCTTCAGAGACGGCCTGCACTCTGTCTATGGAGTGTGTATCTACTTTTACTTTAACCTGAGCTTCCAATCCCCACACCTTGTGGCCTTTCTCTTGCCTTCTGAAACAGCCTGCACTCTATTCAGTGTGTATCTCTCTAAATAAATCTACCTTTACTCAAGTAAATAAATAAACTTACTTCTACTGTCCTCAATCACCTTATTATGTCATAACTCCACCCAAGAAATCAAAAGCAAAAAGTAAATATTGGACTGGTTTTAGAGTATTCATGAAAAGTTAGGTCCTTGCGAAGGGGAAGACGTAGGGGTTCCCTGAACATTTGCTAAGTGCACATCATATACTACTGGTCTAGCATTAACAAAGGACTCAAAAATGGAAATATCCCATCTCTTGCCCAGCTACTAAGCTTTCCATTCCATTTCTAGCAATCTATTTTTGTTGCATTCAGGAGAGGAAAGACATCCTCAATAATTATTCAAGGACCAGGCTAGATAAGGCTAGGCCACAAGAACACTGCCAAGAGTCAGGATCAGTATCCTCTCAAGCTAGATTTTCTCTCTGTTCCATGACACTCAATCCGAGCTAAACTTAAAAGACAAGATGCCACTTCAACTCAAAGGTAAAAAGGCCTCCATGGCCACTCTTGCATTATTAGGAATGCAGAGTTAACTTACTCCATCAGAGCCCACCAACTGTGAAAACATCAAAATATATATCCCTCATGATCAAAGAGTAATATTTTTGTGTAAGTACACCAGGCAAATGGCAAGACTCTTTCAGTTAAGTCTCAACTTTCTGAAATAACATACACTGCAAATAACACATTAATTGTCCAAATTTTAAATACAAGATAACATAAAGTGCTGCAAAATCTTGAA
This sequence comes from Camelus bactrianus, assembly GCF_048773025.1. Taxonomy (NCBI): domain Eukaryota; kingdom Metazoa; phylum Chordata; class Mammalia; order Artiodactyla; family Camelidae; genus Camelus; species Camelus bactrianus. The sequence goes on from NC_133540.1 coordinate 44,866,294, forward strand.
AATGGAGAAAATACACTGAACACTAAAATTTAAGGTAACGACTTAACTATCTCAGGAACTAAAATACTTTTCCAATTAAGGTTCCTGATACCATCTAAGAAACTAACAACTCCAAGTAAAGACAGCCTTTATTTAAAATAAAAATATATATATATACACATATATATATACATATATAGTTGAATATGGTGACAGTATTCTAAGTTTTACAGGCTTGAACAGGAAGGTGAGGAAAGAAGTTTAAACTATAACTCAATTAAAAAAATTTTTTTTAAGTTTAACACTGGTATAACTCCCACTGTTTGAACAACCAAGCCAAACTTTTTAATGTCAATCCAAATAAAAAGCATGATATTGGCTAAGATGTCATATTTTCCTCCAGAGGATATCTATTTTATTAACCATGTGGGAAAACTGGGCTTATAATGCAAATTCTGATGGACATTAACTGTTAACAGTCTAACAGATGCCCCATAATCCTAAACGAGGAGAGCTTCACCAACAGGGAAGCAAGGAAGCAGGCAGTATTGTGAGTCATATGCCACCTCCTCACTCCTGACAAACCCTAAAGATACAGGATATGGTCAGTGTTTGGTATCTTGATGTTTGCTCTTCCAACCACCTCAGTACTGAAACACAAACAGAGTTGATAACTCTTTCCAGCAAGTCTGTGGATACATTCCTCAAGCAAATTTCTTTAAAGTAGTTTTCAAACAGATAATCTACAAATCAGATTTCCAAATTACAATTAAAAAGTTGGAATCAAAATAGGATTTTAAAGTCCAATCATGATTAATTCCAAAGGCACGCCTCCTCAATGTCAGTTCTATCAAAAAGTCACTACAGATTAAAACCTTACAGGAAACAACCAGATGCAATAAACGATCCTTGACTGGACACTGTTTCAGACAAAGCTGCTGTTGTATTTTGGGGCCAAGAGGAAACCTGATTATGTCCCAATAATAGATGAAATGAAAACTAGCTAACAGGAAAAGAAAATCTCCTTACACAACTGTATATACAGTATGATCTCATTTTGATTAAAACATACATACATACACACAATTACCTGGAAAACAATACAATGATGATTTGTAGGTGGTAGAAATGTGTTATATTTGCTCCTCTGTAATTTCTAATTTTCAACAATGTACATGTAACACCACTTCTGTAATAATACTTTAAGCCACTAAGGGCTCCTTAAAGTCAAAAATCAGTTATTTATGAAGGTGAGACACAAGGACATCTGCTTTTATTCTCAGCAAGTTAATTCTTCTTCCCAAAGTCTCTCAGCTAAGCAATGGTTTGTTTCTACAATATAACATTTCTTTAAACTCCAAAAAGTTTTTTCTCCCTGGTCTCACTCTCAGGCAGACCTCATTTCTCACTATCTTCCCTTTATACTACTCTTTCAGCCTTGGTAACTAATATAAAACTAAAACACTCATCTATAGGTTGAAAACCTGTCAAGTGAGGGAGGAGGAACTAATAAGTGAGGGTGGGGGATCTTTTTAAATGAACATTTAAAATCTGCGGCATCCCACTCAACTTTTCTTGTTAGAAAGCAGCCTATGACCTTAAAATGGAATCAAGTTCAAGTACTACTGCATGTTCAAGCAACTCCCTTTATCTCTGGCTGGTGTTTGGAGGAAGGCAGATATGTGACACTTAAATGGCTAAAAAGTCGTAATGAAATATGCCAGGTCAGATACATACATAAAAATACACAAACTTAGGGAAGAAGGCAAAATAACCAAACAATTAAAAAGTCATCGGATTTAAAAGTTACATTAGAAGAGACTGAAACCTTTGGGACAAAAAGGCATTAGGAATTCTGGGTTGCGGGTACTTGCTACAAAGTGTCATCCACAGAACATCCTATGCATCTCTCCAATGTGTGCTGCCCAGTCTACTACAACATATTATTGTATCAAAAGTGTTGTCAGTGTAAACAGGGTTACACTGAACACTTCTTTTCTCCACCTATAAATGATTAAATCTTGATTAGCTGTGATTTGATCAAATACAACTTACTATAGTAATTCTCTAACCATTAGTGGATCACTACCTAAATCAGCTTCCAGGGAAATCATGTATCTTAAAACTAGTTCATTAACTTTGAAAGGTATTAGCCTTGAGCTACAAGTAACTAGAGAGCTAGCCTTTCACAGTGGGTTTTCTAAAAAGGAAAAATAGTTCACCTAATAAAAACCTTTGGGAAAGAAGCCCCTAAGCATTCTCTTTAATGGAAACTTCAGATTCTTTCAATCCCCAAAAATGTAGCCGTTTTAAGTCATTCAACTGCAGCTATCATTTTACAAAAAGAAAATTTAAATTCCCCCTTGGCTGTGGTAAACAGAGAGCGACAGACCCTCGCCCCCGCCGTGGCGAGGTGGGGCGCCTGCCTCCTCGTTATTAGAAAGCCAGTCAAAGCTGCTTTTAAACGGTCTCCGGGTGACGACGCATTCCTAACGGGTTTCGAAGGCACGTTTAAATCGCCCGCTTTTTTGTTTGCTCGCTTCATTCACCGGGCGCCGGGACTGCGGCCGCCCCCGCGAGGGGGAGCCCGGGGTGGGAAAGCCCGGAGAGGGGGGGAAGGCTGGGGAGGGGAGGGACAGCTGGGGAGGGGGGGAACCTGGGGCGCCGAGAGCCAGGGCGGAGGACCCAGGGACGCGAAGCCAATGTGGAAGCGGGGAGAGTGCGGGTGGGCTGGAGACAGAAAACTGAGGACCCCAGGAAGGGGGGGATCCTGGGGAGGGGCGAGCTGGGCCGCCGCCCTGCACCGAAGAACGCACCGCGCGGCTCCCGCCGCCGCCCGCCGGGGTTTGCGCAGGGCCCGGCTCAGCGCGGCGGCGCCGCCCCCCTCCTCCCTCCCTCCTTCTCCTCCCAAGGCGACAGAAACAACAGCGCGGGAGGAGGGGAAAGTAACTCCCGGCACCTCCGCCGGAATTAGCCCCGATGCAGTGATGACACCTTCTCGTGGCGCAACCAAGCCCCGCTTTCTCCGCAGCGGCGTCCCCGCCGCCGCCCTCTCCATTTGAAAGTGGCCACCCCCCCCCCGCGGCCGCCACCGCCGCTCCTCCCGCCCCGCCGCCGCCAGCTGCACCAATCCGCTCGGCCCCAATTGCAAATCAAATGCTCCCTCGCGTCCAGAAGCCACTGGAGCCGCTGGAAAACGCCGCGCCGTCCCCCTCCCCGAGTCCCTCCCGGGCGGCACCTAAGGGCTGGGGCGGGTGCGCCGGCGAGAAACGGTTGTGCTATGGGAGCAGCGGCGACGGCGGCGAGCAGCCCCGAGCGGGCTCGGCTCCCGCTCCCGCCCCCAGACAGTTCTGGAAACTGTGTATCACCTCTGTCACAGGAAGCCATCCGGCGAGGAAGGCGGCGCGGAACCAACAAACAAACGCCTGCGCCTGCCCGCCAGAATCACCACGGGGATGGCGACCGGCTTCGGGCCGTTCCCTGGGCGGGGGCGCGGTGGCCGCCCCCGCGCCGCGGGCTTTGTGCGGGGTTCCCGCGGCGCGGGCGCGGTGGGCTGGCGTCCCCGCCCCCGAAGACCCCCACCCCGGGCCCCGGCGGCGCTGCTGGGACCGTTAAGTGAAGCTCCCGCCGCGGCGGAGAAAGCGCCTCAGCCGCCGCCCGCCCCCATTTCCACATGGAGCCGCCTCTCCTCCAACGCCAGAGGCGGGCCACAAAAGTTGGCCCCGGGGCCACCCAGCACCTGCCCACGTGCCGCGAAGCTTCGCTCCCGGGTCTCCCCCGTCCCTTCCGCCCCGCCGCCCTCGGCCGCCAGGTCACCTATTACCGGTGGGAGGGGAGAGAGGCTGCTATTTAAACGCCCGCGGAAGTTGAGGCACCCCCACTGGCGGGTGCCGTGCACCTGCCTCCCGCCGCCGCGCTCCGCCACTTTGAGCAGCAGCGGCGTCCTCGGCCCCGCCTCCAACCCGCAGGCGGGCGGGGGAGAGCGGGAAGGAGGTGGAGGGGATCGAATTTCTCCAGCAAATGGGACCGTTCCGACAGGATTCGGTTCCCCGGTCAACATTCCACATTCCATCCCTCTCCCGCATTTGCAAGCCAGCGCCAACAACCCGGAAAGCCTGCTGGCTACCGAACAACAGCTCCCAACTCACAAATACACACTCACAGGCACAAGACACGTGCACTGAAGGGCTTTGCAACTTGCAGTCCCGGGGTGCACACTGCACGTTCATTTCAGGCAGTGAAGACCAAGCGACACCCCCACAATTTGCAGACGGTGCCAAAGGTTGCAATTTGCAATCCGTTTTAAGTTCATGGTTAATCGGTACTTTGCTCTACCAATGCAACTCCCTCCTTATTTCACCGATGAAGGGCTTTTCACTTCACAGGTGGTCCCACTGTAAGTAAAAGGTCTGATCATTGGAAATCCAATTTGGAAGAATCTAATTGCTAAGCTGTCCCTCACCCCCCACCCCCGCTCACTGCCCTTGAATTGATGTAATGAATATTTTGGACATGTGGTGACGCGGTGACAAGAGCCAGGGCTGCGGCCACCCTATACAGATATACCTATACACACACACCTATGTTTGGACAAATACAGTCGTCGTCCCTCTCCCCTTCCCCCCGCACCACCACGGTCACACACACTCTGGATTCATATATGTATGTGGACCTGCGTTCTGCCATTGCCATCTGTCTACCAAGTTGCTACTATGCTTTCCACTTTCATACAACCTAATAATACACTTTGGCTTTTCTAAAAATGCTATAAACTAAAGCAACTAAACTGGGCTTCTGCTCCTGAATACGTTTAATTTTATGATTCGTCTGAAAATCGCATGTTCTTCGCAAAACCAGAAGAAAAAGCTCTAAGTCTTCACCCCCCCCAAAAAAATTGAAATATAATCATAATAAAACTTACTGACCCAACATAGATCAATTCTCAGGATCCAAAAATCATCCTCTCCTCCTCCTTTGGCCCCCGCCCCAGCAATGCCCAAGTTACTGGTGGGATAGTAACGCTGCGCTTGGCGGCTGCCTGCCCTCCCTCCTCGCTACATATCGAGAACCCAATCTTTTGGCGCCATATTAATGACGTACTATATTATTTCCACTAGGCAGCGACCTTCGGCATTAAATTACTCCCGAGAACTCCCGAGCAAAGCAACAAAACCATCAAATATGGCTGAGCCTCTCGGCTCGTCCTGCAGCCGCCACCGCCGCCGCGGAATCCGACGCGCACACGGACCCACACGCGGACACGCGCGGACTCTCGCGCGGAGCGCCCTCCCCGCGCGCCCCCCGCGGCCCGCGCGCGTACCTGCTGCGGAGGGGTTCGGCCGCGGCGCTGGGCTCCTCGCTGCTTGCTCCGCGCAGCATGAGTTCGGGCCGCGGCGGGCGAGCGGACGGACGGGCTGGCGGGCGGAGAGCCGGGCGGGCCCCTGCTCTCGCCGGCGCGCACACACCCGGCGCTCGCGCAGGGAGGCACTCTCAGACGGGCGTTTGACTTGTTATGGAGGAAGGACTGTGTGAATCAAACTCATTTCTGGGTCACTGCTGCCACAGGGGGGAGCACTTTAATCCCTTGCCAAAACGAGAGGGTGGGGACAGGAGGGAGGAGGGTGTGCGCGGGGAGTCTGCGGCGCGGGGGGCTCCGTCCCTCGTTAACTCTTCGCGGCCCTTGCCGCAGCCGGCCCGGCCTGCATCCGCGGGGGCTCGAAAGGAGACGCACTGTTCAGCTTTTTAAATCTCTTCCTTCTCTTCCCTTGTGAGCCTAGAAATTCTTGAGGTGTCTCCGAGCAGAGTGGTGGGCTTTTAAATTATTCCTTTCAAACTGTCCCAGTTCCAACTCTTGTTTGACTTCACTGCACCTAGAAATGGATTCTTTCAAGTTAATTTAAAATTATGTAGATTAAAAAATGTGGCTTTTAAGGAGTGTAGTCTGGGTGAGAGGTTTTATTTTTAGGCTGAATGGCAAAATAAATAGTTCTTTCGTAGTAAGCTATAGGGAGTTGCGAATTAGAATGACATTTAAATACAGAGAACCCAGTTTTGGAGCCAAAACATATCTTTACCTAAGTTTGTATTGAAATGATCATGGCAAATGAACATTAATTCATTAGGAGACAGTAATTATTTATAAATTGACACCACCTTTTTGTTACACAGTATTACAGAATTAGGTATTGCCTTCCAAATATGAGAATTGAGCCTAATGCTAAAACTGGGGTTGCAGACTAATATAAAATTAGTCATCAGAAATTAATTTGGGGGTTTTTTATGTGTAAAAATGAGTGGTTACTGATTTTCCAAGGAATACAACCTTGTACTGTGGGGGTTAACATAACTTCTTTCATGGACCCCCCCGCTAAAGAAATGAGTATGTGACATTCAGCTTCAACAGGGAAAAGACCAGGGTACAGATTAAAACTCCCATTCAGTAAACAGGAACAGTGATCACTACAAAACTGAATATCAAACCAAAAGGCATACTTATCCACTGGAAGAAATCTTCTGACTGTATCAGGTTCAGTTTCACACAGTCACACACACCAACCCATCCATCCACATCAAGAACAAAATAATCTGATAAATGCTGCAAAACTGAGTCTTTCAATTATGTTTCAGAAAACAAAGTAAACCAAAGGAAATCGTAAGTATATGTCCTCTTTCTTCCTTGCTTGTTTCACTAATGAAAAGTACAGATACTCTATCAGTCCTGTTCATGTGCTCACTTAATCCTGTTCAAAGAGATCACATATGTAAGGCACTATGCTAACTATCATTATTACTGCTATGGATATTACACTGCAGTTATTATTTTCACTATTTCACCTTATACATACTCTATTGTTGAAGTAAGAGGACACAGGTTTCCTAGCCAGACAGACTTTGCATTGGATCTGGTTCTACAGGTTATCAGCTGTGTGGCTGTGGAATAAATTACAAAACTTCTCTGAGCCTCAGTGTTCTCATGAGTACTGAAAAGAGGTTAGCAACCCCTACCTAAAAAGTTAAGAGGAATGAGATAACTCCATAAAAGTGCCCAGCAGCGGCCCTGGCAGTAGGAGGGCTATCCCTCCCATATCTCTTTCTTGGCCTTCTCTCCGTGGAAAATTGCAACTTTTTCACATTCCTGCCAACTTTACTTCACTCATTCCCCCGCAAAAAAAAAAAAAAAAAAAATTAAATCGTGTTTGCCACTTAGCTTTAGTTGTTTGTTTGTTTTCTATCCCCACTCCCCAAACATCAGACAACAAAATCAAAGTATACTGAATCAATGGATGAGAAAAATAAAGAGGTAAAATGGCACACAAACTCCCAACACTGATACACTGATCAAGACTGATGGTTCCAGAAATATATACAAGATCTTATGGTAGCTCACAGCGAAAAAAAAATGTGACGATGAATATATGTATGTTCATGTATAACTGAAAAGTTGTGCCCTACACTGGAATTTGACACAACATTGTAAAATGACTATAACACAATAAAAAAAGTTAAAAAAAAAAAAAAGGCTGATGTTTCCAGGAACATCCCTCAGTTATGCCACTGCTTTGGAATACTGATCCGCTGAGGCAGTGCCATGTGCTGTAAATAGCCCTAGACTAGGAGTCCAGAGACTCCATCAACTCACATCACGACTCTGAACAAATCTCTTTAGGTCTTAGTTTTCCCACTGACATGATAGACAAGATGATATATCACACCCATTTTCTCTTTAACATTCAGTAATTTCTGCTTGTTCTTACCAAACTTAGAAAGTGATGATTATTTGAAGAAATGGAGGACAACCTGAATCAATAAGCAACATGTAAAAACATTTCGTCATTAACAATCAGCCATTGACATATTTTTAAATAATAGGTGTCTTTTGCCATCAGACCACAAAGGAGACTTTTATACAACCCATCCGCAAGCATACAGGAACGTGGTCTGACTTGCGACAGCACAGTCTAAAATAAAATGTACTAAGCTGGCAATTAGGAAAATGAGTTTCTGGTTCCCCCCTGTCACTTATTGTCTTAACTTACCAAATCACTCATGATCACCATTTCCTAGTCTCTAGAATGGTCCTGTTAATTCACACTTTATTATCAGAGATGAAAGGACATTCAAGAAAATACGTACAAAGTAGTCAGTATAGTTGAAATATCAAGATTCTAGTCTTTCCTAATCTGAGTAGTATTCATGGTAATAATTACAATTTTATACATCCCTTAAATTTTGCTGCAGGCATACAGTTTTATTTTCTTCCATAATAATGGATTTCTATGGAGTAAAATTTTGAATGTATATTCATATTCCTGATTCTGAAGTCATACATGATTAAACCTATAATGTTTAGTTATTTTCATTTGTGTCTACTCTGAAGGTAATTGTCAGGCCTTGACACAAAATTCAGAATTGTTCATATTTGAAATGAAGTAGGTACATGTGCTAAAGTCCTATATGTCTCATTCCTTTAGAGAAATGGCAAATACCATTATATGACATATAATGTATACACAATTTTTATTGCACAAGTGCTCTTGTGGATAAAATGGGTTGTGTTCTAAAAGTATGTTTGTATTTAACTGTTTGGAGCTTTGAATTTATGCCCCAAATAAACCTTGTTATAAAGAGGGCTTAAGTTGTCACAAAGTTTTTTTTTTAATTAATCTTAATAACTATATGACAGAAAAGAATAACTTTTTATTAACTTTTTTGAATGTTATTATTTAGGTGGGAGAGGATTTAGTTCAAAAAAGGACAAGCAGGTATATCTCTGAACAGGAAGAGTAACATTGGGAACCATGAGAAGAAACAGGAGGTGATGGGTAAGAGATTAGGAGAAGGGTTCCCTGCCTAACCAATTGATGAGTCCACCAGTCCTGAACAGCCAGGAAACCCCTCCAGGTAGGTGGTTACAACCTTCCAATATATGGAATGATTGGAAGGCCAGTAATCGACATACTTTCTTGCTGATATCAAGACTGACTAAATTATTTTTTCCTTTAGATTCTTTCTTCCTTTCCTTTTTGTTTCCTTTGCTTGTCTTTGATTTTCGTTGTTTTAATTTTGTTGATTTTCATACTTTCAGCACAAGTTAAGATGTCAAAGAGAAACAATTCTGACAGAGGGACAGAAGAGAAAATAATTTAACACAGCCAGATGGAAATGACCAAGGTTAAAAATAGGAAAAGCTTTTTTCGATCATGAAAGGAAAACATGATGATAGAATTTTCAAAATTTAGCAAAGCAAATAATGGTGATAAAATTCACCCATTGGGACAACTATTATAAACCATGCCATGTATTTTCAGATTTTTTCCTAGGCATTTTTAATAAAATTGGAATGATGTCACATATTTCATTTTACCATCTTCCTTTTCACTTCTTTCATGTATATCATTTCAGTATTCTACTTTGTAAAGTAATTTTTTTGGCAGGTCTTTGCCTGCCTTCATGCCGTAACTCCACCTACAGGTCTCTTCAACTATGTATTCTCATAGTTACTCCCTGCACCTTGTCAACTACTGGGGAGTTCTGCCATCTTTAATATCAGATTCAAATCTATTTTAGCTACCACCTCCAAGACTTCTAAAGCTTATTTCTCATGAGTTCTTTCTTCTTATCTGGAAAGTCACTCCAATCTACCCCTATAGTCTTCTCTTACCAGACGCAGAGCAGTCGGTGGTAACCCAAAATGTGATCTCCAACCAGCAGCAGCAACTGCTCCTGAACTTGTCAGAGATCCATTGTTTCCATCCCCACCCAGACCTACTGAATCAGAAAGGGGCATCCAGCAATCGGTGTTTTAACAAGCCCTCCAGGTAATTCTGATCCACGCTCAGGTATGAGAACCACCTGAGTCGATCTTACTTCCATCCACCACACTCGAGGCACAGGGCGAGGCACGAGAGACAAGGTTGCAAGTAACAAGGGAAGAAGGTCTATTCTCTGTCCATAGGTCAGTTAAAAATACAAACAGGTGATGACAGTTTACTACAAGGTGTGGGGGTAAGCCTATAATGGACCCCTAATCCCTTGTGTGTCTATTTGTGTCTGCGTGGGGGTGTGGGTAGTGGGAGGAGGGTGGTCAGAGAAGGCTCCTCAGGATAAGTGATCCGAGCTGAAATCTGAAGGATTATAAATGTTAGCCAGATGAGAAGGGGATGGGGACCTAGTGTTGCTTTTTTGTTTGTTTCATTTTTTGTTTTAGACAAAACCTCTGGCTTCTGTGTGGCGAATGGATGGGGTGGAGGTGAGACACGAGATTAGGAAGCTAGTGAGGAGGCTTCTGCAGTTGCCAGGTGAGACATAGAGGCCTAGGATGATAGCCATTGATCACAAAATGGAGACAAGTAGACAAATCAGCTTGTGATGGAGGCATGGTTAACACTGGCCCAGCTCTCCACAGGTCTCCAGCTTGCCCAGTTCAGCACCGCTCCAGGCAGGGGTGTGAGAGCTCCTTCCCCCAACCCAGGAGGTGCCTGAGAGATGTCTGTAGGGCTTAGCAGGTCCCTGTGGCATCTGGGGAGGGCACCCACTAGGTAGAGGCAGTCATCCGGGGAGGGAGCAACATCTGGAGAAACCAAACGAAGGTCCTGCTGGGCAGTGAACTGGTCAAGGGGTTCAAGCCCTGTCCCTGCATGCAGAGCGGAGGCTCAAGCCACGGGGCCGGGAGAAGAAAAAAAGAGCCAGCCACAGTCAGGGAGGACTCGGGCCCCTCGCAGGGTCCTTCTTGGCCCCTCCCTTCTCAGTGAGGCCTGGATCTGATCCCAGGTACCCCACAGTCTCTTTATCCCTCCTCCAGAAAGCTCCATTTTCCTCTTTTCTTCCACAAAACACCTTAATGGCCCATTATAACCTGAGCCCAAATCATTAGCAAATGAAAAACTGACTCTCCTTTTCTCTAAGGCTGAGAGGGCAGGATGCAGAGAGGGCAGAAAACGGGGAGGGAGGTATCCCTTCCCCCTGGTTTAGCTCCAGTGTTAATGAAGCAAAGAAATGGGGGTAAAGCAAACACTTAAGTTTCTGTGTTGAAGTTGTTTGATAATTCACTTTTTTTTCTTGCCATGAGGCACATTTAGTTGTGGACAAGATTTGTCTGCGATGGCTTGAATGTCAGAGGTAAAGCAGCAGCTGGAATAAAAAGATGCGTCCCAGGCTTCTGGCTTAGAGAACTGAGTGGATTCCTTCATTTGAAACCCAACAGACACTGAGCACTGAGCAGCGTGCAATGGTGAAAACGAGAATCCTGGAGCAAAGGAAAGGAAGGAAATTCCTGAGGAAAGGAAATGAGAGCAGAAATACGAAGAGTTCAGCTTGAGGAATCACCCAATTGAAGATGCCCACAAGGCAGATGGGATGGGGAGTGTGGTGCTCTAGAGGGAGGCTGGGTTGCAAGTACTGGTTTAGGAGTTATCAGCATAGAGAGGTTAACTGACACCATGGGAGTGAATGAGATCAATTGGAAGTGCCTATAAAGTAAGAAGAAAACAGGGCCTAAGCTCCAAACTAAGAAGTCATATTTCAATGGCCAGAGGAAGCTGCAAAGCTTCAAAGTTTCATTGAAGGCAGTGCAGGTTAGTTGTCTTCCTGCCTCAGTGAGGACTTCAAAGCACCATAGGAGAAAATCACAGACCTGTGCCGATTGTTTGCATGAGGTCTTCATTATCCTCCACCACGTCCTGAACTCACTAATTTCCCCAGGTAGTTCAATCTCCCGTTCTCCTTGGGATTTTGCTTAGAGCTTTCTTCCTGTCCCAGTCTGCCATCCTGCCACTCACCCAGACATGTTCAGCAGAACTCCTAAACCTCCTACACCACAGATGTAACAGAGGCCACCGGACAGGAGTGCCTTTGACCTTCTACCTCCAAACCTGCAGATCTTCCCTGCAGGCTCATCCTCCGCCTTCCTTTCTATCACAACAGGAGGCATGGCATGTGACATTTCCTCCACCTGGGCTCAGAATCCTGAAAACGGTTCACCTTTTCTGGTCTCTAGCTCAAGAGTAACCCTTCTCTTTCAGGTGTCTTCTGCTTCCCTGGCTACCAACTCCTTCCCAAGCATATTTAAATATACTTGTGTCCCCACTAAAGGGAAATAATCTCAAGGCTCCCTTCCTCTGCCTCCCTTAACAGTCACACTTTTTGAAAGAATGGTGTACACTCGCTCAAACCCACTGAAATCTGACTTATGCCCCCCAGTCACCCCAGTGTAACTGCCCTTGCCAGAGATCATCATTGACATTCTTACTGCTCAATCCAGTGGCAATTTCTCATCCTTGTTTTTACTTGACCTTTCACTTGCATTTGACACTGTTGTCCGTTCATGCCCTGTTTCTTAAAATGCTTTCACCTGGCTTCTATAACCTCAACAGTCTTCTACTGGTTTCTCTCCTACCCCTCTGGACTCTTCTAATTCTCTTGCAGGCTCCTCTTTCTCTTTTGTTAAAGCCATGCCTCAGACAAATTGTTTTTGAGTACATGAGAAGCTTTTTTAAAAATTCAACTGAAGGAATAATTTTGGTTGAGACATTTTATAAGAAAAAAGGAATGGTTCACCAACCATGTTTAGAATGGATACAGAAAAAAGAACATCTGGTTAAAGATTATTAGGCTAGTCAATCAGCTGGATGGGTAACCCTAGCTTCCCAGAAGGAGTTCTCAGTCTTATTAAAGTCTGTCAGAAAACTGTTCACGCACTTTATCAGGAATGCTAATTGCTTCCCAGAAGGAGTTGTAAATTACATCACACAAAAAATTTCGGTCCCAGACCAGGTTTGAGTCAATTTGCTTTCTCACTTTCAGTCTCTTAAATGTTGGTTTTCCTTAGGGTTCCCTCCTAAGCCGTATTCTCTTTTCATTCTACTTATATCTCTTGGTGTTCTCATCTACTCTCATGACTGCCCCCCAAAACACACATCTATACTTGTGTCTCCAGTAACTTCCTGAACACCCCCAATGGACCTCCCACAGGCAGTTCAAACTCAATGTATCACAAACTGAACTCATTTTCCCTCCCACTTTGTGCCTCCTCACCTGACTCAATTAGTGTACCACCATCCACAATTGCCAAACCCAGGAGCCAAGACATTGTCCTTGACTCTTGCTTTTCTTTGACTTCTCCTCCATTATCACCACCACCACCAATCCAGTTTATTCCCAGATCACTTCTACATCAGGTTTCACCTTTCCATCCCAACAGCCACTATCATCATCTCAGTGATTTACATCACCACCTAACTGCTCTCCCTCCCTCTAATCCTGTCCCTCTCTAATTCATTCCCTATTCAATAGTCTATGTGCTCTTTTAAAGCAAAAATATGATCACAGCATTCCCATTTAAAACTATTAATTGCCCTTTTCCCCCTTGTTTACTCTTCAGGATAGAATGTGTCATTAACATAGCTACTTACTTTTGCTAGTTCTCCTTCCAAACCCTCCCCCTACTTCATGGCTTTTCACATCTCCTCAGTGATATCCATTCAGAACTTTTGAAAATGCTTAACCCTAAGCTTGGATCATTCTTCCCTATCTACACAACCCCTTCTTTTGGCCCTAATTCACTCAAGTTCTACCAAATAGCCTTACCCTACCTCCCTAAAGCCTGCCCCTTTCTAAGCTTCCATAACATTCAGTATTATAACTATATTATCACTTCTCTCACTGATTTGTAATTTTTTGTGTCCCTCACAAGACTATCTGTCAGTTGTTCAAAGGACTTTGTCAATTATTCTCTGCATGTGTTTCTAGTACTGGCACCTAACAGTTGGTAGACAGTTAATAAATGTTCTGAATGCAATGGATGAATGATCAATATATTCATGTAATTAAATAGTCTCCAAAGAACCATTTAAAAAACAGATTATAACTTTCATCCTTATTTTCTTATACTAAAAGTAATAAATAGTATGTTTTAGAGAAGCCAAAATAAAAATTAAAATCACCAAAAAGCTATTACTCAAAGATAATTACCACTAAAATTTTGGAATGTATTTTTTTCTGTCTTTTGTATATTTGTGTGTGTGTGTATCTATATATACATACTTTTTTTTAGACAAATGGGATCCCAGTATAATTCTGTTTTGTGACAGTATTTAATTTGTCCATATAGTTGGAGGTTTAGGTTATTTCTATGTTTTTCTTTTTGCTAATTATTTTTATCTTTTTTACTAATATAAAGAATGCTTTAGTGAATATCCTTATAGCTCTATAATCCATGATTAGGCAAATGGAATTTTTATTTATAGTGCAACATTCCACCATATAATGGAATCCTCATGATTCCTGATTCTTTATTTACACATTTATGTTTTTCTAAATCCACACTTTTACGAAAAAATGGCTGTAAGAAATATTCCTATGCACAAATCTTTGTTTAACTCTTTGACCACTCTTAGGATAGATTTTGAAAATGTAAATTACTAGGCCAAAGGCTTTGGGTTCATTTTGTCAAATTGCTTGCAATGAAACATGCTGTAATTTAGATTCCTCACTATCAGTATATTGGGGACTTGCTGAGTACTTGGCAATTACCCAGTATAGAACTAGACTCTGGAGGGCTGGGAGCATACCCTCAAGCAGATATGTATTTGGGGAGATACATAATAGATATATGAAACAGTAAAGGTAACCTGACCACATATATAAATATCATAATAATTTGAAGATAGGAAATTCTATCAAATGCTGAAATAGGTTAAGAAAGTTTCATAAAAGAGGTAGAATAATTAAGACCAGAAGAGGTAGAAAGAAAGAAATGGAGACTGTGGGGAAGACTTTGAGTTGGGGAAGTTGCCTGGAGACTTTGCACGGGGAACAGGAAGCAGGAAAACTCACACTTATTAAATGTTCTCTGTGCGTATGCCAGGTACTGCACTAAGCATCTGATACATAATATTTCATTTTCTGCTCACACACAACAATCCTGAGAAGTAGGTATTATGGTTATTTTCATCCAACTCTGAATGATGTGAAAAATTGATGTTTAGGGGGATTAAGTCACTTGCTAAAGATCATGAAACTCTTGAGAGGTGGCACCAGGATTTGAACCCAAACAGTCTGCCTCCAGACCTCATGCTTTTCAGCACGTCACCTGACTGACTCATTACAAAGTCAGAATCATTTACCCATCAGTAATCGTATCCATGACTTGGTGTCAGTGAGTTGAGTCACAGTTGGTGCTCAGTAGATGCCTGAGAAAGAAAATGAGGGCAAAAGGGTTTCACATGCTAAGGCTTATTTCAGACGTCAGAGATCTAAACAGTTACATAAAAATATGTGGCATGGACTTAAATGTAAAATGTAAAGCTATAAAACCTTGAGGAAAAAATACAGAAGAAAGTCTTTAGGATCTAGGGGTAGGCAAAGAGTTCTTACACTTGACATCAACAGCAGAATTCATAGAAGGAAAGACCCAAGTATACTGGGTCTCTCAAAATTAAAAATTTTCTCTCCAAAAGACCCTGTTAAGAGGACAAAATATCAAGCTACAGACTGGGAGAAAATATTTGCAAACCGCATATTCAACAAAAAACTAGTATATGGAGAACACTCAAAACTCAACAATTTTAAAAACTCAAACAATTCAATTAGAAAATGGGCAAAAACCATGAACACATTTCCCAAAGAGGATATACAGATGGCAAATAAGCATTTGAAAAGATGTTCAACATCATTATCCATCAGGAAAATAATGCAGATTTAAACCACAATGAGATATCACTACACTATTATCAAAATGACTAAAATTAAAAAAAAAAATAGTGGTTAACACCAAATGCTGGCAAGGATGTGGAGAAACTGGATTGCTCATACATTGCTGGTGGGAATGTAAAACGGTCCAGCCATTCTTGAAAACAGTTTGGCAGTTTCTTATAAAACTAAACATGCAACTACCACAAGGCCCAGCAATTGCACTCTTGGGCATTTATCCTAGAGAAATGAAAACTTATGTTCACATAAAAGCTTGTACACAAATGTTCATAGCAGCTTTACTCATAGTAGCCAAGAACTGGAAACAACCCAGATGTCTTTCAATGAGTGAGTAGTAAACAGACTGCAGTACATCCATACCATGAAATATTACTCAGCAATTATAAAAAAAAAAAAAAGAAAGAACTATTGATACATCCACAAATCTCTAAGAATTTACACTGAGTTTTAAAAGCCGATATCAAAAGGTTACATACTGTATGACTTAATTTACATTACATTCTTGAAATGACAAAATGTTAGAAATGGAGAATACATAAGTGATTAATAACGGATAATGCAGGAGTCAGAGGAGGGGAGTGTATGTGACTACAAAAGGCAACATGAGGGATTCTTGTGGGGATGGAAATGATATATATCTTGAGTGTATCAATGTCAATGATATTGCACATGAATGTATCCTACAATGATGTTGTGCTGGAATTTCCCAAAATGTTACTATTGGGGGAAACTGGGTTAAGGGTACATAGGACCTTTCAGTGGTATTTCTTATAACGGTCTGTTAATTAACAATTATCTCAAAATGAAAAGTTTAATTTAAAAATATATAGCCAATTGGAAGAGAAAAGAATGTAAACACTAACATATTCCTAGAAAGTAACCTAAAAGGTAAAGAAACTTCCCTATGTCATTCAACAGAGCAACAGGAATGAAAAATTCATCTGGCCTAAGGTTATGCAGATGTATACCTTCTGCTCTGTTGCTCTTTTCAGTACTAGTAGAAACAAGCAGCTAAGCAGGGTTGCAAGTGTAAGAAGAGAAAAGAAGCCTCGAAAATCAGGAAGAAAAAAAAAAATGGAGTGGTCCTTCCTAGAGCCCTTTATAAATATTCTCTGTCACCTGGCTTTCTGTTTTCTATCCAGATGGCCAAAAGGAATTAATGACTATGCCCTTTCCATGGTAGAGACTCACCAGGGCCCTGAGGGCAGGGGAAGAATCTGAGTCTTGCCTCACGTCAGCCAAATCTTACCTAATCTCTCACACATATTTCTCCACTCCAGTCCCAAGGCTTCACCCCAGTGCCCTCCCCACCCTCCCAGAGTCCCATTCCCCCAGCAGCCCCACTACGCAGAACAGAGCATC
Organism: Camelus bactrianus; assembly: GCF_048773025.1. Lineage (NCBI taxonomy): Eukaryota > Metazoa > Chordata > Mammalia > Artiodactyla > Camelidae > Camelus > Camelus bactrianus. The sequence goes on from NC_133540.1 coordinate 44,883,343, forward strand.
CACGCAGACATCTAATATATCACTGACTGACTTCTAATCGTGGGTCAAGCCCACTAGGTCATTCTGAAACATTCATCTTAGTTTTAAAAACATGAGAGGGACATTCTTGGCAAAAATCCAGGAGTAATGAATTCTATGTTCTAGAAACAGAGAAACTGAACTATTTCAATTTGAAAGTAAGAGCTGGCAGGAAACCAACAGAGCAAAGTCCTGGGGTGGGGGGGGAGGGGGCGGGAGGAACAGGCTGGTTAGTTAACTTGTAGGTCTGTAAGGTGGGCAGATTTCCTTAAAAAGCAAACAAAGCAATTTTAGACTTGAGGGACTTAATTGGCATCCAAGGCCAAGAATATGAATAATGTTATATAAAAACCTTGCTCAAGTGAGAATTCTGCAATCGAAGCATTCTGACTCTAATGGCTAAAGTTTAAGGGGGAAGAATACAGAAAAGGACGTTTATTTTTCCAATCATATATTATAATATATATACCACTCATGGTGTCAAGATTTAAATCTTATATTTTTTTTCCATCTGGCAAGAAAAGGTTGATGCTTTTCAGAATTTTCTATATCTAAGAAAATAAAGAGTCAAGCTGCTTTTGTAGATTACAGACAGCGCTAAGATACTCTTGCGTTTGTTCTTCCCTCCATAAAATAAGAAACTTCATTTATGAATAAGGTAAAATTAGAGAATTAATAATGGCTTAATAGCAATTCTAGATCACTTTGGTAATGAAAGACAGGAATAGCACTTATAAATAGAAATTCAAGGACAGTGAAAAATCTATTTGTTTTAACCTCTTCCCTTTCTCATCCCCCTTCCTGTCCAACTAAAATATTATTATTGAAATGAAAGAAAGGCACACAGGAACAAAAACAACAAAACAAAGAGCCTGTGGAAACTTCTTTCAAATTATAACAATCACTGTAAGTATCATTGAATGAATAAAAATATATGTATAAAAATGCCCATTTCTGGGTGATTAATTTTATTATAGCAAAAAATGGGCAACAATCTAATGTCCAAAAATAGGAAAATGTTTAAGTAATTTATGGTATGTTGATATGGTGGAATGTTTTGCAGCCATTAAAAGAAGTCATATTTTCAAATAGCAAACATTAAGGAGGGAAATACCTACTAATCGTGGGAATAGGGAAGAAAGTGGACTCTCATACAATGCCAGTAGAAAAGTGGACTGGTATAGCCTTTTAAGAAAGTAACCTTGGCAATATCTATTAAAATTAAGAATATGTTACCCAGACAAAGACACAGATGTATGTAAAGACTATTTTTAACTACAAAAGCAAAAACAGGTAAGGACTATGCCATGGAATCCTCTTATACAAACAGGGAATCATTTTCATGGAGGGAATCCCAACTGAAAGAGCTTACGTCCAACTCACTGTTCGCTCATGTCTTTGGGGTCCACCCCCGTGGGATCCTCAAACCTTAATCTTCTCTTTAATCCCAGCCCTCTGGGTAATACTGTCTCCCACTTGGCAACTACTCAGTGATGTTCATGGACCACCTATATGGTACAGTCCACCAAGACTATTCTCCTTCTTCACTCACTTCCTCCCACCCATCAGACATTAATTGCCGAGTCCGGTTAACTCTGAATTTGCAGTGAGTCTCCCACTTGTCCCTTCCTCCTCATCCTCTACCATCTATCCTGACGCCAGACCGTATTACCTTCCACAGTTCTATCCAAAGGTAAAACTGGTTTTCTTTCCTCATTAGCCCTCCCTGCTCGAATTTACTTTACACATTGTGACCAAAGCAATCCTCTGTGAAATTCTGACCATGACTCTCTCCTGCGTAGAGCTTTTCAATGCCTCCTCTTTGGGTAAAGAGCAAACCTCAGCATCCTCAGCGCAGCATGCCAGGTCCTCAAGAACCTGGCTCTAGACGTAGCCTGAACAGCCCCAGTGCCTTTGGGTGTTGAACCGGTATACTGGGTTGAATAGTGTCCCCCAGAATTCATGTCTACCTGGACCCTCGCCTTGTAACCTTGTTATGAGATAGAGTCTTTGCAGATATAATTAGTTAGGATGCGATCTTGCTGGATTAGTAAGGGCCCTAAATCCAGTGACTGGTGTCCTTATGAGAAGGCCATATGAGGACACAGAGAGACACACAGAGAAAAGATGCCCATGTGAAAAGGGAGGCAGAAATGAGAGTGATGCAGCTATAAGCCAGGGAATGCCAAGGGTTGCCCGTAGCCACCAGAAGCTAGGAAGAGTCAAGGAAGCATTCTTCCCTGGAACCTTTAGCAGGAGCACAGCACGACTGACACCTTACTGGGGACTTACACCTTCCAGAACTGTGAAAGAATAGATCGTTGTTTTAAGCCATCAGGTTTGTGACAACTTGTTTCAGCGGCCCAAGGAAGCTAACACAGTTGGTTACCAAGAAACAACAACAGAAACAACATCCAGAAAACTCAGTTTAGCTCAAGGAGGAAGAAATTTACCACAGAGATACCACTATATTTCAGGGACCCCAAGAACAGAAATACAGCTGAGCCTCAGGAACATCCAACATCAGAGACACAAAGGTCACCAGGGTTCTTGCTCTGTGATGCTGTTTTCCCTCTGTATCAGCTTCATTTATTTTTCTTCTTCTCACTCTTCCTTTTTTTCTATCTCATTTTGTCTCTCTTCCTACATTTCTCAAGGTTCAAAGTTTAACTTCTGATAACCAAGAGAAATTGATTACTTTTTTTCTTAGCTTCAATTCCAAATTCCCAAGAAAGAACTGAGAGGCCTGTTGAGTCAGAATTCCCCAACATCAATCAGTATTATGTGGTCAGATGATGATTCTTACAAAAACCATGTGACCATATGGTACCAAGAAGACGATTTTTATAGAAACCACGTGGGTAAAGTAGACCTGGGAGGAGAAAGGGAAAGGAACCATTTGTGTCCTTGAAATTCATGCTTCCCCTTTTCTGGAAATCCCTTTTTCTCTTATTCTGTCTCTGCTTGTTGAAATCGCACATGCCTTTGAAAGTTTAGCTTCAACATCACCTTTTCTATAAAATATGTTAATCTCTGCCAATAGACCATGACCAGGCCTCAGAAGTTTTAGCAGCTCCTTGAAGCCTTCTGGATCCAGCCATTCAGAATTCCTCCCACTCCTCTGCAGGCTTCTGTGGTACTCTGTTGGAAGTTCCTTTATAGTATTTGTCATCTTCTGGCTTCTACTGAAGATACTTGTAAATGTTTTTCTCTTCCTCTGATGTGTTGGTTCCTTATAGACATGATTCAATATTTTGCACATACCAGTAAGACAGTACCTCATTGTCAAATATAATTCCCCATTCCTACCCTCTCAAATATCCAATTAACAATAAGTAAAGTTTGTTCCAATTGAAATATAAGTGCATATATAATACCAACATACTTTTGCCCCCAGTATATGACCTAATTTTGATCTTTCTCCACTCACATGATGGACTCAGATCATACCTTCTTGCGTAATAAAGTGAAGACCCCTCCTTGGCCATCACACGTGTGCCTTGGTGCTTGTGTCCAGAGAAAAGACATCCCTACTGCCAGGCTGTGAGGACTATGGGAAGGAGAGGGAAGACAGAGGTAGGAAAAGTGGGGGCTGGGCACACTGCCCAAGCCCCAGCAGGGGAGGAGTGCGGCTGGGATGTCAGGAATGGCAAGAGCAGATGAGCAGAGTGCCTTTTGCCTGTGTTAAACAGAAAAATGCTAAGGGACCACAGACAGAGCACGTTTTACAGCCAAGGCAGGAAGATGAAGTTGGGGAGGGAAAATTCGGGTAGGTTTTGTCAAGTCAAGAGCCTATAAACAGTCTGCATCCCCTATTAGGAAAGCAAAGCCTTAGAGTGCTGTTGATCAGCTGGAAACCCCTGGCTAGGCAGGCTGGCCACTGACAGTGCCAGGAGCAGTGGAGGGTGGAGGCAGCAGCGCCGCTCCTGGGAGGCGCTGTGTGGAAGGTGTGCGCTGGGTGGCTGGAAGGGCAGGGTCTGGATGGGGAAGAGGAGGCCTCCAGGGAGATGCTGGGACTAAGTGGGGTTGTGGCAGCTCACCAACAGCAGTGGATGCTAAAACCCACACGAAGGGCAGCAGGGCCAGGCACTGGGCAGGCCCCATTTTGAAGAGCAGGCCCCCCCGTGTCAATGAGGCCCCTGGCTCTGGCACTCAGGACCGGACTTCTGAGGCTCTCCTCAGGCATCTAGATGCCATGCCAGGCAAAGAGCACGAACTGGGAGTTGAATTTTGATGGAAGACACAAAATACAGTTAATGGGAAATTTAAGAGCACTCCTGCCCACAACTCAGCTAGGTAGGGGGTTCAGGCATTAGATCAGTCATAGTAAATTTAAAATTTCAGTATTACAACCAAAAGCTAAATGTGAGACTCTCCTACCCCATATTCATCGATGTTTGGCTATATTTTTGTTTAATATCAATAAATCATATTACTACTATATGGTGAATTTGCAGCTTTTATGTCCAGAACCCTCTGATATTTTTTACTGTACTCTTTGCTTAATAACAGCCACAATTAGTCCTGCAGGTCAGCTAGAAGTCCCTTGGACAATAAAAGAGCAAGTTAATAAAGACCATTATACCATGTGCTCAGCTTCTTTGGAGAGAGCAAGAATCACGCTGTGAATTGGTATTAAGGCCAGTGCCGCACTTATTACGTGCACAGAGCACAGTGAGATTAAGGGGGTGGGAGGCAGGGACAGACGACCCAGGCAGAAATCTGGCTCCCTGCCCCCTTCCCCCACCCTCTGGCCCTGGCAGCCAGGAGCTTATCCCGGTGGACCAGCTCAGCCATCAGGCAGGAGCAAGAGTCAGGCCCAAACTTATACAGGCAGGGCTTGACCCATCAGCCAAAATCTCTCTTCTTTCTTCTCCACCTGCCATCCAAGTGCATCTATTTACTCAAGGTCGACTTTTGTGCATAGGAAAATTATTCAAAAGTTACTTTGGTTTTGAAAAATTAATATTTGACTTTACAAAATCAGAACCCAGGGTGATTTTTCTGTAAGCTTGTAAGTTTATAAAACTTTATAAATACAGGGAAATGTAAACAATCCCTCCTGAGGGGACTTTTGATTAATGTTTGATCACATTTACAAATTTACTTAATTAACCTACTTTAAATATTTTAACTGCCTTATAAATTTAATATAGTCACTTTTTCAAGTTCTTCATTTGTCAAACCAAAACAACAAACAAAAACAAACAAAAAACCAAAAAACATTTTCCACATACTCAAGTGATTCATATATAACTAATAAATTAATCTTATATATACATTAATTTTAAGTTCTTTTAAATGTTTAATACTGCATTTATATTTGAAAAATTTCCACTTAAAATAAAAAATGTAAATCAATTACTTAGCTCCACATTTTAAATAAGCATTACACATATAATATGTTATCCTAATAGGTCATATTCTCTTAAACATTATAAATATGTAAAATACTAAATACATAGATTCCTTTACACAAAAATACTAATACAATGTGTTTGATTTTTAAAATATTTCTTTATTTAATTGTAAACTCTCCCAATGTTAAAAAAAAATGCTTATTGCTTTAAAAAAGTTTATTTTCTCATGTTCTTTTGAGTGTATCTTCTGAAGCTGGTTGATTTGCATATGAAATCTGGAGCCACAAATATCTAGAGGAATTTTTCTCATAACATCACTACCACAGAGTCCCTTTATATTCTAAATATGTCATAAACTCCAAAACTTAAAGAGGGAGTTGACACCAGCCTGCTAAATGGCCTCCAATGATTCTCCCCTCCTGTAAGTCAGTCCTCTGGGTAGACACTTCTACTCTGAATGAGGCTGGCCTGTAACCAATAGGATATTGCGGAAATGATGGAGAGTGACTTCTGAAGCTCGGTCATAAAAGACATTGCTTCTTCTACCTTGCATACTCTTGGATTGTTTGTTGTGGAGGAACAGCTACTCATGCACCCATGGAATAATCTATGTGAGTAGATTGGTAGTTGAGTCCTACCAACAGCCAGCGTTAACTTGCCATGCATGTGAATCACCCACCTAGGACACAGATCCTTCAGCCCCAGTCACCCTTCAGATAATGTAGCCCTGACCAAAACTTTGCAACTTCATAAGAGACCTCAACTGAAAACTAAGCAGCCCCACCCTTCTACGTGGTCTCTGAGGTAGCGGCGAGCCTGGAAGCCAGGCTCAGCTTCCAGACCGTGGACCCCAGAGAAGTGAGCGAATTTCAAGCCTTTGTGAAAATATGTCAACAGGATCCCAGCATCCTGCACACCAAGGAAATGCACTTCCTGAGGGAGTGGGCAGAGAGCAAGGTGGGGAAGGTGGTGGGGGTGAAATATCACCTGCCACTCATAAACTAAATCAGAACACACCAAGGAAGGAAAAGCAGACAGTGAGAAGGCAGAGGAAAACCTGAAGACAGACGAACCATCCGGAGAGGCAAGTGATCTGGAATTTGAAGGTGTAATTGAACCAGACGCTGATGTCCCTCAACAAATAGGAAAAGAAAATGTAGAGATAACTGAGGAGATGCTGGATCAGGCAGGTGATAAAAATGTGGCTGCCATTGGTGCCCTAAGTGATGGTGAACTACAGAAAGCCACTGACTTGTTCACATAGCCATCAAGCTGAATCCTCACTTGGCCATTCTGTATGCCGAGAGAGCCAGTGTCTTCACCAAATTACAGAAGCCGGATGCTTCCATCCAGGACTGGGACAGAGATATTAAAATAAATCCTAATTCAGCTCAGCCTTACAGGTGGGGAGGGAAAGCACACAGACTTCTGGGCCATTGGGAAGAAGCAGCCCATGATCTTGCCCTTGCTTGTAAACTGGATTATGATGAAGATGGTAGTGCAATGCTGGAAGTTCAACCAAAATCCGGAAAATTGCTGAATGTCGGAGAGAGAGTATAAGTGAAACTGTGAGGAGCGAGAGATCTAAGAAAGAACAGAAAGGGTTAAGAAGGCTTTGGAAGAACAATGGAGAGCCCAGAGGGAGGCAGAAGCCTGAGACTATCTAGATCTCAGTAGGCTGCTTTCCAGGTGGCTTTCCTGGGGCAAAGCATGGTAATTTTCCTGGAGGAATGCCTGGAATGGGAAAGGGAATGCCTGGAATGGCAGGAATGCCTGGGCTCAATGAAATTCTTAGTGACCCAGAGGTCCTTACAGCCAGGCAAGATCCAGAAGTTATGGTGGTCTTTCAGGACATGACCCAGAACCTGGCAAATATGTCGAAATATCACAGTAACCTGAATGTTTTGAATCTCATCAGTAAATTGTCGGCCAAATTTGAAGGTCAAATGTAATGTCCTTCTGACAAATCAAGACCATGCTGAAGGAAAGGCAACATCCTCATGGATGTCCCAATAATACAAACCAGTGTACCTTTGACCTTCTCCTGAAGACAACTGAGGTGCTTTGAAGATAATCGCTACCCCTCTGCCCCACATGCAACTGAAATATTTTATAGTGGTTTGCCTTTAGAGTATCCATTCAGATATTGTTTTCCCACTGGGAATTAAGACTTTTAACACTTTTTAAACCTTAAAAATATTAAAAACAAAACCAAAAACTAAGCAGTCCCTTCCTGCTCAAAAAATAAAACCCACTGAGTTGCTCCCAAACTCTTGGCCCACAGAAACTGAATGAGATAACAAACCTTTATATTGTTGTTACTATAAATTTGGGGGGTAATTTGTTATATAGCAATAGATATCTAATCAGAAGTGGTCATATTAGCCCATATCCCTAAATCCAAATCGTATCATTATCTAATTTTCAAGCCTGGTTAATTCTACTCAGGTGACTACACCATTTGCTTGGATTAAACTATTTATTGTTTCATCTCATCCTGAATTTTTGCTTCCTATTCTTTCTATCTGTTGGGTCCACAATTATAGAGAAACATTAAAGTCTATCTAATTCTGCTTCTCATAAACCTGTTCCTTACTCTGTCACGACTTCAAGGAACTACATTGTACTGCTACTTATCACCACAGCATCCTCCCTTGGCCAGATTGAGAGTCTATATTTGAACAATAAAAGATGAAAGCATCTTTTCTAGAAATCCACCGCTAAAATGTCCATGAAGCCTAATAAACATCCCAGACATAACGTGGCTGAAAAGGAGCTCTCAGTTTTCCTCTCTCCTAGCCTAGGATTTCCCCAGGCTTCCACAGCTCCGTCAAGGAAAGAGCCATCCTTGATTCTTCTCTTCTTTTCAATCAACTACCGTGTCCCCTTAGGCTCTGCCTGGAGAACCTATCCTGACTGTTGTTGACTTCACTTCATCTCCATAGCCCATCTCCATTCCATGTCCATTCTTTCATCTCCATCTCCTCAGCCTGGACTAAGCCACCATCATTCACCAGGACTCTGCAAATCGCCTTCTAACTATAATCCCTGTTGCTTCTCTCTTTAAACATTCACACAGGTGCTTGTGTGACACATTTTATTTCTCTTGGGTAAATGCCTAGATGTGAGATTGCTGAATCATATAGTAAGTGCCTGTTTAATTTTACCTGATACTACCAAACTGTTTTCCATTTTGCACTCCCAGCACCTGCTATTGTTTTTTTAAAAGCCATTCTAGTAGGTGTTTAGTAGTCCTTTTTCAATTAAGATAAAATTCATATATAGTGAAATGTACAGATCTTAGGTGTACAATTCAATGAGTATTGATAAATGCATATACTCATGTAGTCAAGATGTAGTACATTTCCATTACCCTCATAAATTCCCGAGTAACCCCCTTCCAGTCAGTCTCTACCCTCAAGAGGCAGCCACTTCTGATTACTATCACCATAGATTAGTTTTACCTTTTCTTAAACCTCTTAAGAAGATCCGTATAGTATATACTGTTTTGTGTCTGCCTGATTTTGTTCAACATAATGGTTTTGAGATTCATCCACGTTATTGCATGCATCAGTAGTTCTTTATTTTTATTGCTGAGTGGTATTTTATTGTACAAACATATCACAATTTGTTTATCCATTCAACTTTTGAGAGACATTTGGGTTGTTTCCAGCAATTCCATTCCTAGGTATTTACCCAGGAGAAATGAAAGCATATGTCAACAAAAATACAATAATCACCAGCTTCCTGTCTTGAGCCACAACCAACCATTCTCCATGTAGCAGCTAGAGGGATCTTCTAAATAACTTACTCAAACCCCGTCACTCCTCTGCTTAATATCTTTTAGTACCTTCCCATCCCACTTAGGAGAAAATACAAACTCCCTACCATGGCTGGTGAGACCCAGACATCAACCCTGCTGCATGCAGGAATTCCCTGGGAACTTTCACTGCCTGGGCTCCACCTCAGATCAAGAGAATCAGAACCTCTGGAGGAGGGCTCCACATAGTTTTTAAAAAGCCCCCAGGACATTCCAACAGGCCTCCAGGTTTGGAAGGCCCTGCCAGAGTGACCTGACCCGTGGCTCTCTCACTTTATCTCATACCACTCTCCCCCTGGGGTGCTGTAATCCAGCCACACCGGCCTCCTTTCAGCCCTGTGAACACAGCGATTTTATCACTACCTCGGGGACTTTGTACTGGTGTTTCTTCTGCCTGGAATGTTCTTTAGATCTTAGTGTAACTGGTTCTTTCCTGTGATTCAGGTCTCAGCTGAAATGTCACCTGCTCAGAGGGGCTTTTCCTGCCCACCCAACCTAGAGGAGCCACACTATAGCATGTCACTTGTTTAAATGCTCTGTATTACTTTTATGTCTAATGGCATCATGTTCATGCATTTTTCTGTGTGTTTGTCTGTTCTCCCCACCCACCTCCCCATGACTATAAATCCCACAAGAACAGGGACCTCACCTTAGTATTTATAATCATGCCTGGCACATAATAAAGGCTTAATAAATATTTAACATGAAAGAATACATGTATAAAATATACCTGGGAGGGAGGGCAGAAGTCCACACGGGGTCTTCTTTCTTTCTTGATTTACAGGCAAATGGAGAGGCTTTAGCTTGAGGGGATTAAACCCAGATACTGAAGTTCATTAGGTCCTAAAAGGCAAAGAGGTTGTTTTTGGCTTCTAGTATCTTAACTTCAGCCCTCACCGGATGCTGTGTACATTGTAGATACTCAATGAATATATTTCTATCAACAGTGAACTGACTATGATCTGCTTTGAGGGGCTAGAGGGGTTGTGGAAAAAGGTGATGGGAGGTAGAGTGTGTGGGTAGGGATTTGGGGATCATGAGAAAAGGAGACAGAAGTATATTTATGCCTTTATCCTCCCTTTAGATGCCACCAATTCAAAGCATGAAATTCAGTTTACTCTCTTCCAGCCAATTGGATTTCAAAACATTGTCCTATTCTACATGTAGTTTCTCTTTATAAGCAAGGTGATATGTTTAAGCAATGTTTTAAAGAAATTTAAAAAGAAAGAAAAAGGAGTGCTATAGGGAGGAAGACAGGAGGGAACAAGGAAGGATTTAGGAACACCTTTGTGCTACACACAGTACCAGGCATGTTCAGGTATTTGCTTACTTATCACAACCCTATGTGAAAACAGATATAATTATACTCATTTTACAGATGAGGAAACTGAATGAACCTAGAGAAAAGCAATTTCCCTTTTAAATATTCTTACCCTCAACTGTTATAATAAGATAGAAAAAAATATACAACATATACACATCAAATACGCAGATGGCATTAACAATGGGAATGCCATCTAATGTAAGCATGATAGATCAAAGTTTCAAATTAATCTTGTCAGCCCAGAACACTGGACTAAAACCAAGGGTTAGATACAATGTAGTAGATAAATGAAATCCTGCAATCAGTTACACAGGCACAGAGAGACAGAGACCTAGTTTGGCTGGAGTTTGTGTGAAAACATCGTGTGGGTTAGGCTGACAGCTAGTTTCATATAAGCCAATAGTAGTTGCGAAAAATGTAAACAGGACAACCCTTACGTACCTCATGACGTTCCTTATATGAATCGGCTTCTTTTCAGTATTTATCATTGGAAGTATTTAAAAAATTTTCTCCTGACGTCTGTTACTTCTGATTATCTTTTCATCTCTGAAGCAGATCCTCATTAATACTAACACTATTAACACAATACGCAATAACACAGTAGCCCTCATTTATTAAGGGTTTTATGCCAACTACACAATTACTGTATCTAATCCTCCCTCTTAACAGCACTAATGAAATAGGTATAATTATTTTCGCCATTTTATAGATGAGAAAACTTGGGTTTAGAAAATCTAAGTGATTCTCTCAAGATCAGACCACTAATGACATTCATGGTGCCCCACTCCAGCAGTCTGAGAGCCGCATGCTCCTAACCATTCTATCTCCTGCCCCAGAGTTTCAGAGATTCCTTTTCCTTTGCTCATTCCTTAAATGTCAGTATTCCTTAGAGTCCGGTCCTCAGATCATCACCTCTCTGGTTAATCACCAGTAGACACGGGACTCCAGCTGATGACTTCTACACTGATGAGTCCTTTGGCTGCCACCAGTGACTGCCGACCTAACAGCACTTACCCTTCCTTGCTAGTAGGTGCCCCAATAAGCTTCAAGAGGAGGATGGATCCAGCCCCAACCCTGGTTCCAGAGGATGAATCATGACTGGTTTAAACCAAACATGATGCTTCCCTGCCTCCTCTTTTCAGTGACTAGTTTAAGCACTGGAAGAGAGTCAGCTGAGGGATGTTTGAGGAAAGTTATCCTGGCTCATAAACAGAAACATTCATCAACAGATCATCTTTTTTCTATCACTGTGTTGTGTCTGCATGTGCTGTGGAGAACTAAGGCCGCTGTCTTGGAGCCTTTGATAATTTTCAAGAATATAAAGGGCTCCTGAGACCAAAACATTTGAGAACTTCTATCCAGTTCATGCCAGTTTCATCCTTCACCAGGCTACTGAAACAGTTTCCTAGATTTTTTTTGAGCTGCTAACCTGTGTGTGGCCAACCCCAGTAAACCCATTCTCTGCTTTGCTACCAAGAAGGTCTTACTAATGCCAATCAGATCCCTGCTTAATCCTTCAATGGCTCCCTGTTGCCTTCAGCTTAGCACCTAACTCCCTACTTCTCTTGTTTTATTTGCTCCTCTCCCCTCACATAGCCTTCACCCCAGCCATTCACAGGTAACTGCAATTTCCAATCAGAAATGATATTGTTGAACTTTCCTACAATGAATGGATTACACAGATGATGGAAGAGCTATGAGGTCACAGGATAGTGAGGCAAGCAGAGGGGAGCAACAATTGTAGCAAGCCACCGCCAACAGCAAGTTCTCGGACTAGTGGAATAAAAGGCAGACGTGGTGTCACCAGACCTGAAGGGTCAGGGTTACCCAGGGAAATCTAGAACCATGGTAGACCTGTTCTGCACATGCTGGGCCCGTGGAGGAGCCAAGGCACTGCCAACGGTGCCTTCCACAGCTGAGCTTCCTCATCTGCCCTTAAGTGCAAACTGTCACATCCTCTCCTTCATTCTCTGGCTAGCTAACTCCTACTTATCCTTTGAAACTCAGCTCATTTTTTACAGGAAGCTGTCTCTGAGCGCACAGTGTAATTTACCTGTTCCTCTTCTATGCTTCCAAAGCATCATTTATCAAAGTGGTCACCAGAAATCACTGCGATCACTGGTTTATCCCCACCACTCAATAAGCTCCTTGAGGGTTGGAGTGGCCTCTCTTTTCTTTGTTTTGCTTGAGCCAAGGGTAGTGTCTGACTACAGTGTTGGGGGCTACTGTATGCACTCACAAAATGTTTTACAAACATATTAATCAATGAATTAACTCTAAGGTAATTTGCTTTGGGGGCAGGTGAGTTTTATTTTCTGGAGCCTTGCTTTTCTTTTCTTTTTAAATGTGCTAAGATCTGTACTATTCAGGGCATTTTCCTCATGCACTAGCTTCTTCCTATAGCGCTTGAATGGAAATGCTATTTAGCTTCTTAACACCATCTCTATACTGTGGGATGTATAAAGATGCTTTCTGAAGCCCCAGCCTCATGGTCTCCTTCAAACTGTGCTTCCTGGAGTGGAGGCCTCTGTAGTTTCTTCCCTATTTGCACACTTGGAACACTTAATTTTACAAACCACCTTTCAAATAAGCCAGAAATTTTTTTCCCTGTTTTTTTAGTTTTATACCTTTTTTGCTTCAATTTGGATAAAAATAATAGGTAATGAAGGCTTAATTATATTTTGGGAAACCCTTCTTTGCTTTTAGAAATGGCCATTAATATTAGTGCTTTGTCATGTGTTTGGGACATAGTCTGTGCACATGCACAAGTTCTAAGGAGAGCTTTTTGGAGAGTAGGAAGCTGGTGAGCATAGTATGAGGTTGAACAAAGCATGCCAGCCAGCGGACAGTCCTTTTATTTTCTTAATAGCTTCATTAAGATGTGAACCACATACTGTATAATTCACCCATTTAAAGTGTACAATTCAGTGATTTTTAGTATATTCACCAATGTGTGTAACCATCACTGCAACTTTAGACCATACGTATCATCTCAAAAAGACACCCTGTACCCTTTAGCTAACATTCTCCCCACTCCCCTACCTTCCCCCAGCCCCTGTCAGCTCTAAAACTATGAATCTATTTCCTGTCTCTATAAATTTCCCTGTTGTGGACTTTCATATGAGTAGACTCATACAACATGTGGTCTTTGGGGACTGGCTTCTTTCACTTAGCATAATGTTTTCAGGGTTCAGACATGTCGTGGCCTGCATCAGGATTCCGTTCATTTGGACAGTCCTTTCCAAATGCCAGAACTGGACTGGACCAGCACTATCACCAGAGCGATCAGTGTAAACTTCTTTGGTGAGAGGATTTTCATCTGCCATGGATCCTGGCTGGTGAATCTCACTGGGAACCCGCTATACTGCCTATTTACCTAAGCAACCACTATCAGGTGGCATTGGGCCTTCTATGAAGATGAGGAAGTTAAAAATTTATCAGAATTACAGACAGAATCCCCCAACCATTGTTATGAATTTTGAGCAATAGAATTCACACACACACACACACGCACACAAATCCACCTCAGGCTGTCTCTTCACACAGTTCTAGTGGACTCTCTACGTGCATCCAGTGGGGAAGTCCAGGCTAGCGACAGGGCCAAAGCTTACGTGAGTGTTATACGAGTTCACTGGTTCTCCGTGAGGTCTCTCAGAACAGCAGCATCAGTATCACCCAGGAACTTGTTAGAAATGCCGATTCTCAGGCCTCCCCCAGACCTACTACATCAGGAACTCTAGAAGTGGGGCCCAGCAAATGTTTCAACAAACCCCCAAGTGCATGGATCCACACTTAGGCTGGAAAACCACTGATGAGTTAACTGGTGGTAAAGGACTATCACTCCTAGTGCAGGCACACAGATTAATTACTGACTCATACCTTGCTTTGTATCAAGCATAGATACTCAATGAATGAAGAAAAACCATCGGGGCTTAAGTAGCAGATAATGATACATATGCTGAATTTCTATGCATTGATATGACAAGTAATCAATTTTATTACTCCCCAACTCCCACCTTTATTTCCTTTTGAAACAATGCTTTGGTAAAAACTTACTTTAAAAAAATCCTGATAAACTTTTTGACTTCACAAAGTTTATTTCCACTTCAGATTGAGAAGATCTTATAGGAAATATCTGTAGAAGATGGTATTTCTATAAATCTTGGTGCAAGAAAAATTAATTCGTAAATCCATTCACATCAGACACATGTCTCTGGAGGTTGCTTTTCTGAGGGGATGTTTTGTCAGTGTAGAGACAGTATCAGGCAGTGCATTTTTGAAGCAATTGGTAATCTGTTGCCTCTGTTGATGAAATACCCAAGAGTTCACTTTGGACACACTAGAGACTTGATCTATCCTTTGTTGTTAGGACCAAACACTTTTTAGATACTCTGAGGATAGTCATTATCTCCTTCACAAAGAGCACAGGAATGGTTTATTCTCAGCTGATCTGAATAGATTTGAGTCATGGTTAGCAGTTTCAAAATTCTGCTAAAACATGCCTTAAATACTTATATAAAAGTATAATTCTTGATAAAAAGCAATTTTATTTGTCAGAATTCACTGTTGCATAATTCTTTTGACTTAGTAGTATTATTTCCTCAGCATCTATTTTCATTTTGCTTTAAATACCATTAAAATTGATTTTTAAAAAGTCTTAGAAACATAGAATCCTTTCATGAGGCACATACCACACATAGCCTCACGTTGTTAATTACCATTTCATGTATCTCTGTCTCATCCCTCAACTAGATTTACCCTCCCTCCTTAACAATTTCTTGTACATATTTGTTTGCTTTTATGATGCCTATCAGATGTCTTAACCATAGCAGACATTTGTTAAATATGTGTGTATTGATTCACAGTTTTGATAATAACTTGAAACGCCCATTCCTCTTGTCAAAAATAGAAGTTCTCTCAAATTAGGTCAGTTAAGGAGAGATAATAACAGGCCACATCACAGATATCCAAGAACATAAGCAAAGCACACCTAGGCCACGTGGGACATGGAACTGGACATACAGGACCCAAGGCTAGTCCTTTATTCTTGGGACCTTGGGGCTTCAGATCTATGATTCTACCTGTGTATCTCCTTCTTTTGCAAGAGTCTTCAGAAGACCGACCTCCTTTTTATTTTGGCATCTCTATTCTCTGAAAATATGACCTTATATTTGAATTGATTTATCATGGATGCACCCAACTATATTATTTCAAAGGCCCATCAGTATCTAACTGGTTCAATTTTAGTGGCCCAATTCCAAATTCTGTAGAGACACCGTCTGATTCAGGTAGAGTTCAGTTCTAGTACAATCAGCCATGAATAGGAAATAGGAGGTATTGAGGAATCAGGTGGCATATAAAGCTGTTCTCGTGGAACAGCTTCAAATGCTAAAATATTTACTCTCTGGCCCTTTACAGAAAAAGTTTGCCAACCCCTGCTCTAAATGAGCTTTCTTTCTGCATTTATCTCATAAACATTCACTGAGTATCTACCATATTCTAGGTACTATTCTAGCTACTGGAGGTGCAGGGATATCATAAGACAAACATGGGTCCTGCCATGTAAAAGCTTAGATTCTGTTGTGGGTGAGAAGAGACCAACAGTAAGTATATACATTAATGAATAAATGGGACAACTTCAGATTATAAGTGCTGAGAACAAAATAAACAAAGATATTAATAAAGGGAGAATAATAAGGGAAGGGGACAGGTTGATCGGGGGGGAACCTATCTGTGGCGGTGACATTTACACTAAGACCTAAAAGACAGGAAAGAACTGTGAGTAGGTCAGCATTACAGCCAGAGGAAATGAGGGCAAAGTCTCTAAGGCAGTTAAGAGGTTGGCTTAGTCAAGGGACACAAACAGGTTGCTGGTATTATGGTAGAATATGGTGGAAAGTGAAGATGGAAGGTAGGAAAGGGCCAAATCATCTATGGCCTTGGAAGATGACATGATCTCATGAATGGCATGAACTCAGAGATGTTTTAAAAGTCTCTCTCTGGTTGCCATGAAACAGGTTATAGAGAAGCAAGAGTGAGTTCTATTTAAGAGGTTATTGTAATAGTTCAGGCGAGACATGACTGAGATTTAGATGAAAATGTTGCCGTGAGAATGGAGAAAAGTGGAAGAATTAAGATATTTTGCAAGGAGAATTAATGAGATGAATTTGGGTATGAGCAGAGAGGAAACAGCATGAACCCTAGATTTCTGTTTGAGCATCTAACTGGTTGGTAGGTCTTGTCACCTTATCTATATCATCTTTGATAACTGAGTAACTGAGTCTCTGGAACTAAGAATTGTGCTTATGTATTAGAAAAATTTTCAAAGTCAGAAAAAGAATTTTTCTCAGTATTGAATCTTCTTAACTTTTACAAACATACTTTCTACAAGAGCTAATTGAACAAAAAAGCACTTCTTCAGCAAACTCTAGACTAAGCTCTTAGAAAATTGCAAGTAGTTCTCTCTTCAGAATAATAGCTTGTGTGTGCTTTCTGGCAGTGAAATGACCTCTCAGGGTTGCCATTTTGTCCTGAGATGTTGTGACTTTGCTTCTCCCTTTGGGAGATTGCTGCCAAAAGGCAGAGAACCATGGGTCACTGTGCAATGGGGGATGCCTGGCCCTCTCCATCCTCCCCATCAAGGACTGTGTGCAAGATGAGAACAGGCAACAGCCTAGAGATACTGAGATTTGTTTTGAAGCATTTAAAGAGGAAGCAAATGCTCTGGGGAGGCTTTAAATTTCTTTCTACTTACAGAAGTTGAATTGTAAGAGCTATCTCTTTACCATTAATCACCAGGTCTAGTGTGAAGTCAGCCAACTTCAGAGAGTTAGTTAAAAGAAGTAACTAATGACTCAGCTCTCTCCTTATCTCACTCTCTCTTCAGGTTTGATCTCACCAGACACTCAGGCTGCACTTACCCACTCTCACAAGAGCTCTTCCAGGGTACTGCAGTATCCAGGGAGTTCTGTGTTTAGGCGCCTGTCCTGTAGTACCGTCCAAACGACTGATGGGGAACTTCACTGCCCAGTCCGGGGCATGAGTGGAGCTGAAGGCAGAAGATCAGATATATTAGGTCTGGAGAAATGTCCGAGTTGATGGTTTAGGCATGACCTAGAATCCCTGGGATGTCTCGATCATTTTAGTTTAACAATTAAACCCTTATTATATAGAGAATCTTTTTTGAAGTTAGTTCTGAAAATCTGCTTTTGGTCTCCGCTCACTGGCTCCTGCAAGGACTTATTTTAGAAATAAGCTTTCAAGGTTATTCCTATTGTTCCAGTTTCAGTGATCAAAACATTCAAGACTGCATTTTTATTCTACTTCTTTGTAGTATTTGATCATGTGTCTTTCTGAGTCTTAGGTTATACTAAGCAATTATTAGTTACTTTCAAGCCACAGATTCACTGCATAATCCCTGAGTATAACCAAGTATTATTACTCTCTCAGTGATATTCCTATGGAGCTGGTTGTTCAAATCACACGTATCTCCAATGACATCCACTCTCCTCTACAAACATGGGGCTCCCACCACTCCCCTCTACCATGGTTGCAGGCTTCCAGGAGGCCCTTTGTCAGCATCCAGTTGGATATGTCTTAAGTCATGAAGTCAATAGGGAAAAATAAAGGTTGGAAATACACCCACGTAATGCTAGTGAATTTGTTTAACTATTTAAGGCTGTATCTCAAAGTATAAGTGTGTTGCAGTATGTTTTGTAAAGTAGTGTTTATAATCCATTGAGCTTTCAAAATAAATCTTTCCTGTTAAGCCTGCATTGAGAAGCAGGGTAAATTTGCTAGAGTACTTTTTTGTGTGATAATTACAGGACTTGCAGATTAGCATGAATGAGTTGGCAAGGTTCTGTAGCTAATAAAAATTGTAACATTCAACTGCGTCAGGGTTCCTTATGAGGAAAACATTAACCATTCCTGATATGCCAGTTTTGAGTTCAAGCTGGCACATTAATAAATTCTTAAGGAAAAGTACCTTTCAAATGACATATGGTCCAACATTCCCCGTAATAAAAGACACAGTTCTGCTATTCAGAGATTTGAAGCTAACAGTAGATGAAATAATAAAAGATAAAGTCCATGAATTAGAAGATATTTAATAAATGTTTTTTCAGGCAATAATTATTTTGCCAGTCAGGCTATACAACTCTTTATTAGAACCATATGTGAAATATTGAAGTACTGTACTGAACTCTAAGAGCATATTACCATTTATTTAGTGAATATTTGTGAAATACCTACTATGTGCCAGGCACCATTTTAGGAGCAGGAGATGAAAATCCCAACAGACAGTCCTGTCTGAACACATTGCTCAGAGAGCCCATGACTAGAATCACTTAAGCTACTTCAGACTGGTTGAAACTGTCATTCAAACTGCATGTGGTTGACTTCGAGGATTGCAAAGGAGTAAGTCCTCTGTTCTAACATTTAGAAGCTCCTGGCCACCAGTGGCTCTACTGACCACTTCTCAGCTGCCTTGGGAGTCCAAGTTCCAACCAACTATATAGTTATATCATCTACTCAAGTGTTCTAAGGCATCTGCCTTTAACTTTGGCAAGCTCACTCATAACCCCAAAGTGGGAGGAGATAGATCTCATCTGTGTTTAGCAAAAACAAACAAAACAAAACAACAACAACAACAACAACAAAACAAAAACTTTTCCAACTGGAAGGGAAGAAAAGAAATTTTTACTAGGTTTTCCATTAACCACTAACTTCATGACCCTTTTTTTAAAAAATAGTTTTAGATTCATGGAAGAATTGAGAAGGTAGTACAGAGTTCCCATATTACATCCCCACCCCACCCAACCTCCAGGTTTCCCCTATTATTGACATCTTACATTAGCATGGTACGTGTTACAATTAATGAACCAATATTGGTACATTATTAATATCTAAAGCCCGTATTTATTTAGATAGCCTTAATTTTTTACCTAATGTCCTTTTTCGGTTCTAGGAAACCACATTATATTTTAGTTGTCATGTTTCCTTAGGCTCTTTTTGGCTGTAACTGTTTCTCAGACTTTCTTTGTTTTTGATGACCTTAACAGTTTTGAGAAGAGCTGGTCAGGTATATTGTAGAATGTTCCTCTATTAAAAGTTGTCTGATGTCTTTCTTATGCTTATTTTGGGGGTTATGGGATGTTGAGAAGAAGTTCGCTGGGTATAGTGCCATTTTTATCACATCATATCCACAGTACTATCAACATGATCTGTGACTATGATGTTGCCCTTGATTACCTGGCTGAGGTAATCTGTCGTAATCTGAGGGGTCTGTTGGGCTTCTCCACTGGAAAGTTACTCTTTTCTCCTTTCTCCCTTTCCCATACTGACCTCTTTGGGAGGAAGTCACCGTGGGAAGCTCACACTTGGGAAGCTCACATCTACATAAATTATTTGGAATTCTGCACATGAGAACAAGAGGTTTGTCTCTTCTTCCCTATTTATTATTCAATAATTTATATTAGTATAAACTTGTGGATATTTATATGTTTGGTTATAATCCAATACTACAGTAATTTATTATTTAGTTGCTTGAACTGTCCCAATTTTGGCTACTGGGAGCTCTTTAGTTGACTCCTATGATCCTTTGACATTCCTCATCAATATGGCATTTTGTTTTGTTTTGATTTTTGAGCACTTCATGATTCCTTTTCAGTCTAAGAAACAATCTTTAATAGTCAATCTCTAATATTGAGATTCAGGCAGTAGGAAAGATATTTATTCAGATATTTGGTTCAAGCTTCTCAAATTCTGTGATGAAGTTACCCATTATTTTAGGCTCATTTGAAGATAGAAACTGCAGAGGGAACATACCCCAACATAATAAAGGCCACTGTAGGACAAACCCACAGTTAATATCATACTCAACAGAGAAAAGCTGAAAGCGTTTCCTCTAAGATCAGGAGCAAGATAAGGATGCCCACTCTGTCCACTTTTATTCAACATAGTTTTGGAAATCCTAGCCACAGCAATCAGAGAAGAGAAAGAACTAAAAGGAATCCAAATGAAAGGAAATAAAACTGTCACTGTTTGCAGATGATATGATACTATACACAGAAAATCCTAAAGACACTACCAGAAAACTGCTAGAGTTCATCAATGAATTTGGCGAAGTTGCTGTATACAAAATTAACATACAGAAATCTGTTGCATTTCTATACACTAACAACAAAGTATCAGAAAGATAAATTTAGGAAAAAATCTCATTTACCATCACATCAAAAAGAATAAAATACCTAGGAATAAACCTACCTACGGAGGCAAAAGTCTTATACTCTGAAAACTAGAAGATGCTGATGAAATTGAAGACGACACAAACAGATGGAAAGATATACCGTGTTCTTGAATTGAAAGAATCAATATTATTAAAATGACCATACCACCCAAGGCAACACTCTTTGACATAAATCACAGCAATATATTTTTTCAGATCAGTCTCCTAGAGTATTGGAAATAAAAACAAAAATAAACAAATGGGACCTAATTAAACTTAAAGTCTTTTGCACAGCAAAGGAAACCATAAACAAATGAAAAGACAAACTATGGACTGGGAGAAAATATTTGCAAATGATGCTATCAACGAGGGATTAATTTCCAAAATATACAAACAGCTCATATAGCTTAATACCAAAAAAAGCAAACAACCCAATCAAAAAATGGGCAGGAGACCTAAATAGACATTTCTCAAAAGATGTACAGTTGGCCAACAGGCACATAGAAAGATGCTCCATATCGCTAATTATTGGAGAAATGCAAGTCAAAACTACAATGAGGTCTCCCCTTATACTGGTCAGAATGGCCATCATTAAAAAATCCACAAACAATAAATGTTAGAGAGGGTATGGAGAAAAGGGAACCCTCCTACACTGTTGGTGGGGATGCAAATTTGTGCAGCCATTATGGAGAACAATATGGAAGTTCCTTAGAAAACTAAAAATAGATTTACCATATGATCCAGTAGTCCCACTCCTGGGCATATATCCAGAGAAAACTCTAATTCAAAAAGATGCACCCCAGTGTTCATAGCAGCACTATTTAAAATAGCCAAGATGTGGAAGCAACTTAAATGTTCATCAGCAGTTGAATGGATAAAGATGTGGTGTATACACACACACACACACACACACACACATGTATTTTTACACATACACATATGTATGTATATATGTGTATATGTATATATATATATATAACGGAATATTACTCAGCCATTAAAAAGAATAAAATAATGCCATTTGCAACAACATGGATGGACTGAGAGATTATCATATTAGGTGAAGTAGGTTAGACAGAGAAAGACAAATATCATATGATATCACTTATATGGGAAATCTAAAAAAATGATACAAATGAATTTACTTACAAAACAGAAAAAGCCTCACAGCTATAGAAAACAAACTTATGGTTACCACAGGGGAAAGCTGGGTCGGGGGAGGGGAGGGATAAATTAGGAGTTTGGGATTAACATATACACACTACTATATATGAAATAGATAAAAAACAAGGACCTACTGTACAGCACAGGGAACTATATTCACTATCTTG
The DNA here is from genome assembly GCF_048773025.1 of Camelus bactrianus. Taxonomy (NCBI): domain Eukaryota; kingdom Metazoa; phylum Chordata; class Mammalia; order Artiodactyla; family Camelidae; genus Camelus; species Camelus bactrianus. The sequence continues at coordinate 44,905,424 of NC_133540.1, forward strand.
TAATAACCTATAATGGAAAAGAATCTAAAAAAGAACACATAACTATGTATAACTGAATCACTTTGCTGTACACCTGAAACTAACACAACATTTTAAACTAACTAAACTTCAGTTGAAAAAATGGTTAATTAAAAAAAAAACAAAGATATAAACTGTGCTGTTCACCTCCCACTCCTGCCCCTGCCTGGGCACAGAAAGAGAGTTAATCGTAGCCTTCCACTCATAGTACATTAGCATCACTGGTGTATGCAGGTTTTCACTCTTATTATTCTACTTATTTCATCTCTTTTATCTCCTTTCCCATTTTTCCTTCCCTCTCCCAACCCCAGGAAACTATTCTCATATATTTAATGCGTATTAATTTGGTTGTGCATACTCTTTCTTGCAAATGTATATTGTTCCGTGCTCAAGTATTCTTAACTTAAGCAAATGGTATCGTATTATATGTTTTATTCTTTTTTTACTCAGCTATATTTTGAATGTGGCTATGTGTGCATCTGTACCTTGCTTCTAACCCCTTGTTGGTACTCTGTATTTCTTCTATTCCCTTTCCCTGATTAACTGCCCATAACCACAAAAAAAAAAAACAAAACAAAACAAAAAAAAAACCCTTCAACAAACATCCTTGTAACATATCCTTGAATGGATCTGTGTGAGAATTTCTTTGAGATGTGTCCACTCAGAAGCAGAACTGCTGGATCCTAGAATATCTACATACTTAATTTAACTAAGTAGAGCCAGATTGTGCTTCCAAATTATCCTGGCCTACATTCTAATCATAACATATCCTCACCAACATATTGCATTAGCTAGCTAATATTTTCCAGGCTAATAATTATAAAGTACCATTGTGTTGTTGTTTTAATTTTAATTTATCTAACTATTAGTTACTTTGAGCAGCTCTTCACATGCACCTTGGCCTTTCAGTTTGCTCACTTATAAATTGCCTGTTTGTAACCTTTGCCCATTTTCCCTTTGAGTTTGCTGGCATTTTCTTGTTGAACCGCAAGAGTTCCTTGAATTTTCTAGACACTAATCTCTTCATAGTTTTAGATAATACAAATATCTTCTCCATTCTGTCATCTCCTTATTGTGTTCTTCCTTAAAGAGAAATTCTTAATTTTGATCTAATCAAATACATCACTATTTACTTTTTGAAATCTTGTTTTAAAGTCCTTACCAGGCTACTCTCCTTTCTGAGACAGACTGCATTCTGTATATGGAATGTGTATCTCTCTAAATAAACTTGCTTTCACTTTACTATGGCTCGCTCTTGAATTCTTTCCTGTGCAAGACAAGAACCTGCTCCTTGGTAATACTTTCTATCTGCTAGATTGGATGCTGCCTGATTTGAATCAATTTTTGCTTAAATAACCCTTAAAAAAAGTCCTTACCTAATTATTATTATCTCTTATAGGTGCATTGATAGTATCGTGGACACATACAGAAATGTGTCCATATTTTTAAGAGTACACTGTGGACTATATAGGACGAAATGATATAAAATCTTGGATTTGTTTTAAGACACTTTGACAAAGTAAAAAAAATAAATAAATGAAAAAGGGATAGAAGAAGCAAACATGACAAAATCTTACTAATTTTAAAATCTGGGTGATGGCTATATGGAAGCTCATTGTTCTATTTTCTCCACTTTTGACGTACTTGAAATTTTTCAATACAGAAAAATGAAAAACAAGCTCTTTCCTTCCCCTAGGTTACAAATAGTTTTCTACACTTTCTTTTATTAGTTTAAAAATTTTAACTTTCATGTTTAGGTCTTTAATCCATTTGTGGTTTTTGGCAGGTATCCACTTATAATTTTTCTTATATAATGAGTAAGTTTTCCCCAAACTATCTACTAAATTATCTTCTTTTCATTGTTTTGTGGCACCACAGAATTAACAATAATTATCACATATACATTGATGTATCTCTGTCCATTCTATTCTGTTCCATTCATTGATTTATTCTTGTGCCAATACTACCCTGTTTTTATTACTTTTAGTATATGTGGCTTTTTAGTGTAACTTAATATCCCTTTATGGTTATTTTAAAAAATTAAATTAGCTATTTATATGTCTTTTCTATATGAACTTTAAATATGCTTATTAAGTTCTTTTTAAAATGTTAATATTTTGATTAAGATTGTACTGAGTTTATAGATACAATTTGAAAGAATTGACAGGTTTATAATTATTTCATATCTTTTTTCCTATCATACTGACTTAATAAAGAAATGATCCTATATCTCTTCTATCAGAATCTGGCCAATCCACGTTGTCTACTAACAAGCTAGAATTTAATTGAATAGTAGTAAAAGTGGATGTAACTGGCCAAAATACTAAGTGGGTAGCAAAGAAACCAGAAGCCAAAGTTAGGAAAAGATTTTCATTGCACTCATAATTATTCTTGGTCCTCTGCTAGATTCTATACCCAAAAAAGATGTAAGTTTATCATTACATCATTTGGGGGGGGGGGTTACATTTAAACAGACAACATTGAGTGCATAAAAGGACAGGATTTAGGACAGGAAGAAGTCAGCTAATCAGAGAATGGACTAATGTGTTTCTAGCATACAAAAGCACAGAGTAAATGCATATTAGGGGACAAATGAGAGCGTGGGAAAAGAGAGGCGAGATAGCAGGGCAGAGAAAGTGTTAGAAGATACCAAGATTTATTGTTGCCTGAAAAAAGTAAGCTAAAATGTGTATAAAATGACTGTCATTTATGTGAAAAAGGAAAAAATGTGCATCTATATATTTTTTCTTATATATATATAGTATCTCTGGGAGAATACAAAAATAGCATTGGTTGTTTGCAGGAACGGAAATAGGTTAGCTAGAATGAGAACAGAGGGGAGAAAGACTTCTTATTGTATATATTTTTATATTTCTTTTAAATTGAATAATGTAAATTATCTATTTTTAAAATTTTTAAAATTAAACTTAAAAAGCTCGTGGGTCAGATAATAAAATTTCCTGAATGTTTATGGCATGGCAGGCATGCATGCATACACACTTGTATAATACATCAAAAGAGTTTGTATCACAATGCCACTAATTCAACTCTATATTAATTAAAAAGGAAAAAAAGAAAGGAAGACACCACAGCAGAAGTTCCAAGTCTGTCATCAAGACCTAAGAGCCACATAGAACACCCACCAATGTGAAAAGAGCAGAACCAGCAACCAGATACCCAAGAGGTAGGTCTATGTCACCCTTGATGTCCTGGAGTAATCTTTAGAGTAGAGACTAAAAGAGATTCAACTGTGAGTACAATCTCGGTCAACTATTTTATACCACCTGCCATGAGGATGTTGGAAAAGCAACTTGGTCAGCTTCTTCCTTCTCCCAGCCAGCTGAAATCTATGTCCTAAGTTTAATGATGGAGTATTGATCTCTCTAGTATAAGAACTGATAATCACTCAGCTATCCCAGCAACTTCATTGCCAACCATTAAAAGGTTGCAGACAATTCACTGTAAACAACAGAAGAGAGCTTTCTGTACCTCACAGGTTAAGAGCTAACGGTAAGACTCAACAGTCAAAATCTTACATTTTACAGGTAATTACTTCTGAGTGATAGATAATCCCTAACTTCGTTTATGTATCTGAGTTTTATCCTTGCTACCACCAGCATTGGTAAGTTTACATCATCTTGACAATTACCTGGGATACATTCATTGATAGTATGTCCATTATACATAGTTGTATAGATCTATGTTAAAATTCCTCTAAATTAAATTTTGCATATTGCTTTTTAAAATTCCTTATTTTTTCCCAGCACATACATTCTGATTTCTTAAAGTTTAACCTTAACAGATTCTCTTCTTGCTCTTTTTTGAAATGTTTAATTATGTTCTATGTTATGGTTCTACTTTGAATTTTTCACATAAAATATTTTCTCTGAAAACTATCATTTAACAGTTATGTTACGTTCCTTACTGCTACAGTTGAAAATTTTATGCCTTATTTTTAAGCACTCTTTATTATAACTTACTTGGAATCATAGATATAAACAAAGATTTAGAATGGGATCAGGTTCACACAAATTTTTTAGGTTGTCCAAATCCAGAAACTCATTTTCTACCAAAATATTGGAGAAGTCAACTTAATTTAAAGCTTTATTAATGAGAGCAAGTATAAATTCTATTAAAAATCCAAAATGCTACTGCAGTTAATTACATGGACAATGTAGCCAGACTGCTTGGGATCAAATCCCAGGGCTACCACTTAATAACTGTGTAACCATGAATAAGAGATTAAACTTCTCTGTGCCTCAGTTTTCTTATCTGCAGAGTTGGGCTAGTAATGGTACCTACCCCATAAGTTTGTTAAGAAGATTATGAGTAAATATGTATGAAGTACTTAGAACAGTGTTGATGTAGTAAGTTTATTATTTCTATCTGAACAAGTAATTTGTGGATCTACTTTGTTTTCTTTTTTACTTTCCTTTTTTAATATAATTTTTTAAACTTTCTTTCAAATAGTTTTCCTGTTTTAGAACAGCTCTAGACACTCATCATCATCAAAATATATTATTCAGTGTTTGTGCTGGTGTACCTCAATTTCCCACAGAAAAAGTTAGCCATGACTTTATCAAAGCTCAAGCTCAGTTTTGGTAGGTAACATAGGTCATTTATTTTCTCATTCTATTTCGTTTTCTGAATAGTTTCTTCTCGTCCTCAACTAGATGCCACTTAAGGTGATAATCAAGTTGAGAAGCAAGTTAGGGAAAAGCCAATCTGACTTTCAGAGCCCTATGAGTGTTTATGAGCAAAATGAAGAAAGATTCAGACATATCTAGTGAATGCCCCAGGAGGATGAAAAGGACAACAACTTCAACCAATAAAGCACAGTTACTACAGAAGCTTTTCCACATCACAACACACCCTGACCTTATTCTGAGAGCTTTTCGCTACTTAATCCTTTGATGGACGTCTTATGCACTAGAGGGGACGAGAGCAAGGACAGAATAGGCCATAGTTTAGGAGAGAATAAGGTACAAAGATTCAGAGGAAAAAGATGAGGAGAATTTTTTTTATTTTAAAAGAACAAGTTTTTGACAAAGAAGTAATGGGAACAGGAATGGAGAAGGGAAATGCCATAAGAAACTTCATATCCAGGGAGAAATGTGGGAATAAATACAGTGCTTAGTAGACGCAATAAGCACAGTTCTACTCTGAAAGGAGAAATCAAAGGGAAAAAAATCAGAGAATATGTGGGAAAATAAAAAGCACCTGAAAGGATGAACCTGAAAAGAAGAAAAGAGCTTAAATTCCCATCAGTGTTTGAGAGAGTGAGGAAAGGTTTTCTTCCTTTTCAAGATTCCCATGCCCTCTGAAAAGAGTCACTAAGATGCAGCAGTCTTTGTGGCATTCACGTCTCCAACCCCATTACCCCTCTTTTGACATTTATTTTCATTCAAATAGGTTGAAGATCACTCTTACTAGCAACTTGCCAATTCATATTTCAAAAGTCTGTAAGAGATGATGCCCTTGGAATTGTGTCTTAGGGGCTGGCCATTGGATCACACAGCTCTAGGCTCTCCCTGCACAGCCACAGCAGCAGGGGGCAGGGTGAAAGTCAGCTCAGCAGGTTAGAGCTTAAGGGCTCAGGTTACTTCCTCATGCGACCCAGTTGGCTTTGCTTTCTTTGTGGTGCAAACCGAATCTCCAGGCCCAGCCACCTGCCCCAAAGCTGCCAATGGCCAAAGGGTGTCAGCTTCTTACTAGCCTGAGGATCTATGCACAATTTAGCCCAGAGAGCTTGATGGCTTGCCGCAGGGAGGATCAGAATTAGAACATGGTGGCCTAACTCAAAATGCACTTTCACTATGGAGGTGAGATTTGTGGAGTCTAAGAATTGCCATGTGAGGCTTTAGTAAAGAGCCTTCATTTCCTGGGAGACTATTTGGGCAACTTTCCCCCTTTCCTTCTTTACTGCCTCTATTAGATTGATAATGTTTTATGTTGTGCTTCCCCCCTACGCCTTCCCAGTCCTCTCTGTCTTCCCTTTACCCTATGCTGGTTTGGAAGCTATGATGTTTCATTTCTTTTAGTGGTTTCCATTATTTTTTTTTAAATGGGATTTCTCAAAAACATGCAAATAGAGTGAACAGCATAAATTTTCCAGTGTATGCATTGCCTAGCTTCTTCAGGTATAAATAAATAGCCAATTTTGTTCTACCTCTGATTATTTTGAAGAAATCCTAGACAGTACATCATTTTACCTACACATATGTCACTATGTATCTCTAAAAACTAAAGACTTTTCTAAATATATATATATATATATATATATATATATATATATATATATATATAATTACAATACTATTATCACACCTAAAAACATTAAAAATAATCCCTTAATATTATCAAATATCCAGTTAGTGTTCACATTTCCCCCATTGTCTTCACATGTCTTACAATTTTTTTCTTTTTCTTTTTTTTTTACAGTTTCTTTGGGTCGGTATCTAAATAAGGTCCATACATTGCAATTGTTTGTAAAGTATTTTATCTCTCTACCCCTTCCCTCACTCTATTTTATCTTGTAATTTGTTTTTTAAGTGAAGAAAATTTTTTCTACCTACTGAGTTTCCCACAGTCTAGTTTTTGCTGATTGCATCCTTGTAATGTTCTTTAAGAAAATATGTTCCACTGTCTCTTATGTTTCCTGCGAAACTGTGGTTAGATCTAAAGGCTTGAGTAGAGTCAAGGCTGTGTGTGTGTGTGATGTTGCTGGCAAGATGACTTCATAGATGGTGCTGCACACGTCTATCAGGAGACACATAATGTCTGATTGTCTCATGACATCAGCCATTGATGGTCATTGCTTAGAATCGGTAGTTGATTAGGGACTACAAATGACCATCTTTTTTGGGGGGGGGGGCCTCTGTTTATTAGCTGGAAACTTTTTGTAGAAAAGAACATCTCCCCATCAAAAATTTAGTTATATTGAAATGCAGATCTTATGGAAAGGACAGGATAAGTTCTTAATTCTGTCTCTTTATTCACCTGATTATACATTAGCCAATGTATAATCCTCCAGGATTATACAATGTATAATTCCCAGCATCCTCCAAAGGTGATCAATAAGATTGGGCATCTGTATTTTGGGGGGAGAAGGGAGGAATCTCATTATGAACTAAAGGATTTAAACACAAATTGTAAGTATTTATTTTAATGGCATGAGTTAAGCCAATAATTTTGGAGTAGTTTGTTACATGGCAGTAGGTAACTACAACTGTCTCCTTTCATTTAAAGAGAAAAATTTGTGAATAGTAGTGTTAACTGAAGATTTTTCATTGTCCCTTCTGTTGCATCCATAAGCTGGCATTCCATCCTTGATGGGTAGGTGGCATTGCCATTAGTTATAGAAACTGCTCCCAATTTTGTGCCCATCCACATGTAGCAGGTGGCCTGATCAGTCTTATTCTCTTCATGTCTTTTCTGGCATTATTGCCTCATGGATCATGCACTACATTTGCCTCTTGGGAGTCAGCCACTTGCTTATGGACAGGTTAGCTGGTTTCTGCCAGTGCCTCTAATTCATTGGTGACCCATTTATTTCAAATCCAGTGTCCAGGAGGCTCTTTTTCTAGAGACAGAACTTTAAGCAAAATTGATCAGTCTTTTTCCCTCACACAGAAGTCTTGTCTAATTGGTAGATGGATAATTTTGATATTACTAGAACTATTTTCCTGTTAAAATCATGATGATTTGTTTGGAATCTCATTTGAGTATGAGGCATTTACATACAGCTTTCTTAATAATCAGTCCCTGTCTTGGAGCCTATAGACTCATGGTGAGCCTAAATGGATTAACATTTTTACAGTAACAATTTAAGTGTTCTATCTAGAGACTTCTTCAGTCTCCAAATCTCCAAAATTCAGCAATTAAGACATGGCCAGGTTTGTTCACTAGCTGTATGAATCTTACCCACCAGCTTTCAAGTTTAGCTGATTCTTTCCTAAAAAGTACTTTAAAGGCATCATCTCATGTAACTCTCACATGAAATAGGAATTCTAGTTGCAAATGACAACACACTGGCACCTTTTAGGGCACCCGCAAACAGCAAAGCTGTAAATGTTAAATCAAACTGTGTCAGGGGTTTGCTCCACACATGTTGATTATTCTCTGGACACTCCAATGCTTTTGGTATGTAGAAGTTTCCCAGAGGTTAGGGGGGAAAAGCTAATCCCAGGCACTGCAAATGGGGGAGAGGAACAGAAGAAAGAAGCCAAAGAAGAAACAAAGATCCTTGACGTAATAAGACTTATCTATAAACCAGAGTATCTATAACTTAGGCCAGAGGGAAATATAGTAGATTTATATTCTTTCTTGCTATGTGTTTTATTGCAATACCATAAGATTGTAGCAACAAAGGAAGAACAATAAGAAAAACACTGAAAGACAACAACAACAAGAATATTCCGACTGGCTGCTCACCCACCTCACGGTGATATTTTCTTTGGTCAAGTTGCTAATGTTATGATTGGAAGGGAGGGTGACTGGGGGATGGAGGTAGTGAGTATAGTCAGGGATAGTTCTTGGAAATCCTCAATCAAGTTCAACAGCATCTTGCTAAACCTCAAGCCTGGTAATTTATACACACTCTTGTACAAAAACACAGACACACTCTTCTGCTTTGGTTCTTTTGCAAAGGGAGGGCAGGTTAGCTGATGAGAAAGCTTGCATTACAAAGACTTCATTACTTTTACAAAATATGCACCCAAGGACATTTACTAGTGTACTGAGAGCTATTATCATAAATAATTAAAACTAAACTCTTCTTCTATAAATAAATGTATAAAGTACATTGGGTGATTCCGAGCACTAAGCTTTCTCAACATACTGCTTTGTCGCCTTACAAAGCAAGAAGCCACTCAGGCCATTAAATTCACATTCCTGGTTTTTCCAGAGAGATTTTATAAAGCAAATTCAGATGGGGCACAAAAACTTAGGAGGTTAAACTCCTACTTTCTAATTGGCCTTTTTCCCCCTGCAGTAATTATTTACAAGAAAGTGAAAATGATAATAGAGATCTTTGCGGAAAGGACCCTAACACCAGTACTTTATACAAATACTTTGACACGCAGTTCAAAAAGCCTGGATGTCAAGCACCACGACATTTCTCAAGCATCGCTGCCATCGTGGTAGCCACTGTGATTTGTGTTGAGGAGTTTCCTTCTGTAGTCTTCCCGATTCAAAGAATATAAAATGCAATCATCATAATATGACCAAAAGGATTTCCCATGTCCATTAACCTAACATATACTTCAGCTATTGCGCAAAACACTGAATTGGATATCTAACTACTGCTTGGCTTGCTTCTGTGTTAGGCCTGGAGGAGACTGAGGTAGCCTTGAGAGTGACAAGCTATTTTAGGGTCGATTTCTTTCTTTCTTTGTTTCTTTCTTTAATTTTATTTGGGGGTGGGGAGGTAATTAGGTTTATTTATTTTTAGAGGAGGTTCTGGGTGTTGAACCCAGGACCTCATACATACTAAGCATGTACTCTACCACTTGAGCTATACCCTCCCCTAGGGTCAATTTCTATTGTCAGGATTCCCGTTAGTTGGTTGGTTGACTTCCAGGATTATCCTGATTTTAGTCTTCAGAAGAGAAATAGTTCTCTGGGATTCTGAAGTATCCCGGAAACCTTGAGGTCCTCTAAAGTTAATCTGACCCAGTTCAATTTTTGAAATTGAACTTTCATTCAAAAACATTTCACAGAGACTTTAACCTAGGTTTAGTCCTGGGGTTTCTTTAAGCAAAGCTCGATCTCGTCTTCCTCCATCCTTAAACTTTAAACTTCCTCCATCTTTAAACTCAACAGAAATCTGCTAAAGAACTCAGGTTCTCTATATTGCTACCTATAGACTGATGAGAATCAGGTGGTCTCCAAATCAAAAGGCTCATGCCAGATTTCAGGAAAACCCATGTCAAATATACATCACTATCATGATAAGTTAAAGTAACAACTAAAGGATAAGCAAAGAATTTGAGAAGATTGATACGTAACTTCATTTTAAATATCCTGAAACTTATTATCAGTAATCAGAGAGAGGTATGGCAAAACAAACTACAAGCTTCATTTTGCCCAAATCTTTAAACCCATCCTCTGTCAGCTTCTTCATGAAAGTTGAAGTTATCATGGTCTTCTGACTTGCCCGGCTCCCTTTCACTTTAACCATGCCACCCACCACCAGCTTCAGCAGGATCAGTAGTCTAGGATGTTCAAACACGTGGGTTAAGTCCACTCTCTGGTCTTGATCTCTGTTTATTCTTTCTCCTTCCCTACAAATTCTAGAGACATGCATAACCCTGAAGAGGCATCTGGGTTTATTTAATGTGTCAAATTGGCTCGATTAAAATGTCACATTTGACAGATTGGTATTATACCTTATATTAGAATTTCTATCACCCATTCCATCATTGGTTCTATATAGAAACAAGAGAATCATTCAAAGGTTAGTGGCCAGAGGAGGTAAAACCATGAGGGCACATAATTAGAAGCCAAGGTGTAGGCAGAGATGAGATTTTAGAGGCATTAAAAGTCCTTCTCAATCCAAACTACCTTCCTTTTTTGTTCCTACCATAGGCTGTTTCCTCTATCGTGTTGGAAAATGTCATATTACCCTCCTTTTGGGCTAAAAAAAATGTTAGAAAATATGGGGCACCCATGCCATCACTGCCCTTTCCTCTCTCAGGTTAGACACCACTAATCTACCATGATTTTCTGCTTTGTTAATCTTAGATTTGCCCTTACAGTACCTCTCAATGCACTAGAGAGAAAGAGCCACTATCAACTATTGATGTTAACCCTCTAGAAGGAACTGCTGTTCTAAGATTAAGACTCTGAAGTCTTAAAAACTAAATGAAGTGTCAGTCACAATGTCATTCTTAGGCATAAAAACTCTAAAGCTGAAATGTTTATATCAGCAGACTGTAAGACCTGCTGAAATGGGAAAATATTTGCTAGAGAAGAAAGAAAGGAAAGGTTGAGGTATAAATTTGGAGCAAATTCTGAAAAAGGGAAGATTAGATTGCAGAATGAGTAATCACTCCCTACACTGTCTGTCTGGTGCAGATGAAGTTTTCATAAAGCAGTAATTTTTCAGTATGAAAACACTAGACTTTCAATCCATTTGTTATCTTTTTTTACTCAATCAGAGACTAAGATATGACCTATTTTTATAAATATTTATCATGTAGACAGAAAGGAGAGATCATTTTGCCATTCTCACCTCTCCTGTGAAGTTTATCCTGTTCTACAAATGAGAAAGTGAGGAAATCTGTTGAAGAATAAGTTCAGAAAGCAGAAAAGTGTGATACAAGGTACACAGATAAAGCCTGGTAAAAATAAAATCAAAGAACCTTAGTATATTAATTATAGCAGCAAAAGCTTTTGCTGTCAGGGAACTGGTGGAGGCTGGCTCTTCAAGTTGTTAGAACTTGGAAATCTGCAAACTGGGGGACTGCTTCTGCATTCGGGGTGGGGGAAGGGAAGCAGAATTTGTCCTTAGGTCAAGTACACATTTCTGTTCAGGAAGTACCACTTTGGTAAATCTTTTAGTAATACAAATGTTAGGTCAGTTAGTCCCCACCGGGGTTAATCCACTTGGACTTCTATCACAGAATACAATAGACTGGTAGCTTATAAAGAACAGAAATTTATTTCTCCCAGTTCTGGAGGCTGGAGGGCCAAGATTAAGCAAGGTAGAGCATGGTCATGTTCTGGTGAGGACCCGATGCCTTGTTTACAGCTGGTGGCTTCTCCCTGTGTCCTCAAATGGTGGAAGGGATTAGGGGATCTCTCTGGAGCCTCTTTTGTAAGGGCATTAATTCCATTCATGGGGACTGCACTCTCATGACTTAAGCACCTCCCCCAAACCCCACCTACAAATACCATCACACTTGGGTTAGACTCTTAACCTATGAATTTTGAGGGGAATACAAACATTCAGACCATAGCATCACCCCTCAAGGGAAGCCCTGAACCAGCAAATAATACAAATGCAAAAACTGATGTCAACGTTCTGCTTAGCCATTTAAATTAGTTCCTTATCAGAAATAGATAATACCTCTTCAGAGATGGAAAATATTTTCCTCCACAATCTAAATTATTCTGAATCAACTGCCCTAAGCCTAAAAATTATTTCTTTCCTGGAAGATACATGGTTAATAATTTTTTCACAAGGAGATCAGGAAACCATATTGTGGCAAGAAGGATGTTCAAGCTAAACTTTTCTCTAGTTTATGGCTGAGGAAATAGAATCCCAAGGAAATGGATGAGCATGTGTTCATGCTACTTAGGATGTATACAGGGCTGGCTACACAATTTGCGTACCCAGTGCAAAATGAAAATTTTTGTTTTTGAACAAGGATCCCCTTGTTCAAAAAGCAAGGAAAAAATGGCATTAAAGGTACCAAAATATAAAGCTTTTTCCTTTCTCCTATTGTCTCTTTCTTTCACGGTGTTTTCTTATTTGCTATTTAACGTCCCACTCTCTCAGGCACTGGGATGCTCACAGGCAAGAGCAGATCCTCGAGGGACCAACAAACACTCGCTCCTCGAGGAAACTGTAAACTCCTCTGAACCTCTCCCGGACCAGGCCTCAGCTGTGGCCCCCCACCCTGCTGCACCACCCAACTCCAGCAAGGAGCCTGCGAAGTCAGTTTAGAGAGAATCTGCCTACTCTTTTTTTCTTTTTTTTTTCAATTGAAATATAGTTGATTTACAGTGCTGAGTTAGTTTCTGGTATAGAGCATAGTGATTCAATTATACATGTATATATTCTTTTTCACAATAGGTTATTACAAGCTATTGGATATAGTTTCCTGTGCTGTACAGTAGGACCTTGTTGTTTATCTATTCTGTATATAGTAGTGTGAATCTGCTATCCCAAACTCCTAATTTATCCCTTCCCTCTCTTTCCCTTTTGGCAAACATAAGTTTGTTTTTTATGTTTGTGAGTCTGTTTCTGTTTTGTAAATAAGTTCATTTGTGTCATTTTTTAGATTCCACATAAAAATGATATCATATGACATTTGTCTTTCTCTGTCTGACTTACTTCACTTAGTATGATAATCTCTAGGTCCATCCATGTTGCTGCAAAAGGTATTGTTTCATTCTTTTATGGCTGAGTAATATTCCTTTGTGTATGTACATATATACGTACACACACACCACATCTTCTTTATCCAATCACATGTCAATAGACATTTAGGTAGCTTCCATGTCTTGGCTATTGTAAATAGTGCTGCTATGAACATTGGGGTGTATGTATCTTTTTGAATTAAAGTTCCCTCTGGAGATATTCCCAGGAGTGGGATTGCTGGATCATATGGTAAGTCTATTTTTAATTTTTTGAAGAATCTCCTTACTGTTTTCCGTAGTGGTTGTACCAATTTACATTCCCACCAATAGTGTAGGAAGGTTCCCTTTTCTCTACATACTCTCCAGCATTTATTGTTTGTGGACTTTTTAATGATGGCCATTCTGACCACTGTGAAGGGATACTTCTTTGTAGTTTTGATTTGCATTTCTCTGGTAATTAGCAATAATGTGTCTTGTTGTCTCCTCTTAGTAAATTTTTACCCACGGACTCCCCCAGCTTCTGCCCCTTAGCTATAAATCTCCACTCATACTTGCTGTATTTAGAGTTGAGCCCTGTCATTCTCCTCTATTGCCAATCTTGACACCTTTCAAAACAGTCCTGAATAAAGCCTTCCTTACTGTTTTAACAAGTGTTGGAGTACATTTTTCTTTAACAGTTATGTTGCTGTAACTTAGATAGGATAAGATTCATCATCAGAGCTCTGGGCTGGAAGTTCTCCTTGGCTCTTTGTTTCAAATGGAGATTTATTCCCTGACTCCTGGGCAGGAAATTTCTTTTCTGGCACCTTGTGAAGCCTCTTTGTTCTCTCCATTTGACCCTGCCTCTCCCATAAGAACTTAGTTGATTGGAATGCCCTTCTCAAACTCTTGCTAACTATATGCTCCACCATTACTGCACTAACTGTCCATTTCCTCTCTTGTTGGCATGATTTTACAAAGGATAATTTGGAACTAAAGATCTCTCTGAACTGGCACATCTAAGACCTCTGCCTTTCACCTTCACTCTTCCCCTCATTCCTTGAATCTTTTGATACGTCCACCTTCAAACTCCCGCCTCCTCTGTCCCTCCAGCTACCCCTGTTAGACCTTTTCTTTCCCCTCTAGGCCCCCAACTCCCCACAGGCAATAGAACTTTAAGCCCCTTGCCCCCATGAGGGGCTCACAAGGGACTAAGGAACCCCTGGAAGCAACTATCTGAGGCTGAAAAGGGGAAAAAGGCTAACTGTAAACAGACTGGCTATTTCATCCACTCATATGAGCTTTGGAAACATTCAGACAACTGATTGATCTCTGCTCAGTCTCTCACCTAAAATTCAGTCTACAGCCTCCTTAAGATTATGTATGAGAGCAAAAGAAAATCTTCATGTTTCCTCCACAAATACTGGTAAAATCCTTTAGCTCTCTATTGAGTAGGTAATCTCAACTTGCTCTGTTCGCCAGAAACACAATTCAGATAAAAATGGAAAGTGGACCAAAGATGAGACCCAGCTACTTCTTATAAATTACCGAGTTTATGTTACTATGTTTATCAAACTCATAGCTAAAATTTTAGAATGGAAGTTATTAGGTCTCTATTTGTGTCTATATACTTGTATGTGTTTATATATGTATATATGCCATATACACATGACATTTTTCTACCTTTGGATGGTATTACCAAATTAACTTACAAAATCCCATAAAATAGTTCTCAAATTGGTTTAGAGATAAATAAGCACTTATATAAATAAGTTATTCCTAAAACTCTCAGAAATTTAAAAACTAACTCAAATGGTTTTGAAGCTCATGTGACTTGAGTAAATCTTTGATAAATAAAACTAGTTTGGTATCATTGGTTCAATAAAAATGACTATGTCTTCACAATTTCAGCATTAAGTAAAATTTTAATTTTACTTGGGTCTAATAAGGTAAGTCAAAGAAGATAATATTATATCAACTAGATGTTTAAGATGATAAAAATTATAATTTCAACCCAAGAACAGTTGGTCAAGTAAAGATGTAGTATAAATAAATGTTTTGATACCATTATCCACTATTTCATGCATATCCAGCACAGCAATAAAACAAAAAACCCCATGTATTTAACCTTTATAGGTTTTACTCTTGTGATACTTGCCTAACGTGCACATGCCATCAAAATAATTTACAGGGTAACAACTTGAGATGATGATTAATTTTGTTTAATAACATGTCTTCCTTAAAACAGTTTCCAAAGTCTTTTTGGTAACTTGCAGCCTTAGAGTTATGCTAAGTCAAGTAACATATATGTGTTAAAATAGATAGATCATTTCTAAGTAAGATAAACTACTAAAATATTCATTACTAAGCAGAAGTTTAAGTTTACATACTTTTGGCTTCTTATTTTATATTGTACAGAGAAGGTAAATGTATTTGGGTTTGTTAATAAACATTCTTTTTGCCATGTTGAAAAGTTGCACTATGAGGAAGCATATACCTATAAAAGTTGTGAGATGGAGTGATGGTTAATTTTATGTGTCAACTTGACTCAGCTAAGGGATGTCCAGATATCTGGTAAAACATTACTTCCCAGTGTGTCTGTGACAGTGTCTCTAGAAGAGATTAGCAGCTGAATAGCAGACTGAGTAAGAAAATGGCCCTCACTAATGCTGTGCGCGTCATCCAATCCAACTAGGGCCTGCATAGAACAAAAACATGGAGGAAAAGTGAATTCCCTCTCTTTTCTTAAGCTGAGACATTGTCTTTTCCTGGGACATCAGTACTCCTAGCTCTTGCACTTTTGGACTCAGACCGGGACTTATACCATCAGCCCCTCAATCTCAGGCCTTCGGATTCAGACTGAATTACACCACTACCTTTCCTGGTTCACCAGTTTGCAGACAGCAGACTTCTTGGCCTCCATGATTGTGTGAGCCAATCTCTCTGGTAAATCTCCTCTTATATATGTGTGTGTGTGTGTGTGTGTGTTTATTTATTTATTCTGTTTCTGTGGAGAGCCTTGACTAATACAGATGTCATATTCATAAAATATGCTAGTCTACAGAATGGTGGTATGTGACAGACAATCATGTCTACTTCCTGATATTCTCTGTTAGAAAAAAGAGGTTACCAATGGGTAAGAATTATAATAAGTATATATAAATAAAACTACTGCAAATAATAAGAGTAAAGAGAAACAACTTTGCATGAAGAAAATACAAGAAATGTAGGGTGTATTTTCATTAAGGGAAAAAGAATAACTTTGTCCTAAACTAAGTGACTGGTTGCCCCAGTGTGAGAAAGAGGATAAAAGCGGAATGAATATAAAATATTGAAGAAAATTTGTAGAAAAGGAATCTTGGAAAAGAAATCTTATCTTGCCTGGTCAGAGCTAGCTCACATTGGATGTTTATTTATAAGGTTTTTTTAAAAAATGAACTTTGATATCAAAAGTGCACTTATGCAAAACTAGAATTTGGTTTTCTCTCTCTCTGTTAAAAATAATAAGATTTTCTTGGATTATAGGTCTGCTCTTAATAAGAGATTATAAAATATTTGTCTTCACCTTTTGCATAATATGCTTAGGAAAACAAGATTTTGTATCTGTTCGGAATAATTTCCTGTGCTTTATGTTAACCTTTATCACATCCTTGATTATTTAAGAGAACCAAGTCATCTCACTTTTTTAAAAAGCTAAGGTTTTTTGTTTTTGTTTTTGTTTTTTACAATCATGTTACCTTCTATCGTTACTTTTAAATTCTTTTGTTACTTTGGTTAAATAGGAAGCTGAGAATTGTTACACAGTGACCTATGATCTTATTTAATCAAGTATTCAAACCTTTGACATTTTGGACAATTATGCTTTCCTAATGTCATATTCTAAATGAAATCTTGATATTGAACTGAATTTGAGACTTTCCAGAGGGCCTCCAGAAAATCTCAAAGGTTTTGTTCTTTTACCTTGTAAAAAAAAGAGATGTTAAAAAATAATTAGGTTTATTTGGATGTTGAATGGCATGAAAACCATTGTCAAGTAAGAAGGGATGCTTAACTTTCCCTAGGTTACATTTTTATGGGTTAATGTCATTAATATAAATATTTCAGAAATCACATACGGTTTATAGAAATTTGTCCATACTCTTGGTGTCCATAACATGTCCAGTACTGATACTTTCTTGAAAGTGTTTGCAATCAGTTACAGGCCAGAGTGCTTCACCTTCAACAAAAAGAGATGGATTCAGAGACCCATGGGAAATTATGTGACGGGTACTCTGGGAAACAGGCTTTTGGTGGCATTGCTTAAATAACTTTGAGACCATACCACTGAAATGAGTAAGAATTTCCAGAACTCTAGTTGAGAAGCCAACAGGGTCATAAAACTGCTAAAATTAAGCAGAAGAAAAATTAATTACATGGGATTGAATGATCTGACTAAGGATAATTATGACTTTTTCTTTGGAACTTTGATAGTCCTTTAATGTTCTATTTTCTAATATAATGTACTCCTTTCTCTTTTCTGTTAAGCTATGCACAATCCACAACAATTTAATAATTATATTTTTATGAACAGAAATGGAACACTTATTCTCCCTGCCTGATTCCTCCAGAATTAGCAAATTCTTATTGAGCATTTCTATGGCAAAATAATTAATTGCATGAGTTCAATAAGAATCTGTGCTTTTTAATATATATGTGTGTATGTATAACTGAATCACTATGCTGTACACCAGAAACTAACACAACATTGTAAGTCAACCACACGTCAATAAAAAAAAAAAAAAGAATCTGTTCTTTTTGTAACAGAACATAATTGGAGAAAATAGTTGTATAATTGAGCTTTGTCATATGTCATATTTGAGAATGATATGCATAGAATTAGTTATGACCAGACGGTTTTAAGGAACTAAGACTGACTTTATGGAGCCAATGCTTACAAATCGCTCTTGGGGAAGGAAATCAGCCTAGTATCTGACTAAAAGGGTTTTCTGGTCTTACAGGTAAGTAGAGCCCAGGAACCCTGGGATGTTTGGGGGACCTAAAGAAGAGAGGAAATCATCCTTATGTATTGCAGGTAAAGTTTGCTGGTGAGTTCTTGGCTTCCTATATTCAAGAGGTTTTTTTAAAAAAATCTTTTGAGATTCCTTATTAAAAGTTCTAGCAAAACAGACTTTAAAAGGCCTATGTGTTAATTAGATTATTGCTGAATTTATGTAAATAATCAGGCCAAATATAATGAGACCAGATTTATTTTGTAA
Organism: Camelus bactrianus; assembly: GCF_048773025.1. NCBI lineage: Eukaryota > Metazoa > Chordata > Mammalia > Artiodactyla > Camelidae > Camelus > Camelus bactrianus. Next base: position 44,923,762 of record NC_133540.1, read on the forward strand.
ATAAGATTTAAAAGGGAGGATGACTATATAGAGAAATTTCATGTTTCTTAAACTATAGGAAATATTTATGTTTTATTAATTATAGGAAAACTATAGCACACCCTCATGGGTTATCAGATTCTGGTCCAATTCATCATCTATGAGGTTTATCTATCTGCAAACTAAATTGGATCCTGCTGTTTTACACATTTTGTCAATCCTCACCAAATTTTCAGTTCTTCTAATTTCCTCCAATATTTGGCTAGAAATCTCCAAATTAATGTTTCCAATTTTTCTCCCACCCTCCTGCCTTAGAGCCACTGAGAACTAAAACTTGACTTCCTGGATCCTTATTGGAATTCTAGATTGTCTTGTACCTAAAGAAGCCCTGGAAGCTAAAGCTGGAGGCTGGGCAACCTTGGTGCCTAGAGCTGCTGCTGTGTGGGCCACTCAGGAAGTTCACTGGAAAGCCTGCATCGTCCATGCTCTGCTTTAGGAAATAACCACAATTGTGACACTGATGCCTATCAGAGACATCCAGGCTACAAGCCAGGAAACTCACCAGTTTACCACTGCTGTCCTCCCTCCACCACCTTAGGATGTTTCAAGCCCAACATCCAGAAATCTTCTCAGTTGGCTGCCCTACTACCAAGTTCCAACCTATGGTTCAGTTAGTCCTTAGTGAACAAACAGCAACTGATAAGCAATGGACTTAGACTATCTAAGGAAAGAAAGAATGTGTCTTCTGTCTTTGAATGAGGGGAGGGGCTGACAAAAACTCTCCTTGACAAAACTTTAGGCTCTTCTGAGCTCTCTTTTTGACTGGGCCTTGGCCTCCCCCCGTCCTTGTTGGGCCTGCACAGCCCAGTGGTAGGAAAAATCCTGCTTAGTCAGTTTGGAGAGAATCCCCTACTCTTGATATCTGATTAGATTCCTCAACCCCTTGTCACCCTGGCCTGCCTTCCATAGGAATGTTGTTAAGTCAGTTTAACAAGAATCCCCCAGCCTTTGATGGTGACTGTCCTACCTTTTAGCCATTTTCCATCCACTGACCCCTCCCACTCTGCTCCTGGGATACACCTGCAGTGTCCTTGCTGAATTCAGAGCTGAGTGTGATCTCTCTCCCCTATCACCATAGTCTTGACATCTATTGCAACAGACCTGCTTAAAGTCTTTCTTACTGGTTTAGTAGGTGTCAAAACCAGGTTCCCACCCTGAGACTCAGCATGAGGCCCACCAGTCTCCCCTCCTGCCACCTGCAAGGCCATAAGCTGTGCCCACCTGGGGGCAGGGAAGTCAAGACAGGCATCTGTGCCAAGAAGCTCCAGGCACCCGGATCAGGGGTGAGGAGGAAATAAAAATTGCTCATTTCTCTGGATCAGAGGGCAAGTCGGAGACCTCAGTGGTAGATACACTTGGGGGACACCTGTGCCCAGCAGAATTGACATCTCACAAGGGTCACAGCAGCACAGGCAAAAGAAAGAGGCTTGAACAGAAACCAAAACAAAACAAAACAAAACTGAGCAGTTGTTCTGGAGCACATGAGAAAATTCCCTGAGAAATTTCCAGAAAGAGCAGAGGGAAGACTTCAAGGAACTACATTTCAGCAAATGGATCAGTGAGTGACAATTTAGTTACAAAAAGGAAATGTAACTTCATTTTGAAGTTCCACACTGCTGAGGCAAAAATGTATGGGTTGCACATTCCAGAAATGATAAGCAGCTAACATTATTCTCATTCTAAAATGCAAAGAAAAATCTATGCTATTCACCACCTTAAGAAGCAGACTAGAAATGATTTCTTGGATATAACACCAACACACAGGCAACAAAAGGAAAAACAGACAAATTGGACTTCATCAAAATTAAAAACTTTTGTGCATCCAAGAGTATAAAAAGGGAAACCACAGGATGGGAGAAAACATTTGCAAATCACTATTAAATAAGGGATGAATATTTAGAATATATAAAAGTAGGTAAAGTGTGGATAGGAGTTATTGTTTAATGGTACAGAGTTTCCATATGGGATAATGAAAAAGTTCTAGAGATGGATAATGATGATGGTTGAACAACAATGTGAATATTCCTAATGCCATTAAAATGGGTAAAATGGTAAATTTTATGTATATTTTACTATAATAAAAAAACACAGAATAACCTAACTACCAAACACCCTTAATTTATTAAACCAATAAATTAGGAGATGGTTATTGGAATATAAAAGTATTTGTCGATTTTCAAATGATTTCCTTTAAGGAAAATTCTTTCCTACATCTTTACTGTCTCTTCACAAACCATTAAACATTTGTAAAGCAGTCAAAAGTGGGTAAGAGGAAAATGTGAAGAAAAAAACAAAATATACCAGAGACCTTGTACAACTGTGTCTGTCTATTTACAAGGCTATTGAGTATTCTGTTTATATTGGTTTTCTAAATGTTCTGCTTTGAAAAAATTGAAAACTTACAGATATAGTTCAATGAACTTCCTTGAATCTATTATCTGGCTTCATCACTTGTTAACAATTTGCCACATTGTCTTTCTCTCTGTCTGTCTAGTCATATATATAATTATTTTAATTTTATTATTATTCTTGATGCGCTATTAGAGAGTAAACTGCAGACATTATGATTCTTTACCCCTAAATAATTTTAGCATGTATTTCATAAAAACAGTGACTTTGTACTTTAGATCTACAGCACAGTGATAATCCATAAGAAATTTAACATTGATGCAGTTCTATACAATGCATATACAAGTTTCTCCAGCTGTCTCCTTAATGTCATTTATAGAAAAGAATAATTATCTTTCTATCCAGAATCTAATCCAGGATATGTGTTAAGTTGTGTTCTTTAATCTCTTTTAATCTGGAACAGTTCAGCCTTTTATGGTATGAACAATTTTGAAGAGTACAGTCCAATAATAGCATGTCCCTCAATTGGAATTGATCTAATTTGTTTTTATGATTAGTTTCAGGTAACCCATTTTGGGCAGGAATACTACACAGGTGTTGTGTCCTTCTCAGTGCATCATATTAGGAGACACATGACATCAGTTTGTTCATTCTTCTGCATTCTCTCTTGGTTAAGATAATGTCCACTGGGTTTCTCTACAACAAGATTACCATTTTTCCCTTTGTTATTTTAATTTGTGGGCAAGTACTTTGAGACCAAGTAAATATCCTGCCAAAGTTGAACTCAGTGGTTTTAGCATCCATTGACAATTCTGGGCTTAATCAACTATTTCTTATTTTTTCTTTTTTTCTTTTTTAAATGGAGGTACTGGGGACGGAACCCAGGACCTTGGGCATGCTAAGCACACGCTGTACTACTGAGCTATTACCCTCCCCCCTGATTATTTCTATAATGGTTGCAAAATGGTAATTTTTCAACTCTACCATTTCTTTTACTAAATGTTGTTTTCAAATGTAATGTTTTGTAGCAAATAAGTGCATTCTTTTATATGGAAGATATATCAGAAATAAATTTGTATTATGGCTGTTAAGGTGAAAAAAGCAGCCATCCAAGACTACACTAGTATTTAATATAGAGAGTTCTATCTCTAAGATAAGGATTAAAAGAGGGTAGGAAACATTTTAAAGAAGCCTGATTATAAATAACCAAGCTGAGGATAAACACCAATTGGTAACAATTAGGGATTAGTTTGATCCTGGGTGTTTATTTCTTTAAAGCTTATTTTAGGTATTATCTTAAAATGGGGTATAGTATCTCTAATTGTATTTAACTGTTTTTCAAAAATACACTTTATATTTTTCTTAAAAAATTTGAGCGTGCTAGTATTTTTTTCTTAGTTTCTTATATTTAAGCCTAGCTAGACCGTGACCCACAGAATTAAAGGATCATTACCCACATAACAGCAGGATATAGTAATTGCACATAATAAACTAGAAGGAAACATCTTTAGATGCTGAACTTGCAAAAATAAACATATTAAGTGAGAAAGCCTTGACTCAGTGGTTCTAAACCCTGATAGCACAGAAGAAACACCTGGGAGCATTTAAAACACCCAGGCCCCACCTCAACCCAGTTATATCAGCCTAGCGCCAGTGCATTATTGAAAAAACTCCCCAGGTGGTTCTAATGTGCAGCCAGAGTTGAGGACCACCATCTTAATCCATTATCTATTGAGGAAACAATTAGACCTCAGGCTGGTTTAAAGCTTCCTACCCACTTCTCCATTGCTTTTTTCATCCCAAGCTAATATCTTTTGTTCTTACCAAAGCACCTTGGGATTTGGCTAGAGGAATTCTTTCCACAGCTGTAACCACTTTTCCTTCCTCTTAGAGTTCCTCCTTTGAGGTAGGACAGGACACAATATATATTCCCATTTCCCCTGATTCCTCTCCTACAAGGAGTCCCTTTCATTTAAAGGTTTTTTTTTTTTTTAAATGCAACAAATGAAATAAAACATTGCAGAAATTATAAATATTGTGAAAAATTCAGTTAATTCTTAAAATATCTCTTGTTAATTGAAATATAAACAAAATTCTCCCTGCTTTTTTCCCTTCCCAACCTCTGGTGTTGAAATTTCTTCTCACAGTACTCATAAGGGTCTTCAGTTTCAGTAAAGAAGCTATAATGTTTCTCTAATGCTCATTTGTTTGCCTTTAAAGGCCCATAATTGCATGCAAAATCCATCCTTCTTTTCATTTGAAAAACTGCACCTGATGAGTTTTATGGCTTCACTTCAGTAGGACCATGCAGGGCTCAGACAGGTGCCTTGTAATCTCCTCCCCTCAGCCTTTCAGCAACACAGTAATCCCCCTGATCTAGAACAACACTGAGTTCATATCCATTACTGGGTGTCTCTGAACATAAAGTGCTATTTTGATAATAGATAGGCTTCCACAGAGGCAAGGCTAAATTCACCACAACTGACTTTAGTTGTAATAAATAGCACCAAATGCACTGGCCTTTCTATACCAGAAAAAATCCAAGCTTGTTTTAGTGATCTAGTCAAAAGACAATTTCCAAAACCTCTGTCAGTATGACAGATAACCTGCCTTAAGGTTTTGGTCTCTTCTGGACACCTGATTAAGCATGAAGAAAGGAGGAAAAAAAATAATACTTTCCCAGTTTTATTACTTTATTTTAAAAGAGAGGTTATTATAGTGAACCCATTACTTGTTTTCTGACTTCAACAATTATCAACACTTTGCCAGCTTTGGGAAAAAAGGAAATTTAATACTAGGGACAGCTACAATAATTAAAACAGTCCCACTGAAAATATAACAAGCTGATCTTTAATATTGTACAGGAGAAAAAGAAAAGAATTTTAGTCAGTTTATAGACACTTGCTTTCCTCTGGCCCAGCGTTCAGTTTTCTGTATTATTGTATAAGAAATTGCTGAATGGTAAAGAACATTTTCAGCTGAAACAACAACATAAACATTGCCTTCACTGGGTTTTGTGAGACCCTGGCTGGGAAGAGTGGTACTGTACTTCTTCCGAGATGGCTACAAGGTCCTAGTTTCAAAAGACTATGGTGGATGTGAGAAATGGGGAAAGAGTGCTCTTCTCCAGCCAGAGGCATTCTGTGATGGAAAAGACCCATCCAGGATGAGGCCTGGAGAGATCTAGGTTCTGTCCTCAGCTCTGCTGATAGGTGGCTGGGTGACCACTAACAGAATAAAGTATCGTATAAAATCAGAGTTAACAAAAAAAGATGTGGAAGGAAATTATGCAGAGTCCAATTGAGCAGATTAGGTTTCAAGTGGCTGTCTTAATAAAGGAAAAAAAATTGACCCTGAGTCGGATTAACCTCTAGGCTTAACTACCATTTATAGGGGGTAGAGGAATAAGTTAAATAACTGCAAGGAAACCATCAGCTGAATCCAGAAGCGGGAGACATGCCACAGAAAAAAATGAGCCAGCTTCTATAACAAATCAATGCATAAGGTGAGGGAAATGGGAAGGGGGAGGCCCTTGTAGAATAAAGGGGACTTAAGAACCAGAGCAAACAAATGTATTGTTTGGACAATTTTTATGGCATAATTCAAGCAAAACAACTAGAAAATCCATCTCTGAGACAGAAAGGGAAATTTGAAAACACCTGGGCATTAGATATTAAGAAAGTATTCACAATTTTGTTAGGTATGATAATGGTATAGTGGGGTTTTTTTTTAAGTCTTGTTAGAGATGTTTATTAAAGTATTTGGAAATGACATGATATCTGAGATTTTCTCTAAAACTTTTCAAGAAAATAAAAAGGAAAAGAAGGAAGGGAGGGAGGAAAGAAAGAAAGGAGAGAAAGAAGAAAAGTATGTGAGGTGGAGGGAGATGAAACAAGATTGATAAAGTGTTAGTTTTTGTTGAAACTGCATAAGTGATACATGGCAGTTCGTTACGCTTTTCTACTTCTGTGTATGTTTTAAAATTTCCATAATTAAACATTTTTTAATGGATGCTTTGGGGCATCTGGGGGGATATGTTAGTGTAAGCCCACCTGCTCCTTGGGATGCACAGCTGAGAAATTTTCATCCTATTTTACGGCAAACACTGTAGTAGCACTTAAAGGGCACATGCAGCCATGATTTAGGCTTATTCCAGCATTGCTTTTGTGTCATAATTCACTATTGTTGAAGGACTGTTTATTTCCTGCTTATTTGCTGTTTCTGTAACTCAATGTTTTCTAGCTTTCCTGTGCTTTATGAAATACCATTTATAAATTAAACACCGTGTGAGTCCCCAAGCTGGGTCACTTAGATGAAACAGAAGTAGTTCTTATACCACCAGAATACCCAGGAAAGTACGTTTCATTCTGTGAACACACTTATGGACTCAGTTGAAAAAGCACTGTGGAAATTCTGAGTTTTATCATTTAAAATGAACAAAGTGTCAACTCAAGGCCCTAGCCATGGGCAAACATGAATTATGATGCTCTCCCCAACAGTACAAAAGAATTCAATGACAAATTTTGGTTTCTTCTAGAGCCTCCGACATATAAGCAAGCAAAAGCTACTGAACAGCAGTTGGCAGGGATGTGACTTTCTTGTACCCAAAAGAGATCTCTCAGAGTCTAAAATCCTAACAAAGCCTTCTTCATAGGTTTTTTAATATGAAGAAGGCCAACATCAAATAACTATTTAATTTGAGATCTAAACTTAATTTAAAAAATATTAGCCAAGTTTTTCTGTACTAATTTGCTTTTAGGGTACACTTTTAGCAGAATTCTAAATATTCTAGAGTAGCTGTTAAATTATTAGTGAGCCAAAATGTGGTTAATTTTTTTTCAGAATTGGAAGAAAAGCAGTAACTCTTTAAAGATCTTTAATGACATCTCCAATAATATATCTCCAAACGCCCATTCTTTTTTGAACAGAGGCCCAGCATGGGAAAACTGAGGCAAGTCATAGCGAGGCCAAGGATAGATTTTAGGATTAAAATACTCCCAACAATTGATATACAGTAAGACATAGCCCTTGAGGGATGGCATAGCTCAGTGGTAGAGTGTGTATGCTTAGCATGCATGAAAGTCATGGGTTTGATCCCAGTACCTCTAGTTAAATAAAATAATAATAATAAATAAACCTAATTACCTCCCCTCCAAAAGTCAAAACATAACAAAACAAAAGATAAAGCCCTTAAAACATCTGGCATTTCTTCTTCATTCTACTTTTTACTAGAAATGTGCAAATATGCACATAAGCGTATAGACCAAAAATTTTTTTTTCACAAAATTGATCACAGTTCTGTACCCAACACCCAGATCAGAAAACAAAACATTGCCCAGCAGTCCCCCTTGTATACCACCAATTTCAATTACCACAATCTCACTGTAAGCCCTATTCGGTGCTCTTTTGCCACATTTTATTTTTGCATTTTCAACTTTCATAAATGGAATCATGCAGTATGACTTTTTTTGTATCTACCTTCTTTTGCTCAATATTGCTTATAAAATTTACCCATATTGTTGCAGGTGCTATGATTGTCATTTCTGAATAGTATTTTGTTGTATGAATAACCCATAGATAATCCATTCTCGTGTTGATGGGAATTAGGGTTCTTTCCAGTTTGGAAAATTAATTACAAACTGAGCTGTTATGAAATTCTCATACTATCTTTTGGTGTACCTAGAAATGCATGTCTGTTGAGTATATGTAGATAGCATTTGTTTAATGAAACCTGAGATTTACAGCACAGGGACCATATTTTCTTTATCTTTGTGGTCCCAGGACACACTAGTGCCTGGAACTTAGTAGATACTCCATAAATCTTTGCTAAATGAATGAATAAACAGATGATCTCTGTGGCCCATTATCTTTCCTTCAAGACCTAATGCCATATCACCCAAATTAGTATATTTTGGGGTGTCTTTGAAATCTTTCTGTTTATACACATGTCAATTTTCCTTTCTGTTAAGTGCTATCACAGAAGAGGTTTCCCATATTATGTATCTCTGTGTTGTAACTGAAATGATTGATGCCCTGTAGGCTTTTCAAACAACAACATGCATATTAAGACTGCCCTCTGCCTGGTGCTTGCTTTATGCTTTGTGAACTGCCTGACACTTCTGCTCAAAGAGTCATTTGTCACTGAGGCTGCGTTCTACATTTATCTGTCTGCTACTCTTTTTCCAGTATACCATAACTAGACTTTTTTACTTGTATTATCTCTGGTTATAATACCAGCTCTCATAAGTTGGTTACATAAACTTAAAAAAAGTGAACTTTAAACTAAAATTTTGACTTTTATCTTTTTGCAATGTAGGCGTGGGACCAAAAAGAGCAATTTTTGAGGCTGTATTTATATGAAACAGAAAATGCTATGACATATGTTGCAGGTGCTGGTATGAAGCCAAAAGAAATGGCTACCACTATTAGAATCTTACCTTATTTTCCTTTCTTTATTTTGGAAAATGTAACTTTCACTGTGGGTGGCATTCGTTAATATAATGAGAAGATGATGGAACGAGACAGAAAAATACCCCAAGCTCTTCATGAAGCCATAGACACTAACAAAGTACCCACCCAAGTAGACTTTCAGAGTGTTACAGGGTTCAAGGTCGTGTGACTCTTAACATTAGCATCCTCTAGAATAGAAGACTCAACACTACTGGTAGCTCAAAAGATTAGCTCTAAAAACATTAAGAATTAGAAATAACATATGACTTGCTACACATTTTTGCTGAAGACAAAATGTCTTCATGAAGAGACTAGATTAGGGATGTCAACCCACAAGCCTTTCAAAGGAAGGCGATATCTAAAAAGAACAGTCACTTAGCTTGTCCAATTAACTCAGAAGTATCCTTGACATTTTTCCTCCGGGAAGAAAGACTTTGGGTGACAGTTTTTATATTGCTGTTGTTTGGGGTTGTGGAATTTTCTCCTTCGTTGTTTTCAAGCCCTTAAGCGATGGGAGATGGCCTTGAACCTAAACTCTGGAGTTTTTCACCTCCTTGCATGCATGTAGCTAGTTTTTCTGGGTCATCGTACTTGTAGTTTAATTTTTTTTTCCTCCTAAAGTCACTTTGATATCTCATCATCATTTAAAAACTACCGTTCCCCAGAGTCTCTCCCACTTGTCTTTTACATGACTGATTACAATCAAAAGAGAAGACAAAAGTAAAATAAACTTTAAAATAAACCTAAGAAGAAAAGGGGAAAAATCCAAACCATTTAAATCAGTGCCATAAAACTATTTTAGAAAACCAGCTTTCTATATTTTAATGCTTTCCATGTCTGAGGCATTTCTCCAGACTTTGGTGCTATAATTGTAACACCATCTTGACACTTCTACTTTTAAGCCATAAAGTTTTTGCCTTTCCCTTTCTCAAAGAAAAAAGTTGCAGCCAGTGACCACTATGCATACTTAAGACTCATAGGTAATGGAGGCAGCAGGGAAATGTCCCCACTGAACAAGCAGATAGAAACCTATGTTTCTTGATGGTATATAGAATAGGGAAGGTGGCCAGGGCATTAAAGTAAGGAGAAAGGCTGAAGTTTACACTTGGTTTGACAAGGAAGTGGAGGAGGGGGAATGGGCAGGAGACAATGCCTGCAGGGAAGAAATCAGCAAAGGGGGTGGGGTGGGGAGATTCTGTTGTGAAATTCAGAAAGTAGGGCCCCTGCAGGCATATGAATTGCCCCTTCAGAGAAGACTTTTAGAAAAGAGCCCTCTTTTCCCATTTGATGCAAGAGGACATCAGGCCACATGTTAGCTGCTTTTAGAGCCCTGGTCCAAGTGCTCTGTGCAGGACAAAACCTATACAATCAAGGTTGTGACCATCACTGCATGGCTGCCTTGCAATTTATCAGTCCTTTGGTTGTCCCACCCTGAAAGGGGCATTTATTCAGGTCATGTCTAAGCCACCCAGCAATGACCTTTCTAGATAGCCCGACTGTGTAGGAATTCTGAGGCATAAGCAGCAATCTGAGCACATAGTTTGGAATTAGTGGAGGAAGGGACAGGGAGAGAAGGCAATAAAAAGGCTTATCTCAAGATCTAAAAAACAACAACAACAACAAAACAGTCAAAAATTTTTTAAAAAATAAGGAGCTGCAGTAAACAGAGCTGGAGAAACTATAACAAATAAAAGTATGGAAAATCATATTTACTAAGTGCCTGTCACATGTCAGGTACTGTTAGATGCTTTGTTTTCATCAATATTACCTCTTAATCATCAGGAAACCCTTTACATTAGATATTTCCTTCTTTCTCCGAATAGATAAAGAATCTCAGGCTATAAGAAGGTATGCCAATTGCTCAAGGGCCAATGGCTAGTAAGTGGTAGACTCAGTTCCCCAATATTAAAACTCTTAATGACCAGGTCTTTCAGTTCTCACACACTGACGCTGCCTATCACCAAATCTGATACAGGAGATCTGGGTCTGGATGTTGTGGCAGAGTCTAATGGCTGCCTTCCAATTTTATAGATTCTCCGCTTTTTTTTTTTTTAGAAGCAGGACTGGGTTTAGGTGAGCACATGGCCAACCAGCTAACAGACTACATTTCCCAGCTTCCCTTGCACATAGACCTACATGACTGCATTCTAGCCAGTTAGATGGAAGTAGTCATGCCAAGTGGAACTCTGGAGGCCACACAACTTCTTTGTCCCTTTTCCTTCTTAGTGTTACCTAGAATGTGGATATCATCTTGAGCCATGATGTTACTTTGGGAATAAAATTTAAATATGGCAGAACAAAAAGATAGAAGCAGCTTGGGTCCCTGACATAGACTATTCAGCCTCAGACTTCCTTTTTTATGAAAGAAATAAGTTATCTAGTTTAAAACACTGTACGCCCGCCTCGGAGATATTGCAGGTGCGGCTCCAGACCACTACCACAAAGTGAGTGCAGCAGCAGGACAAGCCACAAGAACTTTCTGGTTTGCTAGCGCATGTAAAAGTTATGTTTACACTATGCTGTAGTCTATTAAATGTACAATGGCATTACAATGTACATACCTTAATTTACAAATATGTTAATTGCTAAAAACTGCTAACCATCATCTCACAGTGCAGAGTTGCCACAAACCTTCAGTTTGTTTAAAAAAAAAAAAAAGACCCAATTATCTGCAAAGCACAGTAAGACAAAGCACAACAAAACGAGGTATGCCTGTACTTGAGGTCTTTCTTACTTGCACATGAACCTAATCCTGTCTGATATAATGTAGGATCTGCCACCTATAGACCCAAATACTGACTTCTTTTCTCCCTTCTACTTCAATATTCTCTGGTTCCACCTTTTTACACCTCAAGCCAGTGTTTTACCAGGTATATTACTGCTTTTATCTGACACAGAGCCTTAGTTAGGACACTCTGGTCCATACTAATAGGTTTCCCTGATTTTAAATTTTAGTTAAGAGAGCTCAGTTACCTCCCTAGGAAAATTCTCTAAGGATTATTTCCTTATCTCTTTCAGCAAAATTCTCTGCTTATCAAGGGTTAAGACCTACCTGCCTTTGACAGGTCCTCCAAATTTTCACCACATCCTTCCCCCAGAAAATGTTATTCATCCTAACTTGCAGAACTAAGGGACATCAGTCACCTGCATGCTCCCTAAGGAAAGCCTGTCTGTTCCTAGATGTTCTTCTACCCAGTCAGAGAAACAAGGGGGTCTCCTTCTAGTTTCCAGACACACCAGTTTCATGAACAGGAATGGCATGTACATTTGTGTAAGCTGTGCACTGTATAAGGACATTTGCCCAGAGGAAAGGGCACAGTATTCTAATAAAGCACAAAGGAGCTATCTGATGGCCAAGCTATTGCCTACAGGGCTACATCTGCCCAGGCACTGTATGAGATAGTTGTGCGCCACTTGTTTGTGACAAGACTTTAACCTCTATTAGTCTTAGTTTTCTCATCCATAAATGTAGATAAATTTCCAGGACCTATGTTTTCTCCTCTATAAAGTGAAGCAAATACCTTAGGTAAGGTAGAATAGATAGGTTTTAAAGTTTTCCACAAAGCCTAAGAAATCCTGCCCTATTTTCTCTTTATGGAGACTCTGTGACCTATGTGACTCAACCCCAAATAGTCAGTCCAGAGTCATTCCCTATTACATCACCTTGTTTTATTGTCTTTATTATCTGAAAGACAATATTTTACTTGTTCACTGTCTCCTTCTCATCCCCCACTGAGCCCATCTCATGAGCTACATGAGAGCATGTCTGTCTTGTATGTTGCTATATCCCCCATCATCCAAGAGTTCCTGGCACATAGTAGGTTTTTAATAAATACTGGTTGACAAATGAATGGACAATTTTGATAGTAATGTGAATTTTTTTTAAATTCCAAAATCACTATTACTAGTAGAAATATACGGCTTTGATAACTCACCTATTTCTCTCATCAAAAGCCTGGCTTTTCTTTAAGCCATTTATCACTTTTACTATTGAGACTTTTAAAGTTTAGAAGGTAAGAAGATGGGGAAGACTAAATAAAGACTGGAGTGCCAGCCTGTAAATGAAGAAGCCAGTGGTGGTTTCTTTGCGTTTATGCTATCCCTGAGTTGAAGACGGCAGGTAGGTTATTTTATCCATTCAGAAACATCATTTTAAATACACATCTGGGAGGTCATCAGTTCAGGCTTTTTGCCATAGTAAGAAGAAATCCACCAAAGAATCACCAAGAGACTGCCGCCTTGCTCTGAATGCAGAGTGGAAGCACACAGGTGACTGGTGAGCCTTTATTTGCTTTGTGTGGGGAATCCCCAAAAGGCATTCCTCATTTCAAGAAAGGTCAGGTTTTCCACACTCGCTATAACCTCTCTCAAGAAGTCAGGCCAATCAGAAACTCCTCTCTTCCAAAAGAGCTGTGTTCTTTTCACTGGCTTCACATTTCAGGATTCTTGCCAGCTCGCTACTGGTGGCATAGTCAGGGTTTGTATTTGGTTTTTTCCTCACAGCTACGGCCATCCCTCTTTAAAAATAAAGAATAAGAGGTAGAAAGGAAAAAGGAGGAATAAGAGGGGAATGTCTGGTCATGACTGCTGCTGCTGAGAAGTATTAAAATGCAAATGACATTACCCTAGTCATAAACAGAATAGAGATGCGCAAGCAGCATTTTCAGGGTGTGATATGTGTCCTTAGAAGTAAGAAGGAGGGAAAATGAAGTGATAGAAAACAGACCAAGAGGGAAAAAGCATAGGATGAAAATAAGCAGCAGACGAGAATCCCTTCTGATCACTTAGAGAACTTGTTAAATGGCATTAAAAAAGAGAAATAGTCCAATACAACTTCATCTCTTCAGTATCTTGAATCCTTAGTTTAAAAAAGTGTACTGAATATAGTAGTAAAGGTGTTTCTTCTTTTAAATAAAGATGCTTCAGTTTCCTATATGAATTGTTGTTAATCAAGTGGATTTTTGAAAGATAATGTTTTGCCATTTGATCATTTTATAAAATGTAATAGAACTTCAATATTAGAAAAGTAACTTCTTGATAAGATAAGGAACACATATAATATGTCCTTAAGTGAAATATTTAAAAATACATTCAGATGGATATGTAGATATCAGAAAGAGAGAGTCATAGTTCCAAATAGAGAAGACAAATTAGCAAATTCATGAATAAAGTTTGGTTCATAGTTTCATCTTAGGAAAACAATTTGTTTGCCTAAGTAAGATCCTGGAACTTGATTAGCAAATCAGTATATAAAGACATTATTTAAGCTTTGGTTCCTGTTTTTAAAAAACTGCTATATAGTCTTTGAAAGTGATATCATTCACTATTGCTTATTAATGATAGAATGGGAAGACAAAGACAACTCAAAAATGGGTAGAACTTAACGTCTGTGATACTGTGGTAAGATATCCCAATGATAGATTAAAATGAGATTAGGCTTTGAAATCAGGTAGACCTAGGTTACATCATGACCCTACCACTTGCCCACAAGGTCTTTAATAAACTATTTAAATTCTGAGCTTTGGCTTCACCAGCTTTAAAATAGGGAGATTATTACAGACCTCTCAGGGTTGTTGTCAAAATCAATACAGTGTATTTGAAAGCATCTTGGTCTCTGCTGGGCACATAAGGACTCAAGAAATATTAGTTTTCTCAGCTGAGGAAATGAGGCCATGTTAAATTCCTGCATGCAAAATACTCTAATTTAAAATATTACAACCTTTAAGATTTTTTTGAAATAAACCTGAATAAAAGGTATCCACAAGGGAAAAAAAAATTAAGACTCAATTTACCATGGGATACATACTTATAAGGAGGATTATAAGTCTTTTGAAGTCATCAAAAGACAGATACTGAATTTAAATATTTCCTTTTGAAGCCCAAAATGTTTTAGAAAATTTATAGGCCATGGTATCATGATATTAGGATCCACAGTATCATGGATCCTGAAAACTACCAGAATTGCTATACTGGTTTCAATTTTCTCAGTTTATAAACTCAGAATAGGGAGGTTTGGCAGGGATCAAATGGAACTGTGCGATTGGCTTCTGACTCACCAAGCTCCTCTCTCTAAAATGACTGCTATTTCATGAATTTAAACAAGTGCCACAAGTGCTCATTTCTATGTGTGACATTTTTGATAAGCTTCCAGGTTTTAAACTGTTAAGGGAGCCAGATTACAAGCCATTTTGCTTAGTGTGAACAATGAACTAGCTCCAATATAGCCCCTCTCAAGATTTTCAGTTAAGTTCCTGAAATATTAGTCAATTACTTTAGTATACACAACCAGTTAAACACTTTCCAACATATAAGGGAAATACAATGGATAGACTTGAGTGTTATGTGACAGTAAGATCTTTAGAGGTATCCAAGACTGACTGGAACCCCCTAGAAGCTCCAAGCAATAAAAAAATTATGGTGTACTATCTCATAGGTAATTCAAAATAAAAATGATTCCAAATCATATAATAAGAATAGGGAGCATCAACAAAGATTTTTTCTTTTCTTTTTTTTAAAGAACTGGCAGATGTAAAAAAAAAAAAAAAAAGAAAAGAAAAGAAAGAAAAAAAAAACTTTTATTCCTCTGTTTCTCTTGCTTTGCTGATTAATGCATGAAGTTGTCAATTGCAAACTCCCCAGGTAGCCACCAGAATAATCTGTTGATCAAGCATGGCTAAGCTTGTTAAACTTACTGCAGTGAGGGAGAACACCACCTTGACAGAGTCCTAGGAATATCTCAGAAGGGTAGGTCAGAGACAGAAATGCATATGGTTGAGGGTATGGGTCTTTTAAAGCGGGACTCAGGTTATGACTAGGAAAAGTTTATGATGTAGTAGTTTGGGATGGACTGGACACAGCTAAGAGAGGGTCTTGAAGCAAGTCTTGATAAATAAACAAATTGTTTGATAAGAGAACCATTTGCCCAGGTAGTTAATCTATTACCCTGAGAACAAGGCCATTTGCTCTGATGAGCAATTCATTGTTCAAATAAATTGGTTTTGGGGAATTTCCTGATGCAAACAATGAAATTATTTATTGCTCTACAAGTTTATCTTCCTGGGCAAGAATTTCCTAGAACAAATAGTAAGTCATGTTGCCACAGGTGGTCTTAGTTCTCAGTCCTGATAGTTAAGCTATGTGGATACAAGTGGAATCAGTTCTCATTGCCTGATATGGAATTCCTGCACTAGTGGAACCTCAGGATTGAATCAGGTGTTGAATTAGGAATAAAAGAGGGAGGTATGGGGCCACTAAACAAAGGGATGTGCAAAATAATTTCAAGAAGACTTGAATAAAGTTACCTACTTTCTCTAAAGCAGCCAGTTTGAGGGACGTCAAAGTTTGGCCCAAATGGTCCAGACAGATTCGACTTTAAGGAGTAGAGGCTGAGAGAGAAGATTCAGCTGCAGCTTACATAGACCTGATTAGTCTATTTGACTGTTCTGAGATGCTTGGATCTGATAGTGTGTTCCTTGACGGCTGGACCTGCCCATTTAATTTTGTATCCCTAACACAGGACACCAAGTCATTAAGCGTTCCATGTATGACCGCTAAAATGAATGAGGTTCTACTAAAAGTTGTAGATTTGTCTCTGAATGGGGAGCTACAAAGACATGTAGATGCAGGTTTGCTTCATTGGTAACAAGTTCATCCATGTTTAAGAAGCTGAGCTTTAACTAATTCAAAAAGATAAATGCACCCCAATGTACACAGCAGCACTAGTTACAATAGCCAAGACATGGAAACAACTTAAATGTCCATCAACAGATGACTGGATAAAGAAAAGAAGTGTAGTATATACAAAACAGAAACAGACTCATAGACATGGAATACAAACTTGTGGTTGCCAGGGGGGAGGGGGGTGGGAAGGGACAGACTGGGAGTTCGAAATTTGTAGATACTGACAGGTATATATAGAACAGATAAACAAGATTATACTGTATAGCACAGGGACATATACACAAGATCTTGTGGTAGCTCATGGTGAAAAAGTATGTGACAATGAATATATGTATGTTCATGTATAACTCAAAAGTTGTGCTCTACACTGGAATTTGACACAACATTGTAAAATGACTATAACTCAATAAAATAAAAAAATTTTTAAAAGAAGTAATATACATATATATGTGTGTGTATATATATATATATAGAATACTACTCAGTCATAAAAAAGAATAAAATAATATCATTTCCAGCAACATGGATAAAACTAGAGATTGTCATATTAAGTGAAGTAAGCCAGAAAGAGAAAGAAAAATGCCATATGATATTACCTATATGTGGAATCTTAAAAAAAAAATTACACAAATGAACTTATTTACAAAATAGAGACTCAAAGACATAGAAAACAAACTTACAATTACCAGGGGGAAAAGGGATGGGAAGGGATAAATTGGGAGTTTGAGATTTACAGATACTAACTACTGTATATAAAATAGATAAACAACAAGTTTCTACTGTATAGCACAGGGAACTGTATTCAATATCTTGTAGTAACCTATAATGAAAAAGAATATGAAAAGGAATACGTATATGTATATACACAACTGAAACATTATGCTGTACACCAGAAATTGACACAACATTGTAAACTGACTATACTTCAACTAAAGAAAAAAAAAAAAAGAACCTGAATTTTAACCACAGTGAGAATCTTGGACTAAGAAAAGACCGTGAAGATGCTTAAAGGACACAGAACAGACGAGGTAAAGGAAAGAGCAGGGAAGAGGAGACACCTGATAATTAAAAATAGGTTGTATTTACAGAGCGCCTATTAATGTACAAAGTGTTTTCATTTATGTTATTTTATTTGATCTTCACAACATTCTTATAAGGAAAGTAGAGCAGGAATTATTATCACCATTTTATGGATGAGAAAGTTGCAGCTCAGACATGGTGAGAGTGTCTTGTCCAAGGTCACGACACTGTAAAATTGCCGACGTGATTCTTGGGCCTAAATCTTCTGAAGCGTTTTGCAACTGCTCAAAATTGGAAGCAAAACTAAAACTGTGAGAAGAGTGAGAGAAGTGTTTCTCTCTACTCCTCCAACCATAAGGTCCAAGGATTGCCGAGTTGTAAGTTCTGTAAATAGACAAGAGTATGCTATGAACTGTAACTGAATGGGAACTGTCAATGGAGTTGTCGGACCTGATACACTCTGCCTGGGTCCCTCAAACACAGCCTCTGAGCCACCAGACGTCTACAACTGCCATCACAGATTACTGTTTTTGTGCCAAAGTCCTGCCTGGCCACGTGCTTCCACAGGCAGCAAAATTTCAATATCCCTGTCTGGCTGGGCTTAAGTTTTTGGCAAGAATTTCCTCCTCTCTTGTGAACATCTTGGAAAGCTTTTTAACTGAGCACAAAGATGTTTATTTTGAGAAGCAAAAGGGACTAACTAAATAAGTCCAAAAACAATCTCTACCTCTCCCAACAGATGATTCTTACTTTTAAAAATGTAAGCTATTTTGCTACTTCCACCATCTAATGGGCAGAGCCCATGGGTGACCCTATCTGAGATGTCTGTAAAGGGACTGGTGATTCTCTCTGTTACTTCAAGCCTTGGAGAGGGCTTAGGAATCTGAGGTGGGGAAGCATTGAGGGAAGTAGAGAGGGAAAGAAGTGACAGGTCTAGGAGGGGAAGAGTAGTTGTATCCACAGGGGACTGGTTCCAGGACTATCCCCCTCAACTGGTTCCCTCCACCCCCCCATAGATACCAAAATCCAAGGATGCTCAAGTCTCTTATACAAGATGGTGCAGTACAGTTAAGCCTCCTTGTGCAGATGAGGAACCATGGATACAGTCAGCCAACTGTATTACGAAGCTAGGCGACCAACCATTATGCAGCTGCCCCCCCAATTGCCTGCTTACTTCTCAAGTATCTTTTGAAACAGTTTTCACTGGTTTTAGAAGGGATCATATCCAGACATAGAACATAATTTGTTTGGCCCTAAGGATAGTGGCAAATATCACATGGGTCAATAATTTTTGAGGGCTGCTGATATACAAT
Source organism: Camelus bactrianus (assembly GCF_048773025.1). Classification (NCBI taxonomy): domain Eukaryota; kingdom Metazoa; phylum Chordata; class Mammalia; order Artiodactyla; family Camelidae; genus Camelus; species Camelus bactrianus. The sequence goes on from NC_133540.1 coordinate 44,942,613, forward strand.
CAGGTCATTTTAGAATTATAACATACCTTACAGTCATTGGTCTAGGTTTCCCATCTGAGAGATAAGGAAACTAAGACCCAGAAAATTAAGTGACTTTTGCAAGGTTCATGATTCAGCAGTAAATCTAGGTGTGTAAGACAAGACTCCTGACTTCTGTGGTTCTTGCACGGCACTGTGAAAGAGTGATTCTGAAAGCTAACATTTCTTTTTTCTTTTCTTTTTTTAAGGTTTCTCTTCTTTCCACACTGGATTTCTCACTCTTTTACAATACTGTCAAACTTCGCTTCCAGTGTGAAGGGACCTGACAAAGGAAAGGTTTTCCTTAACTGAAGTTAGAGGTAAAAGGACTTTTTCTAAAAGTTGTGCTTAGAGGCCTGGACTTTACACTTCCTCTTGAAGTATCCAATAGAAATATGGTAGTAAGGGCAGGGATGTGATGAAAAGGGGAGAGAACTGAACTTCCAACAAGTGAGAAGGCAGATCCCTGAGAGCTTGGGGACAAGAGGAAGGACACTGGTTTAGATCAAGATGAGACTTTAATTTCCTCATAGTGGAACCTTGCAAAAATTCATGACTAGGTCCTTGAAGTAACTGTTTGCCTGCTATATACAGAGCCCATTATGAGCCATTAATTACTACAGGAGAGAATCACACCACTAACGCCAACAGATGGTGTAAAGTTATAAATCAGTCTGGTCTGGGGAGGTGGAAGATTAATCTGACTTGGATCGATACTCTTTATTCTTCTAGAACAAACTCAGGCATAGAGGCCAAGTGGGAGAGGGTGCCTCTGGGATTCCCTTAATGCTCATAAGCTCCTAAACTCTTAGTATTCAGTTTCCCCATTGCGTGTCTCTCTCCTACAATTTTATACCAAATACCTTAGTGCCTTTGCCATCAAGTCCCATGATTTATAAGTAGGCATTCAGTTTCCTGCCAGTGTTGGATGATCTTGATTGCTTTTCAGTCTCTCTAAATTCATTTCATTCTCCCTTTTATGGTCCCAAAGACTCCAAATCCCCCCCTTCTCCCATCACCATAATCACAGGGCACAATTTCTCCTCTTTCTCTTAAGAGAGAAATAGCCACTGGATTTGATGTTTCTCCTTGCTCCTGAGGGGAGGAAGCGATATCAGTTTGAAAAGGTCCATGTTAATATTGCTGCTCTAGGCAAAGTATTATTTTGCTTTAGCCAGACTTGCCTTAGTTCCTGGGATTTGTTTTCTGAAGTTAACTCCTGATTTCAGCTCAGATACAAAGAAATTCTGACAAGCCAAGAATCAAACCACAAGGCAAAAGATCAAGGTTACCTACCTCTGAGGACTAATAGTTACAGCAGCAAACCTTCCAAAAAGTGAAAGCAGTAGCAGTAGCAAAGCAAGTCAAGGCTCCAAGATGAGAATGAAGATGAAAAGCAAGCAAAGTCATTAGGGTACTGTTCCTTGATTCTTCTCTCTGACAGCATTCTCAAAATCTTGAGGATTCTTTTCTTTTCCACTTAACTAAATTGCAGTGGACCGAGTGTTTATATCCCCACAAATTCATATGTTGAAATCCTAACCTGCAAGGTGATAGTATTAGGAGGTGGAGCCTTTGAGGTGTGATTAGATCACGAGGGCAGAATCTATGTGAATGAGATTAGTGCACTTATAAAAGACGCCCCAATAACCTAGAGGAGATGGACAAGTTTCTGGAAACATACAGTCCACCAAGACTGAATCAAGAAGAAACTAACCACTTGAATAAACCGATCACTAGAAATGAAATCAAAATAGCAATAAAAAACTTCCCTACAAATAAAAGTCCAGGACTGGACGGCTTCACTGGGGAATTCTACCAAACATACAAAGAAGAACTCATACCAGTCCTTCTCAAACTCTTCCAGAAGATTGAAAAGGAGGGAATACTCCCAAACTCATTCTATGAAGCCACCATCACCCTGATACCAAAACCAGGCAAAGACACTACCAAAAAAAGAAAATTATAGGCCAATATCACTGATGAACATAGACGCCAAAATCCTCACCAAAATATTAGCAAATAGAATCCAACAACACATAAAAAAGATTATACATCATGACCAAGTGGGATTCATTCCAGGGACACAAGGATAGTTCAACATATGCAAATCAATCAATGTAATACATCACATCAACAAGAGAAAGGACAAAAACCACATGATCATCTCAATCGATGCAGAAAAAGCATTTGATAAAATTCAACACCCATTTATGATAAAAACTCTCACCAAAGTGGGTACAGAGGGAACATATCTCAACATAATAAAAGCTATATATGACAAATCTACAGCCAGCATAGTACTCAACAGTGAAAAACTCAAAAGCTTCCCACTAAAATATGGGACAAGACAAGGATGCCCGCTATCACCACTCATATTCAACATAGTCTTGGAAGTCCTAGCCACAGCAATCAGGCAAGAGAGAGAAATAAAAGGCATCCAAATTGGAAAAGAAGAGGTAAAAGTGTCACTATATGCCAACGACATGTTACTATATATAGAAAACCCTAAAAGGTCCACACAAAAACTATTAGAGCTGATCGAAGAATTCAGCAAGGTAGCAGGTTGCAAGATTAACGTTCAAAAATCAGTTGCATTTCTTTATAGTAATGATTAATCAACAGAAAAAGAAAGTAAAGAAACAATCCCCTTTAAAATAGCACCCAAAGTAATAAAATACCTAGGAATAAATCTAACCAAGGAGGTGAAAGAATTATACACAGAAAACTATAAACCATTGATGAAGGAAATTAAAGAAGACTTTAAAAAATGGAAAGATATCCCATGCTCTTGGATTGGAAGAATCAATATTGTTGAAAATGGTCACACTGCCCAAGGCAATCTACAGATTTAATGCAATCCCTATCGAATTACCCAGGACATATTTCACAGAACTAGAACAAATCATTGTAAAATTTATATGGAACCATCCAAGACCTAGAATTGCCAAAGCATTACTGAAGAGAAAGAAAGAGGCTGGAGGAATAACTCTCCCAGACTTCAGACATTACTATAGAGCTACAGTCATCAAGACAGCATGGTATTGGTACAAAAACAGACATACAGACCAATGGAACAGAACAGGGAGCCCAGAAATGAACCCACAAACTTTTGGTCAACTAATCTTCGACAAAGGAGGCAAGAATATACAATGGAATAAAGACAGTCTCTTCAGCAAAGGGTGTTGGGAAAACTGGACAGCAGCATGTACAGCAATGAAGCTAGAACACTCCCTTACACCATACACAAAAATCAACTCTAGATGGATCAAAGACTTAAACATAAGACAAGATACAATAAACCTCCTAGAAGAAAATATAGGCAAAACATTATCTGACATACATCTCAAAAATGTTCTCCTAGAACAGTCTACTCAAGCAATAGAAATAAAAGCAAGAATAGACAAATGGGACCTAATGAAACTTACAAGCTTCTGCACAGCAAAGGAAACCATAAGTAAAACAAAAAGACAACCTACAGAATGGGAGAAAATTTTTGCAAATGAAACCAACAAAGGCTTGATCTCCAGAATATATAAGCAGCTCATACGACTTAATAAGAAACAACCAAACAACCCAATCCAAAAATGGGCAAAAGACCTAAACAAGCAATTCTCCAAGGAAGACATACAAATGATCAATAGGTACATGAAAAAATGCTCAGTATCACTAATTATCAGAGAAATGCAAATCAAAACTACAATGAGGTATCACCTCACACCAGTCAGAATGGCCATCATTCAAAAATCCACAAACGGCAAATGCTGGAGAGGCTGTGGAGAAAGGGGAACCCTCCTACACTGCTAGTGGGAATGCAGTTTGGTGCAGCCACTGTGGAAAACAGTATGGAGATTCCTCAAAAAACTAGGAATAGAATTACCATATGACCCAGGAATCCTGCTCCTAGGCATATATCCAGAAGGAACCCTACTTCAGGATGACACCTGCACCCCAATGTTCACAGCAGCACTATTTACAATAGCCAAGACATGGAGACAGCCTAAAACAGCCTAAATGTCCACCAACAGATGACTGGATAAAGAAGAGGTGGTATATTTATACAATGGAATACTATTCAGCCATAAAAACTGACAACATAACACCATTTGCAGCAACATAGATGCCCCTGGAGAATGTCATTCTAAGTGAAGTAAGCCAGAAAGAGAAAGAAAAATACCATATGAGATCGCTCATATGTGGAATCTAAAAAAACAAAAACAAAAACAAACAAACAAAGGATAAATACAAAACAGAAATAGACTCAGACATAGAATACAAACTTGTGGTTGCCAAGGGGGCAGAGGGTGGGAAGGGATAGATGGGATTTCAAAATTGTAGAACAGATAAACAAGATTATACTGTATAGCACAGGGAAATAAATATACACAAGATCTTATGGTAGCTCACAGAGAAAAAAATGTGACAATGAATATATATATGTTCACGTATAACTGAAAAATTGTGCTCTACACTGGAATTTGACACAACATTGTAAAATGATTATAAATCAATAAAAAATGTTTAAAAATTAATTAATTAATTAAATTAAAAAAAAAATAAAGGACACCGCAGAGAGGTCTGTCACCCCTCCCAGCTTGTGAGGTTATAGTAAAAAGACAGCTGTCTGGGAAGCAGGCTGTCACCAGAAATGTAACCTGCCAACAACTTGATCTTAGATTTCCCAGCCTCCAGGACTGTGAGAAATAAAGGTCTATTGTTTATAAGCCACCTAGTCTGTGCTATTTTGTTCTAGTGGCCCAAATGGACTACAACATAAATGCAGAAATGTTTCTTGTTTAGCTGTAATGACGTTTCAAGTTTTCCAGGTAGGAATATTCTTTGTGATTTCTAATAAGTATCAAATTGTTGTAATTCCATCACTTACAGCTTATACCCCTAGGAACTTGTTAGGGCTTTTCCATTCCTCTAACACTGAAGCTTCAATTTCAAAAACTGTCCTTTCAACGGAAATTCAAGGAGAATAATTCAAATGATGAAACGACAGTGGTTTGGACTTTTAGGACTTTTTTCCCCCTTTGGATTACACATTTGCACTTTTCTCATGTATGGCTACACAACTCTTAGACATCTCAGAGCAAACTGACAAGCTGTTGTTGAGCAAAGAACTGGGATATCAATCCCTAGGTCATTTGCTTTTGTGAAGCTGTTCAAAGAGTTCGGGACTTTGTTCAGAGCACAAAATACCAAGACCCATTTTAAGAAATGTGGTGTTTTTAAAATATGTCCACAAAATCTTCAACACATCTCTTTTCAAAAAGCGGAAACTAATTGCCTCCCCTTGAATGTGGGCGGGACTCAGTGAACCGCTTCTGAGGACTCGAGTGGAGTAGAAGTGATGCTCTGTGGCGTCCAAGACTAAGTCATTAAAAACAGTTGCTTCTGCCTGACTCTCACTCCCTTGGATCACTTGTTTGGGGGGAAGCCAGCTTGCCATGTCATGAGAACACTGAAGCACCCCTGAGAGAGGTTTATATGAAGACCACCCTCTAGAACCAAGTCACATTTGTGAACCATCATGAAAGGGGATCCTCCAGCCCCATCCAGCTTCCAGACAACCACAGCCAGAAGTTAATATCTTAACTTCAGGCTCCTAAAAGACCCCCAAGCCAGACCCACCCAGCTAAACTCTTCCAGAATTCCCGACCCACAGAAACTGCCAGAGATAATAAATGTTTATTGTTGTTTTAAGCTACTAAGTTTTGGGTAAATTTGTTATGCAATAATAGATAACTAATATAGGAAGCAATTAGCAGAGGCTACTGTTCTATTTTTGAAACTCTTGAAATGAAAATAACAATTACTATACAATCAGAGAATTATTTTATTCAGCTATTTACATTTTATTCTCATTCATTTGGATCACATAAATCCCACCCAAAATGCTCCTACTTTTCTTTCCATCTGTTCACATTTGAAAGGTTGATACGCATTATTTGCATGTGAATACATGGATGTGAATAGAGCAGGAATGCCAAAAAAAAGTTAAGAAAATTGAAAGCCAGACACAATTCCCCTATTACTCATTAAATATTTTACACTTTTTATCTCCTTTAAAGTTCTTTTTCTGTCTTGGAGAAATTGCTTCAGTTTTGGATGTGTGTTAGCTCCAAGGGACTAGCTTAGTTTAGGGCCTCATTACCTCTTGGGTGAATTAGTCTGTAAGTCTTCATCTTTTGCCTTCTGGCAAGATTCTCTTTTGAGGTACAAATCTGACTATATCACCTTTTCACTGAAAAACTTTCAAAGATTATTCATTATATTCTGGATTGAGGTCAGTCATCAGCAACCCTACCCCACGTGTGGTCTGTAAAGCATATACAAGTACGACACATCCTCTTCCTTAATGTTCTGTGCTACACCATAAGGTCTTCCATTTCCTAAGGGATGAGAGTCAACTGACAGTTTGAGGTTAGTAATACCTGTTTTCCTTGGTGATAAGGCTTACTGGAATCTTTTGGATTTGTTGCTATTCTCTATGTAACACAAGACTGTGTATTCTCTCCTGTCCCTCTGACAATCTTCATAATGGGCTTGAGGTCCTAACTCATTTGTTTTTTCAAGAAGAGAATTTCAAAAGCAAAGGCAAATCCCTCTCTAGTCATGTTGGCTGTTAGTATAATCCACCTGAAATGGTGGATAGGAATTGATGACCAGCATCTTTCTGTAAAAGAACATAGGGGAGGAAAAATGTCTTTTTCTTTCTACTCTTCTAGGTTCTCGACTGGGACTTTGTAACAAAAGACAGATTTTTTTTTTTTAAAAAAGCATACACATTTATTTAAGTTTTACATGACACAGGAGGCTTCATATGGAAATGAAGACTTGAAGAATAGGTTAAACCTGAACATTGTACACTAGGTTTGATAAAGAGTAGAAAGTTATGGAAAAATGTGACAGGACAAAGGGTATAAGCTATGGGTGGTAAATGAGGGGACATTTAGCAAAGCCTGTTTGTTCAGATACCTTCAAGTGTCCCCCTGTCTTTGGAGATAAGGATGCTCCTTTCCTCTGGGTATGGAGAGGGCACCCCTCACATGAGGGTCTTATGTCCTGCTTCAAGGAAAAGGTCAAGGAGTCCTTTGAAACACCTGCTGTTTCTCAAATTCCTTCAGCTTAAAATATTAAATATGCCCAGGTGCCATACTTTGGGGGAGCATGTTCCAAACTTCATTACCAACAAACCATGGAATTTGTAAGCCTAGAGTCATGTTGAAATCACAAGGGACCAATAGCTAATCATTTTCCAGCATTTTATTAACTGGGTGTGATCTTTGGTAATCTTCTGCACTTGTGCCAGTTGCTAAATTTTTACTTTAAATTCCAAACCCAGGTTTTGATATTCTGCTCTGAATTTCTGGTTTGCCAGTGCCTCCACGTTAGATTCTGCCAATAGCAGGTGCTGAGGGAGACTACAAAGGCCAGAGGAGGAAGAAGGGACTTGCTTCTTCCTGTTTGCTCTTTGCTTCCTGTTGGCTTCCTGTCTGCCTGTGGTCCTGTCCAGCAACACTTCTTCATTTCCAAAGCAGCAGTTCCCTCCCCTAGTAGCAGGTGAATCCACTTTGTAGTTTTCTAATAGCTGTAGAACCAGTTTTATGTCCACCCAGCTGGTGGGGACCCTTTCTTAGATGTCTGAGTTTCACCTTCTCAAGATCTTCTTTTAAGTTTTGAAGTTTTAATAATTCGAACCTCTAGCCTTTCTTCTCCTAGCCCCAAGAATGTGTGGCAGCCAAAGAATGCCCCTCATAGGGAGTATAATTAGGGATGAGAGACTTCACAATTAAAATATAGGATGGATGCCAGTTAAATTTGAACAACAAATCACTTTTTAATGTAAGTATAACCTATACAGTATTTGGGATATACTTATACTAAAATTTTCATTGTTTACCTGAAATTCAAATGTAATTGGATGTCCTATATTTTATCTGACAAACCTGAACTTAATTGACCATACTGACTGAGCACGCCAGAAAACTGGGCCTGTTTCCTGGGAGACACCTCTGACTGGCCTCTTTGGCTCAATAACTTTCCTATGGCTTTGCAGAAACTTCCTCAGATTTTATGACCCTTTCTCCTTCACCCTAGTTACATTTGCATCTTAGCCTTCCCTGCTCCCTCTGGGTTTCCTTTACACAGGCATCTCCTCTAATAAAATCCTTGCAGGTTCATTCCTGTCTCAGTATCTACCACGCGGTAGGCTAACACAGGGTAGTAGCAGCTTCGTAGTTACTGCTTTGTAATGCTTTACAATTCTTCGTTACCTTTCAGTTACCTGGTAAACAACTTACTACCTTGCCAACAGTCCTTTGTGTTAAATCTTCTCTCTTCAAATAATAGATGTGGTTTCTGTCTCTTGAATGGACCCTGACTGAGCGCCCCTAAGCTCGGTGAGAACTCTCAATTGCTCCAGGAAGTTTAAGAGGCTAGGCCACTCCATTGAAGGGATGTGGGATGTTTATTTTCATTACATTTCCCTTGTTTTTAACACAGAGTTAACAAAGCAGGTTGATAACCGCCTGATATAAAAGTGACATCAGACATTTGTTATGCTGTGTTTGATACTGGGAGTCACATTTGGATACCCTGGCAAATTAGAAAGCCTCTGGAGGAAGGTAATCATGAAAATGACCAGTCTTGAAGCCATTCCCAAGGAGGGGCACACTTATTTTATCTGAAGACAAGACTGCAGGAGGATGGGGTAACTTCTCAAGTATTTGAAGGTCAGTCATATGGGAACTGGATTAAATTTATTTTGCAGGGCTCCAGGTGCTAGAGCTGGAGCCAATCAGCAGAGCTAGAATGAGACATGAGGGCTCATAATTTGGTAGCGATGCATATCTGTATTCCTTTAATATTTGTTAAACGTGTATCTAGCAAAGGTAGGAAGAACCCTTTTTTGTCGTTGTTAACAAAATGTATAGCTCTTTATGCTCAAAATAAAGGATTTATTAATGTGGTTACATAACAATATACCTTCAACTTCTTGAAATATTTTTCCAGCTTTTATACAACTCACAATTGGGTAGCACAAGCCACTTACACTCTCTAAGTAAGACTAGAGGTGATTTACAAGGGTAGCGTTAAATATCCTGCCCACATTTATTTGAGTTCCTCTATCTGACTTTTATGTTGGCATACATATCCTTCTCTTATTCAATACTTACTGTATTATATATAATCTTAGGTTATTTTATAATCATCTCAGTGGGAAAATTATGGCCTAATAAAGGGTTTATAATTTAGAAAATAAAATAAACCACTCATTCCTAGCACATCTCATGGTTTTATTGGGTTTTGGAATTTCAGATGGCCATATTGTCAGGCGCCAGGGGGCAAGTGCAGAAGTATGGGGACTAGTCCTTTGCTGCCTTGTGCTAGTCACACGTTGGTCTCTCAAAAATACTCAGCAGAGATCGCTTTGTGTAGATAATGAATAACGTTTTAAAATTTCCCCTTGACAGCACTGTCTGATTCCATACTGTAGGACCAGTTTACATGACCTCAGTTATGTGAGGAGTGGTGTGTGTTAACAGGCACTCTTTAACAACTGAGCTTAAGGATATTTTAACACCCTTCTTTAAATTAATGCTCAGGAGCTGCCCGGTTTGTCTACCCTTTAATCCAAATCTCCAGTGGGTAAAAATTACAGGGGAGCATATTTCTGCCAGTATAAGCAAGACCTCACTAAGAACAAGAGTTTCTAACAATAAATTGAGCTACCTTGCCATGCAGAGTTCCTCAACATTGACCATCATTTATCATGGACACTACTGAAAAAAAATTCTGCAATGGGAAGGAAGATAAACTAGAAAAACAGACAGAAATAACTTCACATAAACAAATGTGAAGTCCTGTCTTGTTATACTTTAACAGGTTGTAGGAGGCTGGCAAAACAACAGTTCATATAAAGATATGTTAAGAAATGTTCTATGATACTTGAAGGTAAGCAAAAGAGAGGATTATACGTCCTTTTAATGTCATACCGGGACATTGCTCAAGAGGTGCACTTAAGGACTTCGCAATTTTCTAGGAGAGTGACCTTGTTCGGTTTCGTTACTTATTATCAGTTAGAGCCCAAACACTAAGAAAGATGTTAACTTGTAGGTTTTTACCTGATAGATATGCAGATGATTTCTCTTTGGTGGAAAAGATAATCTCAAAAGTCATGATTTATTGACTTACAGGGTATTGAGATTTTTTTCTAACTTAAAAAAACTTATTGCAATGTGCCTTTCTTGATGGACTATATATTTCCCAGTTTCTCAAATAGTTTTAAAACCAGGTTTATTACCTTCTATTTCCTTCATTAATAAGTTGAATAAATTTTTGACCTGTGTTCTTTCTTTATCTCTATGACAGTCATATTTTTAACTTTTGAAAATTGTATTTGACAAGAACACGAGTTTAAAAGTGAAGCAGTAGTCCAAATGGTTTAGAAAATATTAATAACTCAAAAATTCAGAATGTACACTGTTCCCTGAACTAATCAGCTGACACCTGTGGCATTTGATTATGTTCTTGGTACCTCATTTTTAGACTGACATTGTCTAAACAAGAAGAGGGCAGCTAAGATGAGATATCTTGAAAGCATGTTAGATGAAATATTAATACAACTAAGGAACAAAGACTGAAGAGGGAAGTGTTGTGACAGTTTTTAAGTTTCATCTCTGATTGTATCAAATGTGACAAATCACAGGGCTGTATGAATTGAGGAAAAGTCATTACCCTTTCTAGGTCTCAGATTCTTTGTCTGTAAAATGAATGAGTTGGACCAGAACTAAAATCCTAAGATAATTGTAATCAATATTGAAAGTTCACTGAATAAAGGAAGGATTAGATTTATTTTGTGCATTTCCCAAGAGCATGACTAAGCTCTTTGGTTAGAAGTTATAGGAAAATAGATTTTTGGCTGAGTATAAATAAAAGCTTTCTGACTATGAGGATTGTTCACAAATAGAACAAGCTACCTTGTGAAGTGCTAATTACTGGGGCCATTCTGGAAGATCCACTGAGATATTCAAGTGGACTTACCTGCTGGTGCCATTAAACTTCAAGGCCTTAGACGTGTACCTCAAGGTCTGATTAAACTTAAGCATGTCTTTGTTTCTCTTCCAGAGTGAATGCCAAGTGACTAACTTTGCATTTCTAAAGCTCTTCTTCCTTTTTTTCTGATTTTGTATTTTTGTTTTTGTTTCAGTTCTGAGCCAAGTCTGCTAGTCTGTCTGTTTTGATTAACTTAAATTAAGCACAGTTGTGTCCTGGAGCAGATTATACTGGTGTGTGAGAACAAAATACATACACCAATTCTGCATTTGTGACATTGGTAACACAACTGAAAGCAGCAATTATAGGAAAATTCACACCACAGAGATAGGCCAATGCTACACACTAGTGCTTGTTTTAGGGAGAGCTGCAGTATATGAACCTGTAACCAAGCAGGACCCTACGGGGCCTTCCCAGGACAGACACCTCTCCCATATCCTCTGCCGTGGCTCCTCTCTGAAGTGTCTAGATAATGGTATCTAATGCACACTTCCTGAGTTGTCTTACAGATGCTAAAACCACCACCAAATGGAATAAATTAACTACCTGATGATCATGAGTCCTCAGACCTATGGGCAGCAAAGGGTTGATAGTATTACCCACTCTATTACCCCAACATCAACCAATCAGAGAATTGTGTACAAGCTGATCACATACCCTTCAGCCCCTGTCCCTCACCTGGCTTTTAAAAATGCTTTGCTGAAACCCTTCAGGGAGTTTGGGGTATTTTGAGCATGAGCCACCCATTCTCCTTGCTCAGCCCTACAATAAACTTTTCTCTGCTCCAAACTCCAATGTTTTGGTTTGTTTTACCTCAGTTGTGTGTCAGGCTCACGAACTTGCATTTGGTAAAAAACCTATATGTGTCTTTTCACAGCTAGGTCCAGGCACTGGTAAGTCCATGTCTTATCTCTAACCAGTAGACAGGTCTCAACTGCATAATCTAGAAAGCATCCTTGCAAAACTTGTGGGTTGGGCCATGTCTTGTTGTAAAGCCAGATCCAGGACTGCTAGGTGGGTCTCAACTCCATAGTTAATATATATAATTCTGATAATGCACATGGCTGATTATTATGGAAAATTTGGTTTTATGATCTGCTCACTTGATCTTCTCTGTCAGGTGGATAATAGGGATCTATTTTTCTATTGGGTGAGAGACAACAGCTAATCCAGTTTGTCAGTCTTTTTGTTTGGCTGTTTATCTACTGTGAGCTCAAATCAATTAAGAAAACAATTTGTGCCCACTAGAAAGGAAAACATCTCCTTGAGGTTTTTGTTTCTGAGTTTACTCCTGACCCGTAGCTGAGGTTACAGAGCTGAAACCAGGCAGTTCTCCGTAACTAAGAAAAGCTTTTATCTCTCATTGTGTGTGTGAAATATTTTCTCACCTTTGGAAGGTATTAATAAATTAGATTATAAGGTCTTAAATTAAAAGAATTCTGTTCTAATTGACCTATAAAGTAAGTCAATTATTTATACTTATAGTATGCTTACATAAATCTAATATTTCCAGAATTCCTAGAAGATAAAGGAACTAAATATTAGAATACTCTAAATGTTCTAGCCTTTTAGCAAAAACATTCTTTCAGAAAGTCCTGAGAAGCATTTTATATGACAATATAAATATATATGCATAATTCATAATAATTAAATTTACACAATTAAGGTGACTCTTTGGATAAATCAGTTTATAATTTTGGTTTTAAAAAACTATGTCTTTTTCTCCTAATTTTAGTAGTAAGTATACTACATTTGTACATTTTATTTTTTAGAAGATCTAAGCTTTATTTCTGAGCTTCCTCAACTTCCTCTGCTGGTTTATTGATGAAATAATTTTGAATTACTACTTAAAAATATTAAGGATTATGAAAAGTGTAAAATTATGTGTCTAACGAAGTTGAATTATAATTTTGACAACCTTTTGATAAGAATAATCACATGTTCTATAGTACGTTAGCTGAAATATAATTTCTAATATTCTTAACTTTAAAATATCAGACTAATACTAAATCAACTTAATTAATGGATAATCTTTGGATACTGAAATAATTTCTTCTCTAAGATAGACTGCTAAAACACTGATTACTAAACATAGTATGTATATATATATCTTCGTTTCTTATTACTATGCTATGGAGTAGCATGCTTTTGGATCATGTTAATGAACAAATGTATGCATGTAAATAACACTTTATCAATTACACATCTCCCGTTTTCTCTGTGAGATGGAGGTTAGTTTGTTTAAAAGTTATATAGTTAATATGAGTAGTAAGACCATAAACTAAGAACAATAGTGACAATGGTGTAAGCAATGCTAAAGACAAGAACAATAAATTTGTAAAATAAAGGAATTTGTTTCGTTTTTCAAAGAAAACATGAGTGGTTTTGTTCTAAAGGAAAACATCTGTTTCAGAACATGAAATAGGATAAGGAAAGACAAACCTTGAATGGAGATAGAAAATTATAGAAGGCTTACTGAAATTAACCACATTTGTGACGGTTTTCTAAAAAGAAGCAATAAAATATGTTAAAATTTTGGCAGAGTTCTCTGTTTTGATGGGTTTATTCAAAAGATAATTTTTTTAAGGAACTTGGAATTCTTTATTGCCAACTATTGAATTAATGCAAAAACAGAATTTGGCTTTCTCTCTATTAAAATGTTAGATTGCATTAGGGCTTTTAACAAGGGGTAATAAGCAGTTATTATTTATATTTTGTCTAACCCATTCAGATAGTAGAGACTTATATTGCACCAGAATAATTTTCTGTATTTTGTGTTGATTTTATCCTGTGATTATTTTTTAGAAACAAAGAACAAAGTGTCTTCACACCTGAAAGAGTCAGCATTACTTAAAATCTTTTTACCTACTTCTATGTCTATTTTAAATATTATATGGTTGCTTTAATGATTAGGTAACTAAACTTTTTTTCTCAAACACCTATTTTAATCATGGACCAAGTCTCCTCTATTAAGTCTGTTGCTTTTGCCTTCCTAAATCCAGACCCTAAATTCAGAAAATATAAAATTCTCAGATTGTCTCTATACTGAAAACTACCTTGGAGATTCTCTAAGAACCTCTGGAAAATCACAAAGATTTTGTTCTTTTACCTTATAAAGAGAGAATGTTAGAAATAATTAGGTGTGTTGGATAGCATAATACTTTTTAATAAGCTTAATATTATTGTAAGAGTAGCCCAGGAAGAGTTGTCCAATCAGAAGGGATGCTCAGCCTTTCCCAAGGTAAGTTTGTAAAGGTAAAATGTCATTAATAAAAATATTTCAGGGTAGGTACAATTTACAGGGAGGTCCTTAAGATTTGGCACTGCCCTTGCTGTCCATACTATGTTCTTATCCTCAGAGAAAACATTGATCATATCTTTATGAAACATGCACTCATTAGACAGTTCTGTTCTCCATTCTGATATTGCTAGTTGATGTAATAAATTAACCACACCCATTCATTCTTAGAGGTCCTTTCTGCTTTTCCCTCATGCTTGCCTGAAGGCTCTGCTCTAAGTTACAAGCCAGAGATCAAATCTTTAACAAAAAATTCTTACAGCCTCGGAGAAAAGATTGTACTGTGTACACCTAACTATTGATACTTCAAAGTATGGACCCAGAATACAGGCTTCTGACATGACAGCCTTTAGAAAACTTTCAGACAGTACCAGGAATTCTAGGACTTGTTTTTTGGTCCTGAAACTGGTAACTTTGTGAACTCAGATTGCTAATCCAAGATCCAATGGAACAAGAGTTAATTATACAGAATCAAAAGAACTGATGAAACAAATATAATAATTGTGGGTTTTTGTTTGGAACATTGTTTTTTTAATACTCTATTTTCTGATGGGTATATTATTAATATTTTAGATGGCAAGTGTTTTTTTTTAAATAATTCTTTTAGAAGTATATGCTGAAACATTTTCATATGAAATGATACAATGTCTCAGATTGGCTTCAAATAATCTGGGAAGGAAAATGAATGGGGTAAACAAAATAAATGTCTCTGTATTGGTAACTGTTAAGCAGTGTGATGGTTACATGAGGGTTTGTCATGCTAGTTTCTCTACTTTTTTATCTGTTTGATATCTTTCCACAGTAAAAACTTTAAAAAATCCCATTATCATACATTTTCCTGTGTTTTTAAGCTCTTAATAATCATTATTTAAATGCCCATATCTTATTTCAAAACACACACAAATGACTATTATCAATCTTTATTGTTAAATTCAGGCTGCTTTTAATTTCTTGTTATAAAAAATACTAAAATTTTTGTGCATGAACTTTTCACTATTTTTTGAATTATCCCTGAAGACTTGGTGGATCAAGAGGTAGGAAATTCTAAGGCTCTTGATCATGGAGCCATTTAATTTACCAAATGTCTTTACCAAAATGCACATCTACTAACCACACCCTCATTGACATTGGATATTTTAGTTTGTTTAAAGCAAAGTAAGTAAATACTAAGTATTTTCTAATTTTTTCAGGGGGATAGTATCTCACTGTACTTTCACTTAGGAATTATTTCCAGTAGGCTGTTCCTAGCGTGCCATTTGAAGTTTTAGTATCTCCTGCTCACTTTTGTTTAGATAATCATTCCTACTGGGCATGGACTTTGATATTTGGCTGCCGGTGGTCATGATCCCTTGCCCCTAAAACAAGGAAAATTCCTGGAGGCTCTAACACTGTGATCCTGAAATTATCTGGCTCCTGGTATGAAGAGAAGATCCAGATGAGTGGGAAGGAACAGGTACTGACTGGCACAACTGAAGGTCTGAGCCAGTAGGACAGAACAATGCCCCAAGCATGTCTAGAGTCTGAAGTCTGAAGCCTGGGAAGAGTTAGCACGTGAAAATTACTTCAGGGGTTACATTTTACACCCCAATTATGGCCTTGGCTATTAAAACTGGGAGGAAGAGAGAATGAGCTTTCTAGACCAATAAACTGTCCACTGGCCAATATTTTTATCATAAAGTTGGATACAGCAAATATCAGTGCAATTTAATGAATTTAAAGTATGCTGAGAAAACACCATTAGCTGGCCTGATTTTGAGACTACATTGCAGGCAACAGATAAGCAAGTAATCAGCTTTCTGCAGGTGGTTTGAAAGTGTCAGGAGTAAACCACCCCAAGAAGGATGTGATAGTTATGCACTTTTCTTAAGTCACACTTTGTTGGACACAATGTTCAAGTTTTCTACCTTCCTCCAGTACCAAATCCTCCATGATGATGGTTTAAAATAAAGAGACAATTTAGGGGAAAAGGGAAATACAGCAGGAGAGTTGTAGCTGGCTAGCTGAGATTCTCTGTGAACATCATTACTGTTTTAAAGAATCTACTCAAGAAATCACCTCGCCTGGTTGCTGTACTTGATATATACATTTTTATTTATGAATCTGTTAGGAAATTTGTGAAAGTCTTTGAAATGGGCAAAAGATTGCTGGGTATCCCTTCAGTGGAAAGCTAGGCATTGTCCAGAAGACCTTTGCGGATTATCTGATTTTACAGGGGTCTGTTCCTTTTGCTGCCTTTGACTAGACTGCTTCACAACTCTGTAAATTGTAGAAAACTGACAGTCATGCAAGTCATTGTCCACAGAGATGCAAATGAATTTTGTCTTGTAGAAAGACATTTGATTTTCCCTTGCAGAAGATTCCAACAATTAAACATTTTATTGGCCTATGAAGTTTATACATCTATTAGCAATTTCATTTTCTCGTTCCTTATTGCCTGTATATAAGTGTTTATTCTTCATATTTTCCCTTTAAACTGGTTGTAACATCTTACTGTTTCCTCATTAATGAAAGAGTTCAATAAAATCTTTGGCATTTGTTCATTTCATATTTGTGTGAGAATTTTGATTTTAATTAAAAAAATCTTTTAACAACTCCAACCTCAATTAAATATGTATTAATTCTTTCCAGCAGCCATTAATAATGTGTTTTCCTTAGGAGGCCCCAGATTTTTTCCAGCATCTGTTAAAGGAGATCAGGTCCCAGAACTGAAACAAATCTCTATCTCTAAAGTGGATAGGACTCTCTTAACCATTCTGCTCTAATGTAAAGCTATGTCTGAGGTTTGCTAGGACTAAACCTGAATTTGCAGAGCTTAAGAACATAAGTGCAGGCACTGCCTGCCCACAGAAGTATTTACAAGTACCCAAAATGCAAGGGAAAAGTGGAAAGGAAAGATGGAAGAAAGGAAAATGCAGTGCATGGGACAGTGATGATTTTTGAGGTGGACTCTGGGGAAGCAGTGTTTTTACTCTGTAGAGTCTTACAGCTGGGCAGTAACTGGTCTCCAGGTCTAAAGAGTGTAAACTGATTTCTAAACCATTGAGTGGTTGTGAGGATTAAATGAGTTAAGATATGTTAAGTACTTCATATAACATGGATACAAAGTACATGTTGTGTCAAGTAATTATTATTATTATACCCAGGATGATTAAATATTACTATTTTTATGTATACTTCCTCAGTGCAAACATCTACCTTCCTTTGAGAAAACACCACTGCAGTGGGGAAGAAAGGATGAGAGGGTAGACTATAAAATAAAAGACACTTAAAAGAAAGATCAGCCATTCACATTGTGTAAACAAATTAAAAAAATAAATAAAATAAAAATTTTAAAGACAATCATGGGACAACTGAAAATGTAAATGCTGTGAACACTGACTAGATATTGGATAGTTTGAGGAGTTACTATTAATTTTTTAGGTAAGATAAGAGTATTACAGTCATGTAAAATAGGGAGTCATTTTTAAGTTAAGAATGAAATCATAGGTGCCTGCGATTTGCTTTAAATTTATGTGTGTGAGGTGGGAAGATGGGGTAAGATTAGCCAAAGGTTGTGAACAGGTGATGGGAACATGGAGGTCTATTAATCTATTCCATCTTCTTATGTTTACATCAATTAAAAAATGAGGAGGAGGAGGAGCACTAGGAAGATGAGGAGAAAGAAGACAACTACACACCTAGGATTTGGTCTTATCCTAGGATTCACCTCTCCTCCTGGCCTCCAGACCATCAGTAGGACCCTCACTATATTTTCTAAAATGTGAGTTATTCTGCCAAGAGCAGTAGCGAAGCGCCTTCAGCAGGACAGCTGAAGGAGGGCGTTGGCACTCTAAATTTGAATCACGTCAAGCTTTCCCTCTAGTTTAAGACGTGAGGTACATTTCTCATCCCCTCAGGTAGTCCAGTGGGTGTCTCTTGCATAACACACCACACACACACAAACACATACCCCACACATACACACACACACACACACATACACTGTTTTCCAAGAACAAAAACTAATTTTCATAAACAGTTGAGCCAAAATCCATTTTTCCATGTGCAACAAAATTTCAGAACAGCTTCTTCCCAGGAAGAAGACAGCTTTCATTGACATTTTTATGCAGAGCAATGTCCGTTCCCTTTGTTTTTTCTCAGACTGTATCCTGAGACCACCACTGCATAAGAAATGGAGTCCATTCCAGAGCAATCGACCTCTCCATGGACACTCTTAGGCTCACAAAGACCCGGAAAAGGCTTTATATTTATGTTTTCTCCCCTTTGCTATTTAGCCCAGGTCTCACATCTTTCTGGTGTGGAGATTATAGAAATGCAGAAAGATGTGTGGGTTTAATCTCCTCTCCAAGCAAACCCCTGAGGACTGGGGTAGGGAGGAGAACTGTGGGAGGTAAAGGGCCGGGGGTGGAGGGGGTGGGGATAGTTTGTTCTTTCAGTCACAAAAAACCAAATAGATATCACAGACTTTTAGACCCAAAAAGACCTGAAAGTACTTCTAGGCCAACCCCTTCAATTTACACTGAGAATGATGCTTACAGGAGTCAAATGGAACATTTGCTGCAATCATACACAGGGCGTTTATAATACATATTTAGGTGACTCTTCTCACAAAAACTTGGCTAATAACTAAATCAGAAAAATCGAGAAAACAATAATCTTTTGATGTTTTAATTATTAAATTGCTACCTCAGCCCCAAGCTTTAAATAAAAAAGTTTTGTGTACACTTAAATATTTATGATAGTTGTTAATTTCAAAATTATCTGCACTTGGCCTGTTGCGGTTTCCTCCTTGCAGAAAATCTTCAGAAGCACTTATCAAGGGCAAAACCATGGAGTAGGCTTCCCCAGGGCAGGCAGGCAGGGCAAGCCTTGTCTAGAGAATTTTAAAACTATAATAAAACCAACTAACAGTTGGTCTGCTTTTTATTAGCATCATTCTCTGCAACTCTAGACAATGATGAAATTGCTCTCCCTGAAAAAAACAAACAAACAAAAAAAAACCTGGGGGCCTAAATTCTAAACAATTGCTGCAGTTAACTGTTGAATTTTAACATATAAGTAAGCTCCATATTAGCACATTTTTGTGACGTTTTCTTTAATCAACATCGTATTCCTAACTACCCAATTAGCCTTCGGCACACATGGGCTCAGCTCCACATGTTTGTTTTGAAAGTAAGTCCTGCAACCCCTGTGATATTCCATATACCTGCATTTAAATTTTTGATGTGCAATAAGTACTGATAGTTCAGCAACTTTAAAGATGAAGCAACAGAACTCGTTACTTCAGTTCTGCCATTCTGTGTGACCATTTGCTTTTATTTGTGCAGTAATGTTGTTAAATGCAGATTTTAGTTCATATATGAGTTTTACTTTGCTATGTTTAAAATAGAAATGTATTTTTTTAAGTTGTTAATTGCTTTTGAACTAAAAATAAACCAAGAAAATAAAATATTACATCAGTGATGTAATTTAGTAGTTACCTAAATAACCTCCTTTTGCTGAAGTTGTGCTTTTATTAAAATTTACTCATTAGTTATGAAAATTTTCAACATAAAGTATTATTAGATTATAACCAACACATGAAAGTTCAAACTGTGAGGTAGATATAAACTATCAAAACAACCAAAGATGCTGTTCTGACATTGCCAGAAGATATCAAAAGGTTAATGTTTGAATTTTTTCAGTCATTTTCACCAAGGACAGGACATCGACTGATCATTTAGCCATTTTCTCTGATATTTGCCATGAAGAAAAACTTTAGAAATTTTTATTAAATGTAAGTGAAATCTATGATGAATTTTTCTGGTGAAGATATTTTAATGGGAAATATGTGGCTGTGGAGACATTTGGAAAGCATTAGAATTGATCCCAAAGAAACTAAGACCCGAAAATTATTGCAATTTTTGAAATTTATTGCCAAATGAGATTTTTATAAATGTTTGCTAAACTTAACCTTATGTTTAAGACTTTCCCTAGCCATTTGTATGCCTGCTGCTTCATGTGAAATTAAAATAAATCAAAAGTGTTCTTTGATTAACTATGAAGATAGATTGAGAAGTTTGTTAAAACGCTGGTTACACATAAGTTTGTAAAGAAGATCAATTTTCAAAAAATCATAGACACACTGGTGACTTTTGCAATAAAAACCACCACCAGGTACCAGAGCTGGAGAGGAGTAAAATGATGGAGGCCAAGAAGGAATCTTTAAGACCTTTAAGAAGATAACGTTTTAGACACTTGGCTGATCTAAGGAGAAATTTGAGAAGGGATGGGTTTTCTGCAGAGTTTTTGAGGAATGGGGTCAGAGAAATACTGTTTTGTTAATGTGATCATGCCTCTATTTTTATCCCAGCTTGGTATGTCCTAGGGAAATGTTGATGGCAGTTACAAAGGTCCCTTCTCTTGCCAAAACAGAGGACCCAGAGAAAAGGTCTTTCTAGAAAGCAGAAGGCTTTCACCCACCTTCCTTCACTCTGCCCTTCTTCCCACTGCCACAGGGAGTCTTTGAGGGGGCGTGTATATACCTTCAGTAGGCCATTCCAATCCTTTTCTGCATAGGCATAAAGCCTGCAAAATGCCAGTAGGTTCCCTCTTTCCTAAAAGATAAGAATTCCTTCAGTCTGACTTCAGGCTTTCATATTAAATCTATAGCTTTTTTTTTTTTTTTTTTTTGCTGGTATCTTTGCAAACATTTTCAACATCTGATGGTTCAATAAGACTATAACCCATATAAAGTCCATTTACCTTATGATCCAGTCTTAACGAGGAAACTTAGTCCAGTTTCCAAAAATAATTGAATATCAGTTAATATCTTTTTACTGATTTTTTTAGGAAAATGATTCTGGAGTTGGGATTTTTATTAATACAACTCAGGAAATGTCTTGAAAATTTCTCTCCACAATTGTCTCTCCATTTCTTATAAATGTGGAAGCTACTCCCCAAATTTTTATATCCTCTTCCTGCAAACTCCCCCAATTTCTTCCAAAATTCAAGGCATGCTCTCTTTGGTCTCATCCTCCCTTCCTCTGTCATATTCCAGAGCTATTTACTTCTGTGTGGCTATAAACTCTGGCTTTCCCAATCAAGCAACTATAGCACTCTCATTATCCAAAACCCCAAATCTGCACAAAATTGTGGGAAATATGTTGGCCACAAAAGGAATTCTGCGGTGTAGACAGAAAGGAAGAAGTGATGTCAGTTCCTACATGTTAACATCTTTATCTGTTCAGGAGTATCCTCAAAAATTTTCTGTCGAGGATGAAACCTGCCTGAGACCAAGTAGTTGATTCAAATTCTGGTGTGGCTGAAGACAGAATCTTCCAATATTTGACGACAAGGGACGCCAAGTCTGATGGTGATTTACATTTAGCAATTGAAGACTACCAGGAAGCAAGATTTTTATTTTTCCATTTTGGTATGCTATTACTTATTCTCATTAATTTTTTTTGAAAATGTGGGAGGAAGAATGAAGAATAAAAACACTGTGTAATAGAGGGCCAGTTTCCTTATTAACTCTATATATCAATCTCAAAGATGCCGCAAGGCCTGGTGGAAGAGCACAGACTTTGGAGCTAGACATTTATAGTGAAGCTTGAATCCTACCTCAGTCACTTTCTGGCTGAGTATAACTTATGATGAGACAGTTATTATCGGAAAAGGAAGGAAGAAAAGAAAGGGAAGCACTGTCTTCTGTAAATGCAGATAATAACTGCTTTGTAAGATTGCTGTGAGGACTAAATGAAATAATGTTTGTAAAATGCTTAATACAGTACCTGTCATATAACAGATATTCAATCATAATAATCTATAATAATAATAAAGGATTTTTTAAAAAACTGGGTTTGGAGGGCCTCTGCCTAAACTCCTTTTGTTTCTAATGTTTTGAAGTTAGTCTTAGTACTATTTTGTGCTAGTTTTACTTAAAAACATATATAGAAATATATATTAGATATGTATATATCTACAAATCAAATATATATACATTTAGGATAAATGCAGTACAAATAGTGATATGGAAGTATTTGGGCAACAATGCTTTTTGTAGCTCAATGAATGGTGGCAATAAATAAGAATTTGAATAATCTCTTGTAGGTAACTGTAAGTGACCTCCACTTGACCTGTAATTTGTATATTCCCACCAGCTCCTCTCCTAGTCTCCTCTTCACGACCACCAAGGAGAGCTAGAGGACCTTAGAGGAGGCTCAGAATAGTACTGCCTTGATTTTGGCAACATGCATATTGTTTCTTCAGCTAACTCAGCATGCTTGAGATCATTTTAACAGCATAGTGTTATCATGTGGTTTCAGTAGAAAAAGTCCCTATATAAAAATAGCACCTTCTTCCTCAGCATGTCTGCTCCTTTAATGAAAATAAGACTTTAGCTTAGACTGAGCCAACACAGCTATCAAGGAGGGAGCTAAAATCTCATCTGCTTCAAACACTGTTAGCCAAATTCACTAACCATGGTACTTACAGCCGTTGACAATAAGAAAGACACTGCAGTAACAGACACAAACAATACAGGATAACTCATACCCAATACATGATACTTGAACAGCAGTTTCCTAGAATGGGCCATCAGAGAATATGATCAATGAGAAGAGTCACAATTGCTCTGCAAGAATATTTACAGCAATATAAACAAACCAAGAAGGAGGAAAAAAGAGTCAGTACCACTCACAAATTTTTATCTGATCCAATTAAACAAACAAACACAAAAAAAGAGAGATGCACTAATATAATTCAAGCCATATGGCAACCTAGTAGGTTGCTTCTTCTTGGAGAATGGTGTTTCATTCATTCTACCAGCCTGCATTCTATCACAACATGTTCTATTTTGGCATTGGGAAACTTCTATGTGCATTACTGATATGAAAATAAAATATAGCAAAGGTAGTTTTATTTTATATTTTTAAGGAAAGACACAACTACACTTTAAAAATTAATCTGAAAAACGTAGGTCCAGAACCTATTCTTGGGCCATCAGTGTCCTCTCATATTGTCTTCAGAATCTGTTGCACATTAAGCCTAATGACTTGATTAATTATACTTATCAGTGCTCTCTCAGAAAAGTGATGCCACAGTATGAAGTAGGTGTGGCTACAAACAAATATAGTTCTGCATCTGGCATATCAATAAGAGTTCCATCATGGAATCCAGCACAGGCGATAACTGGAAGTATGTCCATCTTACGACCATCAGAAATTTCACTTTCAGTAAGTGAAATCTATTCAGAACAGAAGAAATGTTACCAGGAGCTTAGTTTGTGCCCTAGAAATTTCTAAGCTCTTTTATCAGGGGGAATACCGGAGAGCTGCAGTTTTATTTTATAATCCATTTCCCCAGAAACCAGATCTTTCTTAACAGGAGACTGTTTCTTTTTTGCAAACCCTAAGATATCTTTAGCAAAAACACTTTGAAAGCTGTTTGAGGCTATCAGATACCTCTTATTTATTACAACAAACAGCTCTCTACAGCCTCATTTCCTTTGGTGTTACAGCAACCTTCATTCAGTGGCTGTCTGCAATGCTACCTGTGCAGTCCACATCTATGTCTGATCGGCCCCTTTTTCTATTATTTGAAAGCAGTCCTAGAAGACGTTTACCTTGGTCAATTAAGAGAGACCACAGGGCCTTGCACACAGTAGGCATTCAGCAAATGTAGTTAGTTCCATGCGGCCTCCCTCCATCATTCCTCATCCCTTTTATCAGAAGGAAAATCTAGAATCAAATGACTTACAGGCTATAAGGGCATTACACAGTTTCCAGCACTATTTTCTTAGTTTGCAGCCAAAATAGATTTCAGAGGAACTATAGGTCAAACATATGGGTGGAACTATTCAGTGGGCTGTTTGAAGAATGAAGTCAAATTTGAGAAAATTTAGAAACCGGTGATATAAACTGGTGAAATCAAGAGGTTTGTAATGAAGTTATGAAAGTCAGCAAGTTTATTCAGAGGACATAAAAAAGAGAAGATAGATTAAGAACTGAACCCCACATTTAATTATGGAAGGATGAATGGAGTTCTGGAAAGACAACAGGAAAAGCAGCCAATGAGTTAAGAAGAAAATGAATACTTACTTGTAATAGAAGCTATAAGAAGTGAATTCCAAACAAGGAGGTTAACTGTGTTAAAAGCTATAGAACATTCAACGAAGACAGGGTCCAAGAAGATATCATTGATGATTAGGAAGTAGCTAGTTAACCTACTTACTTGCTGCAGAAACCAGCTCTCAAGAAATAAATGAATCCTGGAGAAGGAAGTTGAGGGGATAAGAAAAGTTACTCTTCAAGAGATCTGATGGTGGTGGGAAGAAGAGCATGAGTTTAGTATATCACGGGGTAGCAGAGCAGAAGTTTCCATGAGGTGTACATGCTAAGCCATGGCATCCGTACTATGAATGTGGTAGATTGCAAAATGAGTACAAAATCCTTCCATCCTTGTATGCATGCTGCTTTGCTCTGTGACTTTTGTAGCCTCTCCCATCAAGATATAGAGTCTATTTCTCCCCAGAATCTGGATTTGGCCAGGCTTTGGCCTCAGACTCATTAGTAAACATGACAAAAGTAGACGTTTGCATAATGGGGATCACTTTCTCTTGTCCACCATGTGAACAAGGATGAGAGATGACATGGAGAAAGGCCCCAGCTGTTCCAGCCCCAGTTGAACCTGCCCCAGAATAGGAAAATTGTCCAGTGAGTTAGAGAATAAGGAGTGATAAGAAATGTTTGTTGTTGTAAGCCACTGCACTTTGGGATGGTTTGTTACACCACAAAAACCACCTGGTACAGCAAGATATTTTCCTTTTCTACCTGTTCTCTGGACTAACTCAATTCTGAACCACTAGTATGAAACCAGAGTGCTGAATGATGTCATCTGAGAAAACAAAGAAAAATAAAACATGCAAATACCAGTAATTTTCTATCAGGCAATAAGATTCCAAAAAATCAAAAGCATCCAGAATACAGCTGTGAATTTAGGTAAGCACCAACGTAAAAGATGTCCAAATATCAAGGAAATTCCCTGCCACAGAGTCTATGTAATTTATTTATGGCAGAAGCCAAGGTCATTTCCAAACCTTTATATCATGACCTGCTGATAGAGAATTCTATAAAAATATGGTGGCAGTTTCAAAAAGATCGGTCATTTGACTTCTATGATAGTTACCAGTTCACACAAAGGTTATAGATGATGTATTAGAAGCATTATTGGTTAAAGCAGAAAGACTAGAAACCAGCACATATGTGGGACCTGGGGTTAAGAGTGGAAGCCACCATAGTGGTTACAGGCAGGAAACACAAGTATCACATCTTGTCCCAGGAAAGACTGCGGTGGTGCCCTGTATATTTCACCAACCCCTGAGGACATCTTGTGCCACTGCCCAGTAGCATAGCTGATGTTCACAGCAAGGTGTCAGAGCCATTAAGAAAATGTTAAACGATGTTCAATATACTCTGTTCAATAGGCCAAGAAGAATGGAATCCATTTTATTACAATTTCCATCAAAATAGCTCAATTTTCTAAAAGTTTGGTGCTTAAAGGGTCTAAACTTCAGTTCAATGAAAAACTCACTTCTTTGTGACAGTCCACTTTCTGACAATATAGATTGGTGAGGTATTAATTTAGACATAGTCATTTGGCGCTCTAAAGAATTCTAAGACTGTAACATGATGATTATTTCCAGAGACAGAAGTATTGTCCACCAAATGGAGAGTAGGCTAGTACTTTGTTCAAATTAGGAGATAGATGGTGATGTGGTTTTTTCAAGGTTTCTCTCTCTCTCTTCTTTTTTTTTTTTTTTTTTTTCAATGCCTGTCAGCATTCTGTGGTCTCCGCTATTTTTAGTTCACTAGATACTGTCATTAACCACTTTGCCTCTCCACTCAGCAGGCACTAGAGTGGCCCTTGGTCTTTCTTCACAATTTCAGGCTTTAGATCAGCCTCCATAAAGAGTCTCTCTTTAGCAAGACTACATCTTAGACTACCAGACCTCCTCCATCTTTACCTGTGTTCCCTGAATATGGTATAATGGCATAATTATTGTCATCACAGTTTTCATGACTGAAAACATTCACTGAGCACCAACATAGCGCATAGGAAACAATCAGTGGTTCTTCAGTCCTGTGTCCCACCTTCTGTTACATCATCCAACAGGTCTAATTTAGGGGCCAAATTCCCACACCCCAGGCTAAAGGCACCCATCACCTTGGTCTCCAATCCAAGGGTCATTTTCCTGAGCTATAAGCTTTATGAACATAATATTCTCTTAGTGCTTTTATTATGTTCTCAAACTTTTCAGTCAATTATCTTACTGGTCTAATAGTCTCCCAAACCAGCTCTACTTGTTTTTGCCTTGGATAGAAGTGTTTCCAACTGCAATGTGGAGTGTTTTTAGAAAGCACAGACTTTGGTGGAAGAATTAAGTTCTAGTTCTAGTTCTAGCATAAGGATTATTTTGAGCTGATTATTTTTGAGAGACTGCAGACACAGGAGAAGCTCTGAAACACAGTAGAAGTTACCCTTTTATAAGGGATATTTATATTTATAAAAGAAGTCTCTATTGATAAGCATCACCCTCTCTGTACCAGAAAGAGGAGGACAACTCTAAATCAGAAGACACTCTTGTCAATGGAGAAGGTGCTGAGTTAAATCTGCATAGCAAGCTTACCTTTGTTTACTGTGCCTTTCCTGGTAACCTCCCATAACTGACCCCCACCCCAATCTTTCTTTTGTCCTTAGAGGAAGATGATATTTAAACTGGTAGCTTGGACCACCTCTGGGAGTTAATCAGTTTCTCTTGGTGGGCTTTCTTTTTAGAGCTGCCTGCCTGCGAGACAAACTGGCCCTCTGCTCCAGCCTCCACACAGTACCCCACATGATCTGGAGGACCACAGAGTGAGAAGGAAGCCATTCACCCTCCATTCAACACCTGGGTGAGAGTTCTGCAGATCCACTATGCTCCTTCCACGAGACTCAAGGTTTAGACTTGAGGCAAAGGAGCAGAAGGCCTGATTTCAGTTGCAGTCCTATTCTCCAGTCTTCTTTCAGCAAGAAAGCAGATATTTGGATCCTAATGGACTCTGACAATTTCTAATTTGGCACATTAGAGATTGCAACAGCAACCTGAGAAACTAGCAGGAACAGGATTTAGCGTAACTTTTTGTCTTCTATTTCTTCTCACTGGTGCATAGTTATCATAGGAATATTGTCAGGGGAGACCCTTACACCATGAAGTACTTGCAGTCCAACCTTCTTCATTTTATAGACAAAGAAAATGAGGCTCAGAGAGATTGAGTCACCCAAGCTCATTAGCATAGATGGTGGCTTGGAACCCAGCTGTCTTGACTCCTGGTCCAGTGCTTTTGCCAGGGTACCTTGTTCCTATTCTTAGCAAAGTATAATTCAAAGCAGGTCTCGACTGATGGATGAAATACTCTGGACCCTCACGTTAAGTTCCGACTCTTAACTCCTAGGTTTCCATCTTATGTTCAGCTTGGATCCAATTATTACTAGTTTCTGGTCCTCTTACCCACCTGGTTATGAAGGACTGCACACATCCTAAATCTGAGTATCCCCAACACATCTCTAGGCCTTAGGAGAACTGAGAGTCACAAAGCGCATTTCCTGAGTCTTCTAAATCAAAACCAACCTAATTTGGAAGTAAGGCTGGGTAGCTTTTGTGTAAGGCATGTGGGGTTGGTTCTAACATTCCAGGAACTTTATAGCATTAACACTTTTTCCATGGCTAAGCTCTATGGAGTTGTCTTATTCTTTCTTTTTTCAATGTTGAATGTCACAAATTTAGAGCCCCCTGGAATGCTGAAAGTACTATGGCAATGATATTCCACATCAGTATATAATTTTGTTTAATGATAAAATTAGGCAGAATTCTCATGAGAAATACACAAAACATATATACACAGGGCAATGGGTACAACTATAGGTGAATTTCCCAGCTATATACCATGAGTCTAAAGTCATGCATTTTCCAACCATTCCAACAAAGGCAGAAGGGAAATGCATTGCCTGTGCAGATTACAATTTGTATCTCCACTTCCAACTCATGACAACTTGTGCTTGATGCCAGTTTATTGAGCAGCATCAACAGCAGCTGGGGCCCTCACTGTCTGAAGGGAAGGAAAGCCCCATGGACTGAGTAGGATGGGTGACTGGTCTCTGGAAGGCCCAGGTGATGCAGACTCTCAGAGTGTGCATGTGGGCATGTGTGTGTTTGGTGGGGGGAACATGGTGGTAAGGCATGAAGGGGTGCTCTGAACTTCCCTCTATGTCCTGGCTTCCTGGAAGCTCTTAACTAGCAATAGCCACTTTCCAAAGAGAAATGACTGCTGCAGTCACAGTGCAGGGAAACTCCAGGGCAGAACCTTCAGTCTCCCCACCTGAACGTCTGCTGCTTTAAATGGCCTAATTAGAGATTAATTTCTTAATGGGGATGGTGGGTTTTGAAACTATTCATCCATTTTGTTTGTAATCTCCCTTTTCACCCATTATCATTCCCAGCAGTTTAAGTTGAGGACCAGACAAATGCTATATTTTGTAAAAAAAGTTATGAACTTAGAAAAGCCACTACCCAATAGTAAGGCAAATGGAAAATCCTTTTGTCTCAGAGATGATAGAGTAAAGCAGTCAGTGATCTGTGCTCTGATTTGACCTACTGGGATAAAATCCTAGAGGAAGGAGCAATGAGATAGATTTGAAGAGAATTCCAAAAGTAGAGAGAGATTGTACCCCACTCCTCAGGGCAGAAAACAGATTAATTGTAGAACTCATCAGCGGGCAAGCTGTATTTCCAACTCCAGCTGTCAGATACCACCAGGCAGGGTGCTCCCCTGTGGCCGAGAAGCCTCAGTAGAGCAATGACAGCGGCGCAGTTTGTTGGAAAGGGCTAAGTAGTACCCTCCAGCTTCGATTCCAGTCAGCAGCCTGTAGCACCAGAAGTGCCCAGGAGTTCCCACCAGCCCTGGGGCTACAGAGTGTAGAAAATGGAGCAACTGGAGCATTTACCGGGAGGTGACCATGGTAGTAGCTCAGTGACCCTGGGACAAAGGGCTACAAGGCACACCACTCAGACTGGTCATAAGTTTAGAGCCCCCTAGAATGATGAAAGTGCTGACTGACTCAGGATTCACAGAGCCAGTGCCGCAGGCCCCGATCAGGCGAAGAGAACTGATTATGTGGCAGGTGGCCTGCAAATTTAGCTGCTATCATTTCCTTTCTTATCTGTATCTACAGAGACATGGAGTCTGTCTTCCTTTCCCTTGAATCTGGCTGACCCTGAACTACCGTGACCAACAACTGACTGTAGCTGTAGTGGGGCTCTGTCAGTAAGAAGCCCTAGCCTGGCAGCTTTTGCTTTTGTCCTCTTGGAAACTAGTGCCATGCTGTAAAGAAACCCAGGCTACACTCCTGAATGATGAGAGGACAGGAGGGAAAAGACTCTGGAAGATATAAAGGCCATCTTGGATGTTCCAGTCCCAACCAAGCTCTCAGCTGAATACAGCTACGTGAGTGACCTCAGCCACATGTGAAATTGCCCAGCTGAGCCCAGTCAATCCACAAATCATAAGACATAACTATGTTTTAATGATTAAAACGTTGTTGGTTTAAGTCACTAAGTTTTGAGGTGGTTGTCACACATCGTGAGATAATTGTGACAAACACAAACTCACAAGTCACAGATTCCATCAGTAGGGTCTAGCTCAGCCAGAAACAAGCCTGGTCCAGAACTTTGTAATACAAGCAATAGAGGATCCAGAGAACCTTTGGGTCTGAGGCCCTCTATCCCCTATCCCCATGTGTGTGTGTGCCATTTTAGAAAGGAACAGAGAGAGAGAGAGACAGAGAGAGAAAGAAGTTGGAAAGGTGTGGTAGACAGAATAGTGGGCCCGGAAAGATGTCCATGTTCTAATCCTAGGAACCTGGGAAAATTTACTTTCCACGGCAAAGGGAATGCAAATGGAAAGAAGGTTGCTAATCAGTTAACCTTAAAGTAGGGAGATGGTCTGGATTATCTGGGTGGAAGAAAAAGGCAGGGGAGTCAGGGCAGAGGGAAGAGATGGAAGAACTCCGCCCTCTGTTGCTGGCTTTAAAGGTGGAAGAAAAGGGCCCTACTCCAAAGAACACGGAAAGTGCAAGGAAATGGATTCTCCCCTGGAGCCTCCAGAAAGGAACACAGCCCAGCAGAGACCTTGATTTTAGCCTAATGAGACCCATTTCGGTCTTCTGGACTTCAAGATAATAAACTTGTGTTGTTTTAAGCCACTAAATTTGGGTTAATTTCTTCAGCAGCAATAGAAAACTAATTCAGGCAGCAAATTGTAAGTGACTGAATACTGGAATCTGAAACTGGGAAAAGACTAAAATGGCTTTAAATGGCAATTTTAAGATTTGTATTCCCCCACATCACCCAGGGTGGGGGAGGCTGGAAAAGTAAGATTAGATCATTCCTGGATGACAAAAAGCCACCTTTGTTTTTCACACTCCTGAGTAGAGTGAGTTAAATTTGAGACCTTGTTGCACCTCTTGTTCTGTTAAAACCAAATCCCCTTGTAAGAGTCACATGGTAAATTTCTCCAAATGAATGAGTTTATCTGATTGCTTCTGAAAATAGGAATTGAGTCAGGGGAGGATGGAGGAAGTAGGGTCAAGGCTTGAGCACCCAGATTCCTGGGAGGGGGAATTGGTGAGGAGGGAAGATGGGTCCTGACTCAAGGGTGTGGGGGACACCCCCTGAACACATTGCTGTCCTTGAGCAGAATGGTTACCAGTCCCACTCGACATTGCTCTTTACGAACAGTCTCAGCGGTGCAGTATACTCTGCATCGTGTGGCACTGAGTGCAGGTGGGAGTTCATTATGCCCAACAGCGAGACCAATCGCTTCATGTTATTTAGGGCTTTAACATCTCCGTTGCTTCTTTCTGCTGCATTTCAGATACCTGTGGTTTCAGCTTTGTGACTGGAGTCCCACATTTCATCACTGGTCTCTGACCCTCTAAAATAAAGACCTTCTGAATCAAAAGTTAAGTTATTTTTAATTTTTAAAATAAACTTTCTGTCACCATCACCACTGATCAGTATTCTTTACTCTCAAAATGATTCTTAACAGTACGATGTTAGAAACAACACTGAGTAAGCAAGAATGAAATACCACGTTCTAAGCACGCAGCACACCACTGTAATAATTGCCACGGATTTATTGTTTCAAAGACATACAAATTCGTGGGGTACTTTAAGGGCAACTACTCAGGTATCACGGATGCTCTGAAGTTCACTGTTAATTTAGTAGCAGTCCTTGTTTAGGATAGGGAGTAGGAAATAAAGCAGCATTGGAGGAGGGAGGGAAATGAGAATCTAGTGATTGCTGAAGTCACAGGGAGACAGGATAAGGGTGAGGAAATCTGGGCTTCAGTCTAAACAGGTTGAAAGTCACTCTAACACTTTTGACTCTCAGAGGGTACTTTACTTACCCTTTTAGTAAGTCTACGTAAGAAAAAAAGGTGGAGGTGGGAATAATAGTGCCTGTATCATAAGGTCAGTGTTTATGTTAATTCACATAAAGCACTTAGTTCTAGCAAGGCAGTAAATACTTGATGAATACTAGTGATTTTTACACAGAACCCAAAAGTTGAGAAATCAACATTTTTGCCAGACCACAAGTATTTTTCTCATTGATCGTCCATTTTTACTACACATCAAGAATAAGGTCTAGCTCACTTTGATCCCCTCCTCACATGAGGTTGGTGTCCAGGTCTGCACATACCTGGAGTCCCTGGAAACATGTGAGAAGACTAATGCTGCTTCCAAGTCCCCTTATCAGGTCTCCAATTCTGTTTCCCAATCCCTTCCCTTCCCCATGTGGTTCTAATATCAAAATATTTAGTCCATCTGTCCCAGAGGGGTTTGGACTTTCTCTTGATTTGTGCTTCTTGAAATAATATGCTCCCAAGGCACAGACTGTTCCTTCATCACTAAAAAAGGTCAAGCATTTATTAGTCTGTGTATAAACATGACAACAAAGGAGGCCTTGTAAAAATGGAATGTTCAGCTTGGATGGAACACAGAGGAGTTCCCCTTGGATCTGGCAAATTCCCTTGGATTTCATCTCTTTTCAATATACCACGTTAATGTCACTATTTCCTTCTGGATTCTCAAGCCTTACTTATAAATCCCCATGAACCCTTTGAGGTGTAAGTTTCTTCATTTATACAGCCTATAAGTGCAATTTCTTTTTCAATTCAAACACATTAACAGTTTCTTCTGATAAACGAATCACAGTACTATAAGTAGAAGGTGTGCTCTCCTGTGTGTCACACGACCACTTGTCACAAAAAGGGGAAATGACATTTCTTTGCTCACCAACAACCACTTCATACAAACGTTATTCTTATCCTCTTGGGAAGCACCCCATGGGAGCTCAACCTCTGATTTATTTTCTCCTTTAGATGTCCTCTTCAGACGATCTTAACCCAATACAGAGCTCTCCCTCTATCACCTTGGTGTTCATGTCCATTGTGACAGCCAACTGCCATCTGCATTCGCCTATTCCCTTTCTTGAACCTTGATCCTTTCAGAAAATGTACATTATCTTTATAAAACACAGACTCTGATTCAATGGTATGCATAATCTAGGTTTAAAAACATCTTCAAATTTCCATATGGTTTCTTTATAAGCTGTTGTTGGTGCTGGGTTTTTTTTTTTTTTTTTTAACAGAAAATTATCTTGCTTTCCTACTCCAAGGAATGAAGAAGAGATGGATTCCATAATGAGACATTCTCTAGCCAGTCTCAGGTACATCCTGTCTCGGGGAAGGAGGATCATGTTCCATGTCCCTTTAAGGCTAGCAGAGCGAAAATATCCACCTCCGATTGGAGAGCTCAGATTTTATGTGTCTGGTGAGGTCTGCAGGAATGTAAGGCTCATGAAAACCGGTGTGATCAATCTGTACCCTTCTCCTGCTAAGACTGTCTCAGTATGAGGACATTCTACAGGAACAGTAGAGTTGCTGGTCTTCTTTATCCTTCTTCTTCTTCTCCTCCTCCTCCTGCTCCACCGCCTCCTCCTCTCGCTCTACCGCCTCCTCCTCTCTTCCCCCTCCAGCTCTCTTTTCCCATTATCCTCTTCCTCTCTCTTCTTTTTTTGGTGGGGGGGGGCATTTTCCCCTAGAACTGACCAGGGAAGCAATGAGGCTTGGAAAAGAATCTACCACATATTGGCTCACTAAATACTTATTTTACTGCTATGAATTTCTCTGGTATAGGGCAGGAAGTCACGTGATAGTACTTTTTGAACTTAATGTCAACTTGTATTATTTTGTAACTACATAAGTGAACACCAGCCCTAAAATTCAGCAGCCTACCCTCCTCACAGGAAGTACGAAGTACATTTCATTCAAATAAATGAAAGAACATCTGTCATGGGTTGGCCCCAACTTACTTTTCTGGTTTCTTCTACCGCATGCCTCACTGCCCCTCCCGCCCTCATATGATGCTGTTAGTACATCATCTTACTCCCTTTCCTCTGAGCTTAGAACAATTTCTGAGCTCCAACTAGGTGACTAAATGAATGAAACAACCTGTGCAGTTACACCCTGTGCCTTTGCTCATACGTCCCCCATTTCTGGAATACCAGCCTTTTTACTGAGGACATTTCTACTCATTTTTCAAGGTCCAGCTTGCTGCTGCCTTTTCTTGAAGTCTTCACTCGGTACCACTCTCTCCCTCCTTACATTCACAGTGTTTTAATTCTTAAATGTCACACTTGCTTTGCCTCTGTTTGCCTTTTGTTTGTTTACTTGTCTTCCTCTCCCCTTACAATGCAATTTCCTTCATGCTAGGGACTGTCCTTTTCATCTCTGTATCCCTCAAATCTAGCATAATGATTGCCATAAGATAAGCACTGAAATGTTTAATGTCTTGGTTTACTGTTTGTTAAGGTCTGGAAGAATGACTTTCAGATTCTAGACTTGGGGGACAGACAGAGGGTGTCCACCAACCAAGATACAGGATGGATAGCAGGAATTTAAGGTGAATGTATATCCTGACATGGATCTGGTAGTCACTTGAATCTACAGGTCTAAAGCTGAAGAGAGATAAAGACTAGATAAACAAAGTTGGGAACTACCAGTGTAGAGGCGAGAACTAAAACCATGGAAGTGGGTGAGAGCACTGACAAGGAGGACTGAGGACAAACCCTAAGGAAAGTCAACATGTATGGGTGAATGATGGACATAATGCAGCAGTAGACTCTGAGAAGTAATGGTTTGAGAAATAGGTGGAGAACAAGAAGAGAGTGAGGTCATGGAAACTAAGGGAGGAGTCAAGCTCAAGAAGGACGCAGTGGAGACTGGGGTCAAATACTGTAGAATGAGGGCAGCGACTAGAGAGAAGTCAAGGTCAATACAGAATTTCCAGAGGAGGGATTGTGATACTGTTCATTGGTAGGTTCTTATTTTCAAGGATGAAACAAATAATTGATAATTAAAACCCAATAGGTCTAGGAGTTATGGGAACCAACATCTCATTAAGACAATAATAAATCTCATTAAATCTCACCAGGAAAACCATATTTCAATCTGAATTTCCTTGCTTCTCCCTATAAATGGGATTGCATAAAGAAGACAGAAACTTTTGTCTGCACCCTGTGACTATATTAGAGTAACTGAAGGACTGCAAATCATATGCCCTCCCTAGATGATGAAGCCCTATCTTGTTGTGAGGATACCATGGAAGGGTTCTCAAGGTCGACCTTTGAGGGCATGAAGAAAATTACCCATCACCATTGAGCCTCCAGAAGTAATAGAAGAGGAAGACTTAAAAGCAAAGATGCCTTCAGATAAGCCTTCTGATTTGGTACTGTGATGATAATTGTTATCACAATTTAATTTATATTAATTTGCATTTGTCTTACTTATATTAAAAGAAAATATGACCTTTCTGAAATTGATTAAATTATTATCAACAAAGAAACTTTTTTTTTTCTTATTTTATTTTTCGGGAGAAGAGGAGACTCATCTACTTATTTTTCTACTCATTCTTCCATCCACCCACCCATTAATCTAACCATCCATCCATCTGTCTGTCCGTCCATCCAAATTATTTTTTAAGGCCGTTTTACTTACTGGGCTTTATGTAGGTTCTTAAGCCTACAAAGATGAATAGGACCAGATTCAAGAGCTCAACATAGTCATCATTCAGTATGTATAACTTTGATCTAAAATATCATTAAAATTAGGCTATAGTTTAGGATATATATCAAATTCTCTTAAAATAAAACCCAAAGATATGCTTTAGGCAGTATCTCTGTACTTCTTCAGTATACTAATGTTCCCTGACATTATTGCTATCACTGATAAATGTCAAAGGGGAGAGTGATATTTTTGGAGCTGATTTTTTTTTTACTCTGTTACAAAAATAGATTATAAACACATACATATATGTCATAGAAAGAACTTAGGCTAATATTTCTATACAGGGACAAACATTAACATATTTTTAAAGTTTGCAGTTACATTCCTACTGTCAGTTATAATCATCTGTTGGTATGAACTCCTTATTTTATGATAGCTATCAACATCTATTGGTAATATGTAATCTGATTACATTTAACAAGAGTATGAG
Source organism: Camelus bactrianus (assembly GCF_048773025.1). Taxonomy (NCBI): domain Eukaryota; kingdom Metazoa; phylum Chordata; class Mammalia; order Artiodactyla; family Camelidae; genus Camelus; species Camelus bactrianus. The sequence continues at coordinate 44,978,627 of NC_133540.1, forward strand.
AATTTTATAGTCAAAAAGTTACTGAAGGAGGCTGCATGATTCAATATTTTCATACAACCATCTTTATAAAGGCATAGTGCTAACTTAACCAACAAATAATGATCTCTAATAAAAGTAACACAAAGCTACAACTGAATTCAACTTCATAAATGTTTCATTTTTAGGTAGTTGTTCACTGTTCAGGACATTAGTCTAAATCTGTATTAGTTATAATTTACGTTAGGCATATGCTTTGGGGAAAGAACATATATACTAAGTCAAAGCACTAATGTGTCAAAGTTATCCATGTCATCACGCTACTCTACCATAGGCCCCCTTTGCTCCTCTTGGAAGGTTGTTAGTATCCCCAGCGTTGGAGGAGGCACTAAGGCTAATCTGGATTGCTGTTCAGAGACGTGAAAGAGACAATGTGTCTCATGCAGGCCTCTGGAGAAAGCTAAGATTTCTCTAACCCTCATATAGAAACCCCTTGCTTAATCTGTTGGCAGTTGGAATGTTATATCGTACAACTTTATAGTTCAAGGAGACCATGGGGGCCACGTCAAATTAGCAGGTACAAGGGCTAAAGGAGCTTTTATTATTCATCATAGATTAACAGCCTGACAGGTAAAGACCAGTACTAATGGAACATTCAAGTCACAAATTTCATTTTCTTACTCCACTCAAATAGAATGAATCAGTTAGCTCTGCAGCTATAACAAACAACCCCCAAATTTTAGTTGCAACCACAAAGGCTTTTTTCTGGGATCTGTGATGAAGAAGACATATGCACCAAAACTGGCCTTATGTGTTTTCTTCATTTCAAATCCAGGCTGAAAGAATAGTCCATTTTTGGACGTGTCATTCTTATGGCAAAGGTAAAATAGCAAGAGAGCTGATGGCAACCTACAATGAGTCTGTCTTAGTCAGTTTAGGCTGCTATAACAAAATTACCATACAGCTGTGGCTTAAACCACAAACATTATCTCTTCCAGTTCTGGAGCCTGGGAAGTCCAAGATTAAGGTACCAGCAAATACAGAGTCTGGTGAGGGTCAGCTTCCTGGCTTACAGACAGCTGTCTTCTCACTGTATTGTTCCATGGCTGATAGAAAAAGATCATCTCTCTCATGTCTCTTCTTATAAGGGCACCAATCTCATTCCTGAAGCCTCCACCCTCATGACCTAATTACCTCCCAAAGGCCTACTTCCTAATACCATTGCATTGGGGGTTAGGGCTTCAACATATGAATCTGCGAGGAGGAAAACATTCAGTCCATAGCAGGCTTTTAGAGCTTGTGCTTGGATGAGGCATAGTCAAGGTTACCCACATACCATAGGCCAAAGTACTCACATGCCCAAGCCTGATGGTAAAGGTGCAGAACCTGCGTGCTCCCCCACAGGAGGCACTGAGAGTTGTGTGATCCTAGTAGGAGTGCGAGTTGCTGGGAATGATAACACAATCCCCCACGCCATGCTCCCCTTTGCAGCCCCCCAGCCAATTCTCTCGCCAACGCTTTCAGCCCCTCCACTTCCTGCCAGCTCAAGGAGGGGTACCGTGGAGGGTCCCGTGGAGGAAGACCACACAAGCAGTGAGGCTGCAGCAGCTGTTGTTTCCGTGCTTCCCTGTTTTGTTCTCATCAACCTCTGAGTGCAGATGGCAGGGTGGGTTGGGAAGGAGACTGCAGATGAGGTGGAAGACAAATGGGAGAACAGAGACCTTTCTCATTAACCGAAGGGGCCACTCGGGTAGTGCCCTGGGCAAGAGACAGTGACCTTTGTGTGCACCTAGAGGGCTGTGCCTAAGAGAATGTAATTAAGCCCACTCCTCAAAGCCATCATCCTCTTCAATTAATATTTACTGAGCACCCACTGAGACCCTGGCCCTGTGTGCAGAACTACAAAACTCTCTCGGGCTGGGAAAGACTCCGACTAATTTGCACATTAAAAACTGTGCAGACAGAGGAAACCCACCTTTTTCCCTTTCCCAGTCACCCTGGGAGAGAACCTCTTCTCTTCTTCATTCATGTGTGGAATGCCAATTAAACATAGTAAACAAAGGAAACTTCTTACATTGTCATTTTCTTCTCTCTCTCCTTGCTTTACTTGCTGTCTGGATTTATTGCTCAAGAATTGCCTCCTCTAAGCATCATCCCCTATTAACCAGAGAGATAAAAGCCATAAAGGGAAGGGGAACTCTTTCAGCTCTCTTTGCCAGTTGTGAGACAGAGCAGCGCCTTTACAAGGGGAGTAGACATCTGTTGACTGAGACTGCCCGTCCTGCACCAGGGCTGTGCTCATGCTCCAAATGCAAACTGCAGCCATCAGAGACAGAGCCGGGCTTGATAACTGCTTGAGCCCAAAGCAAATCTGCTTGGGCACTAGAACAGAAATTGTGTAGTTTTAAAGCAGATGTACGTTCTTAATGTGGTTGGCTGGTAGCGCGATAAGACTTGGAGTATTTTTCCCCCTTAGCCTATCAGAACAGTTAGAGTAAATAATGTAACTTAAGACAGGCCAGTTCTATCACCATTCCATGTAATATTTAGTCCACACAACAGGATGAAACTTAGCTTTGCATCACATACAGAAGGCATTCCATTTTCTCACATGCAGTATGATATTAGTAAACAACATATGTCTCCGTAGTTATAAACAAAGGTGTCATGTTTGCAAAACAGATCCTATATGTAGAACTTATATAAATGGGATAAAATGTGGGATTTTTGCTGGTTAAAATGGTGTTAAATATTTCAATCAGTGTGATCTTTGTGAGAAACATTTTCTCCTCTTCTGTGATCACTACCAAGCATTGTTTTTGCATCACCTTCCCCTCATCTGAGTTCTTGCTTCAGCACTTCTACTGTGACCTTGAGAAAATCAACTAGTCTGAACCTCTGTTTCTCTACTTGTTAAATAAGGATGTTGATCTGGATTAAGGTTTCTCTAAGTCTATTCTGGGGAACATTGTTTCTGAGGAAATTAATAAGGGTAACATTTTAAAAAAGAGGTTCCAAGGTCAAATAAGTTTAGGAATTGTGATGTTAATCAATATTAAACACATTTCCTTACTCAGAACCTTAATGTGCTAATAATATTCATTGTGATTCTCCGAGAGAGAGAAATGCCTTGTTTCCTCAATTTATTTAGCCAGAAGACTTTTCCTTGTGGATCATTTCTCAGAACCAAACTGAACATTAGACTTTAAAGATCCTTCAACTTATAACATTCTGTGATTCTATTTCCTATTTATTCTGCCTAACTTTCCAATTTGTCTCACCTCTTTCATGAAAAGAACTACCTGGGCTTTTTAACTCCTTCATTAAGTGAAAGTCAGTCTGTTCTTCTGCAGTTTATTTTTTTTTTCCTCTGCAATTTATTTGAAAATTTTCAAACCCACAGAAAAGTTGAAAGAATAGTACAATCAATATATAGTCTTCACTTAGATTCAATAACTATTAACATTTTGCTCCAGTTACTCTCTCTCTCTACACACACACACACACACACACACACACACACACACACACTATACTATATGTATAATTTTACTGCTGAACCATTTGAAAATTGCAGACATCTTGACACTTTATCCCTAAATACTTCAAGATGTATCTTGTAAGACAAGAGCACAACCTCAGAACAATTGTTACACATAAGAAGTTTAATGCTGGGTAATATCACTATATTTAAGTTTCCCTAATTGACTCCAAAATGTTCTTTATAGTTTTTTAAACTCTGGAATCCATTCAGAGTTCACATATTAGATATGGTTATGTCTCCTTGGTTTCTTTAATCTAGAACCAGCTCTCTATCTTGTTCATCTTTCATGAGGTTAACTTTTTTTGAAAAGTCCAGGTAACTTATTTTATATAAAGTCTAACATTTTAAATTTCTATGAGTTTCCTCATAATCAGCTTTCATCGAAATATTTTTTGAGAAAATGTTAATAGGTGACATTGTTGCATACTTCAGACTACATCATATCAAGAGAGACATAATGTCTGTCACTTTGTTCCCTTTTTGGAGGTGTTTTGAGTAATAGCATGATTAAAATGTTACTTGCTATATTTCTCCTTTCCCCTTAGTAATTTATAAATGATCTAGTAGCTGATATTTTGAAACTTGTGAATAACTTCTTTCCTAACGACCCTTCACCCAGTGGCTTTAGCATTTGTTGATGATCCTTGCCTGGACCAAATATTACACTGGGATTGCAAAATAATGATTTTTTCCCCCTAATCTTATCTCTTCTAGTTCATTAAATGTTCTTCTTCTGTAGATAAGAATTTTCTCTTCTTCTTTCTCCTCTTTCTCTCACTATCACTTCCTCTGTCTCTGTCTATCATTGAGTATCATGATGTATCATAGATCCCTTTTTTCATTCAATGGTTTATAATGTATTATTGTAATTCATCTTTTTAACGTTTATTCAGAGACTACTCTGTGCCAGGTACTGAAGTGAGATTATTCTAACATTAAATCTTAGTCTCCTTTACCTTTCCCTGCAAGAATTTAAGAAAACTATCAGTGGAACAACTAATCCAGATTCTTGAAGTGGCCACTACTTTGCCACAGTTTTATCAGATACAGGAAACTGAAAATGGAGATGGGAGTGGGGACTGATCTCCAAATTATAATTATTATTTCTCTTTTGTAAACCTTGGCCAGGCTACTGTGGTTCCAGCAGTCATCAAATGTCCATCTGAATCATCACACAGGGGAAACAAATCAATTATCATCTCCGTAGAGCTACGCTGGATCTGCCTCAGAAGGGAGAGAATTCTAACACCAAGAACTTGGCCCCAGTACTTGGGCTCAGGGTCCATGGAAGGAGAATAATAATTTCCGTTTCTACTCTGAGCACAAAAAAGGTCATTTAATCATCACCCAAGTCATTAGAAAGACTGGGTAAATATGTCCATGTCTTTAGCATGTATCAGGGTACCAAAGGCCTGGGACAAGACAGGAGTCCCAGAGCACTTCCCTGGCCAGACAAGGGTCACGGGTCCTACATGGGCAGCATATTCACCTCTCCAACAGAATGTGAATGGTGGATTCCAAAATCCACCAAAGGAATCAGAAAATAGCCCTCAGTGGAAGGAAAAGGGACCCTATGTTCTTGGGAAAGAATAGATTGACCCATGTTGGTTCAATTTTCCAGTGGAAGGAGTGTTCTGCACATTATGCAAGGGAAGACATCTTGCAGTGCAACAAGCCTGGTGTTGTAACACCCTGCTAACCAACAGAGGTCAGAAGACATGTCCAAAGGACAGATAAACCTTTTGGACTTGATTATGTTTCTTTCGCAGGGGGTTGGGGTGGGGTGTGGAGCCTAGGAGCTTCTCCTCCAGCCCTAGAAAAACCCACAGTCTGTGTTCCCAATGGGAAGGGGCAGACAGAACAGGCAGAAATTGGTGTCCTGCCAGGGAATCAGTAGCCAGGGGGTGACTGTGATCCCTGGAATCTTTGTTACCTCAAGAATTACAAAACTTTAGTGTCTCTCTGAGGCCGTGGGGGAAGATTCTCCCAGCAGTCAGAGCACCTTCCAAGGGACAGGGCTCAATGGGAAAAGTTAAGGTTTTAGATGCTATAAAACCTGGCTTCAAATGCCATCCCTGAAATTTATAAGGCATAAAGCCTAGGCAATTTAGTTATTCATTCCTGCTCCCTCATTGGTAAAATAGAGACAGGAAATACCTCGCAGATCTGTTGTGATCATGTTAAATAAATGTAGAGCGTGTGCATGGCATTATTAGTTAGCATTCTTTTCATTCCAGGTAACAGAAACCAACCTGAGCTGATTTAAAGAAAAAAGTAAGAGAGATTGAGACAAAATTAATTGTAAGGTTATAGTGATATTCCATCATTCTTAGAGTCAAGAAGGCTTATAATAAGGCTGTAACCCCAAAATAAAAAGTCACCAAGAGAAATGCATTGTAGCTTCTCCTTATCTGTTTTTAATCCTTTTTATGAGGGTTGGCTCTCTCTCCTCCAAGCCAACAGAGCTGACAGAATGTGACTGTTCATAGCTTTTGAGTTTATATATCACTTTTCAAGACACCAACACAGAGGTAGAAGGAATCCATAACTCCAAATCTGATGTCTTACAATAGAGTCTGGTTCTTTACCTTATGACAGGAGTTCGCTGTGGCCATGACTGGGTGGTGGCTGGGACCGTGGAGTGTAGACTTAGAGAGTGTAAACACAGCTGAAGGGACTCACCCTGTGGTGAGCAGTATACTGAGGGGATCTTTACAGGCTGGGTGGACATTCTAACATACATTTTCCACAGGAACCTAGCCCAGTATCTGTCACATAATGGGGGTGTTACTTTTCTTCTCCCTTCCTCTGATACCAGATATGAAGACTCTAAGAGAAGAGTTGGGGAAAACTACTCAGATATTCTGGGGCATGTAGGACCTTATGATAACTGAAATGGAAGAAATTAGGATTAACACAGTATCTGGCAATAATAACACCACTAGGATAAATAGGGCAGGCTATGTACTTTTTAGACTTTCCTTATCTTCCTAAATTTGGCTTCTTGCTGTGTTCTGTGAAACATGTCTGCCTACCCTTGGAAAATCTCATTTCTGGTGATATGATGGCAGGAAAAATCCTTCTATGGAGAAAAGTGCTCTCTACAGAAGTGGGTAGGTTAGGAGGGAATGGTTAGGGCTAATGGTCAAAGAGAATACTAAGAACAGAATTGCTGCAGAAAATTAGCTGGCTTTTTCCTACTGCTACAGACCACGTTTGCAAGTGCAGCAACTTTGCAAAAAGACAACATTTATTCCTTCCTTCTTTCTTCCTTTCTGCCTTGCTTCCTTCCCTTCCCCTTCCTCCCTCCTTTCTTTCTTTTCTCTTTTTCTTTCATTCATGCAATACATGTTTCCCAAGCATTTTAATACCGACAAAGATACAAAGAAAAGCACTCAAGATGTTTTACATGATCACCCTTTTCTCCTGGGAAACCAGAGGCTCAGCCTGGGATCCTGGAACTAAGGACTGGGCATGAGAGTAAAGAATACTGTCCTGTGAGTATAGGAAGCTGATTAAAGTGGCACTTCGGCCCAGAAACTGAAGGTCAAAGCATCCAGATCAAGGCTCTCCATGAATGGAGAACATGAATCTGGACCAAAGGGTCAACAACGGTGAGCATGCAAAGCAGAGCTGCAGGTTGACACAGAGCCTGGCATGACCCCCCGAGGCTATAAGCTGCCCAAGGCAGGAACTTCTTATGGGAAGGCCTCAGGCCTTTGCCAGAAGGGTCCTCTGAAGGCACCCAGGCCTTTTGTTTCTCTGTAGAACAAAAAAGAGTTCTGAAGGGAGAACTATACTCCACACTAAATGTGCTCCTAATAGTTTAAGTCAGAGTATAAAAATCTTCCTCAGTAATTCTATTTCCTGCCAACTCCCCAGTACAACTTGCAAAATTGTAGTGAAAGAAACATTTTGTAACAGGGAAGAACAAATCTGACTCCATATTAAATCTGTTCCTTTAGCTCTAACCCTGTGCTCTGTATCCTGTGCTTAGTCCTGCTGGTTCTGCTCCTCTTGTAAAAGAATGTTGCCTATAGCCTGAAATACACAGGACAGACCATTCTCCAGGCTCTGACCTTTAAAGGTATAACACTTTTCCATTCATATAGACATAAGAAGTTGCAGAACAGAAAATAACATTCATCTTTTTGGAGGTTTAGAGGAACATCCTGACCTGACCTAGGTGGACAGCTGCAAGAACAAAGAATTTCGACACCAAGAAGTTTGCAACAACCAACCACACCCCTCCCTACTTTTTAGTATAAAATGAGCCTGAATTCTGACTTGGGGAAGATGGTTCTCCAGGACATTAGTTTCCCATCTTCTCTGTCTGCCTACTTTCCAAATAGGGTCGTTACTCTTTGCCCTAATACCTCATCTCCCGATTTATTGGCTTGTCGTGCGGCGAGCAGAATGAGTTTGGATTCTGTAACAATTTCTCTAAATTCACTACTGAGACTTAAAGTTCTCACAGGATCTTAGACCAAACATAAGCTCTTTCCTTAAGAACCACAACATGCATATGGCCATTTAAGCATAAATCTATTGACATCACCACTGAAAACAAATTATGTCTGCGTGGTAGAATATATTAGATGAGTTTCAGGGTCTTCCTACATTAGCAGCTTAGATTTGAGGCAGCATTTTATCTTCACATACTGGTATATTTGTCCCTACTATGTTTCTTGACCAACTGAAAGCCCTTGATTCCCTGGGAAATATTTAATGGGTAATGAGAATCACTTGAGTGACATGTCCTATTTGACTAAGTAGCCCAGCCATGTCTTTGCTATTGATATAAATGTTTCCATATTACATTTACATCATTTATATCCATTGTAAAAAAATATATTTCAACAGGGCAAACATAATGTGGTAGGAAGGCAACCCTGGGGTGTTATAAATATCAAATAAGTCATAACTATAATGATAATATTGGAATGTATCTTTAGAAGAGAGAGGCTGAGTTTATCAAGAGGTCTCAAGTGAACAATAAAGACCTCCTTATCAAGTCCAGATAAATTTCAGATTTTCGATAATCTTGTTAAACACTCTATGGTTCCTTATTTGTAATGCCATCCCTTAGTTTTAAAACTGCTCACTGCCTTTATAGTTGCTGCTTTTTGTGGCTTTTCCATATCTGATGATCTCTAGTAAAACACTAGTCTGGTGTTAAAGATTTCCACTTCTCCCTTCCCCAATCCCTTTCCCATCTCCCTTCTCCCCATCATCTTCTAACTTCTACATCTAATAGTAGGACAAGGACACAAAGAAGGAAAATAAAATGCAAATAAGAATTTGATGTTTAATAACAGGAGACAGAGAAGTGTAGCACCCACTTGAGCCTTCTTCTGTACCTAAACAAATCTCTCTCAGCCTTCACTGTATTAGTCTGCATGGGTTCCCATAACATAGTGCCACAGACTGGGTGGCTCACACAATAGGAACTTATTTTCTTGTGCTTCTGGATGTCAGAAGTCTGAAATCAAGGTGTCAGCAGAGTTGATTTCCTATGAGACCTCTCCTCAGGGCTTGCAGATGGCCATCTTCTCCTTGTGTCTTCACATGATCTCTCCTCTGTGTGTGTGTGTGTCCTAATCTCTTCTTAGAAAGACACAAGTCATATTAGATTAGGGCCTATCCTAATGATCTCATTTTAATTTAATTACCTCTTTAAAGGACCTATATCCAAATACAATCACATTCTCAGGTTAGATCTTCAACACATGAATTGAAGGAGACATAATTCAGCCTGTAACAGCCACCCTGCCCCCGCCATCTACCTTTACTAAATTCCACTTCTCTGCCACACTAGCCTCCATGGTGTCAACCATCCACAGCCTTGGTGATCTCTGCCATTATGTTAGCAGCTGATTAAATTCAATTGGGCACTTATGGACACTGTCTTGAGTGGTTTTTAGATGAAAGTCATTTCTCTCTCAACAAGATCCATGAGCACAGTGACAGCTTTTAATCCCTCTCAATGCCTAGAATACAGTCAGCACATTAGTAGATAGGCTTGCAATAAAACAGAAAAGCAAAACAAATCTCAAATGAATTGAAAGAGATAGTGGCATTCTTTTAGTTGCTGTGTTTGTACATTTCATCCCTTTGAGAAGAGAAGCCCCTTAGAGGCAAGATTGTGCCTCTCTGAAAAGAAAACAGAGGAATCAATTCAATTTGGCCAGTGAAAATGAAACTTGGACAATTTTCAAAATCCTCTGCCTTTTGACATGATTTTTAAGTAAAATGATGTGAAAATTTTATAAAAAGGTCAATTCCAATATTTACATATATTTGGCTGAGATTTTGTTTATAGGAACTTAGTTAACTTTGGATAATGATCACTAAACATCAAGTGATCCTTCTCGGTAGAGTAAGTTTAGAACACTGTAGCCCAGATACTGAAAGCCAATCTTGAGAGTAGATACTAGCGAGGTACCATCTACATTTTATTTTACACAGTTCGATCCTCCCATTTATAGAGCTACCTCATACGACCTTCTTAACTTTACAAGCATGGTGGATAAATGTCTTTGCTGTGACCATGACCTTTAGGATGTTATTTGGCTCTTCATTTCTCCATAACTACTGTATCAGGCTCTTTCTGAGCTCACTTTGCTCATGCCTGAGAGTGCGCCTCCCACCAAAGTCTATTCAGTTATAATCATTCATTTGTTGCAAAGATTCAGTCTCAAACGAGAGATGAAATCTATGTTGTTTTTCTGACTCTTTATGGATGTAAGCAAATTATCTACCTTATTAGAAAAAATTATAATTCCTTAGCATAAGAAATAAAAGTCAGACTGAGGAAATTCCAGAATGGCCCAACTCATGAATTATGTTATCTTCCAAGACTGCTCCAAAGAGAAATTAACCCCTATTTTCATGTTGCTGGTTATAAAGAGGGAAATGACAGGAAATTCTGATTTAATGTTCTCTGGACTGTTCATTCTTCAACAACCAGGATAATAATAGTGGTAATTATCAAAAGGAATCTGACATCTGCACAGTACTAGGCCTATGAGATAATACCTATGTTGAGGGAAACTAGGATATTAGGCAGATGAGAGGGTATGTCCAGGAATGCTGTCTAATTGACTCCCATTTATTACCATGGGCCAAGTGCTTTACTTACATTACCTAATTTAGTCCTCATAATGAAGTGGGTATTATTCTCACTGTTTTATGAATGAGGAAACTGGAGCATCAAAGAGTTTTTGTACCTTTCCCAAAGTCATACATAAGTAAAGGAGAAAGGAGTGTCAAAATGTACACTCCCAGACTGTCAAACCCAATTTACCTAAGACTGTATCAAGTTAAAGGCATGAAATTTGGGTAGGAGAAATGTTTCTCCTAAAGTGACAGACTGGGTTTTTTTTTTAAAATCCTCTTTTATGTATTTCCCTGGTCCAACCCCTTCAAGTTTCCATCTTCTAAGAGGAAATGGACCTGCCAGAACAACTGAAGGCTTTACCTAAGAGTTTTCACATTGTATTAAATGAGAGAGTCTCCAAACTGCCTAAAAGACAATTACTTATGTAGGAAATAATTATATTGTGTTTTGGCATGAGGACATTTCTCTCCGCAAAATATATAGGAACAACCACCACTTACAGCTGAAAATAGAAGGGGTGTCTCTTGCTTTCCAATGACTGCAAAACACATTCCCAGCAACTTCGTTTCAGAAAATAATGTTCTTATTTAATGCTCCTTTGGAATTCTCCCTTAGCCTGAAAGTTACCAGTGACCTGCCATCAACAGTCACAATCGGCGATGCCAACAACTGTTCTAGTCTCCGCCGACCCACACAACAACCCAGCCACAGGAGCAAGGGCAAGCAAAAACAACACAGTAGCTCCCTCAGTGAAAAATTACTAGTGAGGCGCAAGCTTTCATGCACAGGGTTTCTAGAGAGATTTCAGCCAGACCTCGTAGCAACCCCTCCCCCCAACCCCAACCAGCAGAGCCTCTTGTTGATTCCCACCTTCAGCAAAAAATCCTTTAGGGCAGCAAGCGCAGCAGGAAACCTGTCATTAACAACCACCAGAGTGTCACATCAGCGATTCTCAGGAGTGTCGGCTCCACTATTTAACTCAGCTATTTACCTCACTGGGAGAGCTTTGTTTGATTGTCAGAAAATAGAGCATGTACATTTGTCGGTCATAAACACACAAACAAGCTCTCCAGAGCACAAATAAACAAAATGATCATGCACGTTGGTAAATATGTTTGCATTATTTAACCAAACCAGATGAAGCATGTGAATAACCCTGCATATCAAGTACCATCGAGTAACTTGCTTGTAATCTGCCTTGTACAATACAGCCGTTGCCACTCATTTCACTCACCCAATTCAGACCCTGGAAATGTACTATTTTTAGACCGGCTTTGTACACCACTATTTACAAAGAGCACTGTTAAATCCTTTGAATAGCAGCCAAGAAGTTGGGTGAGAACCTAGAAACCTGCCACACAGATCAGCATCCTAATCAACTCTGGGACAGTCAGAGCTAAAGATCTGCCTTTGTTTCCTTTTCCTCTTTCCCTTTGTCTCGACGGGAATATCAATGTAAAAAGGCAAGGGGATAAAGGGGTGGGCCTTATCTGTTCTTGTTCAAATGGGTTGCCTGACTCAGATAGCAGCCCATTTGTCAACATCTTTCGTGATTTAAGCTGCTCTTTGTCAAAACCACTTTTGGAAAAGATTTGACCATTTATTTACTTGGGAGCCAATGTGACGGCAGCAGGTGCGTCATGGAAAACTCAGACGTGGGTGCTTCACAGCGGCTGGGATTCCGTCACGTGACGGCCCACTGCTCCCGGCCAATTCACTGCTGGCAAGCTGGCCAAGTGGCCACACAGGAAGGGGAGACAGAGAAGAAAATAGTAGGCAGAGAGTTGGCGTGAGGCAGGTGGTGGATGAAGCAATCGCAAACAGAAAGGACTGAAACACCAGGGAGGAGATGCAGGGCCTCGTATCATTTTGCAGCCAGCAAAAAACCTGAGGGAACTAAGTTTGGCTCTCTTTTGACAGCTTGAGAAAAGCTGAGAACGGAAGCAATGACTGGGCTAATTCTGGACAAAATTTTTAAAAATGATATTTGAGAGAAATCCACATCTTTGCTTCAAATCTTAGCTTTTGTGTAAATTGCTCATTTTCCAAATTCTTTATTTATTTTTTCAGGTGACTCTATTTGCATTTTGTGTAGTGGATGGGATCCTCTAAGACATCCTTGGTTATCTAAGAGGTGAAGAGTCTGCTCAGCTTCCCCCTGGTGTCATTTTGTTCCTTGATTTAGCCTGGATTGGCTGGTGAAATCAGTACAGCCAGAAAGTGGCCAGGCAGTGATATCCTGTCCTACCCCCACCCCTGCACCTGTTCTCAGAGGTCCTCATGAAAGTGCTCCTTTCCTTTACAGAACTAATCAGAGGAGGAATAGACAGGAGGATTTTGAGTACTCTGGATCAAAAAGTGGTCTCTGAATTTGAGGCATTTTATTATTTTATTATTTCAGGTTCAATAGGGTTTTTATGTTCATTATAATAGAGGCATCTGGTGGGAAAGCAGTATGCCGAGATGATTAATAACAGTAACAACAAAAGCAACTTAGTTTTGAGCCCATATGGGCCAGGCACTGTTCTAAACACTTTATACAATTTGTCTGTCCTTACCAACAGCTCTGCAAGCCAAGTGCCATTTTCCCCGTTGTGGAGAAGTACTGAGAAGCAGAAGGTCACTTGGCCAAGGTCACCAGCAAGTCAATGACAGATCTGAAATTCAAACCTAGATTTGTGAGGTTCTTTTTGTGACACCAGGCAACATCATTTGTAAGTGTGAACCCATTCTGAGCATCAAAAAGCACCGGGCTTTACTTTGATGGCTCTCAATTCCATATTGAGCTGTTATCTTAACAGGCTCAACATGTTTATTTATCTGGGACTTTTACAGAACAGTAATAGGATTGTTATTTGAGTTTTCACTGATAGAACTAGACTTGTCTACTGCTACTTTAGATTCCTTCTTATCTCCTGAGGATTCCATTGGACCTGATTCCCTTTTCCGGACGTGGTATGGAGAACATGGCCTATAGTAACAATGCATAAGTGTATCTTGGCTCCTGGGGGGAGGGATAAATTAGGAGTTTGGGATTAGCAAATACACCCTACTATATGTAAAACAGATACACAACAAGGAGCCACTGTAGAGCACAGGGAACTATATTCAATATCTTGTAATAACCTATAATGGAAAAGAATCTGAAAAAGAACATATATGTATACATATATATAAACTGAATCACTTTTCTGTACACCTGAAGCTGACACAACATTGTAAATGAACTATACTTTAATAATAAAAAAGAATATCCTGGCTTCCTTTATAGATGCATAGATAGATGAGGAAAGAATTTTTTTCCCTACCCCTGAGCATGTAGGCAACACCACTATATGGCAGGCTTGCATGCACACAAAGCTGGACTTAAATCAGTCATTGGACAAGGCCTGGGCAAGAGTTGGTGCTAAATAGGAAAGGGGACAAAGGTCATGAAGAGGTGCAAAGTAAACAGGAAGAGGTATTGGTAAACTTTTCATGTACAATAATACAGCTGTCATAGAGAAAATCTGCTCAATAGATTACTCTCACTTCCCTCCTGTATATCCATTACCTTGGCTGATCACCATCACCCAATAAGGGAAACAGGAGGAGATAAGAACTATAGGTCTTAACATAGATTCTAGAAAATGAAACTGCCTTTCATAGCTCTAAATCCAAAGCTTTTAGCCTCAATGTAGATCGAAGGTACATCATACTCTTTATTACCTGGGTTTTTTCACTTGCTTGTATCACCATGTTCTGTTTCTGTTTTGCCTGAAAAGAAAATGAAATAGAATTACCTCCTACACTCATACTGCTATTGACATTAAATTTCATCTTCTTTTATTATGATCAGCAAAGTTATTCATAACATTGGAATTTGTTTTTTGCCTTTAAAGTTATAGCTACTGCTGTTGTTGGAATAATTAGTGTTGCTTTGGCACTCTGTTCCACCTAAACTCATGGCATTTGTGTACTATTTACCTTTCAGAAAAGCTATTTTACATGAAGAAAAAGAAAAAGGGAGTACAGACTTCCAACAGCACACATCTTTTCTGTTCTATCCTTGGCTCTGAAAGAGGATGCGTGAAGCAGAATTTCAGGCTGTAATTAATGCATCTCTTCATAAGATAAGAGGTTCTTTTATCTGTAAGAAATTGCTGCACTAATTCTCCACAAGAATCAGAATGCTCCAGTTAATGCTCTTTCTACTAGAGGAATTCACCTTTTCTACTCTAAATATCCGTAGTCAAATTTTTTCTTTCTTTCTTTCTTTCTTTTTTTTTAAAACTGGAGATGAGTAAACATGCAATGATATTATTTTATAGGGCTGAGTCTAAAAACCTTAAATATTAACAATATATTCAGATAAATTCTGAATAGGGGTTACATAAAGAATTTCCAAATAATATTCACTCTATAGGAATGTACTTGTAAGCACAGACCTTAATTGGATGCAATTTACATCCAGCCCCTTTGATGGGGTTGGTAAACAAATTGGGAGATGCATCCTTATTTGATATAGTAAGAAAAAGAGCTATAGTTCCTTATCATGACCTAAAGTACTGTCCAAAGAAGGAAGAAGCCTCTATTGTTTCCATCTTGATTTAAGTATCTCCTTGTAGAATGCATATTGTGATTCAGAAACAATACTTCATACATGTTTTGTGTGTGGGCTTGGAATAATTGGTAATGCATTGGCACTGGGTTCCACCTTAACTCATGCCATTTGTACACTATTTAACTTTAAAAAAAAAAAAAAAACTATTTTCCAAGAAGAAAAGAATAGGAGTACAGCAAATGTCTAGAAATTAGAGGCTATAAGGTTCTTCCCTAAGTTCCTGTCAAAGAAGACCCCACTGTAAGGCAGTATGGCTCGTATCACGCTGCTGCTTCATTAGCCCCTCCATTTCTGCATCCATACATAACCAGATAACCACTTTTTCCTTTCCATTGTGACACCTTGTGAGTTGGTGTAAAACGGGATAAATTGTCATTGGGCACAAAGGTCAAGAGGCTTAGTCAAAGCAGGAAATTAGGTTTGACTGAAAAATGTGCATAGATTTTCAAGGTATGATTACTCCAAGTACAAATAAGTGGGAAGTTTGAGCCACAAACTAATTGAGCCACAAGGTAATTGTTATTTAGGGTATAGCAACAATTCCTATTTAAGTGAAGATATATTTGTTAACACAGAAAAAATAGAAGACAATAATAAAGAGAGTGCAGGATAGCGTTTGTGTCTGTCCAGTGTTCACTTTTCCTTTGCACGTCTATCTGTGCTTGTGTGTGCGCGCGCACACACACACACACACAGGATCCTCAACTAGAGAAGAGTTCTTTCTTGTATGTTCACAAAGAGATGAGAATTTTATCCTCAGAACCTCTTGAGGATGAGAAACTTTTCTTGGCAGACTATCAACTGATTCTGAGTGAACAAATCTGACAGAGCCCTTTCCCTTGGTTCTTTTTGTTCATATTGTTCCCCCTCACACAAGGAGGGCTGCTAGGGAGGGTAAGAGGACCCTCAAATGAGATGAAGGTGAATTTTCCTGGACTCGCTGCCAAGCAGTGCTAAGCTTCAGTTAACCTGTTACCTCTCTTCCTTGCCTCTGGCCCTCAGTTTTCCTTTTGTATCCTGAAAATAGCATTGACATTAAATTGGGTCACTGGAAAAAAATCAGTGACCAACTCTAGCTTATAATTTTGCTCCCCAAGAAAACGTTTGGTAAATATCCCTTACCTAGAGTGTACACTATACAAGGTGAATCTATTCACCTTAGGAAAAGATGTTGTTCATTTTAGACTTGAATTTCCACAATCAGAAAATTTGCCTAATGCCATTTTAATGTGCTATGCATCACAGAAAGATTTTTAAATCAATATAAGTAGATATATACCCAAAAGAAGTCCTTACAATATACAACAGGGGACATATACAAGAATGTTCATAGTAACACTATTCAAAGCAGACTAAACTCTCTGGAAATAGGCTAAATGACCATTGACAGGAAAGCAAAGTGTGGCACAGTCATGTAGGGAATACTCTAAAGCAGTAAAAATGAATGGACTACAGCTACATACAAAAATATGGATTAATCTTAGCGAGTCCTAAGATTATTTATAGCCCCTTTAAAGTAAAAAAGTAACTAGAAAACTCATTTAGTAGGTATATGTATACATACAGTGATAAAATACTATACAAGTGCAAAAAATAGTGCTTATATTAGGTGTGGTGAGTCAGGGAGACGGAATGGAAGAGCAGTGCATAGGTAGATTATTGTCAATGTTTCAAATACGAAATGTTAGGTCTTGTTTGCTTATTATATTATTAAATATTAATAATCAAATAAGTAAAAGGAAGATGCATGGGAGGAAAATCAACATGAGATATAAAGTATTGGCAGAATATATGGTGATGTTTACATACAAATGCAGCAGGATGCAGAGTTTTGTGCAAAATAAAATAACAGAAGACAACTCATCACAAGAGGCGCATACTACAGGATCTGGATCTGGCCACTTCTGATTGTCCTCACATCTGATCTCTTCTTCCCCAACTCCCTTCTAGTTTGAATTCCTAAGAGTGGAGATTCCCTGTGACTTTATCATTGTTTCTCTTCTCTTGTCCCTACACAATCTCTCCTTGAATAGCACATCCACTTCCGTGTCTCCGATTGCCTTTCAGACAACTCCCCAGCTCTACCCATCTAACAATGATTTCCCACCAGCAGCATAATCCCAAGTGTTCACAGAGTATCTCTCCTTGGATTCTAGCCATTTTCTCAAAGTCAACCACTGGGCTGACCATGAACTAATTATATTAACTCTCTGGTGTTAGTTTCCTCATCTCTGAAATGAGGGGTCTGTGGATATAATATCTGAGGTCCTTAACCATCTCTAAATTTCTATGAATTTATGAATTATTGACTCTTCTTCACATTCATTGTTTATCCAGGATGTCATCATTATTCCAGGTATAACTTTGACATATTTCTAGTTTTGTTTGCCTATACTCAATCAGACCAAATTTTATCTTTTTATTTTTTTGGAATGTCTCAAATTTACCCCATGTTTTCCATTCTCCTGTTTACCTTAGTTCTGAACCTAATCAGTTTATACCTGGATTACTTTACATACATTTGAACAGATTTTCCTGTTTCCCATTCCCTTCTTTTTTCAAGCCCTCTCACACATCACTTCCAGATTATTCACAGAAATAGCTTATAAAAACTATGTCAGGCCACCTTATGAACCCATGATTCTATATTACCTAGTAAGCAATCCCCATACCCCTAACAAGTTTAAGATCCTCCATAATTTCATATGACCATCTACCCAGCTTTCTCTCTTACACTTACACTCAGCACTTATACTGCAGTGAAGTTAGCATTATTAATGTCACACAAACATATACAATAATTTCTGCCTCTGAACCTTTATTTATGCTAATTCCTCAAGCCAAAATGTTCTCTCCTCTTCTTTTTTTTTCCAAACAAAGATGCCCTCTTTTCAAGGACCAACTAAAATTTCAGCTATTTACAGCTTTCTCCAACATCTCAAATCTCTGGTGAACTTTCTCTTTTCACCCAAATGCCACAGCAATTAAAACTTGATTATGAATGATTGATTATTTTCTCTTTAATTTCTCAAGTTACTGGATTTTTAAAACCCTTTTGTGGGGTTGGTATTTCTTTTTTTTTTTAATTTTTTTGGGGACAATTAGGTTTCTTTATTTTTATTTCTTTATTTTTTAACAGAGGTATTGGGAATTGAACCCAGGACCATGCACAAGCTAAGCACTCACTCTACCACTGAGCTATACCCTCCCCACCAAGTTACTGAATTTAAAAAAAAAATCCTCCTACTAAATTACAATATTCTAAAGGCAGGAACTATATCTATAACCTTTCTTATAGTCCCCATAGTATTCATTCAGTAAATATTAATCTCTAAACTAATAATGTGTACATCCTAAAAAAAATTAGTACCTATGAGAATATGTTCAATTTAACCTTTATTGAGCACTTATTTGTATAAGGCACTGTGATGGACACAAGGGCCTTACAAAACTGAATATATAATTCTTCTCATCAAGAAGTTCAGAATCTGTTGAACTGGAGTAATACATTCTTCTACATTCAAATTTTTAGACTTAAATCTGGCCTCTCTCTAGAGAAACAGATGAGTTATATCTAACTACTTTTAAGATCTCTAATTGGAGGTTTCACAGGTACTCATCTCAAATTTAACTTGTATATTATTTCTTTCTACACCTGTGTCTCCCAATACAATCCTATAAATTTGTGTGTTATGTAATTTAAAAGCTATGTTATTAGCCCTATTTAAATTAAAAAGTGTTATACTGTCCTGGGTGTTCTTCCTTTTATCATTTAATTCCTAACGATACTTCATTCCTTAAAAAATATTTTGTTTGATGTTAATATAGAGACTACAGCTGTTTAGGATTTGCCTATTCCATTTTTAGTCCTTTTACTTCAAATTATGCTCTTGAGTGTTAGATAGTCCTCTTATATAGAATGTAAAGGTGATTTTTTTCCTCAATCCACTTGAGAATCCTGATCTTTTAACTGGAGCATTTAGTCCTCTTGTATGTATTATGATTTCTGATATATTTAGAGTTATTTCTTTTTCTTATTTTGGATCTTCCTGCCTTTTTGTTGTTGTTGTTGTTAAAAAATTCTTTCTGGCCTTCTTTTGGATAAATCACAGTTTTTTCCTACTTCCCATCAGTAATGTTTTGGACAGTATATGCCATACAACTATTCTCTTAGTTTTAAATTTTAAAAATATTTATACTCAAATTAAAATTAATCAACTGCTCTACCTATTTTTAAACACTATTAAGATCCCTCTAACTTTGATCATCCGTCCTTCATTTTACATGTAATTGGTGCCCAAATTTTAATTTTCTTTTTATTAACCTGAAATTAGACACAGTAATTTAGTGATTTATTCAATTATATATTTAATTGTTACATATTTAACAATTTGTTCGCTCATCATTCTTTCTTGCACTTAAATCTTCTGGGTAAAATTTTTCTCTTCCTGAAGTACATCCCTTAGAAATTTTTTTTTTTTTTTAGATTTATTTTATTTTATTTTATTGAAGTATAGTCAGTTTATAATGCGTCAATTTCTGGTGTACAGCATAATGTGTCAGTCATACACATACATACATATATTCCTTTTCATATTCTTTTTTATTATAGGTTACTACAAGATATTGAATATAGTCCCCTGTGTTGTACAGTAGAAACTTGTTCCGGTTTTGTGAGGATTTCCTTCTATTTCTGATTGTAAGAGATATTCTGTTAAAGTTTAGTAGGTATTCTGTGTGATTTGTTCTGTATGTAGATGTAGTTTTTGCTGTATTCATGGAAGAGGGTGAGTACTGTGTCCTTCTACTCTGCCATCTTGGTAATCTCTAGAAATACTTTGTCATTAAGAGTTGATTGTATACATGTGTGTATATACATATGTATGTGTGTTGGTTATTTATATGTCCAGAAATGTTCCTTCTATTCCTCGTGTTCTTTAATGATTATCAGGGTAAGACTTTATAGTTGGCAGTTATTTTCTCTTAGCATTTTGAAAATATTATTTTATTGTCTTTTGGCTTCTATCGTTGCTAGCAGTATAATTAATATTTAAAGATAAAGCCTTTTTTCTCTGGTTACTTTTAATATCTTTTCTCTCTTTTAGTTTTCTTTTCTTGTAATTTCCGCACAATGTGTCTAGCTGTGTATTTCTTTCCATTTGGATCCCTTGTGCCTTCAGAATCTGACAATTCGTAACTTTAACCTATTCTGGAAAATTCTCAGCCATTATTTCTTTCATTATTATGTCTCCCTGATTCTCTCTACTCTCTCTTTTTGGTATTCCAAATAATTCTTCTCATTCCTCCATATCTTTTACTCTTTTACATATCTTTTTGCTATCTTCAAATCTACTAATTTTCCTTTTATTGTAACTAATTTTCTACGTAACTAAATTTTTAAATTAAATGACTGTATTTTTTATATTGCTAGAAGTTCTATCTTATTCATTTTCAAAATGTCCTATTTTTCCTCCAAGTATCTTACTCTTTTCTTATGGTTTATACTAATTCTTTTATGTCTGTAACCATTTTAAAATGCTTATTTATAGTCTTAAGTCAGTAGTTCTATTATCTGAAGTTTCTGGGAATTTTAATCTGCTCTTTTATTGTCTCTGTAGATTCTTACTCACAGTGGAGTCCCTCCTCCTCCACATGCGTTTTATAGTTTTTGACTGAGCTCATCTTCAGTAAGGCATTATCTGTAGGAATCTTGCATGGATTCCATTGAAGATATGTCTCTCCAAAGCAGTTTTTCATTTGCTTCTATTGGGCAAATATGTGTTACCACTGGCTTCTTTTTAATGTAGATTTCTAGGCTGAAAGATTCCAAAACCGCTCAGGCAGTGTAAATTCCAAACCAAATCTACATGAGACTTTTTTTTTCCTCTACCCAAAACCTAGGCCAAGACAGGCAAGCTTCCTTATCACCTCACAGTGTCCATAGTTGTTTTTATTTTTGTTTTCTTTTACGTAGGGTGTCACCCTCAATGATCCTGGCTTTCTGCATGGGTCTCTTTTCCATTCCCTGCTTCACTGGCCCTCAAGACTTAACTTTTTGCACCCATGTGGGTTTTCCTAAGTCATACCAAGACCAGAAATCTCCCTTCAAGTTTGCTAGAATTCAGTGTATGCCTAGCATTTTGGTTTTTCTTCCATGTTCATTTTTAGTTCTTGGAGATTTACTTTCCATTATTGCAAGCTCATCTATGCATTTAATGTTATTTTTTAGAAGGATTCTCACATTATGTGATCTGCTATGCTACAATCTGTAATTCAAGCCCACTGTTTTAGATCTGGGGCTTGCCTCTCCACCAGCTCTCATGGACTTGGCATTCAGACTGTCCTTTTCTTTTTCTGAAGCAGCCTTACTCAGGAGTCAAACATTTTTGAATCCCGTTCCCTCTGTTCCTATGCCTGCCCTAACTTTCAGGGATCCTGGCCAGGGCCTGAGCCTCTACCCCTACCTGCTTAGAAGGGAGTTTCGGCCAACAATAGCCTCTTATCTCCTTGTCATATCAACAGTCTCTTGCCTTTTGGTCCATCCTTAACATTACCTCTAGAATGCCATTTTCTGAAATTCAGATCTGAATATGTCACACACACCCCCATGTAAAATCCTCTGTACCAAAATAAAGACTGTTATATTAAAAAAAAAAAAAAAAGGAGGAGGCTATATTATTCAAAAATGTCAGTGTCAAAAGTCAAATAAAGGATGTAGAAATATTCTAGATTGAAGGAGTGAAAGGACATGACAACTAAATGCAATACTTTATCTTAGACTGGATCCTGTAATGGAAGGAGAAAAACGCTATTAAAAGATGTTACTGCTTCAGTAGACAAAACTGGCATATGAATTCCAGGTTAGGTAAAAACTATATCAATGTTTAACTTACTAAAGCTGATAACTGTTCTGAAGAGAACCAAAGAGAACATCCCTATTTTTAGGAAGAACACACAGAGGTACTTAGAGAGAAAGAGGACCATAATTCAACTTACTCTCAAGTGGTAAAGGAAAACATATTATGTGTGTGTGTCTGTGTATGTGTACACACACATACATGTATGTATGTCTAATGAGAAGGAGACAGCTCAAATGAAAAGGCAAATGGGACAAATATTAACAATAAATGAATATACATATATGTGTGTTCCTTATACTACTTATACTCACAACTTTTCTGTAAATTTGAAATTATTTACAAATAATTAAAAATAAAACAAAAAGCCCGCCACTGTTTCCCCACTACCTAAGGATGTCCATGAGACCCTTAGCAGCCTGGTGCCTCTCTTACTGCATCTGCTACCATCACCCCTCTCACACCCCAATAAGCAGCCCAGCATTTCCCAATCCCAGACTCAGATCACAGCTCTCTGCCTTCACACATGTAAGTCCCTATGCCTGGGCTTATTATTCAGCTCCTCCCTGCTCAGAAAAATATTTGTTTCCTCAAGCCCCAGCTCAAATTTATCTTTTCTTCCAGGAAGTTCTCTGAAAGATCTTATAGAAAGATTTTAAGCAAAATTAAGATGTTCAGAAAGCTAGAAAGAAAGAAATAATATACTTTGTTTATAAGAAGAAACATGGAAAATAAAAGATTCTGAGAGAGTCAGCTAATTTCATTTTACAATTCTTTTAACTTCTAAATTTTCTGCATGGTTTAGTGTACGTAGCTTCAAAGTCGTCATGACTCAACATGGAGCTTGTATTTGAAATTTTCTACTATGTTCCAATATGTTATGTTATTACAACATTTTATACATCCTATAAGATGGCATGCTATACCATAATTACTTCTTTGGGTATTGGTTTCACCAATCACAATGTGGGATAGGAACTTATCTTATTTATCTTTTATATCCCCTCTAACATTTGGAAAGATGCCTATGATATAGAGGCCTCTAAATAAATTGAACAGTCATTGTGTAAAGCAGCCTAATTACCAAATTTAATCTTAACACGCATATACACACGCCCCGCAAGTTTAACATTGCTATCATCCTAGCAAATAAATAGCAAACACTTAGCAAAAATGTTTTCACTGTATCTACTCCTTCCCATGGGCAATCTAATAAACAGAATCCACTTTTGTCAGTTCTCACCAGGCAAAACGATGTGTAATGTGTAGGCGATTAAATGGCTATAGGCCTATACACAGTAAAACCTTTTAACAGCAAAATTTACATAGAGTCAAATCTAGTTATGGTCAGAATTTCAAAATCCCACCAGACTCAAAGCAATTTGTAAGTAACAAAATTCCATTTCAAGTCTACTTGTCTCTGGTTTCTGAGACTGTTTTAAAAATACTTCTGTCTGTAGGTAAATCAGTTTTTGAACAAACATCAATATCTGTGGTTAGACCTGCCAGATGCATGGGTGTATTCATCTGCCTCTCTGTTTAGAAATAAGTAATTTTATATCTTGAATTCATAAGGACAGTTATGTTAGCAGATATTTAAATAAGTATCATCCATGTACTAGGTTTTCTGGAGAACAGAGAAAAGAGTGCCTTCTAGGATTTAAATTAAAATTTAAAATCACAGTAAATTTATATTTTTATGGTTGACAAACCATTTGAAAATGATACAACTTTCCCAAATCTAATTTAAATCTTAGCTGAGGATATCCTAGCATATCAGTTGTTTTCTGGAATTTTAACAAATATTGGAAGAGATGGGAAGAGACATTTTCTTTCTTTAAAGGATGAAGTTAAATAACATTAAGAATTTTATTTTTTATAATAATGCTATAGTATTTTGAGTATTACTGTGTTTTATTGCAACATGAAGTCTACAGATTCTGATACTCACTTAGGTGTTGCAGACCACAGTCTTTATAAGTAAAAAGTCTCACTCTTATTTCATTGGATCGCCTCTTCATGTTGCACTTCATAGTGTTTGATTTCTTTTCAGTATAGCTAGTCTTTTCACAAGCTAAAAATTAAAGATATGCTGCAACCAGAGTTCTTGAATTAGAAAGTTCATTGGTTGTATTTGATATAAGATCCTCTGATCTACAATTAGGGACTAATGAAGACATGCTGCTGACTCAAAAAGGTTGAGAAGCTTGTATTTGATGACCCAGAATAAATCCTAACTCCTTGAGTTCTAATAATAAGCCACAACACATTATTTTCTCTCCCTTTCTTTCACTTCACCTTTGCCCCACACATGACATGTAACTCAGAACTAGAGACGTCTTTTCTGGAAAAGAAGAGAATTAGAACAAACATAATTGCTGTCGGCAAACACTTGCAGATCTTGGCTCCAGAGGGCAGAACCCATGGGTGGAATTCATAGGGATAACAATACCAACTCAGTGTAAGAACTTTCCAATATTAACAGCTACCACATGATAGAATGAGCTGCTAAGGGAGAAGCCAACTTCCCATCAGGGTAATTGTTCAAGGAGCAGCAGGTGACCATCTGCAAAGCTGTTGTCAAGGGGATTTCAACACCGGACCAGACACCGGTATAGTAGTCCAAAGTCTAAAACTCTATACTTCTGCAATATTGGAAATTTAATGCTTGACGTATTATTATCATTCGGTCTATTTCCTGCTACTATCAAAGTGTTGCCTGACATTTTATCAGCCCAGGTTAAAGTCACTGAAAATGGTCAGTGCACCTGACCTAAGTGTCACTTTCCTGATCCAGAGAGTGAGAGGATTGATGAAATGATCTCCAGAATTCTGTCTACTTCTAGCCACATTCTGAACCCATAAGGAGAGGGCCATTGTGTATTTACCTCACTAACCCTTTCTGGGTAACATATAAGAAATTTAATAAATTCATGCTGTTTTTCAAAAACACGTATAACCTTTGGGAATCTAGTCATTTTCACTGATTCAATTTTAGTCATTTTGATCGCTTTTGCCAGTGGGAAAGATAATGTCACATAATTAAAATAATAAATAACCTCTCCAATTTGTGTTTGTTACTTTGTGACAAAATCTCCAGCTATATTTTGTTAGAAATAAATTAAAAATAGCACATAACTTGCAGCTCCTACAACTTTTCACAATTTAAAAATTGAGGATGTGCTGCAACCAGAGTTCTTGAACTACAGAGCTCAATGATTATACTCAATATAAGATCCTCTGATCTGCAATCAGAGACTTATGAGGACATGCTGTTGACTTTAAAAGGTTGAGAAGCTTGTATGTAATGACGCAGGGTAAATCCTAACTCCCTGAGTTCTAATAAGCCACAGCACTATATCTATATCTATATATATATCTATATCTATATCTATATCTATATCTATCTATATCTATATCTCTATCCCCAGAGAATGGATCGTTGGCATTCCTAGGAGATGCACGTCTATACCTGAACAGCAAGTGATAGAGTCCAACACCTCCCGTAGAATCCTTAACTCCAATCTGTGGGATTCTTAACACCTAACCTCTGAAATAACTAACACTCCAGAAGGTATTGAAGTTGAAGCCTTTGGGAACAATGCTACACTAAGCTGTACAGGGGCTGAAACTGCAGCTACTGACGCAAGAACATCCCAGGTAGGAGCATGTGCAGAAACTCCTACAGAAACACCTCTGTCTCAGGCCAAATGAGTCAAGCCCCTCGATCACTGGGCCAGTAATCACATGCATGCCTGTTGACTTACTTTTTATCAGTTAATACTACAATATACGTCCATTATAGTCACCAGTCCTCTAGCACAATCCTCCTGCTCTTTGGATGAGCCCTCCACTCCACCTCACTTGTCCAAACCTCCCACGATGCCCTCCATATGCTGCATATTCAGCAAACTCTCCTATATCATCAACCACCTCTCTAAACAGTCTCTTCACTTTCTTGCTTCAACTAAAACCTGGCTTTTGTCTGCAGACGCCACTTCTCCCGTGGACCTCTCAAGTGGTGGTTATTTATGTTCTCACACACCAGGTGGAGGAGGAGTTGGTGTTTCATTGTCCCCCATTTGCCATTTCCAGACCCTTACTCCTTACACTTTTGTAACCCTCTCCTCTGAGTCAGTGTCACATCCCCTAATGGCACCTCCTTTCTCCCTCCTAGTAAGTTTCATCTCCAGGCCTCTCATTTACTCTTTGGTGTACTAACAAGGCTCCTGGCAACACCAAATCCAGCCAATGTCTGCAGAAATTTCAAAAGCTAGGGTTGACCCATATGATAATCTAGACTCCAGGCCTTAGTCTCCTCATTTCTAATGACCTTAACTTCCCTTCCTCTCAGCTACCCACTCTTAGGGTCACACCCTGGATTTTGTCATCATCTGCAATTGCACCACCCACCAGGCACTGATTCAAGCAACCTGCTCTCTGACTCCACCAGCCTCTCCTTCAGCTTGTCCTTCCCACTATGATCATTCTGTGTCTGAATTTGGATTTTCAGTCAATTGACCCCCTTCACTTTCAACCAGTCCATCAGCCCTCTTCTTTTATGCCCTAGTTTCTTGCCCAGCTAAAACCCATGGCCTGCCTGCCATTTCAATGACAATCTTGTCAGTACCCTGAACTCCCTAGCCCACACCCTTCTGGAAGAATCCTAGCTCTGCATCTACCCTTCTATCTTTCTCTATTTCTGCACCTAAGCTGCTTTTTTGGAGAAAGTTACACAATGAGGATTGGTGTCACTATGAATTCATGATCACCAAACTCAAAAGAGTTCCTTAACATTGCCTAGCAAACCTCCTACAGTTCCCTGATCTCACTCTCCATAACTGTCTGAAACTCTGCTCTCTTCAGCCTGTGACACTCACCTCCCACCACCCATCCACCTCTCATTACTCTCAGGGAATAGACCAGAATCCCTAATAAGGCCTACAAGTCCTTGCAAGCTCTCGACCCTACTTACGTTTCTAGCTTCATCTTATACTTTTGTCAGGTTTTTCTCTCCAGCCATAATAGCCTTCTTTCTGTTTGTAAACTGCATCCCCAACTAACAGAATCTTTGTACGTAGATTATCTCAGCCTGTAATGTTTTTGCTTAACAGTCTGCTGTTTAATTTCTATTCCTCAAGCGCCATCCAACAGAACTTGCAATGATGCGAATCTTCTAAGCAGCACTGTCCAATATGGTAGGCACTAGCCATGTGTGGCTATTCAGCACTTGATTGTGGTTTGTGTGAATGATAAACTGAATTTTAAAATTTATTTAATTTTAATTACTTTGTATTTAAATAATCACACATAGTTAGCACTTATTTTTGTTGGCATAGCTTTAGAGCTTACTCAAGCCAAACTTCCTTAGGGCAGCCTTCTCTAAGTCCCTATCTGGGTTCAGAGTCCTCTCCCTCATGACCCTTATCCTTCCCTACAGCACCTATCTTGCTTTGTAATTGTGTATTCATTGCATGATTATTTGATTGTGCCGATATTTGCTCAGCATTGTACCCTGGCATCTAGCACAGCTCCTGGAGCACCGTAAATATTTTTCAATGTATGAATGAATAAATGAACATTGCAAGGTGAAGAAGAGAGGATGCAGATTAAAATTGCTGCCAATAATCTTCAATGGATAATCCTCATGGTCCAAAGAAAGATGACTTATGCTAGGGGAGTTAAGGGTGCCACTAAAGAGTCAACTGGACAACCCATGTCCCATGTCAGTTGGCCAGCACTGGTGCCAGTGGATGCAAGGACAGATAATACCGACATGCTGAAGGCAAGCTCCCTGCTCACCAACTATAGGTATCATCTCATTAACCATCATCTGTCAGGTTACCAACTGCCAAATTCCAACTGTCAAAGCAATATCCTCCTCCAGCAGAGCTACGAGCCTGATAATTTATTCTGATATAGTGTGGCTGCTACTGACTTTTTGTAGTTTTTAAAATACTGGGGTAATATATTCAAAAGTAAAGCATATTATTTCAACACCTGATTTACTCAATTTAACATATGGCTTATATCTAAATGTGTTTGAAAAAGATTATACATTCTCAAATGGATAGAATTATAATTTCCCCTATTTAAGGGTTACATAATTAAATGTAGGCATGTAATTTTTGTGGAAACAGACATAATATCATCTATAACATCCTAAAATATTCCTGCTGCATCTTTTACTAATATTGTCCTTGGGAAAAAATAGAAAAAAATTAACCTCAAGGAAGTCCTTCCACATCTAACACCACAGTTCTTTCAGTGACAAGTTTGAGAATTCCTTTCTAAAGTCAAAAATTCTTGAGGAATCTCCATTTTATCATAATTATATTTTTAGTGTTCAGTTGACTGAGAAAACATATAATGTTAAAAGCTTCTGTAAACCTAGTAGTGTTCTAAAATGAATAATCTCCTCAGTACTTATATATACTTAAGAAATAAAATACAAATATATGCATCACACTGTTTATTACAACATAAACAATGTAGTGAAAATACATACTCGGTCCCCTACTTCAATATCCCCACCATAGTCTACAGCCCTTAGGTAGGGAATCTAGGAAAGATTTTTTAACCATATTTTGTTTCTGTTACATATTTGGTGGTTCAATATCTCCAAAAATGGAATAAAAAGGAAAAAGAATCACTGAGCAGAAATAGTCTTAGATAAAATAGAAAAAAAAATAATTTTTTTTTTTTTGCCTATTATGTGTACTTTTCACAAGGGAATTATAGACATTGGAGATATTCCAAGAGTTTATCTGAGCTGTTCTCTACAATGCAATAGAATTGTATCTAAATCATTCATAATAGAAATAGCTGGGTGATTTAGGGGCATTCAGCAATGAAACAATGCTACTATTTTACATTGGTTTTAACATTCAGGGGAAAAAAAGTACCTCTCCAGTTACGGCTATTGCCATTGAAAATTTTCAACTTCCACTATTTACAGGTTTGTTAAGGAGTACAAAAATCTAGTAAATCAGTGTCTATTTCACAACAGAACAGCCTATCAGTTAGATCATTTCCTAGACAGTAGCACCTGCCTTTTACTGATTCAGATTATACTTTAGCTACCGGGCATTCACTTATGACATTACTTCCACTTTTTTTTTTTTTATGATAATGGCCATGTAAATGCCTTCATTCTTAGAACTCCATCCCCACCTTACCTAGTTATGATATCAGGGAATGATTCATGAGAACAACATTCTGAAAACTTCCCCATTTTAGGAGATTTTTGGTTTTTGCAAAATGTGACAGATTCATATTTCAATAGAAATAAACCTACATGACAATGAAAAATCAAACTTCCTCTGTATGGTACTCATAGGGCCCTGCTATTAAATGTTGCTCCATTTATAGTTTATTTTCCTATATCTTCAGGCTCTAGAGCTTCTGGTTTTGTAAGGCATCTTAAATGAGCCATAGAGAAACAGCTGCTCCTCTAAGTCCAGGATTATTAGGTTGTGCTGATTCTGAATTTCTGAATCATAAGCTTACCTCCCTCTTGATCATGTAAACTCTTGATGCTCAAAGTAGGCCCCTACCTTGTGGTCCTTCCTGATTCAAGCCCTCTACAGACAAATCCATTTTGCCTATATTCCAAGATGAAAGTATCTTAGTTTTGAAGACTTGTACTTTACTGATGGAATTCTTTGCCTATTCATCATGCAAAACACAGTGGCAATTTGACCAGCAGCAACTGCCTAGATAGCAAAACGCATGTCCCTTTCATTTCTACACAGCCACTGCCAAGTTACATGGGATGCCTCAGGGAGAGTTCTGAGCTACTCCTGATCCCTTTATATTGATTGGTACTTCAAGTTCCTCTCTTAATTCACAACACAACAATTAATACTAATCTGTGGCATATCACAACTCATAAAAGACCACTTCCCAGACTATCATAGCTCAATAAATATTGAGCTCAATAAATATTTGTTGACTAAATGAAGGAATTAATTTATGGTCTTGGATGGGAGAAACAAAGGATCAGATCTCTTCTCCGTAACCACAGCATTTGCAGGTGTGGGGCATGCTGCCTTCCACATCATTGTGTTACCTCCTCTCCCAGCGCCCCGGTGTGAAGTCAACGTGACCTGGGATTGGTGTGAAGTGCTTTGCACATACGATGTTGTGAAATACAAGTTGTCAATCTATTTGTCTGAAACAGTGTAAAATTTTCTTTCATATCTAAACTAAAATCAAAAACAACCTCTGAGTGTCACGCCACGAAGCAATCTGCCATTGCAGTGCTGGGTAATGGCTTCCACTCCAGCCATCACTGTGTCATCCTCCCCTTCTCTACTCTTCTTCTGCCGCCTCTGACCAAAATCTGAGGTGACTCTGGACTTTTCTAGTGCTTCTTATTTTTTAAAAATCTTAGCTTTAATAAAAACACATGGAATATGTCAATTCCCTCCCACTCTATAAACAGCAAAATCCAAAGAATGATTTCTAAAGAATTATTAAATCACACTTAAGAATTTACATTATATTCCAGTAGGTATATAATGTAATATACCTACTCCAGTAGGTGAGAAAATATTGAAATATTGAAAATATTATCAGTGCTTTATAGTGTGGGAAAAACCCTGACTTTTTAACATTGACTCTAAACAAAATCTGGGGCAGTGAAAAAGAAATAACCCAGATTCTACAGCTTGAATTGCTGCCCTTTTTATATAGCTGGTCAACATTTTTTCCATCTCATTTTAATTTACAAATCTATGATTTTCTTAAGCTAAGTTCTGTATTCAATTGGCATAAAATATCAGCATAGCTAGGAAGCATTTCTGCATTTTACATGATAATACTTTTACCCTCACATAAAATTTGTGTCTTTGAAAATAATTTGAATAATTTGGTGCCTTATGATTAATATACCAGACACATACACATATCTTATTATAATCCACCTGAGGTTATACTGAGAAAAATCTCTATATAACAAACATATGTACAAGGCCCAATGATCCATTTCTAGAGAAAGTTAAATAAACCAAATTTTGGTTTGGCCAGAGGACTTAGTCCCTTGGAGTTTTCTGCTACCTCAGGTGTAACTGAATGTACAATTTTCTATCTGGAATTTCAGAGGTAATTAAGACTCAATTCTTTTTTCCCCTTGTACCTTTATTGGTTGGCAGTTAATGACTTGGCTTTTGACCAATATAGGAAAAAATACTTCTTTCTCTTGTAAGGACAGATATCATTTTCCAGCTCTCAGATGCCAGTTGGAGTTGACTCTGATATTCATAAGCAATAAAGTATTGTACAGGTAAAATCCTATTTAGTGGAGGAGAATTTTCTGTTAGGAAATTCCTTCTAATACGAAATAACTAGAAACAACTTATTGTTGTTTTTAGCAGGAAAACAGCCCTGTGACTGCCCTCATTTCACCTCATTTCAGGCCCTTTCATGATGACATGTCTATTGTACCACCAACTCACCAAAGTGGTGACAGGAGCCATGGGATTGAGCTGTGGTGGTGACTAAACAGGCCCAAATGTCTCCAAGTTTCCAAAGCCACTCCACAGTTGTATGGCAGCTTTAGTCAGCCTCATGGGGGAGGTCTGTCTGACCTCATCACCGCAGAGCAAGGCAGGATTTTGTAGAACATTCTTTTTCAGTCTCTTTAAAGAGCACAAGCAAGGACACATGAAAACTAGAAAATGGTTTCTAGGAAATTTAACCTTTCAAAATATGGGCATTATCTAATGATACAGTCATCACCAGCTGCTGCTGTATAAATACAATAATACATACAAAAGATGAAGGACAACTATGAATAATTAGCACAGTATACTCAGAGCTAATCATAAGATTATTAAAGTTACACATCGGCCTACACAAAGCAACAATTTTCTTCCAAAAAAGAGTAGACAGGTGTCACTGTCCAGTGAGGCATTTATTTTCAAACTAAACCCAGTTAAGAAGCTGGGCTGCTGGCCATAACTCCTACAGAAACCAACATATACTTCTGTGCCTCTGACAGCCCAGCCCGGAGATGAGTGCACCAGAGCAGTTGAATTGTATGTCATACTGTTTGCACTAACATGGCACCAAGCTTCAGAACTAACCACTCTGCAGAGTGGAGGTCAGCCCCTCTCCCTGTGTGGCTCGGTCTGCCCGTGTGGTCAGGACCTGCTGGGGATTCTATCAGCATCCC
Source organism: Camelus bactrianus (assembly GCF_048773025.1). Taxonomy (NCBI): domain Eukaryota; kingdom Metazoa; phylum Chordata; class Mammalia; order Artiodactyla; family Camelidae; genus Camelus; species Camelus bactrianus. The sequence continues at coordinate 45,010,904 of NC_133540.1, forward strand.
CTCTGACTCATACTTAGCGTTCAATAGCAAGATGGAGTCGCCAACAATGAGGACCTGGCAGAGGGCCAGCCTATTGGCACTAAAGCAATGCCTGCCACAGTGCAGCTCGCCGGGCCAGACATTTATGGGAAATGGCTGACAGCTGGATAAATAAGCAGCTCCTTTTTTTGGTGAGCTGCAGCGGAAGCAGAGTGCATGGAATAAGTCTTCAGGTATTATGCTTCAGATGACTCTTACTCTGAGCTGCTATGAAACAGTATCAGAGACACAAACATGGCACCTTTGGAGGTTCTCCTCTAGCGAAGGCACCGCAGGAAGAAAGGGGCCAAATCGCGAACTGTCAACCCACAGAGCCAGCCAAGGAAAGGCTCTGTGTGGACACATCAAGCATGAGAGGTGGCTGGTTAGACGCCGCTCAGTTACCCGTAGTCCCGCTCAGAGACTGCAGGAGGCGCTGTGTGTGGCCACTCCCTCACCACCCAAGCCACTTGGTGCTGAATTCTAAACCCCACTGACCAAGAAGAGAACCTGTGTCAGTCAGGAACCCAGAAATTCAAGATAGAGAGAAGCTGAAGGTATAAGCCATGTGGAAGAGCGAAATGGACAAGAGCTGTATAATGAGGTGATCAGGGTTTGTGTGTTTCTCCCCCAACAGCATCCCTCTTCCCCCCCGACCCCCCCCCCCCGCCGCACGGCTGAGAGTGAGTCATATGTTGAGCTTGGTTTAGGTTTTAAGGCAGTTTGGGTGTTTGAGACATATCTAGCATGGATAAGTTTAACGTTGTATTAGAAAGAATTCCCAACTTTTTCCTTTGTGTGGCTTTTCAGAACAGAATGAGCCAGATATCAGCAAACAGCAGTCAACTGAGATAAGCGGCTGTTTTAGGCACAGATGCCCTTGTGCCGGGAAAACAAGAACAAGTATGAACGAGAAGCAGGAAAACGAAATCCACAAACACAACTCTTGATTTACAGCTGTGAGACAATGCTTCCTTTTCTTGGACCTCAGGATCTGCAAACTGTGACTCACAGGAGGGTGAGTGTGCAGAGGTCCCGGAGAAGGCAGGAGGTGTCAGTGACAGGAATAGAATTACACCACACTTTGCTGTCCCCTTTGTGCCCCTGGGTCACTGCCAGGCCTGTCCTGATCCCGCAACATGTAGAAAGCCAAGGTGTTCAAATTGAATAATAGAGGATTAAACCAAAAGAAATTACTAGTAAAACATTTTCTGGAAAAAGAAAATTATTTTGTAAGCATGAGTGAAAAAGGAAAAGTTTCTTAGCTGCTAACTGGAAAGCTTTCCAAGTATCGGCTTATCGAGGAAAATCAGGACAGTCTGGTACTCAGCTTTGACTTCGTGATAGTGATTGTCCCTTTCCCTGAAGGCCGATGGCTCCACGTCAGAGGCCCCAGAGTTGGCTGTTACTCAGAAGCGCTTATGTTTTGGGGTCTTGTCTGAGTCAGACCCACGTGGGATCTGGAGGGGTGAAAAACGCTGGCTCAAGTTCTATTGTCAGATTTTGGTTCAAAATCATTTTCTTAGAGCTAGTGAGGGTGCAGAAAACTTTGAATAAAGGCAAAATGAAAGGCTTGGGTCTAAAAACAGGCTTTCAAAAGTAGAAACAGGATACAGGCAGTGGTGAGCTGACAAAACGTACGAGCCAGAATGGGAAGAGTAGAGAGAGAAGTAGAAAGACTCTGGGTCAGACTCTCTAAGAAAAGCTGTGAGAGAATAGGACCGTGGCTTCTTGGCTTCATTTCAGTTAGTGCCTCACACAGTTCATTTAGCTTCGGGTGAGACAAGGCTCCCATGTGTCCTGGTCTGCTCCTGCAAGCATGGGGAGGGGAGTGAACTATACCCAAACTTCTTGCAGCTCTTACCTTAATATAAGAAATACATAAGATTGGGGGCAGAGGTGGCCATATCTTTCTCTCTAGTTCTGATCCTTCACTGTTTTTCTAGCCCAGAATTTCCAACTGCATACTAATGAGGTCCACATCCATGGTCATCTGTATCTCTGAGTTCCTAGCATAGTGCATTGCAAAGGTATGGTCACAATAGATACTATTAGCTACATGATGGATGAATGAATGAATGAATGAATGAAATTACCCAGTCCACCACAGAAAGCCCTACCTTGTCCTTCCTTCCTGACTCTGGTTGCTGGCCCATTGCTATCTTCCAAGAAGCAGACAGTTTATAAAGGGGCTGTGTAATTACTGGGAACTCTAGTTGATGGAACAGACTGGCTATGAGGGATTATGTAGTTGAACTCAATAGTCCTTATTGACTGTGCCAGACCTTGAACTAGGTAGTCACTGGGGAATTTCAGATGAGTAAGACATGGTTCCTGAAGTTGAAGAATTCACCATCAAAGGAGGAGACATGAAAAAACTGAAAATTACAATTTGACATGTATTGGGATACAGGTAAGAATCAGGGCTATGAGTCAAAGAAAAGAGGCACCTCACCTAAATGGGAAGGTGCTGGCCTCAGTCCCTCAGAACAGAACAGCTCACAAGGTTTCTGCACGTCTTGGGACTTGGGCTGATCCTGATGGTATCACCACCTCCAGCTGTCTCATATCTTGTCTCTCTCTCTTCTCACTGCCTCCTCCTTTAGGTCTCTACAATACTACACAGTCTTTTCCAACTGTGCTATGCCCTCAAACTACTGGCTGAGCTTTATTCTTTTACTGCCAAACCATAGCCTACATTTTCGCACATTTTCTTCCCACCCTATCATCCCCTACCTACCCTTGATGTCAAATTCTCATCTCACAGTAATCCCCCTCTTGGAGAAGAATCACCAGTGGCCTCCTTATCACCAGATCCAGTGACCCTCATTGACTTTACCCAGAGCTGACTCTGCCAGCTACCATCCTACCAGTTGAAACGTTCCTCTCCTTCAACGTCCCCGGCTTCTCTGCCCTTTTCCTTCCCATATTTCTCCTCTGTTTGCTTCATTGGTGCCAATTCCCTTTCTTATCCCCTCACTGGGAGTGTTCCCTAAAGAACAGCCTCGGGACCTGCCCTGTGTCCAGAGTTCCAGCTCTTCCTCATGCTGATTACATCTGGATCTTTATTCTAGCTCTGGTCCTTCACTTTATTTCTAGCCTAGAATTTCCAACTGTATAACAATTAGGTCCACCTCCATGGTCATCCCTGTCACTGAGTTCCTAGCACAGTGCAGTGCATAGGTATGGGCACAATAAATAATATTAGCTGAATGATGAATAAATGAATGAACGAATGAATGAATGAAATAGCCCAGTCCATCACAGAAAGCCCTACCTTGCCTTTCCTTCCTGACTTCCTGACTCTGGTTCCTGGCCCACTGTTGTCTTCCAAGAAGCAGACAATCTAGAGTCACAGAGGAGTCTCACTTACAAAGCCTGATACTGAATCTTTCTATCAACCGTTTAGAGAGTGGTCTTGTTTTCTTATGCCCCTCCATTCTCTTTCAGGAACTCATTTTCTTTCTTGGTAAAACAGAACAAAAGTTATCGGCCTTTGTGGCAAGTACTATTACTCATGGTAACGTTCTGTCTTGTGGCTGACTGGCACTAGGACTGACATTCCAAGTGATTTATACCTCAGCCTCCACGTGCCCTTTCCTGTGATCTTTCACCCCAAAACAACAGCAACAACAATAACAATAGCACTTGCTGTGTGCCAGGCCCTGTGCTGTGCTAAGTATTATGTATGCATTATCTTTCTGAACCTTCTCAAAAACCTCATAAGCAGAAAACCTTTTATAGGGGAGGAAATGGAGGCTTAGAGAGGTCGAAGCAACTGGCTCAAGGTAACCAGCTCAAGGACATTGAAGTGAAAATATCCACTCTTAGCCACTTCACAGCACAGTCTCTCACATCTGCTGGATTCAGTTTGTGAGGCCTTGAGTCGGTTCACACCTACAACTCATTGAGTGCCTGTACCCGCTGAGCATTATGGGATTCAAAGTTTAAAAGGATCAAGGCCATGATCTCAAGGAGCTTACAGTCTAGAGGAAAAGCACCAAGATGAGACTGATGCCTGGGTAGTGACATGAGACTCTCAGATAAAAGGGCTGTATTTACACAAAGCACACACAGTTCAGTACTACAAGGTCCCTGCCCTTGAGGAAGGTCCCAGCTGCTGGAGCTTTGCCTTTGCGATGTTTCATATTTAGCTTCCCCTCCTCTTTGATCAGGCTCCTCTGTGTTTCTAAAGCTCATACTATACATATAATTTCCATTCAAATTCAAAATCTTCCCGATGATTGTAGTGAATGCAATGTTATTCAAGGACTTTTTTTTCTGAAAGAGCACCTATCTGACATGCATTTTTAATTTTATGTGCAATATGCAAATGTCATCACTGTAGTTGTTAACTGCAGTGCAGGATTGCAATTAACTATGGAGCTGTGCATTTTAGTTATATGCTAATGCTAATGAGATTTTCATAAAGCAAGTCCAATTACCAGCCCTATTTTTTAACTGCAAGAGCTGGTGCAAAGCAAAGGTGTTGACTTCCTTTGGAATAAATTACCCTTTGTCCTTGGCTCCTTCATCATATTCAATCATCCTAAAAAGTAACTCCTGCTACTTTGAATATTTTATCCTGCCTTGCTCTACAGTACAGTATTAATGGAGACTGTGGGCAAGATTGTTTAGAAACCAATTTATACTGCACAGGCAGTGGGAAAACTTCCTCCCAATGTAAACTGCTCCAGCAGAGGAGCAGAGCTTTGAATAGTTAAAGTAAACAGGACCTGGAGGAGACTGAAGATTCAGACAGTGAGTTAGCAAAAATAAATCCCAAGAGAGCACATACATGATGTTACCTTGGAGTGAGGAAGCTGCATGCTGTGAATGGGTATTTAAACTCAGATTTATGAGTAGATGTGTCACTAGTCAAGGACAACCTTGACAGGATATTTATTCATTCATTCATTTAAAACAGTTGTGGGGCTTCTGTGTGTCAGACACTGAACTAGGCACTGAGGGTTCAAATACGAATAAGAAGGGGAGGGGAGGGAGACTGAAGGTTAGAAGTGAAGGGAGACTCTAATGTGATATTTCTATATTGATTCTTTTACAAAAAGAAAAGTGTGAATTACATGAGCAATGAAAGAATAAATAAGGCTTTGGTGAGCTGACAGTCAAAGAGAAGGATACATGCATGTCAAATGATTTTGTAAAAAAGTGTGACACGTGTTAATGATACTTTTTGAGAGGCAGACAAAATGAAGGAAAAGGTCAGTTGGGAGAAGGGAGGTAAAGAGGGACAAGAAATCTCATGAATGACAAGAAGGTTCTTGAAGTGAGCCTTGAAGCTGAATGGGTCTTTGCTAGAAGGATTAGGTGGGAGGTCAGTCCAGAAAAGAGCAACAGAAAGTGCAGAGATGTAAAAGAGCAAGTGATTCAGGGTAACTGGAGGCACAGGGTGTGAGGCAGACCAGAGGTGAAAGATGACGTTAGAATGGAGCCACTGAGGGGTTTTAAGCAGGAGAGTGAACAACCAGGTTTGCCTTTCAGACTTGCCACTTGGGCAGCAGAGTGGAAGATGGGATGGGGTAGGGAGCGTAAACCACTGACCCTCCATTTCTTTTTTGGCTACCTTTAAAAAAATTTTTTTATTGAAGTATAGTCAGTTATAATGTGCCAGTTTCTAGTGTACAGCATGTTTCAGACATGCACGTATTCATTTTCATATTCTTTTTTACTATAGGTTACTACAAAATATTGAATATAGCTGCCTTTTGCAAGAACTTTTTCTCTTTTCAAGTCAGACTCTGAGACAAATGATCAGGTTATATTTTCCCTCAAGAGGATGTTTTTTTTGTGTCCCTGTAGAAGGTAATCACTCAAAAAGCCCTCTTTTTATTTTTAATATTTTCATCTAAATCATAAGGCAAAAAAAAATACAGGCTATAGAAATGAAAACTTGCTGATGTTGATATATAGTTTGAGTATCTTCCCTGCTCTGGATCAACTTCTAACCAGGGTAAAAGGAGCATAGAAAGTAAAGCACAAGGAAGGAAAGAGGGAGAAAAATAAGGAAAGAGAGGATGATACAAATTTTACCAAAAACTGACTAGAATTACATATGGGTGATGGGGCTACGCTTTCTTCTTTTCATCCCTAACCCTGTCGCTCAACAACTATCACCTCTGTGAGGGAGAGGAAAGCCAGGAACTGGGAAAGGACAACGGGACATGGCAGTTAATGGAAGCCGATTTTTTACTATATGTCAAGGTTAGAAAGGAGATAGAAGTTCTTTTAGCATAAAGTTATTTCAGCAGAGCAAAATTTTAAACACATCTGAAGAGTGTAGGATTTAGACTCTAAGAGAAGAGTTGTACCTGTGTGGATTAGAAATTGGAATGATTTAAAGAAGGTAAAAATAGTTCTATCTAACTCCTCTGCCATTCCATTGGCATCACTCTTTTAAAATGGCTGCAAGAGCTCCAGTGGTCACATTCATATTCCAGGTATCTGGATGGAGGAGGGGATTAGAAGAATAAGGTAAAGGATATATGATCAGTATCTTTGAAAGAAGCGCTGCAAATACTTCTGTACTACACTTCCACTTACATCTCGTTGACCAAAGCTTAGTCGTGTTTCCATAGAACAAGAAGGATTGTCCTCTAGCAGAAGGAGCTCCATTCCACTGTAACAAGGCCAGATGATTAAACATCTCAGTAACACAGACAAGTAAATGTAGTGTTGGGAAGTTAACGAGTTTCCATCAGACGTCTTCTATTTTAATTAACTATGAAGTACAGTCATCTGCTGAGAGTGAAGGGGTGAGAATCAAAGACAATGAAGAAGTTTGAGCAAGCAGATACGGGTTCATCCAAGATTGGGGTTTTGCTGGATAACTTCAATGGAAGGACCAAGGGTCAAGGGTGTTTCAAATATGGGCAATAAATATATTCTGGATAGGAGGAAACTCATGATAAGACTGACTGATGGATAAGCAGAAAGGAGAGAGGAGGGGTAAAATGAGTAAGCTGGAAGGGTGGGAGGACATGGCCAGAGGGTCTGTAGTTGCTATTTCAAAGAAGGAGAAGTTTCAAGTGATGTTCAGGTCCAGGGTGAAGCTGTGGGGATGGAAGGCAGGGATGGAGCAGGGATGGTCACTAGAAGATGAAGAGGTCAAAGAGCTGAATGGTTAGTGGTAGATAGGCCACAAAGAAAGACTATGAGACAAATGCCAAAGTCTTCAATGACTGAGAAGGAGTGAGCAGAAAGCCAAAAAAGAACAGCATTCTGGATGGGCAGTTCCAATAACATGAGCCTTAAAGGAGCAGGAATCCTGAGGCAGATGCTGATGGTCTAACCAATAGTCTTCCCTCAGACTCTCATATTTTTCTGCTGATAGAGGCCACATGCGTGAATTCATGACCCAACCACAGCCAAGAGGACTAGTGGGCAATATGCCAGGGGTAGGAGTCTTATGGACTGAGTGTTTGTGTCCCTTCAAAATTCATATGTTGAAATCCTAACCCCACAATGTACCATTATAGGAAGTAAAGCCTCTGGAGATAATTAGGTCATGAAGGAGGAGACTTATGAATGGAATTAGTGCCCTTATAAGAAAAAATGTAATTGAGAGAAATGTGGTCTCAGCCATGGAAGTATACAACTAGATTCGACCATATCTGCAAATCAGGAAGTGATCTCAGCAGACACTGGGTCTGCCAGTGCTTTGATCTTGGACATCCCAGCCTCCAGAACTGTGAGAAATAAAACATTTGTTGTTTAAGCCAGCCTGTAGTATTCAGTTATAACAGCCCAAACTGGCTAAGACAGGGGGCTCCTGGGAAAGACTTCCTCCTTGTTAAGTAATCACAGATGAGGAGAAATTGCCCTTTCTACCTTTGGACATTGTAGTAAGCTGAATAATGATATTCAAAGATATCAGGTGATAAACCTAGAATTTATAAACATCAATTTGTATGGGAAAAAAAGTCTGCAGATACGATTAAGGTTAGGATCATGAGATGGGGAGATCATCCTGGATTGTCCAGGTGGACCCTAAATGCAATCACAAGTGACCTAAAGTCACTCACAAGAGAGAGGCAGAATGAAATTTGACACAGACAGAAGAAAAGGCAATGTGAAGATGGAGGCAGAGATTGGAGTGATGCAGCCAAAAGCCAAGGAATACTGGCAGCCACCAGAATCTGGAAGAGGCAAGGAACAAATTCTCACTTAAAGCCTGCTTGGAGTATGGCCCTGACCACACCTTGGTTTCAGTTCAGTGATACTAATTTCAGACATCTGGCTCCAACCAGTGAAAGAATAAATTATCATCATTTAAGTCACCAAATTTGGGATAATTTGTTACAGCAGCCTTAGGAAATTAATACTGACATAGCTGTGAGGGATGTGATATCTGGAGTTGTGGCAGCCATCTTGTGACCACAAAGAAACAAGTCTGAGGATAAACATGCTGGAGAAGAAAAAGTGGAAATATGGAAAGTGCTGCTGAATTAACCAGTTATCATTCAAGAATATGATTTCTTATAATGTGAGATTATGAATTTCCTTATTGTTTATGGCTCTTCTAGTTGGGTATTCTGTGACTTGCAGCCAAAGGCATACTAATTAATACAGGCCTATCCAAAGGGTGGGGCAGTCACAGTTGGAAAGTAGCCATGAGTACTGAGGAGGGGGCTTGCCCCACTTTCCAACCCTGAAAATACATAGTACATATAATATGGAAAATGAACAGCTCCCATTTGAATGGGGAGCAGAACAGATAACTCAGAGGAGAGCCAGAAGATTACGAAAATGTCCAGGGAAGAGGTTGTAGGCATAGGGACATTTGTTAATTACACAGCAGGCTTTTTAGAGGACAGTTAAAGTGTTTAGGAAAAAGGGGAGTGGGAAATGTTCTGAGAAAAAGATTATGTGAATCAGTACAGAGCATTATTGTAACAAGATTATTCAGAGTATAGATAGAGTGGGGAACAGGGAGAGACTCATATTTTGGACAATGACCAAAGAAAATAGGTATAAAGCTTGGTGGATTTATCCAGCCCCAGGGTTGCCAAGAAAATGTTTCTACCAGTGCCAGGGCCAAAGTGCTCTTTAAACTTGAGAGTTTATCTGTGGAGTTTGTTAAACATGTTAAACATTTTCAGGCCCCAGCACCAAGATCCTGACACAGCAGAGCTCAGTAAGGTCCAGAAATCGTCATTTCTAATCAGCATCCAAAGTGATTCAACTGCAATTGATCTAGGACTGCATTTGAAACACTGAGAGCAGGGGCTTTCAAATGTTTTTCACTAAAATCTACATTCAGAAATAAAGGTTATTACATAAACCACATGTATACATACAAACACACATACACGTGCACAAGGTAGGTGAAACAATCTGGCTTAACATAATAGAAGTTTATTTCTCATTCACATAAAGCTAAAAGCTGAGGTCCCTGGTCAGGTGACTCTGGTGGCTGGCACTCCTGCCAGTGAGACTCAGGGACCCAGGCTGCTTCCACACTGTGATTCTGACATCTTGTGGCTTCAGGGTTGCCCTGGTGTCATCCAGCAGGCATGTGGAAGGAAGAGAGTGGAGGAGCCTATGTAGGAGAGTTCTATGTGCCATATCTGAAAGTGGCATAGATCCCTCTGGACGTACAACTACAGCCAGAGCCCTGTCACCTGGCTGGCTGTAAGGGAGACAAGGAGACGGAGAGGGTCCCCCAGAAAGCACTATCACACTCTCCACTCTAGAAAACCAAAGGTTCACAAAATAATACTTACTCCTACCATATGCAATATTCTCTGATATTTTTCTGCTTTGTTCTGGTCCATGCCATTCCATTTTCTTTATTTTTTAAAATGCCAGCCTCCACAACTAACTCAATTTCATGTACTGCCCAACAATCCACAGCTTGGAAAGTCCTGTCCTGGAGGGGCAGATAGCCCCACGATTTGAGGCGCTCTTTTTCCTTTGAATGTACATCCAACACCCCCAGTCAGGCATACAGCAGGCATTTAGTAAGTGGTCACCACCGCTGCTCTTAGGATTGTGGTGGTGAAGAGGAGGGAACAGAGAAAAAAGGGCTCCTCTTCCCTGAAGATGTGAAATTTTTACAATTAACAAAGTGAAAAATGGCCTCCTTTTGGTATTTTGGGTTAAGACTCTAGAATTGAAACTTACCACTAGGGGGACAGTGGAGGAAGAAAGTGAGGGAGAGTGTTTATAAATTAAGGGAGGACAGGACAAGCGTAGATGCTCTGCTTGCTTCCTACATGGTTGGTTTTCTCCCTGAGCCTGCACCAGCCACGGTTCACCAGACATGCTAACTTTACCAGGCTGGAAGTGCCGGGAACTCAAAGCTGTAGAGGTTTCCATACAGGTGTCTTACCCTTTCTGATCTAGACTGATTGGATGATTACTTCTTGGATGAATGACCCTCAACTGTATTTCTGAAGCTCCAGGTAGGAGACAGGGCAGTAGGTGAGAAGGAGCTGTGCAATTCCAGCTCCTCCCCCAGCTCCCGAACTCTTCCTGCCCTTCCTGCTGTCTCAGACATGGTCTGACAAAGGGAGAGACAGGACAAGGACAGGAGAAGAGAATTGCGGAAAGGTGTGGAGATGGGAAATGGAAGCAGGGAGAAAGGAAATGAGGGAAGAACTCCAGAGCAATTTTTACTGGCTGAAGAGAAAGCAGAGCAAAGTGCTCTTTACTTCTCTTCCCATCTTAAGCATGGATTTATGAGAAAACAACCAGAGGAAGCAGGAAATTTCTCAGATTGCAGAATCCTAAAGGACTCAGAATTCATTGTTTCTTGACAAATGAAAAGTACCTGAGGAAAAATGCTGAGTGTCCTTTAAGCATCATGGAATAAGGGCTGCTCATCTTAGACATGTGAACAGGAGGTTCTTGGACTGAAAATCATGAAGAAGCAGCTAGCTGCTGGGAAAGTCCGGGAGGGGCGCTAAGCCAGACAGAGACCTGGAGCGGCTCTCAGCCCATCCTTCCCCGGGTAACTTCAGCCCTCAAAGAGTCTGCAGAGGTGAGACTGGAGTCCAGCTTTCTATTTTTAATTCATAATGTGGAGATAAGAGTTAAATATAAAGCAGATTAAGACTTCCCTTAAATCTCCTCTACAAAAGGAAAACTGGAATTAATCTACAGGGGCACTCCATGGATGGCTCAATACCATCATTTTCTAAGAATAAAATTAGAAGCAAAAAACTGTGTCCTTATCCTTTTGACATCCAAGAATTATTGCCATCAAAGTACTGCAGCCCATGAAATTACTTCCCAGGTTACACTCATTAGATTGAGCATTTTCATTCTATACACCTGTGGTTTTAATAGAAAAGAAAAAGAAAGGAAAAAAAGTCCCCTCACTTCATAAGACAACTGTTTCCATATACTGGCCCATTAATGGGATGCCAATGCATGTGGAAGTCATTATAAAATCACAAATGCAGAACGGCAAAGCGGATTTCAAACATCGATAAGCCTGGGCTTGTTGTGGAAGTCTGGACCGTGAGAATGTCGGATTTAGGTGGTGCACTGTAGCCTGTATTCCCTACACCTTGCAGCTAAAGAGGCACTCAATTACAGGCTGTGATTTTTTTTTTAATGTCTAATCACATTATATATTACCTTTATGGATTAGACATTAAACAAGAAGCGAACATGGCTCCTAGAGTCTTTGTCACTGGATGTGTTAACCAGATAATATGGCAGCAGCATAGCAAAGGATTAAGCATGCAGGCTCTGGAGCAGTTGGCTTAGGTTTGAACCCTAGCCCCATCAATTACTCACTGTGTGACCTTGGGCAAGTTGCTTAATCTCTCTGTGCCTGAGTTCCCACTTGTAAGGATTAATTGAGAAAATTTATGCAAAGAACTAAATCAGTTCCCGGCATTATGGCAAGGACTCACCAGCAGTTGGAGGTGTCGGAGATGTGCGAGAAATGAATGTGGAATGGCTGTGCACTCTGGTGGTTTTGTTCAAACCCACTGAGGTCTACAGTCCTCAGGACGCCTCAGGCGTTGTCCTGCAGAGGAAGAGAAACCAGTCAACTTTCTCTGCTGGTCTTCTGTGTATCTGAAGTCACTGCAATGCACTGGGCCTTGGATGGCATGTAATGTCTCAGTGTGTGCACTGAGATCAGTCCAGCAAGTCATAATGCTTTTCAGAACAGTTCTCTGTGTATGGTGCTTTTAGGGTCACAGAAGGATTACAAGACAAAGCTCTGTCTGAAGCATGTATGAAGATTCATTGGAGAGAGTCTGTATACCCAGGAAATACAGCAAACTCTTTATAGGGCCTAACAGGAGAAGGAAGTGCATGTATGAGAAGCAGCATTGATGCAAAGGTGGGTAAGAACCAATCTCTGCTTTCAAGTTTGCAATTAGCAGAGGGACAGAGGTAAGATGATACATAGGCTGAGTGAGTTACGTCTATCAAAGGAGCATGAACTGATCGTTATGGAGTCTCCAGAGAGGAAACGCCAAACAAGACCACTCTGATGGAATTCTCAGATGTGTTCTGCTGACAACTGGAGCAGCACAGCACTAATTCATTTCACAAAGACTTATCATCTTCCATTTGCCGGGTACGATTCCGAGTGCTGCCTCATCTTACAAGTCCCTGCCTCTGGGTCACTGACATTCTAATGGGTAAAAAGACAATTAACAAACAAAAAAAGTCCCAAAGTGTGTCTTTGTACACACACACACACACACACACACACACACACACACATACAATATACCAAGGTGAAAGTATTACACAGTAAATAAAGCAGGGTAAGGAGTTGAGGGGTGACAGGAATGAGGTGCTATGTTTCTGTGGGTTGAGTTGGCTGAAATTCCAACGAGCATTCTAAAGGGAACCACAAAATATTCTGCATGAAGTAAATATAATTCCTTAATGTAAAATCAAAAGGCCAGGTGCCATGGGAGTTTGCCTTGCTTGCAAACTTGAAGTAGGCAGTCTAATCCAGGGTATGTATCAAATATATTATTTCCCCCTTTTTTTTGTAATCAGGGCAGTCTAAAAGTCAGCATCTCTGACATGCAGACTGTCGAAGGACCAGCTCCCTAGGAAGCTCACTAATTTTGCTCAAACTGATCTATTTTGTTTCAATTACCAGCACATTCTATGTTCCACTGATAAAAAACTGCTGTTTAGAGGTTTGTTAATTCATTTATTCAACAAATATAGTGAGCTCCCAATATGTGCTAAGTACAGTGCCACATGCTAGGGATTCAGAGGAGGACAAAACAAGCAGGCCTCTGCCCTCCTGCATGGAAGGTATAGACCACACTGCTTTGGGCTTCTTAGATGGGCTTCTCTGAACTCCAGCAGAGAAATTCTGCCTGTGGCAACGCTGTAAGAACTCTCTAGTCATTAGTTCTCTTTTAGACACTGAATCCTGTTTCAGCAATCAAGTCATTAATCACAGAGCAGGGAAAATTCTGTGAAGTCACATGTTCAAAATGTTATAAAACATTTATAGAATTAGAATATGAGGGGGAAATTGTGAATAAGCAAAAGTAGCTTTGAAATTCCCTTTAGGAGGGTACCATGCTGGAAAACAGCACATGCCATGTCTGAGTAAATCTAACTCAGCCAACATTTCCTCTGGCTTTGGTTAAGTGCTAGAAGTGAATGGCTGACTTTCATTTAGGGGCAATACTTAATAAAAATGTATCTTTAAAATACTAGAATTGCATTAGCATCTGATACACAGGGATGGATTGAGAGAACAGCAGATCAGTGTGTAGACTATTCTGAAATGGTAACCGATTTTATATTTGCTTCTAATAATTCTAATGGCAATGCAGCTCGCAACCACTGAGTCACAGGCATCCATTGCACCAAACTGTCTATGGGGAACAGTGTAAAAGCAGCCTACCTCCTGCTCCTCAGCCCTTGTACTCCCCTACATAAGGGCAAAAAGCAGCTGAGGGTTCCTGAGTCCCCCCCTAAGAAAGGGGCCACTGGATCAGAAAAGGCCTGGGTTGGGTCAAGGGCAATGTGTAGAGTGTGAACATGGAGCTTGGATTGATAACCATCAGCAGTGGGATGCTGTCACAATGCCCAATAACTAGGGAGGAGAAGTCACATCTCAACTGAGGTCAGCAAAGACAAGAGAACATTTGGATAAGACCTATAACTTGAGCTTCTCCTGAGCAGAAAAGCAGAAGGGTGGTGAGGGGAAGAATCCTGCCACGGCCCAAATGTGTGCCCAAAGAGATCAAGTGTTCAATGAGAAGTGACTGAGTTATTTTGAAATAATAATATGTTTACATTGCCTATCAGAAAGGAGGAATTGGGAGCCAAGTTGTGTTCGGTTATAGAAAAAAACAAAGTCACATTTCTATTTACATAAATGGTCTGTACATTGTAAGTCAGATACACATGTCTCCGAAGGCACAGTCCCTCAAACATACCCTCAGTAAGTGAAATGTCAGAAGTAATCACCAGCACAATTAAAACGGCTGTCTCTACATATTGAGCAAAATACACATTGAGTTTTCATAACTTAAATGCATGAGGACCTTGTCTCCCCATACTCTTTGTTCCCCATGTCTATGGCTTTCACAACAGTAGGCTCAAAACACACAACAGTTTGCTTGGATATTCAACATCACAGTATATACCCACAAATACACCCAAACCAAAAGCACAGGAGAAATAAGAAGTTTCATTTCTTTATGCTTAACACGCTTCTGGGTTTAAATAAGATGGATTTTTTTTAATCACTTAAGTTGTAGGCATTTCTAACTTTAATAGCCACTCCAGAATTATACTACATTCTATCTTGTCATCCACTATGAAATTGGGCACAGATGTACTATAAATACTTGTTGATTATGGATTAATAAAAGACTACATACTTCTATAGTATACATCTAGATTGGTCAGCAGGAACTGGGGCAGGTTATATATTCATATTCATATGAATGAAGAATATTCATATATTCTTAATACGAATGAATAGAGTATATAGAAATTTAGTCAGATAATGTGACAATTAGACCTACTTAACCCTGAAATCCCATGATTTCTAGGCTAAACCACCCAACATAACTGTATAACTTCATCTTTAGGAATAAAAGAACACTGATTCTCATATGGAAAAAGAGAATAATCTTTTGTCATCCTCAGTCCTCAGTCCAGTTCTCCAAGATGCTACATTCAAGAAGCCCCAGCTATAAAGAGGGGTTGGGCTTGGTGTTGGAAAGGTGGAAATAGATCTTTCTTCTACCTTGTTGAGAAGAACTACTCAGTTAAGTAGGGCAAGGATACTAAAACCGCTTGTGCTGCCCAGGGCAGTGTCGAGTGAGACTTTTAAAAGGTAGAGAGAGACTGAAAACAAATCTATTACAGAAATGCAATTAGCTTTGGAGAGCAGTGTCACCAAGCCATCCCTACAGAGTGGAGGCAGCTTCTCCTAGTGACCAGGACATGAGTTGCACAGCTGCTCAGGCCCTGGAGGCCTAAGGAGAAAAAGTGAGCAGAGGCGAGAATGTTTGTGGAGATCCCAGTGCCCAGCAAGCGTATCCCCGGCGGGCTGCCTGGAAGGAGCCAGACCAGCTGTTGGATCTGGTGGCAGTCTGTTTAAGTGGACCATACTGGGAACAAAATCCCAGCTCTCCAGTCAGTGAGGCATTTTCCAGGCAAAAGCTCTTGTAAGCTTCCGGTTCAGTGAGCACTGCAAATCAGGAAGGGCTGAAGGAATGGCAGGCAGATGCATCTACCCTCTCAAGGAGGTTAGTTTGGTTATTTTATGGCCTGTGACACTATAATAGTCACAACTGGAGTCATAGCTACCAACTAAGAAACTCTAAATCATACATATTATAAAATTCTAGAGCCGAAAGAGACTTTGGAGATTGTTTAGTTTCAGGAAAGAATTAGGAACCCAGAGTTTAAGAGACTTATCAAAATCACACAACTGTGAATGAAAACCCAAATGGCTTGACTGCTAATTTAGGGATCTTTTCATTATACCTAACAGCTTTTCAGAATATGTAAGACATTGCTCCTTTGTCACTGTCCGATCATCATAGCTCCCTTCCCCTAAGTATCCGGAAAGGGTCTTCTTAAGGGTAAATATCTGAAAAGCTTTTGCAAGTTTTGTTTAGAAAGTTTTTGCTTGCTACCAACATCCTTTTAACATTTTGTGACATTTTCCTAAATATATTTATTTTTCTAACTACAGAGATAAAAAATGATAATGATTCAACAGTTATTGAAATTTAAAAAAAGTTTTGGTAATTCCCAACCTTTGGAGTTAGCCACAAAAGTTAATGTAATCCTTCCAGATCTTTATATATAATATGTATGTGATTTACTATAATAGATAACATACGTTTTTATATATTATATAAATATATATCACCAATATATGTTTAAAATATATAAAATGTGATATGATATCATATGTGAGTTGTCAAAAATTAAATGCAGCAGCATAGGAAAGATGAACCACATTATTAAGCTTTTGCCATTTGAGAAAAAGCATACTATTCATTCTCAGTGGACGGGAGATGAGCTACTGACTATCTAAAGAGTGAATTTCTAACCCAGAGAATAGATACGCAGGCCTTTGACCACAAAGTCTAGATTCTTCACCACAACTCCCTTGTACCTTCACCCCTCACTACCCCACTGGTAACATATCTTTTGTTTTTCAAGCCCAAAGATGAGAATTTAAGCTCAGATCAAGGCTGTGTACTTGGAGAATAAGAAGGCAGAGGGACCCAACCTTTGGGAGAGGGAAAAGGGAGCACTGGCTTCCAGAAGACAGTGGGATGGGGATGAACATTCCTAAGCTGATAGGTTTCGGGAGCTGATAGGAACTCCAGTAGCAATGGATGTGTGTGTCTAGGCAGGCCAGGAACTCAGCATCCCAAGTGGGGGTCTCAGTAAAGATATCAGGGTCAAAGCATGGGCATGGAGAACTAGACATTGGCAGAGATGTTACCCATCCACAAATGTATTACATGGGCAGGAAGGCCAAGTTCTCAGAGAGAAACCCAACTGACTGATACTCAAGGACTTGGTCCCCATTTATCTTTGACCACTAGGGCCTAGAATTCTTTCATGATCCCAAATGGGTAAAGGGGGCTCCCTGGAAAATGACTGAGAATACACTTCTCCAAAACCATGATGGAGTGGGCTGAGTCTCATTGAAATGGAATTGGAAAAATAAAGGCATGTGATGACTCTTTTAGCTTTGAGCTGTGGAGCAAATCAAACGTGTTAATATATATGTGATGTGATATGGTATGATTTTATTTACATATCAGGATACCCAGTGATAGAAAAATTATTTCTTTCTGTTTGCACACCTACCTCACACTAAATATAAAAAATTTATTCAAGAGAGATTAAATACTTAAAAATAAGCAAGCAAAATCTCAGCAGAAATTTTAGGAGACTATATTTATAAGCTAGGGAGCAGAGAGGCTTTTATATAGTTTATATCAAAGCAAGAAATTCAGAAGTCATACAAGAAAAGATGGATATAATGAAATATAAAAATACTAAAATTTTTGTTAAAAAATACATACTTAAATAAAGTTAAAATATGAATACTTGATTAGGGAAAACCTGGAATGGATATGTCAGGTAAAGGGTTAATATCAGTCAAATGCAAATAACTCCTACAAATTAATAAGAAAAAGATAAACAATGCAACAGACATAAGAGCAAATAATATGAATAGGAAATTCACAGGTGAGCAAATCCAAATGGTGCTTAAACCCATAAAAATGTTTTTGTTTCACTTGTTGGGGAAATACAAAGTTTAAAAACAATGATATATTTCTTCTCACTCACTAGATAGAGTATCCCTTCACAAAAAAACTGCCTAACACATAGGTGTTGAAAATTTAAGTAAAATTTAAATACACACATATATTCTTTAACCAAAAAATCCTGCTTCTGGTAAATTAACACCACAGAAATATGAGCAAACTCTTCATGGCACTGGAGTAGGGAAAGATTCCTTAAATAATAAACATGAAACGTAAAGGAAAATGTTGATAAATTGGCTATAATAATGTATACTTCTACATGCCAAAGGATGTCCTAAACACATTTAAAAGAAAAGTCATAAATTGGCAGAAGATAGCTGATACTCATATAATGAGCAAAAGATTAATATCAAGAAATATTATGAATAACTATATGGCAACAAATTGGACAACCTAGAAGAAATGAACAAATTTCTAGAAACATACAGTCCAACCAAAAGAATCAAGAAGAACTAGACAATTTGAATAGACCAATCACTAGAAGTGAAATAGAATCAGTAATGAAAAAAATTTCCTGCCAACAAAAGTCCAAGACCAAATGGCTTCACTGGGGAGTTCTACCAAACATACAAAGAGGAACTTATACCAATCCTTCTCAAACTTTCCAAGAGACTGAAGAGGAGAGAACATTCCCAGACTCATTCTATGAAGTCATCATCACCCTGAGACCAACACCAGACAAAGACACTACCAAAAAGAAAACTAAAGGCCAATATCATTGATGAATATACATGCAAAAATTCTCAACAAAATATTAGCAAACCAAATCCAACAATACATTAAAAAGATTATACACTAAGATCAAGTTGGATTCACCCCAGAGACACAAGGATGTTTCAACATATGCAAATCAATCAATGAGATACCCTACATCAACAAAAAAAGAGGAAAAAAAACACTTGATCATCTCAATAGATAAGAAAAAGCATTTGATAAAATTTAACATCCATTCATGATAAAAACTTACCAAAATGAGTATAGAGGGAACATATCTTGACATAATAAAAGCTATTTATGACAAACCCACAGCCAACATAATACTCAATGATGAAAAGTTGAAAGCCTTCCTGCTAAAATGAGGAACAAGACAATGATGCTCACTCTCACCACTTCTATTCAACACAGTATTGGAAGTCCTATCCAATCAGGCAAGAAAAAGCAATCAGACAAGAAAAAGAAATAAAAAGGATCCAAATTGGAAGAAAAGAGGTAAAATTGTCTCTATATGCAGATGATGTGCTGCTATATATAGAAAACTCTAAAGGCTCCACACAAAAACCACCAGAGCTGATAAACAAATTCAGCAAGGTAGCAAGATACAA
Source organism: Camelus bactrianus (assembly GCF_048773025.1). NCBI lineage: Eukaryota > Metazoa > Chordata > Mammalia > Artiodactyla > Camelidae > Camelus > Camelus bactrianus. The sequence goes on from NC_133540.1 coordinate 45,030,024, forward strand.
GATTAACATACAGAAATCTGTTGCATTTCTTTACACTAACAATGAAATATCAGAAAAGGAAAGTAAAAAAATTTGAAGATCACTTTTAAAATCACATCAAAAAAAAATCACATCAAAAAAATTAAATTCTTAGGAATAAACGACCAAGGAGGTGAAAGACTTATATGATGAGAAACTATAAAACACTGATTAAGGAAATTAAAGATGACTTAAAGAAATGGAAAGCTATCCCATGCTCTTGGATTGGAAGAATTAATATTGTTAAAATGGCCATACTACCCAAAGCAATCTACAGATTTAATGCAATCTCTATCAAATTACCCAGAACATTTTTTTACAGAACTAGAACAAATAATCCTAAAATTTACATGGAATCACAGAAGACCCAGAATCATCAAAGCAATACTGAAGAAAAAGAACAAAGCTGGAAGAATAACCCTCTCAGACTTCAGACAATACTACAGAGCTACAGTAATCAAAACAGTATGGCATTGGCACAAAAACAAATATACGAATCAAAGGAACAGAATAAAGAGATGAGAAATAAACCCATACACCTACAGTCAATTAATCTTTGACAAAGAAGGCAAGAAAAGACAGTCTCTTCAGCAAGTTGTCTTGGGAAAGTTGGACAGCCACATGTAAATCAATTAAGTTAAAACACTCCCTCACACGTACACAAAAATAAACTCAAAATGGCTTAAAGACTTAAACATAAAACAAGACACTATAAACCTCCTAGAAGAAACCATAGGCAAAACATTCTCCAACATAAATCTTAGCAATGTTCTCCTAAGGCAGTCTACCCAAGCAATAGAAATGAAAGCAAAAATAAACAAATGAAACCTAATTAAACTTATAAGCTTCTGCACAGCAAAGGAAACTATAAACCAAACAAAAAGACAACCTACAGAATTGGAGAAAATATTTGCAAATGATGAGACTGACAAAAGTTTAATTTCCAGAATATACAAATAGCTCATACAACTGAAAAACAAAAAAATAAACAACTCAAGCAAAAAATGTGCAGAAGACCTAAACAAACATTTCTCCAGTGAAGACATATAAATGGCCGATAAGCACAAGAAAAAATGCTCAATATCATTAACTACTGGAGAAATGCAAATCAAAACTACAATGAGGTATCACCTTATATCTGTCAGAATGGCCATTATTAAGGAGTTCACAAATGATAAATGCTGGAGAGGGTATGGAGAAAAGGAACCCTCCTACACTGTTGGTGGGAATATAGTTTCGGTCAACCACTATGGAAAACAGTATGAAGATTCCTTAAAAAACTACAAACAGACTTACCATATGATCCAGCAATCCCATTCCTGGGCATATATCCAGAGAAAACTCTAATTCAAAAAGATGCATGCAACCCAATGTTCATAGCAACATTATATACAACAGCCAAGACATGAAAGCAATCTAAATGACAGCATCAACAGATGATTGGATAAAGAAGATGTAGCATATATGTTCAATGGAATACTACTCAGTCATAAAAAAGAATAAAATAATGCCATTTGCAGCAATATGGATGGACCTGGAGATTGTCATACTAAGTCAACCAAGCCAGAAAGAGAAAGAAAAATACCATATGACATCACTTACATGTGGAATCTAAAAAATGATGCAAATTAACTTGTTTACAAAACAGAAACAGACTCACAGACATAGAAAATAAACTTATGGTCACCAGGAGGGAAATGGGGGTGGAGGGATAAATTGGGAGTTTGGGATTTGCAAATACTAACTACTATATATAAAACAGATAAACAGTAAGGTCCTACTGTATAACACAGGGAACCATATTCAATACCTTACAATAGCCTATAATGAAAAGGAATATATATATATGTATAACTGAATCACTATGCTGTACACCAGAAATTAACACAACATTGTAAACTGACTATACTTCAATAAACATTGAAATATATAAAGAAATATTTGTCTTATATACATGAAATTGCCAATATTCAATAACTTTTGACCTACAAAAATGGCAATTTCATATGACTCAACCAAATATAAGGAATTCTTCCAAATCAATTTTTTTTAAAAAAGACAACCAACCTAAGAGGGAAAAAAAAAAAAGGGACAAAGGATTTGAAGAAAACCAAATGGCCAATAAAAATCTGAAAATATGCTTAACTCCCCAAAAATCTGGGAAATAAAAACTATGATGAGATACTGCTTCATGTCACAAGGTTGACAAGGATTAAAAAGCACTGGTGGCAGGGAGTGAGGGGGTACAGCTCAGTGGTAGAGCACATGTTTAGTATGTACGAGGTCCAGGAGTGCAAACTGTTACAAATTTGGCCATACCACATGAAGTTGATGGAAAGTACAGTCGGTATCTGACCCACCAACTTCATAGCTGGGTACAAACATCAACTATAACCTTAAGAATGTATTTACAAGAAAGATTAATGAACCATAGTTTACAATAGTGAATAACTAAAAACAATATGAATCACATTGCATTTTATGACTGATTATCAGATAAGTAAACTGTGGTAGATTCAATCTGTCAAAATTAAGGAATTTGCCCCACACGTGTCAATGTGGATATGTCTTAAAAGATACAATGTTGAATAAGAAATTGCAGAAGGATACCTAGAGTATGAGCCTACTGATATAAATATTTAAATTCCACTGAACTATATATACATAGTAAAATGTGGAAGCGAACAGTATATAGCTGACTTGAGATAGTGGTCAGGGAGGGAAAGAAATGGAATGGAAGAGAAATAAAAAGGTCTTTATAATTCTAACATTTTTAAAACCTGAAGTAAATATGGCAAAATGTTAACATTTAAAAAAAATAATATTGGGTACTTCAGTGTTTTTGAATTATCATCCATTTTTTTCTGTATGTTTGAACTATTTATAGCTTTAAAAGAGTAAAATGTCCCATATCTAAGCTTCCATGAACAAGGATGTTTGTCGTAGCATTGTTTCTAGAACTGAGACCAATGCCAGTGCCCACTGACTGATAGGGTAAATGATGAAACTACGGTATATCCCCATCTTATACTTCCCTCATCTGTGGCTTGCAACAGGTAGAACTGGGCTTTTGTTTAATTTAACTATTAAAAATAACATGACATTAATGTAGTATCTTATATTGAAGTAATGAAAAATGGGATCCTGTGATACATAGTGTTCTGAAACTGGCTGTGTAATATTTCATCATATAGAAGCAGGTGACATCATAGGTGAAGATTTGCCCACTTGCCTCATCCTGTTTATTAATGGTACATTTTCTTCCCTCTGCTCCTCCAATGTCTTTGAAGTTCTGATTCTGAGAGTCTTTTACCAACCTCCAATTCCTCTGTGGTTAATGCTGGAACCTCTGGGTCACAACATTTTGCAGGAGAATAAATTATGACACCAGGGTCTTTGGTTTGATTTCTAATTAAACAGAAAGGCCCTTAATAACTAACACATCCATTTCTGTGGGTGGCAAATGTCAGAAAGCACTTTAGGATTTCAGATTTCTTCTTCCCCATCATCAAAAGGAAGTGTTACTCCACCGATTTGTACCTCTATGTCTCTGCCTACGGCACCTTTCTCCAAGAACTCAGTTAACCTCCTGTCACTGTACTTCTGTACTCCTAGGTGATGCCAGGCAGGAGATTAAGTTACAGGCATTCTTAAAGTATTTCTGCTGAGTATCCAGGGGGTTGAAAAAACAGAAAATGTGTGCAGAACAATACTAAAAATAGATAACAGCTAATAGGGGGTTCTGTATCTCCAGATCCCCCTGTGCTATCTCCATGAGCTCAGGTCTGTATAAATACAGCCTATGAAGATTGTTGCTTTGTTATAGAAGCTACTACATTTTTTTTTAAAGATTCAATAACATTCACATAGTTCCTTAAAGACATTCAGCTCTCTCTAAGGTCTTCCTTTGGCTGATATTTTAAGAGCTACCTCTATACTACTTTGGATATGTAGTCTACTGATGTTCGACAGCTGTGAAAGGATCACTCCTATACCAGACCATGGCCTTCCAAAGGTCTTGTCATCTAGAAATAAAATTCCATTTCTTAGGAGGAAAATGAAAGTTGGGTTTTGGGTTTTGGGTTTTTTGTTTTTTTTTTTTTAATGTTGAGAGTTTCTTCTCACCACAGAAGATTGGATCAAAATCTCGCAAAGGGGCACAGAGACAAAGGGAAATGATCTGAGGCTTCCTGGTGAAAGCAGGTCACGTTATTCTGCCTTCCTCCTCTTTCCCGTCAACACCTCGGCAGGAGGTGTGCCTTCAGAACGGCAACTGCACACATGGGCTTCTCCAACCTGGGAAACAGGACTCAAATTGATAACTACCATCCGTATACTAGCCATTTGCAAACTGCTCCCAACTGAGTGTTAAAAAGCATTTGGGGGGCCAATTTAGGACAAAGGAAATGCCCTTTTCTGTGTTAGAAGAAAACAAGTTAACGATTCCAGTTGCTTCCCCTGCATTGGCTAGCTGATTTCTAAGATCTTCTTTACCCGTAATGGTTTGGATGCCAGGGCATTCTTCCTGTGATGCTAACATAGCCAGACAGTAGAATGCTAGTGTCACGCTAGGGGAAGCTGGGGGCATTGACTTTGCAGAAAGGTCTGTTCCAGTTCCCAGAGACAGAAAAACATAGGATGTCAAATATGGCATATTAAAGAAGAAAGTGTTTTTGTTTTAGATTATGTCTGAAACAGAGTACTAATGCCCATCCAAAATTAAAATTACCCCCCATATAGAATGCATTTGCTGTTCTTTAAGATGTACTTTTAAACCTCCAACCTGTAATAACTCTGCACTTTTATAGAACCTATAAACCCAAGGCCATTCATTCTCCTCATCAGGATTCATTTGAGAGGGCCTGTACCCTTTCTGGTGAGGAAGCATGACTTCTTATTTTTCTCAGGCTTTTAGATAACTCTCCTAAAAGGTGATGGGTCTTGTCTGGGGCTGGGGAGTGTTGCCCCCAAAGAATGGGGAAAGGAGACGTTCAGGCACTTCCACTTTCCAATTTAAAATGCTCCTGTGGTGGGTGGGAGTATAGCTCAGGGGTAGAGCATGTGTGCACAAGGTTCTGGGTTCAATCCCCAGTACCTCCACTAAAACACACACACACACACTTTTAAAATAATAATAATAATAATAATAATAATAATAATAATAATAATAATAATAATAATAATAATAATAGTAATACTGCTACTGCTGCTGCTGCTGCTGCTGCTCCTATAACAGGAGCTGAGACTTCTCTGTGATTTTGTTTTTTGCTTCAGGATCATCTCATAGCCTAGGAACCAAGGGCCCTATTTATTAGAGTTTATTAGTCTGTTTCTCCTTGAAATTCTCTTAGCTTAAAACACATCAGTGTTTTCTGTAAACTTGGCCTCACATCCTACCTGATTGTATCTGAAGAATTATGAAAAGCCAAGAGTTAGTGGCTGAAGAGGAGGAGAAAGGGTCAAGATTCGCTGGCAGTCATTCTCATGCCTGCTGTAGGGACTCCATCTGCACATAACTCCTCTTTGGGCTACCTTTGTTTCCCACATTCCTTGTGCTTTCCCACTATTTGTAACAATGGCACTATTTAGGCAGCCAGCCATTTTTGATAGCCTTGATGTAACTAACTCATAACTCAACTGCCCAGACTGATAAAAATTTGTGATTTTCTTTATTCAGCACTTTTCTTGTGGGATGGAGGGAAAAGGATTTTCTCTAGAAAGTGAACAGACTACTACCATCAATGTCCCTGGCAGACCCCGGCATTCCTTGCTTAGAGAGAAATACAAACTGAACTTCTAATAATAAAAAGTATTTAAGCAGTTTATTCTGACCTTGAATAATAAAAGTTAATTGCATGCTCTTGAACTTCTTCTCGATTCCTGTAATTTATCTAAGCTTTGTAGAGAAATTCGATACAATGATGCATTCTGCTAGAAAGCTTTAGTGCTCCAGACCTTCAGAAATACTTTTAAGAATTAAACTAAGTTAGCACACTCCATTCTGTTATTCTTAGACTCCTCAGCTAGGAGTGGGTGGTGGTGGGGAGCCTAGACTGGGGTCCTTTAGGCTAAAATGCACAAGAAACCAATGGGGACTGCCCTGTTGGTGAAAACGGGCCAATATTCTTGAGACCTTTTTTAAACACTGCATTGAAATCATGGGGTCAGCTTCACATGACTTCAGATAATTTTAAATATTTAGCTTTTTTCAAAAAACCAAACTGAGCAATAAAAATCTGCTACTTGGTTTTCTGCTAATTATACTCCCATGTCTCTATCTTCTTTGTTTTGTTTCCAATCTACTTAATCATGATGTCATTTTACACTTTAGTAAGACGGTCTACACCAAACTCTTGATTTGTCTTTGGTACTCAAGTCTCTCTTATTTGTGGTGATAGATACATGCATACAACTTTTCTTAAAGTATTCTTTTGATATTATATCTTGAAAGTAATTACATGGGAAGCAACTGCAGCTGTAATAACTTGGAGTCAACACCTCGGCAGGAGGTTATAGTTGAAATTTCAGCTCTGGCACTTATTTAGCTTAGGCGAATCACCTGATCTCTTAGATCCCATTTGTGAAAATATAATGATAATAATATATAAAATACATGGCTGTTACATAAGTTAAATGAGAATATTTTGATGAAAGTATTTCTCCAAGAGCTATACAACTGGAAGGCATTATAATCAAAGGAGTGGGTAAGTATGGGATTGCCCAGGTAACTATTATTGGCAGGTATTTGGAGTTAAGCACCGTAGAACATAGTAAGAATTAAACATTAAACTTTAGATACTCTTTGAGATTAGCAATATTACCATTGTTTAATATTTAATTCTTACTGTTCTCTAGTGGACCAGACTCTGTGGAGCATGTAGATTTGGACATTCACTGACTGCTTGAATCCCAAACTAAAGTGCATACATAATAAAAACATCTCACAGGAACTGTTGTGCATATCACTGGTGATGGTGATTACACAAATCTATACATGTTTTAAATTCATAGAACTATATACAGACATTTTAAAAAGTAAATTTCACTGTGATACTTTTTAATAAAATTATTTTTTAACCCAAAGGTTAAAAAAAAACTCATAGACATAATAGGACACTTGCTTCATGAAGCATACTCAGAATGCACTTTCATCAACAACATAGATACCAGTTTTAAATTAGTCAAGTGAGGAGTCTCTTAGCCAGGCTCACTCCTCTGGGAATGACGCTAACTTATTACACTGAAGGTTTTGTGTGTGGATTATGCTTTTTGACCTGGGTTTTTCTGCTATAAAGGGTCCATTGTTGATAAAACAAACACAACCAAAAAGTTAGACTCTCTGGAAATTCATCAAAATTGTCTGGCTTCTGCTGCCCAACAATTCTTTAGCTCTTTTTGATCAATGGCTTATAATCTTTTGTGTTTACCTCTTAGAATCCTTGTTTTTCAATCCAATATTGAGTTTCAGACTGTCCCTATTTAATGAATATTTCGGAATTTTAACAGAGCCTCAAGGAGTCAAACTCAAGAGATTCGTTTTTGTTTCTGTTCCTTTGTTAGGGTGGAAGGATTGTCATATCTTATTTTGCACTTATTCTGCCCTCAGCAAGTTTCTCTTTGCTGACACCTCACACAGAGCATACCTACTTTAGTGGCTTGACTTGGTTGTATGGTAAACACTGCAGAGAACCTAAGAGTGTCGGAGAAAGCAGAAAAAAGCATTTTATGGAGGCACTGTAAATGTTTCACATCCTGTGGTCTCCCTGAGTTTCTGGGGGATAAAAAACAAAACAAAACAAAACAAAACAAGTGGTGGGAAAACTAGCTTAGTACACAGCTATAAGGAATGGAATATCTCCTTCAAGAAAAAAAGTTTTAACCGTTTTAAGAGGAAGCTATAAAACACAAGTTCTTGAAATCATGCCAGCAAAAAGTATACCGTTTTTTTTGTGTGTGTGTATTTTTTTTTAATAGGGGGCATTAATCAGAACTGGGCCTAGGGAGCCTGGCCCCAGACTATAGTCACTTGGTTTAGGCTACTGCTGACTCCTCTGTGAGATCACATCCATTTTTAGCAGGAATCAGGAGCAAGGAGAACTACTGGGGCACCAGGCTACCGCAGTGATTCCCAAAAGCCCTGAAAAGAATGAGCTCTGCTGTTTCCCAGGCCAGCAAGTGATACTTAAAGGTAGGACCAGGGAGGCAACATGGATCCACAAACACCTGGTTTACTTATTTTTTTTTTAATTTTTTTTTGAGAAGGGTAGGTAATTCTTTTTTTTTTTTTTTAACTTACTTATTTATTTATTTTAATGGGAGGTACTGGGGATTGAACCCAGGACCTCATGCATGCTGAGCATGTGCTCTACCACTGAGCTATCCACCCACCCCACCTAGTTTACTTATGCTAGTCATAGTGGTGCCAATGGGAGAAATCACAACAGATCTGCCCAAGGAATTCCTGAGTTCACAGGCTCATTGTGTTCTCTTTGATCCCCAGCTCAACCAATTCTATATGATCTCTGTTCTTGTATCAACTGAAACCCATTTCTTCCCTCTCTCGTGTTAATAAGAATAAAAAACTTGACCGTCTCTTTCTCTTCATCATAACTACTTTTCCAAGTGTTTTGCTGATCAAGTCATATTTGCCTGATTCTACTGATTTAATAAAGTCTATGTCTATCAACAAAATCTAACTATGCATGAGCACGTAATTATACCCTTTTATATATGGAACTTCTTAATTTCCTATTCTCATTAATCTATTAACATGTTGATCACCACATTGCCCAAATCTGGTGACAGTTGTGTCTCCTCAGAGGCCCCGTCACCCAGATATGGGTGACGCTTTCCTTCATCCAATTATGCAGGTTTTTACAAGTAACTTCCAACAGTTTTCATTTGTAATACAAGTATTTAATAGTAACAACATATAAGTATATATGCAGATAGATAAAAATATTTTCTTTTGAACAAAATTATATAATATTACATTACTTATGATACTCATTGAAACAGTTTATACAAAGCTGCAGTGTTTTTGGACAACTAGGACAATATGTTCCTGTCTTTTTTACATTTTTTCTAGTTTCTTGTCATTCCAAAGTTTGCCTGCTTTCCTGATAACAGAGGACACACATTCTTCTGATTGTTTTGCCTTAGGGATTTTTTCTAATTTGTAAATTGTGAATCTCTCCTCCTTTATCCCCTTGCATATTATTGGACCTAATATTTGGAGAATATAACCATTCCTTAACTAAGAGTTCCCTAAATTTCGATATTTGACTTTTTAAATTTGCCTTTGCCTGGTATACAAGATGTGAATTTATGACAGCAATCCCAATAAGTAGATGTAGTGTTAATTTCTGGTAGCATTTGATACTTTTTCATAATGTTGTTGCATATGAAAACCATCTGGTCACTTCTATCAATGCCACTTTCCTTTATTATAATCAAGTATGGCTAGTGGCTTCATTTTTATAAGATTGTGGTGAAGAGCAGATGAATTTGAACCAGTACCATAATGGGTGTGTGTTTTGTCAAAAGTATTCTTACATCCCGAACATCTTTCCATTTCAGGATGACAATGGAATTGTCATCTTCTCGCAACACCATTTCACCTCTTTTTAGTGGATGGGACAGAACATCTTTTGGAATAAACTTTTATTATGCTGTGCAGTCCCAATAACATGAGTTTTCAAACTAAAAAATTTAAGGACCAATTAGTAGCTGGTGTAGAAGTTATCTACATACAAGGTATGCCCTTCATTCAGTAATTTTTCTGCAAGCGCACTGCAAACATTTTGAGCTAATCCGATTTGCTCGGCTCTACTAGTCTCTCATCCAGAACATATTTTTATCGACCTCGTATAACCTTTGGTCGAACAGAACTTAAATAATTTTATTCCATATTCGTGTGTTTTATTTGGTATATACTGTCTAAATATAAGTCTTCCCCTCCAAGGAACCATTGTCTCATCGATTATGACATCTGGGCCCAGTGAAAAATTGTTTTGATAATTTTCAATCAAAGTTTAACCAGTGGTAATATTTTTCCAAGCCTATCACCTCTTTCAATTGTCTCATTATTTGCAAAGTGCAAATTTGATAATAACAAATGAAAATGATTATGAGACATTACAGTACACGACAATGTGAAATTGTAAAGGGGGTCTTTTGAGCAATATTTAGTCATAGATATTGGTTTCACTAGACCTGTCCAAATCAGAAGAGCAAGGAATTTTTTAATTTCTTCAGAAGTAGGTTTCCACCTCTTTATTCGACTACACACCATGTTTAGATGTTGAAGTAATTTTTGTTCCACATATCTGTTTGTCTCCTTTACCAGATGGTTTATTATTACGTCATCTAAAAATAGCAAAAGAATTTTGCCTGGGCTGATATCACGAGGTAATTCTGTCTGAAGTCCACCTTTTCCTGTGAATATAAATGACTTTTGTCTGCCAGTAAACTCTTTTCACTGAGTATTATCTAGTGCACCATCATTATCCTCCTCTGTTTCTTCCTCTTCCTCTACAACTAATTGTTCTAAAATCTCCTCAGTGTTTTCAACTTCAGCATAACCTTTCTCCTCATTCTCTGAGCTTGAACTTAACAAAATTTTATTTATCTTCTTCTGACATGGATTACTTCATTGTCACTGCTAGTGTCACTCTCAACTGTATTTTTACGTTGTAAGGATATGAAAAATACTTGAAAGATGCACAGACTCTAAGATGCAGAATAAAACTGCCGAGCTGAATTGAACAGAGCAGGCAAACGAGCAGAGTACCATTCTAAACAACCACTTATCTACCAGTTCTACCAATTGGATCATATATCACTCTCGAGCTAACAAATATCAAAGTAATGCCACAGCACCCCAGACTATTCCATTACCCAAATTTATTCTATACAGAATAATTCCAAGAAGAATTATAATAGTAAAGAGGTTGAAAATTGAAAATAAGAAATTTTTTTAACACAATTCCAGTTATACTGGAAAAACAGATTAATTATAAGCAAATATATTGTTAGTGCATCACACTGTGGTGAAGTGTGAACTTGGAAACACATGCGATCCAGTGGGCGATCAACGTGTTAAGTCAAATTTCTCTCTACTTTAATAAAGTAGTTTTCCTAATCTCAAACACTATCATATATATGACATATATCTGTCAGCCATGTAAACATGACAGTTTTAATATAAATGGGAAATAATAACTCCCATTGGTGCTATTTATTTACCTTCCCAATGCTGCTGAATTTCTATATCAGCTCATTGTTATTAACAAATAAATATATGACTGGATTTCCTAAATACATTTGAATTTTATAGTTTATCATTTCATACAGGAGAAATATGTAGCCAATGTTTTTGCCTACTCTCCCTCTGAAAATTTCACTTATCTTAGACATGATTCATGTAGAGTGACTACAAATAGTATGTTTAAATAGTTTATACATTTTCTTTATGGTCATTCTTTTTCTGTGGGCTTTAACCTGTTAGACTTTAAAATGCTGTAAAAGCACTGTAAGAATACACTCAGGCTGGAATTTTGTAATCAAAATTTTCCTCCCTATCAGAAGGAATAATTATTCAGAAGCCTTGTAGATTGGTCATTTCTTAAGAAGCTAAATCATATGGTACTGTGTCTTAGCCAACTGTCCAGGGTCAGCAAAATGCTATGGCCTGTTCTGTTTGATGGCCTCAGGCAGAAAGCCACAGCATTCTCACTATTAATATCTCTTGACCTTTCAACTTACAAATAAAAGCATCCCTGTGGCCATTTTTCCCCCTGTATATCCATGAAAAACCAAGGATCTAGAGCTTGAGATAAGAAATATTTTAGTTTAATTATTTTTAGCCATAATCCTGGGCTTTTATGTAATGAATGGAATTTTGTGAAATTTTGTGAAATTTTCTTAAGCACCAATTACACGCAAGTTGCCATGCTAAGTGTCAAAAAACAAAAGTACATCAGTCAGTTGTGCCCTCAAGGAGCCTATGGTCTAATTGGAGAGAATGAATAAAACAAAATACTACAAAGTAGGTTAAAAAGTAGTAAGCACCACAAGAGAAATACAGACAAGATGATTTGGGGGATTCAGAGGAAATTACTGAATTTTGTGGGCTGACAGCAGAGGGGAGGGAATTTATGATTAATCTGAGAAGAAGATGGCATTTGAACTTGTCCTTGATGGATAAAATTTAAACATGTGGAGAGCCATAAGTGTGAATATTATAGATTGAGGGATCAGCATGATGAAGAACATAGAGGTCAGAAAATAAGAAGTAATAAAAACATTTCAAGTAGTTCAGTTTGGCCAAAGAACAGCACGTGTGAATGAAAAACCATGGAAAATAAAATTGGAAAATTAGTTTGAGAGCAAATATATAGGGCTGTTAAGGCCAGATGATGGAAGGTCAGCTCAATTTTACAAACAATGGGGCCCACTGAAGGAGAACACCACATTCAACATGTGCTTAAGAGGTGTGTCGGACTGAACTGGAAGTGAGGATACTGACCTACTAGATATGTTCTATAACAATCCAGTAAGAAAGAGCCTAGATTCTCTGGAAAACAGCCTCAAGCAAGGATCAAAGTGCTAATGCATTATTTAAGAAGTGCAAACCCAGGCCAGTGAGGCTAAAGAAAAAGGAAAGAGGGGAAAGATATGAAGCAATGCAAAGTGATGCCAGGCAGAAGTGGCCTCTGCTTTGTGATGAGCCATGAAGAGGCAGAGTGAATTATTCAGCATGTCCGACCTTTGGCATGTGAGACCCCTTGGAATGGGGCAGCTGAGCTGAAGGTCCTAGAAGTGGGCAGTGACCATGATATCTAAGAAAGTACATAGGCTTTATGTTGGAAACAATGAGTCAAGAGAAAAGAAGCATTTATACTGCATTTAGGGAATAACTCTTTTAGTAGGCAATCATGCTTTCCTTTCAACAGTATTTAGAAAATCACCTCCCTCTCAAGTATGAAGACTTGAAAACCAAGAACCATTGGCTTAAAAGATACTTCTGTATATTATCTGAGTTAGTAGGATTTGAGTATTACATTTCTTTCATTCCAATTCTATGACTTGTCGTCATAAAGTTTTGGCATGTACAGCCCCAGTCTTTGGAAGAGGGGATCAGAACTGTGTAATACTTGATAAAGTAACATTTATCATCTAAGGATGGGACTATAAACACCAATCTGGACATAATGGAGCACACTTAGCCCTTTTGTTTGGAATTGTAAGAAAAATAAGGTCATAAAGAATCCTCTGCCCTTAAGAAAAAGTTCTCAACTGCAAATCACTTTTGAGTACCAAAGCTAAAATGTAATAGTTTACCTTCAAAACTGAAAAGGGAAAGGAGACTTTTTTCCTACTTTTTATTTTTTGCTAACTTTACCAAAAGCTGATGCCAGGCAAATTTAGCTTTATTTTTTTTTTCTTGGATTTTTCCCCCTAATCTAAAACAGGCTTGGTGCACTGGAAAAGGAATTAGAATTGCGGTCAAACTTTCAGGCCTCGAGTTGCTTCTGCCTCTGTGAAAAAAATAGCCAGTAAGAATTCACTTCGAAATTCAGTCTCCTCAATTGTAAAATGAAGATAACGGTACTCACCCTGCCAACCTTAGGGACTGTTCTAAGAAATAAATGAGACAGCGCTCTGCTAGAGTGCTTTTCAAAGTGAAGTTACTGTGTTTTCTATAGCGTCAAAGGCAGTTCTCTCTAAGTGGGCAAGTCAAAGCATGGACAGAACCTGACAACCAAGACAGGCTCAAGGACCAGAAAAAGAAGAAAATGCCTCAAATCTCTGCTTCTGCTTCACCCACAGTGTGGAAAATGCCCAAACCACACTGCACCAGATAGGTTAAACTGATCCTAAAGGTTTGAGGAATTTTAACGCCTTTGTTAGAGACTTAGCCAATCCTTCATCTACCAAAAGTCATGCTGCTACTCTCTGTGGGTTCCCCCGGTGCTTTGAAGATTTCTCTAGTGGCACTTGACTTGCTTTGTGTTTGGTTTCAAATTCCTGCCTAACCACTCATTATATGTATGACCTAAAACCTTTTAACTCATCCGTGCCTCAGTTTCCTCATCTATAAATTGTAAATAAGAAAACCTAATTTATAGGATTGTCAGAAATTTCAGAATAATACTGCTAATATGTCTAGCATAGTGCCTGATACATGGTTGGTATTCGATAAATATCAGCTATAATTAGTATTGCTGTTATTTTTAGCATGATAAGAGTAGAAAGAACAAATGCTTTGAAACCAGACAGTTCTGCATTTAAATCATCTCTGTCACTTACAATCAGCATAATCTTAAGCAATTTAAAAATTTTTGAAGTTGAGTTTTGAGATGACACATGCTTTCAGAGTGTAATTGTTATAATTTCAGAGATTTCTATAGTATATTGAGTGGCGGCCCCCCCAAAAGATATATTCATGTCCTAATCCCCAGAATCTGTAAATGTGGGTTATTTGGTGAAAGGGTCTTTGTAGATATATTTAAGTTAAAAATCTGAGATCTTGCTGGATTATGTAAGGTAAGGACCCACCCAGATAATCCAATGATGTATCCTTATACAGATGAGAAGACACAGAGACAGGGAGAAAGCAATGTGACCACAGAGGCAGAGATCAGAGTGATGCAGCCACAAGCCAAGGATTAGAGAGGAAAGGAAGGACTCACCCCTAGAGATTTTTAAGTTCCCTTTTGAGGGAGCATGGCCCTGCCGACACCTTGATTTCAGATTTCCAGCCTCCAGAACTGTGAGAGAATAAATTTCCATTGTTTTAAGCCACCAATTTTATGGTAATTTGTTCTTGTAGCTCTAGGACATTGATAGAGTGTCCAATGCAGAGTGCCTGGTATGATGCTGGCATGTGACAAGTTCTCAGCAAATGGCAGTTACATAGGGGGTTCCTCATCTGTCCTTACCAGCCCCTCAGTAAGTCACAACCTGTCTAAATCCATTGGTGGTCACTTGAGAGTCTGTCATCGGGGAGCAGGGGGCATAGTTAGCTTCAGCCCACTCAAGATAGAAGCCTGACCTGAGTTTTGTTAACCGCAGACGCTACCACAGGCAATTGACACCAGGGTTCTCCAGCTTTCAATAGCACAGATCCAGTCTCATTATGCATTGAAGTGTTTGTTCTCCTAAAACTCTCACTGCTCCAAAGGTTTAGAATTTAAAAATAACAACAAATCTCTGTTTAAAGGAATGAACAATACACTTAAAGGTTCTTCTTGTAACAATAGCCTTTTGCATCCTGAAGTGCTATAAAAATTCAGAGAGCAACTTCACCCAGTTGTGGAAGATAAAAGAATAGCAACTAAAACAGGCAGTCAGACCAAGGCAGGGGAGCGGCCTGTTGTCTCTGGGCTGAAAACAGCCTTGAATGCTAAAAGGCTGAAATGTCTTTAAAGAGGGGGGTGTGGACACATATAACAGACTCCTGCAGTCTGTGTCTCTGAGCTTTGCATCCAGAATGAAGTGGACTGTTGGCATACTCCTCCCAGGGGTGGTGTGACTGTTGGAGCCAAATATCTGTCTCTGGTGGGATCCAAAATTTACACGTCACAGATGAGATGGAACAAACGTGGAACCTCCTTTTTTTTTTAAGTTTCTCTAACGGACTTTAACTTCCTCATGAATCACCATCCTGTAGGGCAATGATAATAGCAACCCTTACCAGTGGTTGCTCTGTGTGCCAGGCACTCTTCCAAGGACTCGAGATATATTAACCATTTAATCCTACACATCCTAGGAGGTTGCGCTGTTAGGATCCCCATTTAGCAGATGAGCAACCAGTGTCAGAGGTTTATTTGACCAAGGCCACATAGCTCACAAATGGAGCAGGTCATCCGGCTCCAGAGTTCATACTCTTGGTCACTAGGCTAAACTGTGAGAAATAAAATTAAACTTGCCATTAAAATTATCTTCTCTATTCACCTCAGTTTTAAACAGTCTCTTTCAGATAAAGTCTACCTCTTTAGGGTCAATGCTCAGTCATGTCCTCACGTCTATGGGAAAGGGGCCCCCGTGGCCCGCGGGTGCCTGGGCATCTGGTGGACGTCACTGCCGAGAGTGGGGATGGGAAGTCCTGCAGTCTGCTCTCTGTTGGTCTCTTTACCTGGTCTCTGGTTCTGGCATTGTACGGAAGGCGGCTCTCACACGCTATCAGGGAGTGGTCAGGAGTGGCCAGCAGGGCACCTCTTCTGCAGCCTTCTGCCATTGGGGATAGTATGGAGGTATGTCTGCTCCCCACCTCAACCATCCACTCCCTCAGCTTTGGCAATGAGTCCCTTCAACCAGCTGAGCAGGCTCTTAGTCTTCTCTTGGCTGACTGGAAACCTAGGAAGCCTTGTAATGTCAACATCAGCTGCAGTGAAAAGGAAAGGACTGCCTTTGTCCTTTCCTGACTCTCACCAAGCCATTTCCAAACCACCACCAGATGCTGCTCCAGAGGAGCTTATAGTTTTCCTAGTTTGCATTCAGGGAGGTTGAAATGTATACATTACAACCCGAAGGTGCAAAAAATGTAGCTCTTATTTACCGTTATAAATCTCAACTTTCTATGGGGCCCCATTCCCACTCAGAAGAGAGAGACAGAGAAAGAGAGAGAATTTTTTTAAACTTAAACCTCAGTCTGTTCTACTTTTAGAAAAATCTCTATGGTACTTATCCTCTTTGGGGTAAATATTCAATCAATTCAAAGTTAAATCCCATATCAGTGCTGATTCTTACAAATCCCTCAAAGGGGCTCTTCTCTTCCTCTTACTTCCCAAGATGGCCTCTAGGGAATGATGGAAATTGAGAGCGGGAACTCTGGCCTTCCAGCAAGCTGGGTTTTGTTGATCTGGTCTAGTCTCTGAGTGCCCCCTGCTGGTGTCCACCGGGGTGTGGCTGATCCTGGTTGGTCTTAAGTGGATTATGCTGGAATCCACTGCTGGACTCAGGTTCCTGCCTCATAGCCTCCAGGTAGGAGGTCTCCACCTTTTGTTACCTCCTTGTCTTGCTCCTAGGCCTCTTCAGATTCACTGTTCTATCAAAACCTCTATGTATCCCTTTCAGGTCCACATGGAACCCTACGTTCACAAGGAACCACTGATTTGGAGGTGGAAGTAATTTGAGTCAGTGGCTGAACCCTCAGTGAGACAGACAGACTCTTCCAATAAACATGGTAGAAGAAGCCTTTGGCTTTTCCTGGTGTGATATAGTGATTTATAGAAAATGCATATTTTTTTCTCATATATAGTTCGTCTTCATCTACAGTTCCTGGCTCACAGATCCACAAACCCTTGGAATTTCCTGAACAATAAGAACAATGGGATATTTGGTCTCCCCTCCTCAGTTCCTGAAAAAGCTTCAGAAAAAGTGACTTTCTGATTCCACCCCAGGGTGTAGGGGGCGGAGCTGGTTGCCAGGAGAATCAACTATGTGATTAGAGGGTTGGAACCTTCAGTCCTACCCACTGATTTCCAGGGAGGGGCTGGAGGTTGAATCAACTGCCATTGGCCAATGATTTATTCCATCATGACCATGTAATGTAGCCTTCATAAAAAACCCAAAGGATAGCTTTCTGGCCCTTCTTGGGGGAAGCAGACTGATTCTGCCATGCCGTGCCACCATGTCAGGCCCCACACTCCATGAGGACAGAAGCTCCTTTGTTTGGGACCTCCTTTATGTATCTCTTCAGCTGGCTGTTGATCATATCCTTTAATATCTTTTTATAATAAATAGGTAATTTGCTGAGTAAACAAGTTTTCCTGAGTTCTGTGAGCTGTTCTAGCAGATTGATCAAATCTGAGGAGGGTTTTATAGTCAGGGTATAAATCTCTGATTTACAGCCATGAGGTCAGGTAACAATCTAGACACGCAACTGGCATCTGAAGTGGAGGATGGTCTTGTGGGACTGAGTCCTATACTTATGGAATCTGATTCTATCTCTAGGTAGATAATGTCAGAATTGAGTTGAATTCTCAGACACCTGCTGGCGTCTGATAATTGCTTGTTGGTATGGGGAAACCTCCACACATACGTTAGAATTGAGATCATGAACCCTCTTAACCTGGGGTAGCTGTGAAAGCAGTTCTGTCACCCAGACTCTAACATCACAGGTGCCTCTAAGGATAATCCCATGGTGTAACTGGGCAGTTCTTCCAGATGTGTTGTTATACTTGACGGATTTGTTCTTAGTCATGTAGCCTCCAAGACTGGTTCTATTCAGAAATTTCTATGAACTATCTAATACTCTTTATTTTTTTCTGCCTAGACTGACTCCGTGGAGTCTGTTGTCTGCAACTCAGAACCCTGAAAATGCAGTAAAAACAGTGTAATCATGTTTATAGAATTTACATGAATTACTGTAAGACATACTATAAAACTAGAGGACTCTCTGTCTTTGTCAAGGCTGTCTTGGTTTTAAATAAGAGATATTAACTTAAGCCATCTTTTGTCTAAAAGGAAAATTCATTAGAATGATACTAAGAGCTGTGTAGTGTTCTGGGAAGGGGAAAACCCTCAAGAGACAAGGAAAAATGTCTCTTTTTTTCCTGTCTCTTTTATGCTTCTCCATGCACAGTTTCTGAGTTTATATTACTTAAGTTTCAGCCACAAGTACAGACTATTTCTCAGTGCCAATTCCAAATTCTTGAAAGAAAGATCAAGCCTAGAAGGGGTCAAGATGTCCACCCCAATCCAATCAGTTAAGGCCAGGAGACTACATAGCATAAAAATATGGCTGTGGAGTGGACAGGAGCATAAAAAGCACTCCAAACTGTTAAATTCTTAGAGGTCTGTGTTTAGAAAACTTACCAGAGCTCAAAATTCTAGGGCTCGCTAATGTCTGAGTGTTAATCAGAGGTCTATAAGATATAGCCCAATGTATTTTGAAGCTGCCAAAGCCTTCCTAAGGCTTCCATGATACCTTTCGGAAACCTTTTGATGGGGAATTTTGATAAACCCTTAGAGACCAGCAGCTTTGGTCTTAATGGCTGTGGTAACCATTATCTTGACTTTCCACGAGCTTTTCCCATTCACACTCCCTTCTCCAATGTTGTTACTATAAAGTCCCTGTGATGTGCAGCTTGTTTGAGTAAAGTTCAAGCTCAGGGTAAAAACATAGAATGGACTGCTGATTTTCCTTTTTTAGAAATTATATTGAAGATCCCAAATATGCCATGGTGGCTAAACTCTGAATCTTTATACTTTGCAAGAGAATACCAGAATCCTCAAGTCAAACCAGTTTTGCCAACAAAGGTATTCACCAGACAACACAATTAATGATGGAGTTTAGGTCCTCAGGAGGGCTGGAATGAACTGGTTTAAGTGGTATTTAGAGTTCCAAATGAGGCTAAGAATTATGGTCTAGAAACACTAGGGCTCAACCATGTGCTAAGTACCAGAGAACAAGATGGAACATTTCCTCTGTCTCAGAATTCTGGCAAAAGCCCCAAAGCTAGAGACAGTAAGTACTAAGTACTTACACAAAATCGGGGGGGGGGGGGGGAAGACTTACCAAAACACAGAAAAATCAATCTAACAATTACCACCCTGTTTAAAAACTAGAAATTTAAAAACAGATTCTTAGAATGGACATGTAGGAATAGACATATTCATAGGAACAGGCAAGGCTGCAATGAGGGGAGATGGTCATGCTTCTCCCTGTCTGAAAATTTGCAAAGCTTCCCAAACTCAGAGGTCCTACTTCTCCTTCCCCAGTACAGTAGACTTGATACACTGGGAGACCCTACCACAACTAGATCTGGCATGAAACAAAATTTTAATTACACAACTAGACTCAAATAAGGGAAAGCACCCAGGGTGGAAAAACAAAGCCAAACTAAAAACAAAACTCTTGATTTGAAAACCAAAGTAGCAAGCGGGTGTACATATGTGAAAGACAGAATTTCTCTGAAGACATGTGTTACCAATGATCCAGGAACTGATTGTGGGTTGGAGAGTAGGTTGGAGTCCAGGATTAAGCAGGGTAAAAGGAGACCCTAGCTGTGAATACACTGCTAAGGGTCACAGTAAGTCAGCCACAGAGGAAAGGGCTCTGGAAGAACACCAAGGGTACGGGGACAAGACCAAAACAACACTGACAGGTAAGAGACATTTCTTCTGCCCCTAATCCTTCTTCCCTGGCTCTGCATAGAGAAGGAAGAGAGGACCAGAGGCAACAACAGAGGAGAGGTGGAAAAAGAGAACAAGTGAAAGAACAGGCCACTGTGGATTAGGCCTGATGGGAGAGCAGGCAGAAGATTTAACCTGAGTGGACCTTAATACTGTGCCTGAAAATGGCTGGAAAGCTGTGCATGAGGAAGGGAGATCCAAGAGCATGTTTTCAGGCAATGACAGGAGAAGAGTAAACTTCATTGAATTCCAGCCATTCAATAAACAAGTTCCTCTCACCCAGACAGCAGGCGGCCTGCCCCTGCTTCATAGTTGTCTCAAATGACTGGGCATAAACTTGGGTTAGATTCCATGAAGAAGCTCTGAAAATTAGCCTGGGACAAGGAACTAAGGAAATCTGGCTGCCAAACAAATTAAAAGCAGATGGCCAACAAGCACATGAAAAGATGCTCAGCATCACTAATTATTAGAGAAATGCAAATCAAAACTACAATGAGACATCATCTCACACCAGTCAGAATGACCATCATTAAAAAAGTCCACAAATGATAAATGCTGGAGAAAAAGGAACCCTCCTACACTGTTGGTGGGAATGTAAATGGATGCAGCCACTGTGGAGGACAGTATGGAGATTCCTCAAAAAACTAAAAATAGACGTACCATATGATCCAGCAATTCCACTCCTGGGCATATATCCAGAGGAGAATATAACTCAGAAAGACATATGCACCCCAGTGTTCACAGCAGCACTATTTACAACAGCCAAGACATGGGAACAACCCATCTGTCCATCAACAGATGACTGGATAAAGAAGATGCGGTGTATATATATATGCAATGGAATACTACTCAGCCATTAAAAAGAATAAAATGCCTTTTGCAGCAACATGGATGGACCTGGAGATAGTCATTCTAAGTGAAGCAAGTCAGAAAGAAAAAGAAAAATAGCATATGACGTCACTTATATGTGGAATCTTAAAAAAAAGGACACAAATGAACTTATCTACAAAACAGAAACAGACTCACAGACATGGAAAACAAACTTATAGTTACCAGGGGTAAAAGGAGTGGGAAGAGGTTAATAGGGAATTCAAAATTTGCACCTCTTGGGGAGTGATAGAATTGTTAACTGTCTTGATTGTGGTGGTGGTTTCAATAGTGTATACATCCATCAAAATTCATCAAATTGTGCATCAGAAATATGTGTAGTTTACTGCACAGGAATCATAAAACTTTGTTAAAAAAAAAAAAAGCAAATCTCATGGTTCATGTTAACACAGACTTATAGATACCACAGCCCAAATCATACCCCCAGGAAACATTCTTTAAGAGCCATCTGATGTAACCTAGTTAGTGCAAAAGATGCTTCCCCAAGATCTTTACCATGAAGAAGGGGGTTCTGCTACATTGCCTCTGTTTCTGGGGGATTTCTGATGTTATCGAGAAAATGATGCATATTTGAACCTCAATCATTTGGATGCACTGGGAGAAAGGTCAAAAGGTAGTGAGGGTCTCAACAGAACAATGAAATGTGAAGGCTAGTTATAGAATTAGAGCAGAAGATCATTTATTTTGTTACTTTTGTATAATCACAATATCAAACAATTCCAGCTCAACTTTAAAGGAAGGATAAAAATTTAGATTAATGTGAATGAAAACAAGTCAACAGGCCTCAGAATGTTGCACAGTAAAATGAAAAAACACTGTATTTTCTTTGTTGAATTAGATGCTGAACCTGGAAGATAAAGCCATTTTAATAAAATCCTTTATTTTCTGAACTATGGATTTTGGACAAATTCACAAGTATTTATCACTTTGAAAAATGCTTATTTTGAAGTTATTATTCTGTAAGAACTATTTGTTCACATCTAGATTATCACAACTTCTAAATTCTGAAGCTTTAAACAAATAATAATGAACTGCATTTTCTCAGCCATCAGAAGCAAGAGACCAGTGAGCTCTGGCTAAAGGAAAGGGGTGATTTTACCCTGAAACTTTCATTAGAAGCAGACTAACTTTTGGTGGGATTCTGCACTTTTGACAAAAGATTGAATGCAACAGCAATTTCATCAGCCCTCCATGGAGACCTGACATTTATAGAAAGCCTGGCAGTGTTCAAAGGGCTTCACCAGAGGTGCAGCAGTTACAGCCTTAAATCAACGGAGGGGGCCTGGCTCCTAGACCATCACAGACAGGTTTGTGGCCTCCAGAAGCCAGCCAATCTCTCCAAGTTTCAATCTCCTCATTTAAAAATTAGGGCATTTTATGATCCATCTCAATGTCCCTTCCAAGCCTAGTAAGACTCAGGGGTCTTGACCTCTTAGCAACCAACTATTACAGTGCAGCCACTCTGGTGAATGAGCAGAGAGAGGCTGGTGAAGCTCGCCAAGCTAAAGGAAATGGTTATGGACTGAGAGCACAGTGAAAACTGACATGCAAGTAGTTCAGACAAAACAAAAAGGAAACCACCTTTTTGAATACTCTTTGTGATATGTATGCAATTTACTTCCTAAAAAGACAGAGCATTTTCATGGCTGGTGTGAGTCCAAACCTGACAGAGATGCATGAACTGCATCTGGCTATTTTAAAGTGCTAAGAAGTTAGTGACAAGTGCTCTTCCGTTTCTTTTTTAAATTATTAGACTTTGGGGGTGAGGAGAAAATGTACGGGGAACCTGAGTAATCCTTTCAAGGGCTTCTCCTTACTTTGGCACTCGGAGATCTCTCAAGAGGAAAGAAGAGATTTTTTTCAACTATGTAGTCTTCCAGGAACAGGAAATTCATAGCAAAACATTTCCCTTTGTTTTGAGGTAGTCACAGCACCACAAAACCCAAGGGCCCATACTGAGAAAGTCATCTATAGATATTTGTATGTGAGCCAGCATTCCTTGCCATATTGTTTATTTAAAACATACACATACACCTAAATTCACATACATGTAGGAAATTTAAATGCAAATTTCTTTTCCAATACCTATCACATGCATGCTAAAAACAAGTTTATATAATAAAACTAGTCAAAAATATGCAGTCTAAAAATTCTGATCTTATTCAAATTAACCCTAATAATGTAGTACATTTATTGTCAGCTAGGGTCCTGTGACACTTAGGTATGTCAGAGAAAGCTTCATAAGTGTACTAATAAATTTTAAACAATGTGGAAAATATTTGAAGTATGAAGCCTATGATGTCCATTGGATGGACCATACAGCCTAATGGACAGAAGCAACATGATGTAGAACAAATGGACAACCTCCTAGGCGGGGGACATAAGGCAGTGGTAACATTAAACCAAAGCAAACAAACAAAAAAAATTTACTGGAATAAGGGAGAACTTTGCCCTTAGAAGCCTAAAGAGAATAAGTCAGATCCACACATGGTTCTATTCAGTAGAAGCAAAGTGATAAAACGCAGTAAGAGCTGTAATATCATAGAAGTTATTGTTTTATAATGACTGTTGACTTGCTAATTTTCCATTTCTTCAAGTGTACTGAAAAAGATCTTAATACTCAAAAGGGTGAGAATCACTGTTACCAGAAAGCATTTGGGGGTTGGTCCTGACTTTCCTATATTGCTCAAACATCAATACCCCTTATTCTCCTGGATGTCTCATAGGGCTGCTGAGTCAATCCAGGTTCATTCTGATCTTGTGAAGGCCATAGAATAAAGCCCTCACAAGCTGGACATTCCCAATATCTATCATCCAAGGGAAAAAAGGTCCCTGGCTAGAAAAAGAGATCCTGAGATAGGTGGGAAGGGAACAGTCGTTCTTTCTCTGGGACTTGGCATGAGGCCACCGCCAGGTGGTAGAGATTGAAGATTTCCTCCAAAGGAGGCAGAAACAAGGCAGAGAGATGAATCTTGCAAACCAGATCATCTGTTTTTATGTGACTCTTAGTATTTATTTCCCTTTTGTAAACCCAAAGTTTTTGGTACCTAAAAATTGTTGTTTAAAAGTTGTAGTTTGGTCACAGCCACACTATGGGCTTTGGAGAATTAAGGAGACATTTGGGTCCACCCTTGACCTGAGCATTATTGGAGGAGAAGTGACCTAATTAATTAATGTGGGGGGGACTAATGTGGTGACAACAGCATAATAAGTAAAAAAATCCACAAGGAGAAGGGGAGTCCTGGGAACAAATGTTTGCCATAACTCCTGGCTGTCCCTCCCGAGGTGCAGATTCTTCCTTCACTGCTAAGCCTTGATGAATCAGGCTTTGATTTACCAAGGGGTCTTGCAGGTTCCTTAACACACATATAATAAAAGAGCAGGGAAGGCTGGCTGGTAAGTTTGGCACTATAGGAAAGTCAGGTTCAGACTTAAAATGTTATCACAACAATGACTGACAAACCCCCAGTATGAAATTCTGACACAGTTCAACTGCTGAAGGAACATCAACCAATTCACACTGTACTTTGGAAATTATTTTTAATCTTGAATTTAGTGTGTGCATCGGGAAGTGACATTTATCAATCTTTTTTAGCTTTTAAATTAAGGAAGATTTTGAATAGGGACAAATCTCAGGATTTCCTAATTCAAGAGTATTACATGTCTCAGCTTAAATTCTTCCATTAAGTGTCTGTAGTGTTGATTGTGTAAAAAGCTGGCTATGATTCCTAAAATCAAGCTGGAGTTCAAGCCTGGTAGGATTTTTGTTTATGGGGACAGAAAGGAAGCCAAAGTGAAATAGAGAAATGAGATGAGAATCCAGATTAAAACCTCACTTTCCTAAAAACAACAAGGGTGTCCCCAAAACCACCACAACATTTTGACTATCAGCACCATGGCACTGAAGCCCTTAGAAATATAGGCCAGGCTGGAACTGCAACTTTTCAGAAAACCACAGACTCACACATGGATCTATAAACTCTTCTGTCTTTAACAAACATAAAACAACAATCCTCCCAACAGCAGACGACAGTATCACGATCTCTTAGTCCTAGTCATTCTCCTTGATGACCATGATGTTTTCTAAGGATAATCTCCATGTAGGGAATAAATTGATAATAAAAATAGACAAAATGAATTTCTGCATATTAGCTTTGACATTATGACTGATATTTACTCTAAAATAAGAGGTGTAACTTTCCCTCCTCTCCCCTACCCCAGAATACCCCCGAAATATTAAAAAAAAAATACAATTTAAAAGACCAAAAACTTTTTCAAAATCATAAAGAAATAACATAATGTATAACTTACAACTACCAATACTCAAAATGAGCCACAAAATCAAAAACAATGCTAGGTCCATTAACACCATATCCCTCTATGCCAAGTGTATGACACTGTCACTTGCATGTTGAGATTATTTTTCCTGTTAATAATAATGAATTTGCATTGGCCCATCAACATACTTTTTAGGGCCCTTGATGAGCCACAATGACATTTTAAAGGTGGTTGCTAGGGCAGGACAGGAGATGGATGACCTTAGCCAGATAGAATGGGGATTAAATCTGTGGCCATGGCTCCATCAGCATGAAGCTCCAGCAGCCGAGCTCAGCCAGAGCCCTCACCTGTGCTAACAGATGTGGTGAGCAGGGGTGGAGCCAGCCAGCCAGCCATATCCTGTGCCTGTCAACTCTCTCTTTCAGGCTGCATCAGAGCACTTGGCATCATTCTTACCTTCACTGGTGTTCAAACATTATTTGTTAGCAGATGATGTTATTTTTCTTTCTTTCTTGATGCATAAATGGCATATCCATTGATGGGGTGGGTGAATGGGCTAGTAAACAGAAATGTAAGGACTAAAAATCATTTGTTGTTACAGCTGGAAGGAATTGAGTCCAACATCAATACTCTGCAGATGAGAAAACTACAGTGTGGAGAGGTTAAGTCCCTTGCCCAAGGTCGTGGAGTTATTAAGTGTTGGAGCCGGGACTAGAATTACATCTTCCGTCCCTGAACTGGTCTCCACAGTGAAGGCTTCTGGACTTCACCCCAGTATGAGGGAAAAGAGTTGTGAGGGTAGGAAGAAAGAAGCTTTGATCTCCCAAATGGCTCAAAATTTCTTTTAAAAACTGAATTTTGTTGGCATGGCTGGGAGCACTGCCTTGACAAGTCTCTTTTGTCTGACCTCCCCCACACAAGCCTAACTGTGGCCAAGGGGGCTCAGCACTCTGGCTGCCTCAAGGGTCTAGGCAGGCACAGGCAAGTTCCTTTGAGGCTTGGGCTCCTGGCAACTGCATGGACATCCAGGGCCGCGAGGCTCCGGAGCCCCATCACTGTCTCAGAGGCTTCCCCTTCATGCTGGGCAGTGGATCTCAGGCAGTGATTTACCAACTGCTAGAGATACCAGTATGTAACAGCCAAACAACTGTACCAGCACATACAGCAGTCCTGAAATCAGCCCTACATGTGCCCACCTCAGATGAAATACTCTTAACGAGATGCTCAGCTTGTAAGTTTCCCAAGAAGTAAACTCAATCCAATATGTTGCTGCATGGAATGTTACTCAAAGTATGGGAAGTGCCCAAAGGACTTGAGGCGCAGGAAAAATCATGGTGAGTAGGCCCCCAATCCACCCCAACCTCTCACTTAGAGTACTTCTGCCACCACGCCACAGTCCCTTACACACACACACAAAGCAAACATCGTAAGCAGTTTTCAAAAGGAAGCCGCCAAAGGGCATGAGCCTAGGGCTGTATATGTTTATGAGCAGCTTGCATAGGAGTCTCCTTGTCCTCCTCCCCTCAGTTCCTCCCTCACCCTCCAAATAGGTTTGGGCTCTGGGAATGGCTGTGTGCATCAGATCATCTTTTCATCTAGTCAATACCAAGCAATGAAGTCAAAGGACACTGTCTGGTAAAATATGCTTTGGCCTAAATTTGCTAGAAGAGCTCTTTGGACTTGCCCAGAACTCACTCAATTACTGAACATTCTCTCATTTAGTTTTTGTGTTTGCTGGACAGAACCCAAGAGGAAGATATTATCATAGTGGGGTACAACAAGGCCACTGTGGTCTGAGTGACGGGCAGTAACATCTAGCTTGAGAAAAGTACCTGTTTTTCAGGGTGGCTTGAGCAGCATTAGGCAAGAATCTTGCAAGCCATCTTTTACAAGGAGGCCAGCAAGATCACAGAAGGCAATACCCAGCTTGCTCAGAGACAAGCTGTTTCCTAATCAAGTTTCCTTATACTCAGAACTACGGAAACGTTTTCAAAGGTATTATTCTCGGCAGGTTTCCAGTAATTCAACATTTCCAGACTTATCCAAATGGCTTCTGAAATATTTGCTGTTTGTTGAGAGCAGCTTTCAGGATGAGGTAATTAAAAGAAATCTATCAATTTGAGATTTTTTTTTTCCACGAGTAAATAATGTTGACATACTCTTCAAATAAACCCACAATTTACTGCAATCTGTTTTTAGACAAACCCTCCACTTTAACCTCCAAATGGGAAAAACGAAGAGACTTTCCTCTTCTCATTTAATCAAGAACATATGTTCAAAGATAATACCGGAGGCTTATTCTGGGAAGCGTTCTGCTCTTCCTCTGACAGCGACGCAGTGAGCTCACGAGGCAGCCTCGACACATAATGAAAGCTCACGCCACCATAAATCTCCCGCCCCACGGAGGTCACTTCAGAAAAATCGCCTGCTGCTCAAATGAGCACCGGCTATGCTGAGGCGCACGGGAGGGGGACAAACGCCAACTGGGATCAACACCAGCAGGGCTGCACCAAACTGTGGCACCCAGGCAGACGCAAGAAAAAGGAGCCAGGGACCAGGCAGGTGTGTGTGTGTATGCATGTTTACACACGACCTCACCAGCTCAGTTTGTTCTTTCTGAGCAAGAACGAGCAAGTTCACTAGAGACTCGCTGCTTTCCCCCTCAGGAGGAGAGCTCGGGAGGCACCAATTTTCATTAAACCTAAAAGTACACACAGTGGCAGGAGGCCAAAACAGTCCTCAAAAGTGAGGCTTTTAAAAACATCTGTTAGGGGTTTTGAGATCCTAAGGAGGGAGAAAGAGAGAGAGGGAAAGAGAGGGAGGGGAGGAGGTGGGGGGAGGGAGAGAAGAGGGATAAGGGGTGGGGGGCGGCTAAGAGTCCAGTGCTTTTCATTTCCAGACTGTGAGTCATAAAAAAGAGTGCGTAAATCTGGATGGCCAAAATACGCTGACCCGAGTCTGGGTTTACTAACACCTGAAGTACATTTCATGGGAATTAGGTTTAAATATCAACCTGATCATGAAGCTTGAAAGGGTTTTCTCCCATCTCAGGATGCCAGGAGTCCTCTGGAACCTGGAATGGAGTTTTCTGACAGCAAAGGTTTACTGTAGCATAAAAGAAATTATGGAGATTTCCCCGCTAGGCATAAGGATGTGATCACTATAGGCACCTGTGGGCCCAAGAAGGTTAACCACCAAGATCCCTTTAAACACCAAATTATGGACTATTAGGCCACTGCTTCAAGGCTTCCACAAATGTGAAACCTTGACAAATTCCCAAATAAAAGCCGTAAAACCAATCATTTTTTAAACCCGCATGAGTGACACCAGAAAAATTAGAGCAGTGTGACAGGTCACTGTGAAATAAAGCTGCCATAAAGAAGCTTATGATGCTGTCATGGAAAAGGCAATTAGAAGGTTACTTTCTCTCAGGTCTCAGATTGGTTCTTGTTCTTCCTCCAGCCCCCTGCCTGCCACCTCCCTGCTGCAAAATGGATCAGTCTATAATAAGTAGTAGTTATATATCCTAAGGAAGCAATTCCTTTTAGTTGTTCCACTATAAAAAAGCATCCAGATTTAGAACTTGACAGAAACCAGTATCACCTGCCCCCGAGAGCCGGCAGAAAGTGTGTGTGTGTCATTCAGCCAGCATGAAGTCTGGGTGTTTTAAAAGCTTTAATTTGAAGGGGGTAAAAAACCTGGGCATTAAGCAATTTGGCTGTGGATATTTAATGCATCGGCCACGCTACAGAACTGGAACTCCCTATTTAAAACGAGAAATTGAAAACTTACATGCTCTGCAGGCAAGGTGTAAGTAAATGTAGGATGGTAAGCAGAAATCAGCTGAGAACCTGCAGAAACTCCATTAGAAGGACTAATGACATGCTCAAAAGTGGCCTTCAATAAATGCTACGGTATCATTTGCAGGTGTGTAAAACAGGTCTGGCTTTTAATTAGCCAGAGCCATGCCTCCCAGCGTTTAGGTAAAGGCACCTGGGAAGCAATGGCCCAGAGAAGCTGAGATTTGCCCCAAGACACGTAACTCCTCAGTGGCCACACCAAGATTGGAACTCAGTCCCCTCTAATTTCCACTCTAACACACTTATACCCCAAAGATGTCTAATTCCTAATCCACAGACCCTGTAAATATGGAATCTTACATGCAAAAGAGGCTTTGCAGATGTGACTAAGGTACAGATTTTGAGATGGGGAGATAATCCTGTATTATCCAGGTGGCCCAATGTAATCACAAAGGTTCTTATAAGTGAAAGAGGGAGCAGGAGCGTGAGGGCCAGAGTCAGTCAGAGAGATTAGAACTTACGCTGCTGGCTTTGCGGATAGAGGAAGAGACCACAAGCTAAGGAACACCAGGTGGCCTCTAAAATATGGAAAAGGCAAGGAAATGGGTTCTGGAGCCTCCAGAAGGAATTCAATTCTGCGGACACCTTGAATTTAGCCCCATGAGACTCTTTCAGACTTTGGATCTCCAGAAGCATAAGAGGATAAATGTTTGTTGTTTTAAACCACTAAGTTTGAGGCAAATTATCACAAATTATTAGAGCAGCAACAGGAAACTAATACAGTGCTCTAGATGGATGTTGCATTTCCCCTTCATTTTGATCTACTTGAAGTGACACCATTACCTCAGTGGCAGTCAAATTCTTTATAAAAACCAAAAGGACCCCCCACCTTTAGTCTTTAGCACCTTCTACTCTCCTTTCAGTCACTCTCTTCTTCTCTAGCCCCTCACTGCCTTCCTTCTCTGTGTTCTTTCCCGTGTAAACTACTGCTAAAGGGAAAATGTTTTTTCTAATTGTCAACTGATCTATGTTGAGAAATTAGTTGGCAAGAACTTAAAACATTACAGTTCACCAACTATTTCCAGTATATTAGGACACTCTGTTTGGGTATTTTTCATCCTCTTACTCCCACTGCCCCTGTAAAGCCTAAAAGACTCAAAAAACTTAATCTTTAAGGGTGGAATTTTGGGTTCTTGATTTGGCTGTGTCTTTACCAGAATGTCTCCAGTCACACTACACACATGGGCTTTGAATTGAGAGACCTTGATTTGATTCCCTGATTCACCATTTACTAGTGATATGACCTTAGGAAAAGTATTAAGCCTCACTTTATCTCCAAAATGGAGAACATAACAATAACCTTGCTCCACAGTGGGAAATTAATGAGATTTTGTTTTTAAAGTGTTTAGCACAATGTAACCCATGCAAGCAATCCTTAAGTAGTGGTGGTGGTGGGAGAAATAAAGATACCTGGTTCAGCAATACCTGTGACTCTGAAACTCCAAGGCAATATAAAGCCCATTTAAATCCTGTGGGACCAGAAGTTCCAGATTCTGATATTGTAAAAAGACACCTACCCAATGTGTAACAGCAGGAAGTATTTACACATTGCCAGCTATGAACCTTCTTCTTGGATACTGAGGATTATCTGAGGCAAACAAATCGTAAGAGACAATATACAGCCCTGCCCAAAAGAAGCTCATGGTTTAGTAGGGAGCAGAGATAAAACATCATTACTAACATTTATCCCTCTGTATTGAAGACTTGTGTACAACAAAGGGTGATGAGAGGGCCCAGGAGAGCAAAATCTTCCCAAGGGAATCACGAACAGGGTCCCAGAGATGACTTCTGAATAGGGTTCTGAAGGATGAGTAGAAGTTTGCCATGTAGAAAATAAGAGAAGGAACATACTGAGCAGGGAAAAATTTGCATGAAAAATGGAGTAAAAGAATATCAACAGAGAACATCTCCTAAGCATAACTGTAACACTGAAATCATTGGAACAAATTAAATCCAGTTCAGCAAATTAAATCCATGGCCACTTGGCTTGAGTCATCAACAACTTGACTTTCTCTGGATCTGCTACAAAGTGATTTCAGGGTCACACTAAACAATTCATTCTTCCTTGACTAAAAATGATGCCTTGAGAATTCACTGATGACCACAGTGCAATCAATATTAATCAGGTATTATACACTGGCCCTGAGATAACAAAGCATCCAGAATCCCGATGTAT
Source organism: Camelus bactrianus (assembly GCF_048773025.1). NCBI lineage: Eukaryota > Metazoa > Chordata > Mammalia > Artiodactyla > Camelidae > Camelus > Camelus bactrianus. Next base: position 45,061,389 of record NC_133540.1, read on the forward strand.
GAATTCATACTTAATCAATACTGCTTTATATGAGTAGAGGATTTTTTTTTTCACATTCCAAAGCATTTTAGTAAGATGCTGAGAAAAATCAATAATTTATTGAATACCCATGGCCTCATTAAAACAAACTGTTGATCACGTTTGTTGCTATCATATTGGGGCCCCAGATCTGACTTTACAGATTTTGTAGTGGGGCACATGCTCACAGGTTTACTCCATTCATCAGAGGAAATGATGCACAGAATGACTGCACACTGCAGCCAAGATGGGGCTACTATAGGAAATGGACTCCCAGTGCATTACTGAGGGAAAAAACTCAGTAGTGGAAAAAATGGGGATGCTATTAACTTCAGCTGAAACCAGTGAAAATTAATTGCTAGGAGTAGTAGTTGGAGAGACTTTGTTAATAAAACAGTAATTTCTTGAAATATTTCCCACACCTGAAATATTTTGACTATCACCCTTGTAATGTCAAGAAATAGTTATATTCATTTCCAGTTTTAAGATGGCCCCTTTTAAGCCACCTGAGAGTATACATTAGTGCACATATGGATTTTGTGAAATGGAAAAGTGAGATCCACTCAACCATGGTGTTAAATACATTCCTCAGCAAATGAGGACGCTGGTCCTACTTCATTGAATTGTTAGGGGGCTTATTTCCCTAGAGATGGTTAACTTTTTAATCTTGTTGAACACAAATTTGAAGCTACCTCTTCCACTGCTGTTCTGCCATTATTTTCTCAGGCATATAGAGAAAAATTTGAACTACATCATTATGAATTTATGGATACAGTACTCCTGTTACTGACAGAAAGATCCCCTTATTTAAAAAGTAAAGTCGTCTTTGTGTGAGTTAAACTTGAGAAACACTGAGTTAAACAAAATTATCTCACAAAATTACATAAGATATCAGTACTTGCCAGTAACCTCTGAGTAGCATTTCTTAAGAACTTATGATCACAAAACCCAGTAATAGAAAATAACCATTTTTATTTGGAGGTGGTTAACATTTGCACAAATTAGTTTTTCAAAGAGCATACGTATGTTAATCTTCCCTACATGCACATAGGATGGTAAGAAGACAGAGATGCTACATTTTTCAGTCCTGGATTTGAATCCTGTCTAATCACTCTCCAGCTGTATCCTTAGAGAGTTACTTCATGTCTCCAAGTCAGTATTCTCAGAGATTAAATGGAGATAAATAATGTTTTTCCTACCTATCTCACTGGATTATTGTTATGATCAAATGAAGTCACATGAGTAAAAAACGAATATATATATATATATCTATCTGGGACGCCCAATTAGTCAGCCATACTGTGGCATTGCAGTGAAAGAAACAAAAAGAAATTCAACAACTGCAAGTTACGTTACTCTGATATATACTTGTATCTCTTCACGGGCATTAAAAGAGATCTAATTTACTACTCACAGCACTGTTTTGTAGGTCCCCACATCATGCCTTTCAAATTCTCTCATACTCTATGGTTATTTTTGAGCCTCTTGCTTTTTAAACTCCTCACTCTCAACTCTGCCCCTGACATCTCTCCAACAGCCAAGAATCAAGACTTGTCTGTGTCTGTCTCATCTCTAACCCCTTCTCCTCAGTATCTTCATCACACTCATCACTTTAGCTTTCTTGTCTTCCCACCACACAGCCATCCCCCAGATTCACCACAGCAAAGCTCAGAGGAGAATCCAGCAGGCGGAATCTTTCATACCACACTCCTGTCCCCACTGAGAGGCATGGGATGAAGAGAGGGACGGAGTATAGTCAGACAGTAATGATTTTTATCCTTTTTAACATTAATATTTTCACCCTAGCTAGTGTTCTTGATACCTATGAATTCGTTTATTGTCTCTTATATTTTAGCTGAGGTAATAAGGTCTTTATTTTCAAAATATGAAAAACAAATCACAAAGTGACCCAGCCATCGATCCAGGGTCCCAGAATTGTCAAGAATGTAGGTAGAAAGTGGGCTTCATTTTTTTTTCTACTCTACAGAGCAGTGGTTCTTAAAGTATGTTTCAAGGCATCAGTGGAGATCCTTCTGAAAAAGAAATCCAAGGCCAGATTACAACAGGGAAATGCTGCATACTGCCTCCCTTCAGGGAAGCCCATAATGCATATTAACAACTGAGAGAAGTCCTGAGGCAAAGAAATCTATTCAGGAAAAAAAAGAAACCAAAAACAAAAACCAGAGATTAGAGATTTAAATGTGAAAAGCAAAATTTTAGAATATCCAGGACAACATCTTTATAACCTCTGGGTATAGAAATATTAAATCAGACCCCAAAAGCACAACTATAACAGAAGATTGATAAATCCACCTATATTAAAATGTAAAACTTTTCTTCATGAAAGGACACCACTAAGAAAGAGAAAACTCAAATCATAATTTGGGAGAAGAAGTTTACAAACACATAACTTAAGAATTCCAATGAAGAATGCAAATAGAACTCTTACTCCCACAAATCAATAAGAAAAAGACAAATAACATAATCAGAAACTGGGCAAGAACCTGGACAGCATTTACAAAAGACGAAACTCAAATGATCAATAAGATATATGAAAAGATGACTGATTTCACAAATAATAAGAGAAATGAGAACCATAATCACAATGAGACAGGCTAAAAAGTTTGTCTGACATGACAATATGTTGATGAGGATACAGAACAACAAACTCTTAAAGCCTGTTGGAGTGAATAAAAATTGCAACCATCACTTTGGAAGGAAACTTGGTTTATCCTACAAAGTCGAAGATGTGCCAACCCTCACAACCAGTAATTCTACTCTTAGGTATGTACTCTAGAGACATTCTTGCACATGTGCCCCAGGAAACATGTACAAGAAAGTTCATAATTCCACTCTTTGTAATAGCAAAACACTGTTAAGCAACATGCTATCCATAAAAAAAAATGGTAAATACATGGAAACAACCCAAATGTCCATCAACAGATGACTGGATAAAGAAGATGTGGTACATATATACAATGGAATACTACCCAGCCATAAAAAAGAATAAAATAATGCCATTTCCAGCAAAATGGATGGAACTGAAGACTGTCATTCAAAGTGAAGTGGGCCAGAAAGAGAAAGAAAAAAGCCATATGACATCATTTACATGAAGAATCTAAAAAATAATAACAATAATAATGACACAAATGAACTAATTATTATTTTGATTTCTTGAATGTGTAAGCACATTTGACTATCCTTTATGATTGGATTACCGCATTCTGTTGTCTCTTATTTTGTAGTTGGCTTTATTCCTTTGATAACTATGTAAGTTTAAAAAGCTAAAGCTCTAATCCGTTCTTAGAGACAATAATTAGTACATATATGAAAACTGAAAAATGTGCAGAATACTGTTCATATGTATTTACATGCAATATAATGTGTATGTGCAGTTGAACTGTAATAATTCTACATAATAAAAATGGAAAAAAGAGTAATAGGAAAAAACATACATTCCCCTTTGACTTCTAAATTTCATTTTTAGAAATTAATCCTAAATAAATAATTTAAAATACAAAAAAATGGTAAATAAATTGTGATATATCCATGGAATGAATAATAACAATGAAAATGGACTACATTGTACATACCAATGCATATAAAGACCAGGAACACAGAGTTGAATGAAGAGCAAATCTCAGAAGAATATCTACAGCATGTTATTGATATAAAGATAATTCAAAACCATATAAAAATTTAAAATATATTATTTAAGGATATATACACATATAATTGAACCATTATGAAAAGCAAAACTCAAACACAAAATTCAGAAAACTGGTTCCCTGGGGAGAGAGGAGAACAGTCAGAAAAGGGGTACCCAGCTGGATTGATGGGATTGTAATGTTGTATTTATTAGGATGGGTTTGTATTGCTCTTTATACCTATATATGTTTTATTTATATTTTTTGTTATGCGTGAATGTTATATGCATACATTCTAAATCTTAATTTAACTTGTTTAATTCAGTATCTCACAAACATTGCCCATGTAATCCTTTTGTCTCCTCACCCATACTAACACCCTGTTGAGCTCAGTTTGGGAAACACTGCTCCAGGTCTTATAACCTCTCTCTCTTGGGAAAGAGACTTCCTCCAGCCAAGTCTTGTGGCTGTCCAGCAGGGCCAGAATGCAATCACAGATGCAGTGCTTTCCCTGGGTCAAAGAGTCCCGGGATTTTTTACATATGTCTTTTAAGCAGATGTGAACTGTGTCTGTTAGTCTCACCTCAGGTTTAAAAAGTGTTAGTAGTGGAAGTAACAGATGGTCTGTTGATCTGTACAAAGGTAACCGACGTTCAACTCTCACATGTCCCTGGAGTTCACTTTCTTCCCCATCCTGTCCATATACACACCATAGAGGAAACGGCACTCCAAGCCAAGAAGTTGACTCTCATAAGAATGAAAATTACTCTGGAGAGCCCTGTGCTCTGGGGTTTACTGCAGGAGTACCTAGTTAGGGGCATTGTTTTCAGAGGCAATTCCTCTGTGCAGCTCATGCCTAATAATCTTCAAATAAAAATAGCTCCTGCTGGGCTTTTGAAGTTCACACGTAGGTGAACTCATCGAGAGATACTTTACAGCTGGTTGCATTGCTGAGATGCCAACGTATTTCTCCCCCACTCCTTTGCTGATAGAGGGCTTCTGAATTGGTTGTGATTGTAGGAATCTTAAACTGCCACCCATGACCATTGGACTTTAGTCCATCATTAGTACCAGGTGTAATAAGGTCGGGCTAACAGGGCCTTGTGTGCTGTTAAACTGAGTTGGTATTGATTGCTATCAACAGAGGAAAAACCTACTATACTTTAAACCCCTGGTTCCAAGGGAATATTTCATTTTTGCTGACTTTGTCTTCCATTGTGATGATTGATTTCAGCATCATGATCCATCACCTGAGGAGATTCACTCTGCTGCTTCTGAACTCATATCTTGGAACCAGGGATTTTATATCCTACAAGTCCCCGAGTCCCCAGCAGCCCTGCTCATTGTGTCTGAGCCCACAGAGCTCCCTGTTGTTTGCTTCAGCACTTGCTTTCTCATCATTCACACCTCCGTCTTTCAGACGTTGCCTGACTCTCTCCTTACGAGGGATGCCACAGAGATGTTGGGCTTTCACTGCTTTTTCTCCATTTGCTTCCTCTAGAAACCTTCTCACTTACACAGAGTTTCTAGCTGAAAAGCAATTCATCTATCATCGTACGAGGTGAAAATGGCACAGAGCAGCATGTGCTAAAGCACAACCAACATGTTAATGGCAAATTTGTTTTCACGAGCTGTTAAGTTGACTGAGGTATCCCCACTACACTGGCTTCACTCATGGGATAGCAGTTGAAGGGCAGGCAGCTGATATTTCCTGAGCCCAAGGGCAGAGCTCAGCTGGGCAGCAAAAAGATACTGGAATCAGGACCTGGAAAGTCATCCAGACTCTCTCCTGGTGTCTCATGTCACAGTTTCTCTTTGCACATCTACTGTCTCCTCTCTCTTTCTCTGCTCACCAGCCTTCTCTGATCCCCAGAGCAGAACTCATGACTGCTCAGGTCTCCTGAGGATACACAGTGCAGTCCAACCATATTACTCTCAGTCCCAATTCGAAATTGCAAGTGTTGCAATTTTGGCTGGCTCTGACTGGGTCAGCTACCCAGTTCACTGTGGCTGGAGATAAGGGCATGTTCAACCAATAGTCCTGGGGGCCATTTTCTCTGAATTGGGGGACCCAGTTAAGAGGGTTATTATGAGCTGAGCAGACACTCCAAAATGTGTCCCCTATATGCACCTAAGCTTAAGAACACAATAATACTTTAATAAGTCATTGTGATGCATTCTTTCATGCATGTCTTTATCAGATATTTAATGAACCCTAATTTGTCAGACACTGTGCAAGGCTCTGAGGATTTAGACAGATGAGATCTAGCCCTCCAATGGAAGACATAAAAGAACAACCAACCTGTTAATAAAGTAATAATAGATTGGAATAATTGCTGCATAAAAAATTGAAAGGGTGATGTGGTAGGGTATTTGAGAGGTGCATGTGGAGGTGTATTATTTGGCACGTTTTTGAAGAGATAATGTTAAATATCTAAGGAAGGAGGTGATGCCAGCAAAGAGAATGCAGGTGCAAAGTTGGCTGTGAGATGGGAAAGTACTTAGGGGATACAAAATGAGTTTAGAGAAATGGACAAGCTCCAGCTCACACAAGGCATTGTGTGCCCTTCTATGGGACTGGGATTTATTCTAAATGCAGTAGGAAGATGTCAGTGAAGATTAAACAGGAGAGAGAAAGACATAATCTGATCTATGTTTTTGAAAGATGACTTTAAGTTGGGATTTTAGGAAAGCAGGAGTGAAAGCAGGGAGGCTAATTGGGAAACTGTTAGAGTAGCTCAGGAAAGAGAGAGTAGACGAACCTTTGGGCCAACAAGGGTGGTGGTTATTGGGATGGATAGAAGGGTTCAGATTCTGGACGTATTTTAAAGGAGGACAACCAGAACTTGCTGATGAGTAGGATTTGAGGAGCAAAAAAAAAGAGATGAATTGCAGATGACCCCTAGCTTAGGTTTGAGTGGCTGGGAGAATGGTGAGCTGTTTTCTGGAATGTGGCAGACTGGAGTGACTGACCAGGTATTCATCACAGCCAAAGCAAAAACTCTGACTCTAGACACGGAGGTCTCTGGATCCTGATCCAGTGAGAAAGTCCCATCGGTTCTCTCTGCAGTCCAGGTCCTATCCTTTTAGAACACCATTGTGATCCCACCTTGGCTGTGCTGGCCTTCCCATCTGTCGCTTCAACCACCTCCCCTCTCAAAATCCACGTAAATTCCAAAGGCTCTCGTCCTCCATGAAGTGCTTAGAGGAAGAAAGTCTGCGGTTGAAGCAGTATTAGGAGGTAGTGAATTAATCCAAATATCAATTCTCCTGTTTTGAGCTTTATACATTATTAGGACACATTAAATGTATTATCAGCTTCCCCATCTATAATAAAGGCGAGGAGAATATACTTCATGGAGTTTTCATTTTTAAGATAGAAACAAAACTATGTGTAAAGCACTTGGCACAGTGCCGAAATTATGTCAGATGTTTAATATACATTAGATGTCATTATTCTTAACATTTCTTTCTTTTACCTGTTTTCAAAGTAAATGTATTACCAGATACCAATTTGTTGCTTATACAAAGAGCCTAGAGATAAGTTTTGTTTGTCTCTAGCTCTAATGGCTAGGAATGTTTTGTAGCAATATAATTATTCAAGCAAAAAATTCCACTGCTAGGAAGACAGATATTTGACTACACTTGCTCAAACTGAAATTAAAATGGATTCTAGTTTGTGAAGTAATTTGTATGAAAAGTCTTACCAAGATATAAAATTAAATTGTATTTAGTTATATGTTGAATTAATTCTTTATTGAGAATAATAAAATGATATGAAATGACAACTATTCCATAAATTCAGGACATATGGTCATTATCCAACTGAGGTCAATATTATGCAAGTTTACTTGGATTTCCTGCCAAAGAACAGTTTCTTTAGCACAAAGACATAACTTAAGAGGTTGAAGACAACAAAAGAATATCTCACTGAGGAACATTCTGGTATCTCTCCTCCTATAAATTTCCAAGTGTGGGGAAGACAGAAGTGCCCACTAAATATAGCTTAATAGTAACACTTTCCAGCAGTTAGAACTTGTGCTGTCTAATATGACTCCCTCTATTTCCATCACCCTGCATAGTGCATTCTCATTTGGATGTCATCTAATGAAACAGGAAGATCATAAACTGTCAGGGTAAGTAAGTACCTTAACGGTCAATGATCTTCATTAATAGCAATGGCTGCTATTCCCATTATCCCACATTCAGTCACCTCGCAGGAAAAAGGAGCCCTTCTACTGGGCATGGCTTCACCATGTTTACCGAACCAAAGCAATCAGATTCCCATAACAAGCCTTCTCTTAGTCTTAGTGGATTTTCCACTTAAAGGAAGTCTCCATGAGCCACAGGTATGATATCAAATAAATCCTAATACGTCAAAGAAGCTTGGTGTGGGAGGCAGAATAATAACCCCTAAAGGTGTCCATGTCCTAATACCTCACACCTATTAATACATTATATGATACGATAAGGGAAAAATAAGGTTATCAATGAGTTAACCTTGAAATGGAGAGATTATCCTATCCAGGTTATCCAGGTCGGCCCAGTGTAATCACCAGGGTCCTTATAAGTGCGAGTGGGAAGTAAGACAGTGAGGGTCAGAATCAGAGAGAGATTGGAAGAAGTTACTCTGCTGGCTTCGAAGATGCAGGAAGGGGCCACAGGCTAAGGAATGTGGGTGACTTCCAGAAGCTCAAAGAAGATAAGGAAAGAGCCTCCAGAAAGGAAAACAGCCCTGCCAGCACACTGATGTCAGTAAGACCCATTTCTGACTTCTGACCACCAGAGCTGTAAAAGGATAAATTCGTGTTGTTTTAAGCCACTAGGCTTGCAGTAATTTGTTAAAGCAGCAATAGAAAACTGATATACAAGTGGATAGACATTAGAGGGTCTCGAGAGATACTGTTTCCTCTCCTATGGAGATCCCATAGGGAGCAAAACCCTCAGGTGCCTGTCTTTTTGGCCGCCGAAGTTCAGCCTGCTACTCAACTACTGAAAGCTTTTTATCATGGCAGAATGATGTGAAAATTTTCATAGCTAATTTCTAATTAGCTATGCATGTGCAAAATGATTTGGAGGAAAGCATAAAAGTGGGAAGAAATTAAAGGGTATCCTCTAACAGGCCACATATGAGGTGACGGAGCTCAGGAACTGAGGAGCAGAGATTAAGGAAAAGCCATGATTATCAGGGTGACCCTACCACCACTGCCACCAAGCCCTAGCCACACTAGCCTTCCTTCTGTTCCTAGCACTAATCGAGCTCATCCAGGGCTTGGGCCCTCCTGCCTGGAAAGCTGTTCCCCTACTAGTGCATGGACTTTCAGATCTCACCCTAAATGGCACCTCCCGGACAGCTCTTCTGCAGCAGCCAGCCAGGCAGTATTACATCATTTGCTTTCATTCTCTTCTTAGCACTTGCCAATATCTGATCATTTGCTTACTTACAGGTGAATATATTTATTATCTGTCTTCCTCAGCCAGAATATAAGCTCCATGAGAGCAAAGACCTTGTCTGTTTTCTTCACACATAACCTCAAGGCCTACATCAGTACCTGGCACATAGGAGATGCTCAACAAATCTGTAGTATGAACAAACGACAGAGGAAAGGTCTTCGTTACACATTGGATATAGGTGGAAACAAAAGGATGAGTCACATGTGGCTCCAAAGCTTTTAGTTTTAAGTGGTTGGGAGATGGTGGTACCACAGACAGATAGGAGAACAGAAGAAAGGAAATTGGGGCATAAAGCCAAGGATGAGTTTGGGTTTTAGTTTATTGGGCACAAAGTAAGAGCAGGAAGTCCTGACAGTGTCTGAGCTCAGCAAGTCCAAAGTTCCACTCAGTGTCTCTTCATCTTCCTAAACTGGCTCCCGTCCTCTCCTCCATCCACCTCAGTTGCTGACACCCCCGTTCAGGCAGTTGTCCAAGCTGGAAAGCTCAGAATTCATTCTGGACTTCTTTCTCTCACTTATTCCAACATCCAATCAGGCCAATTTTCAAATTGCCAAACTTAAATAGGAGGCATATTTCTTCTTTAACAAAAAACAAATAGCCTACATTTGCTGCCCTGTTCTTTGATGGTATCAGTACCCTATCTCCCAGTTGTTTTTGAAAACAAAAAATAAAAACAAATTAAAAAAACCCATATATTCAGTCCCTTCAAAGTAAAGATAAATAACATTTTGACAATGAAAATGAGAAAATAACTACGTTTCAAAAGAAACCCCCTACTGCAGAGAAATTTGAAAATAGATGTTTGGAAATGTTTCCATCACTTGTGATTTTATTGCCAAAAATGATATAAAGGCATCATGTGTACAAACATTTGTATTAGAATACTTTAAAGATTTGGGATACAGAATTCACTAATCTATTTTTAAAATTTTGGGACAGAGGTTTAAAAATTGAAACTATTTGTTAACAGTATGAAAAATATGTACCTTTGCCAATTAGCTTACAAGAACAACTGATTGATACTAAGGATAAAGGCAACTTACTGACTTGAATTTCAACAAAAACGATTGCAAAATTACTAGATAGAATGAGAACTGAGTCTCATGACTTAGGAAGTGTACTTCCATTGGAGGCAACATCGCTTTATGAGGCCTTTTCCACTGTATCAGCCATTAAAACCAAAAACCGAAATAAACTACAAATCATAGTATCACAAGTAGAAACTAAGATTTTAAGAAACAGACACATTCAATCACGACGGTTTTTTAAATAAGTAAGTAAAATTAAAATTATTTTAAATGTTTTCATTTCATTTTTATCGTATCCTTTTACAATTTCCATTTTGGAGGATATTTTTACACAGGCAGAATATATCAGTGCAGCAATAAACATATGTAATTTATTTGAAAAATACCAATGTTGGGAGTGTGTGGCTGACACTTCCTTGCCCACAGGATGCCCAATCCCTGCTCTACGAAGCCAGAGTAATTGCCATAAACTGCACATGAGCCCAGAGCATGAAAACCTTCCCAGGGCTTTGCCTTCTTCGTGGCCATGGTCCTCTCATGACCAACAAGATGGGTAATATACACACATGGAAGTGCCGTCCTCTGGGTGAACCCATATTTGATGAAACCCAAAATCCTGGTGAGAAGGTTAAGTGCAGAGGCAATTTGTTAATGCCATGCCACTAGCCTGCTGTTTGGATGAGGTGAGCAGAGAGTTACTCTCAAGCCCTGGCTCCTAGCCCGAGCTCGATCCTTCTCTTTCTCTCTCTCTCAAGAAAGCATATGGAATGCCAGTGGGAGAGAGTCACCATATCAGAGTGATAACCTTGAATTTGCTCTAATTTAAGTCTTTTAAGGAGTAAAGCCATCACAAACCTAACACTTTATTATTAGTAACACATTATTTGGGTACACCTGGTGAGTCACAAAGCCTCTAACTTATAGAATCAAATCTCAGCTCCTTAGCAGTTCTTGACTCCACCTTCCTCTCAGATCTCACTTCTTACTAACCTCAGTCTCACGCTTTACACTCTTGCCTACACATACCATCTGTTTCTCACCTTGTTCATAATGTCCTCTTTGCCCAAAATGTCCTCCACTCCCTATCCCCATCCAGCTAACTTTCATTCTTCCACTAAGACTGGGCTCAAATCACCTCTTCCAGGAAGTCTTCCTTGACTCACCTGGGGCTACCTTTGCTGGTAGCCCCGTAAGACTCTATATATTCCTGTCATACTCTCGCATAGCTGTATTACTGCACCGAAATTATCTATTTATGGGTTGGTCATGCCAGACCGTGAGCTTTATTTTAGGCTGAGGATGGAGTCTTACTGGTAAGCACAGTGCCTGGCATGTAGCAGGCATTCCATAGATGTTTGTGGAATGAGTGAGAGAGTGAGTGAGTGAATCAGAGAGCAGTAGTAAGCCATTGGATATTTAGGACTGACAGAATCAGAGATTAATCTAATGACAAAACATCTACATTTAATTACTGACCCTTTATTGCCTAAGAATATGACTTTAATGAGAAATTGCCAAAGAATGAGCAATTACAAGAGAAGTAGCTTTGGAGAAGTGGGGGTCAGTGAAAAGATAGAGAGGAGAGGACCACGGATGGGGTCCCTCAGCCTACTTTCCCAAACTAGGCTACTTCTCCCCCTTCACAGGTATTACCACAGAGAAAGACCTCTGAGGTAGCTTATGGCTGGACAGGGTTGGAAGCTCCAGGACTGTCTGATATTAACCCTTTAACTGCTGTGTTGTCTAGAGGTCTGAGGAGCCAGGAAGTGTGGACAGTGGAGAGGGGCTCTCAGGGAACCCTGAACTGTGGCTATTTTCCAACAGATATGAAACTATTTCAACTTTTTTAACAATTGGTACAGCTACAACAGTGAATATCAGCTTGATATCAGCCTGCCTATAGGTAAATCAGGTAATATATTGTCTACATCTGTGTCTCCATGGAAAATAATGGTCCCTTTAAAAGCTGAGGGTTTTTTATTAGCTAAGAACCACTTCCCTCGACATTTGAGAACACTATTTCTCAGGACTGGGGTGGTTAGAGCAAGCTCTAAACAAGCATTGAGTGATTTCACCCCCCCCCCCCACTTTTTGTTCCTCTTAAAAACTTGACTGTAATTGTGCCTGGTAGCTTCGTTCTTCCCCTTGGTGATGAAATGAAAGCTGATTCAGGCCTTACCATGTGGGGGACTTTTAGTCACAACAAGCAAGAGCTTTACAGTTATTTGCATTCTAAGCTTCCTCCTTCGTGTAATTGGAAGAGATTTTGATTCAGTCCTTAACCTAGTTTTCACAGAGCCTCCACCAAATGCCTCACACACAGACACACTCTGTCACTCTTGGCTAAATAAACGAAATGGGCTTTCATCAGAAATGATCAGTCCTCCTCCCAGAGAGAGTTTCTATGATTCCAGCACTTGATGGGGTTTTTTCCTTCCCATCTAATGGATTTATTTCTCACTTGATTGTCCCTTCCACATCAAGTAAAAGCTGCAGCTCTTTCCCATGTGGAGCTCACTCGGTGTTTTCATTTTCCAGGATTGATTCATTCTCAGAGGGTGAAAGGTGGAGGGACCCTGAAACCATCTCTGAAATGACCTAAAATAGCTGCAATGTACAAAGCAGCTGATTAAATTATTTTGAAGGGCTGACGAACACTTTAAAAATCTCTGCACTAAATATAATTGCCAATGTAGGGAAAGAAACATTTTCCCTCTACCCTTCTTGATTCTTTGGTTGGTCTAATAACCAAATTAACATAGGATAGATTAACAAGAGAAAGACAAATTTAATTCCTTATGTACAAGAGCCCCATTAGAATATGAGACCCACAAGCAGTTAGACAATTGAGACTTGTATGCCATTTCGAGCTAAGGAGAAGGGCATAGGGATCTGGGACTTCAAAGGGGGAAAAGACAGTTCCTAGGAAGATGGCAAGAGCAAATGTCTGGTACAAATGTCTGCACCCTACACCATGCAGAGACAATGGGACACAGGGAGGAATTTGATCTCTGGGCCCAGCCACACTCTCCACCAGCTTACCACACCCAGCCCATGTTCTTTGTAGTTATCTGTGGTGAGAGTTCTCTTCCGGAACCAGGCCCTCTACATAAATTCTTTTAGGCAGTTAAGGGAGTGGTAAACATTTTTTTTTAATCTGCTGGGTCTGGATTGCCTTCAGCTCAAAACAGTCCACATGCCAAAGTGGCATACTGGGGAGAGACCTGTTCTGAACCCCTACACCAATGTTTCTCAGAGTGCACTTTGAGGCCACTTGCATCCTAATTATCCCCGTGGTTGTTAAACATGCCAAGTCCCAGGTCCCATCAAAGGACCAAGTTTTTCATGGTAAGGGCCTGAAAAAAAATCTGTACTTGGAAAAAAATTTTTTAATAGAAAGTATAATACACAAAAAGAAAAGCACACATACCATAAATGGACACCTTGCTGCAGTTTCACAACTAAACCCATCTGAAAAACTAGCACTCAGATCAAGAACCAGAGTATCACCAATATCCCAGAGGCCCCCTCTGCTCCCTTCCAATCACAACCTATTTCCCTACCCCAAGATTAGCCATTAACTTATAAGGCTACAGATTAGTTTCCTTTAAATTTTTGGGTTGGTTTTTTTTTAAGTCTATAAATGGATCATCCAGTATGCATTCTTTTATGTCTGGCTTCTTTTATCAATTGTATTTGCGAGATTCATCTGTATTGTTGCATGTAGTTACAGACTATTCCTTCTCTCTGGCTGAATGGTATTCCATTGTGTGATTATACCAAAATGTATTTCTCCATTCAATTTAAATTTAAATGATAATGCAATACCTCTATATAGCCATCAGAATGGCTAAAATTAAAACAGAAAATACCAAGCATTGGTGAGGATGTGAACAACAAAATAGCTTATACACTGACAGAGGGACTCTAAATTGGTACAACCACCTTGGATGCCACCTTTCTGGCATTATTCTACTAACACTGAATATGTGGCTAACTGATGATGCAGACATTCCACTCCTAGCTATATGCCCCACAGAAATACACACGTGTTCACCACAATGACACGACCTAAAATGTTCACAGCTGTTCATAATAGTCAGAAACTTCATACTACCTAAAAGTCTGTCAGCAACTGAGCCAAATCTGCATTTTTAACAAGTTCAACAGCTGATTCTTATGCACACAAAGTTTTGAGAATCTTTGCATTCAGTATTCTGAAGATGTACTTTGAGACTAAACCTAGGAATTTCAGCAACTATCAAAATCCATAAGGTCAATATGTTTGAATTTGTCAAAGAAAAAAGATATTTTCTCATCATTAAACTTACAACAGGGCTTCAAGTAGAAGTTTATACTTAAGCACCATATACATTTCCCATTCCTTTGAAAGCTGAAAGCTACAGGAAAGTGGTTCACAAAACGTGTTAAAATTTTAATTGTGTTCTCACAGCCGTGAATTTAGGGCAGCTGCTATTATTTCTCAATCACACTATCACTGTTGTGAATGAGTATTTCATATACTGCTGTTTTCCCATGAAGTTCCTTTGATTAAATAAAAACTTGGATTTGTAAATTCAAGAAATAACTAGGGAAAAATTCAGTTCTTGGAGACTTTGACAAGAAGCAATTGAGCAGACCCCTACTCTGAAGTCAAGTGTGAGAGTTTATTCTATATTGGTAGCAACTGAAAGATTTTGAACACTCACCTACAAAACGGACTACCCTTAAGATGAGTGGCCCTAAATAACATACAGATAACTCAATTATCACTCCTAAGGAGGTGGAAAAAAAACACTTGCAAGCAAACCATCTTAAAAATGAAAAAGAAACAGCCATTCTTATGCCTCAGGATTTCTGCAGACTAAAAATGGTCCAAACAAACCCCAAATGCTAGCTATTTGGAATAAAAATGTTTAGAATAAAAAGAGACCCTAACGAGCATCTACAAAGAGGAGAGGAGACTCTGATATGGATATAAGCAAGCAACCAAAATTATACATGGCTATGATTTTAAAATAATGCCCTATAGCCAAATTCTTAGGCACTCAATAAACTGAATCTAGACCTTGTGAGACATCTCAGCAGTTACTTAAAAAGCACAACAAACTTAAGGAAAATTTAGCATCTCCAGCTGTAAGCCATGAACTCGTCCTTCTTGTAAAACTGGAACCAGAATATATATTGTTCCTTTTGTTATTTTATAACGGACTATTCAGAGGTAACCTTCCAAATTACAAGGTGAATGAGCTCACTAGCAGGCACCAATATTTCATACCTACCTAGGGTTCAGAAGGGCACAGTGGTACTTATGACAATTCTACACATGAGGGGAAGTTGTGTGTCAGCCTCAGCAGGTGAAATAAAAGAGTGCTGTCTCTGGGCCTTGGGAAACAAACGCCTTCTATGTACAAGTGACTGTGATGTGACAAATATGGAGGAAGAACTCTGAACGCCAGAGCAGGAAGTTCAAAGGCTGAGTAGAGAAGGAAAAAAATCACCCCTTCTTTCATCATTAATCTGCTCAGTCTCAAGAGAGATGGCAAATACTTAAAATATCAAGAGGCTTGGTCACTTACAAGAAGCAGCCCATCTGAGAATACACATCTAATCTGCCTTAAATTCCAGAACATCACTTCATTTGGCCCTTAAGATCACATTTATCTTGCCAGGGAGTGAAGTTACAAGGAGAGGGAGGGAGTGGGGTAGGGGAGGTGGTAATAACTGGCCTTTGCACAAGAAAAAGGAATACTGTCAAGTCTGGGCTTTGGAATGTCCCGTCTTTGTGACCTCTGAGGACTCCACCACCCTGTCATTCACACTCCCTAGAATGGTAGCCTCAAAGGATATTGTCAAGTGAAGGACTCTCTTTGTTTTGGTAGTTTTTTGTAGAGAAAAGAAGTTGACTCCTTAGGACAATGAAATGATTTTAAATATGGTGATTTTTTTTTTTTTTAAGTTAGACACTAACCTGGCTGTTCACTGCTCATTGAGACAAAAGCTTTATCTTCGTAATTTAGTTTGCTTGGACTACACAGGAGTTTTCTAATTAAAATGGTCTCTAACAGTGTTACTAGTGAACTTACTGTAATTTCAGGTTTAAAATATAGCTTTGCCCACAGACAGCAGAGACAAACCAAGGACAGCAGCTTTGGCCACCAAGGCCCTCTTCCTCTGAGCTGGAAGTAGATGCCGGCACACTTGGGTTGTTCTGGGCGCCTGAGCTCTAATTAAGTTCACTTGTAAACTTCCTAAACAGGGCTGGTGCAGCTGCCAGCAGGATGAGGCCATGTGTTAGTGCCAAGCAGACTGGTTCTTCTGTTGTTTGCACCCCATTCTTAAGGCCATTCTGGTACTACCCTGGCCTAGGCTCTGTCTCACCTTTTCCTTTATGGGTCAACCAGGCAATCCAGTTAGAGAACCCATTATACTTCTGACAAACAGGGGAAACTCATGTACTGTCTGGATTAATTCCCACCAAGGCCACCTTGGTACAGAGCAGATTCCCTCACATTTGTGTGGTATAGGGGAGTGGACAAAGGTACACACGCTCCAGATAGGTCATAAGCTCCGTGAAAGCAGAGTTTGTGTCTGTCTTATTCAAGTCTACCTCCCCAGGGCCTAGAACAGTGACTGGAGTATAATAGGAGCTAGATAAATGTTTGGTGAGTGTAATGCTGATGCAGAGAAGATGAGAGCATGAATCAGAAGAAACCAGGACTGAGCAGTGTGGGCCTGGCTCTTAAGAGCTAAAAGTAAGAGAAAAGTACCTGCACCTGGTAGAATTTCAGACCCATTGCAGGCTCTTAAAAAAACTAGTTCCTCATAAGACTGAAACATGCTGTACACCAGAAATTGACCCAACATTGTAAACTGACTATACTTCAGTAAAAAAGAATGCAAAAAAACCCCTAGATCCTCAAGATAAATCCTCCCTGATTAGTGTCTTTTCTTTAATTTGGCAAATATTTCTTGAGTACCTGCATTGTCCTAAGCACTGTACAGGTGCCAGGCATACCAAAATGAAAAGACAAAATCCATATTCTCATCAAGTTTACATTCTGGTAGGGAAGACAAAGAATAAGCACACAAGTATTTTGGAGAGTTTTAAGAACTAAGAAGAAAATAAAATAATCATTACAACAGGACAGAGTGATGAGAGAAGAGCCGTGCTATTGCTTCTACTGGGGAAGCTCAAGAGGGCCTCTTTGAGGACCACATATTTGATCTGAGACCTGAATGTTGAGAAGAAAGCAGTTAGGGGACCTTCTGGAAGAAGAACATTCCAGCTGGGAATGGCAAAGCCCTAGAAGCGTGGTGCATTGGGAAGGTTGAGGGACAGAATGTGTAGGTAGAGACAGAGGCTGAGAGGGGGAACAGGAGAAGGGAGGTTTGGGTGTGAGTCCTTTGTAGCCCTTGGTGAAGAGCTTACATTCTATTTCAAGTGAAAAGAAGCAATAAAATAAATGTAAGAGTGAGAGTAGATTGATCATTGCTTATTAAAAAGATCTCTCCAGCTGCTGTATAAAAATGGCTTATGGGAGGAAGCAGAGACCAGTTAGGAGGCTGTTGCAGTGCCTTGGTTGGGCTGTAGCATTGGAGGTGCTGAGAAGTGGGCAGCTTTGAATACAGTGTGCAGATGGCAGGACCTGATGATGGATGACAGGTGAGGTATGAAATAAAGTGAGAGATGAAGGGTGACTCCTAGGATTTTGACTAAGCAATTGCATAGATGGTGGTTCTATTTACTGATGGGGGAGGTTGGGAGAGGAGCAGGTGGATGAGTTGGATGCAGAATCAAGAGTATCTTTTAGCCGTGTAGAGTTTGACATTGACTGTTAGACATCGAAGGGTCTCTTGATGTCAAGCAATAGTTGGATATACAAATCTAAAGGTATGAGCAAAAATAGAGCTGGAGATAGTGACTCAGGAGTCATCAGCAGATTCATGGGCCTGGATGAGACCACTTCAGCAGAGTAGTTTCCCATCAGTAGCATCTTCTGCAGAGATGACCAGCTCTGGGGTAAATGGAGAGCTCCCCAGCATCCTGCTAGTTCATAGTCAGATTTATTTCAGATCCCCTTGTGCTTCCTTCATTAATGTAATGTGAAAAAAAATTAGAGAAAGTTATAGGAACAAAATGTCTGATCAACATAAAACTTCAAGGATGATAAAGGTTCTTTTTTAAACCAGATAATCAAGAGGGAAAAGCAGCAAAATATAAAAGCAAAACACAATCACTCTTTTCTAACTTTATTTCAAGCCTGTTTTCCTGGTGAAGCTAATGCCATGTGAAATACAGAGGGTGGAGTTAGAAAAAAGCCTCCAAACATTCCTTTTTAATGACATCATTGATTCTAACCAAAGAATCAAGGGATCTTGGACAGCAGGACTTAGAAGATAAGGAAAAGGGCAAACCATTAACATGTAGGTAACATAAACACAGAACCTTTTTGTTTTTTTACACTTTAAAATATTCCATTCTGAAACCTATGATGTTTCATTCCAAACATATTTGATTTTCACTTTAAATTGTAGGGTCTTATATTGACTACAATAAGCTTCAAAGGCACATGCATAATTATAAGAAGAAAATTTATGTTTAAAGTTTCATAACAAATAGATCTAGTTTTCAGTTTTGCCACTGAGAAACTAGGCAGACAGCACATTAGGTTTTATAACCAAATCCCCCAGAGTCCTTACATAAAACCTAAGCCATACACACGACTCTACTTTGAAACAGTGGAATTTTGGGGTACAGCCAACCTTCACAAAACGAGTCAAGGAGTTTCCTATGATGTCAAGGACTCTAGTCAGTGTTTGTAGTATATGGGGCACCATTTTCCCCTCTTATTCAGTTCAATTTTTTTTAAGGAAGGAAGGAAAGGAAGAAAAACGAAAAGAAAGAACATCCCTATCATCTAGATAGATAGAGAGAAATAGAGAGAGAGAGAGAGATCGATTTCATGCTTCTACAGCTTTGCACACACTCTACCCTCTCTTATCACACTTATTTGTTTCACCTGCCTATGTCCCCCATTTATACCTTTCACATTCATACCCTAGTCTAGCATCATACCTAAAGGAGGAGGTCACAAGTAGAATATTTTAAAAATTCTTTCTAATTTAGGTCCTTTGGTAGTGTGATTATATTCATTGCCCCAGTACTTCACTTCTGCCATGTACCTTGGCAGTGCCTTCATGCTTTGGATAGAACATTCTGTTCCACCCATGCCTCTGATTTCACACAGGGGACTTGCTTTGGCCAATGGGGTGTTAGCAAAAATAATTTAAGAAGAGGCTCTGAAAGTGCTTGCACATTTCCACTTGTACTTATGTGCCTCTACCATTGCTGTGAGACCATGTTGAGGCTAACGGGCTGGCTAGCCATTTAGCAGAGGCAAGTTGACACAACTGTCACCCAGCTAAGACTATCCTAGAGCAGCCCACCAATCCCCAGACAAGTGAATGAACCCAACCTAAATCAGCAGAGCTGCTGAGCCAACTCACAGTTGACTACAGATTCATGAACAAGTGAAGCAGAGCAGCCAAGCCTAATGTAGAGTAGAGTCACGAGCTAAATCAGCGGTCAGCCAACTATGGCCCACAGGTCAAATCTAGCCCATCACTTGCTTTTGTATGGCTGATGGAACAAACAATCACTTTCAATTTCATGGCTGGAAAAAATAAAAATAACATTTCATAACATTAAAATTATATGAAATTCAAATTTCAGTGTCCATAAATAAAGTTTTATTGGAACATAGACACATTCATTTGTTTATATATTGTCTGTAGCTACTTTTACACTACAAGGAAAGGGCATCTGTGACAGAGACTGCATGACCTGAGAAGACTGAAGTATTTACAGTCTGGCCCCTTAAGGAAAAAGACTGCTAACCCCTGAACTAAATGAATGTTTATTGCTGTATGACCATGGGACTCAATGGATTTTGTTACACAGCATCACTGGAACAAAAGTTCACTGACATATTTACTCCTCCAAAAGCTAATTCCTTTTTCTATTCCCACAGCAGAGAGTGCTGGTAAAGCAGCAGGGGCTCAGGGTCAGAACAAAAGCAGCCCCTCCTAGTCACCACCACAGGCATGGACTTTGTGACCAGGGCTCCAAGGATGAATGCCAGTACATCAAGGACATCACATACTTTGGTGGTTCCCAGTCCAGGGAGCAAATCACATCAACCTCTCTGCCACAGTGACCAGTGAGGATTCAAAAGGCCCCTTATCCTGCTGGCAGTGCCACAAATCCTATGAGCTAGGGATTCCACTCATTGCCAGCTGTATACTCTGAGGTCAACTTGCATAGGAGCAGAAGTAGGGAGAAGAAACATGTTAGATAAATGGAAACTAAGTATTTACCTAGATTCATTATATTGGAGTAAGTTGACCAAATTGGACTAAAATTTAACTCCCACCTTGGGATCCACTGGTGGAAACCTGGGAGAAACATTATTTTACTTAACAAAGAAAAATTAAGAAGTTAGTGTTCTTTTCCTCTCTTGGAATAATATGGATGATTTATGCAAACCTGATATGAATTCCCGTGAAATAAATAGATGAATGAACGAATGAATGGTAAACTCCCCACCAAACTGCTGTGTACTCATTCACCACCTCCTGGCATTTCTATCCAATCAAGTTATTAGTCCAAAAATAACCCATTCTTCCTCTTGAACTGACTTCCAACTTCAAGAAGCAAGCCACAACTTCTTGGTCCAGGTCCCCTCGTTCAGAAATCCCTAAATACCCTCCCCCTTCCTCTGGTTCCTTGGGCTCAAGAATCTAATAGGTGGTCTCAAAGACTTAGATAAATTTACATGAAATAGACAAGCATCCTCCAGGTTGGAGGAACTTGGATCTTTCAGTAGACTTTGGCCTTAAACCTGTATTGAATATCTTCTAAGGCAGTAATGAGGCAATGTTTTCCCCAAGAGGAGAAAAAGTCAGATTCCCACATCTGGAGTTTGACCTTTGTGCATGTTGTCATTTCACCCACCACAGGAAACCTTTCTGGGCTGGGCTGAAATGTGTAACTTCTCAACAGTGAGGCTGGTAGCAATCCCACCCAGCTGTGTGGAACGGGAAGTGACAGGGCAATTAATATTCTGTTAAAACTTCAGGGGGCTACACTAAAGCTGGCCAGATTTCAGGGCTGACTCATCGTGTTAAAACCAAACATGTTATCGTCTGTTCACTTCTGCTGACTCACTTGTCAGCCCTAAGAAATATGTGCCAGGCAGAGATGTCTTTCTAGGGTGTTACCCTCCAGCACCAGCCATGTCAGTTCATTCTGTGCATAAGCTTCTATAATGAGCCATGGATGGTTTTCAAACGTGTGAAGGACTGTTCTGTAAAGGGAGATGACCAGCCTCTTTTTTGCATTGTTTCATATGAAAACAGCACGGATAGCAACACGACTGACATTAGAGAAGAACCATAGCATTTCCGAGCTGGAAGGGAGGCTTAGAGATCAAGCTAAAAGTACTTTCCGAAGAGGATGGGAGGGTATATAGCATAGTGGATAAGAGCTTTGAGTCAGGCATCCTGAATTCAGGTCCCATCTCTGCCAATCATAGTGGAATTCTAAGTAGGAGGCTAATGCAGCTATTAAGTAACTTTAAGCAAATTGCTCAGACTCCCTGAGCTTCGAGTTCCTTATCTGTAAAATGAGGAATAATTATAGCACCCATCTCACTGGGCTATTGTGAGGATTAAAGGAGACAAAGCATAAAAAGAGTACAGTGCTTGGCACAAAGAGCTCAGTAAATAGCAGCTATTATTAAGGCTGATGGGGCAATCCATGGAAACCTCTTTCCTGGAAACAGGATAGAACCCCCATGTGTTTGGCATTAGGTGGGTAAAGGATAGAAGAACATCACTGCAAGCTGGGTCCTGGTGGGGGTGGGGAGACAGGATGGGTCCTCAGTGTCTTCAGCAGCTGTGCCTTGGGACCCTAGGTAGGGAAGGACCCACCTTTCTGTCTGGGTTTTAGGTCTACTGAAGATAGTCATTCATTAACAAACAAACAAACAAATACCTCTCTGATTATATGTCTTTGAAGGCTTTGCTCAGATTTCCCTTTAAGAGACTTAAATGCACACACAAGGCACCACAAACCAGTTTAAAAAGAAAAAAAGAAAAGCCTGGCCAGTAATGGCATACAGAAACTGATACTTACGTGATACTGTTAAGTGCACTCTTTTAAACCACTAATTCTTACTCCACGGAAAGTGGTCTTTATGTCAAAGTCCTTAAGAGGTCCAACAGCTTGTATAACCAGCAAACCTCATGGTTGGTTAGCAGCTTTCAGGACTTGGATTCCCAGTGATAAACAAAAGAATTCCAAAGGCCACCATCCATAAACTCTCCATAGAAACATATGGAACTACTTAAGTAGGTTGGCTCAGAGCTGTTGTTTTGAAAACAAGTATCCTCAGCCAGAATCTCCACTGAGTGCTATTTATTGAATGGTTAGAGAAGGGCAAGACCCCATGGGTCCTATAGGGCAGCTCTTGAGCAGTCTCAAACATTTTGCAGGTCTCTCTCCTGATACCCAGGAAAGGATACAAGAAGTCTGTCTCCTGATACCCAGGAAAGGATACAAGAAGTCTGTACGTTTGTAACCATTCCACCAAAGGCATTGAGGACACTCATTAAGGAGCTTACTCTCCTTAAATATTCTTCTAAAAATCTCTGATTGCAAGGTCATAGGCCTCCAATTCTCTCATTTCTTACTCTTGAAACATTTTTGATTATCACTCCCATCGTTAAGATTCAACTGGCCACTCTGTCCTTTGGACTTTGACAATAGTCCTTCCAAACTGCTATGATATGATAAGTGCTTCCAAGCCAGTCTCCTCCTCCTGAACTGTAAGTTCCTTAGCTGCAGCTTTCATCTGCTTCTATTTCATATCTCCAGGATTTGGCTTAGTAGGTGCTTGACAATTCTTTTCTTGTTGTATTAATAAAATCTAATTAATTAAGATTATAAATTACTGAATAAATAATTAGGTCCTGGTCATCCTGACCAATAATAAGTTCTGAGTCAGTGGTAGAGCCATGACTAGAACTCGAAATTCTGATACTCACTATGATGAGTTACTTCACAAGGACTTACAGCAAACCCGCTGTAATTGCTCTTGCTCTCTGAGGCCAGATTATGTGGCCATCAAGATGTGGATGTAGGGTAGATTTGGGACCTATGGGTCATCATACTTCAAAACACAGACACAGCCAGCCTTCTGGCTTGTGCTGTTTGAGTAATTTGTCCTGGTCCCAGATCAACACAGATTGGCGTTCTCTTCTTAAAACAAATATGGAGAGGTTTTTTCCCCCTCATTATTAAGTATTACTCAAGACTTTCTGTTTTAGCAAAATGCAGACTAAGATAAATCTCACCATAAAAACACAGAAATGCTGGATAAAATATAATTTTTAAATGTTTTAAATTCATAGCTAAGCTCACAAGAAAGAAAAATCTTTAGGCACCAGAAACAAAGAGGTAATTGAAAACAGAACAAAGTTTCAAAGTGTCTGCTCATGATGTAGCTGCCGTATAGTGACAGAGAGTTTATTATTGATCTATTCACCTAAGTGCTAGGAATTTCATGCTCATATGGGGATTTTAGGTGAGCACTGGCCCATGTGAGCAGAGAATTGGAACTGGAAACACTGCACAAAAGTTGCAACCCTTAAAGGACTGTACCCTATGTGAAGGGGCAGTCTAAGTAAAAAATCCACCCATTAGTGTAGGGAGATATCAAGGAAATTGAACATGTAAATGAATGGGTTAAACAGCAATTTGATATAGCAAGAGAATTCATAAACTGGAAAACAGATTTGAGGAAATTATACAAAAGGCACAAGACATAACAGTTTGGAAAATATAAAAGATTAAGAGACATGGAAGATGGAATAAGGAGGTCTAACATATATTTAATTCCAAAAATGGAACACAGGACACAAAAAAAATTTTTAAGATAATGGCTGAATTTTTTTCCATAAATGACCAAGGGACTTAAATCTTGAAGTTCAGTAAGTTCTGAGAAGAATAAATTAAACTAAACCCAAAGCTAGCCACAACATAATGAAACTTCAGCAATTCAAAGACAAAGAGATCTCAAAGTTCTATGCAAAAATAATCATGAACATAGAATTCAATGCCCAGCTAAACTCTCATTTAGAAGTGAAGGTAAACTACTTTTTTTAAAGACCAAGAAAGGTTACTACTCACAGATAATCATGCACCTCTATAATTGACTAAACTTTATGCTGTGATTTCTAAAAGCTAAAAAGTGAACTGATGAAAGTATCCTAATGTTCTACTCCCTTGAACAACTATTATGACCCCTTTTTAGACCACATCCAAAATTCCATGGAGGGAGGCTAAAGCAGGGCAAGATTTGAGTTACAATTGAATAGAGGAAAGAAAATGATAAAGACTGAAAAATTAATGAACTAAAAGCAATGAAACAACAGAAAGAATCACAAAACCCAAATCACAAAACTCATTTGAAAACAAACTTTTAACAAGACTTTCAATAAAAAAGAGTAAGAATAAATGATGTGATGAACACAAGGAGATGCAGTTATAAATATAGTTGATACCTGATAATCATAAAAGGATGCTTTGAATAATTACATTACAAAGTATTTAGAAACTAGAAAATAAGTGAAAAGGACAGTCTCCTTGAAACAGCTGTAGAACCAAAACTAACTCAAAAAGAAAAAAAAAAAAAAACAAAACCCTTGAACAACTGGAGAAATTGAACCAATAATTAAAATGTACCCAGAACAAAATTTTAAAACATGGGCCTTAGGGAAGTTCTACCATGCTTTCAAGGAATAGACAATTCCAAAATCATCCAGAAAATAGAAAAAGAAGAGAAAGGAATCTACACACAAATATATTTATTTCATGAGGCAGCTATACCTTGATCCCCCAAACAGATACAAAACTGAAAAATCAATCTCATTTCTGAGCAAAACCCCCAAAATTCCAAACAAAATATTACCAGATGGATTTCATCAATGCATTTAAATATATATGGATATATAGTAATATTTTATTAATTTTTAAAATCTTACAATTATATATTAAGAGAAAAATATACATATAATTCAATACATACAGAAAAAAATATTTTATAGAATTCAATCATCTTTTAATGATTAAATTGATAGCTAACAAAAAACAAAAGTGAACGTAACCTGATAAAAAGTACTTACTAAAAATATACAGCAAATATTATACTTAATGATGAAATTCAGAAACACTCATTTAAATTCCAAACAGAAGAAAAGCTTCCATTATGATCGCTTCTAGTTAATTTTATCCTAGAGGATATAAAAAACACAATAAGATAAGAAATAAGAGGAGTAAAGGATCGGAAAGGAAGAAACAGAACTGTAATTATTTGTAGATTATGTAAGGGAGTTCAGCAAGGCTAGTGGATTAAAATATCAACGTATACATAAAAATAGAATGCTTATACATCAGCCACAAAAAACTAGAAAATGTAATTTTAAAATAGATTCCATTTACAATAGCAACAACAAAAAGAAAAACAAATAAAGACCTAGGAATAAACATAACAATAGATGTGTAAGACTTCATGAAGAAAAAAATTATAAAAATGTATTGACAGACTAAAAGAAAAACTAAATAAATGGAGCTATATAATTATTTATTCATGAACTGGAACATTCAAAATCATAAATATCTCAGTTATCCTCAAATTAGTCTACCAATTGAATACAATTACAATAAATGAAGTTTTTAATAGAACTTGATAGTATAATCTAATGCATATAAAAGAATAAAATGTCAAGAATAGACAAGAAACATTTCTGAAAGACACAAGAGTAGACTTGGATAAATGGAAAGACATCTGTTCTTGGATAGGACAACTCAATGTTGTGAACATGTCAGTTCCTCCTAAGTTAATTTATATATTTAAAGCAATCTTGATGATAATATCAACAAATGTCTTCATGAAGTTAGACAAATTGATATTGAAGTTCCTATTAAAAACAAAACAAAACATGAAACAATAGTCACAAAAACACAAAAAAATAGAAAACCAATGGAGGTGAGAAGAGAGGAGCCCTACCACATTAAACATAATATGAATCCTTTATGATTAAAACAGTGTGACGCTAGCAGTAGACAAATAGGTCAGTGGACTAGAACAGAAAGCTCAGAAGTAGACACGAGTTCATATGGAATTTTTATACGTTATTAAGGTGGCATCTCAAATCGTTGATACAAAGATGGACTTTATAATAAATGGTGCTCAAACAACTGGACATTATTGGGAAAAAGATAAATTAGATCTATAACTTACACCATACACACAAAAAAATCCAAGTGGACCAGAAATCTAAATGGAAAAAAAAAATGAAACCACCTGAAAGAAAGCAGGGGGACTTCCTCTTCAGCCCTTAGTATGGGAAAGACTTTCTAACTATGACTCAAAATCCAGAAACAATAAAAGATTGAAAATTTTGACTACATAAAAAATGTTTTAAATTGCATGGCAAATAAAGTGTGGCACTGAAATGCAATCAAAAGGCACTGACAAATTGAGAGAAAATATCTGCAGCATATACAACAAAATGCTAATAACCCTGAGGGATCAAAACCCCATACAAAAAAGGGGAAGAGACATGAATAAAGATTTCACAAAAATGGATATGAAAATCTTTAAATTCACTCATAAGTAGAGAAATAATATTAAGATAATACTATGATACCATGTTGTACCTCTTAGATTAGGAAAAATAAAAAAGCACAAGGACATAATCTGTTGGTAAGCTTATAGGAAAAAGGCATTTTCACATAATGCTGATGGTAATGCAAACTGGTACAGCCTTCTGGAGGAAAGCTTGGCAATACCTAACAAAACTATGTATGCACTTATCTTTTAATTCAGTATTCTCACTTACTGGAATCTATCCTGCAGATACACCTCCAACAACACTCATAAAAAAATGTATGCCACAATTAGTCATTGCAGCATTGTTTGAAATTGCAAAAACTTGGAAACAACTGAAATTCCCATATACAGGGGAACAGCTGAATAAACTATGGTACATTCACTTAATGAAGCATGATGCAGCAGTAAAAAAAAAAAAAAAATTAATGTGGAAGAGCTCTGTGATTTCCAGGACATACTGGTAAATTTTTGTTTTAAAGCAAAGTGAAAAAGAGTATCTATTGTGCTGCTCCATATAAAAAAGAAGAAATATGAGAAAAAGCACACCAGCTTATTTGTGCAAATGTAAAAGAAATACAGGAAGATTAATCAGAAGCTAATTGAGATTGGTTACTTAGCAGGGGCAGGTGAGAACAGAGTGGAAAGAATGGGAGAACAGGAAGGAGGATAAGTGAGGAAGCCATACTTCCCTGAGAATACATTTTTGCATAGTTCTGATTCTTAGAACCATGGCATGATGGTTAATTCTGTGTGTCAACTTGACTGGCCACAGGGCACCTAGATTAAACATTATTATTTCTGGATGAGGATGTTTCCAGATGACATTGAGGTTTTGCTATTAACTTTGGTGTTTTGCACCTTTTGGGGGGGGTAATTAGGTTCATTCATGTAGCTATTTAATGGAGGTCCTGGGGACTGAACCCAGGACCTCGTGCTTGCTAAGCATGCACTCTACCACTGAGCTATACCTTCCCCGCTCCAGATGACATTAATATTTGAATCGTGCACTCAGTAAATCAGAGCCCCAATGTGAGTGGGCATTATCCAATTCAGTGAGGGCCTGAATAGAGCAAAAGGGCATAGGAAAGAGAAATTCAACCCTTTTTTCCTATTTCAATACTGAGCTGGAACATCTCATCTCATCTTCTTCTGCCTTCTAACTGGGACTTAAACCATCAATTCCTCTGGTTCTCAGGCCTTTGGACAGGGACTGAATTATATCACTGGCATTCCTGGATTCCCAGCCTGCAGACAGCAGTTCATGGGACTTCTCAGCCTACATAATTGTATAAGCCAATTCCCATTTTATACATATATATATATATATATATATATATATATATATATATATATATATACACACACACACACACACACACACACACACACACACATATATATATATATGTATGTATATGGTCTATTGGTTCTGTTTCTCTGGAGAACACTGATGAATACACATGGTAATCTTTCACATATAAAAAATAATGAAAATCAACAGAATATGATGAGAACCTCAAATGGAATACAAATAGTAACAAATGAACCTAATTGTATTACAAATACTAACAGAACCAAAGCAAAGTGAGTGGCAAATAAAAAAACTAACCTAAGTATCTTTGGAAAATAATATTTTGACTGGATATTGTAAGGATAAAAAAAGTACAAAAAATTCTATACTCTATGTCAGTATGGGTTGATATTCTGACCTACTTGATGTATATACTAGGATCAAAAGATTAAGTAAATATATTGTGGATAATAAAAGCTAGGTTTCTCAGTGTCAACAACCAAAAAAGCTACAAATAAGAAGAGAAAGGCTAGAATGAAATTTGTGGCATTGAGTAAGGTAAGAACATATGGTTTTAAATATGTATACATATGACTAGATGCAGAAATAAATATGAATGTACATATTTCTGATAGGCTGACTGAAAAGGACCGGAAACAATGACATCCTGTAGCAATAAGCATGCCTGGTGCCCAGATCTTGGTTCAAAATACCATTCTTTAATAAAAGGAATCAGGGCTACAGAATTAACCCCAGAAAAGTAGTTGAGTCCAGGGGTAGGATAAGAAATAAAGAAAATGGTCTGGAACAACCTATGCTTCCAAGTATATGCTCAACAATCATTCGGGGCAGAGAAGCAACTTGAAGGAGCTCCCAAAGACCAAAGCTGGTTCAATTTCAGCAACAAAATAAATAATGATGGTATTGAATTATGACCTATGAGCCCATACTAATATAAATTTAAAACTGAAAACATAAGCAGAAGAGACAGCTCTTTCTTACAATGGATTTCAATTAATAACTTTGGAAGAAATTATGGGAAACAGATCACCATTAGGCAAACACACAGTGATAAATGTTTCAGGCAGGAACCATCAGTGGATGCTAAAATCAGTGGGCAAAAGTATGACAAGAAATAGCATATTTGCATAGTCTCTCCCCAGAAGATACTTATTGATTGCCAAGGGAAAAATAGCAGCTTCACAGTTGAGGAACTTGGCAGACATCACCTTAACCAAGTGATAATGGCGAACATCAACAGTAATAAATAATATTGACATCATGTGGCCTCTGACAGTTTGTGCTAAGATGGGCACAGTGTCACTGGAGTGATAACCTTGCCAAAAAAATGTAATGATCTCAATGTAATAATGAAAAAACAAAAGTCCACTCCAAATTAAGGAACACTATAAGTAACTAATCAGCTCTCCTCAACAGTGTTGAGGCCATGAAAGACAAAAAAGGTTGAAGCTATGACACAGATGGCGAAGACTAAGGAGACATGACAACTAAATATAATGTAAGACCCTGGATTGGATCCTGGACAAGAAAAAAGAAATTACTGGGAAATCTGGTGAAATTTAAAGAAATCTATAGATAAGATGACAGTATTAATTCCAGTGTTAATTTCCTGGCTTCCATACTCTTACTATGATTATATAAGATAACAACATTAGGGGAAACCGAGTTTAGGGAATACAAGGACTCTCTGTCCTGCTTTTGCAACTTTTATGTAACTTTAAAATTATTTCTAAATTTAAAAAATTCTAATAGATTTGAAAAAAAGTAAAACAATATAACTTCTTTCTGCACAAAGTCTGCTTTTCAAGATGATTACCTCCCTAAAGAAATCAAGAACGTCAACTCTGATTCAAACTAGATTAATTTTTCTGTTGTTTCAGGTAATTTCCATTTTTTCCTTCCTAGTACAAAAATTCTCATGGCACAAACTAGGAAATGGACAGCTCCAAGGAAACATGACTTATATGGGGAAAACTGAAAGGTGGTTTAATATTTGCAAAAGATTTCCGCTGTTTATAAAAGGAGATGACCATCTTAATATTAATATGTGTTTTTATAATCCTTTTCTAAGGTGCAAAGGCCATCAGGCTCAGAAGTCAAAATCTAACATGGATAAAAAAAATGTTTTTAAATCAACATGGAACGTGATATTGGAAACAAATATCATGAAGTGAAAACTGGAGACTCAGGGAAGGCATTCAAAATGTAGCCAGTGGCTGCATGATGAGCAGTCAAATGGCAATTTTGGTCCAAAGAAGCAGTTTAGGTCACTCTCTCACTTCCACTGACAGTGATATTTTTAAAAAGTCAAATACATTGCTGCAGTTATTTTTCATGTTTCTAAAAATATACCCATTTACCTTGGTGTTTTTAATCACGTTTGTCAAAATCATGAAGAACATAACATTTCCACTATTCTTCAGTAATCTGCAGACAAAAATGAGAAACACCACACCTTCGTTCTTCCATTTCTGTGACATCCTAAAACGCATCATCAGTTTCACCTCCTTCTGTCTAGAGTCACAGTTACTGTTTACTGTGTCTTATTTCCCTATGAATATGTGTCCCCTGTATCTGGTCATGTATTGGCCCTAAGGCCATGCCTTGTACATAGTAGATGTTAAATAAAAACGATGATGTCTGGGGCTAATGAGATGTTGTAAATTTGAGGGTGATGATTAGGGCTGAGTAACAAGATATCAACATTCATTTCGTAGATAATTATTTAATGGATGTGGTAGGTACTAAGTGGTATGCTAAGTGGTAGGCACTGTGCTAGGCATAGAAATACAAACATGGATGCAAATAATAGGGCTTGCTTAATAGTGCATACGGGGTCTCAGGCACTATTTTAGGCACTTCACATATATTAACTTTATTAGCCCTCAAAATGACTCTGTAAGGTTATTTTAGAGATGAGGAAACTGAGAGATTAAGTAACTTGCCCAAGGTTACACAGTTAAAGAGACAGAGCAAGCATTTAAACTGGATGGAGATATCTAGTAGACTTTTGGAGAGATATTTGCCCAGAGAAAGTATGTATCATGTAGAGTAGGAAGAGGGCCAATAACCGGAAGCTGATGTCAACTCATAGAGGAATAGATTCTTTAACCCAATCTGAGTCTTATATACAAGGCAACTGACAAGGGTTGTAGAATTAAAGTCTAAAGACACATGAGCCCACGCTTCACAATATAATCAAGTTTACATCTAAAGAATCTAGTACCTCACTAGGAAAGTGAAGGCTTCCAGTTTATGGGTAAAATTAAGAATAAGAATTGGAAACAACAGAAGCCCATACCAAAAACAGACAGTTAAACTTCAAGTAGTGATGAATACCTTCTCTTCAAGAGGCATATAAATCTTAGAAGTAAGTTAAGCCATGAACAATACGAAAGTTTCAGCTATCCAACTCAGTGTGATGGGGTTTTAGATGGGTGCTATTTGTTTTACAATAATAAAATAGATATTAATTAAGTTCCAGTTCCATTTCTGGCTCATAGTTGATACAAAGACTGCCCACTCCATTGCAGTTTATGCTGAGCTGGGTGATATATATTCAATATCAGCCACAGTGAAAGAAAAAAGTTTGTGGGTAAAGTAGATGTTTGGATAAACAGAAAGAGAAGCCTTCCTGCCAAAATCTAGTAGCAAAGAGAAAAAAAAATTCAAACAAACCAGGAAGCATGGGGAAAAGTAAACACATCTAAGGTCGGTTCACAGTTCCAAGTTCTGCAGTTCTTCCTAGAGCATAGTCGCTTCTTTTCACTTTCCATGTAATCACATTGCTTACAGACCCTTGAATATCCTATTTCAAGAATTTTAAAAATTAAATTACAGATATTCCAGGAATAATCTGGGGACATGTTTGCTTCTGTTAACAGAAAGAAGAGCTTTTGAAATACTGTGACATTTTACTACTACTTCCTTCAAAAATATATAAAGTAATGACATATGTAACTACAGAGCCAACATAAGTAATGGTGAAGCAGAACATAAAAACAAGCTGCAGTGTTTCCTAGTGCCTTTACCACAAAATTTGGATCACCTGGGACCCAATTATTGAGACTTGGAAGCAGGGGTATTTTGGAAAAAAATGAATAAGGGCTGAAAGGTAACAATAAAATATTAAGGTTAGGTCAATTATATCTCTATAAAGCTGGGAAAACATCAGGGATTGCAAAAATAAAGAAAAAACAAATACCTTCTATAATAGATGTAACAGACATAGATTTAATATTACTCTCATTTCCTTCTCTTCCCACCACTTCTGCTAAATGGGCATAACCAGAGGAGGACATCTAATGCAAAGGCAGCCAATCCATGGGCATGTCAGCAATCAATGACCCGGGATCCGAGTAGAACAGATGAGGTCAGCCAATCAGATTCCTCCCTTAGGAATCTGAACCAAAAGACTCTAGGGAAATTTTCAGTTAGAGGTAGGGGCAAAAGCCAAATGGACACACCAGGAGGTGCCATGATGTAGACAATTCTGGAGTCCCTATTATGCGTCACATACATGCCGTGGTTGTGAGAGCCAGGCAATAGGGAAAAGAGGGTGGAGGCAACATGCAAAAAAAAAATATTTTGATTATGTGGCCACAGAGAGGAGGAGAGGGAGGGCAAGAATGGCCTTGATTCATGACAGCTTCCCTTTAGATCCAACTATAATTCAATTTCTGTCTGGATTTCTCTGAAATCTCTGAAACCTAAGGTTTCTTATACATGAAAAAAGCCCTAAGCGAAACAATACATCCTAAGGTTAGTACACTTCTGACCAATCTTCTATACTTTATTTCTCTGCAAGGACTGGTGCCTAGAAGAAAGGCCTTTGATTAATCAAGGAAACAATTTGCTGTAAAGGAAATTGGTTCCACTGCTATTTATGTAATCTTGGGCAATTCACTTATCTCCCAAACCTCACTTTTCTCAACTATTAAAAAAAAAATACATTTTAGGCTTGTTGTAGAAATAACAATAATGTGTATAGAGCACCTGGCCCCTGACACTCAAAACTTAGTAGTTGTCATCTTCCAAATAAAACCTAAGACTTGTTCAATGCTCTTCTGCTTTCTTTATCTAACGTGATAGACTCTACAGCCCTGAAGTAGGTAAGCCAAGTGTTACCATCTCCATTGTACAGCAGGCTTAATGAAGATCGATAACTCCCCAGGTCTGTAGAGCTGGCAAGTGAAAAAAAAACAGACTTGAACACGGGGCTTATGACTGCCAGCCAATTTGTATTTTTCACCAGATAGCCTCTCATTTCATCAAAATCCAGAGAGTAATACACTCATGGATTTGGAAAAAAAATTGCAACCAAGAAGCTGAAAAATTATGGAGAGAAGGGTCCTGATTAACCCTCAGTTCAAGAGAAAAATGTATTCCATTAAAATTCCCTTTCCCTGGACATTCCTGATTTGGGATTTTATAGTTCTTTGAAATACCACAAGATCAAATAAATGCACACATGTATCACTCCATGAATAATGGAAATATTGGTACTTTCTAGGGGAGAGGAAGAAAAATTCATTATGTTAGACAATCCCGGAAGAATGACACAAGAGACCAAGACCAATGCAAGTAAATGTAGAAAAGGAAGGAAGAAGAGGGGGAGGGAGGAAATTATTTCTGGCACACCTAATTACTACAGAAACTCTCCTCCTAATCCCCAGGGTAATTCACACTTTTATAGATCAGTATGACAAATTACTTTTTTAGATTTTAGTAAAATAATCCTGAAAGTGTCAGATTTAGATTGTGAACATACTTTGTTAGATGCAATGGCAGTTCTAAATAAAAGTTAGTTGCTAAATCTAAGTTTCCAACATATTCCTTTTATATAAAATAAGAAAGGTTTTAATTATTGTACATATTTACCTTCTAATGATTTGAATCACTATAACATTAAAACTATAGCCATGTCCTACTATAGAAAACTCAGAGGTGCAAAACTTCCACTTCATGAGAATTCTGGTTGGCACCTGGAACACTGTGAACACACAATACAGACTAAGCACTGTTCATTCCTGTTGGCAGCCTTGACAGGAAGATCCAGGTCAGATGAGATGAAGCCCACAAGACGCTCATCTAACTGCTCCAGGGCCTCAGGTTCCTTGACAGCATGACCTCTAAGGTCTCACCTAGATGAAATTTCTAAGCTCCATAAACTTTCTCTCTGAGCCACTTCTTCGAATAAAGTTTAATGAGAATATCAGATGACCAAACTGCCTCATGAGTCCAGTCCATGTTCATTAAGCCCTGCATATCTTGTATGGCCCCAAAGCCTAGTGACCATGGTCTTGGGATTAGGACCTTGAACTTTGGCATTTATGAGCTGTGTCACCCTAGAAAAGTAACCTCATCTCTCTGTACTTTAATTTACCCAACCATAAAATGGGATAATACTTACTTCATAGGAATGATGGGAGGATTAAATGAGTTACTGAGTTTAGTACACATTAAATGAATGCTTAAGAGAATGCCTACAACACTGAGTTCTCAGTAATTGTTAGCTGCTCTTATTATCATCTTTCAACTATGCAACATTCCTTAATATATGCAAGCACAAAATCTATGGAAACACCTGCCACAAGAGAGAAACAATGAAGTTCAGATGTACATAGAGATCAGGGACAGGAAAGTATGACACAGTACATTGCTTGCTGCAGGCTGCATCTGTTCGACTGAGCTGAGATGAGCCTCACGTTGTTCCACAGTCGGCCTAAACCACCAGCACTGCTGGCACACTGAATGGCAGAGGGTGCGTGAACCAGGAGAAATCCATCCCTACCACCGATCAAAGAGCCTAGCCCTGCATTCTCCACTGTCCCACATTAGAGAACAGTGGATGTGATACACTGCTAATAGACTTTAAGAGTTAGGAGGTTGGGAGAAAGAACTAAGGGCATAATGGAAGAGCTGGCATTCAGGGTATCTCTGTGAAGTGTTCTTAAGCTACTTTTTGAAGGCAGGTGGGAAGAGAGCTTGAGGAAAAAGTGAGCAGAGTTTTCCAGATGGGAGGAGTAGGATGTGTGTGCCCCTGGGCATGAAGCTTGGGGAAGCCCACATGGAAGAAGATCAAGAGTGTTGCCAGGAAGAGAGCACATGAAATAAAGTGTAGCAGCAGGGACAGCTAGTAATAGCCATGGAAGGTTTTTGCCTATTTTGCCAATTTCCAAAGAAATAATCTCTGCAACTTGGTGTTTTGTTGTCAGGTTAATTGCCTTTTAGGATTATATTTAGACTTCCTTTTTCTTTTCTTAGAAAACCTCAAATGATTGCAACTTCCACAGAATTCTTAAATAGGTCACAATAACCAAGGAATGCCTTTTTCTTTTCAGATGGACCCCTGAAACTCTAGATTCCAGAGAACTAGATGTCTCATTCTCCTCGGGGGAAAGAATAGCAAATTCGACCTGCCCCACTGCCATCTCTCTCCACTCTACTTAAGGGCTCTCAGTTCACTGTTCAGTAAAAAGAAGGAGCATTTTCTCAGTGAAAACCAATTCTCCAGTAAAAGAAAGCTGGATGAGGATTTCTAAAGGTTAGAGACTTCTCACAGAAGTCAGGGCATTTTATATCACTAGAGAGAGATAACCAAGAGGAGTGCAGGGATATTACTATAGAGAAAAACAATAACATTTAAAACTGCAAACCCCGCTAGCTTCCTTATATGGCAACCAATAGTGATGCTCAATACCAGCTGCCATGGCCCAATAGTTAGATGTGAGCCTCAATCAGAGAACTCTTTCATCCATGCTGCTCATATAGAAAAGAGAAAAATAATGGAAAATCTTCTAGGAAGAATTTTTTTTCTTTTTTAAAGTTCATCGTGGGGTCCAGGGAGAACTTGGAAACAATATTCTAATTAGGAAGAACTTATCCTCATTGGGACAGGCATTTCCTACCATCCCTTTTCACAAGCTATCAACACAGGCTTTACACATTGTGAAGTCATGGCTTCCCAGAATCTTCATCTGAGTCTCGATTCCTTTTCCAATCAAGGGAAATGCTGCCAGATTTTCACTGAAATGTCACTTTCACCAAAAAGACCCTGATTAAGAATTTTGGAATCTTAGACTGAAGAACTCTCCAGGATAGTTATTATAACCTGGGCTTCAAAAGAGTAGAAATTGAGAGTTAGAGAAAGAACTACGGTAGATAGTCTGTCAGATAGCTGCTATTAGTTACCGTGCCCTCGAACTCTGGCTTCGCTCCTTCACTGTGAACTTACTGCCGAGAGTCTGTTAGCATTCCAGCCAGGGCCAAGGGATTTATGGCAGCATAATGCAAAGAGTAAAGGAGAAAAGAAGATGATTCCAAGTCCAACAGAAAAAGAGAATGGGGTAGATAATACAGGCAAAAGGTTTATTTTTGAAGGGAAGAGGATGGAAGCAGGCTGAGAGGCAGTTAGAAATATGAAACTGGAAAGAAGACATAAAATCTAGCTTCAAAGACAGGGTCACAGTTAAAGCCATGAGATAAAGTCCCGTAGGACAAAGGTAATGAGCAGCACATACAAGTTAGTATGTGCATCCATGTACACATACCTATAGGTTCAAGGCCTGGGTTTTCAGTGTAATCAGGAGTAGAAGGGGAAAAAAAAAAAAAGAAAGAAGAAAAGGACACAGTGAAGATAGGTTGGGAAGGCAGGAAGAAAAACTCCAAGATATTCCAAAAGCAAAGAGAACACTTCACTGTAGGGCAAACATTAACCAAAGAAAGAAAAGGAAAGAAAGAAGAAAAGAATGAACTGGTGTTAGAGTATTAATATCACACAAACTAGACTTAATCAAAATTCATCATTCCAGATGACAAAAGTCAACTTACAAGGAAGATGTAACAGCTCTCAAGTTGTGCTGCAATGAATAACACAGTCTCAAAATAAATAAAGCAATAAATGAGAGAACTTCAAGGAAAATAAACTCTCTAATTAGTGAGAGGTTTTTACACCTTTTATGAAGTAAATGGTTATCCTAAAAATCAGTAATTTATAAAAATATCTCTAATGATTTTTAACTATCAAATTCCAAATTCTTTAATAATGGTCTTTAATATTCTTACTTCACTTACCTTCTTCTTACTTGAAACTCTCCAACTTGAAACATGAACTCTGGTCAAGCTAGTTCACCAAACATAACCTTCTTGGTTTCACTACTATTCCTATCTTCAGGCTATGTCCCCTAGATGAGATGTGCTCTCCCATCTACAGATTTTTTTTTCCTTGCAATTGTGAGGGAGGCTGAAGTGGGCCCAGCAGAAGCAGACTTCTGGATCATGAGGATAAAGGAGGCAAAAAGTTACATGGACCCTAAACACAATGCCATCCCTCAACTTCCACTGGAAAGTTGTATTTATTTATACATCTCCCTGGTTAGGAGCCATTCATTCCAAGCAGTGTCCAAGACCAAGTTTGCAGGTGACACTCTGTGGGGTATGGAGAACAAGGATAAGTAGTCAATTGTGTGTCTCTTTCAGGAGAAAGTTGGTGGTCCAGGAAGGTAAACCATCTCAGGCTGGGCAGATGAAGCAGGGGAGGAATAGCCTGTCTAGAATGTCAAGCTGAAATGTGACAAACAAAGGAGGAACCAGAAAACAACCTGGAGTTAACCAGTGATTGAATGAGGAACAGGAGATTAATGAGAAGCCAAGCAGCAAGTTGATTCTGATGTGGACCAAGTAGACTCAGTTATATTGTGAAGTTTTAGGACTGGTCTCTTGAACCCACTAAGGAGTCGTAGAATGACTCAGTATTTTGGGATGGACTCTTGACATTCTGCCTTTTCTGACAGGTAAGCTTTTATCAAAATTTAGGCATACTTTTAACCCAAGGCACAAGGAAAGAGGTGTACTGCTTCCCTCCAGTAGCTGGAATGCACCTTTAAGTAGTAGGTATATATAAAGTGACAAGTCATGATAAAGATAATGCTGTCTGCAACTTTCCCTAAGGTCAAGAAAAGCAGACAAGTCAATCACTTTCCTGTACCAGCTTATAGTCCTGGTCCTGTTATCACTGTCAACAGTTTATGAAAAAAAAAAAGTCATGAAAAAATATAAATAATTCAGAGCTAATTGTCAGATGATAGTTTTAATAAGCTAACAATTTTACAGCATGAAAGCATGTTTCTGCCCATATTACTCTGTCTAAAATGAACACGACAACAATAATATACCCAGATGTAAGATACACCTTTAAATAGAAATTATAAAATCCACAAAATGTCAAAAAAAGGTCCTTTTCCAAATAATCAGGAAGCCATGAAAATCAATGAGCCCCAGGGTATCTCCACACTGGGAACACTGTCTAAGAATCAGAAAATGTTTAATAAATCCTGGTGCTTTCTCTATGCTAATCATAGATGATCCCGCCCCTTCCATAGCTGCAGAGAAGCCAGAAGATGTCATGAAGACAAATTCACTCAGGTGTAGGCTGAGGCTGCTGTCGGCACGGGCAACTGGAAGAGGGCTATCGAAAGGCGTTTTAACTCCTTGACATGGGGGCTTGGCAATGATTTTGTGGATTTGACACCTAAAATAAACAAATGGGACTACATCAAACTACAAAGCTTCTGCACTGCAACGGAAATCAACAAAATGAAAAGACAACCTACTGAAAGGGAAAAAAATATTTGCAAATCACCTATGTGATAAGGAGTTAACACCCAAAATATATAAAGAAGTCATACAACTTAATAGCCAAAATAAAAAAAAAATCCATCCAATTTTAAAATGAGCAGAGGATCTGAACAAACATTTTCCATAGAGGACATAAAATTGACAAACTGGTACATGAAAAGTGCTCAACATCATTAATCATCAGGGAAATGCAAATAAAACCTATAATGAGATACCACTTTAAACCTGATAGAAGGCCTATTAACAAAAAGACAAGAAGTAACAAGTGTTGGCAAGGATGTGGAGAAAAGGAACCCTTGTGCACTGTTGGTGGGAAATGTAAATGGTATAGCCAAGTATGGAAAACAATATGAAAGTTTCTCTGAAAATTAAAAATAGAACTACCATATAATTCAGCAATCCTACTTCTGAGTATATAGCCAAAGAAAACAAAAACACTCATTTGAAAAGATATCTGTACACCAGGTTCACTGCAGCATTATTCACAGTAGCTAAGACATGGAAACAATCTATATGTCCATCAATGGATAAATGCATAAAGAAGATGTGGCATACATACAATGGAATATTATTCAGACATAAGAAAAAAGGAAAACTGCCACTTGTGACAACACAGATGGATTCTGAGGACATTATACTAAGTGAAATAAGTCAGATAGAGAAAGACAAATTCTGCATAGTATCATTTATGTGTGAAATCTTAAAGAAAAAAAGTCAAACTCACAGAAACAGAGTATAAAACTGGTTGCCAGAAAAGTGACTGGGGCAGTGGGGGTGGGCCTTTGAAATAGATGTTGGTAAAGGGTATAAACTTTCAGCTATAAAATGAATAAGGTCTGAGGAACTAATGTAAAACATAATGACTACAGTTGATAGTATACTATATTGTATAACTGAAATTTGCTAAGAAAGTGAAACTTAAATGTTCTCACCAAAAAAAAAAAAAAAAAAGGACGACTATGTGAGATGATGGATGTGTTAACTTGAGGGTGGGAATCCCTTCACGATGTATATATATATCAAATCATCACAATGTACACTTTAAATATCTTATAATTTTGTCAATTATACACCAATGCAGCTCAGAAAAAGAAAAGAGGTTTAAGCTCTTCAAGGAACTTTCTAACCCTGAGTCTCTACTTTTTGGAGTACTATGAAAACTCAGCTGAAAAGAAACGAACACAGCAACATCAGGTAGTTGTGATATCAGTAACACTGGGGATAACAGCAGCCGCTGAAGGAGGGGTTTTCCCACACTGTGACTGAGGGGGACGGGGTCGGGGGGTGGGAATCATAATGCTATTGAGGAAACAGAGGATAAGGCCCAACAGTGAGTACAATGATCTTCACTTGGGTTCCACCTGAGAATAAGTCTTAGCACCAAACTCCACATTGTAAAGGATTTCCTGGTCTGTCAGTGTTCCCACGCAACTCAAAGAAATGATTCTGTTGCAACATTTGAATGGCTCCCAGGATCTAAGATTGAGGTCCAGGTTCTTTCTTGGTTTAATGCCAGTTTTCCGCTTTCTTTATGCAAGGCTGTGTTGTTTTGTAATTTACACAATAAAATGCTGTCTTTTCAAAGGGGAAGATCATTAGAAGGTTTGCAGGAGCCCTTCAAACACTCCATTCATTTTTAATGGGGCACTTGACATCCTGCAAAGTTCACACACATGAGGAAGAGATTGCACAGCATGAACTGGAAAAAAATCCACTGCCTATTCCTCCAGGAAGATGCTGATAACATGAGGTGACTTAGTACATGACATGTTTTATAGGATGGCTCTGTAAATGGCCATGCCCTTCAGCACAAAATGAATTAAAACATAATCATAACCCCAGTACCACTGTTACCACTGGGTGGCATTCTTTGTGATTAAATATATATCACGTTGTTTCCAGGCCTGCTATGGTAAAAACTGCTGAATTCTGAATGGCAATTTACTTTAAGTTTTGAAAATAAAAGTGATGTTCCCCCCTAAATTTTATTTTAATTAACACTTTATTTTCAGTCACAAATCAAGTCATTATGATGAACGTTAAGGAGGTGGCCAAATATCTTCCCAACACTGTAGTTTCTTGGTGTTGAATATTTTTCAAAATAAATAGGACATTTGGTAAATATTTGGAAATCTATTCTTTATGGTTTCAATTTACTATCAAAAAATCTAAGTTCTGAAAAGTCAGATTTAGAGAAAAGATAAATTGGAGAAAGGATGTTACTTACATTCTCTTCAAGACTCACCACAGGATTCATTTATAGCAAACCCCTGGGATAAAATGACA
Source organism: Camelus bactrianus (assembly GCF_048773025.1). Classification (NCBI taxonomy): domain Eukaryota; kingdom Metazoa; phylum Chordata; class Mammalia; order Artiodactyla; family Camelidae; genus Camelus; species Camelus bactrianus. The sequence goes on from NC_133540.1 coordinate 45,102,511, forward strand.
ACTGTCAGGTGGATTCCTGCTACTATGAGCTTTGGGTAATTTTCTTCTGTCAATATTTAGAGGAATCAAAGAGAAAGGTTTCATTTCTCTTTCAGAAAGTGGACCATTCCTAGCCTCCTCTCTCTGCCATGCTCTGCATTTGAGATCACATCCAAGAGTGTGATGCACATCGGCCACCAATCTTTGTACCCTGTTTGAGGAAGGGTGCCCTTTGTTCGTTCTCCTCAACTTTAATTCTTCCTTTCTCAGCTTTATGCAAAAACCATTCACCAGCATTTTGGGGGCCCTATGGCAAGACTCTCTCATAGTTCTGGGCACTTACTCTCTTCCCAATTGAGTCTATACCTCCTGGGAAGAAAATGGGTATTGGAGTCTGAATCCCAATTCTGACTCTACCACTTAGTAGCCAAGTGACTGCAATATTGTGAAGCTTCAGTTTTCCCATCAACCAAGCGGGTAATAATATCCAGTTCATTGGAGAGTGAGAGAAAAAGTTAAGTGTTGTTGATAAAGCATCCAGGCCTGGGCCTGTCACATAACAGGTGCTTTACAAATGGGAGCTTTCGTGATGACAAGCTATTATCCTGGGTGTTTCCTAATTGTCTCTTTTCTTTCTCTTGTCTGTGTTTTTTTCCTTACCTGTTTTTAATGTTCTTCCAGTAGGTTCTCAGTTGATCCAGAGTTCCTTCCTGTTAACCTGCATTTTCCCCCTATAAACTCCTTTATCTTTCTCTCCTCACCAGCAAGCTCAGTGGACCAGCATTCTTGTCTCAACAGGAACTATCAGGCCTTTCTCCCTAACCCCATCTGGACCCAAACACTGTTTCCAGAGAGCAATGATGCATCTGCATGTCATTATAGTTCACTTCCTCTGGCCCCAGTCAGGTTGAACAGGATGCCAAACCCACAATGACTTTTAGGGATAGAGGCTCTGTCAAAAAGTTCCTCTGCACATTTAAAATAGGATTTGATTTATAAAACCTTCAGTGTATAGGCAACTTTCAGGATCAAGTCTGTGGTTCTCAAGAAGTGAGGTTCACAGGTTTAAAATAAGTTCTATGCAGTATCTGTCCCTATACGGAGCCTGGATAGGGAAGGAGACAGGAATAAATGTACCTAAAATGTATTGTGTCTATTTGTGCAAGGCACTGTGCTAAGTGTTTCACAACCATTACGTTATTTAATCTTCATAACTACCCCCATAAAATGAGTACTGCTAACCTCACTGTGATGAAAAAACTGAGATTCCAAGAGGTCAAGTGACTTGCCAAAGACATAAAGCTAGTAAGTGGCAGAGCCAATATAAATCTAAGCCTGCCTCACTGTTAATGGTACAGAAAGCTTTATAAAATGTAAGAATACAATGAAACATGTTCTTCTTGTTTGCTTAAATATTTTACCTAGTACTTCGGATCTTTGGTGGTGAAAGACTCTCACGTGGGTGGGAGAAAGAGAACTCTGGCACCTTTAGCACCTGAGTGGCTGCAATACTCTCAAGTTGCAGGACATCTTAGGGACCAACTGATTCATTTTTCCTGTCAAGGTTTTCAGAAAGCCCCTAATCGCCTGGTGGAAAGTTTTTTGATTCAGCCCTCACAACCATACGGAAAGTACTAACTCTGCTGACTACAAGTTAATCCTCTTTTCCCAGAACTGTGTATGGACAAAGGTATGGAAAGACTTCGGCCTCTTCCCTTCTGAGATGGACAAGCAATGGGCCAGCCAGGTAATGCCCAGGACTGCACCCTTTACCAGGAACTATAGCATGACTGGGAGCTCAAATTCCACTGAAAATATAACCTAAGAGTATCGAAAATTATACTTATTAGGCCTCCTTTCAGGGAGTATATTGAATGTGGTAGAAAAGAATGCTTTAAAAAGATGCCTGGGGTAAGAGAAAGAAGACTCCGAAGGGGTATGACAAAGCCATGGTTGAAGAGCTCTCAATTGTGTTCTAATGAGGTGAGACTGGGACAACTACCAGACTCTTGTTTTATAGGGTGGGGTTTGCATATGTGGATCCAGAGCTAGAATGCCCAGGAGAGGCTGAGTCCTGCCACCCAGCATTCATTCATTTATTCAATACAGGTATAGTGAGTGATCCATATATGCCGTGTTCTGTTTGTGGTGCTGGGGATAGACCAGTGAACAACATGACAAACAAAAAGACTTCAGCCTTTCTGCTAAATAAATATTAAAAAGCACTTAAAGGCATCTCATGTCAGCATGTGGCCAACTAAGCTAATGCAGAACCCCTTCATCTTACAGACTAAAAATGACTGACATAATAATAACTTTTAACATAGTCGAGATTAAAAGAAAGGATATTCAAGTATCAGAAATAAAAATGAAGTATAAAATTGAAGTAGTAACAGTGGCCCAGGAAGGGGACTGGATCAAAAATTAGTACTTTCCACTAAGTACTAGGGTGTTAGTTGTGATGGGTGCCAGGAGATACGGCCTTGGGCTCATACGAGACAGGAAGCTAGAAATTAAATCCTTAACTAAAACTGGCACCCACAAAGTTCAATGCCCAGAGTGAAAGGGACTAAAAACACCTGTTCATCATCCTCAGGGAAGTCACAAGAGATACAAGGGAGGGTGTCTCTTCCCAGAGCATTTGGGTGAAAAATGAAAAACATAGGTCTGTGACACATCCAGTTTACCAGTTCACATTTACATTGAGAAGTACTAGAAATGAACATAAAAACTGGCCCCAGCCTGGCATATGACAAAAGCAAATCTCAACCATTCTCTAGGGCACACAGACTTTATTAAAAAAAACCATTCTAACTGAAGATGAGCTCACAAAGCATATGCAGGAATAATCTACCCTGAGAGTGAGCAGACACAAAAATTATGGAGGATTAGCACCCCCATATAATTGAAATAGTAGAATAATCTGGAATAGGCTATTTTAAAAAGAACATCTAAAAAGATTAAAAAGAAAATTGAATTGAAACTACAAGAAAAAAACTGGATACTATGGGGAAAAAAATAAGAATATTTGTTGTTGTGCCAAATTACTAAACGGCCACAAATACCACAATGTTCACCAAAGTATTAACCTACCTTGAGTGCCCCTATGTCTGATTTTAACTCTGCTTCCATTTTATGATTCTGTAATTCTTCATCACATTAGGAGAACAAGTATTCACCAACATGAGGAGCAGAATTGGGAGAATTATTTTATTAATGTTTCAAAAACTTCTCAATGTTTCCATTTTTCCTTTGAATAATGGGGGACACTAAGGAATAAAGACATGAACTGAGTTTACCGATTGTATTAGTCAGGCTGAAGGCTAAGCTTTTGTAATGAAGAGTTCCCAAAACACAGACATTTAAAGAAGGCAGACATTTATTTCTCTCCCAAATAACTGACAGGGCAGCTCTGCTCCACCAAGTCATTTAAGGACTCAGGTTCCTTTTATCTTATTTCTCCACTATCCCCTAGGGCTGAAGGGGAGCAGATTTTACCACCCCAAAATATGCCTCTTTGGCATATGGATTATTTTAAGCTGGTTATTTTTTGAAAACGCCAGACATGAGAGAAGCTCTGAAAATTGAGTAGAAGTTAGCCTTTTGTAAAAAACAAAACAAAACAAAAAACAACCAATTACACGCACATGGGAAATTTTCATTTGTAAATGTGTCTCCCTCTCTGTACAGGAAGACAAGGATGACTCTAAATCATAAGAAACTCTTGTCAATGGAGAAGGCAACAACTTAAATCTGTATAACAACCTTACCCTTGTTTACTGTGCTTTTCCTAGTAACCTCCCATAATTGACTCCCCACTTCCAACATCTTATTTTGTCTTTAACTGAAGTTGGTATTTAAGGTGATGACTTCAGCCATTGCAGAGAGTTACTCAGTTTTCCTGGGCATCCCTCATGTATACAGCAGGTATACATGTTATTAAACTTTTGTTTGTTTTTCTCCTGTTAATCTGTTTTATATCAATTTAATTATTAGACCAGAACCTAGAACCAAAGAACCTAGAAGGGAAAAGGGAAATTTTTCTACAGGGCATTTTACTTAATCTGCATTGTCAAAATAAAGTTACGAAAGAGTCCTGTTTCACTTCAGGGGCAAGGGGCCAAACCAAATGGGAGCACTGGCCTACTATCTCAAGGGCAAGTTCTGGAAATGACACACATCACTTCCACTCTCATCACTTAGCCTGACTTCAGTGACATGGCCTCATCCAACGGCAAGAGTACCTAGGAAATGGAGTTTCTAGCTGAGTGACCATGGATCCAGCTAAAACTCTATTACTCTAGAAGAAGGGGGAAAGTATTTGGGGATCATCTAGTAGTGTGTCACAGCTGTGATTCTGGCAAACACTGGGGGATGAGGTGATTAGCAAAGCTTTTTTCATTTTTAAAATATGCTATAGCGTATCAGTCAATCACAACTATTTGTCCAAGTCCTGCTATTAGCTCACCTTTACAGGTAGCAGAAACAAAAAAATGAGGTGGCAACTGAAGGGTAGCAGAATATGTCATCCCAAAATATGCCTCTTTGGCTTAAGGATTATTTTGAGCTGATTATTTTTCAGGAAAAGTGTACACAGGAGAATTTCTAAACATGAGTGGAATTTACTCTTTTGTAAGGGAAATTTACGTTTATAAGGGAAATCTCCATTTGTAAGGGTATCTCCCTCTCTGTACCAGGAAGAGAAGGATGACTCTAAGTCACAAGAAACTCTTATCAATGGAAGACACTTACATCTGCATAACAACCTTACCCTTGTTTATTTTACTTTTCCTGATAACCTCCCATAACTGACCTCCCCACCCCCTAAAGTCTTTCTTTAGTCTTTAGCTAAAGATCTTATTTCACATGGTGACTTGGGAGTTTTACTCAGTTTTCCTAGGTATCTCCCATGTATACATGAGGTATACATGTAATTAAAGTTCTGTTTGGTTTTCTCTTGTGCCAACTAAAAACTGGCACTTGCCATCTCCCTCTACAAGGAGTGGAGCACGTTGGCACCTGCCATCTACCTCTGCTTAGATTAAATCAAGAGCCACTGCAGCCACTGACCTCCAACACTTCCTGAAAGGAGTTCAGGATGGAGATTAGGGACGAGACATTCTGTGCTCTGGGAAAACTGGCAGAACAGGCCCTCAGATAGTTTGATATTTTCAGGAGAAGATTTTATAAGCCCAAATTCTTGAGACTCCTCATACCTAGAAAGGCACTAAAATCATTAACGGTGACATCTGCTCTTCGTGACTAGCAGCAAGCCTCTGCCTAAATGTGTGCTTGACTAATTGTAACCCTCCTTCACTAAAATTATATATAATACTGAGTTCCTCCCTGCCTCTTCAGAGCAGTTCCTCAGAGCTATCTGAGATACTGTCTCCTGGGCTATAGTCTTCATTTTGCCCCAAATAAAACTTAACCAACAACTCTCACGTTGTGTGATTTTATTTCAGTCAACATCTGTTAATCTGTCTTTTATTACAGGGAGGTCTCAGTCAAGAATAATGAAAGGTAAAGGGAAAATTATCTGAAAGTCACCCCTCACCATTATTGCTCTCTCTTCCCCATAACAGACCGCCATCCATTTCTACTGGTTCTACCAACAAATACCTACCCAGCTCCTTTCTTGCCTCTTTTCTAGCTGTTTCTCATCATTTCTTGCAAGGATTATTACACAGTTCTTAAGAGTTTCCTTTCTTTTTCTCCTCCAAACAATCCTCTATATTGCTTCCTGAGTGGTCTTTCTAAAACATAGATCTATCTATCTACATAATCTATCTGGTGTCTACTTTGCGGCAGGCACTGTCAGAGCTGTTTGGGATTCAGCAGCGAACAAAACAAATACAGGTGACCTCATGAGGCTTTTAGTAGAGGGAGACAAAGCATAAATGATACACAAAATAATGATTACATTATAAACTATGTTAGCAGTATGTATGATAAACACCAAGGAAGAAAGAAAAAGTAGAGCAGAGTAACAGAAACTGAGAGTGTCAGAGGTGGGAGTGGGATGGTTGGACAGGACTCAAGCCAGTTGAGAAGGATGTTCATTAAATGAGAAGGTAACATTTAAACCAACACTGAAGAAGGCGAGGGAATTAGCTGTGAAGATCTAAGCCAAGAGAATTTTAAGAAGAGGGACAGCCAAATTGTAAACACCTATGGTGGGAGCCCTCCTGGCATGTTCAAGGAACAGAAAGGAGGCCAGTGAAGCTGGAGGAAAATGAGTGAGTTTAGACAGAGACGGGATCAGAGAGGATTGTAAGGACTTTGGTGTTCACTTTGAATCATATGAGAAGCCACTGGAGAGTTTTAAGCAGAAGAGTGACATGATCGACCCAAGTTTTTTAAAGGACCACTCTGATTGTTGTATTGAGAGTAGACTGTTAGGGGAGGGTTGAGGAGGGAAGACTGAAAGCAGGAAGACCAGTAAGAAAGCTATTGCAATATGGCAGGTGAGAGATGATGGAGGTTTCTACAAGAGCAATAGCGGTAAAAGGCTCTGGATATATTTTGAAAGCAGAGCAAACAGGATATGATGTAAGATATGAAAGCAATGGAGCAGTCAAGGATGATGTCATAGCATTTGAGGCTAAGCACATGCAAAGACAGAGATGCCATTAACTGAGATGAGGAAGACCGAGGGAGAGGTTGTGTGACATTTGCAGGGGAGGATCAAGAATTTGGTTTTAGAATAATAAGCTTGAGATGCCTATTGACATCTGGGTGAGGATGCCAAGTAAGCAACTGGATATGTAAGCCTGGAGTTCACACAACAGGTCTGGCCTGGAGATAAAATAATCAAGTCAACAAGTGTATATACGCACACACTGTTATAAGCATTTTACATATGCTAACTCATTTAATCCTCACAACAACTCCAAGAGGTAGTAGGAAATATTATTATCTCTTATTTCACAGATTGGGTAACTGAGGTGCATAGAGATTAAGTAACTGAGGTCACAAAGACAGTTTGTGGAAGAGCCATATTTTAATCCAGGCATCTAAGGATCACAATCCATACTTTGAGCCACAATGATATAGTGCAGGTAATACATTCGGGAGTCTTCAGAACACGAAGGAAATTTAAAGCTATGAGCCAGGTGAGATTACCAAATGAATATGATAGCAAAAAGGTGGTCTGAGGATTTGGTTAAAATAAAACAGTGGGATTGTGGAAAGTGGATAGATGAAATAAAATTGGACCTGAATAGATAAAACATGAAACTGAGTAGAGGCCACATGGAGGTTCACTATACTTTGCTATTTTGTGTATGACTAAAATTTTCCATAGTAAAAAGTGAAAACAAGGAGAGAGAGATAAGAGGAATTATCCAAGGAGACCAAGAAAAAGTGACAATGAGGCAGGAAGAAAACTAGGAGCGTGGTATCCTGGAAACCAAATGTTGTTGCATAACAAACCACCCCAAAACTTCATGGCTTAACCAAACAACAGTCATGTATTCTCAGAAATCTGCGATTTGGGTGGGGCTCAGTGGTGACCTGTCATTTTTGCTCCAGTGGCATCAGATGTCAGTGGGGGTGACTCTCCTGGGCCTGAAGACCAGTCTCTAAGGTGGCTCATTCACATGGCTGGCAAGTTGCTGGTGTCAACTGGGAGCTCATCTTTATTTAGGGTCAATCCCCAGATTTACTAAAAGACAAGTAATGGAAACGAGAATTACTTGAAACTTCTTCAAAGGATGTGCCTTACTCTCAACTGATAAATGACCCTTCAGAGATCATTGAGAAAGATACCACTGATGCTGGGATTGTTTTCCTTGTAAGAATTACAGAAAATGAGGAGAACATTTGTTATCTAGGTCTTTGTAAATGCCAGGAGAGCCCCTGCACTTTACAGGAAAAGATATCTGAATTTTGGGTACCTTTTGGTCACAGCTCCTTCTTGGAACTTCTCCTTTGTAAAAATACTTTAAATAGCTGCAAGAAGATAGGGAGAGGGTGAAAAGATGTGTACAAATCCTTGTATGTCTGACAAACAAGAGGCAAATAGCAAAAACTAGCTTTTCCCTAATCTTCTTACTCATGATTCAAAATAGTTCTGCTCATGGGTTTCTAGAAGGTTTTTACCATGGGTGAGCCAGGTGGTTGTTCCTCACCAGCATTCTAAGGTACTGATTGCCATTAAAGGCCATCAGAGTTCACTTGAAAGTTTTTAACACTGAGACCTGATTTCCAAAACACTTTGACACTTCAAAATCAGGCAAGAGGTTGGAGTGCCAGTGCTGGCCCTACCCCTAGGTACACCTGGAAAACATAAAAGGGCAGGGATGGCTGATTCTGAGACAAGATGGTCACCCCCCATGCCCCTGAACACACACCACTGGGACTGCTGGGCTGTTGCAGAGGGTCCAAGGAGGAAACAATTTGAAAAACACATGGGGAGAACTGAGGGGCAAGTTTTGTTCTACTTCCTCATTTCTGCTAACTTGAAAATACAAGGGGTATCTGAAACTATCAGATGTGACTTAGTACACGTTTTGATCATGATGCAGTATTTCTGCAAGTTACATCTTTGCCTGTGTTTTATTATCTGAGAACAGATTTAAACAAGCCAGCTTTTTCTCTGTGGTGAAGTCTCTCAGGACATCATTGTTAACAACAGGCACCCACCACTGACCCACATCATTGGCCAAGAGTTGAAGTATTTCTCAAACACTGAAAGCATTGAAATAAGTCTTAGGAGCAGGTGTTAACCCTTTCACCCTCTGCCTTCCACTAGTGTAACTTAGTCAAATCACAGTAAGTTAAAGAGGCATTTGGAGAGCAAGTTCTACTTCATTACCCATATAAACACACTCTGAGTTCTTTCCTTCCTTTACCTCTCCCTATCACTTGTTAGTGCTTACCACCCTATCCTTGGTGTCTAGGAAGTCCCCATCTCCTGATTTTCCTCCACATCTCAGATTTCCTCCACCTTCCTTACTCTAAGTCTGTACCCAAACCCAGTGTCTGAGGTTTTCCCCCACACCATGCAATTCTGTGACACCACCTGGGCGTCTTACAATTCAACTCAATTCTGACACTATCCACCTGGATGTAGCATCAGATCCCACAGGTTAAGGACTCAGCCCAACAAGACTGCTCCAATTAAATAATAAGGAAATGGACACACAGGATAAATGAGATCACACATTATTTGGTGACATTTAGTGTCAGAGCCTTGTCAGAGCATTTGCTTTACAAAATAAAGATTTGTTTTATAAAATAAAGAGCAGGGCCACATCCACCCTCCAGGCCAACAGTAACCCACCACGCAGCACCTTTGGAGAAAGGTCACTCAACCAGTTTTGAATCCACCTAGTTGAGGGCAAAGTACCCTAGACCAGGATGGCATTTTCCACCTTCCTCTTTATCAGCTTTCCATCTGGTCTCATCCAAACAACAGCCTGTAGTTCACACCGAAATGTAATCTCCAAAGTCCACATGTATTTTGCATCTATGTCCTTTGTCTACACAGTAGTCCTTTGGTATCAGCGAGGGTCAGTTCCAGGATCCCCAATGATACCAAAATCCTAGATGCTCAAGTCCCTCATATAAAATGGCATAGTCCCTGCATATAACCTACGCATATCCTCCCATATACTTTAAATCATCTCTGGATTGCTTATAATACCTAACACAGAGTAAATGCTATGTAAATAGTTAAAAATACAATGTAAAAGCTATGTAAATAGTTGCTGGTACAGGGAAAATTCAAGTTTTGCTTTTTAGAACTTTCTGGGATTTTTTTTTTTTTAATATTTTCAATCCATGGTTGGTTGAATCTGTGGATGCAGAATCCACAGATACCAAGGGTGTCTGTAGTCAGAAAGAGTATTATACAACATCATACAGCATTGGAATTGTGCGTTTTTACATCCCATTTCTTTCTGCATTTGGTATGAGCCCTGCATGAGCTAACTGGCTCAACTATTCTGAGCTGTCGAACCCCTTATTCAAATAAAATCTTACTGCTAGCAAATAAATGTTTAAAACACTGACTTGCTCTGGCTGATGTGGGTGTGAAATCCTGAGCCCACTTTGCCTCTCATTCCCATCACTCCTTGGGATTCTGCAGAACCTCAAGGTTGAAAAACCACCGGGTGAGAGCACTGAATGAAGTTCAAGGAGTCAACTCCACACCATTGTTCCAGGTTTTGCCACAGGCCCTGGAGTATCCCCAACAGCAACATGACAATGGTCATGTGGGCCAACTCTGGAAAAGACCACCAGGGTTCAGAGCCCCACCTCTCCCACTCACTAGCTGAGGCTCATTGAACAATTTACTTAACCTCTCTGTATCTGAACTTTCTCAAGACAAAGATCATAATGGTTCCTGCCTCTTTGCTTGTTAAAGGGATTAAATGAGTTTATAGGTAGAGGAGGCTTAGAAGAATGCCTGTCTGACCCACAGAGGTGGTAAATAAATATTTTCTATTTACCATCCAAAATCTTACTGTATTTGTAAAGAAGACCTGGGGGCAAAGTGTAAGTGACTCAGCACAGTCCTACTGTCACAGAACACAGCCTGTGTTAGCAGTCAGCACTGTCTTCTTTCTACATAAGGTACCAGAGACTGTCCCTTTGCAAACTATGTCTTGCAGTGGATGAAGTGGTAACTTGGGGCCTTAAAAGAGACATTGGCATCATCCAACAGAGTCAAGGGCTCCACAAAGGAGTTTACTTCCCAAGGTTTACTAGAGATTTAGGTCAGGTGAGAGATTCTACACAGTGCACAGCTTTTCATTGGAAATGGACTAGGCCATTTGATTAGACTTATAAATCCAAGGTTAATTGGGAGTTGAGCACTGTACTGCTAGGAAATAGGGTACTTGGCATGTTTGTGTATTTCTGAATCTGTTCCCTGTTTATATCTACAAACATATGCCATTAATTTATGATTTTCCTTCTATAGGCTTCACCACGGTAACACAAATAGAGATTAGTCATTAAATCCAGGAGGAATTTGAGAACAGGACATAAAATTTGAAGAAGGTTATACACTGAGGGGGAAAAAGGATGACATAATAAGTAAAAGCAACAGAAAATCAGCTGTTAAATCTTTGGGATAATGCATTTTTACAAGTTGTTTTTAATAATACTCATTATATTGTACTTTAATCCGTGGTCCCCCAAGCTAAGCTAAGACTCCCAAGAGAAGGGGAAAGGACTTTCTAAATAGTGTAAATAGGTTCTTTAAATGAAAAGAAAGAAAGAAAGACCACCAAATCTTGTCCTTCCTGAGTTTGTATTTTCTTTATTACTTTTTGTTCACCAAACCTGCAGGGAAAATAGAGTGTGCAGATATCAACTCTATTTCCTGAGTGCCTGTTTTCCCAACTAAAACCTGGAAGGAGAACATGGAACCTGAGGTTTTTCAGGCTCAGCTTCAGTCAGACCCCTTCCTGGCTAGTGCAGGAAATGTAGAAATGGCTTTGTCAGCATCTTCATGCACATCTCTCTGATTAGAGTGGAAGGAACTGGTGATAAAACAGTCCACGTTTCTCATCCTCAATTGTAAAAATCCAAAAGGCTCTGCAACCAAAAGTTTTTTTCCATAAATTTGGCACCAAATTTGTCTGGTGGCAAAAATCTGACCTTCTTGACATATAGCCGGGTGTAGCCATTCTTCGTCTCACTTAGGGTGATGATATATACATTGTGTGGTGGAAGCATGATTGTATTTGTTTACAGGGTGCTGGCCCAGACCCTCATTGAAAATAACTATATAATATATGCGATATACACCATTCTGCCTTTCTAAAATCTAGAAAATTTTGAATTTCTAAGTATATCTGGCCCCTTGTGTTTAGATAAAGAATGTTGGGCCTGTCTGAAGTGTTTTGAGGTCGTAGGAGGTCTGAAAAGAAAGGACACACTTTGGTTCTGCAGAAGGAAACCTGAACTGCAAATCTAGAAGTGCTTCAGACGGATGGGAACTCAAAGGAGAGTTGTCAGTAGGTATTATCTATCTTGTGAGGGGCAGGAAACCAGTGCAGTGAGTGACAAAAATCAGTCAGCAGCCACACTCCTTGACCAACTACGCATCACTGCCCACCCAGTCCAGGTTGAGGCCCAGCGGAGCACACAACAGAGGGTACTGCCGCTCCTGCCTCCTAGAATTCTTATGTCCGAACCCACAACAGGGGCTTTTGCCATAATCTTTCTTCATTTTTCCACTCTCTTTCACTGTCTCTCTACTCTAAACAATTTCTCTTCTATCTTTACAAGTTCCAAACTAATTTCCACTCCGAATTGATAGTAAGTTTGGGAAATCTAAAAGGAGCAATATTAGTTTCATCTGGTTATACTTTTTTTTTAAAAAATTCTGGATTCAGACTGGCTGGGTTCAAATTATGGCTCCACTACTTCCTAGTGATGTGACTGTAGGTGAATAATTTAATCTCCTTGTGCCTCAGGTTCCTCATGCATAAAATAGGGATAATAGTACTGATGTCACACAGTTGTTGAGAGGATTAAATGAGCTAACACTACACGAAGCACTTAGAACAGTGCTCGACATATTGTGAGCGCTCTGTAAATGGAAGCTACTGTTATTTCTGCAGCTGTCTGTGACTGTCTTCTAAACGAGCTACATACACTGATAATAAGTTTGTTTTCTTTATAGGATCCCTTATATCAAGTTTCCTAAAATGGTAGCATAAGGACATTGACTGATCAATAATGATTTGTTACATATGAAGATAAAGGAGGAGAAAATAACAAGAAAATAGGTGCACAATCAAAACCTCAGTATGAAATTACAATTAGCCTTCATTACATTGCCAACTGTAACATTCTGGTGGTGTGCAGTTTCTCCCCCTCCCCTTTCCTCCTCTTGATAATTTGTTTCTAAAGCTAAGAAATAAAGTAAAAAGAGGATAATAAAACATTTGACATACAAATTTCAAAATAAAGTCATCAGGCAGGAACAAATTTTTGAGGATGTCCTTCATATTATGTTCACATTTTTGTTTTCAGATTACCCGTCCCTTAAGTTAATGTGAATAATGTTAATAGCACTGTCCAGCTAAGAATGCACTAACAATTGATCCTGCATTAAATTGAACCCCAATTACTTAAGCATTATAACTAGAAATCTTTCCAATGATATATCCTTCCCTGATATCTCACAAAGCTGTTCCATTCAGAGTTAGACCTTGGAAAAGATACTCCTTGACCTTCCCCAAGACATCAAAAACGACACCGGTCCAAACCAGCCTGTGGGTCATCTCCACCACTGGATTTATAATTTTCAGGTGCATTTTCAGTGCTCCCCACCCTGTGTCCCTGGTTGTACTGGAAAGACTGGGAACCCCACATACTCACCACTTCTCTCACCTCCTGCTCTGACTACAAGATTAATATTGGGGCAGCTGTGACTTTTCTCTTAAGTCAGCCCTCACTGCACCAACTCATATTTGTCTCAGTCGAATTCCCCTCCACCCTATTTTATTTATCAAAAAAATACATACCGAAAAGAATGCCCAACTTAAGGTGGGGAAAAAAAATCACAGCTAAATGTAGGTTTAAAGCTGAAGAGACTTGAGACTGAAAAACTGCCAGTTCTTACTGCTCACTTACTCACATGAGGGTTTACAGCTCCTGAAATCATGCCAGGGCTTTGAAAATGAAAGCTTGCAGTTAGAAAACGATGGCTCATGACAGCAACGATCAGTCATGTGATAGGCCAAGCGTTTTCCGTCATTGCCTTCCTCAATCAGACAGGGCTCAGAAACAGAGGTTAATCGGTCAGATAGCACCCACAGAGGCTGAGGGCAGCAGAATCTGGCTGCAGCAATTAATCATTTAATTGCTTTCTGATTCACTTTAAATGTCTTTTAAAAAGATATTAAAGAAAAACATTATTGAAAGAACATTTTAGACTATTTAATAAAGATCCAATATACCCTTTGTGAACCAGGAAATAAATGGATCTCTAGCCCAACCCTGTTCAATGTTTTCTTGGGTAACACTTACTTACACAGAGGAAGGAATGACAAATTCTCTGCAGCAGGCAAGAGAAAAAGCATGTATAAAATCACTTAGGAAAGAAGGCATGTGTGTAAATAAAAATGAACTTCTTGTTTGTTTGGCTGTTTGGGTTTTTCGGCTGAAGAGTAGGGTGTGCTCTCCCACCAGGAGTTGGTAGGAAAGCCTAGAAACATAGTAAACTAGATTTTAGGAGGCCTTGAATGCTGAGATGAAAGAGCCTGGACTCAAAAAAAAAAAAAAAAAAAAAAGAGCCTGGTTGATCTATTAATTAGGCAGTGGGAGCCACTGAAGATTTCTGAGCAGAGAAAGCAACATGCATAGGGACTAGCATGCACTGTGGGGTCCATCAGCCCTAGGTTATAACTCTAGCCGTGGCCCTCACTAGCTGGTGTGAGCACATCATGACCTTTTGGAGCCTCCCAAGCTGTACAACAGACGTGATTGTACCACCTCCAGGGTCACCGAAACATTAGAAATAATATACGTAACACACACATTCCAGGGCTTGGCACAGAAAAAGCATCTAGTAAATGGTGTTAGCTGTTCCTCCTACTGTGCTCTGGGTAGGAAAGTCAAAGGGGAAGAGGGGGGGAGGAGGGAGACTGGGGCTGTCCAAGAAAGAGGTAAAGCAGCTAAACAAGGCAGAATACAGGCAAGGGGAGTGGCAAAGAGAAAACAGGACAGACTACTAGGGACACAACAAAGGTAGAACCCAAGGAAATGGAGACTAAGAAAGATTAACTCACCCAGAGCTATTTGACAATGACTGGACATAACCAAGGGAATAGGGGAAGCCAGAGAGACTCCAAGAATCAGGCTGAGATAAGCATCACACAAGTCAGAGATATGCAAACTTCTACTAGATCCAAAATAAATAACAAACATAAATAAATGCCAAACACTGAGCTTACATATCTAGAATGACTATGGAAATAAATAAGCAAAACCATATTCCTTTCTGCAATGATCCCATCTGAATGCCTAATAATAAGAGCTGCCCTGAGAATGATTTTCAAATCCACAGGGCCAGGTGATTTGGGCTGTAACATTACTCAGAGTCGTACCCCAGTCAGTGTCCTCTTTCAACACACCTTCACCATGGCTCCCCTCTTCACATCACCTGCACCACACACCTCCCACCATTTCCTCAGGCTCCTCCTATCAGTTTTATTGTCACCACTCACTTTATGATCCTTCTCAGCACAAATAACTGCTGATGCTCTCCTTAGGCTAGAACAGCCAGCCCCACAAGACTCGCCTGCTTGGATAACAGGTAGAGAAATACCTGGCACTTGAGAACAGCAGGGTAGCACCTAATAACTCACTGCACCTGACATTTTCATTACACACTGCATTAGAAGTTTCTTCAGGAAGCAGCCTTAATAATTTTGCGCCACACTGCTCAGTGGGGATTGACATTACTTACTTACACATAGGCGCGGCAGCCTCTCTTCCAGCACAAGCTTCTGTCCTCGTCTGGGTCATTGTGGGTTTCAGCCGTGTCAGCTCCATGTAATTCACAAAGGAATCAACCCACAGACACTTCCCAGCCACGCATGTGCCTGCCAGGACACACAAGGGAGACTACAGTGTATATAAATGCACTTTAATATTGCAGTATACCTTTTGGGATGTATGTCTAATTTGTTACAACACGCAGAAAAGCTGACAAGCTACTTCGAGCCTTTTTAGAGGTCTCTGTTTTGCACGGGCTGCCCTAGGGAAGCACAGGATTGCACTGTCTTCCCACTCACCACCCTCCTGCTCTCCCTACAGGGGCCTTTCCACCTAAGCTTGCTCTGGAGCACTTAGAAGGTCTAATGAGACTCTGGGGCTGGGGAGTGGGGGGTCAGGGGGTTGTTCCTGCATGACTTTCCTCTTCTTCCACTAAAGCTGTTTTTCTTGAACATCTCTGAGAAAACATTAAATATGGTTTAACTTTATTTTATCATTAACTTCGGGACAAATGTCCTGCTGACTTCTCTCCAGTTAATGATGTACTTCCTGTGCAACCCGACTGGCTCCAGAATAACAAAACTCAATACACAGTGTTTTGTATGTTAAAATGTTTTATGCTTTACAAAGGGAAGTGGGACTTGGGGAGGGGGTTGATGACAATGTAAGGTCAAAGGTTGTTTAGAAGTCAAATCATTATAGATGGGTAAGTGTTCCTTCTGGGTTCTTCACAATATCCTTAACCCAGGAGCACATGACACTGGGCACTAAATGGACTATTTGCATGGCTGGCCCTCTGATTGTGTGCAAGTGTTTCTCTTTCCAAGTTATTCCTGGTTCAGAGGAGTGGACATGATAGCAATGGTTAAGGTTTCCACATTTTTTTATCTCTGTGAACCAGAACAATATTAATGATGAACATTCACTAGTCATTGAGTGCTACTGCTTCTGTTTCACTCCCATGTCACCACTCCGTGAAATAAGGTATTATTATTACTCCCATTTTACAGATGAAGAAACTGAGCCTTAGAGAGTTTAGATAATTTATCCAAGGCCAGACAGCTGGTACCTGGGAAAACCAGAACTCGAATCCAGTTCTTTTACACCAGAGTCAGAGTTACAAGTCATGATAACTCACCAGAACAATGGCATCTGCAAATGATATTCCAGGAGCACTTACAAGAAAAATCTAGCTTGATATCCACAATTAGGAGAAAAATACCCCTCAGAGCTCACTATTATGAGTTGGATTCCACATATACCTATGACTATATAATGACCTTAACCATTTCAGGAAAAAGTACATCATTTTTGTGATATTTATTGACTTCTTACTCTATAAAAGACACACAGCTAATTAATTACTAAATGGAAGAGGTTGGGTGTTGAGAAGAGTAAAATGTCCATTTCTCAAGGTACCTATAATCTAGCTAAGTAGACAAGCCCTAAATACACACCGTGTATACACTGGTATGATGCCAGGACAGGCCTTGCAAAGCTTGATGAGATTCATTACCAACTTAACAATACAGAGCAAAAGTGCTAGGATGAGTCAGGTGAGAGAGACTTCTCTCCAATCAGGAGGGGTGAGAGAAGATTAGATTGGAGAGATGGGACTTGAGGTGGGAACTGACAGAGGGGTAGCACTTGAGGAGGTTGGAGATTGCTGGAAAGTGGAAGGGGCATCCAGGAGAAGTGAGAACGTATCCCTGGAGTGGATGCAAGGTCTCCACGGTCCTATGTCATTACATGTGCTTGACTGGAATGCAGCACTAGCACAGTTGACAGTGACACACTGTTATAGAAGGAATTGTGTCCCCCTGAAATTCATGAGCCAAACACCTAACCCCCAGTGTCATAGTATTTAGAGATAGGGCCTTAAAAGAAGTAATTCAGGTCATAAAGGTGGGCCCCTAATCTAATGTCTTTATAAGAAAAAGAAGAAACAACAGAGATGCCCAAGCACAGAGGAAAGAACAAGTCAGGACACAGAAAGAAGGCAGCAATCTGCAAGCCAAGGAGAGAGAACTCAGGAGAAACCAAACCTGCCAACACCTTGATCATGGACTTGCAGCCTCCAGAACTGTGAAAGAATAAATTTCTGTTGTTTAAGCCATCCAGTCTGTGGTATTTGGTTATAGCAGCCCTAGTAGACTAATACATACACCTTCATCTGTTTCACATATAACTTCCCTGCCCTGGCTCAACCTGCTACCTGGATCCTATGCTACCTTGGGTCCTAACTGTCCTAGAGTGCTTGAAACCTGGAGTGGCAAGTTTCTAAACCAATGCGCTGTTCTATTTGGTTATCATGGAGCCCTCTAGGAATACTTGAACAAGCTGAAAATGATCCAAGGCAGTGTATTTCAAATTCCCTATGGTGAAGAACCAGTTTTCCCCCATTCCTTTGCTGACAGATAGATAATCTTACCATGTTGAGTAGGCGGCAGCACCCACAAGCAACTCACTGTGCAAATTTAACAACTCTATTCAACAGTGTCTCCTGATCAGGTGTGCAGATATGGCAGCCAGGCAGTGATGTGCTGGTAAGTGTTCAGCCCCTGATTCTTGTGGGTGGGAGGAGTCCTGATTTGTAGCATTTGCCCATTTGTAAGATAAAAAAATTTCCTACCACGACTGACTTCAAGCTACCTACTTGAAGTCACTGAGCCACAGAGATGCGAAAAGATGCCCAAAATTGGCTCTCTCTAACCACCTCCAGCACATCACAGTGGCAATGTATAATTACTAAAAGGTTTCTAAATACTTACTGTCATTTTTATACTTAATTCCTTGCAGAAGGCATATCACACTTTGTGTAACACTGACCCAAATTTTTTAAGTGTAGGAGTCCCCAAAGAGGTCCCCTCAAGTCCATTAGCTCACTATTTCATTAAGATAAACTCCAGACCCACAAAGTTCTAAGAAAGTATTTTCAGAAAGGGCCTATTTACCCCAAATGGTATGAAAAACTGGTAGGAGCTCAGCTCTTGTCTTCTACCCCTCTTTTTTTCATCCTTCTAGAAATATTATCTCAAAGACCTTCTCCCTACCTCCTCTTTTACTTTTTCCCTTTCCTTGTCCTCCCTTTCCTAAAGTATTTTTCTTCCATTTCCAACAGTCACAAGCACAACCTTTCCAATGGTCCACTCTTTCTCCTATAACTTGGCTTTATTGTGGGGATGGGATGCTAGTCTTTGTTATAGGAAGCAATGAGGGGATTAAGCCACTCAGACAACTCAAGGGTAGAACCCAAAGCAGCCAGAAGATTTAAAGGGCCTACAGGATTAAAGGCAAAAAATGGAGAGTTATGTTAGCCTTCTTTAGCCTTGTTTTCCCAAACCCAATTCAGCTTTGTTATCTTTTCTTTTCTTTTTCTTTTTTTTTTTTTTTCAAACACAGAGCCACCCATTAGTAGAACAGCCAAAGCCTGTGGCATACAGAACAGTGATTGGAATGGGAGTGATCAGCACTGAAGTCCAGACAGGAGGTAATTAGGGCTGACCTTGGGAGGTGGCCATGAGAATAGAAACAAAAACACAGATACAAGCCATAAAGCCATATTCTGAAGTAAAACCGACAAGATAGGATCACTGATTAGAGATAGAATAGCAGGGGCAGGGGAGGAAGATGGTGCAAGGTTTTGAACATGGACTGCAGCCAGATGAGTCATCCTGGAGCTCAGATCCAACTGAGTTACTCAAATGAGAAAAAACCTTGGATGGCTCCAAGCTCACCACACACAGAAGAAAGTCTAAATTCCAGGACTGCCACAGTTCTGCACCTAATTATCAGCAAACTTGGACTCATTCATTCATTCAGCAAACACTTATTGAACAGCTATTATGTATTTTGCTGGATCAGGGAGTCAGAAGTGGGGGGAAGGTACAGTTCCTGACTTTGATGGGTTCAGAGCCTAAAGAGGGGTAGCCTTCAAATAAATCAATACACATATGCTGAAGCTCTGTCCACAATGTTATCTTCATTGGAAATCCATTTATTTATTGACTGAGTGCTTACTCCACGCCAGAGATTGCTCTTGGCCCTAGAGATCCTGCCAAGTTACTTCTACTCATTTCCCAATCAGACCTGTGGATTATTGATTTCAGACTGTCTGTGTAGAGAGCCTAGGCCAAAGGGAACCTCAAAGGGTAAAGACTGAATAAGAGAAGAGAACCAACACCAGATTCTTGGAGTAATGCCTAGAGTTCAAGGATTAAGAAAAGGGAGAAGAGCCAGAAGTGGCCAGAGGAGTAACCAGAGAGGGAACAGAAAAACAAGCAAGTCATAGAAGCTAGGAGTGGAACGTTTCAAGAATAAAGAAGAATTTGAACTGTGTTCAATGTGGCTGAAAGGCTAAGGGAGAGAAGACTGAGAAAGACACCCCACAGCCACTCATGTCAGGTGATAGATGGAAAGAAGTTTGTGATGAGGAACACATCAAGGATGCACAACAGAGCAAGGGCGAGGGGCTTTATAAAGACTCTGGAGCAGGAACTGGGAGGGTACAGAATTTGTGGACACAAGTGAAAAGGTTGGCCTTAGAGAGAGGAGAGACAACACTTTCCCCAAGACCAGAAAAAAGGAAAGGACAGAAGACTATGTAGAGACACAGCGTAGGAAGTCATAGAGGCTGTGAGGGTGTTTGAAGTCAGACAATCCCACCTTTGAACCTCATATCTGCCACTTACTTTCTGCCTTTCATAACGGGCAAATGGCTCAAGCTCTCTGATCCTTAGTTTCTTCATCCATAAGATGGATATAATAATGCCTTTCTCATATGGTTGTTGTGAGAACACATTGAGAAAATATATGTGCTGCCAGTTTCCCCCTTGCCTTATCAGCTCATGTACATATGAGGTCACATAAATAAATTCACTGGCCCTCGTCCCTATCTGTTCACACAAGATGGTGACCCTCGTCAAAGTACTTTTGAAAAAGTGCTCATGAGTGGGCCCACCTCACTGATCTCCAGGGAGTCAGCCAAGACTCTGCTGTCCCTGCAAGATCCTGGAACAAACAAGATGCCAAGTCCAAACATGCTGCCTTATACTACAGTCCTGCTGAAACAGCCTTTTCAGGTTTTACTTAGTCTTTCCTCAACCCAGCCTCCACCACTCTCAGTCTGTGCCTGGATTGAAACCTGAGGGAAAAGCACCATGCTATACCTCACATTGTCCCTCCTCTCCCACAACCAGGTTTGAATTAGGCTCTGGAAGTCTCTCTGTTCTTCACATGAACACATTTTTTGGTAGGCCCACCCCATTAATTTGCTAAACACCTGCTGATATGTATCAATCCCAATCTAGACTACAGTACACCCTGGCACACAGCACAGGCTCAATAAAAGTTAGGTCTCTTTCTCCCTGAATTCAGCACCATGGTTTTATTTATACTTCTGATTTGCAATGTCCCTTCTCCCATCCTCAGTCACATTTGGGTTTGACCCAGGTACACAAAGACTTGGTCATACTGTAGAATGGTGAGCTGGTAAACATTTAGCAACCAGCTCTCTGGGAAAAAAAAAGCCTGATTTTGCAGTGTTTGCCAATTTTCATTGTGTCAACACTCCCACCACAGCTGGTTCCAATCTACCAGCATGACATAAACCACCTTGCAAAATTCCTGAAAATTTAACAGTCAGTTCTCTCAAGCTGGTATAAGCTGTCTCCGGCATACCACTCAGCTGGTTACCTGGAAGTCTTGGCTAGTAGGGTATTGAAGCAGCTCTGAAGTTTCTGTCCATTTAGAAAAGCCCCATGCATGTCCAGCGACTGCTTTGTAAAGACAACATCCCACCCCAGCTACACTGCAATGGGGATGAATTGCAAAGGCACTAAGTCTCATTTAGGGATCATCACTATTTTCATGTGGTTTGAGAAATGATTGTGTTTAAATGGCATTTTGGCATTTTGAGGGAAACAGACACACCCTGATGGGTGAAATCTCAGGGATGATCAGTGAACAAAAACACTGTCACCAAGTAAGTAAACAGTGACAAGTTTATAAGATGCTGTTGGCAGTAGCTGGATTTCTCAGTGCTGAACACTTGAGTTGGGCATGGTGGGAGCGGCTGGTTAGCCATTTGTCAGGCAAAGTCAAAACAGCCCTCCAGCTACAGCACAGACGGCAGACTGCAGCTCGTCAGCATTTTATTTATGACTCTTAATTAGCAAGCAAAAAACAAGGGAAGAAGTTTCCAGCTTGGGATATACATACTTATACGTATATATTGCCCAGAAATTATCTTTGTCAAAATAATTTAAATCCCCACAACCCTGAGAAGTAGATATAATCTTTATTTTATAGACAGGAAACTCCATCCTGGAAGGTAAATACAATTATTCTTATCTCGCCAATGAAGGCTCAGAGAAGCCAAGTGACTTTTCCAAGGTAACGCAGCTAGAACATGGCAGAACTGGGACTAACAATATTCAGACACTAATGCAGAGGCTCTTTCAGTCACACCATGGTTAGCTCTCATCTGGCACGTCACAGTAATAGCCCATTGACTTGTATTAAAAAGAGAACTGACTACCAAACTCATTATATTGGTGAATAAACTTCTTGTTCTTATAGTTAGAATTAATTCTTTGGAGGGAGGGGAATTATTGAGTGAGTAAGGAATGTAGGACGAGTGAGTGAGTTTGTCAACTCCTGCCTGCTTTTGAAGAACCTGGGGTCTTGCTCTGCAACCAACAGTCTAATCAGGCACAGGGCAGGAGTAAAGCATGGATCCTCACAGCCCAAAGTGACTCTGCTCTTTGGAGAAGGAGTGTTTGAGTTGTCGGGCCTTCAGGTGACTGTGACACATAGGAAGCATCAGAAGCACGATGAGGCCTGGAAACGATACACATGTGGGATCGTTTACATCAACCATCTATCTACAGATGACATTCAGAAAGGGTTGAGCTGATAACTTCTGATCGTTGATTTGCCAGGAAAAAAAAAAAACCTGATACTTACATAATATATTTTTAAAATTTTTATTGACATGAATTATTTTTACAGGTTTATTTTGGTTTTTAATTCCTGTGAAACCCCCAAAACAATGTATGTCTATTTAGTCTCAGGGGTTCCATGCCTCAGTAAAGAACAAACTAGAAGGCAGCAACTTCCAAGCTCTCTAAGGAGGACACTACTGTTTCTGGTTCTCTCCTCTGGTAGGGACAAGGCAGAATGGAAATTCTCCATCCCCTTGAAGATCAGCTTGGCCATGTGACATACTTTGGCCAATGAAATATGATCAGATGTAAAGTGTGTCACTTTTGAGTGGAAGACTTAGTTAAGTGTTAGCACACAATTATCCATGCTCACTCCCCTCCTGCAGTGATCCCGGCAACACATGCTGAGATGACGGACTATCTGCTGTTAGGTCCCAGAGTCTCTCTGACAGAAGAATCTTCACTGAATTTTGGAAGCTATCGTTACCACAGCATAACTTCACCTATCCTAATAGGAGAGAACTGTTTGGTAAAAGAGGAAGTTAACTAAGAGGAAAGTCAAAGGCTGAAGACTCCTAGACATTTTGAATCCCATTGAAGACTGGGGTATCTGAGTGCCAGAGAACTCTTGTCTCTAAGGTGCTGTTCTTCGGAAGTGATCAAGAGAATGTGGAAATTGGAAAGTTGGTCAAAATCAATCTGTACCTTCAGATTTCCAAACAGATAACAGGAAAAGATCTAGACTCCTTGAAGCCTAATAAGAAATCTCCTGAGCTGCACATAGAATTGAGATTGAGTGCAAACAACTTAACAAATATCTATTGAGGGCCCACTCCTTGTATAAGACTATGTTTGACATTGCAGGAGATGCTTAGGAGTACAGAAGCCCCTTCTTTCTTTCAAGGAACTTACAGTCTAATTAGTGAGCTCAAACTTAACATTAGGAAACATTAAATAATACATTTTTTTAAAAAAATCAGATAATGATAAATGTGATGCCACAAAGCAGTGCAATTAGTGACCAGATTCACCATAAATGGACATTCCTATAGATGTGCTGAAGGGACTCAACCACCACTAAAACCTAACCATAGTTTGCACCCTGTTTCATCCTTACACCCACAGTGAATAGACTCCTATCAGTACTTTATGGCTGAGACTGGCTACAAGTGGAAGAGATGGAGGCAATGTTCAGGCTCTCCTGAGGCACACAGCAGAGAAGAAAGAGCTCCTCAGGTTCTTGGTTGCTCAAATGGAAGTAAACAAAAGCAGATAAGCTGCCTCGTGGGGCCTACCTGGTTTTGCCACATGCCCTCAGTGGAACAGCGAAAGGACTAGAGAAAGGCAAAGGCGAAGGCCAAAAAACTGCAGCAGCTATCTGGCCATCATACCTTGTGTGCCCTCTCCGCCCCTGCTCCGGATGGCTTGGCTGTAATATCCAGGGATGCTGCCAAATCACTGGGCAACAGGTAAGTTGCTCATTGCTGCATATACTGTGGGACCTAGGGGTAGCACCTAGAGGTGGCACTTGAGAATCTGCCTTCAGATTACAATATATGACAGATCTTATTAAGGAAAACTTGATTATAACAAGGAGACTGGAATCTAATCCAACCACTCCCCTCCCCCAAACAAACCTGTGCTGTAAAAAATCTCATGACATCATGGTTCAAATGAAGGTTCTATTCCCTTTTCTCCAAGTCTCTGGAATCACTGAAGATTGAGTGTAAATTACCACCCTGAAATGCATTCTCCAAGCTGCATGACTGAATTTCTGCAAAAAAGAAAAGAGGTAAAGAGTTCATTTTTTACCAGGGTGTAAGCAACCCACAAGGGCAGTAGTACCCTGACATCAGGACATCTAGCATTATCGAGCCTAAGAGAATCCTGCTGCCCTTCTTTGCATGGAGAAAGTGGCAAAATGTCAGTCAGTGCCTTTCATATCCACAGCCCTCCTGAAAGGAACACCTGTGCCCACTGTCTAGGCTGGGGAGCACCCTGAGCAGGCCTTTAATAAATTAAAGTGACTCAAGGACTCCCAATCACAGTCAGGCTCAGCCTCTGGGAAGTGGTCAGCCCTCCAAAGCTCAATCAGGGACAGGGACTATGTGATTATGTGATTAAGCCAATAAGACTCTTCTCTTCTCTTTCTTTCTTCCTTTCTTTCTTCCTTTCTTTCTTCCTTCCCTCCCTCCTATCATTTCTTCCTTCCTTCCTTTTCTTCCTTCCTTTCTCTCTCTTTCTCCCTTCCTCTCTCCCACTCTCACTCCTTCCCCTTCTCCTTCTGGCAATTGAATGGGAAATACAGGGAACATGGTCCTTGAGTCATCAGTGGGAGTAGAAACTGAAAAGATGTATTCAGAGATCATATGTCACATAGGAAAACTATGGGACAGAGAGTATGAGAGTGCCAAAGCTGAGACTAAGTTAAAGAAATGAGCTACTGAAAAGGCGCACAGAGCTGAAAGCTAGGCCAAGTTGATGGCTGCAATCATTAAAAAGCCCACAAACGATAAATGCTGGAGAGGGTGTGGAGAAAAGGGAACCTTCCTACACTGTTGGTGGGAACGTAATTTGGGCAGCCACTATGGAAAACAGTATGGAGAGTCCTTAAAAAAAACCTAAAAATAGATTAACTGTATAATCCAGAAATCCCACTCCTGGGCATATATCTGAAAGGAACTCTAATTCAAAAAGATACATGCACCCCAATGTTCATAGCAGCACTATTTACAATAGCCAAGACATGGAAGCAACCTAAATGTCCACTGACAGATGACTGGATAAAGAAGATGTGGTGTATATATATATACAATGGAATACTACTTAGCCACGAAAATAATAAAATAATGAATGCCATTTGCAGCAACATTTCTGGACCTAGAGATTATCACACTAAGTGAAGTAAGTCAGGCAGAGAAAGACAAATATCACATGATATCACTTATATGTAGAATCTAAAAAAAATGACACAAATGAACTTATTTATGAAATAGACTCACAGACATAGAAAACAAACTTATGGCTACCAAAGGGGAAAGTTAGGGAATGGATAAACAGAGTTATTAGGAGTCTGGGATTAACAGATACACACTACTATGTATATAAAGTAGATAAACAAGATCCTACTGTATAGTATAGGGAGCTATCTTAAATACCTTGTAATAATCTATAACAAAAAAGAATATATATATATGTGGATCACTGTGCTGCACACCAGAAATTAGCACAACATTGTAAATCAACTATACTTCAATAACAGAAAAGTTGGTGCCTGCAGTTGTGGTGGACATAGAAACCAAATCCCTATGATAGATAGAGTGGGTACAGGAACTCCCATGACTGAGCTGTGTTCCAGCTTCCTTGTAGCCTCCTGAAGACTAGTTTCCCATAGGAGTCCTGTCTCCCATATCCTGCCAATTAAACCCCACCAGCAAAGTTCCATCAGTGTGTCCCAACCTTGCCCTCAAACTAACACACAGGCAGAGGACCAGGCTCTAAAGATACTGGACGTTGGCCAGTCTAGACCAGCCCTGATGCTTCCTCACCCATGTCACCCAAAGCCTTCATGACAGGCATTTGACACATAGCCTGTCAGGCTACTTACTTACTTGTGCAGGCTTTCACACTGTCTCAACAGCTATTTGTTCTGTGGAGTATTTTTAGCATGAGATAGAGGAGGGGGCTTCAAGAATAGTTGGGGGAAGAAGAGACGTGCTCTAGTGGGGAACAGTGTCACATTCTTGAAGCTCTGTTAAGTGCCTTGCACAAACACATGCTCCAAAAAACGACTGTCGATGATGCTGTCTTAATCCCAACTTCCTGTGTTTATAAAGACAAGTACAGGCAATTGAAAATGAGGTCTCAGGGGGTCCCTGACAATTGAAACTCTTCCTCCCTCAGGGAGCACAAACAAGGAAACACATAAGTGTACTCATGTGGTCTTCATAGAAAGATATCACATAGCGTCGAAGATTTCAGGGAAAAAATAAGAAGAGAAAAACCTTTTCAAATTCATTTAAAACAATCCGTGCAGCTGTTTCCTGAACTCTCTGGAAGAACCAAGATGTAAAATGCTATATCTCCCTTCCATCACTCCCCCCTCCCTCTCCGTGCAAACTGGCTTTCAGGTGACGCAATGATGAGACCTCTGCGGTGTGCTCTGAAGAGATGCAGCCAGCCAACAGAGCATGGGGTGCTGCCACCTCTTGGATGTTCATAGCCAAAGCAAGTCTCTGTCCCAGAAACGATGAATTTCGGTGATATCATGAAATGTTAACGGGCAATCTGTTCTGAAATAATTGCTCAGTGTGTTGGCCTCCTTTTCCATTTTAGAATTTCAAAGGCATTGCAGGCCTAAAGCAGTGCCAGCCTGTTAGTGGTACCTACACTGATTAAATCTAGCCCATCACAATCAGAGCTACACAAAAGCTCTTTTTCTCAATTAATAAAATGCAATTAATGGTATCATTGAAAAACTCCTGCCACTTCAACTTAGAGCTAGTTAGAGCTTTAATTTAGAGCTGTGTGTAAATTTTAGGATATGCATTTTTTAGCTGACATGATTAACAGCATCTAATTTCTGGGATATGCCCAAATTTCTGTAGAGAAAAAAGCATGTTTACCAGAAACATACACAATAATGACAGCTTTCTTCCCCTTCCTTCCCTACACATACACACACACAACACACAAAAGCTCATACACTTGCAACCCAGTTCAATTCCAGTTATTCAGTGACCACACTGTCTCTCTCACCTGTGGGAAATCTGGTATGTCGACACTGGAAATAACTAGGGTGCTGTGAAGTAGGATATGAATTCTAAGACCTTTATTGCATGATGGTCCTTTTGAAATATTTATATTGATCGGCCCAGTTCCTGAGAGGAAATAGGTTGTTTCTCTTATTCTCTAAGGTATAGGTCATTTGAGCAGTTGGGTTGTCATTTTTTTAATCTCCACATTTCCCTAAGGATAGTGAGAGGATGATTTAAACAGCAACATTAGCTGCTTTAGGCTAGATTTTGAAAGCTCCACCAGGGGAGTTAAAAGCGCAAATCCTGTTATTGTTACAGGATTAATGCACAGAAGTCCCAGAATACCACTTTGGAAATGTAGCCAAGGAATATTATTTTAATGTACTGTATGCTATTTTTAGACTCAGCTATAGCCCAATTATCAGCTGGCATATTAAAAAAATGAGACAAGACAGATAGCTGTCTTTAATCCAAAATTCTAATGAGGTTTTTGGTGTTTGTGTTTTTTTCAAACTTAGAAATCTGGATATTTGGAGGAAAAAAGTACAAGATAGAAACTACAGCAGCTACCTCCTACCTGCTCTGTTGCTATAGAGGCTGCTACTTTGAGTACTGGTTCTACAGAATATTTTAGCATTTTTTTTTCCTAAGAGAGGCAATTGGTAGGCAAAGGAGGTATTGAATTATGGGGACCTCTTGACCATACCATAAAAAGTTACAACGCAATCACAGCGTACTAATAACTTCAAGGCAGCAAGTCAGGGTTCCTGCCATTAGTCATTTCTATTTCTGCATTTACACATCTTAGATTGTTGTTCAGAAATAACTGTCTGCAAAAGATCTTCCTGTTGGAGTAACTTTGCTTCCAAGTTTCCCTGTGGACATCAACCAATGTTTATTGATTCTCTAGATGCCTGCTGTTGGGTTTTATTAAACTGGGTGTGTTGTTACCTTTTAGCCTCTGAGTAACCACATAGATTGGCAATGACCACATCACTGTCTCTAGTCTGCTGATGACAGCCCCCAGAAGAAGTTCTGCCTTTCCATTAGTCAAGAAATACTCTAC
Organism: Camelus bactrianus; assembly: GCF_048773025.1. NCBI lineage: Eukaryota > Metazoa > Chordata > Mammalia > Artiodactyla > Camelidae > Camelus > Camelus bactrianus. Next base: position 45,130,722 of record NC_133540.1, read on the forward strand.
ACCAGTAGTTCCTCTCACTGACTTTCAAATTCCAGAGTATCTTCTGTTATCTCAAAAGGGATTATATCTTTCTAAAAAGGACAAGCACATTTGCACAGATCTGTTTCTGTGTGGGGCATGGTGATGGGGCATAATACCACTTCAATAAACTCTGGGATTTCACTATGTCACTAAGGAAGGTTTCACTTGGAACTCTCCCTCTCTGGCCACCAAGAACCTGCAGATCCCAGAGCCATCTCAGCAAACAGAACTGAAACTTTTTTGCACCACCAGTGACGTCAGCTGTGACCTTGCTTTTCAGAGCAGTCAATGAGGAAGATTAAATGAGTAAAATTCTAAGTAGCATTTAGCACAGTGCTTGGCATATTGTAGGCTCCCTTGAGTTAGGGAAGCAGCAGTGGCACAAACAATTTTAAAGATTCATCTTTTATGTTTATAGGCATTTTTCAATTTATAAAATTATTTTTGTACATTATCTCAGCAGCAATACAGCAATGAGCCTTGGGGTGGGTACTCATGCGTTTAATGTGGAGTTAACTCAAGTTACATGTCGGCTTTTCCAATGTAGTTTGTCCATGGAGGTTGGGCTAAAAATAGGACTGGAATGAAATCCTCCATTTCAGTTTCTGGGGCATCGTTCATATCATAACCACTATTCATCTGTGTTTCATCTCTGAAATGGAGTGACTGGATTCTAGACAATCTAAAATCAGAAAAATGTTCCCAGTTATATACTTGAAAAAATTTTAAACAGATTAATTCTTATGAATATCTATTTTTGACATAACTCAATAAACTAGTCACTATGACATACATATTTTATGAACAGTTCCTCCTCTTAAGGAACATTTAAGAACGATTAGAATGCTTGTGTACACCTATGTTCTACCAAGAATACAAACTTACTAGCACCTAGCACAGCAGCATACCTAATATCTTGTGATTCCTCTTACTCGTGAAACAAGTACATAAATGAATAAACACTATAAGTCACTAAAGATGAAGTTCAATGTCACTAGGTACAAGTAGAAGAGTCTGAGAACTTGTTGCCCCTTCTATAAAATGGGGGGACCAGCACTGCATTGGAGGATTATTATAAGGATAAAGTGAGACAATGTATGTGAAGGACTGTGGTAGGCAGCCTTCTAAAATGGCTCCCAATGATCCTCGCCTCCTGGTTTTGACACTGCGTATAATCCCCCAGCCCATAAGCATGAATTGGGGGCATATTTCTAACTAACAGAATAAGGCAGAGACGATGGGATGTCACTTCTGTGATTAAGTTAGAAAAAACTGATGTCTTTTGCTAGCACTCTTTCGCTGGTACTCCTCCTTAACCCTCTCACCTGTGAGAGTCTCATGTGTCCAGGGACTGAGGGAGACCTTCAACTAAGAGCTTGCGAGAAACTAAGACCTTAGTCCAACAGCCCACTGAACTGAATCCTGCCAAAAACCACATGAGTGAAGGTAATTCTCCCTTCATCAAGCCTTGAGATGACCACAGCCCTAGGCAACACCTTGAGTTTATGAGAGACCCTGAACCTCAGGACCCAATCAAGCCGCATCAGGACTCCTGATCCACAGAAAATGGGAAATAATAAATGTTGTTTTAAGGTGCTCCATTTTGGGTAATTTGTCCTGCTGCAGCCATTGGTAACTGATACAGGGACCTACCACACCATGGCCATTTTAAAGTATACAATATATAGAAGCCATTTTTATTTTATAGTGGGGTTGTAAAATTTAGTGGCCTTGTAAGACTAGTTCTTAAAGCTAGCAAAGACAATCATAGAGTTGCCCTTACTAAGGAGAAGAGCTAACTCATCAGTAGAAAGGAATGTCTGGGATCCATTCTGCTGGTAATCCCCTCAGCAAATCCTAGGAGCTAGTCCTGTATAGCACCAGCATCAAAGAGCAGCAGTGCAGGAATGTCTTCAATTACACAACTGGTGGAAAAAGATGCAGTTAAACTCATCACTGCTGAGCAGGGGTTGAAATGGCAGTGGTCTCCTAGAACCACTTCCATAAAACATTGGGAAACATGGCTGTTTAGCATGAACCCCGGCCTTGCAGAAATTAAATGATTCCCTCAGCAGTCTTATTTTGAACTGTTCTCATTGCCTGCTGAAGACAGTTGGCTCTTAATCCATTTTATAGAAGCACTTGCTGTTCCTTGGATAAAAGGAAGTACATAAATTTCAAGTGCCATATTACCATACATGCATGGTTCTGTTTGGGCACAAGCACGTAGTTCTTGTCATAAATTCTGACTCAGAATGGGAACTCAGGATTTACCATCTCACTCTTTATAGTTACAGGATCGACTAAACTGATTACAAGAAGAAATATGTAAGCTTTGAAACTGTTCACACCAGTGATGTGGTTCAGTAGCTTGTAAAAGTGGCAAATAACAGCAAGCCAAAAGAAGGAAATTTCAAGAAAGGCAAGGCTCTTAAAAACACAGCGTTGGTTGTGTTCAGAACCCAGAAGCAGTTGATTCTCTTTGGAGCCTGGAATATTCTCCACTGCCTATTGTTGGACTGTGGTCCTGGGAAACTTGGGTTTATTGCCCAGAAGCCCTCCCTCCATCTTACCAGAGTTTCTAGGACCCCTCCCAGAAGAGTGGCACCCCCAGTTAAGGGAGGAGCAGTCACTCTGGGGAATGGAATTTTCTCAAATCCTCTAAACTTTTAGCTATAAATTGTGCATATGGGGGCGGTACAGATTAGTTTAGTTGTTTTAGCCTGTCAAGAGGGATCTGCAGCCCCACCAAAGACTTCTTTTTGCCCTTGTCCAGGAGTCTAGGCAGGATACTGCAGCCACCAAAATGAAAGGAAGTGTAGGTAGAGCACAAGGGTGTGAACCTCAGCCTCATTGTGTACTAGCTGTGAGGTCTTGAACAAATTATCTAAATCCTTTAAGACTCAACTTCCTCATATGAAAAATAGAAGTGATATTACCTCCCTATAAGGTGAAGGCTTTATAAACCATAGAAAGTGCTTAGCATTGTGCCTGTCACACAGTAAATACAATGTAAATGTTAACGTTTATAGTATTACTGTTTTTTATGTTATTAGTCCTATTTTCATGTATTAAACCATTAGCTCTTTGAGGACAAAGAATGTTGGTATTTTGGGCATAGATTTTTACATACAGTTGGCCCTTGGTATACCAATCCTCCATGGATACCAAAATCCGCAGATGCTCAAGTACCTTATATGAAATGGCTCTGTTTTTTACACACAACCTATGTACATCCTCCTGTATACTTTCTCTAGACTACTTATAGTACCTAATACAATGTAAATGCTTGGTAAATAGTTCTAAGTACAATATAAATGCTATGTAAATAGCTGCCAGTGTGCAGCAAATTTAAGGTTTGCTTTTTGAAATATTCTAGATTTTTTTTTTCCAAATATTTTCAAGCTGCAGTTGGTTGAATCTATGGATGCAGAACTCTCAAATACTGACGGCCGACGGCCGACTGTGGCTGGAAATTTTTGAGAAATTTTCAGTGCGTCTACTGAGGCTGAAAAATCCCTGTTGAGCAGTCCTGAGCATATCCTCTTTTCTATTCAATCCACATTCCCTCCCTTGGTGATTTCATCCCCTACTGACTTTAAATACTATTTCCTTGATGCCAATTCCCAAGTTTCTATCTCCAGCCTAAATGTTTTCTTGAACTCTAGATTCTGGTATCTAACTGCCTTCTTGACACCTTCATTAGGATGTCTTGCAAGTAATTCAAACTCAACATATCCAAAGCAGAACTCCGGATCTTCTCCCCAAAAACCCTGCCCAGTCCATAGTTTGTATATCAGTTGGCAGTAATCTCGTTAATTCAGGTGCTCAAGCCAAAACTGTTGAAGTCATTCTTGTACTGTTTTTCTTTCACAACCTATGTCCAATCCATCAGGAAGCCCTACTGTTTCTACCTTCAGATTATATCTAGAATCTGACCATTTCCCACCAATGCCACTGTTACCTCCCAGGTCTAAGTCATCATCATCTCTCACCTCCAATAGAAATTAAACTATTTTGAAATAATTTTAACTATATATTCTGAACTTTTTAAAGAGTAAGTCCTATCACCCCACAGTAAGTATCTTCCAAAACCAAGAACACTCTCCAATATAATCAGCAAACCATTCTTCAAAATAGGAAATTGACATTGACTAAAACACTACTATCCAGTCTCATTCACATTTTATTAATTACTTCAAGAATGCTCTTTTTCCTCTGTAGTCCAGGATCTTCTCAAGAGCACATATGTTTAGCGATTATGACTCTTTAGATCCTCTGATCTGGAATAATTCTTCAGTCTTTCCTCATTTTTCATGTACTAGACACTCTGTAGGATATGTTAACATTTTGGAGGATTACCTCTGTCTCAGTCCATTTGGGCTGCTGTAACAAAAAACCACCAACTGGGTAGATTAAAAACAACAAACATTTATTTCTCACAGTTCTGAAGGCTGGGAAGTCCAAGGTTAAGGCACCAGCATTGTCATGTTTTAGCGAGGGCCCAATTCATGATTCACAGTCCATACGATCTTGCAGTATCCTTATATGGTAGAAGGGGGCTAAGAAATCTCTCTGGAGCCTCGCTTACAAGGCACTAATCCCATTCATGAGGGTTTCACCCTTATGACATAAGAACCTCCCAAAGGTCTCACCTTCTAACACTATCACATTGGGCATTGGGATTTCAGCATGTGAATTTTGGAGGAATGCAAACATTCAGACCATAGCAACCTCCAACATGGAATGTCTGATGTTTCCTCATGATCAGGCTCAGGACATTAATTCTCGGCAAGAATTTCACAGAAACAATGCCATGCTTTTCTCAGTGTATCACGTTAAAAGATACACAACATCGATCCATACAACATTGGTGATGTTAACCTTGGTTACTTGATCATGTTGATATCTGCCAGGTTTCTCTGCTTAAATTCACCATTTTTTCCTTGTAATTGATTAATATTTTATGGAGAGCTATTCCTGGATTATTTCAAAATACTCTGTCCCTCATGGAATCTTCACCCATCAGCCTTAGCTGATTGTCCATTTCAGCTGAAATCAATCATATCTGTGAAGCTTGCCAAATGGCAATTGTCTATTTACATTATTCATTCTACATTTATTAGTTGATATTCTACAGGAAAGACAAGCTCTTCCTTTTCATTTATCTATCTGTCTATCTATCTATCTATCTATCCATCCATCAATCTATGGATTCACGGATTTCCAATTTATTCAATGAGTTTTAATCCATTATTTTATTTTTTAAATGCTGAGATTGTCCCTGATATGGTCAGTGAGAACCCCTGTGTGTTTGTGAATTGTCCCTATAATCAACTGAATGTTTCTATTTTCTAACACAAGAAGATGTTTCAGGGTATGCCCCCACCCTAGAATTAGCCACTGGCCATTTATCCAAGGACCCTGTCTTCTTTTAGTACAGGATGGTATTTAGAAACCAATATCTGGGTGCTTGTTATACCCATTGTTTTTCAGATGCCGCTGCTTCCAAGCCCTCTCAGTTGACAGAGCTAGGAGATATGTATATGTATATTCATGGACACATACACTGATATATCTATATTGAGAGAGAGACTGAGAGAGACCAACACTTTAGAGTTCCTTCTAGCCCTTCCCCTTTCTGTGCTCATTAATTCCTTCTCCAGCAGTGAGAAATTTGGCTTCCATTATCCTCATTATATACACTTACAGGCACAATTAATTTACTAATTTGCTCAATATAATCAACCCACTCCCACCATGCTGGCCACCTCTTCTGCCTACCACCTCCACACCACCCCATCTCTGCAATACTCTCAACTGCTGGCCCACAAGCCTATAGCCCCCTCCCCGCCAACCCCAGCCCTTGCCTCTGCATGGCTCTCCAAGCCCCCTCACAGCCCCGTGTTTTCAGCTGTCATGCTGTCTCCTCCCTGTAGAAGGAAAAAGGATGGAGAGAAGGTTGCAATAGCACCCTCAACCCCTACAGTTTATCCTCATTCAAGAGCCAAAGTGATTCTGATAAAATGTAAGTTTAATCATGTCCATTTCTGTGCACAACACCCTTCGTGGCTCTCCATTTCACTCAGAGTAAAAACTAAAGCTCTGACAAATGGCCTAGAAGATCCAGCACGATCTGGGACTTGTTACTTCTTTGACTTCACCTCCTACCATTTTCCTTCTCACTCACTTCACTTTAGCAACAGTGTGCTGGCTGTTTCTCAAACATGCCTGACGTGCTCTCACCTTACAGACTTTGTACTTGCTCTCCTTTCGATCTAGAATAATTCTCCCCATATGCCTGCATGGCTAACTGCCTTAGCTCCTTCAAGTCTTTGCTCAAATGTTACCTATGAGAATGAGTATGAGTAGGAAATGAGGCCCACCCTAACTATCCTTTAAAAAAGCAATCCTTCCAAGCACATTTGATCCTCTTTGTCCTTTATTTTCCAACTCTATATTTTTCATTGCATTTAACATCTTTCAACATACTGTTTAATTTACTTAAGCATTATGTTAATCATTTATTATCTGTCCCCCTCTTTCTGACCATCTGCACTGTTTCATGAGACACTTTGGGGTAGGGATTCTATTCTTCATTGATGTACCTCAAGCACCTAGAAGAGTATCTGGCACATAGAAGAAAATCAATAGATAATTGTTGAATAAATGAATTAATTAATATAAGCATTATTTTCTCCATCTTACTTATGAGGAAATTGCATCTCAGAAAAGCCAGAAAAATTGCTCTAAGAATCACAAAGGTAAAGATAAATTGCCCAAGATCACATAGTATTAAGTCACTCCTGAAATTCTATCTGTAAATTGTTTAATTTCTAAATCATTTGGCATTTTAATAAATACTGATGAATTTAATTGACTGTCTCAGAATGGGCACTTCTAAGGTGCCTAACTTAGAACCAAGAAACATTTTAAGAACTATGACAAAATGGCTTACTGTGTATTAGATATTTTATTTCCTCAAAAAGAAAATTTTGTCACATGTTAATGAGCAGAATCAGAAAGAGGTTCTTGAGACTATCTCAGAGTCACTAAGATTCTCAACATGATTTATTTTATACTTTCTAATTCTACTTCCCTTAATGGGTCAGGCCAGAATTCCATTAGTGAAGAACTTCCCTGAGGACAGATGACTGTCCATCTTCCCTCATAAAGAAAATCCCAGAATAAATGAGTTTTATATACAAAGATGTTCATGATGACATTGTTTATTATAGGAAAATAGTAAAAACAACCAAATCTCTACCATATGGGAATGGTTAAATAAACTGTGGTACATGCTTTTGTCAAGAACTGAGTTTGTACTTGTGATCTGCCAATCAAACTCAATGACAGATTTATCCAGATTAAGCTATAAGGACAAATAACATTTATTGAGTACTTACTACATGCCAGGCAATGTTTCAAATAATTTCTATGTGGTATCTTTTTTAACCCTCATAAGAACCCTATGAGACGGGTACTATTAATAACACTATTTTATAGGTGAGGAATCTGGGGCTCACAGGCTGAGAGTCAAGGCACAGACCACTGACAGAAAAGGCCTTTCCATCATGCTAGAAAGGTAGAGACAGACACACCTGGGCTCTTGCTCTGCTTCCTCCTCTTTATTCGTCTGAGTCTAATCAGGAGAAAGAAGACATGTACTGATTTGAACAGGATTGTTTAATATAAAGAACTATTAACTATTTCAGGAAATTGAAGTAAAAAAACCTGGCCACTAAGAAGTAAAGGGAACTGTAAAGGATATGGTAACAAGGAGCAGCCACTACTCCAGAGGCTCAGATACAGTGCCCAAGGAATGACCCCAGCCTCTCCCCAAACAGCTGAAATCCATACTTCACTGGAGAGGGCAGAGACAAGACTCAGTGAATGACAGAGATCACTGGTGCCATGCTGACCAAACATGCTGGAGATCTGTTTTTTCAAACTTGCTGGAAATCCTTCTAGGGTATTGGGAAAGCTGTTCACAGGGAGATGTGTCATTAGAGACATCTACAAAACCACCCAACAAGAAATGAAAGGGTAAGTTGCTGGCTTCTGAGTATTGCTGGCTACCACGTATGGTAGGTGCTGGTTGGAGCCAGTTTCTGGAGAAGCTACATGTACTTCAGGAACCTATCTAGGGAGCAAGCCAGATTAGGGAGCAAGCCAGATTAGGAAGCAAAATTCTTTCCTCCTGCAATATCTCTTAAGCACTGTCCACTGACAAAGCTTAACATGGCACTAGGAGAAATATTTTAAAAGCCCATACCTATTTTCTCAAAGCAGGCACTGAAGAGTAAATTCACCCATAACTCTGAGGCAATAAATTAATAACTGACATATCCTCCAAGGCAGGAGCATCACTTATTCTTGCTCAGTTTGTTTCCAGGAAAGTTCAGTGTTGTAATAATTATCTTCAACAAAAGTGTATAGTTTGTTGGTGTAAATTCATCCATGGATACAAAAGGGTGGTAAAAAGGTTGTGGAGCCTTCCAGATCCAGACACCTACTATGGAGAGTATCAGCTGAAGCCACGTGCCTCATCCAGATCAGTGCAGAGCAAAAGGAAATATGCTGAGATTCACTACATCCACTCTCAACCCTCTGAGGATAACTTTCTGTCCATGTAAGATTTTATATAGCCCTGCCTTACTAATTGGGGAATAATCAAAGCTGACTCTATGTGTATGCTGTAGCCTCCTCCACCAAGTTGCATCCTTCCTGAAACGCTACCACACTCCATGGAATGTTATGCAACCACCAAAAATGTTATTCAAAAGAGTTCATGGAAAAATGCTTATAATTTAAGTGAAAAAAAGAGGGTGCAATATTGAAGTTTCAAACTGAGCCATGGGGATCTAGAATTTGACAAACAGAGTTCTCTATAGAGTATCTGAACCAGTTCCCTATAGCTTACCCAAGCTAAGATGACTGAAACCCTATAGCAGTTTGGCCAACTGACATGAGATAAATTGTCTACCCTGGATAAGACAGAAAAAGGCAGTTTATTTACAAAACAAAATGAACTCCACTTTCTGAAACTTGAGTTATTGAGAGTTATACATATATCTGAGTAAGATATAAGAGGAAACCCAACATAAAGAATTAACAAGCCAAAGACTGAAATTCAGCCAAATCTAAGCAAAACCAGCAAGATTTGAAATGTTAGCAACTTCCTTGTTTAAGAACTAGACAAGCCAATCTCCTTACAGTTCTAACAGCAATTTGGAGGAATCCCCTAAACACTGAACTCTCAATTCAGGCCTCTATTTCATGAAAATTTTTATTTAAATGTCCCAATACAAAGCAGTAATTTTCCCCAAATCATGGCTGCTGCTAAATATTAAGGGTTCTGCAATTCTAAACTCTAGGACACCTTCACAGTTTCCCTGCAAAAACCTGGGCAGCTACACCTCTCTTCCAATGCCATAGTAACTTTTAAGAAGAAGAAGAAAAACTGGGTAAGATGTAAGAAATTCAAATAGCAAATAGTAAGGATTATAAAATGATCGAAATAGCGTTGGACTGTTCATTATCTGTGGATGCTTCTGCCTAGCCTATCACTGGGAATGGATGATCTGAATGAACCATGTGAATGAAACCTGGTGGGAGGCAGAGGATGACTTCATGACATCTGAAGATCCCTTCCAGTTCTGGGACTCCAGTATTTGGCGGAGATATGGTACACAAGGAATATGTTAGAAAGAAGCATTCAGCCTACAACCAAATGAAAAGAGTAAGAAAAGTTGAGGCTATGCAGGAAGAGGAATACTAACTACGGTGATCACAGTTTTGCCAAGGAATGTCCCGGTTTTAGCACGGGAAGTTCCACACCCCTGGAAACCCCGCAATCATGGGCAAACCAGAATGGCTGGTCACCCTACTACTTGGATCTGACAAAGACTCGCTTCTTTGAGTTTCCATGCAAATTAAAAGCTCTGATTAACTAAGCCTTGTGGACCCCTTGCCAGGAAGATAACTAATTATCTCACTTTCGACTAATGACACTGATTTCTGCCTCTTCCACCCAGCTCCGTTTAAGCATATTCTCTTTCTCTCACCCACAAAAGGGCTGGACTCCACAAGTCCTTCTGATTAGAGATCAGGAGCGCTGTGTGTGGTTAAATCCTGGGTCCTGCTGGAAATGTCTGGAGAAAAAGCTTATTCCTCCCTTTACTAACTATAAAACGACAAGCCCTCCAGGAGAAAGAGACCTCCCCTTTTGTGAGGTCTCTGATTATATAAGAAATGTATTGCTGAAATCCTGATTAACTCAGAGGCCCACGTGGTTCGGGTTTTGATTAGCATTCCCTTCAGGAAGCACAGTTCAACAACCGAAATTATTTACTTTTATTTACTAGCTTCTTTTTAGAAGGCAATAAAGAGTATCCACATACATTATTTACACAATACTTTCCTCTCTTCCCTGATTTCTCTCATCTACTTCCTTCAGATGTTTAACTCTCTCCACCAACCTCTGTAATCCCCAGAAAACCTCCTCCTCCATTCCCAGCCTGTGTGGTTTTCTTTCCTTTTTCTCCTCCCTCTACTCCTAGCATATTAGCCTATCTCCCATAAGACAGAGCTTTTTCATAAAGCGGTGGGAAGAGGAGAGAAATTGGCCTGGTAATTACAGGATTCTCTTTGGCAGCCTAGGAAAGACAGGAAGTTTGAGAATGTTCCCATGTTAATTATTTTGGTTCCATGGCACTCCTAATGTTGGTATGTGTCTGAGACAGATACCACAGCATGCTGGTCCTGAAAAGGACTACAGAATTCACATGCCCAACCCCCTAATTTTAACAAATGAGAAAACTAACAGAGATTTTAATTTGTCCAAGGTCCTCAAAAGTCATTTCCATTGCTCTAAGGTATATGCACTTAAATCCTGTCACTTTTGGTTATCAAAAGGAATAACAGTGTCAATGCCCTCCAGCCAGAGACCACTAGAAACACACCTGTAGTTGAATATGCTGGGATTATAGCATTCTGCAGCAAGGGAAAGCACACTCATTGAGGAATCACAGGGTGTCTCATAAGAACGTGTTAAAAGGACTTATAGAATTTGGGTTCTGCTGGATGATTTGCGGAAGGTTTAAAGAAGCAGGCTTTGCTCTGGATTGGATGCTATCAGGTAGTGGGAGTACTTCTATGACTAAGTATCTTAATAAATCTTATCTAGAAAGAGGGAAGACTAGAGCCAGGCTAAAGCTGTAATTGGTAAAGAATCCACAGTCATAATAGGCTGAATAAAGAAATGTTTGGTCAGGTTCGTGGATCGCACAGTGTCCATATTTTGTCTGGGTTCAAACATGGTTACATAGTGGCCTTGTTTTGGGGTTTTTCTTCCCCTTAATCCTCCATGGTCACAGAGTGGCCTTGTCCGATGTTCTTGTTTTGTGAGACTGTTTATGTTCAACAGGAGAGCACCAAGACCCCTCCGTGTCTGTCCAGCTCCTGGATTTTGGGGACTGCTTTTCTCTTTTCATAATAATAAAGCTACCTTCCAATAAGTGCTTTTAATGTACCAAGGAATTTTTCATCTTCATCACCAATCCAGGAGGTAGATACTATTATAATTCTAATTTTAAGATGAAGAAACAAAAGCTTGGTGAGGTTGTTCATTTTCCTATGCCCCAGAGCTAGTTAATGGCAGGACTGGGCCCCAAAACTAGGCAGTCTTTCTCCAAGGCCTGTACTCAGATCTGCTCTGTGGCACTGCCTATTGTAAACCGGAATATTGGGAGGGCAGAGAGGGCAAGGAGCAGTTAATCTGTGGAGATGTGGGATGTTGTTGCAGTAAATACAATGCGGGGAATAAAGTGTCAGGAATTGCAGGCTGCGCTGAATGATTGGGCCATGAGACACTCAGGATGGAAAAAGAGAAAACATGGAAAAAACCAGCTGTGACACTTTGACCATAAAACCTTCTTTGGGAATAGTTTAATAAAAGGAAAGCTGACTTATTGTTCCATAACTGAAGAATGACTTTTACGACTTAGAATATTATTTTAAACTTTACTCTCTGTTTTCAGAATGAATGTAAATCGACTGACAGAAGAAGGGAAAAATCAGCAGCAACTACTCTGGCATAGTCAATGAGAGTATCTCAGTGTAGTCAAATGGTAAAGCAAAATTGTTCAGAGCTTTGTGATGGAAGCTGCAGGCACCTGGCAGTACCAACGACTTAATCAAAATGATTATGGGAGAAATATGGTTATTAATAGCCTTATAAATGCATTCATTTTTCAGAATCAACTTACAGAGTGAAATGACAGAATGAAACTCAAATTAACAGATAAAGACCCCCATTCCACTGTTCCCACACACACTCTCAGCTCCTCCTGACTTCAGTGGGTGTTCTAAGCACAGAGAAAAGACAGAAGCAGGATATTGATCTATTTCTAGTATTCGAAAGACTTCTTCTCTCTGTAAATTTCAAGGCAGCCAAGATCCTAACTTTACAGCAGCACTACATTCTGTGCTCACCTTAATAGATCCAAGTAAGAGCACTGAGATGCAGTATGCATTCCTTTCCCAAACTAGACAGAAACAGAGTTCTTCCAGGTGTGGGGTGGGAGGTGGCTTGATAAAAAGAAAGAAAAATAGGAATGGGAAAGCTGAAAATACGTCTTCGGCTATCGCAACCTTTTTACCCATCTGTTCTTATCACACATTCACTCCTCCACATAGCCTTCAACAACCTGCCATGCCTCCACTGTGTGACAGGCACTGTGCTAGGCTCTAGGAATGAAAAACCAGTTAAGACTTGGTCTCTGCCCCCCAAAAATTCTTAGATTATGTCTTTGATTTTTCTTTGCATCATACCTTGCATAGTGCTTGACAGATGTTTCTTACTTACTGATGACAGTTACAATAATGATATTGGCAGTGATGACAATGAAGAGCACAGCTGATGAGTGGTAAATACGAAAAGAACCTGTCCCAAAGAAACTTTTATTCATCCAAGAAGTATTTATTAAGCAATTACTTTTGTGGTTAAGACATTGCCCAGGGCTCTGTGAGAGGTGCAAAAAAGCTTTCCACTCCCAGGAAGGCCTGGTGACCTCATAAGCTCAGTCTGGAATGGGTAGAAATCCCCAGGTCAGCCTCCGGTCTCTAGGCCTCAAAGTGACCGGTGGTCAGTGAAGATTTAGCCTTGCTGCTTCAGTTTCCATCGCACCTCTAAGGTGGGCTGAAAATTGACCCAGGGAAGTTGTATATGGGACAAATAATAACAAAGTTAAATACATCATTCTCTGGGCAACAATATCAGAGAAAGCACTACACACTGCACATTTTCAAGGCTGTGATTTCAAGACAAGGCTACTCTTGTGCCCACAGCAGGACAGCAGCACAGGGAAGCCATGTGAGCTCATGCCTGCAACTTATCTTCTCCAGCACAAGGCCTTAAAAAAGATAATGTCTGTATGGGAAGTCACTTGACTATGCCATTAATTGAAGCATCAGTTTCATTTCAAAGTGTCAGTGAGCATTGTGTGGGCACAGAGCTGCAAGGTTAAGTGACTAGAGCATGGATAATTTCCCAGATATTTTCTAGGAGTAAATAACAATCACTGGCTGTGGGATGGATTCTTTGAAGATGCACATAGCTGCCTCTGCCCCAGTTAGGAGGACCATATCCTTGTCTGTCTCCCTGCCCCTGTCCCCTCCATTACCACCTGGCACATCCTTGCAAAGACATCTGCTTTTCTGGATTCCCAGATAGTCCAACTCATGCAAACTTCCCAGCACCCTTAGCCAAGCCCAGATTCTACATTTGCTCCTCTTTTCTCCAGATGACCATTATATCTTCACATTTGCTATTGTGATCATTGTTGAACCACAAAGATGAGAACGGATGAGGATAAAAATATACTTCTCTGCCCAGCATACAGAAGGGATGGTCCTACCTTAAGTCAGGGCTTCTTAATCCCAATAATTTTTTAAAAAGCAGATAAATCTCTGATGACTAGGATCAGAACCTCAAGGCTCTCCTTAGCAAGCTTCTTCTGTCAATCAAAAGCAGCCAACAGGGAAGGAAATTAACATTTACTGAGTATTAACTGTTTGCCTGGCTCTATGTTAGGTGCCTAATATTATCTATTCATCTTCATATTAGTCTATGAAGTTTGGTATTATATTCAATTATTTCTACAAAACACTCAGGAGCCTGAAAGAAGATAAAGAACTTGCCCAAGTTCACCCGACTGTTAAGTAAAAGAACTGAGCCTGGAGTCCAAGTCTGTCTGATGGTACAGCTTTCACTACATCCCTTACCTGTTCATTCTAAAAATGTACAAAAGGGGGCTGTGGTGGTGAGAGATCTTCCCTAGGATCATAGTCCATAAAGTCAACCAGTCATAGTTACCTCTCCTATAAACATGACACAGGAGTAAATGGATTCTAACCCCTTAGATTATCTAAATACATTTGTGATTTTCATTAAAGCAAAATAGCAATTATGCACTTGAAATATTTATAAAATAAGTCAACTACATCTGAGGGAAAATGTAAAAGCATTGCAATTAAACAGATCTGCACACACTGCAGGGTGTTTTTCTAACAAAAGGAGTAAGGAATAATGCTGCTAATAAAAACAATGATGATCTTGTTTAAATGTTCTAATAACTCATTTAGCACTGTTCTGAGTGGAACTGTATATTAGTAATTTCAAATAAAGTCTTTGATGAAAGATTAAATATAACTTCTGCTCATTCTACTTTGCAAAGCTTGTGATTCAAGTGGGCTAATTTGTTCCCTTTCTTCTAGTAAAATGTTTCAAGTGATCTATAAATGTTTTTCTCCTTCTATTCATATTGTAAGAGGAATCAAGTGAATAATAATGAATAAGAATAAGGAGTTATACTGATGCATTGAAAAGTAATGGGTGCCCCCATCCCCCACCATCACCAACACACACACGCACACGCACACGCACGCACACACACACACACACACACACTTTGAATTCTCATTTGGGCTTCTATTGAGAAATGGGCAGAAGTCACATCACAAAATAAACACTCCTGAATGGAAACTACATTAAATAGGAACTAACCTAAAACAATGTCCTGGTCACCTTTGAAAAGATTATCATGCTAATTAATAAAGAGCAGGATTTTGTATTGTTTTGTTTTCAGAAAGGGGGGACTCTAGAAGTGTACAGTATAAAATATATTTAGCTCTTCCAGAAGAAATAAAGATTGGTTGATTAAATTCTAAATAGAAAAATTTCTCTTTGATACTTCAGACTTAACAATGAACAGTATCTGTAGTACTTCCAAACTGCCAGTGTGGGAAACACAGGCCAATCCATTTCAGTCTCTTTTGGGATGTAGGACACGTAGCGATAGATCAAAATAATCACATGCTGTGAAGTGGTCCACCTAAATGAGCAAACCTACACTTTGCAAACATACCAGATTGGCCATTTTTTAAAAACTCCTGTTTAGAGGACTCAGTGCCTACTATTAGGCATTCAACAAATACTGGTCAAATGGAATGAATGAATCCATCAATTAACACTTGGACTGAAGCAATTTCTACATTGGGGTGCGTATTTTGAATGTTTTCTTCATCAGACATGATCTGAAACATTCTAATTTTGAATGAAACAAGTCAAATCTTGTTTCTGTAACCCACAAAGTCAGTTACGACCTAAAAATGTTGATTCAGACTTCAAAAAAATGAGCACCAAGGTAGATCATATTTTCCTCTGTGGAGAAGATCGAAGCTTGTCAAAGACAATCCTCAAGGCTCTTCCCAATCCCCCTCCAGCCCAGGGATGCAAAATCCCTTACGAGGGAAACTATAATGAAGAGAAGCACAATGATACCAGGTAATCTACTTGCTCTAAATTAAGGTGAAATGAAACCCTGAACTCCTCAAAGAGGAGCAAACCCATTTGGAGGCACAACAGATAAGGTGTCAAGGAAGTTTGCATAAAAGAGCCATCTCTCTTACTGTATAAACAAATCAACTCAAGACTCCAAGAACAAAAACGGTCTTCTTTAGGGGTGGCATTAGAGGCATAAATTTAGGCTGACTCCTGATAAAAGGGACTGATTTATTTCTTTCAGTTTTTGAAACTATAGATTAGGACTTTTCCTCTACCTCCAGGCTAAGGGGCTCTCTGCTCCCCAAGCCTACATGTTCTAGGACTTGCCTTAGCTTCTTTGCACCTGCCAGCCATTTCTCCCATAACCCTCTTAGCTTAAGCCCTGGCCATGGCTCCAATACTTCATCTAAGTACAGACAAAAGTTCCTGTCCATTTTAGAGTCACAGACCTAGTCCTCATTTCTCATGCCAAGAAAGAACACATTGCTGAAGACAGGGTTGAGAGAAGGTGCCATGTGGGTGATAACATGAGCGGAACAGAAATAGAAAATATTTTGATATTTCCTCCAGGAGCTTATGATACCTGTGAACACCTAGATTTGCAATTTTACATCCTTCTTTGTAGTTTTATACTTTAGAGGTTGAAAATGTTTCATCATGTTGGATAGAAGTGGAAGAAGGAACAATCAAGGGGCTATCATGTCATCCAAACACAGACACACAGACAGACAGACAGATACACACACACACACACACACACACACACACAGACTTTGCTTTAAAATGAGATATGAAATTGACCCTGTGGAGCCTTCCTGGGACAGATCCCTACCCCATATCCTCTGTTTTTAGCTCCTCTCTGAAGTATCTAGATTACAGTATCTGATGCACATTTCCTGAGTTGCTTTACAGACGCTAAAACCCCCACCAAGAGATTAACTATGTGACCATGATAACATAGCCCCCAGGCCTACTGGAGCCGAAGGACTGATAACGTCAGCCTCATGACACTGCCCTGTTACCTCACCATCAACCAATCAGAGAATTGTACACATGCTGATCACATACCCTGTGACCACCCCCCTCACCTGGCCATTAAACATGCTTTGCTGAAACCCATTAGGGAGTTCAGGTTTTTTGAGCACTGACTGTCCTGAACTCCTTGTTTGGTACCTTGTAATAAGCCCTGCACTTTCCTTCACCACAACCTGGTGTCAGTAGATTGGCTTTACTGAAGACCCAAGTTTGGTTCAGTAACATAATTGTGTAGTTTAAGCCTCTCTGAAACTTGTCAATCTCTTTCAATGTTTCTCCTCAGACCCTGTGACCCTATGACCTTAATACTGCATGTGGCTGCCATGCAATACATAATCATGTATCATGGAATAATCTTTTAATTTAGGGGTGATTGAATATCCATTTTTAAATTCATTGAAGGTAGAACAAAAAAGAAACTGATTCATCAGAAAGAACAGAGAATAGAGGTGGGTAGTGGGGGAAATAATGGTCAAAGGGTATAAATTTCCAGTTATAAGAGTAACAAGTGCTAGGAATCTAATGTACAGCATAGTGATTATAGCTAATAATATTGTACTATATACTTGAAAGTTGCTAAGACAATAGATCTTCATATTATGACTACGTACATAAAAGAAATGGTAATTAGGTGATGGGGTAGAGGTGTTCACTAATGCTATGGTAGTAATCATTTTGTAATACGTAAGTGTATCAAATCAACATGTTATATACACCTTAAACTTATGCAATATTATATGTCAATTATGCCTTAATAAAGCTGGGGTTGGGGAGAAGAAATCAGTTTACACTATAGCAAGAAGGATTTAGGTTACTTATGAAATTTTCCAAGGGTGAGCACTTGAACCAGCAGCATGTGGTACAGGTGGAAGGGAAAAGGTCCCAGATTTGAGGGGCTGGATTGGCTTTATCACATATTAGCTGTGACTTCAATCAAGCTATTTGACTTCTCTGAATTCAAGTTGTTATGAGGTTTAAATGAGATAATTTAGGAAAAGTACTTTGTACATCAAAAAGTATTTTTTGAATAGTGTTATAGTTATCATGACGTGAATCCAGTAAGATAACCCAACACAATTGACCTGAGCCTTCCACTTCACCAGGAAAGAACTGCAGTGTGGGATGAGGGATGTCTACAGTTCTGTTTAGACAGGAAGAATAAGGAAAGGAAGGCCTAGCCCCAAGGATGTGACACAGTGTCAACAGACGGTAGGAGATGGTAACAGAAGGCAGCTGCATGCTCCTCCATCAGGGATGGTTTCAAGTGCGGAAAGCCGGACAAAAACAAAAAGGGGAAAACAGGAAGACTGGATGAGAAGATACTGAAAGATCACAGAGTTAACTTCAACTCAAAACTCTAAGCTAGACATACTGTAATAAAAATTAGTAAAAGGACTTCTAGGTTTGAGCTCAGAACCTTTCAGGAACCACAGTCTACAGGAGGGAGGCCAGAATACAGCCCCAATTTACAAAGAGGGGTCTTTTCCAGAAATGATGATCAACTGAGCTTGACATAAATCCTCAGAAAATCCTAAATGGATCACTTTAAATGACTATTGAGGATAATTCTGTTACAGAACAGAGTGCAAATATTATCAACCTTGACACTGTGAAAGCAAAATTACCACTGAGAGGAGCTAGAAGGTAAAGGAGGTATTAAAAAAAAAAAAAGGCAGGAAGGGTGGGGATATCAATATCCTCATATTAAAAAGTGAATGGTCAAGAGATTAAGTCAATAGCGGATTGGTCAAGAAAAAGGCTTAAGTACATTATTTTGAGTTACTAAAGTAACCTTTAGAAGAACTAAAAATAGTGATATAATTATATTACAGAAAGGAAGAAAGATGCGGGTGATGAATGAACTAAATTCTCATCTACCATAGCAGGATGTCTACAGCAGATGAATCAAGAATTGATAGGAAGTGTGTTTTTAGAGATAAGGGGGTAACACCGAAAGAACTAAAAGTAGAAATGGGTAAAGGAGGGGACTTGTGAGAAGTGAGGAGTGGGATGGAGTAATGATACTTCTCAGTATTAACTCTTCCACACTATCTAATTTTTTTAAATTTAAACCATGTTCATGGATTACTTACATTTTTTAAAAAATTATTTTTAAAATGATACATGAGCAGTTTAGAAAAAGCTGCTAATCTCTAGGACCTCCTATAAACTCACTAAGAACAACTCATTCCACACTAGCCTGGATAGGATAGGAGGCTGGTAGGGAAAGATACTATTTATTTCTTTCCACCTCACACAGTACCCAGAATATAATATGCATTCAACAACTCTCTCTTGAATGAATGAATAAATGAACGACATCTCAGGTTTCAGCCATTAAGGTTTGAATGAAGTCTTTGTGTGTACAATGAAGGAATTCAGGTGGAGGATGGTACAATGGATGACTTGTTTGAGTGGATGTGACTTAATCTTTCCAATCCAAAAGCTCTGAAGTTGGGCATTGGCCATAATTCCAGATCTCTCCCAGTAATCACCAGCAGCCTGAGTCACTGTTACCAAAACCAGGGACTTCACTCTTCCTGCGCCCAGATATGACTCCAGCTCCACGGAAGAGTAACCAAACACCGAGGAAGAATTTTCCCTCTGTTTCTGTTGGTTGTATTTAGCAGTCACTCAACCTTCAAAAGGAGGCTTGGAGTGAGTCTTTAAAACAGCATGAAAACATTATTTTGTATTGAGCCTGATTTGAAGTACTATGGCTCACTGTAGTTTAATAATTAATCTGGCTTTGAGTTCCTTTGCTGCCAAAACATTTTGAAGGTAGGTCTCTATAGCTGAAATGGACCACTCAGACAGTTAAGTCAAGAGATAAAACACTACATCCAAATTCAGAGCAGAGTGAATTAATTTTCCAGGTCTAGGTGGCTCTTGAATACATAACTTTGCTTAAGAAAATCCCCCAACATCTGGTTCTTTTTTTTTTTTTTTTTTTCTGTGTAAGGACAAGCACAGAGAGAAGAAAGTCTGCCATCTGTTCTGAATGTAGCTAATTCATTTCTCTTAATGCTAGGTGGAAACCACAATTTTACAAGTCACACAAGAAAGCTTTAGAAATCATTGATGAAATAACTCTAAATATACCTTTGTTTGATACCAGACAATGTGTTCACTTTTAACTCAAAGTTTTTCTTACTCCTAAATATAATACCTTCAGTTTGAATTTAATGTGCTAGTAGATGCTTGAAAGAAAATGTAAGACCTGAGTTTCCAGGGAGGAAGTCACTTTTGAAACGGATTTTGAGAGATGGATAAGATTTCACCAGGTAGAGTCTGGAATGGAAAATTGTTCCAGGAAAAGAATAATGTGGAGGCTTAAAAATAAATAAAAAGTAATTTCTGATAGCTATGTCAGAATGTCACTTCTGAAGCAAAATTGAGTTACCACAAATGACTCTGCTCAAATAGCTATTTATTCCCTCTCCTGCAGCCTTCCTTAACCAGCCTTCCTGCTGCTATCCTCTCCATGAAACCACCACTCCATGAAACAAGGGCGCCACAGCAAACTGGATAGGAAGCCCCGCTTGACAAAAGCAAAGCTGACTAGCTCTCTAAAGCCAGACTTAAAAGCTCTGCCATTGATTCTTAATGTCATTTAATGATAAACGATCCTTTCCCCACAATTTGCCACTGTTGCTAAACAGAGGTCTTAACAGGGCCCTCCCACCTGCACTCTACCTTTGCAATTAGTACATCTGGTCTCTGTGCATATATTTCATGGGTGACTCACATATAAGCTAAGTGATAGGTAACCAAATTACAAGGCTATAAATACATCAACTGTTGCCTGGGAAAAAAAGCCCGAGTGGTTTATGAAGTCAGCAATATTCTGACAACTGATCCTTACAACAGAGCTTAGTTTTCTTTCCCTCTCTCCTCCTCCCCACTTAGGTAATTTGATATTATATATGTCTCCAAGCATAAATCACATGTGAATTATTGGAAAAGTGTAACTTGGGCCTGAAAGATTTTAATTATAGCAACATTTTTTATTCATAAGAAGACTTAGCTGGACAATCTCCAAATAATCTACGCCTACCCAGAACATTTGTAAACAGGCAAGAACTCATGGTAGGTAAAGCAAATCTGGCCTGCACCAATTGACTTCTCTTGGTGTCATCATATTGTTTTTTCTGTCCAAGTGGGTGTTAGCTACTAAATCCTAGAAAGAAATCCACTGGGTAGGATTTCCCAAAGTGTGGAATACCAAGTTTCACATGTCAAAAGGACCAAAATTGGCGGGAGACATCATAACAATGAAGACAACCAACACTGAATGGAAATTTACAGTTAACACTTTCTATGCTCTACACACCAATATCAGAGCTATTTTTATTTAAATTTTTAAAATTCTCCTTCTCCTGTCTAAAAACTTCTATTAGCACGAAGACTAAGCATTTAATCTAAACTCCTCCAGTGTTGTTATATGTCATGATGTAGTTCTGACTCCTCACTGAAAGGAAGAACCATGTTTTACCCATCTTTGTACTCTAAGCACCTACTGCAGAGCCTAACAGAAAACTGATGCTTATCAAATGTTTGCATTGAATAATAGAGTAAACTTAATTAAACAAGAATCTTGAATCCGTGTGTGTGTGTGTGTGTGTGTGTGTGTGTGAAATGTTTAAAATTTCTGTGAGCTTCCTGTTGTTTACAGCTTAAAATCTAACCTCTTCAACATGACATAGGGGACTTATTTCAATCTGACTCCAATCTTCCCTCCTGGCATAATCTCCTGCCCCTCCACCTCAGTTTGTGCTCAGCTTCTCCAATGTCAGGGCAAAGATTTGCTCTCCTCCTAGGCACATTGCCTAGACATTTATGAAATAATGATCTCACCTAGTGGAGTTTGAGTCTTGAGACATTCTCATAAAGGTCAGAAGCAGAGATAAGAGTGAGTTGTGGAGTACATGGAACAAAAGCCAGAAAACAAAGACACTGTAAAAGAATGGGAGAAGAAATTTAGGCTAGAATATTTTTTTTTCTAAAAACTAGACCATGACTGTATGCAATGTTTACCTATCCATGGGAAAAGGGGAAGAGGGATAGATTTTGTTTGAGGAAATAAAGAATTAGAAAGTTGGTCTCAAGTTTATTGTAACAGCTGAAACAGAACTAGTTTTACAAATACACGCAGAGTCCTTCACATAGTATCTCACAAGTCAGCTATTTGATTATGATGAGTCAGCACAAAGTCAACACCTTTTTCCCATTCGCCATGTTTGCTGTCACCATTGTCACAAAGAGCACAATCTCAGTTGAGCCCAAACAGGACAAGAACCGGGGGAAGTGTGTTGCTCCACTCAACAGCAGCCTTCCTACCTGGAGCAGGCTCCCTGCACACCCAGATCCCCACACTGCAGGAATTGGCTCAGATTACCACATAGGTGAGAAAGTGCTACTCAGCAAGTAGAGGTCAGGGCTGCAGGACCCCTGGCCTACTTACAGACAGATAAGATGCTGAGGAATCTCACTTCCTGAGGCTGAATGAGATGATCAGAAGCCAGTATTTGCAGAGGGTTTTACAGGTGATTCTTCACACCTTACCATAGCAACTTTGCCAAAGAAACAGAAGCCTAAAACGGCCAAATGACTTTCAGGGAACATGTGGCAAATCAGCAGGAAAAAGGCATTTCCCTCAGCCAATTTAGTGCTTCATCCTCAGAACCATACTGTCTCTCCTTTTAAACATGTCCCTGGTCTGTGGATTAAAATTTTTTCTTGAGAACATGGAATGGTACAATTCCTACTTGAAGAATGTCTCCATTTCTCTGAATTACTCTCTCTCAAATCTTTTCTTGTGAAAGTTATAATGAACTCCTCTTTATAACAAGTAGGATTGGCCAAATGAGATTAGCTGCCCCAAGGGAATTATCTCTGCTTATAACAGAGACTTTCCTGTAGAATAGCAATTCTCTCCTATAGAAATGAAGTCAAGACCAAAAGAAGAGCTAGATGCAAAACAGAGTCTGGATTTCCTTTGAGGCAAATTGTATTTCTCTCTCTAGCTGCAACCAAGAATTGAAGGGGTCGGGAGGGGAGTGGCAGAAATGTATCTATATGATCATAAAATTTTTTAACTAAATGAAGAAACTGAGGCCCAGAGAGGTGACTGATGTGCCTCAGATAACACAGCAAGGCTCTGACTCGCCTGATTTATTGCAAGAGGAGGCAAAGCAGTGATCTCTGAAGCCAGACTCCCAGCCTGAATGCTGGTTCTGTGGCAGACCAGCTGTGTGACTTTGAGTAGGTTTCTTAAAGTCTGTTTCCACATCTGTAAAATAGGGGTGACTGATCCTCCTATGTGGGTTTTGTAAGGTATAAATGAGTGGTTATATGATCAGTGTTTAGAATGGCAATTATTGGAACTCAGAACGCATCTATTGTTAGCCTCATTTTGGCTTAGGATCCTTTCCAAACTTATCAAACAGCTAATCAAAAAACTGGCTGCAGGAGGGGGAAAATGCCATGGAGCTGGAAAGCAAGTTCTTCAGATGAAGCCCTTGCCATTCCAGTCTCCCTCATACCTCGTGATCCTTTAAGGCATGCTACAGTATCTTTCCCTGTGTCTAGTTCTTTGCCAACTGGAGCTAAACACTTCTTTTTTTAACTTTTTAAAATTATGATCCTAGGATACATCCTCTCAGCGACAGCATTATTGGTCATGCCAGTCTGTACACGATTATCTTTTACCCAATTCGGCGAGGAATTAGCCTGTGAAGTCATACAATTCCTCAAGCCTGTCTGCCTCAAGGTGTGACAAAACTTGAGTTCAGCTGAATGCCCTGGTCTTACTTTGGGCTAGGAAAGGAAACAGAGAGCACCTCCATGAGTGACTGCAAACAAATGAGGGTACGTCTCCTTCCCCTCATTCCAGCTTAGGAGCCCTGCAAAGGCACAACATGCACAAACAAAGTCCTGGGAGGAGACGGCAAATTCCTGCAGTGACCTCAGGAAGGAAGTGTCTGGGTATTTCTAACATTGTGCATTAGGGATTTGGGGTGGTACTGATATAAATTTGAGAAATGCTAAAGAGTAACTGAAAGAAATAGGAGGCGATGAGGAGGCAAAATGAACAAAATGCCAGCTATGTCCACGTGCCAACGAGGAGGACGTGAGGAGGTGAGGTGTGAGGAGAAGTCTGTCACAGTGGCCAATAAACCATGAGGGCCAAATGTTTGGCTTGAATAACTCAGAATCTGTTCCCCGCCTGCAGCAGGGTTTGGCAGTGAGTCAGCAAATCCAGCAACAGAATTTCTTTTTCAGGAGCAATAGACATTCCATTTACACACACACACACACACACACACACACACACACACACACTCACATGCACACACATTGTCTCTTGCAGATATACCCTTTATCAGTAAGGAGAAAGGTATATGCCATTTCATATTTCCAAAGCCATGTATATCTTCAAAAATACTCATGACCCATTTGCCAAGAAATCAAAAGGTTTACTTAAGCATCATTTTGAATATTCTACTAAGAATACACCACATGTCTTATGGTAACTTCTTTTATCCCTCTCCCTTTGTATAAAGCAAAACAAAAAATACAAGGATATAACCAAAATGTTAACAGTGATTATATCTTAGTTGTAAGATTACAAGGTAATTTTTCTTTTCCTTTTCTTTGTTATTTGTATTTCCTAATATGTCTTCAATAAACTTGTATTATCTTTCTAATACTTAAAAGACATGTTAAAAGTAAGAACAATGTGAGCAAAAGCAAAAAATTCCCAATGAGCAGTCTTGCTGTTTTATGATGATCCCTCCAATGACACCTCACTGAACCAGCAAGTATCAACTACAGCATCCTCTAGAAAGGGTGAGACCATCAGGGAAGGGCAAAGGGAATTCAGAATAAAGGACAATTGCAGAAATGAATTCATAGTCTTGCAGGAATGCCGAAGCCAGCATGGTGACCGTTTAAGATACACTCTATCACACTGAGGAGGCTCGACGAGACATCAGTCCCCACCGGGCACATGAGGAGCAGAAGCCCCCAGAATATTGGTGGCTCCAGGTAAGCCCTCGGCAAATCAGTTGGAATTTTCCCTCTGCAAAGTTTTCACCTTATACATGAGTTTACATGCTAATTAATTGGGTATGGACAGAGGAGAAGTCCGTGTAATTGAACAGAGTGCTTTCTGATAATGTCATTTTCAAAACAAAGTCCATTTGATTCTAGGCATCTAGCAGACTACAAAACAACGGTGCACTCCAAAAGCCTTCTGCCCCATTAATGGGAAAATATCCTTAAAAGGCCCACTGGAGGGGCTCACTTGGGTTTCAAGTAACATCTTCCTCACCTGCACCTGGTGTCCTCGATATTGAGGATATAGAGTTACGGCACCAGAAACTATGACTCTGCCTTTAAAAAGTGCAGTTGTTGCCCAGTAAACCTTCCCAGGGTTGGCTCTGACTATTGGCACTCAACTCAGAATCATGAGTTCCCACAAACTATAAGTATTTTATATAAACTGGAGATCACACCAGCTTCAGCTGCCATGTCACAGGGTCTTTAGTGGGCCAGAGGTGACAGGAAACCTCACGTTGTCCAGTCATTTCAATAGATGTGCACCCAGCACAAGGCAGCTGGGGGTTAGTGAAGAAGCAGGGATTCATGCAGGACTGATCCCTAATGAAGGAATGGAGGTTGGGGTGGAAGATCACAGTCCAATGGATAGTTTTTGAAATGAAAAAGGCAGATTCGGGCTCACATCAGGTGTCATATCTTAGGGATCAGGTGTCATGGATGGGTAAGAGACAACAGCTGGGCACAGGTAGAGGTTCACCTGTGACCAAGCCCCAACCTGCATCTCAAATCCAGTAGCTGGCTCTCTATCTGAATCCCCTACCTGGTATTCAAGTTTATCGAAGTCCTTAATTATCTCTGCAGCGTTTATAGTTACAATCCTGAATCCCAGACCTGAAGTGGAGGCCCCACCTCCAGCTGGCACCCCCTTTATGCTGCACTCCAGCTTTCATTCTGCATCTCAGCGTTTCTCACAGATGCCCGTATTATGGCTCCATTACAAACGGCAACAGGGTGAGGAACAGGCATCTGCACCTGGGCTTAAGCCCCAAAGACAAGCTGTGGGACCTTGGGCAAGTTACTCTCGTAAACGTCAGTTTTCGTATTCATAAAATGGCAATAATAAGAGTTTCCTCCTCCCAGGATGTTGTGTGGATTAAATGAGATAATAAATGCAAAATAGAGCACTTGTCACATGGTAAGT
This sequence comes from Camelus bactrianus, assembly GCF_048773025.1. NCBI lineage: Eukaryota > Metazoa > Chordata > Mammalia > Artiodactyla > Camelidae > Camelus > Camelus bactrianus. The sequence goes on from NC_133540.1 coordinate 45,156,890, forward strand.
GCTCAGTACATCTTAGCAATGATGATGAAAAAGGATGAGGAAAACATGATGGAAGAAGGATCTTCTTAACACTGGCCACACGTCTGGGATTCACCATACCAGATGGTTCTCAGTCGGGGGCTATTTTGCCTCCAGGGGACATCTGGCAATATCTAGAGACTTTACTGGTTGCATTAATTGAGGGCAAAGGGGAGACATGGGCGTGCTACTGACATCTAGTGGGTAGAAGTCAGGAGTGCCGCTAATCGTCCAACAACACACCACACAGTTGTCCTCCCCACATCAAAGAATTATCTGGTCCAAAATATCAATAGCGCCAAGGTTCAGAAACCCTGCCTGCCAGTACTAGCATTTCCCGACTTCCTTCAGCCCCTGCTGGTTAACGTGTCTCAAGTTGGTGTCTGTAGCTGATCTCTGAGACCTGATTCCTCCTAGGACCGGCCCATCCCACTGTCTCGAGAGCACCTGAGCCCCTACCCTATGGGATTCATTGTCAAATGGTCACAGGCTTCATTGGCCTGAGCCGAGTCCATAACAACAGGGGTGGGGAGAATGACCAGGCCTCCCCTCTGACCAGCAACAGGCGAGCAACTGCTTCCTGCAGGGCCATGGCAGAGAGCCACGTGAAAACAAGCGCAGCAGCCAGAAGAGCGTTCCACCCAAACTGGCTCCTCACCAGGCCCAGACCATGAGTCACCACCACATGCTGCCGCCTCTTGCCGTGACCTTTCTTTATCCCTTCATTAGCTGTAAATCTTCAGGAGCAAAACAGCAGAGAACAGACTGGGAAGGCCCTGGCAGAATGTCGTACCTGGCAACTGCCCAAATCAAAATTCAGAGTTAAGTACCCAGTCGCTGAATGAATGCCAATCATGGCGAACCAAGGCTCCCTGGAGCCTTCCCTGCGCACCAGAGAAGTGGACAAATGGAACCCCCTCTCTTGACATAATTTAAATCGTGTGGCAGCACTGGAGCATCCTCTCCAGGAGCAGGAACAGATGTGTTTAGCAATACCCAGATGGCTGGGGACAAATTGAAGGACCTGTATAGTGTTTGTCCATAATTCATGTTTGCACCAAACCACACTGCACCGCTCAAGAGATCTTCCTTGTGTCCCTGATTCCTCTTGTGTCAAATGGAATTAATATTGTCTTCCATGCAGTGTTGTGAGAAACAATTAACAAATAACATAGGTTATTAAATACTGCTTTGGCTCAAAATAAAGCAAAACTGGATTTTTTTTTCTGCCTTTTCAGAAGAAAACCATCATGCTGGGGAAAATGCCAGTGGATGGGCAGCTGCCTTCTGCAGGGGAATTTACTCTGCTCAGTTTCACTAGAGTCATCTTTCTTAGAGTGTAGTCTCACCACCTGCATCAAAAGCACTGAGAAAGTCTGAAAACAAGCAGATTTCTGGGCCTCATCAACAACCTACTGAATTTCTGTGGATAAGGCTTTGGAAGATATCCTTTAAACAAGTTCTGAATTTGAGTTTTACACCCACTACAGTTTGAGAATTTTATAATAATGAATAAACCCTAGGACAGCACAGCCACCACCACTATTTCCAGGAGTAAGAAGGAAGACTGGGCCCTTTGCCTTCTTTTCTCTGCTGCTGTTGCTCCACTTTATGCAAGTGGAATTCCTGGACGAGACGGGACACATCCAGAATGATTCATCTGAACTAAACTGTCCACACTTATACTTAAAATACTGACAGCAACACATTGCCATTTGCCCTTCTGATTTTTGCAATTTCTCTCAACATTTTTAAAGTTTGAAAGGAGTGAGGATTTCCCCCTTGGCTGTCCAATGCTTGCCGTCCTGAGCAAACCCCCATCTCCATCACTTGTTACCAGGAAACTAATCATAAACAGACCTGACTCATAATCAATCAATCCCTCCTCTCCTTCCCCTCAACAATTGTTGTATTTGGTATGTGTTCCAAACATTCATAGTCATTGTCCTTACAACGATCTTGTGAGGAATGAGCGCCATTGTACAGATGAGGAAACCAAACCACCAGGAGATTACATGAGTAACAGAACTGGTACAACTCAGCCACCGGCTGTCTGACCAGGCTGTCTGATTCCAATGCCACTGCTCTTAACAGCTCAAAATCAACAACCCCAATGCTCTAAGTTACTCTGCCTCCTAGTGTCTCTAAGAAATTATAACTCTAAGTAGTTAACAATTGAGTATAGTTGTCTAGAGTTTAAAATCTCCTAACCATACCATTAGCAAGTACATACATGCAGACCAACCAAGGTGGAATAATTTGATGGCTACAAGACCATTTGGTCACATCCATTACAGGCAACTTCACGAACTTCGGGGCTAATAACAGCAGCTCACATGTGTTGAGCACTTGCTGCTGCAAAGAACTGTTCTAAGCACTTAAGTATTCTAACTCGATGAATCCTCCCAACCTTCCTCTGAGGTTCTCTCTTCATAATTGGGAAAACTGCAGCACAGAAATGTTTAGTGAGGGGTACATAGCTGGTAAACCGCTAGGCTGTGAAATATACCCAGATAATAAGGTTCTAGAACTAATACCTTAACTAACCTACTTTACTGTATATTCCAGTATTAATACAATGAGAGCCACACCAATGTACACAAAAGAGGGGGGCTTTGGAGAGGGGACCTGCTTTTCCTAAAGATCTTTCTAGCACCCTAGAGAATTCATATTGTTTTGAACCATGGTTTCTGAAATGCTACAAAAACGGAGACCCATAAAATGCTGAACAACATGGAAGATGAAAGCTCTAAAATGGTATGGGCTTCTGTCATAAATAAAGTCCCCAAAAGAGTCCAGGTCTGCACTGTGCTTTCAGCTCAGGGCAAGGAGGATCTTTGTTAGGATTACTACAATCAAATTTAAAGCTGAAGCCAGGCTGGAGAAAAAAATTGAAAATAAACTCTCCTAAAGCTGTCAGCCTGGCTGTGGTCTCCAACTGTTTTAGTCACTAAAACTCCATATTTAATGGTCACTTTTATAACAAACGCTAAAGAAGTATAAAGCTCTAAATCAGAATTTGTTTCTAAAGAATGGAAAGAAATGTGTTGGAGTGCTAAGAAAGGCCACAGAGAGAGAGGGCCACTGTGCTGCCCTCCCTGCTGGTGATTCTGATGCCAGCACCAAGCAAGACCTCCAGTTTCAAGCTGTGACCCAACAACCTTCTCCTGCTTGAAGATGTGGAAGATGTTGAGCCCATGTCATTCCCAACATCTCCAGCAACAACAACTTCTGTCCATTCGGCCCAGACCCAGAGCTCTATATTCACGCTTCAGAATGGCCATCTTTCCCAGTCAGCATATATTTTACATAGTTTTATTGCCACAGGAAGTAAATACTGAGTGGCCCAAGTGAAAGTCTCCCATAATCCCCATTAACAAAGTCCCAGAGCATTTATCTGCTAAACCCGGAGGATTTGGCTTGTCCCTATGTATGACATCTTTTAAAGTCTTCAGCTCAGAAGAACATTCCAGGGATACTACTGGGTCTACTACTAATTTCAGAACCAAAAGACCAAATGCGGAGGCCATTTTTGGCCAGAAGATATTTTCTAATATTTATAAGGCAGTGTGAGCAAACTAAAATCGAGTAAGTATAGTCCCAACAAATGAGCAAAACCCTTAAATCTCAACTCCAGTGTTCCCTCCTCCTTGACTCTCCCAGGTCAAGTTAGTCTCTCCTTCTTCTTGGTTCCCATGACATTCTGTTTATACCTCAGTTACGGCACTGAACACTTTGTGTTCCAATTGTCCCTCTTACACCAGTCTCCCTTGCTATCTATACTACAGCTCCTGGAGAGCAAAGGCCAGTGCCCTATCATCTTAATGTTATCAGCACTTAGCAGAATTGGCAAGTAGGTACTCAGCAAATATTCGCTGAAGAAAAGAATGTGATCTAAAATCAGGGGGAAAAGCCATCAGTTCAATTCAAAATGTCATATTAATTAACTAACTCTGTGGTACTGGGTCAATATTTTTGTGGCTTAATTTTCTGTCTTAGCCGAGCTCTGGTTCTAGTCCTCTTCAACTGTGATCCTTAAATCGGAAACTGGATTAGGTACCCTGATGTAACAGATATATAAGCAATAGGTTTACAATAAATTAACATACCATTTACTGGATTTCTCAGAGCGAGATAATAACTAACTAGTGTGTGGATGCCTCCATTTTCCATTAGCAAATTGGGTATAATGAATCTGAGACTGTGTCCTTTCTGCCTGCTTCACCTAGAGGGAGGTAAGCCTGGGTGGCCACTCACACACAATCCACAGGAAACTAAGAGTGGGATGGATCATTTATTCCCTGTCATTATCCCCTTACTCTGCACTAATACCTTCAGCATCACAATCCTACTTTCAAGTTACAGATGTTATAAAGTCCCTTATCATGGGGCAAGAGAAGCTTCAGTAAAGGCAGGACCAGAAGAACCAAGCTCTGACCTCTGCCCCAACATGCCTGAGTGTATTCCTGAGGTAAAGCCACATTCCAAAGTTCTCTCCTCTTCTACTGCACATTAATCACCCTTCATTTCCTAGATGACAGAGAAGATTTATTAACATGTGAGAACTCCCCAACCCACCTGCAAGCAGAAAAATTGTCTTTGTCAGCTTAGTTCATAAATCTATTATGATACAGAATCAGAGAATGAGTAGTGGGAATGAAGTATAGAGAGGAGTGAGAAAAAAAAGGGAGACCACTCGGATAAGCTTGGTCATTCTACATGCTAACAAGCGGGGAGGTGGGGTGTCAGAGGGGGTAAGTCTAGTTGTCAGTGGATATGTTGGGAGGTAGTGAGTGAAAGAGAATTAGAAAGGAAAAGAAGCAAGATTTTATGGTATGTGGCTGGCAGGTAAGAACAAGTTCCCCTTTAATGTCCTATGAGAGACCCAAGTAAAGATCGAAATCACTTTAAAATTACTTTTGGTCTAGAGTGGGCTTATTCATAGGGAATTCCATGCAGAGACTGGACCATTTGGGCTCTCACCTTGATTTCAGAGTTGTATCTACTACTACCTAATCCAGTAATACCTTTCCAGTTTGGGAAACTTGTCTATGGTAAAAATCACTTTCCACACCATTTCTAATATAATCCATGAGGGACCAACTTGGATCCACAAAGAATAGTTCAACTTGTTTACAAGTAAACAAAACTTTTACGTTATGTACCTACTATTGGCCAGGCATTGTGAAAACTGCTTTAAATGTGTTTATCCCTTTCTCTAGTAATAAATTTTTTTATCGTGTCTCATTTCAGAAAGGCTTAACAAGCAGCTTAGAGTATATATGTGTTGGGGGGGAGGGCTATGTGGGAACTCTGTATTTTCTGCTCAATTCTGCTATAAATCTGAAACAGCTCTTAAAAAATAAAGTCTATTTTAAAAAAAAAAGCAGCTTAGAGGAGTACTTAAAACACAATAACATAAATGAAAATTGAGAGCAAATTTGAAAAAAAATGACAAGTGTCTAAATGGAGCCAGGCATGAAGCCAAAACTGCACACACACATAATGATGTGTCCACACTTGATAGTGATGGACCAGACATTTGGCTCTAAGCTTTCTAGCAGCTAGTTCAAAGAAGGGAAACCAGTGAGTTATACAAATCACCAAATCCATAAGATTAAAGCACAGCACGAGAAGTGAAATTGTTCTTGGTGTTAAGACCAAATAAGAATTTCTCCAATAGAGAGGAATACTGCATGATGGACAAAACTACTTCCTCATCTACAACATCCCTAAAATAGAATTTCAAGACCAATGGAACAGAATAGAGAGCCCAGAAATGAACCCACAAACTTTTGGTCAACTAATCTTCAACAAAGGAGGCAAGAATATACAATGGAATAAAGACAGTCTCTTCAGCAAATGGTGTTGGGAAAACTGGACAGCAGCATGTACAGCAATGAAGCTAGAACACTCCCTTACACCATACACAAAAAAAACTCAAAATGGGTCAAAGACTTAAACATAAGACAAGATACAATAAACCTCCTAGAAGAAAATATAGGCAAAACATTATCTGACATACATCTCAAAAATGTTCTCCTAGAACAGTCTACTCAAGTAATAGAAATAAAAGCAAGAATAAACAAATGGAACCTAATGAAACTTACAAGCTTCTGCACAGCAAAGGAAACCAGAAGTAAAACAAAGCAACAACCTACGGAATGGGAGAAAAATTTTGCAAATGAAACCGACAAAGGCTTGATCTCCAGAATATATAAGCAGCTCATACGACTTAATAAGAAAAAAACAAACAACCCAATCCAAAAATGGGCAAAAGACCTAAACAAGCAATTCTCCAAGGAAGATATACAAATGATCAATAGACACATGAAAAAATGCTCAATATCACTAATTATCAGAGAAATGCAAATCAAAACTACAATGAGGTATCACCTCACATCAGTCAGAATGGCCATCATTCAAAAGTCCACAAATGACAAATGCTGGAGAGTCTGTGGAGAAAAAGGAACCCTCCTACACTGCTGGTGGGAATGCAGTTTGGTGCAGCCACTGTGGAAAACAGTATGGAGATTCCTCAAAAGACTAGGAATAGGCTTACCGTATGACCCAGGAATCCCACTCCTGGGCATATATCCAGAAGGAACCCTACTTCAGGGTGACACCTGCACACCAATGTTCATAGCAGCACTATTTACAAATAGCCAAGACATGGAGACAGCCTAAATGTCCATCAACAGATGACTGGATAAAGAAGAGGTGGTATATTTATGCAATGGAATACTACTCAGACATAAAAACTAACAACATGACGCCACTTGCAGCAACATGGATGCTCCTGGAGACTGTCATTCTAAGTGAAGTAAGCCAGAAAGAGAAAGAAAAATACCATATGAGATTGCTCATATGTGGAATCTAAAAAAAAAACAAAAAAACAAAGCATAAATACAAAACAGAAATAGACTCATAGACATAGAATACAAACTTGTGGTTGCCAAGGGGGCAGGGGGTGGGAAGGAACAGACTGGGATTTCAAAATGTAGAACAGATAAACAAGATTATACTGTATCGCACAGGGAAATATACACAAGATCTTATGGTAGCTCACAGAGAAAAAAATGTGACAATGAATATATACATGTTCATGTATAACTGAAAAATTGTGCTGTACACTGGAATTTGACACAACATTATAAAACGATTATATATCAATAAAAAATTTTAAAATAAAATACAATTTCAAATACAAGTTTCAAACTCTGCTTCTTATAGTGATATCTGAATATAAGTTGATGACTTTATCACTATTTAAATGCAGTCTACCCAGAGCAGGGTTATTTCATAACTCTGCGAAATTGTTGGGAAAGAAGAAAACTTTCCTCTTCCCTACTAGGGTCTTCTGGCTGGTCTAATAATTAAATTGACATGAGACAGATTAATAGGAGAAAATCAAATTTAAATTTGTACACACAGGAACCCCATGTATGTGAGAGAGTCTGAGACTCCACATACATGAGAGGTTCAAAGATGGAAAGGAAAAATGAGGTACAGGTGCCATTCTGAGCTAAAGAATGGGATAGAGGCCTGAAGCTTGGTAATTAGATATTTGTCCTGGCTATAGATAAAATTTATCCCTAGTAATAACAACTGTTTTCTGAGAAAAATCCTGATTTTAATTATTCTAGGTAGTTAAGAGAGAGGCAGCAGTTTCTCTTGAACCCACAGGTCTCAATTACCTTTAACTCAAAATAATCCTCATGCAAAAGGGCACATCTGGGGGAGGCTTGTTTTGAATCCTTACAAAGTCAAGATTATTCTCCAGCCTTGTAGATAAGGAAATTAAGACTCAAAGAGGTTAACTGATTTGTCCACGAACACACTGAATGAGGGCACACTCAGGTTTGGGGGTTTGTACAGGGCCATCTGACTCCAAGGCCCAAGCTCTTTCTACTACCTATACTACTGTAGCAATGCCAAACCACATACCAGAAGGACTCCTCTTTACTGAAGGTTATTCTCCTCCATAACAGTACATAGGAAGTATGATCATTTTTACATCATCATTACTATTATCTTTGTCAACTTGATGTATGAAAGTAATATCTCATTTAAATATTTCTTTAATAATAGTGAGGTTGAACATTTTTAAAAATGTATAAAATTGGTTTTTTATTGATGTTTAATTGCTTATTTTATATTAAGAAAGTTAATCATTTTCCCGTTGTGTATTTTTCAAATAAATTTTTCCAGTTAAAAAGAAGTTATTCTCTTCCAATGTCATCATGATACATGTTTATTTCCTTCTCAAAAACATAGAAAACAGATTTTCTCAGGAGGCCATGTTACAAGCCTCTATTGTAAGAGAAAGGCTCTCATCAACTCTCGGGTGATCTCTATTCCAGCATCAGTGTGTATTTAAGTATCTGCTCAAGTGTAACTGAAGTAAGTGGCATCCATCAACGATGGCCCTGAATACCAGCCTTCAGAAGAAGCTGACTCCTGAGAGTGGTGACCAAGATCTTGTTATGTTGCAGGTGTCTTGGCAGGTGTCCTCCCAGGACCAACAGGTGAAGGCATCTCTGGGAACATCTCCCTCTCCGATAGGGTGGGATGATAGGAAGAGATGCTCATAAGAAGAGGAACAGGAAGAGGAGGGTATGAAGGAGTCCTGGTCACATTGAAGGAATTCAGTGGCAGGCTCAGGAAGCAGGAAATGTTTGCCCAGACTCAAGCAGCTGAGGACCCACAGGCCCAAAAGTCCAGAGAAGCAAGATGAAACAGTTATATACACAGAGGAGAGTATATATAGCTCAATGGCAGAGTGCATGCTTTGCATGCATGAAGTCCTTGGTTCAATTCCCAATCCTTTCATTAAAAAAAAAGTTATGTACAGGGCAGGAACAACTGGATAGCAGTCCTCAAATCAGAATAACACAAGAGCTTTCGGACCCACATTCCCAGCCCTACCCCAGACTACTGAATGAGAATCCTGACCACAGGTGATTCTGATGGGCAGAAAAGTTGAAAACCTTTGAGCTAACACTCGAAGTAAAGATCAGTTTTTTTTAACTCTCAAATATTTATTAAGGGCCTTGTATGTGCCAGAATTTTAGCCAGTCACAGGAAAGAGGGATTAGCAAAAAGATAAGACCTGATTCTCAGAGCTTACAGTTCAGTGAGGGAAACAGACATTAGATAAAGAAATACTTCCAAACCTACACCTTTCTCTCCCCACTAGAATCAAGTCTGTCAGCCCACAATTCAATATACTGAACTTCCCAGGACCCAGTAAACTCGGTCTAACAGGTATGAGGAGATGTATTTCAAAAAGGCATAACAGGAAAGAAAGAAAGCACCCTCTTGTGGCCCTGTAGGTGGTGGCACCTGCAAGAACCCCCAGTTCTAAGAGGTAGGAGGTTGCCCTGGGCAATCCACCCTAGGGAAGCAGCCCTAAAGCAGACAGGAGTGTCAGCAGGCCTGGTTTTGCTTCAGTCATAAATCTCTCTTTAAATGTCAAATCAGCCACTTCGTGAGAAGACATTTTCCCTTGTGTCCATTACTAAGCAGTTTTACTTCTGGCCACCTGGGCTCTCTGGTGTGGAGTCAAGTGACACATTCTACAGTCAAGGCATCGATCCCACTCCATTTCCACTCTCCCCACAGCTCTGACACACAGCAGGGCCTGGAACAGGGAGGCATTCAATACATTTTCAGTGAATAAATAAATGAAGGGCACTATCCCATCCAGCCCCACACTGCCTGCTTTGTGGGATCTTGGGAAGACTGGACAAAAAATCACAGTGGTTGAGCCCTTGAATTCTCTGAAAATAAATTACTTCTTAAAATGTAAAATACAATCTATGTCCCTCCTAAGAGTCTCTATGAAAAGGATAATATTCACAGGGGATACACTTTGTGCTTGGAGCTAAGCCTGGTACGGCTTAATTTGCAGTAGAGTAACATGTAAATTTATGATAATAAATTATATTATTTAAATGAAATTATAAAAATAAGAGTCGCTCACTTATATTCAACTTTCATGAATGCCTACACTAAAGAACACGGAGGTCTGATTTGTATTCAGTCCTGAATACCAGCGTGAACCACAAGAGCCCAGGGACTGCTGGTTTCAAGTATGTAGACTGGAAGCCCAGTCAAACACCAGCACGGTATATTTAGCATTTCCAGCACGTCTCCGCTCAAGAAGCTGTGAGGAAATCAGCTCAGTACGGGCTCTGGGTTATGAGACGGTGCCAACAAAATCACTCAACACCATTTCTCAGAGGTCACCAGGAAAGAAGGCCAGAACAAGGAGGAGGAAAGGAGTACATTAGAAGGTGCAATTAAAGAATTAGAAGGACAAAGAGAGAGAAAAGCCCAGAATGAAAAAAAATTTTTTCAAAGAATTACTTGTTACAGTATTTAATCCACAGAATCCGAAAGTAAACAAACCAGTCAGTAGCCTCTGAAGAAGGGAAGTGATTTTGAGACATGTTGATGATGCCTCTAACTGTGAAGCTTGTGAAATACTTTACTGATTTAAAGAAATACCAGAGGTTGAGAACTACTTCTGGCCAGAGTTCATCCGAGTTGAAGAGACCACAGCACACAGGGGAAGAGATGGTTGGCTAAATAGTCCATCACTGCACTGCCATAGTCCCTCACTGGATCCGACTTCTGAAGCTGAGAGTCTCCTCTGTCCACCACATCCAGCTGTGTTCAAGGCATCAGCTTTAACAGCTGCACCTGTGGGATGTTTGCAAAGGAGCTAACACTGACCAAAGAAACAGCTTCGGTCACCTCCAGATAAGTCACATCAAATCCTCAATATTCACACTTTTGAAACACTGACACTGCAGTTTGCTACCTGCAGTAATCCTACATTACTCCCAACCACCATCCTCACAAAATAGATGGGAGGAATGGTCCAAAATATCAGCTTGGGAGTCAGAGACTCAAGGGTTTGAACTCTGGGTTTGTCAGTTAGTAGCTGTGCAAACTTGGGCAAGTTTACTGATCTCTCTGAGCTTTCATTTCAAAATGCAGATTATAATAGTATCTACCTCATGGGATTATAGTAAGAATCAAATGACATGACATATGTAAATCTCTTAGCAAATACCTGAATATAATTTTTCAATAACATTTTTAAATTTCGTACCTGAGTCCAAAGATATCAAATGACTTCCCTGAGGTGACACAGAGGTAACCCAGCACCATTTGCTCTTCATTATCATGAATGGGTTTCAATTACTACTCGTATTACATATTATTTATTCCTTCATCCAGTCTATTAGTAAATACGTTAAATTTTAAAAGAGCCTTGTTTCATCCCTCCTAAACATCTCAGCCCCCTTTGGAGAATCAGTTATTAATCATTATTTTCCATTCATAAACATTCAGTTAGGCTTACATCCAAATGTCAAGTGTTTAGACCTGTAAACGTGAAATAATTTTGCCAGGAAGATTTCATAAGTTTCCTCAGAAAATGTTTCAATCAACTGCATTTGCCAGATGCGATCTTAATCCTTAAAATAGTAATTAATTTTTGCTAGTGTTGTTTTGGTTTTCTCTTTAATCAAAATTAAAATATCCTTGAGGACAGGATTGTGGCTTCCAATTCCTTCATATCCTACCCAATATTTGGCAGAGTATTAAGCCTAAGTTGATGTTTGATATCTGTCTGATCAGGTACATCCTTGGTCTCCCTGAACACAGCTATGATAATCTCTAGTTCAGGAAAAGAAACAAACTGCTTTATTGGATCTGAAACAACTATTTGTTGCTTCTCAAACTGAAGACTAAGACTGTAAAGTCATAAGAAATTTTAAGAAAGTTATTTAAATAAAAGCAACCACTTTGAGGCCACTTGGCAACTTCAGACTACACAGAGAGATTAAACCAGCCAGAAGGAGAGAACCTTCATATTGTTAAAAATTTAGAGTAATAAAAACCATACAATCTCAACTTCATCAGCCTGTGGGAACACATGAGATATCATTGACGAGAGAACCTCCCCTCCTCCTCATGGGTTTGAATAGTGAAGGACCTCAACCACCACCATTCCCCAGCCTTTCTAGTTACATGGTAGTTGCCACTTGTGTGATCGTGGACAGTCCTCCTATGACCTTTAGTCTGCCCACCCTTCACATTAGACATTAAGCCACAGAATACAGCCCCTTGCCAGTCTATGGAAATCTCTGCCTAGGATTCTGTGCTTAATGTTCACAAATCTATAAGCCCACCAGACACCAGAACAGTACCATGTTCCCTTCAGGTCTCTCTTGACCACAGCTCACAGTGATCCTCACAGTGCAGGAGAGAATGCTGCAGTTCTAGGTGTCCTCACTTATCAAGTCCTTACATTTCATAATAGTGTGACTAGACACATGTGCTTCAGCGTCAGACTACCTAGGAGGGAATCCTAGCTGTAATATTTCATTCTGTGAACTCAGGTAAACTACTCAATCTGTCTGAGCCTCAGTTTCCTTATCTATAAAATATGGATAATACTGTTAACTCAAAGGCTTATTATGAAGAGTGAATGAGATAACACTGTAAAGCAGCCAGTATAGTATCTGGCACATAGTAAACACTCAGTAAATGTCTGCTGTTGTTCTATCCTGAGAATGAATAACTGGAGAATTTAATGACTAGCTGCCATATCCAACAAGGAAACTCTAAAAGTAAATCCTTTTTTTTTGCCAGGCATTATTCTAGGCCATATCACATAGCTTAATATTCACAACAACCACTACAGTAAATGTTCTCACTATTTTCATAGGCTCATAGAAGTTATTTACCCAAAGTTCATCTGTCTACATAAAAGAATAATCAGTAGCTGTCCAAAGCTCTTGTTTCATCCATGTGCCTCTCATGCTTCAGAAGATTTAAGAGCTTTTTATTGGTGCCATAATCACACTGAAATCAGCAACACAATCATAGATTTAATCTGCAGTCTAGAAAGTTGCCTGACTCCTGCCTGTTTCAGCCTCTGTCCATAGTTCATAAGGACACAGCCAACTACACAACTGCTGGATTATCACCTTTGAAGTTTTATTTATTCTGAAGTCAGCAAGGATGTGTTTTTATAAAAGTAATCAGACATGACCCTCAGGCACTGATGACCTCCCAGCAAAAGCCCAGCAGTTACTTTATCTCAAAGACTTTGGACCCATGGCTCTTCCAAGCCTCTTTGCAGGGAAAGGCTCTAAATCAGTTAATCATTTCTGAGACACTGACTTCCTGAACTGGGGTCAGAGGCCTCCTTGTTAGGAAGAGAGAGGGAAGGGCCTGGGACGAGGTCCCAGCCTCTGATGTGGAATACTCACTAGGGCTGGGAATGTGGAGAATTCGGGCCCATCACTCAACTCTACCTACTCTGTGTTTAATTACACCCTCCTCTGTGCCACCTTTTGAGTCCTCACCCATTAGGAGGTGCCATCTTCTATACTTCAGGAGGCTAAATCCTAGCAGGACCTTTCCTAAATCCTTACACATCTCTCCATAGAAAGGCACATTGGAGGGGTGCTCTGAGAGACTCCTTAAGAATCTTAGTTTCCAATTTCGATATTCTCTTAAGGGCAAGTTACAAATTTTTTACCCATTCTCATTTCTGAAGTCAAAATGCATCATACAACAGATACATACATTTCATGTAAAAGTATCTCCTTTTTTTTCCCCAAACATTGTTATTACTCTGATGATGTGCTGATATTTTCAAACTGCCTAGAATTCAGTAAGAGCCAAATAAAGACAGTATCTTCCTCTGAGTTCCCTTGATATTTTGTATGTTCCTCTATTATTTTTTATAATCATTTGTTTTCATATCCATCTCCCCTCTTAGTCTGTAAATGCCTTAAAACCATTTGTTTTCCTGTCTCTCCTACCAGCCTGTAAATGTCTTAAGGGATGGAACTTGGTTTTGTTGATCTTTGTATCCTCAGCAAAATGCTCAGTTCCTGAAATATAATAGGTGATAAATATTTGTATGGCTAGATAGATGGACAGGTAGATAGAATCCTCACAGACTTTGTGAAGCAGTTAGGTGTTTGAGCAAATCTAATTTGAATTTCTCTCTTTTGTGATGTCACCTTTTTACTGGATGACAAATTGAGAGACTAGAGATGACAAGACCAACAACCAACTTCCCCTATTTCTTTTCCCCTCTTGTGGGTGGTTCTCCCAGCCATTTAAAGGGCAGAAAAAGAATCTCAGGCTTCTCCATCTAACCATTTTCTTTACAGATAAGCATATGTCTTCAAAAGGATATGTTTAGTCAGTTTCAAGTATAGGGGCTTTTTAAGTACTATCTCATTTCCCTCTTGGAGAGTTCAACCTTGCAGACGTTGTAATATTAATATTAACAATAGTAAAAATAGCTGTCATTTATTGAGAGGTGCTCCAAGCAAGGCACTGTTATGGCTTTACATATACTGTCTCACTTTATCCTCATGATAGCCCTATGAGGCTCAAACAGGTTAAGTAGCCTGACCAAGATGACACAACCAGAAATGGCAGAGCCAGAATTTGACCTCAGACAATCTACATTCAGAGCACTATTTGTTTAATCTAATCTCTCTGGTAAAATCACCCACATTGTTCTTATGTAGCTATTTTGAGGGTTTTAAGCTTAATGATCAACTGCTTTCATTCTATCACAGATGTGAAATATTTCAAATATGTTGATGCAAATTATTATGCAGGATATATTTAGGAAATAATTTTATTCCAAAATTAATCCCATGAAATGGGATAGACTTCAATTATGAAAGATCTTTGAAATGAGAGCTCAGATGTGAAACAGAACAGGAAAGCACACTGAAACCCAAGGTGCTAACTGTACTGGCCGGCAGTTGTCCCTCAGAGGGAGCAGTGAAGTCACAGGGGATCATCCACTCTGTGTAAGATAACACGTCTTGATTAAATTTTCAAAAGGAAGAAAAGGAAAGTGTAGCCTCTGTACTGCCTGCTTGAAGGTTACAACATATGCAAGAGGCTGATGTTTTCTCTACTGGCTGTTGAAACATACCATATAACTTGTGCCTACTTAGGAATCAAGTTTGGGAAGGGAATCTCTACCTATGAATTCCTAGTAGCTGGCTTTAATTAACATCTTGGGGGCACTAATGTTGTCTCTAATCAAATTATTCTTGCTATTTTCAACCACAGATTGTGTCACCACCAACTCAGTCCAAAGACTAAAGTAAAACAATCCTTGGAAAATTCCAGTGGCATACTCATCAAAGAGGGATGTGACCTTCAAAAGGCTCACTGAAATGCTTGCTCAAAGTCCCAGCATTCTCTGCTCCTCACATGCACACCCAAGCATTCCCAACTCAGACTATATTTGCAGTTTCAAATTCTTTACTCACCCCCACCTGCTTGGCAAAAGATTTTCCCTACCGGAACGTGCCACAACTTGTAGAAAGAACTCTATCTAATTAGGAACACTGCACTGACAGCGGTCATGAATAAGTTGTGCCAGGTGTTCACATGTCGTGAATACCAGCCATGTTTGGTTATTTATAACACAAAGTCAGGGCAACGGAATGCCGAGTCTTACAGGCTGCTTATCTGGTTGCTATGTTGCATTTTAATTCATTTCACAGACTAATTAAAGGTGCTAAAAAGAATAACCTTTAGCTCAAGTTTTCAAAAGGGAGAGAAAGAAGGAGCCCAAAACGTACCGAATACCTACCAGAGGCCAGGCCCTGTGCTGGAAGCTTTACTTATGTTACCTCTTTAATTCCCACCACAATCATACGAAGGAGGTATTACTGTCCCCAACTTACAGATAAGGAAACATAACCTCTGAAGGATTAAATAGCTTGCCCAGCTAAGTGGTAAAGCCAGGATGGGAAACAGGACTGTGAAAACCCAAATTCCATGTTCATTTTCACTACCATCAAAATTTCTCCCACTGCTTAGTCCAGGACCAGAGGCATAAGAATAATGGTTTAAAAGGTACAGATTCTGCAGTTGAGCTTCTTGGGTGTCTAATCTATTCCATCACTTTCTAGGTGTGTGATCGCATCAAATTACTTAACCTGTCTAAACCTCAGTTTCTTCACCTTCAAAAAAATAGAGGTCATTATAATGCTACCTCATAAATTTTATATATTTGACAATAATTATGAATATTGCCACTTTCTTCTCCCCAAAACCTTCTCACCCACTAAATAGAGTAATAATAACAAGAGTTAATATTTACTGAACACTTACAAGCCTGGCATTATGCTGAGGGTTTTGCATGAATTATCCCATTTAATTCTAACAATAATCAAATGAAATAATAATAGCTAATACTTCTTGAGCACTCACTACATTCCAAGATCTGTTCTAAACTCTTGCTCATATTAACTAGTAAGAAACTAGTAATACATTAACTGGTGAGTAACTGGGGCAGGTAATACAGCTGTCTCAATTTTGCAAATAAGAAAATGGAAATCTCAGAGAAGGTAAGTAAATTGCCCATGGTCACACAGCTAGGAAAACACGAAGCCATGTTAAGAACTCAGGCAGCCAGACTTACAAGTGCACAGTCTTAACCTTGACTCCCATGTTCCTGAACCTGGATTGGGCCATGAAAAAATGCCTGACTGTACCTGTGCTTAAAGAGCTCCCAAAAGTATTCAAGCTACACATTTAACAAATGAGGATGCTACAGTATTCTGTAGTCAAATGTCCAAAATACACACCCAGGGTCTCGAAAGATAAATGAGAGAGTGGAGACAGTGGCCTGTGCGTTCTGGGGAAGCCTTCCTAAAGAATTTGGGGCTTTCACTGAGCCTTGAGGGAGAAGGGTTAGTCAGGAGAGAGGTGGGAGGAAGTGTCTCAGGAGGGAGACTCAGAAAGTGCAAAGATGTAGACGTGAGCCTTGTTTGGGGAAGAATGAGGAGACTGGCCTGACTAAAGACTTCATGGTGACAATAAAGATAAAATTAGTTGTGAAGTAAGGATAAATTATGGGAGACTCTTCACAATAGTCTAAAAAATGATACATCATTTATGAGAGGCAATAGGAAGCATTAGATTTTAGAGGAGGAGAGTTATCTGTTAAGACGGCACTGTGTAGCGTGGCTTAGTGTGGGGAGAATGGAGAGACAGGGAGGAGACTAGGACAGGCACCCCAGCACGAGGCGGCAAGAGCCCTCCTTGACTAAAGTGATAGCAGCAGGAGACAGAAGCAAGAGCCCAAGCAGAGAAACTGTGAGGACAGAACCAATGGGCTTAGTGAGAGAGAGGTCCAGGAGACGTTTAGAGAACAGGTCTGTGACGTCAGGATCTGTGCCTGGCTCAGCCAATGTCATAGCCCCACACTGGGCTCTGTTAATGACTGACCATCACATTGTAAATGCTAAAAATGTGTGTGTTAAGTAAATGAGTGATTCATCCAGCCTCCAGCCCAGGCGTTTCATTTTGCACATGAGGAGGCAGATCCTGAAGGTTATGGGAATTACCCAAAAGTATGTATGTGTGAGCAGCAGAATCTAAACTAAACCCCTCAATGCTAACAACTATTCCAGAATTTTTTCTGCTGTAATTTATTCTCGAATTGGAAAATATTGGGAACTATAACATGAGTGATATCCATAATAGAAACTAAGATTTGAGGAAAGGTTACTGGGGTTCTTGGATATATTAATTTGATTTTAGGAATGTAAACACTGATGTATTGACAGAACTTCTAATTAGAAATGTCTTGTAGGAGGTTTTCAATCAGGGACTAGACTAAAAGTGAGAATTAATGACTAGAGTTAGATAAATTTGAGAATCATAAACATAGAGATATTAGTTGAAGGCTTGAGAAATGTATTTTTGTAATATCATGAATAAGAAATGTTCTCAGTTTCCCATTACTTTAATTAAATATTTTTCAGTCTACTGAAGAATTGTTGAACAAGCAGTGCACTTAACTGCAATCAGTATGTTAATGTCATTGGAATCACTTCATTTGCTCATGTTAATCTTGATGTGCCTGCATCCACAATGACTCAGGGACTTCTGCACTGGCCAGGCTATACTGGTGCCCTCTGAAAGCAACGCCAGGGCTCCAGATCAGTCTCTGTGGGTCCTGTTACCATCTTTATTCTGTACCTCAGTTAGATCTTGCCAACTATTATTTCCAAAGGCAAAGCAAAAAAAATCTTAAAACTTTTCTGAGACTTATGGAACATGCCTATGCCATAACTGAAGCAGAGGCCTTGAATATTTTTGCTGCCTCATCATTCATCATTCATGAGTGATCTCACACATCCCCTTATCTGAGTAGTTTAACCAAAATTCAATCTGTGATCCTCATGCCCACCCTATTAAACAGTCAAGTCGTTCCTTTCCCTCCATTCCTCCAGAACTCTGAACATACTTCAGTTATAGGATATGGCATGTTGCTTTCTAACTGCTTCAGTATATCTCTCTTCAACTAGTCAACATATGTGCCCATAAAAATAAGCCCTTTAATCTTCTCATCTTCATGACATCAGTGCTGCCACATGGCAGAAATTCAATTCATCTTGGTTAAAATCTTTTGACATCTGGGCATCTGAAGATTCTGGGCCAACAAGGTTGATCTTGTAGTTCATGGGAAGAACAAGTCATGTTCACACAGATCCATTCCAGCAAGAGGATGACATTCTTCCTCAATCATAAAATGAGTGAACAGTTCATTGGGTGAACAACTAGGGGGTGAGAATGAGCACAGTGTACGTGGAGGGAGGAAACAGATTTCAATGGAGCAGAAGAGCACAAATGTGAGAGGAAAGGCAGATAAATTTGGGTAGGCCTAGTGGTTTCACATTATGGAGGGTCTTACAGGGGTATGAATGAGACTTTTTCACTAGCTTCCTACTGCTACTGTAACAAATTACAACAAACTTGGTGGCTTAAAGCAACACAAATCTATTACCTCAGTTCTAGAGGCTGGAAGTCAGAAATGGGTCTCGCTGGGCTAAAACCAAGGCTGCATTCCTTTCTGGAGGCTCTAGGGGAGAATCCATTTTCTTGCCTTTTCTAGCTTCTAGGGGCTGCCTTAGAGTTTGGCTCATGACCCCCTTTCAACTTCAAAGCCAGCAACAGCTATTCTTTCTCACATAACAACACTCTGACACTTTCTTCTGCCTCCTTCTTTCACTTTTAAAAACCCTCTGATTACTGCGGGCCCACCCAGATAATTTAGGATAATTTTCCCATTTCAAGGTCAGCTGATCAGCAATATTACCTTTATGTGAAACTTAATTCCTTTTTGTCATGTAACCTAACATATTCACAGGTTCCAAGGATTAGGACATGACACTTTTGGAGGCCATTTTTCTGCCTACCACACTCAGAATAGAATGGGAAGCCTCTATCTAGCTCTTAAACCGTAAATGCCATGATGAAACCACAGAGCTCCAGAATGAGCTGCCCTAAACCGCCCTCTCCAAAACCTTGCACAACTGAGTCACAATAAGGATATTTTTTTCCTTTGTGCAAAAAGAGTATTTTTTTTTAAATAGCAGATATACATGAATTATCTGGTTCACTTACATCCATATAGACAGATAAAAAGAACATTTGAATTTTTCTGGGTACAGATGATGCTGGACCTAAGTAATGGCCCAGTTGTCATATGGTGGGATGCCCACATGCATAATATTCTGAATTATTTTGAACTCATTTAATTCATTCATTATGGGATCTGAGTGTCTATGAATCTGGTGGGTGGTATGATTCCCATGACACTGATAGGGCTGTGTGATTCTTTTGCATAACACTAATTAATAATGACAATATAACTCTCTTGAATGTAGTTATCTTTTTAGAGCTCAAAGGGTTTAACAGAATTTATCCTTTTTCTTTCAAAAATATGCCTATGGGGCTACCAGATTCAGTATCACTATCTGAGATTAAAATAAGAAATGATTTTCCAACATCAGCGAGAGGCAGAAGGAAATTTATAAATACAATGATCTGGTTGAAAAAATAGCCAAACTGTTTTCATATACACAAATTGTAAATTCAGATGCTTCAGTGAAGCTTTCTGAAGTTGATTATTTGTATCTTCAAAGTACAGCTGACCATGTCTGCTTTCATTCACTCTTCTAACAAGCGTTTCACATAAACTCCCAGCTACCAGATACCATTCCAGGCAGAGGAATTCAATAAAAACAAGACAAGGTCATTGTGCTCAAAGAGCTTACTGTTGGTAGGAAATAGATCATACACTTTTAACAAACATATTAACAAACAAATTATCTTTTAGGCAGTGAAAAAACTCTGAATAAAAGGAAAAAATAGCATAGAGTATAAAGAGTAAGAAAGAGAGAAAAGTAGTGTTATTTTAGTTAGGGTGGTCAGGGAAGGCCTGACCAGATATTTGAATAAGGAGCAAGCCATATGAAAAACTGAGAAAAATGGTGAATATGCCAATTTGATTCAATGAACAAACATTAATTAAGCATCGACTATGGGCCAGGAGTCATTTTTGGTGCTGGGGAGAAAGCGGGTATAAAGATTCTGCCTGAGGCAAGACAAGCCTGAAAAGATTAAAAAAACAACAACAAAAAGTCTATGTACCATTGAGTTATTTACCAAACACATTTACCCTATAATTATGTAACAAGTGAAATAATTACCAAAAGCACAAAATCTTAGTAGTAGCAGTCAGCCTAACTACCCCTCTTCCTAGATCTGTGGGGTTTTTTGGGTTTTTTGAAACTGGATCACTTGCTTAAACAAAGTCTCATGTGAAATTCCAACATATCAAACAAATAAAAGTGATCTGTTCCACTGAAGGATTTGTAGCTATCCATAGCTCTACCTGTTCTGCCTCTCCTCAAAATCCCTATCCCTGTTTGGTAGTGATATTAATTTCTTAGTTTTGATAATTTTACCATGGTCATGTAAAATGTTAACATTATGAGAAGCTGGGTAAAGGATATATGGGAGTTCTACATACTACTTCTGCAATTCTTCTATAAGTCTAAAATTATTTCAAACTAAAAATTTGAAAGAAAAAGAAAATCTGACTACCATCACTACCAGGCAGCCCACTTAGGATACAGGGACGTGAAGCCATACAATCACGTGAAGCCATTAACTCTGCTGACTAGCCATGCCTGGCTGATTTAGCCTACCCATATGAGACCTTCAGAAAAGGGGAATTCTTTTCTGGGTAGCAGATTCTGGTTCTTAACCATCCTCCACACCAGAAAACTCTTTCTTATGACTCTTTAAACCTTTCATGCTCTGGAATAGACCCACTTTTTTAAGTTTTGTCATCAATAGATAATTAAATTGACTTTTACAAAATAATACTTTGTGATATATTTACAGACCACGTAATTTTTCATCAACCTTCTTTCTATAAGTTAAGAACAATGCTTTCATCTTTTCTCATAGGTCTTCTTTTACCGCATTTGAATCATTCAGGGGATTCGCCACTTTCAGTTCTTAAACTATGGGTCCACAGCTTATTACTGGACTTTTAAATAAATAAATAAATAAATAAATAAATAAATAAGTAAGTAAGTAAGTAAGTAAGTAAGTAAGTAAGTAAGTAAGTAAATAAATAAATAAATAAATAAAATTAAATTACATTAAATTAAAAGAGGAACCAGACAGTGTCAAATACCTTGGGTGAGAGGGGTGTATTACCAGTTAGATTTTATATACAATATTCCTATTTGGGTATTATGCTGTAACAACCTCACTACATTAACATATTTTGTTATTTCTTACACGTTTTTTGACACCACTTATGACAGTTGTTAAGCCAAGTGCCCCAGGCATTTGCTCCCAACCAATGAACAGCCAGACTGGGAACTTCAAGTCTTTTAGGGAGTTACAACTGCCAAAAATGCTCTCTCACCAGGAGACATATTCCCTAAATTATATAAAGTAGAAATCTGTTCTGAAATTATTTACCTGGTATCATTAAACAATAAGATGAGGAAACCAACTAAGTCTGTGACCCTGTTGGTTAGACTTCTTTATGATTTAGTTCTCTAAAAAGTGAGGATAAGTGTTTACCAATTTCATGTGGGTGCTGTGAAAGTTGATTAATGTTTACAAGGCACCATCTGATGAGAGGCTCTGGCTGTACCACCCAAGTCATTGGCTGTAGTATGCCCGGGTCCCTAAGGGCACTCCCTCGAAGACTGGCACCATGACTAAAGGTGACTTGCTGTGGCCCATCACTAGTTTGTGACCCAACTGTACTTTCAGACATGCACACCAAGAGCCAGTAAGGCTATCACCCAAAGCTGAAAAGCAGTTTTTCTAATGCTGCAGGCTCATGCACAAGGTACCAAAATAGCACAAGAAATACTATACCCATATTGCTTTATCCTAGACATCTGACACTTGTAACGCTGATGCCAAATTTCTTGTCACATATGTGTCTGGAAGCCTTAGTGCTGAGAGGCATTTCTTATCTTCTGACATTTCAGAGAGCTGCATGGAGCTAGACAAGCACAGACTCTCCTTCAAAAAGGCATGAGGCAAATGCAAGCATTCTTTTCAAGTGACCTCCATGGCCCTCACTGGAGGAGATCCAAGACACCCTTTGGCACATCTGTAATCCTTAGGCTATTCCAAATGTTTGAGTGTGCTTCTTCCAGTGAGTGAGAGCTGAACTGCTCTGGCTCTCCAAGGTCATCTGGAAATGATATGCCCATTAGCCAAATGAGGAAATGCTACTGCAAACAAACCAACCATAAGACCAAATGATCCACCAGGGTCCACACGCCCAGATTCTCCGTCTTTCGTGACATAAGCCACTTCCATCTATTAAAATTAGGCTTCAGTTAAGTCTAATTACTGTTGTGACTGACTCTCCCAAACAGAAACTAAACCAGGATTTTTGCACATGACACAATAATAGATAATTTCTCATGATTCCCTTCTCTTCTGACCCTACCTCCACAACCTACCTGAAAAAGCAGGTGCCGTGGAGACCCCATCCCAGCCACCAAGGAGCAGGGGTTTCTAATAGGAGAGTCCCGAAAACAACATGTGCCAGAATAACCTACTTTTTAAGTGTAAATTCCTGGGCTCTATTTCAAACCTTTGTATCGAAACCTCTGAAAATAAGATCCCAAATCTGCATTTTTAACAAAACCCCCAGATCATCTTTAAATTTTATTTTCCCAGATAATTTTTATGCACACTAAATTTTTTAAAGCCTGACAGAATTTTCAAGTAAATTTAAACCCAGACAAACCCTCAGCTTGTTGGGAGTTTCTTGCCACAGGCCTATGTTTAGTGGTCATTGAGTCACCCACCCTAAACTTACCCTTAAACAAACTATGACTGCACTCAAGAGGAAGGAACACATTTCATGACTTCCTCCTTCTCTGACTCTCACTGTTCATGCCCATCCTTTGGGATCATAAGCACTGCCAGATGAGGCTTCTGGCATCAGTTGCCTTGTATTGTTTAACTTTTTTTTTTTTCATAAGTTTTCCATTGCTGCCATTAACAGGTTTCACAAATGTATGCTTATGTATAACTGAAAAATTGTGCTCTACACTGGAATTTGACACAACATTGTAAAATGACTATAACTCAATAAAAAATATTTAAAAAAAAACAGGTTTCACAAATTTTTGGCACAAATTTATTAAACTCCAGTTCTTCAGGTTAGAAGTCCAAAGTGGGTCTTAGTGGGCTAGAATCAAGGTGTCGGAAGGGCTGGGTCCTTTCTGGATGCTCTACGGTAGAATCCATTCCCTTGCCTTCTGGAGGCTGCCCACAGTTCTTGGTTCATGGCTGTCTTCTTTCATCTTCAAAACCAGTAACGCTGCATCTCTCTGTTCTTCACATTTCCTTCTGACTCTCCTTTTATGTCTCCCTCTTTCACTTTTAAGAACTCTTGTGATTATATCAGGGCCACTAGGATAATCCAGGATAATTTCCCCATCTCAAGGTTCTTACCATGTGATTAACTCTGCAGGATCCCTGTTGCCATATAAGGTAACATTTTCCAGGTTCCAGGAGTTAAGATGTGGGCATCTTTGGGGGCCCATCATTGTGCCTACCACACTTTTCATCTGTAATATGAAGGATGTCTTCATTTGGCTCCCCCCAAGAGCACACCCTGAGACTAGGATTTGAGTACAATCCCAGGAAGCCAAGAAAAGGAGTGGGGAAGTCAGTCAGTAAGGGAGGAAAGCAAGCAAGTGAGTTAATGAGCAAGATAATCACTACAGGCAACAGACTGAATTCCTCCAAGGATTGTGTATAACACACCTTAGAAGAGTCCCACCAAGAGGCAAAGAAACTGGGGCATTTATCTACCAATTCCCGTCATTTACCAGGTAGAAGTCACATT
The DNA here is from genome assembly GCF_048773025.1 of Camelus bactrianus. Classification (NCBI taxonomy): domain Eukaryota; kingdom Metazoa; phylum Chordata; class Mammalia; order Artiodactyla; family Camelidae; genus Camelus; species Camelus bactrianus. Next base: position 45,181,182 of record NC_133540.1, read on the forward strand.
AACTCCCTGGCACTTCTGGCACTTCCTGCCTCCGTGACTGTGGAAGGGCTTCACAGAGACCAAGAGAATGACCTTGGCAGAGACATCCATGAGACTGTAAGCTTGTTTCATCTGAGGAGCCTCCAGAGTGAGTCAAGGGGCTAACAGTATCCGAATCAAGGCTCTGGTTTTTGAGGGGAGTGTGGCATTACATATTAAAAGTTTAAATGCTCATATCCTTTGACCCAGCAATTTGACCTTCAGGCAATTTATGCTAAGGACATAACTGGACATACATGCAATGATTATTTATAATATTTTAAAGAACTGAAAATAATTTAAAATTTCCATTAATAGGGGATTGGTTAAATAAACTGTGGTGATAAAACTGAATACTCTGCTCTAATTAAGTATAATGATGTTGGCCTACATTTATTGATAGAGAAACCATTTCCTGACAACTTCTGAATGAAAAAAGGCAGGTTGTACAAATAGTAAATATATTATAAATCAGCTTATGTAAAATTATGTGTGTATAGTATGTGTGTGTGTGTGTGCGTATGCATAGCAAGATGGCTCAAAGAATGTTCATCAAAACTCTTTAAGAGTAGTTATTTCTAGGAAGCAGAATTTTTCATCCTTTATACTTTCCCCTTTATACATCTATGTATTTCAAAATTTTTTTTGGAAACAATGTATTATTTAATAATCAATCTATTACAAAGATATTTTCCATTAAAAAAAGAATTAAAGGTGTCCTAAAAGGTAAGTGTCATTTTAGGTCTAATACAATAATCTTCAATGAGCTTATACATAGTTCTCCATTTTAAAACTGCAAGATATTTGGGACCATGCATTACACAGACTACTTAGGGCATATTTTGAACACAGCAAGTGTTTAATATTTTTCTTTAACTAATTTTCATCAGTATGAAATTCAGTAAAACAACACACTGAGTGAACTGGATCACAGTGAAATTTTCCCAATGCACAAGATGACTTCCCAGTGAGCTGAGCAGCATGGTATGGCCTTATTAGACAAGAGCCTGCCACTATAGCCAAGGGCAAGCCTGTCACTGCCTGGACACATCCGCATCATCCTCCCAGAGATGCTATCAAGAGCCTCACCCCCTTTAGGTAGAAATGAAAACCAAACCAATGTGAGGACAGCCTGGCAATTGTTACAGCACAAACGAGACAAGTGGAAACAGTGTCATCTGCAGAAAACTAATTCAACAGTTTGTCCCCTAAACTGTAAACCTTCCTCAGAAAAAGCACTGCACTTTTTTATGCATGATAACAAAGCTGACTACAAGTGCAGAAAGGAAAAACAAGTGGAAGAACAAGCCACGGTGTGCTCATAGTGCAACAGATATAAGAATAGTTTCATGTGAGACTTTATAGTAATTCTTCCAGACCCCGTGTCCCTCTTGTATGTCTAAGGGAAAATTAATTTTCTTACCTGTCCAGGTTGCTCTTGGACTCTTCTTTGTTCCTTTGAATCTGAATAAGGAACAGATACAGAGAAAATACAAAAATGGACAAGTCCCAGTTGATTTATATATTAAAGAGTTGACAGAGGTGGCAAGAGGAGGAAGGAGGGAGAGAGACCAGGGAATCACATGAAATGTGTGTCAGGAGGATTATAAAGTGTCGGCTGGAGATTCAGAGCTTAGGGGAGCACCTGATGTCCAGAGGGAAGGGAATGAGGATAACAGTGAACTAGAGAGATTTTAAGATGCTCTTTCTATATTAAGAATGCATAACACATACTAAAACCTATTAAACTGTATGCTTTAGATGGGTGAATTGTATGGTAATGTGAACTGTACCTCAATAAGGCTATTTTTTAAAAAGAGTACCCTCCCAGAAAAATGCACATCCCATTTAGACAGGTTATTAAGAAAGTAGCAAAATATTTTAAGAACTCTAATTACTTTTTGGGGAACTACACCATTTCTTTAAATTATTCTTGCACAGAGACTGAGTCATGTGGAACTTCAGTTATGTTTGGGTTATAATATATTAAAGGTCCTTAGATCCTAGAGGATCCTTAAAGATACTCTAGTCCACACTATCACTTCAAAGGTGAGAAAATGAAGCTGGAAAGGTTAAGTTTTCATTATGACACAGGAGTAAAGCTAGAAACACAGGAGTAAAGCTAGAAACACAGGAGTAAAGCTGGGAACTATGGAGATCTGATCTCCACTCTTTTGAAATCTACCACCCCACCCCCGTCTAACACTTTTCCTGCTATTGTTTACAGAAAGGAACAATTTGAGGATAAACATGATCAGAACATGTAGTTATTATGCCCATAGCTCAATCAAGTTTTTCTGGCCTTTAAAACAAATCAGTTAGACTGGCATCAATCCAAGCAGTTGTATAGCATTGCCCAGCTAACAGCCTCGCCATGGAGATTGGAACTTTCTGGCCCAATCCTGGAGAATAATCAATCCTCACAATGGCAGTGTTGCCCTCACCTCCTTTTGAAGAGCAACAGGAAAATAACAATGGCTACCATTTATTTGGGCTCTTATCTACATCAACTTGGTCAGGGCATTCAGAGCCCTATGACACTAGAATTTGGAGAGTTCAATTTAAAAAAAAAAGTTTTTAAACTACTAGACGCCATTAATGTAAATAACACCCATCTGTGAATCATATCAGAAATTTATGAAGTTAATTATGGGATCTCATCTCTGATGCTCTCCCAGGATGGCTCTTGGCACCTGCTATGTGCTAGGCGCTGGTCTAGACATTTTACATATGGCATCTCTTTAATCCTGACAATAATCTTATTACATGGGTATTAATCACCTCATTTTGCAAATCAAAAAACTGAAAACACAATGGAAGCAGGACCAAACGAGTAGGAGACAAGTTTTGCAGTCAATACAATATCCTTACAGATCAAGGAGGGTAAACTTCATGATGTGATTTAAGGCTGTATGAAAAGAATCTCCTTTTATCCCAAAAGAGCACCCCAGTGCCTGTGCTCCATTCATCTGTGACTTACATACCCTTAACAGTTACCTATGAATTTTAAAATAACCTAAGCATGGATCAGAGTAGACAATACTATACTACAGAATAAACTGGAATCTCAGTGGTCCGACACAATAAAACTATTCCTTGTTCATGTAAGTCTGATGCAGATGTCTGGAATCCTTTAAGGGGATCCATGATGAGACAAGGAGAGCATGGACGATGGACGGTGCAGGATGTTTTAGATTCACAGCATACAGATCAGATCATTCAGGCCTACAAGCAAAGTACATCATTACCACCCACATTCTGCTGGCCAGAACTCAGTTACATGGCCAACCTAACTGCACAGGCAGCTGGGAAATACAGGAAAGCAAAGGAGTGGGTGAGCACTATAATCCCCACCATACTCCTGAAAGAATTACAGCTTTGGTTCTTCTCTGTCAGCGTATTAGTTAAGAGTCAGTAAAACAATAGACACAAGTAGTACATAAGGGATCTCTTTTTCAGGACAGAACCAGAAAGGAAGTGGTGGAAAAGAGACAGTGACAGAGATAAATGTACATACTTCACAATCTAGTTGGGTTCTGCCCAATTTGGAAGATCAGCCTCACTGTGTCTCCAGCTCCTTGTTCACACTTCCAAGGGCTTTGGCTGTGTGATGAGTCGGACCTTACATCTTGCAAGTCTAAGTCCTCTCAGAAATATTAGAAATAAAGCTGGTTGTTCATTTTATTCCTAGACGCAAACAGGTATTTGGGGAAATACAATAAATATTCTCCTGACAAGCTGATTGTAACAGCTATTAATAAATTGACATCTTTTTCCATTTATTTCTACCATAACTCAAAAACAACAAAACAATGAATTGTCCCCCCCAAAAATGATGAATCAAACTTGACAATGCAAAAAAACTTAAATAATATATTTAAAGGAAAAATTATAATGTATTAAAACATTAATAATAGCTATTGGTACATGATCCAATTATTCTAGAAACCTGGCTTGAAACCCTCTTCTTCAATCAGTTTAGTCACCAACTACATTTGATTTTATCTCCAAAATATCTCTCAAGTTCATCATCTTCTCTTAATCCTTCTATCCCCATTGTGGCTGGCTCAAACGTTCTCACCTGGAGTATCACATCACCTCCTAGATGATCTCCCTGCATTCAGTCTTGCCCACTCTGTCAATCACACTTTGGGGGAGCAGTGAGCTTAAATGCACCGTGCAAGGGAATCCTTTTAGAAGCTGGTTGAACATGCTGATTCCCAAGTTTTGCCCCAGAAATTCTAATTCAGTGGATCTAAGGTACAGTTCAGGGCTCTGAATTTTTAAAAGGCATTCCAGAAGATGGTGATGTGTGTGGTCCTAGGAGAAATGTTGCTCCATACAAAATCTGGGCAAGAATCCCAAGTCTCAATTGCCAGTCCTCTGGTTAAAGCAATTAAATAGTTCATCTCTCCTCACTGGATAAATTCCAGGCCCTTTACTATAGAGTATAGAGCCTCCAAGACCCAGGCCTTGAATATCTCTCCAGCCTCCTGTTTCACTATTCCTCCTCAAACCTTACACTTTCAGAACCACCAATGCCAAACTATTTGTATGTCCTGAGCACACTGTCTTGTTGCATGCCTCCATTTTAGCCCATGCTGTTCTGGCTACACAGAATTTCCTTGTGCATTGTCTTTCTGATAAACCAGCATTTAACTTCAAAATTGAGCTTCAGTCATCCTTTGTTAATTTCCTCTATTATGCCACCATTAACTCTGTCAGAGTTAACGTCTTCCTCCTCTTTCTTCCTCCTGTCTGCTCCTGACCTTTGTATGACTTCGACTTCGGTACTGCACATCTTTGTTTACATTCCTCTCATTCTCTGTCTTTTCATCATCTTACCTCCTTGCTTTATCTCCATACCTGGCACTTACAAGGCACTAAATAAACATTGTTCAATGATCAGTACACAGAAAAACTGAGCTCCTCTGGGGATAGCAATAAATAAGGATTTTTTTTGGATTATCTGATTAAGTTAAACATTTTACCTCAGCTCAGTTTTATAGCATTTTCTATCTCCTAAATTATTCAAATTAATTCTACAAACACTTTTTGAAATCCTCCTGTGCATGTCATTGTACAATAGCGCTTTCTAAAATCCTATGTTTATATGCTAAAAACTATGAGATATAGACTTTCTTTGCCTTTCATCCACTACTGGTCTTTCATTTTCTTAGTTAACTAATAGGTTTTGTCCCACTTAGATGATGTACTAAAACTTTGTGGACTGTTATCTTTCGAGATACTTATACTAGTAATGGATGTTTCCCTCCAGAAAAAGCTAAAAAATTTTTCCAAATAGTATAATATCTGGTAGTGTTAAAATATTTCCATACTTTTGTGTTTCTACCTAATAGGTTAGTTGGGGAAGTGCATGAGAAAGTTAATAGCAGCCTAGTATTCAACCCACATCTCTAAGCAATCAATAAGTTGAGCTGTTTTTTTTTAACTACATGACCTAAGCACCTAACTTACATCCTGAGAGAGAGTGTTAGGTAATAGAAAGAATGGACCACTGCCTTTCTATATTTATCTCTGGATCTTTGTACTTAACTCAAAAGATCTCTGGATTCTGAAAGCAGACTGTGGCAGTTTAAAACGTGGCATAAACATGGTAGCCTTGATCACCCCAAGGCAAATTAAACAACCTCCTTTGTACATTTAATCAAAAGTTTAGGTCAGTATCTTAAGCCTGCACATAACAATGTACTTAAACATTGCTGCTTTATACAACTCCATATATATTTTATTGTGTAAGTTTGTCTCTCAAAGGAGAAAATGTTAACATAAAATAGAAAGTAAAACTCTTAAACTTGCCAACATTCTGCAGTCTAAAATAATTTTCTATGAGAAGAAGCAAGATGGCGGAGTAAAAGGACGCTTGTAGCTCACCCTCTCCCACAAATACACCAAAACTCACATCTACAGACCCACTCAGCCAACCAGAGCACCTGCCGAACTCCGACAGAACATCGCCCTCTTCGAAAGACAAAGACGCCAAAAATCTGGTGGGAAAAAAGGAAAAAAGGAAGAAGAAAAAGCAAAACAGTGCAGGACCAATCCTGCGGGGAGGGAGCGGCAAAGGAGGGCTGGCGTTCATTCAGTGGGTCTCCCTCCTCCAACAGAGAGGCCAGTGAGATGGAGGGGGAACCTCCGAGGCTCAGATCTGCCCCGAGCACCTCTTGACTGACAGAACTGAGTTAAACGGGCACAAAGGGTCCCCATGACACCCAGCCCGAGACGTGATCCGGCAGCTGGGGCCAGGACAGGCTGCCCAAGCTGGGCGGAGGACTGGGGTGGCTGCACTGAGGCAGCCCTGGGGGACTGCAGGGGGCTGCGCGCTGTGTCTGGGAGGGGATACAGAGCAGAACAACCTCAGTCCCCCATAAATTGTGATAAAAGCAAAGGTACACAGCTGGTGTGCCATGGGGGGAGGGGCACCATAGCCTTTGTCTCCTCAGACCTGCGCTGCCATTACTGGCACTTCTCCCAAGGAGAGAGGCGGGGTGCAGCCACAGCTGCCATCTCCTCCTGTGCGAGTGCCCAGGCGGGGGCGGGGCCGAGCCCTGAATCCGCACCTGGTGGCTCCACAACCTCCTAGGCAGGACTGAGACTTGTTTACAGCTGGAGGCAGATAGGATCTTTCTGCCCTGGTACTCAGAGAACTTGTACCGCCAAGACAAACAAGGAGCTGAGATTTGGCATGGAGCAGAGGCGGGGCCGTTCCGCGCTCTTCCCCGAGCCCACCTTTGGAACTCCGACCTGAGGCAGAGCAGGCAGCTGCACAGAGCAGTGCAGCGACCCAGCGCCGGGAAAGGGTGGGCGGCAACCCGCTTTCCTGGCAGGAACGCAGCACCTGACCACAGTGCTGGGAGAGGGCACGATCCGCCCACCTGCCTCCTCCGAGTGCAGCATCTGACTGCAGCATCGGGAGGGGGAGTGACCCACCTGCCCACCAGATAAGAGCTTAGCACCTGAGACCCAGTGTTGGCAGGGGGCATGATCTGCTAGCTGACAGCCACTGGGAGCAGCACAGGAGAGGGTGCCAACAGAGGGCCTCTGGAAACAGCAAGCTGAGTTTGAGAAAGAGGCCGAAGACACAAAGACCTCTCAATAAAATCATTAAAAGCACAGCGTCTCCAGGAGAACTAGATAACTGATACTCCTTAAGCCACAGTGCCAGAGAGATATGAGCAATATGAAGAAGCAGAGGAACCACTCCCAATTAAAAGATCAAGAGAAATCCCCTGAAAGCACCATCAAGGAAATAGACATTGATGGCCTACTAGATCAAGATTTCAAAAAAGGAGTGATCAAAGTACTGAAGGAAATAAAAGAAATAGTGTTTAGAGATATAAAATATGTCAAAAATGAAATAGAAGCTATAAAGAAGAACCAAGTAGAATTAGTAAACTCATTTGCTGAGATGAGAGCTGACCTAAAGGCTGTACAAAGCAGGCTAGATAATGCAGAGGAACGAATAAGTGACCTAGAAGACAGGACAATAGAAAGCACCCAATCAGAACAGCTGAAAGAAAAACAAAAAACAATGAAAACAATATAAGGGACCTATGGGATAATATAAAGTGTGCCAATCTACGCAAAATAGGGGTTCCAGAAGGGGAAGAAAGAACAAAGGGGATTGAAAAGGTATTTGAAGAAATCATGACTGAAAACTTCCCAAACCTAAAGGAATCAGATATCCAAGTACAGGAGGTTCAGACGGTCCCAAACAGGAAGAACCCAAACAGACCCACACCAAGACATATTACAATCAAGATGGCCAGAGTCAAGGATAAAGAAATGTTCCTAAAGGCAGCAAGAGGAAAACAAAGAGTGAGGTACAAGGGAACCCCCATAAGGCTCTCAGCTGATTTCTCTACACAAACACTACAGGCCAGAAGGGAGTGGCAAGATATATTCAAAGTCCTGAATGAAAAAAAGATGCAGCCTAGGATACTCTATCCAGCAAGGCTATCCTTTAGAATAGAAGGAGAGATAAAAACTTCATAGACAAGCAAAAACTAAAAGAGTTTAGCAACACTAAACCCATGCTAAAAGAAATATTGACAGGTCTACTCTAAATAGAAAAGAAGCAGGATGCTACAAAAATGAGAAACTCATAACTGGAAAGGAGATAACTGCCATGAATTACAAAAAGAATAAACACAAAATTGTAAAAGAAGACATCTAAATCATTAAGAGTGGGAGAGGGAAGCAAGGAAAGCCATTGTGGAAAACAGTATGGAGATTCCTCAAAAGACTAGGAACAGACTTACCATGTGACCCAGGAATCCCACTCCTGGGCATAAATCCAGAAGGAACCCTACTTCAAAATGACACCTGCACCCCAATGTTCACAGCAGCACTATTTACAATAGCCAAGACATGGAGACAGCCTAAATGTCCATCAACAGATGACTGAGTAAAGAAGCGGTGGTATATTTATATGATGGAATACTATTCAGCCATAAAAACTGACAATGTAATGCCATTTGCAGCAACATGGATGTTCCTGGAGAATGTCATTCTAAGTGAAGTAAGACAGAAAGAGAAAGAAAAGTACCATATGAGATCGCTCATATGAGCAATCTCAAAACAAAACAAAACAAAACAAAACATAAATACAAAACAGAAATAGACTCATAGACATAGAATACAAACTTGTGGTTGCCAAGGGGGTTGGGGGTGGGAAGGGAAAGACTGGGATTTTAAAATGCAGAATAGATAAATATGATTATACTGTATAGCACAGGGAAATATAAACAAGATCTTGTGGTAGCTCATAGCAAAAAAAAATGTGACAATGAATATATATATATTCATATATAACTGAATAATTGTGCTCTACACTAGAATTTGACACAACATTGTAGTAAAATGACTCTTACTCAATAAAAAATGTTAAAAAATAAATAAAATAAAATAAAATAATTTTCTAACACAGCAAGACACTGCTTCACTTCAGCAGAAGAGTGGAGTTATTACTAATGTACTCTTTCCGATATCAAAATAGTAAGAATGATTACTCATCCTATATCTGTTGCAATAGAGTTATCTGGATGTGGTAAAAATAGCTCCAAGAACAGTCTTCACTCTAGCTATAAACCTGTAAATCTTCCCTACAAAGATGAGAACTGTCCACAGCAATCAACAGCAACACTCCCAGACACCCAAACAACACAGTGCTGAGCAGTCGAAGAGCATTGTTAAACATTAACCAGGAAATCACTCCGAGCATCCTGCTTCCTCTTCCCAAAGAACAAATGTCCTTAGTGCACAAACAGACCAAAACTCAAAGATATCCCAGAAAATACACCATGTAGAGTTGCAAATATGCCTCACAGAAGAATAAGAATTTATAACAAAGTTTAAAATCATTTGTAAGGTGGCTATATTAAAAAAAAAAAAAAACAGAAAATAACAGTGTTGATGAGGATATAGAGAAACTGAAAGTCTCATACATTGCTGGTGGGAATATAAAATGGTGATACCTTTTGGCAATTCCTTAATAAGTCAGACATAGGATTACCATATGACCCAGCAATTTCACTCTTAGGTATACACCAAAAGAACTGAAAATAAGGACTCAGACACTTACACACGAATATTCACAGAAACACCAACCATTCACACCAAAGGGTGGGGAAATCACAGATGTCCATCAACAGATGAATGGATAAATAGAATGCAGTATATATACACAATGGAATATTATTCAGTCTTACAATGGAGTGAAGTACTGATACATGCTACAACACTGATGAACCCAGAAAACATGCTAATAGAAGAAGCTAGTCACAAAAGGCCACATACTGTATGATTCCATTTATACGAAACATCTAGAGTAGGCAAATTTGTAGACAGAGAACAGATCAGTTGCTAGGAGCTGTGGAGATGGGAGAATGGGAGTGACTGCTTAATGTCTCCTGTTTCCTTTTGGAGTGATGAAAATGTCCAACACTAATAGTAGTAACAATAGTATGACATTGTGAGAGTCCCAAACGCCACCGAAATGTACACTTAAAATGGTTAAAATGGTGACTTTTACCTTATGTGAATTTAACCACAATAAAAAAGATCATTTGGCAGCTAAATCACTTTTAGATGCAATGAAATTCTAAGATATTCCATAGTAAAAATACTTTTGATTAAAGTATACTTATCAACACAAGTATCTGTAAATTGCTTGAATTATCAAATGTTATCCTTAACTTAACTGCCCCGTTTGTAGATAAATTCGCCATTACAGTAGAATTTCAAAGAATTTTGAAATTAGAAGGCATCTGGTGAATATTTGTTGTATTGAATTGAAAAGTAGCAAAGTCAAGTAACATAAACCCCAAATTCATAAAATTTTTGGTAATGCAAGATGACTACAGATATCTCCTATTAAATGTCTAGAGGACCACAAATTCTCAGAAGTCTGAGGAAAACTAATGTTCTATTTTTAAAATGAATAAGTGCTCAGCATCCCAAAGAACTACTGGCCTATATCATTACTCAGCATTATGTATAAATATGAAGATTTATCAACAAAGTTTATGCTGAGTGCTTATTATGTGTCAGGCACTATTTTAGGCATTGGAAATATGAAATTTATTAAGTCAAGATTTCTGCCCTGAAGGATCTGATTTTAGCAGGTGGGCGGGTTGGGTATACTATTTTATTTGCAGTTAAATTTCACCATCAAACACTGAGCTCAAGTATATGCTGGCCCTATGTTCAGATTTTTGACATAAAGATAAATGGACAGCTTTCAGTGTTAAATGTATTAAATACTGCACAACATATTCAACAATTAGAAAAAAATCTAGGGAGTAGTATAAATATGTGTACGTATTTTATGTGTGTGTATATATATATACACACACACACATACATACACGTGTGTGTGTGTGTGTGTGTGTGCATACATTTAGTAGCACAAGTATAGCGACAAGCCTTTCAATTTGAGGAAAAACTCATTCAGGACAGAGGTCCTTGGTTGCTAACAGAGTCTTCCCTTGACTTCAGACTTAAGACAAACCAAGGAGTCTGTCAGTATACAAAAACCACTGTATTCAGAAAAGTAGCAACAGGATAGATAAACGCGTTGGATCCTGCCAATTCAGATTGTGGGGGCCAGTCTGAAGGGTTGGCTGGAAGCAGGAAAAGTTGCAGCTCCAGTATTTGTAGATTAAAACAACAGTATAGAGACAGAATGGTTAGTGCAGTTTTCACAAATCCCAGGTTTTGCAGACAAACTCCTAAGATGCTTTCCCCAAACAGTGAAGGATCTTATGAATAAAATGGAAACCATGCATGTTTTACATACTGTAGTTTTACATATACCAGTAACATCACCCAGAACAGTAGAGGGATGAATGGGCAACAGTAAGTACAGATAAAAAACTTACTGCTATTATCTTCCTAAGTGGTTTTTAAAGCAAAGCACCAATAAATCAGTATCATCATGCTGTCATCTAGACAACTGCTGTGAAACATCACGCTGGATGTATGAGTTGGTAATCACATTCTAAATTCCTAAGCTCTGTTTTATTCATGTTCTGTCTCCTCAATCAATCAGAAGAGTGAGTAAATGTAAGACTGTTATCACTTCAAGAAAGAAATTTCTGATACACAGAACCCTGTACCAGGCACTGTGGATTACTCAAGAGTTAACAGATGACATCTTTACCTCTGTGTAAGTTGTCCTCTGGGTGGGTAGGCAAAATGCCCATCAGGACTATTTAAGAGCAATTACAGAGTGACATAAGATCTAAACACACGTGGGTCAGTATAGTATAAACCAAGCTTCCACATGCTATGAGAATGTGAAGTATGAACTACTCACAACCAGAACATTTACCTGATACTCACTGCCCTTCTGATACAGCACGTGCTATGGTTTACACGCTCCCCTGAAGTCAAAAACCAATACTAACCCTGACCTACTTTATTCCTATCACACGTAGGGGTCAAGGAGAGGATATCTAGGGCTTATTGTGCTGCCATGCACTTTGGTAGGCATTTTTATATTTAATCTCATAAAAACCCAGGCTAGTTCTCTTCCTTCCCCTTCTCCTTCTCCTTCTCCTTCATCATCATCATCATCATCAACCCCATTTAATACTTATCCAAGCTCACCCAGCAACTAAATGTGATGGTTGGGGAGGAGTCATTGGACCCAAGTTTGATTTCTAAGACTATTTTTCCCACACGATTTTGCTCCATGGTGCCACACTCCTGAGAGCACACTGAAGAGTTGTTGCCCTATAGTAATGGGTCTTTTCCAGAGGTGCTTCTTAGAATTACTCCAAAAGCTTTTCAAAATATACATACTGAGCGCCATATCCGAGATATATCAGTCAGAAATTCTAGGGCTGGGGCCTGGGCATATATGTCTCTAAAATTCTACCAAGTAATTTTATACACTCATCTGATTAAGAAACTCTGCCTTCAAGTATGCTGCCAGAGTAAAACATCAACTACATAATCTAACATGCTGAAGAATATGAATTTACAGATTAAAAGGGCTACAGAAATGCCTGGTTTAATTGATGAAAACAGATCCACACCAAGGGACATCATTATGAAATGTCAAAACACTGAGAAAATAAACTGTGCAGAGATTTTCTTCTTAAATCACATGTAAAAAATATGAGGAATCAGAATGGCTTTAGACATCTCAACAATACTTAAAATTAGAAGATGAAGGAATAATAGCTTCAAAATCAAAAGAAAACTATTTCCAACCTAGAATTTTTCTTTTCTACATAGTTTTTTTTTTTTTTTTGAGTTGAAGTACAGTCATTTACAATGTGTCAATTTCTGGTGTACAGCACAATGTCCTATTCATGCATATACACACATATATTCATTTTCATATTCTTTTTCATTAAAGATTATTTCAAGATATTGAACACAGTTCCCTGTGCTATACAGAAGAAATTTTTTAAAATCTATTTTTATACATAATGGCTAACATTTGTAAATCTCAAACTCCCAAATTTATCCCTTCTCACTCACTTTCTGCGGTAACCATAAGATTGTTTACTATGTCTGTGAATCTGTTTCCGTTTTGTAGATGAGTTCTTTTTTTTTTTTTTTTTTAGATTACACATATGAGTCCTATAATATGGTATTTTTCTTTCTCTTTCTGGCTTACTTCACTTAGAATGATGATCTCCAGATCCATCCATGTTGCTGCAAATGGCATTATTTTATTCTTTTTTATAACTCAGTAGTATTCCATTGTATAAATATACCACAGCTTCTTTATCCAGGCATCTGTCGATGGACATTTAGGTTGCTTCCATGTCTTGGCTATTGTAAATAGTGCTGCTATGAACATTGGAATGCATGCATCTTTTCAAATTAAAATTCCCTTCGGACATATGCCCCGGAGTGGGATTACTAGGTCATATGGTAAATCTATTCTTAGTTTTTTGAGGAATCACCACACTGTTTTCCATAATGGCTGCACCAAACTACATTCCCACCAATAGTGTAGGAGGGTTCCCTTTTCTCCACACCCTCTTCAGCACTTACCATTTGTGGACTTCTGAATGATGGCCATTCTGACTGGTGTCAGGTGATACCTCATTGTAGTTTTGATTTGCATTTCTCTGATAATTAGTGATATTAAGTCTCAACAAAATGAAGAGGAGTTGTGCCATGATAACAAGCTATGGGACACAGTCAAAATGGAAAGGACTTAAAGGAAGTGCTAAAAGGAATAGAAAACACAGGGTAAGTATTCAGAAGGCAGCTGATCAAAGCCATGGTGAAGAGTAGATCATATTTTCATTAATGCATTTAAGGTCAGAAAAAGAATGGTCAACTTTAGGGCTGGAAAAAAATATTAGACAATGCCTAAGCCAAGACTCTCTTTTTTAACCTATGAAGAAAATGAGACCCAGGAAAGTTGTTACTTGCTCAATGTCATATAAGATTTATTTATTTCCTATTTAGACTCTTCCTACCATACTATTTTGGCCTCCTCTACCTGAGTTTCTTGAGGACGGGGACTTTAGCTTTCTAGATCATCCTTGCATTCCATAATCCTTGTTTAATGAGGAATTTGTGGTTATAAGTTCTCACACTTTAGGCTTCCTCCCTGCAAGTCGATCCTTTCCTCCAGTTCCCATAAACCATGCAAAGCAAGGTAACACCAATACAACATGTTTCTCTTCATGACTTTGTAGAGGAAGTAAATAAGCAGCCAGGTCTACTAGCAAATCATTTTGTTGCTCCAAAGATGAAGGAAGAGTCATATAGGCATCACCCCTTGGGGAGACTAAAATTCACTCCTAGAGGGAGATGAAAGCTAACATGATGCACATGCTACAAAACAAATCTGTCAAATCAGGTCTGCTGGTGGGAGAAAAAGCCCACACTATGTGCTTGGTAAATATTTGCAGAATCTCAGGTGGATGATTCACAAATATCAAGTGAGGAATTAATCTGCAAAAGACTCGTGGGTAATTTCATCTCATTTCTGGTAATATAAATGCCCTTCTCTCTTTTAGCAAATATTTACCTACTCTGTGCCAAACCCTGATTTAGACATTAAAGATACAGTGGTGGAAAAGCCAAAGTCCGTGCCCTTAGCCACTCAAACACAAAGTCACAGTCCTTCTGATCATTTTTTCCAAGCCCCTCTATTATTCAGCATGCTATGTCCTTTCAGATGTCTCTTTCACCCCATTATCCCCTTTATGTTTGCTTCTAGAGCCAGCACATTGAGCCCAGGCCTTCATCATCTAAACCAGTTTTTGAACTGATCTCCTAATCTTCTTTCAATCTAAAATGTACATCCTAACCAGATTATAGTTTTGAAAATACTGATTTATTCGGATTAGTTCAATTCTCAAAATCTTCAGATGGCTCCACATAGCCTACCTTGAACTCCCAACTGTCATGTCTCAGGCTCTAAGTTCTGGCTCCATCTCTTCTGGCCAAATTCAATCAACAGGAATAGTATTCAGAAGCAATTTTAAACTGTATTATATTTTTGATCACATATCCTATAAGTTTGTACAAAGATAGATTAGTGAGACAAGAAATTCCTTCATTTATGTGGATTAAGTTCATGGAAAAGTTATTTTAAATCAACATAAAGTAAATAGACTAATTTTCCCATAGAAAAAAATGTCATTACAAATATTTTCACTCTTAACTAAGAAGCTCACGCCCAATATTTTTATTGTACGTAAAGATAGTGGGAAAAATGCTGTAAGTCAAAACAATGTCAGTAGGATTTTCTTTTCTGTGGAAACAGCTAGATTTCTAACCAATCTACTAAGCACCCCTTCCTTAGTGGAATCCACAATCACCATCTATTGTCAAGTATAAGTCACCTCCATGTGCACTGAAAAATACAAAGATTTCTAAGGTGTATGTAAGCAATCGAGGTAATACAACCATAAGAATGTATTTAATATGATATGTTATCAAAACTTATACAACTTTGTTTGCTTACTTGATAACTTCCAATTTATTTTCACTGCAGTAAAGTAGAAGGTGAGAGACACCTTCACCAAGGGCACAGAATTTAGGAGGCCTATCTTGGGTTAACTCTGAAACATCTTCGAGAAAGAGAGACTTAGGGCTACTGGTGACTTTTTTCAGTGAGACTGACACAGAGATATGTAAAGTGTTGGTGCCCCTTTTTTTTCTCTCAAGAAAAATTTTCTTGTAGCAAACTTAAAGCTTAACCATTAGAAATTAAATTAAAGGTCTTTGTGTCTTTGAAAACTTTCTTGAGCAGCAACAATACTAGCATAATCATTTTATAATAATTAAAGTAAGCCTCTTAATTTAATTTTCATCTTTTAAATCTCTTGCTGCTACTTATTTCATAGTGTTACAAAGATTCAAGGTGTGGTAAGCAAAGCTAAACCCAAAGAACTCAGCACTAAGTTTTATTTGGACCAAGTGAAGCAAGTCTCACCACCTTGGTCACAAATGAGCTGCTAGTTTATAGTTACGGAAGGCAGCCAACCTTCAACATCTAATCAGTCATTAAGGTACAAATAGATTATGTACTCAGGTTAGTGGCTAATTTTTTTGAGAAACATATGAAACTGTTAAATACAAATGTTTTTGCTCCATTGTGTATCAAAAACCCTTAAAATGTATGTGCCTGTTGATCAGTAATAGACTCAGCAATTTACCTTAGAATTTTTTCTAAGAAGATAAGCATCAAGTATGCAAAGATGTATTTACAAGAATGTCCATCACAAATTGTTTACAACAATGAAAAAAGGAAACAATTTAAGTATCCATTAATAAGGAAATAATTAGTAAATAAGGATACATCTAGGCAAAGCAAAACTGTCTCAGACCGGGTTCCAGCCTGAAAACAGAGGCCAAAAGGGCTTGTGTTCAAGTAGTTTATTTTGGCAGGTGAACCTAGGGAATAGTAGTGAGGGGCCAGGAGGAACGGAACAAGGAGGAAGGAAAACCCAAGATAAAGGTACACTATCCAACCAGAAACGACAGGAAACCCGAGCTCGATCTGACTGGGGGGCCTCCAAGGAGCCACGGAGACCACGCTTCTCTATAAGATAGAATCGGGAAGCAATCTCCAGCAGCTCTCATCCACTTCTGGTAAAGGTTTTCACATTAGGATTAACATCCTCACACTTCAAGTCTGCCCATGCTCAAGTGCTAAACGGGTCCCCGCAGGTGTCCCACGGGGAGTATGAGAATTCCAGGGCAGAAGCAGCGCGGGTAAAGCAGGTACATGTAAGGTAACACTTGTGCAATGGTTGCAGTAAAACTGGGGCTGAGAGGATGTGAGGTGTGACAGCTAGAGGCATCTAACACAAATGCCATGTGCCACAAGCACGATGACGTTATTCTACTATCTAGTGACATGAAAGATGTCTATTGATAAGAGAAAAACAAAGTTATAGCAACTTACAAAATGCTATATATAGTATAATCCCATTCACTTTAGTTAGCTAGCTTTAGTTTCTACTAACAGAGCCTCTCAAGGTAGATTTTAAAGGGAGGAGAGTGGTTTAGTGGAAGAATCAATGAAGCCATAAGGGAAACAGGGATCTCAGAAAAACCATGGTACAGATAGCCCTCAGGGGAAAGAAAGCCCCTGAACTTGAAGATAGCTCTGATACTGAGTACTCTCTTCACTTCGCTCTCTCACTCACAACCTAGTCCTGCTCTTCTCTCACTCTTGACTGGCTCCCTCATCCTATTCTTTGTACCTCTGAATCTCTGCTTCCTCATCTAAGACATGGATTCTGCATCTTTACAGTCTTTATGTTTCAGTACAATTGTACTGGTTGTTTATAGGTGGCATTGGTAGATGAATACACTGTATCATTTGTTAAATATTTTCAGTATCAACTGTGTATACACATATGCACACACACATGCACATATACAAACACACACACACACACACACACACACACACATTATGCCTTTATGGAGGAGGAGAAGAGATATGGAAGAAAAAATCATCAGAGAGAAAAGAACCTGAACCAGAGCCAGTGAAGGAAATTATAACCGTCACTGCACACAAAAATATACAGTTTATGTATACAGCAGCGATACACACAGAGAGGAATTTCCTTCAGCCCAATGCCAGAAATAACACTTTCTTCTTTTAGTGTATACATAGAATGTAGTTAGTAAAAGGAAGAGAAAATATGAAGAAATTTGTTCTCCTCATCTCCAGAGAATGTGTGTTTCCTGGAGAAAGTGAGGAGGAAACAGCCAATTAATATATCTTTCTACAATACATCAAAGCAGTCAGGTTCTCAGACTCTCATAATTAAAGCTATGAGAGACAGGAAACGTAAAGCTCTCACAGAAGCCTCACCTTTAAGAATTAGATGGTGTCCCAGGTTTCCCCGTAACAAATCTGATGGAAAAGACCTTTCTTGCTCATCTTTGCATATCCTAGCACACAGTAAACAGTCAATATTAGTAAATATTCTATTAAAATTTCAAGTACTTTAATTAAATACTACTTATAGCTGATATTTATTGCATTGGTCCCTATATTCATCATGAATCTCCTTAAAGGAACTACCTTCCCACCAAAGCAAGCCATGTGGTTTGAATGACTTGTAACCACTCTTAAATCTAGTGTAAGGGATGACTGAGCTAAATTAATCAGAAAATTCAATCCTCTTACACAAAGTGATTGATTCCAGGATGAGCACATGACCCACTTCAGGCATTGAGAACCAGACCTACGGTTTCTGATCATCTGCTGAGCATGAGAGGTCTTCTCCCCAACAGACTTAAAGTCTTGGCAATGTGAAATCTTTTGAGGCGACAGCCTTCTTCCAACCATGAGGGGAGATTCCATCTAAGAAAGAGGTCTATGTGCGGAAGAGAGATAAGATAAGGTAAGACCCAGCCCTGGAGATATTTTCTGGAGCACCTTTATCAAGCAACAGTTAAGCCAGTCACCCCACTGCACTTGCCACTTATAAAAGACAATAAATTCCCTCTTTGATTAAATTCATTTAGGTTAAGGTTCATTTAGGTTGAGCTTTCTTCACTTTCAACCAAAAGAAACTTAACTGACACACTGCTTATAACATATAGATGCTGATTTGCTTCTATGATTTCTTCCAGGAATATATATAGCACAGACCCAGTCAGAAATAAGACTTGCCAACAAAGTATTCTGTAAGGGGACCTTTTTTACCTGGTTTTGAACATGCTGGACTTCTAAATCTTGAGTTTAATTGATTAAATCGGATCCTTACAGCGTAGATATTTATTTATAAAAAGGCCTTATTTATAAAAAAGACCTCTGAAACTGTAATTTCAGAACTTTATAAAGACAGACTTGTTGAGAATGATAATTTAGCTTTTGGAATGAGACTTATAAACAAAAACAAGAACTCTAAAAAATATTAACTAAATTTGGCTACCAAAACAGTCTCTATTTTTGTCTGGATTTCTCTTTTCCTTTCATTGTCCAAGCCAATTTTCTACCTACTTCATATTAGGTATGGGGTAGCACATTACTTCTCAATATCAGGGCCCTTATTCATATCCATTATTTGCAATCCCTATCTACAGTGCCTCTAAATTCACTTTAAAATACCAAGTCCTTATTAATAGCACTCTTAAAGAGGTCTCACCAGGCCTTCCCAGTACTTCAAACAATTTTTAGCTCTATGGTTCTTCCCAATTTAAAAACAAAATGAATTTCACAAACAGAATTGAAATGTCAAATTTTACTACCATCTGGATTTAAAGACTGCAAAAAAAAAAAAAAAAAAAAAAAAAAAAAACTAGGTTTGAGTTGTTTTATTTTTGTAGCCCAAGTGAATGTATTACAGTAGATTTGTTTTCAGACCATTTACCTCACTATCCTGCATTTCACTCCAGGGGAATAAGGTATTCAAGTGAAAAAGAGACCACCCAGAAAATTCTAAGAGGGAGCCTATAAAATTCAGTAGTTGCATTTGATATAATGGAAGAAAAATCTTCCAACTCCTCTTCATCATCGTCATGAGGATAAACCCGATCTGCTCACTGCACTGAATTTAGAACCGTGAATGTGAGTTAACAACTTGGCTCTGCTCCTCTAGGGGCTTACAATCTGATATAAGTACAGACATAAAGGATATACGGACAACTTAACAAAGGCTTTATGATCCATCCATTTAAAGTACAATGCAGCTCCACTGCCTCCAGAGAAGGAGAGAGAATGGCACCTGAGATACTCACGGTCTTTGTGTCTTTGAAAACTTTCTTGAGCAGCAACATCACTAGCACAATCATTTTATAATAATTAAAGTAAGCCTCTTAATTTAATTTTTATCTTTTAACTCTCTTGCTGCTGCTTATTTCATAGTGTTACAAAGATTCAAGGTGTGGTAAGCAAAGCTAAACCCAAAGAACACAGCACTAAGTTTTATTTGGACCAAATGAAGCAAGTCTCGCCACCTTGGTCACAACTGACCTGCTAGCTTATAGTTACGGAAGGCAGCCAACCTTCAACATCCAATCAGTCATTTAGGTACAAATAGATTATGTACTCAGGTTAGTGGCTAATTTTTTTGAGAAACATATGAAACTGTTAAATACAAATGTTTTTGCTCCAGTGTGCGGGGTAGATGTGACAATGGCGGAGAGGCAAGGTGAGAGAGATGAGTTTAAGTCTCCTGGTTTGGGTAGCAAAGATGTCACCTGAGGGAAGAGTCCAGGACTGTGACACATGCAAAAGGCAGCTGAGTAATCCCTTACACTAGAAGACCCCCTACAGAGCACATCATTTGATTCTCTCAAGAACCCCAGTGAGAAGCAGGTCAAGGACTTGTGGACAAAGAATGTCACTTGCCATTTCAGTAAACAATGGATGTTGCAGCCACCAAGCCTTCAGCCACTGTAGTCATTCCCAACAGTACACCCTGAGGGGAACTCAGGACTGAGATAAATAGGCTGCCTGCCATCAAGCCATTAGCCACTGCAGCACCCCCACCACCACCACCACAGTACACCCTGAGGGGATTCAGGATGGAGAAAAATAGGATATTGGCCTGAGTTAAAGTATATATCAAGGAATAATTTCCTTAACCCCAGACTCTTGCATCTTCCCATACACAGAAAAGTACTAAATTCATTAACTTGAGATGTCTGGTTTTTCTTTAATTAGCAGTAATCTTTTGATGTTCTATGACCTGGGTTGTTTTTGTTGTTGCTGTCATTGTTTTGGGGGGTTTTTTTGTTTGTTTTTTGCAAAAACTACTGTATATCCTGGCTCCTCCCTTACCTCTTTGGAACAGTCCCTGAGAGCTATATGAAAGTCTGTATCCCGGACTTAAGTCCTCATAATTCTATCAAATAAAACATAACTTGCAACTTATAGGTTATTTTTTTTTTTTTAACAGTTGACAGACTAATACCAAATTTTAGAGACATAGAAACTAAGACCCTGAGAGATTAGGCCGTTTCGGCTTAGACAACTTGTGAAAGCAAAGCCAGGACCTACACCAAAAAATGCTACATTGATTTTTGGCCAATATTCCCTAAATGGAAACCCAACTCAAAACGGTTCGGTTTCTCCCCTATTGCAGCACTTCTTATAGACTCATTCATTCAGTACCAAAAAATAATCCTGCTATGTTCCAAACACTGTGCTAGATGCTGGCGATACACTAGTGAACAAGATGGACAAGGTCCCTACCCGCATTGAGATTACAGCTAGCAGGGAATATAGATTTGTTTAATCTGCATTTTTATTGTAGTAAAATACAAAATTTACCATTTTAACCATTTTTAGGTGTATAGCTCAGTGAAGTACATTCAGGTTGTTGTGCAACCATCACCACTATTCATTTCCATAAATTTTTCACTTTTCCAAACTCAAACTCTGTACTCATTAAAAAATGACTCCCCATTCCCCTTTCCCCCTAGGCCCTGGCAACCACCACTCTATCTCTATTAATTTGATTACTCAAGATACTTCATATAAATAGAATCATACAATATTTCTCCTTTTATGTCTGGTTCATTTCACTTAGTCTTCAAGGTTCAGCATGTGTCAGAATTTCTTTCCTTTTTAAGGCTGAATAATATTCCATTGTGTCTATATATATATATACCACATTTGTTTATCTGTCATGTTCATCTGTCAATGGACATTTGGATTGTTTCCACCTTTTGGCTCTTTTGAACCATGCCAGAAGGAAGACTGGTATATTAATATCTGTTCAAGTCCTTGCTTTCAATTCTTTCCAGAAGTAGAACTGTTGGATCATATAGTAAATCCATTTTTAATTTTTTAGAAACAACCATATTGTTTTTCACAGAAGTTCTAACATTTTACATTCCTACCAGTAATGCACAAGGGTTCCAATTTCTCTACATCCTCACCAATGCTTGTATTTTTTTTTCCATAATAGCCATCCTAACAGGTATGAAATCGTATCTCATTATGGTTTTGATTTGCATTTCCCTAATGGTTAATGACGTTGAGTATCTTTTCACGTGCTTACTATCCGCATATCTTCTTTGAAGAAATATCTATCCAAGTTCTTTGCTTATTTTCAAATTGAGTTGTTTCTTTTGTTCTTATTGAAGTGTAGAAATTCTTTCCATATTCTAGATATTAATCCTTATTAGATAAATGATTTGCAAATATTTCCTCCCTTTCCATGGGTTGTCTTTGCACTCTGCTGATGTTCCTTTGATGGAACACAGATTTAAACAAATTACAAACTGTGAAAGTAAAGATACGGGGATAAATAACAAGAAACCTCACCCAAATTGGGAGGTTGAAGGCCTTTCCCCACCCTCCGCCATTCATTCACTCAGTATTCCCTTCTCTAAGCACTAGGGATGCAACACTGAACAAAACAGACAAATTCCTGGGCCCCATGGAGCTCTCATTTTAAGGACATTTAGGAAGTAACATCTTAGTTGAAAGATGAATAAAAGGAAGTTTGTTGGCAAAGAGGAGGAGGAGGATAAGAGAGAATGGAAGGAGCTCTCTGAGGGCAAGAAACAGTCTGTCTGAAGGCACAGATAAAAGTGAAAAGGAAAGGTGGTATGTTTAGAGAATGAAATAATGTCTACCAAGACTTGAACAGAAAAAACAGCAAAAAAGGTAAACTAAAGTGGGCAGGGCCCAGATTACAGAGAGGTGTACACTGTGCTAGGACTATAGTTGTTATCCTAAAGCACTGGAAAGCCAGTAAGTCTTCTGTTATGTCACAGAAGAGTGACATAAACAGACTTATGTTTATGAAAGACTATCTCACTCAAGAGAAGAAAATGAACAGAAGGGAGGGAGTCAAGGCCTGGAGGGAAAGATCAATTGAGAGTATATCGTAACAGTGGAGCTTGGATCAGAAGAGGAGGCTGTACTATAAGAACACTAAATAGAATTGACAAAAAACTCTATTTTAACTAAAGGAAGAAATTTATCTTCTCATAAAACAGGAAAGTCCAAGGAGTAGGCTTAGATGCATCTGGACCCAGGGATTCACATGAAATCAACAGATCCTCCTCTCTACAACACAAATCTATGTTGGAAATATATCACTTATAGCTGCTCACAACCATTCTTATATTTTTATAGTTTTCCACATTGTGAATCCTGACTTCCAAAAGTAGAATATAAAAAATTACATTTATCAGACTACTTTGCAGCTAGAAGAAAAGCATATAATCTAGGCTTTGTCAAACAGATATAACCACACAAGACTTGAATGTAGATAGGAGCAACAAGCAGTGTTTGCCTTGCACCAGGTGACTGGTTTTCTGATAATAACAGTGGTCAAGTTGTCTTATTCTTCTGGGGCATCAGTGGCACAGATTTTGGCATCAGCTTCTGAACTGGGAGCATGTCAAGTAGCAATAGGTAGTAGGAATGGTGTTTCTCCTAGAACAATTTTTCAGTGAGGTTAGTCATTCATTGTTCTCAGCTCTACTGTTCCTGGTTGCAAAGTACATGACAATGAAATATCAAGCCTGTTTTCCAGTAATCCTGGAAATTCCTCAAGGTATCTAATATCTTTTAATAAACCCGTTTTTGTTTAATTTAGCTGGACCACCTGGAATTGATTCTGCCATTCGCAACCAAGAATGCTGACTATTATACCACTCACTTCTTCTTGGCTACTTTTGTGTGTTGGCCTCGTTCTCCTTTCTTGTTGACTTTCTCCACATGGCAGAAGAACCACTAGCAGCCATTAATTGGCATTTTCCAGCTCTATGACCTAAAAAATCAAGTTCCCTTTCACTTCAGTGCCAAATAAAAAAGCGAGGAGAACAGTAACAGCAGCCATTAATATAGCACTTACTAAGAACAGACACCATTCAAGATGTTCCACATATATTAATTCATTCATTCCTTACAATGTCTCTAGGAACCAAGTACTGTGATTTTTCCTTCATTTTTCAAAGAGGGAGATGATGTAGTAAATTTCCCAAAGTCATACAGCTAGAAAGTGACAGAATCAGAATTTGAACCCAAGCTACCTGATTCCAGAGTCTACACTCCCAGTGCTGGGGAATTCCACCACAGAGGTTGAGGAAAGAATAAAAAACAGCAAAAGTCCAAAAAGATCAATGAATCCGGTAGAAGGAAAATAAGAGAAAATCTGGAGAAAAATGTGATGGCTTATCAAAGAGTTTCCAGAAGGAAAGAGAAATATTTACCTGCTCAATCAGCAATCAGCAGTTACCCTTCAAAATATGTCAAATATTCTTCAAGCATGACTTATCAAGAGATCACTGAGAAATTTCAAAATGGAAAGCTACATCTATGAAGGAATCAAAATGAATTGCCAATAGGATTTCATTACCTATTTACAGTCATCACTTCAGAATTATTCACTACCATGTTTCATTTGTGAAGCAAACAATAAGCATCATTAAATATGAAAAGAAGATGAAGAAAGAGGAGGAGGAAAGAAAAGAAGTCTACTGTGTCAGATGCTAGAGAGAGGCTAAATAGGATTGGGATAGAAAATTGACCATTAGATTGATAGTTGGAGATTAGATGTTATTAATAAGACCAATTTCAGCAGAGTGGGGGTACAAAAAGTACACATGGAATGGGCTTACAAAAAGAAAAATGGGAAGTGAGAAAGTAGAGAGAGGAAATATAAACAAATAGCTTAAGGATTGTATAAAGAGAGAGAAAGAAATGGAACATACAAGGAGGATATAGGACCAAGGGAGGCTTATTTTTAAAGATGATCCATAATAATACATCTTTGTATTGTGTTAGGAATAATTAAACGATGAAATGAAAAACAAGAATGTGGGAGAATATAACTCCAGTATCAAGATCCTTAAGTAAACGTAGGATGTGATCCAAGATACCAACGGAGGGGCTGGATGTTAAGAGGGGAAACACCATTTCCAATGTAACAGAAGGAGAAGTAAAATATGTAGAGGGTACAGATGTAGGTAGGTTGGTGGTTTTAGGGATAGGAAGATGGGATAGTTCTTAGTTAAGTGTATTTAATTGGTTAAGAATATAAATGGGATGAAAGTATGGAGGTTTGAGAAGAGAAGTTGTCCTAGAATGTAATAGAGCAAATGTGTCAGGGAAGTATAATAGCATTGTCCAGCATTGTCCAGCTGCATTGGATACCATTTGGGATTTAGGCTGGATAACTTTAGGCAAATCGAATCAGCATAGTTGTATAAACTTTCTCTACAAACATCATTGCTGAAATGTTTCACAAAGTTGGGTTTTTTCAAATGAGTTCTATGAAATGAGACAGGGACAATGTAGTTCAACTTTTCTACTAAAAATGTGACTAAAGTGCCAGAACACGGAAACTAGCTGAGTAGGAAGGTAAATGACAATGTGAAGGTAAAGGAAAGTTAAAAACAAACAAACAAACAAACAAACAAAAACAGTAGGGTCAATGGAGTGAATGTCCCAAGGGGTCAAAGAATAGTTCCAAGGAAATCAGTAGAAGTGAGATTGAGACTCAGAAGGTGGTGATCAGATAGTGGGACAATACTTGCCTTCCAGAGATTTTGAAGAAGTTATTGGTAATGACTACCAGTAATGTCTATGGTGTGACCATGGGAGTGGCAATAGCTGGCTAGAGTGGGGTGGAAGAGATTATAGGAGTTGAGAAGTTCAAGAAACTGAAAGATCAGGATGTTGAATGGATCAACTACACTGATAAGAAAACTGATGAGATTGTAGGAACAATGAAGGAAACAAAGACACCAGATGATAAATTCACTGAAGAGGGATGCAAGACATCGAAGAGATTCTGGAAGATGATTCAGGAGAGTTATTAGGTGGTAAAGTCTGAAGACATGAGCTCAACAAATCTGGGGTTTTCAAAGTCCAAAGAAGGACAGATGGTTTGGAAGGATCAATAGAAAACAAGACACATACTCTACCTACAAGTTCTGAGGCAAATAATGGGGAAAAGCAAAGGCATCTTCCACTTGAGAGGGACAGCCAGGTTTCAGTTAGAGGAAGAAGGAGAAACAAATGTTCAGAGAAGAATCTGGGACATAGGAGAGTTCACTGATGGCAAACCAGAAATTCCAGTGAGTACAATGGAGGAATGTGAAAATGATGGGGAAGCACAGGTGATGGAGTCAGATTAGGGAGGTAGAAACCAGTCTCAAGATAAGCAACATGTGATGATGATCTGGGAGGTTGTTGCCTGAGGTAACTGGGATATGGGGTTTGTTGGGAGTAGTCCTGACAAGCTGGAGGAAGGTGAGTAACCAGTGTCATCCAGAGTATTCAACTGGGAGATATAGGGTCATTGTTTAGTCCTGTGTCTCATCAGGGATATCTGGGCCTACAGAATAGAAGATGGTCCCTTAGGGAACAGGTCACTTTAGGCAAGAGGCTGTTCAATTAGCAGCGCAGGCTGGGGGAAGAGCTGTTTCACTGGAAGTACTAATTGCTGTTGAGACCTCCAAACCCTGGTCTCTCCCTTCATTGTGTTGTTGTCACAACCTGAGCACCAGTGGGCTGCTGGTTGCTCCCCCAGATGGGAGGTGCAGATGGAAGGGCCACAGTCTATCTCAGGGCAGAAAGTTTTATGGCAACTGGAAAATGAGGCCAGGTGAGGAGTTGGAGCCACTAGTTTCTCTTCTCTTGGAGAGGTAAAGGAGATTATAACGGTTTTCTTGTCACCAGGAATTCTAACCTTTAACCAACAAGTTTCCTTTGCTCCATTTTGTCCCATTACTTTGAATTATGCTTTTTGGACATCAGAAAAGTTCTGTTCTTCCTTGACCATTATTTCAACAAATGATACAAAATAGGTATAACTGAACTGCCTTCATGCAACATTTCAAACAAACTCCAATGATATTTGAAACTTCAGATAACTACTGCTCTTTTATCACTTTTGTTCCTATCCCATCAAAACAAAACGAAATATAGGTAGACAAAGATACATGATAGATAGATAGATAGATAGATAGATAGATAGATAGATAGATAGAGATAGATAGATAGATAGATAGATAGATAGATAGATAGATATAGATTGATTAGATAGAAAGAAAGGATAGGGAGAGTTAAAGATGAATAGATAGATGGATGATAGATAATAGATGAATGAGAAAAGGGAAGGAAGGAGAAAGGAAAGGAAGAGAACAGAAAACAGGAGAGAAAAGAAAAGGAGAGGAGAAGAAAGGTGGGGAGAAGAGATAAGTAAGATTTGGGTAACCCTTTGAGGGGGTAAAAAAAAATGTCTAGATTTTTTGGACTAATTCAATGCTATAATCTTGTGAAAAGGATAATCTTATTTAGAAATCTAATTAGCTAAATAAAAGCTAATTTCCTAATTCCTCAACTTCTACATCCAAAAAATTATTACAGCTTCCAGACTAATGTAGCTTTGAAGTAGGAAAGGCCTAAAGGAAGAGTTAGAAGGCCACTCTGGAATTGCCATCTTAACCTCTGAATCAGAACTGATCTTAAAATCCCTGGACTAAAGGAATCAGTTCAAAGGCAAAGCCAGAGAGATCTAGTCCCAAGATCTGCTATAAATAGAACATGAACCTTGCTCTTGCCAGGAAGACAAGTTTCTTAAATCAGGGTTAATCTCACCATTTATTTATACATATATAATATATATAGTATATATATATATTTTATTATTGAAGCATAGTCAGTTTACAACACTGTATCAATTTCTGGTGTAGAGCATAATGCTTCAATCATACATGAACATACATATGTTCATTTTCATATTCGTTTTCACCATAAGTTACTATAAGATATTGAATATAATTTCCTATGCTATACAGTATGAACTTGTTTATCTGTTTTATATATATTAGTTAGTATCCACAAATCTTGAACTCCAAATTTATCCCTTCCCACCCTCTTAATCTCTCTATTATGATGAGGAACTGATACTGTCTCTCAAGAAGGATCAGCCAGTGGATTGTGGCAGCTCAAGAAGGGAATTAGGAGCAGAGTTTCAAGGGTCCTTGCCTAAGGCCACTTAAAATTCCTGTAGTGAACTGATTCCCTCAGTGCACCGTAAGACTTCCCCTATTCTCCCTTTAAATACTGGTTATAGAACCTATATGACATTCCAGAGACTCAGATGAGAAAGCAGACATATCCTGGAGCATAAGTTCTCACACTTTGATGTACAACTGAATTCCGCAATGAGGAGAATCATCATAACAGTAAGCTCCTAGTATCCAACACTCGAAGGTGATAGTTTCAAATACCTTACCTCACTTTATCCTCCTATGCAGTCAATCTCTAAGGAAGATGTTGTTTCCATTCTCATTTTACAAATGAAGAAACTCAAGCTGAAGAAGGTTAAGTAGCTTCACCAAGTCACTCCAATAATATATGATAAGGCTGGTCTTATGTGCAGGACATCCAATGCCAGATCCTGTATTGTATCAACTCTGTGAACACCACTCTGTCCACACATAACCATGGGGGGTGGTTCCTGAAATTCAGAAGAAAGGGGGTTATTTTAAAAGTTGGCTTATTTGGGTGAACTTCTTTCCACAAACCTACATTGCTTTCTTATTAAACACCACACCCACACCCACACCCACACCCACACCCAAACACACATGCATACAAAACTATTTTGCACTTCTTAAAACTGGCAAGGCAGTTATCCAGGAAAATGAGAACTTGTTAAATAATTCTAAAGTATTTCAAAGAGAGTAAAATTATCCCAAAATAGTGTGAGGATTATTCCTCCAGGGCACAGAATTATTTACATAGCTACCTCAACTTTTAAAACAAAGTTGATGTGTGGTGACATTTGTTCCATTAAAAAGAGAGAGAGAATTCTCCCGACCTTTTCAGGTTGACGACTGTTCCTTGATTAGTCAATCCAAAGTAAGCATCCCAAGCATTGTTGTACAACCTCTCCATTCTGTATGCCCGAATATTTATATGGTATGGCACACTTGAGCTATATTTACCTATGGTAGTTAGGTTTAAAACCACTTTCAGGCACACACAGAACTTTGACTTCACCAGCAATCCATTAGGCTTTTTCAGAACTCCTCATTCCCTTCAGCCTCCTCTCAAGTGTTTCTGTCACCCTCTTCCTCTCCATTCTACCAGCCCCCAGCATTTTCACCCCCATCCATATGTACTCCTGCTATCAACCGTCTTATTTCACTTAATCTACTTCTTCAGTTTATCTTCTAGAGCTCCTTCCAATGTGAATAAGTATTCTTTATGCCTCTCTCTCACTGACTATCCTGTTTTTTAAGACCTTTATTTAATCACCTCTCCTAATCTCAGGTGAAGGCTACTTGATTTCCACACTATGTGCCACCCCTCTTCATGGTCGTCTGTAGACCTAAAGGATCCTCACCAATTGCTTCAGACCAGGATATATGTCTTTGTCCATACCCAGTCCTCCACCAACATCCCAGGATCTTCCTCTGCACTTGGGAAGATCCATGCCCATTGATGATCATGTCAAGTTCCTGGCCTCCCTCCTCTTTAATTCCCACAAATTCTATCTTCATTTCAGCTTAGCCTCCTTTCAACATAGTCAAACCTTAGCTTTCTTTATCATCCATACCTGTTTCTATGTTCTTAAAGTGAAATTGAATTTACCCTTTAAGACCATAACCTGCCATCTCCCCAAATTTCTTATCTTTCCATCCCACTGCCCCCTGATCTTCATAACAGCCCCAAATCCCATAATCTTAGTTTAGCTTGATTTGCCTTTCCAATGGTCAGATAATTCATTACCTCCCTAGAATTCCCAGCCCCTTGGTCTCCTACCCTTCCCACTTTGTCAATCACTGTCTTTCCCCTTGTTTACCAAATTATCTCTACCCATTGCCTCTATTTCTTCACCCGCTTATTCCTTAATTCTATGAAATCTGGCTTCTATACACATTGCTATGCTGATGCTAGTGTTTTCTCATTTTTCTGGAATTCATCTCAATTCACTACCAAATTGAGAGACTTTTGCTCATTTTTCATATCCTTGCTCTCTGCAGCATTTGACGCTGTTTGCTGGACAAATATTTCTTCCTTCCAGTTCTAGCTCTCTCCTCTTCTGAGACATCATGCTATCCTGCTTTCCTTCCTCCCTTTACCTGTGCCCTATCTGTCTTCCTCTGGGCCTTTCTCCTCCTCCCCTAACTCTCCAAAGATTGGTGTTTCCCTAGATTGTATCTTCATGTTATTTTCACCCTACTTTTATTCACATATAGACCTAACCTATCCTTTATTTCCTCATGGAGTAAGAACAAGTTTAGAAACAGAACTGACCTAGGTTTTGCCTCTTAATAGAACAGGATCTGACAAATAGTAGGTCTTCAACAGTGATGAGATAAATGAACTGTGTGAACATAAGCAAACCAATCAACCTCTCTGGGTCTCAGTTTCATTGCTGTTGTTATGTGAACTGAATGCTACAGTATATAAAGAATCTTATCTAGGGACCTAGAAAATAACAGGCATATAGTACAATAAACAGTTAACCTGTCCCCTACTTCCCATGCAAATGACTCTCAAATCTAAATCTGTGAACTATATTCACAGCAGAATCCCAGACCCAAATATACATATCTCCCTTGACAGCCAGTTGGCCCCTCAGTCTCAAATATTTGAAACTACCCCATCTTCCATCCCAAACCACTTCCTCACCCTCTCTTCCCTATTTCTATAATGATGCTACCATTCTCCCAGTTATTGAGGCTTCAGATCATAGAAATCTTTCTTGTTTCTTTGTACCCTTCCCATATTCCACTATCAAGAATAAGGACTACTTCCACAAAGTCCTTCAATGTCCTTTCTACTCCCACTGCCAAGCCCCTCACCAGACCCACACTGGCTCTTGTTAAGAGCCCCACAATAGCCTCTTTAGTACTCTATTCACCTCACTCTCTTCCCACTTCATTCTTGTGAAGTCTACTTTCCTAAAATCATCCCTGATCGTCTCATTTCCCTACTCAAGATTATATAATAGATCCCTGGTACTTACTGAGTGGAGCAGACTCCTTAGCCTGGCAATCAGAGCCCTGCACCTATGACCAAATTTCTACTAATGTTTTCTTTATACACCCTGTGTTTCGCACCTTTCTGTCTTTATTCATGTGCTTCCTTTTGCCTGTAGTGCTTTCATCCCCAACTACAGCTGCCGAATTCTGACCAGGCTTCAAAGTCCAGCTCAAATTTTCTTTTTTTTTTTTAGTTCTAATCTTTTGAGAAGTCTTCCTTGATCTTCTGGGTTGAATTTGATCATTCTTTCTCTAGTATTTCCTCAATGGTTATATTTTCATGACTTTTATTTTATTCTATTATAATTAAGGGCTTACATATCAGCCTTCCGTACTACGTAATAAGCTCCTTGAAGATAGGAGTCATGTCTTATTAATTTTTATATCCCCAAAAAACCTAGAAGAATTCTTTGCTTAGGAAAGGCTGTCTTTAAGTATCTGTTAAATTCACATGTATATATCTTTAACAAATCACACACTGGAATTTAGTATTTTTGGAACTGAACATTATGATCATTTCTATGTAGACATAATGTAGCTTTCAAGGCTTCTTGGTGACATATCTCTTAAGAATTGACAGAAAGACCTTAAAAGACAGTTACAATAGCTGTGAAATGTCTTCCCCACCCGCACTTTGGCCTCACACTCAGATCATAGTGATGGCTGCTGAGCTTATAGATGAAATTATAAACTTAGAGAAAAATAATTGTTGTCATCTTCTTTCCTGGTTAAAAAGACACGGAAATACTTCCTGCTCTGAAGAGCCTAGTGTATGAGAGATGGAGAATGTGTCAATTCAGGAACATCAATGGCAGGGATAACCTGTCAAGGCGTTAGAATGCTTTGTAAAACCCAACGTGGACTTGGTCCTTGCAGTTAGCAAGTCCCAGAAGCTACATGGTACATCAAAAGGGCTTCAAACTTATCTCAGCTGAGCAACTGACAGGCTATGAGACCTTGTCAAAGTCACTCCTTGCTTTTGGCCTCCATTTCTACATCTATAAAATAAGGAGGTTAACATACCAGGTAATCTCTAAGCTTCTTTTCCACCTCAGACCTGCTCTGAGATATAAGATGCCTCTGCTCTGCAGCCATTTGAAGCAATACAGCAAAGGAGCAAAAAATCTGAGCATTATAGTCAGACCCAGCAGGCACCTGTCTTGGTGCCTCCAGCTGTGTATTGTCTAGGAAAATATACAATCTCTCTACTCAATTTGGTCCCTACATCCAGCTCTTTCTGAAACCCATTCATCCTTAGGGTTTCCAGTTAAATGAGTCATTAAATTACTTTTAACTGGGATAGCTTTATTTGGGTTTCTTCATCTGTAGGAAGTCTATGATGATGATAATAATAATAGTAACTACTTCACAGGGTTATTTTAAGGATTAAAAGATATGTGTGAATTGCTTAGTACAATGCCTGGCACATAGCAAGTGCTGGATGAATTTGGTCATTATAAAGTTAAACAGGATCCATTTTCAAAAACAGTAAACATATCCTGAGAATATTAAGTGAATCACCTTCCACAGGTAGGTGCCCAAGTATGTCCTCAGGCAGCCAGGAGGTGGCCCTGAGCTTCTGAAGATAAGGGTTATAAACTGGTAGCCCACAAGTGTTTGCCCCATGTGTGTATTTTCTTGGTATAAATAGTGTTCTTATTTAATTGATTAAATTACCAACATTTAAAAAGCAGGGTTTCACATTTCTGGCTTCTTTTGAAACATTGGGAGTATCTGGCAATAGTGAACTTGCATCCTGCACAGCATCAATTACTAGAGCTTCCCCTTAAACTTCCCATTGCTCCCTATTGTCCTCCACCCAGCCTGTTCCACTCATTTATGCTACATGCCTCATCCCTCTAGGCATTTCAGTTTTGATCTCTGTCCTAGGAGATGAGGACAGTTGTTCTTCTTCATTAGATAGCCCACACTTTTCCAATCACATGCAGAGAGTCTACAAAAGAACCAGCACAGAGAGAGAAGAGGAATTGAAACATGGGAGTCAGAGGGATCCCTAATTATATCATTTGGTCCCTAGATCTAGCTCTTCCTGAAACCCATTCATCCTTAGATTTTCCAGTTAAATGAGTCATTAAATTCCCCTTTTTAACTGAGGTAGTTTTATTTAGGTTTTTGTCCCCTGCAACCAAGAGACAACCAATTCTATGACTAGGGTGCCAATTTATCCTTGTTTTATCACTGGAAGTCCCACATCCCTGGAAACCTTTCAGTCCCAGGCAAACTGGGATGGTTGATCAGCCTATTCATGGCAAAGTTATGATTAAAATTCATTCAGATAGTTGTAATCAAAGCTTATCATCTCTCACTTTCATTTCCAAAATTCATTATTAAATTATCAAAAGTGGATGAGATTTTGGTTTCTAATACCATTTTCCTATAAAATAAACCATGGTATTTTGGAGAAATGGCTGATTCTAGGGCTGGAGCAGAGAATATACAAGATATCCAGGAGCATCTTGTAGTACTAGAAAGCCAGGGAGTGGTCAAAAAGCAAAAATGATGGGGGGACATCAAAGAGACATAGGAACCAACTGAAAGAGCTCCCAGTGGCCAAAGCTGGACTAGTTTGAGCAACAAAATAAATACCAAAGTATTGCATTATAACCAAAGTGTAAAATAAATATTAATGGATTCATACTGATGTACATAAATGACTGAATAAATAAATGAGAAGAGACAAATCTCCCTTATAGAAGCATTCCAAATAATTTATGATGATATTCCCCTCTCCAAGAGGTTAAACTTTAATTTTCCACCCCATTATCCCCTTTATAGTCGGCTGGCCACAGTGACCAGCTTCCAAAAAGTAGAGAATGGAAAAGGAGAAAAAAGCAACTTTGCAGTAGAGAAACCTGACAAGGTTGGCAAGGTTAACATCAACATGAAGAGTCACACTGATGGCATGTAACTTTAATATGATGTATGAGAATGGCATTACACTTCTGTGGTCTTCTTCCCCAAAACCCTTGATCTCTATCTAACCATGAAAAACACATTGAAGAAATCCAAATTGAGGGACATTCTAAAAAAACAAAAACAAACAAAAGACAAACAAACAAAAAACCTGACTAGCACTTTTAAAACTGTGGTCATCATCAAAGACAAGTAAAGTCTGAGAAACCATCACAGATCAGAGGAGGCTAGGGAGACACATTAACTAAATGTAATGTGATATCCTAGGTGGGATCCTAGAACAAAGAAAAGGACAGTAGGAAAAAAACTGGTGAAATCTGAATAAAGCCTTAAGCTTAGTTAATAATATGTACCAATGTTTATTTCTAACTTTTGAGAAATATACCTAGTGATATGGGATGTTAACAATAAAGGGAAACTGGGTGTGGCAGATACGAGAGTTCTCTGTACTATCTGTGCAACTTTTCTGGAAATCTAAAACTATTATACAATTTTTACATTAGTTTTAAATAATAAACCAGTTCATATTGTAAAGGAAAGCCCCACTATGAAGAGTAACATGGCTTCATCCGTTTCGAAAACTTAACATAAAATAATACACTTTAGAAAACATGGATTTTTATACATTTTATACATTTTCTGTATGAAGTAACGAGCAGTCCAGTGTCATCTGTCTGGACAACTTTTTGCAGTATAATTGCAAGTTAGTTGTACCATAAGATTTGATTGGCCTACTTAGAATTTTGCTTCTTCTAAACATTCATTAAACTTACAAAATAAATTAATGCTTGTTCTTACATGTCTTGACAGAACAAATTAATACTATCCGAACAAATTAATAACCTTGGCTCCTAACTCCTATGATTTTGGCAGGTTATACTTTCAGTTTCTAAAGCCTACACACAGGGATATCCTTAGGTAGGGATCTGCCCTCTTATCAATACACATGCGGAGTTATCCATAATGAGTGTTAGAAGGATGCCCTGGAGGAAGAGCAGACCTCATCATACCTTCTTGTCAAAGCAATAAGAAGCTGGCCCAGTGCCCTAGTACGAGACTTAGAAGGAAACATGAAACACAAATCCTCACAGCAAGGAAGCAACTCATTCACTTGACAACACTTTTCATAACACCTGAGCTAAGAATACAGAAATGACAGACCCTGAAGGGTTTCCATTCTTACTAGAAATTTCCATTCTTACTTTCCATTGCCCCGAAGGAGCAAAATAGCAATATGTTGTTAAACAGGAGTGTAAAGATGTTAAACAGATGAAATTAAGTTCTTGAAATATGCAGTTGGGTATTCACCCAGCACATCAGAGGCATTGAGTAAGACGAATAAATATGCATTTCATGAAGAAACACTGATCACGTGTCTCCAGTTGTTTGCCTCTTCTAGGCCCAGAGAAGTTTGCAGAAATTATTAGGACACAGTCCATACCCTTAAGGTACTTTCTGTCTGGTAACTGGGATAAAGGAAGTACACCAGTGTTACAAGCACAAAGTAAAAATTAACATGTTCCCCCAAGAAAGTACAAAGTGCTCCTGGAGGTCAAAGAGGAAGACATTAAATCTAGTCACAGATAGGTAGGGAAGTAGATAGTATTTTGAGATACGCTAAATTGTGGTGCAAACTAGACAGGTCTGAATGGGGGTATTACAGGCAAAGGTACAACCTCAGCAAAATCACTCGTTTTCCTCTTTACCTAGAGTATATGTAAGTCTTAGAAAATATGATTTTAAAAAGGAACCAAGATAGATGCTAAGTCTAGAGGGAAGACTGGGATAAGGAGCATGATATTTTCATGTGCTCTTAACACATCTCCCCTCAGACTGCTTATCAGTCACAAGGGGGAAAATACTAACTGTACTGTGAAGAAATCAGGTAACACTTTGATCAAATGATCAATACTAACATGACCAATGAGGAGGACATCATGTGACTCCAGATGCCCTACGCCAAGAAGGACATGACATTTCTGTTATAGTTTTCTAGCCAAACATCTAACTTCCTCATGAAGAAATCTGAACCTAATCATGAAGAAACATCACACAAGACCAAACTGAGGAATATAAAATAACTGGCTCATGTTCTTCAAATATGTCAATGTCATAAAAGAGAAAGAAAGGTGGGGAGTTCTTCCAGACTAAAGAAAGCTAAAGAGATAACATGACTGAACACAATATATGATCTTAGACTGGATTCTGAACTGGAGGGAGGAAATGCTAGAAAAGGACAATGTTGGCACAGACAATGGACAACTGAAACAGAGACTGTAGATTGTTTAAAGTTTTGTATTCATGCTAAATTTCCTGAATTTAATAACTCTACTGTAGTTACATAAGAGAATATCCATGTTTTTAGGAAAAATGCACTGAAGAATCAGGGTGTAAATGGGCATGACGTATGCCACCTACTCTCAAATGATTCAGAAAAAATAGGTACATCCACATGGAAAGAGAAAAAGCAAGTAATAAAACTATGGCAAAATGTTAAAAATCAGTGACTACAAGTAAAGGGTATAGGGTTGGGAGAGTGCTTGGCACCATTCTTGCAACTTTTCTGTAGTTTGAAATTATTTCAAAATAAAAACTCTTTTAAAGACCCTAAAAAGCATTAAAATCAAAATTATTTTCATGAGTAAAAGTTTCATAGCCAATTTCTTTTAAGGTATTCATTTTTTAACATAGATATAATTTAATAGTTATATAGAAATTGAAACTTTAGGATCTTCTTTTTCATTTAATATTGTCTTATTTAAAAATTGCTATATGTCAACTTAGTCAAATATCAATCATTTTTATGAACTATACATAGTTCATTCTTCTATTGAACATTCGTGTCATTTCCCATTTTCACAATTACAGTGTCACTGCTAAGAACATAGATATAAAAATTACTTCATTTTCTTTGGGAATATTTCCTGTGGATTTTAGAATAATTCTGTAGAACAAGATCTAAAAAGAAGACTGTACCATTTTAGATGTCAAACTTATATGGGATCCACTGATACCAGAGGAGATTTCCCATACTTTTGAACATGGAATCAGTTTTGAAAATTGCTCATCAACACATTGGTACCACTGCCAGACAATAGCTGTCTCTCTCTCTCTCTCTCTCACACATGCACATGCACACACACACACACACACATACACATACACACACCATTCACCAAGACTGAAGAGCAAACAGAGAAAGAGAAGGATGCACAAGGAGCCAAAATAACAGATTATCACTGGTTGATTCACCACCAACTCATCTGGAAAGCTTTTCTAGCTAACACAAAGCACAGCAGACCAAACTTGCCCATGCTCAGATGCACTGGGTTTAGTCAGTATGTCTTATTCTTACAGAACTTCCAGTATTTTGAGATAGAAACTGTTGAGTAACAGGAAAAAAAAAAAAAAGACATGTACTTTGACTATAAATGTCTGGGGAGCTTAAGCATGATACAACTGAAGAAAAACTTTGTATGGAATGATAATTATCTCAGGCTGAAGAACAACCTGAGCTAACGATTGTAAACAAGGATCACCCATTAGCAATTTCAGCCATTAGGGACTGGTTTGTAAAGGATAAGAAAAAGAGCATGGGATTTTGTGAAAACCCTTTCTTGTCTTTAAGGAAGTATGCACACACATACACATTAAAATATATCTTTGCGGAGAAGTGTAAAATGTGTGAATACACATGAAATGTAAGCACTTGAATTCTTACGAATACACACTAATGAACAAAGGTAGTTTTCAAAGCATTGCCTAGCATAAGGGAATGTTTAGGGTGATGGAAATGATCTATATCACAGGATCTAAATGATCTACATGACTTTGAAACTGGTTACATGGGTACATGCATTTGATGAAATTCTCAAACTATTCACTTAAGATCTGTAAATTACTCCATGTAAGATATGTCTCAAAAATGCAAAAGAAAGCACACAAAATCAGCAGATCTTCTCTGTCACTAGTTCTGTGTGCTTCAGCAAGTCATAGCTTTCAGCTTCCTCATCTGAAAAACAAGGGGCTTGTGTTAAACAATCTCTTTAACACAATCCCTAAGTTCTTTACTAGTTTTAGGATCTAACTGATACTTTTTTTTAAATAGCAATGAATTTATGGAAATTAATAATCTGACTTAGAACTTGGAGATTTTAACTTAAAAGTTTCAATTACATTGATATATACATTATCATCATAAGTAGAAGTTCAAATAATACAGATAAGATAACTGTTCTCTCTGGCCCAGTTTTCTCATAATCCTAGAGGGGACTTGTCCTGCCAGGTTGCAGTATATTCTTCTAGGCTTTTATTGTTGCTGCTTCACAGGCAGTATGGCTCTGTGGCTAAGCATAAAGACTACGGAGTAATGCTGGAGTAATGCTGCCCAGGTCCACAGCCCAGCAGCACCATTAGCCAGTGTAGACCTTCCTGACACCCAAAATACCTGTGCTTCAGTTTCCTCATCTAAAAATAGTGACAAAATGGCAACCATTCATGAGGTTGCTGAGAGAACAAGGTATGACACACATACAACACTTAGAGCCTGGCACCCAGAAGTATCACTTATTACTGAGAAACTGTTCACTGTTTCATAATAAAATATCTACACTTGCTTCTTTTAATACAGTTGAAGAATAAGTTAAACACTTATTCTAATTCAAAGTCACTCAAAGCACTATATTAAATACAAAGGCACTCAGAGAAATAGGTCTCTTGGAGTATTTAATCACTGGTCTTGAGCCAAAAAATTTCTTCAGTTATCATTCAGTAAACTTTGTAGATGGAAATCAGGCCCATCAAATTCTGTTACCAACATTTCAGATTTTTATTTAATATGAAAAGTATTAATGTGTAAGAATGTGTGCTTGCTTCAGCAGCACGTATACTAAAACTGGAACAACACACACAAGATTAGCATGGCCTCTGTGCAACGATGACATGCAAATTCATGAAGCATTCCATATATTTCTTATGGTTACCAGGAGGAAAGGGAGTGGGAAGAGATAAATTGGGAGTTAAGAGATTTGCAAATATTAACTACTAAACATAAAATAGATAAATAACAAGTTTCTACTGTATAGCACAGGGATGTATATTCAATATCTTGTAGTAACCTATAATGAAAAAGAACATGAAAATAAATATATGTATATGTATGACTGAAACATTATGCTGTACACCAGAAATTGACACATTGTAAACTGACTATATTTCAATTAAAAAAAAAGTTAAATGGGTAAGAGTGGGGTGAAAATGAAATTCAATAGAGCCATGTCCAGTCTTGTTTCTGTAGGCCTGTCCCATCACTGAAAATCACCAAGAAGTCACAATACCTAAGGATCCAAGGACAGCAGGAAGCATAAAATGTCGCAACACATAGCCTGATAAATGACTAAGTTTTGTATCCTGGCTTGTGGGAGGAGTACAGCATACTTTCTCTATTATTCACTCTGCGTTTACTCTGTCAAATGTTTTGACTTCCCAATGCAGAATCTTTTAATGAAGAAAAAAAGCCTGCCTCGTTGGATTTGAATTTATTATTTCAGTGACACAGAAAGACATGGAGATTAAACTTTCAACTGGCATAAGGGAGAATAAATTACCACGTTTTCTTCCAATCAATTTTTCACCTTTACACACAGTGATAAGAGCCTCTGCCAAAGGTCCTTCATTCTACCTACGTGAAAGGGCTCTGACACCTGTTTAATCCACAAGTCAACAGTCTTAAGTATTGAAAATGTGAGGAGCCTAACTGTGGATTTGCATAGTTCCTGGCTCTGGATCTGTTTGCTCCCATGACAATCCCCCCCTGCAGAGACTGCACCCATGTGGCACCCTGCTGGAGATGAGAGACCAAGAGGGTGGGGAGAAAGGCCTGGACTTGCCCTTTAACCAGATCCAAGCATGTTACCTTGGCCTTCTTGACTGAACACCATATCAACATATTTCCAAGAACATCAGCTGACCTCGGGGAGCAGAGTGAACTATGGCCCTGTGGTGTGATTTAAAGATCCCTCACTCTCCTTTGAAACTGCCTGACAACCTGTATTCAAGACTTAGTCCTTTAGTATAACAAGTATTGTCTTAAAATGTCAGTGTCCTTGGGACAGTCTGTTAATGCAATAAGCCATCACTCATTCCCACTATGTTATATGTTCACCTCATCCATTCCTTTGACTCAGGATAAGAACTTAAAAGGGAAGGAAAGACAGTTTTGGAGCATGGGGCACTGCCGTGGAAGGAAGGAGAAAGAGTAGAGAAAGTGGGCAGCTGGAGGACAGCAGGAGGGCCCTGATGCCCCAGGGCAAGGAGAGGCACCCAGGAAGTGAGTTTAAACTCAAAAAGCCCCAGTATTTCCCAATTTGGGGACCAGCCTTCTTCAGGGAATACTACTCTAGCTCTGGGCTATGGCCTAGAGTTGCATAAACTCTGCTTATCTTTCAAATTAATGGCAGTGAGATTAATGAGGGAGCAAGCTTTCAGTGTATAAACTAGATTTTAAATAACCCAGTAACCACATGAAGAAAGCATAAGGAAAATTTCTAAATGTACATAATTATAATTTCAGTGAGGAATGAAATTCTGAAGTTGCATGTGACACACAGAAAATAACCCCATCTATACATTTCTCCCTCTTCACTGAGGCAAGGTGAAGGCTGTGGCAGTCTTCTGTATGATGACCCTGGGAGGGGAAGACAGTCATCCCACACTGGCCTGATCTCTTGTGCTACATTTCACAAGCCACAGTCACAGCCATATTTGGAGTATAGTAAG
Source organism: Camelus bactrianus (assembly GCF_048773025.1). Lineage (NCBI taxonomy): Eukaryota > Metazoa > Chordata > Mammalia > Artiodactyla > Camelidae > Camelus > Camelus bactrianus. Next base: position 45,221,853 of record NC_133540.1, read on the forward strand.
GACAGGACCTACCCAGCTGTTGTTCTCCTGAGGATGGATTTGCCGACCATCTCCCCCCAAACATGGGCTAAGCAAACCAGCAGCTATGAATTTGCTTCAAATAAACTACTGTTTCCCAAATCTGCCTGGATTGTAAAAATTATCCAGAGTACATATTTGAACTAAGCAGTCCCTCCAAATTCTGATTCAATAGATCTGGTAAGGGCCATGAAAACTGTGTTTTTCACCAGCACTTCAGATGATTTTTACAATCGGACAAGTTTTATACATATTAAGATAAGAAATCTGCAACTTCAGAAAGAAAACTAGAAAGAGGGAGAGGCCAGTGTTTCTCCACTGAGCTTGGAGTACATGTGGCTGTGCCTTTTGGAGGATGAAGTAGATTATTACTTCAGGCCCTATCCATTGCCTATCCTGAGCTGAGAACTTTTCATGATGTCAATAGCACAAAGGGATCCAAGATAATGAAGGAATTCAACTCTTAGGTGTAAAGGCCTATTAGTACCCACAAACTCTCTACAGCCAATGAAACATACAATGAAAACTGAGTCGCACAGCTATTCTTCCATGTACTGGTGGTAAAGTCACAGTCCCATCATAACCACTCCAAAAAAAAGAGGATCTCAGTACCATAATGGTACAGCCAGAGTTCTGAGATAATAGACTAAAGCAGCAAGTTAAAATGTGGGTGGGTACTACTAAGAGCTAGTTTGAGGTACAACCCCCAGATGGAATACAACTTTTCACAAGAATTCCTCTACCACAGAAATGCAATAGGAACCCCAACTGGCAGCTTCAGAAACACATGGCCTAAGCCTAGAAGAGAACACAGGAAGATAAAAACAGTAATTATATGGAGTGGCAGAATTGTAAGTGAAGGTTTTCTATTTATTTCCTTTATTGTTATTTTAATGCAAATGTGATAAATAAGAAATTAACAATTGTTGATGCATTACTTGCTATTAAGTATTCCTTAATCACTATTAATAAACAATTATTTTGTCAAAAAATAAATTTAAATATTCCTTAATGACAAGTCAGTTTACTAATTGCCTCTATTAATGAAGCTATTATATTCCATCAACATATTTCTTTGTCATAAACTTCATTTTCAGACATAGAAATAATATGAGGCATTGAGAGTCATATCCCAATTTCAAAGCATTTTATACAGTATGAAAACAGAATTAAATGTGTATTAAACTAGTACTAAACATTCTGAAAACCATAAAATATGCAACAGAAGTCTCTGAGACAGAGGGAGGGGAGAGAGTAAAGATGCAAGAGAGTTCATAGCAGCACTACTTACAACAGTGAAGTCATGGAAACAACCTAAATGTCCACCTTCAGATGACTGGATAAAGAAGATGTGGGATATTTATATAATGGAATACCACTCAGCCATAAAAAAGAATAAAATAATGTCATTTGTAGCAAAATGGATGGACCTGGAGATTGTCATTCTAAGTGAAGCAAGCCAAAAAAGAAAGAAAAATACCATATGATATCTCTTATACATGGAATCTTAAAAAAAAAAAGACAAACTTATTTACAAAACAGAAACAGACTCATAGACATAGAAAACAAACTTACGGTTACCAGATGGGGAAGGGAGTGGGAAGGGATAAACTAGGAGTTCAAGATTTGCAGATACTAATATATATATAAAATAGATAAACAAGTTCATACTACATAGCACAGGGAACTATGTTCAATATCTTGCAATAATTTATAGTGAAAAAGAATATGAAAATAAATATATGTATGTTCATGTATGACTGAAGCATTGTGCTGTACCCCAGAAATTGACACAACACTGTAAACTGACTATACTTCAATTAAAAAAAATTTTTAAAAGATGCAAGAGGAGTGAGCAGGACCTGCTGCATGGGAATTTACTGGTACTGGTGGCCAGGGTCTTTGCTGCCATCTTCACTGCCTCAGGCTGGGGGCCTGGTCTTGCAGAAAGTGTACTGTGGTTAGTTCCAGCCACCTTCTCCCAAGGACAGCAGGGCTCTCTGGCAGAAACGTACAGTTGGAACCATCCCATCTGGGCTCATGATCTTTTCATGTTTCGACAGAGAGGGAAGGAGAGAGTGTCTAAAGGTGGGGCAGGGAGAATTATCACAAAGAGGATCCTAGGCTCCCGAAAAGACAGTCTGACAACTGATATCAGAGGGAAGGGTAGAGACCAGCCCTGAGTCAGTGGGGAGAATTATGGCCAAGAGAGGGAAATGGCAGAGAAAGGAAAAGATACAGACCCCAAAGAGAAACTGTGAGGAGTTGTAGCCTTGCTGCTCTGCAGCTGTGCGAGACAGACAGACAGACAGACAGACAGACAGACAGATGGTGCTGCCTGAGGATCCTCAATGAGACTGTTTACAGGCAGGCTTGGCTGAGCTCGTGCTACCCTGTCTGGCATGTCTCATGAGGATTTTCTTGTTTGACCACTGCTGACTACAAAGGGTCTTTTCTTCTAGAGCATTTGTTAATGGAGCTATAAACGTGCAAAGAAAGATAGGTGCTCAAGTCCAGGCCAATGGGCAAAACTGAACTTACACATCTTCCTCAAAGTTTAAAAATAGACATTTGAAATTTGTACTAAAATCCAAGATAGCTTTTTTTAACTTAACTCTCCAAGGGATGTCAGGGATCCTACATGACAACTTTTCTGAATAATATTTTCAATAAAAAGAATTAAGTTGGAATCAATTAGAACTTTCTCTCTTTATACTTTGGTTTGAGGTTTGATGTTCTCCTTATTTTGAGGATAATTATTGGGTTTTAACTTTACATCTAATAAAAAGAAAAGAACAAAATCTATTTTAATTCTGAAATACACTGTTACTCAAGAGTCAGTCAGATTTCATCAAGCCCTCATCCAGAATACATCATTCAGTCTTAAATGAGAGCCTGTTGACATCTAGGGGTAAGACTGTCCCCGATGTCACAACACCTTAGCCCAAATACCATCTCACCTGGCTGTAATTCCCTAACGTGGCCTTAGTACTGTAAGCAGCAATTTGAGAAACAGGAGCACTGCAGAAGAATTTTAGAAACTAGAAAATCTTGATAAGTGGTTAATATTTGAGGAGATAAACAGAATCTACACAAAGTCCATGAACTTGAAGTTGCAGAACACTTTCACGTTGTTATAAAACATTATCAAACAACAACTCTCATGTTCTGAACGCTTATGTTGTGCCAGATCTATCTCTGTAAGTATTCTAAGTGCTCTCATCCGATTCTCAAAACCACCTGTTTGAAATCAAGTTCGATACTGTCACCCTATCTTACATTTAAGGAAACAAAGGCCTAGCCTAGAGAGACCAAATCAAATCAAGGCCTAAGGCCACAGAGCTAGTAAGTAGCAGAGTCAGGATTTGAATCCCCCTAACTCCAGAGCCTATCTGCTCAGCAATCAAGCCTCCCCCATCAGTGTGATACACTAGGCACCCTGGGATTATCTCCTCCAAGAGGCCTTCCTGGCCAACACCTTCACGCCACCTCCTCTCTTCTGGAGTGCATCCTGTCCTTTGTGTTTTCAGAGCCCTTTACCAGTTGTCTCCCAAGAGGAACTGCACATTCCTTGAAGACAAGGTCCATGGCTTATTTATCTGTACAGCCCCGGCACCCACCAGGGAGACTAAGAGCTTACAAGATGTTGAAATAAGAGATACCTAGGGAAGATACCAGAATTAAACATTATTATTCTCATGTAAAATCTAGTATTATATATTTATACTTTCACTTCACATAATTAGCATTACTAAAATTATTCTTTTTTCTAATACAATATTGATGGTTTATATACAAGCATACCTCATTTTATTGTGCTTCACTTTATTATGCTTTGCACATATTGCACCTTTCACATATTGAAGATTTGTGGCAACCCTGCATTGTCAGATGACGGTTAGCATTTCTTAGCAATAAAATATATTTAAATTAAGGTGTGTACATTGTATTTTTAGACATTATACTAATGCACACTTAATAGACTACAGTATAGTGTAAACAGAACTTTAATATGTACTGTGAAACCAAAAACTCATGTGACTAGCTTTATTGTGGTGGTCTGGAACCAAACCCACAACACCTCTGAGGTAGCTTTTTGATAAGTTGATTCTATTTTCAAGTAATTCTGTGAGAGCTTCATAGTTGTAGCAGGCAGCTGTAACATTTAAGGCATCAGTAGTGACCAAATGAATGAATAAAAGGGAAATACACATTGTACATTAGATAAAGTAGAACAAAATGCTAATTACTGATTAAGGATGAAGGCCAAGATGTAACCAACTACAACACTTTGAGAGCTCCCATTTTAACAGTCAGTGCTCCCTTTCCCCCACAGAAACACACCATAATGTGCTCATATCCTACTGAAGGGAAGAGTCCCTGTCACCTTCACTCTTCCAGGTTCCCTGTTAAGCTGGGCTTTCTCTTTCTGAAGGTACTCTTAAATCTTAATTTCAGGAAGTTCCTAGCAAAACAGTCATGACACACAGAAAATTTGTGCTGGCAGAGACTTTACTAGCAGCCCAAAGAAGTTAGGAGCCCTGCTCCTGAGCAGTAGAGTAGGACCCCATTACAGTGAATCTTGGCCCTACTGGCTATTGATCTTGAACAGTGACTTAACTTCTCTAGGTCTCAGTTTCCTCATATGTAAAATGGAAGTGAAACAGCTCCTACTTTATAAGGCTGTTGGGAGAAGTGGTGAGATACTATATGTAAAGCACTTCTCCCATTACCTGGCACACAGTAAGTACTCAGTAGATGTCAGCTATTGCAGCCTATGGGAACTGTTGAGGGACAGCAGCCATGTCCCACAAAAGAACTGGCCAGGGACCCAACTTCAGCACTGGTGTCAGTACTGGAGAATCTTGATCCTCAGCTGAACCATGCAAAAACACAGCAGGGGAGTCCATATAGTACAGACACAAGTGATCAGGTTCTAGCTGTGTGACCTCACTGTACCTCTGTTTCTTTATGTGTAAAATGTTGATAATAATAGTACCTGACCCATACATTATTATGAGGATTAAGTGAAAAAAATATATATATGCACTTACACACAAACATACAAGAACAGATCTGGCACATAACTGTATAAATTATCTGTTATTGTTATTCTAAGCCACCTTCAGCCTTCACTTGCTACCCAACACCTTTGTATTGAAGTAGACAGGTAAATGATATTCTATGTGGTCATTAGGAGAAATTTTAAAATATTTTCCTATATGTTTCAAATAATCTTAGAAATACTTTGCATTCTATATTTCTGTTAGAAGAAGTTGGAGACCAGCCTATCAGTAAGTCCCCTTCTGCTTTTAAAATATCTATCATTAAATCGAAAAGGTCTTGAGCAGTATGTGAAAATGCATAAGAATTCACATTCTTCCTATAAAAGTATAGTTCTCCTCTATATATTTCAGAGAGAGAGAGAGAGAAAACTGTAGCTTAGGAAAACTATTTGTCAAGTAAAAATGGCTGCAAAAGTATTTACAATTCTCATTTGATTATTCTCACTGTTGAAAACCAGTAAAAATGCTCCTGAAGACTTCAAATAAAACTTTCATTATATGCAAAGGAAATGGTACAAGTTACACACTAAATTGTTGTCTAGTTTCTGAATTAAGTCAAGTAAAGTAAGGAAGAATCCAAGATACTGCTGAAACACACCCTTCCTTCTGGTGATCTGCCACCTCCGATAAAAAACTGTAATCAAAGCCAACCCTGGGCAAAGCAAGGTCCTGACAAAAGGCTCCATTTCCTCCTACAAATACCCACATCAGGGCTGTACCAAGCCATTTCTGCATGTTGGTGCTTTCTTGGTCATTAAGTATCTCTCTCTCTCTCTCCCTCTTTGTCTCTCTATCTCTCTCCCTGTCAAACACACAGGGTCAGTCACAGTGATGGTTTAGAAGGAAGATGAGAAGAGAAGACTGAACAGCTTTTTATAAACTTGACATGCAGAGTCCTGCTGTAAGTACCTAGAGACTCAGCAATAACCAGATCTCCGCACTGTCCCTCCCTGGCAAGTTTCCAGACATGAAAGAAATAACCCCTTCAAAAGACAAAGTTGAAAACAGCCACAATGTCCTCCTAACCCTGCACATTTCAGAATTCTTCAAAGTACAGCTGACCCTTGAACAACACAGGTTTGAACTACATGGGTCCACTTATATGCAGATTTTTTAAAATAATAAATACTATGATGTAACATGATCTACAGTTGGTTCAATCCATAGATGTAGAACAGCTGATATGGAGAAAGAAGACATACACAGGAAGGGCTGACTTAAAGTTATATGCGGATCTTCTACTGCACCAGTAGGCTCCCCTAATTCCACCCCACTTTGTTTTCAAGGGTCAACTGCAGTATTTAATGAACCCTAGAAATTTCAAACTACTAAAATTCTTCTGGTAGTGCTACCCAGATGCATGACTGTTGCATTTTAAGCTACACTAGGGAAAATACTTGAAGAATCCTAAATTCTAGTTCCCCCAACAATGTCCATCGTCTATCATCCAAATTTCTCATATGTCAGAAGGCCACTGCTTTGGCAGCTATTCAGCAGCCTATGTAAAATGAGTCAGAGTACTTAGTCCAGCTCCAGACAACTGATGTCTAAGTCACATATCACCTGTACTAGGGACAGCCCCAGACTCAGAGTGTACCCCTGAGGCTTACTGGGTGACAAGATAGGCCAGAACAAGGAGACACAGAACCCCTCAAATGGAGCCCAGGAGCAGAGCAGGTGATGGAGAAGGGTTTCAAGAGGTATGATTGGTCTGGGAGATTCAATGTCTTGATGACAACAGCATAAGTGAAAGTACTTTTGGACTAGAGGAACGACTATGTGTATGTTTGCGGGGTCGTGGGAGATAGGAAGGCATTAGAGTCCAACAGGAGGAGACTTAAAAGCTGCACAGATCCTGATAATTTCCCAGCCACAAAAGATCATCTGGGGTTCCAGGCAGCACACCAAGCCAGGGAGGGGACCGGCTGAGGCTTGGTCATAGGAATGGCAAAAACTAGTCACCAGTCATAGTGAAGTGAGCCACATCAGATCCTTTCAAGAATTAGTGGTGGTACGGATAAACAAATAGACACAAGTATGTGAAACTATACATGAGAGAAAAACTCTAAAAATTATAAGATTATGTATCCAGTCTCATGTTTACTGCTTACAAACTATGTGACTGTGGACAAGTCACTTGACCTCTCTCAGTGTATTCTGGCAGCTTTAAATGGGGACAATGACCATCACACCTACTGCACAAGGTTGTAAAGATCTGAGGAAAGGACAGACGTGAAAGCAGTTCATAAACATAGTGCTCTAAGACTTGTGACATGGCTTCTTTTCTCCTTTGTTGCATAGCCGAGGAATGCTCTGGACTTTCAAGAGGAACCATAGCTGACAATGTTAGGACTTTCCATGGAGGGAGTGGGGAAGCACCTGGGCCGGGAAAGATCAGGATCTATGCAGCTTTTAAGAATGCCCTCCTGCCAGACTCTAATGCCCTGCTGTCTCCTCCCATCCCCAAAAACACACACTGAGAGTCATTCTTCTAGTCAGTTATCTTTGATTACTCTACTATCAACACGATATTTAATTACTGTACTGTAAGTTGAAACTGTAGGCCTAGAGACCCCAAAGCCCACAGATATGCTTTCCTTGGCCTGCAGGTTGGCCTGCTCCCTCACCTTCAAAAATTACATATATCCTCTAGTATTTAATATTTCAAAAACATGTGATTCTCATTAAAACTGTCATAAAAAGCCTTACACATAGCATTCAAATATGTTAGTTGAAAAAAAATAAAAGAAAAAACAAATATGTTAGTTAATTTGAATACCTACATAAAGTCTGAGCACTTCAAGGCTTGAGATTGAAGGACAGCAAGACTTTTAAGCTAGGAACTGGTTTAGGCCTCCTTCCCCTTGTCTATTGGATCCAGATCTAAGAGCAGGTCTATGGTGCCTTAAATGTGGAGGTGGGAGGCAAAGAATGAAGATCATTACATAGGGTCAGGCATACGTTCTCCTGAGACCCACTTCTCCTGTTTAGCTTCTCAGCCCCAGCACTTAGCCCCGAAGCCCCTAGAATTATTTATTATCCAGGATTACCATCAATTAAGCAATTCAACAAATTGTCTTCACTAATGGGTGATCACCAGCTTAAGGGCAGGGGACAGGCCTGGATGATAACTCTGGATCTTTTCAATGAGCCCATCAATGACAACCTGGAACTAATTATGCGCACATTTTGAACTCCACAAAAGTGCAGACCAGACTCTTCTCCCTAGTGTCTACCCCCAAACCCACACATGCTCTATCTTGGATCCTTGGTCCTCAGCCATGGTTTGTGTAAAATGGCTTCAAATTCATTTTCCACTAAGAGTTTAAATGTTTCTCTTTTCAATAATGAAATATGGGCAGTTCATTCCAGAGAGCTGCAAAGGATTCCAGTCTTTAAAGCCCAGAAATTTTAACCTTCTTTTACAGGCTGACAGCAAAAGAAGCTTGTTTCGCCAAAAGGGATACCAAGGTAATTTGTGAAGACCTGACCTCATTAAAATATTCCTGAAATGTGACCAAAAAGGAAGAGACGTCTAAATTAACTGTTAGAGGCCTATCCTGTGTCAAAAAGTGGCCTCAGAACAGTATTATTATCACTTCCTTTTTTACAGAAAAGGGCCCTGAGGCTTATAACGACCTCCCCAGGATGGTACAGCTGTAATCAAAGACAGAATTGAACTCGCTCTCAAGCCCACAACTTCCCCATTACCAATTTATCTTCACCAACCACAGGTCTCGTACCAAGGGCATATCCTCCCTCTAAACTGCCTCTAAAAAGCTTAAGAACTCAGAGAATGAAAATGACCCAAAACTCAAAACATAAAACAGAAGACCCCATGGTGATTGTTCCTTAAAACTAGGAGAGAGAAACAGAAAATTAGTACATAGTGAATCAGAGCAAAAATATGCAGACTTTTATAAGTGACAAATGATCCCCAGGCTTTGCTTGAATGTAATAACAAATCTCAAGAAAGAACAGATCCCTCAGAAGGAGACTGGGAGGTAGCAGCAAAGGTAAAAAAGTCTGAGACAACAGTCATCAAAGCCCGTCAAGCACTCTTCAAGGAAAGTCTTCCTTGGCTGTTCCAATCCTTAATGGAGAGAGATGTCTCAAACTCATCAATTTCAGGAATACCAAAAGCCATGACAGGAAAGACCAACAGATTTAAGCACAAAACAATTAAACATCGCTATAAGGTAAAGGATGCCTTAAAAAAGTCAAAAGGTGAGCATAGAAGAGGAGAAAATATTTGAACACGTCAGAAAAAAAGGTTATTACTACTACTATAAATATTCTCCTTCCCTGCCAAAAATGATCAAGGACAAACAACTCAACAGAAAAAGTGGACAGGACAGGAAATGAATAGACAAATCATGGAACAGGAAATGCAAATATCTCAAAAACACAGAAAAATTTTCAACTTAACCTATAGTCAAGAAACATGCAAATCAAAACAAAGGTGCATTGTTCCTACTGATCAGTGTTTAAAAAAAACCCCAAAATCTAAAAATATCAGTATCACTAGGACTAGTGAGGGTACAGGGAAGCAGACACTGTTCCATGTTTCTTGAGGGTGTAAGAATGCTACATAATCCTGGGAACATAATTTGTCTGTGTACTGTAATAAAAATAAGTATGTCCTCTGATCTCAGATCCCACTTTGGAGAATTACATCTTGAGGCAATTTTAGTAGTGGCAAAAGGCAGCTTCAGCATAAATCAATAGAGGAATGACTGAATAAATTCTGGACATCTGTATAAATATTGTACAGTTATTAAAAAGAAAATAACATTACTTGGAAGATAGTAAAAGGGAGTGGACTCAAAATTGCTGCTTCCACAAAGGCAAAGCTACAGAAACAATAAAAAAAACTGTGATTTCCAGGGGTTTGGGGAGAGGGAGGAAGGGAGGAATGAATAGATGGATCACAACGGATTTTTAGGGCAATGAAATTATTCTGTATGATACCATAGTGGTGGCTACATGTCATGCATTTGTCAAAACTCGCAGAATATACATCAAGAATGAACCCTAATGCATACCATGGACTTTGGTTGATAATAATGTGTCCATGTTGACTCATCGATTGTACCAAATATGCCACACTGATGAGGGATGTTGAGGGCAGGAGTGTATATATGCATAGGTGGGGAGGGCTGTGTGTGATCTCTCTGTATTTTTAGCTCAGTTCTACTATGAACCTGAAACTGCTCTAAGAAATAAAGTCTGTTAATTAAAAAAAAAATGCTGCTTCCACAATCCATGCACCTTGGGCGAATTAATCACATCTCAGTTCCTCGTCTACCCACTGGAGATAACAGTACCTACCTCACATGGTAGCTGTGGGGTAAATGAGATAAAGCATAGGGCCTGACATCCAGAAAGTACTGGAATGATGTCCATGATACCCTGTTGGAGGAGTAGGGGAGAACTGTACAAACTGTATAGCATATATCTATTTTAGTTAAAAGTACACATATTTTAGAGCACACTGTGCATGTATGAGTGTGGTGGTGAGAGGAAAGGAGAGAGTTTTAAGTCTTTCTTTGCACATCTCAATGTTGTTTGGCTTGTAGCAAAGAATATATATTGCTTTTATAGTTTGGAAGACTAATCCAATAACATTTTTTGAAAGTGGCGTGAGTAAGAGTGTTAGCAGGAATGGGGGATACAAAAGCATAACTAAATATTGGGAAGTGAATCAAAAAGCTGAGAAGTTTGACAGGTCTGGAACACAGTGTGCAGAATGGAGGGCAGCAGGTATGTGGCTGGGAATGGACAGAGGGAAAGTTGTGGGTTCTCGGAAAAGGAGCGTGGACTTTCCTCGATATTCAAGGAAAATTCTTTGGAAGAAAGGAATGCAAGGTATTGGCTATACTCTGGCAATGATGAACTCTGCCCCTCCATCAAAAGAAAAACTTTCAGTGGCTCCCTTTACTCTTTACAGGGATAAAGTCCAGACCTACTTAGGTCCATGAGTCTAAGAGCCAGGCTTCTCAGCCCATCTTGCCCCAACCTCACTAAACTACTTGTAGTTCTTAGAAAGCTCTGCTCTCTCCAGCTTCCAAACGTTTGCTCAGGCTGTAGCTTCTGCCAGCAGTGCCCTTCCCCCATGCCTTTCCTTGTTCTGCTTGGGTAACTCCTCAGAGCTCGGCTCAAACATCCCATCTCCTGGGAAGTTCACCTTGATCCCTCAAGGCTTAGTTTCCCTTCTAGGTCCTCCTATATCATCCTGACATTAACCTAAAAAGAGCACTTTTGACACTGGTTTGTAATTGTCAATTTATGGTCTGCCTCTCCAACTAAACTACACATCCCGTAAGGGCTGGTGCTTAATAGTATTTCTTGTTGATTCTTCGGTACCTAGCACAGAATATAAAACAAAGTCAGAAATCCATAATGAATGTTAAATAAATGAATGTCTTGAAACACACAAGCCATCTAACTCTTTCACTTTTCTTGTATTCCATGTTTTCCCAAAATGTTTCTCATTTAATTCCCTGTCCTATGTATGATTTTCTGCCCATAACAGATCATATCACTGCAAGTCTGGGTCCATGTGACAGTTATATTGTTTACTGAAAACTAACAAACTGGCAAAGGGATTTTATATGTCAATCTTATACTTTAGTTAATATAAGTTCTGCACTGGAGGGAAAAAAAAAACCCTCTATGTGCTGGCAAAAGCCAACATTTACATTTTAAACAAAGGGCTACAACTCTGAACTAAGGTAAATTTCTAAGGTAAAGGTCTCTTGGGAGGCCTTTCCTGACTATATCTGGACCTTGAGTCATTCTCTCATTCACCAAATATCTAATAACCCTCCACTAAATGGCAACCTTCATTCTAAATTCTGAGGATACAGCAGGAAACAAGACAGATGAACCCTACCCATCATGGAATCATATTCTACTGGGGGTTAGCAGAAGGACAGATAATAAATGTAAAATAAGGTAAGTTCTGGTAGTACTAAAAACTGTGAAGAAAATTAAGCAGGCTAGAGAATAATTAAAGTTAGGGAGAAAAAGTGAAAGCTCTTTGGAGGTGTGGTCAGGATATGACTTCTCTGAGGGATGGACATTTGAGCTGCGACCTAAGTAATGAGAATCAGTCAGCCATGAGAAAACCTAGGGGCAGAGAATTCCAGGCACGAAAAAGAACAAATGCAAAATCTCTAGGTACGAATGAGCTTGAAGCATTCAAACAAAGATAGAAAATCAGGTTGGCTGGAGCATAATGAGCAAGGAAGGTGAGTGGAGAGCAATCAGAGGGTAGGTGTAGAACAGATGATAAGGAGCTTAGATTTTATTCTAATTGCAAGGGAAAGACATCAGTGAGGTATAGGTAGGGAAGTGCCATCTTGTCTCTAGCAACAGCTTCACCAATGAGTGATTGTTCTCAGCTGTCTATTCTTTTTCCTATTTTTCAGTTTGTTCACAACTTGGCAGGAAGAGGGATATGGTGTACTGAGGCCCCTGAACATTCTCAGCACTTGATAGTGCTGTGCATACTAACACAACAAATACTACTGTGAATTTTCCTATGTTCTTTAGCCATGAAATTATATTCAGTCCTTGTTTTTTCCCTAGTACTATTTTGTATATATTTCATAGATTTGTACATAGGGATGAGTGCAGTTTGTTTTCAAAATGTAATTTTCTAAAGGACTATTATTAGTGGGCAATATATATAAAACATCAGAAGAGTTAAGATCAGTAGGAAAAGATTTGCTCCTTAACTTTAAACAGTTAGTTCTTCAAGATATACTATCACCAGAGTTTCATAGAAGGTGGATGAATATAATAAGGGGTTGACTCTACGGAAACCAGGCTTGCCATTCTGTTTCTTCCTGTGTATGTTATTTGGCTTGCTAAATTTTGATTTTAACATTCATAAAGCAATGATAGAAAACATGGGCCTCATATGAGAAAAGATTATAAAGCAAAATAAAGATGTGATAACTGTAATAGAAGCTCTGGGCCTATAGATCTTTAATATTTCAAGTAAATGGCACTTTTTAAAGGGACACAAATCTTTAAGCATTTAGATCTATAGAAAATGAGCTGCTTTTTAGATTGAAAAAACAAAAACCAGGAGCTTAAAGCTTCAGTTTAATGCAGAATAAACGGCTCTTGAATCCTCTGTAATAAATTGGCATGCATAATTCAACTACTGTCATACACTAGAGGAAATTCTGACTGGCTTGGACTTTATTATGATTACTGAAAGGAAGTTCTCTAGCAGAACACAGATTTTTAGTAGCAGGTAGGTCCAGGAGTTTCTGATGAGAAGAACCAAAAGATCACAACTTGTCCCTGTAAATTTTGCAGCATAAAGTAACAGACTAGAAGTCATGATTTCTGATAAGTATGACTCCAAAAATAAGACTAGTCAAGGGGCTGAGCTTTCTTACCCAGTTTCTTACCATCTAGTATCTTACTTGCTGGGAAGAGGAAAAGCTGGCCCAAGAAGCTGGGAGTGTTAATAAAATCCCCTGCAACTACACCACATTCCTCACCTAATTTTATTCTCTTAATCTAGTAATCTCCAAACTAGAATAAGTCTACCCTGAGATTCTACAAGTACTTTCTAAGGGGAATACAAGCACAGATAATTTTAAGGAAATCAGTTCCATTTACTGAAATTTCGCCTACTCTTTCCTAAAATTGAGCTGCCTAAAATATGACTGAGGTTGAGGTGTCTCAACAATTCAACTTTCCGATTTCAAATCATTTTTTAAATCAATCTTTTCTCCTCTCACCCATCACAGGTCTCACTGTGGCAAACTGCTCCCATGTGCAAAAAGCCTCTAAGGCACCATACGAAGGAACAATTGTAAATATTGATGTCAATATTTAATTTAATCAAGGCATGATAAGCAGCAGATTTCCTGACTTTCCTTATCTTAAATATGTTTCTTTTAGGAGAAAAGCATGGTGCTAGAAATTGGGTATTTTGGTCTGTGTTGTGGTGTTCTGAATTCAGATATATTGTAGAGTTGGGTAGCAGAAGTTATGATCATTTTTGCCTAATGCCATTTCCTCTTCCACTCCCTAATGCTGTCAAAGAAGACTGCTGAGACAGCAACAGGGTCCTACTTCATATGGGTAACAAACTCACAGTAAAGTTTCATGTTACATATATCTATCTCAGAATTCAAAAATGGAAAATTTGTGAAAAACATTCTGGGAAATACCCATCAGCTGCAAGGCACACCTGCTCAATAATGAGAAAGAACGTGATATCATCCTCATGTGTTTCAATTGCATATTTCAAATTATTTCAAGGAAAGAGATGTTAAAAAATTCCAAATTTCCTTCCAACAGATCAATGTTACATGTAAAAGGAACATATATCAGAGCTACAGTAAAGTATTGTAGTGTTTTTTGAACAATTACTCAAAACCCCTGGGAGAAAATATTTTCACTAATTTTCACCTAAGGATTACTGAATCCAGTAAGTCAATACTCATTTTGTTTTTTTACCCAAACACTTCTGCTCATTATCACCAGTTAACCATCTGTCACCTCATTAGTCATCTCTTTTACATAATAAACTTAGATTTAAATACATAATTTTCTATTGTAAAGAATGCATTTAACAACAATCATTTATTCATCTTTTGTAAGCTCTGCACCTAATAATACCCCAACATGTTTTCTTATTCTGTCTTCTAGCAGAAAATTACATTCATAAACTAACTGGAGAGGGGGAACTCCATCCATTTCATTGAGACATATTTCCAATAAAATTTTAGTTCTCTTTAGTAATTATTTGTAAAAATCTGTAATGCAGTTATGATCAATTATGTGTTTCTAATAATAATTATAATAATAACTCAATCCAAAAGAAATTTTTGGTACTTAAGAATCTTTTGGTCATAGAAATTTTTTTTTAATTATAAATAATTTTTTATTGCAGAAAAGAAAGATTGGATAAGTAATAAAATACATTTGAGCATAAAATATATTTTTAAGACTTCCGTGGGGAAGTAGAATAAAAATACAAATTCAAAGAGAAAATAGAATAATGTAAAGTTTCTGTAAAAATGGATGATAGTGATTTTAAATTTCTATGGGATTTAATTTCATTAAATGCATTTTTATTAAGTGACATGACCCTTTTTATTTTCAAATGTTCATATTTACATTATACTAGAAATTACACTTTTTTGCAATTAAGGACAAAAAATTTCACATGTAAACCTAAAAATTATTTTCTGTGGTATGTTATCAAAAATGTATAAAGATCATTGCCTTAACCCTTTCAGCTTACCCATGAGATCAACCTGGGACATGTGAATCCCCCTTGGGTAAGAAGTTAGCAGTCAGTTAGGGTAGTCCTGTTGCCATCTTCATAAGGCCACTTCAATACTGATTTCACTTCTTTTGTGGAATCTTGTGGGGCCACTGGTAAAGTGTAGGCTTTGTTTCCAGAATGTCCTGAATGGGTCAGAACAATACATCAATTAAATCAGCTCCCATACTATTCTGTACCCAAGGCTGTAATTCACAAACTGTTCTATTTGCCACCTCAAATTTCCCACGAACTTGTTCAGCATTATCAGAAGCTCTAAAAAGACCAAATAACATAAACATACTGTAAAAATTAAGAGCCAAAAAGATGTCCTCGATTTTATTACGACGCCTTCCCAATATGAATTTTCCAGCAAGAAGTGAAACATTCAGAGATCACATTATCTTTTTCTTCCAAATTATAGCCCAAAGTAATTAGTACCAACTTCATGTTAAAGTCCAAAATTATTAACGTCCAACATTGAACTCTCTTGCTCTTATGAATTAAAGTTCAAACAACAGGTTGTGTCACTGCCTGGCAGTGAACTTAGCTCCCAAACCGGAGCTCCCGTTCCCTCAGAGGGCCTATCCTGTTAGCTTACCCCAAGCCTCCCTTGGCATGGGCAGGCCTGCCTTGGCACTGACAGACCTCTGTGAAACTCGTGGTATGAAGCAGCAGAGCAGAAAGCACACTTTCTGTGGGTGGCCTGGCTCCCATGAGAAAGGAAAGAGGAAGAAGGTGGGCTGCATGTGCCAAACTTACACATCAGGAAACGTGCTGGTGGTGCTGCAATAAAGTAGAGTGTTATGTTAGTGGCACCCCCTCCATACTTCAAGAAACACCTGATGTGGGAAAGAAGTGTTTTCCCCTAAAATAGAGAAATAAAACAGAATTACAAGAAACGGTCTCTGTTATTTAAGAAATATTTATTGAGCTCAATTCCTAAGCTAGGTTTGCTGGGAGATATACAAGTGAATCAGAGCTGGATGCTAACAACCAACCACTAGCATTTGTAACATAGTCATATGTCAGTGCCATATATTTTAGAGTTTTGTTACAGCAGTGCCCTACTTCCAGCACCAATTTTTGTATTAGTATAGATTAGGCTTTATTTGCTACGAAACAACCCCAAATAACTCAGTGACTTAGAACAACAGAAATGTATTTCTTGGGAGGAACGTATAGTTTAAGTGGTAGTGCACATGCTTAGCATGCACAAGGTCCCGGGTTCAATCCCTAGTTCCTCCTCCAAAAAAATTAAAATAAACCTAATTGCCTCCCACCCTGCCAAAATTAAATAATAATAAATAAATGAAATTTTTTTTATAAAAGAAAGAAATGTATTTCTCATGCATACAAACGTGTGTTAGCTGAGGTCTCTTTTCCACTTTGTCCTGATTCAAGGACCCTGACTGATGGAAGCAGCCACCATGTGAAATACTGTTGGGCTGGTAGATTAAAGAAGGCCACAAATTCTTTGTCACTCTTCTCCCCAGTCCCCATCAAGAGGTGGAGTTTACTTCCCTTCCCCATGAAACTGAGATGGTCCTGTGTCGGCTTTTACCAACAGAATATGTTATTTCCAGGCTTAAGGCTTATAAAGACCTGGAAGCATTTGCTTTTGTGGTTTTCAGAGTCCTGAACCATCATGTAAGGTATCAGGCTACTCTGCAGAAGAAGCCATGTGAAGTGATGCCCTGGGATAACACTGGAAAGAAAGGCTCAGCCATCCTAGCATCCCAGTTGAGCCTCCAAATTACTCCAGCCCCATATAATACCTGCCTGGAATCATATGAGAGAACTCAAGCAAGAATAGACATCTGCCCATGAGCCCTTTCAACCCACAAACCATTAGAGATAATAAAATGGTTAATGTTTTAAGTCATTAAGATTTGGGATGGTTTGTTATGCAGCAATAGATAACTAAAACATTCTGTCACTGTACCAAAAAGAAAGAGCATGAGAAATTGTACGTGAGTTCTTAAAGCTTTTGCTTCAAAGTGACACAGATCACTTCAATCACACTTCAGTGGCCATGCTGAGTTCAGAGGAATAGGAAAATGGAAGTCTACTATGTGTGCATGGGAAAAGAAATGGAAACATTTTGTTGGTTAGTACTAATACCTCCCAGAGAAAGATCAGGTCTAGAGAGGTACATCTTCCATAGCGATGACAAGTCAATCGGGGAATAATGGCTTAGGTTTGCTGGGGAAGGGAAGGCAGGAAAGCCACTTGTAGATATAGGGAGGCCTCTGAGTGCCAACTGAGTTTCTGAGATAGCTGAGCATCCCTGGGCATAAGTAACTGAGTAAAGGAAATGAGCATACAGGACAAGTCCCTTCATGTAGGAATGGAAGGGAAGGGAGGAAAGACAGAGCAAGTCACCAGTCAGAAAGTTACTGCAGTATTCAAAGCAAGAGTATCCTACTGGGAGAATTGGGGTGGGGGTGGGGGACCTCCCTCCTAGACCAGTTCAGAGGGCTTAGAATAAGCATAAATTACCCAGAGGACTCAAAAAAAAAAAAAAAGAAAAAGAAGAAGGAGGAGGAGGAGGGGAGGGGGAGGAGGAGGAAGAAGAAGAAGAGCTTCAAGTGTGAAGCTGAGTTACTTATTTTATCAAGAGTATAAAAGAAAAGGTTTAATTCCCATGGCAGATAATGTTAGTTACCTACCCAACATTCCCCACCCTACTTCCTTGACAACAGAACTTCAATACTGCTCAATTCCTCTCTTCCCTCCAAACTAATCAGGAAAAAGAAAACTACACACACATAATTCAGTTACAAGGTAAATCCT
Source organism: Camelus bactrianus (assembly GCF_048773025.1). Taxonomy (NCBI): domain Eukaryota; kingdom Metazoa; phylum Chordata; class Mammalia; order Artiodactyla; family Camelidae; genus Camelus; species Camelus bactrianus. The sequence goes on from NC_133540.1 coordinate 45,240,033, forward strand.
GATTGGTCTAAGCCAGTGGTTCTCAACCAGTCTCATCTCTCTAGGGAGTATGTGTGGGGTGGAGTGGAAGACGGTTGGGTTTTTTGGTGTCACAATGCCTGGGGTTGCTTCTGACATTTAGTAGGAAGGTACCAGAGATGCTAAATGTCCAGCAATGTACACCACAGTCCTGCATAAGTTTCCAAAAGCCAGATAAACACTTACCAATCCTGGTAGTCCCACGCTCCTTGTCAGTTACTGCTTTAGGGACTAGCTAGCAACCTAGTTCTGGTAAATAAGATATAAGGAGTGGACTTCTGTGAAGCCTCTGGTATGGCTTCTTCCTGACTGTTGATGTTGTCCCAATCATATGACACCCAGGACTGCTACAGCCACCTTCTCCCTAAAACCAGTTTCTTCCCAACTCCCTGTTTACGTAATTGGCACTTCCATTTCCTTTTACCATGTCCTAAAGCAGTTTTCGACTTCTATTAACCATTAACCTTAACCTTAGGATGACCACTCATGAGACTTGGGTGGGACAATCTGATTTTACTCCTATTCTTCCTGTGTAATTAATCGTGACTCCTTTCACTTACAAAATTACGCCAGATTGGAGGACAGACCATACATGGTCACTTACACCCAATTAAATATTGCTCACTCTGCCTTAAGATGCCTCTAAAGCAAGGGTCAGCAAACTATGGCCTGTAGGCTGTTTTTGTACCTCTGGAAAGCAAAAAAAAAAAAAAAAAGTCTTTACGTTTTTAAACAATTGAAAAAGTCAAAAGAATGATATTCCATGATACCTAAAATTATATTAAAATTTCAGGGTCCACAGTTTTACTGGAACACAGCCATACTCATTCCTTTAAGAACTGTCTATGGCTGCTTTCTCACTACAAAGCAGAGTGAGTAATTATGACAAACAATGCCTAAAATATTAATGCTCGGCCCTTTAAAGAAAAGCTTACAGATGCCTGCTCTAAAACCACCATTAGTTCAGTGTTCCTCACTTCCTGCACAAATATGGTAGCCTACTAATTGGTTTCCCATTCTTTTTTCCCAGTCCAATGCTTCACACACCTGGTAGATACTCCATCTAGTGAAGAGTTTTGATTCTCACTTGCCCCTTCGTATCTTCAATGGTTCCTTCAAAACCAGCAATATGAAGTCCAAGCCTATCCCTTGATAATGAAGACTACAACCTTGGTTTTCCAGAGTTTGCTCCTCTTCAGTACTTAAATCCCAAATGGATCATCTGCTGTTTCTCCAATAAGCATACCATACGTCCCCATTGCCTGCCCACGTCTCTCCTTCATCCCATCAGCTCAAGATTAAATGAAAACTGTCACTCCCTCGGTACACCTTCATTCACCACAAGGGTAGTTCACAGCGGTGAGGCGGGATGGGGGGGGGTGGTAATGGGGGAAACTCAGCGACACAAATACTACGGCGGGAGAGAGCACGTCAAATGAGTAAGTGAGGTGAGGGGCCCAGAATGAGGCTTCAGAACTGACATGTACGCTGGAATTTTCAGGACTCAAGAGGCTAGAAAATTCTAAAAGACCCAGGTAGACAAAAAGAAACTGTAAATAAAGCTAGATGAGCAAACAGAAGGACTACCATATCCTATCCACTTCTCTACCGCTCCAGAGATTACGATTTAAGAAATAATGACACCTTTAGTCAAAAACCTGAAAGAAAATTCTACAAGCCTTGGCCAAAACCACGGGGGAGTGGCTACTCGGTGTCAGCGCACACAGCACGTACATTCCTTTGGCCAAATAATCCTCGTGAGGGTTCCGAGCGCTCTCTCCTTGTCTGGCGACTCCAGCTGGTCGCCAAAACTTCTGGGCAGTTGCTTTGCCTGCCCGCCCACGCTCCGGGCTTCTGGGCAAGCGCGACGGCGCCCTGGGGGTTGAGAGAGAGACACCCCTTATCTGTTTGCGAAAGCAGTTAAAACCATGTCGCGGGATCCCAGTAAACTACCAGCCCGCGCCCTCCGAAAGGCGCTAGGGCAGACCCCGCCTCAGCAGCCGCCTCCGCGCACGCCAAGCTCTCGGGAGGAGCGAGAGCGAAGAGGCGGGAGTTCGCGGACGCAAACCCAAACCTGGGAAGGGAAGCGATTCCTGGGCGCACGCGCACAGCGAGGGGACTGGGCGGAGCGTGCCTCCCAGAAAGGTTGCAGAGGAAAGGAGAGCGCGTGGCGCCCGAAACCCGCGCACGCGCCGTAGTCTCGTCCCGCCCATGCGCGCGCGCGGCCGGCGCAGCTTCTTTTCTTCAGGCCCGCCCCTCTCTTTTCCTTCAACTAGAGGAGGTGACGGGCGAGAGCAGAGACGTGTGGGGCGAGGTGGGCGGGGCGTCGCACGCGAGCGCGGCCTGCAAAAGGAGGGAGGGGAAGGGAGAGATCCAAGACTACGTTACCCCGTCAACACCCAATCGGGAGCCGGCCTGACCCCACCCCCTACCCTCACGTTATTGGCTGGGAGGGCCCATGTGGGCGGGGCCAGCCGTGGGGTTGGGGAGGGCAGGGGGCGGGGAGGAGGAGGAAGGCGCTGGCGGGCAGTGATGGCGGCGGGTGATGGGGACGTGAAGCTAGGCACCCTAGGGAGTGGCAGCGAGAGCAGCAGCGACGGTAGCAGCGAGAGCCCCGGCAGCGCGGGAGCAGCAGCAGAAGGGGGTGGCTGGGCGGCAGCGGCGTTGGCGCTTCTGACGGGGGGCGGGGAGATGCTGCTGAACGTGGCGCTTGTGGCGCTGGTGCTGCTGGGGGCCTACCGGCTGTGGGTGCGCTGGGGGCGGCGAGGTCTGGGCGCTGGGGCCGGGGCGGGCGAGGAGAGCTCTGCCGCCACTCTGCCTCGTATGAAGAAGCGGGACTTCAGCTTGGAGCAGCTGCGCCAGTACGACGGGTCTCGCAACCAGCGCATCCTGCTCGCGGTCAATGGGAAAGTCTTCGACGTGACCAAAGGCAGCAAGTTCTACGGCCCGGGTGAGGAGTTGGAAGGGGAGGGGGAGGACCCCCTGCAGCTCAAGAGCATCCCCCTTCTGATGGGGAGGTGCCTGGGCACCGGGTTAGTTTGCCAGCCTTCTCGACGTCTGGACCCCCGCGCCTAGTCTGCGGCATCTGAAACGGCCCGCCCCCCACACACACCCTAGCTCGGGCACCTCCGGCGTTTCCCCCCAAAGTCGGATCCCAGTGTTGCCCCAGGAACCAGCTTTCATCTTTCTCCCATCCCATTTCTCCTCGCAGCCTTTTCCTGTGCTGAGTTTTTCAAAATCCTTTTGGTTGTCGCCTCAGCCTTTCCTGGGCTTTCTGATTCCTGGGATGGTTGGGGGCAGAAGGGAGGCAAGATTTCTAAAGTAGGGACCTAAAGTTTTAGGCCCTGTAATTCACAGCTTTCCTTTCTTTACTCTTCTTTTGCCGTTGATCTCCCTTTTCCCTCTACTACTGCCCATAAGGCCACGTTTAAGTATACGTAGTTCCAGGTCCCAACCCTCTAATCTGTGAAGTCCGGGCATATAAGCAACACTTCTAGAGTCTTCTTCTTTTTTTTTTTTTAACCAGTTTTGGTATGGAGAGATGCTTTCCAAGACTAACAGTGTATGTGGGATGACACAGACCAGAATGCAGATTCCTAATAACTGCTGGCAAGGTTATTCGCCCTGAGTTTTGGGTTTTGGGGGTGGAGCTCATATACCCAGGAGGCGTGCCAATCTGGTTTCTTTCTATATCCTTTTTTTTTTTCTGTCGTAGGGAGACACGCATCTAAATCCACGTTGATTATGACTTAATTGTGTTTTCACTGAGGAGAAAAAAAACTTTCAAAAAGCTATGAATTCCTATTCCCATGCACCAGTTCTGCAAGTTTAAAGATTTTTAGAACTTTGCTTTCATAGAACTGTTTATGTAGGGCACTTGGTTTAGAAACTTCTTTTACGATGTAGTTGGAGCATACATTTCAGATTATGCTGATAAACTTCAGTTCAGACTCAAGGAACCTGTTGTACCGTAAAATTGAGCAACATTGTACATGCTGGTTTTGTAGTTATTCTAAGCTTTAGAAAAAAGTGACTACAATAAAAAGTAAACAACAAAATTAGAAACCTAGAGTGACCTGTTAATTTGAAAGAGTACATCCAAGCCTTAATTCCAGGGGATTGGCAAATCTAAAAACAAGTTGGTTTCCTCGTTGATTTAATCTGTTAGTGAGATGTATTGACACTTGAAAATATATACTTCTGATTTTTGTGGTTAGATATGTTAGAAGTGCTGGAAGATATTTTAGAATTGCTTTGGTTTGTTCTTTCTTAATAAGAATAGAGAGAAGAAATTGGAGATTCTACATGTTGAAATATATATATGTCTTAGTTGCTTGTATTTTATGTGTATATCTGCATTCAGTCCAACCAAGTCATTTGCTTCTGGTTATATAAATATGAAAACCAGATGTCTCCCTACTCATATCAGCTGAAATGGTTAACATACTTTTTTGTTTGTTTACTTAAGAGCGTGTGGGATAACACGGTAGGGCCAAAGTACAAAATTTAAACGGACAGACCAAGTAGTTAATTTTTTTTAGTCAAGGATTTATACAGTATATATATTCAATGATTAGGAATTGTGTACAGATTTAGATTTTTAACGTAGAGTTTAACCAACTAGAAGATGTGCTTTTGTAGCCCCTATCTGAACTGACAGTGAAGCAACCGAAGTATTAGTGCAAAGAAGCATATGAGTCTTCATAGATAATGCCTTGCCACTATCTGAAAATAGCTAGGAAGAAACAGTCATAGACAGTTTGGCAGCATCCAGTGGCAAATGTTCTGCAACAGAAATTTTAAAATTAAGATAAGAGTCATGGTTATAATTTAGATAGCCTTTGTGTGGCTTGAGCCAGTTAGCACCCTCCCCCCAGATAACAACAGAGAAGCTAGTTTAGGTTAGCTTCCACTGACTCCTAGGTCCTGATGAGCAGGCTAAGAGTGATATTCAGTTATTTCATTCTAAGTACTTCTTGATTAACAACCTAATAGAGATATCTGGAGTATTTTATTATTGAAAGGTACCTTAAAGTTAACCAGATCATCTTATGGGCTTGAATATGTTGATATTTCACATCAATAGACGATATAACACTTTTCCAAAAGTCCTGAAGCCAAATTTCTGGCTACGAAACGGACTTGAGTTTTGATTTTAATTTTCATTTCTGTCCTCAAATCAATCAAGCAGTTTTGTAGCAAAATAATTCAGAAGCAATAATCCTTATCTGAGACTCTTCGCAACTTAAGAATGAGCAAAGGAAACCAGAAAACCTAGTTTCAATGCCTAGCCAGTATCTACTCTCATTTCTCAATGGTTTTAGCATTAAAAGATTGTTTTGTGAGGCTTTTTTGACGTTGACGATATTGTTCTTGTTAGGCATACATTTTTAAAGTTCCAGTTCTTAAAAAATTAAATAATAAGTTTAATTTAGTGGAGAGAACACATAATGGCAAACAGTTGGCATTAACTACATTTGTCAATATTAAATTTAGTAACAGTTCAGGCACTTGGCCAGGAGAATGGTCATGTAAGGAACAATGAAGATGGGAGGAGAAAAGAAACCAGGTTTCTTAAGCACTGACCACATCAGATCCATTGATTTGTCATTTCCACAATGCTTCAGTGAAGTTAGTAAATATTCCTGTCCTTCAGATGGGGAGTCTGAGGTTTAGGAATTTGGGGTAAATTGGCTTGGGTCACACAGACATGGCATTCAAATCCAGATATATTTGAGAACAAATCCTATCAACTCTATTTTAGGTAAATTGCATTCTGGGATAAACTTGTAGAGAATCTCACTGCTGTTATTTTGTATGACCTGTCCTGGTTCTCATAAAGATTTAAAGCCTCAAAGAAACACACTTTCATAACTTTATATTGTGCTGTTTGATATGGTAGCCACAAGCCAGGGGTAGCTGTTTAAATTTAAATTAATGAAAAGTAAATGTAATTGAATATTGAGTTCCCCACACTAGCCACATTTCAAGAGCTCAGTAGCCACATGGCTACCATATTAGACAGTGCACTTTATAGAGTAGCTCCATCTTCCCAGAGAGTTGTATTCAACAGCATTGATTCTAAAGGTCAAGGTAGAAGAAGGACACTCCATTTTGAGTTTATTATCTCACTTAATCTTCAAACAGCCCTAGGAGATAAGTAATGTTTCCATTTTACACATGTGGAAACTGAAACTCAGATTTTTCCCAAAGTCACATATCTAAGTGGCAAAGCTAGAAATCAAACCCAGTCTAACTGGCTTCACAGGCTGTCCCCTCTCACTGTGTTGCAATATAATACAATTTCACATTTCCAGAGTTGTAATAGATGAGGAAGACTCCAACAGATGGTTTAATTTTAAATGATTTGATGTAATATTACTGCAATGGAACTCTACCAAAACAGTGTTTTTTAATACATTATTATAATACATATTTAATATATTCAAAATGGCAAGAAATGATACAATCCACCTTTGTAATAGTCTATCCACATTTATATATTTTGATATATAGCTTTCCCCTCATCCTATGTAGAGTATTCTTTGACACATACCAACTCTGTATTTTCTCCAACATAACCTTGTAAATTCCACTGGAAAGAAAAGTATATAAGAAGTACCCCCATGAGATGCTTATTGTTTAGGAGGTAGGGGAAAGGAGCACATATACCTTTCGTGTGTTTTTCCTCCTTTTTTAACTTTATGTTCAATATGTTAACTTTTGTTTAAAGTTTGCAAAATGCAGCTGAAACAAGACTTGCAACATATAGACAAACCTGTTCTTTCCTGAATGTCCTGTTAACACTAACCTCTCATCCTAGTTTCTTGCTTTGAAGCCAGCTGGGTTTGTTGTTAGGGCAATTGCTCACACACATTCATTACCTATCAGTCAGATAAAGGGATGAGCTAAGTTTTCTAATGAATTTTGATACTCTGCCCAAATTTATACTAGTTATTTCTACAGTACCTACTTGGTTAGCTCCTCTGAATTTAATACCATTTCATTTTTTGTAATCTATGAGAGAATTTTGTATTAAATACTAACACAGAGTATAAGAGGATAGTTTAAAGCATATATGGGACCAGAAGATGTTGTTCAAGTTGGAGGGAAGGAGTAGATTTAGTAACATCTGGAGTTAGCCATTTAAGTTCTTTAAATAGTTCTTTTAACAATGTGACATAGACCACTCCTCCCCCATGTACCTGTGACAGACATCACTAAATAACTACTGTACTCTGAGAGCCTGCATCCTGTCTCAATATCTTTAATACAGGATTTCATCTCCACTTTTAAAATCTAAGAAGGAATTGCCTGAATTTCATTACATCGTTGGCTAAATAAGATGTTTTGAGAAATGCGAGTTCTCTGAGTCTTCAAAACATGCCTCTCTACCCTATGGAGTTTCTGGTCTTTTGAGAAAGGCAGATGATAAACAAGCATTTGATGATTATAATCTGTAATTAAATATGCTGTGAAAGAAATGAACAGGATATATAATAGAGGATAACAAAGGACTTTAGATGGTTAAGAAAGGTACCTTATGTATATTAGTCTGTCAAGAAAGTAGGAGTGGATATTTAAGCAAAAACCTGAAGGAGCCAGCTATACAGAGAGAGGTTGGGTGTTTAAGTGTTTTGAAGCTTTCTAGCACTAGATCTAGAACTGACAACACTGTGTTAATGAGCAAAGGAATAAACATCCTTATCACTGGTACTGATTTTCAGATTTGACTTCAGCCTTTGTTTGATTAGTATTACCTCAGTGTTTCTTTTTCCATCCTTTTACTTTCAGCCAATCTGTATTTTACTTTTCCCTTATGAATAACATAGCTGGATTTTTTTCATTAAATTTAAAATCAATAGTGTCTTAACAACTTAGTTTAATCAGTTTATATGTTTTGTCACTGCTAGTATATTTAGATTTATTTCTGCCCTCTTATTTAGTAATTTCTCTTTGTCATACTTTTCTTTGCCTTTTTTCCCCACCTTTTTTCCTTCCCAGACTGATACTTTTCATCCACTTTTTCTGCCCTATTGATTTGGATGCATTCTATTTTTTCTGTTATTACAACTAGACTTGGTTTTACTGTGGTTTTTCAAACTCTATCCCCAAATTAGTTAAATTAGTAACTTTTTAAAAATAGTCTTCATTTAGATTTACCAATATAATTATCATTTTCTTTATTCACTGTCATTTCTTGCATCTCATTCTTTTGTTCAGGGTTCAGTTTTCATTTTAGTGAGGTAGAAAAAATTAGATAATCACTCTAATAGTTACAAAATTATCTGTTATACATATTAAATATTTACTTCCTCCTGCAAGTTTCTGCTCATTAAACTTGTGTCACCCTATTGTACTTGATTGTATTAAAGAAAGCAGTTTGAGGATGCACTAACTGGTAGACTTATTGATTTCTGAACTTTAAAAATCTGTACCATAAGTTGTACTAACTCTTAAAACTATTAATGAAATCTGAATTCTAACTAGTATAATGTCATTTTGGTATATTTAACAATATCTTAGAAATAAGATTTATCTTTAAAATGATGTCCTAGAATATTTGTTATATAAGTACTTTTCAGCATTATATTTTAGTCTTTGATAAAGCAAGAGTATGATTCTCTTAGTTATTACTGAAATGTTAATGTCTAAATGAGCCTTAATAGTCAAAATAATCTGATTAGTTTATATAAGCTAGCTTTTTAAAAAATTATATCATACCTAAAGACCTAATACCATTTAAAATTTGCTTTTCTTGAGTAGCTCTGTTATTATGGATAGCCAAGTATAGTTAGCAAAATATTAGAATCAGTAACATTTAGGTTTGTTATGTTAAGGGGGTAGGTAGTGAAAAGAAGTATTACTGACTTCTCAGATATGCTTCTGATTGTGTTAGGAATGCAGAGAAATATGCTTTAACTAGACTTCAAATCCTTTCTCTGAGTAACCCATCCTTTTCCAACTATAGTTCTTAATATTATTTTCTTTATGGTCTCATGGGAAAAAGCAAAGAAAACTGTTTTCAAAAAACCCTTTTCAGAAGTTAATGCTTCCTGAGGGAAATTCAAAACATGTGGAGAGGACAGCTTAATATAGTTTAGAGAGTGGGGAAATATGTTAATCATTGAATCATTCTTTTCTATTCAACAGTTAACAAAACATCATTTTCTCTAGAATTAGCCTTGGATTATTAACTGTTGATTCAAGTTCACTCTTACCAAGCCAAAAAAAGAACATGTTTTATAAAGTTTTGTTTTTACATCATTCAATGTTGAGACTTCCCTAGGGGAGCTGATGGAGAATTTTGCTAGAGAATGTGCTGGTATATTACTATACTGAAAGATGGAGGGTTTTCTGACTCCTATTTTTATAATGACCATCTTTTTTCTCTCTCCTTTTTACCATTTGGATGTGCTTCATGGTTGATACTCTCAAGTGTCCTGAAGTAGACTGACTTTTGTAGGCCAAGGAGGGAAATATTACAACACAGCGCTAAGAAAAGCTGTTGATGTCTCCTACACCTTTTTTGTTCATGCTCTTCCATTTTGATTTAACAGGTATTCTAAACTAGCCATTCACCTGAAGTTTTGTTGATTAGTGAAATGCTTCAGTTTTCAGGGTTGTCATTCCATCTTTGGGTTTGTGTTAAGTTTTCTCAAAATGTACTGTGTTGGGCGAAGTTAGAAAAGTAGAAAATAGTACTTCCCAATTCTGTCAGTAATTTTAGGCATGTCACTGAATGCCTCTGCTCCTGTTCATCTGCCAAATAGGGAAGGCAAAAACTGTCCCTTCCACTTTGCAATACTGTGAGAGGAGTCAGAATGCTAGGAAATGCTCGACAAAGTTGAAATTCTCATTTTACATTTGTAGGTATTCATAACCCTGATCAGTTTTATTTTTCCTTTTGTGTGTTTGATTCACTGTTTTAAGTTTGTAAGCACTGATTCAATCAGCATTAAGAGCCTATATAATGTTCAAAGATTTTTTTTGTTGTTTCTCAAGAAAAAAAAATCGCACTAGTTGTGTGTGTGTGTGTGTGTGTGTGTATGATGTCCTTGCTTAGTTTTAAAAGTTAATGTTTCTCCAAAATAATCAACTCCAATGAAAGATCTTCAGATTTTACTCTGTAAATACAAACAGTATTGAGTTTCTTTCTCTTAAATGTTTCATCATACCCTTTTGAATGCCAGTTGAGATAATGGGCAAAGTTTGAAAGCTGTAAATGTTGCCCAATTGTTAATTGAAAGTGTCCCATTTTCTTATATAGAAGACAAGTTTAAACATATAAAATGGTAGCCTAAGTTTATATTAATAGGAGAATGGTTAAATAAATTATAGGTATAGCCATTCAGTGGGAAAATATATAACTATTAAATGTTAATTGTGATAGTCACCTAATATTAAGTAGCAGTATGGAAAATAATTAAGATTGGAAAAGCAAAATAAAAAAGTATGTTACTAGAAGTATTACCTTTATTTTAGGTAACATCTAATGTTAGATATTAATATATTTATTTAGATAAAAAGATATTTTAAAATATATTTTTAAATTTGTTGCTAATGCCACTTCTGATTTCATGCAATAAACTTTTCAGAGAACTTTATGGCATAGTAATTTCTGAAGTTCAAATTAATGCTCATAAAAGTTAAGATTTTTTTCCAAGTAAATTCTTGAATTCTATTCTTAAAGAGACAGTTTTCTGACACATAACTTTCAATTTCCTAAGTGCTTTCAAATATGAATATGGCTATAAATATTATTTTGCTCATTTAAAAATCAAGGAATTTCCTTTTTTTTTTAACTTGTATACTTATTAGAAAATACTTTATTCTGTTAACTGGACAATAAGCTCTCTTATTGACTACTCTGTTGCTCATAATAGTTAAACCAGTAAATCTGGTTTTTAAATTACTTTCTCTAAATTACCTTTGTCATATATGGATAACTTTAAGACTCAGGAAAACAGTATTTTCTTTTGTAAAATTATGTTATTTTAGAAATCTTGTTTATTAGCATGTGATTTTTTTAAGGGGATTTTTGTGTTTTTTGGGGGGGGTAATTAGGTTTGTTTGTTTGTTTGTTTGTTTTAAATGGAGGTACTGGGGATTGAACCTAGGACCTCGTGTGTGCTAAGCATGCACTCTACCACTGAGCTATACCCTCCCCCCACCATGTGTAATTCTTAAAACATTTTAAACAGGAAATTTAAGTGGTCCTCTCTCTGCGGCCTAAGATGAAGACAAAATTAACCCTTAAAAGATTTGTATTATAAAAATCATTTTTTAAATGGCCAGACTTAACCAATTGTATGAAGTAGAATTCTCTCCTCCCCAGAAACATTGCCACTGTTAAGTACTTGGTCTGTATTCTTCCTGATGTTTTTCAATGCATATACAAACATGGGTAAAATGTGTGTATGTGTATATTCTTTTTTAATTCAGAGCAAGTCATACTATATACTCTTCTGAATTCCTTTTTTTAGTTAATATGTCATGGACTTCTTTCTGTGCCTGTACATGTAGAGTTGCCTCATTCTTTTTGATAGCTATATACCATTCCATTAAAGTAATGTGCTATAATTTATGTAACCAAATTCTTGATATAGAAAAGTAGGCTGTTTGGATTTTGTCTATTATATGTGTTTTTAAAAAGTGAAATGTCTTTATCATCATGAATTGGGGTGGAGATTTTACCATAAGTGAATCTTTTTAAAGGGTCAAAATCTAGAGTTTCTCCTTATTTGAAATTGCAGTTAATTCATATGAAGAAATTTATTATGTTCCTACTTCATGTCAGGCACTGTGTTGGGCACTGAGGCAACAGAGAAGTGCGAGACAGTTTCTGCCCTCAAGGACAAACTTTGGGAATGGCTCACTTCTGTTAGCTGTTCCTCCTTAGACAGGGTGATTCCTGATTCCTTGGACAAAATGCTAATCATTTTGTGTCAGTTGAAAAAACTGTTCCTTATGGCCATATACATATCTAGTCGATGTTCTGTTGATTATTTTTAGATGCCACAGTTAATTAACAGTAATCAGTAAAGCATCATTTCGTCTCAAGAAAACTGGCTTCCAAACCAGACTGTTCAAGTTTCCTCTTCTCCCTAATACTTCACAGTCTTAATCTTTGAATATGTTTTTGAGTATCTGAAATAATTGAAATTTAAAGTTTAAATTTTTAGTGAAACACTTTACTTTGGTCAAAAGACAGATTTCCAAGAAATTTCTTCTCATTATTGCATCTAGTGTCTGTGCATGTTTTGAAATTAAGGGTTTGCACCAAATATGTCATGAGGTTTCTTTTATTTGACTTTTTTCTTTGAGACATTCTAAAGTATTGTTAGGTAATCTAAATAATTTCTTTTCTTCCCTAGAGGGTCCATATGGAATATTTGCTGGTAGGGATGCCTCCAGAGGACTAGCAACATTTTGCCTAGATAAAGATGCACTTAAAGATGAATACGATGATCTCTCAGATTTGAATGCCGTACAAATGGAAAGCGTTCGAGAATGGGAAATGCAATTTAAAGGTACCTTTTTTGTCGGGTTCTTTTTGCAAATATTAAATTTATGGCCAAAGAAAGTACTTGCTATTTCATCACTCTTTAAGAGCCTAATGATACCTTCTGTTTTAATCCCCATCATTACTAAGAGCCTAATGATACCACCTATTTTAATCCCCATCATTATTCGATGACTGTTACATGTGATTATTATTTATAAAATCCATATTTAAATATTGAATCTAAAATTTACAAAAATTACGACACCTTTAGTCTTAAAAGGTTTGTTCACTAAGGTATACTTTTTAAAACATAGGCTTATAGTTAAAACTGAATTGATTACTGATATTGATACTATAATTTTAAGTTTATTCCAAAATGATTTTATTGATCTTACCTTCAAACTATAAAGAAAAAAATGTTATTCCCCTTTATTATATATCCTTGTGACATCACATATTACTACCTCTGTGACACTCTGGACAACTATTTAAATGACTGTGGATCCCTTTGAACAGTTCTGGCTTCTTGGCACTTTCTTAGACTGGTTCTGCTGTATGAAGCAGTCCTCCTATCTCATCCCCTTGGTTTTTCAATTGATTCATTTAACCTAGGTTCAAATTCTTGATAAGGAAATGACTCAGCCTTGGGTATGTCACCTTGGACATAACAATGTTCTAAATTAAACACCTAGTAACATAAAACAAGCAATGTAACAGAGATCTGAGGAGAGAGTTTGATGGGAGAAAGAACAATAATGTACTAGGGGCCACTCACTGAGATCTCAAAGAACACAGGGTAATAAGTAAATTAATTTTCATCTCCTCATTTGGTTTGTTTTCTTGGTGACCACTCACATATGTCACATCTTCTCCCCAAGAATAATTCTTGGTTGGATCCACTTTCCATGTGATTTTCCACCCCATGTACTCTTCTCCCTACTTCCTCTGTCCCAAGAAAGTCACCATTTTCTGTTTTATGGTCCTCTCTAGTCCAAACTAGAGTTGTACACAAAATCCAGTATATTTATAGATTTCAAATAACTGTTGGAAATTCCATATATTGCCAGCTTGTCTCTTTAATTACAATACGTTGGGCTATTAAGATTTAAAGAACTATTCTGAGACTCACAGTGCACATTAAACCAGTTTCAGAGTACATGTCCCCAAACCTGTTCCAAGAGCCTGGAATGGGTGGCTCCAAGGTGGATCCTGGACATGCATATTTCTAAAAAAGATCTTCAAGTGATTCTGATGCAGTATCCTTGATTAAGAACTATCCTTGATATGGAACACTCTTCTGCAAAGCACAATTCCCAAGCTTTATAAGTTCCCTGATCCTGTTTTCTTCTGTTCAAGCCTTACTTGAGTACAAAGACCAGACAAGGTAAACAATAGGAAAAACTTAGCTTGTTCTATATGATTCTAAAAGAGGCAAACACCTTCCTTGCTGTATAATGAAATAGTGAAATAAATTTGATCACTACTGATTTTGTATTGATGTATCTTTCAGAAAAATATGATTATGTAGGCAGACTCCTAAAACCAGGGGAAGAACCATCAGAATATACAGATGAAGAGGATACCAAGGATCACAATAAACAGGATTGAACTTTGTAAACAACCAAAGTCAGGGGCCTTCAGAACTGCAATTCTTACTCCCTCTCACAGAATGTCCAGCATCTTTGGGTTTGGTTCACCTGCTGCAAAAAAACATTCAACAGATTGTCTGTGCAAGCTAAATGAGTCTCACTATGAAGATTCAAATACGAGACATTATTTATGCTGCCAAACTCATTTGTTGCAGTTGTTTGTAATGTCTGGTGGGGCTTCTTCATCCTGAAAAGGAGAAGATAGGGATTTTTTTAAAGAGCAAGAAAGTGATGAGATTACTCTTTCCTTTTTTCTCTTTTTTCTTTCTTTCCTTTTTTTTTTTTTAATCGAAGACAAATTGATATGTATTTGCTACTTATGTGTACAAATCTCAAAAAACAGTAAGGGATTCCTATTTCATGTGCTGTGGTTTTGTTTTAGCAATGAAGGAGGGAGAAAACCTGGCCCGCAGAGTTGGGGGTCCACATCAATTCGAGTACTTAGGGCTACTGAAATATTGTAATGTGAATTCCCAGACTTTTCTTTTTGGGTTTTATCAGGGAAAAGAAGGATTAAAAGAAAAAAAAAGAAAAAAAAAAAAAAAGAAACCCTATTTCTAAGAAATCTTTGGAAATTAGGAGAAGGGATTTCAAGTGGATTTAAGTCAAAGCTAATTCTCCAACTGTAAGATTGAAACTAGTTTTTAGCCCTTTCCTTCCCCTGGATCAAATCAATATTAATTGTGCCTTATTTCACTTACATAGACTTGAATTATTTTTAGGGAAAGCCCCTGTGTGAATTGAGAAGTCACTACAAGCAGCAATGAGACTGAAGTTGGAATATTCTGTTGACTGCAAAACCTTGATGTCATTCTGTGTATATAGAATGTAAAAGGAATATTCAGTGTTACTGCCATATATGTTAATACATACAAACTTAATTAGCATTGTAATGGCCAAATGCATTCCCCCATGCTTTTCTCTTTTCAAAGAAAATTGAAAAACAAATCAACAACTCTGTCCCCCAACAGCTGCCTAATTTTGGGAGTCTGACTCTCACATCTCACTGGTGTGGGTACAGGGGGCTGGAGTATGGATGTTGTATGGGTGTGTCTGAGTGTGTGAGAGCACCTTGGAAGGGACTCTGCAGATACTGTAAATACCCATACCATTTTAATAAAGCATGTACAATAAACCAAAATAAGCTTGAGTTGAACTTTATATACAAACTGTAAGCCAGTGGATTATGAAATGATCAAGATTGTGCATTTGATTCAAGATAAGGAAAAATCTTGGAAACGAAAGGCAGACACTGGTTAACCAAGTTGTACACATTGTACCACATTCACTGTAACTTTAGGAAGAAATTCCACTTTGTGGAATGTTCTCAAGAGATCTGAGATTATTCAGGTAAGAATTGATATATTAAAATGTACATATTTTTACTTTATATTTTGATGCCAACTGATTATACTAGCAGTAATAGTACTCCAGGTGTAGTTATTGAACACAAAACAATGAAGGATCTTATACTGATAGGTATTAAATTCTTCTATTGTTTGGAAAAGCCCTTACTAAAAGTCCAATATATGTCCATTATTTGAGTTCATCATGACTATTTAGGTTCTCAGTTGGGGACAAGTTACACCAAAAAGACAACTTTATTTAATAAGTCACCAGTTAAAGAATTCTGCTTTATGAGTATAATATATGTAGAAGCCATCAAAGAAAGAGGAACTTTTAACTGCAATAATAAGCTAAAGTATGTAAAATACTACATTCTGTTATATTCAGTCTTGGAATGTTTGGTAGAAAATGATGACCTTCAGCCAAATCTTTGCTGAAGACTGGTTGGAACGACTGAAGAGTGTTGGTAAATGCTTTGTGTGTTTTTATGTAAAATGTTTTCTAAACAGATTTGTTAAAGTACATGTCCTCTGTAGTAAGCTGGTATATGTATGAATCATTTGAGCCTAAAGTTAAGAAAACCTACACTTGTGAATAGAGAAACCCTAAATATTCATGCGTAAAAATTATGGAATCTGTTTAAAAAAAATGAGTAATTTTGTGTTTTGGACTTGAAATAAACAGTGTTCTATGGACAATTCCTCAGTTTCAGTTGAGTGTTATCATTCTCAGGTAAGTTGATGGGCAGTCACTGAGTAAGGGGATGGGAGCTGTGGTGGTATTTCTGCTGTTGTTTTCCCCTTTAATCACTATTTCCCTAACTTGCCTGATTGTTAGAACCACTTGAGGTGCTTTAAATACAAATTTTTTGGTTGCCAGTCCAAAGCTACCACCCACTGAGCCAGAATTGAAAGAGAATGGATCTCAGACTATTTGTAAGAAGTGCCTTGGGTAATTCTTATGATTGGGTCCTTTGAGAAACACCACAACAATCTTTTCATGTTACACAATTGACCCTTGAACAACAAGGGTTTGCACTGTGTGGGACCACTTACATGCAGGTTTTCTTCAATAAACAAGTACTACAGTACTTCACGATCCACACTTGGTTAAATCTGCAGATGTGGAACTGCAGATCCGGAGGGCCATAAGGGGAATTTCATTCAGCAGAGATCAGCATCTCTAAACCCCCAAAAGATGTGCGGGGGGTGGGGGTGGGGGTCAACTGTATTGTCTTTGTCATCTACTTGAAATGGACCTTAACCTTAGATAACTTTGGTCTGATTCCCTGTATTTGGTTTTGTATCATTCCCGAAATTTCCATAGCATTTCTGAGTTAAAAATCAGGAGATTTCACATAAAATTAATATGTGATTTTTTTAAATAATGAAATTTTATTTTCAGTTTTTTTTCTTTTGATAACATCTCCAAGTTGGCATGTTTCCCAAATAAAGTCTATACTGTGTGTACCAGCCAGTGTCTCCATTAGGAAGCGAACCCATTCAGGTTATAGATCAAGTTTTTAAAAACTTGACTGGTGCTAAGGCTGTTTATGTTTTCCTGATAGTCATTCTGCCTGCCTTTTTTTAAATATGCAGAATCTGACACTTTACCTGCCTCTATCCACAACCCAGAAAGCTAAAGTTAATATATTGAACTAGTACTGGAGAAAACTGTTCTCTAGAAAACTTGACATAAATCAGACTCTCCTCACCCAAGTCCATTTACCTCTATTGGTAACTAAGAAGTGCAGCACATTGCTAGAAATAGATGCCACTTTCACGTTAACACAGTGTATAGCCTTACAGTGCTTTTATGGATTCGAGTAAGCTGGTACTACTATAATACAGAATATATAAAATGTATAAATTGCTTTGGGCATAGTGGAAATAAACATTAAATGTGATGGTTCTTTTCCTCTAATGAATTAAAACTAGCAAATGCTCAAAGATTGCTTTTGAGTATGTATGTTCCATTAAGGTCAGCTATCAATTTGGTAGATGGTACTAATCACAGATTATGATGTATTTGTTGTGGAAAGAAAGTTCAAGTAAGGCCCACCCAACTTCTCTTTACTGTTAGTAGGCGAGGCTCATCACTCCCAGGCGATGTCAGAAAAGCCTGTACTTTCTCACACATGTGAGTCAGACTTTGCATTTGTTCTACCATCACTAATAACAACATTTGGTCTGCCAGTGATCACTCCACTCAAGAGAGCACTTGAGGTGCTGTGAACACTGGTTTATTCTCAAGAGATTTTTCTGTCTTACTATATCTGCATACTTACTATATCCCAGCTAAACCAAATTGTGAAGTTTGGTGTAACAAGACTGGTAAACATTTGCATATTTCTTTGCTACATAGCATTGTTAGTGATGACTCATGTTCTCGCTCAGAGAGCCACTGCTGTATACTCTCCTGACTTGTCTTCCTGCCTCCATCGGTTCATGGTCCCTGTTGGCAATCTGAAACAAATTTGACTTCTTTGTTTCCCTACTTAAAGACCTTCAGAATTTCCCTGCTCCCTATTTCAAGACAAGGTTTAGGCCCTCTTCATCAGTTCCCACGGCACTACCTGCTGCATAAAACCACTTGTAACTCCCAGAACCACCCTAGGTATTTGCCCACTCCATTCTTCATTCTGTATTATACTCTTCCCCACACCTTCCCAAGTTAATACCTTCCTAGCTAATTTGCTCAGTCTTGGAGACTCAGGTTCAGACTCAATGCCTCCAGACTGAATTAGGCAACCCCAATTCCATGCCACCATATTAACACAGGTGATTCTGTATTGCTGAATTTACTATGTTGTGTTATAATCATCTGTCTCCCTTGATAAGCCAGGGACCAGAGCATACCCATATTTTAGGCCCAGTTTCCCAAATTTAGTTCAGGGCTAAACAGTATTTGCTCAAAACTTTTTGTTACGTAAGTTCATAAAATGAGAGGGAAGACTAATGGCAATACATTTTAAACAGGGCTCCAAAGTAATATTAAGAACTGAGTAGAGAGCCTAGGAATTTATCAGGGCAGCACCTTTTCTTGGTTTCATTTGTGGGCTTGCAAGTAAGAGTTTCAAGAGGTTTTTGTGCTGTAAAGAAAAATGTGGGGAAACCACTGAACTAGATGATTTCTAGCACCCTTTCAGTTGATGGATACAATTCAAGGATAGAACCATGCAGTCTGATTTATATCTAGCAATGCTATATGACAGCAAAATACAGATTTGTCTTCACAACTGGATGAAAGCATAAACAACAGAGTACAACCTTGACCTGAGTGCCTAACTAATCAAAGCTGTTCTGCAGCAACAACTGCTTACAGGCTTCATAAAAGAGGGAACCAAAAGAAAATGGAGGAAATTTTTTTCCTTACAACTGAAAACACTCATCAATGCCTTTGAAATCCTACCCAGGGAATCCTTTGCTCCCTTCCACTATGGCCCCCTGGCCTACCACTCCCATCAGAGGCACTAATTTCAGTTCCTAGCCTACTCCAGCGGTAATTTATAAAAAAGGAAGTTTAAATTCGATCTTACCAATGACAAACTGCAATGTAATAAAAGCATAACGAACAGCCCCTCTTGTGGCACTTGCCTGGAAAGAAATGCCTTATTTGTAGGCGGGAAGACCTTTGTCCTTACAACTGTGCTAAAGAAGACAAAGCAAGATAAGATAGGAGTAAATAACCTTTTTCATGTAAGAAATGCAGGAGCAAGCATTTTAATTCCTTCTGTTTCAGCTATGTCTGTGGTGGAACAAGTTGAGGCCTTGAACGGGGTCTGAGGCTTTCTGTTGACCTTAAGCAAGTTTCTGAATTTCTATGATCCTAATTTTCCTCAGTTGCAGAGAGAGACTAATAATACCTACCTCAGAGGCAGGAAATAAGATAAAGGCCGCCAACTCCATGACAGACTACACATTATTCCTTCCTTCCTCTACTTTGCAGTGGTAGAGAAATATTTTAAGTATCTTTCTAGGTGGTGAGACAGGATGGAAGGGGGCAGGGCACAGCCATTCAAGGAATGCCACAGCAATTAACATCAAAATGGTGAAAGATTCAACCCCCAGTAGGCCTTGAGGCTCAGGATGATGAGATTTAACTTCTAGTAGATCCTGAGCTTCATCATAGGCCCACTGTACTATATTAACATGATGAATAACACGCCCACAGGCGCCACAGCAGCCCCAAGGCTAGCCACAAAAGGTCAAAGAGTGGGAAATGGCCAATTTCCTGGGAATCCCAGCCCCTTCCCCAGGCTACTTAGACTGGTGCTTCCACTTAATAGCATATGAAGCCACCAAGCCCATAAAAACCAGCAACACGGTGCCTCCTAGCTGCCCCTGTCTCTCCCTCTTCGGAGACGGCCCACACTCTGTGTATGGAGTGTGTACCTACTTTTAATCTGAGCACCCAACCCCGACACCTCGTGGCCTTTCTCTTGCCTTTCAATGTATCTCTCTGAATAAATTCACTCAACTGTGGCTGGCTCTTGAATTCTTTCCTGCATGAAGCCAAGGACCCACACTTGGCGGGGCACATCCCAGGGGCTCAACTAAGACCTAGGACACAGCCCCACATCTGTTTTCCTGCATCAGTGGTATGTAGTTTTTTTTTTTATTTAAAGTTAACAATCTGAATAACCTTTTGTTAATTAAACTGATAGTTCTAAATCTGAAAAATGATTACTAGCTTTACTTCAGTTTATCAGTAACAAAGTATTGATGTGTTTGATAACAGAGCATCAATGTAATACTAAAGTTCAGGATCCACATTTATTAATATCCTCACATGCCCAACTCATAATTTATTTAGAATCTAGATTTGGGTGGAGGTTACCCTGAAATCACTTGCACAACTTGGTTAATCATTTGTGTAAGTTGTAGATGAGATGTCAGAGACAAAACTGATTATATTAAATTTAAAACACTTCATTACTGACCACGTTTATTATAGAACAGTATGCACATTGTGTATAAGTTAACTGTCTTTAGGAGCAAAATTGAAAATGCAAGATTACGGCAATGCAATGAGTTCACCAGTGTGTTTGCTGTTTAGCGTCACAGATTTGTGTGCATTGTTTTAGTAAACCTTATTTCAACTGCCATGAAGTAATTCAGAATC
This sequence comes from Camelus bactrianus, assembly GCF_048773025.1. Lineage (NCBI taxonomy): Eukaryota > Metazoa > Chordata > Mammalia > Artiodactyla > Camelidae > Camelus > Camelus bactrianus. The sequence goes on from NC_133540.1 coordinate 45,260,679, forward strand.
ATCTCACAATCCAATTTGTGTTAAGCAAAACTGGTGATTAGAATGGCTAAATATATTGCAAATGCACTGCTCAAAGATTTTCCTCAAATGACTGAATCTCTTGAAGTAAATTAGAATTTCAGTCATCATAAATGAAAAAAATCAGACTGACATATTTCTAACATGTATTTTTGAGCAGTCAGAATTTAGTTTAAATTAGACTTAACTCATGATACTTAACTATGTGTCAACATGGCTCGTCTATGGTGCCCAATTGTTTGGCTAAACATTAGTCTAGATGTTGCTGTGAAGGTATTTGTGTATGTGAGTAACATTTACAACCAGTTGACTTCAAGTAAAACAGATAACCCTTCATAATGGAGGTGGGAGTCGGGGATGGAGGTCATCCTATCAGTTGAAGATCTTAAGAGTTAAAACTGTTTCCCAAAAAAGGAAGCAATTCTGCCTCAAGACTACAACATAGAAATGTTTGCCTCAGTTTTCAACCTACTGATTTGTCTCATAGATTTTTGGATTTAAGATTGCACATCAACTCTTACCTGAATTTTCAGCTGGTCAGCCCTATACATTTCAGGTTAACCAGCCTCACAATTATGTAAGCAAATTCCTTAAAATTAATCATTCTCTCATTATAGATAGAGAGATGGAGATATCTATATATAGATTTAGCTCTATGTTCAAAGATTTAGATATATCTCCATCTATCTATCTGTATCTCCTATTGGTCTATTTTTCTGGAGAACTCTAATACACAACTATTTCCTAATTATTAGTACATATGAGACTTAAAAGTTCATTTTTGTAATTAAATAACAAATCCCTTCTTGATTTAGTTCAATACTTTATACTTGATCTTATATGGCTACCTAGGCTTCAGTTTCTTAACTCTGAAAGACATTTTAGCCATGAAATATAATACTTTAACCAATATGCCTCCCATTGTTTCCAGATAAAATCTGAAATAGCTTTTTATTTAATCTTTGAAATAAGATGTCATCAGAGGTCATGAGACTGACAAAGAGGAAAGATGAACAAAATTAATCCTTCTCTCGAAGACCAAAGTCAATGTGAAATTTAAGATAAGAGCATAATCTAGTAATTTTATTCAAAATCACTTCCCTTAACCCAAAGATTGATTTTTAAAAACATTTTTAACAAAAGTAACATGAAATCATTGTCTTTAGGGGAAAACAAAACCCTCAAACATTGCAGCTAATAGAGTGTTTGACCCTGCCCTAACTCCAACTCCTGATTCCTCTCCAAAGACAACCATGATTTTCAGTTTAGCGTGTACCCTTCTGATCTTTTTTGTAAGCGTTTACATTAATATAGCTGTACTTGTGGAAATATTGCAAAGCTTAAGTTCCAGAAACTGTAGACAAGCTGCCTGGGTTTAAATCCTAGCTGTGCAACTTTAGGCAAGACATTCAACTTCTCTATGCCCAGTTTTCAAGTCTGTAATATGGGGATAATTATAGTACCCAATTCATGGGGATGTTTTGAGGTTCAAATGCATTCATCTATGGAAAGCACTTAGAACAGTGTCTGACTGGACAGCAGCATGTAAATCAGTGAAGCTAGAACACTCCATTATACCATACACAAAAATAAACTCAAAATGGATCAAAGACTTAAACATAAGACAAGATACAATAAACCTCCTAGAAGAAAATATAGGTAAAACATTATCTGACATACTTCTCAAAAATGATCTCCTAGGGCAGTCTACCCAAGCAATAGAAATAAAAGCAAGAATAAACAAATGGGACCTAATTAAACTTACAAGATTCTACACAGCAAAGGAAACCATAAGTAAAACAAAACGACAACCTACGGAATGGGAGAAAATTTTTGCAAACGAAACTGACAAAGCCTTGATCTCCAGAATATATAAGCAGCTCACATGACTTAATTAGAAAAAAACAAAGAAGCCAATCCAAAAATGGGCCAAATACCTAAACAAGCAATTCTCCAAGGAAGAAATACAAATGATCAATAGACACATGAAAAAATGCTCAATATCACTAATTATCAGAGAAATGCAAATCAAAACTACAATGAGGTATCACCTCACATCAGTCAGAATGGCCATCATTCAAAAGTCCACAAATGACAAATGCTGGAGAGTCTGTGGAGAAAAAGGAACCCTCCTACACTGCTGGTGGGGATGCAGTTTGGTGCAGCCACTGTGGAAAACAGTATGGAGATTCCTCAAAAGACTAGGAATAGACTTACTGTATGACCCAGGAATCCCGCTCCTGGGCATAGATCCAGAAGGAACCCTACTTCAAAATGACACCTGCACCCCAATGTTCACAGCAGCACTATTTACAATAGCCAAGACATGGAAACAGCCTAAATGGCCATCAACAGATGACTGGATAAAGAAGAGGTGGTATATTTATACAATGGAATACTATTCAGCCACAAAAATGGACAATGTAACGCCATTTGCAGCAACATGGATGTTACTGGAGACTGTCATTCTAAGTGAAATAAGCCAGAAAGAGAAAGAAAAATACCATATGAGATTGCTTATATGCGGAATAAAAAAAAAATACAAAACAGAAACAGACTCATAGACAGAATACAAACTTGTAGTTGCCAGAGGGACAGTGGGTGGGAAGGGACTGGGATTTCAAAATGTAGAATAGATAAACAAGATTGTACTATGTAGCATAGGGAAATATATATAGCACCTTGTGGTGGCTCACAGCAAAAGAGAATGCAACAATGAATGTACGTATGTTTATATATAACTCAAAAATTGTACTCTACACTGGAATTTGACACAACATTGTAAAATGATTATAACTCAATAAAAAAAAGTTTTTTAAAAAAGAAAAAAGAAATTATAGAAAATTACAATTAAATAAATTATATTCAAACAAAAGTAAAAAAAAAAACAGTGGCACACAGGAAGCAGTATAAAGTGTTAGCTATTATCATTTTCATCTCCCCTCTTTTTTAAAAAATCATAAATGGCATCCTACTGTATATATGTTATTTTGCAAATTTGCTTAACCCATTCATGTATTTTGGAAATATTTCCACAATATTCCAGATAAAATCTACCTTTTTTTTTTTTAACTACTTCAAGTCTCATTATCCATATAATGATTTCAAACAATTCCTGAGTACCTAGAAGAAATATCTTCATTTACCCAAATAGTTTTTCTCTGTTTTCTGTATGATTCAGTGAACTAATGTATTGGGGGTTGAGGGGAGGGAGAGTGCTTGATAAACTGAAATCCATTATGGAAAAATTTGTGCAGTGTCTGGATACCAAATGTGTATCAAATGGGGAAGGAGATAAGACCCTGCCTTATCTGGGTCATACCCATTACTACCCTTGGTAGCCTCCAATTTTTGAGGCTTGTCTTGCATTTACTAAAGACAGTGACTCACCAAAGATGCAAGCAGTCATTTGGCAAAGTTATCATATTCTAGCTGTCCTATTTCTGCCTTCTTCCAGTAACTTGAGTTGCTGCCTCACTGCCTTGAATGAAGCTGCATGTGTGTTTAAAGAAAGGCAAGGCTGGGGGACAAATGATTGGCATGGTTGAAGGTGATGTTTACATTGTTCTTTTACTCCCTTTCGAGGGCATGTCCTCCTTTAGACCCAAAAAGGATTAGGAAGTGCTGCCACCTCATCTCATGCTGTCAGTGTCCATCCCCAGAGTGCTGGGTGAAAGGGCAACAGAGAAGGGCAAAGGGAAACGAGGCAGGCTGCTTCTCTGATCTTCCTAACATTACCCTCAGGCTGCTCTTTAAGTAGACTCCTGGGACAAAGCAGGCATTTGGCAAATGTTTGCTGATTAAATTAATGAATCATGACACCTTTTCTTGCCACAGCAGGACAAAGTATATTTCACATTAAAATTTAAAAAGTTGGGGGAAAGGGCTCTGTATTATCAGCATCTATTTGTATGTATCTCTTCCCTCCCTCTCTTAAATCCTCACCCTATTGCATGAATTCTTAGGAGCAGAAGTTGAATATAATCTATTATTTTATCCCTAGCTGTAGGACAGTGTCTGCTCATAAATGTTAATGAACAAATGAATGAATGAATGAATGAATGATTTTGCTAAATTAGGTTTGTCCTAAAGCATCACTTACTCCTTAGGTTAACTCCAGATACACAAAAGCCCATGAGTGTGCTCCAAAAGGTGTAAGACCTGAAGTGAGGATCACTCCATCTTCCTCTAGGGCACACCCACGTTTATCAGACTGGGTCAGAACTAGTCAGCTTGTGAATCCTTTAGGAACTGGGGACCACGGCAAATGTTCCTGGGGCATTTTGTATTTTTGCCATCCACCAAGCTGGGAAGTACTCCTCACTCTTAACCAGATGGTCTTTGAGCTGATATTTCTTCCCAGTCACATGTCTGAACTGACGTAATTGTGTTCCAGAAGTTATTAGAGAAAAGTTGCTAGCAATACTATCTGAAAAGAGCCAACGCCTTATTTCTGTTTATGTGGCAAAGGTTTTCACAACAATCAGCCTTCTCAAGAAGTATATACACAGCTTCCCTAACCAGGCCCCATGGGAGACAGCATAAAGCCATGGTCAGGTGGAAAACACTGTTTGCAACTCTGAAAGAATAACATCAGTCAGCACACTTGCCAGGATGCTCAGAGAATGACAAACAAATACTGTGCCTTATAAATAAGAAAGAACAGAAATCTGAGTCCTGTTGAGAGTTTTCAAGTGGATCCCAAGGCTAAATAAATGGTCTCTCTTCAACCAAATGTAGCTAGTAAAGGAACAGGATAGAACATTCAAGCGGGCCCAGCAAAGACACTGAACTTTTCATTTTTACAAATGATGCTGTGAATGTGAGAGCTAAGTGCTGGGATGAAAGTTAAAATGGCATCCTAGCAAATGAGGGCTTCCTTTGCTTACCACACCTTGCAGTGCTCATATTTGTCTAACTCAGTTGGCAGAAAGGATGTCAGCAGCAGATTAGGGAATCCAGGTCCATTTCATATACTAGTTCTGAATCCCCAGAGAATCCTGGGGAAGATAGGGCTGATCTGATTTGTTGGGGCAGAGGAGGGGCAACTCCAAGAGAGGAAAGGGGCCAAAATAGCATTTTTCAAATGAAGAATTCCTCCCCGCCTTCATTCCTAGGAGCCGAGACTTTTACTTTCCTGGTGAGATCACAGGTACTGAGTGTGTCAACTCCAAACTCTTTGGCATTGATTCTTTAGAGGATGTTATAAACGGCAACTCCACCCTGTCCCATCTCATTCTGGATGTGGTATTTAAAATAAAGGCAGTCAACATTTTCCTCTAAATTGGCTTCGTTTACGTACATTAACCCTGCTAGGACTTCCCTTATAGCTACATTCGGCCAGGCCTTATCTTTTTTTTTTTTTTTTTTTTTTTTTTAATAATTGAAGTAGAGTTGATTTTCAATGTTGTGTTAGTATCTTGCTGAAACAAGTTCAGGTATTGTGAACTTCACGTAAAGAAGAGATAATTTCACAAAAGATTTATACATTTAGACCTTAGATAAATTATGGCCCTAGGCTATTAAAAAGCTATACTCTTTATATATCTCCTCATATAAAGCAGGGCCTAAGTTTGGGGGGCTCTAAAAGTGGATTTCTTACCTGGGCATCCACCAGGAGTTGAAGCAGCCAAGAAATAACTCGTTGGAAAGAGTCAGACAGACACCCTTTCTGCAAGTTCTCAGTCCTGTTGAAACATACCTCACAAGGACATGAAAACTTTCTTCAACACAGCCCCATTGCAACCATTCGAGCAGGTGCTATTCAAGCCAGGTACTCGAGAATACAATACACAGAAGTTCTTTTTTTCCTATAACCCAATTCAATCTATATTTTGAACTTGCATTTCCCTTTGTGTTGGATGTAAAGTGGCCCCAATTTCTTTGTAGCTCCTCACACTGAGGTGAAACCTATTTCTCCACTCCCTGAATCTGGACTAGCCCTGTGAATTGCTTTGACCAAAAGAACGTAGTGGAAGTGCCAGGTGATTTCTGAGCCCAGCCTCAAGAGGCCCCGTAGCTTCTGCTCTTATCCTCTTGGAAAGCTTACACCATTCTGTGAAGATGGAGAGAGAGAGGCCAAACCACACCAGCTGAGGCACCAGAACTGTGAGTGAGGACCTTGGATGGTCCAGCCCCAGGCAATCCCCAGAGAGCTGCAGCTGCATGAGTGACCTCAGGCAAGAATGGCAGAAGAGCCTCTCCAGCCAAACCCAGCCCATTGTCAGCCCATAGAAACTATGAGCAGATGCACAATAGCTTTTTGAGCCATTAACTTTTGGGATGATTTGCTGTGCAGCAATAGATAACTGATACAACCCTGGTAATTGAAACCATAATTGCAGTCAATACCAAAAAAATAAGTTTGATTTAAATTTAATCAATTCAAAATTTCCTTATCAAAGTTCCATACAACTCCTATATCTAAGACCTAAACAATGCATTTAATAAGCTCAAGCTATTATATAAAAACCTACATTCAACAGAGAATATACTTTCAAGAACACATGAAAGATTTACAAAAATATTTCATGCATTAGGAAAAACGGAAGTCTAAATAATTCTGAAGGATTGCTATGCAGACTAAATTATCCTACCATAATATAATAAACTTAGAAATTAACCAAAAGATACCTTTTAAAAATCTCCTTTGTTTAGAAACTGAAAAATATTACTAAATATGAGTCACTTTTATAGCCCTGGAATGGAAACACTATGTATATGCTAAAATCTATGAAATTCATCTTTGTGATACTTAAAAGGGAATTTATAACTTTACATGAAATTTTAGGAAATAAATATTAAAATAAATTATCTAAGTCTTTAAGCTATTTTGGTTGGGCTTCCTGGAAGTTGCAATCAAAATTATGCTTGTGAAACCAGGCCCTCAGTTTTTATAAAGGTTGCCATCCCTCCTATTTTTCAGTCTAATGTTCTCCCAATGGAGCTATTTCGGTGCCCTTCCGTCCCTCCCATTCTTGATTGATTCTGAAAGTCTATGCTATGGATCTTCTCTTAGACAACTATGGAGAATATCTGAATGTCAGCCCATGCAAAATTTTATGCATTGAATTCTCTCAACTTAAAAAAAATTCAGCTCTATTGAGGTGGAGTTGACATATAAAATTGTAAGATATTATTTAAAATCATAATGATGAAAAGATTCCTCCCATCTAATTAATTAACACAACTACCAGGCTCCAGATCAACCTTTATCAAAAGTCCAACTGAAAGAAAAGTGCAAAGAGGATATCCTGAAGAATGTACAGTTACTTCATCTCCTTAGATATCTCAGCTTTTACTCCCTGGATTATCACAGGAATGCATATGGAATCTACTGTCTTCCTTTGGATCACCTTTTTGAATTACATATACTGTTACATCTTTGGTGTACACAGAGGAATGGTGGAGGAAACTACTGACAGAACCTAGTATTGTGTTTATTGAGGAATGTTGTCAAAAATGTCCATGTGGCACTTGATGCCCACATATGAAAACCTACACTCAAAAACCCACACACACGTCTTATAGACCTAAGTAACAAGAACAGTTTCCTTTCCCCTTTGAAACTGAACTGTTATCATTTTAATGGACCATGAAGTTTTGTTTGTTTGTTTTTGTTTTTCTTATTTAAGTATAGTCAGTTTACAATGTTGTGTGGACCGTGAAGTTTTAACTTATCATGTTTCTCTTTTTACCTCAGATATTAAGCAGCTCAGAAAGTTATTTGCAGCCCAGTTTTAGTAACCATAAACTACTTTGTGACTTATAAATCTGCTTGCTATCCTAGCTTTAAATCTTTTGTTTAAACCAATATTTTTATTTTGATAAACCATTTATCATAAGGTTAAATTTCTTGTAAATAATCTCAATTCCTTTATAGAACGAAGTAGGAAAATATACATTTTAAAAATACCAAAAAAGAATTGATATTTTGAGGAGTCCTTGAACTAGGATGACATCTTCCTATGATGCACCCATACATCTTCCTAGCTGGTGAGTTACATCTGACAGATAATTTTCACTCCATTTAGTGCTTTTCAGTTTTCAGAAAAAGAATGTTATCCACGAAAGTGGCTTACCTGACCAGTCTCAGGTTTCCCAGAGGCTATCAATTGAGTAAATGATAGGCATCCTAACATCAGGTGTTTCTTGCAACCTCTGTTAACCATTCCTTCAGGGGTGACCTGAGGGGCATCTGGGCAGGAAGACAACTGCTCCCCAAGGGGCCAGTGCCCCTCCCCTGCCTTCACTCGACAGCCTTTATACATAATAATCCTTCTCAGGGCACCAGAATGTTATTAATCTTCTTAGGAATCAGATCATTTTGATGGCTGCTCCTCTCAAGGGAAATGGGATTCACCAAATCTCTTCAAATAAGCCAAACTGCAATTAGTCCCTCTAGACATACACTTAATGGCGTTAGAGTGTGATTGTAGAGTCTTTAAAAAAAAAAAAGGTATTGACTTTCAGAGCTTTGCTTGTTTCTAAGCAAGTGTGAAAGAAAAGTCACTTCCATTGTTTAATAACAACAAAAACATTCTAGTGTCACCTCCTGACTTCCTGAGCCAAAATATAGAAGTTAGTTCCTTTCCTCTCTCCCCCTTTTCATTAGTCACTAAATCACAAAATGTATGCTTCTTGGATAAGTCCTTAATATTTTTTGACTTAATAGATTTAAGTGGGAGAAGGAGGACATACTAGGTAGGAAGAAACAATAAAGGCATATTTGGAGTCTTGAGATGATCCACTGGGAAAACTGCTAGTGGTGTGGAGAACATTAAAAAGGAATGTTTAGCAAATTAGAACAATTAGATACCTCTATACACCTATTAGAATGACCACAAGCAGAACACTGACAACACCAAATGCTTGGGAGCGTGTGGAGCAATAAGAACTCTCTTTCAATGGTAGTGGGGATGCAAAATGGTACAGCCACTTTGGGAGACAGTTTGGAAGTTAAAAAACCAAACCAACTCTTACTATACAATCTAGCAATCACCCTCCTTGGTACTTACCCAAAGAAGCTGAAAATTTATGTCCACACAAAATGCTACACTTAGATATTTGTAGCAGCTTTATTTCTAATTGTCAAAACTTAGAAGCAACCAAGCTGTCCTTCAGTAGGTGAGCGAATAAACAAATTGTGGTACATCCAATGGAATATTATTCAGCGCTGAAAATAAATGAGCTATCAAGCCATGAAAAGACATGAAGGAATCTTAAATACATATTACTAAGTGAAAGAATACAATCTGAAAAGGCTACATACTGCATAATTCTAACTATATGACATTCTGGAAAAGACAGAACTATGGAGACAGTAAAAAGATCAGTGGTTGCCACAGTTGGGGGAGGGATAAATAGGTGGATTTGAGGATTTTTAGACAGTGAAATACTCTATATGATATTATAATGATGGATACATGTCATTATACATTTGTTCAAACCCATAGAATGTACAACACCAAGAGTTAACTCCAAGTTAAACTACGGACTTTGGATGACTATATGTCAATATACATTCATCCTTGGTTAAAAAAAAAAAAAGTACCATTCTAGTGAGTGATGTTGATAATGGGGGAGGCTGTGCATGTGTATGGGCAGGGGGCATATGGAAAATCTCTATACCTTCCCCTTCTCAATTTTGTTGTAAAGCTAAAACTGCTCTAGAAAAAAAATGTATGTATGTACATACACATACATGTTTTTTTTTCTAATGGCATGTTTAGAAACCCTCTGCGAAAACTTCTGGAAGGGTAACCAGGAAATGAATGGGGGAACTGGGAGAAACAGGTGGGAAGAAAGACTTTTCTCCAAATACTAATGTGAATTTTAAGCTAAGTGAATGTAATGTCTATTCTAATATATATATATATATATATGTATGTGTGTATATATATATATATATATATATATATATACACACACACACACACACATTTTTTAAAATATATCAAGATACCAATTTGGAAGGTCTAAATGCTAAGGAGTTTCTTTTCGGCAACACTGAGTGACATGATTAAAGGATCATTTATGAAAGGAATGTCTAGCATTAGAGGACAGGACAGTGAAGAGTGGGAGGGATGCTTTGAAGTAGAGGCTTAAACTTTTATTTGTAGCTCTGGCTAGTAGCTTGCACCTGTTAGGCTCTGATAACACGTCCGTTGCTACTGGGGTTGTCACTGCTGTGGTTAATGATGATAATAACGTCCATGATGGTGAGGGCAGTGAGGGCAATGATAACACTTGGTATGGTAGGAATTAGGGAAGGTTTTGGAACAATCCACACAGAGATTCTGCCTATTTCTCTAAATTCCATCTTCTGTTCTGACAGTCATTGCTCTAGTTTAAATCCTGTCCAAAACAATGAATAAGAAAGAGTCTTTGGCATTGAGAAATTCAAAAATGGTGGAAGAGTATGAGAACCATCCACTAAGTGAAATACCCACTAGGGTACAGAGCACTTTAAAAGAAGTCTCAGCCACTAATGGTAGCATAGAGGATAGAGCCATCAAAGAATACAAAATCTTTAGGTATATTTAGAATTTTCGAGCTCAAAAAATCCTTATTTAACCCTTACGATAAGCTTGTGTGGTGGACATTGTTGTTTCTGTTTTTAACTGAAAAAATTGAGATCAACAAAATAAGAGTATGAGTTCTAGAGGTGATAGACTGGTTATAAATTCTGGCTCTGCCACTCAGTCTTGAGCAAGTTATTAACCTAAAATTCAGTTTCCTCACACAAAACATTAGGTTAATAACAGTACCTACCACACAATTGAGGCTGAAATGAAAAAAGTATATGAAAGTTTTTCAAGTCTGGTAAATAATGAGTACTCAGTATCTTTTGGCTCTCTTTCCTCTTCTTATTCCTCTGTCTTCTCCATGATGGTGTCTCCAACTCACTGCTCTTGGTTTCAGCCACTCAAGTTCTGTCTGCCTCTTTTCAGCTAACTTTTTATTTGACTATTTTCTGAGCAATTATGAGTTTCTGCTTCTCCCTCGCTGTAAAGCACTTAGCCCATCATTTATTCTTAAATCTTTTTTTATAGTGGTAAAATACATATGGCATTAAAATGTACCATTTTAGCCATTTTAAAGTTTATTCAGTGGTATTATGTACATTCACAATATTGCATAACTGTCTTCAAAACTTTTTTATCAACCCAAACAGAGACCTTATACCCATTTACCAGTAAAAACTCCTCATTCTTTCTCCCCCTAGGTCCTGGTAACCTCTGTTTTAGTTTCTATGAATTTGCCTATTATAGGAGCCTCATCTGACTGGAATCATACAATATCTGTCCTTTTGTGCCTGGCTTCTTTCACTTAGCATAATGTTTTCTAGGTTCATCTATTCTGTAGCATGTATCAGAATTCCTTTTTATGACTAAATAATATATTCCATTATATGGATAAACCACATTTTGTCCATTCAGCTGTCAGTGAACATTGGGGTATTGTGAATAATGCTGCTATGAACATTGGTGTACAGGTATATATTTGAGTCCATGTTTCTTTTAGGTATATACCCAGAAGTAGAAGAGTTGGGTCTCAATGGTAATCCAATGTTTAACATTTTGCAAAACTGCCAAGATGTTCTCCAAAGCAGTTGCACCATTTCTGCCAGCAATGCACAGGGTTCTAATTTCTCTACATCCTAACACTTGTTATTTTCCTTTTTTTTTTTTTTTTTGATTTTTGTTTTTGTAATAGCCATCCTAATGGGTATGAGTGGTGTCTTCATGGTGATTTTGATTTGCATTTCCCTAGTGACTAATGATGTTGGTCATGGTTTATTGGCTATTTGCTTATCTTCTTTGGTGAAATGTCTATTCAAGTCTTTTGCTCATTTTTAAATTGTTTTATATATATGTGTGTGTGTGTATGTATATATATATGTATCTCCATTTTAAAGTCCAGTATTTTATCTTTTTTGGGGGGGGAGCAGATTAGGTTTATTTGTTAATGGAGGTAATAGGGATTGAACCTAGGACCTCGTGCATGCTAAGCATGCACTCTGCCACTGAGCTATACTCTCCCCACCGAGTCAGGTTGTTTTTGTTGTTGAGTTTTAGGAGTTCTTTATATATTCTGGATTATTAATCCCTTATCAGATTTATGACTTGTAAATAGTTTCGCCACTCTGTAGGCTGTCTTTTCAGTCTTTTCATAGTATCATTTAATGCACTAAATTTCTTAATTTTGAAGAGGTTCAATTTATCTATATATTTGGTTGACAATGCTTTTGGTGTCATGCTCAAATCATTGTCTAATCCAAAGTCATGAAGATTTTCCCTTATATATATATTCTGAGTTAATTTTTGTATATGATATACAGGAGAGGTCCAGCTTCATTATCCTATATGTTGGCTATCCAGTTTTCTCAGCACCATTTCTTGAAAAGATGGTCCTTTCCCCATTGAATAGTGTTGGCACTTCTGTTGAAAATTGACTATATATGAGAGTTTGTTTCTAGGCTCTCTATCCAATTCCATTGGTCTATATGTCCATCTGTGTGCCAGTACCATGTTTTGATTATAGCTTTGTAGTACATTTTGAAATTGGTAAGTGTGAGTCTTCCAACTTTGTTTTTTTTTTTCAAGATACTTTTGGTAGTATACACATGGACTTGAATACGTGGTGGTCACTTTCAAGAGGAGAAAACTCAAACTCATGCTATCTCATAGTTCTTCAACTTTGGCGAAGTCCCAGTCAATATCTTTTTGGTCTAGCTGGTCTACTCTGCACTCTTAGAGATCTAGTGCAGTTTTGTGGAGGAACAAAATTTCCTCTCCCCTTCTGGGTTCTTCAGGATGGTCTAAGAATTAAACTGACATGAGCTAGATTAACGGGAGAAAATCAAACAAAGCTTAATAACATGTGTACATGGGAGAGACCCAGGAAAACTGAGCAACTCGCCAAAATGGCCAAGGCCCTTACCTTAAATATCATCCCCAGTTAAAGACAAACGAGAATGTTGATGGTGGGGAGAGACAGTTATGGGAGGTTACCAGGAAAAGCAGAGTAAACAAAGGTAAGGCTGTTATGCAGATTTAAGTCCTTGCCTTCTCCACTGATAAGAGCTCCTAGAGATTCATTTGGTCCTTCTCCTCTTCCAAGTATACAGAGGGTAATACCCTTACAAATGGAGATTTCCCTTAAAAATGTAAGTTTCTTAAAAAAGGCAACTCTTACTTGGTTTTCAGAGCCCTTCTTATGTCTGCTGTTTATCAGAAAATAACCAGCCTAAAACAATTAATATGCCAAAGAGATATATTTTGGGGTGGTAAGTTCTGCTCCCCTACAATAGCTTGTGGTCACATTATGAATAAATGGTAGTGACATTATGGTGCTGTAATTAAGGGGTATACAGAAACCCCATCAGGGTACTATATCGGTAAGAGTACTTCATAAGGAGAGCAGAATTAGGAATTCTAGTTGGAACTAGAATTCCAAATCTAGTTCCAACTCTGCACTTACAAGAAGTGACCTTAACAAATCTCACCTAAGGGTTAATTTATTTTCATTCATTTATAAAATGGAGATAATACACCTGTTCTGCATACCTCATGGGGCTATAATGAGGCTCAAGTGACATGAAACGTTTGGCAGACATGGTATATGTAGGGAAGCAGAATTTGCCATCCTAAAATATATCTCTTTAGTATATTGCTTTAGGCTGGTTATTTTCTGGTAAACAGCAGGCATGAGAGAAGCTCTGAAAACTGGGTAGAAAGACTTTTGTAAGAAACATTTATATTTATAAGAAAAATTTATATTCATAATGTTGTCTCCCTCTCTACACCAGAGAGAGGAGGACCAAATCTCTAGTAACACTCATCAGTGGAGAAGGCAAGGACTTAAATCTGCATAACAATCTTACTATTGATTACTGTGCTTTTCCTGGTAACCTCCCATAACTGACTCCCCACCAACATCTTATTTTGTCTTTTGTTGAAGATGGTATTTAAGGTGAGGGTTTTGACCATTTCAGGGAGTTACTCAGTTTTCCTGGGCATCCTGCATATATACAGGAAGTATACACATTACCAAACTATTTTTCCCCTCCTGTTAATCTGTTTTACATCTATTTATTAGAACAGGCAAAGAACCTAGAAGAGAAGTAGGAAAAGTTTTTTCCTCCCTTAAAACTGCTTTAGTCAATCTATTTCATGCAGGCAAGTGTAAGTACCCTGTAAGAAATGTGGAAGCCTGTGGGAGCTAAAACTCAGGCATCAGGGAAAATCTCTCATTCTACCTCCTGAACCTGAAAGGAAATATAGGACTGCTTATTCATTTATGAGACTGCCTTTGGCTGGTGAAACAGCAAAGGCTAGTCACAACGGGAGGCCTTTTAAAAAAGACAAAACAAGCAAAAACAACAAAACCCCTCCCCCATTTACTGTTGGTTTCACTTATAAGCAATTGCCAGGACTCTGGCAGCAAGTCATTTTGGTTCCCTTTTGACAAGATTCACACGCAATCCACAGAAGGTAGGGAGAAATCTCCTCATCTCTGCATGTTAATTAAGGAAGACAGATGGCCCTGTGATTATTCAACCATATGTAGGTCAAGACTAAATGAATTAATAAGCAACTTAATTCTCAGCTGCCTCTAAAAGCTTATGGGGCATCTATGAACAAACAATTGCCATAGTATCCTGGGAAACAGGAGATGGGAGCAGGAAGAGAGATTAAATTTCCCTCATTACACACTAAGTTCCACAGCCTGGGAAGGGATCTCAGTCCCTGCCCCACACATTGTCTTCTATATTGGATTTGGGATGTTAAAATGTATCAAAAGTTATAAATCTTAGTTTCCCACATACAAACTATATAATTGCAGTACATAGGGGTCCTCCCCGACCCCGAAGTTAAGCTTCCTTAATTGATTTTAGGGCTGAAAAACACAAGCACTAGAGCCTAGAGCCATAAGGAGAAACATAAGACAGGCAACACATGTTGGGGGCCAAAGGTGGGGCAGAGAACAAGTTCTGAAATGGCTCAGAGGAGCAAGGGGCTGTGGGAGGCAGAGCTTGATCTGGACCTGAAAAGGCAAATGGGCACCAGTGGGGTGGGGGAAGGGAGACCAGGGAAACTGCAAGGCAGGGAGTTGTGCAATGTACACCAGGAACAGTAATCAAACCAGTGTGACGAGGTGATGTAAGGGAATTAGGAGAGATCAGTTGGAACAGGTGAGGAGCAGCAAATAAGAGTCCTGGATGACAGCAATGCTGGGTGCTTACAGAAGAAACCAATCTTTCCTCTTGCCAGCATTCCTACCAGAGTCCACAGAACAGAAACTAAAAACCCTCCAGGATTTTATACTGGGAAAAGTCATTTCCTCCCTCCAGTCCGCTCTTCCAGCATGAGCGACTGGTAACAGTAGCAGAGGAATTGAATCGCCCTACTCAGCTCCTCTCTAGAAGTACTTAAGAGTCTTAAAAGCAAGAGCAGGTTAGTGCCAGATAGTAAGTAATTTACATGTATTTTCATTTAAATATTGGAGTAGAAAAAGGGAAGGTGGGTTAACCTAACTTATTTAGTGTCCCACAGAATCAGAATTTGGATGCAGAACTACTTAACTACAAAGTCTGCATTTTCCCCCCTCCCATCAGTCTTTAAACATTTTTCCTTGAAAACCCCCTAAAATAATTTCCATAAATGTATATATCTTCCACAAATTTTAAGTTGATGTTTGAAATTTTTTCATTTTAGTAGTTTCAAAGGTCATAACTTCCAGCATATTATAAATACTGACTTAGAAAATTATGTCACTTTTTAAGTGAATTCAATGATATAACAAATACAACAAATATAACATTTATATCCATTTTTAGAAGTGTAGAAGCAAGCTCTTTTTTAACATTTAGAAAACTTATACCTTTCTCTTTTCTCCTTGAACTTATATTTCCATTCCATTTTCTCCAGATTTTTATCCTAATACATTTCAATGTTTGAAAGTCTTATTGAACATCAAATATGTATCTACAACCAAAATAAATATATAATTAAAAATTTTATTTATTTTCCTCTGACTATAAGTGGTTCTAATTGAAATTTTTTTCTTCTCAATTGAACTATTACAAATATTATAAATAATGGTCGAGATAACATATATACACATTTTGGCAATTATTACACATAAATAGTAAATTTTTCATTATCAGTTAAGGTAATGCTAACTACTGTAACAGATAAATGTCAAGTTCTTGATGGCTTAATACAGTAAAAGACTATTTCTTGATGATATAGAGTCCCAAAAGGGACTAGGTGGTGATTCAGGGACACAGATTCCTCTTACCTTGGGGCTCTGCTATCTTCCACATGTAGTTTCCACAAAGTCAAGAAAGGAAAGAATGAGTGTGGAGATAGCACGTGGGCAGGCCTCGAAGTAGTGCCCCTTACCTTCTCTGCCTTCCAGTATCCAGAACCAGTTATACTAGCAAGTCTAAAACAGCAGAAGGATGAGCATGCAGTCTAGCAGTGTGACCAGGGGAAGGAGAATTGGACTGGATAAACAGCTTGACAATCTCCACCACCAAGTTTTATTAGAAATGCTTATCTTGAGAAGAATCATGATTCAAGTTTTTAAAGATATCTAATGAAAGAGAAGGTTTTCATCTGCTAAAAACAAATTTGTTTGGCAGCTATTTTAAAAATAATATATCCTATAAATAGGAAGTAGAAAAATTAAAAATATTTTATCAGATGCAGTAAGATGAGGACTGGCAGTAACTGTAGTACATATTTTATATAATTTGATAAAAACACGTTCTAACTCTCATTGAATAACACAATGAACCAACCAAAAATACACACAAAGCCTTATCCTTAATAAAAATATTTATTAAGTAGAGAAATTCAGCGAGTCTTATGAATTTATGAGAGCTCGATGAATCATTAAAGGTTTCATTTTTGTGTGGCCTGACATGACTTTTCACATCTAGAGTAATATTTGGGATGGCTAAGGGCAATCTATATTTCTTTTAAAATGTAGGAAAAAGACTTAGGAACTGGAGCATATCATCAGATAAATCAGTTTTAGGAAAGAGTTCTTATGGCAGTTGAGAATTTAGAAATCAATTCCTTTGAAATGATCTATGCCTATGTAAACTCTTAAAGTATTTATGTACTCCTGGGCATACCCCCAACTTGAGGACCACCGCATTATACCATAGTGCCTTGACAACCCAAAGGGAGTTTCTAACAGTGTGTTTTTGACAAGCTTGTGAGATATTTCAGTGCCTCCCTTGCTCCTTATACTATATACTAAGGTTCATGTGAAAGAAAGTAAGTGGCAGGGGAGATCACTGGACTGTCACTGAGCCTGGGAGAGGTCATGGAAAGGTAGATTCTCCTATCCTGCTCAGGAACTGGATATTTAAAACGAGGCAAAAGTAACAAGATTGTGGTGATGTTGGGAAAATACAATGAGCAAAATTGTTAACTGAATAAACAAGAGGGAAGAACTAAAAGTGAGACATGATAAATTAGATTCATAACTTGGTGAATGCTTCACGGAATTCATACCCTTGTCGGTTGTTCACAGTCAGCAGAAATAGCAGCATCCAGGCACCCTACTACTTCTCACGTGGAGGTAAGTGAGCCACCACAAGGGCAGAAAAGTGTTCATAACTTTATTATCCTAGGACAACAAAACAATCACAAGGAATCTGACTTTTATTTACCAATTAATTGTTTTAGGTAGGTTTATTTCACATGAAGATTTAAAATGATATTCATAGCCTATTGGAGAAAATATCTTCACATACCTGAAGATAGCCTGGTCTAGTTCTTAGTCCAAATAATAGCTAGTGTTTACTGAGTGCTTACTCAACGCCAGATACTGTGTTAAGTACTTTATATTTAATCTTTTTAACACTATGAGGTAAAGGCAATTTTGTAGCTGAAGGACTGTAACTTAGTGAGAAGAACCAGGATTCAATTCATGTTTCTATCAAATCAGCTACGTTGTTTCTAGAGCAGTGGTCATTAAACTTATTTAAGATCATAAATCTTGGTAGGAATCTGATAAAAGCTATGGATTATCTCCTCCAAAGAATATATAAGTACGTAAAATTCTACATATTAAATTTTGGGACCTCAAAGACCCTTCTTCTCAAAATCCTTCTCTTAACCCATTATAAGACAGTCTCACCTTAGATTATACTCAAGGGCATTCAACTAGAAACCAGAAATTTTTAATATTAAAAACATTACAGTACTTTGATTACGTTCATGTTGCAATGAAAGTCTAACATACCTTAAAACACCCTGAGAAAGGTATTCAATTTTGTAGACTTGATACACTCACTATCTGGAAAAAAAGAAATCAAAACAACAAACAGCAAATTCTCTTTTTAATCTGAAGCAAATATGTATAGTATATTGGTAGAAACCATTTTATTAACCAAATCATGTCTTAACTGGCAAAGTTAAAAACAGGCTCATTATAAAGAATTCAATAATCTGGTATAAAGCTAGAGATGCTTCCTGTAAATTAACCATGTGGCATATTTCCTTCAAGCTTTTTAAAGAATAGAATACCACTATTTCTGATTGTATCTTCAGTTGACAATAATAACCCTAATGTAATCTAAAATTTCTAATTGTATTCTGAATAAAATGTTTCATTTTTATTTTACCTTACCTAATTCTAGGAAAACATTTAAACACATATGATATTATCCCTAATCACAATACCCCCCACCAAAGAGGATTTACCATATAGAACTTAAAACATGTAAGTATTCCACTAGACCATTCATTACTGAAGATGCCTGTGATACAACTTCACAGTCTTAACCACAAGAATCTAATCTTGATTTTATAATAGTTAAGAATCACTGCAGTTGCATTTTAGAGTCAGTGTCATATGTTCCAATATTTCAAGCTATTAAAGATTTCAAGCTGTTAAAGTCTGGTTAAGATGAATAGCTTGAGGTCTGGAGCCAGACTACTCAAGTTTAAATCCTTGCTCTGCCATTCAGCTAGCTACGTGACAAAAATTTGTTCTAGTCATGAGTACCATCTAGTTTTAAGTTTTAAGTTTCTCATGTTTCAGGCAGGATTTAACTACACAGCTTAGGTTAGCTAGACATTTAAATAGATGCATCTTACAATTTTCTTGCCTTGTTTGCATCTTTGAGAGTTAATCACAAATAATGCTAATAAAGTACTTCAAGCTTTTAAGTGAAATGACAAAAAAATTCAATGCAATAGTATTTTTATCTTTAACCACACACAAATCTTAACACTCTTACTGTATTTATTTACTAGTAACTAAGCACAGTTAGGCATTGCCCTAACAAAGTAATCATGAGTTGTTTAGACACATGTGACTATTAGGAATGCAAGAGTAATTGATATAATTATATATCACCACAAGATGGAGTAAGAGTTCTCCAAAACACACACACACACACACACACACACACACACACAAAAGACTTACGCATCTGAGTTATTCCATTCTGCCATCTAGTGGCGATATAGTTAGGTATTACTCTTGGATCAGTCTCCTATGTAATAAAATAAAAATAAGCAGTTTCCAAACAAGGATTTACTGTAAAGCACAGAGAACTATACTCAGTATCTTGTAATAACCTATAAAGGAAAAGAATCTGAAAAAAATACATATAACCTAAACACTTTGCTGTACACCTGAAACTAACACAATATTGTAAATCAACTATATTGTAATTTTTTTTTAAAAAAAGCAGTGTCATGGATCTAACAAATTAGGCAAAAGATACAATTAAGCACAGAAAGGAAAGAGGTAGCATCATTCAGGATAATGGCAAAGAGAAGTATGAGAGAATGTCAGAGTGAAGTCCCAAACTGGTAAAGCCAGTTTAAAAAGAAAATCTATTTAACAACTAAAGTGGTATCTATTTTAGAACATAATTTTCTTTCTTAATTCCTTTTAGTATAAAGAATTCCAAAAGTGGCTTCAATTATTCCTTTAAAAGCACAAGTAGTATGGATTTAAACATTTTAATGTTGCCTTTTTTTATTTAATAAAATTGAAAGATGCAAAATCACAGAAAGGAAGCATCTAAAGTCTCTAGGAACTTACATAAATTTTGAGTAGAGCTATTTAGACTTACAGTCAATAATGTTTTTCTTTTCAATGAATAACAATGCTTTTATTTGCTTGAGATTCACATTTGGAATTTAGGGAGTATAATTTTTAAAATTTTATCAAAGAAATGTACATACCATGTCAAACATACATAAACAAAAGTAGAAAGCAAACGGTTAATAATCTGGATAAGTAAAAGAGGTCTATAAATCAATTAGAAAAAGAATCACTCCAAAAGGAAAACATTAAGGATATGATCAAATCATCTACAAATAATGTAGTTAATAAACAATAAAAATTATCACTCATTAGTAACCTGATTAAAATAAAATTTAAAAAATATTTTTCTCAATCTATCAAAGAAAAATAATTTTAATAACCAGTGTTGCTGAGGATACAGAAAAGCAGATGCTGTTGGTGAAAGTATAAACTGCTCAACCATTCTAGAGTGCTTCAAATGGGAATACATTTTTACATAGAATTTCAACCTCTAGGAATTTATGCTAGGCAGTAACTCCAAGTTTATATATCAAGATTTATCTGTAGGGGTATTATTAATTAAATTGTTGTTTGTAACATCCCAAACCCGGCCACATGCTAAAGTCAACCACAGGGGATTTAGCTAAATAAACTATGGTACATCCACATGCTGTAATACTATGCAACTTGTAAAAGTCATGGTGTAGAAATATTAATGACATCAGAAAATGCTCACCTCCATGTGAAAAAAGCAGGTTATAATGTTATATGTATATCATGATACCAATTTTGGTTTTTTCCTCTTAAAAGGGTATTTTATTTTCTTCTTTGTGCTTTTCTAAATTTCCCAATGTACATGTGTTGCTTTTATAATCAAAATAATATAAAATTATTAATTTATTACATATTATAAAACTCTTGATTACTGTGTTTTCATACAATTTCCCAATCAAATTTACACCTGCATATTTAGGTGAGTAGAAGTAACCTTAGGTTAAATACAGGTTTCAGATGTATGTGTTCAACAAAAAAAGGATACTGAGAAAAAGAATAAACAAGGTTTGGAAATTTCTCACTGGAAAGCCAGAACTATATACACAGTTAATAAAACATTAAAAAATTTATTATTCTAAGTCTATTAGCTGTTTTGCATTCTCTTTCCAAAATCTAAGTAGATTTTGAGTTTTTGAATTTGACAATTTCTTAAAATTAAAACATCAAAATGACCTCAAATATTAAATATTACAAAACTACAGATTATCATTTATTCATAGGAAATAACCTAATGAAAATCTCTTATTTAATGAATTGTCCATTTATCCAAAGATATGTATTTCAATGCTGTCATTCTATAAGAACAATACATCAAAAAGAAAATAAATTAATTAAGTGTATTAAACTAGCTGCATCTGCCAATACAAGAAAATATATGAGCTAAATAAAAATAGATACAAGTTTAAAACTGAAACTTCATTCACAAAATGCAATGGTCTTCTACCAGCAGAATTTGAAAATTACAGCTTTTCAACTATATTCTAAAACAAAAATAATTAAAAAATCAATTCAAATAATTTAGAATAAGTGCTTTATTTTAATTCCCACAAAAACTGAAACTATTATTTACATCAGTTGCAACAGCAATAAAAACTAGTTTGTTTCTTGAAAACACTTATAGGCATAAAATAAAACTAAAAGACACAAAAAGGAAAAACTAGGTACTCCTTTTAAATTGAAGATAATCTGACTGCTTGTGACATACACATCTGCAGAATGTACAACAGCAGATGTATTCAAAACAATGTAAGATTTAGTTAATTTAGAACAATATTCCAACCAATCCCAACCCAGTTTTCAATTACTCACACAGGTTTATATAGTCACAAAAAGTAAATCGCTCCTGATACGTAACCAGCTGAAGCCAATTCAGAACACTGCACCAACACAATAATAACTATGGAAATCATGAGTTGTGACTGGGGGGGAGAAAAAGCAAAACACAACATCCAAAGTGCACATACTTCAATCTAACCACAATATATTTCCACTTTTGTATATAAAAAAAGTTCCCTTTAAACTATACATCTAAAAAGAAAAGTAACTGTATCATTTCATATTCTTTTTTTGAATTTAAAAAATATATACGTAATCATCCTTTGTTTTTGATAAGTTCAAATATGAATTGATAGTTGGGGTAATTGGATTCTTCAAGAAAGCTCTATAGAAGAGATGAATACAACATACTATATCTTCTTTAAGAAGTATGAGCCAAAATGTTAGGCATTCCTGCTGTTTTTGTATATATTTAAGGAATGCTGTTCTTGTAAACAAATGGCTTTGAAAAAGAAATACTGAAACCAAAATACATTACTAGAGGATCTCTATAAAAGGTCACCAAAACTATCCTTGTTCGTGAAATCAGGAAAAACATTTCCAGAATTTATCTTGCTAGAAAAAATGCTACCACTTTTCTTCCTTTTTCTTTTTCTGATTATCATAATTAAACATCAGAAGATTTTCCCAAATAAATACTGATGTAAATGTTGATTTCAAGGGCAAACGACTTTTGTTAAGAGTCTATTTCTCAGGCAGTTCACCATTTGTTGAGACTGAGGCAGCACTGTTCTGGTGTGAATTGTCACTGGACTGCTGGGAAGTACTCCTTCTGGGAGAGTTTGTTGGGACCTGAAGCTGATTGGCAG
The DNA here is from genome assembly GCF_048773025.1 of Camelus bactrianus. NCBI lineage: Eukaryota > Metazoa > Chordata > Mammalia > Artiodactyla > Camelidae > Camelus > Camelus bactrianus. The sequence continues at coordinate 45,283,466 of NC_133540.1, forward strand.
GTGTATGCTTAGCAGCATTCAGTGGCTTTGCAGAGGAATAAGATGGAAGTCTGTGACGATTACTCTCCTCACCAGAAGTAGATGAATGTCTTTTTCTTCCAAATTCCTCAACAATAGGGGGCTGCAAATTATGAAATACAACATAGTGATGATTTTACTATTTTTTCTCCCTTCAAAATCTAAAGCCAGATTTTTTCTAACAGAGGGAAACTACGTTGGTGCTTCAGTAGATTTTATTAGTGTTACGAAAACTTAACAGTAGTATAAGATATTAAACTTAAATTTCCTCCCTAACTATAACAGCCTACTAGTATTTTCACTCTTTCATTCACATTTATTAAGCTACTCCTGTTTTAGGCTTGAACTACATAGTAGAATATAACCATAAGGCTGGGTTCCTTGCCTCCGAGAAAATGTTACAGAGATGCTATTTTTCTTCTTTATTCAACTTCTGTCAACTGCAAAGCATTTATAACTCTAATCCCTTCCTTCTCCAAACTTCCATCGTATTTAAAAGCAGAGGCCTGAATTTTTAGCTGCTGTTCAGATAGGGCAAAGTTACTCTTACAGAGCATGGATGTCTTTGTGACAGAACTGGCTGGACCACTCTAGAAACCTAATTCTTTAATTCCAGAGACATAGGCAGTTCTGTTAACTCCATTATGGAGCTATCAAATCCATTTATATAAAACTACAATCAAACAAATTGTAAGGTTAAGCAGAGATGCACCTAAACTTTCTTTTTCCTTATTTCTCTTTTCTTCCCCCTTCTCTTTTATCTGCTTATATTCACTCCATTCTTTTTTTTTTTTTTAATGTTTTCCTTTTCCTCTTGAAATCAAATTGTTTAAAGCCTATTCTCCTGTTTCTACAGATGCACATATGACATTCTTGCTCTCATTTTATTATGCATGGAAACCTAAATCCATGTTATACCAGCACATGTTATAAAAACTAGAACATAAGTACATAAAAAGTGAAAAATTTACAAACTGTAGTGAGAATTTAGTAACATAGCCACATAAAAGTTACTAAATCTATAAAATGTTTAATTATAGGTGCGTAACAAAATTAAAGTGACCTGACAAGTGTACTGTGGTTATGTAAGATGTTAACATTTAGGGACTCTGGGTAAACAGAGTATATGGGAATTTTCTATACTATTTTTGTACCTGTTGTAAAGTTTGATTTCAAAACTGGAAAGTTAAAATATCAAAATAAAAGTTAAAAAATAAAAATTTTTAAAGTTCAGAAAGTCACTGATTAAATATAAGAGTAATAAAAAGATACAGGGGAAAGGACTTAAAACTTACATCAACACGGAAGTCTTCCAACTTCTTAAAGCTACAGAGGTATTCTTGAAGTTTTGGGTCAACAGACTGCATCTTAGATTGAGAATATTTTAGATAAGCCCAAAACTTTTCTAATCCATACAGCTGACCTAATAACAAAGAAGAATATACATGACAAATTATACAGAATCTTTAAAAAATGATTCATATTGAATATGAGCCTACCAGCGTTAAACCATGTCTTCTAATACACATTTTATCTAGATCTTGAGAATAAGACACTGTAATGAATACTGGCAGCTAACATTTACTGAGCATTTGCCACATATTTAGTTTTATTCAAATGGCTTATTATATACTAAACTAATTTGAACTATATATAACCCTGTAATACAGGTGCTCTAGTGTATATTACTGATGGGTAAACTGAGGCTAACAAGGGTAAGTAACTTACTGCCACAGAGCTACTAGTGGAAATGGGATTCAGACTTAAGGATCTAGCCCAGTGCTTGTACTGCTAGCCACTGTGCTGTTCCACATTTCCAAGCATATCTGCTCATGTTAACACAAAAATTTCATGTAATAGGACATCAGTGAGTAGTCATGTTTGTCAAAGGAATAATGGCAAAAAACAAATCCATAAAGGAAACACTTGGGAGTGCTTATTTTTCCAACACCTCACAGGAAAGGCCTTCTTACTATATGGTGCTCCATCCTTCATCATGAACTGTAGTGTCCTGAAAGTCTTAAGTGGTTTTCCCTGAAAAATAAGTTATGAACTACCCCCCTATTTATTGACAGACTTAGGTTTACAATTTCCAAGTAGAATAAGGTTGTTGTTTTGTTTTGTTTTACCAGATTCGTAGTCTTTTTTGGTTTCTTCTTCGAAATCCTTAAAAATTTCTTGTCTGAATTTTTTTTCCAGTCCATAACTATAAAACCTGAACAGACACTCTAATCCATACCTGTCGAGCAGAGGGGGAAAGGTTTATAATAAAATTTTTGCTATAATAATGCAAACATCTCATATTAACTAATCGCATTGATACAAGCAAACATGGCACAAATAATCCCAAACAAAAATGTTTAAATGTATGTAATGTTTAGTATGCAGATTTTTAGCTGAAGTGGTAACTAGAAATCCATAGCTGGCTTTGCTATTTTTGTTAACTCAGCCATAGCATTTCATGGAGGTACACTGGGAATCTGCAGAATAAGAGGCAACCCTTGGACAACTAGAGTATGGCTTCTTTGGACAGACAGAGAATCTCTCCCTGGTATTTCTGAAGAACTGGTTAAAATGTTTAGCGACACACAACATTGTAAATCAACTATACTTCAATTTTAAAAAAACATTTAGTGACAAATTGGCAATGTTTTAGATTTTTTTTCCTAAACTAAGGTTTATAATGATGTTAGTGCATGGTATTAAATACTATTGAATATTTTTTTACGGTAGAGAGATAAACACCATACTCTTGGGCCATAGACCCTAGATGTGGTTGACTAAACTATAAAGGGACAAACCTAATTAAATGGCCTAAGAGAGCCTTCCTGCTTTAGTTATAAAGTACATTTAATAAAAGATATTTTGCCAAAAGAATTGTAATCACTACATAAATCAGAAAATAAATGTTTCCTCTTATAACTACCTAGAGAAACTGAGGCAAGTTTTGGACAGTGAATCAGGAAACTACATGGGCTCAATCTTCAACTAATGGTGATGAGCAGAACCCATGAGAGTGGACATGGACAAGATCAATGGACAGCAGTAAAAGGACTGCCTAGTTCACTCAACTAAAACATGTCACAATCAAAAAACTCCTCAGCTGGAATCCTTAAGTCATTCTGGGTGCCTCACTGGAGTAGAAGCCACAATTTCTTTAGTCCTGGTAACATAATACTGCCTGGTTGTTATTTATAGGAAGAAGGGTGTGTGTGTCTGTGTCTGTATGTATATGTCTTTTGTAACCAGCTTATTTACAAGATGGAGACTAATGGTCTCTTCAGAAGAATAAAGAGGTCTCTTGGCAAGGTGCCAAGAGAATTCTAGGACTACCAATGAATCACTACCATGAGCTTTTTCCTTTGGTAGCCATAAGTGATGCCATTCTTTGAGCCTGTATTATTAAAGGCTAAGGAAACTGAGGACTAAAGTAACACCAGCTCAAATGACAAAACTGCCTTGACACTCCCCTATGGGCTCAGATTATATTGATACCAGTGGTTCTCAAACTTGGTTACAGATACAGAGTATCTGGGGAGCTTTTAAAAGATGCCTAGATGCTAATGCCCGGTCTCTTCTCCAAACCAATGAAATCATAATCTTTGCAGGTGGATCCTAGGCCTCCTTCTTTCTTTCTTTCTGGAAAGCAGAATTGAGAAATCTGGGGTTTTATCGAGTAAATGACATTTTAGAGGAATGTTAGAATTCTTAGATTATTGGTAAAGGCCAATGAACCACTACAATATTTGAATTTCTAGTCTTATTTTTTAGGAAACTAGTTCCAAAGGTCCAAAATATGACATTAATAACACAACCCAAATATGCAGCATAAGTGCTGGAGTGAAGAGCAGGAGCAAATGACCAGCTTCTTTCATTTGCTCACTTACTCCTCAGCTCAGAGGAGGGGAAAACATAAAGGCTGAGAACCAGAAAGAACTATATTTGAATTCTAGGCTTATAATCATATCCCTAAAAATGAGAATAATAATAATATCCTACTTTTCAAGAACAGATAATATTTGTAAAGCACTTAGACCAGAGCTGGCACATTGCAGATATGTATGTAATAAATGTTATTTCTCTCCTTCCTTCTTGAAACCATCTTACTGCTGTCATTAGTCAATGGATATATTTAGTACTAGTCTTCTTCCCAACAGAATAACCATTTATTCAAGACTTATCATGTATATCAGATATGTTAAGTACTTTACATGTTCTGTTTTGTTTAATCTTCACAACAACCCTATGAGGGTATCTACCTACCATAATTTCCCCCCACTTTATTCTTTTTTTGTGTGTGGGGGGTATTGGCTTTATTTATTTGTTTTCTTAGAGGAGGTATTGGGGAATGAAGCTAGGACCTTGTGCATGCTAAACATGCGCTCTACTACTTGAGCTATACACTCTTCACTTTAAAAAGAACCTAAAACTTACTGGGATTATAACTTGCCAAGGTCACAGTAAGTTACTGAGCTGGGACTCAAAACCAGGTTTGATTTCAAAGCCTTCAGGTGCTTAACCACTGTGCTATACTTTCTAAGGAGTAGCTAATCCAGTCTAGTTATGAATACTGCAGAAACAGACCAAATTAGAAAATTGTTTTAAAAAGCAATTAGAAACATACACAGAATACCACAGGAACAAAGAATAGGAACTCTCTATCTAGACTTGGGTAGAAATGGGATCAGAATAGTTAATAGAATGTCCTGAGGAACAAACAAATTGTGTGCCTAAATAGCTAAATAAACTAAGATTAATTATAACAGAGGCTTTCATACTTTTCTAAATCCAATAGTAATAAAATATTTTACCTTGTGACCAAGTCAACACATCACTCACATATATGTGTGTGTACATAAAAGCATATATAAGTGGGGGAGGGTGTAGCTCAAGTGGTAAAGGACTTTCTTAGCATACACAAGGTCTCGAGTTCAATCCCTAGCACCTCCTCTAAAAATAAGTAAATAAACCTAACTACCTCCCCTCACAAGCAAAAAGTTAAAAAAAAAAAAAAGCATATATAAGCTTTGCAAGTAATTCTTAAATTTGTATGCATGTATGAATTATAATACATATTAATCCTACTATGATCAGTGTAGTCTTATATTTTCCACTGTATTTTTAAGTAAGTCACAACCACTAAACTGATTTCACAACCCACTAGTGGGTAGAAAACCATAGTCTGAATGAGAACACTGAGATCAGAAATGGCAAATTTTGCCTTTTGTGCCAAGTTTGGTAAACTGGCAGAAGCTATTAAAGCTGTGATAAAGACTATAAATCTGAATTCAAGAACAATATTAAACAATGCTGGGATGATTAAAGATGTCAGTAATGGACAGAGGAGAGGGAAACAGGTACACATGCCATGTATCTGTCATTCCTTTATCTGATAAAGATTCTAGATGAAAATTAAATGGGCTTTATTTTTACACAAGTCAGTGCAAATGTAAATTTTTTTCAGAAAAATTTATTTGTAACATCTTGTATTCCTCTTGAATACCACAATATCTGATTAATAATATATTCTTATTTGAGATTTACAAGAGGAATCTATTTTTAGAAACTGAAGAAGGGTAAATTCAGGTAAATATTCAGTGGGAAATTATCTTTTTTCTGCTTCCATCTCATCTTTCCTTCCTCCCTTTTCCCAGGAATAAAAAGCTTGCATGAGTCCATTTCATGTTGCTTCTCTCCCTCTTGGTCTGGTCTCAACTCAGTCCTACAGGCACAAACTTAACCCTAAACATTTCTCAAGGAAGCAAGATCTAATCTGGGCAAAAAAGAAGAGTTAGCAAAGCAGAGGGAGGAAGAAGAGAAGAGCAAGCAGAGGTAAAAATATGTACAGATGTCTAGAGGCTACAGAGCTCAGTTCATTTGCAGAGTATGTATTTCAGTACTACTGTGGCCTGGAAGACTACAGCTGACCCTTCAACGTATGAGGGTTAAGAGCTCCAACGCTCCCAGTCAGAAATCTGAGTGCAACTTAAGGTTGGCCCTTCACATATACATGGTTCCTCTGTATCTTCAGTTCCTCATCAGCAGATTCAATCAAGCACGGATTATGCAGTGCTGTAGTATTTAATACTGATTTTTCAGATCTGCATATAAGGACCTATGCAGTTGAAACCCATATTGCTCAAGGGTCAACTGTTGTAGGAAAAAACGAGATTGAACAGGTGAGTCAGGATGTACCATGAGAGGCCTTACTTTTTCTGGACTCAAGGAATCTTAACAACTGGTTTGGCTCTAAGCATGTATCAACTTGGGGATGTATATCCACATCCAAGATAAATCTGTAATGGTGGGAACAAGAATGAGAAAAATCTCTCTTTTAAATTTCATTTGGCCTTTGTATCAGACCCTAAGATGGTTCCAAATAATCCTACCTCTCGATACGAGCAACTCTGTGTTAGTCTCCTTCCACACTGTACCAGGGCTGGTCTGTGTGAACACTATTAACATGACAGAAGTGATGTCACTTACAAGTACAGGTTATATAAGACACTGAGGCTTCCATCTTGGAAGTTCTCCCCGTTTCTTAAATCATTCACTCTGGGTGAAGTCATGTTGTGAAATGCCCTACGGGGAGGCCTATTTGGTGAGGTGCTGAAGCTTCCTGCCAACACCCATGCAAATGAGCTTGAAGAGGATCCTCTAGCCTGTTAAGTCTTCAGAGACTGCAGCCCTGTCCAATACCTTGACTGCAGTCCTATAAGAGACCTGAGCCAGGGCCATCCAACTAAGCTGTTTCTGGAGTCTTGACCTTCAGAAACTGTGAACTAATAAACGTTCGCTGTTTTAAGCTTCTGAGTTTTGGGGTAATATGCTATGCAGCAACAGACAACTTAAATATAGCCCTCTCTTCGGTTTCACAATTCAAAATCAGGCTACTTCAGTACTAGTTTTTAGTATTTTTAAAAAACTCCAAGTGTAAAAACATGAGAAAATATTTGACCTGTAATTTTCTTTTGCATCTTCCCAAGCAAGTTGTCTAAATTCCTCATACATTTTTTTATTGAAATGATCTCTGAGGAAAAAGGACCAGAAACGAAAGAGGGTATTCATTTCTTGGGACTGGCCAATTCCCAAGCGTTTTCTCTCTGGAAAAAAATCAAAACAGCAGATGTTTTATATAACTTAAAAAAAAATAAAGCCGAAACATGAATCCTCAAAACGTATTTGGGTTTCTTCTAAACAAAGAACTAATAATCCATTTTCTGACACATTGCTCAAATTTACGTATTTGCCAATAGTAATAAGATATACTAAACTTTACTTCGTAATATGTCTAAAGTACAAAATACATGAATAAAGAATATATATATAAGCACATCTACTTAAGGAAATTGTAACAGAAGAATATTTTAACCTGATATTAAATGTCACAATTTTAATTTTTTAGAATTATATTTTAATTTTAAATATAGATATACAAAGGAAGGTATCTTACCACTTAGGCATCTTCGACGATACTTGTGGTATACTTGTTGGGTAAAGCCATTTTCCTTCAAAAGTTCATGAGAAGGGTGCTGGAACTTCGGGAATGAATGAGGAGTACATCCATAACTTCCTACTAGTGGTGCACCTTCTGAAGGCGAAGCATTTGAACTGCTGTTTGAGGAGGGGGAAAATGTGTTCAAACTGAAATATCAAGAACCAAGTGCTTAAACCAATTTGAACTATTTGTTACTGAGAGTCTGAGCAGTGGAAAAGACATTAGTCCCCAAAACTCACCTAAACTACTGAACATACAGATCTACATATGAATTGCTATTTATGTTCAATACATGGGTAAATTCCAAAGTTGATAAAGAACATAGTCATAAATTCTCAAACTAAAACTGTAAGTAGAAGCACATAATTAAATAATTAGCTTATTCCTCTTCTAGATCCATTATTAATTTAGTTTAGATTAGTTTATTTTTCTTATGTTAGCAGGGAAATTTTCAGTCTTCATAAGTAATTAGGTTAATGATATACACTGAATCAGCAGAAACAAGGGATAAAACCTGGTACAAAGGCAATAATTTCATTATCCCAAAGACACACTTGCAATTCTGTAAATCTATTCCATTTCTGATATTTCGCCTATATCTTTTCTTTCTCATCTGCACTTCATTATTCAAATTGAGGCTTTCCTCCTCTTTCACTTGAATTAACTGGTCTCCTTGTTTTTCCAATCTCTCTCCTCTTTCTGCCACCAAAATGATCTGTCTAAGACTGATCTAAAAAAATGGTTCTCAACATGTGGTCTGTAGATGCTTGGAGGGGTTCCCAAAAACCTTTCAGAAAGTCTGCAAAATCAAAACTATTTTCATAATAATACTAAGATATTATTTGCCCTTTTCACTGTGTTCACATTTGTGCTGATAGTGCTAAAGCAATGATGTATAAAACTGTTAATGTAAACCCAGGCAGTGGTTACTAGTGGTTGTATTATTCACTGCTATGTACTTGAATTTTTTTTTAAATGCCAGTTTCAACTTAGGATGTCCTTGCTGAAGAAAAAAAAAAAAGTAACTTTATGAAATTTCAGCCCTTGAGTACATGTCTTACTTACTGTGTGTGACAAAATGGGGAAAGAAGCTGTAGTTTTGCAAAATGAAAAAGTTCTGCAGATGTTTACAGCAACGTGAAGATACTTAACACTACCAAACCATATTCTCAAAAATAGTTAAGATGGCAAATTTTATGTTATATGTTTTGTTTTTTATTGTAATAGTTAAGGGGGAGAAAGCACTTTAACAGCACATCAAAGTACGATGGCTGCTGTTATCAACTAAATATTTGTTGAATTCCTAATTTCCAATGTGATGGTATTAGGAGGTAACTGAGTCTTGACGGTAGAGATCTCATGGCCTCAGAGAATAAGCATTCCCTTCTCTTCAATTTCTCAAAAAAAAAAACTGAGAAGGATTAGTGTTAAATCTTCAAATATTTGGTAGAATTCACTAATGAAGCCATTTAGTCTAGAATTTTGTTACGGATTTTTGATTACTGATTTGATCTCTTTACTTCTTATAGGTAGGTTGAATTTTTTATTTCTTCTTAAATCAGCTTAGGTAATTTATATGTTTAAATAAATTTATGCATTTCTTCCAGGTTACCTAATTTGTTGACGTATAATTTTTTATAGTATTCTCTTAGAATCCTTTTTCTCTCTGTAAGGTCAGTAGTAAAATCTCCATTTTCATTTCTGATTTTAGTTACTTGCATCTTCTTTTGTCCCCTGGCAGTTTAGCTAAAGAAGGGTTTGTCAGTTATGTTGATCTTCTCAAAGAACCAACTTTTGGTTTCATTGATTTTCTCTATTGTTGTTTTCTTCTCTATATTGTTTATCTTTGCTCTAACCTTTGATATTTCCTTCCTTCTGCTATCTTTGGATTTAGTTTGCTCTTCTTTTTTAAGTTCCTTAAGGTATAATGTTATGTTATTGATTTGTGATCTTTCTTCTTTTTAAATGTAGGCATTTATAGCTACAAATTTCCCTCTAAGCACTGCTTCCCCTGCACCCCATAAGATGTGGTACGCTGTGTTTCTGTTTTCATTTATCTCTAAGTACGGTCAGTCCTCAGTATTTGTGAGGGATTAGTTACAGAACCCTCCACAGATGCAGAATCCATGGATGTGGAAGGCCAACTGTATTTTCTAATTTCCATCATGATTTCTCCTTTGACCTAGGAGTTGCTTAAAAATGTATTGTTTAATCTCCACATTTTCAGTTTTCCTTCTGTTAAGGATTTCTAACATCATCCCACTGAGGTAAAAGAAGATAGCTTGTGTGATACTTCTACTGAAACTTCTATTATGGCCTAACACATGGTCTATTGTGGAGAATTTCCCATGTGTACTTCAGAATTTGTATTCTGTTGTTGTTGGTTGAAATATTCTATAAATGTCTGTTAGTTCTAATTGCTTATAGTGTTATCCAAGTCCTCTATTTTGTTACTCATCTTATGTTGGGTCGATCTATGCATTATTGAAAGCAGGGTATTGAAATCTCCAACTATTCTTGTAGAATTGTTTATTTCTCCTCTCAATTCCATCAATTTCTGCTTCATATATCTTGAGCAGCTGCTATTAGTTACATAAATGTTTATAACTGTTATATATTCTTTTATACTGAACTTCAATTAATATATAATGTCCTTATCCGTTATAATTCTTTTTGGATTTAAAGTGTATTTTGTCTGATATTAAAATATCAGCTCTCTTACATTTGCATCTTTTACCACCATTTCACTTTCAATCTATTTGTGTTTTTGAATCTAAGTCTCCAGTAGACAGTATATATAGTTGGATCATGTGTTTATACCATTCTGCCAATCTCTGTCTTCTGACTGGAAAATACAATCTATTTACATTTGAAGTAACTACTGATAAGGAGGCACCTACCACTTTATTAGTTTTCTATGTGCCTTATAGATTTATTGTCCCTCACTTCCTCTGTTACTGCCTGCTTTTGTGTTGTTTCTTTTTCTTTTGAGTGAAATATTTGATTCCCTTCTCATTTCCTTTTATATATATTCTATTGATTTTTTTTGTGGTTATCATGAAGATTACACTTAACAAAAACTCTGCTCTTATACACTTCTGTTTTCCCCTTTCTATTACTGATGTCATAGATTACATATTTATATACTGTATACCCAACATAGATTAATTTTTTTAATGCATTTGTCTTTTAAATCACATAGAAAGTTGAAACTGGAGTTGCAAATTAAATTGCATTTTTACCAAAGGTCTTTCTTTCTTCATACGGCTTCATGTTACTGTCTAGTGTCCATTCGTTTCAAGCTAAGGACTACAATTTCTTGCTGAGAAGGTCTAGTGGTGATGAACTCCTTCAGCTTTTTTTTTTTTTTTAATAGACTTTATCTTTTAGGGCAACATTAGGGTTACTGAGTGGAAGGTACTGAGCTTTCCCTAAACCCTCTGTATTCTGGCTCCCCACACCACAGCTTCCCCCACTATCAACATTCACCACATCTAGCACCAGAGTGGTACATATGTTACAAATGAGGAGCCTACACTGATACATCATAATCACTGAAACATCATAATCACTGAAAGTCTATAGTTACATTAGCGTTTACTCTTGGTGTTGTACATTTCACTGGCTTGTAAATGTATAACCAGATGTAGCCATCATTATAGTAGCATACATGGTATTTCACAGCCCAGAAAATCCTCTTTGGTCCACCTGTTCATCCCTCCCTACCCACAACCCCTTGAAACAACTGGTCTTTTTTATTATCTCCATAGTTTTCCTTTTCCAGAATGTCAAATAGTTGAAATCATACAGTATATAGCCTTTTCAAATTGGATTCCTTCACTTAGTAGTATGCGTTTACAGTTCATCCATGTCTTTTCATGGTTTGATCACTTGTTTATTTTTAACACTGGGTACTATTCCATTGTCTGGATATACTACAGTTTATTTACCCATTTGCCTAATGAAGGACATCTTGGTTGCTTCCAAGTTTTGGCAATTATGATTAAAGCTACTATAAACACTCATGTGCAGGTTTTTGTGTGAACATAAGTTTTCAGCTCCTTTGGGTAAGTACCAAGGAGGGCAGTTGCTAGATTGTATGGTAAGAGCATGTTTAGTTTTGCAAGAAACTTCCAAACTGTCTTCCAAGGTGGGTGTACTATTTTGCATTCTTACCATCAATGAATGAGAGTTCCTGTTGCTCCACATTCTCACCAGCAGTTAGTGTTGTCAGTATTCTGGATTTTAGCTTTTCTAATATGTGTGTGTAGTAGAATCTCATTGTTGTCTTTCTTTCAATTCTCTGATGATATATGATGTGGAGTATCTGCATATGCTTATTTGCCATGTATATATCTTCTTTAGTGAGATGTTTTTCCAGGTCTTTGGCCCATTTTCTAATCAGTTTTTTTTTTTTTTAAACTGTTGAGTTTTAAGAGTTCTTTGTATATTTTGGACAGTAGTCCCACCAAGTCTCTTGCAAATACTTTCTGCCGTTCTGTGCCTTGTCTTCTCATTCTCTTGTCAGTGTTGTTCCCAGAGCAAAAGTTTTTCATTTAATGAAGTCCAGCTTATCTATTTCTTCCTTCATGAATTTTGCTTTTGGTGTCATATTTAAAAAGTCATCACCAAACCCAAGATCAGGTAGATTTTCTCCTCTTATCTTCTAAGAGTTTTATGGTTTTGTGTTTTACATTTAGGTCTGTGATCCATTTTGAGTTAATTTTTGTGATGGGTGTAAGATCTATGTTTATACTTATTTTTTGCATGTGGATGTCCAACTGTTCCAGCACCATTAGTTAGAAAGATTATCTGTGCTCCATTGTAATGCCTTTGGTCCTTTCGTCAAAGACCATTTGACTATATTTATGTGGGTCTATTTCTGGGCTCTCTATTCTGTTCCATTCATCTATTTGTCTATTTTTTCACCAATATCACACTGTCTTCATCATTGTAGCTTTATAATAGGTCTTGAAGCCAAGTAGTATCAATTTTATAACTTTGTTCTTCTCTTCAAATATTGTGTTGGCTATTCTGGGTCTTTTGCTTCATCATATACTTCAGAATCAATTTTTGTTTTTAAATGGAAGTATTGAGGATTGAACCCAGGGCCTCGTGTATGCTAAGCATGTGCTCTACCACTGAGCTATGCCCACCTCCCTGAGAATCAGTTTGTTAATATGCACAAAATAACTTCCTGGGATTTTTTTATTGGAATTGTATTGAATATGTAGATCAAGTTGGGAAAAACTGACATCTTGACAATATTGAGTCTTTCTATCTTTGAACATGGAACATATCTCCATTCATTTAGTTTCTTGATTCCTTTCATCAGAGTTTTATAGTTTTCCTCATATAAATCTTGTACATATTCTGTTAGGTTTATACCTAACTATTTCTTTTTGGTGGATGATAAATAGTATTTCACTTTTAATTTCAAATTCTACTAGTTTATTGCTAGTATATAGGAAGTGATTGACTTTTATATGTTAATGATGTATCCTGTAATCTTGCTATAATTATTTATTAGTTCCAGGAGTTTTTGTTCATTATTTATGACTTCCTACATACGCAATCATGTCATCTGTGAACAAAAGCAGTTTTATTTCTTCTTTCCAAATCAATATATCATTTCCTTTTCTTTTCCCTCACGCTTTGTTTATCTTTGAATATCTCTCTCAATTCTGAAGGGCAGTTTTGCCAGATATGGAATTCTTAGTTCAGCTGATACATTTAGTAAGGACTCCATGTATGTGATGAGTCTCTTCTCTCTTGCTGCTTTCAAGATTTCCTCTTAGTCTTTGATTTTTAACAGTTTGATTATATTATGTCTTGGTGCGAGTCTCTGTGGGTTTAATCCTACCTCAAGTTCATTAAGCTTATCAGATTTGTAGATTCATATATTTCATCAAATTGGGAGGTTTTCTGTCACTATTCTTTCAGCGCCTTTTTTCTCCTTTCCTACTGAGATTCCCACAATGTATGTATTGGTTCAGTTTATGTGTCCTACAGGTCCCTTAGATACTATTTATTTTTTCTTCATGCTTTCTGTTCCTCAGACTTGATAATTTTAAATTGCCCCATCTTTAAGTCTGCTGATTCTTCTTTCTTCTGTTTGATGAAATCTGCTTTTGAACACTCTGATGCATTTTTCATTTCAGTTATTATATTTTCTTCTCCAGAATTCCTTTCTGGGTCCTCTGTAAAATTTCTATTTCTTTATTGATGATCTTGTTTTCTTCATACATTGTTTTTCTATTTTTACCCATATCTTCCTTTAGCTTTCTGAATATCTTTAAAATAGCTGTTTTAGAGACTTTGCCTAGAAAAAATGGCATCCAAGCTTCATCAGGTACATTTTCTGTCTATTAATTTTGTTCCTTCAAATGGGCCATATTTTCTTATTTCTTTTTTTTTAAGGCTTGTGATTTTTTGTTGAATGCTGAACATTTGAATCTTATGATGTGGTAACTCTGGAAATCAGATGCTCCCTCTTCCCCTGGGTTTCCTGTTTTTTGTTTGTTTGTTTGTTTGTTTTTCAATTGTTGCAGGGTGCTTCTGTGCTGGGACAAGCCTGAGGTGAAAGCTTAAATTCTCCTAAGGTCTTTTCCGAGCCTACAGCTGTCCTTGGGCATGGGTGGTAGTTTTCTAAATTTACTGCTATTAGCAGTCGTTTCTGAACATCAAAAAACAAATAAAAAGGACAGTCACACAGTGAGACGAAACAATGGCCACCAGACTATGTCTGCACTTTGTTGCTAAGCGGCAATTAGCAGTCAAAACACAGAACTCCAATATTTGGAGGATATGGTCCTTCCTGCCTATTCTGGATCCAGCAAGCCATACCAGAAATGTGGGTTGCCATCTTCCCAAATACCTGTCACAGGGCTGAGGCGGGGGTGGGAAATGCTACTAGAGGATCAAAGGCTGACATCAACCAGTATTAATAATTTACAAGACAAGCTTTCCCCTGGAAGCTATATGTGTTCAAGTAGACTATACAATTCCATAATAGTCAATGCCGACAGTTTCTGCTAGTAAAATTGTCTAAGTGGTGAGAAGGATTCCTGTTCTTTCCCCCTCTGCTATCTTCCTGACATTACTCTCCCTTGTGGTTATTTTTTTAATGTCATTTTTTTTTTTTGAAATTGCATTTTGAGGTAAGTCAACATTTAGAAGTCTGCATAACTCAGTCAATCAATATTTCCAAATGACCAATGCATGATGTTACAAAAGCATGCACAGACAAAAAGATCCATTCAAAGTGTAGGATAGTCCAATGGCTTTTAATGTAAGAGTATAAAAACTTCCTGGGTATAAAAAGGTCATTGATATATGGTTTCAGATTCCATATTGCAATTAACTTTAAAAAAAACTGCCACTTGTTCAGCTTTGATATAATAGCAAAGAATACCAACAATGATCCAAAAAGGCTATAAAATACTCCTCCTTTTCCTAGATTTTATTCCTATACTTCAACAATAACAAAAAACAAATTATAAGCATTTTATATATAGAAACATATGAGAATCTAGTTACCTCATATTAAGTGAAACACTGAACAAATATGCAAAACTTTTTTTGGGGGGGGATTAAGTTATTAATTTGCTTGTTTATTTGTTTAAATGGAGGTACTGGGGATTGAATCCAGGACCTCGTGCATGCTAAGCACACTGAGTTCTACCCTCCCCCAACAAATACGCAAAACTTTAAAACAATACCTCTCTATTCAGGAATTTTTGTTTAGAGAAATATAATTATACTTTATAAAGATATGTTATTTACATTAACATATAATAGCTTTATTATGTTATTTAAATGAGTATTCAAATTTTTTTGTTTTACTTTATAACTCAATTTATTTTTTTATTTTTTAATTATATAACTCCCATAAACAAAAGTTCTTTGAGGTGCTCAGTAATTTTTAAAAGAATAAAGAGTTTCTTAGACTAAAAAGTCTGAAAAACCATTTAACTAAATCATATCACTTTTGGCACTTAGAACTCATTGCCTACAGAATAAGCTATGAATCTGTAGCCATACCTAGATCCATCATAGAATTCTATATTCAATGAGAATGTCTTTCAAAATGAAAAGAAGAATCCTTTTTCTGATAAACAAAAGCTAACAGAATTCACTGCCAATAGACCTACACAAGAAATGGTTAACAAATGAAAAGCATTGAAAATGGTAAAAAGAATATTTTTAAAATTTCCTTTTTCATGTTAATTGCTTTAAAAGATAACTGTCTAAATAAAAAATAATAACAAAATACAGCACAAAAGAGGAGGCAACAGAACTTTACTGTTGTAAGATTCTTATATTATACATGTAATGGTATATTATTTGAAAGTAGTCTATATGTTAAAATGTATATTTCAAACCCAAGAAGACCAGTAAAAAATAAGAGATATAACAAGAAGTCAATAGTAGAGATAAAACAGATGCATTATAAAAAGTAAGGTGATTCAAAAGAAAGTAGGAAAAAAGAACAAAGAATATAAGATAATAGATTTAAACCTAATCACACCAATAATTACATTAATATAGATGGTCCAAGGATATGAATGCTCACAGTGGGGAGGCTGTGATGTGGGAAGCAGAAAGGCATAAGGGAACTCTGTACTTTTCACTCAATTTTGCTGTGTACCTAAAACTGCTGTAAAAGATAAGTCAATTAAAAAAATTTCACCCCTCATTATTGTAATTGCAGACTTGTCTGTCATCTCTGAATTAAGATCCAGTAAAGTAGGGACTGTATCTATCTTGCTTCCTGCTATATATAAGTGCAACACTTTTCACCATTACCTATTGATCTCTTAACTATACTGCTCCAATTAAAAAACCTGGGAAACAAACTGTCAAAATGACTTAGAACACAAAATAACTATTAGTATACAATAGGTGCCCAAGAAGAATACGTACATATTTTAAAGACAATATATCCAATGAGAACAAAATGTAAAAGTACCAAATAAGTATCACTGAAAAGACTTGGAGATTTTCAGATCATGATAAATTTCCTAGCTTTTCCTTGAATGAAACTAATTCTTACCTTATAGTAACCAGTCAAAAAAAAAAAAAAAAAAAACTTTCCTAAAGCTCATTTTTCAGTTAGAAAGCTGTTCAGATAATTATTCTGAAAATATCTTCACAAATACAGGATACGTTTTCAAGAGACAAAAAGCAATTAGTAAATCACCTCTGTATCCACTCTACAGCACAAAACAGCCATACTCTGTTGGATTTCACTGGCATTGTAAAAGGTTTGCTCTATCATCTCTTTTTAGGTAAATAATAGTATTTTTTAAAAATTAAAGCTAAAAGAAAAATCACTTACTGTTAATAACCAGTTAATATAAATTATTTCCCCCAAAAGGAAAAATTCTGAACTATTAATGTGTTTTATTTCCATATCCTTTATATAGGTTGAGTAGATTGTTTAGCACAATAAGAACCTACTGTGCTACAAAAAATCTGGAATCTTTCCAAAGATAGTAACTTTCATAGACCTAAATATTTTTAATAAGAGTATACATTTGTGGAAATTACTTTAAATGGGAAAAAAAAATGTCCTACTGAATTATTCCTTAATGTACTTATTGTAAAACTGTCCCACTTATCTTCTTTGGCTTCTTGTTTTACTGTTTTCATTGTTCAATAATTTGCTAACATACTAATTCTTAAATATTCCCAAATATCTAATTAGTAACTGTTTTCAACAAACTTAAAATCAAAAACAAAACAATGTTTGACAAATACAGTACCTGACAGAGGATGTTCTTGGCCCATGATCTCTGGAATCCATTACCCAGCCAACATGACACTCTAGAGGAGGATTTGTACTATGTCTTGTTTTTCTCTTTCTTGGACTCTAAGGAAAAAGAAGTCAAACATTGCAATTACTTTCAGTAGTGTGAACCTCACAAATAAATTAAAACCCTCTGACTGTAAACCAACTCAAACATTTTCATATTGTGGATGACACATTATGAAATCATATGAAGTCACAAAACTCAAACATCTCACACACAAGTTACAAAACTTAACAAACAAGGCTGTTTGCTAGGTTTCAACACACAGATTAAAGGAAATACAATAGAATGAGTCTTCATTATACCTTCTGATCGTCTTTAATTACACTACCCATGGTAAAGAAGTTATTCCTCAACCTGAGAAAACACTGCTATGGTAAAATATCATTTTTAAATGAATTCTTGCAATCTAAAATGTACTTTTTTTTCTTTTACTGTGATAGAAACTAAAAAGTCTCATTTTGTAATGTTAAAGTATATAAAATGCAGGCTTTATAGTCCTGGTGTTTTGTGTACCTTTACATCAACGGCTTTTGGTTCTTTAACAACAGGATAAAATCTTGGTGTTTTATTTGGATCTTGTAATCTGGGTGTTCGAGGTGTTTTGGCTGCCCTGGCAGGATAAATTGTAGGAGATCGCGGAACTGCTGTAGGCAATGAATGGGCAGTTGTTGCTGAAGACACATCTGAAACATCAAACAGTTTCTGAGCTAGTTCATCAGTCAAATCTGAAAAATAAAAACCTGTTAAAATATTTGGGTGCTAGGAGAATATTTTACTTTGAGAAGAAGGAAAATTCTAAAATTCTCTAAACTCAGAGGATTTTTTCATTAGAAACATTTCAAATATATAAGAAAGAATTTTAAAAAACACTTCTCTACATATCACTTACTAAATTTTAATTTTGCATTCTTTCTGGTTTATTTATTAAAGAAAAAGAAGTTAAAGCCCATTGTGTAACCTTTCCTAATCCCATTTTGCTTTTCCTCCTCAGAGATAACCAGGCTCTTAAATTTGGTATTTTTATCTATTACTATATATATATAATATATATAATATAATTTTGCATAATTAACTTTATATATGTGGTATCACACTATATTATCATTTTGCAGCCTTTTTTGGTCAATATTTTGTTTGAGAAGATTATTCAAGTTCTATTCATAAAGCTTTGGTTTACTCATTTTCACTGAAGAATATCAAACTGTTATACAACTATCAAAAATTACTCATTATCCTTAAGACACTTAAGTTATTTCCAAATTTTTGGTATAATCAAAAATGCTTCAATGAACATTGCTGAACATGTCTCTTTGTATATGTGTGAGCATTTCTCTAGGGTTTATAGTTGAAATGGAAATGCTGAGTCAAATGGCACATGTATCTTCTGACTCACTAAATACTGATTGCCAAGCTGAGTTCTATAGTGGTTTTATCAATTTATACTTCAACCAGCAGCATATAAAAGTCCCAGCAATTTAACATCCTGGCTAAGACTGGTTTTTGTTTAGACTTTTAAATATTTTTTTCCATCTCATGGGATTTAAATGGTATTTGTATTTCCTAGTAAGTTGAGTGTATTTTCATAGATACAGTCATCATTCAAATTTCCCTTTTGTGAACTTGCCTTTTTGACTGTTCTTCTGTTAGATTGTTTTACTTACAAGTTTGTGAAAATCTTAAGGTAAGATACTAAATAAGCAGATGAGCAAATAGTAATATCAAAAATATAAGCTTTAGTTCTATATGGTTTTTCTTCAGACTTATCAACCTCTTTTGGTTCATACAATAACTTTTTGTTCATTCAACAAATATTACTGAATGCCTATTATATGTAAAGCACTATTCTAGACACAAGTTTGTAAATTCAAAAGTGAACTTACCCACTCTATTACTAGTATTCCTGTATTAACAATTTTCCTCCCAATTCATTTTCCTTACTATAACCAGAATGATTATTCTGAGGAGCAAATTAGGTAGTTTCATATTTCTATTAAAAATCTTTCAGTGTTTCTCTTTTGGCTTTAGGAGAAGTTGAGGCTCTTTACTATGGCACATAAAAATTTCCTGATTTTGCTTCATCAATTGTCATTCTCCACTTCAATTTTGGTGCCCCAAATAGCAACCTACTTCTTGTTCCCGTTTTCTTGCTTCATGTCTTTTTATATGCTTTTGCTCTAACTAAAAGTCCCTTCCCCTCATCTTTTTACATCCAGGTGGCTTCATATCATCCCTTTAATATCCAGAACAAATGTTACTTTCCCTGGGAATGTGTAGCATTCTTGAAAATCTTCTGCCAACAGAATTAATCTATTCTTTCTGGTGAAACCTCTGCATTTTATCTACTTATTTTTTTTAAATTATGAAGTTAAAATTAATTTTCTTACAAAACATTCCATTAGATGCTAACAGTAAGTCCCAGTGCTTCCCTGAAAGCAAGGGCCACAACCTTATATTACTATACCAGTGTCTACAATTGTGCCTGGGGAAAAGTATATCCCCACCAAATGACTGATACACTTAACTCAATCGTGTTAATGCCATTTATCTGTATAGCAAAAAGATACAAAATCTCAGAGATAAAAATACGATCACACACTGAAAAACATATTAAATCCAATGTCCTTGTAAAAGAAATATTCAAAGAGCTAGGAGCAATAACTCAGAAACAGTAAGCTTCCTAGCATCCAGATTATGGTCTCTAAATTCTATTTCCCACTGATCCGGTCTCCTGAAAAAACAGTCTGAAGCACAAAGTATTATATGAGTCGAGGAAATCTTGAGCCACAAAGCAATGAAGTTTAAAATGAAAATATTAGCATAGTTCATGAAGAATAGAAGAAACTTTAGGGGAATACAGTGGTCAAAAATGAACTGATATTATCACTAAAAACGATGACTGAATTGAATTAAAACACATAAATACATTCCATCAGTTCATAATGGTATTTTAAAACTTAATCATATTTCTAGGTTGCTCTGAAGATGATAAACTGAATACAAAGAAAGAAATAAGAATATATCCTTCCATTCTTAAGGTAAAAACTGAATTTCAGGTAAACAAAGTTGATAAAAATATTCTTATACATAGAATTCTAGGTAAGAAACACAGAAGAAATGACAGAATTAGAAGATGACTACTTTGCAACTCTAATGAAATAGAGGATCAAGGGAATGTTCATCATTAGTTGCTAAAATTATTTGGTAAAATGTTGACTAGAGATTTCACAACCCACGAAACAAATAACTGATAAGCTGGATTTAATTAAAACAAAAACCTTTTGCTCTGGGAACAACACTGACAAGAGAATGAGAAGACAAGGCACAGAACGGCAGAAAGTATTTGCAAGAGACTTGGTGGGACTACTGTCCAAAATATACAAAGAACTCTTAAAACTCAACAGTTTAAAAAAAAAAAAAACTGATTAGAAAATGGGCCAAAGACCTGGAAAAACATCTCACTAAAGAAGATATATACATGGCAAATAAGCATATGCAGATACTCCACATCATATATCATCAGAGAATTGAAAGAAAGACAACAATGAGATTCTACTACACACACATATTAGAAAAGCTAAAATCCAGAATACTGACAACACTAACTGCTGGTGAGAATGTGGAGCAACAGGAACTCTCATTCATTGATGGTAAGAATGCAAAATAGTACACCCACCTTGGAAGACAGTTTGGAAGTTTCTTGCAAAACTAAACATGCTCTTACCATACAATCTAGCAACTGCCCTCCTTGGTACTTACCCAAAGGAGCTGAAAACTTATGTTCACACAAAAACCTGCACATGAGTGTTTATAGTAGCTTTAATCATAATTGCCAAAACTTGGAAGCAACCAAGATGTCCTTCATTAGGCAAATGGGTAAATAAACTGTAGTATATCCAGACAATGGAATAGTACCCAGTGTTAAAAATAAACAAGTGATCAAACCATGAAAAGACATGGATGAACTGTAAACGCATACTACTAAGTGAAGGAATCCAATTTGAAAAGGCTATATACTGTATGATTTCAACTATTTGACATTCTGGAAAAGGAAAACTATGGAGATAATAAAAAAGACCAGTTGTTTCAAGGGGTTGTGGGTAGGGAGGGATGAACAGGTGGACCAAAGAGGATTTTCTGGGCTGTGAAATACCATGTATGCTACTATAATGATGGCTACATCTGGTTATACATTTACAAGCCAGTGAAATGTACAACACCAAGAGTAAACGCTAATGTAACTATAGACTTTCAGTGATTATGATGTTTCAGTGATTATGATCTATCAGTGTAGGCTCCTCATTTGTAACATATGTACCACTCTGGTGTGGGACATTGCTATGAGGAAGGCACATCTTTCACCACATGGGCTTTAGCTAAGCAAGTTGGGGTCAAGGAGTAAATGGGAAATCTCTATATCTTGCTCTTAATTTTGCTATGAGCCTAAAATTGCTCTAGAAAAAAAAATCTTTAAAAAAGGTGAAGGGAAACTTTATGATGAATAGATCAGGCTGACAACATCTAAACCCAATGATCAATCATAGCATCAGTAAATGTGAGCCTGAAAGATATTGTATGATGCAATAAGAAATAAACAACTCCTGTGAAATAGGCTTGCCACCACAAAAATAAAAATCCTAAATATACTAAATTTGTATCTAAATACCAGTTCACACGAAATAGAGGAGATAAAAGAACACAGGTAAACATGAATCATAAGAAATCCTATGATAAAGTAACTAGTTTCTTCAATAAATCTTTAGAATGGAAAAAGAAGAGAAGAAGAATGATTAGAGATTATGAGTGACTTAATGGTCTTATCAATCAAATGCTACATGTGTACCTTGTCTGGTCCTGATTCAAACAACAAATTAGAAAAATATATATTTCAGACAATCAGAGGCAATAAATATATACTGAGTAGTAGATGATATTAAGGAATTATTACTAATTTAATGTGAAATAATGATATCATAAAAATATATATATACAGTGGGTATTTACAGAAGAAATAATACAGTGTTTGAGATTTGTGGGCCATCTCTCGTACATGAATGTTCAAAATAGCATTTTTCATAATAGCCCAAACTGAAAAAAATCCAAATATCCATCAACTGCCATACAGGTAAACAAAATGAAGTGTGTCCATGCTATAAAACACCACCTCATAAAAAGGAGCGAAGTACTGATCTAAGCAACAACATGGATTAACCTCAAAAAATATATGAACTGAAAGAAGTCAAGACACATTGATTACATATCACATGATTCCATTTACATGAAATTTCCTGGAGGTAAAAAAAAAACATACAGTCAGCAGATCACCAGTTACCTCAGACTGAAGCTGAGTGTTGAGACTTGACTGCAAATGATCATGAAGAAACTTTTAGCATGATGGAATTCTAAAACTAAATCATAGTGCTGGTGTACAAGTATACAAATTTACTGAAATTCATCAAAATATACACTTAAAGTGAGTTAATTTTATGTAAATTATACCTCAAAAAATCTTTACAAAACAAAAAGATCAGGCCATCTGCTCTTCAGGGAATCTCAGTTGTGATTGTCTACCATACAGTTTCTGCTAAAAGTAGTATCAAATCAGAGAGGGCTGATATTTCAGAGGATCAAGCTAAAACACTGATTTTGAAAGTACAGTCCCACCAGTGGCATCAGCATAACCTGTGAACTTGTTAAAAATGCATATTCTCAGGTCCCACCTCATTTTACTAAGTCAAGAAACTCTGGGTGCAGAGTTCTTTGATTTGTTTTAACAAGCTTTCCAAGTGAACCTGATGCTTGCCAAAGTTTAATAACCACTGGACTGAAAGGTATGCTAACTATTCTACTACTTAAGATTTTCCATATTTTATTGGTACCAAATAATTGCACAGGTGCTTATGGACCTTCTCCATAGCCCCCAATGTCTTTATAGACAGGAATTGCCTTTATAAAAGCAGAACTTAATATTAAGCTATTGGTGTTCACTGAAGGCTGATAATAAAAATGCTATATAAGGACGGACACTTTATTTTTTATGTAAATAAAATGCTACTGAAGCAGGACTCAGCAAACTTTTCCTATAAATGCCAGATAGGAAACTTTTTTTTTGGTTTTTCAGATCATAAAGTCTCTGATGAAACTATTCAACCTTACCACTGTAGCATAGCCACAGACTATAAGTAAATGAAGGATATGGCCAGATTGGACCATGGCAGGCCAGTTCTGGCCTATGGGTAATAAATTTGCCGATCACTGAACCAGAGCAGTCAGATAGATGGGGATCCAAATACTAGATTTAAATTTGCTTACAAAAAAGTCATTATAACTATATTTCATGTATTCAGTAAGGTAGAGGAAAGTATGACCACAGCAAAGAGATACAGGCAATAAAAAAGAACCCAATACAACTTCATGAGAGGAAAAACCCAACAGCTGAGATTAAAAAAAAAAACAAGGAACAAAAACCAAAACAACCCATACTAGATGGGTTTAAAAATAGATTAGACACTGCAGAAGAAAAGTCTAATGAACTTAAAAACATAGGAGTAGAAATTGTCTAAAACAAAACACAAATTAAAATATGACTAGGGGGGCAGGAGGAGGGCATTAGTGAACTGTGGGAGGTGAAGTAGCTTAATATATATGTAACTGGAGTCAAAGAAATAATTTTAAAGTACATAAAAATTATTAATTTTTAAAATTTAAAATGCTAATTTAAAATATGGCTAATTTTTTTTCAAATTTGATTTAAAATATAAAAACACATAGGTACAAAAACTCAATAAGCCTAAAGTACAAGAACACTAAGAAATCACAACAAAGCAATCGCAAACTGCTTACAACAGGTGATAAAGAGAAAATATTAAAAGCAGCCAGAATCAATAGCAGTTATTGAATCTGATCAACAGAGCCAAAAAACAATTGGAAAAATTAATCAAGCTTCAGGAACCTTTAGAACATCAGTAAGCCTAGGTGAGCAGAAAGAATGCAGAAATAAAACAAATTTTGAAGAAGTAATAGTTTAAAACCTCTGAAAGTTCAGCTAAAGGCATAAACCTACAGATTCAAGAAACTGAGAGAAGTCTATCCAGGATTTATTCAAAGAAATCAATGGCCAGACACATCATACTCTAATTGCTAACAACTTCAGACAAATTAAAAAATCTTGAAAGTAGCTAGAGAAAAAGAACTCACTACAAGTGAGAGAAAAATCTGAATGATGACAAATTTTTTCTTTTTATAATCATGGAAGCCAGAAAGAAGTGGCCTGACAGTTTTAAGTGCTGAAAGAAAAGAACTGTCAATCCAGAATTCTATATCCAGTGAAAACATCCTTTGGGAATGAAAGTGAAATAAAGATACTGTCTGATGAAGGAACTACTACTATAAATCACAGTAGAACTGCTCTCAAAGAATTACTAAAGAAAGTACTTCGAGCAGAAGGAAGTGATAACAGAAAGAAACTTGGAACATCATAAATAAAGAGCAAGAGAAATAAAAAAAAAGTCTTAATATACATAAATATTCTCCTTTTAAGTTCTTTAAAACATACCTGATAATTAAAAATAAAAAAATAAACATTGTCTGGTGGGATTTTCAATGTATGAAGATATGACTATAGCACAAAGAAATTTGTATGGAATTAAAATTTCTGCATTTCTGTTGTAGAAGTAAAACAATAATTCTAAATAAACTGAAAAATTAAGTGTCCCTAGAGCAACTTAATCCCTAGTGGGAGTGCTAAAAAAAAAAAAATACAAAAAAGATACATACAGCCAAACTCACCCTAGATAAATTAAAATATAATTTAAAAAAATTACAAATATAGTTGACCCTTGAACAACATGGGGTTGAATTGCACAGATCAACCTATACGAGGATTTTTTTTTTCAATAAATATAGAACCTGTCTTCACTTTGAAGATCTTTAAATTAAATAGGTATGGGGAAAAGTTTGTGTTCAATTAGAGATCACAATACACAGAATCAAAAGAACTAGGGTTTGAGTCCTAGTTCTAGTCAATCTGTTTCAGCTTCCTATCCTTGGGTGAGTCATTTATCAATTCTTTTGTTTTTGAGGCAGAGATGGCAGTACATGACTTTCTGACTGTGTGGGGGTCAGCACCCCTGACTCTTGAATTGCTCAAGAGTCAACTGTTACCCAAAAGGGCAGAAAAAGGGAAACAGGGAAGTAAAATGCAGAGAACAGAAAATGAATAGTAAACAGTAAATCTAAATCCAAACATATTAAATGTAAACAGTCTAAACACAACATTAAAAGATTGTCAGACTGAATTAAAAAACATGACCAATGTATATGTTGTCTCTGACAAATTCACTTCAAATATAATGAAATAGGTGGCTTAAAAGTAAAGGGATAAAAAGATATACCACATACCATACAAAGCATAATCAAGAGAAAGCTAGAATGGCTGTATCAAAATCAGATAAATTAGATTTCAGAGCAACAAAAATGATTGGGAATAAAGAAAGCAGCATATACTAATATAAAGGTCAACTCCTAAGAAGACACAGTAAACCTAAGTGTAGTACACCTAACAAAACAGCTTCAAAATAAATGAAGCAAGGAAAAATAGACAAACTTTCATTTATAGTTGGAGACTTCAACACTCCTCTCACTAACAGAGCTAGTAGACGAAAAATCTGCAAGGATATATAACTTACCAACACCATTAACCAATTGAATCTGGTTAAGAATTTGTAAGTCACTCCAAAACAGCAGAAAAAATATTCTTGTCAAATGTACATGGAACATTCACTACGACCATATTGTGCTTCATAAAAAAGACCTTGACAAATTTAGAAGAACTGAACCATGCAAAATATATTCTCTGATCATAATGGAATTAAATTATGTATCAGTAATATCAGGAACAAAAAGATAACAGGAAAATTTCCAATCACTTACAAATTAAACAACACGTTTCAAAATAACCTATGGATCAAAGAGGAAGTTTAAAGAGGAATTAGAGAATTTTTTGCAAGTAATGAAAATTACAACATGACATCAAAATCTGTGAAATGCAGTTAAAGCAGTGCTTAAGGAAAATATATGATTAAGTACTTATATTAGAAAAGTCTCAAATGAATAATTTAAACTTTCCTCTTAAAAAATAAGATATCAGGAAAATACCCAAATATTTAGAAATTAAACAAAATCACTTCTAAATAACTGATGGGTTAAAGAAAAAATACAAAGAAATTAGAAAATATCTAGAATTGAATGAAAATGAGAAAACAACATATTGAAAATTCTGAGATGCACCTAAAATAGTGCTTAAAAGGAAATGTGTAGCACTAAATGCTTATAATAGAAAAGAAGAAAGTTCTCAAATAAATTGTCTAAGCTTCCACTTTGTGAAACTAGAAGAGGAAGAGCAAAGTAAACCCAAACCAGGAGAAAAATGGAAAAGTAAAGATAACAGCAGAAAATAATACTACTAGGAGAAATAATCACGCAGATCAATGAAAATAAAGGTCTCTAAAAATGTATTAAACTGATCACTTAACAAGAAAAAAAAGAAGCACAAATTAAAAATATCAGGGATGAAAGGAGATATGGGGATAATTGATTTATTATTATACTGTCCTTTATTGTAATTCAAAGTTTTGTTTGTTTGTTTTACAAATTGAAGGCTTATGGCAACTCTACGTCAAGCAAGTCCATTGGCACCATTTTCAAACAGCATTGCTCACTTCATGTCTCTGTGTAACATTTTTGTAATTTTCACAGTATTTCCAACTTCCCCATTATTATTTGTTATAGTGCCCTGTGATCAGTGATCTTTGATGCTACTATTTTTATTTTTATTCATTATTTATTTATTCATTTATTATTTTTAATTGTTTTGGGGTGCCATGAACCACACTCATATAAGCAAACAATCAATAAATGTGTATGCTTTGACTGCTCAACCAACTGACTGTTCCCCTGTGTCTCTACCCCTTCCTGGGGCTCTGTATTCCCTGAGAAACAACAATATTGAAATTAGGCAAATTAATAACCCTATCAAGACCTCTAAGTGTCCAAATAAAAGGAAGAGTCACACATTTCTCACTTTAAATCAAAGGCTAAAAATGATTAATCTTAGTGAGGAAGGCATCTCAAAAGCAGAGATAGGCCAAAAGATGGCCTCCTCTGCCAAACAGCCAAGTTGTGAATGCAAAGGAAAATTTCTTGAAGGAAATTCAAAGTGCTATTCCAAGTGAACACAGGAATGATAAGAAAGTGAAATTACCTTATTGCTGCTATGGAGAAAGTTTTGGTTGTCTGAACAGATGATCAAACCAGCTACAACATTCCCTTAAGCCAAAGCTTAATCCAGAACAAGGTCCTAACTCTTCTCAATTCTATGAAGGCTAAGAGAGGTGAGGAAGTTGCAGAAGAAAAGTTTGAAGCTAACAGAGGTTGGTTCATGAGGTTTACAGAAAAAAGCCTTATCTCCATAACAGAAACATGCAAGATGAAGCAGCAAGTGCTGATGTAGAGCTTCAGCAAATTATCCAGGTGCTCTAGTAAAGATAGGTGGCTTCACTAAATAGCAGATTTTCAATGTAAATGAAACATTTTTGTATTGGAAAAAGATGCCATCTGGTGAGAAGTGAATGCCTGATTTCAAAACTTTAAAGAACAGGCTCACTCTCTTGTTAGGGGCTCATGCAACTGTGACTTTTAAGTTGAAGCCGATGTTCCTTTACCATCCCCAAAATCCTAGGGCCCATAAGAGTGATTTCTGTATATACTCTACTTGTGGTCTATAAATGGAATAACAGAGTCTGGATAACAGCACATCTGTTTACAAAATGCTTTATAGTGGGTTTAAGCCCAATGTTGAGATCTATTGCTCAGAAAAAGATGTTCCTTTCAAAATATTATTCCACATTGACAATGCACCTGGTCACCCAAGAACTCTGATGGAGATGTGCAACATTTTCATGCCTAATAACACAAAGTCCATTCTGCAGCCCATTGATCAAGGAGTAATTTCAAATTTCCAGTCTTACTATTTAAGAAATACTTTTTATAAGGCTATAGCTGCCATAAATAGTGATTTTTCTGATGGATCTGGGCAAAGTTAATTTAAAGCCTTCTGGAAAAGATTCACCATTCTAGATGCCATTAAGAACATTTATGATTCACAGGAAGAGGTCAAAACATCAACATTAGCAGGAATTTGGAAGAAGTTGATTTCAATCCTCATGGATGACTTTAAGAGGTTCAAGACTTCAGTGGAGGAAGGAACTGCAGATATGGTGGAAATAGCAAGAGAACTAGAATTAGAAGTGGAGCCTGAAGATGTGACTAAATTGCTGTAAACTCATGAAAAAAAAAACCTGAATGGATGAGGAGTTTCTTCTTATGGATGAGCAAGGAAACTGGTTTTTTGAGATGGAATCTACTCCTGGTGAAGACAACAAAAGATTTAGAATATTACATAAACTTAGTTGATAAAGCAGTGGCAGGGTCTGAGAGGACTAATTTCAATTTTAAAGGCTCTATTATGGGTAAAATACTATCAAACAGCATTGCAAGCTACAAAGAAATTGTGAAAGGAAGAGTCAATCAATTTGGTGAACCTCATCTTTCTATTATTTTAAGAAATTGCCACAGCCACTCCAACCTTCAGCAAAAACAATCCTGATCAGTCAGCAGCCATCAACACTGAGGGAAGACTGTCCACCAGCAAAAAAAATTACAACTCGCTGAAGGCTCAGATGATAGTTAGCATCTTTTAGCAGGAAAGTATTTTTAAATTAAAGTATGTACATTTTTCTTTCAGACATAATGCTATTGCACACTTAATAGACCACAGTACAGTCTAAATGTAACTTTTATATGCACTGGGAAACCAAAAAACTCACGCGACTTGCTTTATTGTGATGTTTACTTTATTGTGCTGGTCTGGAACCAAAACTACAACATCTTTTAAGGTATGCCTGTATCTCTATAGACCCTACAAACATTATAAGAATAAAAAGGGAATATTATCAAAAAACACTCATAAAATGCACAAATTCTTTGCATACAAAGTACAAAAGCTAACTTAAGATAACCTAGATTATCTAAATAGTCTTATATCTATTAAAAAATTTAATTTGTATTTAAGATCATTCCAACAATTCCAAGCCCACACAGCTTCACTGGCAAATCCTACCATTCCTTTAAGGAATCAATAATAACAATTCTATACAAACTCTTCCAAAATATAGAAAAGGAAGGAACACTTACCATCTCAGTTATGAGGCAAGATTCCCCAATACCAAAACCAAACAAAGATAATCCAAGAAAATACAAACCGAAATTCCTCATGAATATAGTATAAAATCTTAAAAGAAAAAGGCAAACTAAATCTAATAATGTATAAAGAGGATACTATGTCACTATTAAATGAAGTTTATCCTGGGAATCACAGACTAATTCAACATTTGAAAACAAATCAAGTAATTTACAATATAAATAAACTAATTAAAACAAACCGTATAATCATTTCAAAAGACCCAGAAAAAAGACTGAAAAAAAAATCAGCATCAATTCATGATTCAAAACTCTCAGCACACTAGAAATAAAAGGGGACTTCCTCAACCTAATAAAAAGAATCTATGGAAAACCTACAACTGGTATCATACTTAATGGTGAAAGACTGAATGCTTTCCCCCGAAAATTAGGAACAAAAAGTAACAAGGCAAGGGTGTTATATCTTATAACTTCTATTCACATCATGTTGGAGGTCCCAACCAACACAATAAAGGAAGAAAAGAAAATAGAAAAGTAAGAAAAAGAACTGCATCTAGTCATAGACAACATGATTGTGTAGAAATATATCAGTGTAGACTATATCAAAGAATCTATTAAAAAGCTGTAAGAACTACTACTAGTAAATTTATCAATGTCACAGGATATAAGGCTGTGTTAGTCAGGATTCTCCAGAGTAAAAGAATCAATAGGATATATAAAAGTAGATTTAATATGAGGAATTGGCTTACAAGATTATGGAGGATGTGATGTCCCATGATCTGCCATCTGTAAGCTGGAAACTTAGGAAAGCCAGTGGTGTAATTCAGCCTGAGTCCAAAGGTCTGAGACCTAGAGGAGTCGATGATATAAATACCAGTCCGAGATGAGATGTGATGTCCCAGCTCAAACAATGAGACAGCAAAAAAGGAGTAAATTCCTCCTTCCTCTGTATTTTTGTTCTATTTAGGCCCTCAGTGGATTGGATGATGCCTACCCACACTGAGGATGGCAATCTACTTTACCAAGCTCACCAATTCAGATATTAATCTCATGCAGCAACAGCCAGAAGTAATTTTTAAACAAGATATCTGGGCATCCTTTGATCCAGTTAAGTTGACAGATAAAATTAACATCACAAAGAATAATATAAAAATCAATCTTATTTCTATATAATAGCAATAAACAACTGGAGAGTAAAAATTTTAAAGCACCATTTACAACAGCACCAAAACCATAATATACTTAGGGATATAGGTAACAAAATGTGTACAAAATACACCAAAAACTGTAAAACACTGAAGAACAAAAAAGACTTAAATGGAGAAGTATACCATATTCATGGATTAGAAGATTCAATACTGTTAACATTTTAATTCTTCCCCAAATAATCTGTAGATTCAATGCAGTTTCAATCAAAATACCAGCTGGAGTTTTTATAGACATCAGTAAGGTAATTCTATAACTTATATGAAAAAGCAAAAAAACTAGAATAGCTAAAACAATTTTGGAAAAAAAGAAAAAAGGTGGAGGACATACTGATTTTAAGATTACAGTTATCAAGTTGTGCTAGCAGCAAAGGGATAAACAGAGATAAGATGAGAAGAATATTGAGTCCAAAATTAGATATATACACATAGTTAGTTGGTTTTGATCAAACACTAAAAGGCAATTCAATGGAGAATGAATAGACTTCCCAACAAATGGTGCTGAAATCACGGGATATCCATATCCATACTTCTATCATATACCAATAAGAAAAAAATTAACTCAAAATTGAATAGAAACCTGAATTAGGTAAAAGATAAAAATATAAAGCCTCTAATAGAAATCTTTGAATTTTGGATTAGGCAAAGATTTCTTACATGGACACCAAAAGCATAAACCATTAAAATTAAAAAAAATAAATAATTGCCGATCATTAAAAATAAGAAGCTCTGCTTTTTAAAAGGCACACAAAAAATGAAAAGATAATCTCCATATAGGGAGAAGATATGTGCAAATTACATATGTAATAAAGACTTGTATCCAGAATAAAGAATTCTTAGAGCTCAGTAAGAAAACAACTCAATAAAAAAGTCAAAATACTTGAGCAGTCACTCCACCAAAGATACACTCATGTCAAATAAGCACATGAAAAGATGCTCCACATCATCAGCCACAATGAAATACTACTACATACCTATTAGAATACAAAAACAAAACAAAACAAACAAAAAAAACAAACAAACTTATGATACCAAGTGCTGGTGAGAATATGGAGCAACTAGAATCCTCATACATTGCTGATGGTAATGCAAAATGACACAGCCACTTTGGAAAACTGTTAGGAAGTTTCTTATAAAGTTAAACATACATTTACCACATGACCTAGCAATCCCACTCTAAGTATTTACCCAAGTGAAATGAAAACTTATATTCTCAACAAAACCTGTAAGCAAATATTTATAGCGTCTTTGTTCATAATCACGAAGAACTGAAAACAACCCCATGTCCTTCAACTAATGATAAACTGCTTACATCCATGTAATGGAATATTACTTACCAATAAAAAGGAACAAACAACACACAAAAGTATGGATGAATCTCAAATGCATTATGCTAAATGAAGCCAGAGAAAAGGCTATATATGATTCCATTTGTATGATATTCTGGTAAAGGCAAAAATATAAGGGTAGAAAATAGAAAACAGGGGTTGACTACAAAGAGGCAAGGGAGAATCTGGGGGAAGTAATGGAACTGTGCTGTAATTTGAGTAGGTGGTAACTACATGATTATACATATCTGTTAAAATTCCCAAAACTATACATGCAAAAAGTGTGAAACTTAATGAATATAAATTATAGCTTAATTCTTTTAAAAAAAGGAAATAAAAAAGATAACTCTGGATTCTTATAAGGTAGTCAGAATGAAAGGAAGGAGACACATTAGGAGCTTTTATAATTAACCAATGGGAAAATGATGGTGGCTTTTGCAGGGTGATAGAGAAAGTGAGAAGTAGTTAGGGTCTGGATATATTTTAAAGGGTTATGGATATAATCTGCTAAGAAATAAGAAACAGAGGTTGAAAAAGAGACGGATCAAAGATGACACCAAGATTTTTTTCACCTGTAGAAGTAGAAAGATGGAGCTAATATTTACAGAGATGTGGAAGTCTGGAAGAAGTCCTTGGAAAGGGGTGGGAATTCAGACTCTGGATTTTGGACTTAAGAAGTATGACATGTTTATAAAATATTAAGTGAAACTGTTGACTACACAGTTGGTTATTTATATGGAATACAGGATGGAGTCTGTACATATAAATTTGACACTCATTAGTATAAAGATACTATTTAAACCAATGAAACTAAATATTATTACTTAGAAGTCACTGAGGATCAGAAAGATAAGAAATTTGAAGACTAAAAAATCCTAAAGCATCCAAAGCTTGGAGAAATGGGGAAAAAGGAAGAACTAGCAAATACGATTCATGAAGTAGAATAAGAACTAACAGGGTCAAAGAAGAAGAAATGTGTTTCAAGACAGAATGATTGATCTAATGCTGATGTTAGGGAAGAGGAGGATTGATGTGATCCTTCTTAAACACAGAGATCTCCAGAGTCACTATCAAAAGCTAATTTGCCAGGGTTGAGGAGGAGACCAGATTTGCAGTGTGAGGGGCAGAAGCTTGCTTGAACAAGGTATCAGGGATAAACAGGAAGACAGATATTAAAGGCAGTAAAAAACAAACACCTTATTTTTGCCTTAAATTCTATTTTGTAATAGCAATATGAGTTCTTTGTTATTAGTATTGTTTTATAGCATTTCCCAATCTTTCACCTTTAAATCTTTCTGCATACTTATGACATACAAACAGTATAGAGTTGAATTGTCTTTAAATCCAGTCCATAATTGTTTTTCTGAGAGTTAATCTATTCAGCATTTCTTATCACAGCAATATATTATATTGATTTCTATCTTCTTAATTTTTGCTTATTTTTTTCTGTTCTTATTTTTAAAAATTAGAGATTATAGAACACAAAGATTAACAAATGCACATATACATTTTAAAACAGAATTGATTTAGAAATGAAAATGAGAACAAGAAATTAAATATGGAAAAAATTCAAGCTTTCCAAAAACATTATTCAAAAAAAAATCTTTTGGTAAATACCTGAGACTTCACTTAACAGAGCTTAATCATTTATAACCCAGGAAGGCAAAATTTTAAAGGAACACAGAGCTGGTACCCACAAACCCACCAATTAGACCAATATATAAATTCCAGATGCAGGCAAACCCATGTGCAGATCTTTCAAATGGGATTCCTCCCTTCTCTCAGGAGTAAACCATTATATAAAATTTCTTTATTAATTTCCCTTGGTCTTCATGATTTCTATGTGCTATGCATGTACCCATGAGTTATATACGATGGAATTAAATTGACTGAACTCCTTATTTTACACATCCTCTACTTTTAAGATTAAACCATTTTGTCACATGTAGCTTTAGTTCTTTCATTTTCCACTGCTGCATATTTTTCCTTAACATGTGTTTCCTTTATACTACATCTTATATTCTACTATAAACAGGCATTTAAAATTTTTCATTTGTTTTTTATATTATAAACAATTTTGCTATAAATGTTCCCTTTGGTGAGCATTTGCAAGAGTATCTCAAAGTGAAACTGTTAGGTTATAAGATGGTATGTCATTGTGATTTTAATTGGCAAATCTCGGTAAGTAGTATCTTTTCATATTAACTGGCCATAGAGTTTTTTTCCCTCTATGTGAAGTTCCAGTTCATGTTTTACTACTTTTTCTACTGATCTTAATCTTTTTTTTACATTGATTTTTTTAAAAATCAAAGTAAAGTTGATTTACAATATTATATTAGTTTCAGGTGTACAACACAGTGATTCAATATTTTTATACGTTATACTCCATTTAAAGTTACTACAAAACAATGCCTTTATTTCCCTGTATTGTATACTACATGCTTGTTGCTTATCTATTCTATATATAGTAGTTTGTATCTCTTAATCGCATATCTATTTCCCTACCCCTTCCCTCTAATTATTTGTTAATTTTATGCATTGTAAAATTCATTTCTTTGGGATTTACAACTTGAGAAAGTGCCCATGATATGATGACATTAAGTAAAATGAGCAAGATGGAAAATGGTAGATACGGCACAATCCAAAATGTGCATATGGGAGAATAATTACTTTTTGGCAATGGAAGTTGCTGATGGTTGACCAGACCGCTGTCTTTAAGAAGGCTCCATTTTTAAATAAATCATATTTATTTTTATAGCTGTGAAACGTATCCTTTGATTCTTTTCCTTTGAAATGAAGTGCTCTTTTTTTTTTTTTTTTTCCCTTTGCACAGAGCAATTTATCTGCCCAGTTAGCAGTAAAACTGATTGAGATTATCAGGGGAACAGAGTTTAATTTGTAGTTTATTCAAAGACTTTGCATATTTCTTTAATAATTCTTACAAGGTTTAAAACTAAATAAAGATGCTAATTTGAAATCTTCGTTTATTTAAAATGTGATCACTTTCTCCTTTTATCATGAAAAAATATACTAACTCTGATTTCAACAATAACTTTAAATCACTTTGAGTCACTGGATTTTAAATACACTGTATTGTATGGCCTCATTTATTAAGTTAAAAGTGGATCGCTGGGAATTAAAATAAATAAATAAAATAAAATTCATCTCTTGGGTCTTTAATTCTATGATGTGAGGAGCATACATTACCAATTTTATGTACTTAAACAACACAAAAAAATCTTGTAAGCAGACTGAAAATCCTTAGCAGAATACACTTGAGAATTTTTAAAAGTTTAAAAGTATGAAGTTTTAAAAAGTTTAATCAATTTTAGTATTCATAGTAATATTATTTCATAGTATTGTTATCCTGAGACTATTATATCATAGCATAAACAAATAATTCTGTGACTGGTCAGGAACAAAGTTTTTTTTCATGTGTAAAAGGTGATAAAAACATTAAATCTAACAAATTAAAGTTAAAACCTTTAATCCTAAATTTGAACAAAAAATATAAACATAAATTTATAATGTATTTTTCCTTAGAATAATTTCCAAGCTCTTTCAATTGAAAAGGCCTAGAAGCACTGACCAACTCAGCAGTAACTGGAGTACTGACAAAGCTTAACATGGAGCCAGCTGGCAAACGAGAAAGCTGAGTCCAACTCCACTACTACAGAACAAAGTAAAGAAAGGTGGATTTGGAGTTAAAAGTCAATAAACTAAGTATCAAAAACTACTGAGTAAAACCCATCTAACATATTTGTGAGATCATAGTGATAATTTTCTTTTTTAAAATTGAGTTATAGTTGATGTACAATATATAAATTACAGGTGTACAATATAGTGATTCACAATTTTTAAAGGTCATACTCCATTTACAGCTTTTATAAAATATTGGTTATATTCCCCATGCTATACAGTATATCCTTATCCTTATAGCTTATTTTATACCTAGTAATTTGTACCTCTTACTTTCCTACCCTGATACTGTCTCTCCCACCTTCCCTCTCTCCACTGGTAACTACCAGTTTATTCTCTATATC
Organism: Camelus bactrianus; assembly: GCF_048773025.1. NCBI lineage: Eukaryota > Metazoa > Chordata > Mammalia > Artiodactyla > Camelidae > Camelus > Camelus bactrianus. The sequence continues at coordinate 45,319,631 of NC_133540.1, forward strand.
TGTGAGTCTGTTTCTTTTTTGTTACATTCACTAGTTATCTGTACTTTTTAGATTCCACATATAAGTTATATCATATAGTATTTGTCTTTCTCTAACTTACTTCACTTAGTATTCTATCCATCTATTTGTGTAGTCTTCAATTTCTCTTATCAGTGTCTTACAGTTTTTCAAGTCTTTTACCTCCATAAGTAGGTTTATTCCTAGGTATTTTACTTTTTTTGATGCAATGGTAAATAGCATTGTTTCTTTTTCTGTCTACTAAATTCAGAAGCAGTGACGAAAACAGAATTATAACCATTTTGCAGCCACTTGTGAAATAAAAGTTCCAAGCAGTGATTATCAGTGGCTACCAATACCACAAAAAGAGAGACAGTCAAGCATTATGTGCCTCCTAGTGTAAGTATTCATACTACATATGACATATTCTTGCAAAACTTTGAGCCTGAATCAGATCAAGCCTTGGTATCAAAATCACAGTTAAAGAAAATTCAGGGCCAGAAAAGTGATTGAGTAAAACCATGGAGATGTAATCAGAAAAATCCAGACTGTGAGAAATTCTACAGGACAAACAATCTCATTTCTACAACAGTAATATGGAAGGAAAAAGGACACAGTGTGAATCTATAGACTAAAAGAGACATATCAACCTATTGCAGTGTTTGGAACTTATATGGATCCTGATTTTTTTTTTTAAGTGATGAATGAGGAAATTTGAAAACTATTTTATATTAAGGAATTAGTTAATTTTAGATGTGATAATGGTACTCTGTGTTATTTATGTGTTAAAGTAGATAGTTCTTATCTTTTAAAAACACATATTCATGAAAAAACATGAATAATATGATTAGGAGTTTGCTTCAAAATAATCCAGTGGGAGGTAAAGAGAATGAGTGGAGTTGAGATGAGATAAAATTGGCTCTAAGATGATTAAGTAGCTAATGGGTAATGAATACATAGGGTTTCATTATACAATTTGCTCTGGTTTTGTGTATGTCTGAAGTTACTCAAATTAAGTTTTTCTTTAATCTGCCTTCACCAAAGCCTGTAACAAAATTAGTTACACTTGCCTGAAAATGTCAGATTCAATTTACGAATCTCCTAAATGTATATACATTTTCACACAAAGCTAAGGCCTTAAAACAAAAGAATGATGCTAGTGGTATATTTTAAGGAATCAGGTCAGTGAAAAATTTTCCTTATTTAGAGAAGAGAAGCATTCCCAGCAATCTCAAAAATCAAATGAGACACATAAAGAACCAACCAATTCTGTATACTTTCAAGTAAGTGTTTGGGTTTTAGCATGATCTGATGTTAGAGCAGACAACTTTTAGATCACCTTTGTAACTACTTGCCTATTCACCAAGGGTAAGGTGGGATTCAAACTTTGTCCTTTTACAATTTGTACTTTTAAGTCTCTAAAATGTTCTGAAGTTCACCTAAGGATTAAAAAAATGCTGAGTTCTAAAATTTCAAGTCTTTTACCAGATACCTAAATGTTTTCCACAAATACAAAAGAGCAAACTTTAAAAACAATTTGGAACTGCTTAATACTATTCAGACACTTACACAAAAGCAGATTTACATACCTTGCCTGGACTGTGAAGGTGTTACAGGAACTTCTTGGTTTGGCTCAAAAGGAAGTTCAGGTGTTAAGTTTTCAAACTGCTCTTTACTAATGAGATTTAGCTTCTTAAAGTTCTCAACTTCTTGCTGAAGTAGAATGAAGGAATCTAATTACTAAACTGGCTAACAGAGTAACCAACAGACAACAATTGATACCAATCTCAAAAAATGAGTTTTAAAAACATGGATTAATTGCAACAGAATAAAAGAAGATGTTCTAATAAAGAATAACGCATTATACTTAATAACAATTAGTATTCAGTTAAAACAAGCTTGAGAACCCTAAAATATAATGAATATTTTATAGTTATACATTATAAGAACATACATTCTTATCATTATTTGTTGAGTATTTACACATAAGATCACTAGAATACTACAGAATAGGCTACAAAGTAATCTAATACATGTTCCCTACCCTTAAGAAGTGTACAAGTTAAATGAAAAGAAATGTACACATAAAAATATTAGTGTATGAATAGTGATACTCTTTGGTATAAGAATTGAGATCTTCTCAATTCTCATAAGGGAGGCATCACAGAAGGGATGGGACAAAAGTAGCTCCTAATGATGACAATTTAGAGAAAGGGAAAAGTATCCTAAATTTTCAGTAATGTGAGCAAAGATGAGAAGCTTGGAATAAGCAATTATTTATTGAAAGATAATTCAGTGAGAGAAAGTTTCTGTAGAATCAGTGGCAAAAAGTCCTGATAAGTTGGAGAAAGCTACTAGAAGATCTTTAATACTAAGCCAAGAAGTTTCTACCTTATTTTGTAGTAACGGGAAACATGTGACAAAAGATAAATCTAGATGACTCTGGAAGATTCATTTCTAAACCTTTTACAAGCTTGGCAGCAAGGATGCTCAGCAGGTCTGAGTTGTTAGCTCAAAGGAAAAATGGGCCCATCCATACCCCGGGAGTTCCTAAAGCATCCCCTTTCTAAACTATTGTTACATAGTCACTTAGACATTTCCTGCCCTGACCTACACATATGTAAAGCATTACAGAAGTGGAGGCCATTCTCTACTGAAATGTTGTTTGGCCTTAGTGCATAAAGACCATCTATGCCTGGTGTAAGCTATGGTATAAAAAAAAAAGAGCTTGAGAGATTGCTTGCACTCTACTACATCTTAGAGGTTTTCTTTGGTAAACTGTGTATCATGGACATAACTCAGCGTTAATGGGTCCATGACCCTACACAGAGTAACATCCAAAAAGGGTATAAGCAGGTTAGAAAAACAAAAAAGTATTTGTTAGGTGAACCAAATTAAACACCATCATTACAAAATAGTTATGGTACCTTGCTCTTAATAGCTAACCAAAAAATCTTTTCCTTCTGTCTTTAGCATAAATAATTACTTGTCAGCTCACACCATTTATTAGATCCCATTAGCCTTTAAATGAGGATTTATTATCTTCTCATGAAAATGCCTTAAATGATTACTTCAGCTCTTGCCCCATACCAAAATTGCTTTCCCCAAAGTCTTTAATAAGCTCTTCAAGCTAATTCAGAATCATTACTTGTCACTGTCCTTTATAGAGCTTGCTATTAGCACCTCCAACTTCAAAAAACATTTATTGTACATTTATCATATGCCAGAGAAGAAGAAACACAATTCTATCCTGATGGAAACACAAATAATGTTTCCTTTTATTAAATTTAACTTTTTAATCTAATTAAGGTATAACACACAAACATACATATACGTACACACACCTAGAGAAGTGCATAAATCATAAGCATCTATCTCAATGAGTAGTCAAAAGTGAACAGACCTACAGAACCACCATTCAGGTAAAGATAGAATTGCTAGCATCCTAGAAGTACTCATGCTCCTGTCACTACCCTCTCTTTCTTCCTAAAGATAAGCAATATGCTGATTTCAATTCTATAGATTCATTTTCCGTTTTTGAACTTTATAAAAAAAAATCATAACGTATGGCTTCTTTCATGGAAACTTATCTTCCTGAAATTCATCTATAGTTTGTGGCTCTATAGCAGAGGTCAGCAAAGGCCAAAATTTGTTTCTGTAAATGGTTTTACTGGAACAAAACTGCATCCACTTGTTTACATATTGCATATGGTTGCTTCACTGCTACTGCAGAGTTGAGTAGTTGCCACAGTTAATGTATGATCCATAAAGCCTAAAATATTTATAATGTAGCTCTTTACAAAAAAAAGTTTGTCCATCCTTGCTCTATGGTATTCTACTGTATGATCAAATCACAATTAAAAAAAATCCATTCTACTATTGATAAGCATTCAGGTCCTTTCCAGATTACAGCTATTATAAATAATGTTGCTGTAAATATGTCTTCCCAAATCAATAATTTTGGTTAACAGACATACATTTTTATTGAGTATTTACTAGGACTGGAGTTGCTGAATCAGGGAGTACATTTCAACCTTAGTAGAAAATAGCAAATACTTTTTCAGAGTGGTTGTACCTAACTACATTCCCATTAGTAGTATATTAAAGTTCCTATTGCTCTACATTCTCATCAACACTTGGTATTGCCAGTTTTTAAAAACTGAGTCTTTTTGAAAAGGACAAAACTACAGATGTACACAACAACTCTGGTGGACCTCAAGGGCATTATGATTTAAAAATATCAGTCTTAAAGGGTAACATGCTGTATGATTCCACTGATAAAACATTCCGAAAATGACATTATAGAGTGGCTACCAGATGAGAAACAGAGGGCAGGCAGGTGGATGTGAGTTTAATAGCACAAGGGAGATACTGGTGGTGATAAAACAATTCAGTGTCTTGACTTTAATGGTAGTTATGTGAATCTACATATGAGAAAATGACATAGAACTATACACATACATATAAAATAAATGTCAATTTCCTGGTTTTAATATTGTATTTTAATTTTAAGATATAACTTTGGAGGGCTCTTGGTGAAGACTACACTGGACCTCTCTGTACTATTTTTCCAATTTCCCCTAAATCTGTAATTATCTCAAAAATTTGAAAAATTTAAATATGTAGGCACTGATAGGTGTGTTACCTCATTGGGGTTTTAATTTACATATCTCAGATTACTAATAATGATGAAAACTTTTAGTATATTTTATTTGGATAGCTTTTTAGGGAAGTGATTATTTCTGTTGCTCATTTTTCTATAGACTTGTCTTTCTCCTTGATTTGTAAGAGCTCTCTATAAAATGTTGTAAATGCCTTTTTCCACTCTGTAACTTGTCTTTTCACGCTTATGGTGTCTTTTGGTGAAAACCTTCTTTTTAATGTAGTATATTTTATCTATCATTTCCTTCATTGTGTTATTTCCTGTTTAATAAATCTTTCTGTTCTAAAACATCATGGAGTTAGTACCTTAATCTGTAAGTTTTATTATTTTGAATTTTCATTTAGAACTACAATATATCTAGAACTGACTTTTTGTGTATGGTATGAGATAAGGGTCAATGTGCACTTGAAAAGAATGTGAATTCTGCAGATGTTGGATGTAGTATTTCATTTGTCAATTAAGCAAAGTTTGTTAACTATGTTGGTCACATTTTGTACATCCTTAGTGAGTTTTTCATCTGCTTGCTGTATCTTGCATTTTTCTTGATAACATTTATTAAAATCTTCCCTATGATTATAAATTTGACTATTTGCACCTGTCAATTTTTGTCTTATATATTTTAAGGCTATGTTACTAAATGTATACAAAACTAATATATTTTCTGGGGCAACTAAATGTTTTATGGTTATGAAATGTCCCTTTTTATCTTGAATAATTCTTTTTGCCTTAAAAATATACTTTATCAATAGAGTTACACCAACTTTGTTGTGGTTAGTGTCCCTATTTATTTAAATCTACACATATTTACCCTTTCCATTGCTCTTCATTCCTTTATGTACCTTCAACTTCTTTCTGGAATCATTTTTCTTTGCCTAAAAAACTTCCCTTAGTATTTCTTTAACACATATCTGCTGAAAATAAATTTTCTCAGTTTTTGTATGTCTGACGGCTATTTCATTTTTAAATAGCTTAACTGAGATATAATTTACAAACCATAAAACTCACTTATTTTAAATGTATTATTCAATGATTTGTTTATCTTTATTTCCTAACATTAGTTCTCTTCCAGTACTGTGATTATACCATCCCATTGTCTCCTGGCTTCCATTATTTCTGCTGAGAAGTTAGCTGTAAGTCTTACTATTGATGCTTTTAAAGAAATCTGTCTTTTTTCTCTGGCTTTTGTTATTTGTTGTCAGCAATTTTAAATTATGGCCTTGATGTGGTTTTCTTTGTATTTATATTCTTTGGAGTTTTTAGGACTTCTTGAATTTATCCCTCACTATATGTTTCATCAGTTTTGGTAAAATGTCAGCCATAATCTCTTCAAATAGTACTTCTGCCTTATCCTCTCCTCCTCTCTTCTGAGAATCCAATCAAATGTATGTTTGAGCTTTTGACTGTATCTCCTACTTCTAACACTCTTTTCTGTATTTTCCATCTTTTTTTGCTCCATGCTTCAATCTGGATTTTTGGGGGGTTTTTTTGACTCATCACAGTAATTCTGTATTCAGCTGTATTTTTCTACTGTTAAATTAATTCACTCCACAGAGTTACATTTTTCATTTCTGGAATTTCAATTAAATTCATTTTTAAAATTTTCATTTCTTTTATGAAATTCTCCATTTTATCTTTTTAAAAATGCATATTAACAGCAACAAATTTAAAGTGAATTTTATAACTCTTATCTGGATTTCTATGCATCTGTCTCTATTTTTTGTTGTTCCTTTTTTTTTTTTTCCCATCTTGTCTTCTTGTATGCCTAATTATTTTTTGAGGGCCACACACTATTACTGAAAATCTGAGGCTTAGGATGGTATTTTACTCCAGAAAGAAATTGTGTTTGCTTCAATTAAGTAGCTACACACATCAGCCTGTTGATCCAATGAGGAATTAAAATGATTAGAAGCTTACACTACTTCAAGACAAAAATAAATAAATAAAATTTAAAAAGAAGCAGCTTTCCCTACTGAGATCACATCTTTTTAAGTTCACCCTAATATTCTAGGATATAGGACTTTAGAGTTCCCAAAGCCTGGAAGGCTTACTAGATGTCCCCCTCTAGTTTCTGAACTCTAAGCCCATGAGTTTTTCAGAAAATTTGTTTTAAGTTTCTCAGTTGCTTCTTCTGGAACTGGCAGATGCCTCTAAGGGAAGTGCAGACTTGAACGCCAGTCTTATTTCTTTAGATTTCCTTCTTCCAAATTTTGACCACATGATTCTTTACTGTCTTGTTAGTGCCAGTGTGCCTTCATGTGGATTTTTAAACCTACTTTTATAGTTCTTCTCAGCAGAAGGGCTGATATGAATTACCTAGTCTAGCACAACCAGATGTACAGCCAAAGTCTAATTTTTGTTTTTGTTTTTATAAATTTATACCTTGCCTTGCTCAAAAAGGGACCAAAGAGACAATAATCAGTGGATAAGAAAGACTTGTAAACAAGTTAATTACATTTCAGTATAAGTTAAAAATAGGCACATATGAGGTAAAAAGTTAGAATTTAAAAAGTGATTTTTTTCCTGAGGTGGATAAAAATAAAAGCTATTGAAGAGGTATTTCCTGGGAAAAGTAAAATTTGAACTGGGTTTTGCAATCTAAAGGATGAAACGAGTTTGGCAAGTAAACAATGTAAAACAATACTGCAGGCAGAGGAAATAACACATGCAACTTGGTATTTATGGAGTATAACTTTTAAAACTGAAAGCAGTGGCACAATGAAGATGCATATGTAAGAGCCAAATTATGAACTGTTGTTTGCCAAGAATTTGAACTTTATCTTGAAGAGAGTAAAGAAGCAATGAAGAACATTAAGAAAATTAGGGAAATGGTCAGATTAATATTTTAGAAATTTGAGGAATTTGCATTATTTTCCTTGGGATCACTTACTTTGAAAATAAAGTAAGCCTGAAACTATCTGCAGCCATCATTGCCACCTCATGGAGAAAGCCTGACTTAAATGAAGCTAACACAGAGGAAAAAAGACCAAAGACAGGGGTAGAGAAATGCCAAATCATTCTTTGAAGTCTTAGATAAAGACATGCCAGGAAGCAAGTACTGCTTCTCGGGTTTCTGGTAGTAAATTCCCTCACTTGCTTGGAAGAAGAGAGGAAAGGAGAAAGAAAGAAGACTACTTGGACAAGAGGAAAGCTAGAAAGAAATGAACCAGAGCCAAGAGCCTAGGGTACAAACCATATGGAGAGATGGTTCAGGCCAGAACTGTCACATGGCAGGAGGGATGGATAGGAAAGGATGGACAGGACCTAGTGACAAATGTTGGAAGTCAGAAATTGATGAAGATTCCTAAGGCACCCAACAAAAATTAAAAAATATAAAAGACAGAATTAGGGTATGTTTCCTTTAATTTTTTTAAATGGAGACAAAATATAAATGAGATACCTGTGGAACATGAAAACAGTTAGAATATTGGTTATATAATTCTACTGGTTATATAGTTCAAGAGTCCCACAAAGACGTGAGGAAATCATTAGCACATAGTTAATGATTAAAAACCTAGGAGTAAATTCTCTCACTTGTGGACAAGGTAACAAAGTAATAAAAGAAGCAGGTCAAGGATACAACCAGGGAAAACCACATTTAAAAAGCAATCAAAAATAGTACATTTAAAAATGGTTGAAGTGGTAAATTTTTGTATGTATATTTTAATACACACACACACACAAAACCAGACACCCCCCAGTAAAGGCAAGCAGACCACCTTGTCATGCCATAAGCTATGAAAAGTACTAAAAAATGAGGATATAACAGTTGCATATATGACTCATCTTGAGAGAGCTCTAACCTGACCAAACATGAAACACTTTGAACATCAAAATGAATGACAGGAATGGAATGGTATACATTTTAGACACCATTTAGTGTCAACGGTATACTGACACTGAAAAGATAAAAAGAAAAGAGAAAGTTAAAATTTTTAAAAAAGGAGTGGAAAGTTCTCTTTTACAGAAGAATGCTAACTAATTAACATAGAGGGAATAACAAAAAATTATCATCTTATAAACACCATAGTAATAACTGATTCAGGCAAAAATCATCAATGGAGGGTAAAACACTGAGTGAAGACTGCTGGGAAACACAGTTTTAAAATATCACTCCAGAGATCGCTTATTAATTACAAAGAAAATCAGGTACCTTCACCTGTTTGAAGAAATATGAAGAGAAGAAATATGGTGGACACCATGATAACTAAATGACTGATTCTGGAACTGACATCTTATGTCTCCTGAGGTGAAGTACTAAGTAGGGCACATCAACTATATAATACTCTTGCCAAAAATATTTAACCTGAAACTAATCATGTAGCAACACCAGGCAAACCTAAACTGAGGGACTATTGGCCTTTATTCTTGGATTCTTCAAAAATGTCATTGTCGTAAAAAAAAATAAAATAAAATAAAGCCAAGGAACCGTTCCAAATTAAAGAATATTAAAATCATACAATTCTAAACATAATGTGTGATTCTTGGAGTTGGTATCGAAAAAATAAAAGTAAGTTTTAAAGGACAATATTAGGACAACTGGAGAAATCTAACTATAGACTATATATATTAGATATAGCAGTCTATCAACACTAAATTTTCTGTGTTTGATAGTTCTGGTTATGTAGGAGAATGTACTTGTTTCTGAAAGACACAAGCTTTGCATTTGGGGATAAAGTAGCATAGTGTCTACAACTCTCAAGTGGTTCAGAAAAATGTACATATATATTATATACATCTACATATGTATTATGTAGAGAGAAAAAGCAAATATGGTAAGATGTTAACAAATGTTGAATCCAGGTGAAGGTTATACTGTTGTTCATTATATTATACTTACAACTTTTCTGAAGGTTAAATAAAGACTTGGAGGGAATAAAATATAAATGTATATTTCTGATATATAAATATGTTTATACTATATATAGAAAACTAATACAGGTTAAAAATATCTTTCAAAAGTATGTATTTTATACTTATTTATAACTCATATTGTCAAGAAGAGGACAAGGGGAAGCTGAACCAGCAAGGAAGGTTTCCCTCAGCCATATTTCTTTAAAGAACCCTCGGTGCTTCAACTTCCTGACCTCCTATTCATCCACTATATGAACTGCAGTCTAGATGGTAAGTACAATGGGGTAAACATTAGGAAAAGACAAATTTTAAGGACAAAGTTGACCTTAGAAAAAGTAAGAAATCAGTGGAGAAAAAAAATTCAAGATATAGATGAGCTAGAATATACCTCTTTATGGATCATGATCTCAGAAACCATTTATTTTCTTGCCTTCTTCAAGTAAAACTACAAATAACTACTTCTATTTTTCTCTCCTAATAACCACCAGCAGACATTCCTATCTCTTTTGCTCCCTCTCTTCTATTTCTTCAGTGTCTGAAAAGTTTGATCATTCTTTGAGCTTTAGTTCTTCCTTTTATACTAAACACTCTAAAATCTACATTTCTGGCTTTCTTATCATCTCTAGTATATAGAGAGATGATAAAAGACATTTTACGTAAATAGACACCATGACACTGACTCAACATTTCCAAATGTGATCTCGGTATCATTTCCTCCCAGTCTTTTCTTGTTAATGTTTCTATTTCTATCGCATTGGTACAATAAATTGTTTCTTTAAAATCCTTTCCCAATTCTGGCATTTCTTCAATTCTCTCAAAGCCTGGAATATAACTGGTTTTTAATAAATACTTGTTTAAAAAAATGCTATTCCTTTGGTTCAGCATTTCACTTTACCCTTGGACTATTATAAATAAGTTTAAACTCAACTTCTGCCCTCCCCTGCTTTGACCTACATTAATGCCTCTGTTAGATTAAATCTTATTAAGCTATATTTGGTTATATTCCTTTTCTTTATAAGAAATGCAATCACTCCATATTCTAAATTCCTACACAGCTTAAGAAACTTCACAATCTGGTCCCATCCCACCTACCCAAACAAACTTCAATTTCAGTAAAGTGCCGTAGTACTAATGCTTAACTTATAGAAATTTGATTATACTTGTTCAGCAATAACAATTACTTTTTTCAAGTGATTATTTTTTAATGCAACCACCATCCTACTCAGTGAACATATGCACTGATATAATTAAAACCAAAAGTGTTAACTCACATAAATAAAAATCCAACAAAAGGAAGTATACGTTTTAATAATGTCCTGACCACTAAAAGTGTCCAAACAGGTATACACTTTAACCATAACCTCAGGAACCTAATTTTACAACTAAAGGCTTTCATGTTTTAAAAAAGGGTTGAGAAACACAGAGCAACACTGACTAAAAGTTAAATTATTTTAAAAATCAGCTTCTTAGGAAAAAGATGACCACGAACAGGGTCACCAAGTTAGAATCTTCACAAATTTGCTAAAATAGTAAGTATTCGAATATTTTACAAATATGATCCTGCTACATTATTATAGATATGATAAATATAATATGCATAATATGATGCAGGGCTATACTTAAATTCACATATGTATTTTACAAGTGGCTTAAGGGAGTTTTAAAGAGTATTTTGGCCATACTCAATTTTCAACTTAAAAAGAACTCTAGAACTAATTCCCAAGTAACATTTAACTCCATTGCATTAGAGAATTCACATACCTAGATCTTCTTAGACCAATCAATGTTGAGCAACTTTTCTTTACTAAAGAAATAATAAAGATTGTAAACTGTGTATTTTTCATAAATTTTATCTTTATCAGGATATTAATAAGTACATTTGTGTTACACATCACTGCAACTCCATCAACGAAGGAGTAGGCTAGAATTTTAGAAATTACAAAGACTGCATTGTAACACTATCTTTGAAGGAGATACTTTAGAAACTGATTTGTTTTTCATTTATTGACTTACATATATTGCTTCAATATTGAATTATTGGTCACTCTTCAACACACTTTCTTTGAAACAAAAGATTTTCATCATCACTGTTCTTAGCAATAATTATAAGACTTTAACATTTATTCAAGAGATAGTCTACCCACTTCTAGCATCAGAGGTTACTTTCTGTCTTCACCTCTCTTTTCTCCATTTCCCCCCTTCAAATCAAGCCAACTGGCTGCCTTCACTACTATGTATAAAATAAGCTTCAAGTATATATTATATAGTACAAGGAATATAGCCAGTATTTTTAATAACTTTAAATGGAGGATAATCTATAAAAAAATTGTGACTCACCATGATATACAACTCAAACTAATACTATAAATCAACTATGCTTCAATTAAAAAAAAAAAAGATGGTTATAACAACTTAATCTAGCACCAAAAATGGTTTATGAGTTCCTGTTGTACCATTCTTTGCAAGGACTTAATATCGTTAGACATTAATTTTATGATGTAACAGTTATGATCTTCTGCTTCTGCCTGTGATGGAATAACTGATACAAGCCTACAATTCTAAATAAAAATAACCGTGAATTGATATAAAATAAGTATTTTTAGCACTGGGTAACTAGCAATGTCAAGACCTTGACCTCTGAGAGAAGAGAAATTCACAAGGTGGACTCCACAATCACCCCAGTTCTCTTTTTCAGTACAACTTCCCACCCATGGCACAACACGCTTCAGCCCAAGCAAAGCATGGCTCTCCTGCTGAGCTGTGAAGGTAGTGCTTAGCATTCAGGGAAACTGAAGCTGTGGAATCTGTGGAGCAGAGCACTGAGGAAGAGGGAACTAATCAGAGTTGGAGGCAATACATTTGAGTAAGGGTCAGACCTCTGTGAATCCTTGGCTGAGGCTGAGCTACAAATATGGAGGATAAGACTCCCTGAAATATATCTAAAAAGGGTGCCGTAGGGTTGAGCTAAACAGATATATTAAAGATCTAATGGTGTTGGGAGATGACAGCATACAGACCCAGCCGAGAATGGAGACCCCCTGTTAACCACTCATTAACACCCAGGGAATCCAGGTGAGACACTCTTTAAAAATTAGGCCATACTATAAAGTAAGGCTCACATCTTATAGTAAGACCTATTCTAGATTCCCTAGCAGAGCCTAACACAAAACCTGACAAGATGTTGAGTTTGGAGGTGAAGCTTTGTCAAGTTAGAAAGGCTTCCCACAGATCCAACATGACAAACAGTAAAACAAAGCCCACAAAATTCCAAGCTGGCCAGCCAATAGAACAAAAAAATCAATATTCCTCATAGGAAGATGACATAATCTATAATCTCTACAGTATAATATTTACAATGTCTGGTAAAAAAGGTTTTAAATTATTAGATGTGAAAAGAAACAGGAAAATATAACACATAGTTAAGAAAACGATGACAACAATAATCAACAGAAACTGTCTTCCAGATGTTTCAAATGTTGGATTTTAAGATATGAACTTTAAAGTAACTATTATATAGTTAATGTTTGATGAACTGAAAGAAAAGATGGTCTTAATGAGTGAACAAATAGGGAGTCCCAGCAGAAAAAAACTATAAAAAAATATAAATTGTAGAACTGAAACTTTGTACTTGGATGAGATTAAAAACAGAATGGATAGGGGGTGCCAAGATGGCGGAGCAGGATGCTCTTACCTCATCCTCTCCCGTGAATATACCAAGAAAGACATCTATGGACCTACCCATTACACTCAGAACACCTGCCAAAATTTGACAGAACATCGCCTACTTCAAAAGACAAAATTCCTCAAAAATCTGTAACCCTAAGAGGCAAAAGTCTAAACATTTACTTCAGAAGAAAGAAACCAACACAGGAAAAGCCAAGGATCTACAGACATCCTTACACATGAGGATGTCTACTAGAAATCTACAGATGTCTCAAATTTCCTATCTCTACATAAAGTCAGAATCAATGTTGGGAAACCAACACTTCCACATTCTTTGAAAATAAATTAGAAAGGTCTCAAAAACATAAAATAATACTAAAATTAAATTCTGACTTAAAAGATTCCAACAGGTAACACAATAAGAGCAAGAGGTACTAATAAAATCTTGAACTTTCATAACAGAAGGAAAGTAACTGAAATGAAGAGAAGACTGAGACTGATGAACTCAACCTGAGGGACGTGTTGAGAGCATGCTCAGAGTGAAGAGTCAGCAAACCTGATACTACTGGCTCCACCACTGATTGGCTGTGTTAGTTTCATAACCCTTTTCAAATTGTGTAATGCCATCTATAAAATGCGGACAAAAACTTCCTCCAGAGTTACTATAAGATTGATATAGGAACATGGAAAGCATCTTAGTACATGGTTGGCATAAAGGCTCAACCAAAAAAACTTCATTACTCTTTTTTTTAATTGAAGTATAGTTGACTTGCAATGTTGTGTTAGTTTCTGGTGTGCAGTATGGTGATTCAGTTATACACTTTTTTTCGTATTATTTTTCATTATAGGTTGTTGCAGGATGTTGAGTATGGTTCCCTGTACTATACCGTGGGACCTTGTTATTTATCAATTTTATATACAATGGCTGGTATCTGCAATTTCTGAACTCCTAACTTGTCCCTCCACTCTCCCTGTCCCACCTGGTGACCATGGTTTTGTTTTCTGTGTCTGTGAATCTGTTTCTGTTTTGTGGATGAATACATTTGTGTCCTTTTTTTAGATTCCACTTATGAGTGATGTCATGTGGTATTTTTCTTCTTCTGTCTGACTTGCTTCACTTAGTATGATAATCTCTAGGTCCATTTATGTTGCTGAAAATGGCATTGTTTGGTTATTTTTTTGTGGCTGAGTATATTCCACTGTATATATGCACTACATTTTCTTTATCCACTCATCTGTCAATGGACATATGGGTTGCTTCCAGGCCTTGGCTATGGTGAACGGTACTGTGGTGAACATTAGCATGCATGCATCTTTTTGAGTTGGAGTTTTCTCCAGATACATGCCCAGAAGTGAGATTGCTGGATCATATGGTGGCTCTATTTTTGTTTTGGGGGGGAACCTCTATACTGTTTTCCATGGTGGCTGCACTGAATTGCATTCCCGCCAGCAGTGTGTGTGTGTTTGGGGGGGGGGGTTCCCTTCTCTCCACACCCTCTCCAGCATTTGTTATTTGTGGACTTTTTAGGGATGGTTATTCAGATTGGTGTGAGGTGGTACCTAGCTGTAGTTTTGATTTGAAATGCTAACTACTCTTAACATTCAGTTCTGGGCACGATAATTTAAGGTGGGCACTGTGACCAAATGGGCCTTATGTATGTCCAGGAGTGCAAAAGAGATGAAAAGAGATCGAAAAATCAAACCATCTGAAAAACACTTGCAACAATCAGGCAGGTTTAACTTGGACTAGGGACAGTAAAGGAGGCAGGATGACTGAACATCTAAAAGACTCATATGGAAGCAGATTTATTTAGCAGAGCTCAAGGAAACAAAGCTTTAAAAATCACACAGTGGCAGATTCTCAGCTCTCTGTTAGAAAGAATAACATGTTCAAAAATGGAATAGATGGCTTTTGCAAGTTACTGCAAGTGCTCAAAGAGAAGAAACAAAAAAATAGGAAACACTTAAAAGGTCTTCCCCAGCTCAGTAAAGGCATCAGAAATGCCAATACACTTCCTTCTGATATTCTGTTCTCCATTACAAACTTACCAAGTAGTAGCCTGATAGAGGCAAAATTAAGATAGTCTGATAATCAGATTAGACTGAGATTATTTTGTTATTGCTAAATTTAGCATTACTAAAGAGCAGTTGAATTTCCTGTGTTCCATGGAGGCTCCTTGTGATCCTTATTGTTCAAAATCAAACATGTTTCTTTATTATATGAAAAAAAAAATGGAAGGAAGATGGCAGACAAAAGTTAGTGAAAATGAAGACAGATTTGTAGACATAATCCGACCTATGAAACAGAGAATATAGATAAAAGAAAACAGAAAGAACCTCAGGGGTCACTACTGAATGGTATAACATACATGTAATTAAAATCCCCAAATTAAAAAAAGAGTAAGATTAAGAGTACAAAGAAATAATAGCTGAAAGTTTCCCAAATTTGAAGAAAAACTCCAAATTCTCGTCCACGAATTTCAGTTATCCCTAAATTGGAAAAAGTTCAAAGAAAACCACACTGAACAGACATCATAGTAAAACTGCTGAAAATCAGCAGTTAAAGTGGAAATCTTGAAGGCAGCGGGGAAGGGTTGGGGGCGGGGGTGTGGGGTGACAGATTACATACGAAGGAATAATACAAATGACTGACTTCTCATTAGAAACAGTAAAGTCCAGAAGACAGTGGAATATCATCCTTAAAATGTCAAAAGGAAAAACTCAACTCAGATTCTATACCCAGTGAAGATATCACTCAAAAATCAGGGTCAAATAAAGATATTATCAGGTAAACAAACAAAAGCTGAGATGACTTGTCAGTGGACTTACACTACAAGAAATGCTAAAACATGTTCTTTAGGCAAAGAGGGAAATAATATCACATAAAAACTGAAATTATAAAAAGGAATAAAACGGGTAAATATAGAAGACTACGGTATTTCTTTTCACAATTTCCTTAAAAGACAATTGTTTAGTTTAAAGCAAAATAATAACATTTTAAGATGGGGTTTAGAGTATGTTTAAAAGGATATGACAACACTAGCCCAAAAGTAATACAATTATATTTTTGTAATTATATATTATATATTTGTAAGCCAAAAAGTATTAAATTTCAGACGAGAAGTGAAAAGTGTGAAATGATACTTATTGTCACTAAACAGATTTTAAAAAGTTAAGGAGGCATATTATAAGTCCTAGAGTAATCACTAAAAAATAAAAAAAAGTTTAAATAGGCATAACTAAGAAGCCAAAAGAGAAAATAAAATGTAATATTATTATAGTGTTTGATAAACTCCAAGAGGTCACAAAAAAAAAAAGATTTTAAAGGAAACAGACACATTAAAACTAGTAAGACCTAATTATGTGATGTCTACAAGAAACCCTCCTTTAAAATAAAGGCACTAATAGGCTGAAAATAAAAAGATAAAAGGAAGAAAACTGGTAATGTCAGCTTCAAGACAGGCATTACAAGAAATGATGAGTTGATTCATCAAGAATACATAACTATATATGTACATATGTATACAGCATCTCATAACAAATGCATATATATGTGTCTAACATATATTTATATATGCATTTAATAACAGAGCTACAAAATTCATGAAACAAAAACTGACAGCTCTAAAGGAAGAAATATAAAAGCTTGAATCATAGCTGAAGATTTTAAATCCCTCTCTGTATTTCATATAAAAAAGAAAAAAAAAGAAAAAAAGTCTACATGATATATAAGAACCACCACCTGGTCTAATTGACATTTACAGAAAATCACACTTAAAAATTGCAGATAGTAAATTATTTCCAATGATACATAAAATTCTCCATCAATATGGACCACATGTTGGGCCATAAAAAAGGCTCAATAAATTTCAAAAGACACATTTGCAAACATACTCTCTGACCTCAAAGGAATTAAATTAAAAATCAATAAATGAAAGGTATCTCAAAATATCCTCAACACTGAATTGTACCTTTAAAAATGGTTAAGATAGTATGGCTATTTTACCACAATAAAAAAATTTTTAATCCCCCAAATATTTAGAAATTTTTAAAATATACTTCTAAATAATCTATAAGTCAAAGAAGAAATCACAAGGGAAATTATAAAATATTTCAAACTGAATAATAAAAACATAACAGATCAAAATCTGTCTGATGCAGCTAAAGTAGTGCTTAGAAAAAAATTTATAGCTTTAAATGCCTATAAAAGAAAAGAAGAAAAGTTTACTAACAAATTGTATGTTTCTACTTTAGGAAGCTAGAAAAAAAAAAAAAAAGAAAATTAAACCCCAAATAAATAGAAGGAAGAAATAATAAAGAACAGAAATCAATGATACAGAAAGGAAAACACTGAGAACATAAGACAGTATTATGCACATGAAACATTACTCACTGTAACTTTATTTTACAATTTCCTAATTAACCAAAAGGATAAGCATTTTTCATTTGTCTATTAGCCACTTGGATTTCCTCTTTTGGAAAACCCTACCCAAGTCTTTAACCTATTTTTTAATATGGCTTTCTGTTCTTGTCTGTTGAGTCATAAGAATTTTCTATAAATTCTGGATAATCATTTTTGGCTGTATATATGCTCTCAATTTGTAAATTATTTTTAGCTTCCGTATTGTATTCTTTAATAAATATGCTTATTTTTAACAATATAAAATTCATCAGTAACTTTATGGCCACCTGTTGCTACATGAGTAAGATGTCCTTGGTTCTCTATTCTCTCAGATTATTTATAAATGTGTTACCAACATCTTATTATTTTAATTGTTTTAAACACATTTTTTAGGGGGGTGGGTATAGCTCAATGGTAGAGTGTTGCTTAGCATGTATGGGGTCCTGGGTTCAATCCCCAGTACCTCAATTAAAAATAAATAAATAAGCCTAATTATCTCCCCCCAAAACAAAAAAATAAGTATTTTTTATTATTAATTTTGTAAAAAGTCTTGACATCTGGTAGGGAAAGCCAACTCTGTGCTTTTTAAGAGTCTTTGCTACTGTTAGTTTTTTACACTTACATATAGATTTTGCAATCAGCTCTTCCAATAGAGAGAGAGGGAGGGGAAAAAAAAACGTTAGGAACTGCAATAAATTTCTAGATCAAAATGTTGAGGATTGTCTTTCTAATATTAACTCTTGCAACCTACAAATTATCTATTTATTTAGATCTCTTAATATCTTTTTAATAAAGTTTATAATGTTCTCCCAAGGACCTGTACATTTTTTGTTATGACTGAGTCCTAGTTCCTTCATACTTCTTGATGCTATTATAAATAGTAGCCTTTTTTGAAGTTTCATTTTGTTGGCTGCTGGAAGAAATTCAAAAAGATTTTTACACACTGACTTTTGTATCAAGCAACCTTGCTACAGTCTGATAATAATTCTAATAATTTATTTTTTAATTCCCAGGATTTTCCAAATAATTTTTAACTTCATCTTATTCTTTCCATAAATAAATGCTTTCAAATTTTTACTATTATGCATGATGCTAAATGCTGGTTCCTTTGCAGATATTTTTTATTCACATTATAGAAATTCATATCTGTTTTGCAAATTCTTTTTTCTAAATCATGTATTAGTTTATCAAATGCTATTGCTACATCCATTAAGTTTATATTTTTCTCTTCTAACCTCTAAATATGGCAAGTTGGTTTCCTAATATTTCCAAAATTCAAGCCTTACATTCCTGAAATAAACTCAATTTATTAAACTGATTATTTCATGAGTTTTAGAAAATTTCTAGCCCTATCTCTTCATATATTGCCTCTGCCCCATTCTTTACTTGCTCTTTCTGGAACTATAATTAGATCCGTACATTCTAACCCCATTCCCTGGACCTCTTTCATACCTTCCCTTTCACTCTGTGCTTTATTCTTGGTAATTTCTGCTGAACTCTTTCAATTCACTAATCCTCAGTGTCTCATTATCTTTGTCTTATATGCTGTTAAATGAAACCATTGAATTCTTAATTTTAAATCAACTTTCACTATCATAGGAGTTCTGTTATTTTCAAGTCTGCTTTGTTCTTTACTTTTCCTCTTCACATATTTTGAATCTCATCATTTATTAACTGAACCATGTGAACATTTATTTTATATTCTGTGACTGTTATTGTTTTGGTAATTCCAGCATCCAAAGTTATCTATGGGTCTCTTTCTGCTGTCATTTCTGCTACAATAATGCACTTGGTATCTTATTTCCTTGAGTGCTTAATCTTTTTTTTTTTCTCTGGAAGCTTAACTTACTTACTTAGAAAATAGCTATGGGAATATTTTTAGGCTTAGAATGAAGTCAGTCTACAATCAATGGACCAAATCTGGCCTGCAGCCTGTTCTTTGTAGAGCCCTCTAGCTAAAAACAGCTTTTACAACAAAGGGTTATATTAAAAAAAAAAAAATTGTAAAACAAAGAACATGATACAGAGACCCTAAATAGACTGCAAAGTAGAAAATATTTACTATCTAGCTGTGTACAGGAGAATTTGCCAACCTCTGAAATAAGTTTCTCTAAAGAGGATATAGGTTTGCTTATGCCAGGAACCTGATTTTTAACAATCCAGGACCACTTTATTTTCCTAAGTTCCAACTCTTTTCAGACTGAAATGTATTATGAATTTGAACTGCAAATCCATAAATGTTTGACCATTGAGTGGTTGCTTCTCAGAGCACTTCCCACTCGCCTCCATTCAGAACCAAGACACAGATATGCAATTTTTCTTGTAGCTTCTTCTCTTCACCCCTCAAATCAATTGTAAGTTTATTTTTAGTCCACACTTACATTGAAGATGTATTCCAGTCTTCTATTTTACTTCCTAGCTTGGGTGGATCCCAGGGTTTCTTATAACACGTTCATTAGGATGTGAATTTCAAAACTGATAATTTAGCTCATTGCCCTGAGTAAATGCCTATTTCTGAACTCAGTTTCTTTTCTCTGGATCTCACATTCAGTCAATCTGTAGAATGAGCATAACCTTATTTTTAAGATAATTTTTTCAATAATTCAATCTAAGATTTGTAGTTATTTTCCATAGGAGGGTTCTCTAGGAACCTAGTCATTCATATACTCACAAACAGAATCTTTGATCAAGCTCCTTAACTTGCATTCTGCTACTATAAAGGTATACATAACTGTGGAAAGAGCAGGAAATGGGGAACAAAAAAGGATGCTCAAAGAAAGGTGATGCTTGACCAACTCTGAAATACAAATAGGAGTTTGTGTGGCAAAGATGATGGAGCAAGAGCATTTTAAGACTTTGGGGTAGTATGAGCAAAAGCTCAGAGATGATAAGAGTATCTTTGGGAAACTCCAAATACTAGTGTACAGAGAGAAGAGTAATGAGATGAGGCTGGATAAGTAGAAATGGGGACATATAGAAGAATTCATGAAATATGAGAGCAATAACAAACAAGACTTAATGTGAGACAAGAGGGATACATCTGTGCCAATGTTTAGGGGCCAGAGAACTAATAACTAAGACAGGAATCATGGACTAACGAGGGAGTTGTGTTTTGTCTGAAAAGGGAAGGGAGCCAGAGAAGAAGGTTTTGAATGGAGAAATAATGAATTCAGTTCGGGGCATGCTGATTTTTAAAGAACTCTAGGACAAATATAATGAAATGTTCCAGGAGGCAGCTGACATTCAGGATCAAAATCTAGCCTAAACACCAGGGAGTTGGGATGAAAACAATATACAGTGGCGAATGAAGCTCTGAATAGAAAGAGTACTTAGGGAGAGCAGTGAGAGTAAGAATATACAGGTCTTAAGTCTAGGAATCGCTGACATTTAAGGAACAAACAAGATATAACTGAAAAAGAATGGCAACAGAAGTAGGGGGGAAAAAAGCAAGAGAATGTGCTGTAATGGGAAAGCCAAAAAGCTTTAAGAAGTTAACAGCTTCAAACGCTCATGACCAAGTAAGATCTAGATAGGATCTTAACCATCATTTTAAGAAATAAATCAATAATAATCTTGGTATTACTGTCCTCCAATTTCCTATCTGGTCTCTTTGGACTAAAGCCTCTCAAGTAAAATTCTCCAAAAGAAACAGCCTGTTGTCTCCCACTGCTCATCAGGAATCTTTGCTTTTTCTAAGAACTTTTATCTCCCATTTTACAAAAATGACTTTTTATCTTCATCACTCTCAACTCCTCCACCAGCCCTATAACCTGACTCATTTCGTTGAGAAAGATAAAATCATGTGAAGATTTTACAAACCCATCCACATCCATCTTCTATCTCTATTACCTGCTCTGGGTAAAGAACAGGGTCACTTTGAAAGAACAAAATCTCTATATGAATTGTTCTTAACTAGCAGTGATTTTACCCACAAAACTCTCCTCAAGGTACATTAAAAAATAATTGTCATGGGTGGTCAGGAGCTGCTGGCATCTAGTGGGTAGAGGCCAGGGATGATGCTAACCATCCTTTGTTGCACAAAAGAATTATTTGGTTCAAAATGTCAAAAGGACTGAGGCTGACAAACCCTGATCCACATGCCCTGAATCCTAGCCAGTCCCATATTCTCAAGAACTTAGCTCCATTTTCTGTTCCCTTCTATATCTTCAACTCTCCCTTTCCACTAGACCATTCTTATAACCATGTAAAATGTACCAGTACATCCTAATCTTTAAAAATATATTAATACACAAATACACATCCCCAAACTTTGATTCCTTATCTCCCTTCAGGTACTGCCATTTCTCTAATACCTTATACCAAGCTTCACTATTCATATTATATTATAAAATAAAATACTTTACTCATATATATTTGAATGTATTATATTCATATTTCAATATTCATATATTTTAATGTTCTACATTCATATTCCCATTTGTCATTTCAGACTTTTCCCCCAACTGTTCCACTGCGATAACTCAGCAAGTTTATTCCTTCCAATTTACAAAGAGGCTCTTAACTAAATCCAAGTGGTCAATTATGGTAGTTATTTATTGTCTAGATTTTCTGGATTAATTATCCTCATCCACCCACCCTACTCCCACCAATATCACCATTATGAATTACTTGGAGATTGCATTTTCAATAATCACGTCTACTACCATACTCCCAGCTCCCAGCATAGTCAGGCACTCAAATATATGTTGATGAATGAATCCCTGGCAGAGAGTTAATTTATTATAATGCTACCATATTTGAAGTAAATATATTAACATAAGGAACTGATTTGTGCAAGAGATTTTGGCTGGAATTAAAATAGTGAGGTAAAACCTGAAATTAGGTTTCCTGATTCACTAGTCTCTTCCTCAGGGAGAAATCAAGTCAAAACCACTTCTGAAGGGAGAATGACTTAAGCTGATGTGGGGCCTCATGTTGCCTGTGAGAGGAAAGCAATCTGAGGAAGTCTTTCAGAAAAAAGTGTTAAGAAGAAGAATTATAGAGCTTTGCATTTTAAAATTCACAACACAAAAGGACTAATGATGGAAATGTCTGACACTGTCGTGCCTGGGGAAGAACTCCACAGACAGCACTGTGCTGTCACAATTTCTAGAGTAAAGCCTGAAGCTTCTGTATTTTCTTTAAAATCCTGGTCTCCCCTCCATTTGTATCATTCATCATTCCTGGTCCCACACAATCACATGGCCTTTGTTCTTTCTTATAAACACCCAGTCTTTTACAGTTTTCAAAAGTTTTCACAAACCACTGAGGTAGAGAAGGACAAGAATGATCCCTATTTGAGGTTCAGAGAAGCTACTTTTTGGTCCAGAATTGCACTCAAAGGAATTTGCATAGGTTGACTCCTTGTCAGGAATAGGCCTTAATCATCTAGCAACTGGGTATGTTCTGTCACACAATACGAAGTCAGTGAAGCCAAGGAGAACTCTCGGAACTGATGCTTAGACCACCAGTGACAGCTTCACATAATATTCCAAGTACCAGACAAAGCTGACATACTGCACAACAGCAAATGCTATGAGCCTAAAGATGACGTTAACTGACTGACCAATGTGATTCAGAAGCTTCTAATTTGAAGGTTCTTCCTGAAATGCTGGGAACAAAGGCATGAATATATTTAGCTTTCCACATAAACAACTTTCAGAGGGTACACTGACTGAGGAACTGATTGAAATGGTTTCTCTCCTTTGTTGTGCAGATTCAAACTAAAAATTTCTAGTTAGGGAGAGGTTCATTAGAGATAGTAAACTGGGCAATTCTTGAGCCTCCCAAGTTCAGAGGCCAGCCAGCAATATGAGTGACAAGATACAGACAGCCAGCAGCACATCTCTTGGACGAAAGTCCTACCTGTATATCCTCTGTCAATAAAGCTGTCAATATTGTACAGGTTTACAACACAACCCCTAGCAGACCACTGGATAGGAAGACAAATAGCTATATACAAAAAACAAAGACAGACTCAACCTAACCTCGATTTTAGCCCAAGAACAATAAACCTGCAGCTCCGAAAACTGAGCAAGTCAGCTTTGGCTTGCCTCTTCTTGTTCTACACAACCCTATTCATGCTAGCAGGTTCTTAACATTGTCATAAAATATAGTGGACAGGAAAACGTGTTAAATATGCATGTGCAATTTGTTTAGAAAACACTCATATAACAACTACTAGAAACACAGCACTGTTACTATATTGGAACCCCTCTGTATTATACTCCCTTCCCACAGAAAACAACCCAAATCCTGTCTTACGTGAGAATTATTCCTGGCTATTTCTTTATATTACCTTCTGTGTATGTATGTATGTGTAATTTCTGAAAAATACATGTTTGATTTGACCTGTTCTTTAAGCTTTATGGTATATGTAACCTTACCTAACTTCTTACACTCAGCATTGTTTTCTAGATCCGTTAATAAAAATATGTGTATCTGTCACTCATTTTCACTACCATATAGTATCACATTATTTACTATACCCACAACATATCCAGTCAATTGCTGATGAACATTTTGGTTATTTACAATTTGTGAATATAATGAATAATTCTGCTATACTGTTATATATTGCTCCTGATGAATACTTCTCAGATTCCTTAGGGCAGTGCTGTCCAATAAAAACATAATGAAAACCACAGTTTTAAATTTTCCAGTAGCTACAATAAAAAGGTTAAAAAAAATAAAATTTTAACATTTTACTTAGCCAAACAAATTATTGTCTCAATATGCAATACTTACTAAAAATCACTGAAATATTTAACAGTATTTTTTCTTAAGTCTTTAAATTGTACATTTAAAGCACATCTCATCTCGGACTAGCCACATTTTGAGGCTCAATAACCACATGTAGTTAATGGCTACTATATTTGAACAATGCAACTCAAGAGCATATTCCTGAGTAGAGATGGTAAGCATAGGGCATGGCTTTACATTTTTTATTACCACCTTGCTCTAAATACTCCCAAATATTTCAGTCTGGTGTTTCAACTTTGCTAGTGTGAATTTTATGAAATATTTCATTGACATTTTAATTTGTATTTCTTTATTAATAACTTTGAACACCTTTTCATGATTTTAATTCATTCAATTACTGAACCTTTTGGCGTTATTTTTTATTTTACTCCTTTATATATTTGTTTTATAATACCTATCAAATCATGAATGGAAACCATCTTTTCTTCACTTTGTGGGCAATGTGTGCACTTTTTGATTTTTAATGAAACATTCTTTGTGAATTTTTCAATCTATCCTTTAAGATTGTGCTTTTTGTGTCCACTTAAGAAACCTCTCCCTACTCTGAAAGCATTAAGACCTTTTACTGTCATCCCTTAACAGCTTTATGCTTTTGCCCTTCACTGGAATAGATCTGAATGACACTGTAAGTCAGAAGTCTGTAACTTCACTTTTTCTCCCACACAACTACTCCAGCACTATGTATTAAAAATCAGATCTTCTCTTTGATATGCAACCCCACCTGTCATTTACCAAGTGCACATCCAACTGTTTCTGGACTTTCCATTCTATTCCTATGGTCTATATTATTCCTTTAATCTGCTAGAACAAGTCTCCTTGCTTCTAGGAGTGTGATGAGTTTCTTGACCCTTACATTTCCATACAACTTTCAGAATCAGCTTATCACATTCCTAAAAAAAAAAAAAGCTGTAGAAATATTTATTGAAATTTAATTGAGTTTTGAATTAATTTGGGGAAAATCATCCTCTTTACCACATTGATTTTTCAAACATGAACTCAGTATTTTTCTCCCTATTTGTGTCTTCACTAATGTTTTTCAATTATTATACCCCTCTCCTTAAAAGTCTGGTGTATCTTTTTAAAGATCTACCTTTTGGTAGGCAGAAGGGCCCCTCAAAGATGTCCAGATTCCAATCCCCGTAACATGTAATTATGTTCAATACATGGCAAAAAGAACCTTGCAGATATATCTGAGATTTTTTAATAAGTGATCTTAAGATAGGGAGTTTACTGTGAATTATGCAGAAAACTTTCTCCAACCACAGGCAGAAGAGATGCAGCAGAAGGGAGATAAATGCAAAGTAGGGCTCCACAAGCTGCTGCTGATTTAAAGACTGGGCAGTGCAATTTGACCAAGGTGGTCTGAAGGAGTCTGAGATGCTCCACCCAATCAAAATGGAAATGAAAGACTTTAACTCTACATGTAGCCACAAAGAACCAAATTCTGCAAACAATCCGAATGAACTTGGAAGTGATTTCTCACATAAAACCTATAGGTAACAGCCCCAGGAGGAACACCTGAAATTGTCTTGTAGATTCAGAGCAGAGAAACTGGTTGAGCTCACCCAGATTTCTGATCTACAAAATTAAATAATAAAATCGTGTTGCTTTATAGCTGCCAAATTGTGGTAATTTGTTGTGGCAGCTATAGGAAATGTATAGATCTTTTCTGGTTGTTTTATACTATCAGAAAATGAAATCTTGTAAGTTACTATTTCCAACTAACTGCTGCTATGCATACATTGTCTGGATTTTTAAAACCGCCTAAAAAACTTATTAAGCACTATGAATTCTAATCACTCATTCATAGGATACTTTTGGATTTTCTATTTACATAGCAAGTTTTTACTTCAACTATTTTGTTGAGCTGTTTGTTTTTTTATATATTTGAGAATATCAACTGCTTATTGGTTGTGATAAGCAAATATTTTTCCCTATTTTGCAGGCTGCCTTTTCACACTGTTTTGTGTCCATTAATACATGTAAGTTTTTGATTTTCATGAATTCCAACTTGTCCATTTGTTTTTATACATGTGCCTTTGGTGTCATATCTGAGAAATCACTGTCAAATCAAATGTCATGAAACTTCACACCTATATTTTCTTCTAGGAGTTTTAGGTTTTAGGCTGAAGTCTTTATAATCTATTAAATTTTTTTGGCATATGGTGTTAAAGGATCCATTGTCATTCCCTTGTATGTGGATACCTAGTTTCCCCAACACCACAGCCTCCCCACTATCAGCATCCTGCACCAAGTGTTACATTTGTTACAATCTATGAACCTACAATGACACATCATCATCACCAAAAGTCCATAGTTTACATAGCTTTCACTCTTAGTATTGTACTTCCCATGGGTTTTGATATGTTCAGTGACATATATCTATCATTGTGTTATACAAAATACTTCTCACTGCTCTAAAATCCTCTCTGCTCTGCCTATTCACCAACTCCCACCCTCCGCCATCTCTAGAAACCACTAATTTTTTTATTTATTATCTCCTTTCGTTTTCCTTTTCCAGAATGTCAAATAGTTGGAATCATATAGTATGTAGCCTTTTCAGATGGATCTTTTCACTTAATGTATATGCATTTAAGGTTCCTCCACATCTTTTCATTGTTTGATCACTCATTTCTTTTTAACACTATTATTCTATTGTCTTGATATACCACAGTTTATTTATCCGTTTGCCTACTGAAGGACATCCTGATTGCTTCCAAATTTTAGAAATTCTGAATAAAACTGCTATAAATATCCAAGTACAGGTTTTTGTGTGGACATAAGTTTTCAGCTCCTTTGGGTGAGTACCACAGAGGGCGATTGCTAGATTGTATGATAAGAGTATGTTTAGTTTTATAAGAAACTTCCAAACTGTCTTCCAAGGTGGCTGTATCATTTTGCATTCTTACCAACAATGAATGAGAATTCCCCATGCTCCACATTCTCACCAGTATTTAGTGTTCTGGATTTTGTCCATTCTAATAGAGGTATAGTGATACGCTGTTCTTTTAACTTGCACTTCTCTGATGATATATGATGTGAAATATCTTGAGTTAATTTCTGTGTATGGTGAGTTAAGAGTTTTGCATGTGGATATCTACTTGTCCTAATAGCACTTGTTGAAAAGACTATTCTTCCTCTATTAAATGGTTTAGGCTCCTTCGCTGGAAGTCAGTTGATCACAGACACATGGGTTTATTTCCTGACTTTCAATTCTCTTCCACTGATCTGTATGTCTATCCTTTTAGTAGGCTCAACCCTGTCTTAATATATACTAGTCATTAACACTGTATATGAATCCTTTAATTTTGTTCTCTTTCAAGATTGTTTTGGCTAGTCTGTGTCCCTTGAATGTTCATATGAATTTCAGATTAGTTTGTCAATTTAAGGAAAGAAGCTGGTGGGGATACTGACAGGGACTACACTGAACCTATATACTGATTTTGATTTGTTACTATTTTATGGTATGTATTTCTCCAATCTTTCACTTTCAATCTTTTGGCTTCCTTGTATTTTGATGTGTCACACATAAATAACATAACTGGTTGCATTTACATACGAATTCTGACAATATTTATTCATTTTTGCTATTTTAATATTTGGGTTTCAATCTATCACCTTATTTTTATGCTGGAAGCCTCTTTTTCCTTTTTTCTTGTCTTATTTCACATCTTCTCTTTCTCCTAGTTTCAAGGTTATTCTTTCTAATTTT
The DNA here is from genome assembly GCF_048773025.1 of Camelus bactrianus. NCBI lineage: Eukaryota > Metazoa > Chordata > Mammalia > Artiodactyla > Camelidae > Camelus > Camelus bactrianus. The sequence continues at coordinate 45,347,681 of NC_133540.1, forward strand.
ATTTTTAAATGGGTATCCTTCAAACTACAAAACAAAAACCTTAAAAACTAAAATTAATTATCTTCTTTCCAGACACAAAAGTACCTTTAAACACTATTCATTCATTGCTCTCTTCCAGTTTGTGTTAATGTTATATTAGATCTGTTAGACATAATTATTGTTTCATGCCATTAAGATTTATTTAGATCTATTATTCACCTATTTATTACTTGCTTTGCTCTTCAGTGCTTTCTGTATCTCTGGCATCTGGAACCACTTTTATTCCAATTTTGGAAATTCGTTTGATGAGGTTCTGCTACTTGCAATTTCTCTCATTATATTTCACTCTTACTTGAAATATACTTTTGCAAGGCATACAAGTATAGGTTGATACTGTCTCTCCACAGTTCAGAAAAGATCCGAGCTATTAAAATACCGGCTCTGCCTAATTTCCTCTCCTTTCCTTCTAGAATGCCAAATATATACCTTAGACCATGTTTGTCATCCTATATTCCAGTTGCTTTTTACTTTTCTCAAAAATAAAAAGATTTATAATAAAATCCACTAGAAGTTAAATTATACAACTTGATTCGAAATATACCAAACAATAGCAAAGACTGTCTAGAATACATTCTATAACCTCTTTTATATAGTCTAACTCTTTGTCTCTCTGCGTTGATTTCTTGTAAACTGTCTTCCACTGATTCTTTAATGGTATCTAATCTGTTGTTAATCTCCTCAATTGACTGAGTTAATTTTAGCCTTCACTGTTTTTAATTTCAGGATTTCTAGAATTTCTTCTTCCCTGAAGATATTTTCCTTTAAACACAGTAAGCACTGTTACTCCATATTATGTTTAATAACCCCATTATCTAAATTTTTTGAGGGTAAGGTTTTCCTCTCTGTTACTTCTGCTTATTCTCACATGTGGTACTTTATTTCCTTGTTTGATTATTAACTTTTGAGAGCTGCTCACTTTCCTTATAAAACAATTTGAGTAAATTCTCTGAGGTCTAGAATGAAAGTCAATGTCTTCACACACACACACACACACACACACACAAAGCTAGATTTGCTTCTGTTACTTTCTGGGAAATTAACAGGCCACAATCACTTAACATTTATGACTAGTGGTTACTCTAGTCACCCCAGATAGTGTGAAGCTGGGTTGCACAATTACAACTTCTAAGCCAGTTTTTTTTTCTCCTTATTCTGCTCAGCACAACTAAGGAAACGTGTTTTGTAGCCTCTTAAGAGGAGTAGGTGAGAAAGCAAGTTAAATTCTCTTTCACTAAGGGTATATTTCCTTAAGTACCAATTTAATGGGAAAGGACTCCTGTTGGAATCCCCAACTTTGGCTGGGCCATAGGTTTGTGCCTTGTGATTATCTGCTTTAATCACCTACAAACAGCATGTATTTCTTAAGGTGGCCTGAAAGTTTATTACTGGGAACCTTGAAAACATTTTACCACAGAACTAGTATTATACACAGAGGTTAGGTTCCTTTGGTTAGTTCATAATGTTTAATCCATAATTCATTTATCCATTTTAACAAATATAAACTGAGCACTACTTTGTTCCAGAAACTGTCCTAGCAATGGAGATACAGTAGTATACAAAATAAGACAAAAATCTGTATCCTCAAATATCTTACCTCCAAGTGATCAAAACAGAAAATAAATGAGTGCAATACACAGAATGGTAGATGGTAAAGAACAAAGTAGGGCAGATGGATACGGAACGGAGGGAGTACAATTTTAAACTATTGTTAGTTTATTTTCTATTTTTCCTGTTGCCCAAAGGATTTAAGTTCGATGTCACTTACAGAATCTAAGTATCATAAATAAAGTAAAAATGCTTACACAAAAAAAGACTTTCAACGAAGAAATTTTATAAAAACACACTTCCTTTCCCATACCAGTAGGACAGCACTGCTCAGGCTCCAAGTCACTGACAAGCTACCATATCCTGACAGTCTCTAAAAAGGCAGTGATCAAAGAGGAAAAAAGTGATGGAAATTTCAAGAAGAAAAGAAATGAAGAGTCAAGAAGGAAAACACACTTCTTGATGCTATGAAGCTTCATGGACAGACATGTTCAACCACAAGGCGGGTGGCTTTTCTTTCTAGAACAGTAACTTTTTCTGACCAAGATTTCTTTCCTATTTGGCATTATTATAGTTATACAATTCCCCCCCACACACACCAATATTCTATCCCCAAAACAAATTATTTAACTTTCAAGGGTTTTCTGATCAACTTAACAGCAGATAAAGATTCTTTTTAATCCCTATCTGTAACCATTAAAATTTGTATAAAAGGAATACAGATAGCCAGTAGACTACTCTGGTAGTCTCACGTTTTACCTTAACAACCAGGATAGGTACCAGGATGTGAGGTGAAATACAAAAAGATAAAAATTGGAACAAGGCTTCTAATAGCACTCTTGGCAACACAGTAATGATTGGACAAGGAGAGGCAATCAGCCACTTTAATCTTCTATACTTATCAACAACCAATTCCACTACCACAGAACATGCACCACAGACTAAGGTGAGAAGGACAGAAAGGGATACAAAAGTAACTCCTCTCTGAAGCTCTGCTTATATTGCTGGGGTGATTATAGCCAGGTAAGGAATGAGCATATAAACTAAGCCTGTCCATAGCTTCAGTTTTTATTCCTTCTTATGAGGAAGAGCTTTCTTATTATTTTTCACCTTGAAAAAAGCAAAAGTTTTAATCAGTGAGTCCTAATATTTTTATTGGCATTATTTATTGACTGTCATCTTGATAAAATAATTTCTCAAGTTGTGACTATAAGATATATTTCTAGGAATTTTTCAATTTACATATAATTTATTTATATTCAAAACTGCATAAAATAAAGCCTCAAGTTTAGGAAAACATAAGCAGCAACATGCAATCAGAACATAGTATCAACAGAAAGATGTTGGCCAGAAACAATTACCTTTATGGCTGTGTGTTTGTTTTCATCTTCTTCCATCCATAGATCCTGCTCATAATAATATAAGCCATCATTGATAACTCTAGCAAGTTCAGATGTAATTTTCGCCCAAGACATGTGGTTGCCTGTTCGATCTCCTCCAGGATGTTTTCTCATGTAAGGTGGTGTCTGAGTTACAATCAAAATCTTGTTTAAATCCTGGTCATCAATTTCATAATCTGAATCATTGTCAGACCAATCAGTAAATGTGTTTTTTCGCCCTTCTGTTTGTTCCATCTCTTCATCAAATAAAAAATCAAGTTCTTCTTGATCTTGTTCATCTGGAGAATATAGCTGATTTGATGACTCTTCAGGTAGAGACAGTGATTCCTGAAGGAAGAAATTGGTATTTTACATAAAAACATTGTTACCAATTTTATAATAATGTTACATGTCAATGTTAAAAGTAAATATTAAGATTGTATGCTCACCTACACAGCTGGTGGGAATGTAGTTTGGTGCAGCCATTACGGAAAACAGTATTGAGATTGCTCAAAAAACTAAAAATAGACTTACCATATGATCCAGCAATCCCACTTCTGGGTATATATCTGGAGGGAACTCTAAATCGAAAAGATACACGCACCCCAATGTTTACAGCAGCACTATATACAATAGGCAAAACATGAAAGCAACCTATATGTCCACTGACAGATGACTGGATCAAGAAGTTGTGATATATTTATACAATGGAATACTATTCAGCCATTAAAGAGAGTAAAACAATGCCATTTGCAGCAACATGGATGGACCTAGAGATCATCATTCTAAGTGAAGTAAGCCAGAAAGAGAAAGAAAAATACCATATGATATCACTCATATGTGGAATCTAAAAAAAAAAAAAAAAAAAAAAAAAAGCACACCATGAACTCATCTACAAAACAGAAAACAGATTCACAGACATAGTAAACAATCTTATGGTTATTGGGGAAAGAGGGTGGTAAGGGATAAATTTGAGTTTGAGAATTACAAATGTTAGCCACTATATTTAAAAATAGATTTTAAAAAGTTTCTTCTGTATATAGCACAGGGAACTATATTCAATATCTTATAATAACCTTTAATGAAAAAGAACATGAAAACAAAGAAAAAATATTGTATGTTCAATTACTAGTTTAACAATCAAATTGTAAAAGAAAACCAAGTTAGTCTAATAAATATAAAGTAATTGCTAAACACTAAGTTTAAGACTAAAGAAAAACACAAAGTTGAATAAAAGGACTACATTAAAAGACTCCTTTAGAACTAAAAATGGAGTTAGCGCATACATTACAGCACATCAACTCATTTTACAGATGAGGAAAGAAAGGCCTAGAGATGCGATATTATTTGTCCACAATTTCAGAATTTGAACTAAAACAACCAAGGTCGTCTGACTTCCAGATTCAATGATCTCCCCTAGTCTCGATCCTTTTTACCTCACAATTATATTAATATCATAGTTTCTTAGCTAACCTTGCTGCCCAATCCTCATGCCCATTCAATGTGGCTCAGTTTCATGTTAAATACACTCCAACACTCATCAAATTATTGAATTTCCACCCTTTCTAGAGTAACTTCCTACTCAGTGATATAAAAAGTCTGAATTTTTAGATCCTAGATTCTCTAAAATATAACCTAGTCTAGAGTTTCCAAACCCTCAACACAAGGAAACAGATTTCTCAATGTTGTCATCTTCCCTTGCCATCCTCTGACCGTCATATCCTTAACCTTCAGCAAATACTAACTTTCCTAGGCTTAAAATAAGATAATCCCTCTCTCTCAGAATTCCTGTTCATGTGGATCCACATTCATTCAATAATTATCTGGGTCCTTACAATGTGAGAGCTGGGCACTGTTCTAGGCACAGGTATACAGCAAAAAATAAAACAACAACTCTGTCCTGATGGAGCTAATATTCTAGTAAACAAAAGGCTGTTCATTATGTTTTTACTTAAAAAAAAAAAGAAAAAGGAAGTTTTAACACAGTGTGAATATATTTAAAAACAAAAATGATATATCTTGTTATTCACATTTGTAAGTACGTGAAAAAAGTCTGAGAATAAAGAAATACCAAACTGTTAATAATGGTAAACCATGAACAGAGTCTTTTACTTTTTACATATCAGTTATATATATATATATATTTTAAAATATATATATATTTTAAACATGAAACTTTTTGTAATTTGTGAAGAGACGAGAGATTTTGGGTTGAAGATGACTGAGCATACATATTTGCAGTAATGAAAAGAATAAATCCATGTCAATATGAAAACAAGTATAACTATCAAAAGATTAGAAAGTTTTATGCCTTTCTGGAAAGCAGAAAGCAAACGGAATTGTATAAATAATAAACAAGACTAGAGGAAAACCTTTTGTAACATTTAAGTATGTCGTGTTTAACTACTATTGCTAATTAAAAAGTTATCTTTGATCAGGGTTTCTCAAACTCAGAACTGTTGACATGTTGGGCTTGATTCTTTAGTGTGTGGATGTATGTGGTAGATGTTTACGGGGTTGTCCTGTACACTGTAGGAAGTCTAACAGCATCCCTGGCATTCACTCAAGACACAGTAATACTCTCTCAGTTTTAAAAATCAAAAATGCCTCCAGCCAATGCCAAATATCCTCTGATGAGGCAAAATATTAACACCTTCCATTTCCCCAAAGGAGAACCACTCTTAAATCTAAATCCTTCACGCTTTCTTTCTCCACGCTTTAGCCTTAGGGATAAGGAGCTCTTTCATAATAATCTTCAATATGATAGCCTTCTTCATTCTTCCCACATCTAGACCCAATTATTTTTAGTGGTCTTCTCCTTTTACAGTTTACTTTGAGTATCTGAATTGAGTGGCACTGTTTCCAAGTTTCTTTTTCGTAAACTTTTTGAGATAATTGTACATTCACATAGGTATAAGAAATGGAGATCTTGTGTATTTTTTAACCCAGTTTCCCCTCAATGTAAACATATTGCAAAACTATAGTAGAATATCACAAACAAGAGAAATATTGGTGTAACCCACCAATCTTAACTAGGATTTCCCCAGTTTTACAGTACTCATTTGTGTTCGTGATTTAGATCAGAGCAATTTTTACCACATTTGGAAGTTCACGTATCCAACTACCAGCCAAAAACACAGCAGCTCTACCGAAAGGATCTCTCCTGTTACTTCCTAACCACCTGCATCTCACTCCCTTACGTGCCCACAATAAATCAATTCTCTTCTTTTCCTATTGTAAAATCACCAAAACATATATAAACCTGATATGTATCTTCTACAAATATTTGTAAAACAACCTTACAAATAATTAACAAAGTTACAAATAATACGGCAAAGTTAAATTCAAAATTTAGAAAAACTTTGTCAGCTTTAAAAGCAGAAATAATATTCAAATTTAAACTAATCTCAAAAGACTAAGTCAAAACATTCTGAAATCATATTCAGAAATAAAGGATAAATTTAAAAACTGACACAATATAATTTTCAGTTATATAGTAACTCGTAAGTTTTAATGAAGGGCAATGGTTCCAATCTTTACAATTTTTTAAACTTTTCAAACTTTATATATATACCTGACAAACAGTGGCCTTATATTCCACTCAGGATATATCACACTTCACTTGGGTTATAACAACTTACCTTCAGTTTCACTGGGGATGGACAATGTCTCTTTTTTACTTTTATCCAAGGTTCTGAGTCCAAGTCAGGCAAACTGGTAGACAAACCTCTAGACATTGCTTGAAGATTACTTGTTTCAGTATTTTTCTTTGGGTTCAGTGGACTTCCAATTCTCGGAGAATTTGGGGCAGACTCTAAAAAAAATTTTAAGTTAGTTCTACAGTTAAAATAATGATTTTCTTACTTATAAAACACATTTTTTTCTTTACTTGAGCTTGATTTTTTTTCACAAAAACATGATAAATCAATTCAATTATAACTTTTCCAAACCTTAAGAACTTGTAAGATATATCTAAATGAAGCCAATAAATAATAGGAATGTATCAACCCTTATGCAGACACTTTCAAATATCTCAACACTAATGTGAGTCACCTACTAATCATGACAATACATCTATTTGAATCAATTTTCTGTGAAATTTTACATTAAAAATCTCAAATGCTATTAAGCCAATCAAATGCATATTCTACTCAAGGCAAAATCAATTTTTCATTGTTCTACTAGGATCTATACTAAGACAGTCAAATCCCCTACTTTCCTCATCTCCTTTGCTTAACAAGGTTAACCTAAATGCACTGTGACCCTTAGTCAGTATGTAAAGAGCAGAATATCACATCATTAAAGTACACTGGCCTGGCAAACACATTTAAAATATTTTACAACTCTGCTGGAATTAAAAATGCTTTTCTCAAAATTTGTAGATATTGACAGGCTTATGTGGAATAGATAAATAAGATTATACTGTATAGCACAGGGAAATATATACAAGATTTTGTGGTAGCTCACAGTGAAAAAAATGCAACAATGAATACATGTATGTTCATGTATAACTGAAAAATTGTGCTCTACACTGGAAATTGACACATTGTAAAATGACTATAACTCAATAAAAAATGTTCTTAAAAAAAGGCTTTCTCTACACTATCTTTTAATCAAAGTAATTATATGCTCTGTAAATAAAGCCCAAGTCAATCCCTTTATAAAATTTTTTCAAAAGTCAAAGAATATTCAAGCTATAATGCAATATGGGCTTGCTTTGGACAAAAAGTGTTTTAAAAAGAAATTTATACTGTAAAATTCTAAACACTATTTACTCCTCAAAGCCAATTCCTTGAAAATACTGCAAAGTTGAATATTACATAGAGAAAGCTGAAATAAATGAACAACTATCCTTTTAATTTACTAAATGAAAACACAAAGGCACATTCTAGGAGTTTGAGAAGACTATTCCAAGATTTTACTTTCATCAACTAGCTGCTAGAATCAGACGGATTATCTTCTCCATGGACACACAGACCCAGGATTCAACCACCAGACTAGTTTATTACTTTAAAACAAATTATATTGTTTCCTAACAGAAAAGGCTCTAAAACTACACTGTTCAGTACAGTAGACAGTAGTCATGTGGAGCTACCCAGCACTCAAAATGTGGCTAGCCCTGAAATGTGCTCAGGATAAGTTAAAATACACATCAGATTTCAAAGACTTGGTACAAAAAAAACCCCAAAAAACAATTATTATAATAATTTTATAAAAATTAAATATATTAAAACTAATTTCATTTGTTCTATAGCTTTTAAGGATTTAAAAATTATAAGGATTCTGTGTGTGGCAAACACATTTCTTTTGGACATTGCTGCTCTACAACTTAATGGTACATGCCATCAATTGACCCACAAATGTAGTATGAGTGAAATACTAGGTTTGGGCTGTCAGTATTAATATTAAAGTTACAGGAATGGGAAAAACATTAACTCCAGAGAACCTTATTCCTAATACTATGAATGTCGTATATCATGCAGTGAATAAAGCTTTAAAAGTAGACTAAGAACCACCACCCTAGTAACCAGGTGAATTAGTATGCATATTTCATGTATATATGATTAGAACAGCACCTGGCACAAGGCAGGGAAATTAGTATTTATTGTTTTCAACATAGAAATTTAATCTTTAAGCACCTACTTAAGTTCATGATATAATCATCCCTAAATGCTATTTAAACTTGAATGTTTCTACCATGGAGTCAAGTGTTTCACTACATTTCACAACACATGTACTTATAAATTAAATGACATCAATACCAAAGAATTTGGGTAAGACAAGAAAATTCAGAAGTCTTAAGAGTTTTTAAAGAGTGTTCACCTTATACACATATGCTCTGTGTGTATATACACATATTTTCTGTACCTGCCTTTTCTCTTACAAAGATTTTGAAATATATGCATGTAAATTTCAACAGTAATGGTAAAGCCCTAATCTTCCAAGACCAAGTGAGTTTGAGTATGACTGATTACTTGACATTAAACTTATAGACAAAAATTAGACACATACTATGACACTTACAGATTCTAATTTGGGAGAACCTAGAAAAAAGGATTTTTCTTTGCTGATTTCATTAATTGCAAATTGTCCACATGACTCTCCAGAGATAAATCACCATATATATTTCATGACACATATCTAGTATGACTTTTTAAAATCCGTCTTGAATCACAGCTCTGGTTAATTATATAGAGTGTGTTAAAGTGTATTTTATGTGAGGCACATTCAAGAATACTTCTGGATATCAATGTTCAAAAGAAATCCTAAAGCTTATTCAATAATCATTAGGGAATCCTCCTACATTTTAAGAAAGCCAAAAACAAAAACAAAAACAAGACTGTCAGGTAACTGACCTTTCAATTCTGGTTAAGTGAGATTCTTTTACCTAAGAGTTGATAGTGCAATATTGTATCACTAGAACTGCAAAACCTAAATTTCAGTTCTAATATTTTACCTTTCTCGTATCAACAATTTCTAGTGCATTAAGGTCCTCTGTTCAGTGCAAAGGCCAAGTCATGTTAGACAATTCAAACTCTTTAGAGGGAAAAACAGAAACTGTAATTCTTTTGAAGAAAAGGTCCAATTAATTTTATTATACAAAGCCTTCAGGAAGTACACATTAAGGGCTATGTTTAAAAAATTTGAGGTCTTCTCATTTGAGATAAAAATATAGATAAAAGTTTCACTGCTTTTCTCTACCCATGGGTACATATAAATGCAATCATACTATCCTTTATTTACATCTCAAAGTTTTGGTGACATATTACTTTCTATTGCATTTAGGAAACTAAGGCTTTCTTATCTGAGAGGAATTATTAAGGTCAGAAATGTGGAGATTCATAGGGAAAAGCTGAGTTTGCATATATTTATTCCTATGATGTAATGCGAATCAGTATTAGTTCTAAGAACACTCCATCTTTCTACATGTCTTCATTATCCATCTAGTTTCTTATGTATGATCTAAGGAACTTAAAAACTGACATTTAAATATACGTTGACTTGTTGCAGGCAGTATGCATGTGTATACAAATGAGTGTATATTAAAAAACACAAACATGTACAAACATTGTGACTTTATTCTTGTAATTTTATTAATAATGCATAAATGGTTCATGGACAGGCATTACCAACCTGACTGACCTATCTTAGTTAAACTTTGGAGAAAGTATTTTCTATTTATCAAACTCACCTAATGCCTGTTCATAAGAAGGTTAAAAATATCATCTTGGACCCAATGTTTACACAATAAATTAATCTAATGTATACAATCAGATATTATATTCCTCTTTTAAAAACCTAAAAAAATGTCACTTGAAGTTCTTCAACTTTTAAAACACCTGCCCAAATTGCTTGTTAGGTTTAGAGGCACAGAGGGCTGACAATCAAAGAAACACTAAATAAAAATATCTGAGACTGTCTATCAGTGCTTTATTGATGGCGGGCCTCTAGACTGGTGTATCAAAAATACTTTGAAGAGTTAAAAAAAAATACTCTCTTTCATTTCTTAAGTTTCTTTGCCCTTAGTGTCCACATTAATAAATCTTATAGTCCATGTGAAATATTATGACAACATGTGAGTTATACAATGTACACTATACTGAAGGGCAAATCAAATATCAAAGGACCTAACAATCTGGGAAATTCCACTCAAGCCTCTATTTCTGCTTTATTGATCTGGACACAAGTACATAAGTCTGGAAGGAAAAGACAGACTCTTGCAATATTTTCAGAATGATAATTAACTTTCCCACCATGAATAAAAGTAGCACATGCAGCCCACACTAATTACACACAAATGGGCGGCTCCTATAAAAACAACAGCAGTCCTCTGGTCTCTCATCATCACAAAGGTGTTTATCTCCATTGTAGTGTTGGCCCAACATCCTCCACAAGGAGTTGGGAGTAGACATTCTTGCACAGAAGTCTGGTCGCTTCCATTTCTGCAGCACGATTTGTTCCAATATTTATAATGATATTTCAGTGAGTCACCTATTCCTCTGCATATTCCAATCAAATGACATCCAAGAGCATCAGCAGATCATCACCCTGACTGAAAAAAGTTTAAGCACACATATTTTTTCCCAAGAGGGAATGTCTTAAAAATGATCCAGGAAAAGAGTTCTTAACATTAAAATAATTTTTGGAAAGTCTAAATACCACCAATTCTTACACTTGTAATTACAATAACTTCATAAGAGATCCCCAATTCTGCATTAGTATATAGGTCATCTTGTCTTTTCAAGACAAGGTTGAAGCATTTTGGTAAAAAATTAAAGGAAAATTACCCCCATTCTTGAATATTAAACTTCTAAATTATTCCAATCTTATAAGGAGAAAACTGGCACAAGATATCTATGATCATTAAAATTAAGAGAAGATAGGTAGAAAATCTACACATGACACAGTACACAAATAATTTAAGCATAAATAGAACAGAGCTCCACCCATAACTGTTAAATCCCTATTTAATTTATAGCTCTCTATGGAAGGCAATACAAATAGAATTTAAAGCATCAAAAGCCACTGAGTTATCTTTAATTGTCCTATTGAATCTGAATAAACTTTAAAAAGGCTGAGTAAACTGGACTAAGTAGTCCACTGTTAGGCTGTTTGCTTTAGAAGAAAAGCTGTTACCTGTATGTGAACAAAAGGCTTGACCCGGTACAAACTCTGGGCAATCAATCAGTTGAGAGAAGTCAGTTTGTGGCACACTACGTGGAGGAGGACCCGGAATTGGCCATTTTTCGGGTTCTACCTTTTTTCTCATTTTCTCATCCACAATTTCCACTTCTGTGCTATCTTTCAGTGCCTATAAATGGGAATTTTGAGCTATTAACTTTCATTCAAAAAATTTTAATTGTACATCCTACACTTCTAATAACCTAAAAAATTTTAAAGTCTAAAATCAGCATATAGTATTAGTTAATGTTTCTAAAAATATCCATGAACTACTTAGAATAGGACAAATTTTAAAATCATCTGCCCCTGTAAAGTAACAAATACCCTGATTTAACACGTAGCAGATAATCTGGTTTTCACAATTAGAATAGTCAAAGATTACTGCATCAATTAGAAGCAAATGATTTTTACTATAATTTTTATTGTCAATTTTTTTCTTCTCATATTTCCTTTTGTCTTCCCTTAACACAACTAAATAAAACATAGGCATTGTATTTATTTTAATAACTACCACCATTGTTGAATAATAAGAACATACATACACAGATTCCTCATAACACCCTGTAAGTGTAAGGTACATTTCATAGATGAGGAAACTGGGGCTTAAAGAAACAAAGTAACTTGATAAAGATCATAGACTTAGTATGAGGCAATACCAGGGCTCAAATCATTATTTATCCACCACTACAATTCTTAGCCACTAGGATATGTGCCTCTCAAAAAAATAAATGTCTTGTAATTTAAGGATAAAACAAAACTAGAACAAAATTTCTTCCAAATAAAAATTAAGAGTCTTATTACCTGAATTTTAACTGAAATCCAAGGTACTCACCTTTACAAATTAGGAAAAATACAAATATAAAGACTCAACCTACAAATTTGTTTACTTAAAAAAATTAAAACTGTATTTTAGTTCAAGAACCTATTATATGTATTACTTTAAGAATCTTATATTACTATAAATGTTAAGTGATAATGCTGTAATAGTAGTATTGTACTTACTTCTCAAGTTATATTTTCCATAAATAGACAATTACTTTAAAATTATTTAAATACAAGCTCTTTTGATAAGATTTGGTATATTCACTGAAAGGAAGAGTATGAAATACAGAATGAAGGAAATAAGGAAGAATCCTATGGTAAGAGCTTTGAATTGGTGATATGTGTATTTTTTTCCTAATATATTTTCCTAGTTTTGTCCACTGAACATTCTAGAAGCAATGACACCCAGTAGCAAACCAGTATACCCAGCATCCACATCCTGTAAAAATATGGGTGAATTTCAAAAACTATAAATGAAAGAGCATGGAGACAGAAGAATTCCATTTACAAAAATGTGAAGAACAGACAAAATGAATCTATGCTAGAAGAACCAGAAAAGTGGTTTGCTTTGGTTTGGTGAGGCAACGGGTGAGAGGGTAAGGGACTGACTAGAAAGGGCCACTCAAGAAGTTTACTGAGTAATGGACTACATATATCTTGTTTGGAGCAGGTTTATACAATTTTCAGAATTCAAACTGAATACCTAAGATCCCTGCATTTTACACCATGTTATTTATACCTGAATTTAAAAGGAAAAAAAGCTCCTTGAAATTTTTAGAAAAAGATTGCCAAAAGTGATGGCTAGGATGTAAAGCAACTCAAATTCTCATAAATGTTAGTTTTAACTGGTTCAATTCTTTTGAAAAAAATGTTTAGCAGTATTTACAAAAGCTAAGTGCATATATATATCCCATTACCCACCAATTTCACAGGAAAATAACTGTATATGTCCAACCAAAAATATGTACAATAATGTTCACAACAGTATCACGTATTCAAACTGTAGAGAACCCAAATTTCTATTAATAGAAACATGAAAAAATAAATTTGTCATATCATACAATGCAATACTACCCAAAAATGGAAAATAAACAAATGCCACACACCAAGGAGGATAAACCCTACAGAAGCAATAATGAGCAAATGTCAGATATAAAATAATTCAAATAACTTTATGTTATGCTTAAAAAACAGGTGAGGAAGCTCTCTGAGAAGCAACTACCTTTGAGGAGAGCAGTTGTATTGACTAAGATGAAGTACAAGAGAGCCCCTTGGGATGTTGAAAATGTTCTCTGTTTTAATCTGGGTGACAGTAACACAGGTATATGCAGAGGGGAAAAGTCATCTGTAATCTTACAGTTTCGAATATACAGTGTAAGTTGTCTCAACTTAAAATTTTTTTCAGGAAAAAATTCAAAGTTCTTTATATACAGCTATCAAATGATCTTCTAATACATGCTATTTTTTAAAAAGGAAGGGGCATGACAGTATATGTAGTATAACATGAATACTTCAAGAGGAATACACAAAAAAGAAGTAACACTACCTGCCACACCAAGGAAGGTTTAACTAGTTCACTGTTGCTGAAAGATGAGAAGGAAAATTTTCACTCTATGCCCTTTGAATCCTGAATCACAGAGAATTAAATCCCTATTAGAAAAAAATTCAAGAAGAAAATCAAGAGAATAGAAAGTGGAAAAGTTGTGATTTAGGCCTTAAAAGAATGATACAAAAACTATATCAGACGTATATTAAGGAAAAGATCTAGACAAACCAAAGTTAGACATATTTTTACTAAAACTTGGTTATCTTGAACTCCTAAACAATGAGATACGGTACACAGTCAATATTTCCAGTTATCTGAGGTTTTTTCCTATTATTTTTGGCCCTTTTCTTAATGATACCTATTACTATGAATAACCACCAATGCTGGAATACATAGATGTTATATGGTTGGTTCCTGGTCCTATGACTGGCACTAAGAGAATAAAGACTAGCATGTGTAAAGATCTAGAAGAATAAGAGAGCAGCACACATTCTGTGAAACCACAAGGTCAGCCAATTTGGGAAACAAGGCTTCAAATGACATAGTACTAGGCACAGTTCTAAGGACTTTACAGTTATTATGTTAATTACTCCTCTAAGTCCACATACTCTACAATAGCTTATTTGTCCTATTTTAATGAGAAAATTGAGCATGAGGAGGTTAAATAACTTGAATACAGTTATTCAACTGATCAGTTGCAGAGCAAGGATCAACTTGATCTAACAAAAAAGGAAGACACAAATGGCTTTCCGTTGTAGAGCAAGTACCAAAAATGCAGAAAGCTGAGTCGAACCAGCAATTCCACTCACTTCTGGGTATCCACTCAAAGGAAATAAAAAAGTTTTCAGAGATACATGCACTCCTATGTGTACTACAGCATTACTTACAGTAACCAAGATATGGAGACTATGTAAAGCCCTTTAATAAGTGAATGGGTAAGAAATATGTGGTATATATACACAAGAGATTATTCAGCTGTGAGAAAAGAAGATAATCCTGCCATTTCTGACAACATGGATGGATCTTGAGCACATTATGCTAATTGAGATACATAAGACAGAAAGATAAATACTGTATAATATCAATTTTATGTGGAATCTAAAAAAGCCAAACTTGTAAGTAAAAAAAAAACAAACAGTAAAATGGTGGTTACCAGGGGATGGGGGAGAGGATAAGATCAATGTTGTTTAAAGTACAAACTCAAACCAGTAGTAAAAAAGCCTTGGAGATCTAATGCACTGTATAATGGCTATAAACAACAATATTGTACTATAAATATGTTAAGTGATAATGCTATAATAGCAATCATATTACAATATACATGTATCAAAGGAAAAAACCAGAAAAAAATGCCGTAAGAAAAAACATAAATGGGAGAGGAAAAAACAGACTCACTAAATTTGGCTGTGTAGATCTACTCAACCAGGGTAGATATCGGTGTCAGCTAAAGTATACTTTGATTCTTTTGATAGTTTTTTCAAGAAAGGAAAGACCTGAGCATATTCAAACACATTTAGGAAAAAGCTGGTAGAAATGAACTGAAGATAGAAGGCGTGATCAAGAGAAGCACATCCTTGAAGACTAATAGCAACAGTAAACTCTTATTTAGAGCCAGATACTGCCATTACATATTTCATACTCATGGCAAGCCTATGAAGTTATGCATTGTTACAATTTCCACTTTACAGAAGTCTCAGGACACTGCCAGAAGTCCCTGAGCTACGAGGATATATGTATGCAAGTTCAAGTGCATGCTCTAAATTAGCATGTTTATACTACAAAGCCTAATGAAGCCTTGCCACCTTAAGGGAAAAGACATCTTTCCCGGTGCAATAAATGGTAGGTACATATAAATGTTAAATGAATGCAGGCCTGTGTTGTTCTAAATCACTATGCTTGTGTTTTTCTGCATTTCAGAGTACTACTATTTCTTACTGTAAATCAGCCACTATGTATTAATGCTAACCCATGTCAGTAACGCAATAGTTTTATTAAATATCCCTTCCTTACTGATAAAAGCTTTAGAAACATAATCAGTGCTCTGAAAATCGTGTTTGAAGACTTAATGGGAATACAGACAGACCAAAAAAGCATGCAATGAAGTTACCGGTTCCTACAGAAGTACAGAGATTGGGGGAAATCAGTAACTTTTTCAAAAATGACAGTGAGCTGGATCTTTGCTATTGCACAAAGTCCATAGTTAATAATCTCATTCTACTATAAGCATAATTATAGTACTTTTTTCCAAGGATAAACTCTGCAAGAAAAAAATTTAACTTTCTTCAAATTAAAGTATACAGAAACTTTTAAATAAACTTACTGTCTATAAATAAATATAATAGTGGTATTGCTCCAAGTAATTTTTTTCATAAAACAAAGAATCATTAGTTTTATAACAAATCACTAGTTAATAGTGTTTTAAAAACCTAGACTTTCCTATAGCTGGTTTTTAAAATATAGAGCACATGTGTTCAAAATATTTGCCAAAATAGCCAGACTTTCAAAGAGTTTTTAAGAAAATTAAAAGATGAACCAAAGACTGGAAAAAAAAATTGTAAAATACACTTAAAAGACTTATATCCAGAAAAAACTCTTACAGTGATTAAATAAAACCCAAATACTCCAATAAAAATGAGCAGGTGATTTGCATAGACATTTCAACAAATAAGGTACACTGACAGCAAATAAACACATAGAACATAAAAAGATGCTCAACATCATTAGTCATTAGGGAAATACAAATTAAAACCACAATGACAAACCACTACATATCTATTATTCAAAAAATTGACAATACCAAGTGATGAGGCCATGGAGCAAATGGAACTTTCATACAAAATGGTGGCATGCAAAATGGTTAAATCCACTTTGGACAATAGATTGGCAATTTCTTACTGTTAAACATACACTTACCACACATTCCAGCAATCTCAATCCTCAATATTTACCCAACAGAAATGAAAACATAGGTACACGCAAAGATCCATGCTTTATTCATAATCTCAAAAAACTGGAAACAATCTCAATGTCTATCAAGTGACTGAATAAATTATAGTACATCCTTACTATGAAATACTAGTCAACAACAAGAAAAAACTACTACATGCAATAACACGAATGAATCTCAAAAGCACTAAGCTGAGTCAAGGAAATCAGAAACAAAAGGCTACAAACTGTGTAATTTATTTATAGGATATTCTGGAAAAGGCAAAACTAGAGGGACAAAAAATCAGATCAGTGGTTCCCCGGGGGCTGTTAGTGGGGAAAGTGACTGGTTACACGGGAGGCACAAGTGTCTAAGTCTGTCAAAATTCATAGAACTATACAGCAAAAAGGCAAATTTGATTGTATGTATGTAGCAAACAGAAAATCAAAAACTGTAAGCACTTCTAGAACAGGACAGACAAGAGATTTAATAAAATCATCAAGAATGCTGGAAATACTGGAAATACTATTTTAAGTCAGCCCTTCTGTAGCACATGAAAAATTCTCAAAATTTTTATGGGAATATATGCTATTTTATAGCAATCTGAAGACTAGAGGACCAAGAATACCCCAGTAAGTTCAAGTCTGTGTTGGTGTTCAACCCATCCAAAGATCTAGTTAAAAACATGTGAAAACATCATTAGTAATTCTTTGAAGGGTTTCCAAGGTTAGACATTTATTTGGGTTTTACAAAATAGAAAAAAGCCACGATGCAGTCTAAGCCTTAGGCAACTACAGACTTGTTTTTGCTTTTTTCTTAAAAATTTTTAATAGACTTTACTTTTCAGAACAGTTTTAGGTTCACAGCATTAATAGAAAGTAGACTGTTTTGTAAATGAATAATTACCTCTAAAATGAGATTAAGGTTTGTAGTGAGAGCCTGAACACGGTGGAAACCAGCAATCAGGGAAATAGGCAAGAAACCTTGCTCATCCATCTTTCTCCTAAGAAAGAAGTCCCGTTCCAAATTTTCTATACTGAAATAATATTCACTGAAAAGAGAAATAGAGAAGTAAACAAGTTTCACCAATCTATTCGATAGGAAATAAAAATGTCTATTGCTTATAGTATCAATTGCTATAAAACTACTTTATTAATAACATTATATACACTTAATTAAATAGGTAGTAAGGTAAATACAGTAACAGCAAAACCCTACTAAGTTAGTAATTTCTCTTCCACATAAGTAGAAAGAAATTTAGAATACCGATTATCTTTCCGAAAACTAACATTAACTTCTACCTATGTATGAAGAATTAACCAGCATTATACTTTAAAATAGTTCAATAATTGACATTTTCAATGAGTCAATTCAGTGAAAAATTTCATTTCAAAGCTAGTTTAATTTACTTCATTTAAACACTAAATAAAAAAGCTAAACACATCTCAAAAGACTGCCTTCCAACTTTTTCCAATCACTGAGAATAATGATATACTGGAAGTATTCTTTGTCAAGTTTACAGAGTAGTTTGTTTTGCTTTCTATAGTGGCAGGGTACTGACATTGTTTAATACTTCTGAACTTTAGCAATCAGCACAATGCTTAGTAAAAACTAAGCGTTAGTGAATACATAGGCACAGGTGTACACACACAATTTTATATTCAAATCATTCAAGATTTCCCCCTTTGATGGGCTCAACTGTAAAAGATAGTAAGAGTGAACAGAATATAGCTAAACAAAGAATATATACAACACCATGAGGTATTTACATGGCAGGGAAATACAGAAGCAACTTATACACAAAGTGTATGACCAATAACTATAAGTTTCAAAATAAAAGATAATATGAAGAATACATTTAATAATGGCATTTGAGAAACAAGTGTTCAAATTCAGCCTGTGAATAGAAAAATGAGAACAAGATTCTAGAGAGAGAGAACAAGAGGATAAATGAGGGAAAATGCAGAAAATACAAAATATATGACATCAAATGATATGGCCTACAGTTTAATAATCCTATACTGTTTCTAAATCACAGAGAAAGATTTCAAAGATGGGTGGCAAATTATGAGAAAGCACATCAGCTCATATATTTGGGTATAAGGCTGGATAACTAAAGATACCCTTGAAGTATTTAGATCGAATTCTAACTTTGAACAAAAAAATCAACTATGAGTGAAAACTGGCTTTGAGCTACTTTCCACTGGGTGGGAAAAAATCTTATTTTAGAAATTTAAATACCCAAGTTGTTTCTTTATACTCTGATATTTACCCAACTATCAAAGTGCAAAGCTCCCTTAGATCAGTGAAGTACTACTGACATCTCAGTAACACTAGTAAATCATTTACTCTTCTTAAACACAGAAGAAAAAAATATAAGGCTTGAAGAATTGAACAATCTGATTTTTGTTACACCTCAAAAGCCCTTTTCACAGTGCCTGGCATGTGGTGGGCACATAATATGTGTGTTCTAATTTTTGTTATACTTCAAAAACCCTTTCACAGTGCCTAAAATGAGGTAGGCATATAATACATATGCTTAAATTCTCAATTTTCAGACATTAAGACATTTGATTTAATCATAAGTTAAAACTGTTCTTGGACAAAAACTTCTCTGACTGTAAGATGTCTTTTTAACCTAGTACTTTGTGTAAATAAATTCATAAATCACTCTATTACCTATAGTAAATACTTTTTGAAACTTCTAGTGGGCTGCAAACATACTTATGTCTAAATCTGAATGCCAAGAGATTGTCCCAGCTAGAAATAATCAAGATCTTAAATTTTTAATACCTTGACATCAAAAAGTCAAATTATTAATATGCATCTTCAGTTAACATGACTTAAAAAACTCAATCATCCATAATACAGGTAAGCCTCTTACATCAAAATATTTTTGAATAATATTCCACAAGTGCAAAGAAAGTTTTCAGTAACTTCTCAAATATGAAAATTTAAACCTAATGAATAAGCCTATCTATGTATGAGAAACTTCAAAGACACAGAATCAAAAGCATGACTCCTCAAATCCAGATGTCCAGTAATCAGAGAATGTAACAGTAAAGAGCCATTCTAAACCAGCCTGGTTCTCTAACATCTGCCAAAACTCTATTGCTAAACAATAACAAAAAAAGGAGTCGTGCCCAATGCTATGTCTGACATTTTGTTCAGTGTCCTAGGGGACATTATCATGTCCTACCTTAGAAGCTCTGGATACTACACTGCATGATCAGAAATTTTGTCAACACTGAAGTAGCTCTGCTCCTCCCTCACTTGTTATGAGCACATTGGAGGCCGATTATCCTGACATGGAGTTGTATGTCCACTGTCAGGTTTCAGAAGGGACCTGGCAGCAAGAGTTAAAAAAAAAAGGCAGGAATAGTGCTCTGAAGTTGATAGCCACATGCCAGGCACTTTCTGCCCATTAAAAGGCCCTTTTCTTCAGTGTTTGCGTCAACTGTAACAAAAGAAGCAAGAATAAAATAAACAGGTTGCTTCATCTTGTAAGCCAATCAAATCCACCATGAAGGCATCCGAGGAAGATACCTGGCTGATGCTGATGAATAAATGATTTTCTAGTAACAGAGTATGGTTCATTTTCATTTTTAAATAAAGGTAGATGTTTTTAAAATGCTTATGCCCTTTCAAAAATAGCCTTTTTCCTTTCCCTTGTAGACAAAAAAAAGGGTCAAATTTCAGCAAATTACTTATGCAAATCACTTGGGAATATTTTTCTCAACACTACATAAACACACTATATAAATATGCAAAACCTCCTACACAATACTAGTATGCAGAGAGGTTATTTTTTCCTTAAAGATAATAGAATAAACTAACATCCTCCTAACCTCAACTTTAGTATTCAGGTAGTAACTATTATAAGAACTAGAGCAAAAAAGCCTAAATAATATGCCACAGAGAAAGAGAACTTAAAAGTTAAAAAACAAACTTAGAATGCTGAAACTAACTGTTAAGAAAGCCAGACAGCAACATTTTCTGCCATTTATATTCATTTTCAAATTTTAATAGAAACATTTATTTGAAAATAAGCCAAGTTTCACTTGTTCAATTTCAAATATATGTAGCAGTTTTACATTCTTATTATTTAATCACTCATATTATACCATGACATTACAATATTCTTTAGGCAGAGAAAGACCTCAGTAGAGAAAGCACTATTTTTATGTAAATAACATGAACCAAATATGAATTTTTAAAATATTTTACATATTTTACTAACATTTCCTAGAAAAAAACTACTAAAATCCTTCAATTTTACTAATAAACAGCTTAGAAAATGTGTTATATATTCATTGTCAATGACATTCAAGTATGATATTGCAACAGATTCTCCTATCCCATCTGTCTGTTCAACTTACATTTGGCGCTTAATATACTCTTTAAGCAATGCTTCTTCCACTGGATACACCTGCACGCCTGTACCATCATCATAGTAATACATCATACTGGTATTAAGTTCTGTTTGAAATGGTTGGTCAGACCTTTCACCATGTTCTTGATAACCATATGAATAATCAAAGTTCACTTAATGTGAAAAAAGAAAAAGAAAAAAATAATCAGATTTTTTAAAAAGGAGGTACTATAAAGAAAAATCCAAAGTGAAGTATTTCAAAAGGTAACAAATATAAAACCATCTTTATTATCAGACAAATAAAATCAGTTAAAACATTATATGGGATAGTGGGGAAAACTAACAGAAGTCTTGCATACTTTTCTCAAAGTTCATCTAATTTAACAAAACAAGAAATCATGTCCTACATCGAGAATTTCCTCTGCCTCGTCCTCTTCCCCGACCTCGGCCTCTTCCTCGGGCTCTAAAAGAACCTCGGACATTACCACCCTCACTTCTCACACTGGAAACTTCATCTTGATCATCTCTCTTTTCTCTTTCACGTCTCCAACCTTTTTAAAATAAAAATATTTTAATACATTTCAATCTGTGACTGTTAATAACATGTTTATCTTTACGAAAATGTGGTAACCACTTCTCCCCACTTGGTAACTAGTTGTTAGTAACCAGGCATTCTTCAGAAAGATACAAACTTAAGAGATCCCAGAGGAATTTCGTCAAAATGTGTCCAGCATAAAAGACATTATGCACTGAAATAAGAAGATAGTCTATTAAGTCAAGTAACATACTACAAAGATAGTGAGATTGCTTGCTAAAATTGTGTTGTTCAAGATTCAGGAAGTTCCAGTAAAAATGAGTTTTGCACTATATAAAACTCCTAAGAAACACATTTCCACACACACTCTGGTTTCTCTTCAGATCGAATAAATCTTTTGCCTTTTACATTTCCACAATAATAATAATACTTATTTTCACAAAATTTTTAAGGAAAGGATGTTTCTATTAAGGTAAAAGATGTTTCTTTTAAAGAAAAAGGGAAATGAAAACAAAACAAACTGGGAGAAGATATCTGCAGCACAATTACATTCAGAATGCATATAAAATTCATACAAATGTCACATGTGTGCACATGCACGCACACACACACTCACAAACCCACACAGAGCAACTTATGGGGAAACTAGCTAAAAGATAGGCTAGGGCAAACAAGCAAATGCAAAAGGCCAATAAAAAATGGTGCTCAGCCTTACTAGCCTTGAGAAATGCAAATGAAAGAGTATTTTATCTGTCTCAGTCTGAAAAATATTTTAAGGTCCTATAATACCAAATGTTGACCGAAAAGACAGAACACTTGCATAAAGTTAGTGAGAATAAAAACAGGTACACTCACTTTGTTTTGAAACAACCAGATAAATATAAAGGTATGTATATCCTAAAGACCAGGGTTTTGCAACTGTGGCATTGTTGACATTTTAAGCTAAGTAACTCTCTAGTGTGGTAGGCTGTCCTGGGTACTGCAACATGTTTAGCATCATCCATGATCTCAACTCACTAGATACCAATATCATCATTACCTTCCCCTATTGCCCCGCCACCAGTTGTAAAAATCAGTGTTACCTCTAGACAATGCCAAATGTCCCCTTGTGGAGAAAAATAAAATCACCCCCATTTAGAACCACTGTCCTAGACCCTGCAATTCCTCCTCCATTTCTTTCCTTCTTTTTTATACAGTCTTTTTCAAACATTTCTGCCTCAACCCACAGTAAGCCGTAGTATATGTTACACTCTAACACAGTATAAAAAAAGTTTAATTTAAACACAACTGTCATAAAAAACATGAAGCACTCTAGTCTATCAATTTGAGATACCTGATCATGACTCAGTACATCAAATTCATGACACACTCACGAGTTGCAGTCTAAAGAAATTACCCTAGAGAACCTTTTATATGTGTCTACTGGAAAACATGCATAAAACTGTTCAATGTAGCACTTTAATACCAAAAAACTGGAAACAATCCACATGTCTATCAACAGTACAGATTTTATCAAAAAGTGAAATATCCTTCAGCAGGATAAAAAAAAAAAAAAAGAATGAGTCACAGCATTATAAGCCAACATGCACAAATTTAAGAAAATTTAGACTAAGTGAAAAAAATTAGTGCCAAAGAATATGTAAATGGAATAATACTTCATGCCAATTTCAAAAGCATTCAAAAAACTAAAATAGACTTTTTTTTCCTAAGAAGGGAGGCAGTGGGGTGAAACTAGGCACACAGGAATATGTCAAAGATAATGGTAACATGCATTTGTAAAATGGGTGCTAAGTTCCCAGTGTTATTATATTGTTGTTCTTTATACTTGTATGTATTTTCTTATGTACTCTGTACTTAACTACGAACATATTACTTTTAGAATAGAACATTAAAATAATACATTTGAGAAATAATGGTACAAAAGTCAAAAAAAGTCTTGATTTTTCTATAGGCAAGTTTTATAATTTTAAAGTCATATTTTGTGGACAACTGAGTGAATATACCTTATGACTAGATTTCAGATGCTATTAGGGAATTAGTGTTGATTTTCGTAGTTGCTATATTTTCTTAGGACATCAGTGGTATGGTGTCATGGTACCTACATGTTACTTACAAATTATTCAGCAGGTAGATGAAATAAATATAGCAAAATTACTAAATCTAGATGGTGGTTAGATAGGTATTCATTGCACAATTCTTTCACAGGATAACATGTCTTAAAAATTATCAGATGTAAAGGATTTCAGCAAAAAACTATAAAACCAAATGCTCAGCAAACTGCTTCCACATATCCTCCTGTCCTCTTCTTTCTGAAAGCTGAACAAACCCTGCTGAAATAAGGTACCTGGGGAATGATTCTTAACGGAAGTAATACTATTAAATGAAAGACTTAATGGGGCACTTTATAACGAATGGATAAGGCTAACAACACCTGAATGAACTGAACATTAACACTGAGACATTTTATTTCTACTGCTGTGATACATTAAGACACAAATTCAAAATATAGGAAATTTCACAAGACATAACCTAACAAACAGCAAAGGAAAGAAGCAATAGTGGTGAGAACGTAAAATGGTACAACCAATCTGGAACAACTCCGCAATTTCTTATAAAGTTAAATATACACTTGTCATACCACTTAGCAATCCACTCCTAGATATTTACCCAAGAAACTAAGACATATGCCCACACAAAGGCTTTTACACAAATGTACATAGTAGCACTACTTGTAACAGCCAAAAACTAAAAACAAGCCAAATATCCACAAATAGATGAATGAAGGGGGATATTCATTCGATGAAAAACTATTCTGCAATAAAGAGGTAGAAACTACTGATGCATAAAACAACACTGACGAACGTAAAAATAATTATGCTGAGCAAAAGAACACAAGAGTATATAATGTATATTGTATACTTCAATTCATATGAAATTCTGAAAAGGTAAATCTAATCTGACCAAAAGTAGACTCATGGTTAGAGGACATGGCATTAATTTGAGTGTATTTTAATATATGTAATTATTTGCTCAGTAAAGTTGACTTTTTTTAAAAAGGACCCAGAAACCACCCAGAAGAGACTCCCACTAACCAAACCTGGGACAATTTGAGCATCAAATTAAACAATCATGGTAACAGATTATAACATTGAAAAAATAAGAAGCCTTAAGCCCACACTAATAATAATGGGAAGTTGTTCTTTACAGTGGAATGCCACTGTATAAATATAGAAGGAATGATCCAGTAAAAAAAAAAAATCAGCATTTGCAAAGATCATGGTAATAATAACTGAACCAGGCAAGAGTAAGAACCATCAATGGAAAGAAACTAAAGTTCATACGGAAAGTCTGATAAGAAAACAGGTATTCCCAGTTTCAAAGTCTCTTCTTACAAATTACATATTAATTATAAAGGGGGAAATAACGTCTTTAAAGAAATCTAGAGTAATTCATCTTAACACCAAGTGCTCAAAATATCAGCAATAAGAAGATAAACCAAGATCATGTGTATTTCCAAGTAATACACTGTGAAGAAAACCATTTAACTTTTGCAGTATTCCCACCAAAAATTCATGACTCAAATCTAACCTTGAGGAAACATCAGAAAACCCAAAGTAAGGTGTGTCTACCACATAAGTATCCTACAGTCTTCAGAAAAAATCAAAGTCACAGAAGGTTACAAAAGCAGAACTATTTCAGACTAAAGGAGACTAAAATGACTTACTTCGTGTATCATTTCTCCTATTATGTGATGATTTACTTGCTTCTGGTTGACATCTTGAGCTGTTCCGGGATCCTGGTCTTTCTTGACTGTCTGGTTTTACATCATCTAAGTGGAGTGGTACCCACTTGTGCTTATTAGCTTGAAGAAAACAAAATAAAATCATTTAATGACAATGCACAATATTCATTAAAGCTTTGCAATTGTGAAAAGACTCTAAATTTTAATTAAATAAATGAAAGACTTAGTTTGTCCTCAAGGGATTCTTTGTAGAGTACCAAAATTATTTTCTTCTTTTTCCACAGCTCTTTAATAAACTTGTTTGGGCAAACTGTATTTGTAAAACCAAATGAACAGTTAGTGATGGACTATCATTGGAATTCTTTTGCTTTTAAGTGAAATGTACATTCAATTCTGATGGATAAGCTATTCAAAAATACTAAGTGTTCACAGTACTCCCATCTAATACTAGATACTTAGGTGTTAGAACACGGCACACCTGGATAATGGTTTGGCTAGTGATTCTAAACACTTTTAGCTTCATATGACTGACTCAAGTATCAGTTTGTCTAGCATATTACTGCTACTACATACTACTAATGCACAAGCTTTCTCAAAATAAAGTTTATGTATAAAATTTTGTCTAACTGCATTTGATAAATCATTTTATAACTACACATTTTCCTAACTTCAGTCAAGAGACAGAAGCAATTTAATGTTTCTTGTTACCAAATGATAGTATAATTAACAGTTATACTAGTGAAATTCTGAAGATTACCTATTCATGGATTCCATAGTTAAGGTTTCAAAACGTTCAGGCTTCTGCCCAATATATATTTTCAATAAACAAAGACTCAGGGCAAAGGAAAAACTACCCAAGTAATTAAGGGAATACTGGTGTGCAACTATAGCATTGATTCCCTATAAATCATGAAACTATGGACAGATGAGGAAAAGAGACAATGAAAGAATCTAAAAGCTCTTTTACAGTCTATACTATAAATTCTAATCAATGAGATTCTCTGTCAAAAAAAAGCCTTTGTTTTGAAGATAAAAATGTATGCTCAAAGTCACACCTTCATGACCTGATTATATGAAATAACTCTAACTACAAAACACCTGGACTTCATAGTTTTACAGTGTTGGGTGATCAGTTTTAAAGTTTTAATTGAAGCAACTAACAAGGAAGACATACATTAGCATAGGATAAGTCTTGTCATCTGTATGAATTCTAGACAGTCAAAAAGACTACTTATGTATCTGAGAAGTATGGAAGAGGTAAGTGATTAAAGTGTTTAAGAAACGTGGAAACTTTTTTCTAACAACCACATGGTTGTCCTGCTGCCACCACTTCTGAGCAATTACCCTTGGCTTACTGTATCAAGTGAGCCTAATGCTTACCCTGCAGCTAAGGGTTATAATACTCATTTACAAAAAATTCAAGTAAGTGCTCAAGGTATGATGGATTGTCAGTTCCATTATTAAAGAAGTTGGCTGGCAACTACTTAATTATGAAATGTCCCCTCCCATGCCTCATCACCTCCATGGATTAAAATCCTTCAATGGCTTCCCATGGCACTTAAACTGCTAATTCCAAGTTACCAAGGCCCAGCATAAGGTGGACCTTGCCTACCTCTCCAATAGCATCCGCTGCCACTCTCCCCAACATTCACCTTGCTTCAGCCACTGATTTCCAACAGTTTAAAGAACTTTTCTGCCTAAAAGTCCCTAAAGACACTTTTACCTAGACTCGGAACACTGAATGAGCATACGCTTTCATCGAACAGTTAAATCATAATCTGTCACTAGACATATGGAAAGTTCCTAAAACAATAAGGAAAAGGGTGTAAAGATATTATTTTTTTCTCACTGGGGGAATGCTATGAGTAAAAAAAGTTGACCAAGACTGTTTTCAATTTTCTCTTCGAAAAATATTTTCTCAGAACTCCCTGAAAAACAGGGAGCGGTTCCAAAGCAGATGTAAGAACAATAGTCATCACATAACTTTCCAAGAACATATCTACACCTACATCTACAGGTGGAATTTCAATCCATTTTTACATAAAATACAGGTCAAAGCAAAGAGAAAAGCCTAACATTTCAGAAATGTTATAAAAGCAAATCAGTTAACAATGCAGACAGTACCTTAGAGAAATCCAAAATACTCATTGGTGACTATCAGGAATCAACTGACTAAATATAATTCTTCATTACTACAACTCTCTTCAAAAAATCAAAATGAAGATATAGATAAACTAACCTCTCTTTCTTTGATTACTTGACTGAGCCTCATCCTCACTGACATTTTCACCAGGACCATCTAATTTTGTTTCCCGGCTTTCTTTGCTTTCACTGTTATTTCTCTTTTCAACCTTGTCTTCTCGTTCTTTTCTATTTTGTGGCTTCTTATTTCCTTGGCTGATGGCACTCTGACACTGCAAAAAGTTTTTCTGAATGAAATAGTTTTCATGAACATTTTCACTAACATTCAAAAGTTTATGGTAACACCTTACCTAAATATTGCCAAATGAATGACAACTTTAAACAAAAATTAAAAATGACTTGTCAAAAGACAATGTTAAAAGTCAAGCCAAAAATTGGGAGAAAATATTTGTTAAGTATTTGACAAAAGTACTTGTATCCAAAATATATAATGAATTCAAGATGCAGTAACAAGAAAACAATTTAAAAATGGGCTAGAGTTGAACTGATGCTTTAGCGAAAAGATATAATGATGGCATATGAAAAGGTGCTTGATATCACTAGTCAGAAAAATGCAAATTAAAACTACAATGCAATACCACCCTACACCTACTAGACTGACTAAAATTAATTTAAAAGGCTGACCACATCAAGTACCAGTAAGAATGCAGAATAACTATAATTCTCATACATTGCTGGTAGGAATAAAAAGTTTGGTAGTTTAAAAAGTTAACAAATAGCTACCATAATATTCAACCCTCTACTCCCAAGATAAATGAAAGCATATATCCATAGAAAATTCTCTACACAAGTGTTTGTACAGCAGCCTTATTTGTAACAGCCAAAAAGTGAAATCAACACAAATGTCCATCAATAGATGAATGGATAAACACTTATATCCATACAATGGAATACTACTCAGTAATAAGAAGGAATGAACAACTAATACATATTACATAAATAAATCTCAAAATAATTAAGCTGAATGAAAGCCAGAAAAAAAAAATACATACTGTATGACTCCACTTACATAAAATTATAGAAAACACAACTTAACTAAGTGTCAGAAAACATATCAGTGGTTGCCTGGGATGACAGTGGGAATGTAACAGGGAGAATTACAAAGGAGTATGAGGAAACTTTTGAGGTACTGGTTAAGTTCGTCATCTTGTTTGTGCCAATGGTTTCACAAGTCAAAATACACCAAACTGCAAACTTTATATATGTATAGTTTATTATGTCACTTATACACTACTTAAGCTGTTTTATATATATTATTTACAACTATGCACAAATTACAAACAGCAAAGTGTACAGTGTCAAATGAAAACATGCAACCAAATAACAATGTTTGCTACTCCTCTAATGTCTTTTGATAGAATATCTCAAAACCATCTTTTAGAGTTTCTTTCATAGCTAAATCAAAAATCCATTCACTGAATATTTCTTGATATGATATACATGCATATATGTGTGTGTGTATATATGTGTAATTAGGGCTTGAACACATTGAAAGGATGATAGATCAAAAAAATATATATATAGAAAAAATTCTGAAACACAAAGTGGGCTTCAATTACACACATTATATTAAAAATTAATCTATTTGTAGGTATTACGTGAAGATGACAGCATGGTACCCCATCCCTTCCAAATGTAAGGTCCTGAGAATACAACCAGATGAAGGCAATGTGATGAATGAAATCAAGGTATCTGAAAAAATGGGTATTTTATTAATGCAATTCTCTAAATTTGAAGTAAAATAAATTCCACATGTTGAAATGACAATATTTTCCCTTTATTAAAAATAAGTCTTAAAAAACAATACTCACTCCAGTGCTTACTAATTCACTTGGTGTTGGCCAATTCGCCATATCGCTGAAATCACTAGCCTAAGAAGTAACAACAACAAAATTTATGTCTGTAAATCAGAAATTTTTTGAAGTGAAAGAAATGTTTTAAATCACCTACATTCAATTGTATGTATTCACTTGTCAAATTAATCTAAAACCTTCTCCAAACAATAGAACGTTGTAAGAAGAATGCTTTGGTCTTACAGTCCAATTTCTAATACAATGACATTGACTAAATTGACAGACACAGGGTTAACAAAGGCATATGGGGATTTGGATGAAGATTACAATTCTCTAGTATAGTAACTTTAAACTAACAATGATAGGAAAGAAAAATACACAATAATCTAAGAAGAGTTCCTTTCGAAATCATTATAGTTAAAAACTATTTCCTTTAAAGACATACCTTGTTGGATTTCTTTGTCTTAGGTTTTCCTGCTTTTATAATTTTGGGGGAATTGAGGTCTAAAAAAAAAAAAAGACTTGTTTTTACAACCGTATCATTCCATATATTTAACAAAATAACTATGAAACCAACTTCAGTAAGTCAGTGTAGTCAAATTTTCAACAAAATCCAAAGCTGAGACAAATTCCTAACAAGAAATCAACTACATTTTAAACATAGATTCAAAGTGGTCTTCAGTGTTTAAATGAAGAAGTAGAAAATATTAACAGCTTACTTACACTGAACTGATAGACCAATCCTTTCACTATCAGAATACAACATGGAAAAATTAGAAATATATTTTAATACAGAAAAGTTAGTAAATAAATTCCTAATGGGATACATTTTTCTATACATATTATATACAAATAAATTCACACTCATCAAAGAGCCATCCAGAAAATAAGTCAGAAAACTTCAAACTATTTGCCCTTGAAAACAAAGTTTGGGAACCATAATCCTGTCTTTTACCTTGATTCACTATCTAGCATGATGACCAGATGGCATATCATCTAGCTAAACATGGCCTGAAGTAAATATTAAAAAGTAGAATAAACATGGGATCTGCAACTATGGAAAACACAATAATTTAGCAAAACATGAATCCCATAAATCATGGAAGTGACTAATTCACAGGCTAAAATAAAGCAATCTTTGAGTTAAAGCCCAGAAATACTTAACTAAGATAGAGTACTTATGAAAGATGAATGAAGGCTCAAGATATCATCAGGGCTGGGCACACTGGTATCTTGAATATTGTATTAATTCTATTTCTAAAGCAGAATAGTGAGTACATGGGTATTTGCTTTATACTTCTTTATACTTTAGGTACACATATGTGTAAACATGAATGTAAATGTGCATAAGGATAATTATTTAAGAAAAATCATTTGCAAAAAAATTACAAATATGATTTAAAAATGAATGTGGTACCATACTCTACCCAGACACTGATGATAATCTCTAGCCAAAAGTGAGTAAAGGGGTTGGAGAGGAAGAATCGATTTTTATTTCTTCACATTTAAAAATAAAAGGACAAGAGATTTTGATTGCAGTCAATTCTTTTGGATTCAAAAACTTTGGACTTTTGTTTAAATTTTAATCTCTCATCTTTTAACTCCTCCTTAAAAAATATAATGGGAAAAAAATTTCACACTTAACTCTATGGCCTGTATAATGCTGACATTTTAATAATGGAGTATCTTTATGTACACATTGCAATTTGGATATTTAGTTTATCAATATCGTAATTTATTCTCATCACAAGGTATTTGACAAACTATGTTGGCCAATGTGGCTGAATACTCTGGGATAGGAAAGAGTGATTTCTTAATATTGGTTACCTAATGGCCCTCACAGTAAATTTACTTTTCTGAAAGGAAGACTTTCCCCAGAAAATTCCTGTTCCCAAGTTCCAATTCCTCCCACGGAAATTAAGTTTCCTAATTAGTGAGTTTAGGAAAAGGAACTAAATTTGCAAAGCTAGCACCCTGCCCACTTTTCTTTGGGACCTAGCTGTCCACAGAGAGCAAGCATTCTAATCTGCTCCTTTGTGCTGCCAACTTCAAAGGGCACACTGCCCAACAAAAGTAGAAGGGGAACCTGCAGTTGTGCAATGCCAATTGTGGACATATTTGTCTAATTCCAAGTCCAACAGAAGGAAGTACTGTGTGCTGCTCACTCAGACCACCTCATCAACCCAGTCTTTTCTGGTTAAAAGGATGACAATGAGCTTTAAAAAAAACAAATCTGAGTAAAAGATAAACAGATGATTCAAATAAGAAATACCAGTGGCCAAACATGAAATGGCACTCAATTGCTCTAAGAAATGTAAACTAAAACATTTTTCACCTGTCATACTGATAAAATGGACATTTCTCTGATATTGTTGGAATGAGAGTGAAATAGTAGAACCTCTCAAGAGTAATCAATCATTTAAAATGTATACACTTTCTAATGAAGCAATTCCATTTCTGGGAAATTATCTG
The DNA here is from genome assembly GCF_048773025.1 of Camelus bactrianus. NCBI lineage: Eukaryota > Metazoa > Chordata > Mammalia > Artiodactyla > Camelidae > Camelus > Camelus bactrianus. Next base: position 45,379,736 of record NC_133540.1, read on the forward strand.
GGAATCAAGACAAGGTACTAAGTTGTCTGTATAAGATACTCACTGCAGCTCTGCTAATAACTGTATTTAAATAAATAATATCTACATTCAATAATATGGGATAGTTATATTATTGGTACATTTACATAAAATATAAAAATTTTTAGAAATAAGATAAATCTGTACATATTGACATGGAAAAAATCTACCAGGTTTAAAGTATTTTATATATACATATGTATTTTATATATACATATAGAACAGATAAAAACAAGCCTAAGAAAAGAAATTTTTCATTTTCCCATGTTCCAACCAAAATGGAGGAAATTACCCTGGCATGTCATTAGAGAAAACCTAAGACTGAAAAACCAAGACAACCTGAAAAACCTTTAAATAAAGAAATTTTAATTAAGAAAATTTTTTCAGACAGATGAAGAAAACTAAGCTACTAGTGGTCCCAAGTACATATAAATAAACACGAACAAGTGTGTAATCTTCATACTTTTATTTTTCAAACATCACTGGTGAGACATCATACAAATACAACTTTTTTTGCATATTATTCTAACATCTAAATCTATAAGAAGCTAATTCCAAATAGGAAAACAGTTCATTTTAAGAGCTTGGATACTGAAAACAAAAACTTGCAACATAACAGGGGCAACTTTATTCACTTAAATTTTCATGACCATAATCTTTAGGAAAGTTTCAATTAAGAAAATTCATTGATAGTTATCAATATTTCATATATTTTATTATATTTTAGGGGAAAATGTCATAACATGCTGTTTTGCCACAGTAAATAAGTTTTTTTAATGTAAAAAAAAAACTACTTCTCATGCTGTAAAAGTGGGAGTATCAATTTCACTTATTCTAGAGAAAATCAAAAGTGTATAAGAGGTGTGTATAAAAATGTCTGAAACAATCAAGATGTTGATCAATAGGTAAATGGCTTAACTGACTATGTCAGTTACACTTATGGACCATTTCTCAGCAATTTTTTTGAAGCTGAAATTTAAAATGTTCAACTTCATTATAAGATAAAATTTTTATAACTAAGTATGTAGATGGTAGTTAACTAATCTTATGGTGATCATTTCACAACACACAAATATTGAATCATTATGTTGTATACCTGAAACTAATGTTAATTATAATTATAAAAAAAATAAACTGACTAACTGTAAAGAAAAAGAAAATCAGCAACCAATACTTTAAATTAAAAATGTTCTAAATGCATATACAAAATGCTCTATATAGAAGTAATTGCATTGAAAGGACTGAAAGGATATTTAGCAAACTGGTAAGATGATTATCTCCTTTTTTGAAGGGATCAAAAGTTCCATTCTTATAAGAACATACTTATGTATCATTTATATAATAGCATCTTATTAGAGTAACAGTAAGCTTATTTGAGGTCTCTGGGAAACACATTTGGAGAAAAGAGGATTGATAGGGTCAAAAAAACTAAGGAAAAAAAGATGAAAAAAATCAGTATTTTTATACACCATTTCTGTGAATTAAAGAATGAAAATTGTATTAGAAAGCTGATTTGTACTATGCAAAACATAATCATAACTACAGATTAGTAATTATTAAATACCATATTATGATTTTAATAAAGGTCTCCAAAATAAATAAAACTTTAAACGAGGACTCGGGGAGAATTCTTTCTGGTCAGGAGACTGGAATTCAAGATTGCAGTGACACTATTCTAGGCCTCTCCTATGGGGAAGGCTTTGGCTGAATAAAGGGCTTTATCAGGATTACCAGAAAGAGCAATACCCAAGCCAGAACCATCCCAAAAGTGGAAGAAAGTGTGTCAGAAGAGATGAAGAAGTAAAAATGCCTCACTTGCAGTTCAGTTAGAACTGCAGGTTCTAACAGAAAATTCATGATTAGCAGTCCTGAAATATTCCCCTACATTTCCTATAATGTTTCTATCTCTCATAATAAACTTTCTGGCAAAATTTTGTGCACGGAATCCCTGTACCTCATTAAGTGAGTGACAGTAAATTCAGGTTTGGCTAGGACAGAGAGTTTAAGTCTGTTATTACTGCATAATTAATATCCTTTTCTTTCCCTCTCAAGAATATCCTGATTTACAGGATAAAATGCACAAGTCTCCCACTAACACATTATATTAACACTCTCCTAGTTTGTACCTACTCTAGACCCTAAAGGTCCTCTGCTTCTATTTCATTACTTTTGAGGTTGCAAATTTGCTTAGGTAAACAGGAAGCCAAGGAACACAGGTTATAGATAGCACTTTGGTATTAAGAACTGAAAGAGAAAATACATCCACTTCATTCATTTATAAGGCACAGAAATCTTGCCAAAAGTCAACTAGGTAGTAACAGTATCTGGAGGAGAATCCAAATTGTGCAGTTCTATCCAGCAATCCCACTCCCAGGCATATATCCAGAGGGAATCTTAATTCAAAAAGATACATGCACCCCAATGTTCATAGCAGCACTATTTACAATAGCCAAGACATGGAAACATCTAAATGTCCATCGACAGATGACTGGATAAAGTTGTGGTATATTTATACAATGGAATACTACTCAGCCATAAAAAATAATAAAATAATGCCATTTGCAGCAACATGGATGGACCTGGAGATTGTCATTCTAAGCGAAGCCAGAAAGAGAAAGAAAAACACCATATGATATCACTTATATGCAGAATCTAAAAAAAATGAATTTTACAAAACAGAAACAGACTCACAGACATAGAAAACAATCTTATGGTTACCAGGCGGGGAAGGGATAAATTGGGAGTTTGAGATTAACAGATACTAACTAGCACATACTAACTAACATATATAAAATAAACAAGTTCATACTGTATAGCACAGGGAACTATATTCAATAGCATGCAGTAACTTACAGTGAAAAAGAATATGAAAACAAATATATGTTCATATATGACTGAAGCATTATGCTGTACACCAGAAACTGACACAACATTGTACACTGACTATACTTCAAAATATCTATGTGTGTGTGTGTATATATATACACACACACATAAACACACACACACACACATTGTGCAGTTCTATACTACCATCTTAGTTGCCTAAAATATTCAATTGCAAATAGAAGCTGTGGTAGAACAGTGGAGAGTTAGTACTGGGGAGAGACTATAAAGTTACTACAATACTCTAAGTCTGAAAAACGTTATTCCTGTGGGCCCAGAATGGATTCCAAGAACAGAAACTGTTGCCTACAGAGTCATCAGCAAAATTAAAATTCCCATGAACCACACCATATATCAAACATCACCATGTTCCTAATCTCCAACAAAGATTAAGATCCCTAATGAAGGCACCTATAGATTAATTACATTAAACTATATTTTCACAAGATCATTTCCAACTAAATTTTCTGAGTCTCATCCTGAAAGTTTTAAAACCTGTCAAAATGATTTTACAATCAAGTGGGGTTTTTTTTTTGTAGCTCGCTGAATAGAACGTATAATATAATCTGAGTTAAGTCTAGAAGTAGGGAGGTGAGACAGTCATTAAGATTCACTAGGGTTTTCTCTTCACTAAATTTAATGGAGATTTTGTTCTCTTCAGTTATTAATAGCATTAAGTAGATCACAGCTAGAAGAGAATATGACGGCATTAAATTTAGAGCAAATTTTTAAGTGGCTTTTTCTCCAAGTGTCAAAATTTATCAAGAATGGTGAGTATTTATGTGCAAAAGTTAAAGAAATCGACACATCTCACTCTATTGCAGTTCCTCCGAAGAAATGTTAACATACATGCAATATGTGTCTCTAACAATCACCTTATATTTAACCATATCTTTTTATCTCATTTGATCCTCAAAACCCGGCAAATGTGCTCAAAGCTTCCACTGTTAGCTTTTAATTCTAGGAAAAGTGAAGACTTGCAAGCAAATAGCTGTAACTTCTATATGAAAATTTCTATTAATTTACTACAATTTAATTAAAAAGCAAAACTAGGAGTTATTGCTTTTTGTCTTCGTTTTGTTTAGTATTTCCACTTAAAAAAAAAACAAACTGCAGTTGCTATAACCAAAAGCAGCAAGGGCCATACTGCAATGGTCAGCATTCAAATGCAGTGGCATAATTTTATCTCCTCTAAAGGGAAAGAGACCTAACAACGTTAGACTACAATTTACTAATGCGCAAAAAACTGTCCTATTTCAATTATTTTCCACCACAATCATAACTCAAAGCGTTTTAGTAGCAACTACAGTATAGTCTCTTTTTTAGACTCGTTTTTAATATGACCGTTTAGGACTGTTTTGAAAACATTGAGATTTTCAGCTAATCAGTTATTTCAATTTTTAAAAATCACAACTGTGCTTCCACTTCGAAGTAAATCATCTTGCTCCGACTTGCTAAGTCACCTTAAAAAAAAAAAAAAAGCCCACAGAAGCTATTCTACAGGATGAACTGCAACACCTACCTAAAGTCAGCTTTCTCGTGTCACTAACACGTGGAGGCAAGACGTAATTGAGCCCGTGCCAGCCCAGCGGCTCAGCTACACTACCCGCGCGGTGCCCCACCAGTCAAGGAGAACCCGAGGTCCCACCTCTTCCTGCTGCTCCCTTCCCAGATGTCCATTTATGTAAATAGGCAGACTGAATGACACCTTGGAACGAAATATCTCGGACTGACAGGGAAAGGAGGCCTAACCCCTCCCCCAGCCCCGCGCGAGCCCTCCGCCGCCACGCGCGTGGCCCCTGGACACACCCTCCCAGTGCCCACCGCAGAGCCGCCACAGACCTGCCTCCAGGATTTCCAGCGGGGACGGTGGCAGTGGCCCCGTCCCGGCGGGGGACAGGTGCTGGGGAGGTTTTTTGGTCCAGGGATTCTCCTTAGGGGGCAGCGGCGGCGGCTGCAGCTTTTCCTCAGGGCTGGTGGCCACCTCCTTCTCCCGGGCGTCCTCGGCCGCCGGGTCCCGCAACAGCGGTGGCGTCGGCTCCCCGCCAAAGGGGCCCCCGGGCCCGCGCGCCTTGTGCGCCAGGTGCAGCGCCAGGGGCTTCACGGGCACGGCCGCCTGGGGCACGCTGTGTCCCAGCACCGGCGCCGGCGACGGCTCTCCCCGCGCCCCCGCGCTGGTGGTGGTAGCGGCCCTTTCCTCCCTCGCCGCCTCCTTGCCCTCCCGTTCGAACGAGGGCAGCTGCTCGGCCTGCCGGCTCGCCGCGGCCGACAGCGACTCCCTCTCAGCAGCTGCCGCGGGCGGCTCCTCCCGAGAGTGAGCGGCGGGCACTGGGGCCCGAGCAGACATTGTCCCCTTGCCCCAGCCGCCCCAGCCGGGGGGGGCCCGGGGCCAGGGAGCCCGGCTGCCCGTCTCTCCGCCGGGACACCGACTGGCTCCGGTCTGAGGTGGAGAACCCAAGAGCCCAGCCACCGTCGCCGCCGCCGCGGCCGCCCGCGTCGGCTGAGGCCGTGCAGCGCCCGGCGTGCCGCCTCTCCCCGCGTCGAACAGGGCGCTAACCGCCCGCCGGCGCAGTCCGCCTCAGCGGCGCAAGCCCGGAGTCAGCCAACACGCGCCGGGCGCCGCAGCCTGGAGCCGCGAGCCCTCACCTGGCGCGGGCAGCGGCGGAGACGCAGCAAGCCGGGGCCGAAGAACCTCTAGCCGAGTCAGGGACGCGCGCGCTCCCTCAGCCGGTAACTGCTCGCGGGGGCGTAGAGGGGGCGGCCCGAGAGGCCGGAGCGGGGGCGGAGCCTCCCGGAGGAGCGTGACGTGGCTACTCACCGGCTGCCGCCCTCGCCAGGCCTCCGCCCGCGGTGGTCCACTGAAGAGCCCGCCTGGGTGCCACCCGGCTTGAGGGCCGGCCCCGCGCTAGTGGCCAGCCGAGGGGGAAGGAGGGCGAATAGGGCGATTCCCCCGCTCCCGGGCTACAGCTGCCCAGGCCGCGGGCACAGGGGCAGGGCGCGCACCCGCCTCTGTGACTCGCGGTGGGCTCGCGCCTCGCTTCGCCAGCTGCGGGCACGGGGCGGGGCGGGCTACGCACGTGGGGCCGGGGGCGGGGCGGCGGCTTTGCCCCAGGCCCTGAAGTGGAGTTGGCCTGAGGCGAGGAGGGTAATCTTGGCCACCTACCCTGGGCGGCTCCCGATTGGGCGGGGCTACCCCGCTGGGCCATTTTCCTCCTTGAGTCCGTCGCTTATCCCGGTGAGAAAGTTTCCCCCTGGCGCTTCTGGGCACTGCAGTCACCTGTAATCTTGAGTCACGTACAAAATGAAAACTTTCGTTTGTAAGTAACTTTAAGAAACCTTTGCCCTGGCGCTCGGTTTAGTGCACTTCCCTGCCCTTATTCTCACCCACGATCCGAAGTAATTTTAAAGTGCTCCGGAGTACAACAAATTGTTAATACTTTGCCGGCTCTTAATTTTTTTTTAATTTGTAGAGATAACACTTGTTTACAAATTAACCATATTGCAAATACTTTTTCCTGAAATGGATATATGTAAAAAGGTACCAGAAAACAGGTACAAATACTTTTAGATTTTAAAATCTCAGAAAAGCTCTGTACTTGGCACTTAAATGAGTGTTACTGGTTTCCTGTACTTGTATTTGCGAGTTAATGGTTCTGTTCGCACCGTAAGGTCGCTGAAAATGGGTTCAGCTGGGTGAAACCTTTTTTCTCTGAGGGACCTCCTTCCTACCCCTCAAAAATATCTATACCTGACATTTGTGTGGACTTGCCAATGGGTCCCTCCTGGCTTCCTTTAAGGGCTGCAAAACTAGGCCGAAAATGTGTACTGGACTCCCCTCTCTTACATCTCGTTCCAATCACATTAAACTCAAGATAAATTTTTATTAATTTACTCGAAAGTACTAGGCATAAATCCTTTATTTTCCTAAGGCTAATAAACTATTCACACATTACAACAGGTAGTTAAAAGTAAGGTCTTTCTTGTTTTCTGTTGTACTAATTTCCAATTTACCTGACCCTAAGCAACCTCCCAAACCCATTTCCAATTAAAAAGGGATTGTACTTCCCCCTCTAAGCATATCCCCAGAGAAGCACCATGTCTACTAGCTCCGTTATTGGTGAAGCTTTGTGTTTTTAACTGCTATCTATCTAACTCCTCTTCCTGTTGTAGTCAACCTTTTGGAGTTTTGCCAGGTGATGCTTGACTCTCTTATAAAAGTCTGTCAAATTCACACTCAGAATACACGTTTTGCTTTACTGTCTATTTAAGCACACGTGAATTAAAGACATTCAGTTGAGAACAAGGTTATGGAGAGTGATTCCCTGAAGTTAGATTCACATGGTTACCTAATCATGGTTAGTGGTTTTGTTTGTTGCTTTTTTTTTTTTTAAGTGAAAAATTGTCAAGATGCTTTTTTGAAGAAACACAGGAAGACTCTCAGCAATAGGTTGTGCTTGCAAGGAGAGAAGAAGGGTAAATGTGTACTCAAAAGGTCTCCAAAGTACACAACAGTAGATGTTTGGGTATCTTCATTGTAGTGTAGTGCCACTAATGTCAGTGAAGGGAGTTGGCTATTTGTTGTCCTTCTTTTAAATATATACTGATAATTCCTGCTTCTGCATAACTGCCTCTGGGGAACAGTTTCACCTATCTTCTATTTGCTTCTCCATATCCCTTCTCCACCCTTTCCTGTTCATGTGTCACAGAGGGCTGACCTGTCCAGATTACATCAATGATAATCCCTCTGCCTGCCGTCTCAGTGTATTCAGGTAGAGAGAAATATCTGCAGGAGATTCAAAGTCAGAAGATAGTGAGGTCATAGTCCTTATTCCCCAAGATGCGTTACCAAGGGTTGACTGCAGATCCCTCTCTGTACAGTTAATCTCTGATCCTTCCCTTTGCCCCTTAGGTGTAATAACCACTTGCCCTTGGGGGTACTACATTATCCCGTGTTGGTTTACTGACCCTTACCTGTACCTCTGTAAATAATTTAATAATTCTTTCCAAATTATGCAGTTTGAGTTTTTCATCTGTTATCTTATGGGAACCTGACTGACCTAATTTGCCATTGCTGAACCTCTATTAGATTAAGTCATTTGGCCTCTGCTCTAATTGCCAGATTTTTCCTCTACTTCTTAGTTCAAACCCAAGGAAGGAAGACTCTTATTTTTTGTAGCCCGATCACACAAATCATTATTCATCCTACGGATTATTGGCCCTTGGGTAGGATCCCCATCTGGCCTGAAAATACAAGTTATTTAGTTCAAAATACTGCCATCAAGGCAATAGGAATGGGAACACCAGTTATCAGGGGGAATGTGAGAGAATAAGTCCTTTAACCAGTTTTTCTTCCCTTTCCCTGTCTTAGTGAATGGCACCACCATATAACCTAGGAGTCCATATAACCTAGGAGTCCAGATAACCCAGGAGTCATCCTTTTACCCCCATAATCCTCACCCTCTATAATCCATTCTTTTACAAATACTTCTCAACCATCTGCCAGGCAGTGTTTTAAGCACTCACGGAAACCAGCTGGTAATGCCTTCCAAGTGTCTGTCAAGACCTGCTTTCTCCTCTGCCACCAGCATACTCCAAGCTGCTCTCATGCTTCTGTAATACTGTTACGGCCTCTTAATTGGCCAGCCTCTCTGCCTCTGCTTAGACCTTTTGATACAATTATGTGAGATAATATGTGTAAAATGCTTACCAAAGAGCTGAGCTCAATAATACTATTTTTCTTTTTAAATATGCTTAGCCAGGGTATGTAGCCTTAATTTTACTGAATTACTGAGGTTAGAAGCCTGTTTTGTGTGTGTGTGTGTGTGTGTGTGTGTTTGTTTTTTAATGGAAAACGAGAATCTAGAGCAGAGGTATAGGGCTCTCTTTTCAAAGAAGGGAGAATGGTTCTCTAGGCCCTCAGAAGTTATAAGACACCTAAAGTAATTACCCTTATACAAACTTAATGATCTCATTGTTCAAATGAGCCTTTAAAAAGATAAATCTTGTTTCTCTTGTTTAGAGTATGCTAATATATCTTCAGATGATTGAACTCACTCCTCCTCCTCCTCCTCCTCCCTCTGGTGTCTCAGGAGATTAAAGTCCCAAGAGAACGTCAAGATCTTTGTTTTTATTACCAGTGCAATTTAGGTGCAGCCTGGCAAAAACCCAATGTGCAGATAGCTGTACTGCATACTAGAGAGGTTTCAAAGAATGCATTAAATATAATCTATTTCAAAGTCCTACAGTTCAAGAAGATAAAACTGAACCCAGAGATTTTTTAACTTCCTATAAAATAACGACTTTTAAAAAGATGGATTTTTAAACAAGGTATACTGAGCCATCATTGCCTCCAGCTGCAGGGCCTTGGGCCCTGTTTATCATAATAATAGCTATCATAATAATAATTTTAATTATGAACCAATGTTCAGATAAGTACGAAATACTTCCAATTATCTCTAACCTTCAAGGTAGTATCAATGCTAATGTGTTTGAAAGGCTTTGCTCCTTTCCTTCAATTAATACAACTGCCATATTCAATCTTAGATATAAATGAGAACAAAAGCATCTTTAGAAAATTTTACTCTTTTAATCCTTATCTGTATCATACAAATAGGTAAAAATATTGTGCTTGCCATGTAAGTATGGCTTCAAAACAATTTAGGCTACCTTTCAACCAGATTGTTGTTCCTAAGGAGGTAAGTTTTCATTCGCCACTTAAACAGACTAGGAACTCAAAAGTTTGTCTTGCCTAAAAACTCTGAGCCAGGAATAGCTAGGATTGATACTCAAAACTGTCTTTTTTTTTTTTTTTTACAATCGCTTGAAATAACAGAAATAATAATAATATTTAATCTTTTAAAAACATAAAGTATAAGCTCAAGGAACTATAACTTTCCTCATCCAGTTTTCGAAGAACAAGGATTTTCAAACAATAGGGTGTACAAAGGACTAATAGCCTTTCTGAACTCTTCATACTACCCAGTTGTATTTACTATTAATCTAGCTTTATGAATATTGGCACAACATAAATGAGATCTTTAAATTCAAGTTCAAATGAACTTCAGTGGTTGACATCAGAAAAAATAAACTTTGTACAGATATTAGAGAAGAGTCTTTTTATCAGCTTCTTAATACTTACCATGGCTTATTTTAATCAATAAATATTCACTGAGAGCTTATTGTGGTCCAGTGACTGGGCTAGACCCTAGGGATATGCTGGTAAATGGGTCAGTTCAGGAACTTACACAGAGGCAGAATGCACAGTGCAGTAGCTTTCACACATCATGACCTGATATGTATAATTGAACCAAAAGCTTCACAAACTAATACTTATCCTTACTAAGTGAGTACATTCTTATGTGGTCTATTCTGTTCCATTTTACTTTAAAAAAATCATTAAATTAATTTTATTGATCCAGGCGCATACAGATTGTAACCTACAGTTTAAAAAAAAAAAGGTCAGTGGTTCAGTGGTTAAACTGAAACTAGATTATCTGGGTTCAAATGTCAGCTCTGCCACTGCCTAACAGTAAAACTGAAGGTAAATTATTTAACCTCTCGTGATTTAGTTTTCCCATCTGTAAAATGTGAATAATAATTGTACCTATTTTGTATGGTTGCTGTGGGGATTAAAAGGGTTAGTGTATCTAAAACTCATAGAGTGATACCTGGCAAATAGTAAGGGTCAATAACTAAAAGCTATCATCATTACTATTATTGTTGTTGTTACTAGAGGAAACTGACAAAAAGCAAACAAACTCAGTAATTACAGATTGTTGATAAGCGTTATGAAGAAAACAAATCCAGGAGCTAAAATTTAAACTGAGTATTAAAGGATGAGAAGGAACAGACTGTGGGACAAGTATTCCCTTAAAATGAAAGGGGTTTGGTGTTAAGGACTGAAAGACAATGAGTGAAGCTGGAGTGTAGCTGCCAAGGCCTTGTAAGAGGAGTGCAGCTAGCATGTAATAAAGCATGGTTAGAGATGAGATTGGAGAGATCGCCTAAGGCAGACCTACAAGGGCTTCTAGGTGTGACAGGGTTTGAATTTTATTCTTGGAACAACAGGAAGCCACCTTACGGTGTTAATAATTAATTGCTACCCCTATTGTTGCCATATGGACAATGAAGGGAGGTGGGCAGTGACAAACTTCAAAATGTGAAAAAGAAGTGGAATGAGATGATGATGGTCTGGACTCAAGTAGTGGCAGCACACATGGCAATAGAGTGATTTGAGATTCCCTTTGGAAACAGGACTTGCTGATCTAATAGTTGTGGGAAGATAAATCAAGTTCTAAATTTCTAGAATACTGATAGGGTATAGGATCGTTACCCCATCTTAGTATTCTTAGTCTAAATTAAGTAGGAAAAATTTTAAGAATTAACTATAGAAAGTGTACCCTGAGTGTAAAATCTGAGAGCATCAAAATAAGGAATAAACATATGAAAATCACGTTTAACCTCATTAGAAATCAGGGAAATGCAAATTAAAATCACAACGAGAAAGTTTCATATTACCAAAATTGTCAATGAGGATGGGGATTAATGAGAACCCTCACACGTTAGTAATATAAATTAGTGCAACCACTTTGGAAATCTGTTCCGCAGTATTGAACATGAACATATTTCTGACTCAGGGATTTTACTTCTAGGTATATGCCCGACAGTGATTTGTGCACAAATGCACCAAAAGACATGAACTAAATGTTAATAGCAGCATTCTTTATAATAGCCCTTAACTGGAAATACCAAAATGTCCATCAGCAGTAGAATATTTCATGGCATATTTATACAATGAAATACCTTTGAAAAATGAAAAAACTGTAGCTATAAGCCACAATGTGACTATCATAGACATAATGTTAGACTGTTAAAAAAAAAGATGTGGGACACAAATCAATACACTGGTTTGTACAAAATTAAGTTTACATAAAGTTCAAAAAGAGCAAAATTAATCTACGGTGTTAAAAGTCAGGATAACATATGCAGTATATTGTATATATGTATTTACATGCAATATAATGTATATGTGCAGTCAAACTGTAATAATTCTACCTAATAAAACTGAAAAAGGGGGAAAAAGAGTCAGGATAGTAGTTACCTTTGGGAAGGAATTAAGAAAAGATGTGAAGAGGGGGAGTGTATAGCTCAAGTGGTAGAGCACATAGCATGTATGAGGTCTTGGATTCAATCCCCAGTATCATCTCTAAAAAATAAAATAAATAAACCTAATTACCCCCAAACAAACAAAAGATGTGAGGAATATGATTGATTATTCATGGTAAATGACTCAAGTGATTGCCTGTGAATACTCAGGATCAGGATCCTAACAGTTTGCTTATGTTTGAATGGTTGCTCTGTGTATGTACTCAGTTTTCTCATACGTAAAACGAGGATAATAATGGTACCTACCTTATAAAGTTGTTATGAAAATTAGAAGAGTTGCAATATGTAAAGTGTTTGATACACTGCCTAGCCCATGTGTTAAAAACCATTGAAGTGTTAGCTATTATTACTACTGGTACATACTAATAGAAAGGAGACAGTGTTTTAAGAAATTTATAAATTAAATGACTAAGGATATAACATATATTAATATATTACTAGTATTTTCTTTGAAATGAGAGTCTGTTATCTCTTGAACTTGAACATCTCACAGTAGTGAAGGATGTATCTTTCCATCATGAAGGACACAGGCATGAAGATGCCTGCTAACTCCACTTACTCTTCATTGTTCTTGACTCTATGATGGCCAAAGCTGGCTTCCCATCAAGATTTGCCTATAGAGAAAGGATATGTAGATCAGTAAAGACCAGAATCTAATTTAATTTAATAGGAACATTGTTATTGAAAAATAATAACCTATGTTTGTTATTTAATGTATCAGTTTCTCTAAGTTCATCTAAGCAGATCTTTTATTTTTTCTCTTCATTTCCAGACATAAATGGAAATATAATAGTATAACGAACTCTCGTTTATCCATCATCCACCTTTAACAATTAATCACATTTGGCCATTTTTGTTTCATTTATATACACCCCTGTATTAGTTTTCTATTGCTGCCATAACAAGTTACTAAAAATTAGTGGCTTTAAACACCACAAATTTATTATCTTATGGTTCTGTAGGTTAGAAGTCCAACATGGGTCTCACTGGGCTAAAGTCAAGGTGTTGTCAGAGCTGTGTTCTTGTATGTAGATGCCAGTTTTTTCTAGCTTCTAGAGGTTGCCTACACATTCCTTGGCTCAGGGGTCCCTTTCTCCATGTTCAAAGCCAGCAGTTGTTGGTTGAGTCCTTCTCACATCACATCTCTCTGACTGTCTCTGTAATGTAGTGAAATCTCCATTTGTGCCTTTCTTCTGCCTCCCTTTTCCACTTTAAAGGACTCATATGATTAGATTGTGTATAATCTGGGATAATCTCCCCACTCAAGATCCTTAACATAATCACACCTGCAAAATCCCTTTTGCCAGATAAGGTAACAAATTCACAGTTTCCAAGGATTAGAACATCTGAACATTTGTAGAGGATGGTTATTCTGCGTACTACCACTTCCAAACACACAGGGTTGTTTTTTCCTGCAATACTGTAAAATAAATGTCAGATAAATTTGCCTATAAGTTCTTAAGTATGTCTCTCTTAAGTATATGTCTTCTCTTCTTCATCTTCTGTCCAGTTTCTGGCTCATACTCAACCACATCATAAAAATCACCGGGGACCTACATCTTAATAAATCCACTGGATGATTTTCAGTCTTCACCTTTCATTTATCAGAATTAAATACTCAATGATTGTTAATAATTAACACATATATACTAGTCACTAGGTGCCTCACATGTGTTAATCCTCAAAACAACCATATAAAATAGGAATGATTATTGCCTCCATTTTTAGGTGAGGAAGCTGAGACAAAGTGGATAAATGGCTTGCCTGGGATCATACTGTTAGAAAGTGCCAAGGCAAAGATTTGAACCTAAGCAATCTGGCTCCAAAGTTCTCCATAGTTCATACTCTTAACCACTATATTACACTATATTGCCTTTCTTTTTCCTTAAATTTGTTCAGAAATACTTTAAAAAAAAAAAGCATGTGTTGATTTGTTTTGTTTCTTAAGTCCAATTACTCTATGCATATGGTAAAACCACATGCCACAATATTGTCTATAGGATTTATAATGGAAAAAAAAATGTTCTACCTCACCAAGTCCTAGTCCCCAAAGTCACCAACTTCAACTTTTGACTTGCCGCTGTAAAACAAGGGGATTCAGCACACTTACATTAAGCCCATCTGCCATTCCCCTCCCTATTTTTGATATTTGTAGGTTTTCTGTTTAAAGAACGTATTTGAGTGTTTTCTTATTGTTCCATCAGTTTTAGACAGAATCTCTTATATTCTCACTCTGTAAAATGAGAATATATCACCCTATTCCTTGTTCTAACTTCCAATTTTTGTTTTTATTTTAATAAAGTTTCTTTATTGTGAAATATAGCATACACAGAAAAATGCCCACCAATAATTAAAACCCACAGATATACAAATGACTGGATAAAGTAAACAACCATGTAATGACTAACCAGGTCACGAGTTAGAACCCCCATGTATCTTTTCCCATCCACAACACTTTCCTCCCCTTAAGAGGTAATCATTTCCTTGCTTTTCTTTATGGTTTATCATCTAAGTGTGTATCCCATAGGTTTGCCTAATTTTTTTTAAACATATATAAATGAAATCATACTCTTAAGTATTCTTTTGAAAATTCTTTCATTCAATATTGATTTTAAGATTCATACAAGTTGTTGAAAGTAGCTGTAGATCATTCATTTTATTGTAGTATGTGTATTCCATTATATGACTATACTACAATTTTTTATGCATTTATTGTTGACAGTCACTTGGGTTGTTTTCAATTTGGGGCTATTATTATAAACATTGCTATTATGAAGTATTTCTTTTCTGGTGTGCATGTACCAATTTCTCTAGTGTATAATTTTAGAAATAGAATTTCTGAGTCATAGGGTATACATATCTCATCTGTTGTAGATATTGCCAAACCATTTTCCAAACTCTGGTACCAATTTACACTCCCACTGGCAGTGTTGAGAGTTTGCCACATCCTGGACAATATTTCTTCCTTTCACTTACATTGTCAAAAGTGACCGTTTATATTCTATTGTGTAACTATAATGCACTTCTTTATGCTTTGTTCATAGATTGGTTCTAAAATTTCTTAATTCATAAGCAGCTTTAAGTTATTTTATGAGCATGTAGATATTCCTCACTGCAGAACAATGTAGTATGCCAGGACTGCATTTCCTTTTCTGTGGTTTCAATGTCATTATCCCCTAGAAACAAAATCAAATAGATTCATATCTTGTACTCCATCAATCTAAGATAATCAACAAATTCTCCCTACATTTTAAAGTCATATATATGTGGAGATAGATAGATAGATAGATAGATAGATAGATAGATAGATAGACAGACAGAACCTAAGGCTATGCCCTAGATTAGCAGATTTTCAAAGTGTGCTCCCTAGCATCTTGGACACCCTTTAGGGAGTCTTATGAGGTCAAAACCATTTTCATAATACTTTTAAAGATGTTATATGCCTTTTTCCCTGTGTTGACATTTACACTAATGGCACAGAGCAATGGTAGACACATCTACTTAGCATATGAATCAAGGCAGTGGCACCAAACCGTACTAGCAATCATGGTACTCCTCACTGTCACACATTCACAGTTGAAACAGAATTGCAAGCATCACCTGAGAATGTCCTTGATAGAGCAGTAAAAGTTGAACATGCATATTTTTTTTTTTACTATTCCCTGTGATGAAATAGGAAGTATATAAAAATCATTTCTGCTACATATCAAAGTATGGTGTTTGTCTTGAGGATAAGCTCTGAGACTGAGTTGTAATAGAACTAGCTACTTTTTTCATGGAATCCATTTGTACTTGAAAGAACACCTGAAAACAAACTAGATTTATTCATTGTTAGGTACTTTGGCAGATATTTTCCCAAAAATGGAGTGAGACTTTCATGTCAATGGAAACAACTGATGATATTTGTTGCCAGTGATAAAATGCAGGCTATCAAGAAAAAATTAGAAGTTTGAAAAACTTGTAACTACTACCATGAGCTCAACAGCTTCTCAGTGCCTAAAGACTATTTCTGATGTGATCAGTAGATTTTAGTGAATGTAATTTTTTGTGTGTGTTGTATAAGCAAATGTGTCAACATTTGGAATGTCCGCATAACTCAGTGAGCCAAAATTTTTCAAATGACTGAAAATGTTACAAAATCATACATTGGTATGACAAAGGATAAGAAAGACCATTGACTTCATTTTTCTGACTTTAAATGTTTTTCCTATTATTACATGTTCCTGAAATAAGAACAACCATATTAATTACTATATAGCTTCTTGATTCCAAGACAATCATAAGCACTAGTGAAAATATGTTGTTTAGAAAATGATTCAGGGTTATATGGGTTATCTGGATCAGGACTTGGCAAGCTATGGCCCATGGGCCAAATCCTGCCTGCCACGTATTTTATAAAACTGCAAGCTAAGAATGGTTTGTACATTTTTAAATGGTTAAAAGTAAAAAAAGAGAATATTTTGTGGTACACAAAAACTATATAAAATTGTGATTTCAGTTCCGCAAATACACTTTACTGGAACACAGCCTGCTCATTTATGTATTGTCTGGCTACTTTCTCACTACAATGGCAGAGTTGAGTAGTTGTGACAGAGACCATATGTGGTACTGTCATCACTATTGCTAAAAGGCAGATAGCAAGAGAAGACTAATAGAATTCTATAAATGCCTTCCAAACAATGATAAATGTGTTTAATTAAAAGCACTTGCTTTAAATTGCTATCAGTTATTTGGCAGTATCTATCTTCATGAAAAGGCATTTTCAGAGTTGAAATACGTAAAGTTTCATTGCAGATCAGCATTAACAGATGAATATTTGGAAGAGATTTTGACGATAGATCTGGAGTGTTTTCTGACACCAGCCTCCAATTGTCCAGTTTGCTGATTTTCCTGTACCAACTGGTGTCCAACAATTCAATTCAACTCTGACATTAACTACCCAAAGTTAGTAGAGTCCTTTAACTTATGAGGTTAGAGTCTGACCTCATAAGTTAAAAGGCTCAGACCTATAAGCTTGCCCTCATTTCAGACATCAGCCACAAAAGGGGTACCCAGGCCACCCACACTTTTGCCCAGCCCACTACAAGTCAGAGGTTCCCCTCATTAGATTTGATAATTGGCTGGACTGGCTCACAGAACTCAGGGAAGCACTTTTATTTACATTTACTAGTTTACTGTAAAGGATACAACTCAGGAACAGCCAGGTGAAAGAGATGCACAGGGCAAAGTTTGGGGGAGGAGGGACTCAGTGCTTCCACACCCTCTCCCAGCATGTCACCCTCCCTCCCAGCACCTTGATGTGTTTGCCAACCCAGATGCTCTCTGTATCCCACTGTTTAGGGTCTTTTTCTGGAGGTTTCATCACTTAGCTATGATTGATTAAATCATTGGCCATTGGTGATTAATTCAGCCTCCAGCCCTTTCTCCTGTTGTGCTGACCATACAATAAAAGCCAAAACAGTGTACATGCCGCCAAAGTAACCTGTAGGACCACCATGTATATCAGCTACAATATGGGGGTCTATGATGACTCTGCAGAGCTGGCTCTCAACCTGCTCACAGGTTTCGAGAGAGAGAAAGGGGGATGTGTGAGGCGAGGGTATGTGTACATGAGTACATGTAAAAACAGAACCACTGATGTTAATGAACATGGGGTGACAGAGAGAGGCTCTTCTCCAGGTATTTGACCCTAGAGGTCAGATAAGGACTCAAGCAGGGGAACAAGGGGCCAGACCTAACAGAAAAGGCAGCTGTTCCAAAGCTTGCCCCCTTTTCCTGAAGGATCTCTCAGGGTAACAAGCAAAGGTATGACCAGGCCACCAATCTGGCCCCAGGTCATCTACAGGAAGGTAAAATGTGCACCTGCACTGGGGCAGCACTGCCACCTGGAGCCTTGTTTGTCCCTCCTTGCTTTGCCACTGAACCCTCTCTGTCACAGGAGCTGGAAATGCCTGTGATTTCTAGCCAGGAAATTGGAGGCCTAACCCCAAACCAACAACACTCCTGCAGCCAGAACTCACCCTTCAGAGGAAACGTCTCAGTTGCTGCCTAAGAAGCCTGCCTCTAGAGGACTTCTTTCCTATCAGTCCCCCTTTGCTAGAAAAGTGTCAAAACTGAGTTGCGTGGGATATAAATTACAGGGGGACTGAGCTTCGGTGGCCCTGCTTACCGAGAGGAATTGGAGTTGGAGCAGCTCCTGTGGTGTGGCCAGGGAAGAGGGGTCTCCGCTGCACAGAGACTTGAGCCTTGGGGAGTGTGACCTGTGCCACCTGGGAGTCAGTGGCAGCATTCTCCCAGGAGGGCTAAATCGCCTGGGGGGTGGCGTAGGCACAGCGGTGGCTGTGATCCCCTGGCCATCAATTTATGCTGCATTCATGTGCTTCTGGGTCTCCTCCGCTTCAACTGGATTCTCAGACTCTATGTATGTGTGGACTTCAGATAGATCGGAATGCTTCCTTTCTACAAGCATGTTAATTATTTTAATTTTCCCACAGGTGGAGAATATCTTCTTGACAGAATCCTTGGTCACATTCCCGGTGAGCATCCCAGTGTGCACTTTGGTGGGTTTAGGGAAAGGTCTCCGCCTTTTCCTTCCTTTTTCATCTCTGGGTGGTTTGGGTTGGGAGCAGGAATACTGCCTGTTGTCATGTCTGTGCTGAGGAGGACTTGAGCGGCAGAGGAGCTGCTGGAGTCAGAGGTGCGAGACATGCTGGAACTTTCCTAGCACTTGACATGGAGGAGGAGCTGGAGCTGGTGCTGGTGCTAGAGCCAGAGCCGGGGCTGGAGGTGGACCTAGACCAAGACCTGGTACTGCTGCTACTCTTGGAAATGCTGTGCCTCTTTTGAGATTTATCCTTGTCATAATGCTTCTTACTTTACTCCTTGTTGGATTCTTTATCTTTAGAGCAATCCTTGGACATCTCACTTCTAACTGGAGTTTGGAAGACTTTCCCTGAAAGATTGCAATTTACACCAATTCTGCAACTTGCTTTTCTTTCTTAATTTTAAAATATAGAGTGCTTTGTCATGGTTTTCGGGACACTTTTGAAGTGAGTACATTAATTTATTTCTGTTTCATGTATTTTCCAGTACATCTGAGTTTCACCTGCCATAAGAAGGCAGGTGGCAGAAATCAGGGCGGATAAGCTAAATTGTGGAAAAGGGCTTTGCCACTTTTTTATAGGAGTAATTGTCAGAATTCCAGACTTTATGCTAAAACAATAAACACTTAAAGATGTGCTGTATCTGTAACATTCAAAGCATCAATTTATCACAAGGTTTGTTCACCATGGAAATATTTAGGTATTTTAGCCTAAATTATCCCACTCCTAGAAATTTATCGCAAGCCATTAATCTCAAAGAAAAGGAAAAAATAACAGCATTTAAAAATTATTTTTATAATTTTTAAAGGTTACTTTCCATTTACAGTTATTACAAAATATTGGCTATATTTCTGGTGTTGTACAATAAATTCTTGAGCCTGTCTTAAACCTAATAGTTTGTACCTCACACTCCCTCACCCCCTAAGTTGCCCCTCCACCCCCCAATTGGTAACCACGAGTTTGTTTTCTATATCTGCGAGTCTGCTTCTTTTTTTGTTATATTCACTAGTTTGTTGTACTTTTTAGATTCCATGTATAAGTGGTATCATACAGTATATGTCTTTGTCTGACTTATTTCACTTAGCGTAATGGCCTTTAAGTCCATCCATGTTGCTGCAAATGGCAAAACATTCTTTTTTTATGGCTGAGTAGTATTTCATTGTGTGTGTGTGTGTGTGTGTGTATACCACATCTTTTTTTATCCATTTTTCTGTTGATGGACATTTTGGTTGTTTCTATGTCCTGTTGTAAACAGTGCTGCATTGGGGTGCATGTAACTTTTTGCATTATAATTTTCTCTGGATCTATGCCCAGGAGTGGGATCGCTGGATCATATGGCAACTCTATTTTTAGTTTCTTAAGGAACCTTCATACCATTTTCCATAGTGGGTGCATGAATTTACATAGAATAATACCCCTTGAACATAACAAGTAATTTTTTAAAGAGACTTTTATTATGAAATATAAAATATTGTGAAATGATTTTAAAAATTCAGTTACAGAGTTAATAATTCAATCATCTTTACAAGAGAAAGCACCACATTGAAAAATTACATTCATAAGAAATAATGTAAAATGCATATGCTAAAATGATTTAATAGTAGTCACAACGTTATCAAATCATGAAATTCAGAAACTTTTTAAAGCACAAATCTAAATTGGGGTTTCAAGCTCAGATGTCTTCAAGACTAGTGGGAAACATAAAATAGTCTGATATAAGAGGAAGTCTGGTAGCCCATGTCATACTGAGGAATGCATGCCCAATCTAAAGACTGTTCAAATTCAAAATTTTTTTAAATATTATGCACATCAAATAAAACAACTGTGGGCCAAGCTGTTCTGAGTTTACTGCCCATTTGCAACTCTGCCCCAAATGAATTTCTAGCAATTCATGTACCCAATCTTTAAAATGGCAGACAGCACTTCTTTAGGTAGTTGTGTGGATATGTTCTTAAAACATCTGGTTAAAAGAAGAAATTGTAAAAATACCTTCTTTCACATTTACTTGGGAGAAATTAGTTATGCCCAAGAGTGAATTAAACTGAAATGAAATTTCATTCATTAACCAATAGAAAACCACATACCCTAGTACATTATTGCTTAATAGGAAATATTTATGTAAAAAATAAAGTACTGGTTTTACTAAAGCCATTGTTCAGAAACATTCAATCACTTCACTAAATACATCAGTTAACAAGTTTTGCTTTAACTTTTTAAAGGGTATTTTGTTGAAGAACTTTAGTAGATTTCATACTTTAAGTGAAAAGTAAAAGTTCTAATCTGAACATGTAAAATTGCTAAAGCTCAAATGGCTGTAACCATGTTTGTTTATTATGCCAACGCAGTTTCACAGAATTTACAACTTTGTATGCCATCAGTGACTTCACATTAATCATTTTAAAATAGTTTTTAAAAATTAAGGTAATGGAGGCATTAGAGGGACAAATAAAATCTCCTTTAAAAAGGCTACAAAGGCACCTTATAATTCAAATATCCTTACTGGACTAGGAATATATATTTTAAAATAACTCATAGACAACACATATTCAAACAAATAAAATTCAGATACATTTATTCCAAACCTAAAATAGTTTCTACTTTTTAAAAACATTTTAGCTCTTGGCTTGAGAAGTTTAACATGAAAAGAAAGCACCAAATGTAGCCAAATCTTCCATGTAAAAAAGTTACTAGTTATTGTATGTTTTCTGTAAAATAAAGTTTATATGGGGCAAGTCAATTTCATTCGTGGCCATTAATTTCTAAAATTAAAAAGCCAAAGCTGTTAAGTACTTGGCTTAAAGTTAGATGTTTAGCAAACTCAGAGTATGTATACAAGAAAATGTTAGAAGACAGTTTTTTGGCAGTTAATGCAATAGGTCTTTCATTATTTCCATTTATCATGAATTGAACTTTTCAAGTAGGGGATGTATGTTTGGCATTTTTTTCTAACCTAATATTTCGCAAAGTTGTAAAGTTTAGCCAAGTCTTATGACCTGCATTCTCATATTCAATTTTAATTATTAAAAGCACTTAAGTACAAAGCATCAGGATTTTTTAGAATTCAAAGTTAGCACTGATTTTACACAGCGTAAGTATCCATGGCAGAAAATTAAAATTGAATATAAGATTATAAATTTATGATGGATCTATAAAAGAAGTGAACATGGTTCTCAAATCCAGTCAATAATAGAAATATCATGTCATGGTGTACAATACAGGCTGATGTATTACAAATTTAGCTTGATTTAGCAGTTCTTTAAAAACCAATAGGGTTTATATGAATACATTTATTTTAAATTAATAAATTATTCATAATTTAAAATGTACAGTTTTCATAAATAGTAACAACAGACTAGACATGGAGTATATGGGATTTCCACAACCAGTAACAAAATAGTTCAAGATTATGTCATCCAAATACTGGTTTAAAATTATTCAAATGTATTTAAAAATTATAGCTGACTGATCTGTAACACTGAATTCCACACTAAATTGATAGCAATTAGATAATATAGTGCTGTCTGCTTGTTCTTCACATCATCAAGGGATGAAACTCCTTTTGTAAGAAACATGATGGTTGCACTCATTACATACAGTGATCCAATTAGTTAGCATATTTATGGAGGAAACGTTCAAACGCATCATAGATGGCTCGCCTAAAATTAAATATGAAAGAAAAACTACAAATAATTAGCAAAAAAGGGGGACAGACAGTGCTTTTACTATAAGTTATTTCCAAATGACCTCTGGCTTGCAGTGTGACCTCTCCAAATAGCTGTGAAAGAGGCAGGTACTTCAGGGTGGGTGTTTGGATCCATGCAACTTCACCACTAAGAAAAATTTCAAATCTACTTCCAACTGATGACGAGTTCATAAATACCATCCTTTTCTGTGAAGCACTTTTTTGTGCCTTAAAATTTATATAATATATATGTATACATTTATGTATGAAATATGAAATGATAAAATGAAAAAGGAACCTGTTTCTTTAATTTTGTTATTTGTTGAAAACTAACTAGCTTTATGACTTTTCAAGATACAATATTCAGTCTGCTTCATAGATTATGATATAGCAACTGAACTTAAAAGCCATAGTTTCCTACATTAACTTCACTAGATACTTTAATTCATCTGGCCTCGGTCCACAAGATATTATTTTTAAGGCTTATTTTGTTTTTGTTTCTCCTATTGTCAAATACATTTTCATTGTAGAATATTCAGAAAATCCAAAAATATAAAGTATCTGTGGTTAATCTTTTCTTCCAGGCTTTTTTCTTTTTTTTTTTAATGCTTATGTCTGTATTTTCATCCAGTTTAAATAATAACCATGAGATCATATTAATTCTGTATTGTATTTGTTTGACTAGGCATTTCCCCACATCCTTAAAAAGATATTATCTTTAAAACTGGTGCCTGCTATAGATTGTGATTTCCAATTTGTTGGGAGGACAAAGCTTTCTATCACGCTTATCCTTATTTGACTCAAAAATTTGTAAAATGAGGCCTAAGGTTGCAATCTGGTACATGTGTACATGGTACAGGGTTAGTAAAGGTATATATATGCCTTTTAATCTGTTTATTTATTTTAATTTAAAAAAGTTTAATGAAGAAGGTACTGAGGATTGAACCCAGGACCTCGTGCATGCTAAGCACATGCTCTACCCTCCCCCCCGCCTTATATGCCTTTTTAATTATTTGAATAGTCTCTTACTCAACTTGTATTATCAATCCGAAATAACTTACCACAAAATATTAGAGCACATAAAGGAGTGGCTTGTTTTACTTTTACATCTGGTGAGTGAGAAGACTGAATTTATAAAATTTTACTATTCCACTGCCACCTAAACTCTGTTAGGTTTTGAAGTGACTGGAGGGGAGTAGGAGAGGCCAGATAGCATATAGTGACTCCAACTGAGCAAGTTATTCAATCTTTTTGTTCCCTGTGTTTCTGTGACGATATTAAAAATAACATATGAAGCAATTGCCCTAGTACTTGGCACACATTAATAGCTAACATTTATCTCTTCCTCAGATGAAGCCTTCAAATGAGCACTTACGAGTTTTTATAGCTGCTTTTGATGACATCTATTCTTCCTAACGCCTCTCAGCCACATGCCCATGTAGATACATAAAAGAATAAAGGAAATTTGATAACAATTTACTAAAGTAAGCATGTGGGCTCTCTGCATTCACATGTATAACAGAACTTTAGACTCTTGAGCAACCCAAGCAACCCTAAGTACTCACAATTTTTGTTTGTTTTTTTGTTTTAGTTTTGCTGTGCCAGAGGGTCACTTGCGTATTGGGTAAGCAGTCTGCTCACTCACCAACTAATGGGAACTCATATGCTAAATGAGTATTTTTTAAAAGATCATACTGTAAAAAGACATTACAGACTTGAAGCATTAGCCTGTACCTCAAAAAGGTGACATCTATAAACTGAACTCGTAAGCAACAACATACAAAGAATTATTTCTTAGATAAAAAGAGCTAAAACATGTCAAACATGCAGCACACAATTCTTCTATTTATGGCTATCCAGCTGGCAGTTCTGGAACACTTATGCACAGGGCTCTGATCTCTGTACTTTATGTGAACTAATTTATTTAACCATTAATGATAAATCCTCCAGTGATACTTGTTACCATCAAATTTGAATAGAAGTAGAAATAAAATAGGATATCAAAAAACTAGAATAAAAGCATAAAAGTTTTTATAAGTTCTAACATGTTGGAGTCATATAAGGTCATTAACAATAAAATAACAGTATTTCACTTTTCACTTAAGGTTCAGTATTCACTTAGCTACTGAAAAACTGCTAGATTATTCCACAGATGTTCAGGTCACTCTGAGAGAAAACCATCAGAGTGGAGTGAAAAAATCATGATGAACCAAAGCCAGTTTTATAAACCCTGGTGTTCCTCCCTACACTGTAAAATACCTGGCTATTAATATTTGAAGAGGGTAAAAAACACACAATAAAGCATGCCTGTCACATGCTATTTCTCAGTTCTCTAGAATAAAAAAGAAAATAAAAGGATGAGATAGGAAACATTATCACAATGTGAGAACTTGAGAGAGGCAGGGAGGAAATAAGAGGACTAAAACATATAATAAAAATACCCAATCTTTTATATTTGTTGAGCCAAAAGAATCCCCAAAACAAACACAAATAAGTAGATACCTGTTAGAACAATCATCTTACCTGAAGAGTCCTTGTTTAAAAAGATAAGCACTAATATGACCCCCTTCTAGATATCGGATTTCACAACCAGGCCAAATTTCTTGTAGACTTCGAACTCCTGTTCGTGGAATGTAGGCATCTTCTTTGGCTTGAACCACTATGATGAGGCTTGGGTCAACTGGAACTAGGTACAGGATTTTTAAAGATGCAACATATATACTTTTCAGATGCTCTCAGAATTTTATATAAATACTAGTAATCATATTAAAAAAATACACCATACAATGCAGTAAGTAAAACATTTGCCAAACTAAAACTTTTGATTAAGTTGAAAATCAACTATATTATACCATAACATTATAATATTCATCTCTAATACAATGAGATAAATATTCTAAAGAAGATACAAACTCAATGTTTTTAGTGGATAAAATGGTCTTAAGAGTTTCATGGATAAAATTTAAATATGACACATTTAAATAACCAACTTATCTTAGAAAACACATTGTAGAACCAACAATAAATATACTCATTAAAATATGAAATTATCTTGTAAAGCATCCTTAAAATATTTCACATATTATGAGCATGATTTTCACATATCATCAGCAAATATTCTCAATTTTATATAAAAATTAATACCTGAGAAATTTGCTACATGAGTACATTCATCCATGACTCCTTTCATAAATATTAAAGATTCTTTCTGAAGATTCTTTCTTCTTTTTTCTTTAGTGAGTAGGTGGTATGATTGAGTACTACAACTTGTATAACTACTTTTGTTGGTGGAAAGCGTTTGATTGAAGCACTCCATCTTAGAGGAACCTTGCAACAAGAGTCCTTCTGATGTGGCACTGACAGATGTTTTACTAGGTTTATGGCACTCAGCAGGTTTTGAGGACACAACTTGGTCTGTCATATCTAAATTTAAAGTTCTAGAAACCAGATTAAGGTTAGTTAGCTTGTCTGCACTGCTAGGGAAGCGTTTCACGAACTCTTGTCCCATTTTGAAAGAATCTGTCTGAATATATGAAATAAAAGAAAATGTCATTTAATATAAAATAGGATTTTATTTAACAACCTTGTTAAAACAAAGAGAAAACACAAATGACCATCAATGAAAAATGGATAAACAACATGTGGCATATACATACAATAATTATTACTCAGTCTTAAAAGGGAATGAAATTTTGACACATTCTACAACGTGGATGAACTTTGAAGACATTATGCTAAATGAATAAGCCAGACACAAACGGACAATATTGTATGATTCTACAGATTTATAAGATATCTACAGTAGTCAAATTAATGGTGACAGAAAGTAGAACGGTGGTTGCCAGGGGCTGGGGAGAGGGGGAATAGAGAGTTTTGTTTAATGGGTACAGTTTCACTTTAGAAAGATGAAAAAGTTCTGGAGATGGATGGTGGTAATGTATGGAGGTGATGGCTACACAACAATGTAAATGTACTTAATACTACTGAGTTGTACGCTTAAAAATAGTTAAGATGGTAAATTCTATTTTATATATATTTTACCACAATTAAAAAGAGATGTCAAAATTTAACTGAGGACTAAGATACATAATTTATACTTTATTGCTAAATGTTTCCTACAAAACAGTAAAAACTATCACTTAGCCTGCATCATGTTTTTACTGCCAAAGTATTGAAATCCATAATTCCCCTTAACATTAGAACTTCCCAAAGTCTCATGAGTGCATCCTGGAAGTAATATATGAGCCACCCTAAATCATTTTCTCAGGCTGAACTAAGAAGAATTAAAAATTATCAAGAAAAAAACATTAACTGTTAAAAATCTTGAAAGTATGTACTAAGTTTAAGGACTTATAAATACAACATAATTTAAGTAAAAATAAACTTTGCCAGATACTAAAAGCAAAATCAAAATAAAAGAATGACAGCCTGGGAGAATATATTTGCAACTTACAAGACAAAGAGCTAACTGCTTTAATTTATTAAGAGCTAGAAGTGAATAAAAGGCCCAAAACCACAATAGAAAAAATGACCAAAGGATATGCATAAAAGTCACAGGAAATGAAATACAAATTGCCCTTAGACTAATAAACATGTTCAATTTCAGTTAAATTAAAAAAATAAATTTAAAAAAGTAGATTAAATAAAACTTTCACTATTTGGTTGACTGAAAAACCACGGAAGTCTGATAACACTGAAACAGACACACATGTTCCTGCTGTAAATTCACACAACTAGAATTAGACAAAATCTAACATTACAACTGCATATATCCTTCTGCTCAGCAACATTTCAGGAATTTACACTTGTGAAATGATGTATATACAAAGCTACTCATTGCAGCACTGATAATAGTGGAAGATGAAAAACAACATAAATGCCCATCAACATGATACTGGTTAATAAATCATGGTACATCCATCCATAAAATAGGCTGTTATGCAGCAGTGAAAAAGAAAAAGGAAACATCTGTGTACAGACCATTAAAAAGGGAAGAGAAAAAAATTCGTATTTCTGTTCGTTTGAAAAATTCCTTGAAATGGTAAATAATATAGTGGGTTATTTGTTGAGACAAATTGGGAATAGGTAGGAATTGTTTCACTATATATCTTTTTATACTTTTTGATGCTTGAGCTATATGACAAAACAACCTATTTACAAAATTAAGAATGAAAAATTGGTTGAAAGCAAGGGAAAAAAAAAACTTGTTAACAGAACAAATCACTAAACCCATTCAGATCACAGGAACATAAAAAGGAAGGAAAGGAAGTTTAGTACTATCAGGAAATGTAAGCTCAAAGCATCCTAGAATTACTCAGAGTGGTTCCCCAACAAACTTAACTTTTTTGATTGGGAAAACACAATTTTTAAAACAAAAAAAGAAAGAAGCCATCTTGACATTTCTTGAATATTCATTACTCTGAACTAGTTCTAATTGAGACAAATGGACTCTTGGATACAACCACCAAGAGTGAGGCACAGAGAAAAAGTGCTGGATAAGAATACACTGCCATTTCAGACAACCAAAATTTATGAACCTCTCTTAAGAAAATGCATGCTAAGTTTTCAAAGTCCTAGTAGATAGTAGAAAAATTCCTTTTCTTTTTGAGATTTCTTGAGATTCTCGGTAACTTTCAAACTGAATGTGCAAAGTTTTAAAATTCATAGAAAAAAATTTATGGAAACAATTGGTCACCTTAGGGAACTATTCATTATCCTGAAAACTGGTAAATTAAGGGAAGGAATTAAGCATTTATCCTACTTTTCTTATATGAACTTAACTATGATATAATCAATTAATAGGCAAGGAAAGTGCCTTTTAATAAAAGTATTCAAATTAATAAATGAAAAAGAAATGACATAGAGTATCAGCATTTTGCAACCCTCAATGAATTAACAGACATAAGCATTAAGCATCAATGGCTGCTTACACCACTAAAAAAGAGAATCCACATTATGTGCTTCCTACACTCTTACCAAAGAAATAAAAACTGAGTTTAATCAAGCCTCTAGAACTAGTTGCCAATTTACAGGCAATATAGAGTGTGGAGGAACGCGCTAAAACTGTACCATGAGAATGCAAACAGAAAAATCTAGACTGTGAGAAGCTCTACAGGTAAACAGCCCAAGTTCTTCAACACATAAATTATAAGGAAAAGAAAGAAATGAAAGGCAATTTATAGATTAAAAGATACTTAAGAGATACATCAAATTTAAAAAATAGTGTCTAGGGATGCACATTTGGACAATAAAATTATCTTCAAGACAAAGGAAGTAATTACTGTAAAAATCAGGATAATAAATATTAGGAGGAGGAGGACCTTTTGATTTGGACACATGAAACTGGTTTCTGGGTTGGGTGGTTAAGTTCTGAGCTGGGTGGTCAATTTCTACTCTTCACAATTACAAATATGTTTGACATTTAATAAATGTAGTAAGCTATACATTTGCTTTACATGATTTTCTGTATCCATATTTTATTTTAAAATGAAGAATTTTAGAAGAAAAAATAATACTCCTTTTAAAAAATTTGCAATTCTTTTCAAAAATCTGAATCATTAAAAATAAGCTTTCTCCCAAATGACATGCAAAAATTAAAAATACTTACTCCACAATATTCGAGCATGTGAATAATTTCTTCTTCATAAACTGTCTGTGTATAATACTGTTTTTCCAGCTCTCTCCAGTTAATTGATTTACTTAGTACACCCTGAAATAACAAACTAAATTAAGATCAAATCATACCATAAAGCAATTTGTCCAATAATTTGATTATTATTACTGTGTAGAAAAGAATTAACAAAGTAGGTTTGAGATTTCATATCTTTAGAAAGGTCTGCTTGTACGGTTGGCCCTTAACTAGAGTCTGGGAATTTGACTAGTGAACAGTTCTGATACAAAATTCCAAAAATTATCAAGTGGGTTACTGTGCCTAAACTCCTCATACAAACAATGTAGTTTCTTCTGAACACCTGATTTCCTTCTAGAATTCTGGTACATACTAGGCAGAGGGTGCCTAAGTGACTGACCCCTGATAAAAACCCTAGACTCCTAGGCTCAAGTGCACTTCACTGATGGACATTTTACATGTATCGTTACAACTCATTGCTGGAGGAATTAAACATTTTGAGAGACTCCATTGGAAGCTTATGCCTGGTGTCCTCTGGACTTTGCCTGTGTGCCTTTTCCCTTGGCTGATTTTGTAGTTTATCTTTTTGCTGCAAATCAAGTTTTAGTAGTGAGTATGACTATAAACTAAGTCCTGTGATTCCTTCCAGTGAATCACCAAACCTGGGGGTGGTTTGGGAACCCCTCCTCAAACGCTTACCTTTAATTATATATAGCTATCTAAATATTAATTGCAATTAAATTACCGTAGTGAAGACCCCAGATGCTGTGGACCAAGACAGACACGGAATCAATGGCATGGGCTTAGGCCAGTTGGATACTGCTAAGGAAGCCATCTGTAACATAATAACAGAGATTCTGTTTAAAGTTTACATTCGTTCAAATGAAAAATATTTAGTATTAAGAAGTATTTTGTTTAGTAGTTGGTTAGGTAAGACATGAACTCAGAATCTCTAAACACTTGTGAGAATGTCTAGCAACCTCGCCAAATTCCCAAGTCACAAATTCAACCGCAACATACAACTTCCCCCTGAAAAAGCAATAAAGTGTATTAGGAAATTTTAAGTAACCACCAGACCCTTCACAAAGAGCCATCTTCTATTGGGTAAATATAGAGCAAACATGCTGAGGTATAGATGCTGTGCAGCAGGCTAAGCACACTCACTACCTAAGTGACGCGCTCAGGTAGAGCAAAATCATAGCTATAAAATCTCAGACTTTTGAAGTTGACTGAAAGATGTGGAGAATTTGGTGAACTACAGAGCAGATTATATAACTGATATAAAATAATGTAATGTGTGTGTTTAGAGAAGGGAAAAGTTATTTTTGGCTAGAGGAATCAGAAGCTTCATGAAAAGGCTTGAGTCTTTTAGGGGAAAGGGAAGTTAGGGTCTTGTCTTCCATATAAAGAGTATGATCAAAGGCAAGATGGTGAGGAACACAGAGTCTGGTAGGGAAACAGCCAACATACTTCAGCTAGGCTGGTCAATAGAACACATGTGGTCAGGGATAGGGGAGATAGGGAGGGCTAGAAAGATTGATCAGGATCAGATTTGAGGTCCCTCTGTTCTGTAGATAATGGGGAATTACTAAAGAGACCTGAGCAAAGAACTGTCATTGTCAAAGAAGTGATTCAATGAAGCTAAATTGATAGTACTTTCTTTATAAGATTGATTAGAGAGGGTGCTATTTGAGGTAGGGAAACCAGTTAATAAGTAGTAGTCCAGCTGAGAGTTATAAGGCCCTGACCTAGGTCATAACAATGGAAACATTATTAGGTAGAAAAATAAATCTTTTCCCACCTTTAGGTTTCACTGTCTGTAGTTTTTGGTTTTTTTTTTTTTTTTAATTTGAGTCTTTGAAGCTAACTTTATCAGCTTCACTCTTTGGTAGTTGCTTTAAATTTGAGTAAGCTTTTAAACTTAATTTTATAATTCAAATGACTTACAGAATACATATATATATGTGTATGTGTGTGTGTGTGTGTATATATATACACTGAATGACTAATGTGTCCAGGAAATGAACCAGAGCATATTTCTGGCCCTCAGTTAACCAACTGATTTATGAAGAAAACAGACTGCTAAACAAGTAATCATAGTACAACGAAAAAGTACATGTTACTGAAAGATGAAGTATATTCTGGGGTAAGACTGGGAATCAGGAAGAGCTTCTCATAGGAAGTAAGCTCTAATCTGGAACCAGAAGGGCAAGCTGTTATTTGGGCTATGTAAAAGGGGATGAGGGGCACTAGATGGATGCTGGCACCTGACAGAGCTAGAGCCCAGTTCAAGCCTTTGGCAGGTTTTAAGCAGGAGAAAGCAGAGGTCAGATTTAGGAAGATCACTCTAGTTATGGTGTGGAAAAAAACTGTTAAGAAAAAGAGTAAGGAGAGAAAATACTAGATGAGAAAGCAAGCAGGAGGCCATTTCAGTACACTCTAGAAAGCAAAGGTAAAATAGGTTCGTGGTACTGGGGATGGAAAGAAGAGAAAATGAAAAGTATTTTCCAAATTAGCTATCTTCACCAACTTAATAGCAGAATAAGGCATTTATAGTTGAGATTTAAGTTCTATAATCAACTTTTAATAAAATATTAAATCTAATACCTGAGATATAACTGTGGAGTAAGTAGTATAATCATGCCTATATAAATCATACAAAAAATAATATCATTACTTCATAATTGGAACAGAAGTTTAGAGTCTGTTTATGCTTTCCTCAGAACTAAAATTAATTCCACACCTAAAGTGAATTTTTAAACAACCAGATTCCCTAGATCTTTTTATCCCCCCAACACTGTACAACACCCTTCAGTGCTCACAGCCCACAGGTAAGGAGACTGGGCAATGGTTCAAGGCTCAGTTTGCTCTGGCATGGGTACACTATGAGAGGCCCACAGTGGAGGACCCACCATAAATCCACTACCATGCTCAATTTCCTAGATCTTGTAAACATAACATAAATATCAGTTGAAATAAAGATGCTTACGTGTCCGCCCATGGATATTCCGGTCATTCCTAGAGGTCCATAACCCTCCCTCTCTAGCCAGTGCAAGAGAGCTGCAGATTCTAAAACAAGAGCTCCTCCCATCACAAAAAGGTCAGACACATTTTTTAAGCTGGACCTTCTAGCCTCACAAAACAAAAAAGAAAATTATTTATTCTTATGTATTTATATTTTAACACATGCAAATTTACAACAGGCAGCCAGACTTCATGTTTTCTTTTAAAAGACTAGTTAGCTAAGTAAAACAATGGAATAAATTGATGAAATTAGAATAGTGCTAACATTATTTATTCTACATATTAATTGCCTAAATCTTATTTTTATAAAGTTCTATCCGTTTTACAGCATATAGTCTTTATTGAATTTCAATTATTTAACAATTTTGAAGTCCAGAAAAGAATACCTTATTTATCTGACAGAACTTAAAACTGTTAAAATATTTACGGGAGAATACTTTTTCTATACTGTCAAGTTTTAGTTAAGTTACCACTAATGATATAAGGAAAAATAAATTTATACTTTCCCTTCTTAGAAAAAAAAATTACAATAGAACTTAAAGCATACATTTTTTAAAAAAGCAATGTAAAAGAATTTAGCCTAATACTAGGCTCTTGTATTACCAAAATCTTAAATGTTACTTATTTTCACAGGTTATCTAATTTATGAATATATTAGAAAAATACATTTTTATAAAAATACATGTTTTGATTAATTTAAATAAATACCAATTCAACTGAAATTTTCTGTTTTAGAAACTGATTTTTACATATAAGTACATATCCTTATAAGAAGTGCTTAAATACATATTTTTAGAATCCAGAACCATTCTTATATAGTGATAAAAATATTATTTTATTACTAAAGTGACCAAGTTATAATCTGTTTTTTCAAAATTTAATTCATATAAAGACATACTGACATAATTAGCTCCTAGATGAAACCTTGTCAAAGTATACAAAAATTCATTTTATCAATGGTTATGATCATGTGCAAAGAACCAGATGCCATAGGAATGCCAAGCTATGAAAAACAGAATTCTGGCCCCCAAAGAGCTTATGTCCACTGTCCTACCACATCCTCTTAGAGCTCTAAGTCCGTAAGGTAGCTTTTTCTTTATGGAAAATATATTATCTTCTGTCAAAACAGATTATATTCATGCTTCATTATAAAAAAGCCCATTTATCCTTATATTTGTTTCCAACCCTCATTCCAGTCTATTTATGATCACATAATTCCCTGATTATTTATTTTGGCCTGGAATGGAAGTTTGAATTCTCAAGTCCACTTCAGTTGGTTCTTTTATATAGAAGTTACTGATGTAGGTTCTTGGACAGAGGTTACTTTTAACAGTGGACTCAGTCAAATTGTTCAACCACTTTCAATGAAAATAGGCTTAAGATGGCTTTGAGTAAGAGAGAGAGAGAGAATGAGAATGTTTATTATTATTTAAGTTGCAAGCCATTTCTTACTTAGGATGAGTTGTTTGAGAAAAATAAAATACACTGGAGTATTATATTTCTTGGGTACATAATATCTGATGAGATATCTTATAAACATAATTCTCACAGCAATTCTGCATGGAAGAAATTAGATAATTTTCTCACTTTATAAATGAGATAACTGATATTTAGCGAGGCCAAGGCCATACAGTTAGTAAATGGCAAGTTACAATTCCAACCTACGTCTGTATGACTCCAAAGTCAGAGTTTTTCTATTAAGCTCATGCTGCGTCTCACTACAACTAAATAAATTCTTTGGTTTTTAACCACCTGTAGACAGGGTAAAAATGATGCACCTAGTTCTGAATTCATTGCTTGGTTCCAGAATAAGAATTCTTGAACTATTAAGTCTAGACTTCGATTTTTCACAAGGTTTCACAAAGTATATTCTAACCTATCCTTCACAGGATATAGGTTTGCCTCTACCCCACCTTGCTTTTCCTCCAAACCTTTTTCATGTTATGACCACAAACAATAAGTGAATTCTAACTCTACCTCTCCAGCACTTACCAACTCCCTACTTCTCCACTTACAGTTCTAATAGTCATCACAAATTTAACATGTCCAAGTTAGAACTTCTGATTTCTTATCCATGATATCCAATTTATTAACAAGTCTTCTTTCAACTTCTAAATTATGTCTCAAATCCATTAGAACTTCTTTCCATCTCCACTGCCAGCACCTCAAAGTTGTCTTTTTCCCCCTGTGTTATTGCAGTAGCTTCTTACTTGATTTCTCTGCTGCTGCTCTTGCCCCAGTAAGCCAGAGTAAGCCTTTCAAAACATAAATCAGATCACTTCTCTGCTTAAAATTCTCAAGAGGTTTCCCACGGCACTTACAGTAAAATTCAAAGCAAACTGGCTCTTTGTACTTTGACCCTTGCCTACCTTTCTGACCTCATCTTGTACTACTCTCCCACCAAGGGCTGACACCAGGCTTGTCATTTAGTCTTCCTTCTCTGAGAATGATTACCTCCAAGTCTTCTCCTTGGTAGCTCCTTCTCATTTTATCATGTCTTTACATCTAACACTGCTCCACCCTGCACCTACCCCCAGTATTCTTTATCCCATTTCATTTTCCTCATGGCATTGATAAGTATTTGGAATTATCTTATTGATTTTTATCTATCTCCCATACTAGACTATAAGCTCTATGAAAGCAAGAACCTCGTTTTTTGTTGCTGTCCTCCCAGTGTTTAGGGTCAAAAATCTATGGAATGAACCAAACCCACACACAATATAGATTACAGAAATGCAAAAAAACTGACTTCAAAGTTCATCATTTTAAAAGACAGGAAAGAAAGTGTACCTTCAAGTTACCTATACTACACATTGCAAAAATAAAAATAGTAGTGTTTAATTTCACAAAGTAAGTAAATGTACTTTAAAAAGGTAAACATTTTATCCTTTCTTTGGTTACACTTTGACAAATATAATATCTCTTCAATCAGCCTATTAAAATTTCTTATTTATCTTTTCATCAGATATTTAAAATGCATAAAGCTTAAAATAAAAATTCAAGATAACACGCCTACCACAGTTTTATAATAGAATTTTTCTTCCAATAACACTTGAATATTTAACTTAAAAACTGAAGACTACCAAATCTTAAGACTGCTGAAAATTCAGTATAAAGACTGGAAAAATAAAGGTAACACATACTTACATTTGGTCCTTGGGTTTCCTGCAGCCATTTAAGGATGTGGGTCAAAGAGAAAGTTTTAAAATAATTAAGTACATTCTATGTCTCAAAACACATTGACTTAGGCAAAACAGTTCAATACAAGACAATTTAATGCTGAAATAACTATTTTATAGTCATCTCAAATAGGCTGTTTAGAAGTTCTCAGGTTTTTCAACTTAATTATTTTCCTTTTTCTTTTTTAAAAAAGTTTCATTAAGATATAATCATATACAATGAAATTTACCCATTTAAAGTGTACAATTCAATGTTTTTAGTATATTTAACAGGATTGTCTAATCTTCAACTTAATTTTAAAATGAAGTTTATGGCTTTTTCCATTTATGTTTATTATAGAAAGTCTAGAAAATACAGAAAAGCACATTAAAAGAAAAACTACTTTATCTTCAGATAACCATATTAATATTTTGGCGTATTTCTTTCCAGCATTTTCCCTTTTGCACAGTTTTAAAATAGATTTTCTGTTTTTAGATTTTTTTGCATACCTATTCCATACTGTAGAGTTTTATATCCTATTTTTGCACTGTAAGTAGTTTTCATTCATTATTATAAACTTTTTAATAATAACTGTTAAAATTTACTGAATGCTTGTTATTTACCAAGCACTGTTCTAGACAATATTAACTATTTAATACTCTGAATAACCTAAGAGATTATTCCTGTTTACCAATAAAAAGTTAAGGTACTAAAAGGTTAACTAACAGATCCAAGGTCATACAAGTACTAAGTGGTAAAACAAGTAATAAAGAAATAAACATAAAACAACCAATTGTATAACATTCCAGTGTTATGAACCACGATTTACTTAACTTTCTATTATTATACATTTAAGCTATTTCTAATGTCTTACTATTATGTTACAAAAATATCTTTTCTCTTTTCTATTATTTTCTTTTTTCTTTATATTTTATCCTTAGAATAAATTTCCCATAATCAAAATCACTTTGTCAAGGAATATGAGATTTTTTAAAGCTCCTGATGCATATGGTAAAAATGCTTTCCCAGAGGACTGAACTGATTTTCAGTCATCAGTAACGAGAGTGCTCATTTCAAAATAGCCTCATGCCTGTTGTGAAATCTTTTGTAATTGTTGCTTTAACTTTACATTTCTCTTATTACCAGCAATGCTGAACATTTCTTTAAAACTGTATATCAGTTTCATTTCTTCTGGGAATAGTCTGGCGTCATCTTGAAAATTAAGTTAAGAACTGTTCTAAACCTCAACTGATACTTGAATGTAAACACATTTAAAACATGAGGGTTTCCTTAATGGCAAAAGCTTGACTTACTAATTTTAAAATCCAGCATAAGTGTCAGAAGAAATAGAAGTACAGCTTACTTCTATTATGCAATAGAAGCAAAATCCTTAAATTGATTTTAAAATTAGGCATGAAACAATTTTTCACTTCATTCTTGCTTCTTAAATATTTCCTGAACTGACTAAATTTAACTGGTTTGGAAAATCTGGTTCCTATCTACCATTCCTTTTGATTACTAAATCTGTAAGTAAGTAAGTAAGTAAGTAAGTAAGTAAGTAAGTAAGTAAGTAAGTAAGTAAGTAAATAAGTAAGTAAGTAAGTAAGTAAGTAAGTAAGTAAGTAAGTAAGTAAGTAAATAAATAGGGTGGGTGAGTGAGTGAAAAGATTTCTAGGTATCCCAAAAGGATATAATAAGGGTTTTCTAACAGCAGAGAAGCCATCCGGGCTTCTTTAATCATTGGACGAGCCATTAGTGTTCGTCGTCTCCAGTAATGCTGAGGAAAGAAAAGATGACATACTTAAAGAATATAATAACCGTATCTGTTAAGGAGAGTAGGTTAACAACTTAGGGATTAAGCTGTTAGAATAAAGTCTTACATGATCTCCTGTTCCAGCAAGATGAATGCATACAGGTCTATATTTGCTGTTCCATTCTTTAGGCACAATAAATTGGAACCTATTTAAAATAAAACACATCAGTGAAATTCTCCTTTAAAAGCTTTTAATACAAACTTTCAATTCATAACAGTTTCATAATTAAATTACTTGAGAGAAAAGATTGTTCAGAATTTTGATATCAAATTCTAACTGTGCTTGCTTCAGCAGCACATATACCAAAATCTAATTGACTCATTAAAGTAGTGTTTGCCCAAAGGCAACTAAGATATTGTAAATTTGCTCTGTGTTAGGGTATTAATATATTCAATTACAATATAAGCACATAATTTATTGTAATCATTTTTACCTTACTCAGTACCACAACTTTATAAACGCATAATGAAATGTTCTTATTTTGTAAAGATCAATGTATATGATTAAGTCTTAGAAAAACAACTCTTTAGATAGTCTGCTTTATCTCCTTGCAGGAATAATGCTTGGCTGTACAAGCTGTGATTTAAAGTCGTTCATGTTACCTTTTTTGTCTTTCAGCTTGGGGTCTATGACAAGATCTGACTTACCTATTGGCCACTATATGTCTTCTTTGAAAAAAATCTGTTCAGTTCTTCTGCCCATTTTTTAACCCATTATTTGTTTTTTCGCTATTGAGTTGTGAGTTCTTTGTATATTTTGGATATTAACCCTTTAGATTAATAATTTGTAAATATTTTCTCCCACTTCACAGGTTGCCTTTTCATTTTGTTGTTTTCCATTGCTATGTAGAAGCTTTTTAGTTTGATGTAGTCCCATTTTTTTTTTTTTAATGCTGGCCAGCACCACCTGCAGGTACACCATGTTCAACCCTGCACTTCCATAATGGGCTGTGTGTCTCCAGCGTGTGAAGGTGCCACAGAGGGTCGTTGGGCGCCCCTGGCGAGTGGGCACTGAGACATATGCACCTGCCCGCTGACACTGCAGCAGCAGCAGCTGCAGCCGCCACCAGCGCAGCACCCCTGTGAACCCGGCCTCCTCCCACCCTAGAGCCCACGACCTCTAACTGCTTGCCCCGCGCGTCTCCCCTCCGCCTGCATGGCTGCCTGGGGCCAATCCACTGTTTTATTTTTGCCTTTGTTGCATTTGCTTTCGAGTCATATCCCAAAAAATCATTGCCAAGACCTGTGTCTAGGAGTTTACTGCCTATGTTTTCTTCCAGGACTTACTTGTGGTAATATGTTAAATAAAAGTGATCAAAATGGGCACCCTTATTTTGTTCCTGATCTCAGAGAAAAGACTTTTCAGCTTTTTATTTTTGAGTATGATATTAGCTGTGGGCTTGACATATATAGTCTTTATTATGTTCAGCTATGTTTCCTCTGTACCCAGCCTGTTGAGAGTTTTTACCATGAATGGCTGTTGAATTCTGTCATGCTTTTTTGTCTATTGAGATCATCATCTTATTTTTATCCTTCATTTTTAAAATGAGGTGTATGACACTGATTGATTTGCAGATATTGGACCATCTTTGCATCCCTGGGATAAATCCCATTTGATCATGGTGTATAATCCTTTTAGTATATTGTTAAATTCAGTTTGCCAATATTTTGTTGAGGATTTTTGCATCTATATTCATCAGGAATACTGACATGTAATTTTCTTTTGGGGGAGGGTATCCTGTTTTGGTATCAGGGTTATACTGTCCTGGTAAAATAAGTTAGTAAGTGTTCCCTCCTCTTCAGTATTTTGGAAGAGTTCGAGAAAGACTGTATTAATTCTTCTTTAAATGTTTCTTTACATGTAGAATTCACCAGTGTAGCCATCTGTGGTGTTTTCTGGGGGGGGTGGATTATTGGGTTTTTATTGATTTATTTATATGGAGGCACTGGGGATTGAACCCAGGACCTCATTCACGCTAGGCACACACTTTACCACAGAGCTATACCCACCCGCCACCCAACCCCCCACCAGCCATCTGGTCCTAGACTTTTCTTTTTTGGGAAATTTTTGATTATTGATTCAATATCCTTATCAGTAGTTGGTCTGCTCAGATTTTTGGTTTCTTCTTGATTCAGTTTTGGTAGGTTGTATGTCCCTAGGAATTTATCCATTTCTTCTGGGTTGTCCAAGTGGTTGACATATAATTGTTCATAGCAGTCTCATGATCATTTGTATTTGTGTAATATCAGTTGTAATGGCTCCTCTTTCATTTCTAATTTTATTTATTTGAGTCCTCTCTGAGTTTTTCATAGTGAGTCTAGCTGAAAGTTTGTCTGTTTGTTTATCTTTGCAAAACCCAACTCCTAGTTTCATGGATCTTTTCTGTTATTTTTATAGTCTTTATTTCATTTATTTCCACTCTCTATGTTATTTCCTTCTTTCTACTAACCTGGGCTTAGTTTGTTTTTTTCTAGTTCCTTGAGGAGTAAAGTTAGGTTGTTTATTTGAGATCTTTTTTTTTTTTTAATGTAGGTGTTTATTGTTATGGATTTCTCTCTTAAACCACTTTTGCTGTATCTCGTAAGTTTTGGTATGTTGTATTTCCATTTTCATTTGTCTCAAGGTATTTTTTAAATTTATTTTTTGATTTCTTCTGTGACTCATTAGTTGTTCAGTAACATGTTGTTTAATCTCCATATATTTTTGAATTTTCCAGTCTTCTCCTTTTAATTGGTTTCTAGTTTCATACCAACGTGACCGGAAAAGATGCTTGATGTAATTTCAATCTTTGTAAATTTATTAAGGCTAGTTTTGTGACCTAACATATGATCTAGCTTGGAGAATGTTTCTTGTGCACTTGAAAAAAAAAATTCTGCTGCTGTTGGATACAATGTTCTGTAAATTTCTTTTAAGTCTGTCTGGTCTAACATGTGTCTTGATTCCAAAGTTTCCTTACTGATTTTCTGCCTGAATGATCTATTTATTGTTTAAAGTGGGGTACTGAAGTTCCCTACTATTATTATATCTCTGTCTGTTTCTCCTTTCAGATCTGTTAATATGCTTTATATATTTAGTCCTATGTTGGGTGCATAAATACAAATGTTATATGGTCTTCCTGGATTGACCCCTTTATCATTATATTATGACCTTCTTTGTCCTTTATTCCAATCTTTGTCTTAAAGTTTATTTTGAATGAAATAAGTAGAGCTACCTCTTCTTTCTTTTGGTTCCTATTTGCATGGAATATCTTTTTTTATTCCTTCACTTTCAGTCTGTGTATGTCCTTATATCTGATGTGAGTTTCTTGTAGGTAACATACATTTTGGGGCCTTGTTTTTTATCCTTCCAGCCACTCTATATCTTTTGATTGGAGAATTTAGTCCTTTACATCAAAAGTGATTATTGATAGGTATGGACCTACTATTGCAATTCTATTAACTGTTTGCTGGCTGTTTTATAATTCTTTTGTTCCTTTCTTCTGTTTGTCTCTTCCTTTGTGATTTGATGATTTTCTGCAATAGTATGCTTACATTTCTTCATCTTTATCTTTTATCTATTTATTACAGGTTTTAGCTTTGTGGTTACCATGAGGCTTATATAAAACATATTTATAATAGTCTATTTTAAGCTGATAACAACAGGTTCAAATGCATACTAAAGCTCTATATTTTTATTCTCCAAGATACCACATTTAATGGGAATTAATGCTAAATAATTATTGTAATTAATACTAAGTAATCTGAAGTAATATGGCATTGCTATTATAATTTTAAATGAACATAAATAACCTACTACTTTAACTCTCTGAATAAAAATTCTTACCTTGCAATAACAGATTCAATTGGCATGATACCAGGCACATAGTGGGCCATGGGGGAAACAAAGTGTCCATCTAGGATCCTACAGTCTGACTGCTCTTCTATCTAAAACAAAAGCAAACCCAAGATGTATACACCAGGGCTAAGATATCTTAATCTATAACAGATGTTTTCCTATATATAAAAAAAGTTCTATTCGATTAAAACTTTTTTTTCAGTGCCTACTATGTACCCTTTTGCCCCATTCTGCTTTCCAAAGACATGTCTCCTATGTACTCACATTTATTTTCCTTCTATATCCTTTACTACAGTCTAGCTGGGAAAATAAAGTATAAATAAACCTCACTTGTATAATGACATGCAATAACAAAGTAAAATACTAGTTACAAGAATTCAACAATATACAAAAAAATACAAAAACAATTTACCAACAAATTGTAAAAATAATTTACCACAATCAAATAAGGGTTGACATCATATATGTTAGAATGGCTCATTTTCAGGTAATCTACTGATGTAATGAGTCATGTCATTACATATGAGTAATGAGTAATGAGTCACATATTAAAAAGGAGAAATGTGATATTT
Source organism: Camelus bactrianus (assembly GCF_048773025.1). NCBI lineage: Eukaryota > Metazoa > Chordata > Mammalia > Artiodactyla > Camelidae > Camelus > Camelus bactrianus. The sequence goes on from NC_133540.1 coordinate 45,421,120, forward strand.
ACATATATAGCAAAGACATTTACTAATATTCAACACCTAAACTTTTTTCACCTCAAATAGTTTTTTTTAAATAAAAAAATCTTTACCAGACCAAAATTAAATTAGCAGGAAAACACCACATATTTTCATTAAAACCTAAAACAAAAAAATTGTATCTTTGGAAGCTAAGTATCTCCAGCTTTTAAAAAACACAAATTCTAACCAGTTGTGTCAACGTCATTTATTAAATACTCCATATTTTTTGGCAAATGACTTAAAACCCAAATATACATTCTTCCCAAAATAATTTTAGGATTATTTTATGGACCTTAAGTCTAAGTTGAGTATTTAGTTGGAATTGCATTGCATTGTTTTGAAAATGGTAAGGAGACTTAAGATGTATATGATATGAAATTTTTAATCCAAGAAGTCTTTACATTTTACTCATCTTTGTGCCTCCTATAGTTTCAAAGTTTTCTTTTTATGTATTTTAGAAGAATTAATTATTTGGCAAAGGAAGTAGCACAAACTAATGTGAAAAGGAATATTAATTCAACAGTGTTGGGATAAATGGCAAATTTGTAAAAAAAAAAAAAGTTTTTAGAGCCATATATAATATAGAAACAAAAATTAAGCTTCAACTCAACACTAAAAATGGGCAAGGATTTCATAGATATTTCTGAAAAGAAGACATACAAATGGCCAATAAGCACATGAAAAGATGCTCAACATCATAGTCATTAGGGAAAGGCATATCAAAGTCACAGTAAAATACACTTCACACCCACTAGGATGGCAAGGACAAGTACAAATATTAATAAGAATGTGGATAAACTGAAAGCATTATGCACTGCTTGTGGGAAAGTAAAATGGTGTACTTTGGGAAAGTTGCCAAAAAGCTAAACAGAGTGACCCTGTGACTGAGTAATTCCACTCCTAGATACATAGCCAAGAGAACTGAAAACATACATCCACAAAAACACTGGTACATTAATATGCACAGCATTATTATTCATAATAGTTAAAAAGCAGAAACAACTCAAATGCCCATCAAATGATAAATGGATAAACAAAATGTTGTATATCCATACAATGGAATATTATTTAGCCATAAAAAGGAAGGAAGTACTGGTACATCCTAAAACATGGATGAATCTTGAAAATTTGCTAAGTGAAATAAGCCAAACACAAAAGGCCACATGCTGAATGATTCCATTTATATGAAATGTCTAGAACGGGTAAATCCAAAGAGATAGCAGATTAGTGACTGCCAACAGGTGGGAGGCTGAGGAAGTGGGGGTGAGCTAAAGGGTACAGGGTTTCTTTTGGGGTGCAGTAAAAGTATCCTGGAATTAGGCAGTGATAGTTGCACATGTTGGGAATGTAATAATAAAAAACAACAACACTGAATTGTATACTTTAAAAAGGTGATTTTTTAATGTATGTGAAATATATCTCAATCTCTAAAAACAGAGAGAAGAGACAGACAGATAAGGCTAGGAGAGGAAAGAGGAGAGGAAGAATATATATAAGAAAGCATTCTAAAGTCCCAACAGTAATTCCTTCTTGGTAGGAAAATGAAATTAGGGGGTGGAAAGTGGCAGATTAGAGTTTTGATCTTTACTTGGTGTGCTTTACATTTGTTTATTTTAAGCCTATGATTTTTTAATAGAAAAAAAGAAACAGAGGAAATGGAAATATTTAGCAAAATTTGAGGGAGTAATGTCCTAAATCCAGAAGATACAGAGGGAGCAGCCATATGGTATAGAGAAGGTATTTCCAAATTATAAAATTTTGTTCTTAGCAGTGAAAAGTCTTGAAGAACACAGTCTTCTAAAGATATCCAATATATAAAAGACGTGAAAGTAGAGTTATTTTGGCTGAAGGCAGTGGGATGTGAAGCCCAACAATTTGCAACCCCCCTCAATAATACTTTAAGCATCCAATTACATAAACCTAGAAATATTTTACAGAAAAACATATGCTTGCTTAAAAACTATTTCAAATATATTTTCTCATATTCTCTAATTTTATAGCATTTTCTTTCTATCCTTCTCTCAGCAATTAACTATATCCCGTAACATATCTCTGGTATTATTTAACAGTTGTTTTGATAATAGCTTCTCCTGTGCTGATTCTCCAACTAGAGTGCTTCCCTGTATTAATTTTTTTTTAAGGAGGAAAATAGTAAAGGAGTTTATTAGGGGTAACCTGCCATTGACAACAGTGGGCCATACAGATGAGAGGTGCCTATGTGAGCCCTTCCCTGTGTTACTTATAATTCTTCTGAAACACTGAATAATTTACTTTAACCCTCCTGAGCCTAAAAATAAAAGATGAGGCTCAAAAAGATCCAGCCCTAAATATTTTCTTATATCTAGGTAAGTATTAAATATATGCTCCCAAATATAAATGTATATATAGTTAATATAAGCATTCAGTTAGGATACATAGCATTTAAAAAATATTAAATGAAAAATCTATATTGTACTTATGTTTTAGAGTTCATTGTTATCTTACTATACCATTCAACCTACTCTTGTCACATAGTTATATTAAACCTGAATTTCTATAATCGCATTTCTTTCATTTGAATACCTTATCGATGTATACTGGATAATCACTGGAAACCAGATTCTGACATCTTTCTCGATTTCCAATCATCTTTCTGAATTCAAAGAGTCTATTATAGTAAGGGGGGAAAAAGGAAAAAATTCAGTATTTATTCCCATTATATTAAGACTGATGAAAAGTAATTAAGAATTAGCAACTCCAGTACATAAACTATATTAAAATTTAATTTTAACATTAAAGAAAAAGATTAGGCTGTTGGGTATTTTTTTCAAGCTTGACATTTTGTCTCAGACAAAAAGTGAGAAATATCATTGTTCAGAAAATAATTACGTACTTAAGACTCAAAATTAAAGAAACAAATACTGAAAATTGATTTTCATAAGTCCAGATATTTCCATGAACTACATTATATCCCAGTTTTATAGTCATTATAAATTAAATTACCCAAGAAAGCTCAGTCCCTGGAAATTCTAATCAACTTAAAACTTACCAAAGTTAAAAATTTAGTTTGTATTTCTGAGAGCTCTTTATTTTAAAATCTGAATTACTTTAAAACTAGTTCAATTTATGCTTATACAGGTTAAAACTTAAGAAAAATAATTAGATAATAGAGAAAAGGAAATAATTTCTTTTTTATATAGCAGTTTAACACTTAATTCACCACTTTATATTTGTGGTAAAGGACTTTATAACTGATATGAAATTTTAAATGTTTACTAAAACAACAAATTCAGAACAAGCCTTCAGAAAAAAGTGCTTACCTTTTGAGATCCTCTGGCCTTCCCCATCCTCTGATAAAAAGTTTGGTGAGAAGAAGTCTCCGGTATAGAATATCTAACTTGCTCACACCCATCAGTAGCAAACAAACATCTATAAAAGATAATTTTAAATGACTTTAATAATTTTTATTTCAGTCAACAGGTCAGTTTTCTAACCATCTCTTTATATATCAGGAAAAAAATTAAAGATTGATCTACTCTCTTAGCAACTTTCAAATATACAAAACAGTACTGTTAACTATAGTTACCATGCTGTACATTATTAACTAAACTTATTGTGGTACTCATATCACAATAGATACATGTATCAAATCATTATGTTGTACACTTTTAAGTAATACAGTGTTGTATATCAATTATACAATTCCTCAATATGATTGGGAAAAAATTAAAGAATGAGATTCTGCTAGAACCTTGAATTTATTCTCTTGGAAATAAGATACAGATAGAGAAAAAAAAAACAAAAAACTGGGATGAAAGTAGAGAAGATGAAGTAGAGCCCTGAGCTTCAGTAAACTGAATCCTCTGCGACAAGATCTTCCCATCCTCAGCACAGTGACTGTAGTGAATACTCAAAATGTGCTGAACAAGAGGAGTAGCTAATTTTTATGTAGTACTATTTTATCTGCCAGGCACCATTAAAAACCACGTGCGCACACACATGCACACACATACTCTCTCTCTCTCTCACACATTCTTGTTTAAGCCTCCCAACAATTTTATGAAGGAAGATGTATTACCCCAAGACAAAGAAACTGTGACACAGAGCGTATAGGTGATTTACTTAAGGTCACACAGCAAGTGGGAAGCACAGCTAAGATGAATTCCAAGGACAGGAACAGACAAATTATGTAGAGGAAAGGCAAGAGAAAATGATCATATATTCTCTTCTTTATTTTCTAATTCAAAAATTCTCACTGTAACATTTTAAAATTCAAACAATACAGAAGTATATACAGTAAAATAGGGGAAAATAATCTTCCCATTATCTCTAATTCTACTTTTCAGAGATATTTAGTGCTAACAGTTTGTATACTGTTCTTTCTGACCTTTCTCTTGTTGATGTTATTTCTTTACCTGTAAACATTTTACAAATTTTTACTTGAGTTATGTAACACCTTTTTGGCAAAATTCAAACAATACAAAAATATACAGAGTAAAACTGAGCAGTCTCTCTTCACTTCTGCTAAGCTTCCCCTCTTCCCAAAAGGTAACTGCTCTTAATGCTGTACACCTGTGAGCACTTGTTCTATCCATTTATACACATACACAGATTTTAGGATTTTTGGTGTGTTTTTTTAAACACAGAAGAGACCAACTATATATTAGTATTTTTTGAGGGTTCTTCCTCACTCTGCCTAGTTAAAATACCCACAAAGCTCTTTCAATTTCAGGATGTATAGGCCTGCCTCATTTTTTTCTATTAATAAGTGAGCTTAGCCCATTTATATTTTTATTATTATGATAATGGTTTGGTTTTAGTTCTTTTTTTGTTTTATTGAGTCTTTAGTTTTTTTTTACCATTCACATTAAATCACTTTACATTTGAGTGTATGTAAATTTGAAAGAGATTTTATTTGTATATATATATATATATATATATATATTTAGTGGGGAGGTAATTAGGTTTATTTATTTATTTCTTAGTGAAGGTACTGGGGATTGAACACAAGGATGTGTGCTAAGCACTCTACCACTGTGCTGTACCCTTCCCCTTGAGAGAGAGAAATATTTAAGATGCAATATACCATAGTGGTTAAAAGCACATTCTCTAGAGGCAAACTCCCTGAGTTCCTTTACTGTGTGATTTTGAGCAAGTCACTTATCCTTTCTGTAACTCATCCATAAAATGAGGATGATGACAGGACTTAACTCGGATTGGTATGAGAAATAAATGTTACTATACGTGAAGCACTTAAACAGCACTTAGCAAATTTAAGTGCTATACTTACTAATATTACTGATTATCTTTATAATTCTATTTAATACTCAAACCTGTATTTCCATATTTTATATAGTATTTATTAAGTCCTGCTGATAAATAATGAAAGATATATTTGCTCCCTTCACCCCACCACCCAATTTTAGTTCATATTTTTTCTTACTGCTTATCTTTATACCTTTAAATATACTAATATCTCTAGTCTTTAAATGATATCTCTATCACAGACTGTGATGGCTGAGGAAATCACTACTTTCTACCTTCTCTTTCTTTTCTGCTTCTAACTCTTATAAATTATATCAATTCTACATTTTCAGAGTTTATATTCATATTCTTAGTCTTAGAGATAGTTGTATTCAATGATCATTACCAGTCCTTTTGTAGTAATTAACAAAATAGAAAATAAAAAACAATGAGAACCCAAATAATTCTTTAAGAACACTAATAGATATTTCAGATGGGTTTATGGTTAGAATGTAAGAATAGTTTAGAATAACTTACTACATTAACTAAACAAGAAAGAAAGACATATCTTAGAGATACAAAGAAAACAAGCAAACAAAAACTCCTAGCATCTGATACAATTCAGCATCCAGACATAAGTATAAAGTAAAAAAATCTAGGAATGTAGGAAAGCATGATTAATTTGATATGATATAAAACAAAAATCTACTGTATAATATTTAATGATGAAATTTTAGAAGCATTCCCTTAAAAGTGAGGGATAAGAATTCCCACTATTATCACTTTCTTTCTAAAACAGAACAAGATATCTAAAGCTGAAAAAAAAATAATGAAAAGGTTTAAAGATTAGAAAAGGGGGAGAAAGCCTGCCATTGCACACAAAGAGTATGACTATTACAGAGAAAACACAAGTGAGTCAACAAAGTATTAAAACGTATTGTTATTACTAAGTTCAGTAATAGATGTCAGGGCAATTGGTTATCCATGTGGGAAAAAATTAAATCTCAATGCCTCATACTAAGTACACACAAAAAATATCCACGTGGATTGGATCAGAGAGCTAAGCATAAAAAGTGAAACTGTAAACTTTCAGACGAATACACGAGAGACCATAGTCAGTGAAAATACAGCAAATATTTCAAGACCTTAAAGAAACTGGTTGATTCAACACACATTCATTAAAAATGAGCTCCATCAAGAAATGAAAAGACAAGCCAGACTATGAGAAAATATTTGCAAAACATCTATCTGATAAAGGACTTGTATCCAAAATACATAAAGAACTCTCAAAACTCAACAAAAGAAAAGAAACAAGCCAATTGAAAAATGGACAAAAGAGCAGAGAGGACTTTAAGGTAGGAAAACTATTCTGTATAATACTTTAATGGTAAATATATGATATTATATATTCGTCAAAACCCACAGAACTGTATAACACAAAGAGTGTATGCTAAGGTAAACTATGGACTTTATTTAGTAAATATCAATATTGAGTTCATCAAGTGTAACAAATATACCACACTAATGCAAGAAGGTAACAGGGAAACTGTGAAGGGTAGAAGGGATATATGGGAACTCTGTGTACTATCTTGTTGAAATTTTCTATAAACCTAAAACTGTTATACATAATAAAGTCTATTAATTTAAATTAAAAAGTCCACAAGATGATTTCTCATAAGGTTTTTAAGAGTAGTTCTACAGTACCTTTAAATATGAAGAAATTCTATTAGGATTACACACAGAGCTTCTGTCAGCATTACTGTATCAAGATATTACTGTAGAAGTGTTAATATATCAATGTGTTGAATGAATCAATCTATCAAATATCAATCAATCATTTAGAATTTCTGTAGACTTTATTATAGTTTATAGGAGTAAAATAAATTCCAGTTTAAAAAAAGAAAAGCAAAAATCATTTTGAAAAGTCCTTATGGACTTATTTATTTGCCACTTCCTCTGAAAAAAATATTTTTAAAACTTTCCTAAAACATTCTAAAATTTTTCAATATTCAGTTGGAAAGTTAATCCAGAATTGAATGATGTAAGCTTCCAAGTAGCTTATACTTACAAATGATAAAATATATTTTTTGGCTTACTTTAACCACTTTACAAAAGTATAGTCAATTTTTTTATTATAAATATAGTCAAAATTTAAGGTTCACAAAGGAGAAATGTAGATAATTTTTAAAAATTTGATTTCCATGATCTTCCTACTCAATTCATTTGCACTGCTAATCAGAGAGGGGACTCATTAATTCTTATGCCAATGGTTTAAGCCTTTATGTGTTATTACTTAAACCTATCAACCTTTGTTTTCAGCTTAATCTTATGGGGGAAAAAAACTAAGAATCCCTTTACCTTAATGCACCAAGCTCTTAAATGACTCTCTCTGACTGAACAATTTTTAAAGACTTGCTATGAAATTATATACTATTCTCAAGCTCTCCTCAATTACACATTTCCACATATTTTACAGCTATGTGGTATTCTAATGTTAACACACAGTTTGCTGAACAACCTTTTGCTGTTGCCTAGTAAAGTCAAAGTCCAAGCATGATAAGAATTTAATCATAGGTATGTCATAAATGTCACAATAATGTTAAAAATTCAAAGACACAACTATAAAACACTATATTTATTATAATTATAAATTATCGAAATCCTATAACATGGCATAAATAAAATGCAGGTATTGATTTTAAAAGAATTCATTATGTCACTGGGTAGACTTAAAGTTAGTGTTCTATCTAAAATAAACACTAGTTATTTAATTAATCATGTTCTGTCTACCGTACGCCTTTTTTTTTTTTTTTAGAAGATGAACTTACGGTTATTAAAGGGGAAAGAGAGGGGCTAGCAATAATTAGGAGTCTGGGATTAACAGATACACACTACTATACATAAAATAAGTAAAACAACAAGGAACTACTATATTGCACAGGGAACTATATTCAATATCTTATAATAATCTATAATAGAAAAGAATCTGAAAAAGAATAGCTATATATGTATAACTAAATCACTTTGCCGTACATCTGAAACTAACACGACATTGTAGATCAACTGTACTCCAACTTTTAAAAAAATTGTCAATGTTTTGATTTCTCAGCATTATTTAATCTTTAATAACCCTAAAAAAGTCAGTACAGAGTGAAGCTTTCAGGATAAATGATAAAAAGCATTTCTTTTTTAATCATTGCTCAATCAATACCATATTATGGCCTCACTAAAGATTTTTTTATTAAGTTTTTATTTTTATGATTTTATTTCATTTACCTAACAGGATTGGCACAGACTCTTCTCATGGGGAAAGATGTGTTCACTCCCAACAAGGGATGGATTTTTCCAGGAAGGCTGCACTTCTTAAATGTGGTTTGGTTTTCCAGTATGGTTTAGGTTCTGTGATATAAGAGAGGAAGACTCAAACTGCATCCATTGCAATCTCTTACTTTTTGTCCTCAGACTCCAAAAACCTTATTCTCACTTAGAAACATTGGACTAAATCCTTATTTTGCACCTTCCATTTGTAAATAATGTGAATATCTTTTCACTCAAAACCTTTGTTCTTTATATTTTCATTAATGATTTATATCAGCAGAAAACTTTAAAAGCTACTTGTATCACCCATTAATTTTTCTAAGAAAAGCTATTTCTATACTCTGATGGTAAAACTGAAGAAATTACTAGATAATCCATGCTAATTTTGACCATCTTCCTTAGAAGAATACTGTTTAACCAGACCATTGCCTGTGTCTAAATGCCACTGTGCATTTTAACATATGTATCCTCGGACATCTGACTCCTTCTTTCAGGCCTTTTGGATTAACTGTCTGCCTTCTCAAAATTTAGAATTTGGTAGCTAGAAAGTGGAAGCAACCCCAGTGTCTATCAATGGACTAATGAATAAGCAAAATATCATGTGTGTGTGCGCGCGCACACACACACACACACACGCACAACAATGGAATATTATTCAGCCTTAAAAAGGAATGAAATTCTTTTTTCTTTCTTTTTATTTTGTTGGGGGGAGGTAATTAGGGTTATTTATTTATTTATTTTTAGAGGCGGTACTGGGGATTGAACCCAGGACCTCATGAATGCTAAGCATGTGCTCTACCACTTGAATGGAATGAAATTCTAACAAATGCCACAAGGTGGATGAACCTTGAGGACATCAGGCTAAGTGAAACAAGCCAGTTACAAAAAGACAAATATTATATGATTCTACTTATATGAGGTACCTAGAGACAGTATTGTATGATTCAGCCTTATATGAGGCAGCCAGATTCATAAACAGAAAGCAGAATGGTGGTTACCAGAGGCTGAGGGGCAGGACAGGGGAAGAGGAAATGGAGGAGGGTGTAATTGTTTAATGAGTATACAGTTTCAGTTTTTCAATTGAAAAGAGTTCTACAGATGGATGGTGGGGACAGTTGCACAACAGTATGATCTAATACCACTGAACTGTACACTTAAAAATGGTTAAGATGGTACATTTTATGTGACGTGTATTTTACAACAAAAAATATGAAAAAAATTTAGAAATTGGAGTTAATTTGGTAGTCTCTCTACATAATTTTCCAGAGGAAGTAAATTGTTACTTTCTTTCCCTCTTGACAGCTTTCTCAGTAAGCAGTAGTTCATTATTCTATAAATCCTAGAACAGAACTCAAGGCTATCTTCAAAAAAACACCACTGCATAATTTAAGTCATTTAAGTCATCATTATTTTGATGTTTGTCAGCCGGAGGCCAGCCTCAGCTCCTAGGGGCTGTTCACATTTCCCTACCACATGGCTCTCTTCACAGGACGTTCACAACATAACAGCTTACTTCTTCATGGCCAACAGGAGTGTGAGAATGAGTGTGCTAGCAAGATAAAGTCTAACATAACAATGTAACCATGGGAGTGTTATCCTATCAACTTGGCCATATCATATAATATAATCATGGGAGTGATATCCGATCACCTTTGCCATACTCTGTTGGTTAGAAGGCAGATCACAGGTCCTGCCCACACTCAAAGGGAGGGGATTACACAAAGGAGTAAACATCAGAAGATGGGATCAAAAGGGCCACCTTAGAGACTCTCTGCCATCTTGGGAGAAACCAACTGTGAATTTCAATCAGCCTTTGAGCAGAATGTCTGGGCTGATACCTGCAGGGCTTTCAGTGTCATAGGTGACAATACCTTCTTCCAATTTTCCTACCAATAGGAAAATAAACAACAAATTCCACAGACCTGAATAAACATTTGTTTATAAGCATGTGAGTTCGTGAAAATTTGTCTGAATTTTCTAAATCATGTTTATATATTTCCATTCACTCAAAAACACTTGCCCAGAAAAGCAAACCAAAAAACCCCCAAAACAAAATAGTTTTGTTAAAAACCCTTGCATTTTAGTACTTTGTTTTTTATTCATTAAGCAAATGGTAAAAGGCAAACTGGCTTCTGAAATGCTGTCCTCATTATACACACTTTCTAATTTAGTGCAATTATTAAAATCAAGTAAGTATATGTAGTATATATTTAAACTGCTTGACCAGTTTTTTTTTTTTTTTTTTTTGAAGGGTAAACGTCAGTGTGGTATAATAAAGAATGTATCTGGTCTTTGACCCCCTTTCCTGGTGTGGAGTTCCTAAAACTCTTGGAAATTTCCTGAGTGATAGAAATATCTTTATGCCAAAGAGGTGACTCATGGTGGGGCTCTAGATAATTTCAGGATAATTTCCGTCTGGTCACCAGAAAGACCAACCCTTTGATTAGAGGGGTGACTTTGGTCCAGCCTGACCTCCAGGAGGGGAAAGGAGCTGGAGATTGAGTCGAATCACATGGCAATGACCCAATCAATCATGGACACTAAGGCATGGTTGAGCCTCTTTGTTGATGAACATGATGTGTTGGAGGGTGATGCACACTGACTCCAGGGTAAAAGGGAATGGAAGCTTCACATTTCCTCTTATAACTTGCCTCATTCATCTCTTCATTTGGCTGTTGCTAAGTTGTATCCTTTATAATAAAGTTAGAAGAAGTATAGCAAGTGGTTTCTTTAGTTCTTTGAGTTGTTTAGCAAATTATTAATCCAAGGGGTCACAGAAATTCCCACATCTGTAGCCAAGTCAGTCAGAAGTGTGGCATGCATTGGAAGCAATGGCATCTGGAGGATTGAGCCCTTAACTGGTGGGCATCTGCACTAACTCCTGTGGTGTTAATCTGCTGGTGATTAATGTCAGAGCTGAATTGAGTATACCCAGTTGGGGTGGAAATGGCACAGTTTATTCTTTACCAAATTACCAATATCCTCAATTAGTGTTCCATATTCCAAATAAGAGATGAACTCTATATATTTAGATATGCAACTCTATTCAGGGGCATTCTATAGCATAAGGAAAAGACAATTCTGAGTGATGAATGATAATTTTAACTATTTTACTCCTTGGGTCTTTCTGGAATTGTTCAAAAGATAGCACTGATACACTGTTGTATACCTTTATTAAACTGCAGCAGAACAATGGCATGTCATTATAACACAGGACTTCATTATCTTTTGCAAGTATTACAGACCACTTATTTTCTCTACAGTGGTAGGAAAAGAAAGGGTCCAATATTTTCCTTTATAACATCCCTGGCATCAACAGCAATATGCAGAATCCAGGTTAGTGTAAAAAAGAAAAAAATTCCAACACTCACATTTACAAAAAGAAGAAAAGTACTAAAAACTGTTCATGAGAAAACTCATTTTTCTACACAATATTCTTCTAGGTTTATAATAGATAAAAACAAGGTAAGACGAACATGGAAAAGTAGAAAGTTGCCAGAGAAGCAAGAAAGGACCTGAGAAAAATGAACTCTTCAAGTATTTTGTAAAGTAGTATGTTAGGTGCCTAAATTGTTTAGTCATTTTTAATTTTCAACCCTATACTAGAAAAGCTTCCAAACCACTTTAATTCCATGTAATATAGGCCATAAGAGTCAGCATTCCAAGTCTAGAGTCAGCATTTTCCTTGCTACATTTACCTGACAGTAAACAACTGACCAATGAGGAACAGAAAGCAAATCAAACACACACATAGCTTATGATAACTCTGGTTCTAGAGTTTGGCATTACACAGATTTGCTTAAATCCCATTTTAGTCCCAAGAACAATATAAAAGACCAGTTTTCTGGGACGCTGCAAACATGTCAGTCTTTCTAGGCAGAGTTAACTGCTATCCAGAGTTACCATGAACAGATCATAATCCAAGTCCAGCATATAGATAACTCCAATTTACAGGAGGCACCATCTGGAGCCACATCAGGTACTTTTTAAAGCCTCCACACTAAGCTGGACTGACACCAGTTAGCTTCTGCAGAAAAAGGACCCACTTTGAAAGTGTGTATCAAGCCAAACTGACACAATTGTCATCTACTCTTTTATACTGCCAAAGCAAAAAATGAAAAGCAAAGTGAAACAAAAATAGAAATTCTAGTTCAGTGCCAAGAATTAAGTCTTTTTAAGAAACGAACTCTATTGTTAAAAGTCATGCTCAGTATCTATTATGCCATCTAGTACTTTTATCTCCTAACACTCTGGTACTTAAGCATTTAAATAATGCAACCCTAATTTTTTCTAGACTGCTTTCCTCATATCTCAAAGGCATAAAAGAAATTTAAAAAAAATACCACCATGAACAAGAACTTTACAAAAATGCAGATCTAATTTTTATCTTATAACTTCACTTTTAAGTCACTTATTTTCAAGGCAAGTTTAAGTATCAAGTTATACTAGAGCTTAGATACCCCAGATATTCACTATGAAAATCGACTACCCTACCTTGACAAATTTAATTCCTTTTAATCTTACACTGGAGAAGAGTAGGAAAACTGGAACTTTATTTGTTTAGAGGGGTATCTATTCTAGCAGTCTATCTGCTATCTATTCTAAGCAGTCATCTAAGGAAATCCAACAGGTGGACTGTCTTGTATGCTTATGTGAAACATTTAGCAAATAACTGAATCTCAAATTTAGTTCTTCTTTTCCATGTGCTTTAAAAAATAAGTGTTTAAAACTTTTTTTTATGTTTACTTTGAGTATTCTGTGTGTCTATGTTCCTAAGAAATTTGTTCTTTTCTTGCTTTTTTTTTTAATTGGTACAACACACAGAGCTTAGATTTCACCAGTTGTACATGTACTCAGTCCATGTACTTTTGCCATCTAAAGTCATCACTTGGAGGCAGCAATGGAAAATAGCAGTGTCAGAAGACCTAGGTTCCTCTACTAGCAGTGTGACCTTGAGTAAGCCATCTTAACCTATAAAAGGGGAATAATAGCTGGCTGAATATATAATAGGAAATTACTTCATTTATATAAAAATTGATTATCTGTTTTGAAATATTTTGAGAGATATGAGAAAAGATTCTTTTTGACATTCTTTTCATAGGAAGGCTGTAGGTGGAAAGCACAGGCTTTATAGTCAGGAGTCCTGTTTCTTAGATTCTAGCTCTGTTGCTTATTAGCTGTATGACCATGGGCAAATTACTTAATCTCCATACTTCCAATTTCCTTTTATGCCTGAGACAATCCCACCTCAGAGGATTATTATAGGGATGAAATGAGTTAATTCAAAAAGTATTCATTCAACCATTCTGCTTGGTGCAATACTGGTTAAAAGCTCCTTTGTTGAATATATATATATGCCATACACTGTGCTAGACTCCAGAGATTAAAAAAGAAGCCAGAACTCCTGGGCATATATCCAGAATGAACCCTAATTCAAAAAGACACCTGCACCCCAATGTTCATAGCAGCACTATTTACAATAGCCAACACATGGAAACAACCTAAATGTCCATCGACAGATGACTGGATAAAGAAGTTGTGGTATATTTATACAGTGGAATACTATTTGGCCATAAAAACGATAACATAATGCCATTTGCAGCAACATGGATGTCCCTGGAGAATGTTATTCTAAGTGAAGTAAGCCAGAAAAAGAAAAATACCATATGATATCACTCATATGTGGAATCTAAAAAAAAAAAAAAAAAAGAAGACAAATGATTTTAAATATAAAACATAAACAGACTCATGGATATTGAATACAAACTTGTGGTTACCAGGGGAGAGGGGGTGGGGAGGGATAGACTGGGAATTTGAGATTTGTAGATACTGACAGGTATATAAAGAATAGATAAACAAGTTTATACTGCAGAGCATGGGGAAATATATTCAAGCTCACAGTGAAAAAGAATATGAAAATGAATATATGTATATTCATGTATGACTGAAAAATTGTATTGTACACCAGAAATTGACACACATTATAAACTGACTATAACTCAATAAAAACTTTTCTAAACCAAAAAATAATTCAAAAGTTAAAAAAATTAAAAAGAAGCCAGAGATACAGTATAGCAACATTATGGAAAAAAAATACTAATTTTACCCATGTACCTTCTTGGAACCAATCATAAGAATCTGATATGTTTTTGTGAGTTGTTATAAACAGATTTGCAAGACTAAATCCAGGTACATAACGTCAGGTCTAGATTCAGAAGATAATTCTGAACTAACAGAAAACACATTTCAAGTTTAGCTGTTCACCAGTGGTATGTGTCTGATAAGATATACACAAGGTCACAAACAAGACAAAGATCAAAAGTGACGGCATATACCATACAACATATAACTAGTACAGGGCCTGGCATAGTATAAGTGCTCATAAATATTGGTGGGAAACAACTGAATTTGGGTCCCCACTCTACCACTTTCACACTGAATGACTCTGGGTAAGTTATTAACTTTTCTGAGCCTTAGTTCTCTGTAAAATAGAAATGGGTCTGTTTTACCTATCTTATAGGACAGCTGTGATCAAATGAAATCACATAAGAATGTATCTAGTGCTAATAAAACAGTGATTGTGACACACTTGACTACTGCTACCAATTAGCTTACAAGCCTGCTTGTAGGCGTAAGATGTTTATATTTAAGTACCAGGAAAGTAACAGTACCAAGATCTACTGAAAACAAACAAAAATAACCCATAACATATTTTCTAAAAATGTTATTTTCCTTGTGATGAAAGGAGTCATCGTCAATCTAGTGTTGCTGTGCCTTTTCTAACCCTCAGGTTACAGGAGTAGGCTCCACTGAGTGTCATCCTGCAAGGCTGAAGCCCCCAGCCCGCGCAGGCGGCAGTGGGGCTCGAGTCTGAAGATCAGTAGGTTAGAAAGGGCTGGACCCCATCTTCAGTCCAGGTCCTAACAAGGCACTATGGGTAAGGTGCCTTTGTAACGACACTGCGTAGCAACCTCTACCTTCCACAGTGGGCAGGGACAGCACACCAGCCCACCAGCCCACCTCAACCGGGCCACCAGAAAGACCCCCGCCTCGCCCCAGGCTCCAGACCCCCGCGCCTCCCGCTCTCAGTCCCTGCCTTCTGGCACGTAGGCAGCGCAGCAAGAGGCTTGGGAAGTGCGGCCTGGACCGGCTACTTACTCACTGGCCGCCCGGCGGACTCCTGCTGTCCAGCTGCCCGAGACTTCCAGCGCCGCCGCAATCTAGGCACCCGGGACTTGCCTTCCGTCTGAGCCCCAAAAGCAGCGACAGCGGCCTCTCCAGGAACTGAGGAATGAGCGGTAGCTGACAGGAAAGCGTAGAGAGGCGGCCGAGCCCTGGGCCGGGAGGTTGTTTGGACACGCCCCCGAACTCTCTCTGACTCTTCCCAACGTTTCTGCAGGCCGAGAGGCGCGGATCCAGGGAGGAGGATAAGGACTTAAGGCCCCGCCCTTAACTCCCTCATCTGCTCCTACGTGACCCCGCCTCTGACCTGGGGCGCTCCGCCCACTTCTGGTCGCCTGGCAAGCACGCGCACTTACGGGCCTGTTTTGACAGCTTCGGGTCGCCGGGAATAAGAGGGAGCAGGAGGTGTCGCGAGAGTTGGCCTCAAGCCTTGTGGGAGCAGTGACTATGGCGAGTTTGGAGGCCAAGGCTGAGCAGGAGCCGCTCTTAAGCGACAGCCTACCCGGAAGCAGGTGAGCGGATGTTGGGGGAAGGCTCCCTCACCCTCCTGAGCTTTTGGGACTCGCCCCTTTCCCGCGTCAGCCTTATTGGGCCGAATGAGGGGTGCCAGGGAGGCGGGAGCCGGCGGTAGGTCCCGCCAAACCGGGAGACGCGCTCCCATTTCCGAGAAAGGGCGTCTGGCTGCCCGGAGCCTTCAACCGGTGGGTTCTGGTGAAGGTGTTAGAGAAACGCAAGCTGCCTACTGATCTTTTTTTACTCCAACAGTGATGCACAAACCAAGCCACTTCATTTCGCATTTGGCCCTTTACAGGAATGATCCCCTTACACCTTTCACAAAAGTTCGAAAAATGCGGTTTTAATCGATACTTGAAGATACCGGTCTCAGTATTGACTTAACTAAGTGCATGATAAGTTCCTGATACTTTTTTAGCAAGTAAACCTAAGCTGAGCTCACCTTTATCCTATGCCAAATGCTGATTTTTTAAGCATTTAGGGGATGAAGTGTGTTTTGACCCTTTTTATTCTGGTTATTTTTATCCTAGTTTATGGACTATAATTCAGAATTGTTACAGTTTGTTTCTTATTAAAGTATTTAACCAAAAAATTCACAAGTAAACTTCAGCTGCCTACGACCATGTTGATTTTTACTCATTTGTCCCCCTTAAGCAAGAAACCTTTTGTAAAAAATCGCTTTGTTTGAAACCCTTTGGAAAATTTATTTCTTTGGTCCATAATTTACCAAACAGAATATATGGAATGCAATTTAATCTATATTTTATGTTGAGATCATTAAAATGAGTGTTAGTGCTGAAATATGTTGTATTAGAGTGACATCCTCCAGCCTAAGGCATTTGTGACTATTTGCTTCTATACTAATATGTTCTACACTGCTCTACTTTCCATGTCTGCTTTTTAGTTTTTCTGCCTGCAGGCTATTCTCATCACGTTTTTGTTATCTGTTGGGAACCTCTGTTTTTATGGCTGTCTGCAAACCTCTCTTCTCCCAACTTTATTTTGGGACTTATATTTTACTGTGGATTTGGAAATCATGTATCTAAACTTAATAGAATTGTGGGTAGTTAGAACATGGAAGGTCTAACTGAAAGCTAAAGATCTCTAGTATTAATAAAGTGCATGAACTTGAGTACATGGACTTTGGGACTCTGGTTTTCTCAGTGTCCTTTTTGCTTCTTTGTAGTTTTTGTTTTTTTCCCAGGTAGATTTCAGGATCCTTGAGTTACGGTTAGATGTGGTCTTATGGTACATTCTGTCGCTTTGTCCAAATAAACCTACTTAAAAAAGGAAATTTTTTTCTTACTCTCAGTTGCAATTATGTCCAAGTAATTGATACTCATTAGGGTCCCTCTAAGTTCACATGATCTGTCCATAAACAATACTTGATTTGTTTTCTAAATTTAGCATTTTTAAAATAAAAAGGGAGTATTTTGAGAATAATTCAATAAGTATACTGCTTTTAAAAACATAATTAGTTTCCCTAATAAAGGGAGCATATGTAAAACTAGTTGCCAAGCCCTGTTCACTTTGAATAAATTGTGGAAACATGAGTCTGGTTCACCTACTGACCTTTCCTCACCAAGAAGACTGGCTCTAATTTGCTGGTGAGTCCTCAGTGATCCCCACTGACCCTGTCCATAGAGTTTAAGAGAACAGGGGTCCACAGGCTTTTTTTTATAAAGGTCCAGATGGTAAATATTTTTGGCTTTTGCAGGCCAAGAGGCAAAATTAAAGTTATTAAGTAAGTACTTAGATACCAAGAAAGAAAACAAATTTTCACAAAATTTTGCAGTAATTTAAAATGTACTAATTAATGAGTACTTTTTTTTAATACAAGTCTAATAATGAGAGAAGTAGAATTCTTTGAGGGGAGTGGCATTATGTTTGTTTTGGAATTCAGAGTTAATGTTTTCTTATCATCAAATTGATCACAAATACTCATCTGCAAAAACCATTCTTAGCTCATGGGCCATACAGTTGGTAGGCTGGGTTTGGCCTACAGACTATAGTCTGCTGATCCCTCTATTAGAATATCCTAAAATATTACAGTGCTTAAAATTTTTCTTTGCAACCTTAGCCTGGTCTCCTTAAAATAAATATTACTAGAACTTATGGTCATATAGAAGATATCTTGGTAGAATGTTCTCAGTTTATTTCTGTTTTCTAATTTCTATAACTTTTACACAATTATACACTATTCTATCAGTGACCACACACTCTTTTTCTTTCCTCTTTCAATATGGGTTCTTTTCTCCTCTTCATTAGTTTACATATGCTCTCTCTGATAAAAGTATAATTTTATTTTTCCCCTCAGTAAATCCAGAGTCTTTGTTTACAAATAAAGTACTGTTGTTTACCCAAGAATCCTTGTATTAGATCTTGATTTATTGAAACTAATTATGGCACTTTTTACTTATTCCTATTAATTATTATCTAACTTATTTTGGTTATCAGTTTACTCTAGTATATCATGTATTCCTCCTACTTTTTAAGTCACAAGTTTGGTAAGCATGCTATCATTTGAGATATAGTTTGTAGTGAAAATGTTGGACAGGGCAAAATCCTTTAGCATTGCAGTTTTACTTGGAGAATCTCAAATGGAGAACTAATACCAGATACAGCAATGATAATAAGAATCAAAAAGTTAAAACAAATCACCCTGGAATGCAGCATTCCTTCCTGTGCCCTGGTGATACAAGAAAGAAGCCTTTGGAAACTTACTCTCAGCCATGTGACACAGTTGGTTGAATCATCAAGGTTAAGAAAATGTTATGAAAATGATAACTTCATTGAAGGACAGTTACATTCTTTATGTTCCTACTGTCTCCAACAAGGAAGAAAGATACATTTCTTTATAAGAGTTAAACTTTTTGAATTAAAAAGAAAGAAAAGTAAAAATTTTTATTTTGAAACATTCTTAATCCATAGAAGAGTTGAAAAATAGTGCAGTGAACACGTGATTACCCTGTCATTGTTAGCCTTTTCACACTGCTCAAATCTCTCTTTCTACACACGCACACCTCTTTTGCCAAACTACCCCGACGTAGGTTGCAGACATTATGACACTTTATCCTATGTATTTTAGTCTGTAGCCTGCATCTCCCTCAAACATAGACATTCTTTTACAAACTGTATCACTGTTACCACAGCTAAAAATACAGTACTATTCAAAATGTCATGCACTATACAGTCTGTGCTCAAATTTTTCCAGTTGTTCCAAAAATGTACTTTATAGCTACTAAAAAAAAAAAAAAACCCAGGATCCAATTAATGTTCATACATTAATCCTTATGTCTTTTTAGATTTCTGCAACCTAAAACGATCCCCTGACCTTTTCTTTCTGTTTTTCCCAACATTGAATCCTGTGGGAAGTCTAGGCCAATTTTCTGTTTTCTTCACAAGATCTCACATTCTGTATTTGTGGACTGTTTCAGAATAGATTCTGGTCAAATATTCCTGGCAAGAACATCCTTGCCATGGCTTATGTTGAGAACATCCTAATATATTCTGTCAGGAGGCGTTGGATGCCAGGCCATCCCACTTTTGGAGAAGCCAAGCCTGACCACTTGGTTAAGAGGGTGACTGCTATATTTCTCAATTATAAAGGCTCACTTTCCGTTTTGTGATTAGTAAGTAGACAGTGGAGTGATATTTAGAGGCCCTGTGACCTTTCAACCAGTTGTTTTAGGATCCATTAATGATCTTTGCTTTCATCCATTATTACATGGAGTATAAATGGTGATTTTCCATCATCCCTTCAATATTTAATAGCTGTCATTAAAAGAGGCAAGATTTTTTTTGACTGAGATTCAGATCAGGTCAAAGTCACTCAAACAATTTTGTTACATTTTTTTCAGAATTAAGTTATTTGCTTTTTCTCTTTCCTGATGTAGATAAGTTCTGAGCAAGTTAGTTATTTGAAAAATTTCAGGCTGGTTTTAATGATAGTTCTTACTTGTGATTATTGGTTTAATTTCTGACCTCCAGAAAATAATAATGAGTTCATTAAAAATATAATAGAAACCCAGAACTTTAAAGTTATACCAGGATCCAGTGCTGTGGGACTGAAACAGGTGTATACCTTTTGCTGATATGTAATTATCTGCATTATGTATTCCAAATTCTAATATATTGATTTCCAAATATGGGCATCTGGATTTCTGCTATTTTTCAGGTATGTTACATTACAGTCTATTTTTATGGAATGGCATATCCATTGTTAAGCACTTCATATGTATTACATCAGGAACTAATATACTTGGTACAGAGTAAATCTAATAAATGCTGTTTCTCTTCTTTATTCCCTAACATTCCCAATCACATCACATCTGGGGAGAAAAAGTTTCTTTTTTGAAGACTAATTTAACAGGTCTATTTTAGAAAATAATCTTGGAACATAAGGCATTTTCTCTATTGTGCTTGTCTTATTAATTATTTGAAAGCATGCTCATTTTGAGGTAAATTTGTTAACTCTCTTTGTATGCATATGTGAAAATATAATGAGAACACACAATAATGTATCACCTCTCAGAGGGAGGCTATCTGGTTAATACACTTCCTGTTAGTCCAGGTCACAGACTATAGGAAAGATCAATCCAGTCTGAAGGGACCTTGGTCTCTCTTTGTTCCTCTGATAGAACTTGTCTGGTAACCTGTGTTGGAGCAAGTGTTCCAGGAGGTCCCAGGACTAAGAATGTCTTAGGTCACATCAGACCTTCCTGGTGTCACTTTTATATTAATTTTGTTGAAAGTACCCAACCAAAGTATCTTCCTACAGCAAAGTCATTTTGCTGTCATCAAGTAGGACATGTCATAATGATGACAATAATTATATTTTAATACTTACTAGTTGTGTATCTCACCTGTAGGAGATTAATTGTTGTAGATAGTTTAGTTATTTTGATATACTTTATACATTTTGTCAGTTTAGCAAATTTCAGAACTCTTGAGTCATAAATTTGTACCATCCCAACAGTAGCAAAATAATTGGTCCACAAAATGTGTTGCCTTTTACAAGTTACCACATGTCTCCCAAGTTTCTGTGTACAGTGGTGCATAAATACAGTCCATGGAAATTAAAAGAAATGATGCTTATTTATAGATAGATGAATAAGTATAATAAAAATCAATTATACCTCTATCACATACTTTTCATGCCTTCAGGAGAGAGAAAATAAAATTATGCCACAGAAAGATTTGCATGTAATGAGATAACTTTATACTACTTTTTTCTTCTTTACACCTAGGGAATGGGATATTATAGAAACTGAGGAGCATTATAAGAGTCGATGGAGATCTATTAGGATTCTGTATCTTACTATGTTTCTCAGCAGTGTAGGTAAGTATTAGAAATTATACATAATTTAAAAAATTAAGATAAAATATCATATTTTAATCTCATTTATTTTTTAAAATTATTTTTACTGTGGTAAAAACCATGTCACATAAAATGTACCATTTAACCATTTCTAAGATCAGTAGTGTTAAATATATCTACATAGTTGTGTAACCAATCTCCAGAACTTTTTTATCTTGCAAAACTGAAACTCTGTTTCCTTTAAACAACAACTCCTTTGCCCCAGCCCCTGGCAACCACCATTTTGCTTTCTGTTTCTATGAATTTGACTACATTAGATACTTTATACAAATGGAATCATACAGTATTTTTAAATTTTTGAGTTTATTTCATTTAGCATAATATCTTCAAGGTTTATCTATGTTGTAGCATGTATCAGAATTTCCTTCCTTTTTAAGGCTAAATAATATTATGTTGTATAATTTGTAGGGAAGAAGAAAACATTTCCTCTGCCTTCTTAGGTTCTGTACCTGTGGCATGCAAATTAAACTGACAACTGGCAGATCAACAGGAGAAAAGCATACAAATTTATTTAATGTTAATATTTTTACATGACACAGGAGGCTTCATACAAAAGAAGTGAAAACCCAAAGAAATGGTTAGACTCAGAGACTTTTATACTATTTTAATGAAAGGCTGTAATTGTGGAGAAGTACCTAGATAAAGGAAAGGATTTGGGCTTCTAGGGATGGTGAATTGTGGGAAAATGACTAGAAAATACATGGGGGAAACTAATGGAGGATGAGAGTTACTCTAGTAAGGTTTGTTTGTGCAGACTCATCTCAGCGTTGACTTTCCTTCTCCAGTGATAAGGATGTTCTCTCCTTCCTGGTACTGGAGAGCACCAAGGATTTTTCGGCAGAGATGGGGAGGGCAGAGAGCCCTTCCTTTGTCTACTGTCTGTTAGTTGCCTTCAGCTCAAAATAATAAATATGCCAAAGCAGCATATTTTAGGGTGGCATGTTCTGATCCCCTTTGGTATATCCTACATTTTGTTTATCCATTCATCTGTTGATAAACATTTGGGCTCATTCCCCATCTTGTTTCTTATAAATAGCTGCTGTGAACATGGGTGTGCAACTGTCTCTTTAACATCCTGCTTTCAGTTCTTTTGGGTATACATCCAGAAGTGGAATTTCTGTATCATATGATAATTCTATTTTTAATTTTTTTAAGGAACTGCTATACTGTTTTCCATAGCTGCTGCATTATTTTACATTCTCATTACAGTCAGTGTTCAAATTTTTCCACATCCTCACCAACTCTTATTTTATATTTATTTAATAGTCGTAATTCTAATAGCCATTAGGTGGTTGTGATTTTAATTTGTATTTCCTTGATGATTAGTGATGTTGGGCATCTTTTCATGTGCATATTGGCCATCTGTATATCTTCTTTGGAGAAAGTCCTTTGTGCATTTTTTAATCAGGTTTTTTTGTTGTTGTGGAGTTGTAGGAGTTTGTTATATATTCTGAATGTTGACCCCTTATCAGATATATGATTTATAGATACCATTCCAGGACTTTTCTTTTCTCTCTGCTGATTGTGTCCTTTGGTTCACAGAAGTTTTAAATTTTGGTGTGGCTCAATTTATCTATTTTTTTCTTTTGTTGCCTATGAACCTCATTTGACTTTTATACTGACACATAGCATACAAATAGTAAAGAGCAAGAATCTTAATCTGTGTAGCTTGATATATTTTAACCAATTAACATTATTTCTGAAAATATAATTACTAAAAAGTAAAGCTTCATGAGGAAAAAATTTTTTTAATATTAAGAGCTGTAATTGGGTTAAAATGATAAGGAATGAAATTATATAGAAAATCTCAACACTGTGATAATTTGTAAAGGAATATTTTAGGGAATCAGTTTTTTTTTTTTCCAAGTTTAGACTGTCTGAGTTTGTATGCACTAATTTTACAAGTGATTTCTTTCTCTGAGATGGATTTAGTGAAAGTCATTTTACTAAATTGTTTTCCATATCCTTTCTATTTACCCCAGGTCATCATCTTGTTCCCTCTCACTGGCCAGTCTTGTTCATGACACAACATTGAGTAAAAATAGATTTTAATAAAGCTTAAACTAAGAAAAAGTACAAAATAAAGGATATTTTCAACATTTATTTGTAATATAATTTTATCTTGGATTGTATGTTTATTATTATACCTTCTACAAATATCAGCAAAAAAATGTTGATTCAAATTGGCTTATATAGTAATTTACTTTTTTTTAATGTCTCTAGTGGGACAACTCCAGGTGAAGTTCACTGTACTTCTGAGTAACGTTTTTGGTTTTGCCCTCTTCTACAGATTGCCTTCATTCTTAGGCTATAGCAAGTTTATAGCAACAGTTCCAGGTATCTTATCTTTTCATGATAATTTTTATTGATTGAAAGGAACTTTTTTTTTTTTAATCTCCAAAGAGATGAGGAGTCCTTTCCTGGTAGTCTCAAAGTAGACCTCCCGTCATTTCTCACTGATCAGAACTGGGTTATCTGTTAATTTCTAAACCCATCATCAGCTAGAATAGTGGGATTACATCCATTGAATTTTTTAGACTAATTAGGATCTACCTTCTGGAATTTGGGGTAGAAACAGTTTCCTTTGAAGCCTGAGGCTTTGTGGATTAGTGGTGGATACCTGAATACAATCAGGCTTCTATCAGGAAGGAGGAAGGGGCAAATGAATGTTGTTTAGGTAGCAATCTTGGCAATAGATTGTTTTTCATTTAAAATACTTCAAATTTTTAGGACTCAGTTATCTCAATTATCTAAAATATAAGTAATAGTTTCAAATTTCACAGCAAAAAATTATTTTAACTTTAGATTTTATTTGTCATGTTAAACATTTTACCTGTTTACAAGTTTCTTGTGAAATGGAGCAGGATCCTGTGGGGCCCTCCCAGGTACAGATCCATTCTGTGTCCCCGTTTGTTTGTAGCAAATAGGTTTCATTCAGCCTCCTTGACCTTCCCTGAGTTCCAAAGGGCAGATTCAAAGAGCTTCTTATCAGGCAAGGGAAGGAATGCAGAAACTAAGAAGGAGGAGTCAAGAATTGCAGCAAGTGGGCAAGGTTCTTGTTCCTACTCATGGAATATTACATAACAGTACCTTTGAGTTCTTCTGCAGGAACTGAGGCCTCCTCCACTCAGGTGGAGGATGATAACTTCAGGCTAACCACAGGATTCCTAGAACACTGCCCTGTTACCTCACCACCAGCCAATCAGAAGAAGGTCACATACGCTGCAGCCTTCACGTCAAGTTTTGCCTGTAAAAACTTCTCCCCCCAAACCATTGGGGGGTTCAGAGTTTTTGAGCACAAGCCACCCATACTCCTTGCTTGGCCCAGCAATAAACCTTTTTCTGCTCCAAACGCCCACATTTTGGCCTCGCTGTGCATTCGGCACACAAACTTGCATTTGGAAATGCTCGATTGTGAGATAGTAGACTTATTTTCAAATATTCGTTGACTCTTTGAACAGTTTTTTCATCAGAGTCAATGTGTTAATTCATAATACACTAAAATGAAATGAATAAATTATTTATAAAAATAGACTTTTTAAAAGGAATGAAGTACTGATACTGCTGCAACATGGATGAACCTTGAAGTATGCAAAGAAAGAAGCCGGACAGACACAAAAAGATTCTATTTTTATGAAAGTCTAGAATAGGAAAATCTATAGAGACAGAAAGTAGATTAATGGTTGCTTAAGGGCTTTTTGGGGAAGATTGGAGGGTAGCAGGGTATAGCTAAAGGGTCCAAGGTTTCTTTTGGAAGTGAACTAAAATGTTCTAAAATTGACTGTAGTGATGGTTGCACTCATCTGGGAAACTTGAAACCATTAAATTGTACTCTTTAAAATAGGTGAATTCTATGTGAATTATGTCTTAATAGAGCTGTTTTTTTAATTACCTTTATAGAATTTTGATTGGATGTGCCTACCATTTAAAATTTACAAGCAGCATTCGACTTTATCATTACAGTTCTCAAGCAATAAAAGCTAGCAGAGATAATGAATTTTCTAAGATATCCGCAACCTGGTTTTTTATAGCGACTGTCTCTTTTAAAGATAATTTTCCTTCTTCCTAGGCCTCCATGTAGTCATCATCTCTTCCAAACAACATTTTAGAAGTCTAGCACTTCCTCTGTAACAAAGTGGCCTTTCCTCCATTCATTTCTGCTATAAAAACTTAACAAAGCCATTGTAATTTTCATTTACAAAAAAGGCATGTGAATAAGCAGAAATAGATCCTCTGCTTTTATTATGTTGATTATGGTCAGGGACTATAATTATATGTAATTTTTTAAGCCTTTAAAATTTATTTTCCTCCTGATAAAACCCCATTGCTTAATAAATTTAGACATTTATGATCATAAATTTGTAAATTCAGAATGATATTTTAAAATCCATGGTGTAGTTCAAAACATTATATCTAAAAGTAGTGATGAAATTATTATAAATAACAGAATTTGCATCTTCACAGGATTTTCTATCGTGATAATGTCAATATGGCCATATCTCCAAAAGGTTTGTGCACTTCAATCTATTCTTCTCTTAAGTAGCTGTCATAATAGTAACACTTATGTAGCTAAGACTTTTCTAGAGGCTCTCTTTGGTATCCTAACTTAATTGTTATTAGAATAATTTAAGATAATAATTCCTCAAAGGGGCTTGTAAATAAGGAGATCATATGCTTTATTGTGCAAAGCAGCACGCTTTTGCAGTGAAAGGAGTGCTATAGCAGGAGAATAGGGTCGTATATACCCAGACAGTCCCAGGCAAATGCAGATGTATAGTCAGCTACTTACTAGCCACCTTCCCAGCCCATCAATACCCCCTCCCTAATTAAAAGGCAACTAAACTAGACATAGTCTGAATTCCTAAAATGTATAAATAATATTTCTATGGAATAATTACATGCTTTCGTATAGAATTAATTTGGGTTATCAGGTGACATTGTAAAAAGAATAGATAATATATGTATGTTGATGCTGTGGTTACTAGATAGGTAAGTTTGGTTATCAAGTGATCAAGTCCTGTCAATTCTATCTTTAAAAAATATATATTGGCTTATAACATTGTGTAAATATCTGTCAATTCTGTCTTAAAACTCCACTAATGACCTTATTAAAAATCAGTAAGTTGGAGACATACTTAATTGATAACAATATTTCAGTTAAGTTTCTTAAAGAAGTTCCTCTGTACTTCCTAACTCTTACTCACTCCTTAACCAGCTACATTCTGATTAACTCCTCTGCTCCCCTGACACTGCTCTTGATGAGGTCTCCAGGGACTTAATTGCTCACTAAATACTAGATACTTTTCAGTCCTTACTTCAGGTGACTTTTGGGTAGTGTTTGACATTGTTGTCCTCTCTCTACTTCTTGAAACCCTCTCCTACTTCCATGACATTATTCTTAATGCTTTATTCTTAAATTCTTTTGGGGGGAGGGTATATATAGCTCAGTGGTAGTGTATGCTTAGCATGCATGAGGTCCTGGCTTCAATCCCCAGTACCTCCATTAAAAAAAATTTAAAAAAAAATAGATAAACTTAATTACCCGCTGCAAACCCCCCACCCCCACCCTGGCAAAAAAATTCTGTTGTGTATTTTTCTTTATCAACTTGCTCCTTATGTTTTGGTTTTCTCCAGAGGGACGTGTGTGTGTGTGTGTGTGTGTGTGTGTGTGTGTGTGTGTGTGTGTGTTTTAGCCTTACTCCTAAGCCTTCACCATATTAGATTGAAAGCCAGAAATTTGTTAGACATATGTGCTTGGATGAACCTAAGGTCCTCAGTTATTTACACATTTTTCTCCTTTTTTTCTGGAATGCTTTCCTTCCTACCATCTCACCTTTCCTCTGTCATTCCCTTCCTCCTCACTATTTTTAATTAATTCTCCAAGGTGTTGCTCCAATGTTACCTCTTCTGAAAAGCCTTCTCTTGCTGCCCCTCACCCCCATTTGGGTTAGAAGGTTTTCCTATGTGCTTCCATATCCTTTTATCATTAACATTTAGCATTGAGTGTTGTAACTGTGTTACGGAGAGTTCACCTAACATCCCTGCTAGATTGTTAAAATGGTCAGGTGGCTTCAACAAAAATAGTAGACATATCTGGCAAATACTTAAGGTTTAAAAATGATAACCTATTATATAAGAAATTTATTGATGTTTATTTCACTTTAGTTTTTTTGGTTTTTATGAATTTTTAACTTTTTGAAAATGCTACTTTCTTATGCTGTCTTTTAAAAGAAATGTAAGAAGAAAATTCCAGACTTTACTTTTTAGTGATTTAGTGCCACATTTTCATTGCCATTTTGAAAATTAACTTAAACTACCTACTACCTTAAAATTTTTCATTCTTAATTTAAGGCTACTGTCTCTTTTATAATAGCATGTTGCCAAATATTACTTAGCTTAAAAGCCATCTGTGAGAAAGAGAAAAAGCTAGGCCAAAAAATCTTAAAAAACAAACAAACAAACAAACAACTATCTTTCTGAAAGGAATTTGGCATTACTATGAATCTCTGACTTGTGCTTCTGCCCCTGCCTGATAAACAGCTATCAGCCAATGATTCCTTAGGCTATATTGTCCAGAGTTGTGGTTGATTTCCAGGAAGACTCATATTCTTAAACCCAGATTTTGAATTGGAATGGTAGGTTATTCTATAGACTCAGGTATATAGTGGAAATAGTCATGCGTGAGTTATAATAAAACTGACATATCAGTAAAAACAAAATACTAAGAAATACTAATTTTTAAATTGCATAGGTAACATTCATTTAGTGCATACCTTATACTGATGTTGACGTTATATTGACTTAAATAATTCTTATAACAGCTCTGTGAAGTTAGCCCTATTTGACAGATAAAGAATTAAAGCATGCTGGTTTTTTTCCTGACCTACTCAAAAGGAAGATTTTTCAGAATCAGATAAGTAGAACCTGATTTGGAAACTCATTTATGCGGGCACTGTGTTTACTCATTTTTGTGTCTGTATTGCCTTACACAGGTTTTGTCACAGAGGTCTCAGTGACTGTTAATTGAATGAATAAATAATAATCTATAATTAAATAGTTGAAGAGGCTTGGAACACCCATAGTAATGTCTCAACTCCCATAGCAAAGCATTAAGATTTCTAGAACTTTGACTTTGTCAACATTATTAACATATTTAGAGAAGAATGTTTTGAAATTCAATACTGTGCACTGGGTTTTTTTTTTTTTTAAGAGAAGATGTAGATCTAACTTCCACTGAAGTGTGTAAAACCAACAAGTTTACAGATAATTATCATATAAGTGTTAAAGTACAAGTCTAAAAGTACGGGGCAGTGTACATGTGGGGAGCAAGTGTGAGCAAAGAAGTGTGAGGGAGGAAGGGGGTCAGAGAGAGAGGGGCAGAAGACACAGGGACAAGAGACTTATGCACAGACAGACACAGACAGACAGATGTGAGTGCTTGGGAGATGTTGCTAATCTAGACTAAAGAGATCCTGGAATCTTTCCAAAATCAGTTATTCCTGAGCTGAGTTTGAAGACCTATAGAAATTGATCCTGAAGGAGTGGTCCGGGCTGGGGAGTGGGAGGTTAGAAAGGCATTCCTGATGGAAGAGGCAGTAGAGGAACCTCTGCAAAGGCCTGGAAGCAAAAAGCTTGACTCATTTTGGAAATATCAAACAGTTCTGTTTGACTAGAAGTTAGGACTGAGTTGAGGGAGCATACAGAGAGATGAGGTTAGAGTGGCCAGCTTGTGAGCTGGTTTTTCATAATAAGTGGTTTAGATTTTATCCTGAAAACAGTATGATAGAGGTCATTAGTGGTGGCCAGAGGACCAGAAACAAGATGCTGTTATTTCTGTAAGAGAGAAACACACAGGAGCACAGATAACAGTTCAGTTACTAAATTGATACCTTCTGTTGTAGTATAGACCTATATCTCCCAAACCATTTAACTTCCATGTTTCAATTCTAGCAAAACTCTAGCAGATTCCAGTTTTCCAGTCATTCACTGTAAAGAATAATATCAAATTACAGTAGCAAATATTGTTAAAATTATTAGAGTCATCTCCAGGAGTCAGGAGTCAGCTCACTTCTGTCTGTGAAAGGGTCACTTGACTGTTATTAACTGATATCCTGAAAAGATACTTTTATCCTTTTGCTTTCTAACTACTAGACATTTAACATTAAAATTGAATTTTCATTGCTTTTTGAAAATTAATTTTTAAATTTATGACATAAAGTTGTTATACGTGTTCACTCTTATTTCTCATTCCCCACAAAAAAAATTATACCTAAATATCTTCCTTTTAAGCTATTTAGATATCTTTAGAGAAGAAAAGGCCATGGTTTTCCTTATTAAGTTGTTGTACCTCTTAACCTATATATCTTTAAACTTACTTCCTAAAATTTAATGGTTCTTATTTTTCCAAATGTATATATATAGCCTACCATATTTAAAAAAAACACAATCTATTGATTTATTCTATAGTCCCTTTTGTAAGCTAAATTTTTCTATTTTATGAAAGTATTTTATTTTCTGAGCTTTAATCATTTGATTCTTCCTTCAACATTCATCATGATATATAGACCCTCTTTGGTAAAATCCTGAATTGTCTATGCTAAAAGGAAGAATTATTAATAGGTATAATGGGAGAAATTTTATTATCCTCTTTAAGCATTTAATTATTGTACCCAGTTTAAAAAGATAGATTCATAGTGCTAATGGCTGTTTAACTTAGAGTGTTAAGCCTAAATGTACTTACAAGAATTAAAGATTGGCATATTATTGTTATGATGTTATTATAAGGTATATAATGTGATTATCTTTTAAACAAGATTTTTATGATACAGAATTTCTGTAATTGCTCTAAAAGATGAAGTTTCTTAAGCATTTTTCCAGGTGTATAGTGAATTGTTAGCACATTTAATTGTAATGTCAGAAGTTTGAATTCCTCACTATAAGTAAGGGTGTTACAAAACTTAAGTATACTAGAATTATTTTTTTAAATTCTTTTAATAAGAAATGTTACTGGTCAGAAAAATGTATTTAGATTTTAAACTTTACTTTTCTTGGATAAGAATTTTTAAAGCATTGTAATCTTTTTTCCTGCAGATTGATCAGACAGCCGATGCAAGTTTTTTGGGCTGGGTTATTGCTTCGTTTAGTCTTGGCCAAATGGTAGCTTCACCTATATTTGGTTTGTGGTCTAATTATAGACCAAGAAAAGAACCTCTTATTGTTTCAACTCTCATTTCGGTGGGAGCCAACTGCCTCTATGCATATGTCCACGTTCCAGCTTCTCATAATAAATACTACATGTTGGTTGCTCGAGGATTGGTGGGATTTGGAGCAGGTAATCTGTCTGTATGTATATGTTTGGTTGTTCATCCTGACATTTATATGTATCTCTCACCTGGTGTCACCCCTTCTCAGTTTCATATACCACATTTAATATACAGGTGTCTCATTGCAAATAGACAAATATCTGTCCTGTCATTTTGCCTTTACTCATGATGTTTCTCCTGATGTTCCCATTACCTATAGTTTCTATCTTCTGTTCCCATCATTCTTCATCCTTTAGGATTTAGTTCAAGTTTCACATGTTCCATGAAGGTTTACCCTACCCCTTAACAGATCTTTCCTTTCTCTAACATGTCTCTGGCATTTGCTTATATGTTGTTTTGCACTGTTTTCATCCTTTATCACCAACTAGATAGCAAATTTATTGTAAGTGAAGACAATTTATAATTTTTTAAAAAATTATTGATTGATTGATTGATTGGAAGTACTGGGGATTGAACCCAGGACCTTGTGCAGGCTAAGCATGTGCCCTACCACTGAGCTATATGCCCCCCCCACCAATTTATGACTTTTAAAAATATTCTGTAGTCCCTAGTAGAGTCTCTTCAACATAATAAGTGCTCAACAAAGTTGTTTTGAGTTAAATTATTTCTGTTTCTTATGTTACAGGTCTCAGCATGCAGAGTGTGTATCATCTTTCTTTTTAAAATAGTGTGGTAATTAGAAGTATACCATTCACTCAATACTTTCTTAGTGTTTAATGATGAAAAAAAAGTTTACCATTCCTGAAATGCCATTTTTTTCATTCATTCAAATCTTTAACTGTGTTTTCGTATTTCTACAAGTAATATTTCCCATTAATTGATGCATTTGTTCACTATATATGCCTGTGTAATCATAAAACGGAAGTGGTGACTGTACTGTAGATTATTATTTCCTCTTCTGCATAGAGCCAAATTAATTTGAACTTCATAAATGGAAGAATATTTTCTTTTACTTTGAGTTATCATGTCTTTTCTTAGGAAATGTAGCAGTTATTAGATCATATATTGCTGGTGCTACATCTCTTCAGGAAAGAACAAGTTCTATGGCAAACACAAGTGCATGTCAAGCATTAGGTTTTATTCTAGGTCCAGGTAAGTATTCTTCCCTTGTCATTACTTGAATTTGAATTGGGAAACTTTTGAGTTTCAAATGTTAAATGAAATCCAAGTATTAAACCTCTTAGCTGAAGAAAAGGGAGGGAAACAGGTATTTTTTGATCCAGCA
Organism: Camelus bactrianus; assembly: GCF_048773025.1. Classification (NCBI taxonomy): domain Eukaryota; kingdom Metazoa; phylum Chordata; class Mammalia; order Artiodactyla; family Camelidae; genus Camelus; species Camelus bactrianus. The sequence continues at coordinate 45,453,299 of NC_133540.1, forward strand.
GCCAGGCTAGGCTCTTTATATGTGTTAACTCTTACTCTTTAAATTAAGTGCTGTTAGTCCCATTGTACTGATTAAGAAACCAAGGCATAGAGAATATAAGTAAATTATCCAGGGTCACCCTGATAGTAAATTAAAAATCTGAGGTTCAAACCTAACTGTCTGATTCCAAAGTGTGTGTTCTGTCAGATAATCATTTAGCTTAACATCTCAGCAAGAGTTTGCTTTTCTTCCTGTTTATTAGAAACAAAATTCTTTTAACTGAAAGATTTGAGGAAAGTAATTTGAGGAAGTTCTTTACCCTTTTGCCTTTTGCATTTTGCCCATACTATTAAGATTTTTCTAAGGTTGAAGAAAATGATAGAAGAAAATGAGAGTTTAAAATAGATTTGCTATTCTTGTCCTCTTCCCAAGCTTTCATACTTTAGCTGAGTATAAAAATATATTAATGAGATTCAGTATTTTCCTAAGGCCAATTAATTTTCTGCTAAATGAGTAGAAAAATTAACTTTTTGTTCCTAGAATAACATTGAAAAGCCATATGGCCCATGCTTTTAATATCGCAGTTATGAATATCATGAATTTGAATCCAACTCAGTTTACTTCATCATTAACACCCCAACCCCACTCCGGTTTCTATTATTTCTGTTACTTCTTCTCTTTCACAGAAGAGAATAATTCATCAGTCACCAAAATCTAATATTTCAGTTTAGTATTCTGGAATAAAATATAAGCAGAAATCTAGAATAATTGAACCTACTGCCTTATTATAAAATACATGAGGACATAGTCTGAGTCTTCTTTAATTTACCACTCTACCCTTGGTATCTAGCACAGTACCTGGTATAGGCTTGGGTTCTCAGTAAATATTTTGGCCATCTAAAAAGCATTTTAAAGATTATTCACTTAAACATTTTGGAGTAAAGATGATAAAATGTAGGCCTGAAAAGATTAGATGACTTTTCCAACAATAAACACATCAATAAGTACTAACATTTCCTAACTGCTAGACTCTGTTCTGAGTACTTTAAGTGCAGTATTTTACTTAATCCTCACCCTAAGGTTACATGTAAAGTATTGGCAAAGCCAGATATGGAATCTCAATCAGGAGAGCAAACCAGTACTTTTGTAATGCGATTTTTGCCACAGATCCAAATTTAAAATGATATTAGATATATATAATTTAAATACCATATACATAGTAATATTTTAAAATATTGAGTTGAAATGTGGCATTTTCTTATAATCAAATTGATTAAACTTTAATAATTTATTTATGGAAGGAATTGTATAAGTTAAATTTCCTATGGAGGTATTTAAAAAAAAGGTACAGACAAGTTACGTTAGATATAATCCCTTGCGAATGCATTTACATCAGTGCTTCTCAATCAGTTTTTTCATTATTATCTCCCTAAGGAGGCTTTTTAGGCCTTTTTTTCCTAATCATTCCATCCCATGACATTTTAATACCACAGATCTGTGTTAAATGTCTTTTCTGTACTGTATGCATATCTGTGCTTTATACAGAAAAAGAGTGAATTTTTTGCCTCTCCCCCTCAAGAACCAATTTTCTTATCCTTATTGAGATGCCTGATGCAGATGGATGATTCCATAGTGTTACTTCCAATTTTGTGGTAAATGTTTTTCACATTTAGTTTAGCCTGTGCCTCCCATATAATATCTGTATACATTTTATTTTAATAAGTTTTTCAGACTTGTTTTGCACTCATTGGAGAAAAGGGCGTGACATGGGATACCATTAAGCTGCAGATTAACATGTACACAGCACCAGTTTTACTTGGCGCCTTCCTGGGAATTTTAAATATTATTCTGATCCTTACAATATTAAGGTAATTAGATTGAAATGATAAAACTACTTTTGTAGATTGTGAAATTAAATAAGGGTTATCATTATTAGAGAATTATTATTTCTATGATGTCTTTATTTGATTTTTGATGCCTATAGCTGTGTTCTTATTTTTCGATCAGCTAATGCATGTGTTACTCATAACTAAAATAATAGACAATGAATGAAAACATTATAAGGTTTTTGAAGATTCAAGGTTTGGTCTTGATTTACTAACTGTAAGTTTCTAAGTAGGGGAATGGCATGAAAGCTACATTTTAAGTAGATTAATGATTAGTATCAACCTTAAATACAGAAGTTGCTTGTAATGTTTCTCTCTTTTATGTATTAGAAGAAATTTTATGAAACTACTTTATATTCCTTTAGAGAGTTTATCCAAGAGTCCAGAAACAATCATAACTCATGTTAAAAATCATTGAAAAACTTAAAATACTGATTAAAATAGATTATTTATGCTTTTGGATGAATTGAGTATTTTTTCATCTTCTCTGATAATATAATAATTGTAACATATCTTTTAAATTTTATTGGTTATATCTCATTGGTAATAATTTTATTACTCAGAAGGCAATAAAAGAAACTATCAGAATGTGAAAAGATAGACAAGATAGCTTATAATAAATTAAAACCATTTATCTATTATACTAAGCCTTTCATGGATACACTATTTATGTTTTTCTTTTAAGAGAACATCGTGTGGATGACTCAGGACGACAGTGTAAAAATGTTAATTTTGAAGAAGGTACTATTAACCTGTTTGACTAAGTTACTATAATATTACAAAGTGTTTCTAATGATTCTGTCTGTTTGGTATTTACTTGGATTTTGCTTCTGAGGATAATACAATGGATAATTGGGGAAGATCTTCAAAGCTAAAAGTTACCTAAATTGATTTCTAGATAGTCATTTGGTGTTCATAATCGACAAGCTTAAAACCATTGCTAAATCTTATTTTCAAAGAGCCAATATCCTAAAATCCTTGAGATCTTTGAAATGATATCAGTATTTTGCTACCAAAATTACTTTGTATCTTTCTGTTTCAAGCATTTCTTTGTTCCCTTAATCATGGAAATAAGTATGGTTTCTCTTTTGTATTTTTATTCTTTTGGTATACTCTATAAATGCACATTTTTATCCTTTAGATCTTTCTCTGACTCATAAATAGGTACCCAATCTGGTAAGCAGGTATATTTTACTAAATAAAGCATTATTTAAATACCAACTATGTTCTTCTTGGGGAGTGTCCCCCTTGTAAAAAAAAAAAAAATGCATCTAGTCCTTGCCCTCAAGGAGTTTATGAAGTTGTGAAAAAGAAAGTGTTATTTTACCAAGTTTTTTGATAGCTATTTTATTTAATTTTCACAACAAAACTAGTGGAAGGTAAAGTTAAAAGTAGTAGGGTGGAGAGCAGAGTGGTGAGGAGCTCTAGCAAGTTTTGAAGTAAGGAGAAGTGTGACAATAGTCAGATTCCATGTGAGGCTAATCCAGATATGTGAAGGTTTGAACTACGGCAGTAACTGAGAATGGAGAAGGAATAGATATGAGGTTTTGAAGGTTTTTGACAGATTGGATAGGGAATATAAGGACTAAGGGAGTTGAAGATATCTGCCAGGTTTTGATTTTGGATAATTAAAAGTATGAAAGAGAACAAGAATTTAAGAAGGGATACTGGCTGAAAAGATAAAAGGTGATTTCAATTTGGATTAAGCCAAATGTAATGCTACATTAGAACAGTTGAAAAATTCCAGAGGTGTTTTTAATGTTAGCAATAGAGATCGAAGCTAGAGATACAAATTTGGGGGTCATCCAGAGGAAAGCAGTACAGCAACAAAGAGAGAGTGAGGGAAAAGAGGAAAGGAAGGGGTAAATAAATCAAGTGTGGCAAAATACAATTGAATCTAGGACATAGATATATAATGATATATTTAAAACTTTTCAAAATAAAAGACAGAAAGAATGAATGGTGAGGAAGTGCCAGCCGTGGGTATAAGCTCCTTTTTTGAAAAGGTGAAAACTAGGCTGCTAACTTAAAGGACCTATCAGGTAAAGGGAATGAGCTAGTTAAAGAGGATGAGGTTAAAGGGCAATAAGCAAAATCTTTCACAAATTGAAGGGGATTACCATCTAGATCCTTGCTTCTTTGACTTTAATGTGCTTACATAGTGCCTGGGAACCTTGCTAAAATGCAGGCTCTGGTTGAGTAATGAGGCCTGGGGTGAGGCCTGAGTGAGGAGAGCCTACATTTATAACAAGCTTCCACATGAGCTGATGCTACTCGTCTATGAACCACACTTTGAGTAGCAAAGACTTACAGTTATACCATTCAGTACTATAGCCACTAGTCACATTTGGCTATTTAAATTTATTGACACTAGCGACATTTCAAGTGCTCAGTGGGTATATGTGACTAGCAGCTGTATTAGACAGTACACAGAAAGAACCTTTCCATTATGTCAGTTCTCTTGGACAGCCCTGATCTAAAGCACAAATGAGAATTTAGAAAAGAGAGATCTATTTTCTTTCATAAGATTTCTAGGTTCTTCAAAATAATTTTAATAAGACAAAAATTATTTTTAAATTTCAATGTCTAGATAAAATATATCAGGTTTATTCCTATTATTAAAGATGTTATCATGGGATAAGGTTAGAATTTCCAATTACATAGTATTTTAATCAATATGCTAATGCAATATTTTCTTAAAATTCTTATAATTAGGATACCTAGTCAATCCCCGTGATTTAGGATGCAACATTTCTGAGTTTCCCCACCAAAGCTAGCACTGGGTGGAGGCTGCAGAAAACTAACCACATATGAAGTAAACTCCAGACTGACATGGGGCATTGTTGATATTCGATTCAAAGGAGTAAAGACTGACTTCTAGGTGGTGACTGAGATTCAGGGAGGCCTATCCAAATAACACAGGGCTCACAAGGACCAGAATCTACCTCAGAAAAATACCTGGACAAAGATGACCGGTTTTCTTTGTGTGATTAGAAAGGGAGGTCATAACATTGTCGAGTGTCCAAGGTGCTTAACTGCCCCCAAGTATAGCAGACTATTTCCGGACCTCACTTATTATTGGAGAAGGAACTTCTCCTGAAATATAAAGGCAGGCACTCATATAAAAAAAATACAGAAACTTACCGTGTCTTAGGAAAGTCACCCTGTCCCCGTTGCTGCTACACATACACTTAAAGATTGTATAAATGAATACATTCTTGTATTACTTACCTGGTTTACTCTGAATAAGTGGGTAAATTATAAAATAGCATGATGGGTATATATAAATACATGTATATGGCTTCATACTACTCAATTATATCAGATATGGCTTATATTGAGTGTATTACTTAACTACATAGTTAAGTGAATATACACATTTTGCCTTCCTAATTTATAAAACCACCATCAAATCTTGTTGGTTCTTAGCAAAAAATATAAATGATAACGTAAGGACTTAAAATTGTGGTAAAAACAAGGGTATTTACTAATACTAATTTCACATACCATTTCAAAATATGTATCCATTGAAGTGAATCACAGAATTAAGAAGTGATTTAATAAACTATTTGATGTCTTCATGAAGTCCTCATAAATTTAAAATTTAGGTAAGGTAGACAAAAATGCAACTGAAATTTAAAGCTCATGTATTTAGTTGAGATCATTTTATAGAATTCTATAAAAACACAGTTCTATTTTTCATTGAAAGACAACAAGTAGAAAATCTGAGTATTTCCTGTAGGTAGCAGAATTGAAGTGTATGTCCTGGGAAGAAAATTCACTTTACTTTTAAATGCCATTTAAAAATTATTTCTGTCATGTAAATTCCATTACTTTTAAACTGCTTCGAAGTGTAAAAAATGATTTTGAATGTTTAGTTGTTGAATTCGCTACATATAATTTTTACACCACTTAATAATGTTGTAAGAAAAATTGAATGTGTAAATAATGTAATTTTTCTTTTGTTTACTATAGCAAGTACAGATGAAATTCAAGCCCCTCAAGGAAATATTGATCAAGTTGCTGTTGTGGCCAGCAATGTTCTGTTTTTCGTGATTCTGTTTATCTTTGCCCTTTTTGAAACGTAAGTTTTATTTTGTTTTTACCTAAATTGTATTATGTAACCTGTTTTTCTTAATGCAGTATTAATCAAGCATACAGATGTTCTCAAAAACCTTATGTAAGGCATATTTTCCTTGTCATGATGTAAAAAGCATATATAAATTTTTTGCTTTTCAACTTGAATGTAGTTAATTTTAATTCTCTGCCTGTAATCTTAGTTCCTTATATTACTTCCATATAAAGGAATCTGTCTCACTAGTCTTTCTCCCCTTCCTCTGAGTTTTATGATAAATAACAGTTAGAAAACTTTAATTGTGTATTAATTTAATTAACTTTAAGCCAAATAGCTCCCTGTTTATGTATGCTGGGTTCAGTCTAGAAATTTTAACTCTGTTTAAGCCCTGATCCTGAAAAAAGCTAGCATATTACAAAATATCTGCCTTGTGTGGGCTTTGTTGACCATTAGTTATCATATGGCTTTTTAATTTTTAAAATACCTTTCCATTATATTATTAAAATAGTACAATCTTATAAATATTCCAAACACTACGACTGTATTTCCACATCCCCTCCTCTCCCTGGTGGTTACCACTGCTGATACTTCAGTGTGTATTTTTTTCCAACATTTTTTCTATGTAACTGTAAGTATTGGGGGGTGTGTATGTCCATTAAACCAACACAGAATATGTGATATTATCATTTGATAACTTGGTTTGTTCACTTGTCAAGATAATGTAACATTATTATGCCAGTACTTTTTTTCCCCAGCCCCATCCCGCCGCACCCCCTATTCAAGTACATTTTGTGCAGGATCTACTTGATTTTTTTTTTAAATAATTGAGATATGTGAAAGTTTTAGCTCATTTGGTTTTGGGGGGCATATATGTTATTATGGTAAATATACATAACATAAAACTTACATTTTAACTTTTTTTTTCAATTTTATGGGTATGATTTATTCTCTTGTGTATTTATTTGCCATTAATCCATGTTGAACTGTGTTGTTGGACATATGTTAAACTTTGAGTCTGCTATGATTCTTAGAGTTTTTCTGCCATATTTAATTTTTTTTTAACTGAGATAGAATTGGTATATAATAATATATTCATTTCAGGGGTACCATTTTAATTATCTTTAACTGTGCAATTCAGTGGCTTTAAATACATTCACAATGCTGTACAACCACCACTGCCACCCTTCCAGAACCTTTTCATCATCCCAAACAGAAGCGCTATACCCATTAATAAGTCCCCATTCCCCCTCACCCAGCCCCTGATTGCCTCTATTCTACTTTCTCTCTCTATGAATTTGCCTGTTCTAGCTACTTCATAAGTGGAATCATGCAAACTTCTGTCATTTGGTGTCTTGCATATTTCACTTGGCATGATGTTTTCAAGGTTCATCCAAGTTGTAGCATGTGTTAGAATTTCATACCTTTTATGGCTGAATAATATTCCATTGTATGTATAAACCAATTTTGTTTATCCATTCATCTGTCAGTGGAAATTTGGGTTATTTCCACCTTTTGCTATTGAAAATAGTGCTACTATTGGTATACAAGTCTCTGAGTCTTCGCTTTCAGTTCTTTTGGGTATATACGCAGAAGTGGAATTGATGGATCATATGATAATTCTATGTTAGCTTATTGAGGAATCACTGAACTATTTTCCAGAGCAGCTTATCTGATTTTAAAGTTAAAAATGGTGATGTTCCTTTTTTTTTTTTTTAAGAATGAATATTTTAATTCCTTTTTGTAGCAAGTTAACAGAAGGAGGTAGCAAGTAGTAAAAGAAGTTGGCTAGGAAGGAGACAGTCATATAAAGGAAGTATATCATTCAGAGGTAGGGAGAAGAATATGTACATTCAAAGATAGGTATGAAAGAGACTGAGGAAGAGAAAAAAAATCAGAACCAGAAGGTTCTAATAACTAAATAATAGTAACATGATTTCATTGGAAAGAGACCAATTTAAACCAAAATGAAACCATGATTTTTTAATTATATTAGAATGGTAGGAATTATGGTTGGTTGTTTTCATTTTCCTGTTTTTCAGACTTTTTGCAATGTGCATATGTTACTTATATAATTAAAATAAATATTTAAGAAATGTGAACAGCCAAACTAAGTGGCTTGTGTATGTAACAACAAAATGTCCTTAAACTGTGTTAAAATTTTTGTAGATGTGAATCTGGTATCACTTTTAAAAGGGATGCAGATTCTTAAATGTGTTGCTATCATTAAAGCTTTTGTTTCACCTTTAGGTGACAATGACTATGATTTAAAACAAAATAAAAATAATTTATTTGTTTTTCTTAGCATCGTTACTCCATTAACAATGGATATGTATGCCTGGACCAGAGAACAAGCTGTATTATATGATGGAATAATACTTGCTGCTCTTGGAGTCGAGGCAGTTATTATTTTCATGGGGGTAAAATTACTTTCCAAAAAGTAAGTCATTTGTCTTTGGCTTTATTTCAAGTCTTTTTTATAAAAGTGAAACACAAAACAGAGCTAACAATGCAAATGAATGTGTTAATAAAATACTGTAAAACTTTTCTCTCATTATGTACAGATTTAAAATTTATTAAGGGAGCCTATTTCTATACCATATAGTATCGTCTTTTGTAAAGTAAGTTATTTTACAAAGTAATTGTCTTTTAATGTGTCTTTTGTATACTATGTTTTATTTAAATAATTTCTATATTTTATGAAACATTTTCCTGCTGTGTGATAATACATGTTATGCACCAGGAAAGCGTTAATGATTAAGTCTGGAAAATTCTGGTTAAAATTACCAAACTTCTTTACTCTAAAACTTCTAAATCATCAGTATATATTTACTGTATCACCAGCATGACAAATAGAGTATGTAGCATTTCTAAAAGTTAATTGTAACTTTGATCTTGAGATTCTTCTCAAGAATCATTTCGTAGAAGTACAACTGTAAAGAACACACTATGAGGGAAATGCTTGTATAAAATTAAGTTCATCCACATAGTCTGAGGGACATTAGTTGACGAATTTAGATAATTCTAACAATTTAATTATTTCTAAAATATTTCTATAATATTGCAGAACTTTTGTATAAAGTTGTAAAGTCAATTAACAAATATTGAATCGGTGCTAAGGGCCAGGTGCTGTGGGAGTACTACAAAGTTTCCTGTCCTTACAGTGCCAAGTAGAGGGGCCAAGATACAGATGGAGACATAGACATAGATTCATATTCAAAGTTCAATAGTAGTAAATACATTACATGTTGTTACAGAAGTGGAGTGGTCCTGCTGATAGGAGTCCTTACAAGTTGTCCAATTCCATACATTCAGAGAGCTTGTATTCTACTAGGGGGAAAGCCAATAAATGCAAATGTGAAATCAGGTCATGGCAAGCACTATGAAGACTAGACCAGAGGAAGAGAACAAAAAAGTGACAAGGGCAGGGATGGGAGAGAGGGGACGTATTATTTTGATTGATTGCTCCAGGAAGGCAGCTGAAATGGAAGCTACATTCAAGCAGAGACCTCAGTGAAGTCAGAGAATTAACCATGCGGTGGCCTGGAACTCTCTTCCTCCAGAAGACTGAGTTTAAGGGACAAGCAGGAAAGCCATTTAGGCCAGGAGCAGAGTGAGAGAAATGGCAAATGGGAGAAGATCAGGTTGAAAAGATAGGAAGCTTTGTAGGTGTTCTGAGGCTGATGGAAGTGTTGGGTTTTGGAAGCCTTTGGTCTTGTTTGTATATTTCACTTTTTGTTATGGAAAATTTCTAACATACACAAAGGTGTAGAGAGAATCATGTACTGAATCTCTGATATCTGTTACCCAGCTTCAACATTATAAACCCTTGGACAGTCTGGATTCATTTCTATCTACGCCTACTCCACACTCCCCGTCCCGTACACCTGGATTATTCTGAAGCTGATCTTAGACATCATTTCATGTCATAAATATTTCAGTATGTATCTGTAAAAGTTTACAATTACATTACAACACATTACATTACAACATTATCATGTCTAAAAAAATTAGTAGTGATTTCTAAGTATCATCAAATATCCAGGGAGTATTCAAATTTTTCCATTGTCTCAAATTGTTTAAATTTGTTTTGTTTTATATTGTTTTATTTCACAGTACTCACTTGACTCAGGCTCTTATATTTCCTGAATCTCTTTTAATCTGTGGGTTTCTTTTCCATCTCTTCCATCTCTTTCTCTCTCCCTTACAAATTGAAGCGACCAGGATGTTTACCTGTAGTTTCCCACATTTTGGATCTTGCTGAATAAATCCCTGTGGTGTTTAATATTTGTTTGTTTAATATTTTCCTGTACTTACTGAATTTCTTGAAAATTGGCACTTAGATCTAGAAGCTTGATATAGTTTGAGTTCAATTTTTTGGCAAGAATGTTTTATAAGTGGTGGTATGTGCTTACATCAGGTGAAATGTTTATCTCTTTTTATGATGTAGGTGACCTTTGACCATTCCCCAAATCAGTTAATTTGTTAATAGAGCATTGCAAAATCCTGGTATTTTAATTCTGTCATTCCTTTATTTATTTGTTGAAATACTTTGAGTAAAGAGAGCCTTCCCATCACCAACTATTTGGTTATCCTGATGGTACACTTTTTATAGGAGACACAGGGTGATTTTTTCCTTTTATTCACTGATTTTTAAAATAATGAATTGTTTCCCTAACATCCTCTAAAAGTGACTGAGTATTTTATTTTAATATAGTATGGATTTATAGATTATAACATTTTTATGTGTTTCAAGTCATTGTCATTACTATTCTTTTTGGTGTTCATGTTGTCAAATTCTTGGCCAGCTTCATCAGATTGGCTCTGAGTCTTTTTACCATGATCTAGTAGTCACTGATAGCTTCTGTGCTTTCTGGTATGATTAGACGTTCAGGCTCATCTTGCACATTTTCTGTCCCAGATCTGAAATCAGCCAGTTTTTAAAGGAGTCCTGGTTCCTTTTAGTGGGAAATTATATTTTACATTCATATTAATTAGTATATCACTTAAAGTATCATGATATTATTTTATTTATAGTTTTAAAAATTCTAAAAGTAGTTAAACTGTGTTATAATGTTTCATTTTTAAATTACAGAGTTTCTGTTCTTTAACAGGATTGGCGAGCGTGCTATTCTGCTGGGAGGACTCATCGTTGTATGGGTTGGCTTCTTCATCCTGTTACCTTGGGGAAATCAGTTTCCCAAAATACAGTGGGAAGGTATAGCCATACATAATTCTATAATGTTAGCCCGTTATTCATCTAAAATTAAGAAGTAATACACTGTGCTGATTTTATTTTTACAGATTTACATAATAATTCAATCCCTAATACCACATTTGGGGAAATAATTATTACTCTTTGGAAGTCACCAAGAGAAGATCACAATGAAGGACCAACTGGTTGCCCAATTGAACAAGCCTGGTGCCTCTACACCCCCATGATCTATCTGGCCCAATTCCTCACATCAGCTGTGCTAATTGGAATAGGCTATCCATCCTGCAATGTTATGTCCTATACATTATATTCAAAAATTCTGGGACCAAAACCCCAGGTGAGTCAGTTACCCAGACATTGCAATTGTGTAAGATAAACTTGTAAGCACTCATGTTTATTAATACCATTCTCTATTTTCACACAAGCTGATTTAGGGGATTTTTATCATACTCAGCATTTTAAATTTAAAAATCCCACAACTTTTATAAAGTACTTATAGGATTTGACGGGGTAGGGTATAGCTCAGTGTTAGAGTACATACTTGTCACGCACCAGGTCATGGGTTCAATCCCCAGTACCTCTTAAAATAAACAAACAAACCAACAAACCTAATTACCTCTCCTTCCACCGCCAAAAGTACTTACAGAATTTGTATGCTGAAATTTAACAAAAAGTACTTTACATTAGAACTCAAAGGTGTTTTGAACTCAGACTGAGTTCAAGCATAAATTACAGAAACTCATTCTTAAAGTAGGCAACAGTTAACAAACCAAAACTGATAGGCAGATTTGGATCTAGACTTAATTTCATCTGGCCCTGAAGACAGTTATTAAGAGATGAAAACACAATGGTGTGAAAAATGCATTGCACTTATGTGTATTTTAAAGTTAGTTTTTATTATAAGAATTTTCATATTCATTAAGTAAAATTTAGAAAAAGTATAGAAGCAAAATGGAGAAAAATATCAATTACTACCAATGTTCTGATGAAATATATTTCTACTTCCAGTCTTTTATGTATGTGTATGTATGTCTAACACAAAAATAGGATTATATCATTCATACTATTTTATAATCTGCTTTTTAAAAAAATAACAATATGCTATAAGTATTCTCCCATGACATTTCATTTTCTTTTAGAGAATTATTTTTAATGGAGTCACATTTCATCTATGTATGTACCATCATTTATTCAGTCATGTTCCTGTTATTGTACATTTACATTATTTCTAGGCTATACTCTGACTTGTCTTTTTAGTACCAGTTATTTAAATGGCAACAACATAAAAATAGTATCTTCCTCTTTATAAAAATTAAACTGATAGTTTTATATTTTCATGGTAGGAATTAGTGTTTCTGTATTGAAATAAAGCAAAGAGAAAAAAATCTAATGCCAGTGTTTTTAAGCTGTAAGAATAGGCAAAACATTTTGGTAATTTCTGAGTTTCTTAATCTATAAGGTTATGTTTTCAGATTTCCAAAATCAAGAATAAAAGCATATTAATTTCAAAAACAATATATGATGGTTGTAATTCAAGTAACTTGAAGTATATATAGCAGAAAAGGAAGGCTCCCCTTACCTTCATCCTAAAATCAACCACTGTCTACTTCATTTGTACCCTTCAAGACATTTTTTATGCCTTTTCAAACATATCCACACTCATGCCTTTTTTAAAAAAGGTAAAATGGATTACATCTCATATACATAAACTTTTTTCTGCATCCTGGATTTTTTTGTTTGTTTGTTTGCTTAATATATACCATAGCCTTCTTTCCACGTCAACGTGTATAGACGTTATTCTCATTATAAGATCTTATTCTGTATAAGACCTTCTTCTTTTAAAGCAACTGCTTAGCATTCCATTTATTAAGTGTACCAGAATTTATTTAGTTAATCCACCATTGGCAGACAGTTAGGTTGTTTTCAGTTGGGGGATATTAAAAGTAATGCTGCACTGCACATTCCTGGGTAGATTGTATCGGCTATAGTTTTGGATACAGTAGTTGGAACAGTGACATTATGGTATAGTGGAAATTCAGCCAAATAAGGCTTCAAATCTCTTGGATAAGTTACTTGAATTTTCTGAGCTTTAGTTCCTCATTTGTTAAATGGGGATAACACCAATCATAGAAATTTGTGAACGTTGGAAATAATATATCGTAAAGCACCTAACACAGTATCTGGAAGATAGCAAATAGAAAATAAATGTTAGCCCTAAAAGGTAAATTAATAAGTTATACTGTTTCCAGGACTTCAGCAGACAATGTTTGTCCTTTTATGCTACTTTTATTATTCCTAACCTGAGAATTATCAAGTAAGTTTATTGTTCATTATTTGCTATATTTATAGAGAGGCACTCTATATTTAATTTAAAAATAACAGATGGAGAAAGCGATTCTTGTGAATTTGTCATAGTTTGCTAATAGTAGCATCATCCTTGTTTTAAAAATAACTACACCTAAGTATCAATCTGCTTTTCCCCTCACAGGGTGTGTACATGGGCTGGTTAACAGCTTCTGGAAGTGCAGCACGGATTCTTGGACCCGTGTTCATCAGCCAAGTGTACACTTCCTGGGGCCCACGGTGGGCCTTCAGCCTTGTGTGTGGAATGGTTGTGCTTACCATCACACTCCTGGGTGTGGTTTACAAAAGACTCATCGCATATTCCATACGGCATGGAAGGAGTCAAGAGTAACCTAGCTGAGACTAGGATGGAATGTACTTGCTGTGTGAAACTTTCTCTTCTAAGGCTCAGCTAGACTATTGCTATGAGTCAGTTTCCTAAAGTCAGGTTGCAGATACTGTATATTTTGAATAACCAGAAAATATGTTGAATAACACAGGGCATTCTATGCTTAATTGTGAATAGCAAGATAATGTAAAAATTCTGGATCATAGTTTTCTTATCTCAAAAAAGAAATAGTCTTCATATAACATTTTCTTTGGGTGGCATGGACTCATGAGTGAATAGACAATGGTCTACGAATGTGAGGTTGTAGTCTTAATTCAAACTGCAGAGGTGTCATTAAAGTAATGAGAGACCGTCTATGCAGTAAAACCATAAGGACAGTTCTGTATGAATTACCTGTAATAGAATGAAATTATAGAAATTGTTTACCTAAATAGAGGTACTTTTATTCAAATGTACCTCCTTTTTGTTAATTTAAAAATGCTTTTTGTTATTATCAAGTTTTCCTTATGAAGCAAAATTATGACTCTTATATTTTCCACTTACCATTCCTGCCATCCTGCCTTGACTTCTATAAGTCATTAGTTTTAATACTACACTTACTGTCTTCCTTTAGTTCAGGATCTCATTGAGTAACCCCTAAATTAATGGATGAGTGTGAGTAATGTTCATATTTGAGCAATAAAGCAGATTAAGAGATCAGGACGGATTTCACTACCTTAGGTAGGGATAACTTACTTTTTTTCTTTCAAGTCCTAATAAATAATTCACTTTAGAAACATAAGCCAGGTATGTGTTATTGTATACATATGTTGAACAGAAAACTGTTAAAATTATTGGCATTTTTCAATTCCCTTAAATTCTAGAGAAAAACCATTTATTTACTTTTCCTATCTCTCGGTACTGGGAAGACGCAAGTTTTCAATCTGTGTCAGCATAGCTACTCAGAACTGCAGGCCATGACAGTCCCTGTCTAATCAGTATTTGAGATAAAATGGCTTTAATCTGTTTACTGAGTTTACTAGAAGTTGGCTAAATCACACTTTCAATGTATACATTTCTACCTCTGCGTAAGCTGAATGCTGCTAATAGGGACTAGTACAGAACTATTTATATGGATAATCAATATTACCCCAAAATGTAAAAATATTTCTAAATACTTTTCCAAATGTTTCCTACTGTAAGATATACATATTTTCAAATCTGAGAGTAAACACTATAATCTGCACTTTATACTAAGTTTGCTGTACTTTTTTTTGTTGGGGGGTAGCTTGAGTATCAGAAATTTATTACAGTTCTGGAGGCTAGAAGTATGAGCTCAAGGTATCAGCAAGGTGGGTTTTGTTTGAGGCCGCTCTCCTTGGCTTGTAAATGGTTACTTATTCTCTGTGTCTTTTTGTTTGTTTTCCCAGCTCTATGGAGATATAATTGACATATAACATGGATAAATTTACGGTGTACAACATGTTGATTTCATACACTTATATATTGCAAAATGATTACCATATTAGAGAGCTCTTTCCATATTCCAGGTAATGTGCAATGTACTGTTTAATTCTCATAGCAGTCTTATAGGGTGAAGATGTTTTACAGATGAAGGAACAGAGGCACAGAGAAATTAAGGTACTTGTCTCAGTAACAGTCTATCTTCAAAGTCTACATTCTTTTTTGGGGGGTTGGGGGAGGTAATTAGATTTATTTATTTATTTATTTTTAGAGGAGGTACTGGGGATTGCACCCAGGACCTTGTGTGTGCTAAGCATGTGCTCTACCACTTGAGCTATATCCTTCCCACAAAGTCTACATTCTTTACTGTTTTTTTTCATAGTGATGAATTAGCCCATCAAGTTGCAGGAGCAGTCACTTAAATGCTAATTGTAGGGTAAATTAAAAGTTACTTATACCAGTGACTCCTATTAGCAGAAATATTTGAGAAACATAATTTGAAGCTTATTGACTGGGGCATTTATCTTAGCTTAATAGTTAGACTGTTTCCATGCAAGAATATGACAGAGAAGTTTCCCAACTTCTGAAGATTTATAAAATTTTATAAAATTCAGATAAAACTGTAACCTTGGAAAAATGACTGCCACCTTCCTTTTTATTGAGAGTACTTTCTTCTCCAGAGGATTACACCAACACACATCTTGGCACAAAGGAAGTGACATGGGGTGGAGGAGAGAGCAGTGAGGTAAAGTTTGAGGAGAAAAATCACCTGGTTGAGATCTTGAGTTGACAAGTTGAGTATAAGTTGAAAAAGATGATAGGATACCTTAAGTATAAAAAAACTTCTAAAAATTACTATTAAGAAAAGACATGTTTTTAAAAATCTAAACTTATACTTGATAAGAAAAAATGATTTTCATAGTTGAAGGGATTTATAACTTCATAAAGTGTTTCTATGTGACCTTGTTAAGCCTGGCTACATTGAAAAATAAACTCCAGTTCTCTTGCAGTGAATTGGAGGAGTGAAGTAAATCTGTATGTTATTTTTTGTTTTGGAGGAGATAAACTACTTATCTGCATCTGTTGAGATGCATCATTAAGAATACATAACTTATTTTGGGTACCATTTTTAACTATTCCAGACTTATTTGTAATTGAATGTATCTTACATTGTGATTGTATATTTTCTAATAAACAAGATTATTATATATTTGTACCTAAAGCCTTAAAAGATTACTTATTCATATTTATCCTTTAAATATATATTCAAGGGGCCCAAGTATGCACCAATCACCATGCCACTGCGGGGAGCGGAACAGTAAACACAATACACAAAGCCCCTGCCCTCATTAGACTTACATATTGGCAGGAAAGTGAGACATTAGTCAAATGATAACACAGATGATAATGCTCAAGGAAAGGGCGATGAAAGAGAGGTGTAGGGAGTAATGAAGGCGATGTAGCTGAATGGGAAAGTCAGGGAATATTTTTCTAAGAAAGTAATGATTTAACTAAGGCCTGGTGGAAGAGAATGGTTTAGATTGGTGGAGTGGGACAAGTGCATTTCAGGTAGAAGGCATGATGTGTGCAAAGCCCTGGAGGTGGGAAGATGTTGGGGCTTTCCCAGAACTAAAAATAGGTCCAGGGTGGCTGGAGTATAGTGATTGAGAAAAAGTTCTGTTAGTTGAGGCTATGGAGAGACAGTTCAAGACCTTTAGGCCTCAAGCATTAGGACTCCTCTGGTGGCAAGTAAGAGTTAGGTATTCTAACTCTGTGCATGGTTGGAGCTAGGAATCCAGATAATGTCATCAGGACTCTGTTTTTTTCTTTTAGTTCAACATACCTCTGTTTGACTTTATTTTTAGGCACTCTTCATTTTGTGACAAGATGGCCGCTGACAGCCTCAAGCTCGCAATACCTTTATAGCTCACAGTTCTGGGGAAGAATGGCTCAAGCAGAAGTATCAGAAAA
This sequence comes from Camelus bactrianus, assembly GCF_048773025.1. Lineage (NCBI taxonomy): Eukaryota > Metazoa > Chordata > Mammalia > Artiodactyla > Camelidae > Camelus > Camelus bactrianus. The sequence continues at coordinate 45,470,557 of NC_133540.1, forward strand.
GGCTCCAAAAGGCTCCAACTAGCCAAGTTTAGCGTACATACCCATCCTGGAGTCTACCAGGTGGGCAGGGGATGGATCCAGGCCTGGATCACACATCTATTCTGGGAATATAGTTGTGTGAGGGAAGAACTCTGTCAGAATCATCTCAGTTACGTAGAGTAAATAGTTTTATAACTGGGTGGAGAAAAGCAGGTTCCACCAAAGGCAGGTTACCTGAGTTGACATAGATACTTATCCGCTGTACCCTACACCTCTCAACTGTTTTCACATGATCATAATCATAGAAAATATTGTGGAAAATGGATAAAGCTACTTATACCCAGCTTTTTCAGTCAACACAGTCCGTACCAGTGATCTTGGAGCACTAAATGGATCAATTTTCCATTTACAAATGTAACCCATTTGTGATATACCAATGTTAGGAAGAATGTTACTATAAGCACTTAAGTATTTTGGACTTTATTTAAGAGAAATAGGAAGGTATTTAAGGTAACTTGGACTCTAAAAAGAAACCTGGGCTCCTTGTAGAAGTGGCTGATTCCAGGTGTGGGGCAAAACGAGCCTACATCTAGTGCCAGAAAGCAAGGGAGTTTATTAAAGAAGTCTTTCCAAAGGGACACAGGAGTCAAATAAAGGGACTTCTAGTAGCCAAAAATGGGGCAATTAAAGCACTGAAAAGAATATCTGCAGTTGATTTAAACACATCAACTGTGTGGAAAATCTATGAGTTCAAAATGATACTAAAAATAAGATAACTGGCCACCTTTGGAGGTTGCTAGGATTTTAGCTCTTTATTCTAAAAAACAGAAAATAAGGAGGAAGGGTATATAGCTCAGTAGCTATGGTAGTGTGTGTGCTTAGCATGCATGAGGTCCTGGGTTCAATCCCCATTACCCTCATTAAACAAACAAACCTAATTACCTCCCACTACCCCACAAGAAAAACCCATTAAAAACCAGAAAATAAAGACTCAAGCATCTCTTCTGCCTATCTAAATTTCAGGGTAGTCAAATATTGATGAGGTAAAGTTATTTTCTATAGTATAATCCAAACTACTAAATACAAAAGGATTAACAGAATTAGAAAAATTCCCATTTAGCAACCGTTAGTGAAATAATAGATAGGGACAAGAATCATCAGTGAATGGCAAAAATACTAGGTGGAAGATTAATGAGGAACTTTCTAAAGAATGGATGAGGCTAACAACACTTGAACCCACTGTTCATTCTTAACATCATTAAAAATGGGTAAGTGGTATGTGCCTCCTGATTTGATGCAGCAGGAAGTACTCAGTACAGCCTATGAAAGTGTTCCTGCCAGAAAAAAAAAAAAAAAAAAAAAAAAAAAAGAACCAGAATCTAATCAAGCCTATAGATGTAAACTATCAGTTTACAGGAAATACAAAAGATAAGTAAATGCCACCACTAGTAAGTAATCATCTAAGCCCAGAAGGTGATACATTCTATAGACAAATGGTTCAGTTTCTTAAAGTTAAACAAAAAATTGGCATAGAAAAAATAAAAGTTGAGAGATCAGAAGTCATAGATGAAAAGAAACTTCAGAGATACGTAAATCAAATGCATTACAGAGATCTTATTTTTGATCTTCTTTTAAGTCAAATGTAAGAATACTTTTGAGGCAATTGGAGAAATTTGAAACTAGACAACATTAGATGATATTAAGGAATTGTTAATTCTGAGATGTGTTATAGTTATACTTTTTTAGGTCTTTATCTGTTAAAGATATTAAAAAATTTATGATAGAAATTATATATCTGGGATTTGCCTCAAAATACTCCAGTGGGGGAAGGATGTCAGTAGGATAGATGAAACAAGATTGGCAAAATATTTGCTGAAGTTGAGTGGGAGCTACGTGGAGGCTCCTTATATTGTTATATCTGTACTTTTTTGTGTTTTTAAATTTCCACAATTAATTTAAAGTTAATAATATAATCAGCTTTGTCTTTTAGAATAAGCTGGCCGCAGTGTGAAGTATAAATTGGAGTGGATGTGGAGGACATTTATCATGTTTGTAGCCACTCTTCCCAAAGACCCTTCCACATTTGAGAACTTCTCATGTTGACCTTCTCCTCTTAGATAGAAGCCAAAATGCATTCACTCTCTCTCTCTCATCTACCCTTGCAGCCAGGGCATGAATTTGTGTTTCTGGCTCTGCCAGTACCTGCCTCCAGTGTGAGACTTGCTAAGGAGTGGAGCAAAAGTGAGCAACATGAGCAAAATTGATTTTGGCGAGGGAGCAAGGTCAGTGGCTTAAATTTTGGAGAAAGCAGTGGCACAGCTCCTGGAACCTAGTCCCACAGCTTCATCAGCATGGATGTGGGATCTGTGCTGAGCCAGGGTTGGTAGGGTGTCTTTTCTGGGGCAGCTCCTGCATTGTGATCCAACCATTGTTCCTAGGTGCAAAGCCTGAATCTCTATCCCTCCTAGAGTCTATGAGCTAATATCCTTTAATAAATACATTCTCTGCATAAACTACCTAGGTTAGATTCTGATGTTTGCAACTACAAAACCATGACTGATAAAGGAGGCAAGAGTAGATGCTTGGAGACAAGCAGGTTATTGCACTAGTTCAGATGAGGTATGTTAGTGACTTGGATTGGGGCAGTGAAATTTGGAATTAAAAGCATATAAAATATATTTTAGAGGTAGCCTGGCAGGATAAGTTGGTGATTAGATGAGGTAAAAGAATATGTTAAGAATGATTTCCAGGATTCTGACAGCAGCAAGTAATGCAGATGCCATTTACTGGATTAAATACTGAGCAGGAAAAGGAAGAGTGCAGTTGAACTAAATAACGTTCTTATAGACAACAAAGGAATGCCAGATATGCCCACAAGACAGATAAAAATGGAATGTCATTATAAAATGAACTGAAAGAAATAATTTTAAGTCATGGAAAATTGAAAAAAATGACAAATTATAATTTGAAAAACTGAAAAGTGCAAAAAATTTTCTGAAATGGAGAAATAATAGGAAGATATGAAAATATTGCTGGCAGAGTTCAGGAAAAGAATAAGAAACTTATAAGGTGCCACAGACTACTTCATAAGGGAGATTGAAGATGGAGGAAAATTAAAATAACAGAAACAACAGATAAAAATGATTTGGAAAAAGTGATGGATATAAAAATTAGGCACAGATTATTTAACATACATATTGTAGAAGCCCTTAAAGAAGACAACCAAAGCAATAAAACAGAACAAATTCTAAAAACTATAATTCAAGAAACATCTTCTGAAAGAAAACTCACATATGTATATGAAGAGGAAGCTCAATTTGAAAGAAGGGAGGAAAGGAAAAAAACAAGTGTGGTAAGTAGAAAGTACAGAATAAGTTGGGACATAAATGCAATAGAACTGTAAAGACATAGTAAAATAAATCAGAAATGATAATAAATGTCAACAAAGTAAACTACAGAGGTAATTACATTGGATTAAAAAAATTCAGCTATATGGTATGTATGAGAAGCACCTGAAGCATAAAGACACATTAAGACTGAAAAAGATGATGAAAAATACACCTAAATTGTGTCAAAGCAAAATGTATGTCTTTAGCCTTCAACATTTAGCTAGGAGTTCCGTTAATGATTTCCATTTTTAAGGGGAAATTCTTATTTCTAATGATGTTTGTATCCCTAAGAGAAGGGTTTACATAATTTTCGTTGCCAAAGTTGGATTACCAATGTATTAAAATGTGTTAATTCTAACAGATATTGCAAAATTGCTTTATCATTTACACTCTAATCAATAATAACTGAGAATGCCTTGCTCTTCTTAGCACTATTATTTTTTACCAATCTTTTTGATAAAGGGAAATGATTTTGTTTTTATTTTGCATTTCTCCAACTATAAATATGGTTGAGCATATTTTCTTTTGGTTGATCATATGGACTTTCTCCTTTGTGAATTATTTGTTCAAATCTTTTGTCCATTTTTCTAATGGGTTGTTTGTCTTTTTCTTATTAATGTTAACTGTAGAATTTGTTACAGATTATTATTTTTCTTCTCACTGCCTTAGGCAAAAATGTCCAAAACAATGTTGAATAATTATGACATTGGGTATTTCCTGACTATTTAATGGAATTGGCTCCAATATTTGTCTTATTATAAAAATCAGAGGAAGCATTAGACTTAACAGTTTATCATATTTAAGTAGTTTCATTCTCCATTTTATGTTGAGTATTTCATTAACAATGGCTGTCCCACTATCAAATATTCTTTTTCCTCATGTTAATTAATCGCATTGTTAAGTTCTTCAGTGTTAAAATGTTTATCATCATTAAAATATAAAAGTATTTTCAGATAAAGATAGAGAACCAATGTATTTACCATTTGCAAAATTAATTTTTAAAAGTTAATTGGATCCTTTTAAACAGGCAAGATTTAAAAATGAGTTTACTGAGTAACTTATTTTAAATTAAAAGTATTTAATTAAATAAATCAAAAGATAAAGTAACTTATCACTGTATTTATTATTTTTTATAAAATGCATTTGCAGAAATGTTTCATCAGAAACTGGTGCTACAAAAATAAATATAAAACATATATACATGTTTACATATGTTATTTATAACATAAATATACATCATTTACACGTTCAAAATTCAAAAACTCCAGCATGTTTTTTCCATGATTCGTAACATGCCTAGGAAGTAGGGAAAACAAAAACAGCAAAAACATACCACAAACTATTTCTACTTTTGCTTTAAAAGGTTATTCAATACAGATATATGAACACAGTAATTTTGAGAGTATATGTTCTAAGAGCAAAGTTAGGTGTCCTATTTTAACTTTTAACTACTACATTTTTTAAGTGACTCAAGTTTTTCCTGCTTTGTTCTCTCATTAGAATACATCTATATGGTATAGATTAAAATTATCTTTTATGGAAAGGCTTTCTAAAGAAATTTTTTAAAATAAAAAGAAGTCACTTTACTTGAAAGCCAACAAAAATGTTATTTATTAAACTTATATATCTAGAAGGAGCTTTAATCAATGAAAACTAGGAGCTGGATTGGAAAACATCAAAAGGATGGATGAGAGACACTGTAATTTCTGTTTGATGTATTCTGGTAATTTTTCATTTTCTCCATACCTAAATGAAGCAAACAAAAAAAAAGATAAAATCATCACTTTGTCACCTGGTTTGTATGAGTACCAAAAGGCAAGTTACATTTTTTAGTAATTCTTCAATGGCAAAAGGCACCTCAGAAAGATTATACAAAATTATTTATTAGGTAGTGAAATCAAGTTAAGCATGCTCAATTTGTTTCCTTTTAAAATAGATCAATTTCTAAATGTATTAAATAATAAAAAGAAAATCAGATTAAAAAATTTGAACTGACTTTATAATTTCTAAAGCAGGCTGAAAATCTGGATTCCTCATTAAATTGAAGGCCCTAATTTAAAAAAAAAACTAAGCTAAACACATTATAAATACATTTCTATTAAATGTTAACAATTTCCAAAAAACCATATCAAGTGAAATCTGAACTTATATCTCCTGAACCTGGGTTCTACCCATTTTATATATATATATCTACTTTCTAGAGTGTCTGAAAGAGCTGATTTAACAAAACCTCACTTTATGAGTTCTTTAAATGATAGAACTACATATATACACACCAAAGCAGTTGGTAGATAACCACAAATTATATTTGGCCCAAGTATTTTCTCTACTAAAAGCACTTATCATAAAGTAGCATGTTTGTATTGGCATCATCAGCACCCTTCCTCTTTTTCAGGAAGTTATGGTTTGAAATGTGGAAACCAAACTACTGCTTATTCTTGCTATTGCCAGATTCCTCATTGCTAGCAAATTAATTAGCCTGACATACATCCTCATTCAGAATGAATGTGTACATTCAGAAGTCTTTTAAACATTAATCACTTTATATTAGATCAGGGGATATAGCTTTTCATTTGGGAAAAATCATCTGGTTATCTATTAAAAGAAAGATTCCCTGTTTCTATGTTCTCTTTACTTTGAACTTAGAAGTTCATTACTACTGAAAGGGCCAACCTAGTTAGACTAAAGGAATACTAATGCTAAAGGAATCTAACCATTTGGAGTGGATTATCCATACCAATTACCCTGCATTCATGTAGATACTTATAAAATATGTGTTAAAAAGATGATATGCACTACTATGAATATTTAACAATTTAAATAATAGTATTAACTTTGTCAACATGAAAACAGTAACTTTATTAGGTCATTTATTTCAACAGACAGAAAACAAAATTATAGCAAAGAGCTGAACGTCAACCAGTATTTTAAGAACTTACCTAGTTGTCTGACCATTTGGTGATGTATAACTAATAGAAGACACTCCTGCCTGCACGACCAACTGGGACCCATCATTAAACTGAACCCACACAGCTCCACTAGTTAACTAGAAAAATAATAAGCATCATAATTACTATACAGTAGAGGATATGAAGTTCTTAAAAGGTATTTGTGTTTAAAAGGTTTTTCATATAGTAAAAAAAAAAAAAAAAACCTTTCAGGTAACTACAAATTTGGGGCTGTGATGGTAGTAACACTGAGAATATTCATGTCTTTTCAGATTATTCCTTTAATAGGGCATCATAATATTAAAATTATTCTACATAAATCCCATTCCCCATTCTTTCCCACTAGGATATCTGATCAGGTTTCCTCCCACCCTCCACCAAAGTATGTCCAACCAAGAAGAGATTTAGGAAATAACCAAGCAACGTTTTATTAAATTAGAATTTCACTCTATTCTCTATTCTTTATTCTTAGGCCATAAGATTTTCTATTCTGCCTGAGTTGTCAGATCTTTGCTTTTGAAACTTGTTCCTCAAGTCTCTAATATATACAATGTGCCACTCCAAACAGAGTACAGAGAAGACACGGATACCAGAATCAAATAGACCTGGGTTTACATCCAGACTCTGGCAACTAATGAATAGGAATATGTAAGTCAACCATCCATTATGAACCATAATTTTACTATCTATAAAAAAAGATAACATCAACATTTATTTTGGGAAATGAGACAATATATGTGGAAAACATAGTACCACATAGCAGGTACTCAACAAATGTTGAGTTCCCTTCCCTTTATTTCCTACCCTCATTAAGGACTAGACTGTATTTTACTTCACTGTAAGTAAAAATTACATGTCCTATGCTCAAAAGTCTCTACGAGTCAAGCTTTCAGATAATATACATAAAGGTTTACACCTACATAAAATTCTGAAACAATGTAAAAATGTAAAACAATGTAAAAGCTTAAAACAATGTAAACTTAATTTTTAAATGCAAAAATTCTTTTCTGCCTAATCAAAGTTACTCTAGTAATATAGATTACAAATAGTTTCTAGAACTTGTAAAATGCCCTGTACATTCTCAGCTCATTAACAATTAGCCATTACCATGACCTCTACTTTAAAAACAAAATGGCAAAAACAGGTCACCCAGGCTCTAGCAGGGAGTTTATTACCAACAGTATCTAGAGTTTTCCAACTGTATACAAATAAAAATATGTTAAAATTATTAATGATGTAACCAACGCAAAAAACATATAAAAACTTTCTTGCAAAGAGAAATTTTAAAATAATTATATTTTTTGGTAATTGTCTAATCACTGTGGGAACTACTTTGTACTGAGAAAATTCACTTTCCTAAAAATTTCTCACCTGTGTAGCCCAACCAACATTTTTCACAAAAACAGACTTCAAAAGTTGTGCTGATTTAGGGAGACAATCTTTTAGACTACTAGAAGAGATGTTTGTTCCAGAAGCTGCACCTGTAAGGCCAAGTCCTTCATTTGTAACCATCTACAAACAGAAAAAGGTAGGAAGGTATTATTCCACAGCATTCTAATAAGCCACCTCCAGCCAAAGTAGAAAATGAGTGGATTTTCATTAGCTAAAATTAATTGTTTAAAAACAATATTAAAAAATAATCATATTATAGAAAATTAGAAAAATACAGAACAGAAAAAAAAATCAGAAAGTTAGTGTTTTCGTTTTGGTAGATTTCTTTTGTCTTTTTTCCCGAAGGTATACTTTTTTCATAGCTGCAATTAGTTTGTATGTTTGTGTGTGTGAGTACACATATACATATATACACATAGAGAGATATTTTTTAATGTTGCATTTTACTACATTGCTATATAGTCTTCATGGACATGTTAGTTCATTGAGTAAAAATATAAGTTTATTTAACCATGATTCTATCATGGATTTTAAGGCAGATAATGGTACTTGACCACTAAAAAGAAAACATATATGTTAATATATTTAGCTTTTTCTCAGATGGGTCAGGGTAGGCCATGCTGAGGTAACATTTAAACTGAGACCCGAAGGATGAGAATTAGCTGTTAAGGGGTTTGGGAATAGAATTCCAGGTCATAAGAATAGCATGTGAAAAGGCCCTGAGAGTTTGGCTTAATCAAGGAACTAAAAGAAGGCTTCCAAGGCTCAAGCAGAGAGTGTGGGATAAAGTAGCCCAGGATGAGGCTGGGAAAGTAAGTAGGTGATAGGCCACAGTAAGGAGTTTTAATTTTATATCAACATCAGGCAATCATTGAAGAGTTTAAAGTAAAGAAGTGACATATATTCACTTACAGAAGGATTGAGTATGGGTGCCTGTTTCAGAGTAGCAGCACTCTTAATGATTCTATTTGAAGATGGTGTATCTCTCATCAGGTAGTTTGGATCCACAGAAGGAGGAGGTGATAAAGTCTTAGGTGAACTAGTACTACTAGGTTTTCTAAAGGAAAAAGACATGTCCAAATACATTCTCTTAAAGCTGTCAATTTACAGAAAACAAAAAAAATGCTCATAATGTAAATATGAAACTTTTAAAAACATTTCTGAACATTTAAGCCATATTTAGTAAACTTTCAAAAATTTACCTTCCTATGATTATTGGGAAAAAGGGAGCATTTCCACTTTTCTTTTCCTCTTCTGAAATGATGCATTCCAACGCTAAACAAATACGGTGGCCCTATTTCAAAAGAGTGCTTTCTGTCATTACTTCACCTGTCATTTGCAATATTATTAATTGCTAAGAAAAATCTACTACAAGTAGGTACATACCTCATTAGCATGGTCCATATACATTTTTATTTCCTCTTTTAAGCTATTAACTTCACTTTCACCTTTTAAGGTATAAGATTTCCCAGTTTTTTCGATCACCTGAACTGAATCTTCTGTTTTATGTATCTTTGCTCCTTAAAAAACAAGAAAACTCTTTTATCATTTCTTTAAATATTCCTAGATTTATATATTCATTATCATACAACAGTATACATAATGGTTCCTAGATCGAGGTATTATTTATGTATTCATTTAATTTATTTAAAGAGCTCAGCTTTTTATTCAATCTGTTACTAAAGAGGTTTAGTTAAAAAGACCAAAGCCCATGTCATCATCAGACTCCTCAGATTCTTCCTTTGCTTCCACTTTCTTCTCCTCAGCTAGGGCAGCAGTGGTGGAGGGGCCGGACTTCTTCCTGGTACAGCACCAGCTGCTGGGGCAGGTCCACCAGCCCTTACGTTGCAGATGAGGCTCCCGATATTGAAACTGGCCAAAGCCTTTGCAAACAAGCCTGGCCAAAAGGTTCAGCATTTACACTGGCTGCTTTAAGGAGGGCATTGATCTTCTCCTCTGTGACTGTCACCTCATTGTCATTAAGGAAAAGGGCCAAGTGGATGCAGGCGAGCTCGGAGACCGAGGCCATGGTGCAGGAGAGTTCTAGGCAGGTGCTGCCAGGCATGGTGCTAGTCGCCAGATAAAGTGAGGGTCTCACCCCAACACAGCTTTAGCTTACTGAAGGACCGAGTACCTTCCAAGGTATCATTTATATTCACTTACTGACCATTAATAAAATGAACCTCTCAAAGTAGTATTCAATAAATATAGGCCATCCATTTTTCTTTTCTGCATATATGTGGATGAAGTTTAATATTTTTATATTTTAAAAAAAAAAATCACTGCTCTCATACAAAAATGTAAGTGGAGGACAGGTATAATTATGTCTACTATGTGAGTGTACATGCTATATATCCCTTAAAGGAGGAAGCTTTATAGATTAAAAAGTAAACATCTCTAGAGAACAGATTTAAAAAATAAGAGTCTCTGGTTCAACCTTATCCTTTTGTGACATTTATTATTCTCATAATTTGGTATATGTCCATTTAATTTCTAATAAGAAACAGGATAGTTTATTTCATGTTGTTTTTATAGTATCAATCTTGATATTGTTAAATTGGAGCCAAATAGGGAAAGAGAATTAATATACATTTTAGACAATAAATTGTTTACAAGAAAGTATATATAAATAAATTTTGATTAACATTTGACATATAATATACTCTGCTGTATTATTTACATATGGAAATACAAATATTATGGAGATATATATATATACATACACACACACATGCACACACATATAAAACTCGCTGTGTTGAATTGAAAAAAAACCCCCACAACTACTAAGTTACAAACTAAAGGGAAAAAATTACCATTTCTAAATGGTACTTACCATCATAAAACCAAACCTCAAAATCAGCACCAGGGGAATTCTCCATCAAAACACATTTAGCATATCTTGTAAAATAAGTGATTTTGGGAGATTTAGATCTTACAAGCTGTACAAATCTGGAAGCATATTGATATTTTCGCCAGTACTTTTCTAGGGAGAAAAAAGGAAACAGTTACCTCATGTTACGGAATAAAGTATTGGCTTGACATAAATTCTATAAAAGTTTAATATTTATTTTTACTCTTCCTCAAAAATTCAAGTTGATAGGTTAATAATCCTATTACCAAAATAAAAATATTTTAGAGATATAAGTCCATAATTTTAATGAAAAATAAAGACAGTATAATAAAGTTTCCAAGAAGCATGTAACAAAATCTAATGATTAGTATCACGATTATTTAAAAAATCACTATTAAAAGTAAGATAATAATTCAAGGAAAAGTTTAATAAATGAAAAGAGTTCTACCTGAGATATCAGAACCAAATGACTTTCAGGAAAAGAAGTGCAGCTCTTTTTATATTAATTTTTGCAGTTCCCTATAACTATGGGTATTTATAGTATTTAATAGTTTTATCTGTTTAAATTTCTAATATGGTTAGATTAGATAGATTCTCTTATTTGTCTCTTTTCACCTCGGTGAAGTCTTACTATTCAGTAGTTAATTTCCCAATCCATAATATCCAGAAGCTGAACTGGGAGTCAAATTTGGTTAACCACAATTATAAATAATCATTATGTAGCACAGTAATATTTCCAAAAGTCAAAAACTACTTCACGTTGAATTTTTAACATGATTCTAGACAAACTATAACTAGTGTACAGATTATATTTGTACATATAACTAATATGTAACATAACTAATATTCCAGAGTTAGTTTCTAACTAAATAAATAGAATCAAATGCCATTATAACAACAGAATATGAACAAACATTGGATTAGTAAGGTACAGCACATCTCACTGGATATAAAGTATGAAAACAGGACCTGCAGTCTGATCGAAGCCAAGATATTTACAATCTATGCTATCCACATGTATAGAGTTTATGTATATATATATCCATTATCTAAATTTATTCCTTGGTAAATTTACATACCTGGTAAATTGTCAAAACTGTACCTACTGATGTTGTCAGTAGGTAAGGGCGGTCTATCAGCAAGAGGAAAACCTCTTCCATCATTTGGATAATAAATAGTGATCTGCCAAAAAATTTTTAAGAACTTTAATTATATGCCATTAAGTCTGAGCATTGTATTTTGTTACTAAAATTATAAAAAGAGCTCTCATGTGATAGTAAATATTATTCTATTGAAAATGCTAAATATTCTCTAAAAGTAATTTTTTTGCTCTTTAAACTTAAGCCTAAAATTTAGATTTTATTACTAGTTATAATCATTCTTTAAACCACACTAATTTATTTAAATATGTACAGTATGCTATTTTAGTTTTGAATTTCAGAGACACTATCATGTCAGGAAAACTGATTAAAAAAATTTTTTTAAAGAATATTATTATAGAATGAATGGAATGCTAAGTGCATAAGTGATGAAGCTACAAGATAATAAAGTTAATTCACATTACCATATTTCCATCACTAGATATTTGAAGAACTTCTTTCACATATTCTTGAGATGCATACTCCTTTAGAAGCTCCACACATACCTCCTCTGAATCAAGGATGCTCACCTATAAAACAAAACAAACCCCCTAAAATCAATAATAACTCTCTTGTTTACCAGAACAGTTCTGAAATATATATTAGTTAAAAGTACTTAACCATGGCAGAAAGAAAAATTAAAGTAAAAATCAAAAAGCTGCTCCACTGCAACAGTCTAGACTAGAGGTGTATCTGACCACAACTGTGAAGTGTTAAGGAGCAAAGGTAAAAAGGTATAATGAAGTGTGAAATGTTAACCAATGAGCAGAAAGATAGCAGAAGGTAGGGTGGAGAATAAGGACTTTGAAAAGACAATAGCATGCCAAACAAAAGCAAGACTGGGTGAAATGGAAAACAAGGGACAGAGAGGATAAAGAGTCAATTAAAAAATTAAAATCACATTCCCACTTCACACACGACATTAAAAAAAATCCTATACTTAATTTTGTGCATACTCCTTTTTTAAATAGTTTCAGATGTTAAAGTTATATTTTCTAGTTTCATTTTGATTTGAAACTAGGTTAAATGTAGAAATAATAAAAACAAAAGCAAAAGCTAATATTAAATATTAATTTAGTTATTAGGATTGTGAATAAAATATTTAACACAGTATTTAGCCAGTATTATTTTTAAATGTTTTTCATTATCAATAATTTAAAATTCAAAACTTAATATCAATTCACCACATTCACCATTTTTTAAGTACCCAGAAGGAAATAAGAGCTATTTTTCCATAAACACCCACTCTCTTTTCTTTAAGGGAGTTTATCACATACATACCAAAAATACAGGGGCAACTGAAAAAACACCATGTTTAATAGCAGAAACCATATACTCAAGGAAAATATAATACAGTGATTTAGAAAAATAATCAACATACCACAGCCTTTTTGGTTTTCTGTCTGATTGGTTTTAACCTGTAAGCAGTCAAAGGAGATGTAATGCTTCGTAATGTATGTTTCTGATAATCCGATGGTGGCTCCATGCCCCTAGTCTTGTTTTGCTCGGAAAAAGGATCTAAGCCAAAAATAGATTCTTGTTGAATTATCTCAGGTTTATTGTGAAATGCAGTCATATATTTCATGGTATTCAGCTGTTTTGCAGAATGTGCATTATCAGAAATACCGGGGCTCTTTTTGGCTCTTATATCAGTCCAGGCATTTCTTGATGTGTCCTGCAAATCTGGATGGCCCTGGAAATCTCTGTTTGGGCTAATGCTTTTATGCTCAGTAGTTTCTCTTAAATGAGCTGTAATGTACATAGAATAAAGCAATTTAGTGAATAATTAAAAAGTCAAGTCTACACAAAACAATGTCATGCTCGTTACAACAGCATTTTTTTTTTTTGAGGAACAGAAGAAATCTAGTAAAAAAAAAAAGCTCATAATTTTTTTAACAGGCAGTTTCAGATATGGCATAATAAAACAGTGACTTTAAAAGGACATTTTAAGTCAGGCTGCAAAGGAACATCTTTAGTCTAAGACTAGAAAGAAAGGATGTTAATATGAAATTAATTTTTCAATCAAAGCAAACTAGTGACTTAGGTCACCTATTAATACTAAACAAGCAACTGCCAATGCTGCAACAAATACAGATTTGAGAGGAGTTCCCAGGTAATCATCCTATATGATGTGTAAATTTTGCTCTCTTTAAGCTCAGAACTATTCCATCTTTACTTATAAAATATGCAATTAAAACCAAAAAACACTAAAATATATGAAATAGCTTTAATATTGCTAATATTTAACATTATAAATGTATTTGCACCCACATTATTAAAAAAGCTCTTGTTGAACTTTATCCATTTATATTTTATATAGTTTTAGAGTTCATGTGGGAATATTATTTTTTTAAAGCCCTTAAAATGATTAGACTATAAAACTTGGAAGGCAATTTTTCTAATGCTAAACTCTAAAAAAATCTATATCACAGTTTTTCCCTTAAATGACTAAAGTGATTCCCCCAATTCCCATTATGACAAAAAATATCCTGTACCAAATAATATATTTTAAAATTGCAGAAGCACTACTAGATTATTATAAATGAGGTTATTTCAGACATGTCCATGTTACTAAATAAAAGTATCTATAAACACAATATAAGGTTAAGTGCAAGATTAAACATGGCTGTTTGTAGTTTAAAAAACAGAAACTTGAATTTTCAACAAGTACACATGAGAAGATTAATTCTTTTGGGCTCTTGAAAATAATACGCATAAAAAATAGACTCTTGAGGTTGCATAACAAGTCTGCTTAAATTACAACCATAATATGTAATTATGAGGTAATGTGATACTTAGTAAAAAATTATCACCTCCTCTCCATATGTGTCTTCCATATGTTTCTTTTTTATTCTCTCTTTTTCCCATCATTATTTTCCAACTCACCTTCTGTGAATCTGCCATGTTCATTAATGAGAAATGTTTAACTTTCAAACTTTATATCTATAAATAAAATAATGACTTAGATGACAATTGTTTAAAAATGTTTGTTTTGTAGCTATGTACTTTAGTGTATGTGAGGTCCCACTGGTATATTATAAGGTTCATTCACATCACCTTCTACTTAAAAATAAAGTCAACCATCTCTTGATTATTTCTTAGGCACTGATAGCAGATACTTATTATAGAGAGGCTGCAAGAACAGAAGGGTTAAGAGTAAAGCCAGATTTCTTGGGTTACACTCCTGTCTCTTCTATTTATGGACAGTGTAGCTTGGGAGATTAAGCTTTATGCACCACAATTTCCTCATCTGTAAGACAGGATTAACAATAGTATCTTCCTCATATGGTTTTTGTGAGAATTTAGTAAGTTAATAGTATATGTTAAGCATTTAGGACAGTGGCTGGCATAGTAAGTACTCAAAATGTGTTAACAGTTATTATTACTATAACTGCAATATAGTTTATTAAAAATGCATTATTTTCTTAAGAAAAGCCAAAAAGAAAACTGCAGTGCTTGGTAAGTGTCCAAGTCATTAATTTTTTTAATAAATAGTCCATTAAAAACTCACCATTTATTTGCAGATTCCCAAACCATTGTTGCACCATTTCAGTCTGAGCTGTCTGCTCTGGAAATGGAAAAGGAGTTTTTCCTGGACAAAGATGACTGGAGCTAAACAAAGAAAAAAAAAAATCTCATGAACTAAAAAAAAATTTATCAGGTAATAACTTTGTAAGATAAGAATACTTAAAAAGGGAGATCTCTTCTAATACCTAAACAATTTTAGATTAACTGAAGAACCCAATATTTGCATAACTGAATTGTCTCTGAGAAGCTAAATTCCCATGCCAAGATGCCCATGACACTGTGATAATGTTTCTATATGGCTACTGTCCTCTTGTAATTTAAGCATAAAAATCAAAGATCAAAAAAGAAAAAAAAATTAGTCACTAAAAAAACTAGCCTTCATGTGAGAAGCAGTCAATAATATGATTATTCATCACTTAGTCTCAGTTTCTCTTTCTCTGTGTGCGTGTGAGCATAGTTACTATTAGAGTACTTTAGGGATCAAACATGTTTAATATATGATTACACTGGAGACCTACTTCATATAATGACATTAAAAATTCCCAAGTATTAAACATATACTATAAATACATTCATGAGCACACACACATTTTAAGAGATTCGTAACCATAATTCAAAATCATCATTCTGATTCTTTTCCTATTAAGAAACAAAAATCATAGTTAAGAATTGCCCACAGAACATCTGACATTGTCAGAAAAAAGGTAACGCCTCCCCCCTTAATTAAATAGATGCAGCTTCATGTTTGTGCTAATAACATGTTTATGGAAAAGTAAAATGCTTTTGATAGAATTATCCTTACAGTGCTTGATTGTTATCAGGTCTTTCAAAAGATCCAGAACTATTGGATGTCTTTTCTTTAAAGAAGTGAAAAATATTAGCGTTGCTGTTTGTGGGTGAGTATCTTTCTTCATTTTCATCTACTTTTGATCTTTTGGATTTTGAAAGCATATCCGCTGAGTGACATCGTTCCACTGTATACGTTTTTGCTCCAGACTGACCAGATCTATCAGACGAATGGGCTCTACGAAGATATCGAGAATGTGGCCTCTCTTCTGCCTCTTGGATTACTCTTCCCCTTCCACTATTACTGGTTCCTTGTTCTTGATTTCCCCACTGATTATAAAAGCTGCTTCCATCTCCTGAAGGAGAAAAATCACTTGAATTTTTATTCTTTGGAAATACAGTCATTTTATTTGGGAGTGGCTGATCAATCAAAAGTCGTCTTCTGTCAAATAAACTACCACTTATACTGGTACTGGAAGAAGCCGTGATTGCAGTAGAAATTGTGGCATGTCCACTGTCAATTGAGTCTTCTACAGTTCCTGAATCTTTACTTTTTGTTGAAGCATTTCGGGACATAAAAGGATGGTCTAATACTGAAGACAGACTTAAACGATCTGCTGGATTTCTACGAAGTAACTGGTGAATAAGGTCCTTGGCCTCTCTTGACAAAAAAGTTGGCATTTCATAATCTGCCAATACTACTTTATTTAATGTGTTCTTGACTGTGTCGGTGTCAAAAGGTGGTCTCCCAATTAGCAGGGTATAAAACATACAGCCCAAGGACCAAATATCAGATTCAAGTCCATGTGCACTTCGAGTTGCAATTTCTGGAGAAATGTAATTAGGAGTTCCACATAAAGTATAGTGTTTCTCATGTGGCATTTTCAATTGAGTTGCCAGCCCAAAATCGGCAATCTTGATGTTCATATTGCGCGTAAGTAAGAGGTTAGAAAGTGTGAGGTCCCGGTGTAATATACCATGAGAATGAAGATACAACATTCCTGTGATGATCTGGTGCATGAAGTGTCGAGCTGTTAGAATACAAAAAAACTTATAATTTAGAAAATCTGAAAATTCAGTATTTAGAATACATTTTGAAACCCTAGTACATACACCAGTATTATAATTAGTAAACTGGTTTATGGCTCAGTTTTACCAGCCAAAATACCACTCTGATAATTTCATAATATCCTTTAATAATTCCCTTTAATACAACTAAGCACTCCTTTTAATCTTTGTCCTTTGCAACTGATGAGACTTCTATATACAGTTAAGGGAAGCTTAATTTTATTAGGAACTGGGAGAGACTAGAGTTAGCTAGGGTAACAGAAGTCCATAGAAATTAAGAGAGAATATTTACAATCAAATAAAAAATTCATAAATAGATTCAAATTTTAAAAAGAGAAAAAAAGAAAAGCAAGTTAAAGTTCCTTTGATATCCTCCAAAACTTTCCTAAAAAGTAATCACTATTCAGTTTATATGTATTCTTTTAAACTTTTCTTCTATGTGATAACATACATTTAAATCTATAGAAATATATCATAATAAATACTTTTTAAATATAAAAATGGTATAAAAATATATTTATTGCTTTTTTTCCTCACTTCACACTATTTCTTGGAAATATTTGTGTCAGTACACACAGATCTCCATTGTATTTAATTCCTACTGATGAATATTTGGGTCATTTCTGACATTTCAAGATTATAAAAAATATAGCAATAAACATTCTTGTACATGCTTGTTTTCTTGTGCATATATATGGGGTGCTTCTTTATGGTAAATTCAAGAAGTAGAGTCACTGGGTTGAAAGATAAAATTTAGTAATTCAATACCTTGCCAAATTGCCCTCCAAAAGGCAATTATTTTCAAGCACATCCTTGTTAACATTTGGTAATCTCAATCCAATGGGTAAAACTGATACTCATTATTTTAGTTAGCATTATTATGATTATTGTTGACTTTGAGCATCTTTTCATATGTTCACTGGCCAGTTATACTTATTCTTCTGTGAACAGTCCACTTATATCCCCTGTCCATTCTCCTATTCAGTTATCTTTTTCGTTTTAGGCATTCCTTATATTTTAAATATTAATTTGCCAGCCATTTATTTTACAAATATTTTCTTCCTATCTTTGACTTTTAAATTTGTTAACAGTATCTTTTGTCTAACACATTCTTAATTTTAATTAAGTCAAACTGATAATTCATTTCCTATCTTTTGCAAGTTCTGCCTTATTTAAGGACTTCCTATTATACAGTATTATGAAAAATGCAGTACTCATCAATATGTGTATGAATTTACTTTCAATTTGTATTATGGTCTTATTTTCAGTCTAAGGATATGAACATTTCCATAACTTTTTTGTTTGTTTGTTTTTTTGTGGGGGGAGGTAATTAGGTCTATTTATTTTATTTATTCTTAGAGGAGGTACTGGGGATGAACCCAGGACCTCATGCATGCCAAGCACAAGCTCTACTGATTTAGCTATACCCTCCCCACTCCATAACTTTTAATACATATAACCAAATTGTTTTCCAAATGGGTTAAATACAGAATCAAATGGACAAAAAGCCTATCAGCAACTACCCTTCTTAGCCTTCAATCTTAGCCTGCAATCTCAAATAGCTGGGTAAGGTAATTTGAAAACAGTCATTTGTGTGATGCTATATGGACCTTATTGATTCTGACCTGAACTATAAAAAGTTACTTACAAGAAACTGAGGAAGCTGAAACTGACAATATATTTGACAGTTAATAGTGACTTTGTGCTTTTTTTTTTAATGTCTGTATCTTTCAAAGTTAAAAAGTGTATATGATTTGCTTCAAAATATTTGGGGAAACTGGGGAATAAGAAGAGTACAGATGAAACGATCTGACCATGAGTTGATAGTTTTAGAAGGTGAGTGGGAAGTTCATAGGGGCTCATTATATTATTCCCTCAACTTACATGTTTGATATTTTCTGTAATAAATGATTTAAATAAGTTATTTGTGTTTGACTTAGAAACTACTACATTAATAGCATTCTAAAAAGTTTTATTCTAGATTTGAAAGGATAAGCACTTGGTAAATTGTGCCCAATGATGTAATTTAAAATGTTGTTCTGGGAAAAGATGGATAGCAAATTTCTCCTTTTTTACTTCTGTAATGTATGAATTATTTATATGAATTAACAGCTTTTTTAGTTTGGGGGGAAAAATCTTTTGTAGCCCAAAGTAATAATTGAAACAGTTTTACTAAATATTACAAAATAGTATATTCTTCAATACTACAAGGAATAGAATTCATATCTACCAAGAAAAAAATTTTTAAAGGAAAAAAGAAAGAAAAAAAGAAGCACAGCCTACCTTCGTTTTCTGAGAATGGTTTTCTTCTGTTTTTCAGATACCTGTTCATTTCTCCATTATGGCACATTTCTAATACTAGGTACACGTAATTGTTATCTTCAAAATAGTTATAAAGCTGAAATGTAAAAGGGCATAATAAAGTATAATACAGAAAAATTCAATGTCTTTGATCACTTTAATAAAATTTGTATCTTACCTCCAAGATAGAAGGGTGTTTCAATTGGCAATGTATTTTCACCTCATTTTGAACTCTCTGTACCATTCCAGCTTTGCACATGGCTTTCTTATCTATCTAAAAATAACATGAGAGGTTTAAATGTTGATGATAAACTTTCAAATGTGAAATTGTCAAGTCAACTTTGAAAAGAGAGTATACTTTAAAATACTCTTAAGTCCTTTTATCTACTTTTTGAGATCTGTGGTCTGTTTTCCCCATGCACCTAGCACAGTGCTTGGCAGAGTAGACAGTCAATAAGTTTACCCAATGCATTCTAATGCACACTACCAACTTAAAGAATTTAATAGCTCAACTATCATAGCTATAATAACAACAAAAATTTAGCAAAATGTTAAAACTTCCCTTTGCCTACTGGTTTAGATAAATGCTTCTTAATTTGCTTGCGTTACTCCTATTAGACTGACTCCTAACAATCAAGAATAGTATTTTTTTTTTGGTAGGGGTAATTAGGTTTATTTATTTTTAATGGAGGTACTGGGGATTGAACCCAGGACCTTATGCATACTAAGCACGCACTCTACCACTGAGCTATACCCTCCCCCCAAGAATAGTATTTTAACTTGTTACAGTGTAATACAGAACTATGCACAAGTGTATTCTTTTGATTATAAACAAATTATTTGTTCTTTGATTTCTAACAATTACTCCATGCATAAAATTAGGACAGATACCAGGTCTAATGAACATTGTGAAGATAAAACATTTATTTTTTAAGAATCTGCTAAGCTATCCTTAAGTTCAACTGTTGAACCTGGATCTACTGTCTTCTGCCTAAGAAATGGGCATTTTACACAATACAGAAAAGGCTCGCAAGTAAGGAGTTTCTGACATCTCAAGTAGCAAACCTCTCTAGTTACTCGCAAAGTAGAGGTGAGAAGTTGATTAATATATTCTTACCATTTTGATTGCAACTTCCAAACCAGTGTGAATGGACTCAGCTCTGTAGACACCAGCAAATGATCCTTTACCAAGCAGATTTCCAACTTTAAAATCCTTAAAAGTTAAAATTAAAGAATATGTGTGATGACTTTCAGAATTACAAAGGAAAAAAAACAGAAAGGGGCTGGAAAAAGAAGGGAATTTTCACTCAAAATTCAAGTAGGTATTACACCTCGATACAGCAGGTGTCTGGAGTGGAAAGCATGTTGACGCCTTGCGGGTCTCCCTGAGCTTCCAGCTGGGTTCTAGATGGAGCACCCTAATGATATGGTTCCTCAACCTCAGTGTAGCCTCAGCAACTTCTTCCCACCTCTAGCCAACCCCTGAGAGTTAAGGGCCTGAACAGAATCCCGCCGCAGCTCCCGCCGGAGGTAACCGCCATCCCCTTGGAGAAAGAGGGCGACAGCCTTGCCCAGCTCTAGCGCGGCAGATCCGGCGGGATCGCTGACAAGAAGCCGTGGTGTCTAGGGACAGAAGGGCGGGGCTGCGAGCTACTCACCTGTCCCACCGCCACCGCAGCTCGGAGGGGCGGGTCGCTCCGCCCTCAAACAGCCGAGCCCCTGGCGGTTGGGACCCTCCCAAAGCACCTCGGCGCCCACCCAGCAGCTGTTAGCTTCGCCCGATCCCCTTCCTGCCCACGTCGAGTCCCGCCACTTCCACTCCCACCTGCCCTACTGAGTCTTTTCACCTCGATCTTCTCCCCGATGCAGGTCGCCATATTTCCAGGCACCGGTCAGTGCTCCCCGGATTAGCTCCCTTCACACAGTCCTTTCGAGGCAGCGCTCCAAGCAGCAAGCGAGTGTTGGCGCCCATCAGGCTTGACTGTCTAGGCCGCCGCTCCCGGCGACAGCACAGCCACGCAAAGGTCTCCCGGGCACCTTCCGAGGCCTGGGCGGCGCCTCCGCGCTTCCATTTTGAAAAACTCCCGCCGGTTGCCGTCCTAGCAAGGCTAGCGGTGACGTAATGAGACAGCTCGCTCCGGAGAGGCTGCGCCCGGGTGCGCATGCGTACAGGCACTATCTGCGCCGCTTGCTCAAGTTTCCCCGCCTCCGGGCCGACGACCGGAAGTGCTTCGGCGGTCTACAGCTTGGCTGCAAGTGTTGGCGGTCCTGCCTTTTGCAGGCCTCAGCGGGATGATAAAAAAAGGTAACCTGAGAGATGATATATTTTCACCTGGTCAGTTCCTCACTTTACAGTCTGAAAAGCTACTTCTTCCAATTCTGTAAAGGTTTTAAAGTGATTTTTAAACTCCAACTACTTAAACTTGACTGAACAGCACAGAGAAAACAAAAAATTACCGTGGCTTGAACACTCCTTTATACCTGTGTGCTTACTCCAGTTTTTCCTAAGTGTAATGAATGTGTGCGGTGCTTTAAGAAAATGAACTCCATGATTTTGGTACATTTTCATTAAGTATAATGTTCTTTGTATAATAACTCACGTTTGAGAGATTTCACACACGTGATATATATGCTGAAAAAAGACATGGGGGGAGGGTATAGCTCGAGGTTAGAGTACGTGCTTAGCATGCGTCAGGTCCTGGGTTCAATCCCCTGTACCTGCATTAAATAAATAATAATAATAATAAAGAAACAAACCTAATTAAAAAAGACTTATAAGGTTGGTATGATAGACTTTATACATATAGAAGATTGTGATATTCAGTAAGAATATATAACAAACTGAGAGCCACTCCACAAAGTTAGGTCTATTTCTAAATGGAAAGCTCTTTTCATCTACATTAATGGTTATATCAAGTTCACCTAAGTTTGTCTACCTGCGAGCTGTATAAAAGCTCTGTTCATAGAAAAATCAACTTTTACCATTTCTGGAAATTCTTTAAAAGTTGTATGTTATAATGCTTGAGCAGCTGGTTCCAGAGTCCAGTCTTCCAATTAGACTTGCTTTTGCTGTTAAATTTCAGAAGTTCCTGTAATTCGCTGTCATTGTGGGTTTTTTTTTTTTTTTTTAATTTCAGGGGAGTGTTTATTCTTTATTCTGTTAATACCAGGTATTGTATTGACTTTAAAAAAAATTATTCTAGAGCAGTTTTGTAGATGTTCTTAATCCAGTTAAGGAACATCCCCTCTACTCGTAGCTTATTGAGAGTTTTTATCATGAATGGTTGGATTTTGTCAAATAACATTCTCTTCATCTATTGATATAATCATGTAATTTTTCTTTCTTCGCCTGTTGATGTGATGGATTACATTAATTGATTTTTGAATGTTGAACCAGCTTTGCACACCTGAGATAGATCTCACTTGGTCATAGTGTATAATTCTTTTAATATATTTTTTGATTCAATTTGCTGATATTTGTTGAGGATTTTTGCATGTGTGTTAATGAGATATTTGTCTGTAGTTTCTTTCCTTGTAATGTCTTCCCCTGGTTTTGGTGTTACAGTAATGCCGACCCAAGAGAGAGAGTTAGGAAGTATTCCCTCTGCTTCTATCTTCTGAAGGAGATTGCAGAGAATTTGTGTAATTTCTTCCTTAAAGTTTGATAGGATTCACCAGTGAACCCATCTGGGCCTGATGCTTTCTCTTTTGGAAGGTTATTCATTATTGATTCAATTTCTTTAATAGATATAGGCCTATTCAGATTGTCTGTTTCCTTTTGTGTGGGTTTTGGCAGATTGTGTGTTACAAGGAATTGGTCCATTTCATCTAGGTTATCATATTTGTTGTACATCATGTTCCTTTATTATCCTTTTCATGTCCATGGGATCTGTAGTGATGTTCCTCCTATCATTTCTAATGTTAGTAATCTGTAACTTCTCTCCTTTTTCTTAGTTAGCCCGGCTAGCATCTTATGAATTTCACTGATCATTTTAAAGAACCAGCTTTTGGTTTTATTGATTTTCTCTATTGATTTACTGTTTTCAACTTCATTGATTTCTCTAATTCTTATTGGTTCTTTTCTTCTGCTTACTTTTAATTTAAATGCTCCTTTTTTTCTAATTTCCTCAGGTGGAAGCTTAGATGATTGATTTTAAATCATTCTTTTATTCTAATATATACATTCAATGGTATGTTTCACTGCATCCCACACATTTTGATAAGTTGAGTTTTCATTTTCATTTAGTTCAAAATATTTTTGAATTTCTCATGAAATTTCTTTGAACCATATGTTACTTATAAGTGCATTGATTAATCATGTGTTTTGGAGTTTTCCAGTTATTATTTTGTTGTTAATTTAAAGTTAATTCCACTTTAGTCTGAGAGCAGGCATTGCATGATTTCTATTCTTTTACATTTGTTAAGGTTTGTCCAATGGCTCAGGGTCTATCTGGTTGAATGTTCTATGTGAGCTTGAGAAAAACATGTCTTCTGTTGTTGGATGAAGTAGTCTAGAGACATCAATTCTGTCCGGTTGATTGATGGTATTGTTAAGTTCAGCTTTGTCCTTACTGATTTTCTGCCTGCTAGGTATGTTCATTTCTGAGAGTGGTGTTTGAAGTCTCCAACTATAATAGTAGATTCATCTATTTCTCCTTGCTCTTCTGTCAGTTTTTGTCTCACTCTGTTTATGCTTTATTGGTAAGTGCATATACATTAAAATTTATCATGTCTTCTTGGAGTATTGACCTTTTTATCATTACGTAATGCCCTTCTTTATCCCTGATAACTTCCCTTGCCTTGAAGTCTGTTCTGTTGGAAATTGCTGTAACTTCTCCTTTCTTTTGACTAGCATTGATATATTTCTCCCCATCCATTTACTTTTAATCTATCTGAGTCTTTATACTTAAAACGGGTTTCTTATATCTAAGTTTAGACAGTTGGGTTTCCAGTCTGAGAATCACTTGTCTTTTAATTGATGCATTTCAACCATTGGGGTTCAAAGTAATTACTGATACATTTGGATTAATATTTAGCATATTTTTTGCCTTTGTTCTTTGTTTCTACTTTTGTCTTCCACTCTTTTTCTGGCTTTTTGGTTTTAATTGAGCATTTTATTTGATTCCCTTTTTCTCTCCTTTCTTAGCATATCAGTTATACTTCTATTTTTTTTCCTTTGTTTAAGTGATTTCCCTTGAGTTTGCAATATACATTGACAACCAATTTCAGTCCACTTTCATATAACTCTATACCATTTTGCTGTAGACTGAGTATTTGTGTCCCTCCAAATTCATATGTTAAAACCTTATCTCTAGTGTGATGGTATTTGGAGGTAGCACATTTGTGTGATGATTATTATATTATGAAGATAGAGACCTCATGAATGAGACTAGTTCCTTTATAAAAGTGAACCCAAAGAGTTCCCTTACTTCTTCCACCACGTGAGGACACAGTGAAAAGACAACAAGTTGTGAATCAGAAAGCAGGATCTCACCAGGCACCAAATCTTCTGAAGAACTTTTTAACACTTTTCACAAGGCATTTTTTTCAAACTTTATTTTGAATGATTTTAAACTTAGAGAAAAGTTACAAAATAATAGAAAACTTTCTCTACCTGTGATCTCACTGTGTAGCCCCTGGTGTGCTGTGTACCCTCCAAGACCTGTGGGTAATAAACCTTGTTGTTGCTTTTTCCAAAGTTTCCTGATGGTTATTGCTTAAGGCAATGATCATGATCTTGCAATTTAAGAACCGCAATGGCTGATCCAGTCACAACAGTGGTTCTGAAAGGAGAAAAGCCTGTGTATGGAGCTTACTGCAGGCCCTGTGAGTGCCCCCAGGCATTTTTAGCACATAGCATCGTTATTGATAGGCTGATACTGGTACAAAGTACACATATGTTTTATATCACATTACTAACAAACAACCAAGAAGCATACAAAAACACTCATTGCTGCTCCTCAGATGCAGACATCTTCAATTCATTTAACACTTTATTTTTGTATATTCTGCCATATTACTAAATAACATGCTTATGTTCTTTGTTCATTTTTCAGTTTTAGATTTAAATCTATTAAGTTTCTGTTGTGGATGAGGAATTATGTATTTAGTTGTTTTAATTTCACCCCTCTCTGTCCTCATTTCATCTGATCTCATCCTCCAAATGTAGTTACCTCATAATTTTTATCTCAATATTCAGTTTATATTACAATTATGTAAATATTACTCACTTCTAGCTGAGACATAGAATTCTTTTTCCTTTTTATATATACATAACTTTGGGCTTTCCCTACAGTTTAAAAAAATACAAAGCAATGCTTGTACTTTGAACAATTTTTAAAGAATAATGATGTATAGTTCTGAGGAAGCTATGTTAAGAACATTTCTGCCTAAACTTATACAGTGTTGTAAGTCACTTAATTCTTAATAAAACTGAGAAAAAAAGAATATTTCATCTCATATCATTGCTTAGGACAGTTGATTTCCCTCTAAGGTAACTTGAGGCAAGAGGTAAGACTGCTTTATTAAGATATTACAGTGAGGTTGTTTGAAATTTTTCTTGTTTCTTGAGGTATGTTTCTATTTGTATAAACTTCCTGGTTTTGCTGTATCCCATTGGTTTTGGACCATTGGTTTGCATTTTAATTTGTCTCCAGGTTTTTTTCTTTTTCATTTCTTTCTTGATTTCTTCACTAATGTATTGTTTATTTAGTAGCATATTGTTTAGCCTCCACATGTTTGTGTTTTTTGCAGTTTTTTTCTTGGAGTTGATTTCTAGTTTTATGTGTTATGGTCAAAAAAGTTGTTTCATACGATTTCCATTTTCTCAAATTTACTGCGTCTTGTTTTGTGGCCTAGCATATGATGTATCCTAGAGAATGTTCCATTTGCACTTGAGAAGAATGTGTATTCTGCTGCTTTTGGATGGAATGCTCTCTTTATATCTGTCTTTTAAGTTTATCTTGTCTAATGTGTCAGTTGAGGCCATTAGTTTCTTTATTGATTTTCTGTCTGTATGATATGTCCATTGATGTAAAGTGTGGTATTAAAAAGTCCGTTACTATTGTGTTACTGTCAGTTTCTCTCTTTATGTCTGTTAATATTTGCTTTATGTATTTAGATGGTCCCGTGTTGTGTTCATATATGTTTCAAATTGATACATCTTCTTGGATTGATCTGATCTATATACTTCTTTGTCTCTTGGTACGGTCTTTGTTTTAAATTCTATTTTGTCTAATATAAGTATTGCTACCTCAGCTCTTTTTGTTTCCATTTGCATGGAATACCTTTTTCCATCTCCTGGCTTTGATGTGTGTGTGACTTCAGATTTGAATTGACTCTCTTTTAGGGACCATATATATAAGTGTCTTTTAGGGACCATATATATAAGTCAGCCACTGTATGCTTTTTGATTGGAGTATTTAGTCCATTTACATTTAAAGAAATTATTGATACGTATGTACTTATTGCCATTTCATTCATTGTTTTGAGGTTGTTTTTATAGTTCTTTTTTGTTCTTCTTTCATTCTCTTTCCTTGTGATTTGAGGACTATAGTGTTATTTTTGGATTATTTTCTCTCTTTTAATGTGTATGTCTATTTTTTGGAGGGGGGTTTGTGGCTACCATGAGGCATATAGCCATAGCAAAGTATATATATGTTACCTATATGTATACACATGTGTACATTTATATATGTGTATATGTATATATATACACACACAGTTGTTCTAAGTTGCTAGTCCCTGAAGTGTGAATGGATCTTAACAGCTGCATTTTTGTTACCTTTCCTGTTCACTGTTTTTGAAATCACATTTTATGTCTTTTTGTTTTGTGTATTTCTTAACTGCTTATTGTGTGTATAGATGATCTTACTGTCTTTTAAACTTGCCGGTAGCTTTATAAGAGGTTGATCTGCTACCTTTCGTTTATATTTACCTTTACCAATCAGATTTTTTTCCTTTCATAGTTTTCATATTTCTAGTTTTGGCCTTTTTTGTTTTGCTTAGAGAAATCCCTTGAACATTTCTTGTAAAGCTTGTTTGGTGGTACTGAACTCCTTTAGATTTTTCTTATCTGTAAAACTTTTTATCTCCTTTTCAAATCTGAATGATAGCCCTACCTAGAGTGTTCTAGGTTCTAGGTTTTCCCCTTTCATTGTTTCAGATATACTGTGCCACTTCTTTTCTGGCCTTTAGAGTTTCCGCTGAAAAGTCATCTGATAGCCTTATGGGAGATCCCTTGTATATCCCTTGTGGTCCTCTTTTGGTTGATCCTGTTTCTGACTCTATACTTTCTGTATCTCGATGCCTTTTTTCTCTCCAGATTTCAGAAGTTTTCAATTCTTATGTTTTCAAATATATTCTTTGCTCCTTCTGTCTCTGTTCTTCTTCTGGGACTCCAATAATGTGAATATTATTATACTTGTTGTCACAGAGGTCCCTTAAACTATCCCCTTTAAAAAAAAATTCCTTTTTCTTCTTTCTGTTCAACTTGAGTGGTTTCCACTACTCTGTCTTCCAGTTTGCTGATCCATTCCCCTGTGTCATTTAATCTACTGTTGATTCATTCTGTGTATGTTTAATTCCAGTCATTTTATTCCTCAGCTCTGTTTCCTTGTTTTTAATTTTCTAAGTCTGTGTTAGAAACTTCTAACTTCTCACTGTGTTCATCCATTCATCTCCCAAGTTTTTTTGAGAATCTTTTAATCATTACCTTGAATTCTTTATTGATTAGATTACTTATTTCTTCGTCTGAGGTTATTTCTTCTTCACTTATTTCTTCTCTGAGGTTTTACCTTATTTCTTTGTTGGGAACATAGTCCTCTGTTGCCTCATTTTGCCTAATTCTCTGTTTTTATTTCTAGGTGTTTGTTGGTTATTTATGTTTCCTGATCTTGGAGGAGTAGCCTTATGAAGGAGACATTTTATGGGGCCAGGCAGTGCACTTACCTCTGCATGCTCTGTAGGTGCCCTTTATGTGGGCTGTGTGGGCCATTCTGCTGTGGCTGGCTGTGTTCTCTGTGGGCACTGGTCGGCATGGCTGGCCCCAGGACAGGCTAATTGCCAGCCCCTACCTTGGGCAGAGGCTGCCAGCTACTGGTGGGCAGGGCTCAGTCCAGGCATGGCTGGCTCCAGTGTTCTGGAGCTAGTGTTGGCCTTGTGGTGTGTGGGGCTGTGGCCCAGGGAAATCCTGGGAGTGGTGTTGGCTTGCTCATATGTGAGACCAGATCCCAGGGCTGCTGGCTAAGACACCCAAGTTTTCCCAGAGTTGGCACAGGCCTTCTGGTGGGTGGGCTGGGTCTTAATGTGGCTGGCTCTGTGGGACCATGGTGGTGTCATGGCTACTGTCCACCCACTGATGGGCAGGGCCAGGGCCCAGTATCTTTGCTGCAGTGCCCTGGTAGTCCCGGAACTGGAGTTGGTCCATTGGTGAGCAGGGTTGGGGTCAGGCAGTATCAGGCCTTGTGCTAACCAGTGGCTATTTGGGCTGGGTCCTGGGCCCTTTGGTGGTCTGGGCTGTATTCCTGCCCACCTAGCTTCTTGGCTTGGGTTATCCCAGGACTAGTGCCAACTGGCTAGTGGGCAGGGCTGAGTTCGGTCACTAATAAACTAGGGAAGGATTCAAAAATGGTGCTTGACTTCACCAGTGTCCTTGTCATAGGATGAGTTCCCCAGAGTGGCTGCTTCCTCCTGTGTTCTCAGGGTGAGTCCCAATGCCTTCTGTCTCTCCAGGAGGCCAAGATCTTCAAGTGGGCCTGACCCAGTCTCCTTTCAAATTACTGCTTCTTTTCTGCATCTTGGAGCATGTTAGATTTTGTGTATACCTTTTAAGAGTGGAGACTATTTCCCACGGCCCTCTGGCTCTACTAAAAGTGGGCCCCACTGGCCTTCAAAGCTAAGTGTTCTGAAAGATCATCTTCCAGTGCAAGTCCCCCGGGCTACAGAGCCCACAGTGGGCTTGTTACCCTTTGCTTCTTGGTGAGGACCTCTGCAATTGTACTTATTCTCCCATTGTGGATCTTAAATATATCACATTTCTGCCCCTCCTATCTGTCTCATTGTGGTTCCTTCTTTATATCTTTACTTGTAGAATGTCTTTTATGCTAGGCTTTAGGTCATTCTCATCACTGGTTGCTCTATAAATGGTTGTAATTTTGGTGTGCCTGTGGGAGGAGGTGAGCTCAGTGTCTTCCTATTCCACTGTCTTGGCCTCAGTCACCTGTGTCTCAAAATTTCCATTTCTTTTTTGGTCAGTGTTAGTAGTTCATGTTTTGCCTGAATTCCTTTTCTTTAGATTTTCAAATTTGCAATTACTGATTAGAACAATTTGTCTTTTAAAATTTCTCTTAAATCTGTATTTGTCTCCTTTTTCATTTCTTGTTTTGTCTACTAAGGAGTGTATTTATTTTATTAGTTTATGTAATAAAGCTTTAAATTTATCTTTGCTATTGTTATTAAGTTCAGTTTTACCTTTTTTAGTTTTTTATCTTCCTGATTCATTTTTTTCTATTTTTAATGATGAGTGCTTATGCCTTTTTTCATTTTTTTCTCTCTAAAAACAAAATTGTTTAAGGCTATTGTGAGATAATAGAAAAAGATATATGTATATATTAGTCTCTGCCCCTGGTTCCTGGCACAGAGTTCCTCAAACCCTTTTAATTTCCTATGTTACAAGAGCATCTCTCGTTCTAATATTTGCTTTTTACCCCATCCTGCCACAAGGCTCCTAAAACCCTTGTAAGTTCCTATATGATAAAAGCACGAGGAGCATTATGTGTTTTACTGAGGTGACTCTGGTTGGGCTTCTGGATGGCTCCTGGCTGTGGGCTGGTCAACAGAAAGACCCAGCCATGATTAGAAGCTCGGAACTTTCAGTCCCACTCCCCCTTCCTCAAGAGAGAGGAGAGGCGCTGGAAATGGGGTTAATAGTTGATCATGACTACGCGAGGAAGCCTCTATAAAATCCCAGTTATAGGGGCTCTGGAGAACTTTTGTGTTGGTGAAAGCATCCACATGAGGAGAGTACTGCACCCAGCTCCACTGGGACAAAAGTTCCTGTGCTCTGGACCCTCCCAGGCTTTGCCCTATTTATCTCATCTGGCTGTTCATCTACATCTTTTATCATATCATTTAATAGACTGATAAACACATGTAAGTGTTTCCATGAGTTCAGTGAACCATTCTAGCAAATTAATCATGGGAACCTCCAAATTGTAACTAGGTCAGACAGAAGTTGTTGGTAACCTGGGGACCTGTGACTTGCGATTGGCATCTGAAGTGGGGAGTAGCCCTGTGAGAGTAAGCCCTTAACCTGTGGAATCTGACTCTGTGTCCAAGTATGTAGTCTCAGAGTTGAGTTAAATGGTAGGACATCCAGCTGTTGTGGAGAATTGCTTGTTTG
Organism: Camelus bactrianus; assembly: GCF_048773025.1. Taxonomy (NCBI): domain Eukaryota; kingdom Metazoa; phylum Chordata; class Mammalia; order Artiodactyla; family Camelidae; genus Camelus; species Camelus bactrianus. The sequence continues at coordinate 45,501,342 of NC_133540.1, forward strand.
TGGGGGAAATCCCTATACATTTGATATCAGAACTGTTGTGAGTGTGAGAATAAAGGAGACACAAAGGAAAGAAAGACATAGGAGGAAAAACTGAGGTTTTAACAATACAGGTGTGAATTTTCCTCAGTACTGTTTTCATTTACCCTGTTGGTCTTTGTATGATGTATTCTCCTTTTCATTGGTTTCTGGACAGTAATTTCCTATGTATTTTCTTCTCTGGTACATACATATTCTGCTTTCATTCTGAATTTCCAAATTTTGAGATTATTTATTGGCTTATGATTAGAGGATGTGGCCCAAAATTTTCTTCTCTTGGCCATATATATACATACATATATATAATCATTTTTTGGTAAACATTCCATGAACATGTGGAAGTAGATCTAAATTCTGTTTGAGGGATGGAATAATTGAATCACGTTAACAGTGCTGTTCTTCTATGTCCTTACTACGTCTAATTTTGCCCATGCCATATACGTTCTCACTTCCTTATTAATGGATTTTCAATTTTGTTGGAGATAGCAAGGTACAATCTGCAAAACTAAATTTCCTAGGTTACCAAGGTGATGGAGTATCCTTAAAATTAAGTTCTGGTGAATGGCATTTTGGTGAAAATTGCTGAGTGTGGGTTCCAGAAAAGGTTCCATTTTTTTTTTTCATTTAATTTGCCAAATGGGTAGACCTCATTTGCCCTTCCCCTTTTGTCCTTTTTTTCTGTCTGGAATGTGGATATAATACTTTAATTAAAAAAAAATCGAAATACCAGGTCAGTGAAAATCAAAAAAGAGGAAAGTGAAGAATTAACTGTTAAGCTGTCATGTGTCAGTGTGGTCAATTAGGACAATGAGCCAAACTAAAAGTAATAATATTTTATTCATTTTTTGTGCTACTATACACGAGAGGTAAAGAAAAAAAAAGTGCTAGCTTCTCAGAGTTCTGTTTTTTCTCCATGGAATGGCAGTGGGCGTGGGTCATCAGATGACAGGCAGTGCAGACAGGTGGAAATGTCTTACTGCTTAAGAGCACCGATCAAAAGGCTACTATCATGTATGGACTTGGGGTTTGGGAGGAGGAAAAGGCATGATGGCTAGAAGTGGAAAAGTTCTCTGTCAGAGGAGAAAGTGTCTTAGTCAAGGTTCCCTGATAAAGAAGTCTTGATGGAGGTTCCTCTATAAAGGGGCCTCTGAATGGAGGTGATTGGGCTAGAAATGATGATGGCCTAGGGTGGGAATGGGTATCAGAGGCCTTGATTGCAACTCCCCTAGAGAATGCAGTGATCTGGCTGTGCTCCAAGTCTGATGGGGGGAACGCAGTTTGGCCCCATGAGGCTGTCTAGGCAAAACCTATGTAATTGCCTGTTGAACCTGAGGGGTCACACATAGGATTTTAACTTGGAACCAGATTCTTCATTATCAGATAAGAGGAATTTAATGTTAAAAGGAATAATGGGCATAAAGAAGGATCTATAGGATATGTCACAGGTGATGAAAAAGATGTTATAGACCCCTATGTATCAAAAAATAAATACACAAATGTATTAGACATCTAGGAAGTTGATTTTAGACATGTGCATCTGTATGTCTGTGTCTATATGTAAGTTCACTTAGCAGCTGTCTAATATAAACTTAGATGCATTTTATTTTTGTTACTGCCAAGGAAGAAGAGCATCTGAGACAAAATAAGATTCTCAACTTAGAATCTAGTTTAGTTATGTATTTTTTAATAATACTAATTCCTGTTTTCACACATCATAACTCATATAATGATCAAGATAGTGTTGTTTAATACATTTAATATTTAGATTTACCCATATATTTATGTTTTTTATTGAAGTATAGGTAAATTACAGTCTTTTGTTATTTTCAGGTATACAGAATAGTGATTCAGTATTTTTGCAGATTATATTCCATTATAGGTTATTAGAAAGTGTTGGGTATAATTCCATATACTACATAGTAAATTCTTGTTGCTTATCTATTTTAAGTGTAGCGATTTGTATCTGTTAATCCCATACCCCTAATTCACTCCTCCCCACTTTCCTTTCCTCTTTGGTTACCATAAATTTGTTTCCTCTCTGAGTCTGTTCCTGTTTTGTATATACATTCATTTGTATTATTTTTTAGAGTCCACATATAAATGATAACTTATAGTATTTGTCTTTCTCTGTCTGACTTATTTCACTAAGCATAATATATATTCTCTAGGTCCATTCACATTACTACAAATGGCAATATTTCATTCTTTTTTTATGACTGAGTAATATTCCATTGTGTGTATATATAAAAATACACCATGTCTTCTTAATCCACTCATCTGTTGATGGTCACATGGGTTACTACTATTGTAAATATTGTAAATAGTACTGCTAGGAACATTGGGTTACATATATCATTTCAAATTGATGTTTTCATTTTTTTCCCCACATATATACTCAGCAGTAGAATAGCTGGATTATATGGTAGTTTGATTTTCAGTTTTTAAAGGAACCTACATACTGTTTACCATGTAATGACTGCACTATTATACATTCCCACCAACAATATAGAGGTGTTCTGTTTTCTCCACATCCTCTCCAACATTAGTTTTTTGATAATAGCCATTCTGACAGGTGTAAGGTGATTTCTCAAGTGGTTTTGATTTGCATTTCTCTAATAATTAGTGATGTTAAGCATCTTTTCATGTGCTTACTGGTCATTTGTGTGTTTTCTTTGGAGAACTGTCCATTTAGGTCTTCTGCCCATTTTTAAAATTTGTTTTGATCTGTTTCTTTTTATTATATTAATTTGTATGAGCTATTTGTATATTTTGGATATTAACTCCTTGTTAGTTGCCTCATTTGCAAATATTTTCTCACAGTCCACAGGTTGTCTTTTTGTTTTGTTGATGGTTTCCTTTTCTGTACAAAAGCTTTTAAATTTAACTAGGTCCCATTTGTTTATTTTTGCTTTTATTTCTTTTGCCTTGGGAGACTAATCTAACAAAATACTATGATTTATGTCAAAGAGTGTTTCCCCTATGTTCTCTTCTAGGAATTTTATGGTATCATGTCTTACATTTAGATCTTTAAACCATTTTGAGTTTATTTTTGTGTATGGCATTACAGAATGTTCTAATTTCATTGTTTTACATATGGCTTTCCAATGTTCCCAGCACCACTTGAAGAGACTGTATTTTCTCCCTTGTATATTCTTGCCTCTTTTTTTCTATATTGATCACAGGTACATGGGTTTATTCCTGGGATCTCTGTTCTGTTCCTTTGATCTCTATGTCTGTTTTTGTGTTGATTACTGTAGCTTTGTAGTATAGGCTGAAATTTGGAAGGATTATACCTCCAGCTTTGTTCTTTGGTCTCCAGATTGCTTTAGCAGTTATGGGTCTTTTCTGGTTTCATATACATTTTAGCATTATTTCTTCTAGTTCTGTGAAAAATGTCCTGGGTAATTTGATTGGGATTGCACTAAAACTGTAGATTGCTTTGGATAGTATGGCCATGTTGATATTGATTCTTGCATTTCAAGAGCATGGGATATTTTTCCATTTCTTTGACTCATCTTCAAATTCCTTTATCAGTGTTTTATAGTTTAAAGGGAATAGATCTTTCACTTCCTTGGTTAAGTGTATCCCTAGGTAGTTTATTTTTTTAAATGCTATTTTAAATAGGATTTTTTTTTCTTCTCAGACATTTCATTATTGCTGTATAAAACACAGCAGATTTCTGTATATTAACCTTGTATTCTACAACTTCATTTATTAGTTCTAATAGTTTTTGGGTGGAGACGTTAGGGTTCTCTACCTAGAGTTTCATGTCATCTGTAGAAAGTGACAGTTTTAGCTCTTCTCTTCCATTTTTGATGCCTTTTTTTTTCTTCTCCTTGTCTGATTGCTGTGGCTAGGAATTCCAATACTGTGTTAAATAGAAGTGGTGATAGTAGGCATCCTTGTCTTATTCCTAAATTTAGTAGGAAGGCTCTAGCTTTTAAAGTTGAGTTTATGTTCCTGTGTCATTGTCATAAATGTCCTTTATTATGTAGAGATGCTTCCTCTATGCCCACTTTGATGAGCATTTTTATCATGAATGGATGTTGAATTTTGTCAAATGCTTTTTTTGCATTTTCTGAGCTGATATGTGGTTTTTGTCTTTTCTTTTGATAGTGTGGTGTATCACAATGATTGATTTGCATATGTTGAACACATCTTCATGATCCTGGAATAAATCCAACTTGATCATGGTGTATGATCCTTTGTATGTATTGTTGAATTCAGTTTGCTATTTTGTTGTGGAATTTTGCACATATAGCATATATATTCATCAAGGATATTGGCTTGGTTGGGTTTGTTTGTTTTTTGTTTTTTGTTTTTGTTTTTGTTTTTTTAGTGCCTTTGTTTAGTTTTGCTATCAGGGTAATGGTGATCCCATAAACATGAATTTGGGAGTGTTTCTTCCCCTTTAGTTTTTTGGAATAGTTTGAGAAGTGGAAGTATAAGTTCTACTTTGTTTGTTTGGTGGAATCCCCCAGTGAAGCCATCCAGTCCTGGACTTTTGTTTTTAGGACATTTTTTGTTACTGTTTTTTTTAAATTACAGATTCTATTTCACTTCTAGTGATCAGTCTGTTCAAATTTTTGGTTTCTTCTTGAACTCAGTATTGACAGGCTGTATATTTCTAGAAATTTGTCCATTTCTTCTAGGTTGTCTGATTTATTGGCATATAACTGTTAATAGTATTCTCTTAGGAGTTCTTATATTTCTGTGTTATCAGTTATTATTTCTCTTTCATTTCTTATTGTGTTTATTTGAGTCCTTTTTCTTCTTGAGCCTAGTTAAAGGTATGTCAATTTTGTTTATCTTTTCAAAAAATAAGCTCTTGGTTTAATTGATCTTTCCTTTTTGTTTTGATATCTGTAATTTCCTCTCTGATATTTATTATTTCCTTCCATTTGTTGACTTTGAGTTTTATGTGTTCTCCTTTTTCTGATTCTTTTAGGTGGTAGGTTAGGCAGTTTATTCGAGATTTTTCTTGCTTCTTGAGGCTGGCCTGTATTACTGTAAACTATCTTCTTAGGGCTGTTTTTGCTGCATCTCATAGATTTTATCTGTTTTCATTTTTGTGTTGAGGTATTTTCTGATTCCTTCTTTGATTTCATCTTTGACCCATTGTTTTTTTAGTAACGTGTTGTTTAGTATCTACAGGTTCATTCTTTCCCCATTTTTCTTTCTGTGGTTGATTTTTATTTTCTTACCATTGTGATCAAAAAAGATGCTTGAAATATTTTTTTGTTCTCTTACAAACTTCAGGCTTCTTTCATGACTCATTATGTGGTCTGTCCTAGAGAATGTTCTGTGAGTGCTTGAAAAGAATGTGTATTCTGATTTGTTTTTTGTTTTTTGTTTGTTTTTTTTTTTTGGTTATAGTGTTCTGAAGATATCAGTTAATTCCAGATAGTCTATTGTGTCATTTAGGACCTTTGTTGCCTTCTTGATTTTCTCTCTGGAAGATCTGTCCATTGATGTCTGTGGGGTGTTAAAGCCTCTTACTATTATTGTATTCCTGTCAGTTTCTCCCATTATGTCTGTTAGTATTTCTTTCATATGTTTAGGTGCTCCTATATTGGGTACATATAAGTTAACAAGTATAATATCCTCTTCTTGCATTGGTCCCTTTATCATTATATAATGTCATTCTTTGTCTTTTTTATGGACTTTGTTTTAAAGTCTATTTTGTCTGATATTAGTATTGTTACCACCACTTTCTTGTCATTTCCATTTGAATGAAATAACTTTTCCCATCCCCTCACTTTCAGTCTGCATGTATCTTTCACCCTGAAGTGAGTCTCTTATAGGCAGCATATCGTAGGTTCTCATTTTTTATCCAATCTGCCATTCTGTGTCTTTTGATTGATTAGTCCATTGACATTTAAAGTAATTATTGATAGGTATGTACTTATTACTGTTTAAAATTTTGTTTTCCAGTTGTTTTTTTAATTCATTTCTTTTTGTTTTTCCTTTTGTGGTTTTTGTGGGTTTTTTTTTTTTTTTTAGTATGCTTGAGTTCCTTTCCTTTTGGTTTTTTGTGACTCTATTACAAGATTTTTATTAGTGATTACTCTGGATTTCAAGTATGTTGACCCATAACTATGTCTACTTGTTTTAAACTGATAATTATTCAAGTTCAAACTTTTCTAAGAGATCAATATTTTTGACTCCCGTCCCCCATATTTTGTGATTTTTATGTCCTATTTTGACATCTTCATGATTTATTCTAAAAGATTATGTTTTTACTCCCTTCCTCCACATTTCATATTTTTGCTGTCCTATTTTATGTCTTTGTGTTTATTCTTTTATTACTGTTTTTTTTTGTATTTATAGTCACTTTCACTAATTTTTGTTTTTTTAATCTGTGTACTGGCTCATTTAAGTGATCTTCAGTTCTTACTATATATTTGTCTTTTGGGATTTTCCCTTTGTTTTAGATGTTGCTTCTTTTCCATTTAGAGAAGACCCTTCATTTCTTTTAGGGTAGATTTAATATTGCTGAATTCTTTTTGTTTTTGCTTGTCTGATTAATTTCTTATTCGTCCTTCTATTCTAAATGATAATCTTGCTAGTTAGAGTATCCTAGGTTGCAGGTTTTGCTCTTTCAGGGCTTTGAATATATTATGCCATTCCCTTCTTTCTGCAAAGTTTCTGCAGAGAAATCAGCTGATGGTCTTATAGGGGTTCCCATTGTTTTTCTTTTACTGCCTTTTGAATTCTCTCAACTTTTGCCATTTTAATTATGGCATGTGTTGGTGTGGGTCTTACAGGATTTATTTTAACTTTTTCTGTCTCTCTGAATTTAGGAGAAACAGTTATCTATTGTAGTCTTAAAAAGGTGTTTTTAGTGGAAGCATTCCTATGTTGACCGCTTGTGCCCGGTGTCTTCTGTGACTGTGCTGGATTCGATGTAGATGCTAGCTATGTCTTTTCTCAGGGTGTGCTGCCCATTACCACTTTGATAGTGTGTGTGGTTGGTCTTGAAGAATCTTATGCATGAACAGGGTCTGAGGCAGTAATTCCTCTCTGCTCTATAGCTGTTGCTGCACTGTTGTAAGGGGCTGGATTTTCTCCCCAGTTGCTGGAACATAAACCCTGAGGGTCGGGCTTCAGCAGACTCTGTTCCCCTTGAGTGCATGTTTTGTTTCAAAGGAGAGGAGTGCTGAATTAATTGAGGCTCGTGTGCTCACAGAGGTCTGATGTACTGCCTTTGTAGGCCTCTGTGACTCCACTCAGATGCAGCCCAAAGTTGGGTCGCTTTCCATTATGGTTGTCCTAGATTTAGTGCATGGAAGTGGGCAGTGCAGGAATGCTTGCTAGGCTCGGTGGGGACCCTGGCGTGCTGGCTGCTGTGGTTCTTGTTGCACCATTTAAGTGCCAACAATGGCCACCATCACGCCATCTGGACCACACGCATGCCCTTAGGCTGTCTCTGCCTAGCTAGATTGATTCTTTTTCCAGGAGCCAGCTGGCCCAGATCCTGAACCCAGCTGTGGTGTGGAATGAGTCGGGGCTGGAGTGTTTGTCCAGCTCAAGTTGGGGACTGTGGTGAGCAGCAGCCACCAGTGCAGAGCCCTCCTCATCCTGTCTTTTGGCAAGCTAGCACCCAGGCGTTGCTTGCAAGTGTAGTCTAGGCTTCTCCAGTCCTTCTTTCTTTCCCACTGCTTTTCCCTGGAGTCAAAGGGGCTTGACTCCCCAGCATAGGACCCCAGGACTGGAATGCCTAGTTTGTAGCTTGATCAGCAGGGTTCTTCCTGTTGGACCTTCTCTTCCTTTCAGATCCCTCCCAGGGGTGCAGGTCCCTACCTGATGCCTTTTTTTCCTTCCCACTCATTTACTTGGAAATCTCTCTTGCAGTGTTGATTGTATAGCAGTTCTGCCAGTTTCTTAGTTTTCCATGAGAATTGTTCCACCTGTTATGTATTTTTGATGTGTCTGTGGGAGGAAGTGAGTTCCATGTCTGCTATCTTGATCTGACCACCCCCCCATACTTACATTTTCTGGTGCATTCTTTTCCATGCACTTTTTTTTCATGAAGAATTCCCTGTTGGTATTACTTCTGGTGCAAATTTGCTAAGAGAAAGTTAGCTTTTGTATGAGTATTTTGCCTTCATTTGTGAAGGATTTTTCAGTGAGTATGGAATCCTAGATTGGTAGGGTTTTTTTGTTTTTACTTTACTATTTCAGTAGTGAAGATTTCAATCCTTTGTCTTCTAGATTCTATTATTTCTGTTGAGGAGTCAGCTATTAACTGGTCTTGGTGCTCCTTAGAGGGGTAATAGACTGTTATGTTACAGCTTTTAAGATTTTCTCTTTATTTTCCAACAGCTTTACAATATTTTTAAAACAGAAGATGGTCATTGTGTTGGAGCTTTGTGATGAATGGGAAACACAGTGAAACATGAGGTACAAGACATAATGGTATATAGATCATGCAGGACATTGAAAACTATGGTAAGAAGTTTGTGTTTTCCTTTGGCATGCTATGGAAATCCATGGAGTGTTCCAGTCGTCAGTGACATATATGATCTAATGCAAGTTTTAAAGGATCAGTTTGTGTTCTGTGTTGGGAATAGATGTCAGAAAGAATTGTTAGTACACTATTGTAAGAATAGGTAAGATGATGGTGGCTTGGACTAAGTAGTGTAAGTTTAATTTTTGAAATCATAAATGAGTAATGAAATAGTTTTTCAGCATCCTTTAAGATAATTATATATTTTTTCTTCCCTCATCTGTTAATGTGAGGAATGGCAGATTTTCTAACATTAAACCACTCTTTCATCCTTGAGATAAAACTAATTTTATAGTATATTTTTAACAAGTTTATGAATTCAGTATGCTAATATTTAGGAAATTTATAATTTGTTGTATTTATGTTCATGATTGTATTTGGAAAGTTACTGTGTTCCTCATATGGTCTTTTATGCTATGGTATCAAGAGTGTATTGTGAAACTGGCTTCATAAGACAAGTTAGGAAGTTGTCACTTTTCACATTTATGTTAAAAGGGACTTGTTCCTAGAATGTTTGTAAAAGTGGGATGAAGGTTTGTTTTGTTTTTTTAGCTGAAGTATAGTTGAGTTACAATTTAAATTTCACATGTACAACATAGTGATTCATGATTTTTAAAAGTTGTATTTGACTTGTAGTTATAAAATACTGGCTATATTCCCTGTGCTTTACAATATATCACTGTAGCTTATTTATTTTATATATAACAGTTTACACTGCTTAATCCCCTACTCCTATCTTACCCCAACCCCCAACTTCCCCCTTCCCCACTGGTAACCACTAGTTTGTTCTCTATGTCTATGAGTGTGGTTTTTTTTTTTTTTTTTTTTTGATATATTTACTAGTTTATTTTTTAGGTACCACGTATAAGTGATATCATACAATATCCTTCTCAGTCTGACTTATTTCACTAAGTAATGTCATACAAGTCCATCCATGTTGTGGCAAATGGCAAGTTTTCGTTTTTTATGGCTTAGTAGTATTCCATTTTATGTATGTGCCACATCTTTTAATGATTAATTATTTTTTATTAAAGTGTAGTTGATTTACAATGTTAGCTTCAGGTATACAGAAAAGTGATTGTTATACATATATTTTTATATATATATATATTGTTTTCAGTTTCTGTTCTATTGTGTTATTACATAGAAACAGAATTTAAAAGAAATTGAATATAGTTCTCTCTGTTATACAGTATCCCTATTTATGTATAGTAATGTGTATCTATTACTCCCAAACTCCTAATTTATCACTCCCCTGCCATTTCCCCTTCAATAACCATAGTCTGTTTTCAATGTCTGTGCATCTATTTTTGGTTTATAAGTAAGATTTTTTTAATATTCCACATATAAGTGATATTATATTTATCTTACTCTGACTTGACTTAATATGATAATCTCTAGGTCCATCCATGTTGCTACAAATGGCATTATTTCATTCTTTTTTATGGTTGAGTAATATTTCATTTTATACACACGCACACACACACACAAACATACACCCCCCCCACATCTTCTTTATCCATTCAGTGGACACTTAGGTTTCTTCTGTATCTTGGCTACTGTAAATCTGCTATGAACATTGGGGTGCATATCTTTTTGAGTTACTGTTTTCATTTTCTTCAGGTATATACCCAGGAGTGGAGTTGTTGGGTCATAATGGTAGTTCTACTTCTAGTTTTTGAGGAACCTCATACTGTTTTCCACAGTGGCTGCACCAATTTATGTTCCCACCAACAGTGCAGGGGGTTCCCTTTGCACATCATCTCTAACATTTGTCTTTTTGATCATAGACATTCTGATAGGTATTAAGTGATGACTCATGATGGTTTTGATTTACATTTCTCTGATTAGCACTGTTGGGCATCTTTTCATGTGCCTGTTGGCCATCTATATGTCTTCTTTGGAAGGACACCCATTCAGATCTTCTGCCCATTTTTTGATCGGACTTGTTTTTTGAGTTGTGTGAGTTCATATAGTTTGGATGTTAACCCCTTATTGGTCATATTACTTGCAAGTATTTTTTCACATTCTATAGGTTGTCTTTTCATTTTGTTGATGGTTTCCTTTGCTGTGCAGAAGCTCTTAAGTTTAGTTAGGTCCCATTTGTTTATTTTTGTTTTTTTTCCTTTGCTTTAGGAGACAGATCCAAAAATATATTGGTATGATTTGTCAAAGAGTCTTTTGCCTGTTTTCGTCTAGTTTTATTGTTTTGGGTCTTTAATACATTTTGGATTTACTTTTGTACATGGTATTAGAGAATGTTCTAATTTCACTCTTTCCCATGTAGCTGTCCAGTTTTCCCACCACTATTTATTGAAGAGACTGTCTTTTCTCCATTGTATATTCTTGCCTTCTTTGTTGTAGACTGACCATACATGTCTGGGTTTTATTTCTGGGCTGTCTGTCCTTTTCCACTGATCTGTGTCCTTTTTGTGTGCTGGTACCGTACTGTTTTGATTGTAACTCTGTAGTATAGTCCAAAGTCAGGAATCATTCTTCCAGCTTTTTCTTTCTGAAAATTGTTTCCACTATTTGAAGTCTTTTGTATCTCCATGTAAATTTTAAAATTATTTGTTCTAGTTCTGTGAAAATTGCCATTGGTATTTATCTAGGGATTGCATAGTATGGTCTTTCCATCTGTGCTGTGTTCAGTTTATTTCATCATGGTCTTAGTTTTGAGTTCAAGGTATTTTACCTCCTTAGTTTTATTCCTAGGTATTTTATTCTTTTTGATGGGCCATAAATGGAATTATGAACAGATTATTAACTCAAAATCAGTTTCTTTTAATGCTTATGTTTGTTTTCCTTAATTAACTTTGCTAGAGGCTTGTCTGTTTTAAAATATATATATTTTTTCAGATAGAGGTTTCAGTGTTGATTCTTTATGCCATTTGCTATTGATTTATGCTCTCGTTTCCTTCTTTCTTTATTTCTGATTTATTTAGGTTTTTTTTTTTTTTTTTTGCTATTGTCTTTCTGCCTTTTTTGTGATATTCTCAGGTCATTATATTTTCAACCTCATTTTAAATATATGCATTAAAGCATACAGGCATACCCAGAGCGACTGCAGGTTCCAGACCACTGTAATAAAGTGACTATCACAATAAAGTGAGTTGCACCAAGTTTTAGATTTTCCAGTGCATATAAAAGTTAAGTTCATGTTACACTGTAGTCTACTAAGTGTGCAATAGCATTTGCACATCTAAAAAACATGTACATGCCTCAAGTAAAAAATGCTTTATTGCTAAAAATACCCTCATCTGACAATGCGTGGTTACGTAAACCCTCAATTTTAAAAAACGGAGTATCTATAAAGCAAATAAAGTGAGGTACGCTTGTATAAACTTTTGAATTAGTGCTTCAGTTGCATGTTATCAAGTTGCATGTTATATTCAGATTTATTTAAAGGCTGCTGAGTGCTTATTTTCATTTTTGTTTACTGCAATGAAAGAGGAGATGCAACTTAAAATAGGTTTAAATTGTCATTCAGTTAGAAGTATTTTCTAATTTTCAGCATGATTTGATTTTTCTAGAAGTTCATTTTTTCAGTTCTAGCATATGGAATTTCTTTTGGCTTACAGTATCACTTTTTATAAATATTCCATGTGTACAGATTATGTAGTACAGATTGTGTAATTCTGTTATACCTAGGTTTTAAAATTCTATTCTTTTTTATACTTATTGCATACTACCAGTTATCACTGTTTTTGTGGGCCTAAACTTGTATGTTATTGTCAATTGCTTTATATATTTAGAGGCTGTTATTTCAGATTGTTAGGTTTCTGTTGAATTACTGTATCATTATTAAAACTCACTGTGCATCCCAACACTCCCTTTTCTTTCCACTTGAAGTCAGTTTTACCTGATGAGTGACTTAACAGTTTTTCTTTTGATTGGCATTTTCTAATATTTTTCATTAACTTACTTTCAACTACTACATCATTATATTTATTAAGTGTCTTGTAAATATTAATTATAGTTCTTAAACTGGGAAGTTTATGGTATTTGAATTATATTACTATAACTACTGATACCTATACTTGTTATTTTATGATTTCTCCTTGTTTTTTGCTTCTCTTTGCCTTCAAGGTTTTCTTTACTACAAATGGTTTCTTTCCTAGTTATTTGCTCTTAATTGAACCTGATCCTTGTTATCTCTAAAACCAATACACAAATCCTCTTCAGTGAGGTTAAACAGGAGACCAAATGTACTTGTGCTCAACACAACTGGTTCTAATGGCCTTCTGGTATTTGCAGACTACATGAACATCCTGAACCTATTTCTTTACATTTAAAGAGGGGGAGGTAGTTTGAGGATAAAGTATTAGGAGGAACTTAGAGTTAACAGACAACCCTTGTTCACTAACTCTTGTTTAATAACTAGGGATTGAGGAGTTTCTTTAAAAAAAAAAAAAGAGCAAATATCATCTCTAGTTTTCTCAGACTCAGGATAAGATGAACAGGAAAGAACTGTCAACTGTTTCGTCTTCTAGTCTTTGAAAGTATTTATTTGAATTTCATTGGAAAGTTTATAAAGTGTATGGGGGTATAAACATTTTTCTGGATTGAGGATTCATTATCTTTCTTATTCTCACAAGTTGTTCAACCACTAGAAGATGCAGCACCAAATGCTGTAATCTAGACTAGGGATCTCAGTTCTTTTCTGATCCCAACATGCTAAGCTGTTTGACACATTTTCATCTGGAATAGCAATTCTCAAAAAGAGGTTAGGAGAAACTCTGGGGCAGGAAGCTCATCTTTGCGTATTGAAAATTTCTAGTCTTTGGGTTCATTTATTCCTAGGTTTTCTCTTCCAATGGAAAACTGTTATTCTTTGACACCACTTGCATTATTAGCAAACTACTATTTTAGTTTTCAGAATCAATAGCATTTGAAGGTTTAAAGTTTGCCAGTTTTCTCTAAGTCCTCACATTGCCAAGCAAATTTATGTAAATAACTTTAATGACCTGTCCACAAACCACTATCAAGTCAATGAAGTTCAATATGTGAAAATTAAGCCTCAGGTGTGCAAAACTCATGGTTCAAGTAGTAAATACATATTTATTATAATTACATAACTTCTTGACAGTGTGCACTTGCTATCCAAAAGTGAAATGCATTTATCAGTTGCTAATTGTTAACTAGTATGAAGATGCCATTTTACATACATAGAAAATGTTTTATATACTTCGATTCTGCCATATGTAAACATTTTATGGATATGTTCATGAACCAGAACTGTAGATCCTAGAACATTATCAGCTTAACATCACAACCCATTCTCACGTCTGCTCATTGAAACTAAGGGTCTGTTACATGCAAAATTCAGTTAATTATTTTTATAGGCACATCAGGCTTACTACTTTCTGCATTGCACAGGTCACCCTTTGTGCTGAAAACAAACTAGGAAACTAAGAAATCAAATGTAGTAGTTTCCTTAAAACAGTTTAACTGGTAGGAATTAATTAAACTGGCAGAAAGTAATTTGCACTAAGACTGGAGTCGGAGTCACTGTATATAAATTATTTTAATGATTGGAGAAAAAAAATGACTTGGATGTCGTATAAGTACTAAACAATTCGTAACTTCATTTTAAAAAACTGCTTCTATATACTGTGATATTAAACAGTGGCTTCATCCTACCAAATATAAAATTTTTTACTTTTAATGTGAGTCTCTTTCCAAGACACTAAGCCATAGAAATATTATTTCAGGGGATAAAAAACCTACAACACTTTAAAGCTTCCTTAACCTAGATCTCAATTTCTAATTACATTTTTACATTTACATTCTGGGTGGGCCCATATGATTTCAAAAGCATTTAACTCAATGTCTGGAAGCAAGAAATTTAAGAAATTCTAAAAAAAAAAAAAACCCCAACACACATGTAATAAGAAGGCAGCAAAAAACTGAAGGTGTCTAATCTTTAACACCTATTTTCAATTCTGACCCTTGCGCCACATTCATATTTGGATTAAAAATGAGGAACATGGTTACTGAGTACACAATATTAACAAAATTGACCTCTTTTGATCCAAAACTTATTCAAAGGCCAGGATATGAAAAGTCTGTTAAGTCACTATTAAAGTTTAGACATATTACATATGGAAACTTATGACATGGCTTTTCGGGTATGAATTTAAGAGTCAAAAAATTCTTAACAGTAAGATTTGGTTTATAGTAAAAAGAAGACGGGTAATAAAGCAGTGGAACTATTTTTTTTAAATCCGTGAAATAAAAGACCTAAAGAATAATCCAAATAAAAAAGCAAAATATGAGAAAAATATAATGATTATTTAAGAGTCTAGTAGTAAATAAGAAAAATGAAACAAGATAACAGGAAAGACTAAGACCATTTCCATTTATAGTTCATGTATTATAATGCAATTAAACTAAAACACGTTGAAGTTGACTAATCTCTTTACAGGATGGGTAATTTTTAGGTATCGATACATTTCCCTAATATTCATCCTGTGACTTAGGACATGACAGTAAATTAGAGATTCCAAAGCAAAGATCATACTATTAAATATTTCTTGTTATGGAGTTTCACCTGCTTGACAGACTGAATCATATTTTCATGATTCAATTATTAGTTTTGTTTCTTTGACTTGAAGGCTCCAAGTTATTTAATAATGTATTTTAACAGATACGCTTTTTAAAAAAAACGATTACTCTAACAACATGCTAGAGGTACTCTCAGGGATCCAGAAGGTGAAAGAGCCATGACCACCGCCACAGACACGTAAGTTTTTTTCTTTTCTCCTAAGCAGTTTGTTAACAGTCTAAAGAGTCCAGATGCCAGGTTATTGTATGAAACAATTACCCTTGGATTTAGCAAGGAAAAAAAAAACTTAAGAAAGATACCTGGCTATATTATAAACACAGAGCTGTTTGGTTAGGAAACATGAGTATATGGAAGGATATTATTTTTGATTCATTGAAAATTGAGATGTGAAAGTAAAATAACTAAAGTTTTCATTTTGTTTACTTGTTTTAGTTAAAGACTTGGTCTTGATCTGCATTCAATTTTAGTACTTTTTATCAAAAGAAAAAAATAATGTGCTTCCTGGGAATTACTTTAAAATGATACTGTGGACTAAACTAAACCTTGACAAAAAGAAAGATAATTACTGATGGTTATAAAACACTGTGTAAGAGGATAATACAACATTAGTATCAGACGTTATAAGCATCCCTACCCCTAGGTCATCTGAAAAGTCAACAGTGGCTAACTTTAGTCAATGCCATCAGATTTTAAATACTGATATATCAATGCAGTAAGATGTGTTTCTCATTAAGTTTTACGGAATTAAATATCACAGAACCAAATTCCACTTAAAACTCAAAGGTCCAAAGTCTAACCACAAAATAACATTTACTTTAGGATTGAAGGTGTTGTTTTTTTGTTGTTTTTTTTGGGTTTTTTTTTTTTTTTTTTTTTTGCTTACCCAAACAAATTGGGTAAGAATTGAAGTTTTTTGTTGTAAAATTCTAAAAGGTAAGAAAGATGAAGTTATACTTTTCTGTTTCTTCTAAACCCATGATATGCAGAATTAATGCCAAGGCTTTAATTTTTGTGGACTACCAAATACCAGCTCTTAAGAACGAAACAAATTCCTAATGGGACTGTTTGTAGGCTTACTATTACAATTCAAATTTATGAAAATGGAGGGATGGTTATATTTATTTTGGGTCAATTGAGCACTGTATTCAAATGGTTGCTGTCTGTCAATATGGATAATTTTTGCTAATTTGGATAAAATGTTTTAAAATTATCATTTTATACTGATAATTAATCCCCCAGATTCACTTTAAACAGATTTCTAGCTAAGAAATATAATCATGGACATACTAAAAGTTGACCCCCAAAGAGTCTTGAGAAATCTATTTCTTCTTAATAAGTCTAATTTAATTACCTTTTTGAAATTGAGATGGTTATTCCAGTAGCCCAATTCTCTGGTGTACCGTTTCTAATTGTTTTAAAACTTAAGAATTCTGTACATTGCTAAGGAATTAAAACATCAAAAACTTTCTTTTGTTATATTATTTAGCAATCTTTGTTTTTAAAGTCACAGTATAATTGGCTATCAGGCATTGATTCCTGAAACCAAGTAATTTATACTTTTCCATAGAGTCGAAGTGTATTACTCTATATTTATTAATCATCCTAGGTATTGCCTAGTTAGTTCTTATTTGTTTACTACGGGAAAACATCATGTTTTTCTGTGTATTTCTTAACTTCTAAAATTACAGCTTTTTATTTTGAAAAAAAACCTTTGATTTTTTTGTTTAGCACTGCGTATTTCATGCAGATTAAAAATAAACTGAACCCTACCTTCTACCTAAGACTGTATTAAGGAGAACATTTTCTTTTTTATTAATATATTCAATAAGTATGTTAAGAGCTTTTGAAAATTTAAGTTAAATAAATGGGCAGGAAAAGTATACACATTATCTTTGGATGTATCTAACTAACTTATTAAATGAAGTGTTACATAACTGTAGGAACTGGAATGTTACATTTTTGACCAAAACACAGAACTGCATAAACTGGCTTAAGGAACTGAAAATGTCAGGATTTACTAGACAATTCAGATGCAAAAAGAGTTGTTGCCACGTTTATGCCCAATTAGTTTTGGAGGTATGGCTCCTAACAAAGTGGGTTGAGATTTTAACTCAAGAAAAGCTATAAACTCCTATGTGTACTGACTGTTATATACTCCCTTTCGTAACTTTGATGCTCTTACTGAAGTGAACCTATATATTCAACATACAAATGAAACGTAACCAATACATGCTTTAAAAATGGATATAATTATTTCATTTTAAGAGTATTACAAAAGGATAGTTAAAGGCTGGAAGACATTAAAAATATATTGGGTCTATGTATTTTTTTAATGCAGAAAAGGGACATCTCTTCCCTCAAAAAGGATGGATAAAAATCCTGCAAAATGCACTGCTCCATACTTTCCTTTCAGTGCAGACTACATTGTAGAAACAAAATCTCTCTCACAGAACTAGTGAGAAATAAAGACTACCCCTAAAGATACTAAACTCTCAATTTTTACTACTTAAGAAAAGTCAGTATTAATATAATCGTCTAAATATAAAGATGTGGCTTTGGGAAAGAGGGAGCCTTTCAAAATTTTAACCTAGGTCAATCTGGTTGGTTGAGTGGTGTTTAAGAATGCAAGTGCCCATGCATTGTCTATGCTTCTTTTTCTTGTAGGTTGAAAAGTTATTTCTGCCTGCTCCCATACTTTTAGTTTCAAGCTTCTGGATAGAACTGAACAATGTCAACAAATCTGGTGATGAAGCACAGATTAAGTCTTTAAAATATCTTAATTTTACAGTCCCTTGTCCCATATAATTTGTATATGAAGCACCAAAACTGGAGCCAAGGTCTGAACAAGTAATGTAACAGCAAGAACTACAATTTAATCATATCATATCAGACTATGTAACATTCTATATTTTGTCTGTTGATATGTAACATAGTTAGGTTTATTACAAGCATTATTTCCTAAGACTTAACTGTATAAGAAGTGCCTCTTTTCAAGTATTATCACTTATTTAATAGTGTTTATATTCTGACATTAAGCAAATCAGTGATAAATGTATATAATGCAATACACATTGTGCCATTTCTCCCTACCCTGTGTTAACATATTAATGAAATCCGTTAAGAAAACCAAAAGAACTATTAAAACTGAAACAAGGCTATCAACATCACAGATGCATGTCTGAGTAGGTCAACAGCATCTCCCCCTTAAGGTAAAGTATTTTCATCAAAAATGGTTCATCATCTTTAGGCTAGCAATACTTTAGCAGCAGGTGGTCTTCAGGACAAGTAGATGAGAAGTTTCAAGTGCAAAAGACACCAGATTTCTTTGAGAAACATCAATCCACATGACTAGTAAAAAAAATAAAAGCAAACTGCTGGTGCCACTCTAACATAAAATAGTGTATTTTCCCTTTCAATGTGTGATGTAGTTTATATGACAAAGTTTTGGAGTTCTCATGGCACAACAATGAGATGGACTAATTTGTCAGGGAACCTCTTATTTTAATATTTAAATTATAACAGTACAGTAACTAGAAAAAGGTCAGTGCCTCAGTGGCTTTAAACCACATCAATTTCAATATTTGTTTTTCAAAATAATGATGCAATTAAATCTATGCTTCTGCAACAACAGTGCAATACAATATCCTTTCCTGAATAAAGGAGCTGAGGTTTATCCAAGTAGAAGCTTTAAATAAGGTAGATTGTTGCCAACTACTTCTCAATCTTGCATGTTTGGTATAAAATACATTAGGATAGCTTAAACTGACTTGTAAGTCTATATTCAGCTAAAGCTTCACATAAGCAGCAATGGAAATGAACAGAGGTGCACTCAATATAGAACACTTTTCAGAACTACTCCAAAAAACAAATGACAAAAAGTGGTTAAGAACAACTAAACATCTGTTGTGTGTACCAGATGTAAAAGAAGGATGGCCCCTGTGGTTACTTGCACTGTTTGAATTATGTGATGGTAAAATTAAGACTTAGTCTACTTCCATCTCTCCAGAAGATTTAGTATGCTGTGAGTTGTCTTTTGTTGTATCTGGTTTAGTTTCAGTCCCACTCTGTCCATCCATTGGTCCATTGTGTTCACTATTAGCTTTTGCTTTGTCTTCAGCAACCTCTACTTTCGGTTTAGGCTTGTAAATGATTGGGTTACAGAAATTATCCAGTTCCTAAAGACATGAAGAAAATTGATTATATTAAAAATATTACATAACAAGTTCCCATTAATTTTCTAAAGTCCACATTAAACTTTTTAAATTTCCACATTAATTCCACATTCCTGAGTTCATGTTAACTTAGCAAGATAAACTATTTCTTCAAAACCTTAATGAAGGATTTATCTTCTGGGCCAGCCCAATCTTTTAAGAATATGCTTTGTATCTACTGTTCCTAAGAATTTTGTCATAATTTAAATATTTATTTTGGCAGGAATAATTTCTAATTCATTCCTTTAAATTATGCCTAAATTATGTCTTTTATGACAATTATGTCAAATAATACCTATTTCATAAATTGAAATTTCTCAACATAAACATGAAAATAACTTTTAATAAGTATATATAAATATACACATGAAGTTTATTTACTTTCTGAAAATAGCTGAGTAACCTTTTCTGTTGAAGGAAAAATAACTCATGAAAGTAAATGCAACATTTAATTTAGAAGAAATATATTTTCTATATCCTTTTTCAACACAGAAATAAAAGTCTGTTTCATAATGCTACTAAATTCTTTCAAGACCAGTGAGACAGAAACTGGGATAGATGGAAAAATAGGGAATAACATACTTGGGGAATGTTTTCACAGCAAAATGTTCTTACCACATGCTGTAGCTCATCTATTGAGAGTAAATTATTACAGCCTCTTTGCTAAACTCTCTCAAAAAGAAAATATCTTACTGTTTTCTTTTATTAAAAAAAGACCTGTTTTGATGCATGAAAAGATGCCCAACATCATTAATCATCAGAGAATGCAAATCAAAATCACAGTGCAATACCATTTCACACCTGTCAGAATGGCTATCATCAAAAAGACTGCAAATAACAAGTATTAGCGAGTATATGGAGAAAAGGAAACCCTAGGTACACTTTTGGTGGGAATGCACATTGATGCAGCCACTATGAAAAACAGGATGAAGGCTCCTCAAAAGCTAAAAACAGAACTACCATATGATCTACCAATTCCATCCCTGGGTAAATATCTGGAAAAAAATGAAAATACTAATTCGATAAGATACATGCACCCCAGTGTTCTCAGCAGCATTATTTACAATTGCCAAGATATGGAAGCAACACACACAATGGAATACTACTCAGCCATGAAAAGGGATGAAAATTTACCATTAGCAACAACATGGATGGACCTGGAAGTTACTATGCTTACAGAGAAAGACGAAACTGTATATTATACTTGTATGTGGAATCTAAAAAATAAATGAGTGAATATAACAAAAAAGAAACAGACTCACAGATATAGAGAACAAACTAGTGGTTACCA
The DNA here is from genome assembly GCF_048773025.1 of Camelus bactrianus. Classification (NCBI taxonomy): domain Eukaryota; kingdom Metazoa; phylum Chordata; class Mammalia; order Artiodactyla; family Camelidae; genus Camelus; species Camelus bactrianus. The sequence continues at coordinate 45,521,957 of NC_133540.1, forward strand.
GTGGGAAGATGGAAGGAAGGGAATAGCACGATAGGGGTAGAGGACTAAGAGGTACAAACTACTATGTATCAAATAAGTAAGCTGCAAGGACATATGGTACAGCACAGGGAACATAGCCAATATTTTATAATTACTTTAAATGGAGTATTAATATATAAAAAATATTGAACCATTCACTATATTGTACACCTGGAACTAATATAATCTTGTAAATCAACTACACTTCAACTTAAAAGAAGCCCAAAACTTGTTCTTGTTTTAAAAATAGACCAAATACCTACAAACATATTGAACTAGATTAAAAAAAAAAAATCACTTGAAATTCCATCTCCATAAATTAACACTATTAACATTTTGGTGAACATCCTTCTAGATTTATGTCCATGCATACACATATATCCAAACATAAATGTATGAAACATGCTAATTTATATAGTGAGACAATTTTTTGATTCTGTAATCTTTCCTTGTTCACTCAGTATGTTGTATAAATCCTTATATCTAAATAGATATATCTCTGTATCTTAAATACTATATTTAACTGTTGCAATGTGCTATATATGCATCAACTTATTTATCTGGTCTTTTACTGATAGGTATTTAGGTTGTCAGGTTTTTGCTATCATAAGCAAGGGTATTTATATACATATACTTGTGCAACAGTCAAATTAAGATGACTTCTCAGTATTGTGATTTCTGTGTTAAAGGTTATATTCACTCTAAATTTCTATACATATTCCCAGGAGAATTGTAACAAATTTAACCAAGTTGCTTAGGGAGAGCAGCCATCTTCACACCCTTGGCAGTTAAGGCAAAGATTATAAATGTAAACAATCCAATCAGATGGGTGAAAAAAGAGATCTGCATTTCTTAGATTAGTGAGGTTGAATACCTTTTAATGTATTTATTGGACATGTCAATTGTTTATCCAGTGTCTTTACTCATTTTTCTACTTAGATACTGATCTTTATTATAAAGTTTGTGCTCATGTTTTTCATGGTATTTTATCTAACCTTTGACATTTTCAGTAATAACGTTTTGCAAACTGGAAAATTTATCTCAGAAGTAAGATTTTACCATGGAATTTTACACATTTCAAACTATGTCAAAGACAAACATACACTGCAGTTTTACAGTAGAGACTGAGAAGTCTTATCTAGTCTTGTTAAGTCAGACATTTGACAGAGTTTTGCATTGCTTTATTCATTCAGTATTACACTTAAAATCTAAAAAAAGCCTTGTGTCTGAGACTAATAAAAATCAATGAACAAAGATGTTCCATCTAGAATCTTTTTTTTCCAAACTAAGACTAGCCTCAAATTCCTGTTTTTCTAAGTTCTTCTGCAAATTGATTATTTCTCAAAGTATGGCTCCCATTAAAAAATTTGTGATTGAATCCACAAAAAAGAGAATTTTATAGTTTTTTACCTTAGACTTTGCAACTATTTCTGAAACTTTCACCACAGGATCTTGAGTGAGACTTAGTTTGTTCTGTGCATTCATCTTACTATTCAGCCAACTCATGGCTTCACTGATATATTTTTCTACTTTTTCCATTTCACCAGGATCCAAATGATCGTATCTTTCATCCTATTAGGAAGGAAAAAAAAAAAAAAAACCCATAACCGATTTTTCAGTAAGCACCAATTTATTGATAAGAATCTAAATCTTTTAAGTAGAAATTATTGAGTGTATACCTCAATACCCATGTGAAGAAGCCATTTACAAATTACACAGAACTAAAGAAACTGGGAAGAAAAAAGTCAGTGTGGGTTTTTATAAGGAAAGGCTTTCTGAAGAAGTCAGGTTTGGAAAACAATGACTGGTGGAAAATACTAAAGGGAAAAGTAGTACTTACACAAGAAGGCTGCTGCATGGAATTAAATTTATTAGGGAGTAGAGAGAAATAAAGTAAGCAGCCATGTAGCAAGCTAGACAGAAAATCTGACCATACAACAGATATGGTTAAGTTGATAAGGAGAATTACGTAATAAAATTTGTCTGAAAAAGAGAACTGCAGCTGTCACATGTAGGAGACAATCTAAGAAGTCATGATTTAGACTGGTAGCCACAAACGCAGAAAGAAATGACAATGCAACACAGAGAAAGAGGATTTCTTCCCCATTCATCCCTCTATCTACATGCTTTTAAATATTCTCCAGCCTGAACCTCTTATATGAATTCCCAACTCTATATCCAACATCCAACTTGAATTCCTATTTGTAAAATCTGAAATGACTACCTGTGTTTCAAACTCAACATTACTTCCCCACCTACTCTTCCATGTTTTCCCCATCGCTGTAAATGGCAACTTCATCCTTCCAGGCCTAGATTCTTGGAGTCATTTTGACTCCTCTTTTTGTTATATTTACATAAAATCTATCAGTGAAGCTTATTAGCTCTGCCTTCAAAATACATGCAGCAAAAATCCAATGACTTCTTCCTCCACTATCCAGGCTCAGGGCTCCATCATTTCTTGCTTGTATTATTCCAATATATTAACTAGTCTCTCTACTTCCATATCCTTTAAAGAATAAGTTAAATCACATAACTTCCATGCTCAAATGCATCCAATGGATTCTTATTTCAGTGTTATAGCCAAACTTTTATAATGGACCACTAGGCCCTTTATGATGTGGCAACTGATAACCCCACCCTCACTGTTTTAAGCCATGCTGGCTTCCTACTGTTACTCCAACACATTCTCTTCTTCAGATTTTTGCAACTGCTATTCCCTTTTTCTCGAACATTCTTTTTAAAGTTATCATACACCTTGAGCCGTCACCTCTCCTTTAGTTCTCCCCTCACATGATGTCAAAGATGACATCTGCCCTTAGTCTGCTCTTCTGACAAATCTCCACCTCTGGCAGTTCCTTAACTTTTCCCACAGCTTTTTATCACCATCTGACTACTTTACAGTAGCTCATTTACTGTCTACCTTTCCGAACTGAAGCATACTGGACAAACAGATTCAAGGTTTTGTTTGATGCTGTAGTTTCAGTACCTTGAAGAGAGCCTGGAACAAAATAAAAACTCAAAATCCTCGTGCATAAGTGAAGTCTTGTCTTATTTTAAATAATATTTTAAACCTGCATCCTCAAGAAGACTGCTACAGCCTGGGATCACTGGGCCACAGTAGTTGTACCTAGATCCTCCAATACCAGATTTGAAATATTCTTGGTATTTTCATTCGTCTACTTGCTCCTTCTTACTTTTTTAGTATCCTTACATTCTATTTGTATTTATATGGACAATTTGGACACTGACATTGCCAGGCAAATTCATGGTTAGTACCTGGATTACTCTTTTAGGTTGGCTGGACTACAATCTTTATTTTACAAATTGTGCAAGTATTTCTAAAATATGTAACCACTTTTCACACTATGTAGTGAAAAGCAGTATAGTTAAGTTTGTATGTTGATTTCAGACTGCTTAGGTTTTAACCCTGGCCATATCCTTTACTACCTGTGTAATCCTTGACAAGTTCCTTATTTAAGCACTGCAGTTTTTTAAACAATATATCCTTGTGAGAATAAAGTGAGATAATCCATGCAAAATGCTTAAAATTTACTGCTTGACAAAGCTATGATAATATCCTACCTAAATCTTTGCAGTGCTGGCCTCTCCAGCCCACTGATGCAGTTTTAATATCAATGATAAAAAATGGAGGGATTATAGTGAATATTTACTTAGAATAGAAGTCAGCAAAGTTGTCCTGCAGGCCAAATTCAATCCGCTGTCTGAGATTTTTAATAAAGTTATGTTGGAACACAGCCATGCCCATCATTTACACAGTGTATGGTTGCTTTTGTGTTATAGTGGCAGAGACAAATAGTTGTATAGAGATGGAAAAGCCTGCAGATTCTAAAATATTTGTTCATTTAAAGAAAGTCTGCTAACCTCTGGTTTAAAGGAAAAAAAAGATCAGCTTAATTTTCTCAAATCTTACTGTTACATCCAAATGGAGATATCATTTATAGAACTAAATATGTCAGGCTTAAAAACAGTAGAAAGGTTAAGGGTACTAAAATAGACTTGAGCACATATATAAAAGAAAAAAGGGAATGGAGGTTACAGATGACTAGCAGATTGGAGTACAAAGAGGCCAAAGGGACAAAACAAAGGCTAGCAGAGTCCAGTTTCAACAAGGGCTGTAGATTAAAAGAGGTCCAGGAAACCTCTCACTGTATCAATAAAGAAACCCTAAGAAGAAAACAATGAATTTGGTCACTGGATTAGTTTATAATATGGTTTTATGGAATTTTAAAAGATTGAAACCACTTATTTGCAATGTATTTTAAGTTAACAGTATCCTTTCCTGATAGCTTTCCAATAAAGAAAAAAAGTTTTAAGTTTGGTGCCCAATGTCTCTAGAATTTGATAGCAACAACTGCTATGGCTTTGCAGTTGAGAACTTTTAGACTTACCCTACCCTCTCTGTGTACTACATACATACTACCATCACCAGCTGACTTTATAAATTCAATACCTTGTTTCTGTAAGCTTCTATCACTTTCATGACAAGTTGGATTTTTTTTCCCAAGTCGTTTAAAGCTTTTGGTCTCTCTTCATGTTCCATGTACCTCATTTGAATAGGCTGCCCATATTTCTGTTAACATAAGAAATTTTTTAAAATAAAAAGTTATTAACAGAAAACAACTTCTAATGGACCCTTACAGGATGACGAATAGCAAAGAAAGCTGCCCAGATTAAAATGTCCCCTCTTATTTTCCTTCATGAAGATGAGTTCCAGTGGTTATTTGCTTACTCAGTCCTACATAGAGATGCCTAACCCCATGACTTACATCCTTCTCTCATTCATTAGGGTTACCTCTTGATTTCTCTCAAGTCCAAAGTAAAAACTTTAATTCCTTCAAAGCTGGGTGTTAAAAGTTTATAAAACTATTAAAATGAGAAAACCATAAGAACTATATTGCATGCAGAATTCATGTATTTGAAACTTGGTTTCAAATGCTTGAAATGCATGTAACTCTCTACAAGCAACATGATTACTGGGATTTCCTGATCTTTATATCTACTGAATATTATTTGTTATATTTGTTCACTAGATTAGAAACTGTATTGTAAGTATAGTGTCTAAAAAACAAAAACGAAAGCGCTTTGACCCCTTGCCCCAGGTGCCTGGAACAGGGAATTTCTAAATTTAAAAACAGCCTCTATAACTTTGAGGAGGGAGATACTTTAGAAAAATACATATTTTCTGTCAAATTCTTTACAGATTTAAAATCAGCTTGATTTAGAATAATATTTGATTTTCAGAAAAGTTACAAAGGAAACAACAGAGAGCCAGGCACCTTTTATCACTTTTCTCTAATGCTAACATACCATCATAGAATATTTGTCACAACCCCAAATCAACAGTAGTACATTACTATTAACTGAACTCCAGACTTTATTCAGATTTCGTCTCTTTCTGTTCCAGGATAGCATATTGCATTTAGTCTATTTAAATCAGTGAAGGGGGAGAGAAGCAGAGGAAGGGTGACTCTTCTGCTGGGTAAGGGGTCAGACTGACAAATCACTTCTTAATGACATCTAAGAAATACATGGTTTGTATAAAAGTAATATTAACATTCCAGTCATCTACTAAATATCTTATATCTGAGTATCAAGACAAATATGATTATACATTGTTTAATTTCATTTTATCATGTAGCATTACTCACCTCCCAAAATGCAGAGAGAACATTTCTTCTTACACATATTTGCCTTGGTCATTTCTTATATGTTTGTCAAAAACATTCACTGTGCTCTTACACCATAATTTTTAGGACACCTTAATGTTGTATTCAATTTTTTGTCCAAATATGGACTTTAGGAAATTTACCTTTAGTTCTTGAAGCTTATCCACATAAATTTGTTTAGGTTGGTCCTCTCCTTCTTCATAAAGCCAATTTTCTGTGTCTTCCAATATTGCAGACAGTTTATTCAAGTCCTAGTAAAAGATTTAAGAGACAGTCATTGAAAATGCTCTGGCCTTAGAAATAAAAGTCATCACAGAAGGACAGAATGTTTTTCAAGTATAAAAAAATTAAATTTTAAGGTTTTCTGACTTTATTTATTAACATGTTTTCCCAGACTTCTGTAATTTGGAGAAATAACTGATAACCATTCCTGAATGTGCTCAAAAGATTAACAGTAGCATATCTGGTACATTTATTTACATATTTGTATTAGCATTCTCAGGCAAACATTTAAATAGTTCTAAAAACTATGAAATTTAGACTTACTTCTTTTTATTAATGAGTTATAGTCAGTTTGCAATGTAGACTTACTTCTTGAGTGATGAATTTTTCATAGACAGTGCCAAGCTTGTCTCTAAAATCATATACATATTCTTCAACAGCATTCTTTGCATCATTTCTTTCTTTCTCTAACTTATCCTGCATTATCATCTTCCCCTATTAAAAAAATTTCAGATTAGTAACCATGAAAACATTCGGGAAATGTAAACCAAAACTACAAAGAAACAGCACTTCACACATATGTGTTGGTGAGGATGTGGAGAATTTGAATATTGCTGTTGGGGATGTAAAATACTGCAGCTCTTAGGAAGAAGTTTGGTGTTTCCTAAAAAAGCTAGACAAAGAACTACAATATGACCCAGCAATATCACTCCTAGGTATATAACCAAAAAACTGAAAGCAGGGATTCAAACAGATATTTGTACGCCCATGTTCACTGCAGCGTTATGCATAACAGCTAAAAGGCAGAAAACAACTCACTTGTCCATTAACAGATGAATGGATAAATAAAATGTGTGTGTGTGTGTATATATATATATATAAATGGAATATTATTCTATAAAAATAAAGTTCTGATAGATGTTATAGAATGGATGAACCTTGAAAACATGCTAAGTGAAATAAGCCAGACACAAAAGGACAAATAATACACGATTATATTTATATGGGTTATCTAGAACAGGTAAATTCACAGAGACAAAGTAGATTAGAGTTTATTGGGGGTTAAGGGAAAGGAGGAATGATGAGTTGTTACTTAATGGTTATAGAGCTTCTATTTGGGGTGATGAAAAAGTTTTGGAAATACTGGTGATGGTTACACAACATTGTGAATATAATTAATGTCATGAAATTATTGTACACTTAGAATTTATCAAAATGGCAAATTTTGTTACATATATTTTACCACAATTCTAAAAATTAATAATGTAATATAGCAAAACCTTCTGAACAGTTTAAATTGGTGAATTGTATGGTGTGTGAATTACATCTCAAAAATTTTTATTTAAAAAAAGCATATAGTCATTGTACATACTAGGGCTAGAATCTTAGGTTCCCCATTTATTCACTAGCTTTGAGATTGCAGCAAAGTCACCTGACCTCCCTAAACCTCAGTTTTGTTATTCCTAAAGAGCATACTTCTATCTCGTATGGCTGTTAGTAAGATTGACATAACTCATATTAAAATATTTAGTATAGTGCTTGACACCTAACTGGTGCTGAATAAATGTTAGCTCTGGGAAGGGCTACAGTATAGTGTTGTGATCCTGAGCTCTGGAGACAGACTATCTGGCTCTAACACAAAAGGTTACTCTCTGACCTTGGGTAATTCAGCCTACCTTGTGCCTGTTTCCTTATCTATAAAATGTAGATCTCTAACAGTATTTACAATTCATAGTTTTTTGAAGATTAAGTAAAATATCAAAGTATTTAAAGATGTTGGCAAAAATTATTATTGTTAAACCAAGAACAAAGAAAGAGTCTGATTATAATAGAGAACAAAATTTGTACTTGAACAAAAACAGTGTATTTTACAACATAACACTACAGAGCACTGACATTTGTGAATTTAAAATAGACATTAAAAAACTTAAGAAAAAAATCTTATTTTACACACAAAATTTGTCATACCTGTGCTTCCCCACAATTCATTCCTTTGGGAAAATTAGTTTCAAATCATACAAATTCAGAATTACTCAGGATCTCTAGAAATGCTTTCTTCACATAAATGCATCATTTAATTAATGAAAAGGTGATATAAGTAGGTACTAGAGAGAGAAAGCACTGTTCACAATCTCTTGAAGGAACTCCTAGAATAATGTGCAGCAGTTGGGGAATGTGGGCCACTTCAAAGAAAACTGACCTTCTTTAATGCCAGTCAAGTCTATAGAAATTAGCAACTATTAGAAATGTAAATTTTAAAATAAAAATAGATTACTTTTTATACAACTATTGGTAAAGAAACCAAACTTTTTCTTAAGCAACTGTAAAATTAAACATGTAGATATGTAAAGAAAATTTCAAGAATGACAACAATTCTTAAAAGTACTGAATGAAGTCAGAAAATATTCTGCCTAGAACCTTAATCTTTAAGGACAACAAATTAGAAGAGGGAGGCTGGTAATACTTCCCTATATGATGTCTGCTGGGTGCTACTGTTAACGATACAATAAAAAGGGGTAAGAATCATTAGTGTTGGAGTGGCCTTTCTCTACAGTGGAGACATTTCATGTTTTTCATATAACTAAGGTGAAATTACACTGTACATGACAATACAGCGCAGTATTTTGTTCAAAATACAGTGGTTCAATGATCTATTTAATAATCCCTTATGAATTACAGACTAGTTTCCCCAAATTTGGGGGATAATCATTGACCTCTACAAAATTTTCAGAACAAATTATCACCTAATTCAACATCAACTCAGATTTGTATACCTCATTTTCAATGTAGCTGTTGAGAAGATCTTGGCCCAGTTGTCTACACAGGCTACTCTGGATAGGTAGATCAATACTCTTGACTTTTCCTTTTTTACTGGTCTGGTTTAATCGCTCTTGTTTATCTGAGGGAGTAGGCTGCAAAAGAAATGCACAAGAAGTGTAAATTTCTAAAACTAGCTTAAAAATAGATTTAAGAGACTAATTTCTGATGAAACAAGGTAGAATCAAAAATATTATAATCTACTATACTTTATTTAAAAATACCACTTTAATACTGATAGTATTTTATACTCTGTAATACACTGAATCTTTCTACATAAAAAACATTGGGCTGAAAATACAAATTAAAACCAAATAAGATGCCACTTCATACCCACTAGCATGGCTATAATTTTAAAAAAAGGAAAATAAGAATTGGTGAGAATATGGAGAAACTGGAATCCTCATACACAGCTGACAAGACAGCATTTTGGAATTGTTTTCCAAAATGCTGCAGCCATTTTGGAAAACAGTTGGTCTGTTCCTCCAGTTGTTACACAGAAGAGATACCACATGACCTGGTAATTCCATTCTTGGGTACATACACAAGGGAAATGAAAATACACATCCACACAAAAACTTGTATATGATTGTTCATAACAGTCAAAAAGTGGAGACAATTCAAGCATCCATCAGCTGATGAATAAATAAAATGTGGCATGCATCCATACAATGCAGTATTACTCAGCCACAAAAGGGAATGAAGTACTGATATATCTTACAATCTGGATGAACCTTGAAAACATGCTGAGTGAAAGAAGCCAGTCATAAAGGACCACATATTGTATGACTAAATTTATATGAAATGCCCAGGGGGAGGTTTAGCTCAGTGGTAGAGTGTGTGCTTAGCATGCATGAGGTCCTGGGTTCAATCCCCAGTACCTCCATTAAGAATAAATTAATAAACATAATTACCTCCTCCTCAAAAAAGAGAAAAAGAGTTTTTAAAAAATGTCTGGAATAGGCAAATCTATAAAGATAAGTGATTGCCTGAGGCTGGCAGGGGGAGGGTTGGGGGTAAATAGAGAGTTACTGCTAATGGGTACAGGGCTTCTTTCTGGAGAGATGAAAATGCTATCAAATTGTGATAATGACTGCACAACTCTGAATATATTAAAAACTTTTGACTTGCACTCTTACATGGGAGAATTGCATGATATGTAAACTATCTCAATAGAATTGTTGAACAATTATAAGCAAAAAATATTGAGTAAAATTAAAAAATTAGAAAAACAGGTTTCAGGTTTTGTATTACTTGAGCACCTAGGATTTACAACTGAATCTTTATATAGCCTTTGAAAAAAATCTATACAGCTAACCATCACCATCAAATTAAATTCTGTTTAGGTTAGAAAAATCTGTCAAAGATGAGAGCTCAGAGCTGCAGCTACATTCAACTGGGTGACTGGGGCAGGGTGTCTCCCCTTCTCTTCTATCAGCAATGACTATCTCAGTATAAGGATGACTCTCAGTAAGAGTCATTTATCATTTAAAATTTTACTTTCAAAAATATTTCTGCACAGAGAAAAAATACTTTATGCGTTGCAGCAAAATTCTTAATAGTGGTTAATTCTGAGATGCAACATTATTGCTAATTTAAGTTTTCTTCATTTGGGTTATTCTATTTCCTATTTTCTATGAAATTACATGATTTTAATGAGAAAAAAAGTTAATGAAAAACATCTTTTTTCCTGCCAAAATTAATTTTATTTATATTATTAGGGTTCATTCTTTTAAAAATCCTCTATAATGAATCATAAAATTTATTTATTCTGGTTACATAATTTCTATATTTTCATAACACTATAATTAAAAATATCAAGTTTATTAAAAGTATGCACTGTAAAGCTAAACATTAATTGAAAATATCAACTTCAAAAAGATACAGCCACAGAAATAGTAGAACAAACCTTTGTTTTGGTTCCTGTATGATCAATTTCTTCTTCTGGAGTGTGTTCAGCATGACATTTTTGATGACCTCCTTCTTCTTGGTCAACCTGCATTTTATCCTGGAAAGAAAATGTGTAATTGGGAATATTTATAGTGTCTTTTTCTTTCTTTTTTTTTTACTTTTTGTAATGAACAGCCTCTTAAAAGTTCAAGCCTGTTTTGAAATGTATGAACATAGTGAAGGAGAAGCTCATTGTTTCTGACATGAGAATAACTAAAAATAATTAGATTAACAGGTAGTAAGTAAAATTAAAAGACCTATTTGATGCTATGTGAATAAATCTTGTTTCATTCACCTGTGGCAAAATAAATGGAAAACTGTTCATAAATCAAATTCACAAACCAAGATTCATGAAAGCAAGCTTACAAAAAGAACACTAAACTCAACATGAAAAATATTTATAAAGAACTTAATGTGGGAAAATAAAGTGAAAAAGATCCAAAATTTATGTATTACACATAAATTCAATTCTATTTTTTTCAATGTAGTAAAATACTCAAAGGAAATGTATCAGTCAAGCTGTAAACTTTGTAAGACAAACTTTCAACCAATAGACTGCCAAAATGGACTCTCCACTTGGCAAGCAATCACAAGTATTAGAATTTTCTGGTTTTTCTTAATCTTATCCATGACCATCCTCCTAAAAAGAAGAAAGCCTGGAATGTAGCAATCAGTGTAATTTAGGTCTCTCATATATATATGGAGTTGAGCATTTATATAATGCTCAGAAGGCTATTTTGAATAAACGCTTATTTGTGCCAAAGAGAAAAACAAGTTAGAAGATAATTTAAACCAGTGTTCTTTGTCGTTACAAGGTCAGTTATTTCTGAATTCCACCCCCAGGTGCTGCACCCTACCACCTTCCATCTCTACAATTTACCCAAGCCTATAATGAAGAGGTGAAAAAAGTGATACAGTGATTGAGTTGGGGTAATGTAGGATGACAAAAATACATTATTAACTCTATTTCATGTAATACTGACAAAACAGTGCTGCCAATTAAAGGCCAAAATGCTTGATCACTTAGCATTTTTATTTTATACTTACTGAACTCTTCTATTCATAGCTGTAAAAGAAATAAACCAAGTAATATAGTTCAGATTTAGAACCCAGCTCTTCTAAATCACTTAATTCAGTGGTTGATGTCTGAATTTTTCTACATTATTATTGTCCTCTGTCCATCAAGACCATTAATAACCCAGCCATTTGTTTAAAAACTGCTCCAGTATGGTCTCTAATATTTTCTTATAAGCCACTGACACCTGTTCTACAAGTTTTATCATAATGTTTATCTTACCAGAAGGAGTCAGTGGATGGTTTTCAGACAACCAGGACTGGTATTCCTTTCTTGAACGGTCCTTCAACAATGTGTTTAACGTCAGGGGGTTGCAATTGCCTACTTATGCCATTAGGAATAACAATCAAGTTCAAACACGTACAGACGATGGTTACTGCCACAGGCAGCAGTAAATATATATTGTCATTTACATGACACATCCCAATTTCAGGTATTTTAATAAGTGGAAAATTGTACATCTTACAGTTGGTATGATAGTAATTTATTAATCTTTTAAAATTACTTTAAGGAGATCCATAGGAATATTATCAATAGTGGGGAAGTTAATGGAAGTACCTCTAGTGCATAGAACTTGGGTTCTCTAATTTATTTAAAACTCCACGAGGGCTGAGACTCTTTCTGTTCACCGCTATATCCAAACACACAACACACAATCTAGGTGCCTCTAGTTATTTGCTAAATAAATAAAAAGCACTTAAGAATACAATGCAGAATCATTATTATGAACTATACGAATTTACCCGATTTGTCCCTATTGACCTTCTCAACTTCGTTTTTTTATTGTCATGCTCCCTTTTTCCACTCTTGTATCTTGTATATCAGCTACCCTTGTATTTGTTATAACACAAAAGGGCATCCTGCCTTCAGGGCCATTGGACTGGTTATCCCTTCTGCCTGGACAACTACCTACCCACTCCTTACCCTCAAACTGCCTTTTCATCTTTCAGGCTAGCCTTTCTCTTCCTTCCTCACAGGTGGCTTTCCTCATCACTTAATTTCCACTGTGCATACCCTGCTGTTAGTTTCCTTTATATTTATATGGTATCTTGTTGCTGCTTGCCTGTCCTTTTCCATTAGAATATAAGTTACAGAAGGGTAGCGACCTTTTTTATCTTACTATTGTATCCTCAGTGCCTAGAACAGTACCTGTTCTAGTAATAGAAGTAATCAGATATTTTGAATTTAAATAAGTCATCAGATATTTTGAATTTAAAAATAAATAGATAAATAACCAAAATGGTCAACACTTGCAGAGTAGTTAAATCATGGTACATTAGTATGATAAACAGAATAGTCTCTTTGATTCTTAGTTTTGTGATGAAGTCTGTCATGTTAACTTTTTAATATGTCCAGATATTAATAAATAGTTAGAAAAAGTGTCCATTGTCTGAGACATCCTTACACTGTATTGAAGAAAAGTTGGCAATCTATGTTATGATTTTTCAGGAAAATCAAAGCTATCTTAATTTTTAGTGAAAAAAATAAGACCCATAAAATCATCTTTCATAAATTGACTTCCGTGCAAAGAAAAAGTAACTCCTACTGTTGCCCACTGCCTGGGTGTCTTTATCTACCTCAGAGCCAGCAATGTCAGCAATAAGGGAGAGTAAAAAAACCTTACTATCCTCTTATTTTCTCCATTAAAACTTAAACAATTAGCTTCCAGATTCTACTTAGAACTGGCTCACAAATTGGGAGTGGGGAAGGGAGAGACTCCTTTATAATGATATTTAAAGCCTTCACCTTTTAAACTTCCAGATACAGAATTAAAAAGTTCTAGAAAGAACCATTAAGCAATACAGTATACAGGATGTTTTCAACACAGTAGGGTATTCAACATCACCCCTTACGTTTTTAGCAAAGATAAGGAAACAAACTAATTTATTCAACACCTATTACACCAGCTACAGTAAGGGTTTAAAAGGAGATACTGTATGTCAATGTGGTTACCAACAATGCCAAATATATGATCCATAACATCAGTTACCTTTCTTTGTCCTTTGATTATATAAATTATAGAAGAAATACTCAAGAACATCTCACTTATCTAGAAGAAATCCCTTATATTGAACACCAACTACTTGGAAATGTTTTCTAGTAAGCCAAAAACTCTTGTAAGCAAAGCAGTCTCTGAGTGGCCAAGGCAGATGTTATAAATGTATACATTTTACACAGGAGAGTCTTTTAAGTCCACATCCAGAAATCATCCTAAGGGACTGGCTAACTGGCTCTCAAGCCCACAGACAATCAGAAGCAGCAAATAAGAAATGTTAGGAAAGGTAGAAAATGGGTGCCATGTTCTTCTTGGTTCTAGTGCCCAGGATTCACTAACAGTGCATAGAGGAAACTAAAGGTCTAGGCAGAGACCTAAGAAAAAGAGGTAAAGAGTGAAACTGTTTTAAAAACTCCTTCTAAAAGGCAGAGTGCTTTCAACTTTAATAAAAATAAATCTTAATGGATTAACTTTACATGTCTGACAAAAGTTGTGAACTACAATTAAGAAAATTAACTTTTCACCTATTACTCTTAACGTTAATTTAAGAAAAACTGACTATTGTGATTCACTAACAGATTAGGACAGTGTTTCCTTCACTTCAAGGAGAGGAGAATGTAATGCCAAAATAATACATGAGAAGAATGAAAGAAAATGCCATGGTCCTTAAATGAAGTACTTTAAGGAGGAGTGGTAGAATTCTGATCAATCTGGAAGAAAAGATTTTACAGTGATTTTTAATAAAAAACAGACAAAAAGACAACTTTCACAAAAGGGAGAAACTACTGAAATTTAACAAAAGAAAATCCATTCTTAGCATGCACAAATATATGAAAAAAATATGAAAAATCAAGGGCAGGTATCCAATTGTGATTTGAAAAAATCCAACAAAAGCCATTAAAATAACTTACAAATAGTATACATAAAAAAATGAAAACTTTATGTAATTCAATATAATCACTTTCTCCTAAGATTCCTTCATCTATACGCTGCCGAGAGTAAATGCAATGTTACATAACTCATAAGGAAATAAACTGTCAAAAATCTGTTTTTATGTTACTGAATATAACACATTCTTTTGGTCAACTGCCACAGATATCCCCTAAGTCCTGAAAAATTCTTTATTAAGCATGGATTTTCAATCTAAAAATACATATGTATACAGTTCAGAATTTACTATTCTGAATTGGTTTATCTGTAAGCAAAAAAGTTAGCAATAATAAATGTTTTTAATAGATGAAAAGAATTTAGGAAAGATGACTCCAGACACATATACATATTTTCCATATAATGCTATGAAGATATATGCAAGCCTCTGAAAAGTATGTTACAATGTGAAAGATGCAGCGCATTCAAAATAGAATTATTCTTTAATGCTTTTATTTTTATAAGTCTATACACTGATTCCAACAGCATAACTTCTGAGTAAAACCTCAGTATTAATGTTTTCAACTACTAAAGTACCAGTTACAATTAAGGTACTGTATATATTATTAATTAGAGGAATCTGGAAATACAATTTCTACATACCACATCATCTTTGCTTTCATTCTTAAGAGAAGTTTCTGTCTCCATAGGAACATCACTGGGATCCCCGTCTATGTTCTGCTTCTCAATTACTGATGCACTAGCCACACTGAAGATTCCATGGATGTTAATACGAACTTTAACCTTCACTTTGGAACTGTCACCATCAGACTGTGGGAAAACATTCTGAATAGTGAAGCTCCCTGAAGGAAAAAAGAGCTTTGATCAGTACCTGGGCCTCAGATTAACTCATTCAATTCATTCATTCAATAATTTTACTATCATCTTTCAGATGCTGGCAAAAAAAAATCATAAAATTATTATCATATCCTGATTAATTACCATGGGACAGGAATTTTCCCAAGATCACCTTTTTATACACTAATAAATAACCTGGTGTAAAAATTCAGAAAGGTTAAGCAATCTGTTCAAAATCACCAATGCTAGGAAAAAGGAGTTGGGATCTTAAGGACAAATCCTAACCCAAGGCAATGTAACTTTTAAGTGTTTTGTAATATTGCCACACTACAACCAAAATAACAAAATTCAGTTTCTGAGTTTGAAAACAAAATAGATACTCATAATCATTTGGTAATTCATAAATAAAGCAATTTAAAACTTTTTTCTGGATTTTTCCTATAGCAAAATTGCTAAGTTATCCAGTCACTACTACCTACTGAGGTCACATTAATTTTTCACTTTAAGAAATCTACTGATGTTTTATTTTTCAAAAAAAAGTCTCAAATATATAATGTTATCCATAGTAGAGAGAGAATACTGGGCAGAAAAACTGTATAGTAAAAAAAATCCGGTTGACCTTTTTTATAAGTTCAGTTCTTAACACCTTCCCCCGCACCCCATTCATATATTGAAACTCTACTCTTCAGTACCTCAGAAGGTGACCTTAGTTGGAGACAGAGTCTTTACAAGGTAATCCAGTTAAAATGCAGTCATCAGGGTAGGCTCTAATCCAAAAACATGGTATCCTTATTTCAATACCAAGGAGAATGTCATGTGAATATACAGATGGCCATCTATGAACCAAGGACTGAGACCTGTGATAGATCCTTCCCTCACAGCCCTCAGAAGGAACCAATCCTGCCAACACCTTGATTTTGAACCTCTAGCCTCCAGAACTGAGACAGTACATTTCTGTTGTTGAAACCACCTAGTTCGTAGTACTTAGTTACAGAAGCCCTAGGAAACGAACACCATTTTCAGTAACTTACTATTACTGCTTTAAATAACATAATTTAAATATTTATGTTGTCCCCTTTTTAGTCTGTCAATAATTAGAAAACTTCAGAACTTAATATTCTTCCTCTTTTAAATGATACAAAATCGTACTTTGTTTTATATCTTCTAAAAACATCACACTCAGCTAAAATGGGTAGTACAGTCTCCTATTTCCCCTTATTAATCCAGTGATACTTATTCTAGTTGTTGCCAATGAATACAGGTTTAAAATCAGAAAATAAATAATCAGCAGCACAATTTCAATTTACTGATTAGAGTTTTCCCATAAAAATAACCCTCACTCAAATCTTTCAGACCAATTACAGTCCGTTTTAAATACAGAAGTCAAAATGAACTGAAAAAGATCCAAAGCTGCTGTTACCTCAGAAACTCTAAGCACTAAAAAGTGCATATTTAGAAAAAAGTATGAGTATCCTTCTTTAAAAACCCAGTGCTAGCTTAGCTGAAACGTTAATTTGTTTCCTTGATTCAAATCTTAACATATTTATTAGAGGCTAAAATTTGTAAAAAAAAAAAAATTGTGGAGTTCTCTCACCAATTCTTGGATCAGGATAAGGCACTTCATGTAAGTTAGTATAAAATGCATCTAGTTCAAATGGTTCCTTCTTATGGAAAGTAATGACTTTTGAGAATGGGGCAGGATGATTCTTACAGAATACTTCACATTCCCTAAAATAGAGTGGGAAAACAGTTAAAAACAAACAGAAAGTTGCCTATGAACCTAATTACAGAATCCATCTCATTTTGAATTCATAAGCAACAACTGTAAAGACCTCTGTGCACAAAGATTAAGCAAAATAATTACTGATTTTGCTGTAAATATGCGTTTTGACAGGTTTATGGCTGAAAGTTTTTAGAATGTCTGTCATAGTAACAGACAATCTAATCCTACTAAAAAGAAAAAAAATACCTGAAAACAGGTATATTTTTAAGGCAAATATATAGAGATTTTTTTTTTTGCTCACATCTTGAGGATCAAATTCTATCCATTAGTTTCCAAAATACTTATTATATGTAACTCTTTGTATTCTTGCTCCCTTAAAAAAATACTTTTATTTGGAAATAATTTCAAATTCATAAAATGGTACAAAAATCAAAACAGGGTAAGGAACACCTGTGTACCTTTATGTAAATTTGCTACTATTTTATCCCATTTCTTTCATCATTTCAGTGCATACACTCTGTGAATGTGTATAATTTCTTCTGATCAGCTTGAGGGTACATACATGATATCCCTTTACCTCTAAATCCTTCAATGTGTATTTCCTAACAGGGACATTCTCTAACATAACCACAGTACAGTTGTCAACTTTATAAACTTACACTGATACTTTACAATCCATATTCCAATTTTTTCGGTTGATGTAACAATGTCTTTTACAGTATTTTCTCTTCTCTAGTACTGGAGGCTTTTAAACTATACATAGCAATTCCTATTCCTTCAACAGTGTAACAGAAATTATTTATAACTGTTGCTTATAGTGGCCCATAAATGCATTCTTTAGTATTATGTATACCATCATCATATTAATTATGCAAGGTTTGAAAATCTCACCTTTATGGACCTTTTCCTTTATCCTAGTTTTGAAGAACCTCCCATTACCTTCTACTTTCTTATTATAGTCACTAGAATATTTTTACTTTATTTATATTTAACTTCCCATATGTTTTCTTGTAATTTTTTTTTCTGGATCACTTATACTTTTAATTCAAATTAATTCAAATTAACTTTAAAGAATATTTCTTGCCTCAAAATTGACATTAACACATGCCATTTAGGATGCCTAGCAAAAACCTCCCAATCAGGCTGATAATCCGTATTTTTGAAATTTGTGCAATAATTTCAGTTTCTTGGGGGTGTGGATGTATAGAGCACAGAACAAAATTTTAAACGCAACTTCAAAACATAAATACAAGTTTATTTTATTATACAAATTATACGTCTGAAAAGTAGTCAAATATAATACTTGAAATACAAATTTCATTTTCTTAGGGAAGTAGGCTATTAAATCCCAGCAGTTCACAGAAAAGGAAATATAAATGTCAAAGCATGAAAAGACTGCAGCTCACAATAGTCAAAAATACAAATTTAGTAACAAAGTGCTTTTTTTTTAACTATTAGAATGTTAAACTTATAGGGGAAAATGAACTAAAATAGGTTATGTCATGCAATGTTAATAGGAATATAAATATATATAGTCTTTTTACTGGATAATTTGGCAGTAATAGTTACAATAATGCTCCAATCCTTTGGCTTAATTTGACTCCTACACAGTTACCTTACAGATATACCAAACATAACTAAAGGAGATGTGTAAAAAGATATTCCTAATAGCACTGCTTGAAACAGGAAAAACATGACTACACAGTGTACTGGTTAAATTATGGCACATATAATTGTTGAAAAAATAGTTACTGTCTATTGACATGGAAAGGTGGCATGTATTTAAAAAAGCAAGTTGTACTGGAGGTACATAGATGACCATGTAAGTATTTAAAAAGTGCTTTTATTTGGATAGTCAAAGAAAATGACTGGACATACATCCACCTGTTAACAATAGTTACCTCTTACAAAGTGGGCTAAGGGAGTTGGGGCATGGTAAATGCAGGTTTTTAAGTATTTATATTTCTGTACTGTGATTTTTCTTTGAAAACGAGAATGTTTTACTTTTATAATCAGATATTAATAAAAAGTATGCCATCATGGCTTACATATTACATATCATTTTTATATTCTTTTTTCTAAAATTTTATTTAAAAGTATTTGACAATTTTAAGAAGTGCAAATTCCTCTAATTTAGAAAAACAGGTTCAAATTGGTTATTTATGACAAGATCTAACCAAGACTTTAGAAGTAACTCACCCATTTCCATCTTCAAAAGAGGTCTTCCATCTTAGTGTGATTGAATAGGGAACAACGTCTGTTATGGAAAATTCACGCACTTTAAATGCTGGTGAGAGAATCGCACACTGAAAATAAGATGAATATCATATTTAAATCAACAAACACCAAACACATCCTAGGTTACCCTGATTGAACTGCTTAGTAAAGTTCTTATAATAAAATTGTTACTTTTTTTTTTGGTAATAACTAGTAAATTTAAAATGTCAGAGTACTCCTTCTGTGACCTTACAAAAATTAATGTAAAATATTAAATCTCAAAAAAAGAATTTTAAATAGGAAATTACAAGAATTCATAGAATAAATGTTCTCTCAGTACAAATATGGATATGTTACCCTATGACAATTTAAAAACAAGTAAGACACCACACTTATTTTTCAGGAATAATTTCGATTTCATTTTAGCTTACTGATGAGTGGTTGGACCAGATACTATTAAGACATTCCTTTAGGTCTATCATATTTCTGGCAAAATATACATTCTAAAAAAAAAAGAAAGAAAGATTAATAATCACACCTGTAATGCACATCCTCTTGCAACAGCTTCATCGGCATTTAATGTGGTACTTATGTCTTTAAGAAAGAATTTAGTGATTTGTTCCTTCACTGCAGGAATTCGTGTTGCTCCCCCTACAATTTCTATGCTACTTACATCTTCACGTTGTAAGTCTGAAAAACAAAATGTTTAATTGAGAAAAATAACATCATCTTTATAAAAATGTGAACAGTAAACCCTGGAAATTAATTCTTTTAAAAGTGGCTTTTTAAAATTTGCTCAAAACAAGGTAAAATGGAAAGAAGATAGAAACAAATTTTGGAAAAAGGCAAAATTTGATAGATATTAATTATCTGTGTGTCACTCGGTCTAGATGATGAAGTGACAGTAAGGACGGACAAGCACTTCATGGGCTTTAAAGGCACTCTTCAGAGTCCTTCAATTTTTTTTAAACTTTTACCTCACAAATCCCCACAGAAGGTATTTTTAACTGATTACCAAAAACCTTAAGAAAAAGCAGTCATGTCCCCATTTCTACTTTTCATCTTAGAATCTTCAAAAACTTTCATATAAACACCTTCAAATATAACCAGCATTAGTTTTATGATGTGAACAGTATAAGTCAGGAGTTCTCATAAGCTCCAATTTTAGTGCCCTGTTGTTATGGAATAAAGAATGAGTTATAATCTCTAAAATAAATACAAATCTTCAAACACCGTATGAAGTTTTCATTGTTTTTACCATTTCCCATCCCATTCAAATAACACCATGATACAGTTCTGATGGTTAGTTCAGTAACTTCCACTTACTAGCTTGTTCCATTACTGCTTTTAATGGTGGTTCAACCCTGGCGAAGAGGGAAGCACATAATTGTTCAAATTGAGCCCTGTGGGAAAATGAAATAAAATTCATTACTCTGGGATATAAAATTGAGCATATCTTGTAGAATAACAATTAAAATTCACTATTTTGAAATATAAAAATTGAGCATATCTTCTAAAATAACAGAATGAAAACATTCAGACATGATTTAAATATTATAAAATAAGCAAACACTTTTCAAACTGAAAACATACATAGTACCTGTTCATTTTACTAGAAACATCAAGGTCATTCATGAAACATTCAATGTTCAGTGGAAGATCTGATGCATTTGCACTCATTAGCTTCTTTAGTTTTTCACATTCCTGATATAAACGCAACAAGGCCCGAGAGTTTTCTTTCACATTTATCTTATATTTGGTCCTGAACTCATCACAGAAGTAGTCTACCAAAGCCTCATCAAAGTTCCTGCCACCCAAATATGGATCAAATGTAGTAGCCAAGACCTGTTTAATTGAAAAATGAGAACTGAATTTTCAGAAATATAGATGCTTTCAGAAAAACAAACAAAAAACAAAAATACCTTTTAAATTGAAAATAAAACCAAAACCGCAAATCTTGTCAAAAATCACAGGGGTGCCAAATTTGGAATCACCTGTAGTAACTATCACTAATTTTTAGCCAACATATTTATCCACTCTGAATTATCTGCTTTAGGTTACAGAGCTATATACCATGAAGTAAAAGAATAATTCTAATTCTGAAATAATTCAGTTACAATGACTAAAACTTCATTATCTCACATCCTATGGTTGTACAACAGCACTGAACAGGTGGGCCAAAAACCATGTTTAAGAGAGCAAGGAAACGTATTCAATAGCTTGTAATAACCTATAGTGAAAAAGAATATATATATTTGTATAACTGAATCAGTATGTTGTATGCAGAAACTAATACAACATTGATTTTATACTTCAATTAAAAGTTTAAAAAAAAAGAGAGCAAGGAAACAGTTCTAAATATGTAACCCAAAACAAAACAGCCAAGAAGAACCAATTCAAAGATCAAATCTAAAGTATTTTGCAATTTGTCAATTTAAAAATCAGGAATTAGTGCCCCCAACCCTTGCCCCAAAAGTCAGGCTATTTTTTTAAAACTTGTATCTTTTTTTAGGTTCCACATATAAGTGATATCATATATTTGTCTTTCTCTGTCTGACTTGTTTCACTTAATATGATAATCTCTAGGTCCATCCAAGTTGCTGCAAATAGCATCATTTCATTCCTTATGGCTGAAAAAGCCAGGCTATTTTTTATAAATACATAGAAGGAAGAAAAAAGCACACAAGGGACCAAAAAAGAAAACAGAAAAAAATGAGGCGAGACAAGAATTCAATATAATAAACTTGTTGAGCAATAGACCACAACTAACAGTCAAATGGAAGAGGAGTAGACAAGTCAGAGCACTACACCACTACAGCTCTGGAAAACACAACCAAGACATCTAGTCTCAATTCCCAGGGTAGAGGGCAAAAATGACTACTTTTAGTAGTCACTGCTAAAAAAGGAGAATCCCATTGTTGGTATGGTTCATCAGCTTTTTTTCCCAAGGACAAGTGGTGGAATAGTGGTAAACATCACTGTAGGATGTGAGCACAATCTGATGGGGGTGTCATCCCAGTCTAGCATGGAAAATTCATGGACAAACTTCTCATGATGTCCAGTATTACCTAAAATTAGATGCAAAACTGTGTAGGTATGTGACTAGTGGAAATGTGCATCCTTCTGGGGAGAAGGGTCATAGCTTTTATCAAACTTCCAAAGGGGTCTGTGATCTAAAAAATTATAGGTCTACTCCAAGGTAGTCACTAAAAAGGAAGAAAGAAAAATGTTTTAATTAAGTTAAAATTCAAAACTAACTTCCAAGGATTAAACCAATTTGCAAAAAATTACCCTGCATTCACTATGAGTCATTTCCCTTTAATTTTCTGATTAGAAGAATGTTATTGTAATAATATAAACTGCAATACAAAAGGCTCTAAAAGGTGTTGGATAATCCAAAGCATTTAATCTTCTGAGCAAATTCTACACATGTGAGAAATGGAGAGAGTGAGCGTGTAAGTCTGGATAAGATAATCAAGGTAAAAAAGAATATAAAACCAAACAAAGGCTATAAGAAGATAAACAAAAGTAAATAATGCCACATTGTAGAGAATTTTGATAAGGGGCTCCTGGATAGAAGGGGTTCTAAACACAACGGGAATCATTTTAGAAAATGTCGCCTATATATATTTATAAATATGTAATTTATGCTCCCTGATAGTTATTTTTATTGAGTTATTAAGTCAGCTAATAAATTATAATATCTTTACGGCATTCCAAGCATCTTATATACATTAACTTATTTTGTCCTCAAAGTTTTTAAGTGGCAGAGCCAAGGTGTTTAAACCCAGGCATTCAATTTCTCTATGTAGTCTTATATGCTGTTAACCATTAAAATTAAATACAGCAAATAATTTACTTACTTTAAGTTTTCCTTTGTTAAAAGCACAAACCGAGACCTGGTAGGCAGAATGGCCCATATCAATAAATACTACATTTCTTGGTTTCTCATCTAACGGGGGAAGATCTTGTTTGTAAATTCCATATGCTAGTGCAACTGTGTAAGAACAAAGAGTTAGGTTTATTCCAGGACAGCAATCACTTGGAAAACAAAAGATAAGTCACGCTGATACATTTTAATTCATAGTAGAGTAATAAAAATTATTAGTTTCAAAGTAAACTAACTTTTCATAATTTCGTTAATGTTTTTAGTTTTCTCTACCCATCTATAACTCTATAATATTAATGATTATAATAGCCAAAGTAAGACATGTTTAACCTCTGCCAAAATATTGTACTCCAAAACAAGCTTATAAGAATTAGTACATATAAGAGTTTAAAAAACGCTTTGTATTAGCTTAAAAAAAACTATAAAAATATTTTTCTCACAGTGATTTTCAGATTGCAAACTGCTCACCTGCAGTGGTTTCATTCATCAACCTTAAACAATTTAAACCCGCAACCTGGGCTGCAGCCATCACAGATCTTCTCTCAGCATCAGTGAAAAAGCTAGGAATCTGGTATTTCAAAACAATAATTAAGGGTGTTATTCAGTGTAACAGATTTCACTTAAATATTTCACCAATTGAAAAATGAAAATAATTGCACTAAAACTTATGTACATTTGACACAACATTGTAAAATGATTATAAATCAATAAAAAATGTTAAAAAAAACTTACATACAGCTTAAGGTAAATTATGATGGTTTAATTAAACTAATTAGGAAAAAATACTAGTTTTTTTTAAGGCTGGCAATTTCTATATCATAAAATTTTGACCTACATTGTGAACACAAATTTAAAGCAATTAATAAAATGGAATAATACTGTAGGATTTCAAAAATATGTTAATTAAATCCTTGTGTTGGTCTGGTCTATAAAGATACACACTTGTTCATCTTTAATAATGAAAAACTAAAAACTCAAGAGTCTGCGAAAAATTAGATTGGTTAAATATATTGTTATATTCACATAATGGAATCCTATATAGATGTTAGAATCAGATAGATCTGAATTGTCATGGAACAGTATCTTTACTATATTTAAAAAAGGGTGGCACACACAGCACGATTCCATTTTTGCATATGTACGCATTACTAGAAAAATACAATCCCAAGTTTTTACAATGGTTGTATTTCAAAGGGAGGGGGAACTATACTACAGGGGACTTATGATGAGCATGTGTTTTTATAAATCACCAAAAAGAATATGTTTCTACTAAAAAAATGAAATAGTGGCTATAATGACAACACAGGTTTTGCTTCTATCACATAATTTTATTGCACTGGTGGTGAGACCTGTAACTTTTTTTTTTTTTTTGGAGGCTGATGAGTAAAAATTGGATGTAGGAAGGCTTTTCAATATTAGAAATGATGAAGGGATAATAATTTTAGATCATTTGCCAAAATAGCAGCGTACTTCCTACATTTAACTAGAGCCCTAAAATAAACTGCTTGAGTAAACTGGATCCCTAAAATTACAGGTGGGAAATTTTTGAAGTGTGTCCATATTCCTTTGGAGATCAAAGAAGCCCACCTAAAAGAATTGTGGATTGACTGACATAATTGTGGACTGGGCAAAAATTATTTTTGAAAGAGCTATCTTCAAAGATTATGACTCAAACAACTGGAGGAACTAAAGTGATAGGCAGTGGAAGGAATCAGAACATGTAAAATTCCTTAAAAATGTACTGACTTAAATAATTTTGCTGATGTTACAAATAATAAAAAAACTTTACACTTTTTGTAGAAGAAAATAAACTCATAATTTAAAACTTATAATTAAGATTTACATATACTTAGTTCTATCAAACTATGAAGCACTTTCACTTGGTCTACAGACAGATTTCTAAAAAGCTAATTAAGTATAATCCTGTACAAAATGACTTGGGGCTCTTCCAATTTTAAGTAGTCTCCTCCAATCTTACTGCTTTTTGAATTTAGAAATTTCATTTAACAGATAACAACAGGAAAAGAACTTGAATTCTGATAAGCTTGTTTATCCTGATTTTGGTATTATCCTTCTGACAAAAATCTGAACTATCATGTACTATTTACTTAATATTCAATGAGCATTTATGAACCAGGTACTTTTCTAGTCATTAGGGATATGACAGAGCATAAAACAGAGAAAGTCCTTCCCCTCGTACAGCTCACATGGGTCTACTGTGCTAACTACAGTTAATAATCACCAAGAAGTTCATAAAGCTATATTTTGACACTAACATCTGACATGAAAGTAACATCAAGTATAGCTAAATAAATAGGAATGGATTTGAATTTAAGATCGTTTTAAAATTTGCACCATTCTTACATTCCCTTTCAAGTGGCAGTATGATGGAAGAGTAATGAGCCCAGGCTCAGGAATGAACTATCTAGGTTTGATTTCTAGCTCTACCACTCATTAGGTATGCTGATTTGAGACAAGTTATTTAACTTCTCTATGCCTCAGTCTTTTCATCTGTGAAACTGAGGTTAATATCCTACCTCACAGAGTGGTTCTGATGATTAAATGGGTCAATACACATTAAATGCCTAGAACAGTGTCTGGACAGTGGTAAACTCTATTATTTACTATTACAAAGTGGCTGGAAAACAGAAGGCTAAGCTCTAATATTTTTCTCTCACTTAAAAAATTTCAAATATACCAAACAAATTCTAATTACTAAATTCACTGATGAGTTTATAATATGATTCTATTTTTCTGATGACATGAGACTCTTGAACTTAAGGAGTCAAGTTTAACAGTATTAAGAATATATTCACTATGAAAAGGAATATATGTATGTATATGCATGACTGGGACGTGCTGTACACCAGAAATTGACACACTATAACTGATGATACTTTAGTAATTAAAAAAACATAAAAAAAGAATATATTCACATTTAGGTGACAACATATAACTTAAAAACTAGTTATCAATATGGAATGGGATCTCAAGATACAAGATACCGTAAATAATTAAATGTTTTATTAAGAATTCTTAAAAGATAGATCTTTTCTTTTTGAAAAATACTGCATAGTATTTGATCTCACCTATATATGTAATCTAAAAAAGTTGAGTTCATAGGATAGAGTAGAATGCTGGTTACCAGGAGCAGGAAGTGGGGGAAATGGGGAGACAGTGGTCAGAGGGTACTAAAGTTTCAGTTATGTAGAATGAGTAAGTTCCAGAAATCTAATGTACAGCACAATGACCACAGTTAATAATACTGTATTATATACTGGAAATTTGCTAAGAAAGGCGATCTCAGCTACTCTCACCACACATACACTGAAAAGGTTAACTATGTTAATTAGCTTGACTGTAGTGATTGTTTCACTATGTGTATCAAAGTACCATGCTGCTCACCTTTTATACAATTTTTATCTTAAAGGTACAAGTGGATTTTGGGGAGTGATTAATATGTTTATTATGTTGACTGTGATGATGATAGCTTCACAGGTTTATGTATATGTCAAAATTTCCAGAAGTATACATGTTAAATACATCTAGTTTATCATTTTTAAAAAGTATCTTTTCTTTATGATACAGAATATACACAATCTCAAATTCCCAACTGGGCATTTTCAAGCTCTGACATAAATGTCAAGGTCCCTAGAGGTCGGAAGTTAAGTGCTACCTAGACAGATTCCTTGCGATAAGTGGCAGGTACAGAGGTCACTAATCACATATATTAGTTTTTTTAAGATTCACTGATTATCACAATTGAGTTTATGGGAAACACAGCCCTGAACTTCACCAAATAAAATAATTTTCTTAATATAAAAGTAAAAATAGATTTAGGTTATTTACTGGATAAGAGCAGAAAGAGTAAAGAAAAGGGAAGAAAAATATTTCAACGTAACACTAATACACTGAAAAGACTCAACAGTATTCATTATTATTATTCATTATTAAGGTAAAACGTACTGAAATCACACAGTCAGCCACTGGTTTCTTCAAAGCATTTTCTGAAGTTTCCTTAAGCTTGGCCAACAGCATTCCAGTAACTTGCTCAATTGCAAAAGGTCTCTCTTCTTCTAGGTATCGCACCTAAAGCCAAAAGTGGAGATACTTATTAGGAATCATTTATTCATCCAACAAGTATTCCATGAGCATCTACTCTATATATGATCAATATACAACAGTGAAAAAGGCAAAGTCCTTGCTCAATTAACTTATATACCGAAAAGATTGCTTTAGTATCATTACGTCTCATCTCTAAAGTTCCAATGCCTTACACATAGTATTATAACCAAATTATTTTCAAGTGTTTTTTTACCTGCTCCAGATCCCCACCTCCCACAAAAGCAATTTTTATCATTCACTATCCAAGTAAACAAATAAGGGGAAAAACAATCATTCTTTTGGAAGTTAGAACTCTTCCTGAATTTAAAATGAAACCATGAGTAATACAGTTTTGTGAAAAGGAAACGAGAACATCAGCAGAAAAAGAGAAAATTTCCTTATTTAAAAAATTTTTTAATATGTACTACTCCAAGGTTTCTAGGGATAACTTTGACTTAAACATTAGAGGTGCATAATGAAATTTCAAAAAAATTTTTAGACCAGATAACCACTTCATCTTATACATAGGTTTAAGACTAGGCTGCATTTAAGCACATAAAATAAAACCTTACAGCACCTCTTGACCAAGGAATACTGAAGGGCCTGTGCTTTGTTCAAGCAATCAAACTCTTTTATAATGACAACCACAATATTTATAAGCAATACAGAGTTTACTTAGAACTCATCCAATAACTACATTTAATTTACAGAAGAAAAAGCTATGTTTTCTACCTCTGTAGCCCCAATGGAGTGAATAGTTTTATTCTACAACACCAAACTTTAGAAGAGCTTTAAGGAACTTCTCTCTCAAGCATCACAATGTATGTATGTATATAGGTACATAAATACATATAAATAATCTTGTAAAATTTACTCTGAAACAGACCTAAAATTGGTATCTATTTGTTTCCAAATTAATTTGCAAGTTCAAAACCAAGTATTACATGCAATTAGTCTTTAAATATGAGAAGAAAGCAAGCACACTGAAATGAGGGAAAATGAACAAATACCATGTGTCAATCTGATTATAGAAGACATAACAATACAGTATTTTTTAAGAATATAAAAGTTAGATGAAATAAAGTATATTCAAACAAATGTTGAAAAAACTAAATGTATAAAGTGCTTGAGGAGTTAAACGCTAAAGATTTTCAGTCTTCAAAAGATGAAGAAACTTAGGTCAACACAGGATTGACATCTTTTCAAAGCCTCTTTAACTAGCTTACATGTACTCACTACGCCGCATAAGAATTTTATTACTTAAAAATTAGATTTTGACTTTCTTTAAAAATAATGTTTTTCTCAAACTACTTACAAAGCATGATTTTTAAATTTCTTTTAAAGAATAAAAGCAACATAATTTAAGTAGTTTAGAATAAAACTGCACCATGTAGTCATTAACCAGAACTTATCAGATCTAAAGGATATGTGAATATTATTATCTCATTTATTGCTATCATAACCTATCCAGCTATCGAGTCAGCAACCCTTGATCCAGAATTTCACCTAAAATATTAATTCACAATTTTTCAACTTGTCTTTAACCTCTCATGGTGTCTTCTTTGACCGACTGTAACAGCCTCATGTCTCCTTACTACAACTCATCATCCATCCTGTAGTCAGACCCTCTTCTAAACATGGAAATACGTGAACAGCCTTAAAACATATATCAAATTTAAAGTTAGCTATTAAATTTTTACCTTTGAAATATAATTCACATAGCATAAAGTTTATACTTCTGAAGTGTACAAGTCAGTGGTGTTCAGTATAGTCAAGCTGTACATTGATTAACATCAATTGTAGTACATTTCCATCACCCTAAAAAGCCATAGTAGTTGTAAAGGGACCTTTTCCCTCTTACCCTTAACTCCTAGCAACCATAAATTTGCTTTCTGTGTCTACTGATTTGCCCAATACTGGACATCCATATAAATGGAATCATACAATATGTGGCCTTTTATATCCGGCTTTTTTTTTCTTTCCAGTTAGCATGTTTTCAAGGTTCATCCGTGTTATAGCACATTATCAGTACTTCACTTCTTTTTATGGCCAAATAATATATTCCACTGGATAGCTATACCATATTTTGTTTATCTACTCATCAGCTGATGGACACTTACATTGCTTCTACCTTCTAGCTATCAATGAATAATGCTACTATGAACACTATTGAATAAATTTTTGTGTGCACATACGGTTCAGTTCTCTTGTGTATATACCTAAGAGTGGAACTCCTGGGTTATATGGTAACTCTTATGTGTTTTGGGGTATTCTGTTAGTTTTTGTTAACTAATCTACAACTTTCTGCCTGAAGATGTAGAAATAAAAAACCAGAATCCACCTCTTACTTGGAAAAAGAGTTTGCTTTAATACTTCTTAATATAAGATTCTAAATCAGAGAAAACTCATTAGAGCAATTAACATACTTTTTGGGTCTATTTCTCTAAATCACATGCCTCTGCCTTTATCCCTCAAAAATGGTTCACCTCTAAAAGTTCTCCAAATAATAATCCTTTTTTCCAGACAATAAAAGTATTTAGAGTTAAAAAAGGTAATAATCTTATAATAAGAATAAGATAATCTTATTCTAAATTAGATTTTTTTGGCATTCACTAAAGCATACTACAAAAACTGCCTGTATTTTGGCATGTATGTACTGCATCCAGAGGAAAAGAGTTAAATTACAAATAGGCAATATTATCGTATTTGGTTTCTTTAGTTTGAATATATATGTCCTTTCTGGTACTATAAGCTTACCTTAACTCCTGCACTTCCATTAGGCATCTTCTGAAGCTCATAGGGAAGCCTGATCCTTTCAGTTTGCACAATAGGATCATCAAATGATCGCCCATGAAGCTTTTTGAAACCATGAATCGTATTTCTTACATTTGTGACTATCTGTTGGCAGTAAACACTTTTATTTATCAATTACTTAATGAATGCAAAATCAACACTGTGGTAATACTTGAGAACGACCAAGTCTACTTATCCTACACAATGAAGTTCAGAATCACACACAATCATTTTTCTGGTTTCAAACTGATGGTAAAATTATTGCCCCTCAAACTCTCCACCTAACCTAGGAATGTTAGATTCAAAATTGATGTCTTCGAAAAAGAACAAAACTGAAAACTTTTCAAATAATATAATGAAAACCTATCTACAACTCACCTCTTTGGTTTTCCTCAACACTTTTGTGCTAATAAATTAGTATCTTTGATTTCTTTCTTTGAATTTTCATTTGTGTTTTTATTTAAACTATATTTTTTTATCACCATGTTTTTCTTTTACTCTTACTATCTTATTCTCCGTGAAATTTCTCATGTACTACGTCGCTTCCATTGCTGAGTATTGCTCCTAGGCAAGAAAATTAAAACTCTTTCCATATAGCATGGTGCTAAGTTAAAGTATTTTAATTTATAAATAGCTTGTATTTTGGCAGAGTAATTCTTTCTTTACCTAGAACATGTAGTTCAAACTATAGAATATTACTGGGATCCAGTTATTGTCCTCTTAGCAACCTTTAAAGCCAAACAGATTTTGATCTTCAATTATAAGATGAAAACTACAGGGATACTGAATTACCATGTTGATCTCTCTAGCTCTTTAGGAAAAATAACTTAGTTTGCTAACTTAGAAGGTCTACAATACACTTAGAAGATCAGCCAAAATATGAGATGTAAACTTTAGTGAAGGGGTCTTTTTGGCACAAACAACATTTGTTTATGTGCAATATGAAAATGGAAAAGGGGGGGGGAACCATATTCATACATAGGCCAACTTTGAGGCAATCTTGATAAAAATCTTAAGCAAAAATTCCTGGATTAATGAGTAAATTACTCCTACAAAGTCATGAGGAAAAAGGCCCATTAAACAGTTATTTTCTAATAAAGAAAAGAAGACCCAGGTATATATTAAAAAGAAAGAAATAAGTCTTGAGGGCTTTTGATTTATGACAATAAACAAAATCCAAGGAAAATGAATCTATACCATGGAACATTTTTAAATATGAATGTTTTACTCAAAAGAATTTCAGAAGCCTAGAAATATGAATACTTAAACAGATTCCATGTAAAGTAGTAGCCACATGGGATTACTCTGGAAATCAGTTTCTCCATTTTCCCCACCTTCTTTTACAAAGACATTGCTCACTTGTGGTAGGGCATATATCCTACATAGGATATCCCTCATAGGAAGTGGCCATACAAGGAAAAACTGATGCCATTTGGTAGTACAACTTCACAACCAAAACCTTACAACTAAGCTTCACAACTAAAAATTTTTTAAAAAATAAAATTCAAGAAATATTTTACAACCCAAAGCAAAATACATCTAATAAAATACAAAGATGTTAGATATGTCATCTTCCTCCTTCTCTTTTTTCACTCTTAAATATATAAAATGGGAGCTTAGTTACCAGTATTAATTCTTCCTATAAGTCAAAACATCCACAGTAACAGTTTACCTGGCTCTTAGCTGCATTTCCAATGGCTCGCGTTCTCGATCCCAAAGATATACAGGCCCTAAAAAGGAAAAAACAAGTTTGTTCCCAAGGTATTTTTATATTAATGTGTTATTATTCTGCTTCTCTTAATACAAAAATGAATTTGAAGGATTAATAGAGTATTATTTTAAAAAATAGGTTACTGAAATCAGAGTTTTACATAATTTTCAAGCTCTTCTAAGTAATGGAATAATGATCAGAATACATGTTAGAATTTTAAAAAATGTGCTAATAGTTAGCAACACTACGTTGGTCCCAAAATTGTTTTCCAAATTCTACTGGTCTATGACTTTCTAAAACAGTTATCTGTATTCAGTAAGGCCAGACTGCCTGGATCTAAATCCTGGCTCTCACGTAACAGCTAAGTAACCTATGGAAATTACCTATCTGTTATTTGCCTCAGTTTCCCATCTGGAAGAGAGCAATGATAATAATACCTACTCATAGGGCCATGTGAGGATTAAATGAGTAAATATAGGTAAATGCTTTGAACAGTATGACTGCTGTTTTAATTACTGTATTTAAATCTTATTCTGCTTATAAAAGCAAGCAAAGAGTAACACTTTTATCAAAATACCATTTTATGCTGATTCAAGAAAATGTTTGTCCATGGCTTCAATCATAATTACAGGTAATAATTCATTTAATCACCAAATATCTACAGGCATTATATATACCAGTTACAATCACTGTCCTTGAAGAATTGTCTATTAAAAAAAATCAACATACAAAATAAAATTATGAACGATGCTAGCAGAAAACGAATAATCACTTCTAGACAGTAAGATTTAGAAAAATCAAGTAGAATTAGATGTAATTTCTGAATTAAGACTTTAAAGAAGAGAATGCATCTTAATATGTATCTGTTTTGTGGAAAAGGACATTCCTGGCATATTCTCAATATGACAGCCCAAGTGATTCTCTTAAAGACTAAGATCCTGAAACTCTTCTGCTAAAAACCCGCCAATGGTGTCTGTCCTGTCTTACAAAATAAAAGCTTAAGTCTTCCCAACAGTCAATACAGCCCTTCATGGTTTGTTTCTTAGCTGCTCTAACCTACAACTTCAATCTAGGCACACAGGTCTCTGTCATGTCTAGAACAGGGCAAGCACACTTCTACCTCAGGGCCTTTGTACACGCTGTTCTCTCTTTCTAGAACATGTGGGTTGAGCTCTCTCGTGTTTCTGGCTCAAATGTCAGCTTATCAGACACCTTTTCTGACTGTTTTATATAAATAACATTCTTGCTCCTCCCCAACACATACATTTGTTTACGCAATTGTATTTTTCTCCATAATGTATCACCATCTTATACAATTTATTGTTTTACTGATTATATCTCCACACTAGAGTGTGAACTCCATGTGGCTAATAAAATTTAAACTGACTAAAATTAAAAATTCAGTTCCTCAGCATTAGTTACATTTCAAGGGCTCAACAACCAACTCTCAAGTACTTTAACAGCTACATATGGCTAGTGGATATACAGAAAACAGAAAATACATAAAACATACATAGTAGAATAGAAAGTTCTACTGGATAGCACTGGTCTAGATCATTATCTGGTACACAGCCAAAGAATGAATTACTGAATGAATGGGAAGATGGCTCCTAAGGGTACACTAATTTGGAAACAAGGAAGAACACAACTTGGCTAGTTTTATAGGACATTTTTGTAGATAGTATTAGGGCCAGATTACACAAAAATGACGTATTATAAATTTGAAATATATTTAAGTAGGTTATGAGAGTCCATTAAAGGTTTTTGAACAATGGAAAGAACACTTCATGCTTATACATAATACAAACTGAAAAGGAAAGATCCCAGAACAGTGCTTTTCAAGGGCTTGACAAGACACTTACACTGGGGACACTGGATTTTTCAGGGAAGGCAGGCAGGTAAGTTCATTTAGTCGATTTAACAGATGACTGCTGAGTAACTACTAGATGTCTGGCACTCTGTTGGGTACTAGAATTATTAATAGCAAGGGAAAAATACATAGTTTGGGCTCTCCTGGAACTTACACTGCTGAAGACTCACAAAAGAAGGTAAACAATGTGGTACAACAAAGGGTACACATGGTGCAATGAAAGAAGGTAACAGCAGGAACTGACCCAAAAGAGGGGGATCAGGAATGGCTTACCTGAGAAAGTGATGACACTTGAAGGAAGAGTAAATGATAGATTCAAGAGGGGAGTGTCTGTGGAGATCATTTTAACTAGAGTAATGGGAGGAGAGCTAGAAATTATCAATAATCTCTACCAGGATAGTGGCAGCTGAGAAAGAAGGAAAAGCAATTAAGAGATATTTAGAAGCTAAACTCAAACGGCTTGGTGATGAACTGGATCTTCACTGTGCAATACGGCAGCCACTAGACACGTGTGTTTCATGTGTATAAAGCACGTGAAATGAGGCTAGTCTGAATTAAGATGTACTTACTTTAAGTGTGAAATACACTCTGGATTTTGAAGATTTAAAATTTAAAAAGTAATGTTAAAATATCTTATTAATTTTAAAATACTGATTATATGTTGAAATAAGTTTTTGAATATACTGCACTGAATCAAGTATATTAAAATTAATTTTGCCTGTTTTTATCTTTTTATGTAACTACTAGAACATTTAATATTATGTATGTCACTCACATACATTATATCTATTTTTATTGAATAGTACTGGAATAGATAATAGAAAGCAGCATGAATAATGTCTAGGTTTCTAGTTTCCATAAGAGAGTATACAGTGGTACCATGCAATGAGACAGAAACACTGCGAGAGAGACCCATTTGGGGCTAGACCAGCAAAAGTTCTATTTTGGATATGCTGAGATGAAGCTACCTTTGAGACATCCAAGCAGATACATATTTAGAATTAAAACGTCAAATGTGATGAACAGATGTAAGAGGAAATGGAAGTTACTTTTCTTTCATTGTGATCTGGTGAAAACAGGAAAATAAGGATACAGTAAGAATCAGTGGTTCAGATGATATCTTAACATCTCTTGCAAATAACTCCTTGAATTCAACATGGTCTCTGCCAGAGTGGATATCTGCATATCTATTATGGCAATCTATGTGAGTACAATCCTAGAACTCACAGAAAATGTTGATTTGCCATCTCTTAGCCTAGTTTATAATCCGTCTTGGTCTCGACTCCATTATTCAGATTCCTCTCTGAATACTTTTAAGTTTTCAGTATGAGGCTACCATCACTTCAAGGCACAGAAAATTTTACTCCAAGGTTGATTCTCAAGGGTAACTTGTTAGAACATTTAAATCCAAATAAGACCAATTCAACTATCATTTAAATCATATAAATATTGAAATATGCTTCCACCTATATCACTTCACAAAGAAAGATAAACAGTTACCATTATCAGATATTCTCTGAAATTAAAAGCAGACAACTTTTAAAGTGTAAAAAACTTAATGTTACAGCTTGGAAATACCCAGTTTCAACACACAGAAAACTCTCCTCACGTACTGAAGGTCTTCAAAATCCTTTCTTCAGCTTTTTTTCAAAAAGATTCTAGGACACAGCCATTAAATAAATTATCTGCCAAGGATTCTCAGGAAAATCAAAATAAGTTAAACACCTATCCTCTCTCAAAACTTCTACCTCACTTTCAGTAATACCAAGGGAAACAGATATATTATACCACACATTAAGTTGATATGAAAGTTTTTATAAAAAGGATATTCAACAGTTTATCCAAATATCTATCACATTATCCAATTATATTACACTTTTTAACAGGTTATTTCAACTACTATTTAGAAATTGCATTTTGTACCTAAAAGGAAAAAAATTTTTACAATGCAGCTTAAATCTATAACATCCAGTCTGATGTTGCCACCATAGTAGTAGTCCTAGATTTTCAGAGAATGACACAAAATTCTAAACAAACAAGCAAAACTTCTAAATGTTCTGTACCGCTTTTAGTAAAGGGCATAAAAATCAAATGACAGAATGTTACTTCAAGAAAGCTGTTATTTGTTATTTTCCCCTAAAATTTTAGATTTATTTTCTCTCTTATAAAACCTGTTTTTATAAGGCCAAGCATGGTGAGGTTGGAGAAAATAACATACTGACAGCACTATGAGACTTCTCACCTAAGAGGTCACCACTCTAAATTTGTTTGCTTCTTTATAAATCTCCACTAAGGATTCAAAACCTCTTGATCTTCCCACTTTAAAATAGCCCTATTTAAAAAATTTCTGCTTTCCTTTGCCAGTTCCATAAGATCACAATGACTATTTATAGCCTCTTCTGCTATCATTCAGTAGATGCTAAGGAAGACAATAGCTGAATTGATATGAGAGACAGTCAAATGGTTTACATCAAGAGGTCAGCTCCAGACAGGGCCAATTTGGCTCTGAATCGAACTGTCAACTGCTGAGCAACTACTTTCAACTATGGTTGCCAAGATGGCTATAGAGCAGGATTTATCAACCTTTGTACTACTGACATTTTAGGCCAAATTTTTGTTGGGAGATTTGGGCTATTCTGTACACCACAGGATTTTAGAAGCATCCCTGGACTCTACCTTCTAGATGCCAGTAGCCCTCCTCCCTTCTCCCTCCCACTGTGTGTTAACCAAAAATATCTTCGGATAGTCAGATGTGTCCTAGGGAACAAAATCTCGTGTTGAGAACCACTGGCCTAGGGCATCACATCCAAAATAGTGTTCTGTACAAAATAATCCCTTAGAGGTTCAAATAAATTGGGGGTAACATTCTTTTCTTAGAAATGTTTCAATGCCTGTAAAGAAAATTAAGGGATCTGAGACTTTCTACAGTAAAGAAAACATCTGGTTATTATTTCTCGAACTTAACTATCCAGAAAAAAAACTGCCCTAGAAGAGGTGGGGGAGGAATGTTCTCAAAAGGACTTATTGTTGCCATTTCCTTTCTAGCTTGCTACGTAGAAAGGTAAGACTTTCAAGCATATATGATTTAGTAATACAAACTTTCCAATCTTTCAATATGGACAATAAAAACATTTTAGCATGTAAAAATAATAATTCCTTTGAGTTTCCAAATGCTTTTAGTAATAAATCACAAATTATATAAGTTCATAACTTGAAACCATTAACAGAAATCAGACATTAATATAGATACATTGGTTATCCTACTTAAAATTCACCAGTTCAAAGACAAATAGCAATGCACAATAATTTTGAGTATTTTGATTATGACTGCCTAGAATAGAGATTTGCAAATTACCCCTTGCCATCTATTCTTGTAAATAAAGTTTTATCAGAACACAGCCATGCTCATTAATTTGTATTATAATGACCACATACTAAAAAGACTACCAATGGCATGTTAAACATCTTAAACTCATAACACTGATTATGTAATTTGTACCTATCATTCCTTGCCTGCTAGAAACTTTTCAGACTTTTTCACCCACAAATTCATGGCAATGACTGGAGAGTCACTTTATTTTGTGGATAATATTCATACTAGAAGATTTTATAGTCCTAGCTTTGGTCATGCTAAATTGTGAGACATCTGCCCTTCCACACATTTAGGCACAATTTCATTTAAAAAGGGGGGGAGGGACTTCATTGAATCTTTTGTCAACAGCAAAATACTTTGAAATGTACACCAATAGTAGTGTACCTATCAACAGAATACTGTACAGCCATTAAAAAGAATAAAGTAAATTAGAGCCAAATGAGCAAGTGTGAGATGACCACAATATATTTTGAAAAAAGCAATTGCAAAATATGTATAATGTAATTCTACTTTTGTTAAAAAAAAAAAAGAAAGAAAAACATCCCAGTTATATACATATATATGTACTCACATACATATAGAAATATACACACTAAAGTTTAGGAGATGGTTGGGAAGAGACAAGGGGAGATTTACTTTATGTAGTTCTTCAGCATTTAAAATATTTTAAATCAAAGTTAACATAAACTCATAGTAAAACATACAAACAAAACCAATTCATATAGTACAAAGAATATTTAATTAAAAATGTAAAACTCTTCTCCTGCCCCAAACTGCTATCACCTTAAGAATTCCTCCTACCCAACTAGCACTGTTAATGTCTGGGGTTTGGCATTTCCTTTGTGCAAAAATATTTATTTTCAATCCTCAATAAGTAAGTGATTTCTACTTTTGTGCACTGAAGAGGACGTCTCACATATCTGAGATGTAGTGTATAAATAATATTTTGCCATATTTTCAGATTATAAATACACTGGTAAAGAAACAGGGAAAAAGTAATGAAGACAAAAATCGGAGAACTGAATGTTATATATGATCCTACAGAATTCTGTTTTGCTATTTTTCCTTTGTTTTATGAGGGAGAGGTAATTAGGTTTATTTATTTATTTTTTATATTTGGAGGAGGTATTTGTGCATGTTAAGCATGCGTTCTACCACTTGAGCTATACCCTCCCCCCAATCCTACAGAATTTTTTTGATATAACAAATACATACACCTAACAAAAACATCTTGAAATAGTTTCATTAAAAAAACCTATTTTTCTTATTGTAAAATAAGTTTGATCATTACATTCCTCACTAACCCAGTATGTATATACTGTCCATATGCCAGAAGATAATGTAAGGACATTAGGGTTCTGGGGTCAAAGAAACATGAAACTGAATCCATTTCATTGCTTACTAGTTCTTGGCCAAGATACTAACTTTGCTTAAGGCTTCCTACAGAAAAAGATAGCTAGTATTTCCAAACTCATAGAATTGGTGTGACATGTATGACAGTGCAAGCACAATGCATGGCACACAGAAATCACCATTATCAATTCAGGCAGCATGTTTTAGTTGACCACATGCTTTAATCTGATACTGAATGAGGATTCCTGGCTGCAGTTTTCTTTTCCCACGTGTGAAACTAATTGCTCTGATATAATTAAGTCTGGGATGGAAATTCCCATCCCTGTACCTATACTTCAACAATACAAACATATCTAAGGCCTTAAAAATATGCACACTCAGTAGTTCTACTTCTAGGAACTTATTTGAAGGAATTAAGGGTCAAAACTTTAGTTACAAAGATAGTTATTGCAGCACTGCTTATAAAAAGAAAATATAAACAACCTGAGTAGCCAGTAAGGGATGAATTAAATGACAGAAATGATTATACAAACATAAAAACTAATGGTATAGAAATGTATTTTATATAGAAAGAGGATATCAAACAAAATATAACATATAATCTACTCTTGAAATACACACAAAGAAAACCACCTGGAAGTTTTATTTCTGGGTGGAAAAATTACAATTTTTATTTTCATCTTTTAACATGCCTGTACTTCTACAATGAACATGTACTATTTGTGTAATAATTTTAGTTAAGAATATATTCAGAAAAATAACTTTCTTCAATTTATGCATGTTAATTTTTTCTCCCTCTTCATCTTACGCCTGAGATAAGAGAGGTTAGTACAAGCATTTACAGAAAGTGAATCTGAAGAACAGGTTTAATTATTTGCCCTTAGTCCCTTAATTGCAGACCAAAACTTAAGCAATTATCTTTGTCATTAAACTGGCTTTCTTGGTTTATACATGGGATTCTTCCATGTATACATAATCAAGTATGTTAAAGAATGAAACAAATGTGAAAGAGTTTGGATGCTGACACCAACTAAATCAAATATTTCCTCCCTTTTTTAATAGGATTTTTTTACAATGTATTTACATTTTAGAAATACCTGTGTCTTATTACCTTGATGTCAGCAACTGGGATACAGAAAAAAGTTCTGAAATACTAGTTTATATTTATTATTAAATACTGTAGCATATTAGAAAACTTACAAGGCCTATAATAGTCATAATGGCTTTTGCAAGACAGGCATCTAATGATTAAACATCCAGGGATCAGGAGGGGTTACATTTTCACACAATAATTTAAGTCCCACAGTGTAAGAACACTGGACTATAGTGAAGTATTAGCTCAGTAACAATAAAAGAGGCAAATGACACTACACAGACACAGAAAGGAGGGCTGAGTTGCTGATGCAAGCTAGGAATCACATCCTTCCACCTTCAGAACTTTCTACTTTGGATTTGGCTCTTTAAATCTAGATGTTAGTAGTGACTCTCTTACACACAAATCAGAAAAATCATTAAATCTCAGCCACATAGAATTTGCCAATGTGCTTAAGAATATTAACAAAGAGATTTCTAGAAGACTCAAATGAGCAGCCTAATTTTTAAAGAACTCTGCTTTTAAGTCTGGACAGGCTCTTGAAAGAGTCATCGACCCACTACTAAGATTTCTGAGCCTGGAAATGCAGTATCTGTTTTAAATTCTGGTTTCTGATCTTTTAGGATAAAGCTTCAATGATTAGGGGAATGTCCATCCTACCTCTCACTTTTTCTCCATAGGCTAAGTCCCTGAAGCCAAAGACTGGCCCCATTAACCTTTACTCTGCTGAAAGAGGAGAGTGGAATTTCCTACTCCTTTTCTGGCAGAAGCCCATATCTGCTGTGGCTTAAAACAAAATTTTGTAGAGATGAAGTCGTAAACAGTTCACAATTACTGCTTCACCTTCACACTGTGCATAAAAGCCAGAAAAAGATGTAAAAAGAAACAAGATTTCCAACAGTAGTATAAACAGTTCATATTTGAAATATAAACAGCCAAAATTTCAGTAGAATATAATACATACATCTAGAAAAAGGTGATATAAAACCCAGAATATTCTCTGAAAGAAACCAAAGCACAGACTGCTTCAAATAAGCTACTCTTCAACGCTCCTTAACAGTAATATTTCATTTAAAGGCTTAGCTTAACACTGATCTTGGACAAGACTAGTCCTACATTTAAAGTATTATCTTTTGGACCATTTAGAAGGATAAAATTAACATGTTTAGTAACATTTCCATAGAAAGTAAGACACTAACAGTTGGTTTCCTCATAAAATTACCGGTAACAGGAGCCGACAATAAGCTAGTTTTTCATATCCCTGTCTTAATTATATTCTTTGCTAACAAACTTCCCGGACTAGAGAAACAATGGAACATGTGGAAACATGTTTCCATGACATAATGCCACTCCTTCTAAGTCTTTCATCAAGTGTTCATAATAGATTCACTCCACAATCATGTTTATACAGGACAGTCTCCTCTGACTCTCCAACGATTCATTCTGTAGAAATACGCTTTTGGTAGGTTCTGGCTCCATTACTTTCCTTTAACGGATATACATGACCAATAAGTGAGGTCAAAGACTCCCTTTCCTGATGCTCGCCCTATTAACGCAACATTAACCTACACCCCTATAAATCGGTCAAACTACCTCGAATTCTCAAGGACACGGGGGTAAAACCCTGCATACCTCAACCCCTTCTTAAAAAAAAAAAGCTTTCTGAGGCAGATTAACTTGCAACTCATCTTCTGATGTATGTAGTCTAAGCTTCCATTTCTTAATTCTCTAAGAGAAAGCCGTCACGCAGACAGATGGGGAAAGGAGGGATGAATAAAGAATTTTTTACTCAGCTAGCGGGGATGCCCTCTCGCGACCAATAATCCCACACAAGCCCCACTAGGGGTAACCAGGGATGTTTCTCCAATTTTCAGGAATTCGAGGCGGTCCCACACCAACCCCTTTCCCTAAAACTAAAGCAGGCCCGGGGGGACAGGGCCGTGGTGGTGGGCAGGAGGACGGGGTGCGCGGGTACAGAAAGGAGAGATGCGCAAACTAAGAGTTAAGACCTCTGTCCTTGAAGGAAAAGCAGCTTTGCAGCGCGAATAAGTCCGCCTCCGACCTGGGCCCTCCAACCCCGCGGTCTCTAGAGATTGCAATTGATGGACTGCACCTGTCATCTCAAGAGTTCCGAGCATCACAAGAAACCAGCAGGCGGGACAAACGTTAAGGGTCGGGAGAAAACGCTTCTTAGGGTTATGACCAGACAAGGCACTTACGGGGTACACCTGTCGCTGTACTCATTGGCGATGGTTTCGATGCCGCCACTCCTCGCTACAGCGATGTAGCAGTTGAGAAAGCCGAGGTCAATGCCAACCACAGACATCCCGCCTGATGGTCTGGGTGACGGTACTGAAGCCTGCTGTGCGGGGACCGCGTCCTCTTCTGGACTGTTGCTCCTGGAACTGCGACTCCTACGAGACGCAAAGGAGAGATGACCCGAAGTCGCTACGCATTAAATATAGGACAGCGCGACAGGGAACCTCGGAGGTGGAGGCCGCCAGCGCCGCAGCCCTGCCGCCCAGGTCTCTCTCTACTGCGGTTCGGCCGCCTCCAACCGGCAGTTACAGGGGTCTGCGCCTGCGCGCTCGGCCGCCGGGGAGGCGCGCGAGATGCTGCTCCGAGGCCGACGCTGCTCCCGGCCTCGACTTCGGCTGCTTCCGTCAGCACTCGGGCAACGGCTGTCCGAGTAGCTGCGGGTTCGAGAAAGATCTGGAAAGTGGAGGCAGCTAAGCCAGCGGGAGTGGGAGGGAGAAGAGGGGGAGCGGGGAGGATCAGGGAGGAGAGAAGGAGGGGAAGCGGAGCTGGCTCGCTCGCCCCCGCGCGGCACCTGGGCGCAGTGCGGCGGGGCTAGGGGAGAGCAGCCGCCCGGCCCCGCGGTTTGCCCACGTGTTTGGAAGGAGCCCTTAGGGTTGTTTTGGCAACCGAGGGGCAGGCCTTCTACAGCGGCAGGACACTGCCCAGGCTGCCGGAGTTGGCCGCGCAGGCTGGCGGGCGTTGGCCCGGAGCGGCCGCCTCGCTCTTGCCCTTCGAGGTGCCCGCCCGCAGCCCCAACACCCACCCGCTGGCCTCGCCGCCCCGAGGGGCCCATGTGCCACCGGCCGGCGCGCTCGCAGTTCGGCCGCGCGGCCCTGCCGCCCGCCCGCCGCGCCCAGCTGTGTGAGGTGGCGCCCATTGTGCGGCGGGCGGCGGCCTCGCCTTGCCCCAGGGGGCGCCGCCGATTGGGGGGTGGGGAGAGCCCTTTTCTCGTAACAAGCCACAGTATCAGGCGTGAAAGATCAGTGAACACATTTTAGGGTTTTCCCTTTTCCTTACCGGGACTTGAAACAGCAAAACAACGTCATGAAACCACACACTGACTTTACCTTCATGTAACTTCGTTCACACCATTCTAAAAGGTGCAGCCTCCTCCACCAACCCTTACCTCTGCAAACGTTTTATAGGAAAGTAACCTTACGTCTGTGTGTCCCTGTGACACCCGGCAAGCCTGTGCATTGCCTCCAGCCTCTACCCTTTGGTCCGCAGACAAGGAGCCTCCGCTGGTCCAGCTGTCTGCTTTCTTCATTTGATCAGCATCTGTCGTCTGTCTGAAATTTAAACGAGTTTTAGTTTACACTTACGAAGTTTGGCTATCCTGTTCCTTCTCGTTCTCTTCTTCGTGGGTTTCCTGTTCCCTTTCGTTCACTTCTTCGTGGGTTTCCTGTTCCTTGTCGTTGACTTCTTCGTAGATTTTCTGTTTCTTGTTCACTTTTTCGTGGGTTTCCTCTTCCCTGTCGTTCACTACTTTGTGAGTTTCTCGTACCCTGTTGTTCACTTCTTCGTGGGTTTTCTGTTTCTTCTCGCCCAGTTTCTTGTGCGTTTCCTGTTTCCTATTTGTTATCATGAAAGAGACTTTTTTACGAGGTTTTTTAGTACGCTCACTATCCTTATTTGTCCACTTCTTATAAGAGCTTAGACTTTTTACCACTATCAATGCTGCAACAGCAGCAGCAGCAAGGGTGGCTATAGCTCCTGCTGCTGTTGCTACGAGGTACATGAAATCCATCTTCAAGGGCAGTACTTAGTAAATTGTACTGTACAGTAATGTTTTGGCCCTGGTCTTTCTACATTAAAGCTTCGCATCTCTCTTCCATCTCACAAGCACACGGGAAAAGCGGTAACTCCACTCGACGCCATCCTCTCTCCTCTCCGCCTGGCAGGAGTGGTCGCAGTGCCTCCCAGCAGGCAGTGCACGAGCCCCCGCAGGGGTTGGGTAGCGCAGCTCCCAACAGAAACCCGGGACTGGTGCTACAGGGAGGCTTGCCGCTTCGACCCTGTCTCCTCAGTTCCCTCTTCAGCCATCATCCTTTTAGGTCCACCACCTTCTAGATTTATTCCAAAATATCCTGGAGTTCTCCTAGAATCATTTATTTCCCCATACTGTCTGTACAACTTGAGTGTGTGAGAGTAAGTTTCCTATTAAAAAACACTTAAAATATCAGTAAAAAGAAACAGTTGGGGTCAGGAGCAAGGGATTATCACCCCATTCTTTACAATTACTGGGAGGAAGTGAGAGTACCTACTGGCTAAAAGCGTGACAGGCTTGCGGTCACACAGGTTTGGGTTGTAGTCCCAGGCTCCAGTAATTTACTAGCAATAGGACCTTTGGCAATTCACTTAATTATCCAAGTGCCAGGTTCAAAATCTGTTGAAGAAAACAAACATACCTACTGGGTTGTTTTTATTATTAAATAATGTAAGCAAAGCCACAGTGCCTAGCACCAAAAAAGCCAATACATGGTAGGTCTGCCACTTGCTAGAATATATGAAC
Organism: Camelus bactrianus; assembly: GCF_048773025.1. NCBI lineage: Eukaryota > Metazoa > Chordata > Mammalia > Artiodactyla > Camelidae > Camelus > Camelus bactrianus. The sequence goes on from NC_133540.1 coordinate 45,566,383, forward strand.
TATGTTGGTTTTTGTATATTGATCAATGTATCTAGCAACCCTGCTGTATTCTCATAAATTCTAGTATTTGTAGTTTCTTGGATCTTCTGTGTATAGAACCATATGGCCTGGGAAATAACTAATTTTTTCCTCCATTTTTAATCCTAATTATTTTTTCTTAATTATGCTGCCTAATCTCCAGTAAAAGGTTGAATATAAGTTGAATATAAGCTGTAGTGGTGATCATCCTTGTCGAATGCTTAACAGTAAATACTTTTGTGTTTATGATGTAAAAAAAAGCGAAAATTATCCTTTTTTCTTGCGAAGTTTTTCTAAGTGGATACTGAAATGTAACAAATGCTATTCATCTATTGAAATGATCTTTTTTTCTCCCTAAATCTGTTAATGTGGTGAATAAATTGATAAGATTTTTCTAATATCCCTGTATTCCTGGGATAAACCTGATATGCCATCCATGATGGTTTTTAGATACACTGGACTTAGCTTGTGATTATTTAACTTTCTCATTCTTAATATTATTTGAATCTCTTCTTGGATCCTATCACTAGTGGCTTCTTAAACTGCTTTTGGCTTTCTTGCCTTATTATGTCTTTGTTTTCTAGTTCATCTGCTCTATTATTTCCTTTTATACTTTTACGTTTACTTTGTTCTTTCTCTAATCTACTGAGTTTAACACCTAGCTCAATAATTTTCAGTCTTTCTTATTTTCTAATACATCTATTTGCAGCCATAAATTTCCTTCTAGTTACCATTTTAGCTGAATCTTCTACCTAAATTTTCAAACATTTGGGATAGAAGAGTAGGCAATGGAGATTAAAAAAAGCTTTACTGATTATACTGGTATTAGATAAATGTGTTCATGGGCTTGTAATTATTGCACACCAGAATTATCAGACTTACCTACCTAGTTACAGTAATACACCCAGTTCCACATTAGGGCCGGCCCCTGAAAAAATTCAAGGAGAAAGATCACAGTGTGTGTAGGCTTCCAAAAAAAAATGAGAAAGAGGTTAAACTATTCCCAAATTCACCAAGTTACTTCTCCCACCAAAACTTTTAGAGACAGTTTTTACTTAGGTGTACCAATATGTTTACCAACTTGTTTCATTGCTTCTTGCCTCCCTTCTTCCTTCTGGGTTCAGTTTTATTTCAGTAATTCTTTCAGTAAAGGTCTCTGAATGGTGAACTGTTATTTTTTTGGTCTGAAAATCTTTCTTTATCTTAACTTTTGAATAATAATTTAGTTGAAAGAATTCTTGATGGACAGTAACTGTCCCTTATCTTTTGGCATCTATTATTATTGATGAGTCTAAATATTGTTCCTTTGTTAAGTCATGAGTTCTGTTTTTCTCCTTTGAAATTCTGTAGTTTCATTATGTCTAATGTGGATTTTTAAAAAATTATTCTGAACTTTTTATAACCTGGAGATGGATTTTTTAGATTCTGGCAAAGTCTCAGACATTGTCCTTTAATTATTGCCTCTCACCCCTTTTTTTCAGTTTCTTCTGGATCTCTATTAGAATGTGTAGGGTCTCTTTATTCTAACCTGTATGACTCAGCCTTTTTTTGTCATATTTTAATTTCAAGCACTCTTAAAATTTTTAGATTTTGTTTCAGACTTGTCTGTTATTCTTTCATACTGTACTATTTGTATTATTTTGCTTCCTTTAAAAAATCTACTAATCACTTTAAACATTCTAATTTTATAGTCTGTTTTAGAGTATTTTATCACATTCTTTATTTCTTTAATTCTGACTGTTTTATCTACCAACCCGGCCATACAGTGCTTGTTTCCTCATAACGATTCATCATGTTTTCACTGTAAATTCATCTTCAGTAAGGCTGCTTTTTTTGTGGGATTTTTATGTGCCCTGGGTCACAGAAGTGTCCAAGGGGTTTTGTATTTGTTTCTATCGGAGTCCTGAGGAAGTCACACTGGTCTTAGAACATTTTTAATAATTGTTTGTAGTTCCTGTATCGCAGATACTGCTTATGTTTATATCTTATACTTTGTGGCACAAGCCTAGGGATTTTGATTTCTCACAAATGACTTTCTTTTTTCTATTCACTGCTTTGAAGTGGTTGGCAATCCTGCTTCTCTACTATGGCTTGGTGCCTAATTTCTTAGCTTCTGTTAAATAAAACTCCTTCCAAGCTTTCAGCTTTATTGGACAGTTTGTGTGGTTGGTAGGCATGGTGTGTTCAGTCTCAGTCCCCTAAGTAACATTTTATTTTCTTTTGTCCTAACTATATACATGTCCTAGGCTTCAAAGAATAGGCTTCTGGTCTAGCAATTTAGTATTAAATTTCTGTTTGCTCTCTATCCATTCCATTCAGGATTTTAAAGACTTCTTTCCTCTAAGCATGTCCCTGAACAAATTGAAAACTTTCATCTTTTCTTACTTTATATGGGAGACTATTCCTAATATTGTATTATTTTAATCACTTTTCTTTGGGCCATCTTAAATCTTCCTTTTGTTATGGTAAACAGAACTGATAGTGTAGAAGGAAAGGAAAACATATTCTATTTTGTTTCTGTAACTTTATCTTATGTTGATTACTGTAAGAAAACATGAGTTTTCAAAAGTTAATTTTTTTCTCAAGTGATAACACTAATATATTAAAACATATAGTTTGGATTATTCTCTTAAAAAGATACTTTGCCCTATGCAACAGGAAGTTCATGTACCTCATTTTGGTTTTGCCCACTCACAGCCTCATAAAAATCTTCCCATATTTTATCCCCATTAGTTTAATATTCCTTTATGCACTAAAATGTTGATGTCTTGGGGGTTTCAAATGTACTATCTTCTACAACATTTCTGAGAAATAAGACAGACTCCTGTATGAAAACACTGGAAACCCTCTTTTCTGTCTTTAAGCCAGTTCCCAATTCTGAAAAAATAATACTCTCTGCTTCTTAATAAAGTCAGAATCAAGGAAAATAAAACTCAGAACTAACAGTTTTAAACTTCCTTTATTATCATTAATACAAAGTACACAAACTAATTTTCAAGGGGATATTTTTTGTTCCAAGATTTTATTTGCAAGATTTTATTTATTTTAAAGATAAAAGTTGGCAGATATGCCATTTTCATATCTTTTCCTTTCCAGTTACAGGTTTATAGTGTCATTAAAGTCATTATCAATTTTTTTATGAACAGATCTAGGATCTGTGCTTATTAAAAGCTATGTGATACCATAAACACTATACACAGTAATAACTGAGCTGCCTTAGTATAGATGTTACAGAAGAAAGCTTACTTATGCCCATAGCTATCATGATATCTCCAATAAGCTTAATTTTAAGAAATATTTGTCATATCATATGATTTTAAAAGATGGGGAGAGATTATATTTAAAAGAGTATCATTTTAAAAGGAGATACTTTAATTTCTTTGATTTTAGCATTATACATTTTAGTTTTTATCACAAAAGTTAAGAAAAGATGTTAAATGAATATAAATAACATATACCACTTATAATAAGTAAGATTTCTCATTAAAGTGAATTTGACTCTAAGTAGGAAGGAAACCACATTTTTCCAATTTCTAGTATTTAAATCCTTGAAAAAAAAAGCCTATGCTTTATTGCAGAATTAGTACTTTAAGAAAATACTGACAGTAATATAACACACTATCAAAATATACACAAATGGCAGCTATGTTATTTTTATGTTTAATAAGTTAACTATGTGCATTTCTCAATTTAATCTCCTGATGAACTACCTCTAATATCAATATTAAGGAATTCTTTAATTTTATCATATAATACCAACACCAAAGCACCCCCTGTACCACGAAGGATATTGGAGAAGGCACCACGAAAAAATGCACTGACTCCTTCATGTTGGTATATCTTCACAAAGCAGTCTAAAGTTCCTTTATATTGCCGTTCAGCCTCACCACTCTATATAAAGAAAAATAGTTTGCCATTATCTTATTGTGTTTTATCTTAAGACAGACTTTATTCAGCACTAAGGACAGATTACAATTAACACTGTGTTGAGTAAGTATGTTGAGTTAATGGTCATATATTGAGTATTGTACCCACTGATTGAAGAATACTCATACTTTTCAGGCACAACTTGAAAAATAACCATATGTTAGGCTTAAAAATTTTTTTTAAATGGCATCACATACCATGATTTATCCTCTCACCACACTGCAATTAAGTGAGAAGTCAATAGCAAAAAAGATACCTAGAAAAATACATTTGGATGTTAAGAAAAACACATCTTAGAAAAAATTTGAAACCCAATAATAACCACTCCTCAACTAAATTTGTAAGATGCAGCTTGAATGGTAAGTTTAACCGTGAGAAATTAAAATTAACCAATAGATCCAACAGAAAGCATAAAAAGTCAAAAGTTAGTTATCTGAAATACTTTGACAAATTTCTGGACACATTATTTCAGGAAAAACATGAAAAGGCCCCCAAATTGTTACAAGTGGCAAGGGGAACATCACTGCAGATGACCCAGAGATTAAGAAAGAGCAAGATGATGATATGAAGGACTTTATGACAGTTATTTTGAAAACTCAGAAGAAATGGATAAATTCCTTAAAACACTGGAATAATACTAAATTTGCTGAAGATATTCAATCAGTTGTTGAAAATCTTCCTATAAATTAGAAAACCCCATGTCCAGATGGCTTTATATGTGAGTTCTACTAAACATTCAATGAGCATTTAATTCTACTTTTACAGAAATTATTCCAGAGAAGAGAAAAAGTGAGGAGACTCCCCAACATATTTTTAGAGGTTTGCATAGGTCTGATACCAACATTAGACTAGGATAACACAAGAAAGAAAAACAACACTCCAATGTCACAGAAACCATGTATGCAAAGATAATGAACAAAAACTAGCAAATCAAATACAGAAGGGGAAAAAAATACCATGAATCATGACTAAGCTGGATTTATCCCAGGCATATAAGGTTGGTTTAGCTCTGGAAAACTAATTAATGTAATAAAATATATATTAACATATGAAAAGAGAGAAATGATATGATCATCTAGGTAAAAAACATGACCACTATTTATGATTAAAAATTATTGTAATCCAAACAGAAAGGAACAGCCATGAAATGATAAAGGCATAATTACAAAGAACCCATAGCTAACATTAAACTTTGTAACACTGAAGGCATTCCTAGTAAGATTAGGAACAAAACCAGGTTGCCAGTCATTACTTCTTTCATGTAGCATTGAATCAGAGGTCTCAACCAGTGCAGAAAGGCAAGAAAAGGAATAAAAGGTATAATAACTGATAAGGAAGGGAAAAAAACCCAGTTTGATTTGCAGATTATATTTAACACCTGTGTGTATTTAAAATAAAAACAGACTTCAAAGGGTGTACAGATAGATTAGGGTTTGTAATATTGAGTTTAACAAGTTGTGGGATATAAAATCAAAATACAAAATTGAAAGAATACTGTTATGAATTGTGTCCCCACAAAATTCATATATTGAAGTCCTAACCTCAGAATACAACTATATTTAGAGACAGAGTCTTTATAAAAATAATTAAGGTTAAATGAGCTTATTAGGGTGGGCCCTAATCCAACATGACCATCCTTATAAGAAGAGAAACAGAAAAAGGAATTTGAGAAGACACCAACCCTGCTGGACCCCTTGATTCAGACTTTTAACCTCCAGAACTGTTAGAAAATAAATTTATGTTGTTGAAGCCATCCAGCAGTGGTACTATGTTTTATACATACAGCAATGCACACATATATTTAAAAACCCACACAATTTTTTTCTGAATTATTTTGATAGTAAGTTACAGATATCATGCCCCTTACGTTTAAACACTTTAGTGTGCACTTTCTAAGAATAAGTATATTTTCCTTCATACCCAAAGTACAGTTATCAAAATCAGAAAATGTAAAATTTATGTAGTACCATTTACCTAATCCACAGTCTATATGCAAATTAATTTTCCATTTTAAAAAGTTTCTCAATGTATTAACCTACAGCTTGACATAGATCAAGAAGAAAACACAGATATAAAAGGAACAGCTTTAAGAATATTCCATGAATGACATAATAGGTTAGATATGTTTTACTCTTTCAGATGGCTTATTGGGTTCTTCCAGGACCATTGTGTAGAAGATAATAAGGATATTGATAGTAACTACACCTCACAACATTGTTTTGAGAATTAAACGAGTTAAAGTGTAAAATGCTTAGGACAGTTCTGGCACATAATAAACATAGCTTTCTGGCCTCATTATTTTCACTTGCCCTCATGAAATTTATCATATGGGTATACTGAACTACTTAATACTTCTCAAGCCATACCTCTAGGTATGTTTTTTACCCTCTGCTGAGAATGCTGTCTCACTGTCTGGAGAAAAAACCTATTTACTGAGATTTAGCTCTCTAACAGGTCATATCCGATCACTTTAAGCATTTGGGCACCCCTCCTCTATTGCATTCCTGGAACCTATGCACATTTCTATTTAAACCATTAACAGTATGCGTTCAATACCATGCTATGAATTTGGGTGCAGGTTCTGCCTTATTTTATTTGTGTCACCATAGCTTGGTTATTATTTGCTGAATGAATGAATGTAGCAAATAACAATAATGGAGACTGCATCAAAATTTTGGTTTGGGGATTTATATTTAGAACATACATCATTATAAACAAGTTTTCATCCTTGGAGTTAAAAATCATTTACTTTTATTAAAATATATTACAACAAATGATTATGTATGTCAGTGGCCTGTGACTGGGTTTATTCTACTTAATCTAATATTCAGTTAAAATAGACACATGCTCATCCATTCTCTGCCATACTCCTCTTCCCTCCAAACAATACACGCTATAGGAGTGAAAGGCATTTCAGTTCTGATAATAGACATGGAAGAAACTTTGCTGCATGATGGCTGTTTTGGGATAGGAAAGAATGCAAGACAGAATATGTCATGCATGCATTTATTTTAATAAGTAAAACAAACAGCCTATAACTTTCAGCCAAAATTTCTCTAAAATTTTAATAATTTATACCTGAATATCAGAGATACTGAAAAATTCAATTAAGCTTACAAATAAGATAGAAGTACCTGCATCATCATACGTCTTCTAACTGTATCAAAGGGATAAGAGAGTATTCCGGAGCATGTAGTCACAACTTGAGCAATGAAAAAGGAGACAAGAAATGGAGTTTCCTTTGGTTTTGGTAATAAGCCCTAGAAAAGAAAGATTATCAAGTAACTATCTAAATTTCCAAAACATCTTAAATCTTCAGTCAGAGTATAATTCTACAAATATATGAAAGAGGGCTGGATTATATTTAAAATGCAATAAAAAAAAACCCAGCTGGATTTAATGTGGAAAGATTAAAATAATAGCAGGAGATCAACAAGAAAGGAGAATCTCACACATGGCTAAAGCATATTTGAAAAAGGATAGCGTATTTGCTATTAAAGGAGATCTGTTATTAATGGCACTGAAAACTAGGGCAGATAGCAGCCAGTGACCAAAAAAATTAGTCCATGGTTCCTACTCATAAAGTTGGAAAAGATGAAAGAATGCCTGTTACCATTAACAGATGATATTTGATAAGCAGCTTTAAAGCTCTAAGCTAGTGAAAAACATTCTAAATTTCACAACTACCACAGGTGATAACAGAAAAGCAGAGGGAGAGTAAATATACATTTTTCTGTGATTAAATAAACATACATAAGATCCTTTAATTTCCATTTATCTATTAATCTGTCTAAAAAATAAACTACAAACTAAAAGTAGTATGCCCAGACCACAGTAAAAACTACATTCAACTGCATTTACACTAATGATGGAGAGCAGAGATAAAATATAAAACTATTATAAAATTTCCCTCAAGTTTTAATCTTACTTAGTAAATAATACTGACATTAATTTCATTGCTTCCTTTCAGAAGCATTTCCATATAGAGATTAAGAGCATGGGATTTACGCTTGCCACTTACTTAGCCATTCCTACGTTATTTATCTTTAAAATGGGGTATATTAAAAGCTTGTAGACAACTGCGAGGACATAGCATACTTAACAAGTTTCCAAAACTAAGTAATAGCTAAAAAAAATGGTAGCCATTGTTACATCTTTCTCTTTCCTACCTTACTGAAGTGCTATTAAAATCTGAAATGAAAAGGCAAATTGCAGAACAACCTACAGAATACAGTATAGAATCTAATAGTACCCAATAGATAACTGAGCTACAGTAGCATTTACTATATTTAACTAATTAATTATGCCTTGCCTACTTTCCAGTGATATTAAACTGATAATATGCATGTAAAAAGTGATAATAAAGTGAATGTAAAATCAGAAGAACTGTTAGAAGATGCCTTCCTATATACCAAAGATTTAATTATGATATAAGCCTAATTAGCATGTTTTCTATTTGAATCTTTCAGTACAAACTGTACAAAAACTCAATGTTTGTATGTATGCTTTACATCCAAACTCAGAGCCATAATACAGTTATAATTTAATTAAGTTATGGCAAAATAGAGATTAAACAGAAGGCTATAATGTCTCTTATATCATCATTTATTTTGATTTCTATAATTAAATGTAAACATACAAGCTGAACATATTACTAATTAGAGCAATAAAAAGAAACAAACCATTTATTTAATATATACTACTGAAAGCACCAAATTACCTTAACTGTGTCATAAGCTCCAAAATAAGAGGCTCTGTACACAATGATGCCCTGAACTGAAACACCAAACCCTTGGTATAGACCAACAATTCCATCTGATTTTGCTATTTTCATAATACAGTCACCTAAACCCTTGAATTGTCGCTCTTCAGGACCTAAAATAAAGTCATTTAAAATTTATTAGTAAAGTTATGTATCAGATAAACACGTTAATCAGAGTAAATTAATGTAAACACTTTACAGATTTAAATTATCTGGAACTGACATTTAGGAATCTTCTAACAAAAAAAAAGCACACATCAAAACCTTCCCGTTCATTTAAAGATAAATAAGATTTCAAGTAGTATCTTAAAAGATTTTAACTGAAAATAATTAACTTCCTATGAAAGCAATCTAATTCAAGCAATCTGACTGGCTTAAAACATTTTAATAAAATTACCAGAAGTAACTAGTTGTCATTCAAAAAATATTTAGGCATGAAAAACTACAACTTCCTTCAGTTGAAGAGTGAAAAGACAGATAAAGCAAAAAGACAAAGCTAAAAACTAGCAACTTTGAGGATCACTAACATTTTAGATAAGGTGTCATATTTTTCTAGTGTTTGCCAGTTTTGTCTTTATTTTCCCTTGATCTAGAACTCCTTGAAAATATTTTACGAATATTATATATAGAATACAATCTTTCAAAATAAACTAACTTCTCCCAATTTTGAGAAAAACAAGCTATCGAATTGAAATTAAACCAAGATACATATGTTATTTTCACTTTCTTATAATATCAAGAAAATTTGGGCTGCCAGTTAAACATGATAGATGAAACTCAAATTTTCATCTTTGTTCAAATGCCACCCCTTCTGAGGCATTGTCTCTCATCATTTAAAATGATGTCACTCTCTTCTCCTAAGTTTTTTTCATGGCATTTATTGCTAAGTGGCAGTAAACTTTAGTCTTTTTTTTATTACTCGTGATCTCCACTAGACTGTAAGGTACATGAACCATGAGCTCCATGTTTAATATGGTGTGTGTGTTCGCACATGTGTGTTACACACACATATCCTGTATCTCAGGCAATGCCTAGTTCCCAGCAAGCACTCAATAAATATTTGTTGAATGAACCTCAGCTCCCTTAATAAATTCTATTAAAATTATAATAAAGGAATAAAACAGTTTTAAAGCCATATAAGCAAAGAAGAGTACATGACAAGAGATTAAAAGCCACAAGTTTTAGCAAGATGGAAAGGAGGTAGAGCAGTAACTCACTAAATGGAGAAAAGTTGAAACCTAGTTTCTTGCAGAGGGAGACATCTTCGAGAAGTGAGCCATTTGACCCCAATAACCAAAGAAAGAGATAAAATTAGAGGAATTTAGCACTATTGTGGTGGGAGCAAAGTAGCACCTGTATGCTCAAAATCTACAACCTCACCCTGAGTAGGAAGCTCTGTCAACCTCATAACCGAACATAAGGCTCCAGATTGAAAGGGGCCAACTGAGTTACCTGCACAAGTACTAAAAACGACTCACACAAAGATACATCATTGTGAATGTCAGATCATCAGGGATATAAGGTAATTAAAAAGAAAAACAAGCCACATACAAAAGGATCAGCAGTATTTCTTAAGAGCAGTATTAGAAACTAGAACCCAGAGAAATTCTTTCAAAATTGTGAAAGAAAATTTTAAAACCAGAATTTTATATACAGCCAAACACTGAGAGTGAAACACAGACATTTTTAGATATGCAAGATCTCAATTTATCTCCTATCCACCCTTCTCAGAAAGCTTTTAGAAAGCTACCAAAGAACATAATCTACCAAAACAAAAACACAGTAAGATGTGATAAATAAAATAAGAAGGGCAGAAGAAAAGGGAATCTCTAGGATGGGAGTTACACAGGTAATCCAGACAGGAGCCACAGTCAAGGCAGCAATAAATGTAAGGGATCTAGCAGGCGGCTTTCAAACAAAACAAAACAAAACAAAACAAAACAAAACAAAACAAAACAAAAACAACCTAGAAGTAAGTTATAAGCAGATTTTGTCCTTGCTCTTTTGTTACTACAGTGTTGACCTTCCTCTTCCCTCTTTTAAGGGAAAAGAAAAAAGTAGTAATCTTTAGGGTCTGTAACTTTACCATTTGGTTGAGAATAAAATTTTTAGACTGTATCCAACATTGCTGTTACAGTATAACTCTACAACAAATAATACAGTGTTCAAAACACAAAGAAGGAAAAGTTAGTATTTCTAAAACTCCCATACCTTTTCCAATATCAACACCTAATCGGGTTCGAGCAAAATCTAGCGGATATACTACACATAAGGATGTTGCCCCAGCAGCTCCACCAGAAGCCAGGTTTGCCAAAAACCACCTCCAGAACTGAAACATATTATTTAAAAAGTGGTTATTAAACTACAGAATCTGATTTTTAAATTCTTATCTTTATAGAGGTTAAAGAGCCAGCTTTACCACCTGCTCTTATAAGTAAACAGCTATAGTAACACATATAATATCCAAAATACTGCTCATGTCCATGTAGCCTTTGTTTCTTACCAGGTGGTCTGGGAAATACAGCTTAGATGCTGGCATACTGAAATTCTAAGATATTTTAATGTCCTCCAGCAAAAGTGGCCCAAATTAGCAAAAGAGGCCACAAAAGATAATCAGCTGCTTAGACTGTATAAACTTTTTTGTTAACAATATATGTTAGTTATGACTAAAATGTTAGGCATCTGTAGAGGCTTTAGTTGTTCCCTTGATTGATGGCAGGGGAGGTGGACAGTGATACATCGTAATGCCACAATTTCACTTTGTGATTTAAGTAGAAATACATTTAATCAGCTCAAATATGTATATTAAGTTCAAATGCCAAAATGAAAATTGGCAGAAATCATTTTATTGTGGTTTAGTGACACATAAGTTAGGCCTTTCTGACCTACTAGTTCACATGGGCTGTTGAGGTTCTTTTTGATGAACATTTGAAACATGCCCTGCTTAGGTCCAGTAAACTGCTTTTCAACATCTAGAGCTTACTGGAGAAATAAGGAGTATATGAATTGGCACTGTTATAGAAAATCTAGGGTACAAGGCTACTGTAACCATTAAATATATTAAAGTGAGTAAGAATCTAATCAAGCTGAGTTTCTTGCTTGCCTGTCTCTTATTTCTAACAACAGTTTTAAGTCTCAGATGCTTTTGAACTGTCAATTTTCTCTTAGCTTGGATGCCCTTCTTATCTTTTAATTTTATTCCTGTCTTTTAAAAGTAAAAAGTTATTGATTTATGCTCTAATTCAAATTCTATTTCTTCTATGAAATCTCTTATCTCCAATCCACTCAAAACTGTATGTAATCATATTCTCTTCCCACTTCATCTCTCAGAGAATTAAAGATGAATCATGTGACCAATATGTAAAACGTGTCATCATGTTTCAGATTCTCATTTTTTTTAACAGTATTTACAATTACTTTCTACTCTTCATTTATAGTTATTTGTGTACCTGTCTTGTCTTAACCTCTTACCTTCTACAGACAAGAAATGTCTTCAGGCCAAAATTATTATTTTTACTTATTGACATATTTTTTATACACCAAACAGTTCACTCATGCAAAGTATTAAATTCAATGGATTGTTAGCATATTCATGGAGTTGTGCAACCATTATCAGTTTCAGAACATTTTCATCGCCCCAAAAAGAAACCTTGTACCCATCAGCACTCACTCCACGTCCTCCCCATCCCCCTAGATAACCATTAAGCTACTTTCTGTCTCTATAGATTTGCCTATTTTAGAACATTTCTATAGGATATTTCCTATACATGGAAAAACACAGAATACAATCTTTTGTGATTGGCTTCTGTCATATAACTTGTTTCCAAGGTTCATCCACATTGCAGCATGTGTTAGCACTTCATTCCTTTTTATTGACAAATATTTCATTACATGGATTTACCACATTTTATTTATCCATTCTTCAGTTCATGGACATTTGGGTTATTTACATTTTTTTGAGGCCAGGATTCATTTTTTTTATTTTACAAAGCAAGTCACAGGGCCTTGCCCAGAGTAATAGTAATGCTTTCAATAAATATTTGTTTAATGAAGGGTACTCAGACTCCTATGGCTTCTTTTAAGTGAAACAAATAAGTTCTACTGTAAAGGCAGTCATGTGTCATAATCACAAAGAGATAATTAGACCAAAAGGTTGATTCTGACCCCAGAGTAGCAAATCCACAGTCTAGTAGACGATACATAATCTGGTAGAAAAAGAGGAGCTGGGCCAGAGTTTATGTCTTGAAAGTCTATGCCAGTTAGCAGTAAGGACAGAAATGGAAAGATATTAAATAGCTTTTTAGGTTTTAGTCGGCTTTGAGACTGTTGAAAGCTATAGATACTCTTCCAGTACAAATCACACATATATAAACATATACTTTTGTTTTTTATTTATTTTTTATTAAGTATAGTTAATTATAATGTGTCAATTTCTGATGTATATAGCATAATGCCCCAGTCATGCATATATATATATATATTCGTTTTTATATTCTTTTTCATTAAAGGTTATTATAAGATACTGAATATAGTTCCCTCTGCTATACAGAAGAAATTTGTTTATCTATTTTTATATATAGTGGTTATCATTTGCAAATCTCAAACTCCCAAATTTATCCCCTCCCATCCCCTTTCCCCTGATAACCGTAAGATTGTTTACTATGTCTGAGAGTCTGTTTCTGTTTTGTAGATGAGTTCATTAGTGTCCTCTTTTTTTCTTTTTGTTTTTAGAGTCCACATATGAGTGGTATCATATGGTATCTGTCTTTCTGGCTTCACGTAGAATGATGATCTCTAGGTCCATCCATGTTGCTGCAAATGGCATTTTATTCTTTTTTATGGCTGAGTAGTATTCTGTTGTAACATACACACACACACACACACACACACACACACACACACATATATATCATATATATTCACTGCAACTTCTTTATCCAGTCATCTGTTAATGGACATTTAGGTTGTTTCCATGTCTTGGCTATTGTATGTTGTGCTGCTGTGAACACTGGGGTGCATGTATCTCTTTGAATTACAGTTTATTTCAGATATATGCCCAGGAGTAGGACTGCTGGGTCATATGGTAAGTCTTTTTTTAATTTTTTGAGGAATGTCCATAGTGTTTTCCATAATGGCTGCACCAAACTACATTCCCACCAGCAGTGTAGGAGGGTTCCCTTTTCTCCACACCCTCTCCAGCATTTATTGTTCGTGGACTTTTGAATGATGGCCATTCTAATTGGTGTGAGGTGATAGCTCATTGTAGTTTTGATTTGCATTTCTCTGATAATTAGTGACATTGAGTATTTTTTCATGTGCCTATTGGCCATTTGTATGTCTTCACTGGAGAATTGCTTGTATAGGTTTTCTGCTCATTTTTGGTTTGGGTTGTTTGTTTGTTTTTGTTATTAAGTTGTATGAGCTGTTAAAGTTATTCCTCTAGAGCACATGGGTCCCAGGTAAAGAACCTCTAACCTTCTGAAAGGTCAGAAGGGACCACTACGATATTAACAGAGAACTTAAAAGACATAAAAAAATATATAGGTAAGTAAAAAAAGTGGGAAATAATGAGTAAACACAGAGCTTAGAGACAGAGATAGACTAAGTGACCTGGGAGACAAAGATAAAAGAGTATAGTTTGATCCCTAGAGCTGCTTTTGGTTCAAATTCCAGGGCCAGTGTATCATTGCAATAAATACCTCTTTTTCTTGAAGTAAGTTTTTGCTTCTTACAAGCAAATAAGCCAAACCATATATGATATGTAGCATAAAGATTTATAAAGTGTATCTTAAATTCTATCTAACCTTTCTTTTTTCCCCCAGGTAAAAGAGACTACCCTTGACCAGTTCCTTTGAGATAACCTTCTGAGCCCTTGGAATATCCTACCTAATAAGAGTATCTTTGTATGCCTGAGCCTTTGGGCAACACCAAATAGTTTACACTGACACTGATTTACGGTGAACACCCCTTTGTATACTTGGGCCCTTGGGCTAAACTGTATGAGTTTGACCTTTTGCGGGGTGGGGCAGTGGCTAGAGACTGAGCAGCTAAGGTCAGTCATGTTGCACGTGCCTATGCAACTGAATCCCAAAATAACCCTGGAACCATGGCTAAAGTGAGCAACCCTACTTGGCAACACATCATTGTGTTGTCACACATTATTGCTGGGAGAATTAAGTGCTGTCCAGGTGGCTCTACTAAGAAAGGAAAACTGGAAGCTTGCACCCAGTTTCTCCTGGATCTTGTCTTGTGCACTTTTTCCCTTTGTTGACTTTATATCATTTTGTAATAATAAACCATGAGTATAATAGTTTTTCTGAGTTATTTGAGTCCTAGTGAACCACTGAACATGAAGGTGGTCTTGGGGACCTCTGACACAGGTTCTCAGTCAAGAAAAGTTCCAACTATTAGAGCTGCTAGCTAAAGAAGACAGAAACGTTTTTCTGAGTTCTTACTACAAAAGCACAACACAACTGTAAGCACTTTATGTGTCTTTACATGTTTAGTCTCATCTAAACCTTACTCATCTAAACCTCATGAGGTAGGTATTACTATATCCAATTTTCACATGAGGAAACTAAGGATCAGAAAGGTGATTTTCAAAAACTCTTACAGCTAAATAACCTGAATGCCAGGATCCAAATCCAGATCTTCTGAACCTAAGTCTAAAGAACTTTCTTTGTTAACTTTATACCTCCCACTACATAGTTAGACAGTTCAAAACATTCAATATATATTTGCCAATGATATATAAATTGTGGAAAAAAGGGAATTAAGGGTCTAAAAAGAAATGAAAGGAAGTAGCAACAAAGAAATGGTCCATGAATAGTTGCTTTTAAAGAACCTGCTAGGACAGCTTGGTTGGTTGGTTGGTTGAGTGAAAGAGAAAAAAAGAAAGAATGATGGGGTAGAGAGGGTGGATGAGGGGAAGACCTTGAGAGTAATGTAGGTGGTCTAGTGTATATCGAGGTAACAAAAGAAATGGAGACCATGACAAATGGTATATAGTGTATATGAGCAGGAAATTTTGAAAGTGAGATTTCTGTAACCAAGAGAATGATTATCGTGAAAAGGAAAAGGACTTTTGTAATAAAAAGAGAGAATTCTCTAACTTAAATTTATCATTTTCCTGTTTGTTTGATTTGATCTTCCTACACATTTTAGTCACAGCTAAACAGATCCTTAGTCATAAAGAAGAAACAATTTACTTCTTTAGGAAATAAATTGCTTCAGTGGTAGGAAATACATAGCTGCTGACTGGTTTTTTTTTTTTTTTTTTTTTTTTTTGCTTACCAAAACCAGATTGAATGCTGAAATTTTTTAGTGCAGAATAGTGACAATAATATGTAAGTCATATTAAAAATTAACACTTAAATCAGAGAAATATTGCCTTGAGACAAAAGACCCCTTAGTTATTAAACTGTTAAGAGGTTTAGAGAAATTTGTACAAGTTTATATAATTCTATGTTTTTCATATGTAACTTCTATAACTTAATGCATATTATAATAGGCTAATAGAATGTTTTAACTATTATTGTTTCCCACCACTTGAACACCTCTTTCCCAAATAGAACTCCACAGGTAAGAAATCCAACTATTTCTTAGAAAATTTTAGAGATATTAAAATATAATTACTGGTTTTTCCTAAAAATAGAACTACCATATGACCCAGGAATTCTACTCTCAGGTGTATATCCAGAAAAAAACCCCAAAATACCAACTCGAAAAGATACACGCACCACTGTATTCACAGCAGCATTATTTACAATTGCCAAGGTAGGGAAGCCACCTAAGTGTTCATCAGCAGATGAATGGATAAAGAAGATGTGAGATACACACACACACACACACACACACACACACACACACACTGGAAGACTACTCAGCCATAAAAAAGAATGAAAATTTTGCCATTTGCAGCAACATAGATGTACATGGAGGGCATTATGCTAAGTGAAATAAATCAGACAGATAAAGACAAATACTGTATGATATCACTTATATGTAGAATCTGAAAAACTACAACTAGTGAATAAAACAAAAAAGCAGTGGACTCATAGATATAGAGAACAAACTAGTGGTTACCAGTGGGGAGAGAGGAGGGGAAAGGGCAACAAAGGGGGAAAAAAAGGGGTACCATGCATTACATGAAATCACATGTGTGAAACTTCTGAAAATTGTAAACCACTATGGACTTAAAAAAAAATCTTTCATCCAATAAAAAATAAAATTAAAAAATTACCTGTTTTTCTTTATTAACTCCGGACATGAAAAGTTGTTTGTATTTGTCTTTAAAAGCAAAGTTTAGAGCTTGTGTTGGAAAATACCGGATGACATTTGCCAAGTTGCCACGCCAATAACTGAGGAAACCTAGAGAAGAAAACATACTAAATATAAACTTATATTGTATTATTAGTAAATAATTTCCATAGTTTTAACAAACGTAGCTGGTTG
The DNA here is from genome assembly GCF_048773025.1 of Camelus bactrianus. Lineage (NCBI taxonomy): Eukaryota > Metazoa > Chordata > Mammalia > Artiodactyla > Camelidae > Camelus > Camelus bactrianus. The sequence goes on from NC_133540.1 coordinate 45,583,544, forward strand.
AATTATCTAAAACTTACACCTTTTCTTATGAGAAAAAAAAAAGTTTACATGTGTCTCCAACTGAAGAGAAAAGAGAGTTAACTCCATGTACCCCATTCCAGTTTTGTTAATTTCCAATAAGAAGCCCTGAATACCTGAAAACCTATGGAAAGCATTATCAGCTGAATATAAGGCTCTTTACTAGTAGAAAAATAGAGCTTACTAGTATTTGTCAGAGAAGCTAGTAACCCTTAGCCTCATTTCCAAATCAGAAAATACAATTCCTACAGTAACTAGGCTGTTGGAACAAAATTGTTTTGTACACATACTCCTGAGAATGAGGGATAAGTCTTATCTTTATGTTCTGAAACCTAGCCAAAAAAGGAATCAATTTTCAATTCAAGGCAGTTTTCAGAGGCCTGAAAGATTAGAAGAAACTTTCAAGATCTTCCCACTTCAAATTTCCATGGATTGACTAAACTTTATAATTCAGTAATTGTGTTACCTTTATAACTCAGAGCTGCCTTTATAATCCATAGCTGCCATAGAATACAACAGGCTAGCTCTTCAGTACCTCTGGCTATTGTTATAGCTTTACTTTGCAGCTCTTAATAGGATACCTCTAGTCCCAGTTTGGAGAATAGAATATCCAGAACCAGTCTTCTAAAAATAAAAATTCAAATGAAAATAATCTCAGTTGACTGGGCCCGGCGCTCAGAAACTGAAAGTTAGATGAGGTAAGTACACAGAGGGAAAGATACATATTTGTTAAATAAGTAAGTACACCCTGTGGGAAAAAACAGTGAATCTTCGTGACTCTCAAGCTGAATATAAAGCAATTTCACAAAGACAATTAAGAAGTACTTTTAATAGCCAAGAAATAATCTAGAAGCCAAGAAATAATCTAGAATCCTAGAAGCTGATTCAGTTTCTAGGCATAATCACTAGGGCATTTAACACATAATGGTAATAGCTACAACTTCTAGCATTTAGTATGTGCCAGCACTGGCAAAAGCTTTATATGTAAATTTCATTCGATATACTATGCTTATGATACAGGTTCTCCTATAGTACTCACTTTATACATGCACAAACTGAAACTTTTGTAAGTTTAAAAACTATAACCAGGATTTAGAATCAAGTCATATGTCCCCAAAGCTCTTCTCCAGGTTTGGGTTTCTGGAGAAACAAATCTTAAGAGCAGTATGGTAAATAAAGTTCTCTATTTTTTTTTTTAAAGGAAAATGATTATTGTAAAAATGTTGAGGCTATATTAACAAAAACAATAAAACTAATTTCAAGGAACTGCTTTTTATTCATTTCATCCTCATAATCACTCATGAGGTAGGAATTACTAATATCTCCATTTTAAATATGATGAAATGATATTAAAACAACTTCTAAGGTAGAGAGAAGTTAGCTAACTAACTTGCCCAGTTAGAAAACTGTAGACCTTAAATTCAAACTCAAGCAATCTGACTCAATAATTTTGTCTCTTAATTGCAATACTTTTCCATAAATACTTTAAACATGAAAATATTTTCTGTACTAAGAAAAGTCAATAATTTTTCTTTAATGGAAGAAAAATAAAAATCTTAAAACATAAGAAATGTAAGCAAATTATAACAGAATATTTCTTGCTAGTTATGGCCACACTGAATTACTGAGGGAGTTGGTGAATCTAATTTTTGGAGATATTTTTAGTGATTTTTAAGTTCTTCATAGTAAATAAAAACATTTAAAAATATAATTAGGCAATTGTATTTTCTGAGGTCAGATCTGTGGAAGAGAAACAGAGTGTAAAATATGATGGTGTAAATGATAATGAAGAATAAGATTTGGTTTTCTACACCGTACTTTATAGTAATACAAAAACAGATTACTGGCAGAGGATAAAGTCAATCTTAAAAGGATAAAGAAGAACATATTGGCTGGAGAATTGCCAATCTGATCAAATGAGATTTAAGATGAAATCATCATTTGTTTAAAAAAAAAACACTAATAAATGAAAAGAAAAAGTGTCATGTATCAAAATATATTAGAATTTCCATTTTATACATGACTCATATATTAATAGTCATTTTGGAAATGCCTGATTCGGCTAGATGGTATTCAGGTACTATGGGTTTCATTGCACCCCCCCCAAAAAAAACCCCAGGTATTATGGGTATCAGATTATAAGTTATTAGTTATAATTCTATCATTATGATTACAGTACTGAATTAATATTTATTTCACAAAAGAGTGTCATATGTAAGAGTAGCATGAATGTTTGTATTTTTGGCTAATGTACTGAATATAAATGGAAGATTCTGATGACAAAGACATCTGCATATTAACATGAGACCATGAAAGAGTGCCAGATTTATGACTAAAGAGGTTTTCTAGCCTTGACAGAATAATGTATTCCTTTTAGTAAAATTGTATTTGCATGAAAAAACCTAGAGGATTCATCAAAACACTGTCAATGTCTCAATGAAAATCTAGAAACAAATAAATCTTTGGAAGTATAACTGGAAAACTGGCAGCTCTTGATGAGTTATGTCTGAAAAAATACAATCTAACACACATAAAATACTGCTGCATATATTTCACAGAATTCATGGATTCCCTGAAGCTACAGCTACCAGGCTAAAACCTCGTTTTAGCCTCTTTTTCCACAGATCACACTTTAAAAACTCATTCTTATTTCCTTCTTTGCATCTCACTGCTGTACCATGCTTTTAGGAGCACCAATGTCCTTGCTAAGAGTCCAAAGAGGAATGCATTTTCTATAGAAATATTTTTTGTTGGGGCCAGATTTCAGGGTTTTATTCAACTACACTTTAAGTACACTATGTACTATGCAGATTCTTTAGATAGATTACAAGAATCTACTCTATGTGTAATGCAAATTTATCCCGAATACATTCATTTACAAATGAATACAAGGAACAGATTTTATAAATGTATGAATGTATTCAAAACGATTACAGAGTTGAAATTTAGTGAGCATTAACTATGCAATAGACACATGGTTGAGTATTTTACACACATTGTATTGTTTAACCATCACAACTACTACCATATGAAGTGGGTAATAATATACCACGGATACAGCTGAGGAAATAGAGACTGAGAGAGGTTAAATAAAAACTGTTCAAGGTTACAAGGTAAGGGAAAGGTTTGGATTTGATTCCAGATCTTTCTAGATATATCTGACTCCAAACCTAGAGCTATTAAATCTCTATTGCCTCTATGTAAAAATCAATTTTGGATAAAAATAGTAGTACTATTTGGTCAGAATAAAACAAACGAAAAGCAAGAGTGATGCAAATGTAGGAGTATTTGATTCTCTAGTCACACAGAATAAAACAGCAGTTTCCTAACATATAATCACAAAATTGATAGTGAAAAACAGTAATTGCAATACATTTCTCTGCTAATAGCAGAACATTTAACTTTTTGACTTAGTAACTAAATAGAAATAATATCTTCTAAATTTACGGGAGAGAAAAACCTACTCTGAACTTAATTCTGAGAAAATAATTAAGAATTAATATAGAACTGATGGGAAAAAGTTACTGGGCCATTTGCTGGTCAACTTACCAGCCAAGAATGGAAATGCCAAGGCATGTCTGGGAATACAGTTGACCCTTGAACAATAATGCAAGGGTTAGAGGTGCTAATTCTCCGTGCAATCAAAAATCCAAGTATAACTTGCAGTCAGCTCTCCTATATCTGGTTCCTCCATATCCCTGGTTCTATAACCACAGATGCAACCAACCAGGGACCATGTAGTACTATAGTATTTACTACTGAAAAAAAATTCGTGTATAAGTGGACCCACACAGTTCAAACCCATGATGTTCAAGAGTCAACTGCGTATTCTAGACTAGCAAGCGCAAACATGTTTTGACAGTAGGCCTATCAGGGAAAAAAAATGTAATTATGACTCTCAAATATGTACATATTTTATAAAGGAAATTATATATCTTTGCTACTATACTGCACTGCTATGTATATCTGTAAAACATCCAAAAGAGAAATTAAATAACGAGATAAGGATTCTTTATTTCAAAACCTTTTATTCATACCAAGTGGACAGTGGACCTGCTGAGGATAGCACTAGGAACAAAGCTCTTAGTTTTATGGAGCTTACATTTTGAGAAGACAGACACTGAACAAATAAATACATCAGGTGGCCATAATAACTATAAAAATATATCAAATATATCAAGTGGTCAGAAGAACAAAAACAGTATATATGAAGATGGAGAATGAGGAAGGGCTATTTAGATAGCATGGTCAGAGAAAAATTCTAGACATTAGGGCACAACTGGGCATTTGTGTTACTAGTTAAAAATCAGTATTTTTCAGATATCTTGCTAATCATAACGTTTTCATACTATCATTTGCTATTATCTCAAGGCAACCAGGTGAAGTCATTCTTAAAAACAGTATATGTGAATTTATATTTCAAATAGTTTTCTTGACAGTTTCAAATATTCAAATAGTCTCTATAAATCTATTTAATTGAGCAAACATAAACTACAATATGTCTATTGTACAACAACTTAGGGTACCTGTCATCCCCTCTACCCTGTGTAACTCCTACTCTTTTTCCAGGATGCCTTAATGTCCTGTGATATGTAACTGACATTTGGCCCAACCACAGGTGCCAGTGCCAATTCATTTACTAAATATCAGTAAAGTTTATTTTGCCATTTTATTTAGATAAAGTGTATACCTAATATTTTCTTTCCATATCCCAAAACATCATCTTCAAGATGTAAAAACCTCACTACTTTAGCCTTCAGAAAAATCACGTTTGGAAAAGTTCAGATTAAAGACAGCTGATGAATTCATGGCCAGGAATATCTAAGAGAAATGAGTTTTGGTAGGCTCTTAAAAATGAGACTATAGATAATATCTTTAAAAGGCTATGTTACAATATATTAAATAAAGCATTTAAATTAATTAAAATATATAGAAATTGACACATATATTGACTATACTTCAGTAAATATATATATACAAAAAAGAATTTAACAAGCAAAAAAATATATTTACAGATGCAGTTTTGCTAAGCAAAAAATCATAGCATAGACACCAAAATATTAAATGGGGTGATTTAACAGTGATTTTTTAAAAAACTTTTTGCTTCTCTGTATTTTCCAACTTTTTTATATTAAACACGCATTATTTGTGTAATAAAGACTTAAATAGTACTAAATAAAAGTACAAATACAAAGTTGGAAGGTCATAAAATCAAGTAAAGAATAGAGTAAATCTTTAAGAATAGCATTAGTCAGGATAAATGAAGAAGCTTTCATAAGCCAAGGAAGGCTTACAAAAAAGTATCAAAGACACCCAAAGAGATGTTCAAAGCTACATTCAGAGCAAGAACAAAGAGATCTTTCCTTGAGGTGTAAAGAAAGAGATAAGGTAAAAAGATAGTAGAGAGCATGTAGTTGTGCTTTCTGAGTTCACTGTCCCTTATACTCACTCCATTTGAAAGGAAAAGTTACGGTACAATTAAAGCAAACACGAACAACAAGAGAAACTTCAGAACATTGAGATGGCCATGTATCTTGACTTTCACAACAGAGAGAAAAGGTAAATTCCAGAAAATAACAGTCTCAGAATTTGATTGCCTAGTAAAGTTCCAGAATAATCTAGCAGTGATTTTCAACCCTCCCAGGTTCAAGTCTTCTATATATAATAAATATGTTACAATGCTTCCTTTACTAACTATAAATAGAATTCAAAGTCCATGACCTCTTCACTAATTAAAATAAATCAATGTAATGCCCTTTCTGTGATATACAAAGAGAAAATAAAGGAATTTATAATAAAATATATATTTTAACTAGTAAATTGGTGAGGCATGATCACACCATAGACATAATAGTCAGATGCTTGCTTCTACTTATAATGAATCAGTTGTGACATTCTGAAAAAAGGGCTTAATAAATATATTTGTATATTATATATATACACAATCATCATGAATTTAATACTTACAAATGATATAAGTGGCTAAATTCCACACAGAGTTGCTGACATGAGTTTTCACAATGATGAACAACTCTCAGTAAAATTCTGAACAACACAAAGTACAATCTTCCCTTTACTTACATGGTAGCTGCATTCCTGGAATCAATGTATGCTAGAACTATGCACAGACAGTTTGTGTTTATAGGTAAACCAGAGTTTCTAGGCTTAGATAATCATAAACTGGTTTTACTGCTGTATGAATACCCAGTGGGAGATCTGAGTCATTCAGTTGCAGGATAAGTCTTTATTGTGTAGGACCAGCCACGTATAGCAGCAGCAGGATGTGTAGCAGCCCTGGATTTTGCCTTTCATACCACTGCAGTTTAGGATTACACCCTTTCATCTTCATGCTAAACAAAAAATTCCTCACAAGTTTCCAAAAATGCCCCTAGATGGCAATATTAACCCTGTTGTGAATTACTAATCCTTTAGCATAGAATATACCATGGTGTATTCATAACAAGGCCTTATATATAATAGAAAATATTTTTTTAAAATTCTGCTTATGATCATCTCATCTTGGAAAGTACAGAAAGTAGGGACCAGAATACTATTTTCAGAAGGGTCTCAATTTACAAGAGTTATATTGAAAATATCTAGGTTTAAATATTACAAAAAAACATTTAAAATATAAAATGATTTAGCACTGCTCAGCACTATCTATCCAGACTATTTAACTTTACCTGAGTAAATATTTAAAGCAGATTAGCAAATAAGAAGAAAAGTGGGAACCTTGCTCTGATAAAATAAACAGAAGTGGGGAGCTGTGAACCACTAACTGAAAGATCTAAGCTTAGCTCCCAGGTGGGGCATTCTAAATCAACAGGTTAAATGACACCTCAAGAGTTTACCCTTGATCCTAAAAACTCCACCCAACATGTCAAAAAGAGTTATAACCGCATCCCTAGAAAGGGAATTCTTTTTTTATGGGAGAAAAAGTAACCTGCCCTTGACATATAGGAGTGAAAGAAAGGACTGCACTGGAGTTGAAGCCACTTCCCTTCTTGTTAAGAATACACAATAAATAGGTCTATTTCCTTTTTACAGTTCATAAAGAGGTTTCAACTGAATCCAACTATATGGGTGAATTATAGGAGATTTCTGACCAATTTATCGTCTTATCCATTTAGCTAACTTAGGAGCCATTCTGCAACAGGAGGGCAATGAATGGTTAACAAAGCATTTTTGGAATCTTAATTCAAAAAAATACATGCACCCCAGTGTTCATAGCAGCACTATTTACAATAGCCAAGACATGGAAACAACCTAAATGTCCAACCACAGATGACTGGATAAATAAGTTGTGATGTACTTATACAATGGACTACTATTCAGCCATAAAAAATAAAATAATGCCATTTGTACCAACATAGATGGACCTGGAGATTGTCATTCTAAGTGACATAAGCAAGAAAGAGAAAGAAAAACACCATATGATATCACTTATATGTCGAATTAAAAAAAAAAAAAAGACAAACAAACTTATTTATAAAACAAAACACTCCTCACAGACATAGAAAACAAACATGGTTACCAGGGTGGGGAAGAGGGTGAGAAGGGATAAATTGGGAGTTCGAGATTTGCGGATACTAACTACTGTATATAAATAACAAGTTCATACTGTATAGCACAGGGAACTGTATTCAATATCTTGTAGAAACTTATGGTGAAAAAGAATGTAAAAATAAATATGTATATGTTCATGTATGACTGAAGCATTATGCTGTACATGAGAAATTGATACAACACTGTAAACTCACTATACTCCAATAAAAATATACACAAAAAACCAAAACAAAGCATTTTCATTATTTATTCCTTGAAAACATTTCAATATTAATAGAAAAAAACTCCTCAATGAACAAAAATATCAAAATTTTAGCTAAAGACCGCTTGACGCAAATAAGAAATTAATACTGATCATGTCTTTATTCAATGTTTTGTAATAACCTATAACGGGAAAGAATCTGAAAAAGAATATATAAATATGTATGTATAAGTGAATCACTTTGCTGTACACCTGAAACTAACACATTGTAAATCAACTGTACTCCAATAATTTTTTTAAAAAACAGCAAAAAAAACTATAAAAAAATCTTTACTTAAAATTTTAATATTTTGCTTATCATGGGGTTTTCACATTAATTTTGATTTTTTTAAAATACTGCATTAAAATATTATTCGTTTTTATTATTGAGTTTTTTGCCCCCCCCGCCCCTCAAATTTATGCAGATGTGATTGCTTCTTTAGTTGCAGCGCTGGTCTTCAATAGTTCCTGAGAATAAACAGAACCTCTTTTCTCTCAACACGTACTAGATACTGAGAGGCCTCAATGTTTCCATATTTGGAATGCTTCTCTTAAACGTAGTATTTCAACAAATATTTAAGCAACGTAAAGCACCTATTAACGTACAGCCAAGTGCCTAATGGCATCTCCCTCAATTCTGGGAGGTCAACTACTTTCCTCCAGAGCGAGACGGTGCACCGAGGTGTAAATCCTGCTGCAAACGAGAAATTTAGAAAGAGAAGATGGTAGTCTCCCCTACCTAAGGACTGGTCACGTGTGGGCCTTCTCGGACGTGGAAAAGCAGAGCCTCTTACACTGGTTAGGAAATCGAACTATCGAAGCCGAAGAAACCAACTTAACCACCGACACACACGGCCGTGGCGCTCGCAGTCGTCCCCTCCCGGCCACTCCGTTTTCAGGGAAGGGGACCCGGCTCGGAGAGAGGCTGGCGCGGCGGGCGGCCTCCCGTACTCACCTTGCTCACGAGGAATCCGCACCAGGCAGTCGATCATGCCTTTGTACTGCGCCTCGGGGCTGATCTGCTTGGACGACGCCTGCACCTGCAGCAGCAGCTTCACCCGCTCGATGGGCGCCACCGTCGTCTTGGACACAGCCGCCGCCACCCCGCCTGCCAGCAGGTCCTTCCCGAAGGACCCGGCGTCAAAGAGCCGCTTTTCCGCCTTCTTCTCCTGCTTCTTCTTCTGAAGATCACGCTGCATGGTGGGTCGACGGACGTAAAAACAGGCAGCAGCAGCCCACAACGAGCGCGGGAGAGACGACGAAGGGAAGCTGAAAACGCCTCAGCGTCGTCCTGGCGGGAAAGCGGCGCACAGGACGCTGGGAGAACAGCGTGCCAAGGGGCGAGGAGCTGCGCAGGCGCCTCTAACCGCCTGCCGCCACCTGGCGCCAGATATGTGACTCCCGACACGCGACTCTTCCGCGCGGCGCTGTCTGGGAAAGTGTTGGTGCTGGGTAGTCTCTGCGCGGGCAGGGGTGGAAGGCAATGGGTTCTGACCCTGGAAGGTGCGGTAAGGAACCCGGGAGAGCCAATTCTATGTAAGGATATTTAACAGCCAAAACTGGGACGGAGTAGTAAACCAACCGTGTGGAATTAACCCAGTTTAGTTTTAGTTCTCGGAGTAACCCTTGCACCTTCTATTAGAAATCACTTTAATTTCTGCCCCTATAATTTAGCAGGGGTCTTTTGTCTAGTCACTGTCTTACTGTCTGGTTTTACTCATTTCAGCCCTTTAAGATTATACGACATATTCTTCTTTCTCCTTTATTTTATTTAAATTGGTAATTCTATCTGGAGCAGTGATTCTCAATCCAGACTGCACAGTCAAATGAGATGAGGGAGGGGTGTTTTGTTCTGTTTAATACTTGGCTTGTGCCCAGACTGTTAAATCAGAATCTCTAGAAGTGAGACCTGGCGTCGGTGTTTAAATTCCCCAGGTAATTTTCATGTGCAGGGTTGAGAACCAGTGACATAGTCTAGAACAGAACAAACCTTTTCACTCTTACATACTATTGAAAGCCACAAAGAATCTTCTGTTTTTGTGTTATATATATTGATATTAACCATTTCAAACATTGAAACATTTTAAAAATGTTAATTCATGTAAAATAATAATGAACTCCTTCATAAGTAACGTTTTAAACTAAAAAATATTTTTCCAACAAAAAAGTGAGAAGAATAGCTTTCTTCTGTATTTTTGAAAATCTCTTTATCTGGCTTAGTAAAAGACAGTGGGATTTACACAATAGCTTTTGCACTCCGTTTGCTGTAATATCACACATCATGTAACTGCTGGAAAACTGCACTATACACTCACTAAAGAGAGAATGAATAAAATAGGCAAAATGTGTTAGTATTATAAAAGTTTTGACCTTATGGAGTCCCTGAAAGGATCTTGGTGACCCCATGGTCCCCCAAACCACTTTGAGAACTCATCAGAGGCCTGTGAGAGTGAGGTTTGAGTTCTTTTGGCAAAAACACTTACTAGGTGCACATCTATGCTGTACATATCTGCTCTGTTTTCTTCCAACTTGCTCTTTTCACTTCATATATCCTGGAGATTCCCTCCACAGTAGCATCTGATATGTTTCTGATTCCTCTGTATAGCTTGTTTGATGGTTTCTCATAAAGGGAGATTCCATCTTATTATTTCTTACTCTGTAGGATCTGCAGTCTTGAAACACATCTACAAAACGTGAGATGAGTTATTGGCTTTTTTGAACTTACAGATTCAAATTTTTTATCAAGTGTGTTTCAACACTCTTAAAACTCATAAAAAAAAAAGCAAACAAACAAATATTTAAGCCAGAAGGATTCCAGAGCAGGAAGTTTGTTAAAATTTTGATTATCTCACATAAAACTGGTTGGCAAGTCCTTCTGGTACCATGTATGGTGCTACCTTCCTTTCTGTAGCAGCTTGTTCGACTCAACTGGTTTCTTAGGCCTTCTCACCATTTGACATGCTGCTGCCAGATTAATTTTTCTGAAGCAGTTGAATTAATCATTATTCCTAGAAAAATTTAAAGTCTTCTCATTGCACTGACTTTAAAATCCTTAGTAAAATCCACCACAAATTCAAAACATTATTGGCATTTTATGTGCAAAAATCTGAAATATGAAAAGTTTTTCTCTCTTAAGGTAATTTGAAGGTCTCAGGAAGAAAATTAAGGGGGAAATTGCCTGAGTTACACTCCAGGTAAGACTGTCTTTTTAAGGTGCCAAGAAAGGTCAAAGGAACAATCTCTGGTCATAGGGAACATAAATTTCTCAGAAGACAGAAAAACAAGTGTTTTGCTTCTCCCCAGGGCAATTTTCTCTCCATTATCTTTCTTGCCTTCCTTTCCCCCCTCCACCCACATTTGACTCCATAGTTAAGTGTTTATAACATACTCCTTTATGAAATCTTCCAGCTTATTTCTGACATGTATTCATTGATGGACGATGGCAAAAGTAAAAGTACTTAGAAGTGTAGCTTTTTTTTTTTTTTAACCTCTATTAAGTCCTCTGAATCAGCTCTTTTCAATATATTGAGCTGAAAATGTTTATTTTAATTTGCTGCATTGGATTTGATTTACTGATTTAGGGAACAATAAAGTTCTGGCGATTTACATGTCAGTATTAAAAGCAGAGTCTCAGGGCCTTTGCAGTGTTCACTCTTCTTTCCTGAGGAGTCCGCCTGATTAGCTTCCTCACTTTCTTTAGATCTGAGGTCACCTCAGCAACACTTTCCTGGGCCACCTTGTCTTCCACACTTCATATCCCATTTTCTTGCTTCATTTTTTTTTTCTCTTAGCTTTTATCAACATATTTTACTTACTTGTCTTATTTGTGGTCTGCCTCTCTTGCTAGAACATAAGCTCTGTGAAGGCAGGAAGTTTTAGCTCTTTTGTGCTGTACCCTGGCCTTCAGAACAGTGTTTGGCAGAGAGTAGAAATTCAATAAATGTTTGTTGGACAAATGGACAAAAAGGCAACACAACTGCAAACAAACCTCTAAACCATCTTTATTAAAAACTATTAATAGAGTATAAAAATAGCTTTAATTATATAGAATGTAGAAGTACAACTCTGCAAAATTAAATTATTTCCACGCAGTTTAGTGTAGAGGTTGAAGTTTTAGTAACATTTAATAATATATATTAAAATATCCAAAGTATAAATCCTTGTTTTAAAAGTGTTTAGTGCTGAATACTTTTTCTTAGCTTTGCAACATTTTGTACAGTAGCCGGTATGATTTAGCTGACTTCATGGTTTTCAACCAATGGATATTTAATAATAAAAAACGGTGGTAGTAGTAGCAGTAGCTAACCCTTTTACAGCACATAACATGTGCCAGGCACTATTTAGACAGAAGTCACACAGACAACAAATAATTATTCACAATATTATTTTCAAGAATGCTCAAAGTAGACAAACCTAGTAAATTGGTTTCATAGCTTTTCCCATTTGTATTAGAAATATAAAAAAGCAGGCACTGCAAATTTACTATCTTGTGAGTATGCATCATCATCAGGGGTCCCTTGGCACAAACAAGAAACACTCCTTTCTCTAATCTGACAAAAAGAAATGAAAGAAAGAGAAAGAGAAAATTGGGGTAGGGGTTAGAATCTAAAATGTAATTTGGAGGTGCTAAAAATATATGCTAGTGGTAAGACATACAGTCTTTTGCATTACAGTCTGGTGAAAAAGAGCATTTGCTGGGATGTTAATAAAATCCAAGTTAAGAATGTTTCTGTATCTGCTAAAGCATTCTTTGCCCTCCTTTATTTAATAAAGTGACAGGCACTTACTATCCAACAGTCAGATTGATCGACTTTCAGATTCGAATCTGAACCTATATGGAAAAACAGGCAGCTAAGTTTACTTATGCTGCTTACTTTGATATCCATTTAGAGAAAAAAACCAAGATAATGTTTGTTTTTATTTCTTAAATATGCAGTATCTCTGCAACATGGACATTACAGTGCATATCTACAATATAGCAAATGACTTTGCCTGTATTAAGATCAGTAGTCTGCTTTGTCTTTTTATTTGTTAATATATGGTGGTCTCATGTTTCTTTAACACCAGGAAAGTGGTTTAACACATCAAAATTTCATTAAATGAAAGAGAAAAAGATGATAGAACCCCAAGTCTTAGTTCAGTCTGCCTGAAAATCTGGAGGTGATCAATAAAGTCCATTGAAGAGTAATTCTCAGTATTAAAAATAGCTCATTGTGTTTGGGGGATATATCAAGAAATTTAAGGCATTTCCTAATACTTTTAAACAAGAGTATCTTAATACCCATATATGTACACAGGTAGTTCTAAGATAGTAGTAAAGAGTCTACCATTTGACCAATATTTTAATCTTAAGGGGAAGATATTTCAATCCATTTTCTATATTTCAAGAATCAAAGTTTCTTGCCCTGTTTTGAATGCCAAAATTAAGGCCCATAAGACACTAATGACACAAGTATAATGCTCTGCATCTTAAACGCCTGGGTGAAAATCTCTTAAACTGATGGAAGACGGATAATAGTGTTTCTTATAAGACCAAATGTTTCAAATGGTACACCCACTACGTTTTGTTGTGAGTTCTGACTAAGCTGGAGGGCTCATGTCTGAGGTAGGGGAAATGCAGAAGCTGACTTTAGATGTGCTGGCATAATTTGCCTTCCAAAGCTTATGCCCTGAAGAAGAACCCAATATTATAAAGCCTTGGGGGCATCTGAGACTTCAGGAGAATCCACTGTGTGTCAATTACAAATTAAGTTCTTCCTTTCTGTCAATCCACCAAATTCTGACAGCCAAAGAAAATTCTCATCCCATTAGTTTTCTTTCCTTACTCAAGGTCAAGTAAACTATTGTTCATTAAAGTGTCCCCCCTTTGAGAAAACTCAATACACAATGATCCATATTTGTAAGGCAAAAATTAGTATTTAACAAAAGAAGTAACCATAGGATTTCTTTAGTCAACTTTTTCAGTGTTTTCAACATGACTAGTTTAGGTTTTAAAAAAAGGTTTACATATAACTTTCCTAAAATTAATGAACTTGTATAAAATGTATGTGTATATACCTGAATACATTTCAACAAAGAGAAAAACAATGAAAGTTTATGGACAAATAGTTTGAAAAATATATCCTAGTCAAAATAGAGCTGACCTGAAAGAGTAAAGAAAATCAAATAAATTAAAAAATAAGTTTAATTTTTCACTCCTCTCTTCCTCCCAGTGAGGTATCCTGAAACACTTAAGCTAAAGAAAAGTATCTAAGAAAAAGTCTCAGAAGAAATCAGTACTTGGACATTACAAATTTAGGTACTGACCTACAGGCAAGAGAGAAAAAATTACATTTTACTTAAGAGGGACTCTAGACACCTCAAAGGAATCATCTCATTTGTACATGAAAACTCTCAGCTCAGAGAGGTACAAAAACTTGTTCATAATCACATCACTAATTAGTTACAGAACGTGGTTTCCTCTCAATTTCATGATTGTTTTGCCAGATATCAGTATTAGTCTTGAGAAAAATACACAGTGAACTGTATATTTTTTGAACTGTGTATTTTTTCCAAGATAAACATTCCTATATTAATTTTACATAAAACATGTCACATTATTTCAAACTAGGAAATAAATTAATGTTATATACCAAAATGGAAATAAGTTAACGATCCCTTCTTCATATTTTGATCAAGTATCTTCTTCAAAAGTCTCACAATAAGATTTAGTGCATGAAATCCAGCAGCATATCATCTTAGTCTTTAATAATATTATGTTCAGTATTGAATAGTGAAAAGAAGTTAAACCTTCTCTCTTTGTGAGTAGACTTCAGCAATTCTAATACTGCTTGATAGTCTGTGCACAGTTTTGTTGTGCATCAAGAAAACACAGCTACAAGGTTAATCCAAAGAATAATTTAAAAGCCATTTCAATGGCAATTTCTGTGACTGAGTCATGAAAACAGACATAAAGTTCTTGAGGTTTGGGGTGAAGAAAGAGTCTCCTGTAGAGGAAAAGAACACACTCATTTCAGAAATCCCCAAAACAAAAAAACCCACAACTCTTCAATTTATTTAATTTAATTTTGTTTTTGTTTCTAAAAGAATCAGTAGTAAATTAAAAGACCACTAATCTAAAGATTAATCTTAAGAGAGTTAAATTTTTAATCTATTCAATCAATTGCTAATGTATACAAATCAAACTATTTAAATCAGGAGTAGTTCTGCCTGACTTCCTTAAATTTCTCTATTCTACATCGATCAGCCTCATAATTCAACACCTATTGATTCTATCAATTCCAATTGTGAATGTAGTTAAGGCTCTACTGCACATGTTCATGTGTGCTTAACTCGTCTCTTATCTCTGTTCAGTCTTGTGCCCACACCATTCCATTTGGGGCTCCCAGCTTAAATCTTCCAATAGCACAGTTCTGATCACACTACACTGAGTTGAGAACATGCTGATGCTCCCAAGCTTGGTTGGTTACACATCAGAATCACAAGGAGGCTTACTAAAAACACGGAGTCCCACTCTCGTGAATTCTGGTTCAGGAGGTCTCAGGTGGGGTGCAGGCATCTCTGATTTTAATAAGTGACTTGGGTGATTCTAAATTCCATGGCCCAGCACATGGGAATTACTACTCTGGATATCATTTGTAAAGTTTTTGTCATGCAATTTAGCAGTACATGGTGGGTGTCCAATAACATTAGCCCCACCTAACTCTGTGCTCCTTCCACCAATTCTCTATCCCATCTCAACCTTCAGTGGCTCAATATTTCCCTCAGAATTCAATTCCTTAGTTAGGAGTTGAAGGCTGTCTGCAATGGTCCTAACTTAGCTTTTCAGCTTGATCTTTCACTTCATCATTGTATATGCCATTCCTCTATCGTCCTGCAAACCAGTGTATTCACTGCCATGCCTTATGATTTCCTTTGTTTGGATCTTTATTCATCCCATCCTTTTCCTAGAATGCTCTATCCAAATCTAATTCATTTTCTAAACCAGATCAAATGGAATCCCTAAGCCTTTCTTTGTAATACCAGCTTAGATTCCACCCCTCTCCTCAGAATTCCCAGAGCATTTGGTTGAATTGCCTAATTTATTATGTATAGCAAGCTTGCTTTCTATCTGTGTATCTCTTTCTATCTCCCCACAGATTATATATCCATAAATAGATATTTTAGCATGTTTTGTATTTCTTCTGCTAGATGTAAGACCATTAGATGCAATGACTGTGTCTTTATCTTTGCATTTGCCAATTTGCTACCCACCACCACGTTTTGCCAAGCACAGCTCCATTTAAATCCTAACATGTTTATCAAGTGACTGTGTGCCAGGTGCTGTTGCAGGTGCCAGTGGTGGACGAGTCATTAAATTCCTGACTTCCCAAAGCTGAAATTCTAGTGAGGGGGAGAAAGACCATAAACAAATGGATTATGGATTGTCTGTTTGACAAGAGATGACATGTTAGCACTGGTCTGAATATCAAGGAGCCAGATATGCAAAGGTTAAGAAGTAGAACATCCTACACAGAAGGAATGGCAGGAACAGGATTTGACTGGTGCCAATGTGGCAAGGCACAGTGGATAAGGGGGAGAGTGACAGTGGGTAGAAACAGAGATGGGAAGAGGCCAGGTAGGGCAGGGTCTTGTAGTTGGTTCGGGGGTGGGAGAGGAGAGGGGAATGGAAGTGGGGAGGAAATGAGAGAGGGAAGAAAAGAAGTAGGGTCAGAGGGAAGGAAATAGCCATAAAAGTGTAGAATCATTTCATTTCCTGTCAGTGTATTAGAAATACAATTTTGTAAGATAACCAAATAAGTTTTGTGGGGTTTTTTTTTTTTAGATAGAAAAAGACTTGGGAAGAATTTAAAGGAGATAACTTAGTAAATAAAATAAAATTCTAAAATACATTAAAATATTATAGTCAGGCTAATAATTCCATGCCTACAACTTAAAATCCTTATCCTCTTTAACACTTTTCTAAAACTTTTAAATACTTTTTTCCACTTACCCTACTACCCAGTAAGCCATAACTGGTGGTGCTTTTCTCTGATCAGTCCAGTTTTCAGGTGAGCATTCAAACAACACACCATGTTCTTTCACAGGCTTAAGAGAAGACACTGAATTTGTAGAACCTGAATGATCTCCACCATTTAGTGCTTTCTTTTTCTGTAAATTAATAGATATTATTAGTATTAACTGGTATTAATAGTGTCGACTTTAAAATGTTTTCATATATAGATTTGAATTGTTGATCCTAATACTTTTAAGTGCCTGCAATGATTCTTCTTCTTATCTGCAGGAAAATTTCTACTCTTCCTTGTACTTGCTTTAAGTATCATCTCCTAAAAGAGACTTCATGGATAAAGTGTCTCTTGACTCTCCAAGGTAACATTTATTTCACAGCCCTACATTATTAATATTTACAATATATTAGTAATTTATAGGTTTATCTTCCCCAGGACATTATAATCATTTTTTTCCAAGTCAGAGACAATATGCTATTCATCTTTGTATTTTTTGAAAACAGCAGTGCTTTGTACTTAGTAGGTGCTTAATGAATAAATGACTAATCAGTTACTAAATGAATAGATGAAATGTAATAAACTTAAAAACACCTATACTTAAAGCTGTATTGTCTCTTTCTCTGAAGCATTCTCAGTTTCCCACTGATTAAATCATTAACAAGCCAGTGACTCATTTGGAATATAAAGACCTTCTGTAAGACTCAGGCCAGTGGCGTGATCCTCCAGTCTTCTCTTTCTCTCAAAATCTTCATCTAAGTCATCAGCAAACCCTTTTGGCTCATCCTTCAAAATATATCCAGAATCCAGAATCCACTGTCATTTCTTGCTTTGAGAATTTCCATAGCTCCTAACTGGTCCCTGCCTCCACCCTTGTTACCCTGCGAACCTGTTCTCTTCCACAGTAGCCTAAATGATCCTTTCAAAACTAAGGATGATGTATGTCCCTGCTGTGCTCTGGGAACCTTCTATCCTCTTCAGAACAAGGGCCACAGTCCTTTAGCATGTCCTTACGCATGGTCTGGCCCTGCTACTTTTACGGTCTCAACTCTTAGCACTCTCCTCCCCACCCAGCCTGCTCCGGCGCTTTTGCTGCCACTCCTCCCTCTGTGGCTTTGTACTTGCTATTTGTTATGTCTGGAAGCTCTGCCTCTGGATTTGCCACATGGCTCAGTCCCTTATTTCATTCAGTTCTCTGTTCAAATATTACTTGACACAATCAGAGGGATCTTTCAAAATAATAACTTCCACCTCTCATCCTTCCCATTTTATCATTCCTCTTGAAACTTATCCTACCTGATATATTACACTCCTTGCTATTCAGTAGCCTCCCCTATTAGAATATCGGCTTCATGAGGAGAGAGATTTGTTCACTGCTGTATCCCAGTGTCTAAAATAGTATTTAGTGCATAGTACGTACCTCAATATTTAAACAATATGGGGAAGGCTAATTTATATTACTAAATACTACTGAGTAAGTTAGTGAAATGTACCTTATAGAATCTTTCAGTATGTTAAAATGGAACGGAGGAGCCTCAGAACACAAAGCACGTAAGGATATGTGGCCAAACCACATTTTGCTGAATACCAATTTCTGATAGCTCGAAGAAGGACACAGAATTTTACTGCTGAATGAGTCCTAAGAGATGATATAATTCAGCTCATTCACTTTATAGCTGGTGAAGGAGGAAGAGTTGAGGCTCAGTCTGGGATTCCTTATTCCCAGCCCAGTGTTCTTCCACCTTTGAACCTAAGTTCTTCACAAATTTAGCATCCTTAGCAGATGTATTGCTAGATACGTTACAGTCATCTTCAGGGAGTATTTTTTGGGAGGGGGGCTGTATGATGTTTCACCAGTCACAAATAGACTTCTGCATGTTTATCCTTTTCAAGAAATCAACACTCACTTTCCATGCTATTAAAACAATTGCTATTTTAATTGTATACAACATTACAACTTATCTAGAAGGTACAATATTAAATGAAACTTTATCCTGGATCGAGAAGCAAGCAACCAACCAACCAACATTATACTACAGTTCTGTGTCTACTGCTGTACGTGTCCAATTATGTTCCAAAATACCTTGTACTGCTGGTTGAATACTTAAAGAATTATCAGTCACCCACAGGTAGTGACAACTTTCCAAGTAATAGTTGAGTTACAGATATCAAATATGGGAGGCACATTTACATTACAAACAACTATATTCAAATTTGCTATGGAAAAACACAGGTCAACCATTTTCTGAAATAGTAATCTGGGACATCAGATTCAGAATTATGAAATAAAGCTTTGAAGTTAAGTACTGTGAGTATAATCTTATCATTCAAGTTAGACTGGGTGACTGTTAAAAAAAATTAAATGAAAACAGTGATTGGGGGACATATTGATTAAAGAGTTTAGACAGAATATTTAGGGAGTGCCCTACCTCTTCAACCAACGTCTGTTGGAAAATTGCACGAATGGTGAGACAACACTGATGGAAATTCTTTATTAGCTGAGGGTGGATAGAGCCACCCAACTGTGCCACTTCTTCATGGGTAGGAGTAATAAAGATCCCTTGCACTGTTTCTAAGGCAACATAGTGGAAAAGTGTGTTCTCAGGACCAGATGTCAATCTTGGAAAGAAAAAACAAAAAGAAAAGAAAAAGATATTTAAGTAAACTTGAAAAAGTTTCTTCATTTTGAATTTTGTGGACTTCTAAAAAACTTTAAACTACAATATAATATTAGGAGTATAATTAGGGAAGGGAAACTAGGCCAAACATTTAATTCCTTCTTCCTTCTTATCTGAAATACAAGCTAGGGTTATTATCAATTCCCTTAATTGAAGCAAATTCTACATGTTATGCAAGGATAAACAAACACCAATTCATTTGCAAGTAACTTAATCGTCCCTTTGCTAGACAACCCAAACTGGCTAAACCTCTCTTTTTCCATGGTTGGTAATGAATAGCTTAGCCCATGTCTGACCCAGATATCTACAAGCCATAAACAAGGTATCAGTCTAGGGTGGACCACACATAAAAACACCTTCAAACAAACTAAACATTTTAGTTAGTAGCATTTAAGTCTTTTACCATAACTGTCAAACTGATCATCCTAAAGAAAAATAAAATTATTATTACCAACTGCAAAGCTGGGTTAGTAGTCTAGATTACCATGGCAATGACTAGCAGCATTCTACTGTTTCTCATCATTGTATTCTGTGTTCTCTTACTATTCTCATTTCTCCATTCTTTTTCTCCATCCTTTCTTCCCTTATTGAGATCTGCGATGGGCCAGCAGAACCTACAAATACTGCTTATTTCCACCAGTAGTAAGAAAAGCTAAAGGACAGCAATGATAGCAACAATGAAATAGTAGCTATCATATACCGAATGCCCTCTATGTGCCAACATAGGTGCTTTGAATTACCTTAGTTTTAATTCTTATAATGATCCTGTAAGATATTAAATGTTACTGTCCTCATTTTAACCATGAGGATATCAATTTTCAGAGGACTTAAATTACCTTGTCTGAGGTCACCTAGCTAAGTATCAGAGCTTAGGTGACTCTGAAGCCTATTCGGCTACCCCTTGCTCTTTCCTGATTGGCAGTCTTTAAATACCTGAAGAGCAATTCCCCATCCACATCTCAAGCACTCAAGCTGTCCCATTCTCATTCTAATGTCTATTAAAAAAATTCATTCAGTTGATTTTTTTTTTCCAGCCACAGCACAGAGGCAAAGCAAAGGCCTATTTCAGCTCTTAGCCTAAATACCACTTCGATTATCCATGCTAGTCAAAATGCTGTTAAACTAATTAGGCAGCAAGATCAGAATAACTTCTTATCACTGACTTCTAAGTCTTAGTTCTCTTTAGAGACAAGGAATAGGCAGAGAAGGAGATCATCTACAAATTTTTCTCAGACTTTTCCATAGGATGGCTGGCTCATTAACAACTAGTGCCTGATGTTTTTTCAATCAAGTAAAAAATACTCAAGATGAAAAAATTATAATTATTCAAAAAAGAAAATAATTTAAAACATACATTTTAAACTCGAGGTTTTCAAATTCAAGATAAGGTACAGAACAGAAATGATTTTTTAAAAAAGAACTATTAATAAGATTCCTGTTTAGGGAAGTTTAGAATTAACATTTGTGTTAACCTCTTTAATTTTCTCTCAAAACAACCCCAAAACACAATGAGCAGGTCTGGTTCTTTTTTTTTTTTTTTTTTAATTGAAATACAATCCGTTACAATATGTCAATTTCTGACGTACAGCACAATGTCCCAGTCATGCATATACATACATATATTCGTTTTCATATACTTTTTCATTAAAGATTATAACAAGGTATTGAATATAGTTCCCTGTGCTATATAGAAGAAATCTGTTTAAATTCTATTTTTATATATAGTGGCTAACATTTGCAAATCTCAAACTCCCAAATTTATCCCTTCCCACCTTCTTTCCCCTAGTAACCATTAGATAGTTTACTATGTCTGCAGATCTGTTTCTGTTTTGTAGATAAGTTCATTAGTGTCCTCTTTTTTTCTTTTTTTTAGATTCTACATATGCATGATACCATATGGTATTTTTCTTTCTCTTTCTGGCTTAGGTCTGGTATTTGAAAACCATAAATTCACACCATGTGTATTAACTTACTCAGTATAAAAACTGAAAGTATAAAAATCATCAGACAAGCAATTACCCAAAGGGAAGACAAATACTTGTTTGGTTTTGTTTTTTAAAGCAGATTAAATCAGATTTGTTCTTCAGAAAGGTCACTCCTACAGCAGAGAATGGATTCAGGGTAGGCTGGAAGTTGGCAGCCAGTTGCAATACAACCAGGTGAGAGAATGGGAGCCTGAACTAGGGTAGGATCATTAGGGGCTCAATGGTTTCAAGAATTATCAGAATACAGAATGGATAGGACTTGGTTACTGAATGAAATGTTTTCTGTATATTATTGTTTTTAGTATATTACATACTTTTATTTTATAAAAATATGTACTTACAGATTAGGATAATACCTAATACCACACTGGTTTATATCACACTTTTACTATTAGTCATTAGGTGTGGGCTACTCTGAGGGAGAGGCTGTAACCTTGGTTGAGTCAATTAACTTCCAAGTAGGACAAGGCCAAGGGAGGGACTCAGCTATGAGCCATTAGCAGCCATCACTCTCAAGCACTGTGAATGAGTACCTGGGGCTAAGGAGTATTGCAGCAACCACAGCATCCACTGGAGTCTAAAATAGCAAACTAAGTTAAAAACTAGACATACAAAAGGGAAGTCACCTATGGAAGAAAGATAAATGGGGACTTTCACATTTTGAAGTATTACTTTGTATGTTTCTTATTTCTTACGGAGTATGTTTCCTATATGTGTAATGAAAAACAGAAAAACAGCATAGCAATTACCTTTCATATGTAAGAGATACCATAATTACACTTGTTGAATAAAATCTCAATTTGGTATGGAATCATACTTTTTCACTGTAAAATTTCCTTGAAGACACAAAGCTAAATGAAAAATTAAAATATAAGGAAGTTTCTTACTTCATTGTGTTATATATTTCCAATTCTTTTTCCAAAAGGTCCTTTTTCAAGTTCCCCAAATGAAATGGATTTGGAAGGGTAGACTTCTTTTTAGTGATCTGAAAAGTATCATTAAGTAAATCAGTTTTTATCTAAGAATGGAATCAACAGAAGTAATGTAAAAACTAAAAATCCTTCTGAGAGAACTACTTACTATTTGCAATGTTTCCTTTAAATATTTTCAATGCTAACTTGTACCTCTTGGCCTATCCTTTGCTAGAAGTGACCCCAGGGCCATGTCATGGGAGGACATGACGGTTCTCCCTGTAAACTCCTACCAGCACCATAATGAAGCCATTACCAAGTTTTGTTAGAATTTATATGTATGCATACTTGTCTCCTTCTCTAGACCGCACCTCTCAACAGAGAGCTGTATCTTATTCATCTTTTTATCTCCTTTGTGTAGCATGGCCCTTGGTACACAGTAGGTGTTCAATCAATATTTATTGAATGGCTGGATCTTAGAGATTAATACAGTTTCTTTTAAGAGCTCCTTAAGTCTATCCAAATCCTCTTAGACTATATTTCCTATCAATTTCACAGACTGGGATTATGAGTACCACCAGTGTGAGTACTTCCTAAATACACCCACTTAGAGCTCCAAGAGTGCTCTATTTTTTGGAATTAGGAGACCAAATCTATGGTCATCTATGCCACAATACTTAGAATCTGTTTTATTTGTACCCCTTCTCAGAATCCTTCATGCTTTGTCTGGCATCACCTTCATTCACCCAAATTAAGTTTCAAAAATGTTTTGAAAGAGCAGCATCACTAGAATAAGTACAAAGTCTACTAGGGTGATTACTCTAATAATCATTTGGATATGTTATGGTATTTTCATGGGAAAAAACATGGAAAAACAATAATCTAAAAAAAGAACATTTTCTTTGTTTTATTTGTCACATGTTGGATTCTTGAGTATGGAGAGCAGACTTTCACAGTTGCAGATAAAAAAATACTCATCTATGGGAAAAATAGGACAAATATTCATATATGTATAGATATAACTTTTTTTAAGTTCTTGATTTTATTTTTGTTTCTGCTGAACATTTTCTTTGCTATTTAGTCAGATCAGTCCCCAAATGCCCCAGAAATAGGATGTTCTTTGTTATCACTGTGAATAGAGAAAAAAGAGATGAACACAGAAAGCAAGATTAGAGAGTTTCCCTACTTGTAATTACTGTCAAGTATATACGCTGTTAAGCACATTCTAGCTAATGTTTTATCACTTGGTATTTCTTTCTCTTTTTGATCCTAAATCATTAGTTTGTCAATAGTGACTAAAACAACCACTAGTTCAAATGAAGAATGATCTGCTATTAAAAATTATTCTGCAGTTATAAAATAAGGACTGGAGAGACAGCTTAGCTCCCAGAATGTACACACTTGAAGGAACACACACCTTAAGCAAGGCCCCACTTTCTTCTGAACCATCAGATCCCTGAGATTCTCTTTGCTTCTGGACTGTGTCCAGTGTACTGTGGGGGCTCAAGCCAGCACCTTCTCCAGCTTCATAACCATTGTCAGATCCTCCACTTCGGGAAGGACTGGGCTTACGTGTCTTTAAGGAATAGTCACCAAAAAGAGTTCTTCTGCACGTTGGAGAGGTTGCTACTTTGGAGGTCCCTTGTAGCCTATTGAGGATGGGTGAAGTTGTCAAATTATCTAATTTTTCATGTGATCCAGCAAGGAACCAATCAGCACAAGACAAACAGGGGCCCGGAGAAAAGGCTAGCTGTTCATTTATGCGGGAATCTACCCCTTCCAGCTGGTGAAGAGTTGTTTTGACCTGATCCACGTATATACAGTCTGGTCCAGGATTCCCAATAGCTTTGGATGCACAGCCTCCAGCTTCTAATAGTACACACAACAGGTAATGTCTCTATACAAAAACAATTATTAATATAGATTTAGCCACATTTAAAAATTTGTATGTAACATGCATGTATAAATTTATGAATTCTAAAGACATGAGCATATGGCATAATCACGTGATGCTTATTAAAAACTACCCCCCTTCTTAGTTATTGCAATGCTTTTGATCACCCTTGACATCTAATCTCACTTTGCCTTATCCTGATACACCATCAGCTACTACTTTTGACACATAGAATTCCCTAAGGTAGCTTTCAAAGAGCCTCAATCATTGATAGTCCCTTCATTCACAATCACATATTTGTTGTTTCTGATTCTATATTCTTTTCATGTCTCTATTTCCCAAAACAAACCAGAGTATAAAAGTTCTAATTTTATAGAAATGGGAACAAAAGATCATAATAACCTGCTAAAAATCTTATCTTGGGTTTCATTAATGTTTCTCTATGAGTATGAAATGGATGCAAAAAAAAAAAAAAGAAAGAAGCGCATGTAACACTTTCTGGAATACTAGTATTTGACATACTCATAATTTTAAATTATCATTTCTGTTTGTGTATTTATTTAGGCAGTAAATGATGAAAACAAGCAAACGAAAAACAAACCCAAGAAAGAAACTAAGGTAAACTTACCAAGCCAACAATTAGCAAAAAATATCTCCCCTCAGGTTCCTGAAAGACTTCAGTGTTTGAGGCTGAAGAAGGTTGGAGGTGATAGAGGGGAAACACTTCTCTCCATATTACCAACTGACCGATTCTCTGTTTTGCTGCTAAAGGCAGTAGGCAGTGGTGGCGACAGTATACAGCAATATTAATAAGATCATCCTTAGGCAAATGACTGCATATCAAGTAACCCTTGAATTTAACCACAGAGAATAAAAGTCAACTAGTGATATAAAGCAGTCATCCCATAATACATTTCTGAGAGTTTTATAGGTGCTTCTTCAGTTGGCTTAAAATATTCCAGTTTCAAATGGAGTAAGTGAAGACATAGTGAAAATAAATGTATTTTTAACTAGAGATCAAATATTCATGATAACAAGTCTATAACAGGTGGACTTTAGCATAAAGCAAGATCACCTCTGAGTAACATTAGCCTGAGAATATGGCAAAATTAGGAAAGAACTGACCTTCTGAAAATGAAAGGCGGAGAAGCAGGAGAGGAGGTGGGAAGCATACTTTTCACTACATACAGTTCTGTATTGTCTGATTATTTTTTAGATATGTTTTATACTGTGTTTAACAACCTTTTAAAAAATTAAAATACTTAAATTCACTTGACACTTAATTTGCTTTTACCCGGAAGTCAACTAATTGATGTTAGAATATTTTCTAAAAAGATATATGGTTACTTTCTGAAGATAAGAAAAGAGACAAACGACTGCAAAACGGAATCATCACAGTATTACTTTTCTCTCATAAACACTTGGTTCTTTGAGTTTTGTTTCTCTTTTACACATGTGTAAATGTCTTAAGATATAATGAAACCAGAAATATTTATTGTATTTGTAAATATGTAGGTACAAGTCTTGTTTTCAAATCTAAACCTTATGGTAACTACATTCAGAGAAAAAGATAAATTTATTTTTCATGTTTGTAAGAGTTTGAGAAAATTTAATTTAGGTCTGTTCATATAGCAGTTGGACATTTATAAAAATTTCAAGCTTCAGGACCTACTATATAGCACAGGGAACTATATTCAATTTCTTATAATAGCATATAATGGAAAAGAATCTGGAAATAAAATATATATGTATGTACATGTATAACTGAATCACTTTGCTGTACACCTGAAGCTAGCATTCTAAATCAGCTACACTTCAATAAAAAACTTCAAAGAAAGAAAAAAATTTTCAAGCTTCAACTTACCTTGTAAAATAGAGAAGACCCCAAAATTGTATACAGCCGCCTCATGTCATAGTAATCCTCAGACTAGGGGAAAGAACACAGTGGAGATGTATATATATATATATAGATCTCTCTATATATCTATATATTTTATATATCTATGTATTTTGTGTATATATATATATATATAAAAAAATATAAAAAATGATCTAAAAAATTTAGTTAAGTGGGGAGGGTATAGCTTATGGGAGAATGCATGCCTAGCATGCATGAGGTCCTGGGTTCAATCCCCAATACCTCCATTAAGAGTAAATGAATGAATGAATGAGTGAATAAACCAAATTACCTCCTCCTCCCAAGAAAATAACCTAAAAAATCCTAGTTAAGCTAAAACAATTAAAATGGAAATTACATTCTTTAGTAACTGAACTGTTCATAGTACTTTCTTTAGAAATCAATATACTAGGGTATTAGGGTGAAAGATAAGGTACATATATATTTACTTTTGACTGAGAACAATCTTATTTTTGGTTTCTGTGAGATACTGTTGATTAGAGACATCTAAGAGTAGAATATAAGATTTGTTACCCATGAGGGATTGAAAGAAACCTACCAAGAGAAAATGCTTCTACTATACATCATCTAAAATACACAATATTACTATATACTATTTTTGAAAGTACAAATTGTTACAACCTATTTGGGGGCAACTAAGTAAAAAAAAAATTAAATACACATACCTTTTAAGTAATTCGACTTCTAGAAATCTACAGAAATACTTAATCAAGAGAATCAAGATCTTTGTATAAAAAGTTAAAGTATAATTAATTATTTTAATATGCAAGAATTGGAATAAAGTGAAGTCCAACAATGGAAAATGGTTAAGGAACTTAGGTATGTTCACATCACGGTATATTATACATCTGTTTAAAAAAATAAAGTTGATATATATAAGCAAGCACAAAAGGTTTCAGAATATATTGTTCAGCAAAGAATGCTACTGTAGAACAAAATATTCACTATCATCTAAGTTTTGTTAAAAATAGCACCTCCAATGATAGACATGTACATGTATACATACGTGTTGTTTTGTATTGGAGTACGTAAGTGTATAGAAAAGGGTCTGGAAGAATAGGTTCTAAACTGTAAGAGCCGATATAACTGAGGATGGAATTGGAGGAGATGGATGAGGAAGGAGGACATTTGTTTTTAATAACCATGCTTGCATTTTTACCCAATATGCATGCATTAATCTTATAATAAAAAAATACAGTGAAACCTAAGGAAAATTGAAAACTGGAAATAATCTAAATATCCCTCAACTGGGGAATGGGTGAACACTGTGATACCATCATACAATGGAATACTAGTCAACAACAAAAAGGATGGAACTGCTGATACACACGATTACAAGAAGAAATCTCAAATGCTAAGTGAAAGAAGTCAGGCCCATCCTTTTTCACGTTCTGACTGCTTTTATATCAAAGAAATTCCTTGTAATGCTTTACTGTGCCCATATTTAAGAATGAGGAATTAATAAATTCATTGGAAGCTTCTTGAGGGTATGGAAGCTCTCTGATTTGCTTCATTATAGGTAAGCTTTTAAAAATTACTATAATTAAAATTTTTAACTGTAGTCAAATACACATAATATAAAATTTACCATCTTAATCATGTTTAAGTGTACAGCTCAGTAGTGTTAAGTACATTCACATTGTTGTAAAACCAATCTCCAGAACTCTTTTCCTCTTGCAAAACCAAAACTCAGTATCCTTTAAAAAATTACGCTCCACTTCTCCCCTACCCCCAGCCCCTGGCGTCCACTCTTCTACTTTCTGTCTTTAAGAATTTGACTACTTTAGGTATCTCCTATAGGTGGAATTGTGTACTATTTTGTCTTTTTGTGACAGGCTTGGTTCACTTGGTATAGTGTCTCCAGGTTCATCCATATTGAGGCATATGTCAGAATTTACTTCCTTTTGGAGACTGAGTCATGTCCCATTATATGTATTAACCACGATTTTTTGTTGTTCATTCCTGTGTTGGTGGACGCTGGGGATGCTTTCTCCTTTTGGCTGTTGTGAATGATGCTGCTACGAATGTGGGTGTGCAAATATGTCTTCAAGATTCTGCTTTTAATGCTTTTGACTATATGGAGTTGCTGGATCATGTGGTCATTCTGGTTGTGATTTTTTGGGGGCCGCCTTGTGCTTTTTCGCATTCCCCAACAGTGCACAGGAAGTTCCAACACCTGGTGTTTTCTGTCTTGTTTTTTGTCTGTTTGTCTAATGGTAGCCATCCTAATAGGTGTGGGCAAACTGTTTCATGTGTATAGTTTTGTACTCTGCTTTTTCCACATAAAATGACCCTGAACATTTTCCCATGTCAATAGACAGTTTTCTAAACACTATTTTTAATGGCTGTATTATTTAACATCCATAATGTGGTATTTTAATTTGTTTCTGGTAATTTTTCAGAGTATAAATAATGTTGCACAGAACATTCTTATGAAAAAAACTTTGTGTACATCTCTGATATTTTCCTAAGTTGGTAAGTTTCTGGAGGTTGAATTCCTAGATCATAGTGTATAACTTTTTAATGAATATTGCCAGATAGCTTTTCCGAAAGGTTGCATCAGTTTATACTTTTACTAGTATGAAAGTGTCATCTACATTGAACATTGTCAGACAAAATTACTTCAATGTATGATCATAAACACAAAGTTACCAAGAATATTCATCAACAGATAACAATGGTTTAACTCTGAGAACAGAGCTGGCTTTGATGTATGAGTTGTCAAGCAAAATGCTAGATTTATTTTTATTTTGTATTTTTCAATAGTATTTGTATAACAATAAATATTTTAACTTCCTAATTAAAAAAAGAAGGCAGACCCCCAAAATTATCTACCATATGATTCAACTTATATGGCATTCCAGAAAAGGTAAAACCATGTGGACAGGTCTTTGTATTGACATAGCTTTCATTTCTCTTAGGAAATTAGATAGGAATACAAAGGTAGAATCATATGGTAGGTGTATATTTAGGTAATTAAGAAACTGCCAAACTGTTTTCCAAAGTAACTGCATCATTTTATAGTCTCTATTTGTCAACTTGTTTTCTTTTATGGATTGTGTTTTGATGTATCCAAAGAATCCCAATAGATCTTTTTCTAACCATAGTTACTTTCTGTGCTCATTAAAGTGATGAAAGCAGGAATTAGAGTTTTAATTAAACCTACTGGATGTAAGTTCCTAAAACCCAGATATTTAAATATTTTAGATCTAAACTGCCCCGAATGATTGATATCTATCTGAACGTTCTCCATCAATGAAAAAATGTATGACCTAAGAAGAGTTCACCTTGCTTAAATTTCCAGTATTTTTACAAACAAAATACCCTTCCATTTGCTCAGGATCTTAGTTAAGACTAGGCCACCCCTTCAGTCTAACGCTCTCTCTCCACTTTCACCAGCAGTCTTCTAAAGAATGACGATCCAGCCTCACTGCTTCTACTTCCTAACTTACCATTTACTTTTTTGGGGGAATTATTTAGAATAAAATTTATTAATAAATTATTGATTTTCCTCTCGGTAGCATAGAAAAATACACTAAGCCATGTTTTCAAAGCATGTTAACTAAGGGAGTACGATATATTCTACTCTGTGAAACACAGGTTGAGTATACTTTAAGTTAAAATTTCCTACACAGATAACAGGTAATAAGACCGGCAAGAAGGAAAAGAGCATAAGCAAAACATTCAAATACAGTTATAATGATATTTTTAAATATTTGGAAACGTGAATTTGCAGAATGTAAGCAGCATGTGTGTTTTAATTTGCTATACACAGTTACCACCTATTAAGAATACCCACTCCAGTCAGGAGAAATGCAGTAACTACATCTTTCAATGTTTGTTTCAACTTTGGACTTAAATACCAACATAATCTTCTGTTCAAAAATCAATCATTTACTTTGTAAAGAGTTCAACTGAAAATTTTAGCATATACAAAAATTGAGTAGTATAATTAGCTCCTATGTACCCATACTCCCAGCTTCCACAATGACCTGAAGCTAATCTTGTTTCATCTATATCTCCTTCTCCTTCTCCCCTCTCCCTACTGAATTATTTCAGAGTCAATCCCAGATGTTTTGGCATTTCATCTGTAAATAGTTCAGAATGTATCTCTAAAACAGGACTTTAACAAAATATATAACCATAATACCATGACCTTATCTATAGGATTATTCTCACCTAATAGCCAGTTATCAATTCCTTGATTGCCTCATAGATGTTTTTAAAATTTTGTTTGTTTGAATCTGGATCCAAGTAAGGTCCATATTGAAACTGGTTGATATGTTTATTAAGCCTCTTGTAACTGAGAGGTTCTCTCTCAACCTCTCCTCAGCCGCCTTCTAATTTATTTGTTGAAGAAACTGTCCTGTGTGTTTCCCAGTCTGGATTTTGCTGATTGCAATCTTCCTCCCTCAAATGGGATATTTTAACATGTCCCTTTCCTCCTGGCATTTCCAGTAAATTGGTAGTTAGATCTTGAGGCAGGATCAAGTATACTTCATAGGGGGTTTGTGTGTTCCCCTTTAGGAACCACATACTATCTTGTTGTCTTTCCTTTTGTGATGTTAACAGCTACTGATGATCACTGCTTAGATCCATTAACTCAGTGAGGGATTATAAAATGATATTCCAATTCTGACATTCTTTCTTAATATATTAGGTAGACCACTTCCACAAAGAGAAACTCCCCCTCATCTCTATTTGGCAACCCTGAGGTATGGTTCAGATAGGAAAGGCAGATAAATATTTGATTCTTTCTCCTTAATCACCAGTTTCCACAGTAATGAACTGGTTCCTTAGCATCCCTCAAAGCTGACCAAAAAGTTTCTTTTTTTCTTTAGTAACATTATAAACTCGTGGTTTAAAAAAAAAACAAACTCATGTTTTAAAAGATTAAAAACCATACTCCCAACTTAAATTCAGGTCTACAGTGCTTTTACTTAATATAATCAGTATTACATGTATGTCCTTTCTCTCAAAGCCCAGTTTTTAAGGATACTCATGTAATTAGTCATTACATATATATATTATGTAAAAAATATTTTTAACTGAATAGAAAATCTTAAGGCAGCAAAATGGATTTTGTCCATTTCAATAGACACCTAATGTTACATATTTCAAGATTATTACATGCCGCCTTGGAAAATATTTAGAATAATGACTGATTTACAAAATAAGAAATTAATATTGAACCTTTCCTAAAATCTACTGCTTCTCTTACCAGTTCTGCAAAATCTGCTGCCTCCAAGTCACTCAGTGCTGTATCTAATTCCATCTATGTGGGGAAAAAAAAAGAATAATACATTTAACTCATATTACTTACTTTTTAGTAACGGCCATATAAATGTGCTTAATAATTACTTGAAGAATTAAATAAAGATCTCTTTCTCCTTTGTGTTATTTAAGAGATGTCCCCAAATGGAAGATCTTGTTTTCAAGCTTTGCAATTACAAAAAATTAATTTATTTCACATATAGGCATTTTTCAGTTAAATCTCAATTATTTCAAAATGGGCTTCACTCTTTATTCAACGCAAACTAATTTATGAGGTTAAAAAACTGCTTTCCAGTTCTAAGTTAGAAACTTTTTTAACCAAGAATATGAAAACTAATATATGTATGTATATGCATGACTGGAACATTGTGCTGTACACCAGAAACTGACACATTGTAACTGACTGTACTTCAATTTAAAAATAAATAAATAAATAGAAAAAAAATTTAACCTATTAAAAATCTTAAGCGAAAAAAAAAATCCTAATGTAACCAATCTACTTTGACTTGTTTTTATTGTTCTGTTTCCTATA
This sequence comes from Camelus bactrianus, assembly GCF_048773025.1. NCBI lineage: Eukaryota > Metazoa > Chordata > Mammalia > Artiodactyla > Camelidae > Camelus > Camelus bactrianus. The sequence continues at coordinate 45,615,566 of NC_133540.1, forward strand.
TATTTCTCAACAGCTGGAGTCTTGGAAATTATCAACATTCTTCCCATCTCTCTCTTATGTTTTGTATAAAAAGACTGTTAATCTTTATTCATGGATTAAAACATGAAGGCAAGTGTTCCCCTGGAATCTGGCACGGTTTAACTACCCTACAGAGTTATTAGAAAAATCTCTTACTTTGGATTTAGCTTTTGTTTCTATGGAAATTGTCTGAACTCTTTCATGTATTTGTCCCTCCCTGAAGCATTCAAAATTTAAAAACAGAATAAATTTAATCTTCAGTTTAATCTGTAATGCATATTTAAAAATTGAAAATTATTGACAGTTGAAGCTTGTAGCATATATGGTATTTGTGAAAAATGATCCTTTTTTTTTTTAAAGGCCAAGGCACTCTCTGCAGGACTGTTTCACAAACTGTGTCTTACTGAGATGACAAAAGCTTTGGAAACATTAGTTATGCCTTTCAATGCTTTTCACCCAGTATGACTTATTACTCATTTGTGACCTACATTTTTCTGCATCTAGCAAATACTTCATGTTCTCCTCTTTGTGGCTACAGTTTCCCTTGTGAAAAACTACAGGACAAAAAGAAAATTACCCACTTGTGATTTCTGACCTCAGAAATGTTAATGTTTAACAGGTTCTTGCCGCTAAAGTCTATAGGCTAATATACAAGGTTGCTTTGATTGTTTCTTCATATTAAAAGGTAAAATTTCTTTTCTCTTAATTATTCCAGCATACCTTAGGAAAAATCATTTTTTTAAAAATTCTGACCAAAAAACAAAATAAGGAAATTCTCAAACACTTGGGAAAGAAAACTGAAGTGAGACTTCATTATCTACTAAACTCAGAACAATATGTTTTTTCCTAGTTAAAAATAACTATTTCCAACTAAAATTTATCAGGCACAAGTTACCACACACACACACACACACACACACACACACACACACACGTTTTTAACTAGATTTCTTAAGGCATAAAATTCCTTAATCTTTTCCATTAGAAGATATATATTCAATAAACCCTATTATTTTTAACACAGTAAGAAATCTCAAAGGGAAAAAGAAAGTAAGCTCTTTGAGTTTGCTGGTAAAACAAAAACAAAAACTTCAAGGGTTATTATGTTTTTCAAACTTTACAGTCATCAGAAACTTTTAGATCACTTTATCAGATGGTATTGATCTCTTTCCAAACCATCCTTCTTGATTCTCTTACCCAGACTACAAAATATAGAAAATGCTTATGCTGTACCCTTATTGTTTCCTGTGTTTTAATTCCACCTACCCAACTGAGCATCCAGAGGACTTTTCCAGATTCCCAAAGCAGAGCACAACTCTGAGTACCTGGCACAAGTCCTACAGGAGTGTCAGACTTAAGCAACAGCTATGATTTGAGGCAACAGATTAAAGATATATATACACCAGAATTCACACAGTGATGTCTCAGTTTGATATTCTTTTAGGTTGAAATAAATAAAAGCATACAGTCCTTTTTATCAAATATATGGTAAATTTAGAAAAAAAAAAAAAAGCCAATCAGAGAAATCTGAATACAAGAGGTAGTCTTCACATGGAATTTGAAAGACCAAAACAGGCTATATTTTAAGGTGTCCTGAAGTTCTTAGAAGGGAGACATATTTGATCTTAACATATCCAAAGTCGAAAGACATTGCCCCTAAAAACATTAAATGCCTCTACTCTCGTAGAAGAGATCGCATATTTTGAGGGAAGAGGGTTCTTTGGTGAAGAGATTCGAAGACAGGAGAAAGAACTTGGGCAACTGCAAGACCAGACTGGGAGGCTCATGACATGGCACCTCTGACCCACAAAATCTGCCTTGTGTCTTTCAGCAGAAAAAAGGCCCTGGAATGGGCATAAGACAGAATTTTTGGAACCAGGGTCTTTCCTTCTTAAAAGTAAGGTTATCTAATTACTTTCTATTTTGAACCCATATAATTTCTTATGAAAACGCTGATGGCAGTAGAATTACATATTTCACACTTTTTAGTTTTTCTATGACCTAAGAAAATGATCATTATTGGCCTGAGGTACAAAAGATGCAGCAGTGGGGCAAGTGACAAAGGCAAGGACAAAATAAGAAGACCTGAAGGTGAAGTTTCCTTTACACATGCTCTAACAACCTCAACTCCTTCCTAATAATCATTGTACAATAATACTCTCAGAACTACAGCTATAGCTACAACATGCCAGGCATGATTCTTAGCACTTTATTGTAATAACTCGTCACTTCTCTATGAAGTAGGTACAATTATGGTCCCCATTTTACAGATGAGGAAATCGAACAAAGTGGCTAATATATCAGTTTAAATTATTACTAAACTGTCAGAAGGTATTTATTTGATCAGACATGGTAGAATTTCATGAAGAGCAGAATCTTGCATTGGGATTTTACTACAATATAGCCTGGGTTTCTCCATGGTTGGGAACTGGCTGTGGCATAGTGCCTCATTTAATACTAATACGAACACTGTTGCTAAATAGATTACTGTTGATGAAAATGTCTGAAATGATCTTTCCAGTCATTCAGCAGTAAAGATATTTTGGATCTACAGGAACGACTAAAATCACATTGATAATACTTAACTGTTATGAAGTCTTACCTTTGTTAAGCTATCTATGGGACAAGGCAAAGCTAATTATATATGTTCATGTAAAACAAAGATTTTTCTATTATTAATGGAGTTTGTATTTTACTTAAGAATATTGTTAACCAGGCATTCCATCTACCTTTTTTTTAACATTTTTTTAATTGCGTTATAGTCATTTTACAATGTTGTGTCAAATTCCAGGGTAGAGTACAATTTTTCAGTTATACATGAACATACATATATTCATTGTCACATTTTTTTTCGCTGTGAGCTACCTTGTATATATTTCCCTGTGCTATACAATATAATCTTGTTTATCTATTCTACATTTTGAAATCCCAGTCCATCTACCTTTAATTATATAGAAACATAAACCTAACTAGATGACCTTCCTCTGTAAAAATCAAAATCACAAAATTTAAAAGTAGGACATGTCATATAATTATGATTTCTGAGAAGTATTCCAAGTTTGGACAAAGCTTAAATGTTAGAGTAAGATGAGAGAGATAATTTCTATTTAGAAAGAAAAAGTCCACTGCACTGGACCCTCCTACTTTTATCAACCAATTGCCCCTTTAACTCTCTCCCACAATCCTCAAAATAACAAAAAACCTAAAGAAAAAAAAGATAAAGAATTACAAGGCAACTGGTTCTGATTCTTATTTATGACACCTAAAATTACCCTGATTTCCTGTGGAAGTGTGAGCCACCGAACTCCAGGGAGATTGTCTACAAGCACGGCACTGAAAGCATCATACTGCTGTGCACTGGGACTGGCACTGGAATGTAGCTTAGCAGGCTGAAGTGCTCTTTGGAAGAATAAGTCGAAAAAATGATCCAAACGAGGAACATTCTCAACCTGGCAAAAGGCACTGAAGAAACAAGAGCCGTGAAGTCAGAACAACATACTGAAATGGTGGTCATCTCTTTCTTGTGTGCTCCTAAGGGGACTGGATCTCTCCCCACAACACAGGCTCTCTTTCCACTCCTTCTCCCTAAACAGGAATTACCACTGTAATGTTACTGATGGAGCATGTTAAGAAATTCACCCCATTGATATTTTTTACCCTAAAACCTATTTTTTTTTTTTACCCTAAAACCTTTGAGTAGATGGTACCATGGAAGAACCACAGGGATAACACAAGTGGTATAATAGAATGGCTGAAGCACCCTTTCTGCAAAAAATAAGTTGCTTTTACCTCTGACCATCTCTCAACCATTTACAACTCCCGATATCTTCCAGGTAACATAGTATGATAAAGAGATTTTGAGGTTTGTAATAGAACAGATCTGGCTTTGATGCTTCTCGCTGCTTTTTTTACTAGGTAGATCTCTAGGGAAAATCATCTAACCTTTCTCTGAACTTTTGTTTCCAAATGGGGATAATACTATCTAACTCACAAGCAAAGTAACTAGTACATAGTTAAGTTTAAGTACTTATTGTGCTTATTACTTACTGGTATACAGTAAACACATAATTAGCCTAAGTTATTTCCTCCCCTCTTCACTAATGAAGGCATAACTGTTTAAGAACTTAAAAAAAAAAACAACTACTCGTCTTTAGCCATGTGAAAGTAATACAGCATTGTCTACAACCGCTCATTGGAACAGCCCACTGGATAACACAATAAAGGGTATATATACCATTAATATATCAGGATAATATTCACTGATTCATTAAGCCAATTACTTGAGTGCTACTATGTTCCAGGCACTATTCTCATTGCTGGAGGTAATTTTTACAGCAGTAAAAATATCAAGACAAAAGACAAGGTCTCTGCTCCCATGAAGCTCACATTCTACTGGAGAATGACAACAAATGAACAAAAAGTAAAAACATGAACTTGTCCAAAGCACTATGCAGAGATCAGGACCATGTGCGTGGATGAGGTGACTGGTCAGCTATTTTAGATCAAATGGTTAGAGGAGAGTCTCTGAGAATGGGGCATTTCAGCTGAGATCCCGATGTCAAAACGGTCCAGGAAGAGGCCAGAGTGCAAAAGCCCAGGGTGGAAACAAGCTTGGCCAGGGTGCCTGCAGAACAGTACACAGGGGCGGTGTGGTTTGAGATCTGAGATCAGAAAGGTATGCAGGAGCCAGATAACAATGCAGAAAGATCACTCTAACTTTGGAAATTAGAGAGGCAGGAATGGAGGCAAGGAAACCAGTTAGGAAGTTACTACAGTAGTGACAGAGGGCAGTGGCTGGACAAGGTAATAGTGCAGATGGAGAGAAGTGCATAGATTTGAGGTATGTTTTGAAGACAGGCTGATTAGGATTTGCTGGTGGATTAGCCAGCAAGAATGAAGGAAACCTGTATCTTTAATTTGATCACAACATTAAACTTTATTAATGTATAATCAGTTTTTTTTGTGTGTGGCTCACAGGGAACTAACCAGCTTAAAACTTGAAAAAGACAATATAGGCTTTTGGACTTTTTAGTCTTTTCATAATTATTCATAATGGGCCTTTGATATCTTTCATAATCAGAAAAAAACTTGTGATAAAAAATTACTGCAAAATGACAATTGACAGTATCTTGGATCCATACTGCTTCTTGGTTTTAAGTACTCATTGGATCTTCACATTTATTATCTTAGTTTGCCTTTCAAATTCTCACTTGAACAAGAAGAAACTACTTAAATTTGGTGTCAGTTTGGAGATACTTCCAAATCAATGGGAGCTAAATTTCAACATGAAATTCTGCCCACAGCCTACTCCATTGGAATTTGCAGAACAATTTCAATTGCTTGTCTTCATGCACGGAAATCATTGAAGGAATTTAATCTTTGATTATCTCTTTTCTTTTTAAATAAAAATAGAAAGCTTCAATAAGGCAAAATATAGCAAGGTTTGCTTATTTAGTATAAATTTAAAGAGGTAGTTTATAACCATATCCTTATTCTTCATTGGTTAAAAATTTCCTTATTAGTAAAAGGTAAAAGCACTGAATGTTGCTGCCCAATATTTTGTAGTTCACACATTTGGAAAATGCTCTTAAGTAACTGCATTTCAGAGAGAGGTGTCTCCCAAGAGGCTCCTGGAGAAAAACACTGCAAACTAGACAATTTTCCCAGATGGCACAATCACAGAAAATTCCTTTAGGCAGCTTTGAGGACAGTGACAACAAAGATCCACTCTAGATAAACATATAGCTGATACCACTATGGCTTGGAAAAATGTATAAACTGAATTCGGATTTTGATATTGATACACTCTTAAGGCTTTGAAAGCAAAGGTATCATATTAGCCCTCTGAAGTACTGGGACTTACAAAAATCCCACAAAGAGAAAAATCTATCTTACATAATTTTACATGTTCAAATGTTAAATGGTTACCTCAAATTTCCTCCTTCAGATCAAGAAAGATGCATCACATACTGCAAGGTTAGAAAAGAAAGAAGCAGAAAAATATGCATAATATGAGCCCACATGTGTAAAAAAAAAAAAAAGAGAGTATGTATATCCATATTGTATAGAAAATACATGGAAGGATATACATAAAACTAAATAGTTGATTACCTTCTCCACTGTGTTTTTTATTTATTTTCATAGTGCATACATTGTTTTACTAAAAAAATCTTTAAGGAAAAAGTATCACACTGTAGGATAGTGAACTTGACAACAGTCTTATAATCACAAAAAAATGTATTTAAAGTCTTCTTACTCTTTTCTGTATCTGTTCTGAAGAAATCTGCCCCTACAGAAATATATCAAATCAGAATATAATGGTGGTTACATCACTATTTCACAAAAGTAACATATGAGACCAAAAAAGAAAAAGCAATGTATCAAATGAAAAACTGCCTAGAGCTGTAAAATAAAAGCCAGTTTGAAGGATGAGAAAATAATAAGAAAAAGAAGAAAAAAACCCCAAACAACTAACTTGCCAACCAAAGAACACTATTAACTGCAAAAGGTGATTTGGAAGCATATACTTAAAACTTGAGATTCAACTCAAAGAAGTACTTACCTATCTAAAGAACCATACATAAATTTTAAGGTTTGGGCAACATTTTCTATCATATTCCTTAGCTGAGGAAGAGGAACTCTGAAAAAAGCAAAAATACACCTGTTCATTTATAACATAATCAAACAATACATGACATAAAAGAAGCTGTTCATCTTTACATTTTATGTGTAATGAATGTGAAAATGGTGTGTGTTAACTGGGAGTATAGCTGTGTAAAATGGTTGCTAGGAAGGTTGCATTACAAATTAAAGACTTTGATGTCTAGATCTGGGGTTCTAGCATGGGTCAAGTAGAGATTTTCACGGGATTCACAAGTAATCATCATACTGACTATTCACGTCTGTATGGAGATCACTTAACCCCCTTTAGGATTCAATTTCCTTTCTGTGTAAAAGGGAACCAAAATCACTAAGCCCTTCTCAGGCTCATTTTGAGGATTAAATAAAATTAATGCAAATAAAGTAGTTGGTGCAGTACCTAGGCCCCACAGAAAGAAATGCTACATTCTTGACACTTTCCAGTATTACCCAGATCTCAATTGAATCTCCAACTCTTGTGACAAAAAGATATCCCTAAGTGCTAGAGAAAGGAAAGAAAGTAGGAGAAAGGAAAGAAAGAAATGGATTTAACACTTTCTCCTTGAAGCTTTGTAAAACTCTACAAAGCAGGTCTTATCATTCCCATTATACCAATGGGTAAACAGGTTCAAGAAGTGAAGTAACTTGTGCAAGGACACACAGGCAGTAGAACCTGCTAGGGCGCATCCATCTCCTTAGCTACCAAGTTCCCGTCTCCACTACTTCATGGTGTCTTCTGCTTAGATCCCCGCTGTTCACTGCAGCCATCACAGGAGGATGCTCTCTCCCTGCTGGAAACACATGTTCCTGGGGTATAAGCCCCACCCTATCTTCCAGGGGGACAGCACTTTTCTCACTTGTAAAAGGCAGTGGCGAAGAGGGAAACGCACAGGCTTTGGCACTGAGACAAATGTGGGGAAAATCCCAGGGCCACCAGTTCAATTATAAACCACACGCACAATGTTGGAGATACATGGACACGTGAATGACATGGAGGGGGTGCTTGTGCATGATCTCACAATACTCTATTTCCCAGTCTGAACAAGTGAGACTCATAATACCTACCGTTCATGGTTATGTAAAACAGATGGAATGAGGGAAAGAATCTGGTACAGAGTGGTTAACACGAGCAGTAAGAGAGCTGGGTAAAGAGGTGGCTAGGGCTGTTTCTGACTTGAAGCTCAGAACAGAGGAGGAGGAGGATCTTCAAATTCATTCTAACTTACCAAACCAAGTTCTCTAGGATAGGAATTACTCCCCTCCCCACTCCCACCCACGTAATAAAGAAATTGGCTAGAGCTTTCCCTATCCAGCACAACCTCAATCCGGAGCTTAGCAGTGACAGTTCTATTTTTGGCTTCAGGGTAAAACCTCTACAGGAAACTGTCTCTATCTGCCTAACTCATTTAGCTGGTGGCATCAGAGGCTGGCATCAGAATGTGATGGAGCAGCCTCTGCTCAGTTCCTTAGCTGGGCCCTCCTCTCTGCTCTCTAACTGCCGCCCTACCACTATCTTACCATTGTATTATCTGTGCCTTTTCTTTTGCATTTTGAGCTACTACAAAAGTCTAAAGGCAGCTGTTTTACCCTGCCACGACACTCTAAAGTGTCCCATTCTGGACATTCTCGAATTCTTATAAACCCATACTTTCAAAACAACTCAGTTTTTCATATTCCAACCCATTGGTATAGGGCAGTCTCCTGGCAGGGTTTATTACATTACCCTTTTAGACAGAAAAATGCACATTGGCTGGTCATCCATATATGTCACAGCACCATTATTCCCCCACATTACAATTTCTGAATGCCACATTCATGATCTGTCCAAAATTAAAGACCCCTTCAAAATGTAAAACATTTTGAAATTTTCCACTACACCCTTTGAAGTTCCTGCTTGTGGTGTTAAAACATGTCCACAAATTGTTTGAAACTCCTCCCCTCAAAATGTGGAGCTTAACTACCCTCTCCTTGAGTGTGGGCTGGATTTAGTAACTCAATTCTAACAAATATATACAAATGTCATCCCTGCTTTTACCTCTAACTATTAGAGTAAGATGTATTTCTAAATAGTTGCAAAAAAGTTAAGAAGGACAATGATAATATAAGATGTACCACTAGAGAAGTCATTTTAGAGTTAAGTATTCATTATTTGGTCAAAGGTGTTCCAAGGGTGGTTAGGGCAAAACACCTTTTTGCTAACTTAATTCTACAAAATTGCCAAAGTAAAAAACTGTAAACAGGCAAAATCCAAATCATACGATCAAAAGTTTGAGCAGAACTCTGTACTGGCCACATCTCAGACCAAAGTGTATTGATAGCTCCCACCTTTACTAACTGGTCTAGCTGGGCCTTCCTGGCACCTTTCTGCACTGTCCACACCAAAAGGACAGGGAGCTACTGTACTAGTGCAACAGACCTTTAAATTGCAAAACTGCTTGGTTTTGACTTTTGACAGAAATGTCATAATTTTAATACATGAGATTTTGTTAGCAGTATTTTAGAAATGAGCTTAAAGTAAACAAAAATCCCAACTTACTCCTCAGCAGGCAGGCCAATTAACAACAACTTGTCAGATTCTTTCCAATAAGCCACATGAATTTGTTTCCCATTTAAAAGAAGGGATGAGCTAAGAAAAAATGGAATCAAAATGAAATTAGAATATCTTTAAATGTCATAAAATTATAAACAGTCATTCATAAAAGAGTACATATGGTATGAGTTAAGAACTGCGTGTTAATAAGCAAATTTCTTGGCATACACCTAACTGCCACACAGAAAAGGCAAGAAATTGTACAACAAAAACCTGAAATACATATTTTAAAAAAATCCACAAAACTCTGGTTCAAACAAAAGTAGACCCATTACAGCAAAAAAGTGGTGAAAATCTTTTGCTAACATTTACTGAATATATACAATTTTTTTTCAAAAGAAAGCTTCCATCCCAGTGTGTTAATTTAACAAATCTTTTCTGATTGTCTACCTATAAACATGTTTACTAAAAGAGATTACAAAGAAACAAAGATGTGGCTCCAGCCTACAAGATGATCATTTAGTATGGGACACAGATACATAAACAAGTAACTGAAATATATGTCAGATTTAAACGTGTTCTCAAGGAAACACTTTAAGTGATAGGTATATTCATGGTGGTGATGGTCTGAGTCTATTCCAATGTCAAAAATGATCAAATTATACACTTATATGTGTGCAGTTTCCTGTACTTCAATTATATTTCGATAAAGCTGGAAAACAAATTGAATGCATTCTAAAGAGATATACAATAGTCAACTATGGAAACATAGAGAATGATTCTTTCTTACAGTGTGGGGAGGTGGTGGGAAGAAGATAAAATAAAAACATTCTTTGTTGAAATTAAAATACATCCGTCAGTCTTTATCTGTTGAGTTCTTAGGATATAGTGTTAACTTCTATACTGCAGTAGATAAATGTGTGGGATTTTAAATATGAATTGCTAACAGGTTTTTTTCAAAAGGGTTATACTTTTGCCTTTATAAAGTTTTAAAAATGCATAGACAAATATTAGACTCATTTGTAGTCATAATTAATTTCACTGTAGTTTTAAAACATGCAACAAAGGACACACACTGCTAAGGAATCCCTGACATATTTATTTTTGCATTGATTCTTTCACAAAAAAGTCTTCCTATACACATTTACTGTTTTCCACATGTTTAACCCATATCTTATCTAGTAAGATCTAAATATCATGTAAAATATCTGTACTTTTGAGAAAAATAAAATAAAATCCACATGGAGAAACTTAAAACAAATTTTATTATTAATAAGATTAAAAATGAGGCCTGCACCTTGAAAACTTTATGCTAAGTGAAAGAAGCTAGTTACAAATAGTGACATAGTATGATTTCATTCTTCTGAAATGTCCGGAAGAGGGAAATCTATAGAGAGAAAGTAGATGAGTGGTTGCTTAGGCCTTGGGGTGGGGTAGGTGGATTGATAGCTAAAAGGTGCAGGGTTTCCCTCTGAGAGGATAAAAATGCTGTAAAATTGACTCTGGTGATGGTTGCACATATCTGTGAATATACAAAAACCACTGAATCGTATACTTTAAATAGGTGAATTGTATGATACATAAACTATATCTCAATAAAGCTATTTAAAAAAATAAAAGGAGGCCTATGACATGTTTCTATGAATGCATTTATACACTAAATGGACCCTCAGTTACTAGTATCCTGAAATAAAACAATCTTTTCTATATATACTGTATTAATAAAGTCCCAGTGTTAAACATCACTTTCATTTAGAAAAACAAAGAAATTCTTTTTCCTGTTGTCTTGCAGATCCTATCTTTTAAAATCCTAGAGGAGTCATTTTAACCAGAAGATGGGAAAAGAAAAGTTAAGCCTAGAAAATCCAACTTGATATTTTATCAGTATTAAGGGGTTCTAAAAAAGGTAAACTTTTTTTGGTAAAGTCTAAAACTGTTGCACTATTAAGGAAGAAAAATGGTTTATCATTTACAGATTTATTTTATGAAAAAAAGCAAAAACAAAACACAAGAGTTTGAGCCCTCTCCTTTCATAAGTTAACTATGGGCATTTCAAAGACAGGGCCTGATGAGTCAATGTGGAATGCGATACAAGGCTCTATAATTGACTCTATGATGTACTTTAACTTTCAAAAAGGCATTTGATATCAGTTTGCTTATCCATCACTGAGTGAACTTGCACAGATGATACTGACTTCTGAATACTCTTCCTAAAGTGTATGAGTATTGTGTGTTTTCCTATCATTGTTGTAAGAACAGAATATTCTGAAGTATATGAAAAATTCAGTGTTCAGTCATTTTTAGCAACCACAAAGGTATTGTCTAGCAAGTTAATAATCAAGATAAAAACGTGGAAAAGCCCAGACTCATTAAATGCTATGCTTCAGTGATATCACCTTCATGAAGAAATTCTAAAGTATAGGTCATTAGTCCAACTTTGCTGTTTAAAGTGTACTAAAACACTCAGCTCTGCAGATGTACTGAGAACCTACACTTTAAACAGATGACTAGAAAGAAATAACTTACATGAGAAACAAAATATCTGCAGATATCATATCTGCCACATAGATATTTACATTACAGCTACAAATACATTTGTATAATAGATACCTGCCTTGGTATTTTCTTTGTCAGAACCAATGTAAAGAACTTGAAAGGCAGAGAATTAAAGCTAAATAAAAATCAATTATTACCTAGTAACTTGTGTCCCAGTTACATTTTCCAACATGTCACAGAGTGTGAGAAATATTCCTCTCACACTTTTAAGTTTCTGAGATGCATCAGATACTGGATAATGATAAAGGATTTCCTGCTGTTAAACGAAAAGAAACAGAAATGTCAACCCCTACCAAATTTTCCAATCACTATTGTTTTCATGGCAAGTTCAGACCTTCAATTAAGAAAAGAACAAAAAAATGCATCTTTTCAGTTTCCCTAGGAGTTTTATTCAAACATGAGATAAGTATGCCTGGAATTTTAACACATTACCTACTATTTAAAATACCAAAAAACAAGTTAGAGACTGTCAGAATTGGCCAGGCTATATATACAGAGTAGGACACTGATTAGTTGAAATAATTACAACTAATTTCAAACAATGTTTCAAACTTTAATCTCTTTTACAATAAATTCAAATGCTAGTATTTTATTATATTTCATTATACAGATATTCTTATCTCCTATGGTTACATATCTACACAGACACCACATGTAACTTTTAGGAGTCTTTAAATTTAATTACTTTCATTACTAACTTCTAAAGAATCTTCATCTTTGATGAAACCATTAAATCTTATTTAAGCGCAAGGCAAGACTGCAGTTAAACTTACAAAGCGAGAGTACAAAATTAAACTAGTGCAGATAGGAAGAAAGAATTATTATGATACTATAAAATCTTCAGTTTAAAGTTGAAAGTGTTTGCCCAACACAAAATAATCTGAATCCAAACTTTGAAAGAGAAGACATTTTAAATTATGGAAATTATTAAACCTATAAGGTAATTCACAAAATGCTTAATAGTTTTCTATTTTCAAGAAGAGCATGTTCCCAGGAAATAAATAGGTTTTACAAAATAAAATAAATTTCAAAATCAGGAAGTACACTGCTAGAACTTTTACACAAAGGGATGTATTCTGCACATCACTTTTTTGCTGTTACTTAAAGCCACATGCTATTTTTCTCACAAGGCAAATTAAAAGCAGGCAAAATAAAAATTCTAGATGGAAATCACAGAGAATTCAGAGTAACTTCCAGTTACACTGTTTAATGACAATATCCAGTAATATTAATATAGTCATTATTGAAAGCCCAAACTCTTAAAATAGTATATCTTTTCCCTGGTTCTCTCTCTAAAGAGTGTTCTACACTTTGCTTTGGTCTCTCTTTACAAGAAATAATTATGTGACTTGGAGTCCATGTCTTGGCAACTTTTACGTTAGGACAAAAAGAAATAATGATATTTATTATTATCTGGATACATCTGTTTTTTATTCTTTTTAAGCACATTGAATATATGAAAATTGCTATGCAATATGCTGGCCAAATTCTCTCTTCTGGCAATACTTCTAGTGTAAAAACAGTTACAAAACATTTTATCATTAAAAATTAAGTCAGAGATCAGTTAAGATCTGTTATGTCTACTTAATAAATTTAAACCTTAACTGGCAGATACTTACTGTATTTAGCCAAATACCAAACACCACTTTAAACAAACACCACTTACTCTTTGATTCATTTTTTGAAATTTCCAAATCTTGTAACTTGAAGGAAACAAGCAGTTATTAAATACGTAACTCACACGGAAACAAAATGACCCTACGCCATTTAATTGTAAAACAAGTAATACCAGTACAGAGGTCATTTGAGAGAGTCTATTCCAAGCTCTGCAGTGACCAGCCTGGAAAGCCTCACTATTCAAGCCCTGGCAAGCTGCACAGTTCCTAACCCATTTAATTAGCTGTATTTTTAAGCCCTTGTTGGCAGCCTGCATTTGCAGCAGCTTCCACTCTGTACAATAAGAATAAAAAGGCTCTCCTAACTACAGTGTTGATACAGGGCTGTCAACAGACAGAAACCTGTTCATCTGAGAAACATCTACACAGTTTCCCATGGAAAGAAAGGCAAGGGTGACAAAAGGCCTCAGTGCTATCCTACCCCGAGACGACCCAGACAGACTCAGGGTGCTATCCCAGAAATGTGCTGTGTGTCTTATATAACAAATGGTTAAATTCCTCATTTGTTTTAAAGACATAAAGGACTAGTAACACATGCAAGAAATTACAATTATTAACTCTAGGTCCCCACGTCTTTTTTCAGAACACAGAAAATTACAAAAATATATATAAGTAAGTCCTTTCTTTTCCATGTCAGTTACTGACTAAATTTTGATCTATGAAGAAGCTATCGATGGAAATACATCCTTTGGATTAAATGGCCTTGGCATTGAGAACATAGGCTGCAAGGATTTCAAAAGCAAAGAAATGTATGTTAAGTAAAAACTTTTCAGATCTCACTTCTGCTCAAAGCATCATGATAAACTAGATGCTTTGAGACAACTTTGTGCTGTAAAACTACAAGATTCATGGCCAAAATATACTTGCTGAATTGCTGGATATAGAAGTAGAGAGGTTTCCAGGGACATCATTTCCGTATCCTTCCAACTCCCTTCCGTAGCACTGCAAGGCAAGCTGGGCCTCAGCAGGGAGTGGTTAGTGGGCAGAAGGACAGGCAAGTGGTCTTGAGGGCTGACACCTACAATAGCTTCAGTAAGGACACTGAGCACTGGGCTAGTGGTTAGGTAGGTGAGCTAAGCCTAGGACCCCTAAGTAAGGCTGTGTTAAACCCAGACCCTCGAGTAAGGCTGAAGTGCCCTAGCTCTGTGACAAGCAGAAGTGGCAAATTCTCTTTGGAAGAAGGCATTCCCCACTTAGAACCAAGGGACTCACAAAGATAAAATCAAGCAGTAAGTTCACTCGATACCGAAGGATGTAAGAAGGCAAGCACCACAAGCCAGAGTCTCCACCAGGCCTTAGAGATACTGGAATGGGAAGATGTAGAATAGAGAAGAGCTATGTATGAAGTGCTTAGAGAAATAAAGTACAGAATCACTAAGACAAGTGAGCAACAAGAGACGATCAGGACTAGCACAGCAGATTTGCATGTAGATTAGTTAAAAACTTTTCAGGAACTTCTAAAAATAAAAATATGACTGTTTAAACCAAAAAACACCATGGAGAGGTTAAAAGACAGTTTGGACAGAGCAGAAGCAAGAACCTGAACAAAGAAAATAGAAGATTCCTTAAAAAGGAATGACTGACAGTAGACTCAGTAACAGCAATTATGGAAGTCAGAATACAAAGAAATACTATCTGCAAACAGATTAGAGAAAACAACTTTCTACCTAGTTGGCATAAGCAATGCCATGTGTTGACTTCATCTTCTTTCTGGCCACACAGGAAGACGACATTTCTCACCTCCTTGCATTGGGAGAGACCATATAGCTAGTTCCAGGCACTGGAACATGAGCAGAGTGATGTTCTTACTTTTAAGCCAAGTCTCTGAAATGTCCCTTGTGATACTGCATGCTTTCTCTCTTCCCTCACCGGACAACTAGATGCAGAAGATCCGAGAGAGGACTCTGAAACCCTTGGGAATAATGGAACCAGGGGATGAAGGACTCACATCACTGAGCCAATTGACCAGGAACACAGACATTGAAATGAGAAATAACCTTTTATTATGTTAAGCCACTGAGACAGGATTGTTTGTTATAGCGACTGGCCTAGTCTCACAATGCAACATTATAAAGCTACCTTTCAAAAAGGGTGAAAAAGACATCATCAGATAAATAACAACAAAAGTAATTTTTTATCTTATTTTTACTAAAAAACAATGACTTACATATATGTTTTAAGAAGAAGAAAAATGATCGAATGAGGACAGTCTGAGATGTAAGAATAGTGAAAAAATGGTAAGCATACATGTAAATTTAAAGACGATTCAACTGTATGCAATGATATAAAATATACACTTTATGATATATACTTTGTATATTTTATAATATTATAAAGTATTATAATAATAAGTAGTACTATTAGTAATAATTATGCCCAATTTACAGAATTTTAAAAAATGACAGCACTAAAATATTGATGACAATGGCATGCAGGTGAAGAGGAGAGAAATGGAGTTAAGGTATACTAAGGGTCTTGAATTATTTTCAAAGGGGGTTAAGACAGTGTTTTACTTTACAATCTGTTAAGACAAATATCATGATAAAATTTTAAGAGTAATCCCTAAAAAGATAGAAGCATCTACAGCAAGAATAATAATAATACATGGGTTAAAACTAACATGGAAAAAGCAGTTCAAAAAGAAAATTTTAAAGTAGAGGAAACAAATTCAGTTATTTCAGTCATCTCTATAAATGGACTCACTGAGCTTGTCAATTAGAAGATTGTTGTGTGTAAGAGACATACAAAAACAACAAAGACACAGAATGACTGAGGAAAGTGCTTATCATTCACTTGGAAAACTACGAAAAGTCCTTACTTCTTTCCTTTGCACGGTCAAGAAGACACTCACCTCTTCCTTTGATGCTTCTGAGTCGAGCTGTAGTGTGAGATACATGATGATGTGAGGAGAGTTTAAGATATTCTGCTGGATACCTTCAATGTCTTCTCCCCAGAGAAGTCTTACCAAATCACTAGTGTTTGACTGTGCCTTTTTCTGTCTTGGTTGAGTTGTGTCCTTTTTCACAGCATATGCATTTTCAAATGTCAGTTTCACCTTTAAAAAATTAAAAGGTTGATTTTTCAATGACGGAAAATCAGCTGCAGTTTTCACAAAGAAGGATCTGTATGTGCACATATGCACCCAGGTATGCGCAGTATGCATAAAAGTCATCCTAGAGCATTGGGCTCCTTGATGGCAGGGACTGTGTACTCTGTTTATATTTGTATCTCCAGCTCCTAGGACAATGTCTGGCACATATGATTACAAATGCTTATAGAGTAGGAATGTATAATTCTCTGTAATAAGTTCATTAATTTAAGCTTAATCACTGTATTCTAAGTATTGACAAGAAATACAAGAAATGCCATGGGGAAAAAATTAGTATGATCTGATAGTGTAATAAAGAGCAACATTATATTATAAATGCCAACAGCACTAACTCATCTGGGGAAGGTAGAAGGAAGAGATTCAAGATTAAAATCAATCTCATACAACCAGAATTAGCTCTCCTTTCAAGTGAGGTGATACTCAAATATTCTTCTCTTAGACATTCTTTGTGATCATTTAGAATAAAGGCTAAGAAGAGTAAAAAAAACTGTCCACATGCTGGATCTTGGATCATGGCCCTAAGAAGATTATCAGTTTTATCAAGATGGTTTTAATTTCATGGCCTGATGTCAAACAAGATTGGTAAGAGTCCAGAATGTGGCCATTTTCCAGTTGTTGAAAGGTAGCTTCTACTTCTCAATTACCTTTCCTTGCAAATGGAGATATGTGTCTAGATGCCAGCTGGCCAAAGATAGCTTGCTCATTTCAAAGAAGCACTAGTGTAGGGGGCGGGGGAGGGAAATAAGTGGAGTGAATGCTAACCATGTACCTCCCCAGTACCTCCATTAAAAAAAAAAAAAAAATTCAAAGGCGCACCAGTGTGTATCTTGACTAAAAGAAGTTTTCACTAAATATAGTTTTGTGTAGCAAGGACATCATCATAAGCTATACAGACACAAAATATTTCTAATGTTTAAGACCTTATCAGAATACAGATGAGTAAAATGGGACATTCTAATTGTAACAATCCATAAAATTTTAAATTTAGACTTTAAAGTGCAGTGATTTTTAAAATTAGATTACATTTTAAATCAAAAAATAAATTCATACTTGATCAAGAATAAAGAATAAATGTATATTAAATCATCACACTGTATAACTTAAACATGTACAGTTTTTATCAATCATACCTCAATAAAACTGAGGGAAAAAAGAAATCTTTTCAATATTTAAAAGCAGATAAAATTGTTTATATGTAGTAAGTTGCATTTTGAGAAAACATTTAAAAATTATTATCAAGACAGTGATAAACAATCCCTATTTTAATAATTTATTGAGAGGTACCATTTTTAAGGCCAACTTTAAATATATGATAAACACCAAACATATCACTGTCACTCTTTTTAAGAATGAGTTTTATATATTTATATATTTTTAGCAAAAATGTTAAGTACATTATTTTTAAAAATTCATTCATAATCCCATCAGCTCACCCAGCTATTGTTAGTGTTGTACTATAAAATAAATCTATCCTGATTGAATAAAACCTTTCAAAAGGAAAAATATCTAGATATTCTTTTTTTTTTTTTTTGATTGGCAGGGAGTGACTATTTATGGTTGTATTCAATTTTGCTTATCTGTAGCTGTCTGGCATTTCAGAGGCAGTAAGTTATCTTTGTCTACCTAAAGTAAATTAAGTTAAATAAATGTATTTTCTAAAATAGGTTTCAGATTTTATTTTATTAAAAAGCGGAAAAGAGACATGGGGTCTAAATTCATCAATATGTATATATTTAGAGTTAAGATGAACCAGGTCACAACTAGAGAGTAAAAGGGAGAAGTTCCTCATGAAATTTTTCTAAGTCCAATGATCATGCTTTTTTTCACAAAACATTTAATATTCCAAATGGAAAATCTCAACCTTTACTAAATTTTTAATGTTTTCTGCAAACCTCATGCTGAAAAATGGGCCCTCAGTATTAGAATACAATACTTAAAAAGGCTGAGTAGAAAATTAGTATATTCGGAGGGAAAAAATTAAGAAAGCTGAACAAAAATATATAAAACAAATTAGAGACCCTATATGGGAACAATCAAGAGTTATCTGAGGAAAATTAATATAAGGATAAGGTGAGGAAGAGCTGAAGAGACACTCTCAGAAATGATCTTAGAGAGATATGAAAAACAAAATTTGGTGTGAGATTTTGACCCAAATAGGCAACATGTAAGCATTATATGGCCTGAAAGACTACGTTCTAAGGGTGGCATCTGTTCTAGTGGGTAATGCTCAACCTATGTATACACAGATAAAAACAGAAACATAAGCATAAATATATTAAATTCTGGAACAAAGATCTGATGCAATAAATGGCTTGGTGGTCAGGGGGTTCTTTTATCTGAGAATGAGGACTTCGGAGGGTCCAAATAAAATACATGGGAGTCTTTGGTGGTTTCCTTGGAAATGTGAGAAATCTTTAGAATCTGGGAAAATCCTGAGTGCAGACTTTGTACCAGTAGAGAAGGGAGCTTTGAAGACTGTTCCCCTGGCACCGGGCTCTGGGGAGGAGCTAGGTATGTGAATGGAGGGGAGGGTGAGAAATCTTATGGTAGGAAGCACGAGATGAGTGACATCCTAAGGAAGCAGGTGTCACAGAGGCAGGCTGGGTCGGCTATGCGTCCATGAGAGCCATGCACCCTAGATGTGGAACAAGGAGAAAGACGGGTCCTTGCAGAAAGAAACATGCCTCCGAACAGGGAGCGCATCTCTTTCAGCTGAGATTTTTGTGGTTGGGGAGGTCAAAAGATAGGGTATGACTCACCAAAAATGACAAAAGGAAATGAGCTGGTAGACAAAAATTTACCAATTTTACCTTAGGCGGCAACAGCAACCTAAATTTTAAGATTGGTTTGCTCTGCCTAGTGAAGAAGGACACACTTGAAAACGAACTTTAATGTTACATTTGGCAAACAAACAGCATTTCTTGTCTGTGGTGCAACAACCTTTTCCTCTCACCACGACAAGAACTCAAACAAATACACCACAGAACCATCCATTAACATTCCTTAAGGAACTATCTTAGCCGCCATTCTGATTTAATGCAAAGATAATTACTCTTTAGCAAGACATTTTGAAAGGCTTACATGTTAAGCAGTTATAAATGTCAGGAAATCTGGTTGCTTTGATAAAATGATAAAAGGGTGAGATAGATAACTAAATTAAGAGTTGAGTGCTATTTTTTTTAAAGGGGTTGGTATATGTAAATATTAAGGATGTTAAATGTGTTCTATACGAAAAATCTTTAATTAAGAAACATCTAAGATAGTTTATATGAAGCTTCTTGTAAAAAGGGTTTTTCCGTTTGAGTTTACATGAAGCTTCTCATAAAAAGGGTCTTCTGTTGTTCCTCCATGGACATTAACCTGTGACAAGTTTCATCACCTCCTGTCTCCCTCAAAATGTTTTCTTGTTTGTGCGGTTTGCCCATCCTTTCTTTCTGCCTTCCCTCCCAGTTCAAGAGATGACGTGGCTTCCCTCAGGTCCAAGGAAATGCTCTGTATAAATTACCACTTCCAAAATCTTGTTGCTTCCTCTACTTCTATCTCCAACCCATCCCATGCAACAAGCAATGTCTCTCCAGCCCCTGCCAAACAAACCAACCCTCTCTCTCCTCATTAGCTACCATGTCTTCCTCTTCACACACGGGACCTAGGGAGACTGTCAAGGTTTGAAGCAGCTCCAGAGCCAGACCAGACTCTCACCTCTGCCTCATGGTCTGCACCGTCTCTCTCACAATATCTCTGCTGCTCTCTGCAAGCCTGATCCTTTCTCTTTTGCCTGGCAGATGCTTTGAATATTCCTTAGTCAAAATTCTGAAGGAATTGAGTCTACTCTGCTCAGTAAATTCTCTCCTTGATCCTCCTCTCCTGGGCAATCTCACAGGACCGCTGAAGACAGAACCTGGAAGGCATCTTGGACTCCGCTCTCTCCTGTAGGAAGTGCTATCCTCTTCGCTTCCCACATACTTTAAATCAAATCTACTCCTTCTCCTCCATCTCCACAGCCAAGGCCTTTGCTGAGGCCTTCACCCCCTCTCTTCTGGACTAAAACCGACCACCTGGTTTCCCAACCTCCAGTAATGTCTAAATATGTTAATAAAATGAAAATCTGATCACCTCAGTCCTCCGCTTTAAAATACTGAAAGAGCTAGTTATTTCTGGGCTCTGAAAATTAAAAAAAAAAAGTTACAAATACTTACAAAAAAATTTACCAGTCGACTTCCTAATTTTTCCACAGTATATATGAGTATCATTTTTGTGGAACAAGGAAATAATAAACATTAAAACATTCTACACAAGTATCATCTCCTTTAAGATGCCTTTTCTTCTTGTTTCAGGCCTAAGAAGTACTTAGAAGGTATGGGTCTAAGGTTAACGTTCTGTAGATTGATCTCCCAGAAAAGGAGTTGGTTTCCTCCAAAGCTCGAGGAAAACTGGCTGTGGCCCAGTGCTCAATGCAATCAGTCCTGGTCACCTGCAATGTTTGGACCTGACCCCCTGATCAGGCCCAGGGAGGGGATGGTGCTCTACCTGTATGATTACGTGCTTTTTGAATAAATGAGTGCACAGAGCTGTGGCAGCAGACCAAGGTCACAAAAGTAAAAAATTAGAAGAGTACCTGTACCTTCATTCTTGTAATCTGAATTTCTAAAAACTTTCTTTTTAAACCCACAACTTTTTATTAAAAAAATTTTAAACCTAAAGAAAGTCGCAAGAAGAAGACTGATTACCTATATATTCCTCCCCCAGCTGTATTCCTCACCAATTCCTCACCCATTGTTACTGTTTTGTCACATTTGCTTCCCCACCTCTTCTCCCCTCTCCTACCATTCTCACCACCTCTGTGTATTTAAAAGATTGTTTTGCCTGACATTATGCTGTACACTAGAGATTGATACACTGCAACCAACTGTACTTGAATGGAAAAAAATTTTTGGCCCAGACCACTTGATCATGATTTGCAGCTATTTGAAAACTTCATCACTACATATTTTAGCACATGTCTCCTAAGGATACACAAGCAAATATAATTGTGACACTTCGGAATTTTGATACTAAACACAATACTAATCTGTAATAAAGTCCATATTCAAATTTCCCCAACTGTCTCAATACAGCTGCTCCCCACTGCAGCGCAGGATCAGTTCAGGATTAGTCACTGCATTTGCTTGTATGTCAGTTCAGCCTGGCTTAGTCTAAAATAGTTTCCCAACCCTTTTTTCTTTCATGATATTAACATTTTTGAAGAATCTAAGACAACTGTTTTGCAGAACGTTAAAACCTGGCTTTAAAGGAAATGATTTGGGTTCCTTGTGCCTCACCTAGTACATAGGCTACGCCTTGGGACTTCACTCTGGTATTCTCAATCTATTTATAACAGAACTTATTTAAAATTCAAACACAGAACTGTAGTGTTGGAATAGGGCTCTGAGATTTATTCTCTCAAATCCCCTCTGAGAAAACTGAAACCCAGGAGAGTTTGGAAACTTGCTCAGTGAGAGGTTTGAAATAGAGATCTGCCCTCCTCCTCCTCAGTGACCTTTCCACCACATTACACACTGTCCCAGGGCATCTTCTGTTGGATGACAAAAAGCATTTCAGGCTATTTTTATACTCTGAGTATAAGTTAAAAATGTTACTGTTGGGTATTTCCAAATTACATCTCCTAAGGTATTCTTGATAAATCCGCATTCCTCTTATTGCTTGAATAACTGTTTGAAGTGCAACAGATACAAATGAGGTAAAACAACCTTTTCTGACACAAGTCTGCTGCAGTTAGTTCTAGCCCAGCAAGAGGAAGGGGATGCAGACACAAAGGTCCACCCCCCTGTGTGTGAAACGGAAGGATCGTACCAGCTCCAGTTCTTTGAGTCATTAATTCTGCAACCATGGACAGATCATTAACTCTCTCTTAGATTCTTTTTCTTCTTGTGTAAAATAGGAACACAAATGATCAGACTCTTACAGATGGTTATGAGGAATAAATGAAACTATCAAAGGAAATGGTATCAGCAAAGCACCAAAACACTTCCTGGCACAGCCACTAGTTCCCTTCCTAATTCTCAACTTGTATATAGTAAAAATCCCCTTGAAATTACAGTAAGAAGACAAGGCTGTGCTGGAGTGCAACATACTCTCTCAATATGATAATTCCAACTTGCAACAGTTTTTCTTCCATCTTTGAGACAAATTGCTGTTTCCTCATTTTGGCACAAGCTCTAAGAATAGGCACTTAACAGTCATGTTGTTATATATATATGTATATATATACACACACACACACATACATATACATAAAAACATATATATATTTTATATATATGTCTTGTATATACACATACACATTTGTTTGAACATAGAAGCACACTTAATGCAGCTGTAAGGCGAACTAGGCAAACAGCAGATACACAACTCCAATTTCATGCTCAATGAGGACATGGAAATGGGTGAAATTGGGCCAAAATATTTAAATCATTATTTCTTTCTCCTCTTTTTTCTGCCAAGTGTGCATAGCTGAATTTGCAAATGTTAATTAAATATACATATAATGTAACTCCACTGGAAACATAACTCTTTTTTTTGCAGACAGAAAGGATGTGGCTGAACTCCGGCAGTACACCTGCAACTGACATGGGCGAGAAAGGAGGAGCCCTGACTCAGGGCTGAGGTGCAGCCAGTGTACATGGGGGAGGCTGTTTCAGTTGTTAAAACACTGTAATTCTTCATTACTGAATGGTAAGTAGCTGCCGTCTGAGCCCCCTGAGGTGCCCCAGTACCTTTGCCCCCCTTCTTGCTCCCCTTCCTCTAGCAGCTGAAGGGGTAACAGCACACCCTACTCCGGCACTAGGCCTGGTGTCACCGGACTGCTATTATTTCAAACACCACCCCGTCTCCATCTCCATCTCTCTATCCACGCCTAGGCATTGCTGGTTGCTGGTTGCCACAATTATTCTAGCACTATCATTTGGCATTTCCAATGCTAGCTAAGGTTACTGAGCATCTGTGTGTGTGCGTGCATGTGTGTGTGTCTGTGTATTGGGAGAAGGAAGTGAACATAAGAGAAACCTTGTTTCTCAGAAAACAAGAATTATCATCATGGGACCTATTATTTCAGAATCTCCTATCAGATACAGATAAGATTCTGATTTATCAAGCCTTCTGTTTTTCATCCTGATCAATCCAAAAACTGTTTCATCCTCTCACCACCTGACAGAGCCTCTAGCCAGCGAAAGCGTATCATCCTCCACAACTCTTCAAAGAGAGAAAGCCAATTCCTGATGTTAACAGGAGCAGCACATTCACAAATAGGAAGTACAGCATTTTAAGACTACATCTAATGACCTAAAAAATGTCATCAGTAATACAAAATGTCAATGCTTAGAGTGTAACTGAAGAAAGAGATTTATTTTTACCTAGAAGGAATGAAAAATAATTCATTAAGTAGCTAAACAAAAGCTCAGCAGTGAGGCTAAACTAGGTAATGAAAAAACTCAACAAAATAGAATAGTTTTTAAAATGTAGTTTAAAACTACATTAAAAAACTTTATAGAAACTAGAGTTTAAGAGAATAGAAAATTCCATGACTGTCTTAAATGACTTTTCTAGGAATTGGACTCTCATCAGCACATATGGTACTTATAATGCAAAGTTGGTCATTATATATATTTTTAGTATTGTTCTTGTTCCTGCATGACTCGATATTTGTAGATATTTCTCTCTCTCTTTGGAACAATCTCCAAAAGCTAAAAATGTTAACAAGCATTTGAAAATTATCCAAGAGTGTAAGTATAGCTTACCCATTATACATGACTACCTTCAGAATTTAAAAAAAAATAGCACGATATACTTATTTCATATAATTCATCATAAAACACAGAAAAACAATGTCCACACCTGCATAGGTCCAGGAATGCAAGACAGAACTCTCTCTATGTTCTCAGAGGTCACATCTACATCGTTCACAGCAACAAGGACATCACCTGAAAACAGAATCATAATGAACGATAGATGCGTGAATATCCAAAACAGAAAAAGATCTAGAATGGGAACATTAAAAAAGCATCTATTCTGATCTCCTCAAAGTAGAATGGAAAATGTGGTACAGACATTCGGGGACTTGTCCAAGGTTGTAAAGCTCTGTAGTGGCAGAGCGAACTTCCCACTCCACTGTTTCTTAAATTAAATGCAGCCCAACATTGCACCACAACTAAATATAACCTATGAATATTTAAAGGAATGAATATTTTCATTTTTGGTACAACTGGGAGAATTACATAAACCCAAGGGACAAATGGAAAATTTGTAGCGTAAACCAAGTCCTGCACTTAACAAAATTGAATCTAACCACTTAGACCCATAGTGAAAAAAATGCAGCTGAAATTTTAATTAAATCCATGTGGTACATCATAACTCAATAAGCTGGGTATTCACTGCTATTGCTGATCTGTGTCTACACACAGCTCTTTGTTTCAAAAGTCCCCAACCACATCAAAACCCATAACATGTTTTAGTATATATCTCCTTTTCCATGGCTTCTCTTTAAATGTGTATATTATCAAATTTAATAATATATGGCTTTAATATAATAAAGATCACTGTTAAAATGGAAATTTACTTTCACAACATAAAGGTAGTATCTAAACACCAGTGAGCTATATTAATAGAAATACGCACATACCAAGGTTATTTTTTCTCATCATTCCTAAATATATCATTAGGAAATTGATTAAATAATTCATACTCATCTATTCATTAATTCACCCAACAAATACTTATCGAGCACCTACTGTATGCTAGGCACTGCTCTAGGCACTTGAGATCCAGAATTGAACAAACCAGACAAAAATCTCTACCCACATGGAGTTTAAGATAATAAACATATATATAGATAAAACAGTGTTGGTAGACAATACTCCATTGGTCTCTCATGTTTCTGTACACCACACAAGCCCAGGCCCTGAAAGTCTTTGTTCTGTATTATTTTTTCAAGGATGCTTGTATGGTGAACAGTTTTGGACAAGACAATGTCTCCCTCCAGAGCAAATGTAAACAGTACAATAAGGATAGTGTCTCCCTCAATATCTTACTGTTAATAATTGTTCTTTATAAAAGATTCATGCTCCCTAAGCTCAAAGTTCTTCTCCTTTAATGCAACCCACTATGTATAGAGGTGTCACCTGGCCCTCTTCCTCATGCCCTGTGGGAATGAAGGTTGGGGAACAGAAGAAATTGGCGTTACTCTGGCTACTGCTGTTCCTCCCTCTCCCTTCTTTCCTTGCTCACCTTTATACTTGATCATACGGGAAAGGGACTAAATGAGGAATGAGCAGGAGGAGTTTCTTAGGCCATGCTCATGAAAGCTTGCATTAGCCTACACTAGGTTTAGATGCTCAAGAGATGGTATTCAGTTGAGAGTTCCGCAGGTGAGAGTTCCACCAAGCCACACATGATGGTCTGCTATTGCAGCAGGTTGACCAATCCAGTAGTTTTTCTTAAAAGTAAGAAATGTATATATAATTATATCTCTGTGGTGTGTAATAGGAACTAATACGGTGTTGTAAGCCAATCGTACTTCAAAAACAAACAAATTCATAGAAAAAGATATCAGATTTGTGGTTGCCACAGGTGGTAGGGAGACGGAAGAATTGGATGAAGTTGGTCAAAAAGGTACAAACTCCCAGTTATAACATAAATAAGTACTGCATGTAGCTTAGTGGTAGAGTATGTGCTTAGCATGCACGAGGTCCTGGGTTCAATCCCCACAATCTCCATTTAAAAAAAAGTGATAAATAGATAAATAGCCAACATTTGTTTAAAAAAAGAAAGTACTAGGAATGTACCATACAACATAAATATAATTATCACTGCTGTACATTATATATCAAAATTGTTAAGAGGATAAATCCTGAGTTCTCATCACACGGAAATTTTTTTCTATTTATTTAATTTCAGATCGATATGAAATGATAAATGTTCTTGAAACATACTGTGGTAATCATTTCATCACGTACATAAGGCAAATCATTATGCTGTACACATTAGACTTAATTTGAACCTCTCTCTAGGAAGCATAGTAAGAAAGATGTAAAAAGTATTTTTAGACAGTCTCTTCATCTTTGCCTAGCTGTCTGCTCTCAGGTAAGAATGACGAACAAAATATAGGAGCACCGATGTAAAACAAAACCACTTAGACCAGTCTAACCATGAGGTCTGCTGTCAGTAGATTATGCTATCCTCACGACACCAACATAGTGAAACCATTTTAAAACTTGTTCCTTTAAACTAAAACTCCATTAGATAATGTCCCACATGACTTTTTTTTTTCTCCAAACCCTAACAAATACAGTTCTGTAGTTTAGTGTTACCTGAACTATCATCTGAAAGCATCATGTCCAACAAACCACTAAAAATAGGAGACATGTATCATCACAAAAGATACGAAAATAAATTTTAGAACAAGTGCAGTATATACATAATAGTTTTAAATGTTTAGTAGAAAATTATCTCTTTCTACGAAAGAAGTATTATATCCACTTCTCATTCCCCAGATATTTGCTTTCCTCAAGTTTTTCTGAGGATCTCTGTGAAGCGACTCAGAGATGGCAGGCTTCCTGGACATCACATCACTGCAGTGGGCAGCCTGCACTCCGGGAAAGTTCTTTTCAACAAGTGCATGGGAGTCATTAGTATGCATAGTCCCACTTCAAAGGCTGAAAGGAAATGAACTGCATGAATTGGTTTGAATCATTGAATGAGAAATTACCTCGGGATTATGGATGGGTAGAAATAAGAGGGAAAATGTATAAAGAGATACATTCAAGAATCAAATAAAACATAAAGAAAGGAATCAATTTATCACAATGTTTAAATCAACTCTTCAGCGTAAAGTGTATTTGAGAAAACTCATCAGTTTCTCAGCATCTACTTAATATCAAACAATAAATATGTACTGAAGGGCTCCTACATAAGGCACCAAATACTATGAAAATACATATGTGAAGTTTGCTTACTCTTCCATATATGATATGAATATGCTATACACAAAGGATATACAGTTTAAGAAATTTTGAAATAAAATTGTTACCCATAAATGTAGGAAAAAGAAAGGATACATATCAAAATGCTGCCTTTGGGTGATTGGGCTTTTTATATTTTTTGTTTAATTACATTTTCGAAATGGTCTACAATAAGCATATATTAAAAAAAAAATTAAAACTCACATTTTACAAAACACACACACTGTAGTAGGCAGAAGAACTGTCCTCCAAAAATGCCCACATCCTAACCTCTGAAGTCTGTGAATATGTTACTTTACATGGGTAAAGGAACTTTGCAGATGTAGTCAAATTAAGGATCTTGAGATTGGGAGATTATCCAAGTGAGCCCAATGTGATCACAGGGTTATTATAGGAAGGAGGCAGGAGAAAGAGAGACTTGAAGATGCTATGCTGCTGGCTTTAAAGATGGAGGAAGGTACCACATGGCAAGGAATGTAGGTGGCCTCTAGAAGCTGGCCAAGGAAACGGGTTCTCCCCTGGAGACTCCAGAAGGAATGCAGCTTTGTAGACACTTTGATTTTAGTGCAGAAAAACACATTTAAGACTTCTGACATCCAGAACTACAAGATAACAAACTTGTGCTGTTTTAAATCACTAAGTTTGTGGTAATTTGTCACAGCAGCAATAGAAAATTAAGACACCTGCTTAACAATATAAAGCAACCTTGTCTAAGCACCAAATGAGAGTCAGTGAATGCTAAAGAACAGATGGATATACAAGGTACATTGAGAGGTCATAAGGAAAATAAATCAGGCTTGTTAGAAGTGGGTATTTATGTACAGAAGGACTGGGAAATACGGATGAGGCAGTGGCATAGGATCAGATTGTGAATTTAATTTGATCATTTAAATTAAGCTGAATTTCACTTCAGAGGGGAAAGAATCTGGTTTTTGAAACATAGTTACATAATGCCATTTTATACATTCAAGTTAGTGTATTTACTGACTTCTTAAGTTTTCAGAGAATAAAAATTATTCTATTTTTTAAACTTCAATATCAACCTCTCATCTATAATATGCAAACACTAAAGTAGACAAAATTAAGGTCCTTCCCAAACTACCATTCTTGAAGTCCTTGAATAATGGTAGCTCATATATTTTAACTATCATTTAGAATATTAAGTAAAATATCACATTCTCTAAAGATGCTGGATAAGAAACTAGTGTAAGGATTTTATTTCTCATTAAATAGAAAATAATACTACAGAAATGTTGTAAAAATTATCAGTGACCCCAGCACTATAGCCCTGATTGTTTTTGCAAATTATTTTTAGTCTTTACCTCTGTTCATACAAATGAGGCATAGAGGATTTCTGTCCTTTTAAACTTCTCAAATAGGAAGAATTTTTATGCTGGTATATAGTTCTTAGAATTATAATTTTAATTGTCAAATAACATCAATTTATTTAATTACAACTTGAATAACCGTACATTTTCATACTTTTTCCTTTTTATTTTTACTAAAAAATGCTTCAAAACATGTTTTAATGCACATAGTGCTTCTTCTTTTTACATCTGGAGGCAAAAAGCTTTTTCTGTAAAGATCAGATTAATAAATACTTTAGGCTCTGCAGGCCACATGGTCTTTGTCGCAACTCAACTCTGGCACTGTAGCTTGAGAGCAGCAATAAATGCATGAATGTGTCTGTGTTCTAATAAAATTTTATTTATGGACACTGATATTTGAACTTCATATAATTTTCATATATCATAAAATATCACTCTTTTTATTTTTATTTTTCTGACCACTATAACTGGTTAAAACCATTCTCAGTTTGCAGACTGCGTAAGAACAGGTGGTGGGCCTGACTTGCTCCGCTGGCTGTGGCCTGCAGATGTGTTTTAGGTTATTTCTTCAGGATAAATGTCTCAAAATGGACTCACTGGGGTAAACAGTAACTACACTGTTGTAACTTAATAGTGGTTTCCAAATTACATTTTGAAAGGATTAAGTATTTATTTTCTTTTTCATTAAAGAGAAATCTTCTGGCACTTTCCCTGCCCATCCAAGTGAGCAACATGGCAAGTGAAAGCTCTCTGTGTGGAATTCACAACACATGGGTCCCAGCTTTATCACTGGCTGGCTGCTCTCGGGTAAGTCACGCAATTCTTCTGGTGCTCATCTGTAGAGGGAAATAACTGCACCAGAAGCCCTCAACAAAGGCCTAAAAACTCTAAGCCTGTCTTTCCAGTGAACTCACTGCTTCAGTCTTTCCTTTACTGGTGGATCAAGTACCACGGATAAAAATGTGGGGAAAAAAATGATGGTAAGAGAGGAGAGACAAACAAGCAGAGTTACTTTCATTAAAAATATTGAAATTTTACAACTATTACAGAAGAAAATAAAAATGTGTACCAAATAACAGTCTGCAAATTATTAGAGAACAAAACCATACATTATGCGTTCATAAAAACCAAATCTGTCTTTTCAAAAGAGCATTTCAACTGTTTTCACTAGAAACAACCCAAATGTCTATCAACAGTGGGATGGAAAAATAAATAGCATATATTCATGCAACAGAATGCTACGTAGTGACAACATGGCTATTTCTCATAGATTATAAGCTAAAGAAAACAGAAACAAGAGAATACACACCACATACTTCCATACCATATACCCATTTACATAAAGTTCAACAACTTTTATTGATAGAAAACTTCTGACTTTTGGAAGATTACCTTTGGGAACGGGGACTGATGTGGAGTGTTCTGGGTACTGAAAACATTCTGTATCTTGACCTGGGTGTTAGTTACACAGTTATATACATATGTCAAAATTTACTGAGTATACACTTACGATGTGTGCATGTTATGAATGGAGTTATACCTCAATTAAAAAGATTTTTAAAAAAGTAAACTAAAAAATACTTCAAAAATTTTTTAATTAAAAGAGAAACTTAGCACAGGTGTTATACAAAATAAATTTATTCAGTGATCACAGGTGAGAACATTAGAAGCTAACACAAAAAGACTTTGAAATAAAAACTTTATTGTTTCCCAGAAATAGTGTTCAGGGGTGTAAGTGTTTAGAACATTAATGTGTAATTTCTCTAACCCTATCCTTTCCAATCCTCAAAAAATACCTAGTGAAAATGACCAACATTTAAATGGGTACACTTGAAGAAAAAATAAATCACTGAGGTGATGTGCAGTTTTTAGGATGTGGAAAAAAGGGGAACTAACATTTGCTCTAGACCAAGACAGGGGCTGGCAACAGGTAGTCCACGAGCTATCAGCTATTAAACTTTAAGAAAAACACAAAAACAGAATATAAAAATAAACATGCAAGCCCCTGGCAGCAGGCACAGCAAAAAATGGCACCAAAAAAGGTAGCAAAACTCCCAGGAACCCAGCAAAGAAGAATCAGAATAGAATCTGCTGTTGTGAAAAGAAAGAAGGAAGAGGCACCAGTCTCACTGTACCAAGGGACTTAAGTCAATGGTGGGTCATCCTCCAGCCAGACAATGGCAGAGGTCATCCTGAGCAAACTGCACTGACCAGGACAAAGTTTTCATGATACGCCTGCCTATGGGGTGACTGCAGTGCAAAATGTCACTATGAAAGAGGCACGTCAGAAATTACATCACAGGAGCATCTTGTGGGATTAGCAAACTCAACATGACATGAAAATCATCCATTCTTTATCCCCAAAGTATATAATTTAAAAAATACAGAACATAATCATCAAATTAAAATCTTGAATGAGTAGAGAAAATAATCATCCGTAATGCTTCAACACTTACCCAACACTATCAGCATTTTGCTGTATTTATATTAACTTCTAACTGTGGCCCCTGCATATTTTCTTTTTACATAGTTTATTCATTCACTCAGTAAATGCTTTTTGAGGATTTAGTATGAGCCAAGCATTTTGCTATGTACCAAAGATAAAATGGTCATTTTGTTTGGACAAATTTCCTTTTCTACTTATTAGTAAATTATAAACTTTTCCATTACAAACTTGGAATGAGCCTCATTTTTCTAACTTTTTACTGCTATTTAACATATGCGGGGAAGTGCACAAATTGTAGGAGTACAATACAATGAATTATCGCAAAGTGAACATATCCATGTCACTACTGCACTCAGGTTAAAAAGTAGTCTCTTGCACCTTATGTATCTTTAAGTTATTTTACTAGTGTTTTGGGAGTCTCTTCCTCTCTCTGGTTTGTTCTCCTTCCTCCATTACAGATGGTGCAGAGATCATGCCTAGAGGTAACCAGCAGTCCTAAAAGGCTCAGCCGGATACTCAGACTGGAGTATCAGGGGAGAGGAAATATGGACTAAAGAGTTTCATAGGTCATAACCATCTCTCCACAAGGTTTCAAGAGAAAAGGGTAAAAAGAATTTTAGAGATTTGGCTATAACTCAGCCCAAATAGGCATTCCAGGCGGAGGCCCCAGGTAAGCATAAAGAGAATGCCTTAAGCTGGAGTATCCCAGCACGTGGGATCCTAAAATTATCGTGGTTGGCAACAACCAGGCAGGATTTCGTAAGCAGGAATTCTGGCCTGCTTTGACAGAACTAAAAGAACAAACACTAGAGACATTTCAGTCCAGTTCCATCATTTTACAAAAAGGGAAGCTGAGGACTGAGAGGATGTAAGTACACACCCGCTCCCGTTGCAGGTATCCACTGCTGCAATCAATCTCCCAAAAAGCTCAGCAGCTTAAAACAACAACCATCGTTCGTAACCATGTGTGGAGATGGATGTTAACTAGACCTACTGTGATGACGATGTCGCTGTATACACAATATAAAATCATTATGTTGTATACCTGAAACTAACCAAATGTTATGTCAATTATAACTCAATTAAAAAAAAAGAAAACAAACAAACAACAACAACCGTTTATTCTCTCCCCCAGTTCTGGGGTTGACAGGGCTCAGCTGAGGTTCTCACTCAGGGCTCGTCGTGTAGTCACAGCCAAACGGTGTTTGGGGCTGGATTTACCTGGAAGGCATCTTCACTCATGTCTGGTGGCCTTTGCTGCAGGGAGGCTGGGGTCTCGGCCAGATCACTACTCATGGCCTCGTCACGTGGCCAGGCCTTCCTGCCGGCATGGTGACAGGCAGAAGCTGCACCACTTTTTATGAGCCCACTTCAGTCACACAGTACCACTTAAGCTGTAGTCACAAGCCCACCCAGACTCAAGGCAGCGGTTGGGGGAGGAACACAGAGACACATAGACCATAACTCTGCCTGGGAGGAGTATCAACATTACATTGTAAGGAGAGAATGTGGGATCTTGTTGCAACCGTTTGGAGCACACACTTTGCACAGATGCCCTTCCTGCAGGATTCCTCCTTGCAAACCCCTATCACGGCACTTATCACACTGTGGGAAACCACTGATTTCTGACCCACCTTTTCCACCATTGTACGAGCTCCTTAAGAGAAGAAACTGGATCATTAGAGTCATCTTTGTATTCCTGGTACTTAGTGGATGCTCAAAAAATTATTTGTTGAATCAATAAACAAACAAAATTTGGACTTAAAGTAAGAAATATTTTTAAATGCTTCTAAAGTATCTATAAAAGTTTTTATCAAAATCTTTTAGGCTGGGTCAACTTAAGACTGCCAGCTTTGAGAACTGTGAATACCTTTAAGTTTCATTAGTAATACATTCTCATCTTTGACTAATCTATCTTTAAGTACTAAAGTTGCTACTAACTCAAACATATCCAACAGCTTAAAATGTATCAGCAACACAAAACGCTCATCTTAACATATATTCAAAATAACTTGTGAATTTATTATTTTCCCCTCAAAATTGGTGAGATATTTTATGACAAACACCCTTAAGAGGAAATTTATGTACAATACCACTGTTGCTAAATATGCCAAAGGAAATAGTTTAAAACCACTCCAAGAATTTAGTGTACTCAAGTGCAAACATACAATTTTAAAGTATTTTTATTCATAAATTACATATTTTTATATCATGTTATTGGATATACGTCATTCAAACCTAAATTATCACTGTCAACTTATTTTCTTTTTCTTGTCACAATCAACTTATTTTCTTTTTCTTGTCAGCAAGTACAACCAAGATGAAACAAAATTATATAAAAACTCAAAAATTACTTAAGCTGTTCCCTCGCCTAAACGAGGCACACACGTATATTCAACGCACTAAAGTGTTTGTCTTAAGAACACTGTGCCTTGTAGTACACCATCCTTACAATTACACTGTTGTCCCAAATGTCAAGTAGTCCTTAATTTGTTGAGACTCTGGGTATATTTCTGTTTTGATCACTTTCCTCACGAGGTATAATCAGTCATTAATCCCCCCAAACAAGGACTAATGCTCACCAGCAGCACTTACTTACCGATTAATATCTGACCACTCTTCATAGCAGAGCCTCCAGGCAGCAGGCCATGGACCACGAGCCTCTCTCCACCGCCATGCTTTCCAGTTCTTCTCCAGCTCCACTTGGTCTGATGGATAATCCCAACCAGGACTTCCAGAAGCTTGAGCTGCTCTTTGGCTTTGGTGATGGTTAGCTTTTTAGGGTTTACATAAACATTCACATCTTTGTACCGCTGTTGGACGACAATTCCTGTTTTTTGATTGGACTGATGCTTTAGGATGGATACTGGCCCACTGTCATTGCTATTTTTTTTATTATTGCGCTTGGGTAAAAGTTTTTTACTTTTTAAAATCTTAGTGAACCGCTTGAGTTTGGGTTCATATTTTTTTCCTTCTTTGTAATCATCTTCTTCAATAATAATCTCGTTTTCACTGAACCTGACATGGTTCACAGTAGGTGTCTCAGGAAGGAGGCTTTCTTCCTCACCCTCACTCAACTCCAAATAAAACAGCTCTCCATTTTTCTGAACACTGTCCAGCCATTCAGGCTCAAGGTCACTATAAAAAAAGAGAAAAGATAATCTAAATAGCAGTCAAACATGAGAAAAACAGTTATGTCTTTCCAGCAGGGGGTGTGGGAGTATGGGGAACAGGGAGATGGGAAGGGTGAAAGTTCTTTGATTATTTCAAAGTCTCCTTACTGTTTCTAATGTATTGTAAGCATCAACATTATTTCCTATAGAGCCTTGAAGAACGGAGGTTGGAGAAGGGATCAAGATGGCATACAGATAGAAAAGAAAACAAATAAAAAAAGAGAAATGGCCCCCTGCTAGAATCTAAGGTTCTGTTTTGTTTTTAAATCTAAATTAGCCCCTGTGTGATTATTGTTCACCTTAGACAATTTCACTGGACAATAATTTACATTAGTAGTTGATTATGCAATTATATCCAGAGACATAAGACATTCAGAAACTGTACAGAAAAACATCCTCTTTCCATAATTATTCAGCATGGCTGACATGTTAAAACAAAAACTAAAGTCTACCAGCATTAAGAGACTTTGTGTATACAATAAATTTTCAAAAAAAAAAAGCATTAACTCACCATGAACTAAAACCTTTGCTGAAAACAACTAGTTTATAATCACAGTTAATAGTAATCACTACTGTAGCCTATAATTTCCATAAAATTCCTTTTAATGAATAATTGTGGTAGGAAGCGTAAACTACATATTACATAATTCATCATATGATTGTAAAAAGTTTTAACTGGGAAGCAGGCCATTGAAAAAAACAAAAATATTGCTATTAAAATGATTGAAACATACATTGTAAACTGACTATACTTCAATTAAAAAAATGATTGAAACAGTATTAAAAAACAAAAATACTCATCTTAAGGTAACAAACCTAACTACAAACTCTAGCCTGTTAAATGCTATGAACAGCTTACCTTTCAAGCTGCTATTCTTTAGAGCAAAATTGGTCACAGTGGAAAAACTAACATGTAGAGAGAGATTTTTCAGACACATGAGCTGTAATATCCTGGCGTGAAAGGGTATAATTTGTGTTCTAATCATTCAGTCAGAAGACATTTTCAGTTTTCTGCAGTGTTTGTTAGCAACTCTGGTTCTTTTAACTTAAAAGTCAAAATGTGAAAATTAACACCCCCAGAAACGCACTGTTCTATCAGTCAATCTGAAACTAACCACTGCCCTGGTCCGTGTGATAATATTTATATAAATAAAATAATATATAAGAATTTTCAACTCTATATAAATGGTTAAAAAAATAACTATTCCCAGATATCAAAACTAGTATTTCTTAGGCACTTGCTGATTCCCAGTGTGTGGCATCACTTCAGGCACTTTTAGCATCGATTCCTGTGGATGATTCATCATGTATCAATTGTTTTGACCATACCTATCTGTACCTGCAGAAATCAGTATTTAATAAAGATACGTATATATATCTTTACCCAAAGACTATACCAATTCACATTTCCACCAGCAATGAAAGAGACCCATTTTCTTAACCTCTAGATTTAAAAATATTTCACTTTAAGTGGAAGAAATCTTTTTTAAAAAAAGAGGAAGAAATTAAAAGAAGGGAGATAAGAGATAGGAATAAAGACAAATAAATGAATGTGGGAGTCTGTAAAAGGTGGCAAAACATATAATAAAAAGGAAATGAACTGAGAAGTCACAGACCTTGGTTCAAACTCTGTTCTACTGAGACTTTTCACTTTTTTAAGTTTTTGTTTTCCTCATCTAGAAAATGGATTATAGCTACCTCACAGGGCTGTTATCAACAGCAAATAAAACAATGTGCCTGGCAAGGTAAATGCCAAATAAATGACAGGTCCCTTCCTCTCACCCTGCAGAGTCAGAACTGTGGAGAAACTTACACCTTTATGAGACATAGCTCTTATACTTCTGAATTTTTCCAACCCGTGGCAATAAAGGAAGATTTCTCCGGTGACCTCTATTTGCTAGGTTCCAAGCTAAGTGCCGGTGACGTAAGAACCAAAAGGAGATGCTGCCTTCAAAGCCACAGTTCAGAATTCCCAGGAGGATTCCTTATCCCTACTAGGGTGATTAATTCCTATTTAGATAAACATCAAGAGCATAACTGATCAATGTGTCAGAAGGTTTAACAGAGGTGGAAAGACTGCATTCTGAAATAAGTTCTATTAGAACAAAGGGAGTTTATTAAAACAGCAATAAAACAAAAATCCCAACTTTTCATGGCAAGTATTCATTAATAATGAAAATAATATTATATGTAGATTCTCCCCAGCGTAATCTTTCCTCCTCTTTAGTGTGGACTGGACTTAGTGACGTGCTTCCAAAGAACAGAGTACGTAAAGTGAAAAATAGCAGCTTCACAGTGAAGAAACCTGGCAGATACCATCTTAGCCAAGTGACTGAGGTTATGAAAAACAAGGAAGGACTGAGAAACTGTCACAGACCAGAGGAGACTAAATGCAATATGATATCCTGGACTAGATCCTAGAACAGAAACAGGACATTAAGTAGAGGAATGGTGAAATCTGAGAAACGTCTGGAGTTTAGTTGATGGTACTGTACTCATATGAATTTCTTAGTTTTCACTAGTGCACTGTATCTGTGTAAGATGGTAACATCTGGGGAAAACTGGGTGAAGGATATACAGGAACTCTCTGCATTACCTTTGCAACTTTTCTGTAAATCTAAACTTATTCCAAAATAAAAGGTTTATATTTTTAAATGAATTAAATCTAGCAGTTTTAATTCAGATTTCTGTAATACATGAGTCACCTTAATCAATATTAATATAAATATTCATCTCTTTTCTGAGGTCCTACAGTACAAGCTGCAAAGTTGTCATTGTGTAAATGTCTTTCAATGAGATTCTTACAAGTTGTTTATTGTACTTTGCTCTAAACAGGAATAACTTTATTTACTTATAGTCTACCCTCAAAGTCTAACAGCACTTTAATTGGTTTCAAGGCCCTAACTGATGCAGTAAAGATGAGTAGAGTCCTTCTTCCCAAAGAAAAACTTGCTAATTTGCAAATAAGCAAGTTCGAGTTCTCTTACATAAGCTGTGACATAAATATATTAAAGAAAATGAACTTCAAATAATACTGGTAAGTTTCTCAATTACTGATGTATTCAAGAATTCTATATTGATACTAAATCTGTTTTTTTTTTTCACTAAATCTTTTTTCTTCTTCTAAGTTATCAAATATCTCAGATCTTAGTTTTATTAATGTCAGCATTTTTCATCAAATGAAATAGTATCAAGATTTACTTGGCCACCATAAGAAAAACGTTACGAAATAGCCAGCCCTCATGGTACACTTCCTTAAGGAAAAAAGACTTTTGCTACTACTGCTACTACCTGTTACATTATGCATTTTTCCCCCTTCTTAGTGGGGAAAGCACTATGTGGTTTACCAAAGTAGCCGACACATGTAGTTACCCAGTTGCATAGTGCTAATAAGTACAGCAAGACAATTCTAGGCACAGAGAAAAACTATGCACAGTAAAAACAGCATGACAGATTATCAAGGATTCTAACTGGGGCTCCTTTAGTAAGTACTGATCTGTCTAATGCTTTTTTTGTGTTTTCACTTCTGTGCTCTGTCCACCAGCAATATCTAATTTTCATTCCTGAAGTCTTTTGATTATTTTATAAAAGAAAACCATGACTTTAATAGTTCAAGCCTATG
The DNA here is from genome assembly GCF_048773025.1 of Camelus bactrianus. Classification (NCBI taxonomy): domain Eukaryota; kingdom Metazoa; phylum Chordata; class Mammalia; order Artiodactyla; family Camelidae; genus Camelus; species Camelus bactrianus. The sequence goes on from NC_133540.1 coordinate 45,653,675, forward strand.
CCAGCTGTTACAGCAGCTTGAGGAGGTGGGGAACCTGGGATGGGCAGATGATGCTCCTTCTGGATGAGCTACAGTCCCCACTGGGACAAACGTGAACCATGTCAGAGAATAGGAAGGGATCAGCCAGCGAACTACTGACTGCGTACTCACCGCATGAAATAAATTTTCACATCTCCACTGGAACTATGCTAATGAGCCTGTCCCCTACCCCAGTCCTCCAGCTAAACGGGGCATGGCTACACATCACAGTTAAGGATACAGTCTAACCTTGGTAGAACTGAAATCACAGACCAGCAAATCATTTTCAGATAGGGATTTATTGTGCTTTTAAAGATGTCAGGTGGACAGAGCTCATCACCTCGGTGAAATGCAAGTTCCAAAAGTGAGGAATAAAAAATGCTATAGAAGGGGGGAGTTTGGAGAGATTAAGTCTAAGAGGAATCAAATAAGGTTCTAGGAGAAGGTGGCACTTTAAATGGGACCTTGAATGACTGTGACAAGTAGAGCTAGGAAGAAAAGGTGTTTTAAACAGAGAGAACAAAGTACATATAAATGTAGGTGTGCAAGAACATGGTAGGAATGAGAATGGACATTTCAGTGTAGCAATGTTATACACTGAATGTTTATGTTCCCCCAGAATTTATATGTTGAAACACTAGCACCCAATGTGATGGTATTACGAGGTGGGGCCCTTGGGAAGTAATTAGAATTAGATGACATCACAAGGGTGGAACCCTTACGAATGGGATTAGTGCCCTTAAAAGAGTCACAAGGAACTTGCTTCTCCTCTCTGCTATGTGAGAATATAATGAGAACTTACATCCTGTAACCTGGAAGAGAGACCTCACCAGAACCCGACTATGCTGGTACTGATCTTGGACTTCCAGCCTCCTGCAAAAAAATAAATTTCTGTTGTTTATAAGCCATTCAGTCTAGGCTGTTTTTAAAACAGCATCCAGAGGTGAGACAAGTAGGAATACTGGTGGCTTAAAAAAAAGATCATCAAAGATGAGATCAGGAAGGCTAGGGACAGGTCTAAAGGAGCTATTAAAAAGCATCCTAAGGAATCTGGAGTTTATTTGGAAAGCCATCAAGCTTTTGACTAGAAAAATGATTTACTAGGCTTTTTTAAAAAAAGATCAGTTTTAGGTTCACAGCAAAATTGAAGGGAAGATAGATTTCCCATATACCACATGTACAGCCTCCTCCATTATCAACATCTCCTACCAGGGTGGTATATTTGTTACAATCAATGGACCTATATTGACACATCATTATCATCCCAAACCCAAAATTTACATTATGGTTTGCTCTGTATACAATCTATGGGTTTGGACAAATGCACCACAATAGTATCATACAGAGTAGTTCCACTGCCCTGACACAATTACCCTAATATTTTAAATTTTGAAATAAAACTCAAAATAGATGAAGGCTCATAAAGCTTCTCAGTACCAGGAAGACAGTTTTCATGTTAAAGAAAACTGTATCTTTCCTAGGTCATCTATACAAAGATTCCATTTCCAAAGAGGTAGAAACATTTACACACTCAGACTTTAGTTTTCTCTTTACCTCCATGGCCCCTCAGAATATAGCTGTCTCCATCCTGAAGATGGAGAAAGTAGTGAAGCCTCTGACAAAGATGAGAAAACGTGTTACTTAGAGACATCTTATACAATGGTACGTTATAACCAAGAGTTCCTCTAATTCTGAATCCCTCAAAACAAGAGAAGACTTGATGAAATTAAAATGTTAACACTTTCAGGCAAGCAAAATAAACTTGTAAAAGGATATTTACATTCCTCTTGGAGAATCTACTACTGTATGCATATATCAAATTGCATGTACAACTTTTATTTGTCAATTATATTTCAATATAAGCTGGAAAAAATAGAGGAAATGAAATTCAGTTTGGATTAACCCTCTTTCAAATCAAATAAATACACATCACTTTTAACATCTTTGTCTTCCTGTCAATCCCATGTCATCAACTACATGCTCATGATTTTCCTGTTCCTAAGATTTAAGCAAACATTCTCTCAATCAGCAAAACTCAGAATTGAATGAGTATTTTTATTCTCATTTTAACATATGAAATGCTCACAGAAATTGTGACACATCTAAGGCCACATGGTTAGCGGGAGGGAAGAATAGAGCGCAGGTTGTCTGACCCTCCCTCTTAATCCAGTACTCATTACACTGCACCAGGATGCCTCTCATAATAATGTGTTGAAAAAATTATTTTGATGTTGCAAATGTGCTAACAGAATCAGTCTCATTTTCAAAAGTTATTTCAGGCTACCTTATAAAGACATTCCATTGTAATTGAAGGGGATTGAATTCTTTGACCAATATAGTCACCAGAGATCAAAAATGAAATATCAGTTGCTAGTTTTTTAATCTCAGCCTTCTCCTGATCACAAGGATGACCTGGTTAAGCACGTGGCTATCTGCTTCATTGTAGTTAGCTTTGTTGGAAATAGGCAAGCATGTGTTTAATTCTATTTCTGATCCGAATTGCCACATTATTTCTTTTTCAAGTAGGTTCTTTTAGAAAAAAATGTTTTAGACCTGTGTTTTAGAAAACAAACTCTGGGAGCTGTATGGAAGAAAGACTGAGGATGGGAGAAATCAGAGGCACCCAGACCAGTGTGGAGGCTACTCTACTGGTGTAAGAGGGAGGCAAGCCCTCTGAGTAAGGCAGTATCCCTGAGAAGGGGGAAACAGTCGGGGGAGTGGACATCAGAAGAGGAAGTCAAGAGGACTGGAGACTTACTATATTTGAAGACCTGAGTAAGAAGAGAGTGATCTCAGAAGAAGAGATGGGCAACACTAGGGGAGAAACAAGGCAGATAATGAATTTTCAAACACACTGAGCTGGGAGTACAGAGAGATGCTAGCAGAGAATTACCATTTCTCATCATAAACCTAGTTATATACTATTTGACTTTTTAATTTGTATAAGTTCATAAAAGAAAATTAAAAGAGAAAAGAAGTCAGGGTTCAGAGCAGGAGAGAAACGGAAATATACTAAATTGTATATTAATATACTGAATCATGACTTTGAATGAAATATTTTGATTCTTCAAGTAGTACATTTCTACATTGAAACCTCCCAAAAAGACAAATTTTGATATATCTGCACAATGATCTCCTATTCAGAAATAAAAAGGAATGAACTATATATAGGCAATAGCATGAATGAATCTCAAAATAATTATGCTGAGTAAAAGAGGTCAGACAAAAAAGAATCCATACTGATTCGATTTTTTATAAAATTCTAGAAAATACAAACTCATCTGTCATGACAGAAAGCAAGTAAGTGGTTGTAAGGCATGAGTAATATTAGGGAGGAACATGGGGACACTTTGGGATTAGACGGATATGTTTATTATCTTGACAGATGAATACACGGCAACTTAGCAAACTGTACACTTTAAATATGTACAGTTTAGTGTATTTCAATTATACTTCAGTAAAGGTGTTAATAAATTCCTGAAAAAATTTAAAGGACATATTTCCATTTTCCTCTAGTCTTCTAAGAAGGAAGTTCCTTAGCTTCTTACAGCTAAATTCTCTTTAAAAAGTATCCCTTTTTCTCTTCAACAGTCAAGGTTTTAAAGCTAACAACAAAAAAAATCAAAAATCCTAATGGAAAATAATAGAATATATATATATAAAACTAAATCACCTTGCTGTACACTCGAAGTTAACACAATATTGTAAATCAACTATACTTCAATTTTAAAAATTATATCTAAGCCATAAGATTGATACTTCTGGCCAACATGAACTAACCGATGTTGCTTCAATGAGTTGCATATTGTAAAGCAAAGCAGAGATGTGGCATTATTGCAAGTAAACGTATGGTTTATGTTATTTCAATATTGAAACTAGTCACTGGTTCCCTCAATCCAACACATGCAGCTTCCTCAGGGATTGCCAATGTGCCAGGTCAAGATGCACTGTAGTAATCTAAAAATTTCCTCTTACATCATGTCTTAAACAAACCTATTGAAAGTACTTCACCACAACGTAGCCTAAAGAAATTTTATCTCAAAAACAATCAACTTATTAATTCTATATTGACAATCACATGCAGCTCAAACTGGTTATCAGTTACAAAGCATGCAAGAAACAATGGTAATTTCCAGAGAAAATATGCAAAAAATTAACCAACTACAACCCTGAAAATTCAGGATACTTTATGTGAACCAACAAGTAGAGTAACTTTCTTAATTACCTCCACGCAGGCAGTGAAAGACTGGGCAATTCATATCTCTTAGTTTTCATGAGAAAGATTAGGTTCACATCCCTATACCTTTGATCTACATGTTCCAGTGTCCTGTCCAAGCTGGGAGGGCTACCACTTGCATTGGTGACTTTGCAGCTCAGGGATGTAAATATCACAAGGAAAGAACAGAACAGAAACCTACTCGGCCAGCTCGGCGAGTCAACGCTCCTGTCTTACAGACCAAGAAGCGACAGTCATAAAACCTGAATCTTGGGAAAACAGAAATATAGAGCAGCAAAACAGTTTACAATAAAGATTTACTGTATTTTTATTATTAGGAAGATAAAGATAATGGAATATGTAGTGATTAGTGAATGACTGACACAGTAAGTTTAATGACCATTTAAAAAAAAACTAGAATATAATATGTATATACATGTATTCTGAATCACAAGATGGTCTGAAAAAACAAGTTTTGTGTTTTTTTTTAAATGGTGGTACTGGGGATTGAACCCAAACCTTGTGCATGCCATGCACAAGTTCTGCCACTGAGCTGTACTCACCCCTGAAATAACAAGTTGTCTAACACAAAGTCCTCAGTTTGCCCCTTTCCTAGTAAACGGGGGTAGCTCATTTATCTTTACCAAAATCAGGGTGCCCCATTTGAAATCAAGTCTCTTAAATTCCTGCACTGACAACACTCAGCTGTGTGACCACAGGGAAATTATAGATTTTTCTGTGGGCTAAGTGTGGGATTCTAAGATATAAAGAAACCAAGAGTCTGAGTCTCACACTGTCTATGCCTCTCAGAGCCTGACCAAAGAAGGTTCCACATAATCCATACTCCCTTCTAGTAGTCTTGCTTGATAGCCATGAATTTTGTAATTACTTTTTAAATGACTACAGTAGAAGACTGTACAAACTATTCAGTATCCTCAAATTTGTACAAGTCTTCCAGAATATAATCTGTCCTCATTAAGCCTCCAGAGTATATTTAAGCAGTCATTAGTGGTGGTTCTCCCCCCGATGCTTTTAAAGACAATTTTACCTATGGGTGAAAATAATTGCCAAGTAACTGATACTCCCAAATATACATTAAATACTTATATCTTTTATTCCTAAATACTCATAAAATGTCATCCTAAAAATGACTATGGCAGTTGCTGATTGATGTTTGGCACCAGGACCATTTCACCACCAGTCATTTCAAGCTACCACTAATTGACTTTTCTAAAAAGTTCTTCATTCATAGCAGTAAGGGATAAATTGCTCCAAAACTGAAGTGTAATTGGGTATTGTGAATCAAATTAATTTTTTCATTATTTTTAAGGATAAGAACGTAGAAAATAACACTTAGATCTTCTGTATTTTAAAATTACATCATGACATAAAACAAGGAAATCATGGGGATGTATAGGAAAATACAACAGAAATACCCCCAAAATGCTGAGAGGTTGTTCTCCATGGTGAGACGAGGACGAATATTCTTTCTTTTATATACCTATTCATTTTTATAACAGGATAAAAAATCACATAATTTAAACAGCTGACTTATAAAACGTGGTAGGTTTCTCTTCACTCTAAATACTAACGAGGTTGAAGTCACAAAGATCACGACACCAAAGAAGACGCTGCGATAGAACAGAATTTTATGAACACTGCAACAGATACTCTCTCATATATTACAGAATCCACCACAAAGAAGAGAGCCTCCTCATCTCAGAACCACAAAAAACCTACAGTATCAAAGAATGGCACATTTATTTCGGCTCCCAATATCACACAACTGAAACGTAGTGCAAACAAACCTCACTTATTAAAGAACCTCAAACACTCAATCTCTACCACGCCAACACTCTCAAGTACCCCCCAGCCCACGTGTACACTCTTGGGACAGAAGGGATGGATTGAATTGTCCCTCTTCGGGAACCTTACTCATAATCGGTACTCGTAGAGGAGTATGAACCCGAGTCGCTGACCCGATCTTCAAGATCACAATCCTCATCTTCTTCTTGTGAAGAAGGGTCTCCAGGGAGCTTCTCTGGGTTCTGACGTGAACCGCATAACGCGGGAGAAGCCATCATCAGGGATGCAGCAGCCACAAGTGGAGTGATTCAAACCTCGCAGCGGCGGCTTACCGGGGCCGCCATGTTGCCTCCGCTCGGGAAGTGGTAGCGGCCACGTGACGACCAATCCTTAGCTGCAATTGGTGGCGGCTCTGGTTGCCAGGGAGACAGGAAAGCGTCCCCGAGAGAACCAAGGTGACTGAAAAGAGCCAATGAACTTAAATTTCTAGGAGAGCGGAATGGAAGTAGCTAAAACTTAACCAGTTACGCACTCCTAAACACACTCCTTTAGAGCAGCGTAATTTATTAACAGGCGGAGTACCCCTGGGTTTTTTCTTTTTTTTTTTTTCTAGAGCTGTGCACTTTGTTTCTACGCGGAACGGCTGTCCAAAACCTTAAATGCGCTCCGCCTGTGTTTCCCTCGAGGTAAATGAAACGACCCTCTACCTCTTCATTCGTGCATAGAATGCATGGTTTTAAGCAATGCCTTCTAGGTGTTAATATAAATACGCGCCATTGTTTCTTTGGTTTTCTTATTTCGTAATTGCAAACGTTTTCACAGTTCTCCCAAGCAGATGTCGTAGAGGGATGCTTCAAACTGGTGGCAATATTGTGTAATCAACTGCGCGTTCATTTTCTAACTCAAAATTTTATACTTTGATGAAGTGTTCTCTTTACTTAAGTTGGAAGTGTAAACAGGTAAATTTTACCTGTCAAATGCAAATACCTACATTAAATATTTTTGTAAGTACAAAATAATAGCTAGCATTATTGAGATTTAGCCTTTGCTCTAATTACTTGTTCATACGTATATGAATATATATGAAATAAATATCCCTATACTAAAATAAGGAAACTGAAGCTTAGAGAAGTTACTCATCTTAATGGTCACGTGGCTAGCAGACAACAAAGCCAACCAGGACTCGAACTAAGTCATTAACCACTAGATTATATTTCTTTCTCAGGACCCAGTAATTCAACTATTAGAGATCTTTTCTAAGAAAATAAGGGATGCAAATAAAATTGATAAAATTTGTAAATGTGAAAGCTGAAAGCAATCCAAATGTTCAATAGGGGAAAAGTAATACATCTTTATATATAAAGTATGATGAGTATTATGATGTTAATAGAAATGCTTTCAAAGAGTAATGCATGGGTAAATTGTTCTTATTATAGCAGGTAAAAAAGGTATAATTATTTTGTGATCTCAATGGATGGGTGCTGGGGATTCAACTTAAAACTGTATGGTTAGACAGCAGAGACTGAAAGGCAAATGGTCAATTTATAACGTATAGTGATAGTATTGTGATAAATATAGAGTTCCATTGGAATACCCAAAGGAAAACAAACTAGGGCATGTAGGGCCACAGCAAATTTCTTAGAGGCAGTCTTAATTTGTTATTGTGGGATATTATGTTCCAAACAGAGAGGAGTAGTGGGGGATGAGTGGCCCAGAGCAGTTTATGTATGGAGAACTCAAAAGAACCTGGGCAGTAGCAGTCAAATATTTAAACTTTTAAGCTGCAATTTAGTTTCATTTGTCACATTAAACTATGTATATCTGAATAGTCTAAGTTTTATGGTTTTATTTGTATTAATTTCTTTTTTAATTTCTAAATTTGCTTTTTTATAGTTGTAAACCAGCTATTGAATTTTATTTTACAGTTTATTTGCATTAATTTATAAAGTTGTTTTTATCTTATGTAAGAACTATAAAGCACAAAGTTTCTACCTGTTTATTTAAAATTATAATTTAACAAGTCTGTCATCTCTAGAGATCTGTAAGAGTCTTTCCTGTAATGAGGTCTGCATACCACTCGAATTGGAGAAGAGGGGACTAATTCATAAAGGGATAATGGGCAAAGGAGGTTCTTGAGGTGGCAGGAGGGGATGGCACCCAGGGAACAGATGAAGGGAGATGACCTTGCTCAACACCGCTTCCCTAAAGCTAGTACCCACAGGAGGGTGCAGGTGTAGATGCTGACTTGCTAGTTTCAGTCAGGAAGCTGAGGCAGTAATCCTGTGGTGGTGTATATCTTCTCTGGTAGGTAGAAGGCAACCTTGCCAGCTAAACATGATGTAAGAAGTAATGGGGTCTGAAGCCCCAAAAGAGTGGAGCCAGGAAGGAAGAGAAACAAATATTTCTATCAGTACTGAGGTCCAAGAAAAAAGTATTACAGGGAGGTGGATATAGCTCAGTGGTAGAGCAAGGTCCTGGGTTCAATCCTCAGTACCTCTATTAAAAAAAGTATTACTTTTAAAATCAGAGAAACAATATTATTTTAAAAGGCAGAATCAGTATAATAATTATAATATGTTTCATGTTTAAACATAAATACTTAATTCTCATGACAATCTCGAATGTTAAAAATTACCTAAAAATGCACTCTAAAATTAAAAAATGCTTTAGGCACCTCTTTAATAAAGTTAGCCTTTCCTCATTTTAAAAGCACCTTATTGTAAGTAAAATAAAAAAGGACACATTAAATTTTAACAAAATACCACATTTTCTTACTATAAATAACATTTCATTTTTTCTGTAAACATCTAATAATTTTATAACCTGCTCATAAGTCTGAATGTCACCCCATTAAACACAGAATAAAATCCAAACTCTTTCAAAAAAATTTCCAATTCTACTAGCAATTGAACACCAATTAGGAGTTAGAGGCCTTATTTGTTGCTATATATTAATCAAGATAATTAAGTGTGTCCAACTTGCTGATCAAACTATCTTACCTGAGGTGCTTGTTAACCACACAGATTTAGGGCCCTGCCCCACTTCAAGAGGCTCAGAATCTCCAGGGGAAGAGCCTGAATCTCCATTTTGAACAAGTTACCCCAAGTGATCCTTAGGTTAAAGGCAGACTCGGGAAACACTGCCCATAACCTTCCCTCGATTCTATGCTTTATATTTACTGTCCCACTGACCATTTCCCAAGGAGGATGGGACCCACTCCACCTCCTGGTTTTGAGCCTGGCAGACAGACTTCTCCCTGCTCCAGAACCCATGGTGTATAATCTTGAGCTAACACCTCTCCAAGCTTCACTTCTCCTACCTGTAACTTTGGATATGGGTACCTATTTCACAAGACTATTTGGAATTCGATGAGTTAATGCATATAATATACTTAAGATGTAAAGTGTCAAAACAAAAATCAGCTATTCTATAGATCATTTACTCATACAGTTCTTTCACTGTGGAATGCTACTTATCCAAAATACATTTTCCTTTAAGATCCAGTTCAAGTAGTATGTTTTCCAAGAAGCCTTCCCAGACTCTTTTCCTACCTTAGTAAGAATTCCTCTTTCTACCTTCCCCTCATAACACATCCCATAAAGTTCTATTATAATTAATTATCAGTCTGCAGTATCTAAGTTATTTAGGAATGTGTCTATCTTTGCTACCTAGAAGACATGACTTTTTTTTCAATCTTCTATCTTAAACAAGGTTGAACCAGAGCAAGAAATGCCATATAAAAGTATATCTTTTAAGAAATGTCCTTTCACAGCAGATAAGTCTCTGAATTACGTCAACTTAACTAATTTATTTTCATATGTTTAATGAACAAAATTCTTCCTCACCCCTCTCCCCACTCCCAGAGAAAGTTACCCATTTGCTTGATCTTCCTCAAAAGAAGAAATAACAGCAATCATTTTAAATTCTTATTTAAAATTTCAGGGTATGGTATTAGCTAATCAGATTTCTAACTTCATATATCATATTTGTACTAACTAAATTAATATTTAATACTCTTAAATGTATTGGAGAGGATGAAGAAAGGAAAAGAATAAGATGCCATTTTTTCAGGGCTTTTATAAGAGCATCGTCTTTGTTTCATAATTATCAGTTGCAGGAAGACTTAAAAGATTTAGACTGGGGTATATTCTTATTTTCTATTTTCCACTACACAAATGGCCAGCCATCTTCTGAGGCCCAAATAAGTTTAGCTTAATATATACGAGTCATCAGGTCCTTATTTCCATTGATTACCATCTCAATTAGGCAAACAATACAATTCTGACATAAAATACAACAGGTAAGGACATAATTAAATATTTAGTATCTTTAGCAGGTTCAAGAGCTCTTTCCTAAGTAGTAATATAAGCTAGCAATGAGAACTCAATGAAAACAGGGCCACGGGAGGTCACATCCATTAAAAATTTTTAATTGCAAGGTAAAAAATTCATGTAATGGAGTTTTGTTAGGAACTAATTAATATCACCTTAATTGTGAATGTGGTAATAATTCATGCATTATGTGGTAATATTGACAACCCCAATCATTTTTTAAATCATAAATAATTTGGTAGATTGAGCAAAATAGCATTTTGAAAACTCAGCCTTCATAATGTGGAATTTTTCAAATTTGGGATAGACCTATAATATAAAAGAATAACATTTGGGCAATCTTATGTTTGTGGAATTGCATTATGATTGAAAACTCTCTTAAAAAAAAAAAGAAAACTCTCATTTTCCTACATAAAAATTGAATTACCTGTAAAAATATATGGAATTTACTTGTTCTAAGATTATGCATTCTCCATTTGAACAATAATGGAATACAGATGAGACTCCAGAAGTAAACATAGAAGTAGCCAAAGTAGATGGCACAAAGCTTAAACCCCAAACCCAATTCATTCACTCCTACTTATTCTCATTTTATATTTTCATTTACAAATTCTAACGAATTTGGTGAACTGTTCTCAGATTGGTAGCTGCCAACCAGAAGGAGGGAGGCCTCCTTAAACAGAAATACACAGGCCGCAGAAACGGTTGATGCCTGACAATCTGCTGATGAAGAAAACAGCAGAAACAAAAAGCACACATGAAATTTACAAAAACTGTAGTTTATAAGTGAGTGTTAAGTGCCTTCAGTAGCACCTAAAAAAAAAATCACTGTATTGTCAAACTGTACAGTAATTTGATAACGACTATGAAAATGGCTGATACCCCATGCATGCCTCAGTCAGAGGAGCCAGGTTCTCATCCTGATTCTGGCATTAATAACCAAGAGAATATGGGAAATTAATTTCTTCTGAAGACAGCAATTATAATCCCTGCCTACTATGCAATGTTGCCAAGAAACAAATGAGCTAACCTTTGTAATCTAATACCTTACACTTTAAGAAATAGAGCTGTGTATGATATATGCTATATTCTTAAAAGCTTTGATTTTATTATTTATTTTGGTTTTTACTTTTTGAGTTTAAAAGGATATTTTATTCATCAGGAATATTATCTAATGGGGCATATTCTTCCTTCCGAGAGTTCTCCATGTTTGAGTATTTTAAATATGCTAATTTTGCTGTGGACAAAAGTATGAAATTCAGGTCATCAAACATTTTCAGAGACTCAACTTTAGCTCACTTTCTCTGCTGGCTTAGGTAGTGTCAAAACGCCAGCACTCTAGCCTGGACCAGAACCATAGATTAGCCTTGAGGCTTTGGGCAAAAGTCACTTAGCTTAATTTTCTCAGAACATTTAGGAATAGCTATCTTTTTGTGCTTGCTTTTAATTTTTTTAAAACCCCTGTAAACATAATCCTTCCTATTTAACAGAACTTTAGTTTTATAGAGCACTTAAATATCATCTGAAATTCACATCACCACCCTGTGAAGTGGGTATTATCCCTTTATACTACAGAAAGAACAGGAAAATATAGACAAGCAAAATTTTGCCAAGTCCCACAACTATGTACTATGCAACAGAAATAGGACTCCAAGGGAGTGAGTAGTCATGTGCATAAATTTTTTAAAAATCTTTGCAAAATTCTATTGAGTGCTAATATGATTATTTGGGTACTTCTTAAAATCGAGATGACACATATATTTGTTAATTTACTTAAGTAAAAGTAACTGAGAAATGCAATACTGAAGCTTTTCCCTGACTTGGATAACCTACATGTAACTTTTTATTAAAAAGCAGGCAGCTGAATTTTTTTTGCTGTGCTATTTTTATTTTAATATTGACATATTTTGAAGCTAATACTTCATGCAGAGAATAGTTTGCAACTTTGCTTCAATTTTGGTTTGGCTGAAGTATCTTTTTCAAAAGCACAGCAATTTAATGCTTCACATTTTGAAAACCATATTTACAACAGAAGATACACCAGTAAATAAAAAAATACTCAGAAGAGTTATCTTTAAAATAAGATGTAAAAATAAAAGCAGGCTATTTTCTCTTGTTAATACATTTTCTATGGCTCAAGGCTACTGGTCTCTTTAGTGCAATTGTCAAAATTTTGTAGATATCTTATAAGGGATGTTTTAAAGGAAAAACATAAAAAATCTTTAAAACTGATTTAAAAAAATAAGCCATGCACTGGTCTACAGCCTGAGAACTATGATGAGTAGATGAGTGTAATTTAAGGCTATCTGATTTCTCTAATTTCTATTATATTATGTCAGAACAAATCTTTATATACATAAGCAAAAGACATTTGATTAAATATGAACTTGTGTGAAAAATCTATCTTCATTAAGTGCAAGAGAAACCTCTATAGATGTCTCAAAATTTTAAACAAGTGTTTGAAAACATTAAATAGTAAATAACCACTAATAAAAATAATGCATTGCAAAAGCAAAAGCAAAAAGATTTTCTTAAAAACAGAGAATTGTTAGCCATCATACTGACAAAGACACTTGAGTTTCAGATTCCATTGGTTCCTATAGCATGTGGGAGCAGTTATTTGTAATTCAGATAAAGTAGCTTTTCATATACTGAGCAGGTTTATTCCAGAAACACTCCACTACTTACTTCCGAAATAATCACCTTAGCCTTCTTGATGGCTATAGTTTAAATATATTCTTTTGCCCTGGTTCATTTAGACAGGTTTATGCTTAGGATCTGAAACCCTGTAGTGTTAATCAGTTTGGAATTTTTTGGCACTTGACATTTAAAACATGAATAAATTCTGTTGCATCAGGGTTTTAAGCATTTAAAACAAAAACCCTTCCTGACTTTATCAAAGTCATGCTGTGAATGAGTTTCTAGTTAATACTTTGGGGGATTACTCCTGGATTGTAATTTTATCAAATGCAGGGAGAGCTGTCTGGGAATTTAGCAGAATCCCCTTTCAACTGCTCATTTGTTAATGTTTTATTGTATATGGCAGAGGCTCTCTTGAGGGGAGAGGGGAAGGAAACCAACTGGAAAATTGCAGGTTTCAGAAAACAGCTTTTAAATCGAAGAGACTCGATTTCTTCCTCTTACAATGTCTTTCTTTTTTACTCACACTTCCAACAGGACAGGATTTTTACAGCTCATATGGTTTTGTACGAAGACTTTAAAGGGTCACTTGAAACGTTTACAGATGAGAGAACTCACATAAGCCTCCCCCTGACAGATATTTGCTAAGAGCCACTTACTCTTTCTCACCACAAACGTATTGAAGAGATACTTTTGATATATTTCTAAAAGAGGTTTTCCCATAATATGTCTTAGGAAAGCCAAGCTGTCCTAGAGTTAAAGCAGCATTAGCTGCCTGGCACTTCAGCCTTCCTCTCTTAACCTTAAAATGGAAAGAGAACTTGTTCTCCATGTGGGTTCTTAACTTCTTTCTCTTCCATAAACCTATCACCGTTACCATGCGAGTTAATATTTGTTAGTCTATTTTAGATAAAGTATAAGGTTGGACAAAGGAAATTAATACATTAGCAGTTTACAGAAAGTTGGGGTTCTCATCCTTTCTAGAGGAACTCAAATTTCTTTTGTGTAGTTATGTGGACGCTTACGCGTGCGTGTGGGGAGGGTGTTTGGGGGGGAGAATTTAGATTTGTTAAAAAGTGGCTGCTTCTAATTCCAATCACAACCAAAGTCCAAACAAACTCTCAGCTCTTTTTCCTAAAGAGAGTCAAAAGGTGTTTAGAGAACAGTTTTGCTTAATTGTTTTTCGCTTCTTTAGAAAGTGGTGTTTTCTTAAGTGGGGCGGGTAACCCGGTCCCACGCGGGGACAGACTCCCAGCGGCGAGACCCGGCAAATCCCGAGCATCCGATTCTGAAAAGGGTGGAGTGCAGGTCCCAACTCCCCTTCCGCGGCAAGCATCGCACCAAGGCGAATCCCAAAAGAGACTCGTCCTTCAAGACCCCGGAAAGAAAGGTTGCCCCTCCCCTCGCCATCGTCCTCGGGAACGGAGGGCGGTCTTACCCTGAGCCCCCGGCCCAGCACTGACCTGTGTAAGAGGACGCGCTGCACAGAGTCCAGATCCTCCAGGTTCCGGGGGGCAGGTTTGGGGATGCTGGACCTGCCCACCTGAAACATGCCCACTTGAGACTCGCTGCAGAGGCGTACAATAGGTAACAAGCACGGGAGACCGCGAGGTCTCACCCCCGGCGCTCGCGGCGCCGTCCGCTTCGAGCACGGCTCGAGTCGCCCCCGGGAAACCGAGAGCTGGAGGAAAAGGCTGCCCGTTTCCGTCGCGCAAAAACCTGGGACTGAAGGGCGGCAGTGTCAGCCACGGCTCTTCCTTTCCTTCACCCTCCGGCTAAGCCGTGCGGATCTTGGAGCCCTGCGGCTGGCGGCGCGGCCACCTTGGCGCCGGAGGACCCGGGCAGGTTGGCGGTCTGTCGGCCGCCACCCTGCCGGGGCGGGCCAAGTCCGGAGTGCCCCTCTTCCACGTCTGGGGCCCCTCGCCTCTCTAAGTTGTCCGAGCACCCAGGACAGGAGGATCCCTGGTGTCCGGGGCTTGCCGTCGAGCGCCTCCAGCCGGGCCGCCCGGAGCTGCGCTCTTTCGCCGCCTAGTGCTCTTCACGAGGGACGCTGGTGTCCGGGCACCACCCCCAGCAGAGGAAGTCACCACCTGCAGCTTGGCGGGCCACGAACATCTGTGGCCTGGGGGAGGCACTGAAGGGGCTCCAAAGCCCCAGCTGCTCCCGGGCAGGCCGAAAACTGAGTAAGAGAGGTGAGCTGGGTGCCCATTATCAGTGGGAGTTTAAATTCTGACTAAAGAAGCCGTTTACATTCACCTATCCAGGTAAACATATACTTATTGATTACCTGCTGTGTGCCAAGCTGAATATCAGTCTTTGGAGATAAAACGATAAATAAAAAGTGGTGGCTGACCTGCCAAGTGTGGACCCTTTATTCTCTTTTGGGGCTCTATTTGCTTTAAAAATATACTTGAAGCTAGACTATAACACAGGAGAAAATCTAGATGACCTTGGGTATGGTGATGACTTTTATTTTTGTCTTAGTTTTTTATTGTGGTAAAATTCGTGAACATAAAGTTCACCATTTTAACCTTTTTAAAGGATGATGACCTTTTAAATAGGACACCAAAAAGCACAATGTATGAGAGAAATAATTGATAAACTGGACTTCACTAAAATAAAAACTCCTCTGCAAAGATGGTGTCAAGATAATAAGAAAACAAGCCACAGACTCGGGGGAAATATTTGCAAAAGGTAACCAAAAAAATATACGAAGAACTCCTGAAAGTCAACAGTAAGAAAAGGAACGGCTTGATTTTTCAAAATGGGCAAAAGACCTGAACACCTCACTGAAGAAGATATACAGATAGCAAACAAGATATGAAAAGATGCTCCATATCATAATTCATTAGGGAATTGCAAATTAACACAACAATGAGATTTCACTACACACCTGTTAGACGGGATCAGGAGGGTTTAGGATGGTATGGCCGTAGACTACACACCTATTGGAATGGCTGAAATCCAAAACACTGGCAACACCATGCTGCTGAGGATGTGGAGCAACAGGAGTGCTTACTCATCAGTGGTGGGAATACAAAATGGTAAAGCCACTTTGGAAAAGAGTTGTGCAGTTTTGTACAAAATTAAACAGACTTTTACCATAAAATCCAGCAATCATGTTCTGTGGTATTTACCAAATGAGTTGAAACTTATGTTCACACGAAAGCCTGCACAAGGATGTCTATAGAAGTTTTTTTCATAATTGCCAAATCCGGGAAGCAACCAAGATGTCCTTCAGTAGGTGAATGGATAAATAAATCCAGACAATGGAATATTATTTAGTGCTAAAAACAAATGAGCTGTCCGTGAAAAGACATGGAGGAAACAAGTGAAAGAAGCCAATCTGAAAAGGCAACACATTTTGTAATTCCAACTACATGGCACTCTGGAAAAGGCAACACTATGGAGACAGTAAAAAGATTGGTGATTGCTTGAGGAGGGAATGAAGAGGCAGAGCATAGAGGATTTTTAGAGCAGTGAAAAGTATTCTGTACGATACTATAATGGTGGATAAATAGAGAAGAGACTGGAAAGTGTAGTTTGAGTTATAAGGTACTACTGATTATATATTACAGGTATATTATAAACAGTAATGGATTAATTTTAAGATGTAGGGTTATTATATGGGACTTGACTATTCATTGTAGGATTTTCTAATGACATTACCTGTATAACTTTTCTCTTGACTCAGTTTCTTGAACCCTGGCTGCCAGTGGTCTGGGAGCCAAGTGGATGAAGCAGGTGAATAAGGAGGATCTCATCTCTGCCCTACACTCTGCCTGGTGTCCTTGAGTCCAAAAGTTTCAAGAATCTGAAAATGTTCAATTCTTTTGATTCAGAAATTAACCCCAAGGAAATGATAAAAAAGTTAAGATCATGATGTTCATCACAGTATGTTGTCATAGCAAGTATTTAAGAAGTATAAATATCCAAAGTTAATGTAATGCTTAAGTTGGTTCAAGTCCATTCATACAGTGAACTAACATGTATTTATTAAAAGGAAATTTAAATAGAATGCTTAACAGCTTTCAGCTAGGAAATTGATTGGATGATTATTCACCGAATCTTAAAAATGATTGCATCTGGAAGTAAAATTGAGTGATTTTAATTTTCCTCCTTTATGCTTTTCTGTATTTTTTCAAAATGTAAAATAACAAGTATATACTTTTAGAATCAGGATATATTCAAAGTTAAGTATGTAAAAAGAATAATTTGAAGTTGGCATTCTGCATACGAAATTCTTCAATTATCATCTATTTTAGATTTCCATTCTCAGATATACATAAATGGTTTTGAGCCTTTTGTATCATTTAAGGATACATGGGTATCCTGCTTTTTAAAGAAAGCCCATTATAAGTCTTTTGTATACAGAAGTTATTTTATAACTATTTAAGGTAATTACTACTTTAAGTTTTTGCCATTTATCTTTTGTTTGAAAGGATTAGATAATGTTTCCTTCTGACTTTAAATTTTGTGAAAAGTCCATAGTATTGTAGATCACTATTCAATTATGTTTTCATAATTCTGGATTTTACATGTGTCATATATTCTTAAAGTGAGATATATCTATAGCTACTTGTTTGCCCTTGAAAGCAAAAACCTTTCTCTGGCTGATAGCAGAAGAGGAAGTTAGAGAGATGTGCATGAGAAGAACTGTTGAGGACATCACTGATTTGGAGATGGAGAGGGCTGTGGGAGAAGAGCCTCTAAAACCAGAAAGTGGTCCATCACTGACAGCCTGCAAGGAAATGGATAACTCAGTCCTACAACTGTAAAAAACTAAATTTTGCCAACAACCTGAATGAGCTCAGGAGAGGTTGTTCACAGACCCTTCAGGTAATATATCAGCCCAGCTGAAACATGGATTTTTACCTTGTGAGATCCTAAGCAGAGAATCTAGTCGAGCCCTCCTGGACTTGTGACCTATAGTATGGTCGAGCTAATAAGTGGGGGTTATTTAAGGCCACTAAGTTTGTGGGAATTTTCCATACAGGACTGTTTGCATAATAGAAAACTAATACAGAGTGTTTTCAAGGTTGGTTATGGGAAATTGTTTATGGAACCAGTTGGTCTTGTGGGTGGGAATCTCTCTTGGCAGCTCTAATGCAGGCATGGTTTCCAAGACACCACACTCTTCTGGCCCTAAAGCCATATTACATTGTCTGGTGCCTCTTCCTTCTCACAAACTCTATCAAGATTGGCACTTTCACCCCCAGGCACATAATAACTGCCTTCAAATGTCTAAAAGGCCATCATGTGGAACAGAGATTGTTTTATCCAGTACAGTTTCTGAGGTTAGAATTAGGACAAGTAGACTTTTTTATATGAAGGAAGATTTATACTTTATATTGAAGGTTGGGTGCCTTGGGAAACTGAATCTGAGATGGAAATTTCTATGTAGGAGTTTTATCGGGAAGTGCTGTTGGGATCAACAAGTGTGGGGAGAGTGAAGGAAGCAGGATTGGGCAGAGTAAAAAGCTGAAATGTAATGCAGTCTCAGCAAAGGCCTCTTCCAATCCCATGGGCTTGACATGGGATGATCTGCAGAGTTGTCCTGAGTTGAGGCAAGAGGGACAGGCCTTTGTATCCTCTTATCAGTTCAACCTAGAAAAGAGGTGTGGCAAAGTGACTCTCTTTAGCCGAGGACAGTTTCTGGACTCAACTGAAAGCCTTCACTGTCAATATTCCTAGCAGGATTGGGAAGGGATGCCTCCCTCCTAAAAGGGACAGGGAGGGTGCAGAGAGAAGAGGGATTGGAGTGGTGGATCACAGCACTTAACACAATATAAAAGAAGACTTACTAGTGTGACAACACTCTCCATCATAGGAGGAATTTATCAACAGAGGTTTCAGGATTCCTGCCAAGGATATTGCACAGTGGAATCCAGTACTGAACAGAGAAATGAAGTGGAATGTGAGTGTTTGGAGAATTTCCAAAAACCTTTTCCTTCTCTAACATTTCCAGTTGCTTCATCTGTTCATGCCAGCATTGCTCTACCCTTGCAGACGTAAAGTGGTGACCATTTGTGGACTCTCTGCCTTAGGAAAAAGACAACATGGGTGAAAGCATGAGTGGAGTCTTAATAATTGTCTGCCCTTAACACATCAGACATAATTTTGTCCTTCTACCTCCCAGGACAATACATATATAGGCTGTCTAGATTTTAAAAATTATAGAAGTATCTTGATCTAGTCTTTACTCTCCACCTAGAGAGATAAGCTTTCTTCAGTTTTCTTTCTGTTTCTCATCATTTAGGAGGGGATGTTTAGCATAAAGATAGACTGAAGTTACTATCAACAATCTGGAGAGCTTTGTTTGTTGAGTAAGCTGCTCCTTTATGAAGAATTTGAGGATCCATCATTGCCCTAGAAAATGGAGCCAAAAATAGACCTTAAACGGCCTTGACCATAAGACACCAGAACGATGGGATCCCTAGCAGGGGCAGGTTGGAATAAATGCAAGGTGGGAGGGAAGGCTGAGAAGATTAAGGAAGAGAAATAGGACTTCTGAGTCTACACTAGCCTATGTAATGTAGATGGTAAATAAATGTTTCATACTGCCTGGATTCTAAGTATGTTCATGATTGAATTCTGGTAAGATTGTGTTCTTTCTACTAATGATCTATACCTGTTTGTATGCTCTTCCAGACACTGAGGGGGTGCAATGGCAAGGTTATAACAATTTAGCATTCCTGACTTTTTATCATGCATATCATTTATTGTAATAACAATTTAATGAGTACTCTTAAATGCATACTATTGTGTTATCATTAAAAAAATGCTTTTAAAGCCCTCTATCACTTGGTTCCTGTTCTGTTGTCCTAACCAGTGGGGACATCTTGTTTGATCTTCAACTTACCGTAAAACTAGGGATCCTGGTCACTTTATTAGGAATTGGCTGTCAGCTCTGACCCACCTGGCTCTGCCCTGTCTCAGAATGTTCCCACTTCTGTCCCATTGGCACTTAACAGGGGCATCTATACCCCAATGATCTGATGTCCTATTGATACACTCTTGTCATTTCCCAGGTCACTTAACCTACACTCAGGCTTTTTCATCCTACATTTAATAAATGTGTGAAGTGATGGATAGATAGATAGATAGATAGATAGATAGATAGATAGATAGATAGATAGATAGATAGATAGATAGGAAGGAAGAAAGAAAGAAAGAGACAAAGAAAGAGAGATAGGCAGATAGGTGGATGAAGTTTTATTTGCCTGGATCCAAGTCCTTTATGTATGTAAATCCTTAGTCCAAATAGGTGGGAAGGGTTCTATTTTCCACCAACTCCTTTCCTTGGCTCCCTTCTTTGGGAGCTTGGATTAATTAAGTGGCATAGAGACCACTGGTAACAACCCTAACTTTTTGAGGTGGAAGATACAACTCAGTCAGAATACAGGAACATGTTATAAACACTCTTGGGTCCTGTGTGATTGTGTGAGCTGCTGGTAGTGCTGCTGTTTCATCATGGACTGCACCACCCTTCATTGAACCTTTCAGGGCATCACACAGATGAAAGTGAGGTGAACCATAAGAATGTGCAGAATAGACAGAAGTGCTACAAAATACCTATGCCTTTGTTCAGTATCTTTTAGTCTCTCATGGTTCAAATATAAATAATGGCACAGAGAAGTGGTAAAAAAAAAACATAAAAAATAATGATGATGTAGCCACATAAATGAGAATTAAGGAAATTAGATGAAACCTAACAGGAAATAAGGCAATGGCTGCACAGAGTGTCAGTCTTCTGATCTCAGTGGACCACATGGAATTTAGAACGCTTAAGCAGATGTTTTCCATGAGGGGAAGACAGCACAATTTATTTAAGGTTATTACATCTGACTCATATTTATTTGGGGGGATATATATGAATGAGGGCATACAGAAATGGTACATAATCTGTTTTATCATTCAAAAAGCCTTTCATGAAATTTCCCATTGTTACAATGGGACAAAGTGATGAGAGGGACAGACTATTTAAAAGGTATAAAGAATAGTATAGGAAGAATAGAAACATAAAACAAAAAGTCTCTGGGAAGATAACTGTGAACAGTATGGGCCTCCAAGACCAAAGCTACGGCTAGACAAGTTTAGCAACTTATAAATAATGGAAAGCAGGCATGGACAATGACATCTTTATATTTGAAGCTATCACTTGTTGCTAAACTATTTTGGGAGTTCTAATTACTTTGGGATAAACTATAAGAAGATCTTGATAATTATATGAATAGATAAAAATAAAGCATATTTAATTTTAGTGGTAGAAAACACATGGGAAACTGATCCAAATTAGATTTATCTACAAGTATCAGTTACACATAGAGCCAGGAGAGGGACCTGAGTCAATTAAGATATAATCTCAATGTGTATAGTCTAGAAATTCAAGATTTTAAACAAAATGTTGATATTGGATACAAAATTCAGCTACTATCAACATTAGGTCAAAGACATGGTGCTCTCATAGCAGCATTCCAAGCACAGTTTTTGATGATACTCTATATTAAGATTATAAGGAAACCAACAAATGTTTCCAAAGAAGCACTTTATATGATAGTAAACATGGTGGGTTCAAAGTCTATAAGGATTACAGTTTGTAAAGAATGGCCAGGGAATGTGATCTATTATTTCTCGATTTTTTTTAATTCTGAAAAATCTCAAACCTACAGAGAAGTCGGAAGACCAGTACAATGAACACTTATATGCCCTTCACTTAAAATTAATCAGTTAGCATTTTTCTACATTCATACTCTGTTTTTCCAAGTCATTTGAAAATAATTTGCAGATGCATGTTGCTTTATTCTTAATATTTTAGGACATTTAAAAATACAACCACAATACCATTATCCTTAATCTTACTGATACATCAGTATTACCTAGTAAATGGCCCATATTTTCAAATTTTCAAATTGTTCAATAATATTTTAATAGCTTTGTAAGGAAAAAAACAAGAGCCAACCAACAATTATTTGTTGCATTTAGCTATCATGTCTCTTTAATTTTTTATCTTGAACATACTACCAGTCTTTTTTTGGGGCAGTTGAAGGGCTTGACTTGACATTCATGGAGAGTTCAAGTCAGTTGTTTTGTAGAATGGTCTACATTTGGATTTATCTCACAGTTTCCTCATGACTGAATTCAGATTGAACATTGTGACACGAATACTACATATATGCTGTTGCTTTCAGTGCACGACATAATGTCAGTTTGCCTCATCATTGATGACATATAGCTTAACCACTTGGTTAAGGTAGAGCTTGTCAAGGCTTTCTCCACTGTGAAAGTAACTCTTTCCATTTATAATCAATAAACAATTTTTGGATTGATGTAAAGGTTGTATTACCTAACAACTTTTTAACCAAGAGTTTTGGTATTCATAGATGATCCATATTTATTTTCTCATTCTTTCACTGCTTCTTCACTTATTAGCTGGCATTCTTTTGTAAAGACAAGGCCCCTCTACCACCTTTTTAAAGGATTACTGTGGTCTTGTGGATTCTTTTTATACTTAATGTGTTATAGTCCATTCCATAATTATTCTTTTTTTGATGTTAAAATTGTTCTGGCTCTTCTGAATGTCTTCATCAATTTTTAAGGATTCCCTTGCTTTCTGAGACAGTAAGATATTCCAGACTCATGTGTACCTTCCCTGCTCCAAATTTATAATCAGCCATTTATCAAAGGAGATTTTTTTTTTAAGTGGGGAATGGTATTTAGACACTTAGATCTAGGTGCTGATTCTCTCATGCTTCTGTACATCGTATGAGTGACCCAGTAACTGCCCTTTGTTCTGGACTGTCTTTTCAAGGATGTTTGTATAGTGAACAGCCTTAGAAGATAGAGATAATGTCTCCCTCTGGACCCAAGGACAGGTTTGTTTACCATCTGGTGTAATAATGTCTCCCTCTGGGCAAATGTCAGCTTTCCCACTCTGCAAGATTTAGACTCCCTAAGTTCAGGGTCCTTCTGTAACAGAACCCATGGCACATCCAGACATCACCTGGCCCTTTTAATGTTGCCCTTGATCACTGGGTTGAGGAGCTGGCACAAACAATGATACTCTGGTCACTGATATTTCTGTGAGTAATAAACTTCTTTGTTGCTGATTTGGGAGTTCCTTGTGTTCTGCTAGCATTCATGAAACTGGCAGGCTAGGTTGTTAGACTGCAAGCCAGATAAAATCTCAGACCCTGTACAGTTTTTGACACTGGGAAGTAGGTGTGTTCACCGATACTAGTGTGTCATTGCTTCTATGTCCTTCCAATAGAGAGAACTAGAAAATATATTTCTTAAAAAACATGGGTTGATATACTAATATCTCCTATTCCAAAACAATGCCCCAGAGTTCTTCCTCTCCTTTCCCTTCTCCATGTTACATCTCTCTTCTTCCAAAATAGCAATATATTCATTCTTTTGCTTGCTCCTATAATTCATATAAATTTTCACTAGAATTATTATGCTAAGTCCACTATCAAAGCCAAGTCTTGTAATTAAAGTTCAATATTTGTTTGCAGTTCTTTTTCCCTTAGAGTATGTCAGATTACAGTACTTTAAAGATACTTTAATTAATTCTCTTTTTCTGTGATTATACAATCAGTTCTATATACAGTTAGGTCCATTTGTTTTATTAAAATTGAACTTTGGAGCTACGTAATACTCAGTTATGTGGATGTTCAATCATTTATTTAACAAGGCTTCTATGGATGGTCATTTAGACTGTTCTTCATATTTTGCTACTACCAGTAACGTCACATTGTATAAACTTTTGTTTCTAGGTGTATCTTCAGGGTAAATTCCTGGAAGTGAGAATGGTGGAACAAAGAGTAAATGCATGTACAGATATTGCCAGTCTCCACTGAGTGGATTATACCAGTTTGTACTACCAACTGCCAGGAATGTTTGAGAATGCTTGTTTCTCTGTAGCTTCAAGTGTGTAGTGAAAAGCTCCTGAGTTTTTGTCCATATAAGAGGTAAAATGTGGCATCAATATTTTGCATTTCTCTTATTATAAATGAAATTATTCATCTTTTCATGTGTTTAAGACTATTTATCTTTTTTTTAAAACTGTCTGCTCCTGTCTTCCCATTTTTCCTATTAAGGTTTTAGTCTCTTTTATCTCCCTCTTAATTTTTTTTTAATTTTATTTTGGGGGAGGTAATTAGTTTTATTTATTTACTTAATTTTAATGAAACTACTGGGGATTGAACCCAGAACCTCGTACATGCTAGGCACTGAACTATGCCCTCCCCTCTCCCTGTTAATTTTTGAAAAAAGCTTTTTCCCTTACAGTTTTATATTGAGGTATAGTCAACATATGATAAACTGCACACATTTAAAATATACAGTCTTTGGGCTTTAACATATATAATGACATACTGCTACCCTCAAGGCTTCCTTGCATCTTCTGTAATCCATCTCTTTTTCCTCCCTCACTCCCACCCCTAGGCAAGCACCGATCTCCTTTCCGTCATTACAGATTCGTATTCTACCAGATTTTCCCATTTATTTTGACGTTTCTCCACTTTGGCTGGAAGGAAATAAACTATTCCCAGTGCTGTGTAAACTCCGAGGTTTGTTCCATCTACTCCTTTCCAGTGGTTCTTTCTCTGGCCTCAGGAGGCTTCTTCACATGAATGTTGTTACCACTGCTTAGTTGAAGACTCAAGAGGAATCTCTGGAGTTCTCTAGCTCACAGCCCTTTCCTCTCCAAGCATCTTTCTCCTCTCTGGTACTCTGCCCCACCATAGCCTCCCCAAACTCTAACTTGGTCTCCTTAACCCAATGGAGACAGCCTGGCTTTATTTGTGTTCTTCCTCCCTTTGCTGTGGCCTGGAAACTCTCTCTGGGCAGTAAGCTGAGGCCATCAAAGGCACGAATTCACTTGTTTTGCTTCTCTCAGAGATCATGCCATGCGGCCTGTGATCCAGTGTCTGGAAACGATTCTTTTATGTGTTTTGTGTGGTTTTTCAGTCGTGTAAGATAGGAGATTAGTCTCTGCTACTCCATTATGGCCATGGTCCCCATGATGGGGACTTTTTTCCCTTTAGTTTTTATGACTATTTTACATGTTAGAATAGCCCTTTACATGTGATATCTGTTCAAATATTTTCTAGTTTATCATTTATCCTTTGTGCTAATGGTGTTTTTTATTCATACAAAAGATTTTTCTCTTTATGCAATTTTTTTTTAACAATTTCATTCCTTGCAACTGGATTTCAAGTCATTTTGGGAAAGCGTTCCCCATGCTTAGATTATAAAGGAATTTACCTATATTTTCTTATTACTTGTATGGTTTCTCTCTATCTTTGTACATTTGATTGGTCCTTCATCCATTTGGACTTTTACTCTGGTGTATGGTGAGGAGTGTGGATCTAATTTTATCTTCTTCCAAATGATTATCCAGGACCCCATTTATTAAAAATCTTATCCTTTCCATCTAGTGTTTGACGTGTCTAGTGTTTCTCATCTAGTGTTTTGAAATGCCACCTTTGTTAGAGTAACAAAGTAATTACCATGTGTACTTGGGTCTATTTCTGGAATTTCTGTTCTGTTCCACTGGTCTTGCTGTCACTAGCACCATTTTCTTTTCATTCTAGAGTTTCTACTATATTTCAATTTCTGGTAGGGCCATTCTTTCCTTAGTTCTCAGGGTTTCCTAGCTATTCTTGCATGTTTATTTTCCATATGAGCTTTAGCATCAAATATCCTAGTGCTAAAAAGTGAAAGAAAACTTTGGGCATTTTTATTGGGCTCACACTACATTTATATATTAACTTGGGGAGAACCAGTATGTTTATTATGTTGAATCATCTTATTTATCTTATCCAATAGAAGAATAGGTCTTTCTATTAGTTCAGGTCTATTTTTTATGTTCTTTAGGAGTGTTTAAAAGTTTTCCTTATATAAGTTTATTCCTAGATATTTATATATATATATATTTATATATATATATTTATAAATATATATAAAATATATAAATATATTTTTAATTGCGTTTATAACTGGAGTTTCCCATCGCATTAAGGCTTGAAAAGGCTTCAGCAAAAATTTACACTCATTCCTGGTCTTCCTACCTCTAAAATAAATAGATATGATTTTACACATTTCAGTCTTAAAGCCACCATCTTACTTAAAGAGAAATACCAGAGTGATTCCCACAAGACCTGGAACAAAGCAAGGATGCTATTTTAATTGGCTACTGTTTGACTATATAAAGGCTACTGATTTTTCTATGTTAACTTTATATCCTGCTATATTATTGAATACCTTTATTGTTTGGATTAGCTTTATTAGTGAGTCTCCTGGGCTAGCAGGTATACTATCATATTATCTGCATATATAAATTGTCTTTCTTTTTTTTTTCTGAGTAGTAAGTCTGCTTGTTTTCTATTGCCTAACTTTTATTGCAATACAATGTTAAATGGTAGTGGAGATTGTGGGCATCCTTGTTCTGTTGCCGGTCTGTGTGGGAATGCCTTTAAATGTTGCTTTGCTCAATAAGGTGCTGGTTTTAAGACTGAGTTATGCAAAATCATACTATATTTATCTGTGGGGGGTGGGGTGGGGTATATTAGTTTGTTAGGGCTCTCGTAACAAAATACCACAGACTGGATGGCTTAAACAACAGAAATTAATTTTCTCACACTAGAAGTCTGAGAGCAAGATGTTGGCAGGTGTGGCATCTTTTGAGGCCTTTCTCCTTGGCTTGTAGAAGGCCGCCTTCTCCCTGTGTCCTCACAAGGTCGTTCTCCTTTCTATGTGTCTGTGTCCTCATCTCCTCTTTCATATAAGAACACTCTCCCCTCTTTACAGATACCAACTACTATATATAAAACAGATAAACAACAAGTTTATACTGTACAGCACAGGGAACTATAGTCAATATCTTATAGTAACCTATAATGAAAAAGAATATGAAGAGGAGTATATATATGTGTATGTGTGTGTATGTATGACTGAAACATTATGCTGTACACCAGAAATTGACACAATACTGTAAACTGACTATACTTTAATTTAAAAAATGGTTAAAAAAACCAACCAAACAAATAAATAAATAAACAAAATGAAAGAACATTCTCCTTTTATAAGGATATACTGGATTAGGGCCCACCCTAATGATCCATTTTAATTTAATTATCTCTTTAAAAGCCCCACTTCCAAATACACTCTTGAGGGTTAGGGCTTCAAAATATGAATTTTGAGGGGACACAACTCAGCCTATAATAGCCCATATCAGGAATGGGTGTAAATTTTTGTCAAAGATTTTTTTAGCATTAATAGAGATAATTATAAATTTTGTCCTTAGTTACATTACTATAGTAAATTACAATAATGCATTTCCTAATATTGAATTATTCTTACAATACTAGAGGAAATCTAATTTTATCACAATGTATAATTTTCTTACTGTGATTCTGGATTCTGTGCTCATATTTTATTTAGGATTTTTGCATTAAAATTCGTAAGTAAGATTGGTCAGTAGTTTTTTCCCCTATGTTTATCAATTTTATACTTGCTTTGTAAAAAGAATTTGGGAAATTTGCTTCTTTTTCTTGTGCACTAGAACAATATATATGGTAAAATTTGCCTGTGAAACCATCTGCACTAGGTGCTGTCATGTGGAGTAGTTCCTTAACAACTTTTACTGTTTTTTTCTATACATTGTTTTAAGCTTACTATCTTTACTGGGATCATTTTGGTAAATTGCATTTTCCTGGGAAATCATGCAGTTCATTTATTTATGAAGTAATCTCTTATGACTTAAAAAAATATCCTGTTTTAATGGTTATTTCCCTGTTACAATTTCTTATTTTGTGGAAGCCTATTTGTATTTGTTGACATGTCTCAAATGTTTGGTTTCAACTCTGTCATTTGATGAACATCTATTCCTTGATTAGTGACATTACTTTATTCCTGAAAACCACACCATCAAATTAAAAACATGCCATAAATTCAAAAATATTTCTGTGAATTTTACCGGGTACATGACAATGTGTTCTGTCTCAACCCAAGATAACCAAACACTTTTCACAAATAGAAAAAGACAGATCTATTGAATGATATAAATGATATAATAAACAACAATTTGAAAGTAAGTAAATTTAGATTGTACGTGAAATGTAACATAATGAGGGTTTCTTATATTCTCCAAAGGAGAAAGAGATGATTTGGTAGTGGGTGGTGGAGGAGGTGCAAGGGGGTCACTCTTTGAAAGGTGCATTCCTCTTTCCCTATGATCTTTTTCTGTTTTTAACTTTAAGGAGGCTCATGATTATTTTGCACTTAGGAAGAAAGTTCTAGCAATTAAAAATATGTTTAAGGCAAAATAAAAGGTAAACATCACAGTGCTCTGAAATACATGGAAATAGCCCATGTGCACCATAAACAGCTGAGCGTAGATCTCTTGGCATAGATAGGTCTGCTCAGCCAAGCATCTTGAATCATCTAATCTTGGAGCTCAATTCAAATTCGCTCTATTTGAAATTTCCTGCCCAGAAATATATTGAGTAAATTGGTGACTGTCTTTTTCTGAAACTGTAACATTGAAATGTCACTTTAACAGTGAATTTAATTAGGGTGTCTTGGGTATAAACATAATTATACCAAGAAGAAAAAGAGAGAATCTAAAAGGCAGTATAACTTTTCAAAGTCATTGAAGTCAACGGTAATTATATGAATTGAGTCTGTGTTATTGTTATTCTAATGGATGAGAAAAGCTGAAATTATCATGTCTAAGTGGTTTATTTTGGTGGGGATATTAATGACTCATCCAACATATTTCTGCTTTAGACGCCAAACATTTCTTAGACTGGTTATCACATCCTTTCAATTTTTAACTCAGAACGTTGATTTCTACTTTGCATTGTTCTTCGATAACATTCAAATTTCTTAATTCAGTCTAAAGATCTACTTTCTGGTTGTCAAAAATCTCTCCTGATCTCATAGTTTTATCCCTTCATCTAGAACCCTATGTTTTAGCTATGTTGAAATATTTTTACTTTCTAGAATTTGACCTACTCTATCTCAGTGCAGTTCTTTTTAAAAACTGTTTCTTCACCTTAAACACCATAATTTTTGTTTTATGCCTCATTGTCTCCTATTGCAGAGACTCAGCTTACAAATTAATTCTTTGGGAGGATCATCTCTATCTCCTAGATTAGGTGAGCCATTAGGTTTCCTTGCTGTGTGCTCCCACAGTCCTCTGTATTTCCTAAATTACAATAGTCTTTATTGTATGCCTTCTGAATTCTCAAGCTCCAGGAGTGGTAAGCAGTGTTTTCCTTAACTATTCCTATCTCTTCAGCAAAAAACAGAGCTCTCTGTAAGTATTTCTTGAATGAATGAAAGAACAGAAAGGTATACAAACCATTTCATTAAATATATTCCTCTAATGGTATGTCAACCCTATCTTTTAAGAGTGTTTTTTGATTACAACAATTCATTTATTTGTATCTGTATCTGTTTCCTTGCAATGAGAATGAAAGAACTCTGAAACAGAAGCACAGAATATATAATGCCTCCTACTGCCACAATTTACTTGTGAAACAGTATGTCTACATTATAAATATGGTTAATTTAATCCTTTAGCTTCTTTTGAAAATTGGCATAAAAAAGTTGTTAAAAGCATTATACTTTATCTCAATAACCAAGACCTGTTTCAAAACAATATCTTTCCTATAGAGAAGGTATTTTGGATTAAAAGAGAATGATTATGGAGCAAATTAGAGACTTGGGAGAGCATTTTGTGTAGTTGTCGATTTGTTTAATAATTGACTATGGTTTAAAGACTTAAATATAAAACAAGACACAAGAAATCTCCTAGAAGAAAACATAGGCAAAACATTCTCTGACATAAATCTTAGCAATGTTCTAAAACAGTCTACCCAGGCAATAGAAATAAGAGATAAAATAAACACATGGGACCTAATTAAACTTACAAGCTTTTGCACAGCAAAGGAAACTATAAGCAAAACAAAACGACAACCTACAGAATAGGAGAAAATATTTGCAAATGATGCGACTGACAAAGCCTTAATTTCCAGAATATATAAACAGCTCATACAACTTAATAACAAAATAACAAACAACCCAATCCAAAAATGGGCAGAAGACTTAAACAAGCAATTCTCCAATGAAGACATACAAATGGCTAATAAGCACATGAAAAAATGCTCAATATCACTAATTACCATAGAAATGCAAATCAAAACTACAATGAGGTATCACCTTACACTAGTCAGAATGGCCATCATTTAAAAGTCCACAAACGATAACTGCTAGAGAGGCTGTGGAGAAAAGGGAACCCTCCTACACTGCTGGTGGAAATGTAGTTTGGTGCAGTCATTATGGAAAATAGTACAGAGATGCCTCAAAAAACTAAAAATAGACTTACCATCCAGCAATCCCACTCCTGGGCATATGTCCAGAGTGAACTCTAATTCAAAAAGATACATGCACCCCAAAGTTCATAGCAGCGCTATATACAATAGCCAAGATATGGAAGCAACCTAAATGTCCATCAACAGATGACTGGATAAAGAAGCTGTGGTATATGTATACAATGGAATACTACTCAGCCATAAAAAGAATAAAATAATGCCATTTACAGCAACATGGTTGGACCTAGAGATTGTCATTCTAAGTGAAGTAAGCCAGAAAGAGAAAGAAAAGTACCATATGATATCACTCATATGTAGAATCTAAAAAAAAAAAAAAAAAAAAAAAGGATACTATGAACTCATCTACAAAACAGAAACAAGACTTGCAGACATAACAACCTTATGGTTACCCGGGAAAGGGAGTGGGAAGGGATAAATTTGGAAGTTTGATATTTGCAAATGTTAGCCACTATATATAAAAATTGATTTAAAAAAACAAGCACAGGGAACTATGTTCAATATCTTGAAATAGCCTTTAATGAAAAAGTATATGAAAACAGATACATGTATGTATATGCATGACTAGGACATTGTGCTGTGCACCAGAAATTGACACATTGTAACTGACTGTACTTCAATTAAAAAAATTTTTTTAAAGAAGGAAAAAAATGTCTATGAGATTTAAATTAGGGTTTTAGCTTTTTCCTTTGGAAGAATGTAGACATTTACAGTGGTACTATTTATCACTTTATTTTAGAGCTGTAACAATATTTTTAGTCTTGGTGTTTTTATTTTGTTAACATTGCAGTTTGATCTAGTTTGTTGTATTTGAAAAAAAATAAGGTTTACAATGGTGAAAAATATGGTGTGAAAGCACTCAAATGATTTCAAAAGATGACTTAAAAGAGTTATGAAATAATCAGCCTAAACCTGTGTTAAATTAAGAAAAAATTCTCTTTCCCTGTTTTAAAAAGCAAAAGAGCTCCACCTGGTGTTGAACAAAACTACTGAATAATTTTTATTTGATGACTTAGAATTATTAATTTTCTAAAAAGTGTAATTCAGAATGCTTTTCTCAGTATTCTCCTGTGTTTATAGTAATGCTATTGATACTGTTCTCAAATTATGTGGAATTGGTTCTTTTATGAAATAACTAATGCATTTCTGATAAAACAAACCTCTTTAATGTTTTAAAGGGTTTTAGAAAAGTTTCTCTCCTACACCTTTCCTTCATACTATGCTGTGGAGCAGTAAGAATGGTCCACAGAGACTGAAGGCCACAGCTACTGTGCTTTGAAATTTGCCCACCCCTTGGTTTGTCCCCAGGCCACTCCTCCCATTGGCAGCTCCCACCAGTGACTGATGTACTGAGTACGACCCAGTCCTGGGAGACAGTGGGACTTCTTTGTTGGTCCATTTTGACTCCAAGCCTTCCCCACGGTTCTGCCAAACCTTCCGTAGATCACATAACAGTCTTAGATGGTTTCATTCATTTTGTCTCTCAACCTCTCATTCTTGCAGATTAGACTTGGATCAGTCTGTCGGCTGCCCCAACCTTTCCCAACATCTCCCTATTTCTTTTTACACAGGCATTTCTTTCTAATAGAATCTTTGCATTTTTAATTCTGTCTTGGTAGAGATTCTACTTCTTAGAGATTCCAGAATAACACAGTATCCGTTCTGGAAGTTTCATGGAAAATGCAAAAGAGGAGACATCAGTCTTCTTTTCTAATATCTGGTTCTTACTTATTAAATTAGATTTTGACATCCTGAACTCTTGTCTGGGTCTCTCCTGGCTTGGCTAAATAGTGCATGTGTGAAAAAGGTCATGTGTCCTGTGAGGCCACTTGGCTTTTTGATGCTTCATGGCCAGAGGCTGGACTCCTCTAAGTTAGTTAACCATCTTATGTTTGTACCAATCAAAAGGGCATTTGGGCAAGATGATGATGAATCAAGGAAAATCCAATGCCTCTTCTAGAAAAATACCTCCATAGTTTTTTTTTTTTTAATGTATGGAAGGAGGGGCTTTAGTGTCATCTTTGTACACACACAATAAATTTAGTTTAGTATTACATTTCAATATTAAGTACTGGTGATGATTCAAATGTAGATTCAGATTTGTTTGGCTTTATCATTGAAATGGGATATACATTATTGGAATATTCTAGAGAGTAATCAGTGCAGTGGAGCAAAAGACACTTTGCAGTTCCTGATAGCAAGGCAGTAAGCCCCAGTAACTTACAAGTCCTGGAAACTGCCCAGGGGTCTTGTGCCACAGCCATGTTATTGGTTTACTTCCATCTCAGTGATACTTACACTAAGAGGTAATACAACTCTAGGAAAATAAAACTTCACACTACTTTATAGTGTGGTATAGTGGAAAGAACCATAGCCTGGAAGACAGAATATCTGCATTTGAGTTGGCTTCGCTACCTTCAAGACCTTGGGTAAGCCACTTACCCTCTTTTAGCCTCAGTTTCCTTATCTGCTAGGATGTGAGTACAAATCTTTGACTCTTTCACACAGTCATTCGGGTTAAATGAAATAATCCACATAAAAACTTACTATTAACTAAAGTATATAGCATATTAAGGTTATATTGTCATTGTTTAGTTGTATTTCAAATGAAATTACCTGTTAAAGAAGGCAAATGAGTGCTCTGACCTCTTACAGGAGCAATGGATTTCATAGTTCATGCTAAGACATTTCTTAAATAAAACTTTTACATAAAGAAAATTGGCCTTATCTTACTTTGTATCTTTCACATAAAATATGTAAATTATTTAATAATAAAGAAAAAGATTTTATCATTTAACTACCCTTTGAAAGATTAAAAACGGAAACAAAAGTGAGTGTAAATTTAAACTGAATGAAAGATTTGGATGAATAGAGAAGTAAAATTCTGGGTGGTCTTGGTGGAAGGAAGACCTATTTATACCTACTCGACAATGAAAGTAAAGCATGTAAGAAAACATTTTTATTTATTTGTAAATGAGAGCAGTAAAAAATATTTTTGCTCTAGTACTTTTAAAAATTGCGCTCTTTTGGAGGTTTTTATGAAAGTACATTAATGATATAACTTATCTCTGCAAATTCTACTCTAAAGCTGACAATGGTATTCTCTTATAGAAATATTGTCCACAAATTATTTATTTATAATTAAAGCACAACATAATTTAACTTCGTTCTTCATGTTTTATGCAACTGCAAATGTGATAAGTGTAACATTGCTGTTATAAAGTAGTTCAGTTCGGCACCCTTTTCTGGTTACCTTAAGCAAAGAAAGAAAATACTAAAATAACTAGTATCCTACTTGAATATCTATGCCTTGGGATGTGCAGGAACAGGCAGCTCTGGGGATCTAGGGAACAACTTTTCAACCTTCACTCTGCCCAAGATTCATATTCCTCAAAGTCTGCCCAAGGTTGCACTCTGTGCTCACCCCTCGGTCTTGAGTAGGTAAAATACCCTCCA
Source organism: Camelus bactrianus (assembly GCF_048773025.1). Lineage (NCBI taxonomy): Eukaryota > Metazoa > Chordata > Mammalia > Artiodactyla > Camelidae > Camelus > Camelus bactrianus. The sequence goes on from NC_133540.1 coordinate 45,687,544, forward strand.
TGCAATACCAGTTCAATGCACTAGGAGAAGGGTGGTGCCCTAAAAGAAGGTGAAAGGATACTGGGCAGGGAAAAAAATAACAAATATCCACTACTTGATGTATTCAACTCAAATATTTTCCAACGCATTTTTTTTCTGTTTAGGATAATTATAATCATTTCCCATAGTTCCTGAGATGATAACACAGTAATATGTTAAGTCAGATACTCACCAACATGCTTTTAAATATCCTTGCTTCTCTCTCGGCAAGTGCTGCATTAGATAGACCAGGCACTGGTTCTTGACCACCGAGGCACTGGCATTTTTTATTCTCGGTATGATTGCCACTGTATAAAGTTAAGGGAAGGAAATGGAAAATCACAGTTTTGATACATCCAGCTAAATTGTGTTCCTTTACTGCTTTCTATTTTCACCATGGCTACTACCAATGGGGGACCTGAACAGAGGCAGAAGATGCCCATGGAAATAATAGTTCATCTTCCAGAGAGAGAAGCTCTGCACATGCATATCAACAGACAGGGAACAAGTGTGGTTTTAGGGACAAATTACTTGTATATCGATGCTTGAAGAATGCTTCCTGTAACTGCTTTAGTTTGGAGTTTGCTAGAAAGGTAGTACTAAGAAGACAGATGTGTGTTTCAGGGGTGTCAGCTACCCCATATCTGAAAAACTCTTAACAGCTTTGATTTCTGTCACCTTTGTGTATACATAACAATAATATCTATTATTTAGGAAAACAGTATTTAACCAAATGCCTTGCTACTCCACTTTTTTGGTAACATTTAAAACAGACACATTCAGAGTCTACTGTTTATGAGCTTACTTTTTAAATAGTTATGAAAATATAATTTACATATTCAATTTTCCATCATTAAAACTGATATTCTAGCAAGAAACACTAGAGGGCATTCATTGCTCTATTCAAACACATTTGTGTATTTTGTTTTTAGACTTTCCAATGCAATTTGTTCGTATGCTTGAGAAATAAAATATGAAAGTTTTCATTTCCTAAAATATGTCGGCATATCACTGAATACTAATACTATAAAAAATAAACAAAAAATGGATGAGTGGGCTGCAGGGCACAAGAATACCCTATATACACTGAGGCTATAATATAAACAAATCTTTAAATAATTTTTAATGTGATTCAATTTCTCTTAACATATAACATAATTTTAAATATTGTATCAACAAATAATACAAAATATCAAGGTTTTAGAATTTCTAGTGTAGAAAAACAAAACTGACATAACTTTAAACTAACCTTTTAAATGCACGAGGAATTTTAAAATACAAAAATAAATTATCATGTAGAAGTAACATAAATGAGTTAAATGAATCTAAATATTACCGTTGCCATTTTATCATAAAATATCACTGAAATTACCCCACTTTTATTTCCACTTCAATCTTTTTTATTATACTTACCTGTTCTCTTTCTCCCTATACAATTTAACATACTCATTTACAAATTCACCTCTTTTAATTGGGCACATCCTCCATACCACAGCAAAATGTGCTCAAATAATTTTTGTCTAATTACAAATCCTAACAAAGTTTTATTATGGAGATGACTGAAATAAGCAACAATTTCTTTTAACCTCAGTTTCACCTGGAGAGGTTTATTTTAGACTGGACACATGGCTAAATATTTATTTGCTTGATTTAAGACCACAATATGTAAAATCATACCAACAATTTTATAAACAGGTAACTTTATAAAACTGCATGGCTTAATAAAATTCAAGAAAACAAACATTTTCTTAGTATTTTTACCCTTAAGTTTTGTATTTATATGTGAAAAAAGTTTAATCCAAGTATCATAAACAAGAATCTTAACATATCCCACCCCTGCCTTTAGAAACCCACTTTTTCAGATCAAGGAAGAATCTAATGAAAGTTAAGTAAATTGAAATAATACATATGAAATCCTTTAAAAAGTATAAAGTGCTGTTTAACTGCAAGAAGTTGTCTTTTGGGGGTTTGGATTCTGACTTTGATATTTTTCAGCTCAGTGTTTTCATCTGTAAAAATGGGGATGACTCATTTTGTGATTTTTTCCCCTCCCTTTTTGTTTTAGTGCTTTCCTGAGAAATGACAGTCTAAGCTGATGAATAGTGGCTGGGTACATCAGAAGGTGGGAGAATATCTGAGCATCTGAGAAACAAGAAAGGGAAAAGTGAGAGAAAATTATGTCAAATAAGGGAAAAATTACAGAACTGTAAGAGTAGATTTTTCAACTTTATTCATACGGGTCCTTCTCAAACTCTTCCAAAAGATTGAAAAGGAGGGAATACTCCCAAACTCATTCTATGAAGCCATCACCCTGATACCAAAACCAGACAAAGACACTACCACAAAAGAAAATTACAGGCCAGTATCACTCATGAACATAGACACAAAGATCCTCAACAAAATATTAGCAAACAGAATCCAACAGCACATAAAAAAGATCATACACCATGATCAAGTTGGATTCATCCCAGAGACACAAGGATGGTTCAACATACACAAATCAATCAATGTGATACACCACATCCACAAAAGAAAAGACAAAAAGCACATGAATCATCTCAATAGATGCAGAAAAAGCATTTGATAAAATTCAACACCCATTTATGATAAAAACTCTTACCAAAGTGGGTATAGAGGGAAGATATCTCAACATAATAAACGCTATTTATGACAAACCCACAGCCAGCATAGTACTCAATGGTGGAAAACTTCCCTCTAAAAGCCTTCCCTCTAAAATCTGGAACAAGACAAGGATGCCCACTCTCACCACTTCTATTCAACATAGTCTTGGAAGTCTTAGCCACAGCAATCAGGCAAGAAAAAGAAGTAAAATGGATCCAAATTGGAAGATAAGAGGTAAAACTGTCACTATACATGGATGACATGATACTGTATACAGAATACCCTAAAAGCTCCACACAAAAACTACTAGAGCTGATAAAAGGATTCAACAAGGTAGCAAAATACAAGATTAACAGAAAAATCAGTTGCGTTTCTTTACACTAACAACAGATTATTGGCTTTTCTGAGTAAAGAAACTTTCTACCAACACTCACCCCTCACTTACTGGCTTTTGAGCAATGAGCAGCCAAACCTGAGTTTGGTGACATAAATATACTATTGGTTATATAGCTTTTTGAGGTTAAGAAGGGTCACACAGAATCATCTATTTCAAACTTTCTCAGTTTATTAGATGAAGAACTGAGATTCAGAGAGGGTAAATGACTTCTGAAGTTTTTAATAGCAGGTGAATGGCAAAGCAGAGATTAAGATGCGATTTTTCTGATTCTCAGTTAAATAACTTCTTCAGAAATTCATAATGCATTTTTAATAAACTATACAAAATGAGTTTAAAGGCACTTGACCTATCCATTATACCAGGGTCTATGTTAATGTCACCTAACATGTAAACATAGCTCATAAGATATTCCAATAGTATATATTTTATTTATCTAAATGTTGTTTTAGTCTAATATATACAATGTTTAATTAACAAAAACACTGCTTGACTTACTAAAACTGAAAGGATCTTATAAAAGGTATTTAGCTCCACATTTCCTTCAAAAACAGTGTATTTCAAGACTTTGAAATAATTCCTACTTTTATTCTCCTAGATTTGTCTACAAAAACTATGCATTAAACTTATTCTACTGAATGTTCTTAAAACAAAAGCCAAGTATAGAGAACAGAAAAATCACTAGTGTGAGCCTCCCTGTATATAGGCCTCCTGCCCTCCCCCTCTTTCTGAAGACTTTGTATAAAAACAGGGAGGGACGATAATATTTATGAGTTTATTTTTGTTGTAATAAGATGTCTTTGAGCTCTCAGTGACAAAGCACAGTGTAGGTTTATTTTCACTCGTGTTGGGGACAACTCAGGCATCCTCTTTGGACAACTCTCTTTCTCAGAGGTGCATCAATTATCTAAGATATTTTTGTGTGAATCTGCCATTTTGGAGTCCTTATGCCCAGGCTAGTACCTGGGGAAACAGAGAGAGACAGAGAGGGAGAGATTGAGGGAGAGAGAAAGATGTGTGAGAACTTTAAGGACCAGATTTAGAAATGGCATACATCACTTCTACTCACATTCCTTAGGCAAGAACTAGTCATGTGGGCCCACCCTGATACCAGAGGGCTGGGACTTGTAACCTTCCTGTGTGTCCAGGAGGAAAATGCAAATAGTTTGATGTACACAAAGTATTGTCTTTGCCATAGTATATGTGTATAGAGATACAGGGTGAAAAAAATTGTTGCAGAGGGTTTTTTGTTTATTTTTTCTTTTCCCTTCTGCTTCCTTGAGTGCCAACCTATAGATTCCTGGTACAGAAAATCATGAAAGAGAGAGTAAAGACTTTGAGAAACGAAAAGAAGCCTGAAGCAGCAGAGCAGAATATTGAAAAGCAGGGTTTACCTTTAGTTTTCACTTGTGGTAAACCACAAATTAAGCTTAAATCATGTACAATAAAGGATCTATTGAAATCTGTAGCCATTAGAACAATCTGAGGTTAGAGAAGTTTTTTAATAAATAAACTCCATAAAACAAGGCTGAGAGCTGGTGATGTGCAGGCAAACTTGCTGGGGAAGTACAGAGAGAGGCAGGAAACCCTGGTGTGGAATTTGCCAATTTCCATGGTGATGCTTCCACAACTGCCAACCTCAAAAAATTAATGAATATTTAACAATGGACACTCCAAGCCAGACCAAGCCGGCGGCAGCAAACCACCACTGAAAGCCTACTCCCACATTCAATTAGTGAAGCCCAGGAAAGACCTTCTATGCTTTCTTGTGTGGGCAATCAACAGCCAACACCACCATCAACTCCACCCCCACTGCAGCTGCCACCATGTACTGGCTGCTTACAGTGGGCCAAGCCCTGTGCCAGGCATTTTATGAATACGTTTCTTCACATCCTCACAACCACCCTATGAGGTAGGAGTTGCTATTTCCATTTCATAAATGAGAAAACTGAGGCACTGAATAGCCTAAAGTCAAACAGTGAGTAAGTAGCAGAGCCAGGATGAAAAATGAAAATCTTAGTATAGCCTAAAACTAGGAAAGCTTTGGAGCTAAAATCTGTAGCAGACATCTTGACACCTGAGGAATAAAGAATCAGATTTAGAAAAGTTCTAAGGGATTTTTGATAATTTTTCAAATAAAAAAACTATCATTCAAAAAACTGCATTAATCATAAATAATATGTCCTATTAGTTCAGACTTTAGTTGTCATTGAAATTTGAGTGCCCTTAATATAGCTTTTAATTTTTTTAGGTTTTTGAAATATTTATATTCTTTTTCTTCTCTAGTTATTTTAATTTTTAACAAGTGAATTTAGAGACTGTGTATAGAAAAATGTCCTATATAGAATAATGTATATAAAATAAATTCTATATTTGGACAATACAAAGTGAATAAAATAAATAATAAGTTTTGAAAGAAATAGTTAACAAATTAAAAATAGATACTGACAAAGAAATGAGATTTCATTTATTTGGAAAATGGAATAAACAGAAGCCAGAGTATTTAACCATATGCTACTTGATTTGTTTTCCTATTGATTCACTTATGATAATTTATTATGCAAAATCCATACACTTAGTGAATTATTCTTTAAGGTCAATGAGTATTTAATGTTCTGTGCAACTTTTAGCTAAAAGTCTGTATGTAAATCAGAACCATCAGGGGGATAATACTTCAATTAAATTAATCCTTGTAACACACATACTATATGTTAGTGGTGTGATCTGGAATCCATTTTTATCATCAAAATAGCATCTGGGATTTTAAAAATATTGGCCATTAAAATATATTACTTATTTCTAGAACTTGGGAAATTACATAAATCCCAGGTCCCCATACAGATTGTCCACTTATTTCCATGTACAAAGTTGCTTTATTAGAGAATGGTGTCTAGTTGTGTGTGGCTTTCAGTCATTTCCTTATTGCTCCATTGCAAATGTACAACCATTCTGAAGATGAGTTATATGTTTATCTCACACAAGATTAGTTTCTTATTGCTTGAAACTTAATTTTGACTATCTGTTCAACATAATAAAGCGGATATTTTTATAAATTATATGATGATTCAAGTGCAATATAACTGGTTTCGCTATGATTCTCACTTTCTAAGTGCGCTTGCATGAAGAATTCTGACTCAAATGTCAGAGTAGTAACTTTTATTTCTTGGTCCTGAAACAATTTCTCCCTCTCTTTCTCCCACTGTCCCACTTAATATACAGCTATTTTGTATAATATTTAATGGTGATATATTTATCAACTGGTAAATGTGGCATTTTGCTGCAGCTGAGAAGGAGTCAGAGAACTTTAAGCTATTGAAAGACATTGAAAAGCTGCCAGAATTCAAAGGTCATCACAAGTCTCCCCTCCTTCCCTCCTTTCCTTCATTCCTTCATTAGTTATTGAGCACCTATCATGGGGATATGTGCGTGAATAAGATGAAGTTCCCATCTTTCCACAGGTCCAGGGCCTAGCCCTCAAGTGTATATTGAGTTCCTTACGTCACCTGTGGGGAGCTTGTGAAACCTCTAGATTTCAATCAAAGTTATAAGTAGAAAGCTATTTATACTGAAGAATATAACTTCTGAGAGAGCAGAAATTCTGGTATTGACTGGTTACCTTATTCTCTTCTCAACAGAAAAGTGTTCTAGGTCAAGTTGAGATCAGACCTAGATGATTATAGCATGAATATGAGCCATCAGATGATCCTAAGGAATTTTGTCAAGCTCTGGAACTAGTGACATTCTTCACCAAATGGAACTAATTTTACAGGACACCCTCTTTCCAAAGTTTCCTCCTCTGATTCTTTTTTTCCAGAATCCATGTAGGCGACAAAGTGTGTCAGAATGGGGAGAACTCAGTGGAAAGCATCCTTAGTGGTAAGGGATTTCTATACCAACTATTATTTGCAACTCGAACTGCTTATCAGAGGGAAAAAAGATGAATTCATTCATTCAGCACATTTGCCGATGTTTGCAGATCATGACTTTAGGGACTCGAACACTAAAACATGTCCACTTTACTTTATGCGGACATGTTATAAATAATCACATTTCTTTTGACCTTACTTTTGCAGCCCAGGTCTAAATTTCTAACTGCCAGTTACACAGTGTTATCTGTGTGCACCCCAGGCATCTCTAACTTGGTAAGACACTTAGGTTTCTTCAATTCTGTCCAGCCTTAGGCTATCTAAGCTCCAATTCTGAAAGAATCACATTTATAAACCATCTCCTGGCAGGTTATTTCTCATCCTGCTCATTATTTTATGTAGATGGAGAATCTTACTCATTTTGTAATGATTTCAACTGCGCAGAACCATTCACTTTAGAAGACAGAAGGCGCCCTATGAATAGTTCCATTATTTATCTGAGGTCAATCTTTAATAGTTAGACTTTTAAAAGCCTTAACCTCAAATCTATAATTGTCATTAGGTACTATAAGCAATATGCAATAGCATACCTGATCTAAATATGAAGCCAATTATGTACTCTATGAAAAAAACAATAAACTGATTAAGTTTTTCTGTTATATTATCCTGTTCAACTTTCCAGATTAAGAATAATACACATGACTTTATAAGTTATCAGTTTACATACTCTTCATCAGTGTGCCATTATTTTTAATTGTTATAGCATTTTCTTATTAATCTAAAGTCATTTAAACAATTCTTAATATATTAAATTAGATGATGTCTAAAGAGAGATTGTAAAGAATAATTGAAAAACCATAGGGACTATATTAGACAAGATGAATAAGGAATATTTAAAAGGTGAAATGTGTCTGGGGTGGTGTATGTGTATATGAGCACTTAGGTGTGTGTGAAATCTTTTTGCTAGGTACAGGCTTGATATTACACTATAAATAGAAACAGTCCATTTAAAAAATCAGTCCAATGGAGAGAGTGGTATCATAGAAATCCTTATGTTGCCTGGATAATGAGGTGTTAGCTGAGACACTCTGAACAAATACCAACTCTTTTGGGGAAGGATCTGGACCAAGTCTTGATCACGCTTTGTTTAGAACACAAGTTGAACAAATGCCACCAATCTGGCTGATTCTGAGTGCAGTTTTTCTTAGCTTAGCTATAAAACACGTCTTCAGTCAAACATGATTCCAGCTACTTGTTCAGTTTTAGGCTGTGTAAGGTTAGTTGGCAAGCAGGACATCATCTAAATATGTTAAAAATCATGGAGAAAGTTATAAGAAAAAAGCCACAGTAATGTACTGTGGACTTTTAAACTGGGTGAACCTTTTGACTTAGTATGTATACTTCTGTGAATGTAACTATTTCTGGCAGTTTTCATCCAGAGAAGCAGAATTAGTAGAAGATATATATTAAGAGATTTATTTCAAGGAACTGGCTTCTGGGTGGTGGGGGTTGACTGGGCAAGTATGAACTCTGCAGGGCAGGCTATCAGCAATGGCAGGTTGTCAGAAAGGGCAGGCTAGAACTTTTGGGGATGCACGAGCTGAAGCTGTAGTTCACAGAAGAAATTTCTTCTCCAGGGAAGCCTCAGCTGTGCATTTAAGGCCTTTCAACTGATTGAGAGAGGTCAACCCAGATTATCTAGGATAATTTCCTTTACTTAAAATCAACTGATTACGATTTTAATCACATCTATAAAATGCCTTCATAACACCACCTAGATTAGTATTTGATTGGATAACTGGGGATTGTAGGCTAGTCAGGTTGACATATTAAAAAAGATTAACCCAGAGAAGTAAACCTAAATATAGAAAAGCTTTTTGCACAAATTTGTTTACTTTCACTAAAAAGCCTGGAAATGTAAGACATTGATTAAATTATATTTATATGAGGGATAGCATGTTATCAAAGTGATACTTTTAAATTATAGGGAGGATTTTCTAAACTTTCACAACAAAAAAAAATCAGGAGACAAAATATGTGATTATAACTTTTGAGAAAATGGATATTTAGCAAAATGTCAGAAAATATATCTTGGGGTGGTAACACTATTGCTAATTGTTCTCTTTCTACATTTATATTTTTCAAATTATCTCTGAGAAATGTGCGTTACTTTTTATAATAGGAAAGAGTAATGTTCCAAAAATGATTGTTCTGAATTTTCAAAATATGCTGGATCAAGGATATTTTATTTCTATTAAGCCAGATGATCTTCTAAATTTTTTGCCAATAAATTTGTAAAGTGTTAATTAAAGATATCTAAATTTTTGTGCTACAGTCACTATCATAAATTAGGGCAGGAATATATACTTTACTTGGTGCCCTTTTAAGAAAGACAGAAAAAAAAATACAGGTCTCAGATTTGTACGGATTCTTCACTGCAAATGAAAAAAAGAAGTTTTCAGGCTAACTTAATTGTACAAATGTATTCTGCTTTAATAAAACCTTCTGCAGAAAAGTTCAGAGTTATAACAGGTGAATTACTAAACGCATATTTTACTTTGTTAGAAGTGACTAGGATTGACACAACACTGTAAACTGACTATAACTCAATGAAAAAAAAAAAAAAGAAGTGACAAAGAATTCCTTGAAGCAGATTAAATATGTTATTGCAGACATGATCACATGGAAAGGTTGTCTGCCCCTTTAGGATACTTTATATTTCATCTTTAAACGAGAAATGCACAGTACTAAACTATATACTCTGTATAATCCCAACTATGTTTAAAGTGTAGGATTGTATAAGTGTGTATGTGTGTGCACATGTGTGTATGTGTGTGTGTAATACAACAAATTATTAACAGAGATTATACATTGGTGGTGAAATTATTGTTATATATTTTTCTGTACTTTATAGACATTTTATAGTGTATTACTGTTATAGTCATACAAACAGTCATTAAAAATAGTACTTAAAATTCATATAACTTTAAAAAATGTGCATGAAACTTTTTAGGTATGTATCTGGCATGTGAAAGGAATCTGTAAGGTATTGTGTAAAAAAAGGCAAATGAGCTTGTTTGTACGTGAGATGCAGAAAACAGTATGAGTGGAACTCAAGATTTCTGAAACAAAAACTGATAACGTGGTATATAACAATGTCTTGTAGATAAGTGTTCAATAAATGTTGACTGAATGAAGGATCCCCACATGCCCTTGCATGCATGACATGTCATCTCTTTCCAATCCTACTGACCACTCTTCACTACTCTTTACTTCCCTGGATCACCACACTCTTCTATTTCCCCTCCTAGGCTGAAAACTTCCCAAGAGCAGGGACTGCTTCAGATGTATTTATTGCTTCTGGTATCTAGCCCCAAACTTAGGACACACTGATATTCAGTGAAGGGTTGATGAAACAAGCCACTGTATTTGTCATTGACAAAATGACAATGAGAAATATGAGAATGTGTGTAAACATAAGCCTTTCTCCTATGACTGCTTTTTTTGTTTTGTCTTCAACATGAAGAACTCTTGTTCTTTGTTGGAATAATCAGCAGAAATGATATAGAAAGAGGCAAGAGCCCTGGGGCCAGACATAGTGCTAGGAATTCTTTGAAAAAGGGTCTTTCTGCCAGATCCTGATGCCTCCTCATGCCAGCAGGGACAGAATAAAGTCAGTTCTTCATTTGGGAGCACATTTGAAAAGAGTTCTCTTTACAAATTTTCCTTGGACTTTAAGGTAAATTTACATTTGCTTTGACTATTAGAGCAAAATAAACTCAATTCCTGGTTGTCTACTTAAGACTGAAGAAAAAAACCCAGAAAATTTTATTGTGAATAAAGGCAAAAGTGATTGTATTTCTGTGATATGGGTTAGTCCCTACTTTCATTTATCTCAAGGTGAGTAAGACTAAGAAGATACATTACAATTTGCTTTTTCCCCCCAGATTTCTCAAAGAGGAGCAAGCAGCCCCTTTAAGGGGAAGAAGGCAGCAGGACTCCAGGTGGGCAGTGTGGAGATGGGCTTCCACATCCCCAGAAGGTCACAGCACACGTTTTTCTCGGCTTAGCTCCATAGCTGGGCACAGGACCTCTAGAGTCAGGAATCTTCACCAGTCAACTGAGTAAATTTTGGCCCAGCCTAAAACCCTCTCTCCTCCTACTCTTTCTACAACCAGTCAACATATACATGAACTAAGAATATTCCTTCTCAATAAAGTTGGAGGAAAAAGGGGGGAAAAAACGTTCCTGTCAGTTCAAGTAATTAAGGCTCCTAATAGATTGTACACATTTTTTAGAAAGGGAATAACAAATTACCCTTTTATTCCTCTGCCCACTCTTCATGGGCCCTTCCTCCCTCCCCCCCTCCCCCTTTCTTTCTTTCTGTCAACTGTTTACTGAACTCCTACTGTGTGTCAGGCATACTTCCAGACTCTGGGGATCCAGTTAAGGACAGGAACAGAACCTTTCCCTTCATAGAGCATACTTCATAGCGAGAGGCATGCACAAGAACAAATGATATGTAATATATGAGGTGACAAATATCGAGGGTGTGGGGATGGAGACTAATAGTGAGAGGGGTTGTGGTTAGGGCAAGCCTTTCTCATAGGAGACTTCCATGAAGTGAGGGAGCAAACCACGCAAATATTTAGGGGAAGGACATCCCAGGAAGAGGGAACAGCAAGTGTAAAGTCCCTAACTTGGCATTGTGCAGTGTATGTTCACTGGAATATCAAGGAGACAACTGAGGCTGAGCAGGACTGGGAGAGACAGCATTGTAGGAAAGGAGTTCACAGAGGTAGAGACAGGGGACTAAATCATGTGTCTGAGTGTGCATGCACTGTTTGTCACTGAGTTAAATGGAATTTTAGGTCTTGGTTGTTAGTTATGGTGACATGCATTTAACTCTGCTGATGAGCAACATATATTTTAAAATCAAAAGCACTGTGATTAAATCATAAATATAGGTGCAGATTTTAGCTTGCATAGTATTTTAAATGTAAGATATTTGAATTAGAATTGAATTAGAAGAAACTGTAGGAATCATCAAGAAACATCATATTCCATAGATGAGTCAATCATGATTTAGAAAGAATATGTGTTCATAATAATATAGACAAAGCTTTAGCAGTCTGTGTCAAGCACTGTGATGAGTGCTGTATACATTTAATTCTCACAACAACCCTGTGAGGTAGGCATTATTATCCCCATTTTTAAGATGAGGACATCCAGGCTGAGAGAAGTAAGTAACTTAGACAAGATTACAGCCATGATTCAAAGGCAGAGGCAATCTTCCTCTTGACTGGCAGCAAGATTGCTTTAAACAGAAGCTCTTTGATGAGTAACATTTTACTTTTAGACACTAAAAAATGCCAGCATCCAGACTTCTTGAGTTTTGGAACAAAACCTTTTTTTCCATTGCTTGACTCCAAAGTCTGGGCTTTTGACTGCTATACTCTATTGCTAAGTGCTAACGTGTTCCAAGCTGATAGTTGGAATAGTTGTGTCTTAAAGCACAAACCAAACTGTTATATTCCCAGTGTGGTGTCCTTTTCAGATGCCACCCTACTCTTTGAACACCACCCTCCTACTCTGACCAGCAAGTCCTGGACCACTCTGGCAGGTGAAGGGGTGTTGAAACCTTTTCCTCTTAGTTGCTCCTGCTGCCACAGCCCTGACTTCAGATCACCGGGTCCTCTAACCGAACCAACCATAAATGATTCCTTGAATTTTGGTCAAGGTCAACTTCACCCTTTTCACTTGCCCTAAATTATTTTGGATGTTGGTCTAGGAATTTTCCAAATTAAACTACACTGAGATTAAGGAAAATAATTCTAACAATAATTTTTTCAAAGAGTTATTAACTAGGGGAGAAACTGGAGGAAAGACAGAAGACAGAGCACATTTAATGGTGCAGACCATACTGTTCTGCCAGAAATTCTTCCTTGTTTTTAATTCTTTTCTTTTCTCCAGAGACAACATTTTAAAGAACATTCAGAAGGAAGACATAAAAGACTAACAACACTGGAGAAGAGAAATATGTGTTATCTGAACAGAATAACCTGGACCATCATTTGCAAATGACATAATAATCATCAGAAATGCTGAAACCAAAGAATAGCAAGTTATAGCCTTCCACAGTTTTCTTTGAGTTTTTGTTGTGTCTCTGTTTTGTTTTCCTTGTGGGAGAAGACCATTATGCACACATCCCAAAGGATTTGGGATAGTTGGCTTGTTCTTTCTCTGTCCACACCTGGCTAAATACTTCTGTCACTATGCAGCTTGGGTAATACTTGAATTTATTGACCAACAGGGTGGGGGTATGTCAAAAGAATACACTCAGTCATTTTTCAGAAAGTCAAATGAGCAATTAGATTCTGAAGAGTTAGGGATTTTGAAAATTAGCAAATTGACTTAGCAATACCACATCTAGACATCTATACTCAGGAAGTAATGGAAAAAGTAAGCAAATTTGTAAATGTAAAATTGTTCATTGAAGAGTTGTTTATAATAGCAAAAAATAGGAAACAACTTAAATGTATAGGGGAATATATAAAGGAATTAAAATGTTTTAAATATAAATTATGAGAGTGATGTCAGCATTGTGGCAGAATAAGATGTCCTTCATTCTTGTCCTCCTGCCCCAACAATAATTTGGCATCCACCCATAAACAAAAGTGCCTTTGTGGGAGTTGAGGGATCCAGCACCAGCCAAAGAGGCTTGTTTCTCTCTAGTTCCAGCAAGGTACTGAATTGTGAGATGCACAACTGGGAGGCAAAAAGAGGCTGGGAGAAACAGACAGGACTCTTGGAGGGTATTAAAGGGATGCAGAGCCTACTAATGGTCACAGATTCCATCAAGAAGCCCTCCCATGAGCCACTGGGAATACCTCTACTGGGAACACCTCTTCCACAGATCCCACAGCTGGCCCGTGGGCACCTTCAGCACTCAGCATGCCTCACCCCCACACACCCCCAATCCTGTGGCTGGATCATTGTGTGCACATCCAACAGTGGTGATGACAGCAAGTTTTGGCAGACAGCTACTGAACATGTGCAGAAATCTGGCCCAAGTCTGTGGTCCAGGGAGATACAACAGATTTGAGCTTTAGTGCCAACTTTAGGGGGGAAAGGAAGGCTGTCAGTACCTGGCATGGTACATTTCAGGCTTGAGAACAGGCATATAAGCTTAAGTATTCTGCCACAGAGACAGTAAGAAGCTTTGAGCAAGTGTATCCACAGAAGGCCTGAGAAAGCCTCAGATTCACTAACAGGGCTGAGAGAAGGTATTTTGCTCCCAAAGGCAGTAAAGAGTGGAGGGTGTGACTACAACTTTAAATGTGAAGATAGCAATGCAAAACTTCAAGGAACATGAATAAACTAAGGAAGTAAGACATCACAAAGGATCACAATAGCCTTCCAGTACCAACCCTGAAGACATGGAGATCTGTGATTTACCCATTAGAGGATTCAAAATGGTTTTAACAAAACTCAATAAGCTATAAGAAAACACAGAAAGGAAATTCAATAAAACCAGGAAAACAATACATGAACAAAATAAGAAGCTTAACAAAGAGACAAAAATTATAAAAAAAAAAACCAAACAGAAATTCCAGAGCTGAAGAATACAATGAAAGAATTGAAAAATGCAATAGGGAACATGTACATCAGAAAGGGTCAAGCAGAAGAAAGAATCTGAGATAGAAGGCAAGAATTTTGAAATCTTCCAGTCAGAGGAAAACAGCAACAAAAAAAGAATGATGATGTGATCTATGGGATATCTATGTGATCTATGGGATATCATCAAAAGAACCACCATGTGAATTATTGTAGTTCCAGAAAAAGAAGAGAGGGAGAAGAGTGCAGAAAGATTATTTAAAGAAAGAGTAGCTGAGAACTTCCTGAATCTGGGGAGAGAATGGGGTATCCTAGTTCATGAAGCTCATAGATCACCAAACCAAATCAACTTAAAGAGATCCTTTCCAAGACACATAAAAATACAACTGTAAAAAAATAAAAAACAGAGAGATACTCTTAAAAGCAGCAAGAGAAAAGAAGCTTGTAACTTAAAGGCAACCCCTTATAAGCCCACTAGCAGATTTATCAGAAGAAACCTTACAAGTCAGAAGGGAGAGGCATGATATATTCAAAGAGCTAAAAGGAAAACAACTTCCAACACCAACCAAGAATTCTCTACCCAGCAAGGTTATCATTAAGAACTGAAGGAGAGATTAAGAGTTTCTGACAGAAGCAAAAGCTAAAGGAGTTCATCACCACTAAAGCAGCACTACAAGAAATGTTAAAGGGATTTCTTTAAGCTAAAAAGAAATGGCACTAATTAATAATAAGATAATAAGAAAACACACAAAAGTAAAAATCTCACTGGAAAGGTAAATATATAATAAAAATAAGTGGATCAATCACTTATAAAGCAAGCATGAGGTTTAAAAGACAAAAGTAGTAATGCCAACTAAAATTATAATAATTAGTTAAGAGATACATAAAATTAAAAAATGTAAAATTTGTCATCAATAGTATAAAAGGGAGGAGAGTAAAATCATAAAGCTTTGGAATATCTTCAAATTTAAGTTGCTCCCAACCTAAAAACAGACTGCTATTAACATAGGATGTTATATGTGAACCTCACAGTAACCACCAGAATAAAACTTATAGTAAATACACAAAAGAAAATGAGAAAGGAATCTAAACGTAACACCACCAAAATGCAAGGGAAGAGAGAAAGAGAAGGAGAAAGGAATAGAGAGAAACTATAAAACAGTCAGAAAATAATAAATAAGATGCCATTAATAAATCCTTACCTATCATTAATTACTTTAATGTAAATTGATTAAGTTCTCCAATCAAACAGCTTAGAGTGATTGGATGGATGAAAACCAGAATCCAACTATATACTGCCTGCCAGAGATCACTTCAGCTTTAAGAACACACAGACTCAGTGAAGGGATGGATAAATCACACAATAGGCCATAAAATAAATTTTAGGAAATTTAAGAATAAAATTATACTAAGTATCTTTTTCAATCACAATGGTATGAAATGAGAAATCAGTAACAGAAGAAAGCTGGAAAATTCACAAATCTATGAAAATTAAGCAACACACTGTCAAACAACCATTGGATCAGAGAAGAGAGCAAAAGAGAAATTTAAAAATATCTTAAGAAACAAAAATAGAAACACAGCATATCAAAATTTATGGGACATCAAAAGCATTCTAAGAAGGAAGTTTTTGACAATAAATGCCTCATAAGAAACAAAAAAAGATCTCAAATAAACAACCTAACTTTACATCTCAAGGAACTAGAAAAACAAGAACTAAGCCCAAAATTAACAGAAAGAAGGTAACAACAAAGATCACAACAGATATAAATAAAATAAAGACCCCCCCCAAAAAATTAGAAAGGCTAAATAAAATGATTGTTTTTTAAAGATATACAAAATCAGCAATTTAGTTAGGTTGATTAAGAATTAAGGAAAAAAGAGAGAAGACTCAAAAAATCAGAAATGAAAGAGGAGATATTACAACTGATAACACAGAACTCCAAAGGATCTTGAGACTACGATGAACAAATTATAAGCCAACAAATTGCACAACCTAAAAGAAATGGGTAAATTCCTAGAAAATTTATTCTACCAAGTCTGAATCATGAAGAAATAGAAAATTTGAACAAACTAATAATGAGTGGGGAGATTGAATCTGTAATAAAAAAACCTCTCAGCAAAGAAAAGCTCCCTCTCCCTTAAACCCAATGATTTCACTAGTGAATTCTATCAAACATTTAAAGAATTAACACCAATTCTTGTCAAACTCTTCCAAAGAACTGAAAAGGAGAGAAAACTTCCAAACTCATTTTAAGATGCCAGCATTACCCTGATACCAAAGCCAGATGAGAACACTGTAAGAAAAGAAAATCACAAGCCAATATCCCTGATGAGTAAAGATGCAAAAATTCTCAATAAAATACTAGCAAACTGAATTCAACAGCACATAAAAGGATCGTACACCATTATCATGTGGAATTTATCCCTGGAATGCAAAGATGGTTCAACATATGCAAGTCAATTAATGTGATATACATTAATAGAATGAAAGGTAAAAATAATATGATCATCTCAATAGATGCAGAAGAAACATCTAATACAATACAGCACACTTGCATGATAAAAACTCAACAAGTTTAGTATGGAAGAAACATCCCTCTACATAAAAAAGGCCACATATGACACAGTCATAACTAACAGCATACTCTATGGTGAAAGGTTGAAAGTTTTTTCTGTAAGATTGGGAACAAGACAAGGGTGCCCACTCTCACCATTTCTATTCAACACAGCACTGGAAATCCTAGCCAGAGCCATCAGGCAAGAAAAATAAATAAAAACCACACAAATCTGAAAAGAAGAAATAAAACTGTATTTGTTTGCAGATGGTATGATTTTATATATATAGAAAATCTGAAAGACTATCAAAAACTGTTAGAACTAATCAACTAATACATTAAAGTTGCAGGTTACAAAAATCAAAATATAAAATTAGTTGTGATTCTATAAACTAATAATAACCATCTGAAAATAAAGAAAACAGTCTCATTCACAATAGCATCAAAGCAAATAAAATACTTAGGAATAAATTTAACCAAGGAAGTGAAAGATCTGTAAACTGAAAACTGAAAGAAACTGAAGAAGACACACATAAATGGAAAGATATTCCATGCTCATGGATTGGAAGTATTAATACTGTTAAAATATCCACATGATACAAAGTTATCTGTAGATTCAATACAATCTCTATTAAAAGTCAAATAGAAAAACCATCCTAAAATTTGTATGAAAACACAAAAGACCCTGAAGAGCCAAAGCAATCCTGAGAAAGAACAAAGAGGGAAGAATCACACTTCCTGATTTCAAACTATACTAAAAAAACTATAGTAATCAAAACAGTGTGGTACTGACATAAAAACAGACACACAGACTAGTGGAACAGATTTGAAAGCCTAGAAATAAACAGTTTCATATACAGTCAACTAATATTTGACAAGAGAGCCAAGATTATTCAATAGGGAAAGGACAGTCTCTTCAATAAATGGTGCTGAGAAAACTGTCAAACCACATACAGAAGCATGAAACTGGACTCCTGCCATGCACTACTCACAAAAATTAACTTGAAATGGATTAAAGACTTAAATCTGAAACCATAAAACTAGAAGAAAACATAGGGGAAAATTTTCTTGACATTGATTTTGACAATAATTTTTTGGATATGACACCAAAAGTACAAGTAACAAAAGCAAAAATTAATAGGTGGTACTACATCAAACTATAAATCCTCTATACAGCAAAGGAAACCATTAACAAAATGAAAAGGAAACCTACAAAATTACTTTGTACTAATACACTTTCATATTACAAAGGTAATTTAGTGGAAGAATGTCTTTTGATATCTGAATCATCTGAAATAACACAAACAGAACTATACATTAAAACATACTCATTTGGATAACAAAAAAAGACAAGTTAAATAAGAAAAAAAAAATCTCCTTTCTTATAGGTGGACATTGAAATAGACCTAATTCAGTTTTCTTTTTAAAAGCTTCCAAAGACAAAAGCAGCTTAAAATTTAATTAAAATGAATAAAAGATTTGTTTATTAAACTACTCGTCTCCAGCACCATTTTCTGTTTTCTGTTGTTTTGATGCTTATTCTTCTTTGTCTGTTTCTTCTCTTACTCTTTTTTACTGGAATAGGAGAAAATAACTGCAAATCATATATCTGATAAAGGGTTAATTTACAAAATATATAAGAATTCATACAACTCAACAGCAAAAACCAAAAAAATCTGATTAAAAAATGGGCACAGGAATTTTAGAGACTTTTTGCCAAGAAGACAGAAATAGCCAACAGATTGAGGAAAAGATGCTCAACACCACTAGTCATCAGGGAAATGCAAATCAAAACCAAACGGAAAAATCACCTCACATCTGATAAAATGGCTATTGTAAAAAAGACAAGAGATTACAAATACTGGCAGGGATGTAAAGAGAAAAGAAAAAGTGTATACTATGTAGGAATGTAAATTGGTGGAGCCACTATGGAAAATAGTATGGAGGCTCCCCCCCCCAAAAAAAAACCCCTGAAAATAGAACAACCATATGATCCAGTAATACCAATTCTGGGTATATATCCAAAGGTGAAATCAGGTCATAAAGAGATATCTGCATTCCCATGTTCATTGCAGCATTAGTCACAATAACCAAGATACAGAAATAACCCATGTTTTCATCAATGAATGAATGGATAAAGAAGGTGTGATACACACACACTGAAATATTTACTCAGTCATAACAAAGAAGGAAATTCTGCCATTTGTAACAGCATAGATGGACCTTGAGAGCATTACGCTAAGTGAAATAATTCAGATAGAGAAAGTCGAATGCTGTATAATATCACTTATACGTGGAAATCAAAAAAGCCAAACTTACAGAAACAGAGTAGAATAATGGTTACTGGGTCTGGGAGATGAAGGAAATGGAGAGATTTTAATCAAACGGTATAAACTTTAAATTATAAGATGAGTAAGTTTTGGGAAGCTAATGTACAACATGGTGATTATAGTAAACACTATATTATATATTTGAAAGTTGCTAAGAGAATAAATATTAAATGTTCCCATCACAAAAAGGAAATGGTAATTATGTGAGGTAATAGAGGTGTTAATTAATGCTAGGTGGTAATCCTTTCACAATGTGTAAGTGTATCAAATTAACATGTTGTATACCTTAAATTTATATAATGTTACATGTTAATTAAATCTCAATAAAGCTGGAAAAAAATTATAGTTCATTCATTTAATGGAATATCATCTAGTCATGAAAAAACTATTTAAGATATGTATTTGTTTGGATGAAAAGATTTCATGGTACATTGTTAAGGTACAAAGCAGATTTTATGTGTATTTTATATTTACATATAGAGCAGTATGGAGCTCTTTGGGTAATTAGGGCAAAATTTTCTTCCTGATTATCTATACTTTTATTTTTCTACTGAAAACTCAAATTTAAAAGGTTTAATTATCATTAAACACAAACATTTAAAACCATCCCATGTGATTTCCTTATTTCCTTTTATTCAAGTAAGATACATTTGTATGTGCATGTATACATAGAAATAAAATACTGTTTTTGAGTAATGTTCTCTAGTGTCTTGGTATTTAAATTAAGGGAGAGGCTTTTTAAACTAAAAGTCAACTTATGACACTTCTCTGCTCAAAACCCTCCAAAGACTTCACATATTACTCTGAGTAAAAGCCACATGGCATTAAAAGGGCCCACAAGGTCCAACCTGAGGCAACCCTCTCTGTCTGACTTTGTCTCTGGGTACTCTCCCCTAGCTCACTCCACTCCGGCCACACTTGACCTCCTTGCTGTGCCTAGAACTCTCCAACTTTGTTCCTTCCTTAGGGCTTTTACACTTGCCGAGCCTTTTGCTGAAATATTGTTGCTCCAGATTCTGCATGCTAACACCATCTCTTTCACATCTTTGCTTAAATATCTTCTCAAAGAGGCCTAAACTGACCTCTGTATTTAAAACTGCAGCCTACCCCATTCTTCCTAGCATTCCTGATCCTCTTTGCTCTGGTCTAGTTTTTTCTATTGAGTAATAAGGTATTACTTAAGTGGAGGATGCAATGGTGATCACTGTGTTTAAAGTACACCAAATTCTATGTATTGTTTGGTTGACAGTATATATTGCTTAACTTCAAATTCTGTCAGATTAAATATGTATTTTAAGTTTCTGGAGAGGCAGAGGAAAAGTAGAAATAGAGTATATAAATTCCCAGATATTAGAGGAGAATAAAGGAAAGAAGGCAATTAATCCAAAAAGGAAAGCATCAGTTAATCCAAAAGAACACAAGGGGGGAAAAAGGAACATAGAAAAAGAAGGATAAAATAAAAGCACAAAACAAGAAATAACTCCAAATATATATGTTTTCAATAATTACATGTGTGTTTGCAATAAAAATAAATTAGCTAAATGCTCCAGTTAAAAGCAAACACTGTCAGACTGGATAACACACACACACACACACACACACACATGCACAGACACTGAGAGCGAAAGGATACCAAAGACTGAAAGTAAAAGGGTAGGAAAAGATAAGGAAATGTGTATGAAATGAAAGTTGGTGTAGCATATTAATACTGGACAAAATAGACTTTATGTTTAAACAGTAAAAAAAGATTAGGACACAAATAATTTATCATCCCAAGCTTAAATATACCTAATAATATAACTTTGAGTATATGAAGCAAAAATTAATAGAACTGAAAATATAAACTTATATACTATATTTACCATGTATCTACCGCTTATCAAATTGGTAAATATCACTTATTACCATGGGAAATTTTAGTAGTGCTCTCAGTAATTTATAGATTAAGCGAACAAAAAATTCCAGTTAAGATATATAATACTTAATAACACAATTAAAAATCTAAATCTAATGGATATATTCAGAAAATGTAACTCTACAACTGGTGTATATACATTCTTCTCAAGCTCATGAATCTTCTCAGCTCATAAAAATTGACTATATTCTGGGTCACAGAGTAAGAACTCAAGAAATCAGTATCATATAGATCATGTTCTTTGACCTTAAGTCAATTACATTAGAAATCAATAAGGCAATGAAATAATAAGATAACTAAATAAACCCCTTACACTTGGAAATTTAAAAAATATTCTAATGTTCATTGGTAAAAAAAGAAATCATATTAGAAATGAGAAAAGTTTGGTCTAGAATAAGAGAGAACATGGGGAAACTTATAGCCTTAAATACTTATGCTATCAAAGAAGAGATTTAAAAATTTTGACCTCTTCAGGTCACTTTGGAAATTGGAAAAAGTACAGGAGAATAAACATAAATAAAGTCATAGGAGGGAAACAATAAAGATAAGAGGGAAATTAATAAAGTTAAAAATAAGGTACAATAAAGAAAATGAAGAAGTCAAAAATTGACTCTGAAATACTAGTAAAATTATAAAAAAGACTTATAGCAAAAAGAGAAAGGTCACAAGTAAAATAACGAATGAAAAGAGGATCAAATACAGCAGAGATTAAAAAGGTAAGAAAAAGTTACAAACAACTTCATGCTGATAAATCTAAAAATGAACTGGATGAATTCCCAGAAAAATGTTTACCCTAAATGACTTAAGTAGTATTAGAAACATGAATCTATAACCAGTAAAAAAAAAAAAAAAAAAAATTGAATCAGTAGTTATATATCTTTCCACAAAGAAAGTACCAGGCCAGAGAGGTTTTGTTTTTGTTTTTGTTTTTGTTTTGTTTTTTTCTTTTTGGAGATCTAGCAAAAGGCAGGCATAATTTTAGTCTTAAAAAAGTTATTTTATATATGATAGTATATATAAAATTTTACAATGATAGTACAATTTTGATGTCAAAAACCAAAGAGTAGGGAAAAGGAAAACTGCAGACCAGTTTTACTCATTAAACAGGGTTATAAAAATTCTAAACAGATTCTTACAAATCCAGTAGTGTATAAAAAGTATAATAATACATAGATTATTCAGTGTTATGTTTAATGATCTTTCACCATATTACAGATTACAATATTAATCCATAAAGAAAAAGATTGATTATAATTCTTGTATTAAAATTAAGATATGCTTAACAAAAGACATCTTAAAGTTAAACAAGAGATTCAACTTGAAAGAAGAAATCTGCAACATACATAACTGACAAAGAAATGTTGCCTAAAATATACTAATTCCTTTTAAAAGATGGATAAAGGGCAAGTCATCCAATAGGAGAATGAGTCAGTGACATGACAAGGTATCCAGAAGAAGAAACAGAAACAACCAAAACTATAAAAAGATGCTCAACTCCAAGTAATCACAGAAATGCAAACAGAACCACAATGAGGTACAATGGAGTGCTGTTTTATGTATTATAGTGGCAAAAATAAAATATATAATGCCAAGGGTTGCTGAGGATGTACATAAAGCAGAGACTCTTATACACTGATTACTGAAATATAAATGGGTACAAAATCTTGGAAGATAATTTGAAATTATCTAGTAATGTTGAAGATGTGTAAATCTACAAGATGGCAATTAGACTTCTACCTAAACACCTTGGAGAAACTCTTGCACTTGTAGACCAAGAGACATGGACAAGAATTGTCACAGCTGCATTATTTACGATAGCCCCAAGCTGGAAGCAATGTGAAGTTTCAATGGCAGACGACTATAGAAACTGTGGCATTCATATTGTGGAACACTACAGAACAGTGGAAAATGAATGACATACAGCCACTCACATCGACACACAGAAACACAAAGTGAAAGAACAAGTTATAGAGGACTAGGTGCAGTATGAATCTGTGTAAAAATATAAAAATCAGGCAAAATTAAACAATATACTTTTAGAGTAATAAAGATATGTGGTGAAATATGAAGAAAAGTAAGATAATGATAAACATAGTTCAAGGTTGAGGAGAGAGATGAGATGGGGGCAGGGTTGCCAGGTGCACAACTCCAGGGGGCACCCTTCCCACTTTATTCTATGTGAATGATGATCTCTGGAGTTGTGAAACTCAATGGTCCTTGGGGAGGAGAATACAGAAGCTTCAAGATTAATGATAAGGCTCAGGTTCTTAAGCTGGGTGGTTGATTATAATATATATCCTATTGTGTGTAAAAGAAAATTAATAACATAGAAAAAGAGGTGTAAGAAACCAGCAGATAGAAAATGTGTTCTTGTTCCAGCTTCATGTCTAACATAAAACGATGTCATCTTTGGCAAGCCACTTAGCCTCACTGAGCCCCAATTTTCTCATTTTAATAAATGGTTATAACAAATCCAGGCCTACCTATTTTATAGGATTGTGTGAGGATCAAGTGTACTTGAAAGCATTTAATATGTTATTAATAAAATGAAATATTCACATGCAACAAAATTTTTCTACATATGAACTCAAAAGGTTTATCTCTTCAAACTAATATTCAAAATCTACATGATGAAAGGTGAGAATGTTCAATTTAACCACACAACTCTTCTGCCAGTTGAAATGCTCTGTATAATTATTAGCCAAAGACTGTCTATAGCCATAGCAGCCATGGTATAGCTAGTCTTGGAAGGAATACTGGCTTCGGAAATGGAAAACTTGGTTTTGAATCCTGGCTTTGTCGTTTGCTAACTCTCAGATGCTGGCAATTCACTTTCCACTTCTGCCTGCAGGTTCCTTTATCTGTAAAATGGTGGTTTTGTTGGCATTGTGCTAAAGAGGGAATTGCACTATTTTCTTAAGAGACAGCAGGATTCTCCTTCATTCTTTGTTTATCCAAGTTGGCTGCATGGGCAGCAGGAACAACAGTTTCCTGGCCCAGGTCATTCAAACCAGTGATGGCTTTTCATTGTGGTGAACAACACAACTGATTGCTTTCTTCTGGATTGGTTTCTTTCTCTTTCTTTTGTGAATAGGCTGCAGACACCCACCTATTCTGTCTTTAATTTTTGACTTGCTTGTGGATCATTTGTGAGGTAGCAAACACAGGCTTCTCTTAAGAGAAGATGCCACTTTTTCTTTTGCCCTTCTGTTCCTTGTGCTCCCCACTTGGCAACATACAGTCCAACCAAGGTGATTCTAATTCTTTTGATTGTAATCATATAACATAATGCTGCATAATGCAGCAACCAGGGCTGGACAAAGTGAGACCTGGGATCCTTGACCCAACTTCGTGAGAGCTCTTTTGGGTTAAGAGTTAGTATCAGTGGATTGAATTATTTTGATGACTAAAATGTAGAGATAATTTTTTAAAATTAAGCTTCTTATTTTGAAATAATTGAAGATGCAGATGCAGTTGTAAGAAATAATACAGAGAGATGCTATGTATCCTTTGCCCAGTTTTCCCTAATGGCAACATCTTGCAAAACTATAGTATAGTATTACAAGTAATCCACAGACCTATTCCAATTTACTTTCACTTGCATGTACCTGTTTATATTTGAATTTATGTACGTAATTTACTATCACATATGTAGGTTTGTGTATCCATACTAAAGATAAAAATTTTTAAAAACAGTTCTGTTAACTCAAGGATCCCTTGTGTTGCCTTGTTAGAACATCTACCTCCCCCATTCCAAATCTTTGACAACCACAAAATCTGTTCTCCATTTCTAAAATGTTGTTGTTTTAAGAATGTTATATAAACTGGATCATACAGTATATAATCTTTGAGGATTAACTTTTTTTTTCTCAGCATAATTCCTTGGAGATTCATCCATTGCTGTGTGTGCTAATAGTTCATTCCTTTTTATTGCTGAGTAGTATTTCACAGTATGAATGTTTAAACATTCATCTGTTGAAAGACATCTGGGTGGTTTTCAGTTTTGGGCTTTTACGAGCAAAGCTGCTATAAATATCCATGTACAAATTTTTCTATGAACATATGTTTTCATTTCTCCCTGATAAATGCCCAAGAGTACACACTATGTCACATAGTTGCATGTCTAGTTTTTAAAGAAACTGCTAAACTGTTTTCCAGAGTGTCTGTACCATTTTACATTCCTTCCAAAAATGTAGGAATGATCCAGTTTCTATGAGTCCTTGTCAGCATTTAGTTTTGTCACTATTTTTTTGTTTCTGCCATCCTGATAGTTGTGTAGACTATCTTATTGGTATAATTTGCATTTCCCTAATGCTTAATGATGTGGAACATCTTCTCATGTGCTTATCCATCTGCATATCTCCTTTAGTGAAATGTATTTTCATGTCTTTTGCCCATTTTCTAATTGTATTTTTTATACCATTGAGTTTTGAGAGTTTTTCATACAGTCTAGATACACGTCCTTCTTCAGATACGTGGTTTGCAGATACGTTCTCCCAGCCTGTTGCTTGTCCTTTCATCCTTTTCACATGGTCTGTAGCTATTTATCAATTTAATCTTTCATGGATTGTGCTTTTGGTGTCAAGTGTAAAAACTCCTTGACTCACCCTAGATCATAAAGATTTTCTCCTACATTTTTATTTTCTAGAGTTTTATAGTTTTAGGTTTTACATTTAAGTGTATGATCCATTTTGCTTTAATTTTTGTGGACATTGTGCGTTTGGGTTTAAGTTCACTTTTGTGCATACGGATGTCCAATTGCTTCAGCACTGTTTGCTTAAAACACCATCTTTTCTTCCATTGAATTAATTTTGCACCTTTGTCAAAATCAGCTCTGCATATTTGTGTGGGTTTATTTCTGGCTTCTCTCCTCTCTCGCATAGATTTATGATCCTATCTCTCTGCCAATACCACACTGTCTTGATTACCATAGTTATACAGTAAACTTTAACATTGGGTACAACGATTCCTCCCACTTTATTACTGTTTTTCAAGATGCTTTAGCTGGTCTAGGCTCTGTGCCTTTCCATATAAATTTTAGAACAAGCTTGTCTGTGTGTATAAAAAACCTTGGTGGGATTTCAATAGGATTTGCATTACATCCATAAATCAATTTGGGGAGAACTGACATCTCTGCTATGTTGAGTCTTCTAATACATGGACACAGCATACCCTCCACTTATTTATGTCTTTGATTTCTTAGAGATAATTTTATTAACCATGCTACATTAATTCTAATATTCAGAGAACCTCACACTGCTTATAGTTAAAATATGAAAGCACATCTTTTGGGCAACCTCATAATATTTTGGGATATGTATGTGACTGTAAACATATCCTTTGGACCATGGAGTTGATAATAGCAGTTTGCAAGCCACTTTCCATGTTTATATCAGATGGATACATAGTAATGGCCATCCATAGCAGTTTAGGACAGTTTTACACTAGTAGAAATATAACGTAACACTTATATTTTATTTCTATTTTCATTTACTCTTTTGATTATTGATTGATTGGTTTTATGGATCAAGAGTCAAGAGTGAACGTCTGAAAGAATACGCTGTAGGCGCTGTGGCAGTGGTCCTGTGCTTCCTGCCACAAGTGCTTTCCATAGACAGAGCTCTCATCCTGTATCTGCCAGGTTGCTTCTTTATATCCCCAAAGAGACCGTAAACCACAAGAAGATACCAATACATTTCTAGTCCCTAGTACAGAATTGGCACATAGTAGATGTTCATTATATATTTCTAAAATATCTAGCAAGTCACACTATTTTGGGATTTTCACTCACTTGGTTCTTTTTCTCCCTTAGTGTTAGATTTGGCTTTGTTGAGTTCTCTTGTGCTAGTTGAAACCATCTCTATTCCTTACTTCCTAGAATATTACTTACTTTTGGTTTATTCCTTACTTTTTGACCCTTTCTTTTACTAGCCTTTTATTGTGAGTATTTTTTTTTTAAACTCTATTCTTGGGGCCACTGGATTTTTCTCGTTCATACTGTAGGGAATATCTCTCATCAGTTTGCTAGGTATATTTACCTTTTAAGAACTGCGCTTTTCCCATGCCAAAGGATTACAGTGATGACTTCTAATCTGTTTACATATGAATCAGATTAAGAAAACCCATCTTTTTGTGTATAGTGATTGGCCCAGGTATGGACACATTGTCAGAACAGGACCAATCAGAGTTCATCTGGTATTTTCATATGGATGCTGGGGGAGGGAGGGCCACTTTTTAAAATCTGGGATCGTAACTGAGATTCAATCATTTAACAAATCCTTATTGAGTGCCTACTCTGTGCCAAGTACTGTGTGGACTCTGAATGCCATAAACCAACAGCTGTCCTCAGCCATGGCTGCTGCCTACCTGGGAAAGAAGTTAACGCTAGGAAAAGCAGCTGGAAGGGACAGAAAAGGAGAGCAACATTCTGATTTTTTGAGCATCTGAATCCAGGTGTAGCTGATGCTTATGTTGGACTTTCAGTTAATAAGGAGGCACACAGTTAAAAATTTCACTTAAGTGTTATCACTGAGTAAAACATAGACCAAAATCTGCATCATTTCACAATCTGAACCTTCATTTTAGTCTGCTAGTAGTTAATTTTATTTCTGGATGTCTACTGTATACTGCCACTTGAATATGCCAGTGATCTCTGAAATAAAATACATCCATAAGCAAATTCATTATCACAGTTTACCAGAATATAAGCTCCATGAGGACAGGGACTTGTCTTGCCCATTCTTACGTCTCAGTGCCTGTCAGAGTGCTGGCCACATGATAGGTGCAAGTAATTAAATCCAGATCTCTCAAAACTCTCAGATTATGATACATTTCCATTCATCTTTAGTGAGTGCTTTCCTTTACCTCGGTAGTTCTCAAGGATGTTGGAATATGGTGGTCTGGGGAGTGAGTTTATCAGAATCAGTCAGGGAACTTTGTCAGTTGAGAACTACTGCTTATTAGCGTTACATATGACATTTAAAAAAATTAAATAAACTCAAGCTTTGCATGAAAAAACCCACAACCACGTGAAACCCTTTATGTAATGTGAAGCCTCTTACAAACCTACTTTTTCAGCTTTGTAAATATTTTAGTTATCTTTTGCCATTATCTTAAGCCATCCCAAAGCTCAGTGGGTGGGAACAATGACTCTTATTATATCTTATGACTTTGAGATTTACTTAGGGCTTGGCTAGGTGATTCTTCTTTTATACATGGTGTTCATGTTGGTCACTTGGTGATATTCAACTGCTTCCTGAGCTGGTCTGACATGTCTGTCCACATGATGCACAGAACAGGTCATTTTAGTATTCTCTTATTTTCAGTAATATCATGAAATCAAAGTGATAATAAAGTCCACAAAAGAAAGAGACAATGAAAACTTCTTTTCTTGAATTTTGTATAAATAATCATACCAGTTTTTCCAAAAAGAATATAAAATAGATACTACAGTACAAAAACAGGGAAAAAGCACAACTATTTATTCAATAGCTTTTCAGTCTAATTTACCTAGCTTGAACTTTTGGGTATAGTCTTATATAATAATATTTTAAGTAAATAATTGTCCAATAATTAATAAATGAATTTTACAAAAGCTTAGAAGTTTGAAAATGATATAATTTAGGCAATTACTAAATTGTACTATTGATAAAACACCTTATTTTCTTGATTTGTTCTTTAGGTTTAAAATAATTAACAATTAAAATAAAAGAACAGATTTTACATAGAGATACTATTTAAATTCAGCCAATGTTTCATGTATGGACTAAAATTTGCATTTACCAAACATTAACAATATTACACTTTGCAATTTGCACTTGTTTCCCAGTTTCAGAATTTTTTGAATAAAAATAAAACTCCAAACGGTCAGATAGAATGATGGAACTGAAGGAATGTAAATTCTGTTTCTTTGTTTTTGCAACTACTGTGCTATCATTCAATGTTTATTCGAGTCTATCATCTAAATGCAGAAATATGTAGTCCCCAAGGGATTGGAGAACACACAACTCTACAAAACCCACAAAGAGAGTGTTAAAAAAAAATATATATGTTACTGCCCCCAGTTCCCTGCAGAGATCTCCTAAAACCCTTATAAATTCCTAAGTGATAACACAAGGAGCACCAGTTGTCTTAAAGTTTGGTCTTCGATTCATCTCTGACCACAGGGTCCTAAAATCCCTGTAATATCCCAAGTAATAAGAGAGCTAGGAGCAACTCCTGTTTTAATGAGGCAATTCTGGGTGGGCTCCTGGGTGGCTCCTAGATGGGGGTTAGTCACCAGAGAGAGCAAGCCATGATTAGAGGTTTAGAATTTTTCCCTCCATCCATATGAGAGGGAAGAGGGGCTAGAATGGAGTTAATAACGGATCATGCCTATGTTAGGAAGCCTTCATAAAATCCCAGTAGTAGAAGGTTTGGGAGCTTCAACATTGGTGAACACATCTGCACCAGGAGAGTGACGCACCCAACTCCACAGGGACAGAAGCTCCTGTGCTTGGGACCCTCCTAGATCTGCCTTATCCAACTCTTCATCCTGGCTGTTCATTTGTATCCTTTATCAAATCCTTTAATAGAATGGTAAATGTAAGCAAGCATCTCCCTGAGTTCTGTGAGACACTCTAGCAAATTAGTTGAACCCAATGAGGGGGTAACTGGGACCTCTGATCTATAGCTGGCTAGTTGGAAGCTTGGTGATAATGTGGGCTTGTGACTGGCATCTGAAGTGTGTGTGTATGTCTGTTGGGGGAGCAGTCTTGTAGGACTGAACCCCTAATACATGGGATCTGATGTTATTTCTGGGTGGATAGTGTCAGAATTAAGTTGTAAAACACCCAGCTGGTATGGAGAATTTCTTGTTGTGGGGAAAAACCTCTACACATTTGCTGACCAGAAGTGTCAGAAGTGAAGTATTCTGGAAAGTAGTCGAGAGGATACACAAGGAAGAAACACACGCTAAGGAAGAACTGGGTTTTTCCCTACACAGGTGAAGAACTGACGTTTTCCCCTTTTTAGAGAGCTTGAAATAAACATGTTTTGCTGAGCCTAGATGTGTTGGAGGTTGACTGTATAACTAGGAGTTCTCCGCATTAACGTTCATGCAGAATACAATGTTTATTAAAGGATAAGTAGCATAAATAGGCTAATTTGAAGTTTACATGTATATTATTAAAACTAAACAGTAACTGTAGCAATTTAGAAATTAGGCCAACAGAAAATTTTTTCAAGTGTTTAAGTTTTGTAACTGTATCTTTTAGAAGTGGTAGCTCATGTTAATAATTAAAAGCAGATCAACTTTTTGTTTATTTTATTATTGTTTTAAAATTCTGTACATGTAATGTACCCCTTTTATTGTCTGCACCTGGGACAGATTTGTACACTATAGGTTTGGAGGGTCCAAAATGGCTGGGGACTTCTCAGTGATGGCTGGTAAGTTGTGCTCAGCTGACAGTGTCAATCGGAGTAACTCTCCAGCATGGCAGCCTCGGGCTAGTCAGACTTCTTACATGGTAGCACAGGATTTCCAGAGAAGAGCATCCTAAAAGACTCAGGCAGAACTGCAAGACTTCTTAGACTTAGCACTGGATCACAATACTACTTCCCATGTATTCTATTGATTAAGCAAGTCACTAAGGCCAGTCCAGGTTCAAGGGAGAGGGAAATGAGCCTCCACATCTTAGGAGGAGTAGCAAAACATTTGCAGCCATCTTTAATCTTCCAGAGCCAATGCTATTTTTATTTAGGGGACATACCTCCTCTGTCATTGCATTAGGTTTTGCTCCTCTCTTCTTCTTTACCTCTTATTCAACAAGTAGCCAGTCTGCTGGTTCTTCCTCTGTCAGTCTCTTAGAACTTATGAATTAATTGTTGTGACTTCTGGATTTCTGATTTTATTGCTTTCTCATTTTAATTTAACTTATTCCTCAAAGGCCCATTTGAGCAGCACAACACAGTATAGGTGCACATGCTCTGATGCTGACTAGGTTCAAACGATAGGTATTTAACATCTCTGTGCTCCAGTTTCTCCATCTGTACACTGGGGATAATGGTAATAGTAACTACCTATCCAACTGAGTGACATTTAAATGGCTTCATACATAAAGCCCTTAGAACAGTGTCTCTCACATGGCATATGCTGAACAAATGATAACTATTATTATTGCCATATGTCTTGATTTGTGTTCACTCAGCAGCAGACCCTGAAACAAAGATCTGAGTGCAATTAGTTTATTTGAGAGGTAATCCAAGTAAACATCAGTAAGGAAGTGAAGATGTGAAATATGGATGGGAAGGCAGCCAATAAAGGCAAGTTACCACTTTGGAAAACTAGAGCTTCATCCCACTGGAGAGCACTGAGAGCTAACGTAGAACATACATTTCACAGTGCTCTCATCCCAAAGGGCAAAAGAACTGGGTATTTATGCATCAATTGTCATTCATCATTGGAGAGAGACTTCTTCCAGGGGCTGTTAATTCCCTGCACTTCCCTTCTGCTGTATGAGAAAGACCTCAGGCAAAGATTTGCAGGTGGTTGCAGCTGGAGGTCAGGTCATGGGCACACCGCGATAGAACCTGACTGAGGATTTGGGAAGAAAGGGCGCTAATGGATTGCACTACTCCATAGTATTCATCTGCCCAGGATTTTAAATTGGGTTCCTGTATGTGTTGACCACTCTGAAAATTGGACAAATGTAGCTTAGATAGAGATTGGAAATAGTTTCTGTCAATTTGAAGAGAGAAGGTAGCAGAGGAAGTCAGAAGTAAGAGATGAGAGTGTGACAGTGCCAAGAATAATTAGCTCACATGTCCACATGGATATCTTTATTGGATATTCAACACCTCTCATCTAGTGGGCTTTCTATATTTAGCCACTTTATTTCTTAATGTTTTCCTTTATTATTCCTTCAGTTTGCAAGGCATACCTGAATCTTGATTATTCCCACTGTAAATGTAAAATGACAATATCATACATGTAGCAAAGTAGGAGGAGAATCACTCCTTATCAGCTCAGTACAGATTCATGGCTGTAAACATAGTTTATAAGCTACTCATAGCACAAATTTTGCTCAAACTCATATTCAATATTCATAAGAACTGAGGAAGTTATTGTAACCTACAGACTACTACCTCATAATCTGGTGAGGGTTTGTAAAAAAGTCATTCAAGACTACTACTGATCAGTTACCCTACAATTAGACCTTCCATTCAGTTATTCAGGGGTCTTCTGAAAGCCACACAACAAAGATAGTGTTAAATTAATTAAAAAAGGAGGCCATTAGACTGAGGTGGCTTTAATGGTGTGGCAGCCTATATAAACAAATAAAAATCTAAGCCTGTAAATGCCTTAAGATTATGAAATTGAATCCTAAAGAAAACCAATCACAAATAGCCAAATAGGCTTTAAGCTATAGCAAATCAATACTTTCCTTACTTTGCCTCTGCCTTTTCTTTGTAGAAGTATCTCGCCAGAGCTCCTGTTGATGGAATGCTCCTAACCACTTCTGGTTTGGTGCTGCCTGATTTGATTCAATTTTTGCTCAAAGAAACATTTTTAATACACCTCAGTTTATCTTTTGACAGTAAAAAGAACAGTTAGGAAAAATTCTTGAGGGAAGGGCATTGTGTTTGGCTTGTATCTCTGGCTTGTATCACTCTGGGTTGATCTTGGATCTAACTGGGACCTGGGGAAAAAAAGGATTTAGTGCTGGGCTGGTTTTCATAGAGGGAGGCTACCATCTCCTACTGGAGTTATTTGCACTGAGCCACACTAAGAATGTTTTTGAAGTGGTATGCTGATTAAAAAAGATCAAAACCAGAATAAATCATAGGAGTAAAGCAATGCAAATCACTTCTGTTTATTTAGGCAGGGTGTTACCACTGTGCTGGCAGAAATTTTATTTTTTCAGTTTGGAAGCCATCCCTTGAAATCAGAGCTAGTCTCATCAGATGTTCAATCAGCAAGTATTTAGTGAGTGCTCAAGGAATATACCACTTAACATAGTGAGTGTGTAGGAAAAAACCCCCCAAATTCTGGCCTTGAGGAATTACAGTTTTGAAGGTCAAACTAATGTGTAATCAAAAAAAAATGTAGACTTATAAATGCAATAATTACTGCTATGTATTTAGGGTGAGGGATAGATGAGAACAGAACTGCTTGGTTGTAGAAAGTGTAGAAGTTAAGTGGAGAGAGTTACAAAGACATATGTTCCTGACCCAATCTCTTCTTCCCTGATTTTTCTCAATTAGGCTCTAAAAGACGCTATAATTATCAGCCACAATGGAATATTATTCAGCCAGAAAAAGAAGGAAATCTTGCCATTTGCAACAACATGGATGAAACTGGAGGGTATTATGCTAAGTGAAATAAATCCTACAAAGACAAAATACTGTATGATTTCACTTACATGTGGAGTCTAAAAAACAAAACAAATAAACATAACAAAACAGAAACAGACTCAGTCCTCTCAACTATAATTGGGTGTGTTTTCAAGTACTTTTATATTTTCAAGTGTTTGAAACAGTCCTGGCACACAAAGGCTGGATCGGCACATTACAGGTGAAGGAATGACTGTATAGTATTACAGAATATGGATGTACCATAATATAGTTAATCAGTTTATAACATATTTAATCATAGTGAGGGATTTAATCATAGTGAAGGATATAACATATTTAATTATTTCTGTATTAACAAATGCTTAAGGAGGGGCGGGTAGGGTATAGCCCAAGTGGTAGAGCACATGCTTAGCATGCACGAGGTCCTGGGTTCAATCCCCAGTACCTCCACTGGAAAATCAAAGAAATAGATAAACCTAATTACCTACCCCCTGCCAAAAAAAATTAACAAATGCTTCATATTAGACTTTAAAAGCCTGGTGAAGAATATGGCATTTTTCTTGCCATTGCATATTCATTGATCCACGTGTTTTGGAAACAATGAGAGCACAGACTGATTACTCCAGGATTTTCTTGAACTAGACAAGAAACAAAGTAGTCATTATAGATTAATAAAAGGCATACTATTTATTTATAAATCAACAGTGCCAAGTAGTACCAAATATAATGAATTAGAATCACCAAGAGAAGCAAATTTTAAAAAGTAAC
This sequence comes from Camelus bactrianus, assembly GCF_048773025.1. Classification (NCBI taxonomy): domain Eukaryota; kingdom Metazoa; phylum Chordata; class Mammalia; order Artiodactyla; family Camelidae; genus Camelus; species Camelus bactrianus. The sequence goes on from NC_133540.1 coordinate 45,721,965, forward strand.
ATCTTACTGTGAATGAATAAAGATGTATATGCTTATTTAATTTTTTTGATTCATAGTTTCAGTAGTCATTGTCATTAAGTTCTTGGCATGAACTTACTTGTTATCTTTTCGAGTGATAACACAGACAGAAGGGTATCAGTTAGGATTTTTCAATCTTGTTAGGATTATTTTGACTTAGCAAGGATAAAAAATATTCACAGAACAAGTTCCAAACTGTCAAAACTCATAAAAAAGAGTGTGGCAATAGCTATTAAACTAAATTATCTATATATTTAAAATTTTGATGCCTCTGCTTTGGGAATTCTGTCTTAGAAATAGGCACATCACTATGAAAGAATATATATACAAAGATATTAAAATAGCATTATTAGTAGTGGCCAGAATGTTGAGGAAGAAACCTGTATGTCCATCAGCAGGGAGAATGTTGGCTTATTTGTAGAACATTTATATTACGAGTTGATAATACATTTATTAAAAAGTGAACTGAATCTCCAGAGGGATATCCATGATCTATTATGTTTAGGAAACATTTTCCAAATCTTGTAAATAAGGCAAAAAAGATGATTACATGATCTTAATATCCTGCTATAGCATTTTCTAACAAGCCAGTGTGAGGGTCATCGAGCTCTCTCTCAAGGAAGAGAGACTTAGCCTGATAATGTTTAGAACTTTTTAGGGCCCAGCCATTTTACAGCTCAGTGAAAGTTAAAGGTTAACTTGTAGAAATCTAGTAAGGTATGATTTTTTTTTCCTGTATAGTAAAGGAGATAACTCCAAAGGTTATGATTATATTTCCCTGTAGGGCAATGTCCAATTTTACATTTAATCTAGCAGTTTTACTTATGGCATTTCTTTTTTTGGTTTATATAAGCCTAAGTTTCTCCTATCCAAATTGAATCAATATTGTCATTCTGCTTATTTTCTCATTAATAAGTCAAATGAAATCTTGACATGTGCCCATTACTATTTGTGTGGGACTTTGTTTTAACCAACTTAAGAATTCGGTTTTAGCGACTGTTAAATGAGAAAAGTAAGTTGAAGAGTAATGTGTATATTTACATAATGATACAAAAATCCCTATTTGTATCTTTGTGTGTCTTTATATATTTGTATAAGTGTGGATGCAGGTGTGGAAAAATACACACTAGGGTGCTTACATTACTTCTGCTACCTCAAGGGAGTGGACTGTGAGGAAAATTATATATATATATATATATATGTATATATATATATATATATGATTTATTTTGTGACTTGATTCTTCATTTAATAGTTAAACATTTTAATTAAAAATTGAAGGGGAAAACCTTTTTAAAAGATTCTGCAACAAGTTATTATCCACTGTTCATTTCCATAGTACATATGATGATATACTCATGACAAAAAGTTTATATTTTCAAATGAAAGATAATTTCACAAAATTGAGTTTCTATTGTACTAGCCACATCCACCATGCTTGTATGATTTGCAAAATTATTATTATTATTTTTAACCTTTTTTATTGAGTTATAGCCATTTTACAATGTGTCAAATTCCAGCATAGAGCACAATTTTTCAGTTATACATGAACATACATATATTCATTGTTACATTCTCTTTTGCTGTGAGCTACCACAAGATCTTGTCTATATCTCCCTGTGCTATACAGTATAATCTTGCTTGTCTATTCTACATTTTGAAATCCCAGTCTGTCCCTTCTGACCCCCTGCCCCCTTGGCAACCACAAGTTTGTATTCTATGTCTATGAGTCTGTTTCTGTTTTGTATTTATGTTCTTTTTTTTTTACTACACATATGAGTGATCTCATATGGTATTTTTCTCTTTTTGGCTTACTTCACTTAGAATGACATTCTCCAGGAACATCCATGTTGCTGCAAATGGCATTATGTTGTCAGTTTTTATGGCTGAATAGTATTCCATTGAGTAAATATACCACATCTTCTGTATCCAGTCATCTGTTGATGAGACATTTAGGCTGTTTCCATGTCTTAGCTATTGTAAATAGTGCTGCTATGAACATTGGGGTGCAGGTGTCTTTTTGAAGTAGGGTTCCTTCTGGATATATGCCCAGGAGAGGGATGACTGGGTCATATGATAAGTCTATTCCTAGTCTTTTGAGGAATCTCCATGCTGTTTTCCACAGTGGCTGCACCAAACTGCATTCCCACCAGCAGTGTAGGAGGGTTCCCTTTTCTCCACAGCCTGTTCAGCATTTTTCATTTGTGGATTTTTGAATGATGGCCATTCTGACTGATGTGAGGTGATATCTCATTGTAGTTTTGACTTTCATTTCTTTGATAATTAGTGATATTGAGCATTTTTTCATGTGCCTATTGATCATTTGTATTTCTTCCTTGGAGAATTGCTTGTTTAGGTCTTCTGCCCATTTTTGGATTGGGTTGTTTGTTTTTCTCTTATTAAGTCATTGATTGGCAAAATTAGTTTGAAATTTATTAACATGCTTTTCTCTTCTGCCTTTCTGAATACGTAACCTTAGCTCTGGCTGGTCCAGGAATCCCATTTTGGGTGGGGACAGAAAGAAGGTGAAGAAATTTAGCTCCTGGATTCAAATTTTCTCCAAGACCATAGTTTTGCAAGCCAGGCTATTAGACAAGAAAGGGTTTTCTAAAATCCTGTATTCTTCGCCTTTAGCATATCAAGGAACAAATTCAAAGCACTCTATCTGTGGAGCAGAGCCGGTGCCACTTTTCTGGCCATCTAGAACATGAGCCTTGCTGCTCTATGGCAGAGAGAGTATGGTGAGGAGGATCCACTAGATGCTACCTGCAGACACAGTTCAAGCTACTGGAGTGGACTAAGGTTTAAACCAGATTTTGTGTCCAGTGATTTTTTCCCCCTACTACCCAGAGGGTGGGGGCTTATGAGAAAAATCATACTAACTTCAAAGTGGAGCTATGTTCTCTCTGTACACTTGGGCTGACATATGAGTTAATTTAGAATGCCTTTACATTTTTGTGTTCTGTACCCCTAGTTAGGGTTGTGCACAGTGAGGTAAAGTGGGAAGGACTTGGGCTTTGGAGTTGGTCTGACCTTTTATAATTATGTGTCCTTTAGTAGGTAATTTATTATGACCTGTAAGAACCTCAGTTACTTGTCAGTAAAATCATAATGTATATAAATGTGTCTCGTACTGTGCTTGGCACAAGGCAGGCTGTCAGAAACAGTGACCTTCCTGTCTTTTAGGGTGAGATGTCAAACCACTCAATTCTGGTGAGAGTCTATAAAAGAGCGACTTTGCCAGTACAGGATACATAATGGATATTGCCTATTTATGTTCCTTGGCTCAGAGAAATCCCCCACTATTTAATATTTAATAAGACATTTGTAATGGTTGCCACCTGCTTTATTAATAGAATGTTTTCTCATTAAAGTAGATGAGAAAAGCTGACTGTACTCTGGGGAATGGATGTGTCCTGCTGAAATCAATAGGAATTTTGCAAGGGTAAGTCCATTAGGGTTATAAATATGTGTGATTGAGGTTTTGGTGGTTTGAAAATGTACAAGGGACTCTTTTTATGGGAATCTCTGATAGTTACATTGGTACAGACAAAGGGATTTGAGGTTTGAAGTAATGATTTAGAAAACTTGGGCAAAGCAATCTTTAATGAGTAGTTTCGCTTATACAGGCTGCCTAGATGATAAGAGTTCTAATCCTCTCCCATGGTGTTTCCTTTTGCCTGCGTAGTTTGAAGTGTTCACATTTCTGTTGCCCTAATTTCTATGTTCACACTTCTATTGTTCAAATATTCACCAATGTAAGAGGATTACAGCTTTCTAAGGAATAGTGTTCTGAAAAACTTAATTAGTGCTTTATGTAGCTACTGAGTCTTTTGATCTACTCTGAGACATGTTTGGACAAACTAGCAATGTTTAGTGAAACAATGGAAATGTTTAGTGAGCCAATCAGATTAACATATGAATAACAGCTCAGACCATAAAGGGTTTATTGATTTTTGTTAAATGACCTCCAGATGTGTTTGCATTTTTTCATAACTTATTACAACCCATATTATAATATTTATAAATAATATAGAGAATTCTTTGGAGATGACGCTATATATAATAAGCTGATCTACACCAGATGGCATTAGGTAAGAGGCAAATACTCTTAAAGGCCTGTGTGGTATAAGATTTTAAGTAATTCTCAAGCAAGTCATAAAATACCAGATACCTAAATTTTAAAAATGTACATCACTTCTAAAAGGAAAACTTCGGTAAGTTTAATCAGATTCTCATCTCACATGTGTGAGACAGTTCTTCGCTATTGAAGTTAGGTAATGCTGTTGCAATCTCAACCTTACTATTGATTCTATAACTCAACAGCAAGTGATAAATTTGCAAAGATCATTTCCTAAGCTGCTAGACAAACATTCATAGAAAAAAATGGTCTTTTTCTTGTGATGTGCCCATATTATGTAATAACTGAAGGTGTACTGCAAAACATACTGTAAATTATATATGTACATATATATGTATACCTATATATGTACACACACAGAGTTGTGAAGTAGGTTGGAAACAGTGGAAGAGAGAGGACTATCACCTAAAAAGAACTAAAGGTACTAATTTAAGCAGTCTATTAATATAAAGCAATTAAAGTTTATTGTGATAAGCAATGTTGACAGATTACATTTAAGAAAAAGAAATAAGAAAGAAAAAAGAGAAAAATAACTTTGGAAAATTAAGACAGTTGACAGAAAACAAACATAAAAGAGCTCGATTTTCTCTGTAATGCTCTCTGTGCTCTTCCAGCTCCTCTGCACCAAGTACTAAGTGTCATTTTTGGAGAAGTGGCTAATTTTATTTTATGAGGCTCATTCATAATGAGAAATCTGATCATTATTTTTATTTCTGCCACTTTCATGAATGTGTTTTCATTGTTACAATCCTAAGAATGATATGATGTCTGTACAGTTATGGTGCCAGGTAAATTCTTCAATGAATATTGTCACTAATATGTCATTTTTCTCTGTAGAAAAATACTAAACCAGTGCTCAAATGCTGAATTGAAATATAAAAATGAAAGCCATCCTATTCTATATGTGATATTTTGATTATGTTTATTTACTGCTAGAGTAAGACATTTGCAGGCTTCAAACTTATAATGAAAAAGGGAATTTCTCTGTATGGGGGAGAAAGACTGTGACTTCAGGCAACTTCGGCCCCTCCTTCCCACCCCCATCATGATTGCCCTAGTTAGACCCTCATCACTCCTCTGCTAGACCGTTTCTGTACGCTACTACCTGGCTTCCATATTCAGCAGTCACTGCTCTCTACAAGCTGTTATGTACATTACAGAGAGAATGATATATGTGTTTGAAATGCACACACCTGACCATTTATGTACCTTGAGTTGGGCTCTGTGGTGAGGTGTTCTCTAGGAGTTTGGGAATCAGATTATACTCTGGGAAGGAAACTTTGATATCAATAAAGAATGATCAGATTGTAAAAATCCAAATGACCCCCAGGCAAGCCAGACTTCACTGTCCCCTGATTGAATATATCCGCTCACATTTAAAGAGACCAACTTGTACTGTCAAGGAGAGACGGCCTGCTGGCCATCTGGTATGCTGGTCCCACGGGTAGGATTTTATCTGCCGTGGAATTAAGTGCTACCACTTTTCCTGAGACACCAGAACGGCCCTGTCTTGCTGATGTGATGAAGTGTAAGCTCTTTGCACTTGCTCTTCCCTTTCCTCCTCTCCTGGCTCACCTGTACTAGTTTAGGCATCACTTCCTTCAGGAAGTCCTTCCCTTCTAGTCTGTTAAGTGCCCTCTTTGTTCTTATGACATTCTGGCACTTAGCACAGTTCATTAAAATTATACTTTATGTGTCTAACTACTGCACTGTTTTCTTCTCAAAGACAGGGGACAGAGACTATGCATACAAGGACAGGGAGTGTGTCTTATTCATTTTTATCACTAGGGATCAACACTGGGCTTCTCCCCTCATCTATTATGTTCTTGTTTTAACTGCTATGTTTCCTTTCCTACCAGCGGTGTATGAGAACAAATGTTTCTCTAAGCTTTGCCAAGAGAGTGTTTGTTTTAATTTGCATTTCTCTTGTCATTAGTGAGGATGAACATCTTTATCCATTTTTCTGTTATGTTTTTGATCCCTTACCCCTCAGTTTTTAGGAGTTCTTCATATATTACGGATACTAGCCTTTTATCTATGATCTATGTTGTGAATATTTTTTCTGTTTGTCATTTGTCTTTGACATTTATTTTTCAAATGAAGTTGTTAATTTTTGTGGAGTCAAATGTATCAATCTTTTAAAAATTGCTTCTGGATTTTTATTTACGGTTAGAACGTTGTTTCCTACACTGAATCAGTGAGGAATTCAACCGTGTCTTCTTTTAGTAATTGAGTCATTTTATTTTTTACATTTAGCTCTGTTCTCCTTTGGAAGATATATGTATATGAGTGTGTGTGTGTACTGCAAGGTATGGATCTAACTTTATCTATGTTTTCAAATGGCCAAACAGCTGTTCCATTCCCATTTATGAAAAAAGTCTATTTTTTTCTGTAGTGACTTGGGATGCCACTTTAATCACATACTCAAGTTTAATATGTACTTGAGTCCATTATGTAAATTTCTATTCCATTTGACTAGTCTACTGATACACCGATACCACATTGTTCTAATTATAGAGGTTAATGGTGTTTTAATATATGGTAGGGTTAGTCACCACTCCCTCTATCATAGCTTTTCTTTTTCAGTGTTTCTCTGCCTATTCTTATGTGTTTATTTTTCCACATGAAGTTTAAGTATCAATTGTCTAGTCTAGTTCCATTAAAAGTGTGTTGGTATGTATATTGAGAGATTGCATTAAATTCATGAATCAGTTTAGGGGCAACTGACATCTTTAAGATGCTGGGTCTTCCTATCCAAGAACAAGGGAAGACTTTTTCTTTATTCAGCTTTACTTTATGTCTTTCAGGAGTGTTTCAAAGTTTTTCTAAAAAACAATTTTGCATATTTCTTGCTAAATTTTCCCAAGTATTTTAATCTTTTTATTGCTATTGTAAATGGACTTTTTTCTACCCTTATATCTCTAAGTGGTTATTGGCTGTGTGTATAAAAGCTATTAATTTCCATATGTTAATATGTAAGCTTTTTTTGAATAGGAAGACACAGTCATGTAAAAATAATATACAATTTCATTAAATATAAATAAAAAATAAAAAATGCACTATGGATAGGGGGGCAGGATACATAGCTCAGTCGTAGAGCACGTGCTTAGCATGCATGAAGTCCTGAGTTCAATCCCCAGTATCTCCATTAAAAATAAATAAATAAACCTAATTATCGCCCCCCCAAATGATTAAAAAATAAATGCATTTGGGGTAAAACTTGACAAAATTAGATTTTAGCTGAAAGAAGAAATACACGAGAATATACAGGATATTTAATGAGGGGATACTTGATCAATTGCATATTAAAATATATTATGACTGTAACTCAATAAAATAAAATTTAAAAAATAATAAAATATATTATGAAAATTTTGCAGTTAAAATAGTCTGATGTAATAGTAGCTATATGAATTAATGAAGCAGAATTCAGATATGGACTTGTATACAGAAATTTAAGATATGATAAAGCTGTCACTAAATCTATTAAAAGAAAATATAAATTATTTAATGAATCATGTTGGGAAATCTGATAATCATCTGTGCTAGGTCGGTATGTTTCCTTGTGAAGATGAGGCTCCCTTGGTGTAGCTGTGATGGGGACGGAAGGGATAAAGAGAAAGCTGAACTCTTCTGCATAAGAAATTGAAAGAAATGTTGGGATTACAAGCTAGCCAGAGAGTCAGGAGGGGAAATGCAAGGGGGCTGCACAGAGGCTAAATGGTAGTATGTGAAAATTTCTTTGGAGTAGTAATGGCTTAGGGATTTTTTCTTTAAAAGAACAGGATGTATAAGATGAAATTTCACACTGATTGCTTTTCTCTGCTGCCTCCACTGTTGTCTTAGGCATTGGTAATTTCCACTATACATACACCCTTCACTCAGTTGGAAGTATTTTGCATAGTGAAGGGGTAGAGCAGTGGCCAGCTTGGACACTATGCAGAAAAACACAGAATGGAGGTGGAGAAGCAGTGCACTTAGGGTCAGTGCCAAAATATATGTAGTTCTCACCAGTCATGGGGACTGCAACTAATGTTTAGGTTAGACATTCAGGGCAGCTGTTTGTTAAAATAAAAAATGATTTTTTTTTTCCTGACGGTAGAATTTGGGATAACTTTTTACTTTGATTTTTAACATCCCTCTGAACTATTTACAATTATAGTTATTTTTTAAATTAGGAAAACTAAAGTTATTTTCTTTTCAGGTAGCTCAACAATGTGCCATTGAACTGTGCTTTTAAAAAGGTTAAGATGGTAAATTCTATGTGCATTTTATCGCAAATAAAAAAAGGCCTCATTAATGACACAAAGATATTTGCCACAAATCCTTGTGATTTAGAGGAGAAGGGAAAATAAAGATAAAAAAATAACTGCAATTCCTCTGGGGTAACTGAATGACTCCTGAAATTTCCTGGCATTGTTTGTTTTGGACTACTGAGAGTACAAGGAGAGAGAGTACTGAGGAGGCAAGAAAATTAACAATTAAAAAGCTAGTGTGCTTTACAAGGAAGGCATCTCATGGATTATGTTTCACAGTTTCCACGTTTTATTTTTGCCCTTCCCACTGCCCACATATTTCCAAAACTTGCCAACGGGGGCAGAAGTGTGCCAATGTCACACCCACCAGGTTTGGGGTTTCCTTTCAGACAAAGCCACCACAGAGAAAATACTGTTCCTATTATACAGATTAAGAAACTAAGGTTCATAGTGAGCTGAATAGTAGGCAACCTAGCATTATGTGAGTGGCAGAGGCAGGATTTAAATACTAGTTTCAGGAGACCATTGGTTACGCTGTCTTAGAGCTCGCCTAAGCTTATGGTATTATTTCCACATTTTACCGATGTTTTATTACCCCCTTATTAAAGGAAACACATTAAGCAAATTTTAAACAAACAAACAAAAAGGAAACAGCAACGTGTTTACTTCATGGATGGCTCAGTGGTAGAGTCACAATTAATGTGAGAAAGTCACAAATAGAAGATGACATTTCAGGACAGAAATAAGGTTTTGCTTGTCCAGTTGCTGGTTTTGAAATTCTTCTTTCAGGCTTTTCACTTGTGAAAAACTTAAAAAGGGCAACAATCATTGATTAAGATGACATATCCACAGATAAGAATTCCTTTTCAGAGCAAAGTTTTTCAAAGACCACTGTTATGGGTGGAATTGTGTCCCCAACCCAATCCATATGTTGAAGTCCTAACCCCTAGTACCTCAGAATGTGATTCTATTTGGAGATTAGGTCTTCAAAGAGGTAACGGAGGTAAAATGAAGTCATTAGGGTTCCCCCTAACTCAAGATGACTGGTGTCCTTATGAGAAGAAGAGGTTAGGATACAGACACACAACAGACTCTGTAAAGACACAGGGAGAAGATCGATAGCCATGGACAAGCCAAAGAGAAAGGTCCTCAGAAGAAACAAACCCTCCCTTGATCTTGGACTTTTGGCCTCCAGAATTGTGAGGAAATAAATGTCTGCTGTTTAAGCCACCCAGTCTGTGGTATTTTGTTACAGAGGCCTGAGGAAACCTACATCAAAAAAACTACATCAAAATGACATGGGAGGCTTGCGAGAAATGAGAAGACTGTGAATGACAGGAAAAAGAAAGGAAAATATTAAAGAAAATGTCCATACTTTTAGCTCCTTCTGCTAATACTCAGGACAAAAGTGCTGTTGAAAGGATAATACTGATCTGGTATAATTTTCATTCTTCAGGAACCATAATCACATTAGTATGTAAGTAAACCACACAGTTTTTTTTTTTTTTTTTTGGCCTAAAAAAGTACAATTTTCTACTCTTTAAAATAATACTGTTACCTATGTATGGATATAAATCCAAACAGGCAGCTCTACATTGACTACAGATTCTGAAATTCCCTTTAATTGCATTTACTCTTAGATCCTCAGGTCAAAACAGTGGGACTTAGACCAATGACCTTAATATGGCTTAATATGTGGATTTCTTAAAGCTTTGACAGATAGTTGTATAATTCTGTTTATTTGCAATTTGTCTCTAGATACATAGAAGATCCTAAAACTGCCTGATCCAACAAGGCATAATGATTCTGATATCTTTGCTCTTTTCTATGGCATGTTAATGTTCTGTTTTTAACTCTTTTTCATGGCTCTTGTCTCCTCTTCCCTCTCCACCTCCTTTCACCTGATTTCTTTTTTGTTGTCCCTTGCATGTTCTGTCATTGCTTTAATCCATTTCATAAAGCCTTGTGTTAATTCCACATTCAGTGGCTATTAAGATGATAACTGAACATGAATCAATGAATATTTACATGTGGAAAATGATTAGTGATATTATTCTCCAAATGTTTTCTTTTAAAAAATTTGGAAGTGAAAATCTACATGAACAAAAATAAAGCAAAAAACAAATGTTTACTTTTTGGATGGCATTAATTTTACAACACCGCAGCAGAGGGAGGAGGAAAGGGAGTTGATTTTTAGCTACTTTAAAAGGTTCTGCAATGTTTTTATAAATTTCTCTAAACAAAATTAATATGACTTGTTTAATATTTAATAATGTTTTGACTAGAATTTGTAGAACTCCAAAGCCTTTAATCTTAAAATCATATATTATGCACTTAATACAGCTGTTCTGTAGCAATGCTCTATAGAGATGATCTCTAAATTTAGTACTGGTTGAGAAGAGTGATATAAGAATGCTTGAATTTATCTTTACGAGGAGGAAGGAAAAAAGAGAAAAGACATTTTGAGAGAAGATGAAAGATGACTGGCATTGTGAACTATAGAGGTTAATCCTCTTCCTCGTGGAAAACTGGGGACATGGAACCATGGAGCTTGGGGAGAGAAGCCAGGGCTGGCTGACTCTTTGAATCCAGAAGGTACAAGGAGATAACATCAGTTGTAGTGAAACAAAGAGGTTTGATCTGCCTGGCCCCATAAAGTACACTAGGGGGCTGGCCCTGGGACAAGACTGGGCTACTGACCCCAGATAGATGCAGTTTCTCTTGGAACAGAAAGCCAAGTGAGGTTACCACATATATTTCAGCTCTGGGAAAGCTGGGAAATGGAAAAAGAAGCAAGTAGATGTCAAAGTTCTTACATGCAAGGGAAATTCCCCATTGCTGGCTTGAAGATGTAGAGCCAAGTGTTCAGGACCTGAGGATAACTTCTAGGAGCTGAGATGACCCTTGGCCAGCAGCCAGCAAGAAAATGGGAACCTCAGTCTTAAAACTGTGAGGAGCTGAATTTGGCCAATAGCTGGAATGTGCCCGGAACTCTATTCTTCCCAAAACCTCCAGACAAGAGATGAGAACTCAGCCAGGTTAACAGCTTGAAGGTGATACCCAGAGCAGAGAATCCATTTGAATAGCTCTACGACTTCTGACTTACATAACTGAGAGAATAAATGGGTGTTGTTTCAAGCTGCTAACTTTGTAGGTATTTGCTATGCAGCAATAGAATATTTATAGTGACATAACATTGAAAACTCTTTCCTTAAGGTATTTTGGTGTCCATAAATCAGTTTCAAGCTAGCTGCCTCTTACCAGTTGTTTGACCTTTAGTAAGTCACACAATCTTTCTTAGTATGTTTTCTCACCAGCATAGACAAAGGAAATAATGACTACCTCCTTAAATGAATTTAGGTTGTAGGTGACGTGAATTAACGCTAATGACAATTCCTAGCAGGTTTCCTGGCATGTGGTAGGCACTCATAAATGGTTTATTCTTTCCTTCCTCTCCTTCTTAAGATATTTTCTTTCTTTCTTTTTTTCTCTTTTTCCCCCCTGCTTTGAAAGAGCAACAATTGTTTCTAGAAACATTTTTTCTAAGCCTCTCAGAAGACAAAGAATGGCTGGGGGAACAGGGAAAGTTAGTTATTACTGATTCTCTGCTAATTCCTTCTGTCCAGTCGCATCCTTACTTTCTTGCCCCTTCATCCTGCCCAAGCCTCAGATCCAGAGCTGTCATGACCCCACGGGGAGGAGAACCAAGGAGACTGCTCACCCCAAGCACAGGGAGGGAAAACTGCAAGGGTGTAATGAAAGGTGTTACATTCTTTCCCTTGTTCTATTTCTGTAACAGCTTAATTCTGTGACATGAAAATCTCCCTCTCTGTCTTAAAATAGTCTGTAAAGAAAGCCGCAAAGCTGTAAATCATTATATGTTGTCCCCAACTGATTGCTGCAGAAACCTAAACATAACCAAGAAAGGTGTTGGGAACTTGGGGAAATTCTTTCAGAGAAGAAAACACAACTAAAGCAGAAAAACTCAACCAGGGATTGGGGATTAGGGAACCAAGGGGGAGATGTTGCTTTTTAAATGGAGAAAGATTATTTTGAGAAAGCCTTCAGACAAGTCATGGTACCAGCAAAAGTCTAGAGTAGAAAGCCGGTGAGCATTGGCCAGCTCTGGGCGAGTGGTCTTCTGCGTTGTGAATGTCCTCTTCTTCCTTTCTGATCTGGCTGAGTCTCACTCTTTTTCACAGTGATTCATCAGTGAGCTTCAGCTAAGATTTTGATAGTCAAGAGCAGTTTAAAATAGGATTGGTCCCTTTGGGTACTTATAGTTCAAAGTTGGGGAGAAAGGATGAGAGGAACAGCCAGGTAGATTCAAACCCTGACACTGCTTCTGTAAAACCACTGGTGTCAGTAACTTGGGGTCAAGGGACTCCATTGGTAGCTGCTCAAATACCATCTCTACAGGAAGGATCACCCTGTAGGTAGAGAATAAATCCCCTAATCTGGGGTTTATTCCCATGGTTTGTTGCTTTTAGTTTTTATTGTTTGACATACTCCATATATGCTTCATGGCAGCAGGGTTTTATGCCTGCTGTGGCCCTTGGCAGCATCTGAGGGAGAATCTCAGAATACCCCTTTTTCATACAGTGTCAACCAAGGTACTCAAAAGTTAACAGCATTTGTCAACATGGGTAAAATCAATATTTTCCATTTTCTGCTTAGCCCTCCAGAATTTTCATTATATATGCAAAGTGGTCAGGAAAAGGTATATACAAAAAACTCAAGGTGTAATATTTCAAGAGTGCAGCAGAAATTCAAGGAGGTTGGTTCCATGTCCTATACATTGAATAGCTCAATGAGGGTTGTTAGTTTTTTAATGTAAGAATAATATGTTCTTCTTATAGTGATCTTTCTGATGGGAATTTTTGGATCAAAATTTGACTGTCTACTGATTCCAAACATTTGGTATTACATCTTCCACACATTTGAAAAAGATGTAATACCTCAGAATATGTACAAAATCCATTTGTTGTTATTTAGAAACTGATATTAGCATAAGAACTAGAATAAAACTCAATGTGCTTTGGGACCAGCAAGATGGGATCATTGTACTGATAATAAAGTAAAATTTAAAATTTAGAATGTAAATGAAATGTGCTTAATGGTGTTTTTGTTTTTTTTTTTTTAAGAATGATCTATTTGCAAGTTTGAAACAAGTCTCTTGGAAACATGAAGGACGCTCAAATTTGTCATCTTTTGTTCTTTGATTAGTACATACTTTTCTTTAGGAAATAGGATCTGCAAGTCTATTTTTCTTCTTGCCCTAGAGACTTCTCTCATCTTTTTTATATTATCCTACAGGGTTAGGCGATTACGTACATTTATTTTATGTTTCTCCTCTGAATGGATTTAAATTCCTCTACTTGGAAGCCATCCCTTCAGGGAATGAAGAGGGCTTATCTTTGCAGGCCATGTGGATTCCTGCGAATGCTCTTTTCCAACATGAAAGCGATTTGCATGCCAGTACTGCTGAGCTATCTCGTGTTCCCTCTACACTCGTCATTTTTCAGTTGCTTTCTCCTCTGTCTGGGATGTCCATTCCTAGCTGTTAAACACTCTGTTCATTCTTCAGAACCATGTTTATGAATCAATTCTTTGTGAAACTTTTTCTTTCCATCTTCATCTCCTTCATCTCCTGCCCCATAATCCTAGGCCAGAGTTTATTGTGGTTTCTTCTCTAGTATCTCCATACCACAGATATGGCTTTATGATTGTGTTAATCATGCTATATTGTGGCCATAATGTTAGCTCTCCTGATTTCACTTAGCTCTCTAGGACTAAAGTTGTTGATCTTTTCAATCTCTGTAAGTTTTACCTTGGTCTCATGCAAGTCTCCTTAACAATAAATTATATATAACAACAATTAATATGTATTAGGTGTGTACTACCACATTTTATCAACAAGATGCACATATTTTTCTTCCATATTTGCATGTCTCTAAAATCAGGATGTAACTTAAGGTTGGTGAAGTCTTAGGTTTGATGAAATACAATATATGCCTGCCACTGGATTAACGTCTTAATATTATATTTTATCCTTAATAATCCAATAAAGTAAGTACTATTATTATTGGTTTTTAGATAAGGAAACAGGGACCTGGAGGGATTAAAAAAACTGGTTCATGGTACGTAGCTACTAAGAGGCAGAGCAAGGCCTTAAACTTAGGTATGTATCTCTTTAATACCCATGGTTTAATCACTATTCTGGGGAAGAGTGGTAAGAATGAAAAACAATTTATAATTTGAGGACCCCTATTATGTGGCAGCCATTGTGCTAGGTACTCTACATACTACTTCCTATTTTATTGTCACAAAAATTTTATGAGGTAGATATTATAGTCTTTATATTATAGACAAGGAGACTTAGGCTCATGTCAGATAGCTTATTTGAAGTGACATAGCTGGGAAGTGCTGAAGTCAGGATTTGAACTCAGGTCTGGTGGGTTCCAAAGTCCTTTTCACCACAAGTTTAGCAGTGCTCTTTCAAAGAGAAATGAACCATTGATATAGGCAATGTGAACTGAACAAATATAGAAATCCATTCCCCAGATGGCAAAATTATGTAGTAACTCTTTGTATGATGACCTTAGAGTATGCTAGACACTTGACTTTCCTTAAAGATAAGAAAAGTAAGCACTGGTGATGACTCTGTTGATAATTGAACAGTGAACTAGTCTTAGGGTGTTTTCTCAGCCTGTGTAGCCTCCATTGCCTCACCTTGTACCCCAGTCCCATGTACACAAGGTGATACAAGGGTTCCAATTAACTGGACCCTGCCCTGTAGCTTTGTGTGTTAAAGGACATTGATCTGGCATCATAAACAATGTTCAATTAATATTCCATTTGTTAAACTACTTGACTTGTGGTCTTATGAACTTGGTCTTATACTTACTGATTCAGCCTGGGCTAGACTATTAACCATTTGGACACTCCATTATGTAGAATGTCTATCATATGCATTTATTCTGTCTTTCATGGAGAAATTCTTTTCTCCTCTTTTAAGGGAAAAAGCAAGATAGTTTCACAAACTAATCTTCACAAGGAGCTCACTGTAACAATTCAAATATGCAGTATTTAGGTATATTCAGTTCTTTCAAAGAGTATAGCACGTGAATATGCCACTGTTTTCATTTTCCTCTTGGGTAAATTTTGCTATGTAACCAGAGTTAATTGAATTTAAATGTAGTATTCCAGAGTAGTGCTTCCCAAAATGCGTTCCACCTCATATTAGCTCTGAGTTGACCTTTGAAAAACAGGACCCATGGTCAAATCAGTCTAGGAATTGTAGTAAAGCTATTCCTTCCTCATAGAGTTTAACCATTAGTGTATTAAGTCCAGCTATAAAGAACTTGTTTTTTGGTAAGCCTGTTGACATTTCATGGAACTAGTTTTTCCTTAATGCACTTCAGGATACACTGTCTGTGGCAGAGGCTACAATTGCCCCCCAGTATCCATTCTCTTTTTCGTCTTAGGAAGAGAATCTCTGAATTTTAGCTAGACACATAGCTTTCCAGCTAAGCACTACATCTTCTAGCTTCTTTGACTAGCAGTTGTAGCTGTGTGAATAATTTTTTGCCAGCAGAATGTGAGCAAAAGTGATGTAGGCAGCTTGTGTCTTGCTTCTTTAAAAGGAAGTTGCCTGCCCTCTACTTTCTATTTTTCCCCATTCTTCTTGGCTGGAACACTCAACTGCTGGTGACTCAATTTTAATCATTTGGCCAGTATGATATGTCAGGGGATGCAGAATGAAAACGTACGAAGATTTGGGTTCTGGGTAGTTTTGTGGACTACTCATCTATATCTGAATTGTTTCATAGAAGAGAAATAAAATTCCATTTGTTTGAACCACTCAGTTTCGGGTGTCTTATTATAGCTGCTTAACCTAAACTATCACTAATTACTGTCCTGGAATTCTCTAAGAATTGTATGCTTGGGTTAGTATAAACTTCCTGAATTCTACTGGCTTTTTTTTTTTTTTTTTTCAGTTTGGGTTGTTTTTTTTTTTCTATTGGCTTTTCTTAATAAATGTCTTTAAAGAAAAATTCCTAAATGCTTTAGAGGAAGCTAAAACTTTAGGTGAAATAACATTCAGAATGAAGCTAAGCTAAAGATTTACCATTAAAATATCGAATGAACTCTTAAATAATGAAACATTTGCTCAGACTGAGCCAGGTTAAAGACTGGACTTTCTCATGTAAGAAGATGAGGTTTTAAATGACTCATGTTATGTATAGTATCACTAATTTTTCTGAGTGTGTTTATACATAAATGTTTCAAGCTACTGAACTAAATGAATGATTCATATTAGCTTCAAAAAGAAAACCTTTGGGATTTTCTCTGTCTGCTCTGCTTTTTAACTTGCCATTATTTAAAGGCTTTTTCAAGACTTTTAATAGCAGACACACTGGCAACAATGTCAATTCTGACCTCAGTCAAACATAATAGGAGAGAGCAAATTGTGTTTTCCTCGGAAAAGAAAACCACAGCATATTTTCCTCCTGGAATAATTTGATTTCCTTTTGCTGTAGAAAGTCCAGAGAAAATGACTGCAATTCTACCATAAGCTTCCACAAGTTGAAACTGAATGCCTGTGATTTTACTTCCCATGATGACTTTTCTACTCTAATGCTTGGGTTTCCATTTTAGGGCCCCTGATTACTCGATGTGCTGCAAGATCTTAATGTAACTAAGCACGCATGGCTTGGCTCTGCTTTGGGGCAATGGCATCCTGCCCGCTTCTGTGATGAATGTGTCTAGAGCTTTAGCCCTGAAAACTCCAGTCTCTAAGGAATTGTCGATTTTGTCTCTGACATTTATGAAGGACACCTGTGTAATGTCTGAACATGGCCTAAGTCTCTGCAGCGCCACATGTATCATGGTACCTGTGTTTAGCTTCAAGCCCAGCAATGGAAATGAGCAGTTTACTAATTGGAAATCATAACAGGTTTTGCCTTTTTCATTGCAACATCTGTGAAGTAGTATGAAATCTGACTGGTGTCTAAAAATCTTTATTTAATTTACTACTAGAAGAAGATCAAATTTCAGATTCTTTTTGCTGGCACTGGAGTCAGATGAATTTTTTACAAGGGTGTACAGGAATTCTAAAGAAAAAGTGAAACCAATAGCTTTTTAGAATTTCTTTGTTTTATGTTGGGTTTCTTAGAAGTGAAAAATAATTGTTTCTTGGGAGAAAGTTAAAAACTACCTGTGCAGAAGGAAAAACAGAAAAGGAACCATAATATTTCATATTTTTGGACTTTTGAAGGCTAATTTTGATCCCTTTTTTAAGATTTTTTTTTTAAGATTATAATATAGTTCTTTGCAGGTCACTCTGTCTCTGGAACATTCTCACTCAGTTATCAACGAAACCCAAAGGCATCTGTGGGAGTAAACCATTCTTTGAAAGATTAGCAAAGATTCACTATCAATAAAACAAAAATAGCCCTTATCCTCTACCACACAACAACTTTTAAGAGAAGATTTGTGAGCCTTTTAGGTGCATATGCTATAAAAATGCAAAATGGTGGTAACAGGTGATGTAAAGGGAGACAAAGGTTTCCATACAGTTCCTTTGTAAAAGAAAACAAATCCATGGGTTCTATATAACATTCATGATAGGACATAGTGCTCTGTCCCAGACTGCTAATTTTTCCTTTTTCTCATTTGTTTTCCTTTTTCCTCATTCTTTATAAATAGAAACTTTTAATCTTATCATTCCCTTCCTGAAATGAGTTCTTGACCTAGTTCAGACTGCAGAATTCCAAAGAACATGGGTCATGTTTGTGAGGTTTTCTCGGCGAAGGGCCTCAGTGCAACAGCACATGTGAACAAATGCTTAAAAAATAAGACTTTTGATCATGATGTCACTTAGATTTTAGAAAAAAAAAAGTTTCAACTGAATAGCTTTAGGCTGCAACTCATTGTATAATAAACTAGACAGCTGCCTCAAATCTTTTCTGAAATGAAGTAGGATTTATTACTAAATAAAATAAGAGATCCATTTATCAATGCAACAAATATTCATTCTTTAACAGAGTGTGGTGCTAGGCTTGTGTCATCACATGGTTTGTGCTAGAATCTGGTGGGTACAGATGAGGTCACATTAACTCTAACAACTCAGATTTTATTGACTTGTGAGAACCTTGGCCTCCTGAAAACTCCCTGCAGAGTATATTTTTAGGGTATCTTTAAGGGGCATCTCCTACGCACTTGTAGATAGCCCTTCTGCTCAATGATGTCTTCTACCTAAGAAAATATCTGCAAGCAGTTGCTGCCTCCTGTCACTATACTTCTGAAGCTCCCAAAGTTGCAAGCTTCAGGGGCCACGTAGAGTTGCATGTCCTGCAATTGACCCAGGTCCAGGAACAAGCTGTGTTCCACACACAATATATTTTGTCAGGCGGCACACAAAGAGGGTCTTAGATGGTGTCTCTTAAGGTCCTTTGGGAAAACATGTTTCCCCCCTGGTTTTTGCTGATAGCATCTCTCTCTCCTTAGAGCTCAAACATGAGTCTCTGAGTCCTGAGCATGATAGCCACCATGTTGTTCCCTTCAAATCTCAGATGTCTCCCACAGTGTGCCTTGAAAAGTCCTATTCCTTGCAGCCGTTCTGCACCCCTTGGCAGATCAATTTGTGTTAATAGACACTTGTGGGCTACCACTACCTCATCAGACATGCCCAGACATGTCTGAATCCTAGCAGAGGCAACAGCTTAGGTTGAAACTGAAGACTCTGTACGTGCTTAACAAAAATTCACACAAAGTACTATGAAACATAAGTCTTTCAGTGGAAAATATCTCATGTTAAATTGGTTCATGCATGCATGCTTCATTTATAATCCAAATAAATTCCTAAGCCCCATATGGCCTAGTTTTGGCACAGTACTACATTAAAGAAACAGTCTAGCAACCAAAAGTAATTACAAAGTAATTCCCACATTTATTTGGGCCTCCTTAAGAGTATTAAGTGAACGACAAGTTCATAACCCTTAGTTATGAACCCTTAGAACTCCTCCTAGAAGCCTTCTATCTTCTTCCTTGTTCTCTCATGTCCCTTCACATCCCTGCTGCCTCTGTTTATGCTAAGTCCCCAATATTTCTCTCCCAAACCTGCCTCTCTGTCTCTTACTTTTTCTTGGTCTTCTCTTTTTGCCTTTCCAGTTTGTCCTCTCTTTCTCAAAATCTGGGAATTTCTGGCAAAACTGAACTCATTTTAATGGGTCAAAGTGGTAGGGAAGCTAGCGGACCAAGACAAGACACTTTTTAGTAAGCAGAAAGGGTAGGGATGAATCAATCGTTTTTGTACCTATTATACACTCATCTGACATCTGTTGAGTGCCTATGATACATGGCAGGCACTGTGGAGGCACTGAGGACATAAGCGAGTAAGACATTATCTCTAGCTTCAGGAAACTCAAGTCCAGTAGCAGGTACAGGCATTCAGACAAATGACTGTAATCAGTGGGGCAGGTATAAGACTGGAGTTAGATTTTAGGCCATTGTGTGACACCAAACTTGGGTAGGTCAATAAAGGCTTCACAGAGAAAAAGACCTTGGCATTTAAAGATAAGCTGTAGTTTTTCAGTGGGTGGTTTCCTAAGCCAGAAACCCAGGAGTGATCCTAGAGTCTCCCCATTCCTTTATCCTCCACAAATACTTTTAACTCTTAAGGCCTCTTGATTCTACCTCCTTAACACCTCTTTTATCCATCTCTTCCTGCCCATCTACATTGCTATTGTTTATGTTAGCACAGCTTTCACTTTGAAAGTATCCAACTGGCTTCTTACTTACCTTCTTGCCTATAATCTGGCACTTTTTGAAAACACCTACCATATTGCCTATAGTCTAGATAAGTAGTTTTTTTTTTTTTTTTTTGATCTCAAGGCTCCTTTATGCTCTCAAAAATTATTGAGGACCCCAAAAAGCTTTTGCTTATGTGGGTGACAGAAATATTTAATATACTAAAAATTAACACTGAGGAACTTTAAAATTAAATTAAAAATTTAAAGCTAAAAATAACCTCATTACATGTTAACATAAATAACACATTTTTATGAAAAATATATTTTACAAAATAAAATAAAATTTAGTGAGAAGAGTAGCATTGCTTTTTATTTTTTTGCAAGACTATCATGTTTGATTCAATAGAAGATGGATTCACATATCTATTTCTTTTTTTATGTTCATATGTATATTTTTTATTGAGTTATAGTCGGTTTACAATGTTGTGTCAATTTCTGGTGTACAGCACAATTTTTCAGTCATATATGAATATATGTATATTCATTTTCATATTCTTTTTCACCATGAGCTACAACAAGATATTGAATATATTTCCCTGCGCTATACAGTAATAACTTATTTACCTATTTTACAAATACCAGTCAGCATCTATAAATCTCGATCTCCTAGTTTATCCCTTCCCACCCCTCTACCCACTGGCAAACACAAGTCTGTATTCTATGTCTGTGAGTCTGTTTCACATATCTATTTCTACATTCAGTCTGTTGTGATGTCACATAGCCTTGGTAAGCCTCCACTGTACAATCATAAAAAGTAAGAATGAACAATAAATATTATTATGAAAATATTTTTGAACTTGAAAACCTTCTGAAATGGTCTTGAGGACCCAAGGGCTTCTTGGGCCACACTCTGAAAACTGCCAGTATAGATCTTTCTAAAGTAAAAATCTGTTTGTTTCCTCCCCCACTTAAAATCTTTCAGCAGCTCTCTTTTGCCTACAGAATAAGATAAATGAAGAGTGGGAAGGCAGTAAGATGACTCCTAGATTTTACACTTAGATAACTGGATAAACAAAATAGAAAATAAGAAAGGGGAAGCATATTTTTCACAGCGATAAAGTTGATGAATTCAGGGTGTTTAGTCATGGATTCTGAGGTGAGTACGAGTTAACTACTGTGCACAACATACCACTCAAAAAATGTAGTGGCTTAAAACAGCATTTGTTATACAACAAAGACGTGATCTGTGAAAAAAAAGAGTTGATAAGCTGAACTTCATTAAAATTAAAAAATTTCTGCTCTGTGACAGACAATAAGAGAATTAGAAGACAAACTACAAAGTGGAAGAAAATATTTGCAAAAGACACATCTGATAAAGGACTGCTATACAAAACATACAAGAACTCTTAAAACTCAACAATAAGAAAGCAAACAACCTGTTTTACAAATGGGCCAAAGACCCGAGCAGACACATGGCAAATAGATGGCAAATAGCATACGAAAAATTGTTTCACATCCTATGTCATCAGGGAAATGCAAATTAAAACAACGAGATACCACTAGACATGGTTTAGAATGGCCAAAATCCAGAACACTGGCAACACCAAATGCTGATTTGAATGTGGAACAACAGGAACTCTCACTCACTGCTGGTGGGAATGCAAAATGCTACAACCACTTTAGAAGGCAGTTTGGCAGTTTCTTATAAAACTAAACATACTCTTACCATGTGATCCAGCAATCACGCTCCTTGGTATTTATTTAATCAAAGGAGTTTAAATTTTATGTCCACACATAAACCTGCATAAGGATGTTTATAGCAGCTTTATTCATAAATGCCAACACTTGGAAGCAATCAAGATGTCCTCCAGTAGGTAAATAGATAAATAAATCTTTGGTACATCCAGACCACAGAATATTATTCAGCGCTAAAAAGAAATGAATTATCAAGCCATGAAAAGACACGGAGGAAACAAATGCATATTACTAAGTGAAAGAGGCCAATCTGAAAAGGCTACTTACTATGTGATTCCAACTGTATGACATTCTGGAAAAGGCAAAACTAGGGAGACAATAAAAAGATCAGCTGCTGCCAGGAGTGTGTGTGTGTGTGTGTGTGTGTGTGTGCTGATGGTGGTGGGGATAAACAGGCAGAGCACAGAGGATTTTTAGGGCTGTGAAAATACTCTGTATGATATTATATGAAGGATATATGTCATTATACATTGTCTAAACCCATAGAAGGCACAACAGCAAGAGAGAATCTTAATGTAAACTATGGATTTAGGGTGATTATAATGTGTCAAGGAAGGTTCATCAGTTATGACAAATGTACCACTCTGGTGAGTGATGCTGATAATGGGGGAGGCAATGCATGTGGGGGCCAAAGGGTATATGGGAATCTCTGTGTCATCCTCTCAATTTTGCTGTAAATCTGAAATTCCTCTAAAAAAAAAAAGCCCTTTAAAAAAACCCAGCATTTGTTTATTATTTCTCATAAGACTCCAGGTTGACTGGACCAAGCTAGGTGGTGAATGGAGGATGGTGGACCCATGAGACAGAGAGCAATATTTTATCTGGCCTATCATTTGGTCAAACAGTCCAGTGTGCTTCCTGCTCAATCTTTGCTTTTGCAGGAGGAAAGTACTTCCTGCCATTGGTAGGTCAGGAGACATCACATCTAGGTCACTCTCTGCCAAGGAGTGGAGGGCCAGAAGACACACTATGTTTATTCCACCTTTGTGCCTTTGGTCATTCTGTTGCTTCATCTGGAATGCTTTCTTTCTCTTTGCTTCCCCCTCATCCCCCCACTGGAATGCTTTCTTTCTTCCTTTTCATGTGTATCCTTGCTTAACCCAGCCTTTTACTCTCACTTTGACCCACAGTAATCTACTAGATCCTTCCATTGTGGACTTGCTTATGCTGTAAACTGTGCTTCACTGGCAGGTTCTAACTGGCCATAAGGGAAGCTGCAGGAGGTCTGGGAGGCAGAAGTGAAAGCAGCATCCATTATACTTGGAAAGGTATTATTGGTTAGAGGCAGTGAAGACAGATGCCAAGATGCCAGCAGTTTTCAGGTTATCCTCCTGCTTCCTCATTTCGCTTCCAGCTCTCTTTCCAACTGCCTGGCCTACGAACCAACAGCAGCCCCAGGCTGGCCCACCACAGCTTTGCTGTAAGCTTCTAGGGCAGGAGCTTCAAAGAGTCAACAGTCTTCCACAGAGTTCTACAGCAGCACAGTATACTGAGCATGCTTAGCTTCTAGATTCAACTATGACTGGGGAGCAGTGTATTGGGGTCCTTTCTCATGTACCCGTTAGGATCTAACACCTGGCTACATACTCTCTGATCTTTTTCTTCCTCACTCTTGCTGGATTTTTATCACTTTGGGGGCCAAAATTTGATTTTATATTATCAAACATGCTTCCTTACTCTATATTCACGGTATATATACTAGGTTCTGAATTTTGATATTTTAAGGGAAGGTGATATACATATATAATATATATATATATTATATATGTATATATAATATATATATATTAAATTCAAAATACCCTTTCATTTCATTCATATTGCTAGTGACATCGAGAGTCAGAACATGCCATAGATTTACAAAAGTCTACTTATGAACTCAAAAGCCAAGAATTTGACTCTATTTTCTTTCTGTATATGCTCTAGCCCAGGAGCAGCTCACATAGAAAGCTATTGCTGTTGCCTCAGTGTTGAAGCAGAGTGCTGGAAAACTGGTTGTGGGATGATGGAAATTTTGGTTTAATATCTTCAAATATTATCTTGACACACAGGAATAAAAGTTAAAACTTCTCATGGAATGAATGGATTGTATGTCCTTTCAGTAATGCTATATATATATATTTTTTTTTTTTTTCAACTTAGCTTTTGATAAAAATTGGACAGTAGCCAATCTGAGGCTTCATTTTCTGGCAAGGAACCTAAGTTCATGTGTTCTGTGTTCTTAATTAAGAGCAGATCCGTATACTTAGAAATCAACCAAAATAGAAAAAAAAGAGCAAAAGGTAAATTTGACATTTTCTTGAAAAAAAAAAAAAAAGAGAGAAAATCTAACCAGTTTCCTTGCCTGAATAGAAGATCATCTTTATCTTCTAACAAAAAAAAATTAGTTTTTTGAGAAAAAGGAATATTTTACTTTCTGTATCTTTTATCATGATTTTCTTTCTATGGAGAAAGAAGGCTTGTTGGAGATAACTGTTATGACCTTTGATTCATACCAGCTTTAGACTATCCAATACCTCACACTCTTGAAATCCCTTTTAATTGAAACTGGTAGTGAAATTTGGTATGTTTGGAAAGCATGATGTTCCAAATTTGTAGATACCTAACATGTAGTTAGGTAACTCATTAACCCAGAAAGTGGAGCTTCGAGAGCCTTGGAAAATGAAGGAATAACATTAACATTCAGCACTGATTCCAGCAGAATTGCTTTCTAAGAAAAATCTTCGCTCTTCTTATACTCCTCTGTGTCAATCAAACAGATAGTGATGTTGGTTGCACAACACTGTATATGTAGTTAATGCCACTAAATTTTATACATAATAATGGTTAAAATAGCAAATTTTGTTATATATATTATAACACAAAAAATTTCCATAAAAAGGTCTATCTTCTCATACAACAGTCATGGATAAGCTTATGAAGCCCAATGGATTGGTGACTTATATGATGATAGAACACAGAAGCAAGACTCTACTCACAAGAAAAAAAAAAGATTTATATAAAGTTCCTGGAAACGGATTCTGTGGTACTATTTTATGAGCAAAGACTGATTTTCAGGTTACTAACTTGGAGAGAGAGACTAAATTTCTTTTTCTTCATTTCCATTTTCAAGACCCTGATGTTTATAGATATTGTAGAATTCTTTCACTTACTCATTCATTTTTCTCTCCTTAGCAAGTGCTAGCTCTAAGAATATAGGAAATTATTTATTTTATTTTAGAAAAGAATATAATCACTTGAGACTAACTTACATTAGAAGATCATGACATGAAAAATATGGAATCAACATACAGTGGTCTTAATGAGTTTGAATATGCTGAATGGTTGTAATCTGAGATTTCCAAAGCAAAGATTCTTTCTCTCTCTCTCATTTTTAATATGAAGGTTTTGGAATATGTCCTTACTGATTTTCTAAACATTTGTAATATTTTATTCCTTTCATTTTTATTTTTATTCAGTAATTATTTTCATAGCCTGGAGAAAAACTGCCTTTATCCACATCACACAGGTATTTTTATAATGAATAAAAAAAATCACACATATGACATAAAACTTTAGGATATATTATTATATTACTTATTCATACTTAAGTTTACCTCAAAGTAATTTCTCAATTGCTCCATGACAGCTGGATATGAAGTGCATAATTTTTATATGATTAAAAATAAATTGCCATTTTGATTATCTAGAGATTCTACAACTACTGTATCTTTTAAAAAGGATTCTACCCTGGTTTATAGAAATTAAACTATACTTCAATAAAAAACTAAAAAAATTAAGAAAGAAAAAAAATGAGGAAGCCAATCAAATGTAAAAACTAAACAAAAAAAGAAATGAAATAATTCTACCTGTATTTTTAGCTGGATTTAAATGTGAAGGCTTCAGACTGGTAAATGGTGTCTTTGGAAGATTTTAATTCTGCCAATTCCATAATATTGAGCTGTATCAAACAGATGAAAGAAGTGGAAAGTTAGGCAATTTCCTTTAAATATATTGATAAAATTATCTGTAAATATAAGTGAGAACTGGGTGTTCAAATTATTTGAGTTCATTTAATTCAAATATTAGAACCATCAGCATTTTTCTCCATGAATAAATAGGAGGTTTTATTATTGTTCCTCTTGTCCAAATTATCCAGGCTATTTTTAATCTTCCACTTTAATCTTCTAGAGTAGACGTGGTCATACAGGAGGTACACATACACACTGCCAATTGAATATTCCAGCTTTATTCTACTGCCAAAATGTGATTTGTAACAAACCTGCTGATATGATTTTACATTCTCTGCAGAAATCACTCAGTGGTAAACCAGGTTTTTTGGCCACAGTAATATCCCCTGCTAAGAGCTAAATAAGCCATAGTATTGAGAAGCCAGGCTGGAATTTAGCTGTTTAATTGTTTTCATGTGTTTGCATTAGAATGGGTATGAACCCTAACTAGTCAGCTGTACAAAGGTTGGAGTTGGAATCCAGGCCTTGTTGTCAAAGCACTAAAGCTAAAATTCTCCCTTAGTTAGCCTGCCTTAGCAGTCTCTGTTTCTCAGGAAATACATTCTATTGCTTTTGAAGGAAAGCAAAATTATTTTAAGAAAAGACCCTCTCTCTCGTCCAATTATACTTCCACTTCCTCCTCTTTTCTCTTGCCATTCCTTAGAACCCTGTAATTACCCAATTAAATAAAGCTAAATCTTTACTACTAAAAAACAGCTTCCAGACTACTCATGGATCATGCACTTTATAGCCTTGCATAGATTCCCCAATTTACTTTTTGAGGTAGGTATATTATACCATATATTAATTATTAAACAGCTTCATTGAAATACTATTAGTATACAAAGAGCTGCACATATTTAATGCATACAGTTTGATGGATTTGAACATACTCAAACACCTGTGAAACCATTACTACAATCAAGGTAACAAAGGCTCAGAGAGAAGGAATTTGCTGAAGATTCCAGAGATAATATGTGAGCCAGTAGGGATTTGAACACTGGTCTTTTTGACTCCAACGTCCATGCTGTTTCCAATTCAAGGCTGCCAAGTTGTATTTTCACCTCGATTGATGTTTATGTGTTGGTATAGGACTTGTTAGAGATGTTAGCACAGAAGACCTGTACATATGGGACTACTTTTTCCATCAGAAATGAAGACATACATAAACATACTCATGAGACCCAACAATTAGAATTGGACCGTCCAAAAAAATCCAGAGTATATTCAATTCCAGAAAAGGTCACTTTAGTCACAGACAGAGACAAGAGATATTCACACTGTCTGATTATATTTGTCTCTCAGTTGTAAACGCAAATGGGGCGTTGTGTCGATAACAGGAGTGGGTTAAGAAGGCCTGCTTCCCCAAATAGCCACAGACTCACAAACCACACTATGTGTGATGGATTGGTCCCTCTTTCTAGGGGCTATAATATCATTTTATTAATAACTCTTCAAAGCAGGCGTGAGTTATGTACATGTATATATGGTATCAAATGTATTAAATGGCTTATTAAATTTATTTTCATATATTTGTCTTTCTCCTAATTATATGATGGCAATACATACTGACATATGGGGGTGTTGGAATCACTGAAAATATAATCAATCTTAAGTTTCCAGCAGGTAACATACCATGCAAGGGGATAAAGTTAAATTGAAAAGAGTTTTGATTTCTTTCCAATAGTGAAAAATAATAATTTTCACTAGACGATTTGATCAATGCAAAAAATGTTTAAAAAAATGACTTTTAAACCTGCCAATCAAATATGAGTATTGTTGTTATTTGGCATATTGATAAAGCTATTTAAAAGAAAGATTTATAAATATTGCTATATGTATGAAAAATGAATGAAGAAACAGGTGTTAAATATTTTACACCATTCACTGTAGAGGAATTAAGGCTGCACAAAAGCAATATAGTCTAGCATTTTACAGAAGAATAACAAAATAATCATATTTATTAACAGACATTTTCAAGACAAAAGAAGCATGGGTTCCTTCAAAGTATACACTGAAAAACTAATTTCATATACTAGTGAGGATTATGATTATGAAGTTATGGTTAAAAAACAAAACACCATGGTTACCTAGTGTTAAATGATGGCCCCTTCCCTCCCACCTCAACTGGGTTCCTGTTACAATGGCTGATGGTGTGTTTTGCTCCTCACTTAAAACTAGCTAGAAAAAGAAACCATGTGGAACTAAGTCTAAAAGTATTACTATGTAGCAGATTGTATTTTTGAAAAATGGGTGCAAAATAACACCCATACCACGTATACTTTTAGAACCTTGTGACTCACCCATAAAAAGATGTGGTCTAATTAGCTCCCTCAATCTGAATTTGGGTAGGATTGTAATTGCTTCACAAACAGAATCCAGTTGAGGTGACTTTGCATGACTTACGATATTAGCAAAGAATAGGCCAGGCCATAAGCTTCTATTTGGTTCTCTTGGGATGACTGCTCTGGAAAAATCAGACCATGGAAGCTAACCCCACCCCCCGATACTGCTGTGCTGTGAGGGAGCTGAAATTAGCCTACATGGAAAAAGCACAGAGAGGAATACTGAATCTACAAGTTATGAGAGTTGTTTAGCCTTCTCAGCTGCTCCAGCTCCTCATTGTTCCAATCCAGCTACTGTGTGACTACACATGAGTGACTCAGCCAGAATCATAAACTGATTCCTTTCTGAATTTCTGAGCCACAGAAATCACAAAAGATAATACAATGATTGTTGTTGTTTTCAGCAAGTACATTTTGGGGTGATTTACCATGTAGCAATAGATAATTGGAGCAGAATTTGATACACAAATGGAGTGCTGACATAACAAAAAACCTAAAGTGGACAGAATCCTTTAGGAAGAGACTGTTAGTAAAATCCTGAAGCACCTAGGAAGGATGTTAGTGAAAGCTGGAAGAAACTTGGGAAGAGTGTTAGCAGAAGGGCCTCAAGAATACTGTCTGTGAGGGCTTAAAGCAAAATGAAGAGAACATAAGTGGAAGTTGGAGAAAGGGGACCCCCGTATGTATTGGCAGAAAGTTTAGCACAGTTCTTGTCTGTGTGAATGTGGAACAGAGACTGTGTGCCTAATGAACTCAATGATCTGACTTTTTCTTGCTGCTCATAATACAGTAAAAGAGGAAGGTGATGAACTAGTGAACAAATTAATCCATTTTGAATGAAACTCAGAAAATGCAAAGGATTCAGAGTAGTCTTTTCAGATAGCAAGCTGTTCTCAACTTTAAAAAGGAACACAGACCCATGGGATAGACAGGGCTAGAATATTCTTTGTAAGAAAGTTCTAAAGCATCATATAACACATGAAATTCATGAGAGGCCCCAAGCCAGAACCACCCTATGAGCCTTCCCTAAATTCTTGGCCCACGGAAACCAGTGGAAATAATAAGATGACTGTTGTTAAGTCAATCCAATTTGCAGTGATTTTTTAAGAGAAATAGATAACTAGAACATATTCAAAAGACAAGAATAATGTATAAAGTCTTAAGTAGTCACGTTTAATTAAAAAAAAAAATTTACCACCAGGGAGTAGGGTAAACATTATTCAGGTATGTAATGTCTTATTTTACTTCAGAAATAAAATAAACAAAAATAAAAACTGTCTGCTTAAAGATTAAACCTTATTTTACTTAAATGTTGAATCAGTATAGCTGATCAGGGAACTATATTCAATACCTTGTAACAGCCTATAATGAAAAATATGAAAAGGAATATGTATGTATAATGGAATCACTAGGCTGTACACCAGAAATTAACACAATTGTAAACCGATTATACTTCAATTTTAAAAAATGCAGCAATTTTAAAAAATCCTGGATGGCTAATGCCGAATCAGACTCCTGGGCATGGGGGAATGTTGAACTAAACAATCAATTACACGATGATTTCTTTATTAAATCATCATTAACAAAGAATGGAAGTACTTTTAGGCAAGGGGCTTTGGCTTTCACACCACAAGTACTGAAATATATCACACCCCTTTTAAGAAAGTTGAGTATTAACAGACTGGGGGGCCCATAACAATCACTTTAAGTAAGCACTTAATTTTCACCTAGAAGTGAAAGTTTCCATACATTGGTAAACTTTCTCACCATTCGAGCTTTCACAATAACTTGTTGAGAAAACAGATACAACTTTCTTTTACATAAAATTAAAAATGAAGGTAGTGACACTGTGCTTTAATCCATAATAGATACACATTGATTTAAACACAGCAATTTAAATAAACTCTACTGGAGAAATTCATATGGTGTGTATGGTTAAACTACTTTGAAAAGGGGTAATATAGTAGGGTATTCTTATATTCCGAATCTTCTACAGGATTCTTCTTCATTACCTTTTGTTTCCAACCCCTTCTTTCCCTCCTTCCTCTTCCTTCTCCTCCCTCCTACTTCTGTGATTTTAAAAGATAGTTTTCTTTATGATAGGTCAAAATACTGTTTCTCTTCACTTTGATTCCTTTATCATTTGCATCTATATAACCTGTTTAGCTGAGTAGTTAGCTGTATTTACAAAGGAAACCCTTCACCGTGTTAAAAATGAGTGACAGAGATAATTATTCCTAGCTTCAGGGAGCGCACATTTTATTGTGGGAAATAGTCATCTATTGAGCTCATCACAGTAGTCTTACATACATGTAAGTAAAATGAATAATGCACTTGAGACCACAGAAAAGAGAGTAATGAATGTTTTGCAGTGATGAATATTTTGGGGGTGAAATTGAGGTTAAGCAGCGGTGTACTAGAGTCAGCTTGCACTGATTTGGGGATGACTTTATGGAAATGTCTTTTGAACTTGGCTTTAAAAGATAAGTAGAAGGTTTTTTGCTAGGTTGAAAGGGAGAATGGGCTGGGGAAGAGTAATTTAATGGCTACCATTTACTGGGTGCTAACTATGGTCCAGGTACTGTGCTAATTAAGCATTTACACTATCATAATTCATTCTCAAAACAGTCTGTGAGGTAAATATTAGCGACTCCATTTTACATGGGAAATAGAAGCTCTGGGATTTGAAATCCTGTCCATCATATGAAAGGTTTACCGCTGCACTTTACTTTCTCAAAAACAAAGAAGTGAATGTGGAGAAGTTTGGGGAGGTGAAGTTGGACTAAGTTTAACAAGACACATTACTTCTCTTATCACCACTTTACATAGCCTGTTATTTTCTCAAGTTATGTGTAGATTTCTCTGGCTGGGGCAAACTTATTCCTCAAGCAAATTCACTGATTTTATAATACAGAGGATTCCTTTAAGACATTTTGTAATTTGTCCAGAAAATTAAATTCCAGGATAGCATGTAAAGTCACATAAAGACACGTAAAGTCAGCTGAAGTTGTCATCTGCCCACTGTTTTGTATAAAGAAAGTTAAGTGTCCTGCAAAGTAGAGGAAAGAGTTAGAGAAAGTTAACTGACAGGGCCAGCCTGAGAGAAGATGTTTGTAGCACATGTAACCCAAAAGGGATTAATATCTAGAATATATAAGGAACTCCTGCAAATCAGGAGGGATAACACACAGAAACCAACCAAACTGTCAAAGAGCATGAATAAGCACTCCACAGAAGGAAAAATCCCCAATAACCAATCAGTATACGAAGAGGTACAAAACCGCAATAGAAATCAGAAAAATGCAAATTAAATATCCCAGCCTCCAGCCTCTTAAAAAACCATGTCTTACTCAGTGTTTACATTATTATGATTATGTAAATATTACTCATATCTATAATTACATTTTATTTTATTTATAACTTTTAATAACAGCTTCACAGAGGTATAATACACAATACAATAAGGTACACATTAAACTAGGAAATTTGATAGGATTTGACACGTGTTTACTTCCATGAAACCATCACCGCAATCAAGATAATGATCATACCCATCAGCTTCAAAAGTTTCCTTGTGTCCCTTTATAATCTCTCCATACTGCCCATCACCTGATAGGCAACCACTGACAAACATTTTGTCATGTAGATTGCCTTGCAATTTCAGGAACTTTACATAATTGAATCATAGAGCATTAGTCTTTTTTTGTCTGACTTCTTCCACTTACCATATGAGAGTCATTTATGTGGTTACAGATAACAATAGTTTACTTTTATTGCTGAATTGTATTCCATTGTATGGACGATTTTTTTTTCTGATATCTGGTAAGTTTTGCCTGTCCATAATTAAGAATGAGAGATTAGAGTTGACTGAAAGGTCAGCGTGTGTGTGTGTGTGTGTGTGTGTGTGTGTGTGTGTGTGTGTGGTGGGGTGATGTGTGTATGTGTTTAAGTGTGTGTCTGCAGGGTGTGTTGACTGACTGCCTTCTCTGTTGGGAGCTTGCTGATCACAGTCAACTCTGAATACATGGATTTTTTTCTTTATTCATGGTTAGTTTCCCCAGGTAGAAATCCTTTATCCTCTTGCCTAGGGTTATAAGGCTCACTGTCAGCATTCCAAGAGTCAAGTTTTGAGTTTGAAGAGGGGGTTGAGGATCTATTTAGTATCTAGAACTTCACTCACTATGGCAACGCTGCCCCCAGTCATACCCAAAGACTCCTAGTCCAAAATTTCTAAGGTGCAACCTTCTTAGTCCTTTGTTGGGGTGATGAAGGATATCTAACGGTTTAACTTCTTCTTACAGAGATGAATAACCAATCCTTCTATTTTCAGTCCCACCAGGACCTGAACTTCAGAGGTACCTTGGTAGACCCAATTCCTGAGACTTTTTATGGTTCTTCAAGGTTTGAAACTCATTTCTCTGCAAGAATTTAGTTTTCTCTTATCTTCTAAGTAAATTATTACAAGTCCATGTACTTCCCACTTTCCCATATGTAGTTGATATCTTTCTACTTTATCCTCTCCTATTCTTTTTGCTCTGTAGGTATGGAACTTAAAAAAGATCTTTTCTTTTTAAAAAAAAGTATTATTATTTTTTTAATTGAAGTACTGTCAGTTACAATGTGTCAATTTCTGGTGTACAGCACAATGTCCCAGTCATGTATATACATACGTATATTCATTTTCCTATTCTAAAAAAGATCTCTTCAGTGTAATTTTAATGTGTTTTCAAGAGGGATCAGAGATTAGTGAATGGTTGAGACATTATGTTCTCTTTTGTTTAACTTTTATTTAAACTGAAATGTAACAAATATACCTAAAAGTATATAAAAAAAATACAGTTGACCGTTTTTCACAAAGTTACCAGTCAGGTTAAGAAACAGAGCATTGCCAATCCACTATAATACTCTCTCATGCTTGACACACTCATGCTGTAAGAATCTTCTTCTCATCTCAATAATTTTAAGTTCAATGTACCCCAAATATTCTAAAACTTATTCTATGCTCTCCCTAGTGTGTCAATCGAAAAAAAGCCCCATTTTCTCTACATTTTCTTGCTGTTTACTTTATGGAGAAAATATTCCTTATAATAGGTAATATTTAGTGCTGACGTACAGCAAGATATAACAAATCCTGCTGAGTAGGCTTTGCCTTAGCTAATAATTAGTTTAATGTTTTAAGGAACATTTGCATGCAGGTACAATCTGACTTTTTTTAAAAAGAAACTTCATCTAACACAGTAAACTGTTCCTCCCTTGAGGATATTCATTCTGTAAGACTAATCTAATTTTCCAATATTATTTCTTTTTCTGTGATTTTAGAAGGTCCTGGAGAAACACTGAAGTTAAACTGTGATATAGAGCCAGCATAAAATATGTTGAAAAGTAATATTTCTTGGTAATATCATTTATTCTCTACTTCCTAGAAGCCCAACAACCCACATAGTTTTCTGTGAACCAGAAAAGCTATAAATTTTACCAGCTGGTTTTAACTGAAAAGAACTATCAAAAAATTCCTCCTGTGGGCTCTATAAATGCTGAGATAGTAGACTGACACACTTGAAATATAATAACTGTAGTTAGTCATGTTTTTTTCCCCTCTCCAACATGTCCTAATGATTTGTTATTCTACTCCATTTATAAATAGCCATGGAGCAGTCTCACTAAGGGAGAGGCCTGCTGTTTTTTCTTATGTAGTGTCAAGTGAGTTGAGTATTTTGGGGCACATAAATCTTTGTTTGGTGCCTAAGCAGAGAACAAGTTAATGATTTAGCATATGGAGGGTAAACTGGTTATCAAATTTTGTCTACATATAGCTGTTTTTCTCTTCTTCAGGAATTCAGTTGAAATTGATACCCATTTTTGAATTTTATTCTCTATCAGTAATCTAAAGAAAAAGAGGAAAACAACCAGTACACTTAATTTTCCTTTCCGTGAACACGCAACATTGGGAAATTTCTGCAATGCATGAGGCATCCTTCTATATGAGAAACAGGATGTTGGATGAAATCTCCAAAACCTTCTAGTTCCAGTACTTGCATTGTCACATTCAATCTCCAGCAGTTTTGTGTTGCTTTTTTTTTTTCCCGTGTAAGCGTTTTAGATTAGCTACTGAAATGGAACACTGAAAATGTAACCTCAGCAAAAACAATTTATACATGTTATACTGGAGATTCCTAAACTTGCTGAATATTAAGAGTCCTGTGGAATTTTTTTAACAGATTCCTGGGTCCTGCTCTCCGAGAATCTAATTTTCCAACCGTTTTTGATAAAGCATTTGGTTTCTGCTCCTGTAAGAGTGTAGTTAACAGGCTCTTTCACTGTAGCTTCCCAGACTCTGAAGTTCAAAGACCATTTTCATTACATTGTTTCTCTATTCTACAGAGCAATAATTTTTAAGCACTAGCATTTTTTCAAGTAAGGAATTGGGGTAGCTAACTTGGGGGCATGAGGCTCAGTGAGAGAGAAGGGCAGGCTGGAGGGTGGAGGACACAGAATCCTTTGATACCAGATCTCTCAGCAGCCACTGGGAGGATGGAAGGCATCTATGAAGAAACGATTTCCCCTTTCTAACCATTTCCTCACTAAGTACACATGTGTGTACTCACTCATCCCTCATCTCAGGCAGCTGCTTGAGTGGTTCTGCCCAAACAGCTGGAAGCAACCCTGATAATCCATCAGCATGGCAACTCAGTATTCTCCCGAGGTCTGCTCTGTGAGACATAGGTTAACTCCAAGTCCACTGGTTTAACTCATGACTCAGAGAAACATTTGAAAATATGGGGCTGAGGAAAGCACACCTGAAATAGGAGTCAGGAGACAAAAGTTCTAGTTCGGTTGTTTATTACTAAAGTGACTTCCTTAATATCCCTGGACATTAGCTTTTTTGTTTATTCAAGGAAGGTTGCATTAGATGTTGTCTTGGGTCTCACTTAGATCTCAATCTATTCTGAGAGGGCTGAGTCTGAGACAGGAAGCTGGTTTCTGATAAAAGTTCTAGTGCCTGCTGTTGTCAAGTAACTGTTGCCTAAACTCTTGATGAGATTCTTTCTCTTTAGAAGAAATCAGTGTTTTTGATAAGTCTGGCAACATTGCTTATTTCTGCTTATTGCTGAGTACTGGCATACCTTCTGTTTTCATACACTGTGGATTGGTCTTTTTATGTTGCAAAGTCTGAAACTAAAGAGGCTGGGATTTGGAGATGTGATATGAGTTGCAAAAGAGTCACTGAATTCATACCTATTTGAATAAGGATTGAAATTTCTCTTGGACAGTTGAACGATTTCCTCATGGGGTCTCAAGATTTTGTTTGAGTCTCTTTTATTTTAATATTGTAGTTATTAATACAATTAGTATTCTAATGGATAGATTCATAAGCAAAAGCTTTTATTTTCAGGAACAATTAATAGCTCAAACTCAATCTGCCCTAAACAAGCTGATCTTCCACTCAAAATGCACTTCATTTCCTGGGTTTCCTAACATTTTTGAAAGAGATATCTTTGTAATCACCTCTAATTCCTCCTTCTGCTGTACCCTCCACATTTTAATCGATGGCCAATTTTACTTGGTTCTATCTCTTAAGTGTCATTAGTTACATGAGCCTTACTTCCACTGACTCATTACTAGTTCCTTATACCATTGCAACAACCTTCTCTCTATCTTTAATCTTTATCCACACCAATTCATTCCTTACTGTCACTAGGATAATCCTGCTAATGCACCATTCTGACGATATCTCTCTTATTTAAAAAATATTAATGACTTGGCATTATATGTAGGATGAAATCTAAGTTTTCTAGTGGAATTTTAAATTTTTTCTTGTTTGTAAATACTTAATATGCATACATTTATGTGATCCCCTACTTTGGTTTATGTTATTCCTATAGCCTTAAACGCTGTTTCCTTACCCCATCCCTGTCTGGCAAAGCCCTATTCATCCTTTAAGGACTAGCCCCAAAGTGTCCTCTATCATGAATCCTTACCCGAGCATTTTACACCCAAATAAATGCTCCTTGGTCTAAGCTCTTAGAGCAGATCTTATTGCTTTAATACTATACTATTTTGTATTATCTTCATACCTATTTTTCTTTCAACATTAAGAGTTCTTAATAAGCATCAAGTAGTCTTCAACCCTTCACACTGATGCAAATTTTACAAGTATTGTGCATTTCTGGTAAAAGCAGATCTATTTTTTTTTACCAGGTTTCGAACGATTCAGTAACTCCAAATGATTGAGAAACTTAATACTATACTGTAAGCTCTTAGAGAGAAGAAATGTATTTTGCCAATTTACCTTCAACATAATCAATAAATAATTTCTCAACTGAATAAGAAGGTAAATGAATACTGCGTTTATAAACAGTTTAACTGAAGAATCCTCTAAATTCATATTCAGAAACATGTATTGGGTTGTTAAAACTTGCCCGTGTTTCTAAACATCTAGGATAAGGATGTTTGGTATGAGTCACTTCTGTTTTACGAGAAGAGTTTGTTGTTGTTGTTACTTGTTTGGTTTTTGGCTAAGATCCCATGGGATATGAACTTAACTAGGATTTATCTGGTATATTGGGATATGATTATAAATCACTTCAGTTGACCTGAATATTTTTTTGGCCCCTGAATCAGGAGATAGTCTAGATTAATCTTTAAGTGGGGACCTAGGATCCAAGGCAGATTTAGATTCGAGTGTCTGCTGTGTGGTTTTGGGCTGAAAGTCGTCTTGGCCTTCTACCTTCCCCTTGCACTCATTCAATGCCATCCTGTTATTTTTTTACATTTAGATACACTCTCTCTTCTCATCAGCAAACCAATGAGGAGGCGCCCTCCCCAGAGGTAAACACCCTCTCTCTCAGTAGCAGCTTCTCCTCTATCTTCCTCTAGCCCTCTTTACAGGGGAACTTGGAGGAGAACCAGGCCTGAGGAACTTATGCGGAAGCAAGACATGGCTGGCTGTTTACCTGTTGGTTTTGCCGCTTCTTCTTGTCTTTGAAATTAGGGAGCAGGAATTATTTGCAGGTTTGGGGATGGTTTGCCAAGGACAGTGGGGAGTATTTACAGATGAGGGAGAAAGTGTCACATACTCTGACTTATACTTCCTTTAAGCAGAGAGGGCTTCCTCTGGTGTATAGCCTCAAGCATACGTGATTACAGAGACAAGAACTGTTGAAAAATGCTTTTTCTTCTTTGTAGAATAACGCTTAATTTTCAATATTTACTTAAACTAGAGTTAATCTAAGGGTTTATAGTCTATTTAGAAATAAAGTATGCTGAAGAGGAGGGCATTTGGAATTTATAGTTATTCATACTTTTTCATACATATTATCTCATTTAATCCTGACAATAATTCTGTGAGGTATGTAGGGAAAATACGATTATTCTCACTAAAAAAATGAGAAGTGGAGCTCAGCAGAATAAATAACCAAGAATCAGAACTAAAATGCAAATCCCTAGTCCTGTGCTCTTTCAATCACATCATATAATAGCAATAACTATTTCTAACTCAGTTACAGCAGAGAACAATTTTTCCTGCAAAGTAAATGGCACAGGCATTTTACACTGAGAGATCAGAAATACTTGTGTGTCCTTTGATAGCATGAATATAAATATTACTATAAAATACTCCCATTTAAAAATTATTTAAAAAATTCCACATGCTCCTACACTAAAAGCTCTCATTATTTTGAGTGAAGCAGGCAAGCAACAAGAAGTTAGGGATATTTGTATGAAAGGTTTAGGGTGTTTCTCAAATTCTAAAGTACATCTAGTGTTGAGAAGCAATGGTGGAAAGGCAAGGTGAGAGGCAATCAGAGTAGGATGCTAAAGGCCTGGACCATGGCAGCAGCAGACAGTCACTTCTAGGAAATACTTAAAAGGATGTTGATCAGTTGAGTATTCAGAGAGAAGGAAAGAGAGTAGTCGATGCTGACACTATAGTTTCCAATCAGCTAACAAAAGTGGCTGATCTTAGCAGTAAACTTATTTGATGGGATGGGAGTAGGATACAAAGACATTGGTAAGCCTGATTTTGGACATAGCATGGTAGTAGAGATGTAGCTAACCATAGAATAATAGAGTAAGTCTGAGTGACTTGTTCTAAACCTTCTTCTGGTAGATTGACAATTACAATAATGACAATTAAAAAAAATTAACATTTGACAGTAAGATGTTTTCTTGTAAATATTAACTTAGATCCATTAAGTACTCTAAATGGAGTAAAATAGCAAGTGCTCTCCTCCTCCACCCTAGGTCGGATTTAAACTAAATATCGCTGAGAGGAGCAGAGGTAACCTTGAATGGTTTCTTTCCTAGAAAATATTATCACAGGGTACCTGTTCACATTTCCACTCTGAAGGAACTTAGCTTCCTGGACCATAATTATATTTGGCTTTCATGTGTAGATAGTGCAAATACTATTTTTATAGTACAATGGCCTCATTATGGAAGTTCTATTATTATTTTTGTTCTTTCTGGGGGGCACAGGGTTAAATTCAGGCTGGGTGGGACCCTATGTGTATATTTTGTGGCTACAGACAAAGCAGTATAAGGCGTCTCCTTCTGCTCAGTTTCCAGGGTAGTTCTGGGAAATCAGACCATGAAGTTTGCCCCAGGAAATTGTTTCTTTGTGGCCAAGACCAGTGTTTACACATTCTCATTGAGGGAATCTTTAATAAGCTGTTCCATTTGCACAAAAATTGCCCAAAGAAGGTATTTTTACCCTCTTTTCTAAAACCTTGGCATTGTAAGAATGTATTAAAACAGTGGCTCAATTGTGAGAGGTCATCCAGAGCTGAAGGTTTGAGGCTCCTTCTTAAGAATGTTGTACATTTAAGCATCTAAAATGACTTAATCCTGAAGATGTCGTGTCTTCCCCTCATTGGAGGGATGATCCCTTTTAATCTTTGGAGGAAAAAAAAGTAACACAATGTTTTAAAACTTCCCAGTGTTTTGGATTTCAAAATAATTTATGAGGAAAGTACAGAAAGATAATTTAGCTCCATTTTACCAATGAGAAAGTCATGGCCTTGACCTGGAAAGGTTATAATACATTCTCAAGGTTCTGCAGGAAGTTAGCTGTCCAGCTGAAATTAGGACCCTGGAGAAGAATTTTTGGCTTCTTTTATCCCTCTACATAAGGAATTCTAAAATATTAGATCTTGTAGAAGTTTAATACCAATCTTGAAAAGGTCCAATAATATTTCAACAGATTTGGAATGGATGTAAAAGATAAGGAAGAAAAAAATTCTTCTTAATAGGAAAACAAATATGTATATTCATGTATGACTGAAGCATTGGGCTGGACACCAGAAATTGTAAACTGACTACACTTCAAAACAAAAGTAAAAAAAAAAAATCTTCTTTGTGTTTAAAACAGGAATATGACATTATTTACTCAAGAGAGAAGCCCTAAATGGCCTGGCTACAGTGACTTTCTTTTTGTTTCTCCGTTGCCTCCATTAATTTTTTCACTAATTGCTTTTCTCACATTTTTATTCTCCGTACTATTTTATGGCCCTTTGTAACATTTACTTAACTTGAGATCTTCCAAGTATATGGTTATATACCATAGGATGATAGGGATAAGATAAGGATGAGATGGATATAACTTTTCTCACTAGAGGTTGTCACATGGCAGGAGAGTTCAGTACTGGGAGAAGAGCGGAGAAGATATATTAGACAAACATTCATCTACAAAATGTTGGGAAAAGTTTCCTCTTCCAAGTCAGGTTTGGACTAGGACATTTCCTCTTTCTCCTGAGCTGATGAGAACTATGTGGTCCATAAAAATCTCTGTACTTTCTCCTCCTTGAAGTTATTTCAGACTCCAA
Organism: Camelus bactrianus; assembly: GCF_048773025.1. Classification (NCBI taxonomy): domain Eukaryota; kingdom Metazoa; phylum Chordata; class Mammalia; order Artiodactyla; family Camelidae; genus Camelus; species Camelus bactrianus. The sequence goes on from NC_133540.1 coordinate 45,762,047, forward strand.
ATGTCCATGGCTACTGGGGAGGGTGGGTCCACTTATGAATAACATACATGATTGTACGTTTTTCATCATAATTAATGATAATTATATTTGCAACTTTTTTTCCATCTTTTTGTTGAAAAAAAGATTTGTAAGAGTTCAGTGATAATTTAGACTCATTGTCTATATAATGATCTCTGTTTTTGCACTGGCATCTGCAGTGAGAAATTTAGGAGAACGCGAGCTGTATGTTAAATTATTTACCTGGGGCCTTAGGATTGGGTATTTATTTAAATCCCGAACTAATATTTCTGGGTTTCCTGATAGAAATTAATTTTTCCCAATATGTCTCTTTTTCACCAAAGAGTAAAATGAAAGCTTAATAAGCTCTGTCTTCCTCCTGGATTGACATTAGACATCATAGTAGGATATTAGAGAGAAGTGGTGATTTTTGTCCTCCCTGTCATACGTTACTAACAGAATTTTCTTCCTGCACTGCATTGTGAGAGGGGCATGTGGTCCATTGATAGGTGATTTTCATTCATTCTCAGATCTCCTTCCTTTCTTCATTCTTTCCTTCTTATTGTCCTTCATCAACTATTAATTGAGCACACACCATGATCTAGGCATCTAAAATGTTTTTGAGCACACAGTCTAAAATGCACACATTTCATTTGCATTATAAAACACAGAGATTCAAAGAGAAAAGATAAAACTAAATAGAAATAGAACTTCCTCTTCTTTTTTTTTTAAATGGAGGTACTGGGGATTGAATCTTGGACCTCATGCTTGCCAAGCATGCAATCTACCACTTGAGCTATACCCTCCCCCCTTATTTTATTATTATTATCATTATTATCATTATTATTATTATTATTATTATTGAAATAGAAGTTCTAATGACTTCTTACACACATAAAATACAAGAACACAAGGGTAATGGGGTCCAAAAAAATAGTCCGTGGTAGCTCACTGAATTCCAAAAAGAGCCTGGGTTATGTGCATACTGTGGCTAATGAAAATATTACCCATGGTAGGCCCCCCAACTTGCTGATATAATTTCCATCAAGGCTCATGGCAGTTTTATGTACACATTTATAAGGGGAGACTCCTAAATACTACTACTGTTCTATATCTAAGGAGCTAAAGTACTTTCAGGAAAGACTATTTAATCTTCTTGTGTTTGAAAAACATAAAATGAGGTGATGACTGGCAAATGAGAGTGAGCCTGTTTAATATGAAGATTATGACGTAAATTGACAAAAGCCCAGGCATTCCAAGTCCAAGTTGCTAGGCACCTTCTTCTTGCTCCCATCTGAGCATAATGATATATTGTCAGCCTTAGCTGAAGTACAAAAGGGTTATTAGACCTTGAGTCCATCTGCTGCCCGTGCAAAGGAAACAATTGAACTAACACTGCCTGCTCTTTTTCTTGGTCTCTTGCCACCTTAATTATAGTTCATCTGGACTGTGTGTGTACTTGCTGCCTTGAGTAGAACATTTTCCAAGACTGTGAGAAAGCAGAGTGAAAACTCAGGTAAGGGAATTGAAGCAGAGTCTGCAGTTAGAGCTTGGGGTAGGTGTTATCTGACAAGTCACGGAAGCAATCAAGCCAGCAGCACACGCTACCCACAATTCATGTCACCACGATGCCTGCTTTTGCCAAACTATTTTCACAGAGTTTTTTTTAATTCAACCTTGGTCCTGGTTTTTATTTTTAAATGTTTTATGAATGTGCATATGTATTTTTTTTTTCTTGTCAAGACTGCTACATCAGGAGATACTTTCTTTTGAATGTTAGGAATGAGAGATGAACCGTCTTACCTTTCAGTTCTATTTACCTATCATTTTTTAGATCAGCAGTCAGCCCCCTGTTTTCTGCTGAGGTACACCTTGTGGTAGATATCTTCAGGCAAAATGACATGGGTATACCATGCAACTAAGTCTGTGACTTGGATAAGATAGACTCTGGTGACATGCATCTCTTGAGAGTTAGTGTAACTTTATCTCTTTCTGTACAGTTAATTTGCGACTCACTTAGGTTACTATACCGCAAATAAAAATTGCTGCTCTAAAAATATGCCAAGTAGCTGTAAAATGGTGACAAATACTTAAACTTTTCAAGGGAGATTTTATAAGTCTTTCCTTCTCTTCATAAATGCTCTCACTGTGTGCAGAGTGTCTTTTCCTTACTCTGTGCAACTAGGACTATTGAGAACCTTTGGACAATGTTTTGATTAAAACTAAATTTCTTCTGCATTGTAGAAAACAGTATGGAGATTCCTCAAAAGACTAGGAATAGACTTACCATATGACCCAGGAATCCTGCTCCTGGGCACATATCCAGAAGGAACCCTACTTCAAAATGACACCTGCACCCCAATGTTCATAGCAGCACTATTTACAATAGCCAAGACATGGAAACAGCCTAAATGTCCATCAACAGATAACTGGATAAAGAAGATGTGGTATAGTTATACAATGGAATACTATTCAGCCATAAAAACTGACAACATAATGCCATTTGCAGCAACATGGATGTTCCTGGAGAATGTCATTCTAAGTGAAGTAAGCCAGAAAGAGAAAAATACCATATGAGATTGCTCATATGTGGAATCTAAAAACAAACAAACAAACAAAACATAAACACAAGACAGAAACAGACTCATAGACATAGAATACAAACTTGTGGTTGCCAAGGGTGTGAGGGGGTGGGAAGGGATAGACTGGGATTTCAAAATGTAGAACAGATAAACAAGATTATATTGTATAGCACAGGGAAATATATACAAGATCTTATGGTAGCTCACAGAGAAAAAAATGTGGCAATGAATTATATATATATGTTCATGTATAACTGAAAAATTGTGCTCTACACTGAAATTTGACACAACATTGTAAAATGATTATAAATCAATAAAAAAATGTTAAAAAAATTTCTACATTAACTGAACTGCCCCTTCCCTCCAGAGTATCAAATATGTTTTTTCAGGGTGGAGGGATGGTCTGATTTTGTGTCTTAGTTCCTTTAAATAAGCATGTAGTTGAGAAATGTGGACAAGCTATTTGCAATGAATATAGGTAAGAATACATTCTCTCTGCTCAGTGTTAGTGGGTGTAACTTTAATTATTTCTAAGTATAAAATTTTTTTAATTAGTAAATTTGTTGTTTATCTTAAGATGCATTTTTCCTCAAGAAAATTAGGAAATTTAACCTGAAATTAAAATTTGTCAATATCAATATTAACTGGATTGCTTATAATAACCAATGGTATATGATGGCTCTAGTCTGCTTTTGGTTTATAAGAATGCTATTTTATGGCTAGTGAGAGGACTGAAAAGATGCAATGGGAGTAAATTAGTAGTTCCCCACCCTGCTAAATCACAAGAATCATCCTCAGGTGATTTAGATCAGGGACAGACGATGGCAGGGAGTTTGTACTTTGATTTCCCCAGGTGATTCTGAAGATCAAACAGATTGGGAAACTGCGGGAGAGATGGTAATAGTTTTTTCTTCCTTCTCCTAGTTCTAAAATTCCTTGACTAATCTCTATTTATCACATTCAAAATAATAGAAATTTAGAGCTAGAAAGTATCTTATAGCACATTTGGCCTGAACCCCTTATAAAAAATAAAGTATTTTTAGAATTAATTTAAAACATTAAGAAAATGGGTATAGAAAAAGAAACTAAAAATCACTACCCCCAAACTCACCAACTAGACATAATTATTATTTACACTTGTAAAATTTTCCTTCCCTTTTCTTGAATATGTATTTTTAAAAACTGGAGCACACTATACATATTTATGTATATACACATGTATGTTTCTAACCTGCTATTTTCACTTAATATATGAGGGTACATTCTCCACGTCATTAGATGTTCTTCAAGGTTACACAGTCAATGGTTTGGCTTGAACATAATCATTTTAATGGTAATTTAGGTTATTTGCCTTTCTTCCCCCTATATTGTAAATGATGCTGAGATTAACACCCTGATTGAAAGTCATACATATTCTTGATTATTTTCTTAGGATAAATTCCCAGAAGAGGAAGCTCTGGAAGTATAGCATAATGGTTAGTTAGCAGTGTGGATGCTGAATCATATGCCTGGGTTTGTATCCAGGCTTTGCCAATTACTAGTTGTGTAAACTTGGGCAACTTTTAGTGTCTCCATTTCCTAATATTTAAATGGAGTTAATTATAGTACTAATGCATAGGATTTTTTGTGAGGAATAAATGAGCAAATATACTTAAAACACTTAGTGTGTGGAACAGAGTAAGAGTTAAATATTAGCCATTATTCTGGCACTAAGGCAATGTACATTCAGAAACTCCTGATTTTTGAGAGAGTTACTGGCAACAAATTTAGAAAATTCCTGTTAGTTTGAGAGTTACTGCCAGTTTTCCCTCCAGAAAGGCTGAAGCACTAATGCTCTCACTAGAAGTGTTTGGAGTTCATTTTCCTGCATCCTCTCCAACACTGTCAACCTTTATTCACTTACAGATGAAGAAAAGTGAGGTGCAGCGAGACCAAGTTCCTTTGCACAGGTCTCATTGTCAGGAATTGATAGATAGATCTGGGACTAAAATACAGATCCACAACTCCACACACTTGTCCTTATCACAATTCTAGATAAGAATTTTACATCTGTACATTTTAATGGCCCTTGTTTCGCAGGATTGATTGGAGTTAAGCCTTTTTTGCCCTCCAGATACAATGTGACTGTGGGAGCACTGGAAAAAAAAAAAGGAGTCATTCTTCAGTGTGCTCTGTGCTGATTGTTACCTTCCCTCCCTGAGAAATTGTCATTTATAAACATTTATGGGAAAAACTCTCTGAAAGTGTACAAGATTCACTTAAACTTTTGTTCTCTGAGATTGAAATAAAAACAGGTCTTAAAAATAGGTCACTAGAGGGCACTGTGACTCTTCAAGTTTTCAAGTTGTACTGTTGGTAAAAGAAATTCTACCCCGGGGGTATTTTTGATTTCAGGGAAGATTTTTGCTGGCATCCAGAAAAGTGTAACCAAATATGAAGAGTCTGCGAGGTGCATAAACATCGATATAAGACTGTGTACGAGCTGATCAGGAGGTTACCTTTTTCGGTTACAGGAAAATCCAAGTTTTATGATCTTTCATATTTTAATATGAAAATGGTATGTTTTGACCTAGCTTCCTTTTGGTTTAAGATAGTGTTCTGATCTTGAGGCTTTTCAATGTTTTTTCCCTCTAGAATATTTTATGTTACAGTTGTAGCTGTGAGTGTTACTTGAGTCACCACATGGCATAAACCAATATTTGTGAAATAAAAATTTACATTGTAGTGACTTTAAAGCACTGTTAGACATTATATAACATCCCCCACCCCACCCAGTGACCTGGGCCTTTAGTAGATACTTTAGAATTGACCTGAAATAGCTTCAGTGACATCTTTATTTTTATCTCTTTAAATAGTGTGCTGAAGAGAAAGCTCTTCCCCCACACACCATGGTGTTTCCTACTCCAAGCCTAAGATTATAACAATTAGTTAGCAGCATTGCTTTGACCTTCAAAATAACCTTCCTAAAGGACTACATGCTGAGCAGTACATCAAGCAGCAACTTTATTAACAATTTAAACTATGATTTCCAGTCACATAACATAAAAACTGAAGAACATTTGAAATAGTAGTAGTTGCTGGTTTTAATCTGATAAACTTGCAAGTGATTTACCAAATTTTTTCCATTATATGTTTGCCATCTTAAAGTATGCTGTTTATTAAAAAAATCCACAAATCATTAAGTTTGAGTTTGTTCTGACCTTATTAAGTGGACTTGGCTTAAACGAGGAATGGTCTTGTAGTCTTCAACAACCATATGCTAGGTTTTCCTTTAGAAAACAAAAAGAAAGGCTCTTAATATTATACTAAATATAAAATATTAATACCATATTTAAAATATACTTAAAAATGAAAAGAAAGGCTCTACTATTTCTATCTGGAAGATAATCTATCAAAATCAGTTCCGACTGATTTCCTTATGTTTCCTAACCAAACTCATCTTTCACAAGAGTTCATCTGCCCCATCCCCTCTACATCCCCCTCAATCCCTCAATTCAGAGTTTATGTTAGCAAAACTCTTTCTCTCCATCTCTCTGGCCCCTCCACTCCCTTTCCTCCTCTCAGTCCAACAAGCTGTAGGATTCTATTTCTACATATCTCCAATTGTGTATATGCTTATTTTTTCATTTCTAGAGTGACAGTTTCTAAAAATAGCCAAATCATGTAATACAGCATCTCACTATATGTAGCTTGGGTTCAAATCATGTATCAGTATATGGTTCATTCCTTTCATTATAAGACAGAACCTTTTAAGTAATGGTGGCAAGTCTTTCCCCCAGGATCAATGTTACAGTTTCCTTTATGGAAAGTGAGATTAAAAAAAAAAAAAAAAAGGAGTATGTGTTGCATGTCCTTTGTTTGCTGGTCTAGGGTGGCATTTGAAATTGGGCATGAATTAGTGGCCAGTTTAGCTTTTTACGGGTCCATGTGGATACGGGGCTTGCTACTTTAAACATGTACTTTTCCTACTGTGGCACTCTGCTCAAATCTGTTTCTGCCCCCTCTTTGCAGCATGGTAATCATAGCTAACACTGGATACCAATATACATGGCAGGCTAAGCACTTCACATACGTTATTAGGGCCCATCCAGGTTCCACCGTGCTCTCTTGGCCTGGGCAGGATCGGCAACATGTTCTTTGCGTACTCAAAATGTATTGAATGTATTTCCAGAAAGGTTATCTTATGGGCAGTAATTTGAGAATTACCTAGCAGTCTGACTTCCAGAATGATCCTAGGATTCCCTTCATTACACTTTAAAAATAATATTTTGGGGATGGGATTATAGAAGTAGAAAATATGTCACGGAGTATTTTGTATATAAAAACTCGTTTCCCCACTCCCCCTCCACCCACAAATGAAAGGTTCCCTGCAGCCATTCCACCATTATGGTTCCTAAGAAGAGGGGAGCTGCTGCCTTGGGAAGAGGAAGATGGTTGTTAAGGGAAGTCTAAATCAGGTCACGTAGAAACAAAGTCAGGGAGCGGCTGAGGAAGACAACGTTCTGACAAGCGTGTCGGGATTTACTCCGCGAGGGGAAGGGGTGCTAAAGAGTGGGGGAATCTCGGCCGCCTGACCAGGAAACCTGACGGCGGGCATGGGACGCGGCAAGTACCTCATTGTGTCTCAAAGGGAGTGACAGGTATGTGCGAGACTCAGGGATCACGACAGCGCTGTGCAAGTCGCCTCTTCTAACGGAGAGAGAAGGACAGGCAAGGAGAACGGCAGCGACGCTACGCGGGGCTGTGCAAAGAGAGCCACTGGCGGAGGCGGTGCTTCTCGGCAGCTGTGCGTGGCTGTGCGTGGCTTGCGTGGCAGTGCGTGCCTATGCGTGCCTGTGCGTGGCAATGCGTGCCTGTGCGTGCCTGTGCGAGCCGGTGCATGTTGTGTGGCACGGGGCAGCCTGGGAGCCGCGGGGTCAATTCTGGGCAATTCCTGGCTGATGGGAGACGCGGCAGAAGTTGCTCATTGCCCTCGGGGAACCCCTACGGGGTCCGAATGCTCGGTGAGCCCAGCTGCGTCCTCAGTAGATTCCCTCAGAGACCCGGGCCGCAGGTAGCAAGTGAGTTTGCCGGCCGGCTTGACGGAGTGTGTTCCTGCTGACCCTCGCATGACCACCTGGGAGAACGCAAGGGGAGGGAAGCCCTGTGACAGTCTGCCATTACCTAGAGAGGCCTTGCTTTCCCGAAGGGTACAGTTCTACCCTGGAATTGTGTATTTAGCAACCAGAAGAAAAGCAGTAACCTTAATGGACTGGTTTACTTCCCAGCTCCACTGAGTGAACTTGAGGGCTGCATGATGTCAGCGATACGGAAAAGAAAGGAGCCACATTTTTCTGAAACACGTGAGTGTAGCGTGTACTTTTACAATCTCACAAAGCACAGTTTGTATTGAAACTATAGAAAAGTGGAATGAAAAAGGGGAACAACATTAATCTAGCAAAAAAAAAAAAAACAAAACCCCTCAGTATCTTTTTTGATAATGTTTTCTTCGAGAAAATACACAATTGTATCAAAAAGGTCATGATGTATATACAATTTCCTGTCTTAGTTTTTATACTTAATGCTGTATGTTGAACATTTTCTCAAATTTTCAAATATTCAATGGCTTTAACTTGATTGTACTCTTCACCTTCCTCCCTTTTCTCAAATGTTTCTTCTGGCCCCTTTACTGCCACAACTGTCTGCTTTATACCTCTCCTGGGTGCATCAGGCTTCCTCTTTTTCAGTCATGCCTGTATTTTGGGAAGCCTTTTTGAATAATGTAGCTACCATTAAGTATTCAGAGAGACTGTTGCCTTGACATATTCTCCATTTATGACTCAGTGCCTCATTCATAAATCGAATTGGAATTAGGAAGGGGTAGACTGGCCTGTAATTCCATATATTGAGAATAATTTTGAGAGCTAATTAATATGAGCAGTCTTACTATTTATTGCAGGAAAATGGAATGTAAGAGGATGGTCATGTCCTAGGTCTCGGGCGAGTCCCTGGGATGTGCCCCGCCAAGTCAGGGCCCTTTGGCTTGTGCAGGAAGGAGTTCAAGAGCAAGCCATAGTAAAGTGAAAGCAGGTTTCTTCAGGGAGATAAACGCTCCATAGAGTGCTGCGGTCTCAGAAGGCTAGCGGCTCTAGGAGATACATGTTCCATGGGCAATGCAGTCCATCTCAGAAGGAAGAGCTTTGCGGGTTGGGGTTTTGAGTTAGTTTTTATGGGCTGGATAATTTCATATGTGAACAAGTGGGAAGATAATTCCAATCATTTTGGGAAAGGGGTGGGGATTACTAGGAATTGGGGCGCTGCTCACTTTTTTGCCTTTTATGGGCTGCCTTAGAACTGTCATGGTGCCTGTGGGTGTGCCATTTAGCACGCTAATGTATTACGAGTGTCTAAAGAGGCTCAAGGTCTATGGGAAGTTGAATCTTTCACCTTCTTGGACCTAATAGGTTCTACACAGTTTTTGTTGTATCCTCAATGGCTATGTCGTTCTTTTAAAGGTTGTGCCCTGCCTCCTTCCCTCCTATCTCATTATTAGAAAAAAATGTCCAGAACCACCATGAACTGGACTCTCCAATCATCCAACCAGGTCATAAATAAATGTTCTTGATAGAAAGGAGAGTGAGGGTGACTTAGTTGTGATTAAAACATCATGACTATAGAAAATGCCCAAGACTGTAGGAACATGTTCCTCTGAGTACTCCTCTTTCTTCACCTATATGCAGGAGGAGGTTCCCTCTACAAGCGGAAAGTTTATTATTACTATATTTTTGGAAAATTTGGGTTTTTTTGACTTCTTTAACTTAAGGCAGTTGCAGCTATACTCTCTTTAGCTGCAACTGGCATGTATATCTGTAGTTGCTGTCTTCTAATCTTGGGGTGGTTTTTACAGATGTAACTTTATTTTCTACCATGACCTTAATCTATGTGAGGAAATCTGCCTAGAATAAATGACTAGTCAGTTTTAGTGGTAATTATTCAAGAAGAGCTCCAATTATTTTTATATGTTAAAACTTAAAGAGACCAGGCTTTAGGATTTGATTATTTAAATAAAGATGTTATAAGAAGATTTTGAAATTACTCTGAAGAATAAAGCAGGCACTGAAAAAGGAAACATCTTTCCCTTTCCCCCCATCTTAAAGTACACCCTTCCCATAACAAACCCAGCAGAATCCAAATCTGGTCATTTCTCTAAAATTAAAGGGAAATAATTTTGGGTTTGAAATCTTGAACAGTGATTATTTGCTGGGGATGTATGAAGATGGAAAGATAACTTTAACAAGAAGAAACAGTTCATTTTAGATATATTGTTTTAAGCTTCGGCATATTATTATTGTCTTTTTTACTGCCCTTGCAAGGGTGAAGGTGCTGTTGTGATTTCTATTAGGGTCATTTAAAATATGTAAAATTATTCTCAGACTGAGCTTTTACATTTTACCAATTATATTCTTGAGGTCATCTGTTAGAGGTATATTACCAGGCTTAGCTCAAGAGAAGAAAATTATTTTATAGCAATTAGAAATTTAGAGCCATGATACCCAGGCTGAGCACTGGATAAAAAGAACTGGAAGAGAATTAACTCAGCGTAGGCTGAGAAGACTCAGGATAGATAGCCTCTGGCTGTGCCAATTTAAGTTTTATATATTAGGGAAAAAGGATATGTATTTCACCTGAATTCAGTACTAAACATGATTGCAGAATAGATACATTGTTATGTCTGTCAAACATGGAATAAAAGTATGCTTTGTCTACAGGCTCTCCCGTACAAAGATATGACCTTCTATTTATGATGCTAGCTGGGTAATGAGAAGAAATTAGAAAAAAAAGAAAAAGAGGCTGTTCTATGTATAATATTGATCATAGGATTCAACGGAAATAATTCTGCAATGTATTGTAAATACGAAGAACCATATGTAGAAAAAACTCTGCAAAAAATTATATCATAATAATGTGAAAAAGGGGAGTTGAATGAAAGGAGTCTTTTTTGTAGAATATATCATTTGGAGACCATATAGCTATTAGGGATTAACTGTGCAAATAGAAAATATCCTAAAGCCCTTGAAACTTCTGTTTGACACTCAGCATTTGCATTAGCTATTCTCTTTTCTAAACTGTCTTTACTAACAACTTTTCCCTTCACTGAACAACCAATTCTCCAATTCTCTGACACCAAGTGGGCGTCCTGCAATTTAGTTCAATTCTGACACTAACTACTGAGAGTTAGCACAGACCCCACAGATTAAGGGCTCAGTTTCATAAGAGTGCCCCAACTTCAGATGCCAGTAGCAAGTCTCAGGTTGCCATCCATACTTCTGACGTGCCATCTGTATATTGGATGTTCTCATGACTCCTTCCTCAGGTGGGATAATTTGTTAGAATGACTTACAGAACTCAGGAAATGCTTTAATTGACAGGAGCATCTTTTGTTCTTATATCTGGTCTTTATCCTTGCCTCCTGACACAGACCTCCTATGTCCCTTGTAATTTCCTGGGTAATAGGAGCATTTTTATTTTCCCTCTGTAAGTAAATATTCATCTTCGCATAACAAACATAGGAACCTCAGGACTAACTTTGCGTTCATTTCTTTGATGATGATGATGATAAAAATACCTGATCTAACACTATGATAGGCATTCAGTATATTTCAATGATTTACTGAATTCTCACAACAACTCTGTGAGTTAGGAATTATTTTTATTTTAGAGTCAAGGAGAAATCTGAGTTGAGAATTATGTTAATTGGTTAAGGTCATACAGCTGGTAGGTGGGAGAGCTGGGTCTGAACTAAGGTCAGGTTAGTAACAGTCCAACTGATTCTCCTTTGTTAACATCTTATCAGCGTCACTTATATAAATCTACCTGTTTTCCATTCTTGCTGCTCCAAAGAGAAGTTCAGCATATTGTCACTTGGCCTGGACTACTTTAGTTGATTTCCCTTATCTTTGTTGATATGTCTCCATTTCATCCTCAATACTGCTACCAGCTAAATCTTTCTAAGATCTGATCATGTTACTTGTCAATTAAAAATGCTTCAGTGGCTTCTCATTAACTGTATGACATGATACAAATGTGTCAATGTGGCTCTCCATTAGCTGCACCCTGCCTCTCTGTTGTATCATCTTGTACCATAATCTTCCTTGCATTCTATGCTTTAGTCATAAGATTACTTGAAGATCCTGTAAAGCATCATGTTATATCATACTTCTTTGCTTTTTATTTCATCTCTTTACTTTGCTCGGAATGCCCATTTTTCCCTGCCCAATTGTGGAATCCATATTCTCCATTCAAGACTCATTTCATTTAAGAAGTTGTTTCATGATCTCTGGGTATACTTGATTCTTTATATACTTCTATTATTTCCACTATAAAAGTTTATTCACTTAGTTGTTTACGTATTAGTCTTCTCTAGAGTCTGAATTCCTTGAGGCAGGAAACCATCTTCACTAAATTGTATCTAGGACAGTATCTGGCATACCACAAATGATACCTGAATGATCCCTTATATATAGCCCAGGTAAACTGCAGAATTTGCAATAGTTTTCTCAGAGTCACAAATTATTTGATAACTATGGATTAGTTTATTTTTTATAACTTTAAGATTAAGAATATGTAAGAAGTTAATGACTTGCCTAGAATTAATCTTGGTTGAATAGGTAGTGGTATTTGAATAGCTAATCCCCACCTCCTATTTCAGAAAATACTTTATTTTTTATACTTGGTTCTCACTTATCTCTAACCATATATCTTCTTTACCTACATTAATATATATTATTTCATCCATGATTTCCCCAAAGGAATAATTTTTCCCCTCCTGTTTTTTTCTTTTTATAGCTCAAATGTACAGATTGGAATATCAGGATTCTATGACATTGTGGGTCTAAAAATGCAAAAATGGGTATAATTGTTTTGGCAGCAATCTAACACATACAACTACGGAAAAAACAAAGCAAAACAAAAACACCGAAAGATTGGGTTTGATATGTTTTGGTGTGTCTCTGAACAAACATTCCATCAGTGCTAATGACACTTATTTAAGGGGCTAATTTCTACTCTTGATATTATTTTAGAAATGCACATTAGTTATAAATAAATAGGTTTTCTTTAACGAGCTGTTTAACAATATAAAGCCCCTTCTTTCTGCATGGCGGTAGAGAAACTTCACACTTGGAGAAATTTCAAAAATTTTAAACATGTATATTAATTCCTCCCTGTTGTGTGAATGGAACACTACTGTTCTGTAAGAAATAACTTTTCACAGATTATAAACTATATATGTTAACATGCTCCCATTTTTGGTAAACATTTAAAATATTTGCATGAAAAAAATCAATGAAATGCTTATATTGCTCATTACTGGAGGTAGTGTTTCAGTAGACTTTATTTCCTATATGTTGTTCTTCTATATGCTAAGTATATATATTTTACTATATTACTTGTGTGACAAATAATAAAGGGAAAAGTAAGATATACTTTTAAAATATCTCTAACACATATAAATATAATTTTAATGTGGTAGTGTCCTTCTGGGAAGACTGTTTTAAAGCAAGACTCAGCTCTTCAAGGCTTCCCCCATATATATCCAATTCTCTAATGCATTAATGAAAAATAGAAATTTTTTGAAGATTTCATGGAGAGAGGAGAACAATATATACTACATGTATATGCAAAACTTAGTACATATCCCCTTGTTAATTTTCCAAAATTCTTTTTCTGGTGCAATCCATATTACATTTCCTCACTACCCCACAACTTCACCCCAACAGCTTCTAAGCTACATGCACTGAGTCTTAGCTTCTTTTCCTGCTTAGATTCTTCTCTTCACATCAATCCTTTTTTTTTTTTAAAGATTGTAATTACAGTTCTTTTGGATTCTCTGATTTTTTTTTTACCTTCTCACTCAATGACCTGATCAGCCGACAGAGGAACTTCATTGTGACTCCTCTCTTCTTAGAAGTCAGATGCATTGCGAATAATAAAGGAATTTTCCCCTTTCATGTACAATTGGATTCACCAGATATTTTCACTTAAATTTTATATGCCTCCGACTGAAGTTATTCTTTTAATTCAGTTTGCTTTGTTAGTAGTAGAACATGTAAAAACAATTAGACTTAAATTAGATATAAGTGACAGTATCTCTCCTGGTTATACAATTAAGCTTTCTCTTATATTTTAACTTGCTTGGAAACCTTGATCAATAACTAAAATTAAAAAAACAAACAAACTGGGAAAGGTGAAACAAATGGAAGAATGTTGATAACTGTTGAAGCTGAATGATGGGTACATGGGAATTCACTGTTCTTTTTACTTTGTATATGTTGGAATTTTTCCATAATGAAAAATTAAAATAATTGTGAGCACCAGAAGTTGCTGCAGACACTGTCAGTTGTGCCCAATATTCATCTCATCCTCCTCCCTGTCCCCACTCTCCACATTTTTTGCTAACGGAACACAGCTTTTGTTTGTAGTAGCAATGTGCCCAATTCAGTGACTTGTCACAACTGGCCTGAGTCAGTGTTTCTTAGTGGAAGCATTTTGGTGTTTTGGGCAGTGCATATGTCCATTGTAGGGGATTGTTCCTAACATTTCAGTGTTTTTGGCATCTCTTACCTCTAGGCACTAGATGCCATTCATGGCATTGGCCTCCTTCTCATCACTGTGATAACCAAAATGTCCTGACACATGATAAAACATTCCCTAGGGCCTGGGGGAGAACCACTGATTGGGAACTACTGGTCAAAGCTAATCATGGCATTTCTGCCCCTACTTCCCAGATTTCCGCATAGCTGATTGTAGCCTTGTGATCCCTTTTGGGGCACAGAGACCTGAGGGAAGTTAGCTGCAGAGGCTTCAGGGAAAGCTTTTTGTTTTCTTAGTTGAAAGGACAAATATAGCTGTTGAGTGCTCCTCTCTTTCTTCTTCCTGCCTTGAATGAAGGATGAGCAAAGCTGTGGAAGCAATTTTGCAACAAGCCAATGTGCCAAGTGTAGTGAGGTAGGAGAGAAGGGGCCTGGATCTTAGAAGATTTGTACCAGCACTGGCCTCTTTATCTCTTTTTTGCGTGAGAAAAATAAACCCCTTTTTATTCTAGCTACTGTTAGTCGGGTTTTCTATTACTTGCAGCTAAAAACAGTCCTAACTAAAAACAGGTAAGTTCTGGGTTCTATGATCAATGTTAGTGTGAAGTGAGAATTATTTAAACAATTTTAGCCAAACTTCTTTTTGCAAGGTCCTTTATTGTGCTTGGTGAAAAATAACACTTTTGTAAAAATGAGAATGCTATTTGGAAATATTTAACAAAATGACAACTGGAAATAATATTTTCACATATATTCAGCACCCCCCACCACCTCCAGATACTTAAATCCATTGGAGAAATAGCCAGTATAGTCTGGATTTTTTCCCCCAAGATCTAGGTTTTTTTTGTTTGTTTGTTTTTTAACCTAGTTCAAGAGACTTTAAATAGATTTCGAGAGGAGGAATTGTTTTACTTTGAATTACAAACTTAGGCTTGGTATCCAATACAGTATGTTTAAGTCTAGAAGAAATTAAAACATTAGATATAATTCTTATTTGAGTGTGGCATTTGAGGCCCTTTAGACTCACTTTTCTGGCTCATTGTGTTCTTTTCTCTTTCAGTTGTCGTGTCATCTTAGGGGACTACAGTGTTCCTGTTTACAGACAGTTCACCATCTCCTTCTTTTATTTACTTGGCTCCAGAAAACAGACAACTTAACTTTTCTTTTTACTTCTTCATTCTTTTCCATGGTCACATGCTGGACTTTATCATAACCTAATATTTCTTCCCAGAAGTAATAAACCTTCTTACCACTTCTTATCCTTCATTATTTCCTATATTTTTCCCCTCATGTGGACCTCTAGTCCTTGTCTTTTTATGGGTCACTTCCTGCCTTTCCTGTGTCTACCTCATCCTCTTTAATTTCTCTAGTTCATCATCTCATCCACTCTTAAAATAGTTCCCTAAACTTCCTTACATTTTACATGGCTTGGCAATCTTTTTATTTTACTTTTTTAGTTCTACACAATAGTTCTTTAAAAACTTTTCCATTCTCTTTGGACTTCAGCCACTTATGCCATCCTCCAACTACTTCTCTCTTAACAGATAAACATGTGTCAAAGAAAATTTACACTATACCCATCTTTTACTCATGTCCTCCTGTTATATTTCAGAAAGTATCCTTTCTTGAGTATTATCCCTCTACCTGAGCTCTGGATCTCATCCCCTACCACCTTCTTAGGAACCATCTTCTCAGGGACCTTGCTCAATGAATTACTCCCTTTCTCCTCCTAATACATTCTGTCAGAATTTAGATATGGTAGAAGTTTCTCCCATTTTGTAAACACACCATTCTTAGATCTCTCATTCACTTCTAGATTCTCTTGATCTCTTTTCACTCCATTGCAGCCAAACATCTTGAAAGAATTGCTTACACTTGTTGCCTCACCTGTTTCTTCCCTAACTCACTGAGATCTGGCATCTACCATCACTCCTCCATTAGTTCGTTGGCCTGGCTGAAACTTTTATCTCCAGAGTCACTAGTGACTTTGCTAAAGCCAAGAGACATGCCTCAATCCTTACGTTATTTGACCTCTTTATGATATTTGACACTTCTGACCTTGACACACTTTCTTTTTTTTTTTTTTTGGGTGTTTTTTTTCTTATGCCTCTTTGCAGGACTCTTTCCCGAAGGAGTCTCTCCTGCAGCCTTCTTCCCTTTTATTCTGCAGTTCTTTTACTAGATCATCTGTTCTCATGGCTTAAAATACCAGCTATATGCTGATGATTCCCAGGCAGTGGATTCTCAACAGTCATCTTCAAACTCTAGACCAATATATCCAATTGCCTGTTAGATGTTTTCACATGGCTATCTA
Organism: Camelus bactrianus; assembly: GCF_048773025.1. Taxonomy (NCBI): domain Eukaryota; kingdom Metazoa; phylum Chordata; class Mammalia; order Artiodactyla; family Camelidae; genus Camelus; species Camelus bactrianus. Next base: position 45,778,510 of record NC_133540.1, read on the forward strand.
TAAGTATTTCAAGACAACACATCTTATCATCTCTTCCCACAAGACTGCTTATCCTCTGTTGTTTCCAGTCTTGTTAAAAATCATCCAGTTATTCAAAGGAGAAACTGGAACATCGTTATTGACTCGTCATTCTCCTTTATGTTCCATATCTAAAGATAATTGGATCCTGTTTGTTCCACCTTCTAAAAGGCTTCCTTCTCTGATCTGCCAACTTTTATCTGTGTTGCTATTCTCCTAGGTTAAGTTGACATCTAGCTGTCATCTGGATTAATGCAAGAGCCTTCTATTCATCTCCATGCCTTACTCTTTCCCTCTTTGGATATATTCAAATGCACCTATTATTCACCTATTTAAAATCCCTCAGTGACTTCTAGTTGTTCTTATAGCCTAAACTTTTAAGCATGGGCTCTGTCTACTTCTTGACACTCAGCATTTATCACTTAACCTTTTTTATTCTAAGCCCTAGACATATGAAAGTTTTTTCCATTCATTTTCCAGTGATATATTCTCTGGATTTCATGATTTTGCACATGATCTTTTCTTCCCACTCCTACTTATCTAACTCTTGCTCATTTTCTGGATTTCATCTTAGATCTGTCTTCCTTTAGAAAGCCTCCTTTCTGTTCCCCACCCCTACCTCAAGTCCAGGTGTGTCTTAGGGCACCTTGTGTCTATGCCATCATGGCATTTATAACAGTGTATTATATTTACCTATTTATTTATCTGTGGATTAGACTATGAGCTCTGTAAGGACAGTGATTAGGTCAGCATGGCACCCTAGTGTCTGGCAAACTACGTGGTTCCAAATAGACACTTAACACATGACTGGATGAATAAATAAATGAATGAAGTTACTTTTAATCAAATGTATGAAGTGAGTGAAATTTTGGGATTAATAAAAGCTAATACGTGCGTTTGAGGTCCTATTTGGGTGATACTGCCAATCACTGGCTAGGGAATCGAGAAAGTAGAGCCATTTTGGGAATGAAATATCTAAAACATCCACAATGGAGATATCTGGTAAGCAGGTAGATATATAGGACTGGTGTCAGATGAAGGAAACAGTGACTGGGGGTCATCAACTTCTGAGAGAGCCCAGGGAGAGGCTGTATTGTGGGAGAAGAGAGGAACTAGATGGATTACTGAGGAACACTGGCATTTAAGAGATGAGCAGAACAACAGGAACCCACAAAGTATCTGAGGGGAAGCTGACAGGTAACAGGGGAAAGCACCCAGACTTATAAGCAAATGGAGGAGAGAGCTTCATTGAGGGATCATCGACGGTGTCAGGTTAATTTTCTCTTGTCATTAAACAAATTGAGTTTACAAAGGATATAATCACAGATGTTATTTGTCTACCTTGCTTCATTACAGGTTTCTTGAATGCAAGGATATTATCTTAGTTGTACTTTCAACCCCAGAATTTTATCACAATATATGGCACACAGTGAAATTCAAAAGACAGATGTTAAATAAACATAACACATTTTCTCTGGTTAAGTGGTGGCCTCAAAATACATGGTAACGTGGGCATAAATAGCTGATTTCATTCTGTAAGAACTTTCTGCTAAATTGTGGTTGGATTTCAAAGGCATCTGGAAAGTGGAGTATGTTTAGATACTTCTCATTGTATGATTTTTCAAATGGGCCAACACTAGTAAATATTTTCAGTGTTGGCATCCATGACTTTCTGTGTTTTATGCCACCAGTTTTTTTGCTTTATCTTGAAGACATTGCCAATTCTGTCTCTCTTATTCTGAGGAATAAAAAAGATATCTGATAAAAATAAGTAATTCATATTAAGGAATATTACCTTAAAATGTTAAAAACTCTCATTAATGCTTTCATCCAAAAATAAGACTTAGTAGAGAACAGTGCTACTTATCAAGTAGGGTAGAAGCAGTGGTAGTGGAGATGGTAAGAATTTTGAGGGAGATGGAGAGGAAGGTCTTTTTTGTGTGTGTTCCTAATTATGCAGGAACAGTGCCACTTTCCATTCTTTCAGCTAGAGCTTGCCCTAAAAGGCATGTGTGAAGAGAGCACTGGTTCTCAAAAAAGAATACCTGGTTTAAATCCTTAGTCCTTATTTACTAGCTGAGTACCTTTGAATATATCTCAACCTTTCTGAGCTTTAATTTCCTCGTCTGTGAAAGGATCATAGTAATTTCTCTACTTACCTCTTGGGCTATCCAGAGGATCAAATGAGATTGCTTACATATAGCTAGATTGCACATTAAAGACTTATTTTTCTTTGCAGTAACTACATGAAAGTGTCTGATATTGTTGCATTGTGTTTCCAGTCTTATGTTTCTACTATTTGGTTTCCTGTTTGAATACTCTAGAGTTGCAAAAAAGGTTATGATACTATAATTGTAATATTATATAACATAAACAATATAATTAGAGATAGAAATACTATGGATATGCAAATGTTTTAAGTCTCCTCCTCACTTTATGTCAGCCAATAGCCTAGGACACAAAAACAGTCTTCCCAGTTTGTTCTTCCTGGAGACACTCAAACTCTTTACAGAGCTGATTGGTGTCCATACTTCCCACACAGCTGTAGTTGAACCTGTGCAATTACCTCCAGATAATTGTCTTGGCTCCAATCTATTGGATAACTGCCTATTTGGAAAACTTTGCCTTGAATAATTTCTCTTTGTCCAACTGTGGGATTCATAAATCCATGCTTGGGGGATGGGTTTCAGAAAATGATATTTGGCCATAGATAGTTACAATTTCAGGACCTTTTCAAAGGGTGATAATGACAGATTTTTACTGGACAGTGTAAATTTTCAAACTTTGAAGATATATCCTGGGATCTAGATCATTTATGCATCAATATAGAAAATACATTGTTTATCCATCAACTTGCTCTAAAATGTTAAGGTTATGAGTAAGACTGTTCCACAGCCCATAAAATGCTTGTGGAGTATAACTTAACTGGAAGGGAATATTATTAAATTACATAAATATTATATATTTATATTTATAAATTATATAGATACTAAAATATGTAGGAGTTCTACTTTGGTATCAGCTGAGATATAAAATTAGAAAGAAAAAGACCCATTTGCTTCAAAGTATGTTTTCCTTATAATATTAAATGTTTAGAAAGGAATATACCCAAGGATATGTTGTTTTCTTCTATCTTTTCCTCATTTCTGAATTTTATTTTATTGTATTTTTTGTTTGCTCATGGAAATCTGGCTGAATGGCCTCAGTAGTTACCTCATCTGTAAAATATGTGAGACACAGTTACGTTTTCCGAGACAATTACTATGTGCTAAATGTAGGTCAGGAACATTTACAAAGGAGGATGCAGCTGTATAGTATTCCAAGATAAAAAGAAACAAAGTCAGGACTCATCAGAGAGACTTAGAGATGTTTTCTGCGGGATTTCCAGTTTTCAACAAAATTGTTTTACCCTGAATAATGGTAGGATTAATCTTAACCAAAATGCAACTGGGCAATATGTTACTTTACATATGGGAAGCAACTGTTCAAGTAAATTATATAATTTGTACATTACAACTTCGCTGCTGTCATACATTATAAATTCAATTCTATCCCAAACTGAGACCATCACATGATTGAGCCAAGTTTAATGTTGCTCAACCAGCCTTTCTTATAGTTACATCCAGAAAAAAAATGAACTATCTTGTGTATTTTTCTTATCTAGCTTCTTGGAAATATGAATTTTGTTTAGACCTGTTGGTGGATATCACTTTTATCGTGATTTGGAAAATCAGTCAAGAAGACTTTCTAGAGTAGTCTATTGTGAACTCAAGAGCCTAATAGGAAAAGATAATTGGTTGTTTCTTTGAATTACTTTTTATTTTCTTCTAAATGAGATTCGTAGTATTAAAATTGATAGAGAATCTGTAAAATCTAAACATTATTACATGGACCTTTTTATTTTCTCACAATGGTATTGTACCATGAGAGAGCTGAGCTCATGGTCTCACTGGACTGGTGCTTGTGAGGCAGTGCAGAGCGTTCCCTGCTTTGTTGTGTTGGCAAAGGAAATTACACTAGTGCCTAGATTGTCAGAATGATGCAGCACCTCTGAGGAAAGGGATTACTGCCTTAGTAAAGATAGGTTGGGGTGAGTGATGCCAAGTGTTGAGTGGGATTATTGAATACCCTACAAACACAAAGCAAGAATTCTGTGCATTTTGGTTATGAGAAAACAAAAGCATTGATAAGAAAGTTAAAAAAATGCAAATGGAAGAATAATAATTATTTCCTGGGTTAGTTCATGAAGGAAATGGATGAAGTCTAAAAGGAATGGAAAACTCCTTAAAAAATCCATAGAATTTACTGTTGGAGAAATGTTGTTAATTTAAATGAGGTAGGTAATACACTATTCGTGCTTTATAGTAAATAGAATAGCTGAGACATGACACTTATGATATGTCTGGCTCTTTATCAGTGATTTTGTTTCCTTTTACTTGGTTTGTGAGGATGTGTTATGAATGTACAATTTTATTTATCCTTTCTAAAATTCCAATGTTTGAAACATTCTAGTACTTCTCAGATTAAAATGATACCTTTTAAATATGGGCCATGATATTAAAATATAAACTATAAAAATTTTTTGTTCATTATATGAATGATGTCTAAAATAGTTGCCTTCTTTTTTTATGTGATTTATTTTTTCACAGTGTATAATGATCCTTGTTTGGAATTGTCAGATTGTCCTTTTTGTAGCAGATTCACAAAGTAAACACATTAATACAGTCTGCTGGCCTTTACACGAGCCACTGCTCATGTAATAGAAGGAAAATCTTACAGTTTCTTTACTGAATAACATTTTCTACAAATGTCAGCATTGGGCTATGCAAACAGCTTAATAAGTACTTGAGGAACTCTGAAAATTATTATTTTTTGCTATAATTAATCAGTAATTGTTTTCCTATATCTTGTATAATTTATATTTAGAACTACGAGTCTTGTATAGGGAATTAAAGGGAAGCAACAAAGGAACAATTTAAAAGCATAAATGTCAGCAGTAAATAAGGGTAACTTTGTAATGCTTAGAAATTTAATAATAATAAAATTTGAAACTTACAAATGCTACTGTAGAATTTTCAGTGAGGTAAGTTTATGTATCTTACTTTTGGTGCCACTACTGACCATCATTTGTTAAGATATTGTTATAAACAAACTTCCAGTGAATAATTGATATATAATTTATCATTTGATAAATAATGGTTTATAGGTTGGCAGTGTAATGCATTGATTTGGTGAACTGTGAAGGTACTACAATGTGATAGAGAATTGTCTGATGACTTTTGGAAGATTAATACCTCAGGAAGTAATTAGATAGGTATGCATAAAAGTCATCTAAGCATACTTAAAGACATTTTGACATCATATTTTATTTTATTTTTAACATTTTTTATTGATTTATAATCATTTTACAATGTTGTGTCAAATTCCACTGTAGAGCACAATTTTTCAGTTATACATGAACATATATATATATATATATATTCATTGTCACATTTTTTTCTCTGTGAGCTACCATAAGATCTTGTATATATTTCCCTGTGCTATACAGTATAATCTTGTTTATCTTTGACATCATATTTTAAATTGGGGAGCTAGAACTAGATTTGTTAAATGCCGGTAATGTGGAAAACTAGATTATTTTGAATGCTTTTTTCTTATTTCACAAAAACCCAGCATTCTGAAAACTGGTAATATATTCCTTAACTAAGCTGCATCTGTAGTCTGGACTTGTGGACTTCGTTCTCCATCTGTTAATTTCTTTGAACTGTCTCTTCCAGTTGTTTGTATGTTAAGACATAAACAAGAAATAGTCTTGATATCTTTGAAAATCATTGCTTTCATTTCTCTATAATCTTCACAATTTGTAGAAATATATTTCCAGATTGATTGTTTTAAAGGAGAAGGTAGGCAAATGTGAGTTATATATCTTTCTAACACAAAAAAGTCAGTAATAAAGAAGTTAATAATCTATTCTTATTAGAAAGACCAAGAAACTTGTGCAGAAAGAAAGTTAAACTTTAGTATTTTTTCTAACCAGTGAGCAAAGAAGAAAAATTTTTCCAGGAGTTTTTTTAACCTCCGTCAGTGCTGCATGGCAGTGTGGTACTTTGTTTTATATTTAGAAGTATGTGCTCTCTCCTAGTTTATGATGCAGCAACAAAAGTGTGTGAAAATCTACCACCAGTGGTAATGGTACTTTGGAGGAAACAAAGAATTTTTTTCCTAGTGGATAGCAGGAGGCAAAATGACCTCAAATAATGGTGTTACTCAAGGGAGACACATTCTTATTTCTAATTGAAGGGATTTTTCTTAGTTTCGAAGGATGAAAAGAGTAAACATTAAATAAAAGTTAATACATTTCATTATTTTATTAATTAAACTTTAGTTGAAAGCATTTTCCCTTTTAAACAATGTAGAGAAGAAATCACATGTGATTAGCACAAACGTAAGACAATTAAGGCCATAAATTAGAATTTCCAGAAGCTCTGATTGATTACTGAATGCAGGATTTATTTTGAAGACCTTTTGGTAACCTCAGCTGTAATGTTTGCTTCCACAGAAGGCTCAGTGAGTTGGGGAAGGAGTTCACATGGTCCCCTTAGGTCATAGCCGGCATTTAAAACTGATTTCCAACTTGGGGCTCACACTTTTGTTCCAAACCTGAATCTTTTGGCATCAGAGCTCATGTTCTTATGGCCAATTTGGATTTTTAAGCAAAGAAGCTAATTTAAAAAGCCTCTTGGACAACAAATGACTTTTAAAAAATAACATTTTAATGATTTAAATGGAAACAAACCAGAAGAAGCTGGATTAAATTTCTCTTAAAGTATACATGTTTAGCGATTAAGAGGAAAAAGTGGCTGAAAAAATGCTGTCTGTTATTTTCCTTCAAAACCCCAAATAGTTGAACAATTGAGTAGCTCAAAATACTTGAATTGTGATATCTTTGTGGAAAATATTTCTGGCAATGAGTACTGTTAATAAAGGAATGAGAGATAATAAACTCTTTAACAATGAATTTTTTAATCTGTATAGTTTTTTAAAGTCTTGGTGATAAAACTATTTTACTGAAGATTCTTGAGAAGAAGGTCAACCTGATTTAAGAATTTTAAGAAAGAATAAGTGTTTTTAGAAAAATTGTGAATTAAGGTTTTCCTAGATGGCACTTACTGTTTGTGTTTCCCAAAGCTTTTTAATACCAACAATTTTGAAATGTCTGTATTTTCTTAGCCACTGTAGACTTTCCATATTAGTGGGAGAGGTTGAGAAGACTAGGCTTTTCAAAAATGTGGGCTTGATTTAGATGGTGAAAAGTTTTGTTACAGAAGGGAAAAGAAATGTAGATTAGTAGAAGATTTAAATTAATAGGCAGAAGTGTGGGTTTGAGGAGGTTCAGTAAATAACACCCCTCTTTTCTTTTAATGTTTTGAGTGAACTGAGAAATGAAGTAGGGAAGATGGGAGATCAAAATGCCATCTTTATGTTTCATAAAGCTAATGTGGAAGACCAAAGTTTAGCTGTGGTAACAATGGGCTTCTTTTCAAAACAGAGCTAGGCAGCCTTCCCCAACCAGTTCCAAACAGCACAGGACTGGGCAGGCATTACCTGGCAGGGTCGGGGCTGCCCCATACGACCTTCAGTGTGGGGAGGTAGCATTAAATGTTTGCTTTCTGCTGTCATTCTGTTTCCAAGAGAAAGGGAAGGGGAAATGAGTTGAACATGCCATTTTATTCTTCTTAACATTTTAATTCAGTAAGTCTGTGTGCCTCTCTTGGGGAGTGGGGAGAAAAGTTTTGGCAAGAGCCCAAGAATGTTACTTTAATGGGGTTTCTTTCACATTGGAAGGAAACATCAAGAGCAGGAAAATGTTTTTTCTGAGATTTTTGTCCTTTTAACCCAGGAGTTCTAAACCAGGATGGTTATCGCCCCTTAGGGAAGTTTTGTTATAACAATGATCACAAAGTACTGATGGCATTTAGTGGTGGCGGGGGGGTCAAGGATGCAAGATATCCTGCAATGCATAGAACATCCCATATAATGAAGAATTGTCCAAATAAAGCTCCCTAGAGATACCCTGAACTGGTCCTGTTGGGTTTTTTGCTCCATGGGGGTGAGGAAGAGAACAGCATTCCTGCTACCTCTTCCTGAGACTGCGCCCTCAGTGCAACTTGTTGCTTCTTTGTGGCTTCTCTTTGAGCTACTGATGGCAATATAGATTTTGCTCCTAGCAGGCTCTGAAATGGGTCAGAACCACACATTATTTAAATGGACTTCAGAACTCCTCTGTACACAAAACAGAAATATTACACCCTAGTCTAGTTCCCATAAAAAATGATCTGGAATATTGTCCGACATAGTTTAGAAATTCTTCAAGGTCTTAGAGTTTGTATTGATTCTGAATCAAATATATGATGAAACTTATTTTTAAAAAAGATTCTAAAGGGCTAACAGGCCATCTAACATTATCCCATCACTGGTTCCTCACTCAGGTTGATCCTAAGTCCTGAGAACAGCTATCTCAGGCAAAATTCTGTTCCCTAAAGCCTCGTATTTAGTGTTTCTAAAGGTCCATGCCAGAAATTCAGTGGTGTCTTTATCAGCTAGGGGCCCTGGAGGAAATAGGCAGCACACCTCTCCTGGGATGACTTGAGGGGAATTTAATACAGTTGTCGGTGGTGAGAAGCAACAGAAAATAGTGTATACCCCGCGGTGGGTAACTGGGAGGCTGTTACCACTCCTAGACCTGGAGAGGGAAGGGAGAGATTAATTGGAACCCTGAAAGGGAAAGGGTTGTGGGAGAAGACATCTTGACCAAGGCAGGGAGAGAGCCTAGGGAGCATGTTTCCCAACATCACTCTCTTCCTTTCCTCCAGTCTCCTGCTGTCACTTCCAAATGACTGAGTCAGTCAGAAGCCAGAGGGCACAGGAGCCCATTGGTGGAGGCACAGAGTGAAGATATCTGGGCATAGTAACTAAAGAATTGAACGAACAAAGAGAGAATCTTGTTTTACTTTCACCCGGATACCAGTGGAGCTGGACGTCTAGTATCCTTGACCATTGAGTTTAAACTTGACTGGGAGAAACTCCTTCTCAAGAGCTGAATTTTGACAGCATGGATTCCCTGTATCTGGAGTAGAGAAGTACCTGTGCACACCTTCTCATCCTTAGGGAGTGCTGCAGAGACCTTTTTGCTTTCTTGCTAAGTTTAAAAATTGCAATGCTGGCAGCCCTAAATACCAAGTCCCACCTGAGGTATTTTTTTTTCAACTCAGCCAAAACCTGTTAATGCATTATCAAAGCATCTTAATTTCCAAATCCCCTTTGAGTTCCATGTTCTGACATCTTTAGGCTCTGCCTAGTGACAGAGCTTCTAATGTGCCTGAAACGGGGCATTTTCAATCTTGCGCCAGTCTTATGCTGTGAAACCTACCTTTTACGGAGAGTCTACTGGTCAGGGCCATGTTGGTGTTGGTTGGATATCTAGTTGAGACATTTGTTTTTATAGTAATATTCTAACAGTGTAAAGCTAGACCCTCACTAGTGTTCTCAAACAGAACTCTTGTGGTTAAAAGCAGCAAATATTATTCTGCCTCCTAATTTCTAAGTTTTTATCCCACTCCAACATATTTAAGCCTTACCTGTGTAGTTCAGGATCAAGCTGCAACCCCTATTCTCTGCATCCCCACCATTGGTCTAAGGCCTCTTTGACCAAAGTCACTTAACCTTATGGTACTGGCTTGATGGATGGCCAGCCACTTAGTATATAGACAAGGTGCCATGGACTGCAGTGGGAATCCATGCAGCAGCTCCTGAGGCCTCAGCTGATCTGCTTCTGTCACAACAGTCACAATAGTTAAAAACCAAATGTATAATGATAAAAACAAAAAACCTCAAGTTGGTAGCCAAATACATGCTACTATATGCTCCAAGTTTTAAATGCTCTGCCACTTACCAGAAAGCCCTGTTCTTACCGACAGCCTATCCGATTTTTTATTTTTTAATTTTTTTTAATTAATAGGCTTCATTTAGAGCAGTTTAAGGTTTACAGAAAAATTGAGCACAAAATATAGAATTCTTGCATACTCTCACACCTTCCCTACCCTAACCCAGTTTCCCCTATTGTGAACATCTTGCATTAGTGTGGTACATTTGTAATAACTGATGAACCAATATTGATACATTATTATTAACTAAAGTTCCATAGTTTACATTAAGGCTCACTCTTTGTGTTGTACATGGTATGGGTTTTCACAAATCTATAATGGCTTGGATCTACCATTACAGTATTATACAGAGTAGTTTCACTGCCCTAAAAATCCCTTGTCCTTCACCTATTTATCCCTTCCTCTTTTACCCTGAAACCTTGACAACCACTGGTCTTTTTATTGTCTCCAGTAGTAAAAAGCTTTGCCTTTTTCAGAGGGTCATGTAGTTGGAATCATACAGTATGTAGCCTTTTCATTTTGGCTTTTTCTTTTTTCAACACCTTTCTTATGGTATGATTCCTATACAGTAAACTACATAGATTTCAGATATACAATTTGATGAAATTTGATAGATGTATACACCAATGAAACCACCACCACAGTTGACTTTTTCAGCTATTATTTTAGTCTGTAAGTTTCACCTCCTGATTGTTTCTCAAGTATATTCAACTTAATACAACAAAGGAGATATCCTAGTTTGGTGATATAATATTAATTTTGTATTTTAAACATAATTTAGGAATGAATCTACCTCTTTATGGTTAGATGAAAATGAAATATTTAGTCTCCTTCCTCCTCCCTACAGGACAGGGTCTTTTTGTTCATATTAGTATTAGAAGGTCACTGTATATAAATCTAGTGCTGTGGTAGCACTAGAAGTCTTCACTACCATTCTATGAAGGTAATGTGTTTATTACATAGGGACTCTTCAGTTTTGGACAGTAGTAATGGTACCCACCCCACCCTTCTTCAAGAACCTGAACACTAATAAAATGAACTAAATATCAGATCTTTCATAGATGAGTTGCTCATCTTGTTGGGGACTATGTTAGGATTCCCAGAAAAACAAAACCAATACAATATATATAGTTGACCTTTGAACGATCTGGTTTTGAGCTGGGAGGGTCCACTTATGCTTGGGTTTTTTTTTTTTTCAGTAAATATGTGTTACAGTACAACATGCTCTGCAGTTGATCGAACCTTGGATGTGAAACCTTGGATATGGAGGGCCAGTGGAAAAGTTACATGTTGATTTTTGACTGGGGGGAGGCAAGGGTTGGTGCCCCTAACCCCTACACTATTCAAAGGTCAACTCGGTGTGTGTGTGTGTGTGTGTGTGTGGGTGGGTGGGTGGGTGGGTGTGTCTGTGAATGTGTAAAGGAATTGACTGATGTGACTGGAGGTTGACAAGTTCTAAGATCTGTAGTTGGCAAACTGGAGACCCAGAAGAGCCAATGTCTACTTCCAGTCCAATATTGAAGATGTGAGAACCAGGAGAGTCAATGTGTTCTAGTCTGAGAGCCAGCAGGCTTGAAACCCAGGAAGACCTGGTTTCATTTTGAGTCTGAAGGCAGGAAAAACCCCTGATATTCCAGCTTAAGCAGTCATGCTGGAAGAACTTTGTTTTACTCAATGCTTTTTGTTCTATTTAGGCCTTCAATGGATTGGATGTGGCCCTCCTACACTAGGGAGGGCAGTCTGCTTTACTCAGTGTACTGATTCAAATGTTAATTTCATTCAGAAAACCCCTCAAAGACACACATAGAATAGTATTTGACTAAATATTGGTCATCTCCGTGGCTCAGTCAAGTTGACACGTAAAATTAACCATCAGAGGCTAAAAGGAGCAAAGTACTGTCAGAGATAGTGAGAGAGAGACTAGTGGGCTCCTTTGTCCTTGCCCATAGACAACAGATGCTATCTAACATATTCACTGAATTGTGAGCTGCGTGAGAAAGGGGTCATTTTAATCATCTTTCCATTCTCTTGCCACCAAAAATGTGTTCTGTAGAGTATGTACCTTGATAAATCAACAAATAGATAAATAAATAAAAATAGCTCCTGCATTACAACATAAAAAGGTAATAGGGTTCTTTTTTTTTTATTTGTGTTTATATTAAAATAATAGGAGCATTAAAAGGGCATCATATGAATTAACAAAGAGTATCAAATAGATTTCATCACATGCGCAAGCGGACTCTTGTTAACATGAGACAACTTTCGTCTGTTGACTCAAAGTTCTTTTTTTTTTTTTCTTTCTGTGAGTTATCATAACATTTTGGGTATATTTCCTTGTGCTATACACTGTAGTCTATTCTACAATTTTGAAATCCCAGTCTATCCCTTCCCACCCTCCACCCCCCTGGTAACCACAAGTCTGTATTCTCTGTCTGTGAGTCTATTTCTGTCCTTTATTTACGCTTTGTTTTTGTTTGTTTGTTTTTGTTTTTGTTTTTTAGATTCCACATATGAGCGATCTCATATGGTATTTTTCTTTCTCTTTCTGGCTTACTTCACTTAGAATGACATTCTCCAGGAGCATCCATGTTGCTGCAAATGGCATTATGTTGTCGGTTTTTATGGCTGAGTAGTATTCCATTGTATAAATATACCACCTCTTCTTTATCCAATCACCTGTTGATGGACATTTAGGCTGTTTCCATGTTTTGGCTATTGTAAACAGTGCTGCTATGAACATTGGGGTGCAGGTGTCATCCTGAAGTAGACTTCCTTCTGGATACAAGCCCAGGAGTGGGATTCCTGGGTCATATGGTAAGTCTATTCCTAGTCTTTTGAGGAATCTCCACACTGTTTTCCATAGTGGCTGCACCAAACTGCATTCCCACCAGCAGTGTAGGAGGGTTCCCCTTTCTCCACAGCCTCTCCAGCATTTGTCATTTGTGGATTTTTGAATGACGGCCATTCTGACTGGTGTGAGGTGATACCTCATTGTAGTTTTGATTTGCATTTCTCTGATAATTAGTGATACTGAGCATTTTTTCATGTGCTTTTTGATCATTTGTATGTCTTCCTTGGAGAATTGCTTGTTTAGGTCTTCTGCCCATTTTTGGATTGAGTTGTTTATTTTTTCTTATTGAGTCGTATGAGCTGCTTATATATTCTGGAGATCAAGCCTTTGTCGGTTTCACTTGCAAAAATTTTCTCCCATTCCGTAGGTTTTCTTCTTGTTTTACTTCTGGTTTCCTTTGCTGTGCAGAAGCTTGTAAGTTTCATTAGGTCCCATTTGTTTATTCTTGCTTTTATTTCTTCTAGGAGAAAATTTTTGAGATGTATGTCAGATAATGTTTTGCCTATGTTTTCCTCTAGGAGGTTTATTGTATCTTGTCTTATGTTTAAGTCTTTAATCCATTTTGAGTTGATTTTTGTATATGGTGTAAGGGAGTGTTCTAGCTTCATTGTTTTACATGCTGCTGTCCAGTTTTCCCAACACCATTTGCTGAAGAGACTGTCTTTGTTCCAATGTATATTCTTGCCTCCTTTGTCAAAGATGAGTTGACCAAAAGTTTGTGGGTTCATTTCTGGGCTCTCTATTCTGTTCCATTGGTCTATATGTCTGTTTTGGTACCAGTACCATGCTGTCTTGATGACTGTAGCTCTATAGTATTGTCTGAAGTCTGGGAGAGTTATTCCTCCAGCCTCTTTCTTTCTCTTCAGTAATGCTTTGGCAATTCTACGTCTTTGATGGTTCCATATGAATTTTATTATGATTTGTTCTAGTTCTGTGAAATATGTCCTGGGTAATTGGATAGATATTGCATTAAATCTGTAGATTGCCTTGGGCAGTGTGACCATTTTAACAATATTGATTCTTCCAATCCAAGAGCATGGAATATCTTTCCATTTTTTAAAGTCTTCTTTAATTTCCTTCATCAATGGTTTATAGTTTTCTGTGTATAATTCTTTCACCTACTTGGTTAGATTTATTCCCAGATATTTTATTACTTTGGGTGCTATTTTAAAGGGGATTGTTTCTTTACTTTCTTCTTCTGTTGATTTATCGTTAGTGTAAGGAAATGCAACTGATTTTTGAACGTTAATCTTGCAACCTGCTACCTTGCTGAATTCTTCAATCAGCTCTAGTAGCTTTTGTGTGGACCTTTTAGGGTTTTCTATATATAGTAACATGTCATCAGCATATAATGACACTTTTACCTCTTCTTTTCCAATTTGGATCCCTTTTATTTCTTTCTCTTGCCTGACTGCTGTGGCTAGGACTTCCAGGACTATGTTGAATAGGAGTGGTGATCGTGGGCATCCTTGTCTTGTCCCAGATTTTAGTGGGAAGCTTTTGAGTTTTTCACCGTTGAGTACTATGCTGGCTGTAGGTTTGTCATATATAGCTTTTATTATGTTGAGATACGTTCCCTCTATACCCACTTTGGCGAGAGTTTTTATCATAAATGGGTGTTGAATTTTATCAGATGCTTTTTCTGCATCGATTGAGATGATCATGTGGTTTTTGTCCTTTCTCTTGTTGATGTGATGTATTACACTGATTGATTTGCGTATGTTGAACCAGCCTTGTGTCCCTGGGATGAACCCCACTTGGTCATGATGTATAATCTTTTTTATGTGTTGTTGGATTCTATTTGCTAAAATTTTGGTGAGGATTTTGGCGTCTATGTTCATCAGTGATATTGGCCTATAATTCTCTTTTTTTGTAGTGTCTTTGCCTGGTTTTGGTATCAGGGTGATGGTGACTTCATAGAATGAGTTTGGGAGTATTCCCTCCTTTTCGATCGTCTGGAAGAGTTTGAGAAGGACTGGTATGAGTTCTTCTTTGTATGTTTGGTAGAATTCCCCGGTGAAGCCGTCCGGTCCTGGACTTTTATTTGTAGGGAGGTTTTTAATTGCTATTTCTATTTCCTTTCTAGTGATCGGATTGTTCAAGCGTTCAGATTCTTCTCGATTCAGTTTTGGTGGACAGTATGTTTCCAGAAACTTGTCCATCTCCTCTAGGTTATCCAGTTTGGTTCCATATAGTTTTTCATAATATTCTCGTATGATATTCTGTATTTCTATTTTGTTTGTTGTAATTTCTCCATTTTCCTTTCTTATTTTGCTAATTTGTGCTCTCTTTTTTCTTCTTTGTGAGTTTGGCCAGAGGTTTGTCGATTTTATTTACTTTTTCAAAAAACCAGCTTTTGGTTTGGTTGATTTTTTCTATGGTCTTGTTAATCTCTATTGTATTTAATTCCTCTCTGATCTTTATTATTTCCTTCCTTCTGCTGCTTTTTGGGGCTTTTTGTTCTTCTTTTTCTAATTCATTCAGGTGGTGGGTTAAATTGTTTATTTGAGATTGTTCTTCTTTTTTGAGGAAGGCCTGTATCGCTATAAACTTCCCTCTTAGCACTGCCTTTGCTGTGTCCCATAGGTTTTGAGTGGTTGTGCTTTCATTATCATTTGTCTCAAGGTATTTTTTAATTTCAGCTTTGATTTCCTCATTGATCCATTGTTTTTTCAATAACATATTGTTTAATCTCCATGCTTTCCTTTTTTTCTCCTTTGTTTCTCTGTTGTTGATTTCCAGTTTCATGGCATTGTGGTCAGTAAAGATGCTTGAGATAATTTCTATCTTCTTAAAATTGTTGAGGTTTCTTTTGTGCCCAAGTGCATGATCGATCCTGG
This sequence comes from Camelus bactrianus, assembly GCF_048773025.1. NCBI lineage: Eukaryota > Metazoa > Chordata > Mammalia > Artiodactyla > Camelidae > Camelus > Camelus bactrianus. The sequence continues at coordinate 45,794,163 of NC_133540.1, forward strand.
AAAATGTTCCATGTGCACTTGAAAAGAATGTATATCCTATTTTTTGGGGGTGTTGCCTTGTTTATTTTCTGTCTGGAAGATCTGTCTAGTGATGTTAATGCAGTGTTAAAATCTCCAACTATGATTGTATTCCCATCAATATCCCCCTTTATCTCTGTTAGTAATTCTTGTATGTACTTAGGTGCTCCTATATTGGGTGCATATATATTAACGAGTGTAATATCCTCATCTTGTATCACTCCTTTAATCATTATAAAATGTCCTTCTTTATCTTTCTTTATGGCCTTTGTTTTAAAGTCTATTTTGTCTGAAATCAGTACTGCAACACCTGCTTTTTTGGCTTTTCCATTTGCATGGAATATCCTTTTCCATCCTTTCACTCTCAATCTATATGTGTCCTTCTCCCTAAAGTGGGTCTCTTGTATGCAGCATATTGAAGGTTCTTGCTTTATTATCCAGTCTGCCACTCTGTGTCTTTTGACTGGAGCATTTAGTCCATTAACATTTACAGTAATTAATGATGGATGTGTGTTTATTGCCATTTTGAACTTATCTTTGCAGTTGAATTGGTATATCCTCTTTGTTCCTTTCTTCTTCCTTTTGTGGTTTGGTAATTTTCCTTTGTATTATCATGGATTTTATTTAATTTTTGTGACTCCTTTGTAAATTTTTGGCTTGTGGTTACCCTTTTTTGTAAATCTATCAACCCATTACTATAACTGTTTTTATTAAACTGATAGTAACATGATCTCAAACCCACCCTACTGTTAAAAAAATTTAAAAAAGAAAGAAAAAAATATTCTATATTCCCCTGCCTCCCTCTCCCACTCTCAGTGATTTGTATGTCTTCTTTTATAATTTCATGTTTACTTTATGTGTAATTCATGAGTTATCACCTTTCCAGTTGTGTGTTTCTCATTTCTGTAGCATCCTGCTGCTTTTCTATTTAGAATATCCCTTTCAATATTTCTTTTAGCATGGGTTTAGTGTTGCTAAACTCCTGCAGCTTTTTTCTGTCTGTGAAACTCTTTATTTCTCCTTCTATCCTCAAGGATAGCCTTGCTGGATAAAGGATCCTAGGCTGCATCTTTTTTTCATTCAGGGCTTTGAATATATCTTGCCACTCCCTTCTGGCCTGTAGTGTTTGTGTAGAGAAATCAGCTGAGAGCCTTATGGGGGTTCCCTTGTAACTTACTCTTTGCTTTTCTCTTGCTGCCTTTAGAATCATTTCTTTATCCTTGACTCTGGCCATCTTGATTATGATATGTCTTGGTGTGGGTCTATTTGGGTTCTTCCTGTTTGGGACCCTCTGAGCTTCCTGTACTTGGATATCTGATTCCTCTTTAAGTTTGGGAAGTTTTCAGTCATGATTTCTTCAAAAACCTTTTCGATCCCCTTTGATCTTTCTTCTCCTTCTGGGACCCCTATGATGCGAAGATTGGGACGCTTTATATTATCCCATAGGTCCCTTATGCTATTTTCATTATTTTTTATTTGCTTCTCTTGTAGTTCTTCTGAATGGGTGCTTTCTATTGCCCTGTCTTCTAGATCACTAATTCGTTCCTCTGCATTATCTAGTTGGCTTTGCACAGCTATTAGATCATTCCTCATCTCTGTCAATGAGTTTACCCATTCTACTTGGCTCTTCTTTATAGCTTCAATTTCATTTTTGACATATTTTATATCTCTAAACACTATCTCTTTTAATTCCTTCAGCAATTCGATCACTCCTTTTTTGAAATCTTGATCTAGTAGGCTATCGATGTCCATTTCGTTGATCTTTCTTTCAGGGGATTTCTCTTGTTCTTTTAATTGGGAAAGGTTTTTCTGCTTCTTCATCTTGCTCATACCTCGTTGGCACTGTGGTGTATGGAGTATCAGTTGTTTATTTTGGTCCTTAAGGATTTTATCTATCTGATGCCTATTTAGGAATAAAACTTAGGAAAAACAGAAAAAAAAAATAAGAGAGAGAGAGAGAATTTTAAAAGAAGGGAGAAAGAGGGTTTGAAAACAGTGTATAATGAATAATAGAAGAGTGAGTTGAAGCAGAGTATTAATCGGGTTGAGACGTCCTTTTAAAACCTTTACAAAAAAAGGGGGGGGGGAGATGAATAGATGTATTTGAAACCTGTGTCTAATCAATAGCAGGACATCAAAACCCAAGAGAAATAGAAATGAATTAAGAAGTAAAGATTAAGAGAGTAATAGAAAATAGAACAGGTAAAAACATTTAAAAAAAAAGGGGGGGGGTTTGTCGGTGTTCTCCTGGAGTCTGTGTGCTTTTAATGTGAAGTCTTTCTGTCTTCGTCCTGTTTTGGAAGCTCAGCTTGCTGTTTTCAGAGGCCCTCCGTTGGCGCCCTCTTCTGTGCTGCTCCCAGCACCTGTAGGCAAGCAGATCGCGCCTCCTCCTAACACTGGGTCAGGTGCAGCTCTCTGCTGTGGGCGGGCGGGTCGCTGCCCCTCCGGATGCCGCAGTCAGATGTTGCAGACTGGCCAGGTAGGAGGGCGGGTCGTGCCCCCTCCCAGCACCTCGGTCAGGGGCTGTGTTCCTGCCCGAAAGGCGGGGGGCCGCTCTCGCTCTACCTGTGCTGCCGGTAGCTCCGCTGCTCTGTGCGGCTGTGCGTTCCGCCCTGGTCGGCGCTCCGCCCTGGTCGCCGCTCCGCGGGTGGGCTCGGGAAGACCGAGGGACAGCCCTGTCCCTGCTCTGAGCCAAAATCCAGCTCCTTGTTTGTCTTTGTGGAGCAAGTTCTCTGAGGGACCAGGATGGAAGGATCCTATCTGCCCCGGGCTGCAGGCCAGTCTCAGTCTGGCCTTTGAGGCTGCTAAGCCCTTCCGTGCGGATGCAGGTTTCGCCCCCGCCCCCGCCTGAGTGCTCAGTGCGGAGGATATGGCGGCTGTGCCTGAGCCCCGCCTCTCTTCCTCGGAAAACTTTCCGCGGGTTTTCAGAGATGGGAGTGTGCACCCTTCCCCCTAGAGCACATCAACCTTGCTGTTTTATGGAGGGCCCAGGTTGTTCTGCCCTGTGCACCCACAGCCTCGGCGCGCACCCCCCTGCAATCCCCCGGGGCTAACTCCGTGCAGCCACTTCCGTCCTCCGCCCGGCTTGTGCAGCCTGGCCCTGCCCGCGGCTGCAGGCCCGCGTCTCAGGCTGGGTGTCGGGGGGACACTCTATGCCCCTTTAGCTTAGTTCTGTTAGTCAAGGGCTGCTCTGTACAGATCTGAGCCTCGGAGGCTCCCCCTCCGTCCCGCTGGCCTCTCAGTTGGAGAGGGGAGACCCAGCGAGCGAGCGCCAGTCCTCCTTTGCCGCTCCCTCCCCGCGGGACCCGTCCTGCGCTGCTTTGCCTTTTGCTCTTTCTTTTTTCCTTTTCTCCTACCAGATTTTTGGCGTCTTTATCTTTTGAAGAGGGCGATGTTCTGTCGGAGTTCCGTCGGAGTTCCACAGGTGCTCTGGTTGGCTGAGTGGGTCTGTAGATGTGGGTCTTGGTGTATTTGTGGGAGAGGGTGACCTGCGAGCGTCCTTCTACTCCGCCATCTTGTCCGTCTCATTAGGGTTCCTTTTGAAAGAGTTTTCTTGATGGTCCTGAATTTGACTTTTTGATTTTTGTATTGGTAGCTTAGTTTTGGGAGTCTATAGGTTTTTTTTTTCTCTTTTCTTTTTGAGTCTATAGTTTTAAGAGACTTAACAAACCCATAAGTTCTTTATTTCCAGTGCAGTGAAAAATCTTAAAAATGAACCAGAGTGAACTGCGTGTATTTATTGTTGGTGCATATAATTAAGGAATTATGTGTTGGATGGACATGCTAGAATGGCAGTTGATGGCACAATGATTAAAGTAATAATGATTGAAAGACCTGAAAGCATCCCAGATTCAAAGAGTATGTGATCTGAAGACAGTGTATACCCATTGAATTGTTTCCAAATTTAGGTATCAGAAAATTCTTTACTTCTCTGAAACTCAGTTTCCTCATCTGTAAAATGGGATGATAATTCCTTTTGATTGGGATTGTTGTAAGGATTAAATTAGATAATTTATTTTTATTGCCTGAGTGTGTAATATATAGAAACCCGGGGAGAATAGGTCTTAACTAGAGTCTAACTGAGCTCTAGACATGCCTGGTGAGGTGATTCAAAAGTATTACCAGAAATTTATTTACAGGGACACTATTAAGCCTCCTGGCAAACATCTCTGGTCCTTTGAGTAAAATGGAGATCCTAATTTTTTGAATGGTATCTTCTACTTGGATTTTCCTTCTGACCCAGTATTTCATATCTGCATATATTGGAGAGTGTGAGTTGATGCAGACATAAAAAGAGAAAGAGCAGTTCATAGAAAACTTTGTGCAACATTATGGATATCAGCAGGACGATCCCTTTTTCTTATAAGTTAAGGGAAATATTTTCTCCCACTTTGTCACAGACTGTTATACAGCACTGACACCTTAAAGCTATGCTTCCCAGTGTTTTCCGATGTCATGACAAAACATGGAAACTAATTTTTATGGAACCTTGAAGGTACTGGAATAGTTCAGAGTCATTGCTTTGGTGCTTGATGAAAAAGTTGAGATGAGGTCAAAGATAAGGTTAGTACACAAAGCTTTGACTGAGAGATACTGTACTTCTACTAGGGATGGAAACAACTTTTGGCTCCAGGCTATATAGCCAACCCAAAGCAGAACACAAGATCAGTTACATGATTCACAGTATTCATGACATAAAAATAGTTCAGGGGGGCTTTATTTTGATTATTTTGATAGTGAGGTCAGAATGAAACCTCACTCGAGACTTCATAGTGAGGACACTGTGAGATATGGTAAATACAAATGTCTTTAGCATCATATTTATGATAAATACACTGAGAAACTTCATGGGGATCTAAATAAAATCATCAGGATAGCTTGACATTAATTCAAATCATTATTCCAGAAAATAAATTCTATAATGTGTGTATGGTAGAATCTAATGTAATGCATTTGGATACTCAGTTTTATGGTGGTCTGGTATTTAATCCAAGAGTAACTTTTAGAATGGAATATTTCTAATAAGAATCCCTTTTCATGCTTTTGTAGAACACAGATACCTAGGCCCACCCTCCAAAATTCTGATTCCTTTGGCCTTGGGTAGTGTCTAGGCATGGGCAAGAATAACGGATGCATAACATTTTCTTCAGATAGTCCTCCATAGATATTATTTCTCTCTACTATGTTTGTTATGGGTATGACACAACAATAAATTTCAGAATATATTTCCTGAAAAATGCTTGATTCGTATCTATTTTATAATTTAAATCAAGTACAGAGTTTTAACAATCAGCTGACCTGCAGATGGGAGTGGCAATATAATATCTTCACCAACAGTTGTTACTATCTTTTTGATTTTAGTCATCCTAGTGGCTGTGAAGTGGCCCTGATGGCTAATCATGACTAATAATGGCCATTTCTACAATTTTTTGGAGCAATGTTTATAAAGATCCTTTGCACATTTTTAGATTTTGTTATTTATCCTTTATTTTTGAGTCCTAAGAGTTCTTTACAATTCTAGATACAAGTCCCTTACCAGATATATGATTTGCAAATATTTTCTCCCAGTCTGGATTATTTTTTTACTGTATGGATGTGATCTTTTGTAGCAAACGAGTTTTTAATTTCGATGAAGTCTAACTTACATATTTTTCCTTTTGTTGCTTATGCTTTTGGTATCATATAAAAAAAGAAACCATTGCCAAATCCAACGTCTCGAAGATGTACTATTTTTTCCTAAGAGTTTTATAGTTTTAGCTCTTTCATTTATGTCTGTGATCCATTTTGAGTTAATTTTTGTGTGCTATGTGAAAGCATTCAGTTTAATTTCTTCTTGCATAATGTATGTTTTGTTGTCTCATTACCATTTGTTGAAAAGACTGTTCTTTCCTTATAGAATTGCCTTTGCACATTTAATAAAAAATCAGTTTACTGTAAACATAAGAGTTTATTTCTGGACTTTAAATTTTATTCCTTTAATCTATATGTCTATCCTCATGCCAGTATCATACTGTCTTGATTACTGTAGCTTTGTAGTAAGTGTTGAAATTAGGAGTCCTACTTTGTTATTCTTTTCCAGGATTGCTTTGGATATTCTGAGTCATTTAAAATTCCATATGAACTTTAGGATTAACTTGTCAATTGGTGCCAAAAAGTCAGTTGGGATTTTGTAAGGATTGTGTTGAATCTGTAGGTCTTGCCATCTTAACAATATTAAGTCTACTAAATGCTTACTTGGGTCTCTCTACTTACTTTCTTAAATTTCTTTCAGTAATTTATACTTTTTAGAGTATAAACTTTGTGCCTTTTGTTGTTAAATTTTTTCCTAAGTATTCTATTCATTTTGATGCTACATAAATTGAATTTTATTAACTTCATTTTTAGATTGTTCATTCCTAGTGTATAGAAATTCAAGTGATTATTGTATGTTGATCTTGTATGCTATAACATTGTTGAACTTGTCTATTAGTTCTAATAGGTTTTTAGTAGGTTCTTTAGGGTTTTCTGTATACAAAAAATCATTATACATAAGTAGAAATAGGTATACATTCTTCTTTCCTTTCTAGATGCCTTTTAGTTTATCTTCTTGCCTAATTGCTCTAGATAGACCCTCCAATACAATTTTTTTTATTTTTCTGTTTTATTCGGTAGAATTGTTACAGTTTGACTGATTGCATGTAAATACATATATACTATATACTGCACATATTTTTTAAAATTTACATATATGTACTGTTCATTGTTTCTAAGAACATGAAGAGCTTTCTCGCTTTTTAAACTTAAATAGTTATCAAAGGAATAAAGCTAACTACAAGATAAGAATTAATTCAAAAAGATACATAAACCTTGCTATTAACAGCAACATTATTTTTAATTGCCAAGATATGGACACATCCTAAGTGCACATCAATAGATGAATGAATAAAAAAGATGCAGCATATATAAATAATGGAATACAACTCACCCGTAAGAAAGAAGGATATTTTCCCATTTGTGGCCTCTCCTTCACTTTTTTTTTCCACTTCAAAAACCAGAATTTTATAACTGGCATAGACATTTCCATTGCATCAAAAACAACAAAATACATAGAAATAAACTTAACCAAGGAGGTTACCTAAACTCTGAAAACTGTAAAACATTGATGAAGGAAATTGAAGATGATACAAAGAAATGGAAAGATATTTTGTGCTCTTGGTCCAATACAATTTTTTTTTAACATTTTTTATTGATTTATAATCATTTTACAATGTTGTGTCAAATTCCAGTGTTCAGCACAATTTTTCAGTCATAGATGGACATATACACACTCATTGTCACATTTTTTTCTCTGTGAGCTACCATAACGTTTTGTGTATATTTCCCTGTGCTATACAGTATTATCTTGTATATCTATTCTACAATTTTGAAATCCCAGTCTATCCCTTCCCACCCTCCGCCCCCCTGGCAACCACAAGTCTGTATTCTCTGTCTATGAGTCTATTTCTGTCCTGTATTTACACTTTGTTTTTGTTTGTTTGTTTGTTTGTTTTTTAGATTCCACATATGAGCGATCTCATATGGTATTTTTCTTTCTCTTTCTGGCTTACTTCACTTACAGTGACATTCTCCAGGAGCAACCATGTTGCTGCAAATGGCGTTATGTTGTCAGTTTTTATGGCTGAGTAGTATTCCATTGGGTCCAATACAATTTTTAATAGAAGTGTTGAGAGCAGATATCCTTGTCTTGTTCCTGATCTTAAGAGAAAAGCATTGAGTCTTTAACAATGATGTATGAAGCTAGCTGTGGGGTTTCCCAAGACGACCTTTATCAGGTTGAGGAAGTTCTCCTCTATTCCTTGTTTATTGAGTATTTTTATCATGAAGGAATGTTGAATTTTGTGGAATTCCTTTTCTGCATTAATTGAGATAATTAAGTGGTTTTTGTCCATTATTTTATTGATACAGTTTAATACATTAATTGGTCATGGTGTATAATCTTTTTTATATGCTAATGGATTAGGTTTGCTAGTATTTTGTTGAGGATTTTTGCTTCTATAAGAGATATTGATCTTCAGTTTTCTTGTGATGTCTTTCTGCTTTTGGTATCACAGAATAGTGGCCTCATAGATTGAACTGGGAGCTGTTCCCTCCTCTTCTATTTTGTGAAAGTGTGTGAAGTATTAATTTTGTATTAAGTACTAATGTTAATGCTACTGTATTATTTTTTTATTGAAGTAGATTTGACATACAATATTATGTTAGGTTCAGGTGTACAACACAGTGTCTCAGCATTTATGTACATCAAGAATATGATTACCGGTGGGGAGGGTATAGCTCAGTGACAGAGTGTGTGCTTAGCATACACAAGGTTCTGGGTTCAATCCTGAGTACCGCCATTAAAGAAAAAATTAAAAGCCTCCATTAAAAAAAAAAAAACTAAAAAGACATACATACATTCATACATACACCTGATTACCTATGCCCACTACAAAAGAAAAAGAATACGATCACCATGGTAAGTCTAGTAACCATCTGTCACCATTCAAAGTTACTACACTATTGTTGACTATATTCCCTATAATGCACATTATGTCCCCATGAGTTACTTATTATATGACTAGAAGTTTGTATCTCTTACTCCTCTTCACCTATTTCATTCACTCTCCTACCCACTTCCCCCCTGGGAACTACCCATTTCTTTTCTGTATCTGTGAGTCTATTTCTGTTTTGTTTTTTAGATTCCACGTATAAGTGAAATCATTCGGTGTTTATCTCTGTCTGACTTATTTCACTTAGCATAATACCCTCTAGATACATCCATGTTATTGCAAATGGCGAGGTTTCACTTTTATGGCTAATATTCCATTATGTATCTATAAACACATACACACACGTATATATATGTATGTGTGTACACACACACACACACATTTTCTTTATCCACTCGTCTGTTGATAGCCACTTATGTTGCTTCCATATCTTGGCTATTGTAAATAATGTTGCAATAAACATAGGGGCACATATATCTTTTTGAGTTAGTTTTTTGTATTCTTCAGAAAAATACCCAGAATTGGAATTATGGAATCATATGGTAGTTTTATTTCTAATTGTTTTGAAGAACCTCCATGCTGTTTTCCATAGTGGCTGCACTAATTTACATTCCCATCAATAGTGTTATAAGGGTTTCTTTTTCTCCACAACCTCAAAAAGATAACATTTTTTTTTTTGATAAGAGCCATTCTGACAGGTGTGAAGTGATATGTCATTGTGGTTTTAAATTAATTTCCCTGATAATTAGTGGTAATTATAATTAGTGATAATTCATTTATCTGTTGGCCATCCATATGTCTTCCTTGGAAAAATATCTGTTCAGGTCCTCTGTCCATTTTTTAACTGGATTGCTTTTTTTTTTTTTTGATATTGAGTTGTATGAGTTCTTCGTCTATTTTAGATATTTTAGATATTAACCTCTTATCAGATGTATCATTTAAAAATACCTTCTCCAAAATGAAAACTAGATGGCTTTTTTCTTTTGTTGATGGTTTCCTTTGCTGTGCAAAAAGCTTTTTGATTTGATATTGTTTCATTTGTTCATTTTTCTTTTCATTTCCCTTGGATCTGAGGAGACAGATCCAAAAAGATATTGCCAAGACTGATGTCAGAGAGTGTACTGCCTGTTTTCTCCTAGGAGTTATATAATTTCAAGTCTTAAATTTATGTCTTTAATCTGTTTTGTGTTTATTTTTAGATATGGTGGAAAAGTGTTGGTCCAGTTTGATTCTTTGTATGTATCTGTCCAGTTTTCCCATTACCTTTTAATGAAGAGACTGTCTTTCCCTTTTTTTATATTGTTGCCCATTTTGTTGTAGATTAATTGACTGTATAAACATGGGTTTATTTCTGGGTTCTCTATTTCTGTTAACATTGATCTATGTGTTTGTTTTTTTCTATCAGTGCCATAATGTTTTGATTACTAAATGTAGTAATCAAATTTGTAGTATATTTTGAAATCATGGAGCATAATACCTTCAGCTTTGTTCTTTTTTATTTTTCCAGATTGCATTGGCCAATCAGGGTCTTTCAAGGTTCCATACAAATTATAGGATGGTTTGTTCTAGTTCTTTGAAAAATGCCATTGATATTTTGATAGGGATTGCACTAAACTTGTAGATTGCTTTGGGTAGTATGGACATTTTAAACAATATTATTTTTTCTAATTCATGAGCATGGTATATCTTTCTATTTATTTGTGTTGTTTTCAACATGTTTTATTAGTGTTTTATAGTTTTCAGAGTACAGGTCTTTCATCTCCATAGTTAAATTTTTTCCTAGGTATTTTATTCTTTTTGATACAGTAGTAAATGGGAGTATTTTCTTGACTTCCATTTCTGTTAGTTTGTTATTACCATGTAGAAAAGCAACAGATTTCTGTATATTAATTTTGTATCATGTAACTTTACTGAATTCATTTATTAGTTCTAGTATTTTTTTGGTGGAGGCTTTAGGGTTTTCTAAAATTGGTATCATGTCATCTTCAAATAGTGGCAGTTTACCTCTTCTTTTCCAGTTTGAATGCCTTTGTCTTTTTCTTGTCTGATTGCTGTGGCTAGAACTTTCAGTACTATATTGAATAAAAGAGGAGTATGCATCCTTGTTTTGTTCCTCATGTTAAAGGAAAAGCTTTCTGTTTTTCAGAGTTCAGTATGATGTTAGCTGCGAGTTCATCATATTTGGTTTTTATTATGTTGATGTGTGTTCCCTCTATACCTACTTTGTTGAGAATATTCTTCATAAATTGATATCAGATTTGGTCAAATGCTTTTTTTTTTTTTTACATCCGATGAGATGATCGTATAATTTTTATCTTTTATCTTATTATTGTGGTTTATCACATTGATTGATTTTTCTATATTGAATCATCCTTGCATCCCTGGGATAAATTTTACTTGATCATGGTATATGCTCCTTTTAATGTATTATTGAATTCAGTTTGCTAGTATTTTGTTGAGAATTTTTACATCTGTGTTCATCAGGGATACTGACCTGTTATTTTCTTTCTTTGTATTGTCTTTGTATGATTTTGGTATTAGAGTAATGTTGGTGGAAAGAATTGAAGGTGATACTTCCTCTGTACTTTTTTGGAATAGTTTGAGGAAGATAGATATTAGCTCTTCTTCAAATGTTTTTTAGAATTCACCTGTGAAGTCATTTGGTCCTAGATTCTTTTTTCTTGGCAAGTTTTTGATTACTGGTTCAATTTTACTGTTAGTAACAGGTCTGTTCAGATTTTCTATTTCTTCCTGATTCAGTCTTGGAAGATTATATATTTGTAGGATTTTGTCCAGTTTTTTAGGTTGTCCAGTTTGTTGGTGTATATTCTTTGTAGTTATCTCTTCTGATTGTTGGATTTCTGTGGTGTTTGTTGTAACTTCTCCTTTTCTGTTTCTGATTTTATTTATTTGGGTCCTCTCTTTTTCTTGATGAATCAAGTTAAAGGTTATTGATTTTGTTTAACCGTTCAAAGAACCAGCTCTTAGTTTCATTGATTTTTTTTTGTTTTTTTTGCATGTCTCTTTGATTTATTTATGCTCTGATTTTTATTATTTTCCTTCTTCTGCCAGCTTTGGTCTTTGTTCTTCTTTCTCTGGTTCCTTTAGGTATAATGTTAGATTGTCTATTTGAGATATTTCTCCTTTCTTCAGGGAAAGTTATATCAGAATAAACTTTGTTCTTAGAACTGCTTTTGTTTTATCCCATAGATTTTGGTGTGGAGTGTTTCCATTTTTATTTGTCTCAGGTATTTTTTAATTTCTTCTTTGATTTCGTTGGTAACCTATTGGTTGTTTAGTAGCATGTTGTTTATCTTCCATATGTTTTTGTTTTTCTATTTTTCTGTTTGTAAGTATCTAGTAAGTTTCATGCCATTGTGGTTGGAAAAAATGCTTGATATAATTTCAGTCTTCTTTAATTTATTGAGACTTGTTTTATGGCCTAGCATGTGATTTATCTTGGAGTATGTTTCATGCACATTAGAAAAAGAGTGCATGTTCTATAGCTTTTGGATGAAATATTCCATATATATTAAGTTCATCTGGTATGATATGTTGTTTAAGACCAATGTTTCCTTACTGATTTTCTGTCTAGATGATATAACAATTGATGTAAGTTGGGTGTTAAATCCCCTTTCATAATTGTATTACTGTCTGTTTCTCCCTTTATGTCTGTTGGTATTTACTCTATATATTTATATGCCCCTATGTTGGGTATATAGATATTTACAATTGTTATACTCTCTTGTTGTATTGATCTCTTTATTATCATGTAATGCCTTTCTTTGTATTTTGTTGAAGTCTCTAAAATCAATTTTGTCTGATATAAGTATTGCTTCCCCAATTTTATTTTTGTTTCCATTTGCATGGATTATCTTTTCTATCCCTTCACTTTTAGTCTTTGATTGTCTTTAGACCTGAAGTGAGTCCCTTGTAGGCAGTGTATATATGGGTCTTATTTTTTTATTCATTCAACTATCCTATGTCTTTTGATTGGAGCATTTAGTCCATTTACATTTAAAGTAATTATAGATGGTCATGTACTTACTGCCATTTTGTTAATTGTTTTCTGGTTATTTTTGTAGTTCTTTTTTATTCTTTTCTTCTCTTGCTCTCTTCTCTTGTGACTTGATGACTGTCTTTAGTATTATGTTTAGATTGCTTTTTATTTTTATGTTTTGGTATCTATTATAGGTTTTTGGTTGTTTTGTTACCATGAGGTTCATATATAACAATCTGTGTATATAGCTGTCTATTTTAAATTGATGATCTCTTAAATTTGGTTGCATTCTAAAAGCCCTGCATTTTTACTCCTCCAATATTTATTGCTTTTGATGTCATATTTTACATCTTTTTATTTTGTGTGGCTCTGAGCTACTTACTGTGGATATAGATGATCTTACTACTTTTATGTTTTAACTTTTAGCTTTATAGGTGGTTGATCCACTATCTTTACTATATGTCTTCCTTTACTTGTTATTTTTTTTTCTTTCATGATTTTCTTATCTGATTATGGCCTTTTCTTTTCTGCTTAGAGAAGTCCTTTAAACATTTCCTGTAATTTTTAATGTTTAGTCAGTTTAGTGGTGGTGAATTGTTTTGGTTTTTGCTTGCCATACAATTTTTTATTTCTCTTTCACTTCTGAGTAATAACTTTGCCAGATAGAGTATTACTGGTTGTAGGATTTTTCCTTTTCAGCACACTGGCTATATCATGCTACTTTTTTCTGGTCTGCAAAGTTTCTGTGAAAAAGTCAGCTTATAGTCTTATGGTAATTCCCTTGAATATAACTACTTGCTTTTCTCTTGCTACTTTTAAAATTCTCTCTTTATCTTTATTTTTTGATGTTTTAAGTATAATGTGTCTGATTGTGGACCTTTTGGGTTCATCTTGTTTAGGATTCTCTGTGCTTCGTGGATCTGGATGTCTGTTTTCTTTCCCAGGTTAGGGAAATATTCAGCTATTATTTCTTCAAATAAGTTCTCTGCCCCTTTCTCTCTCTTCTATCCTTCTGGGACACCCATAATACAAGTATCAGTACACATGTGGTTGCCCCAGAGGTCTCTTACATTAACCTCATTTTTAAAAAATTCTCTTTTCTTTTTTCTGTTCAGCTTCAGTGATTTCCAATACTCTGTCTTCCATATTGTGGATCCATTGTTCTGTATAATCTAATCTACTGTTTATTCCCTCTAGTGTATCTTTTATATTAGTTATTGCATTCTTCAGGTCTGATTAGTTCTTTTTTATATTTTCTAACTCTTCATTGAAGTTATCACTGTGTTCATTCATTTTTCTCTCAAGTTTGGTGAGCATCTTTACGATCATTAGCTTGAGCTCTTTGTCGGTAGATTGCTTATCTGTTTCATTTAGTTATTTTTCTGAGGTTTTGCCTTTTCCTTTTGTTTGGACAATTTTCCTTTGTCTCTTCATTTTGCCTAATTCTCTGTTTATTTCTATGTATTAGGTATGTTTTTTATATCTTCTGGTATTGGAGAAGTGGCTTTATGTTGGAGATGTGGGGTCTACTAGCATGCTCCCCTTTGGCAACCAGAGCCAAATTCTCTAGGAGTGTACCCTCTATGGGCTGTGTGCATCCTTCTTTTTTGGTGGGGCTAACTGCTGCAAGCACATTGGTAGGCAAGGCTGGCCCCTAACTGGGCTGTGAGGACTTGCTTTGTGTGACTGCTGTAGATGCACTCTTGAGTGGGGCAGGACCCTGGTATGGGTGGTTGTGAGGCTCACCATAATGTGACTGTTCAGGCATGCTTGTTGGTGGGGCAGACCCCCAGTGCTAGACCCCCAGGGAAGGCCCACCAGCATGCATGTCAGCATGGTAGGATGAGATCACAAAATGGATGCTACCAGCATCTCAGTCGCTGGGGGGGAGTTCCACCTGCCTCCAACTTCTCCATGAGGCTTTCCAAATTAGCAACTGGGTCTGACCTAGGTCTGACTCAGCTTTCAAATGCTATATCTGCTGGGACTCAAAGTGAGTATGTTTTTGCACACATCTGTTAAGGGTGAAGTCTCAGTTATTTACCGCCCTCTGACTCTCCTGAGTGCAAGCCCAGCTGGTTTTCAAAACCAGATATTTTGGAGGCTCGCCTTCCCAGGGCAGAACCCATGGTGTAGGAAGGGTGAATGGGGCTTGGACCTCTTGCTGCTTGAGGAGACTGGTGTGGTTGTGATATCCCTTCAGCTTGTGGATTACCATGCCAAGAGTATGGGTCCTGACTGGGCTGCATCTCTGCCCCTCCTACTCACCTTGTTGTGGCTCCTTTTTTAGATCTTTTGTTGTGGAAAATCTTTTCTTCTGTTCTGTAGGTCACTGCAAAGGTAGTTACTCTCTAAGTAGTTATATTTTTTGTGTGCCTTTGGAATGAAATGAACTCAGAATCTTCCTGATTTGTCATCTTGATCTCAACTCTCTAGTAATTCTTCTTAAATTTTTGGTAGAACTCCCTAGTGAAGCCAACTGGCCATGGTCTTTTATTTATGGGAATTTTTAAAATTAATAATTCAGTTTCTAATTTTTGTGGGCTTATTCTGGTTTTCTGTTTTTTCTTGATTCAGTTTTAGTAGTTTTTATCTTTCTAGGAATTCATCCATTTCATCTAAATTATTAATTTTTTGGTGTACAGTTGCTCATAGTACTCCATTATAATTCTTTTTTATTTCTGAAAGGGCAGTAGTAATTTCTTCTGAGAAGGCTTGATTTAGAAGAGGGAGACAGCCAATAAAATTTTAAATAAGATAAGGTCAAGTAGTGATCAGTGTTACAATGATACTAAAACAGGGTGAAATGAAGAAAGAAGGCAGATGGCTATTTTAGAGTGAGTCATAGGTAAAGACCTTGCTGAGAAGTAACATTTTAATTGGGACCTGCGTGACAATAATGAGCTAGCCACTCAAATATTCATAGCAGTTTAGGCACAGAGAAATGACTCATGTGAAAGTGTAAGAGGAAATGTAAAAAGCTGATATATTTGAGGAATATACAGAAAGCCAGTATGGCTAAAGTGTACTGTGTGAGAGGGAGATTAGGAGATTAAGCCAGAAATACAGATACAGACAGGTCCAGATTTTATGGAACTTGGCAGGCAGCCATAGTAAAGAATTTGAATTTTGTTCCAGATGAAACCATTTGAAGGGTTTAAGCAAGGGACGGACATGATCTGTTTTATGTTTTAAAAGATTACTCTGGCTCCTGTGTGGAAAACAGATTGTAAAGAGTCAAGAGGGGAAGACCATTTATGGGAGACAAATTATGTTTCTTAGGAGCAATATAGGTGAAAGAAGCTAGTTCTGGACTAGAGTAACAGTGGAAAGAAAAGGATGCATTCAGGATATGTTTGTCTTGATAGAGTCACTTTGCCAATGGCCTAAATGTCAGTGGACAAAAGAAAAGAATCATAAAAGGAATCTGAGGTTTCTGGCGTGAACAGCTTCGTGGATGGCATGATAATAGATGATATTGTTGGATCTCAGGGCACCCTAAGATATGCCACCGTGCCATATTGATTATTTTGAATTGCAGTTATTTGGCAGATGGATGGTGGGGGAAAAATCATATTAAAAATACTCTTTCTCCATGGAAGCAGGAAATAAATCTCCCACTTGAAGGTATCCTTTCTATTCTAGCAGGATAGAAAGCATCCTTATCACCAGAGTTAGGGAATTCAAGGCTAAGCTGTACAAGCAAACTTTGTTACTTCATCAGTTTACTACCCCAAGTACAAGCCCCTTTGTTTTGTTAAATCTTCACAAGTAATTGTTTCTTTGTCTAAAAATAATATATGAACAGCCTTCTTTGGTTACTCTGGGTGTCCTGTTTCTATGAGACTCTTGACATCCAGATCAAACTTTTTTCTCCTATTAATCTGCCTTGTATCAATTTAATTATTAGACCAGTCAAAAGAATTCAAAATGGGTTAGGGGGAAATTTCTCCCTGCTCCCGGCAGTATACATAGTTATTTCTTTGCATGGGTGTCTCCAGTACCAGGCTAGGGACTTGTCAATGGCATAGCAAATATCTTATTAATTCTTGTATCTCAAGCACCTAGCAAATGCTCAGTCAGTGTGGATTGGAAAAATTATATACTGTAATAATAATAAGATATTACTATTATCTTTGTCTTAGCTCAGTTTAAGTCAATCAGAAAATGCTCCTAAGAAAGAATGTTTGAACTGACTCATGAAGGAAAGCAGGGGTTGTTGGGAAGAGGGCAAATTTGTAATTTAACACAGAATACTCTGTTATAATGTTCTTAATGGTCACTCCCATTTCTTGAATGAGAAAACGATACTTGTTAAATTTTCTATATCCTGTGAGGCCAGTTAAAGTGGTAGGCTATATATAAAGTCATAAAGGTTGGAATGAGCGTTGCCAGATTTGGGCAGCTTTTTCTGTGTGTGTGGTTAGAAAAGTAGTGATGATTAAGACATATACTTTCCTTATTGTTTACATTTACGTAGCTGTTCTTTCTTCAACTTAAGTGTTCTTTATGTTTATCAACAATGTTGGTCTTAGATTATGTGTTCTTAAAAGCCAGAGAGTACATTATTTTTTTGTTAGAACACCTGGTACAGTGTACCATGTGTATTTAGATGCTAAATAAATTTGTTTTTATGGTGATATTTTCCTATCTAGTTCTGCGTTGTGTTTCTGTACAGGTTCTATTTTCTAACAGTGTTGGCTTGAGATATCTTGCCTTCCTCCCCAGCTATTCATTTATAAAAGTTAAAAACCTATAGGAAAATTGTAATAATACAAAAATAATAGTGCAGTGAATGCCCATATATACTATATTTAGATTTATCACTTTTAAAAATTATTGAGACACTTGCTTTATCTCTGTACGTACACACACACAAAACATACACACAACATACATATGAAAGTAAGTTATAGACATTTTATCACCAAATACTTCAACATGAATCTTTAAAGAGCAAGGACCTCTTCCTTCTTAAATATAAAACATTGTTAAACCAAAGAAATTTAACTTCAAATTAAGATTAATTTAGTATATTCTTTATTCAGATTTCTTCAATTATTAAAAAAAGTTTTTTATAACCTTTGACTTATTTATGTTTTTGAATCCAGGAGGCAGCCAGTGATCATACATTGTATCTGATTGAGAGAAATCTTTTAATATATGTATTTTGTGTTATATCTATTGTATATCTTATCTGCTCTTATAGAGTCATTTGAAGTCTTTAAGGGTAACATATTTTGACTTTTTCAAGAACAGTGCATGACATTTATGAACTATGTAATGAAATAAGCTGCTTTTCCAGCTGCTGCCTAGCCCTGAAGGTTAACTTCGAAAATGACTTTTCCAGTAACTGAGTGAGCTGAACTGTTGCTTTTAAAATCCTTTTTAGTGCTTCTTTTCCAGCTTTTGAACTTTTCACTAAGCATTAGTCATTTTAATAAAAATACATTTTGTTTGTAGGCCTTAATAGCATTTTGTTCTCATAAAAATATGGAAAACTTCACCAGATTCAATTCATTGTAGCTCTTTTAAAAGAAGGTAAGTTTCTAAATGAAACACTAAACTTTCCTCTCCTACCCCCAAGTTAATAAATTACATTATTACTAAATTGTCTCTGATTGACTTTGGAATTTAGTAATTTAAAAACCTGATGTCAGAGAAGAAATGTTGAAATACTATTAAAAACATTAGATTTGCTGAAAAAGTATCCCTTGCCCAGTTATGCTAATCTAAATACCATGGTAACATTAACCACATTTTCTCTATCATTGTAGAGAATTTGGAGTTCTTTATTCTTTTGAATGTCTCATTCTCATTCATTGCTGTATTTTTTTGTGGATGAAGCAGTATTATCCAATGTTACCTCCCAAAGGAGTCTTTTTAATTTATTTATTTCATGTTCTCCAAATGTGTAGTTTATTGTTTATAGTTGCAGTATAAATGAGAGAAAGGAGGATTAGGTCACTAGTGGCTGTAAAGTATTTATATCTTGATGGTATTTATTGTTTTAGTAATAATCCTTGACATCCTTATTAGAGCCAAATTGGATATGGTTATTAGCTGTTTCTTTTCTTCCTCACCTCCATTTTTTTCCCTGAGTTTTCCAGTGCTCTTTGAAGCTGTACCTTTTTTGGTTTTTTTTTTTTTCACATTTTCCTTTTTTCCCCCTAAAATATGATTTTTGTGAGTCATGTACTTAGCTTTTACAGTTTTTAAGTTTTTTTTCAGCTCATCTCCAGGCCATTTTTTTGTTTGTTTTCATGGAAATTTTCTCCTCTCAGTTCTCTTAAGGCATGTCAGCCTCTTTAAAGCTTTCCTCCTTCAGAGTGATTATATGTAGAGATATTATTAAAATTTATCCCAAGGCCTCTTTTGTTGATTTAAATTGCTCCTATGTTGAAAAATCTTTGGCTAATGAGAATGTTTTTCCACTCTTCTAACTTAATAGTCCTGGCTCTCTCTGAGGCCTTCAACTCCTGTCTCCACTCTTCCAACATTGATCTAGTGTGACTATATTCTATTCTTAATCATTCATCAGAAGTAAACTTCTACCTCTGAGGTCTCTAAAATTTGTGGAATTGACATCTTATTGCCCATTCTACCAAGCCTGCATTGTATTTTCAGTGAAACACTCAATTACTCAATCCCTTTAAATCCTCTCTGTTCAGTTTGTATCTGCTTAGAATCCAAAACTAACCCTGTGGAGAGTCTTGTCTGCACTTTTTGGAAAACCATGTTTCTATCTGTCTACAAGTTGATCCATTAGGTTTTCCTAGCAGTAACTCAGATTCATTGTGTCCAAATTAGACTCAGCATTAATTGCCCCAGATAAAATTGAGAACTGTGTTTATTTTGTTCACTGCTGTGTTCTGCACATTTGGTACATACTATGCAGGAAGTGCATTTTTCTTGGATGAATGAACAAATGAATTATATTTCCTTCAACTAAACTAGTTCCCCTTCCTAACTTCTCTGTCTCATTGCTAACATTATTCCTTATCAGCTGGCAGAGAGGATGTCAAAATCTTTTGTGTTTCAGGATTTTAGGTCCAATGAAGAGGATGAAGCTTGAGATTATGCTTCCGAAAGGGGAGGAGATGGAATCTTTTTTTTTTTTTTTAACATTTTTTATTGATTTATAATCATTTTACAATGTTGTGTCAAATTCTAGTGTTCAGCACAATTTTTCAGTCATTCATGGACATATACACACTCATTGTCACATTTTTTTCTCTGTGAGTTATCATAACATTTTGTGTATATTTCCCTGTGCTATACAGTGTAGTCTATTCTACAATTTTGAAATCCCAGTCTATCCCTTCCCACCCTCCACCCCCCTGGTAACCACAAGTCTGTATTCTCTGTCTGTGAGTCTATTTCTGTCCTTTATTTACGCTTTGTTTTTGTTTGTTTGTTTGTTTTTGTTTTTGTTTTTTAGATTCCACATATGAGCGATCTCATATGGTATTTTTCTTTCTCTTTCTGGCTTACTTCACTTAGAATGACATTCTCCAGGAGCATCCATGTTGCTGCAAATGGCATTATGTTGTCGGTTTTTATGGCTGAGTAGTATTCCATTGTATAAATATACCACCTCTTCTTTATCCAGTCACCTGTTGATGGACATTTAGGCTGTTTCCATGTTTTGGCTATTGTAAACAGTGCTGCTATGAACATTGGGGTGCAGGTGTCATCCTGAAGTAGATTTCCTTCTGTATACAAGCCCAGGAGTGGGATTCCTGGGTCATATGGTAAGTCTATTCCTAGTCTTTTGAGGAATCTCCACACTGTTTTCCATAGTGGCTGCACCAAACTGCATTCCCACCAGCAGTGTAGGAGGGTTCCCCTTTCTCCACAGCCTCTCCAGCATTTGTCATTTGTGGATTTTTGAATGACGGCCATTCTGACTGGTGTGAGGTGATACCTCATTGTAGTTTTGATTTGCATTTCTCTGATAATTAGTGATACTGAGCATTTTTTCATGTGCTTTTTGATCATTTGTATGTCTTCCTTGGAGAATTGCTTGTTTAGGTCTTCTGCCCATTTTTGGATTGGGTTGTTTATTTTTTTCTTATTGAGTCGTATGAGCTGCTTATATATTCTGGAGATCAAGCCTTTGTCGGTTTCACTTGCAAGAATTTTCTCCCATTCCGTAGGTTTTCTTCTTGTTTTACTTCTGGTTTCCTTTGCTGTGCAGAAGCTTGTAAGTTTCATTAGGTCCCATTTGTTTATTCTTGCTTTTATTTCTTCTAGGAGAAAATTTTTGAGATGTATGTCAGATAATGTTTTGCCTATGTTTTCCTCTAGGAGGTTTATTGTATCTTGTCTTATGTTTAAGTCTTTAATCCATTTTGAGTTGATTTTTGTATATGGTGTAAGGGAGTGTTCTAGCTTCATTGTTTTACATGCTGCTGTCCAGTTTTCCCAACACCATTTGCTGAAGAGACTGTCTTTGTTCCAATGTATATTCTTGCCTCCTTTGTCAAAGATGAGTTGACCAAAAGTTTGTGGGTTCATTTCTGGGCTCTCTATTCTGTTCCATTGGTCTATATGTCTGTTTTGGTACCAGTACCATGCTGTCTTGATGACTGTAGCTCTATAGTATTGTCTGAAGTCTGGGAGAGTTATTCCTCCAGCCTCTTTCTTTCTCTTCAGTAATGCTTTGGCAATTCTACGTCTTTGATGGTTCCATATGAATTTTATTATGATTTGTTCTAGTTCTGTGAAATATGTCCTGGGTAATTGGATAGGGATTGCATTAAATCTGTAGATTGCCTTGGGTGGAATCTTGAGTTGAGATAGGTAGAAGGATTGTAATCCTGGAAGGTTCTGGGTTATTTGGGGGAATTTCCTCAAGGCTGAGGAAAGTGACAATATTTAGAAAGTATCTTTTTCATATGGCAGATACATGTGTCCATTCCCATGCTGAGTCCCAAAGAGGTGGCAGTAGCTCTGGTGATGTGGCAGAGGGGATGAGTGTGTGTGTGTGTTTGTATGCTGTGTGTTCTGTATGTGTATGATTGAACATCAGGAGTCTTAGTCTTCAGCTTCTTCCTCTCTGTGCTCTTGGAGCTGCAGCAGTCGAGGACCACAAATACGGCACAGAAACATGTTTTTGATAATGGAATATATGCAATTTATATTACGATTTCATTAGATAATAATAATTTCTATGCTGTTCCATAGTTTTTAAGATGAAAATTCATAATGTTGATTGAGGGGATGTTGTGTAACTCCACAGTTCTGTATTAACGTGCATTTAGGTTATTTCCATTTTTTCTCATCGTAATACAAAGCTAATGAATGTCTTAGTATATAAAGTTTTCTTTTAATTTTTTCAGTACTGTATAACCATATTCTCCTGAAGTTTTAAGTCTGAATCATTCTCTCTTTCCCTCAGGATTTTCTGTTTGTGTCATGATGTCAAGGTCCAGGAAGCTTAATGTTCCTGGGCCTTGAAATGCCTTTTTATTAGCCACTGATTGTGAATTCAATAATTTTAATTTCTTAGATGTTTATTTGAGTCCACATATTACTGAGGATTTACTGATATTGAATAAAGAGTCAGATGTTTAAATCAAGTATAACCCACCATCATGAGCTTTATGTTTGCTCTGGTTAGCTATTTAATTGTTTTTTCTCCAGAGGTCTTAATATTTCTTGTCAATTGTAAGATTTAAAGAAATAATTTTCATGCTCAGTCTTTTAACTAAATAGGAAATTCCTATGTATGAGGCAGATGGCAAACCCCACCATCTTATGTTTGCTATATGGATTCTTAACATCTTTACTGTTTACAAGAATTTTAATTTAATATATATTTCTATTTTTCTGAAAACTCAACACTATATATGATAAAAACTTCAAACAGAACAAAAGAATATACAGTAAAAAATCCTCTAGTTTTCTTCCCTAGAAGCAACCATTTATTATCAGTTTCTTTGTATCCTTTCAGCATTATTTTATACATATTCTAGCTTTTCTCTGTCATATTTACTTTAGCTAAAACTGTAGTGTTCCTGAAAAGGGGGAACATCTTGTTTCAATTAATATATTTTTGTCATTTTAGTAATACATTTATTTATAGTATTATTTATACAAGTTCAATGTAGTTTTGTTTAGTTATATTTGGATTTTCTTTTATCTGTAAATAAAAATCTGGGTAAGGTTGATTCAAATAGTCATGAACTTTTTTGGAGAATCAAAATTAGGAAAAATAGAAAAAAGTTTTCAAAACGGTACAGAAACTGAATAAGACTGGATGGGAGGTAGGGGAAAGTAAGAATCAGGACTACTGAGTATGGTATTTGAGGAGCATTCTCTATCTGTAAATACCTTGCTTCCTTTCTTTAGCACATGTGTGTATTTCTGTTACCCATACTGTTGGATAATACATTATTACATTCTGTATAACTGATTTCTAAGCTATGCTGTGGGGATGTTAGTATTTGTAAGATATTAATGGGTATGTGATGGAACAATTTTATGGTAAAAATTGTTTGGGAAAAGCTCTGTGGCATTGATAGTAAATGTTTTTTAGTGAAGTTCATAAATTGCTTTCAAAGTGTAAGGTATTGAATGCATCCATCTGAGCTACTAAGATATTTTACAACATATAAATATGAATGAAAAGAAAATCTATTACAGAGCTCATCATTTTCTTAACTCTTTCACTGATAGATACCATCTTTGTATTTGGCAAAAGTTTTCTTCTTTTTAGTATTTGCAGAATGCAGTTTTGGCAGTTCCTGGGGGGAATAGAATTTGCTGAGGTAGTTTATATTCTTAAAATGCAATAAATTATTATATCAGACACTACTTAGAAATGCCAGAATCAAATATTTAACCTTTCTCTGCCTTTCTTCTGTTATACTTGCCATAAACAATGCAAGTTGTATACATAAACCACACAATTATTTACTTTTAGTGTTTGATGGAATGGCTTTTAAAAAGTCACACATATTGCCAAGTAGTAAAATACATATTTATTTAGTTTTCTTTGAATCAGGGGAATGTGGGAGGGCAGCGCCAACCTCATGTGAAAGAGCCTGGTCTGGGGAAGGGCAGGGAAACCAGCAGCCACGTTAACACTACTTCTGCTGGTGCTGCCACCTTTCCCTCGTGGAGTCTTTGATAGTTCAGAACAGAATTCTGCCTCAGATCCTTCTTTGACATTAGTTGAGTGTGCAGTAAACAAAAATAAATGAATCAGAACTTACATTTGTACCTCCTCCCTATTCACGAATTCTTTATGAGTTAGATATGCACGTGTATTTTTTTTTGAAACCGGTGAACAACCCTATCCCAGTGATTGAGACTCTGTTATTTCATGATAGTTATCTGTGTATCTGGGAATAAATCTTATCATTATCTTAGCTTTATTTAACTTTTTCTCTGCCCAGTTTTAGTCTTGACTTTGGATTGGTTATATTGACCTTTGAAATCCCAAAAAAGTAATTTTTCTTCATATTTAGGAGTGAAACTTTTGTTTATAATCCCTTTATCATCCTCTTGAAAATGAAAGAGTTCCTTTTAACAATGAAAATACCTCTAGGTCATAGATCTCCTGATTTTTTATTTGACCTGATAGCAGAGCCAGACTTCATTAGATACAGTGATTCTGTTTTTGTCACCCCTTCCCCATTCATAACATAAACACAAAAAATAAAATAAGGAGTGGAAGAAATTTCACTGTGGACTTGAATGACTCTCACAAGGTTTTGTTTAGGGTGAAGGTGTATATATTTATATTTTAGGAAACGTTCATATTTATATATAAAGTAAATTCTCTATATAAATATGCTATTTGAAATATTTGTGTTACTATATATTTATATTAGTATATTTTATGCAAAACACATACATAAAAATACGTATGTATATGTTATGTAACATTAGTGTAATAAATGAATATACATACTATATAAAATTCAAAATATAAAGAATACAGATATATAAATATATACATTTAAATACTGTGGTTACGTATCTATATACAACTATCTACATAATACAAATATACATATGTATTTATATTTGGGGGACGTTTCATATGATACTCTAGCAATTCCTTAAAAAAATTACCCAAAGTAAATACATTCTTGGCTGATACAGTGTTGTATGTAAGTGTGCATGGATGCTTAGGGAGGTAATAATGCTTTATTAATTTTTAAGAAGAGTTTAAACTAGTTCTTGAGAGAATGATCAGTTAAGTGAACAAATTTTCGCAGTAAGTTATCATACCCCTTTTCTTTGCTGGCTTAAGTTTTGATACATTAATATTCTCTACACATAAAGGTGTTGGGGGTGGGTGCATGGCAGTGGCCTTAATTGTGTTGGTGACAGAAGGTATTACAAAGCTGAGGGAGGTCCCTTGGCACAGGAGAGGGGAAGAGAGTAGAAAGAATAAGCCAGTGATTTGAGCTGTTTATGTTAAAGGCTACTTGACTTTCTGTGGAAAAGATCCTTCACCCTGTCATTGGGCATGAAACTGGCAGCTGGAGTGTTGTCTCTGACCCCTAAAAACCAGGCGAATGAGGCTGTTGAAAGATGGGGTCGGCTATGCTCCAGCTGCCACATGCCCTGAATGAAAGTCACAAAGAGACTCATACACGCCACTGAGCAGGACTGCAGTGAGGAGCTAGGAGCTTTTAACTGCCAGTTTGTCCACAGTTTCTAAAGGACTAATTATTAAGAAGCTTTAAGAGCCATGGTGATGGAAATGGTTACTGTTTAAAGATTACCAAGAACGGTGCTTAAAAAGGTGTTGGATAGGAGTTTTCCTTTAGCATTAATGGCCATTAGCTGCAGGCTAAGGTTGAAACCCACTGCTATCAAAGGTTTGTTTTCTCCTGATAGCTCTGTAGCTGTAAGCTTATTGGGCATTAGCTCTATCACCAGGGCACTATGGCAAGGCTTGAAGTTCTGTAATACAGGTGTAGTGCCTGTTATGGGAGGGACACAAGACAGCAACTCAGTGTATTTGGCTGGATATTTCCTGGTAGTGCCAGAATAAGAGCTGGGTGAGTGGTTACTGAGACATGTCCAGACATTGCTCCATCTCTTTTCCTTGGGATCCCAGCCTCTGGACAGAGGATAAAGAATTGTGTCAGAATTTACTTCATGGTAGTGTAATGGTCCAATTTAGTTGTCTTCTAAAACTGCTTCAGCTAACATGGACCTCTAAGGTCAAAGAAAAGGAAATGCTTTAGAACATGAAAGTGATCAAAGGAATCACTCTATTTAATCTTTCCCACTTCTTGTTAAGACATACTCTTTGGAAGTTTAAATGTTTGGATGCTTGAAGTTTTGAAGGACAACTCTGATCTTTGACACTTCTACTCCATTCTGTCAAAGGTTCAATTCCCTTAAGACTTTCTTGTCATCATCTGCAAACACCTACTGAGTGTTTCTCCATGATGATGCTTTCCTAAAGCTTCTCCTAGGTTGTCTGAAGCATCTGGTAGTTCACAGTCCTTTTAGGAAAGTTTGGGATTATTTAATATTTAAATAGCAACCTTTTTATGGGAACTTCATTATCACTTTTGAGGCCTTCCTTGTCTGCCAGTTCAAGTCAGTAGTATTAACTAAGCATTATGGTGTGCCCTGCATGAGGACTGGACCTCAAGGGACTTGGAGGGAGGGTGTCACATGGATTTCATATATGTTAAGCAGTTAGAGAACATTACAAGAAAATATAACTTTAAAGATTTATTTGTGTGGTACAAGCTCTTAAGTGTAGGATGGATCTGCATAACTGAGTGTGAATCCTGGCTCTACCACTCTAGATAAATCAGTCTCTCTAATCCTCATATATCTAATAGGGTACTGTTAACTATGTCCAGAATTATTGAAAGAATTAAATAACACAATGGAATACTACTCAGCCATAAAAAAGAATGAAAACTTGCCATTTGGGAACATGGATGAACTTGGAGGGTATTATACTAAGTGAAGTAAGTCAGACAGAGAAAGACAAATACTGTATGATATCACTTACATGTGGAGTCTAAAAAATACAACAAACTAATGAATATAACAAAAAAGAAGCAGACTCATAGATATAGAGAATAAACTACTCATTACCAGTAGGGAGAGGGAAGGAGGGAGGGACAATATAGGGGTAGGGGATTAAGAGGTATAAACTGTTATGCATAAAATAAGGATACTGTACTGTGTAGCCAGTATTTTATAATAATTCTAAATGAGATACAACCTTTAAAAATTGTGAATCACTATATTATACACCTGTAACTTATATAATATTGTACATCAACTATACTTCAATAAAAACAGAAGAAAAAGGAAAAAAAACCCTCAAAAATTAAGTAATATACAAAAAGTGCCAAGCACATCATAGGTATTCTGCACATGCCAGTTAGTACCACATAGGAGGGGGAAGACTTACAAAGAGATAGGGAAATGTGATCTGGAAGATGAAGAATGGGGAAGGCATAGTTAGCAGAGAGAAGTGATGAGTGTATTTGTAAGGTGGTGGGAAGGGTATATGAGTTAAGACAGGCAGCTGGGAATGATTGAGGTGTAACCTGGCCCGACTGGGATGGAGGGTTGTACAGAGAAGTAGTGGATAAAAAAGAATGACTTGCAAGGCCAGCTAAGAAGTTTAATTAGATCCAATAAGCAGTTGAAAGTTATTTGAATACAGGTGGTGTTTTGGAGAGATTTTTGCAGTATGTAAAACTAATGCAGCAGCTTTATGAGGAAGGTATTATTATCATCCCCATTTTCCAGGTGGGAAATTGTGTTTGGAAGAGGTCTAAGAAAACTTACATGTTTGTATTTACTATGTAAATAACACTAATGGCAATCAGAATGAAAGAAAATGTTAATTCATGATCCAGCCATCCATACAAATCAGAGTGTTTTCATTTTCTCATATTCCCAATTGATGTTAGTTTTTCTTTCAGAAAATGGAATAATTGCTATGAATATTACTTGAGTTAATTTTTCTTGTTACTTTAAATAGTCCCTGGCACATAGTAGGCACTCATTACATGTTAGCTATTATTTTTACCCTAATACAGACCAAGAATTTACAGAGTAGATGAGACAGTCTATATTAACAGACTGCTTAAGTGCATTTTGGCGGGTAAGTTTTGTGACCTTCCTATTTTCACTCACAACTTTGTAATGGTTTCATGTGCAAGCTAAATACAAAGTCCTAATCTTTTCCAGAACAGAATGAGGTATGACTGATATGCAAGTTATCTGCTATTTAAAGCTTAATTTTTGGTGGCCTTTCAGAGATTGCTCTCATTCACCTGCAAGTATTGGGGGAAAGAACAAATAATAAATTTATTACAAAAATTTTTGTTCTGAATAGTGAGTAATCTATGGTAGGAATTTGTTGTTGGCTTAAAATAAATATCTATTTTATACTTTTTCTAGAAAAGAGATGAATATATTTTTTGATTGTTACATTATTGGCAGTTTTACAGGATGAATACTCAAGATTTTAGTGTGTTCTAATAGTTGGTGAGGCAGTTTATGTCCAAACGTCCTCATTCTTAAACTTTCTTGTGGGTTATGGGGGAGTTAGCAAATGAGCATGTTGTATCAGTTACTCACTTTGCAATAATTTATTTCTGGATTAGTAAAACTGTGAATTCCTCTCTAAATGCTAACCCTGAGTTTTCTAAAGATTTTCTGTTCATGTTTCTAAAATCTTAGCTGTTGAATACCACTTAGATAGACTCATTATTTTTCAAATGCTGAAGTCTAAGTTGTTGAATAAGCAAGACTAACCTTTGACATGAAAGAAGATTTAGAGGATAGAGGGATTTCATTTGCTTTTCATTTTCAAGGCCATGTCTTGTAATATGAATTTATTAGGAACATGTGTCACATTTTCCACACCTCTGTGTCCTTTGGGACATAAACATTTAGGGAGATCCATGGGCACAAAGACTGTTCTGTGCTAGGGAAAATGATAAAAAAAATTAAGAAATTGGAATTGAAAATAACACTTCTTTTACATTCCTTGTATAAGTCAGTAAGCTTTGTGGGCTTTTGGGTCTTCTCAAATCTCCTTGAAGGCATTTGTGGAACAATTATAGTGACTGGAGTTGCCATTACGTCTTTTCCAGGGAGCCTGGGAGGAAAGAAGGCTCATTTACATTGTAGTCTGGTAAATGGGTTACACCTCTGCTAAGAGGATTGTATCTTTTACAGCTATAACCAATAGCTCAGAACATCAGTTGGTAAGTGTATCTGGGTTTTAGTTAGTTAGTGCATGAAGATACAGAGACATTAATAAAAATCATTCATGTGTATATGTGCAAGGGCTTTCATTTGCTTTATGCTCCTTTCCCCTCTCTCTCTCTTTCTTCCTTATTTATTTCATTCATTCACTTTTTAAAATCAGCATTTTATAAAATTTTATAAATAGGCAATTTTATACTTGCAGCATAGAGAATTTTCGGGTTCTTCTGGAGAAGAGACTCAAACCAGGAGCATAGGTAAAGATAAGAAAACTTAAGAAAAAAATGTTTTGATTGCTCTGAATTCACTGGGGATGTACTAAAGTGAGATTTTTGAAGCATTATTTGAACAGTCTGGCACTATTATCACCTTTGATTTCACTCATAACTTGTTGAGGATATGATTTTACCACAGAGTTATTATGTACAACACAAGTCATTTTTGTTGCTCTTTCCCCCTTCCTTTTCTTTCTTTCTCTCCATCCCTTCCTCCCTTCCTCTATACATCCCTCCCTTCTTCACCCTATTCCTTTTTCACTACCTCCTTCCCTTCCTTCATCCTTCCTGTGTTTTCCTCTTTTTTTTTAATCACCTCAATATCCGCAACTCAGCCAAAATAGTGAACAGAGTAACTCTTATGACAGTTGATTTGGGATACTGTGATTTGCTACCTTAGAGCAGTTATTACTGTCTTGCCTCATTCTGTTTTGCTATGTACTACTGTTGGAAAGATTGATTTTAGAGGATTGGCTAGCAGAGCAGCAGTCACTCTCATTGCACTTAGAAGTGCAAGGAAGATATAGCATCTTTGCTTTTTTCCTTGCTGACAGTCTTACTGGGTAGTTAAGACAAAAATAACCTTTATGCTTTGCAATTTACTATTTTTTACTCTTGTCTGGTTTAGTCTCTTTTTGATGGCTTAGTGTCTTTTTTTTTTTTTTTAATTAAACTCATGGCCCCTCAGATTTCTGTCCCCTTCCTGTGCTTTTTTTTCAGTATGGAGTCTGAGAGTGATTTCATGGTGGCAGGGGAAATTGGAAACTTCTGTCCATATGATGTCCTCTGGATCCTTGCTGTGTTTTGAGTTATAAAGTCCATGATAAAGTTGTGATGTTCGTTATAAAAGTCTCTGATTGCTAAGGAAGAGGTGTGTTCTCTTTTCTTGCCAAGGTAACCATACATGCACTCAAGGACTCAGCTAGAGTAGACTACACAGGTCTTTTAAGTTAGTTAATTACTAAGAAAAGTCATTTCTTAGGATAGCCTAAAGATTATTGTGAAATGTCTGTGAAGAAGTTTGTCAAGTGACTCTGAAAGCAAGTATTCATAGTCTATTTAACTTGAGAAAGCTGTCTTTTCCCATCTGCAATCTACACATTTGCAGCCCAGGTCTTAGTACCTCAGATACAAAAATTCATTCAACTTGGTCCAAATTACGTCATGCAGAAAATTTTGACATTAACAACTGTGTTTTCATTTTTAGTAATTCTTTTTTTCAAAAATGGCCTTTATCTCCATTTCAGGCAGCCTGAGCTCCCTATTTCAGAGAAGGAAAGCCTGGCAGAACAATTGAAAACAAACCAGTTGATCCCACTTTCTAAGTTTAAAACTCTGGTGGAAACAGTATTTGAAAGAAAGGATTGGAAGATTAGCAAGAACTCATAATAATGTAAGAAGAATGTTGTTCCTTTCCTAGACTTGATAAGAATTCCTTGGTCTGTGGAGAAAGAATTGGAAAGGAATGGCATCAGACACTGGTGGAGGTCTCAGGCAAGAAGACCTGTGCTTTTTCCTGCACCTACTCCAGTGACAGTCTTCGCCCCAGGGTTAGGTGAACTCAGAGGAGAGGGAGTTATGCACCCCTTTCCCTGCCTGGTTGCCCAGACATGCCATGGTCCTTATCCATGGAGCTATAGAGTAGCTGGAGCGACACAGAGTTGCTAGGAGAAGGGTCTTATGGAGAATCTCTTGTGCTCATATGTGGTGTGAGAAGTATCTAAATCTTTCCCCATACAGCCAAAAGTGGTGTAGATGTGGCCCTGAAAGCAGGCAGTTATGGAGGGGCCTTGTGTTTGTAACAGGGGACCACCACTGGGGAGCAGCATAGATAGTGGATATCGCTCAATAGATGCCAGCACGGAGATGTGGTGCCTTCCATGAGTCAGATGGAATAAGGTGCATATCAACAGAGTCAGCATGGACTGAGGGGTAGGTTCCTTTCCCTGATGCCATGATACTAAGCCAACTAGAACTTGAATGGGTTTGGGGAGAGAACCCTAAATTGAATTTACTCTGATTTGACTGAGAAAGTACCAAATTAACTGAGTTTAACTTCAGTCAATGAGTTTAAGTTTTCTGTTATCAAGTGGACTAGAGAGTAAGTTGAATTTCATAAAAAAGTACAGTTCTTATAGTGGGCCCATTGCGTAGAGTTCCTAGCAAGTATTAGCAATAATGGTGAAAAAAGGGGCAAGGAACAGGTACATATTAAGCAGTTGATGATGTCTGCTTAAGTAAGATGATGTCTTTTAACTTGGAGCAGAGCTGGTCCAGAAATGAATTAAGGTGTCGCCCTATTAGATATTCAGCAGGAGTGATTCTTACTGTCGGGCACAGTAATCCAGTAAGCTCTCTTCCACCAGTATGATCTAGAATCTTTTAAAGAGTTTCTACCACTTCTTCAGCTAGATCACTTGTAAGAGTGGTGAGATTTGTTGGTGGAAGCTTAGGGAGTCATCTTTGATGTAAAGGAGAGCACACAGACTTGGAGTCAAACATACGTAATTCTAAATTCTGTATCTTCCCTATACAAGCTATGCACCCTCCTTTTTCTTTTATGTAAAGAGGATTTAATAATAGCTCTGGTAGACTTCTGTTCTTTTGCTTCAGCCTCCTCACCTTATTCACATAATACCATTCCTCTCCACTCTAAGTACATGAAATTCAAAAGGTGCTGACTCCACTTTTAGCTCCATGTGACCCAGGCCTGGCTAATCAGTGCTTTTTGATCCTCTGTCACGGTGAGTGGTCCAACGATAGATACAGGACCTAAATTATTCAAAACAGAGTAAATTTCAGGAATTTTGTTGAAATAATTGGGAAGAAGCAGCCTACTTTCCCCAGTTGCTAAGCTTGAGTTAGAACCCTGAAACTAGCAGGTGCCATCACACTGAAGAAAGCCCACCTAAGAGTGAAAACAATGCAGAGAAAAATTGAATTGAGAGATGGAGAGTCTGAATTCTTATGGCGTGATCTGAGCTCCTGAAGTCAGTTACACCTGAGATCCAGAACTCCTGTATTTTCTAGTGAGACTATCGGGGCTAATGAACAGCTCCCCATTTTTCCCCCTTCAAGTTTGGAACCAATTGAGTGCTAGCAACAGAGTTAGACATATAAATCAAAATAGCAGCTATAATACTAATAAAAGCTAGATTAGTGAACATAGTTTAGATGTGCAGGTATAGTGGACTTCCTTGTATTCTCTCCTGAGTTGGATTTATTGAGCCAAATCTGCATGGTAATCTTAGCACTTGGTAGAAAGCAGACCAGAATACTCTTCTTATAGTTAGGTAGGGTCACAGATCTCTAAGCCAGGGAGAAGAGGCTGAGCTAAGAAGTACCCTCTCCTAAATACACCAACCTTCTAAGTCCTTCTCCTCTCACAGGATAACTAA
Source organism: Camelus bactrianus (assembly GCF_048773025.1). Classification (NCBI taxonomy): domain Eukaryota; kingdom Metazoa; phylum Chordata; class Mammalia; order Artiodactyla; family Camelidae; genus Camelus; species Camelus bactrianus. Next base: position 45,826,606 of record NC_133540.1, read on the forward strand.
GTAGGTATGGGGAGAGATCAGGACTGTTGAGACAGAAGAAAGTCCACATGAAGCCAGAGCACCAGAAGTTTCCCTTAGTCTTTTCAGTTCCGTGAAATGATAAATTATTTTTTGTTTTATGTTTCTATCACTTGCAACTGAGAGAGTCTCGACTAAATCCCATTCATTCACGTGACCAGTTATGGGCAGGTAATATGCTTTATGTTGGAGCTACAACAACGAACAAGTTATTATACTCCATGACTTGACAGTCTAGCTGGGGGTGTGGACAGTATGTAAGCTATTGCTTTACTGTGTGATAAGCACCAGAATAGGGTTAAGAATTGGATGCTATGGGAGCACATTGCTCTGGGGCAATAATGAATGATTTCCTAGAAGGTTTCTGTGAGGATTAAATGAGGCGGTGTAGGTAAAGTTCTTGTTTTACAATAGGCCTCAGTAAATACTAGTTTCTTTTACTTTTCTCTTTGACAGGGTCACCCCTTGAAGGCTGGGAGCTTGGCTAACCTTTGTGAGCCTTTGTTTTCCAGTATGTAGGACAGTACTCTGCACATGATGTGTACTTAAAAAAAGTGATTTGCAGAATTATTAAGGAATTATTTAATAATTTCTGAAATCTATCTGATGATAAATAGAACCACTTTCAGAAGATAAAGGTCTGAAAATTTGTAATTTGCAAAAAACTGAACTCTTTAATATTTTACTAGAAATTTGAGAAATTTGAGAAAAAGGAAAATCCTTTGTGAATACTTCACTAATCCACTTTCCAGCTACTGCCAGACTGTCATCACAGCATAGCTCCAATCATTACCAGCATCATCACGCTAATACATCTACCATGGTTTACAAAAAACTTCCTATGCAGTACCTTATTTCATTTTTTAAAATAAACTTTATTTTGTAGAACAGTTTTAGATTTACAGAAAAATTGTGAAGCTAGTACAGAGAGTTCCCATATACTCTGTACTCTCTTAACCTTATTATTACCATATTAGTACAGTATGTTTGTTGCAATTAATGAACCAATATTGAAATACTACTATTAACTATATTAAACTTATTCTCATTTTCTTATTTTTCACCTAATGTCTTTCTTCTGTTTCAAGATCCCATCAGGGATACTGCATTACATTTAGTCATCTCAGTTCTTGGCCGTGACAGTTTCTCAGACTTTCCTTGTTTTTGATGACCTTGACAATGTTGAGAAGTACTGGTCAGGGATTTTGTAGCATGTCCGTCCCTTGGGATTTGTCTGATTATTTTTTCTCATGTTTAGACTAGGTTTATGAGTTTTGGAGAGGAAAACTACAGAGATAAAGTACTATTTTCATAACTTTAAAAAGTATATAGTATTAACATTTCTTATTCTTGATGTTAACTTTTTTAGCTTGACTGAAGTAGTGCTTGTCAGATTTCTCCACTGTGAAGTGACTCCTTTTCTCCCTTTCCACACTGTAGTCTTTGCTTTACTTAGTTTTCAAATTGTCAGAGACCCACCTTACTAACTGCCATAAACGGTGGTGACATGAACAGAGATAAGCAAGTTGGGTAAATCATAGTTTGTTATGAAGATCAAATAGGTGATGCTTCTAATGTGCTTTGAAATCTGTTAAACATATACACTTAAGCTAGTATTTTTACTGAAAATCCAGAGAAATAAATATTCAAGAATTTGATGGCTTGGTTCAGGATAGTGGGAGACAAACTCTGTATAAGAGTTTTCTGATCTTTCTTAAAACTTACATCTTTTTAAGTGACCATCTACTTCTTTTAAGTACAAAGCCAAAATGATATGCCTTTCTGGTGCATGCTTGTTAATTGTGGTTTCTAATGCAGAAATTTTGAGCAAGAGCAGGAGAGTCATGCTCTTCTTAGATATTTAGGGCAACAACAGAGGCAAAAATGGTCTACTTTTACTCCCATTTTCTTCTCATTCCCTTAAATTGGGACTGGAAATATGAGAGATGAAAAATATGAGGGGGAAAAAAAGGGAGAGGTAGGGAGTGGACCGGAGGAATTAGTCTGGGAGTGGCAGCTTCTAAGTGATTTATTATGGACTAGGGAAAGCTTAGCATTTCTTCCATATTTTTCAGGAAGGATATGATGAGTTGCAATAACAATCTGGTGACTATTGCAGACTTGTTTGAATAAATCCTTCTTTATGCCTGCTTCCTTTTAAACTCGAGCTGAGTACCTTCCTCAGGTTAAATGGCTAATCAGTTTTCTTCTGCCTCCGAGAAGAAACATCTCTGAGGAGCCTTACAATTTCACTTGTTCAGGAACGTCAACATTTCTCCAGGTTCAGCTTGAACCAAAGGCAAAGCAATACCAGTAGTTGCTCTTTGTGAAAATAACTTCTCTCTTCAGGCTTTAAATCATGTCTTTTTCCTTTCTGCCACTGGTTTTCTCCTTTGCGATGGAGTATTTTCTGATTATTTTCCCACAACCCCTCCAGGAACTCCTACATCTATGGGAATTAGAGGCAATCAGAATGATACCTAATTTTCTTTATTTGTATTGTAGCGGAGTGTATATTCCCAGACAATTACTCTGTGTGTTCATTAACAGGAAATATTTGGTGAAATCTGAGACATCAAATTTCATTTTACTTTGTTGATTTCATATCCAGAGATCCTACTCTGGGGGTGCTGTTGTGGAGAGGGGGTTTTTATAGGGTAGGCAGTGGAACATAATGTTTAAGGCCGTGAGCTCTGAAGCCATATCACCTACGTTCCAAGCTGAGCTTTACCATGTACTAGCAATGTGACCTTGGACAAGTTACTTAACCTCCCTGTACCTCAATTTCTTTGTTTGTAAATGGGGATAATAATAGTCCTAATTCATAAGGTCACTGTGAGGATTAAACAATTTAATATATGTAGGATCCTTAGAACAGTGCCTGACATAGTGAATCTTTTGTGTTTACTGCTTATTAATATAATAATAATAATATAGATACATCAACATATATGCTAATATTTTGTATTTGTCTTCCCTCCCACTTTACTTTCTGTCCTGACTGTAATCAGCATTATTTGGGCTCCCTTTACATCTGACTTCATTTGGGTTTAGCCAGAGGAGGCCCTGAGAGGACATGGATACATAAAAGGAAAGAGGGGTGTGGGTGTCTTTCCTTTGCTTCCTCCCTGCTTCCTTGTAGCTGTTTCTTCTATATGTAGATGTGCTCCTCCATGATTCAGCTCCTGTTGGACAGCCCCTCCTGCCTCTTCAGCTCTTACTCGGCTCCTTTAACACCATTTCCTCCTCTTGTCCCGTCAGCTCTAGGAGTGGTAATACCTTCCCGTGGTTGAATCTCCGGATGCTTCATCATCCTTTGTTAGTTAGCTTGGTTTTCCCCACATCTTTGTTGTTAGTTTCTTCATTAGCATCTCTTCATTTGAACCATTTGGGGAGAATTCTATTTTCTGATGGGACCATAACCCATATAAAATTTTTAACTTTATATTTCTATTTGACAGTTTTGTAATGTCCCGACTACGAGCCTATTCCTTGTAATATGCTAGGAAAGTTTCCCTAGAAACTAGTGATTATTACTTGTAAACATTTAGCCTCTTCATTGTTATCTTACATTTCTTGAGACAGGAATTAGATTTTGAGTGTGCACATGTATGTATATATGTTCCTGACACAGGGCCAGGTATATAGCAGGTGGAAAAAAATAACCCCCTAGTATTAAAGGACATTTCTATTCAGAACAGTGAACATGATGGTTTACTCCAGTGACACATTAAGGGCTTTGCAACTATAGCAGCTTTAGTTTCAACCTCTTTACAGTTACTTGTTAGGCTTTAAAGGATTTATTGCTTGTGAAAGGTGCCAAAATAATAGCACTGAGAAAGAAAATCCCATAGTCTCACAACAGACTGTGACTATCCAAGCTTCCTCTGACTCCTGCCAGAGAGCTCAGTGGAGCTGATTGAAAGATTAGCTCATTTTCAGCTGAAGTTTTGATGTTCAGGGAGACTGGGAGGTTTACCTTCCCCTCAGGAAATTCTATGAAAGAACTAGATTAAGTGTTTTCTCTTTCTGAAGAGTCTCTCAAGCAGCCCTCCTGCTGCATCCTTGAATAGACTCAGGCTTTTTAAGAGAGAGTAGTTAATTAATTTTGTTTTTATATACTTTTTTTTTTTTTTCTGCAAAGGAAGATGCTTGTAAAACAAGCCTCCTGGTCAACTGCTGAAATAGTTTGGTGAGCTGGCTAATTGTAAAGAAGATCCTAGCTATAACTTGTTAGCACCTAGCAAACAAAGTACTTAAATGCAGCTGTAGACGTAAATATTTAATCTTCATGTGCACAGAAATGGAAGTGTCTCTAATTTGAGTTACTTATGCAGATAGCTCTTGGAGGCTTATTTTCTTCTTTGGTAAAACAAATGGTAACACCACCTATCTTGTAGGTTTGCTGTGAGAATTAGTGATGCTTACAAAGCACCTAGAATGCAGTTAAGTGTTCAACAAATGGTAGCAAGGGGTACTGATAAAAGCTAAATTAGAAACTTATTTAAACTGAAAATGAATAGAAATAATTACTATGTTTACTTGATTGGTATTGTTTTTATGTTGTACCCTGCTTATTTTTTTGCAAGTAGACCAAAGTTGGTCATTGCCATGGGGAGGAGTATTTTTACAAAGGAAGTTCTTGGGAAAAGGCCACTTACCTAACCACAAATGGGAATTTTCTTGATCGGGTTAGATTACAACAGCTCAGTCAAGGATAGGCAAGCTCCACTAGGTGGTAGCATTGTCATCTGGCCCAGCAAGGGAAGCTACAAGAAACTGGCTGAAGATTATGTGAATATTAAAGACAGAAGTTTGGACATGAATATCAAGCCTGCTGAGGGCCAAGCAATATGACTTTTGACATGTCCTAATTGAGAGCCAACTGAGGGCTTGTATGGAAGACTGTCACGTCTATCACATGTATGCTCTTAAGATGTATTTATTCACACATGCGCGCGCGCACACACACACACACACACACAAAGTAGACCTAGGGAATTATGCCATCTGGGATCCAAAACTAGAAGAGCAAATTTCCCTCAAGGAGGTAAAAAATATAACATATAATATGATAATTACATAGTGCACACAAGATGTGTTTTGAACTTTACAGAAACAAACCTTTCAGGCTCAAGTTCTAGTGCCAAATAATAATAGCCAGAAGAGAACTACAGTTTGTGTTTTTTTTTATAATCCCTTCCAGGTCCTCACATACACCAAATTATGCTCAGGAAAGTAGGGACAGCACATACTTTTCAGGGGAAGTTCAGTAAATTGAACTCTTTGGATCAAAACACTAGCAAAACAGCACTGAAAAATCACAGTATTTAACTCCCCTTTCAGAGTGCACACAAACATTAGGAAAATATGAAGATACCTTAACTTAAGAATTATTTTAAAATTTTGGGCTTGATTTTCTGACTCTGGATTTTACTTTCAGACAAGGCTTTTTTAGGAGTCATTTAGTGCTTTAGCGTCTTCTTTATTCTTTACATATCAAAGTTTTCTTTTTCTTGTTCTTTCTCATCATTTCTTTCCACATGATGATATTTATTTTCCCCTTTGTATTGAAAATAAGATAGGTGGAAAGAGATGAAACTTTTTATGATTCCATTTTACCATATTTCTCTATGTTAACAGTGGAATTCATTCAACATATAGCTCATAATGGAATTAAAACATGTAATATATATCCAACTGGCATTTCTTATACCTAAAAATTATGTAAGTAGGTGGAGTTTAATGTTAGAATGAGAGTAAGAACCTGTAATTTTCCTCTACCAGCCCTTTTCCTTGGCTTCTCCTGATGGAATATGCTTCTGAGGTGGATACCCCCTGGAATTTGCCCTAATATTTGTGACTGCTCCTAAGCTATTCAAATTTGTGAGAAGTAGATTTTTGACTTCCATGAGACTTGGCTGACTCCTCTGACCCTGGGACTTCTCAGGTCAAAGGATTCCCTAGAATTCAGGTGGTGGCAGTGCTGACTTCAGAATTCTAGAACTGCTTTGCAGAAAAAACCAGGAAAAATGATCTGTCAAAAACTTAAAGATTACTGTGGAAACAGCCAAGAGTCTAAATACTGTCTCTTCTAGGCTAGAACAGGCATAAATTGAATGATAGGAATGGATTTTTCTGAGAGTGAGTGACAGTGGCCTGTACTCTCAGCAAAGTGTGTGTATATATGTGAGTGAGCTTCTTCATAATCAGGAAGTTGGGATTGTTGTAATCTCCTTTGAGTCTTCATTTAAAATTGATTTTAAGTGCTATTAGCTTTTGAGGTAAAGGAAGGAGGAAAGGGAGTAAAAGGTTAATTGCTGGGGGTAGATGCATAAAAAGGTGGTTCTGTAACAGGACACTTGAGAGTCAAATTTAAATCTAGATGAGATTTGAGATATCTTCTTGGCCATTTTCCTTTCTGCATTGAGAACCTTTGTAAATTACAATCTGGATCTTGCTTCTGTAGAAGTTTAAAAAATCTTCAAACACTGATTAGCCTTCCAAGGTGTTTGAAGCCTACAGGAGATATAAAATTTTCCATGCTTTCTACTCTAAACTTATGAAACAAAACGAGTATAAATAAATAAATAAACAAGATTATAAAATATTTCTAGTCATATTTATCTTATTTGATTTTTGGCATAAGGAAATTTTTTTTTTTTTAAGATTGGCTAATTGTTTTACCCTGCCACAGTTTAAGAAGAGTAATTACAATATACCATCCACTCCTTTGTCTATGGATTTTTACATTTTTAAGAGAATAAAAAAAGCCTCTTACTATTTTGTGCAATCATGGTGGTCTTCTTTTCTTTACATTCTGAAGGATACCATAGCTGCCAGTGGATAAAATTTCTTTTGGGAGTAGAGATAGGCTTCCACATAGGATTATTTTGTAGTAAAATCAGAAATGTGAAGCACATGAATTAAATGGTTAAGAAGTGCTTGCAAGTGCTCCGTGATATCAGAGGAAATAACATTTATTAAATGAAAGCTGAACACTTTCTTGAGGGGAAAAAAATTTCATTTTCATCAGCTAATAATCGAAACAGTTTGACACTGACCAGAGAGAGCCAAAAAATATGGAAACAATTACTGAATTAAATGAAATATCACAAAATTATGTTATTTTGCATTTTGGTAAATGCAAGGTAAAAGCATTTCATGAAGATTCTATTATATATTGACCAAATAAAAGAAAAAGTTTAGGAGTGGGTTTAAAGGCAAAAGTAAGAAATGTGATTATCTTAAGATACCAGTAGAAAAATGTATGTGTTATTCTTTCTTCCACATGCACAGTTCTACTTTAAATCACACTGCCGACTGCATTTATTATTAGGTTGGAATAATCAATTCTATGATGGAGTAAACTGGTTTCACTGACAAGAAAAAGATGCCTTACAAGTCTGGTTGGAGGTTTGATCAAATGCATATAGTTACTTTGTCTTAAACAAAAAAGTGATAGTGACTGTCATTAAATCTCAAACTCTGTTTTTACTTTTATGAGACTGTTACACACCCTAACTGCATTACCACTACAATAACAAAATCACGTTTCCTGCTATTTCACGAAATCTGAAATGGTGATGAAAGATACTTCCTACCAATGATGTCAGTGGTTATTTAATTGCCATTAGATGGTAATGAAACTCTTTCTTGTGACTTACCCATGATGAAGTGTTCTTGATCAGATTGTGTTAAACAAAATGGCTGCCGCCATATTAGATGTTTTTTCTGAAAACTAGGTTTTCATTACTCAAATAATATTAGCAGAGCGAGCTGAATTATGTTTGGCATTAGCTTTTGAATTATTGCTTCTGAATAGTGTTTTTTAAAAAATTGGATTACCTTACTCTTCCATATTAGGGATAACATATGTTTTTGCAATGTTAAGAAAACATCCACTTTTCATTATTTGAAGTAAAAGTAATTTGCCCACCCTAGATCTCAAATTTGTTCTGTTTTGTCAATTTCAGCTACTAGTATCATTATTAGTATTGTTTTTTCTGAACACCAGACCTGTACTAGGGTCACATCCATGGGATATAAAGCAAATTAGAAATTTTAAGATGGTTTTTCTTTTGGCTTGAAATATAAAGGATTTCATAATAGTCCTGTCTTTTCTCTCATTAATCTTGGTATTTTACATTACCTTGTTAGCTTCTCTCTTTATTTGATATTCTGGGTAAGGTTGGGAGAGAAAGAAAAGAAATGAAGACCGTAAAACAGGAAGAAAGATTACAGCATCAATTCAGAAGTGGAGAAGCAACATTAACATTGGAATTAAGAAAAATTTCCCTATGTCTTAAATCCTAAACAAGGCTTTTGATATAAAGTTGAAGATACTGTGGTTAGTTGAAAAAAGAAGACACAAATATATAAAAAATGGAGTCTATTTTCTCTGCCCTTTACTCTAGGTTTGATAACATAACTTACCTTGGTTAACTGAATGCTAGGAAATTTGATTCAAGCAGGTGTTTGAGGAGTGCTTGCATACTAGAGCTTACTCTATCTTGCTGTTCTCTACCATCCTGAGATTGCTGTGTCTCAGGATGAAATACCACATAGAATAGAGACAAGCTCTCCTAGCTATGGTTTCCCTAGGTCAACAAGCCTGCCAACCCTCAGACATGTGAGTGAGCTATTGTAGATTGTTCAGTGCCAGCCAAGCTGGTATAGACCAGAAGGTCTGCTCAGCCAACCCTTAGAATCATAAGAAATAAAAATGTTATTTCAAGCCACTGAGTTTTGGGGTAATTTTGTATGCAAGCAAAAGCTAATTGATACAAATACAAAAAATGGAAACTTTGTTTTTAGATGAAAAATATGCTAAAATTTTTGTTTTCATTGTTGCTTTTAAATTTCTTTTTGAAAAAAGTGCTCCGGTGGAAAACTTGGTTTTAGGTTTCATGAACTCACTGTAGCTTGGGGAGACCACTCTTTATAGAGTGAATGACTTGAATCATTCTAGTTGAAAACTATACATTTCTCTTGAATTCCTGGATACTTTTCAAAGCTGGTTAGCTTTGTAAGAATTGGTTGTAGTTTTCTGTCAGGATATCATCACATTTTCTATTCATCTTTTTATTTCAATTTTGCTATTGTGTTTTTATACTGTTTTTTAAATGTACACTTGAGAACATTTGGGAACCAAACACATTATCTACTGCTAATTTAATGTGACACATCATAGATGTAAGTAACATTAGCACTAACATTTTTTATATTCCCATTAGAATATGTATCAAATCCTCAAAATTATCCAAGAAAGACTTACTGTATTTACTGTCAATAAGAATTATATCTCAGGTGTATGTATAGAGTACGTCTTCCATCTACTGGGGAACATCCAGATGATTAAAATTCATTTATACTTGAATATATACTCCCTATTTTTTTATAATTGAAAAATTAATTAATATAGGTTGTTGATTGAATGTGAGACTGTAGGAAAATTCAAGAAGTTGCAGTACTTAGAAATTGTGTTTTTCTTATTCTAGGGCTTTCTTCCCTATTGTTACCAAATTAATCTGGGCATTTTGATCAAGCACATTGACTAGGTTCTTTTTGAATAGGTTGATTTGAAGGCTTAAATTTCAGGGACGGCCAGAATGACTTTTTTTTTTTTTTTTTTGATCTTAGATGTTCAGAGTTGCAATCTGTTCTTTTGGACACAAGTCTTACCAGATGATCCAAATCTTTGTAATCAGCTGGCTCTATAATTCTCTTTGTTAGAGAATAACTTTTGAAATTGTAATCTAAAATCTGGAAGAGTTACGGCTTCAGATTGGTAACAACTTTGTGTTTTCAAAGGCTAAGTATAACTCATGCTAAAAGTCATTATTTTGGGGAAAATTATATGAAATGAGTAAAATAGAGAATTCTTTCTTAGATATGAGAAATAACACATAAAGTTTCATGTGTCTAAAATATGGCTCCAGGTTTTATTGATAGTGATTTCAAATTACATCTGTCAGTTGTGTTTCAAGGCAACTGAGAGGACCAAACAGCCATATTTTATGAGTATAATGGACTCACATACTCAGGATGGAAGGAAGGAGGTCCATTTAGATCCAATTTCATGTTGAAGACTTAACTTTTCTCTTGTAACATATTCTTGTCAGTTTTACATGAAGCAAGATTATATTTGCTCAATAGTAGGTTTAGACTAATTCTGTTGCCTTTTTGCTGAAAAGAAGGAACTTTTAAATTTGTTTTTGGGGGAGGGGGTAAGATTGTGTGGTCATTCTTTTAATAAGAATGGATAAGAACGAATCATTGATCAGTGAGTACATCATGCAATTCTAGTGCCACTACAGCAAATCCCAGATAATTGTACTTTGGAAAAAAAGTGGAATTTAGAGCTAAGTAATTTGGATGTAATCTGCTGATTTGTTGAGTAGCCTTCAACAAATCATTTAACCTCAGTTATAACATGCTTTGAAATCCTCAGGTAAAAGTCCTCATGTCTGAAACAGAGTATGAGACTAGATTCTCATTTTATTCCATACTCAGGGGGAATTTTGAGAGCATTGCATAGAATGAGAATTTGGCACAATAGTATTACTACGAATTTGGGAACTAAGTGCACATATTCAGTATTTATGGTTCTCAACATTGCAACAGCTCTGGATGATGGAAAAACATTATTTTGTGCAGATTTTTTCGATTGCTGGTGAGACTAGACTAGTTACCATAGAGAGGAATGAACAGGACTCCTTAGCAGTCTGGAAATTAAAAAGAATCACTTATGTTGTGATTTATCAGTCACCAATGAGGGATTCAGAGGTAGTTGAATGAAACTGTCATTTGAAATGTTTCCTTTCATATCCTGCTTTGGGTGTGTCTCATCCCCTGGCACTGAGGTGGCACTGGGCTTCCCAATGTCAGATACATCTTGTCTGGATGGCTGGAGTCAGATTCAGAGGTGCCTGAAGGTTTCACATGGCCCTTTGGAAAGAGGGTCAATTTTGAGAAATGTAAAACGTGCTTTTGCCTATTGCAAATCATATATCTCCTAGATTCTCAAATCAAGGTGTGATAATAGACAGGATGATATTTGGTTGATGCTAGATTGGACATTCAGATAGAGCTGTGATCAGGAATGTATAAATGAAAATCCTCAGGCCCAGACCTGATGCTATACTGCTCATGGAATTAGCCTGGTGGTTGTTCTGGAAGCCTGGTTATAGTTGCATTTCAGTCATGTGGAAGAAGCTTAGTGAGGGAAACTGAAAATATTTCCAGGTTTTTTGAGTCTTTCCACAAATCTTTACTCTGCCCCTATTCTGCATCAGGAATCCATGCGTGATTTTGGGGACATGATAGTGCAGTAGACAGATGCTTAATGATACTGCTGCTATGGTGGGCAGCTGCCCTTCTGAATAATGGTTGCTTTTAATAAATGTGTATTTTGGTGAAATGTAAACATTCTGTATATTATGCTTCATTTTAGAATGATGCACTTCTACAAATATTGCTGTCTGAAGTGAATGTAAAAAACCTTCTGAGATCAACTTATTTCATTTGTCCAATAAGTGTTCAGTCAGTTAACCTTATTTTGAGCCCATTTTTAAGTGCTAGGTACTTTTCCACTGAGTTCAAATTGAATTTGTTTTTGGATTAGCATCTGTGACTCTTATCTGAAAAGGTTATGGCTGAGTGAGACTGCTCCTGAAACTGTGACCAGCCTGAAGTATCCGGTTTTACTTGTTTCTGCTGGTTCATCAACATTTGTCTTCCCTGGCATTCAGTTGCTGACTTGGTACAATGTATCAAAGAGGAAGCAGATAAGCAAACATTTTCAATAGCGGATGATAAATGACACAGTAGATATGAACATGGGACATTGGGGAAACACGGATGAATCACTTAACTCAGACTAGGGTCGTCAGGATGGAAAGGATAAAACTCACTTGTATTAGTTATTATTACTGTGTAACAAGTTGCCATAAAATAAAATGGCTTAAGACAATAATAAAGATTTTTTTTTTTTCACTCTCACTATTTCTCTGGGTCAGGAATTTGGGAGCACTTAGTGGAGCAGTTCTAGCTCAGATGTCTCCAATGAGGAGGTATTGAGATATTAGCCCAGGCACTGTCATTTAAAAACTTGACTAGAGGTGGAGGATCTGCTTTCAAGGTGGTTCATTCACATGGCTTTTAAGTCTGAGTTGTTTGTTGGTGGGAGACCTCAATTCCTTTCTATGGAGACCTTACCATAGGACTGCTTGAGTGTTTTCAAGACATTGATACCTATTTCCTTTAGAGCGAGTGATCCAAGAAAGACCAGGGCAGATACCCTGCTGTCTTTTATGATCTAGCCTTGGAAGTATCCCACTTGCACTTCTGTAGTATTCTGCTGGTGTCACAGGCCAGCCTGGTGAAGTGTGGGAAGGGACTACACACAGTGTGAATACAGGGAGGTTGGATCGTTGGGGCCATTTTGAACTGGCTCCACACCAATTTTTAGGGATGCTTAATAGCTGAGATTTGATTCTGGTCCCTGGAGCATTAACTCACTTGGGCCTTGGCAACCACCATTGATAATGTGAGTCTCTGATATTTTGTATGTTATACAGGTTTCTATTACTACTACTCTTTGAATCACGTGGAGTAACAACAAGATGTTAGCAAAACAATGGATACAAATGCTTCTTAATTCAATGCTACTGATGAATTAATCCTAGTGGGGACATTGACAAGCTAATAGGTTTTAGACAACATCACAGGGAAAAAAAATCATATTTGCTGTTAAACATGGGAATTTTGAAATAATTGTTCTTTCTAATAGGGTTGTTGAAATATCACCATGGGGTTCAAAGTGGGAATCTCTTTCCCTGGAGGCTTGACAATTAGCCATTTGCATATATTGGCCCATATTGTGTGTAGCTCTAATGTGAGTTTCAAGCATATCATGTAGTAGACCACTTAATACTCAATAATGTAAGTATCTCCTAGATCCTGTCTCAGAAAAGTGATGAAGTCAGTATTTGGGTCTTGAGGCCTGAAACCTTTCTTTTGTTGAGTAGGGGAAGTGTATGTTGCTGATTAAAAGTTGATGCCCATTATTTTTACTAGATAGTAGTATTTTGCTAATATCATTTCCAGTTTTATGGTGGTATTCAAAGGTGGTTTGGAAAGGGGCTTCACTCTTCTTAATTCCAGTGTCCAAAAAGCCACCCTACATAAACATATCATCTAACTACAGTGTGCTTCTAATATAAATTCCATTTCAGGATTCCAGATTCAGTCTTTTAAGTCCCTTGTATATCAAAATTAGGGCTGCCACTGTTCCAGACAATCACTTGCCTGTCTGTATTAACATAGTTCCACATTAACATAGCTCAAACTTTGCTGCTTGTTAGATTTTGGCATCTGCATTTATCCACATAGAATCTGGCTTCTTTCTCCCAATTTGTCATTATAGAAGAGCTCTGAATTGATTGTGATCATAGAGCATTTTCTGCCTATGTCTTACTTGTAGCACAAAGTGGATATTAGCTTTCCCAATTAAAGCAGATTTCCTGCTTTACCAACCACTCTGACGTGCTGAGAGAGCTGACAATTTTAGTACTAAGCTTGTTAGAGTCGAATGCACTTATTATAGTATTTTCCATAGTTTGTTATTTGTTGAAAGCAGAGCTGTTTTCACACAGAAAGGTCCAAGATGCAGAGATTGCTGAGTATATATATTTTATCTTCTCCTTATCTCTTCTTCCCCTAATCTCTGTAGGCACCCCATCACTTATAGCCCCTTTATGTATGGCCATAATAGTCTGCCCTTTATTGTTTTTAACATAGGCCCTGGAACACATGTTCATCAACTTAAATTTGTTATGTAATATGGACATATTTTCAGTTTCACCTGTTAGCCCTCCCAATATCTTTTTTCCATTCTTACCTATCAAAGACCATACTCCCTCTTCCCAGGGTTACTTCTTTTTCTATAGTTCATTTCTCTTGATCGCTGTCATATCTGTTAGTCTTCTGTCTTAAGCAATTTTAAGAAAAGAGGTTGGACAAGCAAGGGAAAACTGAGGGTACCCTTTCAATATGGGGGATCTGAAGACCCTGGGGAGCTGGGAATAGAATATTAAGACAGTCAAAAACCTTTTAGGAAAGTCTGGGAACTTTGATATAGAATTAACCCATGAAGTTCTTCTTTAGCTCTTTCACACCCTTATGGTATATATTCTTTCTTTTCCAGTTCCTCTGAATTGCCAGCACCTCCTCCTCCTTTTATCCCTTACTCGTTTGTACTTCTCCATGTACATGCTGAGGTCCGTCAACCTGGAAGCAGTCTGAACCTGTTATGAATTTCCCTTAGTCTGTACCAACCTAGCAATATAAGTAGGGAAGCTAAACTTTAATAGATCAGTTACTTATCTCCCCTGGTCACATCCAAGTTCCTTCCTCTGCTAGTAAGAGAGAGGGCAACCACTGGGAGTATCTCACACAAATTAAACTCTACTTCTCATTGGGCTCTTCACTCTCAGGTAGCTCTGGAGCTCTTTAAGATGCTCCTAAATTACCTAACCAAGTCCCTGATTTACCTATTGAATGTTGCTTAAATAGTATTTCGTGATGGGGTCACTAGCCCTTTCTTCTCCCACGGCAGTCTTCCTTCAAGCATCATCTCTCTATTTATGACAGCCATCCTATTTTCAAATATTATTGAGGTTTCTAGTACAGGGTAGTCTACCTTTTTCATCTTAGTTTCTTAATGCAAGGGGGAGATATCTTGAAATGATAAGGTTTGGAATCTCTACAAATTCTTCTATTTCTCTCCTTAGCTCCATTTTAAATGAGCCCTGCCTCTGGTCTGAACTCAGAAAATTAGAAGCACTGTTCCAGATTTCATGAGTCCCCTGAAGATCCCATTCCATCAACAGTCCAAACACTGTCAGTAATTTCATCAGAAAATTGTGGTGATCAGAGGTTCACACTCCCATATTCACCACTTTCACATGTGTCTGTCTGGATGTTTTTCTCCCGTTTTGGAGGAAGGGACAGTGCAGTGTAAACCATGTGTTTTGGCACTGTACAGACAAAGTTTGAAACATGGTCCTACAAATTACTAGCTGAGGAACAATGGTTGAATTATTTATAGTCTAAAAAGTGTCCTCATGTGCAAGTTGAGGATAGTAACCATTTGATGGGGTTGATTAAATAAGATAATGTATTTATATGAATGAGCAAGTGCTTGGAATCCAGCATACTATTAACAATTGTCAGCTTCATTCCTTGCTCCTTACCTCTTCCCAGCTGAGATTGCTACCCTTTCTGGGGTCTTGCTCCATCAATCCTAGATTTTAGGGTCCCACCTTTCAACTATATATACTCACCCATGTTAGAAATTTCTCTCTCTACTTTGGTTTTCCATTTAGCTATTGTGCCAGTTTCCCTTCTTTATTTCCTTGCAAAAGATTGTCTAAACTATTATGTCCCATTTACTACTGCATGGATCAATGATTGTTTGTCTTTCACCGTCACCTGACTATTGAAATTGCTCACACCAAAGTTTCTCGTACCTGTGGAATTGCCAAATACAGTGGGTACTTTTCAGTCCTTACTTTCCTTGCTCTGTTTATAGCATATTACAACACTTACCCATTCTCTAAAATTGTTTCCTATTTCAGATTCTTCTCTACCTCTCCGAGTGCTGCCATATTCTCCTTATAAACTTTATTTTCTGTCTACCACTTTAGCATTAGTATTCCAGGCTCCTCACCTCTTCTTTCCTCTCTTTTCCGTCTCAGTCTTACTCTCTCCTCTTTCTCTTTAATTCACTTCTCCCTGGGTGTTTTCTTCCTACCCAACAACTGCAGAATACCAAATACATGTGGAAAATCCACTGAGAGACAAAAAGATAGAGCAAACTATGATTACATAAAACTGTATGCATGAATCTCAGAACAATTGTTTTGAAGAGAAAAAGCCAAACATACAGAGAACTAAATTCTGTATGCATTCACATGCAGTTCATGAATGGTCAGATTAATATATGGTGTTAGAAATCAGAACAGTGGTTGCCTGTGGGGGCACAGGGAGGGACTAGAATGGTTCCATGCAAACTTTCTGGGCTTGATGTGCATGTTCTAAATTTTGATTGGGGTGTTGGTTACATGGGCCTATACTTTTTTCAAAATTTATTGAATTGTGTACTTGAGATCTGGGTGTATCAGTGTATGTAATATTCACTTCAAAAAAGAAAATGTCATTATGAGAGAGGTAGCGGTGGTGGTAGAAAGCTGATGTTACCCTCTCTCCTGCATATTCTCCCCTACCTCCCATAGGAGTTTCAAAGTGTTCTGTATTAAGAAGATGGATCTGCTCCATTTGAGGGTGTTTTTGACTAAGGCATAGATTTTGTAGTTTAGAAGGCTGATCATCAGTATGAGCTAGAACTGAAGATGGGTGAAGGAAAGGCAACTCCATACGTTAGTCCTAAGTTGAGACTGACACTACAATGTCACATACTTAGTTACATGAAGGGAAAAATATTTGCCAGCTTTATGTACAGTACAGACACTGAATTAATGGAACTGTGTGCTTGAAGTTCTTGGAACTTGGTTTTTGTATGTCAGATCTGTTCAGCGTGCTGGGGGTAGAAAGAGGGTTGGAAAGGAGAATATGCCAACCTACCAAATTCCATAAACACAATTATTTGAGGAAATTCTGGTAAAAATGCACTAAAATATAATTACATTTACTGATACTTAATTATGATGCCAGTAGCTTTAATCTAAACTAGGCAAAATGGGAAAAATTCATTTGCCTCTTTAAGTACTCAAAACATAATTTCCACAACTCAAAATATCTTCAAATGTATGCGTTGATTTCATATATTAGTTCAAGACTGATGTAATGAGGCAAAGAATCTTGACTGGCTCTGATTCTCTCCCCTGTAAAGATGCACAGGCTCACGGACCTCCAAGAGGCCTACATACTGTCCAGATTTACTGAATTTTTTCTGGAGAGAGGAGTGTTTGGTTCATAACATCTTCCGGTACACTCAGAAGTGACAAGTGGTTAAGTATAATGACTTGACCTTTCTAAAGAGATGAAACTATATATTTTTATTGTGAAAAGTTCAGCTTATTTGTGTTTTTTGGTAAAAGATGTTTAATTTTCTTTGCATTTCATAGAGTAGCTTGGCTCTCATTCTTAGTTATTTCATTAGCAGAAATTTTCTTCTATCAAGATACCATTAAGATAGTTTCAATCCTGTATTTACGCTTTATTTTTGTTTGTTTGTTTTTTGTTTTTTGTTTGTTTAGATTCCACATATGAGTGATCTCACATGGTATTTTTCTTTCTCTTTCTGGCTTACTTCACTTGGAATGACATTCTCATAGACAGAATACAGGCTTGTGGTTGCCAGAGGGGGCGGAAGGTGGGATGGGATAGACTGGGATTTCAAAATTGTAGAATAGATAAACAAGATTATACTGTATAGCAGAGGGAAATATACACAAAATGTTATGGTAGCTCACAGAGAAAAAAATGTGACAATGAGTGTGTATATGTCCATATATGATTGAAAAATTGTGCTGAACACTGGAATTTGACACAACATTGTAAAATGATTATAAATCAATAAAAAATGTTAAAAAAAGATAGTTTCAGGAAAACGAGAAGAATGGTAAACAGTTTTCTGGTTCATTCCTTTTTTTTTTTCGTTTATTCTAGTTGTCTTATAGAAAGATTTGTATCTAAATTGAACCTTCTTCCTTGTTATGCTGTTTTTGTCTCATCATAATGTTTCCTCACTTTAATTAAGGCAGCATGTTCTCTTAACATGAAAATGAATTCGAAGTCACAGATTTGTCATACTGATTCCATTTCTTTATCAGGAAAGCTGTATGTGCCGAGAAGCTAAACCTCTGTTTAAGCATGAATCCGCATGGTAATCTCTAAAACTAGGAGGGCTAATTAATGTTACATATAGAGTCCTGAAGTAGATGTTTTAAATATATAGTTTACTCCATGGTAAACCGTTGTACTACACGATTTCTCTTACTGACATCAAATAAATCAATTAAGCAATATTAGGACTTTTACTTGTTATGAATTAGATTTATAAAGTCATTTTTATTCCATGTAACCTGTCGACTAGAATACTTAGTGGTGACCTGCAAATATAGGCCATATGACTCTTATTGTCCATAATTTGTCATGATCTTAGACATGTATGTATGAAAATTAATGTTTCATATACAGTTAGATCTCTTTTGTGCATTTTCTCTTGGTTGCTCCCTCTCCGCACACACAAACATATATATTTTTTACGTATCTATGTATGTTTAAATGTACCTAAAAAATACACTGATTGCATAACATCCTCAGTATTTTATTGCCTCCTCTCTTCCTTCCTTCCTCCCTTCTCCTCTTCTTTCTCCTTTGTTCTCCTCCTCCTCCTTCTCCCTCTCTCTCTCTCCCCTTCTCTCTTCCCCTCCCCCACGTCCATGAATCCTTCTGGAAGAAATTTAGTGGGTAAATATGAGGAGTTGGTGTGATCATCACCACCTTTAGGCTTAATGAGCTTTTCACTTTGTCCTTCCATACTGCTGTTCTGCATTTTTACAGAACTGGTGCTGTGCATACAGATGGGCACTTGGCTAGCAGAAATATACTTGGTGTGCTTTACTTCACATATCCGTGTATACACATTGCACACATGGTTCACAATTCCCATGGTTCATAATTCCCTGTCACAGGAAATGTCATGCAACATATTAATCATAAACATCCTAAAAATTGGATCTGATCTTTTTAATATCCCATTTGCTGTTGCAATGGAAATATTTCCTAATAAAAATATTCAAGTCTGCCAAACCAATGTAGTGATCTCCAGTGTAACATACTGCTTTCCAAGTACTCTACAGTTTTATGATACTGATGCTGTGTCGCCAAACTTGGCCACCAAGCTTGCTCCAAAATGTTGAACTCTTAGCAAAAATGCTTCTATAATAACTTCCATTCTCTTGCCCAGACTAACTCTTAAATCTATGAAAGCATCCAAATTCATTATTAATTTTATTGCTTCCTCATTGAATAATATAGAGCTATCCATTTGAAAGCGCCTCATCTTTTTAGTCTATTTTGTTTTGACTCATCGTCTTTTGTTTATTTTCTATGCAAGTTATTTTGAGGCAAGGAAAAGGACACAAATAAGGATTTCTATTTAAAGTCTTCTTTCTTACCACTGTTTGTATTTTCTTAGGGTCGTGAGTCATTGTTTATGGAGATGGCATATTTCTGTTTTCTTCAGTGGATTTTTGGTCATGCATGTGTAAGACATTGATTTGCGATACTGATGCCCATTTGTCCTTCTTTGTTTTTAATGTTATGAATCCTAATTTAAATATAATTTTCTCCAGATTATTATGAATATAGTTGTAAGTTAAAGTAGCCAAAACTCACAGAACCTCTGGAAGCAGAATGGTGGTTATAGGGAAGAGATGTGTGAATTTTTGTGTCTTGGGGACTGAGGTGAGAGAAAATTAAAGAATGGAGGGACTGTGAAAGAAAGAGTTAAACTGTTTTTTTTTTTTTTTTGTTAGAATTAAAGTTTTGACATTTTGTTTCACTACTGGGGTTTATTATGAATGTGGACATAGGTATATATAAAAATGTGTTATTTGTCCACTCAAAACAAGAAATGCTGGTCTGCTTCCACTGCAGAACTATTAGCATTACTCCATCTAATCTTAGAAAGACTATACTCTTGGGAAAGCCTAGAAACAAAGATTTTGGCCTCAAACCACTTTGAAATAGATAATTCTTTATGAGAATGGATATTTGCTACCTTTAATTTGAATTATCCGCAGTATCCAGGAGAATGGATTTTGCTGCATTTACTTGGAATTATTCATTGGAATGATTCAAGGACGAGAAGTTTGATGAAAAAAAGAGGATTGACGCAGAGGGTTGGCTCATGCAAGTGATATGTCTGTAGCTGGGGACTGGCCAAGGCACTGGCAACTACTGGAGTCCCTAAAGATGAGGGAGATAGGAAGGGAACAATGACAAACTCATGATTTTGTCTCAAGCCATTTATTCATTAATTTTTACTCTTTTATGTATCTCAAATACAGTTAGTCAATAAGTCTGTGTCAGACAATGTAGCAGTGAGTTTTTCTGACAGTTTTTAAAGAATGGAGATATATTGCAAACATCTATAAATTTTTCAGTTTTAAGTTATCATTCACTAATTGATTTAAACCTTTCTTGAAATTAACTATATTTTTGGTCTTTACCAATTCCTGCAATGTTTACTACTTACCAAGTGAATTTTTCTCTCACTTATCCCCAAATTACTTGTTTCTGTGCCAGAGGAACACTTATTAGTTGTAGTGTTGAACATAATGAATCTGCATTCAATCTTGCTGTTTGTTTGTAATATTAGCAAGTTGGTAAAGTATTATACTTACTGACATGTGGAAAACAAAGAAAATGTGGAATCCCCCGATTTAAGAGTCTACTGTTACAAGTAGGGAGACAACATCTAGGAATAAAATGCTAGCATGGCATTGTATAATGAGAACAAATGAGTGGTCCTGAGAATTACTGTAATAAATTCAGGAAGGGAGATCATGGTGGATTAGGTATAAAAGTAAGGAGTCATGGGAAAATCAGCCCTGAATTTGCCTAAAATATGCTCCTGACAGTGTCAGGAATAAATTCTTTCATCTCACCACAGTATGGCAACTCTTCTCTCAAGATGCAGTTAAGTTATACCCATTCCTCTTGCCCATGTAACTTCCTTTATCCTGAAAACACATTTAACTCAAGTGTCTCTTCATACTTCATCTTTTTGGATTGGAATTCAGTTTCTCAGTGTTTTATCAGCCTCTTAATCTTTTCAGTCATTTCAGTTACCTTTAGTTGGACTTTTTCCCCTCTGCCATTTCTTGAAGTATGGTGTCAACAGAGGGGCACAATAAGAATTACCTGGGTTTTTGTACAGGAGAGCATGATGTGTTCTATTTTATTTCAAATGCTCCTACTTGATTATATCTTGAATTTTGATGTCCTTTTTTATAAAGAGAAATATTGGGTTTGTTCTTGGATTCTCTCCTGAGACTAAAACTTTTATCTTAGAATGTGCGATCTTTTAGATATAATTTAGATAACAGCTTGGATAAAGCCAAGTAAATCAATAGTCTATCCTGATAATCTATAAAAGTTGAGTGATCGAGGCAACTATATTCCAAACTTGAAATTGGGATAGAAAATAGGAGAAAGGAGTGCTGAAAAGGAAAATTAAAAGCTAAGAAAAGTGGAAATCTCTTAGAAACAGATGGAGAAGGGAATGAGTATTACATACTTATACATAAATATAGGACTGAAAATACAGTAAAAAGAGAAGCAGAATGTATAAATATGTAGTATTTAATAGTTAAGAATTATGTATATTTATCTTTATTCCTGTTAATTATTTAGCATTATAATTTTGAGGCCTATAACTGTGGGTAAGTTTTTTAAAGGGATTAGAATGATAGTTGAAAATTTCAGTCATACTCTGAACTTAATCTGAATAAATCCATTTGGCATCTCCTATGCAGAAAGGCAAGTAAGAAAACAAAGATTAAATAGAAGGACTGAACAATGGTGAGTGGGGTACTGCCAAACTTGTTGAGAAAACCTGTCTGTAATTGTTGTTTCTACTTGCGTACCCTGTATTCATTTTACAGAACAAGATGGCTCTGTTTTTACCACTCCTTTAAAAGTGCTTTTTCTATGGTTAATAATGAACTCTTAATTTCTCAACCTAAAGAGTTTCTTCTTATTCTCATCCGACTTGTCTTCTCTATAACTGGTGTTAATCCAGTCCAGTTTGGCCTGAGAGCTTTTAGATGCAGGGGTTAGAATACTGTTAAAGTGACAGTCACAAATTAGTATTTCTGCCCACTCTTACGAAACCCAGGAACATCTAAAATTCCATCAGAATCATTCTGGGAGAAGTGCTTCCTGTGTGCACTGTTGAACAATTCTTGGCTGCCTTGTGGTATCTGCAATTTTTCTCCTTTTGTGCTACAGCTAAGAACCAAGCAGTTATGTTACAGGTGCTGGAGGAGGATATAACAACCCTTGCTGCCTGCCAAAGAGGCCTCTACTTCAGCCTGCTATTTCCCAGTGTCCAATGTCATTGTCACTGTGGTAATTCGATGCTGTAACTGTTGTTGCCAAAGCAGCTTGTTGTTTTTTTATGGTCCCTATGTAAGTGCTGATATCAGTGTTATTTAATTGTTTAGACCTTCAATATTTATGTAAATTTTCATGAAACTGCATATGAATACTTAGAGACTGAACCTGGGAACAATCCTGAATCATTATTCATTAAAAAAAAATTACAGCTTCATTGAGATATAAGTCACATACCACATGTCAGCTATTTTAAAATGTATCTTTCAGTGGTGTTTTGTATACTCACAGAGTTTAACAACTAGTAAGTAATTGATTTTAGATAATTCAGCATCCCAAAATGAAATCTTAAACCTATTAGTCATCATTGTCCATTTCTCCCTAACTCCCAACCTTAAGCAAGATTTGCCTGTTTTGGACATTTCGTATAAATGGAATCATACAAAATATGCCCTTTAGTGACTGTTTTTTTTTCACTTAGGATGATATTCTCAAGGTTCATCTGTGTTGTTGTATGTGTCAATATTTCATTCTTTTTTTATTGCTGAATAACATTCCATTGTTACTTATCCATTCATAAATTGATGAACATTTTGATTGTTTTCATTTTTCAGTTATTATGAATAATGTTGCTATAAACATTTGTACATAAGTTATAAGTTTTTATGTGGACATATGTTTGAAATTCCCTTGATAATATACCTAGGAATGAAATTGCTGAGTCACACGGCAACTTTGTGTTTAACATTCTGAGAAACTGCCAGACAGTTTTACAAAGTGGTTGCTTGATTTTACATTCCCACTAGCATCACATAAAGGTTTCCATTTTCTTCACATTTTCATCAGTACTTGTTATTGTGTGCCTTTTTTTTATAGGCATCTGAGTGGATATGAAGTGATACCTCACTGTGGTTTTAATTTGCCTTTCACTGATGGCTAATGATGTTGGGAATCTTTTCATGTATTTGCTGGACACTTCTGTACGTTTTTTAGAGAAATACTTATTCAGGACCTTTGTCCAATTCTTAGTTGGGTTATTTGTTTTTTAATTATTGAATTGTACAAATTCTTTATAAATGCTAAATACAAGTCTCTTATCAGATATATGGCTTGCAAATATTTTCTCCTGTCTGTGAATTGCATTTCCACTTTCTTTATGATATCCTTTGAAGTAAAAAGGCTTTTAATTTTTTATGAAGTCCAGTATGTATGTATATGTATATGTATATGTATATGTATATGTATATGTATATGTATATGTATATGTATATGTATGTGTGTGTGTGGTGTGTGTGTGTATTGTTGTTGCTTTTGCTTTTGATGTCATATCCCAGAAGACTTTGCCTAACCCAAGGTCACAAAGATTTTCATCTATGTTTTCTTCTAAGAGATTTGTAGTTTTAGTTCTTACATTTAGGTCTATAATACCTTCTGAGTTAATTTTTATGTATGGTGTGAGGAAGGAGTTCACCCTCCTTCTCTGACATGTAAAAATCCAGTTTGTTCTAGAATCATTTATTGAAAGACTGTTCTTTCCCCATTGGAATGTCTTGGCATTCTTGTTGAAAATTATCAATCCATTATTCTTAAACCAAACTTCCATGCCTCTAGTCTCTTTCTTAAGGATAATGATATTATACCCTCTCCCTGTCCCCCAAGGAGACTTCTCAGCTCCTCCTCTAAACAGAGTTCTGATCAATCTACCCTGTAAGTTCTCCAGATACTCAGGTTTCCATATTACCTTGCACTAGACACTTCCTGATTAAAAACGTTGTTGTTCCTTGCCCCCAAAACACTTACCATTTTTTTTTCCTGGTTGTCTAGTCTTCTCAGTTTACCTTGGCTTCTTTCTCACTATGCACATAATTTCATTTAGCTTTCTGATTTCTGTATTGGCTCCCAAATCTGTAATTTCATTCCAGACATTTATTCTGAGCTCCAGACCTATATTTCCTGGATGCCCAAGGTTGAAATCAAAGCCAGTACAAATAAAATTGAATTTTTAAAATCTCTTCTCCTTCAGACATGGTTCATTTCTTGATTTCTCTATTTTAATTAATGTCATCACTATTCATTTAGTCCTTAAGGTGGAAATCCTAGAGTTACTGTAGACTCCTCTCTGCCTCACCCTCCTAGTCATCGAGTTCTACTGATTCTACCTTGGGACTCTAATATCTGTTCCTTACTGTCCATCTTCTGCCTTGATTATATCTTGATCATTTTCATCTTCATTTTTCATTGGCCTACTTAATTTTCCTGCTGCTAGTTTTACTCTTTCCAGCCTGTTTTTCATGCTGAGTCTAGAATTATTTTTCTTAATGTAAATTTTATGATGTTATTCCTACCCACAAGCACTCCAAACCTTCATGGGTTTTTACTGACTAGAAGGTAAAGTTCTTTGCAAAGTGTGCAAAGCCTTAGGCAGTCAGGCCTCTTACCTTAGTAGCCCACTTCCTGCCACTTCCATCCCTAGTCTATAGTCATTAGCCATGTTAAGCTATAACTGTTTATTGAACACACTTTTCTCTTTTGTGCTTCCTGTTTTTTGTTTTTATTTTGCACATGCTATTCCTACTATCTAAACTGCTCTGAATCCTTTAAGATGAACATATCATTTCCTTTAATGCTTTTCCCAACTTTCCCAGGTAGTTAACTTTTTTTGTGCATTTGCCCTGAGTACACACTGATGTTATAGCACTTACCCTACTGTATAATAATTGTTTGATCGTTCCTAGAGGAGAGTATAAATCAGTTTTGACTCAGTATCTGTTGCTTAAAGTATGTGATCAGCAATGATTCATTTAATTATTGAATGAATAATAAATTCTTTGTCAGATTTTCCTATTTACTTTATGAAAGAACTATTATTTATATCTTACATATTTTATGGAAATTTACTGAAAATACAAATTTTAAAGAATGATAATAGATTTCTACCCAAAGAAACAGTGTTCTTTCCCTTAACAATGTGGGGTTTGGACTTTTTCTTTCTTTTTTTCATTGTGATAAATTCTACAGAGTTTAAAATAGAATACAAGCTGAACAAAAAAAATTATTTTAAATCTGTATATAAATTTATTTAAGTTTTCTGAAGCCCACCATGAGCTGAAATTCTACCTCAAATATTATAAATGGGTAGTTTCATGACTCTCCCTTTTATAATGTTTCAAAGTGTCATATAAAGTGATTCTTTACTTTTATTTCTTGATTTAGCACTGACTGTGATTTCTGAATGAGTCCCCTGTGGTCTAGTTTGTCTGAAGCTGAATGGGGCTTGTGTTTTCAGGGAAGTCTTGAGTCATCTTCCTCACATTTGGCATTGAAATGGAAGTAGATTATAAATATGGAGCATGGTGCTGACAGTGATAACTGTAACTTACCTCTTTATGGCAAGATATGATGAAAAGTTGTTATATTTACATTAAGTGTACTTAGAAATTATTCTAAGATGTTAATTTCCAAACTTTGTTTACCTGTAGTTAAACTTTATCTATTGTTTGGGTTCAGGGCGTTTTATGCCTGTGAAATTTTTGGCGAATGCCAGACTCATAATGAGTAATGAAGTTCCCTTAAGGGAGGGGATAATTATTTAGCATTTTGAATGTTTTGAGGGTAGTTTTATTGGATTGATTTTCTTTTGCATGTTGTATTAAATTTGGCTGTCATCTCTGAGCATAGAAGAACATAAGACAAACTTGATCCTTAATTTGACATCATTAATCTTAAGTTTTACTATGTCTCTGTCATGTCTGGCATTGTTATAGGAATAAGAAAGAGAACATGAACTTCATACAGCAGAGAGTAAGAAGACAGTATTAAGCAAATTAATAGCGTAAAGTGGGAAATGCTGTAAAAGTATTGTAAAAAAAGAGTTTCTAGATAGGTTGATATGGCTGGGATTAAGGAAGATTTACAGGCCTTTAAGCTGGATCTTGCAGGATGAATAGGAGTCATCAGGGCAAAAAAAGGAAGATTATTTCATGGAGAGGGAACAAAAGAGACTGGTGGAAGAGGCTGCAGAATTTTAAATTGCTGTGGTGATGCCTTGTTGTTTGGAGCAAATCTAAATAATTCAACAGACATTTAAGAATATTCTGTTTTCTAGCTCCAGTAAATGGATATCCATTATAGGTTCTGCCTTCTTCCTACTGTAGTCCTTTTGCTTTAGTGACTTTGTCTCATTAATGTATTACACATGTGCCATGAAGACCCTCTTGACAAACCTAGTACTATTCTAACTCTTCCCTTACTTTGGACAACCCCTCCCTGCCACCAGCTGCCACCATAGTTCTCGAGTTGTTTAAGATACGTGACTTTATAATATGAACATTTGTGGAGCAGAAATCATGTACCTTCTATTCTGTAATTTATAGTACTCAGCAAAGAGCAGCTACCCATAGGAAATATATAAATTATGAGGATTGCTGCTGTAGCTCTAAGAAATTTTTATATATTTTACCTCTATATCCTCTATATTAATTTGTATTTAGTTTTATTTTCAAGGGCATCTGTGTTTTGTGAAAACACACGAAGGGAAGTGTGTTTGAGACCTGTTTCTGTTGCTCATTTATTTTATGAATATACAAGTAAATGTCATGGCATGGACTGAGTGATATATAGAATCCCTTCTAGTTCAAAATACTCTTCTGGATGATTCTGATATGAGTAAGTATTTATATTCTCTGTGCACGAACTCCCATGTCCCCCAGGTGTGATGATTATTGTATTTACTTTTGTAATTGATTTTACAATATCTGTAATGACCTCAAAGAGTGCTGTTAAGTTCTCAAATAAAAATTATAATTAATTCATTTAGATCTTTTGAAAAGTATACCCCATATTACACTCTGTATATGTAATATTCAGTAAAAGAGATCCAGTAGATAAGAGTTACAAGAAGATTTGGGAAATCAGCATTCTAGGTATTAGAGAGCAGTAGATGCTTAAAAAAGAAAATTTCAAAGTAAGTTGCACGTGGCCAGTGCCAGTTTTGGTTTTGATTCTGGTTATCTATTGTATAACAACTCACCCTCAAACTCAGGTACTTAAAAAAGAACAGTGATATTTATTTAGCCTTCAAATTTGCAGGGGTCAGTGGGGAAGGTTCATGTTTGCTCCACAAAGTATTAGCTGGGGTGGCTTGATTGGGGGGCTGAAGGATTGTTTCCAAGATGACTCATTTACATGGCTTGGACTCAAGCTGGCAGAGGGCTCAGTTGGAGCTGAGGACCAGGCACCTTGGTTCCTTTCCATGTGGGCCTCTCTGTTGGGTACTTGAACTTCTTCACAGGATGATGGCCAAGTTCCAAGAGACAGTGTCCCAAGAGTTGGGAAGTGGAAGCTGCCAATTTTTTTAAAGCCTGTTGTGGAAACTGGCACTGCATTACTTCTGATGTATTCTTTTGGTCTGTCAATCACAGAGCCTAGAATTGAGGAAAGGAGACATTGACCCCACCTCTATATGGGAGAGTATCAAGTAATTTGAAGGAATATTTTAAAACCCCCACATATTTCTTCAGTAAATATAATAATGTTTTTATTATGATATTTATTTATAAAAATGTCAAACAATACAGAACATTTCCAGGGTTCATTTGGTATGAAATTTGGAAAAACTCTAGTTCTGCTTTAGTAACATTATCCTGTTTCTAGTCATTTGTCTAGTCATGTTTACCTTAATGCTGCCTTGAGTTAGCTAACCACACATTTGTAGTTTATCAACAAAATATTTACATTCGAGATTTAGTATGCTAATTCTCTATGCTTCTGTTCAAGGCTTTTCTTAATTCTAATTTAGGCTTGGAAGTGAATTTGTGTGTGTGTGTGTGTGTTTGTGCATGCACACATGCATGCTGATCTTTATGGAACACTTTCACTCTGTCATTTTTCAAATTTCGGTGATCTTTCACCAGGTTTAAGTCAAGTCTTCTTTTCTACCAGGCTTACAGTAGGTACTCCAAACGAACAGTGGGGATTTGTTGGGGATTTCTTTTAAAGGAAGATGGTGAAAGCACTGAGACTATGGTATTTCTATTTTAGAATTTAGAATTTTAATACTGGAAAAGTGCTTTGAAACTCATATAGTTCAGGTATTCACCAACCAGTTGCTTGAATTCCCTCTTACATTTCTGCCAAGTAATTATCCAGCCTACATCAGAATAGTTCCTGCAGTAGAAGGTCTACTAGCTTTGTGTGGTAGCCAGTTTTGTCTTCAAACATTTCTGCTTTTTAAAATTCTTTCCTCTTACTTAGCTTAACTTGTATTTCTGTAACTTCTTAACATACATAAAATTCTAAACCCTCTTACCCATGAAAAGCCTTCAGAATTGAAAATATTTATCATGGCTATTTATTCTTACTTCAAACTAAACAGTATTATTTCCTTCAGCTGTTCCTCTTGACATAGTTTCAGATGACTTTCCACCTAATCGCTTACCTCTGAATATATTCTGGTTTGTTGATATTCTTAAATATTGCTTACTATTTAAGAAGAACATAATACTACTGTTAAATACTAAACAGTATTAAGAACTAAACACAGTACTCCAGAAGCAGTCTGACAGGGACCCTCCCATGATGTTCTTAGCTGTTTATTTTCAATTTAGAGCAGATTATAAGGTGCCTGCTTGGAGTTCCAAGGTCTACTCAATCGCTTCCTCACATTTTGTCTCCTTCGAGACTGTGTTGTGACTAGGCTGTGGATTTTAAATCTATAAGAGGAAAAGAAATCTATGCCATTTATTTTTAGTGCAGTAGACACCTAGTTCCCTTTTCTTCTAGTCTGTCCAGAATTTAGCGATCTTGAAATGTAGTGAAGCATTTAGTAGGCTAAATGATTTCCCAACTTTGTCATTCTTTTCTTTGTCAAGTTCTTTGAAAATGGTTTTATGGTATATAGGCAACATAACATCAGACATTTCAAAAAGCTTAAAGATTAATTTTGAAGAATTTCCTAGTAAACATACGTTTTATATATTTTCAAGTTACCAGGTAACAATTGAAACTCTGCATAAAGACAAAGGAGTGATATCTGTATGTTGGTTTCTGTTTAAGTATATAAATAATGTTTAAATGACTGGTCTCATGCCGGAATATTGAATATTAAATCTGAATTTCATTGATGAAAGAAAGGATTCATAACATTCGTGCATTCAGGCTACCTTCAACTCCCCAGGTCAATTAATTTCTAATTGTTAAAGCTAATGAGTTAAATTCCCTAAGTCAGTTGTGAATATGACCCTTTTTGAGATAACATGGAGGCAAAATTTCCTTGCATATTTGTGATGAGTTTATTTCAGTCTGCCTCTTTGTAAAGTTTCATAATCTGTTTATGTGATACAGGGATATATTTGATATATATGTAGGTACAATGCTAAAGTTTTCTTAATGGTTACTTGGTTTTGGGGATTTTTTTGGTTATTAAAATGTTAAAAACTGGTAGGAAGAGACAAGGGAACAGAACAGTTAGTTTAGGACTGACATATTAAGTGTGGCTGCCTGGACTTGCCAATATTTGTCTCCTTTGCTATAGTAATGAGTTCTGTAGAGTTAGCATTGATTCTATAGGCAAATTACAGCAGGAGGCCTTTTGTGATATGAATAGAGAAATATTGTGACATTGTAACAAGTTAAACTTGTTATAAAACAATTTTTTACTGTGCCTGTACTGTCAGTGGAATGCAGAGACTTACATATATTATTTCATCAGCCACTGATCTGGAAGCCCCTTCTTAGAAAACTTCCATGCGCCTGCCAGCCTTCTTAAATACTATAGGTGCATAGCTAAGATCTTACACAGTTGGAAAGATGGGTGAAAAATTTGCTTCAGGTTAATATGAAAACTTTAGCTAATAAACTGCTCTTGTTTCTCTGAGATGAGGCTGTCTTAGATTTACCAACTCAAAATATAAGTACATCTGCTACTGGTTTGTCTTAAGTGGCTTTTTTCTCTTTGAAAATGGTGACTTGTTTTATAAATGATATAGAAAAAATTATTTATGTCTAACGTATAAGGTATGAATACAAGGAATACAATTCTAAAAGGGAAATTAAAAAAAGGCAAACTGTACAATATTTTAGGGGTAACTTTCAGGAGTTCCTTTGCTTCCTTTTATACATAAAATTGCCCTCTGCATGAAAAATAATTCAGTTGTAATAGATAATAGATAGCAGTATTCTGTGAGTATGAAGTGGAGTAACTGAAATTTCAGTTTGAAGTGCATAGAACTATAGGATCTGAGAGTTGAATCATCTAGCTTTCCATACAGATATTGTTTATGCCTCTTCCTAAACATTTCCAGAGGTGGAAAACTTTCTGTTTAACCCTGTGGCTAGTTCCTTTTTTGAGAAATTGTAGTTGAAAGGCAATTCTCACACTGAACTAAATATGCACCCGATAGCATTCACCTTTAACTCTGTGTTTTGACTTTTCTACATGGTAGCTCTACACATATTTAAAGATAACCATCATGCATTCTAAAATTTTCTTTTGCTTAAAACAAACAAATTTCCTTTAGCCTTTTTCTTGGCACTTCTGATTTCTGTTTTACCTCCTTGGGTCACTGTTACTCTTAAATTATTTTATTAATATTGCTGTTGGACATTTGGGATATTATCATAAAGAGTCAGTGATTTTCCTAACAAACTAATTCTCATTTCAATTAAAATGAAAAAACAAATCTAATTAATTTCATATAGCTCAGTATCTATCCTGCTAAGGTCAGAGGTGGAAAATAACACCAGGGAGAATTCAGGCCATGTGTAAGGGAGAACTTTAACTGGAAATGAAACACAAGTTCATGCTTATTGTTTTTCCAAAATCTAAAGTAGAGGCAGCCTGCTGCGAAGATGGCACAGGTCATTGCCCACATAGAGTGATTTTAGGCAACTAGTAAGGACTATTTTGCATCCATATTTTCTACTTCTGTGAGTTTAACTTTTTAGTTGCAATAGGAAGAATCTCTGGCAAACAGTAAAAAATAAAAGAAATTTATTAGACAACTATGGATTTAGAATTGAAGGATGTTAAAGTACAGGAAACAGTAACTCTGGAGATCTAGGGCAAGGAAGAAAGCACAGCCACGTTAGGGTGCTTCTCTCACTGTTGGGATGGAAACCAAAAATTGTCCGTCTTTGAGACACTCTATTCAAGGCTTCAGATCTAGGGGAGCCAGAGTGATTGTCACTGACAATCACTGTACCTTTGTTCAAGGGTAAAGGTAGCATCCCATGGCAAAATCTAAGTGTTGTGTGGGAAAAGTAACATACGACCACTGTTCTCCCTTACTTTACTTCTGCATACTTTTGGTACATCTAATAGGAGCAAAGCTTTTAACTTTACACGTCGTATTGTATTTGAAAAGAAAGCTCACATAAGAAAGGTAATAATGACACATTTAGTCTAAGTTTTAAATGAGAGTCAAGAGATCCTCTCTTATGAATTTTATTAGTAAGATGGAAAGGGAAACATAAGGTGCTTTGTATGAGTTGCTGTGGCCTTTCTGGTACGGTTCCACAGAGGAGGGTTCAGTGCTCTGGAAAAAAAAAAAAAACCAATTATTCTTAACTTTTGCCTTCATCAGCCCCTCCCAAAGCAAGTTTTCACTATGATATTTGTATAAATTTAAAAGGTAGACATTTAAACCTGTACCTCTGAGGGATTTATTAGTGCTGCTGTCTTGATGGCAGCCCTAAATTCTACTTTTGCCTGGAAAATTTGTCTTCCTGAAGAACCTGGGTTCACTTTACCCTGCAGTCAGGATTGTGATTGATTTGGAGCAAAGAGGAGATTATGGGCCACATAATGGGCCTTGGACTTCTTGCTGGGGAATAGCCATAGGAAGTAGATCAAAGAGACTGAATAGATCATAAGAATGAGCTGGGAGAATATTGCCTGATTAAAATAATTATCAGATATTGAGGATCATAGTTACAGAAGCTGGCAGGCAGAAAGACTTGAATTTATTCTAGTTTGAAAAGGTCTACGCTCTCCTTTATTCTTTTTTTAATTGAAGTATAGTTGCTATGCAATGTTGTATTAGTTTCAGGTGTACTGCAAAGTGATTCATTTATATATACTTTTTCAGATTATATTCCATTATAGGTTATTACACTAAAATAGGTTATTGGGTAACCTATTACAATATAATAGGTTATAGAATATAATTCCCTGTGCTATCCAGTAAATCCTTGTTGCTTATCTATTTTTGTGTAGTAGTTTGTATCTGTTAGTCCCATACTCCTAATTTGTCCTTCTTTCCCTCCCTCTCCTCTTTGTTAATATGTTTGTTTTCCATGTCTCTGAGTCTGTTTGTGTTTTGTATATAGATTTGATTGTATTGTTTTTTGATTCCACATATGTCATATATAGTATTTTTTATCTGACTTAATTTATTAAGTATAATATCCTCTAGGTCTATCTGTGTTGCTGCAAATGACAGTATTTCATTCTTTTTTATGGCTGAGTATGTATATGTATATGTATATGTATATATGTGTGTGTGTGCATGTGTATGTGTGTATATATATATATGTATATCTGTCTATCTATCTAGCTGTCTCCAATTATCTTCTCAGTCCAGTCACGTGTTGATGGGCATTTGGCTTGTTTCCATGTCTTGGCTATTGTAAATGGTGCTGCTGTGAACATTGGGGTGCATGTATCTTTTCCAATTAGAATTTTCATTTTTTCCAGATATATAACCAGGAGTGGGAATGCTGGATCATATGGTAGTTCTGTTTTTAGTTTTTTAAGGAACTTCCATGCTGTTTTCCATAGTGACTGCACCAGTTTACATTCCCACCAACAGTGTAGGAGGGTTCCCTTTTCTCCACACTCTCTCCAGCATTTATTACTTGTAGACTTTTTGGTGATAGATATTCCGTCTGGCGTAAGTTGGTACCTCATTATGGTTTTGATTTGCATTTCTCTATTAACTAGCGATGTTGAGCATGTTTTCACATGACTATTGGCCATCTGTATTTCTCCTTTGGAAAAATGCCTATTCAAGTCTTCTGCCCATTTTTTGATTGGGTTTTTTCAATATTGAGTTGTATGAGCTGTTTGTATATTTTGGGTATTAACCCCTTGTAGGTCGCATCATTTGAAAGTATTTTCTCCCATTCTGTAGTTTGTCTTTTTGTTTTGGTTATGGTTTCCTTTGCTATGCAGACGTTTTAAGCTTGATTAGGTCCCATTTATTTATTTTTGCTCTTATTTCTTTTGCCTTGGGAAACTGATCTAAGAAAATACTGCTGCAACTTATGTCAAAGAATGGTTTGTGTTCTCTTTAGGAGTTTTATGGTGTCATGTCTTAAATTTAGATTTTTAAACCATTTTGAGTTTATTTTTGTGTATGCTGTGAGGGAGTGTTATGATTTCATTGATTTACATGCAGTTGTCCAGCTTTCCCAACACCACTTGTTGGAGAGACTGTCTTTTCTCCATTGTATATTCTTGCCTCCTTTGCTATAGATTAATTGATCGTAGGTGTGTGATTTTATTTTTGAGCTCTCTATTCTGTTCCATTGATCTATTTGTCTTTGTGCCAGTGCCATGCTGTTTTGATTATTGTAGCTATGTAGTATACTGTGAAGTCTGGAAGAGTTATACATCAGCTTTTTTTTAAAATGTTTTTATATATTTTTATTAAAGTATACTCAGTTTACAATGTTGTGTCAATTTCTGCTGTATGGTGTAATACTTCAGTCATACATGAGCATACATATATTCATTTTCATATTCTTTTCCACCATAAGTTACTATAAGATAATGAATATAGTTCCCTGTGCAGCTTTGTTCTTTTCTTTCAGGATTGCTTTGACAATTTTAGATTTTTTGTGGTTCCATGTAAATTTCAGGGTTATTTGTTCTAGTTCTGTGAAAAATAATATGGGTATTTTGATAGGGATTGCATTATATCTGTAGATTGCTTTGGGTAGTATGGCCATTTTAACAGTATTAATTCTTCCAATTCAAGAACATGGGATATCTTTCCATTTCTTTGAACAACGTTTGATTTCCTTTATCAGTGATTTATAGTTTTCAGCATATAGGACTTTCACTTCCTTAGTTAAGTTTATTCTTAGTTTTGTTTTTTTTTCTTTTATGGTGATTTAAAATTTTTTTTTAACTTTCTTATTCTGGTATTTCATTAGTAGTGTAAAGAAATGCAACAGATTTTAGTATATTAATCTTGTTTCCTGCTGAGCCTTTGCTGAA
The DNA here is from genome assembly GCF_048773025.1 of Camelus bactrianus. Taxonomy (NCBI): domain Eukaryota; kingdom Metazoa; phylum Chordata; class Mammalia; order Artiodactyla; family Camelidae; genus Camelus; species Camelus bactrianus. The sequence goes on from NC_133540.1 coordinate 45,860,996, forward strand.
TTCTATTACTAGTTCTAATAGTTTTTATGTGGAGACTTTAGGGTTCTCAATAAAGAGAATCATGCCATCTGCAAATAGTGACAGTTATACCTCTTTCCTTCCAATTTGGATACCTTTTATTTCTTTTTCTTGTCTGATTGCTTTGACTAGGACTTCGAATACTCTGTTGAATAGAAGCAGTGAAATGGGCATCCTTGTCTTGTTCCTGAATTTAGTGGGAAGGCTTTCAGCTTTTCATCATTGAGTATTATGTTGGCTATGGGTTTGTTATAAATGGCTAGACGAGATCTTTGCCCTGATTGTGTGCCAGGCTGTGGAGTGGAGTGAGCAGAGATGGGGCATTTGCCTCTTTGGGTTGGGAAGTGTAGCAAGGCGATAGTCACCAAGGCAAGGTTCTGCTTCCTAATTGTTAGCAAACCAGGACATGTGCACTCCTTGTGAATAAAGGCTAGACTTACCCAGCCCTTCTATTTGTCTCAGTGGATTTCCTGGCAGGTAAGGGGGCTTGTCTCCTGAATGCAGGACCCCAGGACTGGGATGCTCAGATTGTGGGTACACTTGCACACTTCCCAGGGCAAGAATCCATTCATTTTGACCTTTTCTTCCTTACAGATCCCTCTTAGGGGAATCCGTCTCTATCTGATGCCCTTTGTTCCCATCCTGTTAAGTTTTGTAGAGATCTTTCTTGAAGCTTTGGTTGTGTAGGAGTTCTGTTGATTTCCAGTTAGTTTTCCATGAGAGTTGTTCTACATGTAAATTTTTTTTGATGTGTTCATGGGGAGAGGTGAACTCCATATCTTCCTGCTCTGCCATCTTGATTCCCCTCTCAAAAAGTGCTGCTCTCTTTAAGATAAAAGTAAAAACTATGCATAGAGGATAGCACAGTGCTTCAAATAGATTGAAGGTAAAAATAACTTTAGTTTTATGCAACTAGTTTTGAAAATAAGATTAAGTGTAATAATGAAAAATTTACCCTGATGAATAAATCACCAAAAGTAATCATTATACATTTTCTGATTCCACGGTAACATTTTACAGATAAACATACAGTTCTACTACTTGAGTTTAAGAAACTGTAGAGTAGCCACATAGGAAGCTTATAGCTAGACCTGGTAAAGACAGAAAAGATAAATGTTCTTTTAGTAGTGATGGGAAACTGTAAAAGTGTATTGAATTTGTACCTGCCTAGTAGCAAATAGCTTGAATGGGAACAAATATGTTATGTTCTGTGTCTATCAGTGCATTTCTTCTACTGCATTGGACCCCAGTGGGCCATTATGCTTGAGATATTTTTTGTTTCTGGGAAAGAAATCAGCTTCATTTTGAGGGAATGTATGTGTATAGTCTCTCACTGTGTTCTCTTGAAGTAAAAAAGAAAAAGCTTATTCATGAAAATTTCTGACATCCAATACTCAATCCCTGTAAGTTACTGTTAGTTTAATTGTCACTCATATGCTTTGCTAACACCTTGATAGGTGATGTTTATTATTTGTAGATGTTCATAGATGATGATCAGAGTCAGTAAAATATCCCAAAATTTCTCATAATAATGAAGAATGATTTAATGTGTGCATGATAATATTAGAGTTAAGTCTAATTAACTAGTTATTTTGTTCTGATTCCTTTATTACTGTTATGTCATGTGAAAGATAGATGCTAAATGTTAAATGGGGCAACTTTAAAAAATTTCATATTCCTTACTTATTTTTTTAATAACAGAGCTTGTTGGAAGTATAAGAAAACCTAATTGAGCAAGCATCTCAAGTCCTGGGAGCTTGGCTTACCTGAGATTGTCTATAAATTTTATCTGATATAGATCTACATGTATTCTCCCATGATAGTTAGCTCCCACAGTGTAATATAGGGCCTCCATTTTTGGGAGAACATGATGTTTTTATTTATCCTTTATAAGGAAAGATACAGTTTCAATCACTTTAGTGTCTTCGTCAAAGCAAAGGCCACTTGTTATCATGTAAAAGTCTTGAGTCAATATGATTAGTGAAACAAGCTTTGTAGTTCTTGCTACTGAAGCTGGTCTCAAGGACATAATTGATACTCAGAATGTCTCTCCTCCACTATCCAGTTTAAATTTCCCTTTCTTTTGTCCAAAACATTAGCTAGTCTGTGTTTTTTTCCTGGTAGGGTGACCTAGATCTTGATCTCTAATGCCTTGGTTACTTTGCCTTTCTTGAGTTAGTGTTATTTTAACAGTCATTGGATACAGATACGGTAAGAGATGCAGCATATGCAGAATAAATACACCTGAAAAAACTGTATAGGACTCATCAGCTAATCAAAGTAGGCAGTAGAAAAGTAATTTGGCTACACAATTAAATATAGCAGCAATTTAAACATTTATCTGAATTACTCTTATGTATATCTTTATTTCAGATTTATTTTGTGTAATTTTTTAGAACAGTGGTCATTCCAAAATTCAAATTGTCTTAAGGAGGAAGTACACTACTGCTTCAGGAACATACAGTGGAGGAAAGAATAAATTAAGGAACATGTGGTGGTCTCGTTATTCATGCCACCATGCCCTAACCATGTAGGTTAGTGGACTTGACCCCACCTTTGAGGTTGTTCCTGACTGGCCTAAGCAAATCAGTGTAATCCTCCCTGCTTTGCTCCTCTGATAAACTCGTACTCAATCCAATCTTCCCCAAGGCATTTCCTGGTAATTGTTTCAGTGATAGTTTAGCCAGAGTTTAGGATTTTTATGATGCTTTAAAAGTGACTCACTCTAACTCCCAGGATGTGAATGAGGAAGCCCCCTGCTGGCAGCTATCTTTCATTTAGGGGTAGGCAGTTTGAGATGAAGTTTAAATATGGAAAAGGGCAGAATAGAGATCACAAGAACTGAATCTTTTACCATGTGCCCAAAGCCTGGTTACTTCTAGAATTTTCAGTTACATAAATCAATGAATTCCTTTTATTGTATAAACCAGCTTGAGTTGGATTTATTTTAACTTGCAACTAACAGCATTTTCCCTGATATAGCAGTGAAGGTACAGAGATATTTTGAGCTGTAGAGGAGCCAAGAGTATAAATGATGTCTAGCCTCTATTTCATCTATACAATTGAAGGAAAGGTAATCTACAGAGATTTAAGGGAGTGTACCTAGGACTGCAGATATGAGAAAAGTGAAAAGGAATTGGAAGATCCGCTAAAGGAAATGTGTTGGGGAACCAAATTTAGATGGATCTCTGCTTCTTTATGACATTTACCATTAGTTGATATTATACTTTTGTCTTTCTTAGAAATTGTAAACCTCATGATGTTGGGGGTTGTGTCTGATTGATTTAGTCATCATATTTCCAGTGCCTAGAATTGGGCTTGGCATGTGGAGAGGCTGAACAGATATTTATACATACTGATGAGAGGATGAATTTCTGAACAAACTTAAGAGTCCAGCTCAGATTGAGTAGTATGACTATATGGTGGAAAAAATTGACCTAGTTTCTGAACTCTTTCAGAAAATACTCTTTAGCCTGGATACATCAGAGGAGAAAGATTATGGAGTTTGTCCATGATTGTGGAATGGCCTTGCCTGGTGCCTGGCACCTAGTGAATGGTACATACAACTTTAATGCTGCACAATGTGACAGTGGTTGTGGCAGAGGATAAGTGGTGAGGAAATCCAGTATGGCACCAGGGTAGTGTTGCTGACATGACTAACCGCTTGTTACGAGCTGGAGAGGGAAACGGTTGATTAAAGTAATTTGAAGGTAAAAAGTAAAACTGCATCAAACTAATGTGATGCCGAAGCCTTGGTTTTGGAGTTCATAGCATAGTTGTTTAATTTTACTGGAAAAAACATGAGTACCACTAGATGAACTACTTAAATCCAGCTTTCTTCAGGTAAAAGTAGTAATGACAGGGCAAAATAAAACCATAAAGAGATCACCAGAAAAAAATAGTCCAAAGATCCTTAGAAACATAGTTGGATATGTGTATGCAATGTGAGTCTTGGTGATGCAGGGATCTGAGAAAATCTGTTATTAGAACTTATTTGAAAGATGGAGAAAAGGAACAGAGAAAGTTCCAACTTCAACCTGCATTAAAAAAACCCCAAATAAAACAGTTTAAAGAATTTTTGAAACTGGCTGTTGTGTTTAAATTTAGTAAGTAGGCTAAAGAAGATTTAAACAATGGGCTGCACTGTTGTAGCTGCTTATTTTTATTGGGTCTATTGGCAGAAGTCTCTCATTTCTTCACACTTACTTCTCAAAGACCCTGGAGTCCCAGGTTTCACTTAGCATAGTAACAGCTTTCAAATAATAATCTGGTGTCTGTCTCGGCCTCTGTTTTTCCCTTTCCCTTTGTACCCTTGCCTTTTTGTTATTTTTCTTAATTCCTCTCCCTACCTACTCCCCCTTTTCCTCACACCTTTTTTTTTTTCTTTTCTCCTATTCAGTTTCTCTCCAGATTACAAAGATGTCAATTAGCTATAAAGGACATCTCATGCATAGTGAAATGTGTTTGTTAAAAAAGTCTGGAAGTGTCACAGGGAATTCTGTTCCAGGGTGGTCATCGTGACTCTGCTATACCAAACTGGTTTTGAGGGTTAGGATAAACTTGAAGGGATTGAATTTAATTAGACTCTTGGAAACTCCAAAAACTAGGAGCTACTCTATCATTCCAGATGGTGTTGTGATAGAAATATCTTTGTGATTAGACAGGCCATTTTCAAATCCTAGATTCATTTTTTTTTATTAGTTATGTGACATTGGATAAGCAGCTTTAACTCTGTGGCTTTTAGTTTCCTCATCTGTAAAATGAGAATAATAATACTCATCTCAAAGTATTTTGTGAGGAGTAAGTAAAGCCTGGAAAGTGGTTAGTACGGTACCTGTCACATGGTAAACATGTAATAAGTGGTAGCTACTCTTACTGTTCTCATGTTCTCTTGAGTGGATTCTAGCTTCACCCATTCTCCTGCCAGTGTCCAGCTTAGGCCACATAAGAGCCATTGCTCTTCTGGAATCTAAACCAGGACCGAAGTACTCAAGGTGTATGCTGCTGGGGCTTCTGGGCAGAGGGATGTACTTTTCTGTTAGAGAGGGTTTTGATGTCTAAACAAGTACCCTTCAAGTACGTTGCAGGATAGGCTTCCTATTCATATTGTTCCCTTTTACATTTTACTCAATATCTGCTCAGAGCCTGACCTGTTCATTTTTGCATTAATTAATTTCCTCAGTACATTTATTGAACACTTCCTTGGTGTCAGGATTGGGTTTACAGTGATGAGTAATACCGAGTTCCTTCTCTCTTCAGCTGTACAATTCCCCCTTTGGGTAATATGGAGCTTATCTATGACTTCACAAAGTGAATTACATCGTAGATGCATCTGTATAGCAACATGGTGACCTTTTTGGCCAGTGCCAGTGTAAATCACTTTCTTAAGCATTATTCTAGAGTCTTCACTGTCATCTTAGTTTCTCTTTCATGCCTCTTGATCACTGTCAATTTTTCATTGTCAGGCTAAGATCTTGATGAATTTAGGGTTTAACTCCTAATCTTGCAGTTTACACTTGCAAGTAGTATGTCTTATAGATGCTGTTGCAGAATATAGAGCATGTATTTTATTACACTATCACATGCAAAGGGCCATACTGTCATTTAAATATGGGAAAATTTAAGACTTATGAACTTCTTTATTCTCTTTTAATGCTCAGGCATAATGACATCCAACTGAAATGTCATTGTAGTAGGTTTAGATGCATTTTCTCAGTTGTAGATTACCCAGGAAATCAAGGCTCAAACTGGAAGTTGCAGAATGTGGGACATAAGTGTCTTTTGAATTAATGTCAACAAGACACTGAGTATTTTTCTTTTTTCCATGTTTTCTTTGGTGAACTCTTTAGATAAAACAAGGGTAAGATTATTGGTGAAGTGTTACCTCTAATAGCAAAACCAATCTTTACTTTTTCTCTTTTTCAGTAGGAAAGTTCTTGTAATGTCTGCAGTCATATCTTGAGTCTTTATGAAGCTCAGGTTACCTCCCCAAGTCCTTTATTTCAGATGTCTGTATTGATGGGGGTGGGGCACAAAGTAAAGTCTTATTACTTTTACAGATAGAAATGCTCTTCTGGTTAGTATTAAAATGCAGGAGCACTTCAGAATGTTGAAATAATTGGCAATTTACTTATTTTTAATACCAAAGTTTATTTTTGAAAGGACTGACTTTTGAACAAAGTTTTTTGGCTTTAGAAATTCATGATAAATGAGAAGTGTAATTGTTTGCCTGGCTTCCAAAACTCATGTTTTTCTAAATCTGCTACTACAACACCCTCCTTCAATTTTAGGCTTAGTGCTAATTTACATTCTAGATATAGTCTTTGTATTACTCAGAGGAGTTTAATAAGAGCTATTCAAATAACTAATTGGCTAATGTTCTTATAAATGTTGTTCTCTGTTTTAGGTACTTCTGTGCCCAAATGATTTGGTTTTCTTTGTAAAATCCCACCCTAAAATATTTGGCCTGTTGTGTTTTCTGTACACCCCAGAGAGTGGGCTCCTGATTAGTACTGCAGTTCTGTAGTGTGGAAGTTCTGTCCTTATGCCGAAGTGAGTTGAATTTCTTACCTTGAACCTGACTCTCCTAGTGATTTAGTTCCTGGTATCTGTTGTTGGGCATCACCAATACCAGTGGACTTTCCTGTTTAGCATTTTGTCACATCTCTAAAAACCTCAATCAAAACAAGTCAATAAATCCAATAAGCAACATTTTCCTCAAACCCTACCATAAAGCCCACTCTAGAAGTATTGTCAAGTGCTGCAGCATTTACTGAAATTCTCATGATATGACAGAAGAGCAGTTTAGTCACAGACCACAATGCAGAACTTCTTAAAATACTCTATCATCTTTGTTCTCTCTCCCTTGTTTCTCTTGCTATCTGCCCTATCTCTCTTTCTTCCTTCACAAGCTACAGCCCAAACCGTTCCAGTGGGATGTCCTCTGTTGCCCTAAGCATTGCAACTCTTCCTTTCAGCTAGACTAGTTCACTCAGCAAACACAAACCAGTGACATAGAACTTTTTTATTTAGCATGTTCCTTAGGAACCTTGCTATGTTCTACTCTGAAGAAAAGGCCAAATGAAATTGCCAAGATGCCTATGATCCAGAGGTAGGTGACTTTTGCAAAAGGGTGTATTATTCAGTTATTATGGATGTGTGCTCACATGTTTGGGTATGAACATGTATGTGTGTACATTTTACAAAATTGGGATTATACTATATATGCTATTTTATAACCTGCCTTTCTTAATAAAAATATCATGGATATATTTTCATTCTTCAGTAGTCTTCTATTACGTATTTTCAGTCATTTCAGAAATTGTACTGTATGGATGTTTCATGATTTAATATGTCATCTTGTTGGCTGGTTAAGGCTGTATATAATTTTTTTCTTTGTAAATTATTTTGTAATCTGTGCTGTTATTTCCAAAAATAAACTCATATAAGTAGAATTTTAAGGTGAGAATGTATAAGATTTTAAATTTGGTCCATAACCCAAAAGTGATTATACCAATGAATGCTCTTATTTATAGTATATGAGAGTGTCCATCTTCTGCACCCTCATCCACAATATGTATATTTCTTTTTGCATCATTATGTTAGACAGAGAGGAATGAACTAATTGTTGCTTACATGTTCAGTGATTTGATTACTACCAAGTACAAATGTATTACAGGATTTGTCAAGCAATGCAGTCATACAGAACTGTCCCATGTGTTTCTTTGCTCCTTTGCCAGGGCTCATCTACTGCTGGGACCTTTTCTCCCTGTGCTTGCCTCTTTGCTTCTCTGTACTCTTTCAGGTGACTTGTGATCTGATTCTATCCCAGTCTTTGCTTTTGATTTACTTACTTTGTGTCATAGGGCTTTTTCATACTTAGTTCATTTCTCTTTTCAGTTTCCCTAGTCGACTACATCACCTAAAACTTAAAAGATCATCTCAAAGATAATGTGAGAAAAATGGATTTATTTTTGTCCTTAGACTAAATTTACATCAAAGCCACTCATTTAAGGTTCTGAGTTAGTAGATAGAATATGGATAAATGGGTATTATTGGAAAGCAAGAGGCAGAGATGTTGTTCAAGAACCTCCTGGGAACTGATTCTGCTTTCTTCCCTAGATGTGGATGTGGTCTTGCTGATGATGTTTAATACAAGAATCAAAAGAGCTAGCTAGCTTGCTTGATTGCTTATTTATTTATTTACTTACTTACTTACTTACTTACTTACTTACTTACTTACTTACTCACTCATTTATTTGTAGGGGAGGACAAATAGGAGTAAAGGGATGGTTAGTGTAGGTTTTCTTGGGGTGGTGAAAGTGATGTCTTAGCAAGCACCCAGTTTCTCAGAATCAGTGCACATACTGTATCTGTTGTTGCTATTACTCAGCCCACCCCAAGGGAAGATGAACTTTGGATTTTTCTGTGCTGCACTGGGTCCTGCTTACTGTGTCCATCTTGCTTCCAATAAGATCTTATATTCCTGACTTATTAGTCATGAGTGTTTCTAACCTCATTTGGTGATTGCATGTTGCCTTTCATCAGGGTTAAACATTTAATAGCAGAAATTTCATTTTAGTGAAGATTAGAGTAACGTAAAAATGTGAATATTTGGGTAAAGTTTAATGTATGATGTGCTTACTTGGTACTTTGTTTTCCATTTTATAGGTGCATTCATATTTGTTTCATACAGAAGTTGGGCTGTACTTTCTTTTCCATTTTAATTTCAGTTCATAATTTACTTACCTGTATTGTTTATCCTTCTCTCTATGTAAGTCAGATGAATTAGTTATGCTGAATTAACAGAGAACTCCTAAATCACATAGCTTAACACAAATTTACTTCTTACTTATGATACATGTTCAAAGTAGTTATCTTTTTAGAGAAATGAAATAGTATGGATACAGGTAAACACACATTTTTCTCCCCTTTCCGCCTTTATCCATCTCTAGATATGACCAGATATAATTAAAGTTGGTAAAACTTACGATAAGCTTTGAATTTCTATAAAAAATTGGGATCTTGATTGGAATTCCATCAAGGAATTGATTCATAGGTTAACTAGGGGATAATTGCTACTTTTACAGTGTTGATTCTTTCCACTCCTGAATATATCTTTCCATGTATTTAAGTCTCTGTTTATGTCTTTGAATAAATTGTTGTCATTTACTCTTTTAGGTTCTTGCATATCTTTTATTAAATTTTATTCCTAGGTACCATATATATTTTGATGAGTTTTTAAGAAGAGTCTGTGCATACATTGTGTATTGGCTAATATAGTAGCAATTTTTAACCTCCTCTGCAGCTTGAGGTGGCCATAGTTCTGTCTAGTGACACTTAGGAAGTCTTATGAAGGGTACTCATTAGGAACTTTCTTTTTTTCTGGCAAAAGACGGGTGTGTTACTGATGATATCTTTTCCCTGTTCTTTCTGCTTGTGATGCAGGTATGAAGTCTCGGTGCTTAGAGCTATTTCAAGTATTTTGTGAAAAAGAAATGGTAGAACTTAAATATAAAGAACATAGCAGTTAGATGGATGGAAAAAGCCCTTAGGTTCTCACTGACATTGTAGAGCAGCTGAATCAAGTGACTGCTTATCTCCAGGTTTCTTGCCATGTGGGAAAAATAAACCTTCATTTTGTTTAAGTAACTATAATTTTATTTTCTGTACTTTCAGACAAAACTACTTCTGATATAGTAGCTATTTTGGTAATAAATTTTTTAATTATTTGTTGCTGTTTGGAATAAAATTAGTTATTTTTTTCTGATCTTGTATCTTCTTAAACTTTATTATTTCTAATAGGCTTCTACTTTGAATAGAATTTGAATTTTTAATGTACTCAACCATATATTATGAAGCATGGTGTTGTTTATAGGAATAGGCAGGATAGGAAACCATGAAGTAGGAACTGAAAATGTTGTTTTTTTTTCCCCCTTTGGATTGGTTATATTAAGGCTGTCCAACTTTTGTCTAACTATAATCAATTTCATGCCAGATGATAAGATTTTTAGTTTTTTATTATTTCCATATAAACTTGCAGCAGACTCCAGTGGTGAAAAAAACAATTGTGTAATTTCAAAAGTTTGTGACATTTCTTAATAGTTTACCACTAAAAGTATCTGACTTTAAATAAAAAATCAGGACACTAGTTAACTTAGTTATTGTGCATGAGTTTTATTTTATTTTTTGAAAAATTTAAAAATTAAAGTATAATCGAATTACAGTGTGTTAATTTCTGGTGTACAACATAGTGGTTCAGTTCTCTCTCTATATATATACACAGATAATATATTCCTTTTTATTTTCTTTTTCATTATACACTTTTACAAGGTATTGAATATAGTTTCCTGTGCTATTCAGTAGGACCTTGTTGTTTATCTATTTTATGTATAGTAGTATCTGCAAATCACAAACTCCCATTTTATCCTTCCACCCTTCCCTTTCCCCACTGGTAACCATATAAGTTTGTTGTCTATGTCTGTGAGTCTGTTTCTGGTTTGTAAATAAGTTCATTTGTGTCCTTTTTTGAGATTCCTCATATAAGTGATACCATATTTTATTTTTCCTTGTCTTTCTGGCTTACTTCACTTAGTATGACAATCCCCAGGTCCATCCAAGTTGCTGCAAATGGCATTATTTTATTATTTTTTATGGCTAAATAGTATTCTATTGTATAAATATACTACAGCTGTTTTATCCAGTCATCCATCATGAATATTTAGATTGTTTCCATGTCTTGGCTATTGTAAATAGTGCTTGTACATGAGTTTTAAAAAGAACTTTCCCCAAACTCTTGAACAATTGATTTGGGACATATTTTTTCAGATTCTTCAAATCCAGATATGCTGGGAGTATAGGTTTGCCATAAAAGTAAAAGAAGGATGGTTGAAGAAAACTATATGAGGTGTGGAGTTGTGGATACTAGTTACCAAAGAATTCATCTTACTTCCTGTTGCTTAACATGCTGCATTTAATAGACCACAGAGAGGACTGAACAGAGTTATACAGTTAGATTTGAAATACATTTACAAATGGTTAAAGGAAAAATGTGAATTTTACTTTTTGGATACCCTATTACTTTGATCTTAAATTTTGGAGACTACCTGTAGTTCTGTTCTAATTGTAACTTTACTTTTATGTTTGTAAACTTTGTGTAAACTCAAGCTAAGTTAGAGTCAGAAGTTTTGTTTATTATACTTAGTGATGATGTTTTAAAGGTAGACTTGTTTGTGGAAATGTGAATGTTAAAGCACTCTGATTTAAAGCATATCTTTTATGGCACTTCAGTGTAACCCCTTTTCGTAATCTAAATATTTTACTGGTAGTTAAAGGTCTGCATACTTGTGTCTGGTTAGAAATTGTTGCTTCTCAATTGCTTGTCATAGAATGGTGGAGCACTTCAGAGACCTGTAAGTAAATTTCTCCCAGCCTGACACTATTGCTACTGCTTCCTTTCTTAATAGCTGATTAAAGAATTTTTACTATTACTTTGACTTTGTCCACCTTGAGTATCACGAAGATGTCATTTTCTCAGTTCTTATTTTTTCTTTAAATTTCTGCAGAAGTTTGTGATATTGAAACTCCCGGTCCTGTCCTTTAATCACTTTTCTACTGGCTTTTATGACTTTAAGCTATGCTATCTTCCCATTATCTCTTGAATTGTTCCTTTGTTTCTGTTGCTTTTTATATTTTATTCTCTCGTTTTCTAACTATGATTAGAGTCCCTTGGCCTGCTTTGCTTTTCTCAGTACTATAATTTCTTGCATAGATAATTGATCCTTTTTTTTGTTTATGCTAATTATGACTAAATGTAAGTATCTTTAGGGTTGACTTTTCACATGAGATTAATTAATTAATTAATTAATTATGACCTTTTAAACATTTTATTTATTTATTTAACATTTTTTATTGATTTATAATCATTTTATGATGTGTCAAATTCCAGTGTAGAGCACAATTTTTCAATTATACATGAACATAATATATTCATTATCACATTTTTTTCTCTGTGAGCTACCATAAGATCTTGTATATATTTCCCTGTGCTATACAGTATAATCTTGCTTATCTATTCTACAATTTTGAAATCCCAGACTATCTCTTCGCACCCCCCGCCCCCTTGGCAGCCACAAGTTTATATTCTGTGTCTGTGAGTCTATTTCTGTTTTGTATTTATGCTTTGTTTGTTTGTTTGTTTGTTTGTTTTAGATTCCACATGTGAGCGATCTCATATGGTATTTTTCTTTTTTTAATCATTTTTTATTGATTTATAATCATTTTACAATGTTGTGTCAAATTCCAGTGTAGAGCACAAGTTTTTAGTTATCCATGAACATATATATATTCATTGTCACATTTTTTTCTCTATGAGCTACCATAAGATCTTGTGTATATTTCCCTGTGTTATACAGTATAATCTTGTTTATCTATTCTATAATTTTGAAACCCCAGTCTATCCCTTCCCACCCTCCACCCTCCTGGCAACCACAAGTCTGTATTCTATGTCTATGAGTCTATTTCTGTCCTGTATTTATGCTTTTTTTTTTTTGATTCCACATATGAGCGATCTCATATGGTATTTTTCTTTCTCTTTCTGGCTTACTTCACTTAGAATGACATTCTCCAGGAGCATCCATGTTGCTGCAAATGGCGTTATGTTGTCAGTTTTTATGGCTGAATAGTATTCCATTGTATAAATATACCACCTCTTCTTTATCCAGTCACCTGCTGATGGATATTTAGGCTGTTTCCATGTTTTGGCTATTGTAAACAGTGCTGCTATGAACATTGGGGTGCAGGTGTCATCCTGAAGTAGATTTCCTTCTGGATACAAGCCCAGGAGTGGGATTCCTGGGTCATATGGTAAGTCTATTCCTAGTCTTTTGAGGAATCTCCATACTGTTTTCCATAGTGGCTGCACCAAACTGCATTCCCACCAGCAGTGTAGGAGGATTCCCTTTTCTCCACAGCCTCTCCAGCATGTGTCATTTGTGGATTTTTGAATGACGGCCATTCTGACTGGTGTGAGGTGATACCTCATTGTAGTTTTGATTTGCATTTCTCTGATAATTAGTGATACTGAGCATTTTTTCATGTGCCTGTTGATCATTTGTATTTTTTCATTGGAGAATTGCTTGTTTAGGTCTTCTGCCCATTTTTGGATTGGGTTGTTTATTTTTTTCTTATTAAGTCGTATGAGCTGCTTATATATTCTGGAGATCAAGCCTTTGTCGGTTTCACTTGCAAAAATTTTCTCCCATTCCGTAGGTTGTCTTTTTGTTTTACTCATGGTTTCCTTTGCTGTGCAGAAGCTTTTAAGTTTCATTAGGTCCCATTTGTTTATTCTTGCTTTTATTTCTTCTAGGAGAAAATTTTTGAGATGTATGTCAGATAATGTTTTGCCTATATTTTCCTCTAGGGGGTTTATTGTATCTTGTCTTATGTTTAAGTCTTTGATCCATCTTGAGTTGATTTTTGTGTATGGTGTAAGGGAGTGTTCTAGCTTTATTGTTTTACTTGCTGCTGTCCAATTTTCCCAACACCATTTGCTGAAGAGACTGTCTTTATTCCATTGTATATTCTTGCCTCCTTTGTTGAAGATTAGTTGACCAAAAGTTTGTGGGTTCATTTCTGGGCTCTCTGTTCTGTCCCATTGGTCTATATGTCTTTTTGTACCAATACCATGCTGTCTTGATGACTGTAGCTCTATAGTATTGTCTGAAGTCTGGGAGAGTTATTCCTCCAGCCTCTTTGTTTCTTTTCAGTAATGCTTTGGCAATTCTAGGTCTTTGATGGTTCCATATAAATTTTATTATGATTTGTTCTAGTTTTGTGAAATATGTCCTGAGTAATTTGATAGGGATTGCATGAAATCTGTAGATTGCCTTGGGCAGTGTGACCATTTTAACAATATTGATTCTTCCAATCCAAGAGCATGGAATATCTTTCCATTTTTTAAAGTCTTCTTTAATTTCCTTCATCAGTGGTGTATAGTTTTCTGTGTATAATTCTTTCACCTCCTTGGTTAGATTTATTCCTAGGTATTTTATTACTTTGGGTGCTATTTTAAAGGGGATTGTTTATTTTCTTTTTCTGTTGATTCATCAATAGTGTAAAGAAATGCCACTTATTTTTGGACGTTAATCTTGCAACCTGCTACCTTGCTGAATTCTTCAATCAGCTCTAGTAGTTTTTGTGTGGACTGTTTAGGGTTTTCTATATATAGTAACATGTCGTAGGCATATAGTGACACTTTTACCTCTTCTTTTCCAATTTGGATCCCTTTTATTTCTTTCTCTTGCCTGACTGCTGTGGCTAGGACTTCCAGGACTATGTTGAATAGGAGTGGTGATCGTGGGCATCCTTGTCTTGTCCCAGATTTTAGTGGGAAGCTTTTGAGTTTTTCACCGTTGAGTACTATGCTGGCTGTAGGTTTGTCATATATAGCTTTTATTATGTTGAGATACGTTCCCTCTATACCCACTTTGGCGAGAGTTTTTATTATAAATGTGTGTTGAATTTTATCAAATGCTTTTTCTGCATCTATTGAGATGATCATGTGGTTTTTGTCCTTTCTCTTGTTGATGTGATGTATTACATTGATTGATTTGTGTATGTTGAACCACCCTTGTGTCCCTGGGATGAACCCCAGTTGGTCATGATGTAAAATCTTTTTTATGTGTTGTTGGATTCTATTTGCTAATATTTTGGTGAGGATTTTGGTGTCTATGTTCATCAGTGATATTGGCCTATAATTCTCTTTTTTGGTAGTGTCTTTGCCTGGTTTTGGTATCAGGGTGGTGGTGGCTTCATAGAATGAGTTTGGGAGTATTCCCTCCTTTTCAATCTTCTGGAAGAGTTTGAGAAGGACTAGTAAGAGTTCTTCTTTGTATGTTTGGTTGAATTCCCCAGTGAAGCTGTCTGGTCCTGGACTTCTATTTGTAGGGAGTTTTTTTTTATTGCTGTTTCGATTTCATTTCTAGTGATTGGTTTGTTCAAGTGGTCAGTTTCTTCTTGATTCAGTCTTGGTGGACACTATGTTTCCAGAAACTTTTCCATCTCCTCTAGGTTATCCAGTTTGGTTCTGTATAGTTTTTCATAATATTCTTGTATGATATTCTGTATTTCTATTTTGTTTGTTGTAATTTCTCCATTATCCTTTCTTATTTTGCTAATTTGTGCTCTCTCTTTTTTCTTCTTTGTGAGTTTGGCCAGAGGTTCGTCCATTTTATTTACTTTTTCAAAAAACCAGCTTTTGGTTTGATTGATTATTTTCTATGGTCTTTTTAACCTGTGTTTTATTTATTTCCTCCCTAATCTTTATAATTTTCTTCCTTCTGCTGCCTTTTGGGGATTTTTGTTCTTCTTTTTCTAGTTCATTCAGCTGGTGGGTTAAATTGTTTACTTGAGATTGTTCTTCTTTTTTGAGGAAGGCCTGTATCACTATAAACTTCCCTCTTAGCACTGCCTTTGCTGTGTCCCATAAATTTTGTGTGGTTGTGCTTTCATTTTCATTTGTCTCAAGGTATTTTTTAAATTTCAGCTTTGATTTCCTCATTGACCCAGTGGTTTTTTAATAAGATATTGTTTAATCTCCGTACCTTCCTTTAGTTCTCCTTTGTTTCTCTGTTGTTGATTTCTAGTTTCATGGCATTGTGGTCAGTAAAGATGCTTGAGATAATTTCCGTCTTCTTAAAAATGCTGAGGTTTTTTTTTTGTGCCCAAATACATGATCAATCCTGGAAAATGTTCCATATGCACTTGAAAAGAATGTATATCCTATTTTTGGGAGGTGTAATGCCCTGAAAATATCCACCAAATCAAATTTTTCTATTGTATTATTTAATTTTTCTGTTGCCTTATTTATTTTCTGTCTGGAAGATCTGTCTAGTGATGTTAATGTGGTGTTAAAATCTCCAACTGTGATTGTATTCCTTCAATATCCCCCTTTGTCTCTGTTAGTAATTGTTTTATGTACTTAGGTGCTCCTATATTGGGTGCATATATATTAATGAGTGTAATATACTCATCTTTTATCACTCCTTTAATCATTATAAAATGTCCTTCAAGCTTTACTTATTTAAACTCAGTTTCTTCCAGGATGCTTATACTTGTATCATCTCCTATAATTAGTCTAAAATCAATTTCATTGCTCTCTTCACCTAAGCTGTGTGTATGTCTCCCAAGTGATACCATCATTTTTCTGGTCACTAAGCCTTGAAACAATTAATTTTTATTTATTACTCTTTTTGGTATTTTTATATACTCGACTAAATTTTATAAATTCCCCTTTGAAATATTTACTTTACACTTCTTTTTTATTTCAAGTCTCGGTTCCACAATCCAAGTCTATCCTTTTTGATCTCTTTGCATCCAGATTCCTATATTGATCTCTTGGATCTTTCCGGAGTTATTCCTTCCTAAAAATTCTGTACATTCTGGTTATGTTATAATCATTTGCAGAAATGCTTTTGCTGTGTTACTTTCTTACTCAATAATTTCTTTACAAAACGCATTCAATATCTGATCTTGGGAATAAAGATCAATGAGTTTGCACATATAGCAATAAAAATTTCTCCCAAAAGGGAGACTAGAGAAATGTAATATACAGAGATTTAGTGAGCTGTGGGTAATACCAGACGGTTTCACATATGTGTCATTGGAATCCCAGAAAGAGAGGAGAGATGGGAACAAACAACATTTTAAGAAAAATGGTCTAAAATTTCATGACCATATTATTATTAATATTGACTCAGAGCAAGGAATATTACCAAGTGTAATGTAGATTTTCATTTCATAATGACAAAGGATCATCAAGGGTACTATACAATTCAAAGTAAATGTCTATATACCTAGTAATAGAGCTCCAGAACACGTGAAGAAAAAATGATAAATGATTAAAAAAGAAAAGAGACAAATTCACAATTACAGTCAGATATATTGATGACTGTCGCATAGTAATGTGAAGAACAAGTAGACAAAATCAGTAAGATTACAGAAAACTTTAAAAATGTTAAAAACCAACTTGACTTAATTGACATTATAAAACATCCTACCAATGACAATAGAATACGTATTTTTTCAATATACACAGAACATTTATGAAGATAGATCATGTTCTGGGCTATAAAGAAAGTCTCAATAAATTTTAAATATGTTCTCTAACCATAGCAGAATTAAACTAGAAATGAATGCCAGAAAGATATCTAGAATATCTTCAAATATTTATCTGTCGAATAATACAGAGCTACATAACTCATGAGCCCAGAAAGAAAGGACATGTTGTATTAGAAAATATTTTGAAATGAATTAAAATTACAGTCTTCCAACGTTTGTAGGAAGAAGTCATAATATTCCTTAGAGAGAAATTTATATTTTTAAATACTTGTATTAAAAAATAGAGTCCTTTTTAAAAGTCAGTGATTTAAACTGCTCTCTTTAAAAAAAGCTGGAAAAACAAGAACAAATTAAACATAAAATAAAAAACAAAATAATTGTGAAAATAGCAAAACTCAAATATAAAACAGACACTAGAGAACATTAACAAAACCAAATGTTGTTATTAAAATGTGAATGTTAATAAAATGGATAATTCTTTAGTCAGGCTCATTAGTTTAAAAAAAGACACAGATTAAAAAAAAAAAAAAAGAGTATCAGGAGTGTAAGATGAGGCATCCTTACCAACATTATAGGTATTAAATGGATAAGAAGGTGACGTGATGAACCAGAAAGTTTATGCCATGCATTCTACAATTTAGAGATGAAATAGGCGTATTTCTTGAAAGATTAAACTACCAAATTTTCTCAAAAATAAAAAATAACTTGAATTTATATTTAAAAGACTTTCTTTAAGGAAAATACCATACCCAGGTAACTTCTTTGGTGAATTTTACCAAGCCCTTAAGGTACAAATAATACTTAACATATACAAACTCTTCTAGAAAGTAGAAGTGAAAGGATTTCTCAATTTATTTTATGAGGCTTACATTACTCTGATAACAGTACCAGATGAAGATATCACTAGAAAAGGAAATCATAGACCAATATGCTATATGAAGATAGATGTAAAAATCCATTAAAAATTTTTAGCAAATTGGATCCAACAAAACATAAAAAAATCAGTACATCATGACTAAGAGGTCTTTATCCCAAGGAAGCAATTGTGGTTTATCATGGTGAGTAAATAAATATTTATATTTTATATATATGATCTTAATAAATGCTGAAAAAGTATTTGCAAAATTCAACACCCATTTATTTTACAAACTCTAAACAAAATAAAAATAGAAGGAAACTTCATCAACTTGATAAAGGGCATATACTAAAAATTATAACTAGTTTTATATGTGATTTTGAGAGATCAAATGCTTTTGTCTTAAATGAGAAATAAGGCAAGTTTGTCTTCTCCTACTGTTACTATTTCCCGTTGTTACTGGAGATTCACATTGTTATTGGAAATAAATAGCATATGGACTGGAAAGGAAGAAATACAGCTGTCTTTCTTTGGAGACAATTTGGCTGTCTATGGAGAAAACATACAGAATTTATTAAAAAAAAAAACTTGCAGGACTAATATTTGTGTCCAAAAAGATCACAAGTTAAGATGCCAATTTATGAAAATCTTTTGTGTTTCCAGATTAGCAGTGAATAATTAGAAATAGGGAATAAACATCAAAGTGCCATTTGCAATAGCATAAAAACCTGAAGTAATTAAGAATAAATGTATAAAAATGTGTGCAATATCTGTGTACCAAAAATTGCAAAATACTACTGAGACCAATTGAAGACCATCTAAATAAAGAAAGAGATACTCTCCTCATGTAATCAGAAGACTATAATAAAAAGTGTTACTTCTTCTCAAGTTGATTTATTATTCAGTGTAATCCCAATAAAAATTATAAAAGGTTATTTTTTATATAGAATCTGACAATCTGATTCTGATATAAATATGGAAATACGAGGATCTTAGGTGACCAAAATAGTATGGAAAAGAAAATCAAAGTTAGAGGACTTATACTACCTAATTTAAAGACTTAACTATAAAACTGTAATAATTAAAACAGTACAGTATTTGTTTAAGGACAGATCTGTGGATGAGTCAAACAGAATAAACAGTCCAGAAATAGAACCACATGTATATATGCCAAGGTAATTTAATGAATGAATATTCTATCTAAAAAAATGGTGTTAAAATAATTTGGTATGTGTTTGCAAAAACCAGACCTTTATATGATTTTTACTTTAACCCATTAAAATTTTTTTTATTCAGAGTGGATCAGAAATTTCAATATAAGAACTTAAACTGTAAATGTTCTAGAAAAAATATTGGAGAAAGTCTTTGTGAAATAATGTTAGGCAAAGATTTTTTTGAGAGGTCACAAAATGGAGGAACCATAAAATAAAACTTTGGTAAATTGGACTTCATCAAAATAAAAAAAAAATTTGCTTATTGAAAAGACACTTAAGAAAATGAAGATGCAAGGCATAGACTTGAGAAAATAGTCAATATATATATATCTAAGAGACGATGTGAAACATAATATGTTCAAATTTTTTCCATTCAAGAAGACAAAAATCTCTTATTAATAAATGGGCAAATATTTGGACAGACACTTTACCAAAAAGCTGTATCAGGGCAGTTATGCAATGGAAATATGGTCAACATTATTAGTTATGAGAAATATGAGACTGCAATTAAATGCCATTACCCACCCACTAGAGTGACTAAATTTAGAAAAGCTAAATAGTTATCATATGATCTGCTAATTCCTTTCCTAGATACTTACCCAAGAGAAATATAAAGATATGTGAGTGAAAAAGCTCTTTTGTGAACATCTCTAGCTACTTTATTTATAACATCCCCAAACGGAAAATAATCCAAATATCAATCAACTGGTGAATGGATATATAAATTGTGATATATCTATACAATTGAATACTAATCAACAATAAAATAAAAAAATCAGTGATACACACAACATAAATTTCAGAAATATTCTGCTGTATGATAAGAAACAGGTACAAAAGACTAGGCAATGTGTGATTTTATTTATATGACATTTTACAAAGGAAAAACTATAGTGACATAGAGAAGATTAGGGATTGCGTGGTGATGAGCCAGTGGAAAGGGGATCTGACTGCAAAGAGGCATGAGGAAATGTTTTTGAGGTCATGGAAATGTTCTGTATCTTGATTTTGGTGGCTATTATGTGACTGTATACATTTGTAAAAACATTGATTTATACCCTTAAAGTTAGCGAATTTTATCGTATGGAAATTATACTTCAATAAAATTCATTAAAAATACTGAGTAGATGTTATTTCCATAGTGTGTTTCTTTGAGACACTGGTTTTGAAAACATGTCAAAGAGTGTTAAAATGCTCATTTATATAAAGGTTGGAATCTTACTCTCCTGATCCAGTAAGTATATTTGATTATCTTATTGCAGTGATACAGTTTCTATAAAGACTATATGACTATATACTACTCTAATTAACTAGATTTCTTCTATTTAGGCAGCACAAGGTCCCAGGCCAGAGAAAGCTTGAAGAAGATAGTGACAAAAATGGAGACATTTAATGAATCAGCTCAAATCTGGCAGTGGGTCACTATTTAGATATGACTAGAAAAAAAATTCTTGTATCAAAAATCAGAAACACATTATTGAAATATCTGCATCAAACTTTAAAGAAATATTAGGAGAGACAAGCATGATGAAGGTCACTGAGCCTCTACAAGATATGAAGCTCCCATATGGGTTGGTCATCTAGTCCTGAGAGGAAATTCTAGAGATGGATTGATAAGGAACTCTGACATGAAGTTTTAGTTTAAAAATCTTGGTGAGGAAGCTGGAGAGAAGGCTGTCACAAGAAAGAGAACTGTCATCTTTCTTTATTTCACACCACTGCTATGTCCAAGTTTCCAGCCACACTGTCTTGGGCTAAAACAATTGCTGGCAACTCCATTTTTCTTTGCTGATGTATAATCACTTACAGTTTATTTGTGTGGATATATTTTTCCCTTTCCATTGGCATTTTTGAGTTTTGTATTATTAGATTCTACCCCTCAATGTGAACTACTTAGTGGTTTATTAGGGACAAGTGTGACCACTGCCTCTGGAAGATGCCAGAGTGGTGTATGTACACCATGATGAGGTTTTAGCTGAGGTGAATGGTATGTTAGCTTTGGCCTTGAGTTCTTCAGGGATCATGATTAAAAGTTGTTGAGGGAGACATATTGCTCTTTTTAGGTTTCCAATTTTGTGGCTTTCCTGTGGAGTTGGACTAGTTTTCATCAACAGCTGTAGTTAATTTTCAGGAGCTAGGAGTAGCCATTTTTGAGGCAAATCTTCCCCTGTCTTTGAATGGTGAATGAAGTTTTTGACTCTTTGGTTGCTGTCGTGTGTGCTTTTTTAAATTTCCTTAATTGAGGACTGATTAGAAGTGATTGGCTTGGATTTTTTGTAAACTAAGCAGAGGCCTAGAGGATGTTCAATGACGCTTCATGTAACCAGTGAGGATTCCCACATAAGTAGTTGGGAAGAGGCCGTTTGGGTGAGATGTAGAGACAAGAAAGGATAATAATTGGTTGATGTTTAGTATTTGTCCATAGTTGTCACTTACCATAGCTCTGGATGGGAGTTTTAAAGTGTACATGACACAGTTCCTTATATATGAGGAGTAAAGTGGCTGATTCAACTTTTTCATATATTTTAGGTGCAATTTACATTCAGTAAATTATGAATATAAATTTTAGTTAGTACATAGCTCTGTGAGTTTTGACAAACACATATAATCATGTAAGCACCACTGTCATCAAGATACAGAACTGTTCCAGTGCCTCCTAAAATTTTTCTATTCCCCTTTGTAGTTAACTCTTCCCCTGATTTTAATGTTTGTTTTTTCCAGAAAGTCATATAAATTCAATCACATAGTATACAGATTTTTGAGTTAGCGTCTTTTACTTAGCATAATGTGTTTGAGACTCATTCATGTTGTTGTGTGTATCAGTAATTAATCCATTCATATTGGTGAATGGTATCCCATTGTATAGATATATCACAGTTTATTTATTCACCAGTTGAAGGATATTTGGATTGTTTCTAGATTTTGGAGATTATAAATAAAGCTGCTGTAAATACCCACATGGTGATTAATTTTAGGTGTCAACTTGACTGGGCAACAGAGTACCCACATATTTGGTCAACCATTATTCTGAGTATTTCTGTGAGGGTTATTTTGGATGAAATTAACATTTATAATCGATGGACTTTGAGTAAAGCAGATTACTCTCCTTAATATGCATGGGCCTCATCCAAACACTTGAAGATTTGATTAGAACAAAAAGGCTGGCCTTCATTCTTGTTCCCCACAAGAAAGAATTCTCCAGCAGACTGCCTTTGGAGTTCATCTGCAACATTTGCTTTTTCCTGGTTCTAAATCAGATGACCTTTGGACTCAAACTAGACTGTCAACTCTCCTGGGTCTCTAACCTGCTGGCCCACACTGCAGATTTTGGACCTTGCTAGCTTCTATAATCTTGTGCACCAATTCTTTGTAATAAATCTCTCCATATGTATACACACACACACACACACACATTCTGTTGGTTCTGTTTCTCTGGAGAACCCTGACTGATATAACCTACATACAAGTTTTCATGTGGACATAAATTTTCATTTCACTTGGGTAAGTATCTAGAAGTGGCATTGCTGGGTCATATGGTAAAGGCATGTTTAACTTTATAAGAAACTGCCAGACTATTTTCATTAGTGGCTATGCTATTTTGCATTCATACCAGCAATATGTGGGAATTACCATTGCTCTGCATCCTTTCAAACACTTGGTATTTTCAATATTTCATTAAAAAATTTAGCCATTCTAAATTTTTTTCTTAATTATGTTTTTGAGTAAGGGTATGTTGAACTTGGAGATGGTCTGGGAGAGCCCTGTCTTTATTTTCTGGTTATCTTGATATCTGGTACTGACTTCTTGGTCAAGAAAAGGATGAAACCACTAAATAATGATAAGTAAGTTGCTGTTCTAAGCCTAATGCACCCCTGGAGTGGTTTTAAAGTATGTTCACAAGGTACTTGATATGCCTGCCTTCAAGAGATAAAGCTTAATTCCTCACCACCCCCCAAAGAAAGAATAGGCTGTCCTTAGTGATTCACTTTTAATGAGTAGCTAAAATAGAATTGATGGTGTGTAACTTTCAAGACTAAAAGGCTCCCTCCTTGGTTCCCTTTTTCTGGATTACTCCCTCGGGGGAAAACCAGTGGGCTGCCACATTGTGAAGACACTCAAGAAACTGTATGGGGCAGCCCTTGTAGGGAGGAACTGAGACCTCTTTCTGAGAACTAGTAAAGAACTGAAGTCTCTTGCTAAGACTCATGTGAATGAGCTATTTTGGAAGTGGATCCCCCAGCCCAGTCTGAGCTTCAGATTACTACATCGTCAGCCAACATCTGAAGTACAACCTCATGAGAGGCACTGGGGCAGATCCCCCCAGCTAAGCTGCTCCTGAATAACTGATTCATAAAGATGATGAGATGATAAAAGTTGGTTGTTTAAGCTACTAAGTAAGGGGTAGATTGTTACACAGGCATAGATAACGAATATAGGTTTTGGTACTGGATTTGGGGTGCTATTATAACAAACATCTAAGAATCTGGATATGACTTTAGAATCAGACAGTGACCAGAAGTCGGAGGGACTTTGTTATTAATTATTCTGACAGAGTCTCAGATACTCCCCCAAATTACTGTTCTTGCTTTGCTATAAATATAGGTTCTACCTGATTTTAGTTTCTTTTAAATAGATTTTACAATGACAGACTCAAATTATGTACAGAGGACCATTTGTTTTAGGACTTTAAAAATGTCATACAGTTAACAAGTAAAACCATAAATCGTGAAACACCCTTATCCAATTTCTTGAATATCTCCTTTTTTAGTGATTACTGTAACAGTAGGAAGTCCTTGTCTCAATTTTTGTTTTAAATTTTAATCTCAGTATGAGTTTTTAAGGTAAAGAAGTTTGGTTGGAAATAACTGATTATCTAGTTCCAAAAGATATCTCTTGGGTATAATGCACGCACCCAAGTCTCACAGACTAGATTTACCACTTAAGGAGTTTAGTATCATTGATGGATATTTTACATGTACATTCTTTAAGCCTCAAATTTAATTTCTTTGGCAATCCAAGCTATTCTTTGTATAGGAGAAGCCAGATTCTCCTTCAATCTGGAGGCCCTATGCTATACTAATATATCATGCCTGCCTTCAGTCAATTCCATAGTGCTACATAAATTGCTGAGTTCTGCTTTTTGGCTTTTTCCTGGCCAAGGTGTGAAGAGGCCCAGGAGAGAGAGGAAAGTAAATCAGAATGTGTATACTGTCTTTTCCTCTCAATAACCATGTCTGAGTTAATCCTTGGCAAAGCTGAAGCACCCTCTTTCCCATGGTTGAGTCTCATTTCTTTCTGTTCTGGGGTCATGATGCACAGATTTAAACTTATATTGAATCATTAATATCCAGAATTGACAGGGAAAAGGAGAAAAGTACTATTGAGGAGCTACCAGACACCATTTATATCACACAGGAGCTTAAAGGTATATCAGATTGGCTGGCACAGTTTGGCCAAACTTATGTTGTTAAGTATTGATCAGGATCTCAGTCAGTCCTGCTATAACTGTCCTACCTCAACTTGGAAGAAATTGTTGAAGGTCACTCTCATGGAATATGTGAAACTGATACTTTGCACTTGGGTAGAAAATCTGGCTTGTTTCCTGTAAATCTTCTGGTGGGTCATGGTACACAATATTCAATACAATTTGAATATTAGCTCTGGACCCCTGACAGTCCCCTGAAGTAGGCATCCAAGGCATATTTGCTAGACCTTAACTCTGCTTTTGTGGGAAGTCATTCCTTCTCACATTGTTTCTTTATTGTCATGAACTCATTGTCACTTAAGTGACTTTTGCCAGTGATGGGTTCATAAATGATGAGAATACCTGGCACAGATTAAGCCACTGTGTGTATGTGTGAAATATTCTGTGTTAGTTGTGTCATTGTATAGTGTGCTGGTTTGGTTTTCCAGGAAGCATACTTCATGATAGATTTAGGAGTGCAAAAGGCTTATTTGGATTTAACATCTGTGAAAGGAAAAGGAAGGAAGCAGGATTGGGCAGGATGAGTCATTAGACTGTATTATGGACCTGTTAAGTTTCTGCCAGCCCATTGGGGAGCTCTATTACAAAAGTCATCATTTGGAGTGATTCTGCATTAGACCAAAATACTTAGGCTCTTGTACCACACTCTTTATCAGTCATTAGTTAGGGGTCACCTTGAGAACTATTGACCTTGGTTCTAAAGCTGAGACAGACCCTGAAGAGCTATCTGCTGAAGGCTGTCAGCTAACAACTTTTCTTTTCCCCCTGAACTTGGAGCACTTTTTTGAAGAGGGATCTGAGCAACACATCTTCATGTCTGCTACACGTGGTTAAAGGCAAATCTTGTTTTGGATGTTTACTGTGCTATCCTTACCTCAGTTAGGTCTCAGAGATATAGCTATAATATGTACATAGATGCGTAGATTTAGAGATACAGTAAAGCCTTATCTGTGAAATAATTTGTTAATAAAAATGAAATTCAAAGTAGAAAATGATAAAATGTTAAAAATAATGCAGATCTATTTTAACTTAATGTTATTTTATCTGCCGATCTTTTATGTAGGGACAAAGCCTTTTCTTTGAGTATGAATCTTCTGGTTAGAATTCCATTTTATCTTTCATGCATAGGGAATACCAATAAAACGTGACCTAGAATTTGCAGTTTTGTTTTCTTAAAGCAGAGCACCACTTTATATACTGTGAAGCAATCTGAGTACAGGATTTCCAAGATTTTTATGATTTTTCCATCAATATTTCACGGTTGTTTTTGTACCAGTTTAATTCAATAGTGTTTTAAAATGATTTAATTTAGACTTTTCAAGTCATCTGACCTAATTTTTATTGAAACAACTTCCTCTCTTTTTGCACTAATTTTTACTCAGCTTAGACTATATTTAATGAAATTCATTGTATAAGGTATAAATGGGTTAGAGAATAAACAGAGTAGACTTTGGTATGTGTATGACTTAATAGGTGAGAACAGAAGTTTTCCGGCTTTCTGGAGAGGGTATAGTAGTGGTGAACACTATAATCAGAATGTTTTGTAGAGGTGAAAGAGAGTGTCTCTAAATCAAACAAACAAACAAACAAACAAAAAGGGAGCTTTTAAAGATATAGCTATATCTCCAACTGCATCTGTAATTACAGCTATATCTGTTAAAGGACATTCTAGAACAATAATTACTTTGTTACAAAAGAGGGATGTGGGCCCAAATCACTACCAAATGTCTTTTGTGAACTGGGCTGGGCTGTGAGAGAGTCTCAGGATGTCTTCTGACTTACTAGTGTAAAGCCTGGACTAGGGTAGCAGTGATTAGGCTGTTAGATTCTTTTTGCCCCAGGCCCTATTCTGTTCTGGTTGGCCATCCAAGGGCCTCCCTCTAAGTGGGAGTCTTCCTTGGCTCCTTTCACAATACCAACCGCCTATGATAAAGTGAGCCAAGAGAGAACTTTAGAAAAGAGGTAAGAGTTCAAAGAGGAGAAACATTTTCTCCCAGATTAGTTCTATTTATTATCACTTTACTCCTCTGCCTAAAAGTTCCATCCTTAACTTCATGTCCTTGAAAGAGTCCATTTTCCCCTGACTTTTGGAATTGAAGAGAGGAAGCCTTAAGAGCCCCTAAAGGTTAGCATGTGCCATGAACATTTTTATGCATATTTTTAAGGTTAATAGAAATGGACCTTTCTTCCATTAATTTTTGTGGATGGTTTGATTCTGGGCTGTTTGAATAATGTTTGCAAACATCTGCCTGGAATATCCTACCAACCTGGAATGACTAATTATACCTACCATCCTAGTTTTCATATTTAAGGGAAGGAACTGTGGAGAGCAGGTAGCTAGTCATATGATTCAAGGTCTCTGGATGATGATGAGTTAAACTGAAAACCTTGATAAGAGGCTGTAAAGTCCTGCTTCAGTTAGAGATACAACAGACATAAGAGCTACGATAGCCTGATGCCCCTTATGCATCCCAGAATTGATTTCTGGGAAGAGATTCATTCTCAGTGCTAAGATATTTCAACAGCTTTCACTGTTTCTCCTCATTTTATGGGCACTGTAATTTACATTTTCTTTTAATTTACAGATATGTGAGGACACTGTCTGGGGACTTGTGGTATCAAATAGAATACCATAACAGGATGTTTTTAAAAAGAAAGGAAATTTTCCTCACTGACTTCTTTCCTAACCTTTGAACTGGTTTAAATAAAACACAATAATTGTTATGGTTAGGTGTAAAGTTTTTAGGTTAATGTTATTACATTGGTCAAAATGATCACCTGTTGTGCAAAGCTCCTATACTTACGTTTAGCCATGACAATTTGAAGACATTTAAATAGGAATGCGGTTACATAGTCAGAGCAATTCCTAGGGTCTATGTGTTTGCCAGATGGACCTGTACCAGGGGTTCTTTGGGTAAGGAAGAGAAGAGTGGAGAGTGTATTAAGGTTGCTGTTGCGTTACTGTCATGGTCCTTGCTGTAGTTTGTTTTGAAAGAGGTTTTACAAAACTGACCTGCTGTTAAACCCATCCATGGCTTGGGGCTTTTTGAGAAGATTCACTCTTCAGAATGGGGCAATTCTTTTTCTAGGCATTAAGAGATAAGTTTTCCATAAGCCACACTAATTAGTACATAGTTTTTGTTTTGTCAGGGATAAAGGACTGTTAACAAAGAAAGCAAAAGCTTATGTTTGGAGAAAAAGGCCAGGAGCCATGCATGGCCTGTTACCGGGGGCTTCTGTATTTAAGTGGCAGCAGGACCCTGCTCCTCACAGGAGCCACAGTCTTTTTGGATGCTCAACTCCCATCAAATGCCTTTGGAAGGTCTTTTAGTCTTACTTTGGTCTCAAGATAAGACAGTATCTTCAGTGGACCTCTTTGCTTTTCCTGTATAAAATTTTCATTTTCTACCTCGTTTTATTATTACCATCATGTTTTTACTTTGGGTTGCTGCATTAATTACTTACATGTACCTACTTAAGGGCAGGTACATAACAAAAGTTTAGAGTCCAAATGTAGTTGAAGTGAAATAATCTTTATGCCTTATGAAAATACACAAGTGAGTCATTCTTTATTGGAACTAAAGGCTCAAGTTAAAAATTTTTTCCCATAATCTTTTAAACATATGTTCAACAGAGATTAAAAAAATCTGTTTAGGCTGGAATCTTCTACTAAGTTAATAAAATGTTAATGTTTTCCCATGTTATGAGTTTAGACATTTCTAGGATCCTAAAGTTGCAGTGGCTAAAACTCAAGCTGAGACAATGCTAACACTGGAGTAAGGAGTGTGGGAAAAGGAGAGGCACTTGGAAATTCCGTTTTATCTCTGCTGTTTTCACTTTCTTATGTTTGGTTGTAACCAGGCAGTTCCAATTGCATAGAGTCTCCTCTCCAGAATGTCTGCTTTACTCTTACATAGAAGTAGATTAAAGGAACTGGTGTGTGGTATGCGGAAAAGGGATGTGTGTGTGTGTGTGTGTGTGTGTGTGTGTGTGTGTGTGTGTGTGTGTGTGTGTGAATATTGCAGACTTTTGAGTAAGAGCAGGTTGATTTTATGTTTATTTTCTAGGAGTACATAAGAATACATACAGTAATGACCCCAGAGCTAAAACTCTAAGTTTTAGAGAAAGTAAAAATTTGGAATTTAAAGAAACATGGTAACATGCCATTTCTTATGTTTTCTCTCTTTGGGGGACTGTTTTTTGTTTGTTTGTTTTTTCTTTATGCTGTGGCTCAACTTTTTTCTGTCTTTAAATGAGAGAGCTTTTGGTATTTATTGATAGCTGAGAACATTCATCTTTCATCCCAAATAGACAAGATTGACACCTTTGAGGTCCCCGGCACACATACACACCCAAATCTGCACAAATAGCTTTTGGGGCTACTCTGTCATCGGGGAACCTATTTTCAGGAGAAATGGATGAGGTAATGTCTGTAGGAACTTTGAAAAAGCTAAGCACCAAAAATAAAATATTTTTAGAAGAACTTATTACTTTGGACAGGCGAGACCTAAATGTGTAATGTAGAGCCAAGTGAGGAGAACACAGAATTATGGTGCCAGTCAAAAGCAGCACTGTGATCTTGGATGGGTGCTGAGACCTGAGGAATCAAAGGGTTGCATGGAAGGCACAGAAAGAGAGCAGAGGAGAATCAAGGACTGAATTAAATGACCAATAGAGACCAAAAAGCCTGGGAAGGTCGAAGATCACAGGTGGTAGCAAAGGAAGCAGGAGTTGGGACTCTCATTACCTTACTGCCTTTAATCAGGCTGTTCTTTATTTTAAAAAGTGTTTTCTCTGTTTTCCTTTGCCATTTGTTTTCTTGTGTTCTCCATTTCAATTTATTGCTTATATTTACTTTCTTATCTACACCCTGAGTAACACTGAGGAATAATCCTCAAACATTGCTTTCCTCATCAGTGGTGTACAGTTAAAATCTTTGTCTATTATAGTAAATTTGAAAGTGTTTAAAAAGATATCTTTCAAATGAAAGATTATTAGAAGAGCAATTGTAAAATAGTTGAAATTATAGTAATTGAAGTTGGAGTTGGAGGAAAGGGGCCTAGAATGTTCCCCGCTCAGATTTTCCCCTCCTGGGGATCTAGGAGGCTCCCCTAACTCCCTGATTGTTGGATAAAATCTAGACTGCAGTTGACATTCAGAGGTTTTGGTACAATGCACTAATTTATATAAAAATTCTTGGTCACTCATTCTTATAATACTCACTCCTCTTTCCTATAATACTTGACTAACCTCATTCCTCATTAGTTTTAAGTGTACCTCTGCTTTTCCACTTGGGCTCTTGCCACACTGTTCTTATATCTCTGTTTATATTTTACATGCTCTTTCCCCCATAATGGTCTTCAGCTGAACTGTGGGCAGCTCCTTTGGACATGATTAAACCCAGAGAGGTTCAGCTGCTCTTGACCTATGTCACCATATTCTGCTTTTCCTTCTACCCCATGCTCTTTCACTGCCATTCACGCCCTTATTATTTCTAATCATCCACAGCATCTGAAGACTTTCAGCTTAAAAGCCCAACATTACTCAATGTCTGAAGCAATCTGGGACTAGAGTATAGAAACTTTACTATAAGAGGTATCATCTCTGATAGGTAGAGCCTGGAATTATTCCTGCTGCCCAAACCCTAGAATTTTACCTGAATAGAGTGAGCTGTTGTATACTGCTTGGTCCGTATGATTGCTCATTTGTCTCAGTGGCATATTTGCCCTTCAGTTGAGGACAGACTTCAGTGTTTGAATCTACCTAACTTTGATGTTTCCCTCTCCTGGGAATTAGATCTTATTTCTGTCAATGCAGATTCTAGTTGAAAGCATGCTTTAACAGGGTCAATAGTGTCGTCAGTCCCTGGACAGTGAGTTTCTTTGAATCAGTTCCAGGAGTATTTTCTATGTAGTTTCTTTGCATAAGCTGGTTTGGGCTTCCTTACAGCATGGTAGCCTCAGGGCAGTTGGATTGTTTTTATGGTGTCTCAGTGCTTTGATGTAACTGTCTAGCAAGCAAGAAGGAAGTTGCATTTATTGACCTCACTTTAGAAGTTATGTAGCATCACTTCTACCACATTTTGGTGGTTGCAGGGAAGACATTAGCCCTCCCAGATTCAAGGGTGAGGGAATTAGACCCCACGTTGTGATGGGGCATGTCAAGGTTCTACAAAAATTCTAAGACAGGAGATATTTTGCAGCCATCTTTGGAAAATACTGGCTGCCACAGCCTATATGTGTACTTAACAGTCAACATTTATGAATGTAGCATAGATAAAAATAAACTTGGCTTCTTGCTTAGACAATAGTATAACATGTTCACATATTGCCTGTTCTAATAATTTAGATATTTAAATATGGTTGATGATAATGGTTATTACTCCCTTTAAATAAGAAGTAGTATGTATTTGAAATTCGGTGATACGTATTAATTACATACTGAGTATTGGAGGTTGTGTTAAGGACTAGTATTTATTCTAGTGCTGTAAAGAGGATCTGGGAATAGATGATCAGGATCTGTCTTGTTTCTCAGTAGAGCTGCCCAGGAGAGCAGTTCAGATGCATAATGGCAGAGGGGCTCTGTATAATGGTGAGCTCGGGGTAAGATGCTAGTCAAAGTCAGGGAGATAAAGGAGGAATGAACAGAATGCTGACTGAGCAATTTATCAGGAAAGTCCTGGAGACTAAAAAAAGAAGTGAAGACATCAGAGATATGTCCAAATAGATAAGTATTGTGCTAATAATCACATGAGGAACTAGTCCCACAAACATGGATCATATGTTTATTTGAAGGTGAGTTCTTTTTTCTTTTAACATTTTTTATTGATTTATAATCATTTTACAATGTGTCAAATTCCAGTGTTCAGCACAATTTTTCAGATATTCATGGACATATACACACTCATTGTCACATTTTTTTCTCTGTGAGTTATATTAACATTTTGTGTATATTTCCTTGTGCTATACACTGTAGTCTATTCTACAATTTTGAAATCCCAGTCTATCCCTTCCCACCCTCCACCCCCCTGGTAACCACAAGTCTGTATTCTCTGTCTGTGAGTCTATTTCTGTCCTTTATTTACGCTTTGTTTTTGTTTGTTTGTTTTTGTTTTTGTTTTTTAGATTCCACATATGAGCGATCTCATATGGTATTTTTCTTTCTCTTTCTGGCTTACTTCACTTAGAATGACATTCTCCAGGAGCATCCATGTTGCTGCAAATGGCATTATGTTGTCGGTTTTTATGGCTGAGTAGTATTCCATTGTATAAATATACCACCTCTTCTTTATCCAGTCACCTGTTGATGGACATTTAGGCTGTTTCCATGTTTTGGCTATTGTAAACAGTGCTGCTATGAACATTGGGGTGCAGGTGTCATCCTGAAGTAGATTTCCTTCTGGATACAAGCCCAGGAGTGGGATTCCTGGGTCATATGGTAAGTCTATTCCTCGTCTTTTGAGGAATCTCCACACTGTTTTCCATAGTGGCTGCACCAAACTGCATTCCCACCAGCAGTGTAGGAGGGTTCCCCTTTCTCCACAGCCTCTCCAGCATTTGTCATTTGTGGATTTTTGAATGACGGCCATTCTGACTGGTGTGAGGTGATACCTCATTGTAGTTTTGATTTGCATTTCTCTGATAATTAGTGATACTGAGCATTTTTTCATGTGCTTTTTGATCATTTGTATGTCTTCCTTGGAGAATTGCTTGTTTAGGTCTTCTGCCCATTTTTGGATTGAGTTGTTTATTTTTTCTTATTGAGTCGTATGAGCTGCTTATATATTCTGGAGATCAAGCCTTTGTCGGTTTCACTTGCAAAAATTTTCTCCCATTCCGTAGGTTTTCTTCTTGTTTTACTTCTGGTTTCCTTTGCTGTGCAGAAGCTTGTAAGTTTCATTAGGTCCCATTTGTTTATTCTTGCTTTTATTTCTTCTAGGAGAAAGTTTTTGAGATGTATGTCAGATAATGTTTTGCCTATGTTTTCCTCTAGGAGGTTTATTGTATCTTGTCTTATGTTTAAGTCTTTAAACCATTTTGAGTTGATTTTTGTATATGGTGTAAGGGAGTGTTCTAGCTTCATTGTTTTACATGCTGCTGTCCAGTTTTCCCAACACCATTTGCTGAAGAGACTGTCTTTGTTCCAATGTATATTCTTGCCTCCTTTGTCAAAGATGAGTTGACCAAAAGTTTGTGGGTTCATTTCTGGGCTCTCTATTCTGTTCCATTGGTCTATATGTCTGTTTTGGTACCAGTACCATGCTGTCTTGATGACTGTAGCTCTATAGTATTGTCTGAAGTCTGGGAGAGTTATTCCTCCAGCCTCTTTCTTTCTCTTCAGTAATGCTTTGGCAATTCTACGTCTTTGATGGTTCCATATGAATTTTATTATGATTTGTTCTAGTTCTGTGAAATATGTCCTGGGTAATTGGATAGATATTGCATTAAATCTGTAGATTGCCTTGGGCAGTGTGACCATTTTAACAATATTGATTCTTCCAATCCAAGAGCATGGAATATCTTTCCATTTTTTAAAGTCTTCTTTAATTTCCTTCATCAATGGTTTATAGTTTTCTGTGTATAATTCTTTCACCTACTTGGTTAGATTTATTCCCAGATATTTTATTACTTTGGGTGCTATTTTAAAGGGGATTGTTTCTTTACTTTCTTCTTCTGTTGATTTATCGTTAGTGTAAGGAAATGCAACTGATTTTTGAACGTTAATCTTGCAACCTGCTACCTTGCTGAATTCTTCAATCAGCTCTAGTAGCTTTTGTGTGGACCTTTTAGGGTTTTCTATATATAGTAACATGTCATCAGCATATAATGACACTTTTACCTCTTCTTTTCCAATTTGGATCCCTTTTATTTCTTTCTCTTGCCTGACTGCTGTGGCTAGGACTTCCAGGACTATGTTGAATAGGAGTGGTGATCGTGGGCATCCTTGTCTTGTCCCAGATTTTAGTGGGAAGCTTTTGAGTTTTTCACCGTTGAGTACTATGCTGGCTGTAGGTTTGTCATATATAGCTTTTATTATGTTGAGATACGTTCCCTCTATACCCACTTTGGCGAGAGTTTTTATCATAAATGGGTGTTGAATTTTATCAGATGCTTTTTCTGCATCGATTGAGATGATCATGTGGTTTTTGTCCTTTCTCTTGTTGATGTGATGTATTACACTGATTGATTTGCGTATGTTGAACCAGCCTTGTGTCCCTGGGATGAACCCCACTTGGTCATGATGTATAATCTTTTTTATGTGTTGTTGGATTCTATTTGCTAAAATTTTGGTGAGGATTTTGGCGTCTATGTTCATCAGTGATATTGGCCTATAATTCTCTTTTTTTGTAGTGTCTTTGCCTGGTTTTGGTATCAGGGTGATGGTGACTTCATAGAATGAGTTTGGGAGTATTCCCTCCTTTTCGATCGTCTGGAAGAGTTTGAGAAGGACTGGTATGAGTTCTTCTTTGTATGTTTGGTAGAATTCCCCGGTGAAGCCGTCCGGTCCTGGACTTTTATTTGTAGGGAGGTTTTTAATTGCTATTTCTATTTCCTTTCTAGTGATCGGATTGTTCAAGCGTTCAGATTCTTCTCGATTCAGTTTTGGTGGACAGTATGTTTCCAGAAACTTGTCCATCTCCTCTAGGTTATCCAGTTTGGTTCCATATAGTTTTTCATAATATTCTCGTATGATATTCTGTATTTCTATTTTGTTTGTTGTAATTTCTCCATTTTCCTTTCTTATTTTGCTAATTTGTGCTCTCTTTTTTCTTCTTTGTGAGTTTGGCCAGAGGTTTGTCGATTTTATTTACTTTTTCAAAAAACCAACTTTTGGTTTGGTTGATTTTTTCTATGGTCTTGTTAATCTCTATTGTATTTAATTCCTCTCTGATCTTTATTATTTCCTTCCTTCTGCTGCTTTTTGGGGCTTTTTGTTCTTCTTTTTCTAATTCATTCAGGTGGTGGGTTAAATTGTTTATTTGAGATTGTTCTTCTTTTTTGAGGAAGGCCTGTATCGCTATAAACTTCCCTCTTAGCACTGCCTTTGCTGTGTCCCATAGGTTTTGAGTGGTTGTGCTTTCATTATCATTTGTCTCAAGGTATTTTTTAATTTCAGCTTTGATTTCCTCATTGATCCATTGTTTTTTCAATAACATATTGTTTAATCTCCATGCTTTCCTTTTTTTCTCCTTTGTTTCTCTGTTGTTGATTTCCAGTTTCATGGCATTGTGGTCAGTAAAGATGCTTGAGATAATTTCTATCTTCTTAAAATTGTTGAGGTTTCTTTTGTGCCCAAGTGCATGATCGATCCTGGAAAATGTTCCATGTGCACTTGAAAAGAATGTATATCCTATTTTTTGGGGGTGTTGCCTTGTTTATTTTCTGTCTGGAAGATCTGTCTAGTGATGTTAATGCAGTGTTAAAATCTCCAACTATGATTGTATTCCCATCAATATCCCCCTTTATCTCTGTTAGTAATTCTTGTATGTACTTAGGTGCTCCTATATTGGGTGCATATATATTAACGAGTGTAATATCCTCATCTTGTATCACTCCTTTAATCATTATAAAATGTCCTTCTTTATCTTTCTTTATGGCCTTTGTTTTAAAGTCTATTTTGTCTGAAATCAGTACTGCAACACCTGCTTTTTTGGCTTTTCCATTTGCATGGAATATCCTTTTCCATCCTTTCACTCTCAATCTATATGTGTCCTTCTCCCTAAAGTGGGTCTCTTGTATGCAGCATATTGAAGGTTCTTGCTTTATTATCCAGTCTGCCACTCTGTGTCTTTTGACTGGAGCATTTAGTCCATTAACATTTACAGTAATTAATGATGGATGTGTGTTTATTGCCATTTTGAACTTATCTTTGCAGTTGAATTGGTATATCCTCTTTGTTCCTTTCTTCTTCCTTTTGTGGTTTGGTAATTTTCCTTTGTATTATCATGGATTTTATTTAATTTTTGTGACTCCTTTGTAAATTTTTGGCTTGTGGTTACCCTTTTTTGTAAATCTATCAACCCATTACTATAACTGTTTTTATTAAACTGACAGTAACATGATCTCAAACCCATCCTACTGTTAAAAAAATTTAAAAAAGAAAGAAAAAAATATTCTATATTCCCCTGCCTCCCTCTCCCACTCTCAGTGATTTGTATGTCTTCTTTTATAATTTCATGTTTACTTTATGTGTAATTCATGAGTTATCACCTTTCCAGTTGTGTGTTTCTCATTTCTGTAGCATCCTGCTGCTTTTCTATTTAGAATATCCCTTTCAATATTTCTTTTAGCATGGGTTTAGTGTTGCTAAACTCCTGCAGCTTTTTTCTGTCTGTGAAACTCTTTATTTCTCCTTCTATCCTCAAGGATAGCCTTGCTGGATAAAGGATCCTAGGCTGCATCTTTTTTTCATTCAGGGCTTTGAATATATCTTGCCACTCCCTTCTGGCCTGTAGTGTTTGTGTAGAGAAATCAGCTGAGAGCCTTATGGGGGTTCCCTTGTAACTTACTCTTTGCTTTTCTCTTGCTGCCTTTAGAATCATTTCTTTATCCTTGACTCTGGCCATCTTGATTATGATATGTCTTGGTGTGGGTCTATTTGGGTTCTTCCTGTTTGGGACCCTCTGAGCTTCCTGTACTTGGATATCTGATTCCTTCTTTAAGTTTGGGAAGTTTTCAGTCATGATTTCTTCAAAAACCTTTTCGATCCCCTTTGATCCTTCTTCTCCTTCTGGGACCCCTATGATGCGAAGATTGGGACGCTTTATATTATCCCATAGGTCCCTTATGCTATTTTCATTATTTTTTATTTGCTTCTCTTGTAGTTCTTCTGAATGGGTGCTTTCTATTGCCCTGTCTTCTAGATCACTAATTCGTTCCTCTGCATTATCTAGTCGGCTTTGCACAGGTATTAGATCATTCCTCATCTCTGTCAATGAGTTTATCCATTCTACTTGGCTCTTCTTTATAGCTTCAATTTCATTTTTGACATATTTTATATCTCTAAACACTATCTCTTTTAATTCCTTCAGCAATTCGATCACTCCTTATTTGAAATCTTGATCTAGTAGGCTATCGATGTCCATTTCGTTGATCTTTCTTTCAGGGGATTTCTCTTGTTCTTTTAATTGGGAAAGGTTTTTCTGCTTCTTCATCTTGCTCATACCTCTCTGGCACTGTGGTGTATGGAGTATCAGTTGTTTATTTTGGTCCTTAAGGATTTTATCTATCTGATGCCTATTTAGGAATAAAACTTAGGAAAAACAGAAAAAAAAATAAGAGAGAGAGAGAGAATTTTAAAAGAAGGGAGAAAGAGGGTTTGAAAACAGTGTATAATGAATAATAGAAGAGTGAGTTGAAGCAGAGTATTAATCGGGTTGAGACTTCCTTTTAAAACCTTTACAAAAAAAGGGGGGGGAGATGAATAGATGTATTTGAAACCTGTGTCTAATCAATAGCAGGACATCAAAACCCAAGAGAAATAGAAATGAATTAAGAAGTAAAGATTAAGAGAGTAATAGAAAATAGAACAGGTAAAAACATTTAAAAAAAAAAGGGGGGGGGGTTTGTCGGTGTTCTCCTGGAGTCTGTGTGCTTTTAATGTGAAGTCTTTCTGTCTTCATCCTGTTGTGGAAGCTCAGCTTGCTGTTTTCAGAGGCCCTCCGTTGGCGCCCTCTTCTGTGCTGCTCCCAGCACCTGTAGGCAAGCAGATCGCGCCTCCTCCTAACACTGGGTCAGGTGCAGCTCTCTGCTGTGGGCGGGCGGGTCGCTGCCCCTCCGGATGCCGCAGTCAGATGTTGCAGACTGGCCAGGTAGGAGGGCGGGTCGTGCCCCCTCCCAGCACCTCGGTCAGGGGCTGTGTTCCTGCCCGAAAGGCGGGGGGCCGCTCTCGCTCTACCTGTGCTGCCGGTAGCTCCGCTGCTCTGTGCGGCTGTGCGTTCCGCCCTGGTCGGTGCTCCGCCCTGGTCGGTGCTCCGCCCTGGTCGCCGCTTCGCGGGTGGGCTCGGGAAGACCGAGGGACAGCCCTGTCCCTGTTCCGAGCCAAAACCCAGCTCCCTGTTTGTCTTTGTGGAGCAAGTTCTCTGAGGGACCAGGATGGAAGGATCCTATCTGCCCCGGGCTGCAGGCCAGTCTCAGTCTGGCCTTTGAGGCTGGTAAGCCCTTCGGTGTGGATGCAGGTTTCGCCCTCGCCCCCGCCCCCGCCCCCGCCTGGGTGCTAATGGCGGAGGATATGGCGGCTGTGCCTGAGCCCCGCCTCTCTTCCCCCGAAAACTTTCCGTGGCTTTTCAGAGATGGGGGTATGCACCCTTCCCCCAGGAGCACCTCAACCTTGCCGTTTTATGGAGGGCCCAGGTGGTTCTGCCCTGTACACCCACAGCCACGGCGCGCATCCCCCTGCAGTCCCCCGGGGCTGCCTCCGTGTAGCCACTTCCGTCCTCCGCCCGGCTTGTGCAGCCCGGCCCTGCCCATGGCTGCCAGCCCCGCGTCTCAGGCTGGGTGTCGGGGGGACGCTCTGTGCCCGTTTAGCTTAGTTCTTTTAGTCAAGGGCTGCTCTGTACAGATCCGAGCCTCGGAGGCTCCCCCTCGGTCCCGCTGGCCTCTCAGTTGGAGAGGGGAGACCCAGCGAGCGAGCGCCAGTCCTCCTTTGCCGCTCCCTCCCCGCGGGACCCGTCCTGCGCTGCTTTGCCTTTTGCTCTTTCTTTTTTCCTTTTCTCCTACCAGATTTTTGGCGTCTTTATCTTTTGAAGAGGGCGATGTTCTGTTGGAGTTCCACAGGTGCCCTGGTTGGCTGAGTGGGTCTGTAGATGTGGGTCTTGGTGTATTTGTGGGAGAGGGTGACCTGTGAGCGTCCTTCTACTCTGCCATCTTCTGCCTCTCTAAGGTGAGTTCTTAAAGTAGCAACACAAGCCTCATTCAAGTAGGCATAAAGATTAATCTCAGTAAATTAGTCTTTATAAGAGAATTACAAAAACTCATTTTGACTAATAAATTTGTTAAGAATTGCCTTATTTACAGACAATGTATATGAGGTTTTTAATATTTGATGTTGATAACTAGCAAATTACAGGCTTATCTTGTTTTCTTGTGTTTTGCTTTGTTGCATTTCACAGTACAGATAATTGCATTTTTTACAAATTAAAGGTTTGAGGCAATCCCGTGTTGAGCAAGTCTATCAACACATCATTTTTCCAACAGCATTTTTTTTTAAATTAAGGTATGTACATTTTTTTTAAAGACATAATGCTGTTGCACAATTAATAGACTATAGTATAAAGATAACTTTTTAATGTGCTGAGAAACCAAAAAGTTTTGTGTAACTCACTTTGTTGCAATATTTGCTTTATTGTGGTCATCTGGAACTGAACCTGAAATACCTCTGAAGTATGCCTGTGTTTGGAGATCTCTATCTCTGTATGTATGTATCTCTATATAATTCTGTTTCTGTATTTCTGTGTCTATGTCCAGGTCCATGTCCATGTCCATGTTCCATGTCCTTACCCATAGCCATATTTATAACTATATCTGTATCTGTATCTCTGCAAGATGTCAACTGGAGATTGGCCGTATCTTAAGAACTAGATAAGATTTGCTTAAACCTTTATTTCCCTCTGTTTCCTTCTTCTCAAGATTTCTGCAGTTCTTGAAGGAACAGAGGAAGCTTTATGATCTCATGATAACCTCTGACTCTGAGCTGCTACTTCCACCAAAATAATTTATGTCGCTGAACCTACAGGTTTTCCATTTATTTTCCTAAATAAAGCCAGTTCCCTTCTTTAATGGTTAGTTTTTGTCCCACAACAAGTTGCCTTTAAAATGAGTGGCTTAAAACAACCATTTAATTCAGTTCACTATTCTGTGGATCAGCTGGGTTGTTCTAAGTCTGGGCTGGCTTGGCTGACCTCTACTGGGGGCTCTCTCATGTATCTGTGGTCAGATGGAGGTTGTGTGGTGGCTGAATGATCTGGAATGGCCTCATTCACATGTCAGGAATGGATAGACAGCTTGGTTTTGTGTGACTGACATGCCACTGGAATAGCTTGAATATGCTCTGTTCAGGCTCTCATCCTGGAGCCAGCCGGAGCTTCTTTGCTTGGATGGCTCAGAGCTCCGAAGAATCATAACGTGTAAGTGACTTTTCAAGCCTCTACTTTTGTCACATTTGCTAATGTCTCATTGGTGAAAATTATTCACATGGCCAAGGCCAAAGTCATTCTGGGAAGAGCTAACCCAAATGCATGGAGCAGTGAGGGAAATTATTGTGGTCTTTTTTGCAAACACTTTACCACACCTTCCTAATAGAAATTTACTGTCAGCTATTAAATGCATATATTTTACACTCTGATCTTTACTTTCCCATAATGACTTAATTTTCCATTAGATCAGGCAGGGAAGTATTTTCTGCTTCTTTTGTTTCTCTTTTGAAACAGCAACAAATAAAAACATGGTAGCACTGGGCTTTGGGAAGTGTAATGGGAATTTTCTTGTTAGTACAATGACTAGGAGGCTCTGATGGCATTTAGTGGGCAGGGACCAGGAATGCTGAACATTCTTTAATGTGGAGATAGTTTGGCACAGCACAGTTAAGGCTTATCTTGCCCTTCTTGAGAAACACTGACCTACATGTATCAAGGGGATATTTTTCCTTTTGAATTAATTTCCTTCCTCCTTTACTGCTTAGGGAGGTAATTTTATGATGGAGGCAAAGAAACACTAGACTAAGTGAGAGGAAACTGAATTTCTAATCTTATCTGTGCCACACTTTGACTGCATGTCCTGGACTAAATTACTAAAATATTCTTGATCTCGGTTTCCTATCTTAAAGTAACAGCCTTGGATGAGATGATATGTATTTATTTATGTGCTTATTTCCCTCATCATTCCACAAAGAATTTGAGATGGCATGAAGAATGCATAAAGCAAAATAAATATTTGAGGAAATCTATATGAAAGGAAAATAAAAAGGGGAGAATAAAACATAAGGAAAACTGGTTCACAGAAAACATGCTTTGAGAATCTATATGATTGCTAGACTTAAAGTTTGACTCTTAAGTACACAGGGAAACATGATCATTATAGGAGTCACAGCCACTGTAAAAGGAAAATAGAAGTTGTTCAGGCGAAACAAACTATTTTGTTAGACTTGAGAGAACATTACCCCTTAGGATATCATGATGATGTATAGAAGACCATATTCTTGAAAGTATATCTGTTAAACAATTTCCACACAGTGATTTCTTATATCCTACAGTGCAAATTGATGTCGTAACAAAAAGGGACCAAAGCAATGATATCTAAGTGTGCACCTCTGCTGATTTGACTTGTCTCAATGGTAATACATAGACTGTTTCCTAGAGGAATGTTCTTAATGGAGATCCTTCAGGATGCCCTAAATGAATATTATTTTTCACTACTGGGTCTCAATGATCTCAGAATCCTTCCTACCTCCATGATTATTACTTGGGTTTTTGGAAGAAAACAGACTTCTGGTTTGTGTTAGTCTGCTAGGGCTACCATAACAATACCACAGATTGAGTGGTTTAAAGGGCAGAAATTAATTTTCTCACAGTTCTGGAAGCTAGAAGTCCAAGACCAAGGTGTCATCAGGGTTGGTTTCCGGTGATGCCTCTCTTTCTGGCTTGACAGTTGATTTCACACTATTTTCACACGGCCTTTCCTCTCTGAGTGTGGAAAGAGACAAAGATCTCTGGTCTCCCTCCCTTTTCTAATAAGAGTGCCTGTCCTGTCAGATCAGGTCCACCCTCATGACCTCATTTAACCTTAATTACCTCCTTAAAGGCTCTGTCTCCAAATACTGCAGGTTAGGACTTAAACAGTTCAGCGCATAATGTGGTTCTTTAAGTAATGATAGTTCTTTAATAATCAACTGACTTACTGAGGGTAAGAATATACTGAATGTAGATTTCATTTCATTTTAATATCTTTTTTTTTAGAATTTTCAATTTGTAGTTAACAGAACCATTTAATTTTTTTCTCCAACATGCTTTGTGTACACATGATAGAATTCCAGAGATTTGACATTTGTATTTACAATAATAAATGGAATTTATTGTAATCTGACGCATCTCACCTCTCAGGAAGTCAGTTGAGGTAATTTCACCAATTATAGATGAAAGTGGCTCTTTGGCCTGTCTTCAGAGGGCTTCTTGGCATTATATGACTTTTGGGATTCATGGGAAGGATTCATTCTTGAGAAGCATGTGTGTGTGTATGCACATGTGTTTGCATACCTATGTTTATACACTAATGCTAAAGTACAATTAAAGTGAAATAAGTGGACATAAATAATTTATTGTTTATTGAAGTATGATACACACTTTTAGCAATGTTTGGCAAAGGGTAGAATGAGGTCCATGGTGCCATCTTTATTTAATAACAGAAAATATAGGGCAGCTAACATGCTTTCTAGTTTATCCCAGTGGCAATCTCATTCTTTAGTTCACCAGCAACAGCTGTGTCAAATAAACCTAAGTAAAGTAGAAGAGAAGGAGGGGGAGAGTTGGAGAGGGTGGAACTTGAGGTGGGAGTAGCTGCGATAAAAAGAGAGAAAGCAGTTGCAAAGAGAATTGACTTAGGGTGGTATTTTTCTGAATCTATATTATATTTATGTTAGGATATGTTTTATTGGCTCATAAAATTCAGTCACATGAGCAGATTCAAAAGTAAAGCAGCAAGCCTCAGTCTATTTGTTATCATTGTAATAGTGTGAAAACCATTTCCATCGCAGGTGTTTCAAAGAATCATAGAGGTTACATGACTTAAACATTAACATATTATTATAATAACATGAAGCTGCTACCCTTTGACCCATAAGCTTTTGACTTTAATAATTTCCAGGTTATTCCTTAGCCAAAATATGTTTTCCCTTCAATTTTCACACTGGTGCACTTTCTTTAATATAAAGTACTAATATAATAAATAAATTATATCCAGATGAAAGCCTGTCATCTAATACCTCATCCCAGCACAGTGCCTTCAAGTGCTGTAGCAAGTATTTCCCAACAACATGCTGCCTGTATTGGGATAGAGACCTGGGAATCTGGCCGAGGTGGTATTTGATAAGGGGAGAATGAAATAAATGGATAAGGTCAAGGAAAGGTCAGCTTGGACAAAAGTCTTAGAGGTCAATACTTGCTCTTTTATTCCTTCATAAAGTAAAGGAGGGGGTTGGGGTGAAGACAGAAAAACAGAATTCATCACAGATCGAAAAACTTTGTGTCAGATGTGAAATGCACCATATGGAAAAGAATGAATGTGTGGGTTCAAGAGTCATCTGGGAGTGATTGGCAGTCATATCATTTGGCTTGCTGCACACTAGATGGCTGTAGTCTGATTTTCTATTTTGTTAACCAGGGAGCCATTGATTTCTTAAAGCTGTTACTCTTCCTGAGGGAGTTTATCTGTTTCGTTTTCCACATAGTATGTCCCAAAAGCACAGTGCATATCTAACAAGCTCCTAATTACTCAGATTTAGTAATCTTGCAGTCAGTAATTTATAAGAAAGAATGATGACATGTATTTGAACATTGTATACACTAAATGGATTCTATAGTCATATCCAAGAATTATTATTTACTTTTCTCCTTTCTAGTAAGACAGTCAGATTCTTCTGTTTTCTCTACTTTCCTCCCTCCTTCCCTGCCTCTCTTCCTTTCTCTTCTTTCCTTCCTTTTTTCCTCCTTTTCTCTCCCATGCCTATACTTTTTTCTCTCTCTCTTTTTTTTTTTTTTTTTTGGTCAGATAGCCAATATGGGAGCTAAGAGAAGAAGAGAAGGATTATCATGGTAAGTGAAGAGAGTTATAGAAGGAAGTACAGATAGTCCTTGGTGGTAATGTCTTCTGAGTGGGTTAGGCTTTCTTCACACACACACACACACACACACACACACACACACACACACACACACACACACACTTGTGATACTGCTATAGGAGTTTACACTATACGGGAGGAAGAGGAAAAATAAGATTAAGATTAACATTTGTTGAACTTCTATTTACCAGGCACTGTTAGAATGCTTCATATAATTCTCATAACAACACTAGGAAGTTCTAATCA
The DNA here is from genome assembly GCF_048773025.1 of Camelus bactrianus. Classification (NCBI taxonomy): domain Eukaryota; kingdom Metazoa; phylum Chordata; class Mammalia; order Artiodactyla; family Camelidae; genus Camelus; species Camelus bactrianus. The sequence continues at coordinate 45,904,764 of NC_133540.1, forward strand.
GAAAAGCAAACCTCAGAAAATAAAATATCTCTGATGTCTGGTACTGGTATTTGTTATCAGCATTTGGATAGTACTGAAGATGCTTAAAAAAACTCATGTCATTCACTATACCAAACTTCTCAGCATGTGTATTCAAAAATATATACCAACATAAATATAGTGATATGAGGAATTCATTGTTCAGTAACTCATTTATTAAAAAATATTTACAAATTGCTTACACTGTCTAGGCAATGTTTTAGGCATTCAAAATACTGTGATGAAGAGGGTAGTCAAGGTTATTGTATTAAGTGAGTATTTGTGTGTGTATGTATGTGTGTACATTTACTTGTCTTTTGAACTTACACTGACATTACTTGGACATTACAGTGTGCAGTTATGTAATGATAATGATAACAGCTGACAACTGGGCACTTACTGTTTGTCAGGGACTTGACTCTGCTGAATGGTGACTACATAGTAAATACCTTAGAAGTGGGAATTTCTAAGTATCTTTTTTTCATTTAAATTAATTAGATAACGAATCATATACTACCTTATTCCAAAGGCAACTTCAAAAGATTCAAATAATATTGCAAAATAAAATAATTAAAAATAAATAAGAAATATGAGGTAGTAGAAAAACAAAGTGAAGAAAGTGTATGGAGTTGGTAGTGAGGCTGTGAAACATTACAGGCCACACATCTTCATATACTTTTCACCGGGGATAGGGGAAAACATGGTGAGATTGAGGGCCCACAAAAGAAAAACAAACTGGTTGTTGAGGAAAAATGTAATTTCTGATGCTGAGACCGAGAGAATTTTCTTTTGTAGGCCCTCATTCATGATGCTACAGAAAGAATATACCTACTGGAAACACAGACCATTTTTCATTATAGGCTGATGGCTTCAGCACCTTTAGTTCTAGAACAATTCAATGAACACAGTTCTGATGGGGCAGATGGAGGGGTTGACTGTTGGGGTAGATGGAGTTGAAAGGGTGGTCCACATAGTGCTGTTCATTTATGAAGTTTTCTGAATTTTCTTGCTTAATCCAAGGAAGGATTGTGTCAGAGGACTGCATAGTCTGTATATTCTAATGTGATCCTTCATAAAAATAATTTCTTTCAGCCAAGAGTTTGAAAGGCATTGATCCATAGTAAATTCAAAATTAATTTCAAATATTTGGAATACAGATATTCTGTATCTGCTCAGTATTATGCTTTCACAATCAGTGAGACTGGGGATAGAATTGACATCCTACAAGAGGGCATTATTTATGAATTCTAGGAAGTCCTATTATAATGTGATAATTCTTGTAACAATAATCTTACCAAGTACTTAAGTACTTCACAACTGCATTTATGTTTGCATTGTGGGTGAGCCCCATTCCCCTTTCTTATGCTTTATTTTAATAATTCTAGTCATGAATCTGGAATGAGACAATAATTCTTTTTTTTTATCAAACTTATCAATATATATATTTTTTATCAATGGGTCAATGTATGTACATTTAGAAGACAAGGGATAATTCACTCATTGTCATACAGAGTTAGCATTTAGATGACCATCTTTCAGTATTTTTCTAGGAGTAAGTTTTAAAGTGAGTTTTACGTATTATTTTGTATCTTACATTTTTTACTTAGTTTATGCAGTCTTTTCCCCTGGTGTATACAACATGGTGTTTGCAACAGTCTCTTTAGGTTGTACATAGTATGTTGTATTCTATATAGTTGATGTACTATAGTATTATAGTTTACTTAATGTAGTTTAGTTAACCACTTCTAGGTCTTGTGGTATTAGAGGCAGAAGAGGCATAAAGGAAAGGGAGCAGGAGAAGAGCTAAGGTGGGTTGTTGCAGAGTTAAGTCAATAAATGCCCAGATGCTTCTCTGCCTTTTAAGAGATCAGAAACTCAGAGTGTCACAAAGAGCTCTGTATGGTAATAGAGTTAAGTACAAAATGTGAAGAAGTGTCTTCCCTAGTCCCCTCCCTCTGTCATGTCGTCTGCTTTACTAGTAGACATGGTAGAAATATTTTAAATAAAAAAATGGAAAGTGAGTACGAGAGAAGTGACAAAAAGTTGAATGATCTGTTGTAATACAAATTAGTAAGGTCTGGATTTTTGTTTTTGTTTTTGTTTTTTTTTTTTTGGTGTAGCTAGAAATTTCCATAAAATGTCTAAATGTAGCTTTTAAAAAAGACAGTTAAATTTATTAGTATTGCAAAGTTCCACTGTGTTGGAGGATATGCATTGGATATTATTATTATCAATAAATTTGTATTGATGTGTGAATCCATAGGCTTGGAGGGGGGCTGCTGGGCCAACCACATTTCTTTTATGACCTTTCTAGTTTAATTGATTTATAGCACAACACAGTAACCATTAAATCTGAAATATTATGTAATTTCAGAACCCAGTTTCCTCTAAGCTACAGTGGATCCTTGAAGGTCTAGGATGGGACAGCACATTCTAGACTCTGGATGAAAAACTCAGTGTGGAGACTATAAAGGGCATCTCTTGGAAAGCAAAGCCTGGGTCTGCACCCCTAACTCACCCACTAAGTGCTTCCTCTGAAGTGTCACCCTGTGAGCTTAGTTCTTTTATTGTTAGTAGCACATTTTATACATCTAGGCATTGTCTTCAAAAAATAGATTTATTTGTATCATTAAAGAATGACATTGCTTTACATTTGGTTTCTTGGAGCATGGTATGGTGGGAGTGGAAAATTCTTTAATGTTTTTGAATATATTGCTACAGTCAGATCCTCATCCAGTTTCTGTCTGTGAGGCTTATTTAAGAATAGCTTTTGTTTTTCTTCATGTTGTTTAACACTATTTTTTTTTTTAAGTGTTGTAGTTTAAGGACCAAGATTTGTTTGGTGATCTGGTTTATGTCTCTCTAAACAAGTAAAATCTTTCTTGAGAATATTATTTCTTTTTCCTGAGGCACCATGCTGGATATTTTTTGAAAGAGAATTAATGTTATTATTTTTCTTTAAAGTGTGGAATTTACATAGACTTCTGTTCTGCTACATAACAAGAATTTTAGAAGTCTGAGTGAATGGCTGCTGCAATATGATGTAGTGGAAAGAGCACTAGACTAGGAGTTAAAACCTATACTAATCTTGACTCTCTTGTTAAATAATTGTGTTTCCACATCTCTGATTTAGTCTGTTAAATTGCATCTGATTATGCCTATTATTATTCATTACATTTTATAAAACTTTATTATAGACATTTAAAAACATATAGGAAAGAAGAAGGAATAATAAAAAAAAGTGAACTGATGTGTACATCTCTCAGTTTCCACAGTCAGCAACATACTGTCAGTTCTGTATCATCTGTGCCCACAACCACCAGCATACCTGTCCTTCTAACCTAGAACTATTTTGAAGCAACTCCCAGATATTATATCATTTATCTGTAAATATTTAATTATATATATATCATAAAGATGCAGATTTTCAGTAAAAAACACAATCACAATTATTATACCTGAAAATTAACAAAAACCTCAATACCGTCAAATGCCCAGTCTGTATTAACATTTTCTCAATTATCGTTATGTTTTTTAAAGATTTGTTTGAATGAGGATCCGTATAATAAGGGCATACACTGTGATTACTTAAAATCGTGTTTCTCAAGTCTTTAAGTCTATAAGGTCCCCTCCACTTTTCTTCTTCTTTTGCATCCCCATGGGGGGTTGTTTAACATATTTCTCTCTTTTGTATTTCCAGTAAATGGATCATTAGATCTAGAGAACTGATCAAGTTCAGGTTTGAGGGTTTTTTTTGTTTTGTTTTGTTTTTTAAAGATTACTTCTTACATGGTGTTCTGTACTTCCCAGAAGGTACATAATGTCTTGGCATTTCTTTCTGTGAGTTATCTGTCATTGATGATCATTGTCTAGGTTTGTTACTTCATTTGGAGTTGCAAAATGGTAATTCTGTTATTTCCTGTTTTTGTTGTTAGCTGCAGAATTTCTATAAGTAACTTTTACTCATTGACCATCATTCACTTAAGGTAGAGGCTGTAGAAGAAAGGCCCCAGAAACAGTTTAATTCTTTCCATTTAAATACAGTTTTCAAAATAACAGTGGTTCCTTAAAATCTTGCAAAAATGCCTTTTATTTTTTGCAGAGGGGAGGAGGGAAGATTCATGGCGGTATTATTTTGAATATGTAAGTTAAAATACATTTCATCCATCTCAGAATGTTGTCTGAAGTTTATGTAATTGGAACTTACGCAGGTTGGTTCCTGAGACTTTTGACATGACCACTGCCTCCCCATCCCCCACCAACCCCAACACTCCAACACTTCTTAATTGCTTCTTTCCTTCTGGAATGACAAGATATTCCAGGCTCATCTTGCACATTTCCTGTGCCAGACTTGGAATCAGTCATTTTTTTTTTGAAAGAGCCCTGATTCCTTTTAGTGGAATATGGTGTTTAGAGGCCATAGGGCCATACTATGCATTTATAAGATAAGTTAGACCATGAATTCTTACTATTACTTAAATGAGGACTAAAGAGTTTTTACTTGTCTATTTTACATCTTTATCTCCTTTCAACCTTGTGGAAAATCTTGGTTCTTAACAACAACAAAATAAGTACTCATTTGCATTATCTCACAGAATATATACAACTGTCTCAGAATAATGATGCCAGTATGATTTAAGACGAAAGTGAAAGGATTTAAGATGAATCATTGACTATTGAAAATGATGTAAGATGTATCATTACTATATATAAATTTCTATAAATTACTCTAATTTACTATATTTTAGAATCACTTATAGTAGGTACTCTCTGAATGGTTATGCCATTAAATGTATATATACTTATGTTCATTTTATTTGCAGTTTTTAGGAATTGCTTTGGTATTTATTTTATAAATAATTACATGATTCCAAAGGCAGATCTATAAAATAAGCTATTTACAAAGAAGTCTGGCTTCTGTCACTGGTTCTTCTACCCTGTTCACTCCCATCCCCTATAGGTAACCATTAAAATTTTTCATGTTTTATCGTTCCACTTTTCAAAAGATATAAAGAAATATAAATACTAAATATACAACTTGTATATATATGTACATATACATGTATATATACATATACAGTTGACTCTTGAACAACATGGTTTTGAACTGTGTGGATCCACTTATACATGGATTGTTTTCAATAAATATATACAATTGTTTCTCCATATCTGCAGGTTTTGCATCCACGGAGTCAACCAACCTTGGATCCTGTACTATGTTTATAATCTGAGGTTGGTTGAAACCATGGACATGGAGTCTGAGGATACTGAGGGCGAACTATGGGACTTGAGCATCTGCAGATTTTGGTATCCACAGTGGGTCCTAGAACCAATATACCGTGGATACCAAGGGACGACTATATAAACATTGTGTGTGTGTATGTGTGTGTGTGTATATATATAGACTAGTACTACATATATATACTTATGGATATATGTATATATGTGATGGTATAGTTAATTAATATAATTAATTTTCATTTCCCTTATAAAGACTTGAGATCAAGCATCTTTTCAAATGGTTAAAAAGTCATTTGTATTTCTTTTACTGTAAACTGTTTCTTCATATTTCTAGCTTGTTTTGGTTGTTGGCCTTTTTCTTCTTTATTTTAACAACTCTTTATGTATCAGGAATATTGATTCTTGGCTTTTGGTATATAAATTGCAAATATTTGTCTCTGTCATTTATTCTTATTTTTATTTTTTTTTGGTAAAAAATGTAAAATTTTTTATGGAATTAAGTTTATAAGTCCTTTCTCTAACTACTTCTGGATTTAGATTCATAGTTAGGAAAATTTCCCTACTCCCAAGTTACAGGCATTTACCCTTATGTCTAGTTCTTGTATGGTTTCATTTTTTTACATTTAAATCCTTGATTGATTTTGGTATTTACATGGCATATGGTTTAATAAAAGAATCCAGTCTTATATAACACCATTTATAGTCTGTGTTCCCACAGTATGACAATTTATTGCTGCTCAGCTCCCAACTCAGACCTCATTGGCTACTCTGAGTAATTGAGATGAGCACTGTAAATTTTCCTCCTAAGCCAGCTGGCACCATGTTAAGTTTTGTCAGCAGAGAGTGCTGGAAGGACACTGGAGTAGAAAGAGGTTTCTCTTGGGCCTGGCTCCTATAGCACAGGCAGCTCTCCAGCACCCAGCTCTTGCAGTGACTATTGGTCAGCATGTCCAGTTGTTAGAAACTTTCTGAAAATTCCTTGTATGCTTTTGCGGCAGGTTATATAGCGTGAAACTGTCCCGAGGATGACTTCCCTCGGCACCCCAGAGGGTGGATTTCAGTGAGTTCTGCTGGTGTGTCAGCAGAGCAATTTCTCAGTCATCCAGTGTTTCATGGTACTCCCCTCTTCAACAAGATCTGGATCTCAGTCCTGGTGTGTTTGTGTGTTTGCTCTTACTTGGGTACTCTTTATCTCAGCACTAGAGGAGTGGCTGTTCCTTATGTCTGCTACTCCTATATTCTATACAGTTTTCTTTACCTCTTACTAGCCAATCTCTTGTACTTCAATTCCTTGTTACAGTTAATAATTATTTATATTAAAATTTCCTTGTTCAAATTACTGGAGGGTTAATTTTTTGAGTGGACATTGACTGATAAACTCAGTGATAGGAGATGCAGCCTTTATTATAAACTAAATGTCCATATGTAATTTGATCTATTTCTGGATTTTTCTGTTTTGTTTGCTAGTCTGTTTGTCTAATTTTGGGCTAATATCAAACTGTTGTAATCATAGAAGCTTAATACTGTTTTCAAAAGGACTGTCTGTGCTTGCTTCTCCTCACTGATCTTTTTTTCCAATATATTACTGGCTTTTCTTGATCATTTTTAAAATGAATTTTTGATGAGCTTATCCAGCTTTAAGAAAACACCTGATGGCATTTAAATAAAAAGTTGGATAGTATTTAGTTTATAAATTAGCTTAGGGAGTACATCTTTATGAGTTAGGTATGTAATACTGTAAGTTTTTCTCTGATAACTGCTTGAGCTCCATCTCACAGATTCTGACATGTTATCAAAGTTACCAGTAGGGTTAGAGTTAGATTTAGAAGGATCAAATGATCCAATTTTATTAGAATGAAATTCTGGCTTCAGTGGAAAGTCAGAGTCTTGGCCTACAAGCTGTTTGTGGTAGTTCAAATAAATGATGATAAAGACTGAGTCAGAGTATTGGTGGAGGTTGATAGAGAAGAAGAACTGGTGTTAATATTTTAGAGGTAGGCCTGATAGGATGCAGTTACTAATTAGATGAGAGAAGGATAGGGAGGAATAAACAATAATTCTTATATAATTCTGATTCTAATTCCAGGGTGTGCGTGTTTCCCTGTACCATCAAGCAGTTCTTTTATACCAGCTGGGTTTCCTACAATTCAACTCAATTCCAGCACCATCTACTTGAAGATAGCATCAGATTCCATGAGTTAAGGGTTGAGTTCTACAAGACTGCTCCATCATTCCTCCTCACCAACTTCAGACACCAATCACAAGTCCAGGTTGTCACCCCTACTTCTAAACGGCTATAGCTTGGAGGTTCCCATGACCCACTCCTTGGGTTTTATTAATTTGCTAGAGTAGCTCACAGAACTCAGAGATACATTTTCCTTACTAGGTTACCTGTTTATTATAAAAGGATATTGTTCAGGAACAGCCAGGTAGAGGAGATGTATAGGGCATGATATGTGGGCTCAGAGCTTCCATGCCCTATTTAAGTGCACCACTCTCCACAGATCTCACCATGTGTTCAGCAACCCAGAAGCTCTCTGAAACACATCCTTCAGGGTTTTAATGGAGGCTTCATTTCATAGGCATGGTTGATTAAATCACTGACCACTGGTGATTGGCTAAACCTTCAGTTCTCTCTCCCCTTCCTGGAAGTAAGAGGGGTGGGACTGAAATTTCCAACCCTCTAGTCACCTTATTGGTTATTCTGGCAGTCAGCCTCCATCCTTTGGTGGAGTTCAAAAGTCACTCCATTAGCATAACGAAAGATACATTTGTTGTTCTTATCACTTAGGGAGTTCCAAGGGTTTTAGGAGCTCTGTGCCAGGAGGAGTGGTCAAAGACCAAATGTGCATTTCTTACTATACATGACAATGTAATGTCTTATAATTCTGGATTTGAGAGTTTTTAAATTCAAATTTAGGGAATTCAGGAGAAGCAGCAAGTTTTAGTGTCAAGAAATGATGGGTGGAAAACAGTAAGTTGGTTTTGAGCATGTTGAATTGAAATACCTGTGGAATATCTATGTGGGAACATCTAATTGGAAACCTTATTCTTAGTCCAGGAGATAGGTGTGAACTAGATGTGTAGTTTTGGATGTAATAGCTGAAGCTGTGCATGCTCTTGAGTACTGTCGATTCTGTATTTGGTGAAAAGCAGGCCATGGTTGGAAATAAGGTTCCCATTCTAACTGGTAATTTTTCTGAAAAAAGTGACCCCTGTCGGGATCATAGACCCTGAGAACACAAAAACAAATGCCGTCATCCTCTCTGCATCTTTTGTGAGAGAGTGATCTGTTCATTGTCGAAGGCAGAGGAGCTTACTTTGAATGCACTAATTAAATTATGAAATGTAAATAGGATTTAATTGGAGGAACCTCAGAGGAAGCCCTATCCTAAATAAATCTTGATTTCTTGATGAATTGGCTTAGTGGGAGAGAAAGGGAAGAGTAAATAGGATTTAGGTTCAGATACCTCTGAGTTGGTTCTGCTGGGATGTAATACTCATTCAAAGGTATAAATTGAGGGAGTGTATCACTAAAGGGAGAATGGGATTTGGGGACTGAGAACATTTGGGAGGGATGAACAGTGGTGGCAGATGAACTTTAATGTATGCTTTATTATTTAAAGCTTTAGTTGGACTCATTTCGATTTGGGATTAAATTCAAAAGAGGTCCGTAGCCAATCAGTGACTGGATAGTTGGTCTGAATTGCCTCCTTTGATGCCATGAAACCTAAGGGATGGCAACACTGTGTGACAGTCTTGTAGCTGCAGCATAGCTCTTGTTCCTTGCAGTGAGGTCTGGAAGGCTTATTTATTATTATTATTATTTTTTACTATGCAAAGTAGAGATATCTCTAAATATAAATGATTGCTGTTGTTGTGGTTAGTGTTCTCAAATTTTCTCCTCCTCCAGCATTTTTTATCCTGTTGCTCTTTTCTTTGTTCATCTGGTAGCCACAAGAAACTAAGTTTCTCAAACTTTGATATTTTTGAATCTTTGGTCCATGATTTAACATTTCTGTGGTTATTATTCCATGCTTTATCTAATTTCATCTTCTGATTCACCCTGTAAGGAGGAATTATGAGTTCCATTTAATATTTGAGGAACCCCAGTCATAAATGATTTTAATGAGTTGAATAAGCTATCATGGCTAATGAGTTATAGAGCTGCAATCAGTATTCAGATCTTCTAATATGAAGATAATGCTCTTTACTTGACTGCAGCTACGTTTATACCTAATGGTAGTAAAGATGAAGAAGAATAAGATGGTGGAAGGAAAACACACTACTGGAAAGGAGTTCCTAAGAATTAGAAAATTATTCTTGAGCTTCAGGAAACTACCTTTAGTTTTTTTCCAAAGAACAAAAATTCTCATGTGATTTCTAGAGCCTTGTTTTTTAGGGAAATCAAGTCACAATGTTCTGTTACAACATACAAGTCCTTAATAGCTGAACATAAAGGGATACTCTTTGGAGTAGGATCAGTGAATTCCTTTTAACTTTTTATGTCCCCTTCAAGAGTCTATAGCTAAAACTATAGAGGTGAGAGAACCATAAATCATGAATGTTGAAATACTTGATGCTGTGAACATGAATGTTTCGATAAATACCAAGTGGTATCAAATTCTGCTGTGAAATTCTGAAGTGTAATATAATCCTTCATTGTGAAGAAAGAAGTCTCCAAGTGAACAACAGTTAAAGGTGGTCAGCTTGGCTTCTATATTTTGAAAAGGGAGCAAAGCTTAACACTGCTGTGTGTCAGTCAGTCCAGAAATAGCAAGGGAATGGCTTTTCATGCTGATGGGTTGTTTGTCCTTTTTTCTACTTTATGCCTTTCTTCTTGTTCATATATACAGGTATACATTATGTACCTATCACATATACAGAGGCCTTTTTGACATCAAAGATTCCGGCTCTGTAGCTTGGATAATCTATAAGATTATACCGACCATAACATAGCAGGCACATGCCAGACATTTGACCCCTAAAATGGAGTCACAGGCCATGGCATATTTAAACACAGTGAGAAGTGAAGTTAACAGCTAGCATGCTCTTGAACAAATGTGCATTGTTGTTAAAATTGAAACCACATGCTGAGTAATGTAACATAGGTGCAACCTAGCTGAGAATGTGTGGACAGTTGGAACCATGAGTGTATTATTATTTTTAAATTTATATTTTGTCTTTGAGTCTTGAGGCCCCTTAGTCTGTTTTCTTAGTGGAAGTCAGCAACATGAGCTCAGCTGCATGGATGGAGCTGGACACTGAAGGACCAGGTCTTCTCTAGCTGCTAGAACTGTGGAATGATTTCATCTGCTGTAACAAGAGCCTACGTACCTGATCTTTGTAAACCATGTCAAACCTGAACTTACCTGAGGGGCTGAATCACAGCCTACTGAGCCAGACATCTCTGAATACAGCAGAGGATACTATTTCAGTGGCTATTTGTTACACTATGGAAAATTCAGCCGTGGACAGTTGTGTGAAGAGATATTCAACAAACTGAAGATTTCAAGCTTCATCTCATTTGAAGTAACACATGCTGCTTCTTCAGAGCTTCGATTTTTTTTTTTTTTAGCTCTAACATTCATTTGTTGTTTATTGGCAATCTAAATTAAGACAGGTTAGAGCTGTTGAATTTTCTCTGCAGGCAGTTGGGAATGATGAAATAATGATTTATTTGTGTATCCTTTATGCAGTAACAGCTAGAGTTCTCTGGAAGCCCCACTGGTAATTTCTTTTTTGCTTCTGTTCTACATCTTTACATGGAGCCAGCAATAGATAGCTTGAGGGCAGAGAGGAGAGAGAACATAAGGGATGTCTTTTATTCATTGGCGGCATTTCTGTTTTTTTGGAAGGAGCATGAGGTCTGTGGGAAGACTGTACACTCCTGCATGGGCAAGGAACCGCTTGCCCCCATTTAGTATACTTTCTTCTTACATATTTATAGGATTATTAGTTTGTCCAGGTAAAAGCAAAGGCTGAAGTTAACCAGTCTTCCAGGTAATAAAATGCCCTGACTTAATTTCACATGAACAGCCTATTTCACCACAGATAATACTTACAGCTCATTTTTTAATTGTAATACTCTACAATTTCTAAGTGTTCATTTACTTACTTATTTAGCTCAAAGGACCTACTTTGTATAGAAGTGCTAGATTTTTAGGGAAGAGAAAAGGAATTACAGCACACAATACTTCATATATCTTTTAACTTAGAGGTGGGAAAAACACATGCACACTCATAAAAACAAATTACACACCAAAAAATGAGTTCACAAAGTAGAATTAGATGAAGGGAATAGAAAAGAAGTTACGTGAATTCAGAAACAAAGGAGAGTCAGCATTTCACTGTGAACGGTACTGATTCTGGAACAAGAGAGGCCTTTTGCTATTTCCTTGTGGCTCAGTAGGAGTTGTGTGGGAAAAGAAGACTGAGGTTCTTTCCAAGAATGTGGCGTTATGGGACCCAGACCGCAAAGGCAAACGAGCGTGGCACAGTCTGGGAAGTGTAAAGTGACTAGTACGCTAGAGCAGATATTTTACTGAGGAGAACATCTACTTACTCTTTAATTTCAACAAGTATTTATTGAGTTCCTGCTACTCTGTGCCAGGTGTTTTAGATACAAAAATGAAGAAGGCAGACGTGGTCTCAGCTATCAAAGAGGTTACTATCTAGTAGATGATGTGGACAATAAACATGGGTCTGTTCAAATTATGTTTCTTCTTGATTCAGTTTTGATGGACTGTATGTTTCTAGAAACTTGTCCATTTCTTCTAGGTTGTCCAATTTGTTGCCATATAATTGTTCATAGTATTTCTCTCTCTCTTTTTATATTTCTCTAGTATTGGTTGTAATTTCTCCTCTTTCATTTCTTATTTTGTTTATAGAAGTCCTTTCTATTTTCTTCTTGGTAAGCCTGGTCAGAGGTTTGTCGATTTTGTTTACTCTTTCACAAAAACCAGCTCATGATTTGATTGATTTTTTTCTAGTATTTTTTAATCTCTATTTTATTTATTTCCTCCCTGATCTTTATTATTTCTTTCCTTCTGCTAACTTTACGTTTTGTGGACAACAAACATGGGAATCAACAAATTTATGAAAATATTTAGGTAAAAACTATTAGGAAACATAAAAGGATCTCTGAGTGAAAACAGAGGAAAACAACTGGAAAATAAAAAGATTTTGTGTGTATTGTAGCCCCGAGGAAGCAGTGTGATGTTGTATAGTTAGTTGACCTGGGTTCAGATCCCAGCCCTACCATTTGTTGGCTGTGATACTTGTTATCAAACCTGTCTGAGCATAAGTTTCCACCTTTGTAAAATGGGAATAATACAGAAGACTTCACAGAATTGCCATCAGAATTGAATGAAATAACATATGCAAAGCAACATGCATAGTTTCTGACACAGTAGAGTCTGAGTAAGTATTAAAACACATCGTTCAGTCATGCCAAAACACCAGAGAAATAAAGATATGCTATTTTTTCCTGTTAAAACGACTCTGGAATCTTTATGATGAATGTAAGTTAACATGGTTAGTTAGAGAGTCACAGATCCTCATCACTAACTATACCTGTTGGGATGGTGATGGTGTGGCTAACAGACAATTATTAGTCAGTAGCTTTAGAATACGAACACTCCTCTCTTTTAGAGGCCACACACATGCAGTGAGTTTGTCTTCTCTCCTGTTATTTCGGTTGTAAAAAGTATCTGCTATTTTTCATGGATGAATTTAAGACATTTTGGTTTAATGACTGGAGAGCGGCAGTTTTCCCTTTGATCAAAATAATAATACCATACAAAACCCCTATCCTACCTACAGAAATCTTTTCTCTGCTTTAGGAGTCACTGAATCAAGTCCAAGTTGTATTAGAACTCTGAAGGTTTCTTTCCTTTATCATTAAACTGAGGGCTTTGATAATTAGGTGGAAAAACATCATCTCCTTCTCCAACTGACCTATTGTGTTCCACTAGTACATTGCTGGAGGTCTTGTGATGCCAGCAGGATATTCAGGGTGGTGGACAGTAAGCATTAGGAACAGGATGTGGTTTCTGATGCTCTTGGAGCAATAACTTTATCTGTGAAGGCAAAATTTGTATTTTCCTATGTGAATATTCTTCATGCCATTATTTTCCTTTGGTGGTATCTGACTGGAAGTTACTGCATCTTGGCAAATACGGTTTTGTTGTTGTTGGAGGTACTAAGAAATTGGAGAGGCAGTTTTATGAAATAGTGAGGAATTAAACTAAAGAGCAGTTGACCTTCAAGAATCCCTGAATTAATGGATCTGGGAGAAGGCCTTATGATTTCCAACTGGTCTGAGCTAGAGTTCCCAAATTGGATGTCAAAAGTCAAAACACTAAATCAATAAAATATCAAGTCAGAGCCATTTTATTGTCAAAAGAAACCTTCATTTGTCCTTCACACAGTAAGATTTTAGTCTTTGCTGATGACTGCTGTTCTGTTTTGATTTGGTTTATATGTGGGCATGACACCTCCTCATTCCAGAAGAGATTTAAAGTAGACAGTGGACATAGATTTTTAAGGCTGTTACCCAGGAAAAGACAACTCAAAACTTCCAAAATATTTTGTGACATTCGATATCAAACATTAGTCATATTCTTACTTTTATTCCTGTTTTTATTTCTATAGCTTTCTTCAATGGTTTCCAGCTGTTTCTTGTCCCTTTAGCTGCCTCTCTTATCCTTTCCATTCCATGTGGTCACTAACCACGATCCCTCGGCTTAGGAAAGGCTTTGTTCTGAGGAAATGAGAAGTGCTCTGAAGTGGACATTGACACTAGACCAAAATGGAAATGAGCAGGCTGCTGTTCTTGCTTAAACCAAGAGAGGTAAAACTAGCAAAATAAATGGCCGAAAATAAATGTGGATGAAATATTCCACTTCTAAAAGTTCCCATTTAATCTGACCAATAATACCCACAATGATTATACTACTGAAATCAAAATCTGAGAACAAAATACACATGAAAAGTATTTTAAACTAACTATACCTGCCAAGAAATAGACATGATTTTCCATCAGGAAATGAATGTGCTTCACCAGGGTTTAGTCCTGAATTAGGCACATGTTAATTTTCACTAAGTGATATGTATAATGTGTATCAGGTCAGGATGGCAGATGAAGTCCATCCATTTGAACGCATCTCCTGCCCATATAAATGTTAACATGAGAATTAGATAATGATAATGAAATAAGCATATAGTGAGAAGAATGAGAAAGCATTTCTTGAACAAACAAATATTTTAACAAGTATCTGGAAGGCAGGAAGCAGGTGGAGGAATGATGATTAGGAGAATGGAATGGCAGCCTAGAAGACAAGCAGAAGGGCTGAAATTTATCTCTGTATTTTTAAGTAGTACATGCATGGCATCTAAAAGTCTCCCTTCATTATCTCCCCACAATCAACAAATAACCCATGCTTATTGATTTTTAGATCCTAAATTCAACCAGTATCTGTCCTCAAACATCTTCTGGACTTCTCCTTTATCTGCTATTCCCCTGCCATGGTTCAAACCTTCATTGTCTCAAGTTTTGACCATTGCAGCTGCTTCTGTCTGGTCTTCCTATCTTCTGGCTTGGCTTGTACTAATCTTTCAAAATGCAGGTATTACTAGTGAAGCGACCCTTCCATTTAAAACCTTGCAATACTTTCCTCTGGCTTTTAAAATAAGCAGGTTAGCAGAGAATGCAAAGTCATCATAGTCTTCATCTTTACTCTAGTATAATTAACTCCGATCCATTTCCCCTCTTCCCATCATTATCCGTACTGTTTATGTTCCAGCAGTGCTGAACTTGCCCTCCTCTAAGATACTATGCTGCTTCACATCTCAGTGCTTTCACTGATGCCACTTACTTTTTTTTTTTAACTTTTTTTTTAATTGAATTATAGTCATTTTACTATGTTGTGTCAAATTCCAGTGTAGAGCACAATTTTTCAGTTATACATGAACATATATATATTCATTGTCACATTTTTTTTCACTGTGAGCTACCACAAGATCTTGTATATATTTCCCTGTGCTATACAGTATAATCTTATTTATCTATTCTGCATATGCCTGTCAGTATCTACAAATTTTGAAATCCCAGTCTGTCCCTTCCCACCTTCCACCCCCTTGGCAACCACAAGTTTGTATTCTATGTCTGTGAGTCTGTTTCTGTTTTGTATTTATGTCCGTTCTATCATATGGTATCTCATATGGTATTTTTCCTTCTCTTTCTGGCTTACTTCACTTAGAATGACATTCTCCAGGAGCACCCATGTTGCTGCAAGTGGCGTTATGTTGTTGGTTTTTATGGCTGAATAGTATTCCATTGTATAAATATACCACAGCTTCTTTATCCAGTCATCTGTTGATGGACATTTAGGCTGTTTCCATGTCTTGGCTATTGTAAATAGTGCTGCTATGAACATTGGGGTGCAGGTGTCTTTTTGAAGTAGGGTTCCTTCTGGATATATGCCCAGGAGTGGCATGACTGAGTTTGAGATGTATGTCAGATAATGTTTTGCCTATATTTTCCTCTAGGAGGTTTATTGTATCTTGTCTTATGTTTAAGTCTTTGATTCATTTTGAGTTTATTTTTGTGTATAGTGTAAGGGAGTGTTCTAGCTTCATAGTTTTACATGCTGCTGTCCAGTTTTCCCAACACCATTTGCTGAAGAGACTGTCTTTATTCCATTGTATATTCTTGCCTCCTTTGTCGAAGATTAGTTGACCAAAAGTTTGTGAGTTCATTTCTGGGCTCTCTGTTCTGTTCCATTGGTCTGTATGTCTGTTTTTGTACCGATACCATGCTGTCTTGATGACTGTAGCTCTATAGTATTGTCTGAAGTCTGGGAGAGTTATTCCACCAGCCTCTTTGTTTCTTTTCAGTAATGCTTTGGCAATTCTAGGTCTTTGATGGTTCCATATAAATTTTATTATGATTTGTTCTAGTTCTGTGAAATATGTCCTGGGTAATTTGATAGGAATTGCATTAAATCTGTTAAAGTGTTAACATTGTAACTTCTGTCACATCTACATTTTTACTTTTCTTCTCACCCACAGTTTATGTTATTGATGACACAATTTACATCTATTATATTGTGTGTTCATTAATCCATTTTTGTCTATAGGTATTCCAAACTTCTCTTTTAACTTTTACACTAAAATTAAGAGTGATTTAAACATCGCCTTTATAATACAGTAATACAGTAGTCTATATTTGGCCCTTGGTGAGTGCTGGTACTGTTTCCTCTAATCCTTTTGGTTAGATCTTTCCTTGGCCTTAAGTAGATTGCTCACATTCATGTGCTGATCAGTATTCACATGATTATTCAATGAAAACCCTCTATGGAAATCTGGAATTCTCTCTGTGCAGCTCTCTCTTCTCTGGTACTCTGATTTGTGAACTTCACCTATCTTGATCTCTTCAGTGTCCCAGTTTCATGATCTCAACTTGGGGAATCTTTTTGACTTTACCTGTTAGTCTGTTCAGGCAGCTGTAACAAACTACACGGACTATGTAGCTTACAGACAACCAAAATTTATTTCTCACAGTCTGGAGGCTGGAAGTCTGAAATCAGAGTAACATCTTAGTCAGGGGTGGCCTTGTTCTGGGTTGTAGACTTCACATTGCATCCTTACGTGGTAGAAGGGGTGAGCTACTTCTCTGGAGACTCTTTTATTACAGAACTAATTCCATTCATGAGGGCTCTGCTTTCATGACCTAATCACCTCCCAAAGATCTTGCCTCCAATACCATCACCTTTGGTATTAGGTTTTGAGGAAATGAATTTTGGGGGGACACAAACATTCAGACTATAGCACTCTGGGTTCTCCCTTCTTTTGCTGCTGACTGGAAACTCCTAAGGCGTTAAGTTCCATCAATTGCAGAGCTTACTTCATTTTGTTTTCTGAGTCTTAGGAATCACTGTCCTTTGTTGACTGGTTCCAGAGTCTTGAAAATCATTGTTTCATATATTTTGTCTAATTGTTTTATTGTTTCAGGTTGTAGAGTAAATCTGGTCCCTGTTATTCCATGTCGGCTGGAAGCAAAATCCTCCAAAGTTTTGCTTAAAAGTTACAAAAGATACATATTCAGAAGAATTGTCCAGAAGAAAGGTTCAGAATATAGAAACAGGAAATACTTCCTAACTCATTCTAATACCAAAGCTTAATAATACCTAATATCAAAACCAGACAAAGACATTACCGAAGAAGTACAGACCAAAATCTTTCATGAACATATATATGAACAAATCCAATAAAAATGGTCAAGAGTTCTTCTAAACAGAAACCTCAGCAAAGAAGATATAAAGATGGCAGATAAGCATATGAAGAGTTGCTCCACATCATATGACATCAGGGAAATAAAAATTAAAACAATATATTCTTATTTGAATGGCCAAAATCTGGGACACTGACAATATCAAAGGCTGGTGAAGATGTGGAGGAATAGGAATTCTCATTCATTGCTGGTGGCAATGCAAAATAGTACAGCCAGTTTGGGAAACAGTTATGTAGTTCTTACAAAATGAAACATACTTTTACTATACAATACAGCAATTATACTCCTTGGTGTAATCAAAATGAGTTGAAAGCTTGTATGCACACAAAAACAAGGACACAGATGTTTATAGCAGCTTTAATCATTATTGCCCAAAACCTGGAAGCAATTAAAATGTCCTTCAGCAGATTAATTGATAAATAAACTGTGGTACATCCAGGGAATGGAATCTTAATTAGTGCTAAAAGGAAATGAGCTATCAATCCAAAAAAGACATGAAGGAACCTCAAATGTATGTTACTAAGTGAGGGAGGCTACATCTTACAGTTGATCCTTGAACAACATGGGGGTTGGGGTGTTGACCCTCCACACAGTCGAAAGCACACATATAATGTATAGTCCACCCTCCAAGTATGTGATTCCTACATTTCTATGGTTCTGTACTTGCAGATTCAATCAGTTGTGGATTATGTATTACTGTAGTATTTAGTATTGTAAAAAATTCCACATGTAAGTGGCCCCACACAGTTCAAACCCATATTATTCAAGAGTCAACTGTACATGATTCCAACTCTATAACAATCTGGGAAAGGCAAAACTGTGGAGACAGTAAAAAGATGAGTGGTTGCCAGGAGCTGGAGAATAGGGAGAGATGAGCATGGAGAGCACAGAGGATTTTTAGGGCAGTTTAACTATTCTGTATGATAGTATGATGGCAAATATATGTCACGCATTTGTGAAAACCCATAGATCATACATACCATGTTAACTCTAATGTAAACTATGGATTTGGGTGATAATGACTGTTCAGTGTTGGTTCATAGATTAAAACAAATGTACCATTCTGGTGTGGGATGTTAGTAGTGGAACAGGTTGTTTATGTATGTGGAGGCAGGGATTATATGGGAACTCTGTATTTTCCACTCAGTTTTGCTGTGAGCATGAAGCTGCTCTAAAACAAATAAAATTCATTAAAAAATAATTCAAGATTATCCACCAAAGAAATTTTGCACCATTTTAAGGATCCATTATTCCTGTTTGCTTTTATGATTAAAAAAAAATCAATTCTCCATTCCATCCCTTTCATAACCATTTACCTACTTCCCTCTTCCATACCTACTTCTAGAAGAAGTATTTTCTTACTGTCTCCTGTGTTGACACACAAAAAGTGCACAATATTATGTTTCATTCATGCTGAACTCTGATGAAAGGAATCAGTCATTGACTTTACCTGTTATTCATCTGATCCTTTGGTATAGGTTTCACTGAGGGTATGGCAGTTTTTAATAAATAATGTTTAATAGACACCCTGTAGGTGGAGGTGTATATAACATTCTGCAAAGAGCATTGATGTGTAGAGTGTGAATACTAATTCGCTAATTTTGAAGTGCTGAGATAGTTTAGTTACAAACCAACCATTCTTGTGTGTTGAATATTGTGCAGAGGGGTTGAGGAAGAGTTTTGCTCCAGCTGCAACTCAATAGCTTAGCTTCCTTAATCATGAATATGAAAGCTCAGTCTCTAACTAGATACAAGACTAGACTTCTGTCTTGCTTCCATTTTGTTTTTTATTAACAACTGAGAAGACAGAGAAGTGACTGTGAGTGAAAGAAGAAAACAAAGAGATAGAAATGTTTTAGCCCATAGGTCAATTTAGAAGTGTTTTTATACTGGCATCCAGCTCCCACATGGACTACTAAAAAGGTGATGTCTCATTTTCCCTGTTCAGAATGAACTATCTTCCTCCAAATCTGTAATTCTTGTGACCTGTGAGAAAATTTAGGCTATGTTAAAATTAGCTCTTAGTTTCATTTTGATTTTGTGATTTTTTTCTTAAAGGAATATTTAGGATTAGGTTGAGATCTTCCCCGATCTTGTTAGGTTGTGGTAGAACTAGTTAAGCGTGTGCAAGATTAGGTTAGTTTTTAAATTTGCAAAGTTCTGAAATAGTCTAAAATGACTACAGTTTATGACATTACATGATGTTATTTACTGTGCTGCTGAACTCTCTAATCAAAAAATTCCTAAAATTTATGAAAATAGTTATCAGAGTCTATAACCAGAATAACACAGCAAGTAGTTTATGTATTTCTTCTTAGAATTGTTAAATTTTTGTGTTGCTGATCACCAACTACTCTACTAGATACTGAATGACAGGGAGACAAACTAAATTTTTTATTGGCTGACGTAACTGTCGTGCTAGATAATGGAGTTTAATTTGTTTTATGCTTGAATTTATGTTACTAAAAATAATTCCACAGTCTATAACTTTCTAATGTAAATGAACCATGCATGTATAAAGAAATAATGCTTTTAGATGAAAAAAATCTTTTATTAATGTATAATATATCCACCCTGAATACCAGAATATTTCTACAATTCGAACTATGGACTGTAATATCTAGAGGATATTAATTCAGTTCTTTAGAAATGTGTCTGACTCTGAGAGGATTAATTTGAGAGTGAAGGAAGTCACATTGGGGAGTAATGATACAAATTAAAATTAATTTGAACAGAGAAGTTCTGGCCTTAATTTCCAATTCATTCTCATCAGGAATTAATAAAAATCTTAGCAGGGTATGTTCAGGTTCTGTTGATCCTATTCTGTTTTAGTCGTATTCAGTCTCTACTAAGATAGTCCATTCCTTGTATGAGCTGTTGATTATTAATATTTTCTTTGGAAAACTTAAAGATACTTTAAAAATAATGCCTTAATCTTATTTTACCTCTTTTATACATTATATTTGGAATGGGAATTTTTGCAGTTTCTCAAAGTTAGTATGGGAGAGATTGCCAAGATACCGGAGCAGAAGGATCCATAGCTCACCTTCTCCCCACAAATACATGAAAAAGTATATCTACATACAGAGGAACTCTCACAGAATACCTACTGAACTTTGGCAGAATATCTCTTACTATCGGAAATGCAAGGAATTCCTCACAAAACCAGATAAGAGAAAAAAAAATAGAGGAAATCCATGTGTGATGTGTCCCCAGGGAGGGAGTGGCAAAGGAGGAAAAGCATCGTCACTCTGGGAAGCCCCCTCTCTAGCAGGGAGGTCAGCAGGGACAGAAAGGGAGCTTCTGAAGCTTGGAGGAGAAAGCAGCAGCCGCTTGACAGACAGAACCTAGAGAAACCAAACAGAGGGTCCAGGAGATCCCTAGCCCGAGACACAAGCTGGCAGGGGCAGGCCAAGACTGGCTGCTGGAGCTCAGGCTTCTGGAGATGAATCCAAGGAGGAGACTGAGGCTGACTGTGCTGAGGCAGCCTCAGGGGGCTGGGGTGTGGTGTGGGCTGTGGTTGGGAGTGTCTGTAGAACAGAACAGCCTAGAATTCCTCCATAGAAGACACCATTGCTGGTGTGCGTTGTGGGGGAGGGGCACAACCCAGATAGGCCATAGCAGCCTCTTTAGCCCAGAGGCCTCTGCTTGGCACCATTGTTGGCGTGCGTTCTCCCAAGCAGAGCGGCGCAGCCCAGACCCAGCAGTCTTCTTGGCTTGTCCTGGAGGCGCACAAATGCTGGTGCACAGCACCCAGGCAGAGGCTGAAATCTGAATCAATTCCTAAGGGTCCCACGTCTTCCTGGGTGGGACTGAAATTTGATTTGAGCCCCACGTGGTGGTGGCAGATTTGTACACTGGTGCCTTTGCGAACCTGCGCCTCTGAGACAACTGAATGGAGTTGTGGCATGCACTGGGGGCAGAACTGGCGCTAACAGTGGGCCTGCGTAGTCAGACGTGGTGCTGGAGTCTGGGCTGACCCTGTGGCACACTTTGGATACAGGTGTGTGACTGCACCCTCACTATGGCAGGTCCTATTGGTGGTTGTTTCTGGATAATTGAATTATAAATGATACTTGACTTCATCCTTATGCTTTACTATATTTCTCCAACTGTATACAATGAACATGGAATATTATAAATAGAAAAACTATGTTTTAATTATAAGGAAATCTGAAAGTACCATTTTATTTCCATTCCTCCATCAACAGTACCATATGCCTTAGGCTCCAAGAGCCCTACTAGTGGTGACTGATCATTACTTATCCCAGTCACCACTTCCTTTTTCCCTTTTCATCCTGGTTATTGATTACTAATATAGGCTCAACCTTAGAATGTTTAGAAAAGAGGAGACATTTAAAAGTTTCTTAATATGCTTAAGTACATTTCAAAATAAACATTAAACTTTTTTATTCTGAGTGTAATAAACAAGTATTCTGCATGTCCTATACACCCAAGAATTTGTTGAATCAATGGCTATACTTGATTCTGGAAAAAGAAATAACAAGGTATTCTCATTATTCCACTAACCTACAGAAAAATATTTAATAGTTCCCAATTACATAAGGTGCAAATGGTTATCCTGTCATTTGAAGTCTTTCCGAATTTCAGCCATTTGGGAAATGATGTAGTCCAAAATAAATGTATAACTTATTTACAATTAGCAAACATCAGTTGATATTGCCTCCATATATATGGAAAGTGAATATTGATTTCAGAAGTTATTAGTTATACTTATGAAACAGTATGGAATTACAATAATCATTATTTCTAATTAAATAATTATAAAATTTAGAGGCTATCATGGGATAATCTATTTTTTCAACATTTATTTCTGTGATGATTAGCTCTATAAGCATCTTTTTATGTGCCTGTTGGCCATGTGTATGTCTTCCTGAAAAAAATGTCTATTCAAGCTTCTGCCTATTTTTTAATTTTTTTATATTAATCTTTGTGAGCTACTTATATATTTTGGTTATTAACTCCTTACTGGTCATATGATTTTCAAATATTTTTCCCCCTCTCAGTAAGTTATCTTTTCATTTTGTTGATGTTTTCCTTTCCTGTGTAAAAAGCTTTTGTATTTAATTAGATCCTATTTGTTCATTTTGCTTTTGTTTCCTTTGCCTTAGGAGACAGATCTTCAAAAAGATTGCTATTTTTGTCAGAGTGTTCTGCCTATGTTTTGTGGTTCCCAGTCTTACATTTAAGTCTTTAGTCCATTTTGAGTTTATGTTTTACATGGTGTGAGAAAATGTTCTAATTTTATTCTTTTATATATGGCTGTCCAGTTTTCCCAGCACCATTTACTGAAGAGACTGTTATTTACCCATTGCGTACTCTTGCCTACTTTGTCTTAGATTAATTGACCATAAATGTGTGGGTTAATTTCTGGGTCTCTGTTCTGTTCTATTGGTTTCTATGTCTGTGTTTATGCCAGTACCATACTTTTGCTATTACTGTAGCTTTGTAGTTTAGTTTCAAATCAAGGAGCATGGTATCACCAGCTTTGTTATTCTTTCTCAGAGTGTTTTGGCTAACTGGGGTCTTTTATATTTCCATACAAATTTTAAAATTATTTGTTCTACCTCTGTAAAAAATGCCATTGGTATTTTGATAGGGGTTGCTTTCAATTTGTAGATTGCTTTGGGTAGTATGGTCATTTTAACAATGTTAATTCTTTCAGTTCATGAACATGGTACGTCTTTCCATCTGTTTGTGTCATTTTCAATTTCTTCATCCATGTCTTAAAGTTTTTCAATACAGGTCTTTTACCTCCTGAGTTAGATTTATTGCTAGGTATTTTTTTTTTTTTTTGATGTGATGGTAAATGGGATTGTTTTCCTAATTTTTCTTTCTCATAGTTTATTGTTAGTATATAGAAATATAACAAATTTATGTGTATTAATTTTGTATCCTGAAACTTTACCAATTCATTGATGAGTCATGGTAATTTTTTAGTGCCATCTTTAGAATCATGTTACCTGCAGACAGTGACAGTTTTACTTCTTCATTTCCAATTTGGATTCCCTTTATTTATTTTTCTGGTTTGATTTTCGTGGCTAGGACTTCAAATACTGTTTTGACTAAATGTGGTGAGAGTGAGCTTCCTTGTCTTGTTTTTGATGTTAGAGAAAAGTACTTTCAGCTTTTCACCATTGAGTATAATATTGGCTGTGGTCTTATCATAAATGACCTTTATTATGTTGAGGTATGTTTCATCGGTGCTTACTTTATGGAGAATTTTTAATCATAAATGGATATTGAATTTTGTTGAAAAGTTTTTATCTGTTGAGATGATTATATGTTTTTTATTCTTCAGTTTGTTAATGTGGCTTATCAGTTTTATTTGTAGATATTGAACCATCTTTGCATCCCTGGGATAAATCCCACCTGATCGTGGTGTATGATCATTTTAATGTATTGTTGAATTTGGTTTGCTAATATTTTGTGGAGAATTTTGCGTCTATGTTCATTGGTGGTATTAGCCTGTAAATTTTTTTTTTAAACCATTATCTTTGTCTGGTTTTGGTGTCAGAGTGATGCTGGCCTCAATAAAATGTGTTTGGAAGCATTCTTTCTTCTGCAATTTTTTTTGGAAAAGTTTGAGAAGGACAAGTGTTTATCCTTCTTTGAATGTTAAGTAGAATTCACCTGTGAAGCCACCTGGTCTTGGACTTTAGCTTTTTGAGGGATGTACTTTTGTTTTTATTATTATTACTGATTTGATTTCATTCCGTTAACTGGTCTTCATATTTTCTATTTCATCCTGGGTCAGTCTTGAGAGATTGTATATATTTAGGAATTTGTCCCATTTCTTCGTTGTCCATTTTATTGCTGTACAATTGTTTGTAGTAATCTCTTGTGATCCTTTGTATTTCTGTGGTATCAGTTGCAACTTTTCCTTTTTCATTTCTGATATTATTGGTTTGCCCTCCCTCTTTTTCTCTTGATGAATCTGGCTACAGGTTTATCAATTTTGTTTATCTTTTCAAAGAACCAGTTCTTAATTTCTTTGATCTTTTCTATTTTTTTTTAGTCTCTATTTCATTTATTTCTGGTCAGATATTTATGATTTCTTCTCTTCTACTAACTTTGGGTCTTGTCTGTTCTTTTTTTTTTTTTTCCCTAATACTTTTATGTATAAGGTAAGGTTGTTTGTTTGAGATTTTTCTTAGTTCCTGAGGTAGGTTTGTATTATTATAACTTAGAACTGCTTTTGCTACATCCTGTGCATTTTGAATCTTTGTGTTTTGTTTTCCTTTGTCCCCAAGTATTTTTTAAAAAATTTTATTGTCTCCAAGTTTTTAAAAATTTCTTATTGGATTTCTTAATTGTTCCAGTGATTTTTTAGTAGCATATTGTTTAGTCTATATGTGTTTGTGTATTTTGCAGATTCTTTTCTGGTAGTTGATTTCTAGTCTTATACTGTTGTGGTCAGGAAAGTTGGTTGATATGATTTTAATTTTTAAAAATTTGTTGAGGTTTATTTTCTGGCCTAGCATGTAATCTGTCCTGGAGAACGTTACATGTGCACTTGAAAAGAACGTGTATTCTGCTGCTTTTGGACAGAATATTTTACATATATATATCCCTTAAATCTAGTTGGTTTAATATGTCATTTAAGTCCACTGTTTTCTTTTTGATTTTCTATTTGGATGACCTATCCATTGATGTAAGTAGGGTGTTAAAGTCTCTACTATTATTTCTCTCTTTAGGTCTGTAATATTTGCTACGTAAGTTAATATTTGATAAATTGGTGCTCCTATGTTGGGTGCATACATATTTATAATTGTTATATCTTCTTTATGGATGGATCTCTTGATCATTTTATACTGTATACCTTTGTCTCTTGCTATAGTTTTTATTTTAAAATCTGTTTGTCTAAGTATTGTTACCCCAACTTTTTCAAAATTTATATTTGCATAGAATACATTTTTCCATTGCTTAATTTTGTCTTGAATGTATTCTTTAAATCTGAAGTGTATCTGTTTTAGGCACCACATATAAGGGTCTTGTTTTTGCATCCTTCAGCCACTATATGTATTTGATTGGAGCATCTTGCCCATTTACACTTAAATATTGATTGGTATGTACTTATTGCCATTTTGTTAATTGTTTTGGCATTGTTTTGTAGTTATTTTTTCTTCTTTTGACCTTTTGTGATTTGATGACTCTCTTGAGTGAAATGTTTGGATTACTTTTTTCTTTTCTTTTTTTTTTTTTTGTTTGTGTCTGTCATAGGTTTTTGGTTTATGGTTACCATGAAGGTTTTATATAGCAGTCCATCTGTCTGTCTGTCTGTCTGTCTATCTATCTATCTATCTATCTACCTATAATCATTTTAAGTTGCTGAACTCTTAATTTCAAATGCATTTTGAAAACTCTGCATTTGTACTCTTCTTATTTCAGGGAGATTGGTATCAAATCTCCTTTGCTATTTTGTTGTTTCTGTTAAGTATATGCTAATATACTACCGCTGTAGGATAATTCTAAGGGGTTGGATATTTTTTCCAGTCAGTTCTTCTATGAAGAGAGTAATTTTCATAGAATAAATTGTCGTATAGGGTAGTATTTCTACCCTATAGGCGTACATCACAACTTTGAATCAGGATCTCTGAAGGTAAGGCTCAAGTTGTGCATTTTAAATTATCTCTCTCTGGGTAATTCTAATGATCAGTCATGTTTGGAAGCCCTAGGTGTGGTATATGGCAAAAGAAAGTTATTGAAAGATTCCTATGGCCACAAACGCTAAACCTGGGCCATTTCTGGAGCCTATTATGGGTTTTAATCCTGACCCTGTTATACCTGTAGTTCATGTCTGTCTAGATTAATTTTGAAAAGTCTGTTCTGACCTTAGGGTGGTCAATTCTCCTATGGCTTATTTTGGCAACAATCTTTAAGAGTGTCATGTCTGTGTGTGTGTGCGTGTGCATGTCTGCATGTGTGTTTGTAAAGGTGCAGATCCATGCTTCACAGGCGTCCAGGTTTCCTGACATTGCCTTAGCTGCCATCACAACAAATCATAGTTAAGCTACAATGTTGTTGGATGGCCTGGTTGCCACATATGCCAAAGCTACTTCTTCCCTGGATGGCTTGATCCCTAAAATAAAGTAGTTTAACTGTATACCAGGATGTGGCAGAATAGACAAAACTGGGTCTCTGTGTTAAATTTATGTAAAATGCATAAACAACTTTGTATCTCATGGATATGGTGTATAATAAAGAATGACTGAAAAGCAAGAAAACAGTGGTACTGTAAAGTGCTTTAAGATAGGATTAAAAAAATCTAAATATGGAAATAAAAGCTTTAAGAAAAGCAGTAAGTAAAACTGGTATCGTTAGGTTTAGAATTGTAAATTGATGAAAATAATCATAAAATTTTTAAATTGGATTTTTGTGCATTATGTAGTAATGAACTACATTATTGAAATTAAATAAGCTTATCTCTTTAAAAACAGCAATGATGATTGGCACAAACCTTAAATTTAAGATTTAAATTGGTCATTGTTTCATGGAATGTTAGACTGAGAGCCACATTTTGGGGATATGATTAATAAGAGTTTAGGAAATTTGCTAGTAGCTGTCATGAAGCCAGAAATATGTCCCTTAATTTTTTTTCTAAAGTCCTGAGTAGTGCTAAATGTGGTTTATTCACCCCTTTTAGGCTGAATCTTATAAGAAAGTTTATTTTAGGAAAATAATGAAACATTTTTATTTATGAAGTATAAGTGATTGTAGCTGAACTAATTGGCCAAAGCTTTGAAAAATGTGTATATAGAGAGCTTGTTATTAACTTATTAAAATTTCATTTTTATTTTTTTGCTGCTTGCTAAAAAGAAGCTGCTTCTTTAAAAGAACAAAATAACTTACTCATCAGAATTATCTAAAATCATATAAAATAACAAGATCTCTTCAAATTGGAGATGGAGTAACGAAAATGAGATGAGCCAAGAAAAGGGGTAGAAGGAGAATTTAGAATCACTCAGAAGTGAGAAGGTAGACAGAAAGATATCTTTACATCTTTTTGTAGTGACAAGAACTACACTGTAGGAGGAAAGACAGGAGTCACAGTGTAATTGGGAAAAAAGTAAGGAGGAGTGGAGCTTATGAGCAAGAAACAATTAGGCAAGTGGAGAATGGGATGACTAAGGCTGGTTCTCAAGCTGATAACTGCTGACCTGATTATTTGGTAGCAGAAGTGGAGAAGTCTGTGTAAAAACACATTGATTGCAGTAGAGGGTACTAATTTGTATTAAGTAAAAAATGCCATGTGAAACTCATAAAAAATCTGATCATAGCCAATAATAATAAGAAAAAGCATTGCAAGTGGTAAGATTCAAGGCTTAATTCTACTTCTCCAGAAAAATTAAGCCCCATTTTTCTTTGATCACTGGTCATTGCTAATGCTTTGATAAGAAAACCACATGATGAACAGAAATTTACAGTAGGAAAAAATTACTGCTCTCTAAAATCAATGTAGAAGTGATATGGGGATTCTTGTTTTTCTTTTGACTGAGGGTAGACATGAGAAGCATGCAAAGGAATTGTAAAAGGATTTTAAAATGATAACCCATAATGGTGATAGTTGGAGTACAATTCAGGGTGTGTGCTGATATCATAATTCCAGCAATTATGGTGAACTGTAATTGTGTAAATATATATGTTTGTGTGTATTTCTTATTCATTTAATGGACTGGAAATTAAGAGAATGCATCTAGAAGATGTTGGAGAGAGGATCATATTTTTTACATTGCTGATACCTAACTCATGTGATTTTATAATCTTGAATAAGTTAAGTCCTGAAAATTCTTGATAAATGATCTTCTACTTATAGTATTTGAACCTAGAATTTCAAATGGACAGCATCCAGTCAGTGTTAGTAATCTGAGTTCTATCCTGAGTTCCAAATCCCCATATGAGTAGCATTAAATTTCCTTTGGTGAAAGCATGTGAACATTTCCTTGATATTTCTCAGTTTCTGCATGGTTTTTCCTTCAGGGTGTTTGCCCTTTGCCCTCAGTCACGCATCCTAAATCTCCCTTTCTTACTTTGAATTGTGGAGTTAATCAAATTTCGTAATATTTCCTCTTGTGATTCACTGTGAAATTATTCCAAAAAGGAAGAAATTTTCCTTTAGAAATTTGGAAAAATATTTTGAGGTTAGGTAAATATAGAGGCAGTGAAATATATTCCGTTCTTTGCTTATGACCGTCTGTAATTTTATATTGGAAAGCTTTTGCCTTGTGAATGTAATTCATTCAGTATCAATGATTAGTAGCTATGTGTGGCTGGCTGATTGCTGCTGATAGGGTTAAACTTCATTTCATGGGAGCTGAATACACTCCTGCATTCAACTAGCCATCTTCCAGTATTCATATGTTTGTAGTGAGAGGCCATGAAAAAAAGTGCAGAGACCTCAAGTTGAACTATAACTTCAGCTATAAAAATAACAGTGTAATGCAGTGGAAAGAAGATGAGTAAATGCAATCTGGAGACTTGTGTTTGATTCCATTTTTGTCTTTAACTACCTTTGGCCAAGGCAAGTGAATCATTTAAACTTTATAATTTTTTTTCTCATGTGTGCAATGAAGTGGATGAATTCAGATAACCTGTACTTTTTTTTTGTTCTAATATTCTATCATTTGATATTAAATACTAAATTATTATTAATTTGGCCTTCTGCCACTTTGTCAGTTAATTAAAAACCAAAATTCTTATGCAAATAAATTAATAGCCCAGGGTATTAGCTGATTGGTACTCAAGAAGTCAGCTATGGACTTTTTTAAGATTCTGTTTTGAGACTTATGTGGTCAGGATTCTCAAGAGAAATAGGACATTATCTCTAATCTCCGTATCTCTCTATATAACTATTAATATCTTTCTGTCTATCTACCTAGCCAGCCAATTCATATATGTATGTGTATACTAAGTATACAAACTTTTTATAAATAAATAAAGTAAGATGTTGGCTCACATAATTATGGAGGCTGAGTAGTCCAGACCCAGGAGAGCCTGTTCCAGTCAAGCCTGAAGGCCTGGGAACCAAGAGGGCTGAAGGTGAAAGTTGTAGTCAGAATCTGAGTTGGAAGGCAGGAAAAGACCAATGTTCCAGCTCAAAGACAGAATTTTTCTTCCTCAGACTTCTGTTTTATCCAGGCCTTCAGTGGATTGAATGAGGCCACCCACACTGGGAAGGGCAGTCTGCTTTCCTTACTCTTCACTCTACAGATTCAAATGTTAATCTCATCCAGAAACATCCTCATAGACACACCCAGAAATATTGTTTAACCAAATATCTGGGCATGATGTAGTCCACTCAAGTTGACATGTAAAATTAACCATCACAGGACTGGAAAGTTCAACTGTAAGGAAAAATTGGAAAACCTTTTTTTTTTTTTTTTTTAAATTATCTACTTCATAACTGGTGTTTTTTCCTACTGTTAGAAATCATAATACTGCAAAATATACTGTAATAAACATTGGGATACTCCCAGAAAACAGAAACAGTATGGCTCAGGAGGAAAGCAGCAGATGATAACATGAATATTTATGGAAGTAAGATGATTAAATAAAAATTAGAGACTGATATGGATGAGTTATAAATTTTTTGCTAAAAATATATGTCAAATAGAAAAAAACTGACAATTAAAATAACTCTTCTTAAGCAGAGGCTTTTGGAAAATTATACGCTTGAGAGGTGGAGCCAGAAAGACTTGAGGGGTGAAACTCTGGTCTCTTTAATCAGGCTTGTTCAGACAGCTGCCATCTTTGACTGGTATCTTCTTGGATTTAGAGCAAGGTATGCATGTTCATCTATTTCACAGCTTGATATTGTGGAGAGAGTCCTGAGAAAGAAGTTAAAATATATTCTGATCCAAGGCTTTGTGTTTTTACTCAAAAATTACTTTAATTTCTTTGTACCTCAAGTCCTCATCTATAAAATGTTAATAAATTAATAACTGCCCACCTAACATGCTATACAAGCATAAGGTATTGGTGGTCTTTATTTTCTTTATTATAGACATTTTTCTCATTGGTTTACCTTAAATTTTTTAAAGCAAGAACAAGAATTAGTGATGTTTATTTGCTCTTAACTGTGTTTATACTATTGTGGCATGGTAATTTAATTAGAAACATAATGGAATTTACCATAAATAAATTTAATTCTGCTCATTTAAAGTTGAATCGGAAGAAGGAAAATTTGGCTATTTTCATATATTTTCCTTTGGAAATATCTAATTATGAGAAAAGTGGCTATTTTTGACCTACATTCAGGATTAACTATCACCTGAAGAATCTCTTTATAACTTTTACAAACCTAAACCTTAAGGCCCAAAGTTCTTTTAGTTCTCTTTTAGCTAGGAATGATATGTTAGTGAGAAATTTAAGACTAAGAAGAGAGCGAGAGAAGAAGGAATGAGTGAACATAGTAAAAGTACAGTGAAAGAATTAATATAGAAATTAGGCTGCTGTTTCATCTTTCCCCCTGTTTGAAGTTGGGTTTGGTCATGTGAATTCCTTTGTCAGATAAAATTCGGTGGAATGACCACGTGCCAGTTAAAAGCAAGCCTAGGCTTCAGAATGCCCCATGTGTTTCTCTCTCTCTCTCTCTTTTTTAGCACCTCTGCCATCCCACAAACAGGACATGCCTATGTTAGCCCTGTGTTCACTATGGAGTAGGGTAGATTCTCCCCAAGAAGTGCAGGTTTAATCTGCAGATCTTCAGCTGAGCTCAGATATAGGAGAATAAATAATCTTTAAAGCCACTGAGTTTTAAGGTACTTCTTATTGCAATAATAGCTCACTGATATAAGGGTGCAGTTTTCTTTAGAACAAGAAGTATGTCTTACTCATATTTAGGCTCTCAGGTGCCCAGGTGTTCAAGTAGCATATTTTGTGAAAATTTTAGTAAATATAGAAAAATATAAGAACAATATAATACCATCTAGAATTGAGAAATATTGTTTTTTCTTTAACATTTATTGTTTTTATTTTTTCTTAAGTTTTTATTATTAAAATAATGCTCTTTTGCTTTTTCCCCCCAGAGTCAACTACTATCATGAATTTAGAATATATCCTTATGGCTGGCTCGTGCATCATAAATAATACAACTGTACTTTGTGCATATTAGAAATATTTGTCTGGATGTGAATATGCTTCACATATTACTCCACAATTTGCTTTCTTATTCAGTATTGTTTTGTGGTCTATTTATGTGGACATATTTAGATTTAATTTATTCATCTTATTGGTTATATAGTATTCATTGGTGTATCTAATTTGTCCATTCCCCTACTGATGAGTGTATAGGATGTTTCTAGAATTTTGTAAAAACAAACCAGGATGTGGTGAACATAACTACTTGTCTGGAAAAGATTGTTGTCTGGGACATATGTGTTAGAGTTTTTCTAGATTATGTATCTGATTAGAATTACTGAGCCATTGTAAATGCTACTAGAAATTCCAAGACTGCTCTCCAATGTCATTTTACACTCCTAATCTGAATAAATGGGACACTTTATGGCCCTACATCCTTGCCAAGTATTGATAGACTTTTAAATTTTTGCTATTATAATGGGTATGAAATAATATGGTATGTTCTGTTTTATTTCACATCATTTCTCATTATTAGTAAGGTCAAGCAACTTTGTGGACAAATATTTGCCAGATATATTTGGGTTTGTCTCTTAATTTTCTTATTTTCCCTTTGGGATGATTTGCGTTCTTTTTGCTTTCTTAGAATTCTTTATGTGTATTATTCCACATTTATAAATTATTTTTATCATGTAAATAAATTCTAGCCTTAAATTTATGAAGTTATTTGTATATGTTTTCTTTGAAAGATTTTTTCTCATGGATTTCTTTGTTATGTTGCACTTTCAAATTGATTATAGTATATCAAGGTTTTATATTTTGTCAGATAGTCTTATTGAATTGTCAACAATAATGTTGATGTTACTTACTTATTTCAATACCATCTTGATAAATTCCCTTGGGGTTTCTGTGTAAATAAACATGTGATCAGTACGTAATGACTGTTTCAAATCTTCCATCCTGATATATTTTAAAAATCAACTTTATTGAGGTATCATTTAAATTATAAAGTAATCAAATTTATTAAAGTTTTGATGAGTTTTAACATACATATACTATATGTAATCACCATTATAATCATGATATAAGACATTTACATAACCCCCCCCCCCAAATCTTTTATCTCCCTTTGTGGTTAATTGCCTCCTACTGTGCTTGGCTCCTGGCAACTGCTGGCCTATTTTTAACACTATAGTTTTAAATTTTGTATAAATGAACGTATCGTATGTGATCTTTTTTGTGTCTGACGTTATTTCACTTAGCATAGTGTTTTGAGATTCCCGTGTTATTGAGTGTATCAGGTAGATGTTTCTTTTATTGCTGATTAATGTTTCATCATATGAGCATACTACAATTTATTTATTCAAAGAGGATTGACATTTGAATTGTTCCACTTGGTGATTGCTATGAATAAGTCACCTATGGTTATTCAAATTCAAGTCTTTATGTGGACATGTATTTTCCTTTCTCTTGGGTAAATACTCTAGAGTAGAATTGTTGGGTCAAATGGTAAGTGTGTGTTTAGCTTCATAAGATACTGCCAAACCATTTTCCAAAATAGTTTTATATTTTGCATCTCTACCAGCAGTTTGAGTTCCAGGTGGTTCCAATCCTTGCCAAAATTTGGTTTTGTTAGTTTGAATTTTATCCATTCTAATGGGTGTGCTGTGGTTTATCTCGTTGTGGTTTTATTTGCATTTCCCTAATGACTAATGATGTTGAGTGTCTTTTCGTGCTTTATTTGCCATGTATATATTTCTTTTGGTACATTGCCTGTTTAAATCTATAGCCCATTTGAAATTGTGTTGTTTATATTCATATTATTGAGTTATAAGATGTTTTTATAGTTTATATTTTGTAATCTTTTGTCAAATATATGCTTTGCTGATATTTTCTCCCAGCCTGTGGCTTGCTTCTTCATTTCCTTAACAGTGTCTTAATAGTGTCTATGAAAGAGCAACACATTTAATTTTGGTATAGTCCAGCTTTTCATTCTTACATAATTTGTGCTTTTTGTGTTCTATGTAAGAAATCGATCCCAAAGTCACCAAGATTTTCTCTATGTTGTCTTCTGGTAATTTTATACTTTTGGTTACACTTAGGCTGTATCCTATTTCAAGTTAATTTTTGTAAATGGTGTGTGCTATTGATTGAAGTACATTTTTTTGAATATAGATACTTGTGCCAGTACCATTGAAAAGGCTCATTTCTCCTTTGAATTGCCTTGGTGCTTGTCAAAAATAAATTGACCATAGAAATGTAGGTCTGTTTTGGGACTCCCTATTCTGTTTCATTGATATGAGATAAGTGTGTATTTTTAAACTGTCAAAAGTATAAGGAAAAAATTAGAGACCTTTAAGTCTTCACTTTTATAGTTTAAAAAATGTTTCTCTTTAATCTTTCTGGAAATCTTAATTGTCTCTAATGTAATGTGAGACTGTAAACTTTATTTCTTCTAAATGCACATGCAATTGCCACTTGTTCCTAACTTCTTTTACCTCTGATTTCAAATATCACCTTAACCAAACATTTATGTCTCTATCTAGCACATATGAACACACATTAAGTATGTGTATTTCTGTTTCTAGGCTGTGATTTTGTTCTGTTGCTCTAGTTTTCTATTTCAGTAGCAATATTATGTTTCCATGTACATTATATTTCTGTTTTATGGTACAGCAAATTTTAAAATACTTCTCTTTTTCAAAAATTTCTTCATGATCACGTCACATTCACTCTTCCAACTTATCTTGATACATCTGGAAAAATATATGGCTCCATGATTTTGTTCCTCAGCGGAGAACTGCTAGTACTCCCCTTACTCAGAAAAGGTATGATTGAATTTTTTCAGCTTAGCATATTGAGGGAGGGCAACTCCACAGGCTATAAAGTAATTAGGCAGAACAGGTTGAGGGCACGCTTTCACAGTATAAACAAATCTGCCTACAGATGTGGTTCTGAAATAATGCATTTAATAATAGTACACTGTAATTAATATGCTGTCCTATGGCCCCTAGGCTCCAAGGAACTGTAATTCAAAGTATGTTTTCTAAAGCAAAGGACAGAAGGGTTTAATAAAGACCAGAATTGGCCTTGCAAAGCAAGTCAGCTGTGCCATGTTGGGAGGTAGGTCAGGGGAAGCTAGATCAATGGAAAACTAAGCTAGCTATTTATGTTAGTTCCAGCTTTTAAAACAAAAGGCTCCCAAACTTTCCTGGGACACACTTTTCTAGCTACCCTTTGGCCTGTGTCTGGTACCTGTATCTTTAATGATTGTTCTTTTTGTTCTATTCTGGATTTTTTAAAAAATAAACAAATATGAAAAGCTAAAAATAAAAATAAATACTAGAGCTGTAGAACAGCTTGATTTTCTACATCTCCTACCACGTGATTCAGAAATATTGTGTAAAGGGTGTGAACCTAGAATATGTTTGGTATCTAATCAGAATTTCCTGATAATCTTTTGAATATAGGAGCTTCAGTGTCAGTAGCTGCTAGTTAGTTTCCATTAATCCTTTTTCATCATTCTCCAGTGACAGGTCTTAAAACTAATAGGAATTCTGACTGGTGCCCTGGGTCTAGAATTTTATGCCTTCTAATCAGACCTTCAGTATCATCTACAGTAATCTTTTTGTACATGTTTTCCTTTAAATACTGTGCTACCCCGAATAACAGTGGTTTTTCTGGCTTGAGATTCCAGGGTGTTAAATATGGATGTACATCTTACATCAGGATGGACGTCCACTGTCATAAACTAATGAATACCGTGGTACATCTGCTGATGTTGTTCAGTTTTAGAGAAGGAGACAGCTGTGCTGCACTAGCTCTGTTAGGCTGTAATGCTGTTGGGGCCTATGGCGGTACCAATAGGACATTGTGTAGGGATGAGAATGGGTGGGGCTCACAATGTCATGGATTCAGAGGTAGTGACAGCATAATTCACAAACTCCAAATAAATGTGTCTAGGAGGAGATTTTTTTTTTCCTGATTAATGTATCATTAACACTTTTTTTTTCACTTTACAACATTATGTGTATAAACATAGCTTAAATAGACATACCATAATATACTAAATAAATGCA
The DNA here is from genome assembly GCF_048773025.1 of Camelus bactrianus. Classification (NCBI taxonomy): domain Eukaryota; kingdom Metazoa; phylum Chordata; class Mammalia; order Artiodactyla; family Camelidae; genus Camelus; species Camelus bactrianus. The sequence goes on from NC_133540.1 coordinate 45,940,494, forward strand.
TACCATTTTCCTTTTTAACTTTTTCTAATATTCTGCTCTTTTAAACAATCTGATGAGTGTATTCAAACATATTACTAAATTGCTTATCAAAAGTGTGTTACAATTTTTAATTTCACTAGCAAACAATATATGAGACTATCAGCTTTAGTATATAACTCATCAGCATCAGGTTTTAACTGAGTATTTTAACTTAATGAAAATTATTTATTTTATTTTACATTTTTATTACTAGGAATTTGAAGCACATTTATATGTTCTTGTCACTTGTATTTATTTTGTTCAGGATATTATGAAAAAGTACTATTTAATCTGTGCTTATAAGTATGGTTGAGAGTTTACAAGACAAAGAAGGGAAAAAGGATATTCCTGGCAGAGAATTCAGCACTTGGAAAGTCAATAGAAATGTAAAACAAGTGTCAGTGAATACAGTATCTTAGATACTGTTCTGGTCTTTGTGTTTTCTTATTGATTTGTAGGAATTCTTTATATGATAAACATATTAATCCTTTATACCTTGGCTCCTGCACAATTTTCCCAGTCTATTTTTTCTTCTTTTTATGTTTCTCAAAAGATTTATGTGCAAAACACAAAACTTTGTGAAGTAGAAGCTATTTTATTTATTCATTTATTTTACAATACTTTTGGTCATGTGCTATTTCTGGACAACATTCTTGTCTGTGAGGATGTAGTCTTACACAAAACAAACAACTCTTGACTGTTAGAGTTTACATTTCAGGAGAGAAGGAGAACAGAAACCAAAAGTAAGTGTATAATATGTCCCACATGATGATAGCTGTTATAAAGGAAAATTAATCAGGATATTTGGCTGGAATACATTGAGTGAGAGCAGAATAGAAGCTGCTGAGGTCAAAGAGGAGCAGGAGGCCAAACTAAATGAATTAGAGACCTCCAGACAAGAGTTGCTTATGAACTGAGTGGAAGCCATTGGAGGGTTCTGAGCAGAGGAGTCCTGTGGCCCATCCTGCATGATAAAAGGATTCCTCTGGCCACTATATGAAGAAAAGTCTTCAGGGGAGTCAAGGGTAGAAGTAGCTAAATTAATAGGAGTCTGTTTTAAGAGTGTAGGAGAAGAGATTCTACCTTGGTCTAGGGTAGTAACTGTGGAGATAGTAAGAAGTGGTCAAGTTTTGCATATATTTCAAAGGCAGAGCTGAAAGGATTTGTTTGGATGTGGTGTGTAGGAGAAAGAGGAATGTCAGGAATAATTCCACCATTTGTGGGGAGGTGCTAATTAATTCAGAATTTAGACTTGTCATTTATTGGGATGAGGAAAACATCCATACAAGCATATTTGTGGTATTGGGAAGGGAAAGTAAAAGTTTGGTTTTGGGCATGCACATTATATTTTGGATATAAATATCTAAATTTTAGATTATTCCTGGATATGTATTGTGTCTTTATCTCTATTTAGATCTAGGAGATACTAAGTAGGAAATGGAATGAGTCTGGAGTTCAGGGAAGTCTGGAAAGGAGATTGTACACAAATAGACAGCATTTAAAGGCATGGAACTAGATGGGATCACGAAAAGAATCAGAATTCCAAGGACTCTGTGTGTGTTTAGCTATATTAACTAAACAATTGGACAAAACCATATACTATGTAATGAAATGAAACAGAATGGTCCACATTGGCTCCTTATCAAAAACTGATTAACGTTCCTGCTATTATATGTATTCAAGATAAACTAAACACTATCTTGTAAAATTTAGCTATGTGAAATGGTTTTAGAATTACAGAATTTTAGATTGAGAATGACTTTGGAGATATTGCTTTATAGTTAAGGAAATTAAAATTCAGGCAGTTCTTTTTTCTCAATTTTACAATGTGGAACCCTTTGCACAGTAGTATGATTTCACCTTTATGCTTTTAATCCCTCTTGGGGATTTTAGCATTTGAGGTTATATGTGATTTGGATGTAACAGAGATAACAATAGTTTGAAAGCAAAATATGATGCTCAAATATTTGCGCTCCATGTTGCATGGGAGCCAATCTCTAAGAGTTAGTCATCGTGAAATAAGGTCCAGAAGTAATTTCCATTGCCCAGTCCTTCAGCCAGGTTCCTAACCAGTCTTCTCATTTTGTTGTCCTTTATTACCTCCCACATATGTCGCAACCAAGTTAGTTTTCTATTTTGAAAAATAACTGCCTACTTATGATAGAAAAGTGTGTTTTGTTCACTGTATTAGAAACTAAGATATATAATGGATATCAGTGTTTAGTTATAGTTCACATTGGGTAAAAGCTGCAGCATTACTTCATAAAAATCTATACACAGGATAGAATGGATCTTTAGACAACAAAATATGCTGGAGAATACTGTCTGAAATTGATGTTAGTTTCAAACTCTTCAACCAGGTCACTGGAGAAAATTAAAATATTTTGTCAGTTTATTCTGCTCTTTTGCACGAGGGAGAAAACATATTTCTCTCCTCATGTTTCCCTATAAGGACTTGCATTCTCTTCCAAGGGAGAGAGTAGTATTGGTGTAAACCTTGCAGCTTTCAGTCTGTTCATTCATTTGTCTGGAGAGAGCCCAGTGTCCACGGTTCCTCCATTGGCTGTGGTTATGGTATTTATAAGATGCAGGCATTGTGTGTCTTTCCAGGAGGCAAACAAATGGTTCCAAGCCATGATTTGGAGATCATGATTGGAGAATTAAGCATATTTAGGTGAGTGATCTTTTATCCTTTTCATACTCCATGTCTGTCTCACAAATTGGGTGGAATCCCTAGGGCAAGAGTTGTGATTAATTATACCCACGAACTTCTAACATCTCACATTATTCATTACTGTGCTAAATATTATACTTTTCTTGGAAATTTTTATTAACATGAGATTATTATTTAGTGGCTGGGCCAGAAGACCACCAGGCATGTCATCCCTCTTGCGAGTCGTAGAGGCATGGACAAAACAATATGCACCAGCCAGAGTTTGCAGACTCTTAAGGTTGGTTTTTATTTGACAGACATTGAGCAGAAGAGTATTAGGGTGGATTGCAGAGCAAATCATGGCCAAAAGAAACATCTTAATGAAAGTAGTAGATTTACTGAGTATATTCTTTATACTAATGTTGATTTCTTATAACTTCTGATGAAATATCAAAAATCCTAATGTTAGAAAGTTAGAAAGAGAAAGAAAAATACCATATGATACCACTTATATGTGGAAACAAACAAACAAAAAAAAAGACAAACTTATTTACAAAACAGAAACAGACTCACAGACATAGAAAACAAATGTATGGTTACCAGGGGAGGAATGGAGTGGAAAGGGATAAATTGAGAGTTCAAGATTTGCAGATACTAACTAATATATATATATATATATATGCTTATCATATATATATATATATATGTATGTATGTATGTATGTATGTATGTATATATGTGTATATATATATGATAAACAAGCTTATACTGTATAGCACAGGGAACTATATTCAATATCTTGTGGTAACTTATGGTGAAAATAATATGAAAATGAGTATATGTATGTCCCTATATGACTGAAGTATCGTATTGTACACTAGAAATTGACACAACATTGTAAACTGACTATACTTCAATAATAATAAAAAAAAAAGAATAAATTTTGGAGAGAAAGTCGTAGGGACAGGAGAGCAGAGAGGACAAAATGTTTAGTAACATTCATGGCTACATCTGCAAGACAATTTAAAATAAATAAATTAAAACAAATAAATAGAATAATTTCCTACTATTCTTACATGAATGCATAATTTCAAACCACATCTACTTGAAAAAAACATTACTCAAGTTGGGGTTGATAGAGATTGATACTGCCAAGAATATGCTTTATAGCTCTAGTGGTTTTTGAGTTATGAGTACACAAAACAAGGGTTTTAAATGTTTCCTTGAGTTAGAGAATAATCTTTACCCTTTTTGCATTCTTATTACTTGAAAATGTCAATTACAGGGCTTAAACTATACTATTTTGTGGTACCATGTGGACATGAGCAGTCTGCATAGGAAAGAGTAAGTCGTTATTTTACTTTATGGTTCCCTAACTCACAGTATCAAGGACACTCCTATCTAACATGTATGCTTTGAGTTTGGAAACTTGAAAGAGGTTTTTGAGTTTATTATCTCCATGTCTTTGATTGTTGAATTCAATGGGCTGTCCCGTGGAGGTGCTGAGTGGGCAGTCCTACCCAAGGGGCAGATTCCCCTCCATCTGGCAAAGCTCTTAGAATTTAATATATTGTTATGTCTGTAATAGAGCTCTGTTCTCGTTTTGTGGGAACAACCACTTTGGAGCTCTTGCTCCAAAATGGCTACTCTGTAATACTCTGTAATACACGATGATACATTGTGCATGGTGTAGCATAGCAAACGATTATTAAAAGTCTTAGTATGCTGAGAAGAGCTTAAGCATATGCAGGCAACATTTCGTCTGAAAACACAGAAATCTTTAATTTGTGTGAGCTAGTATTTTTTTTTCCCCTGAAAGAAATCAGTGTGCAGAAAAGGATTTGCCTTATATGGGGAATCAAAACCATGCAAAACTATCTAAATTTAACATTAAATATTACTATCTTAGAAGAATTTTCTTATGATTGGTGTTATTGGCTAGTAGATAACATAATGGATAGTTTAAATGACATATTAAGAGGTGTGTGGCGTTCAAAAAGGGGAAAACAAAAAAGATCAGGGTAAAGAAAGCTTATGGCCCACAAATGAATAAGAAATGAAAAGCTAAACAGGGTCATTTATGGTTTGGATAATAGTAGGAAAAATGAGACATGAATCCAGATTTTAATAATAATATAATAATGATCAGATATGCTTTAAGGGTGGTTTTTATTTCTTTGACATCAATCAGCTATTTCTTTGAGTTTGACAAATGGAAACTGAGTTTTGGGCATTTATTTTAAAATAAATATTTGCTTTTGTTATTTTTAAGTTTCATATGAGCTTTGATATGATTTAGTGCAAATAAGTTGTGTGAGCAAATGATGTGAAATCTCTGCATTCCTTGAAAGAAAACTACATTAAAAAGATAGGGTTATAGAAGCTGTGATTTGAATACTTATTTAGTTATAATTGAAAGATTATTGGACTCCTATTGATGCATAGTCTTACTTTAGTGCTTTTTTTGGAGGAAAGTTTGAAAAACCAATTTGAGTTATGTGAGTGTGGAAAGATTACACTTTTCTCATTCTTAAAGCAGTCAAACATATATGTATTTCTTTTTCTCTTTTGTATACCATACCAAAACGAAGAACTCAGTTTTAGGATTTAGAGCTTTCTGGGAGCTTGGCCCTCATCAGGGGAGGATTTGAGGGGTAACTTACAAGGGTAGTGATATTATAAGAGAATAAATATTTGTCTCTTTAAAAATAAAACATATAACAATTTCGTATGCCTAGACTTACATAACTTTTAGCAGCTATGTAGTTTCAAAAATACATAGCTTTGATATTTATTTCTGGTTTTGTGCTATATTTTCTCACAGAAGAGGATCATACTATATACTCTTTTTGGGGGATTGTTTTTGCCCTCATTTTATTTTTTGTCAAGAAACTATTAACTTTACAAATTAGCTGGAGCAAATGCTATCACTGATCTGGCAAAGTGACATGTATTATCACTGCAAAGTGATGGAACAATGAAGTTAAGGGTTTTCTTAAGTAGAACACGCTCTGACAAAATCTGTATAACTTAAACAATAATTAAAATATAGTTTTCAAACTTAACCTAAAATGTCAGGCATTCTTTGGAACCACCTTTAAAATATACTCACTAGCAGAGTAGATTTTATCATAATAATGATTAATTATCACCTCATCAATTAATTATTTAACTTATTTTTGTTCCACAACTACATGCTAAGTATTGACCAACTTAGTAGTGCGTTAGGGGCTAAGTATATAGTAGTAAACAAAACATTTTCCCTGTCCTCACCAGAGTTAGAAGAGTTTCAGATAAAAACATTCTTTCCATCTTTATTCTCCCAAATTTTCATATCTACTGTTCAAAGTTCATTGTGTGACATAGTGGTTTGGATGGCAACAGGGAATAGTTACAAAGAGAAATAATGTTGAAATCAGCAGATCTGGGTTTGAGGACTAGCTATATCATTTACTATCTTTCTGATATGAGCAAATTACATAATCTCTCTGAGTTTCCATCTTGTTATCTCAGTGCCCAATAGCAGCCCCAGAATTTATAAATAAGAAGAGACCAGGGATCAAAATTTGTTTGGAAGAAGGAACTGCAGAGCTTATCTTGAGACTGCACTGACAGAGCAAACATACTTGTTTTTACTTAGGTTATATGTTTGTTTAGGACAAAGTCTTGGAGATTATGGGAGTGCCTAATCTCCAAAATCAGTTCTAAGCACAGCCACTGTTAGGACCTAGCCTGGGATGCAGAACTCTGGTTAATTCACAAATAGTGGTGTGTTCAGGATCACATGAGATTTGCATGGGAAAGGGCTTGCATATATGCATTCTGTTATTAATTTTCTTTGGAAATCATAGTCTAGAAGGGCAACTCAGTTGAGAGCTTGAGGGCAGGTTCTCTTCCTAAACCTAAACACTAATTTTTTTAAGAATTAGATGTGTGGAACCCAGAGGCTCAGTTTCTTCTCAAATGGGTGGTTGTTCTGTGACTCCCAGAGACAGGCTCTGAGCAGAGCTTTTCTGATTCCTGCTAACTTCTCTTAGAGGGGGAGAGATTTGTGAGGAATTTCACAAAAGGCAATTCATTAATTAATCAAGTCACTCAGGAAGTCATTTTTACAGATATGCTCTCTCATTTTTTGTTAAATCCTCATTCTGTATCACTCTACTACGTCTCCTCTGCATCTGTAGGAGAGGTTTAATTAGTCATTACATGGTATAGCAGATTGCGAATGTATAAGCTATGACTCAGATGTGCAGAAGTACAGCTATTTTTCTGTAGCTGAGCCCAGAGCACTCGTTATGATGAAGGCAGAAGATGCTTAATCTTGGCCCCTTCCTCTTAGGTATCATAGAATGTGGAGCAATTTAGAACAAACATCACATGTCAGGTTGGATCACTAAGCTCTTCAAGGGCAGCCTTAGGTCTGTATCTTCAGCACCTAGGAGATTATCTGATAAAAGGAAGATTTTTCAATAAATGTTTATTAATAACATAGAAGTATTCTTCAAATTTAAGTTTTGAGATAGTCAGTGTGGCACACTAATTCACTAGTGGAAGAATTAGCTGGAGACATGGGGCAGGTTCTTCTGCCTGAATTTTAAATGTTAGTGTCCCTCAGGACTGGGTTTCTAGGCGCTCTTCCATTCTCTTTCTAATACTTTTTTTCTAAGTGATCTTTTCCATACTTCTGCTTCCCATTACCTTTCATATGTCACCAATGCCAAAATGAGTGTCTCCAGGCCAAATCTTCCTTTTGACTTGTAGAATCTAGTAAGTTAAATATCAGAAACCTCAGTTAAGTAGATTCAGGAGTCCAGAAGGGGGAGCTCTCATAGCCTGTGACTTAAGAGGAAACCAATAGGAAGAGGAAATACTCCTTTTCTGACAAAGATTCAGCCAATGAAAAGCCATGAACTCTTTGTTTCCTACAGCCCTCCCAACTTTTCCCCCTCTATAAAAGCATTCTCCTCCCCTCGCTGGATGGGAACTTTCACATGGCTTGCCATGGTTGCAGACCCTGAATTGTGCTATACTCTGCTGCTCCTGAATACATCCATGTTTGCTGGAGAAATACATGGTAGTCTATTTGTTTCAGGCCAACATTTTGGTGGTGTATTCTGGGACTAGAGAATATGCCCCAAAGGCTCAGGGTCTGTGAGCATACAGGTGCAGTACCCACAACGGAAGCTATTGCTGCTTACTGCTTTTCTTTCTGATGTTGGAGTTTGAAGGTATGTCTTTTTCCTGGATCTGAGCTCATGCTCTCTTTGTATTTGAAAATTTCCAGGTTGAACTTGTGATCTATTTTAAGGTTTTGTCTTTCTTGTTAAGGCCTTATTCTCTATGCAAGTACTTGTTTGGCATTTAGGTCTGATTTTTAATTGGACTGTTTCAACTGAAGCTAATTAAAAATCCCTTTGATCCATTCCTTTGGAAGCGGGGGCTGCTTCACTCAAACTGCTGGTTTTTCAGCCTTTGGCCTATATCTTTCGAGTAAGCTATTCTCTGGAAACTGGCTGAAAAAGGCTTTGGCCTGACTTTTCCGGAACTAAGCTATTTCCTTGGAGTTGACTAGTATTTAGACTTGCAAGCTGTTTTAATTGAGTTCTTTGAACTGTAAAGTGTTTAAGCTTTTTGAAAATTGTCGTATTACTTGGAGAAAAAACTGTGAGAAATAGGATCTCAGTTATCTAAATATTTTGAGGGCCATCCCTGTAGGGACTCCAGCCAATTTTATGCTTCAATCCTTTAAACTGCAATCCTTCCTCAAGCACATTTATAACTAACTGACTACTAAGGCCAATGTGGGGAACTTTCAAAATACCCAAAATTAATTTTCTAAAAATTGAATTGAATCACAATAGCTCATCAGTTTTTGGAACTGAGTGGTATGCCTATTTCAGTTGGTATCTTGAGGCTTCCAAATGTTATCAGAAGCCTAAAATTACTTTTCAGCAAAATAAGATCTTAAGACTAATGGAGGTAAACACACAAATAAAGATAAAGTTGATCCTGAAGCCTCAAACTTTTTTCTTAGCATCTTTGTTTCAGACTCCACCTTTCGCTTCATCCTTCTCCTTTACTTTCTGCCACCTATGCCTCTTACATACAGGCATACCTCAGAGATGTGATAGGTTCAGTTCCAGACTGCCACAGTAATCAAATATTGCAGTAAAACAAGTCACACAAATTTTTTGGTTTCCCAGTGCATTTAAATGTAATGCTTACACTATACTGTTGTCTGTTAAATGTACAGTGGCATTATGTAAAAAAACAAAAAATAAAACCCCCAAAAAACCCTTATAACATATCATACATACCTTAATTTAATTATACCTTATTGCTAAAAACTGCTAACCATTATCTGAGTCTTAATTGAGTCATAATCTTTACAATAATGATATCAAAGTTCACTGATCACAGACACTATAACAAATACAATAATAATGAAAACATTTGAATTATTGTGAGATTTACCAAAACGTGATGCAGAGACATGAAGTGAGCAAATTCTGTTGGAAAAGTGCTGATAGACTTGCTTGAGGCAGGGTTGCCACAGACCTTCAATTTGTAAAAAACACATTATCTATAAAATGCAATAAAGTGAAGTGCAAAAAAATGAGAGTATACCTGTACCCTCAATTCCTCCTTGCTAATCTTCTTGCCTAACTAATGTTTTCTCTGAAACTCTACCCACTCCCTTTTCCTCTGAATTTATCAGAACCTATTCCTTTAAAATTAAGCCTTCTGAGATCCAGAGTCTAAATCCTTAATTTCCTTTACTCCCTGGACTAAGGCTGAACTATAAGCCATTGTCAAGTTTTTCCCAAAGTACCTGGAGATTCTCACAGATTTGTGAAGAATTTAATATAATCATTCAGACTTCTCAGCTTGGTTTCTCTGACTTTTATCAACTGGTTCATATGCTTGTTGGTGAAGGCCAGGTCCAGCATTGGATGACAACTGGGGAATGGGAAAATCCTGAAAGATCTTTAGAATTACAACCAAGAGAACAGCCTGCTAACTTATTACATGATCAAGCTTGGGTAGTTGCTAGGTGACTTCATCTAGCAACTCCTAAGGCCTTTCCAAAGTCTGTTGATTGAAACAAAAAATTCTGATTAATCTGTTTATAACTCTTACAATTGACTTCAGATTATTTTTAAAGAAAATTCTGGTCTTCTTTAATGTGTTGATTTTACCTGGGTAGTTTATAACTCTGGGGTTATTAATGGGCTGAACTGGGATCTGTCCCTTCTAGAAAGAAGGATTATGATGAAATGGGAAACTGTGCCTAGTCCAGATTTAGTTAATCTTGCAAACCAGCTCTAGATGAGTCCCCTGGAAGAAAGACTGCCAAAATTCTTAATCTTCAATCCCAGCAAATGAAGACTCCTAGATGAAATAAAAATGTGCCTAGTTTCAGTTATTAGTGAAAAGAGCCAGAACATTGGAAAAGAGATGTAACATGTTTAAGCTCTTTAGGTGCCTTCAGCCTCCTAACCAGCCTTTCTGATATCCTCTCATTTGTTAATCACACAGTTATGAGGAGCTACCGGGGCTATTCCTGATCCTCCCTCTGAATCAGCTTGGAGAAGCATTGCTCCAGATTGGGGATGCCAGTCTTACCTGACACCAGAGCCACACTCTCTGTGCTCAATCCCACTAGTTATGCAAGTAACCTACCATGTGAATTAAGTGATCTTTTGACATTTCTTATTTGTTCCACCTCTTATGGTACTAGCTGATTTTGCAAACTCTGGTCATTTGTGTCTGTTGTATCAGCGGCCACCTTCCTTATGCTAAAAATCTCCAACTGATATCGGCAAAATTCACCGTATACCTTACATCATGATTCAAAGAGATACCTCCAAACCACGTCTCAGAATTAATCAATACCCTGTAAACACAGAACAACTCCTGACTCCTCATAATGGGCTACAAGAAGTTCCTGTGGGCAACACTGATTTCTCATGGTTCTTATTTAAAATATGACACTGGCAAGTAATGTACTGGGTATGCTATTACTGTTCCTTTTCATCTTTTTGAGGCAGCATCTTTACCTGTGGGTACTTAAGCCCAACAGGCTTGTACTTTAGCCAGTATTTATATGGATAGTAGATATGCTTTTGGAATGGCTCATGATTTTGTCTTGTTATGGAAGCAAAATGGTTTCCTTTATTTCCAGAAGAAATAAAAATAGAAGTGGAATTATTCGATGCAGTACTTTTAATGGCCTCATTAGCTACTATAAATGTGATTCTGGAAGCTAAGAGAAATTATCTGGCTGATATTCCGACAAGGAATCCTGCCCTTAGGGACTACCAGCAGCCAAACCTTTGTCATGGTCCAAAGAGAGATTCTCCAAATTATAAAATAAGAAACTGGCTAGAGGAGCCCAAGAGTTATCCATAGAAATGGGAAGCACAAGATTGGAAATTCAACAATTGTTGTTTTGAAAAAAGAGAAAGCTTTGGTTTAGCCCAAATAACCCAGTCCTCCTAGAGAGTCTAAAATTGATACTCCTTATTACTGTATATGCATTAAACCATTGATCTACTGATAAAATGACAGCATCTATGAATCAGTAGTGGTAGGGAAACATTAAAAAGGCTGGAAGAAGTGTCAGCTTCACTTGCCCTTCTTGTCCAAGGTACAACCCAGGGAAGCCTATTCATACTGTTTCTAGATGTTTAAAACTACCTAATAGACCACTGGAGCTCAGGCAAATGGATTTCACACAACTTCCTCCATTTAATGAATGCAAATGTTTTAGTCACTGTATGTATATTTTCACACTGGACTGAAGCCTTCTCTTGCAGACAGGATACTGCCTCTTCTGTGGCTGAAGTCTTTTTTTGGAAAAGATTATTCCTACCTGGGATAATTTCAGAATTCATACTGGTCAAGAAACCCATTTTACTGGCCAGGTACTTTAACAAGTGCATCACATTTGGACAGTTGTACAATGCTTTCAGTGCTCTTACCACCCTCAGTTCTCTGGGTTAGTCTAACACACTAACAGCTTTATTGAGACTCATTTGACAAAATTTGCAGAGGCCCTCCAAATACCATGGCCAAAAGCATTGCCATTAGTCCTTCTAAATCTCAGATCCACCCCTTCTGGAGCTTATAAACTCTTCTCCTTTGAGTTGGTCATAGGACACCTAATGTACTTGGGTCCTGCTCCTTTTAACTGACAACTGATATTAGGAGAAACACTACAATATTGCAAAGGCCTAATTACTCCTATTAAAAATAACCATGTTTTGGTAGAGCAGTCTTTTCACAGTACAGTCTCTGGGGATGAAGTACTTAAGCTTCCTTGAAACTTGGAGATTTTGTACATTGGGAAAGACACCTCTAGAAGAACCCTCTTCAGCATTGCTGGAGAGGCCTCTATCAGGTACTGCTAACAAACTCTTGTGTGGCCAGACCTTAAGGAATAGACTTTCATATTCCTGTGACACATGTAAAGAAAGCAGTGAACCCTGACTGGACCTGTATTATCATCTGAGGACCTGAAAGGGAGGATTTCCTGGAGTTGAAGCAGATGACATTTGATGAGATAGCTTTCCCAAGATATCTGGACCAAGTCTATTGGAAGTTTGTCACCAAACCTTTGATGATGTCATAAAGCTTTAAATGATTTTAAGTATTTATGATCTTGATAGCATACGGACTTAGATTTTTTAAAAAAAGGGCCTGAGAGTTCTCCCTCCTACTTGTTACTCAAATGTGAACTCAGTAGATTTCCAATCTGTGCACTTACCTTCCAAAATGAGATACTATACCCAGCAAAGTTTCTTCCTGGCATTGAGGGACAAAAAGCCATTGAAGCCAGAAAACCTGACTTCTTGATGAGTGATGCTTTTAGAGAAAGAGCTTGATCAAAAGGAGGAGAGCACAACCCCCCCCCAAACAAACAAACAAAAACCAAAAAATGGAAACCACAATTGAAATGAGACCAGAAAGAGAGGAGTTCTCATACCCTATGACCAAGCAGGGCTCAACAGAAAGAAAGACTCCTTTTCTGACAAGGACTCAACCAATGAAGAACCATGAGCTCTTTGTTTACTATAACCCTCCTGGCTTCCTTTTATTCTCTACAAGCATGTGCTTCTCTTGCTGTGTGGGAACTTTCATGTGACTCATGATTGTAGATTCTGAATTGCATTTCTTTGCTGATCCCAAATATACTTAATGTTTGCTGGAGAAATATCTAGTAGTCTATTAGTTTTATGTCAACAAATCATACATTTACTGCCTAAAGTTCTTTTCCCTAAATGAGACAGTAATCTCAAATTCCCTATGTTTAAAACTGAGTTCATGATATTAACATCTGAATCTGCTTCTTCATTATTTCCCAGGTTAGTAAAAGCACAGCACCTCAGTTCATTTGCACATCTATTCATTCATCAAATATCTATTGTGTACCTTCATTGTGTCAGACACTGATGGACATTGGAAATGCAAGGATGAATAGGAAGATCATAGTTGCTACCCTCACTGATTTTTCAGATCTTTTCCTTATCGTTTGCCCCTCACATCTAATCTGTTACCAAGTCCTTCCGTTCTACTAAAAACATATTTTGACTCAACCCGTCTTTCTCCATCTTTATCACCCAACTCCAAGTTACCATTATCTGTCAACTGAACTTCCATAGCATCACCATAAAGGGATTTTTGTTACACCATTCTTAACCCCTCTTCTGTTTATTTTCCCCACTGCAATTGTGGTAAAGCTGTATTCTTAATTTTGTTTTTAAAATTCAAGTATAATTGATTTACCACATTATATTAGTTTCAGGTATACTGCATAATGATTCAATATTTTTATAGATTATACTCTATTTACAGTTAACAAAATATTGGCTATATTCCATGTGCTGTACATTACATCCTTGTATCTTATTTATTTTATACCTAACAGTTTGTATCTCAATTATTTTCCTGTATCTTGCCCCTCCACTCCCTCCTCACTGGTAATCTCTAGTTTGTTCTGAGAGTCTGTTTATGTTTTGTTATATTCATTCATTTTATTTTTTAGATTCTACGTATAAATAAAAACATACAGTATTTTCATTCTGTCTGACTTACTTTACTAAGCATAATTCCATCCAGATCCATCCATGTTGTGGCAAATCTTTTTATGGCTGAGTAATACTACATTGCATACATATACCACATTTTCTTTATCCACTTATCTATTGATGGACGCTTAGGTTGCTTCCATTTCTTGAGCATGTGCTCAGGGAGTCCTAACAAGGTGATCAGAGCCCCAGGCAAAAAATGTGGTCAAAAATGGCAAATAAGACATCCAGAAGTTTACACATGCCCCAGTGCAAGTCAAAAAAGGAGGCATTCTGATGGACTGAAAGAGTCCTGGGCACAGAGTCAAGTTTGAAGGGCACAGAAGGTGATAGACATCACAATGGGAGGTCACAGCAGAGATTACAGAATTATCAGATTCTAGCACTAGTCCTAAGGAAATAGGTAATTTTGTTATATCAGGAGGAAACAAGGGATCAGAAGCCAATACCCAAAGACCAGGCAGAATGAGGCTGTATAGTTGAGGCCAACACAGGTATAGAATATGAGAATCCTTTTCTTTACTGCTGGAATGCTGTGTAGTATATTATTTGTACCCAGATACCATCTCAGGGAAGAGAAGAAGGGAGAGAAATTGCAACAGGGAAGCATAGCCTTGAACTTTGAGCTGACTGAGTTTACATCCTGAATTAACTAGCACATCAAACCAAAAGTTTGGAGCCTGCCTTTTATAATATGATGATTAAGATATTGGTTCTAAGCCAGCTTGACTGGGCTCAAGTCCCAGATCTGCCCCTTACTAGTGATGTAACTTTGCATAAGACTATTTATTTCTCTGTTTCTCAGTTTTCTCACTTGTTGTGAGGATTAAATATATTCATGTTACAAAATGCCAGAATGCCACATAGTAAGTGTCTTAGTAAGCACTTAGTGTCAGGTTGCCTTAAAGACATACAGGAAGATTGTTTGTAGGGAAAAGTCGGTATAGATTTTCTGAACCACGGTTTGATTATTTCTGTAAACTTTGGCTAGGCTAGTTCCCGTTCTGCCACAGGCTAAGCACTCTTTCCAGAGGCCACTGCTCTTCCTGTGAAAAATGAATGTGACACAGGTGACTGAATGCAACTGGCTAAATTTCTAGTTAATCTTCGCTTACTGATTTATGCCTCTGTGACACAACAAACTCTAGACACTGAATTAGAAATCCAAGAACCATAGAATTTCCTCTTAAATTTTTCCATTAACTCCCCTTAGAAGATAAATATTAATCATGTGTTTGATGATATACTTTTATTCCTCTCATGACCATAATATTCAGTGCTGTTGTTTCTTGTCCTAAACTTATTGTCTTCAGGCTTGATTAAAAGACATAGAGGGAGATTGTCCTGTTTCAAACGAACATTGTGGAGAGGCCACTAGTTTGTCAGGCATTGTGCTAAACTCTAATGTGTGTTCTGGGTATCTTAAAATGAAAAGGAAATGGTCCTTGCCTAAGAAGCTCACCTGCTAAAATACAGTTCAGTGCAGCATTGTTAAGTTTTATAATATGTTGCCCTGATAACTACCATTGGGTGAAATGTGTGTGTGTGACTTGGTGAAGGTGGATCGCTCTTTCTCTCTCTTTTATCTTAATATATGTAGTCATCTATGAATGTTTTCTCCATTTACCCCTATTTTTTTGTTTTAGAATCACATTTTCCAAAGGTTCCCGAAAGCTTGTAAAATTGTCTAATGTTCCTAAATTTTTCTAAGATTTGATTGATAGAAATGCCCATAAAGAAGCTCCATTCTTATCCACTAAGTTAGAGATCCTACTCTCATCTCTTTTCTGTTTCATTTCCCACCATTTATCCCAAATCCTGAGAACCTGCAAAGTGCTGATGGCCAAGATTTTGAAGAAATCTTGGAATAGTCTTTAACATAACAGAAACTTAAGGCTCTATGATATCCGTTAATAAAATGCCCTGCGTATTTTCTTTTTCCTTAATTGACTCCTGCTTCATTTAAGGAGGTGGATTAGGAACATAACTTCCAAAACCTTCACTATGTGGAGTTGAACATGTGGCTAGTCCTGATGTTGTCTCTGGGAGACCTGGGGCCAATTCTTTGAGATCTGAGGTCTCAAAGATTTCATTTCATTTGTACCCGTGCTTGAGCACCCCTCTGCTGTTGCTGAGGGCTTGTGATGATCTGTGAAGTAGATTCATATTGACTAGTGTCCAGGAGGACCTTCTCCTGTTGCTGCCATTAGGCTTTATCCAAGTTCTTGCAGGGCCATAGCTACATTGGATCATACTGTTCTGTTTTTTTTTTTTTTTTTTTCCAGACTCTTATAAAACTTCTGCTGATTACAAAGAAGGCAACCTACAACCTCTGTCTGCTATCTCAGGTTGGTCGTTCTGAATCACCAAAGGGTGATTCTCACCTACCTACCTTCCAAATAGCTGGTCAGATATTCATTGAGACCTTTTTTTTTCTGGTAGAAGCATCTACTTCCATGACTGAGCAAAAATAAGCTACTTCATTCAGTTTTTCAGCATTCTGAATCAATCTTTTTTTTTTTTTTAAATAATGGTTAAACAAGCAAAAAGTGTTTTTTTCCTCTCAATTTTTTTTTCTCATGGCACTTACATAGAGGTTTTTAGGGTAATTACCACAAGGAAAAATGATTCAAAAATTAATTTTGGTGACTATGAGGGCCCAAATGATAAAAGAAAAAAAAAAACTACTGCATTTTTCTTTTGGCAGGGAGCAGAGAGTTCTATTAGGTAGTGTTTTTTCATTTGTTTTAGAGGGAGGTAAGTAGGTTTATTTATTTTATTATTTTTTAAATGGAGGTACTGGGGATTGAACCCAGGACCTTGTGCATGCTAAGCATGTATTCTACCACTTGAGCTATACTCAACCCCCACTTATGGGGACAGGGTCAAACTAAATTTAAATGTAAGATGGCTAGAGTTTTGCCCATCAATTTAACTGGGAATGTAGGAGCTGTGGAGTAAATTTAGATTTCTCTGTTCACAGCTTTGTATTTCAGTTACGTATTGTATAATGTAACACTGTACATCTGTAAAATGAAAGAGACTAGAAGATCTCTGAAGATTCAGGTTTAAGATGCTATCATTCCATGATTCTTTAACCTTTGAAGGAATTAGAGAAATAAAACTGTGATGCAGATTGCATTTTTATCACTAGACGTGTTGACTGTCAGACCCTGAAGCAATTTTTATATCTGATACCTTCCTTTTGGCCCTGAGTGTATTGCTATCTAATTGGCCTTGGACTCATGGGTTATACTCTATTGACAAAATTGTATATCATTGGAGACTTTACAGCTCATCCTGACAGCACACTGCAGTGCCTCATAGATCTTAAAGTAAAGAAGTTTCTCTTATGGCCAAGGTTAAGTGCCTTTGAATGTATTGCCATTACCTATATTTTTCAGAAGTTCCAAAGCCCTTTTGAAAAAGCATAAAAAAATCCTTTTTTCTTTTGTTATTCTTGTACATGCTGTATTAAGATACACAATTCACTTCAAAGCATTAAAATATATTGTTGAGCTTCTGAATCTTAACATTTTATACTAATTTACTAAGTGACTAGAAGTTATGTTTACCTTCTGTTTTGCTTTTCAAAAATCTACCTTTATTCTTTGAACTCCTATGTACCTGACTAAATGTGGAGTAAACTGTCAGTTCTGAAACAAGGCAGCTTTTAGGAATGGATAGATTAATAAAGATGACGATAAGAACTCATTGGCACTTACGATTGAAGGCCTGTGGGGTTCTTCTCTTGGCTCATATGAGTCTGTTTTACTCTGGTAAGAATTGTAAATAATGATTTTACCTGTAAATTTAAGGAAAATGTACTTTTGATGGGCTTGTTATGTGACACCTTGAAAAGCTGTAAACATGCACTGAGCTATGACAGCCAGCTTTCACTATGAAATAACTAGTTCCACAGCATTGCCCATTACTTCTTTCCCTTTTCTTGCTGGACTATAGGGTTGCTCCTCATAGCATTTTCTCCTTATTTTTCTGGTATAATGAGTAACATATGGCACATATCAGCTTCCCTGAGGTTTCAGTGTTTCAGTGCAGCTGAAGTGACTTGCCAGATTTTCTTATTTTTCTATCGTTCTTATAGTGATTTTTGCATTCTCCTTCCTGTTTCACAAGTAGAAAAAAAAAAGATGCACCAATGGTTACCAACATTAGTGCTCATTGATCAGGTTGTGGGTTCATAACCCCTTAGGTGAGCAGTTTTTACTTCCCTCTTTCCTGATTCAGTGCAGGCAAGGGAATTTGAGCAAGAGCCAGGACATGTGGCAGCCCTTAAGTTTCTTTCAAATTTTATGAGCTCAGAATCTAATGTGGAGTCCACCCTTCTATCGCTGGTCTTGACATCATAGAATTTACACTACCACTCTGCCCTTGAAACTTGGAAATTGCCTATTATCCAGGTCACTGGAGGAGTTTGCTGATTGGTTCTGAAGCTGCTATTTGGTAACAGTTCAAAGTGTAATACAGAGACCTCATCTCCCAAATTCTGTCTTGTGTACTCTCTTCTATACAACAGGGTGTAATTTTGCTTGTGGTGTGTGTAAGCACCTCTTCCCAGCATGCCCTCATCTAAACATGCCTTTCCTGTGCCAGATACTATTATGCTTTATCAATGTAATATTTTCAAGCCTTTAGTTATGTAGCTGTGCCAGGTATGCCTAATTTTTCTGTTCATCTAAAAAATAGCGTATGTTATTATAAATAGAATGTGCATTTGGAGATGGAAATACACTGTTCATTAGGTATACCAGTACAAACCATTGGCCTCTGGCCATTCTTCTCTAATGGTGTAATTTCCATACCCCAAGGGATATGGTTATGTATCCTCTCTTTATTTTGAAGGCTGTAATTGTAAACACATGTCTTTGACTGGATACCTTATATCAATAGCTTTCATCCGCTCTGCCAGAAGACGTGAACAGTGCAATGCAACATCAAAGGAAACTCAATGAAACATTGTTCTATTATTTGAGATATATTTGGGCTGGGCTTATACTAGCTTATGGCTAGATTTGAAAATCAAACTTTGGGCTAAGGCTGAGAAGTTTAAGGGGAGTAACCTTAGTACCAAACAGATGAGATAAAAATGATGGAGTAAAAAGAGTTCATTGTAGTCATCTGCATGGCAAAACCACCAAATCTAACATACATAAACCAGAGTCTATTATCAGTCACATGCATTTACTTTATTTCCTTTATAATTTTCCAGATCTGTCTGAACTAATTTGTGAATTTTCAGTGGAAAAGTTCCTCTAATTTCTCTCTTTACTTTCATTTAGAAGGCATCCTTTGTGAATCTATGGCCTGGTTATATTCAGTAAAAGCCAGTTACAAGTAAACAAACACCAAATTCTCTAGTGATCACTTGGCTTGGAGCACAAGTTTTAAAAGTTGATTGATGATTGGTCACTCTTAGATATTTTTAGTCTTTCTTCATGTACAAATATTCTGCTAAATAAAACCCTATTTTTTTCTCAAGAGAAAAAAAACCTATTAACAGTGAGTAGTAAAAACTGAAGTAAAAGTTTTATGTTTATGTAGAAGTCATTGATTCTGTACTCTTTTTTTGGTATTAAATATCTTCTATTAATGAGGCTGTGCCAAAACAGTTCAAAATTTTGAGAATTTTTTCTCCGAGTTTTATAGGTCTCTTCATAAAAAAAAAAACCCCAAAGATTGTCTATTTGTGGAGTTGTACTTATTTTTCTGGAACGTTTTTGTAGAATTCCAGCAGATCTGCTATACCCTTCGGGAGTTCTATCTCTACTATTAGTGCTCCATGTTCTAGGGAGGTGCTGTGGGAACCTTTCTAAAAGTAATATAGAACTTAGAGTTTAAGGGCATAAGGACAATCGTGGAGAAAGGTGGATGTGATGCCTTCATGATTGGTACCAGAACAGCAGATGTCATGAGCCTTTGTTCAGAGGACACATTTGTGCCTCCTGGTCATACTACGTTATGCAAAAGAGGCTGAGTCCTTATTCCCTACTTTCCATCCTATTACTAGTATATTTTATTCAAGAAAGATCTCTTTTAATCAAGAGAAAGTCTTTTTTTTTTTTTTAACATGGAAAATGACTTTAGAATGATGGTCATTCACCAACTAAAATACTATATTTTCCCAAATGTTTAATAATGTGTTTTTTACTAATATAAAGTTAGGCTGAGTGACAAAAAGCTTCTGTAAGGATTTAATCACATTGTGGCTAAAAAAGAGGATCACACATAATTTAGTTATAATAGGGAATCAATATTTTAAAAATCTAGTTGTTTCTTAAAGAAATTTATGAGGATTCACAGTATGATGACATCTGTGGTTTTAATACATCCAGTGAAACTTCAAGTCCTTGCAGCAATGTTTCCTTACATTTTTCATGTTATGGCACCCACATAAAATGACAGATCTCTGTGCCACATTAGAGCAAAGTGCTGTGATCAAAGACTGGGGTGGATTGTTGCCTACTTGCCCTAATAATTGAAAGACTGATGTGTGTGTCCTTAGATTGTACATTTCTTTCTATCCTTTCTTATTTTGTTTCCTTATTGTAATTTATTTCAGATCAGTAGGAAAAAGAAGATGTTTTTAATTTGTAGATTTCCCATTGATTTAAGGGGATATCACTTTAGGCAAATTATTCTTAATTTCAAACCTCATGTTCCAATTAATAGATGTTCTGTTGGTTTAAAAGGTAGGGCTTATTTCTTTAAAATCAAATCTAACCATGCTCTGGTTAGCCCACAATGCCTAGCAGAATACCGTCAGCCTGATTAGTAGTCACACCATAGAAACTGATGTTGAAAATAGCACATATAAACCAAAAATTGGAAAAGAAAATAATGTGCTGAAAGTTTGCAATGAATTTCTGCTTCATTTGCTCCAGTTTTAATAGATTCTGTATATTTTGCTATTTTGAAAAATAAAGTTTATTTTCAGTTAAGTTTCAAAGCTTGGTGACCTTGAACCTTGAATTTTATTTTATTAATTTCAGTGTGTTGGTTCTTACAGATATTTGAACTATCCCCTTTTCATTTCTCATTTTTCTTTTTTGAAATTTCTTTACTTTCTTTACTCCTTCACTCCCTCCTGACCTCTAGTTCTTTCTCCCTTTCATTTTTCTGTCTTTTTCACAAAAAATAGTTTCTGAATTTTTAAGTCAGTCCCTAAAGACAAGAGCAAAAGCCTAGCATTTGAGATGTGTGTGCAGGAGAATTTTTAGAAATATGGCAGTTTTTATGTTTCTTTTCATTTTTTTCTTTTTATTTCAGAAAGTTAAAAGTATTGAATTCATTAAGGATGACTTTCATTTGGTTAACTTCTGTTGTAATAAAAAAATTCATAAAGATGGAAAACCATTCAGAAAGGGAGTTTTATTTAGATTATGAATCAGGTTAACATTTTCAGTGTATGTTTTAATTGGAAAGGGTAACCCTTGAACACAGTTTGTATTCATTTGGTTTCTGTTCTTCAAACATTTTACATTTAGCAGCCTCTAGAAGTTATTATTCATTTATTTGATTTATAAAATGCACTCATCATCACCCTGGCCCCTGTGTGTATTTACAACAGTGATGCATGAATTTAATGAATACAATGTTGCTTGATTCTCCCCCAGCAAGTAGATTCCTCACCTCCCTCCTGTAGCCACCATGAAACAGGAGAGTAGCCAATTGGAACAGATGGACCATGCAAATGGGTTTTAAAGGAGAAATTTAAATTGTTGTTGTACCTAGAGAGGAAAGGAGTCTATACGAAGTATCTTTCTCTTGCTATTCAGGTGGATGGAACCTTCAACAAGCATGTGCTACTTTACCTACACAGGTAAGGTTATCCCTCCTCATCCCGAAAAAGAGCCAGGACAGCAAAAATAAATTTTAGAATATTTCATTTACATATTAGGCAGCCAAGAAACACTGCAGTGCAAGTGACATGAACCAACACAGCCAATATCTTTCAAATGTTGCTTTAAAAACATTTTTTTTTTCAGATTTCAAGTTATAGGGAGTGAGGGCTAATAGAATAATTAAATGCACACAACTGGATTCATCTTGCTTTGATTTAAATCCCGATCTTTCTGAAGTTTTTTTCATCTGTAAAAGGATAAAATAGTACCTAATTTACTGGATTGTTGTGTAGATTTAATGATATGGTACATACAAAGTGTCTCTAACAGGAATGACACATAGGAGGAGCTCAATAAATGTTAGTAGTAGTTTTTCGTGGAAATTATAATTAGAGAGTTACCTGCCTTGGAGGAGGCCTAAGTGACGAGTTTTCCTACTCTATAACACACATTAAAATATAAGTAATATGCTTCCATCATTGAAATATTTTCCCTGACTGATGAATATTGATGAAAAGTTTCTGGACAAACTCATGGTATTACCAACATAAGATGAACTGATTGCCATGAAAATTTTAACCGTGTTGACAGTGGTGTTGATAAAACCTGAAAATAAGATCTCTGGACCACACAGTATGGGGGAGTAATGCTGATTATCCTCATAAGCTATTTGCATCTCTCCATCTACCCAATAAGAGATGAAATACATTTTATATATAAGCAAAAGTATTCCATTAATCGTTCACAGTAGGGATGAGTTTCATAAATTGACAGTTTGGGGGCCACGGGGAATAGAGTAGCACGTGAGAAACCTTAGAGGGTATTTACTCTGTCTTGTGAAACATTTATTTATTCTGAGACAGAAGCTACTGGGTGAGCACGTAGGATATATAGTCTCTTTTATTCCCAATATTTTCCCTTTTATTCCTTTTTGTGTTTGTAGGGATACACATGTGATAGAGAAAGGCCCTCTCCACTCTAGAAAAATTCATAGACACTGAGCGAGTCCTCAGACCCAGTCTGTAGTTTGTGGTTTAAATGGTAGTGTCTGTGGGAAGATTGGCTTGAGGGGTGGAGGGAGGGGAGGAGAACAGGGTTCACCACAGCATTTATGCCCTTGTTACTTATCTTTTGATTTGATTAGAACCCAGGTGTAAGATTCTATTTCAGTATTACATGTGAAGAAATGAAAAATTAATTGAATAATTGTGTCTTTATTTAACTCCAAAATATTTATTTAAAAAGAGAGAATAATTAATGTTTGGTTATTCACTGTATAAACAGTTATAAATAATTATATGAGTACTAAATAAATTTCCCCTTTTTCTCACATATTTTTATTTATTTAGCATTTACTTCCTTTTTTTCCTTGTTTGCATTTCAAATGTAAAGTATACTCATAACAGCAACATCTCTCAAATTCTATGTTTTTTTAAAATTGGTATATAAAGGTAACTTGTCCCTACTTTCCCCATACAAAGTTGAGATTAATTGATTAGACAGATTCTATCAGACATTTTCTTTATGAAGGCAGACCCTTGCTTCCCTTAGATGGACAGCTTTGGGATTTGGGACTGGCTTCGTGTGAAGGTTGGTTCCTTAGATCCACCTGGGAAATTGGATTCTTCTATGAGGTGTAGGTCATTTCATGGCAATTCTATAATGGGATTTGGGAACCAAAGTGTCTTCTAGTAATAAAAGGCTCCTTGGCCCAGGTCATAGTCTTTGAAGATTTTTTTTTATTAAGGCGTGGCTCATGAGCAGCCAGAATTCATATATTCCATAGCCCTTAGGCAACTACTACCTCCTAATGAAAACCACGTGTCCTTATCTGTTGCTGTATTATATAGTGAACCTCAATTCCTGAGTGTGGTGGATAGGTTTTTGTTTTCAGTGTCATCATTTGGGAAAATAAGACTAAAATTCATTGGTGATTATTATTTTCTTCTGCTCGATAATCTTCAGAATATGGTTGGTCCAATCTTTTGATTTCTATTATCCCCATCTGCATGGACTGTAGGGCTCACTACTTATGTAAAGAACACTGTGTAATTGAGCCTACAGAAAACACACCAGTGGGGAGGATTTTCATTAAGATGGAAATGTCTGTAATATGTAGCCATGGGAATATGCATAACTTCTCTTAAGGGGCGTCTCTGGTGCCTGCCTGGTGCTAATTTTCAGAAGGAAAAGCTTTGAATTGCATGTGAAAGAAATTGTGGAATATTTCCCTTCTGAAATTTAAAGTTTTGTGACACTCCCAAATCCAATAGAAGACAAGAGAAAAGATTGTATGAATTCATGAAACCAAGTATGTTTGACTTTATTCCATGTTTAACAACATGAATATGAAGTAAAAGAAAACATCTTCCTGCCACCAAAAATGCACTTATTTAACAAGCACTAGTTGGGAGAGGATGTGACTCTTCTAAAGGATTCTAGTCCAGACACTTATTGTAATATGGGATAATAACATGTCTTCTAGATTCTAATTCTTTGGGGTGCAGTTGAGTTGTGGTTTTTACTTTAAATGTTCAGTGGAATGCTGAGATGAATCCTATCCTCTTTCTGTCAGCAAGAGGTTTCCCACCATGTGTACTGGAACTAGGCCTATTATCTCTGTTAATTCTTTTGCCATTACAGCAGCACAATACTAATTCTGACAGGTTGGTCAGTGTCATATTTGTTCCCAGCTAATTTCATTTTTAGATTCTGAGGCAGTAGAGGAATGAGGAATGGTGTGATGATATAGCTGCCTTTCATTTAATTTTTATTATTGTTCAGATATTTACACCTATTAGCATGAGTGTAACCAGATATTTTATTCTCTTCTGTTCTTTGTGATTTGTAGGAGAATACATACTTATGGAAATTATGATATAATCTTTATTTTTTTAGTTGTGGAAACAATTTTTGAAGTGAAGTTTACATGGAAGCTTAACCTATAACAAAAGATGAAAGTGAAGATAGATGGGGGTCCAGTGTCTCTACTTGATCTCCTTCTTGCATGAGTCCTAAGAAAAAATTTTCCCTTAGTATTTGGCAATATTTTAAAGTGTTAGAGGGAAATGAAATTGCTGAGATCAATGTTAATCTTTTCTACAGCCATTGATGTAGTCAGTCATTCAACAATTATGTGTAGAAAGTCCACTGTCTGCGAGATTGTGTTATCATGCTGCCACTGCTACTAACCGTAATAACTAGCATTCAGTGATAGTTTATTGCATGTATCAGGGGTGGATAATCTCAATTCTCTTAATTCTATTAAGTAGACACTATGAGCATGTCAGTTTTACAGTTGAAATAACTGAGGCTCAGAGGAGTTAAGAACCATGTTCAAGGTCAGACAACTGGTAAATAGGAGAGCAAGAGATTTTTAGACTGGTAGTTTGATTCTCATCCCAGACTCTTAGACATCATGCTCCCTCCCTATAATAATATCAGACACTAATTTAAGGCCTACTGTGTCCAGGCTAAACACTTGTACATGTATTCTCTTTTTATACTTTCAAAATTTCTATGTGTGGACATTACTATTATTATTATCCCTTATTTTATGCTAAGGGAAATGAAAACAAAAACAAAACAAAAAACCCCCAAAAAACTCCCTAAGATCCCAAACCAGGTGGTGGCAGAGTTGATAGGAACCCAGAAAGCATATGCATGCTCTTAAATACCATTCTCAAATAAACCAGTTCATGTTCTCAGGAAGCTTATGGTAAGTAGAATTTAGACAGAGATATGCAGATTTAAAAATTCAGTATAAAAAGAGGATTGCCTCAGTGGAGATGTAGGCAAAAAGTTTGAAAAATATTAATTTTAGCCTAGTGCCCTAATGGCTCCCTTCCTATCTCTAACCTGCAGAAAGCTTTTACAAATACCTTTTAATTAGCTCTGGGATTTTTCCATTCTCTGCTTCCCACCCTTCACTTAAAACCTTCGTTAGCTTTTGCCTTGTTTCCTCTGATTTCCCTCCTCTTGGCAAATTTTCCTTTCCCTTTCTCAGAAATACGCACATTTTAACAATCAGCCTGCTCTTAGGTGCCTGCTGTATTTCCTCCTGTTCCACTCTGGCCTCTCTCCCAGTTGCATGGTCTGCAACCTGCCCCTGTACCACAGTCCTTTCCTTGGATGGAGCACTCCACTCTGGACCAGCAATTAGAGTAGGCTCTTGGAGTGGCCTTTTGCTATTCAAACTGATTGGTACAGCAACTTATAAATCCATGGGAACTTGTAAGAAATGCAGAACCTTTGATTCCACCTTAGACCTACTGAATCAGTCTGAATCTTAATATGATCCCAAGTTATCTGTATCCTTGAGAAGCCCTGGTCTAGGAGTTGAGATCTTACTGGAGTGTGGAAGGAGTTCAAGTTCACTTGGCAAGACAGGGAAGCTCTCACAGTGGAAGTAGTATTTTGATGATATTAGAGGAGTGAGTAGGGGTTTTCCAGGGAGGGGAAGGAGAATATCTGTATTAGGGTTCTGCAGGGAGACAGAATCAAGGAGATCTATATGAACAGATTTATTATAAGGTATTGGCTCACATGAATTTAGAGCCTGAGAAATCCCACGATATGCCACCTGCAAAATGGAGACCCTGGAAAGCCATTTGTGTAGTTTGAAGGCCTAAGGGTCAGAGAGCTGACAGTATAGGTTCCAGGCTGACCCTGAAGCCTGAGAACCAGGAGTGCCAAGGGCAATAGAAGATCAGTGTCCCAGCTCAAGTAGATGCGCAGACTTAATTCAGCCTTCCGCCTTTTTGTTCTCTTCAGGCCCTCAGTGGACTGAGTGATGCTCACACATATTGGGGAGGGCCGTCTGCTTTACTCAGTCTACAACCTCAGATGCTAACCTCTTCTGGAAACACCCTCACAGACACATCCAGAAATAATGTTTAACCAGCTGTCTGGTCATATTGTGCCCTGGGCAGGGTGACACATAAAATTAACTATCACAGTATTCCATGCTGGGAAAACATCATGTGCAGTGTCATAACTGAGGAAGTACTAGTTCAGTTTTTCTAGAGCATAACATGAGAGAGCTGGATATGGTCGTTTTAAAACATGATTGTAACTTCTTTGACACTCCTCCCATCAAATGTACCATCAAGTGTACCTTGAATCTGGGTGGACTTGTGGCTGCTTTGTCTAGTAGAGTGTTGTAGACACGATGCTGACTTCCAGGACTAGGTTATAAAAGACCACGCAACTTTTACATGCTTATGAAACTCTGAGCCACCATGTAAGGTATTTGAATAACCTGAGGCTGTCATGCTAGTATGTGTTAGGATTCATTCAGGGGTTTAGTAGGGAAACATGATATTCTCAAGACCATTGGCAAGGTAACCTAGTTAAAAAGCTACTGCAATTTGTTTGAAGAAAAATAAGGTTTCAGATTAGGAAAGTGTTATTCAGAATGTAGAGAATACATCTGAAAACCACTTAGGAAGTTAAGTTTGCAGAACTTGATTGATTAGATATAAGAATCAGGTAAAACATCTCATTTGGAGTTTGGATTATTGGAATTGCCATTTATAAAAATAGGAACGTAGAAAGAGAAGGAGATGCTTTGTGGAAAGAAAACGAGTGTATGCCTCTGGACATACCAGTTAGAGACATATAAATCACAGTTGAGTTTGGGTTGATACCAATTAATGTATATGCCATAATTTCACATGTATTCTTTCACTCTTGCCAATTCTGAATAATTGGTGGTAGCTGTCTGGAAGGATGACTTGAGGATTCTGAGAGTGGTCTTGGCTTGATGGGAGGAAAAGGCATCATCAATGATGTTTACCTAGAGCAAAGCCAAGGAGAATGATTATTTGCCTGGGTATATTTGCCTACTTTGATAGCAGTCGTGAAAGTGTCAAGATTTTATGATATTGAAATGTAATGAGAATCAAATTGAGGTGCCATGGGGAACAACAACATTTATCTATTTTGAAGCCTTCCTATTCTTTGCTTAGTATGATGAAGTCTGAAAAAATATCCGTCTAACTCATCATTATTTATGGCATAATGCTCTTTGGGGACTGACTCACTATGATCCTGGATAACTATAAGAGCTGACAATGGTGAGGGAGTGTTGTAGGCTTCCAGCTAAGTAAAAGCAATGGGAAGAAGTAGAATAATGGAATTAAAGAATTGGAAAGAAGTTTGGAGTTTGGTCATTCCAGTCCTCTCATTTTACTGAGAAGGAGATTGAAGCTTGAGAAGATGTGCCTTGCCTAAGATCACTTAGATTTATAAGCTCTGTAGTTCCTTTGAAATGTCTGTAATAAATTTTTCTTCTTATGACAGAGCCAGTACTGGAAGGTAGCCTAACTGTACTGTGATGACATTGGCTTATGATGAACTGGATCAGTTGCACAGCAGAAAGAAATTACTATGTAACTACCCAGGGTGAATCAAGGATTCCTTCCACTTGAGGATATCTATTCCCAACCATGACTATCAGAAGCTGTTCTCCTGCTAGCTGAAGAGCCCAGAAGATACCTTCACATTTTCAGTGAAGGATAATAGATGGTTGGGAGAGTTTCCAGAATGGCAGTGTCTGTAACATCTGTAGCCTCAGAGCTTAGGAAGAGCAAGTACAAAATGTTTTTTTGCAAATGTTTTTCATGAATTTAAGACCTAACCTGTTTAACAGATTGTCTTGCTTAAAAAACATGACTGGTTTTAGCTGACAAGTTGGATTTTATGTCTGATTGATCCCAGCTGCCAGTTGTCAAAGCCAGAGGATGTTCCAAATTGGCAGTCCCCAAAGACCTTTTGAGTTGATTGGTTTAAAGTGGGGAAAGGCAGATTTAAGGGTGGAGAGAATAGTTTAATAAGGCTAATATGATTTTGAAAATATTTGAAATACAAATATCCATTAGGACTTACAAAACATTAAAATAGTCTTAAGCTATATTCTGCTTTGTGGGTTGTTCTAATGCTTCCTAAGGTTGTAGGTGCCCTCTTTCATCATTTATTTACTTCTTATTGGATTTTCTAATAGTAAAACCCTACTCATATTTAAGTAGTGAAAAGGGTATAAATATATCTTGACTGTGTCAAAGTTTGAATTATGTACTTTCTTAAGAAAGAAGTTATATTTGAGTTAATGAAAGTATTCTTACTTTGACAAAACCACCATGCATCTGTATCTTAAGAAAGGCACGATGAGACCTGTTACTTGGATAGATTCTTGAGTGGTGAATGAAACTGTTGTTTAAAATTTAATTTTTAAATTTTGTTGTGAGATCTAAGTCCCTATTTGAGCATGTTACTGTTTTTAAGAATGCTAATAAGGCTAATGATACCACCATTTACTTTAACTCTTTATGCCTTATCTCCCATGATTTGTTCCTGTCTCGTTGAATTACAAAGGTAAAGTGAGCTAACCCATGCAAAATGCTTAGAATAGTGCTCGTCACATGACTGAGGCTTACTAAGTGCTATTATAATTACAAATCACAGCATTATAGAGGAAATGTTATAAATATATTTGGTCAAGTACATAATAGAACTCTGAGTTAATAGCTAAAGTGCAATTTAGTTAAAAAAAAATCAGTAATTACTCTTCAGAAGTTCACATGCTTAGTTCTTTTAACAGTAGTTAGAAAAGATCATCCATGATTGGTCTAACTATATGATGAAATAACAAATATTTAGTTCACGCATGTTGGCATTTCCACTTTTGACTGTGTTTTGTAGTCAAAGTGGCCTTGGTACTGGGTTTTATCCAGACACTGAGTTTCTAGAGGTGAAACCCTGCTTAAAGAAAAAACATTAATTAGGTATCTAGTTATTTGGATTGGTGATATCTTCTTATCTTCCTCCCTGTTGCTTAAAGGGAGATGGCTGTCTCTCTTAATTGTCTTTATGGCCCCATTGGAAGAGAAGTCAAATAAACAGTTTTAATATTGAATTAAATAAACAGCGAAGGTCACTGTCAGTGCTTAACTAAACTAGTTATTTAAGGGAAAGCATGAAATGGAAGCTTAGAGTTCTGTCACTTACCCAAAAGAAAAATTCCCATTGAAAGGAAAATATTACCAAATCTACTGAACAATAAATACTTTAAGAAACTAAAGTCAAATTCTGAGAGTATGACTATGTACATTTTATTATTTAAATACAGTGTCTGGACTCAGTTTAAGCTTACTCTAGCAGAAAGCCATAATATTATATTGAAGTAGTCAAGGTTAGTATTTTAAATACCAGACTTCCTAGTCTCTCCTCTTCTCTCCTTTCCTCCCCTCTCCTCTCTCTACCTGCTCTCTCTCTCTCCTCCACCTTCTCTCTCTCATGTATATATAAACACACATAATACATACATATTGGAAAAGGGTATTGACAGGAAAAGGAAAATTCAACCAAGTAATTATTGTCTGTTGTACCAAGGACTTTGGCACAATTATTTCTGGTAGGCATCATCAGGAAGACCAGATGACTCTACCACCCCTATACATTAGCATGCATTTTGTAGAACTTTACAGAAATTTTTGTAATTTCTATCTATAATTTATTATTTTTATATCTAAGCAGTATTTCATTGGATGGATCATCATCATTTATCTGCTCACCTTCTGATGGGCATTTGGATTGCTTCCACTTTTGTCCATTACAAAAAAAGCTGTTGTGAATGTTATCTTAAAATTTCACTTCTTTTGGATAGATAATTAGGAATGGAATTCCTGGATCATATGGTGTGAGAATGTTCACATTTTTAAGCACTTTTTTCCTAAGTGGTTGCACAGTTTTACATTTCTACCAGTAGTGCATGACAGTTTCTGTTCCCCCAACATTTCCCATCGCTCATCAAGACTTGGTATGGTGATAAAATGAAAGGATAAGTGGAAGGCAGAGAGAGACTCAGATACCCAGTTAAAGAATTTAACTTTCATCAAAGACCTGTTTAAAGTTTTAGAATATGGTGTGGGGGCAAGATGTATAAGGTGATTTAGGAAGGTAGGTCTCTTATGGTGTGTGCAAGAGAGTTATGGTAGGGAAAGGCTGATGGTTGGGCATCCAGCTTAGGTGCTTGAAATAGTTCAGGCATGAGAAGATAAATGAACCAGTGAGATGGGGGTGAAAATGGAAAGGAAGAAGGAAAAGAAGTTTGAAGGAAGAATTAATGAAAGAAGTTTTATTTTATTTTTATTTCTTATAGGAATGGAAAGAGAAGTTCACTTGCACTTTTCTAGCTTGAGAGACGAGAAGAGTGATGTCATTGATAGTAATAGAAAAGTCGGAGCTGTATTTTGGGGAAAGAGAATGAGAAAGAGAATGAGTGAGATTTAGACATGTTGAATTTGAAGTGCGTGCAACTCTATCCCAGGCATATTTTATTTATATGTAGATGTATATACTTCCAGATAAGTTTCAGGTGGCCATATAAACATGTAGAAGAGGAACTCTGGAAATAAGTTAGAGACAAAAGCTTCCAGTTAGGTGGAGACAAGGAAGGAAAGAAGGATGTAGAACTGGGGCTGGGGGAATTTAAGGAGGGCTGCAAAGGAGCAGCATGGAAGCATATATTTGGGAAGCTTTCCCCACAGAAGTGTTAGTTCAGGTTGGGAGGTATGGATGACCACTGCAGAGGTCATTCATGGTTTTTCAAAAGGCCATTTCAGGCATGTCTTTATTGAGAATCCTGTTATGTTTGCAATTTTTATCATTTTCCAAGGTGGTAGGCATGAACTATGCCAATCTCTGTCCAATTTTTTTTTTTCTTGCTTGGTTTTCCTCAAATCCCACCATTGCTGGGAATGATCTTGTCTATATTTCTCTGTTGGTGTTGCCTAGGGTTATACAGCCAGGAATTTGATCCTACTGTTGTATCTTTAAAAGATGATTCCAGGATTAAAATCCATAGTGTTGCATGCAATGTTAATGAGCCTTAGGGAAAGGTAAGTTAAAATTTAGCTTTAGGGAAATTATGCTTTGGGCATTTCTTACTGCATTTAGAAATCATATTTAAAATGAATCATGCCAAATAGAAGAAAAAAGTCTCTTAGAATTTGTGAACTAGAATAATGCTTTATGGACTCCTGGCAAATTGTGTATGACAGTGAGGGAGTTAAAATATCGCACCTACCTTGTTGCCATAGAGCAAGTTCCTGTGGGAAAGACTTGAATGATCATGATGATGTATGTCTTGATGAGGACTTCCCACTCCAGTCCCACCCACACCTAGCCACACATGCTGAGACTGCCTACTTCATCATGAAATACTCATATAGTGATACTTCTTAACAGTTTATAAGAGAGAAAGTGTTTAAGTGTTATTTTTTAAAAAGAAAACACACTGTAATGATGTCTCAGGGGACGTAATGAGCTATGCTGAATTCCTGCCAGCGCTTCCAGTCTAAAGTGGTTGATTTAAATATAGTGCCTGCTGTGAATTGAGACAAAAATAAAAATTTTTTTGTTGATTTTTCCTCCATTTTCTTTTAGATAGAGTAACATTGTTTATGTCAATATTAGCATTTCTTGAATGCCAGTATTTCTTACCTTGTGTTAGAATAAGATTTAGCACAACTGTCATATGTTTCCTGATCCCAGTTTGTACATACGCCTTTTAATGGCCTTAATAACCTTTTGCTATGAGTCAAGGTATTGTTACGATTTATATATTAATCTATTTAGATTCATTACATATTAACATTTTGCACTCACTAACTAGATTTTTGGTCTATAGGATTAGAACATGGCCTTGCTTGGGTACATATAGCACAAAGCAACATTATTAGGGTAACAGTTTTCAGCAGGTTTATTTAGCTAAGTTTGTAGTAGTATAGTTTCACTTAAATTCTGTCATCATCCCAAAAGTTTATAATTGAACTCAATCATGAAGAGTGCCAAAAGCAGTGGATCATGATGGTTAGAAGCGTGGGTCTGGAATCAGACCCTCCCACTGGATGGTGCTTCCTCAGTGGATGCTTTTCTTAACTTTGGCAGTTTCTTAACCGTGCTTTAGTTTCCTCAAATGTAAAATCACAATAAAATAGTAAATGTTTGAATGGGTTGTTGGGAGTAACAGTGCCTGGTACAGAGGAAGTAGTAAGTGGATGTTAGCAGATAACAACAACAAAAACAAGTAAACGAGAATCTTAATCATCCAGCTCTGAGGCTTAATCACAGATTTTCTCTCTGCATGTAGGTAGGGTACTCATTCATTCAGGGCCACATCCTGGTTAAGTTCTTAAACTTCCGTGAAAGACTGCTGTATCAGTGCCCT
This sequence comes from Camelus bactrianus, assembly GCF_048773025.1. Taxonomy (NCBI): domain Eukaryota; kingdom Metazoa; phylum Chordata; class Mammalia; order Artiodactyla; family Camelidae; genus Camelus; species Camelus bactrianus. The sequence continues at coordinate 45,973,347 of NC_133540.1, forward strand.
ATTGCTACATTACAAATCACCCCAAACTTTTGTGGTTTAAAACAACATAAATGATTTTTTAAATCTCAGATGGCTTCTGTGCTCAGGAATTCAGAAGTCACTGAGCTTGGCAGTTTTGGCCTGGGTCTCTCATGCTATTATGGTAAGATTGTGCCTAGGGCCAAGGATCTCTTGAATCCTTCACTCATATGTCAGGTTGTGAGGACTGAGGACTCCAGCAGCTTGGGACTGGACTAGTGAGGTCTCCTCAGACATCTCTCTGTCTATGTATTCTCTTCATGTGACTTCCAGTATGCTAGCATCAGGTTGGCCAGACTTCTTAAATGTTGCCTCTGAACTCCCAAGTTACATATCCTAGAAGAGAGAGAGAGAGAGGGGTAGAGACTGTCTCATCTTTTATGACCAAGCCTAGGAAGTCAGTGTTCCTTTCAACACAGCCCATTGCTCGAAGCAGTTTGAAGGTCCACCATGTTCAAAGTGAGGGAGCATAGAACCTGCTTCTTCATGGAGAAGTGTAAACATCACACTCTAAGAGAGAATGTGGAGTAGTAGGCATATGTATATATTCTTGGAAAATAAAACATGCCACAGCTGCCATGCCCACTGGTACTTAGATGGTTGTCTAATGTGGGTAACTGGCTTTTAAGAACCTGGTTAAATAATATGGCATCAAACTCTCTGCTGCTCTGTGCTCATCAAAACCTCAGTTGTGAGAAATAATATTCAGGGAGGATTTAAAAAATTATCATGCCTTTTGTCCCTGGATTAAACTACGTTGTCAGAGAACTCTTTGAGTCCTTATAGAAACGCTTTACCTGACTTTCCCTTTGACCTTAAACCACAGGCATGCTTTAGAGGAGGCTATAAAAACTGGCCATATTCAAATTACTGATGCACTGAATATAGAGATCTAATATTCTCTACCCCCTCTTCCGCTGATGTTTCTCTTCTCAATTTTTATGCACCTATTTCCTTAAATTAGAAATCTGTCTGCCTTCCTTGACTTCACCTTTTACTTCATAGCCAACTCATCACCAAGTTTTCTTGTGTATACTACTTCAAATCTGTATCCTTCTTTCCACATATATCTGAAAATGATCTTGCACTAAAGAAGATCAAAGCCTAGAATTGGTTTTAGTCTCTCATTTGTTGTTAAAACTTGTGAGAAAAACAAAGCACAAAGTAGCATATTTTAAGAAGCATTTTCTCATTGGGTTTCTCCCAACAAATTTCTTAGAGTATTGAACCACAAGCATAGTACTCATTGGCCTGATGATTACATTTCGTGTTGAACTAACTGATCGTTATCTATCTTATCCCTGGAGGTTTTATTTTTGTGTCACTTTTATGTATAAAACTTTGTTGATTATGACTATAATTTTTGGACTGTGGTACATAAGGTTGATATAATCATATTTCTTAGCTCATTGTACAGGGTCATCATTGACCCATGCAGGATTTATTTTCTAACAGTTTATATCTTTAGCTTCATTCTCCACTCTTGCCTCCCGCACTACCATAGATAGCTCTGTGAATGCATTCACCGTGTATCCTTTTATTTTGATATATACACTTACTAAATCTTATTATTGCTTTGTGCACATGTATTTTACATTTACATAAGTGATATTCTAGATATCTTATTCTGTTTCTTATATTAAAAATTTCACTTAGGAGTATTTGTTCAAGATATATCTAGGTTATTGTGAGTAAATCTAGTCCATTACTTCAAACTATCTTCAAAGTAGTTAAAAGTTTCTCTTCACTTAACTTTAACTATTCTGCTTTTTTCTTCCGCACAGTTAGGACGAAAGTGTCGGTCTGCTATTCCTGAAATGTAATTTAAACTTACAGTTTAATTATAAACGTAAAGTTTATAATAGCTTAAAAAAGTATCGATTTCCTTCTTTTTTTCAATTATGCTGCTTTTGTGCTCATCTTTATATGTCAAACCTGTCATTGAAGGATAGCTAGCTTTATTCCTAAGAAACCTTGTCCTGTTTAAGACCCTTCATTTAACCCTTTCTTGCCAAGCAAATATTTAAAAAGAATCAAAAACAGTGGCACACTGAACTCAGGGCTCTGACTATTGATATCTGAAACTGATTTTAGGACAGTATTTAACAAATACTTTACAAATTTGTGTCTGGCAGTTTAATTGAATATTTTCCTAATCATGGAATTAAAGCATCAGCAACTAAGTGTTTATTCATTCTGACTATTTACCACCCGCTTGACAGCCTACTTGGGTAAAGGGAGGTAATTTCCCTCTTTGGCTTGTCTTGGCATATGTTTGCTGGCTTTCACTAGCAGCACTATGGAGCAATCTGAAATAAATTAGTATCAGTGGAATGGAAATCTTAGTGATTTAAGAATCACTGTATACTTAAACATGTTATGTTTGGGGTTAAAACTTGTGAGAAAAACAAAGCACAAAGTAGCATATTTTAAGAAGCATTTTCTCCTTGGGTTTAAGTATGTTTAAGTATACACATGTCTAGTATAGACAGCATGTCTGAAGCTCTACATTATTCTCCTGGCTGCATCTTCTTGTTCCCTGTCTTTCCAGGTTTCTGCCAATAAAGTCCTAAGTAGTTGACTTTTTACATGAGATCTTGAAATCAAAAAAGACTTTAAACTTTTGGACAGAAGGATTGTTTTGTTAACCTAATGAAAGTTTAGGTCTTGGTGGGTCCACATTGAAACAGATTAGAGCCTTGGGTAGAAAATGGAATTTACTTACTGTTCATCTTAGTCTTAAGTGGAAGAATGTTACTTGCATAAGTTTGTATCTACAGACAAATAAGGCAGGTATTACTTAAAGATTTTGTGGATAGCATATGGGCAAAATCTAATGGAAACAGTTTCTTTTTGGTCTTGTACTTGGCAAGTACACTAAAAATAGGAAAGGCAGAGAAATGAACACAGGTTTAGTCTTGTTGACAAGAATCAATTGTTTGATTGTGCATGACAGGTTCTCTTTGCCTAGTGCCCTTTTTTCCTTCTTCTCCTTCTCTTGCCATTTTCTGTGCCCTCCCTTTTCCCCCTAGCCCTTCTGCTTGGCACAGAACTCTGGATAACCATCAGGGAGGGATAGGTCAAGTTAGAATTGCTGATGGTGAACATATTTGTTAGGCAAACATAAGAAGTCATAAACACTGCCTTGCTGGCAAATAGAGAGCTGACGGAAAGGAGACAGATCCTGTGTTTTCACTAGTGCTCTTCTTACTCAGAGAGCATAACGCCATTGACAAGTTAGGAAATGCACCTCCCCTCATCCTCTCTTGCCAGGAAAAACACAACCTTTGGAGAATAGGGGCATAAGAAACTGCTGGCGTAAGGCCTTTCTGCGCCTGCTGGCACTTGAAGTCTCCATTGCTGTGGTTAGTTTTGCTGCTCATTCTTGGTCTTCGTGCGCGTGACTGGCCTGATTTATCTTTCATTACTCCAGGGCTGCACAGCTCATGAGGATTTGAGCACAAAAAACTTTCTCCTGAGATTACTGAAAGGTCTTTCCCTCTTGAACTGAAGCAGAAATAACTTGTGATGCTTTTTGAATTTCAATGATACTTCTACTGTATAGCAGCAGCCGTGTTTTACCAAAACAACAGCAAAAACAACCGCCCTAACAGTGATAAAAGCAACTTAGTACCGGAGGTGTAAGTTTAGGTTGCTTTCAGTTTAATTTATATTGTGTCACTTTCATTTTTAATAGATTTTATGATATCCCTATGAACCATGCAGCCAGTTAGAAATGGGATCTTTCTTAGATCAAGATGAAAATTTTTCCCCCCCTAGGAAAAGCTATGCAAAGCTAGTAAAAACATTCAAATTCTTAAATAATCGAATCACCCATTAATCAGAATTTTTTAACCCTGTAATTTTATAAGAAATAGGCAGAAGGACAATAAGTGCCTGTCAATGATGACTTTATACTAAAGTCTTGTAACAATAACCTAGTGTCAGTACAGCTCTGTCTCAGTTTCTTAACCTCTGACTTCATAGTTATAGCACCAGAGTTACTGATTCCCAAAAATATGACCTTAGGGACCATAAGGATCTGAATCATCAAATAGAGATTGAATTATATTCTCCATGCTGTATTTAATAAATCAGGAAAATAGACTAATGCCTTTATAAACATTTTTGATCCTAAGGGTTAAAATAGGAAGGATTTTTCTATTCAATTCTGACTTGACCAGAAAATTCAATGACTTAGAACATCTCCTTTCCTGAGAATTCCAATCAGTTGCGGTTTTGGAGTATTTACATGGAGTTCACGTTGCATGAGCCTCGTGGGATCATGTTGAACAGGCTCATATTCTCATACATCAGGGAACCTCAGTCTAAAGATGCTAGCTTCGTTCTCCAAAGGTGAGTGAGATTTAACTTCTGCCTTTGGAATCAGACCCATATGTGTATTAACATCATCAGGATCCAGTCTCTCTTCCCCCACCACCCAGAACGAGGGAAATACCAAATCTACCCCAAGTTTAGGCTCTTTGGCCTCCTTTTTCTAGGACTCTAGATTTTTCTCCCACTAGATTAACTACTTTCTATAGAGATACTAAACCCCTAAGGAAGGCTGTACTTGAAGCCCATTACAGGATAATGTTCCAAGAAAATCGTTCTTTTGAAGTTTGATTTGAGGCTTATGTTCCTCGTTAATACAGGCAGCGGGAAGGCAGAAGACCTGTCTCTGAAAAGGGCTTGTTATGAGCTGGGGAAGCAGCTTGAATCCTCAGCATGGAATACAGAGTTAAAAGCAGAGCCAGGCGAGATGTGAGATCAAGCCTGGAATTATGTATCTGTTAGTAATTTCAGACCCACGTGGCTAGAGAGCAACAGCATACTTGTGCTCTTGCAGTTTTTTGAAAGACTGATCAGTGTGAGTTCAAGCAGGATTTTAACTTTTGATTTTTATACTAATTCTAAGATTTTTCTTTTTTCTAAATTTAGCCATGCAAATATTCCTGTGAAATGCTTGAGTCAGGACACAGCTAGCTATTCTCACATATCATCAGAGTCTCTCCTCAGCATGAAGAAATAGCAGAGTAGGAAAGAATTCCTTTGGGGATGGAGCATACTTTGTAGTTTTTTTTTTTTTTTTTTAAGTGAAAATTATCCAGGCAGAACTTGGTTGTCACTAAAGATGTTTGTTTTGGTTGGCAATCGGCATGTTTAGTCTGAGAGGCAGGGACTTTGGGCTCAGAGGTAAGGCCTGAAGGTGCATTGTCTCTAAACGGAGAGGGAGCAGAGAAACTGCTAGAACAAGGCAGTGATGGCTTCCGGTCTGTTTCCTAGTCAATCTGATTTTTACTTCCTCAGATGGAATTTGTTACGAGTGTGAAATGTGTACATGTTGTCCGTATATGCACTTGTATCTAGGCCTAGGGTTACAAGCAGTACTTGGGGTCGAGGTGACAGGAGGGAATTACATAGCGGTTCTTCTTTTGGAAGCTATGAGAGAGTTTTCTGAAGGGGAAAGCAGAGTGGATTTGAACCACTCTAGAGAACCACTCCAGCTTTTTCCTCCTCATTTTCTCTTATCTTGTTTCTTCCGTTCTTCACTCTATTTAATTTATGAAATTCAGCATAGCAGTTAAGAGCATGTATTCCCATTAGACAGATCCAGATTCCAATCTCTTAAAGCCTCAGTTTCTTCATCACTAAAATAGGATAAAAGTAGTATCCACAGCAGTGGTTTTGGTCAGGATTAAATGACATAATCCCTGTTAAGCACTTAGTGTATAGTGCCTGGTAGATGGGAAGCACTTAGAAATCATGTCACTTACTTATTTCTTAGATTTTTCTATGATCAAATATACCTATTTAGCAATAGATTTCATAATTAACTAAAATTATTAGTATTAGTATTAAGTGTAGTTTCCCCTAGAAGTGATTTCTACATTGGGAGCAAGGGTAAGATGGGTAAAATTTTACGTGACAATTCTTTTGACTGAAGTTTTCTTTGGGAGATATGTGTATTTTCTCTCGCTCTCTCTTTTTGGTAATAAATCTCCCTTACTAAAAGGAAGAAGGGAGACAGGAATGAATTTACTGTTTTGGGAGATGAGAGAGGTCAGGGAAGGGGAGAGGGTCCCTGGAAGGAGGGCATGCATATAGGACCAGAGCCTGGTTGGGTTTGGGCACTCAGGAACATGCTGGGAGGAACCAGTCATGATGTTCAGAGTGAGCTTATTTGAAGTTTGACTGAAGAATTGGTGTTAAATTGTTAAGAAGGAGAAGATTGTTCAGAAGCCCAGCAGGGCGGGATCTGACCTGCTATCTTCAATGAGTAGACAGAGTGTGTCATCAGAGGGTGGCTCAGATTAAGATGATTTTAGATCTTAGCACTGAAAAATCACCAAAATGATTTATGCTTCCTATACTCATTATTTAAAAATTAAAGCAATAGTAAATCATAGAACACAAAACGTACATTATTGCTGAAAGTGAAATTATTTTTTTCTGAATTTTTTTTTTCCTGGACAAGTTTAATGAAGATGAACATTATTTTTGTGTGCCCCTTCCTTGCTGGTATCCTGAGCCTGCATGCAGTCTGTCTTTTGGATAGTAGTACAATGCTACTCTCAGTCCTGAAGCCAGAGTTGGGTTATCAGAGACAGTCAGGCCCATACCACCTAGATGCATGGATACTGATCACTCAGAGATTGCTCTCTTAGTTTGCACTCCCCAAATTGTCATTTCTAGGATCACCTCCCACGTAAATTACTTGCATTCAAACTCTTTCAGGGTCAGCTTCTGGAAGAATCCAACCTTAGACAATTTATACCAAAAGTGGGGTACTAGGAAGCGGACCCTGGGGTTAGCTCACTCACTTGCCAGTTGAGGGAAAGGCTTCATTGCTGAGGGTGAGGGTGCTGTCATGAACTCTTGATGATCTGTAGTATCACAGTTATTAACACTGTCACCTGTGGTAGATGGAGATGAGGTGTAGGTGTAGAGAGGATGCACTGCCCATGCAATTACTCTGTACTTGGAATATATAGAGCATTATTTTTCAGACCTGTGTAGTTGGATGGCTATTGTTAATGGTCATAGAAGTCCTGAAGGAAGAATGCAGCAGGCTCAATTCAACTGAATATTGTCTTCAGAAATGCAAAAGCTCGTTCTCTGTGATAGCTTTTAAAGAGCCCCACATCTCCAACAGCCAGAGAACAGACTGTGGTAAGAAGCAGGCCCAAGATTTGATTATAAGAATAGGGAAGTAACGGAGGAAGCTGAATTCATAGCCCTGGCAAAGGCTTGAGAAAGGGACCCTGACAGAGAAGAGAGAGAACCCTGAGATCTGGAATTAGCACATTTAGATGACTGGGCTTGAGAAACCGACACCTTAGATTTTCCTCATGCCTCTGGGGCAGATGAACGTTCTCTCTCTCAATCTTTCTCACATTATAAGAGAATAATAGGCTCTCACTGGCTAGAAATGACTAACAGAGGATGAAAGGTAGATATTTTTCAAGATGGTGATTGTCCTTCACAAGCAGTGCCCACTCCTCTTCCCACGGCCGCTCACTGAGTAAATCAATAATAGGAGTCAAGTCTCAGCATGACTTGAGGAGGGAAGAGTTACTCTGCTGTGGGATGAAAGGGATCATTCACCCAAAACTGCTGAATCTCACCAGTAGGCACCTGCAGGAACTAGGAGAACATACACAGGGCGTGAATCTTGAAGGTGCTAGAGCGAGAACAACAGAATGTAGTGCTGAGTAGAGGAGGGCTTACTGATACCAGGGAACTCTTCCATAACTCAGGATTTTATGTCCCGGCATAGACACCTGGAACTGGTTTTCATTCTCTTGTGGAATGGCTCCATGAAGCTTGTAAACAATGATGACTTATAGTAAGCAAGTTAGGAATGTCAGATGTCTTGACAGAGTATTAAGGATGGGACAAGAGGTCCAGAGAGATGGGCATGTTGCAATAGATGTAGCTCGCAAGGCTAGAGACCCATCAGTAACTGTTCTCTGTGAGGGTTCGTGATTATTTCATTCACTGAAGTGAAAAGGAATGTGTTAGTAGCGGCAGGATGGGATACCAGCATCATCAGACCCTCAGTGGAGCTGTCTTCTGTAGACCAGCATTGATGATAAGAGATGCTGCTATGGAACTCAGCTAAGTTAGTGAGGATGGCAGAGGCCAGGTGTTGGCACTTAACTGTTAGAAACAAGGTGGACATTAATGCCATGATGAGCCAGCCTCAAGACTAGGATGGCAACTAGGGGACCTTAACCCTCAGGTATCTGTGGAAATGGCTATCATGCTATACTGTTCCTGGGAGTGTGATACATGGACAGCCATCAAGGGCATTGCTTGACTTGTATAATAAAACAAACAGACAAACTGTAAGGTTAGCATAGGAATACTGTTAACTACTATAATGGGGAAAATAGTCCCTCAGTTTTGACCCAGTTTTCAGACCCAGAACCTTTTGGTTGAAGGGGATGCTATGTCCCTTCAAAGAAATATCCTGCAATGTCACAGTAAGAATATAATTAGTTGTGCCCATATTTTTCCTCAAAGGAATATGACCATTTGCCAAAATAATTGTATACCAGGGAAATGGGAGGGCAGAATTAGAACACAGTTTACAAGATCACCCTTACTTTTGGCACCCATTGCCAGTTCTAGGGTTCCCCAAGCCACCTTGGGTTTCAGTAATTTTCTAGATAAGCTCATAGAGCTCAGTGAAAGCTGTTATACTCACAGTTATGGTTTTATTATAGGGAAATAATTGCAGAGTTTTAATATATAGTTAGGTTTATTATAGGGAAAGGACATATTGGAATCAACTAAGGGAAGAAATGGATAGGGTAGAGTCCAGGAGGGATGTCAGATGTCTTGACAGAGTATTAAGGATGGGACAAGAGGCCCAGAGAGATGGGCATGCTCCAATAGATGTAGCTCGCAAGGCTAGAGACCCGTAGAGGTTCCAGGTGTCCTGTCTCCAGATGTTCTGTCTCCATGTCTACAGTCATGGACAGTGTTAACTCCTCCTGGCAAAGTTGTGGAACAGTGTGTTTGGAATATTGTTAACCAGAGAAACTCACCTGAGCCTTGATATGCAGAGTCTGTTTGGGGAATTCCACGGTTAACTGCCCACATGGCTGACTTCAGTGGCTAGCGCTTCTGGAGGCTGAGCTGATACCAAATGACTCAAAGCCCCCACTGTAGACCACATTTGTCAGGCTGGTATGTCTAAGGCCCTCAGCAAATAAAGACATGACATTCCAAAGGCTTAGAGATTAGTTCTCAGAAGGCAAAGACAAATGCCAGAAATCTCTTTGGGCAAGATTTTTAGTACTTTACTGCACAGGAATTGTCCACATTTTTTAAGGACTCTTGGATATAGGGCTGGGTTGATACTAATTCCTGAGGACCAAAAATACTCTTGTGGCCCTTGTTAGAATGAGGACGTAAGAAGGACAGGTGACTAATAGCTTCCTGGCCTAAGTTCATCTGACAGTGGATCAAATAGGTCCAAAGACCAATCTGTGATTATTATCAAGATAGATCTACTTATCAGCTGGTAAATCCTTCACATTGGTTCTCTGACCTGGATTTGGAGACCCCAAAGTGACAAATACTCTGAGTGATATGGTAAGACACATGTGTGTTAAATAGTGGAAGATTAACACTGCAGATATTCAGGGGCTTTCAACATCAGTAAAATTCTTACACATTTTGGTCTTGGGCATACTAGGATGTATCTTTGAGCAGTACACCAGGTCATCAGCTTTTTGAGGAGAGAGAAATGGTGTAAGATAAGGATATACATTGACTCCTGGGCAGTGGCCAGTGGCTTGGCTCATTGCTAAGAGGCCTAGATGGAGCTTGATGGAAGACTAAATACAAGAAAGTATGAGGTATGGACATTCAAACGGAGCTATGGGAGTGGGTACAAAATGTGTGGATATTTGTGTTTTTCATCAGTCTTATCCTTAAGCATCTATCTTAGCATAGGTCAGCCAGACTCTCCTCAGTCAAACTAGTACTTTTTGCACAATGGACTTGTTACTGAAGTAGTCATAAGGACCAATAATGAGAGATATGCGTGAGGTCCAATAGCATTACACTCCCTCTCACCAAGATTATTCTAGCTACTGTAGCTGTTGAATGCCTGACCTCTCAGCAGTGTGAATGTTGAACTTTCAATCTTTGCAATATGTACTTCTGTCTCTGTAACTTTAGCCTCTGCTGAATTAGAATTCTGGTACCTGGCTAGGTATGTTTCAACTAAGGGACACAGTAATGATTCCATAAACCTAAAGCTACAGCTGTTGACTGGGAATTTTGGGCTTGTCATGCTGGTGGATCATCAGTCAAAGAAAAGAGATACTGTACTGGCAGGGGTAATGACTGATTATCATGAGGAGATAGAATTGCTGCTGCATAATCGGAGAAGAGAGAAGTTTGCCTGGAACTTAGGAGGTTCACTGTGGTACCTCTTGGTGCTTCCGTAACTAGTGATGCTACTGCACAGTCATGGCCTGACTAGGTCATGGTAACTGGAAACTCACGTCCCTTAGGAATGAAGATCTGGGTAACCTCACTGAGAGGAGAAAATACATGAACAAAAGTTCTAACCAACCTAAGAAAATATAGAAGAGTTGTACATTATTTTTATTTTTAGAAATTGTGGCTTGCCGCACTTGAAGAGTTGGGGACAGGAGAGTGGGAAATAAACGAGTGACATGAATAGATCTCAGTGGTGCAAGGAGTGGACTATGGCAGATGCTTTGTGTCCTGCCTGTATTTTCTCACTGTTTTCATATATTCTGATGGTTTCCTGATGCAAGCACTTCCAGCTATCTGCCTGAATCTTTCTTTGGTTAGGAGTGTGATTGGGTCATGCCAGTGGGGTTGGGACTAGAAGTGCTGGGGACTTAACACCCATAAGACAGCACTTAACTTATGTCAGATAAGAGTTGGTGTATAAATATCCCACTTCTTTGCCTCTCAGATGGAACAGCTCTGAAGTGGAAAACTGCAGAGGTCCCCAGCACAACTGAGCTCTAGCTGCTCATTGTTATTAACCTGCTCATCAACACATTCTGTAATAGCATCTTTGTCTTACTTCAACACAGTCCTGTTGTTTGCTGGGATCATCTACCGAATAAATTACTTACACTCAAATCCTTATTTACAATACACTTCTATTAATAGTCACTGTAAGAAAACGTGCCTTCATTTTGTGAGTGATTATTATTTATTATTAAAGGATTGGTGACAGCCATGTATCCCTGTGTCCTGGGTAATGCTAGGTGTCCTATAATAAATGATATAACCATATTTTATGCACTTACCAAAATTTTACCTAACTCAGGGGTTGTAAACTCAAATGCACCCAGGGAATATAGTCAAGTAAAGAAGAGGAAGTGTGAGTCAAGGGGAAGTAGTGGGAACTCTGATGAGCTGGAGAGCACATGTCACTTGTTGGCAATCCTTCTCATTTTGTTTTCCTAGGGAAATTATTTTTATGTAATAGTTTTTATGTAAAATGTTGTGAATTTCAAGTGTTGGTAACTAATTCCAAATTATAAAAATCTCTGTACTGGTCTTCTGTGGAACTTAGCACAGGAAATTAGCCATTTGCAATCTCTGATTTGACCTAGTCTTCAGAGTTTGGGCAGATTCTCTGACACTATTTTGGTTAGATCCAGCTTTTCCTGTAGTTTTATTTTGAAATTATAAATTAATTTATAAATTATAACTTAATTTAACGTAGAAAAGACAATTCATCTTCTTATTTTGTTTAATTCAGGTTGTCAAAGCAAGGGAGCCAAACTGGAAGAAACGATCTGTAAGGAAGTCACCTAAGGGCTCACTGTGCATTTTTAGTTTATGTGTTGTATATCCAAGAGAACAGATTGAATCACTGCTACTGATAACCTTGGAATATGGTTTAATAAGGAGTTGATTTAAACCCTGGCTACCAATATGAACTATTGTAGTACTATATAAAATGCAATAATAGGTATTAAAAACATAGAGTTATTAATGACTGACTGCCTAAATCCAAAAGGGCAAATCAGAGCAGGTTCTTCCTTATGTTTTTCCAAGTTTAATTGTCAGGTAGGGGTACTGGGGCTTAACAGATTCTTCTCCCCTTCCATGAATGAAGGCATATACCAAAAAATGCTGATTTATATTCTTATAACATTTTTCATAAATGGAAGAATTTTGGATCATGTTTATGGGAATGTCAAGTAAATCTAAGTTTCAAAATCAAAATTGTTGCAGTCACTGGGTAATGCTGCATGTCTCTTCCAGCACGAACTCACACTCTTTTGCCTATTCCTTGCTGTATAAAGTGCTGTTCAATAGAAAAATAATGTGAGCCACTTACATAAACATTTTCTAATAGTCACATTAAAAATACTAAAAATACATAGATGAAATTAATTTTAATAATGTTTTATTTAACCCGATATGTCAAAAATATTACTTCAACACAGTAAACAGAAACATTGATTATATCCTTTATATTCTTTTTTCATACTAAGCCTTTGAAATGTGGTATTTTACATTTAAAACATATCTCAATTTGGACTAGCCTCATTTCAAGTGTTTGATAATCACAGGTTTCCAGGAAATACCATATTGATTATCCCACATTTAGTTCTCTATAGAGTCAATCACATTTACCCCAGAGATGATGAAAATTATTTCATTTTCATACCCAGGACATGGCCACTTCTTGGTGTTTTATGTCAAATGATAATAATTTGCTCCATTCAGTAAAAGTATATCTTAAAATATTGTGAAATCCTCAAATTAACAAATATTTTAATTTTGAGACTATAAGCAAGTGGATCGATAGGGGATGAGGTGCTCTAAATTTTGCCAAGAGTGGAAGAATTGTGACATCTTTAGAAGAAGGCAAAATAATATCTTCATAGGTTTTATTATGAGTAGGTCTCCTTGACTTAGTTTTCCATAAAGCCTTAGGTACCTATCATATGAATTCTCCAACTGTAGTTTTTAGGAGCATAACCACCATGGTTTGAGAGGGAGGACTCAACTGGTATATAGTGGGTGCTCAATAAAATGTTACCGAAAGGAACAGAATGAACTTAAAGTTAATCATCCTGGGTGTTAGCGCTCAATAATTGTTATAGTTAAGCCTTGGGGATTAAAATAAACTCTGTTTTCTAATGATACTGATCTCTTTGGTGATTAAGTTAAAGTGGGTATAAAACAAATACAATGTAGATTTTATTGCATAAAGACTTGCCACCATTAATCTTGGAAGGAATAGTTAAAATCTCTTGGGAAAGTTAAGTAGTTTTGATAACCTCTAGTTGTTACCTTCTAACTCAAGGATTGGTATACAGTTTGTATTTCAGTATTACCTCTATTTTATTTTGTTATTATTTCTCTGGAGCTCTTTGCAAGCAAAGGAAAGCTTTTTTCTTTAGTCCTAGTGTTTAGATTTTAAATTGATGATTGTTGAATGAATGAACAAATAATCATTTTTCTCTTTATTTCTTTTAATCTTTAGGTCTTTTTCTTTTCTTCCAGTATTGTCTGGGATGACAACAGAGATTGCATCTGAATCTGATTCATGCTGATCTCACTAATGTCAGTTCATTACTATTGACTTTTAGCAATACAGTAAGTTTCTAGATCCAAGCCTTTCATGTTCATATAAACATCCTTTCTTTCAGTTTTTTTCCCTCAGTTGAACTCTTGCTCTTTTTATTTAGTACTCTAGATTCCTCTCAAATCTCTTTTATTTTCCTTAATTAAAACATCATGATGAAGCATAATCATCTAATGTATGTGTATATGAAACTTCAGACTGGTCCACAGATAAGATTTCAGTTTCATCTCACTTACTTTGAATTCCTCATGTTTAAAATTAAAATTAAAACCCAATATAGCTCATATATAACAAAGAAGAAAAATAATCCAAGTTAATAGTCTCAAAATATCCACATCAAATTCAGAGTGGCTAAAGCCTATTAAGTTCAAAGATCTGACTGGCTTAAATTTTTTTTCTCCTCTTTCTCAGACTGTATTACTTAGTGCATTTTGTGTGAAGAAAGTAAATGACACATGGAGTCTACCTCAAATGCAGAACTGAAGGATTTATTTTTATTACCCACAGGGCAAGTGTAGTGTGCCTGGGCAGATGTCTAGTACTTTGTTGCTACTTCAGTTACTGTGGGAGATGACCACCACCTTTGAAATAATTTTCAGGAAGTTTTCAGATTTGATAATCACAAAACCTGACATTTAGGAAATAGTGTTGTAGTCTGAGGGAGTGGAAAGAGCAGAGATAAAGTTAAACAAGATGTAGATTGTTGCAGCCTCAGTGTCTGGTAGTGTGACCAACTCTTAGTTATCCACGATATTGAGAGCTGGAGCTACATAGATCATTGACATCGCTCATAACTCTAAAGCCTCAGTTTAATGAAGAGTTTCTTTATTCTCTTCCACAAGAACTACTAACAAGGAGTGGGATAGACTAGTTTGTGTTTCGGCAGATTTTCTTTCTCCTGCCCAGCTTTGGGTGGAGTTGCTAATGAATAGCATGTTGTCTAGAAGGCCAGGAGCCAGAGGGAAAATGAGACATCAGTGGCGAGCAGAATCCACAATTGGATAATTAACCTCAGAATAATATAGAGAAAACTGTGTGTACATTAGGAAGAGAGAAGCAAATAAACTCCTTTGTGACCCTCGATTTTTAAAAAAATATCTACTCTCTTGTCAGAATTCTTTCATTTAGAAACATGTTTTCTGTGAGTTTCAATGGGTTGAAAACTAGAAATAGATCTTATGTAGTATCATAGTTCATTTGAATAGCAGCCTACTTGTTAGAGTTAGCTGCACTTGGGTTTCACACCTTCCTATATTAACAGCCCACATCATGGCTGGTTTGGTTTGGTTTTGCTACCCCACCATCACCCCAATGGGAGTAAGTGATGCTGTTTACTGTGAAGGGATTCCCTATTGAAAAACAACTGGCACCAGAAAGCCTTTCCTGTGCTTGTGTAAAGGCAGTTAAACATTGTTTTTGCCTCAGCACAGGGTGAAATTCCAAAATACCACAGTGAGAGAAAGCCATGTTTTGTATTTAAGGATAAGGGCAGTACTGCATAATCTGTGTACACTCAAATGAACACTCTCCCCATTTGAACAGCTGCTCCATAATAAATGTAAATGTGCCATTCCTGCAGAATGTATCCATGCCCAAGCATAGCAGTAACATCCCCTTGGAACCTTCTGACATCCACTTCCTTTCTCTTTCTCTTAAACTGGATGAAGAACTCTAGAAACATTCCTGAAGCAGTATGCAGTTATCTCAGGTCTTTGGCTTACAGCCTGATAGAAGCTAGACCATGTCTAAATGAGCTCAGAATTCAACAAGTAAGAGACACAGACATTTATGACATGGAAGAGAAAAATCTGAACATTGAAACTAATTCATAGTCATTAAGTGCAAAATCAGTATGTTAGAGACTTGAGTGGAAGGATTATAAAAAGTTTAAATAAAGAGCTGATATTTTAGGCTTGTAAGTAAAAACACACACACATTAAAAAAAAAGCCCATATACCCCATTGCTGATTTTCTTATTAAAAAATAAACCATGATGAAGATCCTCTGATTATGAAAGATGTTTTATTTCTGTGAAATTTTAATAGAATGTAAACTACCTTCAGTAGAAATGCCTGAATATTCCCTATGTTTCTATTCCATTGACTGTTCCTTGAAAACATAATAACTTCATGAATAATTGGAATAATGGAGAATATATTTATAAATGACCAAATTGAATATGGAAGTAATACTTTCCCAAGGCCTCCCCCCCAAAAGGATCATATATAATAACAAAACTTTGAAAAATGGCTTGTTTCACATTATAGATGGTTCTTGACAAAAGCAGAAGTAGATGATTTTTGAATGGTCACACTGTACTTCTTTGACTACTCTATTATCTATTGCATTATAGACAGTGTAGAAATTTATTTGAAGTGAATGAATTATATAGGATGGAAAATATGAAGTAGGAGTGAAAACTATAGAGTGTTCCTTCAGTAATTTTTTTGTGAAGTTTTTTGAGGATGAAATAACCAGAGATCTTTTTAAGTTGGGAAGAACTTGCCTTTTTTTTTTTTTTTTTTTTTTAAATTTAGGAAAGTAGCTGGCACTAAAGGATAGATTGAGGATAGTGGAAGTGGAAGAGATGGTGTTAAGGAGGACAAAGAGAATGTGGTAGGGAATGAAATTCAAGGTGAAGGAAGGAGAGAAGTAAGGATGAACAAATGACGCAGTAAAGACAGTTAAAGCTTAGAAGAAGGGAATTTGCATTGGAGGAACTTGATGAGATAGAAAACATCACCTGAGAAAGTGAGCAAGGCCAGACGTGGGGTAAGGGAATTAGGATGGTAGTGAAAGTTTAGAACTTCCACTTATTATAGAAATGGGAAAGTGACCTAGCCAGAGGAAAATACAAAAATTTAATAATGTCAACTCAGGGCTTCTACAGCTTGGCCTACAGGTAGAAAATGAGACTGATCTATGACAGAGGCCTTGTCAGGTAGATGTGGCAAGAAGACAAAGAGATGAGGACAAGTGAGGATGCTAATAATAAAGGCTCTACGATTTGGAGGGAGCTAAATGGGGAAGACAGAAGGTGAGATTCAGCCAAGAGCTCAATGAAGTTCAGTGGGTTTAGTGGGAATGAAGCAACAGTTGATGGGAGATTTTCTTCTGAGTAGAATACTGATGTTTAAGGTTTTAGAGGAGGAACTGGGTGATGACAGGGACCCACCAAGATGGTGGGTTGCTTCCATCCACATTCTCTCACGTGCATATGGAAAATGTCAGGAAGGAGGAGGTTTACATTATCTGCTTCCTTAAGGCATCATGGTCCAGCAGACTGGAAAAGCACTAGAGAGTCATGTGGCTCCTGGCCCCACTACTACACAATTCCTGGTCTCTTCTTTGATAAAGTGGGTATGAAAATGTCTATTATATTCCTGTTTCAGGTATGCTGTGAAGAATAAATTATGTGTGTGCAAGTTCTTTGAAAGCTGCAAAGCACTATATATGCATTGGGTATTGTTAAGGAACAAGTTTTAAATGTAAAAGTGACCTCACTGTGAGCTGGGCCAGTTAGGAAATCTTTTAACAGATAAGATAAGGATCTTAATTATTGGAACCTAATTATTTTCAGAATCTGAAGGCCTACCTTGAGAGTCCTTTGCTTGAACCCTGATTCCTAGCTCTCAATGATCCCCAAGTGATGGTTGAAGGCTTGTTAGAAACTAAAGGAATGAACCTGTAATTAAAACCCCACCACCCATTCACTTGACCCGGAGTATTGCTGCTGCCTAGAAGTTCTTGTTTTCATAGCCTGGTTGCTGGACCCTGATGTATAAAGACATTGGCTTGGATTGAGCCCAGTTTGCCATGATACAGTGGTCACTTTTATTTAGACTTCTTATCTTACTTGAGGTCAGTCACACAGTCTAGTTTCCAGAACTCTGGTCCTGACTGTCTCCAGGTTTCTTCTTCTTTCTAGCTGATTTGATGTGAAGATTTTAATGTGCCTTATCATAATCCTGTTCCACTGCTGTGGCAGTAGAAAATGATTGAAATGGTTAAAAAAGACCAAGGAAAAATAACATGGATCACTTTCCTTTTGAGGGAGAGTAAGAATTTAGGTCATAACTTTTTTCAGTCTTCTTCAAAGTGGGTATTTCAAAACTCTCAGATATAATCAGTTTTACCTGATGTGTAGGTTGACACAGGTATTGCTTGATATATAATACTAATTTTCAAATGGATAGAATATTGCAACATTAATTGTCTTAAGGTATATTTTCCAAAGAAATGGGGAAAAAACCTTGTTATGAGAACAAATTTGGGATGAAATCCTAAGAAATTTTAATCTTTTATAGATGCCAATGAAAATAAGAACAGTGAGACTTTCTCTGATCTGTTCTTACGGGCAATTTTACATTCATTTGCAAATGTTTACTTCAGAATAAAACAATTATATTTGGAGAAACATATATGGAGGTTGAAGCCCTGATACTCCATCTCCCTCTTTCAAGCCCCCCTTCTTTTCCTCCCTAACTTACATACATCAGTAGATTCCAGCTGGCTATCTGTACTGAAATGGCTCAGAAGAAGAAAATCCCAATTCAGAAAACTTTCTGTCTGACAAAGCCATGGAGCGATAAGTCTCTCATAAAAAAAAAAAAAGGCCCAGCCGAGTTTCATGCTGATGAAGAGAAGTTTAGATATCTCTTGAACTTGGATCTAACATCAACAATACCACAATTACTAACAGCAAGACCTGTGAAGCTAAACTTTACCTCACTGTCAGCAAAGAATGTGCTTGCTGCAATGTATTAGAGTTTTCTTTGACAAGTTTAAGACACCATAATGAAGCAGTTGCATGGGACAGACAGATAAAGTAATCCATCAGATAAATCAGTTTTTTATTCTACTCATGCTTATATTCAAAACCTAAGTCCATGAGGGAAGTAGGGTGGGGAGAGACTTCTTTGTTACAGTTTTCTAGACAATTTTCTCTTTCTTATAGTTCAAGTCTTTGTTTACATTGTACAATGTGTGATAAGGCCCAGTACAAAGATTCATAAACTACATAAAGTGCTTTGAAAATGAAACTTTAGGAGTAAAAAGCAATAATTAAAGCAGATTCGTGGGTTTGATATTCAGCTCGACTATGGCCTGAATTGTCTCCCCTCAAAATTCATATGTTGAAGCCTTAACCCCCAGTGTAACTGCTTTTGAAATTACGTGTGAGATGATGAAAGTTTAATGAGGTCATAACTCTAATCCATCAGGGATGGTACCTATTTATAAGCAGCACTCTCTCTGTGCATACCAATGAAAGGTTGTGTGAGCACACCTAGAGAAGGCAGCCATTGCAAGCCAGGAAAAGAGCTCTCACCGGAAACGGACTTGCTTGGAACCTTAATCTTGGACTTGCAGTTTCCAGAACTATGAGGAAATGAATTTCTCTTGTTAAAGCCACCCAGTCTATGGTATATTTTTATGCCATCTTGAGCTGACTAGTACAGATTTTGGTACTGTGAAATGACGTGCCACTGTAACAAATACCTAAAAATGTGGAAGTGGCTTTGGAATTGGGTAATGCATAGAGGCTAGAGGAGTTTTGAGGTGTGTATTAGAAAAAGCCCAGATTGCTGTGAACTGAATATTGGTAGAAATATGGCCATTAAAGGCCGGTCTGGTGAAGTGTCAGGCAGAAATGAGGAACAGATTATTGAATATTGGAGAAAAGACAGTTCTTGCTACAAAGTGGTGAACAACTTGGCTGAACTGTGTTCTAGTATTTTGTGGAAGGTAAAACTTGTGATCCATGAAACTGGATATATAGCTGAGGATATTTCAAAGCAAAATTTTGAAGGTGTGGTCTGGGTCCTTCTGTCTCCTTACAGCAAAATGTGAAGGGAGATAAATAAATTGAAGAAGGAGTTAAGTAAAAAGGAACCAGAATTTAAAGATCTGAAAAATTCTCAGCTTGTCCCTATTGCAAAAAACCAAGAAAGTATGTTTCAAAGAGAACCCTAAGGATGTAGCTGACTATCATTTGAGAAAGAGATTACGATATTATGCAAGCAGGAGCCCTGCCAGTTTGAACTGAAAGGGGACAGAGGTGAGACAAAATGAAAGATGGAGGACTCTTAGATTCTAAGTGACGAGGTGTCAGAGCTTTTCAACTGCAGACATGCTTTATCATTCAAGAAAAGGGAAGACCCTGAAGATGATCCAGAAATCATCAGGGCTGCCACTCCTACCACATGTCTAATAGACAGGGCTGGCTTCTCCTTCCTCTTTAGTTTTAGAGATCAGAATGTCCTGTCCTCTGCCCCAGGGACAGAGCCCTTGCAGAGAGCTGAAGGGCCAGAGCTGCCCTCCAGATCCCTGGGTTTGATTCTGCCACTCTAGGGGGTCTACAGGGCAGAATATTGAACTGAGAGGATTACTCTCAAGCATTTAAATCTAATGGAATTTGCCTTGCTGGGTTTTGGACTTACTTGGTCCATCACTTCTTCCTTCTTTCTGATTTCTCTCCCTGCGTATGATTTATCTGGTTTCCCAGGTTCACATCTGGAGAGGAATTTTGCCTGGGGATGAATTATACCTTGAGTCTTCCTGCATGTCTGATTTAGATAATAATCGTTTTATTATATTTTATTTTTTTGCTTTACATATTGTTTTTTGTTTAACTGAAGTATAGTTGACTTACAATAAAATAGTTTCATGTGTATAACAGTGATTTGAATTTTTTATAGATGACACACCCTACAGAGTTATCATAAAATATTGACTACATTCACTGTGCTATATATTACATCTCTGTGACTTACTTATTTTGTAATTGATAGTTTGTACCTCTTAATGCCTTTCACCTATTTTGTCCCCCACTGCACCAATAACCACTAGTTTGTTCTCTGTATCTGTGAGTCTGCTTCCGTTTTGTTTATTTGTTTTGGTTTTTAGATTCCACATGAGTAAAAACATTCAGTTACTTGTCTTTCTCTATCTGACCTATTTCACTGAGCAGAATACCCTCCAGGTTCATCAGTGTTGTTGCAAATGACAAGATTTTATTCTTTCTTATGGCTGAATAGTATACCATTGTGTAAATACACTACATTTTCTTTATCCTTTTATCTGTTGACACCTGGAGTATGTGCTCATGTACAAGTTGAGTTGTTTCTTAGTTTTTTAGAGCTTTGTGGGTCTTATGGGCACAAGCCATATTGGCTTTCAGGGATGGGAGTTTGGGGTACCCTTCCCTCCAGTGGGTATCTTAAAATTTGAAGATGTGGTGTCTAAACCCTTTGCTCCTCAGGGAGAAGCTAAGAGATAGGGGTTCTGTCCTGATTCTGTGGCACTGTGTCAGGAGCATGATTTCTGGCCAGAACATATCTCAGCCTTCCTTACCATTTTGCTGTGGATATTTCACATTCTTTCAGTGTAGAAGAATTGCTCAGCTAATTTTTGGATCTTTTTCAGAGGGAGTTGCTCTGTGTGTAGCTGTCCATTTGTGGGAGGAGGGGAACTCAGGAGCCTCCTATGTCATCATCTTGGTTGACTTTCTTGAGTGCCTGTTTTGTGTTGTACACTGTCCAGACACTTGAAATACAGAAGTGAATGCCACAAAGTTGTTACCTTATGGAACTTATATCCTATTGGAGAAGGCATAATACAATGTCAGGAAATGGTTAGTTCTGAGAAGAAAAGTAGAGCAGGGTAAAGAAGATAGTGAATGACAGGCTGGGAGGACTGTTTATATAGGATGTTCAGGAAGGTCCTCTCTGAAAAAAGTTGATGTTAAAATAGAGACCTCAAAGAAGTGACAAGGAAGTCATATGGCTTCCTGCAAAGTACAGCAGCAAAGACCCTGAGACTAGAGCATGACTGATGTGTTAAAAAAACTGAAAGAGACCAGTGCTGGAGGATGGTGAGAGAGGGAGAAGGTGGCGAGAGGTCACTGGGGCTAGATCATATAAGGCCTATAGGCTATGGTCAGGAGATATATTTTACTCTGTAATGGAAGCCATTGGACTACCATGTACATTAAAAAAAATCACTCTGCTGCATTATGGAGAGTAGGCTTTAGTGTTAGGGAGAGAAAAAAACAGAAGCTGTGAAACTAGACAGGGACTGTTATAATAATACATTTTAGAAAGATGGTGGCTTAACTGAGGGTCACCACTTTTCAACCTTGTCTCCTCTCAAGGAACTTAAAAAAATACCAACTCTAAGGCCAAACCCAGAACAACTAATAAGAATATTTGTGGGTATGGCCAAGCATTGGTAATTTAAAATCTTCCCAGTGATTTCAATGTGCAGCCAGAGTTGAGAACCACTGTCCAAAGTAGTAACCGTGAAAGTGATAAGAGCGATTGGACTCTAGCTATATTTATTCATTAGGAGCAATGAGATTTTCTAACTGGTTACTTGTAGGGCGTGAGAACAAAAAAAGCAAAGGGTGATTCCAAGCTTTTTGGCCTCAGCAACTGGAAAATAGTTATATGAGAAAACTTTTACTTAAATTTAACCCAAATCTTTTATTTTCAGGTAGTTATCAAATTTACTCAAGTGGTAATAGATGGTATCATTTTCTGTAAAATATGCTTTCATATACATTTTGGACAGAAAAATGTATCTGATCTTTTATTTAATATTCCAGTTTATCAAGATTAGAAAACAGAAACCACACTAGTTATTTTAACAGAGACATTGTGATATGGAAAGCGGTTCATCAGGAGTTAGGCTGACTGACAAGGCAAAAAGGAGGCACTTAGAGAACATGAAAGTGATAACTACAGGAAGTAGCCACCATCTTGGGAACGGGGAGATCAAGTGAAGAAGTTAGAATCAGCAGAACCTAAAATCTTACAACCCAAGAACTCCAGAACCCTAGAAGCCCAAGATCTGAGAAGAGAGGGGTACACAGCTGCTTTGGAAGGACCCGTGGAAATGGGACTCAGACCACTTAAGGAAAGGCGCTGCCCACCTGATACTGTTACATTTAAGGTGGTATGGTAAGGCTGATTCTGGGACTGTGGTTAGAACCAACTCTTGCTGGAACAAACCTCTGCTGCCGGGGGTGAAGTACAGTTTCAGGAAGAGCAAAAGCAAGAGGAACAAGTTAATACCCTCCCCTTCTTGCCTTCCAGTTTATTGTCTCTACTGTAGAACTTCGTACTAACTAGAGAAGCAGCTGGCAAAGGGGAAGTACAGTGTGCTGAGCCCCAGTTGCAGCATTATAAAGCAGAGTATATGAATGTGGAGCTTAATATCTAGTTATAGCCTACCCCTTTGGCTACTTAACATCCAAACACATCCTCCTACCCATATTTGAACTTCCGTAAACAGCAGTAATAATTTTAATGCCATAGCCTAACAAGATACAAATAACTGTCATATAAAGGAAGATGCTCTCCCTCTCTCTCCAAAAAGAGATCTATGTTCCCAAAGTTTCAGCATCTGTCCCAGGACAAAAGCTTGATATCCATCACTGGAGGATGTTAATTACCCCTCAATCTATTTGGATAATCTATAGTCAAAGACTAATTTGAAAGTTAACCAGAAAAAACAGTCCTTGTATAAAATAATACTGGGAAAGGAGGAAAAAGTACTACTACAACTCTAATTTCTATAAGTGATCAAAAGGCCATATGTCTTCCTTTGCCTTTAACCAGTACCTCTACTAGTCAATGTTCTTTATCTTGTAGAGTGACCACAATTCTTATTTTCCAAGTGTTTGAATTCTCAGTGGCCCAGGTTTTTTTTCAATTACTGTAATTTTCCATCAACTTTTACTATTGGACATGGAACTTTTAATGGATGTCCCAGAGAATTCTCTATGTTCTAAATATAGTCTTTCCTGTTCCAATTGTATAACAGCAACCTAATTTTCTCTTAATGATCAGAATCTATCATTCCAGCCAATAAAGTAATTCTTATCTTTGTCTGTTGTTCCAGTGTCATAAGGAGCTCAAAATAACTGGTCTCAACTTTCAATTCCATAGAACCAATGTTTGTTCTCTAGTAGAATCATTTATATCTTGGAAACTAAGACTTGCAAGCTAGCATAACTCAAAATTGCTGAGTTCAGAAGTAAAAATTCTCCTAGTGAAGTATTCACTGTAATAGTGAAAGGAGTCACTCTCACTTCCCCTTGATTCTCAAATCCATATATTCTAACAATGGGAGAAATAGTTGACTCACAGTATATATGGCATTCTGTAAGACATAATTCATTTCTTTGAGAGGGTTGTCTGCCAACTGATGCCACAAGCTGGGCTTCAGTTGGCTGTTCTACCATTCTGCCAAGCTGGGTGCTTCTGGGTAATGAGGTAGATATTAGGATCAGTGAATTCATCAGCATAAGCCCATTGTCATGCTTCCTTTGTGGTTAAATGAGTCCATGACAGTAGCAATGTTATACAGAGTACCGTGATGGTGAATGAGGCATTCAATATGTCTAATGATGTTGGTGCTGGCAGAATTGTAGACTAGGGAGGCAAATTAATACCTAGAATGTATCTATGCTAGAGAGGACAAACCATGTAATGTTACTTATGCAAAAGGTCTAGTGTTTACACTTGCCATCAGGTAGCTGATTGAGTCCCTCAGGGAATAGTGATATCTTGGGGACTCAACCTTCATCTCTGCTTTTGGCAAGTTACATACTCAAAACTGGTAGACAGATAAACCTCCTTAGTGAAATTTCATGCTGTTGAGCCCATTTTTAGCCTCTATTCTTGCTACTAAGTCTCTTTCTATGTGTTTTGTTTTGTTTTAGCAAGCACTTAGATGGTGAGTTAAGAGACTGAATGATTAGCAAGTGCTTAGATGGTTAAAGAGACTGAATGCCATCCATAAAACATACCATTTGTCTACGGGATTATTAGAGTCTCCTCTGCATGTGATGCTCTTTTGTGAACATTCACATGAAACAAATATCCCCACTCTTTGGCCCATTCTGAGAGGTCCTTCCAGCTACTCTTTAGTCCTTGTCATTAATCTTCTAGTGCTGCTCTTTCAAATTACTTGACTGTTGAGCTAGATATCTAGCTACTGACCACTTTAGATATGCATTTCTCAGTCTATACAAAATTGAAAACCAGGTGAATTGCTTGAAGTGCTACTCATAAAGAGGATTACCTCACCAGTTTCTTTCTGAGCATTGCTAGATGGGTATGTAAATGTAGCAGTCCATTTGCAGGTTGTGATGAAATACTATGCAGAACCATCTAAAAACTGGTTTTTTTCTGCCTCACTCAGATGATCAAAAGTAATTCCCTATGAAGCATGGCTTGTGGTTTAGGGGAGAAGAGACAATGAAGCAGGAGTAGGTGACATAGGAATATGGGTAAAGTCCAAGTGACCACTTGTACTGAAGCTTGGTTCTGCTGCAGAGCTTTTTATTACTCCAGGCTCCACTTACAGCTGACAGCCTTTGAGGTTGCTCGATAAATGGGTCTCAGAGTGTGCTCAAATATGGTATATATTGCCTCCAAAATCCAAACAGACCCATCAAGCATTGTACCTCTTTTTAAATAGTAGGTGGGTTCAAGGTTCAATATCTTGTCTTGCACTTTGGAGGAAATCTACCAATATATTCTGGTACCTCCTGAAATGGCTAAAAGGTAATAGGCTCCTGCATTTTCATTTACAAATGAAAAATTTTCTGTGCCAGCCAAGAGATTTTAAGCTGCATAGCTCCTCTTTAAAGTTGGAGTGTTTCAGGGGTAACTTAAAGCACTGGATTACTCAGCAAATAGATTCTACAGGATTTAACTTTTTTTTTTTTTAATGAAATAGTTAAGTGGCTAGTGATGGGAGTTGTACAATAGGGAAGCACCCAGTGAGTATAGAAATTACACAGTATGCCTCCAGACTCTACCCATGCCCATTCTTTGCTTATTGCAGATGGCACCCATTCGCCAGATCATGGCCCTCTTTCTGAGCCTGAATGTTTTCTCTAACATCAACACAGGGATTAAACAACCCAACCAACTGATAAGAATTGAAACCAGTTGGCCATTCCATAAAAATCCTGCATGAGAATCACTAGAATGTTTGTTAAAAATTTCCTGGGCCCACATTAGTGCTTGTTCAATAAGAATGACTAGGATAAGGATTTTATAGTTTAACTGATAGTGATGTACAACATATTAATGACCCTCAGGTTGACTAAACTCTAGGTTTGTGTGTTCCTGATATAGGCTCCTATCTCCCTTTTCTTGAAGCATTCACTATAGAACATTTGTAATTGTAAATTTATTCTCTGCCCCTTTGATATATAATCTTCTACCAGCCTCTTGCCAAATTGAAAGTCCAGGGATGTCTTTCTCAAGGACCTAGGACCATCCCCTTTAAATGTAATCATCAAAAAAGAGAGCACCCATATCTCTCAGACTGTGCGGGAGGGTGGGAATCTAATGTCCATAAGAACTAATTAGCAATACAGATGATTTAATCATACTGCCAACCTCCTCAATAATGTCCTCCAGTGATTTTTCCATTAGCTCACCATAGGGCTTAAGTAGTCTTCTGCCTTGTGTTTCAGCAGAGTTGAGTTCAGTCTCTCTCCCGTATTGTAATAGTCTTGAATAAAATCTTTGGTTGTTTAACTTGTGCAATTTTTCTTTGATGGTTCCACAGGTAATTTTATTAATATTCAAATACTACAAGAAAAACATCACTAGATTGTGATAAGTAATCTTAAGAGAATTAAGCAATTATTAACAAACACACAGAAAATCCTCCACAAGAACCATTTACTGTTTCTGACCCATTATTAGCAGAGATTTTTCAATGGGAAGGTTTTGGCAAAGTGAAAACTCTTGTTTAGTAAACCTGTCAGTAGGTGCCCATATTTGTGAGAAGGCTGGTTAGGGCAAGTAGTGAAGTCTGTGGTAATGACTCAGAATGATGCTAATAAACATATAAATGAGATATTACTGTAAGAGTAGAACAGGCTTATAAAAATATTAGAATAAATTATCAGCACCCAAACTTTGCCATATTATCTTATAAGATCAGTTACTTTCCGTATCTTCTGAGGAAGGTTACTCCTGGTAGAATATGTCAGCATTCTATTATGTGGGAGCTGCTCTATCCAGTATAAAGGATCTCAGCCCTTCTTATATGAATGTACAAATGGTAGCCATCAAGCTGCATGCTCAGAGGTTTTGGTGGGAGATGGCAGAATAAAATTGTTGTATGGACCTTTCAGGCTATCTCGGCACCCTTTCATTAATGTGACCAGAGTCAACAAGGAGGGTGATCTTCTATAGGTCACTCAGTGTCTCTGGGCATTAGTTTATTTTTTTATTTGTAAAGTAAAGGAGGCTTAATTCACATTGTAAATATTTGTGTGCATTTTGACTTCTCACTTCCCAATCTGTTCTCTCAATGCAAGTCAATGGTTCAGTGATTCCATGAGTCTGTGAAACAGGATTGTTTTTGATGTGGTTTCAGTATTTGCATAACCTAAGAATCCAAAACCTTGAGTTCAGTAAGAATTATTCCATTCCCCTGGAATATTTTACCCACTTTTTCTTCCTCACGTGCTGGCCATATTGTTTTTAGGTGATTAAGTCAGATGCACCATTTGGATTATAATCAGGACTATTAAAGTGATGATGGATATTGAACAACTTGAGGATGGAAGAAAAATGTCTTTCATATGTGCTCAGTTTTGTCCTATTATATGTAGGAATTTAATACTGCTATTTGGGTTTTTTTTATAGCAAAAATTACTTGAAATTCTATTTGCTTCTTTCTTAGTGTAAAAAATTTTTGTAATCCATATTAATGTTCATGGCTATCAGTGTTTTCTGGATATAATTATACATAAAACTAACCGTAATCTCAGGGGCATTTTTTCTTTCTTTCTTTCACCTATTTAAATACTAGTATCATAAAGATTGGCTGAATGCCTGTTCTGTGGCTCTGCTAAGTGCTGAGGATACAAAAATCAAAAAGATGTAGCAAATAACTACAATATAGGGGTGTAAGTGCTAATAGAGCTAGGCACTAATTATTAAAGGAGTAGTAAGGATGGTATGATGACTTCATGGGGGAAGGCAGAGTTTTGTCTGGGAGAGCTTCAGAGAATGTGATATTTGACCTGACTCTTGTGCAAAGAGCAGGGGTTTGCTATTTGGAAAAAGAAAAAAAATTGGGGAAGAGAAGAGCAGAGGATGAAAGATTGTAAGGAAAGAGTTTGTGAGAAATGATTTTCTAATCAAAGATATGAAAGCCTTTTGCACCAATTTCTTTATCTGCATTTCTAATAGGAAGTTGCTAGCCTTGGCCTTACAATGAAATTCAGTGGGATACTGATGAAATGATAACTGGGCCGTTACTAAAATTCATGAACATTTTCCCATGGAAAATCCTCATAAAGTCTGTTGTTCTCACAGATTCATGAGTCTGTAAAGGAAAAGGCCTATAAAGAGAAACACTTGTGCTCATGGATGTAAAATGTTATACCTTCTGCTTGACTGGAACCTCTGTGTAGTAACAGAGTGTAAATGCTACTGATGCAGACCTCCCTTTTTCAGTCGAGGAGTGTTCCCTGTTTGGTTCTTTTGTATTTGCTCCAGATGATACTGAAGACACAATAATCACTTTGGCATCAGTTTTTTCCTCTTTTTTTGCAGGCTAAGAGGAAAAAAAATCAATTTGACCAACAACAACTTGAAAGAGAACAAGCAGCCTTTAAGTAAGTGTGGGTTAGTTGTTTTCAGATGCTTATTGGGGCTCTTTCAGATTATCATACAATTTTGATGTCTCCTCCTTAAGCACTGTTCTGTGGCTTATTAGTCAATATTATCAATCACTGCCTCATGAAGAAAATCAAAGTCATGTTACTTAAAAAGGAGGATATAATACATTTGTTTACTCAATATCAAAACTTACATAAGAATGTATATAACATGTTCTCTGATGACAAGAGAAACTTAAATGAGATGATACTGCTTGGATGACTGCACATCTCTAGTAAGTTGTATATATTTTAGGCCTTAAATTAGTGTTGTTTTAGACTAATAATAATTAGAGATACTTTGCCTTTATTATTATTTTGAAATACTGGGAAAAGAGATTTGTTTTGAAGTTTTTTCCTTTAATTGAAGTCACGTTGAGGACATTTTAGGAAGCTCACTGATGTCTTCCTAGAAATTTAAATCTCTCATAGTTTCTTCATTTTAGGTATCTTTCCAGTAGAAAAGCTTATATTTCTGGCATATTCTAAAGCCTAAAAGGATATTCAGTGGTCACTGTAACAAGAAACTCTATTTACAAAGATGTTTAGAGCACATAGGTTCTTAAGGGATTAAAGATCTTATTTCATTTCTTCTTATTGGAAAAAGAGGAATCAAGTGATGCACGTGCAGCGTAGGTCCTGGAGTTCTGAGCTCAAGTAATATGTAAAACTTTATGAACTGACTTACGCACTTTCCAAGTTGGATTTGTTATACATATGGGTATCAGTTTCTTAGTTTTCTCAGTATTTTTAGGGGCTTAACTGCTGGGTATTCTTTTACTACTTTGGTTGACTTGTGCTGCCCAAAATTTTCTGAAAAAAAAAAACAAAACTGACTTAATGCTTTGCCAGAGGAAATGACACATAGCCTTGTTGGCTAGTTGTAACAGAGATAAAAGAACCATTGTACACATAATATTTGGCATTATATTGTAGCTTGGGTTTATTCTATCATAACAAAGAAATTAGACTACTGTTGAGAGAGAAAACACTGTATATTACATTCGAGTGCTTCTTTTCCGTATTGGTGGAGTCAAAATCCTAGTAATACTCACAAAATTTTTTTTAAAATAAATCAAATATTCCTTATGAAATTAAAGTGGGGTTCTTTTCAGCATAAGAACTAATCAGTTGATCATTTGAAGAAATACTACATTCATCTGAATGTGAGAAGTTAGCCTAATGCAAAGTTAGAGAGTATAGTTCACAAGACTACCCTTACTTCTGATACTAATCACAAATTTGGGGGTTCCCAAGAAGGTTCTCCTTTCAGGTTCAAAAATTTGCTAAGATCACAGAACTCACTGAAAGCTCTTACAGTCAACAGTTGTAGTGTATCGCAGTGAAAGGATACAGATTAAAATCATCCAAAGGAAGAAGTGTATGGGGCAGAGTCCAGGAGCATTCCAAACATGGAGCTTCCAGCTGTCCTCTGCCCCTGGAGTCGTAGACAGCCAGCAACGATGTGTGATAATACAGAGTATCGCTAACTGAGGAAGCTTGTCTGAGCCTTAATGTCCAGAATTTTATTGGGGCTCCATGGTTTACTGCCCACATAGTTGACCTTCTGTCGTCATCCCTCCTGGAGGTAGTATTGTTACTACAGGGCCCAAAACTCCCATGATGATTCACATCGTTAGACTGTTAGGTGGTCGGGGCCCCAAGTAAGTAAAGACATTCTTCCTAGAGAACACCTCCTAGTCAAAGAGGGCAAAAGCAGACATTTCTTTGAGTAAGGTTAATTCTTTAATACCCCAAAATCAGTATGAATAACTCTGAGAAAGAGCTGAACATTTTGGAGGTAAAGTCTGTCTTTTAGATTGTGGTGATGATGATGATGAGGAGGAGGAGGAGGAAGAGGAGGAGGATGATGATGATGATGATTTTTGCTGAAGAAGCTTCATGAATTGTCCAAAGCAATCAGCTAGGAACCAGAAAGTCTCAGTTGGTTTCTCCCTGGTTTGTGTGTGTATTAGTCATGTAATCCTAAAAGCTGTTTTATTTTGCTGAACTCCAGTTTCATGGATGATGAAACCAGAAACATCAACCCTAGCTATTTCACTAGATTGTAGTGAAACCTAAATCATAAAAAGTGTAAAAGTGCTTCACAAAGTTCCATACAAATGTAATTTATGATATTTAATATCTCCAAAAAAGAGCTGGCATTTATGAGTAATCGAATCATTTGGTTAGTAATTTTTGACTTCAAATTGTAAAAAATACTGTTAGCAAGGGCCATGACTATTTTTAAATAGAATTTACTACTATAATACAAAGAATAAATGTTTAAATATTTTATTTCAGATGTATGATCTCTAGTATAGACTGCAGGGCAGTTTTATAGACAAAACTCTTTTGTTTACAAAAGTAAAAAGTACAAGCTTTAAAGTGAGATAGTTTAAGAAACATGGAATCACTGGGGAACAAATTATGCATATAATGCATTGATCCACACACCTTACATGGATTATTTTATCATTAATAGTGAAAGATCTAACCATGGCAGAAATAGAGTCTGCTGAAGCATTTCATAATTTAAGAAATAATGTCAAATACAATCAGAACTAGTAGGAATCTGCCTTTGGACAGTACTCTGTGCTTTCTGTATAAATAGACATTATTTAAATTTGTTTAGCAAAATGCAGCTGCTGACAAATAATGCTTGTACTTTTTTGAGACTGTTATCTTTTGAGAAGCTGAATAACCAACAGTTAACATTCCAGCTACATGCAGAACATTTCATTTAAAGAACACTTTTAGGCAGAAAATATATCCATGCACACCCATTGACTTTTGTTAGCAGTTATAAACTTGATATATTGTCCTAGTTTGTTCCTTTTGTTGGAAAAAGAAAAGGGAGGAATTATGTATCTGGCTCCTGTCCTGAAGTTGAGCCCAAGAGGGAGGTGATGCAGGGTGAAGACTTAGAATCCTTGCACCAAATCAGTGTCTTGCTGACACCATGAAGCTGTGTATACTTATGAAGTGCCAAGGTTCTCTGTATGGGCCCTGTTACCCACCTCTAATTCTTTCACACACAAGATCTTCCAGATGTTCCTGAGGAGAATGTGTCTCTTTATAATAAAAGTTATATTAGCTATCATTTTCCACATACTCCTATGGTACCCATTTACAAGAATTTGTAGTACATTCCCAAACATCTGCAGGTAGTATCTCCATAATTAGTTTTGAAATTACTAGCCACCTGTCAGCACAGGGATTACTACTATGAAGAATGTCAAATGGGAATTAAAGTTTTTCATTAGGTCACCAGCATTCTACCATAGACATATGGTGGGCAGATAGGACTGTTCCAGCACACAATTTTATTAGGTACAGTAAATTTGGAGGCTACATACTCCACTGTTACTGCATATGCATATTTACTGTGTGCTTATGTATTCAGCACTAACTGAAAACTGTTTAGGATGGTAGTAGTACCTTGGGGTTTGAGTTATAGATGAAAAAGAGATGTTTGGCTTCTTCACTTCTTGTACTGAAATATATTTGCTTAAAAAGCAACTGGAGCTATGTAGAAAACATGTTGCTTTTCCTCAGGAAAATGCCATGAAGTTTAATTTTGTAAATGAGTAACTATATTAGAGAGAATAACTTTTAGGAATTAGGGGAAGAGAACAGAAGAGTTGTGAAGCTGAAGAACAAGTTTGATGGATGTGGTGAAACAACTATTAAATATCTCATAGTGCCTGTGTGAGAAAGAACTGATTTGCCTTTGACCTCTCCTTACTCTTCCAGGACTAAAAGGTTATATTCGAAAACTTATGATGTGACAGGTGCTGTGTTGATCATTTAATATATGTTATTTAATTTGCATAATAACACTTCGAGTTAGGATTTATCATCGTCACCATCATCATCATCATCATGTTTTGAGAGATGAGAAATCAAAGACTGCTCATAGTCACATAGCTAATCAGTAGTGAAACTAGGACTTCGACCGTCTGCCCTGGGTATTTGAAGTCATCAATGATCTCCATGCTGCTGAACCCAATGGGCTTTTTCTCCGTCTTCTTATTTGACCCAGTAGTAGAATTTGAATAATGTCGTAAATACTCCTTAAAATATTTTTTATGCCCTCTTGGCTTCAAGGATAAGATATACTCCCTATTTTCCTCTTTCTAGACACTCTTCAAGTCTTACATGGTGCTTCTGAATCTTCCCAGGGCTCAGTCCTGCTCTTTTCTTTCCTATTTAATTCACTAACTGGGTGATTTCATCTAGTTTCAAAACTTCAATACCATCTCTAGGCAAATGGCTCCCCATGCATGTCTCCAGACTACTCTTCACCAGGCTCAGGGCCTCCTTTAGACTTAGCATTTTTCTGTCTTTTCCTCTGTGTGGCTGGTCAGAGAAAGATAAGACCTGAGGTTCCAACTTTGACTCAGAGGCCCTTTAGGTCTGCAGCGTAACACATAGCAGGTTCTAGCTTACTGATACAGTCTTCGTTTGAGTTTAGGACCCAATGCCTGCCTAATAAAATCAATTTTTTCCCCTTTCTTTCTTTTTCCTTTGCCAATATTCCCTGTGGTCTGCTTCCTTAGGAGGCTTATGGGAAGGGACATTCTCTATGGTCTGGGGCAAGATTCAGGTATTTCTAGATCATCTGGCTAAAAACACCTTATTAAATCTAAATCCCACTTCAGCTTTTAACTGTTGGACTTGTACAGTAACATACTTTTTGAGGGAAATTATAAGCATATTGAACTAGAGAATGTATAGTAAATATGTTTAGGTGTTAGCTTTTCAAAGGAATTTCAATCACTCCTATATGATTTGACATACTAAGATATGATATGATATGTATGCTTTATAAAACTTGGTGGGCTTTTCAGTAGGGCTCACCTGGGCCAAGATTGGATTTGTTTCTTGGAAATATCAAGGATGATTTTTAAGAGGTAATAAAATTCAAATTGTCTTCAGGCTTTTAAATAAAGGACAGGAATTTGGAAGGATTACACAAGCTGGGGAAATGGCGGATTAACAGTTCTGCTGGTGAAAACAAGAAGGCACATCTGGGAAGTTACAAGTAGCATGGCAAGCGTATAGAATGGATGCAGAAAGTGGCAGGGTGATGCCAAAAGGTGGGCAGAATAAGAAACATGAATTGTCTTGAACTTGAGAAGGCCTGTAAATGGCATCTTTGTTTTTCCAGCTTTAGTTATAAATCAGTTGAGTGATAAAATGGTGTCAGCAGAACTAAACATCAACTTTATTAATGATCAGATCCATACGGGAGAAAGTGACATGAATGTGTGGCAACAGTGGTCTCCTTATTACTGAAGTTCAGAATTAGGCAGACTTACCCAGTTACAGTGGTGGCCACACACAATGTAGGTCACCACACATGGAGCCCTGCTTTTGTGAAAACTACTACAAAGAAGAGTAGAGAAAAATGTTAGCTCTCTGACTCCCACTGAGAAAGAAGGGGAAGCAACCGAGCTTTCTCAAACTTTCCAATCAGAAAATAAATACTACTTCAATGAGGAGGATTCAGGAGTGGGTTAAAGACCTGGACTGTTTAGCAGACTAGAGAAATGGAGAAAGCAGTGTTACCCATACCCCTGCCCCAGGATGGAATTTTTTGTGCAGTGAGAAGTGACTGAAGAACTTTAAGCAGTAAATCAAGGCATATTTGTTTCGTGGTTGGATGTGGGGTTTGGTGGGTAGATACAGGGCACTTGGGGCCTTCAGTGTTAAGCTACAGGTTTTAAATGAGTTTAGGAGGCAACAGAGAGCCATCGACATTACTGAGCAGGAAATGGTTCATCTGTCAGTGATGTGCAGGACTGAAGGGATTTGAGATGAATTGGAAAACGGGAACTCAAGTAGGAAACATTGACAATAGTGTGGTAGGCAATAATTGGAAATACTGAGGTGTTTTAGAGATGAAAAGAAGGAACAAGTGTGAGTAACATTAGTAAGAATGGATAAATAAAACTTGATTAAGTGGTTGAAGAGAGAGGGAGGGATAAATCAAACCTCAACCTTGGGTTACTCTGCCCATGTGATCAGGAGACTAATGGACCAAATTAACAGATAGAGAAGAAGATGCTGGTTGGAGGAGGAGAACGTGGTAGACTCATGATAATTGGATGTGAATATCTGAAGTTTGGGATAAGACTTAGTTTATTTAGATTTGAGAGGTTTTCCAACCAAAATACAAGTTCAGTATATGACATTAATATAAGATAATGCATGAAGAGACAAGAGAGTAAGACTGAGATCTGAGGCATAATATATAGGGAATAGAAAGAGAAAAAATAAGCTAGGATAGTGGAAGGAGAACTGGAGAAATAAATTCAGGCTAACTATACAATAGAAATCATTAGATAACTGTTGAAAATGGTGGTTACTTATTGATGAAGACTACAAATTCTGTAAAACTTTTACTCCTTGACAGTTGTATTGAACACAGTGTGAAGATTAATGTTTATTGAAGATTTTGGTATGTGGTATTGTCAGATTAAGGAGGATAGAGAAAGTATACCAATGAAAATGGAGGCTATAGGTGATTTAGTCAGAATTGAACAAAGATACTCTTTTTTTAAAATTTTAGTTTATTTATTTATTTATTTATTTTAACATTTTTTATTGATTAATAATCATTTTACAATGTTGTTTCAAATTCCAGTGTAGACCACAATTTCTCAGTTATATATGAACATGTATATATTCATTGTCACATTTTTTTCTCTGTGAGCTACCATAAGATCTCGTATATATTTCCCTGTGCTATACAGTATAATCTTGTTTATCTATTCTACATTTTGAAACCCCAGTCTATCCCTTCCCACCCCCCGCCCCCTTGGCAACCACAAGTTTGTATTCTATGTCTATGAGTCTGTTTCTGTTTTGTATTTATGTTTTGTTTGTTTGTTTGTTTTTGATTCCACATATGAGCAATCTCATATGGTATTTTTCTTTCTCTTTCTGGCTTACTTCACTTAGAATGACATTCTCCAGGAGCATCCGTGTTGCTGCAAATGGCGTTATGTTATCGGTTTTTATGGCTGAGTAGTATTCCATTGTATAAGTATACCACCTCTTCTTTATCCAGTCATCTGCCAGTGGACATTAGGCTGTCTCCATGTTTTGGCTATTGTAAATAGTGCTGCTATGAACATTGGGATGCAGGTGTCATTTTGAAGTAGGGTTCCTTCTGGATATATTCCCAGGACTGGGAGGACTGGGTCATATGGTAAGTCTATTTCTAGTCTTTTGAGGAATCTCCATACTGTTTTCCACAGTGGCTGCACCAAACTGCATTCCCACCAGCAGTGTAGGAGGATTCCCTTTTCTCCACAGCCTCTCCAGCATGTGTCATTTGTGGATTTTTGAATGATGGCCATTCTAATTGGTGTGAGGTGATACCTCATTGTAGTTTTGATTTTCGTTTCTCTGATAATTAGTGATATTGAGCTTTTTTTCATGTGCCTATTGATCATTTGAATGTCTTCCTTGGAGAATTGCTTGTTTAGGTCTTCTGCCCATTTTTGGATTGGGTTGTTTGTTTCTTTCTTACTAAGTCGTATGACCTGCTTATATATTCTGGCGATCAAGCCTTTGTCAGTTTCATTTGCAAAAATTTTCTCCCATTCCGTAGGTTGTCTTTTTGTTTTATTTATGGTTTCCTTTGCTGTGCAGAAGCTTGTAAGTTTCATTAGGTCCCATTTGTTTATTCTTGCTTTTATTTCTATTGTTTGAGTAGACTGTTCTAGGAGAACATTTTTGAGATATATGTCAGATAATGCTTTGCCTGTATTTTCTTCTAGGATGTTTATTGTATCTTGTCTTATGTTTAAGTCTGATCCATTTTGAGTTTATTTTTGTGTATGGTGTAAGGGAGTGTTCTAGCTTCCTTACTTTACATGCTACTGTCCAGTTTTCCCAACACCATTTGCTGAAGAGACTATCTTTATTCCATTGTATATTCTTGCCTCCTTTGTTGAAGATTAGTTGACTGAAAGTTTGTGGGTTCATTTCTGGGCTCCCTATCTGTTCCATTGGTCTGTATGTCTGTTTTTGTACCAATACCATGCTGTCTTGATGACTGTAGCTCTATAGTATTGTCTGAAGTCTGGGAGAGTTATTCCTCCAGCCTCTTTCTTTCTCTTCAGTAATGCTTTGGTAATTCTAGGTCTTTGATTTTTCCATATAAGTTTTATTATGATTTTACTAGAACAAAGATACTCTTGAAGGCAGTAAAGGAACTAGTAAAGGAGAAGTGAGGTAGAGGTGGAGTTGGGTGTCAGTTAAAAAGGAATTGGAGCTTGGGAAAAGATAGCCAATGAAAGGTTTGTGCCAAGGTTTCTAAGTGTGAATGATAGATATTTAGAAAGTTAGAGGTTAGGAATGGTTTTTTTCTTCACTTACTGTCAAGTAAAGTTATTAAGTGCTTGATAACAAGCTGGATAATTCAAGAGAAGGTATATTTTGGGAAGCTGTGTGTAAGAAATCCACCCTAATTTACTTACACAGTAGACTTCTCTCTTCCTATTAGTAGAGATTGGCTGTGAGAGAATTCTGAATCCCTGATTGTTTTCTTTCCTTTGCTTTGCTTGCATTGAGGTATAAAACCTAACAGAATAAAACAGTATGTGTGGAATTAATTATCAGACATCATAATTCTTTCAGGTGTGCTTAATGAGACCCCTGGGTCTTGAACTCTCTGAAGAAAAACTGACATATGTATTTCTAACTATTTCCAGTGTCTAAGCATTCAATATCCAGAAAGTGAGTCCTTCAAAATATTTCTTTTACCAAGTTTTAAGAGAAATCTTTAATCTGTAATATGGTTAAACCTTGTGATTCTTCCCATAGTGTGGAGTTTCTCTGCCAAGTGAGACTGGCTTCTACTGTATAAATCAGAGCTTTGTTAGGTAATAGTTGGCTCAGGGGATATTACAGAAAAATTTCTCTATACATCATTTAGCTTAGAGGAATTTCTGGGAATGCTTTTTTGCCTATTAATTAGCAAAAAAACCCTTCTAATATTTATTTGACATTTTTTGTTCATAAAATCCTTTCTTTCAATAACTGTCATTTAGAAGATAGTGTTACAGGTTGGAAAAGAAATTTTCTGTTTCAGAGGAGCTGTCTTTTCTCCTGAAATTAAAACATTGACAAGATTTAAGGTTATTATATAGAATGGATCAAACTTCTCAGTGCAGGGATCCCTTCCATAAAACCCATGATTATTGATTATCTAGCCTCTGCTTGATTAATTCTTTTGTGTCTTTTTTTTTTTTGTATTGAATCAAAATCTACATTTTAGTGTCATCAAATTTATTAATCAATACACAGGTACACCTTTTGATACTTTGCTCTGCCTCTTATGACTGTTTTTTAAAATATTTGAAAGCAGCCATTTTATCATGGTGCCTCACCCTTATGTCTTCTCTTTGTTGGATATAAAGTTCCTTTTACCACTACCACTATTCAAGCACGTGGCCTCCAGTTTTTTCTACTTCTAAGATGTACACTTCTAGATAATATATTTAATCAAAGCTCTTGGTGTTGAAGAACTAGCCTTGACTTTTGGGCTAAATTGCAATTTAGCTAGATTTGCTTTTTCCAAATTTAATCAAAATAATTTTGAATGTGCATAGATTCATGAAAGGAATCAATATTATTCTAGACTGTAGAAAAGGTTTTGATTAAGTAGAGAGTGGATGAGACCAGAAATAAAATGGGAGGTTCAGATACTAGAAAGGTAGATTTCTACTTCTTCCATTACTTGCCCATTCTTCAAAGATTTACACTTTCATTAGTTAGAAAACCAATAGCAAATGCTCTATTGTATGAGAAGTTTGATAAGATGAACAACTTACTACTTCTCATCTGTCCCTACAATTTTTCTTTCTATATCTGTTATATTCATCCTTATCTATATCAATTCTATAACTTTATAGTTAATGAAACATGGCCAGTGGTGACAATGACAGGCAGAGGGGTACAGTAATCTGGAATGTATAAGCCATCACAGGAAAGAAGAGAATAAGGAACATCCTTTGGTGTTCTCTATTTTTGATGTTAAAGAAAGCCCCTCAGCATCTAGCAAAACTATTAGCCTCCACTCATGAAACAGTAGAGGTCACTCTGGCAATCTCCCCTTCTAGGCAAGGTGAATAATCATATCTAATTGAATTCATGCTTACTGTGAAGATATAACATCATAATTTTCCTTCTTGGCTCCTCCAGATTGGGACTGTAAGATGTCGCTGTCTACTTTGTATATTGCCAGCATATCATGTAGAACCGTCTCTAAATATGGCCCATTGTTTTTCTCTGCAGTCAGATAGTCATGAAGAACCCCCATGAGAGCATAGGTGCAGGTTGAGAGAGAGGAGAAAGAAGATAATGTAGCAGGAATAGGGTCCACGGACTCTAAGGTACTTGCTCATGCAATTTACGTGTGGATTTAAGAATCTGCTCAAGCCTAATTTTATATATTCCACTTTTATTGGATGATGAATGTTGCAGTATAGGCCCAAATTTAAGATATGATGATTTAGACAACACCCAATTCAAGATGGGACGCTCAAGTCATATGGTAACTTTGTGGGCTGTTGCCAAACCTTCAGTCTCTATTAAGGTCCGGTAGCATACCAAAAGCTTTATTTATTTATTTATTTTTTCAAAAGGAGAATAGTTATCTTCAGGGGAGAGCAGAGCTTTGTTTAAAATCCAATAGGTCTGTACTGTGATTTACCTATAGAGGCCTGACAAGAGCTCCATACAGCATTCCTATCTGCCTGAGACACTCTAAGGACTACTGGGTTAGTGGGACCATGTCACCAAGTCTCACAGCTGCTTGCACATCATCTTTGGAAAGTTATAGTACCTTATCTTGTTCTGGGTGCCATTCAAAACTAGCAGCTCTTTGGCTTACTTGGAAAAAGGATCAGAGAAGCATGCCTAAATGAGATACATGTTCTCTCCATAAACTAAAGATGCCCATGAAGCATTCAGCTTCTTTCTGAATGGTAGGGGGAGTCAGACACAGCAGATTGACCTTAATTTTGGAAGGGATAGAAGTGAAGAATGATATTTACAGTTTTAAATTGTTGAACTAATGAAAAGAATAACATTTTGTGATGTGAAAATTATACAAAACTCAAACTTCATGAATTTGAAAATTCATCTATGAGAAATATGAGCGTCTAAATAAAGTTTTATTGGAATACAGCCCCACCCATCTGTTTATGCCATCTCTATGGCTTCTTCTATACTAAAACAGCAGAGTTGACTAGTTATGACAGAGATAGTATAATTCACAAAACCTGCAATATTTATTATTTGGTCTTTTACAGAAAATGTTTTCTACCTCTTGCAGTTCTAGTCTAATAAATCTAGAAAATCTAAGTGAAATGGAAAAAAAAAATCTGGGAAAATATCAAACACCAAAATTTAAATTAGAAATATGAGACTTCAAATGTAAGACTAACAAGTGTAGAATAAATTTAGAAATATAGGTGACTCCATTTAACATTTGATGAATCAGATAATCATCCTTCCATAAAACATAAAAATAACATATACAAAATATAAATATAAAATATGAATTGTACTGATGAATAGAAAATATTAAAATTATCCCAGTTAATTTTTAAAGCCAGTATAATACTGTATCTAAAGTGAAAAACTGAAAACAGTCTTTAAAATGAGAGAATTGGGTAGGTAAATTATGTTGTATTAAGTGGTTGGAAAATTATTACATAACCAATAAAACATATAAATGTTAATATAATCATACAATATGTAAATTGCTAATGATACAATGTTAAGTGAAAAAAACAGTATATGAAATTGTATATATCTTGTATTACTTGCATGTATAAAAGACAAAAGGGAGACAAAAGTATTATAAGTGAACATAACAATGCTTACACTGTTCTTGTTAAGGTAGTGAGATTATATAAGGTTTTGAAAAAAAAATCTATATAAATAAATCTTTCATAATATGGTTGTATTAACTTTATTATAAAAGGAAAATTCAAATTAAAAAAAATCACCCACATCATTTTTATATGAGTTACTGATAATTCAGCTTCTCACAGTTTTTGTAGGAAATCTATTTTTTAGACTATATACAATATTTTACTTGCCCCTACTAAATTTCATCATGCTAATTTTGGCTTCTCCTTATAGCAAATTAAATTTTTCATTGTTGCATCTGATTTTTTATCCTTATGACATCTGTGCATTTGATCAACGCATTTTATTTTTTGCTTTTATCCAAATTGTTTG
The DNA here is from genome assembly GCF_048773025.1 of Camelus bactrianus. NCBI lineage: Eukaryota > Metazoa > Chordata > Mammalia > Artiodactyla > Camelidae > Camelus > Camelus bactrianus. Next base: position 46,013,948 of record NC_133540.1, read on the forward strand.
TAACAATATTTACTACTAAAATGAAACCACTGTCTTGAAGTTCTTGACATACCTTCTAAATATCAAGTACAGTAGACTAATCTCTGTTCCCATTTCTCTATATCATGCAGTGTTGACCTCTGTCTCCTGAAATGTTCTTTCCTCTTCAACACAGCCTGTACTCGTTTTCTACTATTATTCTTACCACCTAGATGGAAGCATTCTTAAGGTTGTATATATTCTGACCACTATTCTTTTTCTGTTATTTTCCTTGGAGTATCTTATCTGCTTCCAATTTTCTAAACATCTCCTCTGTGAAGATGGCTCCCATTTATCTATCTGAGGTCTTTTCCTCTGAGTTCTAGACCTGTATTTCTAAGTGTTTCCTTGACATCTCCACCTGATAGTTCTGCTGGAACTTGAACTCAACACTCCCCAAACTCTGTTTACTTTGATGACAACGCTATTCTTGTTATCTAATTTTGGAGTTGTATTTGACATTTATCCAGTTTCCTTTATCTAGTTAGTTGCCATTGGGTGAGTTCTGTATAAGCAGCATTTCTTGGTCTTTTCACCCAGACTGAGAGGCAATGTGCAGAGCTGTTAGGTCCTGGTCTCTACATACAGACCGCTTGAGTTCAAGTTAGGGCTTTACTGCAAACTGCTGTGTGACTTTGGGTAATTTTCATAAGCTTTCTGTGTCTCAGCTTCCTCATTTGTAAATTGGAGATGGCAATATTTTTAGCCATATAACTCATAGATTAAAAGATAAAATGTTACGTCCTAGAATAATGGTGCTCAATAAATTCTATATATTATTATTATTATTTCCATTCCAAGTGCTATACCACCTTATTTTAGGCTCTTTATTTTTAGGTTCAGCTGCTGTTGTTTTATGTCAAGAGTGTATAATTTGCTTCTGCAGAATAGATCTATATTATTTTATTTGAAATAAGCAATTCTTAAATTTATATCCACTAAATTCTACTAAGATTTATGCCTTTATGTAACTTCTGATTCAGTAAGTGGAAAAAGTGCACAGTGGAACATTTTATTTCCATCATACAGTGGGGCATTTAGTGTGAAACCAGCAGGTTAAGAAGAAGCCTCAAAAAATCCAAAGACAGATGTACAGTTTGGAATGCAAAAATAAAGCAAAACAGAAGTGCTCACGCAATATCAACTCAGGCAAAATTAGTTTGGGGAGAATTTACGGGTCAGAAAATCTCAGAACAGGGAACGGGAAGCTGTGGTATAGCCTCTGGACATCTCTGCAAGGATTATTTGGTTAAGCAACAACATCAAGTAATTCCTCTCTGTAGAGTCATATGCACTCTGGATCACGATGTTCAACAAGAGACACAGAGTTCTCTTTTCTGTTTTTCTTTCATCTGCAAACAACCACTTTTTACCTCAGTCAAGCCATTTGCTCAGAATGAAAACCTCATTTATATAATCATTTTACATGCTTCTACTGCTAATTTGTAAATTATTTCTCTGAAAAACATGGTATTTTCTCAATTCTCATTGTGTATTTAATACTGCTAATTTTAAATGGTTCTATTTTGAACTTTTTACCAAATGCACATCTTGGTAGCATAGAAAGAGTTCACACAGTTTTCAGTTTCTTTGCATCATGGTGTCTTTTAAAATGGCACCCAGGAAATATTGACCAAGTTTTATTGTAGTCTGTGTCCTTTGTCCTGTAGCTTATTCCTGTCTGTTTCTGACTAACTTATGTAATATTTATCCATACACCAAAGAATTGTGAAGTATTTTATGGACTTTTCGGAAACAATGATTGAATATTATATAAAGAACTTAACTTTATAAATTTATAATAGGCTTGTGACGATAGAATTAAGTTTCTGTTGCTCCTGGTTCTAAATGTCATGGAAAGACACCAACCTTGACTTGCTAACACAATCCTATTTCCTACATCCAGAACTATTGGACTGGCATTTTTAAACTTGTGCTATCAACTGAGAGGAGCAAAGTTGCCTTTATGTTATTTCTAGGATGGAGGATTTGGACATTGTGATTATCTGTTTGTCTATGTATCTGTCATCCATCCCTGCAGTTCTCTTTCCATTCATGCCTGGTAATCAGTGTCCCATCCCTGCTCCATCCCCTATAACTACTTTCATCCCCTTTCAACATGAGACAACATAGAGTAGTGTTAAGATTAGAAACTGTGGAGTTAGACCTGAGTTTTAACTAAGGGCTGCCATTTATTTGCTGTGTGATCATGGGTAAATTAGTTAATCTGTCTTCTCATCTGGAAAAGAAGGTGGTCATTAAGTGCTCCTGCCAGTTGTTATGAGGAATAACTAGGGTATAATGATAAAAACTTGACCCTCTCTGATGGTGTTAGAGGGAAGAACAAATTGGACTCCATATTAGGTCTGTTTCTTTCACTTTAACCTTTGTATTCTGTTGCTTTTACTACAGGTTAATCACCAAAGGGATATTACCTATAGCTTAAAGTATACATAATGGGCCATCTCTGGGAACCCTGCCTCCCATGCCTGAGCATTAAGCTAAAGTACCTTTATTTAAGCTCACAGGAAACATCCTGACCAGGGCCACCTAGGAATGGCTGCAGGAAGGAAGAAATTAACACATCCCCTCCAGAGTCTGGCCTGAATCAGGAAATATTTGCAACAACTTAATCACCTTTTAAACTTTACCTCCTCATCCCCTCCCCCTTTTTGCTCTGTAAAAGAACCTAACATCCAAACCTGGTTTGGATCATGGAAACCAAAGATGGTTCTGTGGGATACTAATCCACCATCTTTTCAGTCTGCTGGCTTTCCAAATAAAGTCCAACAACTCGTCTCTTGATTTATTGGCCTGTTGTGTGGACAGTAGTATAAGCTTGGACTTGGTGAAGTGGGAAGGAAAGACATTGTGGGAAGGAAAGACATTGTTAAAATCTCAAATTTTTTGAACCTGTCCTTTGACCTGCACTTTCCAGCTCTCTCTGTGAATCTTATTGACTGACTACTTCTTGGGTTTTATTTTTGTTCTGTGTTTACCATGTCACTTCTTCCTTTTTTCCAAGACTAAGGTTTCTATTCTTAATCTTTGGAATTTTTGTGTTAATTATCCTTTTGTTCTTGGCTAGGGGCTTCTGGAAGCTTTGCTTAATTGTTACATTTTTTTCAGGAACTTCTGGTCCAAGAGATGTGTCTGTGAGAACAGAAGGAGGAGGCAAGGGGGAAGTAAGGGAAAGTTTCTCTTTAAATTTTGGGTCCTGGATCCCACAGGAGGGTTGTGCTGACAACACTCAAATCCTGAAGATATAAACAGAATTGTAGCATCATCCTGGATGATAACTTGCTTCATCACTAGATCAAGAAGATACTATATTTCATCAACCAATAATAATCAAACACTGCAAATTTAGACACCACCTCATCACTTTTCCCCCCACATATTACATTTCTTTACTCATCTGTAGTGATTATAATACTTTCTCTTACCTTTTTTTTTTTTTTTATCTGATTGAGAATTCCTAGTTTTGATTGAAGCCACACTACACCTTCCAGTATCTTCTTTTGTTTGTAGTACATCTTCTTTGGAGGTCACTGTCTTTTATAATGGCTGTGATTTAGGTACACTTATAGTCAGAGTGATTACCTATGTACCAGTTGGTTTAAGCTTCACTCCAGGGGCAGCTTGTTTCCCTAATCAGAAAGGCACCATTCAGGAATTGTTTTCTATATTTTAAGCACCAGTTATACAGAGGTAGCTGTTTAACTACTAGCTGTGAGAACTTCTGTTATTTGTATCAGTATCTGATTTTGCTAATAAGCATACTGAACATTAAAAATGAGTTTCCCCTTGTAAATAGTGGCATGCTAAGCAGCATGAGGAATCTTAAAAATGGGCTCCCAATAGTAAAATTAAAACTATCTGGTGTATGTGGATTGGCTAAACATTTTAGAGATGCTTCTTCCCCATACTTGATCTTAATAGGAAGATTCGAAGGTTTTACAGTTACGGATGGCACCTCAGGCTTGATTTCAAATCAGTTTTTTGTCTAGCCATTGATTCAGGAAAATCTCTTGTTGCTTGATACTGACTGTAAAGTCATAGAATCTTGTTTCCAGGATCTTGTGTCTCTGCTGAGTGCATGACTAGACTTCATACTCATGTGACCTGTGCTTGGAAGGGACTCACACTTGTTTTAACACTTGGCTGTTGCCATCCTGAAATTTTACAATTTTTGAAGAAGGAACTCCCCACTTTTATTTTACATTGGGCTCAACAGACCATTTAGCCAGTCCTGGCTGAATTAACTTTTCATGCAAAGGTGCCCAAAAGGGTAGAGCTGGGACTTTATCAAGTTTATACATGTTGAAGGAATTCTTCTGTCTGCTTATTTAGTGATTGTCTACATGTGGGGAAGAATCTGGCTTGAAACTTGCTTCAGTTAGAACCAATGAAGTTCTGGGGAGTAGCTAACCCTCTTCTCCGTCATTGATTGTTGTTTTCAACCAAAAAGAACCTAAGATTGACAAAACCAGGGAAGTTCACAACAGTGTCATCTAGGTTTCAAGGGCTACGTAGCTCATCATGGCAAAGAGAAATACAACTCCTGATAGAGAATACTGTAATTTTGGCACAGTTCAACTTGCATCAATGTTTTTATGCTATTAGAAAGCTAAATAATTTCAGATTATAAAAAATAATTAGTTTTATTTATTTTGCTGAAAGCTATAATGTTTCATCTTATCCCCCTATACCCGAATATAGTATATCTATATAGAGTTCAACTAGAAGCAGTAGTTTAGATTGTGTCTTTATACAGAGCACATGGTTTTTGAAAGGATCAGTTCATGAATTAGGCAGTTCTCCTAAACCTCTCAGCCTTTAGAGCAAGATTTGATTTAAAACCTCATGCATAGAAGCCAGTTATTGCCCAGTAACCTTGACTGAGTGATGGTCTGACAGGGATCCTGGGAGATGGGGCATTATTTTTAATTTAAAAAAAAATTATGTAAGCCACATTTTAGTTCTCCTCTGTTATGACTGTGACTTTTTTTTTTTTAATTTGCAGTTAGAATGTAGACATATTTTCCAAATGAATGAAAACTCAGTTTGCAATGAGATGGCAAAGCCTCCTTTATGGAGAAGGATAGCCTGGGGACTCATAGAGGCCTGTTTCAGGCTGGACTGGAAATAAAAAACATTATATTTTCTAGTCTTTAAGAACATTCTCTTGGCTCACAGCTTTTTTCTTATTGTGAAAATGCGTACTTCCTTTTTCTACAAAACCACTAGGGGTTGTTCTGCCTGCTGGTCGTCGATGCTTTGTCCAGTACAGATTGCTTTTTTTGCCTTTAAAAATTTTGTACCCTCCTGGAATGAAGAGGAGAGGAGAGGTGAGAACCAGAACCCTGCTCTTTCACAGGTTGACTTAGGCAACTAAAACAAAATTAGAGTATTTAAACAAGTAATCCCCCCCCCCCAAAAAAAACTACCCCACAATCTTTTTCCTTAATAGGCATATCGAGGCCTTCTTAGCAGTGGCAACGTGGTATTGTGGTGGAGAAGGCCTGTTGCAGGTCTGACTGGTATTAGGAAAGGCGCAGTACGACCTGCACCTCTTTACTCATCCCTAAGAATCTCCCCAGCGTTTGTCCAGGAACCTGTGCCTCAATTTAAAAGAGGACAACCAGCAAGCACAATTCATTTCTTTCTGGCCTTGTGAACATATGAAACCATTAGTTTTATAGACACTTTGTATTTATTGCCTATTTTGTGATATATTTCACACTTGAATGGATTACGTAAACTAAACAACAGCAACAGGAAAACAAAACAAAAAACCCCTCAAAATTAACAAGTTGCTCAATTTCTTCTATTTTTGGTTGGAGTTACTGTGTTGGGTTGTGGGTATATCTAATTATTTAGAATAAAGCAACACTCTGGATTTTATAGCTAGAGCTTTTTTCCCCCCCTCTTTAATCAACTTCTGTGGATTTTGAATAACAACATTTCAACCTTGTGTTCCTATGTTAATTTTAGAAGTAATCACTTCCAGGATTTTCTTTCTAACATGCTTCCACCACTAAAAAGTCTATGAAGTTGATTAGACCTCATTCACAAGGGTCATGCAAAGAGAAAATAGAGTGCTTTATTTTAGATAAGAGCCACATATCATCGTAAGAAGAACATGTCTGTCACATGTTGCAGTCAGCAGTTTTAATAGCAATAATAAATATGACAGTAAGTCAATGTTGAGCACATAATTTAATACTGGTAATTAGATACCCACAAACCTCATACAAACTAGGCTCATACTTTTATTTCAAGCATTCACATAAGTATCACTAAATGACTGCGGGTTTTCAGATATTTCACCAGAAAAGTATTTTTTATTCCAGTGCTGTGTGGTGTCAGGTCAAAAGACTCTCTTCAGGGGTGTGTTTTATTTAAGGGAAACCTTAATACTAAATAGATTTTATGAGAAAGTGACAAAGTCAGATTTATTTACAACTCTGAACTGTGACCAAGTTAAAGGAAGGAGCCTGTAATGGTCACATAAATGAGAAAACATTATTGTCAAATCCTCATGGATTTTATAGAAATGTTTTTTCTCTAATATTGTAGCGTTTGTCTTTTTTAAAAATTTGTAACACTATAGGAGAATGTAAGTGAAAAATGGAGGAATGAGTTTTCCTAACTGGTTATTTATATAATCTTTATGGAATTCAAGATGCCCCCAGCCCCGAAAAAACAGAGAGGTAAGGAAGAGATACAATACTGCTTTTGTTTTTAAACCTTTTATTTTGAAATACTTAAAAATTCTCAGAAAAGTTGCAAGGACAGTACAAAGAGCTCTTGTTTAGCCTTCATCCTAATTCTCCAGTTGTTAACATTTTAGCATGTTTACCTCTTCCATGTTCCCATCTATGTACATATGTATGTATATATGTACTGTTAATCTCTTGATCATCTATTTCTATTATTTATCTTTTCTTTCCATTTAAGAATCTGTTGCATTTGTGATGTTCTGTTTTTCCTAAATACCTCAGTGTCTATTTCCTGCTCTTCTATAATATAGAGTATATATCAAAATCAGAAAATTAACATTGGTACAGGAATATTATATAATCCACAAGCCCCATTCAAATTTCAGTGATTGTCCCAATAATGTCATTTATGGCAATAGTCAAGAGAAGAGGAGCGAGAGGAGGAGGGAGAGGGAGTGGGGGAGGAGAACAAAGAGGGCCACAGGAAAGAAGGAGAGGGCAGGGGGAAGGAAAGGGGTAAAGGGGAGGAGAGTAGGAGAACACATACAATGGTAAAAACAAAACTTCCTGTGGAGGAACCAGTTCAGGATCAAAAGTTTCATTTCATTGCCATGTCTCTTCCATATGGAGCAGTTCTTTGACCTTTGTGTCTTGACCTAGACATTTTAGAGATGTACAAGCCAATTATTTCGTAGACTATCTCTCAGTTTGGATTTGTCTCATGTTTCCTCATGCTTAGATATTGCATTGAATCTGTAGATTGCCTTGTCTAGTTTTGTCATATTAACAATATTTTTGCAATCTGTGAACACAGTTTATCTTTCTGTCTGCTTGTATTGCCTTCAGTTTTCTTCATCAGTGTCTTATTGTTTGTGGAGTACAGATTTTTTATCTCCTTAAGCAGTTTTATTCCTAGGTATTTTATTCTTTTTGATGTGATTGTAAATGGGATTGTTTCCTTAATTCCTCTTTCTGATAGCTCATTGTTAGTGTATAGATTTGCAATAGATTTCTGTATATTAATTTTGTATCATGAAACTTTACTTAATTTGTTGATGAACTCTAACAGTTTTTGGTGGTATCTTTAGGATTTTCTATGTATAGTATCATGTGACATGCAAACAGTGATAGTTTTACTTCTTCCTTTACAATTTGGATTTAATTAATTAATTTATTTATTGTCTGATTGCTGTGGCTAGGACTTCCAATACTATGTTGAATGAAAGTGGTCGAGAGTGGGCATTCTTATCTTGTTTCTGATCTTAGAGGGAAAACTTTCAGCTTTTCATCATTGAATGTGATGTTGGCTATACATTTGCCATTTATGGCCTTATATTATGTTGAAGTATGTTTTCTTTATACCCACTTTATTAAGAGTGTTTTATCGTAAATGAATGTTGAATTTTGTCAAAAGCTTTGTTGTGTCTTTGAGATTAACAGACTATTTTTATTCAGTTTATTAATGTGGTGTATCACATTGATTGATTTGTAGGTATTGAAACATCCTTACATACCTCAGATAAGTTCCACTTCATGGTGTATGATCCTTTTAACGTATTGTTGAATTCAGTTTGCTAATACTTTGTTGGGTATTTTTACATCTGTGTCCATCATTGATACTGGCTTATAATTTTCTTCTTAGTGTCTTTGGTTTTGGTATCAGGGTAATACTGGCCTCATAGAATGAGTTTGAAATCAGTTTTTCCTCTCCAATATTTTTGGAATAGTTTGAGAAAGATAGGTGTTAACTCTTTTTTAAATGTTTTCTGGAATTCAGCTGTGAAGCCATCTGTTCCTCAGTTTTTATTGGGAGTTTTAAAAATTCCATATTTATTTTCTGGTAGTCTTTAGGCTGTTCTCATAGATAGTTGCTCTGTAAATAGTTATAATTTTTGTGTGTAAGTGGAAAGAGGTGAGCTCAGGGTCTTCCTATTTTACCATCTTGATCATACCTGCCCAAAACTGCATTTTCTGAACTAGAATTATGCCTGCATTATTAATTGAGCCTAGCTGTGTGTGTATTACATCTTTTAAGCAATTTTCCAAAGAAACTGAACTCATAAAAGATAATTGGAGAACTGTGTTCACTTGCATCAAGTTGAGGCATTTAATCTTCAAATTACTAGAAAGGACCTTTAAAATGAATCCATATCTTCTTCTGGACACTCAAGATTCAATGGCAAGAATTATAACTATACATTGTGCAATAAGGACTTGGTGGTCCTAAATGGATAAAGATATTTACTTTCCTATTCTGTTACAATTAGCTAAAAAGGTTAATATATTCAGTCTCCATCTGAGGTATGGCTTTGAAATAATTTATCATTTAGTTTTGGAAAGCATGGCACACTTTTTACACTAGTGATTTTTTTCACTCTTGTGATTTTTCTTCAGTGTTAGAGAAGAATGATCCTATCTTTATTTTATGTCTTCCTTTCAAATGGTATTATTTTTTGTATTCTTGGAACTAGGAGTGAGGTAATTGGTGTTTGTCAACATATATAACAGTGACTTAATAAGTATATCAAGTAAAAAATGCCAGGCACTGATTCTTCATTCAGAAACGCAACAAAGTCCATTGTTTGAAATTGGTGAACAAATTTGTTTCATCAGCAAGAATTTTTATGTAATCCTTGACAGCATAGGTTGGTTTGCCGTAAATAAGCCTGAATAAATGGAAGAATCGAGATAATTGGTTCGAATGAAATGGGCTATTAGCATGTGAATTTGGGGTCCATGCCTTTTACTTCATTCACTAACCATCAAGGTAACACCATGACTATGTTTTGATCAAGTTACTGACTACAAGTTAAAGGAGAAGAATGACTGTTATTCTTTAATAAATGTATTTGACAAATTGTTTTAACAAATATGAAGTGTTATTAAAACAACCAAGTCTTATTATAAATATATCTATGACCATGTGAATAAAGGAGGAAAATAGTATTATGGTTTATTTTTTATTTTTGTTGAAGTATAGTAAGTTACAGTGCGTCAATTTCTGGTGTACAGCACAACGTCCCAGTCATGTATATACATACATATATTTGTTTTCATATTCTTTTTCATTAAAGTTTATTATAAGATATTGAATATAGTTCCTTGTGCTATACAGAAGAACCTTTTTTAAAATTTATTTTTATATATAGTGGCCAACATTTGCAAATCACAAACTCCCAAATTTATCCCTTCCCATCCACTTTCCCCAGTAACCATAAGATCCTTTACTATGTCTGCAAGTCTGTTTCTGCTTTGTAGATGAGTTCATAGTGTCTTTTTTTCTTTTTCTTTTAGATTCTACATATGAGTGATATCAAATGGTATTTTTCTTTCTCTTCCTGGCTTACTTCACTTAGAATGATGATCTCTATGTCCATTCATGTTGCTGCAGATGGCATTATTTTAATTTTTTTATGGCTGAATAGTATTCCATTGTATAAATATACCACATCTTCTTTATCCAGTCATCTGTTGATGGACATTTAGTTTGCTTCCATGTTTTGGCTATTGTATATAATCCTGCTATGAACATTGGGGTTCATGTATCTTTTTGAATTAGAGTTCCCTCTGGGTATGTACCCAGGAATGATATTACTGGATCATATGGTAAGTCATTTTTTTAAATTTTTTTTTTGAGGAATCTCCATATTGTTTTCCATAATGGCTGCAGCAAACTATATTTCCACCAGCAGTGTAGGAGGGTTCCTTTTTCTCTACACTCTCTCCAGCATTTATCATTTATAGACTTTTGAATGATGGCCTTTCTGAATGGTGTGAGGTGATAGCCTCATTTTGTTTTTATTTGCATTTCTCTGATAATTAGTGATATTGAGTATTTTTTCATGTGCCTATTGGCCATTTGTATGTCTTCACTGGAGAATTGCTTATTTAGGTCTTCTGCCCATTTTTGGATTAGGTTGTTTGTTTTTTTGTTATTAAGTTATATGAGCTGTTTATATATTCTTGAAATTAAGCCTTTGTCAATTGCATTATTTGTAGATATTTTCTCTAAGTAGTTTTTAGTGGAACTGTCACTCCTTGTGTCAGTTCATGTAGTGAAAGAATTAGAATTATAAGAAATTGTGGATTTCAGTGCTACTCCTGAGTGATGGGGAGGGATGGGAAGGAATTTACATATCTCATTCATCAGTCTGGATCCCCAGTCCAGCCTAAAAGAAAGACAAGAAGACCCACTTTCATTATCATTGCCTTAGAATCCTAGCCAGATAGGATGGGGCCAAGTGGGTGAAATATTTGTGTCTTCCCCCAAAGTTCCTTAAGCCTCCTTAATCTTTGGGTTTGTAATGGTTTGTATTATGTTGGATGTAGCAGATTTGTCTTATGAATGTACTTGATTTAACCATTCCCTTAGAAAAAACAAAATGATAGTAAGAGGAATGTACTCTAGCATGTGAAATTAAAAAATAAATAACTCTGCTGTGACAATGACAAATTTTTTTTAAAAAATATAATATTTTTCCTGCACATCAAAAAATAAAATAAATAAAGTGGTGCTGGTGTAGGTGTTTCCACCTGTATGACCTTGGGTGAGTCTCTTAAACATTCTGTTTCAATTTCCTAATGTGTATTCTTAATCTTTTGAACTTACTGATCTTTGTACTATCTGATCTGAGCCTGCTGTAGTTCTATGCCTTAATAGCACAGAGAACTTTAAGAGACCTTGGGGATTTGAGGCAAGAGACACGGGGGTGTAACTTAGTGCAAGGAATATGACTAAATACCAAAAGGAAAATATATTGTGCATGAAAGACCTGGATTTGTGGCTGTTTTTGCTGGTCAGTAAGGGAGGAAAATCTTACAAGGTTGGAATTTTCTTTATTCAAACCACAATATGAATGTCTTAAAGATACAATCATGTTTGGAAGATTTATATTCTGCTGAATAGAGAAGATCAGGTAAGTACAAGTATATGACTCCAAATGAAATGTGAAAGGAAAAAATTATTAAAGGTCGAGCTACCTTCCCCATATATTACAAGAAGGGTAGTATTAGGAGGGGAATCCAACTGTATTTTAGGAGAAAAAACCCAGAAGCCACATTCCTAGGCTCAGTGTGTATAAATAATAGAAGGGCTTTTTTTTGGGGGGGGGGTGTACTTGACAGTGCAGTAGGGAACCTGTTTATCCTTGATTATAGCTAATTTAGACATATCTGAACCTCTCTGGGAATCTGGTGGAATTTGCCTGCCAGGTGCTTCTTTGTAAGAGGAACTTAGGATTCTTTTTGGAAAGAACCCATCCTAAAGGGAGAAGTCAGCCAGATGAGCTGACCCAACCGCAGCCTAGTCACTGGAGGAATGGGGTTCTTTTATGTTTGTCTTGGTACCTATTTCACAGAGATACATTCCCAGATGCAGAATAAAAATGAAAAGAGCTGTTTTTGCTAAAATCTGTTTATGATATGAATGTTTAATGCAACATTGAGTGGATTGTATCAGATGAGATGTTATGCTAAAGAGGAGGAGACACATTCTAACTAAATTGGCTTCAAATAGAGTGACATGTCCATCCTTGGCTTTGGTGGGTGAGGTAGCAGGTGATGAAGATGCTGCAGCATCGTAGAGGTGACAAGCAAGTGCAGAGGTCGCTTGTGGGTGTGGGATGTCCAGAAAGGACAGTGATGGAGATGATTGGCAAGCCAGGCTGCAGTGCCCAGAGAGGGCTGACTGATCTAAGGACACTGGATGCATGGAATGCTGCAAACATAAGAAACAACAAAGATACTCAGCTGCAAAAAAAAAAAAAAAAAAAAAAAAAAAAAGAACAGAAATTATGAATAGAAATAACAAAAGTAAAAGAAAAATGGAAAATTTGTAAACAAATGATAAAAGCAGATATAATTAGAACTTAAGACTATTATAGAAGAAGAAGCAATAATAAAATCATTATATATTGAGATTTTATAGAGTGCCAATAGAAGAGAAGTGAGAGGGATGGTAGGATTAAGAGTGAAGATGGGAAGTTAATCATAGCGCCAAGGACAAAGATGAGAATTTCTGTAAAACGTGTTTTAAGAAAGAGAATTATACTGAGATAGAAGAATGAAAAGGCAGCGTTGACAAGAAATTCCTAAGCACCAGACGCTATTTTAGACGTTTGAAATACATTATTACATATAGTCTTCTCGTCAAACAATTTGCCTTAAGCACAGCTACTGATTGTCAAACCTGGATATGAACCCAATTATTCTGACTCCAAAGCCAATCTTTTTTTCCCCTTCTCTTGGAAAGAAGGTGGACTTACGCTGAAATTTCAGTCAAAGGCTAAAGATAAAAGTGATCTTAACAGCAGGCATCTTAGTTCAAGAAATGAGGTGCACAATCACGTTGTTGAAGAGAGGAAATGATTCTCCCTCTGATATTTTCTGAAAGACTGCGTTTTGTCTAAACAACTTTTTGGCTGCTGTTTTCATTGACATATAGGAGAAAGGCGAAATAACGAACAAAACGTAGTCAGGAATTTTAACTAAATATATCTTTAAGAAGGAAAAGGGAGGGGATTAGAAACCAGAGGACAGTAGAATCATCAAATACCAATACTGATTTCTCTAGAGATCTGGTTTTAGAGACAACTAGGGAGAGCAGAGCACAGGAACCCTCAGGGAGGGATGTTCAAATCAGTGCTCTCTGATCTCAGAAGGTACAAATGGGTGCTCTATAAGCTATGACCAGCAGAAAGGGGCTGGATGGACATTTGGTTGTATATGAAACAAAAGATTTTGTTGAGGCATGCCATGAAGAAATTATGTGCCTGATTACCTGTTGAAAAACATAAAAATCTTACAAATCAATTTAATCAGTTTAACCGCAATTGGGTAAATATTGACCATTAGATTCTAAAATTCATATAAAATGCAAAGAGCTAATTTCTTCGTTAAGAAATATCAAAGAAAAGGAAAAAAATGTTTCAGTCTTACTCCACAAGATAATTGAGACATTGTGATATTGGTGCTAAGATAGATTAGTAAAGCAATGGAGTAGAATAGAGAGACCAGAAACATAACCATACTTGATTCGTGACAAAGCTAGCATTGTAAGTGGGGAAGTGATAGTTCTTCATTAAGAAGAAGTGATGTTTGGGTCAATACTTATATGGAACAAAAAGCAAACATGACCCCTGCATCAAATCATGTAAAAAAATTCCAGGTTGATTCTTGATCTAAAAGTAACAGGCTAAATAAACAATAAAGCTTTGAGAAGATAACGTAAGACATATATTTATGTCCTTAGATCAGGCAACGTTTCTTAAAGGACACAAAAGCACTAACTATAAAAGAAAAGAATGGTAAATTGGGCTACACTAAATTAAGAATGTTTATTCATTGAAAGATATCAATAAGTGAAAAGGCAAACTCAGAGTGGGAGAAGATATTTACTATACATTTGACAAACATTGTTATACATATAATTGATGAAGAATATAAAGAAACTATCATGAATCAATAAAGAAAATCTGTCAGTTGAGCAGAAAAATGGGCAAGATATTGAACAGGGACTTCACAAAGAAGATATCCAGTTGGTCAAAAAACATAAGAAAACATGGTCAACTCCTTTAGTAAACAGGGAAATGCAAGTTAAAACCATAATGAAACACTTCTAACACCTACCAGGATAGCAAACAAACAGACATAAAACTGATAATACCTAGTGCTGGTGAGGATATACAGTAATTGGAACTCTCATGGCTGTTGGTGCAATGTTTTGGGAAACTGTAAGTATCTATTAAAATTAAAGACATATTCCTAGCAGTTCTTCTGCTAGGTATATATCCTGTGGAATTATGGATACATGTATACCAAAAGACAATTTAAGATTTTCCATAGCAATATCATTCATAATAGCAAAAACTGGGAAACAACCCCAATGTCCCAAATGGATAAATAAATGACAGTATATTCATGCAATGGATTGGGATACCACATTAAAAATGAATAACTACTGCTGCAGGTATCAAGATAGATAAATACAAAGAACAATGCAAATGAAAGAAGCAGCTCTCAATATATAAAAGAATCCACATGCAGTTAAAAAGTAGGCACTACTAATTTATGATGTTAGAAGCTAGGACAGGGTTCCTTGAGAAGGGCAAATGTAATTGGGTAGAGGAGGGCTTCCAGAGTTCTGGGAAATTCTTTTCCTTGACCTGGTGGGAGTGACTTGGGAGAAATAACATTCTCATAATTCATTTACGTTTATACTTATGATTTTTGCACCCTTATAGTTCTATGTTAATTATATTTTAATAGAAAGTTTATTTAATTTTTAAAAAGACCCTAACACATCACTGTAATAGTGTTCTCGTGCTCATGGGGAGGGGAGAGGAAAAATCAGAATGACAGAGCTGATGCTATCCTGTCATTGTGTGATTTCTCTGAAGTTCTGTATCAGAAAAAGAAAAATTTAAGTGAAAGGAAGTATAAAGCAGAAAAAATGGTCATAATACAGGTTGAATGTAGTTGCTTAGATATTTTCCATCTGATAATAAAGGGAGAAAAGGAGTGAATGCTTAAAATTCATAAAAAAGACCAGATACAACTATAGTGTCTGCCAACAATAGGTCATAAATATGTCAGAAAGGGAAGAACATAAAAATATTATAAACATTAAGTTGAGGTTAGGGCAGTGAGAATATTTGGTGCACTCTTCTTTGAGGGGAAGGTTAAGAAGATTGACTGAGTGCCAGTTCTTTGTTCTTTTAGTTTGGTTATGTGTGAGCAGAGTAGGTGGTTCTATTTGGGGGCATCTTTTTGGCTTCTGCTAACAGTGGTTATAATTTATAAGACTATTAGCCAAGTTTGTGCCCCTGAACATCCCATTTCCCTTAGAACCCTGACTCTTGTAAACCATTTGGGCCTGCATTGTCTGATATTTCTTTTCCCAGGAGTAGGCCCTTGGTTTGGCAGCCCTAATCTGCGATTTTGAGAACCTACAAATTGTATAAAAGTCATCTTGACAGGAATAGCACCTTTAGGGAGTCTCTCTAGAGTAGCAATTTTCAATTCTACTGGTCTGCTTCTAAAAACTGGTGGGAAGGGAATGATGTGAAATGAGTTTCAAAAACAAACAAACAAAATCACTCAGTGGGAAGAACGGAATGAGAAAGATGAAGCAGTGAAGATTGCAGTCCGAAGACCTATAGCTAGAAAGCAGGAGTTGTATAGCCAGCGCAACGTCAAAGGAGTTTGACAGCTCAAACAATAAGAATAATGATTAACATAAGGCTTAAGACATAAAAAATAAGCTTTAGGAACCCGGACAAATTAACAGAAGAGAAGAAAGCAGAGATGTTGTATGTATGTTCTGTTATAACAAATTACTATTTCAAACGACTATAAAGTTATGAGTCAGGAAGGAATATTTTGTTAGCAAAAGGCATAGGGAGAATCAGACATAGTCATACTTTAATATGCCAAAACAAATGACTTGGGAGGAAAATAGGTAAATTTTAATTGCAAAGGCTCTTTCTTTAAAGAAGAAAAAAAAGAAGGCTAAAGAACTATGATTTCTGGATAGCAGCCCCTTCCCCCTCCCTGGCCCACCCTACCCCCAAAAAAATCCTAAAAAAGTGAAAACTGATAGAGCACAATAATAATGAGAAATGATTTATATTTGTATAACACAGAATCCATATCACTTTTTCACTTTTAATACTCTATGGTATTTTTAGGCTCATAATCCCTCATATCATGGAGGTTGGCTCTGTAAGTGTTTCTGTCTCTGAAGGAAGTTGGGTGACGGTGAAGCAATGTAGCATATTGGTTAGGAGTCTGAACTGTCCGAGATTAATAATCCTGCTCATGTTCTAGCCTTCTTACCTTGAGCAGCATATTTAACCTCTCTGTGCCTCGGTTTCCTTAATTGTAGAGTGAAGATAATAATGTAATTTACTTCAAGGTTTTGTGAGGATTAAATGTTATTTAGTTATAAAGAGCTCAATCAGTGTTAGCTGTTATTAGCCAAAACTGTACTGCTCTTTCAGGGCACAGCTTGGACTCAAGTCTGATTTTTCTGCCTGCAAATTCAGTGACCTTTCCTGAATGCCTTTTTCCCTCTCCTCCCAGATGAGTTAGTATCTGGGCCTCTAGCCAAGTTAAGGTCTTGAGAGTCAGGGCCAAAAAGTAAGAGGGCAGTCTCTGAGGGATCGGTGCAAAGATGAAGCATGATTCAACTTCCAAATCAGTTGATCTAGTTAGCAAGAAACTGTCCAAAAACTTAAGGCCCGGAGGGGCAGACAGAGAGCAAGAATCAGGTCTAAGATGTATGCTCTACAATGGAGATCAGGTAGGACAGTGTTACTATTTTGATATGGGAGACTAGTAGAAATCCCCAAGGCAATGGTATAGATATTTTGTTATTGTTACTTTTTGGCAAAGAGAATCCAACTGTAAATGTTTATGAAATAATAATCTACTTGGCTTCTACCTCTGGCATCTGGGATACTTACCACCTACCTGCAGGTCCAACCTCATCTCTAATTTCTGTGCCAATTTTGGCCCTTGCCAAGGAGATTCTTATGAGTCCACTAACTAGTCAACTGGCATATCAAGTCATTCTTCTAGGTAGACACAATCAAATGCTGTGCTTTGTTCTCCTAAACAAAGTCATCTAATACATTAGTTATTTGAGATTCCATAAATTTCCTCAAAAGTGGTCAGAATGGATGCCAAATCTGATTTCTGGTTAATGAAGCTAGGTCCACTGCCTGAAGCTGCCCCTCTCTGAAGTGGAACTCTGCACCTTTTCTGTCCTGGAGCTCTGTTGACTGCTGTCCAGCCCACTCCACTGCAAGGACTACCACCTGTTGCTTATTCATTTGAACTGCACGGTTATGCCGGCCTATTCCTTTTGGTCTGTTTGGTCTCCTGGGCCTGACTTTCTTGATGTGATCTGTCCTACTGCAGATGAATTATTTCTTTAGTTATGACACACATGAAATATTTATCTTAAAAAACAATGCTTAGCTAACACTAAACATTTCTGTGTACCAGGCCTTGTATTCTATAGCCATTTTCTTACTTAATCTCCCCAAGAACCTGTAATGTAGGTAGTATATTGTTAGACTTAGTTTTAAGTTGAAAAAACTAAGGCTCAGAGAGGTTAAGAAAATTTTCCAAGGTGGAAAGTGGGAAATTTGGGATTCAAAACTGGTAACGCTAAACCCTGATATCTTAAACATTATGTTATATGTTGACAATAAAAGAAATAGTAAAAGACAGAGCATGTGGAACAATTTGGAAGAAAGTTGCTCTGTTAAGATGAACTATTTATAAGTAGTAATAAAACTAGATTTTTTATCTTATGCTCATCAGTTCTACCAGAAATATCAAATGGGGTGCTTTTTTGAGTTTTTTGAGCTTATTCTGTATCTGAAAGGAAGATAAGACAGTAAGAGAGGAAAGAACATACCTTTTTTAGAAAAATATTTTGGTTCAGTATTTTAGATGGTAAATCAATGAGAATTCTGAAGAGTGTGGAATGACCCACCCCAATCATATTCTCCTGAGATCTCTGCAGTGGGTTCAGATAGTCACAACCAACATTGACCAAGTACAGAGATTGGGTATTATGAATTGAACTCTATTGCGGATAATTTATAAGTTAAAGAGAAAGTCATTGGTCATTAATGACTGATAAAGTGATAATGTTCAAATGTCTTATGTAACTCAGGTGGCGTTGTTAGGCTTATTAAAGAGAGACCGTTAAAACCAAAAACTAGAACATGGGTTCATTTGTTCAGGACCCAAAATAGTTGTTCTTACTTTTTTTTTTTTTTTTTAAATTTACGAGCCCCTTTGCAAATCAAATGAAATCTACATACTCTCTCCATTGGAAAATACATAAAATCCATATCCTCACACAATTTATCATACAGTTTTATGTTCTGCTGTGAAGCCTGTTCACAGACCCCAGGCTAACAAGCCATGATTTGGAAGAACTCTTTTTGACTAGGGGAGAATTCCAGTGTTAGGATTAAATCTCAGTGAATATCTCTCGCCAAATGCTCTCAAATAGCTCCGGTGGTGGTGACTTCAGTGTGCACGCTTCACTTACTTGTGAGTGGAATGACTGCTGCTGTTTCAGAATCTGGTGTTTTTCATAATGAGAGACAAGTGTAGGTTTCATACTCTTATTTATTCTATTCTTGTTCACATTTTTGTAGATAGATAATCCTTTTCTCAAATTCTGCCGAGAGATTCTAAGATGGGCAAGAGATCTTTTAAAATCTGTTGTAGTGGCTTTTTTTTTTTTTTTTTTTTTTGATTGGAATATATTTTTTCTTTAAGCCACAAAATTACTGTATGTTGTGCCATAGAGACATTTTCATGGTTCAGGCAGCTTTGGGGCCCTAATTCTAGTGTAGTTATCAAGCCCACTGACAGGTGTGACAGTACCTAGAAATATGATACAGACTTAGGTTGTCTCTGCCTTTTTACTTTGGGTTAATGCTCTAGGTACCTCTTCAAAGTTATGCTGTGGAATATTCCTTAAGCATTTATTCTCATAATATTCTTATGTAACGAAATTCTTTCAATCCATTTACCTCTTCCATTTAAGTAAAAAAATGAAGGCACAAGCCCTATGGCACCCAAGTATATAGATTGGAGCTTTTTTTGGTCCTTTTTCAGCATTAGGTCAGTTGATTCTTTATAATCATCTTTGGCTTTATCCTTTGTAGAAGCATGAAATTGACATATAAATAAAGTTTTATTTACACATACCTGAAATGGTGGCTTTGAACCATGTCTCTGTTGTTTTAGATGGAGGAGGAAGCATATTTCTTCTTTCTTTTGTCAGAATGATACGAAATATTCCCTCCTATATATGGATTAATCTTGATGCAATGATAAAGCTGAGATTCATTTGTTAGATGAAAGGAATATATGGACTCCTAAAAGGAAAAACCTAACTTATTTAAAGTAACTGTTTAAGCCAGATTAGAATTAAGCTGCTGTGTGGCAGGGAGGTGTAGGTATGTCCAATGGCACTTTCCTCAGTACAAGCAATAGCTATTATGATAAGATGGATAGGGCTGGGTTTGAGAATGAGAAGTACAAAGTGCAGTTGTTATACTAATGTGGATTTGTCTCTGCCATTCATATATAAAATAAGCAATACCGCCCACTAAATTACAAGTGGAAAACAGAATACGTTTACTATTTGGAAAGTGAGGGAATAAGAACTGGTTTGAATCACATCTATGTAGGTACTGTGTACTTTTCTATCTGTACCTGCCAGTGAATGTGGAATCTGACATCAATGCCCTATTCTTCTACTCTAGACCTCTCTTCAGAAGATATTGCCAAAAAGATGAATCTGGTCATTAGGAAAGGATATATGGGTACATATATATTGCAGGTAACTTACCAATAATACCTTAGGAATAGAATGTAAAAAAATGCAATGAAGAGGTTATATTGACACTCTGACATTCTGAATCAGATAAGTCCGTTCTTGGCTGGGGACATCATTCATACTTTCCAGTATGGCCCAACCCAAGATGTATTACCAAATCTTAGACATGAAAGGTCACTGTGGTCACCCACTGGGACAAATACAGATTCTCTGCACATGTTCTAATTAGTCAGGGTTTCAGGGCAGCGCAACAGCCATTTTACTTGATGGGAATAGCTTTATTATTTCCTTTACAATTCAATGACTTTACAGATGCTGTAGTTGCTAGATACACAAACGCTGCATGGAATTACAGGAAGAGGCCCAATCTCTGAATGAAATTTCAGAAATTCTTCCCTACTGGAGTTTGCAGAGTTTAGAGTGTGTTAACTGTCTCATTCTGGAAAATTACATAAGTGCTATATTGAAGGTGATTTACTACATATGGGGTCCAAAGTTGGCACTTATCCAGCTTGGTACCATCTTCTCCCAACCTACCTCTGACTGTATTTTAGTGAATGGACAGGTGCCTTCCAATGAGAAGCCTCTGCTCTAGCAGATGGGTATTTTCAGGGTGTCTCTGAACAGGCTGTGCTCATTCTCATCTACAGCAGACATTTTCGAGTTGATTTGTTGCCTTTCCAAACAATTTGAACACTGCTTTAAGTGAGAGTTCTGGGATTTGAACCTAGGCCTGTCTGACTTTGGTAGACTAAATAAATAAAATGAGGTCAGACAGACTTGAGTTAGAGACCCTGTCCTGTCATTAGCTAATTGTATCAGTTTGATCAAGATATTTAAAGCTTCTGAAGCTGTTCTTTTTATCTTTGGCTTTATTTGTGATAATAGCTCAAAAGCTTGCAGCTGAAATAAAACAAGATCAGATATATAAAGCACTTGATACAGTGGTTGGCATTTTAATAGGTACTCAATAATTAGAAGCTAATACTGCTGTTTATAGAGAATCATGTAAATATACTGAGTAATTCTGAAGGTCTTTATTTCTTTGCTTCCTTACCCTTACCATGAAATCTTTAAACTCAGAGACTAATGTTTTCTATTATGTAACATCTTAGAAGTTTTTAGTAATATTGAATGGTTAGTACATATTGAGCAATGAAAAACAGGCATTATAAAGATAGGAAAAAAGGAGGAAACAACAAAGGGTAGGATGTTAAGAAAAGTGTGTGATCTTATTTCCAAATTTTAGATTGAATGAAACTTAAGATTTTGGAAATAATTGTTCAATAATGAAAATAAAGTTTTGAGAGATATTAAATATCACACTTCATGGGTAAAAGTTTTCAAGCATCTGCTGTATGACACAGATTTCTTTGGAAGGCAAGATTGCTGTTGATGGCTTATATTGTTTGCTTTGATTTGTTTTCAGTGTGAAACTTTATAGGGGGCATTTAATACCATATCCTATGAGACAAATTCTAGCACCAGGCAATCTGTCTGAATGGATGAGTTCTGGTGAAGTAGAATTAGCTTAATATTTTTTAGGTACTGGGGATTCTCGGGTGATCTACTATTTTTTTTAATGTAATCTCCTCTGTGTTAGAGTCATATTGGCCTGTGTTTGGTTACTAATTCTGTCACACAGCAGTAGTGAGACTTAGAGTAAGTTACTTACTCCCCCTTACGTCGGTTGCTTATTTTTCCAGTTATAAACTGAAAATAACAATACTTACTTTGCCTTATTGCTGTGAAGAGTAAATGCAATTAAAGTGGTTGTGAGGAGGAGAAAGTAGAAAAAGTATACAGATCATGAAATATTGATAAGGTAAATATTAATTCTTACTCCTCTAGAATATAATAAAAAATAGAGTACCACATGTACCTGGCTATTGATTGCATATTAATATAAATGTGAATTCTTATCATACACACAGTTTATAAGGTACTGTTAGAAATTACAGTACTTAAAACAACTTTTCACATGTAACAGTTGAGTAGAAATACTAACTTTTTGAACATTGTTAAGGTAATTGTATAGAGTTAAATATCTGTGTGTCCTAATAATTGTTGGGTTGGGAGACTATTGCTGCTTTCTGCTTTTCTGAGCTATTTCATTTTTATGCTTAAATTGGGTTAAACTGAAAAAAAATCTGATTCACCACAGATGACAGACTGAGCCAAAAATGATGCATTTTTGCTCTCTAGCTGATACATTATTTTAATTCTCAGCCTTTAATTCCTGTGGAATCCAAATATTACAAATTGAGGATAAATATATTTTAAATGTTTGGAAGCAATTTTGTACACATGTTTTTTCTTTTGTACGTGCAGTTGGGATTTTACTATTCTTATTTCCAACACTTGTTTTCGACACTTCTGTGGTTTTGTGTTGCACTCTAGCAGATCTGTGGACCGAAAAGAATTAGAAATAGTGACTATGGTAGAAGAGCCAAAAAGAGAACATTAAACTCAGGGAATTTGTGAAATGTCCTTTATCTGAGTACGGGCCTTGGACCTATAATAAGTGTTGTCAGGAGTTGACATTGATACCTGATATTTTGTGCCATGCTCTGGGAAATATTATAAACTATGTAAAAATCGAATGAAATTTTCTATTTGTTTAGGAACAAGGCAGAAGGACTCTGTGTATATGTATGTGTTTGTATGTGTGTATTTCAACTGCCGGTGGGCAGGCCTTTATTACTGGTGGAAAGGGCTGGCTTTTAAGTTTGATAGTGATGATGGAGTATTTCCTCAAACACTGGAAGATTGGGAGCTGGCAGAACTAATTTCTTTTTAACTATGGTAATTGTTCTCCATGATGAAGTAAAAATTACTCTGAAGAAAGAATTACTTTGGTGTTTTAATCTCCTATTTTTCTCCACTGTTTTTATGCAGTCTGATAAATTTTTTGATTTGATTTGATTTAGCACTCAATTCCAAATAATCCAAACCAGTTTTGGATTAAGTTGAACTAAGGTGAAATCAAGATAAATTTATTGAAGAGCTCTCAAAGAACTGGGTGATTTTTGAGATCAGGTGGAGCAGTTGTCTTATTTTACAGATGAGAAAATAAAAAAATTAAGAGAATTGCTCAGAATACTAAGCTGATGACAAAAATCCATGTTTTAATAAATAAAAAATGCACCATGATTACAATTCAATACATTGAAATATTGTGGTGAAGAACAAAGATAAAGACTTGAAAATCAAATATACTTTTTATTACTTTCCATCTTTTTTACCTCTTTTACTGCTTTTGTCATTGATGTTGTTATTAGAGTCCTGCTTCAGGCCAAGCACCCAAATTGCCTCGAGGACAGAGGAGAAGCGTGTATCCAAGGGGTAAGAGACTTAGGACAAGAAGGAGTTGGGGTGAGAAGTATAAAACGTGGGTGTCATTGACAGAGGTGATTTAGTTTCTGGTGACATTTTGTTGTTAACCAAGCTTGTGTGCTGATAATCCTTATTCTTAAAGAAGTTAGGGCACATCCTTATGTATTTAAAGGCAAACAAATTTTATTCAATAATTTATGTAAGTATTTTTAATCCCTTTAATGCCATTTTCAGCAGCACATTTAGAAATTTAAAACTGAATCAGTGTCTTTTTTTTTCTTTCAACTGATTTATAGATGAGGGTATTCTATCATACGTAGGAGGTATCTTTTCTTCTTTATGACCTGTAATTGTTGAGAAAAACTTTGAGAAGACAGTTTAAACCAAAAGAAATGTTTTGCTTAAGTAATTATATCCTCTCTATAATGGTGCTGTGCTGAAATAGAGGAAAAAGCTGATGGAGAATGATGGTATGTCCAGTAAGATCGTCATTGACGGTTACTGCTGAATTACAGGCTGAGAATGTTATTTTCCCCTTTTCCCCCCTTCATCCTACCTCCCAAATCCCTGCTCTAGGAAACCCAAAGACCACAAATAGCACTACTGAATTGCTGCCTCCACTCTCATGCATTGCCTGCTGGCTCACTTCAGAACCTAACATACACCTCAGCTAATAGATTTTTAACCCAGGCATGAAGCTGTTACTTTGTTCTGAGAGTGGGTATAGAATTATCAGGTGACTTCACCCAGGGAAGAGTGGTGGCTGGAGAAGAATGACTACTTCCTATACTTTGTGGCCCTGATGAGAACTCAGGACATGAACCAAAACATGAGAGTCAGATGCCTGTAGAAAAGATGTACCTGGGGTACACTGCTGCACAGAAACTCTGGAAAGAATGCACTTGAAGTGGATTATCTGTAAGCTAGGCCTTGTGTAGCTCAGGTCTCCACCCCATGGTGGCAGGAAGACCTGTACTTCCAGCATTGTCACCAAACCAATCTTTGTATTGAAATAAGCTGGCTCAGTGAAGGCAGAATGGAACCCCCAAAAAATGCTCGTTGTCATTATACTTGCTCAGTTATGTGTGAGTACAAGTCTTCACCAATCAGTGAAGTGAGGAATTCTGGAAAACAACCAAGACATGCTGAGACTAAGGGTCTAGTCTCCATCTGTGCACCCTGGGGGAAATCTGACAGGGCCCTACATATGAAGTCCAACACTGGCCCTGAGGGCCAGGGCACTCTCTTGGGGCTGAAAATAGCATAAACTTTAGCTAAAAGCAAATTGGTTGAAATGAAATAGTTTGATATGAAAATTTGATTGAACAAATGTATGTGTGGTGTGTTTTTTATGCTCTTGTAACTGTATTCTGTAGTTTTAGTGATTTAGGGGGAGACAAAGTAATTAAGAGCACAGGCTCTGATATCAGACAGCCTGGCTCTAAGTTCCTGCTCCACCGTGAATAAACTGGCAGCGTGGCCTTGGGTCCGTTCATTTGAATCCCAGCTCTGCAATGTGCTAGACATGTAACTTGTGTAAGTTATTGAGCTTCTCTGAACCTCAGTTTTCTTGTCTGAGTGTGCAAAACACATTATGGAAAGCACTTAGAATTGTGCCTGTACATAATCACTCGTAATTCCCATAATATACTTATTTTGGTACACTTTTGGACCAGGTATTACTCTAAGTACACTACATATATTGTCCATTAATGTAAACTAGTACCATCATTATTATTTGGGGGGTTCCCAGTGATTATATTTTGAAACCTTTTTATTTTCTTTAAGTACTTCTACATTTTCCTACTTTTTTTTTTCTAATGCATTTTCAGCCTATGATTTCTACTGTTTATATTATTAAAAGAGTTGGAATAACTTGTGTCCAAACATTACATATTAGTGTTGAGGTTCCATATTTCAGAGGTGGTATAGCTTGGGTGATAAGAATAAGAACTAACAGTAACAGAGTATTACTATATACCAAGCACTGTGAAGTAAGTACCTCTATAATCCCAGTTAGCAACTGAGGTAACTGTAGTCTTTAGAGGGCTTAAAAAAATGTGTATGTGGAACTCGCAATTGTATCTAAGTAGACTGGTTTCAGAGAGAATGTTTGTATATGGTCAAGCAACATATATAGCTGAAAGAAAAAAGTGAAAGTTATTGGAGATGAAAAGATCCATGAAGTGTGAAAATGGGCTTGATGAGTTGTTCATGTGGACATTTGACGCAGGAAAAACAGATGTGGGGTGTGAGGAGGGCTGTGTCCCAGGCTTTGGTTGAACCCCTGGGATGTGCCTGGCCAAGTATGGGTCCGAAGAGGGAGAGGGCAGCAGTTGTGAGGCACTGGCACCATGTTGCCAGTTTTTATGGGCTCAGTGGCTTCATATGCTAATAAGTGGAATGACCAGTCCAATGACCAGTGGAATGACCAGGGGAAGGGGCTGGGATTCCCAGGAAGTTGACCATTTCCCACTCTTTGACTTTTTGTGGCTAGCCTTGGGACTGTCATGGCACCTGTGGGCATGTTATATACCATGTTAATATATATTCAGTGGGCATATAATGAAGCTCAAGGTTTTTTTGTTTTTTAGACAAAAACAAAAACAAACAAACAAACAAAAACAAAGCGTAAATAAAGGACAGAAATAGACTCACAGACAGAGAATACAGACTTGTGGTTACCAGGGGGGTGGAGGGTGGGAAGGGATAGACTGGGATTTCAAAATTGTAGAATAGACTACACTGTATAGCACAGGGAAATATACACAAAATGTTATGATAACTCACAGAGAAAAAAATGTGACAATGAGTGTGTATATGTCCATGAATAACTGAAAAATTGTGCTCAACACTGGAATTTGACACAACATTGTAAAATGATTATAAATCAATAAAAAATGTTAAAAAAAAAAAAAAATGAAGCTCAAGGTTAACCAGAAGTCAAATCTCCCACCCATCCGGACCCTCAAGGCCCCCTGAGGGTTGAATCCTCCACCATTTTGATGTTAATTGCTGTTGCATTCCTTGAATGGCTGTACCCTGCCCCCTTCCTGTCTCATATTGATGTCACCCCAGACTAATGGTAGATTTAGGGAAAGAGAGAAAGACCAAAAGTCAAGGGGTAAAGCCCCTGACACTTAAGTGAGAGGAACCAAGAGGTTAATGAGTGACAGTAACAAGGAGAAATGGAGGGTAATATACTACTACTGCTATCAAAATAAAAACCAACTGATGTTTATGGAATTCTTATTATGTGCCTGGTTTTCTGTGAAACTTTGGAAAAGCATTATCTCAGAGGAATATGCTCAACAATCCTTTGAGGAAGATACTACAATTATTCCCATTTTATGGGTAAATTAACTGAGTTTTAGAAAAATTGAGTTAATTGCCCACATCTGCTGTTTCAAGTTACCCAAGATAGCTCTGTGAAATGGTTTCTATGAAGTCATCTATCTATCCATCCATTTATTTGTTTAACAAATTAGAATAACTGCTAGGTATTAAGGTGTAGCTATAGAAAAGTGTTTTAAAACCCAGTCCCTGCCCCTGAGTCTGATGGGAAAGAATGATATAGGAACAACTGGTAAAAGCTATCGTGGAGGTATGATTTAATTATTTGTGAAATGAGAGTGTTGTGTTGCATAATCTTTAATATTTCTTCTGTGATTCTAGAAATGGCAAGAAGTAATCAATAAAAACAAAACTATACACAGCTTGGTTGTATAAAACTTGAATCTACTAAACTGCTGTTTGCGTAAGACCATCCATTTTTTCAATGCTATACAGAGTAGGAAATTTGGCAGTGGAGAAACAGTGTGAGGCAGCTGGGCATGATTTTGGGTGGGAGATTCACATTCAAAGTTGGTGAAGTGCTTACAGTTTGCATGTGCATTGCACGTGTGTGACATCACTTCCCATGACTGATGCAAATGCTGGAAACAGTGGCAGGAGACTGATAGCCTGCCTTTAACCTTTTCCAAACAAGCCATCTTGTAGGCAGATGTTGACCACACCTTCTTGTGCATCTATTTAAATGAGCCTGGAGATGCGCCGGTTTCGGCTAAGCCAGGCCTTGGCATTAGAATGCACAGCCACTGAACCTCTTCAGGAAATGGGGATAAGAACTGTGTGCTTTCCTTTAATGCCCCAGGTGATGGAAATGATCGAAAAAATCAGCATTATTCTCTTGTTTAGGCTAAAGTCAAAATTCATTGTTGTGATTGTATGGTAATTTGAAATTTTGGAGGGAGTGGGGGTGAAAATAGGCTTACTGCGTAGGAGGAAGTCCTACTAAAGAAACAGTTTCCCAAATTACTTACTAGTGTAAACAAAATTGCAGAGAGAAACATTAAAACTACTTAAAGGAACAAAATGTTTTCATGTTTTTCCTTGCAAATAGTTCTCTAGTTTACCCAATGCAGGCTTTCCACTGACATAAATGAAACAAACAGAATAAAAAGTTATGGTAACATAAAATCACCTCTATACAGTTATTGAAACAAATTATGCTTTTAGTTTATGCATATTCTGTTGTGTTAAATCAGGCATTTGATACAATGTTTAATGATTTAGAATGACCACAAAAAAGTTGCTGGGAATTCATATTGCCTGTATTATATACTTTTCTGTAACATAAGTGTATGTGCACATGTAAGTGTAAACTAAAATGTAAATGTAAGCTTTATATGAATAAAAGTAACAATATTTAAAGTAGCCTGTATTTTAGATTTTCCAGTAATTTGTGTAACTTCCCCTCTAATTATAGTTTCCATTATAGAAGAGTTATTAGGCTGACACTTTTCATCCTCCACATTTATAGTGTTTGAAGTACTACTGTGGCTTTTGCTCTTACATACAACTTCAGGGTGGGTGGATAAGAGGGTCGTTACTTGTAGATTATCACTGAAGAAGGTAGAGCCCAGGACTCAATGTATTATTAATTGTTATTTCTGGAACCATAGGGGCTACTTTGAACAATTGGAGGAAAATGATATTTGAAAATAGACCCCACTGAAGAAAACAGATAGCACTATTCTGGCCTCATTCTTTTTCTTCTCGTATCAGAATTGATACTCTATTTGGATCGCTTTATCTTTGAACTGCATTTGAAAAATTTGCTAGCTCTCTTGCAGCTGCAAGTGCTGGTTATTTTGCTTGAATTTGTAGTTCTGTGATATTTTCTGACATACATGCATGATTCTATAAAAAATTGAGACATAGCTGTAATTTTTTTTCTTTAAGTCCTAGACAATTCTGATTGAGCTAGTGTGATTAACATGTTTAGAAGTTTGAAGCCAAACCTTCACAACCTTGCCTTTGAAAGGTGTCAAGGTTTGTGGGAGGGGAGATTACTTTTAAGGAAACTAAGCTTCCTTATGTTTCATGTTTGAGGATGAAATGAGATTGTGCCTCTTAATTTGCACAGCTTTGGAGAATGTAGAGACAGGATAGCAGAAACTAGGATATACATTTTTTAAAAGCCATTTCATTTCATAGTAGGAAACTGAGATCTAACTGCAGTGCTAGAAAATTTAACTGACAACTTCATTTTTTTAGTTGAACTTACCCATTTCTCCTATTTATATGATACATATCACAAGAATTAGTTTTGGAAAAACACAAGAGAAAACCTTAAAGGACATCTCCCTTTTAATATCTTAAGAAGGCATCTACTTCTAAGATGTTTTTGTGTAACTATATGTGTTTGTGAGAAGTAGAGTCTGTAACATTCCTGTAGGATCTCCTTCCATTATGGCTCTGATCTGGCATGTCTGAGCACTCAACCTAAATTAGAATGATTGGTCAGTCTACCTTGGAAAACTCAGAAGCCAACTGGAGATCCTGTTGCAGCCAAACTCAGGCACGTAATTAAAACCAGCTTACCTTTTTTAAAATCAGAAAATTAAAAATGACATATACTGGCTCAGCTAAAGGTCTTGGGGCCTCTCTTACTGGTAGTGGCAATTCATAATCGTGCATCAGGAAAGGACAGAGCAAAGGTGGTTGTTCCTAGTTATATTGCAGATTTTCATTTTCTTTTTTTTCATTTTCTTTTAAATATTTCTGAAATAACGTTTTTTTTTAGGCGATAAAATTAAAAACATCCTGAAATGTATAATTTATTAATTATTTTTTAAAAAACTTTGCATTTTGAGATAATTTTATATTCACATGCAGTTATAAGAAATATAAAGAGATCCATATACCCGTCACTCAGTGTTCTCTAGTGGTAACATCTTGCATAAATATAACACAAAGGAAATTGACATCAGTATAATCCATCAGCTTTTTTTTAGATTCATGAGTTTTACATGGACTCATTCATATATATGTATGTGTGTGTGTATTTAGCTCTATTCAATTTTATTACATGTGCAGATTTATGTAATCACTATGACAGTCGAGATACAAAACAGTTCCATCACAAGGATCCCTCCTGCTAGCTATTCATTTTTAATAGGGGAATAAATTGAAAGATTTATTCACCAATTTGAATAGCTTCTCTGATGCTATGTTGTATCTGAAATAGTTTTGAAAGATGCTAAACGACTCTAAATGACTAAGGAGACAGAAGAAGTTAGCCTTCACAATAATTCCAGGGAGTGGGCAGAAATTGTGGGAGCTGGTCTCCCTGTGGAGTTTTTTTGGGAATATAAACAATGAACTTCCATGCTGCTTTAGAAAAAAGTTGCTGGGCAGAGAGTGGAGAAAGATTTTAATGATATCTGGAGCAAAATAAGGCAGGGCTTTAAGGACACAGGTTAGTTGGTCTTTTGCAGTTTTAACAAAAGGAAGTTAAAAATTGCAGTCTTAGATTCTTTCATGTGAAAAAAAAAGCAATGTCAGTAAGAATTTTTAAAAAAAAATTGTTGCTGTTCTGTGCTCTTTGAAAAGAGCTTTCTCCCGCTGGGAAAAGAAAAAAAATTATTTGCCCCCGTATCAAGTTTAGGACCACTCACCAAAATGGCTAGCTTGGCAGAGGCTGCTGCTTAGCTGAGAGCTCAATTGTGTGATTCACTTGTAGCTCAGCATGAAATTTCCTCATGGACAATAGACATTTGTGTTCACACATTTGGAAAACGAACTTACACAAGTAACTGCAGTTCATACAGTTTCTTAAAACTATAAAACACTGACACTTTTAAACTAGTGGACTTTGGGCTACACTCAAAACAAAGCTTTGTGTTCTTTGCTGTACCCTTCATTTCTTGGGTAATGAAGACCATCCATAAAGTGAAATTGTTAATAGCAGAAAATTGTGAGAAGTCAATCATAAAAGCTTCATTCTGGTTACTTTTTCCTTCTTTTGTCCCTTTGGAATTAAACATATTCCTTCTGTTTTAAAGAGAATGTTGGTTTAGTTGTAATTAAAATTCTGTTCTTTTCCACTAGTAGGTGGAAAAGACTATCTGACATACTACTAATTAAACTCCTTTTAGAATGAGCATTTCTTTGATGAACTGTACTGAGGTTTATCTTTGAAGACCTGGAATTTACTGCTAGATCTAATGGGAAAGATTTAGGAAAGTAGATGAACTTGAAATACATCAAGTAGGGTGTTATTTCCTTAGAAAATGCTAAGAGGACTAAAGCACAGGACCTGAGGCTCAAGGCCTTTGTTTCACTGCTATTGTGTTAGCTCTACTTCATTTCCTAAGTGTGCCTCACCTCTCCAACCACAGGTCCCTACAGGCTCACTCATTCCCATTGCCGTAGGCAGAAAGTTTATCAGTGATAATGGTTGCTGTTAAGAATTTGGAGGTAGTTAGAACTTATATGCCTTCATCAATGTAAGATCTGGAGCAGCTCTTGTGCATGTTGAGCTTCTGAGAATCTCCTTAGGTCCATAATTTGGTTCCTAGGGATGAACCCTGGGTTTGTCCTACTCCTTAGCTGTGATTCTTCCTTCTTTGTTCCCACATTGGCCCTGTTATAGGGACTGGTCTTCTACCCTAGTCTCCACTTCTGAGACGTTGTTCAGACCCTCAGTTTAGAGGCTTCAGGAGCTTCATCTTTTTACTTTGGCCTTTTGGTTCCTCTTACCTGGGTTTGGAGCCTTCTACATCCCATCGGGGGCATGCTTTCTTATTGATGGAATCCCCCATAAATCAAGTATCCATAATCACGTCACTTTCTAGTTCTCTATCTTTCTTCTTAAATATTTGGTGTAAAGAACACTTCTGAGAAGCTAATGAAAACTCCAGATTCTTTTCCAAGAATAATGAGTATGCATCTGTGAGTGTGTGTAATTTGTGTGCAACAGATAAGAATATCGTTTTTATTAAAATTTCAGAAGACACATAGCACTCTGAATTCCATGTATGGATCTCACAGAAATCGGTTAAACTCAAGTCAATAAATCCTCAATTTATTTTCTTAATTTTCAGGTAAAAAATTGGGGCCCTCAGGTTAGGAGTGGGTCTTTACTGATGGCTTGCATTTACTGATGTTGCTCAGATGCTAGATGATAGGTCAGTTGACTGTTAAAGGAAGCAAAAATCTGTAAACTTCTCTTTCAGTACTATAATCAATAAGCTGTAATATATCAGTACTCACGTAACTTACTTGACCATTCTCTCTTGCATCACTGGTTTTAGATTGTGACTTTTCCTGCCTATTATGTTTGCATTGCTGTGCTGAGATTTATGTGTCCTCTTTGCTCTAGTTTCTCCAGTCAGTCCTCTTTGCAGCAAAATTTTCCTCCTCACCAAAATTATTGTGGAATAAAAGTTGACCCTAGATGGGAGGAGTGTTTTATCTGATAATGTATAAAACCAGATCTTAATTATTTTACAGTGTGCATTGGTGGATAATGTGACTCCCAGAACTAGATGAGGTATATTCAGTAATTTGGATTGTGCGTCTGTATTAGTCTGCTGGGGCTGCCATAACAAAATACTGTAGTAAATAAGTAAAGGTGGCTTATACAACAGAAATGTATTTTCTCACAGTTCTGAAAGTTGGAAGTTCAAGGTCAGAGTGCCAGCCTGGGAGTTCTGATGAGGATTCTGTTCCTGGTTTGCATACAGCCTTCTCTGTGTGTCCTCACATGGCAAGCTCTCTGGTGTTTCTTCTTATAAGGGCACTAACCCCATCATGATGTCTCCAACCTCATGACCTCATCTAAAGCAGATTATCTCCCAAAGGTCTCATCTCCAGATACCATTACATTGGTTAGGGCTTCAACATGTGAATTTTATGGGACACACAATTGAACTCATAGCAGCATCTCCGAAAGAGAAATGTGGTAAAGGCATATAGTGTCCAGTTCTTCAAGGAAGAATGATCTTCCAGCTGGGGCTTGTATGCTAAGAAATGCAGGGGAAAAGAGGGGCAGGTAAGAATCACAGAAGGGAAGAGAACAACAAAGAAAGAAAACAGAATGTCTAAGGGTAGATTTTATTGGACATTCACATCTGTTTGAAGAATAATCTTCATCAGAATCCAGTGTGGACAGATTAGGGATCCAGCCAGATAAAGACCCTGTTCCTCCAGAGATGAAAAAATGTATTTTAATTGAGTACATCGCTCAGGGTTTAGAGTGAAAGGTAGAAGAACAATTCCAAGCATTGGCCTTGAGTGCTGTTGAACTAACACAATGGTGAAGACAAGTGAAACCTGAAAAAATACTTTAAACCTGGATCAATCTACCAAGATGGGATTTGCTTATAATTTATCCTAGCAGGATGTATTTAGTGCCTTGGACTGAGATCCCGGGTAGCCTCAATTAATGAGTCTGCTTATACTGCCTTTGGACTTCACTGGATAGCAGGGAGGGTTTGTGCTGCTGAGAAGGAGAACTGAGTTTGAGTTGGAATGCTATCAGGTTTGCTTGTTATCACATAGGTACTGACAAAAAGTGATCTCAAGCAATGGCAGACTAGAAAGCACACTGGACTGATCCAAAGGGAGATGTTCCATTGCATCTCAGAAGAATGGTCTTAAATTCTGACACAATTATAGAATTTTTCTTTTATGGACATAGTTTTGGTAAGATTGGGGAGTCACCAGCCTAAGGAAAGCAAATCAGGGGTTCTGACTTTCTGACAGACTCTCAGTCTCCATCACTGCGGAGGGAGTGGTTTATGGCATGAATCTTTGTGTCAGATGGTTGAGTAATGAATCCAGCTCTGCCATTCATGAACTGTTGTAACCTTGGGCAACTTATATGAATTATCAAATGAAGCCTCAGTTTCCTAACTTGGTGATTGTGAAGATTGGTTGAGACAATGTAAAGAAAGAACTGAATGTAGAACTTGACATATTTTAAAGCTCTACAAATGATAGCTGTTATAAGACTGATAATTCATCAATGCAGTGATTGACCATCTATGCTTGGCAAGAGTTTAAAAGTCACCATCAAGCCCAGTTTATTCCACAGACTGCAGGGCTGGTTTGTGATACCTAACTTTCTTCCCCCTAATGGTTTTCAGTGACTCTTAACTCTTGACTGTCTCAGAATGCCAGGGAACAAAATTACACATGTGCAGCTTTCCTGCACTTTTCCTACAATAAAGATTCTTATAAAATTCAAAAAGCACTTGAAGTGAAATTCACATGGGAAGTGGCATGTAGTCACCTTTTGGGGGAACAGTTAATTGATTTTGGTTAAATATGTTTTAATTAGATCAGAACATACAGACCAGGGCTTATTTTTGGGTATAATCCTAAACTTATTCAAGATGGGATCAATTAATTAGGTTTTATTTATATAGCCTTTTTAATTCCCATGTAAATAGTGAGTTATTATCTGAGTTGGATGCAGTTATTTGAGTTATTTCTCAAATCAGGAATTTCAGGCATAAATTGCAAAATAGTCCTCTATATATTGATCCATTAAGCAATTTATGCCTGATGGAACAGTATCCCATAGAGAATTAAAGTCCAAGATCTTGTAAGAAAAGATCTCTACCTAGCACCATGCAGTGAGCCTGTGCTTTCAGTGGAATGTTTCGACAAAAGTAGTAAAGTAAAACTTTGCTTTGAAAGGATGAAGTAGCTGTGGCAGCCACTTCTAATGGTGGGTGTTGTAACTGAACCTGGTACCGTAGCCAGACCACAAGAGAGGCAGAAATGTTTGTGAGTAAGGAAAGATGGTTCTGTTTC
Organism: Camelus bactrianus; assembly: GCF_048773025.1. Lineage (NCBI taxonomy): Eukaryota > Metazoa > Chordata > Mammalia > Artiodactyla > Camelidae > Camelus > Camelus bactrianus. Next base: position 46,048,508 of record NC_133540.1, read on the forward strand.
ACTCTACCCTTTTCTTATGGTTTCTCCCATCCAGATGTGCAGCCTCAGATCAAAATTCTACTTCTATTATACTGTGTATGGAATCTAATGAGATTCAATAGCTCCATTATGCATTATTTTCTCAATGTCTGTTAGCCATAGTTCCTGAACTTAACTTTAAAGCTTTCTCCCTTGCTATTAACATCCTGTTCATTTGCAATTTTTTCATAACCCAGTAAAACCACCCTTTTGCAGCCCAAGTTTGAGTTAGTTGTTTGCTTGCCTGAGGCTGATCATGCAGACAAGCTGAATGGTCAGCTAAAGTGATAGATTATTCTAGACTCTTGATTCATAGTAATCACCTAAAAACACTAGATGGCACAGGAGAGGTATAAATGGACCATGGAGAACCCAGCTCTCAAACTGTGTTTTTGAAGAATTCTTAGTGTTAAAAGTGTTAAAAGAGCAACATTTTAGGATATTATTATTTGTTCTTTTCTATTAACTTTCCTATTGTTGGTTTAAGTTTTTTCCTTTGGATTTTTCAGCACTGGGTGATAGAAGGTAAATTTCTCCTTTCTAGCTTGAAAGCAGACACAAAAGTTCTTGGTTGATTTGTGTCTTCTTTTTCTTTCTTCGATTTTTCAAAACACATATATACATTCTCTATGAACGGCAACAATGCATACTATATATGTTTATATATGTGTATGATAATCTTTATGGGTGAATTAAATATGTGCTGTTTCAGGTAACTTAGAGATGATGCACACCATGGTATGTGTAAATGTGCAAGTGATTCTATTTACTGTTTTAAGTGTGTGACTAAATAGAGCTGAATTGTGAGTTTTTTCTAAGAGCAAAAAAATCTAAACACAGAAACACAGTGTTTTTAATCTCTATTTTTTCTCAGCTTATAGTGAGTACATGTATTCCAGGAAGTTCCATGTATATTGTGTTTATTAAACAAGAGGTTAATTTATCATTTCTTTTAATGGAAAAATGATTAGGTATGAACAGGAAAGTATGTTAAAAAAATTCTCTATACTGGGACTTAAACCACTACTGATTGCAGCAACAGTACTATTAGCCATAATTATAAAAATTCTTCTCGTTCCTAGGGAGCATTGTAAAAACCATGGGCTGGTCCCATGGTTTGCTGTTGAACAATTTTTCAGATTTAGTGGAGAAAAAGTATAAAAAGGAAGCTTATAACTGGTCATGCTAAAAAAATATTTGTATGGAGAAAGTTGGCATGACTATCAAAGAGTGAATAGATTCTCATTTTAAAAAAACAGATCTGGTTTATTTGAGTTTTTTAGAAAGTTCTTTGGGCAATTAGTGATAACTTAAAACCAATGCAAGCAGTTTCAATATGTTGTTCCCCAGTCTTTTCCATAGACTAATTGAGCTCACTGGCACAAAATATTGTTTTTTCATCTGCAATATGGGGAAAATAACACCTACCTTAAAGGGCTGTTTTGAGAATTAGATATAATGCTTGTGCGTTTATATAGATTTAAATAATCTCAGGTTTTTAAGATTAACAACTTTATTGCAGAATTAAGTCATTGAGGAAGAAGCAAAATAACCAGAAACATAGAACAACATCATTTCTAATCTAAATTTTTAAAAATATATAGCAAGTCCACATATCTCTGATCGTTACCTGTAAAGAATTGATCTGCAATTACTTTAAACTTTTCTGTATTTTATTTTGGAAGAAATGATTGTACAATACATCATATAATCACATGCAACACAGTTATCTTTATATCTAAAAATGATAGTTATTAGATATTTTGGGTGGAGGCTATATACTATATTGGAGAGAGCATAAGTTTAGTGTTCCACAGATATGGGCTTAAATTCTGTTCCCACCACTTACTAACTAAGTACCTTGAATACTTAGTTTTCAAGGTCTTATTTTCTTATTTGTAACATGCGATTAATACTGTCTTATTGTACAAGGCTGCTGTGGGTTAAATAGGATTGCTAACCTCAGCACCTCAGTACTGTGGACATTTGGGGCCAAGTAATTCTTTGTTGTGGGAGCTGTCCTATGCATTGTAGGATGTTCAGCAACATTCATGGCTTCTACACACTAGATACCAGTAGCACTTCTCCCACAGTTGTGACAGCCAAAATTGTCTCTAGGCATTGCTAGATTGCCCTCTGGTTCAAAACAACTGGTGTGTAATACACCTTGCATAAAACTGAGTAAGCATTCAAAGAATGATAGCTGTTACTACAGTTTAGCTCAGCAGTAACTAATAAGTTTTGACATTAATGACTTTATCAGAAATTAGCAGATTTGTCCCCAGTCATCTAATGTAGAGATCTTTGAGATAGGAATTCAATAAGAATATTTTCATAAAGTTACTTGTTTATTTTATACTTGTAGGTTAGCTGAGTGAGTCAGTTCATCAATCATACTTTAAATCAATCAATTACAGAATGTAGATGATGTTAAATAATCACTAGGGGCAAAGTTATTGTACATGTAACTTTTATGTAGTCAAATCCTTAAAGGACATGTATTAAATAAAGGGACTAATCAGACCTCATTGTGGGTCTATCTGCAGGATGCTGAGCAGCAAAGAACCCACGAATATTCTTTATCACTCTGATTATTTGTTAGTCACTTATCATGCAACTATTTAATGTACTCTTCATTTTAAGCACTGTGTGAAGTCCCTGGGGAATCAGTGCCATTCCTTAAGGAGTCTAACGGGGAAGGTAGACAAATAAACCATAATTCAGTGAGATCTGAAATGTGGATTCATTTTTTGTAGGTTCTGTAAATTCACTTGGAATGTAAGATAAAACTTCCCCAAGGTGAAATCTGAGCTAAATGGTGAAATCAGAACAGAATTAAACAGGGTGAGAATCAGGAGTGGATATTCTATATTATAATAGCATATGAATAGGGTGTAGAGAATACTGTATACTTTACTTTCCTTAAGGATATCAGTGTACTGGTTGAGAGATGTGATTGAAGGGTTAGGTGGTCAGTTTATGAAATACTTCATACACACATTAAAAAGTTTGGAGTTTTCAGCTATAGTATCAATTAAATCATTATAATCTGGGGTATGATTTCATTTAATTTGCATTTTAGGTAACTCTGATGTAATAAAAAGGACTAGAGAGGGAAGACAATTGCAGAAGCAGGAATACTTATAGTATATTGCAGTAATCCAGCTAAGAAGTGAGGAAAGCTTAAAACTAAGCTAATGACATTAAGAATAAAAGAAGGCAGAACCAAAAAAGCGTTTAGCAGGTAAAATTAAGAGGAATTGTTTACTAATTCTGTGGGAGGAATAGGGTAAATATATTGTACTTAGAACAACTACTACAGTTTCTCTTTGGGTGATTAGAGAATGGTGATTCCAATTTCAGAAACTGGGAATAGAAGGGAAGACACTGGATTTAGAGTGGTAGAGGAGCACAGGGGAACAAAGATGTTGGGTTCAGTCTTGGCCACATTGAATATGAGTTGCCAGTGGGACATTTGAATGGAGAATCCAGTCAGTAGGTCTCAATGAGTTAAATAGTAAATACACTGGCATTAGGAGCAGAGAAGTAAGAGAAGACTGTACCTTTTGGTAATATCTGATACTGATATCTGATAGAATCTTTTTTTTTTTTTTTGAATGTTGACTGAAACTAGTATCAGTCACAGGGATGTTGCCTAAATAGGAGTCAAGAATTAGAGGCTCTGTCTAATAGTGGATATATCAAATGAAACAGGCTGGTAAACCCTTCAGATGTCAGTTTAGAAGAATAAATTTCTAGAGAATTAAAGAATAATACTTTGCATTGTCTGTAACTTAAAACACTTCAGCATAACCAGTGTTGTGTGTATGTGTGTGCTCAGTTTTAATCTGTATAGTGGGGGCTGGATATGGTTAGTTAAAATTAAAAATAACCAAATATGGAATACATATGCTGGGTAGGGGGAAGGTTTGGCTAGTTTTGTGAAAGGCTCTAATCACATTCCCACATTTTGGGGTGTCTAATCCAAGCTTTCAGCTCTCTTCATCTCAGAACAACACCAGATGGCATACTAATTAGTGTGTTAGATATAGAAATGTTTTGTCATTGGTAAAATTAGTTATGTTCAAGATAATCTGTAATTGGCTAGGTTTCGAGCTGGGGCTCCTGCATGGACAGGAGTTTGGAATGTGGCAAACGTGATAGCCTGCATCCCTGAGAATGGTCCCTCAGTGTATGGTCCCAAACCCATCCGGTGTGAGTGCACTTGTCTGAGTTTTTTGTTTATTTGTTTTTGTTTTGTTTTTTGCCTGACTCCTACTGGGATGGCTGGATCCTGCCTCTAGGACATTGCTTTTTCTGCCTTGCATTGACCTTCTCTGCAGGATGCTGTTGAATACCTGAAGCAATAGGGAGCTGGTACTTCATCCAGCCTACAGAACTAGTTGCATTAGTGTTTTTGTTACTACTGTCCTACTGTTAAACGTTTGTAGGTTTGGCAGGGTTTAGTCTGCAGTATTCATTTATTGCATTATTATACACACATCAGGGCTGCAGGTGAGATCTATAAAAGCTATGAATAAAAGCTACGAATATCTACTCCCAAGTAACCCAGTAATTGTGAATTACCAAATTAGATCAGTTTGCAACCATCTTCTGAATGACACAATGTAAAATTGCTTATTCCTTCATAGGTACCTGAGAGAATTTTGACAAGTCAAGTGACTGAGCTTTGATTTCCTTATTTAATAGGTCAAAAATAATATTCTACAACTAAAAATAGCTAATATTTTCTGAACACTGTTCTGATAATTTACATATATACATTTCATTTAATCTCCACACCACCGTATAACATTGTTAAAACTATTATCCCCATTTTTTCGATTAGAAAATTAAGGCACAATGAAGTTAAGTAGCTTGTGTGTTCAAGGTCACACTTGTAAGTAATAGGCCTGAGATTATAAGATTAGTCAGCCTGGTTCTAGAGACCATGCTCTTAAACACAAACCCTCTGTGAACTCACTAGGTTAAATGAGATAATTTATGTGAAAATTCTTAATAATGTATCTGTCATTAGATAGACACTGAAATATTACTCAAATATGAGTTGGTCCTAGAATGATCCAAACTTCATGCATATTTATGCACTTATTTTGTTATAGTGGACCTGCATTTATGAAGTAATCACAGTGTTCAAGTACAAAATACAAGTCTGGTACTAGGAGATCCCTCAGAAAAACTTAAAGGATACTTATGGAGTACTGAAGTGAATAGTTCCTTATTATGCTACAGGGTGCAACTTTATCCTGTATGTATTACATCCATGTTTTACTTTGGTTTTATTATTTTTAATAGATCCATTAAAACTGTATTCTTGAACACAGTATTTCTATAGTTGAAAAATTCTTCAAAGGTTTTAATAAAACTTCCTCAGTCAGCAATGTTTTTTATTTCCAAAAAATTTCCAGATCTATTTAGGAAAAAATCAACTTACTTTTTAGTTAGAAGGTCCTATAAAGCAGTTCTGACTTTTCCACTAATTGTTGGTCAGACCTTGAAAAGTATAATTGGAAACTAGGTTATTTTTCTGTATACTACCTTCACATACTAATTTTTACTGACTGAAGTATTTTCTTGGCTAGGTTTAAAGAGCTTTCTTTTCTTTTTCTCTTTTCTTTCCTTTCTTTCTAAAATACGATAACTTTTTTCTAGGTATGTATCAGCTTTAGATAAGACTTCTGAGATCAAGAACTCTACAAAGGAAGTTAAAACATTGCTTCTCAGTTTTAGACTTTCCACAAATGTGTTCAGTTCACCTAACAGCATCTCTGTCGAATGGCCAGGGGAATATGGAGGAGAAATGAGATTTCATTCTGAGTTTTAGAGGCAGGAGGAGAGAATGTTTGTTCCATGTGTTCACTCTTTGGAAAGCAGAGGATGGTCTGTTTGTCATTAATATTAACATGAATTAGTGTTGCTTACTTCCCATCGGGAACCTATGATATAAAGACAGGGTGGGCCAAACTCATTCCCAAGAAAGTTGGGTAAATATTCCAGAGGAGCTATAGACCTAGCATTTGAAAAATGTAAACAGGGATGAAACAGCAAAGCCTGTAAGAGTGAGAGAGACTTTTTTTCACCCCTGCCAATGTGCAGTTCAGTTGTGGTACTTTCTGTGCTGAGAAACACAGGGAGAAAAAAAAACTTTAATAAGCAGAGTGGATGGGTTTTTTGTGTAAATTAAAGTGACTTACTGTTTTGTTTTTAAATAAGACATTAAATATGTTGTATCCATTTATAAAGTAGGATTTTAAAATCAAGTTTTTTTCCTTATGTTAAATTCTGTAACATAGTATAGTAAGGAGAACAGATCTTTAACAAATCAGTCATTTAAAGACCCAAAATCCAGGTAGTTTAAAACTGTAGAAATGACAATAAGCAGTAACTTTAATAGTATATACTGTCATAATTATAGCTACATGTATGATTATAGTTACTATAGATAAGCTATTTGTAGGTTTACAGGAATTATTTCATTAAATCAAAGCAACCCTACTAGTGCTCTCATTTTACATTTGAGGAAACTGAAGATGGTAGTGGTTAGTTTTCCCAAGAACTCATGCCTAACTGGTGGAGTTGGGACTTAACCAAACACACATAGTTCCACTTTCCATTTAAATAGTGTTCTTTTTCAAACAAGTATTGGACAAGTTTTAGTGATTTTTCCCCCTATGTTCTTACAGAGGATTTAGAACAGATGACTCCACTTTAGCAGTTTTAGTAGCTGAGGAAGACAGTACTCTGCACTTGTATGGAAGCCGGTCACTTAATTTCTATGTTCTGTGTAGCAAGTAGAAACTTGGCTTGTCGAAGGTATTTAGTAAATAAATATTGGAGGATTATTGTAAATTCTTTAATCCAGTCATTTCAGGATTGAAGCAGATTGTCTAACTGCTTACTGAGCAATGAAACTCTCAATAGACTCTGAATATGAAATATGTGAATAAAGATTAGTGCTGTTGAAAAGTGTTTCTTCAAAAGATCTAAGAGTTAAGGTGGACTGGTGGATGGAAAGAATGGATTATGAATGGTCACATATGTTCTTGGTATTTTTTGACTGTTAAAAGTCATATCTCCCTTTGTTCAGAGCTCTTTATTTTGATTAGTTTAAATAGAGTAATAAAAAAACAGAGTAAACAAAGAGCAGGAACACCTCTCTTTAGACTGAGATCACCTCTTTAATTTTTCCACAAATAAAAAAGCAAGATGTTTATGAGTAGAAGGCAATGAAGAACATTGACAGTATCTGATCTTACCTAATTTTCAAACTTAATATTGAATGTTTGCTCTGTATCAGAAGTGATGCTAGATATTTTATATGTGTTAACTTTTTTAATCCTTATAGCAACTTGGGAAATAAGTACTATGTTTACTCTTTACTTTATAAAACACAAAGTGAAGCACAAAAACTTTCCCAGGGTCATAAACCTTTGAGAAGGAAAATCAGAGCCTGCTGCATTCACAGACAAAAGCATACTTTTCTAATCTTTTCCCATGAAGAGAGTTAACAGTGATCTTACCACTCCTGCCCTTTGTCATCATATAGTCCAGAGGAGCTGGACTGCCTGGACATTCCATAGATTATCTTATTATTTCTTATTTGTACTATACTGATTGTATCATGGTAATTATACAAAATGAGCTACTGGGAAAAGGCTAGTACATTTGAAGGCTTGGTAGGCAGAAGGAAGGAGATGAACCCTATGATGATTCAATTACCCACAGTATTAGTTAAGGCTTTTTGGATTTTAATAGGCTAGAGCATGCTGTGTGACATCACCTCCAAAGTAAAAGATGGATCATTTTCATCATCTCTATTCCTAAGAAAGAAGCACAATGCTTGGTAAACCCCTTGATCACTTTAGGCTTCTTGTGGCAAGGAGGCAATAAGGAAGAATGGAGTAATCACACTGGCAGAGGTAAATGACCCTGATCATCCAGAAGAGGTAGGGCTGCTGCTAGACAACGTGGACAGAGAATAGTATGTTTGCTATTTAGGTGATTTGTTTGGACATCTCTCAGTGTTTCTATACCTTCAGCCATAGCCTGAGAAGAGCACAGTAACTAGGGATCTGGACTCACAGAGATGAAGGTCTGGGTCATTCTATCAGGCAGTTTGCCTAGTCCATCTCTTAGTATCTCAATGGAAATGGCCAGGGGAAAAAGGTGATTTCTTTCTGAATTTTAAAGACAAGGGGAGAGAATTTTGTTCCATGTGTTCACTCTTTGGAAAGCAGAGGATTGTCTGCTTGTCATTAGAATTAGCATGAATTAGAGTTACTAGCCAAGGATGAGGGGAATCTATAAGGGCAGTGGAAAGGGGAATGATGATTAACAGTTAATAGCCTCAAGAGCTGCAACAGTGGGGGCTGTGGTTCATTCCGTTAACACTTCGCTTGTAAGTTTTCCCAGAAAATAAGACCAATCAAAACAGGGCGGAAACTCTTTCCAGATGGGATGAACTTACTTTGAGAAGGAGGCAATCTGAGCGGTGCAAGGAGTAGACTGTAGTGGATTGTGAAGTTCTCCTCACAGATTCCCAAGCTGATGGTTTGTAGCTCTGCCCCTTATCGAGAATTTCACTTAGCCCCATGGAACTGCCTAGTCCAAGGCAGTTGTACCAAAGATTTAGTTTGTTTCTATTTCACTATGTTTGAGGTCTCAGCTGGGAAGATTTGAAGACTAGGAATTATTCTGTGGCTGAGCTTTGGGACATCTGGAGGCATCAACTCTCATGTCTGGACGTTGTTGCTGGTTATAGGCTGAGACCTTATTTGGACTGTCAGCTGGAACACCTACACTGTGGCTCTTATTATGATCTCTCATATTGCTCTGGTTTGGGTTTCACAGCACAGAAAGTGGATTTCAAGAGATACCAGCCAAAGAGAATGAGGCAGAAGTACTTGGCATTTTATGGTCTAGTTTTAGAAGTCATATACTATCAATTCTGCTATACTGTAGTGATCAAGAAAGTCACTAACGTCCACTGTGCTCCAAAGGAAAGGGGTGTAATGTCAATTTCCCATTGTAAGAAGATCATGGAGGATATGAGATACTGATATAACCATCTTTGGAAAGTATAATCTGCCACATCAAGGAATAGAGACTGTTTCTCTTTCCTGTGTATCCTGCTTTTTCCATCACATCACTGATGCATTAATTTTCTTGAAAAAAATACCTTGAACAAAGCAGCTCCTTGACAAAAATAAAAAACAAAACAGAACATAAAACTATCAAAGTTCCCTTACTGCTTATAGAATGAAGTGTAAATTTCTTTAATTAGCATTCTAGAACCTCATAAATGTAGATATAATGTCTTTTTACCCCTTACTTCGTGTTATTTTCAGACATATACTGTAGCTTTTAGCCTACTTACATAATTTACCATTGCCGGGATGTGTCCTGAGCTTTTCACTTTTGTACCTTTTACATGTATTTTTCTGATCTTAGCATTCCACCATAGAAGTACCTTCAGTGTTTGCCTAATAAAACCCTACTCATCTTTTAAGGCTTTTCTTCCTGCCCGAACCAGAAGTGATTACTCCTTTCTTCTTTCAAGACTAGTGCAGCACTGGTCAAGTACCAGCCATGTCTCATTTATCATACTGTGGTAGAGTATATGTTATTTTGGAAAGAGGCAATGTTTTATTGGTTTGTTGGTTAGTGCTATTCCCAATGGAAAGAGGATGTCCTCTCAGCACAAACTTTAGAGAAAGACCATACCTATCTCTAACCTTATTGCTTCTGTGAACTAGTTATTTATCACAATATGACCCCATCTAAAAATCCTGAGTACTTTATTTTGTCCATATTTCAAAACATTCAAAAAGCTAACTCATCTCTCATTGGGTTTCCAGGGAACCTAGAGTGTTAATGAGAAGACACACAGCTATTTGATAATATTGATGAGCCACAGAATGACTGTGATGGAGTAGAATCAGTTGGAATAAGTGACACATTGATTTCCAGGGAAGAATGTTCAAGTGGGAGATATATATATATTCAAATATACATATATTTGAATTCAAATGTTTTATGCATACTTTGTATACAAATCTTTTAAAAATTTTATAAAATTTGGTGAGAACATGAAATTCAACAGCTTATTTTAGGATTTTTGCAAGTTTAAGTTTGTTGATATGCTCTGTGACTCTCTAAGAAGGGTCTGTGCTAAAGCAGCATTTTTCTGTGTACCTATCCCTGTGAGATTATGGGCTCAGAACTCGAACTCTTCCAAGAATTACATGTAAAAAGGCAGCCATGTTATAGTGTGACTCTGCCTTCTACTGCTTTGCCTGAGGGAGGACTTGATGCTGCAGGGCCAATGAGTCTTTGTTGCAGGATTTTTGAATTTAGAACTGAAAGAGATTTGGGCTAGTCTTGCTTGGGTGCTTGGATTGTGGGTAAATTATAATACTCAGGAACTGTTGGTAGCCTTCCTTCCCACCATGTATAGGTGAAAAGAGCCTGGTTTCCACCAAGAAACAGAAGAATGAAGCAGGGAGGAAAAAAAGAGAAGTCCTAAGAGCATTTGAGTCCTTGGATCTAGCTGCTTCTGCGTCTAGTCACATTCTTGACCTTAAGTTCCATGTGACATTCCATATTCCTTATAAACATTCTCCCGCTTTCTTAATCTAGTTCTTTTTTTTCCTACTTATAACCAAAAGTATTCCAATTAAAATGCCATAGGGCACTTTTTTCTCAGAACACTTTATGTGATTAAAGTTACATAAAACTTATTTTGGATAATGCTGGCTATAAAATGATAAAAATCAAACAAAAGGGGCAGCTTCTCCAAAGCTCAGGCTAGGAGAGATTGGTTCAAATCTGATTCCTCTAAATTCCTAATCTGTAGCACATTATCAGTTTTATATTTACATGTACATATTTATGAACATAACCATAGAATTTCAGAGCTTCAGAGGTCCTTGGAAATAATAACTTTAAAGTTTTACATGTAAAGAAATGATGGTCCAGAGAGGGCCAATGTTTTACCCATGATCACACAGATAAATGGCAGTGATCTCTACCATACATTTTCCATACTTTGCAACCATGCAAAGACACCTCAGTGAATCTCTCCAGATCTTGCTTATTTGCGGGAAGTGATGTGGCAACCTCCCAGGTGCTTCTCAGAGGCCCACCATTTCCTTTGAACTTCCTACTTTTTGTTTTATACCTGCTGGATCGTGGTGACAACTGTAGCAGTCACTTTACACACAGATATGGAAACCACAAGTGAAGGCAGGTAGAGCAGCCCCAGCAGCAGAGTCCCCAGACACCCCCGTGGAGCAGAGCCCATTACCCGTCCTGGAATTTTCCATAAGAGAGGAATCATCTTTTGCTTTGTCTAAGCCCTTGTACTTTGGCTCTGTTTGTTACAGCTACAGCTGCTCATCTTATACCCCAACTAATATCACCCCAAAGTAAACCCTCATGAGGTCATTGTAAGATTGAAACTGGTAACCACAGTCAGCAGTGGGTACATAATATCTGTACTATTTTACTTTTCACTGAGTGTCTGGCCTCTTTTGTAATTGACACTTCAGACACCATTATTGGGGCCAGAGCTCGTCTGTGTGTATTTTTCTCAGTAAATCATTTGATCCATGCCAATAACTGTGGACCAGGGGCACTTCACTTTAAGCACATCCAAGATGTGGGAACCTACCCTGAGTCAGCATTCTGGGGTCCTAATTGTCTAGGAAGTAAATTTATAGAGCAGATACCAGATTCCAAGTTTCATTATATTTTGTTCTCAGAGAGAAGTTAGTTCACTTGGAAGATTAAAGCACTGTGCTACTTATTTTGTGTTCATCTTTAAGTTATTGTGGCATGTATTACAAGAAGGAGTATATGTTCTCATTTACTACTTTACCACAGATCTTGAATATGGAGACATCTTAAATAGGGAAATGAGAGAGTGATCTGCCTGTTTAATTTTCTAGCAGCCACCAATATGGATACCAATTAGTTCTCAAATGAACAGTGATGTTATGTCTGGGATGATGCCCAGAAGGTGATGGTCCAAGATGAGCAACTCATTCAGGCTCCTGAGGTATCACTAAGAGTTTCTTTTTCACTAATGCCACTTTCAGAATATGCGGATAGTGTATTCCGGCCAAAAAATCAGATTTCAAAAAGGAGAAGAGTGAAGATTAAAAAAAAAAAAAAAAAAAGGAAAATCAAGAGGGGACTGTATATATCTTGTACTGAAGTTAGGTCACATTTTATTTTTTTTAATTTTAAATAGGATCCAAAGTGCCTTTGTACTGACATGTGAAATAATCAGCCCTTTTGTGATTGACTAATTATCACACAGTGGTAATGACCAGGAGGACAAAGACACCTTCAGAAATAGGGCCTATTAACTTTAATACAGAGAACGCTGGCTTTGCTTGAAAACTCAGTGGTTAGAGGACGATTACCGGGGAAATGCCTCCCAATCTTGAGCCACTGCAGATCTGGACAGGGATATATAAAGACATTATTAATTTGGATGAAAGTTTTGTTTTTGCCAATATATCTTTTATTTGGCTCCAGATAAGAGGGTTGTTCAGAGCTTTTCGAAAGACCTTTAGTATGCTATTTATTAGAGAAACATTCATTTAATCAAATAACACTCACTTTATAGAGGAAGAAATATTCGTCTGCTTTGAGGGCCATAGGTCATACACTGGAGTATGGCTTTGGTCACTGACAGTGCTGACATGATGGGGATTTTTTTCTCTTTCCCTTCTGAGGATTCTTTTCTGTAACCTCTGGCTGCATTAGAAACTTCACTGCTTAACAGAAACAATTGTTCTTTGTTCTTGTGGCCAAATGAAAGCTCTTGTTTTCCAGTCCAGTTCTGCTGGCAGGTTAGATGCAATCAGGGGTGTCATCAAGGGGGGGGCAGAGAATATGCAGAATACAACCACTTGTTGTTTTTGGAGGCAGAATGCCCACTTTTTTGGCACAGTCAAAGCTAAGCACATGTGAGAGCAACGAAGGCTAAACTGTGGATCTTTCAATGTGATGGTTAATGCTTTGCACAAATTCAAAGTGATGGTTGAGAGCATCAACATTTCTGATCAACACTTTCCTAAGATGGACACTTACACAGACAGACATTTTTACACATCTCACAAACTCTGGGCTCAAATGTGCTGCATTAAATACATCCATAATGCCAACACCTTAGCTCTTGTTCTAGAATCTTTTACTTGATGTCTTCAGTAGAAATCCTGTAATAAAATGACTTGGGGAAAGAATAATGTCTGAATGTGCATAGAGAAGTCTCATTTATTTGTCGCAAATTTTAGGGTTTTTAGCTAGGTTTCTATCACCTGGGGCTAGGTCTTCCCCTCTCCACAAACACTTCATTTTTCATTACATTTATTTTCCTCCTGCTGCACTGGTTCTCTCATTCTTCGGTCACTATATATGAGTTAGCTTCATAAAGCGCAGTGGTGCCTACTTCCCTGTGGTAAGTAAAGGTTAGGGTATTGGAAAAGATTCACCTTTGTGTTTGTAATTCCTGATACTCTCTAAGAGTAGAAAAATTAATGGTGGAGCTAAAATCTAACTCAGGAAGGTATCATCATGACCAAGAGGTATGAAAAATTAATGTTGGAGCTAAAATCTAACTCAGGAAGATATCATCATGACCAAGAGGTATTTTTAGAAACTGTATGACTAGTGCTTTCAGAGATATGTGAATGGTACAAATGCAGAGAGAGAGGCAGGGGCTGAGTCTGTTGGATTTCCAGAATGCAACCTGTCCAGGGAGTCATTAGAGAGAAGGGAGAGTCATTGAGGAACCAATGGAAGAGGAACTTTGAAGGCAAGGAAACGGCCATTATTGTTAAATGTAACAGTGATTGAAGACTGAGAAGAAACTATTATGAGAACTGAGAGAGAGAAGAGTCTCAGGGGAATTATTAGGCTAAAGAATATTCTCAAGCAGAAAAATTTCAAAAGCATTCATTTAACCATCTGGGGTTTTAAAAAAGGAACTTTTTTTCTGTATTTTGAAAGGGAAGATTTGACTTTTAATGAGAAGTCTGTATTTCATCTTTAAGGAAGAACACATCTAAAGCTTAATTATTCAGCACAGGAAAAGCCTCTGTGTGTGTGTGTGTGTGATATGCTTGGCATACATTGAATACACATTTTAGCAAAGTTCAGTCTGGTGTGACAGGCGTATACTATATGAGTGGATGATATATATATGCTCCCAGAATTTTTTTTTAAATCTTAGCTCATGGTTGTAATAAACAATATTGAGTTGGATGGAATCAGAAATTCTGGTGGTCCTCAAAATGCTTCTCTGAAAGCACCAATTCACGACATATATTGTGGAGACAATATTGCCAAATCTGCTAGTGATGCTAAAGAACGTAAATCTTTTGTTAGAAAAATAATAGAATTGGTGCCTATCGTGACGTTTTTATCTGTTAACTTTGTCCAGTGATACTTGTTTTGTAGGCTTGTTATAAGGATTAATTAAAATAATGCATATGAAAGTGCTTTCAAAAGTATTAGATTTCTATGCAAATGAATAGCACACATAAAAGTTGTATGTAAAGATACTATGATATGTCAAAGTCTCTTGGAAATCATGTATATGATATTTATACTGTAAGTTGCAGACTGGAAAAATATGTTCCAGGTTCTGGGAGATGTTCTCAGATCAAATGATGTTTTTGCGAAAATTTATGTAAAATGTTCAGCTGATGGAGGATTAAACATGAAAAGACAGTATAATGGATTTGCATTTGGTTAAAAAGGACCATTTATTCAAGTTTGTATGTTACACTAGTAATGTGTTTTAGATCTGATAATGGAGGTAATGGGAGTTTCAGACGAGGCTACTAAACTGTTTACATTTTGCAGTTTTATATCGGATTCCATTAGCATTTAAGACATTTTACAATAAAAGCACAAACAGTAAATGGTAAACTACAAATAAGAAATTAAAAAAATTATACCTAAGGAAAAATGAAATAAAAAGTAGAAACCAAGGGAGGTAAATAGAATGAATATAGTTAAGGCTTAAAAGTTGTTATGGTTATGCCACAAATTATGAGTTTTTTTCAACTTAGTTTTTACTAGATGTAATAAATGATTTTTTTAATAGAAACTGTTGAAACACAGAAAGCTATAAAACAAGAAATGAAAAATCTAGAATTTCTCTAGCCAGAAGTAACTGTTGTTACAAACATTTTGATATGTATCATTCTAGCAATTTTGCTCTCTATTAATACCAACCTGATTTCCACATACAAATTTGGACTTATATTTCACATATTGTTTTTTTCACACTGCAGTATATCTGACCATTTTCCATGCCCTGGAAAATTCTTTGAGAAATGATTTTAAATTGCTGCATAACTATGTATGAGTAACCATAAATTACTCAACCAATATCCTAGTATTAGGAATGGATACTGTCTCCGAGATTTTGTTGTTATAAATGACGCTGCCCTAAGCATGTTTGTGCATTAATCTTTGTGTGAATCCTTAATAATTTATTGGAAAACATTTCTAGAAGACAGTGGAAATTTTGACTGGATCAAAGGTCAAACCAATTTTTAGGCTCTGAGGTCCAACTGCATGAATTTGAATATTGGTTTTATCTACTTCATGTCTCCTTGACTTTAAATAGGTTGTTTAACATTTTTGTGGTTCAGTTTCTTGATTTGAAAATTAGGGATTATAGTAATATCTTCCTTATAGGTTTGCTATGAGGATTGCATTTGATATTAAATAAAAGTACTAAGCATGTTCGTGGCATCCAATTAATGTTAGTAATTATTCTGATTATTATAGTTCCAAACTGACTTTAAGAAATGTTGTCGCTTTAAACTCATTATTTTTTTTGCAGAACACATCTAAAAAATTCTTAGTGCAGTATTTTAAAATTCTTAATACAGTCAAGCTGTTAATCCTTTGTCATACATAAGTATTATTTCAGTTTTTCATTTGCATTTTAATTTTTCATACTTTATATTTTTGAGTCAAGTCTGCCTAATTTTACACTGTCAAAGAAAGATGGATGCTTGGCTACAAATAATTCAGAATCCAACAAATGCATGATGAAGTTGACATTCCTTTGTGAAAACTAAGTCTCCTAGACAAGACTCTGCATTTATTTGTCATTGAGATGGAGAAACAGACTGCATCAAGAACTGTGAGCATAGTGAAGATTTTTCTCAAGAAATATTTCTGCATGTATTTTAGAATTTTATTTAAGCTTGTCTCAAATCTCCTAAACTAAGGCTAAGGTGATAGTGATCTGGAAATGTTTCAAAGATTGTGGGCAGTTTCCCAATTTCACTAAAAATAAGAATCTCCATTTCATCATATTAAATTTATTTATGTCACATGCTTTCTCAGTACACGTGCTTGTTAGAAGAATACATTGCAAGATATATCCTCAGTGATAAGTATATTGAGCTATCTATCGCATATGAACAAATTAAAACTTGTTAATTATGCCAAAATATTGATACTAATTATAGAATGCTTGGCAGTAAGTTTTTTTTTCTGACAGTATTTCCAGGGCAAGATCAATTTTATTTTGATGTCATTCCTAATTTCTGACAGTTACATCATACTGTCAGAATCTTGGAGAATATTTATCCTATTTTCTATAGTGTAAGCCAAGTATCTAAATCATACAAAAGTTATTAAGAAATTTGTGCCTTCTGAAGTTGTTTCTGATCCCTCAGGAGAATATGTGAACTGCTCTGATTCTGGGAGTGGTGTTAAAGTAGCAGGTTTTATTTGAACTTCAGTATCAAAAAATCTTTATTGATTTCGAACAGGTATAGCACAAACAATCCAGTCCACCAACTCGAAGGCTGAAGGAAATCTGTAAAACTTTCAAATTCTCTTATATAATTTAAAACCATTAGTGACACCAGATGACAGTAAGTATAATACAGTGAAGAGAGGAGCAGCTGTGCTTGATGTCTTCTTCCTCTGCTTGTAAATACTGGTCTCTAAACCTAGATATACTGTGGAAATGTTGAGGAAGAAACTGATGTAAAGTTTACATGCAATAGGCGACTGGATTCATAGTTTTCGAACAGTGAGGGTTGTACAGATATGTTCTTCTCTGAACTCAGACTGAATTTGTGGTTAGTCCCAATCTGTTTAGTACTTAGTTATTCTGAACTTCTTGATTTGCTATTCCAGGAGCATGGGATATCTTTCCATTTTTTAAAGTCTTCTTTAATTTCCTTTATCAGTGTTTTGTAGTTCTCCATGTATAAGTCTTTCACCTCCTTGGTTAGGTTTATTCCCAGATATTTTATTACTTTGGGTGCTATTTTAAAGGGGATTGTTTCTGTACTTTCTTTTCCTGTTGATTCATCATTAGTATAAAGAAATGCAACTGATCTTTGTATGTTAATCTTGTAACCTGCTACCTTGCTGAATTCTTCGATTACTTCTAGTAGTTTTTGTGTGGACCTT
Organism: Camelus bactrianus; assembly: GCF_048773025.1. Lineage (NCBI taxonomy): Eukaryota > Metazoa > Chordata > Mammalia > Artiodactyla > Camelidae > Camelus > Camelus bactrianus. The sequence goes on from NC_133540.1 coordinate 46,066,010, forward strand.
TTAGGGTTTTCTATATATAGTATCATGTCATCTGCATATAGTGACACTTTTACCTCTTCTTTTCCAATTTGGATCCCTTTTATTTCTCTCTCTTGCTTGATTGCTGTGGCTAGTACTTCCAAGACTATGTTGAATATGAGTGGTGATAGTGGGCATCCTTGTCTTGTCCCAGATTTTAGTGAGAAGCTTTTGAGTTTTTCACCGTTGAGTACTATGCTGGCTGTATGAAAACATCTCTTAATGCCCTTAAGTTTACTGATTTATAATACTGAGAACCTAACAAGTACAAGTTTAATCAACTTTATTTAGGTTTGTCATATATATAGCTTTTATTATGTTGAGATACGTTCCCTTTATACCCACTTTGGTGAGAGTTTTTATCATAAATGGGTGTTGAATTTTATCGAAAGCTTTTTCTGCGTCTATTGAGATGATTATGTGGTTTTTGTCCTTTCTCTTGTTGATGTGATGTATTACATTGATTGATTTGCGTGTGTTCAACCACCCTTGTGTCCTTGGGATGAACCCCACTTGATCATGATGTATAATCTTTTTTATGTGCTGTTGGATTGTATTTGCTAATATTTTGGTAAGGATTTTGGCTTCTATGCTCAACAGTGATATTGGTCTGTAATTCTCTTTTTTGTTGGTGTCTTTGCCTGGTTTTGGTGTCAGGGTAATGGTGGCTTCATAGAATGAGTTTGGGAGTATTCCCTCCTTTTCAGTCTTCTGGAAGAGTCTGAGAAGGACTGGATTGAGTTCTTCTTTGTATGTTTGGTAGAATTCCCTGGTAAAGCCGTCCAGTCCTGGACATTTATTTGTAGGGAGGTTTTTTATTGCTAATTCGATATCATTTCTAGTGATCGGTTAGTTCAAGTGGTCAGTTTCTTCTTGATTCAGTCTTGGTGGACTGTATGTTTCCAGTTTTCTTCCAATTAGAGTGCAAGCTTCCTGAGAACAGTTACCACAGCTTGTACTTCTTTTGTGTCCCGATATCTACTGACAGTCTAGGACACCTGTTACATGGTTACAAAACTATTGACTAGTCAGAATTCTTTTGCAGATGTTTGCTATCACTTTAGGTGGAAGAGTAATCAGGTAACACTGGATTCAGATTACACAGGGACCTCTTTATCAGTGCAAGAAGCATGCCCTAAACTGGATTAGTTTACTCATTAGCCTGTGTTGTCTTTGTGCCCACCTTGAAGGAGAAGTTGGATACTTTTCTGTTAATGTTTGATTTTGTCGGCCCTTAGGCTCTTTTCTGTAAAGAATGGGAGGAGCAATTCCTTGGAAATATTAAAAACCTAGAATTTTAGCCTTAACTAGCATTATAGTCTTTTCTTGGAATTTATTCATTCCCTTTTATAAACAAATATTGTTTATCAAAACAAAAATATGAAATTAATATTTTAAGAAAATGTATCTCTTTCCACTTTGAAGCTTGAAAAGCACACAATGTATTTTAAAAGAAAAGTTTATGACGTTAAATTTATCTCTCTTCAGGTTTTTTGAAGGAAGGAAATTATAGTGCTGGTATAGAGGAAAGATTAGAAATCTGAATTCTAACTTGAGGTTTTCCAGAAATTACGGTAAAGAGCTGCAGAGCTTGAATAAGTGTGTGCACACCTGTGTGTGCATCTGTGTGTATTGGATGGGACTATGGGTGTGGAATATGTTGGATAATGCTTCTAAGTTCCATTCCAGTGTTAAAATTTGAATCCTAAGACATCCATTTTGTGTTTTAGTGGATGTATTCAAGGCATTATATGGAATTAAATTTCTAAATTTATTATGTTTAAGCCCTGTAGCTGGCTCAGATCACTTAACCACTTGGAGATGTTTTCTTATTTTAAAATAAAGGGATTGTGTGGCCAGTCTGTCTCACAGGATTTTTGGAACAGGGAAGATCGTATATGTTAAACATTAAACAATTATAAAGATCTAAATAACAGTGTTTTTGTTACCATCACTATCTTTGCATTTACAACACACACATACATACATGTTTACATATATTTAAAGCAGGCATCCCAATCCTAGGGGTCAGGTAATAGAAAACCCTCATATTCTGCTTATGGCGACCTGACTTGTGGTAGACTGTGCCTGGAAACTATACAAGCTGACAGAATTTCAGTATGTGCTCTCTTGTAAGGACTAAACCTGGTAAACCTGTTCCCCACTATGAAATAAATGCTTTTGAACAGATTGTTGTGCTACTATCAGCCAGAGTTGCTGACAATCACTGGAAGCTTCCAACCCCATTAATTATATGTTAAAAATGACAGCATTTGGCACCTTAAGAACTGTTAATTATGCTTAGAACCTAATCTTAATTTCTCAGTTTATTATAATTTCTTCATGATGTGCTAACTGTCTGAGTAAGCAGCTTATCTCTCAATATTTCCTCTTGCCTAACAGATGTTCTCTCTAAACAGGTGTTGGCCCTTCCTAGGAAGGAGTCATTCCTGTTTGAAGAGAAGAAAATGATAATTGACTTAATCACATGGAAAACTTTAGAGGGAAGTATCATGTCCTTCTGTTCAAATCTTCCTCTTCACCCTCTGAAGAAAATCAGTGAAATCAAATGAAAATCAAAACAAGCAAACAAATTAAAAAAAAAAATAGAGGTAGCTCTGAGTTTCTCCTTTCACCTATTTATCCCATTTTCTCTTCATCCTTCCCTCCATCTACTCTTTTCTTCTTTCTTTTTAAGATATCTTTTCTAGTTTAAGCCAGTAGGAGAAGTCAACCCATAACTAAAAGTCGGATTTAAAAATTGGAAAATTGTACTGAAATAGCCTTCTCTTCAAGTGTGTATAGTCAGTGATAAGAATAAAATAACAATAAATAATTTAAAATTAGTTATGTTTATAGCTTCCTTTATACCTCTATAATTTAGGGGGGGGGTGATGAGAAATCCATGCCAGGTCCTGAAAATTAAGAAGTTTTTAATGAATTATGAGAATTTCTCAATCTGTATAGGCTGTCTTTAATGTCATCGGATGAAATAAATACTATTCCAAAGGTCTGTCTTAAAGAAACCTCATTTCACGGATAGAAAAAACTAAAGTTCTGATAAATGACTTAAGGAAACAAACTAGTTGTTGGCAGATCTATAGAGAAAACACACTTACATTTCCCAGCTGTTTAAAATTTTTATTTAGAAATTGATGAATTAAAAGAATTGTTAATTTAATGTGATACTATCATTCCCCAGTCCCCAGAAAGGCATTTAACACCTGATACATGTCCATTAAGTATTTGTTTTTAAGCAGACATGTTTTGTTTTATTAACAGCTTTCTCATTGAGAGGCACTGTTGAAACGAAGTTATGAGTGAGAGTTCAGGTGCCATAATTGTCTTTGTTCAGATTCTGGCTCCTCCACTCAAAAGCTATGTGATCTTGGGCAAATGGCCTAAATACTCTGTGCTTCCATGTCCTATATTTCCCTAAAATGAGGATAACAGTAATATCTGCCTCAGATTTTTATGAAGAATAAATTAAAGTACTTGGAACAATGCTTAGCTAACACATAGTAAACATTCAAAAACATGAGCTATTATTTTTGCTTTATGAACTAGTAAAACACATTTTGTAGAAATGAAGGTGTAATTTTCCTTTAATGAATGTGTTATATAAAAGTCCAAACATAAACGTATAATGGATGTTATGAAGCTGGTGGGGATAAATTGCTTATTTATTTTACAGATAAATCTTTATTGGCAAAACCATTGAGTTTAAGTTTCACTGAGTTGGAAAGCATTTTTGGTGAGTCTCTTTGAGTACATTCTTTATTTTCTCAGTAACATAACACAAAATCAGAAAGTGACTTTAGAGTTCCCATTGTTGCTTTCATCTCCCAGAAATATTAGATATGTCTCACTCTACAGAAAAGTTAGTATAACAAACTATTGAATCAATGAGTAATCATGTATTTTGGCTATCAATCCCTTATCAGTCTTATCATTTGGAAATATTTTCTAACACTTCAAGAGGTTTTCTTTTCATTCTGTTGATGGTTTCCTTTGCTGTGTAAAAGCTTTAAAGTTTAATTAGGTTCCATTTTTAAAATTTTGTTCTTACTTCCTTTGCTTTAGGAGACAGATCCATAAATAGTATTGCTACAATTTATGTCAAAGAGTATTCCTTCTGTTTTCTTCTAGGTATTTCCTGGTTTCCAGTTTTACATTTAGGTCTTTAATCCATTTGGTGTTTATTTTTGTACATAGTGTTAGAGAATGCTCTAATTTCATTCTTTTACATGTAACTGTCCAGTTTCACCAGCACCACTCATTAAAGAGACTGTCCTTTCTCCATTGTATATTCTTGCCTCCTTTATTGTAGATTAATTGACCATAAGTGGATGGATTCATTTCTGTGCTCTGTATTCTGTTCCATCAATCTCTGTGTCTGTTTTTGTACCAGTACCATACTGTTTTGGTTATTATTGTAGCTTTCTTGTATCATCTCAAGTCAGGCAGCATAATACCTACAGCCCAGTTCTTTTTTCTAAAGATTGTTATGACTATTTGAGGTCTTTTGTGTTTCAGTACAAATTTTAAAATTATTTGTTCTAGTTCTGTGGTATTTTGATAGAGATTGTGTTGAATCTGAAGGGTCCCTTGGGTAGTACAGTCATTTTAACATTATTAGTTCTTCTGATTCATGGACAGGGTGTATCTTTCCATCTGTTTGTGTCATCTTCAATTTCTTTTGTCAGTGAAAGAGAAATTATAAATAAGCAAAAAGCAGGTGAGATAAATTTATTGTAATTTTGGATTGGATACACCCTATTGCTGAAAAATTAAGAGGAAGAGAAGTTTCCTTACCTTTTTTGGAGATTCTATAGGAATTTAGTAGGACATGTAGAATTTTAAAGAAAAATAATGATTTTTGAATATTTTGTATATTGAATGTTTGAATATTGAAAACTGTTGTTTCTGTAAAATTGATCAGTGTTTTATCAAGGTAGGAGCTAAAATATCAATTCTTATCCTTGTGAAGAAACTTATTATAAGGATTTTCTCCAATAGATAGGCAACAAGTTCAGATATTTTACTTTAAAGCCAACACTCCAAAATGTGGAAGTAAAGGGTAAGATTAAGATTCCTAATAGCAATGGATTAATAAGTGAAACAATTATGCCTTGCTGTCTGTATTTTTGAAATCTTTATATACTTTTAAGGCTGGATTTATGGGGGCATAAGTTTCATATTATAAAACTTAACTTCTTTTAAGTGTACAGTTTGATTAGTTTTGGCAAATATAAGCCATCATGTCATCACCATTTCAGGCAAGATACAGATCTCAAATCTCCCTTGTGACCATTTGCAGAAAATCTGTCTCTCAATCTCAATCCCCAGCAACAAATGATCTGCTGTCTACCCCTAAGGTTTTATCTTTTCCAGAATGTTATATAAATGAAATCATACAGTATGTAGCTCTTGATGTCTGGTTACTTTTACTTAGCATAATGTATTTGAGATTCAACCATGTTATTTCGTGATGATTATGTACAATCACATAAGAGTATTTATGTGGACATATATGTATGTTTTTATTTTTTCTGGGTAAATATCTAAGAGTAGGATCATTAGGTCATAAGGTAAGTAAATGCTTTAATTAATAAAAAAAAAAATGCCAAATTGTTTTCCAGAGTGGCTGTACCATTTTGCACTCCTACCAGCAGTATAGGCTTCTGAGTTCCAGTCACTCCATATCCACACCAGCGTTTAGTCTTGTCAGCTTTTCTTAAAAGCTGTTCTGGTAGAAAGATAGTAGTGTGTCATTGTGGCTTGAATTTGCATTTCCCTAATCATTAATGATGTTGGGTACCATTTTATACACTTCTTTTCCCTCTGTTTCTTCTTTGGTAATTGTTAAACTCTTTTTCCTATTTAGATATATTTTTCTTAGTAATAAGTTGTAAGAGGTTTTTATATATTCTAGTTTCAATTATTTTAGCAGTTATGGGACATGGCAAATATTTTATCCCTGTTGGTTATGTTTTAATTTTTAATTGTCTTTTGAAGAGCCTAAGTTCATAATTTTTGCAAGGTCTCATTTATCAGCTTTTTATGTTTCATGTTTTAAAAAAAATGTTTTAGTCTGTACTTTTAGATATATAATTCATTTAGAGTCAATTTTACATAAGGTGCAAGATAAATGTCAAGATTTGTTTTCTCCCTTTGCCGTATAAATGTGCAATTGTTACAGCACTGTTTGTGGAAAGATTATCCTTTCTTCATCAAATATCTTGGCACCATTTGTCAAGAATAAAGTGACCGTATCGGTGTGGGTCCATATCTAGTCTCTCCGTTTCATTTTCTTGATCTGTGTGTCTAATATTTATGAGAGTATCAACACTGCTTTGATTGCTGTAGCTTTAGATAAATATTAAATTCAGGTAATATGGGTCCTCCAACTTTGATTTTCTTCTTAAAAATTATTTTAACTATGCTGTGTCCTTTGCTATTCTATAAAAATTTGAAATCAGCTTGTAAATTTCTACAAAAAATCTGTTTGTTTGGAAATATGATAAATATATTGGTCAGTTTGGAGAAAACTGATGTCTTAGCAACACTGAAACTTTCAGTGAGTGAACACAGTGTGTCTATTTAGGTCTTTAAAATTTTCTCTTGGGATTTTTTTTGTGTAGTATTCAGTATGTAAATCTTGGACTTATTTTGTTAGATTCATCTCTAAAGATTTCACATAAACTGTTTCCATTATATTTAGTACCTGTTTATTTTGGAGTATGGTGGAACTTCTGAAGCTTTGTAAGCAAGGGAATGGAGCTTGACCATACGTGAGGTGTACAAGGACAAATCTAGATATGAAGGATTAGATTGAAAGGGAGGAGGTACTAATGATACCTATTTAGGAGACTGTTCCACTAGTCTGTTGATGAGGAAGGTTATCTGTGTTTGTAACACAGCAAATGGAAAGGAAAAAAGAAAAGTGAGACACTGGTAGTGAGAAGAAACAAATTGGTATCTTATTGAATGTAGTAAACAGCAAAGAGGGACAGTCTTTCAGGGAAGAATTTCTGTGGTCATATCCTTGGTGACTCTTCTTTTTAGGACAGTATTTGGAAAATATGCATGTTTCTGTATCTATACAGAGGGAGCTACCGCAGGACAATTACCTTGTCAGTATTTTTATTTTTGCCGAAATAAGAGACGGGGTTCATACTTTCTCCGTGTCATGGTATGAAGGGAAAGAGGGAGAGTGCTAGAGAGATATTCTTTTAAATTCCAAGACTTAGGAAGAAATAGCTTCTGATTTGCTAGGTACAAGTAGTGACGATGTTTTCTGTGGTCTGCTCTTTCTCCTGACACTTGAAGGACTCTGAGCAGTCGTGAACTGGCTGTCCTTGGCATATTTCTAACTGAATCTAGGACTTCATATGAGACTGAATTTTTTTCTTCTTACTTTTCTTCTTTGAGCTACAGGGTATGTTTTTCAACGTCTTCATCAGCTTGCAAACACATGAGACAAAGTGTGGACATAACTGTGTTTATTCTCACTGGAGAATGAAAATTTGGCACTTTCCCAAACTTACTTTCTCATGTGGGAGACAAACATATTTTCAACAATTTTAAGTGTCTTCTCTCTCCTCTGTTCTGTCCAGACTCTGTAGAATTTAAAACTGGACTGCCTGTGAGAATGGCTGTGACCTGCTGTCAGTTTTCTGAGCATTGGTTTTGCTCTCTGCTGCCTGGAATTTTCTCTTTAGATTTTGGAATTACAGAGCTCTAGTAATGCTGCAGAGCGTAGCCTTCCTGAAGTTTATCCATTTTGCTTCTTAGGTCTCTGTGCTTTGAGATACACTCATGCACTCTGAAGGAGTTTACCCATATCATCTTCCAAGCCTGGAAAGCACACACATCAGAGAAAAGCATCCTCACTGGAAGCTTTACAATTGCCAGCTCTGTCTGCATTGTATGCCCTGAGGTCTGATCTGACCACAACCAATATGCTGCTTAGTTTTGGCTTGGGGAAGCCGTATCTGTGTTTTACCTTTTTAAAGTAAAGTCTTATAGAATATATTGGGCAGTAAAAAAAAATTGTTGTTAGTCAATAATCTAAATACACCTATTAGATAAGAATATATATACCAGAGTCTAAGGCAGTCATAGAGCTAAGTCTAGTTTAGTTGCTTCTTTTTACTGTTGAATAATGTATACAAATGACTTTGGAATCACCCTCTCTAGGAACCAGTAACTTCAAATAATCAGTAGAACAATTCTCATCAAAACAAAAGTAGGCTTTCTCCTTTGTATTTTCTCATAGAATTGGTGAATAATAATAATGAAAAAATACACAGTGAAAACAGTGCCCCCAGCTGAATGTTAAAATCTGTTGTTAATCTAGTGTGTTTTGAAAATTGAGAAGGGGGCTGCAGCTGTCTGCTGTGTCTGCCACGTGGTGTCCAGACACCATAGTGGACTTATCCAATTTACAGAAAAACTCACCTGTAGGCCAGGTTTTTCATCAACTCTCTCTTCTTACTCCTTCTGTTTCTCTTAGTCCTCTTGGTCTCTAGTCTGTCAGTGTAGACCATTGTTTTATCATGTAGACCAATTCTTAAATCTCATTCTCTTTTTCCTAAGTGGTAAAATGGTGATGATTTTACCTCTCATCATATAAAACTCTTTTGAGAAATGATCCATAGGTATTATTATATGTATTTACTTGATATGATTATTTGCCCATTTTGGTATTCATTTCAATTTGATTTTTATGACTTTGGATAAAGTTAGGACACTAAGGTACCATTTGGGGGCCTTTTCTTGAAACTCCTAAGCACCAGATTTTCTCTCATATAGGAGTGATTGTTGTAGTAGTGAGAATCTTTATTAATAAATAACTTAATTCCCCTAGATAGCTTGTTTACTAGATTAAGCATTGAGGAAAATGGAGTGGAAACTAACATAAATTTGGATCAAAATATATATCTAACATATGTATATACTTGTCAGGGGAGACTGACAAAAAATGTTGTTTCCTAGAGATTGTTGTGGTTATTTGACTTTAGCTGAGAATATTATCAGACTCTGTAAAGTACAAGTGTTATCAACTGTAAGTACCTGTAGACCCTGATGCCATGGTATCAGATTTCAATTGTCTGTGCGTAGGAAGAAATACAAAGTTCAAATGAAACTTTTATGTGAAGAAACAACTTGAATAAACAGAGAAGTAATGGACTCGAGAAGGCTGGCTTTAAGAAGGAACAGTATTATACCACCATTTTATCTTCCATGAAGGGTCGTTAAGAGATGTTAAAAAGAAAATTTGAAGTTAGAATTTCTGGACACCTGAATGTTGAATACAATTTACTGATATAGATTCCTCAGTTGCTATCATAGTCTAAGAGTAAGTTTGATAGCTGTAGATATAGCTTTAACACTTAAGAAGATATAAATATTTTTAAAGCTTGGCATTTTTCTAGAATGTCTGGTAGAGAATGGAAAATATCTCTTGGAAGACTGAACTTACAAGGTTGCTTAACTTATATGAGGGAGTAACTTAGGTGCTGGGAGAATCTGGTTCACATTTTCCTCTCTTATTCCTGTATCGTGTATCAATATTATAAAGGGTGTAGTTCACTACTCAGTTAGATACGGTCCCTCCCCAGTGGGTTAAACACTAAAAATAAGTGGGTTTCCAATCAGAGTGGTGGTGTTCATTCACAAAAGGAAAATCATTTCAAATGGGAGCATGTGTCTGTGCAAACTCATACTGCTAATATGTACCAAAAAAGAGGTTTAGTTCACACATGTTTTTTATTGTCACACAGGGATCCAAATGAGAAAATTAGGCTGTAAGACTTGATTAAAGTTAGTGTATGAGCATTTTTTAAAAAGTGTCCATGAAACAACATTCTTACATTTTCCCTGGCTTTACTATCCTGTTGGGTAGCAACATGCTCTCTCTATAGCAAACAAGCTTGATGCTGTTAGTGCCACAAGGCTTTTCCCATGTGGAACAGATCTGTCTCATTTCTCTGAAATGTGTTCTCTTGCATTCCAAAATCCTTCCTATAGTTCCTCTGAAGAAATCATTTCTAATTTGAAAAACTTTGTGGATGGAATCCGTATATTGTTCTATTATTTGGTGGGGAAAGAGCTCTCTTCTTTGGATGCTGGATAATAATAGATTTTGTGGGTATGACAGCAATATGGCTAGATTCTCTGTGAAAATGATTGCTTTCATGCTGTTAAATTTGAAAGAAGAATAATAGCCTTTGTTATTGAAGGAATTGCTTCTTTTCATGAGAAATTCTGATGTATCTAATTGACTCTGAGAATATTCCCTTTCTGTCCATGCTGAGATTCTGCCTCTAGATCAGATGTTGAAACTGCAGATGTCCACTACACCAGACCAGAAGCATTATTTTTCAAATACATTTTTACTTTTTAGCTTTCAAAACTGAAGATATGATCACAAATAATGAAAACTCATCTTTGTGTAATAGTTTTAAAGTGGAGAAACATTTCTGGCTAAGACGGTATTCTACAGTTTGAGCATTTTTTTAAGGGGGATGAGAAGCAGATTGTCATTGATTATTCATAACATGTTCTTAGAGAAGAGTTTAATAAGCACAGTGTTCTAGAAAACACAGCTTTGGAAGGGTCACATTGCCTGGCCACATGTTACATATTAAGGAGAATTAATGTGATTGGAGATAATTTCTGCTATGGTGTTACTGCTGCTTGTTAGTGCAAGAGCTAGAGGGTACGTGAACTAAATGTTCCTTAGTTCACAGGGTGGTGTATGATGCATTTTCTTGGCTCTCCCCACAAAGTCATAAATTGATTGAAAGAGCTGAAAAAGAAATCCAAAAGAATTTTCAGAGGGCAAGTACTCATTGGGGGCTATTCTTGACCACATGGCTACTTGGCTGTGTTATCTGAACAACATCACATAATCTCTAATTGCTTCAGTTACTTCATAGGTCAAGTGCAACTCAGTCTGTGTCTACATGGCACTATTGCAACTATTTAAAATAAAAGCAGTGTCTCAAAATCAGCTCAACTGATTTTGTTTTTCCCTTGAGTTGACAGTTTTGTTTGGGTGTTGTATAGACAAAGCCTCAATAATTAGCAGTAAAACCTCATCCACTTAAACTCTACTGATTCATAGTTTGTGTTATTTTGACCTGGGTGGATCTAAAGTTTATCTTAGTACAATCTGTTAAAGACAATTAATAAAATTAGTATGCTGATAGTATAAACTTAAGTGAGACTGTAGAGGAGACTGAATCAAGATGGAAAAATGAGCACATGCTCCTGTTTTCCCCTCCACCTCAAAGCCTTAAGTTAAAGAGAATATTTTAGTATTTAAAAATAATAAATCCATAATAACTTCATGAAGTAAAGAGAATGACTATATTTTAACATATGAAATCAGTTGACTGAGGAAACTGTAGCCCTCAAAGTGCACAATAGGATGGTGCAAAATATATGGGGAAATCTCTAAGGGACCTATAAACTTAAGGACTTTCTATTCGAGGGACACAGGGGTCCCTGAGGAAAGTCACAGCAGTTAATTGGGGTGTCAAACTGACATAATCAGGTGAATTGCTCCACAATTGATTCCAGAGTTCTAAGCCACTGATACTTTTTTCCAGAATAGTGAGTATGAAGATTTGAGTCAGAGAGGAGGGCTGGACCTTGGTAACTTATGATACCCAGGTAGGGTATAAAGCCTCTATTCCTGTAAAATGACTTGCTGGTACTTCCTGGTTGGGTAGTTTGTCCTGTACTTTCCCATGTTGGAAGAACCGTGGTAAATATGTAATCATAAGCATAAAACTGAGAATCACCATGAATTAAAGGCAATGAATTAAATAAACATAATGCCTGATAAAATAGAGCCAATGAAACATGCAAGAAAAGGCTTTGAAATAAGTATAAATAATTTTCCCAGTGGGATGAGAGACTGTATCTTACCTGTGAAACAAGACATCTTGGAGATAAAAAATAATATAATTGATAAGTAATTGAATAAATTTAATAGTAGGTTTGTATAACTCAAGCATGAATTAATGAGCTGCAAGTTTAAGCAAAATAATTCTAGAATATAGCATAAATGGGCAAATAAATGGAATATATGAAAGAAAAGAGATAAGCAGTTTAAGTATCAATGTTATGGAAATTTCTGAGAATTAGAAATAATTAAAGAAATGATAGAAAATAATTTCCAGGGATGAAGATAGACAATGAGCCTTCAGATGGCCTGTGAGTGCTGAGCTAGGTGAATGATAAAATACCCATATACAAATAAATATATTGTAGTGAAATTACAAAACTAAGGAAAAAGATACAACTGTAAAGACTCAGAAAGTTAAAAAATATATTTCTTATGAGGAATGGAAATCAGATTAACATTAGACTACTTCATTGGCAACATTGGGGACTACAAGGACATGAAGAAATACTTTCAGAGTTTACAGGGGAAATAATTTTAGGTCCACAATTCTATATATTCCTAAGCTAATTCACAATTTACAGGGATAGGAATTTGAAATTTATACATTTTTGAGATTTGGAAAGGCCGTAATGTTTACTAACTGCAAGAACATTCTAAAAGAAGTACTAAAAAGTTATTAAAGCAAAGTGAAATAAAAAAAAATAAAAGGGAAAGATGTGGAGTACCAGAAATAATGATGGTAAATAATAGTAAATTGCTTATATAATGTTAAAACTATAGTCATACTTACTTAAAAAAGGATTTATTTGGCACATACTATTTTTCAGGTACTGTTTTTGGAGCTATACATTGCTAGAATGTTTGAACATTCATGTTACAAACGTGAGGAGAAATATTGGAAGACTGAGCAGAATATACATATCACTCAAATCACCAAAGGAAAAGAATGAAATGAGAAGGTTTAATCAACCCAACAACAGCAAGAAAGATACATTAAAGGCAACCAGAGGCATGGTTTACTTAAAAAAAAAAAAAAGATAGAAGGAACAAGACCAAATATATTAAAATATATAGTCATAATCACATTATAGTTATAATCACATTAAAAGATTACATTCTCCCACTAAAAGGTGAGTATTCAGATTACATTAAAAAAAGAGAGATCATGTTATTTGATTCATCTGACTTAAACCTTGTATGCTTCCTTCAAGTCTTTCAGCTGTTTCCTTCCCTCTCATTACACCACTCTCCTCAAGCGAAATCATAACCACTGCCTTTGTGAAGTTTAGAGAAAGAGTCATATCTCAAAAAGAATTGTAGTGTGGCTTTTGCCAGATGGAGTTAAGTGCATTCTGATAGGTAAAGATCGAGAGACCAAAACAGTTTTTGAGAGAGCTACCAAGTATCACCAACATACATTAAAAGAGAGAGGGGACAGTTCAAGACTTAAAAGAACTGTCAATCCATTTATTATTGGGAAAAATGTATAGTACTTCTCAATAAGAATAATTCTCATGGAGATAATCATTTGGAAACTACATTATCATTGTTGATGAGAACTAGGGGAACTTGAATTTATATTTTTAGAAATCTATAGAACAGGTACTTCAGATATATTTGAGCCAATTGAGAAATTATATTATCAAATGATCCAGCATCATTCCAAGGAATGTACACAGATGTATGTCCTTTAGAAGGTGGCATGTACTGTTTTCACAGCTGGCATATGTAAAATTTTGTCAGATACCTTAACAATGTTGTTTCTTCTCTTCTTTTCTAATATTTGAGCTCTAGGCAAGATATACCATGGAGCTCAAAATCCTGAATGTTTTTGCTCAAAGGAAACCCCTGAAAGCCCAGCATGCTGAGTTGTGTCTTAGCTTTTGAACTCAGGGGGGAGTCACATGGACAGTGTAGTATGGAAAGACAAATCTATTTTGGGGGAAGGAAGATTTGCCTGAGATTTAGGAAGCTTTGCTCCTTGGGCTGTGACGTGATAAGAGCTGGGTCATCTTTGGAAAGATTTCTTATGAAATCAGCCAATCATGTACTACTCAGCTCTGTGCTGGGAGCTATAGGGTGTACAGAAGCATGAGACTTCTTGGACTCCGTCTCTAAATAGCTTCCAATAGAGATGAGATGTTAAAATAATAAATATTTATGCAAACTATGGTGAAATTCTGTGTCAAAGTAAGCAAATATGCTATAAAAATTCAGAGAAGAGTACAGTGAAGGCTTGGAAGTGAAGTGAGGTGTCCAGGTAACCTCGAATAAACCATAATGTTCTAAGATATGGGAAGATCCTGGGCACTGATAGGGAGGTGGGGAAGAGCCTGCTTTGTGAAAAAGTGAGCAGACCAGGGTAACTAGAACAGATGGCTGGGAACCTAGGAAATTCATCTGGATAGGATGTCTTGAGAGTCACGTAAGGTTTCAGAATTGAAACAGAGGACCTTGAGGAGGTGGGGTGGAGTGAAAAGTGCAGTGGTGTTGACCATCCACAAAAATAAGCTCAAAATGGCTTAAAGACTTAAATATAAAACAGGCACTATATTTAATTTCTTGTACTAACATATAATGGAAAAGAAGCTGAAAAAGTGTATATGTATGTATATGTATAACTGAATCACTTTGCTGTACACTTGAAACTAACATTGTAAATCAACTGCACTTCAATAAAAAACAAAATTAAAAAAAAGGCAAGACACTATAAACCTCCTAGAAGAAAACATAGGCAAAACATTCTCTGATGTAAGTCTTAGCAATGTTCTCCTGGGGCAGTCTATCAAAGCAATAGAAATAAAAGCAAAAATAAATAAATGGGACCTAATTAAACTGATAAGCTTTTGCACAACAAAAGAAACTATAAACAAAATGAAAGACAACCTACAGAATGGGAGAAAATATTTGCAAATGATGAGAATGACAAGGGCTTAATTTCCAGAACATAAAACAGCTCGTACAACTTAATAACAAATAAACAAACAACCCAATCCAAAAATGGGCAGAAGACCTAAGCAGATATTTCTCCAGTGATGCCATACAAATGGCCAATAGGCACATGAAAAAATGCTCAATATCCTTAATTATCTGAGAAATGAAAATCAAAACTACAGTGAAGTATCACCTCACACCAGTCAGAACAGCCATCATTAAAAAGTCCACAAAAAATAAATGCTAGAGAGGATGTAAAGAAAAGAGAACCCTCCTACACTGTTGGTGGGAATGTAAATTGGTGCAGCTAATATGGAAAACAGTATGGAGATTCCTTAAAAAACTAAAAATAGACTTATGTGATACACACACATACACACACACATACACAACTGAATTATTGTGCTGTACACCAGAAAATTAACACAAAATTGTAAACTGACTGTAATTCAATTAGAAAAAAAAGTGCAATGGTGTTGAAGGCAAGAAGCCTAGGATCAAATTTTTGTTCTGCTTCCAAGTAGCTTAATATATAGGAATATGTAATCTTTATTGTCATGGATATCAAGACTAGTGATAAACACATATTTTAAAATAATACATTCTTGGACAATTACGTATTTAAATTTATGATGAAATCTAAGGGACAAAAAGGTGAGTTGGAGGCACAATGAGCAGAAAAGGGCAGTGTGAGGCTGAGGAGGTAAGTCTTAGGCATGAGTCATGTTTTCTATGATGGATTTCATACCAAGAGTCATGGAAAGGGCATTTTCTTAAGTTAGCAGTGGGTGTCTGATTAGGCTTTCATTTTGTTGCTGTGGTTGTTGTTAAAGCGTTATTCTTTTAGAGAAGCTTTAGCAAAATTCAGCAGAAGTTACAGGGATTTCCCATGTATGCACTGACCCACACGTGCATAGCCTCCCCTATTCTCAACATCCCCTACCAGAGTAGTACGTTTGTTGTAATTGGTGAACCTACACTGACACATTATAATCACCCTAAGTCCATAGTTTACATTAAGATTCACTCTTGATGTTGTGTGCTCTGTGGGTTTGGGCAAATGTATAATGACATGTATCCATCATTATAGTATCATACAGAGTATTTTCACTACCCTAAAATTCTCTAAGTTCTTCGTGTTCTTTTCCCCCCATCCCCACCCCCTGACGACCACTGATATTTTTACTGTCTCTATAGTTTTGCCTTTTCCAGAATGTCATATAGTTGTAATCATACAATATGCAGCCTTTTCAGATTGGCCTCTTCCACTCAGTAATGTACATTTAAAATATCTCCGTGTTTTTTCGTGGCTTGATAGCTTATTTCTTTTTAACGCTGAAAAATATTCCCTCATCTGGATGTACCACAGTTTATCCATTCACCTACTGAAGGACATCTTGACTGCCTCCAAATTTTGACAGTTATGAATAAAGCTGCTATGAACATCCATGGGTAGGTTTTTGAGTGAATATGTTTTCAACTCCTTTGAATAAATACCAGGGAGCTGGATTATATATTAAGTGTATGTTTAGTTTTATAAGACACTGCCAAACTAATTTCCAAAGTATTTGTACTGTTTTTCATTCCCACCAGCAGTGAGTGAGAGTTCCTATTGCCTCCTGTCTTCCCCAGCATCTGGTGTTAGTGTTTTGGATTTTGATCATTCTCTTAGTTGTGTGGTGGTATCTCATTGTTGTTTTAATTTGCGTTTCCCTGATGACAGGTGATGCGGAGCACCTTTTTATATGCTTATCTGCTATCTGTATATCTTCTTTGGTGAGGTGTCTGTTCAGGTTTTTGGCCCATATTTAAGCCAGGTTCTTTGTTTCATTATTGTTGAATTTTAAGAGTTTCTTTTGAATTTTTATGAGTTATTTGGGATAAGAGTCTTTTATAAGATGTGTCTTCTGCAAAATATTTTCTCCCAGTCTGTGTCTTGTTTTCTTTTCTTTTCTTCTTTTTTCTTTTTGGCAGTGTCTTTTGCAGAACAGAAGTTTTAAATTTTAATTAAGTCTATCTTATCAATTTTTTCTTTCATGATTATGTTTTTAGTGTTTATTAGGTTTGCATTTTTGAAAGAGCACTCTGGTTGCAATGTGAAGAAAAGTTTGGAGAGAGATACAACTGGATACGGGAGGAGTGGTTGGAGTGCTGCTCTAGGTATAAAGGGGGTTACACAGAAAGGCAGGGGACAGCACCTACTTGGTCCTACTTTCCTGTGACCAAGGAGAGTATGACTTAATCTGCAGGCCACTAAGGAAATGTCATATTTTCTTATGGACACATTGAGTACAAAAGGCATCTTGACAATATTTTGGGGGAAACTCCTCTTTTATGGTAATCAGGTAATTGCCTATGTGAATCACTGTGTTCCTGTTCTCCTCTCCAGATGCTTCAGCAAACAAACAGAAACTCTTGTGACTCAGTCTTTTCTGTCTCTCTCTTTATTTCCTTGGAATAATGTCATTTTTCTAAAATATACCAAAACTTAAACATGCTGGTACGAATAAAGAAATAAAGAAGCAGACTTCCAAAGGAGGATTAAGAGTCACAGTAAGTCTCACATTTTAAAAATAGGAGTTCATTATCTTCAAACATGCTCTGCCTTCCTCACACGTTGCACCAGGCAGTGCCATGCCAGGTTGTCCCATCACACGTGCTCCAGCCTCGGTGGACACACACCAGACACACATGACTTTTGCATCATGGAGTAATCCGAGAGGCCCATGAGGTCATTTTGAGCATTCTGCTGCATTGTTCTTTACCACAGACCTCTAAGCTCATGCCCTAGTTGGGATTTAAATAGTTCTTGCTAAATAGCTCTTCCCTACATCTTTCAGGCTCACTCTTCAACCTAATTGAGGTTTGTAAAATCTCTTTTATTTTTTTTTCCCATTCTTCATTCTTTTGAGTTTCTTCTTTTTCAGTTTTCTTTTTTCTCTTCTCATGTGGAATTTAATCTCATCATTTTGTATCTGGCATGTCTGAAGCTTAGGCAATAACAAGCCATTCATATTTTCAGCAAACATGTCCAGGGAGTTTGCCTTTGAAATGTTCCATTCTCTAGGTGGTCGTAGAATCTGGTCATTGGATTGGTATATTACACCAGGTCATCCATCGGGGCCAGCTGGAAGCCTTCTGTGTCCCTGCTGACCACTTGCACATCCAGAACAAGACTACCCAGTCCTACTCAGTCACATTCTTCCCGTTGCAAATGCATTCCCTGGAACTGCTCTTTGGAAGACTATTCTATGGTGGGAAGCCAAACTAAAGCTCCTCATCAAGTAGGGTCCACTTCTCTATTTTCATGTAAGTGTAAAACACCTCACACTTCAAAAATCTGCAGCTTCATCCTGCCCAACTTGATTTGCTTGGGCAATTTTTATATTAGAACCAAAAGAGATCTCTCTTGGAATAAAAATTCACCAGTGTGTGTGTGTGCTAAAAAGAGCTTTGGTATGATGTTTATTGGTTTGTAAATCTGCCAGAATGTAAAGAGTGATATGCTCCTTTCATATTGACTACTATTTCCATCCTTAATAGAAAAAAAGATGCCAGTTCTGCATTTAATGTTGGTGGATTATGTCACACTGTATTTTGATATATTTATCTTTTACATGTTGATATCATCACCTTATGAAACCAACATGGACATCCAATTTTTGTGTATTCCTGAAAATTATCTTTTGGTCAGCCACTGACTCTTCAAAAATATTCTCTGCAGTGAAGTGTTTTGAGGTCAAACATTTTAAAAAGACATGGAAACCAGAGCTTTGATTTTAGAACAATCATGGCTAGTTTTTCTCTCTTTTAAAGCTAGAAATTCCTAGTTGAGCTTACACTTAGATATCTGGTTCTATGGTATTTTGAGATATCAAAATACCTGAGTTTTTTTCCTCTCTGCATTGTTCCCCTTCATCCCATGACCTCCTCCCGCCTGTGGATAGTGGTTGTGTAATGCCTAACCTCAGGGAAGCCTGTGGTAGAACAAACAATGGAAATAATCTGCAAGTCTTAAGGGCTTAATGCATGGTAATTACTGGCTATGAAATAATTATCTTAAAGAATCAGGAGATGGGAAGGAATTCCCTCTTCTATACCATTTGTATTTCTTTAGAGAAGGAGAAAGGAGGAGGTTTATGGCCCCGAGAACACAGTGGACCTGCCCAGATTTTTGGCAGCATATTGGCTAGATCTTAGGGAGCAGAGGCTTCGAGGGGCATCTAGGTTGGCAGGAGTGTAGGCAACCTTGCGAAAGTTTTCCAAACCTGATAGAAATCATCAGAGGGTTGTTGGATATGAAGAGGCCAGCTGAGAGGGTCACTAGATATCTCGGTGATAATTTGTGTGCAGCAGACCCACTAATTTGCTTAATGGTTAACGATAGTTAACCATGGCTTCCCAACCCCTTGGTGCTGTCTGTAGCACTTCTAAATTTTGGCACGGGCCATAAATTTCCCACAGACTCATGGAGATGACAGCTTGAATGAAAATTAAGTTGCTTATAAAAGTATTGATTATTTCTCAGATGCTTCAGTTTGAGGCCTGATATTTATTATCTCTGCATATGTTCTCTTAAGTCACTACTCACGTAAGAATTAGATTAAATCTTATAAAATGCACATCTCAGAGCCTTAAAGAACATCACTCTCTGGGACATACTGCAGATGTGTCCTCTACACATTAGGTGCTTAGGTATTTTTGTCCTCTTTAGGAGAAAATAGGAAAGAAAGTCACTTTTCCTTCTTTTCCTGAATAACTTCCCTACAGTCTGGCCATAGGCAACCTAGAACGGAAGCAGCTCCCATCGCAGGAGTCATCAACCTTGGAGTGTCTTGGGTCTTTAGAAGAAAGGAAAAGCAGGCATCATTTCTAGGCCACTTTGGCTTCTGGCATTCTGGGTATGTCATCAGGATAAATGAGAAATAGAATTGGTTTTTGAGGAAATAATTCTCGTCCATACATTCGCCAAGAGAATCCATGATTTCCTGATTATTTTGGATGAACTGGCATTTCAATGTGTACTTTCCTATATATATATATATATATATATATGTTTTTTTTTTCTTAAAAGTTGAAAAGTGTGTATGTATGTACATGACATAGCATTTTCTTTCTGGCTCTTCCCTATTCTTTAGCTTCAATGCAAATAGAAAGCATAAGGGAAAATAAAGATGATTGAGAGAGACAGAAATTATTGGCTTCTCTTCTTTCCCGCACTTAGAGTACTGACAAAATGTGTACAGTTTTAGACAGGTGAGATGTTTACAGCAGAGTATTTTACTATGGGACTGAGACTTTACTATGCCAAGTCTAAATCTGGGCAATTTTTATCTACTGGTTGACAACTTATGTTTGAATCTGACTACCAATTCACTTTGCACAGTAAGCCTTACCAACAAAGGTCTTCTCCCCAGAACCATCTTCTTAAGAGCTGTGTTCACATAAATTAGAGAATAAAGGACTGTTTTGGGCAAATTTCTGTTGGATGACATGAAAAATTATCAGCAAGTCCTTGAGGGAGGCTTGGCAGTAGCCTTATACTTTAGCCCTATGTTATTGTGGTTATCAGTGTCAACCTTTTCCTGACTACATATACATGCACATGTGTACTCACACATACACATTTGTATCTGGTGTAGGAAATCCCTCAAAAGAAATATAAAATAATTACAGAGCCTAGGGATGAACTGTTACTCAAGGGTGAAAAAAAACCTAGAAGAGAAAATGAAATAGGATCCTTCAAAAGGAGGGAGGGCTACGATTACGATTGTTATGATGATGAGATTTACCAAATAAACATACAGGTTTCCCAGTTAAATGTGAATTGCAGAAAATTTCCAAATATTGCATGGAACATACCTGTATTAAAAAGTATTCACTGCTTATCTGCAGTTCAGATAAATGGATACCTGTATTTTATCTGGAAACCCTAGTACCAATAGGCATGCTTTGTGGATCATTTCCTCTTGGAAGGCAGAGGGTAAGTGGTTCCCTCTGGAAAGTCAGATGCACGGTTTGGAAGGTGTGTGACAGTCTTAGGATAAATTCAAGAAAATACCGTCATCAGCCTGGGGAGGAGTGTGGATGAGGCCTAGTGTCCTAGTGTTTCCTGGGGTGAAGGAGTTCCTCTGGATTCTCATGAGACCTAAATAAGTCAGTAGGTTGGAAAGCAGAAAAACAGGAGCTGGTTCTTAGAAATGACTTTTCTAGAAAAGAAGGAAGATAACAGCCACAACCAAAAGGCAAAGAGTTTGGAGAGTGATAACCTGATGTGCAAGAATGAAGCAGAAATAGTCAGAATGCCCAGGTTGTTTACTGAGTCCTCTGCTCTCTGTTGCAGGTACTGTCCTGGAGAAACACAGGAGATTTGGATGGAACTGGATTTCCCAAAAAGTGGTAAGTAAGAGTGAATGAAAGAAAAGCTGGGTTTACCTTCTTTCTTTCCTTTTTCTTGATTTAATGATTTTCTTTGCATTAATGTATATTTATATTTCACATGTACTCATCTAGTAAAAAAGTAGTATAAATTTGGCTTTTAGCTTGGTGATTTAAGAAAGTAGTAACTGTAAGATAAGTGAGTGAAAAAATGCAGTATGCATTTTTATTGGAGTGTAGGCCAATGTTTTGATCATTTTTATTTCTTAGTTTTTTCTTGTTCTCTTACTCTGGGTTCTGCTAACATATAATCCATAGTAATTAAGTTAAATTTTCTTTTGATGTTGATCTTCATCAGCTCTTAGTTTAAATTCCAAACACTTCACAGGCCACAGGTTCTTGTTTTGATCCATGAGTGCAATCAACATTTCATATTCCCCTTCATGTGCTTGCTGTTAGTAAGCCGCTAGGTTCTGCTCTCAATTACCACAGGTATGATAAGTGTATGTATAGCAGAAATTTGCTGATTTGTAACTTAAAAGCCTGGAAAACAATGGGCTTAAATTAATTGGGTATCTGGTATTTTTTAAATTGTAAAATAATCAAACATAACTAAGTTGAGAAAGAATAATTATTGTACTTTATATCATGCACAATTTTATGTGAACAGAGAATTTAATGGCTTACATGTATGTTTAGGCACTGGTTATAGGTCAGTATGCCAAAAGTCAATTCATTGAATGATCAACTCACTGAATTACAGAAGAATTTCTTAGAATTGTAGTTTTTCCTGGGTCCCTGCTCTTAGCCTTGCCTCTACATTATTTGCAAATGCGTGTTTTCCCTTAAATACAATTTGCTGAGTTCTCTATTATGTAGACAGGTTTGTCTTGCCTCTGGTGGCAAATGGTTAAAGCAAACATTTAGATGAAAGTATTAGGTTAAAACTTATTTTGGGCCTTTGGGACTGAGTTATGCTAAACAGAGAACCAGAAAAGAACATCGGACTGATGAGGAAGCCTGGAATCTGGCTTTGCCATTAAGGAGCTGTGTGACCTTGAACAACCAACATATCTTCTAAAGCCTCAGGTTTCCTAATCTCAACATATTATCAAGTGTCTCAACTGAGAAATGGATCTATGGGAAACAAAGAAGTGGACTTGAATTTTGCGTAAAACTGAACATAGCTTGTGGTCCCCTTTACCTTTGGAGCAGTGTGCTACTCACGTAAATAGTACCGGGTTGTGTGTCCTGATGGATGGAGGATCAAGACCATGGTTCTCAGAGCACTTCCAGTCTGGATGTTCTATACGTCCGTGGTTTTCTAGGCACACCAGAACTGCTGTTTTTGGTGTGAGTTCTTTGTGTGCTTTGAGGTTGTTTTCACTCAGTGGTTTTCCAGGAGACTTACAATGCAGATTTGGATAATGTGCTTCAGCTAAATGGGGTGTAAAAATAAGATACTTAGAACAATTTTAATAATAATGAACTTTTGCATGTGCATCCTTAATTGATTCATTTATTAGCAAATATTTATTGTGTACTTGCTATATTCCTAAAGTGGAAACTTAAAGACGATCTGGAGCTCAGGGTGTAAAGGTTTTCACAAGGAGTTCACAGTTTTTTGGAAGATAATTGTACAACCAGGCAAGCAAGTGCAGGGCAGTATGAGAAGTTTCTTTTACGTTATATACAAGAAGTACTGGACATTCCAAGTTTCAGAATGCTGCCACCCATAGCCCCTTTATGCGATTCCTTCATCATGGATTACCATGCTTCTGCCCAATGGGCTTGCTACTCTGGCCACAGCTGACTCAACCCAGCCCCACACAGCACAGTCAGTGCCCTGTGGGGAAAAGGGTAGGAAAGAATGCTTCAGTAGAGATCATGGTCCCTCATTGCATTGGTACAATCTTCTCTTCCAAATGGTTTGAACTCAGTATATAGAAAAAGTCATGCAGTCGATAATGGGAACAGAAGTTGGAAGACTCTGGTATAATAATGACAGGGCATGAGCCAAGGGCTTAACATATTCTTGCTTCTGATGCAAGTCTTGAGAACTGCCCTGGGTCCTCCATGCTGTTCTCTTTCTGAACTCTTGGTTCACTGAACATTCTTCCTGAGGCCTGGGTGTGTGGGGGTTCTGGCATTCCTCTGAGACCTCTCTTCCTTGTTTATACTCCTGTCTTACAACAGATGCCCATTTATTTGCAGCCCAAGTGAGTTTCTGTTTTTAGCAGCGTGAAGTGCTGAACAGAAGGGTATGATGAAATGATGAAGGAGAGGGTCCTGACTCTGCATCAGGAAAGACGTCGTAGAGGAGAACGTGCTTCACCTGAGACCTGAAGGGCACATTGGGTGGGCCAATGGGAGGACAGAGGACCACTTGTGAAGTACAGGGAGGCAGGAGAGAACAAGCCAAGTTCAGGGAACAAACAGTAGTTTAACATGGCTGGCACAGAGGAGCCAGGTGAGAGGGTAGGATGTGAGCATGGACTGTCATAGGAGGACCAAATCGGGATGATTTTGCATTTTATACTATAGGTGGGGAGGGGTGACTATGGGTATTTTCTAATGAATACTTTGATAGCAGCGTGGAGGATTTATTGGATAGGAATAAGTCTAGGGGTTAAAAGAAAAGTTACTGGGTTACCTCAGTGGTATAGATGAGAAATAAAGTTCTTAACTAGGGCAGAAGCAGTCGGGGGTGATTATAAAAGAGATTCTAAAGCAATAGAGTGAACAAAAATTGATAGCTGCATGTGAGGGAACACTCAGGGATATCCTCAGGGTTCCTGGTCTGGGTGACTGGGCAGATGAAGATGACAATTCTTGAGCAAGAGAACATGAGAAAGAGACCGATTTGGTGGAAGAAGATAATAAATTCAGTTTCAGTTCTTTCGGATTTGAGAGACAAGAATGTGTGATTGTTTTTTGATTATGAGATCTAAGCCAATGATGGAAGACCCTATATAAAGCAAGATGATTCAGGAACAAATTATTCTAGGTTCCAGATGAATCTGGCATTGCTCTACTTTTTTAAAATTACCATTCTCTAGTCATGGGGTTCTCTCAGCATAAATTTACAGTAGCCGAGAGAGAGTCCCTTAAGGGATCTCCAAGGATTTTGCGATCCTTTGACTTTAAGATGACTCTAGGAGGTAGCTGGTTGGTGCACACCTGTTTCAAGCTACGTCTCCCTAATGTGTACATCTGACACTGGGCAAGGCAAGCAATGGTGAGTGGTGACGGGGATGGAGGGTAGGGACCAAAACAATAGCAAACAAAACTTCTCTTGGCCTTTGATTTCCTCTTGTTGCTCTCTCAGTGACTCTAAAGGTAAGATAATGGCCTTTGTTTTCCATCTTGTCTGGATTCTTTGACTCAGGGAGAAGTTGAGCTGGTTTTTGAAGGAAAGGGTGATATAACTTCCAAGCGTCCACCCTTGTCCTCTCAGCTTCCCTTGTCCCCTCAATAGCTTTTAGGTTCCTTTAGTGGTTCTTTTAAACAATGGTGAAGTTGTTTACCATTAGAAGGAGTTCATTGGGTGAAATTTACCCAGGGCTCACTTAAAACTGCTGCAGCATGCATGCATGCACGGCTTCCAGGGTTACTCATTCCTTTAGCGTTTGCTAAGGAATCTGTCCATCAGATGAGTAGCTGCTGACAGCAACTTTTAAAGACTCTTTTAACCATACACATTAAACACCTTTAAAGCAGATAAGTAAACATTTTCTTACAGTCTGTTGTACATGTTTCCTTGCTGCACATTTCAGTATAATGAAATTCATGTTGTGCAAAGAGAATTTTTGTGAAATGTGTCAAATTTCATTCTTTACCATTTTATCCACACGTGGATGGTCTCCCATAAATCCATGACACATAGGCTTAGTGCGATAATAAATTTCCATTTTAAATTCTGAAGGTCCTTATTATGATCCACAGCTCAACTTAAGTTTTCCTTGTGAAAAATGTGCTATTTCTATCCTCTTATGTTTTGCTCATCTTCTCCATTAACATGAATCTAGCATTGTGAAACCAAAAGAGCCATTAGCAGTGGCCTTTTTTAGGGGAGTACCCTCACTGGATACAATGCCCAAGAAGCTATGTGGAAATAGGCTTTATGATGATGAATTACTGTTGCAGAAAGAACCCAGTGACACTGATAAATATTAAAGAGCCCCTGTTGCCCCCATGGAAACCATTTTATTTAGTTGCTTCTAAAACCTATTCTCTGAACTTCTCTTCCCTTTTATTTCTGAGCTGATTTACATGACAACAGTCTCTGGTCCTTGGGAGCATGTCTGCTCAGGCTGCTAGTCTGTACTTTGAGTCGTCACCCTCTCTTTGCTGAGAAGATGAGTGACAATGAAATGAGGAGTAAATGGTTACTGGAGCAGATGAACTCTCAGGAACAAAGATCCCCTTTTCATGCAAATGTCTATAGTAATTTAACATGAAGGAAGAAAAGAAACCAGGGTACGAGATATCAAGAGAACTGGATGGTATTCAGGGTTGTTTCATGAAGCCTTGACATCTCTGTGAGAGTGTCATCTATCAAAGCATCTCTCTCCCTTTCACATAAAGTGAAAACACATTTCCATTTTGAAGAGAAACAAGGAGGAACATAAAACTAACCTCAATCATAGGGCCACCGGTCCCCTCAATGTCACTTTTGACCTTGTCACTCATTCCCAGCCAGTAAGAACATATCTGTGCATGCTTGCTGACTGCCCACGTTTTCCTCTCTACCTGGGAGGCCTGCTTCTCATCCTTTCTTACTTCAACTTTTTCTACCTTCCAAAGCTTAGCTCAAGGCCTGTTTTGTTATTCTTAGTCTTTCCTTCTAGATTGGTTATTCTTTTTACAGAATTCCCATTTTGAGTTCATGTCTATCACTTAATTACCAGTTCCTTCTAGGGATAGATTTTTCTCTCACCAAAATGTATTGAGGAAAGTGCCCATGTTATTATACCTCATTGCTCTCTGTATAATAACGGGTATATAATATGTGATTGTTAGATGGACTAGCTGCAATTTAAGAATCATGAACTAGGAAGAGTAAATTTGAGATTTATCTATCCATGATTGTTTTTCTTCTAACTTTAAAACTCATGGCACCCTCCCTTAAAGATTATGCATGACCTGCTTTTGATTATTTGACTTTTCGGTAGTGGTACCATTGATCATAGCATGGTCAATCAATGCCTTTCAGTTAAAATAATTTTTTCTCCATTAAAATAATTTTTAACTCAGAGGCTTGATATCTACTTACATTTTTTTTTTGCTGGAATATATTATTGATAATAATAATGCTTACAATAGCAAATAGAGCTTGCCTTGTGTCCAGCACCAGTCTAAGATTTTAAGCATGTATGCTCTTACTTAATCCTCACAATAACCCTATAAACTAAGTAGTATTGTTATCATCATCATTTTATAGAAAAGGAAACTGAGTGTTAAATAACTTGCCTGCAGTTATAGAATTTGGACCTCAGCAGGCTGGCTCTGGAGTCTGTGTTCTTACCCACTGTTCTCTTCTGTCTCTTTGACTGCCATTGAGTTTCCCACACTCTCACCCTTTCCTGGGTACAGTGTCCCTCACGATCCAAATACAAGGACCAGAGATTCTGAGACTATTTCTGACAGCCCTTTTATCTGGGATCTTGATACTCACCGTGCAAAACTCAGGGATGGATTCAAGTTGGATATCAAGTTGGATTCACTCTAAGTAAAATATAGTAGGATATTATTATATTATAAAGTAAGATTATTGGAAACTTTTCAAAATTAGTGTGAATGTAGTGCTAGTGAAAACATAAATGAAGGGCAGCAAGTCAAGTTAGTTTGATTAGAATCCTTTTAATCATCATTTCTTTCAATGAGCTATTTGTTAAATTATGGAATGGATGAATGAAGATGAGATTATATAGGTTTTATAAAGCTAAAAGAAGGAACATATAAAACTGCTGGGAAATATATGTAAAGGAAACAATCCCTGAACTTATTTCTCTTTATGCTGCAGGGAAAAATTTCCTAGTTGAGAAGAAAAAGACTCCTTCACTCTGATCCTTATTTATGGAGCCAAACTTGTATTCTGGGGCGAATTATTGTTGAGGTATTTTGTTCTTTCAGTGAGTTGAAGGTCAAAGAGTTTTGTTTTTTTTAATGTGTGTGTGGGTTTGTATGACCCTTTGATAAGGTTATAGGAACCATTTAGATTTAGATTTAGATTCTACTGAGATTTATAAAACCATTTAGATTATAGATGTATATAAGTAATATATGGTGAAATTAAGGTTTCATATCCCTCCTGTAACCCAGAGGGTGGTAAGAATTAGAGGTGAGAGCAAAATCTGACTTCACATCTATGGTGTGAAAACATGATTCCAGGGCCTCTCCTTGTGGGGGAATTTCAGAGGCTTCTGCCAGCTGAGCATTAGAGAATGAAGCCCAATTACTTATAAATTGACGCATTTTGGAGCAGGGGGTAAGATGCTACATCTCAGCAAGTATCATCATCCTCACCAAGTGAGCCACCTGTTCTTCTGAACCGAAAGGAAAGAAACCAAGGACAACCAGCACAAGCCTAGAAATTATTTTTTCATTTGTCATACATCTCCTGGGAACCTACTGTCTGTCAAGTACTGTACTAAGTGCCAGGGACAGAGAAAGGATAAATTGCACTCTCTGCCCTTTATGATCTCATAATCTGTGGTAGGGGAGGCAAAGAGGGGCTGGATAAGAGGGAATTTGAAAACCAGTCTCACAAATTACAACAAGCATAAAATGGCTACGTCTGTTATTCACGTATTAAAGAGCAGGAGTGGAGAAAGCTTTCACAGGGCAGGGAGCCTTTCAGGCTCGGCCCACGAAGAAGATCGGGCCTGTCTGAGTAGGAGCTTGGGGAGGAACACTTTCCCAGAGGGAACAAGCTGCAGGGAGGTATCCAGGTGTGACATAGTGGGGTTTGTCGGGGAGCTGCACATTGAAAAACACAAAATACAGAAATGCTTTTTCATTTTGGCCTATAGTTCTTATTAATTTAGAGTACTTGATATTTGATGCTCAATTCATCTTTAAAACTTCCCTCTGAGAATGTGTCTGTGGAGCACAGCATCAGGTTTGGGCTGCTGTGCGTGATGGGTCTTGGTAAAGGTTGGCCTGGGCATTTGTGCCAAGTTCAGGCACCCTATGTGGTGGACCGCAAACAGTGCAGGAGGATGCATGTGACTGCCGGCTCAGAGCCATAGCCTTTCGGGGAGCTGATGTACTGTTCCCTAAATGTCCATGGCTCACTTGCATTTCTGTGTATTTCATTCCCTGTTTCATCTGCTTCAAATGTCCTTCTTTCCTTTTTCTACATGAGAGTCGTTTTTATTTTAAAATAAAGTGAAAATTAAAGGCTACTATGTGGAAAAGATTCTTATCTGTGCAATATATTCTCTCTCTATATATATATATACACATATATACATACATATGTATATATATATGCTTTGCTTGTGCATGGTGGAGAAATATATATAAAGGCTTTTCTGTTTCCTTTTGTAATGTGTCTGAGTTTATTTTAGTTATCTCAATTAGTCCCCAGTCAAGACAACATCTGACTTTCAGATATCCCAATCATCATGGCTTGGTAATGACTGCATCAGTATGAAGCGTGTGTGTATGTACATGTGTGTGTGTGTATGTATGGAAGGAGGGCATAAGAGAATGGGCTCTCCATTCACAAGTACAAAATAACCCAAAGGAAAAACATTCTGAAATTTTAATGTGCAGTTTTGTCTCCTGACAGCAGCTGTATTCCCTCAAACCATCACCCTCTACAGGCTACTCAACAGGGTGCTCTGGGCCCTGCTGTGAGCACGGTCACCACAGGCACATTGTCTGTGGTGGTTAAAAGGCAAATAATATAGCCTGAGCCACTGGGTTAATCTTTCAGTTGGCATCTGAATATAGGCAGTTGTTTTTAAGTAGTAATTAGCTGAACCCTCTGGAAATTTCTTTCTGAAATGCATGCTAGTCCTTCTGCCTCTCATTATTTTGCTTATGTAGGCTGTCTTGTTCAACTGAATAAAGCTCTGTGGTGATTATCTGGCTTCTTTAGGAGTCCTGCTTTAATTTGATGGACATGTAGAATGAAGGTTATGCCTGCAGTCTGCACCAATGTCAAACACTCTGGAGATACTGATTTGGTTTCTGGAGTTTATTTTGAACTTACAAAAGTATAGAAATTCAGATATCTTTTTAGATTATGATGTGCTTGGACCTGAAGAGATAGACTCCAGAGATGTATCTACATGCTGGCAAATATGGTCAAGACTGATTTAAGAACTTGGTTGGCAGTGACTTCCAGCTTTGATCCTGTAGTAAAATATATATTGAACTGATCTGTTCATTCCACAGGGTCTGTCATAGGATGAGATTTCAGCTTTAAGGTCCCCTTCTCCTCTCCCTTAAGTGGAGAGCCACAATACTCTGTTGGAATTGTTATGCTATCTCTTCAAAGAGCATGGAATGGGAATAGGCCTAGAACTATGTGGAAATAGCAAACCGTGCCATAAGCCTAGTTTCTCCTTACTAAGAGGAGTTAGTACATACATAATTAAATGGACTACTCATAAAAATTATGTGCATTTCTTCTTGAATGTGTATGTCTTGAACTCCCTTACTTTTTTGACTTATAATGCTTTTCCACTATAATATATGCCTTGTACTTTACTTATAAAGAGATGTGCTGTGGAAAATAAAAGTCAAGGATATGATAAATTTCAAACAGTCTTTGCTCTGAAAGTTTATGGTGAGATTCACATCACAATGAGATGGTCTGTCCTTGGCCACTTGAGCGTGTCCTGCTCGCGTAATGGGCGTGAATCAGTGGTGAACTAAATTACTGTGTGTGTGATCTGACTCACCTGTTGAGGGGGTCCAGTTCATTGATTCCATTGTTTGGCCTTTGTATTTATACAAAACTGCCAATCCTTGTCTTTTCTACCAAGAATGAATTATAAGTAGAAGACATCTGCCATCCAGGCTTTCTTTCCCCCAGTGCTGGAGACAATCCTGACTGAGCCCGGCCAAGTTCAGTAGATCTCTTCACTGATCTCTTAACTGAAAACTACCAGTTCATTAATACTCCCTGTAAAATGTACTGATGACAGCCAAGAGCACATGCATACTTCCTGTAAGCTGGCTTCTCTGAGATGTTCTTGTGCACCTTTGCTCCTATAAATTTTTAAGTTACTTACTTATAATAAAGAGTCATTTGTTCTATTTTCAGTCAAGTTCACTGGGGAGCAGATTCTGAGATGGAGATAAGGATACTGGTTGTTTATGAGTGAGTGGTCTTGAATCAACACCTGGAGAAGGTAGGGGAAGGAAACAGGCTTCAGCAAAGGGAGAAGTTGGGCTGCAACATAGCTTCAAAAAAACCCTTCATTTAACACCACAAACAGCTCCTGAAATCTGGAATGATCCTTAGAGATGTCTCACACTGGTGGGGGGGTGGGGGTCAAGGGGCTGGACCTTGCTCCTCTCATGTTGACTTGTCATTAGCTGTGGGCTGCCCCCAAGAAGTGGCTTTCTCTTCCCAGATGCAGTTCCCAGGGAGGGCTGGCAGTGGAGGGCTATGTGTGCTGTACTCCCAGTAACTGGGAGAGCAAGTCCTTCAGTCCTGAACAGGGATGTGAGTGACACGTTACAGATTCCACTAAACCTGTTTATAGAGATTGTACTTATTGCCAGTACGCTTATTTAAACATTACTTAGATCCACATAAGATACATTCAGAAAGAGATAATTTTTTTCCTATGGAAAGTAAATTGATTGTATTTTAAAGACTCAGAAATTAACATAGGAATTAAGTAGATGCAAGGTATATTATTGCTGTTTTTGTAAGTCACAAATTAACCTTATGAAATGACCATTTTTATAGGTCATAAATGGTTAAATTGACAATTTCATATGGAAAACACAAGTATAAATGGTTGGAAAATGTCATAGAAATGTAGAAGGAGTCTGTAAGCAAGTTACTTTGTGAGAATCTTTCAATTTTAACAGAAAATGAAACTGAAAATTACTGACTCAGTGGTATGGATATGGTTTAAAAAATGTGTTATACTAATCAGTGACCTGTACTCAGAGGACATTCTTTGATTCAACATCAAACAACTGGTCAAGGAATCTGCCCTTAGACATTTCAAATTAGAATGAAATGTTGGGAAAATGCCTCATGTTCTTGGATCACTGCCATATTTTATTTTTTCTTATAAGCCAACCACTGTTTATGATCCTGTTGACGAGAGGAGGGCTTCTTCGATACTGAGTCTCATCTCAAGCCATCTGGTGAGGTTTAGAAATAGTCTTCCTCTCCTAAAAATGGGCTTTTTTTTTTACCTAGAGTGACCTTGGCACCTTTACACAATAGAATTCTGCATTCTCTTTCCAAGTTAAGGGCCAGTCTGAGAACCAGGAAAGCGCCCTACTTCCTGAGCCACACTGCTGCTTTCTGGAATTCTAAGCATCCATCCTTGGCTGAACCTGGTAACTCTGGCCTTCTCTGCTGGCTGCTGCTTTTTGGTGTCTCTGCCATTTTGTGTTCCTTCTAACTTGCTGATTGATGTTCAGTTTCAAAATAGGGGTGATTCTAGGATCTGTGGACACTGAAGTGTATATAGTTGCAGGATCCTCTCTAAGAAAAAGAATACCAAATTACATATAAAGAATTAAGTGTACAATGATTATTTAAAATTAAAAATTACACACAAAATACTAACTTAAGAAAACTTACAAATAACACAGTCACCACAGAAGTCATAATTATAATGCTATGTTTTTATTAATTAGCTACCTGTTATATCGCTAATAATACTGGGGTTTTTTTACATTTTTTGCTTGCATACACTTTGATCACTTTTTCAAATGAAAGTAATTTTGCAATATTTTTCATAAAGGAAAGTAGAGGAGTAGTTCAGTCTTTCCTCTAGCCTGGCTTGAATATATTAAAAAAAAACAATAATTTAGAAAAACCTCTTTTATCTTTACAACTCTTTATTGGTAATCTTTTGTCAGTTTTTTAAAGATTGCTGTCAAACAGAAGGAAACCTTTATCAAGTTTCAGATATAAACTTTCTCAGAGTATACAGAGTATATAACAACTTTTTTTGGTGCAGTGGCTCATGTTAAATCCTCTCTACCATGATCTTCAGTAACCAGTTTGTCACTGATGACCTCATTGCAAAGTTTTAGATTATATGAACATCCGCATTTTGTATAAAATCAGCAAAATTTACATATTTTTCTTGTATTTCATTTGATTCATATCTTCTCATTAATTGAAATTATCACTCCCACACTTGACCCAGTCCCTAGTTTCTCTTCCTCACTTTTTGCTTTTGGGATTTTAGCATACCACTCAGCTGAGGACATATGTAATTATAATTGAAATTTTGAAAAACAAAGAACACTAGGGTAGATTCTAGGAAAAAAATATTTGATGAAAGTGTATCTGTACTGAAATGAAAAGAAGTTTTAAGAACAACATATAATATGTATTAGGAAATTATTGAAACTAGAGGAATGTATCCCTCTGTTCCCTTTGGTCAAATGGTACTACATGGCATCACTGACATACTTATCTGTCAACAGATTAATGAGAATGAAAGTCTTCTTCCACCTAAACCTGGCTGGTCATCATACATCTGGTTTGTGAACAAAGGAAATTTCTCAGAACACTGTCAGAAGCTATTTCACTAAAATTCGAGACACAAGATGATAAATGGATACTTTGTTTATTTTAATTACTGGATGAGATGTTGGATGGCTAAGTTTTTATGTTATGTGAAGGTTTGTTTTATATTTCTTTGGGTTTTGATCTTCTTCATTGGTCTATTTTCCCATTACAGAAGAACTCAGAAAAGTCTAATATAATTCCTGTTGTAATTGCATACTTTTTAGTGCTGTTAGACAATTGAGTTATTTGACACAGATGGTTGAAACAATATTCCTGTAAGATAAATTACATGTAATTTCAACTATGGGCTAATATAATTTGGGATATGTTACATTTCACACATTTTCCCTGGTGTTTCCAGCATTCCAGAAGCTCTGCTGAGTCTTATTCTCTAGTTCATCATGCCCATTGATAGGTTCAGAAATCAGAGGCCATTCTCTGAAATCTCACTGTAGAATCAGGGAAAATATGGGAACCTAACAGGTGGGTGAATAATTATAACATCAGTATGAATAAAAAACTTCTTACGGAATTGCAACTTGTAACCGCAGTGTTATAGCCTCTTTTCTTCTAATAAAACGTAAGAAAATAATTCTTTTAGTTTTTAAAATTATTGCTCTTCAAAGACTGAGTTCTTACCTTTGAAAGATAGGTTTTAAATTTCTGTGCTCTACAATTTGAATAATTGTATCAGGCTTCCAAAGAGCCTTCTTTAAAGATCCATGCCTATTCTTAAGAAGCTTTTGAGTCTATGATTTTAAAAAAATTGGAATCTTGAACTAGTCTTTTTATTTGCAAGATTGGGTTTTTTGTCCTTTTTCCATATTCTAAAAGCAATAATACTAAATACCAAGTATATGTGTTTATGATGTGCAGGTTTTTCCGATGAGCCCATAAAAACTGAAGCCCCACATTTCCTTGTGAATTGATGACTTATTTCTGTAGCTGAGTAGTTCTTTTCATTGGCATAAGATGTTTTTTCCAAGGTGTACTTGATCATGATTAATGAGCCTCACAAAATCCTAGAGCCTCCAAAACCTGAATTATGTGACTTATCCTTAACAAGTGTTAATTAAGCTTTAAAAAACATAACGGATCTTAATTTTAAAAACTTTTGTGCAGTTATGTCTAGAAAACATTTCTGTTAAATGCAGATGAAATTAAAGACAAATTTCTTTTCTGTCAATAACTTTAAGTGATTTTAAAGTAATGAATATATAGGAATCATTCATCTATGATATATATGTATAGAAAAATATTTATATGCAGTTATTCATTAAATGAAATAATATTGAAGAATAAGATTTCAAAGCAGCTTTAGTCAGTTATGCAGATTAGTGTCTTCCGAATCACAATAACTTTTGGTACATGACTTCATTTTAATTTTTGTGGTTACAAATGGCAGCGACTCTCAGTGGAGCTTTTTTTGCCTTATTTTATCCAAAAACACTGTTCTGATAGGTGTAAAACCAAGAAGAGATTGAAAAAATCTCAAGCAAATTTGAATATTTATAGCAAAGTTTACTTTCTGTATTTCTTTTAGTATGTTAGTATGGAGTTTTCTTTATTGGAATATTTCTGTCTTGGAAATGAGATAAAGAGTAATTTTTAAAAAATGGATGCAGTATCCTAAGAAATGTTCCTGTGATGCTAATGTACAAAACACTTGGCTGTCTTTCACTTACTGGACAGCAGTATTACATAGTATATCACAACTGACTAGTTTCCCTTATACCTATAATAATTGGACTCAAATTAATAACTGATAGTCACTACCATATTATCCTACGTATTCTATCTAATACTGTCATTGCTTGAATGTTCTATTAAAGTGTACATTTTGTCCAATTGAAAAGAAATGTTCCTTATAAAAATGAAAAATGTATGGAAAATTATACTTGGGAATTTTTTAAAGCTTTTTTTGTTTAATTTGGACTGTAGTCTATCTGGAAAGAAGCATTCTACAAGATTTCTAGGCTTGGTCCTTGGTGGTTCTGCTGTCTAATGATAGAAAGCAAATTATCTAATCATGTGATATATTAGTCAAAAAACATTAAGCCATTAAAATTAGAAGGAAAAAGAATTGCAAAAAATTTGAAAGGATCATGAGAACATGAAGAAAGTATTTGATGAAAATCCTTAGTGAGGCTATTTAACTTCTGCCAGTAATTATTTATAATACAGTAAGTTGCATTCAAACGAAAATAATTCATATAAATTTTTTGAGTTCCTGCTTTGAGTCCATTGTTGAACTGGATATTATAGAAAAAACAAGAGTGGTATATGTTATTACATCTGGCTTGTAGGAATTTAACTTCCATTTAGTGAGGCAAAAGTAATCCGTATAAAACAGCATAACCTAACTTTCATGAGCTACATGGTAGGGATGCATTTTATTGGTCAGCTGTTCTCATGGAAACCAATAGGTCATATCAGTGCAGGAACAAGTGATTACTTGAATAGATGCATGATGATACAATAGAAAGAATCTGGAATTTGAGATCAAAGACTAGCTGTGTCAGATTCCTCTTATGTCCAATGTTACATTCTTTCAGCCTACATTTTTTTTTCTTCAGTCATTGCCATAGCAACCAGCTGGGGCAGGCTTAACCTGGAAGAACCTCACCTCTGCTGCATTGAGTATCTGTCACCACACAGCTTCTCAGCTGCCTCCACATGGGAGATATGGAAATCCACTCAGCTATCCTGGTGGATGTACAGGCCTGAAAGTGTGAGAAACACTTAGATCGATAAGGAACGTGAGCGGGTTGGATAAATATTTCCTTCTGCTGTTACCCTGAGTAGCCAGTTCTGAGATACGTTCTCCACCCTCCTACGAGGGTTTCAGTGGGATGAAACCCCAGTTGTTATGAGTGAGACCAGCTTGATAAGGTGTCCTTGAACTGCCTTTTCCTTCTTCTCTCTTTCTCTATTACAAGTGCCCTATTCCTAATTCTTAGGATCTATATGTAAAGTAAATTATCTGCACACAGATGTTTTTCTCAGCCTCTGCTTCTTTTGAGGAAACACAGATTAAGACACTTTTTGATATTTACTAAGGTGTGTGGACATGGGGAAAAATAACCCCAAAAAACAAAAACCCTTTGAATCAAGAGGCAGCCTAGATTCAGGCTCAAGGTTTGTCAATGACTAGCTGTATGACCTTAAGCAAATTATTTTAACTCTTTGGGCCCTGATTTTCACACTTGTGAAATAGAGATAAAGCTAGTACCTACATTAAAAGGATTGTTGTGACGATTAAATATAAGTCCCTTAGCAGTACCTGACTCATGGTAAGTGAGGCTGAAATGATTTCATTCATGTAAAGTATTGTAATAATGCCAGGCACATTAGTGGCTTTAAACAATGCACATTTATTATCTTACAGTCTGGAGATCAAGGTGTCCACAGGGCCGTGTTCCTTCCTGAGGTTCTAGGGGAGAACATATTTTCTTGCTTCTCCGGCTTCTAGAGGCTCCTCATCTCGGGACCCCTTCCTCCCAACTCTTCTTCTGTCACCACATCTCCTCTAAATCTGGCTTTCCTGCCTTCCTGTTATTGAGCTTGCTGGGATAATCCAGGATAATCTCCCCATCTCAAGATCTTTGATCACATTTACAAATGCTGTTTTGCCTTGTAAGGTGACATATTCACAGGTTCCAGGAATTAGGATGTGGTTCTCTTTGGGGACAGTTACACTGTCTACCAAAGTACTCAGCAAAATTGGCTGGATAAATTCGTCCCAGCCTCAGTTACATCATTTATTGCAATCAAAATGATTATAATCAGAATGACATGGTATGTAAGATTAAACAAGAATAGTCTGTGTTTCAAGGAATGAGCATCTCTCACATACCAGGAGTTTTACTCATGGATCACAGAATTTATGATGCATTACCCTGTGTGACTTTTGGAGAAATTCCTTAGTACTTACATGGCACTGTGTTATAGACAGACTGAAACTTACCCTTGATTCCCTTTTCTGAAGAAATGGGTTATTGGATTTCCTGGTTCTTGATAAAGATTGCTGGACATCTTTCTTAAAAAGAACTCATTTAATTCACAGTTTATGTCTTTAAAACTTTTAATAAAAATCTTCGTATGTTGTTGGTGGAAATATAAAAAAATAGTCTATATTTATTAAATAGATTTGTATCATTATAAAATCATATTTTAAAATTGTGCTTTCTTTGCAGTATTTTAATCCTTATTCTAATTCATATATAGCTTTATTCTACCTCATGTTAAATCTGAGCCCTGGTCATTCTAAGAGATTTGGATTTTCCCAAACTCCCACAATATTCAATACGCTACCATACTGTACTGTATTTTAATTTGTTACTTCTCTTCTCCCTTAGAAAACTGTAAGCTTTCTGAGGCACCATTGTTTTCCCATGAATGTCCTGAGTGCCCATACCTAGAACAACATAATGCTCACTAATTTCTGTTGAAAGATGGCATAGCTGATTGAATGAATGCCCATATGAGAAAAGGCCAAGCACATAGAATACTTAATGGATAGCTATTCAATCTGACATTGTTTAATCTATAACTACTGAAAGGGTTGATCATAAATCTTTTGCATATAAGCCACTAAACAGCAGAGATGCAGCAACCAGTATTATATTACAATTAAAAAATAGTTTGGTGGTGATATTTTGGATTAATATGCAATAGAAAGTATTTTAAGAAAAGTGTATATATTGCAAATCAGCCTTAATTGCTGTGTCAGAGCACTTAACTTAAACACAACCCAGTCTCAACTTCTCTCTCAGAAAGCAAGTACAGAAATGATGACCTTGGAATTCTATTGGTTGAGGGTTGGAAAAACAGGACCTTTGAAGCCACTTATCTGGTAACATGCAAACACAAGCAAATATCACTGCTACACACTTTATCTTTGCAGCAAAAATATGCAACTATATAGGCAAATTAGGTAGTGCTGTTGGCAGTCTGGAATTTTGCCTTGAGTGCCTCAGGTGACATGGAGTTTTGACTGTGCCCTGAAAGTACAAGCCAGAATGCTAGGAGTTTCCAGTTTTAGTCTTGTAATGAAATTAGCTGTGAGTGTGATGACTGACGTAACGTATGCAGTACTATCAGATTTATATCTGACATTAATATGTTGCTTCTGGGTACAGCAGTGACTTTCCCAGTTTTCCCTGTCCCTTGGCCTGTTGGAAGGAAGCCATCACAGCACCATGATGTCAGACCAAGGCTCTTTTTCCAGTTGCTGAAACGGCATTTGATGTAGGACACGGCAGCATTTTGTGTGGTCTGCAAATACAATTCGAGTTCTAAAAGTTTTTCCTTTCCGTTAGTAGTATTGTTCCTCAGTAGAATTGTGTTCATTCTGTGGAAAGTGTTTTTGTACAGTTATTCAAGATTGGGTATGCTCATATTTGCAGTCATTGAGGCTTAAAATAAGCTGCTTAGGATTTAGGAAAGCAAAATCAGTTTCACTAATATTTGTCTTCTGTGATCTTCAAAGTTTCCAAATTTAAAATTTACATGTGAGCAGCTGTAATGGTTAATGTTATGTGTCAAATTGACTAGGCTGCAGTATCCAGTTGTTTGGTCAAATACTAGTCTAGGTGTTGCTGTGAAGGTATTTATTAGATGTGATTGACATTTACGTTAGTAGACTATATACAGATGAGTATACCAACATGGGAAAAATCTTGAAAAAGTTTGGAAAACATTAGACTTTGGAATACCTGAAACTTTTTATTTATTTTAAAATTTCTACCTTTCAGTTTAATATTTTGACTGAGTAACACATACAGATTTTAAAATTTTAGATGTATTTAAAGAGAAACAATATGAATTTGATGTCAGAGTTAAATGTAATATCTGGCAATAAGGTGACTCTGTAAGATACTACATTAAAATATAAATTTGCAGTATAGCTGTGGTAGAAGAATTAAGTATTGGATTATTTTGTCTCAAAGCAGTTCTTATTGATTTCAGTTGGAGGGTTAAATACCGCACATACATACACACACGTGTACACACAGGCCTGTGTATTCGCTGATTCATTCATTCATTCAGTTGTGTATACATCTAAAGGGAGTAGTTTTGTGAATAATTGGGGTCTGTTTTACTCATTTAGGTCCAGTAATGGAAATGTTTTCAAGAGAGATATTCTTTATTTTTAGAAAATGGAGAATAACAGGTTAATTAACTAATTCAAGAGAAAGAATATTTCAGCAGGAAACTACAGACATAGATCACTTACTACCAGTCAGCAATCCCAAATTATTTTAGGAATTAAAGTAGAATGTTTATGGATATGTTCAGTATAGAAAAATAATATAGTGTAACAGTTCTGTGAGGGAATTTTGGAGCTGGGTTTGGAGTCTAGCTTTGTTACTTGACTCTATGAATGTGGCAAACTTACTTAACCTCCTCATCTATAAAATAGTGGTAACAGTAAGCAAGTCTAGAGGGTTTTGAGGATTACAGGAGCTGCTAGAATAGTGGCTAGCACATTGTAGATGCTCAATAAAATGATTCTCCAATCCTTTCATCTTCATATGGTTTTTAATACAAAATCAAAATGTAACAAAAGGCTGGGAAGGAGAACATTTTGTCTTAATATTTTTAAAATGTGTGGCTGAAGGTGACAGTCACCATGTACTTTGTGAAAGTCGTCATTGTACTACACTGATGAAAATGAGAAACGAAAGTGTCACTAGTGTGTTGCATAAATTTATCTCTGTTAGCCCTTAAATCTGCTTTTTATGAACTGTTCAAATTTCTTAATTTCAATTTTGATATCCTAATGCATGTTATTGTTTTAAGTGCTTATGAAATGTATTTCACAAAGCGTACACAGCTGTCACAAAGGAAGACTGAAGTAAAAAATAAGATTGATAGCAATTTTCAGAATACATTAGACCTCAGAGACACTAGAAATAAATCAGTTCAGACTTAGAAAAATAATCTGGGTGTTGATAAGTACATCCTCCTGTACACTCAGCACACATATACACTCTGAACCTTCATCCTTTCATACTATTGTCATGAACGATTGAACATTATGGCTCTGCCATGAAGCTTTTTCTTGGTACACATCGGAGTCCACATAGACTTTGAATGCGTGTCCCACTTGGTTCATTTTTATGGGAATTACTGCATGCAAATGAGGATGAATAATGCATGTTCTGTTTTCATTTCTTGCTAGGGACCAGAATACCTTTATATGAATTACATCACAAAAATATACTGTAAAATTTTTTTTTTTGCACCATGATGGTCAGACTATTTCACTTCATCCTTCTTCTTGACCGTCTCTTGAATGGACCCAGTGTTTCTACCAGAATAGCTTTCTCTGACCGGATCATCTATACATGTATAATTCCTCACATTGGGCTTCTGCCATCTGTTTCACATTTTATTTCCCATGTATACTTTTTTGGTTCATCATCTGTATTAGTTTGGAACTAATTCCTGAGTAAGAACAAATGTTTTTTTCTGAATCTGTTCTGAATTGAAAAGGGTTGGATATTTGGAAAAACCTCTTATGCATAAATTGTGAGCATTATGGGTATTAGTGAAAGTTACTCTACTTTGAGTATTTATGTTGAATTATTTTTCAGGTTTTGGTACAACACAGATAATGTTTTCTAACGTGATCTAATGTGGCAATCAATGTCTCTTTAAGAATATACAGGAGAATTGTATGACAGTCTAATATTTGATGGCCATAACAAGTTCATAGAGAGAAATTTGGAACTTATACATAAAGGTTTCATAAAGGACCACTTGCTGTAAATACGCTGATAGCCAGGGTTTTCCTTCAGTACTTGCTCTGGAAGAGAAGTATAGTGCCTTAGTGGTATCTTCCTCGAAGCAAAGAGGTACAGTAGATAACTAGTAGCTTCTTCACCTTTGCCTGTGACATTTGACGTCAAGAAATAGGAGCCTCCAGGGTAAACTGGGCCACAGCAAGTCTATACTTCTTATTAAGTTCTGAGTTAGCTAAAGTATGTATTGTACATATTTTGTTGAGGATGTTTCCAGTTCAGTTTTCAGTCTGTTCAGCCTCAGGAGACTTTTGGAAAAGTTGTAAAGAATGCCAGTAAGTTTAAGACTTGAAGGCTTGATTGATGTCTTGGACTGCCTGAGCAAACTGGGACATAATGGGAGCCACGGACAGCATGTCTTTGCACTGACCAGAAGCACGGATAGCTGCCTATCTTGGGGTTTTCAGGGTGAGAGCAGGGGGAGAAGAACATGGGCACATCCTTAGTCTTCTCTCTCTGAAAGAATGCCTTGGGCTTTTGAAAAAAGGACAACTCTTCCAAGGAATAATTTATTAAAAGTTTTACATCCTACTTTCAAAATGAGAATTAAACGTAACTTGCTGTCTGGGAGATTTTTAAATTTACCTCAGTTTAATTGTAAGAGAAATGTTCTTATTAGACTCTGTCAGGTTTTCTGGGACCTGAACACAATCAAAATGTTTCACAATGTTGGAGAAGAAAGACAGCTGAGCAGTTAGTTTGGGCTATTTGTAAGCCTCCAGAACAGCAAACAGTGCTGGTGGAAGGGGCGCTGTGGACAACAGTCTGATTGCCCCATGCAGGGGTGGCTTCTGAAATACGCAATCATTGCA
This sequence comes from Camelus bactrianus, assembly GCF_048773025.1. Taxonomy (NCBI): domain Eukaryota; kingdom Metazoa; phylum Chordata; class Mammalia; order Artiodactyla; family Camelidae; genus Camelus; species Camelus bactrianus. The sequence goes on from NC_133540.1 coordinate 46,107,617, forward strand.
TTTTAGAGGTAGAAGTAATTTAGAAATAAAAGGATCCAGCCACCTTGGTTTCCATGAACCATACTGTGATGTCTTAAGTGCAGTTTTTACCTAGTTAATTATGGGGATTTTAAAGAAAACACAGAATCATAAAGAACATGTATTACACCAGATGGCATGGTCGTATTCATGTAGTTTACTCACGAAAAATAAAAATCTTTGTTCTGGTACTATGTAAGAATGTCTCAGTAGTCGTAAAGTCATCAACTCCAAGAAATGTTTAATCATTTCTCCATTAAGTGGAGTGGTTAGCCACATCACCCTATTTCTACACACTTGACTGCTCCACCATTGGGAAACATTGTTTTTTTAAAGTTTTGTTTCTCTCTGATGCTTATTTCACCAAGCTGTTATATTAAACATTTCCTTTGTCATATCTCTACTGTCAGGTGATGCTAAAATAATAAAACCGCTTTGTATAATTCAGCAAAAAAATGTAATCCATTTATGTTTGACTGAAGAGTCTTTACTTTAGAATAAATCAACAAGACATGCTACGTGTGTAATTATTCCAGGAAACAAAACAACCTTAAATACTGTTTTTTCCATTTATCTTCTTTTCTGTTCCATTTCAGTTGTTTCCTAGTTTCACAGACTGGCAGGAGTAAACAGTTAAGTGCCTCCCTGCAGGGTTATGGTCTTGTTGGAACTCTCATAACTCGTGTGTATAGAAAGGCTCCTAACCACTTACCTGCGGCTAATGGCTGTGACTCAGAGGAGTGCTGTAACAGGATTTACATGTATATGTATATGCACACATATTCCATACACACACACACTTTTCAGTTTTGTGGAGGATATTGATGACACTTGAGATGTGATGAAGGGAGGACATACCATGTGCTGCTTTCCATAATGGCTGAGATAAATGACTATTAGTCATCAAATGCAAACCATCCCAATCTGAAAGCAGCTCTGCAGAAGAGGAATGTGCACCTAATTTGGGGGCAAAGAATTATGCAGAATGTGTCCAAGACACCTGCAGAAAATTAAAGACTTACTTCTCTGTATGTGAAATTCTCATGAGGTAATTACCCTCAGTGTCAGACATAATACCGCTCCCATTAGACAGAACACATTGAGGGAAAATTGAATAGACTTTTTGTCGGGCGTGCTCCTAAGGATTAATAGGGCTGTCTAAAGCAGTAATTGGAAGGTTTTCCCCCACTTTGCATGCAGCCATCCTCACTTGTGTCTTTCAGGTTTATTATTAGGCCATTGCCATTCTATTTACCACGGAGGCACAAGCATCTTCGTTGTTAACATCTCCTGCCAGCACTGTTGTTTCTTTGGAACAGGCTGCTGCCTTTAACCACTTCCCCTTTTGTGCTGGCCTTGCCTTGCCTCCCTTTATGTCTCTCCATAGTCACAGTGCCAAGAGCTGGCAGGAAGGGCACTCCTTTCCAGGCATCGCAAAGATGAAAGTGACCAAATAGGGCTTGATCAGCTGAAGCGTCTCACTCTGTCCCAGGGCTCTTTCATGCTTCGGGGAACTTCCTCAGCGGGGACGGAGCTGAGAGCTAATCTTTCTGTGTTTTTGGCATCTGTAGCACCAATATCCAGTTTATAGATCTATACAGCAAATGGTCTCTTTATTTGGATTTTTACTGTGTCGCTAATTATTGCATGATAAGGTTTCTGAGCTAAAAGGAGATTCAGAAATTCAGAAAAAGGAGATTCAGAAAAATCATATTATTTTCTCTGCTTCTTTATCATATGGGGCCGTATTAAAGGATTCATACCGTATTAAAGGATTCATTCATTTGCCATGAGTTGTATTTTATCAGTAACAGTGCTCTGGTTTAGGTTAAACTGAAAGTGAACTTAAAAGTACTGGATGTGCAACCAGGTTTTTGTATATCACAATTACTGATTCACGTGTGAAGGATGTGTGTGTGTGTGTGTGTGTTGTCAGGAGAGATGGAGTTGGGTGGGATGGGGAATGAGAAAGAAGAATATTTATGTGGACCAATGATTCTGAGAGTCTCCATCTTAAAAATATTGTACATGAAGCTAGGGACTTTAGTTTATTAACTCTGCCTTTCAGTGCATATTTGAATGCTTATGTATTCAATGAAAAATACCAGAATGAAAAATTTCTGCCAGTGACAAGGACCTATACAATTAATTGTGCTAAAATAAGTCAATGAGAATGAAGAGACACCTCCTGTCCCTTCATTTCATTCCTGGCCATTCCTCTTAATTCCTATGGATCAGCTTTGTGACTAAATAATGCCATTTCGAGACACTCCAATTTGGTTTGGGGTTGACTCTTTAAAGACAACTAGACAATTTAGAGGATTACTATTGCGGAAATGGTAATTTTAATATATTTTATGTTAATGTAAAATATACTCCATTTTCTATTTAGAAGAACTCAAGGAAATCAAATATTTGATTTTGGTCATTTCTCATCTTCTACTTGTGTGCTTCTTATTCTTCTTACTAGGGTATAAAGTCCTTAAAGATAGATGCTGTCTGATCTCACTTTTACATATCTCCTTCTTTCTGAACACAGCAGACTTGCAATAAATACCTGTTAAGTAGAACCCTTTAGGGTAACTGTGATGATTTTCACTAAATGACGTAACAGCAGGTGTGCAGATAGCACTTTTAGTTTAGATAGGACGCTGGCTACTTTCACTTAAACCAAACAATTTTTTTCTGATGCTAAGGGTAAAGAATAAAATAAAAATATTGACCAAGAATAATTTTAGTTTTAAATATTTATCTTGCAAGAATATCTTTTAAGGTACAATGATCAATCTTTAATCTGTAATATTGTCCTTGTAGCTAATTTCATGTATATAATTATACATAAAATAGATGAATGTATATGAAATGTTATAAACTGTTAAATATATAAAACATATTGACTTGCTTTTTCATATATATAAAAGTTTATGTATGTATATATATACATATATATATATATATGATAGTTATGTTCCAGCTAAAGCAAGCAAAACATGGACATTTACACTTATAAGACTGATAAATCTTTGTTGTAATCAAAGGATTCAACATAGACAGCTCTTGCTATGCATTTAAATATGATTAAATATTTTAAATTTAGATGCAGAAGTACAAAGAACATAGTACAATGTTTCACACTTAGTAGGTGCTCACTAAAAATGGCAGCTGCTATCACTATTCTTGTTCTTCCTTTTAGGCATTTGTGTTCTAGTAGATCTAACACTGTACTTTAACTTATGTTCAGAATATGTCCTAACTCAGTCCTGTAGTCCTGTGTGAACCTAGGCAAATTTTTTACTTCTAAAATTAAAACTTCCCACATCTTGTGATATATGAAACCATTTGATAAACTGTAAACTTCTGTATAATTGGAGAGTATTATTATTTTGACAGTGTTATTTTCTGGCCTATTTCAAGGACTACATCAGTTATATAATCCAGCAATATATGGAGCACATTTACCTGCTTTTCTGTCCATTCTAAGATTCTTCTGCTCTGTGGCTAATAGTTTTTTTTTTTTTTTACTGAAGTATAGTCAGTTTATAAGGGTGTGTCAATTTCTGGTGTACAGCATAATGTTTCAGTCATATATGTACACACATATATTCATTTCCATATTCTTTTTCATTATAGGTTGCTATAAGATACTGAATATAGTTACCTGTGCTATACAGAAGAAACTTGTTGTTTATTTTACATATAGTACTTAGTATCTGCAATCTCAAATGCATCACAATGTATCATGTGAGATGTCAGTTATAAAGTTTATAGAACTGAGATTTTCAAAACGGCTGTTTCAGATAAAGACCTATTCATCAAAGCACCTACATTTTTGAAATTTAGTCCTGCCAGCCGAGTGCTGGGAGAGGAGCCAGACTGACAGCTCTACAAGGTGAAATTCCTACTTTATTTTACCAGACATACTACATTTACCAGCTGGCCTTGGCCAGGAGCCTTTGTGCCACCCTGGGCAGGACCACCACAGGCCATGAACAGGCTGTTCAGTCTCCAGACCTCCTTGCTTTCTGCCTACCCTCTGGCCCCCAGCCGATTTTAAGCAAAAGCCTAATTAGTGGTGGTGACACCTGCCCACCAAAGAATGATGGAAGACCATCAGCTCAAGTCTCAAAGATCACTGAATGTCTAGTAGGTTGTGAAAATATTTGATCATGACTCATTCACCACTTGGACTAGGTTCAAAGTAGGGAACTCATTTCTAATTCCTTCAAGTGTTCAGCTACCTCCTCTGAATAAAATACATAATACCACCTAAGTATAACACTATACCCTCTGTGATTTTGGCTCTTCTGCGGGTTGATTATTGTACACCGCCTCAGAGTAAGTTCTCTTTTATTCTGGCACATCTCTTTGTGTTTGTTACATGATATTAGTAAGGAGATGAGCAAATTTTAAAGTATATTCATGTTGAGAAATTCTTTTGTTTGCTTATTTTTTACACTAATGAAAAAACTTACGAAAACAGGGTAAACTTTTTCCTTCATGAATACTTAAAAAGTGAAGCTAGTAATTTTCCTCTGCTTTTTTTTTCTATAATAATAGCCATTTTATCTTTATCTGTGATTTTTGAATCTTTAATTTGTTACATTCTTGTAGGTGACTTAGAAACACAGAGACGTGCTGAAAACAGTGTGCTAATTTTCTTTAACACTCTGTTCAGTATTTTCAAATCCTACTCTGTTCCCCTTACTTTAACCTGTTTAGAGGGTTTTTTTTAGTAATTTATTTCCCTCATGACCATTTTTGTTAGACTATTTTATTGTTTTCCTAGCTCAGTACTACTTATGCTGTCTAAAATTGAGGGATTAAAAAAATCAATCTCTAAATTGTCAAAGGGGCAGATAAAATTCATTGGTTAATTTTTTTTCTCATCAAAGATTCCATATCTTTTAAGGCATATGGTATTTTTTGAATATATTTAGGAAATACATCATACAAAAGACTATATAAATTCAAATGTACCGGAAATTATAAAAGTAAAAGTAGCACCTATGTACCAATCCTCCAGCTTAAGAAATACAACATAAGCCAGTGTTACCCTTCCCAGATCACATTACTTTCCCTTTCTGTATTTTGTGTCTGACCACATGTATACACCCTAACAGTATGTTTACTTTACTGGTGTTGAACTTTGTGAAAATGAAATTGTAATGTATGGTGTGTGTATTCCATACCTTATGTCTTTTGCTCAACATTGTTTGAGATTCACTTTTGTTGCCATGCATAGTACTATATCATTCATTTTCATTGCTGAAGAGAATTTCAGTATATGAATGTAACAATTTATTTCTCCATTCCACATAGCTCATATAACCACATAACAACAATAGCTTAACAGACTTGTCGAGCATTTGTTTTGGTAAACATTTGTGATCATTGTCAGGAACAACGCTGCTGTGCGTGTTCTTATGTAAGTCTGTTCGTACATAGATGTAAGATTTTCTCTTAGGAGTAGAATTTTCTCATAGGGGTTTCTGCATAATCATAGACTCAACTTTAAATGCCAGATATGTTCCAAAGTGTTTGTACACCAGTTACACACACACCAGCAGTGGCCAGGTAGATGAGTCCTCCACAGTTTTGTTAAAATTGACATTGACTCACTTTAAAATTTTTACATGAAATTCTACTTTGTTGTGGTTTTAAATTATATTTCCTGATTACTAACAAGGACGAGCACATTTTCATGTTTATGATCCATTTGTTTCCTCTTTTGAAAATTGCTATTCATGTCTGTTACAATTTTTATTTGGGTTATTTGTCTTTTTCTTTATGATTAATAAGAATTTTTATATATCCTGAATACTAATTCTTACTTACAGATGCTGCAAATGTTTTTTTCCCCCCCAGGCAACTGCTTGTCTATTTATTCTTTTCATGGTGTATTTTGAGAAACAGAAGTTCTTCATTTTAATGTAGCTGAATTTATTGTTTTCTTTATGATTGTATCTTTTGTATTTTATTAATGAATCTTTTCCTACCCAGGCTTATTAGTATACTACCCTAGTTGTCAAAGTAAAGATTTATAGGTCTTTATTTTATAAAAATATAGTACTTAGTATATCTGGAATTTAAAATTTGTTTAGAGTGTGAGGTAGGGATCTTGTTTTTTTCTTCTTTTTTTCCAAATGATTAACAACTCTCCCAGTATCTTTATTGAATAATCCTTTCCCCAACAATCTGTAACGTCAGCTCGGAAGTCATTTATATTTGCATGGATTTATTTCTGTTCTCTTGCTATATATTACTCATATTGTTTATCTTTATACCTTACATTTGTTGTATTTATGATATATTATAGTAAGTCTCAATATTTAGCCAGGCAGGCAAGTCACTCTCACCTTTCTATCTTTCAGGCATGTTTTTGTTGTTCCTAAGCCTTTATAATGCTATATGGATTTTAGAATTAGCTTGTCATACTTCATTAAAAAGCCCTATTTGGATTTTGACTAGAATTGCATTTAATCTATAGCTCAATTTGGGAGAATTTGCATCTTAACAACTGTTGGTATGCCTATCGAAAAACATAATATACCATTCCAAATAGAGAGGATTTAAAAAAATATCTTTCAGTGAGGATTTATAGTTTTCTTCACACATGGTTTGCAGACTTTTTGTTAGAGTTGCTCTTTTATTTTTCTTTTGTGGCTTAAGAATATCTTCATGGGTATTTTATAAAATATACATGTTATAAACAAACAAAAAGTGCACAAAACATAAAGTTTAGCCTAATTATTTGAAATACAGCCAACCATGTGAGCAATCACCAGGTTAAGAAATAAAATATCGGTAGCTCTCAGAGGCCTGGTTTATGCCCTGTTCTTGTCATCCCTTACTCCTGATGTTTCTCTCTAGCTAATTACTCTCTTATCTCTTTCTTCTCCTTCATAGCTAAACATATGAAAAGCAATATCTAAACTTGTTGCTCCACTTCATTTCTTCATCGACTTCCCAACCTTCTGTAAAATGGCTTCTGCCCCTTTCCTACCTGCTGTCACTGTAATTGGCAACGACAGTACGTCTAAGGAACCTATTTTAGATTATCATAACTTATCATAACTTTTTTCCCAGAAATATATGACATATGATACAATCAATCATTCTTTGCTTCATAAAACACTTTATTTTGACTCCTGTGATTGATAACTCACCATATTTTTCTCCCAACTACCTCGCCACACCTTCTTACTTCTTGTGCAGAATCCTTGTGCTCTGTCTGGTGGATACTGTTCCGGGTCCTTCCTCCTTCACTCTAAATATGCAGCCTGGATAATCTCATCCATTCCAGTTCTCTCAGTTACTATTGTTAGACTGATGACTCATCCTCATTTCCCGTCTCCTGGGCCTCAGGTGTAACCTGTCCAACTACATGTTCTGTAAGTCATTTGGATGTTCCTCAGGGACTGGATACTCAATGTCCCAGATGTCCCAGACTGAACTCACCGTCTTGTGCTCTCAATCGTAGCAAATGCTACCATAGACCAGGCACTTGCCCAAGGCAAAATACTTGAAGTTATTCTTGATTGCTTCTTTTCTTTTCCTCAACTCCCAAGTCTGATAAATTACCATTTTCTGTTGGTTTTAATGCTGTTTGAATCTCTCTGTTTCATTTCATCTCCACTAATGTCACCACAGATCAGCTTTCATTATCCCTTCCTTGAATTTCTATACCATCTTCCCAGGAGATTTTAGTGGTCTCAGTGTTTGTTCTTCTAAAGGCATTTTCTACAGTGCAGCCAGAGTAGTCTTTATGAAGAAAAATATGATCATGTTCCTCCTATGTAAGACTTCTAACTGCTTCCCACTTATCTCAATTAAAAAACAAAGAAACAAAAAGCAACCATTTTCTTTACATGGCCAGCATGACCGTGTAAGATTGTTATCCTCTCATCTCTTCACTCCTGCTTTATATCCTCTTGTAAAAAATTTCCTCCCACCTCCATCAGGCAGCACCTCTCCCCCACCTCCCTACCATGTTGCTTCCCTAATGTTCTACATTTCCTGTCTCCTAGAACTCATTATACTCTATTGTACTTAGAGGTTTACTTGTCTGAGTCTCCCCTTCATTAGGCTCTGTGAGTAGATTTACCAAAGTTTTTAACAAAAATGCTAACAATATGATTTAGACTATAATTTTAAAAAATCATGATATGTAAAATTTAGTGGCAGTAATTTATATTATTATATTATAAGCTGATATTTTCCACTAAGTTACATTGACTCATTGTGTATCATAACATAATAATATACTTGATCTGGGAAAAAAAGACATTTATAGGTTTGATTTTTTTTTCTCTTTATTTGTAAGTTCAAAATTAAGGCCATCTAGTTCAAAATTTATACCTGACAAAGTTTTCTGGAAAGCTCACCCAAGTCCATTTGTTGATCATTGTATACCAAGTGCCTAGCACAGGGCTTGACACATAACGAGTACTCATTAAATAATTGTCGGTTGAGCGAATGAATGAGATAATGTAGGGGGGGAAAGAAGAAATAATTAAGTGTTTGTATTTATCTGGAAAAATTAGGAGGGCAATTGCATGTTTAACAAGCTCCAGCGTATAGCAAAAGGAGCAGGTGTAACAAAGGGAGAAACGTTTGGGGATTTAGTGCTTCCACAATCATGATTTTCCTCCTGGTCATTCCTGACCTCCTTTCAGAATAACAGTTCAGCTAAATCCTCACCTTTAAAATAAATTATTTTGTTAAGAATAGACATTGTTTGTTTTTGATGATAAGCCATCTATTTTTCCTGCAGCAGTAGTTTTGTAAAGTTTCCATCTCTGTCATGCTGGGTATCTGCCACCTCTGCTTCCACCTACCTCTGTTTGATGATAAACACTACTGAGGCAACTGTCAGTATTCTCTAGATCAGTGGTCAGCAAACTTTATCTGTAAAAGGCCAGATACTAAATGTGTTTAGCTTTGTGGGCCTGGGGTCCCTTTGCAACTACATACCTCTGACTTTGTAGTGGGAAAACAGTCAGAGATGCTGTGTAGACAGGTGAGCATGGCTCTGTTTCAATAAAAGTTTGTTTACAAAATCTGGTTGAAGGATATCTTAACCCATGGGCCATAGCTTTTCAACCCTAGCTCTAGAGGAAATATTGGAGGAAGGCGGAAAACCTACAAGAGTAAGCCTACATTAGAACTCCACTCTGTTTAGTCATTTTTCTCCTTTTATAAAGAACAGGTGAGGATGAGCAGCAAAGCCTATGGCCGTGAGAAGATGAGGGAGGCAGCTGTGTCCTCAATCCCTATTCTGCACTGGTGATTTTGCCAGACATGCCTTTGCATTTCCACCCTCCATGGTGATGCCTTTGACTTTCAGTTTGAAAAGCAACTGGTTTAGAAAAATAGTTTCTCCGGAATAATGGTTTCAATATTTATTTTACATGAGCAAAATATGTTTGAGATAAATTTGGGCGACTTTCAAAATAGCTCTAGGGACTTCTGTGGTATATCTGTAAGTGTTTACAAGGCAGAGATTGCAAATTATTTTTAAACCAGGAATAGCTCGGTAACTGAATGCTTCCTTATTGAAAGGTCAATGGATTCCCCCAAGAAAAAGCAAGCATACTAAGAACAGTCTGACCACTTCAACAGAATTTTAATAAGTTCCAGGGTATGTGGCAAGTGTGGACGAGGCAAAGAAAGCAGCCGTTTTCCTGCTGTATGCCTGTTACCCCGGTTCTAGATGTGTACGTCCCAGCACTGTGCCAGCAGCACTGTAATCTACTTTGGGGTAGAATATCAGTAAGAAAACTGAAGCTAAATTCATATTGTATGTTGTAACATATTTTTTAAAAACCCTATCTCATGATTTCTCCTGATGCAACAAGAATTAACCTATTTCATTCAAGTTTTATGTTTAGCAACTTACTGGGGCACTTTTCCATCATTGTTATTCCCTACCTATCTGAGTTACATGACAGTAAGGGACTGGTCCAGTCTGAAAAGTGCTTCATGAGCTTTCTCCAGGGAAGTGTCATTGGAGACTGAGAGGTGTGTAGACTCAGGACTTTAAAACAGTGAGAAAAAATTGGAATATTTTTTTTTTAAATTAAGACTTTTTTTAGGGCATTTTGGCACTCAAGAACAATGGCTTTTAAAATTTTGGAATCACCAGGTGAGCTTGTGCAGATGCTTGGGATTTGCCTCTAGAAATTATGATTGTGTAAATCTAAAGAGGTGCCCAAGAATCTTCTCTTATTCATCATTGTAGATAATTCTTAGGTAGTTGGTCCACAGACTTCACTTTGAGAAACACTGCTCTTAAAGCTTACTTCTTCTGTGTCTCATGGGGGTCTGTAGCAAATAGCTTACCGGGATAGAAACTGTGTATCACCTTTGGGTTGCCTCCAAAGTGTTCTCTGGTGTATGAAAAATTTTATGATTTGAATTGTGCACTTCATTCAGCAAGACCGTACTGGCTCACGCATTCAACAGTAATTCCGTGGAAGCTACAATAAAGAGGCAGATGCTTGGATCCTGCTGTTTCTGTGATAGAAATGATCGTATTCAGCAGCAAAATCCAGAGAGACTGGATGAAACCTAATCAGTCAAGTCAGTTTCCAGAAATAAAATCCATTCCTGAGAACGAAGAACAATACTATGCAAGTCATTAAAATCATTACATCAGTCTAGCATTTGAAGAAAAGATTTTTATGTTTCTCCCTTGTTTTATATATATCCAGACCACTTAATCCCATAATTCTTTCCACTGACTGCCAAGATGACAATCAAAGAATGAATTGAAATGACATTTCAGGAGTTTCACTCTTGAAATGATTAAGCATATTTGGTGATAAAAGCTGCATTATTAATAAAGAAACAATCTACAGATGTATACTATTGTTTTGTTGTTGAAGAGCTGTAGTTATTTCCCCTAAAAGCTCACTTTTAATTGTTCAGTAAATATTAAAAAGAATGTTGCTCATCAAGTTATAGTTTCAGATACCTTTCTTCCTTCTTCCTTCCCTTCCTCCATTCTCTCTCCTTCTTTCTTCTTTCTCACCTTGTCTTCTTTAAAATGTGCACATTTAAGGAACAGCTTTGCTACATTGTATAGTAGCATAGACTGGTAAAGCTTTTTCTTTGATTTTGATACTGCTATTGATTAACATAATTTTGAGCTACTTTCTTAATGACTAATTTCTCTATTTTTATCAAGAGCAAGTTGATATTGGCTGTGCAGATCAAGATACATAAACAATTGAAATAAGATAGAAAATTTAGCTTATTCTAAAGTACTAGTAGGTAATCACGAACATTCCTATCTTCTATAAGAGATTATGTTAATTCAAACTCATTTGTTTTGAAATTGAGTTTTAAGGGTTTGTTTAAATCACCACTCTATTCCTGAGGAGCAATATAGCATATGCCAGAGAAGAAGCCCCTTTCTGGAGTTTTATACTGACTTTAATGGCGCCTGACCCTCTCGTGAATAACTGCTCGTAAAAATAAGTTGTTGACATTAGTGAAGAGAATACACTCTTTCATGCTCTGGCAAGCTCCATAACTTACATCTGATCTATCTTAAAACTGAGTCTCTGCTTCACTGTCACAGCATTGGTCACTTATGATTATTTTTAGCTCCTTAACAATATTTAGAAAGTGTTTCATTGTACAACATGCTAAAAAGGATATAGTAATTTCATTTTGGCATCACAGGCATAGTTTGTGCTAATTTAGATCCAAACCGTAAGAACATCTGTCAATTCCTGTTTGTTAATGAGAGCTCCAGCACTTCTTTCTGATGCTATCAGGAGACCAGCACACACCATCCTCAGAACCTACTTTGTGACTCCCACACCCCGCCTGTAGGTTTTGATGTACAGCCTGACTATGACTTCGAGTTCTTCTAATAATTTATTGTCAAAGAGATATCAGAAGGAATATAATATTTAGATGAAGAAAACCTGGCTTGCGCAGAAACAACTGAATATTGTCAGTCACCTTGTTGAAATTGTTATTGACTTAATGAAATTAACGTTAACCTCCAGGAGATAGAGCAAAGGGTAATAGACTAGGAACCAGAGACCTGGCAGGGCCACTGAATGACCAGGGCAAGTCATTTAGTCTCACTGAACTTTATTTTTCCCATCTGTGACTTGAGATAATAAAATGGATTTTTATGGGATCAAATGAGATAATCTGCCTTACAGTGTATTGTGAACTATAAAGTTCTACTTAATATGTGGAGTTACTGCTCTTAATGTTGAATTTACATCTATTAGATTAAGAATATGTGAATTGGAAACGTTAGTCTAAGAATTGACTGGTTTCCAATGAATGAGCAATTTGCTAGTATATTTTCAGGAAAAAGCTTTTTTTCCCCTCTTATTGTCCTCTAGAACATAATTTTGGCACAATTTTTTTTCCTACCATAGAATACCAAGTAGTATGGTAATGTGAAATACTTTATGATCAGATGGGTTATGCTTAGAATATTCTTTTCTCTGTATCAACCAAGCCATAACAGTGGAAAAACCCAAGTCAATTTTATTTGATCTCTATGGTTTTGTTCCTCTGTCCCTCACACCACATTCCTGGAAAATTACTTTATCTGGTTGGTGGAAATAGTAGCCTGTTCTTTCAGATTACAGCTTCTGAATTATCAAAGATAAAGCACACTCAATGGCCTTGTAAACAGTGGTTTAACACACTAATTAGTCCTTCATAGAACCTTAACAAGAGATGATAAAACTGTGAACTTTTTTCCTTTTCTTAGCCTATTCCATGTAAAAAAAGAGTAATTCAGAATTTGGAGTGCAGGGGAGAGAAGAAACGTCTGTGTATTTTGAAAAAGCTCCCCTGATAGCAAGGTGATCCTCAGGTTAAGTCATTTTCCCCTTCTTTTTATCACTCCTCTGTTCTCTGGCTGGCTGTATTTCTGTAAACTTTTTGTTTCAAAAGGTTTATGAAAAATAAGTTTGTATCATAATGACATTCTCTCCAGTGGGAAACAAATGAGAGAAATTTGTTAAGTATATAGGAAGCTGGAAAGTTGAAACGTTGGTTTAGTACACAGATGCATAGCAGGTAAATATGCTCCTTCTGTTAAACTATATTTGTAGTTTCTATTTTGCTGGGATAAGGTGAAAGATGAGAAGTGCTAATGCCTGGGCTATTAAAAAAAGATTATTAAGGAAGAGATGAAAGGAATATAGATTTTGGCAGGATATTGTATATGACAGTTTCAGAATTTAGAATCCATGAAATCCCACTGTGCCTTTTTTATTTCCTTCTATCCTGAACACATGCAATTAAAAATCAAGTAGTATATAAGCAGTGAATTCACTGGGTACCACCAGAGCTATGTGGGCTTGGTTTTGTGATTGTGAGTTTTAGGAAAGAGCTTCTGGGACAAGAAGTATAAAAATGAAAGAAGAAAAAATGGTAGCACTATGAGGAAGCAACTAGAGGTTTTCCCTTCCTCTTCATCCCATAGCAAGTGGTGTACCATCTGTCTATGCCAATTTCAATGAATAAGTATTGTCAAGTGTGGATCCTGACAAAGGCTGGGAGTTTGCACCATGATGCTGAAAGCAAGATTTATTGCTGAAACATTGGGCTGGGAGCTACAGGGGCACGGACTTCTTCTGAATCCCCATGAAGCATGGATGTATGGATGAGTGTTTAATAAAATGGGATTTTCAGAGAATTCTCAGTTTCTGTATTCATTCTGTAGATTTGATGTTTGCTTTGTTGTTTTATATTTATTGAATCTCTTTGTTCTCATTTGAAACAAGAGGACAATATTGGCTAGCCATTAAATTATGTTTTCTGGATGTCTTGTATTAAGACCAATATGAACTGAATTGAGATAAAATAAAGGAGTGATCAGGGCTCTCATGTTTTATTGTGCAGTTCTATAGGAAGGATCCAAGTAATTAATTAATTGTATTTCCTTTTGTCTGAGATAATTTTAAAGTGACATTAAAAAGTTATGTAAAATAGAGCAAATTAGATAATGCTAAAAAATATTTGCAAAAGAAGAAAGTAAAACCATTGTAGGGAAATGACATAAAATAGAGAGGGAGTAGGCACAAGACAGCAATGCCTATGTCACAAGTTACTCAAGTGCTTTGATTGAGTGCTAAATACAGTTCTAAAATTTCTTGTAGCCAATTAGAAAAGTTCAGTTACTCAATTTCAAGAGTCTGTTAAATGAAACAGAAAAATTCCTCAGGAGAATTGCTGTGTTAGACTTAGATTACAGCAGCAACGAAGGAACTTTTCTCCTTGCTTACTTAAAAAAAATACAACATGTTCTAGAACTCTAGTCTTCACAATAATTTAAGTTTTTATAACATGGAAATCTCTAAATTCATTATGTATGGCTATAATGCCAAGACAGTAGAGTGACAGACTCCAAATCAGAAACCCAGAATCTCATCCACATGTCAATTTTGGGCTTTATTATCATCATTTGTTAATAAGGAACACCTTTGTTGTGTTGTTCTGAAGTAATAAACCTAAAAATTAATTAACATTCAAATTTGAGTAAGTTGGTTATAGTCATCCAGTGATGCCTCCCCATACTTTATAATATGGATGATATGCAGTTTTTTAAAACAGATTCAGTATTCTTCACCTGGACAGTTTTTTTCTGCCTGATATTCCATTCATTCATTTATGACTCTTTGCAGTGAAGGGCTGCATGACATCTGTTTCAAATCAGATTTTCCCTAATTTTTATGTATGCCCTCTTGTTCCATCATCTGCATTAAAATTCACAAGCAGACATGCTCTATCCCACACCAGATTTCATCTTCTGTACTGCAGATCTATAAAACCTATCTTTACTGACTTTTTTCACAGATCTCGTCTGTAAGCATTTGTCTTCTTGGCATTCCTTTCTTTCACCTTTGACCAGAAATCAGGCATAGTTTTGGGTCCTTCTTTTGGCATGTCGATGGCTGAAGCATCTTTCTGTAAAAGAGAAGAGCTAATCAAGTTGGCAATCCAAGAGAGGTCTGTGTATTCTCACGTCTCAGATGTGTAACACCTTCTCATAGTTCTCTCAGTGCCTTTTTTCATTTCTGTGGAGTTTAAAAAATTATTCCCCTGCACGGTAAAGACATCTGGACACTCTTAATACGTGTCTGGTTGTATGTTGTATATGTGTTTTCCTTTAAGAAGAGGCAGATTCCGACCCTTTTGCTCGTGTTCATTCTTATAGGATTGGTAAAATTCTTACTGTGAATGGAGTCATTCTTTCCCAGCAAGGTAAACTTTTGGAAGCTTTGTTGGAAACATCTGTGTGACATCTCTTCTGTCTTGGAAAGCAGCCTGCTGGTGCAGTGCTGAGGGATTCGTTTAATTAAGAGGGACAGGAGCCTGCATTGAATCGCTGAGTGGTGCAGCTCTGAAGTCTCCATTCTTCTCATGGGAACTTCGGTCTTTGCAGCACATCATTGAGGGATAGAAGATAGAGTTTTATACTTCCAGGGAATATCCTGCTATTTGGATGAGTGGATTTTAAGATGATAACATAATGAGCAACTTTGTGATTTCTATGCTCTATTAAGGCTAGTAGATTTTTAAATGTAATTGAATAATAATTTGCTTAGTACATACTATTTTTAGCTAGTGTACCTATATTATTCATGTCATGTACTCACAGAAATGATGAATAATATATTGTTCATGCCTCTGAGCTCACAATCTAACAAGAGAGCTTATTGACCAATTGGAAAAAAAAGTTGATTATTTTAATGTTGATCTTTAGAAAGACCTTTAGTGCAATGGAGGAAAACTATTCTACTGTCTTCACATAATTATCTTTTACGTCTGTTAGCTTTGTTTTCAGATTCTGTGGTTTGAAACATACTTTGTGGGGGAGGCTTACCAAATGTTCGGCAGTATCCTTGTTATTTCCATTTGTTCAAACATCTAAAAATTCTTTTGCATTTGTAGAACCAGTGATTTATAATTCTTGGGCTTAATCCTATTGCAAATGAGTGGACAGATTAAAAATATTTTGTTTCAGTTTTTCATGTTATTTCCAGCTATTATAGTTACCTAGTGACAATTTTCTGTGTTCTTGACTGGTTATTGGCATAACTTGTAGCTGGCATACCAGTTAATGAAAAATTATTATTTAAAATTCCCTCTTGTTTGACTGGAGCCTTAAACTGTGGCCTTTGGGGTTGGAAGATTTTTTATATTGGGTTTTTATGCTAGTTGGGGATCATACCACTAAGTTATAAATTTAGCCGTCTTTCTTGATACACTCTTCTATATTTTACTACTAAACATTTTTAAGAAGAATGTGTTTAGATTCATTTAATATGTAGTTGTTCCTTTAATATGTTTTCCATATGTCTACATATAGTTGTGGTCCTCTTTCTAACTGATAGGAAATATCAAGAATATAAGAAATGATGTAAGTGATAATTTGTGGAGTATTGAGATGTCATCAGTATTGACAGGAGTTGGAAAACTACAGCCTGTGAGTCAAATCTGGTCCATCACCAATTTCTGTAAATTAAGTTTTCGTAACACAGCCATACCTGTTTGTTTACCTGCTGTCTATGGCTGATTTTATACTATGAAGGCAGAGTCTCGTAGTTGCAACAAAGACCATGTGGCATGCAAAGCCTAAAATAATTAGCATCTGGTCTTTGCAGAAAGTTTGTAGATCCTTGGTCTGGAGGATGGCTTGATTTATTACTATGTAACTGTCCAGTGCAGTGGTGAAGCCACAGTTCATTTAGTTTCTCTTACAGAACCTGAACATTTAATTTTCTTGGACAAATTAGGACATATGGAAATCTCCTAATGTGACTTACAGAGTCAGTGATTTCATGTAAATTAATATATTTCAAGCTCATTATAGTGACAAGTTAGCCAACTCTTGATTGATTTAATATTTTGATAGTAGGTAATGAGATAATTAAGTTATTAATTTTAATGACTTATCAGGAAAGGGAAGTAAAATCAGCTGATCACCTCCCTCCTATGATCCAGGCTCTCTGCTAGGTTCCTGTCCCCAGGTGGCAGTTAAAAAATCTAGAAAGTAGCATGTTGCCAATACAGAGAAGAAAGGCCTGCTGGCTTCCAAGGGAGACATTTCACTCCTCATATTCTCTCCCTCCAGTTTTCATTTTACCAGTGAGAAAATTGAATTCAGTTGAGTTAAAAAACTTGACTGAAATTAGAAACTAGAAGGTGGCACAGCTGACATTTGAATGAAGATCTGCAGCTTTCCAAGGCCCAAGCTTCTTATGCTAAACCGTATTGCCTAGGACGTTATGGAAGACGTGTCAGGTCTTCAAAATAATCTGCTTGGGGATTGTGGCCTTTTAAAAAAAATAGCGCTGGGATCTTTCTCAAAAGTTAACTACTTACTGTACATTATTAACCGAACAAATAAGAAGATATTGAGCAGGTCTAATATAATCCCATATGTATAAGGGGAAAGTAATATACAAAAATCATACCCACTTCAAGAAACTGACAAAGTGTGACAAGAAAAAGGCTACTTGGTGTTAAAATTACTCTCAGTTGTGACCGCATGCATTGTATCCCTTTAGTACATGTGGAAAAATGTTCATTTCTCTTCTAATTTCTTCTGCCTGGGCTACTCTTTTTCAAAGGCTATTACTTTTATATGACGGAATCAGTGGAGAATAACCTGAAAGCAAGGCATGATAGTGAGCCAGCAGGACAGTCAAGTTTCTGAGCTTATTATAAGCCCCAATATAATGACTGATACATTAATCAAAATGACCCCCACTTCTTCTGTATCCTTCGATGCTGTTTCCTTTGGGTTCTTTTTGATGACAGACTCCTGTTACATACAGTCTGTTTTCTGTTCCTTGACACTAACTTCATTTGGAGAAAAATTAGCAGCTTAGCAAGAACTCCAGATTGGTGGGGGATATCTGTAATACTTTAGTTCTTTTGTGACAAATCACCGGCTCTGTTTAACAAACTGAAAATGAAATAGACTTTCCTAAGAATTGCAAAATATTCATGGATTGTTACTTTTGTCATCAATTTTTCCCCCTAAGTAATGGGGCTTTAACTTGGCTGACTGATTCAAACCCTGAAACAATTATAAACTGTTTATAACTATTTGAAATAATATTCAATTTGCATGTATGTACAGCTTAGGCTTCAAAATGGATACATCTATTGAATTACACTCCTGAACTATTTTAATTTTGTTTCTTCTTTTGCATATAGATGTCAAATGATTCTGACCACAGGAAATATATTTATTAATTTCTCACTTATGGTAATATAGAGAACACAAGGTGAAAAGAAATCAGGGAGCAGATACTTTATTTACTGCTCTATATAGGTATAAAAAATTCTAACCTGTTTATGGGTTCTGCTGTCAAGTGAAACCTGTGGTTTTGATGGGACAAAAATAAAGGAATTGATTGTTTTGGCTCAATTCTTTAGGTAGTGCTAAGCATAAGATTGCATCGGGGGGTAAAATTTTTAGAGGATGTGGATAAAAAGAGATGAAAAAATACATATATTCCACATTTTCTACATGTAAAATTGTAACCATATCATAACAGAAAACACATGTGGTGCCATTAGCTTGACCTGAATTACTGAACATGCACACAGGCCCTTTTGCCAGCATTTTAAATAAGGCCATACAATTCTAAAGGCTGTTTTAAGAGTGTATGTCAAACCAACTTGATGATTAAATAGTATCAGAAAATAAGAAACAATTAGAAGTATGGGAGAAAATACTGTCATATAAAATTTGGAACTTAAATTAATAAATAAGGAGATGAATTTCAATAATAATTAAGTTGGCATTTAAGTCCTTTTTTTTCTGAATGTACAAATCATGTTAATCTTGTTGTCTGGAGGTGATTAGCTTATTATGACAGACTGTGAGGTCATTAAAAAAATTAACATATTCCAGGTGTATTATTCTACTGGCACAGTGCCATGGGGGAAATGTGTTCATTCATCTGAAACCAAGAAAAATATAATTTAATTCACATGTGCAAGATAAAATTCAGTTCAAAACCACTAGTAACATTTTCCCCCAATTGGCACCAAAAAACAAAACCTGAGCTTTTAACGTTTTAGCAAATCAGAAATCTATTTTGCAGGAGAATTTTCAACTTCAAATTCCATCAACATAGTAAATGAGGGATATGATATAATACATTTTTAAGGTGCTGATTTAACATTTTTTCAAGGGAGTAATCATATATCAAGTTTTATTAAAGTTAGGTTAATGAACTTATATACATACTTATAAACATTTGTGTGATTGATTTATTATTTTAATAAAAAATTTTGAGTGCCAGCTGCATGTCGTGTTTTGATCTTAGGTATGTATTGGTGAATAAAACATCCCCCTCTCCCAGACTTCAGACAATACTATAGAGCTACAGTCATCAAGACAGCATGGTATTGGTACCAAAACAGACATATAGACCAATGGAACAGAATAGAGAGCCCAGAAATGAACCCATAAACTTTTGGTCAACTCATCTTCAACAAAGGAGGCAAGAATATACAATGGAATAAAGACAGTCTCTTCAGCAAATGGTGTTGGGAAAACTGGACAGCAGCATGTAAAACAATGAAGCTAGAACACTCCCTTACACCATATACAAAAATCAACTCAAAATGGATTAAAGACTTAAACATAAGACAAGATACAATAAACCTCCTAGAGGAAAACATAGGCAAAACATTATCTGACATACATTTAAAAAATTTTCTCCTAGAAGAAGTAAAAGCAAGAATAAACAAATGGGACCTAATGAAACTTACAAGCTTCTGCACAGCAAAGGAAACCAGAAGTAAAACAAGCAGAAAACCTACGGAATGGGAGAAAATTTTTGCAAGTGAAACCGACAAAGGCTTGATCTCCAGAATATATAAGCAGCTCATACGACTCAATAAGAAAAAAATAAACAACCATATCCAAAAATGGGCAGAAGACCTAAACAAGCAATTCTCCAAGGAAGATATACAAATGATCAAAAAGCACATGAAAAAATGCTCAGTATCACTAATTATCAGAGAAATGCAAATCAAAACTACAATGAGGTATCACCTCACACCAGTCAGAATGGCCGTCATTCAAAAATCCACAAATGACAAATGCTGGAGAGGCTGTGGAGAAAGGGGAACCCTCCTACACTGCTAGTGGGAATGCAGTTTGGTGCAGCCACTATGGAAAACAGTGTCAAGATTCCTCAAAGGACTAGGAATAGACTTACCATATGACCCAGGAATCCCGCTCCTGGGCTTGTATCCAGAAGGAAGTCTACTTCAGGATGACACCTGCACCCCAATGTTCATAGCAGCACTGTTTACAATAGCCAAAACATGGAAACAGCCTAAATGTCCATCAACAGGTGACTGGATAAAGAAGAGGTGGTATATTTATACAATGGAATACTGCTCAGCCATAAAAACCGACAACATAATGCCATTTGCAGCAACATGGATGCTCCTGGAGAATGTCATTCTAAGTGAAGTAAGCCAGAAAGAGAAAGAAAAATACCATATGAGATCACTCATATGTGGAATCTAAAAAACAAAAACAAAAACAAACAAACAAACAGACAAAAACAAAGCGTAAATAAAGGACAGAAATAGACTCACAGACAGAGAATACAGACTTGTGGTTGCCAGGGGGGTGGAGGGTGGGAAGGGATAGACTGGGATTTCAAAATTGTAGAATAGATAAACAAGATTACACTGTATAGCACAGGGAAATATACACAAAATGTTATATGATAACTCACAGAGAAAAAAATGTGACAATGAGTGTGTATATGTCCATGAATGACTGAAAAATTGTGCTGAACACTGGAATTTGACACAACATTGTAAAATGATTATAAATCAATAAAAAATGTTAAAAATGTCCCAAGTTAAAATAACTTTTATGTTCAGTTTGCTCTGAAAAATAATAACTTTTAATTATGAATAAAATATAAAGATTTTCAAAAAAATGACTTGACTAATTCTATTTAATTCATAAATTAGTTACTTACAGTATTTTGGAGCAGATCCAAATATTTAAATTTTGAAGTAGCAATTTTTTTTAATGTAGAAAATATAGGCAATAGTGGCATTCTTCTTAGAAAAGAACATAAAATTCAGACTATGTGTATCTTGATTTAAGATGAAATCATTTATGAGCTCCACAAAATAGTTTTGGCCTTTTAAGTTTTTTCAATTTTATAACAGAATTTATATTTCTCACTCAAAGTGCTTTTATAAAGATTCTCTTTTGACTTATTTTCTCCGTTTCTCACAATAAGAGGGGAGATACTGACAGTTACAGAGTAATGCAGTGATTCTAATTATGTAGAGATAAACCATACTTTTCTATAGCACAGATTTTTTCCCTAATAAAGTATTCATGGGAGTGCCACGTTTGTATATACCAGAATTATTATTATATGTATTTTTTCTAAAGTAAGTGTTTTTAATTATTTTAAGTCACTTTTATCTGTTTAGTCTAATACTAGTGAATCACAGTTGGAAAGAACAGAAAAATATCCAGCTGGAATTCAACTTTCACTAGTTTACATTGGAGGGGAAATTTCTCTTTTAAAAACACAAGTGCCTTATAAATTAGTATTTTTGCATCAGAAGGTGTTCATACATCACACAGAAGCCTGAAATGTGATTCAGAACTATAGCCTTGAAACTTTCTTACCTCTCTCATCTTAAAATTCCTGATTAAATGTATCAAATTCTGTTTCTGTTTCTACTTGAATTTTCAGGGTAAAACAATTATTC
Organism: Camelus bactrianus; assembly: GCF_048773025.1. Lineage (NCBI taxonomy): Eukaryota > Metazoa > Chordata > Mammalia > Artiodactyla > Camelidae > Camelus > Camelus bactrianus. The sequence goes on from NC_133540.1 coordinate 46,129,406, forward strand.
TTTGGAATATCAGTCAAACCAGAATGTTCATAATTTTTCTTCATAAAATATAGTGAATGTGAGTTAGTTCTTTTTTTTCACTCAAATCTTTTAATTAATTTTATCCAGTTTTATTGAGATAAAATTAACATACAACACTGTATAAGTTTAAGGTATACACTATAATGATTTGACTTACATACATTATGAAATGATTACCACAATAAGTTTAGTGAATATTCATCATCTCATATAGATACAAAATGAAAGAAAAAGAAAAAACGTTTTTCCTTGTGATAAGAACTCTTAAGATTTACTCTTTAAAGAATTTCCATATAGAACATACAGCAGTGTTAAATATACTAATCATGTTGTACATTACATCTCTAATACTTAGATATCTTATAACTGGAAGTTTGTGCCTTTTGACCAACTTCATCCAATTATCTCCCCACCCCCAACCTCTGGTAATCACAAATTAGACCTATTTTTTAATAAGTTTGCTTGTTTATTTTTTTTATTATGAAATATAACTGATGTACAACACTATGTTAATTCCTGGTGTATAACATAGCAATTCAGTATTTCCACACATTACAAAGTGATCATTATGATAAGTCTAATTACAATCTGTCACCACAGAACAATATCTTATATTATCAATGACTATGTTCCCCACTCTGTACATGTCAACCCCAAGACTCATTTATTGTGTAACTGGAAGTTTGTATCTACTAATCTCCCTCTACTATTTCACTCATCTCACCATCCTCTCCTCTATGAAAACCACCTGTTTATTCTCTGTATCTGTGACTCTGATTTCTGTTTTGTTATGTTTCTTTGGTTGTTTTGTTCTTAGATTTCACATATAAGTGAAATACTTTATTTGTCTTTCCCTACCTGACTTATTTAATTTAGCACAGTACCCTACAGGTCCATCCATGTTGTCTCAAATGGAAACACTTTTGATTCTTTTTTTTGGCTGAGTAATAATCCATTGGGCACTTAGGATGCTATCATATCTTGGCTATTGTGATTCGTGCTGCAATGAAGATAGGGATACATGTATTTCAATTAGTGCTTTTATCTGCTTTGGAAAAGCCCAGAAGTAGAACTGCTGGATCTTATTGTAGTTCTGTTTATAGTTTTTTGAAGAACCTCTATACTGTTTTCTGTAGTCGCTGAACCAATATACATTTCAACCGACAGTGCACAAGGTTCCCTTCTCTCCAAGTCCTGGCCAACACTTATTACTCATTCTATTTTTGATAATAGCCATTTGGACAGAGGTGAGATTATATCTTAAAGTAGTTTGATTTGAATTTCCCTGGTGATTAGATTTAAGTTTAATAATTTAAGATGATTAAATGTAAATGTTTAATCTGTTTTGAGTTTATTTTTGAATATGGTGTGAGAATATATTTTAGTTTTATTCTTTTACATATCCACATGTAACACCACTTATTGAAGAGGCTTTCTTTTCTCTATTGTATATTCTTGTCTCCTTAGTCAGTGCAAGTGTGGGTTTACTTCCGAGCTCTCTATCCTGTTCCATTGATCTATGTGTCTGCTATTGTCCTGAACTGAAGGAAATTAAAAAAGTTATAAGTTATTCATTAAATGATGTGACATGTTTTAAGCTTGTCCCCCCCCAATGGGGAAATATCACATCCTGTTTTTTTTTTAATGCTATTTCAACTGAATTGACCCTTAAAAAATAAAACCCTTCCTTATCAGAGTTATATAGAAGGTATACAAAGGTTAAATAGGAAATATTTAATATAAAGGCACGACTAGGATAGAGATAGAGATCTAAACTGTTTTCTTTTTCCTGCCAAGATACCGGAACTTATACATTTTTTCCAATTTTGTAGTACTAGTTAGGTTATATTTTGTCCAAAACAGACTAGTTGTGGGATGGAAGGGAAGAGGGCAGGGCACAGTCATGACAGGAATGACACAGCAATTGAGGACAGGACAAACTATTTAGAACCAAGATGGCAGAAGATTTCACTTCCAGTAGGACTTGAGCCTCACGGCACACCCACAGGCACCATGACAGTTCCTAGGCTGACCATAAAAGGCCAGAAAGTGGGCATGTCTCAATTCCTGGAAATCCCTACCCCTTCCCCCAAATAGTTGGAATTTTTCTCCTACTCATTAGCATATGAAATCACCAAGCCCATAAAAGCTAACAACTGACACCTCGTGGTCCCTCTCTCTCTTTTGCCTTCTGAGAAGGCCTGTACTCTTGTCTATGGAGTGTTTATCTACTTTTACTTTAAACTAAATACCCCTACACCTCTTGGCCTCTCTCCCTTTGCCTGCTTTTTGAGATGGTCCACATTCTGCCTATGGAGTGTGTATCTCTTAAGCCACTCCCTTCTGAGTGAGAGGGACCACACTCTGTCTATGGAGTGTGTATCTCTCTGAAGAAATCTATTTCACTTTACTATGCATCACTCTTAAATTCTTTTCTGCATAAGAAAAAAAAATCTTGTTTGGTAGCAGTTGAATATTGTCCTTTGGACAAACTCAATTCACACTTGCTTTCTGGAAAGCCTAGTATATTGGTAAGACTGAGGCACCACTGTCTCCTCACTCGTTGATAGTGCTTACTGTCTTACTAGAAGCTCTCCAAAGAGTCTTATTTTTTTCTCCAAAAATATTGAGAAGTAGAATAGAACAATATTTCAATTTTAACTGTGGTTAAGACCAAGGGACCCGATTTTACTCTGTTAGAATGCTTTCAGTGTTTGAGACCCAGATCATTCTCCTTGTCATTTGAAATTGAAATTTTAAATTTATATACATATAATTAACACAACATGATTACTTCAAGTGAACTATGCTTCAATATGTATCATAGTGAAATGTATATATGAATCTCAGCTATAGCATTATTTGTGATGTTTGAGTTATTCTGTTTCTTTCTCTGCATGTTTTGGTCAGTGTAGATAAAATTTTAACGCCTTGACTGAGAAATTGAACTTTTGAAGTTCAGACAATTTAATGATAGTAGTAATATATTAAAAAATAGGAAGCTGTTTCCTGTGCTAAATGAGATGAATTTTAGAAATATCATGTACTGAACAGTCACTTCTAGGTAGGTTTACAAAGATCATAATTACTACAGATCATGACTTCACAATCAAAATGTTTTCAGTGCTGGTAAAATTTAAGAAAATAGGAAGAGAGCTTTAGGACGGCATGAATATGAAACTCTGAACATAAGCCCTTTGTTGAAAAACTGTCTTACGTTTTCTGTGATAAATTTAAAATTTATTATTTAACAGTGCAAATAAGTCAGATGAATTCAATTTAATTAAGTGTTTCAGGATAAATGAGTAAAAATTTACTAGCTGAGGCCCAGAGAGGCTGCATGATTTATTTGATGAAGATCATAGCATGTACTTGTTGTAGGGTCAGAACCAAAATTGAAGTTTTGGTATTCCTACTGTTGTGTTCTCACACCAAACTCACCAAACTAGCCTATAATATTTTCATGTGTATAAACTTTGATTCCTGCTCCCCACCCCCACCCTGCACCCCCAAAGATGCATATATTCTCACCCTCAGTACCTTTTATTATGTTAGGTTACGTGGCAAAGAGGAATTAAGGTTTCCAGTGGAATTAAGGTTGGTGATCAGTTGACTTTAAAACTGGGAGCGTGGCCTGGATTATGCAGTAATTACAAGCGTCCTTCATGCGGAAGAGAGAGGTGGAAGAACAGAGTCCGAGTAATACCATGTGAGAAAGACTTCCCTGGCCATTGCTGGCTCTGAGTATGGAGCAAGAGGGCCATGTCTCAAGGAAAACAAGTGGCCTTTAGGAAAGTGAAAGCCCAGAATGAGATTCTCCCCAGAGCCTCAGAAAGACTGCCGCCCTGCAGACACCTTGATTTTAGCTCAGTGAGGCCTGCTTCAGAACTGACCTCCAGAAGCATAAGATGCTGTATCTGTGCTGTTTTAGGCACTTTGATACAGTAGTACTGGTAACTAACACAAGTTAGAAACAGAGATACAGTGTTGTAAATTGTAAGTTAAATTGAGTGATTTCTAAGTCTGAGGGATGAAGGATCTTGTTAAAGGAAAATTAAGAATAAAAGGATATATATGGACTCTCTTTTTGAGGGTTCACAAAGAACTGGTTTCCCCAGTTCTTTCACATCAGTGTGCATGATTCAGCTGGCAGATTTTTATCCACAATTGGAGAACACCACACGTTTGTGGTTTTGTCTCCTTAGAGTTTCCTTTAGAACCCTCTGGCCTGACTTGTTTAAAAAAAATTATAAACGTTTCCATTCTATTTCTGTCAATTCATGCTTGTGCCTTAGGAACTTAGAAATTTTTTTTTCTTTCAAAAAAATCTGTGAAATGGGAGTAATGCTACTTGTAGCCTAGATAAAATTAGGTTTTGTTTTTTTTTTTTGAAGACAGTGTGGTAGAAAATTCATTTGCATGTTTAATTTTTACAATAGAGAGGGCTAGTCTATAAGAAAATCCTGATGCTTTGATTTTATTCATTGACAGACTGGTTTTCTACAACTGCTTTGTTTCCTTTTCTTTTGTTCACAAACTTAAATTTGTTTTATTTGGGATTATTTGAGTTCATGCTATTTTCGTAACAGCTAAAGGACTGTAGTAGTGACCTCGTGATTCGTCTGTGGTTGTGAGAGCTTCCATGCATTTTTCCTGGGTCCCTCTCAGCAGTCATACTGCAAACAGTTTTATTAAGACCAGGCAGATTTGATTTCTTGGAAAGATTCCTGGGAAAATTGACACATGAACTTTACCAGAGTCTGTATCTGATACACAAGGGTCTTACTTAGATTCAAGCAAGAGGGTGAGTAAGCTGGCACAGCTGGAAACCAGGCCAGCCTTACACAGCAACATGTCCTCTAACTATTGGCCCTTCACAGTGGCTGATTAGTTTCCTTGCAGCAGTTACACCAAGTAGTGTCACTAGACTGAGGATGAACCACCCAGAGGTACTTTGTAATTGTGACTTTTTGTCTTTAATGTAACATGGTGTGCAACTTTTAAAATTGAACCTTAATTTTAGTCAAACTATGCACTTCCTTTCCTTTAACATCTTACATGAGGAACAGAAACCTTACAAACTATAGAGACTCATTACCTTTATGTTAATGGATAGATTTACAGTGGATGGGTTAAATTCCAGTGAGTTGGTACATGGATTTATGACATTGTTTATAAGAAGCAATCATCTAAATTTGTTCATAGCTGGAAAGTTCCACTATGTAACATGTCAATAACTTACTTTATTTGGATGCCTTTCAAATGTTATCCAAAGATATGTTGAACAATTTTATTTAATGCCAGTGTTGTGTAATAAACCGTTTGGCTGACATTTGTCCCTGGTTCCTGGAATTCCCCAAAGCTCTTTGTTGTTAATGGTGGATACCTGGGACCACATCTGAGTTTATGTTAACAAGGTGACTCATGGTAGGCCCCACAGAGTCACAGCATGGGGGATGGCCCTGCTGAAAAGACTAGCCATGTGACAAGAGGAGTGGTGCTTTGAACTGCGTGACAGCAGCCTGAGCTCCAGACCTTGGTAGGAGAGGGGAGCTGGAGATTGAGTTGAAGTACATGGCCAAGGATTCAATTAATCATGCTTGCACAATGAGATTCCAATTAAATGCTGGTTATCTGAAGCTTGGAAGAGCTTTCTTGTTGGTGATACGCATCAGTGTGCCAGGAGGATACTGTATCCTGAGGACACAGAAGCTTTGCATTTGGGAACCTCCCAGGTCTCCCTCTACGTATTTCTTCATTTGTCTGGTTCTTATTTGTATTTTGTAATAATAAAACTGTAATCAAATTATAATGTTTTTTTGAGTTCTGTGAGTTATCTCAGCCAATTTCTGATCCTGAGGAGGTAATGGGAACCCCTGAATTTGTAGACAGTTGGTCAGAAGTGTAGGTATCCTGTGGATCCCAGGGATTGTAGCTGATGTCTGAAGTGAGGAGAGTTTTGTGAAGGACTGTGCCCTTAACCTGTGAAATTTACCTTAAATTTCCAGGTAATTAATGTCATAATTGCATTATAACCAGTTAGAACTTTCATACATAGAAATATATATCTATTTATGTATATGTGCATGAATTTTGCTGTTCCCGTGTAAAACTTTGATACTTATTTTTTATCCTGATACATAGCATACTGAACTAACCTGCTTTAAAATCATTCTCATTTCAGTACATTTTAAATAGTTCTTTAGTGAAAAGGCATGTGGAAAGGAATTATCCTAGTTTTTGACGAAACTAAAATTGTTTGTTGTTTGATTATTCAAATACCTGCTTCCATTCACTATGAAATTTGAATAGGAGCGATTTGATGGTTGCTTGATAATCCTAATAAGGCATTGATATACATAGTGTTACTAGGTTAAGGTAAGCCGCTTACCTGATATATCTTAAATCATATCTATATCTTAGGCTCAGGGACTAGTATGACAAAATTGTCTTTTGATTCTGACACAAATAAATGCCTGCTGTCATTCTTTGTAATTGTTAGATTTAAGCATTAAAAACTTCCCTGATATTTTTTTAAATTGAAACAAAATGGTCATGATACAGATACTAATATTACCTTTAATACTGATGAGGAAATTGAGGCATAGAAAGTTTATGTAAATTGTGGAAGTTAGATGAGTAGTGGGTGGCGGAGCCAATATGTCCCAGTCGGTCTTGCTGTTGTCCTTGACCACTGAACATTTCATTGGCCAATTGTGTTTACACCTCGCATTTACAAGGTGATGCTGATTTTTTGACACTGTTGTAATTGAAATATAATTAGAACATTAGATTCAGTGTCAATGATTTATTTTTAGTTTACAGAGCACCTGTTGTGGGTCAGATCTGGGCACCTACTGGGGATACAGCTTTAAATAAATAGAATGCTTTCACTTTACTTCAGGGCAGGGCCATCTGGGACTGGTTGCACCAGGTGTACCTGTTAGGCCTTATCCAACACACTCACCCTTTGAGAAAATCCTGGGATTGGCTTTTGTGCCTTTTGTGTCTGTGAGAAAAGGCATGAAGAGTTGAAAGGAGAAGCTGAAAGAAGCAACAATTCAAACAGACTAGAAAAATGCAATAAAAGAACTACATAAAATTGATGGCATTGTTTGTTCACGTTTTCATGTCCTATTATTTTAGTCCTTTACATTAGAACATTAGAAAATCAATCAATCTTCCTATTTAAATTTAAATGGGATTTTGCAGTTCTGAGATTGTTACCAGCACATTCTCATATTGAAGATTCCTAAGTGTTAGCTGACCTTATGTATTTCTTTATTTCTATTTAATTTTTCCTTCAATTGACATTTTGAGGTTATTGAGGCCCCAAATTCTGGCTCTGCCACTACCCCAAATTCCCTTTCTAATTATAATTCTCTATTTGTTTTGACTGTATCTCTCTCACACATACACACGCACAATTGAGGAGAAACTGATTTTTTAGACAGAGACCAAAATAACAAAATTGTTTCAAATATAAATTGCCTTTCATTTTCTGTAGGGAGACTCAACATTAAATTTAAATCACAAAAAGACTTGAAAATAAAAACTATACAATATTTATCTAAATTATATTATAAATTATATGTGAGTATTTGGTACAATGTTATGTATGTTCTTCAATTTTGTACCTTCATGAGATTGGAGGTTCTTTTTAATTTAAATGTAGTACTTACCTGTGTGATAATGATTATTGTACATATTTGACTAGTGGGGTCATTATATTTTAAATGATTTATTTAGAATTTGTAAAGTTGCTCTATGTTGGCATAGAGAAATTAGTCCATTCATGTGCCAATTCAAAAAAACCAATTTTATGTCATTTGTTTCAAGAAACTCTTAAGGTATTTTGAAATTATTTAGCTGGGATCAGCACATGTTAACTGAAGTGAATAATTGAGATATTTACCAGAATTACTACAGAAAAGTATATTTTAATCAGCTGTCTATATTTTTAACTGATTTTTTTTACCTGTTTGACCCAATTATTTGGATAGTATTTTAAGTTTTTAGTATCAATTCCTATGTATAAGAATGCCGACATTTTTTTTAGGATACATTTTTTTGAGCTGTTTTATTGATTTTTTCATATTTTTATTCTTTTTTTGTTTGTTTTTTTGGGGAGGAGGGAATTAGGTTTTTATTTATTTATAATGGCCGTACTGGGGATTGAACCAAGAATCTTGTGTCTGCTGAGTGTGAGCTCAACTAGTGACCTATACCCTCTCCCCCAACATATTTTTAAAAAATATATTTTTACAATATATTTTTTACATCGTGTGGGACTCTATTAAAGGATCATTATTAAAATAAGTAAAATGAATAATTATCTCAAAGCTAAAAGGCAAGTATAAAGTGCTTTAGGAATATTTAATTTAATAAAATTAATACTATCTCACAGCCGAAAGATAAACTTGTATTGCTTTAGCAATAGTTCATTTAAGCTTTCTTTTCTAAATGTTCATTAAAAGAAAAAGGTTAGTAGGGGGTTAAAGGAAGCTGTATCACTTGTTTCTATTCCCTTCAGCCTTCCTCTCAGGTCAATAAAATATTGGCAGCCATATGTGCTAGTGAGGAAATGGGGCATGTTGATAAAACCTAGGAGACTTGCTTACTACAATGTATCTGGGAAAGAAACACATTGGTTGAGGGACTTTTGGGTGATAGTAATGTACTATTTCTTGACCTAAGTGGTAGTTACAAAAATGTTCACTATTTAGTTATTCATTATGTTATATGTTTATACATTATTTAGGACATTAAACAAAAAACAAACAAATTGAGAGATGCTGATGGTATTTGGTGGGAAAATAATATAAAAATAGCAATTGCTTTATATTAGTTTATTACGTTTAATGCATTTTTGGGCAGAATAGCTATGGTTTCAACAATTAGATAAAACTATTTACAAAATTACATGAAAGAATGTGCTAGAATATTCAGGAAGTGTATGAAAAACAAGAATATTAAGTGGAAACTTGCCTTGCTAATACTGAAACTTACTACTAAATCATTGTAATCAAAACAGCATGGCATTGGCACAGGAATATAAAAGCAGATTAGTTTAATGCAATAGGAATTTAGGCATAAAATCAAAGGCATTAGTAGATTTAAAATAATGGGAAAATTATAATACATTTTATGGAAAAAATATATTATTTAATGAGAGATGCTGACATAGTTGGTTATGTATCTGGCAAACACTAACAAAGCTGGGGTTTCAGAAGATCAAAGACAAAAACATAATAATAAACAATAAATTGTATAACTGTTAGCCCAGTGTAGACAGAATTTTTCTAAACAAGATAGGAAACTAAAAAAAGATAAATATATGTGGGAATGAAGAACAAAAAATTGAATGTCAAAGTCAAAATGCAAATTATTGTCTGGGAAAAATACATTATCTTTAATAATTTGATGGTCAGTATTTTTAAAATGCCAATGACTCTTGCAAATTGAAAAGATAAAAATCATATTTGAAAAAATGGGTATAAAATACGTATGTATAGTATCTGTCCATATGGAATTATCCCAAACTTAAATTCACTATACTAGAGGTCACATCACCATTTATGGTATTGAATTTAAGATACCATATCTATGTATGTGTTTGTTCATAGTTCACCCATTATTTTTATTTAAGTATAATCAACGTATAACATTATATTAGTTTCAGGTATACAACATAATGATCCCATATTTGTATACATTGTGAAATGGTCACCGTGATAAGTCTGTTACCGTATATCACCAAACATAGTTACAGATTTTTTACTTCTTTTTCTTCTTGTGATGAAGACTTTTAATCTCTCAGCAACTTTCACGTATGTAATACAGTATTACTAACTATAGTTATTGTACTGTATAGTACATCCCCATAGTTTACTTATTTAGAACTGAAAGTTTGTACCTTTTGATCCTTTATACCCATTTTTCCCATTCACCAACCCCCTCACCTCTGGCAACTGCAAATATGTTTTCTATGTCTATGACCTTGGTTTTTTTCTTTGCTTGTTTAGTTTTTTAGATCCCTCATGTAAGTCAGTTCATAAGGGATTTCTTTTTCTCTGTGTGATTTATTTCACTTAGCATAATGCCCTCAAGATCCATTCATATTGTTGCAAATGTCAGGATCACATTCTTTTTTATGGTCATGTAATATTCCATTGTATATACTTTAAAATTTCCCCAATATCTGAAAGTAGAATGCTCCTATTAAACATCTCATAAGTGGAAATGGTATAAAGTGAAGAAGCAATTACATTTTTTCATAAAATTAAAAATCCTCTTTGGATCTCTTTTCATTAATGAAAACAAATACTCACATAGGTCTTTAGTAAAAGTGAAGTGGTGAAAGCAAACTTTAGAAAAGTGGGCATACTTGTACCACATTTTCTTTATTCATTCATCTGTAAGTGGGCAGGTAGGCTGTTTACGTATCTTGGCTATTGTGCCTTTCTCTATTTCTTCTTTTGCTTGGAGCCCTATAATGCAAGTGTAAGTCAGCTTGATGTTGTCTTGTAAATCCCTTAAGCTATTTTGACTTTTTAAAACTCTCTTTTTCTTTTTTGCTACTTTGAGTGCCCTGTCTCTGAGATCACTGATCCCTTTTTCTTCTTCATCTGGTATGCTGGTGAACACATGAAGAGTATTTTTCAGTTCGGTTATTGCATTCTTCAGCAACAGGATATCTGTTTGGTACTTTCTTATATTTTCTTTTTTTTAAAATTAAATTCCCCATATTGTACATTTCATACCTGTGACTTACTTATTTTACAACTGGATGTTTGTACTTCTCAACTTCTCTTACCTATTTCTTTCCTCTTTCCAACACCCTCCCCTTTGACAACCACCTGTTTGTTCTTTGTATCTGTAACTCTGATTCTGCTTTGTTATTTTTACTTCTTTTTTTTTTTAAGATTCCATGTATAAGTGAAATCATATGGTATTTGTCTTTCTCTGACTTATTTTGTTTAGCATACTGTTCATCTATTGATGGGCACTTAGGATGCTTCCATATCTTAGCTGTTGTAAATAATGCTGCAGTGAACATAGGGGTGCGTATATCTTTTCTAATTAGTATCTTCATTTTCTTCAGATGAATACCCAGGAATGGAATTCCTGCTGGATCATAGGGTGGTTCTAATTTCAATTTTTTATTAAAAATGAAAATTTTTTTTTTCTGGGAGATACTGGGGAGCTATTGTGAGGCAGAAAGAGTTGAAAAACAAGTCATCTCAGATGTATGTTTCCTGAGAGCACTTCTGTAGGCCTCTAAATGTATGGAAAGCCTGAAGCCTACCCCTTAGGCCAAAGCTCCAACAGGTAAATAGTCCTCTTTCACAGAAAGATTGGGGGTTTGTTTCAGTCTGCTGTCTGTGCAGTACCCAGGGAGTGATAGCCTGCCAAGAACTTGCTCTAATTGTCATAGTCCCGTGGGGCCCAGGAACGTAGGCCTCCCTGGTTACCAGAGCTAGGTAATCAAGGGTTTTCCCCTGTGTGGCAGCTGCAAAAACTGGGTCACCAGACATAAAAGCCAGGGTACCAGTTATGTGTGAGAGCTCCCCTATGAGAGATAGGGCTCTCGGGAGTGCTGCAGAGTGAAAAAGTGAAGATAATATCTACCTTCTGAGGTCACTTGAAAAGTTTACACTCAACTCATAAAGATATATTTCATTAAAAGCCTAGCCCTTAAGGTTCAATTGTGATGATAAGCCTAAAGGCCTCTGTCACAGGAAGACTGAACTCCTGGGGCTGCTGCATCTTGTTGTGCCCTGAGGGTGGTGGCTGTTTAAGTACTGTTTCTCCATTGGTTATATTCCTGTGGGGCCTGCAAGCATGAGCCCCACTGACCTCCAGAGCCAGGTGAGGTAGAGGTGTCCCCTGCCAGCAACTGCAGAAATTGGGGTCCCAGACAAGCCTATAAGCCTCTTTTGGGGATTTACTGGCAAGCCGGAGTGAGGCTGAGACAGGGTGCAAAGATCGTGTCTACCAGCCTCTGTTTCTGGAGAGCACCTCTGCGGGCCTCTAGGGTTGTGCTGTATCAGAAGCCTGCCCCTCAGGCTAAAGGTTCTGGACAAACAAATTGGCCTCTTTCTCAGAAAGACTGGGGGTGTGCTTCAGTCTGCTATCTGTGCAGTGCCATGGACATGGTAGTCTGACGAAAAACTCTCCAAATGTTACAGTTCGTGGGACCCAGGAACAGAAGCACCCCTTGGACTCCAGAACCAGGCACCCCAAAAGGGGATCCTCTGCACTGCAGTTGCAAAAACTGAGGCAACAGACATGTATAAAAGATCCCCTGCAGAAGATGCTCTTTCTGTGGGGTACGGCAGAAGGAGAGTTAGGAGATGGCACACCTCATGGAAAAAAGAAAAAAAGGAGAAAAGAAAAAAGAGATGATTGTCGTCTGGCTTCAGCAAGGCTAAGGAGTACACCAAGATGGTGCTGCTGGTTGGGGTTAAAGATGCCAAGGGAAAAAATGTTGTGCCTACCGACTTTAGTCAGATAGAGGGACAGTGTGAAAATGGCACTGCCAGTGCCTCACTCCCTGGAGAGGATCCCAATAAGCCTGTGCCCCACTGGTGGACAGTTTAAGGTTAGCAAATGAAACTCTTTCGTACATAGTCTAAGTGCTTTTCAAACTGCTGCTTCTGCACGGAGCCCTGGGGTGAGTGGTTCTCCATGCAGGCTCTTTAAGAGCAGATTCGCAGCTTGTTACAGACCTTTGGGTCTTGTCAACGTGAGCCCCATTGGTTTTCAAAACCAGATGTTTTGGGGGCTCATCTCTTCATGTCTAGGTCTTAGGAGTTAGGTTGACTGGTGTGGAGAATGAACCCTTTGTTCCTCAGGGAGAAGCTCCGGTTTGTGAGTCTCCTCCTTATTGTAGGTTGCTGCACCCGAGGTGGGGTTGATCACAAGACTGCATCTCAGACTCTCCTACCCACCTCGTTGTGGCCTTTTCTCATTTGATTTGAAGGAGTTCATCTAGTTTTCAGGCCTTTTTCAGAGAGAATTGCTCCATATGTAGCCATATGTATATCTTCTTGTGTTGCCATCTTGGACCATATGTCTCCATTTATTCATTATTTTAAAACGTCAGATATAGAGAAGTACTGATAGTATTTCAGTTGAATATTGATAATGGATTTTTTGACTTTTCCCACAACTGAACAATTATCAACATGCTTACCATGCCAATACATGGTTTTCCCAATAAAGCAGTGAAATAGCCAAAATTAAGTCAATGTTTTAGAAGGAATCATGCTAATAATCTTGGAATATGTGTAAGATATTTGATTCATCAGAAGGCTAAGGTTATTCCTTGGAGTGTTTAAAAATCTTCTAAATAGAAGGATAAACATGATGTCTTATATGGGATAGCCTGAAGAATTGCAAAATGCTGTAATTGATATAATATAAATGAAAAATCACTTTTCTATTGAATGACAGAGAATCAAATACAATAATCTTGTCTATTTCATTTATGCGTGGTGTTTGACTAATATTGTCAAGATGGTGAAAAATATTGAAATATATCTATGGAATGAATTGTAGTCAAGTGAATTTTCACCCTGATAATGAAGTTTTGTTTTTGGCATATAAGATGTTCATAAGCAATGAAATAGTAATAGAGTAAATGTGTTTTCAAAATTATTGATGATGACATTAAAGTCTTACTAATATATAAAATATTTAAAAGTTATTTCACAGAAAAAAAATTTTCCAATGCCATTCCTTACACCAGAAGCATAGCACAAAGTGTGATTGCTTACTATATACGTTTTCAGTACATTTAGAACACTAGCACCAGATGTTTTAGGAATTCATTGCCTTATGCTGTGAAACCTCTTGACCTAAGGAATGTAAGTGAAAGACTCAACAAATTAATGACCGTTATTTTTAATTTTATTGAAATATGATTTACCATTTGATAGATTAATTAATATATTGTGTAACAATCTCATTCTGCACATAGTAGGTGGCTCTCCAAAGTAAATTGTTTAAAATTCTAAAAATCTGGGAGGAGGAGATCAAGATGTCAGAGTAGGAAGATACTGAGCTCACCTACCCCCACAAACATATCAGAAATAAATCTACATGTGGAGCAATTTTCACGGAAAACAAGTTGGAGAGAAGCAGAGTCTTCTACAATCAAGGCTATAAATAAAGATCCACATGGAGTCATGTAGGAAGGGAAGAGAAGTGATCGGGGCAGGACCCACACCTCTAGGACAGGACACAGAAGACGAAGGGAATATCACAGGCTTGGATATCTTCCCTGGGTAATGAGGTGTTCAGATTGCATATTGAGCACACTAATCCTGGAGTCTGATACTGGGAAGATGAGTCCACTTAACTGGACTGAAAACCAGTGGGACTTACAAGAGGGCTGTAAGACACTGAGCCCCACTCATGGAGAGTGTGCACATGCTTGCTTATTCCTTGGAGTAAGGTAGAGGAAGCAGATTGAAATCCTGTTTAAAGTCACATCAAAAAGAATAAAATACCTAAGACTAAATCTAACCCAAGAGGCAAAAGCTATTGAAAACTGTTAAGGCATTGATGAAGGGAACAGAAGATGGATGATACAAACAAACTGAAATTATCCTATGTTCATGGATTGGAAGAATTAATATTGCTAAAATGTCCATACTGCCCAAAGCAATCTACAGATTTAATGCAATTCCTAAAAAATACCCATAACATTTGTGATAGAACTAGATAACCCTAAAATATATGAAAGCACAAGAGTACTTGAATAGCCACAACAATGTTGAGAAAAAAGAACAAAGCTGCAGATATCATGCTCCCTGACTTCAGACTAAACTACACAGCTAATGTCATCAGTACAGTATGATACTAGCACATAGATCAATGAAATAGAATAGAGAGCCCAGAAGGAAACCCACACACTCAATTGTTGGTCATTGAATCTACAACAAAGGAGGCAAGAATATGCAATAGAGAAAAGACAGTCTCTTCAGTAAGTTGTGCTTGGAAAACAAGACAAGTACATGTAAAAGAATAAAGTTAGAACATTTAATAAACTCAAAATGGATTAAAGACCTAAATGTTACTTCTGTCTTGCTCGGTGTCTTTTCCTCTGATCATGTACAAATGAAAGTGATTATGTAATTTATCTTTACATGAGTTTTATTCTACTGTTTATATCAGTACTCTAATTTCCCAAACTTTTTGTACAGAATGGCTTTTCTTCTTTTCTTACTTTTAAAATTAGTCATTTTAAGTAGGTGTAAGCATTTAACTACTTCATGGTTTGGTTTAGGATAGTTATTCACAACATTTTATGTTGATATACTTATTTATTAGAAATACTTTCATTTCTGTCTGTATATTACAACTTAAAATTATATGTGTAAATAGTTGATATTATCTATTACTTTACTTTGAAAATGGCAAAGAAATTACATTGAACTTCAGGATTGTGAAGGATGTATTGCTAAATATTTCTAATGACAATTCAGCACACGGATAAGTTTTAAGATTATTTAGGAAAAATGAAGTGGGAAAATTTTTTTACATAGAAATTTAAATGAGACAATGAACAAAGTAGATCCAAAGACTCTATACTAAAACATACTAATATATAAATTTGTAATCTGAAAGAGGGTTGAAGAAACTCTTTGTAACTGAGTAAAAACAAAAAAAGAGTAATTTATTTTAAACCAGGACCAAAGTTATGTATTTGGGCAGAAATAAGACTGGGGTGCCAGTTTTGAATTCCTGATTAAAATCTTCATTACATTTGTATGCCTGATATGCATAGTCTGTTGCTGTTTCAGTGATCATTCTCATTAACAGTATCAATCTCTTTAAAAAAGACATAAAACACTTGTGAGGTTAAAATGTAGGTACAAGTCAGATATTGAGTAGAATATTGGTTATGTCTCCACTTTGGCAGCCATGAAAATGCACCTCACAGAACTCCAACTGCAGGTGTATAATTGACAGAAAGCCCCAGGTGCCCTGCTCTGAAATCTTTGAAAGTATTTTCACAGAGGCCCTGCTCTCCATGGGCTCCTGCTAGTCTGTATCGGCATGGAGGGACACTAAGACAGGCCTGTTCCTTGCAGACACAGGACTTCTCTTATGGGTGACTGTGGCTCAGACTCCCTGATAGTCTTGTTGAAGGTTCCTTGATCTGCAGGGCAGTCTAGGATGCTTCCACCAAACCTTCCTTTTGTCTCCCCTTCACTTGGAATCAGGCTTGTATCAGGTCTTGGTGCCTCTTCCAGCTTCCCCTTGCTCCCTCCCCTTCTCCGCACACAGACATTTTCCTTAATAAAATCCTTACATGTTTAATCCCATCTTGGGTCTGCTCTCTAGGAGGACCTGGACTAATACTTCCCCTTATTTCAATGAAATTGCACATTAAACTGGTCTCATAAAGGTCTAACCCAAATAGGATTTTTGAGTGTTTTTAATTTCTTTGACCTTTAGAGTAATTATTTCAGGTGGTAGTTTTAAGCCTTTGTTCAGTCTCTAAAGGAGTCTAATTACATCCCTGGGATGGCAAACATCACTCATGATTACATGTTTTGGCTTAGCATAGTAGATTCTATCTTTATGTCTTTTTAAAAGTAGGGGGCAATGCCTTTTTGGGTTAACTACTAAAGCCATTAGTAGTATTAGCCATTCATTACATACACTGACGTTTATATAGTTTTAAATTACGTTGATGGTATTAGGAGCTTTTTATGATGGTTGCTCTGAAATGGAAGATTGGACTGTAAGATGTCATTATTTTTCTCAAAGCAGTGCAGATTCGCACTGTATTTGATGGGACAGGAACCATCAAGTTGAATTTAGGTGGAAACAAAAGCCTGAATGAGGTAGAGGTATTTACAAATAAAAATGTTCTCTTCAATTGGAAAATTAAAGCAATTATTTTATTAGTCTGTCTGGAGTTCTCAGGAGAATTTTGAACACATTTTAGGAAACCAAATCATCTGTTTTAATAGTTTTTTTTCTTATGATTGGTAACTTACATTTTTTTTCAGTGTCAGTGAAATACCCTCATTGTTCCTTTCTTCCCAGATTAATATATATGTCAGGAATACAGTGATGAATTTGAGTGAGATGGTAAATGTATATTTGAGGGAATGTAAAGTTAGGAAAGTTCTTAGAGGTTCATGAGGTTCAAGAAAGAGAATTGATCAGAAAGCATTCATGAAATCAGTTTTAGTTCTGTAGTTATTTAAAGTCACCTCTTAAATCTACTGTCTGGGAGTAGGAAACAGCAAAAGCAAAAGTCTGCTATATGGTGTAAAAGAGAAAATGGCTTTAGCTCATAACATTTAGCTTTTAACGACTCAAACGTCCTTAAGCAATGAGCGATAGTTGAAGGGAGTGAGGTTGTTTCAAATCCAGGTGTGAACAATGTAGTTATGTTATGCTAGACTAACTCTGATTTATTGAGTATTCTTCATATTAATAGCATATTAATTTTTAAGAGCATAGTACTGATTTTATTAAATTATGTTCATTATGGAATGTAAAATTTAATGAAAAACTACTTGATTCCATTATTTCTTTCAATGAATGGTACTCATTTTCTGTTGTTCTTCATGCTTCCTAATATCTAGGTGAATATTATTTATGTAATATGAGTGCATGTCTCCTTAAAATTTGCACCCTGGAAGGCTTGTTTCCATAACCCTAGTCCCAGACCTAGTGTTACCCTCTCTGTTATGACACTGTTTGGCAGGATTAACTTACTGAATGATTATCCTATTTCAGTGTACCTCCATTACTTGACTGGTCAGATAACCTCTTCCAGCAAATTTTCTTTTCATTCACTTGTTTTTATGGTCATACTATAGACCTTGTTACTACCAAAGACTATACCACTTCCAAAACATAGATGTCAAATGTCCCATTTTTTATTAACTCTTCTAATTTTACAGCTCATTTTCTCTAATATTCTCACTGGATGAATTCTGCCTAATTGAGAAATTTTATGTTATTGTCTCCATCATACTCTTTATCATGTGCTCATTTTTCCCTTTTCTATGCTCAGAGCCTGTTACTAAAATCGTTACCTTGCATGCACCCAGGTTTCCCCATCATCTAAATTTACCAACCCCCATCACGGTTAAACCTAAGTCTTCTGCTCCACACCTGTAACCAACACATGGACATGTTGAAAAAAACTGACCAATCACCAAGCAGAAAACTCACTGGACTGGTCTCATTTTTCACAGATTTCAAGCTTTGCCTCCATTCTGTCCAGCTGTTCTATTACATTTCCCTAGTCAATGTTTCCCTTATGCTTCAGCATTTTTTTAGAGTTTCTCCTTGTCCTACCTTCAACATCCATTTCTTGTTCTTTACTCTCAGGTAATAATATAGCAACAGAACACAAACATCATCTTAATTTTTTATCTTTTAGTTTATCAGTTTCCCTGTATTTGTGCTCATATCCTCAGCCTTTCATTATGATGATGAACTGCTTCAGAATCTATTTAAGATCATTCCCTTGTTATATCCCCATATGTTATTTGAGGATTTTACTTTTGAATTGCCTCCTCTATATCTTGCATCATCCATTTCTCCGTTTTACTGACTCAACCCATTAGTATACCAACATGCCATAATAATTCTGATTTTAAAAATTAAATAAACCTGTCCTTGACTATACATCTACATCCAGCTGTTTTATATTTCTTTCCTTCCCTTTAAAACAAAACTTCTTGAAAAGTTTTGTACTTGTACCGATTTTATACCCATACTCAGGGATAGAATGAGTATTATAGAGTGGGAATTAATTACAGGAATTATAGGGGGAGAAGCTGGGAAACAAGACTACAAAAAGAGGAGTTGGAGAATCCTAGAAAAGTCACTGATCACTCTCCTGTAACACTGGTGTGGGTGAACAGGTAAGTCAGAGACTTGTGGAAAACCAGACATGTCCAGCTGCCAGAGTGGGGCCATGAAGCAGAGCTAGAGGAGAAGTCCATGGAAGGGTACTGTCTCTGGACCCGGTGCTGTGTCTGGGATTGCTGTTCATCTGCAGGGCTTGCCAGTAAGGAAGAAGAGCTACATGTGGAATAAGAGAGTGAGGACAAGCTGGTACAGGTTGACAAATTTTGTTTGTGTCTTAAGACGTATAACTCAGAGAGTAATGGTTACTGCTTCATTCTGCATGCAGATTTCTCTTTTGTTCCTCTCTAATCCAGAACCATACTGAGAATGGGTCTTGCAAAACATAGTTCCAGATTACTCAAGTTATCCCAGTACAAGAGCATCACAACATTCATCATGTCAAGTTTTCCTGCATTTCATTGTTGCTTTAATTCACTTATATAAACATTTTATTCCCATTGTGTCATTAAGTAAGTTCTTATAAAGTTTATGTGTGAATTCATGTCATAAAATTCAGTAATTTCTTGAACACTGTATTAATTAATCTTTCAGCCACATGTGACATAGCTCCTGAAAGAATTCTTTCCTGTGATTCAGGGACATACAGGCACCTGTATTTCTTCCTTTCTGTTTGGCTGGATCCTCCCATTCTCCTTTGCAGGCTTTTTTCCCTCTTCCTGACCTCTGTATGAGTGCCCTAGAGCTGCTTGCTTAGTCCACTACTTTTCTACCTACTATCATGCTATAGATGAGTTCACTAATTCCCATTGTTTAAATATCATGGATAACCTGATACACAGTCACTTTTATATTGTTAGCCCTAACATCTCCTCTAATTTCCAGACTTGTAGATATAGTTTCCCACTTGACTCCTCTACCTCAGGGTCTAACAGACATCTCAAACATAACATTTCCAACCAAGAACTCTTTATCACCCTCCTTAAATCTGATATTTTCCAAATTATTCCCATAGTTAAAGTACACTCTTTTTCCAGTTGTTAAGACCAAAAATTACCAGGTCATCCTTAATTTCTTTCTTCCCTTCACTCTCTATATCCAACCCTTCTGCCTTTACTTTAAAAATATTTCCCTTAATTTGGTAATTTCTCCCTGTCTCATCTTCTCCCGCCTTAGGATGAACTAGTACTACCTTTCAGCTCGACCCGTGTAGTCGCCTCCTAACATGTTTTACTGCTTTCACTCTCACCCTTTACAGTCTTTTCTCCACAGAGAAGTCAGACTGCATTTTCAAAAATGTAGATGGATTTGCATTTATGATGGATTTCCACCATACTTAGTCTGACTCGCAGGGGTGCATAATGCTGCCTCATCTTCCCTTTTCCTACTGCTTAGAGGTAAGGCTCCTACTACTCTCTCTTTTGCGTCCTTAGCTCCTACCATCCTGAACCAGTTGCTCCTCCAGCATATCAAGGTCATAATTATATTTTGGTTTTTATCCTTTTTGAACCCTGATGCTCTTGCTCAACCTATCCTTCTTGAAACTTTCTTTCTTTTGATTCTGAGATTCCATTTCTTCTAGACTGCACATATTTTTTGGTAATATTTCTTCTGATCCCTTGGTTATGCCCTTTTATGTTGATTTAGCTGAGATTAGTTAAGGTAGAAATAGTACAGTATCAACTGAGCACCAGAAATCATGAGTAGTCTTGGGTGATCTAGTAAATTTCTATGATATAACTGTCCATGTTGGATAGAATATGATCCAGGAGATGTATCTTAGGCTTTTATGATATTTTTATCCAGATCAGTGCCCCATGTGCCAGGCAAATTCTCTTGTCCTCCTTACTCAATAAAAGCTACTCAATAAAAACCATCATCACTACTGCAAGCTTTCATGAGCTGTTAAATTTGATAAAATAGTTCAACCTAAGATATTACAGGCTTGGTTATGATTAAATGCATCACCATTAACCCAACTAGGCAATAGTCTTAAATTTTATCATATACTTTCAGGGTTTAGCAGCAAAAAGTGAATGATGTAAGGATTTCATTCATTGTGGCAAAATTAATAGAGGGGGTAATTAAAAACATTTTTTATTTTGGAACCCTGTGGGTCTAAGGTTGATCTTTAAAAATTTTTTTTCTTTTTTAGATTCCCAGAACTAAGGAGATTATGGCATTTGGCTAGTTTATGGAAATAAACTTGACTTTGGGATTAGAGAAGGAGAGCCTCCATATTAGCAATAACAGTTTTGGGGTAATTAGATACTAGATACTTAGGTGTAAATGAGATTAATTTTGTTTTCCTATAGCACTGATAAATACTGTTCCTATAAACAAAGATAGTAACATGTTTAAAATGATGGAATATCATGCTCTGAAAAGAGATTGCATCTTGCAAATCCATTCAATAGGCTATCATAATGGAAGCTGCCCGCAATTATATTCTAAACATAGCAGAGTTCTGGTCTCTGAAAATGCATCTCCTACAGCATTTGCTTAGTCTCTGTGACAGCAGAGCAGCAGTCTTTTACAAACTCTCCACTCATTCTAGAAAGAACGGTGTATGCTTTGGCTTCTTAAACTCAAGTTGTTTCTGTGTCAGATTACTGCGTTGTAAATGAGCAGCATTTTTTTCAGCTATGGTCTTGTGGTCTAATATTAATACATTTTCACAATGGAAACCTGATGGATTAGATCATTTTCCTAGGTTTGTATCCTGAGGGATATCTAACCTATGTTGCTTGTTTTAATTAAATTACCACTTTTTCCATATGATTAAATGCCTGAATAACGAAGACTTGTGGGACTAAATTTTAATGCACCATGCATTAATATAAGCAATGGGAGGAAACATATGATTTTTCTTTAAGTAAAATCTTTCAGTAGCAAATGTTTCACCTCCTCTCTTTTTTTTCCAGAAAAATGAGAGTTTCAGCACTGCAGAGCACCAACCAGTGGAGCCCCTTGCAGTGGTATACAATGAGTGGGAAAGAGCATCTTTGAGATTTTTTTTTTAGACCTTGGAATATGAAAGGAGGTTCTGAGTGTGGGCCATTATTTTTGGAGTAATGATATTGGCTGACTTCTTTTCCTACTGAAATAGGACAACTTGCCATTCTTTTTCCCTCCGCACATGTCAGGTCTAATGTACATCAGCTAGGTAGACCTATCAACCCATCAATATGAATAGTCACGGGGTACGTAGTAGGAAAATTGTGTACAACCACTGTAAATTTCAGCACAGAAGAGCTTGTACAATCTTTTTACTTCTCTAGTATCATCATGATAGCCTCAAAGTCAAAAATAATTAGGCAAAAAGGGAAAAAATATATCTTGATTTGTACTTCAGAAGTGTTCCCTAAACTGTGGTTATTCAACTATAAATAAACCCTCTGAAACTGTGGTAAATTCTATGCATACTTTTGCCAGAAGTTACTACATTTAGTTACATCTGAGATCAGTAAGGTGTTTTGTTTTCTATTTCTCTGTTAAATGTTATTTATGATGTAAAATTATATACATTTGTTACCTTAGCTTGAGTTTGAAGAGAATATGAGAAGAAATGTAATATATTGGCAAAGTATTATTTTTTTAGGACACACTTAAAAAAATTAAATTCTAGCATCTTTGAATTCTAAGACTGTGGTAGTTTTTTTGTTTTGTTTTGTTTTTTTTCCTACTTTGAACTTCTCTGAAAAAAAATCAGAAAACAGAAATTTGTTGGCACTTTTTTCTAATAACTTAGAATAAAGATATAGCATAGACTTTTTGGGTTCAAATTCTGGTACTTGCTAGCTGTATAGGTTGGGCATCAGTTTCTTAATCTGTGTAATGTGGTTATTAGTACTTACCTCACAGGATTATCCTGATTCAATGAAATGGTACTTTTGAAGGATTCAGTAAGTGTCATGCAGTAAATGTTCAGTAAATGTGAGGTCCCCTTTCTTTTCTGTCTCTCTCTGGAAACTTCGACCTTGTGTGAGTGAAAAGGAAAAAAGAGAAAATTCTTTTTTGGGGGGGTTTCCTCCCCTTTTACACAAAGTATTTAAGGAAAATAGTATACTAGATTCTGAGATGGATAAAACACATGCATTTGGTTTATTAACTTTCTAGTTAAGAGATTTATTCCCTAGCTCGTTTAAATATTTTGAGAAACATACTGTTACATTTAAACATGAAATCTGTCTCCCCTACACTTCATGAAGCTTTTCCAGTTTCCTGTCTTCAAGTTAGGAAATGATGAGGTTGAAAGCATTCTGGCCTCAAGACACCGACATTTCTGTGCCGACCACGAAAGTTCATTCAACTTCTCATAAATGCCTCAAGACCTTCAAATGCAAAACATTTGGGCAATAGACTTAGTCAGGGGACATAATACCAGCCTCCTTTGTTGTGCCGTTTGTCAGACCTTGATTTGTAGAGTACAAAGTTTCAAAGCTTGACTTTTCTTCTCCTACGCGGCATACCATTGAGAGTGTCTCATTCCCTGATGTTTGTATTCCTTTCTGCCCATGATTCACTTCCTATTCTGCCCAGCTTCGTATTGTCATAGTTATTGTGCCTGTGGTTTTTCTCCTCCTTTCAGACATTTTTTAGATTTTAGACCTGTAGGAAGGAAATACAAGGTCTGATTCATTTAAAGGAGCTTCAATTTATATTTTTGACAAATATTTGCCCCAAATAATATCAGTAGAGTACCATTATCTTAGAGTGTCTCTGGTCGGTAATAGCCTCAGTCTTGACCTCTCAGTATAAATAAATAGGCTCTCATAGTTTGTAACCATGGAGAAAGCAAAAGTTTACAAACATTTATACACAGTTTTAAAGCTTCTCTGGAGGAAAATGGATGCAACTGAAGGGAAGATAAATTATCTTTAAAGATGTTTCTCAGATTGGATTGTTCTTAATAAATAACTCCATTCCACACATTTTCTTTCTTGGGGCCAAATTCTGCCTTTGGTTTGTTGGCTTGTTCTGTTTGCTCACAGAGGGAGGTCCACATGGGAAAGCATGTGGTTGCCTCAACTTTAAAGAATTTAGGAAAAGGAAAAACATGTATTGCTTTGAAGCTTTGTTCATTTCAATCAATGAGTATTTATTGAGTGCCTACTATGTGATCATCACTGGTAGCTAATTAGAGACAGACACGTGGAAAAATTAGTGACATAGGACAACAGACATCAAAGTACCAAATGACTACACATTACTGTAGAACAGTGATTCTCAACTGGGGTGATTTTGCCCTCCAGAGGCATTTGGCAATGTCTGGAGACATTTTTGATTGTCACAACTAGGTGCTACT
Source organism: Camelus bactrianus (assembly GCF_048773025.1). NCBI lineage: Eukaryota > Metazoa > Chordata > Mammalia > Artiodactyla > Camelidae > Camelus > Camelus bactrianus. Next base: position 46,153,587 of record NC_133540.1, read on the forward strand.
GGCATCTTAGTGGGGGCTGCCTTTGTAGAATGTTTAGTAGTATCCTACAGTGCATAGCGCAGCCCCCACAACAAAGAATTACCTGGTCCAAACAGAGGTTGAGAAAGCTCCCCAGTAGAAATGTCACAGGAAAGAAAGTCCATTAGGTGGGAAAGGCTTTTGCTTTGCAAAATTCTCTCAGACTATGATAATATAAATAACCTGTTAAAAATGTTCTTTCTTCTTTTTTGAAGAAGTTGTAAGATATGTGTCTGTTAATATCCTTGTTCTTGAGGAGTTGAAGTGCCTTCTGTTTGTCAGCTGGGCACCAGAGTGGTACTTCTTGTGTGCTTCTGAGTGTCAGGGTTTTCTGGAAAATGCTCCTTGAGTTTTGGCTTACAAGTTTTCCCTCCCTTGGGCTCAGATAGGTGTCCACGAGAGTTGGTGAGATAACCAATGTCCATGACGCACAAAATTTTGTCTTTTCCCAAGTTTTCCTTTACTCATTCCAAAACTATCACATAAACAACCTCCAGGAAGACGTCCCCACCAATCCGTTATACTTGCCAAGATATGCTTGAGTACCACCAGAGGACAGAGTTAAGGCCAATGCTGGGATCCTTGCCACTTACTTTGGTGCTTGGTAATCCTGAAGAGAATCAAATGAGCTGAGAGAGGGTAAGGGAGAGTGGGGTATGGAGGGTGGGGGGAGAGAGAGAGAGAGAGAGGGAAGTGGGGGAGAGGAGAAGAGAGGAGAGAGAAGGCAGGCAAAAGGGATGGCACTTTGGACATCAATTCATAACTGTTCTAATGCCCCAGATCTTTTGGAACGTCTTTGATTTGGCCATGCTGTCCCTCCATGTTCTTTCTCTTCCTCTTCAGAGAAGAACTCCCTAAACTTCATGGAGGTTTAGGGGACCTTCTTACATTCTCCCACACAGTCTCTGCATATATCTAACTGAGCATTTAGGTTATATTCATCTCTTCAGGTGTTCATCTCCCCTAACAGTCTGAAAACAATTTGAGGATAGGTGCTGTGTAAGCTCCCTCTTCCTAGGACAGTGCCTGCTGCATGGTAGGCACCTGTGGAATTAATGAATAAGCCAGTACCCACCTCAGTGCTTAACTGAGCTTCAAACAAGGAGAATACTTATGTAGTTTCTCATTTTCTGGGTTTGCTGGGGCTCCAGGTCTGCCTGATATCTTCTTCTTGGTGGAAGATGCTGGGAGATTTGGTATATTTTCTTATTTTTTATACTTATCAGTACATTGACAGTGCAGGATTTATTTTCTCTCCATTCTGTAGTCTCTTATTCTAAGTCTTTTTTCACAATTATTGTCTGTATTTGTATTGTGTATTTTCTCTCCTCATTGAATTGTTGGCTTCTAGATGAGAAAGATTACCTCATATCCTCAGTGTTTACATCCAAAATACTTCATTTCCACTAAGGCACATGAAAATGCCTGGAGTTGCAATATGCAAAACATCTTTGCTTCCATTGCCTTATGTGCTGAATGGTGGGCTTTGCTAAGAAGGGTGTCTTTTCTTATTAATACATGAAATTTTTCTTGCTTTTGAATTTTGGTCTTCATGGCTGAAAGACATGAGGTTAATTACATTTGAATTTTATTTCATAAAGAATCTATTTTTGCAAATGACTTATACTACAGAGTTAAGAAGTAACTCTCTGATATAAATGCTCGTATAACACTTAAGTAAGTGTATTAAGAATGACAACAAAGCTAGGTCTCCTAAGGCAGAACACCATGATCTAATAGTTTTTTCGTTATTCTGAGTATAAATGCAGAGAAAAATGAAAATGGGGGAGGAAAATGCAATAAAATAGAAGTTTTAGTGGGAGGGGAAAGAACTGTTTAAATGGGAGGTGAAAGAACAATGGGTTAAAACTCATGATAAAAGTTAGAGGTAAGGGGCAGAGATGCAGAAGGTGAGAATGGAGATTAAATGGCAGGAAGGGAGGCCCTCAGTGTGTTTATGCAAGGAATCTTCGGTTTCTTTCAACTTTTAATTTGGATAACAGAAAGATGAGTAGTAGACTCAAAACAGAGATCAGATTAAACGTTAGAGCAATTATCTCAAGCCTTTCGTCTCATTGCTACTCTGATGGAGAAATGGTTTCATGTAGGGAAAGGAATGCCATTCTTCACACTTGGCGCTGTAGTACTGAGTTATATTTACTCAGGCAAGATTGATTTTTCTCAGATACAGCGTGGAATCCTAAGTGTGGGGTTTACGAGTCTCTTGTTCTCATTTTGATAAACTTAGTTATCATTAAGTAAACTTAAAAATTACTGACCTTTTTTCTTCTCTCTCACCCTTTCCTTCTTTCTCTCTCTTTTTCTCCCTCTTTATTTCTCTCTCATTTTCTTCCTCTCTCTCTCTCCATGTATCTATATATACATTTGTATGTGTATGCATATGTAATTGATCAGTTAATAGATTTTGGCAATTAGAGTGAACATACATCATCTGATTTCAAATAAACTTTTGAAGGCATGCAGACTGCTTTCCTATGGCTCCAGCTCTGCTCTTGCATTATACATTAGTAGACACATTCTCTTTCCCATGGCAGAATTGAGAATTGTAAAGTATACGCAAAATACTTGTGCAGTTTGTGATGGGCAACTGACAAGAGGGATTAAATCAGGAGGCAAGATGCTCTGCTGGAATTGACTGGAGTCACTGCTGTTGAAATGCCAGAGCACAGCTTGTGCGTTTTCCTCTCTCCTCTCACCACCTAATTGAGACAGGCGTTAATGCAGTGAAGAGTGCCAGAAGCAAAATGCCAGCTTTGTGAAACAGGAAACAGATATATTCCATTATTATTATTTTTTTTTTGGTTAGACTACTGTCTACGATAAAACAGAACAAATGTGGTTGCTGCTTTCCCTGTATTGCAGTTATAAACAAGAGGGAAACATGACATGAATTCAGTAGTTGAAAGCACCCCAAAAAATGTAAGGAAATGCAAGGCCCTGGTTATTCAGATAATAAGGGCCTCATTTGATAAGTATAAGAGTTGAATAAAAATGTGCAGTGTACATGTGGTCTTCCGCATTGACTGATACTTATTGAAGGACGAGACATATTGATCCTCACATTTCACTAGTGCCTTTAGGATTAGGAGAGTGAGTTTTTCTCATTGTGTCAAACTGCTCTGGATGAAGTTCTCTCTAAAAGAATAGATTCCAATTATGGAATAGGGTTCAGTGTTAACCTGAAAGAAGATTGGATAGGCCAAAGTATCATCATTAAATACGATGCACGTAACATACTGGCTCATGTTAATTAGTCTGTCAGTGAAAAGCAAGGAGCTCCAAGTGACTGTGGGAAAGTGACTTGGTGATTTGCTATTGCTGGTCATTCTCACAAAAGGAGAATTGTCTTTTGTGAAAAAGTAGGGAATGAGGAATCAAAGAATCTGTTTGAATTTGGATATGGTTGTAGTAAGAACAATGAGTAGGAGGAAATCTAAAACCTATCGGATTGATTTCCTGAAAATAAAATTTGAATTTATCTCTGGGGTTCTGAAGAAGTCTAATAGTTGGAAGGTTGGTATTTTATCAGTGTAAACTGTTCTTTCATACTTATTCAGTTATTCAGGTGAGCGAATAATAAGATTTGGTGAGAAAGGAAAGAACCTACATTTTAAATACCAGAATCTGTTTTTAGTTCAGCACACAAAGAAGGCAGAACAGAATTATAATAAACTGTGAACTTACTACGCAACTTCTTGCAATTTCTAGGTGCTGCTGCATGCACGGTACTTCCTGGGTTTGGACACGTGTAGATGTCATAATTACAGAATAAAAAATTCAGTTATCCTAACAAATAGAAACTACACTCAAATAATATATCCTGACTTTTGTGATACTATAAAAAGAACTCACATGAGAAAATGGTAGACTGAAATTCCCACACTATGGATCTGCCACAGACAAAATTTAATTTCCCAAGTTTTATTTTTTAGAACAATTAATGTCCATTCAGTGGCTAATGACCAAGATGTAAAGAAGAAAGTAGAGTGCAGTTTTATATGAGCAGATATGAAAACAAAGAGCAAAGTACTTTATTCTGTCAATTGCTTTTAGTCTCTAGTGTGTTCATGTTCTAAACAGCTTGAAATAAATGAGTTGCTGAATTCTTCATTGGGTCAAATCATTCCATTTTTTACCCTCCTGTCCATTTCTTCCTCTCTCCTTCTCCTTTCTTTATTTTCTTCCTCCCACATTTGTTGAGCAGCTAACCAATTCCAGGCATTTGGGTAGGTTCCAGTGACATAATGATTAAAATGATTTCCCACCTTCATATTTTTGGATGAGTATAATGTAGCTGGTGTTTAGCTAGAAATCTCTTGGTCTGATGGGATTCTCTCCTTGTATTCCCCATTCTCTGGTACCACTGGCATAGAATCATGAGGAGGCCAAAAAATCTTCCCTGTGAGTGTGAATGGACAAGTTAAATGTCTTTCCATCCCGTTGAATTCTTTCTTCTTATATATTGTTCAAATAATAGAAAAAAAGTTATTTTAAAATCAAATGATATGACACTCTTGGGTGCTATCTTGTAAAAGAGTTTCTTGTTTTTAAGGAGAATTTATTTGCTGGGCTCATGTTGTAAGCTAGAGGAGCAATCAAACTTAATATAAGTTGTTGAATTTGCTTTTGAAGTGTGTAGAATTTCTTCCGTCAAGATATAATGTCTCTATTCTATGACTGGTCTTTTTTGGCTACCATAAAGGGCTGTGGGTTATTAGGGTGTTAGGTGATGATTTGAAAATATGTTGTATTGAGAGTAGAATTCCATGTGCCTCATTCAGTGATCTAATAGACTGTATTTCAGACCTTGCTATATTTTGGTTATAATGATCAATTTTTAACTACATGGAATGCTTGAATGGATGAGAATGGGAGAAATGCCTTTTTTTTTTTTAAACTATTTTATCACTTTTGTGTGAGGTCTGTTAACATTTCTTTCCAAAATAGCTCCAGTTCTGACTTCCCTTTCATTTTATCCTCTTATTTTTCCTTCTTTTCTTATAATCCTCAGACCCTGACCATTTCTCATCTTCCTTAAAAGTGAAAAGAAAGAAAGCTTTAATGTCTCTTTAGCTTAGAATATCTCCACTTTTTTATATCTGTCTGGCTGTATCTAGTGGATAAAGAATCAAGATTTTTGTCTGCAAGCATATAATTCAGACTCTTCATCTAAAAACAACAACAAACATCTCAACTTGATAAAAAGTAATTAAGAGAAGCACCACCACCACCACACCCCAGAAATGAGGTTGGTCTCTGTCCTTATTGGGAGTTACCATGGCTACTCTTTAGGGGGCAATAAAAATTTTATGGATGGATCATATAGCTTTTAAAGAAATTGGCTTTTAGTTGTAAAGGTTTCCTAATGCCATGCTTAAGAAATCAAGCCTGTAAACTGCAGAAAGAGTAAAAGGGAAGTTGTGAATGTGCTTGAGGAATGATTAACGGCATGAATGTTCTACTCTAGGCCCCCATGTATTCTCAGAAACAGACTTACAGTAAAGTGGATGAATATAGTTTGATTCTTTTTTCTATTTCTTACTGTAAGTTTTTTGTTTTGTGGATTGGGTGGGAGGGCATTTTAGATAGGGAAGTGATCTAAGGACTGAAGTGAATCTTTTAAGTATCGCCCTGTGAAGTCTGTGCTAGTTTGGGTGGGTGTGAGGGGAGAGGGAGGGGCTCCTTACCAGGTGGAGATTATCTCCAAGAACAGGCGGGGTGAGCAGTTGGGGCTGTATGAATGGCAAGTTGGACTGTCTTGGAGTTCAGTTTGGCACATGTGTAGTCAGCTGGATTGAAGTTTTTCTTGCATTTCTGTGTTTTTCTAGCCTATGGTTATGGGAACAATGGGGCTACAAACACATGTATCTGCTCGGGGAAGTAGGATGATTCCCATACATAGAGTAGGGCTGGAAATCTTTGTGTTAAGCTGTAATCAGAGGGAAGAATTATTTATGGGTCACACCTTCAGGAGCAAAAGCATGGAATGAACTCCAGAAATCAGGTTTAGTCTCAGAACTACAAGGAGAAAGGAGAATGCAGTAGTTAGGTTAACTGGAGTATCTAACAGTTGTATTTTTATTAATAAATTGGCATTCTAATATTTTAAAAAAGGAAACAGAAATTAGGCTTAGTCTGGACTTTCCAGCCAGGATATCATGGCTGGTTTAAAGATGTGACCTGTCCTTGGTCTCATTTATCCCATTTTTCTGAAACTCAGTGTTTGAGTGGATGAATAAGGTGTAACTTTCTTCTAAGCAGTGCCTTCTCAAGAAGGAGGCATGAGGTATTCTACTATCATTATGTTCTGTGTATAGTGGGCTTGGGCTAAATTATGGCAAGAAATCTGCGGATAGATCAGCTTACTCAGGTTTAGTTGTCTGAAAGGTAAAAACTGGCTTCCACTGAAGTGTTTTTTGAATTCTAAGTCTCGTAGTGTATATTGGCCTGGTACCTTTCTTCAGTAGACCTGATGAGATCCTTTGGGTAATGAGAATGCAGAAATATAAATGTTACTGTTGTAAGAACATCTTAACCACCTGGGTCACATTGCGCTGATCAAATAATTTTTTTCCATTCTCTACTGAGGGATGGCCTTATAAACAATGAATTAGTTTTGAAATAGTTTGTTAATTCCTATTTTTTTTGGTCATTTTATAGATTTAAAGCCATTTCCAATGACAATATCAAAGAAGATGTACTGTGCTAATAAGCATTCAGTTCTGCTTATTTGTTTCGGTGGTACAGGATGCTATTGGTGATAGGGTTCTGATATTATATGAGGGTTTCTAGTACCCACCTTATTCTTATCAAGTCCATTCAAAAGAAGAAATGATATGTAATATATCATACCTGTTAATACTTGTTTGAACATATTTTTCAGGTACACATAATCTGTGCTTTGTAGAGTAGTGATTTATGTAGTTGGATTAAGAAAAGGAGGTTGTTCAGGGCTTAAATGCTCCTGGGTTTTATTATGCATAAAATCCTGAGATTTAAACATTTCACTGAAGCGATTCCATGATCATGCAAAGCAAGTTATTCTTGGCTGCCTAAAAAGAAAGTAAAACACATTCTTGGTCTTATTTCTGTCTTTTATTCCCACCTGATGTCATCCTCAAATCGTGCAATATCCTCAAACAGGGAGGTTACAGCTAATTCCAAATAAACTTTATTGGGGACTTTCCTTCCTGCAGACATTTCCTAACACAGAATTTACTATAAACATTCTCAGAGCTCCCAGACAAGAGACGGTCCTAATGTTTGGTTCTCCCTGCAAACTCCCAGCCTTGGTCTACTACACATGACTGTCAGTCACAAACCTTCCTTCTCCCAGCAAAATGTTGCATGGCATACTGAAAGACTTCCATTAAAGCAGACTCAAACAGATGAATGCTGATACACTGGAGAAATAAACAGAAGGAAAAATGGCACGTTTTTTGGGAGGCAGTCAAAAGCAGTTGGGTTGTTAGGCAGGAGGAAGGCATATAAACAATTTTAGATCCCAAATTCTATTTGGACATCTGAATGAATACAGTTGAATTGATAGCAGAAGTGTAAAATAAAAGGAGAAAATTTTTTAAAGGAAATAAATAATTGAGGCACGTCAGCCCCTCTCCATCCAAGTTTTGCTTTCTTTTGGCTTACAAGTTTCCATTCTCCTAAATCAAACTATATAATCGCTTCAGATAGTTTGCATTTGAGATTTGTCTTTGGTCTTTGTGAATAGTTATAATTTACATAAAAAGAAGCTGCAGTTGCATTTTAAACTGTCTTTCCAATAAGGATTTAATTTAGGTTTAATAGGACAGTTATCATATGTTAATTAAATACTGATGGATTATGAGAAACATATTTACTCTGATTTACCAACAAGGTACAAAAATATGTTTTAAATCTAAATTTGGCATTTAGCTAGTTTGCAGATTCTATTGTAGAGATTGTTTTTCCGAGTTAATAATATGTTTATTTTATTGAGATTAAATTGTACGTGACGGATGAGTATTTGCATTTGCGATCAAGGTTTATAATGGTAGGTTGCAGAGAATTATTGGGATATGTTTTAGATGAGCCAACACTGAATCTTCCAAAATCAATTATAGATTTAAAAATCAATTGATCTTATTTATAGCTACCATAAATTTTTGGAATTTGTCTCTAACAGGTAGTTATAAAACTTTGCCTGACGGAATTCTCTTCTTTTTATCATTTTTTCAATATACTATTTATTAAGAATGATGTATGTTGAGTGTTTCCTTCAAATCAACACTTTTCTGTAGGACCAATTGTATTCTCTCTAATTGAGCTCATTTTCGCTCATCATGATTATGAACATGGTTGATTGAATCTACCTTTGTTTGTCAGAGCCACTGTTCCTGCTCATCTCTCTCTCTCTTTTCTGTATGAGTGATTATAACCATCTTTTTTCTGTCTCCTCTTCTATCATTTTATCCCTAAAGCCTCCCCTAAGGACTTAAAACCTGGCTTTCCACCAAAGTACATTGTCTGGAGTCAGAGATCTTAAGAGTGCTGAGTTAACTTATCTCCAGAGTTTCTAGGCACTTTATAAAGACTACACAGTAAAACAATGGGAGCCAGTAAAAGTAGAGAGTAGAAGAATTATCAAAAAATGTGCCCAATATATGCAGCAAATCTGGATCATTTCATCTCTAATTTTTTCCCCTTCAATAAGAGGATTATGTGGGTCTTGACACTTGCATTAAATTTCCACTTCTTTGTACATACAGAGATGCAGCCAAAGGCAAGAGGTGATTTTGAGTTTTATTTTTATTAAAGCAAAATATCTGAAATCCTTGACACGTGAGCTCTCATAACATGTCTCGTACTGAAAAGAAAAAAAAAAAAAAAAAAAAACAAAAGCAAAATTATGTGTGTGCTTAGGAAGAGAACACAAGGTGGCAGGGCCACAGCAGAAATAGCATTGCCATTGTCAGAATATACATACAGGGGAAGTCAGATATATGAACAGCTTTAAATTCTTTGAGAAGTGCATTCTTTTTTTCATTAAAATTTCACATAATGTATTACTTTTTTTTTTTTTTTTTTTTTTACCACTACCAAATCTCTAATCCCTTTTGAGGCACAATCGATCTTGTTTTATTAAGTTGAAATGTGTAAGGATATCAAACAGACATATTTAATATTGTAAATTATCTCAAATGTGTTGCTCTATTTTTCTTAGCTTTTTATGGCATAAACTTTTTATTTGAAAATGCTTTAGAAGTCATTCTGTGGAATAAAATAATATATTTTTCAATAATGTAGATGATTTGAAAATTTCTGGTCTCTTTTGCATTTCAGAATTTTTTGGTTCCTTGGCAATTATTGACATTTTTGTTAAGTAATGAAATAGGATGAAAGTCATTGAATTTATCTCTATGCTGTTCAGCCAAGAAAAGTATGCAATAGTGATACATATATTAAGCTTTTGTTAGTAATAAACTGGAATATTTATATGATGGGAAAAATGGAAGTGCTTGTGCTAGTTAAGGTACCAGAATTTGTGTAAAACACTAATGCACCAATTTCAGTAATTTAACATAATTCAGGTTTAATTTTTGCTAATGAAAAGTCTCAAATAGGCAATTCTGAGTAGCAGGCAGCTTTTGTGAAAAAATTATTTAGTATTCCATTTTCCCTCTATCAGCTCAGTAATCTTCAACATCTGACTTCTAAAATTACCACAGAAGGAGAAAAAGCATGGGATTTGCAAATGTTAGGTTGTATGGGCAAAGCCTGGAAATAGTGTTTATCACTTCCATTCACGTTCCATTGGCCAAAACTCAGTCACATGGTTCCACCTAACTGTAGAGGATGCTGGGAAATGTTGTCTATATGTGTGTCCAGGAGGAAGAGGAAATGGGTTTGGTGACCAGCTAGCTAGTCTCTGCCATAGTGCTGTTGGTGATTTGCAGTAAATTACCACAAAGGCAAGATTAAGAATTAAGATATTTGGGAAGATATCTATCTATCTATCTATCTATCTATCTATCTATCTATCTATCTATCTATCTATCTATCTAATTAGTCAGGATTGAACCAGGAAAACAGAACCAGTAGGAGAAATGTATTAAGAGAAGTGACTTATATGATGTGAAGTCTGACTAGGCCAGTCTGAAATCCTTAGTGCAGGCCATCAGCAAAGGCAGGCTGGAACTCTGGTTCAGTCGAAGCTGCAGTCCGTAAGTGGAATATCTTCCTCTTCGTGGAATCCTCAGCTGCTTGAGTCAGGCCTACCCAGAGGATGTAGGAAAATCTCCTTACTTAAAGTCAATTTATTATGGACTTTAATCACATCTGCCAGATACCTTTGTAACAGGACCTGGATTAGTGTTTACTGAGCAACTGAGGACTGTAGTCTAGTTAGGTTGACACAAAGTAGTGACAATCACAGTATTTATATGTGTTTGTATATGTATATGTATAGTTATAATACATAACTTCTAATATAACTCAAAATTGTTTTTCATTTCTTTGTCTTTTGACAGTATGACTATACAGACATATTTCCACATGTACTGCATTTTGGATGCCAAAATATTTTTCTCTCTTTATATTTATATACTTAATTAGGAAATAAATAAAATGCAGCATGGTATAAGTAGGGTAAACCTTAGCTTTGAAATGAAACAGAGGTGAGTTTGAAATCTTTCCCCACTATTTACAAATAATTCTATGACCTTGGACAGTGTTGCTCAATCACTTTGAGGCCAGCTTCTTCTGTTGGATAAGGTAATGGTGACCATATCTGTCTATAACATACTATAACAGTCCTTGGTTTGGGTAGCTGCTTAATGAATGATAGAGAATATTAAATGAGATAGGAGACAGCCCAGAGGCATGGCTTCTCTCCTAGAAGGCTAACAAGAGTCAGAGGCCAGGAAAAATTTCTATAACATTGTCTACTTACTTCAGGGTAGAAGTGGCAGGATGTTCCATGCCTGAGATGGTGACTGTTTACTAGAAACATGATGGTAGAAGAGGCCGTGTTCAGGGGCAATGTCAATGTCATGGAGAGTGGTTTCTAGGGCCATAAAATTCTTGCCTCATATCTAGGTTTTGCAATTAAAATATTAGCTATTCTCAAATATGGATGTCAGAATTTTATTCATTTTATTTATTCTGGTTTTTTTTCACTCAACAAATATTTATTGAGTTTCTACTAACTCCTTGACATTGTTCTAGATCATAGCAACAGAAATATTGAGATTTGTGGAGAGGTGGACTTTACGATAATCATTTACATATTGGAGCTATGGGCTGGTAATTAAATATTTCCATTAACAATGTCCCTGGTCAGTGTGAGATTGCCTTCTGCTGTCACAGTAAAGGCTGATGTAACAGCCTGGGTTTTCTTAGTGTTAATAACTCTTCTAACCTTAGCATACTATATTTTATTCCTTAAAAATTTCTGGAACTCTAAACTTTTCCACTTGATGTTTATGTACCCTATATTTATCTTCTTATAGGAAAAATAGCTTAAAAATAATCAATCTAGTTGCTATTTGACCTGCATATGACCTTTGATAAAATATCAGTATGTTGGAGTCAAATTCCGGAAATCTAGGTCCTAAGAAACATCTGAATATGAGCAGTATATAGAAGTATCCATTACTTAGCTAGAGAATCATCTGAGTACTGATAGTTGTCTTAGATGCAACAAATTGAAGAAAATTCTTTTTACTTTCCATTTGTGGGAGATAGTTAATATAATTTATGAGTTCAGTAGTCAAATTCTCCAAGTTTGTGAAGTACCTCATGAAAAACAGTGACTGTCTAAGCCAACATCTACTCATGGTTGTGAAGACAGGCTGGGTGTATGTCCAGCAAATGCTGCTCTAGACTGTTAATAATAATAACATGTAATTGTGTGTGATATAGGAAAAACTATTTTAGATCATATATTATTACATGTTTCATTACAAAGTTCATTATATATAGGCAAAATTCTCATTTTCCCACTGAAGTGTCACATGCTGTTTAATTAACTCAGTTTTCAAAAAGGCATAACTTGTCAACAGACACATTTTCAACTAACACATTTCATCTTTGGTTTGGGACTGAATATATATTCAGTGTCAACTAGAGCATAAAACTACATTTTTTAGTATTAAAAATAGACCAAAAGAGGAATATTCTTGTAGAGTATTCAGCTGGTTTATTTATATAATATTGTTATATATTCATTGTTTCTAAATGAAGATTATACATACATTGCAGAAGTAGACACATCTTTTTCCCCAATAAAGGAAAAAAACAATTTTTTTTCACATTCTAGAGGCTTCTTGATATGCTATATAAAAATATTAATCAGACCTATGCACTTTAAAATAAGCTGAAGATAGTGTTTTTGGCTAATTTGTCTGGTTTTTAGCAAAGAAGGCTGATGTTTGGAGGTGTTTGGCACTGCAGAAGGTCACGTGTGAAGCTGACCTTTGTGAATAAAACTCAAAATGTGTCTATGTATGTATGTTTTATAGAAAGATTTGATACTTAGATGTTTCCTTCTTTCCTTTGTTCCTTCCTTCCTTCCTTCCTTCTTTTCTTTGTGTTTTTTGAACAGTTGATTTTTTAAAAGGTGGTAAAAATGTGTATGACTTTTAATATACTTGTATCAGTTTTCCTTCTTTTGCAAAATTGTAAGTAGTATCCACTTTGGATTTTCGGTGATTATTTCACTGAACTGGCTTTTGACCAATAGTAACACTGGTTTTATTTAAAGAAAGCGGTAACAGAAAATAGGTATGAATAGTGGCATTTGGCTTGGTCTGGTAAAGTTTATCATGGCTCTGTGATCTAAGAACATTTTTACTAGGATTACCACTGCTGCTTATTACTTACCAGTTTTAGTTGTGCTCCTGTCTACTAGACAGTACCTCATCCTCACCACTGGGTCTTGAAAAACACTTTTTCATTTATTTTATAGTTTTAAAGTGCCCAAATGAATTTGGCTTCTCTTAGTTATAATGATGTGAAAGTTAGCTTAGCGGTATCAAAGTTCACTGGATAATCCTTTTTAAGATGTTTAAGTATATTTAATAAAGAAATCAAAAGGACTAACACCTGCAGACTGCAGCACCGCATGGAAGAGATAACTCAGAGACTGGTAAGGTTTTCACAGTATGAGTAATTTGTAAGATTCTAGAGTTCCAGTGATTAGTAGTGGTTTGTAATAATGAATGCTATTTTAAAGTGATTGTTTGCACAGTGACACTTTTATTATCAAGAACAGTTGGGGCATTTTTAGACACCATATAGCCATGATCGATTTTATGACATTCAGCATGTCCTGAGAACTCCCTTGATGTTAATTTTTATAGTGTGTATACCAAAAATATGCTAAATGCTTTCAGTGTTCCAATACTAACATCACATTTTGCAACCAGATGATCCTTATAAATTTGTTTCCCAGAAGATCATAATTCAGTATTAAAGAATATGTATTTTAATATCAGATGTTTTCTTAGCATCTGTTTGGTAAGGTTCATAATTCAGTAAAATGTCATGTTTCAAAGTACAGAGTATTTTTAAATAATTAGGAGGGATAAGCCAATTTGGAAATGTGACAAATCCTAGCTCTGTGATAATTAGGAATGTACTGGTAGAAAGAGTAGAAAGAGGATCTGGGATAGGGTCTGCTCTGATTTTGGAGGTAAGAGAAAATAATTTCACCAGAAGGAGCAAATGAGATATATAGTTATGCGTAAATCAATAGACAGCTGCGTAGCAGGCAGCTCATATTGGACTCATCAGACTGTTGGTGGAAGAAAAGCTTTGGGAATGGGGGAGGGGTCATGGTCTAATCAAGAGCAGGTAAAAATCCCATTATAATGGATTCCATGAGACAACTAAATGGTTTTGTAGTGAGTGGATATGTTGTAAATATTTCCATTCTGCAGGAGGGAGAAAAAGCTTCAGAATAGCTTATCCAAAGCAAATTAAGAAGAAAAAAAAAAAGTGCTTTGAACACAGAATTAAAAATGGAAGGGTGAATGATGTGCTTATACCATATCCTCCCAGCTCAGTAGTTTGTTTTGTTGTTATGCTTGGAAAGTTTATAGATTTTTCGGGGGTAAGGTGTTGGTATATATGAAGAAGGAGGGTATAAGAGACAGCTGACCTAGAATTGTTGATACAGTGAGTTCACAAAACATTGAATGAATGAATAATCTTAAAAGATAATTGCTGCTAGAGGCAGGGCTGCAGTGGCCATCAGCTTCAGCTTCAGCTTCGGTGTGTCCTCCCTTGTCCTCGCTTGTAGAGAAAGTGAGCTGAGGGCTGGAATCCTCTTCTTCTTCCCCGATCCCCTTTGATACTCTTCCCAGAAACTTGAAAATAAAAGGAGCTGGGCTCTTGAATTTACTCAGTAGGTTTCCAAGTAGTGAGCTAGTTTTCGGTGTGTATCCAGCAAACTCTTCAAGAAAATTATTTCTCTCGTAAAAGGTGCAAACTCTTGATGTAGAAATGATTTTTGCAATGATACTGGATCATTTGGAATATTATGGTAGTAAAAACAACTACAATACTCTTGCATGGGCAATCTTGTGAACTCTATACATCAATGATTTGGGGAATGCATCTTAGCAGGTATGGCCTCTCAACTACATTCTTCCTATAGTCCTGAAGACTAGCCTTTTATGTCCTGACTGTATCGATAAAATAAGAGGTCATTGCTGTCCTAATTACCCATTGCAAACACCATGTGATATCTTGAAAACACAGAATTTTAGAGTCAGAAGCATCATTATGGGTTATTTAATAAATGAAAAGTGAAAATCAGCCCGGTTAGTGTTTGAGCAGGTACTAGGTCTCAGGTATCCTGACTGCTTATATTTGCTTTCCTCTTCTCTCTGCAGTTTTACTGCTTCCTAGCTCCTGAAGTGCAAGGTTCTAACCCTGTTCTGCCCTGGGATTACAGTGTCCTTCTTTTAGTTAATAGTAATTAAGCACTTGCTAAGTATGAGAAATACGGCTGGGCCAGAGATCTTAGCTGTGACCCTCAATCCAGTTTGGTCATCAGAAGAACTTGAGAAGTTGTTTAGGAATATAAATTCTCTGGCCCTTGTTTCAACCTGCTGAAACAAAATACATATGTGTATGCCTCCGGACTTCATATTTCAAAAAATATCCCAAGGTAAATAAAATGGTGAGATTGATTTGGTACTTTACTTAAGTAATATGTATACACAGAGTGTAGTCTTATTACTTGGAGGCTGTGCTTTGATCTTACTCCATAACCCTTTCCTCCTGAAGTCCTTCCCCTCTCAGTCAGTGTCAACTGTCACCTCCTGAGGTGCTCAGCCCAGAGAGCCCACAGTCAGCTTTGACTCCTCCTTCTTCCTCATCTCCTCTGTTAATATATTCTACCTCTGCTGCTTCCAGTCTTTCCTCCCTCCTGTCTGTACTCCATAAATATAGATGAAGTGATGAACTTCCAAAATGAACATGTTTATTCCCTTCTCTTATGCAAAACCTTTTGAGCCTGTATCAGTGTTATCAAAGGGTGCTCTCTATAACTATATAATAGGTATAATGTAAAAAAAAAAAAAAAGATTAAAAAAAAAAGGCCCTGTATTAGTCTGCCCCAGCTGGTACAATAAACCGCTACAGAGTGGGTAGCTCAAATACAGACATTTATTTTTCCCAGTTCTAGAGGCTGGGAAGTCTGAGATCAGGGTACCAGTATGGTTGGTTCCTTCCTGTGAAGGCCCGCTTCCTGGCCTGCAGACAGCTGCTTCTTGCTCTGTCCTCAAGGCTTGGTGTCCTTCCTCTTCTCATGATGATACTGATCTTGTTATGGGAGCTTAACCCTCATGACCTCATCTAAACCTCATTACTTCCCAAAGACCCTGCCTCCTAATACCATCACATTGAAGGTTAGAAGTTCAACATATGAATTTTGCTGGGGGTGGGGGACACACTCAGCTCATAGCAATCCCCACAGTCAAATCTCTTCTGAAAATATTGAGTTAACTGGATAAGGGTTTTAAACGTTGCTATTTTTATAGCAAGATTTGGGCTCTTATATGCATTGAATAACTTCAGTATATTTCAATGGAATATATTGCAGGCACTATTTTCCAGAGATATCCAGAGGAACTAATGTCTAGGAAATACACTATGATGGGTTGCCTTTTCGCAATGGGCATCTCTAGATGGCTTTTTTAATAAAAGAAACTTTTTCTATTTGAAAATTGTTGCACTATTGCTTCCTACCATTTCTTCTAGTTGTTCTCATTTCTGAATGCAGATAGAAAGGCTTTCCAGAATAATTTTTGTTGGTCTCTTATTCTTAAGAGTTATCAATACAAGTGAGAGATGGTTTTGCAAAACCATGGAAAAGGACGTTGCAAGTTCCTAGGTATAGGCATAGAAGAGGTATAAGTAGATTGCCCTTAGGGAGAATATAAAGCAAGCTGACTGCATTTGATGAAATCACTGCAGTGGCTCCTCTCTTTAGCCCATTACTAGCTTGGTATATGTACAAGGACCACTGCTTAAAGAGGTCATTTCATATATTACTGTGTCTCTTGGGGCTAGGAGATAAGAACTGTTTTCTACATGTTTTCTCTTGCCTTGTTTCCTTCTCTTGGGAAACTCTGTTTTCTTTTTAAATTGAAGTATAGTTGATTTACAGTGCTGTGTTAGTTTCAGGTATGCAACAAAGTGATTCAATTATACATATATAAATATATATATTATTTTTCAGATTCCTTTCCATTATAGGTTATTACAAGATATTGAATATATTTCCCTCTGCTCTACAGTAAGTCTTTGCCTTTTATCTATTTTATATACAGTAGAGTGTATCTGTGAATCTCAATCTCCTAATTTATCCCTCTCTCCTACCCCTTTCCTATTTGGTAACTGTAGTTTGTTTTCTATGTTTTTGAGTCTGTTTCTAGTTTATAAATAAATTCATTTATGTCGGGTTTTTTTTAGATTCCACATAGAAGTGTTGTGCACTATTTGTCTTTCTCTGACTTATTTCACTTGATATGATAATCTCTAGGTCCATCCATGTTTCTGCAAATGGCATTATTTCATTTTTTATGGCTGAGTAATATTCCACCACACACACACACACACACACACACACACACACACACACACACACACACACACACACACCTGCATCTTTCTTATCTATTTATCTGTTGATGGACATTTAGCTTGCTTCCATGTCTTGGCTATTCTAAATAGTGCTACTGTGAACATTGGGGTGTGTGTGTCTTCAACTTACAGTTTTATCCAGATATATGCCCAGAAATGGGATTGCTGGATCATACAGTAACTCTATTTTTAATTTTTTAAGAAACTTTCATACTGTTCTCCATAGTGGCTGCACAAATTTGCATTCTCACCCACAGCATAGGAAGGTTCCTTTTTGAATAACTGTACTTTTTAAAATGTAGTGACCCCAAAATGTTAAGAATATTTTGAAAAATGTCTTATATGTGAATGGGTTCAGTGCCCTACAGTATCCAGTATAGCCAAGTAGATTCTAAATTTATGATGAGATTTATAACCTCCATGGAAAATAAAGATAATAAATTTATTTGATTCTCTGTGGACGAAAGAATCAGAAAGATAAACAAAGTCTCTAATTTTCTCACCAGCTTGTTGATTTGATGTTGTGAAGGTACACTACTTACAGTTTCTATTTATTAAATGAGTCAAGCAAATGGAGTCAGTTGTACACTTTGAAATTTTATTTAAACTTCCATTGACTCCACTTAAATAAGCCCACATCAACTTTTAAGTAAAATATATCTTTAGTAACTTTTATCGTCTCCCAGTTAAAGATACGTAGTTTTAATAAAATGAAAAGAATTATTTTTGGTTTTCTCTGTTTGCTTAGTGCATAATAATTGAAAAATAGTTTTTAAAAATAATAATTTATAGAAATATAATATTAGTATTTTAAAAATTATAAAAAATTTTAATAGTAAAAATGGAAACTAGAAAAATTGATTTTTCCATTTACTTACTACACAATAACATTTTCAAACTGTCAGTGCTAAGTGTTTGAATATTTAAAAAATCTAAAGGTCTTTATAATAAATATAGATATTTATTTGAATAAATAAAGATATTATTTGAAATTGTTGCTTATTTTGTAGCCAGGAAGGAAGAAAGATGCAGGCCAGTTTGTTAGATGTTTGCATGTCATGTCAAAATAGGTCATCTTTCTTTCAAAGGAGTGTAGAATATGTAACCACAAGCTTAATTTGTTGCTACTTATGGTGACACTGTTCTCTGGAGCAGATTAATGAGATGTGGAGAATAATCTATCTAACTCAAGAATTTAAAAACAATCTCCACTTATTTATGGATATTTTTTCTTGCTTAAATCTTGTCTATACTTAAAGACTGTTCAGTTAATTAGAAAACACTGTGTATACTCCCCTTTTTAAAGTATATTTGTTACATTCCCAGAAATATGCTCAATATATTTTTGTTGAATCTCGAGGCATTTTTTCAGGTGAAGTATCTCTCAGTTTAAAGCAATGAGTCCAATTGTTAAACTAAGAGACATATACAAATGTATTAGGTTCCGTATTTTTCCATATTTGTTGATGCTCTGTAGTATATTTGTTATTTTTTTACATATTTTCTTGCTTGCTTTTTGTTACATGTGAAAAGTTTTGAACACTATATTAAGCAAATGATTGATGGTTACCAGTGAGGCAGATTTAGGTATATTAAATCACTCTGAGCTTTATTAATAATATAGGAGTTCTGAGTTCAACCTAGAAAATTTTAAATGGAAAAATGGAAACTATTACATTGCAAAGAAACATTGATTAAACACGATGGCAAAAATCAAGATGATTTCATATACTTGATTTATTATAAGATGTGTGAAAAATTACGTGACGTCATAAAGATTGTTTTACCTGCTGAAAAGTGAAGTTTTACTGAATTTATCCTGACTCCATTCTCTATACAAAGCACCATTTGGGTCAGCTTGATTTTATATTCTTTTTTTTTTCTTTTTTGGTGTATTTTGAATAATGAACAATTTTCTCTTGTTTTGTAAAATGAAGGCCAAAGTAATAATAATGTACATGTTTTATTGTCACCTTATAAGCTAATTTTAAAATAGTTCTTTCAAAGTAGACAGAAATTGTTGCTAGAGGGAAATTGCTGACTGTCATAGATCCTTTTGAAAATTCAAAATACTGTTTATCTGTACATTTTAAATAAGCACATGTGCCGCCCCCAAATCCCAAATCCCAATCTAAAGCATATTATCTTTACAGATGATGTTTTAGTTAAATTTGGCAACATTTTTTAGCACTTCACCTGCAGCATCTCTCATTGTGCCTATTGCAAAGTTGGCACTCAATTGACACTCACTGTTTGGGAATGAGTGAACAGATGGAAGCATTTTGTTAGTTGAACAAGTTTTGTATAAAGGTATGTAAATATTAATTGTTTTCAGGGTCCTTTCAATTAGCTGGGAATTCAAACAAGTAGAGACAGAAAAGAAGGCTTTCAGGGGGAAAGAACTGACTGCAGAAGAGCAAGGAAATGAGAACGTTCAGGAAATGCTTGGGCCCAGTACCTAGTTCCCTGTACTTGGAGCTTAATGCTCTGCGGCGGAATGAGAACTAAACCTGAAGGAGGGTGTTGACCTCTCATTCAGGAGATATTTTCACCTAGACTACCTTTGTACTTGAATTGTTGGGAAATGGGTGTATCTTGGAAGTATTTTGATTGCAGAGATGACATGACAGTGTTTACTACCTGACCTGTAGGCCTGTAAAAGGGAGGCTACTGGGAGTGGTATAGCCAAGAGGGCAGAACAGACCATTTGACTATAGTTAGTGCTGTTTCTCAAATTATTTTTATTATTATTGTGTGAATTCTCATAGGCTAGCCTTCCAGTGTTTACTGGCAATTCTAGAATACTTTTTCTCTTAGATTACTTTACCTAATGTTCTCTTAAATCCTTATCATCATACTTTTGCTTTCTTTCTTAGGCAGGATGTTTAGTTATAATGAGCTTCTCGAAATACTACCTTAGTTAAGATCATATATATGTGTGTCTATCTGTAGCACTGACTGCCATTGCTGTTCATCCTGGTTACCATTAAAAATCCCAAATATATGTAGGTCACAATTGGCAAAGATAAAAGCGTATATAACTGCCCTTGAGATAAATTCATGTTCCGATTCCCCTAAGACTTTTAGAAAATTCTCCAGATACTTTCTTTTACTAGTGATAATTAACTTTTATAGTGTATAATAAGCAGTCATTGTTCTAGTATATTACATATATCCCCATACTTAATAGTTGTATTCCTGTGATTTATATGTTACCTTACCCATTTCTTAGAAGAATAAATTGAAGTTTAGAGACAAATAATTTTCATGTTAGACAAATAAAAAGTAATAGAGTAAGTACTCAGATTGTTCTGGTTTCAAATAATGCTACTTTTTCATCAATTAATGTAGTTGAATCCTTGCAGATAGAGCTTTATGCAGTCTAGATTATGCCTATTTGTCTTTAGACTAGGGAACAGACTCTTCATCCAGACAGAAAATGGCTAAGCTAAGATTTAAACACAGGGTTTCCTGCTCCAGATTCTGTGATCTGCATGTTTTATTAACTTCTTTATCAAGTTTAAGATTAAGAAACAAAGTAAAATACAAATAATTTGGGGCCCTAAGCTCCCTTTGATCAGTGACTTCTCTAAAATATTACTAGGCTTTTGTTTTTTTTTGCTTTAATCATTTATACCCACCCCCACCCCCACCCCCGTTTTGTTTCTACTAATCATAGTTTTGGATTCAGTGGTCTCTGGTATCAATTTTATCTGCAAATCTATATTTTTAGTAAGTTTTATTGCTATTATTGTCTAGCATTGGAATCTTAAAGCTCCATATTCTCTCCCAGAGCTTTATTTTATGTTGCCTCTAGTCATCCGCAGGAAATGGGATATATGACCTTAGGCATCTTCATGGTAGTTTTTCCTGCCACTTTCTTCTGTCTATTCTATACAGCTGCCTAATGAGTCATTTCAGTGTCCACTTCATATTTCCCAGCTGCATTTCATTTAGTTACACAATGTACTGCACATGCGTGAAGAAACACTTCTTACCAAGTTTGTGTTCAAGAATGCTTAGATTAGTGGGTGGCTTGAAGGGAAGGGGGAGGAGGATGACAGAAAGAAATTAATGGGTTCCCCACAGAAAAGTAATATTTTAAAATGCACAATAAAGAATTTCTTATAACCCAAATCACCCGACAACATCCATAATATAGTTTGAACATACACTTATCTAACTTTTGAAACAACTCTTAATTTATTAAAGTGAAAGTTCTTGTTAGCATTTGCTTCAGCTTGCATAAGAGAGGTAAATGATTGGTTTTAAAATGTTTGATAATACAGGGTTAATTAATGGGTCTTAGGGGCTTAGGATTCTTATGGATGATATTTTGAAATCTATAATACAAGCTTTAAAGCACCACCTGCAGAATGAAAAAGTGTTCTGGTGCTTGAAATATATTGATATGAGCTGAAGTGACACTCATAAATTTTGTTCTGTTTCTCTTCTGAACAAACATAGCTTAGGGTTATATAATGTGTTTCTGGGGTGGTCTTGATCATTGTGCTGTCAGAGAGCAGTATGCTATGTTGTTCCAGAAATAGAGATGTGATACATTATATGCTGGGAAGAGATTTTTGTGATATTCCAGCAATATTCTCCCTGCCTTTGGGTACAAATTTTACTTTAATATAGAATAAACAAAATATTATTAATAAATTAAACAATGGAAGAAGCTTACCTAAAAATTTTTCTTAAAGGATTAGACAGGCTCTCTGAACTAAACATACCATGGTAGAGCAAATGAAATTACTGTAGGTTAGAGAACATTCCCTTCAGAAGTTGTAAATGATGGCCCAATGGCTGGTTTTGGCTTGTAGATGTTTGGCCCACACCCCGTTTTTTAACAATGGAATTAGTTTCCAACATTCAAAAATTGGATGATTTGACCTAAAAACCAGATTTTTGGCTTCTCTTGAAAAATCAGAAGGTCTGGCAACATTGAGCAGACATTCCCACAGGCCACATTTGAAGAGAGCTACAGAGATTGCCTACTGAAACACATTTGCTAGAATATAAATTCCATGAAGACTCTTGAAGAAGTGACTGTTCAGTGAAGAACTGAAGTTCTGTGAAGAACTGATTTGTGGATTGATGCAAATTGAGTGCAGCCTGAACACCTGGAAGAGTGTCTGGCTGTAGATGCTCAATAAATATTTATCACATGAATCAACCTGTAATCTCTAGTAAACATCTGTTGAATTTACAGGGCATGGGTTCTCCAGTATTATAATTCTTTGAATTTGTTTTCAACCAGTTAATGGCACATATAAGATAGCTGTTTTGTAATAGAGGAAGAGGGTCATAAATCCTGTTAAAAAGCAAACAGTTAAGAACATCAGAAACAATATAGATATTTATTGTTAAGGACACCACACTTGCAAAGCCAAAGTTTTCTAAAACAGTGAGGCATTTTGCTCTGACAACAAAACAGTGGAATTTAATGAAGTTTCCCATACCAGATATTTTGCAGTTGAAACCCAGTGAGGTAATCTAATATTCTCTTCTCTTTTCTTTTCTTCTCCCTCATTTTGTCTGTCACTCTCTTTTTACTTTTGTTTGGAAAATGTACTTGCTTGTGTTAGTGTTTCTTGCTCAGGCCTGGTAAATTCTCAGTAAAGGTTTGTTGAATTAATTAAACTATATGTTATTATCATCTCTAAAGCCATATAAAATGTTTAAATACTAAAGAATGTGATGATATGAAAAGAATTTAAGTTATTCATCATTATGTGTCATTTCAGACAAATTAGTAATCCTGTTCTTCTTAGATATAATACTTAATGAGTCCAGTGATTCCTCTCTTAGAGACTAACATAGACTAGATGATAAAAGTGTTAAGATTTTGACAGGTCTACCCTCTGACTTTCTAATGATGTTTGAAGAGGCTAAGTTTATAGGAAAACCAGCTTCTTTTGAGGAAAGGCACGTTTATATCAGAGGTAATTAGTGATGAGGCCAGTATTCAAGCTCATCATGTTGTAATACTCATTTCCTAAACCATGCCCTTTAACCATGATAGCAGCTTGCTGACTATTTACATCTTATTATTCCTGTGAAATTTCTGATTAGTTATTTTCTCTCATCAGTTATTTTATCTCATTAGTCCTCTGATATTTCAATCTTATTTTATCTGAACTTTCTCTAATATATTACCAGCACTTTGTTGATTTCTCAGCTTAATTTTATCTTAAGCTAATTTTTTTATGTCTTAAGACATTTAAATCTTTTACCAAGTAAATAAATGCTTAAAATGCATATACTTGCTGAATAAACCCATGGAACAGTGCTCATATAATGTAAATGACCCCCATAGAAGATCATTTTATAATACTCCTTATATAACAAAATTATTTTTAGAAATAATCATGAAATGAAATCGATACTAAGACTAACAGTAACAGGAAAAATACAGATACATTTTCTTGTATTAAATTTTGTATATATAATTATACCAGTAAAAAAAATTAGAAAACCAAAAAAAAAGGATTAATACTGCATAATTTTATTAAAGTACTTTTTTGAAAAATAAGAAAGAAATACATGAAGGATGCCTTCAAGAGAATAAAATTATGCAAGATTCAGAGAATGATTTTTATATAGAATTATGCTATTAAAGTAGTACCATTTCTTCTTTATCTTAAAATCACTGTGCTTTCATTGTTTATTTTGAATTTACAGACGCAATAATATATTGAGTCCTAGTGTTTGGAGTTGTGAACTGTGCCCAAACTGGGCTCAATTATTTCAAATTATTTTGAATTTACTCTTAAAATTCGTAAGGGAAGCTGGGGTAGCTGAGTCTGTGTGTGTCAGGGCTGGCTGGGTAACTTGGAGTTTTCCAAATTAACTTGTCCATAGAATTCTGTTTTTGTTAAAGGTAAATAATAAACACGTGCTAATTTGGAACACACATATATTTTATTAAAACTCAACAGTAACATAAGCAATGTTTAGAACCTTGAGCAGAACTTTGCAAACTACAGCCTGTGGGCCAAATCCCACACGATCCCAAGTGCACTGTTTTTGGGGAGAGCGAGAGGGAGAGCAGGAAAAGGCTTAAATGCCATTTCTGAACGTGCACCCACACTGTGGGGCTAAATTCTGTTGTGTATGTGAGTGTTGCTCTGGGTAGGCTATATTAAAAGCAAACACAGACTATGGCATTTCATTTCCCAGTTGCTGTGTATCTTAGGCGTTGACTTTCTCATTGGTAAATGTGTTTAATGTTGAGTGTGGTTCAGATACACGCGTATCTGAACCTCATGTATCTGAACCTCTGTTACTTTGGAGAGATAGTCCAACCTGCAGGTTTAAATCAAAACCTTTGAGGGATTGTATTTCTTTAAGCAGCTTGACCTTGATACAGGTTTATCTCTTATATTTTTGTTAAAAATAGTTTAATGACTGGAAAACTGTCTTTACATAAATATCAACAAGCTATGTCTTTGAAATAATTTCTCCTCCTTTGATGTAGTTTTCCTCAAATAAACTTCTGTTAATTATATAATTAAAATTTCTTGACTTTTCTGTACTGTGCATTACTTTGTTTATAGCACCTCATAAAAAGTTTCTGTACTTAAAAAAATATTTAATGCTGTCATATTTTAGTAGATCAGCATTGTAACTTGTAAGCAAAATCCCTTTTGTACCACTATTTGCTTTAGCTATGTAGACCACCATGTGTGTAGTCTCTCGGGATCCGCATTCGAATGGAATTGTCTTTGCTTCTTCCTGTGGTGATTATCCATAGGTATTCCTGAATTTCTGCTGCAGCAGCCACACATTTTACAGCTTAGTCTAGGAACTATGATACTGCAATCACGCTGGTTCTTTCAGTGGAGTGATTTTTTTCCCTCCATTCTGTGTGTATCATACAAAGTAAAACACAAACAGAAAATGCCAATTTTATACTATAAAACTATGTAATAAAATATGTAACTAATCAAGAGATATGGCCTTTTATTTAGTACACTTTCAGTTTCCAAAGCTTTGAGAAATTAAAAAAAAAAACTTATGATGTCATCTAGCTGCATAATTTGGAAAAGTGAAGGCCTAAGAACTGGCTTATGTGTACTCTCAGACATAGGACCAAGAAGGCCCTAAGGCTAGCAAATTTCAGTGCATTGTGCCTACCTGGAATACAAGTGTAACTAATCGGTACAACCTGTCAACCACTTTATCTCTAAGAGAACTGGACTATAGTATAGTCTCTGTGGAAAATGTAACTCAGGGAAGAATTGAATTCTGATGAAACGCAATGGGAGTCTCACAACGGCCAGCTAAGTTGCTATGTTAGAGCGATTAGTATTGGCCCAAAATGTTGCCTAATAACCACCAGATTCTAAAAATAAAAATTAAATAAAAATATATTAATTCATTCTGAGTTTTCACGCCAGTAAGTACTCAACTATTCAAACTTTAAGAAAGTCCTTGCTTTGAAAGAATCAGGCCGCATAATCAACTGGTTGATTTATAAATTAGAAGTAATGAAAGATTTCCTTCTGTTAAGATGGTAGAGATCAATTTTGATGCTCATTCTAAAGGCAATTTACCAAACAAATTAGTTTAAAGAGACCAATGAGACTCAGGGATCCATTATTTAGGAGAGTCTATTACCAAACCAAACTTGTTTCTGCTCGCCACGTACAATAAAGCCAGTCTACTGACACAGGGTCCTGGGGAAGAAAAGTACAGAGTTTCTTGCAAGGTATCCAACTTAGGGCCAGGTAAGGATAATAGTCAGCTTATGCTCAAAATACTTGAACTCCCCAACAGCTTCTGGGGAAGTGTTTTTAAAGACAGTGTGTGGGAGATGGTTGCAGGGTCTGTGATCAGTGTGTGCTCTATTCTGTGGTTGACAGTGAGGTACCAGGGTACTGTTTTGGGAATCTTAATCATCATCCTTTTGGTTCCAACTGTCTGGGGTCTATATACTGATGGTCAGCATGCAGGTAACATTTTAGTATCTATAAAACAACCCAAAGATATGGCTCAAGATATTATCTGTAGACCTTGAGGAGCAACTAAAGGTCCTTGATTTTTTTTTTAATGGCTAAACTATTATTTTATTTTCCTTACCTGTTTTCCTTTGTTTCTGCATTTTCTCACTTCTCTGACTAAATTTGCCCTTTGAAACTCAGGGTAGGCCTAGGAGGCTAAAGGTTTTCTACAAACAAGAGCCAGGGGCACAGGAAGGTCTGTCACCTGGAAGGCTTCGCAGGGCCCTACTTGGTTTCAAGTCAATGGAAAGAAATCAGTCCCTATGAGAAGTGACTACTTCCCTCCCTTCTTCTCCTCCTACTTCTTCTTCCTCTTTTCTTCCTGCTTCTTTCTCTTTTTCTTCTTCCTTTCATTTTAATGAATTATTATAGCAGACGTATATCCTTTATAATGCATATTCTTTTTTTTTTTTAGCTATACAAATAACAGCTCAATAAGAAAAAGGCTAATAACATTTTGGAAAATTTTGTAAAACATACCAGCAGGTCAGTGAAATTCCTTCCTGGCTTCATTCAGGGAGAGAGAACTATTGCTGCCTTATTACACTCAGGGAAGCATGTGCTGTAAATCTACAAGGAATCCTTTGCCAATGTGATGGATCCTTTATCTGCATTTTACAATAAGGCCTCCTTTTTCTTAAAGGTACATGGGCTCTTTTCGACTCAATATTTTAAAGCCAACAAACACAAAATAATAAGTCTTAAGACAATTATATAGTGCAGTTTTGACATGATTGAGTCAGTTTGACAAATGCTTAAACTGCAACAGAACTCTATACCATGCTACTCACAAGGACATAGCACAACTTTGGTAGACTTTAAAGTTGTGAAAAGAACATGATGCAAGAATCCTTCCAAAAAGGGACAAATCTGAGGAATGGCAAAGTAACTGTGACCATCAAATATATATGTATA
This sequence comes from Camelus bactrianus, assembly GCF_048773025.1. Lineage (NCBI taxonomy): Eukaryota > Metazoa > Chordata > Mammalia > Artiodactyla > Camelidae > Camelus > Camelus bactrianus. The sequence continues at coordinate 46,180,682 of NC_133540.1, forward strand.
TAGTTTTTAATGTGATTCTTAATATTAGATAACCAACCCATCTAAAAGAAATGCAAATGGACTACCCACACGTTAAACTGCATAGCCTTGCTCATAATTAAAGAAAAGAAAATTAAGATAAGAACTTGGTTTCCACCTACTTTCTTAAAGACTAAAATATATGTTAATATATATAGTATACATGTGTATAGAATGGAGAAATAATAATTCTCATTCAAAGGTGGTGAAGTTGAATTATTTTATTCTCTTTTAATAGGAATTTGGCAATATTTATAAAAATATAAATATACATTTCTCTGACCAGGCAATTTGACTTCTAAGAATTTATCATGTGGTATGCTAACACATGCGTGCAAGGACGTTGGTTTCTCCACCCTGTTTATGACAGTAAAAACTGGCAACTACATTAATGTATTTCATTTAACTTGCTAAACCCATAGCATGGAATATTATGCAACTATTAAAAAGAATGGAGATTGGTTTCTGTGCTTACATTAAAAAAAAACTCCTAAATATATTTTTAAGTAAGAAAAATCAGTTCCCAGAATAGTATTAGAATCTATTTGAATTTATGTTAAAATGATAAATACATAGGTCAAATGGACATTTTCTGGAATGATGCAGAGTAATTGTTAGGAGTGGTTCTCCTGGGCAGGAAAATGAGGGCTAGAGAACTTCTTCTCAGTATACTAACTATACTGTTTGAATATTTAACATGTTCTAATTTATTTTCTCAATACAATAAAAAATCTGGTAAAAGGAAAGAAGAGCAAATGGCATTTTACAAATACTAATGTTGAACATCTCATTGAGAGAAAATCTAATTTGGTTGTGTTTGAGAAAATATGTGAAATATTTAAAAATACACCAGAGCTAGTAGAAGTTCCTTTCAAGATGGTGAAGCAGAAGGAGCTGGAGCTCATCTCCTCTCACAGACACACCAAGATCATGACTAACTGCAGAACAACTAGTGATAAAAGTCATCTGTCAATGGACATTTAGGTTGTTTCCATGTCTTGGCTATTGTAAATAGTGGTACTATGAATATTGAGGTGCATGTATCTTTTTGAATTAAGGTTCCCTCTAGATATATGCCCAAGAGTAGGATTGCTGGATCCTATGGTAAGTTAATTTTAGTTTTTTGAGAATCTCCGTACTATTTTCAATAATGGCTGCAGCAAACTACGTTCCCACCAACAATGTAGGAGGGTTCCCTTTTCTCCACACCCTCCCCAGCATTTATCATTTGTGAACTTTTTCATGATGGCCATTCTAACTGGTGTGAGGTAATACTTCATTGTAGTTTTGATTTGCATTTCTCTGATAATTAGCAATATTGAACATTTTTTCATGTGCCTATTGGCCATTTGTATGTCTTCATTGGAGAATTGCTTGTTTAGGTCTTGTGCCCATTTTTGGATTGGGTTATTTGTTTGTGTTTTTTTATTAAGTTGTATAAGCTGTTTATATATTCTGGAAATTAAGCCCTATCGGTCTCATCTTTTGCAAATATTTTCTCCTGTTCTGTAGGTTATCTTTTTGTTTTACTTATGGTATCCTTTGCTGTGCAAAAGTTTAATTAGGTCTCATTTGTTTATTTTTGCCTTTATTTCTATTCCTTGGATAGACTGCCCTAGGAGAACATTGCTGAGATTTGTCAGAGAATGTTTTGCCTATGTCTTTTTCTAAGAGGTTTATAGAGTCTTGTCTTATATTTAAGTCTTTAAGCCATTTTAAGTTTATTTTTGTGTGTGGTGTGAAGGAGTATTCTAACTTCATTGATTTACATGCAGCTGTCGAGTTTTCCCAACACCAGTTGCTGAAGAGACTGCCTTTACTACACTGTATGTTCGTGCCTCCTTTGTCAAAGATTAATTGACCAAAAGTTTGTGGGTTTTTTCTTTGCTCTCTATCCTGTTCCATTGATCCATATGTCTATTAACAGCATTCTTGATCATCTCAATAGATGCAGAAAAGACATTCAATAACATTCAGTATGTTACCCACATATGTCTATGGGTATTTGTGTATGTGTGTATTAAGAGTAGAAGAAACTTTACTTAGCCTGCTTGTGGTGTGTCTACCAAAACTTAATGCACATAATGGTACTTAATTTTTAACTTCAGAAGCATTTTAAACAGTGATGCCCACTATCACCACTACTGCTCAAATCATAAATTACTGGTGGTCCTGGTCTATGTAATATGATTTTCTATTCTTAGCTCATGGATTACTGGATTACTTGGATGTGACTTTTATGGCTTTCAAATATTTAGTACTTTTATCCTTTTTTGATTTGTTTTACTTTTGTTAATTTCTGTCTTTTAGCTTTATAGGACTGTGAGGAGAGAAGATAGTCTTAGAATATCAATTGTGTGGAATTTGTGGAAGCTTTATTTCTGTGGTACATTACATAGTTAATTCCTCTTGCTGACACATACCCTTTGTACATATATATTTTTTTTCAGTGAGGGACTGTAAAATTTCTGTGTCCATGAGTTATAAAAATGTAATTAATTCTGACTCTTTAGTGATAGTCTGACCAGGCATATAATGAAGTACAAGGTAGTTTTCCCACACTGTCTAAATATAATTATTGTCTGATTTCTGTCACATATTTCTATGAATAAGTCTGCCATCAATCTATTTGGTGAAGTTTCCTTACAGAAAATTAGTCTTTTTCTGGAAAATTAAAAATTTTTTCTTTGCTGCTGAAAGTAGCAAAGTTCACATGTAGAGATGTAGATTAGGCATTCGGTGGATTTTTTTTAACCTGAAGATTCACATCGTTAGTTCTAGGAAAATTTCAGTTTTTATAGCTTCAAATATTACCTCTCTATGATCTTTCTATTTTTTTGTTTTGTTTTGTTTTGTTTTATTTTTTTATCTTTCTGGAATTAGGCAGATAGATGAGCTCCTCAAATTGTTCTTCATTATCTCTTAATCTCAATCTCTCTCTTCTCTCTCTATCTCTCTGTTAGCTTCTGGGAGATTTCCTCAATTCTGTCTTCCAACTCATTAATTTTGTGTTTAAATTTCTTTAAGCAATATTGAGCCTATAGTTTAAGGGATTTTTAAATTTCTCTAATTTTATTTTTTTCATTCCCAAATTTCTATTTTGTTCTTTTTCCTGTCTGCTGTTTTATAACTACAAATTATTTTTTTCCTAAAAGCTTTTCTCTTTTTATCCTTTGAGATACATACATACATACATACATACTCTTAACATTTTCTTAAATTACTTTGTTAACTTAATTTTCTGGTTTCAAATTCTCTCCCATTGGAGGCAGTGAACCGTCTTACATATTTATCAGTTTATTGTGTGTTTTCTCTTACTCCTGCTATTTCATAATGTATGCTTCAGGAGGACATTGATTTTTAACTACTTTTCTAAAAACCTTTTCCTTAGTGCTTGGCAGAGTTCCCAGCATATAGTAGGTATTCAGTAAATATTTGTTGCATCAATAATACATGTACTTTTGTTCTTTCTAAGTATTGTTTGTAGACTTATCCTGTATGGGTTTGTCTATATAATTGCTTTATGTTTATTGCTGCCCTGGGCCTATAAGGTGTATGGCTTGAACATGGTAAGTGTTTGGCTTAAAACCCTTGGCCTGTGTGATGGCGCATGCTCATGCCATACCCCACTGACTTTTCACCTGTGCTGGGCTATAGTCTGGTAGTTTGTTTCTGCCCCTTTTCCTGGAAGAAGGTACAGATCTGGCTCCAGGGTTTATATAGGTCTAGCTTGTGACCTCATAGCCCATATTTGGTTCTGTATTCATGGGTTACATGACTAGATTTTCAGTTGCTTTCTTTTACTTCCTTTTACTTTTTCTAAGTTACCCTGTTCTGCTTCATGGTTACATACCTATTAGTTTATGGATTTGTCTCCATATTTTAAACAAAAAATAACCATTATCTATCATTTCTATGTTTTGGGAATAGAGGTAATTTTTATATGCTTTACCCTCTATCTTCAACTAGAAAAGAAAGTTTGTTTTTGTCCATAAAATCCGAAACTATGTATGAATTTCCTTATTTCAGCCCAAAAGAAAACTAAGCACTTTTCTAGGTGCTTTTTGGAGCTATAATAGATAAATCTGTACTCTGAATGAAGGCATGTACCCTGCTTAAACTCCAGAATTCGCATATATGTGTGTAGTAAACAGGAACAGTAATTCTTACGTTAAATATAGTTCATGAAAATTAAGTACTGTAAATCTGAACCATAAATGCCTTCAGGTAGGAGGGCTTAGAAGTCTTTAGTCGTAGATAATGGTCCTCAACGCTTGGAAGTCACCTGCATGTGGATCTGCGTAAGACATGGTTCAGTGTGGTGGTAAACAACACAACATGAATGCATTTACTTAAATAATGAAACTAGTCAACTTAAAAAACAAAAAATGTTGTTCTATTTCTTATAGTGGAATACGAGTAGCTCCTCTTACAGACTGGTGATTTAACAAGATTGATACCACAGATTATTGCATCAAATCCTTACACTTTAGAAGGTAAGTTAGCCATTTATGATGGTCTTCTTTCACCTTAAACTTCTTAAGTCCTTCTTCTTTCAGGCCTACTTTTCTGTTTAGGGATAGAATAAAAATCGGTTAAAACAAGGGGTACTTAATCACTTTCAACATAATTTAGACAACAGTAGGTGTTTATAAAAATGCCAAATATGGTTCTGGAAGAGAGTGAGCTTTCCTACGGGGTGAACAACCTACACTTTAATTATAGAGTTTTCGGTCCTCATATCAAAATTTCTTTTTTCTGTTGATCAATATCTGCTTCCTGGTTTCTTTTCAAGCTTCTAATTGGAATCTGTCTTCCTTTTAAACTTAATAAAATTTATGTAGCTTCCAAGTAAAGCATTTCTGAAATCTCAATTTTTTTCTGAAAAATTTTAAGATAAATTAGGAAAAAATAACACTTTCTACTCTGGACTCTTCCCATTAACACGTGGTATTCATAAAGTGCTCTTAATATCCTCAACTATTTTCTCACATAATTTCTCATATGGTACTATATTAATACATATGAATTTAAGTTATGTGATATGTATCTGTTTTGTCCTTTCATACTTGTAGATAGTATCTTTGTGGTTGTGCCTTACACTATTAATGCATCTGGGTAAATACTAAACATTCCATTAATTTATCTGTACATCCAGCTCTATAATGCCAAGAATATACTTGATTGATTTAAACTGTTGCATTTAATCTGGAGATTTGATGTCATATAACTGCAGCTTAGCATAAGTTACCAAAGAGACCTATTATTTTCATATATTTTATGTTACTATAAAGTACAAGGCGCATAGTAAATATTTTTGGAAGAATATGGTGATTCTGGAAATTTATGTCAAATTGAGAAAAGCCAACTTTAATAACTATTTATTTTTAAAGTAATATAAGTTCACTTATTGAACAAATAATTCAAACAATGTAGGATATACCAAAAATAGTAATAGTATCTAGTCCTAATTGTCTGAGGTAAACAATACTAAAATTTGGTAATACATTCTAGAAATATCTAAATAGTTCTTTTTCTCTTCCTGCTTGATTCTTAAAATGACCCCTATTTGATTTCATTGCATGTTAATTTTCCTGTGTGATTTGCTATTTGTTCATGGTCCTCTTTGGCAGCACAATCTAGTTTCAACTTTTATATCTTTCCAGTTATATAAGAGTTCCTGGTATGTTTTGCCAGATGTGGCATCTATCATTAGCTAGTCAAAAATGATAGTACTGTTGCTTTTTCTTTTGATGTGTAGCAACGGCTAAACTACTTGAAGATGAATCGTAGGGACTTAAATAATGAATGTTGTAATGTATTACATTACACTTAGAGTACCTGCCACAAACAGGTAAATTATACTTTGATACTTTCCCCCTGAATAATACTTTAGCCTAAAAGATTTTACCACAATTCCAGTTGTACAGTCTGTACTACTGTAAAGTACTGCATTTTTTTCTTAAAGAAATCAGTACTTGTTACCTTCAGGTTACAGTTAAAAGTATGGACTTATTTGAATTAGTTTGAGTATGTCATGGTATCTCTGTGAATGTATTTTTAAAAAATTATTATAAAAAATTCAATGTAAGTCCAACTTAACTGTATAAGAAACTTACAGCTGAGAACCTGAGTAAACAACAGGATAGTCAATATTTCAACTTCTATGTGTTTAACAAAGGATTATGGAATTGTCCCGCAAGCATAAGCTAAATCATGAAAATTTACATTTTCCTTCTGCAGGACAGTTCCTTCTAACATTATTCTCTGAACAACAGCTCGTTTTCTTGTGCCAGTATTCTATTCCCTGAACTGCAGCTTGGCAGCAACCAGGTCTCAAATTTCAACCACATGTATTTCAGAAAATCAAAAGATCCTTATTTGGCACTTTAGTCACATATCTTTAAAAGCAGTGTTTGTGCGTCAGATTTAAAAATAATTGAAACCAGGGGGTTCAAAAAACCAAACTTTTCTTCCAAGATGTTTCAATCGCAACTGATTCCAAAAACATTGAAAGCAAGAGAATGGAAACGAGGATAGAAACTGCATGCAGCCTGCAGCTTCATAAACTGACAGCACCAGTAGAAATGGGTTCAAAATGTGCACTTGATCCCCAAGCCAGGATGGGGAGCCTTGTAGTGCCTTGACCCTGTTTGCACATTGCCTGCTGGAGAACAGTCCTAGGGTGTTGCAAGTCTGTGGGTGGATATGTTAGCCCACGAGATCATTTTCTCTAAGACTTACACCCTAAAATGGGAACATATGTAGCCATTTTGGGTTGGTTATCCAGTATTTAAAAATCACATTAAAAATCATATGCATATATTTTCATGGTCACAATTGATTATCCATTCCTCAGATTTGCCTCTTTTTTTTTTTTTTTTTTTGGAGGGATTCTTGAGGCATGTTTTTGTTACAACCTTGAAAAGTCCACTGAGGCTGTGCTTATGTCCTTGTGAGCGGCATAGTTTGGAGTTCTGTTTCAGTACTCAGTATTTGTCAAGTTGACCTAATCATGTGAAAACGTACTATATACTTGCATTAAGACCTGTTCTTCTATATTTGTTGGCTTTAAAATAAGTTGAAAAGAACCAAGTGCTTTTAAGAAAAAAAAAAAAAACCCTTACTGTAAAATACAGATAAAGGACATAGAGTGATTAGCAAAAGAGTCCTTGTAGATTTACAGCTCATGCATCCCCCATTGTGTGCAGTAGGGTAGCAATAATCTCTCTAACCCAAAGGAGCAATTAGTATTCTCTTCCTGAACAGAAGCCAAGAAGGAACTTTACTTTACCTATAGATGAAATAGGATAATAGAGCTATATAAAAATGTTGAATAGAGAGAAAGTGATTCAATTTTTATGCAAATGTGTTTGTTGTTAACTCCAATGTTTCATATGTAAACCTTCTTTCATGTAATTAAGGGGCATAAAATCCTGGTTATTTTGATGAGACCTTTTATTTTAGACCACAATTCTAATTTAATAATTTTGTGGTTCCACCAGCTTCCATCCATTTTTTATTCCAAACATTATTCATATTATGTAGATTTACCTTTACAGAGAACTACTTCAGTTGTTCACTGATCAGAAAACAAAACAAAACAAAACAAAACAAAGCAAGCAAACAAACAAAACTCTCTCATTAAATCACCATTTTCTTCTACTCAGGCATATCTAAACACCTTCGCCTGGAAGAAAGACGCCTCACAATTTTACAGTTGGCCTTCAAATCCAGTTCCAGTCTTAAACCCACCCCATCATGCCCTCCCCTCCCCCTTGCCCAATTTCATTGCACAGCAGAAAGTTCTATTTTTCCTTGCAAAGCATATTGCAAAGAGAACAGACTTCAGAATTCAGTAAACCAAGATTGAAATTTCAGTGTCATCACTTACGAGTTCTGAAATCTTGGAAAAATCACTTAATATTTTAAAAATATCTGTGTGACACATATCTCTAGGGTGATTGTACTTCCAAATGAGAAAATCCAAAGGACACATTTTTGAAAACTATAATATGAAGTACCATTAATTCTCAAAGTGTATCAGAGAACTATCTTTTTTATTTTCATTGTTTTATATTTAAAAATGGCTCCATGCTTACGCATGTTTACTTGAAGTCCAGCTCCACAATTTATTCGCTAACTTAAGTAACTTAGTATCTATGGGACACTTTTTCTCATTTGTAAAATGAGAATAATAATAATGACTCCCTCAAAAAGTTCTTATGAAAATTCTGAGTTAACTCTCATAACAAATTAAATTAGGAATTAATATTTGAATAAATGCCTGGAAGAGTACCTCCTACAAAGGAAATGCTTTGTAAGTGCTAAATGAATAAGCACTGAATTAAACAAATGAAATAACTTTCTTTACTTAAGGTCTTATTAGCAAATATGCATTGTTGCTTTCTAAGAGAGAGTATAATAGAATTTCTCAATATTATTTCCTCAAGAAAAATTTCTTTTGAAGAGAACCTTGGAAAATCCTGTTTTACCAATGGTGTTTAATTTTTCCTTAACAAATAGTTCATTTTCTCACTGCCTGACTTTATTAAAGAATAATATGCACATTGGCAAGACCTGCTAATTTGCATAGCATTGGAAATAATCTTTTAAAAATTTTAATAAACTTTATTTTTAGAACAGTTTTAGATTCATAGCAAAATTGAGCAGAAAATAACAGAATTTCTACATACTGCCACTGCCACACCTATACAAGCTTCCAACTTTGGACATCCCGTGGTACATTTGTTACAATTGATGAACCTATATGGACACATCATTATCATCCCAAATCCATAGTTTTTATGAGGGTTCACTCTTGGTTTTGTACATTCTGTAGGTTTTTAAGAAATGTATAGTAACCCATATCCATCATTTGTAATATTGTACAGAATAGCTTCACTGCCCTAAAAATCCTCTGTGATCTGCCTGTTAATCCCTCCCTCGCCCCTAACTCTTGCAACTCCTAAACATTTTACTGTTTCCATACTTGTGCCTTTTTCAGAATGTCATATGGTTGGAATTATACAGCATGTAGCCTTCTCAGATTGGCTTCTTTCACATAGTGTATGTATTTCAGTTTCCTCCATTTCTTTTCATGATTTGATAGCTCATTTCTTTCTAGCATTGAGTAATATTTTATTATTTGGATGTCCCACAGTACATTTATCCATTTGCCTTCTAAAGACATCTTGATTGCTTCCAAGGTTTGTCAATTATGAATAAGGCTGCTTTCAGTTTATTTGGGCAAATACCAAGAAGCATGATTGCTAGATTACATGGTAAGAGTATGTTTAGATTTGTAAGAAACTGCTAAATTGTTTTCCAAATTGGCTGTTCCATTTTGCATTCCTACCAGCAGTGAATGAGAGTTCCTGTTATTTCACATACTTAATGGAATTTTGTGGTATTGGTGTTTTGGATTTTGATTATTCTAATAGGTGTGTAGTGGCACATACTTTTTATTGTATCTTTTTGTAATATTGATCCCTTTATCATCTTGTAATTTCCCTCTTTATCCCTGATAACTTTCCTTGCTCTGAAGACTGCTTTATCTGAAGTTAATATAGCTGCTTCTTCATTCTGTTAATTAGTGTTAACATGGTATATATTTCTCCATCCTTTTAATTTATAATTATCTTTATATAAAAGTGGGTTTCTTCCAGACAATGTATAGTTAGGTCTTTTTTTTTCTTTTTGGAGGACTCCTCTCTGACAGTGTCTCTATTTTTCTAATTGGTGTATTTAGACCATTTATGTTTAAAGTAGTTACTGATATAATTCAATTAATATCTGTACTGTTTGTTACTGTTTTCTATTTGTTGCCCTTGTTCTTTGTTCCTGTTTTTGTCTTTCACACTTTTTCTGACTTTCATGGTTTTAACTGAGCATTTTTTATGATTATATTTTCTCTCCTTTCTTATATAAATTAGAGTTTTTTATTACATTTTTAGTGTTTGCTCAAGAGTTTGCATATGTATATTTATAACTAATCCAAGTCTACTTTTAGATAACACTGTACTGCTTCATGCGTAGTGCAAATACCTTATCATTAACAATTCCTAATTTCCCTCTTGTTTCTTGTATCATTGCTATCATTTATTTCACTTACACATAAATATACAGAATTGTTTCTAATATTATTTTGAATGAAGTATTACTTGTCAGCTCAATTAAGAATAAGAAAAATAAAAGTTTTTATTTTGTTTATTTACTTTTCCTGTTTTCTTTATGTAGATCTGCATTACTGACATACATAATTTTCCTTCTTGCAGAAGAACTTTAAAAATTTCTTGCAAGACAGATCTACTGACAACAGGTTCCCTCAATTTTTGTTTGTCTGAAAAATTCTCCTTCATTTCTGAAGGACTGTTTCAAAGGGTACAGATTTCCAGGTGGGTGGTGTTTGTTTTTTTTTTTCTAATTTTTTTTCTTTCAACACTTTAAATATTTCAGTTTACTCTGCTTGCTTGCTTTGCTTCTGAGAAGTCAAATGTAATTCTTATCTTTACTCCTCTGTAGTTAAAAATATTTTCTCCCTCTGGCTTCTTTCAGGACCTTTTCTTTATCTTTGGTTTTCTGTAGTATGAATCATATTCCTAGGAGTAGTTTTTCCTTTGTTTTTCTTTTTGCTTTTTTGTATTTATCCTGCTTGGTGCTCCCTGAATTTCCTGGATAATTGGTATATATGACATTAATTTAGGGAAATTCTCAATCATTATTTCTTTGTCTATTTATTCTTTTCCTTTCACTCTTCTTCTGAGATTCACATTAGGTATATGTTGCACCTTTTGTAGTTGTCCCACAGTTCTTATATGTTCTGTACTTTTTTACTTTTTTTCTGGTTTTTTTTTTTTTTTTTTTATAGTTTTGGAAGTTTCTGTTGTCGTATCCTCAAGCCCTGAGATCCTTTTCTGAGCCGTATCTAGTCTACTTGTGTGCCCATCAAAGTCATTCTTCATTTCTGATACATTGGTTTTGATGTCTAGCATTTCTTTTTGATTCTTTCTTAGGGTTTTCATCTCTCTATTTATATTATCCATTTTATCTACTCTTTCAATTTTGTCTCCTTTTCCAGTTTGTCTACTCTTTCTTTCAGCATATTAACCACAGTTTAAGCGCAGTACTCCTGCTATTTCTGACTTCAGTTCTCGTGTTTGCTCAGTCTCTTTAAACTTTTTTTTTTCTGCCTGTTAGTATGCTTAGTAATTTTTTGTTGACCCGTGGACATGATACACTGGGTTAAAGGAACTATAGTTAATAGGCCTTTAGTAATGTGGTGTTTAGGGAGAGGGAAAGGTGAACCATCTATATCACTATGATTAAGTCTCAGATTTCTGGTGAGCTAGTTTCCCTGGACTGTGAATTTCACCAATGCCTCTCGGTTGTCTTATACCCTCTTAGGTGGGCTAGACTGGCTAAAGTAGGCTGGAGTTGGAGCTCCCTTTCCGCAGATAGGTTAAGTTCTGATAAAACCCTATTCGATTAGTTTTTGGTAAAATAGTTTCTCTTGAGATCAGGCCTTCTTAAGAAGAACAGAATGCTCTAGTGTATTTCAAAATGGTTACTTTCCCCCTCCCCCTGCTAGAAGAATAAGGAGATTTTTCTGATATTCACTGTGAAAACCTGTGAGCTCCTAGAGGTACAACTCACAAAAGTATGTGAATTCCCCTATGACTGCGTCCCCCTTGGAGTCTTTAGTTTGCAGACTAGTTCACTGTGAGCCTCCAGCAATTTGTCCATCACAGTTTAGATTTTCCTACCCTGGACTGGTTCCCATGGGAGTATTTACTAGTAGGTTTCTGCTTTGGTAAGTGCTGATTCTCTGTATCTATCTGCTTGTCTCTCTAATTTTGGGGATAGTATTTTGCCTTGTGATCTCACTTCTCTGATGGATCAAATTTTATAATTTGTTCAACTTTTTACTTGTTAGCATGAAGTGGTGACTTCTAAGCTCCTTACATGCTGACCAGAACCTAAAGTAGCAATATCCTTTCTTCATTAAAAAAAAAAATTTATTAGAGTCAATGGTCTACAAAAATTAACAACGTATAATTACTGAAAATAGGACTTGTACTTAATACTATTAGTTGTATTTCTAGATAAAAGAGTTTTTAATTTTTAGACTGTATATAGTACTTGAGGTTGGACTAATTTTCCAATATATTTTATTATTTCTAAAATTACTTTTTGATATATTTTATGCCTTTCATTTCTCCTTTGTTGCAGGTATTTTATCTTCACTATTTCTCTATATTTCAATGTCTTCTTGAAAGACACTGGGATTGTTTTTCTAATCTTGACACAATTAAATTTAACATACATTTTAATTTAAATAATATAAAAATCAGCTTAATAATCAACTTTTGTTTCTGTTTTTGAAAGCTTTCATTGAAAGATTTTATTGTGGAGAAGTTCAACCAACTGTGAAATAATATAATTTATGCTATTTTATAATATATAATACATTAATCTCATTTCTGCTTTTTTGGTACACTTTAACTACAAGTGGTACTACTCTTTCAAGTACATATTCTAACAGCTGTTACTTATAATATATTGGATGATTTTGTATTTTTTGGTTATCTCTTATAATATTCATAAGTATCCTTTGCTTAAACTATTAAATAATCTGGCTACTGTAAACATTAGAACCATCTGTAGTCTATGCACATAGTTTTTCTTCCCAGTGTGTTTATAGGTTTTTGGAAAAACAATGAACTTATGGAATTTACTCAGTTTTGTTAGCAAAATATTGTAGCCAATAAATAGGATCTCAAAAATTTTTTATGTCATATATGTTTATATTATGGTCTTTTATCTTTTGATTTATCAAGTTAGAAAGTATCAGTCTAATAAGCTCATGGAACCTAAAAGAAGGTTATTTATCTTTCAGAATAAGCTGAACTTTGAAATTGTATCTTCAATGAAAAATATGTGAATAGACTCATTCTAAATCTGAACTAGGGGGGACACATACTTCATCAGTCTGAAGGTTGTACAGCATCAAATACTCAGTGTAAGCCTGACCCCAAAAAAGATAGTATTGTTAGTTCATTTTTCTCATTTTCTTGGATATCCCATAAATCTTGGACAGACATGTCTATGTAATTATTTTGCCAGTGGTGACTATATTTTTTTTTACCATCACAGAAAGAATTCAGAGATGGGACGCAGAGGTTAAGAAAGTAAAGTGAGGATTTATTAAGGGATAGATAGTATACTCTCAAGGGGAGAGCGGGCAGGCTCAGGTGAGCAGCTGCCCTGAGTTTCTTTGGCAAGTTGGCTACATAGAGTGTAAAAATGAATGAACGGACTATTCATTGGGGTAGGAAGGGTTTGGGATCATATTCCCTGATTTTCATCCCAACTCCATTTTCCCAAAGAGAGGAGAGATTTTTGTCCTAATTTAGTCTGGATCAGAAGTGTCATGGCGTTGGTGCATGATGGGTAATTCTAATCTGCAAGGCTAATTTTATTGAAATGAGGGCATAATGAGCCAAAGGTTACATTCAGACACTGGAGATCTCTGCTTTTTCCCACCTTTCTTTGTTGGCCTCCAGACCACTTGTCACCCCAAAATATGTGACTTGTTATCAGCCCCGAGGTCCCTGCTTTTCTCCAGGGACCCCTGCTGTTTACAGGATGTATGGTTTCCTGTATTCGGCCTGTGGCCCTCCTTTCTGCCCAATTCCTGCCGGTTGGCCTGCATCCCCCTTTCTTTGCTCATATCTAGCTCTCTGCCTGCTCTAACGATAATACCTAAAGACAAAATAAGTTGTTGACAAATGCCTTCTAACTATATTTTTGTATTCATTTGTGACTTCTCTTCAATAAGCACTGATAAACACACATAATTTTTAAGAGAGAATACATATTTTAAAACTGTACAGCAACCAAAAATATTAAGTAGTGTTTTCCAAGGTGAGGTAAACATACCATTTGTAGAATGTGAAAATATTAGGAGCAGTCATATGAACACACTTCTTTTTAGTTTTAATTGCTACTTATCTATTTTATGCCTATTAGAAAAAAATAAGCACATCCAAATCTTGATTTTATGCGATATAGAAGGATATCTTGAGAAGAGTGAACCCTTAAAAAGAAAATTCTAACTAAATGATAGTACACTTTCTGTAAAGGTATGACAAAATGATAAAGATCAGTTAAGCGTGCAAGTTTGGGGAACAGCGCATTGGGAGTCAATGGCAGTATTAAAATAACATTTCATTTTGTAATACAGTTAATTTCACTAGCCTGTCTTCCTGGTGTATTTAGTTATAATGTAATTCACATAAATCAGGTTGATATGTATTAGCCAAGTTCAGGTTCAAGTAAGAGTCTCAAAGTTTGTTACTGCCATACAAAGAGTGAAGGAAAACAAAAATCCCTAACTTGAATTTATTCAGTGAAACAATTTTGGTGGAAGTGCTTTGCAGCCTCATACTATCGTACACCAAAAAAAGGAATGCAGGTACATACTGCGCCTTATCCTGGAAGTTGTGTATAGACTGAACCCTCTAGCTCTCTAGTGATTGATCTCTCCCCTCTAACTTCCTCTGAAATAAAACCACTTACCTTAGTGCTGCTCAGTCTCACCGATACCTTCCCTCCCTCAGTACATACATGACCCATATCCTCAAAACTGTCAAGCTTTTTAACATGGAGACAATCTTAGTAAGTTTGTGGTATACGTTTAGCAAAAGCAGTATTGAAGGAGGTCTGGAAAAAAGAGCACATTGGCTTTATTCATACACACTATTCATATAACCGTCTTTTACAGCTATACAAAGTCTTCTGTGTTCTCTACTTGTTATAATAATTTGTGCTTAATTGTTTGACTATCAAGATTTTTTTTTAAGTTTATTGCCACTCACTAACATTTATTTGTATATTAACTTGTGACACAAAGGAATATTGTACTGTATTGCGATGGAAACAACTTTGAAGTTTGAGTCCTAAAACTTTTTAATCTTCATGGAGGAATATGATCATCTTGGGAAAGGAGTGGATTATTTAGGATGGGGATATGCCCAGATTTCTGTGCTTGAAGAGGAAGTAACAGAAAAGATAACCTGATGTAAGCCTAGAACTATTACTTTGTAAATCGCTGCACCATTGGTATGTAATCTATACCTTTCTTCTACCACAGGAGATGTCTTAGGCATCTCTTTGACTTCCCAAATGGCACTGGAATCTGTTTTCTTAGATTCTTTTGGTTCTGTTTGTTCCTTCATCAAATGTTATTTTAGTGAGTATGCTTTATAAAGAAATTAAAAGTTTACAAGATTTTCTTTTTAATAGCAAACATATGAAGTGATTTGCTTCTTAATCTCAGGACAGTTTTCATTTCATAATAATAGCCGTTTAAATATGAAACTGATCTTAAGGATAATCTTTGACCAGTTTCCTGGATGATCAATTTGTGAAACATTAAGTTTTGTTTTGTTTTTTTTTGCCACTTGATAAAATTTAACAACACACCTGTGTCTCGCATGTGACTGTACATATGTAATCTGCAGGTAAAGAGAGAGAAGAAGGGGTAAAGGAGGAGTGGGAGGATTTCTTTTCAAGGAAAAGAAAATGTCTTAGTATAAAAATGCATGTATATGAAACTAATTCATCAGAAAAATGTGGATGTCTGTACATGATTGGAAATAGAGAAGCTAAATTGATTTACAATAGAATGAATAGGGTTATTTGTGGATATGGTAAGACAGGAAAAAAGGTGGTCCAAGTTGAAGAGAGGCATGCAATTCATCAACAGCTGAGGTTATATAATATTACATTTTAGGTTGTTAATGCTCTTATCTTATGATGTGTACTTTGGGAGGACAGGTAAAGAACTGTTGAGAGAATCCAGTTGTTTTGAAAAAGCCTGGCATAATAACAAGAGGGCTGTGGGGTATGAAAGTACAGCAGAGACCATGAATTTGAATAGGAGCTCCAGTGTAAGGCCCTTAATGACTGACTAATCAAACTCTGCCTGAACAGACACCAACACGGGAAGGCTCATGGCCTGAGGGAAGGAACATCTCAGTAGAGACGAGAGGATCCAGGGGACAGCATATGGAATCAGGGGTTTTTCCCCTCTTCCACATGACAATCCTGCAGCAGCACAGGTGCTAATTAGAGAGCACTCAACACAAATTACTTAAAATGATAAGGAAATGTGCTGACACATGCTACTTAAAGTCTTCAGGCAGAGAGGGCTTCAGGGTGGTTTGTGGTCTTCTTCACTGAACATGATGCTCTTGGTTCTATTCTCTGCATACTGACTTCATCCTGGACTAGTAGCTAGATGGCTGCAGACACTCTGGGTCTCCTCTCCATGTAGGCTAATGACCAGAGAAAGGGAGTGGCCACTTTTTTCTGCCTCTCTCCTGAGAGCAAGACTACTTTTCACAAGGAGTCTTTGGAGATTTTTTTTCCCTGAATTTTATGTGTCTTAATTTTTACATGCTCATCTCTCTATCTATCCTTGAACCAATGGATTTCCATAATTCCATCAGGGAAAGGTATAGAGCGTCCCCTGTTTCCCTGAGCGAGTACCCCCAGGGCTGCTCCATAGTGGGAAAGCGTTATCAGTGTGAGACCCACAGTGAGTCCAGTCATCCTCAGTTAACATATTTGGAAGAAGATGGGTGAGAAGAAAGAATGCCTGGAAACTGAGAAAGAGCCTAACAGGGTATTTGTAACTAAAATTACTGAATATTCCCCACAAAATGACTCATTTAAAGCAGTATGACCTTTAAGTGCACGTATAAGTCTTCATTTTCCGAGTCCACCATCCAGCCTACATCAGTGGGAATCCAAAACTCCTTTTTGTTTTTTCTACATTTTATTTATACTATGCAAATTTTGACCTGGTTACTCTAGGTTTATTTCTGTTCCTTTATGGCATATTTTTTTTTCTGGAAACTTTTTAGGATCTTTTCTTTTTCCTTAACATTCTAAAATTTCACAAGGCTGTATCTGGGTCTAGATACTTTATTAATTGGCACATGTCTCACTTAGTAGGCTCTTCTAATATACATTTATGTTTTTATATGAATTTAAAAATTTTTCTAATTTTTTATGGATTTATTGTTAGATATTAAACTTTTTAGACTGAGCCTCTACATCATATTTTTTCTCTCATGTTTCTCATCTTCTTGTCTTTTGTAATATATTTTGAGACATTTTCTGCATTTTATATCATAGACTCTCTATTGAGTTATTTATTTTATCTTTATATATTTTAATTTCTAAGAGATTTTTCTTGTTTTGTTTTTGTTCCTCTTTCATAACTTCCTAGTCTTGCTTTACAAATGCAATGTACCTCTGTAAGAAATCCATGAAGAAATTTAAAAATATTTTCTTTTGTTCCCTGAATTATTCTGATTCTCCTGAGACCAGTTATCTGTTTATTTTGTACCTCCTTTTTTAAAGTGTTCCCATGCTTTTAGATCCTAGTTGTCCATTTATATTGCAAGTTGGAGAACCAGACTGATTTTTCTAGGTGGCTCTGAAATTCCTCTGCTCTCTGTTTCCTGATAGAACACTCAAGTAGGAGGATGGTTAATGAGGAACCCCATATTCCTGGATGAACTGAGTTCACTGTCAGGTTCTGTTTAGGGCTAGGGGATGAGATGACGTCTTTCAGATTGTGTTTCCCATGTGTGAATCTGGAGTAACTGCCAATTCTAAAAGGCAGAGCTTCCCTCATTTAAAAAAAAAATTGTAGAAAAGATACGTGTTTTTTTTTACTTGGGGATAAACATTGCTGTACTTGCCATTCTGAGAATGAAATGGAAGTGAACCACCGCTTCCCTACATGTTCAGCTAATCCCACCCTCTGTATCACGTCAGCTGACTCTGAGGGAGGATCTTCCCCTGGGTTCCTGTGGACATGTACTCTCATCTCAAATGCAGCCCCTCACAGCATATTCTGGGATGCAATTTCCCCCTCTTCATTTTATCATAGAGTACACACTTTTATTTTACTTTATTTATTTTATTTTATTCTTTCCAGACATACTGAGATTTTGTATTTGCTTGATGAATCTCTTTCACATTTCCCTTGCTGCCTTTTTGCAGTTGTACACTGTCATTCTATGGAGATGTGAGAGGCTGACTATGCTCAGTGCAACATAAATTTATTGTTTCTTCATTGTGCCAGACACTATTCCATACGTAAGCACTGAAGTAAACTATGTGTTTACTTCTAAAATATGTCTTAGACTCACAAGCTTACAGTGGGTGGAGGCATGGATGGTGATGAGATCGGGGAGCAGTTTTTTTTTTTTTTATTTTAATAAAAATTATCTGAAGGGGTAATAAGTGATCTGAAAGAGGAAATAGAAAGTTCTTCAAAGACACCCAACATGAGCCAAGGAATCTGCTTAGAGCACAAGCCATTTAAATTAAGAGAGGAGAGGTGGCTAAGAGACAGGTAGGTTAAAATAACATTCTGTGGCAAAGATGGTGAACTACAGGGCTGCCAGCAGAGGCAGATAGAGAGTCTTCCGTATATTGGGAAAAGCAGAAAGAAGTTGGTTGGCAGGACCTTGAGTGTGTGAGACTAGAAAGACAGTGGGCCCTGTGGATTCAGTCAGTTTTGTTAAAGGTTTTGACTGTTACTCCAAGAGTAATAGAAAGCATTTGAAAGCTTGTAATCAGTGGAGTAACAAACACTTTAGAAGGCTCACTGTGCTGACATCATGAAGAATGAATTTGAGGGAAAAAAGCCTGGATATATGGCCATCAATGAGGGAAGCTTCCGGAAGCTCATGTAGTCTAGACTTAGACTGATCGTGGTCTAGAATCTTGGCAGTAGTGATGAAACCAAGTGGAAGGATTTGATAGATATTTGTGTGGTGGTGGGTCGTTATATAGAGTTTAATGACTTTCTGGAAATGAGAAATGAGGAAGAGGAAGGATTTTTAAAGCTGATCTTCAATCAGACTGTT
Source organism: Camelus bactrianus (assembly GCF_048773025.1). Lineage (NCBI taxonomy): Eukaryota > Metazoa > Chordata > Mammalia > Artiodactyla > Camelidae > Camelus > Camelus bactrianus. The sequence goes on from NC_133540.1 coordinate 46,199,653, forward strand.
TCATCTTAGAGTCTAGAGTGAAACCTGAAATAGAGGCAGGTATGCAGGGAAAGTACAGATGCTAATGATGTGTTCAGTGTAGGGCATGTTGAGCTCAGCTAAACTGAGTCAGCAAGAGAAAGAAAAGCTGACAAAAATTCCTGAGGGGTTGGGGGTCAGGCCTAATGCCACTGGTGCACTGGTGTTAATATTCTTAACTGGGTTGCTCTTCATATGGAAAGCTGAAACTTTTTTCTTTTCATCAAAGATCAAAATCTATCTGGGCAACTCTAACTAAATTCATAACATCAATTAAATACCTTATAAAAAGTAGAAAAACTGACTGTTTAATACAAGGTTTATGTATTTACTACAAATAAAAAAAATAAATTAAATAAGAAATGTAGCTATTTATATCTTTATATCAAGAGATATAAAGATAAAGAGGTAGATGTATAGTAGGGGAAAGTTTCTAAAAAGGCATATTAGAGGGTTTTTTAATGATAATGGCTTAGGGTCTTCGAGATTTACTGAAAAATTATTTCCAGGGAAGTGTGGATATGGACTGTGTATTTTGTCTGAGAAATATAGATAGATAGATAGATAGATAGATAGACAGATCGATCGATCGATCGATCTATATAGATATAAATTGAGTTTTTCTTGATGTGATTAGGAGAACTGGAAAACCTAGGGGAAGAAGTTAAGGAGTTAAAGAGGACAGTAATAGCCAAACACTTATTGAGTGCAAACCACGTGCCAGCTCCTGTTCTGGGTGTTTTCCATGTATGAAACCATCTAATCCTCATACAGTAAGGTGGGCACTATTATTATCATCCAATTTCACTAAAGAGGACACTGAGGCACAAAGCAATTAAGTAATTTTCTCAATTTCACACATTTAAGAATGGGTGGAATTAGGATTTAAATCTCGGCAGTCTGGCTCTGGAGCTCACATTACTGATCGCATTATATGGCCTTTATGTAAATGTATAAATATCTATATACAATATAGTCATAAATAGAACATATGCAACCAGGTAACTTATCCCAGGTCTATACATGATGGAACCACTGGGTAGAATAGACAGATGCTTGACTGAGCTTGCAGGAGCTTTCAGTGACACAGCTCAAAAATCATATTAACTAAGGTATATGAGTTTGTCCATGCTTTAAGTATATATATTTAAAATAGCATATACCAAGTTGTCAAAGATGATAGACAGAATGGGAAACCCACCAAATTTCTGTATACATCATGTATTTCTTTGATGAAGAATGAAAGGGAAAAATAATCAAATTACTGGTCCAAGAGTTTGCAGGCCAGGCCAACAAAGTGACATTACTGTTCTCCAAGAGGTTCCATATGTAGCAGGAATGGAAGCAGTGACCTAAAGGTGACAGAAGAAGTAAGAAGAATTTTGAAAATTGTTGTTTGTATATTTGGGGTTTTCATATGTGTGTTGCTCATAATACGGACATTGCTAAGCACAGGTATCTCTGTTTTAATTTTAATCCTTTTAATATGATTTGATGTGAATATAATCAAAACTTGTCTGAAAATATACAGTGTCTAATTTTCTGTTTTTCAACAACTTCAGAAAATTTCAGATGAAAATATCCATGTGCGTATTTTCAAGAAAAATGTAAAGTCATTCAGTGCTGCCCATGGGCAGTTTTGAAAGTATGAAGATAAATAAGGATTTAATTTTCTCACTGGAATATTTTACAATTTGATGAACAAGCTGAAAAGTAAAAATGACAGCCATTAAATGATCTTCCAGAGAAGCTTAAAGGGGCCTCACAGTCTTATTTTTTCATAAAGGCAACTCTGTGTGTGTACCCAGGCATAAATACATTTTGTAATTAAAGTTAAGAGTCTTAAAATGTTGCCTTAGACTCAGCCATCCCATTAGCTGAAAAAAAAAGGGAGAACCAAATCAAGGGCCCTTGGGAAAATTTAAGCAGGGGGCATCATTCACAGCCTCTGGGAGACAAAATCTATTTGTGTTAAAGTATAAGAATAGATGAGTTATGAGCATAACAATATCACAAGTGAAAAAAAGAAATCCTAGACTCTAGTAGGGGAAGATGATTGACCTGAAAAAAAAAAATGAGTATACTCAAGTATCACTCATGTTTCTAATAAACTTTTGTTTTTTAAGTTTTTAAGTTGTTTTCAACTTAAAATTGGTGACATTAAAAAGAAAAAAGGTTGGAAATGAAATACCAAATGACCCACATGTGACTCACAACGAATAACACACAGGACAGACGTTTGTCAGCATTAAACAGCTCCCTGGTATTTGTCATTTAGGTAGTGTGCAATTACCAGTGGAGGGTTTTTGCAAAGTTGAAATATTAAAAGTAATTATAATAATTATAACCACTTCATGGTTACCATAGATATGCAAAAACATTTATAAGTTTGAGTGTTACTGTTGAATACTCTCCTCTCCAGAAGATTGATGTATGAATGGATGGATGTGCTCACTTGTTTTGGGAGACAGCATATTTACAATACTGATTCTCATACCCTTTGGCTAGTGGCTAGTGTTTGTGTGCAGTTGGATGACTTATTCCTGGTCTGTATATAAATAGTGAAACCCTGGGATAGAATAGTCAAATGCCTGACTGAATCATGTAGGTATTTTCTTTAATGCACCACAAAAACCAAATTGACTAAAAGCATTTCATATAGTTACTTATTGTGGTAAATAGGCAGTATTAGCTTCAAATTATACTTAAATTTGTTTTCCATAATTATCTTTTGATTTTGAGTTGTATCAAATAACACAGAAACATGGTCAGTTTATTTATACCTGAAGGTTTCCTCTGACAATCTGATTTAAAAGCGTCACTTAGGAGATTTTTATTTTATTTTTTTTTGAAACTTCTACTTCCAAAATATATCCATTCAACAATTTTTGAGACCTTGAGGGTAAATGTTATTAGGCACAGTTTTGCTACTTTTGGTATTCTTATAGTTAATTGAAATAGCAAAATAAATAGTGAACCATGCTCTTCAAGGCATTTTACACACTATTTCTTGAGATATGTTTTTCTTTTAAACTAGGAAAGCTTATTTTCTTACTTGACATTATAGTTCTTTTCTTGCTGTTAAATTAATCATGAGATCTTGCAATTATTAAGTGTGCATCAGTGTCTTTTGGGCATTCATGTGTGGAAAAGCTCAACTCAACTTAAACAAATGAGCAATAAACAAATAAGCAAACGAAAGAATTAGTTGAAAGGCTGCTTAGGTGCTCCCATAATCAACGGGCTTGCTGGGATTGCTGGAAATCAGAGCCCTTGGAGGAGGGGCAGGTAACCCGGAGGACTCAGCAGCAGGACCTAGTGGAGCTTCTCTCTGGATCTGTAGTCTGAAAACTACAGTCCCGTGCCAAATACCAAACACCAAACACCAATGCCTGTTTTGTGCAGCCTGCAAACTAAGAAGAGGTTTTTTTTTTTTTCAAGTTTTGAATGGTTGGAGAAATTAAATGAATACTATTTTGTGGCACATAAGAATTATGTGAAATTCAGATTTCAGTGATCATAAATAAAGTTTTACTGAAACACACTCCCACTCATTCATTTATGCATTGTCGATGGTGGCTTTCGTGCTAAAGTGACAGAATTATAGTGACAGAATTGTTTGCAGACAGCTTTTCCTGCAAAGCTGAAAATATTTACTTCTGGGCCTTAACAGGACAATTTTGCTGCCCTGTGAACTAGAGAACTGATTTAAGATAACTAGTCTGTAATAATCCTCAATAGTGGTATTTCCACTCATTTCAAATAGCCAGGAGAAAGAGTCTGATAAACTCAACTAAACCTGGATCAAGTTTCCATACCCTGACCTGTGATCACAGGTGGGAACATTAGTTTATAATTGGACTAGCCTAGTTTTGTGTGTCTAAAGCAATGGAATCTACAAATAGAAGAGGGACCCACAAGGTAAGCCTCTGGGCAAACAGAAACAGCACTACAACCAAATAATCACTGCTGTCTTTTCTCTCATCTCCTTATTAATGCAGCTCATATTTCAATAAATCAGTAAGCCCTTACTGTGTATTTTATATGTTCCTTTCACTAGCTCAGGCATCAGATAGACATATGAAATAGTTCCTGTATTCGAGGGTCTCATAGTTGTATGAGGAAGACAGCTATTCAGAAACAGAAATGAAATACTATGCAATAAATACTACAGAAGAGATATAAACCAAATGAAAGAGGAACAAAAAGAAAGGAAGAAAATGGAATTTACTTTAGAACTCCAAGAATGTTATAAAGAACAGGTGGAATGTGAGTTGCATTTTTAAGGATGATGTTCTATTTATTACTGTAAAACAACCTCAAAACTTAGTGGCTTAAAACAACAGTCATTTATTTTAACTCATGCATCTGTGTTTTGGGCAGCTCAGACAGTGATTAGAGGACATACGTTCATGTTTATTTAACTTGCTGTCTGGCTAATTAGTGCTGGCTGTTGATTGAGAGGTCCTTGGGTCTTCTTCAAATGAACCTCTTCACAGGCTGCTTGGGTTTCCTTATAGCACGGTAGCTGGGTTTTAAGTACTAAGGTCCAGAGTAAACAAGGTGGAGGTACATAGTATTTTTTTGACCTAGCCTTGGATTTCACACTGTGTCCCCTTTGCCCTACTCTGTTGGTTGGAGCAGTCACAAAGTGCTACTCAGTTTGAAGACAGGACATAGACTTTAAATCTTGATGGGGAAGCTGCAGACTTCTAGAGCATTTGGGGTCTGACATATCTTTACATCAGTCTTTGAAAAATACAATTTGCCACAGCTTAGAAGAAATTTGAAAAGCTGACAATATCAATAGAAGATGTAGAAATGTACAAAAGCAAGGATTTGTGAAGGGCTTAGCTTATTCAAGGAACATCAAATTGTTTATATATAGATATATAAAAGAAGTACTGTAGAAGGAAAGAGTAGCTCACTAGAAAGAGACTGTGAAAATAGATCAGAAACAATTGTGATGATCTTGTATCTCTTACCATGCCAAAGAATTTGGATTCTATCTTGGTCAGTTGTTTGGTGGCAGTTAATCCTTGGAACATAATCCTTAAAGATGCAGCTCAAAATTCACCTGTTCTTTATAATGTTCCTGGAGTTCTGCAGGTAAATTCAGTTGTTACTTCCTTTGTTTTTGTTCCTTTAATACCTGAATTATATCTCTCTTGCAGTATTTTATTTATCCTTTTAAATAACTGTCTTCCTCATGTAACTATAAGAGCAAACTTTCAGAGATATTTAAATAGTAGGAATATATTTTTAGGTCTGTTTTATAAGAGATACCTCCTTTTATGTCTAAGCTATATCTTTCTAGTTAAAAAGATAAACATAATATAAATATAACCATATTTTATAACATGAACTTTTACTAATGTACTGTACTTATATTGCTATACTATAACTTCATTTTATTATTTTTTTCAACTTACCACAGGTTGAATGTATGACCAACTTGGAATTTTCTGTGATAAAATGGAAATATTTCTTGCTAGACACACAAACCAGAAATCCCAAACCTGAAATGTCAGATTTTGTAAGTAAAGCATTGTGGCTGTTTGTCACCAGCTTGGTCTAAGAGTTTGCAGTTTTCAGAAAGACCTGTTACTCTTGCATATCCCTATATTTTGCCAAAATCACTAATATAGCCTTCATGACTTGATTGATTATAATTTTGAAATATGTGCCTTTTTTAAACTTAAAATTCTGCTACTTTTTCCCCTACCATACAGCTTGAAAGTAAAATTTGAATATTCAAGTATTTTTAGGGTAACCATATTTGTGTTCAGTTGCTGTGTAATGAATTACCACAAACCTAGCTACTTTATTAGTTCATAATTTTGTAGGTCAGAAGTCTGAGCATAGTGTACTCCAGGTCTTATGAGCCTGAAATAAAGGGGACTAGTACTGTAGTCTCACCTGGTGCTCAGGGATCTCTTCCAAGGTCACATGGTTATGGCAGAATTCAGTTCCTTGTGGTTATAGGACTGAGGTATCAATGTCCTTATTTGCTGTTGGCCAAGAGCTTAGCTCAGCTCCTAGAGTCTCACTACATTCCTTGTGATGTGACTCCCTCTGTCTTACAAGGAAGGAACAATCTTCCCTTGTATCAAACCTCTGTCACACTTCAAATCTCTTTTCTTTGAGAAGAGCCCTGTCCCTTTTAAGGGCTCACTTGATTAAGCTGGGTGCATCCCAGACAGTCTCTCTTCTATAAAGCCAACTATGTCATGTAACATAATCTAGTCATGAGGGTGAAATCCATCATGGGGGACAAGTGTTCAAAACGAAGCACTTTTGAGAATAAAAGGGAACACTGTTACTTTATTAATAATTACACTGAGACAGTAGGTGGAAACAGAGGCTGTCTTGGGAAGACAGGATCATGTTTATACTTAATTATTTCCTTTGCTTTTGTCTTTATTAACTTTAAGTCCACATGTTCATTTTTTAACTTTTCTATTTTATTTTCAAATGTGTTTATTATTTATTATTGAATATTCAAAAATGTGCATGCAACATGTAAGCTATGAAGCATAAGAACTTGAAAACCTTGAATCCAACATTCAATTGAAGATTTTGAGCATACCAGTCCATTGCATCTGCTTTTGGCCTCCTCCCTTGTTCCGTTACCTCACCCTTCCCATTTGTCCCACCATTATCTTCTCGTATGTCTTTGGTTTATAGTCTTACTGTGTTAGCAAGTCAATTTTAACCCAAACTTTCCTTGGCCATCACTGGCTGCTCTCCTAATCTATAAAACCAACTAAAATCCTAAAGCACTTTGCATTAATAGTACTGTATTTTTATACTGTAAAAGATGAGCTAAATTCCCCATACTTCCAGAGTCATTTATAAAGATTCAAAGTATTAATATCCAGTTCCTCAAGACCTGTCTAGTTTCTAGGATTTTAAACCCACTCTTTTCACAGCCAGTGCCGGTTGATTGCAGCCTGTAAGCTCAGTTCCACTTATGTCATAAGAGGCAATTCTAGCTTTAAAATGAAAGGTCAAAATAGTTTTAGTTCAATTCTGTTAGACTGAGTCTAAAGCTCTTCTGCTTAGCCATCTCTGACATTTACACGGTTCTCATTTTTGCAACTCTGCCTCATCCTGGCTCACCAAACATTTTCTTATACTCAAATCTTTTCCTAGGTGTATGCCTTTATGGGACTGGGGTCTTGACTAGCTCATATCATGTCCTTTTCTTATTCTTGAGTACATAGTGTGGAGACCTACTACTCCTGGATACAATATCCAGATACCGGCACCTGTCTTTTCGCATTCACGATGTTCTTTGATCCTGGCCTCTCTATGCTCACTGCACTATGAATACTGTACTCTTTTCTTTATTTTTCACAATGTGCAGCTTAATCTCTGCCTTCCAGTTCATGTCCACTGACACTGTACATCTATTTTTAGACCCCCTGACTTCTGTAGAGAACAGGACCATGTATGCTGTGACTTCAGAAATGGGAATAGAATGGGAGCCATATCAAATTATGTGCAATAAAATATTAAATTTTGTATGTTGATAAGATGAGTCAATACCTGTTATATTTTAAGCACTAGGCTAGACAGTTTTCATCATTGAATTCAATCCATCAGCCCCCTGCCATGATGTCTTCCTTTCAATAAAAATTTCAATCGTTTACATGATTTTCATAGTAATTTCTTTAATCGAGTTGTAATTTCTCTATCTTCATTGTTTATTCCTAAAGAAAAATAAACTATCTGAGATCTGATTAATAAAATCATCATAATGTTCACAATATGACTCAAACACTCTCTCAATTCTATAATTAAACTAACTTCTTTTTCAGTTTGAAATTCTGATCTAATATCTCCCTATCTCATATTTGACTTATATCAAATGATCAGAACTTGGCAAAATGTTAAGAGCTCATATATATATATATATCAGCTGCTATTAATCTTGTATTTTCTTTGAATTCACATGATATTAATGGCTCCCTTCACAAAGCCCTTGCTAAACAGCTGCTCTGGTGCCCTTTGAAGTGCAGCTTCCTAAAATGCTCTTTGTGGTCTTCCTTTCCTTCCAGAAGTCCCGTAGACTTTCTTACTTTCACTCTTCTTTACTTTGTTCCATCCTGTAGTCTTGCAAGTGACTAAATAGAGCTACAAACATGATTTCTTTACTTTTTCACCTTATTTTGCTCGCTCCCTTTGGCCTCTCTTCTGTCATCATGCTCCACTTCTTTATCTTTAGCCTGTGATTCCTTCCCTCGATGGTGCTGATTATAGATGATAGTTGAGACTCGCCAGACCCTTGGCAGAAGCCAGGGGGACACTTTTCCCTAACTCCCACAGGCCTGTTCCTCCAGATGTTCTCATGCTCTGCCTGTCCCGCCGGTCCGCCTGCCGTGTGCCTCCCTCCACGACACGCTTCACATGCCCTGCCCCCTCGGGGGAGCTGCCTGCAGGAGTCACTGCAGCAGGTTCTGTAGCCTCTCGGAGTCCTCCTCCTCGTGTGAAACCACCCCACCAACCCCTCAGCAGTCTTTGATTGTGCAGGTGAAAACCCAGTTGATGATGCAGTTATCTGATGTACAGATACTATTCTTCAAAGACCTTTGCTTACAAAGATGAGGAGATCGGGGGCATGGATAGAGTGAAAGACTTTGAAACAGTCACAGTTAAGTGTTAGAAGTTGAACTTGTCTTTAGGTCTGTTGACTTCTAAGCAAAAAAAAAAAAATGTAGAACAAATTGAGGTGTTAGGAATATCTGCTTTTATCCATGTGTTCTAGTTTATTCTCAGCCCAAAACATTAATTTGTAAACACTTCACTTTCCCATTACTATTTTGGGCATAAAAATCTTCAGGAAGGTCGTTGCAATTTTCAATGAAAAGATTTCAGTTTTCTTTGAATACCAGACACAGAAGTTTAATACAGAGGACACAGGATTTGCCTTTATACATTCTCCTGCTTGGATGTGGATTTTGAGGGAACGTGAAGTTTAATTTTATTCTCTTTGTCAGGTGAATTGCTTAAGAAGGGAGGGTCTGCTCCCTCTTCATTGTTTCTTTTCACCTAAGAATACTGAATCTGTACCATTAACTGCAAATATCATTTCAGCCACTCTAAACTAATTATATTGTAAAATAACTTTAGTATTGTAAAATAACTGTTTACAAGCATATCTCCAAACAGTTTTTACAACTTTGTTTAAGCTGATTTGCAATTCAGGTTAAAATATAGCTGTATAACTTCTCTGAAATATAGGGCATAAGACAATAGCCCTGCTGGTTTTGAAGTGAAGATACTAGTTTCCAGGAGTAGTTTTTATTCAGAATGAACCTTCTTGGCTGTACTCAAAGCCAAAGCAACAGTCTGCATAACTAAAGATTAAATCAAACTAAAAATAGATGTTATGGCCCCTCAAACAACTAAATAACTCAAATGCAATCTATTTACTTAAGCTATTTCTGAATGATATGATTCATAATATATGAAAATACATGTAAAATAAGTTTTAAATGAAGGTAAATTTATTTTAAATGTTTTATACAGTATCACACTATGGCAACTAACGTATAAGCTACATTCCAAATAAATAACACTTACGGAGAACCTCCTATGTTCCTGATATTTCTCTAGTGCCGTGTACGATGGAGATCACAGCGGTCCCTGAGGGCAGTACTTATAACCTGTGAGGCATTTAAAGCTTAGTTTGAGAAACAAGATGAAAATAATAGAGAGGATGTATATATATGAAATATTACTATTAAATCCAGCTTCTTATATCTTATTATGTTCTTCAAGTGATCTTAAGATTTTTTTAAGTTAATACATTCGTGGTGTGACACGGTTATGATTCATATATTTATATATTATTTGTGAATGTTCCCCTTGTTTTATATAGGGATACATTTTGTACCCTTTAGAAGGGCTTGAATATTTTTCAGTAAAGTTCTGTTTAGTAACTGAGAAATGGTCCTTGAATTTAGAAAAGCCTTGTAAAATGGACTGAGGACTCATATGACTGGCAAGATTAATGAATCTTCAAAGAATGACTTCACCAGAATGAGTAAGTCGTATGACATTTATAATGTAAAATTTACTCTTTAAAACTGCAAAATATGTCATGTTTTCTTTACCAAAAGTACAAATCCCTCAAGATTAAGGTCCTCTAGTTTAGTACATTTTTTTAAATAGGTATGAATACTCTTCTGTTTTTTTTTTCCTTAGTCTATTTGCATGTGAGAGATTCTCTAAAATGTTTTAGTGTGAAAAACATTTTCTCTGAAATTTCTCACACAGCTTCACACCTCCTAGTGTATGAAGCTGTATTTACCCTGAAATTCATCTAGCTGTTAAGTTACAGAAGAACCCTGAGGGATGTATTTTGTAATACCCTTTAGAATAAATAGACACATATGTAGGATAAATTGCTAAGGTATGAGGAGAAAGGAATAATAAAAGAGATGCTTAAAGGGATAGGATGATACATTGAGAGGGACATTGAGTGGGGAATTGCGCTATTTTGTATGTATATGTTTTCAGAATTGAGAGGGAGACTTTTCTGTAAGCTAGCTTTGTCCAGCTGCTCATGTGATTCCAACTTAAGATGATTTTACTTTAATCGTACCCATTTGAATTTGTTGCTGTATTTTTATATCAGGCCTATCTCTAAAAATCATGTTAATAAATGGAAGAATTGATTGTTCATTTTAGGTATGTTTGTAGATGTGATATTAAAAACCAACAAAGCAGCAGTTTTGTGCTGTGAATCTACCAATAACTATTAACCAATCAAACCAGTGTGAATGAAAAGTTTATATGCTATTAGAGTTTGAAAGTTGAACTTTCTGTGATTTGAGATTGGAAGGATAACAAGGGAGTACATAAAAGTCATAGCTTACCATTTTGATGAGTAACATTCAATGAATGATATTTAATTTTGTGTATAAAGTGTATTTTAAATGAAATGAACATCAGTTTAGAAAAAGAGAAGTCATACACCTCTTTCTGTCTCCCCAGTACTCACTGCTAACCATTGAAAATTGAATATTGCTTCAAAGTCTCTTGTGCTATAAGCATTCAGGATACAGGCTTAACATCATGTCAAATTTTAAGTGATTATGTGCCACGCAGTCTGACTGATCCTCATGGATATTAATTCTGTAAATTAAATTTTCCCTCATCCAAGTAGCCCAATGAGCTTCGCTGACCTTACATCCCTTGGTTCTCTTCTAGGCTTTATGGTTTAGGTCAAACGATACCTCCTGGAAGACTCCTAATTCCTAAAGTGTAAATACCCCACTCATGTTTTTATTATAAAAATTGCCGTATTTTACTGAATGTACCTGCTTACATATCAAAGTCTCTCCCCTGCAAGATTATAAATTCTAGAGTGGCTACAGGGTGAGGGAGTGAAATAGAAGCAGGGACCAGGTAATTAGTATCTTAATCGTCTTGTTTTCTCTAGGACCTAAGAGAGAGGTTTCTAAAGATAAACAAGTCAGGCTGGAGATATTTCATGATCATCAACTACTCTTACTCCACTTTAAGCCCTGTGTTTTAATAGTCTGTATTATGATAACTAGTATTTTATCTAATGTAGAAATAATCCTACTTTCCTCTTCTATCTGTTAAATTTCTTCTAGTTTTGTTGGTGAGATTATGGTGGTAATCTTCACATGTCATTTATAAACCAGTGTGAAGACCATTGAATTTAAAAATTACTCTCATAATTTACAGATCTTTTCTAATGTTGTCAAACTTTTAACAAATGAGAGGCTCTACTAAATGTGTATAGATTTTTCTACAATCTCATAGTTCCTCCCCATCCCCCTTAAAAAAAATCAGTGTCCGTTCCTTAGAATTCTTGGACTGTGGAAGACAGCCCTTCACTTCAAGTGTTTATATACTATTAAGGACTCTGATAACTTTGCCGTAGTTTTAGAGTTAAACTGGAGCAATATTTGCATACCTTTTTTACACCCTTCAGCCTAGGAGGTTTCTAAAAATGGTTTGGAAACTTGATAGTAATGAGAAAATTGACAGTCTTTTTTTTTTTTTTTTTTTTTTTCCATTATCCCCCAGCATAGGAGTGTGAGGGTGGAGGACAGCACACTGAACTCCGTCAGGGAGAAGTCTGTGCCAAACAGGCCCTATGTCTTAGCTAAGGTTCTGCTTGGAGAGAGTGTATTTAAACTCCATCCCCGTAATGTCTGGAAATGTTGAGCATCATTGCAGTCTGACACTGGGTGAAGTAAATGTTTTCTCTAATGCCTAAAGAAACCTTCTTTTATTTAAGGGGACCAGGTGCCTGCTGATGAAGAAGTCTAGGTCCTCCTGTCAGGGAGTGATCAGAATTCTCCTGGTTTTTTTTTTTTGCTTTTTTTTTTTTGCCATCTTTGTCAGCAGGATCCTATGATTCCCAAGATGAGAAGGCAGTCAGTCCCTAGAATTTTCTCCTTCTAAAACCCACCTGGTCATAGGTAAATTGATTACTGTAGCTCAGTTGCTCTGTGAATAAAGTACTCCGTCTGTTTTGATTCTCAGCCTTCACTCTTCATCTGTCATGCATCATATATTGTTTTTTTCTGCACCATTACCCACAGCGACAGACTAGACAAGACTGTGTCATTGACTGCAGACCTCATTGCAGCCCCTCCAGAATTGAAAACATATTGCTGATTATTTTGTTTGAAGTTCCTAACCTGTATGCAATCTGTTTAGGGTAAGAAGATTTTGAAGTTAGCTTTCTGGTTTCATGAACCATGACGAAACTTAATTCCTCAGGCTACTTGAAAGGAAAACCAGATCTTGACCATGTAAAGCTAAGGAAAGTTAGAAGAAAAAGGAATATAAAGTAAAAGAGTGAAAGGCACACTATTTATCTTAGGAATTAACTCACAGATTTGTGAAAAATAAAGGATACAGTTTTAAAATTAAACTTAGGTAATATCCTAACTCTTTTCAAAAGAAATTGTCAGAGAGTGAAAACTTGTCTGCTTTTTTCTGCCTTAAAAATAAAAGGTAGAAACACTAAGTGAAATGAGTAATTTTTTAAAGCTATCATGATGAAATTTATTTATTCAAATATATTTTTTACCTTCAAAGTAGGTGCTTTAGGGTATTATAAGCTTAGTTAATTACACTGTCTTTGCTTCTTTACATTGCTTTTTAGATTCTGCTGCATTTTTTCAGGATAATTCCAGTGACAGTAATTATTAGTCTTTTGTGGATTTTATATATTTTTGAAATGGCTTGAAGTCCTTTGGATACATGTTTCATCAACGGGAAACATATATGAGCTGGATAATATACATTTTTGTCCCAGAATGTCACACAGAAATGATGAAACTGATTTGTGTGTGTTTGTTGCTGATAAAAATTGACTCTAAGATAATGCCAGAAAAAAGCTTAGATACTTACCTTTACATATACTTCCTTCTATTTTATATTTTACTTACAAACACTGATTTAAAGACCTTTGTAATATATTTCAAATCTATTGAAAGATAACCCACTAACCATCCCATAACCTCATGGCCTTTCCTGTCTTCTCTTTCTGTACCTAAGCACTCTTTTAGAGAATTTATAGCACTTGAATGTGAAGAATGTTTCCAGATTTGTTTTTAATTCTGTGACTTTTTGTGTGTGTGTAGAAGGTAATACTCACAGACATAAAGAACAAACTTATGATTACCAGGGGCTGAAGGGAGTGGGAAGGGATAAATTGGGAATTTAAAATTTGTACCTCATAGAGACTGATGGAAATGTTAGCTGTCTTGATTGTGGTGGTGGTTTCATTGGTGTATACATCTATCAAAATTCATCAAATTGTACATCTGAAATATATGTAGTTTACTGTATAGGAACCATACCACAATAGAGGTTCTTAAAAAAGAAGATGATACTGCATTTTTAGAATAGAACAACTAGCTTTACTTTAAATTTGTCATATTCAGAGGGTAATTAGTTCTGCTTCTGTTGATTGTCAGTTTCAAACTATCATATTGTCCTTATTTTCAGTGATATTTTCTACTTCTCAATCTTGCATTTTTCTTCTTTGCAATTGCAAATGGCAATCCTTTTATTTTCTCTTTGCTTTTCACAGTATCAAATTCTTCCTGCTTCATATTCAGCAAACCCAAATGACTGTTCCATTACTTGCTCTATACTTATTCTCATTTACATAAACTCATGCTACCTTACTTTGATAATTCATTTCCTTAGCAGGTACATGTTTAGCTAGATTTTATGTTGGTTGTGGTCAGAAACTGGATCTCAACTACTCTTAGTAACTTTTGCCTGTGATTAATAAAGTACCCAACGGTGGTACCATGAAAATGAATATGACTCTATGTATAAAACAATTCTTAGGGACTATGATATTTATTTATATGTTAAGAAAGGCAATCACAATAGGACACATGTTAGCCTGAATAATGTTTTACTAGCCATGTCAGTGAATAATATGACAAATATCTTAGATGCAACCTCACCTTGAGAGACCTGGTTTTAACTCTGCTGACCTTTCCAGCAATCTGCTGTGTTCACTCACATCTATGCTTTGTAGGCTGGAAGCAGAAGGAAAGATGCTAGGATGATTCAGTCCTAAACTCACTCCAAAATCTTCCAGAATCTTATGACTGTACATGCCAGTATTCCTTTGTGAAATACACAGGGAACTTGTTGAGTGTATCCTCAAAGATTGCTGGAAATGGATTTTAGACATGAAGTCAGACATGACTTTATTTTTTTAATTTTTTTTTTATTGAGTTATGGTCAGTTTATAATGTTGTGTCAATTTCCAGTGTAGAGCACTATTTTTCAGTTATACATGAACAGACATATATTCATTGTTGCACTCTTTTTTGTGGTGAGCTACCACCAGATCTTGTATATATTTCCCTGTGCTATACAGTGTAATCTTGTTTATCTATTCTACATATGCCTGTCAGTATCTACGAATTTAGAACTCCCAGTCTGTCCCATTCCACCCTCCTCTGACCTGGCAACCACAAGTTTGTATTCTGTGTCTGTGAGTCTGTTTCTGTTTTGTATTTATGTTCTTTTTTTTTTAGATTCCACATATGAGTGATCTCATGGTATTTTTCTTTCTCTTTCTGGCTTACTTCCCTTAGAATGACATTCTCCAGGGACATCCATGTTGCTGCAAATGGCGTTATGTTGCCATTTTTATGGCTGAATAGTATTCCACTGTATAAATATACCACATCTTCTTTATCCAGTCATTTGTTGATGGACATTTAGGCTGTTTCCATGTTTTGGCTATTGTAAATAGTGCTGCTATGAACATTGGGGTGCAGGTGTCTTTTTGAAGTAGGGTTCCTTCTGGTTATATGCTCAGGACTGGGATTTCTGGGTCATATGGTAAATCTATTCCTAGTCTTTTGAGGAATCTTCATACTGTTTTCCACAGTGGCTGCACCAAGCTGCATTTCCCAGACATGACTTTAAAATCATAGCAAAATATGTCATTCTGCTGGCTTTGTGATTATTTATCCTTATGGCTCCTCTGTGTACTCAATTAAAAGCATTCAAATTGTGTAAAAGAGTGTGACTTTCTGTTGCAGTAAAATATAGATCAACAGAGACAAAAAGAGTAGTTTCAAGCTGAAAGGATCTTCATAATAAGAAAAAAATATAACACACTTTGTTATCTTAATGACAAATACTATAATGAATTAAACTTATATACCTGGGTCTACAACCCTTTTTTTATATTCAGTATCTCTCATTTCCCATGATAAATACTGACTATACCTATTCAAAACCAGTCCCAGGTCAGTCTTTTTCATAAAACAGTAAATTCCCTAAGGATGCCATCTTATCACAGTGCCTTCCTCTCCACATTGCTTGGGTTTCATATTGCTAGTGTCAGTGCAGGAAGGGCTATAGATTCATTTAGATTTCATGATGTGAAAACGTGTAGGCTCTTCCTAGCTTCAGGGTTATTCCCTTTCTTCTGATCCAAGGATACAATATATGTAATCCATTTATGAAATCATACAATAAGTTTTGTATTGAATATAATTAATTTCAGTTTTAAAGTAATATAATTCAAATATCAACTGATTTCTTACTCTCTTCCTTAATTTCCTCCCCCACCAACCAACATACACGCATACATTACTTTCAAAATCCCTATAAGGTAGAAAAGCTGGACCCGGGAGAAATTAATTAATTCCCCCTAAATAAGATGTAGAACATGAAAATCAGGAATTTGGTTTTCTACTAGGACTATTTCTATAATATGATAGCACTTGTGAGATAATATTTTATCAGCTGGTGGTGTTTAACTGAGTCTCCCAAAGAGGGTATTAGACTCTGGAGAAATTATTATGGTCTTTACTGCCCAAACTTACCCATTTAAAAATATATATATAGCAGTGGTTAAGTTAGCCTTGTGAGGTAGAAGTTATAGTACCCACTAAACAAAGCTTGAAACTAATTCCTGCAGTACTTTGTTCTAAATTATATAAAGTAACACTAGTTCAGTAAGTTATTAATAGATGTTAAACAGAGGAAAATTGCATAGCCAAACGTTGTATTCTTTCTATTTTACACAACTCCTTAGATTTTATAACACATGATCTATTAAAGCAACAAAAACTTTTTTTTCTGGGGGAGGCATTAAAAAGCAACACTGCCACAGAGAATGGACCTATCAATTTGAAGATACTGCCCAATTGTAGATGGGTTACACATTGTAAGTTTAGGAAATTCTGCATTATATAATTATTTCTTGAAAATTCATATTGGACATTTGTAGATTAAAAGGGCTATCTATAGAATAGTTTGGGAATTGCACTGCTAGAAAATAAAGCACAGACTTTTTTGAAAGGAATACTTTCTAATATGTTCTTATACTTCTCTTGTAATCTTCTACATTTCTACCACACAGTCTCTCATCTTTAGTCACAACAAAATACACAGGTTTGCTGAACAAGCCATGTTTGTCCCCTACCTTGGTACCTGTATATATTGCTTCCTCTATTTGTAATGAAATTTTATCCAGTTCTTTTTGGTGAATTCCTAGTCTTTCCTTAATATCAATTCATTTATATGACTATCCAAATCCACATAACTTTTCTCTTAACTCTTTCTATGCGGATAATAGCATAGATTCTAAACCTTACAGTTTTATATCTTCCCGTTTCTGTATTCAAGTCTGGTTGGCTTTTCCTCTTTAACATTTTTATAAAAGCAAAGGTAACCATCTTACTCTCTTAAGTAAGACCAGAATTATTACTTTTAATAAAAACAACTCGTAGAAAAGAAATATTCTTAGTGTTTAACATAGGCAAGGTCTATGGTGCTGCTTGGTGATGCTGAGTCAAGCATCAGCTGTTAGAATATAGCCAAGAAAAGAAAATTGATTCTACTTGGGAGTTAGTAAATACATTTAGCTCCTCATCTCAGTTTTCATGTATAGGACAGTGTTATGCTCCCTCCTCTCCAAATTGTTGGCTGCCACTGAAAATGAATATTGTTTATTTTGAGTGTGTTCTAAAATTTATCCTATCAATTTGCTATTAAGGGAAGAAAGAGTGGTGTAAGTCGGCCATTTGCTTAATGATATGATAATACAGAGATGAATGAATAAGTCACTTCCCTTTAACTTTATAATTGACCAGTAATTTTATTACTGGCCTCACATTTATTCCTTCAAATTCAGTTTCATGCCTCTTTGTGTATCTTTGTTAGCTTTAATAAAATTAATTTAAAAAAATTCTGATCACTGCTGCCAAGTTGGACAACAACAGGGGACACAATTAATGTGGCATACACTCTATGTCATAGAACCTACTAGAATGGCAGCCTCTATAGCATAATTCCCTTTACATAGAATACAACTTGACATCTCTTGGACCTGGGCAAGTGGACACTGATATCAAGTGTCACTGTGCAAAAAATAATAGCATACTGATCTATTACTAATTTCCCTCTCTCTCCATTTGACAATGGAATATAAAGAAAATATCTCTTATTTCTAGCTTGGTTTAGTAATTAAAATGTATTTCCTGTATTTAGGGCATTATCCAGTAATTGCATGTCATAATATTGTAAAGAATAAACATGAATTGAAAATGTTAGGGATTCACTTATTTCTTAAAAATCATGGCTAAAAATCATGGGCATGCAAAATAAATCATGGTCTACCTTTATCCTTCATTAAAAACTAGATATGTTCAAAGATTATACAGATTTTAGTAACTACAGTAAGTTAAAATCATTGTGGAGAAACTATTAAGTTTTTTAAGTGAATTTTATTTTGGAAGAAAGCCAAAGAGCTTTATGTCAAAACTTTTGTCATACTTTAGATTTTTAAATAATGTAGGATATTAATTAAAAGATAAAAAGTTACACACAGTTTACTCAGAATGGTAAATGTTGGTTAGATTCCACATACTTAGTTTTGCAGAAGAATATGTTTATAATCTGAAATCTCCACTCCTGACTAAAGAATATCAGAGACATTCCTTGAAATTCATATTGGCAGGATTGTTAAGGTTACTATTATTTTTCCCATGAACCTATGAAACAATTGTGATATCATGTCAGGAGATACTCTTTTGTGTATATAAATTGCAACTCTGGCTGAGGATAAAAGATTCTAAATGTCCCTTATTCTCAAGAAACTCCCAAGTATTTGAGGCCAGGTATTTCCCTAGAAAATACTAGTGTAGACTCAGTTCTATCACCATTCCTCTACCAATGTCAGCTCCAGAATTTGCTTGGTTCCTTTCTGCAATTTCTGCCTCGCTGTTGATATTCTTTATATGGACATACATTACTCTTATGCATGCCTTTATCTCTTTGTGTATGGTTTTCTTTAGCTCCTTGAACATACATAGAACAGTTTATTTAAAGTTTTTATTTAGTAAGTCTAATATCTGAGCTTCCTCAAGGATAATTTTATATTTGATCTGTGAATGAGCCACACTAAGTTGTACACTTCATTATTCTTTGTTGAAAACTGGACATTTAAAAAATTGCAATGTGGTAACTCTGGAAATCAAATACTTCCCTTTCTTCAGAGTGTGTTTTGACTTTTCTAGACTATTTTTGTAAAGTCTTTTATTCTTTGTTCTGTGTGGTCTTTGAGAAAGAGAGCAAGAAAGCAAGAGGGAGAGAGAGAGAAAGAGTGAGTAGACAGAGACAGAGAGAGAGTGAAACAGAGAGAAAAGAAAAGAGAAAGAGAAATAACAGATGAATTTGTCCAAGTCTTTGCAGATTTTCTTTGTGCAGGACATTCCTTCAATGAATTACCAGTTTGTTTGTTTGTTTGTTTGTTTACTGCTCATGCATAGCCTTCACTTCCTACTTCAACTGAGTCTAAAAATCAGTCAGAGCTGAGAGCTTAGGATCTTCTCAGGTCATTTCTGACATGTGTCATAGTTCACATGGGCTGCTCTAACACAAACACTACACACTGGGAGGCTTAAACAACAGACATTCTCACAGTTCTATAGCTAGGAAGTCTAAGATTAAAGCACTAGCAATTTCAGTGTTTAGTTAGGGTCCAAGTGCTGATCTTATAGAGCCTCCTGGAGAGGCTGGGGGTGACTGGGATGGAGATGCTGATGACAGCCATTTTGGGAGCTTATTCTACTGTGATAACACTGGTAAGGCACATTAACATTTGCATTATAGGGGTCTCAGAAGGAGAAGAGAGAGAGAAGTGGGTAGAGAATTTATTTGAAGACATAATGGCTGAAAACTCCCCTAGCCTGGGAAAGGAAACAGCATCTAGGTCCAGAAAGAACAGAGAATCCCAAACAAGATGAACCCAAAGAGATCTATGTCAAGAAATATTGTAATTAAAATAGCAGCATTTGAATATAGAATTTTAAAAGAAGCAAGAGAAAAGTAACTACTTACATACATAGAACTCCCATTAGACTAGCAGCTCACGTTTCAGCAGTAACTTTGCAGGCTGGTAGGGAGTGGCATGATAAATTCAAGATGATGAAAGGAAAAAACTTACAACTAAGAATACTCTGCCCAGAAAGAGTATTGTTCAGATTTCAAGGACAGATAGAGAGTTGTACAGACAAAAGCTAAAAGAGTTCGGCACCAGAAACTGGGTTTACCAGAAATTTCAAAGGGATTCACTAAGTGGAAAAGTAAAGATCACAGTAGAAATATGAAAATTATGAAAGGAAAAATCTCAGTGGTACAGGCAAACAAATGGTAAAGGTGGTAGATCAGCCACTTATAAAGCTAGTAGGAAGGTTAAAAGACAAAAGTAGTAAAAGATCTATATCTACAATAAGTAGTTAAGATATACAGAATGTAAAATATGATGTCAAAACATTCAATATGGGGTGGGAAGTAAATATGCAAGGTTGTTAAAATGCATTCAAAATCAAGACATTTCATATATATATTTACACACACACAGACACACACGCAACCCTCTGATAACTTCAGACCAAAAATCTATAATAGATTTTGAAAAAGGAAAGAAATGCAAACATAACACAAAAGAAATTCATCAAATCACAAGGAGAGAACGAAGAAGAAATAAACAAAAAATAACTACAAAAACAACCAGAAAACAATGAACAAAATGGGAAAAAGTACATACCTATTAATAATTACTTTATACGTAAGTGAACTAAATATAACAATCAAATGACATAGAGTGGGTTAAAGGGTTAAAAAACAATACCCATATATATATGCTGCCTCAGACTAGACACACACATAAGATCTAAAGACACAAGCAGACTGAAAGTAGGGGGGATAAAAAAAGATATTTCATGCAAATGGAAACAAAAAGAAAGCTAGTGGGCTAGTGGTAGCAATACTAAATATCATGAAAAAATAGACTTTAAAACAAAGACTAGAACAAGAGACAAAGAACAATAGTTCAGAATGTTAAAGGGACCAGTCCAACCAGAAGATGGAATAATTGTAAATATATATGCACCCAACATAAGTGCATCCAAACACATTAAGAAAATATTAATGAACATAAAGGGAGAAATTGGAAGTAACAAAATTATCAGGGACATAAACCACGTACTTCAATGGAGAGGTCATCCAGACAGGAAATAAATTAAGACAACTTGCCTTCTACAACATATTAAACCATTGGAATATGAATATATATATATATATATATATATATATATATATATATATATATATATATATATATATATATATATATATATATTTCATCCAAAAGCAGCAATGTGCACATTCTTGTAAAGTGAACATGGAACATTTTCCAGGACAGATCAAATACAAAGTAAGTCTCAATAAATTTAAGATTGAAATAATATCAAGCATGTTTTTCAACCACAATATTATGAGACTACACAACCTAGAAGAAATGGATAAATTCTTAGAAACATATAGTCTCCCAAGACTGAATAAGGAAGATAAAGAAAGTATGAGCATACCCATTACTAGTAACAAAATTGAATTAATAAAAAAAGTGAAAATCCAGGACCAGACAGCTTCACAAGTAAGTTCTATGAGACATTTACAGAAGAGTTCACATCTGTCCTTCTCAAACTATTTGAAAAAATTGAGGAGGGTGGGACACTTCCAAACTTATTCTAGGAGGCTAACATTACCCTGATACCAAAACCAAAGACATCACAAAAAAGAAAATCACAGGTTTCTATCACTGACGAACATAGATGCAAAAATCCTCAATAACATATTAGCATACCTAATTCAAAAATACAGTAAAATGACCATACACAATAAGTGGGATTAATCCTAGGTATACATGGATGGTTCAGTATTCACAAATCAATCAACATGATATACCACATTAACAAATTGAAGAATAAAAATCATATGGTCATCACAGTAGATGCATAAAAGCTTTTTACAGAATTCAATATCCATTTATGATGAAAATTCTCAACCAAGTGGATATTGAGGGAACATAGCTCAATGTAGTAAAAGTCATATATGACATACTCACAGCCAACATCACAACTCAACAATGAAAAGCTGAAAGTGTTTCCTTTAAGATCAGGAACAAGACAAGGATGTCCAGTCTCACCAATTGTATCAGTGCAGTATTGGAAGTCCTATCCACAGCAATCAAACAAGAAAAAGAAATTTTAAAAAATCCAAATTGGAAAGGAAGCAGTAGAACTGTCATTTTTTGCAGATGGCATGATACTATATGTAGAAAATCCTAAAGATGCCACCCAAAAACTATTAGAACTAGTAAATGAATTCAGTAAAAGTTGCAGGATACAAAGTTAATGTATAGAAATCTGTTATTTTCTATACACTAACAATAAACTAATAAAGAGAAATTAAGAAAATAGTCCCATTTAAATAACATTAAAAGAATAAAATACCTAGTAATAAAATCTAACTGAGGGGGTGGAAGACTTGCATTCTGACAATTGTAAGACTGATGAGAGAAATTGAAGATGACATAAACAAATAAAAAGATATACTATGCTCATGAATTAGAAGAATTAACATTTTTTAAATGATCATACTACCCAAGGCAATCTATGGATTCAGTGCAATCACTATCAAAATACCAAAGACATCTTTTACAGAACTGGAACAAAAATTCTAAAATTTGTATAGAAACACAAAAGATCCCCAATAGCCAAAGCAGTCTTGAGAAATAGCAAAGCTGGAGGTAGTACTCTCCCTGACTTCAGACTATTGTACAAAGCTGCAGTGATCAAAAGAGTATGGTTCTGGCACAAAAACAGATACATAGATCACTGAATCAAGAGAGCCCAGAAATAAACCCATCCTTATGTGGCTGATTAATCTACAATAAAGGAAACAAGAATATATAATGGAGGGGAAAAAAGCCTCTTCAATAAATGGTTGTTGGCAAAATTGGACAGACACATGCAAGAGAATCATACTGGCATACTTTCTCACACCGTATCTAAAATAATTTCAAAATGGATTAAAGACTTAAATGTAACACCTGAAATAATAAAACTAGAATAAACCATAAATAGTAAACTCATTACACTAGTCTTAGGTATTTTTTTTTTCAGCCTATCTCAGGTAAGGGAAACAAAAACAAACGAATGGGACTACATCAAATTAAAAAGCTCTTGCACATTAAAGGAAACTATCAACATAATGAAAAGGCATTGTATTGGATACAGGAAGATTTTGTAAACAGCATATCCAGCAAGGCATTAATCTCTAAAATATACAAAGAATCATTCAAGTCAACATCAAAATCACAAACAAGCCAATTGACTTGTTCAGAGGAGCTGAATAGACATTTTTCTGAAGAACACATACCTGTCACAGGAAAAGATACTTAACATCACTAATCAACAGGGAAATGCAAATCAAAACCACAATGAAATACTACCTCACACTTGTCAGAATGGCTGTCATCAAAAAGACAAGATGCAGCAAGTGTCAGGAAGGATGAGGAGAAAAGGGAACGCTTGTGTACTGTTGGTGGGATTGTACGTTGTTACAGTCACTGTGGAAAACAGTATGACTTCTTAAAAAAATTAAAAATAGAACTTTGGTATGTTCTAGCAATTTCACTTCTGTGTATTTACCCAACAAAAACAAAGACACTATTTAAAAAGGAGTATGTACAGCAGTGTTCACTGAAGCATTATTTACAGTATCCAAGATGCGGAAACAACTTAGTTCTCCACTGATAGATGAATAGATAAAGAATATATATGTGTGTGCATACATATATGAAATGGGATATTATTTAGCCATAAAAAATAAATAATGGAATCTTGCCATTTGTAACAACATGGATAGATCTAAAGGGAATTATGCTAAGTGGGATACGTCATAAAGGGAAAAACAAATACCATATGATACCATTTACATGTGGAATTTGAAAAAGAAAAGAAAGAAAGAAACAAAACAAAATGAAAACAGGCTCATGGATACAGAGAATAAATGGGTGGTTGCCAGGGGGGAGGGGATCGGAGATGAAATAAATGAAGGGGTTTAAGAGGTACAAACCCCCAGTAATAAAATAAATAAGCCATTGGGATATGTTATACACATACAGATCATGGCCAATAATATTGTAATAACTTTATATAGGGACAGGTGGTTACTAAACTTATCCTAGTAATCATTTCATAATATATGCAAATATCTAATCACTATGTAGCACACCTGAAACAAACATAACATTGTATGTCACTTATGTTTCAATTTAAAAAATGATTTAAAAAACTTGCATGATAGACTAATGGATTTTCAGAGTGTGAAAAAGTTCATCGATCTTGTCTTAGAGTCAAATTTTGTTTTTGTTTTTGTTTTTGTTTTTGTTTTTTACTTAAACAACAAACTTATTTTCTAACAATTCTGGAGGCTAGAAGTTGAAAATCAAGGTGTGGACAGGTTTGGTAAAGTCCAGTTATTTTAAGCAGCTATTTTTTTATGTAGTGAAAAAGTATATAACATAAAATTTACCATCTTAACCATTTTAAATTGTAAAGTTCAGCAGTGTTAAGTATATTTATGTTGTGTAAAACAGATCTCTGAAACTTTTTTGTTTTTCAAAACTGAAACCCTATACACATTGGACAACAATTCTCCTTTTCTCCCTTCTTGCAGTGCCTGGTAACCATCATTCTACTTTCTGTTCTTTCTAATTTAGTTGTTTTAGATACTTGATAAAAGTGGAATCAGACAGTATATTTCTTTTTGTTACTGACTTATTTCACTTAGCATAATTCCCTCAAGATTTAATCATGTTGTAGCATGTGACAAGATTTCCTTCCTGTTTTAGGCTGAATAATATTCACTTTTATGAATATACAGTACCATATTTAATTTATCCACTGAACCATCAATGACATTTGGGTTTGTTCCATCCCATGGCTCTTGTGAATAGTGCTTCTGTGAACACAAGTGTGCAAATACCTCTTCCAGACGCTGCTTTTAATTCCTTTGGGTTGCAGAAGTTTTTTGAATTGCTTTCAGTTCTTCTGTATATGCTAACAAGTGGGGTGATAGGATTGTATGGTAGTTCTCTTCTTCACTTTTTGAGGAAATTTAATACAGTTTTTACTGGGTTGCACTATTTTACATTCCCATCAAAAGTACACAGTGATTTAGTGATTCCAATGTCTTAATATAAGCACCAATACTTGTTCTGTTCTCTTTTGTGTGTGTATTTATGTGTGTGTATGTTTGTTTTTGGTAGTAAACATCCTAATGGGTATGAGATTATATCTCATAGTGGTTTTGATTTGCATTTCTCTGATGATTGTGATGTTGAGCATCTTTTTATATGCTTGCTGGTAATTTCATCTTAGAGAAATGTCTAGTGAAGTCCTTGGTCATTTTTCAATTGTGTGAGTTTTTTTGGTGGTGTTGAGTTGTAGTAGTTCTTTATACATTCTGGACACTAACACCTCATGAGATATGATTGGCAAAGATTTTCTCACAGTCCTGGCTTGTCTTGTAATTCTCTTGACATTGTCTTTCACAGATAGAAGTTTTTCATTTTACTGAAGACCAAGTTATCAGTTATTTCTTTTATGGATTATGTCTATGGTGTGCATCACATAGCAAAGGTCATGTAGTTTTTCTTCTATTATTCTCTTAAAGTTTATAATTTTGCATTTTACGTGATTCATCTTGAGTTCATTTTTGTGACAAGTGTAAGGTCTGTGTCTAGATTAATTTTTTTTTGCATGTGCATGTCTAATTGTTCCAGCACCGTTAGTGAAGAGACTGTCTTTGGTCAATTGTATTAGCTTTGCATTGTGTCAAAGATCAGTTGGCTATATTTATGTGGGTCTCTATCTAGGCTCTCTGTTTTGTTCCATTTATCTATTTGTTTTTTTCACCAGTACCACACTTGCTGATTATTGTAGTTCTATAGTAAGTCTTAAAATTGGTTAATGTCAGTCCTCCAATTTTGTTTTTCTTCCTCAATGTTTTGGCTATCCTGGGTTTTTTGCCTCTACATGTAAACTTAAAAATAATTATGTTGATATCCATGAAATAACTTGCTTGAATTTTTATTGGGATTACATTGAATTTATAGATTAATTTTGGAAGAAGTGACATGTTGACAATATTGAATCTTATCCATGAACTGGAATATCTCTTCATTTATTTAGTTTTCCTTTGATTTTGTTAATTAGAGTTTTATAGTTTCCCTTACATAGATCTTGTATATATTTTGTTAGATTTATACCTAAGTATTTAATACTTTATGGTTGCTAATGTAAATGGTATTATGTTTCTAACTTTAACTTCCACTTGTTCCTTGGTGGTATATTGGAAAGCAATTGAATTTTGTATATTAATTTTATATCCTGCAGCCTTACTGTAATTGCTTATTAGTTCCAGAGTATTTTTTTTTGTTATTGTTTTTTATTCTTTTGGATTTTCTATGTAGATGATAATGTTATCTATGAACAAGGACTGTTTCATGTCTTCCTTCCCCATATGTATACACTGTATTTGCCTTTTTTGCATTTTCCCATTAGTTAGGACTTCCAGTACAGTGTTGAAAAACAGTAATGAGAAGGGACATCCTTGCCTTGTACCTAATCTTACTGGGAAAACTTCACTAAGTTTTGACCATTAAGTATGATGTCAGCTGTAGGTTTCTTGTAGATAGTCTTTATTGAATTGAGAAATTTCCTTTCTATTCTTAGTTTACTGAGAGTTTTTAATCTTGAGTAGTTACTGTAGTTTGTCAAATGATTTTCTGTATCTATTGTTATGATCATGTGTTTTCCTTTTTTAGTTCATTGAGTCATTAAAAAATCTTTTCATTTTGGAAAATTTTTAAATTTACAGAAGGGCTGTAAAGTGAGTACAGAGAATTTCTATTCTTTCCTGTACTATTAACATCTTAATACTGTGGTACATTTATTAAGCCAAGAGATTAATTTTGATGCATTACTGCTAACTGTAGTTCAGACTTTATTCATATTTTACCAGTTTTCTCTCATGTCCTTTTATGTTCCAGGAGCCATTCCAGGATTCAACATTGCATTTAATTGTATTTCTAAAGACAATTTCCCAGGCTTTATTTTACGTGTGGCCATGACGGCTTTGAAGAGACTGCTCAGGTTTCTTGTAGAATCTTCTTTAATTTGAGTTTCCTCATGGTTAGACTGGGGTTATGGGTCTTGTGGAGGGATAGCACTGAGATAATGTACCCTTCTCACTACATCATATTAGAAAATCAGCATAACTAATTGTTATGTTAACCTTGATCACTTGTTTAAGGTAGTGCGTGTCACCGTTAATTCTAAAGTTACTGTTTTTCCATTTCTCTATATTCTGTTCTTTGGCAGTGAGTCACTAAGAGTTCTCATCAGCCCATACTTGGGGGCCAGGGATAGGGATTAAGCTATACCTCCTGGGGAGGAGCATTTTAAATGAATGAATGAATAAATACATAGATATTTTAAAAATCTATCAGTTTTAATTTTTAATATGACATATTTACACATTTAAACAACTCTAGCATCTTCAGTCAACTTTAAGAGTACAGTGGAATCCTAAAACCAAAATGTTTTAGAGCAACTGTCTAACTGTTGAGCAGTTACTATGTCCTGTTATCCAAAGTGCTCTGCAGTTACATACTTGGTGATAATGATACTTCACTGTTGTATAATTCCTTCTTTTAAAAGCATCTCTATGTCCAAAGCCTCATTTCACTCTTATACAGCTCATTTGCTGTAATTCCATACTCTCCCCATTTACAGGTGCATAAGTAGTCTCACAACTGCTAATGGCTCACTTAATCTTACCGAAAGCCTTAGTCTTTCTGTTTCTCTACCAGTGTTCACTATATTGCCTGCAATTATTTTTATAGCTGTACTCATTTCAAGGGACTAAAGATGCATGCTGTAAAGTTTTTGTGAGAAGCATACTAAAGATAACAACATAATGTTAAACAGAATTCATTAAAGAACTACTAAGACAAAAAACTAAGTATGATTTTAAGAAAAGTGGTTGTGGCCAAGCCACACAAAAAAACCAACTGTGACACCAGTTTTGGTATCACTACAGCTACAGGAACCCTACAGTTTATAAAAAAGTAATTGTTCTCTCTAAGAAATTGACGTCATCTTAAAATTCACATATCATTATAATAGTTATAATAATTGAAATAATTATGTCCAGCTTGTTAAGTGTTAGAGACACCATTATGTCTTAAATTAAAAATATTTGCTAAAGAAACATTTGAAAAAAATGACCCTTTCTTTTCAAATATTCTTGAATTTCATCAGAAGTTTTTAAGCCAATATAGTACATTATTATAGAGGTTGATGAACTAAGATAGAAACACCCTACTAGAAACATTAATACCAGTGTTTCTTTAAGTGGTGAAATGGTAAAGACACGAGCTTTCATGTTCTAAACATGCACTGTGCTTCCCACGTGTGGTTCAAAGGGTTGACCTGTCCATATTGTACATGCCTCAGAATCATCTAGGGGGCTCCTTATAATGATGATCTCACAAGCCCCTCCTACAACTATTGAATCAGAATCTCTTTGAGTGTGACTCCACAAGTGAAATCTGGCTTGAATATTTATGATGGTTGATTTCTGTTTTTCCTAAAATGTAAAGTTACCAAAGTAGAACAAAGCACAGGTAAGTAACCTTTTGCTTCAAAGACTCATATTGATTTCATACAAGGGCTCACTTATTGTATGCTGTCACCAAGAATAGTTTAGGGTTCTGGTGCTAATCAAGCCTGGGCAAAATAATAAGACCTGGTCTAGGGTGAAACACAAGGATAATTCAAGGTAAAAGCTTGAAAGTACAAATCCTTGAAGCCTTTCAAGAATGAAAAAGAATTCGCCAAGACAGTTGAGTAAGGGTAGGTTCATCTTTGGCTCAGAATTACCGAGGACAGCTGTGCTCTTGAAGGCTTGGAGTCCTAGCTCCATCAATGTGCTTCCATTAATCTTAAATGTGCAGCCCTCTGAAACTTTTATCAGATTGGCAAATCCATAAATATAGAGGAAACAAAGTACCTTTTGGAATTTGAGGCACGTGTTTTAAGGAATCATAGGAAAGCTAAGGGGGAACTTAGTAATATACTGAGGAATTTCAGAAATGGTTACACAAAAGGTATTTCCTACCACTGTTCAATCCCAATTCCCAAACTCATTGGTATTCAGTATTCAATATTCTTGCCTGAAATATAAGATGAAATCTGTATTTTTACATTATGGAGCTGAAACACAGTTTAGATTAAATCCAGCTCGTGTAAGTTTCCATTGCAAATTACCAAAGGATTTTAAGTTAAATTGTTAATGTGGTCCTCTCTTTTTGGTGCTGAATGCCCTAATGAATCTGGGAACCTGGGATGGAGGGCATGTGTGGAAATGTTCTTTGTAATAACTTTTATCTGGGTTTAATTTGCACTGCATACAATGAGTACACTCTTATTATGTTTTTCCTGGAAAAGCTGAAACTAAATTGTACCAGAGTGTTTAGAGGGAAACACATTTAAACTATTTGTGTGAAGATAAATAATGGTTTTGTGGCCAGTCTTAAAAGTGTACTGTGCCAAAATAGCATAGGTGTTCTTATTTATTTATGGATAACTGAATAAACTTGAAGTTTTGAAATATTTTGTCCTGCATTGTTGGTTTCTAGTGAAAGTTTGAACTATCGCTGAAAATGATTTTTTAAAGTTCCCCTTCAAAACGTACAGGATTATTAATTGCATTCACACTAAGTCCCAGATTGTGATGAATTTCTTGGTTCTTTCATTAGAGTTTTTGATTACCAGAAGGCATTAGGCACTTTTGCTTATAAGAAGGAATGATACCAGTGTGATTTTAAAATAATATATCACCTTTATTGATCACTTTCAATATAATATGATAAAAAATGCTGTGTAGAATAGAAGATGAATAAAATTTCTCTAACTTCAAGGAGCTTGTAATTCACTGGCTAGATAATACATGTACTTGAATAAAAGTGAGGCTGTTAGGTCTATGAAAGAATGTCCTATGAAGAGTAGAGAAGTGACACCGTGGCTGTTTAAATGAGGGCACATCAGGAATGGCTGTCAGGAAGTAGGTGATACAGCTTCCTTTGATTAAATCCCAATGGCATGAAAGTTCTCAAGGGTCCTTTTCTTCTTGATTTTGCAAAGTTCACAGCTTAAACAAATGCTTGGGTGAAGATTCTCATATACTAGGAGGAAGAGGGAAGTGGCATTTAGCATAGCACATAGGTGCTCTGCACACACGTGATAGAAATGGTTTGGTTCCAAAACCCCTACTCCCCCCCACCAAGGTCATATAAAACCAATCCTCTAATTAATCTTTAAAAAACAGAACTCAGAATTTCCTGGGCACAGGCAGTAAATCTTTTAAACCAAGTCAAAACTTGATTTAGAGTTTTTAACCCAGAACTCTCTGAATTTGC
This sequence comes from Camelus bactrianus, assembly GCF_048773025.1. NCBI lineage: Eukaryota > Metazoa > Chordata > Mammalia > Artiodactyla > Camelidae > Camelus > Camelus bactrianus. The sequence continues at coordinate 46,230,053 of NC_133540.1, forward strand.
ATCTTCACTGCTTTTGTACTAAACCCTTGGTGAAACTAGGGAATTCAAAAGAATGTTTAGGAAACCCTAGCATTTTAGCCATCATGCCTAAAAATTATCTTTATATTCTTCCTAAACCTAGTTATAATTCATTTGCATCAAAGATAAGACTCATTTATATATTTCAGTTCCAACGGCGTAAGGGAGGCATCATTTGAACACAGACTGCAGTTAATGCAGAAGAATTTACTTGAACGTAAGGACAATTAACCAAAATACTATGTCAGTTTTCCATCATTTGTAAAGAAAAAGAGAGCTTAGTAAGAAAGTTGTATATAATGCATAAATCTGTTATTGATGCAGATGACTTCTAATCCCTACTCTGAAGAGAATATGAACAGCAAGAATGTATCCAAGGATTCTTTCATGTATCAGTGACAAGAATTCTCATGGAACAGGAGAAGGGAGTGAAGTTATGGTACTGTTTAGCCAAGACTCCTATCAATGCCAAAAAAAAAACCCCAAAAACAAAACCCAAAACCAGGACTCTTGGTTAAGAGGGTAAGAATCAACTCCAGAAAGTTTAAAAATCTATATAAAAATAGTTTGTGACACAACTTCATGCTGCTTGCTTGTGTTAAAAGTACTTCTTATAGTGTAATAGTCAATCTCATTAACTGATATTCTTACTCTTCATTACAAAGCAATGATTACTTTTCTTTATCGAGCTACACTTCCAAATACAGTTGTAGAAACCATTACAAGTTAAGAAGAATTTGCATTTAATGACTAGAAATATCATCATAAATATTAATAAATTCCATTAATAAATTCCAGAATAATGTAGGGAGTAAAAAAGATGAGTAGTAGATATTAATTTAAAAATAAAACACCTGATTTTGATGTGGTTTGGCATCCTAATAATGATTTCTGGCACATGTACCAACCCATTTATTCAAAGTAATAGATCATTTACACTTGAAAATTATGTTCCCTATCAATATAATTTATGTAAGTAGGGTAAAGTTTTTTATTAATAACTTTAAATTATCCAAAAAAGTTTGTTATATTTTTGAGGAAGAGAAACTAGGCTACGTGATCTCTTTTTTAAGTGAGATTCAAATATTTCAAATATTCAAAGGCTGTATAAACATCTTTTGTAACTGTTTTTCCTTTGTTCTTACATTGGCCTATGAAGCACTGTAAGGGTTTTGAAGGGTAATATAGTCCCTGACTCCTCACGAAATTCTTACTTCTAAGAGCATTAAGTTCAATTCTAAACTTCTGTTTCAATTCAGGTGCAAATTCTATTGTTCTTTTTATTGCTTACTGAATATGTGTCTGTTTAATTCAGTCAGCTGCTGGAAGGTAATGACTCTTGACTACAGACTTTAGCTAGAGTCTAAACAATGGCCTTTGGCAAATCTCCCCAAGTGTTCAATTGAGGGGATGTTATGTTTTTAATTTGGGGATCTTTATGGTTGATTACGTCACCGTAGTAGAGATACGAAAAGGGAGGAATGCCTTTACCCAAACTCTTTCCTTTTTAACAAACTCATGAAGAACAAGAGATGAAAGGGAGGAATGGGAATGGGAGAAGAGCAATTTGCATGTGCTCAGAAGTGAAAATGTGAAATTAATGTTGCCAAAACAACTTCTGAAGTGACATTCTCCTTTGCTTTTTCCCAAACTTAAGCACTCTTTGGGAATTATAGATTTTGTGGGCAGGGTTATGAGTTAAAGACTTTTCTAAATATTATTAAATATCCTTCAAAGGAATGTACTTATGCAGTCTGAGAGAAGAATGATTAAATTTAATCATTCGGTCTCATTTGAGGTCAAAGATATTTGTGTTTATCCACATGGCATGGCATTTAACTTTGATGCATGTGTATATTCACCCTGTTCAAATTAAAACATTATAGGTGTGCTTAACTTAGTCAGGGCACAACATAAACAGTTTAAAACTCTTTGGAATGAATGACTATTTTTCTGCAGTTAAGGAATATGATGAAAAAAAAATAAGTGGATGGTCAGTGCTCTGGCTGATCCGTGGCCAGCTAGGTTCTGACTTCATTGACACATTTTGTGGAAAGGGTGTTTTAATGAAGGATGGAATTGTAGATAATTCATTCCATGCTGTGAGGTTAACCACAAGACTCTAAGAAATCACAAAACTTATCACTCCTGCAGATGTGCTGGAACTAAAAGCAGGGATTGAAATTCTGAAAGCACTATTTTTTTTATCTGACTTGATTTTATTGTGAAGCATACCCTGGTTAAGTGTCCAGATTTTTTTTTAATTTAAATATATATATATATATTACATAAATATAGTATGTATTTATAAATCTATATTTATCTATCTACTTCTATCTATCTGTCTGTCTATCTAAAAGTGAAAAGGAGTATTTTTTTTCTTGGTGTTTCAGCAATACAATTGAGATAATTTCAAAGTGGTGAATGCTGAAAGTATAAATGTACCCTGCATTTGTACTGCTTCCTTGCACAGTGTTTTCACTGGGAAGTCATCCCCTGGGGTATTACTTCTGTTTGTACTCCAGCATTCTGACTCTCACCTCCTAGCTCAGCAATGTGCTGCCATCATTATCGAATTAATGAGACAAGACACTAATTTTGATACTTTGAATGATCTCCCCTGGTCCTTAAATAATAATGGTGGTGCAGCTAGCAGCTTAACAGTTCTGGGTCTGGACCTGAGAAAAGGGATATGCTGGAATTAATCCCATAGAAAACAGAGTAAAAAAGGTTCTTTCCTCTCTGACTTTTGAGTATCAAAATTTTAGCTCCTGAGGGCAACTGAGGAGAACAGAATGGATTCAGGTATAATAAGGAAAACTGTTATGTCAAAGCAGGGAATTTCTTTCCAGTATTGAATTCAGATAGATTCCCTAGGACTGGGGAAGGAGAATGGGAGTGAAAGGGAAAACAAGATGCAGAGCAGTTACTTCCACCTGCTCCCCCCCCCCCCGACCCTGCCTGTTTCCCCACCACTCATCTTCCCCCGACCCAACCTGCTACTCTGGGCCTTTGAAAGTCTCATTCTAGTTGGGCAAGAGGTGACTAAGTGTCCTGTTGGTAAGAATTCTGTGGTTAGAAAATGAAAGTGACTAAACATCAGCCTCAGGGACTCATGGCCAAGATGGAGGGCCTGGTGGTACACCTCATGTCAGTGCGGCTAGATGATAAATGATGCCCTGACACTGTGTCAGCTGTCAAGAACTTAGATGCAAACCTGGGGAATTAAGAGGGTGTTTCCTAACTGAGTAATGTTTAATTTTTGATGATCTTGTAGAATATGAGCTCAAGAAATTGGGTTGAATAATGGAGGTTTATTCAATAATTTTTTTTTCTTCTTCTTTTCTGTCTCATGTGTCACATGCATTTGTGGCCTGAAATTGTGGTAACTGAATAACTACTAGATTAGAACAAAGGGTCTGGATAAGACATGAATCTGAAAAATCTAATATATTATGAAGGTTGGGTAGCTAAGGGAAAGAGAAAGAGAATGGTGTATTTCTAGGTAAATGGGCTATAAGAGTCTGGGCATGAAGTGACATATCCCCTCTCAGAGAATAAATCTATTCTTCTGTGAATCATCACTTTATATAAGAAGTTTAAGAAAATGGATTTGAAAAATGGTATTCTAATTCCTTCCTAACAAGAAAACACATTAATACCCATATACTTACTATGGATCATACTGACATATTCTTAACCTCATTGGCTGTACCTGTACCTTTTCATACTTTTTCATTTCAAGTGTCATGTATTCAGCTGTGCTAAACTCAAACTTTCCTTATTGCTCTCTAGCAGTCATACCATATTTCTCTAGACCTTTCCTTTCCTGGATGCCTTTTTCATAACTTTTCCCCTTTGACCAAACCTCCTGATTTATTCGCAATTTCACAGAGAGAGAAAAGGAAATCAGGTGAACTCTGACAGTTTCTTACCGTCAGTGTCCCATTATCCATGATCATATCCTCTACCTTTTTTCTTGTTATTTTGGATGCATTATCCATATCCAAGCCACTATTCATATTTTTGTACTGAATCTTTTCACTTTTATTTACTCAAAGACCACATTCCAGCAATTCTGCCCTCTCCTTTTGCTTCATCATCTCTCTCTCCTTGTTGAATTACAGCAACCAGCCTAAAACAAACAAACAAGCAAGCAAAAACTGTAATGAATTTCAATTAAAAACAAAACAACACAAAACATTTTTTAATCCTCTTCCCCCATTTCCCTCTAGCTATTGTCCCATTTCCCTGCTCCCTTTTAAAGCAAATCTGAGGGTATAGCAATCTGTATTTGCAGTTAGTAATTACTCACATTCTCTCATGGAGTTTATGGGCTTTCTGCTCACTCACTCACTCCACAGAAATTGGTCTTATCAAAGTCACCATTGTTCATCATTTGCTGACTCATGGTTAGTTCTTGATCCTCTTATCCTTTGACTTCTCTGCAGCATTGAACATTGGTGAGTTCTTCCTTCTTCTTGAAAGGCTATTTTCACTTTCCTTCCACTTTCCCTCCTACCTTCTCCCTTCTTAATCAAATTTTCAGATAAAAAATAAGAATTTCTGAGTTTTTTATGTAGTGCATCTTTTAAAAAAATTAAAGTATAGTTGATTTACAGTATTGTGTTAGCTTCAAATGCCATGTAGTGCATCTTTAATCTTTTGAATAGGTTAAGGAATGTCATTATTTGTGGATTTTAGTTGCAAATATTTGCAATAAAATAATAATTTGACTAGCTCAAATTTAATGGACAATTCAGATATTAAATTTTAGCTTCTATTTGAACTTTAAAAGAAGGAGTGGTATTATTTTGCATTCTGTTTATTTTCCAATGACTTTTTGAAAATACTGTGTTTTAAAAGCTTGCAGAATATTCCTTTCCTCTAAAATTGTAAAGGTGGTGGTAAATCATTTGTAGCTTTAGTATGAAGGTTAAAAACCAAAAATTTTAAAAATAACTATACAAAAAATTGGGAATAGATCCACAAGGAAAACAGGGTGTAAATTGTGACATTAAAAGCATAAAATGTGGGGTAGGAGAGAACAAAAATATAGAACTTTATTATGCTTTTGAACCTAAGTTTTTACCAGCTTAAAAGAGACTGTTATAAGATGTTTTATATGTCTCATGGTAACCACAAAGCAAAAGCCTATCATAGACGAAGAGAAAGAGAAAAGGAGTCTAAGCATACCGCTACAGGAAATTATCCAATCACCAAGGAAGACATAAAGAAACGAGAGGAACAAAGGAACTACAAAAAAGCCAGAAAACAGTGGGCAAAATGGTAATAATAAGCCCATACCTATCAATAATTACTTTAATTGCAAATGGACTAAATTCTCCCATTAAAAGACATAAAATGGCTGAATGGATTAATAAACAAAGGCCACTACAGAAAACAGTATGAATGGTCTTAAAAAAACTAAAAATAGAGCTACCATATGACCCAGCAATCCCACTTCTGCGTATATATTCCAAAGGAGTTATAAATATGGAAAGGGATAATACTAGAGTGGAATCAGATATATACAGACTATGTGTATGTGTCTAGATACATTGTTTCCTAGCTTTGCTCTCTAAGAAGCGATAAAGCCCCAGTAACAATGAGCGCAGTTAGTTTCGATATCTTGGTTTCTAAATACCATTCTCAAATTAAAGGAATGAGGCTAACTTGGAGAAGTGACTGATCCATGTCTGGGTAAGGAAATTTCAGCGTAAACCTACATGTTGAAAGAACACAGGAACCAGCTTGAAGGAGCTCCCAATGACCACATATGGGGTGATTAGAGCAATGAAATAAATAATTGTAACAATGAATGTAATTAATAAAATAAAATAAAAATTGATGAGTTCATTGAGTTATAGGTAATTAAATAAATAAATTCATTAGAGGTTCTCTCTCTTGGAGTAAAATTCCATGTAATTAATGAAGCAGAAAGGATGGAAATTGAAAGCACTGTATGGCAATCAACACAGTAATAACTGTTGCATCAATGAATGCTAGAACTAGTTGGAAAAACTATGAGACACAAGATTAATGCAGAGTCTCAAAATAGATACCTAAAAGATATTTATTAATTACACAGGAAAAATAATTTTTTATTATTTTTTTGGCATAACCTGGTAGATACCATCTCAGTCAACCAGTAACAGACATATTGCTATCACTTGTCTCTTGATTTGATGCACTGAGAGGAGCACATTGTCACTTATGTGGAATTCTTATCAAAACACAAAACCTGAATTTAATCATGCAGAACAAACTTACAACGAGGGCTTGTCTATAAGATAATTCTTCAGAAGTTTCAAGGCCTTGAAACATAAGCAAAGAAAGAAGCACTGTTACAGATTGTAGAAAACTAAGGAGACATGACATCTAAATGCCATGTGAGATCCTTGGTTGGATACCAGATCCTAAAAGGATATTAGTGGGTGAAGTGGTTTCTGTAGATTATTTAATAGTGTAGTATCACTGTTACTTTTCTGATTCTGGTGCTTTCCTATGGTTGTGTAATAAGTTACCTTTTAGAGAAGCTTAGTGAAGGGTAAATGGGAATTCTTTGTAATATATTTTCAACCTTTTATAAGTCTGAAATTACTTTGAAATGAAAATTAAAAGATTATGGTATGTGTAATGATAGCAGAATGTATATGTTCCAAATTAGCATATATGCTTGTGAGAATAATTTAGTCAAGAGGTTGTCAGAGAGTCATTAAGGAGGGTGAAAGCTAACTGGTTTTGGAAAACATTTTTTTATTTCTGTAGATGAGCAAAGATTTTAATATGCTAATTTGAACATTCCAGTAGGGAGATAGAGAAAATAGCCCTTTTATCTGACTTTTTCTCATGGAACCCCTCACTGCTATTAAGTTCCACGAATGTACTTTATTAAATGCTAATGCAAACAGTGGTTAGCCAGGAGAGTGTTTTTAGTATAGAATTGACATAAAAAGTTTAACCTTTGTAGAAATTGAGTTCAATCACAATCACTTGCTCCAAAACATAAATATGCATAATTGGGATCTCAGCTTGTGTCCAGACCTTCAGCCCATTGCTGGGGCTCGCACATATCTGGGTATATTTGTTGAACTGACAGGATGGGCCCCAAAAGAAGGTCTTTGCACTGGGTTGAGGAGCCTCTGGGAAAAAAATTTCATGCTTTTGCCACATCTGGCAAACTGACAATGTGGCAGGAAGGTAGTTTTGAAGACTCTCAGCAGAACAACAGTAACAGTGACAATGATGACAATGATAACAAACTAACTATACCAGAATCATGTGTCAGCACAATGGATTTAAGCGGAACAGGCCGAGTAGGAAGAATGGCAATGAACAGGCAATCCTTGGCTAGGGTCTGTGTTTAGATCCCAGTGATAGGGAAAGTTGAAATGAAACCTGAAAGATGCATTTCACTACACTGAGTAAAACTAGGGGTACACTCACCCACATCTCCCACCACTGTTCTCACAGAACCCTGCAGCTTCGGTCCCAAGTCCTTCAGCACTCCCAGGTGATGCCAGCAGCCAGAGCTTTACCCTTTCTCGCTCTTCCAAGTGGAGCATTGGCAAAGATGTCCAACCAATCAGCTACAAAGAATTTGATCGTGAGCATATTTGTCGTATACCCTAGAGCGATCCCCAAATACATAAAGGTGGTTAACATTGAGGCATTTTGAGTTCTAGCCATTTTCTGAAACTATTTTGATGATTGTTGCTTGGTGCTGGGAAGCCGGGCAGCAAGGGCCTCTTCTTCCCATTGCATCTGTAGGTCTATAGGAATTGGGTATGGCTCTTTGGTCTCAAGGCTGACTTGGCCTGCCCAGTTGAGGTTCAGTGAACAATAACTGATATTACACTTTTAAGTTAAATCTGAGCAAATTTGTAAAGTCAACTGAATGCATTGTGATGGCAAACAAGTATACAACATAACCTCCGTAGCTAAAACTTGTTTTTGAATGTGCTTTGCAATATATCACCATCACATTTCATTTTACTCATGCAAAGTGAAGTTAATGACAGGTATAACTCCAGCTGCTTGTGAGGGCACATGTGTAGTATGTGGGAAGAGTGCTGGGAACATAGAGTAGAAAGGTGTGGGATGACAGCATTTAAGCATTTGGCTTACCTTTTTAAAATTTGTTTAGTTATATTTTGTTAGTGATCCATCATTTGACCTTTCTATGCTACTTAGTGGGAGATTTCGTCTAGATTTTCTTCATCAAAAACTGTATGTCTGTTACTCTGCCACAATTAGAGAGAGGCATGAGTCGTAAAATTTCGTTTTTAGGCCCTTTGGATAGTTGCCTTTTATAACATCCTCATTCCTCTAAATGTATTCCAGGCTAGCCTGGATTTTCTTCTGTGGCTTTGCTATGGTTCTATGTGCAACTACTTAGGATATACATATATTTTCAGTCACATGTCCTGTCTCAATTTACCTTTTCCTGGACAAATGAAACTTTTTGGTTGCTTAGCTACAGTACTATATACATTCTCAGACCTAGAGTTTTAATGAATTTTTCCTTATATATATGTTTCATGTAAGTCCAATCCAAACAAAACACACTGTTCACTTTGCCACCGAATAGGAATTGACCCCAGCTAAAGAATACTTAGCCTCTTCTCTGTGTTAATAGGCTTTTATTAACATCCTTTTGGACCTTTAAGTTCCCTAGCTGAGAATTCTTCTTCCCAATGTCTTAAGTTTTCCTTGCCTTCAAGAAGAATAAGACAGCTGCCATTGAAACATGACTCTGGGCCTACTCAGTTGTCCACGCAGTCTTCTCACTGCTGGGGATGTTCCCATCCAACTCAAGAGTTCACTGCAGTCGCATGAAAATCTACCCAGGGTCTCAGGGAAGATGGGTGTGACTAAAACTCCCGAGATGGTTGATCCCATCTGTTACTCCTGGGACTAATGAGTATTTGGGGAGAATAGTGGGAGGAGGAACTGAAAGCTACGATACAATCTCACTCAAACCTGGGTTGCATGAAAAGACTAGTAGGAATAAAGATAGTCTTAAGGTAAAAAAAATACTGTCTTCTATCTTGACAGTTTTTCTAAGCTCTCAGTACATATTTCTGCTTCCATCTTACATATCTGTACTTGTTTTTAAATTTCCACTAAGACAGTTATAGCAAAAGGAAAAATAATGACATATTCATGAAAAAGCTTCATAATTAAAAAAATAGTCTTTTAAATAGATCATTTTGTTTGGTCTTGAAAGTAACTATGTGAAATAAATAGGGATTTTATTATTATTGCTGCTTATTTTCAGGTCTGGATACTAGAGAATTTAAATGATTTGGTCATGCTCATATAAACACATATTAATAGGTTGTAGAGAAAATGAAATTGAGGTCCAGGTCTTGCAACTACACAAATTAGGACTATTCCAACCATGCTCTGCTCATATTCCTCTCTACTGGCTCCTTCTCTTAGCTTATTTTGTTCTGATATTGTCCATATTTTCCCAGGGTGTTCAGTACACCTCCATACTTGCTCTTTGTATGGTAGCTTCTTAATCCCTGTCTTTTAAATTCTTCATTCAAAACTTCTTTCATCATACCTTCAAAGAATTATAAAATTATAGGTCATTAATCTTGGAAGACACATACTTTAGTCCAAATCCCAAAGAATGTTTAATTTTTTTCTCCACAAAATCCTGGACATATGTTCTTCTGTCTTATCTTAAGTGTCACATTCAAATTTTCATCCTAGTCCTGCTACCAGGAGCTAACAAATGCTCGTTCTTTGTAGTACTCAAAGACAGATTTCATTTTCTAAAAGCTCTTTTCTTAATAGACTAAATAATCTTAATTTTTATTAGTAATTTGTCTATATGTTTCAAATCAGCTAGGCATCTTTTAAATTCAAGTGACAACAAACTTGATCCAAACTTAAACTTTAAAAAGGAATTAATTTTCTTGCACAACTGAAATATCTAGAATTAGGGCCAGTGACAGGACTGAATTGGTATAGAGGTTCAAAAACACTCCCATATTGATTATAAAAGGACAGCATGAAGGAATTTTGGAGGAATGGAAAGGTTCTGTATCACGACTGTGATAGTAGATACTTAACTCTATGCATTTGTCAAAGGCCATATAATTATATCAAAATAAACCATACAGAGTATATTTCATTGATGTAAATCTAAAAAATCAATTAGAATGTGGGGATAACCCAAATTGGGATGACATTTTTATGCCTACTGTAAAAACCAGCTATCTCCATACTATCCTTACAGTGGAATAATATAACACAGAACAAAAATTAGAATTTTTTCAGATGTAGCAGATGAATTTTCTAGTGTTGGATATGAAAGAAGCAAAGAGAAATATAAATGCTGTCTTTGAATATTAGTATAGAATATAATAGTCAAAGAACAAGGTATTCAATGGAGGGAAAATAATGGAAACTTCTTGCTTTGGGTTTACTAGTTTGAATACATGGGCTTATATTTATGTGTGATATGATAATTACATTTATCTCGACATATTTCAGCAAAAGAAGAAATAATCATTATTTAAACACCTAATGCAATTCCTAATTAGAACTCAATTCCTTGTGTTGAAATCTCAAACCATGTAAATTCCAGTATAATATTTTATGCAAACTGCAATTTTTGCAATTGTTAACTATTCATTTTTTTTTTTATTTAGAAGAGAGTAAATTAAGTGTTTTCTCCAGGTTCTTACATCTTGATTATTTGATTATACTCATTGACTCACTTTATTCAATTTCCCTCTAAGTATTTATGTTTGCTTTTCTTCCTGTCAACGAAAATAAAATTTAGACATGGAGTAGTATTTATTGGCAAAAGAGTACAGAATTCTATTCATGAGAACCATAAACAGTCTATCTTAAAAATACTACTACATTGTACTCAGGTCAAAATAAAAGCTTTTAGTGAATTACATTAACTCATTTTTTGCAAAGTCTTTATATCTAGGTGTTTGCAGCAGAATGCTATTATCAAAAGCATAGCTCACTAGAATACTTAGAGCATTTTCTTAAAAACCAGCATTTACTGGCTAAAATACTTACCAACTCTTAAGCTGATTTAAGGATCAAAGCTGTATTTATTTTTAATTCATCTAGTAAGCCATGCAAATCTTGAAGACACTATGTTTCTAATCACACTTCAAACGATGTCAGTCACTGCACTGGATTTTATGATGGCTAGGATGCTTTAAAATCGTTGAAGATATAATTTCTTTTTTTTCATTAAGTCAAAGAAATTCTTCTTTTACATAAATATTAGAGTTAGACAAGCATCCAAAAAGCCCATTTGACTTGATTTTTTTTTCATCTTCATTTTGTGCTTCATTTATTCTCCTTTCTCATGCTTTTGACTGTAAAAATAAATTGCTTATTGAACATTCTGGTATAGTTTAGAATTTATGTTTTAAGTAACTTTTTCCATATGCTTGTTTTTGCCTCCATGAGGTCTCTTTGTCTCAACTTTCTTCACTCCTTACTCCAAAACTAAAGAAAAAAAATCTTTAGCTTTCCTTGTTATGTTTGGCTATAATGTGTAAAATCAGTCATTCTCAGCTCTCTCCTGTAAGTTCATAATTTTAATTAGCTTCCTTATAAAATTTCCCTCCTGACTCCATTGCCCAGTTGAAATAAGTTTGAACTTCCCCGACTCCCAAGAAATGGGATGTGCAGGAAGACAGTGATTAAAGGATTAAAAAGAAACCTCTACAAATCCTATTTCTTCTTTGAAGAAAAAGAGGTCAAGTTTTGCCATGTTTTCTGCCTGGCTTCAGAGTTCATGGCTGGCCGTGAATATTTGATGATTTAAAATGGCTTTTGGCTCTCTCTTTTTAAAAACAAGGTTAGTTATGTGTGTCATATGAACTCCTGCATTTGTGGTAGCACACACTAGAATTAAGGTTATTACTCTTTTTTCCATTACTGTATGCTGTCTTTGCTCAGAACTTTCTCAAGAATACTGTTTCTTGAATTGGAAGTTTTAATGCTTGGCCTCAGTGGCTGACCAATTACTGTTCATCTAAACTCATTCAGATCTTCAAAGACAGAATCAAAACAAATAATGGAGCATGGTAGAGACAAGGATGTTAATTCCCCTAAAATAAAAATAAATTAGGCAGTATCTGTGTAATCAAGGCAGAATGGGTTGTTACTGAAATTTACATTACAGTTTTCCAAAGCCTTTCACCAATGTCCTGTTAGAAGCAGAAATTAGGAAAAAGATGTGATCAAACTGTTGGATAATATACTGAGAGTAAAACTTACTCTATTTTTTTCATTTTTCTTCTGTTTTGGAAATGAAATTAACATAAACTGCATGATTTAGGTGTGCATTTTATTTGACTCTAGAATTATTAATTAAATCTCTTCTCATTCATTTTTCTGACATTACGTCTGTTCCCTATGCCCTCTAGAAGATCACAGATGGTGGCTTAGAGATTTTATATCCACTGTCTTCAATGTCCTTGGCAATGAGTGGTACTCTGGAGCCAGTTCATTCTGGATCATGAGAGCTGACTGTTAACATTTTCAGGAATATGTGAGCAAATGTTAAACATAGCTGCTATTAAAAATAAATATATAAATATACAATAAAATAAACCATATTAAAAGCAAAAATTATTGTTTCTTAATTATTTTACTATATGTTTCTGTGGTTATTTATGTCTAATGTATCTGGCACAAGGTAATGCTACCTTCTGCTGTGCTACTGTTCATTTATCCCTAACTCTGTTTTCAGTGATGTCATGTTGGCAGCTTGAAATTGGCCATGATGGGAGTATTTACACTGTGTAAATGGAAATGCTGCTAATCAGAGCTTTCCCCCACATCTTTCACTCGAGAGGGTTTAAATTTTACCAGCCTATCTCTGGATATAGTGTACCTTAAAAAAGAACCTAGAACTTATTCAGATTCTTAACATTGCTTTATCCAAGTCTCATTTATCTTGACCTTTGATTGTCATATTTATGTGATTATTCTAGCCTTTCCAGGAGAAAAATATGGAAGTTAAACAGATATTAAGTAAACTTGTGTTTCTCTAGTCTCTATCACCATTCTAAAAACTGCTTCCAAATTCACCTAGAAGATTCAAGAGAATCAACTGATATACTACTAAAAAGAATAAAATAGTTCAAGAAATTTAACACAGGATCAAGATGACATTCAACTCATGAGGAAAAGGCTAGAATACTTTGAGTAATTAATATTGATTTGGAAAAACATAAAATTAATTTCTAAATCCTCAAAAATTGTGAAGGGTCTGCAATTTCCCTCTGCATATAAGCTAACATGTTAGCCTGCTATAGTTTCATGGATGCTTGTAGAAGAAATGAGACTTAGATCAGTGATTAATTATATTTTATTACTCACTGCTTTCACAGTGGCTAGAGTGTGATAATTTTTCTGTCCATTCCCCAGTGCTCAAATCCCACAGATTTTCACAAAGAGGGCCAGAAGCTACTTGCTATAAAGTGGGTTGCATTGCAGAGAGGGATCTTTTTCCTAGGGAACTTATTCTTAAAGAATTGGTAGTAAACCTGCTTGTCCTTTGCCCAGGAAGGAAAAATTACCCTCCTATGCCAAGACTGCTCACTGTACCAGCATCCTTGGAGATAGTCTGGAACAAAGGGCAGTAACTGCCTTTCCAGTTATTATGACATGCAGATATGAGCGACTTAAGGAGAATTGTCTCCTAACACTTACTCCAAGTCATTTATACCTGCAAGAAATAAACACTAGGTGAATTAAAGACAAAAATATAAAAATAAATAAGGTAATGAGTAAGTGATACTGAAAATATTTTTGAAGAAAATAAAGCAGAAATGTTTTAGACTCTGTGCTAAGGAAATTCTTAAACAAGTGACAGATTTTCTTCTCAAAGTAAGAAAATACTGATAAATGTTATTACATAATCATTTTTGAATTTAGAACAAGGTAAATTACAGATGACAGACTTGGAGAAATTATGTGCATTGTTAATACTGACAGTATTATGGCATTACTGGAAATATGGTATGGTGATGCATTAAAAACTGGCAAAGATTGAGAAAGAGAAAGAAAAATAACATATGAGATCACTCATATGTGGAATCTTAAAAGACAAAAAAACAACAAACAAAGCATAAATACAAAACAGAAATAGACTCAGACATAGAATACAAACTTGTGGTTGCCAAGGGGGCGGGGGGGTGGGAAGAGATAGACTAAAATTGTAGAATAGATAAACAAGATTATACTGTATAGCACAGGGAAATATATACAAGATCTTATGGTAGCTCACAGAGAAGAAAATGTGACAATGAATATATATATGTTCATGTATAACTGAAAAAATGTGCTCTACACTGGAATTTGACACAACATTGTAAAATGATAATAAATCAAAAAAAATGTGGAAAAAAAAGAAGTTGCAGTATATAATATATACAATGGAATACTACTCAGCCATAAAAACAATAAAATAATACCATTTGCAGCAAAAAAAAAAAAAAACTGGCAAAGATTAGATCCACAATATATACAAATTTCCTTTTAAGCAGTTAAAAGAACAAAGCAAAAAATAAGAAAAAAAAAACCCCAAGGTAATATAATATAAGCAAAAGATATGATCAGTTTATTTACATAAGAAGTACAAAATGCCAATAACAAATTTAAGAGGTCTCACTGGAAATTAAATTCATGTTTTATCTTTTTAATCTTTCAGTTTGGTAAATAAATAAACAAAGAGACAAATAAGTAACAAGTATTTCTGATAACATAGGGAAATGGGCGATGCTATATACACTTTTGGTAGGGGTCTAATTTATTATAGTCACTTTAGAGGGTAATTTGGCAGTATCTATTCAAATTTAATATTCACATATCTCAAGACCCAGTAATGTTTTTCATGTTTACTCTGGAGAAACACTTTCTATATCCCTAAGGATCTATGTACAAAAAAAAAAAAATTAAAAATTATTCATCATAGTGTAACATAAGAATAACCAAGATAGTCCAAAAAATGACCCAAATATGGAACACTATTAACAGCTGAACGTCTTCAAGACATATTATGTAGTGAAAATTGTAAACTGCAGGCTGATATCCACACCATGATATCACTTATGGGTGTGGAGATAGGAAGGGGGAGAGAGGGCAGAGAGAGGGAGAGAATTGGAAGCAAACGATGTACCCGCACACTGGTATGTAAAAATGAAGTAAAAGAATACATAGCAAATTGGTAATTATAGCTGGCAGTTTATAGTCAAGAACTTTTTCTTTGCCTGTGTTGTTACTTTTTAATTTATTTTATATTTTTATTTATTAACTGAGTAATGGATATTAGTGAAATATTTACTCAAAAATACTTCCTGGCAAAATTATATTTTATCATATAAAGAGATAAAGTGTCCATATATTCACACATTTTGTTTTATGAATTCAACTGATCCATCCTGGTAATTTTTTACCTGTGTATTCATCCTTGGACCCACCACCATCTTCAAGTTACAGGTCATGAAATAACTAATTTATAATACAGGCGCTTATGATCCTATTCTGTTTTTTAGTTAATTAGAAAGGGAGAGAGAATGATAATGGAGTTGAGGAAAGTCATAAATATCACATCTATCTTAGTGACTGCTTATAGATCAGGACCTCAGCATTTACCTCTAGATTATAAGATAGCAGAAGGAGAATAAAATACATGTTGTATTAAAAAAGTAGAATGATTTAGTGATATTATAGTCGAGCCTTCCTTGATTTGTCAGCACCTTTGATTTTCATCTAATCCAATTATGGTTGATTCTGAGATTTCTTCTTTCCTGTAATGTGACTATTTTATTACCATCAGGATAAGTTAATAGTATGAAGTGACCAACAAGCTATTTTTGCTTTGCAAACATCTAAATGACATTGCTTAATTTATTTGCTGGAGAAGTCATTCTTGTATTTTCCTGTAGGTGGTAATTACTTTAAAGATAATAATGGCAGGCATTAGATACAGTAGTGGTTTTAATGGTAAGAGAAAGTGGAACCAGAAACAGATGTCTTATATTATTAGATGATCAAAACCTTTATCCTAGAGCAATGATGGACCTTGGAAGAGTAGTTTTTATATTTTACTCTCACTGTTAATTATGCTTTGTTTGATTATGAGGCTAGTAAAACAAATGCAAAGTCTCCTAAAAGCTAGGAAATAATGGTTCATTTAGCTTATATTATTCCTGATGAAGACCTGACAGAGCTGAAATACAAGACTTAGTTTTCACTCTTCTTTCTAATATAAATACACACACACACACACAAAATTCAAACAAATGAAAAAATATAGAGAATAATATGAATATTCATGTGTCTTTATCTAGGCTGTTAACATCTGAATTATGTACACTATTTGCTTTTTAAAGATTATTTTAAAGCAAAAATCCAATTAATTTTATGTTTGAAATTACTCATGTGTCATTCCCTACTCTAAAATTTATCCTGTCTAGAGGGAAACATTGTTTGGGATTTGGCATTATCTTCCTACATGTTTCATACTTTTGTTCATATGTGTATTTCATAAAGAGTACATATATACTATTCTGTAAGTTTTATAATTTCACATGAATTATATCATATTCCATGTATTCTTTTAAATTTTGCTTATTTCTTTTAATTCAATATTGCTTTTGAGATTTAGCAACGGAGTAAATAAAAATGGAGTTCTGTTAGCCTCAGATCTTCTTTGATTCATCAAATAATCATTACAAATAAAGTGGAAGCCTTTGATATGCCCATCCTTCAAGAACCATTCTTTCTGTTCCTCCTGGAGATGAACACTATCATAAATGCTATGACCAGTCAAAATTACTTGCACTTCCACACATATATGTATGTAGAAATAAAAAGTTACATTCTTTTGTGTGTTTGCATATTGTAATTATGTGCACTTTGCATTTCTGTCATTATGAAATATTCTTTTTAATTCTAACAGTACTTTTTGGAATAAAGTCTGTTTTTATTTGTGTTTGTATTGCCACTCCAGATTTCTTCTGTTTACTGTTTGTATAGTTTATCTTTTTCTAGCCTTTCATTTTCAACTTCTTTGTGCCTTTATATTGAAAGGCACATAGTATATAGTTGGATCTTGCTTTTTTAATTCAGTCTGGTAATCTGCTTTTTATTTGGAGAACTTAATCTATTTATATTTAATGTAATTTTTGACATGGTTGGATATAGCTTTCTCATTTTACCATTTTTCTCTATTTTGTCTAATTTTTAGTTCCTTTGATCCCTTTCTATCTTCATTTATATTAATTAAATGTTTTAAATGTTCCATTTTATTTTAGCTTTAACTCTTTGTTTTATATTTAAGTATATTCTCTAGAAATTATAAAATGCATCCATAAGTTATCACAGTTCAATTAGGATTTATATTTGTTGGGGAAGGTCATTGAAAGGACATGACTGCTAGTTGCCCTGTGAGCTGGACCTGGGCAATAGGAAGCCTTTCATCTCCTTCTCTGTCCTTGGAATGTGTGCTCTGTTTGCCTTCCCCATGTGGGATGTTGCCCATGGACAGAGGCTTGAGATAGTAATGTAGTGTTGAGACCATGTGGATGGTATATGTGATTGAACCCAGTTAAGGCGTCTGTATCAACTTTTAAAAATTCTGGCAGGTAAGTGTGGAGATCTACTCATTTTGTGTCCTGTGGCCCCACAACAAACCTCAGTATTTAAGTTCCCTTGCTTATTAAACCTGCCACCTACTATCTAGAGTGGTCTGCCTCTCTTTTCAGTCTCTCTCAGCCTTTTGCATATGGGGGTCATTTTCAGATTACACCCAGGAAGCTCTAAGGAGGTTGCAGAGGAGTGATAATGGACTACTTTATGTAGAGTATGGGAAGATTGTAGCAGTTTAATTTTATCTAAAATGCCCTCCTATCCTTTTTGATATGTTACCATATATATTAGGTTTATCTGTGTTAAAAATTATATAGTAAAGCATTATAATTTTGAATCAGTCATTTTTCTTTTTAACAAAATAAAAATTGAAAAATGTATATCTCATATTAGTACATAAAATTGTCATTTTTTATTGTTTTATTCTTTCTTGTAGATTTGAGTTTCTATCTGATACGAAGTTTTATCCCTTCAGTCCTTCAGCAGGCAACAATGTTGACTAGAAATGGTGAGTGTAGATACCCTTTTTATTTCTAAATTAATCAGATAGCTTCTAATGTTCCTTAATTTGAGTAATATTATTATAGGTTAATCAAGTTTATTAACTTAAAGTATTTCTGTGTTAGTTTACTAAGAGTTATTATCATAAATGAGTATTTAATTTATAAAATCTTGACTATATTTAGTGGGATAATCATGTTTCCCTTCTTCAATCTGTCAATATAGTGAAGGCCATATCTAGAATTCTTAACTAAAGCCAATCTTTGTATTCCTAAGATAGAGACAACTTAGTCACTTTTTAATTATCGCTTTTCAATATAGTATGAAATTTGAATCATTTTGGATTTTTATATTTATAATAATGAGTAATATGAATTTTTAATTTTCCTTTTTTAATACTATCTTTATTCTGGTTCCTTGTTCATAAATAAATTCTTTAGTAGTTCTATGAGTAACAAGATGTTAATGGCAAATTGTCTCAATTTTTGTTTGCCTGAAAGTACCTTAATTTCATTCTCATCTTGACTGATTATTTTTCTTGGCATATATTAATTATTGGAAATTATTTTTCATCGCTTACTCCATTTTATTCTGGCTTCTACTGTTCTTTTGCAAAACCTATCAAAGTAATTTTATTTTTCATAATTCTTTCCTAGTAATTTATCTTTTCTCTCTACTTACTTTAAAGTTATTCTTTCTCTTGGGATTCTGTAGTTTTTACTACTGCAAATTTAGGTTTAGATTCTTACTCACTTATTACATTCAGTAATTGTCACCTCATGAAATAAGAATTTAAGCAGTCCCTTAAATGTTTTAATGTCTCAACCATTATTTTTTAAAATTTTTACTCTCTAAATTCTGTCTAGTTTTTCATTTTAGAAATCCTATTACTCAAAAGCTGGATTTCTTCATTCTCTCTCTGATGGTATTTAACCTTTCTTTCCTGTTTTTTATTTATTTGTCTCCCTATGTTCTAAAACATGCTTCTATTTTACCCTCAAATCTCTCTAATATTTTTATGAGATATTTTGTTATATTTTAAACTGATAATTGTATTTCATTAATTACTTAAAATATACTTATTTTATAGTTTTGTCTCAGATGATTACTAGTGGATGTACTTGGTGGTCTAATTCTACTGGTGCTTTGCCTGCTGACTTTTGCTTATGGTGTTTTATAATTTTGGAATTGTGAGCTTGTTTTCAATATACCTTCAGCTGTGGAAATTCTGTGAAGCTTGAAGGGAGGATTTGATTTACTTCTACAAGGGGTCTGTTTTATTGTTAGTTTTTTAGCTGAGTGTAATCCCTAAATGAGCAAATAATGTAAATTAAAAAACGTATTTTATGTCATTATAGATCCATAGAAAAGGATTTGATTTACACTATGAGAGACCTGTTCTATTGTTAATTTCTTAATGTGCAGTGGTCTCCATTCAAACAAAAAATGTAAATTAAAAAATCTATCATATGTCATAGTAGAGCCATGACTAAACATTTCTCTATCTTTTATGGTTTACATCACATTGGAGATTGACCTAGCAGAGAAAAATGACGCTGATAAACTGCACATTATAATAAAATTTCATGTTATTTCTTTTTTAATAAAAAATGACCTGAAAATTCTGAGTGATAACATGGAAAAATAATAGTTATAAATGATTAAAGTATTGTAAATATTATTTTACTATGCTGAATTAAAACATTTACTTAAAACAAGTACACTGTAATTTTAAGGGGCAGTTTTACTAATATAATTATAATATTAGGAAAATAATTTCATTAATCTGTGCCTCCAGGAACTAAAAATTTCAGAAATAAGTGAACCTTTGAAATGTATAAGTACCAGAATTTACAATAACATAAACCATTTGTTATATTCTTAATGAATATGATAACAAAATAATAACATATTTATTAATTGGTAGTTCATGTAGGTCTTCATAATACCAGTTTATCTGATTTTTAGAAAAGTCCTAAAAGAGACATGGCATATATCATTATAGTCATTTTACATATAGTAAAATTAACCTCAGCCTAACTAAGTAACTTTCTTTCTAATACTTGGAAGTGAGATCTGGTCCCAGATTATGTGACACTAAAGTTATTACTCTTGTAATCACACTTCTATGCTAAAAATACTCAGAATATACATTAAAAAACAAAACAACAACAACCAAAAAAACCTCAGAGTTTTTTCTCACTATGAGTTTTATAACTGTTTTGATTAAATTTAAAAGTTTCTGGAAATTATAGAAAAAATCTCAAGGAACAGAAATGTTGTAATCCAGATTTTCATTGAATTCTTTTTCTGTGGTATGGGAGTTAAACAATTGTAATTGCAGCTTTAAAAGGATGCTAGTGTGTTAAATGTTGAGTCTCTGGGCACCAGATTTGTCATGTAATAAATAATAAAATGATATATTCCTTTAATTACTTAATTCAACAAAAACAAATTATGTATGATCTCAAACATTGTCACATTGCAGATTTTCCTTGTTAAATCTAACAATAACCAACTATTGGATGGAGCTAAGAGAATTTCTATATTTGGCATATTTCTATCCAGTTGAATACAGCATACTTTTAGCATCTAAAGTTTTATTAAGAAAGCATGTCTGAGTTAAGCCTTTGTTAAGTGCTGTAAATAATAGCATGCATATACACACACACACACACACACACACACACACACACACACATATACACATTTTATATATATGTATAAGAAGCTATAATACATATATCTTTTGCTATATTTCCTATCTTATAAAGTAAAAATATGTTCTACCGAAGAGATTGTAGATGACAGTATACTGTTCTGTCAAAAACTATTTTGATTTGAACTTTGATTTTGTATATTTTACTGTTAGTCTATGAATTCCTGTCACATTGGGGCTGTGAGCTCACATTATTTTACTTTGGATATAATTTAGAAATTGTAGTTGAAGTATAAATGTTTATCAGTAAATGTAAATTACTTTGTAGTATTTATTTAGCATATTGTTTAAGTATAGATATTCTCCATAATGATATCCATATGTTTCTGTCATCTTTGCAAAAACTTTATTTCTATATCAGGCTAAATTATGTGCTTGCCTATTCACTTATTTGAAGTTGTTCATTACAAGTTGAACTCCATGAATTCTACAATTTACATTATTATTATATGATGAAAACTTAAAATTTTCAATTGATTCCATGGGTCCATTATCATTTTGTATAGTAGTTTGAAATTCAAAATAATTAGAAACACAGGAGTTTAAAAAAACTCAGTGTCATGCTTTAAGTATGTGTATATATATTATCAACAGTAACTTTCTGTGAGATGTCTAGGGGCTACTTGGGAACTATGAACCATCTTGGGTCCAGAGTTGTTTGTTCTCTTATTTAGTTTTGTTTGATTTGGATGGCAAAGTTTTCCTCCTATGTTCTGATTTTTATTTTGTTCATTTGTGAGACTACTTTCTTTCACTGAAGTTATTTATTTCATCTTTCAAACTGTTTTAATTGCAAAGAGTTTATTAAAATTTATAAAATGTATGGGAAAAAAGATTACTAGAAGGTGTATGAAATACCTCCATATACTTTGGGAGAATATTAAATTTGAATACAATTCAGTGTCACCAACTTTTGGCTACAAAAATAAAAATTAATTGTAAATTAAGCACAATGTTTTAGTAGAAACTGGTATATATAATAATTCAGTTTTATATTTATATGATGTTTTCATTTAATGCAATAATTAGATATTGCTGTAAGAAGAAAATCATATATTAAATCTTGAGCAACTTTAAGAGATCCCACTTATTAATATAAACATGCACTTATTAAAGAATCACTCATATTTGTAATGTTATAGTTATAAAGAATTAGAAGCCTCAATAAAATTTTAATCAACTCCCCTTTATCCCTAAAATAATGCATAATTCAAAATTTCCCCTAAAGATAACTGTGTGTCTCACATATGCTGAAAGTAATTCCACCAAGAAAAAATTCTGTCACTACCCTAATAGGGCAAGGGATAGTCAAGAAAAACATCTTTCCCTGACAATTCATTTTTTCCCCATGACATAATTTATAGAAGATTCCCTCAGTTCAGTTTTCCCTTAAGGACAAGATCATTTGAAAACACTCAGCATTTTCTCACAACAGAAGTATCTAGCAGTTTTTTGTTTGTTTGTTAGCTTGTTTTGAAAACCCTTGCTCATTGGAAAAATCTGGAATTTATAGAGATCAAATTTATCAAGGCAAAGCAGAAAACAGTGTCAGGAGCTCAGCAGAACAATAATAAACAGTCATCTCCTGATGCCACGTGTCCCAGCTGAAGGAGTCCTGCTGATCCATTTCTTTTATCAGTCACATAACACTCTCTTTTATAGCAGTGCCTCAGGGCACAGTGAAGAGCTTGGATGTTGAATAATTTTTCTCATTGAGCATCTGTCCTTGAGACTCTCATGCATGTGTTACTGACTTTGTTCTGTGGCATATCCTCAGGTATGCAAGAAGGCATGGAGCATGGAATCTGAGTCAGTAAATTTCTGCAATTTCATGAGTCTGTATCCAGCCATACTATCTATCTACCTAGTGAAATTGGGTAGCTGAAATTTCCAAAAGAAATACAAATGGAAAGCTTTAAGCAAAAGATACTCACTATACAGCAACACAGTCTTATGATAAACAAAACCAAAGAAGAGGAAGTCAAATAATATTCAAGAAATTTAGTAAATTCCTTAAAAAATATTAAAATCCTACAACTGCATATACTCAGCTATCCCTGTTCCCTTCCTCATCCTGTCAATGTCTGTCTCATCCTAGTTTCTTTCATGTTATCTATTTCTCTATTTTCTGTGCTTCTTTCTTGACAGTTTAAAGGAATACTAGAATTACTATGTTTTCATTAAAGAGATCAAAAGTACCTGAAGATATTCAGAGAGGCGGGTTAGTGCATTAAATGTTCAAATTGGCTGTTTCCTTACCGACTTTCGGTCTCAGGGTTCTATTATTGAAAGTGGGTTTTTTTTTAAAGTCTCCTACTATTTTTGTATTGTTCTTAATTTCTTCTGACCTTATATTTGTTTATATATTTAAGTGCTCTAATGTTGGGTGCATATATTTTTTAAATTATTGTGCCTTCCTATTGAATTAACCCCTTTATCTTTATATAATGGTTTATTTCATGATAGTTTTGACTTAAAGTCTGTCTTATATAAGTATAACTAACTCTGGGTTACCATTTAATATGGATTATCTTTTCCATCCCATTACTTTCAGTCTATGTGAACCCTTGTATCTAAAATGGGTCTCTTATGGACAGGATTTTACTGGATTTTGTTTTTTAATATTCACTCAGCTATTCTATGCCTTTTGATTGGAAAGTTTCATTCTCTTACATTTAAAGTGATTATTGATAAGTGAGGAATTATTATTACAATTTTGTTAAATTTTTTTCTCTGTTTTGTAATTCTTTTATTTCTTTCTTCTTTTGCTGTCTTATTTTGTTTTTTCGTGATTTTTTAGTTGTTTGGTTTCATTCTTTTCTCTTTATCTTTTGGGTATCAGCTATGGTTTTAACTTTATGGTTACTTGAGACTTGTATAAATCTTCTTGTAAAATTGTAAACATCTGTTATAATTCAATAACAATCTAAGCTTAATTATATACAAAAACTCTATACCCTTGCCACCCTCACACACACTGCCTTGTGTAAGTTCTTGAAGTCAAAAATTACTTCTTTGTGTATTACGCATCTGTTACCAAATTTTTGTGATTTCAATTATTCTTAAACTTGTATTTTTTAACTTTCATATTAGAGACAAAGGTAAAATTTCTAAACAGGATTGTAAAGGGATATCTGCACTCTTATGTTCATTCCAGCAGTAGAAGAAAGGGAAGATGTTGGTCATAGGGTACAAAAGTTTAGTTATATGGGATAAGTAAGTTCTGGGGATCTGATGTCTAACATGTTGATGATAGTTAACAATACTGTATTGTTATACTTGACATTTGCTAGGAGGATAGATCTTAAATCTTCCTAACACACACACACACACATATACACACACACACACACACTCAAATGGTAATTATGTGGAGATAATAGCTACATTAATTATCTGGATTGTGGTAATAATTTCATAATGTATACACATATCAAGACATCAAGTTGTGCACCTTAAATATATACAATTTTATATGTCAATAATATCTCAGTAAAACTGTTAAAAACTCATATCCTATAGAAATGAACCCTCTATATCTAAAATATTTTAGAATTAGTATATAATTTGAATATTTATGCAAAAACATTTTATTCTCATCTAAAGTTCTTTATCTGTGTCCATAAAAGGCTCTTTGGGTCAATTAATAGGCAGATAATAATTTGTGGGATATTGTTTGAGATTCAATACATAGTGTATCAAATTGCATAAAGCATATAATAAATTTTTTAAAAAGACTTGTTTGAGAAATAGAGTTAAATAAACTTCCAAAATGTTAGCTAAATAACTGTCAAA
This sequence comes from Camelus bactrianus, assembly GCF_048773025.1. Classification (NCBI taxonomy): domain Eukaryota; kingdom Metazoa; phylum Chordata; class Mammalia; order Artiodactyla; family Camelidae; genus Camelus; species Camelus bactrianus. The sequence continues at coordinate 46,254,741 of NC_133540.1, forward strand.
TAGTTACAAATGCATCTTGTAAGAGGGTGGAATTGCACACCAAGTGGGCTGAAATAGTCAGGAAGGATTGTTGCTGCATGTAGGTACTGAGTTAACATAGTGCAATTGAAAGATAAATGAATATACATCTTCAGAGGACAGAGAGCAGGCCAATGGACTGGGGTAAAGAATAGGTTAGTGTTCGAAATCAGGTTGGTTACATTAAATGGCATTAGGCTGTGGAGACTTTTTTTCTTTTTCTTTTATTATTCAAAATTACAAACATTTACAAAAGTAGGGAGAAGATATTCATTATCAGCATAAGGCCAATCTTGTTCCCCCACCTATTACCCCTGGATTATTTTGAAGCAAATCTGAGCCATCATGTAATTTCAAATATGAATAATTCAGTAAGTTTCTCTAAGAGATAACTATTCTTCATCCTTTAAAAAAAAATCATACCATAGTACTATTATCACATCTGAAATAACAGTATGTCCTTAGTAGTATCAAATATCCAGTCAATGTTGTACAGAATATTAGTGTAGAATTGAGATTCAAAATTTCAGAAGAAGCTGGTGTATGGAGAAGAAAGATAGGTGTTTGAGTTCAGAGATTGTTAAATTTGATATGCCTATTATGTATCTAAGGAGATGCTAAGAAAGCAGTTGGATGTAAGGGTCTTATGTTTAATGGGAGGCTTATATTGGAGATCAGACTTTAGAAGTCATTAGCATTTAGACAAGATTTAAATGTGAGCACCAAGGAAGTCTGGTGCTCTATTAATTCTATTAATTCCTCAAGGGATGAAGAAGAATCAGGTAAAGGCAGTATGATAGGAGAAAAATGGGGAAAAGAGAATGTTGTAGTGGCCATGTGAAGAAAATCTTGTTATTGGGGTGGGGTGATCAATCATAGAAAATGCTGATGGCAGATCCAGTAAAATGATAACAGGATAACAGCCATTGGGTTTTAGCACAATGAAAGTCTTTGATGATCTTGACAAGTGTAGTTTCTGTGGAATAGTGACTTTAAACCTGACTGAAGTGACTTTCTAAGAAAACAAGAGGAAATGAATTGGAGAGGATTATTTAGAAAAGAGTAGAGACAATTTAACCATAATAACAAAGAAGAAAGCAGAGTATTTGGCCATTGTGCTTATAAATGAGCAGATACACTGATGAGAACTTGTTGAAGTTCCCTTCTATATGTTTCTGAGAAAAGTCAACAGCTGAGTCAGTTGTGGGATGTGTTGATAGTTTGAAAAGAGAGAAGTCATGAAATAGATTTTTGGCAGATTGAAAAGACTAGGTGATATGCTAAGACTACAAGCCTATAATTAAGGGTTGATATGATGTTTGTAATTGTGAATTTCATGTGAGACTAATCTTCATGTTTATATATAATATGCATGTAGAATTAGAAGAGAACACAGAAATGGGCATTGTTTGAATATGTTCATCTACACAAAAAAACCCAATAGATTTATTATAAAATTATTTTAACTAATAAAAGGCATCAACATTGTTTCAGGATATAAATTTAATTTAGAAGCTATATATACATTTCACTATATTGTTCACAGTAAGAAACTAAAATATGAAATCTAAGGATTACTTATAAACATTACACAGGAATTTAGAAAAAATGTAAGTGTAAAAGAGCTATGAAAATAATAAAGAATCCATATTTCAAACATTATAATTGGAGAAAATGACATCTCAACCTTGTAATAAAACTGTTGAAATCAGGAGACAATACAATTTATAAAAGTTTAAAAGAGAGATTATTTTCAAAGGAGTTCATAAGACTGACAGAAATAACAGAAACCAGAAAAATCACAGAATCGTATTTTTAAAGAAATGAAAGGAAGTATGTAACTGTCACCTTGGTCATTGAAAATAGCCTTCTAAAATGAACAAGAAATAAAGACATTTTTCTTTTACTTTCCCCCCAGAAATGAGTGTTTACTTGTGCAGTGGAAGTGACAGAGATTCCTGCTCTTCCCCCAGCAGTTTGGGACATTTGCTCCCTATAAGCAGTGAATTAAAGCAGGAGTTAGTGATACTTTGTGACTCACACAGCAGTGATCAAGCCCCTCCTGCATGCTTCCACCATAAGTAAGGATTTCTCTAATCCCCTACCTCCCTTCTTCATGTGCTTACCTGGTAGACATCCATGGTGTGACGTCACCTTGTGTTTGGGGTTCTGTACGCTGTCCTACACCTAGCCTCTAGAAGTAAATTAAGATTTCAGCTTAGGTTTCCTTACCCATTTGTATGGGTCACAGATGCAGGGAAGCCTGTCTGTGTTTTCTGTCTCTTCTCAAAGGGGTTTGCCCTCTGTGGAATTCGTACTTTCTGACTTCTCTGTCTCATTTCCTTTATGAGATCAAGGAAAATTATTATTTTATGGTTGATCTAGATGTTCAGAGTGGGACTGATGCTCTTTCATCTTTCTCTAAAGGCATTTGAAAACAAACATGTGAGGATTCATCATTATTGTACCTGCAGTAAAGAAAAGAATAGAATGTGTTCCTTCAATCAGAAGGCAAATAATCTTAGATGGAACCTCAGATATTAAGAAGAAATGATACACCACAATAAAGGCAAATATATGGATACGTTTAAATAAATTCTGACTAAAATAAATAATGATTTGTGGGTTTAAAATATTTATACAATTAAAGTATATGACAACACTAGTATGTAAGTCAGTATAAGAAGGACAGTAATAAAGAAAAGGCATTCTAAGATCCTTGCATTTTCCTGCAGGAAATAAGGTTCTGATTTTAGTAGTCATGGATATTTAACTATGAATGCAATGAATGCATGCATGGGTGCATATTGTAATTTCTAAAGTAACTATAAAAGAAATATGACATTAATAATAGAATAATTCAATCCAAAATGAACATTCAATCAAAAATAAACTATGGAAAGAGAGGAAAGTAAACACAGGACAAGAAGAACAAACAGAAAGCAAATGATAAGATGGTCGATCTAAGCTAAAAATGAGCAGGACAATGAATATTTCATAATGATTAATGATTTTATGGTGATAAAAAGTCAGCTTACCAGGAAGATGTATAAATTCAAACTATATATACATATATATATATATGTATATATAGTAGCATATTTTCAATGTACAAAAGAGGTGGACTTGAAATGAAAAGACAATGCTACACATTTAGTGGGAAATTTTAATACACCTCTGAAAATTGACAGAAGAAGCAGAACAATCATTAAGCATATAAAAGATTGAGCAACCAGAGTATACAAATAGCAAAAGGCATTATCTTAAAGTATACATGGAACATTTATAAAAATTGACCTTAGGCTGGGGAGTAAAGTATGTATCAACAAATTTTTTTTTTAACAAATATCTAAAGAGTGAAATCATATAGAATGTGTTCTCTACCATGGTAGACTTACTCTATAAAGAAGCAAACAAACAATTACTAAAACTTACCATATGTCTGATAATTAACTTCTAAGTGAAATACACTTCTAAATAATCATAATGTTAAAACTCAGGAGACATCTCTGGGCAAAAGGAATGATACTTGATTCGGAAAGGTGCTAGTAAAATTGTATTTCATTATCAGTTTTACTCATTTATCTGTACTCTCATGTTTTATGTACCTTTTGTATTATTTTTACTTTAATAAAAATTAAAATGTGGGTATAAAAATAGACAGATGTAAGTAGACTAAAGGAAAATATAACAGAGCTGACATGCTGAGTCATATATATAGGAAAAATTGATCTCTGACAAAATAGCATCACAAATCAATGAGCAAAGATGAATTGTGTGTTAGTTTTGGGAAAAATAGCCTAATAAATAAAAATAAGTAATAAAAATGTCAATTCTATTCCTCAGAGCATATACAAAAGTGGAAACCAAGTGACTAAACTTTAAATTTGAAAAGTAATACACACACATACACAGACAGGAGAATGTGTGTGACTATGAAGTGGGGAAAGACTTCTGAAGACAAACTATTCTAGCCATAAATCAAAAGAAAACTGATAGATGTGCCCACATTAAATGTATGTTCAAGGACACAGATGATGGGTTTAGAGAGTATTTCAAATGAGTATAGGTTAAATATCTAGAAAGCACAGAGAACTGCAAATCAACAAAAAAGATAAGAGCCCCCTATGGAAAAAAATATACGAAGTGTAATGGACAATTCACAGAAGAGAATTTAGTGAGAAATGAATGATTATCAATCTCACCAATAACCAGAGGAGGGGAAAAGAAGGGTTTTTTTGTTTTTGTCAGTTTAAATCCATCAGATTGACAGGTATGAACATGTCAGGTAGTTCCAAGTGAATGTATAGAGGTGTGGAAATAAGAAGCCTCATGATTCGCTCATAGGAGACTAAAACAATCCAGTCATTATGGACAGCAGTTAAAAGAACTTAATGAAATTATGCATTTATATGGAAACCCTAAGCATATATTCCAGAGAATTTCTTGCACAGGTCCATAGAGTCAAAAGCCTGAAGGATGTCAATGCAGCATTTTTGTGGTGGTTGAGGAGTTAGTGAAGACCCAGATTAAATACAGTGGACATATAAACAAAATGTTATCAGCCAATCAAATCAATTGGAGTATAAACATCTACAGAAACTTGAGTTGATGTTCAAAATTGATTTTTAATAAAAATTTAAAAATCAGTATAATTATAGCAAAGTATCATCTGTATACATTAAAATACACACCACACACACACAGGAAATATGTTTTTGCCAGGGTACATGAATATGCAAGAAAACACATTTAAAGATATGGTATATATATGCGTGTGTGTGTGCGTATATATATATACGCACACACACACGCATATATATATGTATACACACAGAAAATGAGGGGGTTGAACATTGTGATGAAAAATGAAGGAGAAAACATAAAAGAGAACAAAAGAGGGCTCTTACAAGAATGATCATTATATGTTCCTTGAACAGAGAAGTTATGATCAACTCACTAGGGTCAAAAAAAGTCATATATATGCAGAAGAAAAAATTGCATTTAGATAAGTCATATGCCACCATTTTTATGTTGTGGGATGTCAGGCTTTTATTTTTGGATCGCTTGCCCTACTCCACTTTATTCTTTTTACATAGATGTAAAAGTGAAATTGAGCTGAGTGAAATAGTAGAAATCCTTGGTTGGAATTCCTTGCCAGAATGAATCATTAAAGTCGTGTAAAAATCTGTTGAAAAATGATCTTCAAAATGAGAAACATACTGACACTTAATATTAGTTTATTAGTAACTTATCATACATTTTGTTCCAATTGCAGAGTTCTTAGGCCAGTTTCTTTTACATGATAGGAGGTTTTTTCATGATAGGAGCTTAACAGGGTATATTAAAGAGGGACTGACTTCTCAAAATTTTATTTTGCAAATTGTTCATTGCTAACCACACTTAATATGTAAGACTAATCATAGCATCCAACTTAATATTGAATTTTTCTTCAATAATATAAATTAAGAAAGTTATGAGAATGTTCTTCTAGAACATTTAGTTTTAGCATCAACATGATAAGGGCTCTTTGTGCCCGATTAAATTCTTATACACAGATTAATACTTTCACTCTGTCTTAGGATGCCAGCTCTGTGAGTGGAGGGTGCAGCATTGTGTAAGCAAAGGGAAAGGTAAAAATGCTCTCAGATACAAAGGCTGCACAAAAATAATTTCATAAGCACAATTACCATCTGTTTCTGGGTTCAGCTAATGAGAGAACTCGCTTAGTTGCACATCGGCTCAATCTGAAAATAATAAAACAATGATTTCTGTGAGTTTAAAAACATGCCCCTCTAACCTCCCCTTCTCAACCTCTAGTTTCACTTGTTGAAAAACAAGGAAAACAAATAGACATGTGGCCACCCACGTAGTTGTGTAAAGTGAAAAAAAAAAAGTGAAAATAACGTGTGACAGAATGCCTGAAGGTTTCACTTAGTCCTTCACACATGGACTTAATCACTTTGGCAAATTCTCTCTCCCTCCCATATGAACTTTACAGACCATTTTTCAAATTAAAAGTGCCCTCTCTTTCATGTTTTAAGAACTAGTGGCTCAGGGAAAAGCTGGGAAGTGATTTGGGAAACTGTGTCATCAACTAGGAATTTTACTGCTTTTTAAAATTCCCTGGAAATGTGCCAATAATGTAGAATCTTAAAATTTCTGAGAGCTTCTTGTTATGTGTAATGGTACGTATGTGTATGTGTGTGCACGTGAACACTCATTATCTAAGTCCTCTCTCAAACTGGAAATGTTTCAGTTCCATTGGAGACATACACTGTATTAAGGCAAATCAATGTTCCTTTGGGATTTCACTCTTAGAGTTACTTCTCAGGGCTAACTGCCATGCAGATCAGTGATTGGAGCTAATGAGCACAATCATATGACTGCATTAACAATGGAGAGTGACATAATTCTAAACCTACTGAACACTTTTTCAGACAAGACCACTTTATGGTCTTTACCAGTTCTTTAGAATTAGAAAACAACTAGCTCTCTAGTGGAATGGGAACCTTTCCTTTCCTGATACCCTCTACAGTTCAAGTTTACGTGGAAAGTATGAACAACTTTGCAGAGTAACAACTACTGTAAGGCCTCAGTCACAGAAGGATTTCATAGATCTGTGTACACAGAGCTATTCAGCAAAATCACATCACAGTCTCCATTTAATTCAGTAGTTTTAAGATCAACAGGCAACTTGGCCTGTTAAAGGTGCTCTTGCGAGTGCTCTGTGGATGCACTGTTTACCTTAGCCTTGCTATTCGTCCTTCTTAATTCCCTTGCTTCATATCTGTTCCGTAAGTTCCATTCTTCTTGACATGCTTCCTATGTAAAGTTGATATTTGGCAAAAGACCCTCCACCAATCAAAACTCTTTTACGTCATCACTTCCATATATTTGTCAGTCATGTAACTGAAAGGTTGGCAAGTATTTTCTATAAACAGCCAGATAGTATTTTAGGCTTTGTGGGCCAGAGGGTGTCAGTTCTAACTAAATCTGCTGTTGCAATGTGAAGGTGGCCATACATAATGTGAAAGAATGAGTGTAGCTGTGTTCCAAAAATTCTTTATTTACAAAAGTAAGTGACTGACTGGCTTTGGCCTTTGGACTATATAGTTTGCTGACCTCTGGACCATGAGTGCTCAGATGGGGAGAGGAACTTCCACTGATTTAAGGCTTAAGTTACACAGTCTTTGCATTGATATAAACACAAACACCGTTTCTTTTTTTGGCAGCATGGCCTAGTGGTAAAGAATGTAGGCTTGGTGACAGTCAAACTGCAGGCTCTGTGGTTTTCGAAAAGTGACAAACTTTCAGATCTTTATTTTTCTCATCTGTACAATGGGATGTAATAATACATATTCCAAAGATTTTGTTCTGAGATAAAATGAGAAAATTGTGTATTAAGGGGGCAGTATAGTTGTGTCATTTTCGAGGTTTTGTTTTCAGAAAGTGAGCTCTAGATACAGTAAATAAATTATATTGATACAGTTTCCTCTATAAAATATTCCATAATCAATGATGTGTTGGGCGTTGTTATGACTAATAATGTTAGTTCAAGATTAAAATTGGAGCAAAAGCAGGGAAGCAAAATGGAAGCTGTAAGAAACAAAGGAGGATCCCTAAATTTCAAAGATTCCATGGACTTCATCTGTCCTATTTGTACAGTTTGTTACCTTATTACCTTGAAAATTGTTTTCAGTTCCTAATGAAAGCTGTGAACACTTTATAATGACTTTTCATACATAAACACTATGAACAAGACATGAGAGGTCTATTAGGAAGAGGGAATTTGAAGTGGTTCTCAACTGTCTAGAAGTGAGTCACTTAGCTCAGCAGTATTTACTTGAAGTCACAGTAGTCTGAATCTGAGCTTCTGAGAAATTGCTCATGTTTCCTCTTCATTGCCTTTTCCCAGCAAAACTGGAGCACGGAAACTCTAGCCTCCATACTCAAAGCTAGTATTTTTACCTCATCAACTCAGTTGAATTATTTTCATGATCCCTGACAGAAATATGTTAAGAACAAATATTGTTATTGTAGTATGAACCCAAATGGAAATGGTACAAAATATGAATCTATTTAATAAGTATTTATGTTCAAGGTTGGTTGACTTAGAGATATGCATCGAGTTAAAACTGTGTCTTTAGTACTGCTTTAAGAAAAGTGTAATGTGTGAAATTCAGCATGTATTTTTAAAATTCTCTCCCTGTGATACAGTTGTTTCACTGATAAGCCTAGATGTAAAGATTTGACTGTTGCCAAACTGAATGCCTGCGATGATTCCACTGGATCATTAGACCATGGCTAGTGCCAGCAGATCCCACAGAAACTGAGGACCTGTACTCTCCTTTGTACGTATGGGAGTGAATCTCCATTAATATTTGTCAATTTGAATTTATTTCTAGAGTAGATTGGTTAGTGTGAATGCATGAATACTGTATTATTTTTAAAGTTAGAATTCCATGCTGTGTGTTTAGAGAGCTTCCAAATTTTTCAGAGCAAGGGAGTTTCTCCTCCATATGTACAAAGGGGAGTACAGGTCCTCAATTTCTGTGGGACCTGCTGGCACTAGCCATGGTCTAATCGTCCAGTGGAATCATCCCAGGCATTCAGTCTGGCAATAGTCAAATCTTTATATCAAGGCTTATCTTTTGATGAGATTTACAGTGACGTGCAAAGAAGAGTTTGGTGGTGATGCTGTCTAAGAACACTGGTTGCGTGTACAGCAAATGACCAAGTAATCAAGCTCTTATCTGTATCTTCTTGAGGTTTTCAAGAATGTCCTGCTTTCCTTTGCAGTATAATTTCTTGACTAGTGAGTTTCCATATTTGTCTTTTAATGTAGTTCAAATACCCTACTTATGTAAGTTCCTGTGTTTTATTATAAATGTGTTTTTAAAACATTTTTTTCTTTCTGAGTTTACTGTAGTATGCTAGGCCCCGTGAATAAAATCATCCAGTTTCTTTTCAAGAATATTGTAGCATAGGCCAAACTTTTAAAAAGTTTTATTTAAAATAAAGATTGCAACATAGAAAAGATGTGTTGTTAGTTCATGAATAGCGTGTGATGTACAGCTTGAAGGAACGTCAGTATTCTTTATATTAGCATTCAGAGTTTATTGCCAGTTTAAAACAATTTGTGATGGCTAATGTGTACATAAGTGACATATACTCTGGTACAGTGTAGACAGTGAAGGTAGTTTTTCAGCTGCTAAGTTAATTTTTTTAAAAAAAGATTCAAGTGGGATTTACATTCTGTAATAGTTTTGTTATTCAGGAGTGGAGGAAGATAAAGCTGAAAAGGCAATAGGACTCTTAGATAATTTTCTCCTAGACCCACAGTCTGTATTTTAAACTATATTTAGCTTTCAAATTTCTTTCAGTGCAGTTAAACACCACCAAAAGTTTTAATAATAAATGGCAGATTTTTTTTTCTTTCTAATCTGGGGAAAACAACATAATTGCTCTTTCTTTCTTTGCTGCTCACACTAATGGTATTTTTTTTCTGTCATATTTTTATTATCCTTCAAGCCTTTCTGTTACTGAGCACTAAAACTGCCATCATTGGCTGTTGGTGGAAGTCCTGTAACTTTCCCTGTGTGTACAGGCCCCATGAGGACAATGTTTGCCTTATTCCTCATCAGTGTCAATTTTTACCAAACTCTCAGTTGAGGGGGAAAAGGAAAGTGTTGAGAAGTATGTACCCTCCCCAGCCTTTTAGGGAGGGAGATGTGGGGCTGGGATTTTCTCCACGCAGATTTCATCACGTGCATTATTCTCCCTGAGCACTGATTGGCTGGCAAGATGTGGAGAACTCCAGATTACTGAACTCCTACTGGGGTACCAGAAATAAATAAATATGACCAAGGATTTCCAAATCTGCAGCCAGCCAACCAGCGTATGAGACCACAACACAATGGCTACAGTGTGTCTTGCACGATTTTAAAACCCTAGACAACTGGACTTGAATTCTTGATAGGCAGTGATTTTACATTGAAAAGATCAGATGAGTTTTGGCTGGCTTGTGCCTCTGAATGCTGGGATCAATTATTATTTGGGAATCAGCTGTTTCTTTTTTTCTGATAGGAAACATTGTGATGGAAGGAATTATTACATTGTCACATTGTTTTAAAAGCTGAGCTCCAGGCAGCCTTTGCTCATCCCTGGCTGGTTCAGCTTGATCGGGACTGATGGGAGATCAACTTCTGGTTCTTGCCATAAACCTGCTTTATCATCTGGGAAGGTGCAACTGCAAACCACTATTTCGTATTTTCAGGAGTTTATGATAAATTTTGCTGGCACACTGAATTTAACAATAAATTAAAGGCTTTCATATTTTATTATTTTACAAGGAAGAGCTCTCAGCACCGCCACACACTTAGTATTCCAAAGGAAAGGTTTGGCACAAGAATAGTAAAGTTTCAGTACTAGATATTCAAGCATGAACTCCACAAGCAAAGGTCTTTAGTTTTTTAAATTTGCTTTACTAGCCAACGTGATGGGCTCAATATTAAAGTGCTTGTTTCTTCATTGAATCCTTCATAAGCAAAATGAAGTTTCAAGGTGTGTCAGTTTTCTGATAATTCAAAGAAAAACATGTTTACATTAATTTCCTGTGCTTTTATTTTATATAGTGGCTAAATGTTCTCAGCTATTCGCTCACTCTAGGAAATCTCTATGATCATCAGGTGAGGAATTTTTAAATTTACTTTAGTATCTTCACCTCAGTGAATGTAAATCTCATGTATTCAGCGGGAGAACTTGGAAGACAAAGAATGCCTTTTCCCAGTTCTCCCTGTCAAAACACAGGCCCCCAATTTGAACACATCCCACAAAATATTTACTCATAATATAGAGTACTTGTTTATAATATTTTGTAAGACTGTATAGTTTATATATGTTGTTCTAAATTACTATATCGGTATAACCACTAAGAGATACGTACCTGTACAGATTTTACAATTGCATGGAGTTAGGTTTCTGAACTCATCTCAGACAGGAATTGGGTCTTTTAATTTTTTCCCAGTTGAATTTAATTCTCTGCCTTCAATGGTAAGATGATAAATATGGTCTTACTAACTGTATACCAAATATGATAAGTTTAATTAAAATTAATTTAAGAATAATACTAAGTGAAAGTTAGTGAAGCTCTTCAGAGCATTGTTAGATATTTTAGATTAATTATTTCTTTTATTATACAGTAACTCCGTAAGGTAGAAACTATTGTTATGTAAGCTTTGTAGGCCCTAACACTGAGACAGGGAGACGATAAAGTCTTACTCGAGGCTCCACAGCTACCTTGAACAGAGTGGTGCCTGATCTTAACAGCTCATATTCCTCACCACTAGACTACTCTTAACAGAGATTTTGGAAACCCATTCTATGTCTTGACTTTTAAATGCTCAGAGAATAGAAGCAGAAATACCATACCATCCCATTCTTTTGGAGCTCCTAGTGCATAGGGGTAGCTAAATAGGCAAATAAACAAAACTGTGTGATGCATATTACAATAAATATACACACAAATGTCCACTGGAGGTCAGAATCAGAGCTGTTGCGTTTGCCTGATGAAGCTAGAGAAAGTATCCTAGGAGAAGTAATATTTGTGCTGGATCTTAAAGGAACAGTAGAAAATTTCTGGGTGAAGTTTCAGGGAGAATCTCACAGATGAGTGAACAGAATATGGGAAGGCTTGTAGGTATAAATTTTAGTAAAGCATTTTACCCAAAGGGGAAATTGAGTTGCTTTATGTTCTCCTGTTTGTTTTGCAGTCTGAAGTTTAATACCAACCTTCTTAGAGAGTTCTAATTTCTTTTTCTTTTTAAACACAGTGGCACTGCCCAAAAATAGTAAATAAAATATTTGGCTTCAAAGAAATGTTATTCATTATTCAAGTACCATTGATTTATAATTTCTTATGCATCAGATTAAGATTACTGATCTGTGGAGGTCAATATCTGATTTTCTTATCAAGATTATGTGAAGGAAAAACCGGGCTGATCTAAAGATAACTCACAAGTCTAGGAATGTGAAGGAGAGGCTGGGCTGGGCTAACAAGATAACTCACAAATCTAAGTATTGGAATACTGATCTGAGTTCTGCTAGACTAACTTGTAAATCTAGGTTAATTAGTGTTGGTTTGCTGTTCATGTTTTTTGCTAGCCAGCTGGGTTTTCAAAGATACATATCTGGCTTTGGAATGTTGGTTTGCTCCCTCCCCGCCTCCACTTTTGTGATGATAATGCTGCTAAAGCTGTTCCATGCCTATTGGCCGAATACCGAAGCTTGTACTTTACCCTATAGAACCTCATGCGCACGTCTTGGAGGTGCTCAGAGCTTCGGAGCAGAAGCCCCTCTGAGCCCGCAGGCGTAATACATCTGAGTACTCCAACCCTCCTAGTGGTGCTTGTTTCTTGACTGGCCTGTCGTTTCCGTAACAATTAAAAAAATCTTATGAATTTTCAATGGATTGCAGATTCTGCAGTTGGAGAGGATGCAAACCAGTAGAAATAGCACCTTGACAAGGCTATGAAATGACTGAATCTAAGCTTCAGGAAGACAGGAATTTTGTCTTTGTTCATTGCTTTATCCCCAGTAGTACTAGAATAATACTGGCAAATTGTGGACACAGCACAAATGTTTGTTGAATTTTTTTGAGTGAAATAACAGTTAGGTATGAAGAAAACATACAGAAACTAATTAACTAATATAAAAATATTAGGAGTTATTTAGAACAATTGGTAAAAATACACATCTGTAGGTAGGTGTACAAAACAGTATATAACAGGTGATGTTCTGAACAGATATCTTGAATAGACAGGAAATAATTAAATCATGCTGAATATTTTCTTTAATAAAATGTGGAGACTTTTTACCTTTTAGAAAAAATTCAAAAATGATTAGAATAAAAATAGTCAGTGATCAAAGAAATAAATTTCTCTTTTGGAAAATTTACTTTTGTTGAATGTATTTCAACAATGTTAATAAATCAAGTGTTAGTATAATCTAATAATTTAATTTAAATATGTGTTCATTTCAATACATAGCAACTACTGCAATGTTTCTTTGTGTTAAATAGGCAAAATTGAAGTTGGGTGTTCTATTGAAAACCACTTATATAACAATGAAAATTAAAGTCGCAGTATAGTTGAGGATTTTTTCCAGTTTTTCCCTAATAGTATTCATTATTATAGGGTTCAGTTATTTAAAGAGAGTGAAAGTATTAACTTCTTTGATTCATTTTGAGCAATTAAATAAGAAAATTTCGTTCTTTCCCCTGCAGTTGAAACATAGGTAATTCAGCTGATTATGTGCTAGCTTATGTTACTCTAAATCAAAATGATCCTTATTTTTTTTTAACATTTTTTATTCATTTATAATCATTTTACAATGTTGTGTCAAATTCCAGTGTTCAGCACAATTTTTCAGTTATTCATGGACATACACACACTCATTGTCACATTTTTTTCTCTGTGAGTTATCATAACATTTTGTGTATATTTCCCTGTGCTATACAGTGTAGTCTATTCTACAGTTTTGAAATCCCAGTCTATCCCTTCCCACCCTCCACCCCCCTGGTAACCACAAGTCTGTATTCTCTGTCTGTGAGTCTATTTCTGTCCTTTATTTACGCTTTGTTTTTGTTTGTTTGTTTTTGTTTTTGTTTTTTAGATTCCACATATGAGCGATCTCATATGGTATTTTTCTTTCTCTTTCTGGCTTACTTCACTTAGAATGACATTCTCCAGGAGCATCCATGTTGCTGCAAATGGCATTATGTTGTCGGTTTTTATGGCTGAGTAGTATTCCATTGTATAAATATACCACCTCTTCTTTATCCAGTCACCTGTTGATGGACATTTAGGCTGTTTCCATGTTTTGGCTATTGTAAATAGTGCTGCTGTGAACATTGGGGTGCAGGTGTCATCCTGAAGTAGATTTCCTTCTGGATACAAGCCCAGGAGTGGGATTCCTGGGTCATATAGTAAGTCTATTCCTCGTCTTTTGAGGAATCTCCACACTGTTTTCCATAGTGACTGCACCAAACTGCATTCCCACCAGCAGTGTAGGAGGGTTCCCCTTTCTCCACAGCCTCTCCAGCATTTGTCATTTGTGGATTTTTGAATGACGGCCATTCTGACTGGTGTGAGGTGATACCTCATTGTAGTTTTGATTTGCATTTCTCTGATAATTACTGATACTGAGCATTTTTTCATGTGCTTTTTGATCATTTGTATGTCTTCCTTGGAGAATTGCTTGTTTAGGTCTTCTGCCCATTTTTGGATTGGGTTGTTTATTTTTTTCTTATTGAGTCGTATGAGCTGCTTATATATTCTGGAGATCAAGCCTTTGTCGGTTTCACTTGCAAAAATTTTCTCCCATTCCGTAGGTTTTCTTCTTGTTTTACTTCTGGTTTCCTTTGCTGTGCAGAAGCTTGTAAGTTTCATTAGGTCCCATTTGTTTATTCTTGCTTTTACTTCTTCTAGGAGAAAATTTTTGAAATGTATGTCAGATAATGTTTTGCCTATGTTTTCCTCTAGGAGGTTTATTGTATCTTGTCTTATGTTTAAGTCTTTAATCCATTTTGAGTTGATTTTTGTATATGGTGTAAGGGAGTGTTCTAGCTTCATTGTTTTACATGCTGCTGTCCAGTTTTCCCAACACCATTTGCTGAAGAGACTGTCTTTATTCCATTGTATATTCTTGCCTCCTTTGTTGAAGATGAGTTGACCAAAAGTTTGTGGGTTCATTTCTGGGCTCTCTATTCTGTTCCATTGGTCTATATGTCTGTTTTGGTACCAATACCATGCTGTCTTGATGACTGTAGCTCTATAGTATTGTCTGAAGTCTGGGAGAGTTATTCCTCCAGCCTCTTTCTTTCTCTTCAGTAATGCTTTGGCAATTCTACGTCTTTGATGGTTCCATATGAATTTTATTATGATTTGTTCTAGTTCTGTGAAATATGTCCTGGGTAATTGGATAGATATTGCATTAAATCTATAGATTGCCTTGGGCAGTGTGACCATTTTAACAATATTGATTCTTCCAATCCAAGAGCATGGAATATCTTTCCATTTTTTAAAGTCTCCTTTAATTTCCTTCATCAATGGTTTATAGTTTTCTGTGTATAATTCTTTCACCTCCTTGGTTAGATTTATTCCCAGATATTTTATTACTTTGGGTGCTATTTTAAAGGGGATTGTTTCTTTACTTTCTTCTTCTGTTGATTTATCGTTAGTGTAAGGAAATGCAACTGATTTTTGAACGTTAATTTTGTAACCTGCTACCTTGCTGAATTCTTCAATCAGCTCTAGTAGCTTTTGTGTGGACCTTTTAGGGTTTTCTATATATAGTAACATGTCATCAGCATATAATGACACTTTTACCTCTTCTTTTCCAATTTGAATCCCTTTTATTTCTTTCTCTTGCCTGACTGCTGTGGCTAGGACTTCCAGGACTATGTTGAATAGGAGTGGTGATAGTGGGCATCCTTGTCTTGTCCCAGATTTTAGTGGGAAGCTTTTGAGCTTTTCACCGTTGAGTACTATGCTGGCTGTAGGTTTGTCATATATAGCTTTTATGATGTTGACATATGTTCCCTCTATACCCACTTTGGTGAGAGTTTTTATCATAAATGGGTGTTGAATTTTATCAAATGCTTTTTCTGCATTGATTGAGATGATCATGTGGTTTTTGTCCTTTCTCTTGTTGATGTGATGTATTACACTGATTGATTTGCGTATGTTGAACCAGCCTTGTGTCCCTGGGATGAACCCCACTTGGTCATGATGTATAATCTTTTTTATGTGTTGTTGGATTCTATTTGCTAAAATTTTGGTGAGGATTTTGGCGTCTATGTTCATCAGTGATATTGGCCTATAATTCTCTTTTTTTGTAGTGTCTTTGCCTGGTTTTGGTATCAGGGTGATGGTGACTTCATAGAATGAGTTTGGGAGTATTCCCTCCTTTTCGATCGTCTGGAAGAGTTTGAGAAGGACTGGTATGAGTTCTTCTTTGTATGTTTGGTAGAATTCCCCGGTGAAGCCGTCCGGTCCTGGACTTTTATTTGTAGGGAGGTTTTTAATTGCTATTTCTATTTCCTTTCTAGTGATCGGATTGTTCAAGCGTTCAGATTCTTCTCGATTCAGTTTTGGTGGACAGTATGTTTCCAGAAACTTGTCCATCTCCTCTAGGTTATCCAGTTTGGTTCCATATAGTTTTTCATAATATTCTCGTATGATATTCTGTATTTCTATTTTGTTTGTTGTAATTTCTCCATTTTCCTTTCTTATTTTGCTAATTTGTGCTCTCTCTTTTTTCTTCTTTGTGAGTTTGGCCAGAGGTTTGTCGATTTTATTTACTTTTTCAAAAAAAAACAGCTTTTGGTTTGGTTGATTTTTTCTATGGTCTTGTTAATCTCTATTGTATTTAATTCCTCTCTGATCTTTATTATTTCCTTCCTTCTGCTGCTTTTTGGGGCTTTTTGTTCTTCTTTTTCTAATTCATTCAGGTGGTGGGTTAAATTGTTTATTTGAGATTGTTCTTCTTTTTTGAGGAAGGCCTGTATCGCTATAAACTTCCCTCTTAGCACTGCCTTTGCTGTGTCCCATAGGTTTTGAGTGGTTGTGCTTTCATTATCATTTGTCTCAAGGTATTTTTTAATTTCAGCTTTGATTTCCTCATTGATCCATTGTTTTTTCAATAACATATTGTTTAATCTCCATGCTTTCCTTTTTTTCTCCTTTGTTTCTCTGTTGTTGATTTCCAGTTTCATGGCATTGTGGTCAGTAAAGATGCTTGAGATAATTTCTATCTTCTTAAAATTGTTGAGGTTTCTTTTGTGCCCAAGTGCATGATCGATCCTGGAAAATGTTCCATGTGCACTTGAAAAGAATGTATATCCTATTTTTGGGGGGTGTTGCCTTGTTTATTTTCTGTCTGGAAGATCTGTCTAGTGATGTTAATGCAGTGTTAAAATCTCCAACTATGATTGTATTCCCATCAATATCCCCCTTTATCTCTGTTAGTAATTCTTGTATGTACTTAGGTGCTCCTATATTGGGTGCATATATATTAACGAGTGTAATATCCTCATCTTGTATCACTCCTTTAATCATTATAAAATGTCCTTCTTTATCTTTCTTTATGGCCTTTGTTTTAAAGTCTATTTTGTCTGAAATCAGTACTGCAACACCTGCTTTTTTGGCTTTTCCATTTGCATGGAATATCCTTTTCCATCCTTTCACTCTCAATCTATATGTGTCCTTCTCCCTAAAGTGGGTCTCTTGTATGCAGCATATTGAAGGTTCTTGCTTTATTATCCAGTCTGCCACTCTGTGTCTTTTGACTGGAGCATTTAGTCCATTAACATTTACAGTAATTAATGATGGATGTGTGTTTATTGCCATTTTGAACTTATCTTTGCAGTTGAATTGGTATATCCTCTTTGTTCCTTTCTTCTTCCTTTTGTGGTTTGGTAATTTTCCTTTGTATTATCATGGATTTTATTTAATTTTTGTGACTCCTTTGTAAATTTTTGGCTTGTGGTTACCCTTTTTTGTAAATCTGTCAACCCATTACTATAACTGTTACTATTAAAGTGATAGTAACATGATCTCAAACCCATCCTACTGTTATAAAAATTTAAAAAAGAAAGAAAAAAATATATTCTATATTTCCCTGCCTCCCTCTCCCACTCTCAGTGATTTGTATGTCTTCTTTTGTAATTTCAAGTTTGTAATTTCAAGTTTACTTTATTTGTAGTTCATGAGTTATCACCTTTCCAGTTGTGTGTTTCTCATTTCTGTAGCATCCTGCTGCTTTTCTATTTAGAATATCCCTTTCAATATTTCTTTTAGCATGGGTTTAGTGTTGCTAAACTCCTGCAGCCTTTTTTCTGTCTGTGAAACTCTTTATTTCTCCTTCTATCCTCAAGGATAGCCTTGCTGGATAAAGGATCCTAGGCTGCATCTTTTTTTCATTCAGGGCTTTGAATATATCTTGCCACTCCCTTCTGGCCTGTAGTGTTTGTGTAGAGAAATCAGCTGAGAGCCTTATGGGGGTTCCCTTGTAACTTACTCTTTGCTTTTCTCTTGCTGCCTTTAGAATCATTTCTTTATCCTTGACTCTGGCCATCTTGATTATGATATGTCTTGGTGTGGGTCTATTTGGGTTCTTCCTGTTTGGGACCCTCTGAGCTTCCTGTACTTGGATATCTGATTCCTCTTTAAGTTTGGGAAGTTTTCAGTCATGATTTCTTCAAAAACCTTTTCGATCCCCTTTGATCTTTCTTCTCCTTCTGGGACTCCTATGATGCGAAGATTGGGACGCTTTATATTATCCCATAGGTCCCTTATGCTATTTTCATTATTTTTTATTTGCTTCTCTTGTAGTTCTTCTGAATGGGTGCTTTCTATTGCCCTGTCTTCTAGATCACTAATTCGTTCCTCTGCATTATCTAGTCGGCTTTGCACAGCTATTAGATCATTCCTCATCTCTGTCAATGAGTTTACCCATTCTACTTGGCTCTTCTTTATAGCTTCAATTTCATTTTTGACATATTTTATATCTCTAAACACTATCTCTTTTAATTCCTTCAGCAATTCGATCACTCCTTTTTTGAAATCTTGATCTAGTAGGCTATCGATGTCCATTTCGTTGATCTTTCTTTCAGGGGATTTCTCTTGTTCTTTTAATTGGGAAAGGTTTTTCTGCTTCTTCATCTTGCTCATACCTCGTTGGCACTGTGGTGTATGGAGTATCAGTTGTTTATTTTGGTCCTTAAGGATTTTATCTATCTGATGCCTATTTAGGAATAAAACTTAGGAAAAACAGAAAAAAAAAAAAAAAGAGAGAGAGAGAGAATTTTAAAAGAAGGGAGAAAGAGGGTTTGAAAACAGTGTATAATGAATAATAGAAGAGTGAGTTGAAGCAGAGTATTAATCGGGTTGAGACGTCCTTTTAAAACCTTTACAAAAAAAAGGGGGGGGGGAGATGAATAGATGTATTTGAAACCTGTGTCTAATCAATAGCAGGACATCAAAACCCAAGAGAAATAGAAATGAATTAAGAAGTAAAGATTAAGAGAGTGATAGAAAATAGAACAGGTAAAAACAGATTTAAAAAAAAAAGGGGGGGTTGTCAGTGTTCTCCTGGAGTCTGTGTGCTTTTAATGTGAAGTCTTTCTGTCTTCGTCCTGTTTTGGAAGCTCAGCTTGCTGTTTTCAGAGGCCCTCCGTTGGTGCCCTCTTCTGTGCTGCTCCCAGCACCTGTAGGCAAGCAGATCGCGCCTCCTCCTAACACTGGGTCAGGTGCAGCTCTCTGCTGTGGGTGGGCGGGTCGCTGCCCCTCCCGATGCCGCAGTCAGATGTTGCAGACTGGCCAGGTAGGAGGGCGGGTCGTGCCCCCTCCCAGCACCTCGGTCAGGGGCTGTGTTCCTGCCCGAAAGGCGGGGGGCCGCTCTCGCTCTACCTGCACCGCCGGTAGTACCACTCGCTGTGAGGCTGCGCGCTCCGCCCTGGTCGGCGCTCCGCGGTGGGCTCGGGGAAGACCGAGGGACAGCCCTGTCCCTGCTCCGAGCCAAAACCCAGCTCCTTGTTTGTCTTTGTGGAGCAAGTTCTCTGAGGGACCAGGATGGAAGGATCCTATCTGCCCCGGGCTGCAGGCCAGTCTCAGTCTGGCCTTTGAGGCTGCTAAGCCCTTCGGTGCGGATGCAGGTTTTGCCCCTGCACCCGCCTGAGTGCTAATCGCGGAGGATATGGCGGCTGTGCCTGAGCCCCGCCTCTCTTCCCCCGAAAACTTTCTGTGGGTTTTCAGAGATGGGGGTGTGCACCCTTCCCCCCAGAGCAGCTCAACCTTGCTGTTTTATGGAGGGCCCAGGTTGTTCTGCCCTGTGCACCCACAGCCACGGCACGCAGCCCCTTGCGTTCCCCCGGGGCTGCCTCCGTGCAGCCGCCCCCGTCCTCCGCCAGGCTTGGGCAGCCTGGCCCTGCCCGCGGCTGCCGGCCCGCGTCTCAGGCTGGGTGTCAGGGGGACGCTCTGTGTCCGTTTAACTTAGTTCTGTTAGTCAAGGGCTGCTCTGTACAGATCTGAGCCTCGGAGGCTCCCCCTCCGTCCCGCTGGCCTCTCAGTTGGATAGGGGAGACCCAGCTTGCGAGCGCCGGTCCTCCTTTGCCGCTCCCTCCCCGCGGGACCCGTCCTGTGCTGCTTTGCCTTTTGCTCTTTCTTTTTTCCTTTTCTCCTACCAGATTTTTGGCGTCTTTATCTTTTGAAGAGGGCGATGTTCTGTCGGAGTTCCACAGGTGATCTGGTTGGCTGAGTGGGTCTGTAGATGTGGGTCTTGGTGTATTTGTGGGAGAGGGTGACCTGCGAGCGTCCTTCTACTCTGCCATCTTCTCCGTCTCTCCAAAATGATCCTTTTTAACAACTGTTTATGATCTAAACCATTAAGTAAGCCTTCTAATATTGAGCCTATATTGATAACAATCCTTTTTTTAAAGAGAATAAGAATGATTTTTTTCTTTCTTTGTGATTCATATATATTTTGTTTATTGATCTGATTGTAATATACTAACTAGGCCTTGCACGACAATCTTGAAGCAGGAATGGGGCTTTGTTTGGTTTCATTCCTAATGTTAAATGCAGTGAATTTGGCATTTCACTGTTATATTCTATGGAGGTTTTTTATTACTAGCTTTCATAAGCTTAATGAAGTTCCTGTCTATTCCTCATTCACTTTTTAAAAATTAATAAACATTAAATTTTTGAATAGTTCTAGATTTATAGAAACTGTGAAAATATTACTATACCCATTTTCCCTTATTATGAACTTTACATTAGTGTGGTACATTTTTCATAATTAACAAACCAATATTGATACATTATTAAAAATTAAAATTATTACTTTGTTCAGATTTCTTTAATTTTGCCTCAGGTACTTCTTCTGTTCCAGGATTCCATCCCTGATACCATGTGACATTTAATCATCATGTTGCCTTCAGCTACTCTTGGCTGTGACATCTTCCACAGAGATAAAGTGTTCGCATCACACCACATCAGGTCCATACTATCAACATGACTTCACTGTCGATGTTAACCTTGATAACCTGGCAGAGGTAGTGTTGTAAGGTTTCTCCACTGCAGTGTTACTCTTTTCCCTTTGACTATACTCTTTGGAATGGAGACACTTTGTGAAGGCCACACTTCAGGAGTGAGGAGTTATGTTCTACCTCCCTGAGGGTCAAGTGTCTACATAAATTACTTGGAATTCTTCTGCATGGGATACTTGCCTGTTCTCTCCCATGTGTTTATTTATTCAATCATTTATTTGTATCAGTATAGAATCATGGATATTCATTTCATACTTGTGTTATAATCCAATACTACTTTATTTATTTTGCTGCTCAAACTGTTCCAGATTTGGCCATTGAGATCTCTTTCAGTTGGCTCTTGGGTTCTTTTAACATACCCCATTACTGTGTTTTTGTTTGAATGCTTCCTTATTTTTTGGCACTGGACAATGCTCCCCGTTCATTTTATATATTTTCTTTCCTATTTCTGGAATCAGTCATTTCTCAGAGGATCCTTGGTTCTTTTTATTAGAAAATTGTACTAAAAAACAAGACTGAAACACTAGATGTGCTTGTTGCTACTGAGGCATGATTGCTTGTAGGCCGTTTTTAAATAGGTAAATATATGGGCGTATACTAATCCATATACATACCCAAATAATATAACCCTCTATGTTTATATTAAGCTAAACATCAGTTCATACTGATGTCTCCACCTCTAATGCATTACCACATGGATCTCCTCCTCTTGATTCTGTGTAACCTTCCACTCTAACAGGGAGAAACCTGGCTCCCACCATCCACTGTCCACTTCTGTAATTATTCAGCTCCAGTATACATATAGAGTGGTTTCTGAATTTATTAACCCATACTTCCCTGGGAAACAACTTTATAGTGCTATGTGAGGTTCTGTCTGCTTTTAGTCTGTAGACTCCACATATTTCTAGTTCCTTAGGTCAGCAACTTTCCTCCCCACCCTGTTCTGGAAGGTTGATTAATCCATTTGTGATAAAGATAGATTCTTTTGTCACTTTCTGCATTCCAGCCAGGGATCTCCTGACCTCTTAAATGATTTTCTAAAAAGCTGCATTTATGAAGTTTTACTCGGTGCTGCTGGCGTCATGTATCCACCATTACAGCATCATACAGGATAGTTTCACCCACTTAAAAGTTATCTGTGCTTCACCTAATCAGCCTCTCTCCTTCCCGTCATTGCTGACAGTCTTTTTTAACAATATGAGTTTACATATCAGTGACTGAATATGCTAGCTGAGGGAGTACTATGGGCTGTTTCCTTTATTATCTTTGACTTATTATTTAACCAAACACAGGTCTCCTTATACCGTTTTTTAAGAAGTTCTGAGATTTGACATTTCTGGGCCCATAAAAATAGTTTCTCTAATTTTATTGGATGAGTCAGTAGCCACATATTTTGTATTCCTGGACAGGCCCTGTTTTCTTTTGTGTAAGCTCTGTTCAGAAACACCTTGAGACATTAGCACTGAGAACTTTACTCTTTAATGATGCAAACAATCCTTTTCATATTACCTATTTATACTGAATCAACTCTGCCCTCACAGTAAGAGGGACTTCCTTTATATGTGCCTAATTTTAATGACAATAATCAACTATGAATCTGGCACACTCAATAAAACTTGAACTGTATGTACTATGTGATAAGCGATCTCTTAGTTGTGTCATGAAATTTTGGTTTTCATAAAGAATTTTAGCTGTGGCATATACATGTAGTGGACATTCTGGTTGTCTCTCCAACAAGCTTTTTGCTATTCCTGTTACGTGTAGCAGCCATGTAATTTGGTAGCAGTTAATCCCATCTGAAACTCTAGCAATGAGTCTTGAGTTATCTGACCCTAAGAAGTTAGTTCCAGTAACACAGACTTCCACCAACCAGCACGTGGCATTCCCTTGGCCGCAGGAATTAGCACAGTGGTAGCATAATCAATGTAATACTCAGAACTTTTTTAGGTTGTTACTGGATGGTATCCCTTTTCTACATCTCCTAGATGTGAGAAACTATGACCCCAGTCACTGGTGGCATCCGTATTGTGACCCTGAGAGGAGCCAGCCTGAGGACATAGCTCATAGAAGAAGGTAGAGGTGAGAAACATCAGATATGTAGACCTAGGGCCTTTATCTTGTCCCACCAGAAACCTACCTCAGGACACTTCAGTGATATGCTATAGTAAATCCCCTAATGTGATTAAGTTGCTTCAAGTTTTCTATTATTATCAATTCAAAATACTCAAACAGATAAACATAACTGGGAAGAATTTAGTAAACTAGCATTCTTGTGTGTCTCCTCTGACCCTGCTTTGTCAGTTCTTCCCTTTTTCTCAACTTTTTCTGATCACCTATTTTTATAGATTACTTTTATGTATCACATCTAGACAATCTGTTTAAAATGTGAAAGAAATTATTTTCATGAATTAAAAATTTCCGAGGGCTCTGTCAGCATAAAGCTCAGGTGTGAAATGAAATACCAATAAAATAAAGATTTTAAATAATATACTTTATGATTCTTATAATTTTTCTTATTATAGTTCTTTTGTATCTCCTGGACATGAAAATATTACACAGATATAAAAACAGCTATTTTCTACCCTGCATCTAATATAATAATTAAGGATGTCCAATATTTTATATGCACTTTGACTAACATAGGTGGTTATAGTCTCATTATATACATTATGTCTAATACTACAGCTTAGCTCCTCTTAAATACTTGGTTTTGGTCTGTTTCATAAGTAGATGAATATTTATCTTCCTGTTTTTACAACCTGTTCCCCAAAATGCTTCATAGTAGACTAATATGAATAGAAAACGTACTGTGTTAGAGATTTTACTGCAGTTTAAACCCTTCTAACTACCCTAATATGTAGGTATACCAATTCATTTTGTAGATAGATGATTGGGTTTCAGATAGATTTGGTCTCCTACCCAATATCACACAGCTACTAAGTGATCCAGGGTGTTTGAAACTTAGGCCTGTCTGACTCTAGAGTTGCTTAATTTACTCATTGGATTTTCAGGTTCCCCAATTCTTCCATCCTTCATCTTTTCTTCTCAGTGCTTGACCATTTGTGTATAAAAATAATACTGTTTTGATCTAGCCTGAGACACTCTCCATGAGGGGAGGAGAGAGAAAAGTGGGATTAAAGGAAGGAGGAAGAGAACTCTCCCCTGGCTGCAGTCACTGCTGGAGCAGATCAGACCAATCCAGTCAGTTCTCAGGGTGAAGCACATGTGGATAGCAGAGTGGACATGTTGCAAGTGGCTTCCCCAATGCTGTGTGGTGAGAACGTGGGCTATAGATGAGTCCCCATGCTTCTCAGGGACTCTGATAGTGTGGAGCCTACTTGTAGGGGTAAGCATCTAAAAGAAATCCACATGTTCTTTTGAGACTCAAGTTTATTTACTTATTCTTTTTCCTCTGAAGTTGGGTGAGGGGGAGGTGAGTGGCACATCGTTTTTATTCTTCCATAATATGGCCCATGTGGGACTCCTTTTGCTTGACAGTTCTTATGATTCTAAACTGATAATGATTATCCCTTTTTAATTAGGTATAATATTGCATCTTGCTTGCAAAGCCTTTTATTTTAACTGTTTAAAAAACCATTGTTTACTTAAAAATTCTCAGTAACTAAAAACTTACAAGAAAGATTTATGAGACACTGAAATTTCACTTTTTTAGAATAAAAGTTCAATAAGTAAAACTACTCTTCCAGTTCTTCTGACACCAGAGAACAATTCAATAAATAAATATTATACATTTTGATTATCAGACCAGGCTTAGTGATTCCTTTGGAGATGTCACAATAAAATTTCACTCAGGGCAAAAACACACTGAGTTATGTGATAAGACATGAGGACAATTCACCTTTACCTGAAAAATGGAATATATTGTAGGATAGGTTCAATTATGAGAGACTGTTGAATGCAAGTGCTGTAATTCTTTATATCTTTAGAGAGTATTGAGTAGTAATGACTAATAAGTAGACTTTTCTATAGCTAGATAAAAGGAAAAATATATTTGGAACATTTCTGTTCATGGAAATCAAAGAAATATTTAACTTATTTTTTAAGTTGATCACTCCAAACGTCTAAATCAGAATAATCATAGCAAATAGATATGTACCGTCATACCCCAGTATCTGCAGGAAATTGGTTCAAGGACACTTTGTGAACACCAAAATCCACAGATGTTCAAATCCCTTATATAAACCACCTAGTACAGTTGGTTGTCCATATCTGCAGATGTGGAGTGCTAATGGTATTAGGTATTTAAATAAAATAATTTCCTCTTTCATGTGGGCTAATTTTCCTCAATGATTCAATTAGCTAAAAAAAGGGGGGGGCGGTGGAATCTCTCTCTCAATCTAATTAGGTAGGTCTGAAATTTTATATGGAAAAGTCTTCTGAGCAGCCATATGGTTGAACATAAGTAAGTTGGAGTTGAAATCATTGGACAGGAGATTTTTTTGAAGATGTTTATTCTTTGCAATCCAAGTCTTTTTCCCTAGGAGTTCATTTTTACAATGGGTCACTAAAGTTCCACAGATCAACCCTATCTTGCTTGTTTTGGTGCTGTACAGGAAGGAAGAAGGAACTTATTATTCTATCCTTAAAAAATTAATGATGATTAAAATACTCTGATGAGTATTGGAAAGTATGACAATAACATACATATTATATAGTCAAGGTGAAGTTGTTACCTAAAATATGCATGACTTTTATGTCCTTAGTATGTCCTTGGTGGCTTTCTGTTGTTGAAGAAACCTGAATAACAAGAAGATGGAATGTAATATTAACTTAATTAACTGAGAGTAGAAGTTTATTTTTCATACAGTGATTTTTTTTTTCTTCGGCACGTATACTAGTAGAAATACTAGGTATTTTAGTTTGAAGGAGATAGAAAAAACTTTTACGAATTGCTAAAGTTCACAAGAATAAAATGCAGGGCTGTTTTTTCTACCCAGATTCTTGAGGCAGTTCTTTTCCATGTGGATTGGCCCTTAGTCTTTCTAATAAACTCTGTGTCAGTTTTAAACTAGTTTCAACCCAGAGCCTCTGCATATTTGGCACCATTGAAATGTGTATAAAAAGACTTTAGTGAAAAGTTTGTTCTATAAATTTGCCTTAGGGATGTTTGGAGTTTTCAATTAGGTATTTTTATTTATGTATATATAATGTGTGTATTTGCAATTATATGCTTATACCATTCATATGATCACAGTAACCAACAGAAATATCAAAGTGTGATTCATCATATCCATTTTAAATTATTAAACAATTACATCTTATGGCACTGTACATGTGGCAAAATGCCATTTTTAATGATGAGACACTTGTCTTATTGTGTATTTTGTGCATAATGTAAACAAGAACGAAACAAGGTAATTTGTGAATTTTCAAATTAAATAAAAACAAAAGAATTAATGTCCTTGAAATCATTTTTGGTTCTATTTTTTAAAAGTTGAAGAATTCATAGGTTTTATATTCTTATGATATTTTAAACTAATGTGGATACAAAATATAATATAATATTTTAGAATAAAATGTAAATCATATTTCCATTATTTCATAGTTCTTAGATTGTTCATTTTTAAAACATTGAGCATATATAGAAAGAAAAGTGGAGTGCATAAATATCCATCTGGATAATCCCAATAGGAATAATTTGCTTTGATTATTTGGCTGTTTTAAGCTTTGATTCTTCATTTTAATTTTTGGAATTGCAGTTAAATTTTCTTCATACACAATGTACCATGACATTTACATAGCTTTGTATTGTA
The DNA here is from genome assembly GCF_048773025.1 of Camelus bactrianus. NCBI lineage: Eukaryota > Metazoa > Chordata > Mammalia > Artiodactyla > Camelidae > Camelus > Camelus bactrianus. The sequence continues at coordinate 46,281,642 of NC_133540.1, forward strand.
TTATATAATGGTATGCTATTAAGCATGTTGTCTTACTTATACTTCATAATAAACCTGGAACATGGGCAAGAAATATTTAAGAGTTTTCTCCACTTCATGGGGCCACTAAAGTGAGAGACAAGAACAGAAACAAGCAGTACTGAGAAGCTGTATTCTTTCCATTTCCGCTTGTCTGTTGCAAAGAGTGCAGCAGATTGTAACAATATATATGATATAGATGGATAAATTTAACAAGAATTGTGCATGCCTATTTGAAGATATTGGCTGGATTTTACTGATGGGCATGGAAAAATATTTGAGTAACTGGTGAGAGAGATGAGAAGTCAACTCTCTCCAAGTTAACCTATAAACTTAACACATTTCTAATCAAACTCCCAGTGGGACTTTTTTTTGGAACTCGTCAAATGATTCCCAAGTTTATCTAGAAAAAAATATAGTAAATAGCCAGAACTTTTATTTTTAAAGAAGAGCACTGCCCCCACCAGACTGTAAAATACACTACTAAATCGTAAAAATAATATGCAGTAGACTTCTGCCAGACTAGACAGAAAGATCTGTGAAACAGAAGAGAAACACACAAACAGAACAACTCTATATGGAATTTCAGTATATGATAGAAATGATATTTCAAACTCATGAGGAAAGAATGGATAATTGAATAAATTGTGTTGGAGCCAATAGGAAAGAATCTCACACCTTATACCAAACTAAATTCCAGATGAGTTAAATATTTATATGGAAAAACTGAACTTACAAATCTACTGGAACAAAATATAAGTGAATATTTATATACTCAGACATAGAAAGGATTTTCTAAGACCTAATACCTAAGTAAGAAAGATTTATAAATTTAAGTACATAAAAATGTTAAAATTTAGTGTGGCCAATGATCATAATTAAAATTTAAAAGGCTAATACCATTAATAATTAGGAATCTCATCAATTAATATGAAAGGTATGAACACACTAATATAAAAATGAGCAAAGAGCAAATGTAAGTAATTTACTAAAGGAGAATTACAAATGAACAAAAATTAAACACAAATGTTTACCAGATTAACAAAATATGTGCATCAAGTCAAGGCAGCAATTAAAGGAAAAAATAACAGTGATTTTCATCAAATGTTGAGAATACAAAAAGTTTTTTAAGACTTTCATGCAGCCAGCTTTGTAAGTGCTTATAATACACTGATTGTAAATCAGAATTTGTGCATGTTTCCCTGTAAAAGTATCTAAATTTCAGTTGAACAATGTGATAGGAATAGGTAATATGTAGACTTTGATTTACTCCAGTATTGACTTTGACAAGTGTCAAATTGTACAGGGGCCATGGGCATAGTGAGATGACATTGTATTACTAGCATCATTTAAAAATTCTTGTCTGCTGCTCATGAATAATCTAGTGGAGGCCTAATGGAATACAGTGCTTTGAGGTGTCATCTTTATACCTTTAAGAGAGGTCTGGGAGCAGATTTAGCAAGCTAGGCACTGACTTAGGGTATCCAATTTAAGGGGACTCCAAAACAAACAAACTACAAACAAGGAACCCTCAGTAACTAAGATAAATAGTACTTTAATGCAATATTTTAAGAAATTAAATTAGTGCAAGAATTCCTGATGAGCAATATTTAAAAAATTTAAATAAAGACAGAATCAATATTCCTGATTACTTTTTCCTACATCCTCTGATATGACTCTGCATGGCACTACTTTTAAAGAATAAGATCAAAAGGACATTTCCAAATGTCCCTGAGAATTCAAACTGCTGGTTCATAGTAACAGCGGTAAATATTAGAAAGGAAAACTATTTTGAACCTCCACTAATTCTCTCTCTTGAGGCAAACTATTCTAGATGGCCAAAGACCTAATTTATTAAACTAATTTGGGATAAAAAAGAAAATATGAGGGAGTATTAAATTATGCTTTACAGATAGGATAATGGACCATCTCCTCTTACTCCTTTCCACTCTGACCCCAGAGAGAGGAAGGTCTAATATGCTGTAATTGGGCCCTGGTGCTAGGGATAGGACATTCAGACAAACGAACTATGTGAGTCAATTTCTCTATAAAATGCATTCTTGACACTTCTTCCTTTTGGTTGCTTTGTGTTCCCCTTCTCCTACTCAGACTTTCTAATGACCTTGAAAGAAACAGTAGGGTATAAAAGTTAAGAATGTGGCCTCTGGAATTAAACTGCCTGGATCTAAATCCTGGCTCTATCACACCTGTTATCTCAGGCAAGTTACTATATTCCTCTGCAAAATATTACTATTATCTGCAAAGTGGGTCTCTCAAAGTTCTTGTGAAAATTAGATTAATACATGGAAAGTGCTTAAAGCAGGGTCAGGCTCGTAGGATATACTTGTAACACTTGGTCATTACTATCTTACTATTACATACGAAGAACATGGAGACTTCTCTCCAAGCCCCTGTTCAGCAGGAGAGAAGAGAGCAAAGATGTTTGGGACCAAAGACCCAGTTTGTGTGTTCTCTATCACTTAGGAAACTATGACTAGAGAAATAAATGGGTTAGAAATTTTGACAGCTGAACCCTGAATTTCCTTGTCTTTGAAGAAATGACATTGATTATTGATAATTACCTAAACATGTGGACATTAATTTTCTGTAGTTGTAATTTTACATGAATTAATATAATTTCAAATAATGTAATGTGAATTATAAATAGGAGTTTTATTTACTTTTTTACATTAACTTAATATTTTAAAACTATAACCGTTTTCCTAAAAATTCAGAATTTGAAGGGATTCAGTGGAGCAAAATCTTCAAAGCCACGTTGCTCATTTTTCATATTTGTACTTTCTAGATATTTTTCCTCCCCATTTTGTGTTGTTCATGCCAAAGTAGAATCTTCTTAAATTCTGAACTGGGATGCTAGGTTTTGTGTAGATGGGTTCCATAGATGGGTTTATTTATCTTAAAAAGTGACTCAATAACCTGAAATCATACTGAAAAATACGTGGTTTCAGGTGCTAATGATTTTCATTGATGAGTCACATGACAGCTGAAAAAATACCATGAAAATCATAGAGTAGAAGTTGGGGTGCAGATTCCATGTTACCACATGAGAAAGTATATATATATGGGTCCATATTTTAGGTTTTCCAAAATGCAAATATATAAAAAGGGGTATTATAGAAGCTAAAAGGGAAAGAAAGATGTAATAAAAGCATTTTAAATTCTTTGGTGTACTTAAATCCATACACATTATGTTTATAATTATAAATATGTTTCCCAACATTAAAAAAGTATTGAAATATATTTGATATAAAATACTTCATAAATTTAAGGCATACAACAGGTTGATTTGACATATTTATATATTGCAGTATGATTGCCTTGTAGTGATAATTAGCACTTCTATCACACCACATAATTAACATTTCTTTTTAGTAGTTGTTTTAATTAAGAAATTGACACAACATTGTAAACTGACTTTACTTCAATTAAAAAAAAATAAAAAAACTAGTCTCTTAGCAAGTTCGATGTTTATAACACGATACTGTTTTCTGTATTTACTGTACCGTGCACTACAACTCTAGGACTTACTATTCCTTGCAAGTCTGTGCCCTTAAACAACATCTGACCTATCCGCTCTCCTCTCAGCCCCTGCTCACCACCACTTAATCTGTTTTTACAGGTTGGGTTTTTAAAGATTCTGCTTATAAGTGATACTATACTGTACTTGTCTTGATCTGACTTATCTCACTTAGCATAAGGCAATTGCTGTGACTATAGCGCATACTTGACCATAAGGTATAACTCTGTTGTGAATTTGTGCCAGAGCCCAAGGTAAAGAAAAAGGAAATTGAGAGTGAAGACTCTCCGAGACTGGAGCTCTGTCTACTATTTGCTGAAGAACTTTTGAGCCTGCCTTGTAGCAGGGATTGTTATAGTGTATCAGATTTTCCTTTTAGACCTTGGTCATAATTGAGAATTTATAACCACAGGAAATGTTTTCCGTTTTATAATTCTGGCCACCTTAGACATTCGAGATATGTTGGAAGGATGTTTGGAGCTCTTTTACAGAATCCTGTTGGGGTAGAATATGTTTCTCATAATTGTCTGATCAAAGATGCATCTGGTACTTCTCAAGCCCTTTGACCCGAAGCTTCTGGTTCAGTAGGTCCGGGATAGGGGGATGGAGGCATATTCCCGTGATATGTCAATGAGGGAGTATGTTAGAAACAATTTGCCTTTAAAAAGCTAAAAGCTTTCTTACAATTAATGTGTCTACGTTGACATATCATTATCACCCCAAAGTCTGTAGTTTCCATTAAATTTACCTCTTGCTGTACATTCTATGTGTTTGAACAAATTTATAATGACATGTATCTACCGAAGTACCAATACGCTATAGTGGAGGAGGCAATGCATATGTGAGGAAAGGGAGTATATGGGAAATCTTTGTACCTTCTGCTCAACATGCTGTGAGTCTAAAACTGCTCTATAAAGAGTCTTTTTAAAAAACTAGATCTAAAAACTGAACATCAAAACTGGAATCAACATTTGAAATAAGCAAATGCTGAAAAACACTGTGTTTAGGAGATTTTGAAGAGAAGATTTGAGAATATTAAAAAGAATAGATAAACAAGGTTGTACTGTGTGGCACAGGGAAATATATACAGGATCTTGTGGTGGCTCACAGTGAAAGAGAGTGTGACAAGGATTGTCTATATGTTCCTGTATAACTGAAAAATTGTGCTCTACACTGGAATTTGACACAACATTGTAAAATGACTGTAACTCAATAAAAAGAATGTTTAAAAAAAAGGGAAAAAAAAAGAAATGATCAGATTGCTCTGACCTATTTTTTTTAATTTATTTTTTACTGAAGTATAATTGATTTACAATGTTAGTTTCAGGTGTACAGCAGAATGATTCAGTTATACACACACACACACACACACACATACATATATATGTACACAGGCATGTATTTTCAGATTCTTTTCCATTATAGCTTATTACAAGATATTGAATATAGTTCCCTGTGTTAAAAAGTAGGTCCTGTTCTTTGCCTATTTTTATATATAGTAGTGTATGTCTATTAATCCAGAACTCCTAATTCATCCCTCCCCTCCTTTCCCCTTTGGGTCTGACTGATGTTAACACAGATTTTGAGCCCCAGTTTTTCCCCAGTGATGCTTGATGGCTCATTTATTCACCCTTCTTCGAATTTCTCATACTGTGTTAAAAATCCCACCCATTCCCAACTTAAGCCACAGTCATAGGTCAAATATTCTCATTCTGAAGCCAGTAAGGAAACAGTTTTTACTGGGTGTAAAAAAAACTAAAACCTCCCGTTTACCTCTCTTCTTTCCTTTCTAATGCAGAGGAAGACATTTTCCTTCGCTTTCAGAAGGAAGTTTCTTCACTGCTTCGAGTGTGTCCTCAGGACCTTTCTCCAATAACTCTCCTCCCTCTCCTATTCCCTGTATTTTTGAACTCCCGTCCTGTTTTCCTTGCTAGCGCCTTCCTCGTCAAATCTTCCTCACCCTAAGGAGATTATTTCTCACAGTGCTGCTTTCTTAACTGGCATCTCATGTCTTATTTTCTCTCCATCGTTACTCAAATTCTTGGAGGAATCACTGGTCCTACTGTCTCTTTTTCCTTATCTCCCACTGATTTCTCAATTCATTTAGTTCTTTTAAACCTTGTCAACTAGTATTTCCCTCTTCCTACTGGTCATGTCCCAATCAGTCATCTAAGTCTTCCACCTGCTGGTCGTATTTGCACATTTGTACTATCAACACTTCTTAAAATTCCTGTCCTCTGGCTTCCAGAATGCCATTCTTTCCTGAGTCTCTTATTATTTCTATATTTGTTTTTCCTAAGACTCCTTTGATAGCTTTTCTTCTGTTAAGTTATACTTTCAAAAACGTAAAATCATAACTCTAATATGAATATAGAATGAATACTTGTCAAGTATTCAACTCATTAATTAAGGAGGGAACAAATAACAATACTAAAAATGGTTAAATATGCTTTTTGTAAAGATAGAAATGTATTTGTGTATGTCTGTATGGGTGTAGTCAATTTCATAACATTAGGATAAAATTCCTGGGTTAGATGGTTAGATACAGCACTGATTCATATCTTATAGACAGTAAACTGTATATTTGGTGATTATTGTTTATCTTCCTCACAGCTCTAATTGTTCTCTCTACACCTTGCTCTGCTTGTAGGATAAAGTGAAGGAGTAACGTCTTGCTGAGTTTGTTGTGACTGATGATTGTGTTAGCTTCTTATTGCTGTTGTAACAAATTACTACAAACTTAGTGTCTTGAAACAACACAAATGTATTTTCTTACAGACCTAGAGGTCAGAAATCCACAGTCGGTTTCCCTGGGTTAAACTCAAGCTGATAGTAGGTTTGTTCCTTCTGGATGTAGATGAGGCTCCTTCTAGGTGATTACAGCCACTGTCATGACTCACAACGTGCACAATTTACAACAGGTTGAACTTCTCTTTTGATTCCCAGACCCCTTCTCCTGCTACTCACCCCCCTAGTTTCTCTAACTGATTGTCTCACAAGCATCTCTGTCTCAGTCCGTTCGGACTGCTATAACAAAGTACCATAGACTGGGTGGCTTATAAATGACAGAAGTGTATTGCTCATAGATCTGAAGCCTGGAAGTCCGAGATCATCGTGCAGCAAAGTTTCTGGTGAGGGCCCTTTCTGAGTTGCAAACTGTGTCTTCTCATTCTCACATGGCGAGAGGGTTGAGAGAGCTCTCTCGGGTCCCCTTTATAAGGGCATTAATCTCATTCAAAATGGCTCTACCTTCATGACCTAAGTACACTTCCTAATAGCACCACGATGAGGGGTTAATATTGCAACATGTGAATTTTGAGGAGACACAAAGCTTCAATCCATTGCAGTCATAATCTAAGCATGTCAAAAATTCATGCTAATTTTCTATCTCAGATATGCTTCTCCTTCAGTATCTTAATATTAATATCCTATCTTAATAAACAACTTCATTTATATTGGGATGGGTTCACTCTTGGTCCCATTTTCTCTTCTTCCTCATGTCTAATAAGTTAAGCAAGTCCTGACAAGTTTACATCTATAACGTGTCTCAAATCCCTTCTCTCTGCTGACCTAATTAGCCTTGGCCATTATGACTTAGTGCCCAAATACTGCAGAAGCTTACTAATTAGTCTCCCTTCTTCTTCACAACCCCTATCTAGAATCCATTCTCTGTAGAACAAAGAGAATGACTTATTTCGAATGCAAATATCTTCATCCCCCATGAAATTCTGGCAATAGTTTACAATCCTGTAGGACTTGTTAGAGATTTTATGTAATTTGATGCTCTCTCCCTATTTTTTTCTCTTCTCCTCTCTCCATGTTTATTTTCTGATTTACTGCCAACCTCTGATACCCTGTGCTGTACATGTTTGTATCTCACTCATTTTTTTGAGTTTGCTTTAGGATTTCAAGCTCCTTATGCTGTAGGGCTTTGTCTTAAGTTAGTTCTTTACCTGAAATCCCTCATTTAATATTATCTGACTGCCTTCAACTTTTGTGTCGTGCACTAGTTGATTGCTGCTTCCTTCAGGTGGCCCTTCTTGACCCATTAGATGAAGAATAAGCAAATTGTCTAGGTTCCCTGTCTATATTCTTTCATAGCAGCTAATATTTTCCCCTACAATCTTCCTTACAGTTCTAATTGTACACTTAATCTGTAGAACTTAAAAAAAATCTGTCTACCTTATTAGACTGTCTGCTCCTGGATGACAGAAATAGTATCTCTTTTCCACTGCTGTATACTTATTACTGAGGATAAAACCAGGCACTTGGTAGCACTGAATAATGTACCTGTTGAATAAAGGAATGAATGAATAAATGAATGAATTACGCTTAGTATGCAGTGACTGATTCTGTTCTCAGGTTTCTTGAATGACAACTGCATAGAACCATGTTCACAGTTGTTTTCTAAGTAGATGTAAGCTAGGACAGAAAATACATCTTCTTGAGGACCTATCTTGTTGTTTTTTTCCCATCAAGACATAAGTTTTGATTTTGTATATTTCAGCGTACCCCAGGTTATGATTAATAAGTAGCTGAGGCCAAAAAACAAAACAAAGCAAAACTCTTACTATGTTATGTGATTCTCAAGTCTGAATTGTGGCATTACTAGTCTCTCGGTTTATTTAATGAAAAATCCAAAAAATTTAAGGAGAAACACACATCTTGGGAGGAAAAAGTATAAAGATGACAAAGGAAATATACAAATAAGGGGAAAGAAATGCCATTTTAATTAGAAAGAAAACAGATAAAATTACAGGCACTATTACAGAGCTTCACATAGAAATAAATTTGGTGATGATATTGCCATCATATTTATAATCTCTACAATATTGATATTTTATTCTTCTTTTCTTTTCCCTAATGGGTAATATAAACCCATACAAAAAACATCTGGCTTTATATTTTTACAAACACATCTTGGTGCTTAGGTGTTTGAAATCAAGCAGCTGTGGTTAGATGTTAACTTACACATCAACATTAAATATGCTTATGCCAATTTTGAATTAATTCATGTGTTAAAACATGAACATTTAATACAACTCTGAACTATGCAAAGATTATGAGTTTTTAGCTTAAGTGGAGTAAACTGATATTTTTAAAACCAAAAAAAAATGACTTGAAAATATAATTTAAAAGTAACACTTAATTTTTGTACTGGTTAGTATTTGCAAAGCACTTTTATGACTATAGAATACTCTTTTAATTCTCATTTCACATATGAATAATAAGAAATAGAAATTATAGTGGATTACCAAAGATCACATGTCTCTACTATGGGTAGTATTATAGAAATTCACCAAAAGATTTCTTTTAGACTATTGGGATAACTTTAGTTTTAACAAAGAGAGAAATTTTAACTCTCTACTTCAATATATTTAATTTTGATATTTCCACTTTAAACAGGTTCTAAAAATTCTGGTATTTTGATTGATTGTGGAAAGAATTGGTAAGAAACATTTCAGTTTATCACATTAACATTAATAAGAGTCTCCATTTTGCATTTTTGATGGAATGTGTTAATAAGAGAAAGAATAGGTAATATTGTACACTGCTAATAATTGAAAATACATTCCCTAAAAGACACAAAAATAATCAATTGATTTTGAAACCCTACCACTTAAGAGTCCACAGCCATTAAATGTTAAATTCTAGTGACTGACTTTGATTTTAAAAACAAAAGTTTCATATATATTTTTTTTTAAAAAGCTGTCTCACCCTACAAAAATTTATTACAAAGCCTATGGTTATTAAAATATTAAAACACATTCTTGGCCACTTGATTTACATTTTTGGAATGCCACCTAGTCTCCCGCAACACTTGTAATTCTCTTCACATTCAGATACACTCTGATGTACCTGACCCCCCCCTTATGAAGTTAAAACAAAAAAAATCTTTTATGGGCCATGGTAATATTCTTAGTGTCTAAATTTATATTGATTGCTAGATTGCTAAGTGTCTATTTTGTTCTTTTATTTTTCTGCTGATTAAAAACAAACCTCTCATTCTTATGAGATGCTCATTTTCTAAAAAGTGCTTCAGGTACGGGCTCAGACATCCAGGGAGGCTTTTTTTTTTCCAGCCATTAAGAAAATATTACCTATAATACTAAATTTATCCCTAATGTTGCAAAGCTGTAAATATACATATGTCATATATATCTTGAGTTTCAATCAGCTTCTTGCCCATTACCTGGTGATAACCTGCCTGACCGACAGGTAGAGAAAGTGAGCTGTGAATGATATCTTACAAATTCCCAGATTCAGCTACACCACAGAATTTCCAGTTAAATAATGAAATACATTTCTTTTTAAAAATTGCTTATCCTATGTATTCTATTTTGCCAAGGACTAGATTAAACTGAACTTTCAACCGGAAAGAGTACTCATACTGTTGTGCTTTCCTGCCTTGCCTTGGTATCATTTCGTATATTTTGATCATGGACATTCAAGCTTCTCCAACTATTGAGCACTTCTGATAAAATAAGCAACATAAGAAGAAAATTCATTTGACTTACCAAGTCTTTCACCATTTAAAAAAATATATGACACATTGTCTCAGGCTTTTTATTCTCTTCAAAGAATGGTAACAAAACAATACAAATCAAGTGTGGAATGAAGAAATGACTAAAGAGTGTCCAAAATATATTTCCCTTTCATAGTATTCCTAGGAATAGCTAAAATGTTGAACAATGTTAAGTTATGTTAAGGAATCAAAATACTATAGAACAGATGTATTAAACATCATATGACTAACTTTGAGCTCAGTTTGAAAAATCCATTTAGTGATTACCGACGACCACTGACATTTTATTTCTTTTTCTGGAATTAATTCCTTGCTTCTGTGAACATCTTGCCTTTACCACTGTGTTCATTCTTTCATCTTGGCTGACACCATTTGCAGACTGATTGGAATACAGCCAGGAACCTCCCAAAATCTTTCAAACAAACATCTCCTTCCTCTTCCCATCCAGACCTTTCTATAGACATTGTACTCATTACTATCTCTATAAAGTATTAGGGAAATTTTAGAATGATGACCCAGTATGGGCCTCAGATAATTTTACCCATGTCTTTTCACAGTTTTGATTGATTTAAAGTGTTCTATATTACAGTTTCTTGAACAGGATAGAAAGAGGATCTCCCACCCCTCCCACAAGTTATTCCCTTTAGCTGGCCATGTGCTGCTCAGTTTTAAATATTAGCTGTCCAAAATATTCAGTATCCTTTTTGAGAATGATTAAGGGAATATATATCAAATAGTATTGACTGATAACGTTAGAACACTGTGCTAACTTAAGAATGACATTTCTTTGTTTTGCAACAATTAAGACATCACTGGAAATGGTTTTTGTGGAATGTTGTATTTTTCAACTTCTTGGACTGTACAAAAGTATTACTTTATTTCTCCTGGCTCAGTTCCTTATGTTAATAGTTTTTACAACTGGTTATTGAAATCGGCTATATGTGTATGGTACAGTCATATAAGCAATACTAATATCTGTGGTTTAATTTTCTGAACTTGCTATTTTGGTTAATCTATTTTCTGTGATTTGGTTTAGATGTCTACTCAGACCTATTGAATGATTCTTTAATTCATAAATGCCTTTATTCAGTGTTTATCAATAATACCAAAGGGCACGTTTTCTACAAAATTGTGGAAGAAATAAGCCATTCTTCATCCTGAGGGCATTCAGTATTTAGAATATCCTTAACAGTGATGGGTACAGATTTTTTTTTTCTGTTTCATGACCTAAAATGAAATATTTGGTAGCCTTCTCTGTTCTGACAAAGTCAAAGTCAAATCTTTGGTACAAAATGGAATTGGATGGGGAAATTGGATGAATCCAGTCAGATTCACTATTGGGAGGAATGCATATGCATACATAACATACACATAGACTCAAATTTTATGGCTTCTGAACATAAATCAGTAAAAAAGGAAAACTTTTTGCAGAAGCAGAAAAGTTGTCACTTAGATAGTAACTGAGTAAGTGCTAAATCACATTCTCTCTTCAAATATTTCTAATTATTTTAACCCTTCTTTTGTTGTAGAAAGTTCCTCTTCTCAAAGTGGAGCATGAACTTAGCTGGTGGCACAGTGTATGGGAGGTTAGGGGAAACACTAAGTGACCATGACACAGCTTCTAGAATGCTAATTTTACAGAAGAGTGAGTAATTTTCATTTTAATGTGCTTCAGATATAATACAGAATTTATTACGACCTGAACATACAAACTTGTAACTTCAAAGAAGTTTCCTGACTTTCACAGTCCACTTCAGAAGACTTCTCTTTCTCATCATTAGAGGTACTTCCGTGAACCACTTTGCCAAACAAGTGTCTAGATTGTACTGAAAGTAGTTGGCATGGCTGACATATTTTGGTTTAAGGAGCTCCCTGTCTGAAAGAACTTTTTTTGCTACTCATTTGAACCCAAATGCTTATAATGATTAGAATCCTTATAATGATTGCAATCTCTTTGAGTTTTTCAATGAACTTTTAAAAATATCTATGCCATTAGGAAAGGATGATTAATTACACTGTCATTTATTATCACAATAACTTGTACTTCCAATAGATAAGCAATAATGTAAGTTTAAGAAAAAGAAAATATGGCATATCTGTTTAGGCAAGGTAATAAAGCAGTAATTATATGGAATACCCTGATTCTCACTCCATCACAAACACATACATATATACTATTAATGAAAGTAGTCACATGACATTGAATAACTAAAGGATTATATAAAAATATTGAGAATTTCATGAAATGCATGAAGTAGAAGGTATAACTGATTGATCATTCAGCTTGGAAGGTAAATGTGCCCGGGGTTTACTGAGATTGGTACCAATACGTTGGTCCAATATGTACTGCGTCATAAATAGATTTTTTCAAGAGAGATCAGTTTGCTAATAAGTTGTGTGTCTGTGTGCAGTCTGACACAACCCAAGCACAATTTGGGCTCTTAACCTTATGGCCTTTAGTTCCCTCACTATATACAGATCTAAGGCTAAGATTATTTCAAAAGCCAAGCATAATGCCTAGACCTACAAACTACTTATTACATTTTAAATCTTTTCTTACCTCTCTATTCTACTTTTACTACATTTTGTTAATTTACTACTAGATGTAAAGCAATAATGTCATTGGCCAGAAAAGAGCTATATGTGCAATTATGCCACTGTTCTTTTACTTCATAGTAATTGGAAAATGGTCAACTAGTTCAAATAATCAATGAGATTTACTGCTACACACTTTAGCATCCAGTAATGCTTTTTTACTTTGAATTTTTCATGTTTTTATCTGAGGTCTCTGCCTGTATTGAGTCAATTTTATTATCATTACCGGTACTCTCAATCTTTTGGCAACATCTCGGTAGCCTTACGGAGGGCAGCCAACCAGCTAAACGAGCAAAGGCAGAAACAGGAGTTGGTGGGGAGGGTTGAGGGAAGAGAGACCAGGAGTTCAGCCAACCAGTCAGCCAGGGGACTCAGCTAGTTCCAAGAGGTCAGGCATCAGTCAGCCAATATTTGATAAACAAATGAACTCAGCTACTGAGCTTCAGTCAGCCTCATTTTACTGAGTTCTATCTTGGGAGAGAGATGACCTGACTCTTCCTTTAAATTCCAGAGGGTCTTCCAACTAATCACTATGCTCTGGAGCCAAACTCTGAAGAGCGTTACATATGTGGCAAAAAATTACATCCTTTTCATCTGCATGGGGAAGATAAAAATGTGAAACAAAATTCAAAGACAATCTATTTGCCAAATATCCAGATCAATAATGGTGTAATAATATTCTAAGTCTCACAGGATGGAACAAACGGTTTAATTTTTTCATTATTTTCATTCATCATTTTAAATTTGCTTCTTTATTTTTATCTATGATAAAATAGATAAAATAGTTTGAAATAGTTTGAATTAGTTTAAAATTTGCATACAGCTTGCCAGACAGTACAAAGAATGTCTAAGTTCTAAGTACAAAGAACTCTCTAAGTACAAGAAAGTATATTCCCTCCCAAAGTATATTCTAGACTCAGATTAACACAATAATGCATATGTTCTCTCTCTCTCTCCCCCACGGAACAAAATTCTCCTACATTGCCATCACACAGTTCTCCCAGTCAAGAAATCATTGATTTACTATTATCATGCAAATTTTACCAATTGTCCCAGCAATGTCTCTTTTTCCTTCTTGTCCCAGATCCTGTCCAGAAATACATGCTGCACTTAGCTATCATTTTTCTTTGATTTGTTCCTAATTCTTTCCTTGTCTCTCATGTCCTTGATAGTCTTGCAGAATACAATCATTTCATTCTATCAAGTGCCCTCAACCTGGGTCTGTCTAGCATTCCTTCATGAACAGACTCAGCCCATGCTTTTTTGCCTAAGTCAAGTCACTATTTTCCCTTTTGCATTTGACTGATATTTTGTGGGTTGATATTCCAATATTTTCTAATATTCTATACCTCATAAACTTTCACCCACTGGCTTTAGAATCCATTGATGATTCTTAATGTATACAACAACTACTACTATGTTGGTTACTAAATGATGAATGTCTATTTTGTTTATTCTTTCTACATTGATTAGTTAGCATTCTACTATTTCTTACATTCTGTGATTGATATGCTGTTCCCTTTTAATGTAGGGCTTGATAATATGATTTCAAAATTTTTGAAGTCAATGATTAAAAGGAATAGTTATATTTTAAACTTTAAATAATCAGTACACATTTTATTTTCAGTAAGAGGATCCTTGAGAAGGAAGCAAAACCAAACAATGACAATTGTCTAAATTTAAGTGGATTAAAATTGCTGCATGATGATAACTTCTCAAAATAACCAAACGGGGGAAAAAAAAACCACACAAAACTCAAGACTGCCAACAAATTAATTATAGACATTGGCAATGTTTATGTTATAACCAAATATTATAATTGTAGATCATGCTACATACATGTCAATACAGGAAACATTTTGGTTGTAATTCAAAGGAAGTATATGAATTTTGATATGACATATGTAGTAATATATATGATTATGACTTTTTGAAATTATGTGTTCATCACTGACATAAATTTAATTGAAACAACTGTAAAAAAGTGCAATCTATATAATTTTCCTTCTTTTTATAGATCTTTCAATAATAGTCAGCATTGCTTATTTTTTATTGAGGTATAACTGACATATGACATATAATATTATGACTTGTTTCTTGATAAGACATACCATTTGATATTCAGTTATCACATACTCACACACAAAGAAGAGTCAAGATGCTAAAATATAAAACCCTACCTAGATCTGGTACTCTAATAGATGAAGTTTCCATTATTCCTTATTTTCTATGTAACCAAGATAATTCCTGTTTGACTTTCCACCCTTTCTTAATATATGTATCCCTCCCAACACTCCTGCTTTTTCTTTTGGACAAATGCCTCATGTTTAAAACAGAAACTTACCCTGACTAAAAATCATTTATTAGCATGGCATCTATTTATAGCCTAACTTAGATATAATCTAGAATGATATGTCCTACAGACACAATGCTTAGGCACAGTTAGCTCTGAGTATCAGTGATTGTATAATTCTTTGCTATCTGGAAGACTGCATAGCTTATATGAATCTAATCATAATAGAAGAAAAAAGTGCCCACCAGTGAGAAGTTTGGTAATGCCTAGGGCCATGAGATGGAGAAACCAAATAGAGAATAATTCAGTAAGATTTGGGAGGGTAGCTTGTTACCTGAGCCTTTTGGTAAGAGATTATCAGAAATGCTAGCATACCCTGATTATGCCTAAAATCACTGAAAGAAACTAGCTGCTATTTTTATTGTTATCCCCATCATTATTTTTATCCATTCATTTGAAGTTTTCTGTAAATGAAGCATGTCCTTTTTTATGGTACCACTATATCTCCACCACCACTATATGATATAATCCACTAACTGGCTCTTTCAAAATTGAACTTGGTTCCTGGTGACAGTCCTTCTTAACACTAAGAATCTATGCAACAGAGACCAAGTACATCAGTATTCTTAGTAATATTTTCTTGGCCTAACTTCATTGGGCCACATGGAAGGAATTGGGGGTAATTTTGAGATAATTAGAAATAGTACCAATTTCTTGAATTATTTTTGAAATTAACATGGAACTGAAACATTATATTAGTGAGACTTGAAGATTCTCAGTTAATTGGAGTTGAAAGGATTATCCATATACCTAAGTGTCATATACCTATACCTTTTTATGTTATCATTTTGTTAGAGAATGAAATAGGTTATGTGAAAAACTGTGTTTTATTGAAGATATGTATTTCTAACTTGGTTTCAATATTTTTTTTTCAGATTGAGTTGTCTGACAGTAGTTTAAGTTCATGATCTGTTTTTATATTTAACATACTATGTAAGAAATGCTAACCATTGCACCTTTAGTTCAAACGTGTTTTTTAAAGTGTATTTTCAGAAGTCCTATATTTCTAAACTTTAAAGCCTTGTTGGCCGTATTATTCATATGAATTAAGAGATGCAAATGGAATTTAAAATAATATTAATTGAAGAATCAATTTAAAAAATACTGCTGATACATGCAAAAGCATGGGTGAATCTCACTCTAATGTACTATCTATTATGAAGATAACTATAGAATTTGGACAAAAAATTTTTAAAGCTTAAAAGCTCTGGAGAGTGAACAAAAACAAGGGAGGCAAACTGAAACTTGGCAGGAGACACTGGCATAGCATTTTTGGAGCTTTAAGCTGCAGGTGGCCTGTGTCATGCAGTATCATGGGTTGTCAAAATCACTAATAGAAACATACTAACTTTTTGGCCAGAGGAGAATCTGTGTGAAGCAGTCATCACTAGAAAATGAGGGTGGAATCCTGGAAAGATAGGATCACAAAAGGAGTTCCCCAATTTTTGGTCTGTAAACTTTGCCCAACTCTCTTGGACAACCATGGATACAAAGAACTGATTCAGTATAGCTTTCAGCTAAGGCTAAAACACCTGAACTGAAATTTGAATTACCACTCATATGGAGAAAAGGCTTTGCAATTTAAGACTAACTTAGTTAAGTACCTGCTGAAATATAAACATCAATATCCTTCAAAAAATATAATAGAATTCAGTCTACACACAGAATATTGATAAGTCCAGGATACAATCCAAAAGTAATAGACATTCAAAGAACCAGGAAAATATAATCCAAAGAGGCCAACTCCAAGATATACCCAGAGTTGGAATTGTTGGAGGAAGGCTTTAAATCTGGTATTATAAGTATGCTTAAGATGGTCGAGGAAAAAAAGTACATTCAGAATGATGAAAAGATAGGAAATAGCAGAGAAACTGATAATATAAAAAGAAACCAAATGAAAATTCAGAACAAAAGATACAATATTTAAAATAAATATTTTAAGGGATGGTCTTAAAATTAACGTGGGGATGACAAAGATAAGTGCACTTGAAGATAGCTCATTAAAAATGATCCCATCTAAAGAAAAGAAAAAAAAAATGAAAACCTTCCTTTATTTAGAATTTATGTGTAGTTTTTTTTTCTCAAATGATAATTTAATTTTTGTATTTGGAAACCCTAAGCTCAAGCTTGTTCTCTTATTTAAGGTAAGTACTTTACTAACAATTTCCTCTTTGAAACACAATACTGCAGGACTTGAGAGGTACAAGCACACAGGTAATAGAGCAAAAATTGAAACCAAATAATCCTGAAAGTAGTTAAATCTTAGAGCTTTTTTTTTTTTTTTGGCTATTTCTATATCAGGGTATAATACCATTTCCCCATAATATAATCATTATGGAAATGTAACTATATGTAAATGTTTCCTGTCTACATTTTTACAACATGTGAATTTTTAGTCTACCATGAGTAAATAATATGAATTATAAGTGCAATTATAAGTGTAATTCTTTCTTTGGTATTTTTCATGAATTTGTCACTGTCCACCCCCTTCTTGGTACATTTGGGAATAGGAGGAATATGGCAGGTGAATATTGCCATAGAATTGTAGATAAAATTTCATGTAGCATAAAATACTTATAATTTATATATAAACAATCAAACCAATAGGGTATATGAAAATACAGAATTCTTGTGCGATACCCATTAACTTCATTTGCAACTATTAGAACTAGGCTTCAGTGTGAGAAAGTTTGATTGCAGTAATTGCAGCTTCATGACTTTTCTGGTGCACCTTGAACGTGTGGAGTTTTGAAGACCTTGGTGAAACTACCGTCTCTTCTTTCAGCCTAGAACTGGCCTAGTTCGGTCACTTTCTCTGTAGTCTCCTTATCTATACACTTTCTTCTTTCTTCACAGCAATTGGCCATATAGTGATTTTTGTCTCTCCCTGAGTTGGACACATAGGCAAATCAGTTTATGATACCACTAAAAGTAAGGCAGTTACATTTTAGTAATGCTTAGTATGCTATCCTGTATTATTCCTACTCCTTCGTTTTCCTTTCCTAAGCCCAGTAATCATTTGCTGCTCCTACTAAGCTCTGCTATAGTCCCTCAGCTCCTTTTAGTTTGGTTTCACCACTTCCATATTCCATTGATAGGTTATAATCACATTATCAGAGTCTTTTACATTGGAAATAATTAGCAAGCGGAAACTGGGGCTTAAAAATACAAAGGAAGTGGTAGAAGAGTAAAGGGTTATTGGGAAGAAAGCCTTATGAAATATAATGAAAAACAAAGGAGCCTAAGTTCCAGTGTGTGATACAGGAAGGAACTGAAGCATTTCTAAATGTGATTCATAAAGGCAAAGACTAAGGGATTGAAAGAAGGATGCCAGGAATTAAGAAAGTGAGAGGTGGGAATCAGCAACCTCTGAATCAAAAAGTATAAGAAAGGTGTTGAATATTTAAATGCAAGTTCATATACTCCAAAAAATACTTCCTAAGGTATATATTATCTGGAACAGAGCAAAATGAATTTTTAGGCATAACCCTGAAATTTCTAAGGGAAAAGTCCAGAGAACTTTGCAGGAGCAATGGAAGGTAAAGGAAATTATGAGTCTATCATCACACTTAAGTCGTTACTTTTGATATTATGTAGCATGCTACCTAACTCTGTTTTGTATTTGATGTAAAATTTTATGACAGCTTTTTATATTTTCATATCTACCTCAAAGACCCAGCTTTATAGTCCACTAAAAATGTTGAAATCCTTGGTTATGCATTCCCATTAACAGTAATTGATTATCTATAAAAATATTTTTATTGGTAAAGAATTCTCTCAGTTTTTTCAAATACAGTTTTTTCATAATTTAGCAAAATAGACCCACGAGCAAAAACATAAATGACCTTTCTTCTAATTTTGTTGGATTTCCTTTTTTAAAAAATTTTTTTCCAGGAGACCTAGCTATTCTTGGATGCAATAATTTTATTTCTTCTCATCTGAAATTCTGTATTTAACTAATCCTTACTTTTATCATCCCTATCTAATTTCTTTTCCCCTCCTTTCTCTTCCATTTATGGTTGTGTGCACATGCATACCACACTACATCATTATCATCACCATCACCATCAATAATAGCATAAACAAAACACCGGGGCTCTAAGAAATATTTCTAAACAATATATACAGGGAGCCTGGACATTGGAGGTACATAATAAATGTTGGATAATAAATAAACAATTTGTCATTCTTCTAGGTAATCTATCAATAACCGTCCAACTTGGATTTACTTAAACTTCTTGGAGCTTTATTCCTTTATCTATAAAATGGTACAAATTGTCCTTTTTTACTGCTAAATCACAAGGGTGTTGTGATGACCAAATAAAATAGTGAGAAACATTTTGAAAATTGTCCAGTGTTACATAAAACTTGGTGTTATCATTATTATAAAAAAACATTTTTAATTCTGCTCATTGTAGGCCCATATTGTCTCAGTGGGTCATAGTTTGCCTAATTTGAAAACAATACCAATAAATTATATTTTTGATTCCCAATGACTTCTTATCTACAGTGATTTAAATGGAAAGTTTTAAAATTTAAAGAGAAAAATTGTTTGAAATAAAAGATATTCTTTATAACAAGAATTTTAGAGTAACACAGAAAGCTTTGTGGTAAACAAAATAATTTTTCGTTATACAGCTCAACTGATTAGAAAATCAATTTCTAACAATAGTTTTAAAACTTTATTTTACATATATCTGTAACAGCAAAAAACAAGAATTGTGGTCAATAGCAATTTCATTCCACATTGTATTATCTCTTCTATTTAAGAGCAGTTTTCTAGATGAGTGGTGCTTGTAAAACTTAGACTAAATTGCAAAAAGGAAATCAAGGGAAATAGGAGGAAAATGGAAAATTTGGTCAAAGATACTACTGACTAAACTTCAAGTTTGTTGAGGTTCTTAGTCCTGGATTAACAAAGCAGACTTTTCTATCCTTGGATGGTAAAGTGAAAAATACTAATATTTTCTATAAATAGCAGGATTGGAATCTAAAGCAGTCCATCTGGATTATTATTTCATTTTCAATAGCATAAAGTTTGTTATTGCTGAGAATATTTGATTTTTTTTCTGGTGACAAATATAAAGTATAGATGATTGACTGTGACTTAACTAATAGTCATAAAACTCTCCATTTTAAAACTATTCATGTGTACAATTCTCCTTTGTAAATTATCTGTGATATTTATTTTAAAAGAACAGAATATATTTTTAAGGAGTATTCTTTTAAACTTTACCATTTTTGTACTATTTTACATACAACTAGAATGTTCTCAATCTAAAAGCATGAAAATTATTGAGCATTTTAAATGAAATCTGTTGCTTATTTCATATTAAAAAAAAAAAAAAAACTCCCTAGATTCCTATCTGAAGACCTCAAGGGTTTCTACAAAGGAATGTGTGCCATTTCCAAATTCACAAAAAAAGAGATTAAAATAAACTGTCTTTCTGTTTTTCATTACAACTTATGCCATGTAAGCAGACATATTCATTATTCCAGAAAGTAATACAACTGTAAGAATGTCATTGCAAAATCTATTACAGGAAATATTAAATGCCACATGATCACACTCTCCTCTGACCATCCTATCTCTTTGGTGTTCTCGGTACTATGGGAAGTCTGTATTTTAAGCTTTGGTTTTCCATATAGGATTTCCTAAACCTTACGTTATCCAGACTGACAATCTTGACCTTTTATTTGGACTACTTCTTCTGTTTACATTTGAAATATTTGTGTTTAAACCTACCATATAATTATTTGTTTTCTATTTGTCCCACCTGATCTATATAGTCTTTTCTGTCTTTTTTTCCCCTTCTTTTTGGATTAAGTATTATCATTTCATTCCTTCCCCTTTATCTAGATTAGCATTACATTCTCTAGATATTTTTTCTGTGGTTACCAATCAATATAGAAGAAATATCCTTAACATATATAAATTAAGGATGTTACCACTTTCTGGGACAATGAAAGGACTTTGGAATACTTGAAATCCATTTTCACCTGCCTTTTGTGTCATTCTTTTCAGATATTTTAATTCTCTCTAATATTTCAAGCACCCCACCTTATCTTGTCTAATGTGATCAGTATTCATTTATAATTACCAAATAGTTACCCATTTGTTGTTTTACACTTTCTTCATCTCTGTGATTCCTAATGTGATTTATTTTTCTTCTAATCAAAGAACTTCTTTTAATATTTATCTGCTGATACTGAGTCCTCTCACATTGTTTTTTGTTGTTGTTATTCTAAAGTATTTTTCCTTCCTAATATCTTCTCCATCTTTTATTTCAAAAATATTCAAAAGTCAGAAAATTTGAAAGAACAGTAATCTAAAATACATCTTTCAACTAGGCTGATCTATTTCTAACATTTTGCCCCGTTTGCTCTCCTTTAGTGATCCATGTCTGTCTATCTGTCTCCGTCTCTGTCTCTGTTTCTGTCTCTCTCTCTCTCTCTCATCTCTGCTTTTGTACTTGCTGCTAAACCATTTGAAAGTAATTTTCAGATACTATGATATTTTGCTTCAAACATTTCAGCCTCCATATTCTAAGAACAAGGACATTCTATGTAACTACAGCATTAGTAAATATAAAATATTAATTCAATGTTTATCATTGATTCAGTAATATGATTTCAAATATAATCTATACTGTAACTTTTGCAATTTTTCCAAGAATAGTCTATTTGAAATGTAATCACAGTTGATACATTGCATTTGTTTTTCATGTCCCTAGTTTTCTTTAGTTTGGAACAGTGATCCACCTTTTTTTTATGTCTTTTGTGAACTTGCCATTAAAAAAAGTTAAGAGTTTTTATAAAAAGTCTTATGCTTTAGACTTGATGAATTGTATCCTAATAATTAGATTCAGGTTAAAGAGTTTTGTGAAGAATTTTCATATATGATGCTCTGTACTTTCTGTTTTATCACATCAACATTAGTTTATTCCATTTTTTGTGCTGCTGTTTTACTACTTGATTAAAGTAGTACCTGTCAGCTCTTTTAATTGGTAAAGTAACTCATTAAGCTATCTGTAAGATGATACATTGCAATTGCATTCTGTTCCCCACGATGACTCTTGCTTAAAGTCATTCTTAACATTTCTGTCTTTTAATAGATTCATGGATTTTTAAAAATACGTTATCATGTATTATTGTTAGTATTCTTTTCTAATGCTCAAAAATGCTCCATATTTGGCCAGGGAAATAATGGATTACAGAATATATATGTATATATAGATATCTGTATCCTCATTTTGAAGATATACTTGCTATTTTAATAAAGGCTTGGTGACTTTTACATTTTTCTAATATTAAGGATTCTGATAGGTGTGTGAAAGTATCTTGCTGTGCATTTAATGTGCATATCTCTGATGGGTAATGTTTTAATATATTTTAATATTAGCATATTTTAATATGTAACAGATCAATTTGGATATTCCATTTTGTAAAAGGACTATTCAGGTCTTTTGTACACTTTTCTATTGTCTTTTTTTCTTATTGATTTGTAGGAATCCTTATATATTCTGGATGTGAGTCTTTTGTCACATATACACATTGCAACTATCTTCTATTCTTTGGTTTGGCTTTTTTTATTCTCTGAATTGTGTCTTGATAAATAAAAATTTCTAAATGCCAGGGTTAGCTGAATATAGAGCAAACAGAGCTCTCTTCATTGCTGGTGAGAGTGTAAATTTATTCAACCATTTTTGAAAACTTTGGCACTATTTACCAAAAGGAAGATATAAATACTCTGTGACACATCATTCTAATTCTAGGTATAAACTCTAGAGAAATGCATATGTATTTTTACCAAGGGGCATATGAAAACTGTTTAGACTGGCCCATAATGTCAGCCTCACTTCTCTGAGCTTTCCTTTTTTTTCTTACAATCCTGGCTCCTCAAATTTCTTCTACATTAGTAGTGATCCAATACTTCCAACCCGATTTAACATATTTTTCAGCCTTTCTAGTTACTTTTGGCAGAGGATTAGTCTGCAACACACCACTCGGCCATTATCAGAAGCAGAAATCTTAAAGTAATATTATGTATGTTTTTTCACGTATCTAGTCCTAAATGATTAAATGAGATCATTAACTTAGGATGAGAAATTAAGCTGCTTTCATTGTTGCTGGTCTACAGATATAAATGTACGGTCTCTGAGTTCTGACAATTTATATGTGCCTTTTGTATAATATCAGCATTAGTGAAAAACTGGGTGGTCAGGATTTGTAGCTTTCTCAGAGATTCCAAGTCAGTTCCTATCCAGTCTACTTCTTTTACAGCAGTCACTTAACGGTAGGTTTGTGATCCCCGAGAGTGTTACTGCTGTTGTGTCCCCACTATTTGGGCAGCGCAGGGCTCTGCCTTAAATGCAGTAACTGTGGTCTCATTGTTCCATGTCTAGATAGCTGTGTTGACCATTTCTCCATGTGATATCACACAGGCCATTTCAAATAGGTTTTTTAGCATAGTTATTCTCAGAATACTGATATTAATTAATAAATGTAACAAGGAACTAGTATTACAATTATTACCAAAAATATTCATTGGTTGAACACATCAGATTGAAGTTTCTAGGAGAAATAGATATAAGCATTCTTCTTCCCTTAGAACATTGTCATCTCTGGAGATTTAAAATCTAGAGTTCTTACATTTTTCTAGTTTTTATAATCTGCTGATTTGCTTTGAGAAGAAAATTTGGGGATTTCCCCAGTGTACCTTTTAAATTGTAAAAAGTTGAAGTCAGTGAATAGGACTGGACCAAGTAGAGAAAAGCAAACATCAAATACTGCAGAAATGAACCTTGCCAAGAGATGGTCTGGATGACCTAATGCAGGGCTTTGCCATCACTAACACCTAAGACTTGAGGGACTTTAAGATTAACTGCATTGGAGCCGAGATATAAACTGTTCTCACTGGAATTTCTTATATCTGGTGAGGTATAAGGTCACAGAGTTACTTCATCAAGTAGTGCTTTACAAAGGGAAGGAGGAGAGTTGCAGTGTAGGCCAACAATGATCTAAAATAAAGGCTACTCAGTGTGTACCTCTAGGAAGACCTGCTACATTAAAACTTAGGTACAAATAAATTCAGCAAATTCTCTGTTCTTCTCTTTGGTACAATAGAGTGTGCTAAAATGTAGTTGCAACTCAGTTAGCAAAACTAGGGTAATATATACTCTCAGATATGGCTGATTGTACAACCCAACAAATGTCAGTTTGACAATCAAATAACCTACCTCCTATAACAACTGGACATTATGTGGCATGAGACATAATGCTATTGACAATTGGCTCTGTTTTCAGGTGGGAGTGGATTAAATGCTCTTATCATCTGCACGAGGAATAGGGTGAGGTTAAGAATGGAAAGTCTGTTGGTCATGTGGGTCTGTTACATTGCAATGTACGTGCATGATTTTTGTAGTAATTATTTTGTTTCCCACATGTATAAAACAATTACACGGAAACACTTTTTTCTTGCTTTCGTTTATATTTGCTAACTGAACGAGTGAATTAAAAATACTGGTTTTCATTAACTTCTAAAAACACAACACTGTATTTTATATAGCTTAATTTTTGAACCCAATTATGCTGTTACAGGAGTTCCCTGTGTTTGAAAACAAAATGAGACATGTATTTATATAGTCAGAAATTTTATCTTTTGGAATTTAATCTACAGATATTCTTATCTACTCTGAAAAATGACAATTATAAAAAGTTATTCATTGAAACTTTATTGATAATAGAAAAATATTAGAAAATGTACAACTGTCCAGCAGAAATTCATTGATTAAATATGTTATGGTAAATGTGAGATACAACTAGAAAAAGGGAGATTATTATGTACTGAGAACTATCTATCTTACAATGTTTATACCATGCTCCCTATGTATACTAAGCATTCTATATGTGGATCTGTTCATTTATGTATAGAAAAGCTATGGAAGGAGAACCCGAAACTCAGCCTAGTGACTTCCCATGGACGTGGGAACAAAGGTCCTGTGGTACAAGGACAGAAGAGAGGCTTTACATACCATCTTATACTTTCTTTTCGAATCATGAAAAGAATCATAAAACACTGATTCAAAAACTAATATTTTAATTGTAGTCACAAGGGGAGGGCCAACTATTATTTGTGAATAAGAAATCTACCAGCAACATTTAGACTGATTTTGAGTTGTGCCAAACTGTTACGGTTCTTTTTCACTCTTTCCTAGTTGATGGATTTCATGGATTATCTGTCTTTCTTGAGGATATATTCAAAGCTCAGGAATCACAGTGCTGACAGAATCCCATACATTAGGAAGATCAAATTCTCTGCTTTTTCTTTACCAGTACAGGCATAGTTAGAACACTGCATTTTCGACAGTCTGTCTTTAGTGTAGTACCAATGATATATTGGAGGACAGCATTGTACATGTTTTTGCATCATGAAATAAAGAACAAAGTTAGCTATGATCCTTCACATTACATTTTTGCAATCATGGAGCACCTCTTAGTTTGGCTTCTGTCCCTTCTCTTCTCCAGTTTCCTAATGTGATAAGCTAATTTTAAAATGTTGGTTTATTTCTTGTCCCTGTATTTCATGAATGTTGACATAGTCATTTATATTATACATATATATGTGTAAACCTTGTCTACATGAATATATTCTTCATACAAACTTACAGTGATATAGTAGGATGTTAAAAATACATTTGGTATAATGGCATATAAATGAGTGTTATTTCTGCTAAACTAGTCCATCTCGGGAGATTTACAATATAATTATGATCATTCCTTATTACATACCTATAGAATTATCCTTAGAGAAACTTTATGAGACTCTTTTAAGAATGAAGGTTAGCATGTTACAGTCACACACATTTTCATAATCAAAATAGTGTTATTCAGCTGATGACTGACTTCATTTGCTAGGGTCATCATCACAAAGTACCATTCACTTCGGGGCTTAAACAACAGAAATTGTTCTCTCACAGTTCTGGAGACTAGAAGTCCAGATCTAGATGTTGTCAGGGTAGGTGTCTTCTGAGGTTTCTCTCCTTGTTTGTAGGTGGCTGCCTCCTTCACCTTTGACATGGTCTTCCCTTTCTGTGTGTCAGTGGCCAAACCTCCACTTCTTATAAGTCCACCTGAATGACCTCAATTAATTACTTCTTTGGAGACTTCATCTTCCAATACAGTCATATTTTGAGATACTGAACAGCCCCAGATGTGCTGAATGCCAGCTCTACTGCAGGCAGAAAATGAGGAAGGAATAGCTTTGGCTT
The DNA here is from genome assembly GCF_048773025.1 of Camelus bactrianus. NCBI lineage: Eukaryota > Metazoa > Chordata > Mammalia > Artiodactyla > Camelidae > Camelus > Camelus bactrianus. Next base: position 46,307,942 of record NC_133540.1, read on the forward strand.
TCATTCCACTTTCAAAATCTTACTTTCTCCTCACAAGCTGAACGTAAGTCAGTGCTCTTCCAGCAAGGGCTGCCTAATAAATGTGTATCCAGGGGGTACAGACCTGTGATTCAGGGGAGACCAAATCAGGCAGCAAGTAATTCTGAACAACAGACAACTTGGCGAGCTTCAGTATGTTAATTAATAATTAAATCATTACACTATCACAACAATTTATAGTCACATTTTGAGAGAAAAAATAGCACACTGGACCTAATTTTGCCATTTCAATTTATCCAATATGCATAATTCATTTGAAATCTATAGGATACTTGACTGCATTCATCAGATGTTTTAAAACAAATGATGTTTTAAAAGAATTTAGTGAAGACTGAAAGATTTATTTCAAAAATTGATGCTATGTGTGTTTGAATTTTCCTCAATTATTGTTGCTTTTATCACTGACTATTGGAATTAAAGCTTTAAGAAAATAACTCTGAGCACTTGTTCAGATTTTTATCCAGTCACTAAGAATACAGTAGAGAATATTATTTTTTAAACTACTTGTTTACTAGGAATCAGAATAACTTCTGAATATTATAAATAGAATATGTTCTTCATTTTGCTTTCTTTTAGGTTGTAATACATCTTTACTCCATCTGTTCTCTTCATTTACTATTGAAAGTAATTCTGGATATTTTTATTCAAATATTTATCCTTTATTTACTTTCCATGATTTCAACAAAGTATATTATCAAAAAAAGATAAACCAAGAAACCAGTCTTCTCTTCCAGAAGAAGAAACTTCTGCTTGTGTAACTTTAAAGTCTAGTGGGCCTGGAGGGTTAGTGGGAAGAGCAGAAAAAAAGGATTTGAGAACAAAATATGATTGATTTCTCTTAAGATTTTTTCCAACTTTCATTGTCCAATTTTCCATACTTCTGTTTCATCTTACCTGCCAGGATGTCTGCTGCTGGGAGGATGGAAAAAAGCAGAACACAGGTAGAAGTATACAAGCTGATAATTTGAAAGCTTTTAAATGATGTGACTAATAATGGAAATTTCTGTTAGCCTGAAATCTTTGCCTGATTCTGTAATTCTGTGCTGTATTTAGCTGAGTAGGCGTGAAGAATATTATATATGCCCAGTGAAATGTCCCAGCTCCCAGAGCACATGCTACTTTAGATGAATATAGTGTACAAGGATATTGCCAAGTGTACTCGAAAATGGCAAAAGAATGGTTCCAAGACAGATGCATCTATCTCAATTGAATTAATTAACTAATTAATTAATTAATGTGACCAAGTGGGGATGTAGAGACCTGAAGCCCATTGGCGCTGACCAAGGGGAAAATAAATATATCCAGGCACCTTTCTTTTCTTTCTTTTCTTTTCTCTCTCTTTTTTTTTTTTTTTTAAGTGTCCCCTGAATTGCTTTGGTTTGTGTTCTGGAAAAGTTGATCCTGACAATTTTTGCCCATTAAAAAAAATTACCTTATGGAGAGGCAGAATTTTCAATTCCTATTCTGCAGTTTTTGCTGATACGCTGACATCATTGTATACTAATTTTTATTAAGGAAAGTCTTTACCTTTGTTATTGCTCAACAAATTGATGGTCTTATTTTCTTACTTTTTTGTTAGTTGATGAAGTTTCTTTTTGGCAGTCTATTGTATTATTAGCTATTCTGATGATAAGCTTTATAAATGTGTTTGTCAAACCTCTATTTATTCACCAAACGTTAGCTGAATGCATGCTATATGTGAGACAAATATCTTACTAGACACAGGATATACAGCTAAGTAACTCAAAGTCTAGTGGGGCAAACAAATATATAAATAGTATGATCATTTATATATTTTTGCCATTAATTATTGACATCATCTTTTTCTAATCTGATAAATTTACCTGTTAACTTAGTCATTCAGAATAAAATAACAAGGTTAATTTAGCACCTGGGTATTTCTAATGTTGAAAGCACAGTCCTATTAAGGTAGAGAACAAGGACGCTTATAACCAGACATTCTCCTTGAGTTTGTTTAACTTGGACCAGGGACCTCCTAGCCTGAATGACATGCTTCATTCCAACTTTTAAACTGTCGACTGAATTAAGATGTGTTGATGAATATTAATTTCTTTTACTAAAAGCTCTGACACTGAGACATTCCTGTTGTCTGCTTGTTCCATCAAATAATGAAAGGTCTTGGTGATTTCCTCTGAAGTGTGGATGTTGGCACTTGGAGCTGACAGGCATATTTCAGACAACCTGTGCTATAAACTTCTCTGTTTTGCCATTTCTGGATGGCCTCGAAGGTGCCTTTATTCTGTTGGTGCTGCACGTGTGTGATACTGTAGACCCCTTTTGAGACTGTCTCAGGGATTATTTATAATGTACTGATGTTACCTTATTAGTAGCTGCTGTTTCTGCACAGAAGCAGGAGGTTTGTTGACACTTGTTTTACTGCTGAAACTTTATTTTTGGTGTCTGGTAGACCACTATGGAGTTTCACTACTGAAATGTTATTGCAGCCTGAATGAAAAGTCATCCCATGTTCATTTTCCTATAGGTCCTAAGGGTTTAAATGAGCACCTGAATAAGCTTTAGAACCTGACAGATAATGCAATGTTATTGCATTCCTGTTTCAATTGGCACTTCTAATAACTCTCACAAACAGTTCCTGGGGTTGGTAACTTTCCTTTGCAGAAGTATTTCAAAAAATAGGTCCAAACCTACGGGGTGAATGTAAATTTACGGGAGGGAGAAATATTAAAGCAATTTTTTATTAATTTTGGAACAGTGCTCTTTTGGCATTGATGAGTAATTTCCAAAGCTGGCTCTCTTCTGATCTAGTGATCTACACACAGAAGCAACGTAATATGATGGAAACCTTCACTCGGCCTGCTTTGCAGGCAGTGCCTTGTTCTTCAGCTTCTTCCTGAAGAGCTCCAAACTAAGGCACTTTGGGCAGCCTCGGTTCATTTTCTTCTCTGCCCTTTAGACATTTCTGTGCCATCTCTTTCCTAGTTTAGGATGACCTAACCATTTTTAAATGAATGCGTGCAAACTAATTTTTAATTTAAAATACATCACAGGGGACAAATGTTAACAAAATTGTATTTCCATTCTTTGAGGCAAGTTGTGTTTTTTAATTAAGACTTTTCCCCTATAAAAATATATCCAAGACTGTTTTATAGTTTCATTTTGCTTTGGTTATAATGTGTTATAGAACAAAAAGTCAAGAGCTACACGCAAAATAAATTGAAACTTTTGCAAAACCTAGAGTAAGAAGGTGACTTTTCTTATATACATATACATATATATATATATATATATATATACACACACACACACGCACACATTGATTGTATATGCATGTGTATGTGTATATATACCCACATATATATGGATAAATGCATATACCATTATGTATATCTCTTTGTACATATTTATGTGTATATGTCTATGCATATGTTTGTATATGTATATGTGGGCATATACATATATATATATACATACTTGAAAATGGCTAAAATTCAGATAAGTACATAGATAAAAGATAAACAGATAAGTAGAATGTAGTTTGTCCCATTGATTCCACATTTGTTTTTGATTCCCCAGTGCATGCCAAGTCATGACACTCAGTGCTGAGATCCAGAGTGTCCTTTTAAAATGTGGTCTTGCTTTCAAGTTACTTATACCATAGGGGAGATTACAGACAGATAAATAAGCAATCGTGATAGTCTATGAAAACTGCTGACAGGGCAAGCAGAAGGTACTGGAAGAGGCATCTAAACCACTTGAGGCACAGAAGACTTTCTTGAGCAAGGGCTATCTACTGAGACCTGTGAGGTTGAATCGTCCTTAACAGACAAAGTCAGTGGGTGATGAGAAGGTGAGGAGGCAAAGCAGAGCAGAAGGGGCAGCATGTTTGAGGGCCAAGAAATGAGAGAGGGAATGGCTAGAGGAAGCAGAAGGCAGGCATAGAAAGTGAAATCGCTGGAGAAATAGGAAGGGTCTAGATCATGAAGATTCTCAGAACAAGTGTCAATGAGTTTTAAGTAGGAGAATAAGATGGTCACATTTGAGCATATGGCAAAGAGCTGCATGGAAATGAGATTGGAAATCCTAGTGCAATGCAGCCATCAAGGAACTTAAAACATGTGATTAATATTTAGTAGCTCTGAATCATTCTTGGGAAGTCTACAGGTTTGCAATAGTTAGACATCAGTATGCCTGATTTTGTTTTATCCTGTAAATTGTATAGTATGTGATAATGAAGATCACTTAAAATTCCTGGTTGACTTCACCAGAAATGTTTTATGACTGGTTAGAGATGGAATTAGTATCTTCTTCTTTTCTTAATTGATTCCTCTCTTATTTAATATAAGTAGCAATTAGGCAAACCCAGTTAATGGTAAGTTGTCATGAAGAAGTTAATATAGAATTATAGACATATAAAAGTCCACTTAAGGAGAACAATTCAGATTCTATATATTTTGAAGTATCAAGAAAATAGGAAAACCTGTTATAGGGGTCAAATTCCCTTACAAAATTACCAAGAAAAAAATTCTTATTATTATAAACATTGTCAAGCCCCAAGGATGGGAAAAATCTTAGAGAGAAACAGTGATTAAATACGTGACAAAATGTGAAGGAGTTCCCAAAGTTGTTGATGGCCAAAAGTACGTGTGCCCTTGGATTTTCAAGGTTTCTTGAATTTTCATTTCTTAGTCTCCTCTTTGAGTTGGATCTGACTCTTGAAGATCATTTTAAAATGCTCTCATATTCTCCTGGAAGAGTTATATATGAATTCATTAAACTGGATAAGTCTGTCCGCCTGGTTGACTGTTGTCCAAGAGATGATAGTGTTGAGAGGAAACAGGAATCAGAACACATATATTCTATATGCTAGAAGCAGGGTTAGGAAACTTGAAGACTTCCAAAAAGGCAGGCTTAGCTGGGGAACAGTAACAGCAGTCTCACTACCTGGGGATGGAAATATGGAACTGGGTTCTCAAAATTTGGAAAATGTTACAGAGGAACTGAAAAACTTGCATCTTAAAAATGCTAATTGCATACTGGTTCTAAGTGCCAATTTAATCAATGGAATTTTAACAGTTACAATTATATGGGCAATACCGTAGAATTAGCTGAGATGAGATAAGCTTTATAATTAAAGTTCATAGAATCCATGCTTACTTGTCTATAGAGCAATTTTACCACATTGAAGAAGAAAGAAGAACACACCAAGGCTTAGAGCCTGTCACACGCACCAGCCTCTGACCGTTTTGCTACCTGAGTAGTGTTGAGAAGCCAGCAGCCAGTTAGAATTTAGAGATCATATAACCCAGTGCTGTTTAAGGTCAATGTGAATATTCTCACTATCAGTATATTCCCTGTGATTAATAAATAGTTTGCTCATAAGGATTTCTTGAATCAATGAGCCAATGTAAGAATCGCTTTCTGAGGAAGCCTTGCATTCTGCAGAGGAGCTTTCGGAGAAGAAGAGGGAGAGGAAGGCTAGTTCTTGGGCTTCCTCCTCTCAAGCTGAACAGTGCAGAGTCTCTGTTTTAGTAATTAGGGCTCCATATAAGATTTCCTTAAAAAAAATGCTGGTATTTTTTTTAAAGAAGAAAAATGAATGAGTGTATTCTTCTCACTTTACCATTAAAAACACTGTGTACACAGAGGATTTAGCTCAGGGTTACCCACAGAGTTAGAGCCAAAGCAGGCTGCAAACCTGGATGGCTTGAGTTCTAGTCCCATGTCATTTACACTCCACCATGCAGTCCTAACAGTACAGTCAATATACATGGGTATCAAGTTTTTAATTAACAAAATATGTTGGACTGCAGCTCGGAAGGCATGCTTACTCAATCGTTTGTGCTTACTCAATCATATCTCTCTTTTCATTTCCTAAATTCATGGCTGATGCTAACTGATACAGTGGAAGACTTGTGATGTATGTGGTGAAGAATGAGAAGTAAGCCTGGCCCTTTGCTTTTACGGCATACCTAATTCTTATTTGTGGATTAATCACTGACACTAATCAGGCTTCTTTTGATAGATTTACTTCTCATAAGTAGAAATGGCTCTTCTTGGGATAAAAATGCATATGGGACGCATACCCATGCTTAGTCATATTTTTGAGTCTTGTGAGCTTATCTGCTTGCCTGTCTTCCTGTGTATCTTATCAGTAGCACGGATTGACATGAAACATTTCTGAGACAAAGGATTGCTTGCTAAGCTTGTCGAGAGCTGCAACCACAGTCATCTGGATAGGCCTGGTGGAAGTAAACATTCTTTTATTAGTTGGAAGTGTGCCCATTCTCAAATTTGTTTAAAAGGAAAAGGAAATTTTCTCCTCACTGCTTATTCTATTTCCAAACATCTTGTAAAGACCTCCTTTTTCATCTTTTATTACAGGACATTATGAGGATGGCAGAAATTAGACTTTCCTGGGCATTTACAAATCTGGTGTTTTGAAAGGTATATTACTTTTTCCACTGGAAATTAATGTAATGAGAAATGTTTTACAGACACTCTAAACTATAAAAACACAAACACGTTTTGTGTGTGGCATTTCTTGTTCAATGGAGCACTAGTCTCTGGCTAGGTCTCCTCCCCCACAGCTCTGACACCGTGGCCTCTGCCTTGCCAGCTCTCCAGCTTTTCTCCTGGGCTGCCCTGGCTCACTTTTCTCCTCAGTGGTCTCTGCACTCTGCTCCTTTTCTATCTGCCTTCCTTTCTCTTGCCCTTTCTCTAACTATTCCACTTCTTTATTAGCTTGTGTTCATATAGAAATAACTCATGTTTTTCTTTTAGATTGGCCTTGATATCATTCTGTTTTTTCTGGATTTACGTGATTCTTTTATGCTGAGAACTCTTAAATCTATCTACCTATCATTGGCTTCTTCATCTACATCCAACTCTTTGTTGGACCTGCCACTTTGAACGGGCCATGGGCTATTCAAGCAATGTCATATCTGACTTGTGTTCCTGACCTCAGTGACATCATCAGTAACCCTGGCCAGATCACATGAAAGTCTTACTCCCCTCCTTACCCCACGCATTACCGAATTCTACACAACTACCAGCCTGTCCCTTTATTTGAGGGTCACTCTCAGCCTGGGCTCGTTCCTCTAGCTGTCTCTCCCGTTCTCATCTTTGTGTGATGGAATGTTGTACAAGGTACTTGAGATAGATTTAACAATAAATAAGGCATCCTGCTTATCTTCAGGACACTTGGTAACTAGCAGGGTCTCTAGCTCATATGCACTGATAATATTAACAGAAATTGGGACATTGAATGAGATAAATGATAATTTTGACAGAACTTAGAAGTCAGAAACAAAGTTGTAGGGTGCCTTCCTCCATCCTCATCTCTTGCTGCCTTCACAGTTTCATTCTCTGTTTATAATGGTATACATATTTAACAAATTTATAGAGTTTTGTGCCAGAGTTACTTAAAAAGGGGCATGTGATTCATTGCATGTTATTATAAAAACCTGGGTATTAATGCCAGAAGAGTATAAATAAACTGTCAGAATTCAGATGCAGAAGGATGGTGGGCGGAACGAGCCCTGAAACACTAGATTTTGGAGATTTTCTCCAGTGAAACTTTGTGACATGGAATTTGAGAGTAGAGAGGAGCTTTGGAACCTGATAATCAGGTGAAGGAGCTCATGGACAACCGCAAATAACTGCTAATTGCAAGCACAGTAGAAACTGTATTTAGTCTTACAATTTACATTGTACTTAGCAACACTTACATAATACTCTGCTGTCGGCACCACTTGAAGTGGGTATTATTGTCCTAATTTCATATATGAGTAAACTGATCAAGGCACAGAGAATTGTCATTTGTACAAGGTCATACAGTCAATATTTGGTGGAGCCAGGCTTCATATGAAACGGACTAACTACTATATGGGTATTCTTAAATAAAATTTAAATTGCAAAAATAAATGTAACTTGGTACTATGACTATGTAAAATAATATCCTTATTCTTAGGGAATACACATTGAAATGTTCAAGGATAAAGGATTATGGTATATGGAAATTACTCTTAAATGGTTCAAAAATTATTTATGTATGCATATATGCGCACATCCATAACATAATATACAGATAGATGTATAGATGGGTAAACAGGTAAAGAATGAAAAAGCAAATGAGATAAAATATTAACCAGAGGTGAATATAAGGAAAAGTGTATATGAGTATTCATCTGATCACTTTATCTTTTTTGTAACTTATGTCATTCCCATATGTGTGGTCTGTGATTTATTATGCAGGCCCTCTCAAGTGCAGACCTTTAAATGTGTAGGTATTTTTCACAAAGTTATAGAAATTTTTATTTACCTGTATCATTTATTATTTTTCTTTTTTCCTTGACTTATTTATAAACTAAATAGTCTGCCCAAGATAATAAAAAGTTGAATATATAAGCATTAATTAAGAATGGATGATACTCAAAATATCTAAATACTTAACAGCCAGTAGGGCTCAGGCACTGACCAGTCGTAACAGACACGTACTGCGTTGTATTCATCAGGCAGACCTGTGAGATCAGAAGCCAGGTGTGCAATGGTAGCTTGAGCTGAAGTGGTCTGTGCTGGTAGAAGATGAGCTATGATACTCCTACTTTGAAGGAAAGAATAAGAAATATTTTATCTCTAGAAATAAAGATAAAAGATAGGATTACAGATAAAAGAATGGATTTAGCTGGTTAAATAGCTTTACCTCTTTGTTGATAAATTTGTGGTTCTAAACCTACATTCCTTCCATGAAACTAGTTTTTCTTCCCCATCAGTTGCTGTCTCTTTTTATAGAGAGCCAAGTGTGCTCAGAACTTCTCTTGTTTTATCTTTTATATCAACCATAAGAATATATATTTTACAGATGAGAAAATGAAGTCACAGAGTGGTTGATAATTATGAAAATGCTTTTAAATTTAGGGAAGGTTTTCTTATTGTTACCACAGTAAATTCTATTCCAGATGATCTAGTTTTAATGAAAAATTTAGTCTATTTAGTCTAAAACTGTCTTAATTAGACAATGCATTTGTGCACATATAATACATTTAATAATTCTATATACAAATGAAATGCACAATATAAAATATATACAATATACGTACAATATTTGTATATTAGATATAAAGAAATTCCTCTCCAGTATTGTCTTAAAAATTTGCATTTTTGTAAGTAGTGTGTTAGAGATATTTCCTAAAATCTTCTCCAGACACTTGGCAGGAGTTTTGTTATCTGCAATCTGATAGGTGTGGTGTAGAATTTTCTTTAATAAGCAAACATTTTCAGTGCTAGAAAGGGCCTTCAAAATTTTCAAGAGGAAAACACGTCTTAGGGCAAATAAGTGGTTTACCCAAACCACTGGAACCCATTCCTGACTCCCACCCAGTTTTGTTTGCATTCTAATAGGCTACAATCAGTGATCAGTGATCTTATCTATCTAAATTGCCTTATGCACTGTTTCTAAATTAAACTTTTTTCAAATCATTTAGTGCTAATTTTAATTTGAATAATTTATTTAAGAAAATATTATTTAGAAAAGTGAAAGTTGGTATTTTTTATTTAGATCAGTGAAGTCTTTCAAGCTATTAAAATTGCTCTGTAACATGACTGTTATGCCATTGTGCAATTAAATTATTTATTCATTGAATTGAAATTTTAGTATTTATAGTATGCATTACACTCTCCAAGACTTTTCTCTAGTTTTGCATTATTAATGTAGCTAAAATTAAGTATTAATTTAGAACATTCTATAAAAAATTTATAACATTTTATAATTTAGAAATGTGCAGTGTAACTCTAATGTTATCACTGTGGTGGATAATAACTCTGGAAGTAAAATTGAATTTGATAGATTACTTTAGTCATTGAAATGTGGTTTTACTAAAACCATTAAATGTGCATGAAAACAACCTTTAAATATGGATAATCTGAATACTTTCTTCACATGTAAAAATGTTAGTTCTATTTTTCCTACTACCCTCCAATCATTAAGTCTAGGGGGAAAAAAACGGAGCAATTAACTTTAGAATACATACTTGAAATTACCCTAGGGACCTAATTCTGAAGAAGATTAAGCAAGGATAATAGAAGAGAGGCCGGGTAGTTTTGCATTTCCCATGAGCTGATGCTTGATTTTCCTCAGGTCTTCATTAGATTTACCTTATGCTCTTTGGCATCTGGGCTGGTGCTTATTTCCAAGATTTTATTAAGATAGTCAATTATGTTATTGTTTGCGGACTTTTAATCTGAACCTCATTATTTTTTCAGTAATTGTTTACTCTGAATTTAGAATGCACAGCGGGAAAGCCAAATTAAAGGGATCATTATAGATCAAGAGATGCAGAGTGCTTCAGAAGCTTTAAAAAAATGAATTTTGGACTAAAGCAATTTTTAAAATCTTAAAAAATTTTCTCTCTCTCTCTCTTTCTGTCTTTTACTTATTTTTGACCTGAGATTTATTTGTGGCTTTATCCACCCAGGAGATGATGTCTAGATGACAATAGAGTGTTATAATGTCTATATGAATTATCATAATGGGTTACAGACTTGAGTCAGTCCATCATGATCTCACCAAGGAAATGAGGTTAATGTAGATGTATATGTTGGAATCATACAGTCTGGAAATATACTGGCAAGTCAGAGAGTAGATATCTTAATTTGAATTCTTACAACTTCCTATCTCTAAAATACTAATTCATCAGTATCCCATGAACTACATTAGTTTCAGAAATTTACTGGCAAAGAATTTTATTTTTAGGCAGGTGAATTGGGAAATTATTCCATACTATATTTTAAAAATCTATTATTTTGCATTTTTGACTAAGAAGTACTTTGAAGAGTTAAGGTTTCATTACTCTTATGTTTGTAGTTTTGAACTTGTATGCATGTCTGGTTAGCTGGATATGTCACTTTACCAACAATGATTCACTCTGGGTCTTAATGGTGCAAAAGTGAGTCCTGGCTCAGTGGAAGAAAAGAGATTATATACAATTGGTGGACAGATGGCATGATACTGTGGAGAATGTTTCTGCTTCTTTATCAACAGTTATTCTACTTTGGACTGGCAAGTTTAAATTTTAAGAAATGTTACCTGTGTAGAAATTACACTTGAAAGGTATCCTCCTCAATAATTTTGTGTAATAGAGTAAAAGTAGCATTGCCAAAGTGGTAGTCAACCCAAAATAGCTTCAGTTAGAGAAAAAAAGGCAAGGAGAATTTATGTTGTCCAAACTAAAATGAAAGTTGATTTTACTTTTCTCTAAGTGCTAGTTAGTCTGGACTGAATTAACTGCTGTATGCATACCCAGTACTCAATTATATGATACTATTAGCTGACCATCTTTTAATCTGTACATCTTCAGTCATTTATACTTAAAATAATTGCAAGTTGAATAGTCCCATCTGTAAACATTTTACTTTAAAATTGATATGATGGTATAAAATGTATTTATTCTGTGGTTAAATGTATATGTTTGGAGTTTATATATTATTTTTGATATTGACTAAATAATAATCATTTATTAATTTTGTGACTTATCATTAGTAGTCAAAACAATGCTTTATCGTCAGTTTTACATGACTGTCTTAACCTTTGAAATTCAAGATGTTTTCAGTTTTTATACATCAACACAGACAACAGCTAGATGATGGAAAACATTTTCTTGTTCCCTAAGACTTCTTTTCGCGTGAACCGTAAATAGAAAGTCTTTGAAAACTGAGGATTAAGATTAAGATTTTAAGATTAAGCCAGCTTAAAGATAAAGATAACACATCAACATGAATTTCCAAAAATCATTGAGCAAAATAACACATGAAAAAGGAAGGGTTCTTTTCACTTTCAAAGTCTTTTGCTTGTCAGCCTGAACTGTAACATATTCTATCCCTTTTTATCACATGGAAACTAAAGCAGAGAATTGAGCAGAGAATTTGAATCTTTCATTTCCTTTCTAAATTCTCTCTCTTCTCAACTTGTTCATCTTATTTAAAAAAAAAATCCATGTCTGAGAAATGGATAACTGCATACCAGTTTCTCATTTATTATGGGTTTCTAATTTATATGGTTTTACATGTGTAGTATCCAACTTTGTTAAACCATGAAAAAGGGAAAAGTCTTTTGGGAAAGGATCTTAGTGTAACTTACACAGGAAATTTTTAAAAGGGCATAGTCCAGGTTCTGAAAGAAACATACAGTTTTCTTATCCATTTATCTCAGAAGCCTGGTACCTTATTATTTTATCTGGTACCTTACTATAATGTCTCCCAAACTGATGTCTCAGGTGCCCTAATTACCCAACTCTGATACCTTTGGTTTTTTGTGGATTTTTGTTGTTGTTGTTGTTGTTGTTGTTGTTTTTGGTAGTTAATAAGGTTTTGTGACATCCTCTGGGTTAGTGTCACACAGACTTCTCTGGCACACAATGAAAAGATGCTTCTGGCCTGTCTAGCCCAGTGCTGCTGTGTTCTAGTCAAATTTCAATCATTTAAATCTCCTCTAACTATTTCTCTTTAGTTTTTGAGCTTTCATCTTGCCAGGTTTTGGATCTTTTGTCAAATGCCCAGGGATTTTGATTGAGAATTCGATGTATGAGTGGGTTTGGCATTTGTTAAATACCAGCTCTGAGATGAAGTCTGGAACGCCCAATGCAACAGGAGACTTTGCCTTCAGGTCTGGGAAAGAGCCTTCTGCCAATATTTAGGAAGGTGGTAGAAAATGAAGAGTAAAATATCCTCACTTTCCTTTTCCTCATCCTCATACTAAGTTTGGCAAATTAGGGGAGGCTCGAAACACCAAAATGACAGCAAAAGAAGATTAAATCACTATGAAAAATTAGTAAACAAAAACATATAATCTAGTCTGTGATAATGTATATGAGCAAGGGGGAATGCCTCACAGATTTATTATATTATGAATTAAAAAGGTTTTAGAAAAGGGTTGCTTCTCTATATGTATACCAGTAAGAATGGTCTGAATTAAGAAGAAAACATGTGACTAATAAGGGAGAGCAATGCCATGAAAAATGAGTGCACAAAATTAAGGCTTTACTAGAGTGGTGAAAAGCAGATTTGACACTACAGAAAACTGAATCAGTTAGGTGGAACTGATGTGGAGAAGTGCTCTGAGAATTCAGTTTTGTAGTAGAAGGAAACTTACAAACTTGAAAAATAAGACATGAGATGGAAGATTTAGAGGAGTCAGTATTTACAACCAAATAAAGTGAATGAAGATGATGTTAACAGAGATCCTGGAAAATTATATTTACTACAAGATATTAATTATACTAGAATTCAAGGTAAAATGTACATTATTAATAAAAGTTACAAAATGATCTCCTACTTACAGATCGCTAAAGATAGTAGGGGAACATCTGTCAATATAATTCTTTGAAGTAGAAAAGGAAACTCAATGACTATACATCTTCCCATGAAGATACATACTTACAAAAAATTACAAATATTTTTAGATAGCATTTAAGAAAATATACTGTTTAGGTAACATTTCTGCACTCATTGCTTAAAAATGACTGTAAATAAGTTAAAGTACAAACTAGCAAGTTATATTAGAAAAAGTTTGCAATCGCTGGTGAATAAAAAATATTATCCCTTATGAGGACAGAGAGAATGCTATTGATGACTGTAAATAATTGTAATTAAGAAAATAAAATAATGTAAAATATAAACATTTAAAAAAGTCCTTCAAGAGGTTAAAGAAGCAAAAACCAATAAAGGAGAGACCAAAAATGGGGGAAAAGTGGGGCTAAATATTTATCTTGCACTGTACACTCAAGGAGAGTGGAAGCCGGGTTATTTATTCTTCAGTTCCCATTCATCAATGAGAAAGACTGCCAGGGTTGGGAGGGAGTTAAACTCCCCTGCCCTACTGGGCTGCCCCTTGCTAAGACAAAGCCCTGGATGAAGAGTCACAGATACAAGTACTAGACCCCAGGTCTGGGGACACAAGCAGATCATCTACATTAAGATAGCTTACATCTCTTCCCCACACTGGGGAATCTTTTTATACAAATTCATTCTGAGGAGACAAACAAATTGACATCAGTAATACAATTTCTGAGTCATAATTAAGTAAGATGGATGGCAAGTGAAATATTATTCTTAGAAGAACTGCTGAACTTTTAAAAAACATGAAAGAGATCAATACAATTAATACAGAAAGATTTTTCTTGAACATGGGTTAAAAAATTCAAAACTGAGCAGACATGTTAAAGTTGAAAGGTACGATTAAATGAGAAATTTTTATAGTCTATTAATATGGAAAGTAATAAATAGATGTTGTTTCAAGTAAAATGTTGTAAATTATTTCAAAGTACTCCTAGGTTCAATTTTGGAATAGTGATTTATAATGGAAATTTAAGAGATTTTGCATATTTTAAGACAGGTATTTTAGAGTATTAAAATTCTCATTTTTAATATATATTTCTCCCGACTTGTTGAAAAAATAAAGCATCTTTATCTACATTAGAATATAAAATACACATTTAAGCAAATATCAATAGTAGATATTTCATAGTTCACTAACTATTCAGTTTATGATTAAAAGATTTTTAAATTTTATGATATTTAATAATTCTAACATTAAAAAGTTCATGAATAGTTTTAGTATTTTCTATGGAAAAGCAACTTGTGTATTTGACTGAAACTCCTCATTTTAATTAAGAAATGTTATATATTAGAAACCTACAAAATTATGCATGATTTCTACTTTTACTTAGCATTAGTAAAATTTATGTATTGTGGGTCAAGTGGAGCAACATTTTAAAGATGGAGTACAGAACTCTTGACTATCACACTTTTATCATGGTATTATTTTTAGATATGACTGGAAATCCTATGTTCTGCACTTGTTAGAATAGTGCACCCATATATTTTCTTTTCAGAGTGTTTCCCTCACTCCCTTCCTCTTCCCTCCCTCCCTCCCGCCTTTCCTTCCCCCTTCTTTCCTTTTTATGTTGGATTTTCTGAAATATTTAGCTCCATTTAAATTTCTTATTTCAAGTCCAGTGTAAGTGGCTGCATATGTTTTATCTAACACTGAGATTTTTGCAGCATACATAGAGCAGTGTGCAGTTTGTATAATCCCCAAATTCTGAATGATTCCTTCTTTTAACTCCATTGTGTTTTTTCTACTACTCAGGAACATGTATGGAAATTCAGTTAAATGAGTGACTTAATTAAAGAGATAACATTTTTCAAAATCCAATTTCTTTTTGCTTAGACTGCTAGTCCACGATAGCCTTCAGCAGCCCTAAATATTGTGAACCCTGATCTATGATCTACTGACCTAGAGACAACATTCTTGTTGCCATATGGAGTGTTGTTGTTCTGAATCCAGAAGGAATAAATATCTAATGTTAATCACCCTCAAGGTTTTGTTTGTTTTTAATCCATTTTTGTTTGTATGGTTAATCTCAATGGACGTTACTTTGAGCTTTCCCAAGTTCGCTTTTTCTTGATCAATTTTTTTACTACAATGTTAAAGCAGGGTGAATCAGGTGTCAAATAAACATTATTCAATTTTACTGTTATTGAAACAGTATTGAAATATATCCACATAACAACTGTCACATTTCTGGATTCCTGAGTATGATTAAGAATAAGTGAATTTATGACTTTTTCTGTTTTACATGCTTGCTCTGACAACTCGATTTTTTTTAGAAGAAAAATTCACCATGAAAGTTACAAGCCTTGCTTAATTTGATCTTTAGTTTCTAATTGGACTACATTTGTCTTCCAATGACATCTGTTTTGTCATTTAATTTTTTTGCAATTTCTATGGGGTTTAGACTCAGACTCAGGATTCTATGTTGTGCAGAAATTAATATGTGCTTTCCTGAAGGGAGCTACTCAAAAGTTATGTGAAAGGAAGTACAGACATATATATACACACACACTTTTTTTTTTTCATTTGTAGCACAGGAAATCTTGATCTGAAAAGAAAAAAAAAAATCCTGCATCCTTCCTCTGGGTAACCCTTGGTGGTCAGCATTGGGGAAAAATATGTAAAAGTGTAAACAAAGAAACATCAAGTCGTTCTAAACGTTCTAAACGTTTGCTTTATGGACTTGGACAATACCCAGGCCTACTTCTAGTCTAGGATTCACAACAGGTGTCTAGTGAACACTCATTTACAAATTAATGGAGTAAGTAGACAAACATGCAAGTGATCTTTACATTTGTGCTGTAAACCTCTCACTAGCATTAATACATACTTCGTCTTTTCTAACTTATGACACTGATTTTTGTATTTAAATGAGTCTCAGTAGAGATGGGTCAACTATTTGTTAAAAGAAAAATGTTTTTCTGTCTGGTTATAGCCTCCGAATTTAATTAGCCTCAAAGAGGCACAAGCCTCAAAAGGAAGAGTCTTATTTTTAAGGAATAATGACATAATGATTGCTTCCAGTGTCCAACCACTGTGAACCACTCAATTGCTACAACAACTCTCTTTTAATATGTATTCCATTATAGAGAGTAAGCTGAATCTTTCATGAAGATTTCTTTTGTTGTTGTGTGTTTTGCTCTCCTTGAACTTTTGCAAAGTGTCTGCAGGATTGATTTGTAAGTTGATTTACAATTTCTGGAATCTAGACAAAAAATGAGACAGTGATGGGATATGAGGAATGAGGTTTAAAGTTTAAGAGATTTAAGTAATGGCTAAGGATTTGTATTATGAATTTTGACTTTGAAGAGAGAATTTATTGAAACCATATCCTAATTTTGGATAAAGGGTCAAAAGGTCATTCTGAATTCTATATAGAAATCCTACAATCACATATTCTCTTAGCTCCACACCACTTCTGGTAAATATTACAAATGGGGTACAATTTCCAGCAGGGAAAATACTGGTGAGGAGAAACCGTGGAGAATCCACGTGGTACTGAAAGTGGATGCATAATAAGGATTTATTAGGATATCCAGGTCCCTCCCTCATATGAAATCCTCATATTGCTTTTTTAATCAGCTTTTTGGTGTTGACTGAGATAAAATCACACAACGTGAGAGTTGTGGATTAAGTTTTATTTGGGGCAGAATGAGGACTATAGCCCTGGAGACAGCATCTTAGAAAGCTCTGAGGAACTGCTCCGAAGAGGCAGGGGGGAACTCAGTATTATATATAATTTTAGTGAAGGAGGGTTACATACAATCAAGCACACATTTAGGCAGAGGCTTGCTGCTAGTCACGAAGAGCAGATGTCACTGTTAATGATTTTAGTGCCATTCTAGGTATGAGGAGACACAAGAATTTGGGCTTATAAAATCTTCTCCTGAAAATATCAAACATCTGAGGGCCTGTTCTGCCAGTTTTCCCAGAGCACAGAATGCCTCTTTCCTGATCTCCAGCCTGAACTCCTTACAGGGAGTGTTGGAGGTCAATGTCTACAGCAGCTCATGATTTAATCCAAGCAGAGGTAGATGGCAAGTGCCAATGTGATTCAATCCTTGTAGAGGCAGGTGGCAAGTCCCAGTTTTTAGTTGGTGTTGGCTGTATCATTTCTTTCCTTATTGTGTCTCAAGTATTGAACTCCCTGCTTTTCTTCCCATGGAAAATCCTGATTATTTCCCTTTGAATCTCCCCACCTCATTTCATTGTGGGATAGCATCTAGTTTCATCCTCATACTTCTGATCATAAAATTAGCACAGGGCCTCTTGTAGATATTTTAACAATTTATCCTGAGGGCAACATGAGGAAATAAATAATAAAATTTTAAAGAATTATAATAAAACTTCTCCCTACTACCTGTTAGAATTTATTAATAAATAGAACTGAGCTCTGATAGTTTTCACATAATTATCACATCTTTGTTGTTAAGGATCTTAATCCGTAAGTCTTCAGAATTCCTTTTGATTAGGTAGGGGCTTTCTTTTATTGTCCCATCCTCCCTGTCAACCCTAGCAACACTTTTTTTGTAAGGACTAAAATTTTCCACAGGGCTCTTTGTTGAGCGATATGTCTGAGGAGTGATAATGGGTAGTATATGAAAGAAGGATTCTTTGGGGGCTCTAGATTGGGTAAGTGGTCTAACATAAGTACTGAAAGAATTTTCCAAGATTTTAGTATGCTAACATACAAGGAAACTCTCTAAGAAAGAGTTCTGAGCATTTCCCCAACTGGTTTAACTACAGAAGAGTCTTGCTTTTTGGGTTTTTTGTTTTGTTTGGTTTTGTTTTGTTTAATTTTTTACCTAAAAATACTGTTATAGCACAAATCCTTTTTTTTTTCAGTCATTTGAAAATATACATTTCATATACACAAAAATAATAAACATAACTTTTGGTTTCCAAGACGCTCAGATTATACTAACCCTCAATTCTGGGGGTTGAACTTGAAGCCATTCTTCAAGGGTATATTTACAAAGGAATTTAGTCACTGGAATGAGTCTGATCTTTCTTTTGTGGAGAGGGAAAATGGTGAAATGTCATTGCTTTCTATTCTCTGCTGTTGTGAAAGGGGATAATAAAGCCTTGACAGGGACTCACTCTCTTACCATTTCACCTTTCCCCTAGATATAGTACCTTCTACTGTTTCACTCTGGTTGTGCTCAGTAAAGCAGCAGCCACCTAGATATTCTAATAGGAATAAGTTTAAAATGAAATTAGCAGCAACATACCCAACCTTAGGAGTCCTGGGGGAGCAAAAGTTAGGAAGACCACCATCCATGTCTTTGGAAGCACAAGGATGACAGAAAGCCGCCACTAATAGAGTGGGCTACTCCCAGCACCAAAGTGCATGTGGCAATACTCCTCAAACAGAGCGCAAAACCCCGCAACTGCTATCTTCCAGTTCCCACATGACTTTCCGCCAATAGCCATGGAAAATATTGGTGTTTCCTTATCTTTTGCTTTTAAAATCACATCTCAATGGCTAAGTCTAAACAAACCTGCTGGCAAGTGAATCTGTAAAATGTCTGTGTTTTTTAAGGCTCTACCATCTAGGAGAGAACTTACAAGGATGGATGTAAAAGCTGAATGTCAACAAAAAAATCTAATATACCTGAAGTGTATCAGTGACAAGTAGAAACTTGTAAGGAGGCAGTTGTATTGAACAGTGAATGGTCATTCAGTGTTGGAGGAAAGGAAACAAATTACAAAGCAAAAATGGCTTTCCTATCTTCACTAATTGGTGTAATCAATTATCAGGAAGGAACGTATAAATCAATGATTCTTAAATTATGCCTTGCTCAGCTGCAACAACATCACCCAGGAATTTCCAGAAATGCAAAATCTTGGGCCACCCCAGACAAACTAAATCAGGAACTCTCAGATGGGGCCTGTGTTTTAATAAGCTCACTGGATATTTCTGACACACACTCAATTTTGAGAACCACTGGTTTAAAGTTTCTAAAGGGAGTATTCCATGAGTATTACTTTGATTCTAGGAAGGGTGAAGAATGCTTGAAGCTTTATGAACTCTTAGTAGAGGCTAAAATGATTGAGATTCTGTCCAAGAATATCTGAGTAGAGCTGAGAAATTAAAAGGAAACAAGCCAGCTGAACTTTGCATTTTGTGGAGTATGAGAGTAGGAAGACCAGTGCCTGAGTTACTGCAAAATGAGTTGGCGCTCACAACAAGAAGGTATTAGAAGGAATCAGCGTAAATGATTCTGGTTTTTATGTACACACTCTGTGTAAAAATGGATAGGGTGTAGGACGTGGATATGGATCAAACTACCCGAATGGCCAGTCCCGTTTCATGGTCCTCTTCAAAATCTGTGGATCCCGAGCAATGGCGCAGAGCTTCATGAAGCTTCTGTTCTGTGTTTGCTCCGCTGTAAATTTCCCTGCATTAGCTCTTCATCAACTCGCGAGAAGCACCTTGCACTAGGGATGATGCGGATGTGAAGACTGGCTTTGCGGTCACCCTACGGCTAATTATGGTAAAGGTAATGCCAAAAAGGGGTCTCTAACTTTCTTTCCCCATCCTTAATTTTAAAAAAAGACAGTTATTGACTAACAAACCTGAAGGAGTTTGAACTCTGACCATGCAGAAAGTAAAAACAGGTTTTCAAACTGTCTTTTTAAACTTAAACGGTGCTTCTGTATAAGAAGATTTTCCAAAGCCATCTAGCAGGTAGCTCAAGGGCAGAGTTAGGCTAGCAGCCCTACTTCTCTGGGGATTGAAAGGAATGACTTCTGAAACCAGGCATTTCTTAGCAAATCATATAAAAACCTCACTGGAGACTTTTGCTGCCAGGAGAAAGATTTTAAGCATCCACTGATGAAACCTCTAAGACAATAAAGAGTGCCAGATGCATCAGATTTGGGTTTTAAAAATGCTGATGTCCACATTTAGCCTAAACATGCTTTATTCAGTCTTGAAAAATCAATGTAGTGCTACATTCTTTCTTGTGAGGTAATGTCGTTTTGGAGAGAGTTTCTTTCTTGCTAATACAAATCAGAAGGGTGGCTGTCTGTATAAAGCAAAGAACAACAAAAATAAAAATATAACATCCCTGATTTATTTGGACAGAAGTAGAGAAGGGTATATATTTTGGTTGGGGGAGTGTTTAAAAGAGAGGGAGTGATGGAGTGAGAGAGTGTGAGAGGGAGAGAGATATGCATAATACATGTCCCCTACTCTGAAGGAAAAGTTGAGTCATCCAATATATTTGATTTTATGTCTAATAATCCTATAATTGAATGTCCTCTATTAATCAGAGCCAAAGCAAACAAAGGAAGATATTGGATTTTTTCGTCGTGGATCAAGCTTTCAAAAAGTAGCAATTATTAAATTGCTGTACATACAGGGAAGTTTGCAGAGTGATAGAACCGTCTTATATCTCGATCGTGGTCCTGGTTGCATGACTACATGCATTTGTCAAAATTTACAGAACTGTACTCTGAAATGGGTCAATTTCACTCTAGTAAATTTAACCTCAGTAAGAAAATTGCTCTATATACTTCAGACTGCAGAGAGGTGTAGTATGTTCTGAACATCTTTAAAGTTGTCACTAGGCATATTAATTTTATAATTTATGGATTAAATAGTGCAAAAATACATTGAAAATTAATGCTCAGATCAAGAACATCTATAAGAAAAAATATATTGAAGAAAACTAATACAAGGAGTTTAACTTGGTTTAACTTAGCATGAAATATACATGGAACTTTTTGATTTAACTTCCTTGAGTTTTATTTTTCATGTTCCTCCAAAACTATACATTTACCTCCACTTTTAAAAAGAGGCAGATGAGATGACACTGGCAATCTTCATCATGGAAATTTTTACACATTATTTAAATGCTCTATCCCTGTGGCATGAACAGCCAGTTATTTCCTATGAATATACACTCAGATTTCCACACAGACGCCTGAATCCTGGGGACTATGCACTCACCAGGTGATGTAAAATAATCTTCTATCAGTTTCACTTTTACAATATGCAATTAAGGATTTTGGATTTTTTATTTTTGCTTCTGCAGTATGCTTTATTAAGCATTTTAATGAAGTCTATTTTTAAACATGATTGTTAAAATGAGTTTTAACATGACTATTTTCGGTCTCTTTAAACTCTGGATTCCATCTCCACCCTCTCCCTTCCCAGCCAAGCCATTTTAACCTTCTAATGGGTCCCTTACTTTTCCTTGTTAAATCTTAACAACCTATTACTGGCTGTAGGCTGATCTGGCTCGCTGCAGAAATGCATGCTGTTTTTGAGTCTTAAGTGTTTAAGGGCTTTTTGGGTCAGATAAGGGCCATGGGGGAGAGCCAAATGAACTGGTAATGTTGGTACCTAAAAGAAATCTGAAATGAAGGCTTATTATGCTGAGAATGATGAGGTGAGAAATCAGGAGGTTTGTGTGTAGCTTACTGTATTTGCTGTTTGACATAGTCATCCTTTAAAAATAAAAAGCCACTTTTCACTTAAAAGGATTAAATGACATCATAACCACCATTCCTTCTTTCCCCTCTATTTTACGCACTTGTCCCAATACATCGAATGTCCCAAATTAGATAAATTTTATTTTTCTAATATTGTGGACTTTGACTCAATTTTTTTTTCAAAATCACCGAAAGAAGAAAATCAGAAACAAAATTTGTTTCTGCATTTCCTTTCATTTAAAAAATTACTATTTTCTATAAAAGTGGTTGAATCTTCAGATAACTTTGAAATAAATTATACTTACACTGAAAAAAAATTTCAGTGAGTAGAATTATCTTGTATAAATCACTATAGTAAGTCATCCTTTTATTTGAGTAAATGTAATATTCTTAATTTTCATTTTTAACATCACGCTTAACATATCCAAACTGGTACTAACAGATGAATTACATAAAATCACTGGGTACAGTAAAGTCTGAAGCAATTTCCAGTTAAATCAAAACAGACATCTTGAAAGAAGTGACAAATTAGAATGGGTGGAACTGGAGCAGAGAATGCTGGGAAGATACTTGTATGTATAAATTCCCTGGGTAAAACTGCACATCCCACTATTGCTGCAACTACACATTGAAGCAAATCCGCTGACTTTGGACACATTGACTTCATTTTCCTCACTTCATTTTTTTAAAAAATTAAAAATTTTTTTTTAGATTTGGCAGTGACCACTCTTCACACAGGAAGACTGTGGTTGCAACTGGTAATAATTGACTAGAGTTTAAGGTGTTTGAGGAACTGGCAAGAAATGGAAAGTAGGCTGCATTAGGAATTTGAATGGGATGAAAATTGTTACACTTATTAGGAAAATGAGATGACTGAGGATTGTCGGGAATGGGTATGACTTTTTCACTAGTTGGAAGTAGACAAGAGGGGCAGATTTCCATGATGTTATGGTCACCCTACAAAAGCAGGGGAGACTCCCACTCCAAATTGGTTCATGCTGAGACTGATGATGCCACATCACACATATGAAGAGCATCTAAAAAAGTTTATTTCTTACAAAGCTGAGGTTTGTAGGGGAGAGGAGGAGGAGAGGAGCCAGGCCTCGGTTTTAACTGTGGTGCTGTGTGGTGGTGGGGCTGGAGTGACAGTTCCCCTGATGGGTATGGGCTTGCATGGTTTATATCTCCCTCGGGCACTAAAGGAGGGAGAAGCCAGGCTTTCTTACCAACTTGCTGGATGTAGGGCACGGGGGGAGTAGGGATTGGTAAGGCTTAAAAGCTGTCAGCACTCAAACATTAAAAAATGGAATCAGACCCCTCATTTTAAGTTAGACTGCAAATTTCTGCACTTGTAAAGTCTTGTCTATTTCCACGAGAAGGAAGTCCAGGGTTTTTCCCCCTTTCCTTCCCATAACAAATTTCCTTAGAATTTGGAGGTTACATTTAAAACTGAAGTCCATGATCTAGTTTACCTGCTACAGGAGAGGAGCTCTCATCTTCTCTTTGATGCTTGTAGAGACAACTGCTGGCTTCCAGAACAGTCCTGCCTTATGAGCTCCATTTCAGGCATTGCTTTGTTGCCACTGCTTAGGCCTGGAAACAGTGCCTAAACCCAGACAGTCTCCGTCTGCAAGAACATTCATCTACAACCCTCAGTGGTTATGGCTGAATCCACAGTCTTCACTGCAGGTGTCAGATAACTTATGCGGGCCTGAGTGGCAATTCTCAGGACAGAAAATTAGAGGAGTCCTGCTGGGGAAAGAAGGGCATTCACCCCCATCTCACTCAGATTTCTGTGGACTGAGGAGACTAGCAACAATTCCATTAAGCACAGAGAATGGCATGGCCATCTAGAGCAGCCCACACCAGTGATTTCTGCATATTCTTACCATGTGGCCAACACTGAGAACAGCTGTTTTTTTCAGGGCAAATGCTCACTTTGACCCTCATCATGTTAGGGGCACTAAAGCTCTAACAGATAACTTATATAAAAACCCATTGTTACATTTCTCAATGTCAAAGTGTTTTAGTCTTATCAGTGCGAAAACTCTGCTGTCTGTTGTAATGATTATAATGTTTAAATGCTTCTTCAGGACTGTCTAGAAATTAAAGTTAAAACAAAAAGCCAGATGCTTCTGGTAATATGTAGAATACATCAAAAACCCTGCCGGCTTGCGATCGGTTCTAATGGTTGGCATGATAAACTGTGAGTGTGTTATTAATTTCGTTAGCGGCTCAAGATAGTGCATTTGAGGAGGTGAGAATAAGAGACGTTGAGAGGGACGTGCTGAATATTCCGCTTGCCTTCCTCTCCCCTGTCTACTCTCCATTTTCTCCATCCTGCCCTGGTCTCTTGGAGTAGTGACCTCACCAGCCAGGCTCCCTCTCTCTCAGGCTTCCAGCTGGGTTTGCCTCATGGGTTGGCAGATGCTCTGCTCCTCTACTTAAGGCCGTGGCTTTCTCAGACCCACAGCTAAGCTAAGCTTCCCTAGGTTCAGTAGCTGCTACTCTCCCTTTGCCCCTTCAGACTTTGGGGTGGTGGCTTTCACACTGTTGCTAGCCCCAATTTTTGTCTTCTTTGCCCTGTCTACAGCTTTGTAATTAAACCCCTCATTACAGTCTCACCAGTTACTCTGAATTTGCCTCTTTCTTCTCCTGGAACATTGGATCGTTTCTTAAAAGACAAGGAGTCAGCTGTACCCAGTTAGGGGAAGGGCACACCAAGCTCTGACATCAGCAAGTGCGTTTATGTGAAACATGAGAATGTTTGATGCGGGTAGTTATATTTCACTATAAGGAGAGTAAAATAACTATAAAACATCAGGGTTATTCTTGATAGGTAAGTTTTCTCACATTGTTCTACAAATTTTTTTGACTAGGTCTTTGTTTAAGGTGGTGAACAAGGTTCTGCCTTCTGAACAACATTCCAATGTTGCCACGTTCATTCTAGAATTTGAGTTTGTTAATAGATAATATTCTTTTGGTGCTCACCTATTGATAGCAAAAGTAAGAGCAAATTTTTATAGTGGGGTCACTTAGTTCCTTCCTTAGTGACAGAGCATGAACTGAGATGACTGTGTTCAGAACTTTCTTTTCCTTCATGCCCTCTACACACGCAGACACACCCACCCACACATCCACAAAACAAACTTTAATTTATTCACAGTGCAGCTTTGTACTTGAAAGTGTCTCCAACAAGGTCGTGTAGGTTCTTTGCTGCAGGTTTTATACTTCAAAGCATACTATAATTTGTTTGGCTTCTATTCTAATATTGCCTTTATAAGAACTTTCTTTTCTGTTTTGGAGTAAAATATTGCTTTGATATAATTAATGATACTCCAATATTTCCTTTACCATTTCAGTAGAAGAATATGGTTTTTCACAAAATGTCCTCATGCCAATAGATGCCAAAATTTTGTTCTGTGCAAGTTTTCATTAGATATTAAATCAGAAAAGAAAATGTAGTTTGGAGAAATAAAAGAGAGTCCTGTTTAGCTTTGGTTTTTCTGGATTAGTGTTGTTTTTACAGTAACTTTTATCAGCCCCATTCCCTATCATGAAGGTTGGGGAAATTTGGGCTATTTCCATCACTTTTCCTGTTTTCATTTGGCAGATATGTGTTGTAGAAAAAGTCTTCTTTTGAAAGCCAAAGGAAAGAGAAAGAGAGACACTTTTCTGAAATTTTAATCATATGTTTTCTAGTCTAAATTTTAAAGATTTTATAATATTTATCTTTGTTTAGACTACACATCTCATTAAAAATAATTCTTTGTCAAGCAACTATTTTTTGTTGATCACATATTAATTTTTCTTAACTTTTCCTGGGTGGCCTAGTTTTTTTCTATATTTATGACATATTTGTTTAGAATATAAATCTAAGAAAAGTTCTTCTGGTGAATTTTGATTCTTGTTTTTCTCCCATGATGAAGTCGTTCAATTTACAGTTTCTTTTTAGTTTTGAGAATTTTATTCCTCCCTAATTAAATATTTGAACAAAGAAGGGATGTGATATTGAAGACAGAATTGGATAAACTACACAGATGTATATTACCTTGCATATGGAACTCTCTTATTAGTACAGAGACTAAAGGAATATTCTGAAATCTTAGTAGGATAATTTTTGGTTTGTCTAATAATGTTTCATTTATACTGATTTTTAGAAGGCACAAAAGGTAGAATGGTCTCCCAAAGATGTCCATACCCTAATTAATGGAACCTGTGAATATGTGACATTATATAGCAAAAGTCAGGAAGAGTCAAAGCTTGAGATAGACTGTATTAGATTACATCTGTCCACCATCAGTTAATCCCATTATATTTTGGAAAGAGCTCAATGGTAGTCACTTAAATATAGAACTCTTTGGAAAATTCCTTAAATTCCAATAATTTCTGAGTAATTGGTATAGATACTGATACTAGATGGATATAGATTCTAGATGAACAAATGTAAAATCAGTAGTTTTGCATGGGGGCAGGTGTGAAACTGCTGTCAAGACTGGGTAATGTCTTAGAGTGTCCCTAGAGCTATGTAGAACCAAGAGGGGGTTTTATACAAAATAATTCATGGGCATGCCGGGGTGGGTGGATCTAACTCAGAAAACTGGCGGAATGGAGATTTGTCTTATTTCAGTAAATGTACTACAATCCACATACTTGTCAAACCATAATTCAGAGGTCAACTGTGATCCTCTTCCCTTCCTCTCATGTCAGCTAATCAGCAATTCCTATCAATTCTCTTTCCAATATTTTTCATTCCACTCACTATGTCTTTCCATACTTACTAATACCACTCTAAAAATTGATAGCTAAACTTATAATGTGCTTATTATAAGCACCAAGCCCAGTACTCCCAGTACTAAGAATATTTATGAATTATTACAATCCCTCTATAATTCTTAGTAGCCACTGTTATTTCTTTTGAAATGATAATCTAGAGAATATCACACACAGAGTGAGTGTCAGGGAAGGGGTTTGACAGTCGCCTTCCATAGCCTGCACTCAACCATTTCATTATATTGTCTTCCAAGTCCAGGTCCAAGACCCCTTCATGTTGCACTAAAACACTAATACTAGCTTCCTTCCATGGACATTTATCTAGAGAAGTGCTGCCTCTTAAAATCCCTGCTTAGTCTCAGGGAATTTTCTACTGTGTGAGAATTGGTTGAGGTCACTCTCCTCTGGTTTTCACTATAGAAACCAAAGTGGGTAGCTTCTTTCTGTCCTACATTTTAGAAGCTTGAGTTGCACGTATGACAAAGTTCATACCTAGGGTAGATAGCACTCAGGAGTTTGAGTTTGAAGAGAATGCTGCACAGAGGCAGGAAGAATTGGGGAAATGTTTACATGGAGGCATCTGGAATCCAGCAGAAATTCTGAGAGTTTAGCACATGCATTGTTGAGTAACCAGTGGCAATGGCATTTGGGAGAGCATCCCACAGAATTATACCTTTATCTTCATTTAGCTATTTCCTACTGTCTACCCCTTCTTGATTCCTGTTTGGCTTCTATATCTGATGCTCCAGGCTTCTAGATGATTTTGTGGGTTACTTGATATTTTTCCAAATAGTTCCTTTCCTGTGTAAGTTAGTCAAAGTATATTTCTGATGCTTGTGGCCAAGAACCTTAAGAGGCTTCCAACTTCCGCTTTTGATCCACTTGTATTCTGTTCTCTGCTTGGCAGTCATAATGGTCTTTAAAAACTTTAATTGATATTATTACTCTCATTAAAAAATCACAATTGCACTGAGAATAAAATGCAAGCCTTTACCAAGGCTTACAGGCTTACAAAGTCCAACAATTATTTACCCTCCTACTTTTCTTCCCTACTCTATTCCAATATCTCTTAATGTTTCTCAGAACTGTTCCCTGTAATTAGAACACTGTCATCAAATGGTTCAATAAATATCTGTTGAATACACTAACATATAAAATAATATCTGAATTTGTTAAATTTTGGTTGTACACCATCCCATCTTTCCTTTATTTCTATTAGTATTTTGTTCTCTCTTCAGGTAAACTATATTGGATATAGCCTTGGTGAGTGGTAATGAACACTCCTTGCATGGAAGCAAACGTGCCCTGATGTTCTCCCTGTTCCCATGAGTGCAAGTAGCATAGGCTCAGCCATGTGGACTTCATGCTCAGACAAGGACATGGCAGTGAGTAGAGGTCATATTGTATCCGGTGGCAGCAACCGTGTTAGACCAGCCTCTTCCAATTGTGTGGCCTTTACTATGGTTTTTACTTCTGATACTCCAAGTTCCTGTTATTTTATTTCTATATTTTCCCCATAAGTTCTTTTTTTTTCTTTCTTTCTTTCTTTTTTTTTTTTTTTTCTGCTTCAGTTATAAACACAGTTACTTTCTGTTGCTAATTGCCAGGAACTCTCACTGATAACTATGATAACTATAGCTTAGTAACCTAGGTCTTAGTGGTGAGAAGCAGAAAACTCTGTGAAATTTAAAAGATAAGACCAAATAACCATATAACCACAGGATAATGATTGTATTTATGATTGGAGATATGAGGATGTAAAATGAAATAGTTTAGAATACTTGGTTCATTAATCAGGGACGTGTGCCCAGAGTGTCACTTTATGTTTTTTTGGAAGGAGATCTAGTCTACCTCCACTTGAGGTAGTACCATGTCTATGGAGAGAGCAAATGTTTTTCTCAAAAGAAAAAAAAAAAAAGAATTAAGTGGACTTTGTGCTTGCTAAAATGAGAGACAAGTACTTGTGTGGGGCCCTAGAGTTCTATGTCATAAAACACTATAGAAATAAATTATTCTGTTGATATTTAAAGACCAATAAATGTCTAGTTATGCGTAGTTCTGCAGTCATGATCTCAGTAGGTGGAGTTCATTTTAAATAAAACCCCATGACATTGTCACAGCCCTGGAGTTCATTGTAATAGGAAATCCTACTGATATAGGGCAATGTCACTCAAAGCTGACAAGTCAAAATTGAACAGATTCTTTATTGGGTCTCAAGCAAAACTCCTAGATGATTATTTTCTCAAAAATTAATCATATTTATTAGAGATGGGCTGGAAGTTCTGCTGCTAAAGTGTTTGTGTTCATGACTTTGAGTGCTACTTACGTATTTTATCTTTTTACTTTTTCTGTGACCCATTCTCTATGATCCATTCTCCAGATGGTCACCAAAGAGATCTTTTAAAAACATAAATTAGATCATATCATTTCCTTGCCTGACCCTGAAATGACTCCTACTGCATTTCCTAAAATCAACCTCCTTACCATGCTCTGAAAGGCTGACTATATCTGTTACTCTACATTTACTTTCTGATATTCAGTCACACTGGTATTCATGGAACATATCAAGTGTATTCCCATCTTTGGTCCTTTGTCATTCACTCTTACCTCTGTTGAGAATGCTGTTTTCTCAAGTAGGCCTTCCCTGGCCGGGTTGTACTTCATATGTCATCTCTTCTGAGTACCTTGTCCACCCTCTCAAAAATACTTCTTCCCCCATCACTTTCTGTGTTTTGTTGTGTTTTGCTTTGTTCACAGCACTTCACACTTTCTTATGTTGTATTTGCATACTTGTTTTATCTCTCCCATTGAAATTTAAGCTATTGGCCAGGAAATCTGTTTTATCTCACTCACTGAGGCATTTCCTGCCTATAAACTGTGCCTAAATGAGTGAATAAGGAGTGTTTTATAGGAGATCAAGATGAAGATTAGTAAATAATATTCGACCTGTTGATGGGGCTGTGGATTTGCTACCAAGTGAGACTAAAGTAAAGTAGGAAGCCAGAAAGCAGGTGATATAGAATAATGACCACCTGACTTAGTCTCCCAAATGGATCTCTGATGATGTGTCCTCAGTTTGAGTGATTGGGACTACCCTTAGTAAAAACAATCTTTGCTGTACCGTTAGTCATGTAACTGTCTTTAGCTCCACATACACCTACTCTACTTCAGGAGCATCCCATCCCAACCCACAAGCCTTGTTATAAAGGAAGTATAGCCTGGAATCTAGCCAGAGGTAGCCCAAACAAGACACAGAGCCCTATTAGTTTGGCTCCTCTGCAAGATTTCACAGCCAAGTCAGTTCATCCTTTGGGCCTACTGTGAATACTTTCTGGAATTACACCTTCAATGAAGTATGGCTCCAAGGCAGTTCTTAAGTAAACAACTAAAGTGCTGAGGCATAATTATTGATGAGATGTAGGAACAAAAGGTACAAGTGATCAGCTGAGTAATTAGGTGAAGTCTTCACTAAGAGGTGTTATTTGAGTTTGAGCTTCAGATTAAAAGATGAATAAAATTTAACCAGGCAAAAGAGAAAAATCAAACCCTAAGTATATGTTAAATAAGAATGGAGGTGGAAAATTCATAGTGTGGGTAATTAGGGATACTTTGGCCTCACTAAGGTATGGAAGAGGGATAGAAGTCAGGAGATGATGGGGGTTAAGACCGGAAACATCATGAGAGTCCAGATTATGATGGAGCTAGAGGGTTAAGGAATTTCAAATTTGTTTTATGTGAAGCATAAAACTAATGGCGTCATTTATTTTGAAGAATTTCAAAATCATTCTTGTGTCTCCAGTGGGTACTTTTAATAGCATTCATTCAATAAATACGTTTTTATTTTAAATGCTTATTCTTTCCTGGGTACTATGACAATAAAGAAAAAATGAAATCGTCTCTAACATTGAAGATCATATAATGAAATAAATGACATAATTTTTTATGCTGTAATTGATAGATACACTGGGTGAACTGTGACTATTTTGGATGGAATGCTCAATAAAAGACACCAGTCTATAATTGTGGTAGATTAAAGAGAGTTGCAAATTCTTTGCCACTACTCTGAGTTATAAAGTGGTTTCTAATTTCTCTCCCCTTGAACTTGGAATGGCAGTAGTGACATATAACTAATAAGCTAAAGCAGAAATGACCTTCTGGAAATTCATAGGTGAGGTCACTGGAAACTTTGCAGGCCTCTTAGGATACTTGTTTTTGGAACTCTGGATGAAATAAAAGGCATTTGGCTACCCATAGGGCACCATGATGGAGAGACCATATTGAGGAAACACATAAAGTGGCCCTAACACTTGGCCAGTCCCTGCCTGTCCTATCCACTGCTATGAGAGTAAACCCAATGGAGGTGTGAGACAATGGAGGAAATGAGTAGTTACTTCCTAACCCGTTTCAAATTGCAAACACATAAGGTGTTTTTAGCCACATGAAATACTAGAAGAGTCAAACCAAAGTGAGAAAGAGAGACAAGTTCAAAGTTAAATTGTCTGAACACAAATAGACCCAGTGTACACAGTGATTTCAAGAACTGGAGGGAAAAGAAAGACTTCAGGGCAATTTCTACCATGGTCACGAGCTGTGCAGTATATGGCAGGTTAGTCCAGGCTAATGACACAGTGTCAGGGACAACAACCATAGAAATCTGGAAGAATTGCCATCAAAAACTGTCTAATTTACTGCAATGGACGAAAAACCAGAAGTTGACCAAACGTGTGTAATCCCAGAGTAAAATAATAGAATAGTAAAATTTTAAATAGAATTGAATGATGACCATATATATATATATATATATATATATATATATATATATATGATTAAAAGTCTTAATTTTTAAATTAATCCATGAAGATGTAAAATTTCCTCAATTTTTCTTTATAAAACATATTTTTAGGAATTAATATTTATATGAGAAATGAAAAGAGAATAGACATGGGATGGAGTTGAACGATAATTGAACAATGATAGTTGAACATCCAGTCTTAATACATTGTAGTTATATTAAGATGATTAGATTGTGTGTCATTTTTTTCTTTTCCAGTAATTTTTCTTTACTGTATTGTTACATTGTTGGCTTAATTTAAAAAGTTAAAGTACAGAAAATAAGAAATTCAAATAAAGTCAATTTTATCTTCTCAGCGTGTAGTATATTTTCATTTTTCTCCAGACAAAACAGTGTTTTCTTCATTGTTAATATCGGTATTGCCAAGCCTTGCTAGTTTTATTTTCTCTAGAAGATCTGCATAGTTCTGTAAATGTTCTGGTGTTAGAAAATTGTTTTCACTTTGCTGATTTTTATTTATGGAAAGTTCTTGTGAAATTTCACCAACAGCAGTAAAGTGACTATTTGCTGTCAAAATGAACAGTACAAATATTCTGTATGTCAAAGATTACACATTATTTGTATGTATATTTTTAAAATTCTTGAGTATGTTTGCAATTTTTGAGATAATCATTGATATCTATTATATTCATGACTATTTTTAGATTCATAAGATATAGTTTAAAACAGACACACAGTGAAAAGCAAAACATTTTCATACTCTTGTGGTGCTTGCACAAAATACATGTTTGTGTGAAGGAGTAAAAGAGAGAAAATGAAAAAAGGAAACAAATAAGAAAAATTTTGATAGTGGTAAGTACTCTAGAGAAATCATTTTTTATGGCATCTTATTGGCTATCTAATAAAATACAAATCTGTTTTTACCATACCTGCTTACTTTTCTATTTAATATATTTTCCTTAAAGTAACTAATTCTTTCATTGATACCATGAAATCTGTCCCTTTTTATAATCAATACACCCATCATAAGACAGCATTATTAATATCCCAATTCTACAAGTTATTATTGTAGACCACTGCAAATGTTATGTGTAGTACTAGGTAATGGAATAAGAACATTGACTTATAAATTGTACATAATTTATATTGTATCGAAAAGTCTGGATGTTTTAAATTGGTTTCTAAACTACAAAAATTGATCTCAGGAGTTTTTAACCCTCAACTTGACTATAAATATGCAAATAAGCACATAGCCACAGTTAATGATTTAGAAGAAAATTAGGCAGGACTTAAGTTAATTAATCCTGGCTCCTTGATTTATATTTTTGGTAGTTAGGGCATTCAAAATGTTCATTGGTGTTTGGAACTTTAGACATTTGCTCCAGCAGAATCAATATTATCTTATTTGGAAATACAACATCTGTTATATTATGTAGTTTATCCTTCCCAAGAACAAAACTCCATGACTGTTTTCAGCCTTGAAATATATTTCATTTTTCCTTTTATTTCTTTTTTTTTTTTTTTTGGCCTTGTAAAGTTAATCTTTGAAGTTTCAAGGTCTTGTTAAGTTTACTGGTTTATGAGATCAAACATGCTTCAGACTACTAAAGTTTTATGCAATCAAAAAAAGAGCATCAGTCATTCATTTCTAGGATGATGCCCTTTAAAGATATTTTTAGTTACATAGATTTACTAGAACTTGAAATTTACAGTGACTATGTTTTATATATTTTATAGTGAGTTTTCATATGGAATAAACCTCCTTCTATGTTAAAGTCAAAGATGTCATTTTTAATTTACTTTACATACAGGAAGGCATTCTCAACTTTCTGAATAGTAATATTACCCTTCTATACCTTTAATGTAATTATAAAATTTCACCTTTGAATCTCTAAACATTGGCTATTTGTGTTTAAATATCAGACCAAAGTTTCCCTAGTAATTTAATAAATGTGAGCCCTCAAATGAATATGATTTGTATTTTTGCTAAAGAAAAAAAAATCAACTTAAGAGTGGGATGCCCTGCACATATGGAGAAGATTTTATTGACCCAGCCTCAGTTGGCCATGTGTCTTTAGTTGTTTTTCCAATAATTGTAATGGATTTATACTGACTCACCCATACCCTTTCATCCAATTCTCATTGTGAAGAAGAGCAAACATGTGCAAGATGGCTGGAATAGAGAGTACATATGATAGCGGCAGAACAAAGAGAAGTTAAGATACAACACATATCTGTTCAGGGCTTGCATATACCTTTATCTGTTTTTAAGTGCATTTTTAATTAATGAAATTTTGCATGGAGGAAAATTAATCGGCTTGTTAGGATGTATAATGAAATTTAAGATGTTCATTAAAAGAAAGACATGCAGCTTCTTTAAAAATAAATTATATGTGTGTAAATATATATATATTTATAAAATATAATATATAATCTCCTTCATGAAGTAAAGAAAAAACCATGCAAGTGTAAATGTCCTTTTGGAAAGATGTAAGTCAGAGGCTGAAGGAGCCCTCAGTCTTGGGAGGAGGCCAACTAGATGGGTGCTGTATGTAGTAGAGACATTCTACTACTGGGATCCACCAAGAAGTATAGAAAAATCAGGGCACCATCAAAGGTGTGGAAGACAGAGAACAGCCCTATACATTCCAGACAGTATTGAAACTTTCTGAAAGTCTGACATATGAGGTCTTGGCTGAGTGAGAATTTATTTAATTTTTTAGGGCTTGTTTTCTATCCTTTTATAATGTAAACACATGATTA
The DNA here is from genome assembly GCF_048773025.1 of Camelus bactrianus. Lineage (NCBI taxonomy): Eukaryota > Metazoa > Chordata > Mammalia > Artiodactyla > Camelidae > Camelus > Camelus bactrianus. The sequence continues at coordinate 46,342,120 of NC_133540.1, forward strand.
TCTGAGGGAAGTTATTTCTGTAATTATATCTCCTTGGAAAGAGAGCAGAAATCAAGATGGATTTATGCAAGTATTGTGACCCTAGAGGATAAATAGAAACTTTGCCCTCCTCTATTGATGCTGAGTGTAGAAGTGATTCAGTTCCAAGTGTCACTGTAATTTTTCACTCTGAGCAAGATACAGCAGATGTGCTAAAAATAATTTGCTTCTACATACTACATATCAGCCTGAGGGGCTGATAACCCAGTGGAGCTCACCTCTTCACCTTCAGATGGACCCTCTGTGGGCGAGACAGACCAATGACAAGGTACCCTTCTCATCCTCCTGCTTCCGATGACAGGAACATTCGTCTTATTAGACTAATTAGACTAAACTAATAAAACATTAGTTTTATTAGACTAAACACTAGTCTCATTAGACTAGACATACTTATTAGTATTATTGGTCTAACAGTGCTGATTTCTGGTCACATTTGTCACTGTTTATATATCTTTGTAAAAACAGGAAAACATAAATAATTTAAACATCAAACATACTGCCATGGCCTGGACGTACCTTTTATAATATTCTGAAGTAAATTTCCTTCAGCATATTTTCCTATATATGTTTGTAAGTAGTTGAGATTATTCTTTATTTTATCTTTAAAATATACACTTTTTCCCCTGACTTTTATAAATTTTCATTTTCTGTGACTGTATGATATGCCATTACATGAATATTCTTTATTAATTCAAACTTCTTTATTTTGAGATATTTAAGTTAACCTTTCACTTTTTTATAAGTGTGAATATGGTTTTAACTGGCATTGTTGTGAGCAAATCTTTACATGTAATATGTAATATATATACTATATATTATACATATATAATCTCCATATATCGCCCCACCATAGACTCCTACAAGTTAATTTACTTGGATCAAAGTGCAAGAAAATTCATAAAGTTGTTAATAAAAATTGCCAAATTACTTTCCAAAACGTTGATCTGACTTCCATTCCCTCAAGCAGTGTATGAGTGCCTATGGACCACTACCCGGGGAAACACCTTGTTAAAAATTGGATGCCTGAGACAGGAGGGACAGTCTGAGGCACTAATGCTCACGCATTCTGCTAAAAATAGACAGAAGGCTGAGACTTTTTGGCATGGAAGGCTGGCCACTTCCAAATACCTAAAGCCAAGGCAGCCTGAGGCCTTCTGAAGCCAAAGCCTCTCACTGGTTATGTGACCAGCTGTGCACAGTCCAAGCCAGACACTGAGTCACACAGTCTGGGAACATCAGGGTGAGTGTGAAATAATGTGCTCCCTCAAAAACAATCAAGTCATATATGGATTGTTTCCATAATCCCTATGCATTGTTAAGTACTACACCAAAAAGGTTTTTTCTGTATCAGGCTCACACTTTTGTACATCAGCTAATGATGGATTGTTTTGCAATATTGCCTTTTGTGAGGTCTTCCAGCCAATTATTTGGAAGTAATGGTTTCATTACCTTTGTCTACAGAGCCTACTTATTTATGTTTCTTTGAAATTACTCCTTAGTATTTTTTTTTTTTTTTTGGTGCTGGTGCTTCACTTATTGTGGGTTACAAGTTATTTGTACTATCTTATTTTAATAAAGAATTAATATAAAATTTAAGCTTTTTATTATGGTGCTAATCTACGACGCTGAAAATGTGCACAATGAAGAGGCTTCTTGTTGTTTGGCTTTCCTTCCAAATTAAGCCTCCATCAATATTTAAGAGTACAAAAATCCTGGTAAAAGTTCAATTGGAGAAGATGCCTGTCAAATTCTATTCACTCATGTTAGTGAATTTACCTTCATGAGTAATTTTTCAAGGTTACAACAATATGATATGATTTTCTTTCTATTAAATGTTAACAAAAGTATGAAATAATTATCTTCACTTCCACTGTATTGTTTATAGTCATTCCTTTTTTCTTATAGTTTTTGGTTCTCTTCTTTCCTTCTTTTCCTCTTCTGAGAATAGAGTAAATAAATAATAAAATAAATAAATGATGAAATTATCCTTAATTGTTACTATATTGGTTTCAAATAAGTGTATATTCATAATATTGTATTTTTTTACTCTTATAACCAAAGCATGTATGGGTATTAAGAGTCATCAGTAAGGTAATTAAAAAGTAATTTTAAAAGTAATTAAAATTTTATTTTCTCTATACTTCATTGTATATTTGTTCTCTGTTGCTCTATGCAAAAAGGAAGAAAGCCGTAAGGAGAAACAATTCACTTTGCATTGGGTGGAATGCTGTTACCTCTGAGTTTCTTTCTAACTCTAACATTCTACGATATGAAAAGGAGGAATGTCAAGGTCCCCAATATCAATGTTGGGTAACTTTCTTTTGTTGTTGATTGTGTTCCAGGCTCCATAGTAAATATTTTAAACCCTTTCTTATTTAATCCTCACAATGATCCAATGAAATGGACAGTATTATTAAAAAATAAAAGTAATTGATAGCATAATTAATATTCTTACTTTACATTTATTTAAATTATTTTCTTAAACTTCGGCAATGATTTGGACTTATATACTTGTCAAATTTATTTAATTCAGGTGCAAAAAACTCTTTTAAGAACATTGAAAAAATGTGCTGAGTATCTTCCATACATCAGATACTGTGCTAGGCACTGCTGATTAAAATGCAATCAAATTTTACACAATTACTAATGGTGGCTACAAATATATAGCTCAATTTCTTATAGTGGCCAAAACAAAGAGAATAAGATAGTTAATATAGGTATTACGTTCATAAGATAAACAAGACAAGCAACTTTTCATGGTGCTAAATTTTGGTAGATTGCATCATTAACCCCAGTTCTTCACCTCATTCTTCATGGTTCCTGGAAGCATGCTCTTGACCATGTAACTTTGTGGAGTCCTTCCACTCTGACCTGACATTCTTTGCTAATCCTAGACCCTGGGTTCAGCCATGTTACTTGCTTTGGCCAATGGCATGTTAACCCATATGATACAAGCAGAATCTCAAAACTTGTTTTTCTTTGAGTGGGCTTGCTCCATCTTGCACATCTGCTGTTGCCATGAGAAGACATGCCTATGTGAACCCCATCGTCCCCATAGAAGGATGTCAGACACTGCAGATGCAAGAATGAGACCCCCAACCGAAACCACTCTATTTCCAGTGTTACGATTTGTGAGCTATATATTATTGTTGCTTTAAATCACTGAATTTTGTAGTGGTTTTTTTAATTCAGCAATAGCTAGCTGATACAAAAGTCCTGAGGTAAGTTTCTCATGGAACCTCCCAAGAAGGAAAAATGAGAGTTATAGTTATCTGAACTTTACACAGTACTTTTCTGTATACTAACACATTATTTTTCGTCTAAATCAGTGAAGTACACAAACCAGATTAATGTAATGCAGTTTTCCAAATTTAATTTCCCAGGGGAGTGACTGGTACCACATATATTCAGTAATAAAAGTGTTACTAAAGTATTGTGAGTCTCAGTGATCATTATCTCCAGTTTTTACCCCTCTCCAATCCTCTTGCCATACATTAGCTACAGGGGTCATTCAAAACCACAGATCATATCTTGTCAATTTCCTGCTAAAATCTCTCTTTTGCTCTTTGGATAAAGTCCAAAATTCTTAACTGAGTGTACAGAGTCATATATATCTTCTCCAGGCTGCTTCCTTTTCTAGCTTTATTTCACACTTCTTCCTCTTTTTCATGGTATGTTTCTGCCATATCATGGCTTCTTTTAATTTTTTTCTTACTAGGCATTCTCTTGCAGATCCACTGTTCCCTCCATCTAGCACACACACTGCTTTACTTCTTGCCTATTTTTTTTTAAATTAAAGTGTAGTTGATTTACAGTGTTGTGGTGTTTTTGGTGTATAGCATAGCTATTCAGTTATACATACACATATATATATATTTATTCTTTTTTGTATCTTTTTTCATTATAGTTATTACAAGTTATTGAATATAGTTCCCTGTGCTATAGAATAGGAGCTTGTTGTTTATCTGGTGTGTATATTGTAGTTTGTATTGGCTAATCCCAAACTCCCAATTTATCTCTTTCCCCTCCTTGCTTAAGTAAAAAAAAAAATAGTTTCTGTTTTCATCTTAGCAATCAGTTCATTCAGGAAGCCTCCCCTACTCTCCTAGTTTGAGTTAGGTAGTCCTTCATTTAGGACAGGGTACTTCCTTTTACTCTCAGTTGTCACACTACAGGGAATTGCTATTTCGCTTGACTCTATCAGACTAAGTGCCCTGCAGATTCACTTACTGCATTCTTAGGTGCTTGCATGGGGTCTGGCATGTTGAGGGCACTGCAAGGTCTTAATAAATACATAACTTCACTTAACTTAGATCAGTCTCTCTAAAGTAGGACTAGTAGAGACCAGAAGGTATGAGCCATTTTGACCATTCAGTCATGCTTATAAACTTAAAAGTTAGACCTAAAGGTATGATTTGAATGTTCTGTAGTCTGTCTGTTTCCTGAGGATACATACATCATTATGCAAACTTGGGACAATTTGATTCATTGAACTACTTACCAATGTTTTACATACATTATTCTTGGATGAATTAGTTATATTATTCATATTATTAATGAACCATATAAACCAAATGTTGTGTTGGATTCCTTGAGGATTGTCTTCATACTCATTGAGTGTTTTCTTGGCACAAACACATTAGTCACCAGTACAGCCGTTTTCAGCACATTCTTTGACTCGGTTTTATTTTCGTATATGTGTATATCACTTTGCTGTTGCATTTGTAGTAAACATTATAGTAAATCCGCCAATACACATTTCGATTTTATGTCTATTTTATATTAAGTGAGTTTGAAAACCTTATGGAGAAGTCACTTCTTAGTGTTTGCTGGTAATGAAAACATAACTGGTTTAAAAATGTCTCCCTATAAAGAATGCTTTGAGAAACTATATATATGTGTGTATGTGTTGTTTTCTTTGTTTTTCCTGAGGAGCCCGGGACAGGGAGGGGAAGGAGTGTGGCCCTTGTTTTGCCTTTCCTGAGGGAGAGGGCTTACATTAATACTGTCTCATGATATTGCCAGTAATAAGTTATTGTTAAATAAAGGATAGGTGTAAAACGTGCATGGACCTGTGTGCTTGGCCTTTACTAATATAACAGTAAACTCTTTTATTTTGTAGAGCTATGTGGTCATGTAATTCAGACAGAAAGGATCACAAAGGCTAATTTTTGAGGGGCAAAGTAGAATTGCATATCCCATTTGCTTTGGTGCATCGATTAAAAAGCCAGATGTTAAGAACAGATGTCAATGAGCTATTTTTCATATGCCATGGTTTACAGTTATGAACTCTCCATTTATCACCTCAGATGGGAACAGTTAATTTGACAGTGAGTGTTTTGGTTATTAGCCAATTTCAACATGAGTCCTTGGTTTTTGAAATGTGATGTACAGATACGTGATAAAAGACTTACAATGGAAGCACTGTTAACTTGATTTTTGTGCCTTAGAGTTTACCAACATACATAATGCAATGGAAATGAATGTTCCCTCTTATGGTGAATGAGCATAAATTCAGTGTTGGCAAAGAAATTATGTAAATGTTATGACTGAAATACAGAATCGTTAATCCAATTGCAAATTCCAAATAACCAAATTTCAGACCCTTGAACTGGGTGCATGATATAGTGGGTTTTGCTTATTTCTTGTATTTGATTGTAATAACAGTATTTGTTAAAAATATTTCTGGCCATGTTTATACTAAATATATTTGCAGAGTTGGCTTAAAAATTTTGTGCTACTATGGGGTGATTTTTATATGTATAGAATACCGTATTTCAAATTGTTTATTAGCTATATTGATATAATAAATATTGTGAAACCAACCATTTACTATAATCTGCTAGGAAACTTAAGTAACAGACAAAATAGCATAATACTATTTTTTAAAATGTATATGGACAATATTTGGAAGATTAAAAAACACTTTAGCATGTGTTATATCTTTATATTTTCACATCAAATTTGTGCAATAGATCATTATTTTTCTTTTATATTCCCAAGGCTGGGAAGAGATGGAGATGTGGTTTCAATTTTTTTCTATTTTCTATTCTAGTTTTCTTTCTACTACACTTAATCCCTCTCCTTCAATTCAGATCTCAAAAAAATAATAGTTACTTCAATCCAGTGGTTGAAAAATGTATCAAGTTCTGCCCTAGGAGATCTAATCATATAGGAAAGAAATTTAATCTATTTTCCAATCTGTACCTAAACTGATGACTTTGATAAGTGCAATAGAAATTGGCTTAAATGGTTCACCCTTAACCAACTACTGGATTAACTAAAGTTCTCCATTTTATCTGTAACATACTGATTAGAGCCTTTAGCATACTGAAAACTCTGCATTTCTGCTCCTGCTACTATATTTGTATGCCTGGTATGAGTCAGTAGTGTTTTTTCCAAACTCTTATCAGTGGCATCTGCTATATTGAATATTGCATAAGTCAATGAAATATGAAAGTGGCCAAAAATAATTACTACTATAAAAGCTAAATAGCATGGTTTGAAAGATTACATAAAGGTTAGTTGCAATAAAATTGTATACCTGAAAAGTTATGATTGTTAGGAAGAGGTACTATAAGGTGCTAGAAGGCTTTTGCATTTAAATTGTCTTGCGTTTCTTTTGATACATTCTAGTTTCTCTTTAAAGTGGCAGTAGTAGATGGGGCATTTTGCATATAACTGATAGAAAAAATGAAGAAACTGCAAATTGCAGACCCATTCTTTAAGAAATGGCCTTACTCCTGCATTGGAGAATGACATGCATTTCTATGTTTTAAGTTAAAATTAAATGTTTAAGTTACAGTTATATCACTTATTTTATGATTTCCAGATTTAACTTCCTTTTCAATGATCTTACCAATGACTGATCTCAAATATGCCGGATATGAGGGATTCAGTTGTTTCTACATACCTAATATTGACTTATTAAATACTTAGTGCCTAACCTAATGTCCAAGTCCCAGTGATGGTTGTTCATAGAACCTCAGAGAAATTTCAAGGGTTTCACAAATAGATTTTTCAAAGGTTATGTGAAACCTGCAAAATGTAGAACATTGACTGTGCATGATAGGTGGGCAAGGAAGGGAGGAACTTCTGTGTCATGGGAGGAGACACAGTACTACCTCACAGCAAATAGAAGTGGTGAATTTTCAGGGATCTGACCTCACATCTTTCTTCAGAGCTCTTGCTGTGTTTTAGGGTTGAACCTTCTATTTCCACCTACATGGGTGGAAGGGACAGACCATGAAGGAAGGTTACAAGTGTGTGAATCTATTCTCAGACCTTAAAAAAAAGTGGATGCTTTTGGTATGGTGAGGGGTGAGTGGGCGCAAAGTAATTATGTCAGTGGGGATTCTAGCTTAACTCTTTAAAAAAATATCATTCTCATATAAACAATTTGTTTTAAACTTTTTTTCAGGCTAAAGGGCTGAAAAAATTTGGTTAGGATAAACAAAACAATTTTTACACACCTTCAGTATGAAACTTAAGTGCACACACATATTTTATTTCAACTTTGGCTAAATCCCTCAGAACACATAAGGCTACGTTACACAACTAAAACTTCTCTTTTGGACTGTCTAGCACCTAGATGTATTTCAGAGAAGTGTTTATTTTTGCACACAGATACTAATAACAATTACTGGAGGGCTTAAAAATTCAGATTATTTTGTTAATTTAAATTTGGCTCTCTTAAATTCTATAATTCTATTTTATGATCCAGATAAATATGACCTTGGGAGGGGAAACATATAACTTAAAATAAAATATAATACCTATCAGTTCTTAGGTTTTGTTTTTTCATCTGCACTCTTGCAAAACACATTCCATTTCCATCCACAAGTTAATTTCTCAAAGTTGTCTTAAGACTTTTATCTGCATGAAAATTTTCAGTAAATACAAAGTAACTGGAAATTTCTCCAAAGATATTATGATTAAATTACCAGGAAAAATCTCGCATGCTTGGAATTTCAGAATGATTTAGACAAGCAGGCAAAATCTTCTTTGTCATTAAGTCTGTGCTTACAAAGTACAGCTTGACAGCTTACTGCCTTTTTATTTTGTGCTTTATGTTACTCAATTTGGACAGAAAAATCAAGATTGCACACATACCTATGTGCATAGCTAATGAGGCCAAATTGACTGAATTGACGCACGATGAGAAGAGAGACTGTTCATCAGGAAAAATGCTGGATTTTTTCCCCAGAATTTTCTTACTATTTATTTGTCTACTAATTTAATCAAATGTTCAAAAATTGTACAGTTGGCCCTATGTGTCCACAGGTTACCCATCAGGGATTCAACCAACCTTGGATCAAAAATATTAGGAAAAAAAAAAGCCAGAAATTTCCAAAAAGCAAATTTGTCACTTGCTGGCAACTGTATACATAGCATTTACATTGTACTTACAACTATTTATTTACATTACATTTAAATTGTATTAGATATTATAAGAAATGTAGAGATGATTCAAAGTATATGGGAGGATGTGCCTAAGTTACATGCAAATACTACACCATTTTATATGAGGACTTGAGCACTCACAGATTTTGGTATCTCCAGGGAGTCCTGGAAAAAAAATCTTCCTTAGATACAGAGAGATGCCTGCATATGTAAATGAAATCAGAATTCATAGAGTAGTGAGTAGTTCATTTTTCCCTTCTTTTTAAGACTTTTATTATTTATCTTTTAAAGCAGTTTTAAGTTCACTGGAAAATTGAGCAAATGTACAGAGATGTCCCATCTACTCCCTGCCCCAACACAAGCACAGCCTATTATTAACGTGCCTCAACAGAGGATACATTTGTTACAATTGATGAATCTACAATGATACCATAACAAGTGGTTTAATTTTTCAAGCAATAATTTCTGATTACCTACTGTGTACCTCATGTATAAGCAGACTCTTAAAATTTTATGGAAAATGTATGTAATAATTGAAAAAAATATTTGATGAATAATTAACTGGGTGAATAAAGTACGGAACACGCTTTCTTTGGCTTTAGCATTAAATCATCATAAGAAACCACCTAGGTTTATTCAATTTAAATTTAATACAGAAAAATGATCTTTTTGGAGAAATAGGCCTCTTCTATTGAATTATTTCTGTTATTTAATTTAGGAGGTTTGTAGACTCATAGGTTCAAGTGCCATCTTAAATGGAAATCTCATCTCCATCATGTGTTGTAACACTTACAGTATTTTAATGGGATATGAGAAAGTTTGAAAATGTATACAAAGTCACCAAGAGTTTAAGTATTTAGAGACTTGATATTTAATGATCAAAAGGACTGAACACATTTCCTGTTGATAAAACTGCTTGTGAAGGCATGTCTTCAAATATCTGGAGGGCTGACATTTAAAGTGAAGGTTAGACTTACTGTTTATAGGTCCAAAAGGCTGAGGGAACCAAAAATAGAGGAAATGTATAGGGAAATGAACTTTAGTTTTAAAAATAGCATTTGTAAAATTAAAATAATGAAAAAATTGAAAGAAATACTTTGTGAGATTGTGATGTATTTCCCTTTGTGGTATAGAACATACTTTGTACAATTTCTCTTCTTTTAAATTTCTTAAAATGTATTTTATGGCCCAGGATGTGGTCTATCTTGGTGACAATTCCGTATAAGCTTATGAAGAATTCATATTTTGCTGTTAACGGATGGGCTATTGCAGTTAGACCAAGTTGATTGATAGTGATGTTTCATACCATCCTTACTCATTTTCTGCCTGCTAAATCTATCACTACTAACAGAGGGGTGTTGAAGTCTCCAACTATAATACTGAATTTGTCTGTTTCTTATTTTAATATTATAAATGTTTGACTTCTATATTTTGATGCTCACCTGTTAGATGGGTTCAGGTACAGGATTGTTACGCCTTTTTGATAAGTTGACCTCTTTGTCATTATGTCATCCCTGTCTCTATTCTTGATAATATTCCTAGTGTTAAAGTCAGCTTTGTCTGAAATTAATAGTTATTCCAACTTTCTCTTTTTTTTTCTAATTTTTTATTTTATTGAAGTATAGTTGATTTACAATGTTAGTTTCTGGTATAGAGCAAAGTAATTCAGTTATACATATACATGCATATATATACTTTTTCTTTTCAGATTCTTTTCCTTTATATGTTATTACAAGAAACTAGTTCCGTGCTCTATACAGTAGGTACTTGTTGTTTGTCTATTTTACATTAAGTAATGTGTATCTGTTAATCCCAAACTCCTAATTTATCCCTCTCCTGCCCTTTCCCCTTTGGTAACCATAGTTTGTTTTCTATGCCTGTGAGTCTGTTTTTGGTTTGTAAAAAGAATTTGTATCTTTTTTTTTTTTTTTAGATTGCACATATAAATGATATTTGTCTTTCTCTTTTTGGCTTACTTCACTTAGTATGATAATCTCCAGGTCCATCCATGTTGCTGCAAATAGCATTATTTCATTCCTTTTTATGGATGAGTAATATTCCATTGTGTATATATGCCATATCTTTATCCAGTCATCTGTCGATGGGCATTTAGTTTGTTTTCATGTTTTGGCTATTGTTAATAGTGCTCCTAAGAACACTGATGTGCGTGTGCCTTTTCAAATTATAGTTTTCTCCGGATATATGCCCAGAAGTGGGATTGCTGGATCATATGGTAGGTCTATTTTTAGTTTTTTAAGGAACCTCCATACTGTTCTCCATAGTGGCCACACCAATTTACATTCCCACCAACAGTGTAGAAGGGTTCCTTTACTCCAACTTTCTTTTTAGTGTTATCGTGATATATCTTTCTCCACCTAATTACTCTTAACCTATTTAAAGTCAGTTTCTTAGGTAACATATAGCTGGATCTTGCCTTTTAATCCACTCTGATAATCTGTCTTTTAATTGGGTTATTCACATTTAAAGTGATTATTGATACATTTCAATGAATATCTGTCATGGTTGTAACTGTTTTCTGTTTGTTATCTTTGCACTTCCCCCCCAACTCTCTTTTTCTGCTGTTTTAATTAAGCATTTAATAAAATTCCATTTCATTTTTTGATTTTTGGTAGCATATAAATTATACTTCTTTTTATAAAATTCTTAGTGATTGCCCCAGAATTTGCAATATACTTTTTAAACTAATCTAAATCAACTTTAAATAATCCCATACCACTCCCATGTACTGTAAGTATCCTATGAAAAAGCGTTCCCATTTTCTTCCTCCTTATGACATTGCTGTTATTCATTTCAATTATCCATATGTTATAATCACCCAGTGCATTATTATTATTTTTACTTTAAACAGTTATCTTTTTGATAATTTAAGAATAAAAAACGAAGGATTTTATATTACCTTAATTTATTCCTTCTCTAATGTTCTTTATTTCTTTATGTAGATCTTAGTTTCTGTATTATTTTTGTTTTTCCTGAAGAGTTTTATAAGTATTTCTTGCAAGGCAATTCTGTTGGTGATGAATTCCCTCTACTTGTATTCATAGAGGAAAGTTTTACTACTTCTCTAGTTTTGGAGGTTGATTTTACTGGATATAGAATGCTGGGTTGATGGTTTATTTTCTTCTAACACTTTAAATATTTTATTCTACACTCCTACGTCCATGGTTATGAGAATTACATTCTAATTCTTATCTTTTTTCCTCTGTGGGTAAGATATTCCCCCCTCTGGATTTTTTTCGAGATTTCCTTGTTTTCTTTGTCTTCCTGATGTTTGAGTATGATATCCTTAAGTGGTTTTCTTTTCTTTTTTTCTTTTTTTTTTTTGGAGATGTGAATATTTATACTACTAGGGACTCTCTGAGCTTTCCAGATCTCTGATTTGGTGTCTGTCATTGATTTTAGAAACTTCTCAGTCATTATTACTTTTTGTGACCCATCCTCAAAGACAGGATGGAGCCAGGTCAAAATCTGATACGAAAGTTGATCCTGATGATAACAAACACATAGACACAGACACATAGACACAGACACACACACACACACACAGAGGAGGATCTGAAAAGTTTTATTTCTCACATAATGAGGCTTTCTAGAAAGAGCAAGAGAACTCCCAAGCAAATGCTACAGTTCTTGTCAGAGCTAGGAAAAGAAATTGTGTTGTGGTTTTATGGTGGTTAGGGAATAGAGCCAAGACGAAGGTTTCTATGCCATGGTGTGAACCTCCTGCTAGCCCCAAGGAAGGAGCATGTAGGCTTATCCAGATGTGGGACACAAAGGGAAAGAGGGAAGAGTGAGGATTAAAGATGTCAGAAATCAAACAGTGGAGTTAGATTTGTGATTATATTACTTCCAGTATTCTTCCTGCTCCATTCTTTGTTTTTCTGGTATTCAACTATGTGTATACTGCAACTTTTGAAATTGTCTGTTTTGGATGTTCTGTTCTGATCTTTTTTTTCATTCTTTTGTTTCTATGTGTACTTTAGTTAAGAGATTTCTACAGACCTATCTTGAAGCTACTGACTCCTTCCTCAGCCATGTGAAATCTGCTGAGCCTATCAAAAGCATTCTTCATTTTTGTTCCAGTATTTTGAAGTTCTAGCAATTCGAAATATCTTTCTTAAAAGGATATTGTATAACATGGGGAATATGGCCAATATTTTACAGTAACTATAAGTAGAGTGTAACCTTTAAAAATTGTGGATCATTATATTTTACACCTGTAACATATAATATTTTACAGCAACTATACTTCAATAAAAAAAAGAATAGTATAGTCCAAGGAAATACATTAAAAAATTCTTTCTTAGAGTTATCTCTCTGCTTACATTACTCATCTGTTCTTTCCTGTTGTCTTATTTTCCATTAGCCCTTAACATGTTAATCATAGTTATTTTAAATTCTCTGTGTGGCAATTTCAACATGTATATCACTCTCTGAATCTGTTTCTGATAGTTGCTTTGCCTCTTTAGACTGCATTTTTACTTGCTTTTTGGCATTTCTTGCAACTTTTGTTGTTGTTGTTGAAAGCCAAGCCTGTTTTATTGGATAATAGGAAAGGAGGTAAATTGACCTTTAGTGTAGGAATTTATTTTCCTCTGGCTAGAAGTTTGATTATGGTTACTGTTTGATGTAGTTATACCTGCTAGAGATGTTGAGTGTCTCTAGTGTGTTTGTTTTTGTCTCCCCTCTTAAATTTGGGCTTCCTTAAGCATTCCTCATCAGTGTAACTGAAGCTTCTTCATCTTTAATCCACTATTTTATATTGTATTCCTGTTAGTGTGGTACTAAGGTTTGGAGGAACAGGAGCAGTCTATAATCTTCCGACTATTTATCAGTGTTTTAGTATGTCTGTGTCTCAAGTCTGTGATCTTGACAAGTGTTTCTTCAGTGATAACTGCTCTTCTCTTCTGATGTCATTATTTTTAATCCATTTCGTTGAAGCTTCAGCCCCTGTTAACTGTTTTCTCTTTCTTTTTTCCCTTAATGGGACAAGAAGACTAGAGGGGACTAGAGTGGAAGAATGCCCTTTTTTCACCTGAGAGAAGACTCCAGCCAAATCATTCTCCCTTGTGAGTAGGCCTTTGTTATGAAGAAGGTTCTGTGCATTTCACAGTGATTATTCTTCTTTTATCCCTGCCAGAGCCACAAGGGGTCTTTCTCAGATATTCACTTGGTGGGGTTCCTGGAGGTAAAGCCAATGAGATTGTGGGAGCCTCCCTAAGCCTACCATACCTAGGAGTTTTTCACTCTCAAGCTAGTCCACACTTGACCTGTAGAAACTTGTCAAAGTGACCAGTTAAGTGTTACTGCTAGTTTGTGGCTCCAGGAGTTTTCACACCATGTATATTGATCTTGGCTGTGTCTCTCTGCATATGCCTGTTTCTCCAATTTCCAGAGTGGCAGTTTACCCTACAGTCTCATTTCTTGATGACTCCAAGAAAAGTCACTAATTTTCAGGTTTTCTAGCTTTTTTGTTGTTGTTGCATGAACAGGATCTGAACAGGATAGATGACTACCAAATTGGAGCTAAAACCTATACAAATTGGAGCTAAAACCTTTATTTTTAATGATCAGAAAAAGTTTAAGATTAAGGAAAGTTTACAAAGTTGTTCATATAGTTCATAAGTAGTATAGGAATATCTTCCCCATCTCAGGATATTTCTATTTGGTTTCTCTTCTGCCCCCAATTCTCTTAATTCTCTTCTCATTTTCAGGTCTCCTCTTAAGAGTTACTTCCTCAGAGATGCCGGGAAGATATGAGATGCTTCGGGCATAGACTCTATAGTTAACTTGCATGTATTTGAAACCTAGCTCCTTTGCTTACTAATCAGCAAATAATACCTTGATTTTGTAAAGTCTGACAGTGTATAGGGCCATTATATTGATGTCCATCACTATGCTTTTATTCTGGTAATCACAATATTCTGAGATAAGCTGGGCAGACATTACCTTTCTCATTTTGTAAGGATTCATTGTCTTGCTAGAATCCCACCAGTAAGTAGCTGAACTAGAACTTTAGTCGATGGCTTCTGACTTTAAGTTTAGTGATTATTCTATATCCTGTACTGCCTCAGAGGATTTTAATGAGCTCTTAACCATACTCATTTTGTAGTCTAATTGGTATCCCATTTTATTTGAGAGAAAATAGCAAAAATAAGAATTAAAAAATTCTTTTCCTTTTAACCTTCAATCTTCCTTCAGTACTCTCTGTGCAGAGGTGTGGTTTAACTTTTGTTTGTTTGTTTCTGCTGAAATTCACCTTAAGAATCTCAACATTTGTAGAATGATGGCAATGATATGGAAAATGCAGGTCTTACCAGCATTTCTGTTCACAATACGTAAGAAAATCAGGGTGAATATTTTGAAGGAAATTGAGTTACTGTATAATTGTCCTAATTTTCACTTTATTTTAAATTTGTACATGCTACATAGAATCCCTAAAGATTTCACAAATGTTACATTAGAGTTTAAAAAACAGCTGTGGTTAACTGTAACTGCAGCCTTTTTTCTGGGCCTGTCATTGTCAACAATATTCTACATATTCTTTGTTCTACAAATATTCTACATTTTATGTATGCTTTTGTTACCAAATACTTTGCTATGTGTATTGCCATCAGTCTACAAATTAGCACCCAGTGATTGTGGATTTCCAGCTTGACAAAGGAAGTAATTATTACATGGAATAAGGAATAGGTCATTAAATTACAGAAGATCCCATCATCCTTTTTTTAAAAAAATTTTTTGTAAACTTGTTCATAAGTCTATAACTCAAACTGCTTTATATGTTTTAAGAGCAGGGCACAGTGCTACTGTTCAGATTATTAACTGACTCTGGGTGGATCATATAATCTCATGCGACCAGAGAGCTTGTTCCTGATCCGGGGGAGCTGCAACACTGAACCAAATCCACAAGCCAAGAGGGAAGTCGGGGCCATATCTTTGTCTTAATTCTGTCAAATTGGTCACACTTCTATTACACTTAAAAGAGTTGACAAATTTGTAGTGCATTTTCCAAATGTCACACTTAGCTAAGAACAATTTATATCCTTTGGGTTTTCCAGTAAGTCATTTTAATCCCCTTTAATATTTTTGGCATCACCATCTCACCTAAATACAAGGCTGGGAAAAGACGAATTCAGAGTATTAACAATTAAAATGCTCAGTTGTTTTGCCAGCTCTTCTGGAGAACACACTCTGTTTCCCAGCTGTGTGAAATATATACATTTTATTTTACAGCACACAAATAGAGAATTATTTTCATAGCTCTGTAAACAGACAAATTAAACTGCTGTTCAGGCTTGCTGAATCAAGGACCACAGTTCCATATTACTGGCCAAGTCTTTTTTTTTTTTGCACTGACAAAACACTTTCTTATATTTCTATTTACAATGAAAAAATTTAAGAGAAAATTTTTTATAAGCCTCCTTATAGGATCTGTTAATTTCTTTTTTCAAATAATTGTTGAGAACTGTTTTTAATTCTCTAAAGGATGGATGCATTCTGAATACTTTATGAATTAGTGGACATCAGAATGAGTTCCCAGGATTCCTAGGGTCATCAGGAGGAGCCCCTCAGAGCTGCTGCCAGGGATTGGAAGAGAGCTGTGGATGGGAAATAATGAGTGGCATAGTTATGGGTTTTTCATTCCTGAGGATGGAGTCCTTTATAATATTTATTTTGTCATTAGAAAAAATAAGCATTCCACTGCTAAAATAACAACACAAGTTTGAAGGCCCCTAGCTTTTTGCAGATGCTGTTTATACAACAGTGTTTTTACTTGAACTGATATTGGGGTGTACTGTGTCAGGAAACATTAAAAGTAATTTTAATGACTTAATCATGGACTTTTAAAGCATTTAATAGGGAATGAAAATTTTAGGAAAATGATAAGGCTGAAAATTCACAAAAGTAACAGATTATTTTATGTTATATTTTATGTTATATTATTTTATATATGTGAGGATGTAAGGACATTGACATTTCTATTCTGCAAGGAAGTCTGTGAACTGGGAAGTCCAGTTGGTCATTATTCTTGAGAATTGTTAGCCAGTCACAACTCTTCCCTCGATAGTTCAAAGACTATTCAACTCTAAATACCCAGAAAAAAATACCAGATTTTTATTTCAAATTACTTAAAATTGGAGTAACCATTAAATTACCATAAAGTGAAGCAAGCAACTCCCCAAAAATAGTTTTAATTCAATGTTTCAAAAGTCATATAAGAAGTGTTATTTGCTAGCAGATGAGTTTTATTACAGAACTAGAGATAGGAAGTCCGTAGAAATCCGATGTGGATAGTTTTCCTTTGCTTTCCTTTTTACTCAAAAAATTCTCTTGTCATATTTCAGCCTTTAGCCTTAAACTTCATTATACTGCGAGGCCTGCCAAATTCTCATCAAGGCAACAGCATATAGATACAGAAGAAGTATAAATTATTAACATTAATAATCTGTCCTGTTCTTCCCCCACCTCATTTAAACTAATGGACCATATGTTGCCATTTTCTTTCAACTGTATCCAAGAACATTTCAGAACAAAAGAGGAAAAAAGATTGTAAAATATTATATGACCACGACCTCACATTTATTTTCCAATTAAGACATGAAAAGTAATGATAACTGTGATACTTTTCATCTGTCTCTATGGAAATATTTCTGGATTAAAAATAGAGTAATCAAATTTTTGTTTTTTTATGTTGCAAAAGAGAAAAATTTTTTGAAACTGTTTCAAAGATTTCTAAAATTTAAAGGAAAAACATCAACAAAAAGTAAGTCTGTTCTTTATTTTGTACTTGAGGCTGATTTTTTTCCTTTTACTACTCAAATTAATTGGCCAAGTTTTTATTTGTCTGTGAAAATCTTCAAAATTTTATATATGTTGTGAAGGCATATATAGCGTTGAATGAGTAGAACATGCTTTCTAGGCAGTAGGGAAAATAAGAGTAACAGAGTCTTAACAGTTGGATGTAGATCACTTTCAGGATGCAACAAGTAGTGGAGAGAAACTGAGATGTAGCTTATGGTAAAGAAGAATAGAGACTGATACAAGGATTTTAAATGTTTCAAATCATGTATATTTGAAAGTTTGAGGGAAAACCAAATAGACTCTTGAGGGCAAATTTAGCAAATATAAAGGAAAAGATGGTTGAGGCACAAATATTAGGTTCAGAAAACTACATAAGGGTAAGCAGAAACAGGTGGATCTCAGTATGCTATGGTAGTGACCCAGTCTATCCATGAATTCAAGTCTGGCTGGTTCTAAGCTAGGAGCTCAGTACAACAGCACTTTCTTAAAAGATGTCAGGAGCATCACTGGTGCTACTTTAATTGGAGAGGGGGGATCCCCAGACTTTGGCAATGGTATAAGATGGTGCTGAGACAGAGTCATCAGTTCTCTCAAACTTGGGCTTTGGAAGGTTGTTATGTGAGCTAGAATATCTTCAGAATGATTAGGGATGAAGCTAAGGAAATGCTGTTTTCAATTTTTATTGTGAAGTAACATAGAGGTGTGGCCAAGGTGGCAGAGTGGGAAGACCCTGAGCTCATCTCCTCCCATGGGCGCACCAAAATTACAGCTAATTACAGCGTACTTATCTGTGAGAATGACCAGAAGACTAGAAGGAAATATCTTCTCCAGATAAAGATATAAAGAAGGAACCACAATAAGCTGGGTAGGAGGGACAGAGATGTGGTACAGTCAAGACCTACACCCCCGGATAGGCTACCCACAAACAGGAGGATAACCACAATTGCAGAGGTCTTCCCCAAGGAGCAAAGAGTCCACGTCCCAAATCAGGCCTCCTAGCTTGGAATGCTGCACTGGGAAGATGAGTCCCTAGAACATCTGGTCTTGAGGCCAGGAGGGCTTACTTTCAGGAGAGCAAGAAGGCTGCAAGAAATAGACCTGGCTTTTAATGGATGTGTGCAAAATCTCGCACACTCCACGTCTGAAAGCCAAGGCAGTAATTTGAAAAGAACCTGGGTCAGACCCACTTGCTAATCTTGGAAAGCCTCCCAGAGAGGCAGAAGGCAAGTAGGACTCCCCCTGGAGACACAGATGCCAGTGGCAGTCATTCTGGGGGAGCTTGTCCTACCATTAGGACAATGATGATGGCAAGCACCAATTTGGAGTCTTTATTCCAGCGTATTGGCGCTGGGAGGCTTACCTATCCAACAGTAGACAAGCGCCATGCCTAGGCACACCTGGGCCCCACAACCAGCCACCCTGGGACTTGGCCTTGCTCACCAGTGGGCTAGAACCAGCCCTTGCCCCCTCAACACCCACAGCCAGCTGTGCTAGGACCTGGTTCCACCCCTCAGTGGGCCAGCACTAGCCCCAGTTTCCCAGGCTGTGCAGCCAGCTGACTTGGGACCCAGTCCCACCTACCACTGGACCTGTATTGGCCCGGGGGTCCCTCGCCCCCTGCAACCAGCAGCCCTGGGAATTGGCCCCACCCATCAGCTCTCTCAAGACATGTATTCTTTGCAAATGGTACAAAAAGATATCTGCGGTAGCTATACTTAGACAAAGAATACTTTAAAACAAAGACTGTAACAAGAGACAAAGAAAGACATCCCATAATGATAAAGGGATTAATCCAACAATAAGAGGTAACAATTGTAAATATATATACACCTAACATAGGAGCACATAAATATGTACAGCAGATGTTAACAAGCATAAAGGAAAAAACTGACAACAAAACAATACTAGTAAGGGACTTTAACACCCCACTTACATCAGTGGACAGATCATCCAGACAGAAAATCTATTAGAAAATATTGGTCTTAAAAATGACACTTTAGGACCTTAATAGATATATATAGAACCTTCCATCCAAAAGCAACAGAATACACATTGTTTTCAAGTACATGTTGAACATTATTCAGGATAGATCGCGTGCCAGACCACAAAAAAGTCTTGATAAACTTAAGAATAAGGCTGAAATTACATTAAGCATCTTCTCTGAGCACAAAGGTCTGACTAGAAATAAACTGCAAGGAAGAAAACTGCAAAAACCACAAACGTGGAGGTGAAACAATGTGCTAAAAAAACCACTAATGAAATCAAAGAAGAAATGAGAAAAAAACACCTGGAGACAAATTAAAATGTAAACACACAATGCAAATCTTTGAGATGCAGCAAAAGCACATGCAAAAGCAATACAGGATACAAGAAAAATCTCAAATAAACAACCTAAAATTACACCTAGTGGCACTAGAAAAAGAAGGAACAAAACTCAAAGTTAATAGAAGGAAAGAAATAATAAAGATCAGAGAAGAAACAAATGAAATAGAGACTAAAGCTACAATAGAAATGATGATAGATTCTGAAATTGTAGCAGATTTTTTTTAACTAAACTCATATGTTATGACTCATGTTTCAACTTGACTTCACCATTTAAAATTAGCTATTAAACATCAATTATGTACCAGGTAACTTGGTAGGCCTTAAGTATAGAGAAATTAAACATTGAGATTTCTGTTTTCAAAAACTTATATATTGTTTGAGAGGATTTTCTTTTTTTGAGAGTTTTCTTTCACTTTTTTTTCTGAAAAGATGGAAATAAAAAAAGACAGGACAGGAGCACTAAATGAAAGAAGGAAGAAGTATGGAACTCATAACCTACTGTCTAGTCTCCCTGTTTCTCCTCTTGCTCCCCTTCTAATATTCTCCACATAGAAGGATCTTTGTAAAATTTAGGTCATGCCAGTCTGCTACATAAAGCACTCAGATGACTCCTTGTATGACTTAAAGAATGAAAGCCCAGCTCCTCGCTTTGTATAGCTTGTCTCGTAAACTTACTCTCTAAGCTTCAGAGGTGTTGGTCTCTTTGTCGCGTCAACCTGTCTTGTCTAGCACCATTGCACCAGCTATTCCTTTGACCTGAGAAACTCCTTGCTTGGATATTTTCACGGCCGTCTCCTTCTTCAGGTCTGTCACCTCTCCACAGAGTGTTCTCGTGACCTTCAGATGTGAAGTCAGTTTCCAGAATATTGTCATATCCTGTTTTCTTCATGTGAATTCTTACTACCAGAGGTTAATTATGTATATTTATTTGTTATCTGTTTTATTAATCAGGACATAAGTTTCTTGTTTGTTTTATTTACTACTGAATTGTCACAGCCTTAGAAATAAGCTCTTATCTAAGATTTTCATCAAAAACCCTCATGAATATCTCCAAAGAGAACAGGCTCTAGTAAAAAATGTCCAAAAAAAAAAAAAAAATCATCCAGTAGACTTCCCCCAAAAGTTGTACAAATACACATTTCATTTCTTTGGAAAACAAATAAAAATAAACAATTAAAAAATAAATATAGTGTGACCACAAAGAACCAACGTTAAATACTAAATTCATTAAGGGGCAAGAAACAATTTTAAGTAAATTTATTGGTTTCTACAAGTGAAAATTCCAGCAATAAGACAAACCAAAAGCATGGCTAATTCCATGTACTCTAAGAACATTCTGAAAATTTAGTCTCCGTATATTTATATCCCTAGTCTACTTTTGTTATGTTGGCTTGATTTTCAGACAGAATTTCTCCCCATGTTGGCTACAGTTACCTCAAGGTTTATTGTCCTATAAAGTAGTAACCTCAGCAGAAAGAGAACATTTCTTTTCTCTAAAATTTCCAGGAAAAAAAAAATCTAGGATTAGGTATCATTGAACTGGCTTGAACCCTGTGCTCATTCCTGACTTAAATACTATAGAATAATCTGACCAAATCCTTAAAACCATATGAATGGGTGAGATTATCTAGAACAATATGGAATGAGAATGGGATAAATTGTTTCTCAAAGAAAGCAGGAGTGTTGTCATTTGTGCAAAGAGAGTCAAGTAGTCAAAAAACAAAATACTCACAGCAAAAACAAAGCATGTGTTTTAATGTACTCATTACACAAAAACAATAGAAATTATAATATTGGACTAGACTAATATGCAGCAGGAAGTAGAGTAGGAGAGACAAAACCACCACACTTTATTTCAGACAAAGCAAAATACATATTTTATCATTAATGTTCATTAGATTGATGTGAATTTAGGAACTATTTGAAAATTTTTTAAATCGTTGACAACAAAATTTACAAAATTAATGGCTATCTTCCAAACTAATGGCACATGATCTACATAAAATGTTAGATTCTATTAAATCTTAGCTGGACAATGTTGGTTTTGATGTTATAGTACTTTTACTTTATATTATTGTAATATTGGCATGAAAACCATATATTATCAAGCAATAGAAGCAAAGAGAAATTTTTAATCCTGTGATAGGAGTATACAAATTCTATAGCTTCTTTTTGGTACTGGTGTCTGATGCAGTTCATACTTGACATGAAAACTTGAGTCTATAAATACTGTCTACTTGCCCAGAGCACATCTCAGAAAAAAATGTAGAGCGTACCTAGAGGGGGAAGATCTGCCAGAACTCCATTCCT
Source organism: Camelus bactrianus (assembly GCF_048773025.1). Lineage (NCBI taxonomy): Eukaryota > Metazoa > Chordata > Mammalia > Artiodactyla > Camelidae > Camelus > Camelus bactrianus. Next base: position 46,364,020 of record NC_133540.1, read on the forward strand.
GGAAAGCAGATGAGGCCAAGGTTTCAGAGACAGTTCAAAATGGCAGGGCGGGGGAGCAGAACCCCTTATAAAAAATGTTGCCAGCAATCTTTGTACTTACAATAAACTCAAAATAATTGCAAGCAGAGAGTTTTACTTTTTTTGCATTAGCATTTAAAACTTTCTTATACAAAAGTTTCCTTTCAATTGTTAGATGATTAGCTAGTGTCAGGGGTCGAATGGTGTTCCCTCAGAATTCACATGTCAAAGTTCTAACCTCCAGTAACTCAACATGTGACCTTTTAAAATCTTTTTTTAATATATTTTTATTAAAATATAAAATGTGACATTATTTGGAGAAAATGTCTTTAAAGAGGTAATGAAGCTAAAGTGAGGTCATTAGGATGAGCCTTATTCCAATATGACTGGTGCCCTCATAAAGGCGGGAATTTGGACACACAGATCTCACAGAGGGAATATGTGAAGAGGCACAGAAAGAAGATAGTCTATAAGCCAAGGAGAGAGGCCTGGAAGAGATCCTTCCCTCAGAGCCTTCAGAAGAAACCAACCTTGATAACACCTTGGTTTTGGACTTCTACTCTCCAAAACTGTCAGATGGTAAATTTCTGTTTTTTAAGCCACTCAGTCTGTGGCACTTTGTCATGGCAGTCCTAGCACACTAATGTCATTTTTGAATTGGGTAGAATACGAAATAGTATAGACAGATAAGAGAAAGTAAATAAGGCTAATGAAAGAAGGAATCTAAGTCAGAAGAAGAACATGGCCCTCAGTGACCAGTAATTTTTCTTCAAAACTTAGTTAGAAATTGATATCAGAACTACATTCTGTACTATTATCTACTATCTAAAATTTGCATTTGGTAGTGGTCTGGTAAATCACACGTAATTCACATTATGATCCTTACAAGTGTTGAATTAAATGAGCACCTTTAGTAGAGGTGGGTTGAAAAATATTTGTTCCTTGTGAAATACAGCATTTTGTTGTATTTGGGGATACAAAGACAAACACCGTCTGTGATACCCTGATTTTAGTGTTGCTACCAACACATACGTTAAGTGAGTCGACTAGGCTGGCACCAGTCTTCAAGGAACAATGCATGGAAAGAGCTTAGTACCTACCCAGTGCACTCCTGCATGTATTCTCACTTCATGTCTCCTTTGAATACTAGGCCACTACAAGTAGTTGCACAAAAGGCAGTTTAAATGCAAAGTTTTTTCTTTTAGTCACAGCCTCTGAAATTTAGTGTAAAAAATATAAAATAAAATAGAGATCCTAGTTTTTCACTTTGAGTTTACTAGATAATTACTAACTCTTAATCACAGGCTAAGAGTATAATGTAGCCCAGTGTTTGAGTTGTACAAAGGAAGAACTAGCAATTGATTGTTTACTTACCATTATCTTTCATATAAATGCTTTTTTAGTGTAAGAAGATAAGCAAACTTTTGAGACATAACAATTTCTTTGATTGCCCTTTGTTACACAAGGATTTGGTACAGGTTTAAAGACAGCATGCTAATTTGGATAAATATAAAAATCTCTGCGCCATTTATCTTATTTTGTCGATGTTGCATTCTTTTTCTAAAAATTAATGTTTTTCAGGTTTTAATTCTCATGGGCTCATTATTTTAAAAAGAAAATCAATTGTTCCAAATTAATTTTCATGCAATTTACTACAGTAAGGAACGAATCAACCTGAAAAACCATTAGCATATATGTTTATTCTTTTTTAACTGGAAAACAAAATTAAACCATTTTATGTAATTTTGAAATTTTGAAAGAGGCAGCAAGCCGCTTTTAATTTTACTTTTTACAAGTTTACGAATTTGAAAATAGGTAATACACACTAATTTTTTGATTAAGTGCTTAACTGTACCGTATATATTATGAAAAGTCAGAGTAGAATGTGTAAAACATTAACTGAGTTTTCAGGATTATCTGTTAATGAGGTCTGCTTAAGTAGTCTTCTTTTCTAAGATGTTTACATTTGTAAGTCATTATTTTTTAATTAAACTAGATCAGGCACATCTGTGTCCACAGTGTGCCAAAAGTCCCTATTTCATACCTCAGTGTTTGTACTGCTAAGTGAAAAAAGTGAACAGCACAATTTTGTCCTCAAAACAAAATACCAATTAATCTGGAAAGCATTACTGATGAACTATAGCCTGGTTTCTATAGTTAGTTTTGAAATAAAGCATGCTTTATCTTTTCACAGTGTTTTAATGTTGAAAACTACCAAAGAATGTTTAACAGGAATAAAAATCATTCTGTGAGCGCTTAATTTTTTATCAAATCCATTTACCTGTACTCATATTATTAGCATTGTTGTTCCACCACCTAGAGTTTGTTACAGTTCAAAGACAAATGTAAGTTTTCAGCTTACAGAAGAGGACTGTGATGTACATCAGGTTTATTTAAGGAAAAATTCCCAGAGCCAAAAAATAAGTGCTAAAAAAAACACTCTGTGCCTTGTAAATAAAACTACATGAATTTTACCAAATAAGGGAAAGCAACACTGTAACGCTACTTAACAGATTAAAATCTCTAATCCTTTTTATTAGTTTCTGGTACTTTCTACTTATCTTTTTCTGGTTCAGAGTCCATCTAACCTGTGCTACTAAGACATTAGAATAACTAAAATATAAAATTTGGTAATTGGAAAATAACATTATGCAGAGTTTTGTTGATATTTATCCTCGTCCATTCATTTTTTTCACTGACTGAAACATTAAGTTACATTTGGCAACATTTATGAATAGTTGTTTTCAATCGTCTTTTTTTACATTTTTTTTATTGAAGTATAGCTTATTTACAACATTGTGTTAGTTCCTGGTGTATTGCATAGTGATTCAGTTATACATATACATATATTCTTTTTCATTATAGGTTATGACAAGATATTGAATGTAGTTCCCTCTGCTATACAGTAGGACCTAGTTTTCTGTTTTATGTATAGGAGTTTGTATCTGCTAATCCTAAACTCGTAATTTATCCCTCCCCTACTAGTTTCCCTTCGGTAACCATAAATTTGTTTTCTATGTCAGTGAGTCTCTTTCTATTTTGTCAATAGGATATTTGTATCATTTTTTTAGATTCCACATATAAGTGGTATCATGTGATATTTGTCTTTCTGTTTGATTTACTTCATTTAGTATGGTAATTTCTAGATCCATCCCTGTTGCTGCATGTGGCATTATTTCATTCATTTTTGGGGCTGAGTAGTATTCCTTTACACACACGCACACATCACACCTTCTTTATCCATTTGTCTTTCAGTGGACATTTAGGTTGCTTCCATGCCTTGGCTATTGTAAATAGTGCTGCTATGAACATCGGGGTGCATGTATGTTTTTGCATTAGAGTTTTCTCTAGGTACATGCCCAGGAGTGGGATTGCTGATTCATATGGTAACTCTATTTTTAGTTTTATAGGGCATCTCCATACTGTTTCCATAATGGCTGTACCAATTTACATTCCCACCAACAGTGCAGGAGAGTTCCTTTTTCTCCATACCCTCTCCAGCATTTATTGTTTGTGGGCTTTTAATGATGGCCATTCTGGCCAGTCTGAGGTGATACCTCATTGTAGTTTTGATTTGAATTTCTCTAATAATTAGCAATATTGAGCATCTTTTCATGTGCCTGTTGGCCATCTGGATTTCTTCATTGGAGAAATGTCTGTTTAGGTCTTCTGCCCATTTTGGGGGAATATCATCATATTTTGGGGCAAATCATATTTTTTAAGAAGGAATTTCTTCCACATATTATTGTCATTGTTGTTTTTCTCTTTAAATTATTTCTCATGGAATCATCAGATAAGTTTGGTTTTTTAAATATCTTTGTTATTTTCTCCCTACAAAATTAAAAGCTGGGAACTGTGCACTTTTAATTATTGACATTAAATAAAGTATTTTGTTGTGTTTTACACAGTTTATACAAGACATCTGTTGAATTCTATATATCCAGATTCCTTTATGATTAAATATTTATTTGACCAAATACATAAAATCAGACAAAATTGTTCTAGAGCATTTCTATTGCTAAGTGTGTAAATACAGTCAGATAGTTTAAAGAATACTTGATCTTGTCATAGCAAAGTCTGAATACATCTTGAAATAGAGTTCAAAGCAAAAGCTGTAAAGTTAGACTGCCTGGGTTCAAGGCCAGACACTAAAAATTTCTGCCTTTGTAAACATGAGTGAAATACCTAATCTTTCTAACCCTCAGTTTTCTCATGTAGAATATGGGAAAAATAACAGTACTAAACTCATGGTTCATTGTGAGGACAAATTGTGATGCCTGCAGCATGACCAGCATGGTCCTGACAAGTTGTGAGCGTTCAATACATGATTTTACTTTTAAGTTTATTTGATGTTTTATTTAAATTATGATTCAATTCATACCATCCTGATAGATTGATTTAAAACACATCATCTACTGAGTTTTACTCACTCAATAGTTGTAAATATTTATTACTTCCTGCCCCCATTGTTGCATGCATTTTTACGTAACAATCAAAATGTAGAGATAGTTTTTCTATTTTGGACAATACTGGGCTTCTTTCGTTTGGGTAGCCTAGAATTTTTCTCAGTAAATATTGGAGATTTTAATGGATGCATAGGCTTACTGTCATGAAAACATCAAGTTAACCTTCAACATGAATGAAAATTTTAGAAGAAATATTCTACTGTAGAGCATTTATTTTGTACAACAGCACTCTTTGTTAAAAGTTGGGTTAATATAGTTTGCCTTTTTTTCCAAGTTAAATATATAAAATTTTAGAGCCATAATTTCACTTTTCATTCACACTTCCTTCCATGATGGTTTCATTATATTTCATTCTCATGTTAAATGAATCAGTGTATTAAATTAACTAGTACATTTATAGCATTTTTTGTCACAATGATTCTGGATATTCCACATTCAGCAATATAAATTAAGTAATTAAGAAAGCATTTTTCATTTTAAATTCAAGCATTTGTTTCATTTAGCAAACCATGTTTTACAAATTTCTTTTTATCATATATCAGAAAAGAATGAATTACGAGATCTGAACAATTTTATGCCATCTTTAAAAGAAATTTTACATGTTATAGAAATTTAGTAGAATATAGGGATACACAGCATTCACAATTATAATTATATCACAATTATAGCTGCTTCTTATTATATAGGAGTTAAACATTCTTTGCAAATCATTATATTTCTACAAGTATCATTTTTCTGGGAGGAAAGTTGTATGTTTTGGCATATTTCCTTGACATTTATAGAAAGTTTGTTTTAAGAGCCTTCTGTACATCAACTGTCTCTCATCACTGTCCCAGTTCAGTGATGACTTCAGTGTTAATGTCTGATCCTTCTCTGTTTAATACCTCCATTTCTAATTAAGCCCAAATGACTGAGTGGAAGTTAAGCAAAATTGAAGGTTGTTAGCTTTAATTGAGACAGATAGGTAACTTTATTTTGAGAAGTTATAGTCCCTAACATAGATATGATACATTTATGAGATGTACTATGCTACATCAAAAATATACATGCAAAACCAGTTACAGGGACTTGTCTATACCTGGAGTAATGTGTGTATATGTGTGTTTGGGTGTATGTGTGTGTGTGTGAGAAACGGTATATATGTAACATTGCATACATATGTTTATATGTATGTTATATATAAACATGTTATATATATTTAAAATAAATAACATTTTACTATATGAACATATTATATATGTTATATATAAACACCTTGGTTTATTTATAATATCCTATAAGTATGCATTTCTCATTTTAAAAAACAAGAACAAAGAGTAATTCTTTAATTACTCTATGTTAATCCAAAAGCCTACATCCTGCTTAAAGGCAAACTATTGGAAGAACTTTAATGAAGAAATAGGTGTGTCTTCTGTCACCATCAGAATTTGACAGTGGACTACAGGTGACATAACACACAGAGTTTTACTTTTCATTCTCTAGCACATTGTATAACATGTTTTGACATAAATCAAAATGATTTATTGATTTTTAAGTAAACTTTTTACTAAGGTAAAACAAACGCAAAATGTGCACAAATCCAAGTGTCCAGAATGATACATTCTATTAGAATACACCCATGATGTCAGCACTGTGTTCGAGTCCTCAGAAGTCTCTGAAATCTCCCCAATGTTCTCTTTCAGGTACTACTCACCCCAAAGTTTATATGCTATTCTCATTTTTAACAGTATATATTAGTTTTGCCAAAAGCAGCTATTGATTTAACTACACTTACTTATTATGATAAGTTATGCTTTAATAATAAAGCAAATTCTTCATCCAAACCACTAAGATTGTGCAAGTAGCAAACAAATAAGCAAAGACTGGGTTATAAAAGTAGGAAACAGTACTAAATAAGCTAAATATTCTTATCATATATAACTGGCAAAACTCTTAACTGGCCTCACTTATGATAATAGAACCTCAGACCTGGGAATCTGGCTGCTTTGCCCTGTTTGAAGCATTGTCCTCGATCCACTTTGACGCTGGTCATTGGGACTTTGAAATAAGGAACTCAAGTGCGCTTAGCTTCAGATAGAGAGGATAGTCTTGGGAGAATTGTGAAATCTAAATGGTAGCAGCAATTGTTAAAATCCTTTTTGTCTGCTTTTTGCCTTTCTAAATACAACATTCACCTTCACTTTCTCCCAAGGAACATGAATAGCCCTGTATAGGGATTGGTAAATGAGCCATGGAGAATGAGGATGGAATCAAATTGAGTGAAATAATTTCAGCTGCTGGGAACTCCTAATAGGCATGTAAACAAGAAGGGGTTTGTTGTGTGTGAAGGCTCTCTCAGAGGTGCGTGAACTCTTATCTCTTCATGCTGGCTGCATTTGGAGCGGCTCATGTTTAATTTAAAGCAGTCTCCTGATGGTTCCGTTCAATTTGAAACTGTGCTCAGCCCATTATTTTATTATTTTTAGCTTAGAATAAAAGCAAACATTTTGAAAGGCCAGTCCTTTCAAGTTGGTGGGTAGCATAGGACACTCCATATCAGTTTTCAAAGTATCACTACAGCATTTGGATATGTGGCTAAAGGGCCAGAGGGATTGCATGTGATGCATTTTATTTGTGTCAGAGGTTAAAAAACAGGAGTAGAGGAATCATGCCTAAAACTTTTATAAAGCAAGTAGCTTAGCTTGTTAACTGGTCCAAGTCTTCCCTTTCTCCCCCCCCCACCCCGATCCCTGGTCTCTTACAGTGCCATTGTCCATGTACCCTTTCTTCTGTTTGTTAGAAAAATAAATAAAAATAGACCTTTGATTTTTACCTACTAAGGCTCACTTCTAGGGGTGATTTTTCATTCCTCACTATAATTTTTGTAGTATTTTCTCCAAAGCCCCATTTTGAGGCCTGAGATGCTTAGGGCACTGCTGTTTTATGTATGATTAACAGAAGAACATTTTAATTAAATAAGCTATTGTGAGAGTAACTGTTTTAAAATAAGTAAAGAATGTAAATAAAAATCTGCTGTGTCCATGATTAAAATGTTTATGATTATATTTCAACAGTTCATGTACCAATCAACATAACTATTGTTAAAAAAAAACCCCAGAACTTGTCAATAAAGTCCCTTTTTTCTACAATTAAATGAACACATAAGGATTCCTAGGAGAGTGTACTACTTTTAATGCCCTTCCAATTAAAATTATACATTCCTTCAGAACAAACTAATATACTGTTTTTAGTAATTTTAAACATGATGGAATTTAGCCCCAGTTTTCCTGTACTCCAAACACAGACTTAACTATTGCAAACATCTGACAAAACTAAGTTTAATGTTCACTTTACTTTTTATTATCCCCACTCTGCCTTGGACTTTGCTAAATGCTAAGAAAGAAGCAGGGGGAAAAACCCTAATCAGATAGTTTCAATTAGTCAAATCAAATGTATAAAAGAAGTAAATACATATATCAATGTCAATATAAACTGAATAAGACAAATTGAAGTGATTCTATCTCTGGTTGACTAATTTGTTTTGTTTTGTTTTTTATACAAGCATATGGCTTTTTATTGTGTTTTGAAGATATTGTGTTTTTTACAAATTGAACGTTTGTGGCCATCATGTATTGTCAGATGATAGCATTTTTTAGCAATAAATTTTTTGTTTTTTATCAAAGTATACTCAGTGTACAATATGTCAACTTTTGGTGTACATCATAAAATGTTTCAATCATACACATACATACATATATTCATTTTCATATTCTTTTTCATTATAGGTTACTACAAGATATTGAATATAGTTCTCTATGCTATACAGAAGAAATGTGTTTATCTATTTTGTGTATAGTAGCTAATATTTGCAAATCTCGAGCTCCCAATTTGTCCCTTTCCCCCCAGTAACCATAAGTTTACTATGTCTGTGAGTCTGTTTCTGTTTTGTGGATAAGGTCATTAGTGTCTACTTTTTTCTTTTTTTTTTAGATTCTACATATGAGTGGTATCATATGGTATTTTTCTTTCTCTGTCTGGCTTACTTCACTTGACAGTCTCTAGGTCCATGCAAATGTTGTTGCAAATGCATTATTTTATTCCTTTTTATGGCTGAGTAGTATTCAGTAGTATTTATTGCATAAATATACCACAGCTTCTTTATCCAGTCTTCTGTTAATGGACATTTAGGTTGCTTCCGTATCTTGGCTATTGTATATAGTGCTGCTATGAACACTGGGGCACATGTATCTTTTAAAATTAGAGTGTCCTCTGGATATATGCCCAGGAGTTGCTGGATCCTATGGTTTTAACTCTGTTTTTAGTTTTTTGAGGAATCTCTGTACTGTTTTCCATAGTGGCTGCACCAAACTACATTTCCACCAGCAGTGCTGGAGGGTTCCATTTTCTCCACACCCTCACCAGCATTTATCATTTGTGGACTTTTGAATGATGGCCATTCTGACCAGTGTGAGGTGATACCTCATTGTAGTTTTGATTTGCATTTCTCTGATAATTAGTTATATTGAGCATTTTTTCATGTGCCTATTGGCCATTTGTATGTCTTCACTGGAGAATTACTTGTTTAGATCTTCTGCCTATTTTTGGATTGGGTTGTTTGTTTTTTGTTGTTGTCGTCATTAAGTTGTGTGAGCTGTTTGTATTTTCTAGAAATTGAGCCTTTTTCAGTTGCATCATTTGCAAATATTTTCTCCCATTCCATAGGTTGTTTTGTTTTGATTTTGAACAACATCATCAAATCAGATTTTATAACCAACAAGAGAACTCAAAGAAAAATGCCTGGAAACCACAGAACATTTTGTGTGTATGTGTGAAGAGGATTCTAACATAGAATGAGAGCATGACTTTGGTTCTGTTTTTGGTGTAATTTTGTTCTTCTTTACCTGTCAAACAGTCCCAGTGACTCATTGTCACACACCTTAGGAAGAAATATAAAAGACAACTTTTAATCTATAGCTTCTAGGTGGGGAAAAATGCCTCAGTGGAATTTTAGTAATTTATTTCTGGCCAGCAAAAAGGAGCAAAAACTAACATCTTTAAGCTTCTCCTGTTTTTTTTTTTTCTCCTCAAAAACTATTTCCCCCAAACTAATTATGATAGAACCATGAATTACAAAGCCCATGCTTTAGATAATTGGTTATTTGGTGAAGATCTATCGACATAATAGCTTTTCCATAGAAGGTTAATTAGTACAGATAAAATCAGAAACTAGTGAAGACATTCCTCTATTATCCCTTCTTTCAGAAGAAGTATGGGCAAGGTATAGCCCTAAGGCCAAATCTGGTCTGCTGCCTGTTTTTGTAAATAAAGTTTTGTTGGAACATAGCCACCCCTGTTCATTTATGTATTTACTAAGGCTGCTTTCATGCTTCAACTGTAGAAAAGTTAAGGAGTTAAGATAAAGACCATATGGCCTACAAAGGCTAAAATATTTACTATACTATCTGGCCCTTTGGAGGAAAAGTTTCCAAACCCCTGTTTTAGAAAATAAATCTCACACCACATCATTGATTACATGAATCACACTTAAGCACTGTGACTGCTTAATTCTATGTTTACTTCTTTTTCAGTCCCTAAATCCAAATAAACCTTCAATAATAATAGAAATAATAACGATCTCTATTTACCATGTAATAGGTGCCAGGTAATGTACTAAAATGGGTATTGTCTTAAGCCTGTAAGTCTGTGGCAGTTTTTTATGCAATATAAAACTAATAGAGCGGGTACTCCTACTTTGTTGCTAAAGAACCTGAAGCACCGAGAGAGTGAGTAATTTCCCCCATGTGTGACACGGGTGGGGATGCTATCAATACCGCCTACCAGATCTGCCTTACTCTCAATGTTTGGGAGTGTTCTGACGTTTACTGGGGAAATCTCTTCCAGAATGACTTCCTGTCCCATGACGTGGATCTGTATTTCTAAGAGGCTGTTCTTATTTTCACCCAATTAGACAGGATTACTGAAACAAGTTAAAATGTAAAATGTAAAGTATTTTATATTTAACATGGAGAAGGAAATGTTGGACTATATTTCAGCTTTTTTTCATCTGGAAGATTGATCAAAAAATCATATTAATTGTTAGAAGAAAGAAACATCATTTTTAAAAATGTTGCATGCAGTCTGCCTTATTATAAGATCATTTCCTTGGAACAGATGGTTCGCCACATCATCTGTTTAAAGTGAGACATGCTATGTACAAGCAAGCTGATCTGTTTATCATTTAAGACATCAGAAAGCAGAGAAGTGTAGACCTGTGTTGCTGTGTATTTTCAAATATAGGAGCAAAATAGATGAACCAGAAATCCAGAATGTGACTATATAACAATCAGTGACAGTTTACAATGTTGACACTTTGTTTCTTTATAGAATTCATTAAAATTAACAATAAAGTCAAGGTAAGGTACATTATAAAGTTGGAATTGATTTGGGGGGTTGGGATATTTTTACTGCATTAAGAACGATGTAATGTTTATATTTACTCTAGCGTTAATGAAGCTACTGAAGAGCTGATAGGACTAGCAAAAATTATGTATTTAGGATGTGACATCACATGGCTTTCTAGTTCAGAACTGCTTTGTTACTAACCAGAGGAGTGTGCAAAGGAAGTTGGAGATTCTATCCTGGCAACATCTGGTTAGTTGCAGGCTAATCAAAAGTTGGATAGAATTTTCTGGAAGGTCTTCTTCCTCAGTGTACTACACCTGTGTTTACAGAGAACTTCAAGACAACTTCTCTTTCCATGGTGTATCAGAAGCATCTCTTGGATGGTGTTCATCTAGTTTGTAAAGGGAGTTTTATTTAAATTTTCCTAAGCCTGGGAAGTTGTAAACCAACTAATCATAGCGTGAGTTCAATATTTAATGTTAATTCAAAATCTAAAGCACATTAAAAGAGTTTGTAATTAAAGCCAAATGTTGACAACACATCAGAAACTTAAAACAAAGCTTTCTACCAATAGCTAGTTCTTTAAAGAATGATTATGCTCCTTCTCTTTATATTTTTTGGAAGAAATGACAGTGTGACTGACTTTAGAGTTTTTATTCAGCAGCCTTTTATTGAAATGGACATAAGAGTGCAAATTAAAAAGGGAAACTCACACCAGATGACTTGGTTTGTTTTTCTATTCTAATTAATAATAAATTCTAATTTTATTATAATAAATGTAGGCCCAGATTATGGGAAAGTAGTAAGATAATAGAGCCTAAAAACTTTTGAAAGAACAATATTATTATGAAATACTTACTAAGTTTTAATTTTTTTCACGATATCACTAATATCTATATTTTGACAGCTTTTCAAAAAATAATTTTCAAAATTTAGAAAAACTAACCCATGAATGAATGACATGAAATAATATTTTTCTTTGCTATGAAAGTATATAAAATAATTGGTAAAGAGATGTTTTAAAGATAATTTTACTTCCTATTAATTGTAATTATTGATCAGTAGCTGTGTAAATTATTATGGAATCAAGATTAAAGACTGTAAGGCTATAAGGATAAACTTTAAGAGTTAGTTAAACAAAGACTTTTTAAAGGAATTTTCATTTAATTACTGAGAGTAAATAAAGATTATGTGAATGAGCTAAGAAGGATTAATCATTGTTTCTGAAATCAGGATGCTCCTAAATCAAAATATGTGAGATTTTACTACAAGAAACTGGATATCTAGTTTATCTTCCTAGAAAAATACAGAACACTATCCTAAACTGAATCAAAAGGAATGCATCAGAACTTAAGATGAAATTGTAAGCTTCCCTTAATTTATTTTTTATCATTTCTTTTATTGTTGTAGAGTTTGCAAAAACTTTTAAGTGCCTCTTCTGCTCCTCTAACGTCCTTAATTCTGTTGGCAGGATAAAGAGTGAAAGGATATGGGCTTTGGGATTAAACATGTCCAAATTTAATTCATGTACCACTCCATATTTGAGTGAGTTACATAATCTTTACTTGGGTTACTGGGCTTCAAAATGGGATTAATTGTACCCAGTCCTCATGTTGGGAGGATTAGGGATGTTACTAGGATTTAGCCCTGTCCCCAGAACCTGGGAGTGTTTCCATATATGGATGCTGTGACTTACGTTCTTGTTGGCATCATCACTCTTGATGATGAAGACTGTAATTTTCCACAGACCAAGAGGTGTCAGTTTTCTATGTGTAACCTTTTTGTTTCTCTGAGATAATGTAACAGTCTACCCTAGCTTTAATTTTTTTAAGAAAATATCACCAGTTGGATATAGTTTGGAACATCATCAGTAGTCACATATTACACTTGCCTAAAATGCCGCTACTCATTGTTTTAGTCATTCAGGTACTTTGAACTGTGTAGGCATTATTAAAATTATTAAATCCTCCATTAAAATATTAGGTGCCTTGTAACTATAAAGAAGTTTAGGAGTATTTCAAGACTAAAGGGTATTAAAACATTAAAATATAAATTTCTTCTTTTATATTTGATTGTTTTGCTTTACAACAAAGACTGTAAAGAGATGTTAAGCACGAGATACGAACAGAGAGTAACACAATAATCTAGCAGAAAAGTAATGTTATTAAATAATGTATAAAACAGAATATCAAATTCTACTAGGTATATAGCAGCAAGCAAAAGCCCAAAATTCTGTCCTCATGGAGGCAATATTCTGGTAAATAGAGTAAATCCTGCTTAGAATTCCTAATTTTTTTTTTCTAGTGGAGGAATCATATTAGGAACTTAGAATTAATGACCATGAACTTTGGCATTTTCTCAGTGGAACAATCTCATTACCCAAGACATGTTATATGATGCCTTGTAAAAATATGAGAAAAATTTCTCAAATCAAATAGTCACCTCTTCAAGTAGCAAAGAAAAGCTTAATACAAGGTATTGATAAACAAAGAACAAATTGTAATAAGATATTGTATATTAGGATGGTTAAGTTTTCAAGCTTCCACAGCTGCTAAGTGGCATTTTCATCTAGGATTTAGTCTTCTTTAAAACTTTGTTTCCTTTAAACTTGTGTCTCCCTTATATCTCAGCATACCTCCTTGGACATACATGTGTATGAACAGATGTAAATATATATTTATATGTTATAAATACATTTATAAATACTTGTATATTCTATATATTCTCAGAGACTTTCAGTTACACCATATTTTTATTGGTTTCATATAATTACTGAAGATGCTAAATATAACCAGATCCACTCTTAATCCTTTTGGCTCTGTCTACTGTCTCCTTCACCCCAGCTTGTTACGCTGCTATTTATCATACCTTTTGTTTATATTTATTTTTCCAGTTCCCCAGTCCTTTTGACAACTTCTATAAATAGGCGATGCAAATTCATTTCGCTAAAAAAAACCAAACAAATCCTTATTCTGGGTTTTATACTTACATTATACTGAGCTAAGTTTATCCAATCACTGGAATAGTTTTTCAGAAAAGTAGTAATGTGATCTGACTTTCTATGCTCATTTGTCTCATTTTAAGACTCAGTATTGGCTTATTCTTAAAGTTTTCTTGTTAGATAAAGGCAATTTCTAGTAATTCAAGCTTAGTGACTTGTTACGATTGTACGATTTAGAAAATAGCAACTCCAAAACTGGTTCTGTAATCTTTAGGAATAGTTTTATTAGGCTCAAAACACTGAAATAGACTGAGTTCTCCTTAGAATACCTGAAAATTGGTTTCAAGCTACTCAGTTCCTTTTCCTCAATTAAGGTAGCTCTCTAAAAAGATGCTCTATACCAATTTAAAGTTGATGGAGCAAGTTAATTGTATTATGATTAACAAGAGGAGATGTTAGAATCATGAGTTTGTTTTTCTGAAGACTCTTACTTTTAGTCTAGTATTCATAATTTAAACCTCTTTTTGTATCTTCTTTTCTTATTTCTGTCAAAAGTTAGACATCTGTTACAATAGAAAAGGAATACTATAAGCATTTTTAAAATGCACATACCCAAAAGGGAAAGTCATTCTAAAACTATGATCTAGAGATAAATACTTTTGACTTTGTGATGTATAGATTTCTAGTATTTTTTAAAATTATAGAACACACATTTAAAACTGGGATTGTATTTTTAAAATTTAATCTAATAATTTAAAATGTTAAAATGTACAAAGAATGTAATTCCTTTAACATAATCAGTAATGGTTGCATGATGTTTCATTATATAGATGTTTAATCATTAATTTCCCTTCATTGTGGAACATTTGGGTTGTTTACAATTTTTTTGATAATATAAACGATGCTGGGGAAAACATCATTACAACTATGTCTTTGTACAAACCATGATTATTTAGTTAGGATAAATTCTAAGAAATAGAATTACTTAGGCAAAATTATATACACATTTTTGAGGTCCCCACATGAACTGCCTGGAAATTTGTACCAATTTAGAGTCCTGCCTAATACTTAACATACTGTTAACAAGAACCGTCATTAACAGTGACTAGCTTTTAATCTTTATTATTTTGTTTTAATATTTGTTAAGTTGAAAATGACACATTAGAACTCATTTTAATTGTATTCCTTTGATTTTAGTCAGTTTAAGCTTTCCCCCTACTTATTTTAGTCATTTTTATTTATTATATGTAAAGTTTTTTTTTATCTCCTTTGCTATTTTCCTCTGTGGCATTAATAGAATTTTCTTGACTTGCAAAATTTTTCTGAAGTATAAGAAAATAAATATATTATGTCATGATTTTTATATATTTTTGTAAATTATATTTGTAATACATTTATATATAAACACAATATATCATTTAATGTATAATTTATGCATTTCATGTTACCAACTTTCTCACAAGAAGCTAATAAGACAGAAATGATCTTACAACAGTGCATGGCAAATAGTAAAAGGTTATTTAAGTGTTAACTGTTACAATGATTTTCATTTTTATAACTGAGGAAATTGTGGCAGATATATATTATATAACCTGCTCAAGGTCACACAGCTTAAAATGTGTACCTAAGGTACAAACTCCAGCTGGTAAATTCTACTTAATTACTAGGTTGAAACTGGCCATTTCTTCAAGGAGTCTTTTCCTTTAAGTGGAAAATAATACTTTAAAAAATCAACATCTGAGCTCAAGATGTCCGTATTGCTAATGGTGTATCGTTGCTTCTAGGCTCTTCCGGGCTATTCTGCTTCTTTCAAAGGAGCTGGGAAACACACACATGCCCACACACACACACACACACACACACACATACACATCCTCTTCCACAGAGTTTTTCCTCACCTTTCACGTTAGATATTTGTATATTCTTTTTTCCACACTGAGTCCCCTGGTTTCTGAGAATATCAGTATATTTACTTGTGTGCTCTATACTGCGTCACACACAGAGGAGTTTTAGATTTAACTACATTTATTCCACAACAATAAACAAATCAACTAAGCAACTCCTTTGTGGTTATTTTCATCCTTAGAATATCTACTACTAAGTATGCTCTGTCAGAGAACTGTGTCCAAAAGTTACTTGAATTCATTCTATTTCTTGTGTATATTATTAATTTGAAGTAAAATTTGGTTTATTGTTTTGTTAAATGCAATTTGGAATTGACCTACTTGGTTATTTGTGATTCATTTTTGAATATGCGAAGTATTAATGGTTGAAAAATCAAACCGTATAAAAAGTTGAACTCAGCCAATTCTCATTCCGAGCTATCATATTAATACCATTACCTCTTACTCTCTCTGGGTAATAATGATTTTTATTATCCTGATTTACTCTTCCTGGGTCTCTTTCCACAAAAATAGGAAGTGCATACATTGCCTTCTGATTTCTTTTTCTTTCTTACAAAATAGGGGAGAATGAAACATTATTTGCACCTTATATTTTAACTTAATAAATCATAGAAACCATTCCATAGTGATTTAGAGATTCCACACCCTTGTTTGTTTATTCTTCTGTAGGAATCCGATGTGTTAGGTTGTTTCCAGCACTTTTTAAACTACAGGTAATGCCTCAGTGAATAAGTTTGCTCATATAAAATTTTATATTTGTGGAATCGTATCTTCAGTTAAACCTTAGAAGTAGGATTGTGCCTTTTGGCCCTTAACAGTGTGTGAAAGGTTCTGTTTCCCCACATATTTGAACTTTTACACATTTCATAGGTGAAGAGTGGTGTCTTGTGGTAGTTTTAATTTGCATTTCTCTTAGTAAGAGTGAAAATGAGCATATTTTAACATAATTAAGGATGTTTTATGTATCTTCTTTTTCCATAAACTGTTCATTACTTTGCTTTTTTAACTAATTGAGGATTTGGTCTTTTTCTTCAGTTTTTAAGAGACTTTTATATATTATATATAGTATATATAATATTTTTTAATATTATATATATTTTAAGAGCTTTTATATATTGTAAATTTATATTTATGTAATATTATATATATATTTATGTAATATTATATATATATTATATTGTATATATTAGTCCTTTATCTGTGACATATGTTGCAAATATTTTTTTTTCCAGTTCATCATTTTTCTTTTGAGTTTTCTCATGGTATTTTTACCACATGATAGTTTTTTTAAAATGTATTTGAATTTATTAATATTTCGTTTTACTGCATCTGAATTTTGAGTCATAGTTGGACAAATTTTCCCAAAACCAGCTCATAAAAGAAAAAGAATATTTCTTCTAATAATTGCATTAATAATTTTATTTTAAAAGTGAAACAGGCCCTATTAATAACAACATTGGTATTTTGAATGTAATCCAGGACTGTCCCAGGAAAACAGGGGCATATAGTTATTTGTTCATAAATATTATCTCGTTTAAACTGTATAGCTAATATCTGCATCATTTATTTTCTTATATAATTTTAGATTAAAGCTATAGCTGTTCTATTTGCTCAATCTAAATATTTTATCATTCTATTATCAAATGGCAGTGCTATGCTAGTAATCAAGGAATGCTGTATTTTTGGGTATTGTCATATTGTAGGACAAATGTATTTTAAGTATATTTGCCCCTTAAAGCTTCACTGATTAAAGAAAGGATCAAGTTTATTTATATTGCCTAAGAATTGAGCTCTAGATCTTTATTTTTACTTAATCGTTAATAATTAGTGCTCTTTAAAAAGAAGTGATTAATCATCTTTAATTATTCTAAATGGCAGAAATTGCATATACTTCTTGAAACTCATATAATTATTGTCATCAGCTTAAAAAATATAAATACAACCTCCACATGAGAGCCAAATTAATTTCAATGGGGGGAAGGAAATTAATCCCTACTGTGAGTTTAATTTGTACTGATGTTTTACCTACATTAGTTCAATTAATCCTCCAGGGAGTTCAATATATTCCATGTTACTATCCTCATTTATTAAAGGCAAACGCTGAGACCCAAAGCTAACTAATCTGCTGAAGGTAGCAAGTTAGAGATGAAACGAATGAGGATATAAACTTGAGACTGCGTCACTCCAAAGACCTTGCTTTTTCCACAATACTTTGTGGCCTCAAATGGGAAACAAATTGCTAAGTTTTCTGGGAACTTCCCGGAGTGTGGTATTTTTACTTGTTTGACTGTCATATGTTAGTAATGTTGCTAGCTGTAAGCTCCCGTGACACCCAGATTATCACTCAACTTCATACACAATTTAAAGATGAACCCCATTTCCAGTGAAACGAAGCACAACAAATCACAGAAAATAAGTTCCAGTGCAGTCGTGATGATAATCTTCCCAGATCAGCCCTCAAGTAGGCGTTGGATACCCCGTGTACAGGGATATATGCCTCCTTAATTTAGATTCCCCCTCCCCCATCTTGCTGTCATCCTTACAAGGGATATGTGTTCTTAGAACATGGAGCTTTTTTAAAGGCTTCTTTCAGTGGGCCATTGAGGGATGGACTCGCTTCTTCTTAGGGTCTGAGAAATTAAAGGACGTGCATAGCCCAGGGCTCTCATTTTGAAAGCACTATCCATTCCTTATAAAATGACAAAAGAAGCAGCAAAGCCAACCTTTTATTTTCCCACCTTAGACTTCGATCTGTTTAGTGATGCCATGACATTTCTATCAGGTTTTCTCCGTAAGGCCCTTTCAAAACACAAATAAAGGAATGAATACAGGAGCTGAGCTTTCTCCCATTCAACTTTCAGCTCTGTTAGCTTTCAATACCAGAAATGTATTTAAAACTGGATAAGGTTTGTTAACTCTTATATACCACTGTCATTCATCCAGATAGAAAAGAATTAAACTATATATGTGATAAGATTTGCAATTCAAATCAAACTGTTTCACTTTGAAAATATAGAGTGTTGTGAGTTGAGGAAGACAGACGGGGAAGGCCAGAATCAGGTTTCCCATTTACCTTTAGTAATAATATTGTGGTCGGTGTTCATGAAACTTCAGCTACATACTTTTGTGTATTCTTTAGAGAGTATTATAAAGAAGGTGTCCTGATGAGGTTACGCTTTCTGTTTGATTCCAAGAAGCTTACTGTGCTATAACACATCAGCTTTTAGAAAATATAAGTATATTTTTGGACAAATTTAGATTTTTAAAAGCATGAAAGCCAAAGGAATAAAGCTGCTTCAAAAAGTTTTTAAATGTTTCCGTATTTGAAGTCACATTTTGTAGGTCTCATCCATACTTCACACAACTTGTGAGATTCCTGCAAAGAGGCAGACAAAGAGAACCGAAGGGGTGTAATTAGAATCTTTTAAAATGGAACACAAATCAAACAAACAAAGGACAAACTCTTTTCATAACGGTTAAGCTAAATTTCACTGCCTGTCACTCAGAATAGTATTATTTTAATAATTTCATAAGGAGCTTACTCTAATGACTTCAACTTACTTTAACTTGAAAAATAAACTTAACAGTTTTTTGAATAACAGTGGTATCAAAGTGCATTGGGTTGATTGAACTTTAATTTATTTTAAATTTTTTCTAAAATGAACCAGCACAATAAATGTTTCCAAGTTCTATGCTTGAGTAGTGACTGTGTGGTATATTAAAGGTCTCTAGGGAAAAATGGAAGCATGGGATACGAAATGAATTCAGCATGACTAGTGTTTAAAACGGTACTAGGCTAGCTTCAGTAGAGATTTATGGGATGAAGTATGCAAATAATAGAGAACAGCTTTAACACTGCTATGCGAAGTCTCCTGAATCTAAGAACTAGCCACCTGATCCACATGGCTGATCTATATGCTGCCATGTTTATGCTGCATGGCCCTTCCCAGTCCAAGTTCAAGTGCCCACCTGACTCACATGAAGCCAGTCAGATTCTTTCTCCCATGAGTTTGGAGTTTTTATCTACAGCGATGTATAAGGGTATGATTTCTGGCTAAAGTAGAACTATGACCCATCTACCAAGAGAATGTACAGGACTTTCAACAGTTAAGATCTCTAAAAGGACTCTTATTCCTGCGCTTTCTGAAGCTTTGTAGATCAGCAACTC
Organism: Camelus bactrianus; assembly: GCF_048773025.1. Taxonomy (NCBI): domain Eukaryota; kingdom Metazoa; phylum Chordata; class Mammalia; order Artiodactyla; family Camelidae; genus Camelus; species Camelus bactrianus. The sequence goes on from NC_133540.1 coordinate 46,383,898, forward strand.
CTCGGAGTCTGTGAGGTTACCCAATATTCTTTTAATAATTTTTCTAATTATACTACCACATGTTAGTTTCTGTTACCCTCAACTGAAAGAACCTTAGCAGAAAGTCTCCCTGTGTAACGCTTCCCTAGTGGACCTCTTAATTTTTAATATTAAAACATCATAAAACATACATACCTTTCAATACAATGTTTTGGGCAATGTTTAAATAGAAAAAATATATATTCACCCTCAAATGAGATACGTATTTTTAACAAAATTATGTCTAAGAAAATTCTAGAGATACATTCTAAGTTCAGTTGATAGACCTGATACATCAGAATCATGTATAGACATTTTGAAAAGCATGTCTAATGTCAAAAATGGGAATGTGTATCTTTGATGGAGCTGATGCTGAAGGAGGTCATGGCTACACAAAGCCACCTTAGTTTGTTCTGGAAGAAATGTTTAAGTATTTAACATTCTATTACAGTGCTACCTCATAGTGTTTTAGTCAGATTTTTGGAAACCAGTTGAGAGCTTTGGCTGATATTTGAATTACACATTTTTACACTAAAAAATGGAAAATAGGGTGATGATGAGGGTGCCGTCCAGGGAAGGTGGGTGCAGTGGTGGGCTGGGTGCTGATCTGCTAAGATCAGAGTTGCAGGAGAATGGACACTGAGGTACAGAGAGATGGGAGGATCTTGATTTAATTGATGATGCTTGGTGAGAAGACATGCTGCCTTATGACGATGTTGCAATACCACTGAAGGCGCTTTCTGACCCTAAACAGGACAATGGTGGCAGAAGAGAATCTGTCAAAGAACAAGAAAGGAAGTGGACTGATTAAGCCTTACAGTACCTCTATGAGAACGTCTTCCCCGCTTGGAAACTGACACATGGCTCCTTTTTCATGAACACAAATTTTTTTTTAAATACATAAATAGAAACTGTTTTCTTTCAGTCTCCTGATTCTAATCTTTTAGTGATAGACCAACAGCCAAAAATGTATTCCCATTTATTTTGTGGAATCAAAGTGCAATGTGAAAATACTTACCAGAATGAGAAACTGATTGAGATTTCCCAGGAATGCAGAATATTTGGCTCTTCGAATCTAAGTTCTTCATTTACTAGCTTGTGTTTGAAAGCATTTTCCTGAACATTTGCCTTTAATTTTGATTTTGCTTTACTATCAGAGTTAAATACTTCCCAACTACTGATATGTGTCCTGTGACACAGGTGACTGAAGATATGAAAGGGAAAGGTGAAGAAAGAGGAAGCTGGACAGAAGGAGAATTACTAACTTCTCATATACCTGCATACTGAGAAGCATTCTGAGCAGACGTGTATGAAGTCTGCAGATATAACAAATACATAGATAGCCTATTCACTGATTACTGGAATTCCTAAGATTCCCATGGTATTTCCAAACTTGAGACACATTTACAGATAAAAAGTTATCCTACAGTGATTTCTGCTGGAAAGGACAGTTAGCTAGATGGACCACTGGTTTCATCCAGTAACAGGGTTTCTTGTTTTCTCAAAGCCCTTTCAGATGTAAGTGAAACACCATGGATTCAGTATTTATTTATACATTTCTATAAGAACTTATATTTTGGAAAGCACGTTCATGGACATTCATCTCTTGGAATTCATCTCTTGGAAGCTGTCTCTCTTGTTCTCTACCCAGATTGTAAACTCTGAGGAAGAGGCCCTGGCTTATACTTCTGTACCCTTCACTGAAGAATTGGAAACACTGAAAAACAACACCAACGGAATTAATGGAGAGGTCTCTCCCTGCATTTTTTGTTTGTTTGTTTCTTGTCAGAAATTGCTTAGTAAATTTGAATAGGAAATTCCCATCCATAAATTTGCTGCAAATATTAGAAGTTTCAGTCTGAATAAGCTTACACTAATACATATTTGAAGTGGTGTGCACCTCAAGAAGGGTAAAGAATAATGCTATGAGGATTCTGAGGAATCAGAGGATATGATATCCAATATCATGTAGGAGATGGTTGTAAGCAAGTCAAAGAGGCAAAGATTTGAGACTAAGATTTTGGATATCTGCATAGAAATGATAGATAAACAAGACTGCCAAAAAAGAGATTTTAGTTAGAGAAAAGAAAATGTTGTTTGAGAAACATTTTGGATATGCTTAGTATTGAGATGGGAACAGGTCTTTGAAGTCATATGCTAATACATGTATGTGTGGTTTTCTTAGGAAATGATCAAGGCCTTTAATCAAATTCCCCACAATTCTCAGCTGGAAAACCAAACAAACAAAAAACAAAAAACACAGTTCTATAGGAATGCATGGCTTAAACTACAATTTTTTTTCAAGAAACTATTATTTTTTCTTTAATTGAGCTTTCTTTAAGAAATAGCCAAAAGGAATTTTAAGGTTATATAAGAAAGGAATTTGTCAAATAAGTCTTCAGCGATGTTTGAGTATTTTAATACAACTTGTATATTCCCTGGGAACTTTCTTAAGGAATCACATCAGTGGAATGTTCACATAAGCAAAATGATTGTCCTCACTGAGTTAAAACATGAAATCGACTCATTTTGAAAAACAGTAAAGATAAATAAATCTCTAAAGCACTTAATAAAAAGTGGTTTCTATACCAGGAATACTAGACCATAATCTGAGTGAAGAATTTTAGCACAGCTAAGGGAAGAATAGAACAAATAAAAAATTAAAAAGAGGTGGTTTGTTTAGGAATAGAACTTTAAAAAATGATTACAGTTTTAAATATTGATATGCCTCATCCTTTCTTAACCCTGTCTGGGAAGAAGCTAGTCTGATTAAGTCCAAGAACCATCTCTGTTTGTCCTGATAGTCTCTGTCTCCAACAAAGAGACCTAGGCGTTAGATTGTTTTAACTTGATGGTGCTTAGCATTTTAAATCATGTACCAGTCTTCCCTAGTCACACTTTACAATCATCAAACAGCATTTTGATTTTGATTTAACTTTCTGTGAAATAGGCTATATATGTGTGTACAGACACACACACACACACACACAGTTGTCCTACCACTTGGACTGTCTACCAGCTCAGACCTTTATGTAGCATAGCCCCTTCCTCATCTTCCTTCTTGAGAGTGGGGTTGGCCACAGAGAAAATATTGTTAGTCCTAATCCTTTAGCCTGGGAAGACAGTGGTTTCCCAGCCTCACTTTTGTAAGCACATATAATTCTGGAGTTCAGTATTTAGAAAGACTTGCCCTCAGCAATAAGCCCCTTCCTCAAAAACCAGGCTGTTAATAGTTAATCAGTTTGGATGTGGGCTGCCCCTTTCTAAAACTTCAGTTGCAACATTTGTTAAGTATGGACATCATTATCTGTCTATGAGAAATATTCCATCTACACCGTTTTCCTCCTTGGGAAAAGTAAATGGTGCCTTTGAAAAAATAATCAAATGTGAATACATACAACAAAATGGTCAGTGAACGTACCTATACTTTTTGCTAAATGTGGAACCTGTAAAATTCAGTGTCTAGAAGATGACACCTCGTTTGTTAAATTCAAGGCTGATGCTTAGCAAAACCCGAGGACAAAGACGACTGTGGCTGGTTCTGATGGAAATCTTTTTGCAGTCTCTAGTGTCTGAAGTTACTTTTTTATGACCCCATTCATATTGCTTTATAGTAAAAGTTGAAAGAAGGCTTATTCAATTGATGTCTGCCCACACATTAGAATTTGATTTGCTAAAAGATTATAACAGTGCTCTCCTCCTCCAATGTAAAACCATTGTTCTGTATTAGGAGAGACTCTTCAACTCCAAATTTCAGCTAAAAGCACACATTTTACTTATACATCTCTTTCTATTTTCTTATTTCACATTTTCCTTATTTCCACAAGATAAGAATAATATTTCTCTAAGACTGATATACTGTAGCTACAGCTCTTTTATTTAATCCTAAGAATTTCATTGGATGAATACACTGCTTGGAGTTTTTCAGTCATTATAATTTTTAAAGTAACAAAAGCATATAATTACATGTCTTTCTCAAGTGGCACGTTTGAAGATTGGTTTGTCTTCAGAGCAATAGTAGAAATTATACTTATGGAAATGAGAGATGATGGGGAATAATAAATACTTACTGTATTATAAATGTGACATTTCTGAATATCCCACTCTTTAATGCCAGAGACACGTTTTTAAGCAGTGCGAAAGAAAATGCTATTTTTAGTCCTTATAGAATATGCATGTTAACTAATTTCCTTTCTATTGTAACAAGAATGGATAACATAAACATAGCTCTTTTACAGTAATACCGTATTATATTGTGTGAAGATGTGCGATATAAAATACTTTATAAGAATGTGAGTTACCTCTCTAAATTACAAATAAGAGATAAAGCAAAACACCATTAAATTATTAATAGCTCTGGGGAATGGAAGATGAATACATTATGTTTTATAGTTTGGCTGCCTACATTCTTTTCTTAAATTAACTTAGCACTCAAAAGCATTTAATGAGCAGGGCTATTCCATAGACACTGATCTATACACTGAAGGCATACCTATAAACAACAAAGTAAAGTTCATATTTCTCATAGAACTAATATTCTAAGGAAGTATGGGCAGCTAACTAACAAAGATACTTCAGATAGGGAAAAGTCGTATGGAAGAGAGTTTATACATAATGAATTAGATTTCAGGTTTCATCCTGAGTCTGTTAAAATAAAGCAGTGATGTCCTAAAGTTAGTCTTCAAAATTTCATCTGGATACTGTGGGGGAAATTACTGCAGAGAAACTTATAAAAATATGCTGGTAATAAAAACAAATAATACATATATGAGAACAGACTTCCACTTTGCCCAAGATGGAGTAACAGAAAGTGGGTTGGACAGGAGGTACTGAAGGGCAGAACCCCCTGCGAGATACGGGGTGAGTCCTGTAATTGCCCATCTTGGGCTTCCAGTCTTGAAAGTTTGTAGGCTGCAGTGCAGAGAAACCAGTGGGGCGCAGTGGATTCATTAGTGGAGGAGACAGAGCTGAGAGTTAGGGAGAAATCAAGCTTGCTATAGATAGCAGGACAGAATATGTGAGGGCAAAAAAAAGGACTGCATGGAGATCTGGAGGTCACAGAGGGTACACTCAAGGATTCAGCAGAATACTGGTCAGCAGATGCACAAGACTATAGAAACTACCCAAGGCTATAGAAAGAACCACGTCAAAGGATTAGAAGTAAAGACAAGAATATTGAAACAGGCATGATAATTATATTTATTACACAAGCACAAAAACCTAGAAGATTGAACATGTTAAGTAGAGATGTGGAAGGTGTATGTATATATACATATACGTGGAAAAACTATTTTTATCGTTTTATTCCCTGGGTATTTGCTTTATTTATGGCATTATGTTATTTTATTTTGGGGCAGGAAGTGCATATAGTTTAGCAGTAAGTTCTTGGTGCTGTCTTTAGTATGATCACAATGGGTGTTCTTAGCACAGCGTTGTTTGAATAAATATATACAGTGTTATTATTATAACTTATGTATTGTTGTCATGAAGACTGAGCAAAATGGATACTGGATAAAACAACATGGAGAAAGTTAAGATGCCATTTGCTGTCTATCAAGTTCTAGATAGGAGATAAAAGTTTATGATATATGAATATAAGTGATGATATACTACAGCTTTAGTGATTCCATAGTAGATTTAAAATCGTTCATTTTATATTTACATATGTTTTTCACATAACAAAACTATATGGAAAAGAAAGATATTTAAACAGAATAAAATTATCTAAGTTGTAAGTTTAGATTCTTTTAATTTGATCCTGTCCCATGAGAATTATTCATGCCATTTAATTTTCTTTGAAAACATATTTTCAAAAGGTTACATAATATTTCATTGTATAAGCTATTTGAGAAATGTAAATATTTCTTTACTTTTGAGTATCCTAGAATTTTGGAGAAGGATTTTTCTTAAATAAGTACTTAGCTCTTAACAGAGCTATTGGGAGATTGTGCAAAGTACCAAACTCATAAATCTATCAATGTAAAACAGTGTGTTAAGAACTATACATACTATTACTGTTACATATTTTGTGTTGAGAAATACCTTGGCAATAATTTTCTAGTGTATTTTGCCAATACATACCACAAGGAAGTCCTATATATTAGAGATAACTTTTCTTTGAATATAATTCTAGAATATTATTGGGGAAATGAGATTAAAAGTTAGAGATTTAAAAAAAAACAAACCATGAACAAAATCATGTTCAAAAATTGTAAGGAAATCCTTACTTCAAACATCTGATGCTGAAATATTTCTAATGTACTTTTGGACAATATCAATAACTTATAAGATATTAAAAATGTATTAATTAATATAATTATATTTAACATCTTCTCCTAAATGGGCTGATTGTTATCAATAAAGAAAAATCTTATACTATTTGTTGCATGTAGAAGAAAATAAAAACTGAAGCTTTTAACCTGTAAGAAAATATGCTGTTAAATATGACTTGGTCTTAATCTCGGATGAACCTTTTCCATTTCAGATGAATTGCTGTGTCCATTCGACAATATGACCTGGCAGGGCAGGCTTTCCCACAGTCAAGCGTTCCATCTCCACCAAGGATCACCAGTATGCCTGGAGCTGTTTCTCACGAGGTATACAGCTCTCTCCTATGGCCTTGCTCCAATTTCTCAGGGACCTGCATCATGACCCTCTTGCTGTAAGTTTGCCATGAGTTCCCACCACTTTCTCACCACTGATACCTCCACACAACAGGGTCTGCTCAGTTGTTTGGCCCACATGGCAGGGCTGCTTGCACTGCATCATGGACCAGCTCCAGCACCTTTTACTGCTCTGCGACAAACTCAAAACTATAAAGATTCAAGAGCAATTATAGTAACGACAAAGCAAGGTCATTGGGGCAGCCAAGGGGTTTTTATCCTCAGGGAGTTATGGAGATGGTTAATAGAGCAGAGCATCGCTAGGGGCAAAACAGATGAGCTGTCAAGAAGAGTGCTCTAATTTGCTGCTTATTTTGGAGCAGATATCTGTGTAGACCCTTACCTATTGATTCCTAAGTTTTCTCTGAATTGGCATGCCTCTTGAATCTTTATAGGTCTTAACCCTCAATTCATGGCTTATCAAGGTCTCCAGCGTTCTAGCCATTTCTTGCTTGTCCTGACCAATTGGCATGATGTCATTAATGTCACTGATTAATGCAATGCTCTGAGGATATTTACGTGGTTCAGATTTCTTTGTACTATTTTGTCATACAGGGCAGGAGGTTAACACAGCTCTGAAGAAAACTGTAAATGAGTATTTCTGTTCATTCCATTTAAACACAAGTTTTTCCTGATTCTCTTTTTTTAATTGAAATGGAAAAAAACACATTCACCAGATAAATGGTCATATACCACGTCACAGAGGTACATAGTATATGACCATTAATCTGCTCCAGAAAGGAGCCTATATATGGCACAACAGCAGTGGTCAGGGATGTTACCTGATTCAGCTGGCAGTGGTCTCAAATCATTCTCAAGGATATATCCAGTTTTTCCAGGGGCGAAACTGGCAAATCAAATGCAGAGAAGATTGGGACCATCATCATTGAATTCTTTAGGTCATTAATAGTGGCGCTAATTGCTGCCATCCCCTAGGGTGTGATACTGTTTTTCATTTACTGCCTTGGCTGGGGGAGGTTAGTTTCATAGGTTTCCACTTGGCTTTACCTACCATGAGTGCTCTTCCGTATTGGCTAAGGATGTGAGGGATCATTCTGACTGCAGAGTATAACAATTCAAATTATACACCTGAGCACTGGAGAAATGAACACTCAGTCAGTCCCAGTTGTCCACTGTCAGCTGGACTCGAGCCAGGGCTCCATTTATCACAGCGAGCCAGTAAGCTCCGACTTTACTGTAGGGCTATGATGATGCCTTAGTGTCAACTCAGACCTCAGTTCTCTGGCTGTGTTGCTGTTCCTCCTGCCTCAGTGTACAGTGACCTGAGTCAATGGCCATAGCTGCCTCTGAAGGAAGGACTGGGAGAATCATTACAGTCTTGTAATTGCTGCAACTGCTGCAAGGTTCTCTCTCCCAGGGACCGGCCACTTTGTTAGTCAATGTGTTCCAGATTTGAAAACTGGCTCAGAGAAACGAATAAGAGCTCGTTACATTTTATTGGAGCAATTGCCCTCATGCCTCTGCTCCTGCATTTTTGCCTTTTTTGGTTATAGATGTTAAGCAGCACCCTTCTTGACAGCTCATCTGTTTTTCCCCTAGGGATGCTCTGCTCTATTAACCATCTCCACAACTCCCTGAGGATAATGCCCCCTTGGCTGCTCCACTGACCTTGCCTTGCGGTTATTGTAATTGCAGCCTCCTGGTTTCTGGTGATTAAACAGTGCCACCTGGCTTCTGTTGGTTGGGGGCATCATCCCCATGGAAGTTAATGAGCTCAGCTCCATGGCAGCTGCAACTGTCTTCAGCCCCAGCCTACAGAGGCAAGCTACCAGTAAACTTCTTAATGATTCTGAGCATTGTCAACAGAAGGAGGTGAATCTCCCCCTCTCACCCAGAGCAGACCTTTTGTCCTTGGCGAAGTCCTTGGTGTGTCCTCGCATTCCTTCTGCGGAACCCAGCCTTCAGGTGGGTCTCCTTGTCTTCCAAATGTGTCCATTCCCAGTATATCCGCTGACCTCAACCTCTTTATTCCCTTCTCTGCCGTCTGTTAGGGTAACTCAGGTGTTTCCACTTTGTTTTTTCCAGGACTGAGAACCACCCTAGTAGGGATTTTATTCCCTGGGGTCTTCCCATGACCAGGGTGTTAAACCTTGTGTCCTAAAAACAATCAGCCTAAGTGAATGAATTCTTGTTTGTCCAGCCTTACATTGTAGTCCCCTTAAATTTCAATCCTAGGAGTGTTTTCCTGACTCCCACTTGTATAAGCTAGCTAATTCTTAAAATTCTGATTTTATAGTCTGTTTCATCACTTAGGAGGCCCAGGACTTCACGCGTGTTAGGGAGGGGTGTTGCACTGGTAGCAGCCAGAAAAGGTAATGAGAATAGCTGCTGAAAGGTTCATCCGTTACATGGCAGGTGGGAGGCGTGCCCTGCAACATCATAGTCCAGCCTGGTAGAAACGCTGGCTCTTATGAGGGAAGGATTGGGCAACCTCTATATAAACCTAGAAGGGTTTGTGGGGTCTGCAGAGCCAGCATCCTCAGGTGCACACATCCATCCCCCCATCTCATGCTGCAGGATGCCACATTTTCCTTACCAAGTCCTTGACCTCTGCATAACACATCCACCTTGGCTGAGTGTATTAGGGTTCTCTAGGGAAACAGAATCCGGTGAGAGAGAGAGGTGGCAAGAGGGATCGAGATTTTATTATGACAAACTGACTCACATTTATGTAGAAAAACAAGTCCCACCATCTGCTCTCTACAGGCTGGAGACCCAGGAAAGTCTGTTGTTTCAGAGTCCGAAGGTCTGAGAACCAGGAAAGCCAAGGACAAGAGATCCATGTCCCAGCTGAAGCAATCAGGCAGTAAGGGGAGAATTCCTTCATCCTCCACCTTATGTTCTATTCAGGCTCCCAACAGATTGGTTAATGTTCACCCACATCCACATCAGGGGAGGGTAATCTTTACTGAGACCACCAACTCAAATGCTGATCTCACCCAGAAACACCCTCACAGAGTCACCCAGAAGTAGTATTTAATCTGGGCACCCCTTAGCCAGTCAAATTGACACATAAAATTAACCATCATGCTGAGCATTCACAAGTCTTTGGACTCCAAGTGTTACAACTGTTTATTCAGCCTGCCTCACAGCTATTTCTGCTCCTCCACATGGAATCTTTAGCTAGTGAACTGACACTTTTTGCTAGGGACTATCCTTGCCCCAGCCTATCAGCCAGGATGGAATCCTCTTGTCTGCTCAGAGGTGAGTTGGCCAGTTTCAAACCTCCATCTTAACTGCCTGCTTTCTGTTCCACTGAGAACTTTCCCAAACTCCTACTGTAACCTTTATGTATCTGCTATCCATATCTGCACAAAAATATGCTCTCTCTGTCTCTGCCTTTTATGATATAGGAACCCTCGGTGCTTCTACTTAAAGCCAATCCCTCCACTTTTGCAATAGGTTCTATCCCTTCTTACTTAGATAGATTACTCCAACAACTTTCCCTTGTCTGTATTGCATCATGTATTTGCCAATGTATCTGCACTCATCACTTTTCACTGCCGTCAGCCGTGGGAGGCTGGAGAGGTATCCGAGGAGGTGAGCTGCCCAACTGGAAGGAGGCGCGAGGAGCCAAGATAGAGCAAAACAGCACTTTACTGCAGTACAAACGGGTGGTGTGCCTGCTCAGGTGTAGGCACTTGTCTTTTTATTATGCCCGGTCATGCGTATTGTTCATAATGCTGACTCATGCTGTTGGCGCATGCGTGTTGTTCATAATGCTGACTCATGCTACCAGCGCATGCGTACATTTACTTCTAACCTCACACGTGCAAGTTATTGTGAACTTTGACCTGGGTCCTACTGCCTACTCACTTAAGGCTGCCGACAATTGCTTATACTGTTAACACGCTGCACTAAGCCACCCTGATCACTCACACAGACCACTGTAAAGCCTCCTAAATGTTCTCCCTACTTCCTCCTTTTCCTATCCCCAGTCTATTCTCAACACAGTAGCCAGAGGGAATCTTACAAAATTTAAGTCAGATCATGTCCCTCTTCTGCTCGATTACCCACCTGTCTTCCCTTCTCAGTAGCCAGTCTTGTAGCGCTCTCTGAAGCCTGATGTGACCTGGTTGTCCATTCCATCTCTGAGCTCATCTCCTAGTACACTTTTCCTCACTCCATTCCTGCTGCATTTTCTTTGTGTATTCTTGAATATGCCAGGCAGGTTCCACCTTAAGGAATTAGCACTGTTTCCTCTGTAGGGAATACCCTCCCCTCAGAGTCACCCTTCTAATGCCCCACACCCTTCAAATACTTGTTCAAATGGTACCTTTTCAAAAAGATATACTCTGACCTTCCATTTAGAACTCCAATCATTCGCTTGTTTCATCTTTTTCCCATAAGACTTTTCATCTTCTAGCATTCTAATGTGCTTTACTAATTTATTACAACTATTCTCTCTTTACTGCCTCCTCTCAAGATGATGTTTTAATATGAAATGTGAACGACAAGAAAATACATTCCTGATAGAAGTGCTAATATCAAATCCCTTTCGGGAAATGGACTAGATGTTTCTGAGGAACGAAAGGAGGCCAGCATGATGGGAGTCTGCCCAGGACTGAGGAGGCTCCTGGAATGTGAGATTTTTCTGGGCTAAAATGAGGACAGTCTCAGGCAAGCTTTGGTCTTGGTTCTGGGAGAGGAAACATTCCGAGACATCCCCCACGATTCTACTCCACGGCGTACACACATCTTCTCCCAATTATTCAATCAAGCATTAAGTAGGTGCTGCTGTGAGCTCCCTAGTCAATAAGCTCTGAGAAAGGGCGAGAATCCTAGAAGGGTCTGAGCTAATTAACTGGGCCCTTAAAAGAGTCAAGAGGGCTTTTTAAGCAGCACAGGTTTTTCCACTGATCGCCAAGCAAGGGCGCAGCCGCGCTGTGAGCTTCCGGGGCAGGGCTACCTGGGTGGGAACTGAGAGCGGCTTCCAGCAGCTGGGAGAGCAAGAGGCCGCAAACGCCAGCCACCGAGAAATGGGCCTCGAAGCCTACAACCACAGAGGCTGCATTCTGACAACTTTGAATCTGCAAGAGGGCCGAGGCTCCTGATGAGACCACTGCCACAGCTGACGCCGTGATGTCAGCTTTGTGAGGCCCCGCGGTGAACCAGTTACGCCACGCCAAGACTTCTGACCTACAGAAACGGTGAGTTAATAAATGGGCGCTGTTTCATGGAGCTAAGTTTGTGGTAATGTGTTACACAGTAGTAGAAAAGTAACACGGTGTTCTGAAGCAAGGAGGGGTTTTTAAGAGAAATTCAAAGGAAAAAACGGGCTCTAGATTACACAGGGCTTTTTAAAGGCATAGGAAGGAGTTTTGATTTGATTCTTAATGCTGTGGGAAGATAACAGATTATTTTAAATGAAGAGGTACATGACGCCAGCACTTCTGGCCCTGATGTGAGTGTAAAGAAATCTGTAGGGACCCTGTGTGGAACTCTGGGCGCTCTGTTAAGCTTCCAGCAGCTTCTTGGTGTTAGGCCCAAGGCCCAGCGCACTGCTTGCGGTCCCTGAGGGTCAGGAGGCTAGCAAGTAGCTTTTGCATAGAGAACCCTACGCTGCTCTCCCCTTGGGCAGATTTTGCACGTGGTACAGGAGGCTGGGCGAGCAGCCGTGTGCTTCCCCGCCTTCCTGGTGTGCTGTTTGGGCCCGACAGAACTTGAGCCTGAAGCTGAGGCCGCGCTTTGCGCAGTGGAAGGGCCTCTTCCTGGTGTGGAGCTGAAGGGGTTCGTGAGGTACACCCCTCAGGCTCAGGACACCGGAGGGGCACTCATTTGCATGCGGCGTGCAGTGCTGTGGGAGCCAGAGCACACACGTGCTCTTTTGCAGTCTGGGATGCTGGCGGGGCCTGGCCAGACGCCCCCACTTCCGAGCAAAGCGCTCCCTAGGCTCCAGACCCAGGTGCCGCAGTGAGGGCGGCAGGGGCTCCAAGTCCAGCTGCAGGCGGCTAGGCTTTCTGCTGTCCGCGGCACCAGGGGGAGGGCCTCTTTGGGTTTAGGGTTCTCTCTGATAGCACTCAGCTGTGGAGCTTGTCCTGGGCTGGGGGCATTTGGCGAGGTATGTGGCTCTGGGCCATGTACCTACACTCCCTGTCGTCACCGGAGGCTCTTCTCCAGCACAAAGCCTCAGGGGTTCCCTTTCGTTTTTAAAGCATGCATCTGGGGGCTCTGAACTACTGCACACACCACCACCAATGACTCTTTGTATATTAATCTTGGTACTGAGTCTTAAGTGTCCTGGAACCTTCTCTCTGTCAAGAGGGGAGACAGCTTTCCCTTTCAGAGCCCAGGTCTTTCTAAGCGAGGTGCAGAGAAAGGGCGATTGGCTTTATTCAGGCACAGGTCTTTACCACAGCCCTCTCAACACACTGGCTCCCAGAGTACACGGGCCCCATGTTAGCACAGGCCTGTGTCCTCAAGTATGTGTTCCTGTGTGTGCCTGTGTGGGAGGGTTAAGCTGGTGTCACACTTCATACAACCATAGTTCATAGCTCATTTTGACAATCCTGACCTCGCCCCTCTCTCAGCTGAGCCAGATCCGTACGGCTTCTCACCTGGCCTTTCTGTGGACTTGACTCCATATGTGGTCTGTTTTTGCAAAATGTCCTCCTGCTGTCTCCCCAGTATGTACATGTACCACTGTGTTCGGTCACGTTTGTTGTGTATCTAAACCCCCATTTGTGGGTTCAGTGTTTATTATTTTTTTAATTTTGTTGACACTTTGGCAGCTAAAGATTGTGACCAGATACCTGAGTTACGTGTTCCCCAATATTTCATGACAGTTAAGAGTCCTAAAGGTTTTTTGGTGTATAATACTTATTTGTTGAGTACAAAGACAGGGTCACAAAGGGGGACTATTGCATAATTTTGCAGATACAAATATTACAATTGTATGCGTGTTACAATTTTATGCATGTGCTATCATAAAGTGCGTATAATGCAATCTATCATTAATGTAAAATAAATTTTTGGAGAACTACTGTCTTCATTATGAAATTGGTAAAACTTTTAATCAAATGAGATGAATGGAAGAGTCTGTTTTGTGTCTGTTGTGATCCACTCCCTTCATGCTACATATTATTTCCTGTGTCTCATGGTGCTATAGTAACTCACGCTGGTTTGTACCACAATAGGATATTCGTTGAATCGAATGTTTATACTAACTGCAAACACTTGTTTTCTCTGACAGTGCCTACTTTGAGATTAGACTCTAAGAACAAAATCTTTCTCACTTGAGTTTCTATTCTAATAATATCTGTTCCTAATTTGCTAATGCAAAGACCCCTGATGGACTTTGGGAGGATCTGTGGCCTATTCTTTGAAATTTCTCTTCTAGTGTGAAGTGGGAAAGAGTGCCTGGCATGGAGAAAAGAACTGGAGTTCTTTCTTTTTTGAAGTTGTAGTTATAAACCTCTATACAAATGAGAGCTATTGTTTTTCTTATCAATTCAATTTGTAAAATAAACATAATACTGATAGTGGAGTGCTACATAATTATCAAAACAACCCATTACATATTAGTAGTCATCAAATTATAAAGAAGAATCATCTGGAGTGTTTATATAAACTGTAGATACCTTGAACACAGTTCTCAAGACTCCAGTTTAGTAGGTTTGAGTGAGGTTCAAGAATTGGCATTTTTAGCAACCTGGCCAGATAATTCAGGTGCGAGTGGTGAGTAGTTACTACTCAGTTAAGACCAAAAGCTTTTATGCCCATAAATTGGTTGAAATTCTTACAAGGAGTTTTGGCAAACCACTGTGTATAGCATCATAATCTTGAAGAGGATAAACTAGAATTTGAGTTTAAAGGTTGTCTCAGTGCTGTCTACCTTGAAGTAACTGCCGGAACCCAAGCCAGTGCTCTTTCCATCATCACCTCCTAACTAGCATGTTATCCTATAAATGCAGGGTTGGTTTGACATAATTCAGATTCAAAACCCTTACTGAATTTAGATAAGTTTTACTATGCTGATCATGAAAAGCCAAAGATTTTACACTTTAAATGAGTACTGTATGACTATATTGATGTAAATATATTAACATAGATTCTTAGTATTCTGAATGATGCTTTGATAGGCAGAACTATCACTACATGTCTCTGTAAAAACTTTGCATGTGAAAGAAGCTTACTTTATACATTCTTTCATAACTTCTAGGAGATTTGAATAGAAGTGCCTTACTTGAAACAAGAAAGCTGGAGAAAATAGATGTAAGGGTCCAACTAAATCAATCCAAATCTATCTGGACTGTGTACGTCCTCTCTGGAGAGTCTAAAGAATTTTTAAAAGACGCAAAGACAACTTATCCCTCTTTTCAGCTTATATCCTGGTAGATACTGTGGTTTCTCTGGATAGACATTGAAATAGAGGTTTAACATGTGGTCCATACGCATTTCTAATTAAAATGTTCAATGTCAGATACAGGAGATTCTTCTTTACATAAATTACTTTGCATCTTTCTTGGTTTTTTTCAAGCTGAGAATTTTTGGAAAATATCATTTGAGTGTGTACTTTCATTAGGGAATATTTTTGGCCTGGAGTTCTTATTGATGTCAATTCTTGGCTTATACTAAAAATGGGAAAGTCAAAATTGTTCAGCAGCAGTATATCTGAATCTGGGAGAAAAAAAATGTAGACAGTAAACCATGCTGGCATGGTGATAGAGTAGCGAATACGGTAAGCAGAGTGCAGTGAAAGACTGTTTGAAAAAAAAAAAAAAAAGACACTGGGCTGTTGTAGAATTTAAAAACTGTGAAATCGTAAACTTAATCTTAAATCTTATTGATTTATATTTTTTACAATTTGACTTAGAAAAAAGTCACATAATGTCCTTCTGAGTCTTCCCATGCTTTTATACCTTATATCTTACTATCACTTTTCAACCTAGCTACCCTCAAGCAAAACTTACCAACAGAACGCTGATAACTCTATAATTCTTTCAGAAAAGTAGGCCTTTCTCTCTGTTTTAGGTCCATATAAATTGTTGATACCAACTAAAAATTGCCATTGTGAGTTTGAGTGTAAATTGTAATGCAAATTCTTAGTTTTTATAGAAACCTCTTGTTTTACTTAAACAACTGTATCCTACCACGGTAAGAAACGAATGGGAGTTGAGAAAGGAGGGGCGAGATTTAGGAATGTGGTGAAGGCTCTTCAGAAGCAGAGAAGTGGGGAGAGAGATGGCATGGCCATCGGGAGTGGGTAATGGCCCAAGGATGGAGCGAAGATTCTGCTTCATTCATTGCTTAAAACTGAATTTGAAACTTTAACCTTTTACAGCATGTTAACGTCTCCCAAGTCAAAAAAGTAATATTCAATTATTTTCTCCTGGAGTTGACTGAGAGTAGAGGTGCTTTCCTAGCTTGGAATCTTGGCAAACAGGAGTCACGTAAATGTCAGTTCCTCATTTCCTAGAGTAAGTGACACTCCCAGATACTGCAATGAATTTTTGCTCAC
Organism: Camelus bactrianus; assembly: GCF_048773025.1. NCBI lineage: Eukaryota > Metazoa > Chordata > Mammalia > Artiodactyla > Camelidae > Camelus > Camelus bactrianus. The sequence continues at coordinate 46,400,059 of NC_133540.1, forward strand.
ATAGAGTTCACCATACTGCCTTCTAATTAATTGCCTAATGACTGTCTTTCTACCTACCTTGTAAGCTACAAGGAGGCAGGGGGCACCTCAGCTGTATTCAGAATGTAGCGCTTGACTAAACAGAGAAGGTGGTCAATAAATATTTGTTGTGTTGTCTCCAGTGGGTGCTCTCCCCTCACACATCTTTCCTCACTGAGGACTTCTCTCTCCTACCTGGCCCCAAATTTCAGACATCACAGTCCCACAGTTTTCTGTTTAGGTTAGACCAACTTGTCCCCAAAATGTGGTGCTACAAAAAAAAAAAAAGTCTTAAAAGATATTCTGTGAAGAAAAAAAAATCTAGGGTTAAATAGGTTTTGGAAATGATGTGTGCTGTCTTGTGTTTTTGTTTTTTTTTTTTAAGTAAAACGTGTACTTTTAACATGTCAAAAGTTCTACATTTTGAGACAAAGAAAACCACTTACCTTTAACCTGTCATTTTATAGGCTTATCAGAACCTACAGCCTCTTCTCCATGACTTTTCTATAGCATCTTACAGAAGAATTATGTCACAAAACACCACTTTGAAGGAAGGTTGAGGTAAACAACAGCATCTCTATTGACTTCTTTCAAGACCCTTTCTCAGCACACATGGATAGCAGTCATTGTAACCTGAATTCTACCCCCATTTTCACCATTTACTAACCGTGTTACCTTAAACTATAAAAATTCATGACATTTCTGTGGGCATCAGTTTTCCTCTTCTGCAGTGTTACCTGGTCTGCTGTTGTGGGTTGAGTGGTGCGACCCGCCTGTCAACATATCTGTCCTGACTTGCGGAATCTCTGAATATGACCTTATTTGGAAATAGGATCTTTACAGATACAGTTGGGTTGAGCATCTTGATGTGGGATCATCCTGGTTATCCAGGTGGGTCCAAAATCCAATGACAAATTCCCTGATAAGAGACAGAAGAGGAGAAAATGTAGACTTGGAGGAGAAGTTAATGTGAAAAGAGGGGCAGAAATTAGGATTACATAGTCACAAGCCAGGAAAATATTCCCTTATTTCATAGATGAGAAAGGAAATTGCTATTAATGGTAGTATTTGTGTCAGTAGCGTTAATTGCGATATTAGTAGCAATTACTGCTTATTGGAAAACTGTGCTATGCTGTGTACTATACAGTAGACACTGCCCTAGGCCTTTATGTGTATTTTCACGTAGAATCCTTAAATTTCAGATGAGAAAGATGAAGCCCAGACGTTAAATAGCAATCCCACAGTCACACAGGTGGTCAGTTCTGGAACTGGAATTTGAACAGAAGTCTCGCTGACTTTCCATTACACCACGACAAGTTCGTTTTAGCCCATGTTTACTTCTAAAGGGAAATCGTGGTAGCTTGTTATAGCTATTATTTAAAAACATATGTAGTCTAAAGCCAGGCAGATGTGATGCCTTGCTTGCTGGAGGAGGGCGCTCATCTGTGCAGGGCAGAACAGTGGGGAGCAGAGGGCCTAGAAAGACAAGGACGGCCACAGTCGGAGCCTTGCAAAGGGCCAGTGACAGAGGAGATCCCCAGTTCACTGGTGAAGATGGGCTAGGGAGTCGTCTCGTCTCTTCACCAGGAAGACACTTTACGTGATAACTGGTAACGAATTATTTTCATGACGGTATCAGCAAGCCGGAGATCTAGGTATAGGAGAAGGGAAGCTTTCTGCCCCCATCAAGTATTAGAAGAGGAAAATCTCAACAGCTATCTTTTCTTCCAAGTTTATTATTCCTTGTAATCTAGGCTGTTTAGAAAATGGGTCGTATCTATGTATTTGCCACCACAAGTTTAGCCAGTTTTTTGGCTTTCTTAATTTTGACACTAAGTCTTAAATTTCCTCAACAATCTCTCATTTTTTTCCCCTCATCCCTACGACGTTCCTCCTTTTTGCTTATTTAATCTTCCTTTTTCTTTAAAAATTTTTTTAAAGACAACACAGATAATTTAATGTTTAATGTCTTGACATATTTGTTTTGAGCTGAATCCAAGTTTTTGGCTTTTTCATTTTTGCTTAAAATGAGTGAATGAGATCTATGACCAAACTAAGTTTTGAAATTCTGTGTAATCTTTCAAGGAGTGTTTATACACATAAGAATACATACATTAAAAAAGCTTTGTTATTGCATTAGGGGAGAAACTTATGAAGAATCAAAATACAGGTCATCAGTCTTGCGTCCTGAAATCTGAGTGACAAAATGCCCTATTTTTGAGATGAAAAGGTCTTCACCTTTATAACTCTACCTGTAAATCTAGGGATGTATTTTAAATGCAATCATCAGATTTAAAAATTTCTTCATGAAATAGAGATTGGTGAAACCACTTCTTTATGTTAAGAATCTTTGTAAAAACTGTATTATTGGTCGATTCTTTTTGCTTATTTATTTCCGAGGGGTTGGCAGTTTTTTTCTCTGCATACCACCATGAAGAAAAACAAGCACTTTGTATGGTTTTGCTTCATTGAAAACAATCTTTTTTAAAAAAAAAAAATGGATACTATGCCCCATGTCCATAAATCAGCACATCGCTGTGGCTAGAAAAGGGATAACTGGGTGTGTTCAATGGGGGAAAATGTTACCAAGGTTTTTTTTTTCTTTCTTTTTTTAACTAAAAATACCTTTTTGAAGTGTGAAATTGCCTGCTGGCCACTGACAAATTTTGTCAATATTTCTAATTACTGTATATGGAAGAAAACCTGCCCCAAAGACATTATAAAACAAAACCCCAGATAGTGGCTTCACACTATTGTCTGCACTGAATGGAGAGAGAAGTATCATGTTACCTTAATCTGAAGAAAAGCTGTATTTTTCTCATTTGAACTCCAATGATCTCTGCACTGTCTGTGTGACAGTTGACATTTAAACGGGTTATGTGTGTTCACTCTTTGCTCTGATAGTGAAGACATAAAAATCCACTTATGGCTTTGAAAGTTATCTAAAAAATTAGACTCACCCCGAATCTCTTCACCCTGATAAATGTCTCTTTCCCTTTCCCATCCCCTAAACAAATACTTTTGGATAATCAATTAGATCCTTTGGCTTCAGTTGTGTCATATTTTCATAAAAAGACTGTCTTAAAATGAATTATTATTCAGACACCTTCCAGCTCTAAAGCTCTAGAAGACACAGCTGCATATCATTCAAAACACATTGTCAAGCAGACATCAAAGAAATGTGAAGAGATGGGAGAAGTTATTTGCAGATATTTTCTTCCTTTCTTTTTTCCCTCCTTCCTCCCCCTTTATGAAACAGACCAACTGTAAGGCAAAATCCCCACATATAGTAACTTGAATTTAAAACATCCTCACTATCCAATATATGTGCTACTATGTGATTTTCTGTTGCTTCCTACAATTTTTAGCCTTTAACCCTGCCTTTTGCCAGAGGATATATAATTTTAAAACGTAGAAGCAATTATGTCTCAATTATAGCTGCTATAATTTTTTTAAAAAACCCTTAATTTCTGTCTTTTTAAAGGCAGTTTTAAGTTAATTATTGCATGTATTTGACCTGCTTTGAAATTTTCACAGCTGAAAGAGGGTTATCATTGAAATCAAAATAATAGTTTTCTCATTATTAGTAGTAATGATAATATTAATAAACAAAGATAGGAGCTAACATTTATTGAGTATGTGTTATGTTTGAGGTACTGTTATGTTACATACTGTATATGGGCAGGCAAATTTTTTTCCTCCATTTAAAAAGGAGGAGCTTTGAGTTAGCCCAGTTAAATAATTTGTTCAAGATTATACAGCAACTAAATTGCTTTACAGCCCAGATCAAAATCACCATGCTAAACAAAGCAGAAAATAAGTTATCTGCCATATCATTAACTCAAAACAGCCTCCCTTAACTGGTCCAAAGTGAGCCTCAGTGCCTAAGGCCATTGACAGCGCTGTGTCCGAATGAAGGCCTTCGTGGTGAGGTGTCTGTTGGGCTCTAGAGGGAAGCATCTCTTATTTCCAAAACTATGGATGTACTCTACTCGATAGCCAAGTTTTCAGAGAGACCATCTTTAAGGTATCATTTAGGGTGAATAAAGCTCTTTCTAGGCCACTTATTTTGAGTTCAGATAACCTTTAGGATGGATAAGTGTTAAGCAATCAACAGTTACTAACACTTAACAAATATAAAAAGGAAACTAGCTACCATGTATTGGTCACTTATTATGCTTCAGACTCTATGCTAAGCAATATGAGGAGATGCATGTGTGAGCCTATGGTTTCTACATTTGTGCCTGCATGTGTCTGTATGTTTGCATTTTCTTTCAGTCTATAAAATTACCAGTTTATGGGGGAAAAAAATTGAGGCTCAGAGTTTGTAAGTAATAATGCCTGAAGTTACTTGCCTGGCTCAGTAGAAAGAAAACATAACCTGCAGTTAACATATAATGAACTTCAATATTTCTCTGCCAGCTTCAGGATGTGAACTTGTAGACGATGCTCTTACCGATTTCCACATGAGTAAAATTCAGATAGTGTCATATAACTTAGGTTGTACAAAATTTAAATGAGGAAATGTACATAAAGCCACAATGTGCATTACCTACGGAGAGTAAACCATGTTCCCACGTTGCCCGAGTCCAATGACTCTGCCTCCAAAAGGGTGAGCCAGTAGGTTGATCTTCCTAGTATGGTGAGGAGCTTTGTGGAAAGAAAAGCTCACACCTGTTAGGAGAGAACATGGTGGCAGTAGATTATTTATTTCCTTAACAGTTAGTGCAAGTGAAAAATTATCACTGTACTCATTTATCGTGGGACAAGATGCAGAATTCCACGAGCAATATCGCACCTTTAGTGTCGAGTTGCTGCCTGTGACCATTGAACGTGTCTGGGACACTGCTTGCTTCCTTTATGCAGCAGGACGTGGAGACTGAAGACACCACAGTCTTGACTGCTCACGCTTCACACTCACTATGTATTTAGAAACATAGAAGTCATCTTCTGATCTGCTTCTCCAAGAGCAGCTACGTCAAGTAAAATGGGCTTGATAAATTCAGTGATAATTTGAAAGCTGTGTCAAAAGCACATTTTGCTGAAATGGAAACACTAGTAAAACTGGGGACTTAGAAGGAGTCCATTATCCTCCTCACCAAGTTTGCAGAGAAATGGCCTCTCATTTGTTCCCATTCCCTGGTGGATTCAGGCTATTTTTACAACTGGGTTTAAACAAAGTGTCTAGGACTACCTGCCAAAGAGGAGCAGGCGCTTTGTTCAGGCGGCTTGCTCATCACATGAGGTAATGGCACATCTGTTTGGACCGTCTGAGCTGAGATAACAGATGCTGCTGCAAACCGAGTATTTGGAGAAACAACAACACATACAAAGAGAAACCTACTTTTAAAACCACCCCTCTTCGGCACAGATTCACAGGCTGTTGCCAAAGACTTGCACAGAGCTGTCCACACGTTGCAAACATGATGGGGCAGCTCTGATGCATCACAGATCTCCTTGGCCGGTTGGAAGGATTAGTTGAAAATAACTTTAAAAAAATATAACAGATTCCTTGTAACATTAGAACATTCAAAATGATATTCTCAACTGGTGTAACTTCTGGCAAATGGCAAACTTTGCTTTGTGGCTCTGTTCAACAGAAAAGGGTTATGCAAGCCAGGCTAATGCTGAAAATTGCCAGAGATCATTCCACCTCTTGTCTTCATGGACCTCACCTTTCTGGACAGTTCATGTTCTGTATCTGGGTCATTCTAAAACAGAGCAATAACCTATTTATCATTAGTTTTTAATCTGTCTCTCAAACAGTTCATCCATGCATCCATCCCTGCATCCCATTACAGAGGTTTGAACTGGCTGTTTAGGCTTGTTTTCATTTCTTAGTTATATTCAAGATATATATTTTATACCAAGTTACTGAACACACTAAGTAAATGTACTAGTAAGTACATTTTTCTTTGGAGCATTAGGGAAGGTAGTCAAAATAGGTTTTCATTAATGAGGACCATTTTATGTACCTAGAGAAAACAAAGAGCACTGCTAGCTTTTTACCAGGCAGATGCCAGATGCCCCTTATACAGGGTAATTTTACAACTACATTTGCCCTAGTCACCCCTATTTTTTCCAGGAATCCTGGTTTTCTATTTAGTTTATGATTTGTCCTAGATTTTTCAGTTTTAATATAGTACTAATTTTTATTAAAAATAAGCTTTGAGTTTGACAACTCCCACATTGTACTCTGAGCTTTGTTACAGTTTCAGTTGTTAATGTGTGAGATGCATGAGTGGAAACAGTTCTTATTTTACCATGTAGTTAAGCATGTAAGTTTCATCCCCTCTCCCCACCATAGCCTGTTTAGATACAAAGGACTAAACCTTTCTTCGTAAAAGGAATACAGAATGCTTGCTGATAAAATGAAGTGCTCTTAGCTGTGTATGTCTGGAGACAGCTAACTCCTGGTTTCATTGCTGGTAGGAGGTGTCTTTTGTCTGTTGGGTGACCTGTTTTTATTTTGTTAGAAAGGAAACAACTGAGGCCCCCAGCCATCTGCCAGGCATTCCTGGTGGAAAAATGCCAGAAACCTGGTTATCGTATCCAACCCTGCCATGTGGAACCTTTCCTTCTTAGACCACAGAATTAAATCCCATTGTGCTGCTTGTTTTTAGCACAGCACCAAATAATGTAGCCAAGCAGGACCTGGCCTTCAGAAGTACTTCCACAGCCCCAGGTACAGGGAAGCTCGAGCTCTTTGCTGCAGCAGGGAGCCCCATAAGGTATGGGGAGGGAGAATTTGCTACAGAAAAAATACTCATAATGAGCAAGGTATGGTGTTGGAGAGATGGAAGTAAATAAGGAGCAAAGAGTGTCTAGAACCATGGGTTCTCTTCACAATGATTAAGCCGAAGAAATCTGTCCAACAGCCGCGAACTGGATATACCTGTCAGTAGGTTGGAGGAAAGGACGCAGCCTGAGGGAAGCCCCTCATCAGTGAGTTGAAGAAGGAGCTAAATAGGTTGAGGTAGCTTGGAATTTGTACTATTGTAGGAAGACTGGAAACCAGACTGGAAGCTAGCCTGGTGGCCCTTTAGTCCACTGATCCAGGGGGAGAAGGGGACAACCAGGACGTCATCACACACCTCGATCCCCCAGAGCACTAGGTTACAGTATCTGGGTCAAAGGATTGGTGAGACCTTTGTAGTCATGAAAGTGGTCCCTAGTCTTGAGGCTGAGGATCCCATGGAGGGGGTAGGAGAAGGTGAAAAGCGTGAGCGAGGTCCCAGGCAGATGCCTGGGGAGAAGCAGCCAGTCCACTCCACGGTTCCCAAGGATCCAAGATAAAGGACCTGGGCTGCCAAGACACTTGGTTTCAAATTTCTAAAGAATATGGTGTAAAGGCATTTCCTGAGAGTATGAGTATGTGCCATTGCCTAAGAGATCATGAAGCTGTCAGTTGGCCAGAAATCAGAGTGATTGGGAAACATGAGAAATTATAGGCTACATGTATATGAAATAAGTGTTGTAAACAGGGACTGAGCAGTTCTGCTGCTGCACTTACAAAGAATGCTTTGAGCATGCTTGCTATAGCCATGTAGTTACATACCGAGTAAGGTGGAACCTAGAATTGTAATGTGATACATATACAAACTTAGCAATGTTTTCAATGTTGTAATACATCCTTTCTATAATATACACAATCAGAAGTGCATGTTTAGTGAAAAACTTGGTAAATTGAAATTCAGTTTTCCAGGGGAGTTGATGATTTGTGTAACTTGACAAGATATTTCCTGACATTAACAGGTATAGGGGCTGCATAGACAACATGAAAATCAGAATAGTGTCAAAGAATCAGCCAGTACTTTAAATGTTAGTAATTACTTTTAGATGATCATAGCAATAATTTGACATGGCCTGAGGCAGAAGGAATATTTAAATCGCATTCTGTCTGCATGATTTTTGGTGTATATCAGGTAACTATTTTTCTAAATTAGTTTTACTCATTTTCTATTCAAAGTTTTGTGTGGATGTGCAGAAATTGATGCAATAATTGTGAACTTGTTAACAGAACTTACTTTTACATCTGCATAATCTGATGCTTCCAGTAGAAAATCAGATAATTAATCCCAACAATCATTACATTTTTCCATCTAAATCAAATTTTCACTTTTATAATATCCTTTTGCTAGAGGTTACACATCTGACATTGTGTGTGCCATTGTAAATTCAATTAAAGGTTTCACATTAGTATAAATTATATGTGTTTGGAGTGATAGGACAAATGCATATATGGCAAAATATGGAATTATAATAAAACTTCTGTTCTTACTAAATTGGAAAACTTGGAGTTGGTCTTGGTAAGCACATAATCCATAATTTTGCCAAACAAGTTGTAATATTCTTCCAGTCAAAAAAAGCTCTGGTCGTCAAAATGTATAAATATTGTTATATAAATATTCAGACTAAATATGATTTTGGTAAGCATAGTTGTTTGAAAAATGTAGAGCAACCAGCAGTCATATATTGTTTGTGGAGTAGAAAATGATCCAACCACTTTGCAAAAATTTGTAGTTTCTAATAATGTTAAACACCTACTCTATGACCCAGCAGTTCCATTCTGAGTGTATATCTAAAAGAAATGAGTGAATGTAATTAATGTTACCCAAAAGACTTTCAAAATAATGTTTATAACAAAATAATATATAAGAATATATATTATATTCTTAAGAGCTGAAACTACAACCTTAATGTCCATCAATAAGAGAATGAGCAAAAATAAACATGTGATACATCATACATAGAAATTCATTTCTGCAAAAAAATGAGTGATAGAAATAACAATATGGGTCAGTAGACATAATCCTGAGTGAAGGGTGCCAAACATATAGAGAGTATATAAAAACTGATGAGAAAGAGTATGATTCCATTGTTATGAAGCTCAAGAACAGAAAGCACTAATCTATAGTGATATCAATAAATCAGAATAGTTTCTACCTCTAGTTTTAAAGGTAGATTGACTAGAAAGAGGCAAAACGAGTGATGAGAATATTCTGTATCTTGACATGGAGGGCATGTGATGTACGCATATGTCAGTGTTGAGCTGTACAGTTAATATTTGCAGATTTCTCTGTATGCAAGTTACCCCTTACAACAAGAAAATACTAAATGCTCAATAAATATTAGTTATATTAAAAATGCATACATACTTTTTAATAAAAATGATGTTCTACTAGGAAGTAATACATTCTTCAAAATAATACTATTGGCAGTATTAAAGCCAGTGGCTAAGAAACCTGTTAAAATGCATAAATACATTAGAAGGGATATCTATTCTTACTTTATTTTGTGATAGTCAGAGTAAAAACAGGTTTTTAAAAATTTACCTTAATGTGTGTAGATACAATTTTTCTTTTGAAAATAGTTTTCAAATATAACTGTTTTATAAAACCACTATATTAATTAGTTTAATAATATTTCAAAATATTATAACTGTTTTTAATGTCCCCTTTTACCATCAAAAGTGTCCTGATACGGATGAGAAATAATCACCCTATTTTTGTATATTATTACTTGAAAATGCTAGATTCTATGAGGCAACTGTTAATACATATATTTTACTTCTGAGAAAATTTAGCCTCAGATAAGATAAATAACTTAACCAAAAGCTGCATGGAATTTGATGTCAGTTGTGGTAAGGGTGGCTGGAAGGATTGATTCTAAACTCTTTCCACTAACCCATGATCATTCTGTGTCCTTTAAACTGAATGATTGCTTGCTTGAGTAATGTACTTCACAGGGAGCAACTTTTTAAGGGCTACAAGCTAACATTCTGTACCCTTGGCGGCAGATTTAGGAAGGTGCCTAAATAGAATGACTTCCTAGGAGAAGTTCACAGTCTAATGAATAGAGAATGAATTACACTGTAAGGTGAGAGTATTTTATGGTTGGGGTATGGACAAAGCATCTGCGTGCACATAGAAACACTGGGTAATCTTTCTAGCAAGTAGGGTTTTAGGAAAGAAGTAAGTAATGTATTTTCTCACATTATTACTTCTTTAACAATGAGATATAACATGAATTGAAGATTTCTTGGAACATACATGCACACTTAAAAGAATAATTACAGAGAAAATACCTCCCTAACTACCACCCAAGTTAAAAAACTTAAGAGAAACTCAGAAGTCTCTAGGACCTAGCCCCTATACTGGCTCTTGTAAAAATCATTTTATTTTTTAAATAGTTTAACGCCTATGTGTTTGTCACTAAAAATATGGATTTCCTTTGCCTGTTTTTGAACATTTCATAGATGGACTCATACAGTAATAAAAAGGTGTCCTTTTGCTAGATGATGCCTTGCGCGTTGGGATAGGCCTGTGGAAACAGCCACCAATTTTGCCTTGCATGTCTGTAATCACCTAGAGAGCAACAAAGAGGTTTGTCCTCACCACCTCGTGGTGAAGGTTGAGAGAAACGTGGTAGCACCATGGATTATCACTATTAACGTCCAAGGAGATTGGTTGAGACTGTACCAGCCCTGATGAAGAGACAGCTTGTAGTACAGATAATATGCAGCCATGGCTCAAAATAGATCATTATGTTTTGGGGAGAAATTGACCAGTTTAATCTCCAGAGAATTTACTTCTTTGAACTAGGTCCCGTGACCTTAATGATAGTAGACACAGTGTTTACCGGTGATGTGCCAAGCATTTTCTGAGTGCTTTACATGCTACAGCTATGGACACCAGTATGTAACTTCAAATGGAAAGAGTACATTTGCAGTCCTTGGTCTGTGCATAGTTTTACAGTCGGGAGGAGCAAACTAGACTTTTTTTTTTTTTTTTTGTAGTGAACAGCAGAGGATTTGTTAACACTCAGCGTTTAAAAGTCTAAAGGTACAGGATGTAAACCTATGGGAATTCATTGAAGAAATACAGACAGGGAGGTAGTTAACCAGGCCAAACCGAATCAGAACTGAACTAATGCCTTCAGTGCCTGAATTCAAAGTTCTCCATTAGTTTTTCATAAGTTAAGAACATACACACACACACACACACACACACACACACACACACACACACACACACACACACACACACACACACACACACACACACACACACACACACACACACACACACACACACACACACACACTTGACCAATCAGCTCCAAAACTAGTATTTAAGTTTTGATTGGCTTTGTTAGAATTCACATAATTGTCTCACTGAGACTATAGAAGAGTACCCATCAACTCAGTAGATCTCATGTCTTTCTAAAAATGTTGCAGAAACTTATGATATAAATTTTAATTGTAAAATTAATTTTAATTGTAAAATACCATTATTAAAATTTCTCTGGAGGCCTGGAAAGACCCTAACTACAGGAATAGATTGCCATATGTGTTAAAACATCCTTGCTAGAAATTAAGCATGTGTGAATCTAAGACAAGAGAAGTATAATCAGCCCATGAAGAAATGTTATGCATAATAGCAAAGACAATAATGAATAATGTATATGTTGTTATTTAAATAATTACTGGCATCTGAGTTTCTCGTATGTGCCTGGTTCACAAGGGAAAGATGCTGTAAAAGCCATAAGATTAATATAAAGTAAAATTTTATTATTCAGATAATTGATTCTTTTAAAGACTCATTTTAGTCAGTGATAAAGCATGATATGGAACCACTCCAAAGACATGAAGGGATTCTTGACATCTTCAACAAAAAATAAGATCGCCTGAACATTTACCTTTAATGTGGTTTCTTTTCAGTTTCTTCTTTCAGTTAACTGTTATGTGTAATACTACGTCCCCTAAATGATGTAGAAATTCCATTCTCTTGAGACCATAATGTTCCTGTTACACAGCTGACTCCTTTTTGACCTTGAATTTGCCTGTGAAATCCCAACAGCCATTTTCGTTTGTTTCTGACTGATCTAGCTGAACAGAATTATATCCAATAGTGAATGAACTGAAGATCCCTTTGTAATTTTCAGAGCATGCCTGAACACAAAACTGGACAAAAACTAAAATGCTAACTTATAGTTTCGAAATAGTTTTCTGGCATGCTTAGCTTTCTGTTATGTCTGAGAACCTGGTCAGAGTTTGGGAGCTTGCTTTTCTCCAGTGCTTGTCTTCGTGTGCTCACCATTTAATCAGCTGATTGGTAAACATCAGTCCTTACGTGCATTTGTAAGTTCTGGCAGAATGTGTTCTTTTTAAACTTCAAAGTCTTGCCATTACTGTCAGCATAATGCATTGGTTCCTTGATGGCTTATTTCTAACTCCTCAGCCTCACCCCAAGCCAACACACACTTTTTGTAATTGTCATTATATACGTTCAATCCTGTCATGCATGTTCGTTTATCCTTTGAGTGATAAGTACAATCCTTGCAATCATCCTGTTAACATAGAGCAGTAATAAAGTTATAAAACATATAAAGCATCTGCAGAGAAGAATTTTCTATTTAAATATTAAGCTATGGATAACTTTGGTGATTTACATTGTGCTTTTCTCTACCACATTTTTGCTTCCCTTCCTACTATTATATGATAGAAATGCTTTGCTAAAAAATAATTTTATGATGATATTACCCCAGTAATTGTACAGCTGACAAATTACATACTGCCTTGAGAAGTACCTAAATGGGTGAGGGAAAGTGCTGTGAATTTGAGAAGCAGGAGTCATAACATTGGTTTGAATCCTGGTTCCAACATTTACCAGTGCCCACATCATGTGTCTTAAGGCTAAAAAGAGATAATCATCTCATACCAATCATAGCAAATACTCCAAATTTTTGTGTATCACCCCCACTCCTTTATTCACCTAAGTATGGAGTAAAGCCAGATCTCAATAGACAGCTGCAATTTAAAATTTGCATTTGAATACCTTTAGTAAATATTAATGAAATGGAGTCCAAGTAAACAATAGAACAAAAGCAAAACAACAAAGCAAAACCAAAGACTGCCTGTCTCTTTCCCTCAGATAATGTATTCATTATTGACACAAATGCAAACCATTGTATATATTGCTTTTAGAAACATACATCTAAACATTTTGTTTCTGTATTGAGCAAGGTAAAGAAATGAAAAGTTGCTGGTTAATAGATCTCAATATGTATGACAAGAGGACGTAAAATTATGCGCACAAGCCCTAGCGTGATGATAGAACCGTTGTACCAGCATTGGTGCTTGACACCTTCTTACTGAGAAGGTCAGTTCCTAGGAGAAAAAAATAACCTTTTATATTTCCTGCTCAAGATTGGACTTGGAAAAAATACTGAAATGTACAGAGAAGGAAAACAAGTAGATGTACATTATCTTTACTTGTTAATGTATGGGAAATCTGGATGAATATCTTAAGTAATATGTTGGATGTCTCTCTCTTTTTTTTTTTTTTTACCAAGACTCATTTGGAAGAAATTAAACCTCAATTGGAAAATGACTAAAAATAATACATTAAATATTTTAAAATTATTAACGATAAAAAATAGGTGAATGATTTAATAGCGGCAAAGAGGGATTAAACAAAAGAAAAATCATGAAGTCAGGAGTGAGACATGATGGTGGCTAGCACCATCCAAAAATAGTTTTGGTTTTTCACAGGGCACATGATAGGATTGTACTTTCATACCTTCTTGAAATTAGGTATGGGCACATGAATTAATTTGTTCAGTGAAATATGAATACAGCTGACGTTTGTTATTTCTCAGAGAAAGCTTTAAGAGCTACCAAGTATTTTTCCACTCAATCTTTCTCTCTGTCATGGTGATCAGCAACATTGAGATGCTGAAACTCCTATCACTCTATTTCCAAAACGATGTCCGGTTATAGATGCAGCATGAGTAGAAAATACACTTTTGCTGTTGTAAGCCACAGTGATTTGGGATTGTCTGTTACCATAGCAAAGTCTAGCCTAACTTGACTAATACATAGGGTTGTATACAAAACCCATGGTGGGAAATCCTCAATGACTAAATAGAGATGGGTTAAAACAAATTGTGTTTTCTATCCCACTTATCACCAGCAATTGGCTCCTTGTGGCTGTTTGAGTGATAAGTGATCCAGTTCCACAATCCCATCCTTAGGATCTGATTCTTAGAACCACTTGTGGTAATAATTGTGGCAGGCTTGGTTCCCCTAGAAGCTGGCCGTGAGATAAGAGTTTGAATGAAAATAGTTCATTTGGTAATTTGTACCAAAAGGCCCTGGAAGGGTTGGGGATATGCGACCGATTAGGGTTGAAATCCAATACAGGGTACATTGAACAGGGTACTACTGTGAGTATTAAAGCATCCGCTGATCTGGGTCTTTCTGTTGAAAGTGTACTGAGTACAAGTTAAAATTGTTCCTCCTGAGGGTTGTGGAAGCTGGAATCTTCATCTACCAATTTCTTTCTATGATTGATTATTTACTCCTTGACACTCTGGCCTATGTGACAGCCAGAAAAGATAGATTGTCAGTCACAGGTTCTTATAATAGGCAGGTGAAGACTTAAAGAGTATATAGATTGATTGTAGATTGGATATGGGCAGTGTACCGTTAGTATATACTTCCAATAATGCTTGTTTATCCCTAATATTCAGTTATCTCTAACTGAAACTCTTTGAAAAATTGTGTTGTAACTATGGCTTCGTGATTCTGGGGGATGTGTTTATGAGTGATTGGAAGGTGTAATAATTCTTCAGCCCTACATTCAAGGTATCTCACAATCTGGAATCAATCTATCAACCCCAAATTTTCTTTCATTATTTTGTATATATTTTTTGTTGTAAATAACCATTTTTTAACAAAACCAGTTTCTTTATGGCTATTATTATCATAATTCCTTGCAATGAATAAAATCGCCTGCCCATATTTATCAGCCTACCTAAAGTCCATTGATCTTTTTAAAGATCTTTCTCGAGTCCAACTTTCTCCACCAGGAATATTCAGACCCGTAGTTGATGTCTCTTATTTTCTAAAATTTGAATCATTTTTCTCAAATAGTCTCTCTATATATGTATAAATACAGGCATTTCTTATTATATAAAATTTAAGAATCTTTGTGCCAGGCCTTTGCACATGTTATTTAATACTAGTATAAGAATTGTTATTCTTGATCTGTCTTTCAAGGAAGGTTTGTCACCTCTTCAGACTTTCTTAATCCTAACCATCAATCTAATATCATTTCCCCCGAAGAAAGTTATGTCTTCCTCTGTACCCATATCTCACTTTTGTATGTGCCTTTACCATAGTGATTCTCAGTGTATTTTGCTGCATGTCTGTCTCATCATTGGACCATGAGTCCCTGAAGAGCAGTGAGAAGTTTTTCTTTATCTTCCATGTCCAGGTATAATCCTTAGAATATAGGCACTTGCAGGTTGTTTGAGTGCAGTTTTTAAATTGATAACGCCAGTATTTATTTTCCTCACTCTTAGAAGCTAGAAGTATCCAAAATGAATTCTTCTCTACTACCTGCCCTCTGCCTTAAAGTATGCATGCCTTCGTCTTTTTATCCTCACTGTTCACGCATTAAGGAAGAAGAATTCACATGATTCAAGGGAAAATCTTTTATTTTACTGTAGATTCTGTTCCTTCCTGTCAACTCTAGATTTTTGCCACACCAGAAATATGGTGTCTTTTATACATAAACTATTTTTCTCTTTTCAGTAGATTCCTTTATAGTCTTCCTTCCTCTAAACATTAAAAATGTGTTTATCTTTCATACACACTCATTTTATAGACAATGGGCCTTGCCTTCCTTTCAAAGTTCTTTCCAATCTTTTTGTCATTGAATGATCTAATATCATTGAATGATCATATTTTCTATATTCTTTCCATGTTCTCAATTCTCATTAGATTGTCACTATTCAATGTTATATTTAAATTATTTAAAATTATGTGAAATTAAAAATTTAGTTTATCAGTCACACTAGACGTATATTAAGTGCCCAATAAATACATCTAGCTAGCAGCTACTGTATTGGACAGTGCAAATATAGAGAATTTCCATCATGGAAAAGTCTGTTAGACAGAACTTTATAAGACCAATTTTGAAGTGAGATCCCATGAATAAAATATTTGTTTTTTTATGTGAAGTTTGCGCTTATTATTGAATACAGAACTCACTGCTCTAGAATCAACAGTTCTTCAGAAATATTTTTCATGAATATGAAAACAGAATATTCATATTACATGAAATTTATTTCAATGAAAAAAAATTTATCTGTAGAGTAATGTATGTGGAAAATACATACAAAAGGTATGTTTCAGTAAAACCCTATTGTAAAAATACTGAAAACCCCATTGTAAAAATTCTAAAGTTTATTTTTAATTATGTATTTTTGAACTCTCCACATTCAGATTTTAACACTAAAAAGGGACAATTACTTAAGCCAAGACTGAAATAAGTAAAGACAATGATAAAAAAATACGTGCATATGGAAGGCAAACTTAAGCAATAGAATTTTTTCCCAGAGTGTTTCTGGAATTCTTGATTATTTGGGAAAAAAAATCCGATGTCCTACATAAAGAATGGGACAGAATTTCTCTTGCCAGATGACATAGCTGTAGTAATGTTTTTAAATAAAAGAGGGCTTTATATTTCCTAAAGAGTGAATTATAATATTGGCAATATTTGTCATTTGAAAAATCTGCAGGTTATGATAATAAATTATGCACATTCTTCAGTTAAGTTTGACACTGCACCAGACACATGTATAATTGATGTTCATTCAGATTAAAACAAAATGTAAATATCAAACCTTAGTATACTGGGTATCCAGTTTCCTTGGGCATAAAGTTCAAGTAAATTCCATTACTTTTAGATGTCCTTTCACAAAAGATTGCATTGTGTGGTATGGTCCAATCCTATTACTTGGTTTGCAGAAGCCAGTACTTCTAGTACTATCAAGAGACTACACAGGCCACATAGACACCAACATATTTGCTAATATTAGCAGTTGAGTAAGTGCATAATTTGTTCCATTTAACCCAAATCTAATTAATATAATATTATATTAATAATTAATATTGGTCATCAACTTAATCATTTAAAATGTGCTACTTATGAAATAGAAGTGTTAGGTGGAATTTTGGTGGAATATCAATGAGAAGAAAGCAGAGGCTCTGCAAAGGGTAAAAACATTGTGACTTTAGTTGGAAGAAAGATCTCAAATATTTATTTCCTGAGAAAATCTTGTGGTTTTTAAAATACTCATGTTAGATGACTTGCTTTTACAAAGGGACTTTAAGTTCTAGAATAGGCTATTTCATTCCCCATCCCTTCACAATTCCCTCACATGATCTGGTGTGTAAAGGTATTTTGATTGAAAATACAAGATCGACTCAAGATAGCTTAAACACACCGACAAAGAAATATACTTTAAGGATACACAGGTTCTGTTTGTAGTTTTTAAATGGAACTCAAAATGCAGAAGTGTAACTGGGTATAACTGACAGGAAGTGAAACCAGCAACAGGAGCAAAAAACCCTTGTGGAACATAAAATGTACACCGTCTGACTCTCGTCTGTGCTTCTCTCTCTCACTGCTGCTTGATTTTCCCTCTGCAGGTGAGATTTCTCTATTACTTGGATCACAAGGCAGAAAATGGCTGCCCCCCAATCCCATGTTTTCATGTCTCCACCGTTCAAGCGACAAGCCCATTAGATATTCTGCTTGAGCTTGCTGACTGTCTGATCCCCTGTGAGTGAGTCCCCAGTCCATGTTTTAGGACAGGAGGTAGTCTTGCAAGGGGTTGGCACTAATTATCCAGAGTGTGATAGAGTTTCATACTCATAGGGCTTTTCTTCATAGACTAGACCACCCTAAATGGTTATTACGCAGTTACAGCCTCCCTCTTATTTTACCACTAGAGATATGGGAAAGGGACTTTTTAAGTGCCTAAGATTTTGGTCTGTAAGCACCTAATACACGTAAATGGGGGCCAGGGCACATAAACACTCTGGTCCTACAGCCATTCTGAGATATACTTCTAATTTGTTTGTGCGTTCATCTGTGAAACTTGCCCAAAGACGGTAGAGTAGAGAAGAATGCTAATAGATTAAAGGAGAAGCTGGACCAATTCAATGTACAACTTCTACTAAAGATTTCTCGGAATTTGTTGTTCCAATGTTCAGTCTTACTTTATTCTTCCAAATATAGTGGCTTGAGTTATATTTTGATTCCCCTGTTTTTTCTTTAGGCAAATGAAAAACTGCTAATCAGTGATTAAGTGACCTTAGCTGAATTCCAAGCAGCCATTTTTTAGGTCAGTATGCAACAGCACATGGCAAGCCATACCAGGCGTCATTGGAGAACAGATCAACCTCTTATTTGCTCATTAGCTTGGTACGACCTATTTTGAAACTGGGCAAAGACTGCTAGTCCAAGGTATTTTTAATTAAAATGTATTTCTGCAGTCCCCCTATCTATTTAATCTTCGCTTCTACCCTTTTACTACCTGAAAGTGGAGAACAGACCATAAAATATTAAATATGAGAAAGCTGGGAAATACAACACAATAAATGCATGAAGGTAGAACCTCAAAATGTATGGACATAAAGATTTTATTTCTTTACACGAGGTTTAAATGAAGAGTCTGTTGTATAAATCTTTAGTTTCAAAGTAGACTATCATTTTAAAGCAAGAATAATGGAATGCTTGACTATTAAGAAAAAAAAATACCTCAAGAGTAATTCAGTAAAACCAAGATAAGGCTACATACACACAAGCTTGAAACTCCCCATTTCTTCCCCAAATCACGATGCAAGTGTCGTCAATATTTTCCAGAATTATGCAGAGTTTCTTGGTTTTGTGTAAAAAGTTAGCTTGAAGGGTATGAGCCGGTTAAATTAACATGTGTGCATGCACAAGTAATAAAATTATTTGAAAGATAGATGATAAATCTTATATAAACTTACTATGTTAGAGTAAATTTTGTGTGTTTATGCTTTATTATGTGCATTAAAACATAATTTCAGTTTTATCTCATATAAGTCCAGTGTTTTATCTTCTATTTGTAAATGAGGAACCTGTGACTAGAAGAGAGAAAAATGACTTACAAGAAACCACACCAACAGTGAGAACGTCTCCAGACACCAGACTTATTTAACTTGATTAAACAATGCCACTATGTTTTAAATGACAAAGAAAACACTGCATTATTATCACTATATTCATATCTGAAGGGACTTCTGTAGCAACTAAAGTCTTTTATGATCTTTCCATAAAACCTGTAGTGCTTCTAGTGATAGTGGTGGTGATGAGGAATCACACTGGTAGGATGGGTACCAGAGAAGCACTGCATGATCATGTGCCACGTAAAATTCATGCTGGAACATGCAGAGAGCGAAAAAGAATCCAAGAAACCCCAAACACCAAAACTGATGAACAAACGAAACAAATGTAGGCATATGTTAGAAAACTGACGCTAGATTTAACTGCATGCACTTGAATGGTAAACAGTCTTTCAAAGGGAAGACTTAGTAAGGTTCGGATTACAAAAGTATTTCACGAAATTCAGGTGAAATGTATTTACAGAAATATATTAGCACCTACACAAATAATAATGATAGATGAATGAGGAATTTGCAATAAGAAATAAATCCTCCCAAAGCTAGCTTTCCTCTTCTGCACAGTGTATATACAGTTAGGACAGTAAAGCATGGTTTTCTACCAAATATATAGTAGAAAAGTGCACTTAAAATTAGATTTGGATTTTCCCTCTTATTATTAAGTCTACTGACTACACTAAAAAATAGAGGGTTAATTACATCTTATAGTAACAGAAATCTCAACAGTTTCCCAGATAAAACTGTGTGACTGAAGAGACAGAAGTACTTATCTGCCAACTTGTGAAATCTAAGTATCTTATTTGTCAAATTGGAAACAAATATCTACTCACAGATGTGTGAATAAAGTAAGTTTTGTCGAATCATTTGAACTGCAAAGCACTATACAAATTGCAACTTATTTTTAGCTAACTGTGAAAAATATTAGAGACTAAGTTTTTCTAATGACCTCAGAAATATATCATTATAATCTCATGAATAACTATAATCTTTTATTCTGAGGCCACTAAGTGTTCTTGTTTTTGGTCTTAAAGAGGTTTGTGTGTGTGTGTTTTGCAATTGCCAGTCTAAAAATTCTGCAACAAATACAATTAAAATGAACAAATATATGTCATGCTGTTTTCATAATTAGGTTAATTTTAAAATAATTTTCTATACCTCTTTAAATTTTTATTTTTTTTTCATTTTAGTAAACTATTATAAAACTACTGATGGAATTGCTGTTTCTGAAATATTAAACAGAAGCCTTTTAATGGTTCTTAAGCATTATTATTGTCTATACTGAATTCATTTATACATCTATTTTACCTTTTAGCTTTTACTAAATTTATAAGGTTCATACATTTTCATCCAGAGTGGTCTTGAGTTTTCTTTAAAACATCATTTACACTCCATAGATAAAATGTAATCTTGAGCCTGTCACATATCGTTTTGTTGCTTACGGAAAACTAGAACTTTTGTTGAGGAAATTTGCTAGTTGTTAACAAAAGATACTAGTAGAAATCAGTATTAATTGCATTTACACTATACATTGATGCTCCAAAGCTCTGGTTTGATTCAAAACAACTCTTCATGTATTCTTTCATACTTTCTTTTAAATTCATAAGAGACTAGGTGATAGGTTTTTGCATGTCATAATACCTTTAAAATAATGTCAAGTCATTGAGATTAAAAGATACTGTATGGCAGATTGTGGTTTCAAAATTCTAGGTAAAACAGTGAATGAATATTTGAACTCAGGGTCTAAATTTTACATTTGAGTCATTAAAAAAAAAAATCTCCCACAGTCATAGCAGGTGCTCAGTAAATGCTTGTGGACCAAAGTGGCTTGACAGACCATTACCAAGCTAAGTGTTAATTATAAACCATTATTAGATGGCCCCACTGTACTCCCCACTAGATGGCAGTCCTGTACAGAGATGTCTCCTTTGCAGTTTGCTTGGTGGAAAAATTGCATTTATGCCAAAATCTGTTTTGGTTTTTTTTTCCCAACAACAAAAGCCTTAAAGTTCTAAAAATTAAAACCACTTTTATTCATTTTCTGTTTAATTTGTTTTGCAGTTTTTTGTTTTGATTTTAAATCAGTTTTGACAATTATAAAGTTACAGTCCTGGGAAATAGTACATTTCTTGGGTTCGGCTCACTTGTATGAAATTATTGCGTGTGGGAACACTTCTAGGGATAGAGAAGGTGTGATATAAGCAAGCACTGAAAGAACTTTCCTCGTTTGTCACGAAATAGCTCTGTAGTGGGATTGTTCCACTTTAAAGGCGAGCACACCCGAGGTAGTACACGGAGCGTTGAGTGTGATGCTTGCAGTGAATGATAACCAGTATCCATGACTGAGGGAAGCACAAACAAGTGTGGCTGAACAGAACACTATAATTCACTTCTATTAGCCCGTAAATCTTGATAAAAAAAATTTTAATCCCAGTATGTGGCATTGTAGTTAAAGTCTACTATAGCTCAAGTTGAGGAGCCATTTATGGAGATAAGTAGGTTATTTGTGCCCCATTTTTATTTTTCAAATTTAGTATTCTTAAAACAGTGAAATAAATATGAGAAAACAATTATAGGTTTTGAATAAGGTAGACATGTGGTACTCAAAAATTTAATATTAATGGTTAATATTTTATGCCTTCTGAAGGTTGTTAATAGAGGTAATTTATAAATTTACTCAAACTTAATTTTTTTTAAATTCAAACCTACCTTTGGGTGGGAGAAATCAGGGGCTTGACGAGAAGTTCATCGTGGGCAAGTGATCCAGCCTGGCTGATTTGCCTCATGGCAGACAATGCAATTCTCTTGTTCTTTGTATTAGTTACGTATAGCTTTATAACAAATTACCCTAAAAATTAGCTGATTAACACATTAAACTTTGTTATCTGAAAATTTCTGTGGACTAGGGAAAGCATGGCCTCGCTGGCTACCTCTGTCTCAGGGTCTCTCATGAGGCTGCAGTCATCCCTGGGGCTGACTGCAGTCCTCGGTCCTTGTTGACTACTGGCTGGAGACATTCATGTGAACTTATTCAGAATTTTCCATTGCTAATACTATAGCAGTCTTGAGCATAATAACTGATACTGTTAAAAAGAAAATAAGTTAGTCATGGAAACACTGGTAACTTTGATAAAACTAAATTTTATTTAATATCTATTAGTATTCTCAACACACTGGATATTTATTTCACTTTACTCAGGGTCATTTGTGAAGATTAAATGAGATCATTGATGATAGTCCCAACTCAAATAGGGAAAATGTTGCTTAGCGCCATGAAATGGCTTTATCTGAGGTCACTAGTTAATGAGGATTAAAAATTTTCTGACTTAAACTTGAACTCTTCCATGGTTTTGCGAAAGTGCCAATAAATCCTTAACAAACTTACAATTCATACTTTACAAATGTAAATATGATATTAGTATTAAGTTTCTGTGAAAGCTCTATGCAAAATAAAATGATCTAAATGGAGTTAGAATGCATAAAAATTTAACTTGTGTCTCAAAACTTGACAAATGTGATTTGTAACTTCAAGGATGTCTTCAGTCTTGCCTTTGTACATATATACCAAAAAATAGAATAAAGCATTGCTTTCGCCTATGGAAATTTTAAATATATAGATTTAAACTAGAATAGTGTAAGGCACCCCGATGTATCACCTAATACCCAACTTTAACAACTATCAGTATTATACCATTCTAGTTTTATCTGCACCATCCCCCAGCCCACCCCAGCCACTTAATTATTATTCGTAGTTTTTAAGGTGACATGTATGTACATTGAAATGTAACACACAAATCTGTCAAGATACAGATTTTTTTTTTTTACCCTAGAAATTTTCTTCTTCTCCTTCCCCAGTCAGTACCGTCTCCCCTGCTATTCTAATCATTTCTCCCCCTAGATTATCTTTACTCATTCTAGCCCTTCATATAAAGGGAATCATACAGAATGTGCTCTTTTATATCTGGTTTCTTTCTCCCAGTATGTATTTCATCTGTGTCTTTTTTCCTCTTTAATGCAATTTACCCAAGTTTATTTATATATAATTGACACATAACATTGTGTAAGTTTAAGATGCACAATGTGATGATTTGATACACATATATATTGCAAAACGTTTACCAGAAAAAGGCTAGTTAACACATTCATCACCTCACATAGTTACCGTTTTATGTTTTTTTTCTGATGAGGACTTTTACTATCTACTCCCTTAGCAGTTTTCAAGTTTACAATATAGTATTGTTACCTGAAGTTTGTTAACATCTGTATCATTTTTTTTACATCATTGTAAAATGATATTTATTCCTTTCTATTGCCAAGTAGTACTCCACTATGTGAATACAGAACAATTTGTTCATCTATTTGTTTATATATTTTCTTACTGATAGGTTGTTTCCAGGTTTTGACTGTTTTGAGCAAATCTGATATGAACATTATATAATCTATTTCTGTAGATTTATATATTCATATCCCTTAGGTAACTAGCTAGGAGTTGAATTTCTAGACAAAGGGTAGTTATATATATAATTTTATATGAAATTGTCAAAACTTGTGTCAGAATAGTTGTGCTATTTTATATTTCCACCAGTATTTTCACTTGATCTACATCCTCACCAACACTTGGATTTTCCATTTTTCTTTGTATTCTATTATATTTTAGCCATTCTAGTGACTACATAGTGCTGTCTCATTGATACTTAGTTTTCATTTATCTGATTGCTAGTGATGTTGAGTATTTTTTAATATGCATATATCTTCCTTTGTGAAATGTAGTTCAGGTGTTTTGTCCATTATATTAAGGTGTTTACTTTTTGAATTATGAAATTCCTTTTTATTTTATATATAATTCTTTTATCAGATATGTGTTTTTCAAATATTTTTTCTCACTGTGGCTTGCCTGTCAATTTTCTTAAAGGACAGTTTTTGCTGAGCAGATGTTTTAATTTTGATGAAGTCTAATTTATTATTTTTCTCTTCTATAACTATTGTTTTCTGTATCTAGGAAATTGTTGCCTAGTCCAGGTAAAGAGATAGTTACCTATGTTTTCTTCTAGAAATTTTATAGTTTCAGCTTTTACATTTAGATCTTTTTTTTGTATGGTGCGAGGTAAGGGTCAAAGTTAATTTTTTTTCACACGTAGACAAATTTAGTGCTATTTGTTGTAAAGACTTTTCTTTCCTCATTTTGAATTGCTTTGGTGCTTTGTTTAAAATTAGTCATATTAGTGTGTTCATTGTTTGACCTCTACATTCTGTTCCATATATGTCTTGTCTTTTTGCCAGTAATGTATTTTTCTTTTTTACATAGCCTTATAACAAGCATTAAAATCAGGTAGTATAAGTTCTCTAGTACTGTTCTTCTCCAAAAATTTTTTTGGTGTACTAGGTTCTCTATTTTTGTATAAATCATAGAACCAGCTTGTTAATCTCTTTAAAATGCTTCCTGGAATTTACTGCAGTTAATGTGTGGGAAATAGATAATCAATATTGAATCTTCCATTTTGATAACTTTTTAAAACATTGTTTCTGACATAAGTGAATTTATTCATGTGTGGTCAAAGTCGTAATTTCTTAGGTACTGTCAAATCTAAACATAAAAACAATGATACTAACAAGACAATCATGTGAATTTATTATTATTTGAATATATCAAATTTCATAAGTTTTAGAGGTAATTGGAATGAACATATCCTTCAATCAGATACAATTTTCTTTCACGAAGGTTATGTCTAATTTGCAGTGAGGATGGAAGAGCAGTCACTATATGTATATAAAAAGTCTGCTTGAGCACACTGAAGTCTTGAGTGTTTTCTTTGCAACATATATGGATTTTCAGTCAATAGCTGTTTATAAAGAACTGAGTTTCTTTATCTGTTGCAGCATTATTCAAACTGATACTGAAAATAATATATCTTGAAAGTACAGTTACTTCTTACATGATACCTGCAGAAATCATGCTCCTATTATTTTACACGAGAGATGATGTTGAAATTGGTGTGCTGATAAGTCTGTCCATACTTAGATTGTCCTAAGTTTTAAGAGTGTTTTTTGCTAAAGTGAGTGTATGGAACATCAAAGACATAAAATATTAGAACTACATGTATTTAATAAGGACATCAGAAGACATCTAAGAACATCAGAAAAAAAAATCCTTCAAGAAGAGTGCAGACCTTCATTTGAGAGAAACTTTCTATGAAATTGTTCTCATAGAAGCAAATGCTCAAGTCCAGGAGTTGAAAGAGAAATCTTGCCCTAGTCTGTCTTTGCTTTTTTCCTTACTTTTTCCATTACCTGCTTCTCACCTTCCTAAATTCTTACTGTTGAAGTGTCCCATAGCTCAGTCCCTGGATTCTCTCCTTTGTATTTTCACCCAGTCCCATGGCTTTACATACCTTCTTCACTCTGGCAGCTCCCAGTTTTAACTTACTTCATTTTATTTGATGGTATTTTATTTTACTTTTTGCTTAAAGTTTACAATATACATTGTAACTTAGTCTACCTCCAAATAATTATATACCACCTTACGTGTGATCTAAGAAACACCTGTATCCTTTTCTCCTTTCCTATCCTTTGTACTGTTGTCAGACATTTTGCATCTCATATATTAAAAGCTACCCAATTAACTTTTAATTTTACACTAAACTACATTATCTTTGCATAGATTTAAACATATGAGAATTCTTCTATACGTACCTATATATTTACCCTTTCTGGTGGTCTTCATTCCTTTGAGAAAGTCCAAGTTTTCGTCTGACATATTCCTTCTGCATAAGTAACTTCTTTAACATCTCTGTTTAATAAAACCTACTGTACATAAGTTCTCTGAACTTTTGTTTTTCTGGGAGTATTTATCTAACCTTGGTTTTTGAATGATTTGCTTTTCTGCTGAGCACAGATTTATAATTTGATAGTTTTTTCCTTTCAGTTATTTAAAGATGTGGCTTTTTTTTCCAGCAAAAAGTCTCCTATTTTTTTTTTTTTTTTACCTGTTTTCCTATATACACAGTGTTATTCTGTTGCTTTACAGGTATATCTGTATCTTTGGTTTTAAGTGATTTCACTGTGATAGGACTCAAGAGTTGTTTCATTTAAGAGTATTACACTTGGATTTTGTTGTGCTATTTGAAAGTACAGGTTTAAATTTTTCCTCAAATTATTAAACTTTTGGTCTTCATTTCTTCAACTATTTTTCAGTTGCACTCTTGTTCTAGAAATTCAGTTACAAGTATTAATTTTATTGCAGTTGATAATAGCCCATAGGTCCCTGATAAACTGTTCATACTCTAGTCAACCTCTATCCTCTCTGGGCATTATTTGGATTAGTTGCAATGGCAGTGTCTCTAAGTTCACTGATCTTTCTGCAATGTCTAATTTGCTCTTAATCACATCCAGTATATTCTTCACATGCTGTATTTTTCACCTCCATAAGTTTTATTTGGGCTCTTTTTATATATTTCATTTCTTTTATTATTACGTTCAGTATTTCTATGTCCTTTTTGATCATATGGAACAAATTTGTAATATCTGTTTTAATTCCTTTTCCTCCTATTTCCATCATCTTTGTCATTTCTGGTTTTGTTTTGATTGTTTGAGTCTTTTTCCTCTGGATTACGTTTCTGTACATGAATGGTAATATTTAATTGCATGGCAAACACTGTAAATTTAAGATGTTGGGTACTGGATTTTATTTATTTCTTTAAATAATTTTAGATTTTTTTTCTGGAATGCAGTTAAGTTACTTGAAATCAGTTTGACCCTTTCATGACTTGTCTGTTATCTTTAAGATGAGCTTAGAACCACCTTTAGTCTGAGGCAGACTTAGCTGGGCTGTTAAGGTGATGCCCTTCTGAGAACCCTACCTCATGCCTCATGTATTGGAAAATCTTTCTGTTCTGACTGTCGGAGAAACAAGTTATTCTCTACCGTACTGAACTCCTTATTCAGCTTTTTTTCCCCAGTGGTACTTTGGATATTTTTCTCTCAGGTGAATGTAAGTGAGTACTCCACCAAATGCTTGAGGGGACCCCTCTGCAGATTCCTGGAGCTCTCACTGTCTCTGTAGTCCCCCACTCTCTTGCCACACAAATCCTCGTCACGATCGTCACACCTCTGATCTCGTTTTCCTCTGACTGAGGAGACCACTGGGCAGCACTTGGTTACTCCCTTTCTCTTCTGTAATCTGGAAACTTCCCCCAAACAATAAACTGAGGCTTCATATTTCTTTGAATAACTTGCTGTGTGAGAAACAATTGAATGTTGATAATTCTCAACTTGGTTAGGCACAATATTCTAAAGCTGACAAAAAAGGATCATAAATTATTTTAAGGGTTATTAGTAATAGGCCCTATAAGACAGAAAAGAATATGAGTTAAAATTATTTGAAAAATACTGAATGTAGAGTGATGGTAATGACTCTACCTTGATAGAATTTTGGAATGTACATATTGTCAAAACTTAAGCAAATGTACAATTCAGATTTCTGCATTTATTGGATGTAAGTTTTATGTAAAATGAAAATTTTATGCATAGTATGGAATTATAGTTGACAATATGCATGCTGAAATATTTAGAGACAAGCTGCATATACCTGCAGTTTACATACCTGGACAAGACCTTCAATTTACATAGCATCAAAAACTAAGATTGATGGGTGAATGGACAGATGAAGAAATATGTGATGAAACAAATTAGTAAAATGTTAATGGCAGATAGCATAGATGAAGAATTTAAGGATGTTCCCTCCAAAATTCTTTTGACTTGCTGTGTGGTGGAAATTTATTCATAAGGAAATGTTGAATAAGTTGATCGAATGTATACATATTTCTTGCACAGAAAAATATGGCAAAATGGGGTAAGAAATAAAATATCAGGAGCCAAGAAAGCAGGAGCCAGACAACCAAAGA
This sequence comes from Camelus bactrianus, assembly GCF_048773025.1. Taxonomy (NCBI): domain Eukaryota; kingdom Metazoa; phylum Chordata; class Mammalia; order Artiodactyla; family Camelidae; genus Camelus; species Camelus bactrianus. The sequence goes on from NC_133540.1 coordinate 46,427,980, forward strand.
TTTCCTGACATGCTTCTTTTATTTTAAAATATTTCACAGATCTATGAAGTGAAAATTAGCCAAGACTCAGGGGAAAATTTGTGGGTGTTTGCGGGTGTTCGCAGGAACTTATGAATACCACTGAACATCTGCAAAAATATTTTCTATTCACAATGCACTATTCACAGATACTTTTTCAATGGACAAGACAGCTTGCAAAAGCTAGTAAGAACCAAGCTGTATGAAGGGAAATTCTTGGCCCATACATGCTTTAGTCTTTTCTGAATACAATGTGGCTAAATAATTCTACTTACTATATTTCTGAATATGTTGGTACAGTGTAATGCATACTTTCCCATCTGGAACTGTGCACTATGGAAAAAAAAAAGACTAAAAGAAATGAGTCATGTTATGTCGGAAATAGATAATAAAACTTATATTTTCATTTTTTATTTGAACATCCCAGAAAATTTTAGATATAATAGTTTTATTTGTACAGAAACTTATGTAATTACAGATGGTAGTGGTTAACAGTCTTGGACAAGACACCTGATTGTGAGTCCTGGCCGTACACTTACTGGTCAAGAACCTTTCTACATCTTCAAGTTTCTTACTTATAAAATGTATATAATAATAGTAGTAATCTCCTAGAATTGTTTTGAGGGTTAAATAAGCATTTTATAACAGAGCCTGACACATAGTGAGTGCTCAGCAAATGTTAGCCAGTGTTACTAAACCTAGGTTACAGCTAGAAAAATTAATAGGATAAATTCTTAACATATTCGGAGATCAATAGGACATAATAAACAACAGACCCAGAATTCTGGTTCTGCTGCCTCTTCTAACCATGGAAAGTATACTAAGACGAGATCCACAAGATCTTGGAAAATGAATAAATAAAAGCTAGTGCAGTGTCAGGTTGCTTAAAGGGTTCCCAAAGGCGTCCTCACACACAGCTTTTAAAGGTAACCCCAAGACCCCCTCCAGGGCATGGTTGGCTGACTGCTTTGGGATGGAGCTTAAATTTCACCAGCTCCTTTACTGCCTCTAGAGTCTCTTGTTCTAAGGTGATCTGCAGAACAATTATGTGGAGAAACATGAATGGCTGAAAAATTATTAGTTTGTTTTAGCATGAATATGCAGTGATTATTTTTCTCCAGAAAAAATAATGTACTTTGTGTTCTTAAAAAAATGCCAACCTTGCAAGACATCAGTCCATAGAGAAAAATGAAATGTTATTTAACCACAAGTATATTCCACCTACTAAGAGTCATTCATTATGAGTACAGTTTCTGAGGCGAAATTCTTGCCCTAGTGAAAAGTTCTAAAATTATTCTCGTCTCTGATCAGTACCCTGTGCGTAGAATACTGTTGCGTACTACATGAATTAGCAAAAGCGAATCCATACCCATGTCATAAACGTAAGTAGTCAGATGTCTTTCAGATTTCTTTGTAAAAATAATCAAAAGAAGATTGGAAATAATAAAATCTTGACTCATGGAATCATTGAAATTAGGTCCAGTGTTGGCTCAACACCGTCTTTTACTTATCTGGGTCCCAGATGCCCCGGCTGGAATCTTCCTGCACTACCTCTTTTGAACTGGAAATTCAGATTCGATTTGTGTGGACACACATTCTGAAGAATTTTGACAAAGAAAGCTAACAGACCCTGTGTTGCTGAATGTTTTATTAATTTGTTAGTTACAATTTACACTGTAGCTCTCTGTACTCTTTCCTCTCATATTGGGTCTGGCTTATTTTTTGATATTGAAGAAATGTCTGTTTCAGTTACAAAGAACACTTTTTTTTTTTTTTCACTCAACAAGAATGTGTTTTAGAAGTGCAATAGGAAAGAATGTTGTCATGAGTTCTTGGGTACATTACTAATGATCTAATTGAATTTTAATAGAAGCAGCCTAGGGGTTATATTGAAAACATATTTTTCACCCGTTTATATTTTTCATTCAAATGAAATCTGGTGATAAAATGCAGCAAAAAGATTCAGTCATACTGAGCGTCTATGCAGATAAGAACATCCACAATTCCTCTCCCTCTATCCCTTTACGTCCATAACAGTCCCAGGCAACCCCAGCCTCCAAATGTGTCGGTCAAATAAATCTTTATCTAAATAATGTGAAAGCTTAGGCATACCACATCTTGCAAGCACTAAGTTTGTGTTTATTTCTACAATAAAAGAATCTTTGATCTCTTTTACTTACCATGGAAAAATGCTGAACTAAAACTACTTAAGAACAAAACAGTTTATATGCCCTCTTCCTTACAACAAGAAACAAAATGACAGTATAATTCATAACTTAATATGCCGAGTTTTCAGAAAAATAATTAGGTAATTCTTTGCCCTTATTATAAGCAATTGTGAAATTGGTATCAGGGTCTTTGTCCACATGCTAATCAAAGGCACCATCACAAGGTACAATGCATTGACTGGACAAGAAGTCGGCCTTTGCTGGTTGTCCAGGGACTCCTACCCAAGCATGTGGAATTTGTGAGAAGGAGGAAAAATTCGAACAGTAAACTGAATACAGAAATGACATTTTCAAAGGCAATTGTCAAGATCAGAAAGGTGGTTGGTGTTGCAAGAGGGTGTTGGTTCTAAGAGATCCCGTCCAGAGTAGTTTCGCTAATTGAAAGCAGTTTTCTTTATGTTTATGCTTCCCATGGGGTGGAAACCCGGAAGCCCATGAAGTCAACCAGAGACTGCCCTCAGTCAATAGGGCCATAAAGGGGAGGATACAGCACACTAAGGAAAGATAAGTTAAAAGAGAAGCTACAAGGAAGGAGAAAAGTTTTTCCTCCTAAGGAGTGGGATGTGGATTTTCAGAATGAGAAGCAGAATGAGTTGCAGGTCCCATGAACCTTTAGGCATAATTCTGCAGAGACCATTCTGAGAAACAATGATGTTAAGAACTCTTAATGAGGGATACTTTATCTTAGTCTCAGGATCCATAAACATTTCTTCTTATGTTGGTGTATATGAAATTTGAAAAAATTAAATGTAGGCTTACAGGAGACAGGAGTTATGTTTAGCCTTATTTAAAGAGGTTTGGGTAGGGCTAAGGGACCCAATAAAGGATGTTGAGACACCAAGGAAACAGTAACAATGGAAAGCCGTTACTACACCAAGACTAAAATGATGACACAAGGAAACAGGTTACTAGAGCACATGAAAGTGCAGGCCATTAAAGGGAACCCTCATGACTTCATCTCCTATTATCCTCTCTTACCCTCTGACAAAACTTTCATTGGCTGAACCCACCTAGAAGTCCAAAGGTAGTGAAACGAGAGAAGTAGTCTTTAAGCTTATATCTCCTTCTCATCTCAAGTCACAGGGCAGGCCAGGAGCAAAAGGGGGAGAATGAATCAGGGGGAAAATGAAGAATTAAATATTATAGTAATAGAGAATAAAAGAGATCAGGATTAATAGAAACATTTTACTCCAAATTCTAGGATCCTCAAATGTGTTAAGAGTCACAGTGGGGTATGTGGAGGAAGTATTATCAGATAAGGCTGACTAAAAATAATGTTTTTCTCTCTAGGTTGTTGACCTAAAGAAAAAAAAAAAAAGGAGACTGCCAGTTATTTCTCCAGCAAAAATGGGTTTATTGGGGATAAACAGAGTATCAGTTCAGGGTCTGCAACCATGAAAATCCCCATGCAAGTCCTCAGCAAAAATGAAGAGAACTCTTTCATACAGAGGAAAAGGGAGTTGGGAAAACTCGAGTAACCAGGGTCCATGGCTCTTCCTGGATGAGCTGTGACTGCTCTCACTGGCTGAACTCTTGCCAGGCATGAAGAGGGAGTCTTTCTTCTTCCTGTTGGGTTCTGCTGGCATGAAAGGGCGTAAGAGCACCCCCTTTCTGGTCTCCCAACTCTTATTGAGGTTTCTCTTACTAAAAAAATTTTTTTTACAAGGTTAGACCTGTTCGAGAGAAAGAATGCCTTAGGGATTATTATTGAAGCCCCAGTTTCTTCTGAAGACGAATGGAGAGTGGTTGGAGAATCTGAAGACGAATGGAGAGTGGTTGGAGAATCTGATAAATTTAGAAATCTTGGCAAATTTTAAAAAAATTCTAGAAAATTTTGAAAAACTATATAAAATGTCTAAGTTAACAATTTGCCATGAAGAGATAAGGTTGAAATCTTTGGCTGACAGGTGTTCTTTTGCTCTGATGCTTATGTGGAATGTATTTTTTCCTAACCACAGGTAAACTCAGATTCAGAAATCTCTCACTATTCTTTCGACCTGCCCCATATAGACAACCAAAGATCTTTTGGGGATTGAGTGTGTATTTATTATAGGATGTTCCGTAAGTCAAACATCTTACAAATTTGTCTTTGGATTGTCACTAGAATCTCAGACTGACTTTGTCAGGGAAGCCTTGATATAGGTCCACTGGGATTGATGTTGGAGCTGTGAGAGAAGCAGGCTTGAAAGAGTTATCAAGACACCAGGAAAGCAAATCCCCTGAATATTTCACATCTTAATCTGAGTTTTCTTCAAGAGGATATGTATGTTTTGGTATAATTAAAAAAAAAATAAATACTTGGTCTTTTCCCCTTTTAGGCACAGAGCTCCTAAAAGCCCTGGAATTCTCTGAGTGGTGAGCTTTTGTGTGCTAATGATATGACTGTGCCTGGGGCCCCTAGACAGCCTCCGGCTGGAGGCTGCTCATCAGCAAGACTAAGCCTCGCTGAGCTGGTCAGAACTGCCAGTCCTACCCCTCACCTCCAGGTAGGGGAGGGGGACTAAAATTGAGGTTAATAACTGATAGATAATGATTTTTAGTTAATCATGCCTGTATAATGAAACCTCCACAAAAGCTCTGAACATTACTGTTCAGGGAGTTTGTGAGTTGGGGAGCCCATTTAGGATGACATACTCAGGGCACAACAGTTCTGCATTACCCCACCAGCCCATTCCTTGCCCTGTGCATCTTTTCCGTTTGACTGCTTCTGAGTTGTACCCTTTATAATAAACGAGAAAATGTAAGTAAAGTGCTTTTCGGAGTTCTATGAGTCATTCCAGGGAATTACGGAAACAGAGTAGGGGTTTGTGGGAACTCCTGACTTACAGCCAGTTGGTCAGAATTACCTGTGCCTCTGGCCTCCTCCTCCCACGGTGACAGGTGCCTGGAGCGGGGGCACTCATGGGATTGATCTCTTAACCTGTGGGGTGTGAATGATGTCAGAATTGAATTGTTGAACACCCAGTTGGTGTCAGTTCCACACAATTCGATGCCAGAATAACAGATGTGCATATGTATAAATAATTATCAAAATATACACTTAAGATTAGTACACTTTACATGATTAATATATGTATATTTTACTTTAATTAAATTTTCCTTAAAAAGCTTACAACCAGCTGGTAATTAACCCTGTGATAATTTTTATAGATCTGTACCAACCTTTATATTCCAAGAACTGGGGAGTCTTAGGATCCATGTAATTTCATGAGAATTCTAGGAAATACAGACTCGTGCCCTGTATCATCAAAATTTATCTTAGAAATAAGCCCAGAGAGTCTATTCTAAAAACTAAGTTTTATCTTGTATGTAGGCTTTGGTGGATAAGTTCCTTGACTGAAACTTCTTGATCTTTGTTGATCCTTTCCCTTCTTCACAGCTAAATGTTAAAGTGTTTCAGGGTTTTGACCCTGGCTTTCTTTCATTCTCTATTTACACACATGATTTTAATGTGGATAAAACCTTACATCATATCTGTATATTGATGATTCTCAAATTTATCTTCTAGTCCTGACGACTCCACTAAACTACAGACTGATATCTCATTTCCTATTCTGCATCTCTATTTATTGGTCATTTGAGTCCAATAAATACTAAAAACATCCAAAACAGAACTCTGTATGCTCCATTGATAAACCTATTACTCCTCTAGTCTTGTGTTTTTAGCAAATGGTGGCAACACTTGTTATGGAAAAAATTCCTAGAAACCATCCTTGTTTCCTCATTTTATTATAATAATACGAAATGTATCAAAGTGTCACCATCACTATCTTCAATGTATATTACATCTTCAAAGGATAGCCACATTAATCATTTTCAGTTATGTAACATTAGTCTCTATCATTTCTCTCCTAGATTTCTAAGAAAACCTTTTATGATTTGTCTGCCTCCAGCCTTGATCTCCATGGACAGTTTTTCTCAGAGCAATAAAGGAATTTTTTTTTTAAACATGAACTAAACACGACACTCCTGTGGTCTGCACACTTCTAATTAGCTTAACATCTTAGAGTATGATGCAAACTGACCTATGAGGTCCTCATGCCTCTCTTACTATAATCACATCATGATTTTTCAATTCCCTTGCTATATTATAATTACTTTTCTACTCAAACTACAACTTTTTTAACCTCAGGATTTTGTTCTTGCTGCTTTCTGTTCGGCATGTGTGATCCCTGTATCTTAACACTGTTCACATTCCATTTCATCCCAGATTTTGCTTAAGTGTTCCCTTTACTAACCAACTGTTGTGATAACTTCTCCCATAACTTTCTATCCTACTCTGTACTTTTACTTTTTTATAACATATAACACAACTAGATTTTTTGTGTGTTGTTTCCAACTTTCTATCTGTATCGCAAGACTCTAAGCCTGAAAGGCAGGGGTTTTGTCTGATTTTCCACTGGATCTCTGGAAATTAGAAAAATGCTTTTGTGTTAGAAACTCAAATCATGTTTATGGAAGTAATCAGTGAAGCTCAGGGGTGATGTGAAGGCTGATTAACACTCCTCACTGTATTCCTAGGGAGGCCAAAAGGAAGACTTGAAAGTTTCTTTAGTCACTAATGTTTCAGTATTTATTAATTAGGGTTAAGAATCTGAAATGGTCTCCCAGAAATCCCACCTTCCCAGATGTTGACACATTGTTAGTGAAGGGTTGTGAGATGTGGTGAATAAAACATATAAAAACTTATACAAATTCTCCCTAAGAAAGGAAATAATATGATTGAGAGGTTGGAGCATTTTCTCCGGAGGCTGTACCCACAGCAGCCAAAAAATTCAGTAACCCTAAATTTATCCTTGTTTACTAAGGTGAGGGGGTGTAAAAGTATTCTGTAAGCCTAGTCAGACTACTTGAACCTGATACAACTATTAGAGAAAAGAGTGATCTTGGATGACGGTGAAGGTGAAGTTTCTTCCAAAGCTCAAGAGTTGACTATGAGAATGACATAAACTGTCTCTAGTTAATGTGTTATAATAAAATATTAAATAACTAATGGCTAAACATAGGCTCTAAAAGCTGTTGATGCTGGGGCAACATTACGATTTGCACATCTTAGGCGGGGAAAGATACTTGAGCAAAATAGGCTAAATTTTATTTACTGGATAGTGATAACCAGAGATGTCAATATAGAACCAGAGATACCAGCATAGAATGTAGGAATAGCAACTGGTGCATTAAGTAAATCTGCATGGCCTAACCCAGTGATCCACTGGGAAGTAGAACAGAGTAATTAATATACCCTTATAATACACATGCACTCATTTTTTTCAAAGTATGTGTGGTGGCAATGGGAAGTGGTGGTCTCTTTTACCAAATAGTCTGAAACCAGGCAATATTCTCATAGTAAGAGATAATTTCTCTTGGTACATCCAGGACCATTCAATCTGGATTCCGAGAGCTGCAGTTATAGTATATGTGCTGTACAATGATATTTCAGTTCATCAAGTCACTTCTCAGACACATTCTAATCATGTGGAAGAGGGTTAAAAGTCTTGGGCTTTGGGAAAGTTTTTTATTTGGCAGTTATGAAAATATCTAGGGTTGCAAAACTCACAACGAAAATATCAGAGATACCAGTTAATATGGGATGAGAAGAAGCTGGATGGAGAGTGTTAGCTGGTGAAACAGGAGAGAGAAATCCATAACTGAGTGGATGGCTCAGTCATGGTAAAGTGGTCAAGGAGGAAGGTAACCTGGCCTAAAGAACCCAGGAGACTTTTAAGTGTCAGAACTCTCAGATATGGAGACTGGAAGTGATACATGAGACCAAAGAGGAAAGCAATCAGTCTTTGGAAAATTTGTATGGAGATTAGTTGACCCCCACTTCTGCTTGCAGACTGTCCCTCAGACAAAAAAATGTTAAACAAATCTGAACTAAATCCAACAAGAGATGCATCTCCATTTAAATTTAGTGAACTATTTGGTAAAGTCTAGTGTGACTGTTTAACAACCAAAGTAAAAATTCAGTGTTCTCTTATTTAGGAGTCTAGCAAAATTGAGGGCAGATTCCTATACACTTCCAGGAGTAAGTAATGTGCATCAGCAAACTAGCCACACCTGTATACACACATTTTTTTTTATTGCTTTATTATTACGTATGAATTGACAACTTAGGATAGCCACTCATTTGAAGAAAGGAAATGTAAAAGAGAATGATCAAGATGAAGAACTAGGGAAACTAGAATCCAAAGGAAGGAAGAATTTTAGAAAGAGAAGAGACTATTAAGATAACAACAAAAACAATATAAATTCTTACAAATATTAAATGTTCTGTAATTAGTCTCATTAGTATTTTAAAAGAGATTCTCCCTTAAACAGAATGCTATAAAAAGAATATCAGAATTAGAGAAGTTTCATGGAAATTAAATGAATGTTGCAATTAAAACAGACAAGTAAAATAAGCCACAAAAATTTAAAAAATGGGAATTTGATACATCAAGTCAACAACTTTACAAAACGTAGAATGAAGGACAAGTTTTGTAAATATGAGAGAAAATAAAAAACATGGATATTATTAATTCAGAGGTCCAATAGTAAAATAGCAAGAGTTTCAAGAAGAATAAATAAAATGGAAAAAGACACAGCATTTTACATTCCCACCAATTGTGGAAGGGTCTCCTGTTCTCTACAACCTCCCAACCTCCTCCCAATTTCATTTCTCTTTTCTTTTCATAATCATTCTGACAGGTGTGAGGTCATGTCTCACTGTGGTTTTGATTTGTGCTTTCCTAATGATTAGTAATGTTGAGTACCTTTTCAGATACCTTCTGGTCATTTATATGTCTTCTTTGAAGAAAATGTCTATTCAGGTTCTTTATACAATTTTAAATTGTGTTAGTTCCTTGCTTTTAAATTGTACGAATTCCATATGTTTTACATATTAACCCCTTATCAGATACATGGTTCACAAATATTTTTCTCCCATTCTATACGTCCCTTTTTCATTCTGTTAATTGTTTCCTTACCTGTGCAGAAGCTTTTTAGTTTGATGGAGTCCCACTTGTTTATTTTTACTTTTGTTTCCTGTACTTTTGGCAGCATATCCATGAAATCATTGCCAACAGCAGTGTCCTGAAGCTTTTCCTCAGTGTTTTCATCTTGGAGTTTTACAGTTTAAGTTCTTATATTTGCATCTTTAATCCATTTTGAGTTGATTTTTGTGTATGGAGTGAGAAAGATCTAATTTCATTCTTTTACATGTAGATGTCCGGTTTTCACAGCACCATTTCTTGCAGAGACTGTCCTTTCCCCATTATGTATTTATGGCACCCTTGTTGAAGCTCAGTTGACGCATATATACATAGGTTTATTTCTGGGCTCTCAATTCTGTCCCATTGGTCTATATACCCATCTTTATGCCAAAACTATACTGTTTTAGTTACTGTAGCTTTTTAATATACATTGAAATCAGGAAGTATGATGCCTCCACTTTTGTTTTGTTTTGTTTTCAGGGTTTTTTAAAAAAAAGTTTGTTAAAAAAGAAATGCCACTGAGATTTTGATGGGAATAACATTGAATCGGTGGATTGCTTTGGGCAGTGTAGAAATTTTAACAATGTTAAGTCTTCCAATCCATGAACATGGTATGTCTTTCCATTTATTTGTCTCTTTAACTTCTTTCATCAGTGTATTTAGTTTTCAGCATATAAGTGTTACTTGGTTATGTTTATTCTGAAGTATCATATTCTTTTTGATGCTATTATAAATGGTATTGTTTTCTTAATTTCCCTTTTGAATAGTTTGTTGTTTGTGTATAGAAACACAAGTGATTTTCATGTGCTTTGTTCCAGAACATAGTTTGAAAGGAAGAGTATCTTGAGATTAAGTTTGCAAAATATTTGTTATTTTTCCATTAATAATTATCTAACAGATGACTGCAATATGATATACGACTGAGAATTATGTAAATGAATGATGACTAGAGGTGTTCATATTGAGAAAATGAAACATGGACAGACTTACCTGATCACAGAACTAAAATCCAAGGTCTGCTTGAAATCTTCCTGTATCCCCCTCAGATGATTCTAACATGGACGGAAATAATATTAAAAACATTTGTTTTTAATTGTTAGAAAAATATATTGAAAATGGAGAGCTAATCCATGTTTATAGAGAGACTGAATCCCAAATACTACAGAAGAAATGAAAAACATCCAATCACCATAAAGACTACAGTACACCATCTTCCTCTATCTGTCTGTGATGGCAGATAGTCTTCACAAATACAGTACTGTGATTAACTTATTAACATGGATGGTATTACTCAGCATGCCATCTTTAACTTACTGCTTAAAGAATCTTAGGTATTATTTGAAACTTAATCCTGATCCATGTAAACCTTTGGTACTTATTCAAATTCCCCACATATCATGAGTTGAGGCTGCTTCTGGGATGAGTGGTGGCAGCAGCAGTGCCCAAGTTGATGCCACCGTTTTCTGAGCCAGCCCTGATCAGCACATCCCAGCTCACCCTGTCTCTGTTCCTCCATCAGGACCCAGACTCAGTCCCTTCCCATACCAGAAGTTACATGTAGCATCCCTGCAGGCTCCAGCTGCAGCCTGTTTGACTTCATGGGAAGCCTCACACTCCACCCACTTGGACCAGGCCCTGCCCCAATTCCAGGTGTCCTCTGTTGTTCAAAAAAAAAAGAAAAAAAAACAAAAAACCTCCAACACTAAGTTGGATGTATTAACTTAACTTATTGTGGTAATAATTTCTCAATGTATACACACTTTCTTTATAGTTGTATATAATATGTCCAAAGTTACAACATAAGGGCCAGAGCTTTCTCCTAGACTCAAGTTTATAAATTCTCAATCGGCTTGTGAAGCCAATAGGAATATTTCTTCTTGTCTGATTTGGTTTCCAGGAAGACTTCATTCAAGTCCTCAGTGGTCATCTGATCAAATGAAATTCTGTTCTTTGTATTCTTCAGCTGTTGTACTCCTCAGTTCTGGCCTTTGAGAGAGACAGAAACTCAGTATAACTTTTCACATCTTTTTCTTCAGTGTCCAACTGGCAGTGTAGTTATCCTCTGGGACAGAAACCTTCAGGACATTAAGCTAAAAGAGATGCTTGTTTATACGTTTTAAAGCAAAGATAGGCTTCTGCATCTCAATTTTCTTTGGCTTTTCTTCAAAGTAAAAGAAGACAAAAGCAAAGAAGCAGCTATGTAGGATATGTTTTTACTAAAACTATAAAATCATTAATGATGTTTTCATCAAGTCAAAAGAGATAATTTTTACCTTAACTCTTGAAAATGCTGGACACAGCTTTTCTCTCTTCAGATTCCTCTCTGCATCATGTTCAATCATTTGTTTTTGTTTAGTGTTTTTTTTGTTGTTGTTGTTCACATGCAATGCATAACTAATGAGTAGGTTTTCAATTAAGTTCTAGTGAAAGTTAGCCACGTGCAACTCTTAGAAACTGCCAAAGTGACGGAGTTCTTCAGGGCATGCTTTTCCAAAAAGACTGTTACCATAAATGTATTGTTATCATGAATGTGTAAATGTTAGCACAGAGCTTAAGCTTGGCTTTATAATATTGAAAAGTAAATGACTAGTGCATGTTTATGCTGGTAGGAAGTGTGGTATAACAGTTATGTCAAATGTAAGTTATAAATATTATAATGGGATCTGGCTAGTGACTTGTTGGTGATTTTGGACACAGCAATGTGCTGTATTTGTCCAAGTATTTTGCAGGAAAGATTTCACTCATCTTTATAACATCCCTTTCATTAAAAGATATTTCAGTGGAGATATGAAGGAAGATTGCAAATTGCTTAAAAAATCAGAAGGGTGAGGAGGGGAATCAGGTCTTTCCAAACCTCGGTTCAGAGTTATATATGTTCCTGGTGACCCATCATTAAAGTACAGCTTCGTCCCTAGCTGTAACATGTGCGTGGGAACAGTTTGTCACATGCTTTCTAATTCTTTGAAGGTTTGTATCAGGCATTAATATTGCCAAAGACCCCCAGGCATTGGCAAAAGCTCTTTCCATTTGTTCCCCCATATGTGATATTGTTTGTGTCATGGTATGTATAAAGTGAAAATTTTTGTTTATGGGATTTTTAGTATGTGTGCATGATTTTAAGCAAAGTATTTTGCATTCTGGTATTTAGAACAGGCTGAAAATATCCAAATAGATAGCAAAATTTGAAGTTTATATAGAAGTGTTCCAAATATCATAGCTATCATTAAAAGAGAATCAAATGTACAACTTTAGAATGAAGAGCAGCACCCTCTTCCCCAATGACTGTTCTTAAAGGACCTAGAAATAGTCAGATGTGACATGAGAAGGGAAACACAAGTTGACAACCTCAGATATGGACTCCTCATGTACCATTAAGCAATAGCTTATTCATTCATCCATTCAATTATTTTGAACTCATATAATGTCCAAGGTACTGTGGAAATAATTAATTCAACTTTCGGAAAGATGAGTGCTTTAGGAAATAGAGCTGGTAAAACATTGTTTCTCGGTAATCAGATTAGGAAACATTAAAATATTTGACAGTTTGAGGATTACTGGTCAGGCATTTCATAGGATGTCCCTCAAGTGGGATTTGTCTAATTTTTTTCTCATGTTTCTAGGTTTGAGGGGAGACTACAAAGATAAAGTGACATTCTCATTACACTGTATCAGGGGAACATAATAACAACAAGACTTACCACTATTTATGTTAACTTTGATCACCTAACTTGACATTGTATTTGTGTCCCAGTATTGGAGCATCCAGGGGAAGCCAGATCTTGGTGTTAATGGCCCAAGCAAGATATCAGCCTTCAGGAGAGTTTGTGCAGGCGAATACTCTCCAATATGTCTTTTGTACCCAGGGTGAGCCACAGCCACCCCCACACCTCCCTGGGAGACCCTCAGACCAGCAGCAAGGTCTGGCCCAGGCTCTTACGAAGTTACTGCTTCTGCCCTCAGTGCTGGTGCACATGAGATTTTGTGTGTGCCCTTTAGTAGGAGAGTCTCCATTTCCACCAGTCCTGTGGTGCTCCTTCAGTTAAGCCCCTCTGGACTTCAAAGACAAATGCTCTGGGGGCTCCTCAGGCTCCAATACTGGGACACCTCAGGCCAAACAACTAACTGGGCAGGAACACGGCCCCACCCATCAGCAGACAGGCTGCCTAAAGCCTTCCTGAGCCCACAGCCTCCTCTAGACACACCCCTAGACAGGCCTGCCCGCAAGAGGGCTAAGACCCAACTCCAACCACCAGCTGGCAGACACTGGCCCTCTTGCCAGAAAGCCTGCACAAGCCTCAGGACCAGCCTCACCCACCAGGGTGGAGACACCAGAAGCAAGAAAATGATGATCCCCAGCCTGCAAAACTGAGTACACAAACACAGGCCAGATCCTACCCTGGGACCAGCTGGCCCCTGGTCCTTGGATGATGAGAGAGGAGTGCACTGCTGGGGCACAGAGGACATCTCATACAGAGGGCCGCTTCTCCAAGTTCGAGAAATGTAGCTAAATTACTACATACATAAAAATACAAATAGAAATTTAGACAAAACAAGGCGGCAGAGGAATATGTTCCAGATGAAGGAACAAGATAAAACCCCAGAACAGCTAAGTAAGGAGGAGAAGGGCAGTCTACTAGAGAAAGAGTTCAGAGTAGTGATTGTAAAGTTGATCCAAGAACTTGGGAGAAGAATGGATGCACAGAGTGAGAAGTTAGAATTTTTTAACAAAGAGGTAGAAAATATAAAGAACAACCAAATGGAGTTGAAGAACACAGTAACTGAAAGGAAAAGTACACTGTCAGACATCAGTAGTAGAATAAATGAGGCAGAAGAATGGATCAGTGAGCTGGAAGGCAGAGTAGTGGAACTGACTGCTTCAGAACAGAATAAATAAAAAAGGAAGGAAAGAAATGAGGACAGTTTGAGACCTCTGGGATAACATCAGGTGCACTAACATTCGCATTATATAGATCTTAGAAGGAGAAGAGAGAGAGAAAGGACCACAGGAAATAATTGAAGAGATAAATAGCTGAAAGCTGAAAACTTCCCTAACCTGGGGAAGGAAACAGTCACCCAAGTCGAGGAAGCATAGAGAGTCCCATACAGGATTAACCCAAAGAGGAACACACCAAGACACATAAAGTCATCAAATTGGCAGAAATTAAAGATGAAGAGAAAATATTAAAAATAACAAGGGAAAAACAACTAGCATACTAGGAAACTCCCATAAGGCTATCAGCTGATTTTTTCAGCAGAAACTGCAGGATACAAGGATGCTATGCAGTATACTTAAGGTGATGAAAGGGAAAAACCCACAACCAAGAATATTCTACCCAGCGAGGCTCTCATTTTGATTTGATGGAGAAATCAAAAGCTTTACAGACATGCAAGCTAAAAGAATTCAGCATCACCATACCAGCTATACAGCAAATGCTAAAGGAACTTTTGTAGGTGGAAAAGAAAAGACACAACTAGAAACAAAAAAATCACTAAATGGAAAGCTCACTGGTAAATGTAAATATACAGTAAAGGCAGGGAATCATCCACACAGAATTTAGTAGGAAGATTAAATGATAAAGGACTAAAGTCATCTGTATCCACATAAGCAGGATACTAAAATAGGATACAAAACCAGTAATAGTGAGGGGAGGAGAGTACAGATGCAGGGTATTTGAAATTAAGAGATCAATCAGTGCAGAAAACTTCACTGCTGTCTTATTTTAAGAAATTGCCACAGACACTCCAACCTTCAGCAACCACCACCCTGATCCATCAGCAGTCATCAACATGGAGGCAAGACCCTCCATTAGCAAAAAGATTAGGACCCACTGAAGTCTCAGATGATGGTTAGCATTCTTTAGCAATGAAGTATTTTTAATTACTTATACATTGCTTTTTTAGATACAATGCCATTGCACACTTAATTAACTATATATTATAAATACAGCTTTTATATGCACTAGGAAACTAAAAAAATTACGTGACTTAACTTTATTGCAGTATCACTTTATTGTCATGGTCTGGAACTGAACCCATGACATCTCCAAGGTATACCTGTACATAATTAGGAAAAAAACAGATGGTATTTCTATATAGTATGTAGGAGATTATGATATACAATGTACAATTAAAAGATGTACAAGTGTAAATCATTTATTATCTAGAAACCACCTAACCAGGATATGAATTATCTCTAAATGTGGATAAAGATGATTATGCATACATTAGTAAGTATGTGTCCAGCCACAGACATTCTCTTTATGAGAGAGATGCAGTTTTGGGAAGGTAAACCTGTATGGCAGAGATTTATTGGTCAACATGAACTGAAACTTGTACTATTTTAAATAAGACTGTAAAATGAGACAAAAGATAACCCTGAGGCACTGCAAGTTCACAGAACTCCAAAGGCCTTACTGGACTGTCCTTACTCAAATGGGAGAGAAGGTAACTGTGGTCTTAAATATTTTTAAAAAATTCGTTTCAGTTTATAAATGATTAATCAAAAACCCTAATTCCTTTAATAATTTACATAATCCAAGTACTTTTTCATTTTTATTTCTTCTCAGTTGTAAAAAATAAATGGATTAACATAATGCTATTAGAAACAAAAATTTTTGTATTTATAGTAATTAGCCAACTGCCCAACTGTTCTAATATTTAATAATAAAATAAAAATAGGGCTAATTTATATTATATTCTCTAAAAGCAGAATGAAAGTATGTATAAAATTTGAATAAAAAAGAAAATACCAGTGATTCCTGAGTGTTGATTCAAAGGTTTAATATTTGTAGATGAACAGTGCAAACATTTATATTAATGTATTTCCATAGTGTGCTTGGTTACATTATATACATCACATTAAAACATTTTATATACAATTGTTTTATATACACTAAAAACTATAATGAGAATGACATAAAATTATTACACATTTGAATACCATTTGATTTTCTAGAGACACTATCAAATCTTCATGAATATAATTGGGAGATTAAAAACTATTATGTATTCTCACATCATCATGTCTCTTAACTGTTACATGAGCTATGATATGAATAACAAAATAAAATAATCGTAGTTTTGTGTTCTTGAGATAAATTTACTGATCTCACAAAATCCTTTGAATTAGCATTTTATAGATAGATGACAAAGAAATCAGTGGATTGGTAGGTAGATAGGTAATCTTGGGTACATACTTGTTTTATTCCCAGATTTTATACAAAATATTCCTTTATCTTTGAGTGTTAACAAAGCTGTTGTACATTCTGGTATCTCTATTACAATATTGGAGATCAATATTAATTTTCCTTTTAAGAAAAGACCCTCTAGAGTCCTTTCCAAATGCATTCTCTTATCAGCCCTCTACCTTCATTCTCAGAGGCTTGAGGCCACAGTCATTCAGAATCGTTTTTCATCAGGAGGTAGACGAGTCCAACAATAACTGAGATTGAGAGACCTCACTGATGGAACTCGTCATTCCCTTGTAGCTGCTTTTGTGCTTTGGTTTCCTAACGTGGGTGGTTTGCCCGGGCATTGTTTTGTTGTGATGCGTGTGTGCTTCACCTTATGCCACATCTTGCCTTGCATTCTGGTATTTACCTTCTTGTATTTTAGTGTATTTAATCACTGATATTGTACCCAGATTTTTGTGGTCCCTTGTTGCCTTGGCATTGGCACACTACATAGCTCAGTGCTATTCTCATGAGTGTGTCAACAATGAGAACATATAGGTAGGCAACCTGACGTGACCTTAAGGCATTCATGGACATATTAGCTAAGCTGTTAGTGTTTTGTTTTGTTTGCTTGTTTTAATTCTAGGGAGTATTGAGCAATCAGTGCTGCTTTGGGCTTATACCTAATTTATGGCTTAAGTCTGCTGTTAAGTTATTCAAAGCAGTTGCTGAGTATCTTTGGATTTCCCATTTAAAAATAATAAATTCTTTGAGAAAGAATAGTGTCTTAAGGTACATAACGTGTACTTTTCTATATTTTTTATACTGAAAATGCACACTGTTGGAAGAAGAGTAGGTAAAATATTTTGAAAAGTGAAAGAAATCTATAAAAATGAGTCTTTTGTTTCCCCTCTAAATTGGCAAGACACGAAAGCAGAATTGTCAGGAAAATGAAGTAAAATTAGAACTTAGGACAACAATGCAACACTAATGAATGCGTTTTATATGCATAGATAGAAAAAGGAATGGGAAAGATGACAGGACAGCCACATTGTGCTTTGCTTAACTTAGCCAGCTAGCTGAGGCTTTTTACAACTAGCTCTTTTATAGCTATGACATCTTTATGCAGCTGTCCTTTCTTTTTCTGACTTGGCTGCTTTTGTACACATTTCAAATGTTTTTGATCAAATGCACATATAGTGCAATGTATTTTCCCTGAAAGCACTGTCCCTTGACTAGGGAGAGCCTGAAAGTAGCTTTCATCAAGAATAAAGGTATGAGAAGGGGGGTGGGAGGATGATAGGAGACAGGATGCTGGCTGTATCTTTAACAGTTCGTAAGAGATTTGAAGGGAGATGACATGACCATTGAAAGCCTGTTGGCTGGTCAGGGAGAGTGCATGTGCACAGTGGAAAGATTAGTAAAATACCAAAGATTTCATGTGAGCATTGGTCCTAAAGGTTACCCCTTTTTTCCTCACTTGGATGAAGTAAAAAGTGGAAGTTCCTATGCAAGCTCCATGCCTCGGTCTCCTTCAATGCTGGCAGTGACCTGCACAGATAGGATTTCACATTCACACGTACAGACGGGCTAGTCTCCCCTATTATCCTGGCACTTCGTGGTTATGATCTAAGACCTTCTGCCTCTCCCACAACATAAACCTTTCTTCTTTAGAAAAAAAATAAAAATAAAAAGCGCTGAGCTAGTGGGGATAGAATATATTACCTCATTCTATTTGAGGCCTTGCAATGGCTCAAGATTAACTAGACCACTGAATAATCTCATTTAGCTAAACAGGCATGCAGCTCAAATTGGATCATTCTGTTTTGTTTGACACAGGAAAAGACAGAAACAAAACGCATTGAAAGAAAATACAAGTAGAATTAATTGGAACAGCCATTGTTAAAGCAATTTTACCAGGATACTCCAACAACATTTTTGGTTAAACTTGGGTCTCTGGTATTAGGAAGAAAGGAATTTTGTTTGTAAATTTGAATTCTCTATATCATCCATATGATAAATACTACATTCACATATGATGAAATTTTATAACTTTGTAAGGTCTTGATAATGCTTTTATTTGATAATTGTTTATCTGCATAACACGGCAAAGGGAAAGAATGGTAAAGGCAATATAGTACAGTAGTCATTTCTTACAAATACCACAATAATCTTATCTTTATATGTAAATTGATTATAAACAGTATATTCGTAATAAAAAAATTCAGCTTTTCTATTTCAGCGGGCTATTGGAAGGGTCAAATGAGACAACACAAATGGATATACATTACTGAGTACACTGTCAGGCTTTTCAAAACTACTGGTATTTGTCCCAGGAGGAGTTTATACTTGCAATCTGTAGGTAAAAACTGTTCAGCAGTTTGTAAAATATAGGGTAGAATATGGGAATGCTCTAAAGGAGAAAATTCGCCTTCCTACTGCAATAACACATTCTTAGGCCTTTGGAGAAGAAATTAGCCCATAGTGTTCTAAATGAATATATATTTCAAATTTTACATTTTAGAAATATCATAATTCATCAAGTTTTACTATTCTGCCTTTAATTAGAGCACTTAATTTCAAGGAATGTTTTATCTCCTTTTTACCTACCTGTATTTCTGTATCTATCATGTCTACTCTCTAACCAGCCACTTCTCCCTCCTCTCTCTAATCCACCTACCTACCTGCCAGTACATGTATTGATCTAACTCTTACGTATCTGTATACCTACTTAAATGAATAGCATTGAATGCATCTGTTAATTTATTTTGGATTTGTTATAGAGTGTTTGATTAATTATAGTTCCAAGTTCTTAAGACACTGATATTAGAGATCATGCAAGGCCCTCCCTCGTTTCCCCCTTCCTTCAGCCCATCCTTTCTTTGTTTTATCCTTCCTGCCTTCTCTTTAACCCCTAAACTTATATTCCTTTCCCACGGTAAGTAATAGGTCTAGTATACTTGATATGCATAATTTATTTGCTTGTGTGTTGTTTTATGTGCATATACATTTAATTTACATAATCGCTGTTGTTGTAAACTCATTCTATTTCTTTTCCACCCAGCACATTTTTTTTTAAGACCTGTTCATAGATCCGTGTTTTGATCTAGTTTTTTAACTGCTGCACAGTATTACATCATGTATCACATTTTATTGTCCACTCTTCCCAGTGATAAACACCTGGATTGCATTCAACTTCTACTAAAAGTGACAGAGAGGAACATTCATGTGTATATTTTTTCTCATATTTGTGCAAGAATTGCTCTGGGACATATATTCAGGATATAACTTTATCTAGATCATAGCATATACCTATATTGAATTTAACTTAAAACTGTTACATGACTCTTTGAAATGGGGTACATTATTGTGGGACATGAACTCTCACAAGCATTTCATGAGATTTGTATTATCTCCACTTCCCAGCAACACTTACATTATCTAGTTTTCTAGTATTTTTCAGCTTAGTAGTGCAAATTAATCTTTGTCTTAGTGGCCATCTTTTGAGTCTTCTTTCCGGTGAAATGACTCTTCACATCCTTTGCCCATATTTTTCTTATATTGGCTTGTATTTTTACTGTGGGTTAGCAGGAGTTCTTTGTATATTCTAGATGTTGGTCCTTTGTTGGTTTAAACACTGTAGATGGTTTCTGTGGATAATAAATAACTGGTCTACTAACTTTGTCCATCGTGTAGTTTTGCTGACACAAAGCTTCTATTAGATACTCGAACCCATGAGCTTTTTTTCACCTCTGTAACTTTTTGTTAACCTCTATTAATTTTATAGATTTAATTTTTACAATAGATCTGTGATTCTTTGGGGTGTACCTTTTTTATATGCAATGGGATAGAAATTCAGTTTTATTTTCTCCATATAGTGAGCCAGTTTTCATACATCATCAACTAAATACTCAGTTGTTGGCCCATTGATCCATGTCTTATTTAAAATCCATGACTTTCTTTTTCCCAGAGAACCTATAAGCTAGAAGGCAATGAAGTGACATTTATAAAGTGCTGAAACAAACAAACAAAAATGTATCTATGTATACCATTAACTCAGAATTCTGTACCCAGGGAGAATAGCTTTCAGCAATGGGGATGGGGGAGACATTTTCAGAAAGATACTGATGGAATTTCCTGCTAGAGGCATACTCTGTAAGAAATGTTTAAAATTTATTTAGGTCCTTACACTACTTGTGAAGCTGTATAAATGTTATTTAAAAGCAGACTCTGATTAATTAAATATGTATATTGTAAGGCCTAAGTTTGTAAATAAATTTTCTTAAACAGAATAAGTCGATAGAGGTGAGAAACTGGAATCATAACTATTGTTCACTTAATCCAAAAGGAAAACAGAAAAAAAAAGAGGAAAAAAAGAACAGATGGAACAAATAGAAAATTATCAAGATTTTAACCAATTATGTCAATAATGATATTAAATGTTAATGGCCTAAACATACCTTTTAAAAAACAGAGATTGTGAGACTGTCTTTAAAATTAGAAGAGCTTAGACATATATCTGTAAGAAATCATCTTCAAATGTAAAGATATAGTTAGGATAAAAGTCAAAAGGGTAGCAAAAGATTGTACCATGTAAACCCTAGCCAAAACAAACTGGACTACCTATTATTAATATTAGGTAAAATAGACTTCAGAGCAAAGAATATTGTCAGGGATAGTGTCACAATGGTAAAGGGGTCAATTTTCTAAGAAGACATGACAGCCTTATGTATTTGCACTTAAAAACAGAGCTTTGGAATATATTAAAAAGAAAAGAGAAATCTGAAAAAAATGACAAATTTACAGTTACACTTAGAGACTTCAGCATTCCACTGTCATTAATTGTTTAAACAAGTATATAGAAAATTGGTAAGCATATAGAGGACTTGAAAAACACAATCAATTGATGGAATTAATATTTATAAAACACTACAAACCCAACAAAACAGAAAACATGCTATTCTCAAGTGCATATAGAATTTTCATCAATATAGATAGTATTCTTGGCTGTAAACAAATCAAATATAAAAGAATGAAAAGATTCAAATATACGTTTATAGCTGGTAATTAAATATAATTAGAAATCAGTAACAGAAATACATCTGAAAAATTCCTGGATATTTGGAGATTAAAAAAGCATACTTCTAAATAACATATAGACCAAAGGGGAAGCCTCAAGGGAAATAAACAAAAATATATATATTGAGCTAAATGAAAATTTAATGTGTCAAAGTGTGCAGGATGCAGTTAAAACAGAGCAAGACCTCAGATCAATAATCTAAGCTTCCACTTTAAAACATGTGTTGCTTAATTTCCAAATGTGTGGGATTTTCTGATTTTTCTTTGTTGCTTTGTAGTTGAACTTCATGGTGTTTGGAGAGTATATCCTGTGTGATTTAAGTATGATTTTTTTGAGATTTGCATTATAACAGCATGTACTGAAATATATGTTATATCTATATGCTTTTGAAAAGAGCATTTACTTTTCATTTATTGAGTCTTCTGTCAACTAGGTCAAATATATTAATCATGTTATTTAAATATTCTATTACTTACTGACTTATTGCCTGCTTATTCTACCATTTGATGAGTGGTTTATTAAATGCCTATGATTGTATATTTATTTCTTCTTTCACATTATTTTTGGATAATGCTGCTGAATGACTGCATTTATCCCTCTTAAATTCAAAATTCAGCTTTTGTTTTTGGATGGATTCTCATAGTTATATTTATTCCTTAAATACATGACACCTTCATGCTTTTGAGTTATTTACATTTCTCTATGATTAATTTTTAAGGAGGGAGGCAGCAGCCCAAGCTACTTCTTCATTTGTCAGGGACTAAAAGTCAGGTCCATAGGTTCATTTTAATACATCTCCCAAGAACTCATTATCAATTAGTTATGGTTATTTATATACATATAAATATATATATAAACACATATGTAGTAAAAGTACTGACATTAAGTCATTGAGTTTTAGGTGTATAACATGCTGTCCTGGCTTATGGGTTTTTTTTGCACACAACAGTGCAACTTTTTAACCCATATATACTGTCCTGCTGAATGTTTTTATGGGAAAACTTACAAAATATAGAACTGAATTTTCAAAGCTATTACTTCAACTTGGGATTGGCCTAGTGCCTTTCCATAAGTAGATGTTTCCTTGAATTGTGAAGCAATAATTGGACACTGGAGAGCTATTATTTGTGGGGCCTCTAAGTAAATTTTGTTTTAATGCGAAGCCAAAGTGGAGGGCTGTTAAAGGGTATCTGGAAATGTGGCTCACTGTATCTGAATGTAGTGGTTTTGTATGGAAAATGCATTTCCTTTGCACTAGGGCATAGCATCTAAAAAGTTGGCAATCTGTATAATCCTTGATGCTTCTGGATAATGTCATAGTCAGAGATAAAGGCACATAAGTGTATTAACATCTCCAAACAGTGCACTGTGTTTCTTGCTTTTTTCAGTTTATTTTTCTGACATTTTATTGTGTAAGATTCTGTTGCAATTTAAAACCCATATTTAAGAGGAGTAATTTAGGTAATATATGACCAGTTGTGGACTTTCTGAAAAGCCTTTTGAAACAAAGTTACTAACTAACTAGTTTAGGATTGAAAGTTATATGTGTTGCGACTGCTTCTCCTCCCCTAGTAGAATAGTTGGGAAATATATCAGGATGGTATCTGAAGAATGATGGTGAGGTCAGTTCACTGTAGTGTGTCCATTTCTGGATGCTTGATGGTAAATTTTAGGCATTTGAGAAACATGTCTGAGAAGAGTTGGAGATTAGAGGTAGTAAGAGAGAAGGTTAGTACCTTGGAAATCTTTCAACAAGAACTTGTCTGGATGAAGTCTAAGGACAAAAATGCACCTTGTGTATTTTTTTAAATGTAGAAACTACTGATGCCCAGGTATATAAATGTATATTCAGTTCATTTTTAGTGTGGATACATGATTAATTTTAATTTGTGAAGGCATTTAAAAATATTAGGTCATCTAACCATTTAACAACCATAATTTATACATGTGTATTTAGCAATATCAACCTATCTCTTTAAAAAAACCTTGATTTGAAAATGAATTGAGATAAAAAAAAATAACACAGTGTGTGTGTATGTGTATATGTGTATTTAACAGTTGGTTTAGGCACATATACAAATAAATAAGGTATAGAATGGTTAATCCTTAATCCCTCAACATTAATAGGCAACTCAGCACTTGTTAGCCCCTTGGTTATATGTTTGGTTTTGTGTTCCTTTTCCTATGATATTGTTTCATCCTGACTTTGCAAATAGCTCTTTTGAGGACCTTAATTTATTCCATCCCTGATGGCAAAATGTGGACTTTCAGAACAACTCTGAATTTTCTTAGGTGTTCCATGATTTAGCATAAACTTACTTACACATACCCAAAAGTAGTTTGCTTTCGTATATGTTGCTCCTTACTCTACTGGATTTCCATGGACTCTGGATTTGGGGATTAAATTACCTGCATTTGTGCTTTGTACATGTTCTCAATGCAATACTTTCCTTTGATCAGGTTCCTCTAAGGTAAATCTCCTATTTCAAGCCTCTGTATTGAACCTTGTCTTTAGATCAATGATTGCGCTGAAAAATCTGATTGAATCAGGTAAGACTAACTGTAGCTCTCATAGGTAACAAGTTGGCTTCTCTAGCCTTATACATAATAACATGCTAATCCTGTTAATTATGATTATTCCTTTCTAGTTGATTGATTTCCAAAGTCTATTTTGATCTGAAAGTTGATTCTAAAATATTGTAAGGATTATAATTTGTTTTGTATTTCTGGAAGTATATCCTTAAAGATTCATTACAAAAAATAATTAGTACCTTTTCATGTGCCTTATATGTTTTACTTGAAAAACTACCCTATTGTATTTTGGGCTGGTAGGTATTAAAGTCCTGGTTCTATATGCCTTAAAGCCTGTTTGTGGTTGTGGAAAAGCATTTGGGCAGTAATAATTCTTTATTTTCTTTTTTCTTCTCTCCTACTTGTCTGATCTCCAGAATGTTCAGATTAAATGCATACTGCTGAGGTTTCTTTTATTTTTACAAAGCATTGATTTGTTTTTCTCCTTTAGATTTGTGCATCACCAGCAAATGACAACAGTAGATCTGTTTGTAATATTGTTATTTCAATATGAATCTTTTGAAAGAGTGGATACAATCATTGGTCAGGCCTGTCTTGTGAAATTACTGGAAACTCTGCTATTCATTGACGTTGACCAGAGAGATACGTTTTTCATTGTTCACTTGAAGCCTTTTTGTTAAAACCTAGACTCTCTCCAAAAAGGGGTAAGGGTCTATACGCTTAATAAATAAGTCAATATACTTATTTGAGATCACAAAGCAAAATATTTTTGTGTAAACTTGCTCACCAAAGATGTCTGACAGATCTATGTAATTTCTGCTGAACTAGCAATAAAAAAGGGGGCCCAATGAAATTATCAACTGCCTGGTAAACAGGACTGTGCTATGTGTAGCGTGATTCTCTAGAGATGAGTGTGAAGCTCCCCCTCCCACCCCGAACTTTCATACATCTTGGTGGCAAGAGAAAAAATGTGTACTTTTCCCTTTGTAACTTTTCTTAACATGGTGTCAGTAAGCAGGTTTAGAGAGGGAGGACAAAAATTTTATGTTATTTTTAGATTATAAACATGCAGTGCTGTCCTCCCTCCTGGACCTTATATCTAGGCCAGTTAACACAGTCATTCTAATTTAGTAGATCGTGGGTGTATGTGTGTGTGTGATTAAAATGGATATATATCAATGTATGTATAGGAGTTGTTTCTAGGGACTGGATGTGTGGATGATAGCTGTTTTTGTTTTATCTGTGTTTTCATTTTTCAATGTATTTATAATGAAAAATTTTGAATATTTCAATATATTAAAATATTTATAGGTATATTTGTATATGTATTACTTTTATAATCAGAAAAAAATAATGACTGTAACTTGAAAACTAGGAAGAGAACTTCATACTTGAAGGGGTAAAAAACATAAAGCAAGTCAAAGTAATGTCTTGTTTCTGTTTACTTCTTCTCTATGTAGGGAGCTATATGAAGGAGTACATTAGCTTACCATAAAGCTAACTTGAAATTCAGATAAGAAAATTTAAAGAGCATAGAACTGTGAAATAGGGATGTACCTTGGAATTAAAAGAGATCTTGTAGGACCAATCCTTACCTAAATAATTACTCCTTAAAAAATGCCTCTTACTGCCATTCTGCGTTTGTTGTATTACCTGCTAGCTTTCCTGTGAAACAGCATGTTCTTGAGGAGAGGGTCACATATTCCAGTTTTTTATTTTCCAAGGACCTGCTATGTGGAAGATCCTCAAGAAATATTTGCTGAACAAATAATTTCAATTCATGGATGCATGGAAGTCTACCCTTTCTAGCTCTGTATAGATTTTTCTGTTAGAAATATTATAAATTACTCAAGTGAATAATAGTAGGTCTTGTGAAAATTTCAATCTTCAGGCCAGTGCTTTGTTTATTTTAAATACTCAATAAATGTCTGTCAACTACACTTCCCAGATAGTTAAACGGAATAGTGTGTGGAGTAAGACAGGGCCCCCCAGAACACTTGAATCACAATTACATTGCCTCCCAAGGAGCAGAAAACGGAACCCCACCTGTTGTGCTGGACTTCAGCTGTACACTTACATTCAGTTCATAGCCTGAACATTTTTTGTGACTAACAGAGCATGAGCTTTAGGTAAATTTCTGGCTTATGATGATTCACTAAGAAGAATTTTAAAAATAAGATAGCTGTTGTCTCAGAAAATAGTACCAAGCTTAAGTAATCAAAACAGCATGACATGTGACTAGGGTAGTATTTCCAATATACTCTCCCATAAATGCTTTATTTCTCAAATAGTAAATGAGGATGAGGAGGGTAAGCATTTTTCTCAGGGTTACATAACTTGTCAGTGGTAAAAGCGGTTCTCCATCATAGGCTTATTGGCTATAAACCGGGTCTCTTCACTAGTTTACAGAAAGAACATTGCTGCTGTTGTAATTCTGAGAATGCAGGGAAGGCAGCAGCTGATTTGATTTTCTCCCTTAGTCCTCTCCTGTTTTTAGTTCCTGTGCCAGATATTATCAGCCTACAGTGATAAGAGAGAAACACACTTTGTAAAACAAAAAGCAGAGTCTCAGAAAAACAAACGTAGGAGTCTACAGATATTTTAATCTGTTTGATATCTGTACATAGTGGCTGTCACATATGTATTGAATATGCTGTATATGTATATACGATGTGTATGTTTATCTGTATGGATGTATACATATCCATGTACATAAGAATATATATGAATAGAGAGCTCATTGCTGTTGAGGCCTCACTTCATCTTTGGTTGATGGGGCAACAATTACTGTAGCATGACAGCATGATAATTAGCTATCAAAAGTGAGTAGTTATATGGATACATTTCAATATTTGAAGCTTTCTTAGATTACCCCAAGTTATCTTCACATGAATAGAAAGGGAATAGTAATCTGAGAAGCAACCAAAAATTGCATGTTTTACAAGTGTGGCTTACAGTTTTTTGTATTTTAAAATATCTCATGAGTCATCCATCATGGTGAATGACTAAATGCAAATATATAAAACGTCTGAGTTTTATTTGCTTTGAATTTTACAGTTTTTCTTTAAAATACTCAGTTTAAAATTCTACTTAATTAAAAATAAGCAAAGCCCATTGTGTAATTGCACATATTTGCAAAGAATGAACACAGCATTTGAACTTCATGAAGACTTAGGTCTGGTGCCATTAAGCTGAAGAGATATTGCCACTTAAGGAACTGGGACTAGCTCAGTATTCTTGTTAATGTCATGCCAGATTTCAGAATTCAGTCTCCCTGCCCGGACTTAAAGGAAAATAACTTAATATAAAACATTGAAAGAATGCAATACATGTAAAGATATTTTACAAGTCTCTAGCCATATCTAGCCCCAAAAGATTTGGTAAACTTTAAAATAGCAGGAATGAATTGATAGGAATATAGCAATAGTTAAAATATAAAAATCCAACACTCATTGCAGCTAAGTAAGAAAATTTCGGAGAGAATTAAAGACATATGTAGGTTTTCCAAGAGCCTGAAATGATATTGATAAAATAATAAAGGCTAACTTTTCCGTTCCTAAAACTCAAGAGTTGACTTCTAAAATCTAAATGAAGAAGGTATTATCTGTTTTTACCCCCTACAACCTATTAACTATTAACATTGAAGTATTAAACTTCAGTGACAATTTCTATGTTTCTTTTTTTAAAAAAATTCTGATTTTTGAATGTTTCAGGGAAGGCGAATGTTCAATATACTATTCAGTGATATTAAGACATTTCTGATGACTGAAGGCGCAGGAGGGATGTGATACCTATTCCAGCCCTTCTGTAGTACAGTCTGGACAGTGCCAGGATGGAAAGACAATGGAAGAGATATTTGGGAAAGCCGCACTAACATAAACCTGAACTTCCCAGATCTATGTAACATTAGAGAAATAATATTTTTTAAAAAGAGCTGTTGACTGATTAAAAATGAAGTGTCCTTAGCTTCTCCATATAGATCTCCTTAGCCTGGCATATATGATTCTTTCTTATCTGACTCCAGCCTGTGCTTGCAGCCTCATCTCCTGATATTTCATCTACTGTGGCCACACACAACCACATTCTGTACCCTGGACTCTTCATAGATCTTATGTTTCTATCTTTCCTGGATTGATATTCTATCTACGTTGAATTCATTTCAAATATCTCTTCAAAGCTCCTATTCACTTAGATCCTCACCCTTCAACCCCCACTTCAAGCATCATTGTCCATGTAGCTTCTCTACCTTCCTAGTCTAGGTTAATAGCTTCCACCTCTGTGTACCCACACCATTGTTTTATATGATTCTGTTATATTTCACTTTATATAGGGTATTTATTCATTGGTTTTTTAACTTGCCAATTAGAGAATTATGACAAAATCTGTAATTTTCATCTTTGTGTCTTTCCATGTCTAGTGCCCTAGAACATAGTAGGTCCTGAGTAAGCAATCCTACTTAGGCGTAGTCTGTTTTAGACAAATATGTAATTTAAAGATGTATGTTTTAAAAGAAGCTATGATGTTATAGTTTCAATATTGCTTTCTTCTAATCCTCTACTGCTTTTGTCATAGAAAGTTTGGAGACTTGCAGTTTACTGGGGATAAATATATCTATTATCATAGTTCTAGTCACTGCATAGTTTTTCTTTTTAGATATTTAATGATCTGGATATGTACATAATGTTGGAAAATTTAACTCTTTATGATTTCTTTGTAATTCTCATGAATTTAGAGCTGTTATGTAAAATGGCAAAATTAACTGAGAAATTATTTTACTTGGATCTGAATCTCTACAACTAGTTAAGATTTAAATTAAATCCATGCTTACCATTCTCCTTGAAATATAATACTTTATCATGTATCACTTCAAATGTTATTTAGTGATTTCTGTTTAACTGATTTACCATTACCCAAGTAATAACCCAATATTCAAATCAAATATTAATAAATGTATAGTTTCACTTATTTCACCTAATCTTTTTGTCTAAATATTTAAGTTGAGGTGTTTTGTTTCATACTGCATATGGGTTAGGAATTCTACCTATCAGACATTTGGCTAGCTATAGTTAACCAACTTATCTGTGTCTTATTGCAGGATTTAGGGAAAAGTTAAAGAGCCTTAAGAAATATTCTTTACAAAATTGTCACAATTTTTGACAGTCATTTTTGACAATTGTAATTCCAAGCATATTACATTGTCATTGAGTAGCACTGCCCCTGTAATCTATCAGTTAGAATCTCCTCAGCACAGTTAGTCTCCTGCTAGGTTTAAGGAAGGTGTAAAAAGAACGTTCAGTGGTAAAGTAAATTTGAGGAAACTGTTAGTTAAAAAAAAAAAATTAACAGGATTTTTACTCACATTATTGTCTATGCCAGACTTCCCATATATTCTCATTCTCTGTGGATTTCCAAAACATTTGGTATAATGTGAAGTATATTATTAGCTCATGTAATTTTTTGCAGAACATCTTAAGTATTGCTGTCATGAACAGATCTTGTTTCTCTCAGTACATTTTGGGAAAGTTATTAAAAATCAACTGTCCTACTCCAGAGTTATTTCTTGGCTTCTTTTTCCCCCTCTTTCTCCTCCTCCTCTTCCTCCTCCACCCTCTCCCCCTCCTTCTTCTTTTTCAGGGAGATTAATTTACCCATCAAATTAGGAGAGAATCAGATTCCATTCTGGAAATTGCTTTGTGTGTGTTCTTAATTTCAGTCCCTTAGATTTGTGTGTATCTGTGTGTGATTGTATTTTTGTCATTCCTAAAAAGTCACGTATCATGGGAACTGTAGAAATGCTGCTGATTGTCAGAAAAAACATGCTGAGTCTAGGAAATATAGCAAAACATGCAGAGAAGTCATGGTATAATAAGCTTCAAGGGTCAAATGTCTGAAACTATTTAATTTTCTTCAGTTAAAAATTAGATTTGATTAAATTCCACTTGCATAGTTATATTCATTTTCATTCTCATGTTTTCTCCATGGGAGTGGGAGGATGGGAAACAATTTATCACTCCATGGGGGAATAATCATTGGATTAAAGTCCAAGAGATCTGTGTTGCATGAAGACTTTATAAGGATTATTTGTCAAGCATAATTTAGCTAATAAGTCTATGATCATGTGCTAGTCACTTATATTTCCATGACCTCAATTTTTTTCATTGGACTTAGCTCCATGGAATCTAACATTTTTTCTAATCCTGTGCTTTGACACTAGAATTTAAAATTTGGAATGCTTTTGTGTCACCAGAAGAAACAAAAGTCTGTCTTTGTTCAGCCGTTTTAGGGGTTATTTCTTATAATCATGCAGGTGAAGCTATCTGAGGGTATAATTATTTTTTCAACTGTGCAAAATATCCTACATTGGGAACTGTCTATTTGTAGGCAAGAATGTGCCTTAAAGATGGTTTCTGTGTACTCAGTAGATGCTTTTATGTATGGGAAACAGTTCAAGTTGGTTAGGGTGTAGATATTTGTGTGTGTGTGTTAATTTGTATTTTCTTCTGAATATTTAGTGACATAGTGCACCGCAGGAAATAATAAAGAGCACGGCACTAGGAGGAGCCTGTATAGGAGACTGAATTCTATGACTGTCTCTGCTTGTTGGCTCTGTGACTTGGAGCAAGCCATTTCAACTCTCACAGCCAGTCTTCCCGTGTGTAGAAAAGTCAAGGTGAACCTCATACATTTCATATCCCTTCTAGTACTATAACTCTATAGATACTTAAGAAGTACATTTTGCTCCCTCCCCACAGTGATAGAACAGTGCCTATTTCACAAGTCATCTTTGGTAGAAGTCCTTAAAATTCTCAAAGGGCTGATACCCTATATAATGGGGTAAAAGAAAGAAGTAATATTTATAGACTATTACATCTTCTGTTCCAGATTTACCTTCTGAAAGTTTACCGAGCAAATAACTCCTCTTATCAGCGTACACTGTGGTTTCTGCAGCTGTACTGCTTACCATGCTTGTTCCATGGACTGTCACAGCAACTGAGCATCATGATTTTTTACTTGGTTTGGAGGAAGCTGCCGAGTGACTGGAAGTGAACTCAGCTTGGGAAGGTTTATTAAGTCCGCATGTGAAAGGACACTTTAGTACTTTTCCCAGAGACCATGCTTATGCAGGACCATAATTAGTTTTTATTTCATTCTTTCTTGTTATAAAATAAACCCATTAATATAAGCCTCTAGAAATAGTAGTAAAATTAATTCAAGAGTATTGTTTTCACCCCAGGCTGCTTTATTTTACAAACTACAGTTAATAAATTGAGGATGTGAGAGGAGGTTCCAGTGGCCATATTTCTTTGTGTTCCTTGGACTCCAGGTGAGGACTTGGCAAGCAGGCATCAGTGGCTCTCTAAGGAAGAGAAGTCATGTGTGAAGATAAACCATAAATGTTACCCATTCATGAGGAATTAAAAACAGTGTACACAAATGATCTCTTTATGCTGTCATCATAAGAGAAATGAAAAGAGAAATACAAAAATTTTTTAAAGGTACTTGTTTGCTTATATCACTGTCTTCAGGAATGGATGCTATTTCATTGACATCTCATCCAATATTTCTTCCCTGGATCATTCCATCCAATAGAATTGTTGTTTCTGTCTCATCTCTGCCTTTTTTTAGAGTAGATTCTTTCCAGAGAAATATGTCATGTTTATGTTTGTTTTGTTTGGTTTCCTATAAAAACAGGATGAATATTAGCCATTCAAGAATCTTTTTTTATCTAAATTTGAGTGCTTGTTATGTCATTTAAGACCCCCCTTCCTATCTTCCATTACATTCACAGTACTCACTGTTTACTCTAACTCAGCCATCCTGATTTCAAGATTGAGTGTCCTGATTATTGTGGCCATGCTTGTGTACATGCTGTTCTGTCTCTCCATATAATGCCTTTCTGTTCTCTAATTTGAATCTCAAGAACTCCAGAATCACTGTTATCTGATCTCCTGTTTCCTCTTACCAGAAGAGAAAACATATGCATGTGCATGTATTTTTATTATAACTCTCATCAAACAATATTATTTGTCATTGATTATAAGTCAGTAGTAGTAATAGTCACCGACTTCCTTGTCTGTATTTTCCTAACTTACTCAGCTCCGTGAAGGTCAGAATTCTGTCCTTCATATTTGTATTTTTTGTACCTAACATAGAGCCCCAAAATGAGGGACGTTCATTTAAGAATGGAGTAGATTAAATGAATAATGCTTGGATTTTTCTACAGTACATAAGATATATATTTGATACAAAGACAAAGGACACTCAGTTCTGGTCCTGTGGTCTGTTTTTTCCTATTTTTGTTGTTAACCTATGTTTTAGAATTGAAGAAAACATATTGAGGTAATGAGATGTCATTAAAATTGCTTAACCCAGAGATTTTGAGGTAGAATTACCCAGGATTGTTTTTCCTGTGTGCTTAGAGTACTTCCAACATGTTCAGCTGGGAGAAAAAGACCAAAAGGGAATGGAAATACATATAACACTAGGAGGGATCCCTTTTAATAAGGAAGTTGGTGATTACCTGAACATCACTGTAACATCCTGTTACTGGTTTGGATGCTTCCATGTACGAGAATAAAAACATATGAGGACTAGAAGCTTTTTTTATGCACTCCCACTTTGGGAAAGGATATGGAAACAGGGATATCTGAAAATCAAGGTCATGTACAGCTGGGGGCGATTTCCTTTATGGCTTCTGTGTGTCTCGTGTTAACATACACCATGTAGTTGGTGAGCGATCAAGAGAGGTACACAGTTGTTGGCTCTGGTTAAAAAATGCCTGTAACAGGGTTCAGTGAATTTGCTAAACCTATAGGCAGTTTCTGCAGAAAAATACTCTAGGTTTGGTTTTCTAAAGGAAATAAAGGTCAGTGCAGTCTGCTTCACATACCCCTCTGCAATGAACAATAAAATGGCTGTAATATAGATAATTTCTTCCCATATGGAAAAAATATAAGTATTTGTGTAGCCCTATACTAGTTGAAAGCTTCTGCTCAAGCTGTTTATTTAAAATTTATATGCTGCTCTGGAAGATGTTGGATGATACCAAGTGGGGTAATTATTTTTATTTTTAAATATCTGGCCTTCTACCATATTATGTAGTTTTTAAATATGATACAAAAGCACATTTTCAGTGTTTTGATATATATTCATATATATCTAACTTATACATGCATGCAGTACAATTTTCAGTGCTTAAGAAATATATGGAAATCATATTCCTTCTACCTGGAGAAAGAGAAAGGAAGTGAGTGAACTGGAAATAATGTCTGGTAGGAATGTGGAGCCTGCAGTGCTATTGAATTGAGGATAACCCATAGAATAGGTGATACAGAACACAGCACAGAACAGAATGGTTAGAGGCAACAAAATTATCTAACAACACTAGCTTGTAAGCATCTCTAAATGTGATTGGAACCTTGATTGAATAACCATAATCTGCTACTTATACGACAGGTTAACACAGAACGTATTTTCCATGTTTGGTTTTAAGGTCAAATTTTGTTTTCAGAATTAAGAAATCTTACTTTGGATATTTGGAGTATCATATCCACAATTTATTTTCTGATCTTTGGCTATCTGGAAATCCAGCATTATTTTAACTGCTAGCAGTTTATTGAACACTGACTACGTGCTAGCTGCCTACTGCTCTAAGTGCTGCAGAATGACTTTGGGAAATTATTGTTAGTGCTGTAAAAGGCGATTGCCAAATCTCAGTGGCCTAAGACGAAGGTGTATTTCTCATTCATATCAGAGTTTAACTGGGTTTCAGGAGGTGGTCATTCACATGGTAATCAAAGATGCTGGCTCTTTCCAACTGTGCTGGAAATGGCTAAGACAAAGTAAGAGAACAAAGACCATACCAAATATATTATAGCAAAACCTGGAAGGGGCATACATCATTCTGAATCACACTCTTCTGGCAGGAATGCAGTGGTGTTGCCCCAACCTAAATGAAAGGGAAGCTAAGAGAGGTAATATTCTTCATAGCTTATGAATAAAAGAATAGGATTGGTAAACATCGAGCTATTCTATGCCACATTAATATTTATTTGTGTAATTCTCACAGCATAGGTGCTATTACTATCCCCATTTCACAGATCAGAAAACTGAGCCACACAGTTTCATACATATCCCAAGTTTTACAAAGAGAAAATGGCAGAGCTGAGCGTTAAAGCCATGAAAATTGTTGCCAGAGATCAGATTTCTAATTATTATGGACATGAAGTTCAAATAAATGTTACTCAAATCATAAAAGACGCTTTTTTTTTACTAGACGTTTTCTACTCTTTTCAAACTCAAGAGGGAAATGCTTCTTCAACAGATTACTTCAGGGCTATTTATCACTTCATTACAACTCCTAATCTTGGGTGTGAACATGTGTGTGTACAAGTGTATGTGTGTGTGCATTCTGAAATATATTCCTTTTAGTTGCTGAATTTTACTCAGAGCCATTATTATCAATCACCTTCAACGTGATTGAAATATCTATTGAACACTATAATTATGCACTTAAATAATTTTAGATTGAAAAAGCCTTGAGAGGTGGGTAAATGCTGGTAGTATTACAGTTTTAGAAAGAAATTGCGACTTAGGGTAAGTAATTTACCCAAGTGACATCCCTGAGGAGTAATGCTATTAATCTCTTACTCTGGAGTCTGTGATTTTTAGCATGATGATGATCTTCTATAACCATTTGTTTTTATATGTTTGTGACAAATCTCGGCAGTTTTGCTATTTGCATTGTACACTGCATTCAAGCTTTCCTATGTTTTTGCTATTATGGTTTTTAACCCAATTTTGTGGGCTCCTTTTAGATAGTTGGCTGATATGTTGGCACCTGTAGTTTGTTAATGTAATGTAAATAGATATGTAGTGTTTCAACAAGTGTTGTATAATTGTCGCAAGTTAGAATCCAGTTGGCTAGCATCCTCACTATTATGGGAACATCCATTATTTACTGTTTCTCCTGCATCTTTAACTCTTAATGCTCTAGGGATTGATTCAGTTAGCTTTTGAACACAATGAGATAATCTCATCTTTTAAAATAACTTTAAATGCACCAAAAAATACAAATTACTTACGATTTCAGACCTATAAGTAAGCAGGGTATGGTATACTATCTTGAGCCCATTGTCCACCCTTCACCGGTTCAGTCCTGGCCTCTTGTGGACAGTAAATGGTTTCTCACTTACCGTCTTCCAATTTCATGGCTTCAAATGCCATTTCTGCATCGATGACTTCCAAATTTACATTGCTAAGCCACACCCCCAGAACAATGACCTCCAGAGCAATATATTCAAGTGACGTCATCAACATGTTAAATATTCGATTCTTAATCCTCTCCGCAAGTTTTCCCCACCTCCAATTTTCTGTATCTTCATAGTCAGCATACCAGTCTTCAGGCCAGAAACCTGTGTGTCAGCCTTTGTATTCTACTCTTACTAACTCATACCTCACATCCAATTACAGCTGGAAAATATCAGGAGATTGTTTTCTCTTTATCCACCTCTATTCTCTAGTAATGTTTTTTTCTGTATTGTAGCCAAAATGATCTTCTAGAAACAAAATCTGACCATGCCATTATACTGCCTAAAACCCTCTGAAGTCTTTGGAAGTGCTTAGAATTAAGTGAGAATAAGTAAACATGATATACAAGACCCCACATCATTTGCCCCTGCTTAACATTAGAACTCATCTCCTGTCACCCTCTCCCTTCCTTCTGTTATGCATCAGACACACTGGTGTTTGTTGTGTTTCAAAATGTGCTAAGATTTCCTAGTATTGGACATTTGCATATGCTTTTTGTTTCTCTCTCTGGAAGAAACACTTATTTTACTCTTCTCCTGGCTCCTACAAATTCCTTGTGTATCAGCATAAATGCTACTTCTTCAGAGACATTTTTGTAGTGAATACAAATCCCAGGCCAAAACAGTGTTGATTTCTTGTTTTAGCAGGCAGTTAACTGGGCTGATCTTAAATTCCACACTGTGCTCCTTGGCAGTGGGCAGCGGCCGAGATCCCTGTTCCCTCCTTTAACCGTAGCCAGGCTGACACCAGTGTGCCTGTGTATGCAGGGTTCAGGGACCAGCCAGGAACATGGGCTTAGCCTCTCCTGTTCTCTCCTGGGATAGCCCCCCTCCACTTTGCAGCTGCTGTAGGAGCCAAGAAGTCTTTCCTCTGATTCCTCAAGCCAGTAAGAGATCAGGCTTCTGTCAAAGAGTTGGTCTTCACGGAGGTGACTCCATGCTTCCCTCAGGAGGAAAGTTGTAAATGTGGGGAACTCGACAAGTGCTATTCATTTCCTTCTGCCAATGTGTTTACTGCTCACCAGTTTTTGCCTGCTTCTCCTTTGCCTCTAGGCATGGATGTATCTCTGTGTGTAAATACATATTTTGTTCAGTGTTTCCCATTGTTTCCTGTGGGAGGGTTTGTCTGATATGAGCTACTCCACCCTTACCAGAAGCATAACTTCCGTGTTCAAACAAATAGGCAAAATTATTAAATAACAATTGTTTGTCAGATATTCTGCTAAGTGGTAGCAGTCAATATGGTCTGTCAGCTGAAGGATTTATGTTCTATTTTTGGAGAGACATTAAATAATTACCCACATAATTAATTGAAATTGTCAAAAGGGATATGAAAGTGAATTTCAGGGGACATGAGACTACATACCAGAGAAAACTTACTTCCCTAGTTGAATTAGAAAAGGCTTCTAGAGGAATGAAGTATTGACTAATATTTGAGAGTTCTTAAAAGTTAACTACTCAGGAGGTCAGGGTCAGCTAGAGTGGAGAAAGCATTTCATGTAGAAAGAATATTGGAATGGAATTCTCGAAGCAGGAAAGAAGAACCTTTGGAAGAATGTCAATGTGACCCGAGTTTAGAGAATGAGGAAAAAGAATAGTGATGTAGAGTTTGTTTTAGGAAAAATAGTGTCATTGAAGCATTTTAAGTAGGAAAGTCGTTTGTTCAGGCTTGTGGCTTTACTACAAAAAAATAATATTTGAGTGTGTAACTTCTAAAAATTTGAAGATTTATGATACTAAAGAGTGAAATTGTAAACTGTATTTTAAATTGTCCTTATAGGGTAAGCATTTTTCCTGCCTAATTAATTTGTACATTTTATCAAGTACTTAGTATTCCAATGAAAGTATGCCCTGTAGCTTTTTTCAACTTTTAAAGTTTTATTTGATTATTTTCAAATTAGCCAGTTCACATCATGCGCCTATGAATATCTTTGTACAAAATTCTTTCTGACATTTAGAAAGTTAAAGGTATCTTACCATATACCTTGATAATTTGAAGATAAAGTTGCTTGTAATATAACATTATTGAAGAAAACTTAAACATCAAGTAACTGAACTAAATTTTTTTAAATGAGTTGCTTTAAATAAAGCACCACTTCTGTAGATCTCTGTCAAGTATCCTTGTAAATGACTTCAGTGAATAAAACTATCATCAAAATATGAAAGTTCCATCACAGATCACCCTGTTTCTGGGGAGGAATCTTTCAGGACGCCACAAGATGCTTTTGAGCATTAAGTGTTCCTTAACATGATGACATTTGTGATTATATTCACACAAATTGCTTGAAAAACTCCAAATACCTTAATTACTTCACAGCTGCAATATTTTCAAACTCGTTTGAAGATTTTCCAGGAAAAGTGCACTTTATGTCTGATTAAGAGAACTATCCCAAGTGGAAACCATGGTTTGGCTTGCTTTCTGTTAAATCTGTGTGTGAATGAAAACTACAGCTGAGGGTGATTATAAAGAGACTGTTCGAAACTTAAAGAGACAGTAAGTGTTCAAGTGATCAAGCAATTACCGAAAGTGCCGGCATGATTGTTCCTAGATCTTTTGTTGCATTAAATGAAGAATTTTTTTTCCCCGTACTGTAGCTCAGTATAGTACTTTGTCTACGTTCTCAGCCGACTGTCACCTTCATCGACACAAGCATAAAACTGGTTTAACAGAGCTTCTGGGCAAATATATGATGGATCCAGTTCTTAGAGCTTCCTGTCTGTAGGTCTGTAGGTAATGCTGCAGTCATTTTGGATTAGTGATAAACGGTCATGAAATTGGAAACAGGTTCCTCTGGCTTTTCACAAGAATCTGAAAAAAACACAACTACGTGCACCCAGAAAGTGTGAGTCCAACTCAAACATCATAAAATAATACACAGTGCATGCTTAACGGCATGTCGGCCCATGTGAACCTATTAAATGACATTGCCTGATGCCAAAGTCAAGTATGGTTTCAACATCCAAGTGTGTAGAAATTTGGAGCAGTCTTAGCTTGTTTCAACTAATGACACAGCGTTATATTTACCCTTGTGATAACAGAAAAACATGCTTTACTCTCTTTCCATCAGGACGGTTAATAAGGGATGCTTTGCATTTACTACCCTTGGAGATACAGACTATAAAATGACAACACCAGCAACAGTAATGGTGTTAAACCTTTAAAGTGTATCAGGAGATTTCCAAATATTACCTCATTTAATTCTCACTATTAATTATTTTGCTGTTATCCCCATTTTGAGGTGGAGGAAGCTGTCTCTGGACTTTTACATAGCTAACCCATGGCCATAGAACCAATGAATGGTGATGACTGATTTAACATAGCTTATTTGAGATCAGAGTGCTGTTGAGTCAGAAGTCCCTGCCCTGGAGAACATCCCTGTGCTGAGAATACCAGGCATCTCCTGATGAGACAGCTCAGCTTCCTTCTGTAGATATCAGATTCCACTTCTGCCTGTAGAATGAAGTCTGCAGGCAAAAATGGCCTTGTAGTAGGTCCCCGTGGGCACTTCGATGATGTGAGGCCCCATTTCATTGCTTTTTGCCACAGAAAATACTGTTGCTTCTTATAGCTCTAAACTGTCCAGCCCACAGAAGCACCATCTCAGAAAATGTATAAATAGGGTCACAGCGGTCTTCAACTTGTGGTGATGCCTCCGTCATCTCTTTATTCAGGTGTCTCCAAGACCGAAATGTTGGAAAGACAACAAATTAATACTTAGACTCTGTAACTCTCTACAACATCCAATTTAAAGGGATCCCCTTCTGTGTTATTCTACTTCGTCAACCAAGCAGAAAACAGATCCAGCAGGGAGCCTCCCTGGGAATGGATACCAAGATATTCACCTCTAGTTTTAAGACTTTCTATTTCTTATTAGGGAAATTGGAGAATAAGGAGCATCGACATCTAGGACTTTGGGAGGTGAAGCGTGTGAAATGTAAGACTCGGAGGCTTTCGGCACATATTCAAATTTGGGAGGTAGCCCTTCTGTTCACTCTGACTTAACCATTATAGAAAAATTATTCATCCCCATCATCACCTCTTATGAGATCCTATAAAAGATTTCTATGTTTCCATGAGGAGGTAGAAGTGTGAAGGATTTGATGCCTAAGTGGTCATTATTTCCAGAGGTGGAGTAAGCATCTAATACATAGTTTCAAGGGTGAAAAGAAACCCACCCCCTAACTCCTAGATTCATCTCTCACCTGCTCACAGAGATCATAAATTATTAAAGTTAATTACAGGGTCAGTCCTCTGATTTAAGGCTCCTTGTCAGGGGTTAAAATTCAGATGCACCTGGGAAAGACAATGCACTAAGCTTTGTAAATCACAGTGTGATGAGTTAACCAGATCTTTTCATGAAGACATGTTTTGTTAGAGCAGGGCACTAAACAGAGATGAAGAGTGTGAGCATAGGACTGAAAAAGGTCAGGGATACATCAGGAAGGCTTGGAAAGGCTTCACAAATCCATGAGAATCTCTTCATCTGCTGACTCTGAGTGATAAGGTCACTGCTCATAGTGACAAGAGACATTGCGGTGAGCCTAACCAGAACACTAGCCCTTCACAGCTGCCAGTCTGGAAAGCATGATGTACCACAGGGCAGGTGAGCATTGTCTCCAACGAGCAGCCCTGAAAATAAGAAGTGTTGAGATAGGCTCCATACAGGATGCAATCCCCCTAAATAATCAACTGATTTGAGGAGGAGGGAAGGAATCTGAGAAATCATTTATTCTGTGTATCTCATCAAAAATTGTTCTCTCGCAGACACTTGTGAGTCTATAAATCCATGACCGGAACACAAGTGAGTAACAGTTCCTCATAAGCAAGGCCCTTGTGTAGGCTCTCTGTTTTTGAGATTTGTTCAGCAATGACAGCTCTGGGTTAGCACACTAATCACCACCCCAGATGAGATGACCTAATACCAATAAGGGGCTCCTTTCATCATAATAGCCCTCCACCTTGAGCTTGCATCGACAGTGAATCACATTCCAAATGTCTGAGAGAGATCATATTTTGTTGATGATGATGCTTAAAACAAACAAAACTCATGGCTACTATCCGAGCACAGAGGTTTGTTCTGGCATTTTCCGAAGCATGAAAACGTGAGTCTCTGAAGCCTCTTTGTACAGAAACTGTTCCGGTACCTATGGGTTGTCTGAACGCAGCCAGCTTGTGCTTACTGAAGGAGTCGTAAATTTGACTTTCCTCACTTAACAGTCTCGTAATATCTCAAAACAACACTGCACTCGTGTAACAGTTTTAACATTTAATATTTTGTCATGCCACAGAAACAGGGAGAGACGTGATTGATTGGGCATTGTGCGCAGGACACTGAGTCATTGACTTGGGAGAAAACTTGAGGAAAGGTAAACAAATTAATCAGTTTGATTCTACCGTTTATGCTGAGGCATAGTACAGCAGCGCTCGCTGCAAGAGGAAATGGTGAAAACATGGAGTGGCCTGGGGAATACTGGAGAAAAATGTAAGGAGCTCTGCCTCCTGGTTTACTGCTACCAGTAGCAGAGGAATTTTCTTTGTATTAGTTCATGTAATATATCCAAAGTCTGGCTTGATTCTGTACCCCACACTCCTGTACTAGTATGAATTCTGTAAGCAATTCCACCTTCCAGACTGCCCAGGCCTGTCTTCTACTCTTTGACTTTTGGGGAAACTTAGAGACCAATAGTCACAAGAATGGATTTACCTAAGAAACACACTGCCTGTTCGGTGGTAAAGCTCATGAGGCCTCTAAAACAGTCCCTTCTGCAGAGTTCTGTAAAAATAATTGAGTCAGTGGATCAGTAAGCTGCTTCTATCGTTTGTTTCATTTTCCTTCAAGATCTTAAAAAAAAACATACATTTATGTATTAGTCTTAGCAACTGAATTTTATCCCTTTGTATATCATATGGTGAAGCTAACATTTTGACTATAAAAACATGCGCAAAAGGGTTGCTTCACAACTGTTTCAATGCTTTAGAAATTGCTGTCAGAGAAAAATGACAAGGAAAAATGTAAGTAAATATGATTTAAAAATACAATATGAAATAGATTCGCTAAACATTGTATATGAGTAATTAAATTACTTAAGGTCATTTTGAGCTTGAGAGCTTACTAATTCCTTTCCAAATTATTACCTAATTTGGGGCCTTCAGCAAACATGTGGGGCAGATGCCTTTTTAATCTAAAGAGATAACAGTGACATTTCAAAATATGTCACTAGTACATGAGACTCAGGAATGCCAAGGGAAATGGATAAATAGCAGTATGAAGACCTGAACCTAGGCTGTCTGACTTTAACTATTAAAAATACTTAAATTTTGAACACAGTGTTGTGTGTGTGTGTCAGAATACATAATTGGAAAATATTTTGTACTAAGGTAATTAGCATAAATTCATCTCATGGTGTACATGCATTTATTAAAGCATAAACTATAATTATATAGATGTGTGCCTTTCTAATATGTATATACATGCATGTAGATATATACACTACAGAAATATATTCTATATCTTTGTATGTGTATCTATTTATCTGTCTATAGATAGTAGATATAATCTTCTAGTCTAAAAGTTATTGACATTGAAGTGAAGTCTGCACTGTGGTAAGCTGCATTCTTCATGATTTAAAGTTACTAAGTACTATTCAGAGTATTATTTCAGAGAATTAATGAATAGAGATATGAAACTATCGATTCATTTATTCAGAAAACTTAATTTTAAGATACAACAATCTTATGGCAATATTTCAAAATATAACATACCTAGTTTTTAGTAAAGAAAACTCCTTTTTGTCAAGTGTAATAATCTACCTATTATTGTAAACTGAAAAGAACTGGGTCTAGTTGCCCCAGATACAGGTTAGAGGTCAGACAAGCCCATGTTCATGGAATGAAGTATCATAAAGTTTCTGATGAAATTGAAGATGGACAGAAAGATTTCCGTAATCTTCTGTTTTCATGAACAGTTACAATCTGTGTGTGTGTGTGTGTCATAAAAAAAATGAGAGAGGTAGAGCTTCCAGTTTTTACATTAGTAGTTTCTAGAGGAACAACAAATCTAGGATTATGGTCTCATCAATTACAGTTTTCGGAATGCATCTTTAAGCTATATTCACCTTGGCACGTGGACAAATACATCTAAAAGGAAAATTGGCTTGTTAGAAGTGCGGAGTAACTTTTCTCTAAAGAACTCATGACACTGTCTTAGGATTTTGTATGTAAAAGAAATCAAAGAAGGAAGCACATGGGACATACTGCTAGATGCACTAATATTTGCTTAACCTTAAAATTGACTTTGGAAAGAACAACTTCCCAGGGAATATGGAACCCTTGAAATAAATGAGCCAACATGTTCAGGAAGAAGCTGTGTGACAGGCTTTCCATAGCTTTGACCTCAAATGTAAACATGAGGCCAAAGAGCCCCCTGGTGTTCCTGGAACCCAAACTTACCCAAGTGAACAAGTCTGCTATGTTCCCATTTAGAGGGCAGTGGATATTAGAGAGCCCAAAAGCAAATGAAAGCGAGATGGAACTTGAACTTTGTTACATGAGTATGTTTCTAAGAAAGAATGTTCTTCCCCAGTAGTAAAAATTTAATCCATCTGTGGGGACAAGAACCATAAAGGAAAGTGCTTAAGCATGAAGGAGCTTCGATTTATATTTCTACTCATCTTCTAGGTCTGCTTGGGATTCTGAGACTTGGCAGACGGGGTGGTGTCATCTTGGTGGGCTATAGTGGAGATTTACACTGTCTGTCTCAGCCAGCTTTCAAGTTTTATTTGTGCTGTCTGGGTTCTCAGCAAGGCTGTTCCTCAGCCTCAGCAGGTTAAAGGCTACAGCAAGGCGCTCGGTGCACCAGCCAACAGCGAGAAAGCAGATTATGATCATGGGGATGGGTTCTTTCTGGACAGATGCCTTTTCTGTCTTTCTGCACGCTTTGGTAAACTGAACATTTAACTTCCTTTGTTTTGAGTTATGTAATCCCTCAGGAGATTTAGCTAGCGGAATGTTAACCCTTTCTACCAAAGCAAACTCTTAGCTAACCTCCAATTTTCCCTAAGGGAAAAACAGAGTTCTCTAAGCTTCTTTAGGAAAGGTTAGCTTTGGGTCACTGAAACTAGCAGAGGAACACTGTGCCATGAATGACACATCATGAGTGATTATGGAAGAGCTAAAAAAAGGAAACTAATTGATGGTACAATCAGTGCGTATCAGAAAAAATCACCTGTTTCTAATACTTGCTTTATATATATATTTTTTTTTTCTACTCAAATTATATTTCAAAGAGAGAGAGAGACACTGAAGCATGTTTGCACCAAAAAAGCACCATTTTAGGGCCTAACTGTAAAAATATATTCGTTAGTGAAAACTGTGAGGATTTACATTGGAAAATTACATGAACATTTATACTTTAATATGAGTGATGCTGATAAAGTAAATACTTGTAAAGTGTTAGTAATACCA
This sequence comes from Camelus bactrianus, assembly GCF_048773025.1. Classification (NCBI taxonomy): domain Eukaryota; kingdom Metazoa; phylum Chordata; class Mammalia; order Artiodactyla; family Camelidae; genus Camelus; species Camelus bactrianus. The sequence goes on from NC_133540.1 coordinate 46,471,754, forward strand.
CAATATTATAACTGAAGTTGCAAAAACTCCGATATAGGAATGCCTGCTTAATGCTCTCCAAACCATGTTTCTTAAGCTGCAGGAGCAGAAACCCCGTATTCTTAGTCCCAGTAACTGCTATTCGTGATTGAATTATATACATATAGGAAACTCCTTACCTAAAGATGGTTTTGGAGAGCCAAGTAAACCAGGGATTGCAATGAACTAGTTTTACTGTTACTGTTTACAACAGTTTAATGGAGTGAAAGATTAAGAACTCAGCAACTCTGTTAAGAGTCTTAGCCTTGCAAGAAGAATGTTGCTCAGCATTGACCGAGGTCAGCAAACAGCCTAGTGTGTTCATCGGCTGTCTGTGTCCTGGGTTGCCTTTAATTTATCCTTTCTTAACTTGAACCCCAGTCGCTTCTTTCTCAGATCCTGACGTCTGTTACAATTAAACAGTCAGCTGTGCAGTCTAAGCTCTTGTGAGGTTTGTGTGTTGTGTTCTCCACTGATATAAGGTCATTGCACTCTAATTGTGTGGTTTAAGTGTGACTGTGTATATAATTTACTCTGTATTAGTTTGCTTCACCATACCTCACCATATTATAGTTATTATAACATTATTTGCTTTGCACAAATCTCAATTTAATAGCTACGTCTAGAAGTAGACTAGACTTTGGGTTCTGTGCAATGAGGAGTCTTGCATCTTTTCCCATGATTGTATTTGTAGCACCTTACTGGTGTTTAGCACATGTAAGGCCTCAAAACATTTGGTTGAATGAAGAAATAGACCAAGATCCACAAGTTCGGTGATTTTTTATTTTTATTCCAATCCTAATCTGATAAATGTCTTAGATACAAATAGACTCATCTGGTAAATATCATGTCAGATTATAAATACAATACCTTCCTTTTGCTGTGACTTTGCAGTTTCTTTCCAAATAAATACATCTTACGGTCAGATTCCTATGTTGAAATCATGAGCTCAACCAGCTGAATGACCTGAGAATTTTACTCACCCTTCCTCTCAAATTATGATAATAAAACATATTAAGGCTATTGTGAGGATTAAGTGATTTCATACATGGCACAAAGTAAATGACAGGAGCTCTTACAAGTGTTACTATTTGTATCAGAATTAATGTTAGGATTCATATTATTCTCATGGAATAAATGTTTGCTCCTTGTATCAGTCTTTTTTGAAGTGGAGTCTGAGAATTCCAAATAATTAGAAGTCTGTCAAAATGGATTTTCCTTTAATAAATATTTACAAATTAGCCTAGATTAAGATGTTAGTAAAGGATGCAGCAGTTTTTTTTTTTTTTTACAATAAGTTAGTTTTCAGTATATTTATCTCACCCTCCTTGCTTGGGTGAAGCTACCTGCTATAGCAAGATGAAAGTAGTTTTAGTTAGCAGGGCCATGTTTAAATTGTTATGGAAGAAACTGATCTTTTATTGTGGAAATTGGAAGTAATATCTGAGCACATGTACTGGCAAAGCCTTTGATTCCTCTGTTATTTTATTTTTTATAACCAGTTCACTCTTCCATTTGAGTATAAACATTATCACTAAAAGTCCATTTAAGAAGGGGTACAAGGGGTACTTTGTAACTTTCAAAATATACTTTGACGGCAATTCCCCCAGCTGTGCAAATAAGAATAGACTTATTTCCTCGGGTGACAGAAATAATGTAGGGGTGAGGAATTAGTGAATAGGCTATTAGAGTTGGGAACAACCTTACACGTTATCATGGGCAGAGATGGCAGCTACATGGCACCATTGCCGCATGTACTGCAAGCCCGTATCCGTGCCACTCATCCACAGTGAGCCTTGAGAATCTGTTCCTGAGCCCAGATGCATTTTGTTCTCAGAATTTCTCTCACACCAGTGCCCCAGACAACCACAACCAAATGATCAAAGTTGCTACTGGAAATGAAACCTGTTTTGCATCCCTGAGTCCTTGTTGATCTCTTTCTGTTTACAAACATAACATTGAAAACCTGAGACTCCTATTTGACTCTTTCCATGTCACAAAATTATTTGTAGTAACTTATTTGTAAATAGTTTATTATAGTAGACAGGTTTTCTGACTAAGGTTTTTTTTTTTTTTCTATTGCAATACCTGGAGAAAATAATCATGTGTGAATAAAAATGGGATGTTAGCAACAGGCAAAAAATGTCCTTGATCTACTTTGATTCTTACAAATTAATTTCCAGGAAACTCCAAGTATTTTGCAATAGGCAGATAGGTATATCGGGGTGAGAATTCACTTAGCTGTAGGAAATGATGGAGTAACCACAGCGTGTGAGGAAGCTATTGGTAAATATGGGAAGGGACTATGTACAGTTAATGATTCAAATGGAACACTGACAGGCCGTCTTATTTTTGAAATTTATTTGAAAAGCTGCCTTTGGTATTGGGTTTTACTACCAATCCCACATGTAAGGAAGATTGTAAAAAGTTTCGCAAATGTTTGGAAAGCTTTCATCAAACTTGGTCCAAACTTAGTTAAGTGTTTCATCAATGTAGGTTTATTTTCATAGTTTAATATGAAACTAGTAGTTTTCAGTTTTTTTTTTATGACTTGAAATGTGCATAGATTAAGTCCAGTTCAACTAAATTTTGTCTTTAGAGTGTATTAGAAGTGTTCAAACTCAAAATATTTGTGAAATTCTGAAACATTTCCTTCATTTCTTTGAAATTATATTTCTTTGTCTATGTGCAAACTAAACATTGCACAAAATAACTTTTTTCCCACACACACACATACCATTTGAGACATGCCTGAAGATTTTCCTGGTAAAAAGAGTATTGGCTACCAGAAATGCTTTGCTCCATCCCCTTGTCAGTCCTAACTTCCTGAATTTAATTCTTCTTCCTGAGAGGGGGAGTCATTCTATCAGTTAACATGTGGAGATCAGTCAGCCTCTGGATAGCAAGCAAACCAAGTGCTGAGGTGTAGGAGAGATTAAAAAAAAAAAATCAGATTTCTAGTAGCTAGTGATGTGCATGGCAAAATACCAGAAATTACATTTGAGACCACAAAACAAGAGGGGGTTGGGATGGTTAAATATCTGATAATACTCAAATATATAAATATTCCAGACTTTTGCCACATTTCAACGAATAATCTTTAAGGCCCAGGACATTTGCTAACTTCAAAGGTAAATTCAGGCATCTCTTTTAGTGAATCCAGACATAGAACGTAACTGCAGAATGATGTAATAGGCAAAAATGTGCAGGTTGCCATTAGAGATAAGGTTGTGAGGATGTGTGTTTAAAATGACTGGATAGTGGTTACAGTCAATGCAAATTCTATCATTGGATTTCAAAACCTATTAGAAGCTTTGCCTGTTTTTATTTCTGGATTTTTTTTGTTGTCATACCACTTGGAATCCTTTTCTAAGACAGGGCTTTTCATGCACATCTGAACATAGTTACCTAGAGATGTACTAGGTATCTTCTCAATCAAGAGACTTGTCACTTTGTATCTTGGAAACAACAACAAATAAAAATCCATGTAATTGCTTCATAGATTATCAACACTATTGTAGGATTTTCTGAGGCTTCTTTTGAGAAAGACCAGAAATAGGATATATGAAACACATATTATATATCACATATATACATATATATGCCTTTCAGCTAATGACGGTTATTGAAATTATTCAATAATTCTAAGGTAGACAAATTAAAAATTTTCTTCAATTTAAAAGTTTTAATCCATGCCAGAAACTTTGAATCTACTGGTATTCTGCTTAACCTCCTATATGATATAATTTCATACTTAATTCTACATAGGGGCCTGAATGTCATTTCACTTCTGGAATTATGCTAAAGCAATTTTAGACCATTCTCATTTGTTTGCTTTTTTTTTTTGTTTGTGCAAACAAAAGATTTTCTTACCCTTTAAGAATGTTGCTTTAATTTTTATAGTTCCAGAAGGTAGCAGAGCTTCTTAGAACACTATTTTAGCAGTACAGAATCAGGCATTCTATTTAGTACGGACTGATATCAGACTACATTTCTGTTTTAATAAAATTAGCTGTGAGGAATTCTGAAATCATACTGACTGTTAACATCTGTAAGTTCTTTAGGGTAACCATTTCTTTTTTCTTTTTTTTTTCTTTGAGGAAACTACCTTGACCTAAACTCTAAATACTTTGAAGGCAAAAATTCAACTTTATTGACATACATTGACATAAAACATAAGTCCTAAGTTTAAGGTGTGCAGTAGGTTGATTTGATGCATTTATATATTGCAGACTGGTTACCAGCATAGCATTAGCAGACATTCCATCATGACATACAATTACCATTAATTCTATGTGGTCATGATAGTTACGATCTACTCTCAAGTGTATAATGCAGTATTATTAGCTGTAATCCCTGGAATTTGTTAATCTTACAGTGGGGGTTTTATACCCTTTGACCAATAGCTCCCCATTTCCCCCACTCCCCAACCCCTGGTAACCACCTATCTACTCTTGTTTCTCTGAGTTCATATTTTTAGTGTCCATAGAAGTAATATCATACAGCATTTGTGTTTCTCTGACTGACTTCACTTAGCAAATGTTTTCAGGCTTCATCCAAGTTGTTGGCAAATGGGCAGTATGTCCTTCTTTCTCACAGCTGAATAATATTCCATTGTATACATAGATACATAAATAAATATATTTTATTATTTACATATATTTATATCACATATTTATGCATTTAGCCATGGACAGACCCTTGTGTTGTTTTCATATCTTGCCTATTGTGAATAATGCTGCAGTGAATGTGGGAGTGTGGATATGTCTGTAAAGATCCTGATTTCAGTTTCTTTGGATATTTAGCCAGAAGTGGGATTCCTGCATCATTTGATACTTCTATTTTTTATTTTGGGGGGGAAACTTCATACTGTTTCCTACAGTAGCTATACCAACTTAAATTCCTATCAATAAGTGCACAAGGGCTGCCTTTTCTTCACACTGTCACCAACCTTTGTTATGTCTTGTATTTTGATGATAGCCATTCTAACAGGTGTGAGATGACATCTCATTGTGGTTTTGATTTGCATTTCTCTGATGATTAGTGATGTTGAGCACCTTTTCGCGTACCTGTTGGCCATTTGTGTGTGTCTTCTTTGGAAAATTGTGTATTTATTTCCTTTGCCCGTTTTAAAATCAGATTGATTATTTATTTTGCTGTTGAGTTGTATGAACTTTTTACATGTTTTGGACACTAAGCTCTTACTGGATGTATGGTTTGCAAATATTTTCTCTCATCCCATCCCTTAAAAAGGGGATATTTTAGTTTGTTTGTTTCTTTTGCTGTGCAGAAGCTTTTTAGTTTGATGTGGTCCCACTTTTTTTGTTTTTATTATTTGTGCTTTTGGTGTCTTATCCAGGAAATCACTGCCAAGACTAACGTCAAGGAGCTTTCTCCTTATATTTTCTTCTAGGAGTTTTATGGCTTCAGGTCTTTAAGTCTTTTATACATTTCAAGTTCATTTTTGTGAGTGATGTAAGAGGTTTCCAATTTCATTCTTCATGTGGCTATCTAGTTTTTCCAGCACCATTCGCTGAAAGGACTTTCCTTTCTCAATTGAGTATTTTTGGCTCCCTAGTCAAATATTAGGTGAACATATATGTAGGGTTTATTTCTATGCTCTTCTTTCTGTTACATTAGTCTGTGTGTCTATTTTTACACCATTACTATACTGTTACGGATATTATAGCTTTGTAATGGAGCTTGAAATCAGAAAGTGTGATGACTTTGGCTTTGTTATTCTTTCTCAGGATTGCTGTGGCTATTCAGGGTCTTTTGTAGCTCCCATTATAAACTTTAGGATTATTGTCTCCATCCCTGGAAAACACCTTTGGAATTTTGGTCAAGATTGCATCTATAGATGGCATTGGGTAACATGGACATTTTAACAATATTAACTTTTCCTAACCATGAACATGGGATGTCTTTCCATTCATTTGTATCTTCTTCAGTGTCTTTTATGAAAGTATTGTAGTATATAGATTTTTCACCTTGGTTAAATTTATTATTAAGTATTTTATTATTTTTGGTACTACTATGAATGGGATAGTTTTCTTAATGTCTTTTTCAGATATTTTGTCATTAGTGTGTAGAAACTCAACTGTTTTCTCTATGTTGGTTTGTATCCTGAAACTTTACTGAATTTGATTTGCTCTAGCAATTTTTAGTAGAGTCTTTAATTTGCTCTATATAAGATCATATCACCTTCAAACAAAGACAGTTTTACTTCTTTCTTTCTTATTTGGATGTCTTTCTTTTTCCTGCCTTATTGTTCTGACTAGGATATCCAGTGCAGTGTTTTATAGGGGTGGCAAGAGTCAATATTCTTGTCTTATTTCTGATCTCAGAGAAAAAACTTTCAATCTTTCACCATTGAGTATGATTTTTGACTGAGTTTGTCATATATGACCTTTATTGTGTTAAGATATGTGCCTTCTATATTCAGTTTGTAGAACTTTCTTTTTATCATAAAAGGACATTGCATTTTATCAGATGTTTTCTTCTGCTTCTATTGAGATGCACATATGATTTTTAAAATCTTTTAATTCCATTAATGTGTTATATCACAGTTATTGATCTGCTTATACCAAAACATCCTTGCCTCCCAGGGACAAATCCCATTTGATGGTGGTGAATGATCCCTGTAATGTGCTGTTGAATTTGGTTTGCTAATATTTTGTTGAGAATTTTTATGTCTATATTTATTAGGGACACTGTTTTGTAATTTTCTTTTTTTGTAGTACCTTTATCTGGCTTTGATATCAGGGCAAGATTAGCCTTGTAAAATGAGTTTGGGAATATCCCCTCTTCTTCAGTTTTTTGGAAGAGTTTGAGAAGGATTGGCATTAATTCTTAAAATGTTTGATAGAATTCACAGGTGAACTCATCTGGTCTTGAGTTTTTCTGTGTTGGGAGCTTTTTTGATTACTGACCCAATCTCCTTACTTGTTACTGATCTGATTATGCTTTCTATTTCTTCATGATTCAGTGTTGGTAGGTTGTATATCTCTAGGAATGTATCCATTTCTCAGATATCCAACTTATTGGTATATAATTGTGTGTAGTAGTCTCTCATGATCCTTTGTATGTGGGCATCAGTTGTAATGTCTCCTCTTTTGTTTCTGATTTTATGATTTGAGTATTCTCTATTTTAGTCTAGTAATGTATTTGTCAACTTTTTCTTTTCAAAAAACCAGGTCTTAGTTTCATTTATCCTTTTTATTGTTTTTCTGATCTCTATTTCTTTTGTTTCTGCTCTGATCTTTGTTATTTCCTTACTTCTAACTTTGGGCTTAGTTTGTTCTTTTCTAGTTCCTTGAGATATAAAGTAAGGTCATTTATTTGAGTTCTCACTTGTTTCTTAATGTAGATGTTTATCGCTAAAAACTTTCCTCTTAGAACTGCTTTGTGGTGTCCTATATGTTGATATATGTTGTGCTTCCATTTTCATTTGTTTCAAGGTATTTCTTGACTCCCTTTTGATTTCTTCTTTGGCTCATTGGTTGTCCAGGATGTTGTTTAATCTCCACTATTTGTAGATATTTGAGCCTTTGTTGTATTAGTGATTTCTACTTTCATACCATTGTGGTCAGAAAAGATACTTGGTATGATTTCAGTTCTCTAGGATCTGCTAAGACTTACTCTGTAAACTGTCATGTGATCTATCCTGGAGAATGTTTTGTATGCAGTTGAGAAGAATGTGTATTCTGCTGCTGTTGGATGGAATGTTCTGTATATGTATGGTATTTACATTTGGTCTAAAATATGGTTCAAATCCAATGTTTCCTTTTTTATTTTGTCTGGATGATCTATCCATGGTTGAAAGTGGAATACTGAAATCCCCTACAATTATTGTATTATTGTACAGATCTCCTTTCAGATCTGTTAAATGTAGGGTACATATATATTTATCATTGTTATATCTTGATAAATTGACCCCCTTATCATTTTATAATGACCCTTTTATTTATCTTGTCGTTGCGGCTTAAAGTCTATATTATCTGATACAAGTATAGTTACCTTTGCTCTCTTCTGGTTTCTACTTGCATGGAATGTATTTTGTCATCCTTTCACTGTGAGCCTATGTATGAAACTTAAAGCTGTAGTATATCTTGTAGGCAGCATACATTTGGGTCTTCTTTTTTTAAATCCATCCAGCCACTCTATACCTTTTGATGGGAGAATTCAATCCATTAACATTTACAGTAATTTTTGATAGGTAAGGACTTACTAGTATCATATTACTTCTTTCTGGCTGTTACGTAGTTCCATTTTCTTTCCTTCTTTTCTTGCTGCCCTCTTTTGTTAACTGATCTTTTTGTTATAGAGTATGCTTTGATTCCTTTCTCTGTTTTTTTGTATATTTTTGGTAAATTTTTGCATTGTGGTTCCCATGAGGTTTACATTACATATATATTTATATATAAATAAATAAAACAGTCTGTTTATGCTGTTAGCAATTTAACATCTATCACTTATCAAAAAAAGTCTATCCTTTTACCCCTCCAATTTTGTATTTCTTATGTCACCATTTACATCTTTTTATATTGTGTATCATTTAACAAATTGTTGGAGCTATTTTTGATACTTTTGTCCTTTAACCTTTATACTAGAGTTAAGTAGTAAACATATCATGACTTTATGCTTTCTTTACCAGTGTGTTGTATATTTTCGTATTACTAAATTGCATCTTGTTACTTCAGCTCAAAGAACTCCTTTCAGCATTTCAGAAAAGGTAGGGTTAGTGGTAATGGATTCCCTTAGCTTTTGTTTTTTAGGGAACATTTTTATTTCACTTTCAATTCTGAAGGACAGCTTTGCTGTGTAAAGTATCCTTGGTTGGCACTGTCTTGTAACACTTTAACTGTCTTATCCCATTCTCTCCTGGGCTACATAGCCTCTGCTGAGAAATCGACTGATAGCCTTATGGGTACTCCCTTGTGTGAGAGATTTGTTTTCTTGCTGCTTTTAAAATTCTCTCTTTGTCTTTGTTTTTAGTCATTTCATTATTATGTACTTTGGAGAAGATCATTATGGATTGAAATTTTGAGGTGAACTATAAGCTTCATGAATTTAGATATCTAAATCTCTTCCCAGATTTGGGAAGTTCTTAGCCATTATTTTTTTCTGTTCCTTTCTCCCTTTCTTTTCCTTCTGGAACTCCAATGATGGTTACATTATATTTTTTCATGGTGTCCCGTAAGTTCCCTAGGCTCTCTTCATTCCTTTTCATTCTTTTCTCTTTCTGCTCCTTTGACTACCTCGGGAGCCATCTGCAGACATACCCATAGTGATGAGAGCCAGGGCAGGTGTCAAGGGCAGTGGCCAGCCATGGGTGCATTAGCAGCTACAGAGGCCCTGGCTGTCAGCGTGCTCTCCTGTGACTGTGTATGCTTACCCAGTGTGCGCACTGCAGCAGGTTGTGCACCACTAGAGGGGCTAGTCTCAGATTGTTGTGATGGTGCTGGCCAGTAACAGAAGGTGGGGTCTGATCTGGCCTGCAAGCAGCCGTGGGGGCCCCAGCTAGTGATGTGCTCACCCACGGCTGCACTCTCTCCCCGTGTGCGTGTGTGTGCTGCAGCAGCCTCCCATGGAGGGCGTCAGGCCAGTAGCCCGCAGCTGCGTAGCTGGAGAGGTTAGCTGCAAGCATGGGCACAGTGGTGGGAGTCAGCCCCGGTGGCCCAGGCTGGGGTCTTGCACTTGCACAACTGCAGAAGCCTGAGCTGGCTGCAAGCGGGGCTTCCTGGCTTTGGTGGGGGTCGGGGGACATGCAAGCAGCTGGTGTCAGTGATGGCAAATACCTGCGTCGGGGAAAGCTGGCCAGATTTATAGGAGGTCCGTGGCAGCGGTCCTGGCTGTTGGCTTCATCGCTGCCAGAATCTGCTGAGTTTGTTACAGAGCTGGTCTCCGTGAACTGTGATCACTCCTGTTTCACGTTTGCTAATAATAAAAATAGGCTCTGCCTTTTTTCCTGTTCCAAGCTGGCTCAGTGTGTCTCAGCTGTGCCAGTCTGTGTGAGGTGAAACCAAAATGGGTCCTTGTGCAGTGCCCCACGGGGGTGGAGAAGCCTGTCATTCTTTCCATTCTTCCTTCCCTGGTGAGAGGAGCTCCGAGCTAGGAAGTTCCTTTTTGGTGCTAAACAAGCCCGCTTGGGGGATGGGATGATGCAGGCAAAATGAAGTTGTCTTCCTTCTCTTCTTACCTCTTCTGTCGTTTTTCCCAGGTTTTGTTTGCTTGTTGTTGTTGTTTTGCTCTAAAGTGTTGCTAAACTTTCCTAAGTGGACTCTAGAGGTCTTTTGGAGCTGTTTTTGTTTATGGGTATCAATCCAGTCGTTGACTTTTGTGGGGGTATACAAAAACTGGGTTTCCAGTGCTGCCTTTTTTCTTACCCTCCACACTAATCCAAGAGATTAACTTTTGAAATTTTTTTATAACTCCTTTGAAATTTGTCTCTTAAATTTCTTATAACCACTCAAGGTTAAATAAAAGCTTTAATAAAATGATAATTAAAGCAGAAGGAAAATAGTGTCATAAGTATGACTTCCCTCAGGTTTTGTTTTGGGAAGAAGGTTGGTTTATGATCACCATTAGGGAAATGTGTCCTGGAGACTATGGAAGTAAAGAAACTTAGCTACGACTCCTTGATTCAAACACTCTAACTTGAACTGTCTGCCTCATGGAACTTATGATGTGTTTCTTCAAATACTTACTAATATTTATCCTTAACATTTCTACTTTATAAACTACTTTAAGTAAAAATGTTTTATTAATCTCCAAATAGAATGTAAATTTCCTATAGATTAAAGAACAAGAAAAAAATGGATAAATTATCTATTTTTGTGTCATGGTGATGAAAATAGTGCCTTGTACTTGCTCTCAATATCACCTTTTTTGGACAGTAATTTATTTGAATCATTTGACTAAAGATTTGAAAATTAGGTTATAATTAATAACATTCTGTGTCTGAAAAAGACCTAGTTATTTTTTAGTATCCTTCATTGATAACAAGATGATTTAGATTAATTTATTGCATGGTTTTTTGTTGATTACCTACTATGTGTCAGGTGCTCTTCTAGGTAGTGGGGAATCACACAACAATATACAAACAAGTAATAAAATATAAAATAAAACCCCATATTGTCCTGCCCTCGTAGGTTTTATGCTAAGTCACACAGGGAGTTAATGGGGTACTCTGAAGGTCATTGAACTCTCCTGTGTTTCTGTCTTTAAATTTGCCTTTTGAATTTTTCTCACATTCATCTCACACTTTTCTTTTCTAACATTAGTAGCTTAGTTCAGATGTTCATTTTAGCTGTTACCAAAATTGTTATAAAATATTTTAATAGCAATTATTTTGTTTATATATTCAAGTTAATTACCACTGTTTTCCAGAATAGTCTTACTAAATTATGAATTTAATCGTGTCTACCCCTTGCTCCCAAACTCTTGCCTATCTTTGCCGATAGAAGACGCCTACATTCTTCACAGTAGTATTCAGGGCCTTTCATGATTTTAAACCAGAGTACTCTAATGGACACACTTTGACTACTTACCCTCAACCACCTTTCTAGACCAACCTAACTGATATTCCCCATGTATATCTTGAATCTTTCTGCCTCCATATTTTAATTTTGCTTTCTTTGCTTTTAGCACATCTTTTATTATCTCTGGTTTGCTGGTACTTCCTTGTCCTTCAGTTTTTAGCAGTGTCTTTCATCTCATTTTCTAATTTGTTATAGTTATTTGCATACATATATTTCCTCTTCCACCGAACTTAAAATTCTAGGAATAATGATTGATTTTTTTTCAAATTTCCCAATATGTCTCAGTAATTGAAATAAAGGGTAGAATATACGATTAATATTTAATTATATGAGTATGATGAGAGGAGACGGGAGCAGTACAGAGTCCAAAAGCACGTGCCACTGTGCTGCAGAAGCAAACAGGGAAGGCTCGGCCTCTGAGCAAAAGAGCAAATCACTAGGCAAGTGGGCATCTGTCATATCTGAAGGGAGAGGTAACTTTCCAGAACAGCAGCGAGGGGACATGACAAGCACTCATCGCCTCCTTCACTGTTGTGTTTAGACAGAGTAAACAGACATTCAGTTACCGATGTGTGTTAACGCCTGCTGTAGCTTTTCCCTAGATTATTTTAAGTCAATAGCAGCAAAGGATGTCAGTCTGTATTTCTATTTTGTGAGCCTAATGGCTCTTCAATAAATATTTATATGGCAGTCATGACTAAAATATTTTTTAATCAAGGCACTTCTCTTTTGGTTATTAGGGCAGGTTTGGTGATAAACTCAGCAGTTATCTATTCCACTTGAACAGAACAGATTCTAAAGTTACTTGTTAGAACTTATGGTCAAGCGTTTTTCAGCATTTAAAACCTCATTTTAATTCACTGTAATACAGCGCACGCACACAAACACTTCTTTATTTTTCATTAACAATTCAATTCAACTCTCCGTATATTAAAGTCAGGAAACAGGCTGGATGAAAAGTAAAAATAAAAAGTATTTAAAACTTCATGAATAATTTTTAGGAATGAACATTTTCTTATCACACCACAAACTTTGGGATCTTGAATCCTAACACATGTTCCTTGCTTTGAGATACCTATTCAACTTTTCTCCCTCGGTGAATGATGATTGGGAAAGAGAGAGGAATTACGTATATGTATTGAGTGTACAGGACTGGATGGAAGGAGAAATGGTGCCCACTAAGAGAAGGAGTTGGCCAAGTAAGCATCAGGGAGCCCCCACTGGTATCATCAAACACTATAAATGGTGTCTGTCATGTACAATTGTCCTAGGATCCCTCCAAGGGCCTGATCAGGGTGAAGGAAAACTCTTATGAGCCCCAGTGGTTAAAAATGTAATGTTTCCAGCTAGCCACCATAGTCTCCAGACATGAGATTTTGTTATAAATACGACAAACCATAATGATACCTTTCTACCACTTTCCTGGTTTAAATGATTAAGCAGAAAACCAGCCGTATGTGTACACAGGAAAGCGCCTTCACAGGTTGTTGCTTATGCCAGATCTTTTGTGAGGTAGGGACACTGACATTCCAAAATCTCTCCTGGGTACTAACCATCAGCATCAGACCTCATTCTGGCACTTACCTTTATGTGCATATAAATGATCTCAAAAGTGCTTTTTGCTTTGTTGTGTTTAAGTCAGTGAAAGCTTATTAGAATAATGTTCTCTGTTTTTATCTCAGATATTGATTATTAAGTTGGATCATTTGGACATTTCCTTCACAGTCTGAGTTTTTTTTTTTTCACACATTTTACATGTATAATCATTAATTTTCTGTCATATCTCCACCTTCTGTCACTGCTGTAGTCATTTATTCCTTTCCACCTTCTCATCCAACTATTAATAAGGAGATTTGCTGCTAATCAACAGAACTTAACTCTCATTGTTTCTGACTTTTCAGATCTGCACTCTCAAATATTTTTTTAAAGGTTAAATGTTGCATCATAGAAACATCTTGAGCAGACAGAAATATCCATGGTGTGCAGTCATTCAGATCTGGTATTGGAACGTTAACAGAGAGAAATTAAGCATGCAAGAGTCAGGAAATTCCAAAGTTAAAATTCCCATAGTAACATTAATTCATCTACTTTAGAAAGATAGAATTTAAAGTCCTCCATAGTTATCTTAGCAGAGAACTGTTTATAAACCATATCTACGTTTTTGGAATTAAAGATATATTGTGATACTCAACATTTTGCACACTTCACAATTTCACAATAATTATGCTTTATAAAGTAAAGCATGGAAATACTGAGATGTTGCACTCACTGTCATACTTCAGCTTGATTCTTATATATCATGGACCTATTTAGATTTAGAAATGCTTTTCCACTTTCATTTCAATATTGACCTCTCATAACTCATCTAATCATTTTGTAAAAATTCATGCACACATAGCATTTAACTTAGACTAAGGTTTGGCTAGCTTTATCAAGCCATCTGCTCATTATTATCTCAGTAGTATATCTCATAGAGGAATCTGAAAACTTTTAAATGGAAAAATAGACATTCAAAAATAGTCTAATAGTTACAAATAAGAATATTCTTTCAAAAAGCCTTTATTTTAATATTTAATATTTTGTCTTTGAAAAGTTGTGCAATAAGATGTTTACTGTTACTTTCTTCCTGAATGGTTTATATTAATAAACTATTAACAAATTAATAAACGTATTTACATACTAATGTATGCATGTATACCTCATGTCAATTACATAATGCATATATATCCTCCCGAGGCTGTGGCATAGCTAACATGTTCTTTTTTTCTTTTTTAAGGAAGTCAAAAATATACATTGAATGTTCTTCAATCAATTATTTTTGTTTTATTCGGCTTCATAAACCGAGAAATTTTGTTTCTTCAGCAAGGTAAGAAATACTAGAATTTCTTTTCTTTGGTCATTTGAGTTTTTAACTTTTTAAAATTCATCTCTTCCTTACAAGTCTTTATAGTTTAACATAGATGTTTCTCCCCTTACATCGCTATCAGGAGTTTTTAATGGGATTTATTAATTTTGACTCTTGCAGTTTATTCTTTTCTTTCAAAATTGACTCATGATTTGGTAAAATACTATGAAAAAATTGTATATGTATTTACACTCACAAACTTATTCGTCTTTATTTCCCTATTGACATGGTATGATTTGGTTTTAAATATTTAAAGTAGGTCATGATACGAGGTAGGTCACCTCTCGTCATTCGTATCTCCTTTTTATCTAACGTAACACAGTTTATTCATGTACAGAATGAAATTTAATATTCTCGCCTTCTTACATCTCCTGAATTTAAGTATTATGTAAGTCCTTTAAGATTCTATTGGGATTTTAATTTAAAATATGTTAAATTGATAAATTAACTGGATGAGAACAGGTATTTCTATAGCACTTAATATTTCCAGCTGGGGCAGAGTATGCCTCTTCCTTTACAAACAATTTATTTACATTTTTTCCATTAGAATGTGTAACTTTCTTTGTTCTAACACAATTCTCATGAAGTTTATATCTAAATAGAAGATAAATGCTTGCTATTGCTAACACTTGATTTTTTCAATATTTTTACTGTGGCAATTGCTAGTAAATAAGCCTGATATTTAGTTTTATTTATTAATCAACTATCCATGTTCCTTTTAAATCTGTTTTATTAGTGCACTTAGTGTTTTGTTTATATTTATCTTGACAATCTTCTTATTATGGATGATATTTCTGAAGGAATAATTGCCAGAATGCCATGGTATTATTATGCTGTTTTTAAAATGAAGCATAAAACAGTGGGAATCATTCCATGGGGTTGCTAAAACTCAGTACTTAGAGCAAATCACCGTGAGCACATGGCAGATTGGTCTCAGTACCAGCTGTTGTTATTAATATGTTTTACATTATTAATTGTGTGGAGTATCTTGTTTTGTAGAATGGAAATTGGAAAATACCAGATTTCATGTTTTTTTGTTTTTTTTTTTTTTTTTGCATTCCCTTGAACATATTTTGCACATTTCTGGAAGTTACAGCAGACCATCCTTTGTGCTGTAGCTGGTTTTGGAATCTGACTAATACGATATTGTAACATAAATAGTACTTAAGATTGAACCTTTGTGAAAAGCAAGCAGAGCAGGAAATCTAGAACTCTCATGAAAGAGCTTGGGCTGCTTTCCCTAGAGGCTGGATAGAGCATACTCGAGTTTATCTTAAAATTGTGGTGGCGTTTTCTCCAAAAGTTAAACTGGCAAGTTTTTGTGTGTGGTTTAGTTTGGTTTTGTTCTGTTTTTGTTGTTGTTATTGTTTGTTTTGTCAGGGAAGGTAATTGTTTATACCTACTTTAACATTACCTCTTATTTAACCCATTATAATGACCTTTGTGTGTGTGTGTGTGTGTGTGTGTGTGTGTGTGTAATACTTTGTCTCATGTTTACGAAGTTATTTTTAATTGCTGAGTGACAGATTGGTCTGTGGATCCACTTAAGTTGTCTGGTTTTTCTCTTGATTATGATTCATATGTTTTGCTATTTGATGTGTGTATTAAATTTTATTTTATAAACCAGGCATTGTAGGGTATACATTATAGAAACTCTTGAATTTATCTTCCCTCTACATAGTATTTAGTTTTGCCCAAACAAGGAATGGAAATGAGTGGATTACCAGGATCTTCTGGAGGTTTGGTTTTCAGCATTTTTGAGGTAGTTGTGACCTTAATCCTAGATCATATATCTTGGCCATTAAGTATGAGTTTTGTTCCTGGGGCATAGCCATTCTAGAGTTTCAGTGGAAAATGTGATGTGCTTCGTAAGCCACTCTAACTCAGCAGGCCTCCAAGTGATGTCTTCCTTGTGGTTTTTACATTTTCTACTCAAGATAGTTAACCTTCCAAATATTGCTTTCTGTGAATTTTCTTGGATTCTTGTCTTACACACAAGCATTTTGGAAATCACCGGAGGATTTGAGTGAAATTTACACGGGGAATTTGGGGCTCTCCTCAACTGTGATTCCCTCTAGCCTCCAGGCAGTTTAGAACTCTGACTTCTGAAGGCTTAGCTCTTTAAGGTTGCCATTTGTCAGCTTGGGACTTGAACTGGATAACTGATAATGCCCTCTGGGAAAAATCTGGTTAGATGTTGACCTTACCTACTATTCCTTTGAGTTGCTGTATTCTGTTTAATGCCAGTGTGCCTTTGGTGACTTTCTAGGGACTTAGTTATTTTTTGTCTTATTTATTTATTCCCCCCACACCACCCTGCCACCACACTGAGTTTATAATGATTATTGGTAAGTAATCTTTTTTCAGTTAGTTAAACAAAAGCAGAATGCTATTTTAAAGAAAAATCTCAGATCTTTTGAAGATGAATAATTAGTAGACGTATCCAAGTTCTCTTTTTTCCTCAGTTATCTCTCATCCAGTCAGCAGTAAATCTAAAATTTTTGTCTCGATATTTTTCTTTCATGTTGTTGTCTGTAGTAAATGTGATTTGTACCCTATCAGGTCATTCTCTACTAGACTAAATTTTTTACTATTCTCTAGTTGATGATTATGTTGGCTGCTAACAGTTCACAGCTCATGTTTGCCTTCTCTTTGGGAGAATTGCCCTCAGCTACCTTGCCTGGAAAATCGCATTTCTTCCGTGAGCAAACTGCAGAAAATTAACGACTGATACAAGGGTTATAAGATGCAGGGACAGTTCTGCAGTGCAATTTACTCTCCAAGGCCCCCATGTTATACTCGTAAAGCTAATCTTTCCTGAGAAAGCATGTGTACCTAGCTCTTTACCCTTTCCTATCCTGTTTTCCTTATTCCTGTATGGACTTTCTTATCACTTCCTAAAAATCACTTGTGCATAATCTCGGTTTTCAGATTTTGTTTCTAGGGAAGCCAAGGCTCAAGACATTGACTTTCCTTAAATATTTACAAATAAATATTTATAATCCTTTTACAAATATTTAAGGAAAGTCAATGTCTTATATATAGGAAGTACATTCATTGTTCTTTACGAGAAAGGCAGTGAACAATGGACCGGAAATTCTGTGCACTTGAAAGGGCTTGTCAGCTAGCAAGACTTCATTTCTGATACCTCAGACCCCAGTATGTCAGAAGCCGGAGGGATTGCTAGAAGGCAAGAGGCTTTAGTCATTTGAACTGTCGCTTGTAAGTATGTAAAGATGTAAATTTTTTTTTTTTTTTTTTAGCTATCTACAATGTCCCTTAGCATGTTTTTTTCTCTAATTTTTAAAAAATTTTATTCAGTTTGGTGGTCACTGAGCATCTTGAATCTGTAAATTTATGTCTTTCTCCAAATTCTGAAAGTTTTAGTCCTTATTTATTCAAAAAAATTTTGTTTCTGTTCTGTTCTCTCTCTCCTCTCTTCCTGGGATCTCTAATCAATGAGACTCTGTTTATGTACTTTTTTAACAGATACACTTGTGCTTGCGGTATCAGTGACTGATGGAGATGCCGTGTGGAGCCCTTGGTTGACACCTCTATGTCAGATATAGCAAAGACAATGCCATCCTCTGTAGGTGCTATTCACCTTTTAAGAGGAAAAATACAAAAACAAATAAACAACCCCCTACCAAGATCTCTTACTACTGGGCTTTAGTAGAAGCTGAACGCTTAAGCATGGACCACCGAGTTCCTGTGAGATCAAAAGACTCTTGACATGCCTGTGGTTTGACCCACAGAGCCAGGCAGTTGGCTGTGCCTGTGGGTGGCATATATGAGACTGGGCTTGAGCAGAACCTGAAGCCTTGATGTCGTGTGAGCAAGTGTGTTCCCTCCCTTGTTCCCCACCATCTCTCCCCCTGCTTCACTGTCTCCTGCCTTTCAGTGCATAGCTATAGGTTCATCGCAAGTTCTCTATGACTAATTGGCTGTGAAAGAAAAAAATTATTGTCGTGGTTTAGTGGTGGTTCTGTGTGGTTATGCTTGCTCTACTCTAAATTGGATAAATTTTGTGTATTGAGCACTATGGCCTCAAGGGTGGTCCTGAAAGAAGTGGTGAAAGAAAATTCTCAAAGTGGTAGGGCTTGGAGGAATGCATCTCTTATTTTATCTGTAATGAGAGAATGCCAGAGATAGAGATTTTCAGTGCTTTATTATCAGTAGATAGTGATTTGACTGGATGCTTAGAGACATAGAAGAACACAGTTTTGAAAATTGGTGACGAAGTAGGGTGAAGAGGACGACTGTGGATGGTCTTCTTTAGACAGAGTGTTAAAGTATTTTTATTCCATTAAACAAAATACGCACCAGACAGCAAGCTCAGCTGCAGAGACTCTTAGTAATCAGGTGGTTAGGATGACCTGTTCCATGGATGTCAGTCTGCCTCTTGCTTCAGCCCATCTTGTTCTTGCTAAATAGTGTTATGAAGCAAGCTTATTACTTGAACTTATCACAGGGCTTAGGAACCTGGATTTTCACCCAACAAGGCCAGAAAAATAAACTGGACATTGTGAGTGCTCATTTGCCAGCAGAAGAGTCCAACACTGTCTCTGTGATATAGCAGGTTGATGACGCTGGAACACCTTTATGGTGAAAGGGACAAAGTGCTTTGTTCTCACTAAAATAGACAATTGCTGTGGATATGAACATACCATTCCTTCTGATGGTACTTTTAACAAAATGACCAGTTATGGACTTACAGAATGTCTTGTTTATCATCATGGTAATCCACAGAGCAGTGCTCTGACCACGGAGACTTAAAAGCAAATGAATTTTAGAAATGGGCTCATGCTCCTGCAGTTCACTGGTTTATGGTCCTCATAACTTAAAGCAGCTGGACTGATGGAATTGTTTAATGGCCTTTTGAAGACTTGTGTATAGTGACTTCAGGCGAAAAGCAATACTTTGGCTGGTTGGAATAATATTCTTTAAAATATGGCATATCCTTTGAATAAGCAACCAAAATATGGCAGTCTTTTTTTTTTATAGCCAGGGTTCATGGGTTCAGGGAGCATGGTGTGGCAAATAGGGTACTTCTCTCACAGTTACCCCTAAAGATTCTATAATAAAAGTTTTACTTCCTGGTCTGTACCTTTTGGCTCTGCTAGTTTGTAGGTCTTAGTTTTCGAGGGAGGACTGCATTCACAAAGAGACAAAGCAATGGTTCCACTAAATTAGAAGTTGAAACTCTCACCCAGCTACTTTGGGTTTATCGTGCCCCTGAACTGTTAGACAAAAGAGGAAGTTACTTTCTGGAAGAAGTGATCCTATCAAGGTTAAAATGAGTTGTTAATGTATCCCATTTAATTCCTGATGATGGGGAGAGTATGTCTGGAATGTAAGGGACCTTCTGGGGGACCTCCTAGTGCATCCATATCCTGTGATAAATTTTAGTGGGGAAAAAAAAATACAAGACTGTCACTGGCACAGACTTCTCAGGAATGATGGTTTGGATGGATGCACCAAGCAGTGAACCACGATGAAGTGCTTGGTGAGGGCAAAGGGAAGAAGAGTGCTTTAAATAGCTGCTCTGACTCCCTGAATAGTAGGTAAAAATACTGCTGTAGTTTATATTTTTCTTTGCTTTGATATGAATGCATATATGTGAGTATTATCCAGTTCTTTTTTTTTTTTATTTCTTATTCCTCCACTGTCTACAGAAGATATGTTAAGAGCAGTTAACCTTGTATCTCAGTATTTGAGTTACAGAATGTCAGAGGAGTGTGACTGAGCTAGAATGATCTTACTCACAGATGGATAAAGTGAGACTCTGTGTCTCCTTTGCCTAAGTGTTAGCATATCTTGTTTGAAAGACAGAGAATTGCATAAATGTGGGTGAAAGCATAATTTTGATATCTCTTTGGGAGGTTATATATGGTTAAAAGATGATCATAAGAACACCACGTTGTGGTAGCTGGACTGTGTGGTATGGATTAGAGTGGCCAAAAGAGAAGCATGTGTGGGCGTCGGAAGGTGGAAGTAAAGCTGTGGCCCTTATTCTCAGAAAGTTGCATGGTCAGGTGAGTCTCAGACAGACTTCAGTGGGTCCCAGTTTGTCTTCTGTTCATTTTTCAGTTTGTTTTTTCAAATGATGGCCCTTCTAACACTGGCCAAGGCCAACATCAGAAGACTGTGGACTCAGGGAGACAGGAGTTTGCCGTAAGCTGCTCGATGACCTCCCGTTTGCATCTCCAGTGTAGTGCCAGGATGCGCTTTGTGTGTTGGGTTTGCCTACAGACTCCTGCTTTACCACCTGTGTTGGTACGTCAGGCAGCTTGATGAGTAATTCTTTCTTTCATTACACATCCACTCCCAGACTTTCACTTCCCTAGGACCCCCAATATTTGTACCAGATATACTTCCTATCATAAATTTCTATTTACCATTAGACATAGTTGCTCAGATCCCCTGATTCAACCTTAACTTATGTATTCAGTGAATCGCTTTTAATCTCTAGTTAATTTTGCTTCATTCGTAGCGATCAGTCTGGTCTCTTTGAAGTTTGACCTTATTCCTTCATAATTCATTTTTTAATTTATCATTTTAAATTCATGTGTTTTATTCTGTATCTGAAAGTCCTATTATGTCAAGTCATCAGTATGCATGCAGTTGCCTTCTAGTAGGTCACATCAAAGAATGGCATTGTACTCTACAATAATTGAGAAAGTCTGTCTTTAAATGCTAAGAAACACTCCCCATTTCCAGGTCTTTCTGCAGGTAACAGCTCATTGTACTTGCAGAAATTATGCATGGCTTCTTGGAGAGGATGTTTTGAATTTTCTTAAAGTTTTGAGCTGGAATTTACTGGAAAATTATTGTAGTAGATTGAGTTGTCATTGATTGGTAAGCTTAATTATCCTTGCTACTCAGCAAGATAAGATGTTTAACAAGAATTTCATAGCAGCATAGCAGTTATTGGAAAAAAAATTAAAATTATTTCATACATATGCCTTACTGTATTAAATGCCTCAAATTTGCAAAGCTAAATTTAACAAGCCAAGCTTAAATCTCATCCTTTTCAATTCGATGGCCTCTCCTTTAGTTCTCTATTCTCATAGTTTCACAAATCACCAGAAGTGGTGGTCCTTTCATTCCAGTGTTAGTCATTCTACAGAGGCAAATCTGATTTTTCCTGTCCTCTTTAAATGTCTTCCTATTATTATAGAATAAAGTACATGTTTATTGGTATGATTTGTACCCCCCACCTTAAAATTTAATCTCCTGTCATACAGTACTCCCCCAAACACACTGAATTAAAAAGCCACAAGAAATTACCTCACTTACTGTGTCTTGCTTTTTCTGTCTGCTTGTTTGTGGACCTGCTTTTCTGTTTTTGTATTCCTACCAAATCCTGCTCAATTTTTGGCTACCACTACATTGCTTCCAACAAGCTTTTCTTAATCTCCCTTATTATAATTTATAAATATCTTGTTGTGACAAGGATTATAATAAATAATTTAGATATATTTATAATAAATAATTATAATAAATAATAAAATATTGGAATTATTTGTGTATAACCTTGTCTCCCCCACTAGGCTTTAAACTCCTTGAGGAGAGGAAGTAAGTCATAGAAACATTTATATCTCCAGTGGCTAGCATGGCATTCCTGCTCAGTGCTCTGTGAATATTCAGTCAGCAGCATGTATGCTACAATTCTGTAATGCCTTATTAAAAGACTCTAACTATTGTTTCATAAAATGTTTACAAATACATGTCTGTTCACTTACGTTGCAGAGTTTAGCAGTGGTACCTGAAAAAGTGTTAAAAGTGGCCTAGATACTTTATGATGGAGTTAAGGAGCACACAATTATCATGGGACTGAAATTAATCTAGGAAAATTAACTTGTGTGATAGTTAGATACTCTCTTGAGCTTTTTCATAATTTTTATTTTTTTTCCAATAATAAAACTGAATATGTATGTCATGATATAAGGGAGATACAACTGAAGACTCACACTTGCTAGGCTATCATTTCAATAGTTACTAAAGTTAATGGCAATGTGAAAGCAGGGCTACTTTTTCCAAAGAATATTTTACCAACAATACAAACATGATCGCTTCTGAAGTTAAAAATGAGCTTGAAACTTTTGAACTCATTATCTTCAAAACAGCTTCAGCTCTGGCATAATATAACTTCTAAAAGCCTTTCTAGGATAAATTTAGAAGCAGAGCAAGAGATTCGAATAAATATTTTTGTCCGTTTGCACAGATCAGGCTTCCACGTCCATGGAAGAGACATTCTAAAACGACCTCTTCAGCTTTCATTTATCAGTCCCTAGAGCAACCCAGTGGTTTGCATTTTTAAAATTCCAAATTCCAGTAATTTGATAAATTTAGAATCCACATGTTTCTGTCAACACTGCAACTTTGTTTGAGAACACTCTTCTCACAAACTAAAGTAGGAATTTCCATAATAGTTGTTTGGATACGTATTAGTAGGACTGCAAATTCTGCCTAAAGTTTGTCCAAACGTGGAGTCATAGCTATTATAACTGAAAAGACCTCCCCAAATCATCCTTAAGCAAAACTGCAAAAAAAAAAATCTTGGCATCATCTTTAATTAGAGTCAAGCCTTTTCCCCATAGGACAAGCACCTCATTAAAACACATTTCCAAACCACTTACATGATTCTTTGACAATCTGGATCCCCCAGGTGCTTTTCAGTTGGCTGGGGAATCTGCTGATTGGTGATCACTTTGAAGACAGTTCAGATGTAGGTTGATGTAGAGGGCTGAAAACAGCTCCCAAATGAACAGAATTCCTACAGGACTTTTCAGAGTTTTGAAGTACTTTAAGGAACTGCCCAGACAGGCAGGAGAAATGAATTCCAGTACAGATGTGCAGCTAATCATTTGTATGATCTTAGACAATTCTCCCAAACTCCATTTGCTGTATTTATTTTATTAGAAAACTAAGTATGTGTGGGACCAGGGATGTGAAAGAGATGACAAGATCATCTCTTAAATAACTTTTTAAGAAACTCTTAATACATAATTCTGGGATTGTGTGTCTGAATTTATTGGTTTCCAGGATTACATCAGATAAACTACCTCAATTATCATGGATTTCCATGCCTGTTCTATATTTAGGTATTTTCTTTCGAAATATCTAGTTCTATAACTCCTCTCTTCCCCTACACATACACTCCTTACAAAATAATACCTAGAGAGGATTTCTTAATTCTGTCGCACCATGAATGTAGATGCAGCCTCAGGTCATCTGTCTAGAGGAGCATGATCGGGAGATGAGAAAAAATGTTACAGACGCGTATCCATGCATATTACTGTTTCCTCAATTGCCTTCTTTCTTAGATTGTTTTGTTTCTTTGGCTCTTTGTTTCAGAGGGAAGGTAAAGCATTGCTATTACCATTTACTTTGCAACTTTTAGAATTGCTAACACTGCCTGGTTTTATCTCAGTCTATGCCTTGATTTCTTGCTTGAAGAACGCTTTCACTCACCTGGTTCCAAGTTTATACACCTTTTCGAAGAAGTATTTCATACATTTTTTCTGAGTGGTCCTTTTACTTCCAGATTGCTCTCACCTTTCTGTAATACCTATCATACACAAGTAAGGGTATAGAAAATATTTGTAAATCTCTGACAGAGGAAAACATGTACTACAATGAGGGATGCTTAGACGAAGCCTAAACAAGAGAGAGTTGGCAAATGTATCGTTCCTTCCTTTCTTTCACATCCTCAACTCTTTTAAGAACCAGTGATTTTAGTTTTTATTCTGCGCTGTCCTTTATTGTGTCAGATCATTCCAGGTCTCTCTTTCCAGGAAATACCTAGCACTGCATGCAGATGTTTTTGATCATCCCTGCCTCAATCAAATACGTGTTCTTATACATTATTGATTTAGGATCTCTGATTTTTCTACAGAAATCACCCTTACAAAAAGCTTATAAACAATTTATGCTGTCTAATTTTTTAAAATGTAGTTCTGTAGTATTGTTTGAAACACATTTTATACAGTAGCAACAATACTGTTCTAAATCTACATTTGATGAAGATTACTAAGGTAAATAAAAACATCCCCCCAATTTTTCTTAATTGTTCCTCATTATAGGATGATGTTTGAACATTAGCATTAATAAAATAAAGCATCACATGAGCCAGAAACTCCTATAATCAAGAAAACTGTATGAAGAACTGAAAAAGAGAATAAGGTTTTAGCCAGACTTCAAGGATCTAATCTTTCACTAGCTGTGTGTCCTTGAGATAATTGTACATCTTTTCTGAGTAATGTAGTTTATTCATCTTTGAAATGGGATAATAAAATTAGCTGTCTTAGATTTGTTTTGAAAGTAACATAAGAAACATATGTGATTTACTTAGTCTTAAAACATTGCACATATTCAATAAATCGTAATTGTTTTTAAATTGTATTTTAAAAATTCAATGTGATAAAAAAAGTTGGAAATATTTGGAATATTTGGAAATAATTTGAAAATAATAAATCAGAAAATCTAGTAGCTCTTTACTCTAGTTGATCATATGTTTGAATGATTTAAAAAGTTAAGTATCTTCAAACAGCAATATATACACCAAGTGATATACTGGGGTTTATTTCTTTGCCTTGGTTCTAAGTATCTGCACTGTTTCATTTAATTTATAAGTACTCAAACCATTTAAAAACTTTTTCTCTGGTAGAGATACATAGATGGATAATTCTGTCCTTCTGTTTTTCAGTGTAAATTGTAAAAGAAATAACCCTAAAACAATTACATTAGACATATATGGCTTCTTTGTTGTAGGAAAGTTGCATTATATTACAATCAGATTCTTATAAACACTTTATATAAACTTTATAGATCAACTATTTGGTCTTCAAAATACGTGCAAACCAGGACCTTAAATTACAAGGTAACTTTGCACCCATTTATTCGCAGAGATCATGTCCAGTCATTCTAAATTGGAATTCTTTTGGGTTTCTTCCTCTTCTCCTCCCCTCCATTCCTGAAAACTGACAAAGAACGAGTTTTAATATACTAGATTAGTCAAGCAACAGACTCCTTAGAATTTTGAGCTATATTTGAACTCATGGAAATCACTGCTAAGTCCCAATTAATCCAATTGTGATCAAATACATCATAGACTTTATGAAGTATTCTGCTTCAAAGCACATTATTCATTATGTCATTTTCTTCCTTCAAACTTCTTGACTCAAGTGAATATTATTATGAAGAGATATTCTGCTTTTAATTAACCTTTTCACAGAAGGTTAATAGAGATTTTGTGAATTAAAAAAATGTACCTGAAAAAATTACTAGTACAAATGAAGAAATACTGATTACAAAGCATACAGTAAAACTCTAAGAAAATATGACGACTAGTTTGTCTAAAAATACATTTACTCAAGATTTTCTGTGCAAAATAATTTTAATTTCTGGTAAAAAGATGTGTGGCTTTTTTTTTTATTCCTGAGGGGAAAAAAAAACCTTTATTTGCAAACTAGCTTTAGGGGCATATAACTTCTTTAGATGCAAGGGGAATGTTTCACAGGGTTTAAACATTATTTTATGTTTGGTTGTAAGATGTCAAGTGACCTACAAAAATAGCATTTTATAAATAAAACCTAAATGTTGTTAGATATGGCATTTGCAGGGTCATTTTAAGCATATGTTGTGGTTAATAAGCTAAGTTTAACTTTGGAGTTGTTTTATAAATTACAATTGACCTTAGAGTGATAATTTTGTTTTCATTTAAAAGAGAATAGAATAAATTACTTTCCAACTGTGATTCCAAAGTTGTCAATGAAGAATTTAGTAAAAACCACACATTAGAGAAGACTAAATGCTGGCCCAGGAAGGCCTTGCACCTGTTCTGCCGTTTCCTGTTGATGAACCGAGCGCTTAATTTTCTGTTCTGTCTCTTGATTTATAAACTAAGATAGTGATACTACCTCATTGCTACATTTAGCTTCAGTGTTAGTAAAGCAAAAACTCAAAATTTCTATGAAGGAAAAAATCAGTAACCTGGTTACTTTATTGGTAACATAGTCAATCAAGTGGTATCATTTTCACACAGCCTCCATACGAAAAAAAAAAGACATCTAATACACAGTGTGTGCTCCCCATGTATTATTTGCTTTGTACTTATTCTCAGTCACACTCCCAAATGGGTCTGTGAAAACTTCCTCAGAATAAACCCTAAATATGACCAACATATCACATAAAGCACATGATCAAAATGTGAATGAATATGGAAAAAGAAAAAAAAAAAGGCAGTATGTTGACAGTAATTGTCAGTACGCTTGCTGTGAGTAAGCTTTTAAATATCTGACAGTGAAGGCAAAGTGGGATCTGTGAATGTTACATTGCTTTCATTATAAAAGAAGGAAGAAGCTGATTTTCCTAGGGAAGCAAAAACTTGTCTTGGTATTAAGTCCAATAGAAGCTTCCGACTAGTATATTAGGGAAGGAACACTGAGACATTTTAGATAGTTTCCCCACAGTTTCATAACCATGTAGAAAAAGGTATCAGACGGCTTGGAATTACAGCATTTTTCAATGATATTTTAAGACAATGTTATAGAATAAATAAGTGAAAATTATGCTGCATGAAATCCAGGTAATATGGACTAAAAAATGTGGCAAAATTCTTGCTGCCAAAATAATCCTTCAAATAAAACTAGAGTAGTTAAATGAATAAAAACAAATAATATCCCTTTTGTCATCTCCCTAAATAATTTTCTCAGCCAGATTTTGGATAACTATGTAGCACAGTTTACTGAGGACCTAAAAAACTGGTATTCTGGGCTGATGATTTAAGACTATTTCCTAAGCAATCTTCCTTTGGAATGATCTTCCTCTTTCTTCTATCTCTTCTTCCCTCCAGTATGGGGGCTAACTTTAGACTTCACTTGAGAAACAAATTCCCATGGTGTGAACCATCAGTACCTTCATCAATTGTCTGAGCCCCTTGCTTTCTTGGGAGCCAGAGCTGCTCTGGGAAGGATGTAGGCCTTAGCTCTGTTTAACCCCAGGGGCAGAGATGGTTTTAATTTTACTGGTGCCATATGGGATACCAAGAGTCAGAGAGGGAAAGTAAAATCTATTTGAAAAATTAAAATTTTTAAGTGTCATATTAGTCCACATTCAAAGTTAGTGGTCATAAGAAAAATCTGAATTGGAGTCACAGAACCTGCAATGTGTAGCCAGGAGTAGATAGGATTGGAATGGAAGCAATTTGACTTTAAAAATGTAGGAGGATTCCACAATGATTGGGATGAGTGCTGTGAGTACTGAGTTTTATTCCAATTCCAAATAGGAACTAGATAGGAAAGAATATCTCTCAAATAAGTTAATTGAATGATTACTGTATCTTTTTTCCATAATGAATTCAGAAATCTCAGTGAAATTTGATGTTGACATAGAGCCACATTCTTGGTTTTTTGTGGCACTCTAGAGCAGTTCAGTCTATGAATTCATTTATGTCTTTCATATATTTCAAGTCATGTAACTAATTACCATGCATTCAAGGTAATCATTGCACAATACTTTAGTTTTATGACAACTGTATAAAGATCAGTGAATTGGAATGAAAATTTTAAAAGTAATATACACTGGTGAGGAAATGTACAAATGCTGTGTTTATATTTTTATGGCGTAGAATCAAGAGTAAAAATATTATAGCTTCTCTGTTAAGAAAATTTGAATATATACCTTGAAACAGGATAAGAGAAATAGCTTTCATCTGTAATCAAGGGGAAGGATCTAGGTTTGCAGATTAACTTCAATGTAAGGAATTGAAGTAAAGTGGCAACAGTATTTTTCATGATAAACTGGTGATCTGGTGAATGAATTGTGTAAGATCAGTAAAAAGAATGAAGTGAACTAGAAAAACTATCCTTGTCTGAGTTTCTTTATATTATGGAATTAAGAAAAATTTTATGTATTTGTGTGTGTGTGTGTGTATAAAATTATATATATACACACACTCAACAACTTGTTTTAAAGTTCAGTCTATGATATGAAGACTCAGAGTAGAAAGCAATCAAAACAACTTGGAAAATCTTTTTACTTTTATATTTCTTTATTTTTCTCTTTTTAAAATTGAAATATGGTTGTCATACAATATTATGATAGTTTCAGGTGTGCTGCATAGTGATTTGACATTTGCATACATTTTGAAATGATCACCATAAGTTTAGTATCCACCTATTTCCATATTAAGTTATTACAGTATTATTGACCATATTCCTCATGCTCTGTATTACATCTCTATAACTTAGTTATTATATAACTGTTGGTTTGTACATACTTGTAGTTCCTGTATATATTTCCGCTATCATCCCCCCTTCCATTCTAGCACCCACGTGATTGTTCTCTGTATCTATGAAATTGTTTTGTTATTGCACCAATAGTGCACAATGTTTCCTTTTTTTCTACATCCTCACAAAACTTGGTACTTGAGCTTTTGATGATAGTCATCCTGACAACCATGAGGTGGTATTATTGTGATTTTGTTTTGCATTTCTCTGGTGACTAGTGATGCTGAGCATCTTTTCATCTGTCCATTGGCCATCTATACATCTTTGGAAAAATGTCCATTCAGGTCCTCTGTCCATTTTTTTTTAAATCAGACTTTTTAAATTTTGAGTTGTATGGGTTCTTTATATATTTTATATATGAACCCCTTATCAGATATATCATTTCCAAACACTTTATCCCATTCAGCATGCTGACTTTTTGTTCTGTTTATAGTTTCCTTCTCTGTGCAGAAACTTTTTAGTTTGACGTAGTCCCATTCATTTATTTTTGCTTTTGTTTTTCATGCCTGAAGAAACATACACAAAAAAATTATTAGACCAATGTCAGAGTGTACTGCCTATGTTTTCTTCTAGGTGTTTTATCATTTCAGGTCTTAAACTGAAATATTTAACCCATTTTGTGTTTATTTTTGTATATGGTGCAAGAAACTAGTTCAATTTGGTTCTTCTGCATGTGGCTGTCCAGTTTTCCTAATACCATTTATTGAAAGGCTGTCTTTTTCCCATTGTATATTGTTGCCTCCTTTATAATAGATTAATTGACCATACAAGTATGGGTTAGTTTCTGGGCTCTCTATTATATTTTATTGGTCTATGTGTCTGTTCTTGTGCCAGACCATACTGTTTTGATTACTGTAGCTTTGTACTATAGTTTGAAATCATAGAACATAATACCTCCAGCACTGTCAATTTCTCTAGATTGCTTTTTTGATTTTTAGCATAGGCTGTGGGTCTCTACTATACTCTTCCAGTGCTGGGTCCTGTGGTACTGGAGAGCATACTGAGAATCATATTTCCTCCCATCAGAGTTTGAAAAATAATAAGAATGAATAAAGATGTGAGATCTCCTATTTGGATATAAGTTCACATCACATTTTTTGGGTCGAATGGGTAAAGCTAGGTCATAGTGGATCCTTTCTATTTCAATGAATCTGGACTCATTCCAGAGGTAAAAAAAAAAAAAAAGGGTTGGGGGTGGGGGAATATGTTACTGTTCTTGAAGAGAATAATGCTACACAGATAACATGGCTTTCAGATTCACCTATAATATACTTTACAGAGGTTGAAAAATTCAAAGTCTGAAGTTCATTCTGTAGTTCACAGATCCATTTGATGAGGCTCCGCAGGTGAATGGGAGTGGAAAAGAAGACAGATACTTGAAATAATAAGATAAGTAAAGGGAAAATAATGAATCCACTGCTGACAAGTGTGACAAGGCTGGGAGCATAGGAGTCAGAGAGTAATTCTCTTTTTTAAAGTTTACATCCGTGATGATGGGATGAACAGAGGAATCAGCCAGATGATTTATTTAGAGACAAAGATGAGATTGAATTTAGTTGTATACATGCTAAGTTGATGTTAATAGTTGAAAATTCAAGTATGAATATCTCAAATCAGGAGAGAGTAAATATTTGGGAGTCATCAACTTGATAAGTAGTTTTGTGATAAATGCCTCTTTTACAATCACACTTACAATCACTGCAATTAAACGAGTGATTGGGGTTAGGTTGGAAGTGATAATAAATACAATCAGCAGTTATCTCAATCTTTATGTAATTCTTTTATATCTTGCATATTATACGTTGTGAAAGTCTAAAAATAGGCTATATGAAGAATTAGTCTGGTAAATATTTGCTTTGCAAGATGATTTGCTTTTCTTTCTCTGTATCTTTCTCCTTCACTTGTCCTTTCTAAGCAAAGAACATTAGCATTATAATCACTACTTTAAGCTTTAAGTTGAAAACATTTTATTGGTTGACTGAACTTATCATCCATTAGGAATGTCCACATCTGGTGAGATGGGGAGTTCAGTGTTTGCATTCCCAAGTCCACACTGCTGACTGAGTTCAGATACTTTACTGGCTAGTTTACAAAGTTTTGCTTTTTTATAGCTAGTCAATGTACAGGCTTATATCATATACCTCCCTGAAGCAGTTTCTTTCTCATACCATCTGGTAATGAGAGGATCATTTACCTGCATAAAACCATGGCATCTGGAAAGGAAAAATAATTTGGTAAAATCAGTAAACTACCAGGAATGGCTGTATTTCTATTTCATTTGGAGGAAATTATTTAATACTAAAATGAGATTTAAAGAACCAATAGTAAGTAAAAAATGTGAAGAAGTAACACCAGCATATTTTTCAGTGGTTTCAACCATATATACTTTTCTAGGAAAAAAATCTAGATAATTAGAAGTTGTGTATTTTATTTAGATACAAGACAAACATTTGGACGGTTTAAAGAACTGGGTTTGGAATGAATGTCAACATTATTCTTTAACATTAATTTGGAAGCTGTGACAGGACCCCCACCCACACACATGTAGCTTTTTGTCAGATCTGTACAAAAGGCGAGCAGCAGTTGTAGACATTAGAGACAAGTGGAGATCAGTTGTAAAGATATTGGTGATTGTTTTCCAGGAAAGAAGAGATGCACTCATTCACTTAGGTCCCTGTTGCTGTAATTACTATGCACCAGGCAGTATTCTAGGCACTGAGGTTATCATTTTGGATAGCATAGTATTGGTTGTTGTCCTTCTTACATTCTGGTGAGGGAGGAACAAAATAGTGTAGATGCTTCAGCAGAAATAAAATGGAGTGATGAGGTAGAGAATGGCTGTTGGAGGATGGGGAAGTGACGTGGAAGAGGTGAGATGGCTCCTGAAGACAAATAGGTCCAGGACAGACCTCTGTTAGGAAGTGAGTGGAAGATGATGTCTGACTGAGTACTAGTATGTGGTCGTGCAGATAGTGTAGTCTTTGGGAGGGAAAATATTGAACCATAATTAAGAAAAAGACTAGAAAGTACCAAGGAAAATAAATTGAACAAAGGAAGGCTGGTATGAGATCAGACCCTTGGACAAAGAAAAGGAAGAGTTTAGTACCAGGACACAGTGGTGATGTTTGTAGAATTTTTATGTCACCCTATTTCTGTGATGGGTAATTTTTGTAATATATATGTATATGTACTTAATAAATTCTTTTCAATACAAAATCTCCTGTTACTCCAATGAGTCATTCCAAGCCACATATTGCCCTGTATTTAACAGCTTCCTCAGTTTCCAGTGTCGAATGGAGTAGTGCTTCCCGTGGGCAGCACACCTCTGGGGAAGAGGGAGCATAGAAAAGACTGGTGAGATTTTTGGTAATAATGACTGGGGACAGGCTTTGGCAAAGGCCGGGGATGCAATGCATAGAACAGTCCTGCATAACAAAGAATTTTCTCACAGACCACACAACTTATGAGTATTCTGTGGCCAAAATTTATCTCAAATGTAAATTGTGTCTGTACATCTGGACAGGATAATGCTGAAAGCCAAAATTATAGTAACTTCCACAAAGAATCTAGTGATTTAGGAGAAAATCAGTGTGTAGGTAGAAGGCTAATTAGAATAAAAGTATTTTATTGATGATGTTAGACATTTGAATTCACTCAGGAGCTCATGTCTAGTCAATCAGTAAGTGTGTCATTTTAATGCTGTAACATTATTGGTAAATAAACTAGAAAGGGAGGTAAGCATTTGGTAAGCATTTGCTAAGTATTTTGTATATATTTACTTTAATTAACATGTTAATACTTTTATTGCCAACATGAGATAGGTATTCCCCATCTTAGTTTTTTCACTCTACAGTCAGTAACATGGAATTCTGACTTGGGGCATTTTCTCTTACCCTCTTTCTCTTATATATAAGTAAGATTAGCTTATCATTTTCTTCCTTTGTTCCTTTCTTCCTTCCTTTCTTTCTTTGTGAAGGGGAGGAAATTAGGTTTGTTTATTTGTTTATTTTTAAGGGAGGCACTAGGGATTGAACCCAGGACCTTCTGCATGCTAAGTACACACTCTACCCCTGAGCGATATCCTCCCCTCTTAGATGATCACTTCTTATCTTAATACAAGTGTACATTTAATGCCCACCTAATTTTGCTTTTTATTTTCCCTTACTTCCTATTCAGAATAACTTCTGGGTTTTGTCACTTAAATACAAACATATAAAATTGTTGAAATGATGTAACTATTTTGTTACTTATCCTGTGAGTCACACCATAAGATTTATAAAGGCTTGTTTTATCTCTGAACTTCATTTAGTTCATAGTAAAAGGGAAAGTGTAAAATTATTTATTGGTCAAAAGGAACTTGCGTCTGATGGAAGTGGAAAATTAGAAAGGAAACAGAACCATGCATTTTGGAAAATATACATTTGAAACATGCATTTAGAAGATACATTTTGGACTTGTCCTTAGGCAGCTGCAGTCAAATTACAAATTAGTTGGAAACTTAGCCTATTATAATAAAAAATTCTTTAAAAGAGTGCTTGATTCTGGCTAGAAAAAAGTTCACATTAAATAAAAGACTTTTCCCAAGATTTCATAAATGATACTGGAGACCTTAATACCCATATGATTAGTTTTATTTTACTCATCTAAATAGTAACAGCAGAAAAAAATGAAGTATTTCTCTTCCTTTATACTCCCTTTTAAACCTTAACTGAACATGGAGTTTTAAAAATAAATGTTTTAATTTTGAATTATCCAGACACCAAGTTCTGGGTGCAGATTAGAGATGGAAATTTCAGGTTTATTTGTACGTAATCCTAAATAACAATTTTCAAAAGTAAGTAATTACTAACATTGACTCCCGTCGTGCTTGTGTCTAATTTATGTTTCTGGTGTATGGAAAAATCTGTTTGGGCAGGTATAAAGGTAGCCCATACAATAGGATTGAAAATTTGGAACACTGCAGCTCATTTAATACGGAATTTTCCATAAGACAAGTCACGTCTCAACAGTGGGGAAAATTTGCCAAATAGTATCAAGCTTAGAAATTTTATTTTCTCCCTCTAAAAATCTTGGTGAATTTGTAAACTCTCTTTTACTGTGGCAGCATGACAGAGTGAACAGCTTGTATAGATACAGTTTTCACAGACATCAGGCATTTTGGAGAACACACAATTTTCTTTCTTACTGTGTTAATCTGGAGAGCTGCCATTAAAAACAGCAGCAGCTAAATGTACATATACGTATATTTGGTGAACACTCTATTTAACTTAACATCTATTGTACAAAGTAATATGGGGGTGTACAGCATGGCTGCAGGGAGGGTAAAGAAAGATTGCACAGTCCAAAAATGAATGATGAGAGACTGACTACTGCTCGAACACAGAGCAGATGTAAATAAATCTGACAGTTGCACACTGAGGTTGGATTGACGTTTTAATAAGATGTATGGGAGATACCTACACTTTATCTGACTTTAATCACACTTTACATAATCACAACTTAATACATGCCAACCCCTCATATTTACTAATTACTGTTTTTAATCTTTCCATTGACGATTGTAACTACAAAAAAGAATTTGCACATAACTATTTTATCACTGGGTCAAAGGGTAAATAGAATAGTTAAGAACAAAGAGCCAGGCTAAAAATTTAATGAAAGATTACATAACCATCTTATTGAATGCTTACTTTATATATGTCACTTTCAAAGGACCTTGTGGTGTAGATTCTTATTTCTCTAATTTACATTTAATGAACCTGGTAACTTATTCAATAATACTAATGCAGTATTAATGCTAGGATTTGAAATTACCTAACCTGATTCCAAAACCCATAAGCTTAACTTCTACAGTATCCTGTTTCCAGAAACCTGAATCAAGTTTCCATTTCATCAATTCTTGTTGGGGGGTTTTGACTTACTAATTTCATATCTTTATGTCCAAGTATCTTTTTCACTAGGATTAAATGTTAACTGCAGTGATCATGCTTCACACACGGTGCTCACATGTGTCAGCTGTTGGTATTTCTATTCGTCAACAAGGAATTTTTTTAAAGCTCTGTTGAATATTTTCAAGTGATTTGGTAATACATTCTTAGATAGGCACGGCCCCTGATACAGGCCAACTGACTCCTACGTATTCACTTAAGTAAATAGCAACAGTATATCCTCAACAGTGATCGTAGACAATTCTACTGTGGTTCTAACTACATTCTTAATCAGATTAGAATCAGTTTAATAATCTGGTTTCTCTGAAACCTTAAACTGCTCAGTAAGACAAAGACAAGGACAAATAAATGAAAGGTTATGTTGAAAATGCTGTTGGATATTGAAATGAATTTATTCGGGTTGTCTAGTCTACCCTCCCCATACAGAGTATTCTTATAACATGACTGGTATCTTCATTACCTAAACTTCGCAATGTATTTAGTGAAATTTTTTAATACTTTGCTTCACAAATTCATTAGTATTTGCAATGAGTTAACATAGGTTAAAGAGACAGATATCAAGTTTAACCTTATTTTAATATGACATTTTGTAAAATTTGCCATAAAATAACTTCAGGTCTGTCAGACCCATCCCTATGTTTTTTTGGCCTTTACTGGATCACTAAGACCCATATGTTGTATTAATCTAATAGTGGAAACCTCATTCCCATTAGAGATTTAAAAATATTTAAACAGAGAGAAAATGATGTATATTGGCTGAGAGGCTTTGAATCTTAACTCCCAGATCTTATTTGGGAATGTGTGTTAAGTCAAAACCCGTGTTACTTTAGGGCAAAGGAATACTGGATCTCCAAAAGTTGTGAGAAAGGAAGAAAACTAGGAATAGGGAAAACTTAAAATTTAAGAACACTTTTTTATGGTGGGGTTAGCCCTAAGTCCCCAAGTGCAGTCTGAACTGGTATGTATTCCCAAGGATATCTGAGCAGGTTAGAGGGCATCAAAGTAGAAGTCTGAGCAAAAGTGGAATAATTAATGTGGTGGTCGGCAGCACAGTTCTTAGTGATCTCATTGGAGAAAGATCCAAGTAGATTATGCAGGGAAGGATCCAAGTTGGGAGGCAAGGGAATGTGCAGCATCTGGGAAACTTTCAGGCTCACAGAGAGGCTGGATGTTACTCAGAAGATCCAGCCCCAGTGGGTGAATGGAGGTCAGACCTGGGGCGGGGGCGGGGGGAACGGGGCTGGAATGTATTTCTAGGAAACCAGGTGGAGGAGCAGTCATAAAACTTGGGAAGGAGGCGGGAACCCTAAAGAAAGCTTTGTAGAGCTGTGGACTTATTAATGATTCTGGCTCTAGTCTGACCTCCAGAAACAGGTTCAAGTCCCAGCCACTGAAGAGGACAGATTTCTTGATTTATTTCCTTGCTGGGTCAGTGACTGAGTGGAACACAAATTCTTGCCCTTGAGTAGGGGTGAGACTGGGTCTGGCAAGAATCAATATTATTAGTGTAAACATTATTAGCCAAATATTTTAGTGTGTGTGTGTGTGTATGTGTGTATATATATATATATATATGGAATTTAAGTCGGTTTTATTATTTAAATTAATGCAGTGTATATCCAGATGAACTTAAAAATATGTTGTGTATAAGCTGAGGTTTGTGGAAATCTTAAAGGATAAACTTCTCTTTGTCAACTTTCATTTCAACCCCAGAGTGAGAGGAAAAATGTCAGACTAAGCATAGATCCCTAACTTCTTACTTGAAACCCTTGGAGTCAGATACATTGATTTTCAGAATTTCAGGAGTTTATAGAGATAAGAAGGCACGATTATCCTATTTGTTGTAACATCTACAGTGGGCTCTGGGACAGGATTATTTACTTAATCAAAAAGAAAGCATGGATAATTACAGTGAGGAAGGTAAAAAAGAAGTGAAGATTGTGCACCTGTACCTGAATTCCAGGAAACCTCAAGCAAATATTCAGTTCAAGTTGTCTGATACAGCTCTTAAGAGGCAACAGAGAAACTGTGTTAAAGATTGCACTATAAATAGGTCTCAAAGAAACATCAGTTATCCACCTTAACCTTATCCTTGCACTACTAGTTGCTTTTCTTTTTCTTTTTCATTTGGCTTGAAACAATAGAAATGTATTTCCTTCCAGTTCTGGAGACTTAGAAGTTTGAAATCCAGGTGTCAGCAGGGCCATGCTCCCTCTGAAGGATCTAGGAAAGAATCCTTTGCCTCTTGTAGTTTCTGGTGGCCCCAGTCCTTCCTTGGCTTATGAGAACAGAACTCCATCTCTGCCTCCATCTTCACATGACTGTCTTCTCTGTCTCTTCTTCTTAGAAGGACACCAGTCATTGGATTTAGGGCCTACTCCTAAATCCAGGATGATTTAATCCTGAGATCCTTAATTAGTCAAATCTGCAAAGACCCTATTTAGAAATAAGGTCACATTTTGAGTGTCCAGGTGGACGTGAATTTTGAGGGAACATTACTCAACATAAAAGGAAACTCACCACCATACAGTTAACCTCCTTACCTATTTCACCTTCCCTGCACGCCCTTCCCCACTGGTAACCACTGCTTTATTCTCTGTATCTATGTGTTTGCTTTGGTTTGGTGTATTCATTTGATTTTAATTTTAATTTTTTAAAACTTTCCACATGTAAGTACAATCAT
The DNA here is from genome assembly GCF_048773025.1 of Camelus bactrianus. NCBI lineage: Eukaryota > Metazoa > Chordata > Mammalia > Artiodactyla > Camelidae > Camelus > Camelus bactrianus. Next base: position 46,509,145 of record NC_133540.1, read on the forward strand.
AATATATGTATCTTTCTCTGCCTGAGTTATTTCACCTAGCATAATATCCTCAAGGTCCATCTATGTTTCACTAATGGCAAGATTTCATCTTTTTATGGCTGAGTAGTATTCCTGTGTGTGTTTGTGTGTGTGTGTTTAGATAACATGTCTTCTTTATCTTTCCATCTGTCTTGGGGCACTTAGGTTATTCCCACATCTTGGTTATTGTAAATAATACTGAGATGAACATAAGGATGTGTGCATCTTTTGAAGTACTGTTTTTGTTTTAATTAGATAAATACTCAGAAGTGGAATTTCTTGATCATGTTACTTCTATTCTTGATTTTTTGAGGAATCTTAATACTGTTTTCTATAGTGGCTGTACCAGTTTACATTCCCACCAACAGCGCACAAGGGTTTCCTTTTATTCACATTTTCTTCAGCACATTTCTTGCTCTTGCTCTTTTTGATCATAACCATTCTAATGGGCGTGGGTGATATATCCTTGTGGTTTTGATTTGCATTTCCCAGATAATCAGTGATATTGAACATCTTTTCATATTCCTGTTGGCCATCTGTATGTCTACTTTGGAAAAATATTTATTAAGGTCCTCTGCCCTTTTTAAAAATATTTTTATCCTCCCCATTTTTAAATTGGGTTTTTTTTTCTGTTATTGTTGAGTTGTATGAGTTCTTTATATTTTTTGGATATTAACCCCTTATGAGATATATAATTTAATAGCTTCTATTCAGTAGGTTGTCTTTTCATTTTGTTGGTGGCTTCCTTTGCTGTACAGAAGCTTTTTAGTTTGATATAGTCCCATTTGTTTCTTTTTTATTTCACTTCCCTTACCTGAGGAGATATGTCCAGAAAGGTATCGCTAAGGTCTAAGTTTTCTTCTAGGAGTTTTATGGTTTCGGGGCTTACATTTGAGTCTTTAATCCTTTTCAAGTTGGTTTTTGAGTATGGTTTGAGATAGTGGTCTAGTTTCATCATTTTGCATGTGGCTGTCTAGTTTTCCTAATACTGTTTGTAGAAGAGACTATCCTTTCTCCATTGTATGTTCTTGTTTGTCATAAATTAATTGTCCATACATGTGTGGGTTTACTTCTGGGTTCTCAGTTCTGTTCCACTGATCTGTGTGCCAGTTCCTTTTCTGAGCTCGCCTCCTGCTATTCTTACCCTCTAGCTCACTCTTTCCAACTACTCTGTCTTCTGGCAGGTTTTCATAGACTCTAAGCATATCTTATCTTAGTACCTATTACTAGCTGTTCCTTCTAGTAAAATACTCTTTCTCTAGATAACATTATAGCTGATTCTTTAACCAACCTGAAGTTGTTGTCTAATTGTCACCTACTTAATGAAATCTGTTTATCCACTCTACTTAAAATTGCAACCCAGAAGTGGGATTGCTAGACCACATGGTGATTCTATTTTTAATTAGTTGAGGAACCACCATACTGTTTTCCATATAGGTTGCAACATTTTACAGTCCCACAAATAGGGATTCCATATTTCTCCCTATTCTTGCCAACATGTTATTTTCTGGGGTTTTTTTTGTTTAAATTTTTTTATAATGGTTATCTTAAATGTCATGAGGTGATATCTTATTGTAGTTTTGATTTATATTTCTCTAATGATTAGTGATGTTGAGCATCTTTTCATATACTTATTGTCCATTTGTATATTTTCTTTCAAGATATGTCTATTCAAGGATTTTGCCCATTTTTAAACTGGGTTGCTTGGGAGTTTTTTTGCTGTTGAGTTGTAGGAGTTCTTTATATATTCTGTATATTAACTCATTAGATATTTGCAAAGATGTTCTCCTGTTATATAAGTTGCCTCTCACTCTGATTGCTTCCTTGATACACAAAAGTTTTTAAGTTTAACATAGTCCCAAAAGAATAGAAAGCAGGATCTCAGAGAGATATTTATACAGCCGTGTTCACTGCATCATTATTCACAATAGCCATGAAGTAGAAGCAACCCAAATGTAAACTGATGGAAGAATGGATAAACAAAATGTGGCATATATACAGCAAAATGTTATTCAACCTTAAAAAAAAAATAAAGAAATCCTATCACATGCTACAATAGTGATGAAACTTTAGGACATTATGCTAAATGAAATAAAACAATCACAAAAGACAAATATTGCATAATTTCACTTATGTGATATTAAAAGTAGTCAAACTCAAAAACAAAATAGAATGGTTGCCAGCGACTGAGGTGAAGGGGAAAATGGGGAGTGGTTCAATGGGTATAAAGTTTCAATTCTGTAAAATGACAAAATTCTAGAGATCCGTTAAACAACAGTGTGAACATAGTTAACACTACTAAACTGTGCACTTAGAATAGTTAAGATGGCAAATTGTATGTCATGTGCTTTTTACCATAATTTTAAAAATTGTAATTCAATTCTTCCTCTTCCTTTGCAATTCTGATTATCCTTACTCTGTTCTTTGTTTTTGCTGCAGAATGTATTGCACTTAACATACTACAGAATTTTATTATATTTCATTATTTGTTTCTCCACCACCCCTACCCATTATAATAAAAGTTCCAGACATGGATTTTTGTTTTGTTTTGTCTGTTTACTGATGTGTTCTGGAACAATGCTTGTCTCAAAATGGGTATTTAATGCACAGTTGTTCAAGGCAAGAATGAAACCCAAAATTGTAATTAAAAAGTAATAAACACAGTAAACACAGGAAGAAACAAGCCAAATTAAGTGAGAATAACTATATATTGCAGAATTTGATTTTCGCAAAGGCTTCAAATACTATAATTATCAGTGTCTTTTGTGACTCAAATGCCAGATCAGAATTAGACATACAAGATATATATGGGAGGAAATGCTAATGATGGATAAAGGAAGGGGAGATGGAGAGGCATGTCTGATTCCTATGAAAGAGAAAGGGAAGGAAGAATTGAATAGGAAAAGTCTTACATTACAGCAAATTTGTAAGGAACTCTCTGCCAGTCCTTTGGGGATCCACCCATTGGAAGAGTCCTACATAGAACAATGATGGGCTGTCTCTACAGCAACCCCACTGTGTTTGTCATTTGTGAGAGTGAATAAGGAAATGTGTCTTTAATGTGAATGCTCTAGAGAATCCACAGGGGCAGTGGCAGTGGCAGAACTGCTTCCTGCAATGGGTTTTCTTCAACTAGTTCTGGGTGGTACGCATAAACAGCCACTTCAAAAATTATTACAAAAAGTAAAAACAATAGAGAGGATAAAAACATTAAAAATCAGCCAGGCATATGTGAAAAGAAACCAGTTAAAATTCTTGGAGTGAAAAATATATAGTAATTGATAAGAATACATGAGTTAAATAGCAGATATAACTGCTATTTATAGTTTATTAGATATAAAACAAAGTTCAAGAACTAGAAGAATCAACTGAATGAAATACTGAGAATACAGCACAGAGAAAGAAGAATGGAAAAAATAAAGAATTCAAGAGACATAGGTAGCAGCTGAGAAGTTCCTGTGTATACTATTCTAAATTTCAGAAGAAGAGAATAAAGAAAATGGGGTAGAGGCACTTGGAAGAAATAATGATTAGGCAATTTCTGGAATCCAGTGAAATGACCCCAGTCCATTTTAACCAGCAACTGCAACATTTCCCAAACTGTGTTAATTAAAGTAAACCATCAATAATATACAAACTATTAACGATGTTTGTATCTATAAAGGCTAAAGATAAAAAAAAATACTAAGAGAGATCAGGCAGATTATCTGCATATTCTTTACTTCTTAACAGCAACAAAAGAACATGTAATGAAATGATATCTTCAAAGAGCAAAGTGTCAATCTAGATACTTCATATATTTAAATATATATGTATCTAAGAAGATGAAAAAAACTCACATTAACAAACTCAATTAAAGGGATTTCTAAGTGAAAATTTTAAAAATTAAAAGCACTTGTAGACAAATCTAACAAATATTAAATGTGTATATAAATACATTTCATAGAGGTAAAAATCAAAGTAAACCAAAAATCCTGTACAACAGATATAAAACCAAGGTAAACCTAAACGCTTGTACAGCGATTACTCCCATCATTGTACAAGAGGATAACAGAATTAAAGGTTGTAATGTCTTCTCTTGCTTAAGAGAAGGAAACCTCTAGATGAGCTTTAGTCTGTAAGTTAAATGTGCATATCCAGATGAATGTGGCTACCATTAAAAAATACATTAATTCTTAAATTATATTCACATAGTACTATACCTTCAACACCTATTAGGCAAAACATTGACAGAAATAAAAAAAGAAAGTGAGAAACCCACTTGATAAAAGACTTTAGCAAAACTGTTTCAGTAATATATTCAAGATGACAATCAGTAAGGTTGAATGGAATGTTTTTCTTTTGCTTTGGCTTCATAGTTTCATTTAGCTTAGGAAAGAAGGCCTAAAAAAAAAAATTCCTATCAGGCTTTGAATATCAGCTTCCAATTTGGCCAACTTCTGACCATGGAGCTTAAAATAGAAAGAAAGAAAAAGGTTTCAGCTGGGACAAACAGCAAGTATTCCTGGCAGTACGGAATGACCTTCTGGACCCAAGAGGTGCCCCAAAGAGGATGGAAAAGATACTACTCTCCCAGGATCCAGAGCCAAACATAACCAAAAGAAAGAAAGGTTCAGACCATTCACCTGAGAGCTGGCACAGTCTGTGGGATCCTAGGTACAAATGAAGTGCCCTCTCCATTTCTGTCCAGCCATATCTAGATGGAAACGGGTGCAACCCATACTTCTTTATGGCCGTACATTTGGGCCCCCAACCTGATAGTTGAGTTGCCTGCAAATGTGAGAACCAACAACCTGCTTGTACCAGGCTGGCAGAAAGCCAAGCCAAGTTCTCACAAATTGAGACCAACAAGAAGGCAATAACTGTCCCTGGGAGAGTAAAGGATCAATAACCGATGTGAGACAACATGAAATTTGACCTCCTTCTCTTTCGACTGGGCACCCCAGGGATCCGGAAGAGCTGACTCTGTGAAGAACTCCCAGCCTTCACTGGCTTCTGCTGTTCTTCCCAGGATCCTGTCATCAAGCTCCAGAGCAAGTGAGTTGAAAGTAGAGAGGACAGCCCTGGTATCTACTAGAATTCGTCAAGGTTTTCCATTAATTTTAATTTCAGTTTCTCTCTAGCTGTTTGAGGGAATAACGGAGCAGTTTACCACAGGATCCGTCAGAGTCCCGTCACCCCTGGGAAGGGCTCAAATGGAGGCCCTCCTTTGAGGGAAGCTAGGGGGCATTTGTGTTGGTGTGGGAAGCTTTGGCTTTTGTTGAAGGGCTTGCAGACTTTCGGAGTTGAAAAGCACTTCAGATAGAGGATTATTCTGTAATAGTACTCTCTGTAGACTGAGTACTCAGGTGAAGTAGGATGGAGAGGCGTGCTAAGAGTCATGACTTCAGCCTTTCAGTCTTTTCTTTTAGATACCTCTTGTGTCTTTAATTTTTCATAAGACTTTTGCAATGAATCTTTCAATAAAGCTATTTTGGAATTTTGGAGAATTCTGGAGTCTTCTGCATGTCACATAAAATAGGTATCATGTTCTGTTTGATTGATTTTGGAACCCTTACTTTCAAGTACACGACTTCAGATGAATGATCTTGTCTAACTGGAACGTTCCCCATAATGTCCACTTGAATTCTGGGTTGTCTTAGTAAGATTTTGCCATTTTTGTGGATTGAGATCTCAAGCTTCCTGGACCACAGTTCTCAGACATAAAATAAGCAGATGTGCTGGAAGGTAGTGGACTCAATTCTTTGAAACACGAGGATCCCATTTATTTAGCTAAGCCTTGGTTCTTTGGGAGCCAAATAATACCTAAGAGTGATGTCCACTGGGTTGGGGATTTTACGATGTTGTACAGTGTACCTTGTTACATGGAAATTTTCTTGAGGTGGCAGGTGACCTAGTGTCAGTCTAACTCCTTCAATAACCAAGTTATCATACCTCAGGAGCCTTGGAGTGAGGCATCCAGCACTCTAAATGCTTTTAACTGTTTGACCTATGCCTACCAATTTTGCAGCTTTGGCTTCTGTGATTGCCATTAACGTCAGATCTATTATTCCTCTCACAAGATTTCTTTTTAGTGGTGGACACACTGATGGTTTTTAATAGTCTGATTTATGCCTACATAGATTTTGATTCTTATGGTCGAAACAGTCCAGATTTCTTGTAAGTAAGTAAGTTTTTGTAAGTTCATATGCTGTGAACTTGAGGTTTTGTGAGTTCCCTGAAGGCTGCTGCCTGTTGTGGACTCTCAGCATAACCATCTCAGAATTTTTCTGTGACCCCAGAATCTCTTGGGAACTTTAACAAGCCCTGGAAGCTTTCTGGGAACCACATATATAAAGTTTCTTTTTGGTAGGAGAGCTGCACATGAGGGAGTAAAGCTCAAATCCGTGCCTTAGCTGCAGCCTCTTGGTAATGACAAGAGGAATAGTGAGCTCCAAGGATTCAGTGGGCACTTCCCTGTGCTCCTTGTCTTGTAGGCCATTAGCAGGCAGCTTCAGATCGCATTCCTCATCTCCCAAAAAATGTTGAAAAATGACTAAAGAAGACAGGGTAATACAAACAAGTTTCATTTAACACTTCACGAAATGGACAGTCTCCTTTCAGAGAATCACCAAATGTGACAGAAGGTAGAAAGCTTTTATAGGATAAAGAATAAAGAACAAGGAAGAGAAAACTAAAATCTATATCTATATCTATATCTATATCTATATCTATATATATCAGATTGGCTGAGGCCACATAGTCATCCTTGTTTGGGGTGAGAAGGCCCAGAGTTGGCATTGCGAATGGGGATTGATTGACTGGGTGTATATACTGGGTTTTTAGTCATGCAGAGCATTTACAGGGACACAAAAGTCGTCTATGTTTGGGTTTGCTGATGTGGCACCAGGCTGGGAGCAGCTCCACTTTGGGCCTAGAAAGTTAGTTCAACAACAGGTGTTAATTTCATTATTAATACAATGATTTAAGTATAACTTCCTTCCTTTCACTCACATGTTCACTAAACATTTAGTATATAAAAGGTGGCAGCATGCTTTGTGGAATTTAATACCTTTCTAATTATTAATACAGAAATACACTTTCAAATATACTTCAGTAAAAATGTAAGGACTCTTCCACACAATTAGATCATTGGATTGTTTGGTGTGATTGTACCTAAAAGAAGTGAAGTTATTAGCAGTGGTCGGAATGTGACTGCAACTTTTATGGCTGATTTGTTGCTATTTAGACATGGCTATGAAACAGCCATCTTAGTATTTCCTCATATATTCATTTATCCATTTTGTAATTTCAAACCAGATCATTTTTTCCCAACCCACTGAGACTTATAATGACTTCCTTCTTGACATTTTATCCAGAAATAGTTAGAGAAAAATTAAAGATAAATCTCTAGAAAAAATTATGAATGAATTAGCATATACCTACAGATATGTTTTCATTTACAAATATATTTTCATTTACAAATAGATTGCCATTTACTATTTTGTCATAGATACTGTCCTCACTTGCACTTGTACATATTTAGTCATATTATCTGTAGTTGCATAATTATTATTTATGAGACCATCCTGTTATAATCTCCCTTCGCTGCTGTTCTTCTCCCTTATAACACTACCAGCATTTATAATAAATATTTCTTATATTTCTCTCTTAGATGATTTTGCTAATACTACTACTAAGAGCTAACAGTCTCAGCCCAGCCTTTATCTAAAATGCTTCATGTATATTATTATTTAACTGTCTCAACTACAGAACAAAATGGTGTTCTATATACCATTATGATTCACGTATTTTGGATAGGGAAAGTGAGGCAGAAAGGTTAAGTAACACAGAGTAACACAAAGATTGGTTCGTACATGGCGGTGCCAGGAATGTAAACTCCAAGAGAGTAGGAAACATGGCCCACGTGTCCCCAGGATCTTGTCCAGTGTCTGGTGCTTATGATGCTCTATTAATATTTAGTAAATGAACAAAACGAGCGAGTGTAAGGTGAAGAAATACAACTTAGAGTTTTGCACAACGCCTTTCTTTGTTTAGTCTGATCTCAATAATGCTGCAAGATCTGAAGAAAAAGATAAGTTGACAAGTTTTCTGATTAGTGTGATTTTTCAGTCAAGTCTTGGGTCATGATCATGTGGACACAATAAATGCACTACCCCATATGGAGTCTTCCCTTTATGCTGTCTTCAGAGAAATGCATACTGTCATATAATTGGCTTGAGCTCAGAGATAAGAGTAAAATTAGATTCACTGGCTATCAGATTTACTCAGAACTTAACTCTGAGGATGCCTGTACCCAATTAATAGATAAAATCATTAGGTATGCTGACAGAAATACAGTTCACTTACATTTGAAGAAAGGGTGAACATCAGGTTTTGTATAAAGAGTCAAAGAAGTAAAGTAGATTATATGAGGTTATTTAGAAACATTTTCACTTGAGAGAAACCAAATAAGGAGAAAAAAAATTAAACATTTTTTAATAATAAAGTAGAGAAAAATCAATGAAACTATTGAACTATTATAGAGGTTATAAAAGGTGATACAGGGGTCTTTCAATATTCTTCTAACATTTAAAATGCACACTAATTTTTAAACTTTTATGTGAAGCTTACAAAACAAATTGAAATCAACTAATTCTGTATCTCATTTTTCTTGCACTGAGACAAAACAGCATTCTATTATAGAAATATATACTTTGATGTCTTAGGTAAACATTTGGCACTGAATGAGGTGAAAAGTATGTAAGAATCATATTTCTATGTTATCAGGAAAGTGTGAAGTTCATTTCAACATCAGAGCCACGAAAGGCGTGACATAGGACAATTTACTTTTATTACTAATCCTGTGGCAAAGCGACTCATTAGTTCTAAAAAACTTAGCCAAAAAAACTAACTGATAATATACAGCTGAATATTTATACACTTTCCTCATAACAAAAATGTGCTCAGTATTATTAGCCAAAAGAAGCGGGAAAAAATGAAAATATGGAAGATGTTCAAATGCAATTTGTTTTAAAGTAAACATTCAGAAATTGCACTCTTTTTTTTTTTAATGTGAAGCAGTTTTACGGGTAACACTATTTTAATTTAAGATATTTACTCTGGGTATTGGGTACTGCATATAAAATGTATCATTACGAGTAAATTACTGATGTGAATAATCAGATGTCAGATTAGTCACGTAGCCTTTGGCACATTTCCCGCATTAACGTGTATCAGTGCTGAAGATTGCATTCGACCTGTCCTGAAAAGGTCTTCACAGTGGAACATTTTAATCTACTGATAGAACTTACTCAAATTCTGTGATCGCAAATCTGTGAAGATGAAAGACCCATCTCACAGGAAAGATCCCCTTAGGTGAATTAAGTGCAGTTTGTTAGTCTGCTCAAACACAGACATTAGGCTACTAAGTGGCCACATGTGTATACACATGTTTAGCATTAAGGCCAGAAAGCAAACATTAGCAATCAAGAACATCAAATTGATTTTGGAGCGTATGTCTTCCAAGACCCCACAAAATCTGAAAAACAGCTTGAGAAAGGTTTAGACAAGTTCTTAAACCTTATACCTCTTTCCCAGTTGCAAGAGATTGTGCTCACATGCTAAGTGCACTCAGATACTACCTAAAAATTCATCCCTACCTTTGCTAGAACCAAGAAGTGAAAATTACAAAATCTTTGTGTCATTGCTGATCTCCATCATACTCTCCCAGAAGACAGCACCCCGTAAGTTCCATCAGACCCTACTGGCTCTGCTGACACACTTAGAAATGTTACTGCATAATTTGCTATTGTGCGCTACTTTATGTGCAGACTCTCACTATCGTGGCCGTACAGTGCGAGGCATTCACACATATGCCTGCAGCATGTTCCCACCGGGCAGAGTCGGTCATCTTTGGCAACTCAGAGACAACAACCATGGTGTTTTGTTTTGTTGTTATGGTTTCAGACAAATCTTTCCAAACTTATCATTATGCAAGAAATAAGGTCTGCACAATTGTGATTATCCAAATAATTTATAACAAAAAATTATTTTAGTCGATTAAATAGAACAGTGATTTTTCACTTCCTTTTTTTTTTTTTTGTAGTCAATGAAATCTTTTATTCAAACAAATCTTGTACAGATAAACTAGACAGAAGAAAAAAGATCTTGTGACTGAAGTGTGTAGGGAGTGAAGGAGTGAACTTCACCTTCTCTGGTGGCTGTTTTATTTTCATAGCAACCCCTGAAACATCTTTTAATTACTTTAGGGCTGTGTACAATGTTCTGAATACTACTGATGCCCAGGATGAAAGGAAAAGAAGACTTTCTTTTTGTGTTAGACTAATTTTTTCTCTTTAATTTTATTTTTTTGAAATGCAGTTAATTTACAATGTTAGTTTTAGGTACAGGCAAAGTGTTTCAGTTATACATATATACACATTTTTTTTTCAGATTCTTTTCCATTATAGCTTATTATAAGAAATTGAATATAGTTCCCTGTGCTATACAGTAGGTCCTTGTTGTTTATCTAATTTATGTTTTGTAATGTGTATCTGTTAATCCCAAACTCCTAATTTATCCCGCCCCTGCCCTTTCCCCTTTGGTGACCATCATTTGTTTTCTACGTCCGTGCAGACTAACTTTCAGACAGTAACTTAGGTCATTACTGTAACAACAGCAAGCTTGGCAAAGGTTACTTGATGACATTCAGGAACAGGAAGTCTCTCCCCAGGGTTTAACTAACTCTCACCTTCTGCGTGAGACCCATGTCAGAGTGGCTGCTGGAATCTTTTAACAAGTAGACACTGAGCTAGTCCTTACAAGTCCCGACCACAAGGTGGTACTTACCCCCCGTAGTGAGAATAGGCCAAATTCCAGCGTGGGGACAGCTGACCCACAAACTGAAAGTAGGAAGTGACATCACTCAGGAAGTGACACAGGGTAGTGTTGCTAACAGAAAGTAACATCTTGCTTTCAGTCTTTACTCACTAACTAGGGCCACCCAGGCTAGCTGTGGACACTGAGATTTTAAATCCTAACTCTGGTCCTTGGATGATCATATGAGCATGCCATCCTTAGAAGCAAACATGTACCTGATCCTGGAATTTTAAGAGAACAATCCTATCTGCTGCAGACCCATCCTATCCCTGGTGTCTGAGTTACTTTTTTTTTTTTCCTAGTCATATGGACCAAGATTCACAAAATAGAGAAAATCCTTTCAACCTCATTTTGCAAATGAAAATGAGTTTAGCAAATGCATTCCTAATGAAACAATACCCTTGCCATATGTATGACCTAGAGCAAGGCTGTTTTTCTCCTAAAGTTTCAAGAGCTGCTCTCCTCTTACTCGGCTCTGAGCTCCACTACTGGGAGAATCAAGGATATTCTGAACTGTTACATGAAGTTTTGCCCACCAGTGTTCTAATTTGGGAACACAGTTGGGTAATGAATACTGGAATCTCTCGCTGAGGAGAATCATACCGCAGTGTAGTTCAGTTAGTCCGACGAGACATGTCTGGTGAATCCAGCTTATGCAAACTAAGCTGTCATTTTAAAAGGTTACTGAAGCTACTTTCATTGCTTCCAAGAATGCTGGATGAGGAACTTGTTATTTTTCAGGGTAAAGCACAATGCCAATGATGGGCTATGGTTTGCTCTTGGTTAATACTTTGGATCTCGGTTAGCTCCAGATCTGGGGAAGAGAGAGAAAAAAAAAGCTACCAGGGTTCAGCATGAGGTACTCATTTAATTGGTCCAGGGGAGTCAATATTAAAGAAGCGATACCAGGAATGCAAGGTGGGGCTGGAGACAAATAGAGTAGCCCCTTAAAATAGTCTAAAAAACTGAACTTCTACCCTCTTTAGTTATGGGGAGAGATGTAAGCAGAATGGACCTAGTTAGTTTTCTGTCTAGAGTCTGTCTCCTTCCCTAGAGGTCCTTGGAGAGCAGTGGGCTAACTTTACGTGAGTAGCCTTGGAAGAGATCTGTTTATGATTTTTCAAATTTAAATCATCCATATTTTGTTTTTTAAAGCACTCAGTTCACTTTGACCTTACTGTGTATGTTTTCTTTCCCAATTATGCGATAGCTTCCTGAGGATTGTCTCCTCAACAAAGTGTCTATAAATCAGTATCTCTGTATGCTCAGGACCAAGTACAGTTAGTGTGTGGTGTGTGGCGAAAAACATTTTGCAGCTGCTAACATGTAACCCATGTTTAAGGATCCAAAGAAGGTATTGTTGGGGTCAGCTATGAGGATGGTCTTGTTATGTGAGAAGAACGAAATGAGTCATTTTTAATTAATGTTTTAAAAACTTGGTTTTGTTTCTGTTGGTTGTCTAATGGGTGCACTCATTTCCTCGTGCGTTATGCACTTTATATTTTTGGGGTTGGGTCTGTGGGGCTTCTTTGAAGGTAATAGTGACTGTAGTTTTCTTGATAGAGTCTGGGAGTACAAACAGACCATTTGGAACTAAATCACCAGCTTGAAATGTCTAGGGAAATACAAAATTCATCTGTAAACAAGTGTATACCATCTTGTGGGGGTAAATTCTCAAGGAAGAGTTTTTTTTTTCTTTCTTTCTTTCTTTTCCATATAATTATATTATTCTGTGGTGAGGTCTAAGACAACAACTTCCCTTGCAATCTTTTTGGTAAGGGTCAGGTTTTATTTCTAGTCTACTCTGCACACTGAGGAAGTTAATGTGAGGGTTTCCTTTTGTGTTCCCAACTTTGGGCAAGCCCTGAACGTTTTTTCTGTCTGTCCCCTGTACTCTGCAAAGACAACTCTCCAGGGTTCAGCAGACCACTCCCCCCACAAAGGAAAAGCCACCTCTGATGCTCTTCCATTTCTCAATCACATTTTTCTTGCTTCTTAGATTTCCTTGCCAGATTGTCAATTTGCTTTAAAAGACTTTCTACTGTATTTTAATTCTTTACAGAAGTGGTATATTTACTAAGCCAAAACTAAAAACGTGACTATCACTACTGCTAATACTACTAACTTCCTGAGATACTGCTGCCATTGTAATATTTAGTCATTTTGTATCAAGTGTCCATTACTCTACAATACCAGATCATATTTCAAGAAGGAAGTGCTTCTTCTTGATGAATAAAAGGATTGAAAGCATCTTCTGTCTTTACAATATGAATATCAGCAGAGGGAAATGAGCTAAGGAGAGGAGTTGATAATGTCAATAAGAAGAGAGCCGTAAATTCAAGAAAAGATGCAAAATCCCCTAACGTGAAACTATTGCTAAAACTTCAGATCTCACTGTCCCACCTTCTGACCACAGCAGTCCATTTCTCTTGCTCTAATTCCATCTCTTCTCTGACGTCATCATCAATCTGTGTCTTCTTTCTCTTTCCTTTGGTGGTTTCTCTGTCTGGGCTATGCCACGTGTTCCTCCGTTATCTCCTGCCAATACCTGCAAGTTCCTCACTCCTTACGACTCCCATGAGCAGTACTTCTTCCACACGTAATGGTGAAATTCCAACCCAGAATCGTATACTCATAACGCAGAGAATCCCAAGGCCTAAGGTTCTGTCCCAGGATAAACTCATCATTCCATCTGTCCCATATGATAAACTCGTTCAGTTTTCAGTTGGATTTTCAAAAAAATGCATAAACTACTTTCTGTTGCCTCTCTCAAATCCCTCTCTCATTTCTCAGATACAGTTAAATCTTTATCAATTTTCTTAAGCCCTTTTCTCCCAAGAATATTGAAGATGACAAACTAGTAAGTCAAAATACTAAGGAGCCTGAGGCAAGGTGTTGAGAGCTTAAAAGCAAGACCAGCCCTCTCTGCAAGATAAGAGATGTCCAAGTCTTTATTTATTTGACTATCGGCCTTTCAGCTGTCAATGGGCCCAACAGTGAAATGGGGTAAAGGGGAGAAATAGTGATAATCACTTTAAAAGAGGAAGTGTTACCTTTATTCTGTCCTCTACCAGTTCCTCTTCTGTCAGATACCCACCCCTGAGAAGATATAATTTTACAGTGTTTTTGGAGTCGAGGGAGCATCGAGTGTTAAAAAGCCAAAGCACATAGATTTTTCTTCTCTTTCTGTCTAATTCACTTACGGCAGAATTTGTAAAAAGGCCAAACTTTCCTTCCATATCTTGTGCTTTTCTTTCTTTCTTTCTTTCTTTCTTTCTTTCTTTCTTTCTTTCTTTGGGGGGTGGGGTGGCCAATATGTGGTAAAATTGTAAACTACCTTTATTTATTTTTTTTTTTTACAAAGGTAAATGACGTTTAGCTGAAAAAGACAGAGTAGTTTTCTGGTTAGATTTTATTTTGTTTTGTTTCACAAATAGAGTTGCTCCATAAAACCAAATCTGTTTTGCAGAGTTCTCTTCATCAAAATTTTTGATATTTTGGTTTCCATCTACCATTGATTCTCATACCTATGTCATATATTGGGAAATGTGAGTAAAGATAAGGGTTTGGGGCTAAATTTAGACATTTCTGGGCTTCCTAAAACAAACAAACAAAAAAACCAAAGTTATCTGAATATCACTTGATACCATCCCAGGAACATCTAAAAAATCTACTTTTGTATGTTCACTAACCAGGTGGAGAAGTTTCAAACAATGATGCTAATAATAATAAGCAACAACAGGCACTGGTCAGGGTGACCTTGCAGTTTCCATCAGCTGGACTGCGCTTTAAGCAGAATTCTCCCTAACTCCAGGCTTAGAAAACTTGTAATTTTAAATTATTTCTCTATCCCTTTGAGATGTAAATCTTTTTAAAAGCCTCTTGCCAGTTTTACAACCCAGGAATATCTTACTCAAGGACCAAGGAGACATCCCATTCAAATGTAATCACAGAGGAAGACAGAATTCCTATATCTCAGTCTGTGAGAGAAGCCTCCTATCTCAGTTTCTGTGTGAGCATAGGAGCCTAACTTCAGTGGATGCCAGTTAGCAAACAAAGATGATTGAGTCACAGTAGGAAAAAAGTTGCAAACTCAGGAAGAAGTCTGCAACTCACCATGCTCGACACACGGACCAATCTCTCACCTCAAGTCCTCCAATACTATTTGACTAGCTCATCTGGGCTCTTAAAAAACTTGTCACCTTGTATTTCAGCAGAGTTGGGTTCAGACTAAGTTCTGGACCTTCCTCCTATTGCAATAGCCTTGAATAAATTATCTCTTACCTGTTTAACTCTGTCCAGTACAGTTTTTGCTTTGACAATACTTTCATAAAACTCACAACTTGCCAAGGCTGTGAAAACCAGAACTTCATACAATAGGCACTCTTTTTGCCTTTACTTTTTTATAGAAGAGAAACTGAAGCCCAGAGTGATTAAGCCAGTTTGCTCAAGGTCATTCCTACCAGGACAGGGCAGAGCTGAGGTCGAATCCAGATTGTAACTGCACCATCTATGCTCTTAACCCAGTGCAATACTGTCAGTTAAGGTCTGGGTTCATAAGTATTGATGTGAAATAAAGAAAAGAAAGACAGCAAAGGCAGGTATCAAGAAACTTGTGTGAAGTGTTGGAAAACAAAATCCTTGAAGGTATTTCTGAATGAAAGGTCTAGTTCTACTGGGAAAGAATAGCTATCCACGTGGCTTGAAAACAAGATTTTATTTAAATTTGAGCAGTGGACACAGCTTGTTAGGGCAGTCTCAGGGAGCTTTGACACAGATCAGGAGTGTCTCCCGTCTTGTCTGTGCTCTCATCAGTTGAATTTTCCAAAGCAGTGAGGTAAATAGTCAGAACTTGAAGATGAGATTCTCTTAAACCAAATTAATTTAATAATATAAACATTCTACCTTTTGACTGCCTAGTTGTTCTGTGATACCTTGAAATTCCTCTGAACTAATGAAATATTTTAATGTTAAATTGTGTTTGCTATTCTGTGATGGATGGCGTGTGTCTATTTTGGAGAAAGAGTTCTTCAAAGAAGGGACGAGAGATTGGTAAACCCCAGGTGGCTGGCCTTCCACAAAGAGGATCTTTGTTTTTCTTACATTAGCAATAGAACGTTACTAAGGAGACTTTTGTTTGAGGGTATTTTGAGCAGTATTCCTTTTCTTCTGATGTCCAGTTTTGTTTTGCTAGCCAGTCTGGCCTGACTCACACATGAGCTGCATGGGTCAGTGCTTCTCTGAAGAGAAGGCCAAAGACTTCCTTGGTGGTCTCTGGCAGATCTTTGCTGTGTGGCATGCTGGCCTGTAGCGTGGTCTATAAACCTAGCCGTATCTGCTAAATAGAGTTTAAGTAAACCTTCTTTTCAGGTAATGAACTCTGTTCCTTACTATGAACTCTGAATCCTGCTGAGCTGATTAATACCAGTAAACACTTACTGGATTGTGACAAAAATCATTTTTTATTACCAGTTGCATTCTTTTCCCATTTTTCTACTTGTAGTCATTTTTGCAATACCTTAGAACTGTGATCAGGGTTCCGGAGGTCACAGACCTCTGTTTGGAGTGCTGCCTTTTACATTCTGAGCTGGAGCAGAATGACATTAGAATGAGAGTCTTTGGTAGTAAGTATCCTAACCAATGAACATAACAGGAACAGGAGATTCCTAGATCTCTGCTTCTTAATTAATACCTACTGGTGACTCAGACTTTAATCAGCTTATCTTTAATAGCAATGCATAAATACATGTCAAAGTAAAATATAAAACCAAAAATGAAAAAGAAATTCTCTGATTTTAGTAGCACCGGTATACATTGGTCCCTTTTCTGCTCTTAGCTTCCCTCATGAACCAGCTTAGTTCATGCTGAACACCATTTCAGTAGTAATATACACCCTTGCCTGCCTGTCATGTTTTATGTCATATCTCCCGACACAACCCTAACCCTACATGGTCCCAAGCATGCATCTTCTCTGTACCTTCATCAGGAGAGGAACGCATCAGCAGAGACAAGTTCTGTCATAAATGGACGACCACACTCACTTGATACACTGTTCACTAGTTTTACTGTCTTTCTCAAGTACAGTCAACTCACTCTCTGAAAGATCATGTGTTCACATTCTAATCACTTTGGCAGTAACTACCTTTGCTCTCCTCCCTCCAGTTGTTTGATGACCATTTCTAATGAACAGAATAAAAGAGCCAGGTGCTGGGAACTCCTCATTTCTTAGCACCAGCATCGCCTCATTACTCCAGATGTGCGTTGCCTACCAGCAGCATGGGCATCACCTGGAAATGTGTTAGAAATGTAGACCTACCAAATCTAAATCTGCAGTTAACAAGTTCCCTGGTGGTTTGGGGCATATTAACAGTAGAGTAGCGCTGAAATGAAGAAGACACAAGTTGATGCTCTCTCTCCTTTGAAAAGCAGGAGAAAGTATAGAAAATATATTTCTTTTGCCTATAGAAAGTATATTTCTTTTCTTTCTCCTCCTAATTCCTCAGAAATTTACACTGATATTATCCCTTCTCTTGCCAGTATATTTAGTTTCTCTCTCTCAACTATAATTCCCTGCATTCACTTTTTAAGTCTCAAATTTCTCCATTAAACACTTGCATTTATCCAATTGAAATAGAATTAACAGACCAGTTATGGCTGTAGTTTCTTCTTGTCTTTGGAGCCAGCTTCTCAAATGAGATGTTCGCAATTAGTGTGTCCGTTTCTTCATCTAACAGTTTCTTTTAAACCCACTGCAAAATGGCCTCTGGGCTGTCACTCCACTAAATACTGTCCTTGGTAAATTTCCCTCTCCTTACTTTCTCTCCTCTCCTTACTTTCTCAGCAACATTTGACGCTGGGGGAATCACATGTGAATGAATGAAGGAAGGAAGGACAGTATAAATACTGACCTCTCAGGACTCTTACCTTTTATTTTTGTTCCCCCAAGTTTAATCTCTCTAGTCATTTCACATTACACTTCTGATTTCTAAGGAAAATAAGCAGATATTAAAGCACAAGCAAAAACTGCTTCAGTTTTCATAACTGCTCCATGTCTAGCACCTAGCCTAACACTAGGCACTCAGATTTTATCCAGAGAATGAATATATACTTTAGGTTCCATGTTCTTCCCCCAGTCTTCTACTAAGAGTTCTATTTTCTTCTTTATTTTAGTTCAAGTAGTAGTTACCCTTTACTGAAATAAAACATCCAGCCTTTCCTTTCTCCCCTCCCACTGCTCTAGGATAAACATGTGCCTATATCAACGGATAGTCTTATATGATGAATAAACAGGATGGAGATAAAGAGCTTTTCTACTTTTTTATCCTTGGGATTTTATGCACTGTTTAACCCTGAAATCTGTTCAAGCTTATGAGGGAGAAATTGGGTGTTTTTTAAACCACTTTTTTAATTTGAATATCGATTAGAAGTGCCTATATGAATTAATGGAAAGGAAAAAAGAATTTCCTAAGCCTCTGCTTTATTGTAGAATTCAGAAGTTTGAAAGCTTAACCCAGCTTTATTCTCAGAGACTACTGAGTCTAACTGGGAGGTACTGGGAGGTCTTCTAGATCAATTTAAGTCTTCCAAGTACCTGTGTCTGTGCCCTGTTTTCTGCCAGTGTATACATTTATTCAGTTTATGATTGTTCTACCGGTTATTGCAAAAAAACACATAGGAAAAAGTAATATACACTCATTACAATTGTATTTTCTCAGGGTTCAATCAATACCATACAGGAAAAATAAAAAGATACCACACTTAAAGTAATTTGGGGAATGTTTATATATTATATTAGTCTACTCCCATTTTAGTAAATTTGCAACTTACGTTGTTTTATAATCTTTACTTTAAAAGGTCCCCACATTTTTATCTCAAATCTAATATTTTAAGAAATAATTTTGAGGAAGCACTGCTAAAATGGAGACCCAAAGCAACTACTAAAAATAGTTGTAAGGCTAAAGCTTCAGTTGCCTTAATGATAATAATAGTTGCTGGTTTTGGAACACTTACCCTCTCAGGCATTATTTATAACCATTTTTGGTATTGTATATATATCTTTCATAGATAAGGACACTGAAGTTCAGACAGATTAAATGATATCCTGCCTGAGATATTATACTTAGTCATTACTGAGAGAACTACAAACCAGGATGATCTAAAGTTTGCTTTTTTCATTTCTTCCCTTCTGTTGTCAAGTTAACCGTTAGAGTAGAAACACCATCTGCCTTTCGGGAAGTTTCACCCTGTTTTCATCCAGTCTTGAGCTTTGGATAGGAACTTCTGCTTAAATTGATGTAATCCCCGTATACTTATTTACTTGGCTTTTCTAAAGAAATAGCAATAACGTGACGGCTTATTTGAGTGTCCTTACAGATGTACCTTCCAAGACTGTAAGATAAACCCTGTAATTTTCTCAAGATTCAAAATTATTTTCCATTGACCCTGGTCAAAATCTGACCCTGTTAAGAGAGAAATTTCCCGTATAAGGCATGAACCAGCATCATGATAAACCTTTCCAACTTCTATCGTTTCCTTCCTCCTCCATAACCTCTACCACTGGGGGGGGAGAAAACCGAAAAAGAAAAAAACCCAAAAAACACAATCCCCTGATCACTCCTACAGTCTTTCTGATGTGAACGGACTTTATAGAGTTCCCGAGCGAAAATGTACCACTTCTTAGTTAAAAAACTGTTGAAGGTGCCTCCTTACAGTTTTAGCAGTGTGATGAGAGATGTCTCAACATGGTATTTACACATAATTAGAGGAAATTAAATTCTACTGGTAGTCTTTCTATTTTTTGGTAAAATTTTTTTTAATAATATAAAATTGCCTTTCAGAAATGCTCTGAAATTTATTCTTAATGAAGCATAAATTATTGACAATATTTGGATATGTTTTTAAATGTCACCCTTAGATAATTTTTGAGCCCTTTGCATCCTGTTTCAATCACTTAATTGGTTGAACTTGGGGAAGTTACTTATTCTTCTAAGATTGCATTTCTTCTTTAGTAAAAAGGGACTATTCATAGTTCTTACAGTTGAGGGTTTTTCTGGAAATAAATAAATTTATGTTCATAATTTTCTTAGCACAAAGCCTGGTACCCAGTATATGCACCTTAAATATTAGGAATTTGGTATATCATCTTTTGTTCCCAACATAAGGGCTAAAAGTAGATAATTAGCTTGTTTCAGCCTTAAAATTTAATTTACTAATTTAAGATACTATTTTTGTCTTTTCTGATGTTGTTGCACATTAGAGAATAGCCTTGTATTTTATTATTGTTTTAACATTTTTTAGAAGAGTAGAATCCACCATCACTCTTGCCATATTCTTTGGAGGAGCTTTTTCTTGCTCTAATAGTATTCCACCTACCCTCTGCACCATAGAATACATGACACAGCCTTAGTTCAAGCAGAAGATGGAAACTTCATCTGAAGTGTTTTTTCAGTCATATATCTGACATTCTTTGTGCTGTATTTCACTCTTCTTTTAATCTAATATGAAAATCCCCATAATCCGGGATGTTAGTTCCCTTTTGACATTCTTCAGGATGTCCTGATACCAGTGACCTGATCCTTCAGAACTCCAGCTGAATAAGAGAGATGTTTTGAAGGTTGAAATCCTACTTTGAACCTAAGCACCACGGTATTAGCTTTATGGTGTTTGTGCTTTGAATTAGAGGTACTAATGCTGGTGTTACTAGGGTTTTGTTTGCATAGTAACTATAAGCTGCTAGTACTCTGAGCTTCTCTTTGGAAGTTTGATTTGATAAAAAATCATAAAATTTGGCTACAAGAAGTGGGAAACATTTAAGATGAGGCAAGAATTTTAGTTTTAAAATGAGAATATCAGTTTTCTTCTATTCATTTTATTCCTCTATTGTCCCTGAATAGCCACAGTATTTGTAAACAACAAAAATCATATGGAGATTAGCACTATGCTGTGGGAGAATTAGAAAGCTGTACTAACTGTGCTGAATTCCACTTTAGCTCAAGTAAATCCTAAAATTCAGTATCTGTATACTAAATGGCTCTGCATTCCTAATAGCACTTGTTACTCATTCATAAAACTTATATATAAATTCTATATTTAATTATATATATATAAAGTTGACAGTGCACATACTTAGCTATTTTTTGACACGTAGCCCAGCAGATAGCATGCCTTTAACTAGCTTTTGGCTACTTCTGCTACATTCCCCCAACTAGTGCAATCAAGGAGAATTACCATACCATTTACTTGTGTTTATGCCGCATGAGAAAGCCTTGGACATAAGCTGTGCAATTCATTCTGATTGCTACCAAGTAATTGTTTGCAGACCTGTAAATCAAAACTGTGGCTGATTTTCAGCAGTTTGATTGCCATGTTTTAGAAATTTGGCTAATTAAAACTTTATGAGTGGACAATTATGAGGAAAGTTCTTGTATTTGAGAATTAAATTAAAACACTGGCTAGAGAAGAACACAGATTTTTACCATAGTGCTTATATATTTTTAAATACAATTTTTTTTTAATTTGGAAGAGGGGGTAAGGTTATGAATATGTTTAAATGATAATTTTATTTGACATCTAACTGTTCTTAAAGTCTCATTTGGCCTTGCATTCTATAAACAAACCTCCTTTTTTCTCTCAATTATGCTATGATACGGCATGCTACACTTTCCTTCACGGATTCTCTAAATTTAACTGAAATGAACATGAGAACAGAGGGCACAAAATTTTCAGTAGGATTTCTGCAGCTATAAACTCTTAAAAGTTTAGAGCAAAGGATTTTTTTCCCCCAGTGTTCGCTAACAAAAAGGAAAAAATAAACATTTTAAGAGAAGAAAAGTGTCAGAAACCTGGAGAAACTTTTTGGTTCTCTTAAGTTTTGTGTTTGACTAATATCACAGACAAAACTTAAGGCATTTGCTTGGAGGTTAACTAATGATTAGCCTAGTATTACTGCCAGCATGTTTATTTGAGAATGCTGGTTTGCATTTGGTTTCTATTTTCATTGACAAAACTGTTCCAAATAACAAGACGAGTCATGAAATAAACAAAGCAGCAGGGCAGTATCTATAGCGTGCTTTACCCTGTGACCCCTACTCCCGCAGTTATTATTTTTGGAAACAGAGTAAGATGGTCTCACGCCCAGGTGGTGAGGAGCCTCTGGAAAAAGCTCCTCTGTGACATGCATTTAACATACATCCGTGATGCGGCCTGCCTCTGCATACTCTCTTCTGGGGATGGTAACGTTTTTACATGTCAGTCATTTAAACAATTAAAGGCATTTGAGGTTAGATGTTGAAGTATAGAAAGCAAGGAGGACATATAAAGCACGTCTTGTTACTATCTTTTGATATCTGGGCTTTATGGATCCTGGAGAGATTGCTCCTTTCTGGGCCAGCACAGGACTGGACATGAGTACACGTTTATAGGCAAACTAACCAGTCAGAGCCCACCACATTCTCCCTCTTCTACAGGACTTTAGCTCTCTGGGCCAATAATCCCCTGCCCCAGGGGCAGGCACCTGGCAGCTAAGGTCAGCTCCTCTGCCCTGGAGCCTGTTGAGATTATTCAAACCACTCAGTCTTAAAACTGCTTACCTTGCCTCACTCATTCCTTCCCTCCAAACTTAGAACACGTTTCCCCCTGGTTCCCACTGCCTCCTGACAAACATGGCACTTCTCCAAGGAATGAGAGAGGTGAGGATAAGGTGATTAATATACTCAAGTGATACTTTTTCCTTGTCTTTTAAATCTTCTTAAAGTCTCACTTGACCTTACCTTCTATAAGCAAATCTAAATGGCTTGCACGGCATGGTATGCCCGCTCCTCTTGGGAACTGTGAGTAACAAACTATGTATCTTTTCAGTTGCCATCCTTTCCTGATACGATGACAGAAGGAAGAAAATCCCAATATAGTAGACCCCCTCTTATCCGTGGGGGATATGTTGCAAGACCCCTAGCGGATGCCTAAAGACATGGATAGTACTGAACCCTATATATGCTATGTTTCTTCCTATACAGATAGATACCTATGACCAAGTTTAATTTATAAATTAGGCATAATAAGAGATTAACAGCAATAACTTAGAACAGTTACAACATCATACTTTAATAAAATGCTTTAATAGGAGTTATGTGAATGTGATCTCTCTCCTTCAAACCATCTCATTGTACAAAGTTAATGCCATTTCCATCTTAACTAAGCACCTACCACACGCTGTGGCCGTAACTCTTGCAGTTTGAGGCAAGACAGCAAAACTAGCACAGGTTTCTTTTTCCTTCTTTACAATTTCATGAGTAGAAGATTTGGTTTACTGTAGACTGTAGCAACTTCAACATACAGTTTGTTTTCTTTCCTTATCAAGTCAAGAACATTGATTTAATCTCTTAAAGGAAGCACTTCACGGCTTCACTTTGGCATATCCAAGTTGCCAGCATCACTACTTCTTGTTTATTGGGGCCATTATTAAGTAAAATGGGGTTCCTTGGACATTAGCACTGTGATATCATGACAGTCGACCTGATGACTGAGGTGACTACCATGTGATGAACAGGCTGGACACTCAGGGTAAAAGGGCGACGCATATCTCAGGACGGCAGTGCATGAGATTTCATCACACTGAGAATGGTGCACAAGGTACAACCTATGAATTGTTTATTTCTGGAATTTTCCATGTAATATTTTCAGACTGTGTTTGTCAGTTGACCATCAGGTAACTGAAACCTCAGAAAGTGAAACCATGGATGAGGGGAGTACTGAACCTGAAAGTAATTCAGAGATTTTTAATCTATGAAATTCTCCATTTTAGGATACAAGATAAAGAAAAAGTATGTTACAGTGTCTGCTTTGCAACAGGTAGACTCAGTTGAAGTTTTGAATCCATGAGAAAAAATCTTTTCTGTTATTTCCATACGTTTAATGAAAATAGCACTTGATTTGTAGACCATAGTCCCAGGCTTAGCCCCAGAACAAATGCATAACCATGGATAAATCACCCTTGCTAAGCCTCCAGTCAGAGACCAGAGAGAGCAGAGTCGGTGACAAGAGGGAGCACTCTAACGCTGATAAATGTGTTTGAAGAGTATAAAGTACTAAACCAACTAGAGATAGTTATATATTTGCTAGTATTCTAACTCTTTAAATTAGACATCGATGTTATCTTCCACATGAAATCCCTTATTGTGTGTTTATGTGTGTATGTACAGTTGACTCTTGAACAACACAGGGGTAGGGGTGCCAACCACTGTGCAGTAGAAAATCTTCATAAAACTTTATAGTTGGTCCTTCTTATCTAAATGTCCACATCCATGGATTCAACCGACCTCTGATCATGTAATACTGTTGAGTGTATTTAGTTAAAAAAAAAAAATCCATGTGTAAGTGGACTTGTGCAGCTCAAACCTGTGTTGTTCAAGGGCCAACTGTATATCTCTGTATATCCATATGTGTATCTCTGTCTCTATCATGATTCTAACTATGAAAACATACAGCAAGTTGTGGGCAGAGGGTTTGTAAAATGAGACAATAGCCTTTACCAGGTTGTAAGAGTGGCCAGCGGCACGCTTGTGATGAATGGCCACTAACAGTAATAGTCTTTTAATTTAAAGCTATTTGACATAATTCTGTCACTTTCTATTTTTCTTCATTCTCTAGTTTCAAAATGGGGAGGAAACATTTCAGGTAAAAGGGGAGACTGGAGCAAGCAACAGAAGCACATGCCATAGGGCTTACTGCTCTCCTCGGCCGCAACTAGGGTGCATGACGAGGAATTCTGAGGTGGCATTGGAGGTGGGCAGGAGAGGAGAAAAGTTCTAGAACAGAATATCACATCAAAGCCCAGTTGTGCAAATAAGAGCATATCATGACCGTGCCTTCAAGTGATTATTCTGGAAAACAGAGAATAGCAAACTTGACTAAATCATCTTTGTTATATACCTAAAATAATTTGCAAAGACATTGAGTAAATCTCAAATTGGAGGTTGTGGAAGAGAAATTAGTCAAAGGCAGAACATGCTTTTTACGCTAACTTTCACACGGACGGAAACTACTCAGCCAGTTAGCAGCCATTCCTCTTCTTCTCTCTCCACCTCACGCCCTGGTAACCACTGCTCTCCATGGATTTGTCTATCCTGGACATATCACATAAAAAAGGAAATCATGCAATATGCAGCCCTCTGTGTCTAGATTATTTAACATAGCATGATATTTTCAGTGTTCATCGATGTGGTAGCTTGTCTCAGTGTTTCATCCCTTTTTTATTGCTGAATCACGTTCTATTATATGGATAGAGCACATATTTTCTCATTCCTGAGGATGGGCATTTGGGTTACTTACCTTTTGGGGCTGTTACAAATAATGGTTCTATTAAAATTGGTGTGCAAATTTTTGTGCAGGCATATGTTGTCGTTTCTCTTAGGTACACACCTAGGAGTAGAATTGTTTGGTCATATAGTAACTCTGTTTAAACTGTCAAACTATTTTCCAAAGCACATGCGTCATTTTATACTACCACCAGTAATGTATGAAGGTTCAAACTTCTTCACATTCTCACCAACATTTGTAATTTGTAGTTTGTAATCAAAAAGATGGACTACATTATGCGCCTTTTAAATTATATGAAGTATGTGTAATGGTATCTCATTGTGACTTTGATGTGAATTTTCCTAGTGACCAGTGATGCTGGACATTGTTTTCATGTGCTTATTGTCTGGTTGTACATGTTCTCTGGAGAACTATCTATTCAGTTCCTTTGCCAATTTTTAAATTGAGTTAATTGTCTTTTTACTGTTGAGTTGAGTTCTTTTATATATTATGTATAATAGTTACTTTTATATATATTATAGTTACTAGTCTCTTACTAGATACATGCTTTGCAAATATTTCCACTCACTCAGTGGTTATCTTTTCACTTCCTTGACATTGTCTGTGAAGCAAAGTTTTTTAAAAAGTCAACAAAGTCCAATTTATTTAATTCTCTTTTGTTGCTTGTGCCTTAGGATCATATATAAGAAACCATTACCTAGCTCCTGAATGTGAACATTTACACATAAATATTTTTTCAAGAAATTCAGAGTTGTCGCTTTTAAATGAGACATTTGATCCATTTTTTAGTTAACTGTTTTATGTCGTATGAGGTAGGGTCCAAGTTCTTTGTTCACAGGAGGCTTTCCCATTGTCCCAGTACTATTTGTTGAAAAGACTTCTTTCCTTACTGAATTTTTGGCACTCTTACTGAGAATTAGTTGACTGTAAATACAGGAGTTTATTTCTGGATTCTCAATTCTATTCTGTTGATCTGTGTATCTCTTCTTATACCAGTAGGACAATGTCTTTAAGAAAAATTAATACCCTGCCCTTTAGCTTTATTGAGATATAATTGACAAATACAATTGTACGATGTTTAAAATGTAACATGATGATTTGATTTACATATGCTTTGTGAAACAATTCCTCCCATTGAGTTAATTAACAAATCTTTCATCTTACATATTAACCTTTTTTTTTTTAATAAGAACATAGTGTCTTGATTATTGTAGATTTGTCATAAGTTTTAAAATTTGAAAGTGTGAATCTTCCAACTTTGTTCTTTTTT
The DNA here is from genome assembly GCF_048773025.1 of Camelus bactrianus. Taxonomy (NCBI): domain Eukaryota; kingdom Metazoa; phylum Chordata; class Mammalia; order Artiodactyla; family Camelidae; genus Camelus; species Camelus bactrianus. The sequence continues at coordinate 46,535,606 of NC_133540.1, forward strand.
TCAAGATTGTCATTTTGGACTCCTTGAATTTCCATATGAATTTCAGATTCGATTGATGAATTCTAAAAATAAACCAGCTAGAATTTTGATAAAGGATAGCTTTGAATATGTGAATCACTTTGGGAATTATTGGCACCTAAACAATATTACATTTTCCAGCTCATCAACATGAAATATCATTGCATTAATTTGGTCTTTACTTTCTTCCAACAGTATTTTGTAGTTTTCAGTGTGTAAGTTTTGCACGTCTTTTGTTAAGTTTATTCCCAAGTATTTTATTATTTGAAATGCTAGTATAAATGAAATTTTTCCTTACTTTGATTTTCAAGTTGATCATTGCCAGTGTGTAGAACGCAATTGACTTTTGTATGTTGAGCTTATCCTCTGCATACTCACTGAACTCAGAGAGTTACTTTAATGTATGTGTGCGGATTCCTTATAATTTTTTCTGTACACACTTTATATTTCCTAAGATAATTTTATGTATATCTTCTGATAAATGTAAAATTTAATAACTGCATCAGTTAGGCTTTTTCAGAGAAACAAAACAAATAGAATTCAAACAGCAAAACAAATAAATAAGGAGATTTATTTTAGGAAGTAGACTCATGCAGTTGTGGGGGTGACAAATCTGAAACATACAGGGCAGCCCAAAAGGCTCGACACTCAGCTGGATTTTATGCTGAAGTCTTGAGGTAGCATTTCTTTCTGCGACATCTAGTTTTTGTTCTGACAGCTTTCATCTGATTGAATGAGGCCTATCAAAATAATCAGGAGTTATCTCCTTTACTTAAAGTCTACTCTCGGCTTTGTACATCTCTACGAAATACCTTCCTGGCAACATCTAGATTAATGTCTGATTAAATAACCGGGTCCTGCAGCGTAGTCAAGTTGACCTGTGAGACTAACCATCACAGCAACCAAAATATTACTTACTGTTGTACATTTCTATCCACAGTGTTTCTGTATTGAAATTTAAAATACATCAGAGCTAGACTGGACAGAAACTAAAAATTCTGTGGTATTTTAAGACAAACATAAGTTTAAGTATTATTTTTCCGTCTGTAGCATAGATTGCTTAGACACATAATCTCAAAAGTGTTTGGGCACTGAATTTTTCCTTAACTGTTATGTGAGAACTATGCAAAGAATTTTACTTAAATCAACTATACCTCAGTTAAACAATTTTAATTTTATTTATCTCTCAGAATGACAAGGTAGGAAACCTTACCAAGTCTTTTGTACCTTGCCATGGTACTTCCCATATCAGATTCAGTTGCATTTTTTTCTGAATTAAATACACCCCTGCCAGTATTCAAGGAAGCACAGTAGCATGGGCCATTTATTCACAAAGTGGCAGAAGTGAGATTTTCAGGTCTCAGGTTCCTCTTGTTTGTCCTTTCAGACCGCCTCCTGCTGATATCTCTTTGTTGTGCTGGGAACAGTTGGGTGTCATTAAACAGTAGGTGAAAGGTGAGTGGGTGAAGAAAGCAATCCATTCTGATCTTCGTAACTAGCCATTACTTAACTCCTGCTGGGTCAGCATCTCCAGAAGGGACAAGATGGGCAGTTATAAAAAAGGAACAGCCAGAGAATAGCTATAAAATGTTTATAGAACACCTATAAAATGACCCCTGAGGCTCGGTGAAATGGCTGCTTTAGAGTTAAAGCATAGATTCCAGACTACTGTCTGACCCCCTGCTCTGCAAGAGGCCACCTTCACACTCACTAAACCAGCTGAACCCAACCATTGGCTTCTAACTTTCTTTTTGTCCTTAAGGAGCCTATAAATTAGGAGAGTGGGGAATGTTCGTCACATATGACTTTGGATTACTTAACTGACTTAAGTTTGGGGGCCAGGTCTGCTAATAGACAGACTTTCATTTATATGGCTGGTCCAGACGGAATACCAGGCTCTGGCTGGGCTGAAATGCTGTGGGTGATTATGAGGCTATGATGGGTGGGCCGTTGTGCTTGATCTTGACAACCTAGTGTTAGTAGTTTGTGTGGTTAGCAGTTACAGAACCCCTCCCCATCAATTTACAAAAGATTAAAAAAGCTTGTCCTTTGAGAGGTAATAAGTCAACCTGAAGATTACTGGAAATATGAATAAAAAGATTAAGACTTTTCAAACTGTAGTCCAGGTCATTGTTGTATAAATTATTTCTATCACTCGCTACATTTTATTGAGATGTTAGTGTGTAACAAAAAGAATAATTTTGAGTGATATTTCAAATATCATGTGATGAGATCAGAGGATTTATTTCTGCTTCACAGTAAATTGACTTCTTCGGTAACTAGAATATTCATGCCTATTTGATTCCTCACCCTTGAATATACTGGGCATTTTATTGCTTTTGTGATTTGGATTTTCATTTTTATTCTCCCAGTTAGCATGTGATAAAGTTAAATTTTGCCTTTAAATATTCCAGGTTGACTCACTTGTAACATTGTGTTTTGATGAATATAAATTGATAGATTATGAGAGATAAGAATACCAATCCCACAGATAGACTGGATCTTAATGTCACAACGAGGCCTTCATGTAATTTGCATCTTTTGTCTAAAAGGTGGAGCAAATAATAGGCAGCAATGGGCTTCTTGTAAAATGAATTACTAAACACAAAGCCAAAATGATACCCCTCTTAGGTTATATGTGTTTGCTTTCCAGAATATTATCTCATTAACTTTTAAAACTTTGGCCTTTGTTTTGTCAGTATTGAAACATTTTCTACTGGTTCTGTATCATTGCCCTTCATCACTATAAATTTTGGGGGAAAGCATTTTGGGAGGTTTTTTCCATTAACTTTAGAATTCTTTATTAACATTGTAATCACAGTAAGACTAAACATCTGAAACATGAAGTAAGGTTATAGTTTCCTGCAGCTCCTCCTTAATGCTTCGCTGTTTAGTGGAATCTCACATAAAGACTAGATTTAAAAAACACATATAGTCAATAATAATGTGGTATCTGTGTGGTAATAGATGCTCTCTAGACTTATCGTGGTGATTATTTTGTAATGAATAGAAATATCAGATCACTATGTTGTGTACCAGGAGCTAACATGGTGTTGTAGGTCTGTTATACTTCAAAAAAAAAAAAAAAAAAGAAACAGCCTCACAAAAAGACATCAGATTTGTAGTTAGCAGATTCAGGGGTGGGGAGAGAGGGAACTGGATGAAGGTGGTCAGAAAAAAAAGGAAAAAACACACATATATTATAGAACGCAATTTCCATGCAATATCCAAATCATCAGTGAATCCTTTTTAAAATAATGTTTACAAGATTTCTTGAAATAAAATAGTTTTGATCATAAAAAGCATAAATGTGCATTATAGAAAATGCAAGCAATATAAAGTTATATTGAAGAAAGGTAGGTGACAATTGTAGATATCTCTGAATTCTATACATATTTTTAAGCATTATTTTTCTAAACATACTACTTTCTCAACCTTTTTTTCAAATTTATATTTGTGGTTATTTCCATAAACAGATATAGGTATCCATCATAATTATAGTGCCTGCATTATGTACTAATCTGTGAATGTATTATAATTAATTTAACCAATTAAAAACTGCTGTTTATAAGTTTTCACTGTTTTATATAGCACCTTAAAAAAACAGCTCCATGTACATGATTCTTTGCAAATTTATGTAGTTACCTACCATGGCGTACATTTCTAATATTGGAAGTGCTGAGGCTAAAAGTATCTACATTTTAAACATAGAGAACAAATAGGTATTGCAAACAAGGGGTTTCAAACAGGCTGTGTCTGCTTATACTCCTATTAACAATTCAGAGACATCTCCTGTTACCTCACAGCCTGGCTAACACTGAAGTTGGCAAAATTTACATAGTTTTTAATTTTATAGGCAGAAGAAATGTGTGACTATTTTCTTGGAATTTTTTGAGTTTCAAAGAGGTTATTTTATATGTAGTTCATTTGTATTCTTGTGAAAGAAGTTACATATTTTAACTATTTTCTAATGAAAATGTTTGCCACTTTTTTCACTTAATTTTCTTTTTACTAATTCATTTTTTTAGACTTTCTTGGACTTTTTAATTTTTAAATTAACATTTATCTTAAATTATAAAATCAATCCTTATTTCCATATTTTCTGGGATTCATCAATAATCTAGGGCTCCTCAGAGCTACCTTCTGGAGGAAACAAGTTTTTTGTTTTTTTGTTTTTTTTCCTTTTTAGATACTTTACCCAAAAACACAAGAATTGACTCAGACATTGAAGTATAGATTTTTTTGCTGATTTCATGGTTTAGGAAAGGTATATGTGTATTATCCGTTCTTTTTTTTTCCTTATATGATAGTATATTTCTATTTTCTTCAGTGGAAAAAAAAAACTTGAATGATTTACAAATCCTTGTTTTACATCATTTTCTCCATTAAAACTCTATACACATTGGCTCATTTTCTCTGTCATCTCATGTTGTTAAGAGGGCTGTGGTCATCCTTATTTTCTATTCTTTGTAGAAGATCCAATTAGTCTGCCAGGATTCTTAAAACATTCTATCTTTAAACTATTGATGATAACTAACTGCATGATGATATGATTAAATTGTCTCTCATTAATTTTTCCTGACCCAAAGTAAGATACATAAGTTTGAAAATACGTATATTCCTTTAATTTAGGAAAAACTGAGTTGATGGCACCTCTGAATGTATTTTTTCAGACTTACCAGGAAATATTTTAGGTCTTTGTTTAGTGTCTATCTTTTATACCTACTGTATCAGTCAGAGTTCTCCAGAAAAACAGAACCAGCAAGATGTCTGTCTCTCCATCTGGGTATCTATCTGTGTACTATCCATCTATCTATTAAGGATAGAGGTTTATTTCAAGGAATTAACTTACAGGATCGTGGGGGCTGGCAAGGAACAAATCCATACGGCAGATTCATATGTTGAAAAATCTCTACTAGGAATGATGCTATAACCTTGAGGCAGAATTTTTCTTCAGGGAAACCATAGTTTGTTCTTAAGGGCTTCAACTGATTGGGTGAGGCCCACCACATCAAGGAGGAGGATAATATACTTAAAGTCAATTAATAGTAGATGTTAATTAACCACATCTACAGAACACTTTCATAGCAACACCTAGACTGGTGTTTGATTTAATCAAACTACTGGGCGTTATAGCCTAGGTTGACACCATCACATCTATTCTCTGATTCTTCACCTTTATTCTTCTGCTACTGTAACAATTTGTGATCTTTCTTAAGCCTGGATTCTATAGTTGATCTGATGTTCTTATTAGATTTTGATTATGTGATCGTGTTTTTTTCACTTTAATTCATTGACTTTGCTCTGACAGTTCCATTTCATCTTATTTTGGTGTCTCATAACTTACTTGGCACTAAAAAGAACACATGAAACAAATAATTTATTGTCTGGAACGAATATTATTTTTTTTTAACCAAAGGAAGTGCTAAAATATATCCTTTACTTATGTTTCTTTCTAATTTTCTTGCTGAAGAATTTTGTCTTGGTTTGTATTAGTTTTTCTTTTTGTCATTTATATTTCACTTGGGAAAATTCTGTTCAAACTTGCCATTATCAAATCCAAAATAATGGAGCTAGAATCTCTTTAATTCCTAAGCATTTTAATGTAAGTTTTGACTGAATGAAATTCTTTAACTAGAATTTGAAATTGTTCTCTAGTTTTTCAGCTGATCAGCTGCATGAGGGATTTAAGGTGGGGGCTTGGAATCAGGTGTGGAGGCATTTTGAGAAAGTTTCTGCCATATGTGTTGCCTCCAAAACAGTGAAAAATCTCTGCACTAGGGATCAGCTCAGATAAAACTTTTTAGGGTTTCTAGAGAGAACCTTTCAGGTTTTGACCTGTTCTGCTACTTTGGAATGAGCCAGCTATGATGGCTGGATTCATGTTGATAAAATTTATGCTGGTTATGGCTAAATGTGTTTGGTGAAAATCATAAAATTATCTCTGAATAGGTTAATTTCATCATCAAAATTTAAGATATTTCTAAATTAAGAATCTGTTTCTTGTCCCCAAATCTTCATCCTGGACATTATTCTTCTAGAAGCTGAGAACAGGTCAGTAATAATGCCCTTAAAATCCTATGACCTCTCCTTCACATTTAACACCATGTTTATAACACACTGATAGCATAGATCTTTAGAAAGTTAATCCTCACTTCTCCAAACACTTGCCATATCTCTAACCACACACCTTCCATAGGATTCTTAGAAGAATCTACAGAAAGAACTCTAATTGAATTCAACATAATGTACACAGATCTCCAATAGTGAAACTGTTTGTTAACTCTAGGTATACTCCTCCAATTTGGTACATGTTATATTGTCATGGTAACTACTTCTCAGAAGTGGTGCTAGATGGATGTGACCACCCCCATCCTCTCCACTCTCTCACCTAACATTACTTTCTTTAATGTTCTTGTCTTATTTGCCCTAGTGTATTTCAAGGGATTTTCTTCAAATGTGCACTATGCTGACTGAATATTTCTTAATTAAAAAAAAATCATTTTTTGAATAAATTCAAGTTGAATAAGAGGTATGAAATTAATTTGGAAGTGTATAAGGCAGAGGGAGAATACCTAAATACTAATCTTCACTTTCCTTAGGTGATGTATGAAGTTCTATAAAATAAAATAATTACCTTTAGAAAACCTTATTCTTAAATAATATTTCATTGAAGGTACAAAGATTCTTGGAGGTGAACATTTTAACTGATTTTCTAGAAAGAGCAATTTAGAAATGAGAGAAGCTAACAATCGTTTATTAGTGACTTTTTTTTTTCCATTCAACAAGTATTTATCGAACATTTATTGTATGCCAATCACTATGCTAAACATTGGGATTTTAGTGGAGGATGAGGCAGACATGGTGACATTTCTATGTGAGCTGCTCGCTGTACATGTGTCTAATCATGATGACAAAATTGTGTGTAATTATTTTAAATTTCAATTTGAAAGTAAGGATGGCCATATTCCTAGTAAATTGAAAAGTATGGATTATCCAAAGATGAATAACTATACTGTTTGGCCCAAATCTGTCCAGATGAAGTAGAAAAAGTGATGAAGGGGGAATGAAAATATAACATCAAAGTTTACTAGAGATTCTACCTTAGGACTTAGAGTCAGAAGCACAATTTTAAGCCTAAAGCAAGCCCAAGAAAGAAAATAATAAAAAAATTAGAGCACAAATATTGAAGCTGAAAATATAAAGGAAATCAAGAAAATCAGCAAAAATCAAAAGCTGATTCTTTTATATTTCCACTCCTGAGTATATATCTAAAAAAACAAAAACAGAAACACTAATTTAAAAAGATACATGCACACCAGTGTTAATAGCAGCATTATTTTTCAATAGCCAAGACAAGGAAGAAGCAACCTAAGTGCCCATTAACAGATAAAGGATAAATAAAATGTGACTGTTTAGTTCACAGAAGAAGAAAAAAAGAAAAAAAAAGTAAATGTAAGTCAATCCTAATTAAAGGTACACACACACACACACAAACACACACATAGATAACAATGGAATACTACTCAGCCATAAAAAAAACTAATGAAATTTTCCACTTGCAGTAATATGGAAGGACTTGCAGGGCATTATGCTAAGTAAAATAAGTCAGACAGAGAAAGACAAATATTGTATGATATCACTTATATGTGGAATCTAAAAATATAACAAACTAGTGAATATAACAAAATAAAAACAAAAGCTGATTCTTTGACAAAAATCATTGAAACTGATAAATCTTAGCCAAATACAGAAACAGTATTTGAGACTAGTATGGCAACAAGTAGACTAGTTTCTTTAATTTACAAGGATTTTCTGTGAATCAGTAGAAAGATACAGAATCATAGTAAAAATTGGGCCCGAAATGTGACTGTTTAGTTCACAGAAGAAGAAAAAAAGAAAAAAAAAAAGTAAATGTAAGTCAATCGTAATTAAAGGTAAGGAAATCAAAATGATGAAGAATTTCTCTACCACACCAGTGAGACTGAGACAGGGGAATCACATCAGGACTGAGAAGCTTTAGGGAAGACAGCTGCCCATCTGTGCTCTTGTCTAGAGTGCAGACTCTTTTGAGCACTTTTAGAGGGCATTTTGGCTAAAGTGTATGTGTAAGGATAAGGAGACACAAGACAGTATTTTGCTCTTTCTATAAATATTCCAAAAAGATGAATAAAAAAACTTATAAAACCCATTTTCAATCTGTCTAAATGTGAATGCATTTACATTTAGATACAGATACTCCACTTACAGAAATGTGTTCAATTAGGACAAAATTGTATACATATACAAATATAAATACACAAAATTCTTATTTCAGTGTTAACATTGCAACAATTATTAAGTTCATCAAAGGTAAAATGCTAAATAAGCTGATATATAATCATTTGAGAAATACTGTGCAACATTTAAAAAGTGATGTAGCTGACTGATATATATGAAATGAATAAACAACAAGTTCTTACTGTAGCACAGGAAACTATAGTAACTTATGGTAAAAAGGAGTATGAAAACGAATATATGTATGTTCATGTATGACTGAAGCATTGTGCTGTACACCAGAACACGACATTGTAAACTGACTGTACTTCAATAAATAAATATATATATATATATTTTTTTTTTAAGTGAAGGAGAGCCTTATAGTCATCAGTATGGCTGCTGTCAAGAAAAAAAGAAAGAAAATAACAAATGTTTGTGAGGATGTGGACAAATTGGAATGCTTGTATAATGTTGGTCGAATGTAAAATGGTACAGTCACTATGAAAAAAAGTATGGTAGTTCCTCAAAAAATTAAAATACAATTTCCATATATGGTCCAGCCATTCCACTTCTAGGTATACACTCAAATGAACTGAAAGCACGATGTTGAAGAAATATTTCTACATATGTGTCCGTGGCAGCATTATTCACAATAGCCAAAAGGTCTTAACAACCCAAGTGTCGATTGAAGGAAAAATGGGTAAACAAAATGTGGTGTATACCTACATTGAAACGCTATTCAGCCTTAAAAAGGAAGGGAATTGTGACACATGATACACGATGGATAAACTTCAAGAGCGTTATGCTAAGTGAAACAGGCAGCCTCAAAAAAGACAAATACTGTTTTACTCCAGTTATATGAGATGCCTAAAGTAGTCAAATTCATAGAAATACAAAATAGAATTGTGGCTGCAAGAGGCTCCCAGGGGAGGGGACTTGTTTAAAGGGTATAGAGTTTCAATTTTGCAAGATGAACAAGTTCTGGAGCTTGATTATACAATGATGTGAGTATACTTAATAAGTAGCTACACAGTAAAATGCTTAAAATGGTAATTTTCTGTGTTTTGCCGTAATTTTGAAAAAAACATTTACTTATATGGAAAAGTTTAAAATGTGGCTAATACTAAATGAAAAAAATAATAGTGTTACACTGTGATCTAATTTGTGGATGAAGACTGTGTGTATATGTGTGTACCAACTCAAGTGATTATGGACATGAGAAGACTAGCTTTTGGTTGAGAGAGTTTACATCATTTACATTATTTTATTTTAGAAATAGAAGCATGTATTACATTTCAAGTAAAATAAAGGAATGAAGGAATATATAGTTGACAGTAGTATTCAATGAATTTTGGCAATCATATAAATATTATCTATGACAGTGATAAATTAATTAAAATATCATTTAAGTATATTGTTTTAAAATTAATCCATGCCATTATAAATACTTTTTGTATAGATTAATTTTAATTCATTAAGTAATAAAACTAAAAAATGTACTAAGGTGTTTCTTAGACCTCTGATACCATATGGCAAAGGAATATTTTTTGGATGCTTTTGCTTTCATTCTGCTCAAGCTACCCCCAGGATCTGTTGGATGATTTCCAGTCATACTACTTAAAATAAATATCTATAATTTTTATTGACAGCAGCTATCTTCAAAATGTCAAATCTACTAATTTGTGTGCAAGATACTCTAGCAGGTGCAATAATGACAGCTTAAGGCCAGAAAGAGATACAAAAAAATTAATGAGACCTTGTGCTTTGAGGATATTTATAAAATTCTTGTTATTTTATGAGTTCAAATGAAGGTCAAAAGAAAGTATTGGTGTAGGGGTGAGGGGGACAGGAGAAAATGACATGCTATTTTTGTAAGTAATCTAAAGAGAGAAATAAAAAATCATTACAAATAATTGAATCATGTCTAAGAAGACAGATATGTTTTACTTTTTAGAGAAAAAGTTTTGCAGCGCAGGCCAAGCAGAGGGTCTAGGCAGAAAAATGATTCTCTTGCTGCAGGGAGTTTCATGCAAGTAGTATTCACCTTGGCACAGTCACCCTGTGCCCTCAGCTATGATTGGTTTTCTGCTTTATAGATAAAAAGGAGCAATGTTGACTTCTGATTAGGGGTAAACTTATTGCACTAAAGCAGTTAGTTTCATTAACAAAGTGAATTTATCAAGATTCAATCATAGGCAAGTAACAAAATCTGTATGCTTAGTGTATCATGCCTGAGACAGTCTTAATTCCGCATCAGGGGCCTCGGCTAAATGACCAAAGGACGGCAACAAAATCCATCTTAGTGTGAATCTTTTTTTCATTTTTCACTGGAGTGTCCACTAGAGTAAAATCCACGCAGCATAGATGTAAAACTGGCAGGTACAACGTATACTAAAGCAGTTGTTTGAATTTTAGTACCACTGAAATGTGAATGTTTTGACAAGTTTTAGATATGTGTTTATAGAAGATCAGTGAGTCACATTTTGCCTGGAGATTCCCAAATCTTTTCACCTGACATCTTTGGAGAGGAGACCTAAATTTTTGGTTAATGTCCTTAGGACCAGATTTCACATCCCCAAATTCATTTTCCTTCTGAAAAAAGCCAGAGGAGTTTCCAACATCTTTCCAGAGCAGCAGTAGATATACCCTGATTTAGGCCATTACTGATCCAGTTACTGGGGCTTGCTGGCAGATAGCTGTTTCTCTCCTGACAATAACTGGTAAGGGTTAATTCCAAGATATTTGGGGACCCACAGGCTGTTGTAATTTAATTTATTTGCATTTTATTTTTTCTCCACTATCGTCAGGATTCAAATAGAACATAAACTCCCTTCTTTGGCTGGGGTTCAGCCATGGTCTTCCCCACTCAATCCTATAAAGTTATGAGTGAGTCTTAAAGCTAGCATGTGTTTTTTTTTTCAGAATCTTTGACTCTGACTGTGAAGTACCAACCCATATTGTAAGAAGATAATTTGCTGTAGTTCCAACCTTAGAATTAGACTGATAAACTTATTAAAACTGACAACCTAGCAAAGGATAAAACACAACAAAAACAAGTAAATATATCTACATATATTTATCTCATAAATGCTCCTATAACTGAGAGATAAGATAATAAACATGAAAAGTATATATGTAACTGAACCACTTTGCTGTAAATCTGAAACTAACATTGTAAATCAGCTACACTTAAATAAAAAATAAAATTAAAAAAATAAACATGAACTTACCTGATGTCATAAAAATGACACCATTATTATCCCAAATTAATATCCCTCTTAAAAATTGAATCAAAAATCCTTAATCAAATTTTAGAATTTCTATTATAATCAATTTGTGTTTATCTCAGGAATGCACAGCTGATTTTCCATTCAAAAATAGATCAGCGTAAATATCTAAATGAGGGAAAAAATGCTCTCAGTAGATGTGGACAAAAGCATTCAACACACATACTCTCGATAAGCACTCTCAGCACATTAGATATAGAGGTAATGTTCTCAATGTGTAAGTTACATCCATGAAAAACCAATAGCAACATTATCATAAGGGTGAAATATTGAGTGCTTCCTCTGAGGAATATCTGTTCTTGCCATTCTATTAAATGTACTCAAAGTTGTATACAGGTCAATAAAGCAAGGAATAAAATAAAGACATAAAAATTAGAAAGAGAAGTGAGCACATTTCTTCTACCCAATGCACATACTTCACTACCTAAGAAAATTCTAACTCTTACCCCCTCAAAATATTAGACTATATAAATAAATTTGGCAAGTTCATAGGATAAAAGATAATAAGTAAAAACCAATCTTATTCCTATATTACAGAAGAAACCAAATGGAAATTTAAGTGTTTAAAATACTATTTTAAAGTACAGCAAAACTTGTGAAAAATTTAGGTAAGATTTAGAAAATGTGTGTGAAAACTGTACATTGAAAAAAATATGCAGGAGAAATTAAAGATGACTTAAGTTAATGCCAAGTCCATGGACTGAAAGATTCTGTGTTGATACTAACTTAATGCTCTGCAAATTGATGTAGAGACTCAGTCTTCTCAGTCAAAATCCCAACAGGCTTTTCGGTAGAAATTTTCAGGCCTATTCTAAGATGGTGTGTCAATGCCCAGGACCTGCAGTAGTCCAAATAACCATAAAATTTAAAAAAAAAAGCATTGGAGGAATTACACTACATGATTTCAAGAGTTACTCTAAAGCTACAAGTAATGAAGAGAGTGCTTTTGGCATGAAAGTAGACAAACAGATCAATAAAACAAAGACAGTTCATATATGTGCATTTATACGGTCAGTGTTTAGTCTAGGCACCAGGTCAGTTCCACGGGAAAATGTATGTTCTTGAAAAACTGAAAAAATAAATAGGAAAAAGTATATTCTATCTACCCTTACTTCATATCATACATAAACACTAATTTGAGAAGTATCAAATGTATTAAATTCAAGAATAGTATATGGTGTTAGAAATATATAGTGATAGAAATCAGAATTGTATTTGCCAGTGGGTGATGAAAATTGACAATGGGGAAAATTTTCTGGTGTGATTGAAACATTCTGTATCTTAAACAGTGGATTGATAACTCGAGTATATATATTTGTCAAAATTCATCAAAATACGTATTTATTATCTCTGCTTTACACTAAAGATAAATTTCATCTCAGTAAAAACTCAACTACAAATGAAGGTGCTAACTCTGCACACTTACTTGCATGACACCCGCAAGGAAATCTTGACATCCAAAATAAATGAAAAACCCCTTTGCAATTAAAATCCACCTTGGTTTAGTAGAAATGTAGCTCTTTTTAAAAATTTAGCTAGAGAAAAAAAATAGGCTTAACAAAGGACCCCTTAAAAGTTGAAGAATTGGCCAAAAAATCAAAAATCTAAAATTAAAATATTGTCATATTTCTGGAAAACAGCTATATCTTTATGGCACTAAATGTCCAAGTGAAAAATGAAAAATTCGAGCATGCAGATGCTTTCTTTCAGACCAACAAATATTCTGATGTTTTCAATTCTAAAAATAGAAGTCTTTGTAGCAAGTTGATTTTTGTTGGAATGAATCTAACTACGTTAGATGAAGATGAAAGAATAAAAGAGGCTAGAGATAAAATTACAGTGAAATATTGATGAAAGTTGACTTTTGGGAACTATTGTGTATTTCTGAAGTAGAAGAATCCAAACAAATTTTGTAAGGATTCAAACTGGAATAGACCAAGACTGTGGCTGCAGCTCTGCTACTTATTTTTCCCTGTTTGTGTTTTGTATTTTCATAAAGTGCACAGGTTTGTATTTTCAATAACTATTTCTATTTAAATATAGCTAATGAAAAAATAAAATATATGACCAAGCAGCTATCAGACCTTAATCTTCATGTTTATTTTCTTACCTTTGTAAGAAGGCTTATCTCGATCTTCCCACCCTATGGACTATGAGGCTCCACTGACAGTGTGTTTGTGCCTAAAGTTAAACTATAAAAAGAAAAAAAAAAAGCATGATCATTATATGTGTTATTCTAAATATTATCACTACACAGTTTTGAGGGCTGAAAAATATTAGTAGTGTCATATAATTCTGTTCTGAGGGAATATTTACATTTTTACCTATTTTTCCTTTTTTCACATCTATCATTTTTTTGTTTGTTTCACTTAGTGTTTTGTTCAAGTACTCTAGACTCAGATATTTAGAGACTTAGCATTTTTCTTCCAACTTCTGGTTATTCTAATCTTTTATATTGATTCTGACATAAGCCAGAACGTTTCATTTCTATATAAAACTTTATGCACATTCAGAATCCTTTTGATGTTCAGGATAAATATAGATGGATCAAACAGCTTTTCTTTGTAAACCGCAGTTGGTGTTATCTTTTGTTACAGTTTTAAAAGGAAGAGTGGACACTAAGCAGAGAGGCAGATTAACACTGTGTTTATGAGGACAGGCTTAAAGGCCAGTCTGCTTGGGTTCAAATTCTTGCTTTGCCACTTTATTAGTTAAATGACTTTTAGAAAAAACCTGAGCTCTCTTTGAATCAGATTTTTCTTCTTTAAATTTTCTTTTGTTGAAGTATTGTTCATTTACAATGTTGTGTTAGTTTCAGATGTACTTATTCATACATATTTGTGTTAAATCATATATATATATATTCTTGTTCAGATTCTTTTCCATTATAGGTTATTACAAGATATTGAATATAGTTCCCTGTGCTCTACAATAGGTCTTTAATGTTTATCTGTTTTATATATAGTAGTGTGTATTTGTTAATCCAAAACTCTTAATTTATCCCCCCTTTCCCCTTTGGTAACCATAGTTTGTTGTCTATGTCTGTGAGTCTATTTCTGATTTGTAAATAAGTTCACTTATCATTTTTGAGATTCCACATATAAGTGATATATTTGTCTTTGACTTATTTCACTTAATACGATAATCTCTAGGTCCATCTCTGTTGCTGCAAATGGCATTATTTATTTTTTATGACTGCATAATATTTCATTGTGTATGTGTATATATATTTTATATATATATACATATATATTATATATGTATACCACATCTTCTTTATCCAGTCATCTGTTGTTGGACATTTAGTTTGCTTCCATGTCTTGACTATTGTAAATAGTGACTGTGAACATTGGGGAGCATGGATCTTTTGACTTGAAGTTTTCTCTAGAAATATGCCCAAGAGTGGAATTGCTGGATTGTATAGTAACTCTATTTTTAGTTTTTTTAAGGAAACTTCATACTTTTCTTCATAGTAACTGCACCAATTTATATTCCCACCAACAGTGTCGGAGAGTTTCCTTTCTTCCATACCCTCTAACATTTATTATTTGTAGACTTTTTAGTGATGGCCTTTCTGACCAGTACAGGCTGATAACATAATTGTAGTTTTGGTTTGCATTTCTCTAATAATTAGCAATATTGAACATCTTTTCATGTGCTTATTGGCCATCTGTATCTCTTCTTTGGAGAAAGGCCTATTTAGATCTTCTGCCCATTGTTTGATTGGGTTGTTTATTTTTTTGATGTTGATACTATATTACAATACAGAAGTCTGTTGCATTTCTTTACACTAACAACGAAGTATCAGAAAAAGAAATTAAGGGAACAATTCCATTTACCATCACATCAAAAAAGAACAAAATACCTAGGAATAAACCTTCCTAAGCAGACAGAAGACCTGTAGTCTTTAATTATTTTTAATTTTACATATTTCATAGTGTACTCTTGCAAATTAAATTTGTTAGTACATTTAAAAGGCTTTAAAGAAGGGTAAAAACGCAACAAATAACAGTTACTTTTATTAAAAATAAGTATCATCAGGCATCTTAAACTTTGTAGATTAAAAACTATAGGTGCAGAGAGATACATCCATACAAGGAAGTTGATTTTAGAAAAAACTTTGTTGTAGTTGGCTGGGATCTAGGAGCTTTGATATGCCACTTAATAAAAAAGCAACTGAGTCTGGCTATACATTTCCTTTGGGATTATTGGAAGCTATTGAATCTGTCTGGCATTAATATTGAAACTAAATTTTTTTAATGGTTTGGCCTCATGTCTCTGTGGAATTAAATAAACTTGTAAACCAGTCTGAAAACTCAATAACATAGTGAAATGGAAATGAAAGTGTTACTTTTTATGTTTATGACTCAATAGCCACTAAATAATTGATTCTTCTTTTTCCAAAAGCTGTCCTTTTTTTTTTTTTTTTTAATTGAAGTATAGTCAGTTACAATGTGTCAATTTCTGGTGTACAGCATAATGTCCCAGTCATGCATATATACATACATTTGTTTCCATATTGAAAAGCCATCTTAAAGATAGCCTTCCAGAAGGCAAACAACATGTTGATATACGAAATGCACATCTTCATGTTCTTAACTTAAAATGTTAAAAGAAGTGTAGAACATGGCACATTACATTTTTAAGTGCCTGAGAGTTTTTCTGTCCTTTCCTTGAAGATAGGATATTGGTTCGAAGGCTGCAGACAAGTTGGGGATTCATTTGATCACAGGGATGGTTGTTAACTTTAGAAGTGTCACTTGTTAGATGTATTCGTGTATTAGATTCAATATTTACGTTGTTGTTTTCTTTCTATTTCACTTTTCTCTATTGATGGATGATGGAGTTCGGTTATGGGGGTGTGTGTGTATTTATCTAATGGATGTGACAGTCTGAGCTGAATAATAAACAAGGAGATGCTGTAATTCATTTGAATATACTGAGAAATAACTGGCAAGCAGAATTTAGTCTCAGTGATGACACTATGGCTTCTACTTGTACTTATTTCTGTCTTATCCTTAAGCGTGTGTTTGAGATGTCATGTGCATGTTCTTAGGCACAATTGACATGATCATTCACATTTACTTTCTATTTCATGGGACTTGAATCATCTTATGATGTTACTATGCACTGTTCCTCTTTTCCGTGTTATTCTGAAACACAATTCTCCAAAATAAATCTCCTTACTGATATGTTCTTATACTGATGAGTATATGCACACAGAGATTGTCATTGAGCAGGGAAGTTAAATAACTTTGACTAAATCATCTTCAGTATTGCTTTAACAGTTGAACAATTGTACTCCCCCTGTGTGGTCTACAGTGCATAGGTATGACTTTGTACGAGCAGCTGTGAAAACATTCTGCCTTCCTTATGTTTAGATACCTATCTGGAATCATGGAATAATGGAGGAAATAAAAACTGCAAAGTGTAATAAAGGTTGAAAACATACATTAGGTTTATTTCTCCTTAATCCTAATAAGAAAACCCAGATTGTACACTCCTTTATTTTTTCCCAAAATATATTTAATACATCACCTTTTAAAGAAACCATATACGTTGTGCATCATGTTTCAATACCCACGTGTACTCTTTTTGTGGCTTAATACACAAGTGATATAATGCTGTAACTTCAGAAAGTGAGAAGATAATTCCACCACATAGGAATACTCAATTATGGGGTACATTTCTAGATTTAGACTGTAATAGAAAGCATTATGGAGGTGGTCTAGCATTTTATTTTAATCAAATATTCTCTTTTATTGAATCCCCTCACTCTTTAGGCTGAATGAAAACATTTGATTTATATCCAAAATATAATGAGTCGAGTTCATTCAGCAGTGTGTTCAGGTGGACTTAGGGGGCCTAGGAAAGAAATTCAAATTAATACCTATACATGTAATAGAAGTTTCATTTCATTATAATTAAAGAACTGAGAAAATGACAATGTCTACTTTATCATTTTGTACTTAGGATAAAAACTAGTTGGCAAAGCTTTACTTTTTGGACAGAAATTGTCTATTTGTGAAACACAAATTGATGTTTTTCAGAAATATTTTGCAAAGAACGTATTTGAGGAAATGCTACTCTAGATCCTTTTCAGAATATTTTGTTTGTGGAAACATTTCAACTTAAATATGAATTTACTAAAGAAAAAGTTAAAAAAAGTAACTTTGAAGCAAACATTTGTTGTATGAACCCAAATTTAAATTAATTGAGACACTTTTTCTTAATAGAAAAATATCAGAAGTACATGGCCTAGGACTTTGAGTTTCTTTGAACATGAGTAGTATCTTGATAATTCACGTATCTCCTGATAATTCACATATCTTAAATGGCAAATTAGACACGTTTTTGGAGATTACGAGAACACTAATATATATTGAAAATTACGTTTTAAAATAGTCGTGTTCTTGGGAATAAATGCATTAAAAAATAGACAAATTTTTTAAGTAGATCCTGGGTGCAGGCATAAACTGCTCATTTGGTAATGGGAATCAAACCTTGGTTAGTGCAGAAAACAGAAGGAAGTCCAGTGCATCATTACTGGAAGGTAGTTTTGTCAGGAAGGATGCACTAAAAACAAATGACAGCAACAATAACCTTTTGAAGATTGGGGGAATGGAATTTAGAAGAAAAACTAAGTGTCCATGGTTAATAGAAACATAAAATGATCAAAAATGGTTGATCTATAGATT
The DNA here is from genome assembly GCF_048773025.1 of Camelus bactrianus. Classification (NCBI taxonomy): domain Eukaryota; kingdom Metazoa; phylum Chordata; class Mammalia; order Artiodactyla; family Camelidae; genus Camelus; species Camelus bactrianus. Next base: position 46,553,868 of record NC_133540.1, read on the forward strand.
GGACAGTGTCCTCCACACCATGGTGATTAATGTAGAATTTACTCCTAGTGTTTTGGAAATCTTCTGCCTCATTTAGATTTGGTTTGCACCTTACATATAACAAAATTATACTTGTAGCTTAAAATAATTGGGTTTGCTTCCTGCTTCCATCATAGGAATGTAAACGTAGATCAATCATATTAAATTCTCCAGTGAATAAACCATACTTGGTTCTAATAGAACCTGCATGTATATTTATTAACTGTCTGTTTATATACTCTTTAAACAGGTTTTCTACAGTTTTCAAAGAGACTCTACTCACCTCCATTAAACTATTTAGGATCATGTTATTATGCAAATCCTAGGTTAAAATTTTAAAAATTATAAGTAAGTGGATTAACTCTGTTCTTTGCCAATTTGAATGGCTAAGACTGTTTTCACCTTTTGTTTGTCTTTCTGGGAAACATTTCCCTCTTTCTATGAGATGATACCATTCTTCATGTAAAATGGGGGGTAAACATTTCTTCTTATGTTTCTCAGGCAGAGATAAAATCCCTCACGACTGTCTTCCTCAGGCAGGCAAGTGAAATGAGTGGTGTGGACCAGGTGGGCTCATAGGAACGGATGTGCTCAGTCAACTGTTGCTAGGGAGATATGAGGGTTTGGTTTTGCCACATGCTTTGATTTTTAAAAGAAGTCAGAAATGCTGCTTTTTAAGTGAAATATTCTGATTTTTTAACATTAGATTAATCTAAATATTTTAAAACACCATGTGAGCTAAGCAAAACGTGGGTAGCATCAACTAGTTTGTTGCTTCTTTAAAAAAAAAATCATCAACAACAAAAAATCATGAGAGGGTAGCTGGAGGTTTAAATTCTCTAATGTAAACCTAAAAACCATCACTATTTAAATCAGCCAACTTTTGAACAGTGAACTTCATTTCCTCCAAAGAGCTTTCACAGGTCCCAGCTACCCCCCAGCAGGATTTAATATGCCCCTTCTCAAATCAGCACCATTGTCATATTTCCAGTAGAGATATGGAATAATACTCTTCTAAAATAAAAAAAAAGGGAAGCTACACATAAAATGATGGAAGTAGTACAGAAAATATAGTGCATGTATTATCTTAGAAAAAGCTTGGAGAATATATATCACAATTTTATCACATTAGAAAAATACACAGTTGTACACACAGGATATTATAACATTTTAGAGAGAAAAAAAAAACTTTGGTTTCCCTTTTGAATTTCATTCCCTTATGAATGTTCAATATGAGTAGAATCAAATTAAATGTATCACTAAAGGTGTATTTTGATTTTCCACATCTTACCTACTCAGGAGTGGTGATTCTTGGCACTCATATACCAAAGAAACTATCAATGCTCATTTATTCCTTGGCCGTTAAATGTATGTAAGGGTAGTATTATTAAAGTAGGGTTGATACATAACATGTACAAAAGTAACCTGGAAAGAATGAGGTATAGCAAATGGTATTGCATTGAGATTTAGGAAGCGGTTGCCTAGTGAGTGAAAATCAGTGAAGGATTACTTTTATTTTATGTTTCTTCATCTGTGGGGAATCTCTTCCAACCCAAACCTGAACCACCAAGACCTCTGAATCCAAATCTGATTGAGTAAAGTCCTCCTGTGAGCTTTTCTAAGGATCACTGTTACCAAATAGCTTCAAGTTTCCCATCACTATTAAAAGAAACTGTACTTTTGTTTCAGCGTTAAGTTCTAAGAGTGAACATTTTCACTTGAATGATTTTGCTATGCCCATGACTTTTAAAATTTGCTCTAGTTATATTTACATTTCTACACACACACACACAGCTAATGCTTTGAACAGGAACTTTTAAAAAGTATCATGTACTGAATTTGTTGAAGATTACAAAATAAGAATAATGATGGAAAACATCAAGGTACACAAGTGTGTTTCCTTCTGTTTACCAAATTCTTAAACCCTGCTTCCTCTCTATAGATATTAAATGAAAAATAATTATAAATGTATGCTTGCTGTATCATGACATCAACTTATTGTCTATACTTAACAACTTTCTTCTGACTTTAAAATAGTCACCAATACATTTCTTGACACAACAGTTAAAGGCAGACATACAGACATAGATATGTGCACAGGAGTTTACATGGAAGGATTAAAAATTAGGAATTAAAACCTACTTAGACAATTCTTTACTATACGTTATTTCACATAGATCTTGGGGACATTACGACAGTGATAAACTATGAAAACCTGGCATGTTGTCACTGATAATGGCAGAAGGCTGTGTGATACATATTCCCTCTCAATAAAAAAGGTAATTAGATTTTATGGAAGCCATAATCCAAAAGGTGTCCAGTTGACATTTTTAGGGTCCTTAGGATAATTTTACTCCTGAAATAAAGGTTTGTCTTAGATAGAACTTCTATATACTTTTAATATTGTGATGTTTCCAAAATACTTTATATCTTTAAATCAAAGTTTCTGAAAAAAGTCCTATTTTAAACATACAAAAATATTTAAAAAATAAAGACACATTTCAGGTGAATAATAATTCCGTAAGTCATTCAAGTAATTTTTAACTCAATTAATTATTCCTATATCCCTATGACAAGACTTGAATTTGCAACAGCAGTATTCTAATGAAACAAATATTTATCTGTATCTACCTCTGTAAAGTAAAATGCAGAATTATTTGAACATGTCTTGTGATAATCTAAAAATTTTTGTTACATAAGTTAGTATTTCTTCCAACTCAGAACATCAGAAATCAAAGAGATGATTTTCCTAACTGGCTGGAAAAACTACTATGTTTTAAGAAATATTTAGATACTGCTCTTTCTTACTAATATTGTTTCTAGGAACCTGCTAGATATATAAGATAAGGAAACAAATACAAGAAACCCTGAGTCTGAGCATGCTCAGTGATTCCTAACATTAGGGTTGGAGAGGATTTTTTTACCCGACGTGACGAGGCCAAAATTGTACTGGACAGAAGCTGAGGGCAGGTGTAAGTGCAAAGTGTCAGCAAGGTCTCCTTGCTTGCTTTAAGAAGTTCCAGTGGACTTCTTCCTTAGAGGAGATTAAATGCTGCTTCTCTTTAGTGGTTACCCAAACAACAGCTAATGGCAGTCACACTCTTGAACAACTTACTGAGGTAGAAGCAGCCCTAAGGTGATCAACACGCATATCTGAATTAACCTAATTGACTATCATGCTAACTGAAGTTGAGACTCAAATCTAGACAGAACTCATGAAACAGAGTTTTAATTTTAATACATGATTCTGCATTTGTTGAGCAAGTAAATGGAAGAAAATAAGGAAACTTCTCATTTTAAAAGTCTAATTAAAATGTATAAGTCCATATTATTATTTTTGCCATCAATATATGGATTATTTTTTAGGAAAATATACATAAATTTGTTTCAGAAGACAGTCCTGACATTACATACTTACAGATGCATCAAGGTGTAATTATATCTCAAAGTCAAATCTGCAGAACTTGTTAGCAGAAACCAGTCCTCTTAGCAAATTTAGCTCAAGTCAGTGCAACAATGTTGGTATCTGAAAAGCTGCAGAGTATTACTAAAGGCTTACAAGGGCATTTCCACCAGCCAGTGTGCAAATATATGTGAAAACAGAGCAGTTAAGCAAGCTGAGATTAATGAAAACTTCTTAAGTGTTGTTATGCCTATGTTCGTGCACTGGTAACATAAAAACAGATGAAATCCCAATGTTTTCATTTTTGGTAATACACTGAATTGAGTCCAAGCATGGACGATTTCAGCATGAAAGAATTATCTTTGTCAACGTTATGACAAGTCTGAATACATAGTTTTAAATAGACATGTCTTAAATACTAGTACTATAATAAATTTATTTTAAAATTAAGCATGGAAAGTTAGCTCTGTCTTACAAATTAATCTGTAGTAATCAAAAACAATGCCAAAAAAAGAACATTAATTTTTTTCACACACAGATGTTATTTGGCTTGGACTAAATGCAATCATAGGCTTTCAGTCATAGATGTTAAAAATCATTTATATATGAAGCATGTAAGTGGTAGATAGGAAGACAGATCAGTGGATATGTAGCTAGGTAGAAGAAGGAAGGCAAAAAAAGAAAGAAAAAAGAAAGTAAGTTGGAGGGAGGAAAGAAATTGATAGAAGAAAATAAAAGTACATAGAACTTTACGAAAACTTACACAAAATATATGTAAATTGTTCTTTATAATGGTATCAGATATAATTAAGCTGTTAAATTTGTACATAAAATTTTTGGTTCCTCTTACATATTTAAATGACAATGACCTTTCAGACAAAATTCTAACACAGCAGTCATTGAAATGTAGTAAAACATGTCAATATATGGAAATACATGCGTTATTCAATACAGAGTATCTTTGCTCAAAATTTATGGTAAGGTTGCAAGGGCTGGGTATGGAGGGTGGACTAATAAATGATTATGTGAATATGATGAATGTTGCATAAAACATCAATCTCTACCACTGTCTTTTTTCTCTCTCAGTTTTATTGATATACAGTTGACACACAGCACTGTGTAAGTTTAAAGTGTGCAGTATAATGACTTGACTTCCATATAACATGAAATGATTACCACAGTAACTTTAGTGAATACTCATTATCTGATACAGATACAAAATTAAAGAAATAGAAAAAAGTTTTTCCTTGTGATGAGAAACCCTAAAATGTACTCTCTAAACCACTTTCATATGCAGCGTGCATCCGTGTTAATGGTATTAATCATGCTGTATATTGTGTACATATTACTTATCTTTTAACTGGAAGTTCATACCTTTTGACTGTCTTCATCCAGTTTCTCCTCCCCTCATCCACACCACTGGTAGCCACAAATCTGATCTCTTTTTCTATGAGTTTGCTTGTTTTTGAAATATAATTGACCTATAACAGTGTTAGTTTCTATTATACGACATAGCAATTTGATATTTCTGTACATTTCAAAATGATCACCATGATAAGACTCATACTTTCTTGTTCATCCTCTGCTGTCTCATCCACTTGTGCACGTCCAGCAGTTCTTTCCGATATAACCATTAGAACAAATATATTCAGAGAATTTACAGGTTAACATACTGGGTGTATTCCTATGTATGCTTCTGTAGTACTTTAATTATAAAACAATTACTATCTAGAAAAGTAGTAACTGATACAGTCATTAATAGAATAATAATAGTACAACCGCAAAATCAAATGGCCTAACTTTTATGTGTATATGTGAACTTGTGTATGTATTTTAACATTTTCAAGCTTCTGTGTCTATTGGTAAAGCTAGGAGTAATGTCTGCAATAACTACTTCACAGGATTGTAGTAAAAATTCGATGAGTTAATATAAGAAATAAAGTGCTCTATAGAATTCAGAGCACCACATAAATTTCGGGCATTGTAGTTCATGGTGTTGAGAAGCACCTGGGGAGTGGTCTTTCTTCAGGGGTGGATGGCTACAAACTGGGGCAGAGGGGATTTGGAGGCAGCAGGAAGAGAATGAGTAGAAGGAGTAGAAGGAAAGCCTTCTGTGTTGCCCTGCCTGTCTGCTGGGTTGCTCTGAAACAGTTATCACCTGTCTCTTACACGTAGAAATCAGTGATCTTTCCCAGGTCTCCAGGCCAGTGTTCACACCTACTGGGCCAGCGTCACCATGAGAGCAGAAAAGCAGACCCTGCAAGGGAGAGTTGATGAAAACAGACAACATGATGAGCCATATGTGTTTCCTCCTCTACTTCTGTTTTAAATATCCTATTGTTTCTCCCTGAAGATTTGAATTAGACCCCTGAGCAATAGGGTTGTCTGGTGGACAGTGGCAGCAAAGGTGGGTAGTCCAGGGTTTAAGGGATTCAGAGGCTTTCTGCCCATGACTCAGCACCTGTCAGCTGTTTAATCTCATTCTGCCTGACACAGATTAGGGCCTTTCTCCTTGACTCTGTGACTCTTATTAGAGCAAGTACCCAACACCCTGAGGGAAAGATGAGTTCATAGTGAAAATATTTTTCACCATTGAACTACTATAAAAGACAAGAAAAAGATTATCCTCTGAAGTGGTATTATTGAACTAGTTTCATCATGTATTTAAACTAAGTATGGTAAATTACGTCAAATTAAAAATAATGAAAATATTTCTCTTTTAATATATCACCATACATGTGGAGGACTCCAAGTGGATTACAGACTTAATTATGAAAGGTAATACAAGAAAGTTTATAGAGAAAAATGTCAGGGCTTTTACCCTTGTGATCTAGGAGAATAAAGGAGTTTTTAAACATTTCAAAAACATGAACTGTATTAAATACAATTAACTTTGTGATACCATGCTTAATTATTTATTATCAGTGAAGAAGAACATGCCAAAGGTTATATAGATGAAATAATGGAGGAACAGCTGTAATATCTAAAACTCACAATGAACTAACATCTGGAATATTCAGGAAACTTACAAAGAGCAGCATCCCTCCAAAAGAGGTACAAAGGGTATTAACTGATTGGTCACAGGAAACACCAAGGCTAACATGCATATGAAGTGATGTTCAAACCCACTGAAAGTGAGGAATAGAAATTTAAATAAAAGCTTTCAGTTTATACTGTGAGGTTGTCAAATATTAGGAAGCTGGTGAATACCAATGTTGGTGTAGATGTGGAATATAGAAAACCATGTACAGTTAGTCAGAATATACCCTGGTTTTTAGCTTTTGCTCAATCCTACGTGGTCTCTTGACACATCAGTCTTCCTCTTCCTTTGAACTTTCTGTAAAAAAAGTCTCTTGTTTTGAGTCACATATCTTTCCTTTAAAATTTTAATGTCTTTTGCTTGCAAACAGATTTGCCAAATGAGAATAGTATCTTCATATACAACTAATGAAAGAGAAAATGATTAGAAGGTTTGTTTATTAAACTACTTGTATTTTTGCTTTTTATGTTTTCTTAGAATGTATTCCTATCTGGGCTTATATTAAGCAGTTTGTTTTGGGAAGTCTAGGCAAAATTTTGGAAGGAAAGACTTGCTGACAAGATTGCAGTTTTGTATGTGTGTTTATTTGCACAAATGGATTAGCTAAAATGCCATGTTTTCTCAATAAAAACTAAGGAATTTAAAGTTACATAAAATAATAATTTAAAATGAAAATCATTTTAATGAGATGTTAACAATAAAATATAATGTAACATATAATATAAAATATTACGGCATATCTACTGGAAATGTCTACCAGATTGCAGTGATCTAAACTAATAACAACATTTAAACTGCAGAGGAATTAACTTTCAAAAGTGCAACTTTTTCCAATGTAGAATATGATTCAAACCATTTTAGAGCACTTCTCTTTTAAAAGGTGAAAGTTCGGGAAAGAATTTAATATGAAACTGATTGTGGTTAGAAAAACAGGAGCTGGCCTTATTTTTCTTGAAAAAGCAAAAGTAAGGGAGACCTCAAATTATACCCTTATCCAAAACCCAACACCTAAAGCAACATTATGACCTCTTCTAAAGTTGCCTGGGGACATAAACTCAGAACTTACTGCAAAATGGCTGTGTAATTGAAATTTTAATATCACTTTCTAAGCAGACTTACTCTCCTTGGGTGTCCAGAGAGTGCCACAGACACTTTCAGACTGCAAGTTCCCTGTGTACGGGGTCCCAGAGCAAAGTGGGAGGCCTTCAGACCACGGAAAGTAAACTTGATTTTCTTTTCACTTTGAATAAACAGAGTTTGCAAGTTGTACCGAGTAGGAAGACTTTCCACAATTCCCTGATGCTGAGAAGTATTGTGTCCCTAGTCTCTCTCAGTACCCTAAATTAGAATCCATAAGAAAACCTGTTAACTCTTCCATATAACCTGTATCTACACAATAAGATACGAATAGCAATCTGGAGAGGTCCAAAATGCTTCATAGCTTAATCTAATGAAAGGTTCCAGAGTTTTGGCAACCAAAGATTAATGGGTTTATGAATCTGTCATTGGACACATAGTATTTTATTTTTTTTAATTTAAAAATTCAGTATCATAGACCCATTTTGAGCACAGAGACCCAGTGAACCTTTGTAAACTCTCTTCTGAGACACAGCAGTCTTCATTTTTTTTGATGCAAGCTTTTCAGTGGGGAAACAAAACAAAACCAACAAAACAAAACAAAACAACCAACCCAAAACATGCTATATTTCTTCATTTCCAGTCTATTTCCTGGCATTGGCTGTATCCAAAAAAGATAGAATCAAGCCACCACAAGAAAGACTTTTGTACTGGAATTCCAAGCCAGGCACAAACCAAAGCCCAAAGCCTACTGAAAACCTCATGGGAAAAAGCATTTTGTAAGGTTTCCACTTTCAAAAACTTCATTCTATCATTTGAGTCAGCAGGTGATTCAAGACCATCCATCACTAATCATAGTTGTATTATTATTTTTAAAGGAGGTCCATCTTAACATATTGTTATGAGGGATTTGTTTCTCAAAAGATATTGTTCCAAATCTAACCATTTCTGAAAACACAGAGTTCTCTTTAATTTCCTTAAGTATTCTACAACCACAAAGTCTCTAAAAACATCACAGCCCATCTTTATTACATCTCAAAGTTTGGTGAAGCTTTTGTAATAAAGAGTGGAAATTCAGAATTCACACTTTAGTTTTATATACTTTTTAAATATATGAGAAGAGAAAATTCTAGACATTGTAGAAACTCAAGATAAAAATTAAAGACCACGAGGTTATGTGGTGAAAGGGGGCAGGCCGTGAATGCTCTCCCGACGTGGGGATTCTGCCTTCCCTAGGTAGATTCGCTGCCCCTCCCCTTTTCTCTCTGCAGTCTTTGATCTGATCTGCATTCTCTCCCATTGCCATACACATCTTTCCCCTCCTGATTTCTCTCCCTTTAAGACTTCTAAAGAGTCAGGATGTATTTCCCAGTTATTATTCATATATAGTGTCTCTGCACAAAACACACAATCACCTTTTCGCACAAAACACACAATCACCTTTTCATGTTTTAAATTTTCTAGTAAACTGATTGGATTAAGCAAAATAGTGAATATTGAAGCAGTTTCATTATATGACATCTAGTAAAATCATGGGCTAATGTTGTTCATACTTCCATCACGCACATCATGCCAATCTCTGTATCCTTCTCTCTTCATTTCTTGACCCGACCTGGAGATTCATTCTGAACAGAGCATTTCTGGTGTAGCCTGGTCCAATTAATGCCAGACCAACTTCCTCTAATCAAAATACATTACCTAATGCTTTGTTTTTCTTCTGGATTTTCATTTGCTTATTCTCTATTGGGTCATTTCCATTCACATTTTTAAATGACACACTACCTCTCATCCTTCAAAAATCTTTTCTAATCATAAGCCCCTGTTATGACCACATTTTACTCTCAAAGTTCTCTCCTTAAGCTATTTGCCTTTTCTTTCTCACTTCCCGCTCCCTTTAGCCTCTGATCCCTCCAGTCTACTGAAAACGCTCTTGTTAAAACACTAGTGAACTCTATGTTGCTAAATCCAATGTAGAATTTTTAATACTCGATGCCTACTTTAACCTTTTAGATGTATTTGAAAAGTTCTGTGTTCCTCTCTTTGTGAAAATTCTTTCTTCTATTGCCTCTTATGACGTATATTCTCTTGATTTTCTTCTACATCTTTAGGTTCTTTTTTTTTTTTTTTTTTCATTTTTTGCTTCTATTTTTTCTCCCCTTTCCTTTAATATCTTTGTATATCTTTAGGTCTTTACTCACTACATAGCTTCATCCAAAGCAAGTATATCAATTCCTGTATCTTAAAAATATCATCTGTTTCTGGAAACCTTCCAATTTATCTCTATCTCTGATTTCTCTTCTGATCTCCACACTCCTATATCCAAATGGTAACTTGACATGAGGGTTTTGACGATCAGTAGATATCTCAGATTAAGATGCCTCAAATGGTACTCTTAATCTTTATCTTCAAACCTATTATTCCTCCAGACCACCCTCATTTTCATAATTGGCATCAATGATGTGAACCATGAACTTGGGTATTTCACTTTCCACTGCCTGTCTCCCAACCCCACAATAAATTTCCAGGAATTGTTGATTTCCCTTCCAAAACATATATACCATCCTTCCATTGGTTACCTTTTTCACTGCTTTCTGCATAGTCCTCGTCATTGCTCTCTCTTCTCTGACCTATTATATTTGCCTCCATATGGCCTTGTAATGTCCATCTTTGCCTCTGTGTAATGAACTCCTCACCCAGTAACTAGTGATCTTGTTTAAAAATAAAGAAAGTCATGCCAGCCCTAGCTTAAAATTATACAACTTCTTCTCATTGACTTTGAAATAAAATCTTGAATCCTTATCATTAGCTAATCATGTGTGCAACATCCAGCCTTTATTTAACTCTCAATGCTCATTTCTAGCCACTCTCCATCTATACTTTCCCTGTGTCAGCCTCATTGGTCTTTTCAGTTCCCGCTTAGTTCAAATGCTTTTATTCTTCAGGACCTTTGAACAGGCTATATCTTCTGATTTGAATAATCACCCTGACTCTTCACCTATTAAACCCTATCATTATTAGGGTTGGTGGTACACAACTCAGTATTTTCCTGATTCCACAGTTGAATCTAGATGGCTTTTGTTATTCCTTTTCATATTACCCAGTTATTACCTTTAGAGGAAATAACAAAGGTAGCATTAATATGGTTTCTTTTCTTGGATTGTTTATTGTCTGCCTTACATACTAGATTATAAGCTTTATCAGGCAGGGGCCATTACCATATTTTTCAGTGGTACACACTCAGTATAACACCTGTGTGTTTCAGAATTTTCCTCCAATTTTTTTGGTCTATGATATGCTTTACTGCCACCTTTGTCCACTTCAATCCTGTCCCCATATTACTAATCAAAAAATGAAGTATTTACTGCACATCCTCTTTCTTTGTTTCTGCCATTCTCATCCTTCCTCTCCTTGAAATATTATGCTCAATCTGGATAATGGTAATTCCAGAGTTTCTGTTGCATTGGCAGTGGCTTTGTCTGTATGGCTAATTCCAACCAGATCCTTCTGTTGTGGATAGTTATGTCCCAAGCGAGCAGCAGAGTTTCAGGCAGCATTTCCAGGCATTGATTCCCATCTGGAAGGATGAGAAGGGAAGGGAAAACAAGAACCAGAGAGTTTGCATATGCTGAATGTTGCCTCCTGACACCAAAGGCGTTATGTCAGGCTGTCCACAGGTCAGGTGACCACATAGTCCTCATGTCATGGGAATGTTCTTTCTTCTTTATGAGCATTCCCCTATTTAAAACAAACACACAAACAAAACAATCAATCAACCAAACAGAAAAACCTAAATATCTCAGCTAGCGAGTCAAAGAGGGATGATTCAAATTTAGAAATTAAATGCCAAATTGCCAGTACTGCAGATAACCCTTATTGGGTGGGGATAATGAGGTTGAATCTGTTCTGGGCCCAGCATTCACTCTTCTCTGTAAGAACCACGTTGCTTCTGTTGTGTTGGAATGTCTACTGTCTCTTGCTCACTCTATGTGGATATGTTTTGCTTATGTACTTAAGTACGATTTTAAGTCTGAGCTTTGATCATAGAATAATATACCTTCCTTAGTTGGTCCTGCAATTGTTTTTAACAAACATCAAAAAAGCTAATGAGGTGCTCTTATGTTATCTAACAGAACCTCTGTGTCTACATTCTTCCTGTGTTATCTGAGATGCCTTTCATTGTGACAGTGCGGTACATGATAGCTGGAGCATTTCTAGCTGTTTTGGTGAGAAGAGATCGCTTTCCAATAGTATAATAAATGAACTCCTATCAAACAGAATATAAACTATCATATTTCCATTACACAAAATTAAAAAGTAACACCCACACACAGGAACACTAACTTGGGAAAATTCAGTCACTTCATTAACCATGTAATACAGGTTACATAAATATTATAATAATTTATTCTGTATTATTTCTTGAAGTGATTCTAAAAAGAACTCCAAAAAAGCCCCAAACTCATGCACAACATTAATATTTCTATCAATGACTTGAGCTCTCCTTTAAATAACAGTATACTTGGCAGGGGATGGAAAGTGTCATTGCTCCTCTGAATTAAATAATTTTTTATCATATTACCTGTTTTAATGCAAATGTGCTACCAAATCTATCCACCATAAATACAAGTGGGTCCCTTCCTCACTTTCTTTATGTTCTTAATCATTGAGAATTTCCTTGTAAATGTTGCTTGAACTATCACATTCACCCGTAATCTGGTACGCCCTGTGTCTGTTATATTGAGTTGCATTTCACATATCACATAACACTGTTTGACATAGTTACTTGCGTTCATTGTCCCTCTCCCTATTAGTATTTGAGCTTCATGAGGGTGGGGCATTTATTATGTCCTATACAGTATCCCCTGATATAAAATGGTGCCTGAGATTTGAATAGACATTTCACTAAGGAAGATAAATGAAAGGCCGTAAGCACATGAACAGATGCTCAATATCATGAGTCCTTAGGGAAATGCATTTCAGAATCATGAGACACCACTTCACACTATGTAGGTTGGATGTAATCACGATGATATACAAAAGCAAGTGCTGGTGGGGATGTGGTAAAATTGGAAACCTCATACATTTCTGGTGAGAACATAAAATGGTACAATGATTTTGGAAAACAGTTTGATAGTTTATAAAAAAGTTAAACATAAATGATCCAGCAATTCCATTCCTAGATATATACACAAGTGAAATAAAAACATATGTCAACATAAGGGCATGTATATTAATGTTCACAGCATCAGTATTCATGAAAGCCCTAGCCTGGAACCAACCCAAATGTCAATCAACTGATATGCATATAAACAAAATGCGCTATATCCAAACAGTGGAGTACTATTAAGCAATAGAAAGTAGTGCATTACTGATGCGTATGACCACATGCTGAACCTCAAAAAACTATGCTTTTAGGGAAAGCAGGTGAAAAAGACCCCAGATGTACAATTCCATTTATATAAAATGTTCAAAAAAGAGACAGAGTTTACTAGATATTTGCCTAGGGCTAGAGGTGGAAAAGAGAAATGATAGCAAATGGACAGATGAGCTGTTGTAGGGGATGAAAATGACTGTGATGATTTTTGCACACCTCTGTAAATTCACTAGAAATAATTTAGTCCCAAACTTAAAACAGATGGATTTTAAGGAATGTGAATGAGACTTTAATAAAGTTGATAAAAAGGGGACTGATACAAAGTAGAACCTCAATATTTGTTGAATAGAAGAATAATTAAATATGTTCCTTGCTCACTAATGATCACAACCTCAGAAGAAAGAATCCATGAAGTTATTTGACGTATGAGGTGCTTGTGACTATAGTGTTATATAAAACAAAAATGTACTCACTTTATGCATATAAAGTGTGTATATGGGGGGGTGGGTTGTGTATGTATGCCTTTCCACAATCTCAGGAAATAGCTTACAGTGTAAGAGGCATTAGAACCTAAAATGCACAACAGATTTTTTTAGATGTGGTTGTGAATTAGGAAGAAACGAGTCAAGATGCCATTACCACGGTGTTTTCTAGAGGGGAGAGTTGCAAGTACCGTCATCATGGCTTGAAGTATAAAAGTGTAATGAAGAAGGGCTTCTGTAGTCTTAGTGAAGTAGTCAGATGAGCAGAAGGCTGCTCAGACTTGATGGTCTGCTGAAGACACAAGCACAGGAGGCTTCTGCAAAGTCTCGCTACTCTGTCCCAGCGTCTGACGCACTCTTCCTCTTAAAGGTAGCCAGGAACACTCAAAATAATTAATTCTGATAATAATGGAAAGCAGCATCTGTATATAGCATTCAAGACCTATTCCTGCAACAGAGAGGCAAAAAAAAGGGCAAACTTTGGAATTATGATAGCTGCAATTTATAAAGTAGCCATCTATCAAAGAAGTTCTATATGGGTTTTAAAATAGAGGCTGGAGTTTTAAAAGTTATTTTCAATAATGGAAGCTTGCTTTGTAAATTAAGCTTTGGCATTAAATCCTTTCATTGAAAAGGTGAAGTCTTAGTTTTTCCATTTTAGAAATTGTTCCAGGTCTCATCAGTTCTTCCACGAGGGGAAACAGTTGGACTGGGTTACCATGTTCCAGCTTCTGAATATTAAACGTTGCTTTTTTCCTGAGTACATCAAAGTCAGCTAACACTCATTGCTTTAAACAGATTTATGAAGCCAAAGAGCAGGTTCATGAGGAGAAAAATGTGCTCTGCAAACAAATGATCAGGCCCCTGTCCTCGGCTGCCTCTCAGGTGTGAGATCATAGCAATTAAAACAAACTTCTATCTTCTGTAGAAATATGTGATTGAAAATAAAAACAGTACTCAGAGAAAACAAATGAGCAAATGTTAATTTCATTTATTTTTAGAAAGAAGCAGAAGGTTTGAAAGAAAGAAAACCACTTTGACGTTATCTGAATATTTAGGCTTTGTTAACTGTCTGATTTCCCTGGTCACACTCCCCTCAAATGAAACCTGCAGAATGATGTTGCTAGCAATAAACGAGTCAGGGATATTAGAATGTTCTCTTCTCATGCGGATCCAAAAGGCTATCTGCCAAAATGTATTAATTGGATATTTGCTTTCCAAATTATTTACATATCTGCCAAAAGTGCTTTTGAAATTTTTGGCATTAGTTACCCTGGATAAAAAGAAATATGAGCTGTAAAATAATAAAATAAACTTGAAAATAGCAGCTCTAAGTGTGTTTGAGTTCTTTATGAACAGCCAATACCTCTATTATTCAAAGTAATTTGAATCCTTTAAAAACGATATGTATGGAGTACAGAGGATACAACAACCATGGGAAACCTCATCTTAACAGTGTTCCTTATGTTCTAAATTTGCTGCAAGAAGGGACCATTAGTTATTCATAGAAGAGAGTGTAGTTATAGATGTATGAAATGGAGCTCATTATTAGATGATTTAATTCTTTTAGAAATCACATGGCATGAAACTAAAGGAAAGCATCAGAGAAAAGTGCTAATATACATGGAGAAATGGGCTCTTTAGAGATGAGTATAAACAGAACATTTACTCAAGTACTTCTTAAAATTACAGAGTGCTTAGAGAAGATTCTTACAGAAACATCTGTAAGGAAAATAGTTTTGGCCGGTATTCAAAATGGCAATAGTTCTTGGTGTGTATCTACCTGTACTTCTCCCACCTCATTTTTATTCATTCCTGTATAAGAAAAACTTAAAATGCAATATAATGCGTCCCTTATTTCAGACTCATCTAAGTTATTTTTCATCTGCTGACTTTAAGACTTTGGAGAAGTTCGACTTAGATTTTCAAACCGTCAATACTGTGTGAGTTCACCATCACCATTCTCTTTCAGTGAGGAGGGCCTGTCTTGCGTTCAAGCTGTTGTAAACCCTGGAATAGTCTCAAATTGCCTAACAGCCAGTTTATGAAGTCCCAGTTTAGAAGGGCAACAGACATGGCTTGGAGTTGAAATGCCAGAGGGGATGATTTGCATTCCTAATTTAAGATAGAACTTCAGCTCATTCAATAGGTCTTAAATTTCAGTTTGAGGACTGATGATGTTGTGTGATGCCTTTTTTTAACCATTAGATGACGGAAGTGGAGAATAATAACGTAGTGCTATTTTGAAGTAAATTTTAAAGACTAGGTTTTAGTGACTGTTGTTTCTTCATATGAACAAACACACACATACAAATAAATGTGTGTACACGTGTGTATATATACATATGTGGGTGTATAGACTTCACTTGACTAAAAGACTGGATAATTTGTTGATTGATTTTAACATCCTGATCTGAAAAAATTAAAGGTTAGCAACCCTAAGATGGAAACTCCTTTATTAATGATCCATGAAATTTCAAATTCTAAGAATCAAAATGTTCAAGGGACCTGTAAGCAAAATTCCGTGTGGTGCCCCAAATTTATAACTCTTCAGGTGCCTGCTGTTCTCAGGCTGTCACCACAGACCTTGACTCCAACCTTGGATTTCAAATCTGATGGGTTTCAAAGGGAGCACCTTTTTATTAATCATGCTGTAGTATGAATTTGAGTCACTGTTCATTTTCTCTCAGGTGTCTTTCAAGTTAAGAATTAAAAGTGAAGTTAGGTATTTTTCATCTGTTAGAAGTCCTCTAGTCATAGACGAATGTGTCACTTGTAGGCAGGACATCAGTACTTTCCATTGCCTAAACCCCCGGCCACATCCCTGTGCAGGATGGTGCTTTCTCCCCGGGGGACCACAGGAAGGAAGATTGTGGCAGAGGCTGATCTTCCCTCTGTCCAACCCTGTGATTCTTTACAGACTCTTCTTCTCTCTAATATTCAGTCTCTTTATTCATCATAATAATTTGCATTTGACTCTATAGCTGCATGAGACATCAATCAAGAGTCTCGTGCAATTAAAGGGAATAATTATATAGGAAGATAATTTCTTTTTAATGTGCTTCATATGAAAATCTAGGTTCTTAGCCTTGTTTCTTTGACCTCAGGTCTTGCCTCCTTCAAAAGTAATTTTCTACCATGTTAATGTTCCCCACCCTTTGGAACACCTTCCATCCTACTCACATGGATGGGGAATCTCTGGAGGATTCCTACTCTCTTCAGTATCTCATGTCCCCAGTGTTGGTTAGCTCGGTCTAGAATAACAGTCCCTGCCCCCTGCCCGGGATGAGGAGATAGTAGAAACTGTAGTCTAATTCTACATGGAAGAGAATGATAGACGTTTTCTTTAACTGTGTCTTAATTTCTGAAATTTCAATTATGATGATCCATCAAATGGTTTGTGGCTATAAGAGTCATGTTTTAGAATTACTGAGAAAGTAGTGTTTGTCTTTACCTAGGACTAAGTGAAATTCTTAGAAAAATGTTACCTTCTCAGTACAACATGGCAGCAGGAGAAAGATAACGTGAGGGTTCGTGGTTCTTGGCTACAAGCAGTTGTCAGAGTTCAGGAAGGGCAGGTCCATTGTTAGTAAAGGCTGAAGTGAAATTTCTTTATAGAATAATACCTTGACAGGTCAGAAAGCTCCTTGTTCCGGAGTCTATTCTTTTTCTTAACCTTCCAAGGAGTTGGGGAAAAAAAAAAGTTTCGACTCAGAGGTTTTGAGATCTTGGGAGGTACAACATTTGTCACCAACTCTCTTTTCTATGCATTGACAGACATTGAAATCCCTGGGGAATGGTTTATTGGCCTCTCTTTGAAATAATTATAAGGCACTTACTTTGTCAAGAGGTGACAAGTATGGTGGGTAGAGGGAAATAAAAAAAGATGGTCCTCATGGCCTTTCCCACAGAGAACAACATGCTGTCACCCTTTTACCTGAATTTGCCAAATTGTGGTTCTGGACATTTTTCTCAGGGATTTCCCAACCAGCATGAAATGAAGCAGACAAGAACAAACAACTCAAGTTTTATTTTAAAATCACCAAAATGATTGATGCAGAATTTTTCAATCTGAATTTTATGGAATTCAGACTACCTGTGTCTGAGGTTTCCTGATAAATGGGCTCATCACATTTCTCTCTGTAGGAGGTCCATGCCTTCTGTTAGATTCTCAAAGGCAATTCAAGACCCTAAAAGTGTTAATATGCATTAATGATATGTATTAAAATTCATTGATATAACATTAAGAGGATAGTTATAAGATGTGCATTTCACTTTGTTCTGTGTAATAATAATTCCACTGGTAACTGTCCTAGTTTCAGTTCACAAATGCAGAGCCTGAAAAAGGACTTAGAATATTGTTTGAAATGTCATCAGAGGAAGCAGGTGAGAGAATAGGGGGAGTGAGACAGAAAATGAGGAAAAGTGAATCAATGGTCTGTTTTCATGGTTACTCTCCATGCAACACGCAAGTGCTGGACTTGCAGAAACTTCCGAGAAATGTACCAAATGTTCTTCTGCATTGTCCATCCGAAGTATGGAAACTGGAGCATTTGTCTCCTGCCTTCCATCATTTCTCATAAATTGAAAATTGTCCTCTGAGCACTGACTGTAACTCCCATATTGCCTGTTTTGGGTTGTAGCCATTGGAGGGTTGAGTGAGCTTTAATCTTCAGAGAAAGCCCTGAGGCAGAAAACACAGAGCATGCCGGAGATGAGGTGCCCTTGGCATGTTCAGCATCGCCCGCCTGCAGCTGAAGTCAGAGGTGGCCCGGAGAGCACGTGACATGGGGCACAAAAAGCATCTGTCTGAATGACCAAATGGATTTATCTGATGATTCAAATTACAGCTAAAATATCAAAATATTAGAGATTATTTATTAGAAACATCTATGATGTAGATATGTACATGTCAAACGAGGCCTCTCCACTTACAATATTTACATTCAAAATTAGAACCACTTTTCATATGAAATGACTATGTGCTTTTACAGCTAGATACAGAGAAGCTTTGTTTAGTGACTGTGGGCAATTCTGCTGTGAGGTATAGGTAGAGATCTTTAAGTTAACAATGAAATGGAAAAATTTAAATAAAGTATTTTGTTTGCCATACGTCAAGATTTTTTCCTTTCAAATATTCTGCAGAGGCTTAGGCAGAATTTGATTCTGTCCAAATTCAATTTGCTTATTCTTTCATACCAAATGGAGTGATGTCAGGAAAACATAAAGGCTGTGTTGATTCTAGGCAGGCTCTTGGTTTGATATTGGTGAATTAAAGCAATAGAACGGTGACTGCGTCTGTGATGAGTGGGTGAGGGTGAGAACAGAGTGCTGTAGAGATGACTGGCAACTGTCCACATATCACACGGCCATGAGCGCATTGTTCCTCAGACTTTTCCTCTGGCAGATGAAATGAGGTACATCCAGTGTTGGAAACATGTTTTTCAATATCTGTGCCTACTCTAACAGGAAGAAAGTCAAATTTTGTTTACCCATCTTGTCTGTATGTCACGCCAGTGCAGCTGCAAGTCTTGAATTTGTTTATTGTGAAGTTTGAGAGGAAGAGAGTGTCTAGACAAAAGAATGGTTTGTAGCTTCTTGCCATTGTCCATTAAAGGCAGCATGTTCTTTGTGCCATGGAGCTGCTGTTAGGTCTGTGCTCTCCAGATTACACTGAGGCTGTTTAAGTCGTAGATGCAGCGGTTCCCTCAGTGAGAAAGATACTGGGCATTCTGTCCTGCAACAAGAAAGCAAAGAACAAGAACAGTTACAGCTTTAAACATTTGAGAATGAGGGTCAAATTCTATTTTCTCCTTTTTCTTGCTGGCACAGGCACAAATGTGTAGATAAGTCCAAGAAAAATACAAAACATCCAAATATTATGAACATAAATCATGCTAGTCTCAAAATCCCTACAAGATACATCATACATAAAAGTTGGCTCACATGTCCTTCAGATGAAAATTAAAATGTTAAACAGCTTTGCATATTCTATGACAAAGTTTGTTCAAAGATGTTGACTATTATTTAAACAAAAATAATTTGGCTATTTTGTTATGTTTGAGTAGAATTGGGAGGTTTCCTGAAGCTTACTTTCCTGTTTTGTTTTGTTTTGTTTGTTTAAGATGGCTATTTTTTTCATAGATTTGAATTATAGTGTTATATACAGTTGGTGTCTTTAAGAATAGTGTAGAGTTGTAATCTAAAGAAAATAACTGCTATTAGAAATCTAACTAGTAATATTAAGACTGTTCCAATACCAATATAGAGATAGGGCATAAAATTGCATAAAAGTTAACAGATATATATTACTATATATAAAATAGATAAACAACAAGGACCTACTGTACGGCACAGGGAACTATATTCAGTTTCTTGTAATAACATATAATGGAAAAGGATCTAAAAAAATGCATGTATATGTGTAACTGAATCACTTTGCTGTACACCTGAAACTAACATTGTAAATCAACTACACTTCAATAAAAAATAATTTTTTTTTAAAAAATGCAATATTTCAAAATCCACAAGACAGGGAGTTGATTGGTATCAGAGAAGTGTGTCAGCAGGTAGCAGGAACTGTCAGATAGGAATACCAGATGCTTAGCACCATGACATTAATCAGGGAATGTAGACATTAACTCAATTGCAATGAATTAAATAAGGAAACTTACCATTACTAAGGCGAAAGTTAAGAATTAAGATTGCAAGAACAAGTTAAGCATTAATTTATCAGACTGGATTATCAGATTAATAGTGGAAAAGTAACAAGGGACTAATTACAGACAACTCAACATCAGTCTAGACCACCTAATAGATCACCTGGGATTAAAATAGAACCTCCTGACCTAGAAAATGGATTAGGAGGTTAGAGCTGAAGGGGAAAAAAAAGGCTATATATTTTTAAAAATGGCAAAGGCTGACATAATTAAAGATATATTTATTAAAGTCTGTGATTGCACATTGTTTGGATCATGAAATAATATAAATATAAACTTAAAAGTATATAATGAAACAAATTAGTATACTGTCTACATAATCTTAAAACATTGTCCTATGTCCTTATTGTTTTTTTCTGTGTCTGAGTAGCATTACTTTAAACTGAGTACATTTAAACATTTAAATAGTTTTAATTAAAAAAAAAAATTATGTCATGACAGCAAGTGGAAAATCTTTAGAGATATGATTAAAAATAGCTGCAGAAATAAAATAAAAATAAAATAAAATACAATAATATCATGAAATTTTTGCTAGATTCATTTGCTTGTCAACAGTGTAACTTCTGTGCCCTATTATTGGTCTGTTAAAAGGAGATTAGCACATGCTTAGAGGATACTAATGAGTTTCCTCATTATATAGTCAGAAAGATTAAAAGTGAATAATTTCAAGGCTTTGTGGTTTAAAGTTATTTACATACAATGACTCTGCCTCCTCTAAGATCTTCTCCAGAATTACCAGAACCCACTTTTGGCAAGATGTTAATGGAGCAAAGATGCTTCAATGCATGCAAATTTTAATCACTCTGGGTTCAAGGGAAAATGAATAACAGACAAAGAAAGAAATCCTAACCACAAATTTTTTACTCAACATTTTTTTCAAACATTAGCCAAATTCTTTCCCATAATTGATATTTAGGGTTCTTGTCTTTAACTATAGCATAAAAGCTCATCTACTGTAAAGTATATTTAAATATTTGGGTTTTTCAAGTTTAGGTAAGAAGATTATGCTTATAAAGTTTTTTTTCTGCCAAATCTCTCTCCCTCTTTATCTTTTACACTTACTCTCTCGAGCATGCATTTTTTCTTCTCTCTCTTAATCATGTAGTTAAAAAATCATGTAGTCAAAATCATATAGTTAATCTCAGTAACTTTGACACATATATATTTAGAAACAAAATTTTTAATTTAAAATAATATATTTCATGCCATGCATATTATTGATACTTAATGTTTTCTAAATATAAATCTAGTGCCTATACACAATTATTTTGCAAAATTTTCTACAAAATTAGAAGCTGAAAGGTGATAATAACTTCTCACTCTGAAGATATGTTGACTCAATGTCATGATAACACATGGGGAAATAGATATCCTCCTTTGAAATAGAAAGTTTAGAAATCACTTTTATTGGTGTCTCACTTTCTATTAAATTTAACCTGGAGATATTTTCAGCTTTAGTCAGGAAATTTAGCTTTCACCATTTATCAAGTCTTTCTTTGGAGATGTACATAAATTATTTCCAATTGGAATGAAATTCCTCTTTTCTATGGTAGGCACCTGTCTACGGTAACAAGACTAAACCCACCACTTCATTATTCACATGCCGCATGGCAGATGGCAGATGACGATGACCTTCAGTCATTTTGTCCAGTGAGAGATTAAAGTTAGCTCATAAATTGCCAATCTGCTGAGCCATCTGGTCTTTGATGGTGGACTTTTTTTTAAAGTCATTTACAAGGGTGAGGAAAATAATTTATTGACCACCTATATACTGTATATTAAAGACTGTCTTACAATGATAACTTGTAAACATTGTGGGATTTACAGTGGGAAGTTACTCTACAAATGCTCCCTGTGAAATTTATGAAGTATATCTTGTACATATTTTTAGAATATTTTAAATCCTTTACTTTAGATGTATTGACATATGTTTTCTGCCATGGGAGTGAGTTGTGGTAGAGTATACATATGCTCCATGCGCACTCAAATAGTGAAGAACTTTTACTTAGAACTATCCATAAATTTCCCTGAACTAATTTTTGCCCTCTATGTAGGTAGTACATATACTTCTCACCCTTAGGTATTTTGTAATTGTTGTTATTTTAAAAGTGGAATTGTAATAATTTACATCAGATTTAATACCCAGTGTTTATGTAACAGGATAAAAAATTTCAGTAAGTCCCCCATCTGACCTTGCTTTCAATCAGGTAATACTTTCTGTATTCTAAATATGAGGGTTTCTGAGAATAGTGGATCACCTATACAATAGTGGTGATTGTGGAAACTTAGGGCATTTTGTGGTTGTGAACACACAAAATTGGTGTTCACTATTATGAAATTTAGAGATTTCAGTTAACCACTTTACAATGAAAACTAATGTGTATGTCAATTCTTAAATATGATGATTTAGACATATAATACTATAATCTTTGACACTTCCTAAAATTAATATAATAAACAATTGTTTTGTGAAAGTAATTAATACATGAAGGGAAAGCCAACTCTTTTTTTTTTAATTGAAGTATAGTCAGTTACAGTGTGTCAGTTTCTGGTGTACAGCCTAATGTCCCAGTCATGCATATATAAACATGTATTTGTTTTCATATTCTTTTTCATTAAAGGTTATTACAAGATACTAAATATAGTTCCCTGTGCTATACAGGAGAAATTTGTTTATCTATCTATTTTTATATGTAGTGGTTAACATTTGCAAATCTCAAACTCCCAAATTTATCCCTTCCTTAAAATCAACTGCCTCCTTGGCAAGAAGGTGATAGGAATTACTTGTTTATTTGTCTTTTTTAATGTATCATTAATATTATTATTAATGTTGTTTTATAGAATAGGGATCAATCCTAGGAACAGTCTACATTTTTCTTTTATTTTCATTTTTCTCCTGTCCCCCCCACCCCTTGTTTTTTAATCCCAATTCCATGACTGCCAAATTGGTGATGGTCTCTGACTTTCAGGAGCTTGCCAAATGAGAGAAGTGTAAGCATGGTACTTGACTTTCTCTGTTTCCTGGCATTCCTTCTGGACACTGCCATTCACTGTGATTACACAGGTCTAAAAAGATTTCACTCATGTCCATCTGTCTCCTGGCTGCAGGCAGATGTTGCATTTGCCATTGCTAAGGAGGGAAGATAATGGCCAACACTTACCAGAAGTTTAAGAATCTAGGACTGAGGTTTAAGTAAAACTGTAAAATGTTATTTGACAAAAAACTGTGCATGTTTGGAAATGCTTTGTTATAAGACTCCTTTCTAATAGTCGTCTCCCCCTTCACCCTGTGTGTCAGGCAGCAGGGTGTCCTGAACTTCAGCCAGGCAGCTGCTCCACCTCCACGTTTCATGCACGTACCTACCACGTTAGCTGTCATTTACTTATTATCTTCCTTAACTTCCTTTAAGGTGAGTTGTTTGAGGCCTGAAGATTTTAATGTACATTTTATTAGCAAACAGAAGACTAACATCATCACCCACTAATACAGCTAAAAATAAATACAGTGAAAAGGAAAGAAATATAAAAGTTTATAGAGATATTGTTGTGTACCACAAGCTCTAGCCTGAGGCATTCTGTTTCTTTACTGGAAAGGGAAATTGTCAGACCCTTTTTCTTATTTCATAAACACTGACAGCGTTACTTATCTTAGAAGGAAGTAGAGATGACTGAATGAATGTGTGTGCAAAAAGTTGTCCTGCAGCTATAAAGTACAGTTTCTTCAACAACCAACAGTCAGCATAACTGTTGAAGGAAGAACATCAAATGAAAATTTGGAGCTCTGGTCAGAGTACACTGACCTAGTGTGCTGCCTAGAGAATTTCTTTGTATTCTTGATTTTTAAAAATATAAAGTCCATTATGACAAGTTGATGGTTCTATGACATATTTTTTCTTCTGCTTAAATTAGTTTTTCTTTTCTTCTTGGATTATTTTTAGAGCTGAATAAAATATATTATAAATTGGCATCAGTTTTAATAAAACATAAAATTAATACATTCTTCGTAGAGTTGTATTTTCCCAAGATAACCTCAGTGAAATCTGCCATCTTACCTGCTCTTCTTACACCGTGAGGGCGACATTCAGAACTAGGCAGGGTTTTGTGACCTATTCCACTACGGAGTACAGTGGGAGTGATGCTAAGTGATTTCTTGGGCAGATCATACAAGGCACCCAGCTGCCACACTGTTCACCAGCACTCTTGCACTGAAGCCTTGAGTTGCCATGCGACCCTGATGGCCCAGTGGGCTATGATGTGAAAAAGTCCAAACAAGCCCCCACAGAGAGACTACATGAAGAAGCTCTCAGAGGACAGAAGGGGAGAGAGGGCCGCACAGGCTCCAATTCCTCCGCATCCCACTCCGCATCCCCCTCCACTATCTCCAGCCCAGCCTCCATCTGACAGCTACCATGTGAGAGACCCTGAGCCAGAGACACCAGCCAAGCCCTTCATGCAGAAACCATGAGTGAAAATCAAATCATTTTCATTGTTTCAAGTCTCTAAATTTTGGAGTCATTTGTTTGTTGTATAACCATAGCTAACAAGCATAGCATCTAACATGACACAATTCTTGATATTTTTGTGCATACAGCCAGATGGTACAAATACTTTTTCTTTCCTTTCTCTTCCTCAAATGGCTATAGGCTACTCTTCTGTCTGGAAATCATTATTTCCTCAAATGTTACCTTCTAGTAATCCCAGGACCTGTTCTGTTGTTCTACAATTTTTTTCCTGCTTTTTTTTTTTCTTTATGTGTTCTGTTTTTCTTTCAATGATAAAATACATGGGAAGTTCAAATACTTTTAATAGCTAATTTACAATAATTCTGAATTGCATATTATCTATTTTTTTAAGTTGAGATGGATTTTTTAATTAGTTTCACATTAAGAAAAATAAATCAGAAAATGCTGACATTGAAAGAAGCCCATAAAGAAAATGCTTGCAATCTTGAAGAAAGACTTTTCTAATCTCTAGTTAGAGGATATTTACATTATTCTAATTTCCTTCTTCTTTGCAGAAGCCCAGAGAAGGGAAAAAAAAAAAACTAGCAACAATAAATCACATTTTTAAACAAAAAAAATTTTAGGGAAAAATAATTAATTAGGAAAATAGTTTTTGGTATTTATAAATAGCTGAACAACTACACCTAGAATACTACAGAATGATCAATATTAAAAGAAATGAAAGAATGGCTCAGGGAATATTATATTCTGTCATCATCTGGGGGAAAAATGGTTAAATTACACTTGGCAAAGTATCTGGAGTTATTAACAAAAGTTTAATATTTCTTGGTCTCGTTTCTCTCCAGTCAACCTCTTTCTCTACTTTTTTTTGTGTGTGTGTCTGTGTATGTGTGTGTTCATAATAAGTAGAAACATTATCATATAAGCACCTGGTCCTTTTTGCTCTGAAAAATTTTCAACCAAAGCATCAATTTAAGAAGCAGTTTTGTTGGAAATAAGTTTTATATGTTTCTATTTTTAACAGCTAAAAACAATAACTGAGATAGCATTTTGTTTACTGGTTTATTTTTAGTTTGTTTGTTTTTTAAAGATAGACTCAAAATTTATTACAAAGGCTCTCTTAAAGATTCATTGTATGAGAGTCAGAGTCAAATGAAATATGAATTCATTTTGATACCTTCTGACCAGCAAGGGAGTAATGCATTCTACTTTCATTGTTTCTGCTTGTTGTTAGTGCTTTTTTGTTGTTAGTTCTACAAATGTTGTTTACAGAAGTTTATCACCTGGATTGACTTCAGCATAAAGTCCGTCTGATTTTGTGAGCTGTATTTTGCTTCACCATTTCAGCAGCAGGTGCAACTTACTCTTTCCGCACAGATCTTTGAAAGTTTGGCCCTTTAATAAACTCCTTTAAAGTGGAGACCTTCCTTCTTTTGTTAAAACTCCCCCTTTACATGGTATTTATTAGATTGCATGTTTCTACAGAACACAGACACACGCATGAGAGAGGAAGAGAATCAGAGGGAGCAGATTGGTTTCTCTGTTTCTAAACAGTCATAAGCATGTCCATCCATCCATCAGGACATCAGGATCAGGACATACCTATTCTCTAAATATTATTTGTTTCAGGTAATTATAGTTAAATTCAGTAAAGACTGCACTGATAGATCTTACCACATAGAAGCAAATACATTAAAAAAAAAAAGATTCTTTTCCTAATAGGGTGATATATATGCTAAAGCCATTGCTTTTCTGAGCTGTGGGATTGAGCATCCGTACATAATCATGCCCTTTGTGACACTAACCTTTGTCATCCTTGTATTATGTTTCTCCATGATTTGCTTATTCTTGATTCAGAAAAGAAAACCCGTTTCCAGTTCTAACAAAAAGATGATTGAAATTCTCACTGTATATTTCTTTCCTCCAACCCTTGAAACATCAGAGCATATATAGTGGCTCATCAATGTCTCCAAAAATATCTTCCAAGAAAAGTTACTAGAATGAAAGTACTATGTGCACGTCTGGGCAAACTCTGAGGGTCCATTTAAGAAACTAAATCTCCTTCTTAGATGTACTACAGGGGCCCTCATAGCTGCTTCCACTATTTGTTTTTATTTCCCCCTCCTCCCAAATTCATCTTACATTCTCAAGAAATGCTATTTCTAAGAGCACTATATAATTATATTGCCATGAAACTTCAAAAATTAGTATTTGTAAATTTCCCCTAATTACTCCCTCTTGAGTTAAAAGTTTTGAAAATTCAGAATGACTCTACTTCATGGTATGGAAATTTGTTCTAATCTTCTAGAACTTTCATTGTTTAAGTGTTCAAAATTACATAAAAAAGTAACTTTTTGTTGAAGACAGGTTTAAAATAGTCATTATAGTTTTTATAGTGCCCACAAATGTAGAGAATTTAATTGCTGAGCATAGTATTAGTAAGGGCTAATAAAATGCTTTGTGCAGAATACAAAGGTTCATTTCAGTAGAAAATATTTTGAAATAATTTGCCTTCTACATTATGCCATGATGAGCAAGGGCATTGCCTGCTCTCAGAATTCAAATAAAACACATAATTTCAAGTTAACCTAAATTTGAGCCATATAAACATTTAATTAAGAATGAATGAAATATTGTACTTGAACAAAATATAAATAAAAAGCATCTGTTGGGCAATTCTGAAAGACGAACTGTATTACATTCTGTTACAGGCATTTTTAAAATAAATGTATAGCATAATTCAAAATGGCAGACATTTTTCTTATAAATACTGCCAACTATTTTTATAGATAGTGTTATTTTAGAATGCTACCTACATCTTGCCAAAGTACATACCAAATAATCTTTTTTTTTCCTCTAGACTGACTCCACCCATACTGCAAAATTTGACTTTTGTTAGGAAGTTAGAGTAAGAGCTAACATTACCTACTGAGTGAGCACCAGACTGAATCATTTTCACTTCAATGATCATCTCTCACTCAAATTTTTAAAGTCACTTTTGGTAATTTACTCAAAAAGACATCTGTTTTCACTTTCAAATACAATCCTTAAAAACGATGAAAATGCAGCTACAGATTAATGCAAAAGAGTTTTTGGTGAGTTACTATTACTGAAATCTATAGAGGATATTGTTAAAAATCCCTAACAATTTAATTTTTTAAAAAATCTTTTTAACTGGCTGGTTTACACTGGAGTCTTTGCTTGTTCTTTTCTATGTGAAATTTTCAGACTAAAGTTCAATTTATTTTTGTTTTTAAACTCACCTAATTAAGATAAAATTTACATGTAATAAAATTTACCATTTTAAGTGTATGATTCAGAGTTTTGGCGAAGGTGTACAGCTTTGTAACCACCTCCACAGTCAGGGTATAGAACATTTTTATCACTCCAGAACAGTTCTGCTGTACCCACCCCCTGCCGTAGTAAATCCACTCCCCTCATCACAGCCCATGGCAGCCACTGATCTGATTTCTCCCTCTAGTCTTGCATTTTCCAGAATGCCATATAAATGGTTTTATATACTATGTAACCTTTTGTGTCTGGTTTCTTTCTCTGAACAAAATGCTTTTGAGATTCATCAGGATTGTTGCATGTAGTCACAATTCACTTCTTTTAACTGCTAAGTAGCATTTCACCATATTGATATACCACTATTAGTTTATTAATTCACTGGTTGATTGCTTCTGATTTCTGGCTAATTTGAATAATGTTACTTTGAATATTGGAATATCGATCTAACTGTGAACACGTGTATTGGTCAGTGTTCTCCAGAGAAGTAAAACCAAATGGTACTGATAGAATTTAGCCTGTTGTTAACTTTTCAGTCTCTATTAAGGCCCAGTAGGAGGGCAAGAGCTGTTTCTCAAAAGGGGAATAGTTATCAGCAGAGTATGACAGGGTTTTGCTCCAAAATCCTAAGGGCCTAAACTATGATTAATAAAACCTTCAAACATTTCTACTTTAGATAACCATGATGACATTACTCCACACTGTGGGTGCAGCTATGAGGAAGAGGAGCAGAGGTTTTCTCCTTTGTGGTTTCATTGTTAATTGACTTTGGAGGTGGTGAAGTGAATGAAGTTTGTGTTGGTCATCCTATAGGAGCCTTCCCTGTTCTGGGTCTCACTCAAAACTAGTAGCTTTTAGGTTTACTCAGTAAATGGACCAAAGTACCACACCCAAATGAGGAATATGTTGCCTCAAAATCCAAAAAAGCCCAGTAGGTGGTTTTTGTTGGTTGGTTGGTTGGTTGGTTTTTTGGTTGTGAGAGGGGCCAGATGCAAAAACTTGTCCTTCCCCCTAGAGAGTCTGTCTCCACATGCCACACACTAGTGGACCCCTGCAAGTTTCACCGAGGTTAGAAGACCCCTGAGCTTTTGTCAGGTTGACTTCCCACTCCCTGATGTGCACATGTCTTACCGGCAGGTCTAGAACTATTGCTACTTCTTGGCTTCCAGGCTCAGTCAACATGATGCCATTAATGTAATGCCCATTGTGACATCTTGTGAAACTGAAAGGCAATCAAGATCTCTGCAAGCTAAATTATAATGTGCTAGAGAGTTGATGCATCCCTGAGGTAGGAGAGTCAAAGAATATTGCTGGCCTGAGTAATAACTGTGTATCAGCAACCAGAGCATCTGTTAATTTGCTCAAGCAATGATATCACATCTGGTACAGCGGCCACAATAGGAGTCCCCAGTGGGTTAAGCTTATGATAATCTGTGATTACGCTCCAAGATCTGTCTCTTTTGTACAACACAAATAGATGAGTTGACTGCAGATGCAGTGGGACTCATCATCACTCTTGTATCTTTCAAATCCGAGATGATGTCATTAATCTCTGCAGTCCAACCTGTAATGAGGTGTATCTTTTGGTTTACTATTTCTCTAGATAGAGACAGTTCTAGTGGCGTCTACTTGGACTTTCCCAACATTATAACTCTTACCTGCCAGGCCAGGGAACCTATGCAGGGATTCTGCCAGCTGAGTATATCTATTCCAATTATGCGTTCCAGAAGTGGGGAGATAACTACACAATGAGGGTTGGGCCCACCGTGGGGTGGACCGGAGCTAAAATGTCACTTATCACCTGGCCTCCATAAGCCCCTACTCTGACTGGTGGACCACAGTGACATTTTGGGTCTCTTGGAATTAGTGCCAGTTCAGAGCCAGTGTCCAGTAGTCCCACAAATTCTGATTACTGCCTTTTTCCCAATGTACAGTTACGCTGGTACAAGAGTGTAGGTTCCTTTAAGGAAGGCTGGAGGAAGGATTAACCATATACATTTTTAGCAGTGTACAAGGATCCTTTATCAAAGGAATCTAGCCTCTTCATTCAAGATATTCTGGGTCAGTCAACTGGCTCAAATCTGGGAATGGATAAAAGGGCCATGACTCTTGCTTGTTATGATTCAGGTTATATTTTTATTCTCCTGACCTAGAACTTACACAGTTTGCTTATACAGATCAAGTAAGAATTTAGTAGGCTTCCTATCTGTTTCACTCCTAGGAACACCGCGAACAATCAACCAATGCCGTAGGTCTGCATGGGTTAGCCTATTCTCTATGACGCTTTGACCGTGCTGTCTGTTACAGAAACCGTGCCTGCCTTGTCTTCAGTGGCTGAGAGCTGCCACTTGGCCTCTGCCGCTTGGTTCCTCTTGGACCTCTAGATCGAGTTACTCCCATTGCATTTAGGTTTCCAGATTCACTGACTGGAGCGCTCACTGTAAGGTCTGGCCTACGAGAAGAGGAATCAAAGAGCTCTTTAAGGATTCTGGGGTTCCCTTCACAAATTTTTTTCTCACAGCATTGATGGCAGGCAAATCTTCTAAACCCTCCCAGTGTGGGTGGTAGGTCTTAAATGTGAAACCCACTGTGATATTCCTGCCTCCTTGAGCCTTTGAATCCCCTCCTCTACGTTAAACCAAGGCAAGACTGGCATTTCCAACTTGCTCACTTTTGGTAGGCCACTTTTTGGTCAGTATTCTAACCAACAGCCTAACAAACTGTTGGGAGTCCTTTCTGCCTCCCTGAGGTGCAACATTAAATGAAAAATGTCTTCTTATTGTATCGATAAGTTCAGCCTTATTCCACTTCATCTTTCTTCCACCATTACCCCACACTCTTAAAGTCTATTCTCACTCATGTTCCCCAGATTTTTGTCTGTATCAATTAGGAAACTCAAGTAGGTCTTTTGGAATGTAGTACATCTCTGATGAGTCACACTTTCTACCTTCTCTTTAGGGGCCTCTTGGGACTTGAGATTAATTATAGAGCTGGAGGGGTAGTGCAGGTGTTTCCTGTGGAGACTCACTCTTGTCTTGCTCAGCAGCTGCCTCAGGAGAGGCCATTAGAGCTTCCTCAGGTGACGGGTGGTTAATCTCCTCAGATGGGGGCAGCAAGGCCATTCCCACTAGGGTTGGGGGGCCTCTTTCACTGACAAAAGTGACTCATCAGAATTTAAGGCCTCAGTCCCGAGTTTCATCAAGGTCTTTCCCACATGCCCCTATTCCAACTTTCAGGATCTCATTTCTTCCCACTCAATGCCCTCACATTAACAATAGACACCCAGTGAGATTGGGAGTTCAATTTGGATTGTAATTCAGCCAATCACAGAAAGAGAGTCTGAGTTTTATTTCCAGCAATCTTAGTCCTGTGGCTACAGGAGATGGTCTCCTTCACGGCACAAATAGAAGCTAGCAGATCATTTATGTGGCACTTGAACTGGGAATTTGAAGCCGTAAATTCTTTTCTTTCCCCACTTTGCAGTGACAGTAGGAGCAACCAGCCAATCTCATTATATTCATTAGTTTTTCAAAAATATTTGAAGGTATCATATGTAGTCATCCAGCTCCTGGCTTTTATAAGTGGTTGATTAGGAGCATTGATGGTGATATTTTGTGTATCTCTGTTGCTGGCATGTTACTATGTTACTATGGATTTTCAGTATTCTCTTTACTACTATAAAAAGTCATTAGTGTCTTAAAGTCTAATCAGATTACAGAGCCAATTCCAGAAACCCCAGAACTAGTTGAAAAAAACTCATCCTTGGAATTCTATTCCTCTAGAACCACTCTTGGTATCAAAATCTATATTGGTCAGGGTTCTCTAGAGAAGTCCAATAGAATATATATGAAGATATACATATATATGGTGTATGTGTGTGTGTGTGTATATATATGAAGATTTATTATGAAGAATTAGATCATGTGCCTCGGGAGGCTGAGAAATCCCAAGATGTGAAGTCATTCAGCTGGACACCTAGGAAAGCCAATGGTGTAACTTGCAGACTTTGTTCAAAGACCTGAGAACCAGGAGAGCCAGTGGTGCTAGTTCCAGTCTTGAGTCTGAAAGCTTCGGAACCAGGAAAGCTAGTAGTGTAATTTCCAGTCCCAGACTGAGGGCTTGAGAACGAGGAGAGCTGGTGATGAAAGTTCCAGTCAGGGGCAACAACCCTATGTTCCAGCTCAACCATTCAAGCCATAGAATTTTCCTTTTACTCTTTTTATTCTATTCACAACTTCCACTAATTGAATTAGCATCACCCACTATAAGGAGGGAAATCTGCCCTACTCAGTGTACTGATTCCAATGTTAATCTCATCCCAAACACCCTCACAGGCACATGTGGGGTGATGTTTGACCAAATAGCCCACCTGGTCTAGTTGACACATGAAATTAACTGTCAGAACATGTTTTCATTTCTCTTGTGTAAAACCTTGAGAGTGAAATTGCTTGATTCTATAATGAGAGTATGTAGATATTTCTTAAAAACTACCAGTTTCCCAGAGTGTCTGTACATGTAGCATTTCAACTAGCAATGTATGACTGTTCCATTTGCTTAGATCCTCAGCGGCACTTGGTATTTTCAAAATATGTCATTTCAACCTTTCTTCTTGAGTGTGTAGTGGCATCTCTTTGATGGGGTTTTATTGGGGTATAATTAACATATAATAAACTGCACATATTTAAAGAGTACATTTGGATAAGCTTTGACATTTCAAAATTATGAAACTTTTTCCCTCAAATTACTAGTACACTATTACAAAACTATGCGTCATCCCCTAAAGTTCTCCCATGCCCCTTGGAAATCCTTCCTTCTCTCCTTGACCCACACCCACCTGATACATTATTTTTTGTCAGACTTGTTTTACTCAGCATAATTATTTTGAGATTTATGTTATTGCATGTATCCATAGTCTATTCTCTTTAATTACCAGACAGTATTCTATTGTATGATAAACCCTAATGTTTGTATTTATTCACTGTTTCTTGGATATTTTGGGTTGTTTCCGTATGTGAAGTATTGCAAATAAATTTGCTAAAAACTTTCATGTACAAATCTGTATAAATAGTATAAATACTACTTTTGTTTCTCTTAAGTAAATGCCTGGGGGTTGAGTGTATGTAACACATGGTACCTGCACATTTAACATTTTAAGGAATTGTTAAATCATTTCTCAAAATGATGGAGACATTTAACATTACCATCAGCAGTGTATGTGTGTTCCAGTTCCTCAACATATTTGTTCTTAAAAATAGTGGGTCTACTTTTTCTTGTTGCTTTAAAGATTTTCTCTTTGTCATAGATTTTCGGCAGTTTGATTGTGATGTAACTTTGTGTAGTTTTCCTTTCTTCCTTTCTTGCTTTCCCTTCTTTCCTTCCTTCCTCTTTCTCTCTTTTCATCTGCAGCAGCTATTTTTTTTTTTCCTCTTATCTGGCTCAGAGAGAACCTAACTGATCCTGAACTCCCAAGTCCCCTTGATAAGTTCTAGACAGTCTTCCTCTTGTCCTGGCCTTGCCTCTACCTTCAGAACAGATTCCCAGCTATCCTCTAAGAACCAAGAGGCCAGACTTTGTCATTCCTGATAGGAGAAGGAGGCCTAGCATGTGAATATGAACATTCCATCTGACAGTCCATGGGCTGCTGCTGCTTCTCCTTCATTTTTAACTTTTTGACCCTCTATACCTGTTTTTCCCATACCCTACCCCCACCTCGGGCAGCCACCAATCTGTTCTTTATATCTATTAACTTTTTTGTTTGTTTGTTCTTGGTTTTTTCCCCTAGATTACAGATACAAGAGAGACCATATAGTATTTATCCTTCTCCCTCTGACTTATTGCACTTAGTGTAATACACTTGAGTTTGATCCATGTTGTTGCAAATAGCAAGATTTCATTTTTAATGACTGAATAATATTCCATTATGTGTGTATGTATATATGTGTGTGTGTATGTATATGTATGTATGTGTATATATATATATATATATATATCACACATTCTTTATCCATTCATATATCAATGGACATTTGGATTGTTTTCATATCTTGGCTATTGTAAATAATGCTAAAATGAACATAGTGGTGCATATATCTTCCTGCTTAGTGTTTTTGTTTTTTTCAGATAAATACTTAGAAGTAGAACTGCTAAATCGTATGGTAGTTCTATTTTTAATCTATTTGAGAAGCCTCCGTTCTGTTTTCCTTATTGGCTGCACCACTTTACTTTCCCACCAACTGTGCACAGGGTTCCCTTTTCTCCACATCCTCACCAGCATTTGTTATTTCTTGTCTTTTTTATTATAGCCATTCTAACAGATATAAGATGACATAGCTCGTTGTTTTGATTTGTGTTTCTATGATGATTAATGATGTTGAGCATCTTTTCATACGTCTGTTGCCCATCTGTATATCTTCTTTGGAAAACAGTCTATTTAGGTCTTCTGGCCATATTTTAATTGGATTATTTGATTTTTCCCCCCTATTTTGTATAAGATATATATATATATTTTTTTTTTTTGGATGTTAGCCCCTTATCAGATATATGATTTGCAAAATTTTTTTTCCCATTCAGCAAGCATCCTTAAATTAGTTGATTGCTGTGCAGAAGATTCTTTTTGTGTGATATTGTTTCGATTTTTTTGTTTGTTTGTTTCTGTCTTTGTTGCTTTTGCTTTTGGTATCAGATCCAAAAAATCATTGCCAAGGCTTATGTCATGAAGCTGAGCACCTATGTTTTCTTCATAGTTTCAGGTCTTAATTCAAATTTTTAATTTTGAGTTAGTTGTTTTCTTATTGGAGTTTATTGAAATATTTGAATCTGTAAAGTTAAATTTTTCATTTAATTTGAAGATTTTTTTTGGTCATGAATTTAAATAAATTTTCTGCTTTCTCTCTTCTTAAGGATTCAAATACACAAGTGTTAGAATAATCAGTATTGCCGACAGGTGTCTGGGGATTGCAACTGTTTTTGGTCTTTTCACTATGTTTTTATTTTAATTTTCTCTCTTCTATTTTACTGAAATGTGTTCTGTAGTTTCAAACATGCTATTCATTATATTCATTCTTTTTATTTCAGAAATTGTTTTATATTTTGAAACTTCTGCTAAGATCTTCTTCACATTTTTTTCTCATCATATTCAAATTTTCCTCTCCCTCATTGAACATGTGTAGTGTATGTATACAGCTGGTTTAACATCCCTGTCTGCTAATCTCATCACTTGTGCTCTTTATGTTTCTTTAGGTCATATTTCCCTGCTTCCTTCTTGCCTGATAATTTTGTACTGATTGCCAGATATTGTGATTTTTCATTGTTGACTGCTGAATTTTGTTGTATCTTTTTAAGTGTGGTTGAGGTTGTTGTGAGATATACATAAATTAGTTGGAATCAGTTTGGTTGTTTTAAGATTTGTCTTAAAGCTTCTTTAAGGCAAATTCAGGTTAGTTGTTAATCTAGGACTAATTTGGCTTAACTAATAAAGCAATGTCCTTTTGAAGACTCTACAGTGCAGCATGTGTTAAGATGTCGTTCAGCTTTGGTTAGTGGGTATACAAACTATTCCCACCCTTAAGAGAACTTCAAGATTGTCTCACCTACTGTTTTCTCACAGAAATTCTGAATTATATATTTTTGAATAAACTAATGATGTTTTTGGAAACAGTGAACAATGTTATTTTAGTGTATTAATTAATTTTACTATTAATTAGATATAATCAATATACATTGTGTGGAGATATTGTAGTTTTCAGAGTATAATTTTAAATTTACATGACAAAATATTATTCACAATAACACATAGTACTGTTCCCATGTATGTAAACGTGTTAATGCATGTGTGCACATTTGTGAAGGGTGTGTGGCTTTATGTGTAAAGGGTAAGCCAGGAAGATATAAAACAGAAGTGAAAAATGATTTTATTCTTTTCTGGAAAAGAGGGATAGAAGTTAAAGAAAGAAGGTTAAATGAGATTTCCAATTTTAGGTAAAAAAGTTTACATAATCCTTTATGTAAAAAATATATAAATGTTGGTTAATTCTTTGATCCAAGAATGGAGTCAATTATTACTTTAAAAATAAAAAAGCATTTAAGATATGATTGAATACTACATGTATTTACCTTCATATCTTAAAGCAAAATGAAAATTAAATAAAACAATAAACCCACTTATTTTTTCCAAGGCTTATTGCTGGAAATCCCTATTGGGTACCTGTTTTACCCTGGGACCTAAATATAATCACTATAAAATAACAATAACAACAGCAGCACAGGAAGCCTTCCTCCCAGAGAAAGTTTCATTGTCATTTATAATGCTGATACGTTTATTAAAAACATCTGTGCATGCCCATGTCAGAGATTTATACTTTCTTTTCATTTTCTAACCAAACACTCCAGTTTTAAAATTGGATACGGACAACTCATGTTTGCTCACAGTTGAGAAAATAATTGAAAAAGAAAACATGGCACATTTATTTTCAGAATTAATTAAATTTGTGGTAGGTGTTGTTATGAGTGAACACTGAAGATACATAGTTTTGCATGTGTAACAGTTCTTATAATCTAATTAAAAATGGTTTTCTTGTGAGATATTGCATATGATCATTTCCTAGGAACTTACAATGTAAATTTTTAAGATTTAAATTTATGTTTGGATA
The DNA here is from genome assembly GCF_048773025.1 of Camelus bactrianus. NCBI lineage: Eukaryota > Metazoa > Chordata > Mammalia > Artiodactyla > Camelidae > Camelus > Camelus bactrianus. The sequence continues at coordinate 46,590,380 of NC_133540.1, forward strand.
AATATACTTAACGGTGTATTTTTTCTTTATTGCTTTATCCATGATTCATTATTTATATTTTATTTCTAGTGTACAATGTAATCCTATGGAGAAGACTTGTCCAGGGCAAGGGAAATCTTAGAGATAAAATAAGTAATTTAAATCAAATCATATAATTTCTTTTACTTAGCCTTCTTCAGTGGTTAATATCTCAGTGAAGCTATATATGTCAATTCTGTTAACCATATTTTCATATATTAAAAAGAGTAGTTTTATTTTCCCTCATAGAACTGAATCTAACATTATGAATCAGATAAATGTTTCCTCAATAACAACATTAAAACTTTCTAGACTTAGAAAATATTTGTTTGAATTATTAATCTTCTAAATCTCATTAAAAATTGAAAGATGTTATACTTTGCAGAAATCATTTTAAGGATGAAGTCTTTTATACATCTCTATTTATTTTAAATTCTGCACTTGTATTCAGCTAAGCATCATAAAAGTAATAGTGATTCTCAAGATCACCAGAACAAAAGCCTTCTTTTCACTTTTTAATATGAAGTACTTTTTAATAGACACTTTACTTAAAAGATATTAGTGGTTAACAATTTTATTCTCATATGAAACTTCAAATAAAAACCCTACACAAGTTCCTAAGGCTAATGTACAAAATAAGTAAGAAATAAATAATTCATAATATATTAATATATTTTAATATAAAAATGTGTGGGTATGAGTACCCTGGAAGGTATAATGAAGACACACACATACTTCCTCAGTGAACCAGGAACAGGGAAAATGGGCAGGTACAGAAACAGACTGATGCAAATTTGAGGTTGGCGATTCAGATACTTTTGACATGGTGGTTTGATTTTCCCAAAATTGAAAAATAATTCATTTCCAAACCAGACAAATGGAATTTTCTATTGATTTATCAGTATTTATCTTCTATGCAAAATAGCTTTTGAAAGAAATACTTTATATTTGTATTTAAAATAGTGTTAGTTTCTAAGTTCAATTAATTGTAAATACCATGCAGTGAATTTGTAACTCAGGCAGATTTCTAGATCATTCCTAGCCTCTTTGTACAAAACACCAATAATTCTCCTTTCACCTCCACAAATTTTAAAATGCTCCAAGGAGACCCATGGGAAAAACTTTATCTCTTGCTAACCTCCTGAATAATCTTTCTTTTAGTGTGCTGAGTGTTGATGTTGTTACTGTATGTTTTAAATTGAAGATCTCAAGTGTAAATTGTAGGGATGTTCAGTTCATTCTTACAGTTGCTACACTGTTACTGTGTTCAGTCAGTTCTCTCTCATAAGAACCCTACATAGTAAAGTATATTTTGTATCCATTGCCAAGAAACTCAGAATTTAATTTAAAGCTGAACTATAGTAATTATATGGAGCCCTTCATCTACGTTTTTTGAAATGGATCTTATTTTATTTCAGGACCAGTATTTTGTTTTTAGTCTGAAATTTGTTTCTTTCTTGTGTTCCATCATTTTGTGTGTGTGTGTGTGTGTGTTCTGTAGGCTGCCTGGATTCCTCCATAAAACAAGGTTAGAGAGAGTGAAGTACTGAGATAGAAAATATGACGCATGCACCATGCATCATGCATCAAATTCTTAATGGCATGGGTTTTACATAATATTCAAGTATACGACAGCAATTTTGGAATCTGGGGAAAAAGTATTGAGTAACAATACTTGAAATTTAAAATTACACCACTGATTAATAATTTATATAATTTATAACAATTAAATTCTTTGAAAAGGGACCGATACAATGAATAGGAATTACATTTCATGTTTGTTACATAAAACTTAATTATGTTTGTTTTATTCTTCATTTGAGTATTTGTATTGACAATAAAAAAATGTGACATTGACATATAGATATTTAAAAGCAAGCTTTTTTGGAATGATAGAGGACTAAAATGAAGAGAATGTACCTGATACAGGAACATATTAAGAGTAAACAACGTTCGTTGGCTTACTTTGTTAATTTTTGTTAGAAAAAATTTCTTTTAAGTGGAGAAAATCAGGTTGGCGAATTGAATAACTGACTAGGAGCTTTCAAACCAAGAGCTTAAAAAAGCAGCATAGTTTTATATGTGATAGATTATGAAAAGATACTAATTTGATTTGATAGGATGTAAACAATGTGCACAGAGATATAAAGTGCATTTCTATGACTAAATTTTGCTATGGAAATATTAAGGATGACCACTGTGAAAATTATAAGCAATATTATGTCAGAGCTAGCTGGTTGTCTTAGAAACTTCAAGAAGCTCATGGTGTCAGCACAGTATGACTTACATAGTAGGCACAGGATACTAATATATAAGAATGGTTAGAGTATCATATTACATGTAGTTTATTGTATGAATATACTGAATGCTTGCTTTTATCATAGAAACAGGATTGTTTGGATGTATGGTAAAATACCTGATATATGACAACAGTGAATAAGATCTAACAGGAGTCGTAGACGACACATAAAAATCTTATCATTGTATTTGCCTAAATATAGCTTATCTTGGAAAATCTCCAAAGAACTCCTATCATATTAAATTAAATCCTTTATACTATTTTTTCCTGGTCTTCATCACATTTTATTGCAGTGCAGAGTTTTGGTTCATCTTATTAAAAGCAGTTATGCACATGCATGCATGTGCGCACGCACACACACACGTGGGGCCAGGCTGAGATTTCCAAAGATGAACTGGAAAGGAGACTCTTTAGCTTACTGTTATCAAGTTAGCTTAAATAAATTACTTTATTCTTAATTGTACTGTCAATGAAAATAGAATGACATTTGTTACTTCTATTTGATATCTTTCTAGGATATAAAAAGATAGTGTAGTATAGTAGGCAAGAATGTGGTTTCTGGTGTCATGTGTGGATTTGACCCAAATCTCTGAGTTTGACCACTCTGTGACCTTGATACCACCAATGGGAATAAGATACCTACCTTAAATGGTGTTACAAGGATTTAAATAAAATTAAACTATTTAGAAAAAATGCCTGTTTCAAAGTGAGGCATACAATTCAGCATTAGTAGTTTATTGTCTGTTTGGCTTAATTTTTGACATAACAAAAGGCAAGAGACTCTCTTACCTCTCTTAAAGCAACAGTATCCCCTAGACTGTTAACATAACAGGCAATAGTCATGCAAAATAATCATTATGTTCTTTTGATGACGCTAATTGAATTAAAATCTTAGATTCCTGTTTATATCCTGCATGAACTACACTGCTGATTTAGTACTAGTGGTTTCCCCTTACCTTATCTCTCTCTCTCTCTGATAATGGTAGATCATAATTTAAACATAATTATATTTGAGGATAGACCTACACTGAAAAAAATGGATAAAAGAATTTCTGTAAACAGAGAGGAAAAAATATAAAGGGATCTAGGAATATCAGAAAAGAAGTAAAAACATAGTATGCAGAAATAGGGAGGGTGAATAAAATACTATTCCCTTCTTTCCTTCAGTTTTCAAAATCATATTTCATGGTTGAAGCAGAAAAACATAACAGTGTTTCAGTGATTCTAGTTTATATAGAGAAACTATTTAAGAACATTATGTTATAATGGGGAAAATAGCATAAAGGAAGATGATATTTTTACATTTCACTGGAACTGAAAATACTAGTAGACAGTGTTACATATATGTGCAAAGCAATTGCTAGAGCAACTGTGAAGACAGCTGTACAAAAAACACTCAAAAAACACTACAAATAAATCAAAATTAAATTCTAAAAAGTGTTCAAGTATCAACATGAAGGCAGAGAAATGAAAATCAGAACAAAAACAGCAACCTAAAGTCCTAACATATTAATAATTATATATAAATAGTCTAAATACAGTAATAAAGAGACAGATTGATAGAGTGGATTAAAAATCATGACTCAGCTATATCAGTCTATAAGTTTATCTCAAATCTAACTGTATAGTCTGGTAGAAAGTAAAAGGATGGAAAACCCATATCATACAGACAATAGTTTTTAAAAAGCAAGAGTGAATATATTAATATTAGATGAAGTAGACAGAGCAAAATGCTTAGCAGAGACATTACAAAAAAATAAAAAAAAATACAATCCAAGAAGACATAGCAACCATCAATGTGAATGCACTTAGCAACATAACAGCAAAATATGTGGGAAAAATACTTGGTAGAACAGAAAGGAGACATAGAGAAATTCACAATTATAACTGGACTTCAAATCCCTCTTTTAACAATTGATAGAACAACTGTATAAAATCAGCAAGCATATAGAAGAACTCAACCATACCATCACCCAACAGTATTTAATTAGCACTCCCCCAGATAGCAGAATACACATTCTTTCTAACTGTCCATGGGACTTTTACCATAAAAAAATTCCTCAACATGTTTAAAATAAAAGAAATCATATAGGATGTATTTTCTAATACAAAATGTAATCAAACTAGAAATCGGTAACATTAACAGAAAAATCTCTAAATATTTGGCCAGTAAGCATATGCTTCTAAATAATCTATTCATCAAAGACGAACTCTCAAGGGAAGTAAAAAATACATTAAAGTGAACAAAAATTAAAACACAGCATATCAACATTTGTGGAACACAGATAAAGCAGCATTGAGAGGGAAATTTATAACACTAAATACATACATTAGAAAATTGAAAAAGTCTCAACTAAAAAATGTAAGCTCCTCCTTCTAGAGACTAGGAAAACAATAGCAAAATAAATCAAAAGGAAACAGAGGAAAAAACTAATAAAGACAACAGCAAAAATCAATCAAATTGTAAACAGGAGGAAAAAAAAGTTGGTTAAAATCAGTGAAATTAAGGAATGGTTCTACAAACAGATCAATAAATTTGACAAACCGCTAGCAGTGCTATCAAAAAGGAAAAAGAGAAGACACAAACTGTTAATATCCAGGGGCATCACTGCAAACTTTGACGACATCAAATAATAATAAGGGATGATTGTCACAATTCTATACACATAAATTTTTAAAACCTGGATAAAATGGACCAGTTCCTCAAAAAGCACAAACTACCACAAATCACCCTGTATATAATAGAGAATTTGAAAACTCCTGAACTATTAAGGAAATTGAATCAATATTTTTAACAGAAGGATATCTCCAATCCCAGATGGTTCGAGTGGTTAATTCTACAAAACTTCTAGTGAATTAATACCAATTCTACATAATCTCTTTTAGGAAAGAGAAAAGAATGATACAGTTTCCAATTTATCTTATACATTTTATATTACCCTGATAAAGAACACAGAAAAAGTCAGCATACACACAAAAATTGAAATTAGAGACAAATAAGACTTACCAATATACATGCAAAACTAATTAACAAAATCTTAGCAAATAGATTTCATCAGTATATATTAAAAAAAAAAAAACAACAGTGATCAAGTGGGGCTTATTTCAGGTATGCAGGTATTGGTTCCACAAACAAAAATCAATGTAATCAACAGGCTAATAAAAAATGTATCAGTCAGTACAGAAAACAACACCCATTCAAGATAGAAACTCTCTTAGAAAATGAAAGAATAAAAAGAAAATCTCAACTTAGTAGAAAGTATAGAAAAACCAACAGCTTACGTTACACTTAATGGTGGAAAAAGGATGCTTTTTCTTTGAGATGGAACAGGACAAGTTCATCCATTTCCACCACTCAAAAGTAACTCAGAGCTTGAAATTTTAGCTGGCGCAATAAAGAAGAAAGGGAAATAAAAGGCACAGTTTGTAAAGGGAAAAGTGAACCTGCCTCTGTTTGCAGGAGACATGATCATTTTCATAGACAATCCCAACATATCTTCAAAAAAAAAAAAAAACTTATAATAAGTGAATCTAACAATGCTTCAAGAAATAATATAGACCTACAAAAATAAATTATATTTCTATATATCAGCAATGAACACATGGACATGAAAAATTGGAAAAAATACCATTAACAATCAGTCAAAAAATACCCAGCTGCAAATCAGATAATTTATATGAAATATGTATGGTGAAAACTACAAATTGTTAAGGAAAGAAATTAAAGATCAAAATAAATGCAGAGATATACTGGAAGAAAATAACTTGCAAATCACATATCTGACAAAAGACTACTGTCCAGATTATGTAAACAATTATCAAAACTCAAATCCATTGAAAGAAACAAGCAATCCAATTAGAAAATGGACAGAAACATGAAGCTGTCACTGAAGAGGATGTACATATGGGAAATAAGCATGTTAAAAGATGTTCAGCATCATTAGGTATTAGAGAAACGCAAATTAAAACCACAATGAGATATCACTACACAAGTAACAGAATAGCTAGGTTTACAAATAATGCCAACTCCAAATTCTGGTGAGGATGCAGAGAAAATGTATTGGTTATATATTGTTGATGGGAATGTAAAAATACTACAATCACTCTGGAAAAGCATTTGACAGTTTATTTCAAAAACTTTTATGTAAAACCATCATGACCCAGTATTTCACTCTTAGGTATTTATCCTCAAGAAATTATAATTTATATTCCCATAAAACCTGTATATGCATGTCTATAGCAGCTTTATTTATAATAGCCAAACACTGGAAGTAGCCCCACTGTACTTAAACAGTTGAAGCTTTTTGTTAAAAAATAAAATTTATTTTTAAAGAAATCTTGAAAAATTATTGGGCAAAACTTAGCCAAGATAATTTGGTAGGAAAAGAATATTGAGGGGATACTTATATCACCAAATATTAAAATATATAACTACAATATGCAAAGGATGTATTACCATCACGAATATTTAAAGGTACACCAATAATAGAAAAAAATTATCCAGAAAATACTGTCTTGTGTGAATTATATGTAAGTATCATATTGAAAATCATAATGATATATACATTTATATACAAGGACTTAATACAAAAAAATTAAAGGAGCCAAGATTATCCAACCATATTGATATTCATAGTAATGAAATTTAAATGTCAATGAATGTTTTCCTTATAATTTGGCAGAAGTTTAAAATATAGCTAGGCTTGGTGACAATGAGATATAAATTAGTAATACTGCATCCATGTCTTTTGGAAGTTTAATTGTATTAATTTTATTAAAAAATTGGTACCAATTTATTCATAATTATGTTTCTACTAACCTAAAGAAATAATTGGTAAAATGGTCAAGTTATTTTATATATTATGACTATTATGCAATAGTCTATCTGATAAAATGTTATTTATAATATTGAATAGCTGGAAAAGAAAGAAATAGTTAAATAAAATATAGCATATAGTTTGCAGGCACTAAAATACATTTTAAATAATACAATGCTGGTAAAATATGCACCATGTAATATTAAGTCATCTTATATGAAAAGTTACAAATATTTGTTCTACACATATATTTTGCCTTTTTATTTAAGTATGATATACCTACAGAAAAGCATATTATATAAACTTAAATTGTGTCATATTATATGTATACTTAGATAAAAACTAGAAGACATTAGACAAACGTATTGTTAAGATTTATCTTTGAAAATAGCATATGATTTTGTCCCCAAATATAATGCTAAGGAATTCTAATCTAATTAAAGAGACCAGAAATGAAGAAGCAGTCTTGATCACCTTCAGATGTAGGGGTTGAATTAGGTAAAGGAACCTACTGATCAAAAGGAATAGACCTCTTCAGATGCTATTGACTTGGACAATTCCTTCAATAATCTGGTCTAGCAGGCTCAATTTCTTCACATTCCCACTAGTCCAGTCCCATTAAATCATTCTAAAGAGGTTAAATAACAGACATCCCAAACTAGATGCCAAAAAGCATTTGATGATGGGTTAGATCTGCCAAGCAATCATTGCTGTTCATCGGTAAAATTAGATGTCCATATGAATGTGCACATAGAAGGAAATTTCAGCGTGATTTTTAACTGTGTGTGGCAATCTGTTGCCATGTAACGCTCACTTGTCTGATATTTACTGTCAGACTTCATTCACAGATATTTCACAGGCAGATGGTTTCTTTCACTGGCTCAGGAGCCACTTCAAAGTGTTTTGATTCCTGACCAAGTCATATATCATACTTCCTTTAGGAAGATTTTCTTCCCAGCTGCCGACTTTAAAATAAAATCAGGAATAATCAGAAGGCTACACAACCCTTTCAGTTTAACTATCTTCAAAGAGCAGACAGCAAAGGCTTCTTTACTATAGCAACATATTGGAATTAAATAATATTTAACACTTCTTTAAAGGCAAAAGTAACATCGTGGGAGAGGCTCTTACTAAGACAACTGACAGAAAATGTAACAAGAAAATCCACAGAGATTTGTGTCTGTCATTTCCATTACTTCAAACTAAAACTGAAGGTGTTGAATATACTGTTTTTCTTCTTAATTTGCATTCAGCCAACCCATTCAGCCCTACATTCTTTCAGCATTAGGATATTTTCCCCTGCTTGATCAGAATCTGGAAGTTATAAGATACATTAACTTCTTATAATATGAGTTTAAAATTGGGAAGAATTTTTCCAGACAGAATTATTTTCACTATTACTTAAATAGTTTAACTTTACAGTAAATTAAGATTTTGAAACAAGATAAATATAAATCTTAATGGAAATTATGACAGTAAACATAAAGCAATGATTTTGAATTTCCAATTCTTGTAGCACTTTTTATCACTGCTGCTTTGGTGGTCCTGTTCATTCAGATTTGATCCTAACTATTGCATATAGTTTATGGACAAACTCTCCCATCTGGATTTGAGGAGGCTGACTTTAAAAGTACCTCTTTTGTGCAGGTGGTAGGCAATTTTGATAAATTTTGGATATCAGAGACCTCAGAGGCAGTTTTCATCATTGGTGAATATAATAGAAACTCAAATAATATTATCAATAATTAAAAGGGCAGACCTAAAGGGAACAAAGAAAAAAATCAAATTGTGGTTCCTTAGAACTATATTATGTTCTAGTTAAACTTCATCATACTAACAAATAAAATACTGGCCTGTCTTTATTCACTAAACAAATAAAAATTTTAGAGAATTTTGTTTATTTTTCCAAGTGGTAAATAAGGTGAGACCAATGGAAGGAGCAGCTTTCTTTAACGGTGTCGCCTTCCCTCATCCTATTTTGTGTTTGATGTACCCTTTCCTCATCCACCACCCAGACTTGAATTAAGCAGCCTTTTGCCCATTGTTAATTGTTATGAACATCTTTGATCATGTCAGTAACTTTAATTTAGCCAACTCTGAAAATTATACTCTAATTTTTTTTTTTTTTTTTTTTTTTTTGCCATTTTCTCCTCTCTCTTTATTAACCCATTCGTATATCCCTAAATGCCTATAATCAATTGCCTGGAGACTCAAATATTTTCACTTTCCCAGGATCTATTAGTTACATTCAAACTTCCCCTTCTTTGCTATCTAACCCACATTTAATAAGCTCTTACATCACAGTTTCTAAGAACTATGGGGGAAAAAAAAGTCATGCAAACAAAGGAAAGATCTAATTCTTTACTCCTGACTAGTAATGTGTCTGAGTCTTCACACACTTTTTTTTTTTTTTGTCATTCCAGTATGGTGCCACACCACTAGTTTTTCTTTTATATCTTCCTCCTATTTTTAATGAACAAGAATAGCCATCTGTTTCTTTCAAAATATTAGACCACCAAGTAAGAACTTCCTCAGACTCCTCCCTGTCACCCACGAAGTGATTCCCCTCTTTCTCTCTTTTCAGTGACAGTTGTCCAAGATGCATTTATGAAATGACAGTGTGGATCCCTTTCCCCCTCCTCCATTACTTGTCTTTTTAGGTATAATCACAGTTATTTGGAATTAAAAAAATAAAGGCTATCAAATGCTATAAACATCATAGTATCCATAAAATAATAAAATAATTGTATTAGCTGTCAGGAGTTTATGATCCTTTAAAAAAAACTGTTTCAGCCTCTCTGATTGCCTCTTTATGACAATAATCTTATAATACAAATTTCTGTAATAAGCATTAGAAAAATAAGTAAGCGTTTCTTTTAAAATTATTATCATTGACATTTTGAAAAGTTCCCTACTTCACAATTTGTTACTGGTAATGTCAAGAATGTTTTTATGATTCATACCAAGTTTGGTAAAACTTGTAGCAAGTTTCTTTTGAATTTAAGTTGCTAAATGTTATGACATACGTGATACAGCCTGTAGTCCTGCCTTTTATGTGTGGATGATGGGTGAATTGGCATAGTGTAGGGGAAATACATTCTTTGCAGTGATTACTGCTGTGTGAAGGCTTGCAAGAATATAAGTATATGCTGAAATAACTGTGAACCACAAAAATATATCCCACTAAACCAAAACTAAATGTATTTCCAACTCAACTCCCTTTTACCAGATCCCTCAAAATGTCTGTAGCCACTGCAACGCTACCTTAGATGAAAGAATGTGTGTCTGAGGGAGGTTGGAGTGGAAAAAGACAGTGGTCTTTACAATTGTAGTTCAAATATCTTAATTTTGTATATTTCACAAAAACATATGACCATGAAAACACACTTCTGGACTCCCCTCCTGGGGCTTTGAAATGAACTCATGGAAGTGAGAGCTCCTTTGGCTTAAGCTTCATTAGCTTCATAGTAAGTGTCCTTATGAATATTCTTACTGTATTTTCATATATATTCCCACACTTTTCTGTGATTTCCCTTGTCTTCTCCCACTCCTCACACTCCTCATTCATAGTTTCCCCACTGTCCTGTGGGCAGGGAGGATGTAAGCCTCATTGTGTGTATACAGCGCCTATCAAAGTACCTAGCAGAGATGTTAATTAAAACATATAAGAAAAAAGATTTATAATTCATGTAATTAAAATAATTATATAAATATATTTTAATTAAAAATTTATCTATAAAATAACCAAAGTAAATTGGAAGCATAATTGAGAACTTATCATGGAAGACCAGGTAAGAGATAATAATGTCTTGGACAAAGCTGGTGGCAGTGAAGATGGGGGCAGAGAATGCTTCAGGGTCTGTCTTGTTGAGCTCGAGTTGGCAGAACTTGTTGATGGGTTGCAACCAGTGAAGAGAGGGAGAACACTGAGTGTGTAGCTTAACCAATTGTATACAGTGGAACTAAAAAGAGAAAGACTGTAAACATTATGTTCCAGGTGGAAAGTCAAGTTCTTATATTTTGGCATACTGAGTTCTATGTGCTTGTGAGACATTTAAGACTAGACATAAAGTAGGCATTTCAGAATAGTTTACAGCAGAAAAGACCAAAGAGCCTCATGGTATCAGAGAGTGGAAGCAATGGCTTTGCCAAACAGCCCTTCAGTAATCTAAGGTAGTCGTGGAAATCAGAGGTTGGGGAAGCGAGTGATCAGTATTGGAGAGTGAAAAGTGGCTGAAGCAGTGATGGAATCGAGAAGAGTCTTTTGTGGGAGGGAATTTCATGACTTAGCAGTGGTTGTTTGAGTTAGTGGGAAACACGATGTGCTTTATGACAAATCATGATCTGAGTGAACTGCTAATGTAGTCTAACAGAATCATTTGTATGGACTCTATGCAATGAAGGAGGGCACTCCAGGGGAACCACGGAATGCCACTGAACAAGAGGAAGGAGGGGAGCATCTTTTTAAAGGTTTGGGTTCCCTCCGAGGAATTCTGAGGAGGAGAGTACAGGCAGCATATGCCAGTTGTGCTTCTGTGGTCAGGCTAGGAAAAGAGCTATTAAGTAGGGATTGGTTGCTGCCAAGAGTTGAGAATAGTTTAGCACTTGGAGATCCCCAGTGATAGGTGGGTTTAGTAAAGTGGGTCTGGAAACCTCATTGTTAAGAAAGCAGTAGTTACTTAGTGACAGTTGTTCTGCCATTTTATAGCTGCTGCATGACCTTCAAGAAACAATGTTGCCTATTAACTTCGCAGCTTGCATTGTAAGTGTCTGTTCTCACAGTGTTAATAGTGAGGTTACTTGTTTCATTTTCAGTTTTTTTCAGTCCCATCTAGGTTTTTAACTCTTAGAATAAGGTGGAGTGGCCATGTTAACAGACATGGCTATTTTAGGGATGAAAACAGCAAAGCCTGTCCATTGGCAAATGTTGGAAGGTACAGTTGCGAGGGGAACCTGCAGTCAGGTGTCTGATGGGTGTCTTTATTTCTTTAACAGGGGGATTTTATGATCACAGTGCTCTTCGATGCTTTGAACTAGAAATTCTGCTTTTTGGAATATATCCCAGGAAATCATACACTGATGTACACAGGGTTTTATACAAAGATGTTCATCACCACATTGTTTATATTACCCAGATGTTGGTTACATTCACTCTGTATTTTGAGAATCAAAAAAGATTAAGTCAAATTCTCTCTTTTGGGGGGCCCATATAATATAATTGATTTGTTTCAAACAGTTTTTTGTTTTCCAAAATTTTTCACTAAATTTCCATGTGGATCTGAGTTTCTTTCTCCAATGGAGTTTCAATTTAAAGTGGATATAATGTCCTTTCCTCTCCTCTCTACAATAAACCAAATCTCATTTTTGTTTGATTTCTGTCTCTCCTAAAATACATTCAAGTGTGAATAGCAGGCTTCCTTAGAGTTTTGAGAGGCTGAGTTCATTTACCTCATTCAAATTGGTTAAAACAGACTTTTCTGTTCTTAGAAGCTTTTTGTCTTAAAAAGCTTTTATGAAGGCCCTTACATCTTCTTGCTGGCCTCTACACTAGAGTTGACAACCTAGATTGAAAGCACTTACAAAGGGTTTGCAGATGAAATACTAGGGGGAAGTTGAACACTTTATGGGTGAAATAATTTTATCTCTATTTTCAGTAATGTCACGACTATTAGTACCTGTGAGTTTGTCACCAATAGAAATTTCTTTGACACTTTGTTTGTTGCAAATTTGTTAAGTTAAATTTTCTTTACTTTTTTTTTTTTTTTTTTTTGCAAAGAGCCTGAAAGATTGTTTGCCTTTTAAGTCTATTGGAATTACGGTTTTAATGGGACCCAGTACTATATCTGTTTATTTAAAGCATAATTTAAAAGCTCATTCATTTCAGCACAGTTGTTTTTCTTATGTCTTATGTATTTTATTTTATTCGTGTAAAATCAATATTGTGAGCAGAAGTCTGTGTGGTGACTGTGTGATTCTTAGGTACATGGTTAGCCTAATGCCTTAACCAATCAGTAGAATTTGGGGTTTCCTCAACAGAAAGTTGTCTTTTTCAGTGTCAGTCATTATGGGGAGAAATTGATCATGGGAAAGGGAATACAAATTTTAGAGATAGCATAGCATTTTTCTCTCATTGGGTTCTATGAACAACTGAGTCTATATGCTAAGAAATGTGAACACCAGAAAACTCCTGGTAATGAGAAGTAATGGGGCCCCTCCTTGTGGGAACACGTAGTGGCCCAGCTTGAGACACAGCTGCTTCAGGAATCTTAAATCCAACCTCAGTCAGCAGTTTCTTGAAGGAGTCCTGTCTGTCAGTCTTCATAATTTACCTGCTATGTTGTATTTCTGTCCAGCAGTCTGCATTTCCTGAATGACTTAGAGGCTGTTGGAAGCCACCATGTCTCTCTCTTAAAGTTAGATAATTAAGACAAGGTTTAAAAAAATTGTAGTTTTTTTAATGATATATCATGCAAGTCAAATATAATATTAAGTATTAGTATTAAGTCATTTCTAAATACTAATTCTACTAGTGGGAAAACTATCTAGAGGTATTAGATATTAACATTAAAATGTAATATGAACTATAAAATAAAAATGAATAAATACATAATTCATTCAGCAGGAGTGGAGCTTTTCTCCTGAGAGAAACTACACAAATTATTTACTCATATCCATCAGGATATATTCAAATTTATAAAATTCTTTTAAATTTATTTATTTACTAAGTGTTAATTTGTGGGAAATTATTTAACCTCTCTAATCCCCAGTTTACCCATATGTAAAATTTAGGTAATGGGATGGTTAATATGTGTCAACATAACCGGGCTAAAAGAGGCCCAGATAACTGGTAAACATTGTTTCTGAATGCGTCTGGGAGGTGTCTTCAGGAGAGATTAGCCTTTGAAGCAGCAGACTAAGGAAAGATGTCCCCACACCAGTGCAAGCGCGCATCAGCCAGTCTGCTGAAAGCCTGACTAGAACAAGAGGCAGAAGAAGGGCTAGTTCATTCTGTGCTTGAGCTGAGACACCTATTGTCTCCCGCCCTTGAACTTTGGCACTCCTGGTTCTTGGAGTTTCTGACTCAGACAAGAACTTACAACATCTCCCCCAGACTCCCACCCCATGGTCCCGCCTTTGAGCTGTGTAGCACAGTTGAGCTTTCCTGGCTTTCCAGCTTGCAGAAGGCAGATGGTAATAACCACGTAAGCTCATTCCTGTAATAAATCTCCTCAGAGAGATAGATTGAGGGAGCGAGAGAGAGAGGTTCTGTTTCCCTGGAGAACCCTGACTTACACAGTAAATGACAAGAGTAAACTCAGAGTTGCAGTGTTGATAGATGAGGTAACATAGGTAAAGAACACAGAACGAAGCCTGGCATATATATGGTAAATGCTCAGCATTTTAGTTGCTCTTAGAATTGTTGCTGGTTTTGGTATCATTGTTACTGTTGAGCCTTTTGAAAGCCTGTAGTGCACATGTAAGACTCCCACATTTTGGCTTCCTTTTCCTGGTGCATTTGTAGATCTTATGAGGCACGAAGAACATGGGATTCCTGGCACACAAACTTAAATGCAATTATACATTCCACACTAGATTTAGCTACATAATGAAATCCAAATTAGAACAAAAGTACCCTGTGTTTCTTATTAAACACTGTTGAATTCCTCATATATAATACAACACATAGGATAGACATAGTTATGAAGTATTTCAACTTATTTCTGGTCTATTGCCTGCAGTCACAAGGTCTTGAATATATGCTCAAATTCTAATTTTCCTTACTGGTATTCTGAATAACTTAATTGAAGTGCCTCATTCTGGATGAAAGCTAGTTATTGCTGTGAACTGAAAGTGTGTCTAAGACTCTCACTCAGTTTAGACTTTGTAAGGAACTGTTTAGCACCTTAAAGATCAATGAAGAAAATTCCTATCGAGGATTCTGCTGACTTGTTGCAGTGTGTTTCTAGCTAGAGACTTTGGACTTGGGAAGCAAAAGCAAACCTGAAGGCCCAACATACACAGAACATTTAAAACCCCCCTTTTTTTTTCCCATGTGACTCAGAAGGAAACTGAAATTTCATGTTTTCTTCACTGTAAGGTCAGATTCTGTAATGCCCTTAGGTTTGTTTGTTATTAATAATAATAATTTATTGAATGTCTAATATATGCCAGCTATAAGGTGCTTTACATAGATTTAAGTTTAATCTTTTAAAAACTCAAAAACCAAAAAGCTTAAACTTTATGCCTCTTTTACTGCATCATGCAACTAGCTAATACATGTCAGTGTTGGACTCAGAATGAGATGTTTTTGGCCACAAAATTATTGCTTGACCCATTTAACAATTACATTTTTGTACATAAAAATGTCAAAAGTAGTTTTGAGTAGTAGGCACTAAGCAATATGATGTGAAAACAGAAATGAGTAAGAAGCCACATGAGAGCTAAATTCCATAGGCCTGTTTAGAAAAAGCCTATCAACTCAGCAAGTATCGCCTCCCAGGCCATCACACCAGAAAAACGTGGTGTCTCTTGGATTCTTCGAGGAAGGGATTTAGATATTCATAGGAGGCTAGTTAAATGATAGTAAACATCTGACAGATTTGTTGAGTAGAAATTGATTTAACATAAAAGATCCCTCAGGTACATGTCGAAGGGCTATTTAGGGACTTATAATACTAGCTTTTTAGTATTGTCATTGCTTATTTCATGATGTAGTTTCTGATTGACATTGTTTTTAATGCCATTACTCTTCCTTTATATGTCTCTCTTTTATTCTTTCTTTCTTTTGTTTTGTTTTTTGTTTGTTTGTTTGTTTCCTATTTCCTCTGAAGGATTGGAACTCAATTCTTTGCATCTACTGCCATGCCCTGAAATTATAATCCTTAGTTCTTTCAACTGCCATTTCTAGTAACCACAGGGGAAGGGGGGAAATAAAGCACTGTGTAAGCCCGTTGGCTCCATTTAGTATCACAAGGAGAAAGTACATCTGCTTTTTGGATTAAACCATGCTTATAAAACCATGCCTGTTTAGTTGACAGGGAGAGGGGGAAAGTATAATTTACATGTTTTAGTTATTCTCGTTTTAGTAGACTTCAGAGCTTTAATTCACCCTAGGTTTACCCTTGAAAAAATACTGAGAATTTTTATTTGTTGGTTCCCTGCCAACTGTTTTCTCTTCGACTGGCAGCATGATGTTTGCCAGAGTTCCAATCACTTATGCTGCCAAGCCCTAGTAGAGACTAAATACTGTTTGCCCCACACAACTTGTTCCTCTGATGTAAAATTAGTTTTACTAAGCACACCTCAAAATCCTAGTTAATTCAGAAAGTATTTTCTTAATGTTATAACCAAATGAGGTTTGTTGCAGGAATGGAGTAATTATACAACACGGAAAGTATTTTTAAATCATATGTTCTGTGCGTTGCTCAGTACTGGTGCTGTGACAATATATGAAGAAATTTACCACATAGCCTATGGCCTTGAGGAGCTTGCAGTTTCATAGTGGAAGGGAAAGGGGGTGGCAAAGCACATAAGGTTTTTGCACAGTAGCCATGAAATAAGATCAGGAGGTGTATGATTCAAAAGATAGATTGTATATGTGAAATGAGTTGAGAAGAGGGGAAAATATTGTGTGTCATTGAGATATTCAGATAAATCTTCACGGAGGACATGCAAAGTGGGTAGAAACTTCATAGGTGCAAAGGGCATCCCTCTTATAAAAGTGGTAGAACAAGAAGTATTTTTAATTAGAAAATAATCCACTGCTATGAAGACATAGACTATATGACAGTGAGAAGAGAATTTTATCGCTTCTAATTCCTTGAATAACAATCATTTAATTATTTAGCAAGTGTTTAAAATTTTACATCCCAGTATTTCTCAGAAAAGATGAATAAGTAACTATCTCAGTAGAGAACCCCAGTACAAGCTTGCGTTTCCCTGATTAATACTTAAAGTCACATCTTAAAAAAGCTCACAAAGATTTCATGGAGTACAGTACGTCTCAAGGTTCAGAAGGTATAAATCCTCATAATCTCTGCATTTTCATTTTCTTTAAATTGTGATTGAAAATAAATTGGGGGAAAAGGAGTAGGCATATATACTAAAAGTACTTCTAAGCCAGAGTTGCTATTGCATAGATTAAAGAAGATATTTCAAGGGTCCAGCACCTTCAGTGCCAAAATTCAGCACTTAGGAAAGTATTTGGATGTGTCTTCTAATGACTTTTTAAATGTCAATTTCACTTAACTTTTTCATTTTATCAAAAAAGATACAAATCCAAGTGGATAAACATGAAGGGAAACATTGTAAATACTAAAAAAAAAAAATGTAAAAAATCAATTGTTTCATTTTGAGCTAATCGTAAGGTCATTAAAGGACGTGTAATCCTATAAAGTAAAACTCAAGTACTCTGGTAGACTAGAAGGTAGGTAGAAGAAATTTCAAACTTCAGTTTAAGAGAGCTTAGTTGTTTGTTTTGCTTTGTTTCATGTTATTTGTTTTAAGATAAAATTAAATATTGATTTTTTTAAAAAAGTCAAATGTTCTGAGTTAATCAAAGTAATTTTAGGAGATATTTTGTCATTATATAGTCACAACTTTCATACTGAAAAAAATGAAGTTTTAATTTCCTTACTAAAACAAAAATAAATTAAGATGGGACTCTGTCATTAGAATATTTTTCCAGTTCTAAGATTACTGAAGATAATATCCTCACTTATTTTCCATTAACACTTGATAGCAGCATCTTAAATGGGACAAATTTTATGAAATGACTTTGCTAAAAATAGATACAAAATTGAAGTAACTTGTCTTGAAACAAGTGCCAACAAATAGCAAGTTAAAGGCTTTCATCAACAGATGGCTCTTAGAAATCTAAATTTTTTCCATCTGTAAATGCTATGATGCAGTTTTTTAAAAACTCATATTTCTAGTTTATTAATAAAATAATTATTTGTTTTCAGACGTTTACAAAGGGAAAGTTCTCTGCATCAGTAATTTTTAATTTTGATCTGGAAATTAAGACAACTGTATTTGTTAAAAAGAAAAACCTAATTTGTTAAACTTCTTTAAAATTTGAGCTAAGAAAAAAATGTTCTTAATAAAATCTTATTTTTTAACAGAACCATTTAGGACATATTGAAATCTGTGTTTTTGAATATGTGTAGAATATTATTTCTACTAGTACTTATAGTAATATAACATTATCTAAATGATCCTTTAAAATGATTTTGTGTTTCACTTTAAAAAAATAAAATGCTCATATTTTGCATATTGAATATATATTACAGAAGTAAATGATTGAAGCTTTATAGTTCTTGGTTCATCATTTTAAATAAATTATTGGAAAGTGTTTTATGACTAGATATTTACAAAGCATCTGAACTTGAAAGTGAAATACTAGATTTTGGCCTGCAAATTCTCAATCTAGTATTTTGCTTATATGTTTGTCTATAAATACTGGAAACGTCAAAATGAATGTGGTTTTCCCTGTACACCAAGACAATGTGCCATAAGAGAGACAGCTGAACAAACAGATAATTAAAATATTATAGATAGGAAGAGGTATGTGCACTTAAAAAAAAACCAGGTAATTATGAGGTGAAAGCATGAGGACTAGGTGATTAATTTCATTGAGGGAGCCAGGAGGGGGAAGTCATCAGAATACCAGTCACTTTAATGGAAACAAGATACCACAATCCTAAATAAAGTTAAAAAAAAGTTTCCCAGTTAACACATAAGAGTTTCTTACTTCCTTTGTTGTTCTAACTGTATGGGTAACACTTCATACAATTCAGAGCACCACATTTACAAAGGACACTGAGGGACGAAACCATATTTGGATGAGAGAGAACAAGACAGTAATGGTAATAGGAGCCACTTCAGATGAGAAAACTGAGAAACTGAGTAAACAAACTTGAGATACAACATTCTTTTCCAATATCTGAATAAGGGTTATTGAGAAAAGTTGTTCCCATAAAGAGAAAAAAAGTTTAAGTAGATACAATTTGTTGAGAGGCAGATTTTAGTTTAATAACAGCTTGAAAAACACTACAAACCCCATGATCCATCTAACACCCCAGATCTTGTTACAGATAGTCTTGAACCCACCATCCTTGGAGGTATCCCAGCAGGTACATAGAGGTAGCACTACTATCATAGAAATAGAATTAGTACTAGTAGTAGTAATAGTAATACTGTTGCTAATAAAAATGGTAATGAAGGCGATTCTTTGTTTGAAACCTTGTTATGTATCTCCTTATTTACATGCATTTTTCTAGTTATATATTAATTACTTCTCTCTCAGGAAGGGAAAATGTTCATGTACAGTTGTATAAATAGGCATGGTTAACAGGAAAGACCTTTAGGGTCAGATACCATGGCAGTATTCTTGCACTTCTGTGATCCATATGATGAGGGCTGAACCCTCATCCAAGACTGGGCAACCCTCTTCTTTCTGCCTCCTGGTCCACAGGTATAGCCAGGTTTCTCAATCTCTCTCTGTCTTTCTTCACATCTCAACATTTCAAGTCCCAGGAGATGCAAAGAAACATCTTATTTTAGAACATATTAGTAAGGCTGATTCTCTTTCTGTCATGACTGTTTTTCATTTTGTATGGTGCCTGCTTATTTAAGAACACTTAGGAGAGAGGAGCTTCCCTAACCCCTGGCTCACTGCTGTTGTAATACCAAAGTACAATTCCTGACTTCTGTTGGTACTCGGTAATATACTTTTCACGAAGTTGCTTCCATATGCTTATATTTAGGAGTTGCAAAAACTTTAGGAGTTTATTTTCTTAAAATATTGAGTGATATTAATTCTCTAGGAAGGCACTCAGTTTCATCTTACTGTTTTTGATTTCTCCCCTTTCTTATGCAAGGTAATAGGTTGCAGTGAATATGGTAGAGGAAGTTTCTGGTTTATAAAGGTGAATATTTGTAAGATGACACCTAAAAAATACCAAACCTTTAAATTCTAAGATTTTATACTTTTGGTTATGAATGTCTTGCACATAATAATTACCTTTGGATTCTACTTTATAGTTAAGTATATTGCTACAGATGATATGCTTTTAAGATTTACTATGCAACCTGAGTGAGTTTTCTCCTCTAAGTGATCATTTGCTCCATGGCACACAAACTGTTTTTTGTATATAAGGATTGGGACTGCACCAGGTAGTTATCCTGTTGAGATATACTGAATTAGAATTCACTTCATGTTTTCTTTTACTCGACGTAAATAACGCACAAGACAACATGCCATGTGTAAGATGAGAAATCTTGTTGAATATCAGGCTCTTGAGCTTTGATCTCGGCTACCATTTTGTATTGTGGTATGGCATGTCTGACTTAGAAGTTATAAAATGTTTTAAAGACCTACACTAGTGAGGATAAAAATGAAAAGGGCTATCAGTTCTCAAACTTCAGGGCATTAGCTGCTTTCCAGATGGCTTCAGGAAAAATATACCCTCTGGTGTAGTATTTGGGGCATTAGCTAGGTTTTATGTTTTTTTCCTTCAAAACTTGGCAATGACAACTTTTAAAACAAAATGGTTAAATAAATACCTCTTCATTGTGCTTTGCCAGTTCTAACAGACGTTTTTCAGTGTGTATAACCACAAAATTCAATTACAATTCACATTTCCATAACTTTCACAAAGCACATGGAATTACTGCTGTCTTATGAAGTATTGAAAAACACTGCCTTTTTCAATATCATTTTAACAGGTAATTATGATTATTTATAAAATTATAGGTAAAAATAATCTACCTGTGATTTTAAGCACTGATATATTTTTGAAAGATACTAAGAAAGGGAAGTATTTGATGTGTTCTGGTAAGTGCAGAAATGCAAAAATTTAAAGTTGTGGCTTTTGCAGTGTTGATTGGATTTCAATGACTGTATTTTATTGAGAATTTAATTATTAAACCAAATATTTAAACTCTTAGAAAATTAAAAACCGAGTACAGAGATAAGATTCTTCTCAAAATTTGGTGTGCATCACAATCACCTGAAAATTTCTTAAAACTAGAAAATCCTTCCCAGATTTTTTGGAGTCATTAATATTTACTATAAGATCAAGCTTTTAATGCTCCATGTTATGCTAAAAATAACTGATGTGTATTTGGACAGTACTCCAACAATTTAAATAATACTTGTAATTAAAATACTGAGTTTTTGAGTTAAAAAGTTCAACATGATTGAGATTGTACTGCACCTTTAGATAAATTTAAAGAGAATCAGTATTTTAATAAAACTGAGTTTTCTAGTAGATGAATATATTTTCTATATATTTCTTTATTTTCTCTCAGCAGTATTCTATAGTTTTCAATGTAGATATTTTATTATTCTTAAACATTTTATATTTTAAATTATTTAAATGCATTATGTTTATATTTCTTGAATTGATTCCTAATATGAAGTAGAAATATAATGGATTTAGTTTTCTCCAGAGTATTCTTGGAAATGTGTACCAGGGAATGTTTGCAAGAATATTCTTAGCAGTACTCTTCACAATACCAAAAACTATAAATACATGAAATGTTCACTTTAAAGTGGCTAAGTAAAGCCTGATATTCACATATTAAAAATAAATGACAACTACATACAACACCTTAAATTTTAAAACACATTTGAGAATGAAAAAAGCTAGTTCTTAAAGACTACACAGGTATATCACTTTTATACAATTTAAAAATCAAACAGTAAAAAAAAAATCAAACAGTATCATTTTACAATGAAACTACTTTTTAAATTTTTTTTTTTTTTACAACAAAGGGGAGAAAAGCTGAAAAAAAAATCCTTCCTTTTATGAAGGTTTTGTTTTCATAGCTGGAAGTAGACTTTACATAATGGGACAGATAACTATGAAATATGGAGATGGATTATAAAAAGTGAGGTGTGGTATATATGATGAGAGATAGGCAGAGATCCAGGTGCAGAGAAGATAAAGCCAGATCTATATTCACAGACACATTGTGGTCAGGGAAATGTGGATGAGTGCAAGCATAAGGGATTTGAAGGCAGTTGTGTGCTAGAAAATGTTTACAGACTATGTGGTATAAATATTTAAGCTCAGTTTTCTTTAAATTGAAGTATAGTCAGTTACAGTGTGTCAATTTCTGGTGTAAACTATCAGTTCGGTACTACTATAAACGTGGCAGGTAGGGATGGTTCTCGGGAGGCAATAGTCTCTATCACACCATGATCAAAGGTGGATGCCAGGAAAAACTTCTAAAAGTTTAATTTAAAAAAAAAAGTAAGTTCAATATAGAAGATGACAAATTAAAATATTTAATAAATTAAAATGTTAAATAAATTATAGGTCTTATATTTGAGTATTATAATTGGAATATTAGAGGGAGAATAGAATATGGCTGTGGTACAGAGAGTGGAGGTTAAATAGAGATAATGGTGGAGGTGCACTCGTTAGAAGTAACAGATTTTCCTATTTCATCATGTAAATGAGTAGCTGAGATGGCATAAGGAAAAGAAGTCAAGATAATAGAAGACTAGGGTTCTAAAAGGATCTGATATGTTGATACTGAAATCATAAATTCTATAAGAAGAGGTGGTGAATTCAGATGTTAAAATCTTCAATAAATGTAAAGGAAGTGATCTATCCAGACATTTGGAGACTTTACATATGCAAGTAGCGGTGCGGAGCCTGGAGGATACATGCTCAATCTCCAGGTTTGCGGTAGTAGAGTACGGGAAGCACTATTGGGGGGAACACCCCATACACACACCCATACACACTTGAGAGAGTTGTGACTTACGCATCCTAATCTCTGAACAGTGGCATCATTTTCATCAGGCTGCTTTGGGAAAGAAGTTAGAACAATCAGGTATTACCTATTTTTTTCTGAAATATATTGTATAAAATTGGTGTTAATTATTCTTTGATTATTTTGTAATATTCTTCAGTAAAACCATAGGGACTTGAAGATTTATTTTTGGAATCCTCTTAATAATGTAGATAATTTCTTTAACTTCACAGGATTTCGATTTCTGCTTTCATCTTGATTAAATTTTAGTAGTCTTCTCTCTTATTATTGTTAGTCTTACTAGAGGTTTATCAGGTTTATTTATTTTCTCAAAGAGTCAGCTTTTTTCAATGACTTTTCTACTGTTTTCAAATTCATTGATTTCTCTTTGCATATTTATTGTTTCCCTCCTTCTGCTGGATTTGGGTGTATTTTACTTTTTTTCCTCGGTTCTTGAGGTAATAACTTAAATTTTCAATTTGATTCTTTCCTCTCTTTTAATGTAAGCCTTTAGTGCAATAAGTTTCCTTTTTAGCACTGCTTTATCTATGTCCCACATACTTTGATATTTTGTATTTAATTTTTAGTCAGTCCTATGATTCTAAATATTTAAAATTTTCTTTTAGACTTACTCTTTGTCTCGTGGATATTTTTAGAAGTATATTGCTTAATTGTCACTTATACAGAGATTTTTCTGTTGTCTTTCAATTATTGATTTTAGTTGATTCTGGTATGTTAGATAACACACTCTGTATGATTTCACTTATTTTAAATTTTTTGAGTTTGTTTTTTGGCCCAGGATGTGGGCTATCATGGTGAATATATAATCAGCGCTAAAAAAGAATGTGGTTTTTTTCTGACTTCGTTAGGAATTTTTCTGATGTATTACTATTACATACAATTTTTTTTCTAACTCTAGTGCTAAGAGATTTTTATCAGGGACAAGCATTGACTTTCATCAAATGCTTTTTCAGGATTTGTCTGTTCCTATCTCTTAATAAATAGGCTTCTGAATGCTGAAGCATCCTTGTATTTCTGGGAAAAACTCTTTGTTGTGATATTTAATTCTTTTTACATTGCTAGATTTAGCATGCTGATGTTTTATTTATAATTTTTCATTCATTTATAAATGGGATGGGCATAAATTTTGCTTTATATGTGTGCTTTCTGTGCTCTCTCAGCTCCAAGCCTACTCGTCTGTGATGCTAGGGCTGGAACCCTGCAAACCACATTTCTGCTTTGCCAGATGCCTTCTTCTTAGTCTCTAACAAAAGAGATCGCAAGGCTAGAAGAGGAAGAAGGGACTTGCCCCTTCCTGACAGCTTGCTGTGATCTTCCTATCTGCTTCCGTTTCCTGTGTGTGGTGTCTTGGCAACACTTCTTCACCCAGCCAGCAGCAGGTCCTTTCCGTAACAGCTGTATCCAGTTTGTGATTTTTCCAACAGTCGCAGCATGCTCCACACTCCTCCATCTCCCCACCACTCAGAGATAGCAGCACAGGTAAGGCCATAGCCTCTCTTCAGATTTAGTTCATAGGGACCCTCCTCCATACTTCTGTGTTTTAATACTTTCAACTTATTTCCTTTATTCTTTCACGTCCTAAGGTGTAAACTGCTCTCTGCAGCTGCTCAATTCTGACTTCCCATCCTATCCTTTCAGTTACTCGGGTAACAACTTTACATCTAGTTTCATTTCTTTCCATTATGTTATTATTTTTTTTATAACTGTAAGGGTTTCTTCCTCCTGATTAGACCTTCACTGGTCTGATATGCTTGTCTGGTTTTACTAACAGGGTCTGTTAGCCTCTTGGAATGAATTAGGAAATTTTTCATATTTTTTTGTCTGTTCCTTGAAGTTCAGTAAAACTCTGCTATCAGTACTTCTGAGCCTGTTGCCTTTTAATAGGTATATATTGAAACTAATTTTCAATTTCTTCTATGAATATAGGTCTATTTGATTTTTCTGTATCTTCTTGAGTCAATTTTTATAATCTGTATTTTCCAAGAAAATCATCCATTTCATCTTTATTTTCAAATTTGTTCCTGTTGTTAATAGTATTCTCTTAAAATTTTATTATCACTTATTCTACTTTTCCTGATTATAGAATTTTAGATTCAAATCAAATTCTTTCAGGCCTCTGAAAATTTGGTCTATTGTCTTTTATCATTCTGCCAATGAGAAGTCTCTTACTACTCAGCTTCTCTTTCTTTTGTAGAGAAAGATTTCCTTTCTCTTTTCTTTATTCTTCCTTTATAAAAGTTTTCCATTAAAAAAAAACATTTTTAGAGTTAAGAATTTTCACAAGGTGGATTTAGTTGCATTCATTCTGTTTATTATTCTTGGAGCCTTTTGAATGTAAAAGAGAGTGTCTATTCAGTTCTATAATTTTTTTTCTATTGCTTTGATAATCTTTGATAATCTTCTCTATCTAGAAATCTTATGATGAATCGTGGACCAACTTCCACTACCACCATTGATGGAATAATGGGACTGAATTTATGCTCTTGCCTTAAACAACTAGAAATCTAGACAAATAAAGTTTTTTAGGCATTGGGTAATAGAAGTCAGGACTATCATCCCTGAGAAAAGTGAAAGAAATGAGGTGAGCCTTATGATAAGGTCAGCTTCTGAAGGGAGGCAGTTTCCAGGCCACAGTGCAGGAAGGATGTAGCCGAACAGAACTCACCTGGCAATCTTGTTGGGTTGAGGAGATGGAAGTCAGAGTTTGGGGAGGTGTCATTGCTCAACTATCAGACTGACAAAAACTAAAAATTATGACCACACTTTCTGTTGCAAGACTGTGGGGAAACAGGCAGACTCACACATGCTCAGGGGGGATACAAATTAGTAAAACTCTTTTTTCTTAGTATATATTTTATTGTAGTATAATCAGTTGTATTAGTTTCTGGTGTACAGCATAATGCTTCAGTCATACCTGAACATACATGTATTTGTTTTCATATTCTTTTTCACAAGTAACTACAAGATATTGAATATAGTTCCCTGTGCTGTACAGTATGAACTTGTTTATTTTATATATTTATTAGTTAGTATCTGCAAATCTTGAGCCCCCAGTTTATCCCTTCCCACCCACTTTACCTACTGGTAACCATAAGTTTGTTTTCTGTCTGTGAGTATTTCTGTTTTGTAAATAAGTTTGTTTGTCTTTTTATTTTTTTAGATTCCACATATAAGTGATATCATATGGTATTTTTCTTTCTCTTTCTGGTTTACTTCACTTAGAATGACAAACTACAGGTCCATCCATGTTGCTGCAAATGGCATTATTTTATTCTATTTTTTTCTGGCTGAGTTGTATTCCATTGTATAAATATACCACAGCTTCTTTATCCAGTCATCTGTCATTGGACATTTAGGTTGGCTCCATGTTTTGGCTATTGTAAATAGTGCTACTATGAACATTGGGGTGCATATATCTTTTTGAATTAAGGTTCTCTCTGGTTATATGCCCAGGAGTGGGATTACTGGGTCATATAGTAAGTCTATTTTTAGTCTTTTGAGGAATCTCCATACTGTTTTCCATAATGACTACACCAGATTACATTCCCACCAACAGTGTAGGAGGGTTCCCTTTTCTCCACAGCCTCTCCAGCATTTGTCATTTGTGGACTTTTGAATGATGGCCATTCTGACTGGTGTGAGGTGATACCTCATTGTAGTTAGTAAAACTCTTCATGAAGAAAATTTGGCAATGCTTTACAGTAACTACATATGTACTTATTTTCTGAACCAGCAATCCCATTTCTAGAAATGTACCTTGAAGATACACCTTCAACAATAATATCTATACCTACATCTTTATCTATATCTATACACACATACTCATGCAGTTACTCATTGCATTGTTCACAACTGCAAAATACTAAACAACCTAAATGCCCCAATATAGGAGACTAGCTGGATAAACTATGTCACATCCACACAACTAAATATTATGCTGCTATACAAAACAAGGGGAAGATTTCTATGAGTAGTCTCCAGGATGTATTGCCAACCGAAAAAGAAGCCAAGTACAAAAGAATGCATGTAGTATGCTATCCTTCCTGTAAGAAAGAAGTATATAAGAAAATATACATGCTTCTGTGCAGAAGAAATACAGGAAAGATAATCCAGGAACTTGAAATTGTTACCTGTGAGGAGTAGATGGAAGTGAGTTGGAAAGAATTGGAGAAGGGGAATGGCATAGTATGGGGGAGATAGGTGGTGATACTTCTCTGAACATGCTTTTGGATAGCCTTGATTCTTAGAATCGTAGTAATGTTCATATGCCAAAAAATAATCAATTAATATCAACTATGAATGTATGAATGGGAGTGGGGGGCATGGGGAGACCCAAAATGGAATACAGATAGTGAAAAAAAATTGCATTCTGTTGCTAGATATTTATCTATGTCAATTAGTTTGCATTGGTTGACTGTGCTGTTTAGTTTTCTACATCTTTGTTGATTTTCTGCCTAGTAGTTGTATCAGTTGCTGACTGAGTGTTAAAATCACCAAATACAATCATATATTTGTCTATTTCTCCCTCCTGCCTTGTAAGTTTTTGCTCCATATATTTTTAAGTTTTGTTGTTTTGGGCATAACATTCATTATCATTAACGTTCATTATGTCTTTTTGGTAGAAGGATTCTAATATCATTATATAATATTCCTCTTTATCTAAGAATTATCTTTGAGGTCTGTTTTATTGGATATATCATATCTATTCCTGCTTTTAAAAAATAATGTTTGCATGATATATCTTTCCTTATATTTTAACTTACATTTTACCTTTGTCATTGAATCTGTGGTGAATTTCTTGCAAGCTGCATACAGTTGGGTCTAGTTTTTTAAATTCATTCTGCCAATCTCTTTCATCTGATGTATTTAGACCATTTACATTTAAGACAATTATTGATATTTTATGGCTTTAATCTTTTCATTTTATTATTTGTTTTCTATTTGTTTTATTCATGTCTCATATTTTCTTATTTGGGGGAATGCTCGACATTTTTTTGTAGAATGCTATGTTGATTTATTTATAAATCTCTGTTGGCACCTGTAGATGCTGGAGTCAGTAGAGGAAACTGGAGTACCAGCTGACCCTGCTTCCCACCACCTCATTTAGTCTCATTACTGGTGGGGACATGTCAAAGTTCTGGTCTCCAGCTGGGTCCTGCTAACAACAAGTTAGTGAGAAAGTAGAGTGTTCCTCAATTCACAGTGTCTCATTTATTTTTATTAATGCAGGGTGGGGTGGAGGCTCTACTTGTGCCTAGGCCCTGTTAACACTTGGGGTGGGAGTAGGGTGGTGAAACGTGGTGATGACTAGCCCCACTCCATACTGTATTGTTATGCACTTTGCTGCATTGTAGGTAGAGGCTTACCTCGCCACTAGACTCTGATGATACCACTCTGTTTCTGCAAGGAGGGAGATGGAAGATCAGTCCTTCCTCTTCCCCCATCACTGAAGTCATGGAGGAGGTAGTTTCCATTGGTATTTCTTGGGTGGAGTGTTAACCAGACAGCCCTTTTCTAGGCTTTCTATGGAGCCTTCAGACAAAGGAATTAAATCTATTAAAAATATTTGTCAACAAATACATGAAACAAAATTAATAACATTCATCAAATCAGTATATTATCTATTGATGAAATTAATATAATAATGTGAAAAATTAGAAATACTATTGTGAATTGAACAAGTTGTTTCTGATAAATGTGTTGCAATTCTGGTAGTCGTCTTTGAGTTCACTTGGGAAAATTAACAAGGTAAATAGGTGGTACTATTAAAAAAAAATGTTCTCCATAAGAATGATGAATGTGAACCAGTATAAGATAAAGCTGTAATGATTTTTAAATAGTACTGTTTAAAGGATGTGAAAATCAATTGAACAGACAGTTGTTTATAAAGATTGATATATTATAAACAGACTTTTTCAAATCAACATGAAGTAGGAAGATGACTTGGTTAAGGGCAGTGGTATAATTGTTCACTCTGAGCAGAAGTAGTCCTTTAAAAAATTCCAAAAAAGAAGATAAGAAAATGTGAAGCAAGTCAAGTATAAGTAAATATATGGAACCCTTGGTTAATTTTGTATCTCTTACCTGTGTTGGAGTTTTAGCCACAAGGAAAACTTGACTTTTTTAATTTAACCTGAGCAAAACAACAGAAACATTACGCAAATAAACAACTGACAGCCACATGGCGTTCATTTAATAATTATTATTTAGACTCCTCTGTACACCAGGCTTTATTCTAGGTCCTGGGGAACATGCTAAGGAGTTACACAGCCAACATCCCTGCACTTGGATATTTATGTTCCATAACAGTTTGACTAATCATTAACAAGTAAACAAAGAAGACTATTTTCAACAGTGATAATTGCCTTGAATATAGTGCAGAGAAAGAATAGGGAATAAACTGCATAGGTGGGTAGTCAGGGAAGGCTTTAAGGCAGTTCCTTGTGAAATTTAGCCTTCATGACTCAGAACGAGAGGTGCAATTCACAATAAAAGGTAAATGCACTCTGTCTAAGATGCAGCTGCTCCATAGATTTAATAACTTATCACTGTAATAATGAGGTACCATGCTACCAGATTCTTTCAATTTTCACATAAATTAGAAAATGAATTTTTATAGGAAAACTAAAGATTTTCATTGTTGCCAACGAAGGTAAAA
Organism: Camelus bactrianus; assembly: GCF_048773025.1. Taxonomy (NCBI): domain Eukaryota; kingdom Metazoa; phylum Chordata; class Mammalia; order Artiodactyla; family Camelidae; genus Camelus; species Camelus bactrianus. The sequence goes on from NC_133540.1 coordinate 46,619,961, forward strand.
TTGGAATCAACACTGCCTGTCTACTCAATTCAGTGCAAATGCAACACATTTTTAAATCCCTCAGGCCAGGGGTGTGCAACCTCTTTGATAGATCATCCTTATATATATTTCAACCATATAAAGAATTTATTTGCTTCATTAAATAAATGAGAATTTTTTAAACCCCGTAAGTCCAGTGAATATTTAGTCCCTTAATCCGCCGTTTGTCATCTCTCTTCTAGATCATTAAATTTTTCTTCTACCATTCTTATAGAGTTCATATTGCTTCATTGAAGAAGTGGGAATTCTAAAAGTCCAGAGGTCCAGTGACTATTTACTGCCTGGTGATTTATATCATCTTACTCTACAGATTTTATAGGTTCACTTCTTACGGTACATGATAAATATGCTTTGTCTGAGCTATAGTTCTAGGATAAGCATCAGGTTGGGAGCCCCCAAAACGATTAAATCACCTCTCATATTTTTAATGACTACAGGGAGCTCATTATTCTGATTTTTACTGAAGGAGTGCGAATAGATGGAAGCTTTGGATATCATTTTCCTCCCTCATTATATTTTGGAGATTTAAAAAGGTACATCCTTAGTCATTGTAATTTGAGGCAATGTTTTTACAACACTGCTATGTCTCAAAGTCAGAATTCATTTTTAAGTTGTTTGATTGATTTAGCAGTGGCAATGAAGGCCAAGGACTAAATAGCAAATAGAATAAACACTAAAGCTTGTCCAAGGTAAAGCTTACAAGCATACACAAAACAGTCTTAGTAATCTGAAAATCTAAAAGCAAACAGAAATTGTATTTTCTAATTAAGCAAGGCATAAATAATTAATAATTACTTTCAAAATATTTTACAGACTTTAAACAACATTTGTGATTCCTACTTGCATTATTGTGTACATATAGGTATATTATGATAAATTTTGTCTAAAGGACAACTTTACTATTTACTCCCTAAATCTGTTTTGTCACACTGACTATATTTCTGGGAAGAATACAGCCATTATGATTCCACATAGTACAGACTTTCTATAGCTAAGAAGTTCTTTTGATAGTAACAGATGCATTTAGGAAAGCCCAGGGATTTGATAAAGGTCATACATGTCCTTACAGATTAGTAGCTCTATCATTAATTTTCTGGAAATCACCCATTCAGATTTTTCTTTTCTTCCTGGCTTAACGATCTCCCCCAATATAACAGTCCACAAAGAATACGAGGACAAGTAAATCATAGTGCAGTGGAGAAAGCTCTGGAATTTTATGTCAATTTTTTGTGTCTGAGTCAAATCTATGTCCCATTCAAGATTTTAGCAACAAATGTTTTCCTTATGTTAAGATGAAAGACACTGGAAAACTCATTAAGTTAAGTAACTATCTATAGAAAAAATCATTTAATTTTCTAATATCTTTATAAGCTTGATAACATATTAACATTAATATTAACATTTAACATCTGTGCACCTTTTTTAAACATTTGCCCACTTTTGTTAACACTTGTAGAAAACACAACTACTCTTGTATTGATTTTAGTAATTTTAAAAACTAATTTAGTGAAAATAATATTTGTTTTGGCTGTATTTGAATGAATTTTTGGATATTAATGATAGTCTAGAAAAAAGTTATGTGTAATTTATAAGTTCAGAATATGTTGATTGGCAATATATCATCAAAAACTTCAATTAATTAAAAAAAGTATCAAAATTCAAAATTTATTGATTTTTGTTTTGACAAAAATAGATTTTTAAATTACTTATAAAATAGATTTTCATTTTCTCTGTAGTAGTATTGAAGCAGTAGTCTGATCTTTTTGTTGAAGTGGGCAGGGCATGAATAATTATTAACTGTTCAAGATTTTGTCAAAAAAATCCTGTCCATATTACAAGCCATTTGAGCTTTTCAGTTAATCATAGTTACGGATCCTTTTAGAGATTCATTATAAAAATAAAACAAGCAAAGCTATATTTACAATAAAAAACAATCAGTTGGGTTTTACACAGGATATTAGCATGTCAATAAACTTAAATGAATGTGTGTCATAAATTCATAGTGATAAAAATATCAGACACTTGATTATAGTTTATAGCACAGAGTTCATTCTAATATGGAGCCTCTGGAGGTAAATAATTCACATGTGACGTCTGATGCAACCTAACAAATACAGATTTTTTGTGAATCTCAGATTTTTATCCTAAAGAAATTAGAAGATTAGAAAATTAATGGCCCTATTTCTGACGCTGCCTCGGTCTAGTTTTAAGGTTTTCCATCATTCTACATGCGTCCCTTCTGGGCAACAGAGTTAGAAGTTACTATTTTCCATTCTTCTTATAAAGGGACAGCTTTCTTCAGAATACTAATATTGGGAATGAAGCACTAATAAATGTAACTTTTACTCAAACTAGTAAAAGTAGTTTATAGAGATTCTTTCTCAAACTCCTCCTGGCACAGTGCGAAAATAAAACATGTACACATGCCAGGAAGCGTGGTAAACCTGTGAAAAAACTACCAATAAGCTAATCTTTACGTTAAGGAGATCCTGAAGAGAACACAGTATTTTCCCCAAAGCTGTCAGCCACCAAATTAGAAAGGACAATACACAATTAGATGATAACAAGACTCACAAATGAGAATTCAATTCATAAAATATTCTCCAGGCTGGTCCCACTTAGAATAAAATAATAATGAAAATACAGGAGGAAAACAATTAAAAACCATCATTTTCATATATAACTCCTACGGCAGTGTTTACATAAGTCATATCAGAAAGTCTGATAGTGTTTATGTGTGTGAGTGTGTGTTCTGTGTGTATGTTTGTGTCTGTGGATATGTTTATTTGAAGACTAAAACTTCTTTCAAAACACTTTAATATTTTATTATCAACGAAAGAGCTCATTTGAAGTATAAACTTGTGTAATTTGGGTTAATAACTTCTTCTATTGACAAAGGAACTCTACAATAAGCTGGTTATTTTCCTCACGTAGCAACTCAGAAAGAGCCATTGTTCAATGGGTTTATGGCCTTTGAGCATAGATAATTGATCATAAATCTTTAGGCGGCCCAGCTGGGTTTCCATATGACTGCAGAAAAGCACCATATGGCCCGTCGCACTCACAGGGATGCCCTGCACTCACAGGTTACAGATTGAAAATCTGTCACAGTATTAGGAAGCAAGCTGCTCTAGAACTAGTACAAAAATAAATGGTATTCTCAGATAAAACAAAGAGGAACGTCTTCTTATTAATAAGCTGATGGCTATTTCTATAGTTCTCATACTTTTTTGGGGATAATGTCCATTTAATTTAGGGTCCTGAACAACATAGAGTGGTCATTTAATCAGGTCCCTAAACCTTGGAGGAAAGCACCATGGTGAGGTTTGGCTCAGTCCTAAAAGGACCAGGGACATTGTTTGGAACTTATTGTCTCCCTTCCCTCCTTTCTTCTGCATGACATCATTTTTAGATTTTTGTTGCAATAATTGAAAATAATGGCTTCCCAGATAGCTCCTGACCATCTCATATCTTAAAGTTTCTCTACTACAAGATCTATTCTCCTTACTAGCTTTAGCACACACAATCCTATGGAGGATGATTATGTGTGCATCCTTAGGCCTGTGGCAAAAAAAAAAAAAAGCAAAAAACAGCCCCCACTATGCAGTGATGGTTAAAATGAAGGATATTGAGTTCTCCAAGATAAATGAATTGAGATTACCAAGGAGACTTAGTTGTTAGAAAGATGATGATGATTATGATCCATGTATCCAGTCACTTATTTATGTTAGCTAGGATTAATGGACAGTATCAGCAAATAGTGTAAGAAATTATGATTATATTTAATACATAGTATAAACCAGGACAACAGAGGCCCTGCCCCAGGAGGAGTGTTTAAATAAGTCATGACCAACCAGAACCCACGGATTCCCTTCTGGACCGTGTTCTAGGTACCCAGGACCTTAGAAGGCCTTGCTTGAATGGCCCAGACCCATGCTCCCAGTTCCTATGTGAGCCTCTTCTTTGAGTCTCTCCTCCTGAGGACATACTGATGTGTACACACTTCTGGGCCCAAAGAATGGCCAAGGAGAGGCTTCTTACAGAGACTGTTTAGAGCCTAAAAGTAACAGCTGGAATGCTCACACTGGTGAGCATGAAGTCCCTCCAGGAATAAGAAAAGGACAGTGATAGAAGACAGTGGGGGCAAGTTGTGGGCCAAAGACATGGAGCTGGGGTCCGGGTCTCTCCGGGCCAACACATTCAAGCACAGACACCTGAGAAGTGTGAGAACTTCAGATTTATCCTGGCCTTCCTGGTGGTTTGGAAGGCCGCCTTTTTATGGTAAAATACAGAACTAGTTTTGCTTGATAGTTCATTAGGTTGGATTAAATTTTTAGTAGTTCATTTATGAACATCCAGTTTTACTCAAAGTATAGGGTCTGAATGGAACCTACCCTTAACATGGGTGAACTGCTAATCTATATTCTAGTCTCCTCCTACATTTTATCAAAGTGATTACTTACCTAAGAAACTGATTAACACATTTAAATTTATTTATGTTGGAGAAAAGTTTTTATATTTAATTTAAAAAAAAATTTGGATCAGTGTTGGAGGAATTTATTGAGAATCAGCAGTGCTGAAAATAGAACAGAGATATACTAACCAAATGCAATACTTGAACCTTGATAAAAATCCTAGACTTAGAAGAAAGAAACAAGAAATTATTTTCAGGACAATCACAGAAATTTAAATAGTGGCTATATATTAGATGGTATTTAATGGATGTTAATTTCTTAGATACGTGTGATAGTGCTATGGTTATATAGCAGAATGTCTTTTAAGTTTTTAAATTTTATCAGAGTTAAATTAGTATTAATCTAAAGTAGATTGTGAAAAGGTAAATAATGTAATCCCTGGAGCAATCAATAATAACTGAAAATATATAACAAAAATCATCAGAGGTACATGAAAACATTTATTCAACTCAAAAGAGAATAGTAACTGAGAAACAGAGGACTAAGACAAGAGACATATAGAAAGCAAATTACACAGTAGTAAATGTAAATGCAGCTAATAATTAATCAATAATTTGTTTAAGTGCGAGTGGTCTAAAGGAAAGTCAGAGATTGTCAGATTGAATAAGAAGGTAAAAACCTATTACATGCGGTCTATTGGAGACCCAACTTACGTTCAAAAACATAAGTGGGTTGAAAGTAGAAAGATGGGAAAATACATTCCATGCAAACATTATTAATAAGAGAGCTGGGATTGCCCAGTCAGTTGTACTAGCAATTGCTCTCATAACAGGAACAGACAGATAAGAAAAACATTGATATTTGTGGATATAAAGGAGAGAAGCAAAGTTCTTACTTTCTCATGACTGTTTCTAAGCAAACATTTTTATTAAAATGTTCTAAGCATTGCTTAATCAACTTTTTTAAATTGTGGTAAAAAACATAACATAAAATTTATCATCTTAACCATTCCTAAGTGTATACATTTTAGGATTGTTAAGTATATTCACATTGTTGTGCAAACAAACTCTAGAAATTTTTCATCTTGCAAAACAGCAGCTCTATACCTATTAAATAATAACTCCCTATTAAAACTAAGTTGTTTAGACCAATTTTTATTCCTTAGAGTACTGATATCTTATACATCATGTGAGAAACTTTAGTCATAATAGTTTTTCAAGTTAAAAATTATGGAATAATAAAGTAGTAATCCTCTTAAAATTAACATAAATTCAAGGTAATTTTTCTCTCTGGTATTTTTACCTAACCAAACTTGGGCCAGCTCACCTATAACGCAGTAAAGCCAACCTGTTGACCCTAGGTCATGGTAAAGCAAAGTGTTTGCTGCGAGCGGCAGTACACGGAGTCCAGGACAGCCAGTGCTCAAAAACTCCCCAGTGGGTCTGGGGAAAGCCTTTTAAAAGGCGAAGTGAGGGAGGGGGAGTCCCAGGGTGTGTGATTAGCTCATGCACAATTCTCTGGTTGGTTGATGGCAAGGTGGTGTGACGGGGTTAACATTCTCAATCCTTATGCAGCAGTAGGTCTGGGGGCTGTGTGCTCATGGTCATCAAGTAGTTACTTTTTTCCACTTGGTGGTGGTTTTAGCATATGTAAAACAACCAGGAAGTGTGCATCAGATACAGTTACCTCGGTTACCTTGGAACTTCAGAGAGGAGCTCAAGCAGAGGACATGGGGGAGGGTCTGTCCCAGGAATGCCCCATAGGGTCCTGCTGAGTTACAGTATCTCTGGTTTAAAATCCATAGGAATCTATCTTGAAAAAGAAAAAGAAAAAGAAAAAAAGAGTTAATATGGAGTAGTTTATGAACGTACATAACACCCAACTTATGATAAACAGAAGTCATTCATGACCTGTATTATTTAAGCAGCATGTTTTGATGACAGTCTGGATGGCAGGGCCCCTCACAGAGTGTCCCTGCATCCCTCTGACTCGACAGCTAGGCGTCGGGGCTCTGCACCAGGACACAACAGAAAACGCGGCAAGTAGCTCATCTTGGAATTCAGCCATGAGTTTTTTGGTCACACTTTTATTGCCTTCCAGTTATTCCAGGCTTGCATGACGACCTGTGCAGGATCCCATCAGCATTTCCAGTCAATTCTGGGAATATCTTGTTCTTTGTTTTCCTTTGTTTTCAAGTATATAGAACTACTGCTCTGAGATTAACTTTTTTAGAGTAATTTAAAGCATGATTTTTTGCTTTCAAAATGAATGTATTTTCATCATATCAATTTACATTGAAAGAACATTATGTTTCATCAGGTAGATTCTTTCTTTTTTCTGTCCAAATATGAAATTCAATTCTCACATAGGAATTATTAAACATGTTACATATATAGTGTACTGACATTAAAAATGACTGAAGCACATTTGAATTCAAAACTGATCTATTTTTATAACATTGGAGATATAATACACTGATTTCCCCATGATAAATGCTTCACAATTTAATGGAAATTACTCTTACATTAAGATTGCTTTATGTTTAAATTTATATTTTTATAAATATTTAGTATTTATCATAACAAACACTTATAATGCTTATTATATGCAATCTACACTCCTAAGTGATTTATATATTTTAAATCATTCAACACAATTTGAAGGAAGAAATATTTCATGAAGGTTTAGAAAAATTTATCTATTAATGAAAACATCTCTTACTATGAGTATTTGAAGATCATGAGACTACTTAATATTCTGAATAATTCAGATACAGCTGAACAATTTTGATTTTCTATGATAAAATGTTTTTAAATCACAAATATATTCATTCAGGATTTTAGACACTGTTCATCACTTCGAAATGCCAACATATGTATTCAGTCATTCTCGGGAAAATATGAAACTAAGCACAAAACAACAGTGGCAGTACTTTTCTTAAACTGAAATTAGCATGGACTCTATATATGTTTCATCCCTTTCTTGGTGTAGGATCTGATACAGAAGGATTGACTTCACAAATCTGGTTTAATTGAAACTTAACTCTCATTTTCCACAAAGGACATATAACATTTATGAATATCATGGCTACAAAAATATGTGATTTTTTTAATGCCTGCACGAAAGAAGGAAGCTAGTACCTTGATAATGGCATGCTTCATTATCTTTCACTGACCGAAGAATATTGAAAGAAAGTGGCACGTTTAACGATTTACATAAGGGTATTTTTGTAACCTTCAAATTTCCTTTAGTGTAAGTGAAAAGAATAGGCTGGTAATCCATGAATATTAGAACAGGGGCATAATTTGAATGATGTTCCCAGTATCTAAAGGCAATCCCTACAGACTGGCTGGGACCTTTGAAAAGAAGTTATATACCCTGTTTAAAGAGAACTCACAGACTTCTAGGGTACAAGAGAAGAGATGATTAACAAGAATAATCACCTTGGGAAAGTTGATTCCTCCAGTTAACTCAGGGTAAAATTAGGCACAGGAGAAAAGGAGTATGTTGTGTTTTAGTGGTTGCGGTTGACATCGTCACAAGAGTGCAACAGACTTGAGAAGAGTTATCCCCCAAATCCTGCTTTTCTGGAAAGAACCATAAACTCCTCTGGTAGTGCTCCCACTGTTTGTTTTGGATAAAGTGTAATTTTACCAGACTTCAATTGTGCAATACTCAGATTTTCCTTAGAGTGTGCCAGACTGAGAAGGCAAGGGGAATTGGGCACATGATTCTTAGCCACACCAGAGAGAAGACATTTAGGAAATTAGTTAAAAGTGACTCAAGCCAGCAGTTAATCATTTATCACACAAGATATACTGACCTGGAAATGTATGTGACCTGAGGAATCTCAGTGTCATTCTGGTAGACTCAGACCACTTGACTGAGGAAAGAAAGCACCACAGTGTTGGGACACTGGTGATGAAGATGATGAAAGCTTCCTCTTACTTGCCAGACACTTGGAGTTACCAAATTCTATACTGTCTTTTATCCATGAAATCAAGAGAGCTTTGTGATAACAGGAAAATTGTGAGGTGAGAAGATGGCTGTCCCAGGTCTCAGTTGAGTCCCTGGGACATGCACTGCCAACTCTGGGTCCTTAGCTTTGCACAGGAAAGAATTCAAGGGTGAGCCACAGTTGGGTAAATGTAGATTTATTCAGAGCGATACATACTCCGTAGACACTGTAGGCTGTTTCAGAAGGCAAGAGAAAGGCCAAGAGGTGTGGGGGTTGGGTGCTCAGTTTAAAGTAAAAGTAGATACACACTCCATGGACTGAGTGCGGGCTGTCTCGCTCAGAAGGGAGAGCTGTCATGAGGTGTGGTGTTGCTGGTTTTTATGGGCTTTGTAGCTTCATATGCTAAGAAGTAGGGAAATTATTCCAGCTACTTGGGGGAAGAGGCTGGGATTCTCAGGATCTGGGCTATCACCAACCCTTTGACCTTTTGTGGTCAGCCTTAAAACTGTCCTGGCGCCTGTGGGAGTGCCATTTAGCAGCTATTGTATTTCAATGAGCGCATATTTAAGCTCAGGTCTAACTGGGAGTTGAATTATCTACCATTTTGGTGTTAATAGCTGTGTCATTCTTCTAGTGCTTGTGCCCTGCCCCCTTCCCTCTTGTCTCATTTGGAAATGGAAATACATATATTGCTCTAACTGAGGTACCAAAGAATTGCCTTAAACTGTTGAAAGGTCTGTGGGTGGATAAGTGATGGAACTGATTTTCTTTATTTTCTGAAACCAGTTAGGAGCAGAGGATGATAAGCAGGTGTTACCTAGAGGGAGACAGACTTGGTTGCAATAAACCCCTCGCAACGTCTGTAACTATAAGAATGTTTCACTTCTGAACTCTGCATTTTCAAAGAATCTCATTGCTTCTTAAAGAAGCCAGTTGTACTGCTGAATTTTTGAAGGTTTTTCTTTACTTCAAGTCTGTTAGAACTCTAAATGGTTTTGTGATCTTAACCCTAGAAGCCTTTAACAACTGCATTGTGGGAGAGAGAGAAGAGCCACTGGATGGTAGTGCAGCTCTTAGGACAAAGGACTGTGTTCCTTCTTTAGCTTTCATGTTACTAGAGTGATTAGCTTTCATCAGACAACCAAAGTCCTCTTGACTGTCTCTTAGATGGGCCTTACCCTCTTGACTTTAATCATCTTTGACCTGTCTTCAGCCAGATTCAAATACACCGATATGGAGTGTCTCTCTGAACTGCACCTAGAATGACCTTGACTGTGGTGCACTAGCAAAATATTTCTCTTACACTGGACTGTCATTATGCCATTGACAATATCTTGTGCTATGTGTATGAAGAGCACAGGACAGCTGAGGAATACATTCTAAATTTTCTACGTGAGGACTTATATCATGAAAAGTATATTTAAGCCCCCAAACTATTTTAGGTCATCTAGTGCTAGTCAAATTTTGTAGGCTAATTTTTAATTAAATTATATTTTTGGCCCAAATAATTAGGATATTTTAAATATTCTAGTAACAATGTAGTTTCCAAATAATTTACTATGTTGTTAAATAAGAAAAAATCATTTGTTTTCCTTTTCTCTAGTTTTTAATGAAACATGGTTACTTAAGATGAAATAATTTAATATCAACAACACATTATAAGAATGAAATAAAGGTGAGTAGCAGTGTATTCATGGTATTAATTCAGAGAGGCAGTTATTGCTACCGTAATCTAATGTGACTTACTTATTAATTTGTTTCTGTCATCTATAAAATTACAAGAAAAGCATCTATACACACTGAAATAATAAACCTTCTCCTTATTAAAAAATCTAAGATTCAAAAATTAAATAAGTTTTTCTTACATTAAGGGAAAATTATAAAATATAAACATTGATAAAAACTGCCCCAATTAACTCAGTCAGCATATTAGCATAGTACAGAATTCTCTTACTGTATTATGTGTGTGTGTGTGTGTGTGTGTGTGTGTATTTACAGTTGTCTCTGTTTAAGGAAATGCCTGAAACAAATGACCTTTATAATGTAATAATGATGTTGTAAGCAGCATACTTCAAATTGTTGAGGTAACAGATCATAGGATATTTTCCCTCAGAAATGCTGGTTAATGTTGAGGTTGTCAGATTATTTATTTAGGGCTTACAGGCACAGTATCAACCTTATAAGCATTTGCATTCTGAGCCAAAGGCCATCAAATTAATTGCTCCATATTTTTGATACTCAGGAAATATTTTTATAGTTAGTAAGTGACAAAGTCAGGATTCAAATCCAGGCAGGCTGGCTCCAGAGGCCACACTGTTAACCGTGATGCAGCCTGGCTTCTTTAACTGCACTAAGGTAAACAGACCTGGAGCAATATTCTGAAAAAGTTCTGTGGTCCTGGGAAATTAAAGAATAGCAAGAAAAATGGGCATCAGAGAGAGCTTTGTGGATTACCAAAAAAAATGGGGAATAAGTAATGGGTGAATAAAAACACTTTTAAATTCAGTTTTGGTGTTTTGTTAGTGAATTAAATCAGGGTCTATATTGTAGTTTAAAGATTCAAAATATTTATCAACACCTTAAGAATTTGTTTCATTTAAAAACTATCTCCTAAATACTCCAAAATAAATATTTTGACCTGAGGTTCAAAAGATATGTGGAAACAATGGCTTGATAATGAAAACTAGTCTTGTCATAGTGTTGATATTTCCTTTGGAATATTAAAAAGCCCATTTGTTCCATTTGGATTTATCTGTAGTTTATAAAAATAAAAAGTAAGTTAGATTTGCTTTATTTGATACATGCAACAAATAGTAATGAAACAAAAACATTTTAAATCGACTCTAATTCATCTCATAAATCATCTTTAACATAATAAGATTAGTAAAGAAGGAACACATAAGCACTAAGTACAGCTCAAGTCATGTTTTACTTTTAGTCCTAGGTAACTTCGTGAGTTCTATGTAGAGAGGTCATTTAGGAATCTCATAGTGTAAAATGAATTGAATGATTTACATATGGATATTTTTATTTTATTTTATTATCAAATATGTGTTAGCTCTCTAATATATGCCAAACACTATAAATACTAGGGATATGTGGGTTTCACACACCAGAATGGAAGGACACATATGACACAAATATACATTTAATTAGTTGTCAGAAAGAAGTACTGAGTTTTTTTAAACTACAGGCTTGAGGACCTAATGGAACCTGGGCAGGAAGTTTGTCATAGGAAGAGAAGGACCTGATGGGCACATGGAATGTAGCATTCTGGAAGGGTGAGGCCAAGAGCACTCTGTGCAGATGGAGAGGCTTGGAAAATGCCCTACAGTGCAACTGAGCTTGGGCGACTTGAGGGAATGAATCATTCTAGATACCACGCCAGAGAATGATGCTAAGTACATTTAGAAGGGCAGATAGCAGTGAATCATTCGGGAATTTGACACATACTTGGAAATACGTAGGTTTTGTGTAAGAGCGGCTGAAGGATTTTAAGGTGTTGAAAGGGCATGACAAATACGCATCTTTAATAGCATTTTAATAAAGTACAGCAGATAAAATGAGATGAGTCCAAATAAGTAATTAGAAATTTATTGGTGAAAAATGATAGCGACCCAGACTTGACAGGATGGATAGAAGTGGTTTGATAACTGAGATGTTTATAAGACATATGAAAGGTATTTAGAGTCTAGTGATAGATGAAACGTGGTGAGTGGTGAAGAAGAATGTTTGATACCCTGAGGTATTCAGGCGTGCTGTGCATACTGAGAAGGATGCTAGTAAAGAGCCTATCACAGTTAATGGCCCATGAGAGACACTCAGAGAAAGTCAACTTTTTCTTTTTCTGCCTCTTTTTTCCGCTACATTTTACCTGACACCTGCTTTATTTATCCAAGGTCTGGGTGAATGAATTATTAGCAAATACAACGAGTACATAACACAGTTTTGTAAACTGTAGGCATTGTGTTGTACAGTAGATCTAGAACATAGTCATTTGCTATAACTGAAAGTTTTCTACCCTTTGATGAAGACCTCCCTGATTCGCTACATGGGTAAACCTTCTGTTGAGTGCTTTTATCATACAGGCACACACACACACATTAATAATAGTAAAGGATGCAGGGAAAACTTTTGGAGGGAATGGATATGTTTATGGCATAGGTGTGGTGATGGTTTCAGAGGTCCACACTTACCTTCAAACTCAGTACATTGTGTACATTAAACATGTACAGCTTTTTGTATGTCAGTTATACCTCAATGAAACGGTTAAAAAATGTAATAAGCAAGAAACAAAAAGAAATATGAAATAAGTAGGAGTCAAGGAAGGATCAGGCAGATGTAGAGAGAGGCTAAAGCTAAATGCACTGTGTGGAGGCCACATAATAGACCTTTAGGAAACGAAAAAAACAAAATAATTACCTGTGTGGCCTTTTCCACTGTTCCCTGGACTTTTGATTTATTCTTTAAAACTTGCCATTTGGAGTTTCTGTATCTCCACCTTTTTTTCATTTACAGGAGGCCAAAAAATCCATAAAGCATAGTAAATACTAATTTTGCTGTCATACAAAGATGCATTTTATGTGCCTAAATGTGAGGGAGAAGGCTACTTGGCTGATGGGTGAACATAGATGATGACTCAGCTACGTTGATGTCTAATTCAAGTGCATATACAGTAAAATTTGCACAGAATTATGGGCTTAACTTGGACACATAGTTCATGAGAGACTTGTTTCAAATACTCAGATTTATTTCAATGACTCAAATATTATCTTTCAAAAATTAAAAATATGAAGCATTTACATTTGTCTTTTCATCATACTTTATCAAATTTTATAAGGAAATTTATAGATTTAGAAGATATTTGTAAATTTTGGAATTAATTATGAAAAAATAAGTGAAAATTGAGGGTCTAATACATTAATACTGTTCTTGAGAAAGTATTATTCTTCACAAATTGAATTCAGCTTTGACATTCTCCTGAAAATACATAGGACATTGGATTTCCCAAGTTTCTTCTTGAAAACTGTAGGGCAAAATATAACTGGAAGAAATTGCTCAGACTCTTGCAATGTATGTTAAAGCAAATATATATTTCATAGGATATATCTTAAGATAATTTAAGTGCAATCATTTTAAAATGAAATGCTTTATAAGTTCTAGTTGTCTGTTGGACTTAGATCACAGTAGTCATGATTGGAAAAATACCTCTTAGGTTATCATGTTCATCCTTTTGCTTGGGCAGGATATGCCTCAACCCCAAGAGAGAGGAGTTAGCACTTCTTATTTGCCAAGAACGTATAATACCTTATAGGGTGCATAAGAGAAACCTTGTTAGAGCCAAGTCAATATAGTGTTTGACTTCTATCCAGTAAATCCCTCAAAAAAAAAAAAAAAAGTGCTTCTGTCATTCCAGCTACATGCATCCTGGCAGTCACATTCTGTTCTGGTTGGAGCAGATGCAAAATCTTATCAAGAAAACTATCCAATATGGATATATTGCCATGCTATTTAAGGAAAGAAAAGTAGAAAAAAAATCTTAAAGAGAATTAGATTGAACACGTTCCTAAAACAGTATGTTCGAGGTACAAAAAATGTTAAACCACAAGTGATAAATATTTCTGGAAAAGATGAACTATATACTCCATTTACTAGTTGAACAACTGTCACTGCAACTCACGCACATGGAAGCATAATAAATCCTACACGATGAAGATGAACAGTAGGAGACGGAAGGCAGTGTTGTGAGTAATATCAGTACAGGCTGTTTAATACTTGGAGCTGTTTCCAAGCCCAAGGACCTGTTATTCCACAGGTTCTCACCACTTAGTAGTGGATGAGGAAGTCTGTTAGCTCTTTAGGGTCACTGCATTTGTACATCTCTGTTCATATGTCCCAAGTCTCCTCTGTTGCTACTCTCTTTTTTCATTCTGTTCCTTAAAATGGGACGGCCCTGTGTAGAATCTGGTCCACCATTGTGTGTTGTTTGCTACTCACAACTTTTTTTAATAATTAGTTGTCAATATTCAAAAAAATTATATGAACATCCAGAGTTTGAGCTTTCCATGATACATTGTTTAATACTAAAAAACTGGTTAGAATTGACTGACAGCACCTCCTGAAAGGCATTCGTTCTGAGGCCACTACAGCCTCCGTCACCTTCTTTGAACCCTGACCTTGAGTCACAATGTTTCTGGCCACTTACCTCTTTATGCCATTATTATTATTATTATTTGTATATTTGTATATCTGGACTCTTTTATTAATTTATACCATCTGATTGGCCACAGAAGAAACTTGAGTTTGAAAATTTCATTTCCTAGTTTGTATTCCTTCAAGATTCTATTCAAGAACCTTTTCCCTTTTTACTCTGTGTCATCTCTCTGGGTGAGATTAACGACTTGTGTGTCCAAGTTACCAGTTGTATGTTGAAATTCCACAATATCCTCTGTGTGGAACTCACTCTTAAGTTCTAGATGGCGTATCTATTTTCCAGTTGGGCACTTGTATTTTATAGCATATAGGAAGGTTATATTCAATATGCGTAAGCTTAATCTCACTTTTCTTCTCTCAATGAGCTGGTCCTTTTTTATGATCTCCTAGTGCAGCATAGCCAAACGCCCAGAGTCCCACTCACAGCCTTCAGAGACATCCATGGTTTTCTTCCTTTCATAATGCTCCACATAGGCCTTAAAATTTTACATCCTATAAGTCTCTTTCAGTCTGTTTATGTCTTTCTGTCTTCACTCCCGCCCCTCTAAACCGCGCTGAGAGCGTATCTTCAGTCAATGCTAATATTTGGTATCCTCTGAATAACAAAACAGGCTTCAAACTGGTATCCTCACCTCAAGCTGTGTTTTTCTTCAACTAGTGCCCAACATTAGCCAGAGTGTTCTTTCAAATAAACAACTCTGTCCCTGTAAGTGCCCTATGTAAAATACTATAATGTTTTCCTCATTCTCTTCGAATAAAATCAAAACTCCTATCCATATCTTACCCAGGTCCAGACGACCTGGACTGGCTGAACTCTTCTATGTTCATCTTCTTCCCTTAATACCCCTTACTCAGGGTAGTAATCCGCATTTATGTTCCTGCAGTGCACTAAAAATTTCACTTTGGGCATTCATTTCTAATATTTCCAGTTTGGAATCCTGTCCCCTTGTCACATAAATAATTCCTAATTCTCATCACTAAGGTCATAAATACTATTTTCTTAGTGAAGTCTTCACTGATTCTTCTAGCCTATGACATAAGCTCTTGTCATCTCCAGACCTGATCCATCTAGCATAGTTCATAGCACTGTCCTGTTTGTATTCAGCTGTCTATAATTCCAGTTAGAATGCAGGAGCAGGCTGTTTTATTAATCACTTATCTCTAGCATCTACCACAGAAGTTGACATGTATTGGTCATTCAGGAAATACTTGTATAAATGAGGTTGTGAATAAGGAAATGCTCATGCATTGCAGCAATAAGGTCTCTAGTTGAAACCATAAGCACTCATTTTTCTTAAGGTTTGATGTTTGCAAAAATAAGGTCTAATTATTTTCATCCTATGACCCCAATTTTCATTAAAAGCAGGAATAAAAAGCAATTCCTTTTTTGAGGGATCTCAGACAAAATTATTGTATTGTTGTATTTACAAGCAAGATGTAGGGATTTTTTTCTTAGTAAGAATAATGAGAATAATATAACATTGATATAGGAAGGTCATGACACTGAAAATTAGTTTATACTTTGCTTCCAACTTTTATTTAACTTCAGCAAGTTACTGTTCATCTTCTGTTTACTTCTTTTCCACAAGTTAGCTTGATTGGTAAATTTGCCTGCTACTGAGTCCTAAAAGTAATCTTCTGCCAAAACATATGCGAATGCTGTACACCAGAAATTGACACAACACTGTAAACTGATCAATAAATATATACATGTATGTTTAAAAAAATGCCCTCTGGCTGAATGAGAAGATTTAAACTATAATGTGGAATGGCCTATGACTAGCAGCTGCTATGAGGACACGTCCCTCCTCCAAGATTATCTACCATCAAATCACAGAACACAAAAGGCATATAGATTGTAACCATGGCTAAAATTGTATTGCCATCACAGCCATAACAGTTGCTAAGAATACTAAAGAAGTATGAAATAATCCACAGTAGTCATCAGCAGCTGGGATCAAAAGTCCACAAGCGTTAAGAAACATTCAGAGTCTTACTTGGAGTCCTTGCTACTAGTCAGCAGAGTTATGGAGAAGCTAAGGGTTTATTATACGAACTACTCTCTGTGGTACAGAAGATGGAAAAAAGAGTCAGTTGTCTGAAAAACTACGGAGTTAAAGCATTATATTGCACAAATGTTCTCATAAAAATTAAGGTATCTTTGAAGTTGGTAAGAATGAGAAGCCCTGACAATACTCATTGTTAAGAAAATGACACTTGTATACTCTGTTTTTGAGTCATGAAATACTTACCCTTCTCAAAACTATAAAAATATGCATACACCAGTCTCCTCAATTTAAAATCTAGGCATTATTCCCATGGATGTGTGCAAAGCTTTTCCTATAGAAAATCTGCTGCACTTCTACAACAGCAAATTAAGCAAAATAAGTCAAAAAGGAACAAACAATATTTATAGCCTAGTGACCAAATGGTAGGGTATATTGAGTTTACTAATGTTGGACACAGGGAGAGACAAATGAATACATGCATGGGCAGATAAAAAAAATAGGTATCAAAATGTGTGCAGGATTATGCTCTCAAGATTAGGTGGTGATTTCTGCGTGGTGGGTGTTTAGATTTTTACTTTATAAATTAATTTTTCACCTTTGTGCCCCACCTCATACTGACAGCACCCAAAATCACGTAACGTAATCTTGGTGTTTCATGAGATAATCTGCGGAGCTGAAACATAACTGTAATGACTTCCAATCCAGTGTAGATTTAACCAGACATAAATTATTTATTTCACTGAAACAGTTATGAGATAATTTTTATTATTTTCTCACTTTCATTATAAAAGTTGTATTTCTGTAATCTCATACATTTATTCACAGGAATCATTGTTGAAGACCCAACAAGGCACTGTTCTAGATTAAGAGGATTTTCATTGATGAACAAAAAAGAAAATTCTTGCCTTGATGAAGTTTATATTCTAGTAAGTCTCTAACACTTGAAACAACAACAAGATTTAGGTACAGTTATCACCAACAATGGAAACAAAGTATATGAAATTAAAGGCCCCGACCATACCTATTTAAAATAGCCCTGAAAACACGAGGTGATGTGGTAAATTCAAAATATGATAATATGCAGAATATAATTCAAAAAAGATTATCTCATTATAGCTTTTATAGTCTAAATTAAAAATATTTTATTCCTATTATGTGTTGAGTAAATATTTGTTGAATGCTTAACTGAATAGGTGGAAGATACACTGATACATTTTTCTACTGGTGTAGATACAGTGCTTCACCTCAATCAGTCTGTTTCATCATCTGGAAATTAGTTAGAATGCGTATCTCGTACATTTTTTTCTTAAAAGTTATCTAAGATAATGTGAGTAGAGGTTCTAGTACAGTTGCCGTCCATAAATATTAATTCCTTTACTTCACTGTATACTTCCCTTTCCCTTTAAAGAACAACAAAAATTTAGTAATAGAATAGTGAAGTATGGAAATCAAGGATGAAATGGGAATGAGATTTTTATATACTCACTATAAAGCTTCTGACTGATAACTTCCAAGAGCATTAAATCATTTCACCTCATCCTGAGAGATGCTGTTAATCTTCAGGGCATGTTAGAATCTCATTGTGAAACTTGGCTCCAAGTGCACTGGTTGCCCTAAAAATAAACTTGATATTACATTTCTATATATAATTGGCTCTAAAGTTTGGCTGGAGTTTCAAATAGTACAGGAAAAGAGGAGTCTAAGACTGCCAGTGAGATCATATCCATAGGCTGAGGAATCCTGTTACCATTTCCATCTGTGACCTTGGTTTCCATTTCATACTGAAGGTCCTGTGTGGCAAGCAGTAGAAAGGTAGAGACAATATAATGTTTAGATGTACTGAATATTGCAGCTATACCTGAAAAGTGTCTGAACACACAAGAACGTTATAGACCTTGGTGAACCTGTTTAGCTCTACATATATATAAACAAATATCTGCCACATACCAACATTAAAAAAAGCATGGAATGGAGTATCACAAGATTTTAAAACACTTTATGTGTATGTGCGTGGAGACATAATTTATCAAGTTAACTACTAGCGTGATGCATTGCGCTTCACTTGACACACAGGCATGTAATAAATATTGTAGAAGGACAGACGGAAGGGAGGGAAGGAGGGAGGAATGAAGGAAGGAATGGGAAGAAGAAAGTTTAGTTTTTTTCAAGAAGAGTTTGATTTTTTAGAAATTTTTATCTTTTGCATTTTCATTTTACCTTTTAATTGAAGTATAATCAGTTTACAATGTTGTGTCAATTTCTGGTGTACAACATAATAGTCCAGTTATACATATGTGTAAGTCTTCCGTATAGCGAGCAATAAAAATATTTAGGTTTTTGCCTACCTGTATAATTCTGTGCACTCCTGATTAGAATTGAAAACATTTAAAGTTGATTATACTTCGCTAATATATTATTTAAGAATTCAGAGGAATGCAAGCTTAAGACCCAAATTCTGTTTTGTGAGTCTACAGAAATAACCAGAAGCTCTTATCCCAAGGTCATAAATACTAACTCACCTGAAAATGTTAATGTCTTAATATTATTTGTGTCTAAGTTCTTGCCATTTTCCAATGGTCTTTTAGTTAATTATATTATAATTATAGTTAAAAGTTTACATTGGTACCTTTGTATAAATCCACATGGTTATCATGAATCCTTTAGGGTGCAGAATTCAGTAGATGATCTTGTCTTTAAAACCTCTGTGACATCTCAGTAACTAAAATAATATTTTTCAGCTAATTCTATTTTAATTAAATTCTGTTAGTAAATTGACAATATGACTTCATAAATGATTATTATCAATCTACTCCAGGACGGTATAAAGTATTTTATCAATCAGGTTGTCAGCTGAAAGCAAGAATATTTGCTTGGTCTCTTTAAACAGAAAAGGAATTTACCATAGAATATCTGAGCAGTTTACAGAATTGTTGAATTTTCTAGAGAGCTGGTTTAAGGGCAAACTTACAGGAAACATGCCATAAAACACCACTGCTGATCCAGTTTGAGGAAAACACTGTCCTGCTGCTACGCAGCAGGCAAGCTCCAGGGGAGACGCAGCCGTGGCCTCCCCGTGGATACCGTCTCTGCAAGGCAGGAGACTTTGCAAACTCTGAGACCCATTAATGTCTGGGCTTCTGCTGCCACTGTAACCAGGCAAATGGATTAGGTCCTGTGTTTAATTCCCTCAATTACTTAAGAATTTAAAGATCCTAACAAGTAAGCCTGCTTGTTGTGTGTGAACTCACCTACCTGGGAACTGGCTGGAAAGGAGGGGGATAAGTTTCTGATTTACTTTGAGCAAATGGGATCGTGAACCTAAGAATTCTTCAAATAAGGTTAGGATCTGTCAGCATGTTGGGCAACCAGGAAATATGATAAGTGATTTTTCTATAAATATTAGTATTTCCAGCTAGTATGTATTTTGATAATATAGATTTTAAGCAGGAATTTGATTAAGATGTGCCTTATATTTATAGTAGAAATTTACATTTTTGTCATATTTGGCAAAATCTAGGGCAAAAGGATCCTAAATTCTTTTTTAAATTCAGAGTGATTTGATGATTGATTTATCAAGGAAGATGATAACCTCATAGTCTACCACTTAAAATTCAGAACAAAATTGACCTACGCAATCATTATGATACTAAATCAAGAAGTAAAATAGTATATAAGGGAAAAGATAATAAATTAATCAAGAAATCAAATGTTATATACTAGAGTCATTTGACAAATATTAACAGTACATTTAATTAAGATTAGAAAAATAAGGTCCAGTTGAAGAGTTACTACTTGAGATTATAAACAAAGTAAAGGATAGTCAATTGACTTTCAAGTAAGCCAAAAAAATTCAATGAGAGAAGAATAATAGGTCTTTTCAACAAATGATTCTAGGAAAACTGGACATCCACATGCAAAAGAAGTGAGACTCTTGCTTATGCTATACATAAAAATTTAACTCCAAACTGATTTTAGACCAACATGTAAGAACTGAAAATATGAAACAGTTAAAAGAAAGCATAGGAGTAAATCTTTGTGAACTTGCGTTAGACAAAGCCTTGTTAGATATAGCACCTAAAGCATAAGCAAGGAAATAAAAATAGATGAATTGGAATTCAACAAAATTAAAAACATGTATGCTTTAAAAGACAAGAAAGTGAAGACAATTCAGAATGTGAGAGAATGCTGAAAAAATTTTTGATAAGGGACTTGTATCCATATTATTTAAATAACTCTTACAATACAATAATAAGACAAATAATCCAGTTTTTTAAAGTACATAAAATAGAAACAGACATTTCTCCAAAGAATATATACAAATGTCCAAAAAGCACCTGAAAGGAAGCACAAGTTCATTACTCACTTGAATGCAACTCAAACCCACCATGAAACACTATTTCACACTTACTAGGTTGGCTACAACAAAAAGACAGATAGTACCAAGTGTTTGTAAGAACTGGAGGAATTGGAGCTGTCATACATGGCAGATGAGAATATAACATGGTGCAGCCACTTTGGAGGATAGTTTGGCAGTTCCTCAAAATGTTAAACATAGAATCACCATGTGATCCAGCAAGTCCACTTCTAGGTGTTTACCCAAGAAAACTGAAAAGACATGTCCACAGAGAAACTTGTGCACAGATGTTCATATCAGCATTATTTCTGAAAATAGCCAAGTTAGCTATTGACATTCAAATGTCAATCAGCTGAGGAGTATATAAATGAAATGTCGTATATGTATACAATGAAATATTCACCAATTAAAATGAAGTACTTATATACTCTCCAAAACAAATGAAGTTTGAAAACATGTTAAGTCAAAGAATCCAGTCACAAAGAACTATATAGTGTACAATTACATTTATATGAAATGTCTAGATTAGGAGACAGAAAGTAGAGTTTGCATAACTTTTGAAAATCCTAAAAACCACTGAATTGTACATTTTAATGAGTGAATTTTATGGCATGTGAATTACATCTCAATAAGGCTTTAAAAGTAAGTGGTATACTTATTTTTTTTCTTTCAAAATATAAAACTTGGATATGACTCTGGGCATTTTTCTTAAATATTCTGTTAGTCAGAATATTTGTGGAGAAATGCCAGAGAAAATCATGTTATTTATTCAGACATTCCTTATTTCAAGTGTATAAAATGTCATCAAGTACAAATAAATAGCAGTAATAGTATACCTGAAGCCATGTTTTAATTTCCAAGGAGTGGAAAACACTAAGGAGATTACTGTACTCAGCTTCTGCCAACAGTTTAAAGTACTTATAGCAGAAACTGTACCAGAAAAGTGACCAAATATAGTAAAAGCTAAAAAAAAAGTTATACAAATATTGCTTTTCCCATCAAAAACCTATTGCATCTAAACAAATGTGGAAAGTTTTAAAACCTTTAAATGTGGTATCTATATATGCAGTGGAATATTATTTTGCCATTAAAAAGAATAAAATCTTGCCATTTGTGACAATGTGGATGGACCTACATGTTATTTATGCTGAGTAAAGTCTGACAGAGAAAGACAAATACTATATGATTTCACTTATACATAGAATCTAAAAAACAAAAATGAACAAACATTGTAAAAGAGAAACAGTTTTACATACTGAGAACAAACAGGTGGTCACCAGAAGGGAGGGGCAGTTGGGGAGGAAAGAAGTAGGTGAGGGAGATTAAGAGGTACAAACTTCCAGTTGCAAAATAAATGTCATGAGTATTAAATGTACACTGTGGGGAATATTGTCAATATCTGTAACAACAAAAAAAAATGGTAAGCTTTACTGGTAATTTATGCTAGAACCTTGCTTTTACACATTACAAAAGCAGTAACACTCAAAATGTTCCCTCAATATTTTAATTATTATTTATTTTACAACAGAAATAAAATTGTTGACCCCATAAAAGTGTTTCCATAACTGGAATCAATAGTTCCCAAGAACTTTTAAAACACCTTATGATATTATTAACAAAATCTGCAAACATTCATATTAAGCACTAGTGTATCTGTGAAAATGTCTTTCTAGGAATCATTAGCTTCCAGAAATGTTAAGTAAGGATTTAAATAGCTGATATGGATACATTTGTGAGAAATTTTGCAACAACAGTGGCACCCCTGATAAGCAATCACCCATTCTAATTTGGTCCATGAACTGTTAAAGCTACTTCATTACCTTTACCATTCTGCTTCATGAACCTAAATAACATAAACCTACTTGCTGAGTTGCCAACAATAAATCAAGGGCATATGCTGTGAATGAATACACCACATGCACAACAGTGTGCGCATATTCCCACAAGGTCTCTAAAGAAAGCGTATATTGCATATGCTGCCTAGAGTGTCTCACTGTGTTAGAAAATGTAATGTATAGCTTGTTTTGCTTTAATATCATGAAACTTACATAAGACAGTTACAGTTAAATTAAGACAAGGCATTTTTACACCTACTGTTTTCATTGTACAGTGGCAAGGGCAGAATTAATACTTTCAAAATATAAGGATATTACACCATTAGTTAAAAACAAATAACCAAGTAATTCATGTTATTTATAGTGGCTTACATATACTATAATGTTTTACATTCTTTTATATAGTAAGGAGGATTCTATTATAATACAGATTCATACAATTAACACCCATAGAGATTTTAACCTATTAGTTGAACATAATCTATTAGTAACAACTAAATATACCATACACGAGACATTCTTCAGAATAGACTACATACTAGGCATTTCAGTATCTTTGAAATAGTCAAATTAATTATACAAGCACATAAAATATGTCCTCTTACCCATATATGAACATCAGAAAGAAATCTAGGAAATCCCCAAATATTTGAAAATATAGAGCATAATACTAAACAACTCATGATTCACAGAGTATGTCTCCAAATGAAACTGAACAATACTTTGGAATGAATAAAAATGTAAGCGCCACATTTCGAAATTTATGGAACTAAAGCAATATTTAGAGGAAAACTAATACTTCTAAATGCCTATATTAGAAGTATCTCATCCATATTAAGAAATTAGAGAAAAAGAAGAGTAAACTAAATCCAAAATAAGCAGAAGAAAGAAAATTATAACAATTAGAGCAGTAATTGCTGAAATAGAAAAGACAGAAACAACAGAAAAAATAAATAAAACCAACATGAGCTTTTTGTAAAGATGAACAAAACTGACAAACCTTTAGTCTGACTGACCAAGAAAGAAAGATGTGTTATACAAATTACAAAAATCAAGAATGAGAGAGGGTACATCACTACTGACCCTACAGAAGTTAAAGGATTGTATGGACAACTAATTAGCAAATTTAATAAAGTGGGAACATTTCTAGAAAGATTAAAAACTACCAAACCTGATTCAAGAAGAATATAAAAATTTGAATAGGTAATTAACCAGTAAGAAAACTGAATTAGTAACAAAAACTATATCCAGAAGGAACTATGTAAAACGCACACCTAAAACCACACTTAATGGTGAAAAAGAAAAGTTCTCTATCTCTTAAGAAAGGGAATGAAACAAGGATGTCCATTGTGCCCATTCTATTTAATATAATGCTAGAAGTTCTAAGCAATACAATAAGTTGCATGCACGTGTAAGAAGTAGGGCAGGAGAGAAAGAAAGAGAGATTAAAGGCATCTGGATTAGAAAGAAAAAAGTAAATCTGTCTTTTTTTTGGGGCGGAATGCAAATTACATGATCTAATAGGCAGATAATTCAAGGAATACACCACACACACACACACACACACACACACACACATCTTAGACATACACAAAAATACCTGAAAAATAATAAACTGGTTTACCTCATTAGCAGCATATAAAATCAATATTTTAAAATCATTCATATTTCTAAATCCTAGCAAGGAATAATCTGAAAATGAAATTAAAAATATTCCACTCACAGTAGTATCAAAAAGGATATAAATACTTAGAAATACGTTTAACAAAGGAAATGAAAGATTTTTACACTGCATTCTATGAAATATTTCAGAAAGAAATTAAGATCTAATGGAGATATGGTCTAATTTCATATATTTGAATAATATAGTTGAGATGACAAGTCTCTGTAGGTCAATCTATTAATTCACTGAAATTCTTACCAAAATTGTAGCAGGCTTATTTTGTAGAAATTTACCAGCTGGTCTTAAAATTTGTATGGAAATTAAAAGGGCCTAGAATAGTCAAAACAACATTTTTAAAACAAGAACAAAGTTGGAGAACTGACTTACTCCTCAATTTCAAAACTTAGTATGAAGCCATGGCATAAACACAGTGTGGTACTGGCATAGAATAGAAACAGAAACAAATCAAGCAGAATTGAGAATCCAGTAACAAATTTTACATTTATGGTTAATTGATTTCAAAAAAACTCTTCAAGACAAGGCAGTGGGAAATATTATTTTCAACAAGTGATTCAGGGAAAATTGGATATCCGAATTAAAAAATAATCTAGACCTTTATCCCATAGCATATAGAAAAAATAGCTAATAGCATGAGCTAAATTAAGAGCTAAAAATTCAAATTTAGATTAAAACATAGGAGAGTCTGCGTTTCTCCACACCCTCGCCAGCATTTATCATTTATGGACTTTTTCTTAAATTAATTTTTTATTGCAGGACAGTCTATTACAATGTGTCTATCTCTGGTGTAGAGCACAATATCCAGTCATGCATATACATACATATATTGATTTTCATATTTTTTGTATTAAAGGTTATTACAAGATATTGAACATAGTTCCTGGTGCTAGACAAAAGAAACTTTTCTTAAATCTATTTTTATATATAGTAGATAAGATTTATAACTCTCAAACTCCCAAATTTATCCCTTCCCCCCCTTCCCCGGTAGACATAAGATTGTTTACCAAGTCTGTGAATCTGTTTCTGTTTTGAAGATGAGCTCATAGTGTTCCTTTTTTTGTTTTTTTCAGATACCACATGAGTGATATCACATGGTATTTTTCTTTCTCTTTCTGGCTTACTTCACTTAGAATGCCAATCTCTAGGTCCATCCCTGTTCCTGTAAATAGCATTATTTTATTATTTTTATGGCTGAGTAGTATTCCATTGTATAAGTACACCACAGCTTCTTTATCCAGTCATCTGTCGATGGACATTTAGGTTGGTTCCATGTCTTGGCTATTGTAAATAGTACTGCTGTGAACATTGGGGATTTTGAATTAAGGAACCCTCTGAATATATGCCTAGGAGTAGGATTGCTGGAACATACGGTAAGTCTATTTTTAGTCTTTTGAGGAATCCCCATACTGTTTGCCATAATGGCTGCACCAAACTACATTCCCACCAACAGTGTAGTAGGGTTCCCTTTTGTCCACAACCTCTCCAGTGTTTATCATTTGTGGACTTCTGAATGATGGCTATTCTGACTGGTGTGAGGTGATACCTCATTGTAGTTTTGATTTGCACTTCTCTGGTAATTAGCAATGTGGAGCATTTTTTCATGTGCCTGTTGACCATTTGTATGTCTTCATTGGAGAATTGCTTGTTTATGTCTTCTGTCCATTTTTGGATTAGGTTGTTTTTTGTTATTAAGTTGTATGAGTTGTTTATATATCCTGGAAATTAAATCTTTGTCAATCACCTCATTTGCTAATATTTTCTCCCATTCCATAGGTTGTCATTTTGTTTTACTTATGTTTTCCTTTGCTGTGCAAAAGCTTATAAGTTTAATTAGGTCAGATTTGTTTATTTTTGCTTTTATTTCTATTGCTGAGTAAACATAGGAGAAAATTTTCATGAAATTTGGCCAGTCAAGGGCTCTTAGATACGGTACCAAAAACAAGATTCCTAAGGGAAAAAATAAAATAAATTGACTTTGTCATAATTGGAAACTTCTGTATTTCAAAAGATACCATCAAGAAAATTAAGACAAGCCATACACTGGGGGAAATACTTGCAAATTACACATCTGATAAAGAATTTGAATTTAGAAAATATGAACAAGACTTGGCATGATAATGTGACAAACTGTTAAAAAATGTTCAAGTTATTTAAAGATAGATTTTATTAAAGAAGAAATAAAAATGGCTAATAAGCATAGGAAAAGTTATTCAAAATTCTTAGTCATTAGAGAAATGTCAATACCACAATGAGATACTACTTCATCTACTCACTAGAAAACCTATAATAAACATGAACAGTACCAGGTGTTGGTAAGGCTGTGGAAAAACTGGAACCTTGTACATTGCTGAGGATAATGTTAAATGACACAGCCACTTTAGAAAAATAGTTCAGCAGTTTCTTAAAATGTTAAAATATGCTTTCTATACAATCCGGTAATTCCACTCCTAGGAATCTAACCAAGTAAACTAAAAATATATATATATATATACATATATATATATATAGTCCACATGAGATTTGTAGGTAAATGTTCATAGCAGCATTACTCATAGTAGCCAAACCAGGAAATACTCCAAATGTCTATCAGATTGTGCACAGAGAAACAAATGTGGTATATCAATATAATAGAACTACTTATCAATAAAAGGAAACAAACTATTGATAAATGCCACAATGTGAATGAATCTCAAAAATCAAATAATAAATATTTTATCAGTAATAGAAGCCAGATGCAAAAGACCACATGTTGCTTGATTCCAATAATATGAAATATACAGAAAAAGCAAATTTACAGTCGGAAAGCAGATTAGTGGTTATCTAGGGCTGCAGTTAGGAAAGGATTAACTGCATACAGGTACAAGGTAACTATTTGGGGTGGTGGAAGTGTTCTAACAGATGTCAGTGATGGTTGCTGCATTCAGTTGTTTTATTGAAACCACTGGATTGTACATTTACAATGCAAAATATATTTTATAGTACATTAATTATCGCTCAATAAAACTTGGGGTTGGGGGAAGCAACTGCAGTATGAAAAACTCTTTGTCATTTAATTCCTACAAATTTGAGGATTGCCTTTCATCAGATCAATTCTTATTACATGTCAGTTCCTGAAATAATTCCTGTTGCTACAGAGAAGAAAGAAGCTGGTCAGCTAGATTTGGGTCATGTGACAAACTCTGCATCTGGAGCCTTTGGTCATTCTCTCCTGATCAATAGGAAAATTGTGCGGAAGTTACTTCACCAAAGGGAATTAGTAGAAGGAGAATAGATAGATGCCAGGCGGGCAGAACAATAGTAAAAAGAGGAGAGAAAGGGCAAGTATACCACCATTTCCAAGGGATTGTAAAGTTCGGCTTTAATTGAAACTGAGTACTTCCCTTTGTCAGGCTAAGATAGAAGCCAAAATATTAGAAGCCAGTATTGGGTACCAGAAGCAAAGAGAAGTAGGGATGTCATCAGTGGGTCTGAAATCTTCGTATTCAGTATACAGAGAAGACTGGGATACCTGGACTTCTCTTCATTGCATGCAGGTCTTGGGGTGCACAGACAGGTCAGTTCCTAGGCTGGGCATCTGTAGCTTTAGCATGATCCACAGTCCTGGAACGAAAACCATATGGGGAAAATTTTTTTCCTTTTTAAGTTAAGATAAAATTAGCCTCTAACAATGAAAGAAGGCAGAGAGAAAATGTGGTTGTATTTTATTCTTAATTGTAGTTGAACATCATTTAACCTTGTTCTCTTTTTTCTTTAAGCTTTTTTTTTATTGATTTATAGTCATTTTACAATGTTGTGTTAAATTCCAGTGTAGAGCACAATTTTTCAGTTATACATGAACATATATATATTCATTGTCACATTTTTTTTTCGCTGTAAGCTACCACAAGATCTTGTATATATTTCCCTGTGCTATACCGTATAATCTTGTTTATCTAATCTACATATGCCTGTCAGTATCTACAAATTTTGAACTCCCAGTCTGTCCCTTCCCACGTCCCCCACTTGGCAACCACAAGTTTGTATTCTATGTCTATGAGTCTGTTTCTGTTTTATATTTGTTTTTGTTTTTTTTTTTTTTTAGATTCCACATATGAGTGATCTCATATGGTATTTTTCTTTCTCTTTCTAGCTTACTTCACTTATCTCCAGGAACATGCATGTTGCTGCAAATGGCGTTATGTTGTCTGTTTATATGGCTGAATAGTATTCCATTGTATAAATATACTACCTCTTCTTTATTCAGTCATCTGTTGATGGACATTTAGGCTGTTTCTGTGTCTTGGCTTTTGTAAATAGTGCTGCTATGAACATTGGGGTGCAGTTGTCATTCTGAAGCAGAGTTCCTTCTGGATATATGCCCAGGAGCAGGATTCCTGGGTCAAATGGTAAGTCTATTTCTTAGTCTTTTGAGGAATCTCCATACTGTTTTCCACAGTGGTTGCACCAAACTGCATTCCCACCAGCAGTGTAGGAGGGTTCCCCTTTCTCCACAGCCTCTCCAGCATTTGTCATTTGTAGACTTTTGAATGATGGCCGTTCTGACTGGTGTGAGGTGATACCTCTTTGTAGTTTTGATTTACATTTCTCTGATAATTAGTGATATTGAGCATTTTTTCATGTGCCTATTGATCATTTGTATGCCTTCCTTGGAGAATTGCTTGTTTAGGTCTTCTGCCCATTTTTGGATTGGGTTGTTTGTTTTTTTCTTATTAAGTCATATGAGCTGCTTATATATTCTGGAGATCAAGCCTTTGTCAGTTTCATTTGCATAACCTTTTTCTCTTTAAAGGCAGCTGGAGTAAATTCCAATACTCTAACATGTCTTTGACAAAGGACTAGATGTTTTTTCAGGGCAAAGTTGAAAAATAAATCAGTGAGCTGGAGATCATTTCCATGATCTGTCTCTGCCATGTGCTAACTCTGTTATGGCACTAACATGCCATTTAATGTATCTGAGCTTTAGTTTGCTCATTATACATTTATTAATGCAATATTTTTTTGACCTTCTTTACAAGAACTGAGAGACTATATGAAATCCCACAGTAAATTGCAAAGCTCTTTAGAAATTAAAGGTATATTTTATTTAACTTGAACATAAATCCATACATTTATTATCCCTAAAAAGCATGCTAACTTTTTAACATATATTGTAATACCTCTGAAACAACCTCTAAATATATACTATAGAAATCCTGCTCAAAAATGCCAAGTGTTTTTTCAAGAGTGAAAAAAACTTAAATATCCTATTGAGTGTGTAGTTTTTTTTTTAATAATTTGCCTGTCAGAATATATTTCTTACAGGTTTTATTTTAAATTACTAAAATTTTTATTTTAGAAATATTGCAAAAATAGTACAGAGAGTTTCCATTTACACCATATATAGTTTCCCCTATTTTTAACATCTGATATCAGTATGGTGTATTTGCCACAATCAAATAAGTAGTACTGGTTCAGTATTATTAACTAAAGTCCACACTTTATTCAGATTTCCTTAGTTTTTGCCTAGTATTCCTTTTTTGTTCTAAGATTTTGTCTAGGATTCACACTACATTTAGTTCTTGTTTTTTGATGACCTTACCAGTTTGAAGGCCTACTGGTCAGTTATTTTATAGAATGTCTCTCAACTAGGATTTGTCTTATTTTTCCTCATGATTACGCTGGGTTATGTTTGGGGAAGGAAGACCACAAACTAACATGCCATTTTAATCATATCATATCAAGTGTATATACTATCAATATGGCTTATAATATTGATACCAATCTTGACAAGCTGGTTGAGGTGTTGTTAGCTTTCACTATTATATAGTTACTCTTGTATCCTCCCTTTCCATACTGTGATCTTTGGGCGTCAGTCACTACGTGTAGCTCAAGCTTAAAGAAGGGGCAATTATACTCCACCTCCATGAGCATAAAATTTCATAAATTATTTATAATTCTTTGGCGTGGGAGATTTGTCTGTTGCCTATGTATTTATTTATTCAATCATTTGTATCAGTTGAAATCTAAGTATGTATTTTAAACTTTGAGCTATAATCCAGTAATGTTTTACTTATTTTGTTGCACAAATTATTCCATCTTAGGCCATCTGGAAGCTCTTTTAATGAATCTTGCTTTCCTTTGACATACCTCTATGATTGTACAGTTTGCTTACTTCGAACACTTCCTTACTTTCTGGCAGTACACAATTTTGAGGCTCATCCTGTGTATTTCCTGCCCTAGTCATAGAATCAACCATTTCTCCAAGAAGTCATGGTTCTTTTTATTGGAGAATGGTATTAAAAGGTAGGTGTGGTCTCTGCTGTTAATGAGTTCTTGCTTTTGGGTCTCTCAGCTGGCAAAGCAGGGAAATGGATGTGTGTGTACTCACCCGTGTATATACATATCTCTATAAATATTTCTATATGTAACAAGCTATATTTATATTAAGCTGAACATGAGTTCATACTGATGTCTACACCTCTAATCCATTACCACATGGATCATCCCAGCCTCTTCCCTTTGCTTAAATATTGCCTCCCATGCCAACAGTGAGAAATCTGAATCCCTTCATTTGCCATAGATTTACTAAATTGTTCAATCCCAGTGTAAATATGTCTGTTTTACGATCCTCTGACCTCCTACGTGATTATTTTTTAAAATTTGCATTGTTAAGTTTTACTCTTTATGTCATTGAGTTCTATGGGTTTTGATAGATTTTTGACAGTATCATTAATCTTGTTTTCTTTCAATCTTTTAATTATTTCACTTCTGTTTTCATTCTGGCCATTGACTTTGAAATTTATCCTTCTAAATATATTTTTTAAATTTTTTTATTGAATGAAAGAGTCTTTAAACTCTAGTGCTTTACAAATTTCAAAAGTTTCACACATATGATTTCATATAATCCAATAATAAACCCTTTTTTCTCCCTACCCCTTTAATGTCCCTCCCCCTTCCCTCTTCCCAATTGTATCTCCTAGTTTGTTCTCTGTATCTGGAGTCTGTCTCTTGTTAAATTCACTAGTTATATTTTTTAGATCCCACTTATAAGTGATATCATACATAATTAGTCTTTCTGTCTCACTTATTTCACTTAGCATAATGTCCTCCAAGTTCATCCATGTTGCTGCAAAAGGCAAAATGTCATTCTTTTTTATGGCTGAGTAGTGTGTGTGTGTGTGTGTGTGTGTGTGTGTGTGTGTGTACGTACTCACATCTTCTTTGCCCATTCATCTGTTGATGGATATGATGGACACTTAGGTTGCTTCCATACCTTGGCAACTATAAATAGTGCTGTGATGAATATTGAGGTGCATGTATCTTTATGAATTAGTGTCTTTTTTTTTCCAGGTATATAACCAGGAGTGGGATTGCTGGATCATATGGTAGTTCTATTTTTAGTTTTTTGAGACCATACTGTTTTCCACAGTGGCTGCACCAAATTATATTCCCACCAGCAGCATATGAAGGTTCCCTTTTCTCCAGCTCTTAGCCTTGTTATTTCTGGTCTTTTTAATGACAGTCATCCTGACAGGAGTGAGGTGGTATCTCATTGTGGTTTTGATTTGCATTTACCTGATGATTAGTGATGTTGAACGTCTTTCCATGTACCTGTTAGCCATCTGCTTTTCCTTTTCAAAAAAGTGTCCATTCAGTTCTGTCCATTTTTTAATCAGATTTCTTTTTTTTTGATGTTGAGTTGTGTGAGCTATTTATATATGTTGGATATTAACCCTTTATCAGTCATAACATTTGCAAATGTCTTCTCCCATTCAGTAGGTTGTTTTTTAGTTTTGTCAGTGGTTTCCTTTGCTATGCAAAAGCTTTTAAGTTCAGTTAGGTCCCATTTGTTTATTTTTGGTTTTGTTTCCTTTGCTTTAGGAGACAGATACAAAGAAATATTGCTATGATTTGTGCCAAAAACTTAACTGCATTTGTTTTCCTCTAGAATTTTTATGGTATCTACGTTTTTATCTTTATGGAGTCTTACATTTAAGTTTTTTTATCCATTTTGAGTTTATTTTTGTGTATAGTATTAGGGAATGTTCTAATTTCGTTCTTTGAAATGTAGCTGTCTGGTTTTTACCACAGCACTTATTGAAGAGATTGTGTTTTCTCTATTATATATTCTTGCCTTCTTTGTCATAGATTAATTGAGCATTAAGTATGTGGGTTAATTTCTGGGCTCTCTACTCTGTTTCATTGATCAATGTGTGTTTTTGTGCCCGTACCATTCTGTTTGGATTACTGTAGCTCTATAGTATAGTCTGAAGTCAGGGAGTATGACTCCTCCAGCTCTGTTCTTTTCACATAGCAAGTATTATGGCTGAGAAATATAATGACCAGAAGATTCCAACTTTCTTCTCTGGCTAGAGGGTGGATCTAAAATAAGTAAAATAAAGAAATTTACTAGAAGAATTGGGCAGCAGAGAGTAACAGAGAGTTAAGGGGGCATCTGGAGAAGGAGAAGGGTATTGAGAATCAGTACACTGAAAGAGAAAATGGGAGCACAAGTTTGGCTGTCAATTTAATAGACTTTATGTAGGATATTCTTGAAGATTTTATTAGGTAAGACAGGATGGAACAAGCCCAGAGCAAACTCAGTTTACCCAGTGAGGTTCAAATTTGTTTTGGTTCCATGCCCCTCTTACCAGAATTAAACATTCTGTTGCCCCCAGACAACATTAGACAGAAAACTATATAAATTCTAAGTGCAATTTTGCTTATACTGTGCTAGGTGATTTCTTGTTGCAGTATCTATGTGGGAAAACTATGGAATGTATACTCTTCATGTAGTGCTGTATAAAGAAGATAGATTCATCCTTATATAGCAGTATTTGAATTAATCTGAAAAAAACCCCATGAGAATCTTGAATTAGAGGCTCATGAATATCATCAAATGATTAATTTTAATTTTTGTCATAAATCCTTGTTATATATCTAATCATCAAGTGGCATTACAGAAGGTGAAGTTTCATGGATGGATAAACATTATGAAACGTGCAGTCAGTTCAGCCAAAGCAAGCAAACCTTACTTAGAGGTGAATAATATGTTTTTATATGGAGAAGCACTGAGTAAACTCTAAGAGGAGGTAGTTGGCTTAATTACTAAAATAATTAATTTCTTGGAAAAACTAAATGAATTATAAATAAAGCTAAAGACAAATCTTAAGGGTGAATAGCAGTGGAATGATAAAGAGAAGAAAAAGGAGTGAATAAAAGAATGAGTCACTTTGAAAATATGCTTTTTACTGATGCAGCATTTAAAAAAACCCAATCTCTGCTCCAAAGTTATTCTCCTTACGTGTTTTAGTAAAGCTATTTTGAAGGTAACATTTGTTTTCTTTATTCAAAATTTACAATACTAGTATTAATAATTTATTGAGCAGTTACTATGAGCCAGGCATTGTGTTAATCTCTCTAGACATTACTTCACTGAAGTCCTCCCAAGGATCTTGTGAGGCTGGTATAATTGTCTCCAGACATGTCCAGACGCAGACACCAAGGCTTAACAAGTTTCCATGTTTGAGGTTCATGTTCACATAAGGAGAAAAATCAAATTCAGTAATTATTTAAACCAAAGGTTTACTACAAAATTCAGTTCTAAATACTGTATTCATAGCAGCTTATTTTGAATTTGAGAAAAATAATGTCATAGTCTGCTTCTGGGAGAGGGGGCACCTGCATTGTAACAGCACCCAACGTGAGTCTTACTGCTCCTGTGTGGCTTATTTAGGAATCATTTAAATATTTAACCTATTTGTTAGGTATACTTAATATAGATACCTTTTAATCATATGAGTTAGTCATTTTAATGGTGGTAAATACTGAGGTCTAGAGAGAGAAAACTCAAAGAACCCACTGTGTTTACTTATGCATATAAAATATGAAAGCATACATCTGAGGTGTACAAATGCATAAAATATTATTTCAAAATGTATTTAAAATAAGATCTTGTACTTGATGTAAGAACAACATTCCAATCTCTCTCTTTGAATTGTGTCATCTATATTGCAACAAGAAATTTTTGGAATCTCAGTTTTATTTAATGTAGGTCACATTTTTCTTCCAGTTCTAGAAAATCAGTGTGGCAGACTGTTGGAGCCATTGACAACTGTTCAAGCTAGCACACTGAATTCAAAAATTACCATCTGATAGGTGTAGCCATAGTGATAAATTTGTCACAATCTTACATTCTTTCCAACGTGGTTTAACAGTTTGGAATTCATTCTACAACATATTCTGCAGTATTTATATTTCTGCCAATGTAAATTAAAAAAAAAAAAACTGTCATCCTTTTGACATGTAATTTTCCTCATAGTAGGTCAGACTTTGTATTTGTTTCTGGAACTTGCTGCAACCTCAATATTGGCCTGGAGGATATAAGGGTTGGTAGGAATCTATCCTGAGTAAAATTTTCATCTCCTTGAAAGAAGAATGATCAAAGCCTGCATTCAGTGATCTTCATATAAAGCAGGATTAAACTCATTAGATGGGGAAAATTATTCCTTCTGTTAGCAAGCAAACAACAGCTTCAGTAAGGGATTCCAGAGACTCAGACTGACCCAAATCCACCATAATTTGTCTACTCTAGTATTCAGATTCCCACTCTTCCAGCCAGGTTCCCAGATTCAACACTGAAAACCTGCTGAGCCTGTGATGTTAACTTACTTACTGTGTGTCTTTCTCTGGTGTACAGCACAATATTCCAGTCATGCATACACATACATATATTTGTTTTCATTTTTTTTCCATTACAGATTATTACAAGATACTGAACACAGTGACTTACTTTTCAATGCTCTAAACCATTGAATCAAACTCAGTATCTGGTTTTCAGATTCATTGATTCAGGGTGACAGTTCCACCAATGTCACAGAAGCTTTATATAAAGGTGCTCTAATTGTGCCTTGAATGAATAATTTAAAATCCTGAACTTGTCATTTTGAAGCTCCCCAGTGCAGTCAGAATTCTAGCCTGGAGCGTCTGTGGGTTAAATATATCAACCAAAACAATATGTACATTTTATAATATATAAAGTATATAAGCACACTAATCCCATTAGCTTAGGGCCTCACAGTTATGACCTCATTAGCATTTACCCCTAAAGTTATCTCCAAATACTGTCATATTGGAGGTTAAGGTTTCAACACGTGGATTTGGAGGAAGTGAAGGCCACAATTCAGTCCATATCATAGGATTTCTTTAAAGATTAAATGAGATCATTCATGCTAAGTATTAAACCTAGTAAGAGCTCAGTGTCTATTTTCATTGTTATGCTGCTGTTGTGAGTACAGAGCACCATCTGAAACAGGCCAGCCAGGTCCACTGCTCGACACCCACTGTGGATGGAGTTCACTGACTGAGGGACAAGGGAAGGAAGCCGTGGTGCTGACATGCAATAGCAGACCTGACTTTCAACAGATTTGCCAGAAAAATTTACATATAACATTTCCTCATTTCTCCAACTGAGATAATAAAAGACAAACCCTCCTACCTTCCCACTTTCTTTTTAAGGAAAGGAAAAAGTATGCAAAATTGTAGGATGCCAGAATACTAGGCAAGCCTGACTAAAAAGAGAGATCCCTCCAGTCTTAAGTTTCAACCACCTACAAACGTAGCATTTGGCAAATGGCTGTGAAAAATGTGTCCTTCTGCATTTGGGTCTCTGAGTCCCCATTTGATGTTTTATCTACACCCCTATAATCTACAAACACACAGACACCACCGTGCTAGTAAAACAAAAATGGAATGACCCTATTCAAATCACCGAGGGAAGAGTAACAATTCAATAAATTAAATAAATGGTTTTAGGATAACTAATCTTCATTCCAAACAAAAAATTGATAAAGTTAAATGTGTGTTATATACCATACAAAAATGAAGTCCACACAGTATTAAAGAGCTAAGTACAAAAAATAAAAGTAGAAAATACAGAATCTTTATAATTTTGGGATGAAGGAAGCCTTTCAAAAAAAGTCAAGAGGAAATCCAAACCAACTAATTGGTACTTTAATCTAAAGTATGAATAAACAACGAAATATTGACCAGCATATTAGGAAAGCCATCTGCTACAGAGAGGACCCAAAAAGGCAAAAAAAAAAAAAAAAAAAAAAAAAAAACATCCCTGCAAGAAGCAATAATTGGTGAAAATAATCTACAAATTAAAAAATAAATCTAAAACTCTTT
Source organism: Camelus bactrianus (assembly GCF_048773025.1). Classification (NCBI taxonomy): domain Eukaryota; kingdom Metazoa; phylum Chordata; class Mammalia; order Artiodactyla; family Camelidae; genus Camelus; species Camelus bactrianus. The sequence continues at coordinate 46,656,633 of NC_133540.1, forward strand.
GAGTACACTCAGAGATTAGAGAAGCTGTTATATTTGCCAAATGATATCTCTTAAGGTGCTACTAAAAAAAAGTTTGAGAACTTTAAGGCCAAAGAGAAGCCAACCAACAGATAAGACTTCTCTGTGCAGTCAAGACTTTCATGTTATCTTTTCATTGTCTGTCTATCCAGTATGAGCTGATAGCCGAGGATCACTGGGCATTTGAAGGAGGGCCGTATATGACCATCAAGGGTCAATAGGGCCGGCTGGGCTGTAATGAATGCCAGGTCTTAGATTCCATAGGCTGACTTGCTTACTCCGCACACATCACTTCCAAAGGGACTCAAGTCGATCCAAGTCAGTTTTGTCAGGCTAACTGCTTGTCAGTATGGATGCGTTAACTTGGGCATGCAGATTGTTTGTCAAACATCTCACATCCAGTGTACCTTTTGTACAGTTCACGAACACATTCAAATAACTAGACAATGACTAGAATCTCCTTAATGCTTTTCTTCTGTTCTACATGCAAATTTTATATTTAGTCCTTTGTTTCACTCTCCTCAAGCCTCACTTTAATGCATGTCAGAAAGTATCATACTAAGGTGTGGAGTAGTATCTGTCAATGACTGAATTGTTGGTTTCCTCATTCAACCCACATTAGATTGTTGAGGAGAAAAAGAACAGGTTTCAAAGGAAAGGCAGGAATTCTTAAAATGTTGGCTTGGGGCCCTTGATTTTAAACTTATAACACTGTCAATATCTTTATTCCCCTATTAGTACTAACCAAGATGTTTTGAACAACATTAATATGTATTATTTTGATATAAAATAGTCATATTTTGAGTTACATATATTTAAAATCTATTTAATGTCATTCCAAAAATATATACTTTGCACACGTACTTTAAGTGATTCAGAAATGCTGACTTTTGCCATGCCATTTTGTGCTTTTAATTCTATTTTATGAATGTTTACTTTTAATATTCTCCCCTTTTCCCCCCTTAGGCCCATGTTGCTGAGTTTATTGCTGAATGATTTCCTCCATTTATATAAATTCCCAGTCCACCTAGCTACATTTTTGTTATTCCTTTCTTCCACTCCTGTGCTCTGAATGCTTCCACCTCTTTTTCCAGACCACTGCTTTCACTACCTCACCAGAATTTCAAGCAAACATATGACTCAGCAATGAAATTGTACCCATTTACTATTTTCATTATTAATACACTTGAGAACAAAAATATATTTGGATGAAACAACACACTTTATGTAGAGGACACACAAATACTATGGACAATGTCAAATTGCACATAATTGCAAACATGGCTTGAGAAATAACCTTGAAAATATGTTGGTTTTCTGTACAGCTTTCTCTTCTTGAGTAAATATGGTAAATAAAATACCTAATGAGGAAATACAAGGCTCTTAATTTTAGTTAAAAAAAAATAAAAGGTTTATGTAATGGTATGAATTGTTTAAAGAACAGGAAAGGTCATTTCTTTTGTTAACTATGTAGATTTTGATGGGAAATACTGTGAGTACACAGTATGTATAAAATTTTTAGAATGTTGCCAGGCTTAACTACAGGCGGCACCACTCACACAGACTATGATAAGAGTGGACCACTTAATGTTTGTAAAATGCATAGCCAGGATAACTATATATATAGCATTCCTATCCGCCAGGCTTAAGTACAGAATGTATCAACAATCCATTTTTTAACATTGATGTATGTTTGTCTAATTAATGCACTACAATCTGATACACTATCAGATGTTTTCTTTCTGCATATATGAACAGCTTGCTCAAATCAAATCAAATAATGTGAAACATTTGGGAGCAAAATGTTATTTATCTAAAAAAATTATAAACAAATGCTTACAGAAGTGATAATATTAAATCATTTTAGATTTTTAAAAACTAGTTTTGAATAGGTAGAAACCTCTTTTTATCTCTTACTGGGAAAATGTTTGTATGTATTCCCATTCCACTGAAGTTAAAATGAACTAATCCAATATAGATAATATCTAGAATGTGGTAAGTACTTTTGAAAGATTTTCCATTGAGGAAAACAGAATAAAGTGCATTAGTCGTAGAGATACAGTGTGACCAGATACAAACATATCTAGCACCCCAAAAGAGTCCCTGTCCCAGTTAATATCTACCCAGGCCCAGAATCCTCTCAGAACCTTCTGCAGAGATAACTATTCCGACTTTATCAAGTTATTTTTTTCTGTTCTTATAAAATTATCAAATATGTACAGTAAATAGGCTTTTGTGCCTCATTTTCTTTTCACAAAACATGGTTTCTGTGAGATCCATTCCTGTGGTCACTTGCATAATTCATTCTTTGTTATTACCATGTATATATATAGTCCAATATTACACCATAACTGATTCTAACTTTCATTTCTTTTTTAGCTGAAGTATAGTCAGTTACAGTGTGTCAATTTCTGGTGCAGAGCCATAATGTCCCAGTCATGCATATACATACATATATTTGTTTTCATATTCTTTTTCATTAAAGTTATTACAAAATACTGAATATAGTTCCCTGTGCTATAGAGAAGAAATTTAAATATATATATATAGTGGCTAACATTTGCAAATCTCAAACTCCCAAATTTATCCCTTCCTACCTCCTTTCCCTGGTAACCATAAGATTGTCTGTGAGTCTGTTTGTTTTGTAGATGAGTTCATTAATGTCCTTTTTTTCCTTTTTTTTTTAGATCCCAAATATGAGTGATATCATATGGCATTTTTCTTTCTCTTTCTAGCTTACTTCACTTAGAATGATGGTCTCCAGGTCCATCCATGTTGCTGCTAATGGCATTATCTTATTCTTTTTATGGCTGAGTAGTATTCCATTGTATAAATTTACCACAGCTGCTTTATCCAGTCATCTGTTGATGAGCATTTAGGTTGTTTTCATGTCTTGGCTATTGTAAATAGTACTGCTGTGGACATTGGAGTACATGTATCTTTTCGAATTCAAGTTTGCTCTGGATATATGCCCTGGAGTGGGATTTCTGGATCATATGGCAAATCTATTTTTATTCTTTTGAGGACTCTCCATACTGTTTTCCATAATGGCTGCACCAAACTACATTCCCACCAGCAGTGTAGGTGGGTTCCCTTTTCTTCACATCCTCTCCAGCATTTATTGCTGGTGGACTTTGGAATGATGGCCATTCTGATTATTGTGAAGTGATACTTCATTGTAGTTTTGATTTGTGTTTCTCTGCTAATTGGCAGTATTGAGTATTTTTTTCATGTGCCTTTTGGCCATGCGTATGTTTTCATTGGAGAATTGCTTGTTTAGGTCTTCTGCCTAATTTTGGATTGAGCTTTTTTGTTGTTGTTGTTACTAAGTTGTATGAATTGTTATATATTCTGGAAATTAAACCTTTATCAGTCACATTTGCAAATGTTTTCTCTCATTCCGTAGGTTCTCTTTTTGTTTTGCTTACGGTTTCCTTTGCTGTGCAAAAGCTTGTAAGTTTAGTTAGGTCCCATTTGCTAATTTTTTTCTTTTATTTCTATTACCTGATAGACTGTTCTAGGAAAACATTGCTGAGGTTTATCGTGTCTTGTCTTATATTTAAATCTTTAAGCTGTTTTGAGTTTATTTTGTGTATGGTCTCAGGGAGTGTTTTCTTTGAAAATGAATATGAAATTAGAACCACTAGAAAAAGTATAAGCATCAAAGTGATATACCCTTTAACTGCACTAAGAATAAGTCTGGTTTACTTTTCACCATGTAATGCAACTAAGAACTCAGTATGATCATCTTCATTCTTTTGATGAGTAAAATTTTACATTTCTTAAAACTCTTGACCTGAGAAGTTATTCTATTCTACATAGCCTAATGATAACAAAACTAGTATACACCATGTATGTGAATTGTAGAAAATGTGTGCAGACATGTGTGTTGATGACCTAGGAAGTAAAAACCTAATTAAAATTAAATCAGCTATATATTTCATAGCCTGTAGGTATTAAGCATATGGAACATATTACGCGTAGGTTTAGATCTGCACTGGCTCTGCTCTAGTCACGGGTGAAATTCTTGCTGTGACTTTTCATCTAAACTCTACAGCATATCTATACTAACACTTCACTAACACACCATTTTTCTTACATTATTCTAGTTATTTTATTTGACCACATTGTTCATATTGAAATTAACATAGGAAGATCGCAAGTCCTCTAAGAAGAAACTGTGGACTCAGCACATAAACCAATATTCCAGCAACATTTTTAGGTTTTATCAAAAAAAAAAAAAAAACTTGGAAAACACTTTATTTCCTTAATAATTATGATCAAACAGATGGTCCCGATTGTGTGGGAAGAAGGCTTTTTTTTTTTTCACTGCAGCACTTCATTCATTGTGAATACATCCTGTCTTGTTTGCATTCACTACCCATAGTTAGCATTGCATTTCATTAAGCTGCCAAAGACCCAATGGACTTTCTTAATGTCAGAAACATATTTTGAATAAACTTTAAAAACTGGAATACTTCCATTTTCAACAACTAATACTTACTTAATTAAGTGACTGTTTATTAAGGCCTTACTATAAACCAGGCAACTGGGTGGAAAGTTGGTGATACAAACGTGAATACATGACAATCCCTATCTTCAAATGGCTTGTTACATCACTCATTGGTATGATTTCAGCATACAGATTGTTGCTGACAACTTTATATATACAAATTTTAAGTGATGGACTATCTTTTTGTTGACGTAAAAGATAGAATAACACTTACGTGTAAGCTTACCTTGTCAGTGCATGCCCCTTGTCCAAGTATCGGGATACTAAGAAAAAAAAATCAGTAACAATATGACATCATATTTTCTCCTTTTTTGGTCTTACCCACTTTTTATAGTTTTAATAGATTCATTACCTTGGTATTAAAATCATAGGAATGCAGATAATTCATACTAACCAAATGTATATAATTAATATCATTCTGTTACTCTCTGCTCATTTTTCTATATTGGTATGAAGGGTATGGAATGTAGGAGGAGGAAAGAGTGTTGGTCAGAGTAGAGGTGCACACCCAGGGTGAAGGGGAAGACAAACTTTCTATCATTAAACAGATGAATCCTTTATTTTCTCTTTTCTGTAGCCATCTATCATTACGCCAAATATAACTATTAAAACCTATAAGCACACTGTTATAAATAGTGACCAGGTGTGTACAGTAATTAATTTCATAGTCATTCCACTGTACCTAGGTGTATGTGTACTTTCTAAGAGAATAAATTCTTATATATCCTTGTAAACTGAGTGAATATCATCATGAATTAAATACTTATAAAATATTCCCTAAGTGAATCAAAGCAATAAAATACAATATTTACCATTCTTATTTATATATACAATTGATTCTCATTTTTCATGGATTCTGTATTTACAGATTTGCCTACTCACCAAAATTTACCTTGAACCCCAGTCAGTACTTCTGGAGCCTTTATGATCATTTACAGACACGTACAGAGCAGTGAACACTTTGAGCCAGCTGACGTGCACATCCTCAGCCAAGGTCAAGTGAGGTGACACACTGCCATGTTATTTCAGCTCTTCTACTTAAACAAATGTTCTTCTTGTGGTCTACTTGGCACATTTTTTCCTTTTGCATTTGTATGCTTTTGTTGATGATTTCACTGTTTAAATGGCCCCCAACCATAGTGATGAAGTGCTGTCTCGCGTTTCTAAGCACAAGAAGTCAGTGATGTGTCTTACGGAGAAGATTCATGTTAGATAAACTTCATCCAGGCTTGATTTAGACTGCTGTTGACCATGAGTTCAGTGTTAATGAATCAATAATAGGGTACATCCAGAAAAAGAAAAAGCAAATTTGTTTATCTGTATGTGAGGCCATGCCAGAAGTGCTAAGTAACATCTGTAGTGTGGGATGAAGCTATGGAAATGATGAAAAAGCAGTAAGATTGTGGATTCATGAGATGATGATTGATAATAAAGTGCAGCAGACAGCACTGTTGTGTACCTTTAAAGTTATGTTGAAACATAATCCCCAATGTGACCATATTTGAAAGTATAGTTTTGGGGATACAATTAGGTCATGAGCCTATAGCTCTCACAAATGAAATTAATGCCCTTATATAAGAAACTCCCAATATCATGTGATATCACTTATATGTAGAATCTTAAAGAAGTGATACAAATCTTATTTACGTACCAAAAATAGACTCACAGATATAGTAAAGAAACTATAGTTACTAAAGGAGAAAGGGCAGGGAAGACATAAATTAGAAGTTTTGGATTAATAGATACAGATTCACGTTACTGTATATAAAATAAACAACAAGGACCTACTATTATAGCACAGGGATCTGTAGTATTCAATTGCTTATAATAACATACAATGGAAAAGAATCTGAAAAAAAAAAAAGATATTTGTAACTGAATCACCTTGCTGATTTTTTATTGAGGTGTAGTTGAAACTAATACTAACACTTTTATTGAGGTGTAATTGAAACTAAATCAACTACACCTCAATAAAAAACAAGAGACCCCATAGAGACCCCCCCCCCCCCACCTCTTCATCCATGTGAATCAGAGAAGATGGCTGTCTATGAACGAGGAAGCTGGTTCTATTAAACACTGACTCTCCTGGCACTTTGATCCCGGACTTCACAGCCTCCAGAACTGTGAGAAGTATTTTCTATTTATCAGTTTCAGATATAGTTTATGATACTTTGTTATAGCAGCTTGACTAAGACAAAAGACAAAACTGGTACTGAGAAGTGGGGAACTGCTGTGACAAATACCTACAAATGTAGCAAGTGGCTTTGGTACTGGGTAACAGGCTGGAAGAGTTCTGAGGTGGGTGCTAAAATATGGACATTAAGGATGACTCTAGGGAGAGATGAGAAAGAAAGCCTCAGTCATCTTAAAGAATACCTAAGTAATCATGAACATAAATCATGTAAGCAGAGATGCAGATGGTAATGGTCACTCTGATGAGGTCTCAGATGGAACTGAGAAACATGTTATTGGAAATAGGAGAAAAGGTGCTCCTTGTTATAAAATAGTGAAGAACTTGGCTGACTTGTGTTCATGTTGTAGTGTTTTCTGGAAGGTAGACCTTGTAAGCAGTGAAATTGGATATTTAGCTGAGGAGAACCCTAAGCACAGGGTTGAAGGAGTGGCTGGGTTCCTCCTAACAGCTTATTATAAAATGCTAGAAGAGAGAAATGATTTGAAGATGGAATTGCTAAGTGAAGAGGAACCATAACTTACAGATTTGGCAAATCGTCAGCTTAGCCATATTGCAGTAAATTGAGATGGCTTTTTCAGAAGAAAACACTAAGTGTGTGGCCAAGTGACTTTTTGATAAGGAGATTAATGTGAATATAAATCATGGACCTAAACAGCCATAGCAGAAGACAGGAACGATTCTTCAAGGCAAGGGAAGAACAATGACCCCAGAGGTCATCGTCCCTGCCATTACCAACACCTGCCCAGGGAAAAGAACTATGTCTATGGGTGTGGCCACCTCTCTGCTGCAGGTGGGTCAGGATGTGTCTGCCTAGGTGTCCTATTGGTGGGGCCCTGTCAGAGAGCTGCAGCATGGGTTACAGCCAGTGGAGCCAAGGCATGGGTGGGGCCCTGGCAAAGAGCCACAGAGTGGGCAGCACCCCTCCAGGCTGTGGGGAGGCACTGATACCCGAATAGGTCTGGAAGGCAGAGCGTCAAGCCAAAGAGGATAAGTAAAGAAACTTAAAGTCTAATTGAATGTGCCCAGTTAGGTTTTGGACTTATTTCCTACTGATCACTCTTTTCTTCTTTCGTATTTCTCCCTTTCGGAATGAGTATCTTTCCTATCCCTGTCCTACCTTTAAATTTTGGAAGCACGTGACTTGTTCGGTTTCACTGGTTCACAGCTGGAAAGAAACTCTGCCTCAGGATAAATCAGACATAAACCTCATGTCTCACCCATTTATGATTTAGCTGATATCTAGATGAGACTATGCACTTTAGATGTTTAAAGTTGATGCCAGAACAAGTTAGGAATTTGGGGACTATTGAGATGGAATGAACATATTTTACATGTGATTTGGTCAGGGGAAAGGGCTGGAATGCTATAGGCTGAATATATGAGTCTCCCCCAAACTCCTGTGTTGAAACTTAACCCCCAGTGTGCTGGTATTAGAAGATGGGGAGGTAATTAGGTCATGAGCATGGAGCCTTTAAGAATGGAATTAGTGCCCTTACAGAAGATGCCCAAGAGAGCCCCTTTGCTCCTTCTTCTGAGAAAAATGGCATCTGTGAAGCAGGATGAACATTCTCACCAGACAGAACCTGCTGATACCTTGGTCTTGGTCTTCCCAGCCTCTAGAGGTGTAAAAAAAACATTTCTCTTGTTTAAAAATCACCCTGCCTACAGTATGCCATTCTAGTAGCCCAAAGGGACTAAGACAATAGCTAACATTCTTCCCACTACCTTTCTATCACTCTGCGCACACTTGTAGTTTCATGATAACCTTCCATGGAGAGTCTTCAGCCCTATCCTCCTTTGTTGTCATTTTTCCTGTAAAATTTCATTTTGGTCTTGTTTATTTGTGATCAGGGAGTATAACTAAGTCCTTTCTGTCCATTTTGCTACTATCTGTATAGCCTCCATTTCTGAATAGCATTGTCTAAGACAGGACAAAAATGTAAGCTAAAATACATCAGAGATGTTTCTTTTATATCAAGTACTTTATATTTGATAAGGGGTCAGCCAAGTATAACTCAGTGTAAATGCAGCCAACCACTTGTTTTTATAAAGTTTTATTAGAATGAAACCATATGATTATTTATATATTATTTATGATTGATTTTTACTACAGTTGCTGAGTAGTATAGTTACAACTGAATTCTCATTGTCCTCAAAACCTAAAATATTTACTATCTAGCCCTTTACAGAAGAAATGTGTTTATCTATAACAAGACTACATCAAAAAAAAGATGACATGTTATCTTTATTCTTATCTAGTACATATCTACTCAATTTTAACCTGTTTAAGTATTATCATTAGCAACAGTAATAGTACCATCTTCAATCCAATGATATTTATAAAAATTGTTATAAAATGATTTCAAGTATCACCTTATTTTTCTGATTTCCTGCAGATAGTTAATATAAAATTGTACTAAAGTCTCAGTATCAAATCTCTGTTTTTCTTTACCTAATTTAATCAGTGTTATAGCCCTAAATGAATGCTTAATGTGCTTCCATCTTTTTCTACCTGGGTAGCACAGTGGCTTTCAACAAGGAACATAACCCATTTGAGCCAGAGTAAATAAAATGTTATCTATTGATTGGTGCTCTTGGAAGTGTGAGGGAGAATTTTTAGTATATGGCAGAAAGTCAAATGAGTGCCATTACTACCACCATTTTATAAAAGAGCTTCAGCTTTGAAGCCACATTTCCTAAATTTAATTTTCAAATATTCAATTTATACAAGTCTACATGTATATTGCTGTGTTAACAAATTAACCCCCAAATTAATGACTTAGAACAGTAAACACTTATCATCTCACATTTTCGGTTTCTTGATAATTGGAGTGAAGGTTTTAGTCAAGGTAGTACTTACCTGAGGGCTTGCCTGGGGCCAGAGGATTCACTTCCAAGTTCATACTCATGGATGTTGGCAGAGGCCTAAGTTCCTGTCTGTTGGCTAGAGGCCTTAATTACTCACTGCTTGAGCCTGTCCTCAGGGCTGCTTGGGAGTTCTCACACCATGGTAGATGGCTTCCCTCAGGGCAAGTGATCTGACAGAGTGAGCAAAGAGGAAGCAACAATGTCTTATATGAATGAGTCTTATAAGTCACATGTTGTACTTTAACCATATTGTATTAATAATAAGCAAGGCATTAAGTCCAGCCCACACTCCAGAGAGGGGATTTACGCTTCACCTCTTGAAGGAAGGAATACCAAAGAACATGTGGATAAGTAGTTAACCCTTGAACAACTCCAGGGGTTAGGGGCGCCAACCCTCAGCGCAGTTGAAAATCAGAGTATAATTTATAGTTGGCCCTCCTATACACAGTTCCTCTGTATCCGTGGTTCTGCATCTGAGGATTCAACCAACCACAGGTTATGCAGCACTGTACTAATTAATTACTACTGAAAAAATCCCACATATAAGTAGATCCATGCAATTCAAACCCATATTGTTCAAGAGTCAGCTATATATTAAAATTGCCACACTCAACTTGTCTCAATTTCCTTATCTATAAAGTGAAGATAGATAGTAAAATGATTATTGTTTTGATGTTAAAAACATGTAAATCACTTGGACTTGAGCCTCCCATTATGGCAAGTAATCAGCAACCATTAGCTAATATTTGAGATTTGTGTAACTGTACTATTTTCTATTTTATTCTTTACAGAATGATGAGAATCACTATTATCCTCACTTTATGCTTATTTCATTACATCATTATCCGAAGTTTAGATTTTATTTTCTTTCTTTGGCAGAAAGTTTGTCTCTTCGGTTCAGTTTACTGGCATTGTGAAGGAAAAGCTGGCTTGCTTTTGCTCCCACCATGTAAGATCTGATACACCTTTTCAGTTACCAAAATGCTGCTCAATTTGCTTCTCTATCAGTGACAACATGTTTTCCTATGTTGCCCATGGTATAAATAGGTCACTTGACAAGAAATCATAGCATTTATGGCTAAGATGAACAGAAACACTTATACAGGGATACACAGATGTCTGTATATTCCCTTTTTTTCCTGTGAAACTGAAAGATGACTTTTTTAAATTAAAATTTAAATTGAGGCATAATTGACATGTAACATTAATATTAGTTTCAGATATACAATATGATTATTCAATTTTTGTATACTGTGTGAAAGTCACCACAATACATCTAATTAACATGTCTTTTATGTAATTCTTATTTCTGGTCATTATTTATTTTTGACTTTCAGAAATTTTACTATAATCCCTTATATTCAGAGTATCACATATTACAATGTTTGTAGTGCAGTCTCATTTTATGAAATAGTAAGCAAGAAATAATTGATTATGCCATCAGATATAATGCTTCTTTGGGATAATTACAAAATTATGCATGCACACACACACACACACACACAGACGCATATGCACAGCAGGCAAATCAATTTGTCTAGTTCTGTCCTTAAAGGCTTAGAGCAGTTGAATATATACCCATTTAAAATACATTTTTGGGAGACACCACATTCGCTCTTTTTATAACTTACTTAATTGTTTAACACTACTTATTTCATTTGGTTTGGGCCCAGAAGTCCAAAAGTAAGAATATAATCAATGCCTATAAAATTTTTATCAAGTATGGTTCGGTGGGTAGATAAGGTTTTCATTAGGATTGAAAAAACCCGAAACCAGGGATCACAGTTTATAATTTGTAGCAGTTCTCAGCCTTAACCTCTCTCTCTCTGGGGAAATTCCTCTGACTCTCTTAGTCTGGGCAGGGCTTCCTTGCATTTGACCTCAGGGCACTCTATTCTTTCCTTATCAAAGCACTTATCACACATTTATTGTATTCAGAGCTTGTATTGTCTGAATTTCAGTAAAGGCTCTAAATGCTATAGCAGCAGGGCACAGTGGGTTCTCTGCACACTACTGCATCGTCAATGTTCGGCACAGAATTTGTGACAAAATTAGACCAACATATGTGTTTTGGAAGGTTTGCAAGTTAGGTTGATGTTTACAATATGGCTAGGAAGGATTTGATCTCCTAAGAGCTCCCTTCCTTCCAACCTCACCCTTACCACCCAAAGATATGTGGTAGGCTTTGACAAAGATTCTGGAAGAACTTAAATGCAAGAATGTTGTGACAGCATTATTAATAAATAATGGAATTTGGGGTTATTGTCATAAGTGAATTTCTGTTGAGGATGGCATTAGGAAACTGAATACCAAGCACTACTGCAACTGTTGTCACTCTCAGAAACAGGGTATTGGAATAACATACAGCACAGGTTCAGCTTATTACACTTTCTCATTTTATTTTATATTCATAAGTGTCTTTCCATAGGATTATAATCAGTCTATATGGAATTGAAGATTAAGATGGATCCAAAATTATTTTCTATTTAATTGCCCAGCATCTCCAAAAGGGTAGGAGCTAACTGTTAATAAAGGTCAATAATTGTAGCTAGCCTTTAATAGTTACTGTACTTCAGGCACTATATTTGGCATTTTACAAATATTGCCTTATGTGACCCACATAACCAAGCCACGAGTCAGTGGAGATATTACCTTGAAATTCAGATTTAGATTCAAATCCAGAGTTTTATCTCTTATACATACCTGTGCAATCAGGAGCAAGTTAGATACTGTCTGCATCAGTTTTCTCATCTGGATAATAGAGCAAATATTGTTTCCCTGTACCTCTTATACGGTAGTAATTCATGGGTTTTTTATTATATTTGTACACAGTTAGCAGACAGCAGATACCAGTCTATATTTCTCCATAACCTATATACATACCAGTTTTTTTCTCTTTTTGAAATCTGCCTATCTACTGAGGTGCAGTTGACATACAACAAATTAGTTTCAGGTATGCAACATGATTCAATACTTACATATATTGCAAAATGATCACCACAGTAAGTCTAGCTGACATCTGTCACCATACATAATTACACTGTGTGCCAGTTTTAAACATCTTTTATATTTTCCATTTCATTTAAGATCATCCATGGTAGTTTACTCATCACAACATAGACCAGAGGCTTTTGTTTCATTTCAGTTTCAATAGTATAACTGTGCTACTTCTCAGTCTTGGGAAATCTTCCCCCATGTGTATACCTGTGTGTGTGCAACTGTATATGTATGTTTTCTTTGTGTTCATATGAAATATCTGCACAGTTGGAAGCACTTTCTGTTGTGTTTTAATGAAAGATACATAGAAGATTATAAATGGTTTGTAAACACTTTCCTCTCCTTAGATGAGCCAATAAAAAATAACACTATAAACACTTTAATATAGATGTTTGTTCTCCCCTGGAGTAGTTCAAACTCTACTTCTCAGGTCAGAACTTTTTTGAAGAATCGCGTATACAACTTGCCATAAATAAAATTCAGGTCATTATGGTTCTCACAAAAATCAGTTTTAGTTTTCCCACTGAAGCCAATTTAGTTATGACATTTTTCTTTTTATTTCTGACATACACTTATCCATGGTATTGAATGTCTTCTGAGAGAATTACATGCCATCCATCGTGCTCAAAATTTAAATCATTTAAGCACAAAAATGCAGAATATGAACTTGTCAGTATTCATGAAGAAACTCAGTTGCCAAAATGATTTCCAAGCATTTATTATTTTTCTAAAAAAATTGCCAATTATGTCACATAATTTAGAATTTTGAAACTCTGCAAGAATTTTAAGGATTACAATTTACATTTTCAAAGAACTGGCCTATAATGTATTACCCTATTGGCCATAATATTTCTCATAGTGGATGAAGCATCTCCTTTGGGTTGAAACCACATGCCATGTGTCTTTAATGTACTCAATACAGTTCTAGATACCTTCTATAAATTATATTCTAAAATTAAACCTAACATCAGGATAGTCCAAACAATCTGCTTAAACTGATCACAAAGTAATAGGAAATTCAAAACTGATTTACGATTGAATAGTTGAACACACTAACTTCATAATAAGTAACTTATCTGTATTAAACTATTTAGTAATTTACTTTAAGATTTTATCATTATCACTAATTTACCTACCAAATTTCATCATAAAAAACTATAAACTAACTTAAATTGATTCAAGGAACAATTGAGTTAGGTTTCTAATAAAGTTAAGTTATACAACTCAGTATATTTTCTGTGACTAGAATGAGCTCCAACAACGTATTAGACTTGTAAATGTAAATTTTAAATGGAAACATTCTTTTGAATATGAGAGTCATTTATAGCCTTATCCTGGCACAAAGTAACATAATAAACTGCTAGAATCTTAATTTAAAGTAAAGTTTAAAGGCTGTTGTGGTTTGCCAAGATTATCCTTTATAAAAATTTCTTGAATGTTTATTTGTCAACAACTTATGTGATTATCCTAAGTTAATGTGAAACCAAAAGTGAACCCAACACTCAAATACTTTTGGAAAGCAAGAAACTTTTCTTTTTCTTTTTGGTTATGCTTTAATGGCCAAGCCAATAAACTAAAGGCATCTGAATTAAATAAGGAGATTGGGGGTGGGTAATGAGGAGAAAGCAAGTCAGTTTTAGCAGGAAAAACTACTATTCACCAATTCAAATAGATATTATTTATAGGTTTTCAAAAAAAATTTTGAGAGTCAACTAGTATGCTTCTTTGCTTTCAAGATTTTATCATTGATGACAATTTTTACATTGGGGAAAATGTTACAGATTTTGATATTTCTTTACCCTCTAGAAAGATGACTTGTTGGAAACCATATTTTTCAGGTGCACTTTTATTACACATCAGCCAGGGACTGAGTCAGGTGAGGGTGAATAACCCAAACACCTCCTTATCTTAGTGCAAACACAAGTCAGCAGCATGTGTCTTCTTTCTAAAACTCTGATCTCTCAAAAGTCAACATCTCTGATGCGTGTGCATGCACACACACGTGTGCAACAGAGACACAGACATAGATAAGGCCTGCAGTGTCCTAGAAACTGTGCTGTGTTCTGTGAGGCTTTCAAAGACATACCAAATACAGTGCTGTGTGTGCCGTAAAATCGAGAATGGCAGGATAACATGTGTAATAAGCTATAACCTCAGCCTGAATGGGAAAGATACCCTGTTGATAGCTAAGACAGGTAGAAGAATCACCACCTTCAAGCCTTCAGGGACACAAAGAACCCAATGAATAAAAATGTGAGTATCACTCTTTCTGTGTATAGGATAGCGGGAATTAGTCATCCCATTTTACATACTAATACAGTCAAATCTGTCTGCAAAGGCAGTTTGGATTTATTGGGAAGAAAAGGGTAGAGAAAGATTTGAGCTTTTACTATTCAGAATTCAGTCATCAAGCTGAATCAATCAGTCTCTTTTTGTCTGTGGAAGTTGGGGGGGAAAATCATTGTATCCAACGTAGTATTGATACTTATATGGCTAAATTGCTTCAAGATCAAAAGAATCCACCAGAGAGATATTCTTAACAGTAACCATCAGCTATTAATTATCTGATTTTAAAATAGATTTTTATGAGGCCATTGGTTTAGTAATAGCTCTTCAGGGAAAAGCATGCATTCACATTTCAGAGCATTTTGGTTTGCAAAACTCACCTGCACCTATTGTCACGATTGTGTAATACCTCGTGAACACTGTGGGGTCAATACAGATTGAACTAGAAAAGCAAACTAAAACAAAACTCACAACTCTGAAAGCTAACGAATGTCCTTCTGATAATTAAGGAATTACTGCTATGTTTTTATGAGTTTTGTGTTGAGTGATAAGGACACACTGAAACTAACAAATGGAGTGGAAAAGCCTTTGTTAATTGTAATTGTTTACCTGGCAATCTCTGTTAAGCAGGGACACAAGACCACAACAGCACATTCCTTATATGTGCTCCAACAGCTTAGCAGTAAAAATAATTAGGACACACAGTTTGTTCTTCTTTTTACATATGTGCATTTGAGATCTGGATCGTTCATCTGGTACTAGAACAGCCTTTATAGTGTACTGACAGTTTAAGTGGGAGAGGTTTTCCAGAATGTAAAGCAGACAAAAGCAAACCTGCTCTGATTAAAGTATTTGCAGAACTCAAAACATTGCTTATTGGCCCTCCAGTCACCCTCCCTCACCACTAATAATGGGATTGTGTATCTCTAGAACTCTTATGGTTTGTAGAACACTGCTTCAAAAACACCATCTGGAAAAATAACATGCAATTCCTTCTCTTTTCTCTCTTGACCTATCAAGTGATTTGGCATGGCAGAAGACTCCACTGGCACATGAGCCAAATCTGTCAGTAGTTTCAATGGCATTTAATAGATACACAGGGCACCTGCAATTGTTGGACCTTCGTGCTTATCAGACATAGCCTTTAAAATTCTGGAATTCTTAAAATTTTATGAAGTATGGGGAAAAATAGAAATAACTATGGGATAGTATCTAGGTCTTTTTGCAGCTTACCATTCTCACAGGTGTTTGCATAGATTTCTTAAAACCATTTTGTGAATTCTGCCCTCAAGAAGGATCGAGTATTGTATATTTTTTCCATTTGAAAAAAACTGAAGTATAGTTGATTTACAATGTTGTGTTAGTTTTAGGTGTACAGTAAAGCAATTCAGATTATATATGTAGTTTTTCAGATTCTTTTCCGTTATGGGTTATTACAAGATACTGAATGTAGTTCCCTGTGCTACACAGTAGGTCCTTGCTTATCTATCTGATATAGGGTAGTGTGCACATGCTAATCCCACATTGCTAATTCATCCCTCCCTCCTTTTCCCCTTGGTAACTGGAAGTTTGCTTTCCACGTCTGTGAGCCTGCTTCCATTTTGTATGTTTATTTGTATCATTTTTTAGATTCGACATATAAGTGTTATTTATCTTCTCTCTCTGACTTAACTTCACTGAATAAGATAATCTCTAGGTCCATCCATATTGCTACAAATGGCATTATTTCATTCTCTTTCATGGCTAATACCCCATTGTGTGTATATGTGTGTGTTGTATTTTCTTTATCCAGTCATCTGTCGATGGACATTTTGGTTACTTCCATGTCTTGGCTACTGTAAATATTGCTGCTATATAAACATTGGAGTGAGTGTATCTTTTTGAATTAAAGTTTCTCCAGCTATATGCCCAGGAGTGGGACTGCTGGATCATATGGGAACTCCATTTTTGATTTTTTAAAGAACCTCCATACTGTTCTCCATTGTTGCTGCACCAATTTATAGTTCTACCAAGAGTGTAGTAGGAGGGTTCCTTTGTATATTTTTCATCTAAACTGCTTTTATTAACTCTTCAAATCTATGAGAAAATGATTTAGTCAAGGTGTGTTTTGAGGATATGATTTAAAATATATAGATAGTCACTGTAAAAATATATTCTCCTTGTTCTACACATGGCATAATCATGATAGGCAGAACGCTGCCCACCTGAATGCTTCTTGTGAAGAACTTAAAGTCTATATTCTACAAATGCTGTGTATCTGATGCTATGATCTGCTCTGGCCCCCCGTGGATTGTTTACTGTATTTCCTCTTGATGTATCAAACACATTGCAGGCAGTTTGAAACAGTCAACTCTTGGCCAAACCCAGGAAAATTACAAGCTTTCCTCGTTAATGGTGTGCAGGCCTTTGTCTTCTACTCACTCCACCCCACCTTCATCTTAAAACCACCAGGATTCATGAGATCACACATACTTCCTTGAGTTACTGATGAACTACAGATTACCCCTTGAAATCAATGACTGAAATGGAGAAGGCAAAGCAGAATTACAAATCCTAAAGAATCCTCTATTCTTTAAAAGTCAGAAAATAAAGTAAGCAAAAAGCCAGGGACACTCTTACATCTGACGTTAAATGTGGCTGAGCTAGGAAAGCATGACAGGGAAAAAGAAAGTCAGTGATTTGGCTAAACGTGAAATGAGTAAGGAACTTGAGACACCGTTTGTTGTATCACTTAGAGCTTTTTCTCCTGTTGTGGATGATGTGTTGCCAGAAGCATTTCTATGATATAATTTGTACTTTCACAGTCTCATCCTGCCCCCCCCCCAAACACATCCTAGTCCACTCTAAGTGTCCCTTACAGGTTAATGCTGAAACCTCACAGGATCTGCTGTGAATTCCTTTTATATTTTGCCCTGAGAATATGGAATGTGCTTTTCCTTCACTTCTCTGCCATGGGAATTAATTACCTGCAGTTTTCAGCACAGTGTGAAAGTCTTATCTGCTTTCTTTGGCAGTAAAATATTACTGCAAAGCTTTAAACCAGTTTTGAAGTTTTATTGTCTTTTTTCCCCCTAGGTTTTAATTATGGATATTTAAAATATTTTACGTCAGTAGGTAATGTCATAGCTATTATGGTAAAAAACAAAATAATCAGATTGAATTAAACTATGAAAATAAAACTTTATACACAAGGCTGGGCAAGCTTTTAAAGACCATTATTTTACTGGGTGTTACAGAATTTTAGTGATTTGTGTAAAGAAGAATCAATATTATTTACTAATAGGCAAAAAAGTGGGTTATTTTCCAAAACTGCGTATCCATTACATTTAATCAGATCCAGATGATAATACTAATATTTATGATGGATCCCAACCTCAAAACATAACATGAGAAGGGGAAGAAATAATGATTCAGTCATTACAGTTTCATGGATTAGTATGTGTTCCTGGTTTCAGGGGGAAATTAAAGTTGTAATATAAAGTTGGAAAGAGTGAGAAAGACAAACTACCATTTTATGTTCTGAGAGTATTCTTTACTTCTTTTGGGCATGGTTGAAGTAGTGTAATGATAATTCCTTTTTCTGATTTAAAGCAGGTAAATTTAAATGAATAAATTAAAAGTTATATAGTACGCCTCCAAATAATATTCAAATACATTAATCTTTATGAGAACTCATTTTTAGTTTATAAAAAAGGCAGTGATAAAACCCAAAATGTACAAGTCTAATTACTGACTTGCAAGCTTTTAAATATTTCCACTTAACTTTTAAAAAAAATTTTAAATTTCTTTTTATTGAAATATAGTCAGTTTGTGTTCATTTCTGGTGTACAGCATAGTGATTCAGTTTTATATCTATATATATATGTTCCTTTTCAGATTCTTTTTTCATTATAGGCTATTACAAAGTATTCAATATAGTTTCCTGTGTTTATACAGTAGGGCCTTGCTATTTATCTACTTTATATATAGTAGTTAGTATCTGCAAATCTCAAACTCCTAATTTATCCCTTCCCACCCTCTTCCCCCCGGTAATCACAATTTTGTTTTTTACATCTGTGAGTCTGTTTGTTTTGTAAATAAGTTCACTTGCCTCATTTTTTTTTTAGATTCTATATGTAAGTGATACGGTACTTTTTTTTCTTTCTGGCTTACTTCACTTAGCATGACATTCTCCACATACTCTACACATTTCACCTCTACTTCTTTATGGCCTATTGACCTCATACTCAACTGCATAAACATTCTGGATATTTTAATTAAAATTTATTCTAATTATTTCTTTCTATAGGCAACCTATAGAATACATACATTCAGTTCAACCTGAAGAGTGAGATATGTTGTTATATTTGGTGGCAATAAAATATAGTCAAATATATTTGTTTCATGAATTAGATAACAAATAATATTCTTTAAAAATTGGATTTTCAAGATTGCTGTACCTTTTCAGTGTTTGAGACCCTATGTAATTACTATTTTCTTTGAGGGTAACTTCAGTCTTCTTAGATATGCATAGTTAATGTTTGCCGTATTCACTCCCAGTGAAAGATTCCTATTCATAAAGACTATTAATACATGAACATAAATTTCATCCAGTCCCCATATTTTAAAATACACCCTTGAAAAATTACTTATTTCCCTCAACATAGGGGTGTATATCAATAGGGGTGTATATCATACAATTACGTAATAGAAAATATTTGCCTAAAATTAGTTTTCCCGTTTTCTGTTTTTTCAAAAAACGTGGAACTTTTCTTAATTCTATTATTAGCAAAACATACAGGATAAACTTCTGTTTCCTACACTTAACATATTTAATGTAGTCTTGATTTCAGTCCTTAGAAAATATGCATTATTGAATATTTCATTTATCATATTATAGAAGACAATTTTTCTTATGAAAAAAAAAGGAAAACATTAACTATGCCTTGAGTCTTCAAAGGTAGGATTGAAATATAATTATTTAATGGTAATTCATCATGAGTTTTTTGGATAATTTCAAAGTGTATTTGTTTTTTTCTTTTACATGAATATTTCTTACTCTCTCTTAGTGTGGAACATGTTTCTAGATTTTTAAAACTCATAGTCTCATTGAAAGTATAAATATAGTCAACAGTAGAGTACAATCTTTAGTTGTTCCATTATCTATGTAATACAGCAAAAAAACACTGATCTGATCTGTCCCCAGCAGTTACCTCAGTAGCACCAGAGAGGGCGCCAGAATGAATATGCTAAACCTAACCAGGGCAACTGCCTGCTAAAATGAAAGATTTAAATAGGACCAGATGTCTCCCAACATAATATACAAATTATATATTATGCAATTAAAACTACTTTGTCATGCCAAGTACCACGAAAATCACAAATTAAATGAACAACATCAATCAACTGGCACCAATAACTAATGAATCAATTATTTGACAGTTTTTAAAGCAGCAGTCTTAAGACACTTGAAAAAATAAGCCAGAAGGAAATAGAACTGAAAAATACAATAACTAAATTAAAACCTTATATTGGAAGAGATCAATAGTTGAGTGGCAGTGATGTAGAATAAGTGAAGGTGAGAACAGATCAATAAAATTTATTCAATTTGAAAACAGAAAAAGAATAGCCTGGAGAAAATAAAAACTGGTCCTGTGGTACTAATGGAGATGACAGTGGAACATCTGTATCTTTGGAGTCCCAGAAAGTAAAGAGAAAGACTGTAAGGCTGAAAGGTGTTTACAGAAATGATTAAAAATTTCCCAAATTTGGTGAAAGAGGTAAACTTATACATTCCAGAAGTTAAGTGAACCACAAGTAGAATAAATACCAAAATATTCACACCAAAACTCACTCAAATTTTTGAAAACTAAAGACAAAGATAATATCTTGAAAGCAGTCAGGGAAAAGTGTGTTACTAATAGCAGAACTCAGTGGAGGAACATGACTCTCTCAGTAGAAATCCTTGGGGCTGAACGAGTGTAGGGAACACACAGGGGGAGGTGCCAAGATGGCAGAGTAGAGAGACTCACAGCTCACCCTCTCCCATAAATACACCAAGAACTATATCTACAAGCCCACTGAATCGCACAGAACACCTACTAAACTCTGGCAGAGTGTCTCTTGCTTTGAAATGCAAAACGATTCTCACAAAATCCAGTAAGAGAAAAAAAGAAAATCGGTGTGGGACCAGTCCTGCAGGGAGGGAGTGGCAAAAGTAGAAATGCACCCTCATGATGGTATGTCCCCTCTTCAGCTGTGAGGGAAGTGGGGACAGAAGCCAAGCTTCTCGAAGCTTGGAGGAGAAAGTGGCAGCCACTTGGAAGACAGAACTAAAAGAAAGTGGAAGGGCGGGTCCCTGAGCCCTAGATGCAAGCTGGCTGGGACAGGCCAGGACTGACTGCTGGAGATTGGGGGAGGGGCTGGGGTCTGCTACTCAGAGGTGGCCTCAGGGGACTGGAGGGCAGTGTGGACTCTGGCTGAGGGTGTGTGGGAACAGGATAGCCCGGGACCCCCATAGACAAGCATGGTGTGCGTGGTGGGTGGGGCACA
The DNA here is from genome assembly GCF_048773025.1 of Camelus bactrianus. Classification (NCBI taxonomy): domain Eukaryota; kingdom Metazoa; phylum Chordata; class Mammalia; order Artiodactyla; family Camelidae; genus Camelus; species Camelus bactrianus. The sequence goes on from NC_133540.1 coordinate 46,678,040, forward strand.
ACAGAGCCTCACCGTAGCCACTGTGTCTGCTTGGCTCCATTGTTGGTGTGTTCTGGCTAGAACAGAGATGGCGCTTGGTCATAGCCATCATTTCTGTGCAGAGGCAGAGCTGAAAGCTGAATCCATACCCAGGGCCCCTGCAACTTCACAGGTAGGACTGAGATTTATTTATAGCCCCAGGCAGAGAGAGTGATTTGCTCCATTGGTGACACTGTGAACCTGCACCTCTGGGATGAACAGGCAGGGAGTGGAGTTCTGGCCCATGGTGGAGGCATGGTACAGGTATGTACAACAAGCCAGCACACTGTACTGTACGTTGAGGTGGGCCTCGGGTCTGTACTGACCCTGTGATGCACCGCAGATACAGGTGTGTGACTGCATGCCTGACATTGGTGATCTGTACTGGTGGTTCCTGGGGTCCAGAACCTGGGGGACACCAGAGCAGGTGGCTGACATTCCCACAGCTAAGGTGGGGACAAAGGCAGCATCAACAAAGATTACTTTGTAAGCCTGCATAACAAGTGACAGACAACACCACAGAGGGCACTTCCCAGTGAATATCTCTTGGGGAGGTATACTCAGCAACTCTTTTCCCACTCCAACCCTGCCTACCACACACCGCAGCTCAAAAACAGGCCTAGAAGCCCCTATTCCAGCAACAGGGGAGCAGGCCTTGCCCCTGGCCTCTGTCAAGGCTGTTAAAACCACACCCCAGTCAAAGGGATAACAGCCAGCACACATGGAAGAAAGACATGGCAATCATCCATACTAATAGCCCTTGCAACAAAACTATTAGAGGCACACAGTCTACGCACATAAGCTCTGCTTTAAATAAAAACAAAAACAAAAAACAGCCCTTCAGGACCACAGTAGATAAGTGATACTCCTAAATCCGTAATTCCAAAGAAATATAAGTAAAAATGAAGAAGCAGAGGAACCACTCCCAATTAAAAGAACAAGAGAAGTCCCTTGAAAGAAAGAAGAATGAGATAGACCTTGACAGTCTCCTAGATCATGACTTCAAAAAAGGGGGGGGTGATAAAAGCACTGAAGGAAATAAGAGAGACTATGAATAGAGACAGAATACTATAAAAAAGGAAATAGAAACAATAGAGGAAATAATTCAAAACAGAAAATTCAATGGCTGAGAAAAAAGCCTAGCTAAAGCAGTCGAAAGCAGACCTAGATAATGCATAGACGAGTAAGTGACTTAGAAGACAAGTTAACAGAAGTCACCCAATCGGAACAGCAGCCAGAAAAGCAGGTAAAAACCAATGAAAGCAATAGAAGGGACCTATGGGGTAATATAAGCATGCCAACCTACACATAAGGGTCCCAAACAGACCTATAGCAAGACATATTATAATTAAGATGGCCAAAGTTAAAGAAATGATTCTAAAGGCAGCAGGAGAAAAACATAGTTACAAGGTGACCCCCATAAGGCTTTCAGCTGATTTCTCTACACAAACACTACTGGCCAGAACGGACTGGCAAGATATTTTCAAAGTCCTGAATGTGAAAAAGGTGTAAACCTAGGATACTCTATCTGCCAAGAGTATCCTTTAGAAGAAGGAGAGAAAAAGAACTTCACAGACAAGCAAAGACTGAAAGAATTCAACAATACTAAACCTATGCTAAAAGAATTGTTGAAATGTCTATTCTAAATAGAAAATAAGCAGGAAGCTATAAATATAAGAAAACCATAATTGGAAATGTGATAACTACAGTGAGTTGCAAAAGAATAAACATGAAGATGCGAAGAAAAAAACAAAACAAAACAAAAAAGGACATCAAAATCATAAAAGGTAGGAGAGGGGAACAAGAAAATACACATTTCTTTTTCTCCCTTTTTTTTTCCCTTCATTCTTTTTAGGATGTGTTTGAGCCCACATGAACACCAGTCTAAAGCAAACAGATACAGTAATTTCAAGGATGTTAATATCAGAAATGGAAAGAAACAATCCTTTTTAAAATTGCACCCAAAAAGATAAAATAGGAATAAATCTGACTAAGGAGGTGAAAGACTTACAAAGAACTATAAACATTAACTAAGGAAATTAAAGGTTACTTAAAGATATGGAAACATAGCCCATGTTCTTGGATTGGAGGAATTAATATTATTACAATGGCTATACTACCTAAAGCAATCTACAGATTTAATACACTCCCTATCAAGTTACCTAGGACATCTGTTTTCACAGAACTAGAACAAATAATCCTAAAATTTATATGGAATCAAAAAAGACCCAGAATTGCCAAAGCAACACTGAAGGAAAAGGAAGAAGCTGGGGGAATAACCTTCCCAGACTTCAGATATTCTGCAGAGCTACAGTAATTAAAATGGTATGGTATTGGCACAAAAACAGATATATGGATCAATGGAACAGAATAGAAACCCCAGAAATATACCCACAAACTGTTGGTTAATTAATCTTTGACAAAGGAGGCAAAACATACAATTGAGTAAAGACAATCTCTTCAGCAAATGTGTTGGGAAAACTGGACAGCTTCATGTAAATCATGAAGTTAGAATATTCCTTCATACCATACACAAAAATACACTCAAAATGGCTTAAAGACTTAAACGTAAGACAAGACACTATAAACCTCTTAAAGAAAACATAGGCAAAATTATCTGACTTAAATCTCAGCAATTCTCCTAGGGCAGTCTACTCAGGCGATTGAAAAAACAAAAATAAACAAACAGGACCTAATTAAACTTACAATATTTTGCACAGCAAAGGAAACTATAAGCAAAACAAAAGAACAACCTACAGAATGGGAGAAAATATTTGCAAATGATGTGACTGTCAAGTGCTTAAATTCCAAAATATATAAACAGCTCATACAACTTAACAACAACAACAACAACAACAACAACAACAACAAAAAACCAATCCAAAAATGAGCATAAGACCTAAACAAACAATTCTCCAAATGAAGACATACAAATGGCCAACAGGCACATGAAAAAATGTTCCATATTGCTAATTTTCAGAGAACTGCAAATCAAAACTACAATGAGGTTATCACCTCACACCTGTCAGAATGGCCATCATTCAAAAGACCACAAATGATAAATGCTGCAGAGGCTGTGGAGAAATGGGAACCCCCTTACACTGCTAGTAGGAATGTAGTTTCATGCAGCCATTATGGAAAAGAGTACGGAGATTCCTCAAAAAACTAAAAATAGACTTACTATATGATCCAGCAAGCCCACTCCTCACCATATATCCAAAGGGAACCTTAATTCAAAAAGATATATGCAACCCAATGTTTACAGCAGCACTATTTACAATAGTGAAGACATGAAAACAACCTAAATGTCCATCAACAGATGACTGGAGAAAGAAGATATGGTATATTTATACAATGGAATACTACTCAGCCATAAAGAAGAATAAAATAATGCTATTTACAGCAACATGGACGGACCTGGAGAATGTCATTCTAAGTGAAGTAAGCCAAAAAGAGAAAGAAAAATACCATATGGTAACACATATGTGGAATTAAATAAAAAAGAAAATTATTTACGAAACAGAAACAGACTCAGAGACATAGAAAACTTACCATTACCAGAAGGGAAAGAGGATGGGATAAATTGGGAGTTCCAGATTTGCAGATACTGACTGCTATATATAAAATAAACAAATTCATACTGTATAGCACAGGGAACTATATTCAGTATCTTGGAGTATCTTAGGGTGAAAAAGCATATGAAAACAAATATATGTATGTTATATGACTGAAGCATTGTGCTGTACATCAGAAATTGACACAACATTGTAAACTGAATATACTTCCATAAAAATATATTAAAAAAAAAAAAACAAAAAACAGAACTATGAGGTATCACCTCATACCAGTCAAAATGGGCATCATTCAAAAGTCCACAACTGATAAATGCTGGAGAGGCCGTGGAGAAAAGGGAACTCTCCTACACTGTTGGTGGGAATGTAGTTTGGTGCAGCCATTATGGAAAACAGTATGGAGATGTCTCAAAAGACTAAAATAATACCATATGATCCAGCAATCCCACTCCTGGGCAAATATCCAGAGGGAACATTAATTCAAAAAGATATACACACTCCAATATTCATAGCAGCACTATTTGCAATAGCCAAGGCATGGAAACAACCTAAATGTCCATCAGCAGATTACTGGATAAAGATGATGTGATATATGTATACAATGGAATACTACTCAGCCATAAAAAAGAATAAAATAATGCCTTTTGCAGCAACATGGATGGACCTGGAGATTGTCAGTCTAAGTGTAGAAGGCCAGAAAGAGAAATAAAAATACCATATGATATCACTTATATGTGGAATCTAAAGAAAAAGATAATTGAACTTATTTACAAACAGACTCACAGATGTAGAAAACAAACTTGTGGTTACCAGGGGAGGATATGGGTGTGAAGAGATAAATTGTGAGGTTGAGATTTGCAGATACTACCTAATATATAGAAAACAAACAAGTTCATACTGTACAGCACAGGGAACTATATTCAATATCTTGTAGTAACTTATGGTGAAAACTATGAAAACAAATATAGGTATGTTCATGTGTGCCTAAAGCATTATGCTGTAGACCAGAAATTGATACACTATAAACTGACTATACTTCAATAAAAATATATGTATTAAACAAAAATAATTGTAGAAAGAAAAATAATTGTACACTTTGAATTCAATATTTGGTGAAACTACCCTTTAGGATTGAAGGGAAAATAAGGTTATTCCAAGTAAAGGAGAATTTAAAAATTCACCATTCATAGACCTACTCAAACAATAGCTGACTGAAGCTCTCCAAACAAGTAAGACAGTAACAGAAAAAGTATTGGAAGTTTAGAAAATAATGAAGAGAAAAGGAAATGGATAAAATATAGGTAAAATAACAAGCTATACTTTAAGAGTTTCTAAAATTGTATTAGATAATTAAAGCAATAATTACATGTATTCTGTTGCTAAGTATATATAGAGAGAATTGAGACTGGTATATCTAAACTGGGTAGAGTAAATGGATCTTGTAATATAGAGTAACTCTATAGGGCATCTCAACACTCTTCACAAACTGCCTTTCTTAACCACATCCAACCTTATCCACAACACAGGTAGGATATTTCATTGATGGTATTCTCCTCCAAGGAGATTTATTTGATACACTCATTCAGGTCATACAAATAATAACAAAGCAGTTCACAAAACATAGGAGACTCACCACCTTAATTTTTTGGTTTGCCAAGGGCTACTCTATCCCTTACACTGTCAACAAGCAGCTATTTATCCTCTCAGCATCCACAATGTTAAACCCAACATCTTTTAAGTCTTTTTGGATCTTGGTGGAAACATGCTACTCATTTAAAGTTTTTACTTAAACGTATATAGGCTGTTATAAATCAGACCATCTTGAATGGAATTTCTTAGAACACAGTCTCTAGAATCTGTTGAAATTGGAATAAAACTGGCACTCCCACTAGTATCCCTCTGAGACTCCTTCATTAGAGAGGTTTTTGCAGCCTCCTTGTGTGCCTCCTGGAGTCTCTGTACCCATGATGGGCATAAGGTGCTAATGGAATTTTGGTGCAAGTCACTGCTTCCTTTAGCCCTACATAGCACCCCATTAGTGAGACAAATACTGACGATACTGAAATCTCTCCATATTTATGGACCTGCTTGGGAGCCTGTCCTACTCACTATGTGACTAAAAAACATTTCATACTTTTTGGGGGCACTTGTGATATTACTAGTGTAGACACCTGAGCCCATTTTAAATTGGGGGGGGGGGTCCATTACTCCTTTATGAGGTGACCTTAACAGACCAGTTAGGAAGTAGGCTTGCAATACTTGAAGTGGTAAAATGTCAGTATCAGTAGGCTGTGACAAGTCACATATGTACTGTAACACCTAAAGTAATCACTAAAAAAACTATACAAAGAGATACACTCCAAAATAGTCTATAAATAAAGCAAGACAGAATCCTAAAAACAAGAATACTGAAATAATCCACATGAAGGTGAGAAATAGGGGAATGAGAAACAGGAAACACACAGAAAATAAATAATAAAATGCCAGATATATGACAACATATCAATGAGTATTTTCAATATAAATTATCTAAATACAGAGATTGACAGAGTGGATTTTTTTAAAAGACACAACTATATGCTGCATAAATCTCTGTATTTAGATAATTTATCTAAATTGGAGAAACACATCAAACACAATGAAATGTAAAAAAAAAAACCAAAATGTGTATCATGCTACTATCAATCAAAAAATAAGCAGGAATAGTTTCATTACTATCAGTTAAAAGAAACCACATAGCAAGGATAATTACTAGGAACAAAGAGGACCATTTCATAGTGATAATAGGCTTAATTCAGCAAAAAGACATAGTGATCCTAAATGTATATACACACAAAGTAATAGAGGCTTAATGTATATGAAGAAAAAAAAACTTGATAGAATGAAAAGGGAAATAGACAAATTAGCAATAATTGGGGACTTCAGTGCCCCACATTTAATTGCTCTACTAGAAAAAAATTAGCAAAGACAGAAAAACTGAATAAAATCACCAACCCAAAGAATATAATTGATATTTATAGAACTCTTTACCCCAAAATACAGAATAGACATTCTTTTGTATTTGGAACCTGTTAAACCATATCCAGGTTCATAATTTTAACATCAACACATTTATAGGAATTGAAATAGGAACTATGTTCTATGACCATAATGGAGCCATACTACAAATCAATAATAGAAATAAAAGAGGGAAATATAAGGGAACAGGATAAATAAATAACAGCAAAAATTCTAAACACTTGGAATTTAAGCAAAATGCTCCTAAACAACCCATACATGAAAGAGTAAGTCTCAAAGGAAATAAATACATACATAGGTCTGAGTGGAAATAAAATTATATATCCAAATTTGTAGATGCAACTAAGGCAGTAATGAGAGGGAAATATTTAGCACTAAATGCTCAAATTTGAAAAGAAAAAAAATTCCAATCAATAATCTAAATTCCTATGACATGAAATTAGATAAATAAGAACAAAACAAACCCAAAGTAAGCAGAAGGAAGGATAATAATAATAATACAGATAAGAGTAGATATCAATGCAATTAAAAATAGGAAAACAGTAAAGAAAAATCAATAGAATCAGAAGTTGGTTCTTAAAAGGAAATCAATACAAATGACCCACCTCTAACAAGACTAAAGACTTAAGATAAAAAGACAAATGACACAAATCACAAATATAAGGAATAAAACAGGGAATGTCACCACAGATTTTACAATCACTTAAAAAATTATAAGGGAAAACTATGAACAATTATATGTTCATAAATTTGATAACTTCCCAAAATAACACAAACTACCAAGTAACCAGATGGTTATAAGTAACCAGAGTCATCCTGTAATCATTAAAGTAATTGAATTTGTAATTTTAAAAGTTAAAAACAGTAATACCAGACCCAGTTGGCTTCCCTGTGCAATTTACATTTTTTAAGTGTCAATTTTATACAATCTCTTCCAGAAAACTGAAGAGAAATGAAAACTTAACTAATTTTGATTGGTAGTATTATAATGCTAATAAAACTAGAGAAAGACAATAAAAAAGAAAACTATGGACCAATGTCTTACATAAACTTAGACACAAAAATCCTGAAAAAAATTTAGGAAATCAAAACCAATAATGTGTAAAAATAATTATACACAATGACCAAATAGGATTTGCTTCTGTTACTGAAGGCTGGTTTGATATTAGAAAATCAAATGTATATTAATAGGGTAAAGAAGAAAAACATCATATCAATGCACACAGAAAAGGCATTTAACAAAATACAACATCTATTCATGAAAAAAGAAAAACAAAACTTAGCAAGTTAAAGAAAAAAGAATTACTACCTCAATTTGACATAAACCAACTACAAAAACATTACAGCTAACATCAGATTGATGGTGAAAGACTAAATTATTTCCCAAAGATCATGTATAAGGCAATGAAATCTGTTCTCACTACCCTATTCAAGATGGTACTAGAAGTTCTAACCACTGCAATAAGTCAAGAAAAAAAAAATCCTACTGATTAAAAAGGAAGAATGAAAATTTTCACTATTTGAAGATGACTCATTGTCTACATAGAAAATCCCAAGGATCTACAATAAAACTACTAAAATAAATGAATTCAATAAGATCATAAATGTAAGATCATGGCAAAAAATTAAGTCACATTTTTATATACCAACAGTAAACATGTCAGACCAAAAAAAAAAAAAACCACCATTTAAAATTGCTACAAATAAAAGGACATAGCTATAAAATTAACAAAACATGTACAGAACCTGTATGCTGAAAAATATAAAATGCTGATGAAGGAAATCAAAGATCTAAATAAACATACTATATTCATAGACTGGAAGACTAAATGCACTAAAGATATCAATTCTTCTCAAATTGATATGAAAGGTGACTATAATTCCTATCAACATCCCATCAAGGATTCTTACAGATATAGAAGAGCTTCTTCTAGCATGTATGTGGAAAGGCACAAGTCCTAGAACAGCTAGAACAATTTTTTTTTAGAGAAGAATAGGAGGAATCATTCTTCCTGATATTAAGTCATAACTGTATAGCTTAACTATAGCTATACATAACTGTATAGCTTAATATAGTCATAACTATATAGCTTAATTATATAGCTACATTAATCAAGTTAGTTTGTTATTGGTGGAAGGTCAGACACAAATATTAATAGTAAAAATATACACAACCCAGAATCAAGCCCACACATATATTTCCAACAGATATTTGACAAAGATGTAAAAGGAATTCAATGGAAGAAAGTGAGCCTTTATAACAAATGGTGTTGTTGAATTAGATATCCATAGACCAAAACCACAAAAATACACAAAAAATGACCTTGAACTAAACCTCACATATTACATAGAAATTAACACAAAATGGTTCATAGACTTAAAAATAAAACAAAACTATACATATTTTAGGAAAAACATAAGTAAAAATCTTCAACACATGAGACCAATGAAGAGTTTTTAGATTTGATGCAAAAAGCACAATTCATAAAAGGGAATGTTGATAAATTGGGTTTAGTCAGAATTAAAACATTTGCCTTGCAAATGACCATGGTAAGAGCATGATAAGACAAGTTACCAACTAGGAGACAATATTTTCAAACCTCATACTAGACCAAGGACTAGTTTCTAGAATATATAAAGAACTCTTAAAACTCAACAGGAAAAAACAACCTATTTAAAAACAGGTAAAAGACAAACTTTTCATTTCACTGAAGAGGATATACAGATGGCAAATAAACACAGGAAATGATGTTCAACTTTAATATCCATTCGGCAAATTCAAGTTAAAGCCACAGTGAGATACCTCTACTTGCCTATCAGAAAGACTAAAATAAAAAATAATAACACTACATGTTGGTGCCATTGCAGAGAAACTTGATCACTCTGACATTGGTGGTGGAATGTAAAATGATAACAGCCAACCCAGAAAATACTTTAATAAAACAAGACATGGAATTACCATATGATCCAGCAATTTAGCTCACTGCATTTGTACCAAAGAATTAAAAGTTCATGTTCACCCAAAAACTTGGACATGAATGTTCACTGTACCTTTATCTGAAGCCAAGAAGTGGAAACAATTTGAGTATCATACAGTGGAAGGAGGAATGACCACACCGCTCAACTGGGAGATTACAAAATTTAAAATTTCACTGAGAGTAAAACATACTTTTAGTTACAGAAAGCATGAAATAAATGAATGATGAAAAATAAATCGCCTTTTTCAACCAGTTTTGAGTTTGGAATCATTGAGCAATGTGATTTTCTTGTCATGAAATAACTAGTGAAAAGAGAGTAAGCCACAATGCCTTTAATTGTCAATAACTTCATTAAAATCTGTGCTTAAAAAATTAAGTGTTCACTTTGCTTTTAAGATTATGTCAGTAAGGTAAACTTAACTTTGATTTCCTTGCTAGCAGATTCACAATGAGATCAGAGTGCAAATTCCCTTCTAAGTATTTTGGGAATGCCCCGGTGGGCCAGTCTTGGTGGGTAAACTTTGAAACTGTATGAGATGGAAATTGCTGGTTGCAGTGTTCTTACCCCCAATTTGACCCACCAAAGATTCACTCATATTCATTCATTTATCCATTTACGTATGTGTTTATTGAGTGTCTACTATGAAGTAGGCAGTCTTCTAGATTGAGGGATGTATCAGTGAGGAAAACAAAATCCTGCACTCATGAAGCTTATGTCCCAGTAGAAGGGGGCAGATAATACCTACAATAAATAAATATATTATATAGTATATAATGTGGAGAAGAATACAGCAAGGAAAGGGAATAGGGAATGTGATGAGAGAAAAAGGTTGCATTTTAAATAGATTGGAGGTGAAGGCTTCACCTAGAAAGTGCCATTAGAAAATAGGACTGAACTGCATGGAAGACAAGCCTTGTGAGTTTGCAGGAAGTGTTATATCTGACTTACCAAAAGCTGTGACAGGAAAGGAAGGGCTTCTTTCACGTCTGCTAAGTATTGGAAACTGTCACAGAGCCAGCTAGGGCAGACCCGTGAAAGCCAAGTTCAGGAGTCCAACTGGAATGACCTTGAAGACAGTGAATGTCTGGCAGGCACAGACCCAAACCCAGGAGGTTAGAAAACACAGATATTGTAATTCCAGAGAGAGATGACGTGCTCCAAGTCTAATGACTCCGTGGCAACAGGAAAGGAGCAAACAGGGCATAAAATCCAAGTGCAGAGACTGAGGTCATCAGCAAGATTTCCAAACAGAGTGGGAAGAAATAGAAAACAAAGACCAAATAGACAGAGCAATGTAAGTGCCAGGGATTCAAACTAAGCTGAGACTGAGCAGCAGGAGGTCGAGTCAAAAGAAGTAGACATATGTCAGCACAGTTACGGAGAGGAAGCAAGTTTCAATGAAGTCAGGCAGGTCCACCAGAGAAGCACAATAGGGTCTGACAAAGATCTGAGATAGTCATCAGCTCTCTGCCCCTCACACTCAACATGGTAATTATAGTGTGTGTGTTTGTATGTGCACGCATGCGTGTATGTGATGGGGTGGCTAAGAGAAAAGCAAAATCAAACTCTCAGCTCCATAGAACTATAGACGCTTGTTTAGCAGTAAGACTGACTTGACACTGTGAGTCAAAATAGGAGTACATTCTACCTTTGATTATTGCTGTTACTTTATGTCAATTTCTTATTGTTCTGCGTGTCTAAAAAGGATTTTATATGACTCTTTAATCACAAAAATGTGAACTTTAAGACACAGAGTAAACTATGCAGAAGATTTCCATAGAATTTCTTACTACTGTTACATCTAAACTCACTGTTTCACAGAAAATATTACACAGAATCCAAAGCCAAAGAGATATAAAGAGACATTATATAAAAATGAATCTAGTAGCAAAATACATTTGGGAAATTTTGAGTTAAACAGTTAATCTGTCTGTTGAGTTTTAATGTTAAGAACTATAAGATAAGCATGTATGTTATAAATGTGCATTTTTATAAAAACTTCATTAAAAATAGACTTCATGTTTGGAACAGTTTTAGGTTCACAGCAAAATTAAGTAGAAAGAACAGAGTCCCATATATTCCCTACTCCTACATACAGTCTCCTGTATTATCAACATCACACCCTGGAGTGCTATAGTTGTTACAGTGCATGAACCTACACTGACACATTGTCAACCAAGCCCACAGTTTACATTGGGGTTCATTCTAGGAGTTGTACTTTCTGTGGGTTTTGACAAATGTAAAATGACATGCATCCACCATTATGGTATCATAGATACTAGTTTCACTGCCCCCCAAATTCTCTATGCTCCACTTATTCATACAGCCCCGTGTACCCCGCCTGCCTCTCTACACGTCTAACAATCACTAAATCTTTTACTGTCTTCATAGTTTTGGCTTTTCCAGAAGGCCATGTAATTGGAATCATAGAGTAACTAGCTTTTTGAGACGTACTGCTTTCTTTCAGCAATAGACATTTAAGATTCCTCCATGCCTTTCATGACATACTAACTGACTTGTATTTAGCACTGAATAATATTCCATTGTCTGGATGTACCACAGTTTATTCATCTATTCATCTATAGAAGGACATTTTGGTTGCTTCCAAGTTTTGCCTATTATGATAAAACTGCTATATAAATATCCATATGCAGGTTTTTGTGTTAAAAAATATTTATCTTGAGAGGCAACTTTGTTAGGAAGAATAAAATACTTTGATATATTTCCAAATGGTTACTGTGCCCTTCCCCTGCTAGAATCATGGCGGTAATTTTTTCTCCTCATCAGTATGAAAACTTGGTATCAGGGTAATGCTGGACTCAGAGTGAGTTAGGAAGCAGTCCCTCTGATTCTGTCATCTAGAAGAGATTGTAGAGAATTGGTATAATTTAGCTCTTAAATTTTTGGTAAAATTCACCAGTGAACCCATCTGGGTCTGAGACTTTCTGTTTGGAAGGTTGTTAATTATTGATTCAACTTCCTTAATGGATATAGGCCTATTCAGATTGTCTTTCTTCTTTAATGAGTTTTGGCAAGTTGGGTCTTTTCAAGGAATTTCTCCATTACATCTTTGTTATCAAACACATGGGCATAGAGCTATTTACTATTATTCCATCACTGTTTTTTCAACATCCATGGGATATGTAGTGATACCCTCTTTCACTTCTGATATTAATTTGTGTTTTCTCTCTTTTTTCTAAGTCTGACTATAGTCTTATTAATTTTATTAATCTTTTCAAAAAACCACCTTTTGGTTTAACTGGTTTTTCTCTAGTGATTTCCTGTTTTCAATTTCATTGACTTCTGCTCTAATTTTTATTATTTCCTTTCTTTTGCTTTAATTTGCTCTTCTCTTTTTAGTTTCCAAAGGGAGAATCTTAGATTATTGATTTATATCTTTCTTCTTTTCCAAATATGCATTCAATCCTATAAAATTCCCCTTATGCACCACTTTAAAATTATATTAATTCACTTCCCGTAGTATGTGCTCATTTGGAAATAATCTCCTCTGCAATTACAAAAATTAACATCCCTAACAACTAAGGGTCAGCATATTTCAAAGAATTCCCATAAAACTGAAACTGGCAATCTATACTACATTTCCCATGTTGTAGGTTACCATGGCAAAACAAACGGATTGAAGTATTTGATACTTTCATGCTTAAGTATTAAGTACTAAGGCTTCAGCTCATATGCATTACCAATCTTATGCCACGTTATCATAAGCTATAATAATCTACAACTTATAAGCTAAAAATATTATGAAACATTACAGCATATCAAGGAGACCCTTAAATTGTTTAGATTTAGATAGCTTCCAAATTCTGGAATGAGTAAATAATATTTTTCCTTCCTTTATGATTAGGCATTTTCAGTAACACATGAGGATGCCTTTTTGTCCAAACACAAAGGTGTTTGAAAGGAGTAGTGAGGCTGAGGGACTCCTTACATAAGTAGTAGGTAAGGAAGGTGCTGCCATAAAAACAAACAAAACACAAAACAAAACAAAACCCATTAAATCCAAACAGTTCCCAGGGCTCTTATGTTTTTCCAAATTTCTTATGATTGCAATGTATCTTTGTCCTCAGAGAGAAATTTTACAGAAGAGAGAGCTGGTAGCCAGATTTTACTCTCACCCCTTCTCTTTCCTTAAATCTCAGCAGAGTAACCTTCCTCCTAAGACTTGCCTCAGAATCAAATCCACTCAGCTCTGCTGATTATCCTGACACAAATATTGAATTTTCAGATATTTTGTATTCAAAGTATCTCCAAACAGAGAAAATGTAGCTTATATTATTTTGGGGCTGTATATTTACAAAGAGATAGAAAAGAAATAACACAAGAAGAGAGCACCAAAATGATTTTCTGAAGTTCATGTTCAACAGCCAGAAGTCGAAAGCTAAAAATACTGCCTCGTATGGTCACACCAATATCCACCTCTAATAACAGCACTGTGGTTTATATAATTACCTTTTATGATTTCATTTTCTACATTATGGCATCTTTATTAGATGTAACTTAAAGAAGACTTCCCTTCAGACTCTACATTTACTTTTTCAACAATAATCAAATTTAAGGTTGGTATATTAGAAAAATCACTGATGATTCCATATTTCTAAATCCAATGGCACTTCTGGTTTTCAAACACCATACTTAATTTTCAGCAACCTTTCACAATATGCAATTCTTGATACTTTTTTCTATCTTCCAGGACATAATGTTCTGGTTTTATCAGTACATTTATGGACCTCCTTCTATGCCACTTTTTGCTGGCTCAAACTTATCTGGCCCTTAAGGTTGGACATTCTACAAGGCTCTTTCTATTACATATCTTTACCTAGCTGATTTTACTCACGTTTATAGATTTATAGTTTGTTATACAAAGTTATTACTGACAAATGCATATATCCTCTGATCAGAATTTAATGGAAACCCCAAATAAACACACACACACACATTATTTCTTTGTTATTTCTACTTGCATGTTTCTAAAAGTTCCCTAACATAACTCTTTTAAAGGGAGGATACAAATTGGTTATATGCAAATACTACACCAGTATATATAAAGGACTTGACTGCTTGGATTTTGGTATCCACAGGGGGTCCTGGAACCAATCCCCCCACAGATGGAGAGAGATGACTGTATATACAGAAAAGAACACAAAGAAAAATGAATAGACATTAAAATGGCTTTGGGAGTGGACATATTGAGAATTTAAACCAACCTAGTATACTAAGCAATAATAGGACTATAGTTTTTGTCCATAGATTAAAAAATGCTGGAACTAAATGAAAATAATGTAGCCATTTGCTTCAAAAAATGCCTGTTCCTGAAAGGCGAGATGGCCCAAGTATATAGTTTATTTTCCAGACTGCAAGCTTGCTCAGCAAGACTCACTTCAAAATCCTTACCTCACGCTGACTCCCAATTTGGAGCTATTATGTTATCAACTCTGCACAATTCCAATTAGTTCCTCACCTAACATGATCTAAATTAAAAATCTTCCAGACAAGAACCTAAAACCCCAATACCTGTAAGTATTCTGCCCCAATCCCCATTTTGACACATAAGTATCTGTCAAGGTAATATTCTTCCTTACTTTAGCAAGTCTAATAAATTTAGTTTTTCTTTAGCAATAGCAATTTTGGGTTTGGGTTTTTTTTGGTATTTTAGGGTGAGTCAACAGTTAGCAATAGTATTGGAAAATATACTTGAATACTTACAGAAAGTGAAGTGGATAACACGACAAGAGGGCTGTTACTGCACACATGCTTTGGAATTGATAAAGAGGTTAATAACATAGATTTTGTGTTCTAATTTGGGAGGAAGATGCCAGGATGCAGGTTGGTCCTGGCAACTGAGCTAATTTGGGATATTAAGTATGTTACCTACTAAGGTTTTGGTGTGCACAGATACTCAGGGAAAAACACAAGCTAAAAAGCTGTATACTGGGGAGGGAGGTTGCCGATGAACCCAGTCAACATAGATCTGTTTCACTTAATAGCTCATAATTGCCTAGGTAGGGAATTGGTGTGAGGTGACTAACAAGTAAATCATACATAAATGAGTATTTGCCATAAAAATCAAGCAAATTGTATAAGGTATAGAATGGAGAAGAATTAAGTCATATATGAGTGTGTTCCCTGGTAAAAAGATTTATATTCTATGAAGTAGTCTATGGATGTTTCTTTGGCAAAAGTCAACTTCCTTGAAAGAGCAGTTATATCAGAGACAAATGTATGTAAAATTTACAAGTTTATAGATAGAAATATAAAAAAGACTGTGGTTTAACGTATTGGAATTCCTAGCAAGGAGAAAACCAGCTGAGAGGAGAGAAGTTTATCATTTTTCAAGGAAAAAAATAGAAAATAACTCAGTGTTCTTTGCAAATACAATCACAGAAGCTCACATGTTATTCTCCATTCTCTTCCTATCAATCATGTGTGAAAAGAAATATGTAGGGAAAAAAAATTTAAGAGCAGGAAAACAAAGTACAGTTGTTTCATTTCATCTGGGAATGTTTTTCTACAAGTGAGTTGAGTGAAAGAGAAGGTAAAAGAGTAAAGAAAAATTCTATAGTAGGAAATCAAATACTTTTGTGTCCTGCAGCTGATTTATAGTCTTATTTTTTAAAAAATTGTAGTTTTTCTACTAAAAGATGAATAATAATCTTCATCTGAATTTAAGTAAGAAGGAATGAAGGCAAGTATTTACATACAAGTACAAAATAGAGTAAAAGGAAATTTACATGTATCAATGTTTTATGTAATATGCTATTTTATTGTGCTGTAAAACTATTGTGTCATTATTATACTTAGCTTCCAAAAATATGTTTTACCTAAAGGGGACAATTTTAACACAGTGACTTTGCAAGAACAATTTTTCAGTTATTAGAAATTTCTAGAAAACCCTGAAGAGACTTTAAAGTGAAAGGGAGAGGAATGGCCAAGCAGACATTCACATTTATTAAGGGATAGTGCATCTACAGGATGCTAATCTCAATGTTTACTCCATGAATAGTGAACTATTAAAGACTCATTTTGCTAAATCCTGCAAGGAGTAGTAAAAATCAGCCCTCAATGTGGTAGACTTAAAAAAAAGTTATAGTATATCAAATGCAGAGCTTATAATATATCTGGGTTTCTTTAAAGCATTTATTAAGGTATTTAATAATAACATTGTAGATGGACTTAATGGAGAAATAGTATGCTTCTTAAGATGTTTGATAGCCTGGGGTAATGGAACAAATGTTACAAGATAAAACTGAATTTTGGTTTAAAAAACCCCAAATCTTTTTAAGAGAGGAGAGAATGACAGACACATGAGCAGATGTTGATTTAGTAACAACATATAGAAGTTTTAGTTTACAATAAACTTAATATGAATAAGCTGTATGATACAGTGGTAGAATTCTAGCTTAGAGAATAGGAAAGATGATATTCTTGTCCTACCTTTCATTTGTCAGAACACATTCAAATGCTGGATTCTGTTCTGGGCACTATACTTTTAAGAGGGAGAGAAACACACTGGAGAATATTCCAGTGTTAGAAATCTAGATGTAATGAGAATAGTTTGGACAAAACTGTAACAGAGGAAACCATAGTCAGAAACTATAAGATGGTAACTTTGGGCTACATATATAGAATACTTCAAAATGATAGAATCAAAACAGGATGGTACTGGCTCAAAACAGATACATAGATCAATGGAACAGAATAGACAGTCCATAAATAAACTCACATGTTTTGGTCAAGTAATCTGTAACAAAGTAGGCAAGAACATACGATGAAGAAAGGGATGAAGAAAGGACAGTCTCTTCATTAAATGATGTTGAGAAAGCTGGACAGCTGCATGCAAAAGAATGAAACTAGATGTCTCTTACACCATATACAAAAATAACTCAAAATGGATTAAAGACTTAAATGTAAGCCCTGAAACCATAAAACTCCTGGAAGAAAACTGAGGCAGTCAGTTCTTTGACATCTTAGCAATATTCTTTGGATCACAGGCAAGGGCAACAAAAGCAAAAATAAAGAAATATGACTACATCAAACTAAAAACAAAACAAAACAAAACAAAAAACAAAACCCTTTTGCATAGTGAAGGAAAACATCAACAAAATGAAAAGGTAGCCTATTGGATGGGAGAAGATATTTGGAAATGAAAAGATCTGTAAAGGTTACCATTCAAAATACATAAAGAACTTATACAATTCAATTTCAAAAAACAAATTCCAATAGAAAAATGGGCAGAGGATCTGAACAGACAGTTTTCCAAAGAAGATGTATAAATGGCCAACAGGCTGATTTGTCTGTTGAAGAGGAAAACGCTCCAACTGACTGAAACAGAGACCCTTTTCTTTTTAATTTAGCAAAGTTAAAGAGACCAATTACATAGCCTCCAGAGTTGTTTGTTTAGTTTTGTTAGACACAGACAGGAAAAGCTCCTGATGGTGGAAAGAGTCTGAATTAAGTTTAAAACACAACAATAACTTATAACTAGCTGAATAAAGCTAGACTTTTGGAAAGAGATGACAGCTATACATCATTTTAATTATATCTTGATTTGATATTAATTGTATGTGACAGAGAATCCTTTGATATCACTAGTGTTTTTTACATGGGGTGGGCTCCATATGTGAACAAAGGTAGTGCTAAGTCCCCCATGAATTGCAAATCTCTAACTTGAGCTAATTAATACTAAGCTTTGAGAATGTTCATCCCTAAGTTGCTTCCCTTCCTTCTGTCTGCAGATATAGGAACCATAGTCTTAGTGGCTAAGGAGAAAATGATGAAGGAAAAGCAAATGTGTTTTAAAAGAAGTAAATATTACAGAAACAGAGAACATCAGTAGATGTTTGTGGAGAAGAAGAACCTATTAAGAATAATAGCTGGAAAACTATATCCATATAGATGCAGTGTTAATTTTCATTCACCACACTGAAAGTGTAATTCTGAAGTTGTACCCCCATCTTTACGTTCTGTAAATCATCAGTGTTTTACACAGGCGCATTTTCTTAACTGTTATCCCATTCCACAAGGAATACCAGAGGCTGCACAGTTTCTTCTCTGGTGCATTTTAGATTTAGAACTTTAAAAAATTAATTTAAGACTACCACTCTTTAGAATAAGATTGTATTTCTATTTGTTTTCAGATATAAGAATAGTAACAATAACTACAAATGCATCAACAATGGTAACAGAAAGAATAATATATTGTCCGTGTTATTTTTTCTTTGTAATACATCCCTTTGTAAAATTTACTGTTTTGTATCTTTAGCATCTTTTTGTCTTTTATATATATATATAAATATTAATAGTAGTATTTTGAGTATCCTAAGATGTTAAAAAATGAAAATGCATATTATGAAAGACAACTTTTCTTACAGTCATATTCATATAGAAGATACTAAACCCAGATACAGTGTTTCCCCACAACTGGCTAGTCATCTGAAGGTTATCAAGAGCCATGAAGTTCAAGTAACTCAGTTGCCAGACCTCTGCTGGAAGTGACTGAAGACATTTTTCTAATTGCTGAAAAGTGGTACTTTCAATTGACTATATATGTACTGATGGACACATTTCATATTATCCAGAGAACTTGTTTTCAATTCTGAATTAGCATAACCACCATGAAACTCCCTTCCCATTTCTGGCACTTAAAAACCTTTGATTATTTTGCCTTAAAGAATTTCTTCTTTGTCAGTGTTCCCTCGACTGCCAGGTTAACAGACTCAAGATGGACAGATTTATTGTTTGTCTGTATTCTGGTGATTTTCATTTTTTAAAATAATATATTGCAAAAATTTTTTTATGTTGAAATAGAAATGATATGTAGAATACTATTAAAAATTTATGTATTAAATCATAATGATTTCTGTATATTTCTACCTCTTTTATACTTAACTGTACATCATATTTCATATGTGCCAATGTAATCTGTTTTGGATTATGAAGAAAATGATTGAAGTTCACCTGGATTTGGAACATTTCCAAATGTTTGAGTCATTGTGCAATCTTACACATTATTTTTTTTTTCCTGCAGTTTTAAGAGAGGGCAACCAAAAACATTAGATTCTTTAAATAATAAACATTTAGTTGGAAATAGACATTATTTCACTCTCTCCAGAAATCACCACTCAGAGTAAATTGGAAGCAGCAAGTACTTTAGCTGTGGGACATAGAGGTATAACGTGAAACATACAGATAATGAGTTACTATTTTGTTAAATGCATGTCCGAGCACACTTAACTATGATTGTTTTCATAGAGAAATAACACTAAGGATGAATTATAAGTTTTTCTGTCATACAGATATGACAAATACACATGATAAAGCAACAGAAGTCAAAATTATACTCAACAAGCATGTCTATACATAAATGACATTTGGTAAATAAAATCTTTTTAAACTGGCTCAAGGTGAGTTAACTCTATGTAATAGAAATGTGAATAAAATGTCTCTAACACTTAGCCAGTAGGAAATTTATGTTTGGTAAAATCTACTTACAGCACTACACACAGTAGCCAGCACACTGGAAGTCTTCAGCTATACTTGTGTTTCCGGGGGGTGGGGGTGGGGTGTGCGTGTGTGTGTGTGTGTGTCTCCTCTCAAAACACTGAGAGTGGTATTTTGGGCAGAGTATTGCCCACTCTTTAATATTTCTGTGCTTCTCCTTGTGTCTATACATATCATACATTTTATCTTAACAAAGGTGCAAAAGAGAAGGTACAGTTGATCTGAAAAAAAGAGAGAAGGCTGTGGGAAGAACAGAAGAGAAAAAGTGCTAAGTGATTTTCATCTGAGATGGAAGCATGCCCCCATCTGCTGACCAGATTCTGTGCCCCTGGATAGGTTCTCTTTATTGGGATCAATCCCAGAAACATCAGCCAAAGTAGCTGACGATGAGAGCAAGGGAAGGTGGTGAGGGCTCAGGGGGCTTGCTTTTTTTTGGGGGGGGGGGCTGATGTCTGTTCTTTGAATTCCAGATCAGTGAGAATGTCTGGAAAACAGATTCCATCTGGTTACATGACTGCATGAAGAAGGGGAGGCTGTCACTGTGTACAGAATGGTGAGTCAGATCTAAACAAAACCCAGAATTAAGGGAAGTAAACTCTGGAGAGAAATTTCAGCTCCAGAGTAAATGCCAACAAGTGGGGTTAAGCTTCCAGCAGGAAGTAAGGGACACCAAAAGGGGAACCTGCCAGCAATGAATTCCAGCTGGAATACCGGGAAGTTTCAGATGCGCGAGGCCCTGTGCCACAGGTGCTTTACTTCTCTAGTTATCATTAGTTAGCTGGACGGTCTGGGTGAAACCATTTGTTGCATGGACTTCTTGAAGGTTCAGTTAAGGACTTGGCCAAACCTTGGTAATTCATTCAATTCCATGCACAGTCTCCTCCTTGAGTGTTTGCAAATTAGTTAACTTTATTCTTTTGTTGAGACAGTCACTAAATTACTGGTTCATACTGTGTCAATCTGGTAAGCAATTTTTTTTTAAAAAAGCAAAATTTCAGAAGATTATTGGGTTATAATTGCAATTTCTTTAAAATTAAAGCTCACATTATTTTGTAGGCGTTTATTTATACATAGTTTGCATAATCTAAACACTTAAAAACAAAACAGGACCAGTCTGGACACAGATCAGCTCTAACAAACAAACAAAAAACAAGCCTTTAAATTTAGACTTTGTGTTCCCTATAAAAATATGCTACTTACCATCCATCACCAAAATCACAGAAAACAAGATACATTACTCATCTGTTCCATTTGAGTGAACACATGAGAGATTAAGACTTCCAGACTAGGATTGAGAAGGACTGAATATGAGACAGTGATTTAATACTTAATATGTGATTGATCTGGACAAAATCAGCTAACCTCCTATGGAGTGAATCTTTATCTGCCAATTATTATCTCCAGCCTACTTCCTACCTAAGATTTTATGATTTAACACTAATCTCTATTTTAGAGTTCTTTCTTCAAACTGAACTGTGGCTGAATATAACAGCTGATATACTATATATAGTCTGAATGACGGTTAATTTCCTTGGTGGAGACATCAAAACAAATAGCAGATTATCCCATTTCCTAAATAGTAACAGTTTATCAATGTGCTAGACTGGTTATTGTATAGCCCTTAAAATATTAAAGGTGTTTTCTCCATCTATAACTCTGATGAAGATAGACATCCTTACTTTTAAAATCAATATTAGGACCAGGAAGGCATAGTGGAGTAAATTGTCACAGTGTGCCATTTGACAAAATTCCATTTTAACCTGTGGTGACATAGACACACACATGCATGTGGAATGTGTGCATATACTGGAGTAAACTCGTGTTAAGTCATGGGCTGCAGCAAGATGAACTACCAGGGTCCAAATCTGGAAACCAGATTTACCAGGTGGAATGTAACAGATGGGGCTAACAGTAGGACGACAAATACCAATTTGCCTTTTTGTGTAGACCAAGGGGCTGTGGTCACACTCAGGGAGAAATCTAAGCCAGGGTCCAGGGTCTCAGATCAAATAAAACAGGAAATAAAAACTGTGTAGACAAAGTCAAACTGAAATGAACACAAAGAGAAAGTCAGTTTGAGTTCTAAGGCAAGAAGCAAGATCAAAAGCAGCAACCAGAATGATGACTGTTATGAGAAGGAATTAGTATCTCTGTGTGCATTGCTGAAGATCACATTCTAAAATATTTAGTTTTTTCCATGAAAACTTTATATTGGCAGGCATGCTCTACTTCCCAGCGTAAAACAGGGCTCTTGGTGTTTATAGCCAATGAGTCCAGCTTAAACTGAAAATATTCAAGGAGAAATCTTGCATTATCTTAAAAATGTGTGCATGAGTCCATCTGCACATTATGCACTTTCAACTCATTGTATAACAAGGTGCAAAATAATAGATAATGCAAGTTGTAAAAATTATGAGTCACTAGGTATTCATTTGGTCATATACTAAGGACTTTCTGCATACATGACACCTGTTGAGATCCCCACATTGATGGCACAATTCAGCAAATGTTGCTGTCCTTGTCCAAGAGAAGAAATGGAGATTTGGGGAAGATAAGCAGACTTCCCAAGTCTTTAATGCAAGAAGCTGTCAAGTCAGGATTCAGATTCAAGTCTGAGTGATTCCACAGTCCTTTGTTGTTTTTATTTCTTACTTTTTTGACTCGTCACCACACAGGATTTGATTTATTTGTTTGTTTCAAGTATAGTTGATGTACAATATTAAATAAGTCCCAGGTGTATAATGTAGTAAATCACAATTTTTAAAGTTTCTACTTCACTTATAGTTATGATAAAATATTAGCCATATTCTCTAAGATTCTCTAAGTTATATAATATATCCTTGTAGCTTATTGCATACTTAATATTTTGTACCTCTTAATCCCCTACCTTATGTTTTCCCCACCCTCTGCTCTCACCACTGGAAACCACAAGGTTTCTTCTATATATCTGTGACTGCTTCTTTTTAATTATCTTCACTAGTTTGTCATATATTTTAGATTCCACATATAAATGAGAATAATACAGTATTTACTTTTTTCTGATTTATTTCACTTAGTATAATGGCCAAGTCTGTCCACGTTGCTGCAAATGACAAAATTTCATTATTCTTTATGGCTGAGTAGTATTCCATTATATATATATATATATACATACATATATATATATATATATACATACACAGCACATCTTTTTCCATTCATCTATTGATGGACACTTAGGTTGCTTCTGTACCTTGGCCAACTGTAAATAGTGCTGCAATGAATACTGAGGTGCATGTATCTTTTCAAATCAATGTTTTTGTTTTTTTCAGGTATATACCCAGGAGTGGAATTGTTGGGTCACATAATAATTCTGTTTTTAGTGGAAACTCCATACTAGTTTCCACAGTGGATGCACCAATTTACATTCCTCCCAACCATGTAAAAGGGTTCCCTTTCCTCCACATCTTTGCATATATATATATATATATATATATATATATATATGTATTTTAATGATAGCCATTCTAACAGGTGTGAGATGATATCTCACTGTGGCTTCTGTTTGCATTTCCCTGATTATTAGTGATGTTCAGCATCTTTTCATGTGCCTGTTGACCATCTTCATTTCCTCTTTAAAAAAATGTCAATTCTGTCCTGCCCACTTTTTTATTGGGCTGTTTTTTATGTTGAGTTTATGATCTGTTTACATATGTTGGATATCAATCCCAAATTGTCATATCATTTTGCAAATAGTTTCTAGCATTCAGTAGGTTGTCTTTTTGTTTTGTTGATGGGTTCCTTAGCTGTGCAGAAGAAGTTTTTAAGATTAATTAGGTCCCATTTATTTATTTTTGCTTTTGTTTCCTTTGCTTTAGGAGATAGCTCCAAACAAGCTTTGCTGTGATTTATGTCAAAGAGCGTTCTACCTATGTTTTCTCCTAGGAATTTTATGGTATCCAGTCTTACATTTAGGTATTTAATCCATTTTGAGCTTATTTTTGTATATGGATTTAGAGAATGTTCTAATTTCATTCTTTTATAAGTAGCTGTCCAGTTTTCCCAGCACCACTTATTGAAGAGACTGTCTTTTCCCATCATATATTCTTGCCTCCTTAGTTGTAGATTAACTTACCCCAAGTGTGTGGGTTTATTTCTGGGCTCTCTGTTCTGTTCCATTGATCTGTGCCTGGTTTTGTGCCGGTACCACACTGTCTTGGTTTCTGTAGCTCTATAGTCTGAAGTCAGGGAGCCCAATTCCTCTAGCTCCATCCTTCTTTCTCAAGATTGTTTTGGCTTTTGTGTTCCCTTACAAATTTTGAAATTATTTGTTCTAGTTCTGTGAATTCCTTTGTTCTTAGTCTCAACACTAGGCTCTAGGTTAGACTTGGCTAACGTTACTTTACTCAAATGTTCTCAAATATTGTGTTAAATCATTTAATACAGCAGCTAACAAATCATGAATTTAGGTGATGTGAATTTTACTTTATTTTGCTTATATTCTAATAAAGGTGCAACAGGCAGAAAAAAAAGGGGAGAAAAACCAAGAACTCAAAGAAAGAGCACAAAAGAGGATTTTGTACAATCAGTGCTTAGAGAGTAAGATAAAATATGCTGAAGCAAGAGAGATGCAGTGAAGAGGAAACATCCCCTCTTTTTCTACATCTCCTTTTTCCTCATTCCTTTTCTCCATTCAGAATCTCCGATTTATTCCTTATGATGATATAAAATTCAGCATTTATATAGTTAAATTTTGAAAGGGAACAAAATTCTACATGATAGATGAGGCCTTTTGAATTAGATTCAGTTCTACCCTGCTTTGGTAAAATTGAGTTGTGAAAAGAACAGCTCCCCCACCCAGTTTCCCTAATTTTAGGGGAAATGTATGATATGTGTAGGTCTAGAAGCCAAGGAAAACTATCTTTATGACATATTTCTTAAATTTATATAACTTATATGCAATTTTTCCCTCTATCACTCTTACAACCTGACAGTCAGTTTACTGACAGTAAATGTTTTTAATTCATAAAATAGAACATCAGGTTTCAGAGGAAGATTATAATGAAATTAGGAGAAACAGAAAACTATAAATTGCTTTCCCTCATTTACACTCAGTCCTGGTTAAACACTATAGATATAAAGGCCATCAGTAAGAAATTTATGTTTACCTGTAAACTACACACGTGTGACAATTTCACACTTTGAACTGCTTCATCTGTGTATTTTGGAGACCACAGAAAGCCTCCATCTATACTGTGGACTAGGCTAGAAAGAGTTAACTCAAATACTGCCTGATTTGACCTCCCTTGTCCTTCCTTTAATTCATTTGGTTAATGGTGCCAGGTATGAATACTCAAGGTCACCATCGTGACTAAGAATCATTGTTTGGATAAGGACACCATTGTTGTTTTAAAAGGAATGTTCCTGAGTAAACAGGGAAACATATTATTAAACTGTGTAATTAAAGTTTGTTCTCATACAAATTCCAAAGGTGCATAATAAACCACCAATTCTGTATTTACTCCTGCACTAGATTACAGGTTTACAGAGCACAAGAATCATAGCAACCACTTCCTCAGTGCTTTACAGACAAGTACTCAATAAATACTTTGACAATAAATGTTACAGTATTTGTTTCTATTTATTTCTCTCTTCTCCAGTGAGAACTAGAAGATTTTATGCATCTGAAATCAAGTCAACTGATAATAAAATAACCAGATAATTTGTTGCAGTAACACAGTATTATTCACATGAAAATTACAGGTTTGTCTTACAAGGCGTATAAAATGTAAGAACATCACTTTGGTAGGTTATGGTTCTGTGAGAGGTTTTTCTTTTGTTGGTGTACCATCTATTCTTTCCCATATATTTGTAGAGAGCCTTCTGTCTGTAAAACACTGTGCTAATCCTGAGAACAAAATATAAATAATGTGCAAATGGGTAAGAGCAAATCTAAAACAAGAGAGTTTGGATTGACAGCAAGACTTAGGGGGTACAGAGGAGCCCCAAATGAACCAACTTTAGTTCTTCTGAATTAAATTTAAGGGAGATTATAACAACTACCCAATTTTAATCTGTTAAAAAAATTATGCCTGTTTACCTAATTTTAAATAAGACTAAGAATTTATATTCAAGGTTAGAGTAGAAATAACTATATTCAAGATAATCTTTTTCCTCACCAGATAATATGTTACAAAAATTTTTGTATGAGGATATGAAAAAGAACAGTTCAAGATGTTTTAAACTTGCTTATTCCTCTTAACTATCTGTTAGCTAAGCTTTAAAATGTATTTCAGAAGAGTTGGAAATGAAGATTAATACTCAAGAAAACCAGATGCAAAACAAATTAAACTGTGAGACCCTGGTACTATGAAGAACCCTAAGTAGACTCCATGAGTATAACTTTTTGTTTTAAAATTACAATAGCGATAATGATCTGAGCATAAGCACACCAACACCAGTTCTCCTTTCTACTCAAAAGCACAGTAAATGATAGAAAAGACCTTTTTAGAATGAGTAACTCCATTGATAGCAAGAATTATTACTGAGAAAGAAAAAGAAAGAGACAAAGAGAAAGGGAGAGGCAGACAGAAAATCAGATCTGTAGGTTAAAGAACCAGATAAAACCACAGCCAAGCAGAAACAGAGGAGCTGGAGCACCAATTGGGTGGGTGGTGGTTTGGGGCTGGCACTTGGATCAACTAGGGTTCTCTGCCATCCTCCTGCCTCTGTCTCTAGAAAGTAGGCTCAACAAGCTCACAGGCTGAAGCTGAAAGTTCAAGTTCTACTTTGGATGCTGAAGAAGCAAAACAGTGTCCAAGATAGGTAGTTAGACTCAAGTGTAGTGGGACACTTTGGAACCACTATAGCCAAGTCTCTCCTTTCCTCAGTCACTTCCTCAGGGGCCAATAATAAACACAATAGAAAGATGAATGGGATTTGTAGACAAAAATGCATCACAGAACATTTGAGAAAACTATTTCCTTTAAAGAGGCAGAAAGCCACAAAATGGTGCAGGTAACACATTAGGAAAAAAAAAATTACAGTCAGTAGCTTACTAGGACTTGGTCATTTTTGCCTGTTCCCTCTTTAGTTGTAATGATTAAATATCTAACTCCAAGAACAATTCTTAGTTTTTTTCTTTCATGTCTATTATGTAACTAACATTTACTTTCTTCAAGTGACTCTCTGCTAATGCTTAAAACATACACATATACTTAACTGTTAATACGTATATTTACCACATCAAAAAATGTGTCTCAACATAAGGAAAACATATTTCCTTCAAGAACAGTTACTTGTAATCACAATTTATACACACAGCTGTCAGTTCTCCTATACTTCTAGGGCATTAACTTTGTTAAAATCAAAAAATAAAATAAAATATAAAGTAAAATAAAATAAATCTATGAATACCTACTAGGATGTATACTTTTACGAAAAGAAGGCAAAGAATCTCTAGTAACAATTTTAAGACAAATGTTGCCATTAATATTATTTCAAAGACTCTTTATCTGTTACTTACTTCACTTTTATTCTATTCTACATAAATTCTAAATGCTTTTTCTCTTATTCAAACTACTCATTACCAGAGCATTCAGTACTCAGCTCTTGCAAAAGGGAGTCTTTTAACATAGTCCATTACATTTGAATATAAATATCTTAACATTCAAGGATGGTTTTTATGGATAAAAGTTAAATCATAGTAAAGAGTAAGAGTCAGTCTTAAACACTGACATTTTAGTAAGCAGGAGATAATCGCCTCTGAAAGGTATGAAACCCTCAAAATTCATGTTGTCAATGAATGTTTTAAATAATTTAATACTCCACTAGGAAACCTGATTCTAACGTTCCCTTTCACTTAAAAATAAGTTTAAATTATAGCTGCCAATTTTCAAAATGTTCTGCCCCTTTAAAGCTCAATTATATGTTATTTTAAGGTTTCTTAAATGTATTTTAAGGTTTCTATAACTATACACTATAGTGACAAACTGGGTGATTTTCATGACCTTTACAAATAAAGCTGGTTGACCAATAGGCACAACTGATCATGTGATCAAATCAGTCTAGACTGATGAGTATGACAGCTGCCGTGATGTGAACAAAAGCTATGGAAACATCTATGCTTAGCATCTCAAAGATCCCACTTTATAACTTGTCATTCTCAAGACGTAAATAACACAGGCTGTTTCTTCCATATTTTTATTACAGACAGAAGTCCAAGTAGGAAATTAAATTTAGATTCTTTAAGTGATGAATTGTGTAAACATTTATTACATTTTCATCTGAGTAAGACAGCTAAGCTGACCTATTTTTACAGGGATCATATAAAAGAACATAAGGCAATAATCGTGCATGGATCCAAAGGCTCCATCTGTCTTCATGATCTCTTTTTCCATTGGCTTCATGTGGAACTTACTGGTTGCTAGGGTTGGTAATGCATATTGAAACTTGATTCAAGTTGTAGATGAAATAGCAAGGACTTTTTAGTCCTCACAAACTCGACTCATATAAGACTTCACAAGCTTTTCCACAGATGATTAATGCCACTCGCTTTGCCTGGGTGGCAGTGTGCTTTCAGAGCTGCTCTTTATACTGTGACTTGGATTTAAATACATCCTAGCTATGCGACCTTGGGCAGCGAACTCACTTCACTGAGCCAGGGCTTTGCGGTCTGTAAAATGATGGTCCTATTTACCCTCACGGTGCTTTTGTGAGAATGAAAAAGATAATGACTGCAAGGCACAACCATAGACCTGGACACGGTAGGAACTCAAGACATGTCAGTGTTGACCTCCCCACTCACATCATTATTGCTAAAGCAAACACTGAGCCTCACCATTAATTCTATGATAAGTGGATTGATTCATATTTTCACTGATTCATGGAGCACAAATATGATCATCATTAGCTTAATGGCAAAATAAAGTCCTGACTTACAAACATGGACTTGTCCCTCTGTTTTACTGTGGACTACATTAGAAAGCAACTATAATCACTCAGTAAAAGGTTATATTTACAGTATGTTTCCAGTAAAAGAGGTATAGCAATCGATACATAAATATATTTATTTCCCTCAACTTAAATTCCTTTGAAGATATATTCTGTTACTTTAAGTTGTTTTGCAGTTTCATTTCCATTGCAGTGTTATGAACCAAGCCTATCATCTTTTATCTGGGTTTTAATTTCATGCCTAATTGGTTTAACTCATTCCCATTTCTCCTTTAACGTATTTTTAATAATATTTGAGATACATTCCTAGGTGTGGTTCGCTCATGCCTCTTCCTTCTTTAAGAGATTAAGGGAGCACACTACTACAGCACCTTTCCCCCTCATTCACTGTGTTGCTCTTTGCTTTAATGAAAGATAATAAAATAATATCCAAAATATTTAGCTAATTATTTTAAATTCCATTCTCAGCCAGATATTTGACTGTTTCAAAACCTTCCAGTTTCTAGATACCCCCTCATATTCTGAAGTAAGTAATGTATCTGTATTGAGTTTACAGGAAGAAAAAATACCTAAGTCAGAACAAGTACATTTCTGTAAATATTACTAGGGATTGTTCTGGTTGATGAACATCATATCTGCACATCATTTAATTTTTCATTTTACTTAGTTTGGAAATGTTTTCTTTTTCTGTAGTATCGTATTGATCCTACAGTTTCCCATATCCCCTTACTTGTTAGCAATTATATCCATGGCATGTTCTCTTATCACTAAACTAACAACCCTTTCATTCTGCTTTGCGTGTATCACTAGATGTTCTTCTGCTCGTTTCTCACTAGAATGTCTTCTTTTAGCACCAGTGCAGTGCCTTAGATGTCACTTTATTTTCACAGTGATTTTCCCTGGTTATACTCAAATAATACTAATAGAAAATATATGTCTCTGATGAAAAAAGCCAATACTGATTTATTTTAATTCAAGGATCTATATCCAAATAAATCATTTTTCCTAGGGTCATTTAGATTTTGTAAATCAAGAAATAAATGAATGTACAGCAGAACATACACAGATTCAAGATAGTTAATCAGTTAGTCACATAAATCTCACTATGAATCTGGTCACTCATCTCTGTGACTATTTTTCTTCTAAATAAGATCTTTTTGTGTCTTAACTATAGGATAGTGTCTGTAATACAAAATGCATGATGGTGAGATCTGGTACTTTAAAATCTCCTTTTCTTCATTCAGTGCTTGTATGAGTTACTACAGAATAACTGAACCTCCCCTACATGGTTGGTTAAACTTGATAGAAGTTTATTTCTCAGTCTGGGAAATCTGCCTGTGAACAGCCCATGGCTGGTTTATAATTGTTGGCAGTCAAATGGAACCCAGCCTGCTTCCAGCTTTCCTTTCTGCCACTGCTAGTGTTTGGCCCTCAATCTCATGGACCGAGAATGATTTCTAGCCATCACCTCCATGCAGGGCTGGCTATGTAATTTCTCAGGGCATGGAAAATAATAAAAATGTGGGACTCTTTTTACAAAAAACAGGAAAAAGATACTGCTAAAGGGACTAAAACAGATAAAGCCACTTATTTCTTCTGCAGTTTCTCTCTCAGCTTGTTAGGATATTTTTAAAATTTTGCTATTAATGTTCTTCTAAGTATACAGAAGTTGAAAATTTTTATTATTAGCAGAGATTTTACCGCTCACCTTTATATTGTATGATGCTAGTGTTAGATGCAAATATAAAACTGCAGAAGTCATATATGTGATAATCAAATACACAGTTCATACTTTATACATCATATATCCACAGTGGTTAAAGCACTGCACAAAACTAATGCAAATATTTCTGTTTCACTTTTTTTATATGTGCAACATCTACCACCACTGAGTACCTTCACCTTACTGCTGAGTAAGGAGAGACTAAAAGGAGAAACGACAATGGGTTGCCTTCTTTTACCCTTTCTTTCTGGGTCATCATTTTCAGCATATGTGGTTGGCTAATACAAGGACTTACGGACTCAAGTAAGGATATGACAGGGTTCCCTCTCTCTTGTGCTTCTTAGAGTACCAATTGCCTTCTCCCTACATTAGAAGCAAGTTCTTCCTCAAATACAAAGTGTGGTCTCTTAGAATGAACAGCATCTCTCCTACTTATTCAAACGTGCAGCATGTTTACTTTGTACTCACTTTGCTTCTCACTGAAATCCCACATATTGTTCACCAGAATTCTCACCTCATGGGGCACTGAGAATGCTATAAATGAGGAAATAATGAACATCTGAGATAAATACTACATGAATCTCCTGTGCTTAACAGTATCTTCCACTGTCCCATAGGACTTCCCTTACAAAACATAAGCTCAAAGATAAACTTAAGGATTTCTGGAGGGCTGTAGTAGGGCAATTAATTAAGTGTGGGGCCACTCTGCATCAGGTTCTATGTGATCACACTGTTTGAATGGCCATGAAGCTGATCAGGTGTCCATATCCTGCTTTCAAGGGGGTTAATAAGACGGAGAGGAGAAGGGGCAAAGACTCTGTTGCAACTCTCTTTTAAGATTTCCCAGAAGCGATCACATCATACTTCTATTCAAACCCAGCGGCCAGAACACTGGTCTGAGGCTACCACTAGCTGCAAGTGAGGCTGGGGAACAGTCTTGACTGCAGGCAGCCAGGCACCCAGCTGAAGACTGTAGGCGTGGACGTATGTAAGCAACAGTCTGTGCTGTAAGATTTATGTCAAGCACCACAATAGAGAGGAGTTGGTCAAAAGTGATTTTAGGTTTTCATTAGAAGAATGCTTTCTTAATAGCTTCTAAATGTTAGAAAAAGTTAGTGAATATTCACTTTACAGTTGAAGGCAGCTTGTTACAAACAAAACAAAATAACCATACATTAAATTTGAGTGCTTTGATCCATGACACATGTAATAACTATACATTATATTTTAATGTTGATCCATAATGCCTGTTTCTTTGAGAAAACCTTGTCATGCCTGATAATGCAAGGTAAGTTGCAAGATTTTAAATGCTGTTTGAAACCCAAAATTGTTCTGCTTGTTAATGTTTTTAATCAGTGTCATATACAGCAGATTAACTTATCTAAGACTCTCCCCATTACCAACTAGAGATTTCAATTAAATTGTAAAATTATCCCTTCATTTGTAAATACTATTATGTCCATGTTGTGTGAGAACAGACTGAATTTTGAGATAAGGAACCAGCGGTCCCTCCACTACAGGTAGCTTTACCTCAAATACGGTGCTGATGTTTTAATATTCTTTCCCTTTTTATTCAGTTATTATTTTGGTTGTCACTTTCTTGAAGAGAGACAGAGTGTGCGTAATTTTGTTGAAAGTTTAGTATTTAAAGAAATCTGAGTTCTAGATATATTTACCTCAATGAATAGCTGTGTTACTTCGGAAAACTGTTTTAGTCTTTCTGAGTATAAACTGGGCAACTCAATTTTCTTGTCTCTCTGCTTGCTCTTGCCTGTCTGGAAATGACAGGAAAGTGCAGTCAATATGGATTTGGGGGTAACGAGTAGTACGTTTGGGCAAGTAGATGAACTTGCAAATACGGAATCTGAGAATAATGAGATCAACTATACTGACTTTAAACACAAATATGAAACAAGATGCATAATCATTGTATTACTTCCCATGCTAATGCAGTGATAAACACCACCTGCATTTCAGTGCAGACATGAGTATATATTTTAAGTTCTTGAAAATGTGTCATCGATTAGGAAGGTGTCAGCTCTGCATGTCTCTTTCTTTCCATCTCTCTTTTTCCCTCTTAATGTATGCTTGTGCATGTGCACTCATGTAAAAATGTGCCGAGAATACATTACTCCAGCACATGCATGACTTTCTCCATTAAATGTCAGACAAGACTCACATGCATCTGTTTGGTGCATGTTCTTATTACTGCGTGATAGTCCTTAGTGCGAAGTTCTATGGAGGAAAAGGTATGGGAGCTGACACTGCCTCATAGGAGATCTGACCTAATGCTGAGGGAGAGAGAGTAGACTAAGAACCTGTCCTTTGAGGGATGAGGAGTGAACGGAAGGACTAAGAGGGGAGAAAAGAGGGCTCCAAATAGGAACAACATGAAAAAGGCCCACTGAGGGTGTGGTCTAACGTACAGGAAGAGAGGAAAGAAGCTGAGTGCTACTGAGCTCAGAAAGCTGAAAATATGGGCAGGGGCTAGGACACGCAGAGCCCTGCAGGTCTTTATCGAAAGAGTGATGGAGGGCAGTGTGTGGTCTAAGAAGAGGACTTTAAGGTCAAATCTGTTCTTTGCAAAGGTCGTTCAATGTGCTGTGTTGGTAAGTGATCAAAAAGGGGCAAAAGTGGATTTGGAGAGATTAGTTAGTAGGTTATTTCAGTAGATTAGAGAAGGGATGATGGTAGCTTGATCTAAGGACAAGTGAAACAGATGGAGATAAAATGAATTTAGTACATATAATTGATTTGTATATGATTTTATCATATTACCACCAGAATAAAATTTAAGTATCTTTCGGAGGAGAAAATATTTTCAGATGAGTACTTGCATGTATTAGACAAGAAGTAATGTCTGTGTTTTAAAGCTATCAGAAAATAACCAAGGAATTAAACGTGTAATGATGGTTATTGCCATCAACAGAATGTCTATAATGCCAGTATGCATTTGGCAATTTGTGGTACTAATATACGATGGGGGGGGATAATCTATAGAAATAAGGTAATGGTAGCTATTCGCAGGTAGTTCTGATACAGGTCTATTTTAAAATCTGTAAATCAGAATTCTGTATGTATCATATACACGTGTTTAAATGTATCCACCCCTATATACTATTTGGCAGAATTGAAAGTTAGTGATACAGTTAGTCAATTATCAGCAATATGCTATAACCAAAAAGACTGGGAATTATTATCTTAGCTGCTAACAGGTGTACTGTTTTTCCATGTTAGGAGAATGGCCTTAAATTTTATGCTCAGATTTTTCTCCAGCTTGTTTAGGATTATTTTCTGTCAAGTATCACTAAGCCTTCTTGGCATGAGACTGCCATGTGAACCTTGACAGTTGCTGTCAGATTATTAATATTTCCTCTGTTTTCTCAGCAGGAGATTTAACAACCTAAAGGAGGCCATGGCAGGCATGGTCTTAGCTCATTTTCTCCACACTCTTTGTGCAGTAAAGATGCATTCCATCCAAGACCTTAAAATAGAACATAACTCTGCCGTGGTGTCAGCAAATTGTTACTTACAGGTTGGATTTTTTTAATGCACCATAGCAACATTTTCTCTTTAGAATGAAAATACAGGAAGATGCCTGATTCCTTCTGAAGACAAAAGCACCCTCCACCCCAGCATATCTAGCAGATGTTCTCTTCATAGGCAGAGAGAAAACATGGCAAGTTACTCTATCCAGCTGGTTCCTAAATCATTCTGAAATTCTCCCTGTCTACTCCCCAAAGATGTAAATTGGCCCATAAAGAGAACAGCAGGCAACATGACTATAAATAAAGGCTACAGATGAAGTCATATTGCAGGAAGAAGCTAAGGAAAGCTAGGAAACAATGACCATTGTTTGAGTAAAATAGGCAAATGAAGACCTCACTATGAATTTGCTACTCTATACAGAGGGTTTAACAGTCAGTCAGCCCGGAAGTATTTATCGTTTGCTTCTTTCATCTTCAGTCATACATTGCTTTCTTTTCCAATTTGCCAGAACCTTATTTTGACTTTGTCAAAGGAACTGAAACAATGAAGTACGGTGAATAATTGCTGTGGGCGGAGATTTTTAAGTTAAGATGTGACACCTGAAGTTTTGGTTTCCGGCCCAACATGTTAAAAGCTTGGCCACCATCACTCCATCCTCAAACAAGAAAAAAAGTGAACAAACTAAAAATCAACAACTCTCATTAGATCAGAGAATTGAGCTCACAGAGTAAACTTCTGCCCTGGAAACTGGAGAGACAGATAATCAGATGCAGAGTCACAGCTTATTGTGAGAAGAAGCTTAGGAGCAGAAGCCCAAAACTGAAGCCAGTATCAGTAGGAACACATTACACTGTAATTGACCAGTTGCTGGAGGCTTACTGTGGACTGGATCCAAGAGAGCCCAATCTTGGGGGCCCCCACTCTTTCCTGAATTTTACTTCCAGGAACCCTATCAGTTTCTCACTGTGAAGATCTGAGGAAAATCCCTTTGTGCTTACCGACAGCAGGGAGAGGGGAAAAGCAACCATTCTGAAATAAGACAAGAGTTCTCTATTTTCCTTAGTAAGGCTTCTCCTCAAGGGAAACTCTTACCAGAGCCTGACCAACTAAGGTTTAACCAAAGCCTAACCAATCTGGGGAAGGGTAGTAAGTCCAGCCTACTCTACCTTTTGATGCGAAGGAAGGGAACTGTCTAACTCAGGCTCACCAAAAGACTAAGGCCTAATTAATTACAAGATGATAGAATGCTTCCCCCAGTAGGGCTCCTATATGATAACAGGAGGTGACAGCTAAAATTGCTGTAACCCTCAGGCCCTATTTTAGGAGTCTACAGGAGAACCAAAAGACAACCAAGTAGGCCAAAACAGTAGAGGAAATTTTTAGCCTCTGACTCTACAGCTATAGCAAACAGTAAACATAGCCTAGCTCCTAGCCAGATAAACACAAAACCTCACACTAAAGATCTATCTTAGTTCTTTTTACCCAATACATTATGTCTGGCTTTAAACAACAACAACAGTACAAGGCATTCTAAAAAGCAAAAAAACAAACAAAAAAAAAAACCACACACGATCTGAAAAGACATGGTAACCATCAGAACCATGTTGGAATGATCAGAATAGGAATTTGAAACAACTATGGTTAATATGCTAAAAATTCTAATGGAAAAAGTGGACAACGTGCAAGAAAGGATGGGTAATATAAGCAAAAGGATGGAAGTTCTAAGAAAGGATAAACAGGAGATGCTAGAAATCAAAAAGACTGTAAAAGAAATGAAAACCATCTTTGATGGGGTCACCTGTAGCTGCACATGGTGAAGACAGAGTCCACGAGCTTACAGACATGTCAACAAAAACTTCAAAAATGGAAATATGAAGAGATTTTAAAAAATGAATAACACAGACCAGAATATCCAAGAATTATGGGCAATTATAAAAGGGGTAACATATGCAATGGGAAGACTAGAAGGAAAGAGAATTAGAAAGAAAGAAGGGTTAGAAGAAATACTTTAATAATGGCTGAAAATTTGTATATATCCAAGAAAAAAGGAAAGACTAGTTCAAGAAGATATATGCACCCCAATGTTCAGTGCAGCATTATTTACAATTGTCGGGGTATGGAAGCAATCTAAGTGTCCAACAACAGATGAATGGATAAAGAAGATGTGGAATATACACATACTTAACAGAATACTACTTAGCCAAAAAAAAACAAAAAAACAAAAAAAAAAAAACAAAGAAAAAGAAAGAAATTTTACCATTAGCAACAACCTGGTTGGACTTGGAGGGTATTTTGCCAAGTGAAATAAGTCAGACAGAAATACAAATATTGTATGATATCACTTACATATGGAATCTAAAAAATGATATGAAGAAAAAGAAACAGACTCATATATAAAGAAGAAACTAGTTTTTACCAGTCAGGAGAGGGAAGGGACAGGGGAAGGATAAATACAAGCAAATTAATTAATTTAAAAAAGTAATCCACTATAGATCCAGGAAGCTCAGAGAACACCAGGATAAATACCAAAAATTCTATACCTAGGTATATCATGTTCAAATTGCAGAAAATCAAAGTCTTAAAAGAAGCTATGAGAAAGGGGCTGAAGGGAATCCTACCTGCAGAAGAGCAAGGAAAAGAACTATGTTGGACTTCAGAAATCATGCAAACTAAATGAGAAGTGGACAAAATATTTCAAGTGTTAAATATAAATTGTTAATTAAAAAAAATCACTCAGTGTTCTGAACCTAGCAAATTATCCTTCAAAAGGGAAGGAGAAATAAAGACATTCTCAAACAAAACTGAGTGCAATTGTCACCATTAGAACTACCTGACAAAAAATAAGAGAAGTTCTTCAGAGAGAAAGAAAAAAATATAGGCCAAAACCAGGATATACATAGATGAAGCAAGAGTGTTAGAGAAGGAATAAATGGGCTAAAACAAAATCTTTTATTTTCCTTATTCTTAATCAGTATAATAACTGTTCAAGACAATAGCAATAATAAAAGTATTTGGTGACTGAAGCTTAGGGGTATGTGCAATGAGTGACAGCAACATTGTAAGAGTTGGGATAGAGGAACTGGAAATACTCAGTTATAAAACACTTGCACTATTCGTGAAGTGGTGTGTTATTTGAAAATGGAGTTGGTTTCGTTATACAGATATGTTGCAAACACTAGGAAAACCACTAAAATTTTTAAAAATAAGTATAATAATATGCTAAGACGGAGGAAAACCGAATAATATAAAATGCACAATTAAAATTAGAGACGGCAGAAAAAGATGGAAGAGAAAGAACAGAAAACAATTATAAATGATAGAAATATTAATCCAATATTATATCAATAGTCACTTTAAATCTAAATGTTCTAAATACATCAAGTAAGAGACAGAGACTGTCAGAGTGCATAAAAACTAAGACCCAATAATAAATGTCTATAAGAAACCCATTTTAAATATAAAGGCACAGACAGGATAAAGGGATGGAGAAAGACATGATGCTAATCCTAATTTTAAAAGGCTAAGGTACCGTGTTAATTAATTTTAGACAAAGATGCAATATCAGATCTCTTTTGTATGGACAGAATCAACACTAGTAGAGTGCCACACACCAGACACTGTTCTAAGCATTTTACAAATATTAAGTACTCATAGAAAGTCTGTGGGCCAGGTACTATATTATCCCCATTTTACAGAGGGGTAAACTGAGGAATACATGTATCAAATAACAAGCAATCCTAGGGGTAGTCAGTATTGAACCCAGGCAGGTTTGTTTCTGAGTATCTGTCTTTAAGCACTATACCATGTTCCTTCCTACTGCCATACATTTCTTTATATCATTGCCCCTAATTGTAAAGCTATTCACATTCAGCCATGAGGAAGATGAGATCAGTGCATAAGCACTGCAATAAAGGATGCTGTATTATGAATACCTAAGTTGCACCTTTGATATCTGAACTGTGCTAACTCAAATGTTAGATGAATGTTTGATTACAGTATTTTTAAGCTGTTATTCAAGATACTGGAAGGTGCACTGATATCTCTGAAGGTTTAACACAATATTGTCCTTACTGTTTTTCTGTCTTAGGTAATGGAAACTTGCCAGCACAGTACCAGCCTTATTCTCTGGTGGTTCTTTTATAACGAATCCTTTTCCTTAGGTTTGGGAGGATTTTTCCTCCTGTTTCTAGAATTATGTTTCTCCTGGTGTTAATTTTTTTCATTGTGTGTCTCATGGGCAGTTTTCTTCAAATGTCTGGTAATCTCTGGGTTCCTATTCATACTTAAGAAGAACATACAAAATTACCAGAAGATCATGTGTGAGAACAGGACTGGTGAGTAGCTACTACCCAGGTGAGGAGCCTTTGGGATCTCTAAACAAGGAAGCTTTGTCCTGAGACACTAGCACCCTCAACACACTTCCTTGGTCATCTCGAGATGATTTATTCAATCTCTTTATAGAAAACATGCCAGTATTTTGCCTGGGTTAATATTAATAGCTAGAAGTTAGATATTACGCTGAGAAAGATAGATACTAAGTCTAGACTTTCCCATTTGCAGTCTTTGCTTTCAGGTCTACTTTCTTCTTTCAACCTGGAGATGGTATCAGCCATCCCTGAGTTATCAGACTTTTGGCAGATATTATCCAATTTGATTATTTTCTCCTTTGTTCATATTTAAGGCTATTTTTTCCACTGCTGTATTTCACCGATTAACCACCCCTTTGCCTGATTTATGCTTTCCAGAAACGTGTACAAACCTCACTTTCATCATTGTCCTTTCCCCTGTTCTCTGTATAATGAGGGATTATGGCTTTATATTTCTGAACCATCTTTTCAAGGGTTTATAAGAAGGGAGGAGACAAATGGAGTATTTAGTCTGTCATGCCTATCATATTAAAATGAAGATACTCTAGTTTATGCAAGAAAAAACATTTATAACTAAACAACGTAACTAAAAGCAGTAGAATCTAGTTTACAAAAATTTCTCCTTGCACAATCTGATTTCTTCCTTCAAGTAATTGTGTCAAGTAGATGATTCTTTCTTTAGCATTTTATATAAGAGAATGAATGGATAAGTAAATGTAATAGTAAATGTATAAATAAATAAATAATAAAAGGAGCACTCAAACCCATGGCTTCTTATTCTAAATCCTGTGCTATTTCTTCTAGTTAGTGATGTTTAATGTTCCATTCAAAACAAATGGGCAAACAAAATAACTTTCCACTCTACCATCTCACTAAGCCCCTAGAAGGGAAAGTAAATAATGGCTGAATTAAATTAAATTAGATGCAAAGATTCATTATTGACTCTTGGAGGCTAAGTAATCAGAGAAAAAAATCACAAAGATCTCCTTGCTAGAAGCTGTTAAGCATTGCAAAAGATCTGCCTGCTCAGGAGTAGACAATTAGAGTAATAGAAATCAATATGATAATTGGAAACACATAGACACACACACTCACGGCAACTATTTTTTCCAAGATCTTTAAATCTGGCTCATCTCTGTTCCCTCAATACGGTATGCATTTAATCCACTCTCCAAGACGGTAAATAATGACATAAGGCAACTCCACATATTTCCTCCAGTCCCTCAAAGCTGCTCTTTAATGGAATAACAAAACTATGGGAGATAATAAGGCTTGGGGAGATATGAAGATCATGACATAATGGATGGTCTGAAATTTATTATTCACATGTGATAAAAGGGGGAAGGGAACAGAGGATATATAGAATTTTGAGAATTTACAGGATAAATTGTCTCAAGGTACTGGGGATAGATAAAAGAAAGAGAATGCAAATGTGTAACAGTTAACTGTTTTACTTCATCAACCACTTTAAAGGTATTTAGGAGAGATGTGAAGAAAGCAGATTGCTTGGGACTGTCTTTGTGAAACAGGGGGGAAAAAAAAAGAAAGAAAGAAAGAAAAAAAACCCTGGAGTTAATATCTAAAGATATGTGTTTAATTCCCAGTGCTACCGTTTGCTATTTATTTGAGTCTGAGTGAGTCACCTAATCTTTCTGAGTTTGATGTCTACTTCTGTATCATACAAGAAAGTGTAGTATACTCCTCTTATCAGTGTGAAATTTAAATGTGGTAATGTGTGAAAGAATTTTATAAAATATTATGCATGTTCTAAGTTCCATTCTTACTTGTAAAGTATGGGTGTCCAGTGACATGGACTGATCGCATTCTTCGTTCTTGGCCAAACCATAAAACTGAGAAACAAGTGATTTCTAATCTTGTCAACACTGTTTAGCTGTAATAGTAAAGTTTATGATTAGTATCTGGTTTACATGGAGCCCTGGAATGGGCGGAGTTCAACAGTTAGGGCTGATGACATAGATGGAATATACCTACATAACCAGCTTAACACAGAGGTCTCTAGCACAAGCAGAATTTGGGCTCCTGGCACCGAGGTGTTTTGCTGATGATTCAAGGCCAGATGGCAATATGCACTTTTTTTTGACCTGGCCCAGCTGAAGGAGACCACCTGTACCTGAGATCTCTGGAGCCTTTTCAGTGCGTCTCTTCCCTCTGTTGTTACTGTTCTGTACCTTTTGTAACAAAGGAGATCTGGGTGTGAAAACTGAGTTTTTTGTGTCCCTCTCATCAGTTCAACACTTAAAGTGATTAATTCATAATTAATACAAACCTGACAAATATCACACTTTAAAAAAATGTTTTACTGGGTCACACTCACAGTATACTTGGCAATGTCCTTGGTGCAGATAAAGATTAAATACTAGGCAAGAAAAAAGTTATTTCTACCAACCAGCAATATATAAAGGGAAATACAATTAATTGAACAAAAATATACTTTGCAACAATTTTCAAACATTGTTCTGTGATTATTTATAATCTTAGATATGGTGCCATATGAAGTTATTAGGTAAATTGATAACCGTTGTACATATAAAAGGGTTATAAAAATAGCTCATTATTCCACAAGTGATTATTAGTTTCTCACAATGTCCAAAGCACTGTGCAGAGTTCTGAGATACAAGGGACACTCCTGCTGTTATAGAGTCTACAGCTTGGCAGAAGAGATGGATATTAAACAAATAGCAAATAGACTATTACAATGATTTTATGTAAGGTAAAATAGTATTTTGAGAGGAAATGATGCTGGAGGGTGACATCCACATAAATTTTCCATGATCATAATCTAGAATCTTTTTGGACATAGCATTTTAATCGTAACTTGAAGAATAAACTGAAGTTAGTGAAGAAAATTTTGAGGGGAGAACATTCCAGGCAAGAAAAAATGGCATGTGGAAAGATATGGAAGAATTTAAGGTGTGTTTTGAAGGTAAAGTAGTAAAATTTTGGAAATGGTTTAAATGAAGGAGGTGAACAGTTGTGATTGTGAATGGATACTGAGGGGAGAGGTAATATTTCACAAATGTTGAGAGATGAATCTTTTAAGAAAAAGAGAGGACTCAGTTACCTTGAGTGCTGTTACCTTCAGTACCTTAAATATGGAAACCTCTGAATCACAGGACTTGAAATTATCCACAGAAGCTTAAGTCAAGACCAGATAATACAATAAAACCACATCAACCCACTTCTCAGTAAAAACAGAACAGGAACGTCGTTCTCAGATGAGAAGGGAAGTGAGAGTAGGGAGATGAAGTCATAGAATACTCAATACACATTTCTCTCTCTCTTAATTTTTAAAGTGTAGTCAGTTACAGTGTGGTGTCCATTTCTGGTGTACAGCGTGTTTCAGTCATACATATACATACATATATTCCTTTTCATATTCTTTTTCATTATAGGTTACTACAAGATACTGAATATGTTTCCCTGTGCTATACAGTAGAAACTTGTTATCTCTTTTATATATAGTAGTTAATATTTGCAAATCTTGAACTCCCAATTTATTCCTCCCCCCCTCCCCCCGCAACCCCTTCCCCAGTAACCATAAATTTGTTTCCTATGTCTGTGAGTCTGTTTCTGTTTTGTAGATAAGTTCATTATGTCTTCAGGAATACTCAATATATATTTTTTCATAGTACATTTGCTGTCTCAAGATACCTCCACCACCCCTACTGTCTGTAAAAGAGGGGGGTTGGAGAAAAAAATCCTTAGGCAATTGGTCATTCTCCAACTCCAAAACCACTTAAGGCTTATTTTCTTGTTTAGTACTCCTGCCTTCCATTTTTTTCACATCCTCAACCTGATATTTCTTGGACACAGCTGTGTTTATGAATCAATTCTATCAACCTGATCAATGCAAACTTACACTACAGGTCATAGTAAGTGCTTCACCATCCCTATTTCTGCTGGCTTATTAACACATTGCCTGCCTTCCCTTCTTCCCATCAGTCCCACCTTGACAACAATATTGGACACCCACAGAGCAATGATACAGGTCAACCAAATGAAGGAGGATAAGGGGTTACCACACAGTGAAACACACAGTGCTCTCACTTATGTTTCCCACATGTGAAATTTTTTTATTTTCTCAGTTTTTGAAACTAGCATAAGGCTGTTATAATGCACCATATGCACATTATTACCCTCACTGTAGGTGTCTATTGATGGTATGCATTCTTCTATGATTCTAGAATGGAGCAGAAATATTGTGGTTAGTATATAATCTCCTTGTAACTGAGAAAAATATTGTAAAAGGATTTTATACTATTCATCTGCAGATTAATGTTTCCTGTGTTTTAAAAGACAAGTTACCAGCAGCAGATGAATGGTATAAAATGTTTAATTAAACTCAATCATAGCCTTCTGGCAAGAGATGACCTTACCTTCAACTCGACAGTGGGACCAAAAGCATCCATTGTTTTCATTTTAAAGGAATTCAATGAAGAATATTATTTTTTGGCTCTATTTAAAAAACATTTATTGCGTGCTTATTATATGCAAGTATTTGGGGGAGGGTAGGCACTGGGGAGTCTCACACATGGGTATGAAAGTGTTACATCTCTAAGAAGGTCACAGTTTGGATGCCCAGATAAGTGTATGCCACAGGCTGTGATGTATGTCATACCTGGGCAACTGAGATGACAGGGACAAGACAGTCATGTTGAGGATGTGACAGGAAGATTTCAGCAATGCTTTCACTCATGAAGTACATTTCAGATGGGATATAAAGAATTGTATTTTCAAACAGCAGAAGAGAGGAAACATCAATCAAACAAGTAAATCTGCCTGCTACACTGCAGTGCTGAGTGCAGAACTGATTTCTGATTACTTACCAAACCTTTTCCTCTCAGACATCCTGATCTCATGAATGACAGCACCGCTGAGAAACTTTCCCAAGTCAGAAAGTTGACAAGCTTCCATGAGTCCTTATTTTAATTATTTCCCCACAATATTTTCTGTCACCTAATTCTGTCGATTACATCTTTAAATATTTCTCAAATCTGTCCATTCCTTTTAAATGTCACTGTCTGCCACTAACTGGCTTTCAGACAGCTCCGTTTCTTCATTTGTGTTATTGAAAACAGTCTCTTAATCAATCTCGCTGTCTTTAATCTATTCCCAGCCACAATTTATCTTCTACATTTGAGCTGAATGAAGCTTAAACTGCAAATATAACTGTGTCATTATCCTATTCTAAATCCTTTAATGACTTCCTAATGCCTTCATGGCTCTATTTTAAACTCTTTGATCTGGAAAAGGCCCTTCATAATTTGGCCCCAACTTCCCAACTTCAAGTCTTTCGCTCATGACTCTGCCACCTACAGTCCAGTGCTCTTCAAACTTCCCATCAGTCTCTCTCTCTCTTCCTCCTTTTCTTTCTCTGATGACACACGCACACACGCCATTCTATCTGTGATTCATTTACGTAGAACATTTCTCTTGCCATTTCATGTAACTGACTCTTTTATGCTTACAACTTACTTCTTCACAGACAGTAACTTTACTGGCAGGTGGAAGCTCTCACTGACCTCTGAAACTTCTGTCTAAGTTACATGCTCCCCTTTTGTGTCTCCATAGTACACACACCCTGCCTGTCGCGGCTACAGCATTTACCACAATGTATGGTAACTGCTTGTTTGCTCTTCACTTGGTTGTCATGATTAACTTGAGAGCACTGTCATAATCAGACTTTTTTCAGCTTTTGTCTCTAACGCATCATCCAGTATCCGCATGGGGTGAACAGGAAGCTTCTTAAATATTAAGGAAAGAATAAGTGGACAAATAAAGGGATATCAGTTTGTTTGCCCTGAATCCCTCCTTCAGGAAGCAAACACTGCCCAGTTGTTGGAGGTGTAAATCACATTCCCTCATTTCCTACATCTAGAGCTACACATGCAGTCCAGACTATTCGACACAGGGGACTTCCATTGGATCCTTGATGACCACTTCTTAGAATATTTTAGGTAACAGTCAAGTATCAGAGATTTTAGATAAAATTTTAGATTATATGACTCAAGGAAGGAGAGTATAAGAGAAATTCATCTTACTTCTTACAGTAGGGACTACCCTACTATATGTGTATATATGTGTGTGTATATATATATAGCCTACCCAGGGGCCATTCACCGTGTCATCCACATTGACTCGCCTCAGTTTTATTTAAGTGCCCAATC
The DNA here is from genome assembly GCF_048773025.1 of Camelus bactrianus. NCBI lineage: Eukaryota > Metazoa > Chordata > Mammalia > Artiodactyla > Camelidae > Camelus > Camelus bactrianus. The sequence continues at coordinate 46,722,843 of NC_133540.1, forward strand.
TCAACCACATGATTTAGACTTAAATTCCTATCAGTCTAAGCCAATCGTGCAGTTTCATTTTCCATGTCCGTGATCTGTTCAGAGGTCTAGGTGATATGAGGTGATGTCTCCTGGGGAATATCTGAGAAATAGTTTTTTGTCTTATTAGGAAGGATTCCTTTTACATGAGACAGAGGGTTTTGCCTCTCCTGTGTCACTTCTGGAATGATGACTGTCACCTTGAGATGAGATACACCAACTCGAGGCCAAGTTCACACACTCAGAATGGCAGAGTGGAGAGATTCAAAGAAACGGCCTTCTTGATAATGATATCAAGTTCCTGAATTAACCACCCTGGGTCAGCCAATGCTGAGAACACTTGTTATGTGAGATGATAAACTGTCCTTACTGCTCACTTTAGGTGGTATGTGATTTAATGTTACTTGCAGCAACAGTTATCTTAATAATGATGATATTAAATTACTCAAAGTAATGAAATTCATAATCATATTTAATTGAGGGTTGAATTTTTTTCTTTAACTGTTTGATTTCCAATTTGAACTGTCCAAATATTTTGGTAACTTTACCTTTCCTCAAAATTCAGTCAAATTACTTGAAAGTTAAATAAAACAAACAAAAATTAATACTATATATGAAATGCCAGGGTATGAGGTATGGAGCACTGAACTTAGTTACTCAACTGATAAATGTGTAACACATTAAGATTTAATAGAAGTTTCAAATAAGTATTTAGGGAAACATGATCTTAAACCAAGCTACTCACAGAATATTCACTTTGAGCTATACTGCATAATCTCGCCTCACTAAAATGTGAGTTTATTTTCAGTTGAGGTATGCCAAAGCAATAAAAGGTATGACTGAAAAAAGTATAATTTTCCAAAGACTAGGCAATTATTACATCATTTCATTTTTATTTTAATTAAATATGTATTAAATACTGCATACAAATTTTCATGTTAATTAATCAAGGCAAAATGAAATATTTCAAGCACAATGATCATTGTTTAAACTAAGTTATGTAGACTGTTGAGCATAACATTAACATGTGTATTATATGGAACACATTATTTAGATAATTATTAATTGGGGCATATTATTTTATAGAAAATAAGAAAGTTAATATAATAATCACTGGAACCAAAATACTCAACCTTTGCAATACTAATTATTTTCCATTTATACACTGAGTGAGAACATAAAAAAATTAGGGAAAGAGTAGGCTACACAGATGGAAAGTAGCCAAAACATGATTAGTATCCAGGTTTGTCTACTTCCAAAACCTGTGTACTTTCTATTTATACCCCACCACATAGTATCAGGTGGGATACCATTGCTAGTAAGATCATTAAAAACTGATTTTATCCCTTTTTCATAGACATGCTCTTTGCTTATACTTTAGTAAAAATATGAATCATGGCTTATTGCAAAGTTGCAGTCACAGGGAGGCAGAGTTCATTTTGGAATACTCATTTGGCCTGAAGACAAGCAAAAAATTAAACAAATTGGACCTAGTTAAACTCATAAGCGTTTGCAGAAAAAGAAACCTTAAGCAAAACAAAATGACAACCTACAGAATGGGATTAAATATTTGATATTTGTGAAGGATGTGACTGATAAAGCCTTAATTTCCAGAATATATAAACAGCTCATACAACCAAATAACAAAAAGGCAAACAACCCAATCCAAAAATGGGCAGAAGACCTAAACAAGAAATTCTCCAATGAAGACACACGAATGGCCAATAGGCACATGAAAAAATGCTCAATAATGCTAATTATCTGAGAAATGCAAATCAAAACTACAATGAGGTGTCACATCATACAAATTAGAATGGCTATCATTCAAAAGTCCATGAATGATAAATGCTGGAGAGGGTGTGGAGAAAAAGGAACCCCCCCTTACACCGCTGGCAGAAATGTAGTTTGGTGAAGTCTTTACAGAAAACAGTATGGAGATTCCTCAAAAAACTGAAAACAGACTTACCATATGATCCAGAAATCCCACTCTTGGGCATATGTCAGGAGAGAATTCTAATTCGAAAAGATACATGCACCTCAATGTTCATAGCATCACTATATACCATAATCAAGACATGGAAGCAACCTAAATGTCCATCAACAGATGACTGGATAAAGAAGCTGTGGTATATTTATATAATGGAATACTACTGGGCCATAAAAAAGAATAAAATAATGCCATTTGCAGCAACATGGATGGACATAGAGACCATCATTCTAAGTGAAGTAAGCCAGAAAGAGAAAGAAAAATACCATATAATATCACTCATATATGGAATCTAAAAAACAAAGAAAAAAAAGGACACTATGAACTCATCTACAAAACAGAAACAGACTCCAGACATAGCAATTTTATGGTTACTGGGGAAGGGTAGGGGGAAGGGATAAATTTGAGAGTTTGAGATTTACAAATGTTAGCCACTATATATAAAAATAGATTTTTTAAAATTTCTGCTGTATAGCACAGGGAATTATGTTCAATATATTGTAATAACCTTTAATGAAAAGGAATATGAAAATGAAAATATGTCTATATATATGCATGACTGGGACATTGTGGTGTACATCACAGAAATTGACACATTGTAACTACTTCAATAAAAAAGAAAAAGAAAATTTAAAAAAAGAAAAAATTAAATGTTGATTTAAAAAGATGGTTAAGACATGAAAAAATATGAAATAGTACATGGCACTATAATAATTTTCATATTCATAATTATTCCACATGTAGAAGAGTAAAGATAGCCAGTATATTTATCCTATACCAATATTTCACTTTAAGTCTCCTAAGATATTCTACCATGCTAACATAGTATATTTTATATCAAAATTTCAATAAGAAATAACCATTATTTGCTATAAAGCAAACTTGTCTGCAACATAGATTTCCCATAAAACCATAAAACAAGAGAGACTGAACATGTTGAATTGTGGCTAAATTATATTTTTATGGAGAGTGGCCAAGATGGCAGAGAAGAAAGACCTCAAGCTCACCTCCTCCCACACCAAAATCACAATTATCTGTAGAAGAACTATTGATGAAAAGGACTGGAACCTACCAGAAAAGATTATCTACAGCTAAAGATATAAAGAAGGGACCAAAAGGAGATGGGTAGGAGATGTGGACCCATGATATAATCAAAGTCCATACTCCCTGGGTAGGGAGCCCACAAACTGGAGAATAATTATATTGCAGAGGTTCTCCCATAGGAGTGAGAATTCTGAGCCCCATGTCAGGCTCACCAGCCTGGGGTTCTAGCACTGGGAAGATAAGCCCCCAGAGTATTTGTCTTTGAAGGCCAGTGGGGCTGAACTGCAGGAGCCCCATAGGACTTGGGAGAAATAGAAACTTCACTCTTACAGGACACACACAAAATGTCACATGCACTGAGACCGGGGCAAAAGCAGTAATTTGATAGGAGGCTGGGCCCTACCTATCTGGTCTTATCCAGGTCTCCAGTGAATACTGGAGAGGCAAGGGGTGGCTGCAGCTCACCCTGGGGACATATACAATGGTGTCAGAAATACTGGGGACCATTCAGCCCTGTGAACACTCATGGCGGCTGATATCTTGGATTATTAGCACCAAGACCTAGCCCCACCCAAAAGCCTGTAGTCTTCAGTGCTGGGACACAGGCCAAACAACAAACTGGGTGGGGACACAGCCCCACCCATCAGCAAACAGTGTGCCTCGAGACTAAAGAGCCCACAGTGGCCTCTGGTATGCCCCTAGAAAGGACCCAGCCCAGCAGAGGACCAAGACCCACCTCCAGCCACCAGTGGACAGGCACCAGCCCTTCCTGCCAGGAAGCCCACACAAGCCCAGCATCACCCACCAGGGGGCAGACACCAGAAGCAAGAAAACTATGATCCAACAACATAGGCCAGACCCTACCCTGGGACAAGCTGGGCCCTGCTGACTAGCAGACCAACAAAACCCTCCTTCCAGACACCCCAGAATCCATTCCCAACTGCATCAGGAACCAGCCCAGCCCCACCAATGACCTGAAACAGGCTCTGGGAATCCCTGGACCCCGACCCAGGAACCAATTCTGCCTGCCAGTAGTTTGGCACTAACCCCAGGATCCAGTTTCACCTACCAGTGGGTGGGCAACAGCCACAGAATCATGGGACTCGGACTGTGTACACCAGTGAACCTGCACTAGCCCCTAGGATTCCACAGCCAACCACCTCGTGCCCCACCCAACAGCAGCCAGCAGCATCCATACGAGGCAACCCTGGCACCAAACCACACAAGGGGCCAGCCAAGCCTGTGAGACCGCCCACATAGTCAGCCCACCACAACAGAAGGACACACACAGCCCTCTAATGGGGAACCCCTAGAGCATGTGGCTTGGGCGATGACAGGAAAGCACACTCCTACAGAGGCTAGCTCTCCATGGTCAAGAAACCTAACCAACCCCTACATAAAGATACAAAGGCAACTCAGACAAAACGAGGTGGCAGAGGAATATATTCCCAATGGGAAAACAAGATAACACTCCAGCAGAAGAACTAAGTGAAGTGGAGATAGGCAGTTTACCTGAGAAGGAGTTCAGAGTAATGATCATAAAGATGACCAAAGAACTCAGGAGAAGAATGGATGCACAGAGTAAGACGTTGGAAGTTTTTAACAAAGAGTTAGACAATATTTAAGAACCAAATAGAGATGAAGAATACAGTATCTGAAATGAAAAATACACTAGAAGGAATCAATAGTGGACAAAATGATTCAGAAGAATGGATCAGTGAGCTGGAAGGCAGAGTAGTGGAAATCACTGCCACCAAACAGAAAAAAGAATGAAAAGAAATGGGGCCAGTTTAAGAGACCTTTGGGACAACATCAAGCACAATAATATTCACATTATAGGTGTCCCAGAGGGAGAAGAGATAGAGACAAGGAGCCTGAAATAGAGAAGAACTGAAAACCTCCCTAACCTGCGAAAATAAATAGTTATCCAACTCCAGGAAGTACAGAGTCCCATATAGGATTAACCCCAAGAGGAACACACCAAGACCCATTGTAATTAAAATGGAAAAATTAAACATAGAGAACACTAAAAGCAGCAAGGGAAACGCAACAAATAACATACGGGGAACTTCCCATAAGGCTATCAGCTGACTTTTCAGCAGAAATTCTGTAAGCCAGAAGGGAGTGGCATAATATATTTAAAGTCATGAAAGGCAAAACCTACAGCCAAGAATCTTCTACTCAATGAGGCTCTCATTCAGATTTGGTGGAGAAATCAAAAGCTTTATAGACAAGCAAAAGGTAAAAGAATTCAGCACCACCAAACCAGCTTTACAGTAAATGCTACAGAAACATCCCTAGGCAGAAAAGAAAAGGCCACAACTAGAAACAAAGGTATAGAAGGAAAAAGCTCACTAGTAAAGGCAAATATACAGTAAAGGCAGGAAATTATCCACACACAAAGTTAGTAGGGAGGTTAAAAGATAAATGTAGTAAAAGCATATGTATCCCCAATAAGCTGTTACGATTACACAAAACAATTGGATGCAATATATTATATCAAAAATAGCCATCAGGAGGAGAGGAGAGTACAAATGCAGGGTTATCTAAAATGCATTTGAAATTAAGATATCAGTAACCTAAAGCAATCACATATATACAGACTGCTATACAAAAACCTCATGGTAACTGCAAATCAAAAATCTATAATAGATACACAAACCAAAAAAGAAAAAAAGAAATCCAAACATAGCACTATAGACAGTGATATCACAAGAGAAGAGAACAAAAGAAAGGGGGAAAAAAGACCTACAAAAACAAATCAGAATTAACAACATGATAATAATAACATACATATTGATAATTACCTTAAATGCAAAAGGATTAAATGTTCCAACCGAAAGTCACAGACTGGCTGAATGGATACAAAAGAAGATATAGATAGATACAGATATAGATATAGATATAGCCTACAAGAGACCCACTTCAGATCCAGACACGTACAGACTGAAAATAAGGATATGGAAAAAGTATTCCATGCAAATGAAGTCAAATGAAAGTCAGAGCAGCAATACTTATGTCAGACAAAATCGGCTTTAAAATAAAGACAATTACAAGAGACAAATTAGGATACTACACAATAATCAAGGGATAAATCCAAGAGGAAGACATAACAAAATATATGGACCCTACACAGGAGCACCTCAATATATAAGGTAAATGTTAACAGATATAAAAGGAGAAATCCACAGTAATATAATAATATTAGAGGACTCTGACATCCCCCCCCCTTACATCAATGGACAGAGCATCCAGACAGAAAATAAGGAAACACATGCCTTACATATTACCAAATGGACTTAATTGATATTTATAGAGTATTCCACCTGAAAGCAGCAGAATACACATTCTTTGCAGGTGCACATGGAACATTCTCCAGGATAGATCACATGCTAGGCCATAAAATGAGCCTCAGTAAATTTAAGAAAAATGAAATCATATCAAGCATCTTTTCTGACCACAATGCTCTGAGAATAGAAATCAACTACAAGAAAAAAAAAAAAAAAACCCTGCAAAACCCACAAATATGTGGAGGCTAAACAATATGCTACCAAATAATGGATCACTGAAGAAATCAAAGAGGAAATAAAAAAAATACATAGAGAAAAATGAAAATGAAAACATGTCAACCCAAAACCTGTGGAATGCAACAAAAGCAGTCTAAGAGGAAATTTTATAGTGATACAAGCTTACCTCAGGAAACAAGAAAAATTGTAAATGAACAATGTAATTTTACCCTTAAAGCAATCAGAGAGAGAACAAATGAAACCCAAAGTTAGTAGAAGGAAAGAAATCATAAAGATCATAGTAGAAAGAAGTAAAATAAAGACTGAAAAACAATAGAAAAGATCAATTAAACTAAAAGCTGGTTCCTTAAAAAGATAAACAAAGTTGTAAATCTTTAGCCAGACTCATCAAGAAAAAAGGTAGAGGGCCCAAATCAATACAATCAGAAAGAAAAAGAAGTGAAAACTGACACCATAGATGTACAAAGGCTCATAAGAGACTACTATGAGCAACTATGCACCAATAAAATGGACAACCTAGAATAAACGGACAAATTCTTAGAAAGGTACAATCTCCCAAGACTAAACCAGGAAGAAACAGAAAACATGAACAGACCAATTACCAGTACTGAAACTGAATCAGTAATTTAAAAATTAACAACCATTAAAAGTTCAGGGCCAGATGGCTTTACATGTGAATTCTATCAAACATTTAGAGAAAAGTTAACACCTAACTTTCTGAAAGTATTGCAAAATATTGCAGAGGAAGAAACACTTCTAAACTCATTCTATGAGGCCACAATCACCTTGATACCAAAACTAGACAAAGAGACAAAGATATCACAAAATAAAGAGAAAATTACAGGCCAATATCACTGATGAACATACATACAAAACTCTTCAACAAAATACTATCAAACCAAATCCAACAGTACATTAAAATGATCATACACCGTGATCAAGTGGGATTTACCCCAGAACACAAGGATTTTTCAATATCAGTAAATTAATCACTGTGATACAGCACATTAACAAACTGAAGAACAAAAACCATATGCATCTCAATAGATGCAGAAAAGCTTTTGATAAAATTTAACATCCATTTATGATAAAAAGTATTCTGAAGGTAGGCATAGAGGGAACATACCTCAACATAATAAAGGCCATATATGACAAACCCAAAGCTAACATTATAGTCAGTGGTGAAAAGCTGAAACATTTCCTCTAAGACCAGGAACAAGACAAGAATGCCCTCTCTGGCCACTTTCATTCAACATTGTTTTGGAACTCCTAGCCACAACAAAAAGAGATGAAACAGAAATGAAAGGACTCCATATTGGAAAAGAAGAAGTAAAACTGTCATTGTTTCCAGATGACATAATACTATGCATGGAAATCCTAAAGATGCCACTAGGAAACTATTAGAGCTCATCAATGAATTCAGTAAAATTTCAGGAAACAAAATCAATACACAGAAGTCTATTGCATTCTATACACTAAGAACAATATCAAAGAGGAATTAAAGAAATAATCCCCTTTACTATAGCATCAAAAAAGAATAAAATATCTAGGAGTAAACCTACCTAAGGAAGCAAAAGATCTATACTCTGAAAACTTTAAGGTGCTATGAAAGAAACTGAAGACAATTCAAATAGATGGAAAGCTATACTGTGTTCTAGGATTAGAAGAACCAATATTATTAAAATGACCATACCATACAAGGCAATCTACAGATTTAATGCAATCACTGTCAAATTACCAATGGCATTTTTCACAGAATTGGAACAAAAATTTTTAATTTGTATGGAAACACAGAAGGGATTTTTTTCAACATATATAAAATTCTGGTGAATTTATAGGAAAAAATAGTGAATGGGATTGGAGATAGGGTACAATAAAGCTGCAAAAATTCAAGCTTAAGTTCTTCAGGTTCTGGAGTGACCACAGGGTTCCTGTGGAACCTCTCTATTTTTACATGTGAAAATCAGTCACCTAATAGTCAGTGATTCACCAATCACAATCATGATTTACTATGATATTAAATACAGAAGGAGGAGTAAGTTTCAGCCAAAAAAAGAATTAATTTATGAATATATGGACATTGATATGGATGTGAAATATCCGTGGGAAATATCTAGGCAGATTTTTCGGGTCTCACTGTCAATTTCAGATCCCGTAAGTTCCTAGTTCTATTTTTCTTCAGTCCCATAATAAAATGAATTATATTTATTTTGCCCTGATAAAACTTTGGGCTAAGTTTTTAAGCTCATAAATTTAAAAGATCTGTCCATGCATCACAATCAACTGGACTTTAATTCTAGAATTTAATTCTGGAACTCTCTTCAGAAATTTTGATTTGGTAGGTCTGATACATAGTAATCACTCAATAAATATTAATAAATAGGTAGAATAAAATATACTGGATGAATGGAAAAATATATGAATGAATGAAATGACATAATGATATCTACAGATGTATTTATATTCTTAGGGACAATAGTTTCTTTGTGTGTATACATGCACACACATACACACACACACACATATACACACACTAAGAGCTACTTTTCCCACACATTTTAAAATTAGCTTTTTATTCCAAAAGAACAAGGGTTCTTATTGCCTTCATTGATGTCTGTGTTATGAGTTGTACCACAGAATCTTCCAACTTAACCAAGTTTTGAAATTACCAATATTTACATCGAGATAGCATCATTACAGCTTATAACCTGAAGATACTGGCAATCCAACTGGCAAAGTTTGTGAGGCAAGTTCTAACTCAGTTAATCTCCTCTCAATAACCATTATTGACGAGTTCTCACATAAATTCTCGTTTCTCTTTTCTTCCAAAATTATCTTGTCAACAGTAAAGGCAAGAAAAATATGAAAGAACAAAGCACTTCGATAAGTCCCAAAGATTCTGAAATGGTTTTTATCCCCTCTTGGTAGACACTTTCCATGCTCAGTACTTCTTTTTAGTAGCACATCTGACACTGGACGTCTGACCTCTGCTACCCTAATAGCTGTTAATGGAAACCTCACCTCATGCAAAGATAAAATGGATTTTTGGCAGCTGTGAGAGATTATGAAGAGTAAGACCAATCTTAGTTGGAAGAAGAAGAAAAGAAAGCATCTGTACCTCGAACTACTCAGCTGTTTTTCATTATACATCAAGCCTACGTTTATTACAAAGGAGGGTAGCCAAGAGACAGACATTGATAGGTCTCCGCACTTAGAACAAGAAGGCCAGAACTTGATAAATTCTATTTTTCAACTTGACTGGAGTTCAAATGACTCTCAAATCTGTTTGAATTAGATGGCATATATTTGGTAGATAAACTCAAGAAGACCTTTATTTTTGTCCTTATTTGACTGGTTTGCCTCTTATTTTTGAGTATAGTGAAATATTAGTTATTACAACTCATTAAAAGAAACAAATAGTTCTATAAATCTCTAATATTTTATAAATAACATGTATTTAAAATCAGTTTTAGAATATGCTTTATATATTTTAATATAGTTTTATTTGATGTCTTGGGAATTTACAATATGCCCAAAGAAAAAGTCTATATATATAGTCTTGACATAGGAACAGCTTGATATGAACCTAATTTCCTCAAGTACAGAACATTTGCATTAGAATTTTTAGGATCACTTGTTATTTTGTTTTGTAATGTTTAATCTATACACTTAAGTGTTTGTAAGAGAAGTAAAATGCTAGGTTTTGTGATAAACATTTTCTAAAAGCACTAATGTAACTAGATTTAGAATAAGTAGTATTTTATAAGACTGGAGAAGGAGAAGGACAGGGGCATACAACCATATACGTAAATAAAGGTAATTAAAATAACACAGATCTATTTATATGACAAATTTGGGTTTAAAAGAATAACAGTTTCAGAAATTACATATTTGGAGAAATTTTTGTTTACTTTGAAAGAGCTGTAAGGGACAATGAGAACACAGAGTATCTTCTTATTTATGAAGAAAATTAATTTCAATTCAATAAAATTTAAATATATATATTTAAATATGTATGCAACTTATATGCCAGGAATTGTACTGCATAAATATTGAGACAGATAATAGGACATGACCTTTACCTTCAGTGATATTTTACAAAAGGTATTGAAGATATTGATATACTAAAGGATAAAGAGCTTCTATTTTTGTTTTGTTTTCCAGATATATATCATTCAACTATATGGATATGTCATAGTGTGCTTAATGTACACTACTGAGGTACTTTTTTTTTTTAAATGCTGCAATGCACAAGTTTTTAAACATATCCTATCCTTACATACCTGCTGGTATATTTGTATGATGGATTTTTTTTATGTGGAATCGCTGAAGCAAAGGGTGCGTGTACATACAATGTCAATAGTATTACAGTTACTAGGGTTGCTCATCAATCAATATTCCTGTTCTTTCTCCAAGTACAAGATGAGACTGAACTTCTCCACCCTTTGAGGTCTCTAGCTACCTCGCCATTTCCTGAGAATAATCGTGTAGCATAAAGGCTTAACGCTCTTCATTACTGTAGGCCCTCAGCCTGTTCTTTTTCACATAGATAAATAATTCCAATCTGCCTTTCATAGGGGGTGTTTTGATGTACACTCTTACTAGAACCAGTTTCTAAAATAATGTCCATTAAGTTTTTGCTTTTTTCTTTTGCCAGATTTTTAAAGTTGTATTATAGTGGAGTTCTAATTTGCATTTTAATTATTACAAGTGAAATTAAATATATTTCTGTGTAATTCAGAGCCACTTACCTTTTTATATAAATTATGTGTTCATTTTTCACTCATGCCAACAGATACTTTTGAACACTTATATGGCAACCATTGTTCTAGGAGCTACAGAAACTGGAAGTGAACAAAGAGAATATACTTTTGCTTAATTAAATTAATCATTCAAATGGGTATAGAAAAATAAGAAACAGATTAATAAAGTGAAGTATTTGAGATAGGGATTACTGCCATGAGAAAAAATAAAGCAGGGCAGAGAGAGATGTAGCTAATAGGATGAAGTTGATTTGCAGTGATAAAATGTAATCAGGAAACAGAACAAAAGGATGTGAGGTAGTGAGCAAGTGGATATTGGGGAGGATATTCTAGAAAAGAGACAGCAAATACAAACCCCCCGACTAGAGTGCACTTGGTGCTAAAGGAGCGGCAAAGAATAGTGAGTCTAGACAAAATGGGTGAAGCAAGAGTATCAGGAGATGAGAGTGGAGGGAACAGCTCTGACCATACAAAGCCCTGGAATATCATCTTATGGGCTTTGGCTTTTGTGCCACTGGAGATGAGTGAATAGAAAGGAAATATAACGTGGTTTGTGTTTTAAAAGGATGATCCTGATGGTTGTGTTCATGTTCTCTGGATCACTGTTACTGTGGTTTTAACATTCCTTAAATAAATTTATAGACAGTGTGTATATATTAGAGAGAGAAGCCTTTGTAACATGCGTGGCATGCATTTTTTCTTACCTTATCACTTTGAACTTTCTAAAAAAAGTTTTTTACTGTTGTTTGTTACTTTATGACACAAGAGTTCTTTTTCAAGGTAACCAGTATTATCAAAATTGTGTTTTCTGATTATTGGATTTAGTTAGAAATAGCTTCTTCAATCCAAAGTTACATATAGTCTCCTTGCTTCATTCTTATTAATCTATGGTTTCTTTCACTTTTTTAAACATAAAAATATGTTTCATCAAAAAGAAACAAACAACCCTATTAAAAATGGGTAGAAGAACTAAACAGACATTTTTCCAAAGAAGACATACAGATGACCAACAGGCACATGAAAAAATGCTCAACATCACTAATCAGAGAAATGCAAATCAAAACCACATTGAGATTACCTCACATCTGTCAACATGGCTATCATCAGAAAGTCTACAAATAACACGTTTGCAAGGATGAGGAGAAAAGAGGACCCTCCTACACTATGTTCGGATTGTAAATTGGTGCAGCCACTATGGAAAACATTATGGAAGTACCTCAAAAAACTAAAAACAGAATTATTATATGATACAACAATTCCATTGCTGGGTATATAACTGAAGAAAATGAAAACAATAGTTCAAAAAGATGCATGCACCCTAGTATTCATAGCACATAGCAGCAGCATTTACAATATTCAAGAAATGGAAGCTACCTTAGTGTCCATAAAAATATATATATATATATATCATATATATATACACACACATACACACACAATGAAACATTACTCAACCATAAAAAGTGAAATTCTGCCATTTGAAACAATGCAGATGCACCTAGAGGGTGTGATGTTTAGCAAAATAAATCAAAGAAAGATGAATATATGTTACCATTTACAAGTAGAATCTAAAAAATGAAACAAAGGAATATGTATAACAAAACAGAAAAAGACTCAAACATAATAGAAAACAAACTAGCGGTTACCACTGGGGAGAGGAAAGGGAGTAGGGGCAAGATAGGGGTATGACATTAAGCTATCCGAACTACTGTAAGTAAGAACAAGGGTACATAAGTAAGAACAAGGGTATACTGACAGTGCAAAGAACTATAGCCATTATTTTGTACTAACTGTAAATGGAATATAATCTATAAAAATATTAAATCACTATGTTGCATACTTGAAATTAATATAATATTATAAATCAACTATACTTCACTTAAAAACTCTTTGGTTCAACTAGAATTCATCCTTCTATCGATCTGTCTTAACTGCTTCTTTACAGATTATTTTTCAGTTGATATAACAATTTTTATGCAGTTTTATGAAAGGGGCAATATATTTCCTACTTGCTTTTGAAGATGTCTTTTATCATAGACTAAAGTCCTGTTTATATAAAGATCACTGCTGAACTTTGTCTTCTGTTCCATTCATCTGTTTAAGCAAACACTAATACTAATTTAATAATTGAGATTTTACAGTATGTTCTAATAGATAGGATGTTTTATCTTCCTTTATTACACTATTACTTTTATTTCCTAAATTTTTATTTCCACAAAAAACCACTTCAGAATTGATTTGTCTAGTTCAAGGAAATACATATATTTATATGTTTATTGGGATCATATTAAATTTATAACACATTTGGGAAGATGTATGCAATTATGATATTGAATATTCTATCCATGATTATATTTGTCATTTTTTTAAGTCTTTTGTGAATGCCAAAGAATTCAAGTTTGTTACAAATTTCTCCCTTCTAATTATTTATGCTTAGATATACATTGTATAACAATTATAAATAGGATTATTTATTCCATTATATCTTCTAATTTGTGTTAGTTTATACCCACAGAATCCACTTATTCAAATTTGCATCAATTTTTCATTGTTTGCTGTTTTGTTACATTACTGTTAATTATGCTTGGGTTTTCCACATATATAGTCATATCATCTGAGTATAGTGATAGCTATCTGTTTTCCAATTTTATGATGTTTAGTTTCTTAACTTGCCTGATCTCACTGAATAATTTTCAAATACAGTATCAAGTAAATGGGAGCCTGTCATGGTCTCATACCTGACCGTGTTGCAGATGTGTCTACTTGTCCCCATTAGGCACGATGGTAGTGTTTGTGTATAAATACATATATTTGATCATGTTAAGGAGGTATCTATTTCTTTTTAATATCTTTCTATACAGAATGGATGCTGAATTTTGTTAAATTTATTCAATATCTCTGATTTTATTTAAAATTCTAATATATTTGAAGAGTATCAATTAATATTGTACCATACTTACATTCTCGCAATGAACTCATTTTAAAAAATTGTACCTGGACACTGTTAATATCTTAGGATTTTTTGATTAATATTTATAACTAAAATAGCTCTATAATCTTACTGAATTATGAAGGATTTTATTTGTTGGTAGACATTCAGGTTGATTATAAGTTTAGACTCCTATGAATAATGCTGCTGTGAATATCCATATACAAGTGTTTACATGGGTATTTGTTCAGATTTTCCCAGTTATATACATAGAAGTGGAAGTTTGCTGGGTCATATGGTAACTTTATGTTCAACTTTCTGAGGAACTGCCCAACTGTTTTCCAGTCTTAGAGCCTCATTTTGTCTGTTAACAGTATAGCCATTCTGGCTTTGTTTTACTAGTTGCACAGTATGTCATTTTCCAAATTTTATTTCACCTTATTCGTGCTTTTGAATGTAAAGTGAGTCCCTTTTACGCAGCATATAAAGTTTTTAAAAAATATGATCCAAATGTATCAATTTCTATCTTTTGAATGAAATGTTTAATTCTTTTATATTAGTGTCATTAATAATCATTTAGAATTCAGGTCTGATTTTGCTGTTTTCTGTATCTCTTATGCTTTTTAATCTATCTATTCTTTCATTGCTGCCACATTTTGAGTTAAATTAATAATAGACAATAGGTAATGTACTATTTTAATTCATGTATTTTGTTTCTTTTACTATAATTTAAAATTTATTAAAATTGTTAGTGGTTGACCTGGAGATTACAATTAACATCTAATTTATAGCAATCTAGTTCAGAGTAGTGCCAACCTAATTTTATTTATTTTTTTTAAATTGAAGTATAGTGGATTTACAAGGTTGTGTTAGTTTCTGCTGTACAGCATAGTGAACATATATATATTTCTCTCCTATTATATTTCATTATAGGCTATTAAAAATATTAAATATACTAGCCTGTGCTATACAGGACCTTGTTTACCAAACTAATTTTAATACTGTGCTAAAACATTACTCTCATATAGCTTCATTCCTACCCTCTTCTTTGTTATATTGTATCAAGTATCATCTTACACATTGCATATACAGTGCTTTATATGCCATTTCCATCATCACAGATTTATAATTATTTCATCATGTAGGTATCTTTTAAATAAGGTAAGAGAAAAAAATGTTGCAAGCTAAACATACATTAATACTGTCTGTTATGTTTACTTCTGTAGTTACCTTTATCAGTATTTTTTCTTTTTTTCATTTGGATGTTATTTTCTAGTGCTGTTTCATTTCAAAAATGAAAATAAAAACTCCTTGTGGTATTTATTGTAGGTAACATTTGATAAACAAAGCTGAGAGAATTCAACTCTATCTGGGAATTTCTTAATTTATACTTCATTTTGAAGGATAACAGAGAACCCTATATTCAGCAAAGTTGACAGTCTCCTTTTCTTCAGCACTTTGAATGTCATCACACAATGGTTTCTGATTTTGTTTATCTCGGGGAGGTTCTCTTGTAAGCAATGGGTTGTTTTTCTCTGTAGCTTTCAAGATTGTCTTTCAACATTTTGGTTATATTTCTATGCATATATCTTTTTGAATTTATCTTTCTTGTGTGCTGAGATCTATAGGTGTTTAGATTAATGTTTTTCATCATTTTAGAAGAAGTTTTTAGCCATTACTTTTTCCAAGATTATGTCTGCCCCCCCCCCCTTGCCACTACTGTTGGGGTCTCATTTTATACATACTGGTACATTTTATTATATCCCGTAAGTCTGAAATTGTGCTCATTTTTCATTTTTCTTTCTGCTCCTCAGGTTGGATAATCTCAGTTGATCTATGTTCACTTTTTTCCTTTGATTCTTTTTCTGCCTGCTCAAATCTACTATTGACCAACTGCAGTGGATTTGACTTATCATACTGTACAATTTCAAAATTTATATTATAGCCTTTATTATAATTTCTATCTCTTTATTAATAACCTGTTGATGAGACATTGTTCTCATACTTCTCTGTAGTTCTTTAGACAGGGTTTCCTTTGGTTCTTTCAAAATAGGTAAAATAGCTGATTTAAAGTCTGTGTAGTTTCTGGGTTTCCTCAAGGACAGTATCTATGAACTATTTGTTTCCAGTGTCTTTGCCATACTGTTTCTTTGAATGTTTTATAATTTTTTGGTAAAAAATGAATTTTTTGAATAATGTATTTTGGCATCTCTGCAAATGAGATGTTACACCTCTCAAGTTTATAGTTGTTCCTGTTTGGTGTCGTTGTTGCTGTTCATTTGGGGACTTCCCTGAACTAATTCTGTGAAGTATATATTCTTTGCCATGTGTGACTAGTGATGTCCCTGGCTAGTTTGCTTAGGATCAGTTAATGACTCACTAGAGATTTCCTTAGATGTCCAGAACCAGTCAGTCTTCCAGTTTTTGCCAAAGGGTTCTGTGTACACAGTGGCACAGATCTTCAGCACTCAGCCCAGTGGTGTCCAACTGTGCCTTAGCCTTCACTTCCTGTTTTCACACAGCTCCACAGTTTCCCTGGCCATGTGCCGAGCCCCAGGCATTTGTGTGACTCTAGATTTCCAGGAACCTGCTGAAGTCTTTTTAAAGCCCCTGCTGAAGATCTTTTTGACTAATATCCCTAGGAAGAAGGCCACTCTTATTAAACAATCTCTGGATCAGATCAAACAAAGACATGCTCTGTGAGTAGGGTTTTCCAAAGTTTCTAGAAAGGTCAAATGATGGCAGTACTCTGGGAATGGGGTTTTGTAACAATTTCAATCCTATTTTAACTTCTTCAGTGGTTGCAAGACTGCTGATTTTCACCAAGATTGCAGAACTTTGAAATCCTTTCTTGAAGTTTGGAGAAGGTGATGAGAAATGGGCAAGTTAAAATGCCCCAAAGCTCATCCTTGCCAAGATTAATCTTTTTTTTTTTTTGTACGAATCATTCCCAGATTGTTGTAAATCTTTTCATTAGTTGAGTCATAACTTTCATATTTTTTGATAATACAGATTTTCTGTATTTCAAACAAAGTAGTTTATTTTTCTTTTCTATGTTTCAGATTTTGTTACTAAATTGTCTCTTTCCTTTCTGTGTCTGTGTGTGTAGTTCTGATATTTTGGAAGTTCTGTAATTTTGTTCCAGTGATTACTTCTAGATGTACAACTTTATATAAATTTATTTTCTACTCCATTTCTTTCATCAACATTTACTAATTCCTTACTATGGGTGTAATTATATATTTTTGTACAGTCTTTGTTTTTCCTTTTTTCCTCCCAGCAGAATTTAGGCAAAGGTAATGTATTTTAAGTTTTATCTTTGTAATGTGATATACTATAGTAAGCCATCTTATACTATTTTGTATTCTATTATTTCTCCAGGCTTCATTTTTTTTCACATATAAATTTTTAATTTGTATCAGTTTTACATTGATATTTTATTTTTACATTGTCCTCTGTGTCTCTTCTCCCAAACTTACAGTTTATTACTAATTATATTCCAGCTCACTACCAGTGCTTTACTATAATTTCCCAGTTATTATTCTGTTGGCTGAGGTATATCCTCCATTTTTTTTCAAACAAAGTTCAGGGAAACAACATCCCCTGAAATCTTGCATGTTCAAATTTCTCTTTAGTTTTGATACTTGAAAGGCATTTTGTCTGAATTAAAATGTTTGTTTCACACTTTCTTTGAACGTTTTTAAAATGTTTATTTACCTCACTGATTTCAGTTATTGGATTTTAGTGTAGAGAAATTTGAGGCCATCATTATTTTATTTCTTATTTATAAGTTATTTTTAGCCTACCTTTGTAGAGAGGATAATTTGTTTAGTTTTGAAATCCAGTACTTTACCAAATTTTTCTCAATGATGACAATATGAATCAATTTTTGTGGTATACAGTACACCTTAAAGACTCATTCTCTTATTTGGAGATTGTTTTTCATATTCAAATAATTAAATATTTGTTCTGTTAACATAATTTTGGTTTTCTTTTTGAAGAATAAAAATACACATATAATGGAACATCTTGCCTGCCTCTGCTATCTATTTTTTTCTCACTAATTCAAAAACTGCTTTTTAAAAATCTAGTTCAGTTGCACCTAATTTTCTTAATTGTACTTTCTCGATCCTTTTTTTCCCTGCAGTGTCTCTTTAGTCTTGTGTGTATTCTATTTTTATGTTTATCTGTGACTTAAAAAAAAATCCTTCTGGCTAGGTTGTGTTTCATCACCTTCTCACATCTCATTAGGGGTTCTCCTGAGTATTTATGTTTTTATCTTAGGGTTTTTTCTTCCTATAGGCTTGTATGCAGTTATTTTAATGCATTTATTTTTTTCAATGTTCACCTGTTTAATGGCAATATTGTTCTAACTAGTCTTCTTTGGTAATATATTTTTCTCCTCGTTTCTTTTTTCTTATTACATATATTTTTATGCATTCTGTTGATTTGATTTTGATTTTCAGTTACAGCATATTTTGGTGCCTTGCAACCTGCTATTTTAAGAACTTTCTGTTGTGAGGACTTGTCAGGGTAGTATTACAAGATAATTGTTTTCCTTAACTTCAAATCCTTCTTCTTGGCTGCCACAAAAGTAATTCCTGCAAATATTGCTCTGTGAATGATTTTTTTTTTCTTTTTGGTAGCTCTGACTCTTCTGTTTCCTTAGAACTAAATCAAGGGGTTTTCTGACATCGCCCATTGCCTCAGATTTCAACACTTTTGCCCCTCAGTTGTGACCCACAGCTTTAGATATGTGTTTGAATTTTGACACTGTATCCCATTCATCTCTGCTTTCCTCCATTTACGTTTCTTACTAGATGGTATATGCATGAACTTGCCTTCACCAGTCCTTATCAAAGTTTAGCCATGTTTTCTAATTTTCAAAAAAATGGAGTTTGAATTTTTGTCTTCTTCTTCTTCCATTTAGATTATTTTTATGAAAAGAGATACAGAATGCCTCAGTTTGCCCAGCCATATTTATATTGGGAATCTCAGATTGGCATTTACTTATTAACTAATGCTTGTATGGAAATGAAGGAAGCTAACATTCCAACATTTATATTTTTATTTTTCCATCTAAACAAAAGTCAGGAACTTTTTTAGGAATAAAAACACAGAGCTAATCAGATTTCCAACATTTAAGAACCAGCAAATTATAGCTTATTGTAATTTTATAAGACATAAGACTTTAGATTCTTTCCTGACCAGTTATAAATTAGTTTCAAAACATGAGCTGAAGTTATTAAACTGGAATTCTTCAGCATAAGTTCACAATTTACAGTGAGTTTGCAATTTTAATGTGATTAAAATGCTAGTGGATGAGTTTCATATTAAAATTCTGTCTAGAAATGTAAAATTGTTTTAAATGAGACCTGACCAACCAATTTAACTACTCTATGGTCACCTCATCTATTCTGAGTCACCACATCCAGCAATTCACAATAAAATTTATCAAATAAAAACAAACTTCAATAAAAGCTAAGAGATTACATACTTGTTCATTTATTCATTCATTACTCATTCATCATGCATTTATTTATTCAACACACCATTTTATATAATCCATTATATGTCGCTGATTGAGATACCCACGTCCCAGCCCTTGAAGAGCTTATAATCTATTGGGAAGACAATACTGTAAAAATTTAAATATTTTTTCTTTAATCGCTTTTATTAAATAAACGTTTAAGAAAGAAAAAAAGATCAACTTAAAGAAGTGTATAAAATTAATTTTGCGGGGGTGAACCCTCCTACACTGTTTGTGGCAATGTAATCTGATGCAGCAACTACGGAAAACAGTAATGGAGATGGCTTTAAAAGAAAAACTAAACTAAAAACAGAGTTACCTTATGATCCAGCAATTCTACTCCTGGACATATATCCAGAGAAAACTTTAATTTAAAAAGACACATGCAACCCAATGTTCATAACAACACTGTTTACAATAGCAAAGATCCGGAAGCAACCTAAATGTTCATCAACAGATAACTTGATAAAGAAGTTGTGGTGTGTGTGTATATATATGAAATAACGCCATGTGCAGCAACATGGATGGACCTAGAGATTATCATACTAAGTGAAGTAAGCCAGAAAGAGAAAGACAAATACCATATGATATCACTTCTATGTGCAATGTAAAAAATGACACAAATGAACTTATTTACAAAACAGACTCACAGACATAAACTTGTGATAACTAAAGGGGAAAAGGGAGGGGTAGATAAATTAGGAGTTTGTGATTAGCAGATACAAATTACTATACACAAAATAGATAAACAAAAAGGCCCTACTGTATAGCACAGGGAACTATATTCAATAGCTTGTAATAACCTATAATGAAAATAAATATAAAAAAGAATATATATACACATATATATGAAAAACTGAAGCCGTACTCCAGAAACTAATACATTATAAATCAAGTATACCTCAAAAAAACCCTACTTATTTCTTTTCAACTTTATTCTTATCCTTTATGAAAGAAAGGATGAAATTAATAAATTTTTGTTTGAAGTTCTTTTATTTTTTAGGACAGAAAACAGTAAAATAAAAGCCGTGGAAAATAATAGTATTCAAAAATAACTTAATCAAAACAAGCTAGGAATTTTATCTACAGAATTTGAAAACAAAGTTTGATAAGGGATAGTTTTCTATTATTTGTTTGTTTTGGTCAACTTTTCAATATTTCCTATTCTAAATATTTATAACTTCAAAAACAACTTATTTTTCTAAACACTATCTGTAGAAACTATTATATGTCAAAGATTAAGGTTTATATGTAAACTAAACAAGTGCCAATTTAATATTAAGTTTAATACTGTATTTTTTTAGTTTTAGTTTATTCCATAAAATCCATCTTTTCTACCAATAAGTACTCATCAGAATAACACACACTGTTTTCAAATCAGGTTTATTTTGCTGTTATAAAATGGTATGTAGATTATCCTAATTATATTTGTGGCATGATTACCAGTATCACATAGTAATTACGATTTACTGAGTGTATGTTCTGTGCCAAGCATTATACTAAGCACTCACCACTCATTTCTCTTTTAAACTCCCTATGAAATAGGAAGTGCTATTTTATCCATTTATAGAAAAGAAACAGGATTATTAATGATGCTTACTTTACCCTAGATGACAATGTGGAAGAGGTAAAGAGATTATTTCAACCCAAATTGTCTGACTCGAGAATTTGCCCACCTAACACTATGATACACCACTTATTGTATCAGTATCTTTAGCTGCCCATATGAATTAAATTGGCCACTATATAAAAGGAAACTGCAATGTATTTATTGCTATTTTGTGGACACAGGAGGAGTTATCACCAATTAGCCCTCAGTAATCTCACTCAGTTTCCTACGGCAGAATACGTTCGTGCCCTAAGTATCCTCTCATTTGGGGTGGCAGAGGGCAGTACTGATGGCTTCTTTATTAATGGCTTTTTTTTTTTTTTTTTTTTAACTACAGCTTGGCTGTGTGGTCCTCAACTCTACTTTCCACGTTATGTTGAAAGTCTCAGAGTATGAGGCGTGAACAGTGTAGCTGTAGTATATCAACATAAGCTCAAGTTTGAGTAAGATACTGAATTTTTTAGTGCACAATTATTTCAAGTTAAAAATCAAAATAAGGTCATATTGTCTTTCAAGTTGCCTGTCTTCCAGTATCATTACCTGGAAAAAAGCTGGCTCTTCATTAGCATATTTTTTTCTCACCATGTAATGGTGAGTTAGAAGCCTAAATAATGTAGATTCTTACCTAAGTGGAAAAAAAAATTAACTAATATTAACTTTTTTTCCCAAACACAAGTCACAAATATTTATTTTTCATTTTAAAGCAAAATATATTTAATACACAAAGATAAAAGGATTAAGAATTAGGTTTATTTCCTATTTTCCAGGAAAAGTCAATCTTAACAATATTCTTTAGGACTTTCCCCATAATGTGGGATTATTTGTTTTCCTTTTTACTTATTCCAAACGACTCTGCACTCCAGTAGCACAAGAAGAAAGGGGAAAAAGAAATCACAACTGTAAGTGCAAATGATCAGCCAAATAACTACTGTACTGTACCTAGGTGTGAATAGTCTTTCTTTTAACAAATATTTACTCACCACCTACAAAATGTCAGAAACTATATTTCATAGGGTGGATATAATAGTAAACAAAAACTTAATAGAGCTCTGCTTTCATGGAGATGGAATTCTGTCTGAACCAAAACATTAAAACTAATGTTTAAAACAAATGCTGATGTATCTGTGGAAAAGTAGTTATAACAGGCAGGATTTCATCTTGGGAAAAAAAAAAAAAGTCAGAAGTAAAGACTCAACTGAAACCTGAAGAAGGAATAGGAAGTACATGGTGAAATGGAAAGTGGCCTCTTCCAAGAAGCAACAGCAGGTGAAAGCACCTTCTGTATGGGTGTTGTGGGGTACGCAGGACTGGAGGAGGTCTGGCCGGCACTGGAGACCATGACCCAAGGACAGAGTGAATGACAGCAATGTTACTGAATGCAGAGAACACGGTGGTGTTGTTGTAAAATTAGTTGGAGTGTTCTAGAAAGGTTAACCCCTCCAGGATCTTGTAGGCTACAGTGCTGGACTTTATTCTTAGAGAAATAAGAAGCCATTTAAAGGTCTTCAAGAAAGGAATGTATAGGAAGGTGGGGATGTGGTATAATAAAATAAATAATAAATAAATACAAACTAATTTGTATTTTAAAATCATCTCCCTCCGTGAAGAAGGAATTTGAGCATATGGGAATGAGATGGGGAGATACCCTGTAGTAGTCCAGGTGAGAGATGAGGTGTTTTAATCTAGGTTCCCTCCCTGAGAGCTGGAGAGAAGTAGACAGATCCAAGAGAGATTTGGCAGGTTGTGATGCTGTGTTAGGGGTGAAGGGAAGTGAAGGAGAGGGAAGACTAAAGAATCAAACCTCAACTACTGTTGTTAGAGGGTGGTGTTTAAGTGTGCAACAGGATTATCAACCAGAATAGTAATTCTCTTGTTCTCAATTGTGTAGCATCTGCAGAGAGCATGCTACCTCAGCTTTCCAAGTGTGACTTTCTTTTTTAGGGGAGGATTAATAGGCCTCTGGTTCTTCAAAAGCTGACATCACAATAGCAGATGGTTTGCCCAAGAAGGGAATGATATGCATTTGAAGGAAAAGGGAAGAACTAGATTATACTACTTGATACCCAAAAGATAGAGGACTGTGAGGTTTCAAGAGGGGTTGACACCTGTGTTCTACTCCCAGGAAGGATCCTAAGAATATTATTGTCCCCAAAGGAGGAGGTGCTTCAAAATGGAAACTCGACTATATTTTTTAAAAAATTAAGAGCTATGAGGGAGATCCTGGCAGAGAGGAAATGGATGACAAGGGGCAGTAAAATGTATCTTCAGATAAACTATGTCATTTGGAAAGTAAGCAATTCTGAGGTCACTGTAATGGGCTGAAGTCCTGATGACTTGCTCCAAGATCCCTAGGGTTCTCCTGTCTCTGAAAGACAGGGAAAGGGGCTCTCTATTCCACGATGACTCAGAACTGATTTCCACCCCACCCTGGCAAGTATAGGCTCAGCCAGACTGGATTTGATGTAGGAAAGCTTATTCCTGCAACTCAAATGCAACAAGTATTTACTGGTCACCATAGAGTAACATTTAATGAGTCTGTTTCTATTTAGTAATGGGTCTTTTAATAATTGGCTTTCTATGTAATCTATTCTCCTTCTAACAAGTTGGGTATAAAACCCACCCCTACTTCCATTATAATATGAACAGAAGTCTGACACAAGTGACATACTCCAAACACAGCTTCAACTAGAACTTCGCTGATAAACAAAAATAAACTGAGATAAACTGCTATTCTTTTGAATTTAAAACTAACCACCTGCAAGTTTCTTACGGTTTATTAACTATTTTAATCACACTTTATTTTAGATATAAATCAGGATAAGTGCTAGTCAATATAATAACAGATCACTTAATATCACCCCTCCCTACATATAATCTTGAATATAAATATAAATCTGAAAAAGTGGCATTTTAAATCCAGAGGGAATTTCCTTCAAGAAGAAAAACTACAAGTTCTAAAATTATTTTTTGTTCCTAAGAATAATAATCCTTGATTTTTCTTAAAATTTTCTCCTTGGATAATGGTTTTAAAACTCTCTTCTCTTTTTAAAAAGTGTAATTTACTGTATCTTATATTTACTTGTAGTGTTATTTTTCAGTTGGAGGTCAGGTTAGAAAGTTGCATATATTTTAAGTGGTTTGTCCATAACTGCCTTTCTGGCATGCCTCCTTATTTCAGTGCATAATTTTACATAATATAAAATGTTCAGGAATGTTGTATCATATTGTAGCAGAACTGGCTGTATGCATAAACTCAAATTACAGAAGCATTATTTCATATTATACAATCAAATTAAGTAAATTTCACAATATAGTAACACAGGTAAAAATGGTAGAATTATGTTAGAAACTTGGTATATAAAGATGAGCAAAGAGAAGTGGGATCGAGTGCAGACTAAAAAGACACAAGCTCACCTTCTCCCATGAAAACACCAAAACTACAACCACATGTAAAACAAATCTCTCTGAGAACAACCTGGAGACTAGCAGAATGCCTCTTTTACAAATAAGAATGGAAAAAAAAAAACACAGAGACACACACACACACTCACATTGAGATGATGAGATGATTGAGATGAGTAGAAAGGAAGAGAAGAGAAGCAATCTAGTCAAGACATACACTTCAGTGGGCAATCCAAAAGAGGAAGGAGATATCACAAACATTAAGGACCTCCCTAAAGTGCAAGAGTTCAAGCCCCACATTGGGCACCTCAGCCCTGGAGTCCAGCACTGGGAAGATAAGGCACCATAACTGGTTTTGAAAACCAGTGTGTCTCACAACAGGGAGAACTTGAGGGCTGTAGGAAAACTGAATCTGCTCTTAAAGGGTGTATCCACAAACTTATTTGTTTCCAGTCCCATTGCAGAGGCAGCACATTAAAAAGTGCTTGGTACTCTAGCTGGCCTGCCATCAGGGCCCTAGCATGCACCCAGTCTGCACTGGGCTCCAGTTGTAACACCCCACCACCTGCCAAAGGATCAGCCCTGGTGCACTCTGGGAAAAGTCTGGCCCCTTCTGGGCTCCAGCTCCAGTCCTGCCCTCCTTCAAGGTGCAACCACCTGAATCCCCTAGGAGAAGCTGCAACCTATGCAGAGCTGCAGCTCTAGCCTTTCTGGAAACTGCAGCCTTCCCCTCACCCCACCCTGAAGGCAACAGCCACCAGCACACCCTGGAAAAAACTTCAGCTCACACTTGCTTCAACTCCAGTCTTTCTGCCAAAGCCCCCAGGAACACACAGACTGCAGAGGTGCACTCCTACACAAGAACATGCCTTAGAGACTGGGAAAGGTAACTTTTTCACCTGTTTTCATGGAGACAGACACAGAAAGTCAAACAAAATGAAAAGACACAGGAACATGTTCCAAACAGAAGAACAAAGGGAAAAAAAATCCTAATGAAATGAGAAAGTAATTTACTTGATAAGAGTTCAAAAGGTCATAAAAAAGGCTCACCAAAATAGGGAAACAATAAGGGAACACAGTGAGAGCTTCAACAAAGAATTACAAAACAGAAAAAAGAACCAAACAGAGCTGGAAAATACAATAACTAAAATACAAAATACACTAGAGGGAAACAACAGCAGACTAAATGATACAGGAAAAATGTATAAGGAACCTGGAAGACAGAATAGTAGGAATCACCCAGCTGGACCAGAAAAAAGAAAAAAACAATTTTAAATGTAGATATTTAAGAGATCTGAGAAACTACATCAAATTAACTAACACTTTCACTACAGGGGTCCCAGAAGGAATAGAGAGAAAAAGAGGCAGAAAATATATTTGATGAAATTATGGCTAGAAACTTCCCTAATCTGAAAAAGGAAACAGCTATTCAGGTAAAGGAAGCACAGAGAATCCCAAATAAGATGAACCCCAAGAGATCCATACCAAGACACAACATATTTACAATAGTAAAAGTTAAAGGGAGAATTTTAAAGACAGCAAGATAAAAACAAAGTCATATACAAAGAAGCCCAATAGGGGTATCAGCTGATTTTTTCAGCAGAAACTTTGCAGTCCACAAAGGAGTAGCATAATATACTTACAGTGCTCAAAGAAAAAAAAATTACAACCAAGGATTCTCTACCCAGCATGGTTATCATTTAGAATTGAAGAACTGAAGGAGAAAGTGTTTCCCAAACAAAAACTAAGATGTACTGCCATTAAACCAGCCTTATAAGAAATGGGTAAAGAGGAAATACAATCCAGCAATTCTACTTCTGAATATTTAACTGAAAAAAAAATTTTTTTAAAAGCTAGTTGAAAAAGACATATGCATCCCAGTACTCATAGAACAATTATTTCCAATACTTAAGATATGGAAACAATCTAAGTGTCCATTGACAGATGAATAAATGAGATTATATATATTTATATTTCCCTTTTAATGGCTGAGTAATATTCCATTATGCAACACATATATAATGGATTATTACTTAACCATAAAAATGAAAACTAATGAAAGAATGAAATCTTGCAGTTTGTGACACCATGGATGGTCCTTAGAGGGTATTACACTTAATGAAATAAGTCAGAGAAAGACAAATACTATATGTTTCCACTTATATTTGTAATGTAAGAAACAAAACGAATTAATATAACAAAACAGACCCACAGATACAGAGAACAAAGTAGTGGTTGCCATGAGGGAAAGGGGTGCTAGGAGGGGCAAAACAGGCGAAGGGAATTAAGAGGTACAAATCACCAGTTATAAAATAAATGTCAGTGGAATGCAATGTACATTGCAGAGAATATAGTTAAAATTTTATAACAACTCTGTATGGTGTGTAATCTATAAAAAAAATAAATCAATGTGTTGTATACCTTAAAGTATACTTCATTTAAAAAAAAAGATGAGCAAGGAGCATTGTGACATTAACTCTAATAAAATTTGTATTCTGTTATTTAGGAATACATCAATCATTCAAATGGATCAACAAACTTTCAGTGGTGAGAATGATTTTTCAATTGTGTGAGATGAAGGTATTAGTTGAAAAATTAGGGTACTATTGGTATCAAGACAGGAAATAAGGAGTCAAGACAGCAAATGGTTTCCTTAAACCATGCACCAATTACAAACATCTTAATTTTTTTTGGTCATGCCGTCTATTTGTATGGCTAGTCAAAACTTGGCTTTCCATTTATTCCTATTAGATGTGTGGATTTCCTAATAAACTACAATATATATGTACAGGATATTATAGCATGCAATATCTTAGGTTTTCTCTGTTACTTGTTTTAATTTTACCCTTGTTTCTTATTTGCATTCTACTTTTGAAATATTAAGTATTACATATCATTGAAAGCCACTTTAAATCATGTTAAATTCTTTAAAACAGGGCATAATGTTTTTAAAAATATAATCAGAAGCATATAAAAATGAGTAATTATCTTGTGCCAAACTTTTGTTAACTTTCTGCAGTTTCCCAGCACATTTCTATGTGTTGTTTTCTGTAGTGCCTTGGAAAAATTCAAGAACAGAGTGGCCAGAAAAAAATAGTTTCTAAGTACAGTGGAATTTGACACAACATTGTAAAATGACTATAACTCAATTTAAAAAAGTTAAAAAAAATAGTTTCTAAGGCAGTCTGCTGTATGAATGTCTTAGATTCTTTGCATATACCACAACCCAGATTTTTGTATGGTAAAGACAATTGCCATATGCTCCTGGCTGGTGTTCCATGGGTCACCCTTAATGAATATATCTTGTTGCCTAACATTTGGAATGGCTCGTGTGTAATACTGATGGGGCTTCTCAAGAAGCCAGATGTGAAATCTGTGTTAGTTCAGGTTGTGAAAATCCATCTATTTATTTTTCAACATGGTCACTGATTTGGAGAATTTTCATGTGTGTTTTTATTTAATGCCAGTTTGGTCTGAATATCTGTTTGCCAGTCTCTGAAAGAACATGGTGGCCTTTCTTTATATAATTTATCACATCAAATTATTACTGGACCAAATGCTTTAAGCAATCAGAATACATGGAAAACTTTTAGCTCTGTACTACATCTTATCTATAGATTTATTTAAAATCCTCATACTTTTACTAATAGGCCAAATTGATGTATGCTTAATTTTTTAATATATGCTTCAATATTTCAGTAATATTGAAAATTCACAAGTACAATACTTCTAGGGCACTTTGCTGTATAAGAATATGCCCAGGAAAAGCACAATCTCTGTGCTTCTCTATTTTTCCTTCCAAAAACAGAAGTCAGACTTTTTAATTAGGCATGGAGAAAATTTAGTTGCATGGCCTAAAACTGTTCTTGATTTTTATGTAGGTAAAAAAAAATATAAGCAAGAGTATTTCTACCTCACTTTTTTCCCTCAAATTAGCCAAACAGAAAAGAAGTACCATTTTTACAATTTATACTCAAACTACAAAGAGCTGCTGCTAAATGCATGAAAAGTAGACCCGATAAAGGGACAAATCAAAGAACACGTATATCTCTATAGATCTTTGGCAGCACAGAGAGCTTTCCAAAAGTATGTCTCATGACCCAAACAATCTCAAATAAATGTGTTACTTGAAATCGTAACCCAGCCATAAGTATCAACTGTGGCATCTTCCCCGAGTATCACGTCACCATACAACATAGTGGGGGAAGTACAGAGGAAGCAGAAAGGGAGTGGGCACAGGGGTGGAGTGAAGGAAGAGTAGATGGTAACTGATTTTTGAACTACTGATCAAAGATAGTCGAAGAGGAACAAATAGTAGCTAAATATTTCATAGACTCACACACACATGCACCTATATTCTTGCTGACCTATGGCTTACTGACTTTAATTGTGAGTTAAGCTAATGCCCTGCTAACTCAAAATTATGGGGGTTGTGGAGAATTAGCTCACTGGAATGACTACATAGAAGAGATGATTAAGTCTCTGTAACAGATGATTAAAACTACATTCATATTTTGAAACTACCTGTATTTCTAGGTAACTTCTGTGGCCAGTCTTATTTGTCAAAAACAAAACAAAACAAAACAAAACAAAACAAAACAAAACAAAACAAACAAAAAACAAAAACTGCCTGTGAAAAGCACCTGTTTTTTAAAAAAAATAGTAATCAGAAAGAGACCAACAGGAAGCTATTGTTGGCTATATGGTAAAACAGAAACTTTCAACCACTCCTAATTAAAACAACAAAAAAAGAAGCTCAGAAAAATACTATTTGAATATTTAAATGCATCAATGTGTTGGCCAAAACAGAAAGATATCAGATATAGACCCACAGTTATCAATAAGTACATGAAGTAAAAAGAGAACCAATAACAGTTCAAAGTCAAAGATTGTCAATTTGGAAATCAAGTGATAAAAAATTATGACCAGAACTGAATGATGCTTTTAAGAGTCCTTCTCTCAATATTAGGTCAATGAAGGCTGAAAGTTAAAGGAGGGCTAAAGAATTTCTGAGCAACCATTAAGGTTTAAAAAACAAAGATAACACATCTGACCTACTTCACATACTGTAACATTGTACCCCCAAATGACAGAGTTCATAGTCTTCAAGTACATGTAAAACATTTATCAACTTGGATTATATGCTTTGACATAAGTTAACTCAACAAATTTCAAAATACTGAAATCAGTCAAGTATTTTGTCTGACTACAGTAGAATTGAACTAAAAGCTAAAAAAATAAAGACAGATATAACTACAGTTATAACTGTGTGGATATTTATAAACTTCTGAATAAATGATAGGGAAAAGAATAAAAAAGACAGTAAAAAATATTTCAGTGATCGATAACGTAAAATATATCAAAATTTTGTGGTATAATGCTAAAGCTGTGCTTACAGAAAAATATAGTCTCACCTGTATATAAGCTGATATTATATAGTCAACAAAAAACCATATTAAACCAAGTTACACGAAAAATAATTAAGTGTATATATCAAAAGTATTAATAAAGAAAAATACAGAAAATGAGGAACATCTAAAGTTGATTGTTTTCAAAAATAAAACTGAAAGACATCTGGCAAGATTGATGGACCAAGATAGAAAAAATACAGTATTACTACAGATCTTATGAAGAAATTATTATGGATATTACTAATTTTAAGCCAGGAAATATAAGGAGAAATATAAAATCTGAATATTGCTCTAGCCATTTAAAAAGAATCACTGAGTCTTTTTTCTCTGAGAAGCACATGCTGAAACAAAGTTATGGTTTTTTTTCCAAGTTTATTGGGCAGTAATAACTGGAAAAACATAAAAAAAAGGAATCATAACTGATTTTATATGTCTTTACTGGTGAATTCTACCAAATATTTCAGGAAAAAAAAGTGAGAAGAATCTTACACACCCACTTCCAGAAAATAGAGGAGGAGATAATATTTTTAAACTCATTTTATGAGGCCAGCAAAACCATGACACCAAAATGATATAAAAAATCACAAAAAAGGAAAGTTCAGACCAATATTCTTCATAAACATATGCATAAAATTCCTTAACAAAATATTAAGAGAGAATCTAGCAATGGAAGAAGAGTTAATACAGCATGACCAAAGGGGTTTTATTTTAGGTATGGTAGGTTAGTTTACCATTCAGAAACCAACCTGTTGAATTTCCATATTAATTAACCAAAAGAGAAAAGTGATATAATCATTTTAATAGAGGCAGAGAAAACATTTTATAAAATGCCTGTTCAATTCCAATTTATGTCCAAAATTCTCACAAAGTAGGAATATAATAAAGGTTTCTCAGTATTATAAAGGACATTTACAAAACGTCCCTAGGTATTCTATAGAAACAAAGTATCTCAATCACCATAATCACTAGTTCACATCATACCCCCACAATAATTTGATTTGCATCACAGAACTAAACATAATAGCTAAAACTATCAATTTTCTAGAAGAAGAATATCTGATTGACCTGGCAGCAGATAAAGTTTTCTAAGATAGGAAACATCAAGCAATTACCATAAAAATAATAAAGTAGGTATCATGCTAAAAAGACATACATATATTAAAAAAAACTTCTGATCATTAAAAAATGCTTTAAAACTCAATAAATAGGCAAGACACCAGGGAAATATTCATAAAATATGTATCTGACAAAGGACCACTATCTAGGATATATAAAGAACTCTGATAATTTAACAGTAAAAATACATACTACTCAAAAATAAAATAAGCAAAGATTTAAACGAATCCTTTATAAAGGATGTTGCTTCACATAGGAAAGTAAGTACATGGAAATGTGGTTAATTTCATTAGCCATCAGATAAATGAAACTTAAAATCATAGTAAAATGCTACTACATATTCACCCGAATAACTACAACTGACTGACAATACCATATACTGTCAAGATCAGGGAGCAATTAAAACTATAAAATATGTTTCATGGAGTGTAAAATCACACACTTATTCTAGAAAAAGGATCCATAACCATCTATCCTACCTATTAGGCAGGTGTGTGTTTATGGTTCTGCACCCATAAACACACACCTACCTAATAAACCTGTAGTTCTAAATCCTACTTATTTACCAAAGAGAAATAAAAAAGTCCATAAAACAGCATGTACAACAATATTCATAAAAGCTTTATTCATAAAAACTAAACACAGAACCACATCAGGTGTTCTCCACCATCAGGGTGACTGAAGTTCGGCATAATCGTGTAACAGACTATTACGCTTCAATAAAAAGTTTTGAAGTACTCGAACAACAGCATGAGCTAAGTGAAAGAAGTCACAGGAAAGACTACATACTGTTCATCTTATTTATATAAACTTGTATGAGACACAAAACTAATCTATGGTAAAGAAAATTACAAGAGTAGATGTCCCTGGAGGAGTGAAAGTTAGGGTATTAATTGACTGGAAAGGGGTATGAGGAAACTTTCTGGCTCTTTGATATTGATTTATATCTTGATGGGAATTTGTGGTACACAGATGTATGCACTTGTCAACACTTATTTAATGGGAAACTTAACACTTGTGCATTTCTGTGCACAAATAAATTTTATTTCAAAACAATCTGTAAAACATTTAATTCTATATTAATAATCTGTATGCTGACATGTTTAGGTTTGAAATTTACAGATCTGCAAATTATTTTGAAATGTAACAAAAATATCATGAATTGATGGATGAATAGAGGAATTCAGAGTTGGATAAATTGGTTACAAGCAAATATATTAAAATATCATTGTCTAGTTTACATGTTAGGATATAGGGTTTTATGTAAAATTCTTTAAATTTTTTGTATACTTAGAAACTTTCATAATAAAATACTAAAAACTGTTACCCTGAAACTAAGAACAAACAGGATATATACCATTATCAATTTTATTCAACATTTACTGGAGATCCAAATCAGAACAATAAAGGCCAGAAAACAGTATAATGGATATGATTGTAAGTCTGAAATATATCCTCTACTATTCAGAGACAAAATGATTGTATTCTTGGAAGATACTAATAGGATCTAAAGATGAAGTATCAGAACTGATAAGTACATTTAATAAGTTGCTATATGTCAAGTTAAACTATAAAATTCAATCATATATCCATAAGTCACCATAGAAAATGAAGTAAAAGTATGAATCCTATGTATATATTTATACACATAAACATCAAATACCTAAGGAAGATATATCTACTTCAAGTTAGTCTGTAGATTCAAAGTAGTCCCAGTTCAAATCACAGCGTGTTTACTGTAATATTGATGAGAGTACTGTAAAATTTATGTGGAAATCGAAAACGCTATACTAGGGCAACTATGTAGAAGAACAAAGCCAGAAGACTTAAACTACCAGATTTTGAGACTTATTTCAAAGCTGAAGTAATCAGATCTTTTACGATATTGCCCAAGTTTTGACCACTTGCCCAAGAATCAAGGACAGAAATTAACTTTCAGAAAGAGACCAAAAGTCATGTGATTTATGAAAAATTTGTCATTTTAAGGGATTAGATAAAATATGCTCTTTTCAATAAAAGATACAGGCTCATATGAGGAAAAAAATCTTGAGATGATTAACACCATGCACAAAATATTTAACTATTCTCATTTACAGATACAGTCCATTTGATATTAAACAATAAAGTTTATGGAACAAAGCAAAATATTGCCATGGCTTTGGGGATTGCATACCTCTCTTAGAGAAAAACACTCAACACTATAAGCAGTAAAGCAAGTAATGAAAAATGCTGATAATTCTGTCTACACTGACATGAACAACTCCTTGCTCAGAAGAGAACACTAAGAAAAATTATCTAGGATGAAAAATCTAGATATCTAATGTACAGCATGATGACTATAGTTAATACTTGACTGAATACAATAATTTGATGAGAGAGCAGATTGCAGGAGCTCTTACCACACACAAAATGGTAACTGTCAGAAGACATGTTAATTAGTTTGTAGTATCATTTTATTGTGTATATCAAATCATCATGTTGCATACCTTAAATATATACATATTTTATTAAAAAATAAAAGTGAAATTAATATGCTGACTAAAAGACATCATTGGCGGTAGGTATAATCAGCAAAATTCTCTTAACTGAAATTACATAATTAACTCCTATGATTTGAGAGTAAAAGAGGAGGGGGAAGGAGAAAAATGAAAAATCACAGCCATGGAAACAAAGAAAATTAATATATACTAATTTTTCACTAGTAAATTTGAACGCCTGGTAGAAATGGATTGTTTTTTAGAAAAAAAAAAAACACTGAAGAAAATATATTATAAAACAATCCTGAAAGAAAATATATTATAAAAAGATAAAAATTTAGATTCTTATCTCAGAAAATTTTGAAAGACAAATTATCATGTCATAAATTGAAAAAATGTATGGCAGGAACCGTGGCTGGGTTTTTTTTGTACCTCCTTCAGTACTTAAGAAGTACATACTACTTTGTACATGGTTATTTATTCAGTAATATTTCTTGAGCACTTATTAAAAGCAAGACACCCTTGAAAAACTAGGAATGAAGTGATTAACATATGTTACATTATCTCTTCTCTTGTGATGTTTATGGAAGTGGCATAAAAGGGTAGTAATTTAATCATCATCTAAATATCAACAAGTGCTGAGGAGGGAAGTATCAGAGTACTGGCTGTCAGCAGACTTAGTGTGACAGAATGGAAAAGACCCAATATTGAGTTTATGTCTAAAGGATGTGTAAAATTAACTAGATGAGAAAGGAGAGAGAGATTTCCAAGAAGATGGAACAATGCATGCAGTTTCCTTAAGAAGAGGAAGCAAAATCAAAGGGCCTTCATGGCTGGAGGATAGAGTGTGAGGGGGAGAAATCTATGAGGTGAGGCAGAACAGGGAGTCATGGGAGGAAGCATTTTGTTGGCCAAGAGAAGAGGACGAGACTTCATCCTAGGGGCTAAGGAAACTTATTAACGATGGTTATACAAAGAAATGACACACATGAGCAGTTTGGTATTCCGAAAAGATGACACACTGGCTGCAGGGAGAATGCCATAGGAGAAAAGCATGGAAAAAAGGACGCTAATGAACCAAGTCATTACAATAGCTACTGTGAAAAATGATAATGGCTTTAGCTTAAGTACACATACCTGGATAGATAAATTATTGTAGAGTAAAGATGCTGCGTGGTGATGGATTCACTGAGCCAAGAGAATGTGGTCGAGTATGTTAAGAATATAGCCTAGGCTTCTGGTTTCTCATTTACACACTGAACAGGTGATGGAGACCCCCTAGATGATACAGAACTCTGGAAAGGACCCAGGTTTAGGGAGAGGGAGTAGAGTGGCAGATGGTAACCATAACTTGCCTTTGAAATACACAATTTAGAGATTTTGAATAAGCAACAGGGCAATTTTCATTATAAATCTGGCATATCTGCAACACTGCAATTATTTCAATCAATATAAGGAGTAGTTTGAAACTTGTTGAATTTGTGGGGGTATTATTAATTACTTAATTCTACATCAAATTAATACTTGCATATAAGCAAAATTAAATAGTTCAGACAAGACTGAAATGAAAAATATCTTGTCTGGCCCCCACTGTCCTCATCGCTGGTCACACTATCTGTAGGGATCACTTTAAGCACTCAGTTTTTTTAAATTTTGGAGTTGGGTGGTAATAAATCTAGCACTCATCCAAATTTCTCTGAAGTTATCAGTTAGCATTATTTTAAAGTATTGTTTTCTGAATTACTTTGGTTTCATCTGAACCAATATTTTGTTAACTGTTGCCTAATACTGTCTTGAAGCTTTTCTCAAAAGTTTGGTGGTCATTTTTTGGCCTGTATATTTAAAGTAATGCAACATAAAAGCTTATTTTTAACTATTTCTATAGGTTAAGTTTCTCAGTTGGTAGTCTTTATTTTAGAGTAAATGAAAAGGAAGTTGAAACTTGTTTATGTAGCTCAAAAATAGCAAAAAGCAGATGTTTTGGTCTAGTGCATCAAATTTACATAAGAACCCAAGTTATCCCCAGAAAATCTGATTCTTTTGCAGAGGGTGCATAGTTGTAGGGAGTTGATACTTGGTAAGAATTAAAGGCTGATGGTTGAGTTTGGGGTGGGTGGTAAGCAGTATCAACTGTTCCACTGACAAACCTTAAATTAATCCCCATGCTTTCAGATCCATTAATTCAATCACCCATTTAACATTTCTGAGTCAAAGTCCATTCAGGGAAAAAAATATCATTTAGAGCTTTTTCTGGACAGATTGTTTGTTTACTTATACAAAGTCACGCTCTCTTCTCCCTCTTCCTAATTTTGTTTTCCAAGGAACTTTCAATTATCACGCCTCCATTTTCTATATTCCTCTATTTATTTTCTGTTAATGAAAAAAATTCCCCCTTAGCAGTTGACTCATAGTCGGTTAATTTTCCTTGTTGTGTGCTTAACTTACATATTATTTTTATTTATTTCTATCACTTTTATATAAAAGAAGAGATAATGTGTACAGTTTTGAATAAAACATTTGTGGTATATTTATTGACAGCTTATTTTTAAATTTTTCATTATTTTGATAAGGAGTTTTATTGTCATTGAAAACAAAGTTGTAATTTTTGTATGCAAAATTTCTCATAGTGCAGAGCACAACATAGTTTATATGGGAATAATCTAGGAATCTTATATTATGTATCTATATAATTTCCATTCCTAGTCCTTTGCCTGACAAGCTAGTAGGCACTCAAAAAATATTTATTGGATAAATGAAAATAGATGGAAGTTTTATTTTGAAAATTTGTTTTCTAAAATCCTCTGTGTCACAGTGTACTCTCTTAATTAAATCTTATGCAGTCTGAGAAGTCTGGAGCTGTTTAACAGAGGTAATTCCAGTAATGTACTTTTTTTTTCCTTTTTCTTTTTCTTTTTTTTTTTTTTTTTTGATGGGGGGAGGTAATTAGGTTTTGTTTATTCTTAGAGGAGGTACAGGACCTCGTGCATGCTAATCATGCACTCTACCACTTGAGCTATACCTTCCCCCTCACCAGTAATGTACTTAAATAAGGTGGAAGCCTTAAGGTCAAAATGTGCATTTTCATTTTTCAAAAATTTTCCATCAACCCTAAGTATAGAGAAACTCACATAGCAAAGTTCTACAAAAGGTCTTTGCAATAAAGAAAGGCTGTAGGAATATGCAAAAGAGATTCTTCCACTAAATGGAATCAGGAGAAACTTAAAATTAAACTTTCCATTTAACAAGAACAATGTAACTGAAGACATGGTTTTAAAAATCTATTAAGTCACTTTGGAAAAAGGCAGTAAACACAGCTTCTGGAGACTAGAGAATTCCATTTGGCAATCTATACAATTAATGATAGTATTTCCATCAAGTTACCTTGTACCCTGTTCTACATCCTTTCTTACAAAATATGATTTACACAAAATTGTTCTGCTTACTCCTAAACGTATGGTTGAAAAAATTTGCTGTAAAAAATAAATTCTCTTACCTACAGCGATTTATGTTGAAAGAAGTCATTTATGTCAGCATCACTTAAAATGCAATCTTAAAAATTGTTCATTGAAGTGAGGTTCATTACAGTAATGTTACTATATTAGGAACTTCAAAAAAATCAGAAAGAAAATGATGGGTAAATGGTTTGTCAAACACTGCACTATTCTTAATTATAAAAATGGCAAGATGTACTATTAATGTATTACTATTCCTTTTTTGTTTCCTTTTTTAATGGTGAGAAGAATTGATGATTCATATAGGAAGTTAGCATTTCCTGTGTGACATTTTTAATCAGGTCACCTGGATTATGGTATGGGCATTTTTTTTTTTTCCTGTAAAGCAGAATCTGATTGTCCTAGCAATCCATTTTCACCAGAGGTTGTATAAATAATCTGTCAACTCACAACTAGATGACTTTCAGTAACACTAATGATATTTAAACTTGTCTTCATTTGATCATAAAATATTGTTAGGTGGCAAATATTTTAAATGCTTGTTGCCTTGCCTGTGGCCTGAGTGAAACATCCCAGTATATTATTTATATATATTGCTTACTGTAAAACTTACTTTCATGTGGTAAAAAGCTTTACTTAATAGTAATTGTTTGCAAATGAAAATGCATTTTTCGAAAGTTCCATTTTTGGCACTCAAGTGTCATTTCTATGTGATCTAAAAAAGAGTCTACTATGTTGACTTGGCAAAACATGAAGATATTAATGGTTGGACTTCATAAGAGAGCTTTGAAATTTTATGAAGGCCAACATATGGTGACATATTTTCATTTACAATGTGAGCGGCGTATGGATATTAACTATAAAAGTAGTTATTTTATTTAAATCTAGATCACCTTTTTCCCTGCAATAAGACCACAGGCAAGAAAATAAACCATGAATGTAAGCATTAGATCTTACATACAAGTAAGAACTAAATGTGATATTCAACTATGGTTGATTATGTTAAAGTACGTAAATGGATTAAAAAAAAAACCTGCCAGGGAATGAAATAATTATCCTGCATTTTAATGAAATCATTTTTCCTATTTTCAATTAAAGTTCACATATATTCCATAACATTACTATTGATGTCTAATTTAAGAGCAAATACATATAGTCATTGTCTATGGTTCTGATGTCCTTTGAAATCATGTAAATACTTTATTTATGCAATAGTACTTTTGTAAATTAATGTTCTAATGGGAAACAACTTCTGTCTTATAGGGTTATTGGATATCATGGAATATTAAATGTCTGTATATATTAGAAGGTTCTTTTCTATTTAATGATATGTTATCTATGTTCTTACATAATTTTTATTAGTAGTCATACAAACTATATTCTTCATTATTGTACACAATTTCTTTTCATATTTTTATTCAGTCCAAATATAAGTACTAAGTTCAAAGAACTAGCTCATTAATAATGAACCACTGATACTTGATTTCTCATGCTACATGATTCACTTTTACATTTATTAATTTAATTAAAATTTAATTTAACTTAATTTAATTAAAAAACAGAAGAGTGAAAAGGATTGGTTTTCTCATAAATGTCACTGCACTAAAACAGGCAAAAATATTGATAATAGTACCCATTATTATCTTATCCTGCAGTATTACTTTCTGATGAGGACTCAGTGATTTTTCTAGTGTAAATTTAGCCTTCATAGAATTTGGGGTATTTGACTGCATCCAAGAAAAGCAACTAAATGCCAAGATCTTTTATACATTGAGCCAAAGATAAGAAATACACACATATGTGGTATCAAGTCAACACCTTATTAGATCTTTGCCTTCATTACCAATGCTGTATCAATCATATGGAGAGTTGAGTTGAAATTCCCAGATGCTATATATTTATTTAAACACACAAGTGTGGTCAATAAAAGAATCTGTGAGGTGAGGTAATCTAGGAAGGTTTCTTGGAAGAAGTAGATTGGCCATGAAAAAGAAAACAAATGGATAATATTTATGGATATTAATACATCAGTTATTCTTCAGAACTACATAAATTGATACTATTTAAAGACGAAGAAAATGAGACATAGTGAAGTTTCATAATTTGACCAAAATAACAGTTTTTGTCTAAGTCGTAAGTTTTTGTCTTAGTGAATTTGGACTGCTATAACAAACTACTAGACTAAACACTAGAAACTTTTTTCTCACAGTTCTGGATACTGGGAAGTCCAAAATCAAAGATCAACAGATTCAGTGTCTGGTTAAGGCCTGCTTCCTGGTTCATAGACAGTTGTCTTCTTGCTCTGTCCTCATATGTGGAACGTAGTGAGGGAGGTCGTGATTGACCAAAAATGCTACATAACCCAACCAGTAGATATTCATTTGACATCTATGTAACAAAGTAGTGTCCATAGTTACCTAAGATATGAAGATGATGATGACTGATGATGAAGATAGCAAATACTTACTGAGTGACTGCTATGTGATAAATCCAGATTATTAAGTAAAGCATCTTGTTTAATCCTCACAACAACTCTATGAAGTAAGAAGAATGATACTGAAACAGAAATCAACTGAGTTGCCCATGACCACAGGCTAGTAAATGGTGTAAATTTCGTTTTAACTCAGGCACAGTTCTCTACTAGATTCTAGATGGAGACACAAGAAATAAATACATAAATTAAATAAAAATATATAAGTCATTTAAATTCTTTGAGAGAGAGAGAGAGCCTACTACTGATTGTGTCAGAAACATAAGGCAATCCATGAACATATGTCCCCCTACCCTCTGGGGGCAATCTGTGATAAATGGAACTCCAGAGACAGGAGAAGGGCATGGCAGGTTCTTACCTTGGAAAAGCATGACTGAAATTAAACAGATGCCTTCTGACTTCTGTTCACATTTCACTGCCCAGAAATTATTCTGTGCAAACAACTGCCTTCAAGGGAGGTGGCAAATGAAGTCTTTATTCTGGGAGACCATTTGACAAGTTTAAAATCATATTTTCCTTGAAATATAAGAATTGCATATGGCATGAAATCAGCAATCCCCACCACACCATCTGAATATACAGATTGCCAATCATAAAATTCTGTATTTATGAAAAGAAAAATATTTTATAAAATCAAGTTCTTATCAAATTAGGAGAAATAGTTTGTCTATAATATGTGCCATGTTTATATATATAATATGTACCATACTTCATTTATTACAAGTTGAGCTTTGTGAACTGACTGGTCATTGTGTCCATTCAAATGAATAGCCAGGAACAATCAGTAGGAATCATTAATATTTGTAAATTTCACTTGACTGAGCAGAGATGTTAAACACATCTTCAGTGTCACATAGCTAGTACAAAAGGAACTGTAAAATCAATATAAGTTTGAATGACTCTAGAGTTTTGCCATTAAACATTACACCTCTCAACAAGATGGCAACAATAAACACAGGAGAAATAATTTTGAGGGATCTATGGATAAATTTGTTAAGCTAGAATAAAATTTTTACAGAAAATTCCTGTTTTCAAAAAATATTACAAAATTATAGTAATTTTTAAAAGTATGTTACCACCATAAAGATAGCAATTTAGACCAATGGAATAGAATATACAGCTCAGAAATAGGCAAACACATCAAGCGTCAACTGATCTTTAACAAAGATGCCAAGAACACACAATGGGGAAAGGGCAGTCTCTTCAATAAATGATGATGCTGGGAAAACTGGAAAGCCAAATGATAAAGAATTAAACTGAACCCCTACCCTACACCATATACAAAAGTGAATTCAAAATGGATCAAAGACATAAACAAAAGACATGAAACTGTTAAACTCTTAGAAGATAACATGGGGGAAAAACTTCTTAACACTGGCTCTGGCAATAATTTATTGAACATGACACCAAAAGCACACACAACAAAGCAGAAATAGGAAATGTGACTATATCAAACTAAAAACTTCTGCAAAGCAAAAAACAGAATGTTAAGGCAGCTTCTGAATGGGAGAAAATATTTGCAAACTATTTATCTGTTAAGTGGTTACTATCCAAAATATATAAGAACTCATATCTCAGTAGCAAAAACAAACAAAAGAAAACAAAACAAACACACACACACACACACCCTAAATAACCCAATAACAGAATGGGCTAAGGATTTGAATAGATACTTCTCCAAAGACACACAGATAGCCAACAGGTAAATGAAAAGGTGCTCAATATCACTAATCATCAAATTGAAAATCAAAACCAAATGAGATATCACCCTATACCTGTCAAGATTTTTTTTTTTAAAAGAGAGAAAAAGACAAAAACTGTTGTGGTGAAGATGTGGAGAAATTGGACCCCTTATATATTGCTGGGAATGTAAAATGGTGCAGCTGCAGTATCTCCAAATATTAAAAATAGATCTACCACATGATTCAGTATTCCCACTTCTGGGTAAATATTCAAAAGGATTGAAATCAGGATCTGAAAGATATCTGCACTCCATATTCACTGCAGCATTATTTACAAAAGCCAAGATTTGGAAAAAAAAAACAAAAACCTAACTGTCCACTGACTGATGAATGGATAAAGAAAATTGTAGTATATTTATAAAATATTATTCATCCTTTAAAAAGGAAATCTTTGAAACAACATGGATGAACCTGAAGATGTTATACTAACTGAAACAAAGTCAGTACAAGAAGGATAAACACTGCGTCCAACTTATGGAAACACTAAGTAAAATGGTGATTTCCTAGGTGGAAAGAGGAAATTGAGAGTTGTTCAATGAGTTCAGGTTTTAACAGGTATAAAGTTTAAACTATGCAAGGTGAACAAGTCCTAGTTCTATGGTAAAACATAGTACGTACAGCTAACAATTCAGTATTGCACACTTAAAAACTTGTTAAGAAGGTGGAACTCAGGTTAAGTGTTCTTACCACCAATAAAGCAAAAACAAAAACAAATAAGTAAACACTAAATCAAAAAGGCAACAGAAAACTTATTGAGCTGATGTACATGTTTATTACCTTGTTTGTGGTTATGATCTCATGGATGTATGCATTTCTCCAAAATTATCCAACTGAATGAAGTAAGTATGTCCAGGGTTTTTTTTTTTTGTTTTTTTTTTGTTTTTTTTTTTTGTATTATCAGTTATACTTCAATCAACAAAAGAACACAGGGAAAATATTTAGAGAAAAGAGGACTAATAAATTTCATATTTGGTAATATCACCTCATTACGGCACATTTACAGTTTACTGTGGCCATTGGTAACAGTAGGATTAAATCCAGACTCTGACATAGTAGTCAGTATCTTCATTCAATCAACCTTACCTACTACTAAATCAAGTGTACATTTATCCTGTCAGTACTCTACTTCATCAAGAATATTTTCTTATTTTTTCCTCAGTGTGCTAAACTCACATTTTCCACTCATTTGTAACTGCTATGCATATGAATCCTTTCTTTTCTATTAATACAATTTAGGGACCACAGTCTCTTCATTTGACAATTTAACAAAATGCCTGTTATAAACATCCATTAATCATTTGTTTAAAAAAATTACAAGATTCTTGTATTCCATTCCCCATGAATTTCAACATCAGAGTGATATACTATTTATTCTGAATTCTCTTCAAATTTATATTGGTTGTCTTAATCACATAAAGAGCCTTAGAATTTACCATAATGCTAGAGACTAGCAGCTAGGCGTCAGGAAAGCTAGTGTAGAAATTGACAGATTAGAGTTGGAAAGAATTTGGCAGCCTTGTCTAAAACTTACTGGCTACATGTTTGTAATACTTAATTAAGTATAGAAAACTACCAATGCTACTGTGGAGCATGATTTTGTAAACAAAGAACCCCAAAGGGACTTTCTAGGAAAACTTAAAAAGGTTAAAAAAAAAAAAAAAAACTGAACTAAGGTCCTTAGTTTTTAGTCTCAGATCTTGTATAAAATCTCTGAGGACTAG
Organism: Camelus bactrianus; assembly: GCF_048773025.1. Lineage (NCBI taxonomy): Eukaryota > Metazoa > Chordata > Mammalia > Artiodactyla > Camelidae > Camelus > Camelus bactrianus. Next base: position 46,766,062 of record NC_133540.1, read on the forward strand.
ACATATTAGATGCCCAATACTGGCTGATTAAGGAGTGTTTGTTGTCCATACATTATAATTCTTGGATTATTAAGTGCTGTCATATCTTCCACTAAATTATAACTCTTTCTGTGGCAGGGTCTACATTTTTTATTCATATTTTTCATAGTCTTTCCATAGAACTAGTTAATTTATCTTAACAGCATAGCCTACAGTTATAAACTATCAATGTTTTCTGAATATCCTTTAACCAGAAGGAAATTCCCCAATTATACAAAGCACAAATGCAGTCCCTAATTATACAAAGCACAAATACATATCACCAATTAAATGAGAAATCACCAACTGAATGAAAGGAGGTAAAATTTAAAAATTTATTCCTCCATAATTCAACAAGACTGAGAACAGAGGAAGGGTGATTTCAGACGCTGTCTAGTGCTCTAAACATGCAAATCATTTCACTGCCAAATGAAGAGATACGTATCTATGGAGAGCAGAGGATCTCTAGAAGTAATCTGTAATCTCTAGAAGTATGGAAAGTTTCAGCAGTCATTCACCCATGTAAGTTAGTCTTTGTTCCAAAAATTTTGGCATATTAATCTCGCTCCATTTTACTCTTTGGTAGGTAGCTTTAGAAATGTTTCTTCTTCTGTCCTCTACAGTCAGCAAATAAGACTTGACTCTATATTCTACCAGTTAGTTTCTAACCAGTTTATGAGAAGTCCTCGGCTTATCATTTCATTAATTTTGTTCCACCAACGTGACTTGGTCTTGACCATCACATCTCATCTTTTTTTTTTTGTTTTAGTAAAGATCCTCTCAGATAATAACACTACTATGAAATATGTTCTTCTGTCAATCAGGCCATCTAAAATGTCCTTGATAATAAAATTGCTGTTATTAAATCTAATAGAAGCATCAAACTTCGATATAAAATACTACACAATAGTATTAAGAAAAAATTTTAAAACAATCTAAATGAGGGATATGCCATGCATTCAAAATAATCTGGAGATGCAATATTATAATGATAATTCTTCCCTGACTGATTTTATAGATTCAATGTAATTACAATCAATATATCAAAAGGTCTTTGTGGAAATTGGCAGAACCTATCTAAATTTATATGGACATGCAAAGATTTAATAGCCAAGGCACTACTAAAGAACAATTGTGAAGTGAAAGGATTTGGTATGTTAGACAACACAACTGTATGAATCCACAAGAATATTCAAATATTTCAACAAGCCACGTATGTGTAAAATTGATTTGTGACAAAAATGTCACTGCAAAGCACCAGGGAAAAGGTACTTTCAATAAATGATGCTCAGTCAATTGGATATGCAAATGGAGAACAAACAAGCAAACACATCACACATATCCACACACACACAAACTTATCAAGGGAGAAGATATTTAAAGAACTCACTGTACATCATTTCACTAAAAGTGCATCCAACTGGCCACTAAACTAAACACATGAAAACTTGCCCAACATCATTACTCATCATGAAAAGGCACAATAACATGTTTATATCCCCTCAGGAATAGAAAATTATAAAAACAATACCAGTGATGGTATGAATGTGGTGTGGAGCAACAGGCGTTTTTATATAGTATAGGAAAGAAAAAATTGGTACATTCCCTCCAGCAAAGTGTTTGACATGTTCTACTAAGCTAAACATAGTCACAGTGTGAAGCAAGAAATCTCACCAGTAAGTGCATAATAACAGAAATGCATACACGTGTAAAACCAAAATACATGCAGAATACCCACAGTACTATTTAAGAGCAGATAATGGTAACTATCCAAAATTTCATAATAGAAGAATAGGAAAAGAGCAGAGAAATAGTCATCAAATGTTAATACTACAGAGCAATGGCGATGAATTCATTATAGCTGTACGCGAGAGCATAGCTGAGTATCATAATCATAATATTGAGAGAAAGGATAGACACTTAAGTAGACATTTTGGGTGATTCCAATTATATTAATTCCAAAAACAACCAAATTATCAAAGGCAGGATAGCAATTTACTTTGGGAAGCAATGAGGTTATTGACTGGGAGGTGGCACAAATGAAGCTATTTCTTGACACGGCTTTGGTCAAAAAGATCTCTGCTTTGTAATAATTCACTGAGCTGTGTATTTATGATTTGTGTGATTTTTTTTTCTACATGGTTAACTGTACAAAACTCTGCTGGAAAAAAAAAACATGAACACAATCATGTTTGACTGATTTTACTCTAAAATCAGGATCCTGAATTTTTAAGTAGAACATGAATTCTGCCAGGTGGTTATATTTACCTTTTCCCCTTTGATTAGGAGAAATGGTTTTCCTTCTGGGTTTTACATCTTGAATTGTCTTAATCTTAGAAAAGTATAAAACAATGTATTCTGATGAAAATACAGGGTTTGATATGAAACAAACTTTGGAGGAAAGGTTTAGAATCCTTGATGTGGGATTCAGAATAGAATTTCTTTTGGAGATAAACTATAGCAAAGGCATTAATTCAGTTTAACATGCTTCCTAGCCTAATTTCTAAGTGGTTGCAGGTGACATTTTTAGAGTATAGGCAAACTAAACTCCTTAATGGAAAATGTCCATTTCTTTCCTTATCCTTCGCTCTCTCATTCTGTTCATCCCAGGATGAGTATGAGATTTCTCTTTCATCTTCAAGCTGAATTTGTGCTTGATGTGTGTTAACACGTCCAATAATGTGTTCATGTTTCTGGAGCTCTCTAAGCCTTTTCATGAGGATAATCAAGTTTTCTGTATCATCTTCGATTTGACTGAAGCATATTCCTTTCTGAATGTTAAACCTAGTTCTTCCATTTAATGGAGGTCAGATTTTTCACTATTTTTTCTCTAAACACGTCTATCCTAACAGTTGTCTCCCTAGGGACCCTTATTGGCTTTATAATCAGAACACTTTCCTCTGAGCACACATCTGTGTCTTCATTTTAAAAGGCCATATACAGAAGCAAATGGCCATATACAAAAGCAGTATGATGCTAGGTTTTAAAAAAAGGAAAATGTTGGTTAAATTCAATGTAGCATTCTGTGTTGGATCCTGGAACAGTAAAAATTCATTAGCAGGAAAGTGAGTGAAATCTGAGTAAGGTCTGTAGTTCAGTTAATAGTACTGCACCACTGCTAATCTCTTATTTTTAACAAGTGTACCATGATTAGATAAAGATGCTAACTTTACATGAAGATGGGTAAAGGTCTGCAGGACAGATGCTCTGTACTGTCTTTGGAAGTATTTTGTAAATCTAAACCCATTCCAAAGTAAAGAGCTTAAAAAAGAAAACAAAAAAACCAAGGGGGGCTGTAAATCAAACAGCCTGTATCTTGTAATAACAATTAAAAAAAAAAGATTTAAAAATAAATAGAAAGAAAATTGGAAAGAAATATAGGTTACCAGATGAGGTAGAACGTTTTTTGTTTATTTTTTCTATATTTTCCTTATGTTCTATCATGAGCTTGTAACAGTTATTAAATAAAAACACAAACAGTAACATGTGCAAATGCATAAACACACATATCCCCAAATCCACATAACTTACTAGATTAATCTCAGAATTAGTATTTCTGAGCTAAGGGATCATTTTCAAAGCAGCTAATTGGCACAGTTCAGCTTGTCCTGGCTCATACCACCGTCTCAGTTTCCTCTCTCCAAACTCTTGCTGAATCTTTCCCAAGCAAGTGTTCTTAGGAGTGCTAAACATTCCATTTTAATATCCAACTACCTGAAACTTTAATAAAAATGACAAACATACAGAACACGCATAGCGTTGTATTTTAATAGGACCAGTCTTAATTCTTCCATTAAGGATACAACCATACACTCAATGTAGCAGAATCTCGTATTTATGTGTTAACACTTATTTTTCTCTAAAGAAGAGTCTTTCCTAAAATCAGAATATAGTTACACCTTGCTTTCTCTACCAGGAATATAATTGCCACAAATTACTCACAGCATTAGTATAAAAATCTTATCTTTCTCACTGGTCTAGTCAAGGAATCAACTTAAGATTAGTTATTACAAAGAACATGCAAAAATTTGTCCACAGATATAAACATTTATATGTCTTTGATAAGTAGATTTTTAAAACTAACTTTTTAATTACAAGTCAAAAATTCTGCTCAGAAAAACATTTCTTGATTTTTGTAATGGAAAATAATCTAAGGAAACCAAAGTATTTTTCTATGTAATAAGAAACAATTTCTTCTTGAAGAGAGTGTTCTCTGGTTCAGGCCACTTAACTTAGACAAAACAGCCTGTTACTTCATTTTGTACTTTCTAAATAATTTGTGTTTTTTAAAGGATGACTTTGAGGATTCAGTTATATTTACTTTTCCTTTCCAGACATACTAGCAATATGTTCATCACCTGAAGACATTATACAGAAAACTGTCAGAGTAGTACTTGTTTTTTTCCACTTTATTTTGTTTCATATCCACACAGATCTACAGGCTTTTGTTTCAGACATTTCTACCTATCACTCTCTAAAGATAAGTTCCTTTTAAGCCAGGGAAATGAAGAAACTCAAACACTGTTTTGGAAATTAGATTAGGAAAGAAGAAACAACTAGAACCCAAGTTACTGTTTGTTTTAATAACTAGCGTAAAACATGAGTATATATTCCTTTGAAGTAGTTTGTGTAGAGAAACATTAAATATTTTATCATGAAGGCAATGTAACCACATATTGACCTCATTCTTTGGCTACATTCATAGCTGTGTCTACATATATCCAAAACACTTTGTTTGATTTGTTTCATGGATTTATGGTTTTAAACAACCCCATTGTTTCAGTAGTACACGTAACTTATGTCACAGTTACTGTAAACATCCTTTTGGCAAAGACTAAATTGTTGCATATGGTTGTAGGTGGTAATGTCTAATAAAAGATCTTGATCTTGCTAGTAGAAACTTTTGATCCAATCTTTTACTTGGAATGATCTAAGGCACTCTACTAAAGCAAAAGTCTTGTTCAAATACTGCTTTGAGACCATTAACAGAGCTAAGGGGCCCAAACGAGTATCTGATGTTTAACCTGAAATTTTCTGTACAGACCTCTCCAAGTTCTCCATATTACTCTGTATAAGGCTCTTAATTTTCAGGCAGAATATTTATGAATTAAAGTGATAAGCATAAGTACACGATGTTAAAGAGAAAGCTCACTTTTACAATAAGACACCGGTATTTTAAAATCAAGTTTGTTGTATCAAGTAGAAGCAAGTTAAAACAAAACCTGAAAGCATGGCCAAGTTGGTCTTAGAAGAAGTTGGTGTAAATCTCACCAAGAATATGGTTTCAGAAGATGGCAGAGTAGTAGGACTAGGAGCTCGCCTCTCCTTGCAACTACAACAAAACCACAACTGACTGCTAAAAAATCATTGAAAAAGACTGGAACCCAGCAAAAAAGATCTTCAACTGGAAACATAAAGAGGGAAACACACTGGGATAGTAGGAAGGGCATGCTCATGATATAATTGGGCCCCATACTCCGGGGTGGGTGACCCACAAGCTGAAGAATCATTAAGTGAAGAATAATTAAGTCACAGAAACTCTCCAACAGGAGTCAGAGTTCTAAGCCCCACGTCATGCTCCTCAGCCCAGGGTTCTGGCATTGGAAGGAGGAGGAGACCCAGGACATCTGGTTTTGAGGGTCAGCAGGGCTTGGCTCCAGGAGCCCCACTGGACTGGGGGAAACAGAGACTTCATTCTCTTGGGAAGTATACACAGAATCTTGTGGTTCAGGTCCAAGGGCAGAGGCAGTGATTTCATAGGAATCTGTGCCAACCTACTTGTTGGTTTTGGGAAGTATCCTAGGGATGTAGGGGATGGCTGCAGGTCACCCAGAGGACACAAAAGCTGGTGGCAGACATTCCAGGAGTGTTCCTCTACATGAGCTTTCCTAGAGGCTGACATCTTGATTGGATCATTAGCACCAAGACCCAGCCCCACCCAACAGCCTGTAAGGAAGCCTCAGGCCAAACAACATATTGGATGGGAATACAGCCCCACCCATCAACAGACCTCCTGAGCCACAGATGCCTCTAGACACAGCCCTACCCACCAGAGGTCCAGGACCAAGCTGCACCCAGCAGTAGGCAGGTGCCAACTCCTCCTGCCAGGAAATCTGCATAAGTCTGTAGTCTAGCTTCATCCACCAGGAGGCAGATACCAGAAATAAGAAAACAACAATCCCAAAACCTGTGGAAGGAATCCACAAACACAGGCCAGACTCTACACTGGGACCAGCTGGACCCTGGCCCTTGGGTGACAAGAGAGGAGTGTACTGCTGGGACACATAGGACATCCCCCCCAGAGGGCCACTTCTCAAGGTCAAGAAACATAACTAACCTACCTAAAAATACAAATAGAAAGACAGACAATATGAGGCAGCAGAGGAATATCTCCCAGACCAAGGACAAGATAAAATCCCAGAAGAAGGAAGTGATGAGGAGATAGGCAATTTATCTGAGAAGAGTTTAAAGAAATGATGGCGAAGATGTTCCCGAAAACCCAAGAGGAGTAAAGATGCACAGAGCAAAGTTTTTAGCAAAGAGTTGGGAAATATAAAGAATATCCAAACAGAGTTGAAGAATAAAATCACTGAAGTAATAGACTAGAAGAAACCAAGAATAGATTAAATGAGGCAGGAGAATGGATCAGTGAGCTAGAAGACAGATTAGTGGAAATGACTACTACAGAACAGAAAAAGAAAAAGAATGAAAAGAAATGAGGACGGTTTAAGAGAACTCTGGGACATGAAGCACAATAATACCACAAGGGTCCCAGAAAGAGAAGAGAGAGGATCTGAGAAAAATTTTGGAGAGATAATAACCTAAAACTTCCCCAACTTTGGAAAGGAAACAGTCACCCAAGTCCAGGAAGCACAGAAGAGTACCAACAGAATCAACCCAAAGAGGAACACACCAAGGCAAAGAGTAAACAAATTGACAATTAAGGATAAGGAGAAAATATTAAAATCAGCAAAAGAAAAGCAACAAATAACATGCAAAGGAATTCCCATAAGGTTATCAGCTGATTTTTCAGCAAAAACTTTACAGGCCAGAAGGGAGTGACATAATATATTTAAAGTGATGAAAGAGGAAAGCTTACAACCAAGAATACTCTATCCAGCAAAGCTCTCAGACTTGGTGAAATCAAAAGCTTCAGATAAACAAAAGCTAAAAGATTTCAGCACCACCAAACCAGCTTTACAGCAAATGTTAAAGGACCTTATCTAGTCATCAAACCATAAGAAAATAGAACAAAAAGAAGAATGTGAAAAAAATAAAAGACCTACAAAAGATTGCTTTGGCAGTTCAGAGTCTTTTATGGTTCCATATATATTTTGGAATTGTTTGTTATAGTTCCGTGAAACATGTCGTGAGTATTTTCACAAGTGTTTCATTGGACTTACAGATTGCTTTGGGTAGTGCAGCCATTTTGATAATGTTGATTCTTCTAATCCAAGAGCACAAGATATCCTTCCACTTCTTTGTATCATCTTCCATTTCCTTCAATGTTTTATGGTTTTCAGGATATAGGTAACCTCCTTGGTTAAGTTTATTTCTAGGTATTTTGTTGTTTTTGATGCAATGTAAATTTTTATGCCAGTTATAAAATTCTGGTTTTTGAAGTGAAAAAAAGGAAAGTGAATGAAGGGCTGCAAATGCCAAGGTATCCTTCTTTTTTGTGGGTGAGTTGTGTTCCATTGTATATATATGCTGCATCTTCTTTATCCATTAATCTGTTGATGTGTACTTGGGATGTTTCCATATCTTGGCAATTATAAATAATGTTGCTGTTAATAGCAGGGTGTATATATCTTTTTTAATTAATTTTTATTTTGTAGTTGGTTTTATCCCTTTGATCACTATAAGTTTAAAAAGCCAAAGCTCTAAATATTCTTAGAAACAATGAACAGTAATAAATGTAAATTTTAAAAATATGTGCAGTATGTTGTATATATGTATTTACATGCAATGTATTGTATATGTGCAGTCAAATTATAACAACTGTACCTAATAAAACTGAAAAATGAAAAGGAAAAGAAAAGAATATGGTTTCACTTACTTCCATTGGTGATATCCATACAATTGATGAAAGGAGAGTTTATAGGATATTGTGAGAAGTAAACAAACAATGGTATTGTCAAATCTATGATCAGTGGCATCACATCTCTGCACAATTTATTCTACCAAAGACACTTTTAGCTACATATATAAATAGACTAAACACACTAGAAATACTGGATATTACATGGTTGACAAACACAGTTGTGGATGTGAAGCTGCTATTAATGGCTAAGGTATAAGGCATCTCCCATGTGGCACTTCAGATCCTTTCAGTCCACTCACCTCCAGGGCCCCTTATTTTCCTGTATTTTTTCCTTTCAATGTAGATATGCTCTAATGACTCATCTTCTAGTTTAGTAACCCTGTCCTCTACTAAATCCAATCTGTTAAACTCACTCTCTGAGTTCGTAATTTCAGGTCTTACCTATTTTAGTCCTAGAACATCTATTGGATTATTTTATGCATTATTATTCTGTTAAATGACTTCATCTTTTCATCTGGTTTGTCCATTTCTATTTTCTTAAACCTATTGTTATTACATTTTTAAAATCCTTATGTACTAATGATAATATATGAATCAGTTGCAAATGCAAAGTTAAAGAATGTTAGAATGTGAACATGTTCTGAGAACAAATTAGTGGTTACCAGTGAGAGAGTGAAGAGGGGAGGGGAAATATAGGTGTAGAGGAAAAAAGGGGTTATTATGGGATTAAATGAAATCTTGTGTGTAAAACTTTTGAAAATTCTAAAGCACTACGTAATTTAAAGAATCGTTGATTTGATCAAAAATTAATTAATCAGAGGAAGAGTGGTGTTGGGAAAAAACTGTGGCTGAGCTAAAGCTCCAAAATGGAATGACAGTCTCCTATTCATGTAACATTAGGAAACAGGGGCAAATGTTCACTAAACGAACTTTCTAACAAAGTGAGAGCTTTCTAGTTCCAATTGCAATTAACCAAAGTAAAGTTAACTCAAAGTAAGGAATTACTAATTCAAATGATAATTACCAAAATGAAATGCTTAAATTGAAAATTCCTGATATTATAGAATAATCTAAATATGATAAATAAAATAAAACAGATTTTCTTAAATTAAATGCATTTTCATTTTTAAAAAAGTGTTACAAATAAAGCCACTTGGATTCAAAGAATCATTAAATGAATGTATAATCCCAGCATTACAATCATTGAGTGGCATTTGCTGTCTAACAAAAAGCATTTTGATGTGTATGTGTAACTTACAGCCTGTATAAATGTCCATATATTGGTCAGAGGAAATTGAAAAGTCAGCCTCTAGCAGTAAGAAAGAACTTATTTTCAACATTTGAGATCTGCTCTTCAGATTGCCAGTGTTCATATTCTTAAATATATTCCAATGAAATTTTTTTTTCAAATTTATCCTTTCACCCTAAACATGTTTTACATGATCATTTTCTTGTTCCTACCTGCATTCCCTGTTCAGATCATGATGTTGATATTTTCATATATATTTCTTTCTAAACCTAATCCTCTTCTTAAGTTTCTAACTTAATCAGTGCCACTAGCACCTTCTCAAAATACTGTGTGCAACATTTCGGAGTGAATTCCAACTATTCCTTTTGAGCAAAGCCTACAACTATTGAGTCTCATTGATTTCATAACATATATCTAATTCTTTGTACTTTATCTACCATTAACCATATTGAGATCTCCTTTTACTTACAGTTGGAAATTGACATAATCTACTTTGTTTTCCCTACCTTTAATTTTACTTTCATTTTATTATAAACTGTGCATTTTTGAAAAATAAATCTCCTTAAAGTATAACGCTGATCATATCACCTCATTGTTCTGAAATGTTTTATGTTTTCTAGTTTCCTATGAAGGTTAAACTTCTAAAATAGCTATGATTTATGGGGCATTTACTTGGTTCTTAATTTAATTACATCTTCACAGCACCCTTCAGAGTACACTTCTTGATCTTTAAAAGGTGAGTAAATTGAAGCCTCGTGATGCTAATTTGCCCAACATCACAGTGTACAAATCAGGGAACTCCAGTTCTCAGCCTGGCCTGCGAGAGCACAGAGCTCTTTTCTCCTTTCCTCTCACTCTCACTCTCTGACGTAGTCTCCCTTCAGTTTCTCCTCACAACAGTACAGTGAGTTAGATATTATTGTTCAGATAGATCAGATATATGACCCCCAAAAAGGAACCAGTTTGTTTCAACATAACAGAAAGAGAAGTGGCACAACTAGCATTAAAGCCTAATTGTTCTGCCTCAAAAACCTGCATCCCTTTCTGTCCATCTCTATGAATAGTATCTGTTCAAAATCTATCTCTAGGAATAGTTTCTCTCCTTAATGTAATAGGGACTGCTAGAAAATCAAATTTTTATCTATATCTGTAAATACCTTACTCTTTCCTGTCTTTTGAATGGGTTCTTTCATCATATTCCATAGGGCCAAATTCTATTCTTTAAAGCCAACTTCACATACCAAATTCTCCACAAAGGCTTCACTAATTCTGAAAATGGGGGGAAATGCTTTTCTCTAAACTTCCACACATCTCTATCTCTTTTAGAGTACCTGAGCCTTACTTTTCCTTTTTGCACTTACCCTATCTCCTGTACAGGATTATAAGTTCTTTGAAGGTAAAGTATTCTTATCTGTTTTAAAAATAGGTATTAATACAAATTTAGAACAGAGCATCTAGAAAATTCCAAAGAGACTGAGCTTTGTAGATTGTTGGATTTTAAAGTTTGCAGAATCAAGTACTAACAACTTTCAATAAAATTTAGTTAACTAAATATATGTAAAATGAGTCCCTGAATTAGTAATATGCTCTTTTGAATGTGTCTGTAAAAGTTTTCTCTCTCTTTGGGCTTTCTAATGCTTCATGCTTTATTCTCTGCCAAAGATAATAAGTGTTTTTGCTAAAACAACTGAATCATGTAAGATTCATAATAGGTGATAAGATACTTAACTGTAAATTTCTTTATAATATTGGAACATGTCAATATTTTTTATTGTAACTAAAATAATCCTGGACTTGAGGTGATAAGCAAGTAATGTCATAACCTGTTACAGTCTGGGGAATACCTGATTTGTGATAGGCCAGAAATAAAAGGAACCTGTAACCAACAGGGATACTACTTTAAGTTTTCATTAAAAACAGGTTTATAAATTTTTAAGTCTTTAAAATATTATTTTCAATATCACAATATATGATGAACACTAGCAAAAAGCAGAAAACCCAACAAAAGAGTACACTGCAGGAAGACACAGAAACAATAGGCTAAAATTTTTGTATGGTGAAAGACACAACAGAGTGCAACCAGAAATCAGAAACAGAAATAGAGCTGCAAACTCCACAGATATCTGGAGATTAGAACAACACAATTTTTAATAACCTGTGAGTTTAAAAAGTCAAGAGAAATAAAAATATTTTGAAAATGAAAATAAAAATACAACATATCAAATACTCTGAGACGCAGCAAAAACAGTGATTAGAGGGAAATTTATATAATCAATTTTATAGATTAGAAAGAAGAAAAATCCAAGATCCCAAAACCTCAGCTTCCTCTAGGAAACTAAAGAATGAAGAACAAGTTTAGCTTAAAGCTAGCAGAAGATAAAATACAATTTAAAGCATACAAACAATTCTCCAGTGAAGACACACAAATGGCCAATAGGCACATGAAAAAATGCTCCATATCACTAATTATCAGAGAAATGCAAGTCAAAACTACAATGAGGTGTCACCTCACACCAGTAAGAAGGGCCATCATTCAAAAGTCCACAAACGATAAATGCTAGAGATGGTATGGAGAAAAGGGAATCCTCCTACACTATTGGTGGGAATGTAGTTTGGTGCAGCCATTATGGAAAACAGTATGGAGATTTCTCAAAAGACTAAAAACAGACTTACCATATGATCCAGCAATCCCACTCCCAGGGATACATCTGGAGGGAACTGTAATTTGAAAAGATACATGCACCCCAATGTTCATAGCAGCACTATATACAATAGCCAAGACATGGAAACAACCTAAATGTCCATCAACAGATGACTAGATGAAGATGTTGTGGTATATTTATATAATGAAATACTACTCGGCCATAAAAAATAATGCCATTTGCAGCAACACAGATGGACCTAGAGATCGTCATTCTAAGTGAAGTAAGCCAGAAAGAGAAGGAAAAATACCGTATGATATCACTCATGTGTGGAATCTAAAAAAGAAAAAAGAGGACACTAATGAACTCATCTCCAAAACAGAAACAAACATGCAGACATAGTAAACTATCTTATGGTTACCAGGGGAAAGGGGGTAGAAAGGGATAAATTTGAGAGTTTGAGATTTGCAAATGTTAACTATTATATATAAAATCAATAAAAAATAACAGCTTTCTTCTGTATAGCACAGGGAACCAGATTCAATACCTTGTAATAACCTTTAATGATAAAGAATATGAAAATGAATGTATGTATGTATATGCATGACTGGGTCATTGTGCTGTACACCAGAAACTGACACATTGTAACTGACTGTACTTCAATAAAAAATTTGCTTTAAAAGACAAAAAAAAAGTATACAACAATAAAATTGAAAAGAGGAATTCAACAGAAAAATGAAAAAGCAAATACTGGTTCACAGAAAAGATCAATAAAATTAATAAACCTCTATCCAGGCTAATTAGGACTGAAAGAGATACAATTTATCACTATCAGAAATGAAACAGGGAGTCATCCTGACTGACCCAATGAATATTAAAAAGATAGCAAATGAATATTCTGAACAACTCAGTGTCTACAAGTTCTATAGATGAAATGAACAGTTCATTGAAAGAAGCAAACTATCAAAATCATACAAGGAGAAGTAGATAATATGAACAGGCCTGTGTATTTTTTTAGTCATTATCATACTTAATAATCTTCTAAACAAAGACAAAGCAACAGGTTTCACTGGTAATTTCTACCAAACATTTAAAGAAATTATACCAATTCTCTACAATCTGTTCCAGAAAATATAAACAGAGGGAACACTTCCTAACTCATTTTATAAGACCAGCATTACTAACACAGATAAAGATACAATGAAACTCACTGACTCTTACTTTTAGCTCTTAGTTGAACATTTACCTAATAGTCACAAAATCAGTTAGAGTCTATATTTTTGGTGTGCCTCCAAATTATGTAAATTTCATCTTTTAGAGCAGGGTTAAAACACCTGAGTGCAAATAAAGACCAGATGTCAAACCAAAAAGTATCTAAAATCAGAAAAACAGGCAAAACCCTTAATAATCCATTAATTAACTCAGGATTTTGTGGTATTTTTGTTAGCAAAGATTTCCAAATAATGTCCACTTTGAGTCAAAGAAGAGAACTACGATAGTAATTGCTAACACCCCAAAATATACAGTAAATTTTATAAAGAAAAATAAAAGATCCTATAAAATTATCTAATACATTTTAAGAGGATATATAACATACACTTTAAAACACAGTTTTGATATTTTCCAAGAACTTCTTTAAAAAATACTCATAATAACATTTTAAGTTAAGAGCCAGGCAGTTTACTTTGTCAACATGCATTTCTTTTATCTTTCTATCCTTCATTTAACGTTGGAGGAGAGATGAACATTTTCTGCTCTCACCAGATGCATCACTGATTTTAGTGCTTCAGTTTCTGCCAAACAACATTTATGAAGTTTTCAAAACAATATGAGTGCATTTTTAGTTACCTTTATAAGTTATGGCAGTGGAGTTCTGCTTTCAGCAAAACCCCTACCAAACCCAACCTTCAGTAGATAGTAACAACAGACTTTGGAAAAATTGCAGAAACAAAACAGAACAAAATATATAAAGTCTCAAGTGTCAACCTTGTTGCTTGTTTGTTTTTTGTTTTTTTATGGATTTTAGCTTGAGGTCAGGTTGCTAAGGGTACTACACATGATGGCTCTAATGCCAGCACATCAGCCCTCTCTGAGGAGCAAAGAGCCAGAGACACAGTTTAGAACAGCCATGGCCATCAATCTGATCAACTATAATATACCTTAATGGCAGAATAACATAAAAGAGCTTGAATTATATTAGTTCATTCATGACTCCCAATTCTGAATTCTGGAACTTCTGGGCTTAAAGATACTTGACATTATTACTACATTTCTTAATTTTTACAGATAAAACAAGTTAAAATGTATTGGAGCACAAGAATAGAAAAAAAAATCTAGAGGGACTACTCTCTTCGATTATGTCTCGTTTTTCCCAGGACTTTTGGCCACATGCTTTATGTAAGTTATGTGCCATACTCACAAGAACTCTGCCGAGCAGAAATTACTATTTTCAAATGGGAAAATTCTAAGGAGATAGGTAATTCATAGATTATTAATTTATCATAGCTAATATTTGAATCTAAGTCTATATGAATCTAAATTTTTTTTTGTCTGTGGATTTAAAAAGCATTTGCTCCAGAAAAAATTTGCCCTCCATCTCTCGATCAATCTGGACCAGACCAGACTTAGTAGGGTAGGCTATTTTAGGATAGTCATTACCACCCCTCTAACTGTAGGATTTAGTTTCAGAAATGTATCATGTGCTTCCTGGAGTATTTCTATTCCCCTAACATAGTAGGTGCTTACTCTGAATTTATGGAGGATGTACTATTAAAATTTCTCTTTTAAAATTTGTTATAGCTAATGTTTTTTCAGAAGGCCTGGGACACTTGACAATGTGCCAAACATATATTTTATATATCTTGTAATATAAAAGAAAGAAAAATGCTTAATAAATGCAGTTCTATAGCATTACATTTATTATTGTTAAGATTTAAAAAAATTAATTTCCCAACATAAGCTAAATTTTGACTGTATTTAACATGCTTAGTACCAATTCTTTCTTAAGCCAAATATGACCCTTTTGGAGTGTAGTTGATAGTACTATTACACAACATGAAAGAGCCAGAAATTGCATTGATTTACTTTTATGTCACTATTTAATAAAATTTCTCAGTGCAGTGGTCATCTTCAGTAGCCTGGTACACTTATTTTCTCTCCTGTCTTTGAATTTTTAGAACTGATACCTGAGATATAAAATTTAATTTTGGCTTCTTCTATTATGTCTTCACCACAAATACGATTACTGCCTAAGTATGTTAAGCAGATACCTCTAAGTCAAAAAGCATTTTTTTTTTCCACCAAGACAACTATTATTGGCTAATGAAAACTATTGGAGTTTTGTGTAAAAAATTACATACGCTTAAATTGTCAATGTCAGCAATCCTTACTTTGAATTTTTCTAGATTTTTTTCAATATATCTATGTGTCTAAGAGTTTTGTAAATGTAAAAAAAATTGAAAATCATATAATGAGCAACATATTATACCAGAAACATTCTGTGGGGCAATATGTAATTTCACCTGGCAAATGTACACACTATACTATTCCTAACTGAGAGCAGCTCTCTTCCCTTATTCTGACTGCTGTTAAGGGCCAATTTGATGGTTAAAAGAGCCCCTAAGTTGCATTATCTGCCTTATTCCTTCTTTTAATATTGTAAAAAATAAACCTCAGAATAAGTTTTTAGGGTATTTGTTTAAAATATTTGTTCTTAAATTCCAACCCAGACCCACTGCACCAGAGTCTAAAGGAATGGGGCCTCAGAATCCGCATTTTAGAAAAGCCTCCTTGGGAGTTCTCATACACACTCGAGTGTAAAATCCATGTCTCTAAAATGTAACAATGTGTATTTCAGATCATTTCAATAGACTATAATAAATATTTTGAATTTCAGGCTGTGATGCACAAATAAACGGCATGGGAAGACACACTGGAAAAAACACGGACATTCTGATGGAGTTAGCATAGCCGCATGTATGTAAAATGTGGTACAGAAGCCCTAGTAAATACTGAGAGGTATGTTGCCTGGCTTGAAATAGGCAAGGAGATGGATCGTGAGAATCTTCCTAGAGGCTCATGCTGAACGGAGTTTTGGAGGATGACCAGCTATTAGTAAGGCAAGGTTAGAAAAGGGGAGTGGGAGGATTTTAATTAAATTGAAAAGCAGAACAAAACAAAAACCTGTGGTGTGAAACAGCATTCTGTAGTAAGGAAACCACAACCTGTGAAATGTTAAGGCAAGAGTGGGTGAAGATAAGGCTGAAAGAGTAGATGAGATGATATATTAGAGAGTCTGCAGGCCATGGAACTTTATTTTGTTAATTTTAATGCAGTATTGACTATCTCAAGGGGGGAAATTGGATAGATAACCTTAGCAACGATGTGTTGGGTGGATTTAGAGTGATTCAGGCCATGGGTTTTAGAGAATATTAATCAGGATCCTTTCAGTTGCAAGTTATACAAACCAAACTTGAAATAGTTAAAGCAAATGACTGGAATATTTTGGTCATCATAACCAAACTTAAGGAAAAGCAGAAATAGGGCAGGGCCCAGGGAAGAGAAATCTTAAGAGAATCTAATGTACCATTGCTGCTATTCTCTGCAACCTACCTTTCACCCCTCTCACCGCAGACCTTCTTCTTCCAAAAGGCTGGAAGCAAGGCTGGTAACAAGCTCTATCCCAAAGGCTCCCTAGCTTGGCCACCAGGGAAGAAATTTAAAAAGAATCCGACTTGGGTCCCTGCCCACCCTGCAGGTTACTCACCCTGGAGTTCAAGGATTTAGTGTAATGTGACAGGTTCAGATGGGGTGAAATTCTCGTTTTTCATTTCTCAATCACTGAGTCCAGAAAAATGAGGTCATATAGGAAGATGGCAGCTCCCAATTGTTCCTAATTGAATGTCAAAGAGTGTAGGTAAGAGGAAAAAGGAGGAGCACATCCTTCAGCGGGGAGTGGCTGCTGTACCCACATTCTGGGTAGGTTCTGTATTAAAAACAACAACAAACGCTATTGACGTTTATAAAGCTTGCTGAGCGTCTGAACCATGGCAGTGGTTGAAGCAGAAAAAATGTTACAAGATAAAATCAGTGAGACCTGAAAAATTACAGGTTGTGGGAGGTAGTTGGAAAATGAAGGAATGCCGTGTTTTTCTGACCTGAGTGACAGGTTAATATCAGTGACTTACAGAGTACTGAATTAAAGATATAAGATTAGTTCTAGGAAAGAAGTTGGAACATTTTACTTCTAGATATATATTTATAAGAGTAATCCTTGCACAGGTAAAATAGATAGCAATATTCCTAGAGGCTGATGCAGAGAGAAAGAAGTTCTTCTGTGTGGGAAGACATTTTTCACTATTTTACTACTTCAAAGTAAATCTTTGTTTCTTCTTGTTTTATTCTAGTTTGAATATTAGAAATAATATATGTAAAGCACCTATCTTGGGCCTTGCTATACAACCAATGCTTAATAAAAGACAGGCACTGTGAAATCATGGGGTATATGAAGATTAGAAAGTGACAGGAAGAAAATGTACAGTGCTTTTTTTTTTTCTAATTTGGGTAGATTGCTTTTTAATGTATTTTTAAAGAAAAATGAGAACATGTTAAATATAATGAAAAACTTAGACAAAGATAAAAAATGGTAAAATGCAGTAAAAGAAGGTAGAGAATATTCCATAGGATAGTTATTATGAATCTTTTTCTGGAAAGGACCAGAAAGTAAATATTATAGACTTTGTGAGCCATAAAGTTTCTACCACAACTACTAACTGGAGGAACACAGCCATGAACAGTAATAAATGAATGACTATAGTTTGACTGTGTCCTTAAACTTTTAAGCACAGGAGGTAGAGAGCAGTATTGGACCAATGAGCAGTAGTTTGTTTACACTAAAACATAAGATAAAGAGTGGATGTACTCTTATAGTTCATGTAGATTTACAGACTAACTTGGAATTAAGCAAACTGCAAAGGCTTTAGTATATGGCGTTATTTAACTGTTGTTGTAGATATCATACAGCACGCCGGTCTGATGAACTGAGGACATGGTGGGTATTTTTTAATCTCTACAATATCAATATTCAAATGTATAGGTATCACTATTCCAATGTACAGGTATCATTATGGTATCTAGTTTAAAGAATAGGAGAACATGAGGGTTTGAATGCTAAGTTAATGATGGGGTGTAAAATTCAGAATCTCTTATAAAAGACCTAGGCCAGGATTCCGTCTACCTATATCCACTCTGGTGGGAATGAAACAATGGGAATTTAGCATCATATATGCCCTTAATGCAAAAGTTATTTTAAATATAGATTTTACTATTTGGTTGTGCCCATGTAAAGTTTCTTTTAGGAAGAGTCTCTGTCATAAGAGTCTTTTAACAATGCTTTTGTGACTGATGTTCCATCAGAATTTCTACTGTGCCTCCCCGAATTGTCAAGAATTTCGGGTGGAAATTATCCTCAGTGGCTTACTTCAGGGAGACACTGAATCACATCTATGACATTACCACCACATGCTATGCTAAATGCTTTGCTCCACTGAAAATTTGCAAAGCATGTGTAGAAGATTGAGTTCTTCAATGTTCCTATCCAGATGAAGTCTTTATCAAATATGTATAGCTGCAAAGCTTCAGTAGGTAACCAGAAACATGGTAAGCCTACCTTGCTGAAAGAGAACTGAATGGAAATGGAAACCACAAGATGTGATTTGCCTGAGTCCGTTCAACAGCTACTGCTTAACATCTGGAGCATTCAGTGATGTGATACTCTTTATACTTCTTTCTTGCCTTGTTGCTTTTTTTTTCTTTTATTTTCTTCACACAGACACTGCATAATGCAGCAGAGAGAGACATACACAGGGACTTCTGTTCAAATCCTTAATTTGGATTGCCATCTTTAAAATTTGGAGTAAATCCATCAGCAAACTTTGACTTCATTTTCCTTGTCTTTTTAAGGGACTAATAATATGCCCAGTTCTTAGTACAGAGTGTTTAGGAGAATCAGTAAGAATATAGGAAAATTATTATATATTGTTTTGAAAGTCTCAAAGACAATCACTATAGCTATTTCTGGTTTTGCCAAGACATTTACTATCTCCTTTTAGAATGTCACTGTCTAATATCTGCTCTCCATCTTTCCATACTATGCATTTGCACATAAATTCATTATACTGAAATGGATAAGAGCACGGATTATGAGATAGGATTCTTAACCTGATCAGAGAATATCATTAGTGGTCAAACACCAGTGTTGGCTGGTTTGCTGAGGAGGTTTGCCCCTCTAACAGAGTGGCTATGTCTCATGCTCTGTGTGTAATAAACAGTGCTCTTTGCTTACATTAAAAAAAAAAACTTATTTCTTCTGCATGTGTTTGCTGGTTATCATTCTCATTAGTTTCATTAATTGTTAATCCTAATGTGGCGCTATAAATACCCCTCAAAAAATTCACACATTACTCCATTACCAAGAATTAATTCTTTCATACTAATTTTTGCATCATGTGCTTAGCATTCATCTTGGAAATACTAGAACACTGTTTTGTGGTCATGGGGAATTCAGCAGGCAATTTATGATGGAAAAACAGGGATTCATTAAATTTTAATTATAGGACAATTTCTGTACAGAACACAACGTGTCCAAGAACTTCCAGTTTTCACTCTAATTTGTAACAAAGTTGAAAGTTGCCTTTCCCATTCTCACAATAACACAAAAAGGCAAACAAACTGAAAAACAATTCTTCCTAAAATCATCACAGAATTGAGGACACCAGACAAAGTACTTCCAAGAAACATGAAGACGGAAATAGATTCAGAGAATCAGAGTTTATGGAGTGTAGAGACCAGGGAGCAGAAGTTCACCTCTGGAGCCAGCACAATAGGAACACCTGAACTGTAATGGATGAATGGCTGGAGGTTCAATGTGGATTAACTTGAAAGTTAAAATATCTCCAGTGATGAGAGTGAATCTTAGGTGGGTCCCCCAAGCTTTCAATAATTTAACCCCCAGAAGCTCACCACTTGTTACAGTGAAGAACTAAGGTACATTTACTTATGCTTCCGGCTGACTGAGATGAAAAGTAACCATTATGAAATACACCCAGAGCACTCTGTGCTACCTTCTGCTCTCTGATAAATGGCCGGTCTTCAAGGGAAATTACTTGATCAAAGCCCTATATGACATGGGAAATAGCAATTAGCCAACTCCAGTCCCTCCAGCCTTCCTGTCCCACAAAGGGGAGTTAAAAAGAGGAGGAGGGAGCCAGAGTATTCCTCTGAAAATCACAGCCATGGACTCTGATCCACCAAAATAACAAACACACACACAAAATGAAAAATTTTAAAAAAGCAAACAGATTTTATCACAAGATAAAACACTTCTCTATATCTGTCATCCTACCAAAGAACTCCAGGTTAATAATGATGTTACAATTGAGAATGCTACAAGACAGACTCCGTTTAAGAAAGAATTTCTAGGGAAACCCAAAGACGGCTAGGTGGAAAAAACTCAAGGACACTACAGGAAACTGAATTCTCTGATACTTACATTTACAGGAAATATTTAACTCTTAGTCAAATGTTATAGATTGAATTGTACCCCTCCTAAATTTATGTTTTAGTCATAATACCCAGTCTGACTGTATTTGGAGATAAGGGGGTTTTAAAGAGGAAAGTAAGGTAATGGGGTCATAAGGATGGACCCTTAATCCCTTATCAGAGGAAGAAACACCAGGCATGCACACACAAGGAAAGGCCCTGTGAAGAACAGGGATAGGTCAGCCGCATGGAAGCCAAAGAGAGGTCTCAGGAGATACCAAACCTGCAAACATCTTGATCTAGGACTTCAGCCTCCAGAGCTGTGAGAAACAACAATTTAATCCTATTGATTTGTGGTATTTTGTTATGGCTGCCATAAAAGACTAATATACCAGATACACATAAAAATCTTACACTAAAGGCTTATTTTTATTGGCTCCTATTACCTGATGCATTATGTCCAGCTTCCAACAAAAAAATGGCAAGGTATGCTAAAAGACAAGAAAAGACATCTGAAAAGACAAAGTAAAATAATAAACAGACTCAGATATGACAGAGAATTTGGAACTATCAGACTGGGTATTTAAAATATGATTAATATGCTAAGGTAATAGAAAAATGGACAAAAATAAAAGAACGTATGGGTAAAAGCATGAAGAGATATTGAAGTTTTGAGAATTGAAAGGAAATTCTGGAAATCACAAGCACTATAACAGAAATGAAGAACGCCTTTGATGGAATCACCAGCAGACTAGACACAGCTGAGAAAAGAATAAGTGCACCTGAAGTCAATAGAAACTTCCAAAACCAAAATGCAAAAAGAAAAAAAAAAAAAACTTTAGAGGAATAAAATATCCAAAAACTATGGGACAATCACAGAAGGTATGTCATATACATAATGGAATTCCACAAGTAGAAGAAAAAGAAAGAGCAGAATACTTGAAATAATAGTGACTTGAGCGTTTTCCACCATTATTGACAGACACAAAATCACAATGTAAGAAGCTCAGAGAACACCAAGTCGGATAAATTCTAAACACTGACATATAGGAATAGTATATCTTAACTGCAGGAAACCACAGACAAAGAGAAAAACTTGAAAGAAACCAGGGAGGAGTGGAAGTGGCTGTTTGGGGGAAAAACCTTGTCTATAGGGAAGAAAGAATAAGAATTAAATTAGACTTCTCTTCACAAACTATGTGAGCATGAAGAAAGTGAAATATTTCAATATTAGAAGAAAAAACACAAAATATTGTATCCAGGAAAATTATCCTTCAGAAGTGAAGGAGAAATAAAGACTTTCTCAGACACACAAAAAAAGGAAGGAACATTAATTGTAAGTAGACTTACCTTGTAAGAAATGTTAAAATGAGTTTTTAGGAGAGAATTAATATAACGTAAGTCAGAAACTTTCATCTACATAATGAAAGGACAAGAATGTGGAAAGGAACAAATGAAATTGAAACAAAATCTTTTCTTTTTCTTACTTTTAATTGACTTACTAGATAACTTTCCAAAAAAAATAATAGCAGCAGTCTTATTGGCAAAATAGAGGAGTAAGATGAATGCCCACTGGATTATAAGATATGGGAGGGAGGAAATGGGAGTACTCTGCCAGGAGATACTTGCACTGTCTGAGAAGTGGTATAGTGTTATTTGAAATTAGCTGTAAATGTATACTGCAAAGCCTAAGGCAACCACTAAAAATTTTAATAACTATAATTAGTATGCAAAGAGGAGTAACGTGGAATCATAAATTCAGTTACACCAGAGAAAGTAGAAAAAGAGTAAAAGACTTAAAAGACAGAAAATATAAAACAGTAAAAAAAAAAGATGGTAAGATTAATATCAATCCAACAATATCAATAATCATCTTAAACTTTACATTTAAAGCAATTATTGATATACTTCAATAAATACACTAGTACTAAATACAGCAATAAAATACAGAGAACGACAATGTGGGTTAAAAAAAACAACACAACTATTGATACCTGCAAGAAACTCACTTTAAATATAAAGACAAAGTAAAAGTGAAAGGGGATGGAGAAAGATACAGTAGATAATACAAATCAAAAGAAATTGGAGTAGCTACATTAATTTCAGACAAAACTAACTTCAGAACAAGAAAATTTATGAGGGAATAAAGATGGGCATTGCATTGTGATAAATGGGTTAGTTGTACAAGAAGACATAAAAACATTTAATGTGTATGTACCTAGTAACAGGACATCAAAATATATGAAGCAAAAGTAGTAAGTTTGCAAAAAGAAACCCACTACTTCTGAGACTTAAACACAATTCTATCAATTGACAAGGATCAGGTATTAGTAAGGACAAAGTTCAACTGAACAGCATAATTAATCAATGGAATTGAACATTTATAAAATACTATACTGAACAATGGTAAAATACACATATTTATAAAATACTACATTGAACAATGGTAAAATACACATTTTTTCTCATATGGAATATTCACAAGATAAACCACATTCTGTGCCAACATCCTTAATAGAAAAGAAATCATACAAACTATGTTCACACAGACCACAGTGAAATTAAACTGGAAATCAGTAACATAAAGACTGCTGGAAAATCGGAAAATATTTGATTAAACACCACACTTCTAAATAACACATGGACCCAAGAAGATGTCTCAAAATTTTTTTTGAAGTGAATGAAAACAAAATACAACTTATAAAAATATGTGCATTTGCAAGTGATGTGACCAACAGGGATTAATATCCAAAATACACAAACAACTCATATAACTCAACAAAAACCCAATCAAAAAATGAGCAGAAGACCTAAGTAGACATTTCTTCAAAGAAGACATACAGATGCCCAACAGGCACATGAAAGATGCTCAACATCACTAATTATCAGAGAAATGCAAAACATAACTACAATGAGGTATCACCTCACACTGGTCAGAATGGCCTTCATCAAAACAAATACTAAATGCTGAAGAGAATGCAGAGGAAAGGGAACCTTCCTACACTGGTAGTGGGAGTGTAAATTGGTGCAGCCACTGTGGAACACAGTATAGAGGTTCATTAAAAAATTAAAAATATAGCTGTCATATGATCTATCAATTCCATTCCTGGGTATATATCTGGAAAAGATGAAAACTAATTCGAAAAGATGCATGTACCTCAATGTTCATAGCAGCACTATTTAAAATAGCCAAGATATAAAAGCAACCCAAATGTCCATCGATAGGTGAATGAATAAAGATGTAGTACATATGGAATATTACTCAGCCATAAAAAGAAAATATAATGCCATTTGCAGCAACATGGATGGACCTAGAGATTATCATATTATGTAAGTCAGAAAGAGAAAGACGAATACCATATGATATCACTTATATGTGGAATCTAAAATACGGTACAAATGAACCTACAAAAACAGAAACAGACTCAAACATAGAAAACAAACTTTTGTTTGCCAAAGGGGGAAGGTGGGAGGAGGGGGGATATATTAAGATTTGGGGATTAGCAGATACAAACTACTACATATAAAACAGATAAATGGCAATATCCTACTGTGCAGTATAGGGAACTATATTCAATATCTCATAATAAATTATAATGGAAAAGAAAAAAAATGAGTGGAATGAAATAACTACAGTGCCTTTTAAAGGTAAATTTATATAACTGCATATAAATATATACATAGAAAAGAAGGAAGATCTAACATCAATAATCTTTTACTTTAGGAAACTTGAAAATGAAGAGCAATATAAACCTGAATTGATCAGAAGGGAAGAAGTAATAATTACAGCAGAAATCAATGAAACTGAAAGCAGGATTAACAGAAGAAAAAAAATGAAACCAAGATCTGGTTCTTAGGAAGATCAGTAAAACTGACAAGTTGCTAGCCAGGCTTAAAAAGAAAGAGAGAGGGAGAGAAAGGGAGGGAGAGAGGGAAAGAGAGAGCATGCACGTGACAGTGAGCGCAAGCACGTAAATAAGGGACCACCATGATTGAGCCCATGAACATTAAAAGGACCATAACAGAGTACTGAGAAAATCTATGCTCATAAATTTAATAATGTAGATAAAATGGACCAATCCCTTGAAACACAATCTACCAAAACTCAAACAAGGAGAAATAGATAATCTGAATATGCCAGTGTATATCAAAGAAATTTAATCAATATGATAACCTTCCAAAACAGAAAGCACCAGGGCCAGATGGTTTCACTGGTGAATTTTACCAAACATTTAAGGAAGAAATTATACCAGTTTTATAAGTCAGTTCCAGAAAATAGAAACAGAGGAAACACTTAACTCATTCTATGAAGCCAGCATTACAATACCAAAATAATACAAGGATATTACAAGGAAGAAAAAATATACATGGTTTTTCTCTGCCATAAACATACACATAAAAATACTAGCAAATCAATTCCACCAATATAGAAATAGAATTATAATTTCAATCAAGTGGGATTTATTCCAGGTATGTAAGCCTGGTTAAACTTTAAAAAATCAATGTAATCCATCATATCAACAGGCTAAAAATGAATTGTATGATTATAGATTCAGAAAAATAATTTGACAAAATTCAACACTCATTCATGACAAAAACTGTCAGCAAACTAAGAATAGAGGGAAACGTCCTCAACTTGAAAAATAACATCTCCAAAAAATCTACAACTAGAGTCATAATTAATGGTGAGAAAACAGATGTTTTCCCTCAAAGACCTGGAAAAAAGCAAACCTGTTTCAACACAGCACGCCTATTCAACATCGTACTAGAGGTCTTAGCCAATGCAACAATATACTACAAGTAACTAAAAGTTTAGAATACATATTGGAAAGGAGTTAAAAAAAAAAAAAACTGCCCTGTTCACAAATGGCAAAATTGTTAATTCAAAAAAATTTCAAACATTGACCAAAACCCTCCTATAAATAAGTTATTAAACAAGGTTGCAAAATAGAAAAATATGCAAAAAGTCCATTGTTGCCTTATAACATCAGTAATGAACTGAAATTGGAAATTAACTACACATCACCAACATCACCAAAAATAATGAAATACTCGAATATCAATCTAACAAAGGTGTTTAAGATCTGTATTAATATAACTACAAAACTATGATGAAAGAAATTAAAGAATCTAAATAGATAATCCACGTTCCTTGATGGGAAGACACTTTTTAAGATGTCACATCTTCCCACTTGACCTATAGATTCAACACAACCCCCATCAAAATCCAAGGAAATCATTCTATGAGTATGTACAGATTGATTCTTCAGTTTCTATGGAAAGACAAAAGACCACAGATAACCAGCATAATCCTGCAAAGGAACAAAGCTTAAGAGATGACCTCACAAACTTCAAAATTTGCTATAAAGCT
Organism: Camelus bactrianus; assembly: GCF_048773025.1. Taxonomy (NCBI): domain Eukaryota; kingdom Metazoa; phylum Chordata; class Mammalia; order Artiodactyla; family Camelidae; genus Camelus; species Camelus bactrianus. The sequence continues at coordinate 46,791,924 of NC_133540.1, forward strand.
ATAGTGATCAAGATACTGTGGTACTGGTGAAAAAACAAACAAAGAAGGAAAACACAAAACTATAAAATATAGGGTAAAATCAAATGTGACATCGGAATTGGCTACTAGTTACAGATACATTGATCCATGAAAGAAAAAACTTCATGTTTTGGATATGATTAAATTTAGAACTGCTCTGTGAAACTCTCCACCAATAAAATAAAAAGATTAACTCTAGACTGAGAAAATATTTGCAAAACACATAGATGATAAAGAGCTTATATTCAAAATATGAAAAGAACACTTAAAACTGAAAAAAAAAAACAATTTAAAAATGGGAGAGAAATCAGTACAGACACCTCACCAAAGATGACATACATATATCAAATAATCATATTAAATGCTCAACATTGTATGTTATTAGGGAATTTCAAATTAAAATAAGGTGATTTTGAAATGACTAAAATCCATTCAAACCCTCACTTATTCCTAGTGGGAATGAAACAATCCTACAGCCACTTTGGGAGACATTTTGGCAGTTTCCTAGAAAACTAAGTGTAGTCTCACCATATGATCCTGCATTTGTGATCTTAGGTATGTGTTCAAATGAGCTGGAAACACAAAAATTTGCACAGGAATGCTTACAGCAGTTTTATTCATAGCTGCCAAATAGAAGCAACTAAAATATCTTTCAATAGGTGAATCGAATTCTACTACATCCATACAATGGAATATTATTCAGCATTAAAAAGAAATAAGCTATCAAGCAACAAAAAGACATGGAGAAAACTTAAGTGCATATTTCTTAGAGAAAGCAGTCAGTCTTTAAAGGGTACATACTATTATTCCAACTATATCACATTCTAGGAAAAGTAAACTTTTAGGGACAGTAGAAATACTAGTGTTTGCCAGCGGGTGTTGGTGGGAAGGATGGATAGGCAGAACGCAAGGAGTTAGGTCAGTGAAACTACACTAGATGGTATCATAATGATGGATACATGTCATTATGCATTTGTAAAAGCCCATAGAACATACACCACCAAGGGTGAACCCTGATGTAAACTATGAACTTCAGTGAATAATCATGTATCAATATTGGTCCCTCAGTTCTAACAAATACACAACACTAACACAAAATGTTAACAATGGGGAAGCTGTGGGAGGGAGAGGAAAAGGGAGAGTATGTGAACTCTCCTATCTGTTAAATTTTTTAAAATTGAAAATGGTGTCAAAAATTCTACTAAATTAAAAACAAAAGTAGAAGTATTCCAGGCAGGAGGGCTAGAAGGACCTAAGGCAGGTAAAGTTAGCGGGAAGAATCAATTACCTGAAACAGCACGACCAAACACAGACTAGGGGGAAGGGAGAGTTTGGAGACCAGGAAAGAAGAATTAACCTTCCTGCAAGTGAAGAGTGATTGCGAATTATAACATCTGTATTTCACGTATGTTACCTCATATAACTATCCCCAAACTCCTCTGACAGAGTATTTCTGATTTCTTAGTTAATTCAACTAAGCTAATACCAGTTAATTTGTCCAAACCACCTAAATATTCAGTGAAGACAGAACTTACTCTATGTCCTCCTACTAACAGTCATACAAAAACAGGCGAGTAGAAAAGGGGTGTATTTTCTACTGAGAAATACACAAACACGTGTGTGTTGAAGTGAATATGCATGTGTGTGTGTACTGTACATCTTTCTAGGGGAAGAAAAGCAATAAACCTGTTTCTTCCTTGAAAAAAGTCCCCTGATCGGCTCTTACTGATTTACTCTCCTGTACTGGAAGAGACTAAGGTGCCTTACTGGGCCTAAACGGGAGGTACTTGGATAATGTTAAAACAGTTTGTGTAAAAAAAGGATCAGAAATTTTGTCTCTTCAGTCAGCAACGCTGGGGAGAAGGGCAAGGAATCCAGGGCACAGAAAACAGTTGAGTGGGCCTGTAATGAGTGCTTGAAAGAGCCTGGGTGTGGTCCGGCACAGAACACACTGTTAGGAAGCGGAGGTCACAGGAAAGGCAATCACACCAGCAGTTTCCGAGGCCTGAATCAAGTGTAACCCTCCGCATGAGAACACGGGTGGGATTTGCAGAGGAGGTGGGAACTCTGGGCACACCACAGAAAGTGGTGGAGGCGCCAGCTATTTAATTCTGATGTTAAAGTAATGGTTATGGACAGAAGATGGGAGAATTCAGGGCCATCCGGGTGGCATACTCTTGACTTCCAAATTTACTGAAAGTGTATTAATTTTATCTGCTGTAAGATCTACAGAAACATTTCCTTCAGCAATTTTCAAATAACCCAAAGGTTTTCATTCACCTTTCAGTAACAGTGTTTTATAAACATCTCTGAAAACATACAAAGGGAGTGGATTTAAAGTATTGTGCTAAACTCATATATAACCATGAAAAATATCTTTCTTTTCTGTTACCTTGCATAATACATTGAGAATGTAACTATATAGGACACAGATTCTTATTGATTTGTTCACTGCTGTATTTGCACCAAGGAGTTGTTACATAAACATTCAACAAATGTTATGTGTTAGGTTGCTTCTCTTTGTGAACTCTGTATTCTTGAGTATCGCTTCAAAGAAACACAATTTATTAGCAAGGTCAATTTTTATTTCTCACTGAAGCTCTAATTTCTGATGCAGGGACTAAAAATTGAAGCCATTTCTTATTAGCTCTTATCAATTGAAAAGATCCAAATCAAAATGGAGCTGATATATTTGTTAACAAATCAGAAGGCAGACTGGAGTTAATCACAACCCCTCTACAGCTGTACTGTTTTACACTTTACCACATGTTCAAAACTACTTTTGTTGAAAAGAGTCAAAAGAGAAAGTACTTTAAAAATCAGAAATGGGGATTTTACAACTCAACATACAATGAAACACATGTGCTGGCTAAAAGGTTCCATTTTATCTCATCATTTTAACTCCTGTGATCACACTGAACATGAAATGAATCAGGTACTTCAGTATCTTGCTCGATGGTTACCTAATAATGTCTCTAATTTTCTTAAAATTACTTTGAGAGGAAAATGTTTGCAAATACAAATTACTGAGACTGAAAGACATTTTCTTTCTTCTTCATTCGAACATGGTAAGGCACAATTCAGTTGAAGGTTGGTAAGGCAATACCAGATGGTGAGAAGCCAGAGAAATTCTATGGTAAGCTTTGACTTCTCCACAATTATTTCCTAAGTACTAATGATACTTCACACATGTGCAGTACTTTCCAGTTTTCAATGTCCTTATTCACTTGATCCTCACAATTCAGTAAGTATTGCAGAGCAGGTACTATCAGCCCAATATAACACAAGTGGAAATGGAGACTCAAGGTTAAACTAATAGGACTAACAGCACTTTAAAGGGTGACAAAGCCAGGTTTAGAATCTATCTCTTTGACTTAAGAATAAGAATACTGACAGTCGAATATCATGTACTTGAAATTTTATACTTTATATAAAATATTAATTTAAAGTAAATGATCTTATCACAATTTCAAGCAGGATGTACTGAGGCGATCATGAATATCTGGGTAATGATGACAACAGTAATAATAAGAGTAATAGTAATAGCAGTAGTAACACTGCCATTGTTCAGAGCAGGTCTAATACTGACTAAGCACTTTAGAGGATTAGCCATGTAATTTTCTCAACATCTTTATAAACTAGATGCTATTTTTAACCCCAATTTTATAGATAGAGGTATTGAGGCTGGGACCATAACTGAATTTACAGAAGGTCATAAAGCTTCTTTTGGAGGTAGACTCAGGACTTGAATTCAGACCAAAGGCCAGGTTTTAGCCACCATAAAATTCTGTCTCCTGAGTCTGACTTAACTACATAACTTCCCTGGGTCCCAATTTCAAGTCTTTAACATAGATGTGATTATAAGTCCTGCTTAGTAGGAACAGCATGGTTTTGAATAAGAAAATGGATATAAAAATCATTTGTAAACAGCAAATATTAAACAAATGTCAGCTCTTATGAGTTAAAATTCAGCTTTAGGAATGTCTGTCTTGGTGCTTTTTCTTCTTCTTCTTTTTTTTTTTGGTCTCTGGTTGCTTTGCCATACTGAGTGTTAGTGATGCAGTTAAGTTTCCTGAGTTCCAGTCAGCTTCCGTCTGCCCCATGATACACATGACAGTTCCCCATCAGGCATCTTTGATCACAGAGGGATAAGTGAAGTTGTGAATTTAAGAATGTAAATACATCATCACCGATGGAAAGAAAGTCGTGTGTGCTGTCTGGACAGTGGGTCAGTAATATTATATTTATGTATGAAGGATAGCCTATTATACATTTTATATTTTCATCTAAGTTATTCTTTGGTAACTCCGAAACTTTAGTATTTGGGCAGAGTTTGTAAAATGTGAAAATCTTCACCGCTGTTCTTTTCCCACAAATTTGTTAAAAAGAACCTACACGTTCAAGTTAAATATGGTGAGCTGTCATCAGCTCCTAATTGCAGAAGTAGAGTCCTCAGCAAAATTGGACAGTGAAACAAATCACTTATGGCACTTCACTCTTTTTTTTTTTCCCCTTTAGGCTCTGAATCTATGTTGACAGAGTGACTTAACATTAGTCTTTTACTCTTAGAAAAATGCGGCCCTATTTGCATTCGTTGCCATTTTCTTTTTTCTTGTCCAAATGCAGTTTACCTTGCAAGAAGACCACTAAAAATGAAAACTGATATCATAAAATGACTCTTTTCATAAAAATGTTGAGTAACAACTGGCACTGAAGACTAAAACAAATGACATGTTGCAAAACCTAGTCAACAAAGAACTAAACATCTTATCTCTTTGTCATCACCTATTAACCTGTTTCATTTTCTCCCTTTTCCCCACATTTAATATTTGTTACCTTGTGGCTACACACATGTTGGTGATCAGCTAATTTATGCCTTATGTTGTATATAGAATTTAACGGCTGCCAATAATTACACTGGTAGACAAACTAAAGATTTTTCACTTCTCTCCTAAAAACTAACCATGTGTTCTGCTTTAAAGCAATGTGGTTTTATTTTATGAATTTTCTGCAAGAAAAATAAAAAAGAAAATCAGAGCTGTGAAATTTGCCATTATTCATGAAAAATTATCTGATGCAAAGTTGAGCCTCAAAGAAGGGAATAGGACATTTTAAAACATTTGGCTTTAGCACTTCATATGTGCTCAAAAAAAAAAGGATGTTAAGAGTCTAAAGATCCCATCTTTCTGTCACATTTTAATAAGTGACAGTTCAATGCTAACTAATAGGAATTCTGTTACTTAAAATGCCTTGGGTTTCTTATTCAAGCTCTTTACTTACAGATGAAATTAATAATTTCAGGTTCATTTAAAATTTGACCACCTACAAAGAACTCATAGAAGCTTAGCCCTTTAGTTAAGCTTTTCAGTGTTTCAGACATACAGTCAGAAATAAATATTATTTTGATATTAAATTAAATTATATTTTCAAAAAACGAAAGATACACACTTACTCTTAAAAGCTAGTTACATATGCCTGCCTTCATTCACACTCAGCATGGATTATCTTTAGAAGCTATTAATTTAATCATTTAATGAAGTATAGTGTTCTTCCTGGATTACACGGAGGTAATTTTCTGCTTATATTAAGAAAAAGATCATGGAAGGAGATCATGTACTTAAAGGATTTTTTATTGAAATCATTTTTATCTGAACTGTTTCTCATCACATACCAATAGTTTAGGCTACTCTTCCTTATCTTCTAAAATTTCAAAATTTTATATCCTCCAACTTCCTTTTATTTCTAATTCGATTATTATCCTCTTATTTATTCCCACCCCTTCTTTCCTTTTCATTCCTGGCCTTGTTCCACATATATAAAAAAGAAACTGGTATTTGCAATGTAGACAAAGCTTTAGGATTATACAAATATGCATAGAATCCAGTAACTTTCATGATACTTTTATTGTATTATGCTATGTACACTGAACATTTATAAAGATTTTCCATTAGTAATAGCATTTGAATACTTTATCTGTTTAGTGGAAGTTAAGCTGCTGTAACAAAGAGATTCCAAAATACTGTGTTCAAATACGGAGGAAACATTTCTCTCTCATGTAACAGTCTAAACTGAGCAGTCACCACCTGGCAGAGTGGCTCTGCCATCTTCACTAGCAGACTTACAATGTTTCTGGAGTTGCCCTTCCCCAAGCACATGGCAAGAGCATCTCTGTCTTTCTAAGTAATGACATGAAGAGTTACTCACAACAGTTTTTCCTGATACATTTTTTATCCTAAATGTACACACAAGGCTATACCTGCCTGCAAGTCAAGTTAGGAAATGTAGTCATTTCTTACTATTAATTTTATTTCTTACTGTTAATCCTATTAGATCAACGTACACACAGCAAAAATTCAGGGAGACCTATTACAAAGCGGAAGATGGACAGAAAGGGTAGCAAGCAACAGTTACACTCCCCACCCACTGAAGAATGACTATTTTTCTTAAGAGTTGAATGAAATGACCACTTATTTGCTTATAACACTGCATTACTCAGTATGGTACCATTTAATATATATGAAGAATATTAGTAAATAAAATATATTTTGCTCTAAAACTGTTCCCATGGTGAGAAAGACGAATTAAGGCTCTTTTTTTTTCCCCTTTCTTTTTATCTTTTTTTGTATTTTGTTTTAAATTCTTAAAATATAAGCAGCTGTTATTCTCAAGAGCCTAGAAAGATATTGTGAGAGTGAATGGTATTGCAACGTAAATTTTAATATATTTCCCAATAAACCAGCACTGAGTCACAAGCAGTCTGAAAAGAATTAAGACTCACTTGACCTTAATTTTTTTTAACACAGATCTACTAGAGAAGTTGCAAGCCATATCATCAAATTTCACTTGGAGAAATGTAATATTTAAATATGGTTTTATTAATATCGTAACAATTATTAAAACATGTTAGATTAAAATTAATTTATACACAAATTTGTCAAATACTAACTAGTGGCAAATTCTTCAACAAAAGAGGGTGGAATATATACTTAGGAAACCACTAAAAACTAAGCTTTTCAAAGAGTATTATTACCTTCTTAATTATTATTCATAATTATATTCCAACTTTATGACATACTTTCTAATCATATTTCAAACGTGTTTTGAACGTTTTATGATACTGATTTCTTGCTAAGTTACTATTTTCTATTTTTTACCTAGATTTTTTCAATCTAGAATAGATTCACAAAATACATATATAGCTACATAAAATTATTAATAAAATGTATATACATTCACTAAAAGTTTGACAGTTGTAAAATGTATAATTTTCTTTAATTGTGATGAATGAAGCAGAATGCTTCATATAAAATTTTTAACAGTAAAAATATTTGAGATTCTGAAGTATCAGATATATTTCACATTTACATATAATTACAGAAAAAAAATTTTTAAAAATAGATCCTTTTAAAATGAAAGTTGTCTTTCATGTATATATCACACAAAATCATCAACCCTGCTATAACTATAATAACAATTGTACCTAAAAGTTATTTTTGAGGAAAACTTGGAAATATGTAATGTTATGAAAATGTATGGTGTATCATGTTGAATTCAGCCGAATAATGGGATAGAGAAAGAAAAAGGCGTTTTTTTTTTTAAATTATTTTATTCTTGGAAACAAAAATAAAAAGAAAATGTAGATGATCTTGCTACTGAAGTTTTAAAAATTTGTATTTTATTTGATTTTATTGTTAAGACAAACATGGCATCTCTTATCTACACCAGAAGAGAGATGCCCTGTAGTTTCTCAAAATTGACAATGAGTATTTTCAGATCCTCTCATGTACTACCCTGTTTAGCTTATTTCAAAAAATTGTAGTGAAGCAAGCAGTGCCATTTTCACTCAGAAGAAATAACAGGTTTAACCTATATTCTTGAAACTCCACTGAAAGAAGAATTATCATTTCTAAGTTACCATGTATCATGACAGCTAATTCATCAATTCAGAAATGATGCAATTTTAGTTTGAAACTAGGGAAAATAATTCATTCACCCTACAATATATTTCATTCATATGCCACTTAAGATCATAGCTACTGATTTCGTTCATGGGTGACCTGAGCTAAATTTATGTATAGAAATTCGATGACTTTGTTAGAGCATAACATTTTCAATGACTGTGTGTCAGAAATCACATTTATGAATACAAAACTCTAAGCCTCAAGTGATACTGGTCATTCTTTCTAATCCCCTCACATATTTAACATTTCTATTGTCTGAATGAGAGGTACATTGTAGGATGAAGGAAGGAAATAATAACCTTTATAGTGTTTATTTTTAAACCAGTAAATATACTTACTAATGGGAGCTGATATAAATAAGGGGGAAAGGGGAATACTAAGTGTAAATATTCCTACAAGAAAGATGAAAAACAAAAGTAATAGCTAAGTTTTAAAATTTCATTTCATCTATTCATTCTGTGATCACATGCTGGGTTCCCACCAGGAAGAAAACTAAGCACAGCACTGAGTACTAAGTTAAACAAGATACCTCATCAAGAAAGTCTCTCAACCATGGAGAGCATTATTTCTATAGGAGTGGGTAGCAATGATTTCATCTAAGTTGAGGGAGAGATCTGTAGTGGCAAAACATGATTTTTTTTCTGTTTTTTGAAGAAAATTTAATACCCTTAGAAGCTAAGAACTCTGCTACTCAATGAACCAAATTTAGAATTAAGATTCTTCCCTGTTTGCCTACTTCCTTTTGAAATTTTATAAACAAGATTTTATACACAAGAGGTACCAGAGGAAAATTCCAGTCTGCTTGTTTCAAGCTCAAAAGGTAACTGCACACATCTGATTTTAGCAGAAAACATTTCTTGAACGTGGGTAGTAGTAGAAGAATCAAGAAAAAGGTAAAAAAAACAAAAAACAAAAAAACCCCACTAAAAACTGGGGATATATAGTATTTGGCAACCAACTGGTTATAGAACGGGGGAAAGACAATGTGATTCTAAATTTTCGTTTTGGCAACTGAAGAGATGTTGTTAAATGTCATAATTGGATAATATGCCACAAAAAATAATAATCAAAAAATGGGAGAAGAGATCAGACGTCTCTTGTTGTGGCCTTTGCCAGTCTGTCTCATATCGCCAGTCTGATTAACTCTAGTCCTAGTGGAAGTCTTCTTCAGGTCCATCTAGCTTTGATATTGTTGCTGGATTAAGCTTCTTTACAGTTTTCATCACGATAGTTAGTTTCACTAATACGCACATTTACCCATAAAGTCTAAACTATGCTGATTTTCAAGACTCTCACTTATCTGGTCTCAAGCTATCTTTCTCCTTTTATTTCCAACATATCTTCAACTTACTACTTCTTATTAAATTAAAAACAAAATCCCCCAAAGCAAAGTCCCTAGTTAAGAGGTGAGCAATGAAGCAAATACAGAGCTGTTTGTTTCCAATCATCCATCTGGCTACAAGAGGTGAGGGTGCCAGAAACAGACAGTATTTTGAAGTACTGAGTGCTACTCAAAAGAAGAGATGCTTATCATTTAACACAGGCCACTTGTAGTCTGGGAAGATAAAGTACCCATGTCCTTGGTGTACATACATGTGACAGTCTACTCACCTCCCAGCCCTATTTGCTCCTTTGAGTCTGATGCTCCGGTCATAACAAACAGCTCGCTGGTACTAGAATACACCTGTGCTTGAACTTAACATGTCCAAAACAAACTCAGTTTCTCAATAGTAATCTAATCATCACACTGAACAGAAACACTGTGTTTCAGTTGCTCAGTCTCTAAAACTAGGGAGTCACCTTAGAGGTCTGCCTTTCATTTTCCATGTCTATCAGCCAATCCTGTTAACAATACCTTCAAAATGCATTCTGAATCGGACCACTTCTTGCTTTATAAATGCTACTGTCCTGGTGCCAGCACTGCTATCTGTCATGTGGTTGACTGCGAAAACTTCATGTTTTGTTTCCCCACTTCTACCCCTGCCTTGTAATCTAATCACATATTAGCCAGAGTTCTCTAAAATTTAAATCAGATAAAAGCACATCTTTGTTCAAAATCCTCCAGTCGGTTATAAAATCCAAAATTCTTCCCATGCACTAAAAGGCCATTCCTGTTCTTTCCACTTCTCTTTTCTCTTGTCATCTCTCTTTCAAGTCCTAATTCTCTCTCCCTCACTCACTCCATGTCAGCCACACTGGCCTCCTTACTATTTCTCAAACATGTTACCCACACTCCTGCCTCAAAGTCTTTGCCCTTTCTCTTTCTTCTATTTGTAAGGTTATTCTACCCTGCTTCTCACTCACTTCCTGCAAGTCTTTACCCAAATGTCATTTTCTCAAAGGACTAGCTGTATATAATGGTACCACTTCCCCAGTCCCTCTGGATCCTCTTACAGTGCTTTGCTTTTTAAAAATTTTTTTAAATTGACATATAGTCAGCTTACACTGTTGTGTCAATTTCTGGTGTACAGCATAATGCTTCATCATACATGAACATTTCTTTTCATATTCTTCACTTTGCTTGTCTATATAGGATTATTCACTGCCTGAGTTATTACATATATTAACTTATTTTTCGATCATCTACATTTTATGAAACCAGAAATTTTATGTTTTGTTCAGTACAGTGTCTACAGGATCTGGCACTCAAAAATTCTTTGCTGAATAACTGAATAAAGAATGCATCTAAATTCATGAATATACTTTAAAAAAAAAACTGAATTATACCCGTTAAAGGGTGAGTTTTGTGGTATGTGAATCATCTCAATAAATCTGCTATTTTTCTAAAAAAAAACACAAAAATACATTTACAGTGAAGCACACAACTGAAACATTTCAGCTCTTAGGTAAGGAATTTGCAAGGTTACCTGTACTGATAGAACTCTTGACAGAACAAACTGAGCACAGTGCCGATGGCTCTGGAGAGAAGTTACTTGAGTGTATCTAAAATTCATACACTTGATGTCACCCCCCTCCCCAGCACAGCTGAAAACAAGAATGGAAATAAAAAGGATATTCAGAAGATCACTGTTTAAAAAAAAAAAAAAAAAAAGATTAAAAAAAAAAGAAAAAAAAGAATGCACCATGCCTAGCAGGCTGTTTCAGATCTTTGCGCCTCTATGCCAACTTTTCCTCTCTGCCTGGAAAGCTCATGTTCTTCCAGGTTCCAGCTATCTGGTGAATAAATCCTCCTAAACATTCCCAGAGAGTTTTGAATACTGTCTTCATTCTGAGAATTTTTCTGGAACTCTCCACAGGTCAAACCACAGACCCTTTCCTCCGCCCACCTATGCTAACCTCTGTGAACTTCTGTAGCTCCTGTTAACACTCAGGTGTCTTTAAAAATTTAAACGTGTGAAAACACCTTGTGGCTAGAAGACACATTTTACCCACATTTGCATACCCAAAGTGCAATGTCTGGCACATAGAAAGCACTTAATGATTATTTGTTAAATCAGTATATAAATGGAAATGACCTCTGTTTTAACATTCTTCTCTAGAAAAGTCAATGGATGAAGAACTAAAGCTAAAGCCCACTAGGCATTAACTTTTTGTGTCTAAAATAACTTATATTTATTAATATTAACTGTAAAAAAATGCTGATGACCTATTGTACATTGCACTATCTAAAGGACTTTATTATAATATGATAACACATTTATTCAATCCTTTGAGTTGATGAACTATTATGATGTTAATTTTACATTTGAGGAACTGAGGTCCTGGAGTGTTAAGCAGCTTGTCTTCACTCATTAATAAGAAGAGACCCAGGTATCTGCCTCCAGAGCCTCTCCCTTCATCAGTAGTTCACTGTACAGTCTTTCTCATGGTACAAAAGGCTGTTTCTTTTTATTTTATTCCAAGATATATAAGGAAAAAAGTTTGAGATAAGTGCCGACTACCCAACTAAATCTCAGAGGAATTTCCAAGAGACTTGCATGATCTGAATCTATTTCTGTAGGTCTAATTTTTTCACCCAAATAACTGGACTTTCTTGGTCTATTGATATGTATGTATCTTACCAAGGTACACTTTCTATGGTGGGTTGTCTCATTCACTATAAAGACTATTATTTTTAAATTGAAATATAGTTGATTTATAAGTTAAAGGTGTACAGCATAGTGATCTGATCTTGTTATAGATTATACTCCTTTTAAAGTTATATCAATTATATTCCCTGTGCTGTATAAGATATCTTTGTAGTTTATCTTACACATAGTAGTTTGTACCTATTACTCTTCTTCCCCTATCTTGACCCTCCCCCAACTCCTCTCCCTCCTGGTAACTACTAGTTTGTTCTCTGTATCTAAAAGTCTGTTTCTGTTTTGCTACAAACATTCCTTTATTTTTTTAGATTCTACATACAAGTGAAAACATACAGTATTTGTCTTTCTCTGTCTGATATACTTCACTAAGCATAATACCCTCCAGGTCCATCCACAGTTACAAATGGCAATTTTCCTTTTTTATGGATGAGTAATATTCCATTGTGTATACATACATTGTATATACATATATACAAATATTCCACCATATATGCATATGGATATACAATGGAATCTTTATTACATATTTTTTATGCATTCATCTATTGAGGGACATCTAGGTTGATTCTGTATCTTGACTATTGTAAATAATGCTGCAGTGAACATAGGGGTTCATTTTTTTTAATTAGTGTTATTTTTTTAGATATATACTCAGGAGTGGAATTGCTGGATCATATTGTAGTTCTACTTTAAATTTTCTGAGGAATGTTCATACTTTTTTCTATTTTCCATAGTGGCTACAGTAATTTACATTCCCATTAATAGTGAACTAGGCTTCCCTTTTCTCCATATTCTCATCAACATTTATTATTTGTTGCCTTTTTGACAACAGCCATTCTAACAGGTGTGAGATGATTTTTCAGTGTGGTTCTGACTTGCATGCCCCTGATAATTAGTAATGTTAAGCATTATATCATTTGTATTTATTTTGTTTCATATGTGTGAATATACACACACATATGTATAAAACATTTTATAGTTAATTATTTATTTACAGCCCAAAACAAGAATTATACAGGTGTGATTGACAAGGCCTCTCCCAGGGATAGGTATATATAGCTTACTATTTTATTCCTATAAAATATTTTAAAGGACCATTATATTAACAGGAAAATTCCTCAACACATTCATGAATAAGTATAACCTAATTTGTTGTATTAAACTGTCCTAAATAGGACAAATCTGGGGGCCATATATGGCTATTAAAAAATTCCCTTGATTTTAACAATAGGAACCCTACTATATTTAACCTTCCCTGGTTGTTAAAGTCCTAAGCAAGAACTTGACATTCATCTTACTCATTGGCATCACTCTGTTAGAGAACAGTTAAGAAAAGAAAGATGATGACATGTTTTATCTAGAGGAAACCCAAAATGAATGTCTATATAAATTATTACATTTAATAAGTGATTCAGCAGAGTAGCTATGTATATTTAAAATATATATATCTCAGTTTGAAAATGATTAATTTCTATATTGAGCAATAAATGTTTAGTGAAGTTCAAGACTATTTTTAAGTTTCTCATTATGGAAAATTTAACTACATAAATATGTAGAGACTATTATAACAAAAAAAGTGCTTTCTGTCTTATCAACTCATGACCAATCTTGATTTGTCTAAGCTCTTGCCAATTCCTGCCAATTCTGAGTTATTTTTTTTAATTATCAAGAATCACATTATTTCATCTGTAATACTTCAGTATGTAAATAAACATTCATCTTGAAGTGGAATCATATGTCTATTATCTAAACAAATTAAGGATAATTCTTAGTATTATGAAATATCCAGTTAGTGCTCAAATTTCCTGATGGTTTCAAAATTTCTTTTACAGAATGTTTGTTAGAATTAAGATACAAATAAAATCCATATATTATAGTTGGATTAAATAAAGTTTCTCTTATTTCCAGCCTTTTTCTAAATTTATATTTTATTCCTTGAAGTTTATTTTCTGAAGAGACCATGCTATTTGTTCTGTGTAATCTCTCGGAGAATAAAGTTTGCTAATTGCTTCCCTTCGGTATCATTTGACTTGTATTCTGTTTCTTGTATTTCCTATAAATTGATAATTAGATTTAGAGGCTTGATTAGATTTGGTTTAAAATTTGGTAATACTTTGTACTCTGTGTACAATAATACATTGTGTATTTTGGTCCTAAGATACATAACATAGTTACAGAAAGTAGAATGAAGCCTCCACCTGTTTCTTTCCCTGTTAGATTATTCTAAGATTACACTGCATCCATTTATTGGTGCCTTATTCAAAATAGGAGACTTCTGTTTTATTGAAAACTGAAATATGTTTGACAATTTTCTAGCAAATTAACAATCTACTGTAAGTGATCAGGATGACTTTTTAATTCCTTGGGCTACTTATTTTTTTTTTTAATTGACTTTTTCTTGTATCAATAGCTGTCAGTAAATCTTTACATGCCAGACATATTCAAAAATCCTTTTCATCCACAATTTAATGCCTGAAAGATTCTAAAAGAGGCATGTACAAGCATCTAGAATCTAGGGGATAAAGAGACTAAATTATTGATCATTTAGTTTTCCTTACAACTCCTGTTCAAAGCAAATATAAATCCTGAGATGCAGTTATTTGAATTTTCAAATTATCCAGGACATAGTCGATGTCTATTCCTGAGTGTAGATTTCCTCTTCCAGATTATTAATCATGAAAAATTTACTTAACTGGGGAAACGCTCAATGCAAAGTCATTTATGTACCCTTATGGATAATTCTACTCTGATAAATTCAATGTCATGTGTGTGGTCACCACACTTTATTAAAGAATTCTGTATGCAGTCACTCTGGGTTTTTTCATAAGTGCTATTTACTGCCAGTTCTAAATAGACCTTAGTGATTTGCATGGTTTATTCAGGGTGTCACTTGGAATTAAACTAATGACTCTTTAGAGACTACAAATATGAAACTGTATTCAGAAAACATTCTGCCTAGTGGCACAAAGTGCTACATCAGGTGTGGGCAAAAACAAATAAATGCAATTTGAAAGCCTAAAAAAAAAAATTAGAGACATAAGGGGACAGATTAAGAGAAAAGGACAGAAGACGCAGAGATAGGGAAGTCAACATCTCTGACTTACACTGGAATGGAGCCTAAGATAGTCAGCCTATAGACTGATTTAATTTTAAGCGGTTTGAAGCACAAGGACTTATTAAAATTAAAACGCGGGATGAAATAGGAAGAAAATGAAAATACAAAGACCTGCTGTAGAGACTGGCTGCCACGGGCCTCGACTGCAGAGCTTGCTGGCTTGAGCAGCTACAGCCCTATTTTCCCAAAGTTAAAACAGTTTGTTTCTAAGAACAAGTTTAGTCTCCCTGGTTTCTGGGAGGCACCTTGACCTTATATATTAAGTAAATATAAGAACTCCCATCAAATTCTCTAGAACAAAACCTGTCTGACTCTAATTTTACATCTGTTCTGCTTAAGGGACTTGTGTCATATTCCTCAAACCTAGTCCTCATATCTTCCCCAGTATGAGGGAGGAGCTCTCTGTTCCTCCGTAAAATTTCAGTCACTTTTACAGCTCAAGAACCAGTTTTGTCTGCCCCTGTGGCCAATTCCTGCTACTCAGCAGCTCCTCATGGAAGAACCCTGTCATTTCGTGTCACTTTGCCCAGCTACCTAGTTGTAAAATCATGTAGTCCTGGACTTCCAGTAGGTGCCGGGGAAATCCCTTGTTAGTCCTTCTCTGATGCCATGTTCTGTTGCTATTTGTTTTAAATAATATGTTATGCCTGCCAGGTGTGATTTCTACCTGCAGTTTTATCTACCCCCAAAGACTTGTTCTATGTGAATATTCATCTGCATCCAGTTTGAAAAGAGGGTGATTTTAGGCCACTTTAAGAGTATGCACAACAATGGTCAGTAAAATGACCATTTTTCCCCACCGCCCCACAAGAGCACCCACGTTCCACAGGCATCTCGGAGACTGAATTGCAAAATGCTGCCACCAGAGGAACTGCCTACCCATAAACACCCCCAGAGTAAACTGTATACGGTCACTGTAGAGCCACTGTCCCACTCCTCCTCCAGAACTCTACCCAATTCAACCCCTTTCTCCCAAGACACCATCATCAAGGTAACTCTCCATCAGATTGCTCTATATTAGTATCTATAGGTCTGTGTAGGAACAGAGGATCTAGAAACCCCTATATCTTATCTTCTTTCCCCTAGTGCTTGGAAGTGGGTAGAACATTGATCCAGCTGCTGGGCTTGGGGCTGGAGTAGAAATGATATGTAAAGAACACTAGTGTTGAACGGTAGTTCTGACCTGAATCCGAATTTCAGGCAAGTTTCCATAGAAGCACTGCTGTATATGTATTTATTATTTAGTCATTCAATATATATTTTTTGTGTACTAACCATGAACCAAGCACCATTTGAAATAACAATTTAAGTAATATTTTTTTCACTTAGTTTAAATTATACATTTAATAGGCACTGGTGAATAAGAAATCTAATCACTATTCTGGTACAACTTCTCAGAGAAAATTCAGTACAAGTTCCAGCAGTCAGGCCATCACAGACTTACCAGAATGCTTCTGCAACAGCACTCCAACTTAAACTGTGAGTCAGGGTGGCTTCATGACCTGGAGGTATATCCTCGTGCCCATGTATTGATACCTAATGTCATAAGTAGTTTACCACTAAAGAAACCCATGCCAAAGGCCTGCTGCCACTAGGCTCTGCCTTGGTGGATTTCTCTCTTCTAGAGGGTCCCCAAATATTGAGACTCCTGCACATGTCAGGAGATAGTCGTTCCCATTCACCTAATAAGGCTGCTCAGAACTCAAGAATCTCCCAATTTCTGGAGGGACCAAGCAGAGAGAAAAGAAAGATGTTTCAATTCTATCCACAGCTGTAGTTTACCAAACTGCTCTAAGTTATAACTAACTTGAGTGGAAGGGCTTCCCTATATCTGGAAAACACAGATCAAAACCAGTAATATTCCAGACAAAAACCATACAGGTTATAACCGTATTCACCAGTTCACTCAGTAACCAATCCTTTTGTTAACTTTTTATGACGCCATCAGGTTTTCCTTTAGGATTTTTTAATTTCTTATCCATTTCAGCAGTATGATCTGAAATTTATCAGAGACCTGTACTTGTCAAAAGGTCCTTCCTATGAATCTTCCTTAAGATAAAGCACTTTTGCAAAAGCATCAAACTACCACAACAACTGTCTATGTTTGACAAAAGCCTTAAAAGGGCACAGTTAAACATTCAATCACAGTGTAATCAGTGAAGAAACTTGGTTACAATAACTAGATTTATGATTGATTATAATCTTAACCCTTAGAAACCTTAATGCCTGGCAAAAACCAAGGAGCAAGTAATTGTGAACCGTTTGTCACACAAGTATTTCCTGATTGGAAAACTTATGCTTTCATCCTCCTCTCCTAAGAAGGCAAAGACAGGTAAACTTAGACCCATTCAGCAGTTAATGTTCCAGTATTTTATTCTATTTGAAATGACGCAGATAGTCAATGAATTCTCTTCATTTAACTTAGGTTAGTTCCAAGTTACCAAAACCTGCAGAGACCATTTTAGATAGACATTCCCCAAACATAATTATTCCTATAGAGTTGACCTAAAAGCTCTTTTCTCATTTACATTTGCTTAAAGTTTCATCATATCAAGTTATTTCCCTTGCTGGCAAATCTGCAACAGATATAATAAGGTCTCATTTGAACTCTAGCAAACCTAGGTACAACAGAATTATACTTCATATTGATAACTCTAAAGACATGTCTTATTAATCAAACCAACAAGCTTAAGTAGCTTCAATACCAGATATCCACTCAGTACTGAGTATTTCCAGGACCACATGAAACTGAATTTCATTCTGGCAGTTTCTTTTATATTCCTGAGAATTTATATAAGGCACTTGATTTCTTTTAAGCCAATTAAACAGAACTCATCCACAAACCAATCTTGGCCACGCCATTTGGGGGCAGAGACATTCTATTTATAAGGTACACATAGACATACATGTACCTATACAGACACAGATCTCAGTTTTCCTGCTAGAGTTTAGAAAAGCTTTTCCGCTTCACTCTCAGGTAGATCATTTACATCCCAAAGGCCCAGGAAGAGAAACACTAATCCCTCCTAGAAAACTAACTTCCTTCAATGGCATATGCAAAAACCAGTTTTAGAATGTCAAAAGATTCCCGTATTGGCCATTTTCAGGATTTTTTTTCAGTTTCAAAATAGCAATTCAATTTAAACCATTAACAGTAATAGACAATGATACATAGCATTCACTCACATTCAAATGCCTCACTTTCAGAGCTATCAACAGCTATCAACATTCAAGTTAACCTTTGCTTCAACTGTTAGCTTAGGCCCTGCGGCCTTTCTTACTACAAAAATCAAGAGCCAGCCCAAAGCCGACGCCACCACCTTGTGCTAACTCCTTTTTTCTCACTGTAACAGCGACCAGTATCTGCACAACAGCCTTAGGGGTATTTGTGAGTTCTCCTTACTCTCTTGGGGCCCCCATTCATCAAGGACAGCCACCATGAGGTCCCATATGCTAGTAGACATTCCCACAATTTCCAGGGTTATTCTCACAACTTTCAGGCCCCATCTGTTAGCTGACGACCCCCCCCCCCCCCCCAGCTTTCTACTCCCCATCCCTTATTTCCCAGTACGCGCGAGTCTCCTGAGTCTCCTGACTGGCTCTGCCAATTGTTGAGCTGCAGCCCGCAGGCCTACCAGTCCTGTACCTGCCTTTCCTCAAGGTCGAAGAGCGAGGCTGGAGTCCGCGACAGGGGCATCAATAGTTTAATAGATGGAGACACTTACACGTCCGCAGCAAGGTCCTGGAGAGACGCCTCACTGCGTGCAGCGCAGGCGCAGATCAGCCAGAAGGACGCGGTAGCAGCTGTTGCTCCCGAGGAGGAGGAGTCTTCGCCAGTTATATGCGGAATTGACGTCAGGTTGGCTCATCAGTCACCAGTGAAATCAGCTGAGGAGCATGCCCCTCTGATAAACTATCACGCTGGAGATGTTCTTAAGTAAAGGTTCAATGATCACCACCTGGGGCAGGGCACGTATGTAGGAAGGTAAGTCACGTGAGTAGGGTGCAGGTGAAGCAGGAACGGTCTTAAAGGGGAGATACAGAGAGCAAGAGAACAGCCACCTTGGGTGGCCTGATCCACAAACCAGTAGAGTAGTTTAGACATTATTTAAATTATATAGGCCCACCATTGGAAAACAACTTCCAATTTACCCTAAGCATTCTTTAAAAAGCCCATTTGTTGGTAGACAGAAGGCTAAAACTCCATGTATGACAGGGTTGTAAATATTTCTACTCAGAAAATGAAATCAAGACTCAACTCTAGTTGGGGAGAACATGCCAACTTTAAGAGAGGTTGAAGTTTTGCACGGCCTACTTATCACTGGTTTCCTAAATGACCTAGGGTAAATAGAAACAGCCTTTTCATGTGGCTGCTCTGATTAAAGCAAGGTCTGTAAGTTGGCAGTCTATCATCTGAAATTTCAAAGCATAAGTGGAAGCTGGGGTTTCTTTTCCTTTCAAAAAATCCCCCTACTCTTTATACGTGGTCTATCTGAGTAGCTGGCATACAGATATAAAAATCACTGGGCAGTAATCAGGAGTGCAGTGGTCCTTATGGCAGGCATCAACTCGGTTACTGCCAGGTCTTTGAACTACAAAAATAAATAGAGAATAGAAGTGCATTGTATTGGCCAAGCCTGAGGCCCAGTCATCTGTCTTGGAACATGCTCTGGTGAGAGTGTTTAACTTGGATTCCTTCCATCACATGTGGTAGCTGCAAGAGTGAAAAAGGAAAGGAAAAGAACAATGTTAGGTGGTATATTTAATAGCATGTTGGCTTAACAATTCTCAGGAAACTGTTACTTCTATTTTTCTCTGAGCTGCCAGAGTTTATGTACTTCGCTGGGATTCTGAATGGGTGGGTATATACTTTAGACAACATGGTTCTAGTCCCTCCACCCTTTTCCATTGTTTTCCAAAGGGCTTAAATAACAAGCATAGCTATTTCCCCAAAACACTATCTCCTGAAGGAAGCTAGCTAGAGCAACTCACAGGACAGTACTTTTTGGTATTCAGTTTCACCAGCAGCCTTGACATCCCTGAATTAATGGGTCTCTTTCACTCTAAACCTGAGAGTTTGAAATTTGTGGTAACTTGATGTTTGTTGTTTTTGGCTAAATTATTCTCTTCTCATTCTTTTCAAGGCCAATGTAACACAAACTAAAACAATTTAGGCTCCCTTTGCCTTTTTATTCTTCTAAGTTTTCTACAATAAGAAAGGAGAACCCTTAATTAACCACACTGTGCCCATAATAGAAAATTGATTAAAAAAAAATACCTGTGGCTAAAGGAGTAGATTCTTTGTAAAGACAGTGAATTACTCAGCTGTTCTGTATTAGAAGAAATTTTGCTTGTTTTCACAGCTGAATTATCTTGCTTTTTATATTATTAGGGAGAGTACTAAGAAAATCAAATATGAGATTTTCACGGGATTTTAAAGAAAAAAAATCACAGCTTCTAACAGTTAAGTTTTTAGTTGCTAGCACATTTTTTTCTAGATCATGCAGCACATACTTTGTAACCCTCATGAAAGAGCATAAAATAAATATGTCAAGGCTTCCTGTAGAAATTCATTCATTCAGCATTGCCAAAATAAGGGAAGTTGTTAGCTTTGCCCAGACAGATGGTAAGATAAATTTATGAGCAAAATTCTATAAAAATACCAAGTTTATGGGGCCATGTATCAGAAATGAGAGATTTTTACGTTATATTGACTTTTTTTTTAAACTCTGGATCAACAATTGTATGAAAATTGATGAAATATATTATATACAGTAGAAATTTTCTTGGGGTGATGGTTGGTCTTAATTATATTTGCCACAATTTGTATAAAACATGAATAACTTTCTAGCCAGCATTATAAGCTAGTTTTACAATATTCTTTGAAAAAAACACAATAATACAGAAATACATTCTTTATGTTTTAAAATCATTCTAAACTGATGCAGTTTTAATGTCATATTTAAAATACTTATTCATTCAGTCAGTCAACCAAAAGGATCTACCGTGGACTAGGTTCTGCTTCTGTGTCCTGGACATAGAGCACCGAGAAAATACAGCTGTGGCATTCCTGAACTTATGTAGTTTAGATGACAAAAGTAATCCTGATTATAGTAAGCAATCTGAAAGGATTTCATTGATAAACACTGTAATTAAGTTTGGCAAAATAGTTTATGGGAAGGATGAAAATCTATTTTGGATTTTACTATGTAAAGAAACGATGCTTTGGATGAATGAGAAATACTGGTCTCAATAATAATAGTAATTACTATTTGTGAAAAAGAAAATGAAGTGTCAAAATATTTTATATCCCTTTAGCTTATACATTTTTTCATGATTTTTCAATCTTTTAATTCAAGATTTTGTTTAGAAATTTAGGATCTCAACATAATAGTCATTTAAAAAAACTCTTGACGTACATACCTGGTGATATGAGCTTTACTCAAAACCATTATTCAAAGCCTAATTCCCCATAAGAACAATGCAATATATGGGTTACACTTCTGGAAAAAAACTAAATAGCTTATTCTACTATTAAATAATGAGAAACATTAAAATAAAACTTGGAGGTAAGTATTGTTTAGGAAAAGTATTCCACAGTTTATGAGGTTGATGTTAATTTAAGACTAGGTGCAACAACTAGGCATTTTTGTTCTTTGCTAAGAACTATCCTTATTAGAGAGCCAAATTTAGTTAACTTTTTAAAGACATAATGAGTCAAAGACTATGCAAAAGAAATGCTGCAGTACAATTTACTTTGAAGACATTATCCTCACTGTGTAGGGCATCAGTCAAAATTTCTCAATAGGACTGCACTTCAACATCAGTGCGTTTGACACAGTCGAAGAGGAGCTGATGCATAGCTGCATTCTTACTGGGTAGCTTGTGTTTTTTTTTAAGTCATATATTCTTTTCAAATCATATGTGAAGTAGACTGTACAGAGGCTCTCACGTGTAATCTTACTGACCTCTTAATGATGAATTTTAATTCTATCATGCAGCATGAAGTTCTGTTACTTCACATATTCAGAATTTTCTTCTCACCTATACTCTGAACTTAGAAATCAGTTTCCATTTCCCCTAACTGGGTTAGTTGAACTTCTTTTCTCTTATTGTCACTTATGCAGCAATGGATAAGAGAAAATGGAAACTGGTACAATAACAGCAACTGTAACAGCAACTATCCCTGTCTTACAAAAATAAGAAAATTATTAGATCTCCTGAGGTAAAGCCTCAAAGCAAAGAAATTTCCGAAAGTGCTGCTTTTGAGGGGTTTAACAGGCTGATTATGTCGTCCAAGAACACTCTAGATTAACTACCTCGGAAATCCCTATCTTCCTCCTTTTCAATGTGTTTAACCGTCAACTGCTAAATTTAAATTCTCACATACCCACTGACGTATGGTAGTACCTTACATTTTCTGAACCTCAAACAGAAATATAATTAAACTTTAAATGGAATCTATTCCATATAGTAGGAAATTTATAAAGTTTTGTTCTCCAAATAAATATAGCAAAGTCTGCTACTCAGAAATTTTCTTTTTTTAATATTCTGTGACAGAAGTTGGGCAGCTGGCTAATTGGGCTTACTTAAAGATATACAGCAAGACTGAGGTCAAATAGATTCTGCAAGTGAGTGATGTGAAAGGTAGAAAAAATAAATTATTTGGGGTTCTAGTACAGAAGTATACTGCCTCAATATATAAAGCTTGCTGGTATGAGAAGATTTCTAAAACTTCAAAATAGGCAAAAGAGATTACTGAGTGTTCTTTCAGTAATGTGCTGGACTTGCATTTTTGATTGATTTTTCTATTGATTGAGCTATTTTACAAATCTTTAGGGACCGAGGTCAATTTGCATATTCTTCTTTTGATGGTTATACAAATACTTTCTGTCCTGTGGAAAAATTAACCTCAAAGGGTATGGTTTATTGCCCTGCATGGACACTAACCAGTTTTGTATTTAATATCCTTGCCCTGACATTCCTTTATTTAATTGCTCGTACTTCATTTTTCAAACGTTCTTTGCCTGGTTTCAACATTCTACTGATTAATTAATAAATGAGTTAAGTAAAATTTTTGACAGATGTTCGTTTTATATTTGCCTGAGAGTCATGATTTTACCTTTTGAAATGTACATTTTATCATTGCTAAGAGGATCCAAAATGATTTGCTTGTTAACAATCTTCAAAGAGCTCAGAAGAAAGACTAGACTTAATCTGCAGTGCTGGTAATAAACTCCCCAAATTTTGTGATAATAAAAGTTGATTTCATTGTATAAAATATACAAAGTAGTAAACTGAAGACTATTTTGTTTAGCTAAATTAGTTATCAAATTATTAATGGATCTTCTTTCTTAAGGATGTTCCTCCTTTAATAACCTGTGCAATATAGAGATAATATACTACCACAGGATATTATACTATTCTTGAGACTAAAACAATGTCTTTTTCATTTTCCAGTTCCCAATGTTTCCCACAATGCTTACCTACGAAGATGTGTAGCGAATGTTGAATTTTAGGGTTTTCTTTTTCAAAATAAAAATGTTTTTAGTAAAGTAAAATAAAATCTCTCAAATGTTTCCATTTATGAGACTACTTGGGATTCAAATCTGCCAAAAATATTTTCCAAATACAGTGAATTGAAAATACAAAATTTTTATTTAGCTTATCTATATACATCTTAACTATAATAATTACTTTCTGACATTTGTCATAAGTGAAAAGAGAAAGCAAAATGACATTAGGCTGCTTTAGAAACTAGCTTTGCCACTAGCATGAGGTATGAATATAGATGTTTCACTTCTCTTTGCCTCAGTGTACTGAACTCTAAAATGAGACATGGGGGAAGAACTTTTCTAAAGTTTCTTCCCTGCCTAAAAATCTACTAAGATATGTTGATACCTACAGTATTTTGACCCTGTCCAGTGACAGCAGCATTCTGATTGTCAACTCTTCTGTTTTAGATAAAGTTTAAGAAGAGTTTAATGTTCATCATGAAGCAGGATAAATTAAGCATTTTCTGTTTTGTGTGTGTTATTAAAATATTTTAAACAAAACAAAAAAGTAACAAAAATGTCACCAGTTTCCTGTAGTGTACATCACAAGGTTGTCTGAGAACTGATGTGCAGGGTCTTCAGAGCACAGTCTCATTCAGTCTGTAGGACTGCAGGTATAGAAGACCACCGGCAACATTCCTGGAGAAAGCACAAGGAAACAGCACAACAGATTCCTAGGTGTTTGTTTGGTTTCTTTTTTTTTTTAAATGGCTCTGTGTGTGTGTGTGTGTGTGTGTGTGTGTGTGTGTGTAAGTGAATATTTTCCCCTCTGATGATTTTGTGAGGTGACTGTGTTCAGGATGAAAAATTTTCATGACATGAAGGAAAAATTGCCAGACCTAACATGAAACCTGAGCTGCAGGCAACTTCAGTTCTAACCAGCTCTAAACCAGAAATAGGCCTATCGAAAATGTTTCACAGACTGAACTAATATAAATATCAGTCTTTGGTTCCTGCCACACATAAACCAAGTGGCTATAAAGTCCTAGAAAATAAATATTCCACAGGGAGTTTAGGATTTTTAAATACTGATATTCTAAAAAGGGTTTAGCTCTTAGTGTGCAAGTTTTGTTGTCAGGATTTTTTCCTAACTTTGCAGTGCTGAAAAAATAAATTATATACTATATGTTATTTTCCCCTTTTTATTTTAAATTTGTCTCCTCTCTGATGAAGCTTATTTTACAACTACAAGAGTTTCTTTAAATTTTTCTAGGGTTAATTTTTAATATTATTTGGGATTACATTTTAAAATCCAGCTCTATTTAACCACTGAACAATGAAAACGGGGCTTATGTACATTTCTCTATTTTTCTTCCAAATTTAATTCTAGTAGTCCTGTCAGAAATGCCTTACCCACTCTTCCTTTTAGGGATTTAGTCCTGGGGTAAAGATTACCTGCCCATCCTTGTTCTCGAACCATTAAATATAACTGATTTGCTTACAGGGACCACCTATCTCTGCCTCTTCTATACAGTGAATAAGAAGATTGTTTATGTAAATGGTGTGCATATGGACAAAAAACACACATACCCAACCCCGCTAAGCTATGTGAAATTCAGAGATCTGGTTTCACAAATCCTTAAACTGAAGCTGAATACAGGACAAAGCTCAAACCACTAGGCCTCTGGTCATTTCTGCTCCAAAACATACAGGCTTTTTGTTTTGTTTTGTTTTGTTTTCCAAATGTAGCCCAGGTTTCCTAGGAACTTGTTCTACCTACTGTAATCCATGGTGAACCAGGAAAGGGAGAGCTGCGTGTACTTTCTAACCTCTAATGTGTAATTTAATTCTCATTTATAAATCCCTATGTGTGCATTGTCTAGGGAACAATAAAAGATAAACCTTTCACATCCTCCCTTCCATTAGATATCTCCTTTAATCATTCTTAAACCTTAAGCACATTTCTCTTGAATGATGAGTTTTAATTCATTTTTCACAGCCTTAGAACACATTCACATTTTGCATCTAAAGAACATTAGAAAATAAATTATTTACAAAATCCACAGTCATTCAGACCACCATTTTAAACTTGGGGCCAGAATATTATCATTCATAGTTAGAAACTTAAGAAAAATGCATTTCTACCTAGCCAAATTACTCAATCCAGAACAAGACAAACCATTACTTTTGAGTCTAATTCTAATATCTTGCTGAAAAACAAAACAAAACAAAACAAACAACAAAAAACACCCAAAACAAAAACAAAACCAAAAACAAATGAAACATTTGTATGGAATACTTTGTTCATAGTGTTATTTTGGTTTTTTCCTTAAGTAAGTCATGATGTCTTACATAATTGTTATACAGTTTCAATTAATTATGTATGCGTTAATAGAATTGCTTTGGCCTGCAATTGATAACTGCAGTGAAAGAAGGACAAGATTTCTATCTTTGCTGTTGCTGTTGAGTGATCAGATCCTCTTTTCAGTTGTGTTGTTTGTTATGCTTTCCTTTTTGTGGATCAATCAACTCAAATTTTCTACTGCATTTACTAGCCATTTTCAAGTTTTTTAAAAGCAGTGCTCACCTAGTGGTCATAGAGTGTCCAAGGAGGAGGAATGACCTTGAGGGTAAAGGCAGTGGTTACAGTGCTGTCCTCTGTCTTCCCTGCTGCAAGTCCACTCACCCGAACCACACAACCCACAAGGTTATGTTCATGTCAGTCCACCCATACACGTTCAGAGCTGGGCTTTAGAAGAGCTCTAGAGCTCAGTGCGATAATGTGCCAGCACTTAAAAGCCAGAGCTCTTTCTTGTCCCACCACACCAGGCTGCTGCTCTCTGGGGCCCTGGAGCATCCTGACGAGATTCCCTCTCCTCCCATACAACAAAAACTGCCACAAGGTTGCATGTAGAATTCATGATTTCCCCATTAAAAACAGGTTCAGAATTAGCTTAGTTTGCCAGGGCCTTAAATATTTTGGTTGTTCATGTCAGTCTAAACACTAATCCTGAGGTTCAGTCATGACCCTTCAGTTTTAGGGAGCATAAAAATCACCTGGAATATTGGTAAATAATGCAGATCCTATGCCCACCACCAGGATCTCAGGTAGGGCCCATGAATGTGTGTTTTATAATGATTCTGATGCAGATTGGCTCCTGGAAAGCCACACTTAAAAAACAAACAAACAAAACTTCTGCATTATCAATCCCATTTCACAGATAAGGGAGCACAGAGTCAGTATTATTTCCCAAACTGGTAATAAACATAGATCTATCTGGCTCCAAAGTTGATACTTTCAAAAATATATAAAAATATTTCTAGATTTATGGATTTCTCCTCACGCACGGGTCTTCTATTTTACAACGTACCTTAGAAGGAGCCAGCAACCTGATTGTTCACATGGAATTACCTACTTTAATCATATCTGCTTAGTCTTTTGACTGAACTATTTGACTGAACTGATCCATCTTTGAGTCTGAAGCTTTGCTGAAATAGAGGTGAAGCTCATAAGGTAAGTTTTGTGACTGAACTTAATGCTATAGTTTTAATTAATCTAAATTAAATAACACACATACACAGGCACACAGAGGGAAATAAGGCATACAGTTGCCACAGGTAAAACAGTCTCAAAGAACAGTAACTAGGCATTAAGTCAGGAAAATTGAACAAACCACATCTTCCTATTCAAGTTTTACTGAACAGTGGACATATTTTACCGCTCTGACACTGTGAAATTTAGAGTTTAGGCTCTTTGAATATCACTACAGACAGTTC
The DNA here is from genome assembly GCF_048773025.1 of Camelus bactrianus. Lineage (NCBI taxonomy): Eukaryota > Metazoa > Chordata > Mammalia > Artiodactyla > Camelidae > Camelus > Camelus bactrianus. The sequence continues at coordinate 46,819,336 of NC_133540.1, forward strand.
ATACATATCCTTCCAGATCTTTGAGAGGAGAGGATCAAGAAAATGTTAACCACAGACCTAAAAGGAGAATATTTTTGGTAAAGACCTGTATTAGAATATAAAAACATTCATGATCTCATAAATGAGAAATGCACGTACTCAGGTTCAGACTTGTCTTACTGCTCTAGGTGTCTTGGGTAGGCATCTTCACTGAGTCAGGCCTCCGTGCTTGGTTATGGATTGGAGTGTCTAGGCTTCTAGAAGCTCCTAAGTGTTTGATAATCTCTCCGACACCAAAATAAATTCCTTGATTTGGTTGTAGTCATTTGCATATGGTATATAACATTGTATTTTTTATATCTGAACTTAATATTAATTCCATTTCATGATACACCTGTATTTGAAAGAGGAAAGATTATGAAAAACTTCTAAGAACAAAATGCTCCCCCCTACACTTACACACACACACACACAACTTTGAAAGTATAAACATGAACCATTATTCTACTTTATAGAGTGAGTTATTTTGCAGTGTGGGTTTAAGTACCTTTAATAGACTGTTTCCATTTTATTAATAAATCTTTTCCTGAGAAACAAAACTAATAATAAATTTTGGAAAATAACTTTCTTTATAATCAGTCATGTTGACTGTTAGCACTCGTAACATTTACTTCTACCAATTCAACACAAATTTAGTCTGAGTCCAACTTGATCGTTTTCCCTTTTAACCTTGGGCTGCACATAATCTGAAGTCATGAGCCGGGTTTAACAAGAGTATTGTGGAGAAGTTTAAAAAGCATACTCCTTTCCCTTTACTTGTTTATGCTGCCAAATATGTTGTTGTTTGGCCAATAGTCTGCAAAATGAATATACTTATTTGTGATGTCATTCTCTGGGACACTGTCATACAGTTCTTATCTGATCCTTTCTGCAGGAAAGCTTCAAAATGAATACATTAATGTGTTGACCATTTAGTACTATGATTTTAAAATAATTCACTGATACTTGATTTCAACTCTCCTAGAACACATTAAATTTGTCTTGGTGGTTTTTAAGTTTATTCTGTTTATTCTTTGTGTTCCTGCTCTTGAGTTTTTTGTATTTTTTTTTTCCCCTTCTGGAACAATTCCATTTTAATTTAAAACACTGGAGCAATGGCTCTGGATCTCAAAATGTGTACATTGACTTCCAGATGATAATCTGGTTAAAAGTTAAAGTGGTTTTATGTATGGTGTGATTTGTAACAGTGTTTATAATCATGCATTTTATTATACTGTAAGTGTTCTCTTAGCATTTTGTGATTCTTTAACATTAGATTTTTTTAATAAAATTGGATTAGATTTAAATGTAAACTGTATTCTATCAGATCAAAGAAAAGAATGGAGTATATGATAAACATTCCATCTGGTGAGCATTGAGAGAGAATTGCAAGTAATTTGCAAGCAGTCTCAGTGGAATTAAGGAACAAACAAGGCTAAAAAGACATGCACTTGTATAGGTCGTATAGAATTAAGTACAATTCAGTGCTTCCCAATTACTTTTGCTGCCGGTCTGGTTCTTTCTCACACATCTTAATCAAGAATGGTGTTTCCTCTCTTGAACAGAATTGTATTTTATCTTTCCACTTCATATAATCTCTTTTTTAAATGATCATATTTTGATCAAAATTATATTTAATTTGCTCAAACTTATACGTTGTTTAAAGAGTCAAACGTTTCTTGATGAAAAATAGTACTCTTCTAATCCCTCCTCAAAAAACGCTCATCATTTACTGCTTCCCAGAGGCAATGACTTTGAACTACGTTAGTTGTTGCATTTGTTATTTATTTCTATGTCTTGAGGATTTAGCTCTCTTTCCCACAAAATGCAACAAACACACTTTCCATCTGTCCATTCCTAAACATGGTTATAGTTCTGGTTAGATCAATAATATGCATTTATATTATTATGGCTATGTAGACATGATTCACATCTAAGTCATACAGAATATAAATGTTTTTTTTTTCTTGAACAATCCCTCCCCCCACCCCCTGCAGGAGTTACTAATTATCTCTGTTTAGTTTTCTATGTATTAATCACCAAGTATATATATTAATTACCAATTCCCAAGTTTACCTCTAGTGATAAAATTTTTTTTCTAAATATATTCAAATGCAACAGATGTTCTACAAAAGTCATCTTTTCTGGAGATACAGCTCAAAGTGATTTCTGATTTGCTCCAGTCAGGAAGGTTTGCTCTCTAGGTCTTTTTCTTTATCACCTTCAGATTCACTCTTCCTTTTTAAAAAAAATTTATTCAAACTCTGTAGCTTTAATTAGTTAGTTGTTAATTATTCATTTTCTTTTTAAGACTATCCACTAGTAGCTTTTGAGAATAAGTTCAGGGAAATAAACAGTTTTTTTACATTTGCATTGCAAAACATCTGCATTCACATTTAATTGATAGTTCTAGAATAGTAGGTTGGAAAAAAGGTCCTTAACACTTTAAGGCATACTTCCAATGTCTTATAGCTTCAACTATGGTGCGTAATTTCTCATATAAAAACTATTATTTTTCCTCTCTGAAAATGATGCTGTTCTCATCGATGATGACGTTCGATGTTCAGAAATTGTGGGATCATATCTTCTAGGCATTTGGTAGTTCTATTCCGTTAAGAAACTAATCCTCTCAATGCAAGAATAATTTCTTGAACCAGTTTATTTTCTCATTCTTTTTTTCTTTTTTCTCTTTTGCAAGGACTCTTTTTACTCAGATGTTGAGACTCCAGACCTGATCCTCTGATTTCTGATTTTTTTTTTTCTGTTACCCATAAAAGTGTCTTTTTGGTTTACTTTATGAGAGGCTTCCTTAATTTTATTTTCCACTCAATTTCTGCTGTATATTTTACATTTTTGGAAATTCTTTTTTGTTCCCAGCTATCTCTTTTTTTTATTACATCCTGGTCTTCTTGCATGGATATATTTCTTTCTTTATCTCTCTGAGAATATTAATGATAGTAACTTTTTCTTCCTGTCTTGAATGTTTCTTACAGACTCCTTTTTTGATTTACTTATTTCATATTCAGATTGGAGGCCCTTCTTGATTATGATTCTCTGCTTATCTTTTAAAATGGGGCAATTGAATCTGATTTGAAACTCTGCCTATATAAGTGGGACTTATGAACTGTGTGTCTCCCTTGTTGATGACTACTTATTAAACTATTTTAGTTATCTGGCTTGATTGCTTCATTTAGAAGCTCCTACCCCCCACCACCATGCAAGCTATAATAGGTTTTCCAACAGAAAATAGGGTATCTGTTAACTGCAAAAATTGAGCTGCTTGTTTCTTAATACCTTATTTCAAAAACCATGTATCTAAAAATAAAATGAAACAAAAGAAGCATATCATTTTGTCTAGCCTTCTTCCATATATAAAGTCACTGTCTGCATCTCCTTATAACTGTATTAGCTTGGGGGTTAGAATCAGGCCTGCTTTTGAGCAGGTTCCCATGGAAAGGCCACAGTGGTTGTGGAAATGATTTCTTTCCTGATTGGATGGGTTTTGCTCTGAGCGATCTGTTTCCAGGTCATACTAGTTGTTCGATATTTTGAATATCACTTTTGGATAGAATGGATCATTTAATGTAGGCAAAAATCATTTTTGGTAGTTCAAATTGGAAGGTATCCAAATATATGCCAAAGAAATAATTAAAACAAGAAGAATGCTGGCTATGCAGGGTGGGAATGGAGAGCAGTAGCATAGCACATATTCTTTGTCTAGCTTCATTTTGATGAACAACAAATATTCACGTAGTACACAGAAAAGGCTGAGAAGAGTTTTTGTTTACAGAATACAATGAAGATAAATGACTCAATAAATTGTTAAAAATCCATGTATATTTATCTTAGTCTCTTTAGGCTGCTTACTTCAAGCGACTGGGGGACTCATAAACAAGAACATTTATTTCTCACAGTTCTGGAAGCTTGGGAGTCCAAGATCCAGGCATGAATATAGTTGTGTTCTGGTGAGGGCCCACTTCCTTGTTCATAGATGGTTCTAACCCCTCCTCACATGGTGGAGGGGGCAAGGGATCTCTGTGTGGCCTCTTATAAGAAAACTAACCCCATTTGTGAGGACTCCACCCTCGTGAAGACATAAGCACTTCCCAAAGGCCGTACTTCCTAATACTATCATCTTTGAGGGTTTAAGATTTCAACATAAATAATGTGGGGGGACATAAGTATTCAGATTATAGCAAAATTATATATGCATAGTCCATATTTTGATTAAGGTAACCAGTCCCACCAGTGAAAATATCAAAATGAACTAGAAAGTTTAATGAACTTTCTGGATACATGTTCCATTGTATCATTCAGCTGAGTGATAATTTGTTGTTGTTGTTTTACATATATGGTGGAAAGTATATTTGTAATACCATAATAAAATAAACATATTTTTCTTACATTTCGCCCCCTAAAAAGCTTTGATGAATAGATGAAAATATGACACTTCTTGTTTGTTTAAAAGTCTTACTGGTTTGTGTATAACTCTACAGATATTTATTCAGTTGGGTCTTAACACTACTAATACTTTATACTGTTTAGCAATGAAATACTTGTAGGAAAATCGCCTTTTGGAACATTTAATAGTTATATTTGAAGATGCAGCCCAAATACTCCCTCATGTATAAAGAAGTTTGATCCCCTTCTGTGAAGATGTTTTTTAAAAAGTTTTCTTTAAAAATATTTTTGCGCCTTATTATTTCTTATTAAAGCACCTTTGAAATTGTAATACATTTTATTTAGATTTTTTCCATTTATCCAAAATGAAAGCTTCTCAAGGATAGAGCAAGAATAGAAAATTATATAATGTCATACACTGACTAAGAAAAAAGCTTTATGGAAAACAAAAATTTAATACATTCTAATGAATCAGTAGGAGACAATCATAAATCATAGCCTGAGATAGGAGGTTACTGATTTCATATTCTTCCATAGCAACAGAATAAGTATATGCTATTTTGGCAAATAATTGTAAAGAAATGAAATTTATATCAAACAACCACTTACAACTCTCTCACATGGGGTGAACAGAATATTATCCTTCCCCATTCTCCCATTCCTATAAAGAAGATACATTTTCTGAGGGCTTATGTTATCAAAATATTAACCCTGGAATCTCAGCCTACATACAGACTGGAGATTTGTCTTTCTAAGAAAGGAGATTACTACAAGGTTGAAAGATTCATTTACAGATTAATATATAATTGTTGACTGAGATCAGATATGCAATAACAGCTAGCTTGGGCTTGAGATACAGAGTTATTTAACTTGCGCTTTAAATTTTATCTATATCTATAGCCGTACAAACTATTCTATGATACTAGTCTAATTTAAATAATTGTTAATTGAGTACAATTATCTTCATGGGGACGGAGTATTGTTTTACCCTAATTCTTCCTTACATACATCTCACAAACTTAACTGCCTGAAAGTTTCATAAGCTTTTCACAAGTATGATGTAGAGGTTCTTTTTTTTTTTTTTTTTTTTTACTTTTTTTTTTTCATTTTTTTCCAGTGTAGAGCACAATTTTTCAGTTATACATGAACATACATATATTCATTGTCACATTTTTATCGCTGTGAGCTACCACAAGATCTTGTATATATTTTCCTGTGCTATACAGTATAATCTTGTTTATCTATTCTATATATGCCTGTCAGTACCTACAAATTTTGAACTCCCAGTCTATCCCTTCCCACCCTCCTCCCCCTTGTATTCTATGTCTATGAGTCTGTTTCTGTTTTGTATTTATGTTCTCTCTCTCTCTTTTTTTTTTTTTTAGATTCCACATATGAGCAATCTCATATGGTATTTTTCTTCCTCTTTCTGGCTTACTTCACTTAGAATGACATTCTCCAGGGACATCCATGTTGCTGCAAATGGCATTATGTTGTCATTTTTTATGGCTGAATAGTATTCCATTGCATAAATATACCACATCTTTATCCAGTCATCTGTTGATGGACATTTAAGCTGTTTCCATGTCTTGGCTATTGTAATGATGTAGAGGTTCTTAATAAATGAATTTAAGTTTTAGACGTTATGTTTAGATTATTCAAATTTAATTTGTTTATGTAATTGATAATATCTATACATTGTAAACTCCTGGAGATCAAAAACAAAACAAAACATGCTAGATTAAATGTTTAAAGGTTACATCACAATGTTATGTAAATATGGGTGCTTATATATATCAAATTTCATTTTTATCATGTTCATATTTATAGGAACAGAAATCATATTGGTCATATTCCTGTTGTTCAAATAATTTCTAAATACTTTCTAGATGTAATATATTAAAGGCAGAAAAATAAGAGAAGCCAAGGTTTAAATTTTAATAGCAAAATACATAGGCCTCGATATATGTGCATATATGGAGTATTAATTGCTAATAAAATGTTACATATATGAGTAACATACTATTGAGTCTTTACCTTTTGTGTTAACTTTTATCTTAACATTTACATAAAATAGTTTTTTACAACTGAAGTCCTAGAGATATTTGCATTTAATTTCCTGAGTTTAGATTTCCACTTTTACCTCAAAATATTTACTAGAGATTCATCTCCAAGGGGAAAAAATTCCTCGTTTTAATTATTTCTTTGGCATATCATTTGGATACCTTCAAATTTTAACTACCAAAAATGATTTCTGCCTACATTAAATGATCCATTCTATCCAAAAGTGATATTCAAAATATCAGTTACTATGACCTGGAAACAGATCACTCAGAGCAAGACCTATCCAATCAGGAAAGAAATCATTTCCGCAACCACTAGGGCCTTTCCGTGGGAACCTGCTCAAAAGCAGGCCTGATTCTAACCCCCGAGATAATACAGTTATAAGAAGATGCAGACAGTGACTTTATATATGGAAGAAGGCTGGACAAAAAAATATGCTTCTTTTGTCTCATTTTATTTTTAGATACAAAGTTTTTGAAATAAAGTGTTAAGAAACAAGCAGCTCAATTTTTGCAGTTAACAGATACCCTATTTTCTGTTAGAATTCCTATTTTTGATATATATTTATTTATCTTTTACAAGTGGATCATTATCATAAAAATACCATCTTTTAGAATGCAATTAGAAGTCCACATAAAGCTCTTTTAAAAGCCTTCCGTCATTAATTAAGCAGTAATAATAGGCAACCTGCAGAAACAAGAGCTGTTAATGCCGTCATGAAAACAAACTTCCAACAACTATCCGCCAGAGAGCATGAGCCGGACTGTGGATTGTTTATTGTCAAAGACTTGACTGGCTAATAAACGCTGGCAATAGCTTGAGTGCGCTGGAATGCTGTGCAGCTGCTGCATTAGTCAGACTTTCCCTTTTCTGAATGCTATAATCCCTTCAATATTGCATTAAATATGTTTTCAATATTTATCTGGATAAAAAATGTGCTGAATGTTGCAACAGTTTAATTCTGACGTTTGTCACACAGGAAATCTGGAAAAGGCAGAAGGTAACTACATCTTTATTGTTAAAACCTAATGCGATTCGTTCCTCTCACACCATGTGAGAGCACTCAGGGAGACTTTGTGCTCACTCTGAGGCAGGCAAACGCCAGCAGTACTGCAGCCAAACACGAGGACTTAGTGCTTGGCTGCACTGACTTAACGGACCCCTTGCCATCCAGGAAGATCTGATTCGAGCAGGCCCCCATGACGGAATGTCATATAGCACAATATAATAAATGGCTTTGGGGCTTGTTATGTTCTATACAGTCCAAATCCTTGACAAGCCAGAAATAGAAATCATTTATTACCACATCACATAATTTTATGAGGTTTCCTATATGATTATCCAAAATATAGTTAGCTAATCTATTGGATGGTATATAAGGAAAGTCACTGAACTAGGAATTAAGATGTTTGAATTGAATCCCAGCTTGGCACTAAATTGTAGGAAATCCATGTGTTGCTCACAATCTCCCTTGGTCTCAATTTCATCTACAAAATGACAAGGGTGGGTGTGGTAGATCCTATCTCTAAATTGGCTGTCATTTCTATGACTATTTTTATTCAAAACACCCACATAGCCATAAAAAATAGTTCAATAAAAATGAAATCACATAATAATAATAGATAATAATAACAATGCCACTATTAAAATATAATATTTACATTTTGAAGCTAAACATTGAAATTGCAAGACAACTTTGGAGAGTGTGTGGCATTGGATCAGAGAAATTCATGTTACACATTCTTGCTGATATGCCAGGATAATATTACATTAGGGTGGCATTTTCTCAGTTTAAAAAAAAAAAATCAAGCTTCTTGATTTGAATGTGTAGAATTTTTAGTTTTCCAAAAACATGCAACCGATGTGAAGTAAAAACCTAGGAAGTAATCAACATTTCTGAACTTTCTATATCACTTAATTTACTTCATTTAATCTAGATAATTAAGATTCCTTAAGACCAATGGAGAATACAAATAAATATGGTAGTAATACATTATCTGTCAGTCTCTTTACCTGTCATTTAGACTACCCTCTAAAATTTCTTCTCATTGACCATGAAAGATGACCAACTCTGTCATGTTTCAAAGCACTGTTTGTTGAGAATAAAATAGAAGCCTCACAACGAGTCAACCTTGAGAAATTGTATACCTCTAATGACCAAAGTCCCTTAACAACTGTGACTGAAAAGTGAGAAATTTCTCTTACCAAGGAACTGCAATTAACTGATACAGTCATTTTTGACTACTTTACTTAAACCTTTGAAAAACTTTCTCAGGCTGGAGTATTGAACATACTTGTTAGCATGACATCCAAGGCCTGCCATGATTTGATTTCCTTTGCACGTCAGAAGTTGCATTTTTCAAAGCCAATCTTCTGTTGTACATTCTACTTCATTCTAGAAAATGCTTTATCTTTTCTGTTTTCTCACTGTTTTTTCACAATGTACATTCAATACCTATGGATATCATTCTGAAGTCCAGATTCCACTTTTCACATGAATTCTTATTTGATTTTCCCAAATGAAACACCTCCACAACCAAGTTAGTACAATGGTGTTAGTTTATTCATTAATGTTTCAGGGCTCTTATCAAATTTTGATTGATCCTACAAATATATTTTTCTCAATAGAGTGCAAACCTCTGGAGAGCTATGTTTATCCTTTTTAAAAATATAACATCTTTACTGAGATTTGATTCATATATACCATGCAATTCACACATTTAAAGTAGAAAAATCAATGGTCTTTAGTATATTCTCAAAGTCGTGCAACCATCAATACAATCAATTTTAGAATGCTGCCATCACCCCAAAACAAGCCTTGTAGCCATTAACAGTCTCTCAGCCTTCCCCAGCACTCTCAGTCCTAGCCATCCACTCGTCTCTCTCTGTCTCTATGTTTGCCTATTCTGTATATTTTCTAATAATGGAACCATACAATACGTAGCTTTTTGCGACTGGATTCTTTAACCCAACATCATTTTTTTGAAGTTCATTCATGTTGCAGCATGTATCAATACAGCATTTTATTTTTCTACTTACCAGTTAATGGACATTTGGATCTTTTCCATTTTTGAGCTATTATACATACTGTTGTTATATACCTAAGTGTAAAAATTCTGGGTCATATGATAACTCCAAGTTTAAACCTGTGAGGAACTGCCTCTCCTGCAGTAGAAACATCACCCTATGGAAGGAGGAAAGCCAAGTGGAGAAAGGAAGACCCAGCCTCCCTGCTGCACCTGTTGGAAATTTAGCTCTACAACGTGGAACTTGGGAGAGTGATACTGCTGGTTGCTTCCTCTTCCAGGAAGGTACTGTAGTACCTGACTGATAACTAAAGGCAGAGGAAGTCCCTTTTCTTCACTGCACCAACCAAGAGTAGAGATATCATACTCATGTGTGGAGCTGGGGGAGAAGGAGCAGATCATGGATCAAGTGCCACTGACTGTTTCTGTTCTTACAAAAATGTAGGTTTTCTTGAATAAATATTTTATTTGGTGTATGCCTTTAAGACAATATCTTTTTCCTAGTGTAACTAAGGAGGACCCTATTGTCTTTGGTGACTACCTGATATCTGTAATGGTGTTTGTATAATGGTTTAAAGGGTTTTTCTTATGCTCTTGCTGACCAGGGTTAGGCAAGAAAGGAGAAATGCATGGGTTGTCCACCCAACCCCTTCAGGGTGCTGTGTGCAGGGATCACGCTCAGTGTCCTGCTCCTGACCCTAGCCCCCTGCTCCTGACCCCAGTGTCCTCCTCTTGACTCCTTCTGGTTTCCTTGTATCCTGTTGTTCAAGCTGCAGGCCTCAGCTTGCAGTAGGAGGTCCAAGGCCTCAGCCTGCTTAAAAGGCTAAAAGCATTTATCAATCTGACTTTAAACTATACAAGTTTTTCTTTAGAGCTCTTTTCCATGGAGCCCCTTCTTATGCATCCTTTGTTCTAGGAACAAGAGTATTAAGAGAGTCCCAAAGCAAGAGGTGAACTTCGTACCCAGCACAGGGAAGGGATCTGTAAAAACAAGAACAACTTTGCAACAATTTGTTATCCTATATATGATCTCTATGGAAATTACCTCCACCTCTTACACTCTTGAACTTTTACTATAAACCCCCCACCTTCTCTTCCCAGAAGGCTCACAGTTTTAGAAGCATTAGACCACTGTGACTTCCTCTGCCTGTCAAAGAAAAAAGCTGCCTTTTCTATTTCATCCAAAACTCTGTCCTTGAGTCTCAATTTGGTAAGCAGGGTACAGAAGTGGTGTCTGAGCAACAACGGCAGCACTATATACAACAGCCAAGACATGGAAACAACCTAAATGTCCATCCACAGATGAATGGATAAAGATGTGGTGTGTGGGGGTGTGTGTACATATAATGGAATATTACTCAGCCATTGAAAGGAATGAAATAATGTCATTTGCAACAACATAGAGGGACCTAGAGATTATCATATTAAGTGAAGTAAGTCAGAGATAAATATATATATGATATCACTTACATGAGGAACCTAAAAAAAGTTACAAAATTTATTTACAAACCAGAAGTCAACTCATGGACATAGAAAATAATCTATGATTACCAAAGGGAAAGCTGGGGGATAAATTAGGAGTTTGGGATTAACAGATACTACTATATATAAAATCGATAAACAACAAGGACCTACTGTATAGGATAGGGAGCTATATTCAATTTTTGTAATAAGCTATAATCAAAAAGAATCTGAAAATATATGTGTATATATATATATATGTACATATATATGTATAACTGCATCACTTTGCTGTATACCTGAAACTAAGATCATAAATCAACTACACTTATATAAAAAATAAAATTAAAAAAAAACTGAACTATTCAAAGCCCACCTGTGGACAAAGATATCTAAGTATATACTCTTTTGTAATGGATTATTAAAGAAATAAAAATTTTAAAAAAGTACCAGTTAATGGTTGTTTTACTGGGGAGCTAGTGTACAGATCGCCTCATACCTCCATTTTAGAAGTGGATCTTAGTGCTTATCTTTTTTAAAATAATTTTATTTAATTAAAAAAAAAGTTTTTCCCTTAATGGAAGCACTGGGATTGAACCCAGGACCTCAAGCATGCCAAATATGTGCTCTGCCACTGAGCTATAATCCCACTCCAAACTCTATAAAGTATTTGCTCATAGCTGGTGCTCAGAAAATCAGTATCTTTAATAAAACACATTTCTTTAGAGGAATACTACAAGAAACCAGTTTAAGTTTAATGTCAGAAAATGTTGGACTATTAAGTGTTTAGAGTTAGCATTTTCATAGCTCACACTTAGTACCCAGCTCCCTCAGGGAAATCTGGATAATTAACCTACAAAACTGTATGTTTCATGTCGTTCAGTACATATGGTACCCAACAAAGTATGTTTTATTAAATTGGACAGTTAATGCTACCTAATGAAGTACACAAAAAGGTTCAATATCTCCTTACTCACCCATCTTCCCAACACTTTCCAAAATGTTCCCAAATTATTAATCTGTGTAATATGATCAGCTGTTATTATATATTGGTCAAGATAACATTAGCTACTTTAACAGATAAAATACAAAATCTCAGTGACTTAACACAGTTCTCACTCTAATAAACTTCAAAATGAATTGTCCTCAGAGATGCATTTTAAAATTTAGGGGGTTCTTTTTTTCTTTAAAACATGGCTTCAAAGATTACCATTGAAAGAAGAAAATCATGAAAGATAATGAGTCAAAGGCTTTTTTGAGAGTGGTATTTTATCCTTTTCATCTGCACTGTAATAGCCAGAATTCAGATGCCTGTCCCCACCAGATACAAGGTGGAATGGGAATGCAGTTTTGCAATTTCAATGTCATCTTATAAATAAAAGGACACATTTGGACATTCAATTTATAGTCTCTGCTCTTCTGACTTCCGTATGTCCATTTCACCCTTTTCCTCCAGATATTAGTGTGCTAGAGCTGCTGTAACAAACTACTGCCACAACAGCAATGTACTGTCTCACAGTCTGGAAGCTAGAAGTCTGAGATCAAGTGTTGGTATAAGAATCAGTCACATGGCCCTCTCCTAGCTTCTGGTAGTTTGCTGGCAGTCTTTGACATTTCTTGGCTTGAGGAAGCATCAGCCCAAAACTTGCCTTCATCTTCACACAGCATTTTCCCTGGGTGAATATCTTTGTGTCCAAATTCCTCTTTTTATAAAGGTAACAGTCATTGGATTAGCACCCATCCTAATGACCTCATCTCAATTAATTACATATGAAATAGTCCTGTTGCCAAATAAGGTGACATTATAAGATACTGGGAGTTAGGACTTCAAAATATGAATTTGAGGGGAACACACTTCATCTCATAAACTATGCAAATAGAACATACTTACCTTTTTACCAATAGTAACACCACAAATTCTCCCCTAGTAATTGCATCTAGTGTAAAGTCCAGATTTGTCACTTGATGTGTGGTTCTTCAGATCTGATCCAGTATGGCTTTCAGTGTCCAGGTGACCTAATATTGAAAAGATGTTATTGTTATCAAAAACTCTACAGCATCTTGGATTTTACTTTGCTTCTAAGCTAACAAGTTATTCCACTATAGTCACTGATGATGAGAAAAATCACAGGAATCCTGAGTTCGAGACAAAGAACTATATCACTCACGGCACAGCAGGTAACATGAGATTTGGGCTTGCATCAGTTACTACTGACACCCCAAGTCCCCTGATGTGTTCACACAGTGAATCTTCATCTCAGCTGAGGAATTCTGGTTTTATGAAACTCCCAGTCTTACAATGAAACTAATACCAATGCTGCTAGCCTTTGCCCCAGTGGGAGACATTGTTATACCATCACAATAAAACGACATACTATATAATTCTAATCCTGGAGGAGAAAACGAATCTGTTCTTTGCCATGGAAGGAGACATTATCTCTATCTCCCAAGATGAAATTCTGTCCTCTGGGAAGAGTTTGCTATCTCAATGTTTTCCATGGTCCTTGTGTCTGGACTCTAGGAGACTTATTTTTCTAAACCATTATTTTCAGGGACACACCTGAAGTAAGTTTTGTGTAGTATACATTCCTTTGTGACTATACAGTTTTCATGGCCACTTCTGTGAGGGTATCTAGGGAGACCTGACGTTTAAGACCTGAACTGTAAAAAGCTTTTTAATCCAGGCGTGTGCTTCTTTGGCACTATATTCACTAAAAAATTTAGTAAGCTATGTTTCCTTTGCTCTATTTCATTTGGAAAAATAAACAAGCCTGTTTAGCCTAGAAAGTTCTAAAAATCAAAATAAAGTCATCAAGTAGCTCTCCCAGATATTAAAATATAAGACAAAATGTCATAATTAAAGCAGTTGTTGTGACGTACATACATAGGTGTATTAGGGTAATTATCAAGTTCATAAACGGATACAGGCATATATGGTATTTTAAAATATGATAAAAATTTAATTTAAATTAGTGAAAATTCTATATTTGAAAATAAATGGTTGTTATAACTTGGTAGACCTTCGGGGAATATCTCACAAATGAGTCTTTAAAAAGTGGGAATAAGTAAGAAGGGAAAAAATCCAAATTGAAGAATATTAATATTTCTTCTATTTGGAATATTTCTATATTAGAGTTAGAAAGGTCTTTGAGTACCAAACATGACCAAAAATTCTAGATTTCATTAAAGAAAATACAGTTAACTACAGAACCATTAAAAATAAGGCAAAGCTAAAATTCTATAAACAAAATAAAAATAGAAACCAAGACACACAAAAATAGCTGTATAATTATATACATATATATATATATATATATGTAAGAAACAAGTTATACTATAATATGCAGTTTACTAAAACTTATGTAAAAAATATAGAGGTAGATATTTGAATATGCATAGGCTACCTCATGAAGAATACACAAATAAAATGAATTGCAGCTTTCAAAGGTAACTGTGAAAGAACAAAATAAACAAATGGTAACTTTGTGGTTGAGGAATATGGGGTTTATTATATGAATATATGTGCTCATATATTTGCAAGGACTTTGTTTTAAAAATTAATTATTTCTTTGTGACATATTTAAATTAAAAACAAAAACAAAAAAGAAGCCCCAAGAATTGATCAGTAGAAAATCCGTAATTGTATCTGCATTAAGTACATATGGTTTCAATGTTGTTTATTCTTATTAATATTTTCTAAACTACCTATATTTTAGTTTATGTAGCAGAATCTGACTATCTAAATGGACAGCACAGTTATAAACTGATTCACATTTCATTTATTAATGATGTGTGTAAATCTGGATGTTACGTTATGATCACTATTGCTGTGTGACAAAGTAACCTCATAACGTAGCACTTCGAAATAACCATGATGTCTCTGGGAATACATTTCAACTGTGGAAGTATGACCTTATAAAGGGGTCTTTTTTTTTCTTCTTCTAAGTGTATCTGGGAAGAAGGAGAATTTATTTCTTTGATCCCCTTAAACAGGACAGGGAAGTCATTATAATTATTTGTTTTTGAAGGTTTGAAATTCCCTGCATTATCGAGAGTAAAGAAGGTAACATTTTTCAAAGAAAACCTCTGACTTTTTAAATTTCAGGGCCTTTTTAAGGAGTCGGGAGTAGCCATACCCTAAGAAAGCATAGGACTCGTCTACACTGAAGAACTTGAGTAGGACAGGTACAGTGAGTAACTGTTTAGGAAGGGATGCCTTGACTGTGGACACCCTGCATATTCGAAAGAAAGGTTTAACCCTTGAAGGGCTCCTGGAGGTAACCTCTAACAGTTTGGACCATCCTGCCAGCGAAGAGTGTTTTTGTTTTCCTGAAGCCTTGGGCTACCAAGTATCAGTCTGTTCTCTGCAGAGGCTGAAGACTAACTCCCATCAGCCATGCAGGTGTTCAACCATGGATAAGCGACCAACTCCTGGTAAAAATCCTGCATACGAAGACTCCCCTGCTTGGCAATATTTGGTACATGTTGTCACACATCATTGCTGGCAGGTTAAGCACTGTCTTTGAGATTCTACCAGAAGAGAGCACATGGAAGTGTGTGCCTCTCCTTTAGGGACTCTGCCCTGTGTGCCTTCACCTTTGCTGGTTTCAAACTGTATCCTTTTTCTATAATAAGTTGTAACTGTTAGCATAATGATTTTCTGGGTCTTGTAAGTCCTTCCAGTGAATCACTGAATTTGAAGGTGGTCTTGGGGATTTCTAATACAGTAATGTGACAAAATTCAGCATTGCAGAAGATGGCTGGGCTCTGCTGGGGGCGGTATACATGTTTTAGAGAGGTATAACCCTGAATGTGGTGGCCTTAAAAGCTTAGGTAGAAGTATGGTAGCTAACTTTAGCAAAACTGAGTGGGTCAAATTGGCTGAGATAATGGACACTGGCAGTGGAGAAAGACCATAACAAACTAAAGACCAGTGATGTTTACTCCAAATTACCGCACTGTATACAACCACAGAGAGCTAGGAAAGGACAATGCCCTCAAAATAAAACTAAATTGAATTTTTCATTAGCTAGGGATATAGGACCTCAAAGCTGTTATGAAAAATACACATGTTGGAGTTCTGGTCAAGACGGCAAGAGTGGCAGGACCACGAGCTTCCTCTCCTTGCGACAATAGTGAAACCACAACTGAATGCTAAACAACCATTAAAAAAAGACTGTAACTAGCAAAAAAGACCTTCTGCAACTGGAAACATAAAGCGGGTACCACAGCAGGATGGTAGGAGGGGCATGCTCACGATATAATTGGGCCCCACAACCCCGGAATGGGCGACCCACGAGCTGAAAATCTGTTAAGTCGCAGAGGGCCTCCCACAGGAGTGAGAGCTCTAAGCCCCACGTCAGGCTCCCCAGCTTGGGTCCCGGCATTGGGAAGAGAAGGTGACCCCAGGACATCTGGTTTTGAAGGCCACAGGGGCTTGGCTCCAGGAGCCTCATGGGACTAGGGGAAACGGAGACTCTATTTGCTTGAGAAATGCATAGAAGTACATAGAAACTCACATGCACCAGGTCCAAGGGCAGAGGCAGTGATTTAATAGCAACCTGGGCTAGACCTGCCTGATTTGGAGGGTCTCCTGGGAACGTGGGGGACGGCTGCCGCCAACTCAGGGGACATAAAAGCTGGTGACAGATATTCCAGGGCTGTTAATCTACATGAGATTTCCTGGAGGCTGACTTCTTGATTGGATCATTAGCACCAAGACCTAGACCCACCCAACAACCTGTAGGGAAGCCTCAGGCCAAACAACATATAGGGTGGGAACACAGTCCCACCCATCAGCAGACTTCCTAAGCCACAAGGCCTCTAGACACAGCCCTACCCACCAGAGGTCCAGGACCAAGCTTCACCTAGCAGTGGGCAGGCACCAGCTCCTCCTGCCAGGAAACCTGCATAAGCCTCTAGTCCAGCCTCATCCAGCAGGGGCAGATACTAGAAATAAGGAAACAATAATCCCAAAGAGTCCACAAACACACAGAAAGGTAGATGATATGAGGCAGCAAAGGAATATCTACCAGGCCAAGGTACAAGATAAAATCCCAGAAGAAGAAATAAGTGATGAGGAGATAGGCAATTTATCTGAGAAAGAGTTTAGAGTAATGATGGCCAAGACATTCAGAGAATTTAAGAGGAGTACAGATGAACAGAGTGAAGTTTTTAGCAAAGAGTTGGAAACTATAAAGAACATCCAAACAGAGCTGAAGAATAAAATCACTGAAATGAACAATACACTAGAAGAAACCAAGAGCAGAGTAAATGAGGCAGAGGAACAGATCAGTGAGCTAGAAGACAGATTAGTGGAAATCACTACTTCAGAACAGAAAAAAGAATAAGAAGGAATGAGGTTAGTCTAAGAGAACTCTGAGACAACATGAAGCGCTCTAATATTCATACTATTGGAGTCCCAGAAAGAGAAGAGGGAGCGAAAGGACCTGAGAAAATTTTTGGAGAGATAATAACTGAAAATTCCCCCAACTTGGGAAAGGAAACAGTCACCCAAGTCCAGGAAGCACAGAGAGTACCACATAGAATCAACCCAAAGAGGAACACACCAAGGCACACAGTCACCAAATCGACAACAATTCAGGATAAGGAGAAAATATTAAAACTAGCAAGAGAAAAGCAACTAATAACATACGAAGGAACTCCCATAAGGTTATCAGCTGATCTTTTCAGCAGAATCTCTACAGGCCAGAAGGGAGTGGCACGACATATTTAAAGCGATGCAAGGGGGAAACTAACAACCAAGAATACTCTATCCAGCAAGGCTCTCGTTCAGACTTGATGGAGAAATCAAAAACTTCACAGATAAACAAAAGCTAGAAGATTTCAGCACCACCAAACTAGCTTTACAACAAATGTTAAAGGAACTTCTCCAGTCATCAAACCATAAGAAAAGAGAACAAAAAGAAGAAAGAGAAAAAAAAAAAAAAAAAAAAGAGAGACCTACAAAAGATTGCTTTGGCTGTTCAGGGTCTTTTGTGGTTCCTTATAAATTTTGGAATTGTTTGTTCTAGTTCTGTGAGGAATGTCACAAGTATTTTGATGGGGGTTGCTTTGGATCTGTGGATTGCTTTGGGTAGTGTGGCCATTTTGATAGTGTTGATTCTTCCAATCCAACAGCACAAGAAATATTTCCATTTCTTTGTGTCATTTTGGTTTTCAGTGTATAGGCAACCTCTTTGGTTAAGTTTATTTCTAGGTATTTTGTTGTTTTTGATGTAATGGAAATGTTTCTACCAGTTACAAAATTCTGGTTTTTGAAGTGGAAAAAAAAAGTGAATGAAGGGCTGCAAATGGCAAAATAGCCTTCTTTTTAATTGGTGAGTTGTATTCCATTGTGCGTGTGTGTGTCTGTGTGTGTGTGTGTGCATACACACTGTATCTCCATTATCTATTCAACTATTGATATGCACTTAGGATGCTTCCATATCTTGGCAATTATAAATATATATATTTGCTGTTAATAACAGGGTGTATGTATCTTTTTGAGTTAATTCTTATTTTGTGGTTGGCTTTATTCCTTTGATAACTTTGTAAGTTTAAAAAGCTAAAGCTCTAAACGTTCTTAGAAACAATAAACAGTACATATATGTAAATCGAAAAACGTATGTGCAGTAAAAAAAAAAAGATCTATCAAGCCATGAAAGACATGAAAGAAACTTAAAAGATATATTACTAAATGAAAGAAGCCAGTCTGAAAAGGCTACAAACTGTACGATTCCAACCAAATGACATTCTGGTAAAGGCACAGCCACAGAAACAAAAAAAAGATCATGGTTTCCAGGGTTTTGGGGAGAGGGAGGGAGAGAGGAATGAATAGATTGAGCACATGTCATTATGCATTTGTCAGAACACACAGAATGTACAACATCAAGAGTCAACCTTAATGTACACTATAGACTTTGGTTGATAATAATGTGCCCATGTTGGTTCTTTGGTTGTACCAAATATGCCACACTGATGAGGGATGTTGGGGGTAGGAAAGTATACATGTGTGGGTGGGGAGGGCTATGTGTGAACTCTGTATATTCTGCTCAACTCTGTTGTGAACTTGAAACTGCTCTAAAAGAATAAAGTCTATTAAAAAAAAGAAAAAATACCCATGCTTCACTTAAACATAAAACAAATTCAAATCAGTTCAGACTGGGTACTCAATATTAGCATTTGTTTTCTTATTTATATAAATATTCTAAATTATTATGGAATTTAATAAAACCTAGTTGACAATATTATTAATATTTTACTAAATACACAATGCTAAATTTGAAGGTAGTTTGCCATGCATCTTAAGTCATATTGTTCAATAAAATACTTTTATTTACAGGATTATTTCCAAAGGCAGCACATTAAAATAGAAGAAATCCAAACACATAAATATGTTCAGTACAGCATCATAGAAAATATCAAAAATTGAAGTATACCAAATCTTCAAGAGTTGGTTTTGATTAAATACACAATAACAGATTTTCATGTTTAATATTATTCAGCCATATTTATATACAAACATGGAAAATGAGTAACATAAACTCAAAATACAGAATATGGAATTACATGTCTATTTGATATTTCTTAATATTTCAAATTGTTAAAATACTTAAAAATTATGAAGCCATACAAGTAATGAAGCAAACAGATTTATTTGCAGCAGTGAATTTTTTTTTAACTAATTTGAGATGGGGCAACATCAGAGATGGCATAAAGCACATATTTCTCAGACACCTATTATATCCTTGTAGTTCCTTGTGAATTCACACACACACACACACACACACACACACACACACACACACAGTCATAACACTAAAAAAAATTCAACAGTAAAGTGTAACATTGTCCTGCAAGAGAGAGAAAGTCCCTTGTTAGTGAGAATGATGTTTTACTCCCACCTTGTACAGTAGGAGCTCGGGTAGTAAGTCAAGCCCAGGAGCAGAGAGCATGGCCATTCCCACAGTGCCTTGCTCTATCTTAATGTGTATTGTATTTAATGACTGAATAACAGTAGTAGCTTCTCCCAAACTTTCCTGTCTTACTCATTAGATAGCATTCAGACTTAATGAAAACATTTCCCCAGAAGACAAAGAGTAACATAAACAATTTATCATCATTCCCACTGGTCAAACATAAACGTTTTCTGAATTGGAGATGGAGTTTTGCCATGGCTTAGTGGAATTTACTATATGGCAAAGGCTGTGCAATTTTAGAGCTGAATAATTGTTTTGTGGCACAGTAGAAATATTTATTTTGGATGGAGAGTAGTTTTCAGGGAAAAAAATGCTGAACAAGGGGAATAAGTGCTGGTTTACCGGATTGGATGTTAGCAGAAAAGAGAATAAATTCTGTAAAGTAAACCAATTTTACTCCTAAGATATAGAGGCATAAACTTAAAAGGCAAGGAGTGGAACGCTCTCAATGTCCACTCTCCATCCATTCACCTGAGCTCGCGGCTCTTCTTCCAGTCATCTTTCTCACTTGTATGCATAAATAATATAATTTAGCTATTGTTATTGTTAAGAAAGTAGAAATAATCTTCTACATATTAGTGTTCATTTTATTTTTTTCTTTTCACAACTGAACATACCATGTGCATATTTACATAACATTCAATATATATCTCCTCTTTCTCTTTCATGGCTGCTCTGTATTCACTTTTATGGATTTATCATAGTTTATTCCCTCACTGATGGAAAAGTAAGTGGTGTCTATTGCTAGTTCAAGGCTTCCATGAACATCTGTACTATGATGTAATTTCTGTAAAACAGCTTTCTGTGCACAATTAAAATTTAATGTCCACTGGCAAATTATTCCCCGGAAGACTGTTACCAAATTTTATGCTCACTGTGAATATGTGAATGCCTAGTCTCCTTTGTATTCTCAAAGAATGTTAGAAATCTTTAAATTGCTTGCTGGTCTAATGGGTGAAATTATGTGAATGAAGTATATCAATATGAAATTTGGTAATGCAGGAACAGAAGTGCCTGGTTGCAACAATATCCAAATGATATTTAATTTTGTTTGCCCAATAAATGATAGGTAGAAAGAAAAAAAGAAAGATAAGCAAAATTATTGAGTGTATATATATATATATATATATATATATATATATATATATATATATATATATATTGCTAACAAATATCTTGTAAAATTAGCTGTATTTGCCAATGGGATAACACAAAATGTTGGTTTATAAATTGGGTCTCTGTGATGATACGAAGTCAAGCTGACATGATAAAATGATGGAAAGTTTTTTTTTTTCAAGTTGAACTATTTTACTTATTTTAATTTGAATTATTTGACTAACATACTTGGTCATACTGACTACCTGTAACTGAAGATTGTTCAAGGGACAGACATGGGCTAAAACACTGCTGTTCAGCTTAGCATCATTACTCATGCTAAGCTAGAATATGCACAAACACAAAATGGTGGCAATATGAATTAAGTGAAATCTGCAAGTAACTTGTTTTTCAACAAAATTCACTTATTATTTTCCTAAATATCAAATTGTTTGGCTTCGAGTTAACCAACACCCCATCTCTCAAGCCAACATTATATTCTGGCAAACATCAAAATCTGTGGATGGAATGGTAAACAAAGTTTAATTATCTATTTATTTATTTACCAAGCATTTTCTCCTTCTTTTTATGCCTTAATCCATGTTTCATTGCAAACTAGAATAATAACATGAGGCTTATTTCAAAATTCACATCTGGAGAAATTTCTAACAGAAATCAAATCTTTTGTTCAAATTTATTTGTACTTGGAAAACAGGCCTGCATTTAAGAGAAATGCAGCTAAAATGATTATTGAAATTGTTGAAAATGATTTTGTATAACTAATGGAAACTAAGACAGCAACATTTTAATGATTTAAGTGCAAAATAACTAGAAACAGACAATTTCTATTTTCCTTTAAAGATTTTGTTTTGTTTTGTTTTAAATCAAGAGACCAGTGTTCAGCAAAATATAGTTTAGCTTCTATTGAAATGTAGGCAAATATAGGACCTTTCTTCTATTTATCTTAAAACAATTTTCAAGAACATGTTATCTTCTTGAGCTTTACTGTTTTGGAGTAAAACAAAAGATAAATGGATATCCCTTCTCCCAGATGCAAGAAGGGACCATTTTTTCCCTTCTTGCATCTAACACATGAAGCATTAAATCACAAGTAATTCTGTAATTTTGGCAGCATTCTTTATGCAGAATATACACGCTTGATTATTTGTAACTTTTTACAGGGATCTATACATACAGTGACATTAAATACATCTCTTTCCCTCTCTCTTCTTCTCTTTCTTCTTTCTTTCTAAATATTACTACCCTACCTACTTTATCCTTCGGTGGATTGGAGTTTTCGTCCACAGCAAAAAATAACTGTTAGTGGACACTTTCATGGAAACTATCCCCCTAAGCAGTTTCATCTTAAGCAATGTATCATTAATCATTAGACTAAAACAGCCTGGGTCATCAAAAATAAGTGATATGAAAATACTATATACTTATAAAGATCTTAAAACTTGAGTTCTTGATTTATATTTTCTATCTGTCTCTAAAATATAATTGGAAGCCACATTATTCTTACATTTTTAGTTTCCCAAGATTTTCTTTTTTCTGAACTCTTTTTGTTTGTTTGTTTTGTTCTTTGTTTTTGGTTTTTGCTTTATTGGAGGGAACTTCATACTAAACCATTTATCCTTTTTTTTTTTAATGCATCTATTCCAGTTTGATTTTTGCTGGATGAGCTCCCAAAGGGATATGCAATGAGGAGGCAATGATTTTTGAATTTTTATTTTTGAAAACAGAACAAAAACTTTTCTTTACATGAACTTGAAGATAAGGCCCCAAGATCCAAGATATAAAATGAAGGCAGAACTATTCAAGGTGAACAGTGTTTCATATATCATACATTCTCTTGGCTTCTCCCCTTACCCTGCTTCCTTTGGCATTCATGAAATAGGTCTGCAGATCCTTAGGATCACTGGGGACATAGTTCAAGAGACTTAACCTCTAGCAGTTCAGCACATTAAATACCAACCCCATAAATATCATCCCATAAATGCTGTAAACTTTCCGTAACTGTCCAGCTTCCATAGCTACCCATCATATACCCATGAGCCTCTCTAGATTTTTAATCATTGGCTTGATCAGATAAAGACAAATATTTTCCTTGTGTAGGATAGAAATTTTAAAAGTCACCATTACCAACACCATTCATTTATGAATGATATTCACATTTTAAAATAATTATTTTATATGGCAAATGAAAATAAGAACTTTGATGTTTACATGAGAAAGCTTTGGCTCCCAAAGAACTCTACAAAGTTCCTTGTACTTAAGCAGAATGTTTTCCTCAGTGAATCCTGCCATAAACCATTTATTCTTAAATAATATTTTTTGTAGCATTTTGGGTTTACTGAAGCATTAGAGAAAGGATAAATTAAGGAACAATACCTAAGTTGTCTCCATTTGTTTATACCCTCTCAGGGATTCATTTAAGAGGATAATAAGTTTAGGGTATTGACCTCATGGTAAATGTTATAGATTGCTGATAGCAAATGAAGCAGCCTAAAAACTACTGTTGGAAAAGATGCTTTATTTCTTAAAAAATAACATAAAAATTCATGACCAACATGAGCCAAGGTACCAGAAATACGTGATTGTTCATTTAAAGTTAATACAAGGTGATTATAATGTCAAAGTGTAAGGCTTTCACTGATACAGCACATGGAACAAATAATTGTTCATTCAATCAGTACATGTAAAAATATGGGCATCATTTAAAAAATCACTTTGTGTGAAATAAATTTCTTTTTTAATCAAAGAAGTTTTACTTTTATGTAGCCAAAAATCATTATTTGTTTTCCACTTAATTTCTTCCATTTTGTTTTCCACAATTAAATGGAAAAGCTAAAGAGAAAAATAGGAGAAAGTATTCTGCCTTCAGTTCAGTTGAAGATACAATTAAAGACCCCCATTCTGGAACAATATAATTCCTTGTTTAAGCAATAGGTACAAACTTTACTTTTAAATTGACATTCTTATCAATTATTTCATTTTACAGAGGCCTATCTGCTCTTACAACAGCCAGTTCTGGTCCATCAACCGTTGTACACAATCCCTTGGACATCTCAGCCATGCATTATAGTCTAAGGGCAAAAACTGACTCTGCACCATGGGCCTTCCAAAATAAGCACAGCTGCAGTCTTTGTATCTTTAGTGGGCTCCCTCCCAATACTGCACAGCAGTCAGAGGTGTTCAGTTATTCCAAATTTAAAGTCAAAAAGATCAGCTTTCTGAGAAGCCACAGGAATTGCTCCTCCAGTCTAAGAGTTATAACAAAGCATGCACATCTCTGTGGAGGAGCAGATTCCTAGCTGACTGAGTTATCAGAAGCATTTCACTAAAGCATACAAACCAAGCTGGGTTCATGCCAGTGGATTCACCTTAGGTTGGTCAACTAAGCAGATAACATACATCTTCCTCTGAAGTGTTTAGTGTTAATGCTTACAGTCATGGGACACAGGGCCCCCCTCTGTCAGGATGTAAAATGTGCCATGCTAAATGACCTTATATACAATTGTCAGGGTTGTAAAGTGCTTAGAAATTTATTAGACTGTTATGTTTCAGCACAGGACTATATTGTATCAAGATAGTTTAAAATATTGATGTAAACCACACATTGTTCTAATAGAAACTACTTACAGCTAATCAGAGGACCCAGAATAACCTAACATTATATACTAACCTATGCTTCTATTTTCCTGCCTTGAGCTTGGTCAGCACACACTTCAATACTGCAGAATCTATTGTAAAATTCTGAGAAAATTGTGACTTTATATGAATAAGATAATGTTATGGACACTACTCTAATATTTCAGTCTCCATTAAAAGGTATATTTTTTTAACAAACATTATTTTTTCTTCCTTTATCTGTATAATTTCCCAAATACTCCTGCCTTTAGAATCCTAAAGGCAAACAGTATATATATCCACTTAGAAAAAGCAATCTGTATCTATATAAGGCAGTGATGTGCATATTATATATCATATACATCTATCCATGTACGTATGCATAGATCTATCTATCCACATTTTTCTTAAGTGTTGCAGCTCTCTATCCCCACTGCCTTGACCTCCTGCCTATAACTGATATCAGGCAGATAATTAGAAAACATTATTCTTTGGTGGTCTTTGATTTCACCAATTGGTGAACTTAAAAAAAAAGAAAAAAAGAAAAAATCCACTGAAATAAAACAATCATTATGCCTCTTCCCCAGGACCACTTTACATACTCACATTACCTTTTTGGTTCCTGATAACATTTAGGTAAAGGAAAGAGGACAGAGAAAACTTACTTGGGATTGAGTGTATTCATTCCAGGAGAGAGAATGCAAACAAAGACAATAAATTCTGGGAAGTTACTGCAGGTCAGTCTGAAGAAAGAGGAGTTACTTTGGACCAGATAGGGAATGGTGTCTTTCCCATATGGATTAGAGGACAAGATTGGTCTGAAGTACGACACAACACAGGAGACAGGGCAGGAGAATGCTGTGAAATCGTTTAGACTTTATCCACCCACTCAGGGTACCAACCCGAAGCTGGCCTTACTGGTCAGAAACAATACCAGACAGGATTAAGGGAGAAGAACCAAGGTCTTCAAGTCCTGGAGAGCTGGCCAGACATGTCAATCTGTGGTTCAGACTCCAGCTACCTTCAGAGAAGAGAATCTGTATGTAAACTTATCTGTGTCTAGATTCCATATTTTATTTTTCTTCATTTTCCCCTTCTTAATAAATTTACTTTGGAATGTTTGTCCACATTAAGCCAAGACATCTGAGGAAAGAGAGTGCCTTTAGAGACTAACTGTGGTACCAGACATGAAATACAACTATCAAAAAGAAAAGAGACTTGGCAAAGCTGTGATATTTCACTCTGGCAAAACTCTGGAACCTGAACAATTACGACCACCTCTGATAACCCCTCTCTTCACACATGACAATTCACAGTGAAAATAAACTAGAAAAATGACTAAGCTTCTTATTTTTCAGAGGCAGATTCACAATATATACTAGATACTAATGTTACTATATAGATTCTTGCAAAAAAATTGCGTGTAATCAAATGTGCCTATTCCTCATAAAGAATAGTGCCAAGTTACAGAATTACTTGTGATATAGGCCTTACATGTCAGATGCAAGAAGAGAAAAATATTTTAAACATCAATTTTTCATTTTGTATACACATATAAAAGAGAGGGGAAGCCCTTAAGCATTGCTAAAATAACATCATGGCATTTTTAAGACTTTAGATAATTTGAGGAAGAAAATGCTTTTATTCGGAAATAATTTAAGTCATTATTTGTAGAGTGTTTTTCTACAAAATGAGACTTTTGGTAAAAGGGCAAAAAAAGAGAATCATGAAAGATAGCTTTGTTAACTGTCAGTGATATGTGTCTGTTATTCTTCTGCCTTGCAGGCTCATAAAGTACAAACCAGTTGCTTTAGAGACAGGGTTGCTATTAGCTCTCTGTAGACATTAATGCACTGCAGGGACTTTCTACCACCAAAAAAAAAAAAAAAAAAAAAGCTCTTAAGAATCTGGAGTCGTCCAAGCCACCCAGAGTGAGTGTTTCCTGGCACCCGAGGTGTTATGATTGCTATGGTCCTGTCACATGATGCTGTTTTCCCAAGTAAATGCATTTTTTTTTTTTTTAATGCCGTAAAGAACTCTGCCCAAATGCTTCAGCTACCAGCCAAGGCTTTCCCCCACCCTAGCTTGAGAAAGAGAGCATCTGCCTTTAAATAATAAAATAAAATCTTTCACAACCTCAAAATTAATTTTCAAAAAAGCCAATTGCAACCAGACAATAACATTACGGATGTAATAGAATTCACAATTAACAAAACAGGTAGTAACTTTTTCTATAGACTCAGTTTCGCCATTAGATAGATATTTGGTGGGCAGAAGGCAAACGAGGGGCAAATAGCACCCCCCCACCACCATATTCCAGCTACTGCCTCTTGGACTACTATGAGAGGGGACAGAGAGCTGGCAGAATGAAGAAAGGAAGAGGATTTGGAAAATCCTTAGCCCTGCCCCAGGATTAATTAGAAATTCAGAGAGTATTGCCCAATAATCTTTTTTTTTTTTAATAAGTGCTCCAGTGATTCTGATACACACTGAAATGTAATAAGCTCTGCTGCACCGAAACTACCATTTTTTTAAACAAAGAGGTTTTACTTATTTATTCATTTGTTTGTTTGTTTTAAAATCTAAGTCTAGAGCATGTTCTCAGAGTGAGTTGGGTTTATGTTTTAGAACATCTAGGTCTGGCCTTAGCAGTACTCATGTGGCATTTGGTAATGGAGGGTGCATTTCTTCCATCCTCCTAATCCATTAACTATCCATCCCCAACCAGGACAGTGGTTTTTTTCCCTGTTTCAAAGCTTGCACCCCCTAGTGGAACTTCAGGAGATTGATGTTTCAAATCTTAAAGATACTTCCAAGTCTCAGTTCATTTGCAGAGCCCAAATAACTAATATAACCATCAAAATGATAAAAGTAAAAGTATATTTTATTTCATATTACCAATATCTGCCACTTATGTGCAATTTAAGTAAGGAGACAACACTTTTAAACTTTTTGTATGGTGTCCAGCTCAGAAATGATTTAACCTTATGTTCTGTTTACTGTCTTTAACTGTGACTGCATTCCTTATTTGCTTATGTAATATTAAACATAAACGTTTTAAAAATGTGAGGATATTTTTGGCCACATCGTTTCTCTTCTTTATTTTTTATTAGGGCATACTTTCACATTTAAAAATAGGGAAAGGGTTCCAGGTGGCAGCATAGGGAGATCCTGAAGTCACCTCCTCCCATGGACACAACAAATCCACATCACAGGGTAAAAGGACAGCACTGAGATAAATAGGCGAGGCAGAGATATGGTCTCATCAAGGAAAAAAAATCACACCCAAGCTATGGTGACCCACAATTGGGAGCGGTCACAAAGGTATGAAACTTTTCCCTGAGAAGCAAGGAATCTGAACTCCACACCAGGCACCCCAACCCTTAGATCCTGAGCTCCCCAAACACCTGGCTTTGAAAACCAACAGAGGCTACATCCCCAAAACCACAGAACTGCAGGGAATGGAAAACCAACCGACTTTTACTTAAAGAGCTCACACACAGACTCACCA
The DNA here is from genome assembly GCF_048773025.1 of Camelus bactrianus. Taxonomy (NCBI): domain Eukaryota; kingdom Metazoa; phylum Chordata; class Mammalia; order Artiodactyla; family Camelidae; genus Camelus; species Camelus bactrianus. The sequence continues at coordinate 46,847,526 of NC_133540.1, forward strand.
GCACAAAAACACTAGACTGGAAAGCACATGGGCCGCTGGTGAAGGGGACCCACCTACTGACACTGAAACATCTGCTGGAGAGGCAGAAGTTGGATGGTCAGTCAAAGACTGTCAGCAAGCTCCAGACCCTGGGAGAGGCACATAGGACGTCCTCCCTTACAGCTCTCAGGAAGAACCAACACTTTCAGCCCCTTGATCTTAGGCTGCTAGCCTCTAGAATTGTGAGATAATAAACTTCTGTTGTTTAAACCACTTAATTTGTGGTGCTTTGTTATGGAAGCTTTAGCAAACTAACAAAACTAGTATGAAACACAAGAATTACAGTATTGCCATTCAAAGCTGCATGCTTCTGCCTTTCCCCTATCATTAATACCAGTTTCACATAGCTGCCACTTCCTCATAGCTCTCTTTTCCAAATTAAAGCCTCTTGCAGGGGCACCTTATTGGAGAATCTTGGGTCATGAGCCTGTGCATGTATGAGAGACTGCAAGAGATACATTTCACTTCTCGGAGTGAATTACTCAAAGTATATAAATGTGGGAAGATCATTCAAAATTTGTCAAGGATCCATAAATGTAAACAGTCAACATAATAAATATACACATAGGTATGAATATAACTTTGTTTTTTCATGACTTAATTTCTTCTCTAATCTATTTTCTTCAAAGACACAGAATCATTATCTTAGGAGTTCAGGGTTTACTTCCTTCTCTTTCGGATCGCTACAATTTTTAGGGATTTATGTGTTACATTGTCAAATTTGGAAGGAATAGAAGACTATTACACATTAATCTGTGTCCAGATCGGGTCTCTCTGTTGCTATGCCCATCTAATTTTCCTAAACGAAAGGTTAAAAAGTCCTTTGGTTCTCTGTGACTTAACCTTGCAGCTTAGAAAAACAAACAAAACAAAAAAACAAACAAATAAACAAAAACACTCTACTGTTTTGCATCCTGTACCTGTATTAGGCTTGTTTCATTGATGCCATACACAATACTTTTACTCTATTCATCTACTGGGGACAGGGATTCATCAAGCCCTCATTCAGTCCTAACTGTCCTCACACGTACAGACCTATCTTGGGTTTCTTCCCTTGCCCCATCCTTCCACCCTCACATCAGAATCATGCTCTGTAGGGCAGGAAGCAAAATGGTCACATGTCAACATCTAACCATCTTGTTTCCATCAGTCTTTTTTATTTCCTCTCCGTGGCCAGAGGCTATGAAAATAGACTCTAACTGGTTATCTACTCTTTAATTTTTCTTTTTTCAGAATGAACTTCATACTGTTTCCTTCGAGATTAGTCTTTGGAAACACAGAAGTTAAGAACTTGATCTAATTCTTTGCTTTTCTGCTATAACACACCTTATCTGAAGTACTGAACTTAACCCAAATGTAGAAGTATTGGTGCTTAGAAAATAGTACAAGATTTTGAGGGGCAGAGGAGGACCACTTCTCACTCACTCCTGATGTTTTCTTCCATGTGGAGCAAAATCCACTGGTGTGAAACCCTTGATCTCATTGTCCCTCTTGGTCAGTCCCATTTAACTAAATCAGAGGTTTGGCATAATAAATTTGGAAGAATAGACTGACAAGGTTTGGCTCAATTCTTTCTTTCTTGGGAGAAAAATCTGCTTGCTGAGAATATACACTCTTTTTCTGATTTTCAACATGAAGCAAAGGGTTTGCTTTCAGAAGAGAGGTCTGGGATCATTCAGCAGAGTCTGCTATTGGATGGGTGCATTTGTCGAAGTCTGTGGTTCATTACAAATAGTGTAAACATATGTCTCGGTTTGTCTGGATGTTCTCAATTTATGCTCAATGTAATTAATAACATTGCTCCTTTTCTCTTTCCTGGTTGAGATACTAAACAATGTAGTTACCTTAATTATAAGGAAGTCTGCTCTCCCAGAGATAAAGGCACACCCTCTAGCATTACACTTATCTTTTATTTAGGAATAAAGATGATGTCTCGATCTCCCATTTCACTCTTTTGTATTAATTCTCCACTGATACAGAACTCAAGGAAAGAGAGTGTTTGTTTGTTTGTTTGTTTGTTTATTCATTCATTCATTCATTCAATTACTTTTCTTCCTTGATCTCAAACTGAATTAGCAGAGAATAACCACAAGGAGAAAGTTACAGTTATTGCTGTTTGAGCATTCAGAAGAAAAATCCATTATTTTAGGGTCAAAAAAGTCTTAATTGATTTTGTGGGTTGTAGTTGTTTTCTTTACTTGAAGTATAACCACTTTTCTACTGATTCTCTGTGATGCTCATTACTGATTATAATTGTTTTGAAAGAGAAGCTCCATTTGTAGAACTTTATTAAGCTTATTTAATTAAGGTTATATTCATTAGAAAATTAAAGTTAACTGTCTTTTTGTGTAAACACCACAGCATTATTTCTTACAGAAATTCTAGCACTTCTGAAATAAAAAAGGAATCAATGTATTTTGAAGAAAAATTTTTCCAGCAGAATTCTTACCTCTCAAATGGTAACTTTATCAACATTTACTTTACCTCGAATAGGAATTAATTATAATGGGAAAAGGCAATTAGAATTGTAACTAATACTTTGTAAACGCCAAAGTATAGATGCTCGTCTACTTGTGTATTTACTAAACTCCATGTGCTGTTCTAGGTGATGTGGCCTGTCAGTTAAATAAACATAGAAGGCCCAACCCTCCTGCATGTTGTGTTTGAGTTTTAGGGGCTTATAGAGACAGGATCCAAATGGCCAAATGTTTTGACAGTCTTGTGTCTGCCATTTTTCCAATCATTTCAGAAACACAGCATAACAGTCATAGTAAAAATACATATTTATAAGTGACAACTTAAGGTGTCATGCCCATTTTGGTTAAGTATAGGTGGAGTAAGTCATGAATTTGTATAATTATATGAACGTGGTATAATAACTAAAAGTTATGCAAGATTTCCTGAAAATGCGACATGTGTGTCAGTAAAGTAAAACCTCTAGACTCTCAAACTTGGGAAAACAGGGTCTAATATCTAAACGATAAAATAATAGGTGAAAAGAAAAATAGTTTTGACATTTTACTTGGCATACTGTATACAAACAACAAAATAGTGGAGTAAATCCTTCAGAGAATTTTGCATTGAACTCTGCTTTGCTACTCCCTGGTACAATAGTGAAGTCGACTTTTAGTATATTATTATTGCTTTTTGTTTAAAAAAAAAAAAAGGAATTTCATTATGTTGAAACTGAGTAACAAGGCACCAAATAATGGCCAAACACTTTTCAGTTAGCAATGACTAATCACTATATGTGTGAAAATTATTTTCCACATAACCAACTTCTGGGAGAGAAAAGAGGCCAAAATATAAAATGATTCCCAAACATTAAAAAAAGAAATCAAAAGATATTTTCTTCCCATAAAACCCTGTTTAGTGAAGTTTTTCCATCAAATGCTTTGCCTGACATTAAATCTCAGAACAAATGATAGTCCAGGGGAATTCATTCATATTTTCTTCCAAAGAGAAAATAGTTTTCATGTCTAAAAACATTTATTCCCTTACCATGACTGTATTTACTCTAAAGAAGGCTCACCAAATGATGGAGTGCTTACCTTCCCACTCTTAAGGATACGAGTGATTTTTCAGTTGGTACTGTATATGTAGGAAACAATCCAAAAGAGCTAATTTTGAAATTTTCATCTCTTTTCTGTGTTGTGAAAACCAGCCCACAGTTGTCATTTGTTGTGGTGGAATGTAATATATGACCTTGCATGGCAGTAGATCTAATAAATCTATTTCTCATGGAAAAAGAAAAGTGATCTGGGGAAAAACTCTTCATTATTAACAATAATTTAAATCATAGATTTTCAAATCCTACCCACACATTCTTTGAATTCCATGTTTCACCTTCACTAATTCACTTACCGTATTTCATAAGATAATTTTTTGAAAGAATAATTTAGTGGATATTAAAATTGCTACACTGATAATTCCTAGAAATCAATAACATATTAACAGATAGAAAAACAGCAATAACAGGGTGCTATATATATGATGATAACAGAACTTCTGACCTATTATTACATATTGCTGATATGAATGATAGGTGTTTGAAATATATTTGTTCTTAAATAATAATAATCTTAAAGATTAGCTTCTATTCATGAAAGAGTTTACCTGGGGAAATATTTAAGCTAGCACTTCAATTAGCATTGTCTCTTCAAAGCATATCTTGAAAGCTACTCTTCTTAATAGTCCAAAATTTCCCAGTTTTATGCACACTCAGAATGAAACCTTACAGATTTTATTAACTAAAAAATCTAGGCATGTGCACATGCATACACATACATTCCACAATCCAAATATGACATATGAAAACTATCCATATGTTATCCATAGCTGTCAAGAATTGTGAAGGTCTAAGATTTTATGTTATTTACAAGTAAACAAGTTAGGCTGGTAGAGTTCCATGGATGTTGGTAGAAGACACAAGACTTTTGGGTCAGAGACAAAAGAAAAAACATGGAGTCCTTCACATATAGCCAGATATGATACTGAATATGTTATATGTCTGCCAAAATGACAAGTTCAGGCAGTAATGGTGACAATTTGAGTGGTGTAGCCTTGAGCAGCAGCTTACTTCTAGCTTGACGAACTACACAATGACCCTCTACTCTGAGCATCTGCATAAGTGACCTAGATGGATTGATAAGCAGCCACTGGCAACAACCTGAGAGTCAGTAAAATACAACAGCGTTCATCGAAGGACTGGCCAGAGCTATGAGAATGGCCTTGAATTCTGCCCACTAGGCAAAGTGACCTCATCTGCTTTTGGCTATACATAGCTGATTCTAAGGTTGAACAGCCTTACTAGCCTCACGGACAACAGCTAAGATTAATCACCACTAAATCTAGCCCAGGCACTTCAGGGAGACTTGGTGAACTGAAGACCCCAATGAACCTGCAGCTTTGCTCCAGGTGGCAGAGTAGAGGATTATTGATAATTTTTCACTTAATTCCAAGATATCACTGGGGCTAGGCAGGTTGTATTTCTGAAAATGCCATTTCCAATGGCCAATGGCAAGATTTCTTTTTTTTATGGATGAATGTGTGTGTGTGTTACACAAACACACACACACACACACACACACACACCCTACTTTACCCAATCATCTACTGATGGTTACTTTCATATCTTGGATATCGTAAATAATGCTGCAATAAACTTTAGGGTACATACATTTTCAAATTAGTGTTTTCATTAATTAGTGTTTCCAGTAAGACCTTTGGGTTCTTTCTACCTTGTTAGTTATTGAATACAAGTTGCTATTTTCCATCATGGGAATAACAGGTTAAGAGAGTCACAAAGCCCCCTTGATCAGGCATTCAGTTTTGACAAGTTTCTAGTACAATCTAATAGCAGCTTTCAAAGCAAGTATACTTGAGAGCCATGTTAGGGAGGCAATAAATCCAAAACCCTAGAGAGTGCCTCTTGGAGTAAGCTCCTTCCTTTTGCTCGAGACTTCTCTGAGCAAGACTATCAGTCAGAGGCTTATAGTCCAAAAAAGGTCACTTATGTTGGGGCACCACGAATACAAAGAGCATATCACAACTAGATGGACAGGTTCCGAACAGCATATTAGTTTGAAAAGATGCTTCTTGGTGGATCAACCAATATAAAAGATCAAGAAGGATGCATTAATGAGGCACGCTTTGTCTCCAGTACCCCAAAACTCCAATAAAGTAGTGGGCCTTATTTTTGCTATTCAGAAAGTTGTCCAAAAACATAACTTGTTTTTCCTGACTGCCAGCAGAGTGAAGCATTATGAATGTGTCCATGTAGCCCCTAGAAACTTTACTTGGTGAACAGCCATCTGGATTATGTAAGTGTTTATCTGTCATTCCTGCTGGCAATGGTGTGATTACATCATTCTCAGGACCACTGAAGCTCTGATTTGCCAAGGCAGTTCCTAAGATGACTGAGGGAACATCAAATAAAGAGTTAAAGCTTTATACATCAAGTGTAGAAGCAGTCACACCAAATTCTGACCTACCAGCTGGTAGTAAATGGCAGATGATTTTGTCCCATTAATAGTTTTCCAATGTTGGACATTGTCAGTCAGGGAAATCCTGCATGGTACTTATGTGATGGAGAAATACAAGCATATAGCACATCAGTTCCTATAATATATTCAGATATAAATGCAGTAAGAGTACACTGAATTAGCCCAATAGAAGCTTGTAAGTCCCACCTATAAGATCATGTTTATCTCGCTTTCCCACTAGGAATCCTCCCCAATCCCCATGGACTAAAATCATGCATCTATCCCCTACCACACCCCACCCCACCCCATGGGTGCCTACTGGAAAGAGCCTTGCAAGTGGGAATTATTCACATCCCCTGAGGTCTTTAGCATACACCATGCAAGTGCAAAATCTGCCCTCTCCCTTGTAGAGAGGGAGAACTTGCAGTCACAGCTAATCCTCTTTTACCTTGAAGTAACTGAGGTCATGTTGGATGAGGAGTGAGAGATACCAGGCATGGAGGAAGTGAGTGGCTTTAACTGTAAGCCAGATGAATAATATGTCTGATGAATATATTTTGTTTTTTGAGCACAGAAGTCGCTTCTGACAACTCAATTAAAGTTACTTCCAATGTCTCTGGTCCACCCAATGTCCTATATTAGGTGATGAGGTAATTAGTCCCTACACCATCTATTTCAGTTTTGGGGATTTCTTGATGTAACAGGTATGGCCACATTCCTTTCCTATGGGAACCATAGGCCTTGAACTCACTGGCTGGCTAACTCAGCCGTCATTATGTCACATGGCAACATTTTATAAAGGAGTCCATCTTTACCAATGGTATAAATCACCCCACTGTCATGATAATAACTCTTAAATCTATACTGAGTTTCATCTCAATGGGTAAGAGAATTCTTTTATGCTCAGGGAAATTCCACAGAGAGGGCAAAAGCTCCCTTAAATGAGCTGAAACTCACTGCAGTAAAACTTTGAGATCTTTTATCGATATCTTCAAATCTATCTAAAGTTGGCATAGTAAACTCCAGAAGGAGCTAAGATGAAGATCTAAGATAGCCCAGCTGTTGCCATCTTCCTTAACAAGCATTACAGAACACATTTCATCTTCCAAGAGAACCAAAGAACTCACAATTGGTTGGGTTTCTGCCCATAGCACTAGTGAATTTTCCTCCCTTCTCACTCAGCATAGGAGTTTATCTCTTTATTGTCTGAAAGTGAGAGAAACCTGGCCAGCTCGATGAATCTCAGCATTTGTTGTTGCAACGGGGTGATCGTCAAGGAATCCTCCTGCCTGAAGTGTATTTAGCGACAATATATTATTCAGCAAAGTATCTCTGAAACTATTTTCCAGTACTCAGCCTATAATAACTCAATTCTTCCTCAGTAACAGGCAAAAGAGTAGAGGATTATTTATTGCCCATTTAGCCTTATGGTATGGTCAAAACATTTGCTATTTATTCTGATGGTCTTCCTACAAATCTTGTTAACTGTTCCATAACAATCTTATCCTTCCTTTCCAGAAAGCTATCAGCATCCCATCCTCATTGCCATCACTATTGTTATCAACTGGATGCGTCCCTGCAAAATTCATGTGTTGAAATATGAATCCCATTGTGACAGTACTAGGAGTTGGGCCTTTGGGAAGTAACTAGGTCACTGTTTTCATGAAAGAGACATCAGAGAGTTACCTCACTCTTTATACCATGTAAGGACACAGCAAGAAGATGGCCATCTATGAACCAAGAAGTAGGCCCTCACCAGACAAAGGATCTGCTGGTCCCTTGATCCTGGACTCTCCAAGCTTTAGAACTATGAAAAATAAATGTCTGTTGTTTAAAACTTCCAGTTTATGTTACTTTTGTTATAGTAGCACAAACTGTCAAGTATGGTGAAGGGTCTGCCATATTACCCTACTTGCAAGCTAACAAGTTTATGAATGCTTTCAGAAGATCTCGGATTCCTGGTTCAGAGCATAATAAGTAACATAAGCACCTACAAACTTTTGAATTTTCATCAGTTTCCTGATGAAAGGTCCCATGGGATAGTTCAGAAGAACCCAGATGGATGCATGCGCATGCAATGGGTTGCATTAAAGGAGAGGAATCTTGAGCTAAGAGAACACTAATATTTATAATGGGCAGTAAGCTTACTCTTTGATCTGGAAGGAGACATTATTAAAGGCTGTTCCTTTTACAAATATCCTTGCAAAGATAATCCAAAACAAAATGCTGTTAATGCTTCTTCTCATAAGTTGTGCAGAAATGAGAAGGCTCCATGAAGAAATGTTTCCCAATTATGGTAGCTGGGTTTCTGATGGGGCTAGCTTTCATAATTATGGGATTCATACTCGGCAGTTTATCATGCCAGAGCACTCTTAGTACCTCATTTGTGTGTTCTGCTCCTTTAATTATGTGAATTAAGTCCTCACAAGAAGCACATTTCTATAAACAGTAAGATAAGACTTGAAAGTGACTATTTTTTCCTTAGGACACTACATTCAAACAAGTTGACCTAGAAAGAAAATGCTTAAGATGAGTGTAAACAAATGTGTTATAGTATCTCCTTAGGCTCTCTTTTAAAAATGTGTCTTCACTTTCTCTTAATATCCAAATCTTTCATAAATCTGCCTACTTTATTGGCATGCCGGTCATTGCCTTCTCTGCATGTATTATGCTTATTTTACCCTTGGCCTTATATAAACATATCTCCTTCAATTGTTTATTTATTATTCTCTAGTTTAGAACCAGTTAGGAAAGAGACTTTATCTTCTTCATGGTCTTGTTTTGATAATGATGGTAGGTAATAAGTTCAGTTCTGGGCCTTGGTAGGTGCTTAATACATGTTATTTTATTTCAGTTCACTTAAATATAGCCTATAGCCGCCTGGTGAACGTGAGAAGTAAATGGTTTAATGGGCTTATTTATAAAGTTATTTAACATTATCTTGTTTTCTTTCATTTCTCTTGAGATTGTGTGTTTGTGTTTGTGTGTGCTTGTATACTCTGTCAGTAATTTCTTCCATGACATCAAACTAAACTGAATGAGAAAAAAATATTAAAGAATACGTGCTTTAAATATATCATTCTCATATTCAGTTTCTTAGCATCTATGATTATAATGAAGAAAGCACTTCCTTATTGTTCACAGATGCTAAACTTGGATTTTCATATTTACATTTGGCTACACAGTATCTTCTGAGAAAATACTGTGAAATGAAAAGTGAGAAAAATCTTCCTGTTTTGAATATTTTTCTAATATAATAAAGTGTTTTGAATAATCCTAATTACCATGAATCACTTTGGTTAACATCTTCCATACTGATACATCCCCATTCAGCCTTGGGATTTTAAAAAAAGGGTGACAGTATTTAAACATTTAAATTATATTATGCTGAGTCCCCACTCTGCTTGCTGGAAAAACTACTTCTTCACTCCACAGTATCATCTCTAGTGATAAATTCAAGATTCCTGGTGATAATTACATGGCCCAAGGGTTCAGTTATGACTATTATTTTAGGTAGTAGGTAAAATTATAAGTATTGTTTAGGTAGACGGATGTTTTCCATTTATCCTTCATCCAAATACTTGAGGAACTAATGTGACATTGTGTAACAGACACAGAGTCTAAGAGTGAGCCAAAGAAACATGAAACCTACCTCTTAAAGCTTATAGTCTGGTAGAGGAGTTATCCTTTAATCAAACAATCAAGCAAGTAAAATAAAATCATAACAATAAGTTTACAAATAAGCAATTCATGAATTATGAAAGCACAAAACAGACTGGTTCATCCAAGTCAGAGGTGTCAGGAAAGAGTTCTCCTAAGAAGCAATTATTGAGCCACAAAAAAGAAACAGGAGTTTAGATATGAAAAGGGGAAAGGAAGAGCATTCTACGCAGGAAAAAATGCATATGCAAAAGCACTCCTGAAAGAGGGACCATGGGATATACAACTCCCAGATTATATGCAGGGGAATATGGCTGGAAGAGAAATTTGCATAAACTTAAGCTAAAGAAGGAGAACTGAGACCTTCCCCCTCCACATAGTTTAACTATTGAGGACAGATAACAGAGACTACCTGACACAAGACTTCTATTGGCTTCAAGAAATTCTTGTCCTAGAAAACAGGCTGTAAACCAATACATACTTCTCTCTTTCCTTTGGGAAGTTCCTACAAACCAACCATTCTATCTGAACAAACAATTGCCAATCTGCGAAAAGGGTTCATTGATCAGAAGAATAATACATTGCTCTCCTAGACAACCAGCTCGTTCATCAAACAGTTTACGTAAACACTCACTTTTAAGTTGGGTCATCAAGTCTTAAACTATTGCTATGACACAAAATGTGCCCAATCCTAATAGGCTCCCCACCTTGAAAGGCTCTTCTTACAACACGTGAGTCCAGATTTCAAAACATCGTAAATATTCCTCCTAGACTTTTTCTTCTGAGATACTACTAAGACTCTGCCAAGGTGACATTTTCCCTTATCGTACTATATGTCATACACTTAATTTTGTTGAATCAACAGACAATTCTGCTGATTTTTTAACTAGGAGTTAGAATATGCAGGGACTTGTAGGCCATATGAAGTTTTTCCCTTCCCTCTTGATTCTAACTGATACACAATATAATACTCTTGAAATATTTTAAGCTGGGGGATGGAGGGTGGCAGTGGGTGAAAGTGTGATCAGAATTGTATTTTTAAATGATCACTCTGGCTTCAGTGTAGTAAACTACTTGGAAAGGGCCAACAGGGATACTGGAAGTTCAGAGACAATTAAAATAATGGGGTTAGAGATGAAGTCAACTTAACCTAGGATGATGACAGCTGATATGACAAAAAGTAGATAGATTCAAAGCATTAAATACATAGAGGGCATGGATAATCAAATAGGAGGGGTGGGAGACAATAGGGTACCAAAAATAGATTCTAGATTTCTAATTTATATAATCCTTATTTTTTAGAAGATTTTTTCCCTATAAATTGCTAAAAAGCATCACTTTTGAAACCCTGATGATAAATCTCAGTCTAGCCTTCCTGGTCTACTTTGTTTTAAATCGTATCTGCACCTTTTTAGAAATTTGATGTCAGACAAACTTAATGTCATACTCATTTTCTTTTAGATGAAAATACCCAACAAAAGAAGAATCAGGCAGATGCTCAAGGCACCTTGATCCACATGACTTTGCACTGCTAATTTCTGGACATCATATAATCAAATGTGTGGCTCAGTCCTGATTTTTATTTATACAGTTCGTTGAGTTCAGAAATGCATAGAGTTATTTCTGTAAGCAACCTGGCAGATTGAATGACTGGGCCCAAAACATCTCTTCTCCTAAACTTCACTTTATCTCTGTTTCTGGAATATATTCCTCAAAGTAAAAGAATCCTTTAAATTGTATGGTGTAAATATCTCAGCTCTTTCAAGCCCTACAAGTGATTCTCTTGAGATTTTATTCACTTCACTTATGGGGTGGATATGTCTTATCACATGGAAGAAATCAGGAAAGAGTTACTACAGCCCCCTTAGATAGAGGACTCCCCCTTTCTGGTCTTTTTGGATATTTCAGGGGCTGTGAATTGAAGGACAAATGGTTGCTAGGGTGATAGCTGGAGGTAGTCCTGCTGGTTCAGCCACGTCTCAACATGTAATAAGCCCTGAGAGATGGGTCTGGCCTCAGCTATTTGGTGGTCTCTATGCCAGGTCATTAAGATCTCTTTGTTTTCGTTTTTGATTTTAGATTCTGGTCACCATTTCTAGAGCAGGAGGGAAAGATCTTATGCAATGGTCTACTATTATATTATCAATAAAATACTCAATTTTTGAATAACATCATTTATTTAGTTTATTAAGTATTTCTTTCAACTTCATTCCTAAAGCCCTTTTCTACATATGGTCAAACCCTTTAATGTGTAAAATATTTATGTTTGTAAATTCTCAGTGCTGATTTTGCATTCTATACATTATATATAATTACACATATTATTACAATATACAAATGTATTTATACAAAATTTTTATTAACTGAATGGCATATTCAATTGCTGTATTAAGATTTGTCCATCTTACTGTGTCTGCATCTAGTTTGATGCTTCTAATGGCTGCTGAGTATTGTTTACTGTATATTCACCACATTTTGCTTATCTATTCCTCCATTAACAGACACCTAAACTGCCTTAAATTTCTCCCTACAACAAAACACACTGAGATGAGTGAGATGAGCATCATATATATATATACACACACACACTCCCTAATGGAATAGTGTATGAATATACTGGGGTAGGTACAAAGAATAATTGCTCTGCTGCTAGGTCTTAGATTTTATGCAAGGTGTAAATGTGTGTGTGATGTATATGTATATGTATATGTATATGTATATGTATATGTATATGTATATAGGCTGAATTTCACTAAGTATTGCAGATTGCTCTCTAAGTAGGCTATATTAGTATGTTCTCCCATCAAATGCAAATGCATCAGGAATTCTGTTTCCCCACGTTTTTGAACACTTGACACGTTTGAACTTCAAATTATCGCAGACCTAGTGGGTGGGATATCCTTTGTACCTAATTCCAGTGGATTTTCATATTTTCCCATATACTTATTATCCCTTTGAGTATTATATGAATTATATGTTCATATTTTGCCTATATTTCTATAGATAGCTAATTTCTAGTTATTGCAATAATTTTTTGTAAGTCTATATATTAGTGATATTCAAATTTAGAGAGTGTAAGTAGCTTCTAATCTGTCAGCTGAATCATAGTATCATTTTTAATATTCACATTAAAGAAGTATGCTTATTTATTAGTTTAACTTTTTATTTTGAGATAATTGTAGACTCTTATGTAGTAGTAAGAAATAATACAGGGTAATCCAGTTTCCCCCAATGGTAACATCTAGTGAAACTATGCTATAAAATCACAACTAGTATTGACATTTAAACAGTCAAGATGCATAACAGTTCCTTCATCAAAAAAATGTCTCCTATTATCCTTGTAGAGCTATACTTATCCCTCAGTTCCTAATCTCTGGAACTGCTTATCTGCTTCCATTTCTGTAATTTTGCCATTTCAAGAATATTTTATAAATAGAATCAGTCTGTAACATTGTAGAATTGTTTTTTTTAACTCAGCATAAAGGTCAGCAGATTCATCCAAGTTGTGGCGTGCATCAATAGTTCCATTCTATTTATTTTTGGGTAATATCCATGTATGAATACACCACAGTTTGTTTAACTACTCACCTGCTAAGGATATCTGAGTTATTTCCAGTTTAAGCTGCTATAAAATAAATCTGCTATGAACATTCATGAACAAGTTTTTGTGTAAACATAAATTTTCATCTCTTTAGGGTAAATGTTCAAGGGTACAATCCCTGGGTTTGTGGTAGTTACATGTTTTGTTTTGTAAGACTCTGACAATCTGTTATTCAGAGAGGTTGTACGACTTTACTTTTCCGACTTTCAATGTAGAAGTGAAATATTTTCTCCACATCCTTGCCAACATGAGGTCTTGTCACTGTTTTTAAATTTTAGCTATTCTGGTAGGCATATAGTGATATCTTATTGTAGCTTAATATTTGCATTTCCTGAAAGGCTAAAGATGTTGAACACTTTTTTATAAACTTATTTTCCATCAGCATAGCCTCTTTGGTAATGTGTATTCATAATTTTTGTCCATTTTTTAATTGCATTTTTTTAACTATTGAGTTTTGAGAGTCTTTTATATATTCTAGATACTAGTTCTTTGTCCAATATGAGATTTGCAAATATTGCTTCCCTGTTGGAAGCTTGTGTTTTCACGCTCTTAACAGGATCCCAGCATTTTAGACGGGAAAAGCATTTTAATTTATCATTTTTTCTTATTTTGGATCATGCTCTTTGCTTAGCCTTGAATCCAAAAGATTGTTTCCTATTTTTTTCTAAAATTTCTTACTTCTACATTTTAATTTAAATCTGGATACATTTTGAGTTATTTTTTAGTATAAAAGTTATGATTTCAATCAAGTTTTTTGTTTGCTTGTTTTGCAGGAGGACTCTGGATGTCCAATTGTTTCAGCACCATTTGTTGAATAGCTATCCTACTTCCACTGGTTTGCTTTTGCACTTTTGACAATTTCCAGTTGGATCCATTTATTTCAGGATTCTCTCTGTTCTGCTGTAATGCTCTGTGTGTCTACACCTTTACCAGTATCGCATTGTCTTTACAGCAGGTCTTATATCAGGTAGAGTGATTCTTCCCATTTTATTCTTCAGGAGTTTAAAGTTATTTTAGAGTCTGTGTCTTTCCATATAAACTGTAGAATAAGCTTGCCTATGTCAACAAAAAGTGCCTTACTGGGATTTTAATAGGAATTGCAGTGAACCTTTAAACCCATTTAGGAAGAAGTGACATCTGTACTAGGTTGAGTCTCCCAATATTTCTCCCCATTATCTTGGACTTCTTTGATTCTTTTTTCATCACTATCAAAATTTATCATTCAGATTCTCTACACGTTTTGTTAAATATATAACTATTTTTAGAGTGTTTTTGCTATATTTTTAATTTTAGTTTCTACATCTTCATCAATGTATGCAGAAATGTGATTGATTCTTGGGTGTTCCTGCATCCTGCAAAGTTGCTGAACTGACATTAGTTCTAGAAGTGTTTTTTTGTAATTTTTTTTCTAGATTCCTTAGGATTTTCTGATTAGACAATCATCTACAATTAAGGACTTTTATATCTTTCTTTTTAATCTGTATTTTTTTTTTCTTATTGAAGTGGTTAGATCTTCTGATACTACATTGGATGAGAGTGGTGAGAGCAGTATCAGTGATTTGTTCCAGATTTTAGAGAAAACACATACAGTCTTTCCCCATTATGATATTAGACACAAGTGTTTTGTAGATGAACTTTATCAAGTTTAGCTGGTTCCAGTCATTCTTAGCTTGGTGAAAGTTTTTAACATTAACAAATATTGGATAGTGGATATAAATAATTATGACAAATATTTATTTTGCATCTATTAATATGATCATATAATTTTTCTTCATTAACCTGTTAATTACACTGATTAATTTTCAAATGTTGGAACTAGTTTTCCATATTTAAAATAAAATTCACTTGATCATAATCTATTATTATTTTTATGTAACTGGATTTGATTTGCTAATATTTTGTTGAGGGATTTGTATTTAAGTTCATTTGAGTTATCAATCTATTGTTTGTTTTTTCTACTATTTTAAATGGTTTTGTATTAAGGTACTGTCAGCCTCAGTAAATGGGTTGGGCAGTATTATCTCTTCTATTTCTCTCAAAGAGTTTTTTAAAAATTGGTTTTAATTCTTTTTAAATGCTTGTGTCTTTAAAAAATTTAATTGTGTCACCTTTTCTTTCTTTTTCTCCTTAGAGTACTTTTAGAAATATTTAAAAAAAAATCTTTCCAGCCTGTGGTTCAAAAAGATATACTGAAAAAATTTACTTTTCATACTTAGGTTTTTAATCCGCCATGATTCTTAGTTTGTATATTACAACAGAAAACATATTATTTATTTATGTTTTTTTCTATCTAGTGAGCCAGTTTACCTAACTCCATTTACTATCCTTTCACTGTTAATTTGTCATTCCATATTAACTGTGTCCAGTTTCTATATACATATGGGTCTATTCCATTGATACATTTGTGTTTCTATTATATAGTATTTTATGTCTTTTTATAATTGCATTTTCATCTTCATAAACAGTAGGTCAAGTCTCACTTCTTTGATCTTCTTCATCTAAGTTTTAGGGATCTGTCAACTATTAGGCTTTCAATTAAATTTTAAGATTCAGAGTTCCTCAAAATGACTGGGTGAATATTTTGTCACCTCTGTATTTAATATATAATTTAATTTAGAAATAATTGAAATATAGATAATATTGTCTCATTCATGAACTTATTATGCATTTCTATTTAGTAAAACCATCTATGTCCTTTAGGAAAGATTTAAATTATTTCTGTAGAAAATCTGTGTGTAATAAAGATTTGTCCTCTCTCCCCTATTTTTGATTTATTCAGTGATGATTTTATTTAGCACATTTTTCAAAAATGTAAGTGGGCAAATGCTGGTTGTTTTCTTATGTGACATATATTCAAACCTCAAAATTGTTATTACTGATGATTCTTCTACTGAAACAGACATGGGTAAAACTTGCTTACTACCTTTAAAAAATAATCTTTAGAAGGGGAAGTGGTGGAAGAAGAAATGATCGGGAGAGGACAATATGAAGACTAATTTGATGAAAAGATCATTGCTGACTGATATTCCTATGATTTACTGCTTAAAAACATTGGCTCAACTTATATTTGCTATGAGGATTTCAACTCTGTTTAACTTAAAAAAAATCATTTAACCTGACCTATTTCTCATTTTTATAGGCTAAACTCAGAAACAGCTTTGACTGGCTCTTTGATTTGTCCTCCTTCCATAACTGCTGTATGAAGGCAGCAATCATTATTTATAAAATCAGCTACAATAATCAGTTGTGAGAAAGAAATGTGAAGAAGTTCACCTTTGAGGTGGTGCTATGGACAGTGCTGATGCTGCTGTTGCCATGACCCACTTTTACTACAGTTACCAGGCCAGTCTCTACAAGTCCCTATCTCATCTGCCTCTCTTTACTTGTATGACCTCTTGTTTTGCTTCTCTGACCCTTGCTAACTTGATAGCATCAGTCTCCTTGCAGCCATGTGAACACTCAAGGCTTGCCTTGTCTCAGGGTTTTCTGCACTTAACTCTCCCTCTCTGGAATGGTGTTCTCAGATAAGGTCAATGTCCAATATCTCTTTCCCTCTTCTTGTCTATATTCTATGGTACTCTCTGTGACGCCTTCCTTCTTTTATTACCCTAGATTATAATAACAGTCTCCTCCACTAGCACTCTCTATATTTCTATCCTGCTTTCTAGCTCATCATACAATTTATTTCTATGTAACGCATTGTAGCTGTTTATTGAAGGCTGCTCCTCACTAGAATGTAAGATGGATGAGAACATGGATTTGTATCTATTTCTTCATCTATGTATCTGCAATACCTAGAACAGCTCTAGATACTTAGAAAGCACTGAATAAATATTAGCCATTTTTAAAGGCTTATAAACAAATATTTATTTATATGTATTTTCTAGATTTGTGATACTGTGGAATAAAATAGGTATAAATTTATATGTCATTCATAATTTAATAAATTCACTTATAATTATATATGTATCATAAAAGTCTAAGTGCATGTATATCTAGATCCTTGATTCTTCCTAAATATATATATATATAGATATCTATAACAGAACAAGCTAGTAATAGTCACTTTGGACTGGTTTTCTAAAAGAGATAAATATAATATAAGCTATGTTCTTTTTAGCAGAAAAATGAGCTCTGAAAAAAATTTCTCTGCAGCAATTATCTCACTCACCTTATTTCTACCCCAAGTTGAGGACCATGAATTTTAGTAAAAACTTCTGAGGTAGTTCATCTCCTAAAAAAATAAGAATTAAAAAATGCAGAAGACATATTCACAGAGAAATAAGCAAATGTGACTGCTTTTCTAGAATGTAATTTTAAAATGAAAGCCAACTTTTTGGGAGATAAATCTAAATAGTAAGTTTTCAGGGAATTGTGGGTGGAAATAATTAGCTGGTTTATGTTCTATCTAACAGTAGTTTTCTCTTTATAAACATATGTAAGCATTATATACTCTCCCAGGGAAACATACATTGTATGGATAACTTTTGATATACCTGACTCTTGTCTCTTTCTGATGGTCAGACTGCAAAGACTTTCTTTTCTTTAATTCATTGGGCCACCTTTTATCATAAATGTAACCTTCATACTTTGTATGTGTGTGCATTGGGAGATAGACAATTATGAATATTACTCTCTGTTTGAAGTTTTATTCATTTTTTTTAATTTTCTTTGCTGAGGTTCATGTTTGTCATAGCTTTCAAAAGAGCAAATTTACAAGCAAAATCAGAAACTTTTAAAAATGTAGATTATGTTACACACCTGAAATTAATGTAATCTTCTATGTCAATTGAATCTCAATTAAAAATATTCTTTAATTTCCACCATATTATGTCACTTTTAGGATTTAGAGAAGGTCAGCAAAACTTGCAGTTTCAATTTGATTTCACAATTTTAAATCCATCTCCAAAATATTGCCATCATTAGCATTGAGTTCTGCTGGCTATTAAGCTTATTTTCTTTCTTTTTAACCTGTCTTTCTACACAATGATCTGTGATATGGGGGCTAGAGCTCTGTGAACTGTGATCCTGCTTTGTCAGCTGGTTTCCTGTTAGGCTCTGCCAATTAAGGTAGTTAAAGGGAGACTGGGAGGCTGGAAGAGAAAAGGAGATTGTTCCTTTCTCACTGATTCTTTAGGCTTCCTGTTCCTAGCCTTGCTTGTTCAAGCCAGCAGTGCTGGGTTCATTTTAGCTGCGGCAGTTTGGAGTTTTCCAGTACTTGAACTTGTGACCTTTCAATGACAGTGGCCTGGAACCTACCAGCATCCGCTCTTCAGAAGCCCAAGTCCCAGCCTCTTAGAGACCCCTTTCTGAGCTCTGAGATGTTAGTGCCAGGCCAACTTTACCCCTGGGAGGTCGGCCTCCAGCCTAGGAAAACCTCTCTTCCAAACTTTACAGGTTTAGTAATCCCTAACTCTGCCCCTTGTTCTCCGAGTTCTCTGACTGATATCTGCTTCCCACACTTGTTTCCCACATAATACCTTAGTTTCTCCTTTATTATGTTTTAATACTTCAGTAGCTTGTTAACCATTCTTTATGTTAAACTCTCTTTGTTAAAAGAACTCGTATGGTTTATGTCTCCTGACTGGACTTTGACTCATACAAGGTCCTTTGGTATCCTCTACTCCATTTCTTTTTGAATTTATTGAATGTCTCTTTAAGATATTGCAATAAACATCAATTTTTTAAAGTACACTAAAGAACAGAAGGGCATGCTTTTCTGATTTCTTGTTCAATGAGATTTTAGGCAATCTTTATTGCATTCTAGCATATGTAGGTTACATCAATTTTAAGATTATGAGCTATTTGTAAACATTTTCTTTACAATTTATTGCATTTATTCTAAATTGATAATAAACAATGGAATACTGTATCTTCTCACAGTAGATATCTGAATTAAGTGGTATTTTATCATTTTATTCTATTTCACAGTATATTTCACATTTCAATTCCATCATACAACTACAAACTGAAATATAACTAGTTCACTCTCAAGGAACAGTGATGTAGGTTAATAGAAGGAAAAAATATATATGAATTACCTTTGGAAAAAACTGAAATTAGATTTTGCTTTTTACCAGGTCAAACTACATGAGAATAAATTTTCCCAATGTTGACCCAAAGGATTTAATTAAAGTCACAAACACACAGACAAACAAAAACACTTTTGACATAAGAATTTATAATCAAATCATTAACGTGTTTAAAGGAATCTGAAAGCTTATTCTGGACTAGCTAAAATAATAAAAGGCTATGGCACAAAATAGTGAAATTCAAAATGTCCCAAAATTCTCTCTACTAGAGAACTCAGTCTTCAGCTCTTTCAAAAGCAACTTGGGGGAGAGTGGCACACTTGGGGAGAGTTTGAAAAACTCTGTGCCTTTCCCCCATACCTTGCCTACGCATCTCTTCCATCTGGCTGTTCCTGAGTTACATCCTTTCATATAAAACTAGTAATCTAGAAGCGAATTAAAGGAGAACATGCTGGTAGTTTACAACGTGGCAGAGAGGCATCAAGAAGTAAGTACGGAGGGAGGCACCAGACAGTGGAGTAGAGAGACTCACAGCTCACTTTCTCCCACAAATACACCAAGAATTACTTCTATAAACCCACTGAATTGCACAGAACACCTACTGAACTCTGGCAGTGTTTCACACTTTGAAATATAGGAAGATTCTCACAAAACCTTCCCGGAGGTCAGCAGTGATAGAAGCGGAACTTCTGAGGCTCAGAGGAGAAAGTGACAGCGGCTTGGCAGATAGAACTAAGAGAACTGGCAGGGAGGGTCCCTGCGATCCCTAGCCTTAGACGTAAGCCAGCAGGGACAAGCCAGGACTGGCTACAGGAGATCTGTGAGGGGCTTTGGGAGAGGGCTGGAGCCCACTGCACAGAGGAGGCTTCAGGGGACTGGAGGGCAGTGTGAACTCTGGATGAGGGTGTGTGTGGAACAGAACAGTCTGGGACCACCATAAAAAAGCACCACTGCTTGTGTGTATGGAGGAAGGGGTGCAACACAGCCACACCATAGCCCCTATCTCTTCTTGGCTCCATTGTTAGTGTGCTGTCAAGAAGAGGGGTGGGGCTTGGTCACAGCCATCACTGCTGTGAAGAAGTGGGTCTGAAAGCTGAATCCATACCCAGCGGCTCTACAAATTCACAGGCAGGACTGAGATTTGTTTACAGCCCCAGGCAGAGAGGGTGGATCTGCTCTCTATGGACCCTTTGTGGACCTGTGCCTCTGGGAAGAATAGGCAGTGAGCAGAGTTCTGGCAAAGATGAGTACAGTTATTTACAATAGTCTGTTGTACTGCACTGTCCACAAGGTGAGGCTGGGGTCTGTGCTGACCCTGTGGTGCACGGCAGAGTCAGGTGTGTGACTGCACGCTTGCTACAATGGGCCCTAATGCCTGAAGTTGGCAGATCTGTGCTGGTGGTTCCTGGGGCCCAGAACCTGGGGGACATCAGAGCAGGTGGATGACTTTCCTCCAGCTAAGGAGGGGACAAGGCAGTGTCAACAAAGATTACTTTCTAAGCCCACATAAATAGTGACAGACAACACCACAGAGGGCACTTCCCAGTGGACATCTCCTGGGGAGGTATACTCAAAGACTCCTCTTCCCAGCTGAAGTGCTCCAACCCTTCCTACCACACACCACAGCCCAGAAACAGAATTGGAAGCCTCTATTCCAGCAACGGGGGAGCAGACCTTGCCCCTGTCAAGGCTGTGACAACTAGAGAACAAAAAAAGGAGGTCCTACTCAATAACAACAATCAGGGCAGGCCCTGAACACCACATCACCAACCACAAACCCAATCAAAGGGATAATATCCAACACATAGGGAAGAAAGATGTGGCTACCATCCATACTAAGAAAAGCCCTCACAACAAAACTATTAGACACAAAGAGTCTACACAGGAACACTCCCACTTTAAATAAAAACAAAAAAGCAAACAAAATAAACAACCCTTCAAGATCACAGTAGACAACTGATACTCCTAAATCCATAGAGCCAGAGAAATATAAGTAAAATGAAGAGGCAGAGGAACCACTCCCAATTAAAAGAACAAGAGAGGTCCCCTGGAAGAATGAACAATGAGACAGACCTTGACAGTCTACTAGATTATGACTT
Organism: Camelus bactrianus; assembly: GCF_048773025.1. Classification (NCBI taxonomy): domain Eukaryota; kingdom Metazoa; phylum Chordata; class Mammalia; order Artiodactyla; family Camelidae; genus Camelus; species Camelus bactrianus. The sequence goes on from NC_133540.1 coordinate 46,868,941, forward strand.
CAAAAAAGAAGTGATTAAAGCACTGAAGGAAATAAGAGATACTATGAATAGAGGCAGATAATATGATAAAAAGAAAATAGAAACTATAAAGAGGAGCCAATTAAAAACAGAAAACTCAATGACTGAGTAAGAGCTGAGCTAAAGTCAGTCAAAAGCAGATCAGATAATGCAGAGGAAAGAATAAGTGACTTAGAAGACAGGAAAACAGAAGTCACCCAATCAGAACAGCAGACAGAAAAGCAAGTAAAAACCAGTTAAAGCAATATAAGGGACCTAGGGGATAATATAAAGCATGCCAACCTACGCATAATAGGGGTCCCAGAAGGGGAAAAAAGAGAAAAGGAATTTGAAGAAATCATGACTGAAAACTTTCCAAACCTAAAGACGGAAACAAATACCAAGTACAGGAAGCACAAAGGGTCCCAAACAAGAAGAAGCCGAACAGACGCACACCAAGACATATTATAATTAAGATGGCCAAAGTTAAAGATAATGAAATGATTCTAAAGGCAGCAAGAGAAAAACAAAGTGTTAGTTACAAGGAAACCCCCATAAGGCTTTCAGCTGACTTCTCTACACAAACACTACTGGCCAGAAGGGACTGGCAAGGTATTTTCAAAGTCCTGAATGTGAAAAAGCTGTAAACCTAGGATGCTCTATCTGGCCAGAGTATCGTTTAGAAGAAGGAGAGAAAAAGAACTTCACAGACAAGCAAAGACTCAAAGAATTCAACAATACTAAACCTATGCTAAAAGAATTGTTGAAATGTCTATTCTAAATAGAAAATAAGCAGGAAGATATAAATATGAGAAAACCATAATTGGAAATGTGATAACTACAATGAGTTGCAAGAGAATAAACATGAAGATGTTAAAAAAAAAAAAGGGACATCAAAATCATAAAAGGTAGGAGAGGGGAGCATGAAAATATAGATTTTTTTCCTCTCTCTTTTGTATTTTTTCCTTTTTACCCCCTTCATTCTTTTTAGGATGTGTTTGAGACTACATGGCTACCAGTCTAAAGCAAACAGATATAGCAAGGGGTTAACATACTTGAAAAACAAGGTAACCATAAATCAGAAGCATATAATAGAGTCACAAAAACCAAAAAGAAACCAAGCTAATACAAAAGAAAGTTATCAAACCAGAAAAATACCATATGATATCACTTATATGTAGAATCTAAAAAAAAAAAAACCCAAAAAAACTTATTTACAAAACAGAAGCAGACTCACAGACATAGAAAACAAACTTATAGTTACTGGGGGGAAGGGGGTTGGAAGGGATACATTGGAAGTTTGAGATTTTCAGATACTCACTAGTATACATATAAAGAGATAAATAACAAGTTCATACTGTATAGCACAGGGAACTATATTCAATATCTTGTACTAACTTTTGGTAAAAAATAATATGGAAATGAATATATGTATGTTCATGTATGACTGAAGCATTATGGTATACACCAGAAATTGATACAACATTGTAAACTGACTATGCTTCAATAGAAATACATATTAAAAAAAGAAAAAAAACTTTATTTCAATAACATTGCTCTGGGTTAATGCATCAGTAATTTTCAATGGACATCATCTAGATTCAGAGGATTTTTTTCACTGAGCAATGATAATTCATCTGCTTATAAAATACCTCCACTATACTATGAAATTAAATAGCTAAAAGTTTATTTATGAGTTGTTGTTTACCAATTCTGCTTGAAAGATACTCATGTTTATGAAAACTTACAGCCATATCAAGTTGAAAACTGAAACAATATGTAAATTAACTTCATTTCTCTTTGTGATAGTTCATTAAGCATCCATTAGGAAAAAATGAAACTATTTATATTTTAACACTTTCCTTATAATTGCCAAAGAATAAACACATATTGCTTATTTTAGTCAAATGTGTCAAATATATAATAAAGAACACAACAGATAAAATTATTCCGCAAACATAATGACTATCAAAGACATTGTTTTGACAATTCACTTATTGACTAATGGTTAGAATAGACAATGTTTGGCTGTGGTGAGCAAGAATGCATAAAGTACATTCTCTTTGGAGCAAGATTCTTCTCCTTCCATGCCACACTCTTAATTTTATCTCTTGAGAACACATTTCAATGAATACAGTGTAGAAATAAGACAGAAGCAAAACAATTTCCAAATTAAACTGGAAAATGAGAAATATTTTTCAAACTCCTAAGATATACTATGTGAACATCCAATTGAAGTATATAGCATATGAGGATTTTAGAAGAGAAGGCTTGGTTAAGATTATAGGGTTGATAGCTTGACATGTTTGAAATATACTGAAAATATGGGAGCAGACAAAACAGCTCTGGGAGAAAGCACAGAGATGAGTAGAGGGAAAGGCATAAAACTTTAGGTAACATTGATATTTATGAGGTAAGGAGAGAGGGAAATTTTCCCATAAGAAATACATTCCAAATTTAAACTTTGAGACACAGGGAAATCCTGAATAGAATGGAATTATCTAGTCTCAGTATTTTGGAGACTTTTTTATTCATGTTTGTTTGCTATCTTAACTGCTGGAAGCTGGTAGAATTGCAACAACAAAAGAAGCCACTCTTTGCAGGGTGGTGATTTATAGTTTATATTGTGTAATATCCCAGAGTACCGTGATACTATTTATTGTAAAGTCTCTTTGGCATTTTCATCTTGAAATTGGTTATAGAGACAATGGATAAAGGCATTAAAAGAACTCTGATAATCTCTATTTTTATCTCCCCAAAGAAATGTTAAAAGGACTTGGTAGAAAAACACACCAAAACTAATGCTTGCTAATATGGCTATAAAACCACACCTGGGATCCAAACCCATGATGAAATTAAACAATTGTATTTGCTGGCTAACCTCATTTTAAATAATATGTTTTCTTCCCTAAGGGAAGTATATATGAAATGTAATCATCTTTTCATTATGAGATTGCAGGTTGTATGTCTTATGAATCCCTAGAGTAAGTATTCTAGAGCCCTGTATATCAAAGAGAAGTAATTGGAATATTTTTACTCATGATACCTTCTCTTCTCCTCTTTCATTTCCTTTTAGTAAGGGTAACAAGGATTCTTTTTACCAGGCTTTGAAAGGAATTGCTGATCTATTATGAGTGGTAACTTTGAAAAAGAACATCTAGGGGAACGTATAGCTCAGTGGCAGACGAAGTCCTGGGTTCAATTCCTAGTATCTCCATCAAAAATAGATAAATAAATCTAATTACCTCCCCCAGAAAAAAAATTAAAAATAAATAAGTAAATAAAAAAGAACATCAAATTCTTAACCTATTTTATTACTTCCCAGGTTTCAATTTTGAAACTCAAACGTTCTATTTAGGCCTGTACTACCTTCAAATCTGCTTGCTCCTTGGTGGCACTACTGAGTCTTGTGAGTATTCTTTTATAGCCTTTATCACAGTTATTACAATTTTTCTTTATTTGTTTTCCACTGCCACCAGACTATGAGCAATCCAGGCACAAAAAATTATTCATATTTGTATCTTCATGAACTAACACAAGCCCCAGTATATGTTGAAGAAAAAATAAATGTAGAAATAAATAGTGGGCTTAGAAAGAGCTCTAACTTATTTAATAAAATGTTGCAAACAACATTTGCTTTTTAACAAGACACAGTTTTAATAAAACATAGTTTCCCATACCCTATGAATGATTAAAACACACATACACACAATGTATTTAGAATTTTCCTTAGAGAAGTACAACTTCTTCATTTACATTCTTTTCAGAGAGGCTATTCTTTAGTTGGAAAGACCATTCTTGTTAATTAAAGGCGATGAGGAAGGGGATATTATAATCAACTAGCCAGTCAGCTCAACTACATAAACCTTGGCAATACTCAAGATGATGAATGTACCAACAACAACAAAAAAAGACTGTTGCGTGGATGGTATTTCAAATTACAGTAAAGCCCCCACAATATCAAAATACAGATTTTGTGGCATTGGTGAATAACACCAATGTTCTGGCCTGCCCAAGTTCTACAAAAGGGTCAGGGTGAGTGAAAGCTAGTTTGTCCTTAGTGATGGAGCAACAGAAGTGTTAGCAAATTACTACCTCATGATCATTTTAGTCTTTCTTAGTTCAATACTGAACTGAGTGCTTCCTTTTTTTTTTTTTTTTTTGGTAACAATCCCAGTTGGCCTAATAAATAAAAAACTAACAAATGCAACATTTTCTCTTTTTCTTTTACCACATTGTCATTGGAAGACTAACTAAAAATGTATTTTTGTTGTTGTTCTTATCCTTGCAATGCTGCTACCCTATATTGTGTACAGTTGAAGTTTTTGGACCTTACTTGTTGAGTTATGGCAGGGTTTCACCATTTTCACAATTTAAAATAAATTCCAATCATGCCGAGGTTATTTCATGGGTAAACTACATTTTAACTCGCAATATTTCTTTGCAAATAACAAAAATTTCGTATTATCCTCAATGTCTTAAAAGTAAACAATACTGTGATTGAAACAACCTTTAACAAATTGAAACTTAAACAAGTATTTCCACCAGAAACAAACGTTAGTCTGATTGAATGTATACAAATATAATTTTGGTTTACTTAAATAAATATTTTAATTTCAAAGTATTTTCCAGGGTACATGTGGTCATACAGCAATTAACATATAATGCTGTTCCTCATAACAAAGACTTCCTTCCAATAAATATTATGTTACTGAAGAGTAAGAATTAGAACCTAATTTTATATGGGATTTAAAAAATAAATTTTAAGAGTACTCAATCCAAATATCAGCATGGAAAGACTAAAATATACTAACTCTAATTATATCCTTGAAGATGCTCAGTAAAGACAAACAAACTAATGGACAGTAAATACTACACAGGTGAGGTTTCCTCTTAAAAAAATAATAGTTTTCATTTTTTATCACACATTAGTTCCTCATTTAAAATTATTTGGTCCAAATGTAGCCTGCTACTGTATTTTCAGTATATCTAAGACAATACTAATTGACAATACTAATTGTTTGATGTGGTGAAAGTGTATTATAACATTTGCCTAAGTACTGAATGGGCATTATATTTAATATGTTTGCAACAAAACTTAAGTTCTCTTAACATTCTCAAATAGGTTTCATTTTTATTTTCATTTTTATGTGTATACTTTAAAATAAATTATTATTTAAAAAATCATTTAAATATATCTACAAGTTTGAGATTCAGTTTTACATACACAGTTGACACAGCACAGGAAAGCAAAAATAGAAAACCTAAGCTGACACTATTTTTCAGTTATGCCAATCCAAAAAAATGCCTTCATAAGCAAGGCATTTGTGTAAAATTAGCTACTGACCAAGTAGAAACTTATGCAGGGAATGCAGCTTCTGTGTATTTAGAATACATTTTTACTGGATTTGTAATGTTATTCTAGGCAATCATCACAGTTAAGCATATTAAACTTGTTCTCTTTTTTGTCAAAGTTAATTCAAATTTTTCTTCTAAAAGCATCTTTATAGTTAAACACAACTTTGTGAAAGCTAATGGTTACTGCTTAGTCATTTTTTAATAGAGGATATGTCATACTTAGACAACACTGCACTATTTAAAGTCATCTGTATTCCTTGTTAATCAAGGGAGTGTTTCTTTCATCTTAACATGAAAAAAATTCAAGTTCAATGATTTAAAAACATCTTGATCTCTATCTTCCAAAACCTGAAATATTTTCTTCAGTTGGCTCTTTCTCTTGCTTTGCATCATCTCACTAGAAATTCTTTTTAGTCTCCTTTCTGGATTCTCTTCATCATTCCAATGTTTAAATGTTGGATTAACTCTAAGCGTTGCCTCCATTTTTGGCTTTCTTGTCTAAACTCTCACTCCTGTCAATTGTAGGACTTTAAAAATGTCCAAATTTACATTTCCACCCTCAATCTCCTGACTAATCTCATACATATATGCCAATACTTGACATCTGCATGAGATGTTTAATACACTGCTCAAAACTTAATATGACCCAAACAAAACTTTTCATTTCTCTACCCTGCAAATGTTCACTTAAAAACAGTTCACCATTCATGTATTCACTCTGGTAAAAATACCTAATCAAGAATCTTCCTGTCAACTACTTTTCTTACTGCACACATCTAATCCATCAGGAAGTTATATCAGCCCTACCTTTAAAATATATCCAGAAGCTGACCTTCTCCTCTCTCTAGTTTACTCAACCTTGTGATAGACATGTAATTCTACTCCCCGTATCCCATTCAAGGAAGAGCCTTATCTAAGGGCAAAGAAGATAGCCAGTGGACAGCTGCTACGTGTCAACAGCTACCTTCAGGATCTGCCTCAGCTGCAGTGAGACACCCCTGAAGGCATTCCCTTCCCAGGGCAGCTCACATCTTCAAGTGGCTGAGCAAGTGGGACGTATAAAGTCTAAGGGTCTGGCCTTATCATCTCAATGTACAGTCTGATGTAAACACTCCAGAGCATTACCACCTAGATTCTATATAGAATAATGAATAATGAATGCAAAATGCTCACTGATATGTTCTTTGAATTATCCAAATTTTAATGATAGTTATGACTGTATTTTATATGCTCCTGAGAGTTTCATCCACCAGTAAGGCTATATATAGAAAGATGCTAATGTATTCAATGATGTTTTAAATTCTATTACTTGAAAAATCATCTTAGTTATCACTACTATTAGAAATATCACTGCCACTACCATGCCTAGAAGCCTTATTTTGTTACAGTTTTAAAAGATGCATTAGTACAAAGCAACAGAAAGATGCAGTGTGATTTTTTGTGAGATGATTATTAGTTTGAAAAATAATTATCCCAATTATCCTCACTTGGATTACTCTTTTGAGGATGTTACTAAAATTATAAAACATTTGGATCATCTCATATTCAGTAAATCTTCTTTCCTTTCAAAATATTATAACTAAAAATCTAATGGAGTTAGATTTCTGGGGAATAAACTGTCAAATTGAGTAGTTAACCATTTTAATTGTATTTAAAAGTCTAAAACTTTTCTTTTCTGCAGATACTTCCTTTAATAGTTACAGGCTCATGCCAGAGGGGAAAACTAACTACATTTAAAACAGGAGAATATGAAACAAAATGTATAAAAGGTATAAGCATTTTCTAAATTTGGCTTTAAACACTAAAATTAACAGATTAAAAACAAGAACAGAATTATTATCACATGTGAGCTTTTAAACAATATTCCTTAGCTATCTCCTTAACTTCATTTTGTTTTTATTATTAATACTTTCTACTTATAATTGTGGGAAAACATAAATTATTTAGGAAAAAAAAACATGCTATCAAAGAAATGAAGTATCTTTCTTATTGTTTCAGTCAGTTGACCAGATGAGCTATCTACAGCTGCAATTACAGTTTCTCAGATAATCAAAATATTTTAAAGATCAATGCTCTTATAGTTATCTGCTCTATGATGCATCCTTTATAGATTACATACACCAGGTTAACTTCTTCTGTAAATAATTCTTAAGCCTACTTAATAATATTTTTACCTATTGAGTTCAATATGATTGCTGGTGGCTGGCAGGAAGTTACTGAAAAACGAAGGAGCTGACTAACCTAAGTTTATTTTTATGTTTTTTCCTTTGTTTTTTCCTTTAATCCTAAGATTTTGATTAGTTAATTCACAATTATAGTAGAACACCTATGTGAAGTCATTCTTTAAACTGCAAGCCTGTTCTTTCCTAGGGAGAAAAAATCCTACAAGTGGACCCCAAAAAGATGACCCTGAATAAGGAATTCAGAGACCATAGATTGTGAATATTTAAATTTTTATTTAGGGACAGGATCTTTCTTTAATGACTATGGGATCAGCTCCCAGCTCCCTCCCTTAAATGAGAGAGAACATTCCTCTGTCAGCTCTTCTTCCCAGTCTACACCCTAGACTGATGGATTCCCTCTGCAGGCGATTCCCCCTCCCAGGGGAAAATTTAAATTCATATCTACCTCCAGCGGTGTCATAGTAACATATTTGTCTTATCATAAAACTTTAAATTGCTTATTTCTATTCAGAGCTTAGCTGTTCAGATGTTTGGGTTTCCAGAAAAGCAGTTTTCCTTATTAATGACTTCAGTTTCTTTTGTTAACTCAATACTTTGTCATTTACAAAATGGTATCTTGGAAACTACTACAGTGAGAGAATAGTTTACTTTCTGTATATACAAGGCATAAATCAGAACTAATGACTGTTTTAAACCACTTAAGGATACATATCACAAAAAAGAAGAAAAAATGTCTAGTTTCAAATTTACACAGTTAAAAAATGTACTCTTTGTTTCCACTGGGGTGGTAGAAAAAGAGTTTAAAACAATACTGATTAAATCCAATCACTATATGACATCATTGATGAAGTCATTTCAAAGTGGAAAATGTGTACAAAATACACAATTTACCTAAGCAATATTCTGAATGTGGTAATATTCATATTGGGGATCCTCTCTTTTACTCCACCCCATTTTATTGACATTGAATTTAGGAACTGGATATGCCTTCATATTTATCTTTTTACATACTATTTCCCAATGGTGATATGTCATCCTAGTAAGGTAATTTTTCCAAATTATTTTCCAGATAATTTAAAAATCTGGGTTAAAATTCAGATTTCCCAATTCTATTTTCAGTCGTCTTGTTCCATGTGACAAAGCTAAGTCCACCCTATAAAAATGCCGAGCCTTCCTTGGGTGCCTGCCTTCACATTTGCTCTCAGCTGGTAGAGTTCAGTGCATGCTTGTGGGCTGACCACCAAACATTTTTCTTCCATATTACATTCACCTTGCATCTCAGCTTCTTGTAGTCTCATTCCTCTCCCCCTTCCTACACTCAGTCAATATTACAGTCCTTCTGTTTCATTTTTGATTATCGGTCCAAATTTTGTATATTTAAGAAATATTTCTTTCAACTTTGAGGTAGCACACCACAAAATCTGCAGTTCCCTGGGAACCTTTTCTCAGTAAATTTTCTAGATGCTACCTTCTTGTCCTCTTACTTTTGTCTCAGCAGACAGTGCTTTTGCCCCCAAACATTGGCCATTTCAACCTATTCTTTGCTTCCTGAAGTCGCATCACCTAGAATTCCATTTCACTTTCTCCATTGTCTCTATCCATAGTCCCAGGCAGATTCCAAGGTTGTATCCTAACTGGGGGAATTTATAATCTGAGCCTCACTTAGAGGGAGGTAGGACATTTTTGATATGCTGAGAAAGTAATTTGATATAAGAGAATCATATTAATATGCTAATTATAGTTAAAATGTGTTAATAGAAGACAAATTTGCTCGACCCTCTTTTCCCCCTTCCTTCAATCCTCACAACTTCCACTTTTGCATGGTTACTGCTGTTGTAAAAACAAACAAACAAAACTTGATTATTTGAGGCTCTGGAGGAGGCAGTCTGCACTGTAGAGGACTGTAGGAAAAAATTTGTGACCAAGTGAATCTTTGAGAACATTTAAATTTCATTGAGCTCTTCTCACTATCTAAAAAAACCTCAGAACAGAGGGATAAAGGGTCAATAATTTACTCTTGTGGTAGAGTCTGGACTATTTTTAACGAATATTTTTATTTGATTATCTTTTATCTTGGTGATCACATGCATTCACTAGGAATCACAATTTCTAGCTTATTTGAAAAACTTGCAGATAGTTTACTAAGTAAGCCAGCAGAAATATCATGCAGTGATATGTGCGAAATGTCCTACAAATGAAAATTAAACAGTGGTTGCTGAAAAAGAACAACAGATTAAATGGAACTTAAAGTTGTAGAGCATCTGAGTTCTTTATGTAAAAAAAACAACACTTGAAAAATTATTTCTTACCTGTGAAATTTTCTAGAAACTTTAATCACAGAAAATGTAGTCTCTATACGGAAGTATTTGGCCCACCCCTGAGCTAATCCAAAACAATTTTTTCACCTCATGTTTATTATTTTGGTTAAAATAACTCTTTAAATTTAGTTATTTTATTATTTCAAGAACAAAAACAATTACTAACACCTCCATTAATCAATTTAGAAAACACAATAAAGTTTTTTTTCAAGTGTAATTAATATTTTTTTAAACAAGTAAACGTGTAGACTAGAGAGGTCCAAATGATTTAAATCATTCTAGCTACCCACTAGTTTTCATTTATTAGAATGTCAGGGTTTGGTATTAGGTTCTGAAATTGGAGCATGACATAAGTGCTCTATGTCAGACCACTTAATATATAGCCTGCTCTACTTCACAGAGTGCTTGTTTCTTAGAATACCAAAGAAAGGTCCTGAAGATACCCTGTGGTGTTTTACATGTTAATATTATGGCTAAAACTGGTAGTTACATCTAATTCTCTTCTGCAATTTCTTGGCTAAAACTTGAAAGTAGAAGACTATGTTGTCTCATATAGCATTTTAAGAGGTGTTTTTTTTTTTTTTTCTTTTTCTGGCCAGTTCATTGCATTTGGAAAGGTCTTATTCTTCCAGCATATTTAAGATTCACGGCAATTTCTCTCTTTTTGTTGTCAATACTTTAATGAGTTAATTGTTTATAGTTGGTAATTTTACAAAACTACTGTTGCGTTCTTTATTTACTGGTTTAAAAACACCATGTGGGTGGGCAAGACACTACTGCGGAGCTGCCACCATGCCAGCTGGCCACCTCAGTGTCTCACGGTGGGTGTCCAGCTTCGTTCAACTGCCATATGACATGAAACAGGGCTTTGACCCTTGCAGCACTTCTGCTTGTAAAAGTGAGCCAGGCTATAAAAATCATGATGATTTCATCAACAGTAGGTCCTCCAATGATACATTCCATGCTTTGGTTATTTACTGTACACGGTCAGCAGAGCAATGCCTTGTCAAATTTAGCACTTTGTAAAAGGGTTTAAAAGGACTGGAAATAGATCATTGTTGCTAAAGATTTTCTGTAGACATCAAAGCTAGAAAGTAATTATTAATTACCCTATTTTGTAATACATACTATACTAATTGATATCAGCCTCCTTTAGATTTAATATGTTGGAATTTTATATATAAGCTCACTTTTGAATCTACAATTATTAAAATATACAGTGCCAGGATAAAATTCCACAGTCTGGACTTTGCTTTTACTCTTCCTTGACTATTTGAACCATATTTCTAAGCAAAGTCAATTCAAATTATGCATCTTGAGTGTTGAGCTCCTCTACACACAAGTGCATCAGTGGAATTATGTTAATAATCAGTACTGAAGTGCTAGGGATAGATTTTTCTCTTTGGTTTTTATGGATTTACATGTGCAGACTCATAAAGTACAGACAAAAAGCAGCATAAGAATGTGGTAATACTAGCTTATTCAACAGAGGTTAGTAAACTTTTGGTTTGTCCCACCAAGACAAAGGTGATATCCTAATGACCTTTTGCAGAACTAAAATTAGATGCAAAATATTTCCATATATTATCTCAGAGAAGAATCATTGTCATAAAAATCTGCTTAGACTCTCTAAAACATTACTTATCTCTGTAGAAAAGAACACACAAATGCACAGAGATAATAGCATATAAGGTTACATAGTACTCAACCAAATCTCCACCACAGGGGTGGAATAACAAGATGGCTTTCAATGTTCCTTTGAGTGTTGAGCACATATGATTCTAGGATTTGATGACTATAGATGAAATTTTCCACATTTTTACATCAGGGTCAATAATTTTCTAGTATTTTAGTACTATTATGATTTTTTTTTAAAGGACTGAAGTTCTATTTATTGGCCAGAAAAGAATAAAACTAGAAAAATAGAAGTCTGCTTGTTTCTGCCATGATAGGATACTGGTACATTTCCATTTCTTTTTTTGAGACTCATATTTTCTCATTATGCCCTGAAGACTTTAAGTGAACGAAACCTCCACATTTGGTTCACAAATAGCCAATTTTCAGGAAGCTCCTTTGCTTGAGTACCTCTATTATCCTAATCATTCCAGACTGTACTGCACAAGTTAGAGTTCAAAAATACACTGAGTACATAAATAAAGGAGGACAGGTTTTTGCTCTGTCAGGGAATACTAATAAGTCTACCATATAGTCAACTTGATACACAATTTTTTTTTTAACTGAGGTATAATTGACATGCAATATTATATTAGTTTCAGGTGTAAAACATAATGATTCAATATTTAAACATAATGCAAATTGATTACCACAAAAAGTCTAGTTAATATCTGTCCCCATATGTAGTTCCACATTTTTTCTTATTTTTTTCTTGTCATGAGAACTTTTAAGATCTACTCTCTTAACAACGTTCAAATACAAAATACAGTGTTACTAACTATACTAACCGAGCTGTAGATTACTTCCCTATGACTTATTTATTGTATACATTTGTACCTTTTAACTCCCTGCACCCATTTGGACAATCTGCCCACTGCCCTGCCTCCGGCCACCACCAATCTGTTCCCTGTATCTATGAGATACATAGTTTTTTGTTTTGTTTCTTTTGTTTTAGTTCCTATGGACTAACACAGGCAAACAATGGAGATATTGCAGGTTCAGTTCCAAACTACCACAATTAAGTGAGTCACACAAACTGGAGTCGGTCTTTTCAAACCATGACAATGCTTTATCAACTAAGTTTATATAATATTCTCAAGCGAAATCTATTAATGACTGTATTTAAAATGTCCAATACAATAATCTCTAAGTCCTTACTTATTTAAACCCATTGTGGCTATTCTGTATGTATTCCAGACTTGCCCACTTCAGAACTCCAGCAAGATTGATACACTCACTGGCTATGCTACCCCAAGACCAGATAAACCTGAAATATGCTGACCCAAGCAGTTTGGCAAACACTTTGAACATCCTGTAGCTTACATTTATAAATAGAGGTTGTAGTGCCCTAGAGATAGGCTTAGGGGATGTGATACCATAATATAAAATAGCACACATCTCCTTAAATCATCACTTTTAGTCTCAGATTAGGGCAAGGTTTTTCATTAAATAAATATTTCCATACCTTGGTTTTAAAACATTATTCCATCTATCTTTGTAGATTCTGCCATATTACTGATATAAGAAATATAAAGACTCAAAGCCATAATGAGGTTAAGAGGCATTTACTACTATTGAATCAGGGAAAATGTGATTCTACACAGGTGAATTATGCTGCAGAGAATAAAAATTTCAAGTAAACCACAAAGAATAACTTGGGAAGTTTGTTTAAAGAATTTGCTCCTGTATGGATTCAGATGGGGGAAAGGAGCCCATGTAAAGATAATCTCAGATCAAAGGCAAGAATGGGGCCCATAAAGGCAAAAGCCGTATTGTTTCCCAGGGAAAAGTGATCAGTGAAATTAAACAAGTTTCGGCTATTTTCAGAATTGCTGATAACAGCATTGCTTAGTGTGACACTGCTGAATACATGGGTAAAATCTAACACTTGAATTGTCACTTGGAGAAAAAGAACAGAAGAGGGAAAAACAAACAAACAAACAAAAGCACAACTAAACTAAAACAGAAAAAAAAAATGAAATGAAATTGAAAGAAAGTGTCAAATGCAGTTGACCCTTGAACACCATGGATTTGAACTGCATGGGTCCACTTATATTCAGATTTTTTTCAAAAGTAAATATTTTGGTGGTACATGATCTGATCCAGAATTGGTTGAATCTGAGGATGCAGAACTGGATATAAAGAAACCTCAAGTAAACAAAATTTACAAACTTCTGGCCAGGCTCAACAAGAAGAAAAGAGAGAGAACATAAATAAATAAAATAAGAAAGGAAAATGGAGAAATTCCAACCAACACCAGAGAAATTAAAAAAAAAAAAACCATGAGAGAATACTATGAACAACTACATGGCAACAGATTGGACAAACTAGAAGGGGGGGACAAGTTTCTAGAAATATGAGTCCACCAAACTGAATCAAGAAGAAAAAGATTATTTGAACAGACCAATCACTAGAAGTGAAATAGAATCAGCAATAAAAAACCTCCCTGCAAAAAGAAAAGTCCAGGACCAGGTGGTTTCACTGGGGAATTCTATCAAACATACAAAGAAGAGCTCATACCAATCCTTCTCAAACGCTTCCAAAAGACTGAAGAGGAAGGAATACTCTCCAACTCATTCTATGAAGCCATCATCACCCTGATACCAAAGCTAGACAAAGACACCACCAAAAAAGAAAGCTATAGGCCAATATCGTTGGTGAACATAGATGCAAAAATTCTCAACAAAATATTAGCAAACAGAATTCAACAACACATAAAAAAGATCTTATACTACAATCAAGTTGGATTCATCCCAGGGACACAACGATGGCTCAACATACACAAATTAATCAACATGATACATCACATCAACAAAGGATAGGACAAAAAACTTATGATTATCTCAATAGATGCAGAAAAGCATTTGATAAAATTCAACACCCATTTATGATAAAAACTCTTACCAAAGTGACTATAGAGGGAACATATCTCAACATAATAAAAGCTATTTATGATAAACCCACAACCAGCGTAATACTCAATGGTGAAAAGCTGAAAGTGTTCCTACTAAAATTTGGAAAAGACAAGGATGCCAACTCTCACCACTTCTATTCAACATAGTACTGGAAGTCCTATTGATAGCAATGAGGCAAGAGAAAGAAATAAAAGAGATCCAAATTGTAAGAGAAGAAGTAAAATTGTCACTGTATGCAGATGACATGATATTATATATAGAAAACTCTAAAGGCTCCAAACAAAAATGACTAGAGGTGATAAAAGAATTCAGCAAGGTAGCAGGATACAAGATTAACATACAGAAATCAATTGCATCTCTTCACACTAACAATGAGTTATCAAAAAAAAGGTATGTAAAGAAAGAATCCCTTTTAAAATCACAACACACACACACACACACACACACACACACACACACACACACACAAATACCTAGGAATAAACTGACCAAGTAGGTGAAAGACTTATGCATGGAGCACTACAAAACACTGCTTAAGGAAATTAAAGATGTATTAAAGAAATGGAAAGATATTCCATGCCCTTGGATTGGAAGAATCAATATTGTTAAAATGGCCATACTACCCAAAGCAATCTACAGACTTAATGCAATCCCTATTAAATTACCCAAGTCATTTTTCACCAAACTAGAACAAATGATCCTAAAATTTATATGGATTCACTAAAGACCCAGAATTGCCAAAGCAATATTGAAGAAAAAGAATGAAGCTGAAGGAATAACCCTCCCAGACTTCAGACAATACTACAAGCTACCATAATCAAAACAGCATTGTACTTGCATAAAAATAGACATAGGGATCAATGGAACAGAATAGAGAGCCCAAAAATAGACCCACAAACTGACAGTCAATTAATCTTCAAAAAAGGAGGCAAGAATATACAATGGAGAAAAGACTGTCTCTTCAGCAATTCATGTTGGGAAAATGGGACAGCTGCATGTAAATAAATGAATTTAGAACACTCCCTCACACCATACACAAAAATTAACTCAAAACGGCCTAAAGACATAAACATAAAACAAGACACTATAAACCTCTCAGAAGAAAACACAGGCAAAACATTTTCTGATATAAATCTTAGCTATGTTCTCCTAGGGCAGTCTACCCAGGCAATAGAAATAAAAGCAAAAATGAACAAATGGGACCTAATTAAACATATAAGCTTTTGCAAAGCAAAGGAAACCATAAGCAAAACAAAACAACAACCTACAGAATGGGAGAAAATATTTGCCAATGATGCAACAGACAAGGGCTTAATTTCCAGAATCTATAAACAGTGCAAACAACTTAAAAACAAAAAAACCAAAAAACCTAATCCATAAATGGGCAGGAGACCTAAATAAGCAATTCTCCAGTGAAGACATAGAAATGGCCAGTAGGCACATGAAAAAATGCTCAATATCAGTAATTATCAGAGAAATGCAAATAAGAACTACAATGAAGTATCACCTCACATCAGTCAGAATGGCCACCATTAAAAAGTCCACAAACAATAAATGCTGGAGAGGGTGTAGAGAAAAGGGAACCCTCTTACACTGTTGGTGGGAATCATAGTGCAGGCATTATGGAAAACAGTATGGAGATTTCTCAAAAAGCTAAAAAGAGACTTAACCACATGATCCAGCAATCACACTCCAGACATATATTCAGGAGGGGACTCTAATTCAAAAAGATACATGCATCCCAGGGTTCTATTTACAATAGCCAAGACATGCATACAATTTAAATGTGCATCAACCGATGACTGGATAAAGAAGTTGTGGTATATTTATACAATGGAATACGACCCCACCATGAAAAAGAATAAAACAATGCCATTTTCAGCAACATCAATGGATCTAGAGATAGTCATTCTAAGTGAAGTAAGCCAGAAAGAGAAAGAAAAATACCATACGATATCACTTGTATGTGGAAGCTCAAAAAACAAAAAGACACAAATGAACTTATTTACAAAACAGAAACAGACTCAGAGACATAGAAAACAAACTCATGGTTACCAAGGGGGAAAGAGGATGGGAAGGGATAAATTGGGAGTTCAAGATGTGCAGATACTACTTACTATATATAAAATAGATAAACAACAAGTTTATACCATATACCACAGGCAACTATATTCAATACCTTGTAGTAACCTATAATGAAAAAGAATATGAAAACAAATACATGTATGTATATGTATGACTGAAGCATTACGCTGTACACCAGAAATTGACACAACATTGTGAACTGACTAGATTTCAATTAAAAAAAGAAAGTAACCTCAGATTTGAAGGGTTAGTTATAAATTATACATGGATTTTTGACTGCCTGGATGGTGGGGGACCCTAACCCTGCATTGTTCGAAAGTTAAATGTAGTCACAAAGTATCTCCACCCCCTCCCGTATACTAATTGAGTCCAAAGGCAATATAGTAACTTTATAGTAGAGAATTCTTGCAGTTACCACCGTCACCAAATGATCAATTTAAAATAATTAGTAATGGGTCAAATCAAGATCAAGTCTTCTGGTATGATATACTGAGAAGAATACAAAATCACTTCTGTGATACTCCATCAAAATACAAACTCTGAATACAACCATGAGGAAATATCAGACAAAACTAAACTGAGAGACACTGTATATTCCTCATAAGAGCTAAGGCCATGAAAGACAATCTAAAGACCTGTTCCAAATTAAAGAAGATTAAACAGTATCACAGCTCAATGAAACATGTGATTGTATTAGATTCTTGACCAGGTGAAGGATATTATGGAGAAATTTTCAAAATTTGAATAAGATCTACAGATTAGATAATTCTATTATGTCGGTGGTGACTTTCTGATATTTGTAATTGTACTTTGGTCATGCAAGACTGTCCTTGTTTCTAGGAAATTGTTTAGGGGCAGAAGGAGTCCTGTCCATCATTTACTTTTAAATGGTTCAGAAAATTCCATAGTCTCTATGTATTTTATGTGGTAAACTGTTCATATCTGGGGAATCTCAGTGTAAAGTGTAGGCAGGGATTCGCTGAGCTATTTTGCAATGTATCTATAATCCTATTATTTATAGATGAAACGTTAAGAAAATAAAATCCATGATAATCATAAGCTGCTAGTCAGTTCTGAACGATCCATACTTTTAATCTGCTATAAGCATAGTAGTTTTGCCCAGACTTAGCTGATCTGCTCCCAAGAAATCTTGGCTAATGTTTATGTCAGTCACACCTCACATAGCTTTGTCAGTCATGGTTCACATGTTTTTGTTTCTATAAAATTTCATTCTGGCTATTGATTTTATTAGAAATTCCTTAGGTGCAAAACAGTTTGACCTTATCCAGAGGAATACATTTACCAAACGTTTTCTGAGCCCCTTCATCTGGAAGCATTGAAAGTGTCTACTGGGGAAAAGTAAAGAGAAGAGTACAGACATGTATGTGGATTACACATCCTCTTAGGGAAAATAAAGTTCTAAGGTAAATTTTTCTCAACTAACAAAATTTCATAATCCTTTATATAACTCCCTCTGAAAGGCCAAATTATTTGTAAAAGATATGCTGGGACACCCATGTGTATGTTATTGGACTCATCCTTCTGGACATATCAAATTAGACCAGAGTTTATATTTTACCTAAAGAGAGTCAACAAACTGATTGGCTAAGAAGCAGTCTGATCTTTAAAAGAAAAAAAAAAAATCTACTCAGAAACACATATAGCTGTAGGCTCTGGAGCTGAAGTTCCACTGAGAGTCAAGGCTTGAGACAGTACCACAATAAACCCAAGTAAAGCAAAGGACAGACACAGACTATGAGTCAGTAGAGAAATCAAATCCTCAGGTTGCAGTCTCAGGTAGAAAAGACACTGCATTTCTTCTCTGGAACAGACACAGACAGTTGCTGCCTCACATCCTGATACATTAAATCCTCCAAAAGTCACATGTGTCTTCTTTCCTGCAAACTTTCCGTTTCCTTTTCAGTATTCTGTATTTGGGCAGGTCTTAGTGTCTGTTCCTTGAAACAACAGACATTTAAGTAATTTTTCTACTCCTGTTGCTCAAAGCTAACTCCCAAAAGAGTGACCAAATGATAGATAGCAGATTAAAAAGTAAACAAAACAAAAAATGATCACCAATTCATAAGACTTTAAAATATAATACATTTGCATACTTTTAAGTAGAGAGACTATGAAGCTAAGAGACTACTTGGATTATGGTTCTGGTTCTGTCACTTGTCAACTAAATTGCTTTGAGTAATCATTTCTAAAACATATGAACACTAATTTGTTTTCTATACATTGAGAAAACTGTCCATATCACTGAGCAAGGAGAACAGAACTGTATAATAAAGTCACTTTCTAAGGCTTTGTATAATTGTTAAGCTAGTCAAATTTTATATGGGGCTGAAAGTCAACTCTGGAAAAAATTCTCTGTCACATTTGTAGTAAGATTGAAAAACAGAAGTCTGACTGGAAGGAAGGAGAAACACTCTCACAGACTACAATAAGAGCATAATAATGTAGAATACTTGCAGAGTTGTCTAAGTGCCAACTTCCACTTTATCTGAAATATCACAGCATTTTATTTTTATTATTATTACTTCCTCATCTTTGATTTCTCAACAAATATGTATAGAATTAAAAAAAACACAAGTAAACAATAAATTTTCTACCAAATTCTGGCAACCTAGTAATCATTAATACTATGCTTTAGTAGTTTAGCTTTGGAATCTCAGTTTGAATCATGATTTTGCAATTTAATTGTTGCATGTATGAATTTGGAAAGTCACCCAGGTGAAGTAAGCCACATGTGAGTTTTGCAAGGATTAAATGTAATGGTTTATGTGATAGTGAGTGCTCTCTGCTTTAGATCTGTAATTAAATCAGATTTCTCTGGAGTAATTTTGAGATATCCTAACAGTGTTTACTTTACAGATATTACCACAGTGGCTATTTGATTGAGTTATTTAAAATTACTTTTTACAAGTTACATAAATTCAACTTCAACCAGGCACACAACAAGAGGAAGATCTGTTTATATATATAGCTCGCAGAGGTTACTATACTCTATACATCACTACTTTGCCCATAGAAGGACACTGAGAACCTTTTCTTAAATCTATGGTTAAAAACCTGGGAAGGTCTATGATCAGCCAGGTTTTGGCTGAACTTTAATCCTGGGTTTATCATTTCTGGACTAAGAAAGATGGATTTAGGATTCAGAGAGAAGGGTTGCTAGTCCAAGAAAAAAAAAAAAAAAAAAGGCAGGGGTGGCTGCTGGGAAAACAATGGATGTCTACTTAGGAATGATACCCAAAATATTTAAGAACTGTTACTTCACTGTCTTCAGTCAGTCAGAACAGAGGCAAACGGACCTGCTGGAGCAAATCTGAGACTCACTATTGGACAGACATATTGGCTGCAGGCTGGCTCCCTCCCCTCCTGAAAATTTTATTAAAATTCCAACTTCTCACTGAGTCCTAATTTGGCCACCTTTATGTCCATAGTAACATTCATATAACATATCAAATATATTTTAAATTATTATTACATATCTATCCCAACTAGAGTGTAATTTCCACGGGGGCAAAGATTTGGTTTTATAATGCTGTGTTTCTAGCCTGGAAAAAATACCAATTATAAATACCTATTAAATGAATGAACTATGCTCTTTGTTTAAAATACTGTTGACTGTATACTGCCTTATTACTATTGGAGTCCTATAAAAAGGTGGCATTATATAGATGGCTTCATTCATAAAGCTCATTCTTGGAAAATGCCTACATTCCATGGAAAGCTGAAAAGAAATATATTATATACTATAATAAGTAATTTAGTTCCATGTAGAGAAATTTGTTATATTTGTAAATTAAACAACACATTTTCAAATGCTCTCATTTTTGGAATTTAATTACATAGATATATTTATTTTTCAAATTGCTCTTTTGGTCCGGATGGAGAATTCTTAACTTACTAAATGGGACTCTCCATTGTAATAAAAGCAAAAACACATAAACACATTTAGGCTTGTCTTTTGGATGTGTAATGAAAGTCATCACAGGGATGACTCCTGGAGCAGTGTTAAATATGTTTGCCGAGCAGGTACCTGTAGTTCATGACCATTGGGGAAGCCGCAAGGAATAAGGCACAGAGACTGAGCTATAGTTCTATGTACATATTTTCTCCACCTCTGCTTTCTTGTTTCTCACAGCTTGATCCAGTGATCAAGCCTGTTTCAGTTTCCAAGTCAACACAACATATGACAAGGAAAAGAGCTGAATTGTATTAGTAGTCTTCACTTACTTTTAGCTCCAGTTTCTCTCATTTTGGGGAGTTTAAGACAGTATTCAGATAGGTGGGGGAGTATAAAATAATCTTTTCTTGGTTTTTTTTTAGATTAATGATTTTTTGTATGTATGTTGGGGGCTGGGGTGGATGGATAACAACTATAGTTATGAAATTTTTCAGGTTTCTGTCCCCTGCTGGACCATCCAACCAGATTCATAACCAATGTGTAGTATACAGTTATGTACTGCTGGTTTTGTACATAAATGTCAAGACATAGGACTCCTTTTTATAACTCTTTACAATAATTTATGAAATTAGCCAAACAGATAAGTCTTCTTCTTAAGCACTGCCCCCTTTAACTCACGTCCATTAACACCTAATATGCCCAGATTCTAGAATTAAATCCCTGATCTCAAGCCCAGACGTTATATATGTCCCTAACATGCTGCTAATTCTCTTAGGCATGGGCATATCTGCTGCATTAAAAAGAATAACAACAACAACAGAAAATACTCTCTTAGAGTGAATCCTTTGTATACATTGCTATTGAGTCTTCAATTTGAACCAAACAATTTCTTATTCTTAATATGTCTCGTATGGCTTTTGAAGCATTTAGAACTTTCCCAAATGCCACACCCAAGGATGACGACATAAATTGAAGTTTAGAAGCTACTGAATTTAACACAAGGGGCAACTGCTAAGCCTGCCACTATTTAGAACAGCAGAAAGGCAAAAATTCCCAGGAATAAACTTAACAAGAAAAGTGTAAAATGCTACTGATGGGTATAAGAATTTTGAATAAATTGAAAGGTAAGTGCTGTTCTTTGAATGGAGGACTTTGAACTTTGCAGATGATAACTCTTCGTAAGTTATTTTACAGCTTAATAAGATATCATTAAAAGTATTCATACAAATTTTTTTGGAATAAGAGATATTTCTAACATAAATTTAGAAAATGTATAAAAATAAGCAGAAAAATTCTGGAAAATAGTTAAGAGGGGAAAAATAAAAGGTAAAGGACAGATGATGTCTTATATAAATTATATAAAGCTAAAGCAATTAAAGTTGTTTTCTCCTGGTGCACAAGTAGAAAGAGTGATAAAACAAAGGCCAGAAATAGACCCAAATATATGGGTAGAAATAAAAATAATAAGAATACTTCAAAAGAGTATATAGAAATGGTGTAGGGACAACTTAATAATCATAGGAAATAACACTCGGCTAGCCGACTCACTTCTTAAGCAAAAGAACTTCTAGAAAAATAAAAAATTTAAATGGAAGTAAAGAAAGAATAAAAGGAAATACTGAAGACTTACGTTTCATATAATGACAGCAAAGAAGTCTTTGCTAGGGATGGTACCCAGACATTCATTACAGAAAAGATTGAATAATGTGATTTAATAAAAGTAAAATTCTCCATAGAAGATACCATGTATACATTGAAAAACCAAAAGACCAACTTAACAATATTACTGACAGAAGACTGAGTAAGAATAATATCAGTAAAATATACTTAAAATATAAAGAGCTTGAAAATAAGAAAATATACATTGACAAAGAACATAAAATGAGTGAAAGGCATGAATTAAGACTTTTCCAGCAAGAAATAGATAAACTGGCTTTTAAATTCATGAAACAAAAATAAGCCCCTTTGTGAAATTAAAAAGGATAGGAAATTAAAAATATACTGAGAAAAAGCTTCCATAACAAATTGTAATATTGTATTTTCAGGAGTCGGGAAACAGATATTCTTAGATGTACCTTTTGGCCATATCAAATAGTATGCTATCCTTAGCAGGCGTTTTGATAATATAAAACTATGATGGCATATATTTTTTGAACAAGAAATTTTAATTATAGAATATATCTTGTAGAAATACTTGTATTCAGACACATATAAATAAATGTGAGTAAGGGATATTTATTGTCGCATTGCTTGATTTCGAAAGTGTGTAAGCAACCAAATTGAATATCAACTGGAGACCTTGTATTTTAAAATATGGGATGTAATATGTATTGATTAAGATTTACAGAATACACTACTGAAATACATGTTAAGATATATTGTTAAGCAAATGAAAAGTGAGATTTGGAACCATGATTTACCTCTTATGTAAATAAGTAAAAGTGATATATACATATATGCTTACATACAGTTGAGACTATCACTAGGAATATGAATTAGTAAAAATATGGACCAGACTATAGACAGGATGTACTTATCACTGTAGACAGTTTTATACCTTTTGATTTTGTACTTTTAAAAAAATGAGCATAAAATACGTATTTCGAATAAATAAATGTTTGTAAAGTATATTTTAATAAATAAACCTACCAGTTTAAAAAATCCCTTGTTTTAGGTATTGCGAGTAGAGCATGGATTTGGAGTCAGAAACACTTGGATTCACTTGCTAGCTACAAACTAAGTTATAAACTGTGTGGATTTGGATAATATAATTAATCTTTATAAATTAATTTTTTTAAATCTGAAAACTGGGTAATAAAACATAAGCTAAAGATTCTTCTAAATTAAATGTAGGAATACAGATAATAACCTTCTCCCTGTTTCTCTTGCTCTTTCCCCTCAAAACCTTTTTTCTTTCCATATAATGTGATGTTTCAGGGAGATCTGTTAAATAAGTGGTAAATCTGGAAATAAATTTATTTTTCCTCTAGAAAAATTTTTACAATTTTTCATGTTCTTAATATATTTTACATTTTTCTATCAGTAAATTTATCCATAACATAGTTACAGCATGTTGCTGCTACTTTCAAATTTTCAGAAATTAAGAGGAATCAGTTAGTGTATTTTGGGTTCATAGATTTTAATCTTAATAGATCTTCAAATTTACAGAAAAGTCGTGATAAGAATACAAAAGCCCCCATTTATACCTTACCTAGATTCACCAAATGTTTACATTTTCCCTCATGGATCATTCCTTTTTTCTACCTATGTATCCATCCATTTACAAAGTCTATGTCTCTATCTATCTAGTCTATTTTTTTCTGAATACTTTGAGAGTAAGCTGAAAACATTCTGCCTACTTACCCCTAAAATCTTCTATGTATGTATTTCCTTAGACCCAGAACATTCTCTTATGCATTTTAACTGTACAATTATCAATATCAGAAAATTTAACATTTATACAATATTATTACTTAATCCACAATTCAAATTCCAATGTTATTAATTGTGCAAATAATAGCTATTTTTATATAGCTGCTATAGCTTTCTCCCCCAGGCCCATGGTCCAATTCAAGATCACACATTACATTCAGTTGTCCAGTCTGGAACATTTCTTCAGCTTTTGTTTGTCTCTTTTTTTTTCACCCTGACTTATTTGAGAAGTGCAGGCCTGTTACTTTATTGAATTTCTCTCAGTTTGAGTGTGTCTGAAGCTTTCTCATAAATGTATTCAGGTTATGCATTTTTGGCAAAAATCCTACTGCATTGATAATATTTTCTTTTTCAGTCCATCATTATCAGAAAGCACAGGGTGTCAGTTTGCCACAATATAGCAAATGTGAATTTTTATTATTTTGCTATTATAGCGTCTGGTTGCTATTATTGTTTCATTTTAGTTAAGAAATATTTGATATTTAATTAAATTTGATAATTTCACAAAATTAGGGAGATAAAGTAATATAAATATCCTGAATCCTAGTCAAATTTTCATCAAGTAGATTTACAATCACATCACTCAATCATTCCTTCACTATCTACTGAACACATCTGCAAGAAAAAGCTTTCTATTTTCTGTCATTCATTCCTTGAATGATTTTAGTACAGACTCATAGTGATTTTATTCAATAAAATTTAAATGCATTTTATTTTTACATGTTTTCCTTTTTTTGTTTGTTTGTTTTAATGGTTCCATTTACACCTAATTCAAGATCTCTTCCAAATAACTCTATATTACATTATGGGTAGTTTAAGTCCCTCTCAACAGAGTTTTCTCAGTTCCACTCATCTATCCTTTAAAGTATTGCTGTCACTCATTTCACTTACCCATAAAGTATCATCCATCACCAAATACACTGCTGCTATTATTATTATGAAGAAAGTGTTATATGTTATGTCAATTACGAATATGAAAAAAACTAAAAGATTTTATTTTATCTTCATTTATTTTCTCTAAGGCTCTTCCTTTCTTCCAAATATCCCTATTTGAAATGACTATTTCAATCTTTCACCATTTCTTTATTGGGATGTCCATCTTTCAATTATTAATTTTCTGTGTGTGTCTATGTTTAATCAGCTTCTGGATTTTTTCCATTATTTTCTTCTAGTCCATGGTTTGCTTCATAATTTTTTAACATTGCCTTTTGATAAGGTCTAAATGATTATACATTTTTCTTTAATAAAGTTATTTAAGAAGTTATTGCTTTGTGTGTCCTCTCTAAAATATGTTTTTGCCTATTTGTGGGATAAGACATACAGCTGATTCTTTTTTCCTAGAATCTTCATCATTTTAGCTTTTATGTATAATTTCATTACCCATCCCAAATTATAGGAGTGGTATTCTTTTTTTTTTAATTAGATATGCAATTGTTTCAATGCAATTTCATTGAAAAGCCTTTTCTTATCTCATGAATTACTTTGGAGCCTCTGTCAATTTACGTTCTAAATGTAGGTCTGTTTCTGAATTCCTTATCCTTTCCATTGATTATATTTAATTTATCTTTAGGCCCAAACTAAGCTGACTGTGCAGCATTATAATAAGACCTGAAGTGAAACATTTTAAGGTGTCCAAATTTGTTTTTATTTTCAAGATTGTTTAGCTATATAGGCTCTTTGCATTTCCATATATATTTTACAGTAAATTTTAGAAAAAAGAAACTTGTCGTATCAATAAAAATCTTTTTTGGGAAAATATAAATTTTAACAATATTGAGTTTTGTAATCCAGGAATACATTTATTAGAATATTTAAAAAATTTTCTTGGTAATTTCTTATAGTTATCAATGAATAGGTATTTTACCTTTTTTATGAGATTAATTTCTAGTTAATTTACTTTAAATAGTATTAAGAATTGGATTTTAAAATTTTTATTTTTCAATACTTTTACTACTATTACACTGAAATATAACTGAATTTTATATGATTGTGAATCTTTCAGTCTTGCTAATTTTAATCATTAATTCTGTAGTTGTTTTGTAGTTTTCTTAGGATTTTCTATGTAAATGATTACATTGACTCATCTGTGAATAGAATTATTTTACATCTTCCTTCCTAATCTTTATACTTTTAACTTTTATTTTTTTTATTTCTTTAGTTTTTATTTATTGTTCCTATTATTACCTGATCCATTTTGCTTATATTTTGGGCTGGAATTTCCAGACAATATTAAACAGAAGAAAAAAGGCAGTCATTCATTATTTTCCTTAAATTGAAGGGAAAGCAATCAATATTTCACATTATGTTTGATATTATCTTTAGGTTTTTCATAGCTATCCTTTATTGTTGTCAGGAAGGTACCCTCTATTTACAGTTTACTGAGAGTTATACTGTGTATGGGTGCCAAATTGCATCTATTAAAATGGTCAACAGTCATTGGTATGTTCTTCCCTTTATTTTATTAATAAGATGGAATATATTGATAAATTTTCAAATGTCAAGGCAGTCTTCTAGTACTGAGCTAAATCTCATCTTGGCATGATAGTTTTGCTCCTTTTTCTATATTGCTAGATTTGATTTACTTACTTTTTCAAAGATGTTTCTGCATTCATTAAGGCTGGAGTTCCGTAATTTTCTTTCTTTCTTTAATATCTCTATCATATCTTGATGTTAGATTTTTGCTCACCTCATAGGAAATGCTACAAAGAGTTTCCATCATTTCTATTTTCCAAAAGGTTTATCATAAGTTTAGAACCATTTATTTATACGGTTGATGAAATTCACTGGTATATCATATGTATATACACACAGACATATATATTTACACACATATGGCTATTCATGTTTTCTAGTTCACCTTGATTCTGTTTTAGGTAGTTGTGTTTATTAAGGAATTACTATATTTCATCTAAGATTTCAAATTTATTGACATAAAATTATTTATGAAATCTCGTATCTTTTTAATGTTTGTAATAGCTTTTTTTTCTTTTCTTTCAGTGGTAATTTGTGTTCCCCTCTTGTTGATTATCATTCCTGCCAGTGATTTTTCACTTAAAAATAGTTTTAAATAATCATTTTTTGACTTTAACATTTTTCCTAGTTTGTACATTTATGCTCATGTCTTTATTGTTTTGTTCCTTCTCATTACTTAGGTGGTATCTTTTTTCTAGCTATTTGAAATGAAACCTTAGAACACTGATATTAAACTTTCTTCTTTTCTAAGTTAACTATTAGTATTAGTTTCTTAGGTTGCCATAACAAAGTACTATAATTGTGTGACTTTAAAACAACAGAAATTTATTCTTTCATGATTCTGGAGGCTAGAAATCTGAAATCCTGGTGTTGGCCAGGCCAGACTGCCTCTGAAGACTCTAGATGATCTTTCTTTGCCTCTTGAGCCTCTGGTGGTCCCACGCATCCCTTGGCTTGTGGCAGAATAGTTGCAGTGTCTGCACCTGTCTCCACCTAGCAGAAATCTGTGTAGAACAGATTAGCATCTTGCTCTTAGAGGAGTAAAATTTGGTTAAGTAAAAAAGTTTTGTGAAGACTTTCCTCTCAGGTAGACAAAAGCCATGTAGTATCAGAAATAAATTACTGATTTTAGTTTATAATTTACAGGCAGAATTTAGGACTAAAACTTACTCTATGAACAATACTCTATTACTTTTTTTTTAATCATGGTTTCAGGGACTATGCATCAGACAATGC
This sequence comes from Camelus bactrianus, assembly GCF_048773025.1. Taxonomy (NCBI): domain Eukaryota; kingdom Metazoa; phylum Chordata; class Mammalia; order Artiodactyla; family Camelidae; genus Camelus; species Camelus bactrianus. Next base: position 46,896,527 of record NC_133540.1, read on the forward strand.
GTATTTCACAAATAAGCATTCTCAACATAAATGTTATTATTGAACGAGTGAAAAAATTAAACATCAGTAATTAAACATACTTGCTAAATGTTTAATTACATCTAAGGTATCCTTGTCGCGGTTAAACTAAGGATAATGTTATGTATTACTTCACTAATTATAAATTTGATAATTAATTTTGATAATAAATGGAAATAAAACCTACATCATTTTAAATCAACTTGTTTCTTTTAAGAGGAAGAAATTATGGGTACCAAAAGATAATGTGTGGTTATCTCTGAGGGGTGAAATTCTTTCCCTGTATTTCTTATAATGAAAATGCCTTGTCTACTTTTTTGAAGAGAGTATTAATTAAGGAATGACATTGCTATTACTAATTATTAATGAGCATAGAATATTGATGCAATCACACTTTCTTAAAGTTGAGTCCATTGACTATAATGTATTTTGCAGCAGAAATTATATCATGGGCTTTGGTTTTTATTTTGTCTACATTCAAGGCCAGGTAATTGAATTACATTAAAGTAGTTCAAAACATGTAAATTAATATCTTAATAATACTAATTTTCTATGTCTTCAATTTATACTGAAATCATGGTTTAAATTAAATACACAGAGTCATAAGTTAATTACAGACCATTTCTCATCTTTAAGTTATGCGGGTTGGGAATACAAAAATTATTTGTGATGAAAACTCAATGGTATAGTTAGACTATACCAAACATGTTCAGTAAAAATATGCTTTTGTTATATTTTAGTCTCTTATGCAAAACACTATGGAGTCTACTCTGGAAATTCCTGATATTGAATAAACCAACTTGATACTGATGAAAGCCAAAAAACTGTTTGTTCATTTCATAAATTTAGACATATGTCTTTGTTACTGGAACATGGTGTTGGATGAAAGATTAAGTAGGTGTATATTCCCTTGGGATTCTGTCACAGAGCTGGTATTTCTTTCTAGACCCCCCACACTATGTAAAGATATAGATTTAATAAACAAACCATTTCTGATCTCAGCGAGGAACTTAGCAGGGATTTTGAAAGTCAAACACACAGGAGCCATGCTTGACTGTGGTGGTAAAAGTAACATCTGCCTAAGAGCTTTAAACAACAGACTTTTCAAATCACTTTTAAAGCCACAGTAGGAGATGTGACAACCATAAGCAATACCTCATGCAGACCAGGAACATGAAAGCTGGAAGAAGTCAATTGCACTCAAATGCTGAAATAATCCCTATTAAGGGGAAACAAGAGGAATAACTTAAAGTTCCTGTTTATCTCTGTCTACCTAAGCTTTTATGTACCATTTCTAGCCTTCACTAATGACTGTAAACTGACTAAAAGAAAGAAAATAATTACTAATGGAAAAATTAACTTCACACTGCCCAAGTTATGATAGTGACTTATTTCAAAGTCAAATTTGATTCCTAATTCATTAGCTTTACATAGGATAGATAGGATTATATCTAGCAAAATGTACCAATTAGTACCAGCCTGGATGATTAGGGTGTAAAAGGAGTGCCACAATGCACTGCCAACACATTTCTGGAAAAATAAGGTGAAAATATAACCCAAGGTACATATGATCTTTGAAATTCATTTAAATGTGTTGCATCTTTTCTATTGTACCTGCAAAACAGGGAAGGACATCTGAGGACTTTCTGTGTATTTTCACTTTATTTGCTGTGTTGTTCTAAACCTGTTACTGGATAATTTACTTAATTAAAACACAGCAAATAAAGTTAAGGATGTGGAGTAGATCCCAAAGACAAAAGTATTACTATTTAGCTTCTTTTACACATGTCAATATAAGGAAAGAAAATAATTTTCTCATATTGGCATAAATCAGTTCATGTGTTCAGATCTCAAAAAAGTACACTGCATCACATTTCTACTTAGGAAAAGTCATGGGTTCATCCATGAAAGATAAAGAAAACTGAGGAGACTGTAGAGAGAGGAAGTAAGAAAGGGAGCCATGTTCCTCAGTAAATGAAAAATTTAGTTAATATGTACATTCCCTTTATCTTGTTCCCTTACAGGATATTTATTAATAATTCAGGCACTCACAATTGTAGCTCATTAAATCTTTCCAAAAATGGTCCATATGTTGGCATATTTAATAAATGTCAAAAATATTTTTATAAGAAAGAAATCACTACTGAGTCAACTATGAGAATAGCTATTCTCTTTAATATACTGACAGAAGAAAAATGCACAACCTAAAAGTTGTGAGTTATGTTTTACTTGGGGAAATAACTGAGAACTATAGCGTGGGAGACAGCCTCTTGTATAGCTCTGAGGAACTCAGCCAAAGAGGTAATGGAGGAGACAGAATATATAAGAGTTCTTGCTGGAAAAAAAAATGTAGTCAAACATCAAAAGATTACTGCTGACCACAAAAAACAGACAAGTTAACTATTTTAGTACCTTTCTATGTATGGAATGATGCAAGAGTCTGGGTTCATTGAAATTATTCCTTAGATACCTATCTTAACTACATAGGGCCAGTATCCTACTTTTCTCCATTCTGAATTCCCCTGAGGGCACATCTTAGGAGGTGGCTGCAGTGGCAGATGGCTTGATGGTGGGCAATATTCATATATATATATATTTTTTAATTGAAGTGTAATTGATTTACCATATTGTGTAAGTTTCTAGTGTATAGCAAAGTGATTCAGTTTTATATATGCATATATCTGTATTTTTTCATATTGTTTTCCATCATAGATTATTACAAGATATTGAATGTAATTTCCTATGCTATATAGTAGGACCCTGTTGTTTATCTATTTTATATACAGTAGTTTCTAAATTAGGAGTTTGGGATTAGCAGATACAAACTACTATATTTGTTGTTTACTGAAATGGCGAGTAACTTTTTGTCTGCAAATAGATGATAATTTCTCACAAAGTTCTGTCTATAATGATCATCAACCAATCTGAGGAAAGTTAAAAAAAAAACAAAGTTTCACCATAATGGTCAAGAATTCTTACAAGAAATATTTTGAAGTATTTTTTCTTTGTTATTTGTACGATTGTGGCAGACACATAATCCTCCAACCATCTAAATACAGCACTTCTAATTCATTTGTACTTACTAGAGAATTGGTTCCATGTAAAACAGTGTGCTAAACATGATGACAGTTTGTTAAAAATTATTATTTTAGACTGAAGGACCAAATAAAGTCAAAGAACACAGTAAGTGAATATGTGATAGTTAGGACTAGAGTCTATGTATTATGATATCAAATTCAGTAATATTTCTGCTATGTTACACTGATAATTTATCCACTACAATTAAAATATCTCAAAATACTTTAACATAGTACATACCTACATGAAAATTTCCAAAAGAATGATCTGATTGCAATCTGATCAGAAATACATCTTATAATTTATCTTCTTCTTTTCCATGGCATTTATGGGAACATTCATGCAGGTGCGTGCACACACACACACACACACACACATTAGATCTATCGATTTGTTGATACATTGATGAATCACTTCCCTAGGTAAAAATAAAAATTAAAACTTACTCAAAGGGTATTATAAAATTTCTACTCCTGTGAATTTTTAGAGGAATTATTAAAATTTAAAAATTTTTGGCTATATGTAAAATCAGAATCATTTTCTGACAATCTAGTAGCCAATCACCATGTACTTCATATTCAACAGATAACTTTTTCTTACTTAATTCAGATAAAATAAAATTCAGATGTGATGAAACAACATACTCATTTATTTTAATGTACCTTTAAGTTGTTAAGGTTCTCCTTAGGTGAAGATAATCTTTTAGAGAATTTAGCTTTGTTGTCAAACACGTTCCTCTAAAGATTGCAATGTTTTATAAAGCATGACTGATTTAAAAGCTGTCTATAAGGTTAGAAAAGGTGAGGGAAAATTACAACTTGTGAATCACTTCATGACTGTAAATATATCCTGCTGACTTTAAAAATTACTAAAAAATCATAAAGAATATTTATTTGAATGTATTTTACTCTGGAATATAAAACATAAACATGAAACAATAGTTATCCTTGCTTCTAATAGTCTGAAAAATTTCGAAGTTGTTTAAAGCATATCTAACTGTCTGAGAATGCAGGAATCATAACATGATTCTGGGTACCTTATAACCACATCCAGTGATGTAAGATTTGGCAACAAATAACACCTGCATTTTTACAGAGTACAAATATAGTCATACATATTTCTTGCTTTCTCTTTAAAAATTTTTCTATATCTGGAATATGTGTGGATATGAGGGGCTTGATGATTTCTAATAGAAACAGACATATTCTAATCATCATTTCCTTTACATGCTAATGATAATCTCAGAAATGAAATGTGCTATTAGAATTCTAAGAAGAACAACAATAGATTAACTTTGGCAAATTAGATGAAAATAAAAGCACAGAAAAAATGTTATTGGAAAATTTTTTTCTAAATGACCGTCTGTATAATTATCTTTTTAGCAAATAGTCATGAAAACCCAAGAGGAACAAATTGTTGGTTACTAATTCAGGTTTATGAATCATCTTCTCTTTAGGACTGTAAGCATGAAAAATGATGAAACTAAAATTTATTTAAGAAAAAATAATTAATCATTCTTGTCTCCATCATCATGTAAAATTATTGGAATAAATACTTCATTTTAAAATGTTTTAAAACATTATATGGACCCTTATACATGAAAATGAGCTATTTGCCAATTAAAAATTGTGGTTGGGTCAAAATTAGTATTTTTCAAATATTATTATCAGTTTTTCCTTTATTCAAAACATTTTCATAAAAAGTTCAATGTATAAAACAATAAATGTTTGCTCATTTATCTTAGAATGTATAGTCATATCCATTGCATTCACACTGTACCTTTATATAACTGGACAATTAAATTGGAAGCATGCATTTTAAAGATACAGAACCACATTCACTGTAACAGTAGTGAGAAGGAGGATTGGTATACACATAAGTGTGGGTCATTTCTTTTTATCTTAAGGCTTACAGAAGCCCCAAGGAGGAGAGAAATTACTCTGAATTCTGAAATGGACCAAACTTTCCTGGTTAAATAAATGTTACCTGGGGATACGGCACATAACCAATAGCTGATGAATATTTGTTAACAATATTTTTCAAAATAATTTTGAAAGTGATAATAATATCTTATCAATATATTGCTTACGAGAGTTAAGGCAGTATATTCTCAGTTGTCAGGAGACTCCCAATAGTGTTTCAGTTTAGTAACTCATTTTATAGGATACGTGTAGACTACTCGTACATGATAGAGGAATGTGGAATGTAGAGACAGCCCTTAGAAAGGATCACTTTAAGCACAATAAAAGGAATTTGAAATAAAAAAGGGATAGAAAATCCACAATAATGGATAAGACTAAATGCCGTAGATCATTTTTTATTTAAATCACTGTCTACAGATAGGTAGATTGGTTAAAAATGATGAAAGAAAACAAAGAGTTTAGGGTACTACAAGCTATAAGTGCTTTGGGGAAGAGCCAGAATCCGTGTTGCAAGTAAATCCTAACTTTACACAGAGCCCTTTTGGACTTGATGTGTTTATACACAAATCTAGAAACACTGTAGTAAACAGTCCAGGGAAGTTCATTATACAAAACTTTTTTAGATCTTTAATTTCAATGTTTACTCTAAAAATACATGAAAAATCTATATATCTTCTGTTTTGGTGCTATGTTAAGTTTTACTATTTGATTTTGCCTCACATTTTCATTTTAATTCCAAACTTTCTTTGAAAACATTATTTTTTTGCAGCTGCTGCTTGGGTGGTGTAGTTCTTCATATGATCATTTCCATGTGCAAATATTACAAAATGTCAAAGACCCTGAATTTATGAACTTTTATTTTCTGCTAAAGTTTGAAAAATTCTAATTAGAGACTAAGTAGCCAAACTCCTCCCCCTGAAATAACTTTTAATATGGTCCATGTGCAAAAACTTTATTTTATGATCTTACCCACCGCATGAAGTATCAGAGCAGGATATCATACAATCCACAGAGAAAACTGGCCAGGACTCTGCATTTAATGTTTCCAAAGTATTAACTGAGACTTGTTAGACTTTAGTTATATAAATGTACAAATTAACCACATCTTTTAACAAAATAAGATATTTAACTTGTTTTTAGGATTTATTTTGAATGATTTAAATACAAACACCATAATCTTGAATGTGTTATTTTCAAAACACTCTCATACAATGAATACTAGACCTCACTAGAAAGCAGCATTTATTCTCAACTACAATGTATATAGTATTAGTAGACTTACCTAGAAAGATTAAGGAAAAAAAAACTGAAAAATTCTTAAAAGAAGCAACAAAACTGACCAAGGATGACTGAGAAAATATAAATTAAATAAAGTTTATACCAATAACATTTGAAAAGTTTGAAATTCTTGTCTACTAATTCCCATGTCTCTAATAATAGAAATTCATATGAAATAATTTTCAGGCAATTAAAAAAAGGAGAGGAGAACTCAATTCACAGAAAAGTATTTTTAAAATAGATGTGGTTTATTTTTGATAATAAAATAATAAACCTGTATGGAGAAAAATCATAAAATTTAATTGTTAGAATTAAAAAGTATCTTTAATCCCTCAATTTAGAGATAATTATTGGTAACATATCGGTATATTTATGGCATATTAAGACTTTTTTCTTATATTGATTATACTACACCCTAATTTGTTGTATCCATGTTTACTTAGGGACATTTATAATTATCGTGAGTTTCTAATTGGCATGGTCAAAATGAGATAATGATAAAAATGTGTCCAGTTAGATTTATGAGGAGCCAGGTTTCAAGGAAAGCCAGGAATGTGCCAAAAGGTGAAATTGCTAGCTGGGAATCAAAGATTTAGTGAGTTCAGAGCTAGGTTATCAATGTGACCAATTTATTTAATGCACAATTAATGAGACTGGTTTAAAATTTGAGAATACAATAAGATAAATATGAATGACCTCTGCTTTCAAATCATGCCCCATCTAAATGTGAGTTCAACTTTCAAGGATGACAAAGTGTGGCAGGTGAACATGGGATGATAAAAGTGCAAACTGCTGCCCAAATCTCCATCTGCCCAGTGTACTCCCACTCTGCTCTTCAGCATCAGTTGGCTCCATTAAAATGATCTCAATTTTGAGAAGAGAACTAAATAAAACTGGAAAAAAAAAAAAAAGCAACCCACATAGTGTTCCTGAAACATTAAAATGAAAAAAAAAAAAAAAAAAAAAGACAGAGACAAGACAAAGCATAACAAAATACAACGAAGAATTTCAATTAGAAGAATTGCCCTTGGAAACTATCAGAGAAAAATACTTCTTCATAATCTCAAAGTAAGCAGTATATGAATTATTTTAGAGGAGCTCAAAAAAATGAGACATGATTAATGAAAGGAGAGATAATTATCCCCACCAAAAGGGATTAAAAAAGGAGTGAACAGAGCTTGGAGAAAATCTGTAGTAGAATTAAATCATTTCAAAGTAATGCTTGCATTAGAGGGAAAAGATAGGTTCTATTGAAAATTGAGTCAGGGCATGGGTAAGAGAAGCCATATTAAATGAAGCTGAAAAGAATTAAGAAATAAAAGCACAAAGATGATAGGTACAAAAGTTTAAAAAGATCTAGTCTTTATAACTGCATTTCTAGATAAGACAACTGAGTTAAAGAAAAAGCTAAGTTATAGAAAGACTTTCTTAAATAACAAATAGAATTTGTAAGTGAGAATGTACAATTTGTACTGGGGGGCAAGATCATTAATAAAAAATCCTCACACATTTGTATTTTGATAAGTGTTATGAACTTCAACACAATGACGACAACAAATTCTTAATTCAAGATATAAAGGCATCTACAAGAGAGAGAAATAAGGACTTCAGACTTCCAGAGCACTGTTCGCTAACAGGAGTATTTCTGTAAAGTTTTGGGATGAAGAAATTTGATACGTGTTTAGGTTCTCAAACATGTAAGAACTCATAGACCATAACCCAATAAATTAGTCTTGGAAAAACTATTAAAACAGTTAGACAAAGTATTAGGCAAGAATATTCAGCCAATGGAAAAAAAATCAAAATGAAGAAGTAAACTATTTTTTTAAAGGTAGGGAGCACTCACTACCATTAATTAAAGACTAAACAATAGAGGGAATTATTTTTAAAAATTGAAAATGTTGCAAAACTACATAAGTTAAATTTGGAATAAAAATGACAAACAAAGGTAGGTTGAGATATAGGTTTTCAAATTTTCTCCTTTTTCATAGTGAAGAGTTATTTTTTAATTAGCTAAAATTGGTACATTGGGATACACACAAGTTTTAAGAGTATTATTGAGAGTTTTGAAGAGTATGTATACTTCTATGTATGTATACCTTCTAAAGCCAGATATTTACATAACAAATAGTTTCCCGCAAAAGGTAGAAAACAATGATAAAATATCAAATGGAAATTATAAGAAGATGGCAAAATTAGAAACAATACCTGTAATACTATATTTTTACAAGTTAATGTTAAATATCTGTCTCAAAAATGATAGAAAGATGTGATGAAACTAAAATAGTTAAAATGTAATTGTAGAACCCTAGTGATGGGTATATTGCTATAAATTTCTTAAGTATTTTCTATATGTTTGAAAATTTTCATAGTAAGATGCTTAAAAAAAAACTTAATCTGTTAAGCCAAAATAAAACCTAAATGGATAAAGTACATAATAAACATTTGGCAAAAAATAAAAGGCCCAGAAGAAACCATAAAGAATTATTGAAAAGTTAAGAATTTTCCTGTATGGCACAGAACACAGAAGCCATAGGAAAGGTCCGAAGAGTTACCACTTTAAACAAAAATATGCATAGAATGTTAAATGATTCATTCAGTTTTTGAGAAGTGAAATTGGCAAGACATGACAAATCACTAATGTGGTTATGTAATGTTTTACAAATCAGTAAGAAGAAAGGCTACAAATTCAATAGTCCAATTATCAAAAGATATGGACAGTACATAAAAGTACATAAAAATGCAGATAAACAGAGAAAGAAATTCTCAACCTTACTCAAAAGCAAAGAAATACAAATGAAAAGTCCAGTTAGAGAGTATATATTTCCTGTAGGTTTAGTGAAGTTTAAAAAGTGTGATGATGCCTATTTTTGGCCAAGGCTGGGAGCAACAGACACTGTCATATTGCTGACAGAGTGCAAACAGTCATTCCACTTTGGCAGGAAATTTGGCTGGATCTGATCAACGTAAACTTGTATAAGCTCTTAAACTCAGAAATTCCACTTCTAGGAGTTTACACTAGAAAAATATTAACACAATTGTGTAAAGATAGGCAAAGATATTTGTTGTAGCACTGTTTATAGTAACCTAGTCTGAGAACAATTTAATCTTCCACCAACAGAAGATAGGTTAAATATATTATACGTAAATTATATGCAGGTAAAAAATAATAAATCCGATCTAATGTGGTGATATCCATATAAAGGGAAAAACAATGTACTGGGTAGAAAAATCCTAATGAACAAAAAATATGACCCCAATTTTAGGAAAATGAAAGCAAATATATCCTATAATATTTATAAAGTATTCCAGGAAGTATGACTTTAGTAATGAATCTGGGCCACATGAGAGTGATGAAAACTTACTTTTATTTTTACTATGTGCAATTGAGTTTGACCCAATCCTGTTTTCTTTATAAAACTTTCCAGATAGTTTTGTTACACTACTAGTTAAGATCGGAAGCCTAATGTTGTTACACCACTGGTTAATCAATAGCATTAAGTGGTTTATACACAGAGGATATTGAAATCATTCAGTATGATAAGTTAGGGGAACAAGGAAAAACTGCACACTGGGTAATTAACAGTTGTCTGTAATAAACAGAAGTCATGGAAATGAGAATGTAGAAAAGTAGCCAGATTTCAAGGAACAAGAAAGGCAAAGGTGAGTATGTCAGGACATAAAGAGCAAAAAATAGCTGCTCATAGGTAAGGTAGTGACAGAGCATCGTCCTGCTTTCTGCTGGTTACAAGAGGAGCCCGCTTGCTTGTTGCTGGTCAGTACGATACCTCTGCTAGAGTAGGCACTAGGTAATTATACCTAAGGGAATCGTGACAGTGTGTATGTTCTCGTAGTGTTGATTCTAACCATATTTGAGGCCGAAGTAGTATATCTAGTTATGGGCATGTGCTTATAAAGATCAGTACTTTTTAGGCACGGTCCTTCAATCTGAGATGCTGGTTAACATAAAATCATTGATAGCGTATTTTTCAGCTCAGTTCTCAAATGAGTCAGACTTTCACCTAGCAATTGCAGTCAGGATCACCCTGCGCTCCACCAAAGGATTTATTGTCTCAGTGACTTATCCATGCTCACTCCCATAAATCTAACCATCTGGTAAATTTAATCACTGCTAAGAAGAGGCATGAGAAGTGTATTATTAACTATAATATCTCTTTATTCAGCCAAATAGTTAACTTTTTACACACAAAGTAGCTGAGCACTTTAAATTATGATAAAAATATACAGATTTGTTTTGACAAGCATACTTTACTAAAGATAATGTCATCAAAATAGGCACTTGTGTCTAAATTCCATTTACACCAATTTGATGTCATAAAATGTTTTGGCTGAGTCAGATCTCATGTCCTTTTTGAGTAACTCTGTATGGACCCAGCAAGTAAACATCACACCTAAATCTAGTTAACATTTAAAAGTTGTCCAGCTACATTTCATGAGCCATCAAGACGAAGAATTTGAACCCTGTCCATAATTTGGATTTCAAGGGAAAAAAATGGGGGAAAAATCTGCCTGAAGAGAAAGGAATTATATAGAAAAACTATTATAAATGTTAAAAAAAAAAAAAGTTTGGCACTGTGAGGCAGACTTGAGGCTAAAGTCCAGAAGTTTAGAAAAAAGTGATTTCAAATTCAGTATAAGACGGTAACTTTTCCTACCTTAACCCTGTTCCACAAGCACTTGTTTCCTAGCCATGAGATTTCCTGTGCAAACCTAGAAAAGATGGATACATGATACATTGATGAAACTTCGTCTCTAGAGACTCCAATCCCTTTTATGTAGAGTCTCCTTTGGAAAAGCTAGACAGTAGAAAAGGAAGACTTCTCTTCCTTCTCTGGAAAAAGAATATTAGAAGTAAGTGGCTGGGGTTGTAAGTGTCTCTAAACAGCTATAGCTGAGGGTGCACAAATCCCCCTCAAGCTTGGGAGATGAATTTTGCTTAGTGTTGGTTTCCAACATATGGCTTGAGTAAACCTTTTTTTTTTTTAAATTGGAAAAGTCAAAGAAAGAAAGAGAGTGAGTGTGTGCAAGAGAGAAAAGACTATGGAGTGCACTGCAGCCAATCATATCTGTAAGCAGTAGTTCTAATTAAATGAGAGACCCACCCACAGCTGCCCAGTGCAACGCCTAGAGAGACAAAGAAGAAGGAAGTACAGTCCACAGTTGGAAGCTCTTAATTATCAGGCCAAAGGTAATGGACTCGATAGAGATTCAGGCTTATGAAAGAAAAAAAGAAACATGTCAGCATAATCATATAATGTTGTCTACATTTTCATCAAACCAATGATTGAATTTCCTTTGATAAGAGTATATTATTCCTGATACTTGATTTAACTCAATTATATTCTGTGTTACAAGGACAGGACTACTTTGAGGCACTTTTATTATTAGATGACATAGGTGATATCAAGTGCTTTATCTTTGTTTCCATAAGTAGCTGATCATGTTTAAATCATGAAGATGAGAGCTATCCATTTTACATCAGTGTAAAAGCAAATGTACACAAAACTGGATTTACTTCAAATAAATATATTTCTTCAAGTTCAGTAAAATCCTGCTTACATGATCTATTGTTTACAGTCTTTGTCTCCTCTGGAATTCCACAGCTTTCTAGACTACTTTAGTTTTTTATTCAGCTTATATTTGTGTCTAGATTTGGCCCAGATTTTACATACATACATCTGTTGACTTGCAAAATCATTAACAACTTACTGAGTCACCAAAGTGGGACTTACGAAGCTTTTTGGACCCCCAGATCTGGTGATCCGTACTACATGGCAGTTCTCACAATGTAGCAAAGGCCTTTCCTTGAACCTGGTTCCCTCATCCTGGACAACAGGCTGCCTATATGAGAAAGGCCTGTGAAAAGTGTCCACAGGTTTCCTTCCAAGATCTCTGCACAGTTTCTTCCAGTGACTGACCAGGAAAAAAAAATGCTGTTTGCATTATTCCATAATAGCACCTTATTTGGACTGCCTTTTACCAAACCATTAAGCTAAATTACTTTTAGTAAACTCCACAGTTTACTGATTGTGGGAAGCAATGAACTGTGAAGCAAGAATTGCTAGAGGGCCCCTTTTCCTAATAGAACTTTTTTCTGTTGTTTTTGTTTCAACAGCATCTTGAAAACGAGTCCATTTATATAAGCGGTAAATAATGCAAGATGAATGACGTTTCAGCATGTAAAATGCAGGCTATTCACCAGAAGAATGTAGATAATACCATATAGTACTTTAATTTAAACAGGCTGGATCTTGTTGAGGATCAGTGACATAATGCAAAGTATTTCAAGACACAGAGCAGAAGGCTGGTGGGGAGGAAGCACCCTCTTCTCTTTCATGGTAATGTTAAACAAGGAAAGCAGCAAAACAATGCCCTGAGCTATGCTTCTGAACAATGGCAGGAGAGAGTTAAACATTTGCCTGGCACTTTTAGAACAAACTGGGATAGTTAAAGAGACAGCTGGAACAAAGCCATAACATTTTTAGAGATACATCACGGCAAAGAAAGAAGGGCCCAGGGAAATTTTCATAGGATTTGGAGAAAATAGCAGTTTTCTGTTTGATTAATAATTCAAATAAACAAACTAATAGTCAAATATAATTTCAGAGAATATTCAAAGAGAAAATTTACAATGACAATCTGCATATTCTAGGTGAAGAGATATAATAATTGCTTTTGAGGAGAAAAAGCTGTTTAGACATCAGCCGGCAGTTCAGACAGATCTATAGAGGGAGTTACTAGGTACTAAGACCTGGTTGTTGGCTTCACGAACCCAGAATTTCTGTATTATCTATGACCCATGTTATATTAAACTCAGAGAGACTAATAACCAAATGTGCAAGATTTTGCAGGCACACAGTTTAAAATTTATAATAAAAAAGACAGGGTTTGTATAGACTAGACCTACTTTATCCAGTATGGTAGCCTGATACCATACAACTTAAAATGTAGCTAGTCCAAATTGAGATTTGCAATAAGTAAAAAATACACATTGGATTTCAGACACATAGTACAAAAAATGCCAAAAAAAAAAAAACAAACCCAAACCCATTAACTGTTTACATATTGGAATAAATATATAACTATAATTGTTTACATATTGGAATAAATATATAACCATAATTAATTTTACCTCCTTCCTTTTTCTTTTTGTCAATGTCATCTATGAAATTTAAAATTCCACATGTAAAACTCATTATATTTCTATTGGACAGTGCTAAACTAGACAATTTTATCAATTTGACTAATGCCAACCCTCCCTCTAGAAACTAAGCTGGTTAGTGATTTCATACAGGGCAAAGAGTTATATAATTTTAAAAATTTATCAGTTTTAGGCTAAGATGATCTAATGTGCTTATCTTTATATTAGGGATATACTTGCCAAGTATGTGAGTTTTCTGGTTAAATGACTCTTTTTTCTAGAATGTGCTGAATAAACACAGCCAGATTTTGCTCTAATAACCATTCTTTACTTCTTTCTGTTGACTGCACTCTTCTGACTTACTTGTTTCTTTAATATTGGTGTCACAATATCAGATGTCTATTGGTGCTAATATAGTTACCTGTAGGCAGGTACCTAAAATAAATGAAGAGGCCCATTTAGAGACTGGAAACTGCTGTGAACTACAGAATTCATTTTCTACGCAAAAACACGTGGATGCAGTCATATAACCGCTACATTTGTTAAAGGAGTACATGGCGGATGAATGTGAGTGTGCCGCCAAAGTATTGTTTTAATATCTTCCCTCATGACTCCTCCCTATGCCATGACCTATTCTCTTCCCTTCTCCGTGTTCTGGAAGGCTGACCTATATAGTCTTCAACACCAAAGCTGAAATGGAAGGCAGTAGTAAGAGTAGAATTACATGATAGGGAGGCCTGGATATCTGAGGATTCCCTACATTCACAATCCACCTTCCTCCAAGGAACCAGGTGTCCAACTACAAACACAGCTCCCATAGCTACAATTTTGTCTAGTTTCAAGCAGAATAAACATGGATTGCAGTTTGCCTAGGAAAATCTGGCTTATGCTCCTAGTACATCAATTAAGGGCTATTAGTTATTTCTAGCATCACCTTTCACTCTCAAATGCCTTCCTGTTTGATGACAAATTATATGGTTACCTTCAGTATTACTTTATAGTTGGACACTGCATATTCCATGTTTATCTAACTTTTCCCTTGCCCTTAATTTCACAGCTATAGCACACTGGCATTTTTCCAGTTTTTCCTGAAACAGTGAAGGTAGTTCTTACCAAAGTTAAGGAAATCCTTCCCTGTTGGGGCTAAGGATGTTACTTTGGAATTTTAACCCAGCAGGATTCTATCATTCTTGAAAGCCAGAGACTGCTTGGTGTTTCTAATTATTTCCATTTCTGAATGGAAGATTTAATAGGACTATCCTCTCTTGTGGCTGATTTGTATTTATTAGATGTGCATATATACATTGGGGAGAGAGAAATTACATAACTTATTTATTTTGAGACTCACTAGGCCATAGGAAACTTTGTCTGTAATTAATGAGGAGTACAATTCTTCACCCCCAAATCCCAAATCTTAGAGTAGCATCTGGCCGTATTATGGAGCTGTCTCCCCTGGAGAGGGAGTGCCTGTGTCTACCTGTGGGAGGGATGAGCCCAGAGGTTTGAGTGACCAAAGAGGACCACAGCAGACTAGTAGTTGTATATCCCAAATCAATTTCCCCTTTGTTTCATGGTGATAGAGTTACAGCTGGCAGCCACGTACCTTCCCTTGCAGACAGGTATAGCCATATAGCTAATTTCTTATCCATGCAACATGAGCAGACATCTTATCTGCTGTTTTGTTTTGTTTTTTTTGATCTATGTTTAAACATCAGGCACATGTTCAGTCATGCTCTTTTCCCTCCCTGCCTTTTAGAATACAGAGCCTGGCAGGGATATGGCCATACAATGTGACCACTTGTAAAATGATGCCTCCAGCATATCGAAATGTTGGAGCAAAACAGAGGAAACTGATGTCTGTAATGATCTCTGGGAGTAGAGTTACTATACCACTGAATACTGAAAGGACTGAATATTAAAGAGAAATTAGCCTCTATCTTTCAAGTACTGAATTATGGAGGTGTCATTATATAACAAATACATGAATCAAATATTTAGTTGTTTTTTTTACTATGGTCAATATGAATTGTAGTCTAAGGACAAGTGGGCTTTATGGTAAGTGTATGATATGTATGGACAAACTTTTTGAATTTTTGTGGTTGATTCATAACATTTTCTCAAGTAAATATCAATATGAATATCTTTCCTTCATATGTATAAATATTAATAAACATTTTCCATATAAGCATTACATTAGTAACATTGTCTATAATTATTACTCTAAAAATCTCTTAATATTACCAAGTGTATACACAGAATTAAACTGAATTGCTACTGTATGAGAAATCTTAAAGTCAAATATTTGCTTTTTTTGGACAAAATCAAAAAGTTTGGTTATTATCTTTACCCCTACTGAAATGCTGAAATTACCTATTGGAGCAGCAATTCGACTCTCCAAGTGTATAATTTTTGTGGGTAAACGTTTTTAAATAAAAATGGTGAAAATAACACACACATTAATTTATTGTTAGACTCTGCTCATTATGTATTAGACCTAGAAAGATACAAGGCCAGCCAGCTGAGAGGGAGTGGAATCAAGAGGTTCAGTTTGCTGCCTAGTGCTACTTTTGGTCATTGTGCGGTGTCCGTCAAATTAAATGGCCTCTCTGGAACATCTGTAAAATGAGAATCACAATGGACTATTCATGGAGTTGTGATGAGAATTCAAAGACAAATGGGGTGAGAATAAAAAGATAAATTCTATGTAATATAAATAATTATTACACATATATAAGCTAATCAAGTAGAAGAAAACATTTGTAATAATTATCAATTTACATAAGTATGGGTAACATTCACCATAAATCTTTAATCAATTCATAAACTTCAATCTTGGATGAATGTATTCTAGTCACTTCTATTTTACTCACTTTGCATATACCCATCTGGAAAAAATATTCAGACTGGTGTAGATTTAGTCTGTTTTCTTTTTAATCTCTTTTAAAACTCATTCTTCAGTTAGCAGGTAATAGGCGAACACTATGAAGAAATTATTCATTTACTAATCACATTCAGTAGAAATTAGTAGTTTCAATAAGCTTTCCAAGACTGCTCTTTATGGGTTCAGGATATAGAACTGCGGATTGCTTAAGAACACAAGATTTAAAACAAGAAAAAAAAAAAAAAAGTTTTAAAACCAGAGTCCTGAATTTGTAAAGTTACCTTGTCAGTTTTTGATTTTGTAAATTAGGAAAAATTCCTTAATCTCTCTGGGACTCAGTTTTTTAAAATGTTGATTTACATATTAAATTAAGGCAATGATATCTATAAGCCAGGTTTAGCACCAGATTTAGCTGAATGCATGGATCTTTGTAAATTCTCAATAACAGCTACTTCAACCTTCAAAAGTATTAATAATAAAATGAATGCACTATAAAATAGATACATAATAATATGCCCTATTTTTGTTTTTAAAAATACTGTAATTTTTATAAAGATGTAACAGTTTTTATTTCATTTCTTTCCAGCATTATGATTTTATTTTTTCCAATGCAATTGCTCTAGGAAACTCTGGAAATAAATGAGTAACATTTTTGTATAAACAAAGTTGTTTTATTATTAGAAGGAATATATACCAAATTGCAAAAATTAAGTTTTCCCATTCTCCTTTAATTATATTAAATGATTTTAGTTCATGATAATAATTTGGATTATTTTCACCAGCTTTCTTTCAATTTAAACCATGTCATATTATTAAGTATCTGTACATACAGTGCTTTTGTTTTAAAGATGGAAAATATCAGTACAGTTTCACTCCATAGTTCTTTTACCTCTTTCTTAATGAGAAATGCACATAACTATTCTTCAAAAAACATCAAAAAACTTTTTTATTTAGTTATTACTCTCTAACTTTACTAAATTTTCTTGAACAGAGCAGAATGAATTAATTGGTGAAATGTTAATTTTAAAAAGACAGATTTGACATGTTTGCCTTGAGCTTGGAAATTGTAAATAATTACCAGATTGAATATTTTGTGTTGACAATCTTAACCATTTAATCTGAATATAAAACTACATGAATAAATGAATAAATAAATATACCTAAATCCTGCATTTATTTTGTAGCTCCTATTGAAACTCACCACTGTGGAGTTTGCCTGGCATATCTTATACACGATAATAGTTCTGTTATTTACAGTCCTTGAGCTGAGTCTCTACCAGAGGTTTTCACTCTCTGTTCTATCTGTTCAGCTTCTCAGGAGCTTTGACAAAGGATGGAATTGCTCACATGGGAGAACCTTGCTTCTCCACATGTGCTTCAAACACAGAAGCTGTGTTTTATGTTTGACATGTTTAGTTTCTAAGTTAAGAATTTACTTGAAGAAAGTGTTGGGAGCAAGAGGTAAATAAATAAATAGCTTCAAAATTACTGCTATCACAACTCACATTGTTTTAGTCTAATAATTATTTAATAAGTTTATTTTTAGCTTCCAAACAAATTATAAATTATGTTAATGAAGGGATATATTTCTATTTTTTCATCATATATACATGTGTATACACAAATATACATCATGTGTGTGCATTTGTGTTTTAGATGGAACTGTTTCAAAGTTTGTCTTCACTCAGAGATTCTGCTCATCACCAAGTACAGTTATAGAAATTTCAATTGGATTGAATTTTCTAAAGTACTTAAGAGGCTAGATATGAGCTTGGAATTTTGACATAGATGCAAAACCTAGGGATGTTCCCTTCTAAGGTTCTAACCTACTTTGAGAGGTTATTTTGTTCTCATGGTTGAAAAAACTATAACAAAGTCAGGTATTGAACAATGTATCTGAGTTTTCTCAAGCTCAGAAACATCCTAGAATTTCCATATTCAGTTATGGGTTATTTGAAGTGATTGTGGAGACCACCTTTCTTCTCTCTCTACTGTACCTCTCATACTGAGTTGCTCTAAAAACTCAAGCAGCCATTTTTATTTTCTGTCTCTGGTGTGATCAGGCTTTTCACAAACTTGTAGAATAAATCCTGGAGCTGGTCACCACACTGGCTCCAAGAATTTGGTGTTAACCAAAGCAGCGAATGCCATAAATCCCCTGAAATTTCTCCACGTCTCTCTAAAAACTGAAGAGATTTGGTCAACACCAAATGAAAAGCAATACACTTATTCTGAAACTTATTTGCTAAGTTGTTAGGTTAAGTTCCCTAGCTGATCTTGCTTCAATTTCTTCATCATTAAGTAGAAATAATAATGATACCTATCTCAGAGTTGTTACGAAAACCAGGGAAATTAATATTTTTAAAGCACAAAAAGAAGTAGCTGGCACACAGTAAGTAGTATATATGTCTCAATTAAATAGCTAATCTTTGGTATGTTCCCCTCAAATACTTTTTCGTTATAGCCTCTGTTCAGTAAACTGTATTATTCAAAATCCTAGGCAGCTAATTCTTCAAAACTCCCTCTTTCTACCAGCTCATCCACCCCCATTCCCCAAACACAAAATCATTAGATTAAAAATAAATTTTTCCAGTCTTTTCAAGTGGTAATATGTACTATCTTAACACAGGCAACAAATGTACATACTTTTTTTGGTACCATTTTTCAGGAAAGGATTCTCCAATTTTTGTTCACTTACCCAATAAATAAATATTTTATATATAAAGAATAAAATATTATTCCATAATAAAGCAATAAAATAAAATGACCCCCTTCCTCATGTTCCATAGTTAGGTCTCTGTGGTGGCCCTCAGATAAAAAAATCTTAAAAAGCAAAGCAACTATGAGTACACTGACTTCATCTAATACCCATAAAATCAAGCCTTAGATTTCCTTTCCTAAAGTGAAAGCCTGAGTGAATTCCACATGTTTCTTAGGGGTAAAACCTTTCTACCAGTTGTACATTCTGAAACAACTTTTCAAAACTTAGCTTACCTACACATAAATATTCATAACCAAATATAATATATTTCTTTATAGTTTATAATCTAGTGCAAAATAATTATAAATTAACTTCACTAGTCCTATATGGTAACTATTATGCCAACCATGAATTTTATTTTATGTAAACTACTAAGGGGTTGAGATGTTGAGCTTACTAAATTAAGACTTAAAAAATAAAAATCCTTCGTCATTGGAAGCAAGGCCAAGCTTAATTTTTCTCCCTTGTGATAGTGGATTAACAGTCTATTGTTCTGGAGACTGAGACTCAATTATGCTGAGCCAGAATGGTTTGAATTGATGCCATTTATTTCAGTCTGTCAAGAATCTTGGATAAAAATCAACTGTGACTTTGATTTCAGATCAGCAAGTCAAGCAATTGCTCATTAGACAGTACATAATCCAGGTATTTAAATTAGTTTTGTGACTATTTTTTCAAAGGACCCTACCCCTGAAATGATTCCCATCTTTATAGCCTAAATATATTTATTTTATGCATTCCATTTATTAAAATTAATAAGAAGTTCTTTTTTACATATCTGCACATCTAGACCCCACCATTCTGGAACGTCCTCTGGACATCATTAAAACCAGATGTTTTCAAATGTCATCATGCATATACTGAAATGATTATAAGATGAGAATTTTTTTTCCAGGCTGTTTCTGCTCAGACAAGAATGCCAGTTTCCATTGGTTTGGAGGACACTTTTATTTCTAATAGCATGAAGTTGGTTCATGATTCAAAATACAGATTTTTTTTGTATCAAACAAAGTATATCACTGCTTTAGAAAATGTTTTTAAAATACCAGATTTTATTAGTATTCATATATTATGTGCATAATAATATTTGGTATTTGATTTTTATTTATAAAAATTATAATTTTATCTTGATTTATCCATCCAGCAACTTAACCAAGAAACATGGTGCATTGTAACTCCTAGGAATAAAGATTGCTCTTTTCCCTCCTTGTTATGTTATAGAGATTAATATAGCTTGAAAGTGGCAATATATCTAAAAGGAATGTGGTACAACTACTTCCTACTTACGTGACCAATATCATACTCAGTGGAATATTTTTTACTATTTAAATGTTTATAGATTCTTGCTGTTGGCCAGGCTAGGGAAGCAACTAGTTTGATTTCTTTTCTGTCTGTTATGCATGTACTGTTAGCTGATGATTGGTTTACATACATCCCACATGTAGCTATGGACCATTAAAATATAATTGTGTATAAAACTTAAAAAATACAATTTTGTAAAACATTTGGAAATGATTAGTGGACATAGCTGTTAGTCATTCTATTTATAGCAGGTCTAAGGTAAATTAGTTTAAAAGTTAGACTGTATTTCTACCCATCTGGGGGAAAAATAGAACAAATTTTCTTTCTTAGGGATAAGAATATAAGATCTAAGTCTAAACTAGAGATATGAAGAATGAAAGTTATTATTACTTTCAAAAATAGATCTGTATTTATTATTTTATGTTGTATTGAATCACCAAGATACTAATTAACTACTTTTCCCATTTAGTTATTTTTTTAACATTTTTTATTGATTTATAATCATTTTACAATGTTGTATCAAATTCCAATGTAGAGCACAATTTTTCAGTTAAACATGAACATATATATATTCATTGTCACCTTTTTTTCTCTGTGGGCTATCATAAGATCTTGTATATATTTCCCTGTGCCATACAGTATAATCTTGTTTATCTATTCTACAATTTTGAAATCCCAGTCTATCCCTTCCCACCCTCCGCCCCCTTGGCAACCACAAGTTTGTATTCTATGTCATGAGTCTATTCCTGTTTTGTATTTATGCTTTGTTCCATTTAGTTTTAATCAATGGGCAAAGCCATTGTAAATAAACTACTGAGTTACCACTATTGATTTTCCAAAATTCTGCATCAGTAATATTAACAAGTAATAAAAGAAAGGAAAGCTGGAATATTTAGGTCAAAATATTTACTTGAAATATCTTGAGAAACAGCTTAAAATATTCCTTCTCTACAAAGAATCTAATTTTTTGGAACAAAAAGATGAAAATGTATTTGTGATATAACAAGAATGATAAAAATCACAATTTATTTCATTACCCAGAAATTATCATTATCATTTCATAATTGGTTAGTTGTAGATATAGCTACTATTTGTGTAAGAACAACATTTATATGAAAATCCACATGAAAATATCTTCTTAAAGTTCATTTTTATTTCTTTTTGCTTGCTATATCTTGAAGAGAAGTGAAAATAAAAATTCAATTGCTCATATACTTGAGATTATGCATAGTTCAGGTAAGACTTGGGAACTTTATACAGAAGTTTTTCTGCTTACCACCAACATGATCAATTTCATGAAATTGTGCAGGTTACTTATTACTTACTTAGATTCCCACCTATAATTGTTTTCATAATCTATGGAAAAAAAATTGCATGTGAGTAGTTGGTAAGCATTTAGAAAATGACATGGGTGAACTGTCCTTGTTTTACTCCTTCTAAATATTTTATAAATTTTATACACATCTACTAAAATATTTCATAAATTTTATCCATTTAGCATAAATATCATTTCACCTACTACTTTCTTTGCCAGTTTCTGTTTATATGACCTGCGGTGAAAATAGTCTGCATATGCAATTTTATACACAGCTATTGTTTAAGAAAGCCTACATTCAAAAATAATAATCAGCCCATGTTCTTCAAAAACTGAAAGGTAGACCAAAAACCTCATATTTGTCAATTATGGAGTGATTAAAAAAAGCTGAGATCACCAATAACAACTACAGCTGTTTTACATTAAAATATTACAAGGCATGCTGAAAATTAAGATGACATTTAATAGGAATGGTTATATATTTTTATTCTCATGTTCAAACAGAGTACAATAGAAGTAGAGTAATATGAATTCATGTTTAAGAGATAGGTTTTCACTTGTCTACAAGGGTAAAAGAGAAAAAAATCAATAGTATAATGGGCTTTAAAGAAGAAAAACTATTGCCATACTTTGGTGGAAGCTTCCCAAGGACAGTTTTTTCCCCTATTGCTTTCCAATAAATCCATAGTGTTTATATAAATAAAAATATGCTTCAAACAATCCCCTTGTCAGATTCTGTCAACAGAAAATATTTTAATTTTTGATCATCACACTAACAAACTGGACTGAGTATGACAGAGTAGACAGAGTTTCAAAGGAGCTGGAAACTTTTATACATGAAAAACAGCTGAAGACAAACAACTCATAATGCAACAATTAGAAAACAACCAACCAGATTTTAAAAATGGGCCAAAGACCAAATAGGAAGCACACCAAAGAAGATATACAGATGGCAAATAAGCATATGAAAAGATGTTCCACATCATATATCATTAAAGAAATGCAAATTAAAACAAGAATGAAATATCACTATACACCTATTACAATGGCCAAAATCCAGAACACTGAAAACAGCAAATGCTGACAAGGTTGTAGAACCATAGGAACACTCATTCTTTGGTGGTAGGAATGCAAAATAATACAGTCACTTTGGAAGGCAGTTTTGATGCTTTCTTACAAAACTAAACATACTACTACCATATGATCTAGCAACTGTGCTCCTTGGTATTTACCCAAAAGAGTTGAAAGCTTATGTTCACACAAAAACCTGCACATGGATGTTTATAGCAGCTTTAACCATAATTGTCCAAACTTGGAAGCAAGCAAGATGCCCTTCAGTAGGTGAATGGATAAATAAACTGTGGTA
Source organism: Camelus bactrianus (assembly GCF_048773025.1). NCBI lineage: Eukaryota > Metazoa > Chordata > Mammalia > Artiodactyla > Camelidae > Camelus > Camelus bactrianus. Next base: position 46,919,610 of record NC_133540.1, read on the forward strand.
TATCCAGACAATGGAATATTATTCAGCACTCAAAATGAATGATCTATCAAGCTATGAAAAGACATGGAGAAAACAAATGAATATTACTAAGTTAAAGAAACCAATCTGAAAATGCTAAGTACTGTATGATTCCAAGTATACAACGTTTTGGAAAAGGCAAAACAATGGAGACAAATAAAAGAACCAGTGGTTGTTAGGGGTGGGGAGCAAAGTTAATACATGGATATAAAAAACAGAAGGGACAGTGAAACTGATCTATATAATCTATAATTGTGAATATATTTCATTACAAATTTGTCCCAACCCATAGAATGCACAACACCAATGTGAATCCTCATGTAAAATATAGACTATGGGTGATAATGATGTGTCAGTATAGGTTCATCAGTTGTAACAAATGTACCACTTTGGTGGGGGATGTTGATAGTTGGGGGAGAATGTATGGGCAGTGGGTATACAGAAAATCTCTGTACCTTCTGCTTAATATTGCTGAGAACCTAAAACTGCTCTAAAAAAAAAAAAAGCCTATTAAAAATATGCCTGAAGAAACTGGCTATATTTTACTTGGAATGGGAATAATTAGAAGGAGAATGATGACAGTTTTCAGATACTTTCAACGGCTGTCACGAAGATTTTTCGATGCTGGTCACACTTTCTGATGCTCATAAGGTTACATTAGAGCAGAGGCAGACTATTTCAGAAAAGCCGATTTCCTAACCAGGACAACTGTTTAAGAATTGACTGAATGGCTTTAAGAAGATGGACCAGCATCCTTCAAGAGTGAAAATGCTTACACTGTAAACCATTGGAGACATGAAATACCTGGATGGCCAATCCTCAGAAATGTTTGAGAAGGGATTACTGACTTAACTGGGAACAAGGAATGTAAATAATTTCTTAGCCTTCTTAACATTTTAAAACATATTTGTGATTCATAAATAACATAATAAAAACCCTCATTACTCTTTTTCATACAATTTCCTCTACTTTCAACATTTCAGTGTGAAATCATTAGAATTATTAACAAGACATCAGTAATGCTGGCCAAAAGAGAAAATGCATTTGGAAAAGAAAATGTACAAAAAGTTGTATAGACTTTATGATGGAGTCAAATATTTCCTCAAGAAGAAAATTATCTCGTTTTCCTTTCTATTTCCTGCCACTACTGAGTATTTACAACAGAAGCTCCTTCGGCAAATTGTTCTTTTGAGGGGGTTTTGAGTGGACTTACTTTGACATTTACTACAGCATTGCTTCATTTTACATGCTTGAATTACGTAAGTCCTGGAGGTAAAAATAGCACATTAGACTTTTTGCATTCACTTTATTTAAGACTCAGTATCAGAAGTAGGTATCTCCTGCATAACTAAAAACAAAGATTTTTTGTATACTCAGTTCAATCTTTCAAACAGAGGTGAAATAAACATGTAATTTTCCATGGGTTTGGCAACATTAATCTACTAATTTAAGCTTTAAAACCTAGAGATTATATTATTTGTAAAGTTGTTTATATATACGTACAGATGCTTCTCTTTAAAGATAATTTCAGAAAATTTAGAAGAAACAATTTGTTAAATTTTTATTGAAAATCTATTAGAATATTCAAGTTATAGACATCACACTAGATTCAAATGCCTCTTTTCTTTTATTGGCTAATGGTTTTAATTAAACGCATACTGTTCCTCATTTCATGTCATTATGTATTTTTGGTAGTCTGTATAATATAAAAAGTACAGTTGAATTCTTTGCTTATATTATTGTTTACAAGAACACTTCACATACTAAAGGGTATTTTAGTACATTTAAAGAAAAATGGTCTAAATCTTTTCCAAATGTTGCAAACACAAAGTGATATTTATATTTTAGATTAAGTTAAAAAAACAATAGTAATGGATTTTGAGAGAGTAAGTTATTAACCAGAGCTAGCTATAAATTATTAACTACTTATTAATATATCTACCATAATTTTAAACTGAATATTAACCACAAATTTCAAACAAATCGTATATTGTAAAATACTTTATGTGGACACAACTTAAGATTTAAACCTGCCAAAATGGAGATTTTATTTGAAACTTGAATAGAGATATTTAAATAAAAATATGTTGGAGTGTTTGTGGTAAAAGCTGCAGGTAACCTCACTAAAGTAAGTATTGAAGTTTACTGGATTTTATCATAATCATCCTTTGGCATTGTGTAGCAGTGAATATGCCCCCTTATTACAGAGACTTACGTTACCTTTTGTGATTGCAGAACTCTGAATGGTCCCCATATTTTTTGATTCCCTGTGCCCTCTCTTCAGTGATGATTACAAGTTAATATTGGGCACACATACTTTTCCTAATTGTTTATAACATGTTTGATGTGTAAGCAGGGTACTTAGCCCTAGATCTGTACAACCTATTACTTCTCATTACTCATCTTATTTATCAAATGTCATGATGCCAATGGAATATACTTAATCCAGTGCCTGGATGCAATTTCTAAACATACAGAAATAATTCTTAGTAATCATCTGAATTTTTAAAGAATATTTTGGATAAATATGACACAGATGAAAAAAACCTACTAATATTTAATAGAAGTGAAATTGTTCAAATATTTTAGGGACAAAATAGTGAGTTAAAAGCATATTAGATGATAAATTAAATTAGTCTTTGACACAGTGGTATTTATTCCAGCTATTATAGTCAATATAGGGAAATAACTCCTCTAACAATTACATGGATTTTTCTTTAGTTTCTGGAGTTTCAAAGAGATGTCAAAATAATTTCAAGTTGGTGTAGTAATTATTACAATCTTAAGGTGGAAAAGACATGGACTATAGAAAGTACTGAGACTTCTAACTGTCCAACAGTTGGTTTTATACATCTGCATTTGAGTCTACAGCAAAGCAGCTTGTAAACAGATGTTGGTTATGATTAGTCTAATCTACTGGGAACCTTTTAACATCACAAGCTGAAACAAATATGAAGACAGCTATGCAGACGTTAATTAATCAGTTTTGAAAGCATATAAATAAGAATCCATACAAAGAAATAGTAGACCATTTGCAAACTCAGCTCAAATGATGATAAACTTGAGAAAAGCAGGCACAAACAGGTCCAGAACTTAAAATGATGAAGTAATAGAAAATACATTCATGAATGCACGGCTATGCTTTGGGAAAATTGACAGAAAAAAAAATACATGCCATCATTCTTTAAATAATATCATCACCTGGGAGTCACATGGAATCTACATCTGCACCCAGTTGTCCTCCTTACTGTCCAAGTGAACAACAATCCACATCAGCTAACATGCTATCTACTGATCTTGCATTTCTCTTGTCCACTGATCTCTAACTCTTTTCTCTTTGCCTTCCCTAAACTTTTTTTTTTTTTTGAGTCTGGGGTGGGATGTAAATACTTCATAGTTATGTATCAACTTTTTTTTCTTTCACTTACAGTAGTAAGTGTAACAACTAATAGTTAAACATTTTCAGTCATTTTTAAAGATTTTTACTGGCATGTTTTCCTCTAAGGATACGGGAGAATGGAAAGCTATTGAGACTCGAGTAAAGAAATTCAGTGAGTGTAGATGAAGGGAACCATAGCAAATATCTGAAGAACTGTACCATAACATAGGTTTACCATTCTAACAATTGCACCTACTTGAGACTGCTTCAGAAGATTCGCTTAGGCTTAGATTAAGCTTTATAAAATTCCTGGGTTGAGAATTATCTTGATCTAAAATGGCATTAGTCTGGGGACTATTTAGGCATGAGGAGGCTACTAACCTCTTGGTTCCTTACTTGTAAGTTGTGGAGGCTACTGAATGGCATTGATTCTTAATTCAATTCATATATATTAAGTGCAAATAGCGCATCACACATTACTTTCGATGCTAGAATATGGTGGTGAATTAAACCAACTTCTTGTCCCCATGTAGCCTACAATCTAGTTGCAGAGACATAAATTATAAAATATATGGAAGTGATGTTCAGAAATATTATCTGCTATAATGAAAATTTTTAAAAACTAAGAACACAACAGATGCATTCTACTTTACATAGAACAACAAATAAAAAGCTCTCTAAAGAGATCTTACTTGAGTATAGATGTTAATTAACATTAATCAGAAAATATAAAAAATATGTCGGCAAAAGGTATAGCCAACCCATAACCATTCTCTAGAGGTCTTAATTCTAGGGTAAGTGATGTGGTGAATCTGAAAAGTCATTGTCCTAAATGACACATTCTTAATGAAATCCAAGAGAGGTCTAAAACCATTCATTAATACACTCAAGTAGAGAGCCTTTTCATTTGATTTTAGTTCTGGAAAATAAAAACCTTGGAATTGGTCATTGTTTAGTTGACTACAACAGGGCAAAAATCTTCTAGCAGCAACTGAATAGAAATTTGCTAGGCTAGAAGTTGGTAAATATATGCCCCATGGTAGCATGCCCCAGGTTCACACACTTATTGAAAGCATTCTTCTATGTATCCACTGACTCCGTTCCCAGAAGTATCTGCTTCTGCTGATTATTGGCATATTGCTCATTACTGAACTGAAAAATCAGGTCAGTGCTTCCCAAACAGAGTGCAAACATCAACAGAATCTTATTAAAATGTGGGTTCTGATTCAGTTGGATTAAAATGTGGGTTCTGACTCAGTTGGTCTAAGACAGGGGCTGAGACTCTGCATTTCTAACAAACTGCCAGATGACAGCAATGGTGCAGGTCCATGCAGCATCCTCTGCATAGCAAGGATCTAGGTGATGCGGAGCAGAGCTCATGCAGAGTCTCATAAATGAAGAGTGAGAAATAGGACATAAGGTTCAGGTCTGCAGACAGTTCTGGATAGCTTGATGTCGTCATCATTTTGGGCTACTACTATAACTAAGTACCACAGACTGTGTCGCACACAAACAACAGAAATTTATTTCTTACACTTCTGGAGACTAGAAATCTGAAATAGGGGTACCAATATGATTGGGTGAGAACCCTTACCCAGGTTGCAGACTGCTGACATTTTGTCTTACCCTCACATGGCTCTTACATATCCTGGAAACAACTGGCAAGTTCTATCTATAGTTAAGTATGTCCATCTTAACTACACACTCGGGAATTGGAACTTAATCACAGCGCGGACTGTGGGTCTGGTAGACTCACTGAATTGACTTCAACATGGACATGGCTCAGGAATCTATTTGTCATCTGACCACTGAATACTTCTGTTCTAACAAAGACATGTGATGGTGTTTTGACTCCCCTGGCACTAGTGTCAGTTTATGTGTCCAAGAGCCCTTGAAATATGTGTTTGCCTTTTGCCCCAGTTACTCAGGTAAATGCCAAAAGCCCTTTGGTGAAAGGATTTGGAAAATATGCATTTCCCATTACTCCTGCAAAGTCTTTCTCAAGTCGTCCTCATCTCCCTTTCAATCGATACCTTCTGGATTAGAAAATTGGTTCAGGTCTGGAAAGCGAGTGAGAGAGTAATTTTTCATTACTATGGCTGATATCACTCTTCCGCTTGCCACATCACAATCATTGTTTGTTATGTAATTCAAGCAATAACATCATTGGCTGTTACATTTAGCTTCATGAATGAACTATTAGTCATTACCAGAGATCCTGGAAGATCAAGGTTCCTTAAGAACCATTCTCCCTTGCTGTCCATTATGGTAACTATGAAACCTTGCCTCTGATGCTTAAATGCTGCCATGTCGCTTCTGATTTTTCAAAATTATAGAATCTCTATTGATACTAGGTAGCCCAGATTAATTAGTCTTTCTTCTACCTATAATTTTGGCCTACAGTGGACAGCTACCATTGAGTTTCTTGATGATGTCAGTGTCCCATTTTTCAACATTTTAGGGAAGGGAGAGTCTGTGTTCTCTTGGGAAGCATAACAGCTGCTGGTTATCTAACCTTACATAATGAGCCCATTCTAGTATGCCCATTTTTCCTCAATATTTTACCAAAGATTTGCAACGTTGCTATCTCGTTAACCCTACACCATCTATAGAGTTTCAGAAGGCATTGCTGGGGTGCATTTGGACTAAATCCAGGCATCCTTGCCAGGATGTTAAATTCATGGGAGAATGCCACCATGTCAATAAACATTCCCCTATCTGACCTTAACTCTGTCGCTGACCTGATCCAACAGTCTTTTAACATTTCACTTCTATGTGTGCTCTCCCAGTTCTTGTTTTAGTATATCTTAGCTGGGTTCTGCAATCCTTTTGGTAAATAATCACTTCTTCTCCAAAACAGAAACAGCACTTCATTTATCAGCTCATGCTGAGATCTAACTCTAGTTATTACTCTAGAAGTGGTGGGGGGTGAAGGGGCACAAACGTCAACTTGTGGTGGATCTGCCTCAGATGAATCTTTTGTATAATCTCCAGAGAATGGGAAGCTGGTCCCCACTAGCAAGGACCATGAGAGATCTGGGGAATCTAGTTTTTTTAAGCACATTCATTCAAATGCCACCCTCCCTGCTCTCAGGGTCTCTCTATCCCTGCACAGTCCCTGACCTTAACTTAAGAGCTTGCTGAGGCTGTGAATTAATTTTCCATTGAAAATCATCCACCCTTAGGATCAGTCTTACTCCTGAGTTTTTGCATAGTCTGCCCTCCTCAATAAATGAGACAATAGTCTCTTAAAATGTTTCCATGAAGACTTTCTAGCTTTCACAAAGTATCTGAGGTGAAGTTAGCTGATCTGAGTGTCTTTCTCTTTCTTAATAGTTTCTACAGCACTTAACAAAAGCAGACCAACTGTACAATCCCTATAATTACATCCCCTTTTGAAAACAATAGTTTTCAAGAGCTTGTGCTTGCACTTCTATTTCTATATGTGTATCCTTCCAATCCACCATAGGTAATAATCTAAATATTACTGTGATAGTGCAGGATAACAAAAGTATCCCACTTACCATCTATATGATGATCCTCCTAGCCATCCCACTGACAAACAGTCTGATTTCAGAATTCTATTCTGAGGATATGATCTCTAGGTGCATTGTAGATGCCTAATGGCTTATGTTGGGTTACTCCAAAAAAAGAATCTTAAGTCAGAATCCAGTAGTTCATCTGGAAGGTAACACAGGAAGAACTAACTGTTAGGGAGTAAGCAAAATGGGACACAGGAGGGGAGAAAGTCATAAAGGGTCTGTTAATGGATGGATTATACTTAATAGGTAACTGGGGCTTAATCACTAGAGCTCTCTTGGGAGATTACATGAAACGTGCCTCAGAAGTGTGCCAGCACTTGTCCCTAGTCAGTTGAGCATTGCTCCACAGTGAGCCAAACAACATCTTATAGCCAAAGAACACCCTCATGCAGAGAGATGCAACACAATTTCTGGGACTATGGTGATTGTAGGTTACCTCTGAACAGGCCAAGATGATATAGGTGAGGCATTGGCAGAATCTGCTTCAGTGATTTAGTAATTTTTTTTTTTTTGGTAGTTTAATCCAATTCCCTTAATTAAATGATAGTTACTACATCATAGGATTCTAAACAAGAGGTTGAGATATTTCATGTGGAATGTTTTACAAGATGTCTTAGACACAGAATGTATTTAATAAATGCTAGCTGTTATTATATTTTCTCCTCCATTCATTGCTTACACAGTGACAAAACTTCCTGAATGTGCACCCTAAAGTTCTACTCTATGCCTTTCCTCAACTGAGACTTGAATTCTTGTCTAAATCTTACCTATTATTTAAGTTCCAGCCAAATGCTCTTTTCTCAGTAAAAATTTCTATGTCCTCAACAGATTATGTTTTTTCCTCAGCCTTGAAGTATTAGTACTACTTTAGACTCCTGCTTTTCTATTTTTTATGGCCATTTGGAGCAATACATACATACACACACACACACACACACACACATATATATACACATATACAGTTGACCCTCGAACACTGCAGAGGTCAGGGGTACTGACCCCAGCACAGCTGAAAATTCACATATAACTTTTGACTCCCCAGAAACTTAACTACTAATAACCTACTGTTGATGGGAAGCTTTACTGGTAACATGAATAGTCCATTAACACATATCTTGTATATTATATATTTTACATACTACATTCTTACAATAAAGTAAGCTAGAGAGAAGACAATGGTATTAAGGAAATCATAAGGAAGAGAAAGCTAATTTACAGTACTGTCCTGTATTTATTGATATCATAAATATACAACCTCTGTTTACAAGATGAATTGTCTGTCCATCAGTACCTATAATCAATATTGTCTTATATGATATGAAACACTGTAAATGTTATACATATGACTAACACTAGACATCAAATGAAAAGGTAACATGAAAAAGTAATCTATATTTGTTTACAGGTTTAGTGATTTATTGATAAGAAAATGCAGCAGCAATATGAGTGACTCATGGTAGCTTAGACTATATACTAATCATTATAAAAATTTTGTGGTATATGGTATTATAGTCATATTCACAATACATTTTTGGAAACATTGTTACATTTTTTTAAAAAAAAAGTACCTGTGATGATAGGCTGATAGGCAGTTTCCCCAATTACAAGTAAGAGGCATACTATACAGTAATGTAATTCTTTGAAAGCTAAGTTATAAAACATTAAGGAAAGTAACACATTATTGATTTTATACTAAATATTATTCACCTTATGCTTATATAAGTCAGGCTATTCACTTCAAGTCTTGCACACAATGTTCTACATGTATATTTTTGTATATTTATTGAAAAAAGTCCACATTTAAGTAGAACCACACAAGTCAAACCTGTGTTGTTCAAGGGTTATCTGTGTATAACTTCTAGATTTTAAAGCTTTTGAGAGTTAAATTTTCTTATTGCTTGTGTATCTCTCATAGTACAGAGCTTAATATTCTGACTTCAGTGGAAGTTCTGTAGTTATTATCTCCTCTAATTAACTCTAGCATAACTCAAACTAAAACTTTAATTTCTGACTCAATTCAGTGCATTTTATATCACAAATACATGACTTCTTTGATAATATCACAGTTATAGGTATAGGGGGTGAATATAATTGATTAAATTCTGTGGATGCAATGATGTGGGATATGGATAAAATCTCTTAAACAGAATAGTAAAATCATAAATATGCAGAAACATCTAGGAATAGTTCAAAAGTATATTGTAGATAAAGGGAAGATAAATCCAGCACAAGATTATTGCTGCAGTTATTGCTCTTTGAATGTTTTGAAGACTCATCAAGGAAAAGCTGTGGATATGGAAATATTATTCTAAATGATAAGGTAAAGAAGATATGGCTCTCATGATTTCACATGGGGTCAAATGAGAACACTTCATGAATGACTCCACTGACAGAGATAATGATGGTTAGAAGAAAAAGTAATGAGGTGTTGAGAGGAAAGGAGAACAGATCAATACTTTTAATTGAGGTGAAGGAAATCATCTATGCAATGTCATAAACAGATGTTTATATAAAAATTAACTTTATTCCAAATAGCTCTTGCTTCCTTCACATCTTCTTTTTTTTACCATTGCCATTATGCAAATTCGCATCTAAGTTGCATCCCACATATATTGCAGAAAGTCTTCTACACGTCTTTTCTAGTTCTGGTTTCTTTCCATCTTTAATTACCTTGAAGATGACTCCTGTATTAGGAACTATTTTATTAAATAATTTATTTCCACAAAATCTCCAAAATCTTCATGAAATATAACCACCTCTATCTGGGTTGGGGAGGGGTATGCCCCATTAGACTATGTTAAGAATACTTCATATTTCTATGACTTTCAAATTCTGTCTCCCTAGTTCTTTTTTCTATCATACTTTTTACTCCCTTCCCTTTCTCCATCATAAATTCAGTCCTTCTCTATTCTCTCACTACTCTCCTCTGGTGATAAGGCAGTTACAACATTAGCAACGGCAGTGCATGTGTTGACTCTGGAATCCAGCTGCCTGACTTCCAGTCTCTACTGCACCATTTAATCAAGGGCAAGCTATTTAACCTTTGTCTCTCAGTTGTTTCAATGATAAGATGAGGATGCCAATAATACTTAACTCTTACAGTTGTTGAGAGTATTAAGTGAAAGAGGACATAGTAAGTCTGTGGCACAGAGTATTTAACTAATAAAAGTTTCTTATTATCACTAAATTCATTGTTATTCTTCTCTGAAATATTTCATCATGAAAAATAGACACACATTGCTGTGATTGTTTGATATGTTTAATACACTTTGTTCTTAAATTCCTAAGTATGTTATAGATCCTTGAGTACAGCTAAATGTATCAGTTTTGAATAAATACTTGTAGGCTACATAAAGTTGGACCTGAAGATGTGAACAGGGTTTTATTAAAGGATATTGTTGACGAGGATAACTAAAGGAAGTAATTAGAAAGTAATGAAAGTTGTTACAGTAAAATTAACCAAGGAACAGACATATTCCTGGTTAAACAATATGCAAAAAAAAAAAAAAAAAAGCATTTTCATACCTTCTGAGTAGTGTTTCTTTGATTTATTTTTCCCTTGGCACCTTTTCCAAGAAGTTAGAATATGAAGATGGAATAATTAAGAAGGTAAATGCAATATAAGACAGGAAAATTAGGGTCAAGTGAATTGAATGCCAATTCTGTGTATTGTTTAAGTGTTCTACCTCCAATTCATATTGAAAAATGTAGAATGTAAGCTAACTGCTTTGAAGAATTATAAATGCAATCATAACCTTTAACATTTTGTGGAAATGTCTTTAAATCTGTTTTTAACTTAGGTTTCAAAAAGTTTTTTAAATATTCATATCTTTAATTCATGCCTTTAAAAGACAAAACAATGTAGATGATTATATCTAACAAAGTAACACACTTGTCATGTAATATTTCAACTCTTAAATTTGAAAAAAAAATTATTTTAAATGTAGAAGAGTATACTTAGCTACTATTTGTTGAGAATTTATTGTGTGCCAAGTGTTTTTTATAAGCTAACATAACTGCAGGATGAGCTGAAACTGGCCCTACACTGACTGTAACAAGATACTGAGTTGTTTTACACAGAGAACAGAACAAAACCACAAGTTAACGCAGCTAAAGCATGTTCAGAGGAGAAAATTTTGACCTCAAAAACTACTCAGAACCAAAGTCCCCCACCCCACCACCCCACAATGAACCAAAGGCCTGGGACAGGACCAGCACCTGATCCATTGTCCAGGAAGATCCTGTGCTGAAGCCCCTTTACCACACCTTAGTGCAAATGGCCAAGTTCCAAAGTCCCCCAATAGAAACATGTCCTGCTTCCTCATACCAAGCCTACTACCCTAACTCATAAAAGTTTGATTGAACCTCAGATCAGAAAGACAGATTTGAGAACCTTGCCTCCTATCTCCTTGCCAGTCAATCTCCCAATAGAGCCTTTTCTTTTTTCAAGAGCCAGTATCATACTGTGGCTTCTATGCATGTTGAGCAGAGTCCTTGCTTCATAACATTAACATATTTAATTACTGAAATAATCCTATGAAATAAATATTAGCACCCTTACTTTGAAGATAAGGAGTGAGGTTCAGTGAGGTTAAGCGACTCTGTAAGTTTACACAGCTATTAAGTGGTTTGATTTGAACCAAAATTTGCCTGAAGTCAAAACATACCCTTAATCTTCGAGTTGTACAAAAGCCTAAAATCATCACTTGATTGCTCTGTGAGTTTAAACAATTTATTCAGTGCCACTATTTTGTATTTGTTTTGTTGGTTGGTTGGTTTTGTACCTGTCCTATAAAAACAATGTAATTGCTCAGGCTCAAACCCTGGAGTCATACTACATGTATCTGAATTTTGGATCTTGTGGCCACTGTCTAAATGACTTAGCATGAAATATTTAAACTCTCTATTCTTCAGTTTCCTCATTCAAAAATAAGGGGAATAATAAATAGACTACTTTATGGAACTGTGTGAGGATGAAAGATTTAGTATTTTTAAAACCTTAAATTTTGAAGCATGTTAAGAACTCTGGAAGTATAAGCTGTTATTATCTATAAAATACAAACAAAAGTGCCTATATTCATTTAATTCACAGGAATGCAGAGAGAAATAGGTAGTTTAGTGATTACAAATGTGCCTTACATAATAGAAAGTGTTTTATTAACTTAAGATATGTTTATGCTTTACTTACATTTATATGCCAGTGGTGAATGATATAAATTTGAATAGCTATGCATTTAAATACAAATAGCATATAAATACTAAACTGAGAATTCTCAATATTGCTCTTTTAAAAAATATTTAATAAACTTTAAAATTGACTGGCTTGAAGTAAGTCAATCTGATAATATATAAGTTATTTACTGACTTTTGAAAATAAATTCTAAAACACATCGTTATTAAACTTTTCTGATGTAAAACCAGGAATGAAGATACTAACAGATAAAGACATCCACATATGCTTCATCTAATACTTCTTAAAGGTTTTTGGGATTTTTTTTAATTGCTTGCACACATTTAAGATTTTATGTGTATATGTATACAGTCATATATACAAGCTCCTCTACTCACACATCATTTCAACCATCTGATGGACTGGGCAGGGGGAGGTGAGCCACATGGCACACAGTTGAAAATAATTTACTTTAACAAGAACCATGGGGTATTTAATGGCTCGCAGTATAGGCTCTGACACCCAGCTGTATGTAGTGCTTCATGCGGCCTATGATGCATGCAGATAAAGTATGTTTAGATTTCTCCAAAGCAAATTATTTGAATTCATGGCCATCTGTCGGAAAGTAAGAGCACTTCTAGCTTAGAAACACACGCTTAATCTGTGCTTGCATTTAAATTTATGAGTGTATTGGTACAGTCTAATCAACCTGAAATCCAAAATGTCAGACATGGACTCTCAGAGAGAGAGAGAGAGAGAGAGAGAGAAAGAGAAAGAGAGATGATAATGTAATAGTGTGTGTGTGTGTGTGTGTGTGTGTGTGTGTGTGTGTGTGTGTGTTTGAGGGGTGGAGAGGAGGGGGGCAGTGCAGGAATAATTAAATTGGAGACTCCCTAATTCAGAATTTCCTTTACCTGAATCTTTGGTGTCTGTGACCACCAACAGAGTTTCCTCCACTGAAGCAGTCTGACTTAAATGTGTCTGCTGCGCATTTTAGCTGACTGAGAGTTCTGGTAAAGAGATTTATCTGCTAAATGCCACTGAGACTGCCAGATTCAACACACGTCAGTTTAAGTATATAGCATCATATGCTACCAGCAATAGGTTATTTGATTTCTTTTCCTTTTAGTCTTTTCTTCTGAGATGTTCCAAGAATACTGATTACCTGCATTGAAAATTTGTTCTCTCCATGGAGAATTTTATTGCTTCCCTCCTACTAGTGATTATATATGTTTAATGTAGATTTTTTTAATATGAATCTATGGTAGAGCTGTAGGTTTGAATAAAATTAACTTTCTCAGTGAATCAACCACCTACTGTTTTGCAATGAATTTCTGGCACCTTTACTTAAAATAATAATAATAATAATAATAATAATAATAATAATAATAATAATAATAATAATAATATAATAATAATAATAAGCCTTAACACCATTGTTGAAGAGGTACGAGCAGAGTGAAGAAATTAACATTATGGAGCTCAGACTATATGCCAGACAATTTGTTAATGATTCTACATATTCATTTTTTAAATTTATTCTCTGTAGAGTCTCATGAAATGAGAAAAATAAAATTATGAGTGTTTAGGCCTCGTTTAAAGGTCTGTCTGAGGTAAAAATCCACACATATTTTTGTTTTGTTCTTTAGGTTTTTTTTTCCAATAAACATTTTATTTTAGGAGGGTGTTAGGTTTACAGAAACTTTGTAAAAAAAAAGTACAGAGTTCCTCTAAAACCTATACCCAGTGTCTCCTATCTTACATTAATATGGTATATTTGCCACAGCTAATAAATCAACATTGTACCATTATTACTAAAAAAAAAGTCCACAGTGTATTCAGATTTCTTAGTTTTTACCTGATGTCCCTGTTCTGTACCAGAATCCCCCCACGATACCATGCTACTACATTCAGTCGTCATCCCTTTAGGCGTCAGTAGACTGTGACAATTTCTAAAATCTTCCTGTTTTTGATGATCTTGGCAGTTTTAAAGAGCACCAATCAAGTGTTTTGTAGAATGCTCATCAACTGGAGTTTGTCTGATGTTTGTTCCATAATTAGACAGGGGATTTGTGTACTGGAGAAGAAGACCACAGAGGTAAAGTGCATATTCACCTCTTATTGAGAGTATGTCCATCAGTGTGGTTTATCACTGCTGATATGGACCTTGATCACCTGACAGGTAATTATTCAATTTTCTTCACTGTAAAGTTATTCTTTTGCTACTCTTTCCAAACTGTGTTCATTGGAGGGAAGTCACTTAGAAAAGACAACATTTTAGGAAAGGGGAGTTATCCTCAATCTCTCGAGAAGTGTGAAGGTTAATTTTCTGTGTCAACTTGGCTGGGCCATGGTGCCCCTATATTTGGTCAAACATTGTTCTGGATGTTTCTGTGAAGGTGTTTTGGGATGAGATTTACAATTAAATTGTTGGACTGAGTAAAGTAGATTACCTCATAATGTGAGTGGGCCTCATCCAATCAGCTGAAGGTCTTAATAGAAAAGACTGACCTTCCCTAAGCCAAAAGGAATTCTGTCAGGAGACTATCCTTGGACTCAAACTGCAACTCTTCCCCTAGTCTTCAGCCTGCTAGCCTACCCTGCAGATTTCTGAATTACCAAGCCTCTATAATCCCATTAGTCAAGGCCTTAAAATAGATTTCTCTCTCTTTCCATATATATTTACACACAATTCTGTGGGCTCTGTTTCTCTGGAGAACCTTAACACAATGGTAGTACCTTCTACTGTTGAACAATAACAGCATCAAGACCGCAGAGAGGGTAAAACCTAAAGAGTGCTCCAGGGAAGAGAGTCAGGGGCTTATAAAGACAGAAAACCACAAGACTACTAAAGTTGTCAGGTAAGAATTGTGAGTGACTTTGACATAAGTCAGGAAATTCTGTCCTTAAGAATTCACTAGTTAGAAGAAAAACTAATAACTTTGTAGAAATGCATAGAATATCGCCATAAAATATACAAAAATATTACAAGTTAAAAAAAAAAAGAATTCACCAGTTAGTCTATGGTAAGGACCTGATAAAAATCTTGAGTTTCTGAGAAATGTTCTACATGTCTTTTTTAGGATAGTAAGTGGTCGAAAGGTCAGATTCCATCCATGATGAGACATGCATGTCACACGTCCTCAATGAACTCCTAGCTTCATTTGGAGAAAATTTTCTTAGCAATACCAACTCCATTTTGATTTTTCTTTCACACCATATAAATTACATGAAATTATTCTTCTTAAGAAATTTATTTATTCTCATTTATTTATTTATTCATTTAGTCAATCATCTGTTTATATCAGTTTAGACTCATGGATATTTATTTTATGCTTTGGATTATAATCCAACAACTATTTTTTTAATTGAAGTACAGTTGAATTACAATGTCATGTTAGTTTCTGGTGTACAGCAAAGTAATTCAGTTATGCATATATATTCCTTTTCATATTCTTTTTCATTAAAGGTTATTACAAGATATTGAATATAGTTCCCTGTACTGTACAGTATAACCTTATTGTTCATCTACTCTGTGTATAGTGGTTAGTATCTGCAAATCCTGAACTCTCAATTTTCCCTTCCATACCCTCCTTCTCTCTTGCAATCATGAGTTTGTTTTCTATGTCTGTGAGTCTGTTTTCTATGTCTGTGAGTCTGTTTCTGATTTATAAATAAGTTCATTTGTGTCTTTTTTTTTTTTTTTTTTTAGATTCCACATATAAGTGGTATCACTTCTCTTTCTGGCTTACTTCACTTAGAATGATGATCTCCAGATCCATCCATATTGCTGCAAATGGCAGAATTTCATTCATTTTTATGGCTGAGTAGTATTCCCTTGTATAAATATACCACAAATTCTACATCCATTCATCTGCCACAGACATTTAGGTTGCTTCCATGTCTTGGCTATTGTAAATAGTGCTGCTATGAACATTGGGGTGCTTGTGTCTTTTTGAATTAGAGTTTCCTCCAGATATGTGCCCAGGAGGTAGATTGCTGGATCATGTGGCAACTCTATTTTTAGTTTTTTAGGGAATCTCCATACTGTTTTCCATAACGGCTGCACCAAACTACATTCCCATCAACTGTGTAGGAGGGTTCCCTTTTCTCCACACCCCCTCTAGCATTTTTTAATAATGGCCATTCTTACTGGTGTGAGGTGGTACCTCATTATAGCTTAGATTTGCATGTCCCTGTTACATAGCAATACTGAATATTTTTTCATGTGCCTATTGGCCATCTATATGTCTTCAGTGGAAAATTGTCTGTTTAGGTCTTCTGCCCATTTTTTTGATGGGGTTGTCTTTTTTGTTCTTGTTGTTATTGAGTTGTATGAGCTGTCTGTATATTCTGGGAAATAAACTTTGTCAGTCCCACCCCTTGTAAATATTTTCTCCAATTCTGTAGCTTGTCTTGTTTGTAGTTTCCTTTACTGGGCAAAAGCTTATAAGTTTAATTAGGCACCATTTGTTTATTTTTGCTTTTATTTCTATTGCCTTGGTAGACTGCCCTAGGATAACATTGCTGACTTTAGGTTTTACTTGTTCTGTTTTTCTGATTGTTTTAAGTGGTAGGCTAGGTTGTTTATTTGAGATTTTTCTTGTTTTTTGAGGAAGGCCTGTATCACTATGAACGTCCCTCTCAGGACTGCTTTTGCTGCATCCCATTGATTCTGTGTGGTTGCCAAAGCTATTTTTTGGTTCAGATTGCTCTAGCTTGTGCCTGTGAGGGCTCTTTCACTTGGCTCCTTTAACAAATACTCATCACAATAGGTAGTATGTGTGCAGTATTTTATCTGAGCATTCTTACTTTCTGCCACTACAAGATGTTACAGGCTCATCTGCCTCAGCCCTAGCATCAACCATTAATTCATGCATTTTTTTTAGCAAAATATACTGGCTAGATTGATGTTGGAGGAAAGGGTATTTATGTCTATTAGCTAAGCTTAAATACATGTAATTTGAAATACTGTCCTTAAAAGTTGTATAGTGTGCTTGAGGGGAACACTGCACTAGGCACTGGAGTAATATAAATCAATTCATATATATTATACTTATCATATGATTTAAAATGATATATGAAAAGGTGAGAAAATTGAAAGAAAATTACTAGTCAATGTTTATGCTTACTTATGTTTTACAAAATTGATGTATAAGTCAGGATTGTGGAGTTGGAGCCAATGTCAAGTGTAAGAAAACCATCAGATGAGAATGTCCTGAAAACATGTGAGGTAAGATTGGTAGGTAGTAGAGAAATACCATCTAGCCTTACACCTGTGACTTTTGGGCACTTTAATACATGCCAGCTGAATTCCTGGACGTATACTGGCATAATTTAGGGGGAAATATTTTCAACACTAAGGGAATGGGATTATGCTAGAGACACTGTAATTGAAAAAAGAAAATAAAGATTGTAAGGTAGTAAGCAAATTAATTTGGCTTAGGAAGAGGTGCCATATGGAAGTTAAAAGAAATAAATAGCTAAACTAGTGCAGTGGGAGAATGAGAGTGCGTGGGCTGGCATGCTGGTAAGAACTTGGAGGAAAAGTTTGGATTTATAGAGCCTGTATGGTGTTTGGAAATGCGGGACAATGTTCTAGCCTGAACACAATTTATACATACCTAGAGAATTGCTGAGAGCCTTGACCTGCAAGAAGTCTTTTTCCATATGACACTGAAGAACCTTCTTAGAAAGAACAAATCTAAGTGAAATAATATATGAAAGACCCAGGAAGAAAGGAACAGTTGTCTCCCAAGTGTGGCTGGTGTTATGACAGCTGAAAGTGGAATCTGTTTCTCAGACTCTTTCTCTTTGGTCTCCAATCTTCAGATTCCTTTTTAATGACTATAGAGTATTTTGTTTTTTTGTTTTTTGTTGTGTTTTATTTGGGGGGGGCATTGGGAAGGGAAGGGGGGAAGGAGAGAGACAAAAAGACACGATTAACTGGATGACCATACAATTTCTCACCCCAACTATGCTACTTCTGATAGTAAAAAAGATAGCTATTTGTAATCATGCAGAGACAGCAAAGAGTAAACAGGATTATAGGTAATTTTTGGTAAATCATCTCAAGACTTCTTTGAAACTCTTCTAACAAAGAGCAAAGAAAAGGAAGAGAATCCGCATGTTGTGCCACCAGCCCTGGCACTGTGCGGCACAAAGGAGAGACCCAGTGAGACAGAGGCCTCTGTGTCCTGCAAGCAAGAGTAGGACATCAGTAATACACACCTTGGACTGTCAGGACAGGCTAGTGAGTGGAAGCATCAGAAACACACAGTAGATACTCTAGGGAAATTCCTAGAGATTATAAGATTTGAAGATGAAGAAACCAGGCAGTGAAATTTGAATCATCACTCAATCACCTGTACCTACCATTATGAGGCCAGGAGAAATCCAGATGATGAATTTCCCTAAAGTCTATATGTCTATATCATTCTAAACTCCATTTACTTCTAACTACTGCCCAGAAAATAAAAGTATATCTATTTATTAGCTAATCTGAGATTCGTGTAATGTGACTACTGTTATTCAACAGGAGATCTGGGATAAATCTGATATGAGGGGTCACAAGGAGATGAAAGTATTTGAGGAGCATAACTTTACCAGCCAGATGAGAAAACCATTGTGACAGGAAGAAAGGCTGGAGTCCAAGGTACCACGTGTGTGTGTTACAGTTACACAGACCTAGTATGGTAGAGATGGACAATAAGAATGCTATGAAATAAAAAAGCAAAGTGTGAATCGGAGAAAAAAAGGAATTGGAAAAATTTAATACTTGGATATAGAAAGTGAAACTATATAAGTAATAATAATACTATTATTATAAAGAATTTATTTTTCAAAGTCTGAAAACTCAAAATTCACTAAAACCAGTGTGAATATTCAGTACGTGTGAGTAATGGTTTTGTGCATTCCCTGTGCATTAGAAATTCTCAGCTTTCAGAATATCACTGTCATTGCTACCTACAGCTATACTGAAAATAGGATGACTAAAATACTCTCTCTTAGAATAGTGCTTATCACCCAGCCTTTCTCCTATTGCAAAGCTTTCTATTGTTTATGATAAAATTATCTTCCTCAAACACTTCACTTATCTCAACAACACCCTGCAACTTTAGAAAGTCAGAAAGACTGTGAACACTCTTCAATAACATATGTATGTAATGTATATATACAATGTATATATAAATTTACATTTATATATATTTGTAAATATAACTGATATATATGCATGTGTAACTTGAAAATACATTAAATATTTTTTCATTTTATTTTACTGAAGGAGTTAAAGTTGATGGTACATAAAAGATTACTTGTTTTAAATCAAAGTCCCCACTTACTCCCATATTATAAGTGACATCAAGTTGTTTTTACTATAAATCATAGAATAAATGAAGCTTTATTAATATTTTAATGAAATAAGCTTATGGTATTTCAAAATTCCCAAGAAAAACATTTTGGACACATTGATTTCCAAAGTTGTGTCTATGAAATGTTATTCATTTTATTTGTAATAATTTGGAAATTTGATTATTTGATAGAATATTTGGGAGAGATAAAATGTGAAAGATGGAGAATTACTGGTCTAGTTTACATTTCTGCTTTACCTTTAATATGAGAAGGAAAGAAATATGTAAATACATTATTTCTACTAAGCATGCCATTTTATATACGGTTGTAGAAACTATCTGCGTGTAGCATTCACTGGATATTGGCTTAACAAGGCACATATTTCTTGCAAATCGTTTCAATCACAAAGCATTTAAAATAAAATTCCATTTTGGGTTAGCTTGGGAAAAAAGTTAAGAAACTTTTGAAAAATTACCATTACAATTGAAGAAACAAAAACAATTGTACAAGTACCATTTTCCCAAATAGCAGAATTATCTTATTGGCTCCTTTCCAAGCATTATTTCCTAGAAGCTGATATAAAATCTAGTCCTAAGTTTCTACATAAATCCAGCTTGACAAGCGATTGAGAAGAAAAATAACACAGCTAAGTAATTTTGATGACTAATTTCTTACAATCAACATAGATAGGCTTTGGGGTCTTAAAATGTTTTAAGTTGGTAACATAAAATAATTAAAGTAAGTCAAAAGAAGTACAAAAATTAGATAAAAACTAAATTTCTTTATTTTGATTTGTAGACAGTAGTTCCCAACCCCAGTGCAAATTATATTCATCTGGAGAAGTCTGAATTTCCAACATCTGAGCCCCCCCCCCACAAGCCAGATGAGTCTGACTCTCTTGTGATTGGGGGTCACTAATTGCTTCACGTTCTATTTTTGGTTTTGTTTATGTTTTGTTTTTAAAAGCTCCTCAGAAGATTCTTTAGGCAGTCAGGATTGAAACCACTAAAATGATGCCATAATTTTAACCTTAGAGATCTACACAGTTTCCTGGGTAACTGCTTCTCATTCTTAAAACCTCAGTTTAGTGAGAACCTCTAAATGGTTTCCCAACCCCTGTTTTGTGTCAGGGTTTATCTATATTTAATGTGCTTGATCTTAATAATTAACTGCTTATTATGTTTAATGCTTGACTCTAGCCTAAGTGATAGTTTGTTTCTTGAAGGCAAGGAGAATTTTTTTTTTCTCTGAATCAACCACCTATGGTACAAAACCTCAATTTTGAAGAAATGTATGCATGAAATAATGGCACTCATATGCACAATCTAGAGCTTTTCCTTCAATACTACTTGTAGTCACTTATAATAATCATGGAGTATTTTTACAATTGTTTCCTTACAAAGTTAATGCAACTAAATAACCAAATGCAATGGGAAATAAGAAAATAGTAGATATGGGAGTCACTTAAGTGAAGTCCACTTAGCAAATTAAATGAATAGGGATGTTTAGATTAATTGTCCTTAGCAGTTCTATAAACTACATTTTTTAGTTTTAAAAATAGAATTTCTCTCTACTTATAAAAATATACTATATAGAATACATCCTATTTTGTGGTGTTTATACCATCTTTATTTGTATACACCAAAATGTAAGGTAGGCAAGATCTCCCTGCCTAAAATATGCAACTGTGTATAGGTGATGAGAAGGGGATCCCTGTGAACATAAGGGTTATTGTGTCAGGGAAAGGAGACATATAAGTATTTCTCCTAATGACCATAGATTAACAGGATGATAATTTTTAATATCTAAAAACACGGTAAGAAAATCACTGAATATAATTTCCATCATTCTGCTTTATCCCCACGCCTTTCCCAGATGGGTATTTGCCCACAGGAGTAGCTGTGCCCTATACCAAATGAGAACTAGGCCAGAAAGAGGTAGTCTGATATTTGTTTAACACATGTCTTGTACTTGGGCCTGCAGGAAGGGGAGATATTATAAATGGCCATATGCCATAAAAAAATGGCAAAGGATTTTTTCAACCTAGGCTCTGAAAATTACTGCAGGAATCATTTAAAAAAAAAAAAAAGAAAAGAAAAGAAGAAACATTTACATTCCATTAATACCATAGAACATTTAGATGGTTGACCTGCTTCTATCTGGCCTGTTAACAAGTATGAGCTGGACACATTCAAATGTTCTGTTTATTGTTTTCTTTATTACCTCTTTTCCTAGCTGAACATAAAATGTAAGTGGGGAAAACTAGCAACATACATTTTATTACAGTACAAAGAGATCATTTAGGCCAAAAGAATTATATTTCATTTAAAAATTCTACATTATTTACATTGGCTCTGTTTAATTCATTATTATTGGACATGCTATATATCTTTAAATTTGAAAAAAAATTAGTGTTCAGTTATCTAATATATTAGCAAGTGTGGGAATATTATTTGGTAAGCATCTGTCTTATGTTTATGACTTAGAACATTTGATTCATTTAAGCCAGGTTCACAAGTTCAGCTGTTTATCTGCCATCTGGTTGGGCCGACATGACTTCCAGAGTTGGACTATAAATCAGGTGGGATCAGACTTCACCACCCTCATACACTCTTCCTTCACTTGCCTTTAGAATGTGCTAACATGGAATATAGCAACAATAATGAGAATGGAGACAACATGAAAGTAATTTCACATGAACTGTCACTGTAAAAACAATTCTCTTCTCAACTTTGCTCATCTACATGGACTGAAATTTGTCTTTTAAAATAATACAATAATATAGAATCTTGCATATGTTCATACTGTTTAAATAAAGCAAATCACCATAATAAAGTGTATTATACTTTATAGTTTATGGGTCATAATGTCAATTTCTTCCTTAGAACAGCACTGGTTCTAGGCAGAGCATGTGCTATTATTTAGACACTGATGGATGAACTAGTCTCATTGACAGTTCAATACTAGTATTAAATTGTTATCTATTAGATTGGGTATTATTAAAAAACGAGAGGTCAGGCATATTGTTCCCTCAGATTGCCACTTACCATAGGCAGAGCATACAAATGCCTTGTATGATGTTCTATTTTGTTATAAACTAACTTTCCAGCCTGTCTCCCACTTTTGCCCCATTCATCTTTCACTTTACTCAAGTGTATCTGCAACCTCTCCACTTCCTCTCTTTTGAGTCTCCTTTGCCCATAGTTTTAAAATTTGTTTAAAGGTCTTCTGTAGCACATGGCACCCTCAACCTTGCACTGTAACTATTTATGTCTGTCTTACCAGTGGGAAGTTGTTTCTCGGTGGAAATGTATTCATTTTATTTCTCTCTGAATATTTATTAACCATACTGAGCACTCTTATGCCAAACATAGCATAGTAGTGAATCATCATGAGGTTAGAATTATACTATGAATTAACATTGTTTTACTGATGGATGAGGAAACTGTGTCTTTTGGAGGTTTGGATCACAGCCAAGCACAGCAAATATAGCAAGCATTAGGATTTGAATTCAGGACTCCCTTAAAGGACAGTCTGCTAACCATACTACTTACCAGTTTCCAAATTAAAAGGGTGTGAACATGAATAAAACAAAGAAATAAAAGAAAATAAAACATACAAATAAATAATATGCATCTGTTTGTGTGCCCCAGATGTTCCCAAGTCTGGCACTACAAAACAGGGTCACATTTTCATTCCAGAAAGGAAGAGGACTCCACATTCATCTTGAACTGCCCTGCTTGTTCTACCCTAAGAGGAGGGGGTCTACATTTAATAGTGGGTGGGATCGCTATGTGCTAAAATGTCCAGTGTGGTTCCTGAATCCAAGAGGGCAATGCCAGACCTCTGGTCCTCTCTTTGTCTCCACTCATACCCAGCTGCAGCCTGATGCCTGCTTCTCCACTCAAGGGTGACTGATGGTAAGATTTTAATTCGGGTTTATTAGAGAGTGGAAAGTCCCACTAAGACCTTCAGCTTAGGCCACATACTTCACAAGAGATATCTGATTATCAGAGTCTTGTTTTGCATTTACTGTGGCTGCCTTAGGAATCTCATAGGAAGTAGTGAGTTAGAGCAGATAGGATTTTTTGTTCTTGAACTTCATCCCAAATGTCATTTAATATTAGCCCAAACTCCTAATTATTTATAGCACTTTTTTTCAAAATGCATGCATTTATTTTATTTTTCATTTTATTTTATCTGTTTTTGCTTTTCCTTAATTTTTCCCCAATCCCCAGCTGTATTGAGGTATGACTGACAAATAAAAAACTGTATGTATTTAAGGTGTAAAAAGTGATGTTTTGATATATGTATACTGTGGGTAATGAGTACCACAGTCAAGCTAATTAACATGTCTGTTATCCCACATAGTTTCCATTTGTGTGTGTGTGTGTCTATGTGTGTGGTGAAGACACGATTTACTCTCTTAGCAAACGTCATGTATACAATACAGAATTAGTCATACAATTACCATGCTGTACATTAGATCTCTAGAATTTTTTTTCATCTTACAACTGAAAGCTTACACCCTTTGACAAACATCTCCCCATTTCCCCCACCCACTAGCCGCTGGCGGCCACTATTTTACTCTCTGATTTCATGAGTTTGACTTTCTAAGATTCCACATGTAAGGGATATCATGCTCATTTGTCTTTCTGTGTCTGGCTTATTTCACTTAGCATATGTCCTCCATGTTCATGCATGATTGCCAAATAAAAGATTTTCCTTCTTTTGTTTGAGGCTCAATAATATTCCATTATATGCAGTTGAGCTTTGAATAACACAGGGGTTAGGGGTGCTAACATTCCCCACAGCTGAAAATCTGCTTATAACTTTACATACAGTCAGCCCTCCATATCCGTGGCTCTGCATCTGAGGAATCAGCCAAGCAAGGATCCTGTAGTACTGCAGTACATATTTAGTGAAAAAAATCCATGTGTATGTGGAAACACACAGTTCAAACCCATGTTGTTCAAGGGTCAGCTGTATATATATATATAAATATGTATATACACATATGTATATTTATAACTATATATAGCATAATATACACTTAAAATATTACATATATATTTATATATGGGTAATATATATGTGTGTATCCATATCAAGATCTATAATCTCACAATTTCTCTATCCATTCAACACTTAGGTTATGTCCATAACTTGGCTATCATGAACAATGCTTCAATGAATACAAGAGTGCAAGTATTTCTTCAAAATACTGATTTCATAACCTTTGGATATATACTCAGAAATGGGATTACTAGATCAGAGACTAGACCTATTTTTAATTTTGCAAGAAATCTCCATGCTATTCTCCATAATTACTGTACTAATTTACCATCCCACCAACTGTGTACAAATGTTCCCTTTTCCCCACATTATAGTATTTTGATTATCGTACTATTGCTGTGAATTTTAAAATCAGGAAGTATAAGTCTTCTAATTTTGCTTTATTTTTCAAGATTGTTTTGACTATTTGAGTTTCTTGAATTTCCACAGGAATTTTAGAATCAGGTTGGCAATTTCTGCAAACTCAGCTGAAGGAATAATCTGGTACTGTACCTCAAAGTGTGTAGCTATGGGCATGTGTACATTTACCCTTGGATGATTAGCAGGACTGTTTTAAACTGTTTCTGCCTCTGATATCTCTGTTAAACTAACTGTCCCATTTGGTATTACACCCAGTTCCACTAATTACCAGTTGATTGTTTCACTATTTTTGACAATGCATTGGAACATAAATTGTTCTGTAGTCTTATCCAATAAAATCTGAGTTCCTTTGCAGAAGTACTTTTTGAGGTCAGTCTTTGAGATCTATTTTCACAACAGAAAGGCTCTACCTAGTCTCTTTCCCTGGTTCTTTTTGGTAAACTAGCCTGCCTACAGTTTACCTTACTTCTTTCATGATTTTGTCATCTTCCTCTTAACTGCTTACAGCCACATTCTCTATTATTTTCAAGAGCATGGTTAGGCTTGAATTTCCCCCACAGTGTTCCAAATAAAGTCATTTCTTTTTCTGGGAAGTTTCAGAGTTCTGTGTTCTTATGGCCTGTCTTTTCCCCCTAGAAATAATCTCTGAGCCACTTCTCCTGATCTAGAAGGAAGAACAATAGCCCACTTGGTTAAGCTTGTTGTTCTAAATTAAGAGGAACTATTATTTCTGAGAGCATCCTTAGGCGTGAACTTCCCATGAAATCAGCTCATGTCTGTCTGTCTGTCTGTCTGTCTGCCTGCCTATCTATCTACACAGAACCAAATGATCATTTCTTAAGTCCTGTAAATGACAGTAGAAAGGACACTATGTTAAGTACAGTGTATAAAAAAAGACTTTAGAAACTTTATACAAGCTAGAGCTCGATTTAATTGGGAGCATCAAGGAAGGCCACTAGAATGTCCCATATTGCTTGTATTGACGTTTCATTCATAGGCATATAATGTTAAGTTTTGGTCAGTTATATACACAGGTAAATTACCTAGGAAAGTTCAGGGATTTCTGTATATTAAAATGAGACACAAGGAAAATAACAACCCACTTCTATCTTTAGATATTGTGGGAGGAATATGATTCCCAGAATTTCTGCATCCATCATTAAATTCTGAGAGATGATAACCCAAGAGGAGGCATATTAGATATGAATGATAGAATAGACCAGAAAGTCTGGAGGTGGCTTTGATGGCATTAACCCTTCCTGAGTGTCCCTTGACTGATTATAGAACATAATAAATTGCCACTGAATAAGGCAATAGATTTGGATTTGTCCATTATTTGCAGCCAAACCATTCTAATAAAGGAGGACAACATTTTCAGTTTATCTATGACTGATGGGAACATCATAACTATGAGGAATAAAACAAGATCATAAAATATGATGAGAAAAAAATTAGGGGTACTGTAGTTGAGGAGAGGCCAAAATAGTAGGCAGGGAACAGAGCAGGTGAGATCTCTTAGAACACGTTATAGACGTCTGTCCTTATCAAAAGGACAGAAAAAAACTGACTGGATGATTTTAGGCAACGAAGAATATTCAGATTTACATTTTGACAATATTGTTCCGGCAGAAATGCAGAGGATGTATTTGCAATGTAGAAACAGAAAGTGTGTGCAGCTTGAGCAACCAAAGGTAAAGAAATACAAGGGAGAGAATTTTAACTGGGATTTTGAAATATGCAGCAGAAGTAGACTGAAGCTATCTAAGCAGTAACTACAATAAAACTTCTGACGGATTCGATTAATAGAGTAGATTTTGAAGGGTGTCAAGAGTGATACCTATGTTCTGTTCTTGCAGTGGAATAAATGGTGATACTAGTTATCAAGACAGTAAACAGTAGAAGGAGTCCACACTGCGTAATAGGGGACAGATTATTAGTTAAGTGAAGAATTCAGTGAAGAGGTGCACGGGAGGGTCTGCATAAAGACAGGTTATCTATATCTAGGTGGAAATTAAAGCAATGCATGAGAATGAGATGGCTAAGGGCCCACGGTTGAGCCTTGAAGGAGGCCAACATATGGCTTCATAGAAAAAAAAGAGGCAAGAGAAGAAAGTAAGAAAGGTCAAAGCCCAAAGATTCTGTGTTAGCTAATCAAAAATATGCACTTTAAAAGGGAATAGAAAAGAATTCTAACCATGCTAGTTTATGTCATTGAGAGGTTAAATTATAAAAATGAGAAAGCATTTCAAAGTGGATGGAGATTTGGAAATAGAAAAATAAATCACTCAATTTGGCTGAATTCTTGAATTTCCAAATTCATCTTTAGAAAAATAGATGCTTATATTATAGTCTGAAATACCAAAAGTAAATGTGGGACAGAACCAACTAAATATATGTTACATTCATCAAAAATGTCTATAATATCTAAAGTTTATCCTGAATATTTTAGTATTACCATAAAAAAAATTCCTATATCCACTCCCTAAAAATGATAAAAACACATGCTTCTCCAAATTAAGAGTACCTGGAAGATTATACAACTGTAATTCTGGCATTTGTGAGGGAATTTATGTTGTTATTTACTACATGATCAAATGAAAATGTGAATCCATCATAGAAACTCATGTGTGGAACTGAGAATGCAGCACTTCTGAAAAGTTATAGCACTTCCCTTCACAGTAGTGCTGCATGCAGTCTGGATCCTTGCAAGAAACTTAATTTGAAAATACGGTTTTAATAAACAACATAGTTTCCCTAGTTTTACAGTACAGCTAAAATCCACTCTAAATTCAGTGGGCTACAGTGATTTTGTAAACCACTTTAAAAATTTCAGGGAAATGGCCATTTTTGTTAGACAAGAATTTAAGATTAGGGTTTGCTAATGAAAAGTGAAGGACTCCAGGAAACGTTTGGAGCTGTTTGTCAGACTGATCAAACTTGTGGATGGTCAGTTGTGACTCTACTATTTTGCAGTTCAAGGAGAAAAATAATGGCTGTGCTGGTTTGCCAAAATGTATGCACAACTCCAGTTATTCTCTAATCAATTACTGAGTGGGCAATAACTGTCTTTTTAAAATGTCTTTCTCATGATGTCATTTTCACATATTTGAACATCTACCCAAAACTTATCTTATGAAAATATTTCATTGCTAAATTTTTTAATGAGTAAAATCTTTACTGGATTTGTTACACATTTCTTTAAAAATGCCCATCACAAACACTCTCCCCCTATCTAAACATCACCAACAAAACTTTCTTCCTTTGAATCACTTTGTTTCAAATAATACATTCCTTCAAAATATATTCCAAGACAAAGACAAATTATGCATTAATATGACATCAAAAGGGAGGGAAAAAATCCGTATGAGAGGCAGTAAAAGAATGTGCTTGAGAACTTGGCTTTCTGAGTTAATATTTCATTTTGCATTTACAAGGTATGTGACCTTGGGCAGTTACTTAACCTCCCTTTTCTCCAGTTTTCTTATTTACAAAATATGGATAATAATTATGATTATAAGTATATCATATGACTATCATGGAGAATAGATACGTAGGTATTTGTAAGAAGATAAAATAATTTATTGCATGTAGTAAATATGCAATACATATTAGATATTAATATATATTAAAGTGTGAATGGGATATATAGATATGTATTTTTTAGATATTTAAGTCTTTTAATTTCCTTATTTTGCCTTGCAAGATTTCAAACAGTGAGAGTTTAGATAATGTGTATGTGTGTTTGTGTATGTATATAACTCTGTGTGTGTCCATTAATAGATATATTGATAAATGTGAAATAGATTTTTTTCTGTTGTATCCAAATTGGCAAAGGGCTCAAAGTTGACAACAATGCATGTTAAGTGAAGGCAGGCTCTAAATTCAAGATTCTCAAAGGTGCCCAGCATATCTGCCCCCATGGTTTGCAGGGCTTTAGGCAAATATATTTTGTAAGGCTTCTCCTTCTATAAACAATTTGATTAAAAATGTATAACAAACTATATGAGTCCATGTGAAATATACTGATTTATCAATGATTTAAAATAGTGGGTAGATAAGTGAATCCTTACAAATTTTGCTTATGTCCAGTGAGTGCATGGGGAGAATCTTCTAAGCATTCAGGCACCATTTCTTCCTATTCAGTCCAGGAATCATCTCTGTACTCTTCAATGTCAAATGCATTGTTAGTGGCTAACATCATATCCCCTATCACGAGGAGCAAGACTATCATTACTCCCAGTGCTATAGCTTTGGAAACCATTTGTATCAACAGATCACAGATCTTCTCTCTTCTGCAGTTCCTTAACAATTTTATTTATTTATTAAAATGTTGTTTACCTCATCAGTCATAATACTGCATCCTCCTTCAAACAGCCAATGAGTATCAGCTTCCAATGACTCTCTTAATGGCTGTTATTGTACTTTGTTGATGATACCCACAGATGCATGTCTTATCCAAATGTGCAGGAATACATGAATTATAATTTTATTTCTGGTCATGTTAAATTCACCATTTGAAGTATTATTATAGGCCAAATACAGAATAATATTCATCTTCTAATTATGACTTCTCTTGAACCCTTTAAGTTATTGCTACATCCTTAAAATGTGATTTCTTTCAATGTTAACAACAAACCTGCCTTCTATACAGTGCAATAGTGGGGAGGATAGTCAAGGGTCCCATGTGCAGAAGTTCCATTTATACAAGGTACATCCACTTCTAGTTTTCAAAATTTAAGATTTATTAATTGAAGCATCAGAGGATACCAATCAAAGGTGACTACTGATGTTGAAGAGCAATAGTACTGAAAAAACTGAAGACCATCCTTGAAGGACTGTCTGAGCCAGTGGAATGACTGCCCTGGGTGCCAGTGCCTGGGGGCACACAAGATGAAGAACACCTGCTACCACCCCAACTACCCTTGGGTGCTGTAGAACCATGGTCAGAGCAATGGCAGGCTACAGCCAATGTTCAGGCTTCATATGGCTCAAAGTCAAAGGGTCATCAGTAGACCACCAGTAGTCTAATCTTGAAATCTTCCTGTGTCTGATGTGACTGGTACTCACCCAAGTTCAGCATGAAGTACCATTCTGGTAGCCCGATCTCATGCAAATCCCATGAGAGAAATACTATCTTAATCAGTAGATGTGGCCCACTTATCATGTTGCCCTCCAGGGACCATCCATAGGAACCTATCAGCTTGAGTCTCAAGAGTTCCTGAGGCATCTGGTAGACCCCAGGCTTGAGATAAAGGGATGGAGGGTCCCCACCACCAAGGAGAGAAATAAAGACATGGGTCCAGGGCACCCTGCCTGGACAGTAATGCCAGTCCAAGCCAGTCCTAATCACCAAGAAGAACACAGAAAATTTTGAACTAGGTGCTTCCAGAGACCAGAATTTCCAGAAAACAACCAGGCTTGAAGTGCCCTGCCCAGATGACACTGGAAGGCACCACAAAGTGCAGCTCCTCCTTATCCCCTACCCCCAATCAGTCCTGGGCAGGAGCTCTGCCTATCTTTACCTACAAGGTAGAGACTTACTGAGAAAGAATTCATTGACAAAATTTAAGAAGCAGAAAACACACAAAAAAGCAAACTTCTACTTCCCATCAAGCCAAGTGAGGGTAGCTCTAAGAAACCCCTTGAAAATGGAAGAAATATGCAACATGAGGAGCTGAAATCTCATGCTTCAGTGAGCTCTTCAGATGATTCTAATCCATGTTAAAGCCTAGAAACTCCTAAGGGAAAGACTGCCATCACTCTCAGTTTCAAATACTTCAGTTCCTTAAGGTCATATTTCAGAGGAAGAGATGTTTTTTAGACTACCTTTTCCTCATGTCAATAAACATTTGAATCATTTAAATCCCCTTTCTCCGATTTCATGCTTTGCCAAGCAACTTTTTATTTCATTTGCTTTCTATATCAGTTAAAAGGCTACAGACTGCATTTAATGAAAATTTCCAATTCAAACAGAATAAACAACCAAAAAAGGTATTATCAAAAAAATGAATGAATGAATAAATGATAGAATGGGGTCGCTTTTAGAGCTGATTAATTCGGTGGCTCAATAACATCAAGGGCCAAAGTTTTCCCCATATTCCGTTTTTTATTCTTACCTTTGTTTTTATGTTTACAATGGTTGCATCATCCCAAGCATCACTTATAACCACAGAAGCATCCTTGTACATGTATTTTAAAGAAGCTTCACAGTTGACTTCTAGCTCTTATTGGTCAGAATTGTATCAGAGATCCAAGCCTAACACATTTACTGTCAAGGATATTTCAGTCACCACAGTTGGCTTAAAACAATTAGGAATCATTCTCTGGGCTGTGTTGGAAGGAGGTAGCAGGTGTAAAGCAATTTGGTATAACCCAATTTCTCATAGTAAATCTCTTAGTACCCATCTCCAACTGGTTCTATGTCTCTGGTTGAAACCCTAACTAGTATGCTCTGTATCATGGATATTCAGTAAAATAAATTATATTATTGTAAATTAAATTTTAAATATCTTCTCTGGTAACACCTACCTCATTCCATGATCCCATTCAAAATCTGCATAGAAAACCCATTTCACAACAGGGTATATCACGCTGTTATTAATTTGGATATACTATGAATTAAAAAATGATTGTAATAGTTAATACATAGCTATAAAATGAGCTTTTCATCAAAGGCAAATGGTCTTGGCAGGTTCCTCTCTGTCTACACATTGATTCCTTCATATGTGAGAAACACTGGATTTTGGTAGAGCTCAAAACAAACATGACAACTAAAGATGAATATCTCTTTGTTTCAATTTGAAAAGGAAAATTGGTTAGCTGATTTTTGATTTAAATGATTTATCTTTCTGATACTGATATAAAATATTTTGCATTTAGCACATATTACATATTTATTACATATTTATTTTGCAGACTCACTGCTGGCAGTCAAAAGCTATTTTTTTAGAATAGTCACTGAGCACTTTTTGTTCCGCTGAATATTAACAAAGAGCAACTATTTAAACCCACTACTTAATGTGGAAAATTATATGTATATATTAAATGACATTGGTAACTTTGTAAACATTTTATAGAGTAAATTAATTTGATAACCCATTGCAGTATTCATGAATGCATTTTTCACAGAAGTAGAACAAATAATTCTAAATGTTTATGAAAACACAAAAGACCCGGAATAGCTAGAACAATCTTGAGAAAGAAGAACAAAACTGGAGGTGTCACACTCCCTGATTTCAAGCCAAACTACAAAGCTACAGTAATCAAAACAGCATGGTACTGGCACAAAAACAGACATATAGATCAACAGAACAGAATAAAGAGGCCCCAGATGAATCCACACTTATATGGTCAATTAATCTACAACAAAGGAAGAAAGAATACACAGTGAAAACACAGCTTCTTCAGTACATGTTGGGAAAACTGGACAGCTACATGCAAATCAAACTGGACCACTTTCTCACAGCATATACAAAAATAAACTCAAAATGAATTAAAGACTTCAATGTAATACCTGAAACCATAAAATTCCTAGAAGAAAACCTAGGTACAATCTTCAACAACCATCTTAGCAATACTTTTTTGGATCTGTCTCCTCAGGCAGAGGACACAAAAGTAAAAGTAAACAAAGGGGACTACATCAAAGTAAAACCTTTTGCACAGCAAGGGAAACAAAAAAGGCAGCTTACCAAATGGGAGAAAATATTTGCAAAGAATATATATCTATAAGGGGTAATATGAAAAGTATACAAAGAACTCACAAAACTCAAATTCAAAAAAAATATGCAACCTGCTCAAAAACTGGGCAGAGGACCTAACATATTTTCCAAAGATGACATGCAGCTGGCCAAGAGACACATCAAAGATGCTCATCATCACTAATCATCAGGGAAAGGTAAATGAAAACTACAATGAGATAACACTTCGAACCTGTCACAATGACTATCATCAAAAAGACAACAAATAACAAATGTCAGTGAGGATGTGGCGAAAAAAGAAACTTTGTGCATTGTTGGTGGGAATATAAATCAACACGGCCACTAAGGAAAACATTATGAAGGTTTCTCAAAAAGTTAAAAATAAAACTACTATATGATATAGCAATTTCACTTCTGGGTATTTACCAGAAGAAAACAAAAACACTAATCTGAAAAGATATACACACCCCAATGTTTACTGCAGCATTTACAATAGCCAAGATATGGAAGCAACCTCAGTGTCCATCAATAGATGAATAAAGAAAATTGTGTGTGTGTGCATATATATACATAAAATTACTCAGTCTTTTTTAAGAAGTGAAATCTTGCCATTTGCAACAACACTATCATGCTAAAGTAAATAAGTCAGATAAACAAGTTCAAATATCCCATGATCTCACTGATATGTGATTTATAGTATGTACTATACCTGAAACTTATATAACACCTATCTGGCATATAGATTAGGTGTTATCTGAAACCTACATGGATTAATTAATTCTTTTATTTTAAAGATCTTACACTTAGATGCACCATAGTTTATCAAACACTTTTAATTAACTGGAATTAAAGCAATACCCAGCACCTACCTATGGTTTTGGAAAAAATTTTGCCGTTTGGTTGAACTAAGGTTGTTCAGACTACTTAATGGAACATACTCTAATTGGTTCTTGAGTAATTAAGCTCATTTAGAGTCTTTATATTCTATTCTACTTTGGATTAAAATGATTTTTGTAGAAAAATTAAATTTCATATTGAAAGAAGTAGAGTGTGCACTGGGAGTTACTTCTGAGTTCTGAAAGTCATTTAATTTTGTTGAGCCACTATTTCTCCACCAGAAATTTTGGTATAATAATTATCCTTTAATACTTTAAAGGGATTTGGAGAAGGAATAATAAATAAATTATTTTTAAGCCTTCAGTAAAAAACAAATGTGCTCTTGCTACCTATTATTTAGCTAATACCTTAGCTTTTAATAGCTTTTACTCAGAATGTCATTGTTACTTTTTCCTATAAGAAAAATGCAAACTAGTTTAATATATTGATAGGTAATAAATGGTCAATGACTCCAAACATGATTGTTTAAATGAATGAGTGAATGAATGAAAAGTGATCAAATGTATGGCATTGAAAATTTTCAAAAGCACATTTGTTTAACTTTGAATGATTTAATCTAAAAACACTTAAAAAGGATAATGATCAGGACCAGTTTGGGTAACATTAGTAAAAATATAAACAATAGAAATTAATCAGTCAGCTGGTTATTCTTGCTAAACTAACTTGTGTAGTTGATGTTATTGTCTAACTCCTATTGTACATAAGTGTTATGCAGGGGTGGGCCAAACAAGGTTACTATTGATGCTGAAGTCAGTATTAATGGGGTCCTGAAAGGGCTTTTTGTCTCTGCACTATCCAGGCATCATTTGAATCCTGGGAATATTATTTTTTTTTCCTTTTGGATTTAGAAAGCATTCCAGAATTGAAGTTATTATAACCTAGTATAATAAAGTACTTTAAATATTCTAGTTTTTTCCCTTCCAGTTTTATTGATATACAGTTGACATACAACACTAACTTTAAGGCAGATAGCATAATGATTTGACTTACATACATCATGAAATGATCACCATAATAAGTTTAGTAAAAATCCTTCATCTCATATAGATACAGAATATAAAATGAAAAGAGATAGAAAAATACATATTTTCTTTGTGGTGAGAACTCTTAGGATTTACTCTCTTAACAATTTTCATACATAACATACACAGTGTTAATTACATTCATCATGTTGTACATTACGTCCCTAGCACTTACTTATCTTATAACTGAAAGTTTATACCTTTTGACTGCCTTCATCGAATTCCTCTTCCCTCTACTCCCCTCCACCTCTGGTAACCACAAATCTGATCTCGTTTTCTATAAGTCTGTTTATTTGTTTTTGAAGTACTACTGACCTAAACACTATGTTAGTTCCTGGTGCACCAAAGAGTGATTCAGTATTTCTTAACAGTGTAAAACAATCACCACAATATATCTAGTTACCATCTGTCACCATACAAAGACATGGCATTATTACTGACTGTATTCCCCACCCCGAACATTTCATCCTCATAACTCATTTATTTTGCAACTGGAAATTTGTACCTCTTAAATATTCCAATTTTATCAGGTTTATATAAGTGAGTTAAACTGGTACACTAGAGAGTGATGGAGAAGTGGATGAAGAGGGGAGATATAACCGCATCAATGAGGAAGCATTCAGGGTTTACAGAAACTGATCTAGGACTTCTCACATCACTTTGTCTATTAGTTCTGAGGTCACATTTATGCTCTTTCCTCTAGAACTGTCAGAATTTGAACCACTTCCCAAGGGGTTCAATGGTAGCTTTTTAAATTTCATATGTTTTGTTTTTTTCTTAGCACAGACAGAAGGGAGAATGGAATCTAATAATCATTTACCTAAAGCTGATTTGAACCAGATTTAGCTGTTCTTACTCTGCTCACCAAGTTATAAAACTTTGGGGCTTTGGCAACAGATCACTTTTTCTTTAATGAACAGTTATAATTATATTTCAGTGACCTTTTCTTAAACCTACTTATCTACTTACATGCAAAATTGCAAGAAATTAAGCTTGAGATTTTTCCAATCCATTTCTTGAAACTAGAATTATTCCCACTGTGACATGAAATCAGAGTATGGTTATGATCATCTTAAACATACCAAGTTGAACAATTTTTTTTTTTTTTTACAATCCCACAATTCTGATTTCTTTCCACCCTTGACTTCTCAACATTAGTAAGGGGGGAAAAAGAAGAAAATGAACAGGCAACATAATTTTTCTCTTAAAAAATGGAAGTAAAGAGAAATGTATTCAAATAAATGCAATAAATGCCTTCTATGTTAGATACTTTTAGAAGTTTTATTCATTCATTATTTCATTCACTCATTCAAATATTTATAGGGTGCTTAATATGAACCTGGAAATATTGTAGGCACTGGGGATATTACATAAACAAGAGAAAACCCTGCCATTGTAAAATGTATATAATAGTGAATTGAGATAGAAAATAACTTGTAAGCAAAAAAATGTGTCACATAAGGATAATTAACACAGGCAAAATGAAACAAGATAATGCATGAAAGTGCATGTTGTGTGGTGAGGTGTGAAGAGCGCATTTTGAATTAGAACTGTCAGCAGAAGCCAAGCTGAGGTTATGACGTCTAAATTAATATAGATCTAATCTCAAAATCAATAATATAATAATATGTCATTGAAAATTTTTATTTAAAATCAGGTCAAATGTTTCAATAATTTTATGAAATACATTAAAAAAGCACCTACAATTTGTAAAGTGAGGGAAAACCTTTAAATTTATCTTTATGTAAGGAGGCTAGTATCAACATTGGTAAATACATTACTAATACAATTTGATAGTATAATAATATAAAATATTATACATTTTTCTTTTTCTTTGAATCACTTTTTTATCATATATGATGTCAAAATTACAAAATGACAAAGTCCCAAGATGAATTGTGAGCTTGTATGTTAAAGATGGCTCAGGATCTAAAATATTTGGAAAATATGACTTAAGTGCAAGGGCTGGAATATGCATAAATATGAATCTCTTGATATCATAGGAGTGCTAAGTATTCTCTTTGCTCATGAATATTTGATTTTTCACAAGAATATACTGAATATTGAGTTAGTGAATTCTCGTTATCTCTGAGGTTGGCTTAATTAGATGCATGGTTAGCAGATATTTTAGGTTTGTAATTCTTGCCAGAGAAATCACCAATAAACAATTTTACTTATTTTTTAAAATGAAAGGCTATTTTCTTAATTTTAATTGATTTTCTTATCCCAAGTTTTGCTCATTTCTATTTTATTCTCCATACAGTCTCCTTATTGATCTGTCAAAAATATAAATGTATTATTGAAAATGTGAACATATAAATTCCATGCTTAAAATGCTTCAAAGACTCCTACTGTCTGGTCAGTGCTTTTCAAATATGTATCAAATGAACTGGACATTGAACATATATCTCAAGGAGTGGGCATCTTTTTATTGAGGTATATTGTACATCTATAAAATGAACAAAGCTTAAGTGTACAATTCAATACCTTCTGAAAAATTCTTTCACTTGGTAACTCAGACTTCCATCAAAATACAAAATATTTTCATCATTTGAGAAAGAGCTCTTATGCTTCTCAAACTCCATACCTCTCCCTACTCCAGATGTCAGAAACAATCACTGTTGTGATTCGTTGCCTCATAAGATTCTTTGACTATTACAGAATTTCAAATCTAAGTAAAGAGTACCTGGCTTCTTTTAATTAGCTGAATAGTGTAATATTCCTGAGGTTTATCAATTTTGTGCAAATTAGAAGCTTGTTGCTTTTTGGTATGTTAATCTGCTGAGAGCTATTCCACTATACGGATATACAATTCTCGTAACCACTCTCTAGTTGATGGGCATTTGGATGTTTCCTGTTTTGAGCGACTCTGACATCCTTGTTATGTTACGGACAGCGTCGTCCACCTTTTTGTATACATGTTTTCATTTCTCTTATTTAAATAACAGTATAGAATGGCTGGGTCATATTTAAAAAAAAAAAGAAAGTTTAAGAAAAATTGAGAAGCTAATTTCCAAAATGACTTTAATCATTCTAACCTCCCATCGTGAATGTCTTCATCAGTACCAACATCGTGTGTTAAGTTGGCAGTCTTTTTGAAATCGAATACTTATGTACTAGTACTTCACTGAGATGTTATTTTGCATTTCTCTGATGACTAATAATGCTGACCTTGTTCATGTACTTACTGGGCATTTGCATATCTAATTTTGTGAATTGTTTTTCATATCCTTCAACTAATTTTTAATTTGGTTGTTTTAATTATTGAACTGTAGCAGTTATGTATTCTGGATACAAGTTCTTTGTCAAATGAATTGTAGATATTTTCACATTTTCTCCAAGTCTAGTTTGTTTCGTCAGTCTTCTATTAAAAAAATTTTCTCTTAAGGATAAAAAGATATTTTCTTGTTTTCTTATAGAAGTTTGTATTTTTAGTCTATGATTCACCTCAAAGTAATTTTTACATATTGTATGAGGTATATTACATTCTCTTTTTCACTATAATGAGAAAAAAAATGTTCCAGCATCATATATTTTGAAAAGACTTTAGCTTTTTTATTGAGTCATTTTGAAAATAAATTGACCACGTAAATGTGAACCAACTTCTGCATCCCATTCTGTTCCATTAATCTAGTTTTATATCTTCATATTAATACCATATCAACCACCTTGGTAAATGAAGATGTGTGCAAATTTTGATTTCCAATAGTGTAACTCCTCCACCATTGTTTTTCAACATTGGCTTGTCTATTCTAAGTCCCTTAAATTTCTGCATACATTTTGTAATCAGTTGGTTAATTTCTACAAACAATATGCTAGAATTTTTGTTAGTAATGCATTGAATCTATAGATCAACTTGGATGAACTGGCAGCAAAAAAATATTAAACACTCCTTTTCATTACCCTGGTATAGATCCCTACTTAAATTTTTTTAGGTTTCCCTGAATGAGATTTTGTTTAGTTGCATGCTACAAATTATAGTATGATGTATTTTTAATATAATTCAAAAATTTTTTTACTTTCAAATTTTTCTTTTGTTCTATTGGTTATGTGCAAATAGGATGCTTAGTTGGCAAATGCATGCGGATTTTCCAGCTACCTCTTTGCTATTGATTTCTAATTTGTAATTTTCTTTGCATAATCCTTATGCATACTTTGTTAAATTTATACCTAACTATATCATATTTTTTAAAAATAATTCTGTACCTGATATCATACCTGCAGTTCACACACACACACACACACAAGTTAACCTGCTATTCTATCACTTTGCTAAATTCTTTCATTAGCTCTTGTAGTATTTTTTCTTGTTGCATTGTTTTGTTTTTTGTTCCTTACTATGTTCTACATACATGATTAGGCCCTTTGTGAATAAAATAACTATTTCTTCCTAGTGAATTGATACAACCTTTTTTTCCCCTTTCCCTTGACTTACTGCACTGGCTCAGACCTCTGGTCTGAATGGGAATGATGAACAGACATGTATAGCCTTGTTTGCAGTTGTAAAGGGAAAGTTTTCAGTTTCTAACATATATTGTGATGCTACCTACAGTTTTATTTTGTGGTTTTTTTTTGGAGAAAAAAATTTATTCTATTGCTAGAATGCTGGGAGCATGTATTTTGAGTGTGTGTTAGATTTGACTGACACTTTCTAAATTTGTTGATACAATAATGATTTTGTTTCCCCTTTAATGAATATGATTAATTACATTGTTGGATTTTGAATTTAAAAAGTGTGGCACTCCTGGGATAAACAAAATTTGGTCAGTATGTATTAAACATTTCTGGAGCTTGCTGAGTAAGTTTTGCTAATATTTATTTAGGATATATAGCATCTATACAGAGGTTAGTCTGATAAAATTTTATTGGAACTTAACCATGTAAATTCATTTACATATACTCTATGATCAATTTTACACTGTTATGGAAGAGTTGAGCAGTTTCAACAAGACAATATGACCCTCAAAAGTAAAAAATATTTAATCGCTGAGCTTTTAAAGAAAAAAAACCCCACACCAATATTAGTGAATGATATTAGTGTGTAGTTTCTTTTCTTTTTTTTTTGTAATGTCTTCAGAATTACTAGCCTTACAAAGGTGAGAAGTGTTTATTGCTCCTTTATAAAAGAGTTTTTGTAAATTTTTTGTTTTTTACAGTTTTTTTGGCATAGAACTTTGATAAGCCTTCTGGCCTGGCGTTTTCTTAGTTGGAAAGCTTATAACTAAAACATAATTACCTTAATACATAAGATTATTATTTTTTACATTTACCTTGTAAAATTTTCAGTAATTTATTCTCAAAGAATTTGTCCGTATCTTTGAAGTGAATTAATAATTTTATCAAAATATTCTTTTATTCTCCTTCTGAATAATTTATAGTGATGTTTTTAATTTAATTCCTAAATTATTCACTTGTATTTTCTCTATTTTTTCTTGATTAGTCTAGTTAGTGGTTTACCAATCTTATTAATTATTTTAGAGAATCAAATTTTATTTTCATTAATTATTTCTGTTTTGTCCATTTTCTGTTTAACTGATTTAATTCTATTTACTATTGCTTTTCTTTCCTTATTTCAAATTTAATTTACTGTTCTGTTTTATTGAAGTATAGTTGATGTACAATGCTGTGTTAGCTTCTCGTGTACAGCAAAGTGATTCAGTTTTATGTATGCATATATATCATTTTTCATATTATTTTCCATTATGGTTCATTACTGGATATTGAATATACTTCCCTGTGCTATACAGTAGGATCTTTTTTTAAAAAAATATATTTTATATATAGTAGTTTGTATTTGCTAATCCTAAACTCCTAATTTATCCCTCTCTCACCTCTTTTCCCCTTTGGTAGCCATAAGTTTGTTTTCTACATCTGTGAGTCAGTTTTTATTTTGTAAAGAAGTTCGTTTGTGTCATATTTTAGATTCAACATATAAGTTATATCATACAGTATTTGTCTTTCTCTTTTTGACTTACTTCACTTAGCATGATAATCTCTACATTCAACCATGTTGCTGCAAATGACACTATTTCATTCCTTTTTTATAGCTGAGTAGTATTCCTGTTTATATATATATACAACATCTCCTTTATTTATTCGTTAATGGACATCTGAGTTGCTTCCATGTCTTGGCTGTTGTAAATAGTGCTGCTATGAAAATTGGGGCACATGCATCTTTTTGAATTACTGTTTCCTAAAGATACATGCCCAGGAGTGGGATTGCTGGATCATATGGCAACTCTATTTTTAGTTTTTATCATTTTCCATAGTGGCTGTACCAATTTACATTTCCATCAAGAGTGTAGGAGGGTTCCTTACTCCATACCCTCTCCAGCATTTGTTATTTGTAGACTGTTTAATTATGGCCACTTTGACCAATGTGAAGTGGTACCTCATTATAGTGTTGATTTGAATTTCTCTAATAATTAGTGATGTTGAGCATCTTTTCATGTGCCTGTTGGCCATTTGTATGTCTTCTTTGAAGAAATGTCTACTTAGGTCTTCTGCCCATTTTTTGAGTAGATTATTTTTTTGTTATTGAGTTGTATGAGCTGTTTGTATATTTTGTAAGCCCTTGTCAGCTTCACTGTTGTCTTTTCATTTTGTTTATGGTTTCCTTCATTGTGCAAAAGCTTATAAGTTTAACTAGGTCCCATTAGTTTATTTTTGCTTTTATTTCTATTGCCCTGGGACAGTGACCTAAGAAAACATTGCTAAGATTTGTGTCAGAGAATGTTTTGCCTATGTTTTCTCCTCGGAATTTTATGGTGTCATGTCTTATAATTAAGTCTTCAAGCCATTTTGAGTTTATTTTTGTGTATGGTATGAGGGTGTGTTCTAACTTCATTGATTTACATGTGGTTGTCCAGCTTTCTCAACACCACTTGCTGAAGAGACTGTCTTTTCTCCATTGTATACTCTTGCCTCCTTTGTTGAAGATTAATTGACTGTATGTGTGTTGCTTTATATCTGGGTTCTCTAGTCTGTTCTTTTTACAGCTTCTTAAGGTGGACATTTAGATCATTAGATTTAAAATTTTTGTCTTTTCTATAAGCATTTATAAGTTAGCTTCTAAGCCATAATTTAGCTACATCCCACAAATGTTGATATATTATCATTTATTTTTAAATGTTTTATAATTTCCCTTAATATAATTTCTTCTTTAAGTCATAGATCATTTATAAATATGTTACTTAATTTCCATATATTTGAGGATTTTATAATGATTTTTTGTTACTGATTTCTAATACAATACCATTGTTTTGATTTCTAGTAATACCACTGTTTCTAATATAATGCCATTATTCTAGCACATGGCCTATTCTAGTTAGTTGTCTGTGTGTAGTCGAAAAACATGTAGTCTATTGTGGTTGGGTGCAGTTTTTTATAAATGTGTGTTAGTTCTAGTTGGTTGATAGTATCTCTCAAGTCTTTTAATACCCTTACTGATTTGCTATATACTTATTCTATAAATGACTGAGAAGGGAACTTGTTGACCTTTACAACTATAATCTCAGTTGGCTTCTTTATCACTTCAGTTTTTATATTTTGCCAATATTCGAAGCTTTGTTACCACATACACATATTTTCAGAATTGTTATGTCTTTGTGATTAATTCAACTTTTATCAGTGTGAAATGTCTGTTTTATTTCTGGTAATCTTTCTTGTTCTGGAACTGATTTTATTACTAATATAGACACTCCATTTTTTTATGATTGGTGTTTCTTTGGTACACCATTTTTTATTCTCCTTTGAATCTGTATGTGTCTTTACAATCAATTTGTCTATTATAAATCTGTATGTGTCTTTACAATCAATTTGTCTACTATAAATACCATCATAAATACTGGACACAGTGCAGGTTTGCTGGCATTAAATTCTCATAGCTTTTCTTTATTTAGAAAAGTCTTTATTTCCTCTGCATTTGCCTAGCATATTTATGTTGGATAGGCAATTATAGGTTAAAGTTTTTGAAAGAAAAATTTTGTATTAAAAAGTATTTTTATGTTGTTCTTCTAATTGCAATTAGTCTTTTTTTTTTTCTCCCCTTAGTTCTTTTAAAGTTTTTCTCTTTATTTATTTTCAGTTTTGGCAATTTGATTATAATGTACCTTGATGTCCATTCTGTTATGTATATTCTGCTTAATGTTGATTAAGCTTCTTAAAGCTACTGATTTATGTTTACATTGAAATTTGAAATATTTGGCAATTAATCTTTTTGCTTGAAATTTTCTCTCTTCTTCTTACTGTATGCCAATTACATGCATATGAGACTATTAGATATTATCCCAGAGCTCCCTGAAACTCTGTTTTTTTTTTCTGTATTTCAGTTTAAAGCAGTTAGAAGCATTCAGTTTTCCTTTATTCATGTTCAAATATTTTATTTAATTGGTTCTAATTTGTTTATGAGCCCATCTTTTTGGAAATTTCACTTTGGATATTTAATTTGTCTATTTTACATGTGCATTTGGTTTATTTTTACAGTATTTATTTCTCCAGGGAGATTTTATATTTGTTCTTTCATTATCTTTATGCTCTTTTCTTAAATATTTGAACATTTTAATAGACCTTTTAAAATTATTTCCTAATTCCATTATCTCTGACAGTTCTGTGTCTATTTTAATAGTTATTTTTCATCTTATTATGAGACATTTTTTGCTTCTTCACATATCTAGAAGTATTTTACGGCATTTTGGACATGATAAGTGCTATGTTAGTGTTTATCTAAATTTTATTGTTTCCCTTAATATAGTTTTGAGGTTTTTCATGGCGTTAATTTATTTGCACACTAGCTTGACCCATTCAGTGGTTGTTTTTAAGTGTAACTAGGGTAAGACTAAAGTAGCCTTTATTCAAGAGTTAGAGTAGACCTACTCCAGATTCACAACTTCTGAAGTCTATTCAATGTCCAGCTATTCAATGAGGACTCTTCACTCTTGCTTCTTGGAATCTGAACATTGTTCACTTTCGTCTGTTCATTTCCTTTGTGTGTGTGTGTGTGTGTACTTTTCCCCCCCAGCTCACAGCTCCTGGTAACTGTTCTTTCTCTAACTTTATGGACTCTTTCTCATAGCTTCTGCAGCTAAGTATTTGCCAATAATTCAAGAAAAGGCCATTAGGATTTTCTTTTTCTGTATAGGCCTCTATTCTCCTACCCAGCACATTTCCGTCACCCTTGAACTCAAGTCTTGAACTCAAGTCTTCAACAGCCTTGAACTCAAGTCTTCTCAGCTCAGTGAGAGTTCTGTAATTT
Source organism: Camelus bactrianus (assembly GCF_048773025.1). NCBI lineage: Eukaryota > Metazoa > Chordata > Mammalia > Artiodactyla > Camelidae > Camelus > Camelus bactrianus. The sequence goes on from NC_133540.1 coordinate 46,963,377, forward strand.
AGTCTTCTTTTCACTCTGCCACACAATCCAGATAATGTTGGTTGAACGTCAGGGTATAGATTTGAGATTTGAAATTGACTCAAATCTCTTGTTTCCCTTCTACTTTGAATCATAGTCCTTCATTATCTAATGTTAAATGTCTGAAAATAATTATTTAGTATATTTTGTTCAGAATTATAGTCATTTATCATGGGGAATCTAGACTTGTTAGCTCATCACTGACAGAAATAAAATATTCTCTGGGAGGTCTTTTAATTTATCCAATAGTGTGTTTTATAAATGCCAAATTTCTTTGGCATCTCCTATTTTACTATTTTTTAATTATGCCAAACATGCATTATGAAATACTATAAATTATTATTTAAAAAGCAATATTTTATGTGCCTTTTGACAAGTTAATGTAGCTTCCTAAATTTCGTATAAATTAGAAGTTGTAAGAAGGTCATTTTTGCCTAACTTACAGTTTTTTTTGTAAGCACTAAAATTCAAGCTTATGCTCTTAGCCTCAATATTAATCCCCCAAACCAAACTTTACACTCCAATGACACCATAGTGTACAATTAAGCCTATGCAAAGTATTATTTCTTTTTATGTGTCTTTCTCACTCTGTTCCCACTGTATAGACCAAGACCATTTTCTTCATTCCCAGCAAAATCTGTGGCAATTTGAATAACTGTATTTGCTACATTGTATTATAACTCCTTGGCATAAGTTAGTGTTTGTATTTATATTTTTGTATTTTACTGTATTTATTTTTTGTATTATATTTTTTGCACCTCCACCTCTCAGTATAATGCCTGGATAATGTAGATCCTAAAAATATTTGTTGACTTTATTTTTACTTATGGAAAAATATTGTCTTTCAGATATAAGTGTACATCAATTTCCTGTGGAAAAATCTTTGTGAGAAGCTAAACTGTGAAAAGAAGTTAACTTCATAAGCAAAGCAAATGAAAAAAAGAAGTTGTTTAGATAATCTGGCAACTGTCATTCATCTATAATTTCCAGAATTATCTAATTTCATTGAAGAAATATATATTTCAATTCAGTCAGACTTAGGGAGTTAGCTGGTAAGGGGATGTATTCCTAGAAATAGTGCTAGAAAACCAAGAGCTATCATATGAATTTATTTTCGCTCACTGAATATGAAAATTATTTTAGAGATCACTCAGTCTATAGCATTTATAGCATGAAGAAATTGATATCCAAATAATTATCTAGGTTGCCTAGATTTTTTTAACAACTTCTACACCATCCAATGGGAAAACATATGTAAGTGAAGAAGCCAGTTCATATATAACATATGTTTATGACTCTTACTGTTCTATCAAGTGCATTACCAATAGACAGTGATGAAAACTTTTTACAGACTTCTAGATCATGTTAAAGAATCAAATAATAGAGCTAGAAGACACCTTGAAAAGTAGAAGAAGAGTGAAGAAAAGAAGAAAGAGTCAATTATTTTAGGAGCAAACTAGGGAGGCAGAGCTAGTAAAAATAAAATGTATCATCCTTTATAGTGGAGAAAAAAATAGCTATATCAAAAATTAATACTTCAGCAATTCAAATACACGTATACCACATCGGTTTTAAAAGTAACTTCAGGAGCTCACTGAAAACTAACTGGAGACTGGCAGAAAGACTCATACAACCAAGGCTTTAAAAAAGATCCACACTGAATTGGGAAAGAAGGGAAGAGAGGCATTCAGTTCTGGATTTGTGCTCAGAGAGGAGACTAAAGGGTAGAGGATTATACAAGTGGAGATACTCCCTGGGTATGAATGGTTCGAGCCACATATTGGGTGCCCCAGCCCTGGTGCCTAACCCCAGGAAGATAAATTCTCATAACTGTTTGAAAACCAGTGGGACTCACAGGAGAGCTGTAAGAAACCTAGGCTCCACTCATGAAAAGTGAGCACAAACTTGCTTAATCCTGAAACAAGGCAAAGGAAGCAGACTGAAACTGCATGTGGCTGGCAGTTTTCTGGGCTAACCAAACCAGCATGGGACCCCACCAAGGTGAGCGCCCGTTCTGCCCCACATGCTCAGCAGTCAGCTCCACACCAAGGCGAGGGCTGTAGCAGCCTAGGGGTGTTCTCACTTGTGAAGGACGGAATCACTGGGAACAATATCCAAACAGGGTGGGGGCAGCCATTACTGTCACTTACCAGCTGTGCATTGGGTGCAGTCCTGGACTCTGACTGGGGCTGGGACCACCACAGCCAGAGCCCTGACCCATGCCAAGTGTCCCCTCCAGCCCTTCTTGCACAAGCACTGTTCCCTTCAGGGGTGAAGGTGCCGGTGCTAGGACAGGGGAAACCACACATGAAGAGGGACCGGAGCTAGCTCAGACCTGAATCTCAGGGCTCCTGCCCCAGTAACTTGGGACCCAACCCTGCCTCCAACAGGGTGGTGTTGGCCACTGAGCTGAGGAGAAGCCTTGGCTCACACCTGGCCCTGGCTCTAGCCCCTCCAGCTCCAGCCTTGCCTCCTACCAAGGTGATAGTTGCTAGCACACCCTGGGGAAGGATGTGAATCTGCTCACCTCAGATCCACCTCTCCCACCAAAGTCACTGGGCACACACGGACTGTGTCAGGACACACCCACACAAGGACAGCCCTTCAAGACTGGGACAGGTAACTGTTTCAACTAAATTCATAGAGACAGAGAAAGTCAAGCAAAATGAGAAGACAGAGAACTTGTTTCAGTTCAAAAAACAAGAGAAAACCCCCGAAATAACAAATACTGATATTACCAGTAAGGCATTAATATCCAAAATATATAAGCAGTTTCTAGAACTCTATATCAAAAAAAACCAAACAACTCAATTATAAAATGGGCAGAAGACCAAAAGAAATTTTTCCAGTGAAGATATACAGATGCTCAACAGGCAAGCAAAAAGATGCTCAAGATCTCTAATCATCAGAGAAATTCAGATCAAAATCACATCTGTTGGAATGGCTATCATCAAAATGTCTACAAAAAACAAATGTTGGTGAGGATGTGGACAAAAGGGAACCCTAGTATACTGTTGGTGGGAATGTAAATTGGTGCAGCCACTATGGAAAACAGCATGAAGGTTCCTCAAAACACCAAAAATAGAACTACCATATGATCTAACAATTCTACTCCTAGGTATATATATGAAGAAAATGAAACACTAACTCAAAAAGATACATGCACCTCAATGTTCATAGCAGTATTATTTGCAATAGGCAAGATATAGAAGCAACAGATGACTGGATAAATAAGTGGTATATATACACAATTATATATATATAAATGAAGTGGTATATATATAATATATATGATATACTTTTTATAATTAAATATTACTCAGCCATAAAAATAATGAAATTTTACCATTTGCAACAACAGGGATGAACTAGAGGGTATTATACTTAGTGAAATAAGTCATACAGAGAAAGATAAATACTGTATGTTATCATTTTTATGTAGATATAGTAAAAAAAAAACCAATGGTTAGTGGGGAGAGAGGGGGAAGGGGCAAGATATGAGTAAGGGATTAAGAGATACAAACTATTATGTGAAAAATAAATAAGCTACAAGGATATATTGCACAGCACAGGGATACCCATTATTTTATAATTTTAAATGAGTATAATCTATAAAATATTGAATCACTGTGTTGTATATCTGAAACTAATATAATATTGTAATACACTATACTTCAATTAAAAAAAGTAACTTCAAACACACTAGAAACTGATAATGTTATTTTCTAGAAAGAGAGACTAGGAGAGGAAGAGATTTTCATTTTGAGGCTTTCTTATCATTTGAACCATGGTTTTGTCATGTATCTGTATTATTTCAATATTTTATAAAAGAAAAAAATATTTGAGACCCTTCATACAATTATGGATTTGTATTTTAAATTCTCAGTCAGCCAGAATGTAACTGAAGTGAATATGATAGGATTGTTGGATTTCTGTTTCTAATTCTTTATAGAGCGGACTAATTCATTTTTTACTGCTGTTCCTTCTGTTTGGTATATTTGGTGTGACTGTTTCAAACAGCATCTATAATGGGACAAAATGCAGTCTGATTGATGATGGCATTTAATTATATAACTATTTCTATTTCATTAAAGCCAGATGTTGCTGTCCTAATTTCTCCTGTGTCCAATTTAAATGTAGATGAGAATAAAGAGCAAATTAAGAAGATAGTAATTTACGTAATAAGGAAGAAATGAAAGAAAGGAAAAACAGCAGAATTAACTATCATCAATCACCTTTGAATAAAGCCACTTCTTATCATTTAGAAATGTGGATATCATGCACCTCATAGAGATTTTTTACTACTATATGTTACATTGGGAAATAAACCTAGTTTCAGAAAGAATACTATTATAAGTATTTACTTCCAAACTGAGGACTAGTGTAATATGACTCATATACAAATAACTTAAGCCAGATTAATGTGTCTACTAATGTGTATTTCAGCATATATATATATATATATATATGTATATGTATATAGTCTATTTTATTTGTACAACTTTTCTAACAGACATCAAATAACGCTCAGTGGTATCATAAGGGAAAGGGACTAAAGATGAAACAATTAGAACCTATCAGAGGCAATTGATTTTAGCAGTTCACTGCTTCTTTTACACAAATTTACAAATGTCACAACTTATTAAATTGTAACATTAAAAACAACATCAGTAATTATCTGCGCTGACAGAAAAAAAATCCATTCTGAAAAACTAGAGAAGCAAGAATGTGTTTTTTCAAATCCTAAAGCCATTTTAGAAAATTGTTTTGTTTCGTTAATTCCTTGAGGAAGGAAAAAAGACTGTTTAAATATTTGTGCATAAATTACTGGAAAAAGACTAAATATGGAGACACTAAGAAATAAAAAATAGTGTCACACATACATATTACAATTGTTACCATGGTCACTCACAAAAGATAATACAGATTAAAATCATGTCACACACAATGAACCAAACTATTGTGCAGGATAGATTAAGTTTCTTAGGAATGGTTAAGCTTCTTTGATGAGTGAATCCTTGTCAATACCACAGAAAATACCTGCACAGGCCAAAGCAGAAATAGAATAATTTTTTAAATTGTTTAATTGTATCACTTATAAGCAGTTTAATATTTATTTTGTTTTTTTCTCTATCATAATAATTTATTTTCTAGTTGATACAAGAATCATAAGACCCTTATAAGCTAAATTTAGTTTTCTCAAACTTTAGTGAATTTTAATTTGATATTAATCCAAGGACTTGAGGGCTAAGCAAATATCCATATTACAGTTAAATTTTGAAATTATTCAAAAGTATATTTTAACAAAACCTGAGACATTTAAAAATAAAACAAAACAAAAAACCTGGTGAAATTTACACATCAATAAGAAAGAAAAACAGATACAGAGAACAAACTAGTGGTCACCAGTGGTGAGAGGGAAGGGGGAGAGGCAAGATGGGGCAGGGGGGAGGTAGGGCATCAAAGGCACAAACTACTATGTATAAAATAAACAAGCTACAAGGATATATTGCACAGCACAGGGAATAGAGCCAATATTCTGTAATCACTTTAGAGTATAATCTGTAAGAATATTGAATCATTATGTTAAAACTAATACAATATTATAAATCAACTATACTTCAATTAAAAAAAAGAAATAAATAAAAACAGTACAGGTATAGCTGGGGGGAAAAAAAACGAGAGAAGGAACAACCAACACGCTAAGTCTTCAGGGCTTTCTCAGGACACTGATGATCCATCAGAAGTCTCAGAGAGTTTATACGTAACTCTAAAAATCAAGCAATTTGCTTTCTTCCATTTTCCTACAGTAGCACTTATGTTATTAATCAAATATAACTTGCTATAAATGTATATACATTTGTCTTTGTTTTCTTCTGCTGTGCTTCATGTTTATTGTAGGAAACAAAATTGAGCATGAAACTATGTATATTCCATGTTCTGCTTGTCACAGGTTGTGAAAGGCAATTCAGTTTTCTCATATTCACAATGTACTAGAGACGGAAAGAGTTGATATGGGAGTTGGAAACAGGTTACACGATAGTTTCATTCACATTAGCCAGTTTCCTTGTGAGTCCTCTCCATGGCTGTGCAGAGTGCTCTGATTGCTGGGATGGTCCAACACTGCCTCTGTTCTTAGTACTGAGAGAACCAAGGGGAAACTTGCAAGGCAAAGAAAACTCTGGTCCAGGCCCAGGGTGGCGGATAATCAGCACCCCTCCACCTCTGAGGTGACTCGATCAAGGAACAGCCAACTCAAGTGAACACAAGGCACAAAGTATCCAAAAAGTGCAAGAGGTATTTCAACCGCCCACAGTGCAAAGGCTGTCACCCTGAATATGGCAACACTGAAAACATTCTTTGGAGAACTTAACTCTCCTGGAAAAGTGGGATAATTTGTCGCCTCCCTTTGAGTCTACCGTCTTAACTTTTGGTACTGGAAGCAAGGGGTCGGTAAGTAAAGCCAGCCAGAAAGAGAACAAACAGGAAGATGCAAAGGACACTCTGCGTAAATGAGGCTCATGCTGTCGGTCAGAACCCTTAAAGGGAAAGACAGCAAAATTGTGAAGATACTGCTGCCAGCGGTGACAACGCCATTCACCAGGCCAAGGCGCTTCTAGAAGTAGCCTCCCTAAATGACCAGTGAAGCCTGGTAGGCAAAGGAGCAGCCACAGCAACCACGATTCCACAGGTAAGGTACAGAGGCTCCACAGAACTCACAAAAGAACTGGACCTGAGTCCAACAAACCCAACAGCGGCACCCACCACAGCTGTTGTCCCACAACCAAACATGTCTTGGAAGACGCTACTGGGCAGCAAAAGGAAATCATCCCATGCGTAGAGAACTTACCAATGCTGTCTTGAAGACCATCTTATCACCGCCCTTGGAACTGAAGGTCTTCAGCATGGACGTAAAGAGCACCCCGCAGGCGTCCTGGATGCCGGACACGGACCCTTGCACCACAGGGTGGTCAGCATCAGCAGCCAGCCCCAGGCGCCCTCAGGGGCTCAGGGGCCTGGGCCCGTCGGCCAGCACGGCCTCCACCTGGTCGCCAGGGGCCATAGGAGGGACAGGCTAGGGCTGCAGCTCGCTGTCCCTCGCGTATGCAGGCATCATGGCCTGAGCTTCCCCCTGAGTGGGGTGGGGGGAGGGGGGCACGCGCGCCCGGCCGGTGAAGGAGCCACCGAGTTGGGCTGGCGGGCTAGAGAGGCCGGCGGGACGGAGGTGGAGCTTCCTGGGCTGGGGGAGCCGGGCTAAGACTCGGCCTCCCAGGCCACAGCCGCGCGCCGGCACTCTACGTTTGTTTTTTGATTTTAAGTCATACCTAGCAAAATATCTAGACTAAATGTATATAGCTACCTGGTAGTTTAATCACAGGAACTTTAGTTTTATAAGTATGGTTTATATTTTAAATACTCGATAATTCATTCACCTGTGGACTGAAAAAAAAAAAACAAAAAACACTACAAGTTGAGAATTTGGTTTTATTTGGTGGATTTTCCGAGAACAAGTCCAGAAGACAACCTCTCAGATCACTCTGGGACTATTCAGAGGAGGTAAGGGAGGGGGCTGGCTATATGGGAGTTTTGCAATAAAAACCAGGTAGTCGGAATATCGATAGATACTGTTAATTAAAGAAAACCAGACATTTGGAGTTAATGAATTTAGCCGTTTTCTATGTATGGGAAGATGCAAGGTTCTGGGCTTCCTATAATTACTCCTTTGAAGTGGAGCATAGATATCTATTGTTTTCCCTCCTGAGTCCCCCCGGGTGCACCGCTGGGGGCGGCTGCGGTGGCCGAGGGCCTGGCTGAGGGCAGCATGTTTACCTCCATCCTGAGTTCCCTCAGGCTCACCACGCCTGGAGCCTGTAGTGACTGATGGCTTGATGGCCATGGTAGCCTTTGTTTGCTAATAAGGCAGGGGACACTTTTCATCCGCTCAACAAATATTTCTTAAGTCCCTGCTATGTTCCAGGCAAGTTTGGGGGCTCTCGGGAAAAGGGTACTAAACAAATAAAATATTTTTTTCGCTTGCAGAGTTACCCTCCACTACTCTTCAGCTGCCTTACCAAATCACCCCATTTGGATCCTTCTGAGAACAGCAGAATCGTGAGTACCAGGAATGATTTAAAATTTTGGCTTGCCTCAGAAATGGTTAGGCTACTTCGCCTTGACTGTTTACATGTACGATAGTCATTTGCCTCTTGAAGGCGATGTAATGTTCAAATGCATTTCTCTTCCAAAAGCACAGAAATAACCAAGTAAAGAAAAAATACTCCTAGGAATTTCATGCAGAATTTTTGTTTCTCTTCAGCTTTTTGGTTTTCATCAATTCTCTTCAGAATGCAAAATAAAGATAGATGCATAGCTTTAATGACTATGAATTTGCTTTGAAAAACAATGCAAGTGCCTGTATTTCATATATACTTCAGTTACCGAATAATTAACGATCTAATTCCGCTTTGTACTGATTTTAATGTGCTTAATGATGTGTTTATCACAGTATAACTTTCAAACAAAAATAAGACTGTAATGCATGTTGAAGGATCAAATAATTGACTCCATTTTCAGTATTTCTACTTTTTAAATCATGCAGAGAGTATCTGAACTGAACTTACACAAATACCTATTGGATTCATTTACATTGGTGTAAATAATGGTTGTAATTCCTGAGCTTTGTATACCAAATGACAGATGATTGACACATACTATCTCACACTAGCTCCTAACTTGGGGGGTAAGATCCCTGACAAGCAAGTATTACCACTTCCATTTTACACATCAGGAAACTGAAGCTTAGAGTAATTTAGTAATTGGTCTTTTATCACACAGGTGTTTAGTGGTAGAGCCAAAAGTTCAATCTTAAATGTTTTTTCTTACTACCTCATAGAATCCTACAGAAAGTGGGGTCTCTTTCTGAAGACATGTAATTATTATTCTAAATTATCTGATTTAGAATTTATACATTTCAAATCAGTTCAATAAATACCTTTTGATTTTATGGTTCAATGGATATATACTATTCAGATAAGCCCAAAGAGTCAGGCCTCAGATAGCCTACTGATCAGCAATGAGGCTGAACAAGCATGAGACAGCTGTAACTCACAGCAGAAAGATGTAAGTTGATGTAAGCAGTATCATGGTAACTTAAAAGAGGAAAGTTCCTTGGGGTTGAGAGAACCAAGAGAAGTATCTTGGAGCAGAAAAGATTTGAGATGGCCTTGAAAATGGACAGCACAGACAGAGAAGATAATGGGAATGGTGAGTAAAGAAAACAGTATGAGCAAAAGCATAAAGACTGGAAACTATGATATATATTTGCAGAATAGCAAGAAGTTGTTTGCTTAGATTTTGGAATAAAATATGGCCAGCAATCAAATGGAAAAGCCAGCACTTACCTTTGAATATCCACCTAGAGACCAGCTCTAAAAGCCTATGTGTACTTGTGCTGAACTAATATGCTAATTCTAATATTCCTCTACTAGCAAGTTAAAGGAGAGAACAGACACAAAACAACTCTCTCATAATTTAAGGGATACTCAATTTGGGAAGAAGAGGCAATGAGCATGAATTATATGAATATCCTTTGGTTCTCAGACGGGACTTCTTTCAGTAAGAAAAGTAGGAGACTCAGTTAAGTAGTTAGTTCAAAGAATATTTTTATAATAATTTGCTGTTAATTTGCTGCTATAGATAAAAATGTTTATGGTAAAATAAATCCATCATCAGAGTTACTAAAATTTTCAAAGGCATCTAATTTCTTTGATTTTGAAAGATAACACCCTGTAGTACCTGACTTGCATACTGATTACAACTGTAGCTACAAGTGAAACAATGGCCTCCAAACAAAGAATATTCCTTCTAAGGTGATGCTATGGCGAATATTGCTTGGGGGAACCGCAAAGTAATCCTTTACAAATAGGTAACAATATTATGTGCTTATAGGCCTTCAGTCAGCCTTACTCTGGGAGTGACTCTATTAGTCAGTATTCTCCAGAGAACAAGAAGAGAGAGAGAGAGAGATTTATTATAAGAAATTGGCTCATGTAATTATGGAAACAGAAGTCCCACAGTCTTCTGTAAGTTGGAAGCTCAGGATAGATGGTGGTGAAAATTCCAGCCTGAGTTCAAATGCCTGAGAACCAGGAACACCAACAGGATAAGTCCCTGTGTAAAGGCTGGAGAAGACCAGTGTCCAGCTCAAGCAGTCATGCAGGGAGGAAATTCCACCTTCCTCTGCCTTTTTGTTCTATTTGGGCCCTTAACTAGTTGAATGATGCCTACTCACATTGGGGAGGGCAATCTGCTTTGCTCAGTCCACCAATTAAAATGCTAGTCTTTTCTGAAAACACTCTCACATATATGCACAAATATGTTTAAATAGATATCTGGGCATCCTATGGTCCAGTCAAGTTGATAAATGAAATTAATCATCACAGTGATATCTTCATGAAGATTTCTATTTAGGCCAGTTTTGTGGCTTTTACTAAAATGCTAGGTTAAGAAATGGAGTAAGGGCAGTCTTTATCCTTTCTAGAATATGAGGGTATGTCAGTGCTTTCTTAGGGAGAGAAGGAGCTAGCCACCAGCAAAGGTGGGGAGGTGAAAGGAAATGGACATCCTAGAAAAGACATCTGGGTATAAGGACTTGTGATATCCCTCAGAATTTACTGGTAAAAAAAAATGTAGGGTTTGAAGGCGAAATAGAGCAGTTATATGAGTAATTTCTTGAGAACAGCAGGAGCTCTGCTCTAACCTAACTGATCCAGTAGCAAGTGCTTAGCTGAATGAGAGGATTGTGAGTCGCAACTGCAAATGTCCCTCCTTTTCACTGAGAGCTAACAATATAAAGTGAGAACTGAAAGGCAATTTTTGAATATGACCAGCTATTGGGGCATAACAAGACTAGGAGGTGTGCCTGGTGGATCTCTTACCTAGCACTAGTGAGCCTATCCAGGGAGATAATTCTATACAGTAAGCCATACAAAATAGTAAATTGAAAAAAAAAAACCAAAACAAAACAGAAAAGGAAAAAGAAAGAAAGTAAACTGGGCAGAATTAGAATTCTCGTTTGCAGGTGAAGAGAGGGGAAAGCCGAGATCATATAGACTGGTAATCGTTTTCTTGTCTTATACATGCTTTTTAAAAAATGAACTTTTTTTATACCGCAATAAATGTTCTATGTAATAAAAATAAATAAGTAAAAGAGAAGGCCCACAGCTTTCCTTTGCTATTTAAGCGGGGCTTGTGATTATCCCAGATATTTAGAATTACTAAATAGACTACTATATAGGTTACAGGAAATATAAAGAGCAAGAAGAAAACAATGAAAAAACAGTGAAATTTGATTCTTTAATCTCTGGTATTATAAATCATAAATCCCAGTGTCTACTCTGAATATTATTTCACTCTAAATTTCTGTTTATGTTTACCTGTATAACACTTAATGCCATGTTACAATTTCATTACCTAAAGTTCCAAAAAAAAAAAAAAAAAAGAAAGAAAGAATGAATCAGAATAGAAAAATTCTTAGGTATGCCAGAAATGGGCAAAGAGAAACATGGTTAGCCCAGAAAATGTCTCATGCCTGCCCAGTTGACACTACCTGACCCATCTATAAGTCATCTGAAGAAAAGAAGATGCTTATTTTGCTGCTTATTATTCCCCATGCTCACTGGGGAATAGTCTAAATCTCTTGGAAGCTATCTTAAAGATTGGACTTTGTTTACAAAATGAACAAGACAGGTAGAAGAAATTTTGGGGGGAAAGTTACATGAAAAACCTCTTAAAATAGTTTGTTGAGGAATGTACTTAAAGATATACAAAAAAAAGTTCAGAATAACAGCAGAACCTTACTTGAACATGGAATTATCTGGAAGGCAATGGAAAAGATAGAGAAGAATTCCAGGAGAATTTTCAGGATGCACTTAATCATATCTGATTTTGAGGCAATTTCTCTGACTTATCCAGGAGGGTGGAAGAATAAACAGCAAACAAAAGTCAAGTAAAGAAATGAGAAATAATTGAATTCAAGGGGTTTCTTATTGATTTGCAAAACTCTGTGAGTAATAACCACATTGGCTTTTACCCATACTAGAGAAAAAAAAAAAAAAACTCTCAGGTTTGGAAGGAAAATAAGGGATTGTAATTGGGTTTCACAGAGCTCCTGGTAGTCAACCTAAAGAAAGCAGAAGTTATTAACCAATAAAACAACTGTATCCTTTTTGAAGATTGCTATGGAATGTAAATCAGAATTTTACATGGCATCAGTTTAGCCTACACTTAGGTTAGGAACTGCTGACTATTCCCAAGCTTCCTTAAATATGGCCTATTGGGACTGTGTTCTGGCAAAAGTTCATTAGAATTCTCTGTGGTTTCTAAAAGCATGGTCTTTCTGAGTGTACACACAATGGAATCTGTTGTTGGCTCTAAATATTTCAGCCTTTTAACAAACTAGGGGTTTGTATACTAATCAAACTATAGCGGTCAACTTAATGGTCAAATAATTAAGGTTTATGTTTGTGCAAGGGTGGGGATTAAGTGAACCCAGCCCAATTCCCTCTGAAAGTTTTTCTTGGATTAACTTCATTGGTTCAGGAGATATTAGAAGGGAATGTGGTAGGACCACCAGCTCTGCCATATTAAGTTGACGTTATTTACTCTTATGGAGGTGATACAGCCCTAACAGCGTCAAGTAAATGATTAAAACTTATTTTGTTTCTGGTAACTTCGAATTTGGTTTCAGAGAATTATATAATTTTAAGAGTGACAGAAGTTGTCATATGCATTTTCAGATAAGTAATGCTCACTTTAGTTAACAATCGATATTCCCTTTGGTCAGACAGTATCAGGACCCTCTTCATAGCTGAGGAATCCCCCACTTTATGAATTTTGGTGGGAAGCAGAAATTGCCTCTTATTATTAAAAAGTTGAGCATGCCAGACACTCATCTGCACAGCCTCCCTTGCAGCCAGAGAGTAGACGTGTTATCTGCATCTTGCCAATCAAATGCACTCACGTCGTACTTGACTCAGGAGCTAGTGGCACGAGAAACGTGAAATAGTAGAACGTTTTCCTCTTGGGTAGCACAGAGGAGGTTTTGGGTAAAAAAGATTATGTCCTTAGTAGAGAAGTGACAATTATATCAGCAGCATTAGTAGTTACAGTTCCATTAAATTTTTAGGGCAGAAGAAGAGGCAGAAGTAACAGCAATTAAACTAGTATCTAGTGGCAATTTCAGAAGTTCTGTTACCAGATCAGTTCTGTAGCTGCTTGGTTTTGGGGAATTGTTCTTGAGTGCTTAATTGAAATCTTTCTTCTCTGGTTCCTCCAAAGCTGCAGTGAGATACTGTGCATCTACTTAATAAATTCCTTATCTAATTCAGCCAGCCAGAGTTGGTTTATCTTAGTGGAAACTAACAACAATGATGGACAAAATAATTTTTTAACTTATGATATATTACAGTGTCTCAGACTGTGTTTCCCAAAAGCAGACCCAGAGATAAAAAAAAAAAATTGAATATAAGGGTTGTATTTATGAAGGGATCCCAGAAAACACCAGTCTGGGAGTGGGGAAGTAAAGGGAAGGGGAAAAGCTGATGAATATTGTGTTTTTGAGCACATTATTGTTTTCAGCACCTCTGGGAGAATATGTAGAATGCACCTCAGAGTTCTCTCTCTTCACCTGAAGGGGAGATGGAAGTTGTAATGTAGCCAATTAATTAGCCTCTTCTCATCCATGAAACTCTGAGGCAGGGACCTTATGTGTGTAGCAAAGGCAGCTGGATACCAAGAAGGACAGCACGCCTACACAGCAGCCCCTCCAGACAATCTAGACTTACTTAATCAATAAACCCAGATACTGACTCTTCATCAACATAGAGACTTGTTTCTTTTTTCCTTCTCTGAACTTCATCCCCATGAACCCATCTGGACTCTGCTTGGACTGTGTATCAGTTTCCTGTTTCTGCTGTAGTAAGTTGTCATACATTTAGTAGCTTAAAACAACGCAAATGTATCCTCTTACAATTCCGGAGCTCAGCAGTCCAAAGTCAGTGTCACTGCACAGTTTTAAGGTGTTGTGGTATAGGCTGCTATGAAGGATCTGTGAGGAGAATCTGTTTCTTGTATCTCTTCAGCTTCTAGTGGCCTCCTGTGATGGTCAATGTTATGTCAACTTCACTGGCCTACAAGATGCTGGGATAGCTGGTAAAACATTATTTCTGGGTGTGTCTGTGAGAGTGTTTTCAGAAGAGATTATCATTTAAAGAGCAGACTGAGTAAGAAGATGACCCTCCCCACTGTGGGTGAGTATCACCCCATCCATTGGGCCTGAACTGAGCTACAAGGCTGAGGAAGGGCAAATTTGCTTTCTTACCTTAAGCTAGGACATCCATCGATTCCTGCCCTCTGATATCAATGCTCCAGGTTCTCGGGCATTAGGACTTAAACTCAGGTTCACATCATTGACCCTCCTAGTTTGTAGGCCTTCGGCTTGGACTGGAACCTCATCACTAGCTTCTGTGGCCTCCATCTTGCAGATGGCAGATTGTGGAACTTTTGAGACTCTCAGATTGCTTAAGCCAATCCCTCACAATGTAGACATACCTTGTTTTGCACCTTGCTTGGTTGCATTTTGCAGATATTGTTGTTTTTTTTTTTCCTTTATTTTTACAAAATGAAGGTTTGTGGTAACCCTGCTTTGTCAAATGATGGTTAGCATTTTTTTAGCAATAAGATATTTTTAATTAAGTCACGTACATGTTTTAGACATTATGCTGTTGCACACTTAGACTAAATTATGGTGTAAACATAACTTTTATATGCACTGGAAAACCAAAACGTGTGACTCAGTTTATTGTGATACTCACTTCATTGCAGTGGTATGGAACTCATTGTGTCTCTGTCAAATGCCTGTAAATCTCTTTCTTTATATCTGTATATAATTGGTTCTGCTGCTTTGGAGCACCCTGACTAATATATCTCCTGTGTCCCTTGACTTGTGGCCTCTTCCCCATCTTCAAAGTGCATCACTTCTGTCTCTGTTTCCATCATCACATCCACCTTTTCCTCTGATTCAGACTCTTCCTATGTCCCTCTTATAGGGATCCTTGCTATTACACTGGGCCCACTCAAATCATCCATGATAATCTCCTTGTCTCAAAATCATTAACTTGAGCACATCTGTAAAATCCATAAAAGGTACCATTCACAGACTCTGGGGATTAGGAGGTGAGCATCTCAAACTCCATCATTCAGTCCACCACAAACGGGAGTCCCTGCTTGGCAGTAAAACTCCTGCAACAGTCTCTCGTTTTGAAACGCATTTGTTCTGCAACAGTAGGAAAGCTGGACAATGTATCTTTCAGCTCACATTTTTTATTGACCAATGCTGCTTTCGGGGCAGCAACTTCTTAGCACTTCCTGACTCCTTTCCTATCCCTCGCCCAAAGTCCTGAGGTAGAGAGTTGCAGGTATTTCAGTAAGATGCTACTGGCGTAGGCTGGGAGAGCAAGTGCTGAGGGGACATGAGGATGGCATCAACAAAGTTCAATACATATTGAAAGCAACCAAAAATACATGTGAATTAGCCAAACTAATTAACTAAATACAGTGTAAACAAGTTCAGTTCTAGGTCGTGGGCATGGGGTGACTCACACTTTCCTATGAGGCCATGTTTAAAAGCTGACCCCATGAGTTGCCAATGTTTCTATAGTTTGAATGTTTCCACTGATATGATACAAAAGAGGGAATGCAAAATATATTTCATGACAGATATTTGAGAGTTACCTGATAAGGAGGGGGAGGCAATTAGTCACAAATTTTACACCAGTGCTTTAATATTCAAGGGAGGTGTTATTGTCAGTCCATAGCATGAAAAAAGAAACTGGGAGATCTAGTCACGGCAGTGACCTCAAAGAGAGATTTAAACAGCCTTTTGTTAATTTTTGTGGATGGTTAGCTTTTGTCTCCTAGTCCCTTTTGGAAATTGAACACCAAAACTAAGCATAACAATTAAGCATATTTTGGGCATCAAAGTTTCTATGGTATTTCCACAAAACCCGAGGTACATGTTCTTTAATCAGATTTAGGGATAGCAGGGTATGTATCTGGAAGTGAAAATAAGATCTTATAGTGTAGGAATCTGTCATCAAATCCTGTAGTCAGCATGTCAGACAAAATTTGTATATGATTAAAATTCCACTTAGGAACCCTTTGTTTTATCTATAGATACAGAATTCAGAAATTAAAACATTCGAAAGTTTTCCACATTTGAAACTGTAAACAAACATCTAGATATCTTTGTCCTATAAGGACGATTTTGCCAGTTTTTTTCCCAGTTTCCTCCTGATCCTCAATTAACTATTCCACTAAACTTAAGGATACAGGTGAAATCATTCTGTATATTTGATCCTGTGAATGATGCATTTTGCTTCTTTGTCAGCAATCACAAAATTATCTCTTTGTTATTTCGATAGACTGAGCCATAGTACATTGGGAATCACAAGTTGAACTGTTTCATACTAGAGAGCATGGAGGATGAGACTGAGGAAAGGGCAGACTTCTTTTCTCTCATGCCTCCTCTGAGGAACCTACGAGAACTTCCATACTATTTCAGCTGTTGATTTTCTCTCACACAATCTTCTAGCCAAGGAACTCTATTTGAATTTCAGTTACTCAAAATGTTAATCATGAAGCCAAACCTGGGATAGATCCAGGTTTTATTTAATTCCTGAAATGTATTTAATTTGGAAACCCTTCTTTAAATATAATATAATACAAAATTACACATAAGAAATTGGATACAGGGCCTTGGAGGGATACCTTGGAAGTGAAGGGCCCTGATGCTCAATTTTCAGTAGCTTCAGGGTAAACTTGCTTCTGGGACCAAAATTTAATCATTTGACATTTGGGAGGCACGAATAGTTTTCAAGCGGAAGATACCTGCATTCTAAAAATAATTTGGGAGGATTATGTCATACCAATTACAGTAAAGAGAGGCTGAATGTAGGGAAACCTACTAGAATTCTATTATAATGATCTAGGCACAAAAATGTTTTAGTCTTGACTAGGGGATTACATTGGAATTGGAACTGAAAAAGCCTTTGCAGGGTTTGAAGATAGATTAGCAAAAGTGAAGGACAAGTAAGAATTAAGGATGATTTTAAGGATCTGACGTCTACAAGGATAGGTGGATGGTAGAATATACTGGTGCTAAGTGGAAGACACTGAAAAATCAGGAAGAGGGTCAAGTTTATCATTCTGATTTTCAACATTTTAAGATTTAGCTGTAAGCCAGAAAGAAATCCAGGTGAAAATACCAACTAAAAAGTAAGTAAAAATGCAAGTGTAGTGTTTGGTAGACAGCTTAGGGCTAGAAAAATAGAGAGATCCTATATGAACTTATAACTACTCTCTGTTTATCTATCTATCTATCTATCTATCTATCTATCTATCTATCTATCTATCCTTTTTATCCTAATGGTGCTTGAAATGAAGAAATAAAATAGATGAGCGATAAATACATATAGATTCTTGCTTCTTGTTTTTATGCATTTATTTCTCTTTCATTAGCACACCATTTTCCTTTTAGCTGACTGAAATTTGGTAAGTAATTATCAGACTTACGCAATAAATATTTAACTTACATTGTATAAATGCTGCTAGAACCTATGTAGTAGATTTACACTCCCACTTTCAAAAGTAGCCAGTGGCATGGATCACAATATGTGATATTCTTAATGAATAGTGTAACTTCATTTAAAAAACATGATTTTCAGTAAATAACTGCCCAGTTGTATTCTTGATATCAAACCAAGTAATGCAATTTTAATGTTATAAATTTACATTGATTCTGTGTAAAGAAAACAAAATATTTACAGTAAAAGATTTCTTTTTCCTATTTTTACATTTATTCCCTTAGATAATAAATTGGCCATCCCTTTGGAAATCAAGCAGTTTCTTGTTTAATAGAAATTTAACAGTGATTAGAAGATATTACAATAAAAATTCAAATTCAGATATCATGTTATCTATTTATTTTAACTTATTTATTTATTACTAATATTATTTAAATACTGAATATGTGACATTATATAAATTAAAGTGTTTGTAAATTACCAGTCCATAATTATAACTTTAAAAAGTATTAAATATAAATTTATGGGGACTAATTAAATTATAAAATCTATAGCATCAATGGATTATATAAATGTTGAGGTTTCCAATAATAAATATGATTGATTACAATAGCCAAATGTTTGTGTGAATTGATGGGAAGAAATATGCAACTGAGAACCTTGCGTGTAGATATGTGAATTCTAAAATGGAAACATGAAGATTTCTGGTACACATGTAAATCTATAATAAAACAGAAGTGGCTAGCAGATAATAAAGAAGGTTTTTATTTTAGTAACTAGAAAGATAAACACATATCTGAATATTTCAAAAGTAATTTCGAGACTAAAAAATACTCAGTTCAGAGGAAGAGGTGAGAAAAAAATGCTCCAATAAAGTGAATCATAAGTGAGGCTGAGAAACATGGTTGTCTATAAAATGAACGTGGAATAAATGAAAGAGAGAGAGAGAAGGAAATGAGTGAGTGATATGAGTGAGTGAGCCCTTACTCACACTATATTCTAATATAAGAAACTTTAATTTCATTCCAACCCATCCAAAATATTTTGTCAGCATTAGGCAGGTATGAAAGAGGGCTACAGGGCAAGGTAGTGCAGTAGGTAAGAGCATGGGCTCTGGAGTCAGCCTTTCTAGGATAAAATTATCTGAGTAGTTTATGGCAAGTGACTTAGATTACTTGGACCCAGGTTCTTCATCTGTAAAATGGAATATGAATAATGCCTACCTCATAGATTATTGTGCTTATTAATTCAGTTAAAACACTGACATGCTTAGGATAGTACCTAGCATATAGTAAGTTCTTGGTAAATGTTATCCTCTGTAATAGAAATGTGTTGTTGGGAAGAGTTGTTTTATTTTTAATAATTTCCTCTTGCACTATTCTCTTTTCTTCAGTTGTTTCCAGGCAATAGAATGAATAAAATTTTGGAGAATATATGCACTGATACTTTTCATACTGTATCTTTCTTACGCTTTCTTAAGACAATTTTCATTTTGTCTTTCTTACACGTCTTAAGAACTTTTTTCATTTTGATTTCCAAAGTATCACTTCAGTCAGAATTTTAGGAATTTGTGGAATCGTCTTTGACTTTAACATACGGTAATCATCTCTACTATAAATCTTAGGGAAACTGTTTCCTTGAGTTTTCATATACTCTCTAAAATTATTAATGATTTTTTTAAGTAACGAGAATGAAAACTTCTTGAAGACAATGCCAAGTCTTATACTTCTCTCTTCTATAATGTCTACATCCATTTATTTTGAGGAAAAGGTAAAAAACTGAATATATTAACTTATTAACAAAATCTGTCTTCATGTAATGTATATTGCTACTCAGTAGTCTGCTAATTTTTTGTTTTTAATAATTCTATTATTGTAATGGTAATAAAATTAGAATTTGTAACTTTTTCAATAATTCAGACTTTCTGTTTGAATAAAATATAACTGGTGTGATATAGATACTAACCAGATATGAATATCAAGTATCTCTATTATATATAATTTTTATTGTATTGTAGATAGATAATTATGGTAAACATTATGGAATTTCCAAAGAAAGTTGTCACCAGGTAGAAATAAGTATCAGAATTAATAACTTTTATTTAAGGCAAAAGTTCTGTGAAGCCTCCTAATTACTGGTGCCATTCTGACTAGAGTAAAAAAAAAATGGATGGGGAACAGTTGGCGTCAAATTTCCAAAAAAAATAAGTGAGTCAGAAAGTGAAGAATGTCAGTCATTAAAATGGAACAAAAATGGAGAAAAATAAATATTACCCAGACTAAGACGAAATCAGAAAATATCCTAGCAAATTAAAGTCTCCATAGAAACAGCAGGTCTCAGAAAAATTGTAGGTTTTGATTTGGAAAGATTATGGTAGAGACCACAGGTGGCTGTCATTTTTTAAGAGCATGTATTAAAAAATAAGAAACTACTGATTTTGATAAATGAGTACTGTGTCCATCTGATATCATCTAAATAGCAATACTAACATGGGAAGTACAGTAACGTCTGTCTTCTCTAAGAATTCATACCATATATTCCTCTTATAAACTTATGTATGGAAACACATAAATATATTTAATTTATGAGTAATGTTCCGTTTTATAATGTAATCTTTGTTTAGTCTTGTGACTAAGTAATAAATTATTGGGCATTTGCTCTCATGTTGATCAGTTGCATACATAAGTAAAATATGTTCTTCATTCTTTATTTAAAATCACATGACCATTACTCAGTGGAGTCTTGAAAGAACAACATCTTGCCCATTACTTCCTAAGGGATGGTATCATTCAAAGAGAGAGTTTTGGAAATAGGCTACTATGGGGACTGAGAGGTCCCATCATCCTCCATTTCTCCCACTATTTTAAGTAAAAATGACAAAGAAAAACCTTAGCTTGCTGTATTATTAGCAAAAATGTCAATTCATGGATTATTAGTGTAAATGGCTACAGGCAGTTAGTTTTATAACATCTGGATCTAATGAAGAAATGCAAAGCCAAAAACATTTGGTGAAAGTTTAAATGAGGTCATTCATCTGTTTTTGAATAAAGATTTCCCTCCCCTAGTCTCGTATGCGAAAATGAGCAGTATTTGATTAAGACATTTCTTTAAAACTGTATCAGTCTGTTAAACTACCTTGATTTTCTGTGATCCAATGAGTAAGTGAATAAAAGACAAGACTGAATATTCAGCAATTAATATAGTAATGTGAGAATCTAGACTGGCTTTATTTACAATTTGTTTGTACTTATTATCGATGGTATTCTTTTACATTGTTACTAAATAATAATAATCAAATTTTGAAAATATTTCACGTATACACAATTTTAGAACAGTGCTCTCTGGTCAATAAGTGGTTGCAATAGTTATTATAATTCAATTAAAATTATAGTAAAATGTGATTAATTTGTTTATAGTAAAAGTGTGATTAATTTGGGGTTTTGATGTGATTAATTCGGGTTTTTAATTAATGTGATTAATTTGGCTTTTAAAAATTAGTTAGCAATTACAAAGAAGCAAACTTTAAAATATTAATTTATATTTGAACAGCTACAATGAGCTGTTCAAACATAAATTTATGTTTCATGTTTTCTTAGAGACATATTTCTTTATGAAACTTGAATACTCAGGGAAGTAATTTAGGCTACTGTTTGATTTTTTTTATACAATGGAAGAGTAGCCAGCAGCCACATGGAAACACCTTCCATGGGAAGTCAGAATAACTGAACATACTAATGACGTTTGCGTGCTGTGCTTTAGCTGGCACAAGTTTTGTGAAGGAAACATTATTCCCAGGTTCAGATGTATTCTCTCTCATAGTGGAGGGAAACAAAGGCATCTAAAACTCTAATGGCTTTCTCTTATATTGACTCACTAGATACTATAATTTTTTCAGCAATGTATAAATCAGGATAATAGAGCATTACCATCATTTAAATGTCAGGCACAGGAACATCAGTCAAAAGAAAAAAAGCTAAAAAAGAAACCAAACCGAATAAAAAGGGAAAATGAAGAAACTAGTGGTTCTTTGTTGCCATTTATGTTTCCAGTTATAATACTAGTAGATAATGATTTTTAAAGCCAAACAAATGTAAAGGGATAGATAAATGTGAATTAAATTAACCTCCAGAATCATCAGTTTTTAGTGTTCAAATTGTTACTGAGGTATCATCACGTTCACATTTGCTACAGAAAGTTAAAAAATGAAGCAAAAAAACCCTCAGTAGTGCTGAGTCCACCACTGCTTTTCATTAAAATTGTTTTTAACTCTTTAACATTCTTTAACAGCCAAATTTTAATTTATTTATTTTGGAAACCAGCCATGGGTCATTTAAAGCTGCCGTTAAATGGGCTCTAGCGTAACTGCTAAATGGTTTACAATGTAAAATTAGGCACTTGGGTAGAATTTTTTTCTATTAATTCAGGGCTCTCTGCTAATTATAGCCTATATGAAGTGCCATAATTAAACCTATGAACAGTTTAGAATCCCAAAGATTTTAAAACTCATTCACCTTTAACAGTAAGATTACTTTTAACGACACAATGAATGCAGTTCTCAAACATGGGCCAATTCTTTATGGTGATGGCGGTCTGTCTGCAACTCAGAAGATGACTACTTGACATTAATGTCTACTCATTGCATGGCCAACATAGACTGAAAGCCCTAACACTGAAGCTAAGAATTTCGGGAGCTTTCTGGTCCAGTTCTGTTTTTGCAAACTTAATATTATCCATAATTTCTCATTTTAAATTATGCTTACCCTTCTTCTGCAACGTGAAGTAACTGAAATAATAATCATTAAAAAAAACTCCTAAATTTTCCATGTATTAATTTGAGAAGATTAGTGAATTTTAGTAAAGACCATGAGTCAATTTAATAGGAAATGTTAAATATATCCATTTTTATAAGAATTGAGCAATAGGAAATAGCATGGAGTACTGGGTTGAGGATTTGTGGCTATATGAAAATAATAAGGTTTATGCAAGCATTGTGAGGCAAAGTTCAACAAATTTTCATGAGCATCTTGTGAGTACTTTTTGATCTCTATTACTCCAATATTTGAGCAGCACAAGTGATTCAACTTTCTTTTGAGTAAATTGTCATTTATGTCATCACTTCCCACATCTCTTCTTCCTGCCTACATGCTAAATTTAAAACAATAAACTTCAGTTTAACACATTTATGTCTTTAAAGTTAGTTAGAAGTAGAATTAAATTTACTTGAATAAAAGTACCCTCTCTCCTGCTTTTTTAGCCATAGTATTTCTGTATCAGAGCAATATTTTGCATCCATGAAGCCCAATCATAATGCTAATATGAAACCTGGTCATGTTTAGCAGTGATATGAGGAAATGTATGGAACATATTAAAAAATATAGAAAAAGCAAAAATTCTGTCTTCTTTCATATTTCTCATTTCTTCAGCTGTTTCTTGTCAGCAGTGAAGTTCAGTGACAGCATATCATGTTTTATTTGTTATTTTGTGGCAAGGCTTAGATATTTTAGAATATTTTACACATAAACATAATCAATACAAGTGTTTCTTTAATGCCTTCATTTACACAAACTGTATAAGGCCCTTGGAGGCTATAAAGAAAATATAAAATACAGGATCTACTCTCAAGAAGTTCAGAGTACTTCCTGAGCCGATCAAGCATGTAGGCGTGAAGTACAAACCTTTGTATATGTGGCCTTTCTATAACCATTAAAATGACATCATTTAAAGGTTGAAAGCTTCAGCCAGTTCACATACTTAACTGTGAAAGAAGATCAATGCGGATATATGAAAATTGCAAATATTAAAAAAGATATATTTAAATGAAAAGTACATAGTAACTTTTATCTTAAAAATTAAAAATGGTTTTGTCAGGAGAGACCAAAGACAGAAATTGACAAATTTAACAGACCTAGAGTAGTGCTTTTGCCAATAATGAGCAAATCTCTCAAAAATAAAAATTGAATGCTAGATGTCTAGGAAGTCAATAGGAAGGCTCAGTAGGCTGCCACCACTTAAAACTAGAAGGTGGGGAGTGGTTTAGGTTGTGTGACCATCCCTACACTAAAAGCTAACCATGAGTTGGTTAGCATGTGACTGGATCCTCTTCTAAATTATCAACTTTCTAGTATCTTGCTAAAGGCCAACTAATTCCAGGTCATTTACAAGTCATTCCTGAGCAGCTACATGTACTGTACAGATAAGATCATGAACTTTGCAGTCAGGCCAACATAGCTTTTGAGATTCAGCTAATGTGACCTAGAGCTGTTTCATTCGCTCATCTCTGGATCTTAGTTTCCTAAGCTATAAAGTAGAATTCATTGTAAAAAATAGTCTAATCATGTGAGCTAATATATATACGAAATTCTAATTTCAGTTATTGGAGCATAATTGAGACCTTAATTGAAATCTGTGTTTAAGGATAAGGTTGTTAATTGTATATGTGTCAGGATCAGACTGTTCCTGCTAAAATTAAAATGTAATTATCTGATACTAGCTAACTGCTCCTGAGAATATCTTGGAAGCAAGAGATTTTTGATACTCAGGCCACTTGTGCTTTGGAGAAGTACATACTACTCGGCCATGAGGCCTCCTAGATGTTTCCTCCTGCATTAGGAAGTGAAAGTTGGACTTCGTAATGAATTTTAACACAGGGCAAAAATCTTGGGTGTCCCAATATAGTGGGTCAAACCATACATATGAGAGAAATCAGGGAAGACATTTATTGTGAAAGATAACTCCTAAATCTCTCCTTGATTTTTCAGCATACAGCATTTCACCCATCTCTTTTTGATGATCTGTGATCATGTGATATTTTCTCATTTTCTTTATACTTATTTTATTTGACTTCCTTCTTCTAGCTTTTTCATTCTTTCAGGTGTAATCATGCAGGTTGACTCACATAATTCTAGTATCTTTTTTTCATGCCCTGGATTATGGCTCATTTTCCTTCATTTCCAGTGGTGCTCATTTTAAACTACTCACTTAGTGACCATCCTTACGGCAGTCGTTGGCATTTGAAGACTGACTGGATTGGTAGCTCTGAGTTTCCCTCAAACTTACGCCATGGAGGCTAAACTCAAACACCTCAAAACACACAAGAAGATTAGGCCTAGTAATAATATGAGGCACATTTTGTTGACTCCTTCCAATGTGCCAGACACTCTTTTTTCTGCTTTTATGTAGATTGTAGAACTCCATATAATCCTCACAGCTACTCTGTGAGGCTGTGACTATCACTGTAATAGAGATGATGAAACACAAGTTTAAGGAGATTAATAAATTTGTCTAAGATCACAGTGTTGGCAAGTGAGAGATCCTATGTTCTGTAAAGTATAGGGAGACAGTGTTTCATGGGTCTCATATTTCTGCACCACCTATGAGCAGAGTTACTGATTGTCCTTGTTTAGAACTCCTTTTGTAAGGATGTTGTTATAAATTTGGAAAAATAGAAATAATCTTCATCTGAGCAAAGGGGCAGGCATGCTTTTATCATATTACTTGAGATTCAGGTTCTCTAAGCTCGTTGTTCTTTCCATGTAATGGATATTTGTGTACAGTTACTGTAACCTTCTTCATTCCTTTTGAAATATGAGATCTCCAGATTTGTTCTCTTTCAAAATTGTTTTGGCTCTTCAGGCTTCTGTGAGGTCCATATAGATTCTAGCATAGATTTTTCTATTCTGCAAAAAATATCAGGATTTTGATAGCAATTGTATTTAATCTATAGATCACTTGGTTAGTATTGACATCTTAACAATATCAAGTCTTCCTGTTCATAAACATGCTTTCATTTATTTGTATCTTTTAGAATTTCTTTTAATAATGTTTTCTTGTTTTTATTGTATAAATCAGGTGAAAACCTGTTTGGTATTTTATTTTTTGATGCTATTGTAAATGGAATAGTTATCTTAATTTTTATTGTTCATTGTTAGTGTACAATATGTAGCTGATTTTTGTTTGTTGACTTTGTATCTTGCTGCTTTACTGAATTCACTCACTAGTTTTAGCATTTTTGTGTATGTGGAATCTTTATGGGCTTCTACCTATCATATACAAATAGATATAAATTTACTTCTTTTATTTCTTTATCTTGCCTAATTGCTCTGGCTAGAACTTCCAGCAGTACTTTGTTAAACAGAAGTGGTAATAGCAGGCGTCCTTTCTTTGTTTTCAGTTTTAGAAGAAAATCTTGCAGGTTTTTATCACTGGGTACGTTTATTGTAGGTTTTGTAATATTGAAGTAATTTCCTTCTAGCTGGCCTCAGAGAATGAGCTAGACCGTGTTCCCTCCTTGTCATTGTTTTGACAATGTTTGAGAAAGATTGGTGTTAGTTCTTTACATGTTTGGTAGAATTCATAAAGTGAAATATTCAGGAACAGGGCTGTTCTGTGTAGGAAGATTTTTTTTTATTACCAATTCAATCTCTTTGCTAGTTATAGGTCTATTCACATTTTCTATTTTTTCATGATTCTGTCTTGGTAGGTGTTGTGTTTTTAGGAATTTGTCCATTTCATCCAGGTTATCTAATTTGTTGATGTGCACTTACTCATAATCCTCATTTATAATCCTTTTCATTTACCTCGAATTGGTAATACTGCCCCCTTTCATGTAAGATTTCGGTTGTAACAGGACTTTTTTGGATATATAATCGTTATCAAAACCATAGCGTTGCCATAAAGGCTATTAAGGCTATAAAGACTATGCTAATCTATAATGCTGCCAGTTCTGTACAAAATATCCCCTTCATCTTATCTTTGCCAATAATAAGTATAATAATATTTCTTTCTAATCTGATCAATAAAGGAAATTACATCACTAGAGACGCTAAATATAACTTCATATTTTTTTTGGTGATTTTAATCTTTTCTGTGAAAGACCTTTTAAAATCATTTCCTCATTATTTTTATAGGTATTTGCCTTTTAATATTAATTTGTGGAAATGTTTCTATAGTATGGATATTCACTTTTTTCTGTACCAGAAAGTAAATATCTTCTACCAGACTTCATTTTATTTATGGTGCTTTTGCTTAATTGTTTAAATTGAGACATTATCTAGCCATCATGCTCATGTACTACTTGGGTGATAATAAATGAGTGCTACAAAGCACCCTCCACTCCAGCCTATTTTCATATAGTTTCATTTCATGATTTGTTAAAATTTGCAGAAATGAAAGTGTTTGCAACGTAGCATTACAAGCAACTGAAGAATCTATGTTGGATACTTTTGGTCCTAAAGTCTCTTGGCCATTTTCCCAGACTGGGGGCTCAGTCTTTTTGTCGGCTTGGTTTCTCAGAGTCCATGTCTCCAGACTCCCTCATACAACTCACAAAGGGACTTCAAGATATTTTCCCAAATTTGAAAATGAATGTATGTATATTCATGTATGACTGAAAAATTGTGCTCTACGTGACAAATTGGCACAACATTGTAAACTGACTAACACTCAATTAAAAAAAAAATTTTTTTCCCAAACAAAGACAAGTTGATTCTAAAAGAAATTCAGGTTCTAGTTGTTAGGATTGTACAATCTCAAGCCTAAACTCCTTAATAGCCTTCTCACCCTTGGAAGTCTACATTGAATAAAACCCCTGAAATATATTTTTTACAAATGACCACTTTTATCCCATTACTTCTTGCTCAAGAACTCTAGTGGTAAAATTTGCTGTCAAATCATATACTTTATTTTTCACCATGGACACTTTTATCTTATTTCATTGATATTTAAACTAACTTCTGCTAAGCTTTAGTCATCATTTGTAAATTTTTGTTTTACCATTCCATTATTTTTTAGTCTTTTTCTATTCAGCCTCAACTTTTTACAGAAATCCTCCCTCAGTAGCTCCAGCCCACCACTGACCTGTCTCATTCTGGATCATCTCTTCTTGTGTCACATAGTTCAATACCTCCTTATTTTATATTGCTTTCTAACTTAACAATTAATGCATATAAATTTTTGTTTTCCCAGTATAGTAGTTTCTAGTCTCCTCATACCCTCCACTTTTTTTTAACCTTTACTTTCAAGAAGTATAAGCCTTATATATTCATTTCACGTATTTAGATTAAATGTATGTATAATGCAAACTCCAAAATTTTGGAGAGTGATGCATTCATTTAAACGTTTTGTCAACTAAAAGAAAATTACAAAATCAAAAGCATAAACAAAAAAGCTTCCTTTTAAATACACACACACACACACACACACACACACACACACCTCTTGATCATTTGGCATTCTATTTGACCAGATGACAATATGTTTATACTCAGCCATTCTCCAGGAATAGTGAATAGTTCATAACAGATGGGGGGTATGATTTTTTGCTCGTTGCAATTTTATATTATAAAACAAATACGAATAAAATATTTTCTACAGCTGATTCAAAAATGAAATACAATCCAACAGAGTGATATAAGCTGTTTCAAATGTCAGAACTTTGAATGAATGACATTGTGTAGGATTTTAATGCCATACAAAGAGGGAACAAGCTTTCAACCATTCAAAAACACCCAGTTTCTTACATGTGAAACTAACCCTTGGTGACAGCAATTGCCTGAAATGACCAATCTCTGACTTCTTTCTCTACTGAAAAGTGATTCAGAGGGTGATAGCAAACTAACTCTGTGAACATCTGGAATTCGACAATAGACTGAGCCAGATCTGGTCATGTTTCAGTTCTGAAGGTGGAAGAGAAATATTACAGGTTATACTAACACATAGATCACTTCTGACTCCTCCTCACATCAACTGCACTTCACATTTTTGCCCTTATATTCTCACTGAGGTTATCACAACATGGAGTCAGCATAACATGGAGGTCTAAATAATTGTTTTCTCTTTGACCAAGAGATATATCGTTTTTTAAAAAAATTTCTACCCATTCATCATTAGATCATTGTAGCAAAATACGAGCAAAGGTAGTGGACTATGTGTTTTATTGCTACAGGTGTAAAGAGATGTATAAACCTTTAGTAATAGAAATATACATGTGCCATATTTTATCTGTATAATCATATGTAGCTTGATATATTTTAAATTTCCAAACTTTCTAAAACTTCTAGCCTAATTAAAATGCAAAGAAATGAATAGTCACAAAATAAGTTCAAAACGTGAAAAGGTTTATCACACAATGGGTATAGTTTACATTAACTTGAAGAGAGATATTTCTCTTGTTTTGTAATAACTCCATGAAAGAAATGAGGTTCTAAGTCCATGCATGTTCACTGTATTTTGAAGTATAGAAAACGTCTACCATTTAGTTAGAATCATCTTCTTCCTTCAGAGAATACCAATAATGTTAAAAAGAAACTTTGGTTTCTTTAGACTATGGTAAAAAACAAACAAACAAACAAAAAACAGTGTATCTCTGATAAAAATTTAAATTAGATGAAATCAGTGAAAATAAACTGAAGAAAAATCGACCCCCACCCTATGGTGCTATGGTTTGTTTTCTCGTATGATCTGCGATGCCTCCTTGTCACCATGTATTCGGTAGTGATAAATGTTTCAGGAGGAGCCCTGTGTGACGGAGTTTACTACTGCAGCCCTCTAAGCTGGAATTTTGCCTTACTAATTCTAATAGTTGTAATACTATTCAGAATTTTTAATTTCATTTTGTGTCAGTTTCTGTAAGTTAGGTTTTCTAAATAAATAAATAAAGCTACTTCTTTTAAATTTTAAAGTTGATTGGAATCAGGTTATTGTGAATACATTCTTATTAAGAGTTTAATGCCTCTTGACCTTTTGTGATATCCTCTTTTTCATTCAAGGATATTGTATGTTTGTATTGTTGGGTGTTTGTGTGTGTGTTTGTTATCTATATGTGTATGTGTGTACATATATATATAATTATTCCCACATATATTTCACATACATGTTTCATATGTACTATACTTTTCGAAGAGCCAGTTTTACTTTTTCTATCCTATAACGTGTTTGTTTTCTATTTTTATTAATTTAACTACTTGCCATTAATATTTAT
The DNA here is from genome assembly GCF_048773025.1 of Camelus bactrianus. Classification (NCBI taxonomy): domain Eukaryota; kingdom Metazoa; phylum Chordata; class Mammalia; order Artiodactyla; family Camelidae; genus Camelus; species Camelus bactrianus. The sequence continues at coordinate 46,993,014 of NC_133540.1, forward strand.
TGGAACAATGACACTGATATTAACTTCAATTGAGGAATCTTGGGAGAAGCCAGTTTAGCAAGGAAAAGTTCAGGAGCTGATTTCATGACATCTCAATTTTGAGATATCTGTTACACATCCAAGTGGAGGTGAATATAGGAATAAGAGTTTAGGGGATCTAAGTTAGGGATACTCTTGCCTATAACAGGCATTTAAATTGAATGATGCTGAATAAGATCAAGAGCAGGAGTTCATATAGAAAAGAGAAGAAGTAAAAGAATGAAACACTATAACATTCCAATATCAAAAGGCCAAAGAGATGAGAAGGATCCAGCGAAGAGTACTGAAAAGCAGCAGCAAATCAAGTAGAAGCAAAACTAGAACATAGTGTGTCCTGTGTGGGAAAAAAAATATATCAGAGAGGAATAATCAACTGCCTCAAAACCTTCTGCTGATAAGTTATGTAGAATGAGGACTGAAGTTTCAGTGGAATGGTGGGGGTAAAAGCCTATGGAAAATGGGTTCCCATGACATAGATTAGAGATAAAATGTATAAACTGTTGAACAGTTTTGCTGCAAAAGAAGGGAAAGAAATGGGCTGTATCTAGAGGAAAAACTAGAACTAAAAGAGACTTTTCTTAAAATGGAGACAAACGTGATTTTATTTTGATGGAAAAGATCCAGTAGAGGAAAGGTACTCAGTCTGCAGGAGAGAGAGAAGAAAACTGCTACAGCAATAACCTGGAGAGGAGAGAGGGATGAGTAACAGGAGTGGAGTCCTAATATTTAGGTGCAGATGCTCACAGGTGTGTGGATATGAGAGGGGAACTTGTGAACTTCATGTTGGCTTGTTTCTATTAGTCAGTGAAATAGAAAGCAAGGTGCTCAGCTGAGATTGAGGATGAGAGAGAAAGTTTTCAAGGTTTGATAAGATAGAAGAAGGTACAAAATAATCAAAAGTGTGAGCATGTGGATTGACCAAGAAAATCAGAATGAATGCTAGGCACCCATTGACGACCCCCACGAATTGAGTAATTATGACCTTGAAGTCAGAATTACTATATTATGAAGAGGAGTCAGAATTATTTGTATTTCTCTTTAAAAATGCTAAGCTGCATGGGTGAAGGCACACAGTAGATGCTATTTTGAATTTCACCAGAACATTTATTTTGCCATAAGAATATTTTGATCTAAGAAAGGTCTGGTTAAGAGTGTACAGAAGATAGAATTAAAATTAACCATGGAATTTAATGTCTGTGAAAAAGGAAGTAAAGGTGAAATGGGTGAGAAGTTCATTGTGAAATGGAAGGGTAGGTACTAAAGGGACTGAGCTGGAAAGGCAAGAGACGGCGACCTGAGAATGGGATGGTGGAAATCCAGTTATGCACTGGATATGCTTACTGGTAGTCATAAGGTGTAGGGTGTGATGCTGTGAGAGAATGGTTGAAGAAGTTGGAAAGCTGATATCATGGAAAGAGTTGAGGCTAATAACTCAAAGGGAAGGGCACTGGGTAGAACTTGGTTCAAGATTTTGAAATCACCAGTAGTCATAAGGAAACAGTTTGGAGAGAGGTATGAGGAGTCAGGAGCTAAAATATTTAAGAAATTAAAGGAAGAGATGAGAAGGTCAGTCTATGACTGTAGCAAGGAGCGTTGATGAAGTAGTGTCTGATGAGAAGAGATCCAATGCTAAAAGGTTTCAGGAAGAAACACAGGATAACAGTCTGAAAACAGCAATGAAAAGAAAGGAATGTCAAGTAGAAAATAAGCTACACAGAAACTGCAGAGGAAGCTGTGTTGCCTTGAGGGGAGCTCCGGGTTTTAGTTAGAGGAAGTAAGAGGGAGCCTGCAGACAGTGGGTCAAGGATCTGGGAGACAGCGCTGATGAGGCACCTTGCGTTCCTAAGCAGCCTGGTGTAAGGGCTCAGGAATAGAAGGCTAGAGTTGGGGTCCATAAAGGGGTATACAGAGTATTATGAAGAAATACCTGGGAGACGTGGGCTTCTTGTGGTTAATACATGGAAACAGCACTGGGTTTAGTTAATCAGCCCTCCATTTATGGAAATTCCTTTCTTCTCAATTAGTCTTTGGAGAATAGATTTCCAGGTAAGGGCCTAAATTATAAGAATCCCATGTGACTTGTTAAGGGTAAACATTAGCTTTTTACTTTACAGTTGGTACTAGTCAACTTGGAAATATTGCACATATATAAAATGTATACATAACATTTGGAACACAACTCTTCAAGTGCTATTGTATGGCCAAGTAATCTGGTAGAATTTATTAACAACTATATAATTTAATGAACGTGTTGCTTTCTCTATCTTTAATTAGGTTTGTGTGAGATTTTGATGTATGTGGTGGGGAGAGGGATTAACGGTTTGTAAGTCAGCATGGATATATTACTTACAGGATTATTTTAGTTTTCCAAAAATATTTCTCATGTAGACATAATGCAGTATTTTTTTTCAATAGTAGAAAAGCTTAAATAAAACACCTTGATGGTTTGAGCTGCTTCTTGGACTATGTAGTCAATGACAGCTGAAATGGATTTTGGCCCCTAATACATTACTCTCCTAGTTTGCAGAACTGAACTCTTTTTAAATTGTGGTGTATTAAACCCAGGAGGAGGTTATTTTACAAATAGTTCACCACAGGTATTTTTCTCATTAGTATTATTTTTTGTGAATGCCTGATGTGAATATTATTTTTCTATATTCATGAATTTTAGCAGAGGCTTTTCTCAGTCTACCATCAGGTATGTCTTACAGGATATGGAAAGCCAGTATTTTACTCATTTCCCCCCAAAAGTACTTAGTAAGCTTTGGCTCTTGGAAGAACAGTATTGTAGGCACTGACAAGCATTCCCAAGATAACCGTATTTACTATCCCTGACTTGTAGGGCATTAAAATTTACCAGAGAGGTTGGATGTAGGCCATGAAACAGTTAATAACAAATGAGGAGCAAGTATTCATATTGGTGATATAAACAGTAACCATGACAGAATCCCAAAGATGGGAGAAGTTCAACATTGGCTGAATTTACCAGATAATAACTATTGAAGTGGGACTAGGCAGAATTTTTGTAGGAAAATAATAAGGCAAAAATCATTCTAGGATGATGAGCTCCAATAAAATTGATTATTTCTTGAGAAACCTTCATTGACTCCTCGATGCAAAGCTAGACAATAGTGTATTCCTATAGTATTTTGTATATAACTTTACTGTAAGTTATTATATTGATGTGTCATTATTGTTCATGCGTCTAATATATTTATAAATTGTGAGACACTCCAGGATGAGGATTATACCTTATTGAAAACTATATGCCAATACTTTTAAAGAGATTGAATAACTTAAATATTTTATTGTGTTTTTAATTGATAATAGTCACTTCACACTTACAATATTCAAAAGTTACAGAAGAGTGCATTGCAGAATGCATCCTTTCATTCCACTTACCACCTACTTCTCCTCTCCAGAGATGTGTGAGCATTTTCTTGTGTATCCTTCAGAAATATACATATACTTCATTCTTTATATGTACTGGGTGTAATGCATACAAGTACTTACTGTTTTTCTCTTTTTAAACTACACACACTGTTCTGAATTTATTTTTTTACTCATAAATATGCACTAATTAGTTTCAACTATTAATGATACAGCTTCTTGATTTTTCTCTTTAGATGAACAGTGTTCCATTGTTTAGATGTATTGGTTTTTAACCAGTTAACTACTGATGGATATTTATTATAGGTTGTTGCCAATTTTTTTCCAATTAAAAAAAGCTAAAATAGATATCCATGTAGATACTTCAGTTTTCACTTATGCAGGGAAAACTCTAACATAAATTCCTAAGACTGAAAATAAGAGGTATGTACAAAAATTTAGATATTGCCAAATTGCACACTAGCTATATGAGCCTACCAGTTTATTTCTTTGCCAGTGCAGCGTATTTTTTTGCTAATCTGATAGGTGAAAATATTTTGTTACAGTTGTTATTCTCCTTTCTCTTACTTTGAGTCAGGTTGAACATTATTTCATATATTTAAGAGACATTTGTATTTACTATTTTCTGCAGTGTGATCGTACCTTTTGGGGTTTTTTCTACTATATTTGTGCATTTATTTTGACACATAAAATTCTTTATGTTAGGGTTATTGCCCATTTTTCTGTGATATGAGTTGCTAGTATTTTTGTCTGTTTTTTAATTGTCTTTGACTTTGTTTGTGGTTATTTTGCATGTATAATACTTCACTATATATGTCAAAGTTTTCTTTTAATTTTCTGATGTGTTTTTCTTTAAATAATTCTCAGACTGCACTTATACAAGAAACCCCCCCCATAATTTCTTGTAATGTTTTGACCATTTATAATATACTAAACTTCTGTTTGTATTTGGATTTTTGCCAGTTATTATTACATTTCAGCTACACATCAGCTCGTTTTTGTGCACTTTTGTGGATCAAGGCTGAACCCCGTAAGGATATTTCTTTTGTCAGTTGGCTTGATGTTAGGCTTTGTTAACAAAGGGCCTGGAGAGAAACTACGTGATCTTGGCAAGGGGAAGAGACTTCTTGGCCTGAGTGGATCGGGAACATGAAGCCACAGTAGGAAATTAGGGGTTACATCTTCCTGTAATTTTCTTGACCAACCAGAAGGCCATTTCTCCAGAACAGCTCTGTCCCACCTGCATCTTCCAGCAAGTTTCTCAGCCATTCCATGAGTAATTTCCGAAAGACCAGTGCTGGCCTACCCACATCCTTTGAGTAAATTTTCTGGTCATGCAGTAAATTGTATTGACTGAACCCTGCCTGCCTGCACCCATTGGCAAGTTTCTCAACTGCTTGGTAGTCTGCTCCTTTATACTGGTTTTATCCTGTGACTCAGGCAAGTTTCTTTGTCTTTCGTAGTCTGCGTGTTTCTGTGGCACCAAGCTCTCTCCAGTCATATCTGAATCTCATCCTAAGGGTGGAAGTACAGGATCTCTTCCAAGCTCTTTTTTCCTTCCTTGTTCACTTTTCCTCAACCATAAAGGTAGTAGTTTTGTTCGTTTGTGTTGGCTTAGTTTGGTTTTGAATTTGTTATTTCTGTATCCCTTACTGTCTATCTGCTCTTACCCCTTATAGTCACTAACCATTTTTTACTAGTAGACAGTTCTTTAGTAAATTGTCCCTTTTCAAATTATTGGTGCAGTTTCTCTCTCCTAATTGATCCCTGACTACTACATATCTTACACTGGATTCTCATTCCTTTTTCATTTAGGAGTTTATTTATATGCTGGTGTGTCTTTTACTCATTAACCGTTTTTTCTCATCTTTTACTCATTAGCCTTTTTTCTAAGAAATTCATGAGCTATTTTTGCTTTTTTTTTAGCTTAAAATTCAGCTGGCAACTTTATTGAGATTACGTGAAGTTTATTGATTATAAATGTGTAAAAGTTATATAAAACTATATAAGAAAACAACTTACCTCCTCATTTGTTCACCTCTTTCTTTTCCTCTATATGAAGTTCTCATCAAACAGTATGGCAGAAGAGATTTGCGATACTAACTACTATATGTAATATAGATAAACACCAAGTTTCTTCTATATAGCACAGGGAACTTGATTCAATATATTGTAGCAACCGATAATGAAAAACAATATGAAAACGAATATTTGTATGTACATGTATGACTGAAACATTATGCTGTACACCAGAAATTGACACACTACTGTAAAAACTGACTATGCTTCAATTACAAAAAAAAAACAGTATGGCAAAAGCTTTGATATCTAAAAATTTTAGCTTCCGTTTTGCTGTTATAAATGAAGACATTGCACAATGAAGACTTTAAATGTACTTTTCATAAACTTTGCATATTATTTCTCTAATCAAACACTTTAACTTTGTGCCTAGACTATTTTTGCTGTAGCACAAACATATTTAACATAACTTTGCTCGCTAAGCACCAATCTTCTTTTTAAGTAGTCTGCAACCACTTCATTTTCTGCAATCTGTTTCCACCTTCAGCCCACTGAAATCTTTTTTCTGCCTCATACAAACTGCTCTCATGAGTCCTCACAAAATCTAACTTGTAACCACAAAGAACTTTTTCAGTGCTTATGCTTCTTAGAGTAGTTCTCTTTTTTAATTTTTTAAAATAGGCAGTAGAATCTTCTTTCATGAAAACCTGCCCTCTTTTCTCTGATGTTAATAACACTCAAAACTCTCTTTTTCTTAACCTATCATTATGAGTACTCTTTCTCATTAGCTTCTATTGATTTTTCTGCTTTATCCATTTACTTATTATTTCTGTTTCTAAGAGTTCTCCTTAATTCTTCAAGTAATTCTTGGAATCTTCTTAAATGCCTCCTGGTTGATTTTATTAACTTCAATCCTGCAGCAGTCCTCCATAGAATTCTATGATGTCCTCATGTAAGTTGTAAATATCTCACATTTACTGAATACTTACTGTATCCAGGCGTATAAACCACCGTGCTATGTGGTTTACCTATAATACCTGATTTGACTTACAAATACATATAAATTAGGTATTATTTTCTCCATTTTTCAGAGGAGGAAACTGTGAACTTTCAGTTTTCTAGAAGTGGAGTTGGAATTCAGATGTGGAATCTGAGCTCAACCACTTTTCTAAACTGCCTCCTACTATTCTTACGAGCTCAATGAACATTTGTAAGCAAATATTTAAGCTCATCCAACTCTACAGACTCAAAATAGAACATGGAAGTCATTTTCTCCACTCCCTCTCATGTATCCTTCAATGTGGTTAATGACATTGTTGCTACCTTTACTAAAGCTGAAAATTATGACTCTTCATTACTGCCTCTGCATCAGTTTCCATGATTTGTGTAATGCCTCTTGCCCAAGAACTTCTCTGCCATTTACCTCCACTGTTGCTACTTAAGTTTAGACCCATTTAAAATTCACTAGGGCTCTTCTTTTTAATGATCTCCCTATTTACATTTTCTCTCGTATACAGTCCAGTCGCCAAATAATGCACAAGTACTGCCATATCCTTCTCCTGTTAGAGAACCCCTACCTTCAACCCAATACTAGAATAACACAAATTAAATTCTGAGCTGTTTTAAATAGCAACATGCCGATTTAAAACCTGCCTTAAAATGAATTTTCCAACCTCACCTCCACTCATTCTTTTCCACACACATCATCAAACTGAGAATTTTCCCTGAGCATGCCATGGGTGGCCGTAAAGTCCTGTCCTTGCACACATTGTTCCTTTTGCTTAGATGACTTTTTCTTTCTACCTTGTCTGGAACTCCAACTCTTTTTTTCCCCCAAATCTAGCTGAATCCCTGAATCTACACATATATATTATAAATATAATCATTTGGTTTAAAGCTTATGATGAACATACGATCTTATTAGATTCAAATTTTAATAAAGACAGACTTTCAATTGACTTTTACTCATTGGAAGAGGAAATCTATTTTATAAAATTTTGGACACACTGAAAAACACAAAGGCACTTTAAATTTCATATCATTCTATTTGATTAAAAAATGTTAAAATTTTCATTTGTATAAATATGTTTTCTTTAAAATGGTATTATTGGTGTTTTTTCTTTTCTTGGTTAGCCTGGCTAAGTCTGATACTGCCTTTTTATTACTGTATGTTAACTGTTCACACTTAGAGTAATTACTAATACAGTTGGATAAATATCCACTTGGTTTGCAGTTGCTTTCTGTTTCTACATTTGTTCTTTCTTTCCTAAGTTTTACCCTCTTTTTCTGGTTTTCATTGAACTTTTTATGTAAGTTCATTTTCTCTCCACTCTAAGTGTATCAACTATACTTCTTTCTTTAACTTGTTTAGGTAGTTGTCCTAGAGTTTGCCATATACATTTACAACTAATCTAAGTCTGCCTACAAATAATACTCGCTACATAGAAGTACAGGTAACATAACAGAGATTTCCCATTTTCTTCCTCCCATCCTTTGTAACATTACTGGCCTTTATTTTACTTACCCGTATTCTATATTCACCTGATACTTTGTTGCTGTTATCACTTTGAATAAATAGTTATCTATTAGATCAGACAGGAGTAAAAAAACAAAGATTTCATTATGCCTTTACCAGTTCTTTCTTTGGTGCTCTTCTTTTCTTGTGTAGATCAGACTTGCTGACCTATGTCATTTTCATTCTCTCTGAAGAATATCTTTAGCATTCCTTTCAAAGCAGTTTCACTGATGGCAAATTCATTGAGTGTTTCTTTGTCTAAGAAAAATCTGTATCTCTCCTTAACTTTTAAAGAATAATTTAACTGGATACGAAATTTTAAGTTGGTCAAGAAATGGTACTGGAAAAATTGACCATCCATATGTTAAAAAAAAAAAAAAAAAAAAAATATATATATATATATATATATATATATATATACACAGAGCTTACACTTGACATGAAAATTAACTGAAAATGGACCCTAGACCTAATTTAAAATTCAAAACTATGGCACTGTTAGAAAATAACATAGGAGAAAATATAGGACCTTGAATTTCAGGATGAATTTTAAAATAAAAATAAAAGACAATCCATTAAAGAAAAAGTGGATAAATTAGACTCTATTAAAATAAATAACTTCCACTCTGTGAAAGACTGTGTTTAGACTATGAAAAGACAAGCCATAGACTGCAAGAAAACACTTGCTAAATACATATTTGATAAAATACTTGTATGCAAAATATATCAAGAAACCTTAAACTCAAGGGTAAGAGAACAAACAGCCCAGTTAAAAACAAATGGATGAAAGATCTAAATCAATCTCTCACCAAAGAGTGTTAATTCATGGTGATAATGTGTAACCTGGATATTTTGAAATATGGTACTAAATCTCAGCGGTATTCCTCCCCCAAACTCTGTATCTCATTCCAGTCATGGGAAAAACATCAAACAAATATTAATTGAAGGACATCCTACAAAGTACTAAACCATTACTCCTCAAAACTGTCAAGGTCATCAAAACCAAGAAAATTCTGAGACTGCCACAGACAAGGGGAGTGTAGGAAGCATGGTGGAGATAGGAAACAGTAAAAAGCATTAGGTAACAAGTAATGAAATCTGAATAAAATGTGCACTTTGGTTAACAATAGTGTATCAGTATTATTTCATTAATTTTAAAAAACACCCCACAGTAATATAAAATATTGATAATATAGGAAATTCAGTATGGAGGATATGGGCACTTTCTATTCTGCCTTCACCATTTTTCTGTAAATATCAAACTATTCTTAAAAAAAATCACTCCTGAAGAATAAACAATGCAATGACCTTACATATACTGTTTTTTGGTCTGTTAATACTTTTCACTTAAGAATTTATTATAATTTTTTTCTTAAAGATAAATATTCTCCTTCCACATTATCTCTATATTGTGAATGAACGTACGTTAAGATCATAATAGATCCATACTACTCAAAGCAATGTACAGATCCAGAGCAATCTCTATCAAAATCCCAAAGGCATTTTTTAGCAGAAATAGGAAAATTAATCCTCAGATTCATATAGAATCTCAAAGGACGCCACATAGTCAAAACTGTTTTGAAAAAGGAATACAGAGTTGGAGAATTTGCACTTCCTGATTTTCAAAATACATTACAAAGCTACAGTATTCAAAACAGTGCTGGCATAAAGACTCACAAATAGTGAAATAGAATAGAGATGCTAGAAATAAACCCTAACATATTTGATCAAATGGTCTTCAGCAGATGTAGCAAAACCAGTCAATGTGGAAAGAACAACCTCTTCAACAAATGGTGTTGGGAAATCTGGATATCCACATGCAGAAGAATAAAATTAGGCCCTTATCTTACGCCATATACAAAAATTAACTCAAAATGGATGAAAAAACTAAATGTAAGACCTAAAACCGTAAAACTCCTGGAGGAAAATATAGGGGGTCAGCTTCTTGATATTGGGTTGGCAATAATTTCTTGAATATGACACCAAAATCACAGGCAACAAAGGCAAAAACAAGCAACCTTAAAAAAAATGCAACCTATGGAATGGAAGTAAATATTTTAAAATATCATTTATTTGATAAAGAGTTAATATCTACAAAATAAAGAAATTCTACACTCAACAACAAAAAAATCAAATAATCCAATTTAAAAATGAGCAAAGGGCTTTAAGGCAATTCTCCAAAGATGATATATAAGTGGTCAATTAGCATATGAAAACATTCTCAACTCCACAAAGCTTTAGGGAAATGCAAATCAAAGTCACAATAATGTATCACTTCATACCCATTAGTATGGCCACTATTAAAAAATAAACAAAAAATTTTAAAATAACAAAAGTTAGCAAAGATTAGTGCATACTGTTGGGATTGTAAAATGGTGCAACTGCTATGGAAAATATATAAAGATTCTGCAAAAAATTTAAAATAGAACTACCATATGATCCAGTGATCCCACTTCTATGTATGTATCAAAAAGAAGTAAAGCAGGATCTCAAAAGATACTTGCACAACCAATTTCATAGCAGCATTATTAACAATAGCCAAGAGGTGGAAGCAATTCAAACATCCATAGATAGGTGAATAGATAAACACAATGTGGTACATACATACAATGGAATAATATTGCGCCCTAAAAATGAAGGACAGTCTGTCACACATTACAACATAGCTGAATGCTGAAGGCAGTATGGTAACTGAAATAAACCAAGCTCAAGAAGACAAATAATGTATGATTCCATTTTACCTGAGTTATCTAAGGTCAAATTCATAGGAACAGAAACTAGAATGGGTGGTTACCAGAGGCTGGGGTCAGAGAAGGGATTGTTGTTTAATGAGTGTATAATTTCATACTTGCAAGATGAAAAGTTCTGTGGATCTGTTTCACAATAATGTAAATATACTTAACAATACTGAACTGTACACTTAAAATGATTAAGATGGTAAATTTCATGTTATGGGCTTTTCACCACAATAAAAAAGAAATAAATATATCATACTTGGAGACTTCACGGAATTTCACTTCCTTTTCCCTATAGAAATTTAAGTCAAGGAGACAATATTTGAGAGTGATTGGCCCAAAACATGTTTTTAATAGCTAATTAGTAATCTATATATGTATGTTGCTTAATGTACTTATCTGTTACTCTATTGTTTAGCATTTGTGTTTTCCTTTTGTAAACTTTTATTGTTTTATGTTATAAATTATACATCAGTGAACACAGTGTTGTATTTCCTTAGACACTTGTCTAACATTCATATGTATATGTAAATATGTATAGGATATATTGCGTTCCCCAACTATACTGTTTATTCTATGTTCACTAGTTACATCATTAGCTAGTGAAAAATTATATTATATGTTAACACAGAATCATTATTTAAAAAATCCCACAATATATTATGCAGATAATTAAGCTGTTGCTTATTTTATATGTCTCGTCCTTCAAGTTTTATATTAATTTCCTCACATTTGATAATTTTTTTCAACCACTAGTGAGAAAGAAGAAAAAGGAAAGTGTATACTGAAACTACTGTTTAACAGATCATTCATACTTTTAGCCATTAAATTTTTTAGAAGGGTGACATCAGTTTACTGAGGCAAACATATATTCTACATTCTTCACTTATTTATGTTATGATAAAGAAAAATAATCTTTAAAAATAGACCTGTCACTCTTTAGATAATAATTAAATGTTGAATTCATTTTGGGCATTAGATCTCTTTCTCTTAATTGAATTTAATAAATCTCTTCAAGGCTATAATTATGTTTTAATAATCAGATGTAACCAATTCACATCTTATCCATTGAATGTGACAAGGTTAACTAGGAGTTGTTATTGTGATATACTTCAGTTAACTGATTTAAGAGATTTCAACATTTTTCACTGAAATTCTTACTTACAGTCATAAAAGTTGACTTGGCATTAACACTTACTGTAAAATGTTTTAGATAAGTAGGATGTTTTAATAATTTTAAAGATAATGTTATGAAAAACAGTATCTCATTTTCATAAATCTAAAAATATACTAAATTATGACTGAATGTACTGTGAAATCTATATGACACTTTAATTTTTGAAATATTGGGGACTATCACTAAAGTCTTTGTTCCCATATCAGAAGCTGTTTCATATAAAAGCCACAGATTATTAAAAACACCACTAAAACCATGTTTGTCAGTGGACTGGCCTGTAGAAATGAATATCCAATAATAAGTTACTAAAGATTGTTTTTTCTCTTTTGTTGTTATTAGTCTTTGTGTTCTGCAGTCCAGATCCACAATGGTCATTTTGTTTGAGGTCACTTTATTTGTTCCTAAGTCATGTTAATTGTATCTGCGTGAGTAGTCACATTGGTGTTTCATTACGTATGTTTGTGTTTGTGTGTGTAAATATGTGAGTGTGTATACTTGAATATTTTGAAAATAGAAAAGGACTCAAAAGTATTCACTTAGCTTAAGCCTAAGCTTAGTTTTGCACTCATGTTTAAAAACGGAGGAAAAACATAAGTTTATTAGTCAAACAAGCCTGAACAATGGGGTTTGTCAACCTTGGCACTGTTGACATTGTGAGGCAGATAACTCTTTGTTGTGAGGGACTGTCTTTTGCATTGTTAGATGTTCAGCACGACCCCTGAACTCTACCCACTAGAAAGTAGCAGTGTCTTCTCCTAGCTGTGGCAACCAACAATGTTTCCAGACAGTTTCGAATGTCTCCTCAGAGACAAAATCACGAAACTGTAGTTTTCAAATAAACTGTGTAGCATGCCGTTTGTGCTCATATTTACCTGTAAGTTCAGTCTCCTTTAGACTATTCTGATAACAAAACCCGAAAAAGGTGACTAGGAAAAATATTTTGTAGGATGCCAGGACACAAATAGTACTGCTGTGAAATCCACGTGAAAGCATAGAAATTCTTCATTTTTGCAGAGAGTACAGGGAAGTTTTGAACTTGAAGACTTTGGAAATCGTTTAGCTTATCACCCGAGTGAACCTCAGTGAGAAAAAGTGAAAGGCAGCAAAAGCATCTAATGTCCCCTGAAGAGAGGTGAAGATTCCCAGGGAAAGATGACTGTTTTCTTGGCACTCGGGGCAGCCCACTAGGCATCGCTGGAAGACAGGTGTTGTGGCATTTTAACTCATGGCTCCCTGCAGAGGGTGTAGTGTGATGAGAAAAGGGGAAAATTGATAGGCAATGAATGCTGTACTCACAGGGCCTCTGGTACTGTTCCCCACCACTCCAAGTAGAGCTTTTATTATCAGAAAAGTCTAGTGGAGACAACTCAAGCATAAATAGAGCCAAGTAGCTTCTCAGCTTGCTTTGGTTTGTTTCCACACACAGCCTTGTCTTGATTGGCTCAAATATGCCCATTCTTCTTCATCTCTTCTCTGTCCCTTCATCCTTTGTTCTCCTTCCTGCCTCCTCCCCTAGGCAGCTACACTTCAGGCACATACACATCTCAGGCAAGGGCAGAACGGCATTTCTCTAAAGAAATGAACATTGGGTTATTACCCCAGTCATTGATTTAGTGGATCATATTCATAATAAAAATGTATTATTGAAGGTTGATGGTAAACACTGAAAAATCCTTAGTAAAATAACCTGGGAACAGAGTTAAAACTAACAGTCTGATCTGTTTGTTTATATATCTTGGATGTTATTATCATTCTTATTCTATACCTGAACAAAATGGGAAAATCAATTTTTTTCCTCTTTTGATTGGTGATTATCAAGGTTTTTAATAGGGAATATCTCAAATGAAATGTGATACTGTATTAAAACATTTTATACTAAAATAAACATTCCAAATGGCCCTTCTAAAAATTTAGTTTTCTGTATTACCTCAGACTTTAAAACAGGCTAGTGAAACTCAAGAAACTGTTAAGTAACAGCTTGAAAATTCACAGGAGAAAGATAAAATAAAATAATGAAAATACATTTAAATTGATCTCAAATTCTGAACTGAACTGGCACCTATACTACCTCTGAAATAGCTTCAGTTTGTCCAGTGAGTAAGCAAGAGGCTCTTCTCAATTTACAGATAAATCAAGAATAGAAAAAAAAAATGACAAAAGAATTCTTCTGACCAGTCCCTCTTTTGATTTTTGTTGTGCTGATCCAAAATAACAGTACTCACTCCACTTTTAATTATGCATATTAATTCTTCTCTATTAAAGACAAATAAGAAAAATAATTGAATCAGATTGTTTTTCCAAAAGAAAAATAATGTTAAATTTCATCCTAATGTAAAACATTATATTTAGAACTTTAGTTTTGCAAGGAACAAAGTCTTTTATTTTTATTTCTCAGCCAGTTCTGGAATCCATTCTACTGTGTATTGGTCAAATAATTACTAAATCTGCCATTGAATTGATCTAGTAACAGAAAATTCTGGTGTACTTTCAATGGAGTAAACTTTTTTAGGGTCTTATTTATTTATAAGTCTAACTCTTCTGTCTTTATCATTCATTGGCTTGAGTTATAATCTCATAATATATGAAGCAAAAGAATAAACCTGGTGTGTGTATTTATCAAACATTCTAAGGAAGATATGCTGTCTCATTTCTTTCTCACTTATTTTTGTGTGTCTTCCTGTCTAAACAACCCTTAAATTTTATTTCCCTCTAAATATGCAAAGTTCTTACTTTCTTGATCAACTTTTTTTCTGTATGCTCCAGTGTTGCTGCTCTCCATTTTTAATTTGCCATGCTAAAGGCTACTCACTTGGCACAACCCAACCCTGGAAAATTACCTTATGTATTCAAGAACTACACATCTGTAATGGAGACTGCATCTACAGTTTTAAACATTATATCATAATATAGCCGTATATACCATTTTGTAGGAACAGAAACCCAAGCTTTTCATCATATTAACTATTTTCAAAAATGTTTTTCTTCATTCTTTCTTTTCTCAATAACTGTGTACTAAGATTCCAGTATAAATCACATATTATTCAAGAAAACGATGGACTGTCACTCTCTTTTTCCAATAATTGTGGTACAGAAGGGACATTAGAAACCAAACTCTTATGAAATAAGAAAAAATGTCACAACTAAGGTATGGGCAAAGCTGCAAAGGAGCGTAGGAAGGTGAGGCAGCCGGTCTTTCCCTGGTGGAGTGGAGCTGGGTATAGGTGTAGAGACTCGGAGGCTTATTGCAATGCATCACTTAAAGGATGTTGCAGGGCTGAGGGTGCACAATCAGAGTGGATGAAGAGGAGAGGAGAGGGCAGAGGTATTATTGCACAGATGGAGAGAAGGTTGTGCTGCAGGGGGCGGGGAGCAGTCACAAGAGGGCACCCACACTTTAGTGTGTTTTACCTCCAGAGCTCTACAGGTGCCCACAGTGAACATCAGAGAAAAGTCCTTTCAAGCTTCTGGAAGTCAGAGGGAAAAGTCACCATTTTAAAATGTGTCAGAGCATTCTGTTTTTCTTAACAAAGCCTGACCTTAGGAGAAATTATTAAAAGAGGCTTACCTGCTGGAGTTTTATCAGAGTCTAAATTACCAAGGGGTGAGGGAAATACTCAACTGCAGCCCTGTCTAGTCATCCTGTCCCAATTAAAGGCAGGGGGTGGGGAACTGAGAAGCACTGGTAAAGTTCACAATCCATGGCACAGGCTCACCAAAAGACTGAGAGCTAATCATAGGATTATAGGACAACCCACCACCACATTACTAAAGGCCTGTCTCTGACAATTCCTCATATTGGATATATCATGTCCGTCTGGGTTTCAGCAAAAAAATTACAAGGAATACTAAAAGGTAAAAAATAAAGGTTGAGAGACTGAAGAAGAATTAGAGTCAGAGTCAGATATGGCAAGGGTGTTGGAATTATGAGGCTGGGAATTTAAAACAACTATATGATTCATATACCAAGATCTCTAATAAAAGAAATGCAGACAACATTCAAGAGCAGATGGAAATTGTAATGAAAAGATAACAGTTCTAAGAAAGTATCCAAAAGAAATGCTAAAAATAACAAAAAAGTACCAGACATGAAGAATACCTTTGATGGGCTCATGGATAAAATTAATAATTTCAATTTGGGGCTTGTTGAATTTAAGGTGCCTCTGAAATATAGAGGTGAAGGCATTTACTTGCCACAGGTGTAACTCAGGACAGAAGTCCAAGTAGAAAATAAATACAGAAGTAAGAAGTGGTTAGAACAGAAAACCAAGACTGACATGCAGAGTTAAAGTGTTTCAGAACAATGATTCATAACCTGTATTGAGTTACATTATGATTTTAACATTCTAGATCTCTTCAGAAATAAGTTGACATATACAATATTAAATATGTAGCTTCAGGAGTTTTACTGCCTCTTTAAAGCCCATTTCAGTGCAATAGTTTAAGCACCTCTAAATTAAAGCCAAAAAACTTGACACCTAAATACAGACTCCTGAGGAAGACATGAAGTTTAAATACAGTCCTGATGAGTTTCATCATTTAAGAAAAGGAGGTACTTACAAAAGAAACTGTGAAGTGGATAAAAAAAAAAAAAAGACAATATAAAGAAATATGGAAATAATGTTTGAGAGTCTTTTAAAGGGGTGACTGGATTTAATTATGTCAAAAGTTGAACATATAGACGTATGTATACACATATACATATATATTCATGTCTATATGTATACAAATGTGTATTGAATTTTTGACATACGTATATTTGTATGGATATGTGTGCTTGTGTGGTACATTTGTGCTTAGAGGAACCTAAAAATATAGCATAGAATGGAAATAATTGATGGAGTAAAATGGAGTCTACTGGGGCTAGAGATTTAAAGAAAATGTGGAAGGGCTAGAATAACTGCTGAGGGGAATGGGAAATAGGCCAGATAAGAAAAATGTAATTGGGTTGCCAAGCAGTTGTGGTTACCTCTGAGTTTGGATTCCATAAATTTGCTATGGTACTAATCTTCAAGATCATCTGGCTTTCTCTAGTGGTACACAGTAACATGGGTGCAGGCTCAGAAGCAAAGGAGGCAGATGGTTGAATTAATCCAGGGCTGCTCAGAAGTTAAAGAGCAAAATATCTGACTTTTTGTAAAACACACAAGTCTGTAACTCAGAAACAGGAGAATATTTTCTGCAGTGATGTACCCCTGAGTGGATAGAGAAGGGAGGGAAGCGAGAAAAGGCTCATATAATGATCACATATCACATAGTTGGTAACATTGAAGAGGTGGAATAAGTGGAATTAGAGAACAATTTATTACTGAGCTTGTAGTAATAAATGGACTAGATTCAAACTTACCTTCAACATTATGAAATGTAATGGAAAGCCAGATTCTTTTAGATAATTTATTTTCTACATGTAAATATTTTATTATCTAGATTATCTAGGACAATCAGATTAATCATATAGTTACTTCAGAGGCAACATCATACAATGTCTGACTGTACACTGCAGCCATTCTCTCTTAGTTCTCACCACTGGGTCTTTCTAATTCTCTGACTCAAGCAACTTACTTTGCCTTGCTCTTTCTGATTTCCTCATCATAAAATGCTTATGTTTGTCATGAAAAGTAAATTTGTTAAAATACTTAAAACACTTAGAACCATACATACCTGGTACCTAGTGCACACTTGAAAAATGTTAGCTATTATTATTCCTAAATCTCAATTTAACCTTTATTATACAGACTTGACTTTAAGTAACAATGAATTCTCACTCAATAGAAAATGTGTTTTTTTAAAGCTAAAATCTATACATAATTATATGTAGAGATCAGTGTTTCCTATAATTTTGAAGTTCCAATCAACTTGTACAGCAGATTACTGATAGATTTGTCTCCCATCCCCTACTTCCCTAGAAGCTGTTAACTGTACTTACCATTTAGTGTTAAATCAGAGCCTTTAAATTTAATGCTGCATAACATTCTCATCTTTCTCTGTTATGACATGTATCAACCATGATTCTCCTTGACTGCCTTAATGTCATCTTTAACAAGTAGGCTAGAAGAATTGTTCTCTGAATGAAATGAGTTTTCTATTTGGGGGTTAGGAAGCAGATAAATCATCACTAAAATCTGTCACAGAGAATGAGACAGACACATGGGGCATGACTCTCTCACTTCATTTGGGTCTGGACTGTCCTCTATACCGCATGTCTGTTATGTCTGTTAAAACAAATCTCATTTTCTTAGCCCAATAGCTATCAATCTTAGGAATTCAAATTTATCAACCTAAATAGTCATTATCTGCAATGCTTATTCTCCAGTTCTCTTGATGATACTTTTCTGAATATTGACCTTTGTGTGAGGACAACAACACTGAAATGACACACCTGTATTGAAGCAAGTGCACAAAAAAACTAATTTTTTTTGTCTTTTTCTTTTTTTGTGTTCTTAACCTTGTACCATGTGATAGACATTTTCCTGAATAGTAAACAAAAATGGGATGCCTATGCAACCTTTTGGATAAATGTAAATAAAGATATATCATCTTATTTTAACCTTCTGGGAAACATGAGAGGAAGGGACCCAGCAGCATGTGAGGATTCCACCTGGCCCATGACATGAAAAGCCAGAGCAGATAAGACAGTCCTTGTGATCCAGACAATAAGCAAAGAGAGATGACTGGTTTGATTCATGCTGAAATTACTTTATCTCCCCATTTCTCTTGTTCCCATCTTTACATTGATGTCTTCTCTTCTGCTCCAGAGAATAACCATCCTGTGATATTTTAAAGCTGTATTTTATCCTTCAATTAACCAAGGAAAACCTGACTCTCAGTAATTCATTCCTTATTTGTTTGAAGAACAAAACTTCAAAGTAAATTTTCTTTTCTTTTTATAACTTCCTGTATTGGTTGATCATTTTTAAATTAAATTTTAGACTCTGATGGTTGACCATGATACCTTCACAAAAGAAACTTAGAGACACTCCGCCCTTAGAATTTTAAATGGTAACGGATGTTAACGGGACTTATTGTGGTAATTATTTTACAATATTTACAAGTACTGAATCATGACATTGTACACCTAAAACTAGTATAATGTTATGTCAATTATATCCAAATAAAAATTAAGGAAACTTAGAGACACTCTACCCTTAAGAATTTTAAATACAAAACAGCATGGGTAAATCAGCATTTGTCCATTTTCCTTGGTAACTTATCCATAAAATATATATCCACTTAAATACACAAAGACAAAAACCATGAGTTTCCAGTGGAATCTCAGAATCTGACCTGAGGTCACACTGCAATTAATCTGATGTCCAAAAAATAGTAATACGGGACTTGTAAAAACTAGGAATAAGCAATGTGAGATTTTTTGAGAAATGGTTTTGATAGATTACTGTATTTCTCCTCATGCACATTTAAAAAAAATTTTTGTATTGTTTCATAGGTAATTAAAAACAGAAACTACGTAGGTTGAAACAACAGAGACATTATTTTTCCTGGACAAGATGCCTCTTAGGCAATAACTATTAATTTGCCCACAAGACTGCCAACATGACAAGTCTTGGTGCCTTCCGTGGAGCACAAAGAAAAATGTCTTTATGAACAAAGGAACAAATAGCCTCCTAAACATGCAAAGTCAGCAATGCTTAAGAGAACCAACTTGACTAAAAAAATATATAATTGTTTATGTATGTGTTGTTAGCTCACTTGATTGTCACAAAATCCAGCCAAGACTGATTTAATTATCTCCATTGCACAGGTTAGAAAACTAGCACACTCAAATTCAGGAGATTTGCCATGTTCAGATAGCTAATAAGAAATACAAATAGAATTCAATATCATTTTACAAAAGTAATAACTGCTAAGTACATTTTTGAAACAATAGAAAGGCATATAAACAATTAAATCCTCTGTAATAGCTTGAATTTTATATATACCCAAAATGTGTGTATATATAAATATGTATTAATATACATGCATACAGTTTTATTTAAACAAAATAAATCAATGCAATACACACCATTCTGAAATTTGCTTTATTACCCCATTATTTAAATATCTTATATTATTACTCAGTATATACAACATATTTAAGCATTTCCGTATGAGTTTTTACCTAAATGTCAATATTACGAATTATGCACACGTGTATATACTTGGTGTTATTTTTAAAACAAACTATCAAGAAGTGGAAATTCTTAATAAAAAATATTTTACAACTATTATTATTTTTGGTAGGTATTATTAAATTACTCTCCAAAAAGTTGTTTAAAATTTGTTTCTATCAATAGTGTATGACAGTTCTACTTCTTGCACAGTTTCTTAAAAAATAAAAATTTTTCTCACCGTTTCAAAATTTTTTTCTTGATCAATAAACAAAAAAGAAAAAAATCTATGGTGAAATCTTGTTAACAATCCAATTACCTTATCACCTAGGAGATCAGGGATCTTTTAAGTGCACCTGCTTGCCCTTCCCCTTTATTTCTGGGTTACATGTCATGTTCATATTGATTTATTGGATCATTATTTTTTGTAATAAATATTTTCATCTCATTTGAGTTTCATACTTTATAAAAATGTCTTCATAATATGTCAGTTTTTAAGTTTTGTTCATCATTAAGAGCTTTATGTTTACTTTAAAGAATCATATTAGTGTTTTTATTTATGAGCTTTATATTTTACATCTTAACAAATTTTCCCTATTAGAAGATGATTACAAAACAGTAGCATCTTAAATTATATTCTAGAATTCATTCAAGATTGCTTGTGGGTAACAACTAATTTATAAAGAGATACACCTCATGTTTGCTATAATGTGAGGTACAGCTCTAAATTTACCATAAGATATACAATCATTTCAGTATCAGTCTGTCCCTTATTTAATATTAAAAGATTAAAAGGTAATTAAATATATTCATGTATGTTTCTGGACATTTTCTTTTGTTCCATTGATCTACTTATCTATTTCTATGCTAGAACTTTATTGCTTTTTATTATTGCAAATATATGTTTCTTCTTAAATAACATTTAATAAGAGGCCCAGCACCCCTTTGGCTAGCAGGCACAGGCATGGTCCTTGAGAGGACAGAGAAACAAGTTTCATACACCAGGATGAAGTGTGTTAGTGAATAAAACACACCTTTGGTACAGGCTTGTTGCCAAGTGTGCTAAAGGCAGAATTCTGCATAGCACTAAAAGCCCACTTAAAGAACTCTCATTTTCATATGGAAAAACATCATAAACAAACAAAAAATAAGGCAATGTAAGACTTGTGTTTCAGCTTGCGTCCAAATAAACAATATTTCTAACTGTGATGGTAATCGTGGTAGACTGTCTGCGAAAATGGCTATTTCTATAAGCATATGATTCTTCTGTTAAGAATGAAGTCTAATATCTCCCTTTTATATTCTAAACCATGTGATTTTTTTGGACTAATTTTATGAAATAAATGTGACTATCTTGAACTTTTGAATTCATGCCTTAAGAGACCTTCCTTGTAGTTTAAAATTTTATCCCTGAAAGGCAATAGCCAGGTTAAGAATTTCATCTACATTGCATCAGAGAATGGCTACATTTAGAAAGAAAGGTTCTGAAGACTAAGAAATTACGAAAAGAGAGAAAGGGGCCCCCAATGTTCCAAATATGCAAGATAATGTAACAGGTATGTGAGTGAAGCCATCTTGCATCTTCCAGCTCTAGTTCACCTACCTCAGCAAATACCCCATGAAGAAAATAAAAGCTGTGCCTTTGAGCCCTGCACAAACTGTGGAATCCAGGGAAGGGACATCCAAATAAATGGATATTGGTGTTTTAATTAACAAAGTCCTGAGGTTTCACATATATATATATATGAATACACAACTGAAAAAATAGTCGTCTTTTTTTTCCAGTTTTACTTATTTAAGCTTCCAGGTAAATGTTGGAATTAACTCTGAAGTTTCATACAACTCTCTTGACATTTTGTTTGGGATTGCATAAAATGTATGCACTATTTTAGGAGAAAGTGATCTTCATAATTCCCTCAGAGGTTTTCCAGAGGAGAGCTTGAGCTCTCCTCTTTTGGTAAAGAGTTTCTAACTTAGTTTTGCCTTTGTTTCTACTGTATATCCCTTTCCTCTTTGAGCAATAGAAAGTTAGTGTCTGACTGGCCAGAGGGAGGAGTGATCAGAATTTATATCTCCTAATCTTAATAAGATTTGGAGACAAGATTAAAAAAAGAACTCCACAAAGAAGGAACTCCGAGAATATCTGAAGGGGTTCTCCTTGGTCCTTGGTCAACTCCTAAGCCATGGATGCGCAGGATGACGTTAAAGGAGATGTAACATAGTCATCTGCTGAGACGTGGGAGCTGAAAAGTGATTCAAGAATTAGTACAGAGCTGGAGAGATGTTATAGTTCTGGCCTAGCCACAGCAGAAAGACACTGCCCACTTCCAGGTGATTTACTTAAAAGCAGTAAAGGCCGTGCCCAGAAAGGAAAAGGTGTACACAGTAGCAATTAAGGCAAAACTGAATTACTTTCTCCTTACCAAAATTTTAAACCAAGTCAGCAGGTTAAAATAATCTGCTGGTAATTTAATTGCTGGATGAACAAAACTTAATACGTGATACAGGGAAATAACACATCCAAAATCTCTGCCATGTATTACACAGAATACTAATACACCTTTTAAAATTACTAGATATATGGAGAAGCAGGAACAATTCAAAGATGATTTAAAATTAATTATTAAAAGCTGATACAGAAATGATTAAATACTGAAGTTAACAGACAGGAACTTCAAAATAATTATAATTGCAATGTTTTTAAATATAGAAGATATAGATAAAAAGAATGAAACTACAGAGCATTCAACAGATATTTAGAATCTATACAAAATAATTAAATATACATTCCATGAATTCAAATACAATATCTCAAATTAGTGAATTTAACAGCAAACTAGACAATGAAGAGCATGAGATTTATAAAGTCAAAAATTGGTCAGGAGAAAATATACAAATTAAAGTTCAGAGAGAAAAATAATGGAAACAAGATCAGAAATTAAATAAATGTGGCATATAATCAATGTTTAACCCACATATAATTGGAATGCCAGACAAAGAGAATCCCATGGAAGTAAAATTTTATAAAAATAATGGTAAGATTTTTCTAATTTGAGAAAAATACCAGCTCATGAATTTAAAAAATGTTAAATAAAACTCAAGCAGGGTAAATACAAAGAAAGCAGCCTCTCATATCATAATCGAAGTGAAGAAAAGCAAAGATGATGAAACAACCTTAAGAATAACCAGAGAAAGAAGACACGCATCCTGCCTGCAGTAAGACAACTGTGGAAGCCAGAAAATACTGATTTTTTTTGAGCCCTGAGTTCTGCTCTGGGCCTGCGTGCAAACTGGCTCCTTCCTCTTTCTGTGACAGAAGCGCAGGGCTCCTGGTTGCTATCAAGGTCAGCTAGGTTGCTGCCATCTGAAGTGTATTGAAAAAACAAACTGCCAACCTAGATTTTATACCTGGGGACAATAATCTTTCAAAATGAAGTTGAAACACAAGTGTTTTCAATGCCTAGTGATTAAGTGGCAAATGGCCAGCATACCTGAACTACAAGAAATATTAAAGGAAGTTAATCATGTTGGGGAAAAAAAAAAAGTCACAGATGGAAGAAAGAGTAAAAAATGAATAGCTCCAGAAAAAATAAATATAAAGTTAATTATAAAAGATTGTTGACTGCTTAAGTATACAATAAAGACAATGCATTTTATGGTTTTACCAGAAGTAAAATAAAGTACATGATAACAATAAAAAAGAGCAACACTAGGGTAAATTAACTGTTAAAATATCCTTGCATTGTTTTGGGCATGTAACCCTACAAATTTGAGGTAGATTGTAACAAGTTAAGGATATATTAATTTCTAGGGTAATCAGTAAAAACAGAATACTGTGTTACAAATGTGAGTTAAAAAATTAAAATGGAATAATAAAATAGTACTTGTTCATACAATAATAATTAGATAAGGTAAAAATTTTAAAAAAAACCTTGATTGAACAAATACAGAACTAATATCAAGGTGATTACTTAAACCCAAATATATAAGTAATTTTTAAAAGACCCAACTCTATGATGTTTACAAAAAATAGGCTTTATAAATCACCTAGATATTAAAAGTATAATTATGAGAAAATACGCCATGCAAGTACTAACCAAAATAAAATTGAGGTAGCTATGTTAGCATTGGGAGAAAAGATCTTACTTTAAGGAGTATTTCAATGATAAAAAGGGACATTTCATATTGATGAAAGGGTCAGTGTATCAAGAAGATTAAACAATCCCAATCCACTAAAGGAACGTATGCCTACCCTAGATCCCAGAAATTCTACTTCTACATATATGTCATGCATGAGAATTGAGAGCACAGCTCCCCCAAAATACACATTTGAAAACATTCATAACAATTTTATTCTTACAACCCCAAACTGGACACTTCTCAAATTGAGATATATGCAGGCAACGTAATACTATACTGCCACAAAAACACGAACTGCTGCTGCATGCACAAACATAGATGATTCCCAAAAACATTATACTGAGCAAGGGCAGCTGGTCACGGACCGGTGCTTGCGGCATAATGTAGATGATGCTTCTGCCCTTCATGGAAAATACGGGATGTTTAAGCAGTTCCGCGAAAGTCACAGGAGCATGACTTTCACTTTCCCAAATGATGAGACCATGACATTCCTTCACCACACATCTCAGCGGCCCATGTGTTTACCTGAGAGAAAATTCTCCTCATTCACTGCAGTCAGTAACTGAAGATCCCGAGAGTTCGTGGAATTGTTCTTTTTACCTCGTCATTACTAAATTTATTCAAAGGAATTGAGAATAACAAGTAACTAATCCCTCTAAAAACTATTTTATCTAATCAATCTTTTGCAAACGAATTTCTTACGAGTAAATTCAGCCTGGGCGATGTACAGAAGTTAAAAGGAAGTTTAACCTGAAGAAGTGCTACAGGACTCTCTAGGTCAGGCAATTTCTAAACGTTATTTTTTCTTCTAGTATTGCTTTAGACAAAGAATTTCCTGCTTTTTCTTTTGTTTCAAGACCCCAGAGACTGCAATTAATTTTGTCATGAGATACTCTTCAATATTAATTAAATTCTTTGAAGTGGATATGTGCTATTAAGAAATAGTCTTTTCTAGATTAATGTGGTTCTTAAATTTAATTTGATAATTATTTAGTCAGTATGTTTTAAAACCTTATGAAAATGAACCTTCCCTTATTTATTTGTTATTGTTATTTTAAATGCACAATTAACCTGAAGACAAATGCTAATTAATAGATGACATTGTAATTTGACTCAATTTATTATGTGCGCCATTTATATCAATCTCAGAAGGCGTAAAGAGATGCATTGGGGAGTTTTCCTGTTTTGAAATTTGAAAATCCTTATGGTTGTGTTTTGTGTTTAGATTTCATCACCATTCTACTTTACTTAGTCATTTATACTATTCAGTATCAGCTTTCTTTTTGATGAAGCAATAAAATGTCACATAATTGGGTAATAGTAATTTAATGCACTAACTACAAGCTTTTAAAATCCCAAGAAATTTGTGTGACAGGTTTATAGTTGATACATTACTGGTGACTGAATTTCTTCCTGTAGGCAATTTTTGAAACTTAACAAAATTAGGTTCCCTTAAGCATAAGCATTCCTAACAATAAAAAAAATTAGTAACATAATTTTTCAGAATATATTTTTATTATAATGTTTTCTAATTATATAAACACAAACTTAAACACATTTTTCCCTAAAACGACATTTTGTTCCCCCACATTACCCCCAGATTATGTCATTTACCTAAATGTCATGCATAAATGCCTTTCTGCAACATGTTGATTAGAGAGGATACTGACTCACAGAAATGCCATTTCAGGCAACACTGGCAGACAATAATGGGGGTCCCAACAATACCAGAGCAACCAAGCAGACCAAAATCATACTGCAGAAATTCCAAAACGTTAACTCATTAGAACAACCCTCAAAAGAAGGCCAATATCTGCATGTTAAATCTGAAGAAGGTGACTGCCTGATAAAATAAAATGATTTTAATGGACTCTTGAGTATTCAATCAGAATAGACAATATGTCCAGGAAACAATAAAAAAATCTTACAATGTTCTTTCACAACTAAACTCTTACCATAAGAGTTAGCAATTGCAATTTTTGTTATTTACTCAAAGGAGTTGAAAACTTATATCCATACAAAAACCTGAACATGGATGTTTATAGCAACTTTGTTCATGACTGCCAAAACCTGGAAGCACCTAAGATGTCCATCAATAGGTAAATGGATAAGTAAACAGTGGTACATCCGCACAATGGAATATTAATTGGTACTAAAAAGTAATAAGCCATCAAACTACACGGGGGAAACTTAAATGCATGTTGCTAAGTGAAAGAAGCTGATATAAGGTTATGTACTGTATGATTCCAACTACATAACATTTTGGAAAAGGCAAAATTATGAAGACAGGAAAAAGATGAGTGGTTGCCATGGGTTGAGTTGGGGATGGATCAATAGGCAGAGCACAGAGATTGTTTAAGGCAGTAAAAATATTCTGTATGATACTATAATGATGGGTACAAGTTACACATTTTCATACCTTTAGACTGTACAACACTGAGTGAACCTTAATGCATACCATGAAATCTGGGTGATAATGATGTACCAATGTAGGTTCACTAGTTGTAGAAAATGTACCACTCTGGTGGGGCAGGTTGATAATGGGAGAGAGTATGCATGTGTGGTAGCAAAGGGTATATGGGAAATCTCTATACCTTCTCTCAATTTTGTTATGACTCCTAAAAGTCATTTTAAATATGAAATAGATTGCATTTGTGTATTATGATTAGACTTGATGTATAACTAGCACATATTGAGCTCTGAATAAATAGGGTTGTTATTATTGTGTTAGTAATGATTAAATAAATGGCCAGATTGATACGTCAAAGCACCATAGGCAAATTTGTCCTTTACTCTAAACCCCCACCAGGGGACATTTGGCTTTGTCTAAAGACATCTCCGACTGTTCCAGCTCAGAAGATGCTCTTGACACCTAGTGGGTAGAGCCCACGGGTGCTTCTGAATATCTTATAATGCATAGTTCAATCACCCTTACACTCCCCAAATTATCTGACTCAAAATGTCACAAGTACCAAGTTTATGAAACCCTGCTTTAGACCATATGTTATTTTAAAATGTAAATGAAATAGCATTGCTGTCTCTCCTTTTCTCTCTCTCAATGTCTGCATGTCTTAGTTGTAGAAGACACTTAAAGAAAAATGTTAATTTGTAATTTTTTGATGTCCTAAGATATATTACATGCTTAATTCTAGAAATGTTGCCTAGTGAGTATGAAATAATATATCTAAGTTTTTGTAATATACAACCAATTTTCTGTATAGCTTTCTGAGTACAATGGCTTCAGATTAAAGCAAAATTAACATAAATATTTCCTTTTGAGCATCAGCAAATAAACACACCAGCTGTATTTTTGGCTTTTATTTCAATATTTATAATTACTTGTAAACTCTGTCATCAGCAATTTCAGACTCTTTGACATGCTTGTAGCATCTGTATTTGTAACACTACTTTCAGTTAATATTTCCAAATGCCATCATCGATAAAGAAAAATGGCCTGTGAATATGTAAAGAATGTTTGAATGTAAAAAGGGCTGCAGTAGTTTGTAAGCAAATGATATTTCTCTAAAAACTAAATTCTTAATTAAAAAAAAATTTCACCTGTTTTCTACCAATGAATTGTTCCTTTTACATCACATTAAACTCATAGTTAAAATAATTGACATATGTGAAATATTCAGGAAATATATAAAGGGTTTTTATATAAGTAAATGATCTCCATGATATTCTTTTTTTGTGTTGTAAAAATATAACCTTCTCTTTCTTGAGTTTTTGCCTTGAAAACAGTTTTGTTTTTAATAATACTATGAATTTTATTTTAAACCGTATCACTTGAGTTGCCCACACGTCAGTCATTCTGTATTTATTAATTTATTAAACATTTTAAATTTCTATTTCCTTTTATTTCTAAAAATTGCTTCAAGAATAAATGCCAGATTGAGCAAATAAAAATACAGGATGCTTAGTTAAATTTGTATTTCAGAAAATCAAAAAAATTTTAACATAAATATGTCACAGATATTGCATGGGCCATTCTTACAATAAGAATATTTTTTGTTTATCTGCAATTCAAATTTAACTGGGCATCTTTTTTTTCAGTTGAAGTACTGTCAGTTACAATGTGTCAATTTCTGGTGTACCGCACAATGTCCTAGTTATGCATATATATACATATATTCGCTTTCATATTCTTTTTCATTAAATGTTATTACAAGGTATTGAACATAGTTACCTGTGCTAGCCAATAGAAACTTTTTTTTAAATCAATTTTTATATATAGTGGCTAAAATTTGTAAATCTCAAACTCCCAAATTTATCCCTTCCCACACCTTTTCCCCAGTAACCATAGATTGTTTACTATGCAAGTCTGTTTCTGCTTTGTAGAAGAATTCATAGTGTCCTTTTTTGGCATCTTTTATTTTATTTGGCAACTCTATTTTTAATTCTTCTGAAATATGTCCCTTCTTATTGTGATGTTTCCCTATTCTCTCCCATTCTGTAATTTATGTTCTCTCTCCAGAGTTTTTGCTTGTATTTCCTTGATAATTATAATTTCTCTGCTATATTTTAAATACTTAACATACAAAAAACAGACACCCTTAACAGTTAAAATGCACTCAATAAAATCTTCATATAAATTATATAATTTGACTATTTCTTTGGATATATTTTTGTAGTTTTAGTTACTGACTAGGAAATGATTTAGTTCATTTAGTTATGTTTATGTAAGATACAATATATATTTGGAGAAAATATTGATCCTGGATTGAGACAGACTTTGACCAAGCAAATAATACTGCTTCTTCCACAGGTTGTAAAATAATATATATGATTTGCAGACTAATGTCTTGAACATTTGGTGTAATTTAGGATGGGAGCAATTGGAGGGTTGGAATAAATCTTATATTTATTATTAAACCTAGACATTATTCTGTGGATTATGCAAATTAATTAACACATGATCGTTTTTCCTATTGACAGAAAGATATATGATTCCTGGGATCTTTTGCTCTATTAAATTGTTCACAGACTTAAAAGTTCATGAGTAACATTGTTGTATGTAGTCTTTGACTGGAAGCACCTGGATATGAGATAACATATTTTACAACTGGTATATCAAATCATTTCTACAAACTAGTCTTGTGTTTAATAAAGACAATATTTGAAAATGAATATGAAAATGATATACGTATATTTATGCATGACTGGGTCATTATGCTGTACACCAGAAGCTGACACATTTTAACTGACCATACTTCAATAAAAAAAATTTTTTTAAGACAGTATTAATGGTAGCTACTACCTCACAGGTATTTGAGAGCAAATCACTATTGTTACAACATCTTGTCTCAAAACTATTTTGTCACCCACATACTCCTTAGTGGTCATTTAGCCTATAAGTGGACTTCTAATTTTAGGTAAATTATAGAAACATTTATGTAAGACATGGCTGTTGTTTTTTATTGCCAATTAGAGGGACGATGTTGTTGGTCATATTTCACCAAGCTATCTTAACTCAGTTTAATGAAGATAGTTTTAAAAACTAGGTGAACTTAAACATCTAGTCATTTTCTTTATTACATTTAATTTCTACTGAATTAAGTAATACCAATTCAAAGTCAAGGGTATTAGAAATGATCAAAACTGTAATAGGGCCACTATTATATATAGCATTAATTGGAAGCTCCCAGATATAATTAACATATATTAATATTTATAAGTCTGATTATTTTCTACAAATTAATCTTGCTTTGTAATGAAAATACTAATAATAGCTAACTTTTAAAATCTTTGTTAAGTGTTTTATATACATCATTTCATGTAATCCTTTCTAAAATCCCTCCAAATTTAGTTATCAGAGAAGTTACACAGCAGATCTAGGCTTTACCATGGATTTTATCTGTAATGTTCACCGTTTGAGATGTGATAACCACTGCTCTTCTGGAAGAAAAACTGGAATTAATAATCTATCAATTAATTAAACTGTGCAATCTTTGTTTTTTGGTCTTTGTCTTATAACTAAGGACATATGTAATTTTTTTTTAATCACATGTTAAAAGTGCAATTTCCCAAGTAACATAAATTTTCATTTTGTTTTGGTTCAGATCAGCTCAGGATGTAAAGCTTGAAATCTTACAGATGAAAATCAGTTGAGGATGAGAGAAATCCTTTGGCTTCTCTGAAAACAAAACCATCCCCCATCAAGACCTCTAACCTTATTTATGTTTTTCTTTACTTTATCCATAACTCATATTGGCCATGTCTTAACAAAACTATAAGTTGATTAATACGACAGATGTTTACCTTTGATTTACCGATCACAATAATAGAATTCTTTGAATTATAAATGAAACCCTTAGTTTTGGGTTTTTACTGTCTGATAATATCTCATCTGTTTACTCGAAAATGATTGATATGATTCAGTATCATCCTAGCTTTTTTGTGTTTTGAGAATTTCTTAAGTGGCTGACCTTGTTACACACCATTCATAAAAAGTTTCTGCCTCTACAGGACAGTACTAATCCTACAATTTAATATGCTGGAAGTAACCAAATTGTAATATGTCGACAATTTAGAAATAGAATTTCTGGGTGTTTGAATTATAACACATTTTGCTATCTATAATCATATTGAATCTGTGTTCTAATAATGCATAGCATTACATAGAAAACTGATAAAACAATATTCCCTATATTTGGAAACTCACATTTCAGTCCCAGTATATGCTGCTTATGTTTTTTAATAACAAAAAATAAGTTAAGCTTTTGGCATTGACTTAGATTTTTTAATATAAAACATTTTCAAATTTAATTTTATGTTAATAGATAAGCTGATTGCTTAAATTTAATATGTTATTAAGGATTTATACTCCTAACAGAGGAAAATTTTTATACATGTATGGTTTAAGACTTTTCTTGAATTAAATTTCAAATGAATATGGAAGCTTGAGGCAGAAAGCCATAAATCTGCACTTGTCTCATTATCTTACTCTTTGTGCCAACTCAAAAAATTCCACATGGAGTTATAATGTTTCTGAACATTTGCTAGCATGCCAACGGAGTCTACACTATGTCAAGTAAAATTCGATGAGAGTTAAAAGTGCTTCTGCAAAGCAACATGATGAATAACAGACATTATTTTAAACAGATCAAGAATTATGAGTTTAAGGGCAAACCACTGACCTATACATTAGAAACATTTCTGAAAGTACTTTCTAAATTGACTGTTATTGTTATTATTTTTTTTAGTTTTAGTCACATTCTGCAGGAGGGTCAATTCATCCTGACACACACCACCACCCAGTATGAAGTCACAGGCTAAATGGGTGGTCCAGACAAGCACTAACCAGTGCAAATACAACTCAGCACCTTTACCTCCACACCACACCGTCTCTATCTTTATACTATATTTGCATTGCACCAAGAAAATTATGAACAAAATAGATACAGATGTGGATATGTATGTACATGCATACATACATACACATTTGGACCCGTAGATAAAATGACTTACCCTGGCACAAACTTCTCGAAAAGTATCAATTCTCAATTTGTTTTATTTACCATTGAATCTCTCTTTACAGTTGAGCATAGTGTCTGGCACTCAGAAAGAATTAAATATTTTTAAGTGAATGTTAAATAAACCATTCTGTTACCTTTCTTTTCTTTTATTTATAGAAGTATATTTGACTTACAATATTATACTATTTTCAGGTGTACAACATAGCTATTTGATATTTTTATAGATTACATATTATACAAAGTTATAAAATATTAACTATTTTCTCTGTGCTGTACCTTACATCCCTGTGACATATTTATTTTATGACTGATAGTTTGTACCTCTTAAACCCTTTCCCCTATTTTGCCTCTCCTCCCATCTTCTCCTTTCTGGTAACCACTAGTTTGTTCTCTATATCTGTGAGGCTGCTTCTGTATTGTTTTATTTTATTTGAATATGTGTAAAAGAGAAAATAGTTCTTCTGTATAATGGGAAATTAAAGAGTTAACTGTAATTTACATGATTTAGGATATTATGTTCTTATAATATTCTGAGCAAAACAATCAAATGATGCACATTTTGAAAAGTCATTATTTGCTCCTTTTGTTGTGTGTTGACAAGTAGAATAGAAAAAAATGAATGAATTATATCGTACTCAAAGGTAAAATAACTTTACGTATTTACAGCGTTAGGATAAAGTCAACTTTTAATTGTCTATGTTAATGTAAGATATAAAAAATGCAGACTACTGAAAACAGATGACAAAAATGATTTATATCACTCTCCAGAAAGCAGAAATATATACAAAGGCATATA
This sequence comes from Camelus bactrianus, assembly GCF_048773025.1. NCBI lineage: Eukaryota > Metazoa > Chordata > Mammalia > Artiodactyla > Camelidae > Camelus > Camelus bactrianus. The sequence continues at coordinate 47,025,405 of NC_133540.1, forward strand.
AACAAGCAAATGTTTAGACAAAAAATTACTGTATTTCATGATTTACTAGCTTGATTCTACAGGCTTTCTCTAAAATGTCTGAAAAGGAAAATATTTAAAGCAGTGGAGCTAATCCACTGGCAAGGAATCAGAATTGGATCATATTACAATAATTAAATAAAGTGAACAAGCAGGGATGTCCCAGCAGCAGATACTGATAGTTACTGACCCAATATCTGCCTCCTCTCTTCTGTCCCACTGACATCTCAGTTTCCCCTCCTTCTCTGAAGCTAGGTGATATGAAGGGGTGTGGGTGCATGTGGTTTCTGGCGGGACAAAAACTTCTAAATAATGACAGTTGACATGCCCCTTATGCTTCTTCCTTTTTGCCCTTCTGCCTGTTTGGAATTTGGATGTGAAGACTGAGGCTCTAGAAGACACCTTGAAAGGTTGAGAATGGAAATCAAAGTTTAAGAATGACAGGAAGTACAGGATAAGCCAAGAGGAGCCAAGATTACTGTTGACATTTGCACACCCACAACAAAGCATCCCTGTCCAAACTTCTGTCCCACTCATACCTCTGTTCTCCAGTTCTGTACAACTACCTTCTGAATTCAGTATCTAGTTGAGACACCCAGCTTATCTTAAATCCAGTACATCCAAATAAACTTCTTCTTACAATTGCCTAAAATACATTATCAACTGGACTGATTTTTTCCTGACTCAAATTTGGAATACCATGGCTAACTTTGATCTTTTATTTCCTAGATTAATGTAAATGTGTGTATTTTGTGAATAAATTTTATCATTTCTTTGTTTAAAAGTTTTCTCAAATCCAGTTTATGCCATTCTTATTTCTAATTTCATTATCATCATTTTATATCTTATTACTTTTTGTTTGGGAAACTTCCTTCATTTCTTCATTCTTTTCATCATTTGTATGTTCCTTCCATTTTCCCTCTTTCCTTTCATTCCTTTCACAATGCATCTAGTTTTACTTAATCTTTTTAAAGTCCTAATTGGTTTCAAACATATATCTAAACCCCCAAGTTTATCATGTCAGTCTCTGTTCAAAAATACTCAATGGCTTCCAGTACCTATCTTATGTTAGGATTTCACAAATCTATTACCACTTTTTAATTTTTCTATTTGGAATTAATTTCTTTTGAAGGAAATAAAAGGAAAGTAGCAGATGACAGTCAATACTTCGGAAATTTTTTTAGACTAGTGTATTTGTTTCCTAGGGCTTTTGTAACAAACTACCAGAAACAGTGGCTTAAAATAACACATATTTATTGTCTCATAGTTTTGGAAGCTAGAAGTTCAAAATCAACGTGTCAGCAGGACACCCTTTGAAATCTGCAGGAAAGAATATCTCCTTACCTCTTTTAGCTTCTGGTGTTTACAGGCAGTCCTTGGCAATCCCTCCCTGTATATTCATCATTCCAGTTTGCCTCCATGTCACATGGCTGTCTGTGTCTTCACATGGAATTCTTTCTCCCTATAACTGTGTCCCAACTTCCCTCTTCTTATTAGGTTACCAGCTATATTGGGTTAGAGACCACTCTAATGACCTCATCTTAGCTTGATTGCATTACAAAGACTATATCTGAATAAGGTTACCTTACAGGAACCAGATGTTAGAACTTTCAACATCTGTTTTGGGGGGACACAGTTCAACTCATAAGAAACTATAGTTATGAATTTCTTCCTTTGAAAAAAGACACAAAAGTCATACTATATTTAAGGTTTCTACTGTGAATGGATTTACCTCAAAATGTATAAAGAATTAAAAGTTACTTTGCATTGGCCAAAGAGGTCAAGCTAAGACTATTCTGAATTTTGACATTTTCCTCTTAAGCCAAAGTGATTCAATGATTTTATATCTCCCATTCTTCCATCAAGTTCTTAATAGTAAATAAGCCAATGAAAGTTAATATTTTACTTCAATAGCCCTGTTAGAGTTGGGTCAGTTGGAAGCATCTTGTTTCCAATGAATTGGAGAGAGTCAGGCAGTGTTCTAGGGTTCTGAGTCCCATCCAGAGCATGGCATGCTGCAGTACATAGTTTATTGGTCCAGAAGATGCTTTGAAACCCAAGAGTTTCAACCCTTCCCCTGTAAACATGCAAAGTAATGAAAAGTGGGATGACAGTGAAGCCACAACTCAAGAAAGGGATTAAAATTCCCTCTGTCATCCAACCACATCTGTTTGAAGAGTGAGAATATGCAGAGTATGAGTGGTTTCTCAGTGGTTTCTTTTCTTAGGAGTCTTTGATCCTTAAGTAAACAGGCTTCGTTTCCATTTCTAAATGTTTTATGGAAAACGTAATCAATCCCATTGAAAGTGGCTATAGGCAAGAGGTTATCAATATAAGCTAGTTAGTAATATTTGTAACTAGTCTGGGAGATATATGAAAAAAGCTAGGCACTTTCTGGTCAGTTATAGCAAAAGCCTATAGGAAACTAGAAGCTTGTGGCAGAACAAGTGTTTGTGGAGATTCCCAATAGTAGTAACTGAGAGAAAACTAAGTCTATTGTATAAGTTCCATTGCCAATGGGTTAGTATTCCTGATCAAGAAAATTTAAGATTATATCCCAAGAAAACAGTTAAGACACAGAAATGAGGAATAAGCCAGATCATAAATAAAATTTAGATTTGCAGGTCATTTGTGTCATCTAGTTTGATCAGCAGAGCCTTAATCATTTGAGTTTGGGCTTAAAATCAAAGCTTAAGTTCTTAGGGAAAAAAATGGCAAGAGCAATGTATCTCTCTGGTCTTAAACAAGACCTGGGGTACAGGACATGTAAATAAAGTAGAGCCCCAGAAAAATTAATTAAATTCAGGTTATAAGAAACAAGAAATCAGGAGTAACCAAGTTAGTGAAGTCACTGATAGAAAACCAATATTTAAAATCAATCACAAGGCTAGGGACTGGCTTGTGATTACAGTTGTAAAAAAAAAAAAAAAAAAAAAAAGCCGGTAGTCCCAGTATGCTGTAGAAAGGAATTAGACCCTGGTGTTAGTTATCGGTTAAAATCTGAACTTGTTAATCTGGCATTCAAGGTTTTCATTAGTTGATTACAACTTATCACCCTAATATTGCTTTCAAGCATGTCTAACACATACCAAAATTATTCCAGCTACATGAATTCCTCATGGTTCTCAGAATAAATTTTGTTCCTCATTAATCTAAACTTCAACTTACATATTAATCTTCCTTCCCCAACTGGAGTGCTACCACCTCTACTTGCCTATTTCCAGCCTACTCCCAAAATAATGTTCTATCACTGTTTTATCAGTAGTCTTACTATACTATGCTTGTTTTGTTAACTATTCCATGTATGAATACTTTATCTTTATAACTGAATTACAGAACACTGGAGGGTATTATTTGCTTGCTACTTCTGTTTGCTTTTATTTTGTTAGGGTCCAGCTTCCTATCAAAAAAGGAAAATATCAACGAAGAATTATTATAGAATTTAAAAAATCTATTTCTCATATTTAAAAAATTAAACTTCATCTACTTTAACACTAGACAGCTATTAGAAAAATTTTTTTAAAAACTCTTGACAAAGATCATCCTTTCTTATCTAATTTGATATGATGCATACAGATACTGTTGTTGGTTGACTTGCATCTCCCCCAAATACATATTCAAATCCTAACCCCTGGTACTTGTGAATGTAACCTTATTTCAAAATAGCATCTTTGTAGTTGTAATTAAGATGAAGCCATACAGAGTGAGAATGGACCCCAGTATAATGACTAGAGGCTTTATGAGAAGAGGGAAATTTGAACACACAGGGTAGAAAGCCATGAAGACAGAAGCAGAAATAGACATGATAATATCTACAAGCCGAGGAATGCTAAGAATTTCAGGCAAACATCAAAAACTAGAAGAGGCAAGGGAAGATCCTCCCATGGAGCCTTCAGAGAGAGCATGACTCTGCCTACACCTTGTGCCCTTAGTCATTTCAGCCTGCTGTAACAAAATACCTTTAGCTGGGTGGTTTATCATTGTGATTTTTGTTAAATTGACATTTGTTAAGCAGAGTATTAAGGTGTCAGAGAATGAACATTTCAACAAAGACCACAAGGGAAAGTGAAACAGAGAAGTTTATTACTCATAGGTCCTGGAGGAGGTACACCGCAGGCCTTGAGGAGCCACGTGGGGAGGTGGAGGCCTGCCACAGGCAGAGTGCTAGCAGCAGGACCTGGAGCATATGGCTTAATTAGGGTCCATGGGTGGAATGCTTTGAGGGTCCCAGGCTGAGGCTGAGTTGGTCAGTTCAAATCGAAAAGGGCAAGGTTTTGGTAAGCTTTGTGGGGATCTTATGTGAGGGGCATAGAAGGTGGAGGTAGGAGGCAAGGGCAACTCTTTATCAACAGGTGCACTGAGGATGTCATATGAGGAACTCACACTCACTTTTGACTCAGTGGACTATTATGTAGGGCATGCACTAGAGGGAAGGGTACTGTCAGTTCAAGGCCCCCACAGCTGCTTAGCTACACAGAATGAATCCCAAGGCAGCAATATTATGGAGTAGTTTAGTTAAACCCCCAACACCCATTAAATAACAGAAATTTATGTCTCACAGTTCTGGAGGCTGGAAGTCCAAATTCAGAGTGCTAACATGGACAGGTTCTGGTGTAGACCCTCTTCTGGGTTGAAGACTGCTGATTTCACATTGTATTCTCATAAGAAGAGGAAAGAGAGAGAGGAAGCAAACTCATGACACTTTTAAGGGCACTAATCCCATTTATAAGTGCTCCACCCTCATGATCTTATCTAAACCTAATTATTTTCCAAAGGACATAATACTATCACATTGGGTGGTGGGTATCAACATATGAATTTTGGGGGCCCACAAACATCAGACTGTAAAACAGAGATATTGTTCATCATTCGGTTCTACAAAGATTAAGTCATTGGCCACTGTAATCCTTGACCAACAGTGCACCCTGAAAGGAATTCAGGATGAAAATCAAGATGAAGCACTCTGTATTTCGGAAAAACCAGTCCCTTAGATAGAGATATTGCAGGATAAAAAAATAAATAAATAAACAAATCCAGCATTTTGCATCTTCCCATACATAGGAAAGCACTAAAATCATCAACTGAGGTATCTTGTGACTAGCAGTAAATTTTTACTGAGATGTATGCTTGGCTGCACATATTCCCTAGACAAAATCATGTATACTGGTTTTATATATACTGGCTTCTTCCCCTACCTCTTCAGAGCAGTTCCTCAGAACTATCTGAGAGGCTGTTTCCCAGCTGTAGTTCTCAGTAAGGTCCCCAGTTAAACTGAAACTCACAACTCTTAGGTTGTGCATTTTTTTCTTTCAGTTGACAAACCAGAACACCATAATTTTTATAAATCTAGTCTCTAAAACTGTAAAGAGAATAAGTTTCTATTGCTTTAGCCACCAAGTTTGTGATGTTATAGCATCCCTGGGAAACTAATACAGACCCCAGTTAGCCCTTCAGTGAACAGTTTTGGACATCAGTGAACAGTTTTGGACATCAGTGATTAGTGGCTGTGAGAAATCCTCTGCGGTCTCTTGGTCAGTATAAAGCTAACTGAAAATGGCAAGCGTTTCTGAAATTGTGTGTAATATATGAAGCAAGGTAATACTTCAACTACGAGTCATATATATATCTGTAAATGTGTATATATATAGTTGTATATATATTATATATTACACTTATAAGAAAAGTTATGTTTTTATATATTAAGAAAAGTTATATATGGAAGATTATATATATCTTATGATTCCTAAGATATATTACATATATATCTTAGTATATATATATATACAGAGAGAGAGAGAATCACTTACTACTTTCTCAGCCAGATGCCACAATTTAATCAAGGCTTGGGGCTGGCAGGATAGCAATCTGCATATTTCCAAACACCCCAGGAAGTTCTGCTACTGGTAGATGATCCACAAACCACCAGAGACAAAGAACTTAAAGAGCCCAGATAAGGTCAATTAATTTACAAATATAAGTAAAATTTATTGCACATACCACAAATGCAAAAATTATACAATTAATCAAATGTGACATTATTTTCTACCGAGCTATCCACAGGGAGATTTGGTGAGAAGGAAAATCAGAAACACAAGCTCAAGCTCCAGATAAGTAAAAATTACAAATCTTTTTTGTCGGCTGTGAAAGTTCACATCATGGTACTGCACCCGTATCGTTGTTCGGACTAATCACTGCTGTCTCTATCAGTGGGAACTCTAGCCATAAAACAGCAGGGAGAAACACTCCCCTCCCACTCAACTGCAGCTAAAACAGAAAAAAAATCATTTAAGGCAACTGGCTTAAGAAAACAGCTGAATACAAGCAAACAAATTCAAAGATCAAATGGCTTGTTTTTCTGGAAAATAAATCAATAAAAAACTTGATTCTCTGCATTTATTGGTTCTTATACTATTTAATGAAGAACCAATGGTGTTAAAATAACAAAGCAACCAATAGTCACAAAAACTATTGAAAACAAGCTCTTTAAATTTGCTCTAATTCCAGTCTATTCAAAAAAGGCTTGATTGTCTGCCACCTTATTTTATTTTTAAAAAAAAGTATTGTTACATTTTCCAGCTGAGTTCTAGTAAGCCAGCCAACATCTTACTGATATCTGGTGTATATTTTGGAGTTTAAAGCATAAAGTCAGCAGTGACTTGCTGTGGGGTTAAGGAAAATAAGTTATTTCAGATTAAGACTCTAATTAGATAAAAATCACTAAGAAAATAAGTAATTTAGTAATGTCAGCTAAATTTACAAAAGCTCATATTCATCTTTAAGTCAAAGGTTGTGTGTACAATGGCAAGCCAAAATGAAAAATTGAGTCAATTATTTAGATAATTCAGGTCTAAAATTGCTGCCATTTAGGAAGAGAATATTTAGTTAATGGGGTCATGATTTATGTAAATAAACTATCAACATTGGCCAATTAACAACCTTTCCCATTTCACTGGAAATATACAGTGCTATCTTAATGATTTTCATGGGAATATGTTACAAGAAATCCTCCATGTAAAATAAAAACTACAAAAGATTTCATTAATCAAGCAAAGTAAAACAAAGTATCTCAATGCATACCTTCTCTCTGTCTCTAAGATTAAAAAAAAAAAAAAAAAAAAAGGACCCAACAGAAATTAAGTTGAATTCTGAATGAATTGTGAATATTTTCCTTTTTCCTTATTTTCTTAAAAACCTTGGAGGGACTTCTCCTTCCTGTATCATTTCTTAAAGTGAGTTGTAAAGCTTCCTATAAAAAGATGACTTTTCAACAAAACTACTTTTTTAAAAAGCAATCTTAAAATAATAGAAGTGAATTTGCAAAACAAATATTACCATTCTTTGCTCATTTTTTCCCCTCAATATTTGCCTCTTTTATTCACTAATCACCTCTTTTCAATTGCGGCAGAGCTAATAAATAATAAAATAATGATACTTTTATTGAAATGTATTACCACTAACACAGATCTACCAGAGTGGCTAATATGTCCCAAACACTGAGATAAGAAAATGTCCTTGTATTATCTTCAGAATTTCCTAATTTCAGTGAGCTTCATACCTCCTATGACATAAATACCTCAACTTTTCAGATTCGATTTTTGAAGTTAAGCAAGATTAGATAACTCTCTCCTTAGTCGGATAGCTATTGATGTTAGAGTTTGGATTTAAACTCTAACATGCTTATGGTCATGCTTGTTATTTCTAACAGCTGAGTGAAAAACATATTAAATAACAGGCTAAATAAGGAGTTACAGAACAAGAAACGTGATTTTGTGTGTGTATGTATGTGTACTGGAAGGGTGGCTAGCTAAATCCTGAAGTCATTCTGAACCATTGCTAGCTTCAGGTTGAAACTCACTTAATTCTTTAAACATGTTAGGCCTGTGATTCACAAACTTATTTATGTTTGAATTACCTGGGCAGCTTAAATAAAATGAGAAAGAGATGGATTTTTAAACTATCTGTTTTAAAGACTTAATGACTGTATTTTCCGCTTTCTACTTTCAGGAGCTAAAGACTTGAATAATGCTGTACCTAGTACCCTGTTTACTTCATCTCATCCACTCACTCTATAGGCTCTCACCAAACCAGACTTTCAGTTTTTCTCAAATATGTCAAGATCATTCTTCCAAGAGCTTCTGTCTTTATTGTGTTTTCCTCAAGTGCTGTTCTCCCTGATTTTTATGTGGCTGTACCTGCTCCTTCCCTTCAGGCTTCTTACTTCCAGTCTATGACCTTCCCATCTCCCCAGCCCTTTCACTTCTCCCCATTACTCTTTTCTTTTTCTTTTCTACCCCTTCCTGGTCATGGTGCCCCTGCCAATTCTCCTCTCCCTCTCCTGTCTTCCTCCATCTTTTCCTCCAACCTTCCTCTCCTCCTCACTCTTTGCCTTTTAACTCTACTCCTTCCAGTTTCTTTTCCCACAGCCTCACCTCCTTTACTCCTCCTGGATCTTCTCTAGCACATTCCAATTTTTTCCAAAATGATGAAATGGCCAGCTAAAATGTATAACTTCTGAGCTCTCCCTGCAAAGTTATCTGAATGGATATAGGTGCATTTTCAGAGCCTGCTTAATATACCGGGAGATGAGTTTTGTTACAAGTAAACTAATAATTTTATATCTTATATCTTATTAGATCTTACTGTTAATATTGGAAACTGTCCTTTTGTCTTATAATTCCTTACACATTAACTGTCCCACTTAGGTAATCTATTAGCCAGAAAACTGGAGAATTCAAGTTTAAATTGACTTTTTATATTTCTACTACCAGAAAATTTACTTCTTAAGAGTGGCAAATGAATGTTATTATTTATCTATTATACATAAATTTAAGTATTTATAGAACTTCTCTAGAGATGTAGTCAGTGCAATGCCCAAATTCAGTTGATCTTCACCATGTGGGTGCGTGCCAGCTGAACTTCCCACCACCAGCATCTCCTTCCCGAGAGCTTTTTCTGGCCACCAGCCCTGGTTCTGCCCATGACCATGGCAGGGAACTTGATGGGGGTGGGGGATGGGCATTCCTCAACCAGTGACTGATGGGGCTTAGGATATAAGCATCCAGCTCTTGTCTCTATGATGGGAGAACTCTGTAAGTTGCTCTTCTACACTGGTTTTTTGAATAGCCTCAAGGGATTAAGCTTTAGATGCCCACAAAGGGAAATAGAGAATAGTTAACAAAGTAAATACCAGTATGTTATCAGAAATCTGATTTTTCCATGTTCCCCAAGTAGTTTTCTTCCTCTTCATTTCTTCTTCCTTCCTTCGTCACTCTGTGTCTCCCTCCCTCCTCTTTCTTTTCTTTTTCTTTTTTTCCTTTTCTCTTCTCTTCTCTCTCTTTTTTTCTTCCTAATTCAGTTTCTAAGCAGAAATGCTTTTCACACTTCTGTGTGTGTGTGTGTGTGTGTGTGTGTGTGTAATTAAGAATGGATAGGAATTACCATTAAGTTTTTGGTTGCAAATCCTCCCCTCCCTAGTCCTAATTCTTTGCAGAGGAAGACAATTAAACCCATGTAATGCTTGTTTGTTCCATTGCATTACTGAGTATGGAGACAGTACTGAAAAGAAAAAATTACCTTTTAGCAAATCTCACAGCATGCAGAGCTTTCCTTATGTTTGCACTGTCTGAAGTTTAGCATGATCTTAATTAGTATAAAAGTTTTGATCATTCAAAGAATAAAAACATATGCATTAAATATGCATAAAGAAAATTTTGAAAGACGAATGCATAATGCAAAGCATTATGCTGCTCTGTTACTGCCTTAAAAGTACACACACATTAATATGCACATAACCAGAGCTTTGGCTTAGCAGTTCTTAACAGTTTCCCAATAAAGAACAGATGGAAACAAATGTCATTTTTGTATAAGTTTAATATATTTTCAAATTTTAGTTGCCTGGTTTTTAAATCTTTCAAACTTATTTCTTAATCTTTGCCTTAAACATTGCATTGTTAAGATAAATGAATTAAGAAAATGCTATTTTATAACTAGCGTGAAATTTAAAATATGACTCTTCTAAAAGTTAATTACTGATCTTGCTTTTCAAAGAGAACCAGTCAGATTAGAATTTGTCTTTTACTTCTGTTCTAGATCTTCTTTCCGATTTTCTTAGTTCTATTAACATTATATTGGTTTTGTCAGTCATTCAAGTTCAACTTCTTAGAATCAACATCTTCTGAATTATCAAACACTGCCATATTTTTTCAAATACTGCACCTCTGACATCCATTTAGTCTCCATCTGCATTTCTAAAACCCTGTTCATTGCACACTGTTCTGTTCAAATATCATTAATTGGATTCTACACAATATAATTAATTCCAAAACACTCAATCCAACAGACATGTATTGAATGCCTAAAATATGTTACGTACTCTACTATACACAAAGAGATTACAGTCTTCTGAGTGAAACACGTGTAAACAATTACTCCGGCGTTTGTTCAGTGAAACTGTAGAATTCTGTGCAAATGGCAGTCCAGGGAGTGATGTAGAGGAGGGGGACAGAGAAAATTTCACAGGATGGATGACAACTAAACTGAATTTTAAAGATCACAGGAAGGTCTCCAAACAGATAAAGTAGAAATGTGCATAGAGGAAAAAGGTTCAAGGCCCAGAAAAAACCTAAAACTGAAGACAGGTGTATCACTTAACAAGATTTTTGTCTGAAGACAACATAATAGTTAATTATGATTATTTAAATAAATAGGGATATCCCCACCCCCACTCAAGGAATAAAGAAATAGTTGCTAATGTTGATTCCATCCCCACATTGAATTCAGGTTGAATGTAGCAAACTGAAAGCTGCAGTGCAAATCTTGATGACATTGGCTGAGATCTATGGGAAAGGAATTTGCAAAACCAATATGGCAGTCTGAATACAATATAAAAACCAGTGGAGCCAGAACTAGCTCTCAAAGGAGGGGGGGGGGGTGTCAAATTAGGAATCTTAGAGCCAGAATAGTTCTTGCAAGAGAAACCTATTTGAATAAGTAAAGTGAAGCTGGAAATACATTCTGCATCAGGCTCTATGTTTCAGCCGACGTGATAAATGAGGATGTCTCAAATGACTAGTAAGATCCAACCATCAGGCACATTGTGGGAGCACTGAAAGATCTGAAGCTAATTGATCATATTTTATTTTAGAATCATGATATTTAAAGCACAAAGATTGGTTTGCAAAACGGTATCTAGGAAAACAAATCATTTCAGAAACCATATAATGGCTCATGTAAGCCATTTCTCTAATCCCTCCGACTGATTCTCTTTTAACCTCTTCAAAGAATATTACTATGCTTCTTCCTCTATCGTAGTACTCATAACGTTGTACCATGTAGGAATTATGTCTTCTTTACCTTTTTAGTTTTATAAATTTATTTTTAATTAATTAATTAATTAGTTAATTTACTTAATTATTTACTTATTTATTTATTTACTTATTTATTTATTCACTACTCTGCCATTACTGTGTGCCAATCCCTGTTGTAAGTGCTAGGGAGATAAAAACAAACGAGTCTTTCTCTGTGTCTGTTAATGTGCTTGCATTCTAGTGAAAGAGAGAGAATTTATAAATAAACATACCATGTCAGGTTGCCATGTTATGTAAAGACAGTTCAAGGAGGTTAGGAAAATAATGAATAATGAAGAAGCTATTTTGTATTAGGATAATAAGGGAAACCTTCACTGATAATCTGAGACCCGATGGAAGTGATGGGGGTATCATTCAGATGTATGGAGGAAGAGGAACTCATGCAGAGGATACAAATGCCACAGCATCTAAGCTGAAGCAGTATGATGTTTTTAGTTAACCGAGAAGCCAGAATAATTGGCCCATAATGAGTAATGGAAAAGTAGTAAGGTATGATATCAGAGAATCAGTTACGAGCGAAATTGTAGAAACTTGTAGGCCTTGATAAGGATGTTGTCAGTGAGTCTGGAAACCATGTGATAATATTCAGGAGGAAGGTGACATGATTAGATTCAGGTTATAAGATCACACTGGCTGCTGTGTGGAAGGTAATCTGTAGGGGGACAAGCATGAAAGCAAGGAGAACAATTAGGAGGACACTGCCATAAACAGAGAGAGAAATGGTGGGATTCTGGATATATTTTGAAAAATATAAGTAAAAGATTGATGAAAAAATAGATATGGAGTGAGAACAAAATAAATAAGTCAAAAATAACATAAAAATTATGCCTGAGAAACTGAAAGAATGGAATTTCCATTAACTTCATGGAAAAAATGGTCAAAGGAAGATTGGTAAAATTAGGAATTGTTTTGCTCATAATTATTTTGCAATATCTAATAAATATCCATAATGTTTGATGTCAAACGGTTTTCTTCCATCTCAGATATTGTAGTTTATTCTTTAAAAGTTTCTGCTTAACATCCTCAGATGGGGCTCTAGCTTCTTAAACATATGAAACAGTTATAATTATTTTAATGTGCTTGCCTACTAATTCTATCAAGTGTGTTATTTTTAATTGACTGATTTTTATTTTTATTCAATTTTGTATTTTCCTGCTTCTTTATGCCTTGTAATTTTTTGTTAGATGTCTGATATTGTGGATTTTACTTTGTCAGTTGCTGTTTTTTGTATTCCCATGAATATTATTGAGCGTTGTGTTTGGGTGCAATTTAGTTATTTGGAAATAGTTTGACTTTCTTTGGATCTTGCTTTTGTTAGTATCAAAGCATTGTTTCATCTCAGGTAAATTTTTTCCTACAATAAAGGAAGACCCTTCTTGATACATACCTGATGCCTTGTGAATTACAAAATTTTCACTCTTAGTCTTGGGAATAGTCACTCAGGTAGTTTCCTAACAAATATATACTTATCAGTCAGACTCAACCAAAAATACCAAAGGAGACTCTCTTTAGATCTCCTTTTTTTTTTTTTTTGCTCAGTTTTATCTTCTCTGAGACTCTGTTATGAACTCAAGCCACCTTGCCCTTCTCACACACACTGCTTTGCCTCCTTCACTCAGGGAGCTTTCCCTCACTGCTCTGTGGTCTGCCAACTTTCCCTAGACTGCAAGTAGGGCAATTTTAGGGCTCACCTTGTTTGAGTCCCATTTCTCAGTGATCATTAGCTTTTGTTGTCCAATGCTCAAAACATTGTTTTATATAGTTTGTCCCTTTTCTTAGTTGTTTTAGGCCGGTGGCTCAATACAGCCCTTTTACAACATCTTGATTGAAAGTGGAAGTCCATTCTGCCTATAATTCTCTTTATCTTGGCTTTTAAAATCAGTATTATTAAGGTAAATATATGAACCAATTACAGAACATATTTTACATTTACAGCTCAATGAGTTTTGACAAATGCATGCACATGTAAGCATCACCAAAATCAACATGCAAACTGTTTTCATCACTCACAGATATTCTCATTCCTTATTGAGTTAATCATCCCTCCAACCCAACCACATGCAACCAGTCATCTGCTATCTATGGTATAGATTATTTTGTATAGTCTGGAATTTCATATGAATGGAATTATAGTATATACTCTTGTATCTTGATCCTTTCACTCAGCACAATGGTATTAACATTTATCCTGCTATATATCAATAATTCATTTTTTTTATTGCTGAGTATCATTGCACTGAATGACTCTAACAATTGTTGATAAACATTTGGCTATTTCCAGTTTAAGGAAAAATGCTATTATGAATATTTGTACATGGATCTTTGTATGATTATTTTATGCTAAGTTTACCCCTTCATAGTTTTAATTCAGGAACGAATTATCCTGTTAACACAATAATTTGGAACACTTTTTAATACCTTTAAATGTTTTTCTTTTTGTCTTGGTACAGAATTTACAATTATCACTGATAGAGTTTTTGTAACCACTTCACTGATTATCATTAATAGAAGTTCCTCAGTTCTAATTCCTACGTGTAATTTAAACTAGATTGAATTGTAACATCAGACTGCACCTCTTTTCTCTCATTTTAGGCACCAGGGAGTTTTTCTTTTTCTTTTTTTCTTTTTCTGAAACGTCAGTCAAAATATAGAAAACAAACTAGCAAGATCTACCAACAAATATTTTCTATAAATGCTACCTTTTCTTTTTATTCTTATGAGAAAGATTGCTTAGAATTTGGAGCATTTTTAATATGACTTCTTAAAAAATGCATATATTTCTTACAAAAACACTTTTACGCCCACAAATTCAAGAACTATTTTATTCACTGCTGTATTTGTCATTGCCTAGCATAAAGCCTAGCACATACAGAAAAATCAATGTATAAGTAATGAATAGCTAAATTTAAAAAATAGAGAATTATCAAAACATCATGTTAAAAAGTGGCATTAACCATACTTCACATGTCACAACATGCTTCCTTAGTAATATATACATGGTCTCTTAAAATAGAAGTATGGTTTTTAGTCCTGCTATCTTAAATAATCTGTTTCCTTAGTTAATATTGTATTCAAGTTCTCCCTCACCTTCTCAGAGTCCATCATGCTATAAATTTACCCCCAGTATGCTTTTACATACCAAATCTTCCACAGAACAGGCAGGATTGTATTTTGCTCTTGGTGAAAAACACAGGGTACACATCACCAAAAAGGAAAATTACAAAAGGAAAGTAAGAGAAATACAGCTAGAGCCAGGAGTGCCCCCTGTAACTGTGACTGCGACTAACCCTCCACTGCTGGCCTCTGCCGCTCTTTCTTGCACGTGATCATTCCATTCTTTGTAAAGGAATATAACCTGACTGATCATATTCAGGGAATGGTGGTGACTGTGGTTGAGTTTTCTTCTTTAAACTGCAGAAGTGAAAAAGGCATTTTGCTGTGGTTGTGGTGAGTTTGGAAGAGGAGATTGGGAAGAGAAGGGGAATGGTTTGGAGAGAGGAATACTGTTATCTTCTAGGTTGCAGGAAGAAGAATTTACAAATAAGTGATCATGAATTTTAAGAAACATTAATTAATAAACTGTTGAAGAGAACAGTTTTTATAAAAATCATGAATTCACTATGAACTGTGTTAGTCTCATTTTTTAAAATCACATGTTAGTATTAAATTATGTTTTCTGGCTTAAGAAAAATCCCTGCAGGCAATCAGGCACATAATATAATCCTATTTGTAAGGAAACATTAAATATGTCACACTTCACATATCGTGAAAAAATTATTAAATGATCTTAATCCTCATCTTACCCAAATTAACAGTGTGAATACATAAAAGAGAAGTAGTGTGTGCAGTTATGTTTTCCACTTGATTTATAACTACTTTACAGTCGACTGAGTGTTTAATGTTTTCTTTAGATCGTGTACTCTGTATGCAAAATTTGGAGACTTTGATGTTTTAGTGCATTTAAAATGAAATCAACTCCCACTGTGACTAATTTTGAAAACAAAGCCAAAAGAAAATGTTCACTTATTTTTGTGAAAATCTGCTTTGGCCATTCTCTCAAACAAGTTATGTGATATATGTAATAACAAAGACCCTGCCAATTGTGAGAGGTGCAAACAGTTACTTTCTACCGAAGATGGCTTTAAAAATTACCACTGGCTTAGCCCAGGCTGTAAGGATGCTCTTTCAGAGAATTCAAAGAATGATTTTGAAAGAAGTGCATTTATCTATACATTATAATTTAGAGCTGATACTCCAAGCAAAAGAAAAAAATCATTCTTCTTACTAAATTTTCAAAATCTGATGGGTTTTGCACATAAAACGTATCTCAATTCAGAATAGTCACATTGTACATGCTCAATAAGTAATGCGTGACTATTAGTGCCTACCATATTGGACAGCACATATCTAATGTTTCAGATTCTTAACCAATGTCTTTTCCTCTACACAACAAAATTCCTCTTTTCTTTTTATACTCTATATCCATGCAATCATCTTCACTATCTCTTGATTCTCTCAAGCTCCACATACACAACCTTAATTCATGCACCATCATCCATACCCAGATTACTGCAGTAAGCTCCCCAATGGAATACTTCCTTCCTCTATCACCCCGTCGAATTTTATTCTGATGCCTCATGACCTTCTTTATTAGTATATATGATTATATCACTCTCTGGTTTATAGGACACCTCCCCACACCATTTTGTCACGATATGAAATAGAGCCCAAGCTTATGTGGTTAAAAAATGTCCTCTAGGTAATTTTATGTGCTACTTGTTAAATTACAAGAGTAAATACTATTTCCTCTCCATGGCCATAGACTGTGTTAAGTGCCATTATTCTGATCCATCTCAGTACTTTATACTTTCCCAGTCAGTATGGGTTTGTGACAGCTGGGACTGGCCCTACAACTAAGTGCAAGCTTTGTCACATAATGATATATATTTGGTAACAAATATATGTTTAAAAATATAATAGTATATTTCATCTAGCAAAATTAATTTCAGTCAGTTTATAGTGAAAGAGCTGATAAAGCCTCCATATTTGTTTCTGAATTGTTTGATGGTTTTTCCAGTAAAAACAGTTTTCTTCTTCTAAAGAATTATTGTATTAAACTAAGGAAATTGAAATTGCCCAAATCTGAACTTGAATTCATAATTTCTGTTACTTTTGAAGTATGACATTTAGACAAAATAGATCAAACAGCTTGTCTATGTTTTTACAATAAAATGCAGAAAATGAGATTGCTAGGAAAAAAGTCAGAGATCTATTGTATGTTGAATAATCACTGTTCATGTATTGCAAATTATTCATGATGTGACTAAAATTTTTTATTCCTCAATTTGTATTCTAAAACAGAAATATATACCTACTGGCTACATTTTTATGTGATAAAGGGATTTCCAACTCACTGCTACTGGGAAACATATAAATTTATTTAGATTACCCTTTGGTAAAAATAAAAAGCCTATTTTATCACCTAAGGAAAATACATGTTTAAAAACACTTAAGTTTTCAGCTATGATCAAAGTTAAAGTAAATAAACTGTTTCTCTGGAGGCATGAAACTGTATCTTTAAACTGCATAAAAATGAGAGCAACTTTAGGGATTTTTTTCAGTAAGAAAGAACCCAGTAATAGGATAAAAATGGAAATGGATTTTATACATACCTCCCAAGGCTTATATTTGGTAAGAATTTATAAGGAATTTAGTAAGATGAAATAAAACGGTAAGATCAAAGCATGCACACACAGAAACGGATTTCCTGCTATGAAGCATATAAATTGGAATGATGTAGCTAATGAAAAATCCTATTTCTTAGATTCTTTAGATTGTGCCTAGAGAAAAAAATTTAATATTTGACTGGATTAATATCAAATAATTCAAGCCTTTTCTCTAAACTAGGCAAAGCACTTATTTTAAGTCATCTTTAAAAAGTGTCCCTGAATATTCTTCTTTTCACAGAATTTACTGAAATTGTGTAAACGTGCCCTTGAGTGTTAGGAGCTGCATACGTTATTTGTTCAGTGAGATTGAGGTCATCCCCACTCTATTCTCTGATGATTGTGCTTCTGCAGCATTGGCTTTTAAATTCCTCAAACACACCAAAGATATTCTTATCTTAGGGGCTTTAACTGTGCTGCCCCTACTGTCTATCATAGACTTCCTTCTGTTCCTTACAGCTTGACTGCATCTTATTTTTAGATTTCGGCTTAAATATTACTTCTCTGGAAAATCCTTCATTTGCCATCTAAACTAAAGTAGGTCTCCATGATTTCTATCTTAGCAGTTTGTTGCCTTCTGCAGCTTTTTTGTTCGCGATTGATTTCTTTTTGTTTGGTTACTTGCTTATTTGTTCTTGCCTCTCTCCTCATCTATATTATCACCTTGTATGAGGGAAAGCAGCATGTCTGTTCATTAGTCATTTCACATTAGTGCATAGGACAGTGTCTGTCACAGTCAGTGCCTGATAAATGTTTGTTGTCTGATACGAATGTCACAGTATTGTTCATTTAATGTTAATTACATGCTTTTTAATCTCTGTTAAGATTAGTTTTAAAAAAGGGTTTATAATTTCACTTTAATACTGTGAGAAGAAGACTATTTTTTACAAGTTCAGTGATTCAGATAAAGATTTTAATTGCAGTGGAGCTTAAAAGTTAGTGCAAATTTACCAAAGTAACCTAAAGAAATACTCAGATACAGCAAAAGTAATCTGCATGAGAATAATTAGAACACCCATGACATTAGACTTGTTCAAAGTGAAAAGAAAATAGAAACTAAAATTTTTCTGTTTTCATTATATAGTTTTAAAAAACAAGCATTTAGGAAAATGAGACATTGGAGATACTAAAAATAGCTAATACAAAAAAGATAGTGTATAAGATTTTTAAAAATTCACACCAAAATTAAATGTAAAATAGTACATTCCTCTATTTTAAGTAGGCCAGTCCTGTGATTACTTATGATGACCAAATTACTTAATTATGTAAATTAACAATGTGGCTTATGTGTACTGGAACATTATGACATCTCCTAACTGGCTTTCCTTCTTCTATGTTTAACTCCGTACGGTCTATTCTTCGTATAACAGTCAGAGTAAGCTTTTTAAAACATGAGTCAGATCACATGTCTATCATTCAGGCTTGTGTCCCATGTGGTCATGGTCACAGCTGCTCAAATCTACCCTTGTAGTGTGAAAGCAGCCATAGAAAATACACAAATGGATGGAATTGGATATATTCCAATGAAATTTTGTTTAGAAAAACAGGCACCAGGTTGGATTTAACCTTTAAGGTCATAGTTTATCATTCCTGGTCTACAAAGTCTCACTTCTTCTGACCCCTATGGTCAAATCCACCTACCACTCCTGTTGTTCTCATTCACTCTGCTCTGGCCACTCTGGACTTCTTGCCATTCCTTCCATCTTAGGGCCTTTGTAGTTGCTGGTCATTTTGTCTTGGATGCTGCTCCTATAGATCTCCAAAGGGATTGTTCCTTATTTCTTAAAGACACTTCTCAAATGTCATCTCTATCAAGAGGCTGCTCTTAGATAAAATGAGGATAAAATGATACCCTGTCAAGCACTTCCATCTACCAGACTCTTTCTATATGTATTAATTTTTCTTAAAAATTTGGTTATTTTCTCTCTTCTTTTAAGAAGGTAGGTGCTATGACAGCAGAGTATTTATCTAAGTGTTTTCCTGCTATAGCATCAGTGCCCAGAATAGTGTTTGACACATAATAGTCATTCAATAAATAGTTGCTGCATATTTTGAATTAACTTCTTTTTTTTTAATGTCCCTTATATGTATTTGCTTAAAATATAATCTTTATCCCTAAATCTCATATTAGTAAGAATTTGGCTTATTTTTTTCCTTTGATTTAACATCAGTATTTATTTTTGTGGTTTATAGAAGCTTGAGAACATTTAGTCATCACAGACCCTTACTTCCACCCTAATGTCTTCCTTGTTGATTCTCCTTTCTTCCACAATTCATAAGATAACACCTCTGCTTTAGGAGTATAGTCTATCATTGAAAACAGATGGACAATAAATGAATAAGCAAATAAACAAACAGCATGCAGATGATGATGAGTATTTTTAAGAAGTATGAGGTAACAGGGAATGGCAGTAGGTGGTCGTGGAAGGGCTCTCTGATAAGGTTATATATGAGCACAGTCCTGAAGGAGTGGAAGAATGTGACAGGCACAAGAAAGGGCAAAGGAGTGCAAGGCCACAAGGTATAAAAAGACTTAGTGTGCTCAAGAAAGAACAGTTTTTTTTTGGTTTGAATTGTGTCCCCACCCCACCAAAAAAATATATTAAAGTCCTAAGCTCCTGTACTTCAGATTGTAACTTTATTTGAAAATAGAATCAATGCAGATGTACTTAGTTAAGTCAGGATGAAAACATAATGCAGTGGGGTGGGTCCCTAATCCAATATGACTGGTGACCTTGTAAAAAGAGGGAAGATGATGTGAAGACAGACACACAGGGAGAAGATGGCCATGTGAAGGTGGAGGCAGAGACTAGAGTTACACTGCCACAAGCCAAAGAACACCTGGGCCACCAGAAGCTAAGAAGGAGCAAAGGAGGATTCTTCCTCTGTAGGTTTCAGAGGGAGCATGGCCCTGAAGATACCTTGATTTTGGACCTCTAGCCTCCAGAACTGTGAGATAAGAAATTTCTGTTGCTTTAAGCCACCTCATTTGAGCTATTTTGTTACTGCCGCCTTAGGAAACTAATACAAGCAGATGGGCTGACATATCTGCAGAGGAGTAAGTGAATGGAAAATACTTTGGAAATGTTATTTATAAGTACAGTTTTGTAGGTGACTTAAATTCAGAGTGAAAATTATTTGTATTATTAAGAACATATTATTCTTTTTTGTAAACCTCTGAACGTGATGACAAAGAAGGAATTCAGATAACCATGCTAATAGAAGTTGAGTATAGAGATAATACTAAAGATTTTTTTCCTCTGAGTGTTAAATGCAAAGGAAACCAAAACAGCAGACATGTGGAGAGATCCACCACGTGGAGAGAACATTCTAGGACTCGCATTCTGGGTAGACATTTCAACATCTAGAACACACGATAAAGTCTTCTGAGTAACAACAGGGCTCATCGGAAAATTACATAAAAAATAATAAAGTGTTATGTATTTGATAAATAGCAATAGGAAGAAAACCAAGGAAGAACACAAAAGTAGCACCTTTTATCACTGGAGCATTCTCATTTAAAATTTAAACATACGTACTAGTAAAATTCTTCACTTCTAGCCAAGCTTCTTGAAACAACTTATAGTCTCTATGTAGTAGTCAGGGTTCTTCAGAGACAGAACCAATATGTAAAGAGATTTATTATAAGAAATTGGCTCACATGATTATGAATGTTGAGAAATCCCCAAATGAGCAACTAGTAGGACCCAGTAGTTAAAGTCCTAGTCAAAAGGTCTGAGACTCAAGAGAGCTGATGGTATACATTCCAGTCTGAAGGCAGGCAAGCTTGAGACCCCAAAACAGCCAGTGTTTCAGTTGGAGTCTGAAAGCCAGAAAATAGCAATATTTCTGCTCATGCAGACAGGCCAGAGAAGTTCCTTCTTACTCAGCCTTTTTGTTCTATTCAGATCTTCAGTTGATTAGAAGAAGACCACACATCAGGGATGGCAATCTGCTTTACTCAGTTTACTGATCCAAATGTTAATCTATGTCATCAAGAAACACCTTCACAGACACCCAGAATAAAGTAATGTTTGATTAGTTATCTGGGCGCCCATAGCCCTGTCAAGGTGGCACATAAAATTAACCATCACATACCTTTGTTTTTATTCTTTTTTTATTTAAATTAATTTTTTTTCAATTTTCAATTTCTTACTCAATGCATCCTAGCCCAGCTTCTTTGTTATGATTCCACTGAAATGGCTTCTCCCATAGTAAGCATTTAGTATTAGAGCTAAACAAACTGTCAGTCATTTTTCTATTCTCTTACTTAATATCTCTGTATTATCTGACTTTGAGACCATTCTTTCCTTCTTAAAATGTTATCTTTTTCTGTCTTCTGTGGCTCCTTATTTCCATGACTTTTCTCTCATCTGTTCATCTTTTCTCTTTTTCTTAGTCTTCTCTCCGCATGTCTTTTCTTCTGTCCAAATTCAAAATGATTTGTATTCCCAAGTATTTTCCCTTGTTCCACTCCTTTCTCATTGTTATTCATGACATTTTTATTCATGACATTGTTATTCATGAATATGTTATTCATGACTATGACTTCTAATGCCCTTTGACTCAGTTTCTTTCATTAAGGGCACTATGTTAAGTCCTAGATTTACCTTAAACACAATGCATATAAAATTAAACTAAAAGATGCTGGGATAGAGTCTGAAAGGAAGAAATTTATGAGGTGTGCTCTAGGTATCAGAAATTGTAAGGGTAAAGGAAGTATGAATGACAGAAGTTGTGACACAGTCTTAGGAAAAGCCTTAGCTGACTTCACAGCAAGTTCTGGAGCTGGCATGGTTCCAGGCCAAGGGCAAGGAATTAGGGCACATATACCCTGAGTCATAGGAAGAGGATATGACTGGGCAAGATGGCTCTCTTCAGACCAGGACAGTCTTTGGAGTGGATCTTGATTATAATTTGTCAGTTGGCAACTTGTCAACCACTGGGTAAATGAGTTCTCTCCTGAAGGGGATGGGAGTGGTCTGGACAAGATGGTGCACAAACTGGTCTCTCTCTAAGGCAATCTAAGTACCTCACTTAATAGTAATATCATGATACCAAGAGATACTTAGAAGAAAGTTTCCCCTTCCTCCAACTTTTCCCTCTCCTTCCAATTGGAAATAAAATTGCTTCAACTTTACCCATCAGAATTTACTTGAGAAAATTTCTCTCTACTGTATAAATTCCTCTCATATATCTGTCCCACTGAGAATCCTCTTGCCAAGACCTTCAAACCTTCATCAGGATCATAGTTTTATTGTGTTTGGATCTTTTGATTTTCTAATTGGTCTATCCTCCATGTTGCTGCTAACAATTATTTAAATATATAGGAAAGAGTTTATCTTTTGTAAATACAGTATATAATGATGTTTCTGTTCGTACACTACAGACACACATTTACATACTTGCTTTAACAAACACAATATTTACATTATATTTGAGGAAAACTTTGCAGTAATAAGCAAGATATATGGTAGACATCTGTTAATTTTTCTAGTTAGCTTGTGTTTATATATCTTATGAAAATAATAGAGGAAACAACAGACACCAAATAATTCCAGTATTTTACCCTCATGAAAAATATAAAATACCTTTAAACTAGAGACTTCTTACAAAATAATAACATTAATTCACATATACACCTATGAAAGGGTATATATATAATTACTGTTATCTCTGTTTGAGCTTGAAAATGTCATTTATTATAAAAATGTTCTTTTGAATGCCTTGTGTAAAATTTGTTATAGGCCATCTTTTAATTCAAATTGTTTTTGTTTTTGTTTTATTAATTCTGCTATTCAACATGATCAAGAATATGTTGTAAATAAATTTCATTAAAAGCATTTACAGTTTTTATTTGAATTTACTTTGCTGTCTGTGTTTCAAAAAATTAATTCCTACTTTGACTTAAGATACCATTCAACCAAAATATATTGTTTGGCTTATGTATTTATAAAATTTATGAAAGGGAAAGAAAACAATTAATTAAAAAAATTAACTATGAGAACTGCATGTATGCAGGTTTTTTTTTTCCTGAAAGATTGGCTAAATACTCATTTTTTGTTTTAAATTAAAAAAAAACTTTCACAGATACAATATAACGTATATCATATACCATGATTATCTTTTATAGTATAAATTTGTGATATGACAATTTGACCTATTTGAATAGGAAAAAATGTATAAAATAGGAAATTTATTTTAAAAACCAAAAATTAATAAAGAAGAAACTTGAGCCTTCCTTTACCTACATTTTTGACTCTCCTTGGAGTTGATGTATGTGGTGGGAATAGAAAGTCATACAAATAGAGTAGGCCAATTAATCAGCCAGAATAAACAAACCCACACATACAAAAATACTCTTTTCACAGAAACACATTGACAATTATTATTGGATTATAATCTCTATAATTTACTGATCGCACAGATGTATAGTTATAATTTTATGCAGGGGTTCAAAATATTTAAACAATCCCTCCAGGTAAAATTATTAAAGAAGGATAATATATAATATCTAATATTTATTTTGAGCTTTAGTAATGTATGAATTTTTAAGTTGTAAATATTAGTAACTGAAAGGTCAAAACTTGTGAATACATAATCAATATAGATAAATATATTGCAGTGGGTCATTTATAAATGTTACTATACACCTTTTTGCTGTTTAAGAAATGGATTTTAAACAATCTTACATGGAAGACTTGTTGATATTTTGTTAGTCTATAATTTTTGAATGAGAATTGGATAGCTAGTCTGGTGAAACAAAGATGAAGAACTCCAGAATCTCTGTGTTAAAAATATGTACATACACACATACATACATACATACATACATATATACATATAAATAGTACTCCATAGTGTGAAAATTGCCCCCAAGTAAATAAAAACACATATGTTATTTTTGATCCATAAAATTAGAGGAAGAAATGCCAGTAGACACGAAATCATGTTTGAAAGACAAATATTGCCTAAGATTTTACAAGGATTAAAAATAAAAACAAAAATTAAAAAAAAGTCCAGACAGGAAAGGGAGTGGGTTGTCTGAAATGACATAGCTGTCTGCTGAGAAGTTGCAAGTTTCTCATTATCACACACTCTACAACAGCCAAAATATGCATCTCAACATGAAAATCACACAGCCTTCTAAATACAGATGAAAAGCAGTTTCTCACTCCAAAATTTTCCCTTTGGAAAGGTACCTATAAAACTATTTGAGTTCTGGAAATAGAGTGTGTCTTTACTGTTGATTCAGGCTCCGCTTTATTTTGCCGAGGTCAGATTTTTTTAAGAAGGCATAAACAGAAACATTGAGATCATGAAACTTGAGGATTTGTAACTTTGAGGAAAACAGTACAAGAAAGAGAATCCTGTTAGTAAATTAACATCAGTTCTAGTAAAATATGTATTGAGCACTTAAATGCTACATAATTTTAGAAGTTATCTTAGAACCTATTTTGCTTCCTTTTCTGGTGATTAATTCCTTGGAAGTACTACAGCCAGAGTCTTTCCCTTGGAAAGGAAAAGTTTATACATGCATACTTTCTACCCTTCCATTCTCATGGTTCCAGCTTTGTGATGATAAAATTTTCTCAGCCACATAGTTAATGAAATCTCCTTTCTGAAATTGAAATTACACTCCTCTTCCCCCAATCGTACTTATTTATCCTGTTGATGTAAGTGATTAACCCTAAAAGTTTGCTTCAGTATGTGCTGATTGTATGGATAGACAATGAATGGACAACAGGAATTAAAGAGTGAGGAGTTTTGAAGAGAAAGCATAAAGAAAAGGGAAGGAGGGAAAAAGGTGAAGAATATTTGCCTTTGCATAGCAAATTTCAACTTACTTAAGACTCTTTCCCTCTAGACTATTCTTCATTTTTATTTTAGGTGCTAGTTATTACCAGCATCCTGGTAACCCAGTAATGTTGCAGTTTCAAGAAATATTCTTTAAAATGCTGAATATGTCTTGAATTAGTAAATAAAACCAAATGCTATGAATGTGTAGCTCATTGTCATGTAATTTGGGTAACACTGAATTCAAATCTGTTGACATGTCCATGTACCATCAAAATCTGTTATGATTAGCCTAAGTATTGCTAGTTTTAATCTCATTTCATGCCCATAAGACTATAAAGATGATCATACCTTGTAAATATAATTCATTTACTCTTTTAATGCCCTAATTAAATAATAAAAATAACCCAAACTCAGTAGATTTACATTAGGAAATAGGAGAAAATATTGAAAACTCTGCAGCAATAACAGTGCATCTTTTTAAAAAAGTTTTATTGAGATACAATTTAAGTACCGTAGTATCCACCCACTTAGCTGAACATTTCAATGTCTTTTAGTATAGTTACAGAGCTATACAACCAGAACCATAATCTAGTATTAGAACGTTTTCCTCACTGCACAGAGAAATCTCATACCCATAAGCTGTCACTCCCCGTTTTCATCCCCACCCCAACGCCAGGCAAGTACTAATTACTTTCTGTCTGTATAGATTTGTCTATTCTGGACATTCCTCATAAATGAGCTATATAACAGGCAGTTTTCTGTCACATGCTTCTTTCACTTAGCATAATTTTTTTAAAAGTTTATCCATGTTTGAGAATGTATCTTCACTACATCCCTTATTATTCTTGAATTATATTCTGCACATTTTGTTATTTACTTTTTGGGTTATTTCTACATTGGGTCTGTCATACATAATGCTGAATAGCGGTGTATCTTGAATGAAACAGTAGTACATTTGTAAACTTGTCATGTGTTGCTGATTCTAGAGCAGAAACTTGTTTCCCCTGTTACAAAGATACAGATCATGGCTTTTTAAAGATATAGTTTAACTTCCATCCGATAGCATCCACCTGGTTTCTCATTTTGTGAAGTATATTGAACATCATGTCATTCTTCAAAGACTTTTTATTTTTTGACCAAGTATTTTGTGATATACTAAGCACCTGAGACTATTTTTAAAGGGTAGGATCTAATATTTTTCTGAATCCTAGATTTCATTAATATAGTGTCAAGGTATAATTTTCTAAAAGTTAAAAGCAATCTCACACAAATATAAATATAGCATGTATCAAGATTTTACTAAACTCATGAATGAGGGGATAATAAAATAGTAAACGAGGTTCCAAGGACATTTTAGAAACTAAGAATTTATAGGTATTAAAAAAAATAAGATTCTGTCAGATACTAAACTAGGTAAGGGCGATAAAATCATAACCTTTGGATTATCTTTTGTTCTATATAGCAGAATAATTATATGTATATTCTCCTGAGTAACAGAAATATTCAGGTTAACGTATAAGAACTGTATGATATCTTGACTTTAATCAACATGTAAATACGAAGTCAAACATAAATAAATTTTCCTAGAGAATAAAATAATTCATGAAAATGCCCTTGTGTGACATTGAAGAAGCATCCTGACACTCTCCTTATCCCTTACCATTTTTTCTGACTTTTGGGTATTTTTCCTCAATAATATAGTGCTGCAAGAAGTAGGTAGATATTAAGTAAGTTAAGAGCTTTGTTACCTTTAAAAACATTGTTCATTTTTGTGTTGTATTTTTATATTGTTTGATAATCTTTGAAATAGTAATACGATATTACCCTGAAAAAACACAGATTTTATTTGCTAAGTTTCCATCACTTTTTCTAACTTTGCTTGATTGTTTTCCTTTTAATATTCAAATTTAACTGATATATATATATATATATATATATTACTTGATCTCTCCATTTTATAGAGCTTTCTTTTTTCTCTGTGTTTCTTTCTTTCTTTTTTCATTTCTTTCTCCTTTTGATACTTACTATTGTAGTAACATTGTTTTATAATGTTATGTAAGTTTCCTGTATACAGCGTTAGATTTCTGCTTCCATGTTTCCATGTACCCTTTAGCCTGCTCACCACCAAAAGTGTCATTTCTATTCATCATCATAGTTGATTTGTTTTATGCATTTCACCTCCCCCCTCCTCTTACCCTCTGGTAACCACTTCTCTGTTCTCTGGATGTATGTGTTTGTTTTTATTTGTTTTTTTCATTAGTTTTTTTAAAATTCCACTTAAAAGTGAAGTCAGACAGTATTTGTCTTTGTCTGCCTTTTTTCACTTAACATAATACTTTTTTCACTTAGCATAATACTTTTTTCACTTAGCATAATACTCCATCCATGTTGTCACAAATGGCAAGATTTCATCTTTGTTTTTTGTGGCTGACTAGTGCTTCACTGTGTGTGCGCATGTGTGTGTGTGTGTGTGTGTATCCCATTTTCTTTATGCATTCACCTGTTGATGGGCACTTAGGTTGCTTCCATATCTTGGCTATTGTAAAAAAGGTTGCTTTGAACATTGGGGTCCATGTATCTTTTCAAATTTTTTTTTCTTTGGATATATACTGAGCAGTCGAATTGTTGGGTCATATATTAGTCCTATTTTTAGATTTTTGAGAAACTTCCATACTGTTTTCCATAGTGGTTGCAACAATTTACAGTCCAATGTAGTAGGCTTCCCTTTTCTCCACATCCTCACCAAAATTTTTTATTTATAAAATTTTTGATGATAATCATTCTGACAGGTGTGAGGCTATCTACTATGGTTTTGATTTGCATTTTTCTAATAATTAGTAATGTTGAGCATCTTGTGCCTATTAGTCATCTGTATATCTTATTTGGAAAAACATTTAGTCAGATCCTCTGCCCATATTTTAATTGAGTTTTGTTGTTGTTGACTTATATGAGTTCTTTATATATTTTGGACATCAGCACTTTATTGGATATATCATTTGCAAATATCTTCTCTTCAGGGCATTATCAAAAGTTTATCCTGTCACATCTAAGTAGCAGGAGAATGAGACAAAAATTAACATTAACATGTAAAAGGAAGACCCTAGGGTATTTACTAAAGCAATATGTGTGTGGTTACCTTCATATTTTTGCTGTGAAGAGTTATATGCAAAATTGGGAGATAATTTTAAGAATATTGATTTGGGAAATACACCTGGTGAATTAACAGTTTATAGTCATATGGAGTCACATGAAGTCACTTGATAGTGAGCAAGGCACCTTTATAGAGACACACTTCTCCACACAGCCTATGCTCTACAACTGATAGGAAATCCAAATACTGACCCTGATGCACAAATGAACAAGAATATAATCAATACCAGCAAGATCCATTGATTAACAAATTTTCTTTTTTAAAATTCAAAAAGAAATACCCAGCTGCATTTGAAAGGGGAAGTAAATTGAATTAGCCTCTTTAAACTCATCAGCCATTCTGACAATGACTTAAGATATATGGGACTTCATTAATTTGTCTACAATCTTTCTATAAGTGAGCCTGAAGAAAAAGCCAAATTCCTCCATGAAAAGGACTACAAAAAGAAAAGCTTGGAGCAAAACATGTAATCTGCTCTCTCCTAGCAGCCAGACAAGTAGACACAGCCCAATTAGTCCCCAGAGAAATAAGACATTATTTATATAGGGGCTGCTGAATTACTGTTAAGAATAGACAATAGAGCCCTGTGCTTAAACTTACATATGATTTTATGAAAAATTATATATTTAACATGGAGACACACTGTGTCAGAGAATTAAATAGAAGCTATAATTTTATTACTTTATTTTTTTACCCTTTTACAGTGGTTTTGGGGAATTATAATTTCCTCAGCTCCTTTTTTTCCCAAGAACTAATACATTTATATTAAGATTGAAGAAATGTGTGAAAGGTTACATTTTTCTCCCTTTGGTGCCACCATTTTGTTGCTACTGGGGGACTATAGAAGAGGTGGCTACTACTGTTTCATTAAACCAGGATCTCTTGTGAAGTTCAGCTGCAGAACATGTGTTCTGCTTTTCTTTTGAAAATGTACTCCATTAAAATCAGATTCCTTTGCCAGTCCAAAGTCATGAAAGTCTACATGGTTCTATTCAAAATATCTGAATTCTGCCTCTGAGGCAAAGGATGTAAAGTGAAAAGGATGAAGCCACAACACAGCCATATTAAAGGACACCAATTGCTATATGGCTGACTGAGATTCAAAAATTGGCACTAATTGTGAATATAGCTACATGGAGACAGCTCAAATAGGCTAGTTTCTGTTAAAGACTTAAAGGACTCTTTAGATATTTTTAATTGCTTCAAAATTGGAAGTGGCATCTTTCACTCAGTTTAATCAGAGATTGAGATCTGATTGAGGGATTATTAAGATAATTTAAATTTTTGTTCCAACTATAGATAATCTTTATAATTTCCCAGCAGGAATAGGAAGAGCAAAAAAACCTCACCTCTAATCAAAAATTGTTTGGGTAGACTGCCCTAGGAGAACATCTTTGAGATGTATGTCAGATAATGTTCTGCCTATATTTTCTTCTAGGAGGTTTATTGTATCTTGTCTTATGTTTAAGTCTTTAATCCATTTTGAGTTTATTTTTGTGTATGGTGTAAGGGAGTGTTCTAGCTTCATGGTTTTACATGCTGCTGTCCAGTTTTCCCAACACCATTTGCTGAAGAGACTGTCTTTATTCCATTGTATATTCTTGCCTCCTTTGTCGAAAATTAGTTGACCAAAAGTTTGTGGGTTCATTTCTGGGCTCTCTGTTCTGTTCCATTGGTCCATATGTCTGTTTTTGTACCAATACCATGCTGTTTTGATTACTGTAGCTCTATAGTATTGTCTGAAGTCTGGGAGAGTTATTCCTCTAGCCTCTTTCTTTTTCTTCAGTAATGCTTTGGCAGTTCTAGGTCTTTTGTGGTCCCATATAAATTGTATTATGATTTGTTCTAGTTCTGTGAGATATGTCCTGGGTAATTTGATAGGTATTGCATTAAATCTGTAGATTGCCTTGGGCAGTGTGACCGTTTTAACAATATTGATTCTTCTAATCCAGGAGCATAGGATATCTTTCCATTTCTTAAAGTCTTCTTTAATTTCCTTCATCAGTGGTTTATAGTTTTCTGTGTATAATTCTTTTACCTCGGTTAGATTTATTCCTAGGTATTTTATTACTTCGGGTGCTGTTTTAAAGGGAATGGTTTCTTTACTTTCTTTTTCTGTTGATTCATCGTTAGTGTAAAGAAATGCAACTGATTTTTGAACCTTAATCTTGTAACCTGCTACCTTGCTGAATTCTTCAATTAGTTCTAGTAGTTTTTGTGTGGACTTTTTAGACTTTTCTATATGTAGTATCATATCATCGGCATATAGTGACATGTTTACCTCTTCTTTTCCAATTTGGATCCCTTTTATTTCTCTCTCTTGCCTGATTGCTGTGGCTAGGATTTCCAAGACTATGTTAAATAGGAGTGGTGATAGTGGACAGCCTTGTCTTGTCCCGGATTTTAGTGGGAAACTTTTGAGTTTTTCACCATTGAATCCTATGCTGCCTGTAAGTTTGTCATATATAGTTTTTATTATGTTGAGATATGTTCCCTCTATGCCCACTTTGGTGAGAATTTTTACCATAAATTGGTGTTGAATTTTATCAAATGCTTTTTCTGCAACTTACAAGCTTCTACACAGCAAAGGAAGCCATAAATATAACAGAACAACAGCCTACAGAATGGGAGAAAATTTTTGCAAATGATGAAACTGACAAAGGCTTGATCTCCAGAATATATAAGCAGCTCATACGACTTAATGAGAAAAAAACAAATAACACAATCCAAAAATGGGCAGAAGACCTAAACAAGCAATTCTCCAAGGAAGACATACAAATGATCAATAGGCACATGAAAAAAATGCTCAATATCACTAATTATCAGAGAAATGCAAATCAAAACTATGATGAGGTATCACCTCACACCAGTCAGAATGGCCATTATTCAGAAGTCAGCAAATGACAAATGCTGGAGAGGCTGTGGAGAAAAGGGAACCCTCCTACATTGCTGGTGGGAATGCAGTTTGGTGCAGCCACTGTGGAAAACAGTATGGAGATTCCTCAAAAGACTAGGAATAGACTTACCATATGACCCAGGGATCCCACTCCTGGGCATATATCCAGAAGGAACCCTACTTCAAAAAGACATCTGCACCCCAATGTTCATAGCAGTGCTTTTTACAATAGCCAAGACATGGAAACAGCCTAAATGTCCATCAGCAAATGACTAGATGAAGAAGATGTGGTATATTTATACAATGGAATACTATTCAGCCATAAAAACCAACAACATAACGCCATTTGCAGCAATATGGATGTTCCTGGAGAATGTCATTCTAAGTGAAGTAAGCCAGAAGGAAAGAAAAATACCATATGAGATTGCTCATATGTGGAATCTAAGAAAAAAAAAAGAACATAAATACATAACAGAAACAGACTCACAGACGTAGAATACAAACTTGTGGTTGCCAATGTGGGAGGGGAGAAGGGACAGAATGGGATTTCAAAATTTGTAGATACTGACAGGCATATGTAGAATAGATAAACAAGATTATACTGTATAGCACAGGGAAATATATACAATGTCTTGTGGTAGCTCACAGCAAAAAAAAGTGACAATGAATATATGTACGTTCATGTATAACTGAAAAATTGTGCTCTACACTGGAATTTGACACAACATTGTAAAATGACTATAACTCAATAAAAAATACTTTAAAAATTGTTTACAATTTAGAACAAATATTTATTATAACATCTTGAAAATAAGAGATCCAAGATACTGGAAAATCATAGATGATATGAGAGAGCATCTGGACTACCTCTGAGAGAGATTACACAAGTAGAATAAAACTGAGTAATTTTTTTCAACTGTATGAAATATGTTTGGTCAGGAACGTGTGGTGGTAGTGGAAAGATGTGGCAGGAAATAAAGAGAAAAGGTCAGCTGCTGCCAGATCACAGGCTATCTATTTTTCTTTCCTGAAAATTTTGGAATTATTTCTGGGAAGTCAGAAGAATTTTAAAGAGGGGAAATGGCATTACGTAAACTTTATTTTAGGAGCATAACTGTTTGTTGTGCAAAGAAGGCTGAAGCAGTATCAGTATTTTAGTCAAATGGGGTAAATGGGGTTGTAAATTGCTAAGAAGGTCCAGCTTGCTAAACCTAGCGCAACTGAGAATAAGGAATCATTAAAAAGTTATATGTAGATCTCATTCGAAGAAACAGTTCGACCATTAAAGGAAAGCAAAGGGTTCTAAAAGCTCTGATCTAAAAAATTTTAGAATTCATCATCTCACAACAACCCAGCGATTAATGTGGTTCCCCAAGAGAATGGAGGATGGTTTTGGCAATCTCTGAGGAGCTCTGGGACTTTCACCCTTTTGGATGGAATACATCCTATGGAGACAATCAGATTAAAATCTATACTCGTGCATTTTGGCATCAGCGATACATATTCACAAATGCAGCTTATCCATACATTTTCACATCCTGCAAGCTTAGAAACTAGGAAAAATATAAAGCTTAAAGACAATGACCCTTCAAAGTCACATTTAATTGTTAGACATTTATGTAAGCTGGGAATTGAGTAGGCCACCTGGCAATTTTACAAGGTGAAAAAATGCTTTACTCAAAATGACAGTTTTTGCTTCTGCTTCCTTCGTGTGAAATTTCACTAATTATTTGAGGCTGTGAGTGAGTTGCACAGTATTAAGACACTGTCTGAACTTAGATTATTATTACTTATTAGGATTTTCAGATTCATCCCTGAAGTATTTGTAATTTCAGATGCATTTATTATACCAGAATGAAACATTAAATTCATTTATAGGACTGTATGAATTATCTAGTCTTTAATTTTAGATCAAAAAAGTATATAAAAAGGAGTTTATTTCTGAGGCCAAGTGGACAATGACCTAGAAGGAAGTAATTTCAAAGATTTCAAGTAAATTAACATCTATGCAAAATTTGGAAGTGCTAACAAAAACAGAGTGGTAACACTTTTCTTCTAAACATAAAATTATAAAACTGATGTTGACCCTTGAAATAGATGGCGTGATTTTAAACAAAGTAAACAACATGAATTTCTGGAAATAAAATATTCTAAATTCTACCTATGAGAGTGAGAAACAGGATGGTAATAAATGTCAGATCATTCCTGTTGTCTCAGTGTAATTATTAACAGTTTTTCCTTTCGGTCTCAAGAGCATCCTAGCTAGGATGATAAATTATAGAGCACCCTCCTTATAAGGCATCCCTGAAATTTACCTTTGTTCTCCAGGAAAGAAATTTAATTGAAGAGATAGACTTATCAAACTTCATTTTCAATAAAACTGGAAATAAAAACATACATTTTATCAAAAATGACAAAGAAAACCCCAACAAATATATATAAAATCATTGTCTCAGCCTTTCTTGTTACAAATTACTTTAAGAATCAGTTAACTGCTTCTTACAAGTTTAATATGCTCTTTCCATTGCCATTCACTTCTAGAAATATGGTACTTTTCATAAGATTTCTTCTTTGATTCATAAATTATTTGAGTGTGAATTTTAAAGTTTCCTAACACATATATGATTTTTGTATTGCTTGTTTCTAATTTAATTTCCTTATAGGTAGAGAACATATTCAGCATGATATTAATTCTTTAAAATTTGTTAAAATTTTTCTTATGACCGAATAGTCAATTTATTTAATTGTTCCTTGTGTATCTGAGCATTAATCTATTACAACTGTCTTGATAATTTTCTTGTTAAAAGCTAATTTTTAAAGTTTAATATTAGGTGAACTTAAAAAAAAATTAGGTGAACTTATTACTCAAGAGTAAGAAAAAAAGTCACCTTCGTACATAAAATAACCATAGGATTTATAACCAGCAGACCTTCAATTAAATGTATTTTAAGGCATGATCTTCTGAAATAAAGTACAGTTAACCTTTGAACAATAAGTGTTTAAACTTTGTGGGTCTACTTATCTGGGGATTTTTTTTCAAGAATTGTACTACATGGTCTGTGGTTGGTTGAATCCATGGAACTGTGGATACAGAGAGTCTACTGTAAAATTATATGGGGTTTTTGATACCTCTAATAACCCCAGCTCCTGTTGTTCAAGAGTCAACTGTAATTAGAGAAGAAAGATATGGGATAAACATAGCAATTGTGAGAAAGATGTTGATTAACTATAGATAACTCAACAATTTAATATTGGAAAGAATATTTTTGTTAAAAAAATATTTTTATTTCATTCACCAGTTTCTCAAACAAGTGTATTGAGTTCTTTTCCATTGTGCTTATGAATTTATCAATTTCTTTTTTTAATTATTTTTATAGTTCCAGAGATATATTTTGTATATATTTATATATATTTAGACTATGCTGTTCAATATATTTTCTTGATAGCTTATCTTTTGTCCACTTTTTATAAATATTAGCACATTTTCTGTTAACTGTATCTTGTCTGATATTCTAATTTTCTACCAGTTTTCTTTTGAGTAGACTTTGTATGTTCCATGGATTTTCATCATTTTTTCCCCTCAATCTCTATAAATTAGGAGATTAGAAAAGAATGTTCTTAAATCATTAAGCTTGATTTTGATTTATTTAACTAATCTGCTAATCTCTATTTCTATAGATTATATTGACCATTCATAATTTTTATAATTATCTAAGTGTTTTTACTTTATGATTATTTTTGATTGCTGTTTATTTCCTTTTTTCATTTTTTCCATTTTTGTGCCTTCTGTTGTATTGAGAAAGTTTCCACATTTATTTCCTTCAGATCATATTGAGGAAACAGACATTATTCTTACTATTTTTGAATATCTTTTAAAACATAATTACATAAGTAACCTAACAAGTATACATGACTTTAGCATGTTTACCCTCTAAATTCCCTATCATCACTTTCATCTTATTTATATGATAGAAAGTCTTGGGTTTTTTACTTTTATTAAACCAAACTCAAAAATATTAATTTTATGTTAAACAGTTGGATTTATTAACCATATTCCTATCAATTACTTTGTTCAATTTTGTTTCTTACATTCATACCCTTATGATTCTAGCTTATTTCAAAAGAAACTACTTTAAAGTAATATAGTGAGATTTTAAGCTTTAAAATCTTTTGTTTTAGTCCAAAACTAGTTTTATTTTGCTTTCACCCTTTCACCTTGTGTGATATAGCCACTAAATATTAAAATTTTAGGTGACAATTATTACCCTTAGTACATTGAAGATGCACTCATTGGTGGTGCAAAGTCTGCAGCGTATTTTCTATCATAAATTTGTCAGTTATTCATTTCAGCTTTGCTATTCTTTAGTTTCACTCTGATTTGACCAGATGTAAGGTTATGTTTATTTATTTATTTATTTCTGCCTGGAACTTGCACTGAATTTTGTATCTCAGAAAACTTCATCAGTTCTGGAACCATCCTGGTTATTCCCCTTCAAATATTGATTCTTCATTATCTTCTTCATTTAAATCTCTCATATTTCTGATGGGAAATCTGTAACTATACATCACATACATAAATTTTTTACATATTAAATTTTTTTTGCTCTATGCTCATTTGGGGTTAACTTTTATATATGAGTCACACAAAGTTTATCCTTTCAATAATTAAAATTTTGATGAAACTATTTCTTAGTTATTAATTGATTCTTTTGCATGTCTACCATTCTTATTTATGATAGCTGATTTTAGTTACACATGTATAATTAATTAATTAATTAACTTATTTAATGGAGGTACTGATGTTGAACCCAGGACTCCATGCATGCTAAACATGTGCCCTACCACTGAGCTTTATCCACCTCACTTTGTGTAATTTTTAATATGTAGTATGACTCTTTTTGAGCATCCAAACTCCAGTTATTTTAAATTTTCTAACATAAATTTCTCTTGGAGTGAATATGAATTTCATTACTTGATTTGATGCTATCTTTTTTATTATTTAATTTCTTGAAATTTTAACTTGTAGGCATACTTTAAATGGGAACGTTTCGGCAATTTTGATTTTGTTTTGTTGTTATTGGTGAGTGTGTGTGCGTGTGTGTATGTGTTTGTTTGTTTTCCTTTGATTTTATTTTGTGTTTTCATTATTTTCTTCCCTCTCGCATTTCTGCAGTTTTGAGATTGCTTTCTTCTAGCACAGACCAGATGCATTCATTAAAATGGCATTTGGCAGTTTCCATTTCATGAAGATATCCTGGATATCAGAAATTCAATCACAGAACCAGCTGGCAGCTGGGCTCAGTACTTGGTCAAAGGTTGTGCCTTTGTGTCTCTGTTTCCTTAGGTCAGCAGCTTTCTGTGATGCCATATACCCAGCAGCAAGTCAATAGCCCTTTTTAAATCATCCTTTCACAGTTTAAGTAGAAAAAATCTGTTTTTCCCTCAGTCTCTGGCTTTGACCACTGAGACTGAATAGGGAGAACCATGTCATTCAGAGAAATCGTCATGCTTTCCTTTCAGGAGGAGCCAGTCTTCTTGCTTCCACTCCCATTTTTTTATCCTTAAGAGTCCAACAGGCCAGTGGCTATAACCCCAATAATAACTTTGCAATTCTGAGGACTCCTTTCAGTTGTGTGAATATGTTTATCATGTCATTGAATTTCTGCTACCATATATGAATACATGGAATATATGTCCAGTGTGTGTGTGTTTGTGTTTTTTGGATAGTGGATCTGTTTAAAATTCATTGCATCTTTACTCAGTAGTTCATATCCTCAATGACAGAATTAATAGAACATTTATTACCCACCATCCCTAAAGTCCCTCCAAGATTAACCGATGCCCACTAAATCTGTAAAAACGGAAAGATCTATATTTTATCATTTTTCTAAGTGTCTTAACTTTTATAAATGGAAAATGTAGAGTACTTAATAATTGATAACTTTTAAAGACTTAGTTTAAACATATCAGTGCGCCTTTTGAATCAAAGGATTTCATGCTAATTTGGAGGTATTCAAAAGTTCTAGTTTCTGATGCAATATTCTTCAAGAAATTAAGCTATGAGTAGTTGATTTCTATTTTCAGAATTTTTAGAACTATGGTTGTTATATTATGTCTAATTCTAAGAAAAAAAAACTATCCCATAACTAACACTTAAGGAAGACTTATTTTTCCCAGGCTTTGTTCTATGCATTATGCAAATATTATCGTGATTAATCCTCACACTTCCTCACCATTTCCAGATTTTTGGAAGAGCTAAGGCACAGAGAGATAGTTATTTGCTTATAGTATAATCATAACAAATGATAGAAACTGACCCTGGTAGTCTGGATCCAGAGGAAGATATTATGTAGCTTTTCTCATTTTACTTTCAAAGCAAACATCATTAGACACTTTATGATAATAATCGAATCATGTCTTTGTATGGTTATGAATGAGCTGTTTTCCTTTTGCATTTTTTCCTCTACAAATGGATTTTCTTTATTACCAAATGCCTGGCTATGCAACTGATTTATAGACCTTTGAAGATTTATGCCTTTGTAGTCAATGTGGTATATTTAGTGATCTACAGCCTTAAGCATACTTGTGACAGGTGACTGTGTTATTATACAGAATGCATAATAAATTTTAATTCCTATTATATATTACAGAACAATGTCTACACTGAAAAGCCTCCAAATATGTTCCTACTATCATTCTCCTGTGTGGATCACTACAAACAAACAGATTCTAAATGGTGACAAAGATTATATAAGTCCACTGTGTTTGGCCTTGAGGATTTAAAAACCAAAATGAAATTAGTACCAACATCATCATCACCAAAATTTAAAAAAAAATCACAAATCCAATTTAGCCTCTAGAGCCCAGCAGATTCAGCCCAATATAAATGTTTTATTTTTCCTCTGTGATAGCAAAAAGAAAAAATTTAATTACAAGTCCCCAGTATTTCACCAAATGGCCCAAACACCACACTCCCATTCACTGTCCTCGTTAATGTCTATAGGGAAGACATTCATGATCTCATTTCACTTTCAGAGGCTTTGCTTCCTTTGCTCTTGCTGGATTTTATTAGACGTCTCTTTCTATAAATAGCTCAGTATTGAATCAATTTATTAGCTATAAACTTTCAGAGTAAAATTATGTAATAGAAATTTTTGTTTGGGAAAGGGAAACCATGTTTGTAAATGGCAAGAAGGACTTCCTAATTCAAAAGAAACAATAAGATTGTGTGCTGTGTGTGTGTGTTTATGCAGGCAAGGACTTAACTTGAGAACATGTGACATTGAAAATTTATTTATGAATGTTTTTGAACTCAAAATGAATTTTCTCTTAAAACAATGTTAGTTTTCTAGGTTTGCCTAATACAGACCTCGTGTGTTTTGGAAATACATAACCTAAGTGATGGATTATAGGAATCAAGGACCAAGAGGAGGGAGAAGGGACAAGTAGAGTCAAGTACAACACTAGTTAGAATATTGTGACAGAGGAAGTTTTCCTTTAGGTCAGCATCTTTGCCTCTGTGCTCCTTTTCTGCCTTCAAGTGTGCATCCATTCGCATGCACTGGAGTGGTCCATTAAATGTGGTCAGAGTCCTAGGACTAAAAGAAAGGTCAACATGTAAACATTCATTCCTTCATTTTCAGAGTGGTTAAGATCACAGACTCTGGAACCAGACTTCTGGGCCCCAAATCCTGGTTCTGCCACTAATGTATTTTGTGACCTTAAGCAATTTACTTAATCACCGTGTGTTTTTGTGTACTTACCTATAAAATAGAGCTAGTACTAGTAATTAGCTCATAAAGTTTTTATGAAGATAGATTGAAGACTGTAT
Organism: Camelus bactrianus; assembly: GCF_048773025.1. Lineage (NCBI taxonomy): Eukaryota > Metazoa > Chordata > Mammalia > Artiodactyla > Camelidae > Camelus > Camelus bactrianus. Next base: position 47,064,193 of record NC_133540.1, read on the forward strand.
TTCAAGCTTTTAGAATAATGATGGACAACATATAAACAATATGGAAACTTTAGCTGTTATTGTTGTGTTGTTACTACTATTAATTAAAAAAATATGTATTGGAGCATCAATTTTGTGCCAAACACTATACTAAAGGATGGACACACAAGATAAACAAGAACAATTTCTGCATCAAAGAGTTTAGGCTAGAGAAAATGGAGATTAGCTATTTTGAAGATTATCAAATAGGGATACCAGGAGAAAAATCCATGGAAAAAGAATAAAGAAATGTATGAATGCTTTGACCCAAAAGTATTTGTGTTCAAGCTGAACATGAGTGTTTCTTCATTGAAGAAGTGGGCAAGTATCAACAATTAGAGGAGCAGGAATTCAAAATTAGATATTGAAAGATGAACAAGAGAAAATGGCATTATTAATGTTTAAGCAAAAAATACTAGAATCCAAATTTGAGGGGCAGGAATCCAACCCCAGAATACTTGAGGTAAATAGCAGAATGCAAAGAACAGAGAAGTGAATGCAGCTTTGGAGGTACTAGAAGCCACCATAGCAAGACTGATTTGATACTGTCATTGGTCTGTTGTTTCTAGCAGTTCATTTTCTCCTATGTGTAGGGATATGTCCAGTCTCAGAATCTGAAGGCATAGTTTAGAGTTAGAAGAACTCAGAGAAAAATCACTACAATTGGCATGAGAAAATCTGGCTTCCAAACATATCATCTATATAGTCTTCAGAGCCATATGTTGCCCACTTATGAAATACAGTTAATATTAAAACAGTTTCTATTTTGTAAAAAAAAAAAGACAGAAAGAAAAGTGGGAAAATAAGCTTGAAAGTGTTTTAAAACCATATATGTATTAATTATCTTAACTATTATCTGACGATGGATACATACCTGAATGTATTGGAAGATTGTGATAGATGACCCGCAGTGTTAGAATGTGCACAGGGCCAATGTGCTGTTGCAGGTCTTCATTGCTGAGCTTCAACACTGCACTCAGAAACAGATCATTTCCCTCTATTCCCCTAAAGTGCTTGGAGCAGAGCATGACAATAAACAATGTGCATTGAATAAATAAAATGGGAAATGGCTAAATTAAGTCACATTCATCTGGGAAAGATTTTCAACACCTTTCTTCTTTCAAACTATTAGCATTTTCCAAAGAGGAGCTTGTTAATCACAATTAATATCCAAATGGTACAATTTCAAAGAATGTGGCAAATTTTACATGAAAAAAAGAAAAATGAAATAAATAAAGTGAGATAGTTATTCATGTGAACTTAGATGAGATTTGGCACTTTCCTGCTTGAGAGTTCCTTTCTTCCAAATTGGAGCACAGATGTGCTTTCAGAGCTCTATGTTTTATTTTGCTTTGTATTTAATTTCATGGCCTTTCTTTTACTATTGACAGAGGGAGTGGGGGGGTATGGTGATGAAGAGGAGCTTTGTGTATATGGGCTAAAATTGCGTTAGATATTAGAAAGAGTGATTATTTGTAGTAAGAGACATACTGAAAATACTAGATATGAAATCATGACAGAATTAATCTACATCAGGGCAGTTCTGATCTAAATATTTGGCTCATTTTGTAAAAGACCTAGGTCACCAAACTGATTAGAATTTTCATTGCTAGAAAAATTTAGCAATGAAAAGTCTACTTTGTCCTGAAATGTAATTTCCTGGAATGTACTTCTGTACTCTTAAACACTTTAAAGTTGTAGACATCCAGCATACTTACACGTGTAATGAGCCTGTTATAATTCAGGAGCATGTCAAAACCTTATGCTTTAAAAACACCTTACCTGGGTTTTTGAACTTTTCTGCCTGTCTTCTCCTATATGCAAGAAGCTCAATTGTCATATGGTACGTTCCAGAATTCCCTCAACTGGATGGATTCCAGAATTTTGGATTGGATTTATCAGTAAAATATGAATAAATGTGAGGTTTCTGATTTATTTATATTTTTTGATCTGACATTGGGGGTCAAAAAACTTACCAACTGATTACCAATTTAATTTTTAAAACAAACATTTTCTCAACAAAAGAAATTAAATGCCCATATATGAGAAGCATTGCATTTTTGTCTAATATAGAGGATTTTGCTCTATTAAAAAAAGTTCGCTTATACAAAAACCCACCATATATTACTGTTTTAATAGCATCACAAACATTTGGGAATTCTTATTCTTCCACTGAAATGAATTTAAAAATTAAAGAACGTAATTCTAGTCATTTCTAGCTATTTCTAGCTCCTTTATTAACAAATAATCTAGTATAACCTCATTAGTAACATAACATATCTCTTTGTTTCACTAAAATAAGGTTTTGAAATACGCATGATTTTTTGTGTCTAGAGAGAATAGTTATTTCTGAACATTTGCATGGCACTTTTATTGTTAAAGTGATTTATAATTGCTTACTTTAATTATTCTAGTGCCATTAGCTCTGATCTGTGCTGTTGCAAACAAAAAAACCTGAGATTTATCTGGAAAATTATATGTACTTTTTCAATGTTTTTTATTAGCATCTATAAAACAAGTCATCTTATGGTTTATTATTAGCTTATTAGAAAGAATTTAAAATGTGAAGTTGATAATTTTACTCTTAACTGTTTACAATATGGATATTACAACATTAATAATCTAAAATATAAAGTAACTAGAGACGTTAACATGGAAATATATACAAGTATTTGTCTTATGTGTAAAACTAAGCCAGATATAACTTTTATGATATGATAAACAATTTCATGTTTAGACTGGATATATACCATCTCCTCTCATTAGTAAGTTGGGTCAACTTCTTGAGACATCAAAGAATTTCAAGAGATGTGTAATTAGTGGGAAGAAAAACAGATAATTCAAAGGAGAGGAAATCCAGTCAGAGTCATTTTGATTAAGTGTCTTAGTCTTAATCTAAGGCAGTTTTAAGTGACCTCTAGCAAAAGAGGAGGTCACCATAAATGAGGCTAGCCTGGTCAAAATGAAAGATTAAAAAGGCAGATAACAAAGGGCCAGTGTCATTGTAAACAGCACAGAGAATTCACTGGAGAGGAAAATTGACTGGAGAAAAGGTTGAGATGTTCAAATGAGAGATAAGTTGTATTTGAAGTAATGCTATTTTTGTAGATTGGAGAGCGTATTAGTTTACTGAGCTGCTATAACAAATTGTGACAAACTTGTTGGCTCATAAAAACAGAAATTTTTTCTCTCCCAGTTCTGGAGACCAGAAGTCCAAAGTCAAGATGTCAGCAGAGCCACACTCCCTCTGAAAGCTCTAAAACAGAATCCTTTCCTTCCTTTCTCAGCTCCTTGTGGCTTCTCTGGGTTGTAACAGCTTAATTCCAACCTCTGCCTCATTCTTCATTTGGCCTTCTTCCTTGTGTCCTCTGTGTGTCCTTTTGTGTCTTATAAGGACATTCTTTGGATTTTGGACTCATGCTTATCCAGTATGCTCTCATCTTTATCCTTCCCTTAATTACATCTGCAAAGTCCCTATTTCTAAATAAAGTCACATTCTGAGGTTCCTGTGGATGCGAATTGAGGGGAGGGGTGACACTGCTCAATCTACTATAGAAAGTAAAGATAGAAAATTTTAAAACTTACAAAAAATAATAGTTTATAAAAGTGGAAGTGTGTAACACAAAACAGTCACAAATACAACTTAAGTCTAGGTGATGTCAGTATACCTGAAACATATATACCATTAACTATCAGTGGAAATAAAGTTTTTAGGAAAGAATGGTGAATAATATCAACAAAGGTATTCTTAGTTGAATGTGGTTGAATTAAACACATTACTGTTTCCTGTCCGTCATGACACCAATCAATGACAGTAAAGATATAGAAATATATGATTGAAAAAATACATAATAACTGAGTACCAATATGATATATGTAATGAAGAATACCAATGAGAGGCAAGCCAATTCAGCCACACAAAAACAGAAAATATGGGATGGGAGAATTAGAAACTAGAGATCATAAAGTAAAGTATGGGGCTGAAAAAAAGGTAACAGAAAAATGTCTAAAATTGACAAATCAAGGAATTGAAATATAAGCGCATTATTTAGAAGTGAGAAGAGACATATGAGAAGAAACAACAAAAGTATCAAAGGAGGGTGAATCAAGGATGAGGAAGGTTTGAGCAGAGGACTGTTGTTTTTCAGTGTATGCTTATTAGTAAGGTTTAATTTTTTGAACTAGAATTATGAATAATATTATTGAGATTTTTTAAATGTCATTAAAAACATACAAAATAGCAATACCTACATTCATTGAACATTAACTTGGAGATAGGCACAATGCTAAGTGTTCTGTTTGTTCTTATTCATTTGACACAACAGTTCATTTAATTCAGAAATAAGTGATATTATTATCATCTCAATTTTATAGATGAGGAAACAAAATAATTTGCACAGGTCATACAGCTCTTAAGTGACAAAGATGACATTCAAACCTAGGACTTTATGCTTCCAAATGCTCTTAGTTGCTGGACTGTACAATACTCTGGGGCTGAAACCTTTGTCTGAGGCCACTGAATTCTCTGATTCTGATTGGGTTACGTGACAAAATGACCTTTTGGCACCATTCTAATATAACTAGCTTAAAAAGGAAGATGTCTACTCTGAAATGTCCAATAGGACATAGTCAGTTAACAGGCAATAAAAATGGAAGATTTTAAAGTCCTAAATGGTTATGCTGTAAAATTTAAGTATATCTTGAGATTCTAAAATACCTAATCATCATTAATATCTTAGAAAAGAGAAAATGTAACTAATAAATATTCTTTCCATGTCTTCCTAAGTGTAACCTAATAAGGGAACATTTTTATGTCTCAGTCTTCACTGGGCAGTCCCAGTTTATACCTCTTATGCTGTCGTAATCATTACTAGTCATAATAATTTTGATGTCCTAGCATAATTGTTAATTTTTAGTAGTGTCTCAATACAGATGATAAATTTATATAGCCACTTCTATAATTTATGAAAGCCACAATCACAGCACTTAAATATTGAAGATTTTCAAATTCTAGAGGTAAGGTTTTTGTTCTTATTAATCATTCATGTAATTTAGAAGTTCTGCCTGCTCTGAGAATCTTCTGTCTCTTTAACTTAAATGCCTGATACAAAATATGACTTGGGTAGCTTAACGAACTCTCCCTTTCATTTTGGCAGAAGGCTTAAATCTTGGGATAAGGCCAGGCATCTTCCTATTCCGCCTTCTAACTCCCAATCTAATTAGTTTCAAACAGGAGGAACACCTAGGTGTCCCTTAACTTTAAATATTTAAATATGCCCTTGGGTTTTTCAGCAATTTACACCCGAAACTTCACCACAGACTTGTAAATCTCTAAACTGTGTGAGATTCCACCCCCCTTCCCTTCCTGTGAGATTAGTGGCTCCTGTGGGGAAAGGGACACTTGTAAGTTCTAAAATTTACAAGAGTGCTATGCTTTCTAAAGTGTAAATTGCAAGGAAACTCCAGAGTGCCATTAAGCATTTAAATGTGGTAAGCATCATGCCCCTTGATCCTCTGGGGCAGCAGTCACTAAGAAAGAAGAGAAAAGGGAGCAACACTTGGGTCCCCAAGTCCTTCATCAAAGTGTGAAACCAATATTGGAAGCATCCTGAATTCAGCAGCAGAAATACAAGCACATCCTTATTCGCTTGCTCTTTTGGTTGCCATGTTAAGAATTTAATCAACTGTTGAATGCATAACTGACATACACCTAGTTATTAAATGGTTGAAGCCCATCCATCCTTTAAACAGTAAAGTTATTAAAAATAAATTTAATGCCTATTCCTTGACCATTCATTTCAGTCATGTTATTATATGTAAATATAATAACCAAGCTTAAGCAAATGTATAAATTATCTTTCCTTAGACAGTACATTGATAGATTGAAGACAGAGGGGACCATGGAAAGTGACTTGTCCGAAGTTGCAAAGGTAGTGAGCACCAGTTACATTAAATAAATGAAGTTCATGAAAGAAGGTCTTTCTAATTTATTTGACTTCTGAAGTAGAATACATTCTCTGCACAGAGAATTTTCACAGCCATCTAAGAGAATGTTGAAAAAGGCTATAGCCAAAAATACTATTTCCTGACCCAAAGATATTCATATACAGACTGAAATGCAGGTGTTATTGTCCCAGTGCCCATTTTGTGCTGAGAAGTAGGGCCCCAGGATTTTCTCTAGAAGTCATAGTTCTACTTGCCAATTTTATCACCTAAGGCTCCCAGGTGCAAATATGTACACACATAGAAAATAACCAATTTCAGCTTAAATGTTTCTTGCACTGAAGTCAATGTTGTTGCCTTTGGCTCCTATATGGAGACATTTCTCCTTCACCTACTTTGAATGAGAAAAGGTGACGAATTTTACTATTCCAAACAATGAAATCCTAACAACACAATTTCTCAATTTTGGAGAATGGGATAGCATGACTTTATTTTTAAAAAATCATACCTCCACTTTTCTGTGTTTTATGCAAGATTACCAAAGCATAGGATGGAATTTACTGGAGGTTTGGAGTTTCAAATCCAACAGTACTAGAAGTAAAGGGAAACGGAAAAACAGATGTAATTCTGAAGCTTCTTGTTGCCAAAAGAAATATGAAACCACTGACATGTTCTCTCTCTTTCTTTTCTTCCTTTGTGTCTTGGATTGCACCAGACTCTCCTCATTTTCCAACATCTTTGTTACCTTCATGTGGAAAGTGTGTGTTCCCATTAAACTCTCTGCTCTTTTTGTTCCCCTCTTGTCCCATCCTGTGCTTTCATCTCCAAACTCTTATTACCTCTTTTAAAAGACTCCAATATTTCAGTTTTCCTCCCTTGTTTTCTCTTTTTAGTTTAGTTACTTATGCAACTTAAGGTTTTTTACATTGTTATATTATTTTTCAGAATTTTTTTTCTCTTGTTTATGATCTTTGGGAGCTATTTGAAAATATATTTTAAAAGATTTACTTTAACACTTCTGGTTTTATTCTCTTGTCTACAGACTACCTCATCACATTTTTTTCCTTACACATCTTTCCACTTTTATTTTTCCAAATTCTTAAAATAATGTTTGAGAACATGGAATTTGGAGTCGACTAATGTGGTTCAGATCTTTTACCATTCACCAATTCTATAACTTACTTAACCACCCTAAACCATATTTTCTTCATCTTTTAGATTGAGATAATAACACTTGACGGTGCTGTTGGAAAGATTAAGTATGTTTGAAACAGTTGAACACAATACTTAGCTTGTAGTACACACTCAGTAAATAGGGATTATTACTATATTAATCTATAAGATAAAGGAAAAAAGAGTTTTTATTTCTAAAAGAAAAAGGGGAAATTTTAACATTTAACTGGAGATAAAAAATCTTACAGCATGCATGTAAATGTAATTTTAGGAGCACATCTTGAGGGTGTACTTGGAATGTAACCTGAAAAAGGTAGCATAGTGCTAAATAAGAACTTGAATTGTAGATTCAACAAGTTTTTCTCAAGTCACTATTCCTTCCCTTAATCTGTTATATAGATGTAGTCAAATCACTTATGTTTTTGATCCTCAATGTCATCATCTAGCATTAAAATCTCTTAGGATGAAAAGAGGTGCTCATTTATTATTTTTGTTTTTATCCTGAGAAAATACAGTAAATATTTGTCATTTAAAAGAGCAAAAAGACTATGGTTTATGCTTTACAAATAACTGTTGAGTTTCACATACCGTCATGTTCTATTTGCATGGCTAGATTTTCTACCCTCTGAGACGATCAGGCTTTTCTACTGCATGTTTTAGGGGAAAAGGGTTGGTGCATTGTGGTTCAGAAGGAGGTACTTGGTCTTTAAAGCTTACCATGTTGTAATATTGGGTAGTTAATATGTAGGCTAAAGATAGAGTCAAAGGGGAGACCTGGGCACACCTTCTATTTCGAGTACAAGCATCCTTAGACTTCTTCCTTCTAGAAGTCTAAGGATGCTTGTACTTGAAGTAAAATATTTTCTTGACTCCCTTTGTCTCTACAGCAGCTGGTGCAACACTGGGATAAAACTTTTCTTTCATTCCTTCCCCCCACCCCACAAAGTGATGATACCTGCTCATGTAACACTCAGGTCAATGGGTAAAGATAGGATTTGTTTATAAAAATTTTATTTATACAAAATTGTTTATAATTATATTTACATATCCTATACAGTTTCTGGCGTTAAATGGGCATAATATTTTTTTTCAGTAAATGAATAATTCCTAGACAAAAACCTAACAATATCATTTATACTAACTTACCTTCTAGTTAGCAGGCCACAGTACTAAAAATTTTGACAAGTAGAGCGTCTTTCTTAAGTTATTTTGTTTATCCTAAGAATATATCTATCAAAATGCAAATGTATTGTGGAAATAGTATAATTCGTAAGTGAAATTCTTTTCGACAAAGAAACAAAAATCTAGATTCATGAGAAACTGAACAAGAACAAGAATAACCCAAAAGCCTCTCAAGCGCAGGTGGACTGGCGTGGTTGGGATGCCAGTGGGCTGATCTTCAGCTGGCAGACACCAGGACAGGCCTTTTGTTCCCTGACCAAAGTTAGTACATTCCATTCATTCTGCCTGGGTCTAGAGTCTATATGATTGACAGTTGCTCTGGCCGTATTTGTTCTTAAATGCTTGAAGTATTACCCCTTGAAGAGCTGAACTGATCACAAAGGCAATTATACACTTAGGGCTAGTTGTATGAAAGAGCAGGGTGAGTGATTTGAAAAAAAGAAAATATTCAGAAACATTGAGACAGATTTACTTCTACTATATAATATTCTAAAGCATAGACTAAGGCTATCATAAAACTGTAATTTTTCAATCTTATTGTCAATCCTGCAAATAGTTTTTCCACAGGAAGACAAAATTGTTTTTTAAAAGCAGAAATTTGGCAATATCTTTTTGCTAGCTATTTGAGTTTTTATAAAGTAACCATTTCATTATTGCCCTACCCTCAGTACCATGCACAGTGGACTGTATGTGGTTCTTACATTAGCTGTGACAGAGTTGCTCCAATTATATTAAACATATCACCTCCATCAGAATGTTTAGGGTTATTTGTCAAAAATGCAAATTGCTTTCTATTACCCCAGAAATACTGAATGAGAATCACTGAGGGTATAGTGAAGAAATCTGTATTTTAATAATTACCAAGATACTTCTTACACAATTTGAAATCTTGTCCCAAGAAAAATCAAAATGTGTTTCCTGATTCCTGAGATGTGTCAGGCCAAGTCCTCAATACAAGGCAAAATGATACAGTAAGTGTTTTGGTACTATTTAAAGTGCATACATCTAGGAATTGCCTGAATCTAGCATGTATTGAATAGTAGCAACATACATACTTTCAGAATGTAGGTGTCTTCAAACACCTACAGAGTTAGATTAGATGATCCTATTTAATGCCAATGTAGAAACAAGTTAAAATCAAATTTCCTATCTTATAGATGTCCAAAATTTGATATAAGTTGGGACTAATTTTTTTCTTTTTTTTTCTGTTTCACTTAAGAATTATGTCAATTCATGGCTATTACTCTCATGTTAGTAAAACTAAACATTTGCAGAATTGCTGGGCTATGTCTCCTTTCTAGTTGAATCCATTTGAAACCATGAACTTACATGGCTTCTGCTTCAAATAATCAGTCAGCACAGGTTTTCTCAAAATTGGCCCAGTCCTGTTCAGAAAGTTTGTGAAGCATTCAGTAAATGTAATTCAATTTTAAAATTTGTAACCAGACCCCTCATTGGGTGTGTGTCACTTAAATTAGTTATACTTTTAAGTAAGAGTCATATATTCCAGTACATCTTGTAATGGTATATAAGCTAAAATCTAGAGAATAGTAAAGATAAAAATGTTTATTCTCTGCTGTTTCCAAGTATACATATTAAATTTTCTTGTCTTCAATTTCGTATACTTTCCTAATAGTAGTAGAGTAATTGATTTGTACTACACTCAATCCTATTTTTGATAATACCACATTCTAGGTGGAAAAAAACCACACATTTCTTAAACCCACTGAACTGCAAAATTAAAATTATGATCCTGTTCCACAGTAGAGGCCCTCTCCTCCACCACAGATATACCAACTAAAATAATGTGTGCTTATTAAAAATTTCAGTGAAATTATGTGAAAATATATGTACATATAATGAATGTACAAGTGATAGACAAAACTAAATATGAAGATAAGTTTAAAGCCTTTCCTTCTGTCTTCTGTATGTCTGATGTTACTGAATTCCTTCAATAACACTCATGAAGAACCTCGAATAACATGCCAGCTCATATAGACTACCCTAACTTACAAGTTGTACATACAGCTCTCATATTTTAAGCCCACTTTTAAGAGGTGACACATAGTGCAAAATCCACACTAAAGACTCATGTCAAAATCACCAATAGTCCAAATATATTGAAAAAGCATCTATGACGCATAGGTTTTTTTTTTATATATATAATTCAAAGTACATAAAGAAAAACAAGAGAGGGTCTTCTTAGCTATTGTAAATACACAGAACAAGAAAGCTTCAAAGGGTCATGAGTTTAAAACGTTTAAGAAACAGGATTTCACAGGGTCAAGGTAATTAAGGGCATGGCTCCAAGTCCACCTCATTAACCATAAACATTGGCAGCTCTTGAAGTGTGAAGTTGGAAGATGACTGGGGTTGGCTTCTCCTTCTAAATCATCCTTCATTAGACCTAGGAAGTCCAAGCCTTATAAAACATTTTTTCCTAATATCCAGAAACCAAAGCTGACTGTTTAGAGCATCTGTCCACTTATGTGGAGAATATTCCTTTTTCTTTTTCCATTGTCTTAAATCAAAGTGCTCTTTTTGCTTTTAGTATATTTCTCTTTCTAGCTTTTAGGGATAGAAATTAAGCTTCACTCTTTGCATTTTTGTCTTTTTCGTATATATATTTTTTTACCTTTAATGTTGGCAACTTAAATGTAATCTAAACTATACAAGCCATACCCTTTGTTAGTCACTTGAGTTAACCAAATTACATCAGTAACTTAAAAAAAAAAAAAAGAGCATAAAAATATTCTCTTCCCTTCTCTTTCCTATTTAGGGAAAAAGGAGTTTTTTAGGGAAGGAGGGGTAACTGTAAACTACATCTTCAAGGTAAGTATAGAGGGGAAGCTACTTAAATACTGTAATATGACTGCTCTGATTTTTCGATAATAGGAATGAAGCCAGTCCTGCAGGCAATTTCCTGATGTGGCACACCTCTCCTAACACTTTTTTCTCACACTAAAAATGTCAGATTACTTAACAGACCATCAGAGAAGTTCCAATGTCACTTGGGGTAATCTTTCCTTGTAGACACCTATACAATTATCAATGCCACATTTTTATATTATGTTTTAGTCAAAAGGTGGGCAGCACAACATTTATGTACCCCTATGCAATAAAATACTTAGTACCTTTTGTAAAAGGTATTTCACTGAAAGTACAAAAAGTGTATATTCTTTCTTTTAATAGAGCATCATGAATGTATCTCTGACACCTTTTTCATGGAGCTTTAAAATATGCAAAGTCTTGAGCTAATGCAAGTGTTTCAGAATAATAATTGGGCAGTGGATTCTTAAGTTTCTACTAGTTCATGTAGCCATTCATTCATCAACATTGAACTCCCACCTATGCCAAGCACTGTGCAAACTTTGAAGATTTAAAGAAAAATAAACCCTGCCCCTTTTCTTAAGAAGTGTGTAGTTTTTTGAGAGAGACAGACACATAAATAATTATAGTCATTGCAGTAAGTGTTATAATGCAGACACTGGAAAGTTTTATGGAAGTCCAGAAGACAAGGCAACACTTTTTGCCTGAGGAAGTAACGAAAATCTTGAGTGGGTTCTTTGAGGATGAGGAGAGATCCTACTGATAGAGAACAATGGTGGAGAATGTGGGAAGGGGGAAGACAGCAGGAGGCACAGCAGTAGAAGCCTGTAGGTAAAGGAGGTAGGACTTTGAAGGATATGTTTGAATATGTTTAACGTGGCCAAGATGTAAAGAGGATGCTTACAGAGGTGACACTGGCAAGGAAAAGTTGAAGGGAGCACTTTTATGAATGACTTAGTACAGACTCCTAGTGTATCTGAGATCTCAGAGCAAAAGAAGAGCTGTGAAAGGGGCAAAAAGGCATCTCGTTGCCGTCATTTTGGGACCAGGCTTCCATTCATAAGCCTCACACTTAAGAAAACCTACTTTTGGAGCTTGACTTTCATGGAATTTTGACCCATATCTGAAAATTTAGTGGGAAAAGTACAAGTCAAAATACTTCTTTTTGAAGCTATGAGGAAGTTTTGGTTTCGTTTTATTTGATGAAAGAGGAGATTTGTCCCCACCCTTCGAAGAAATTCTTCCTTTGTGGTAAAATCAATTAATCAGACCGTTAGCTGGCCTGAATGCATTATCTTCAGATGAGAAGCAAAAACCACAAACTAAAAATGCAGGTGTTTAGACTGTAGATCAAAGGAACATTTTACTAGAAAATGTGAGGTGTGGTCTCTTTGTGTGGAAGAGAGAGATTATTCTCTGAGATATGTTTTTTGTAAGTATGGATTAAGGTTCACCTGTTGTTTTCTTAAGAAGTATGAACCTCAGGCCAAAACTTCCCTTTTGTGTGAATCAAATTCATTTCACACTCCTCGCACCGGGATGTCAGAAAGCTTAACTTCAGTCTTCTTGATGAACTCCCTCCCACAACACTGTGCTTTACTTCTGGCATCCACTTCATTGTTAATTTCCAGGGAGGGAGGAGGGACATCTGTACACGGAAGGAGATGCAGATAGGACAGAGTCCCTAGTCTTTGGCCATTTGTTTTTAGAAGTTTTTAGAGATGCTTGTTAGCCTTGTCCTCAGGACTTCTTCAGGATGGTGACTGCCGGATGCTTTTGGGTCACCTCTGGGGCCTGAAAACTTTACTCTATAGTCCCTTCTGTATAGCCATATCGTGAAACCATTCCCTTCCAGGGTATTGTTAACTCACTGATGAGTTGACTGTTACATTCTAGGATGGACATGTTTTGTCTAGCTGCACCATGAAACCATTTCCCTCTAGGGGGTCTTGCAAACTCCTTAGCTAGTTGATAAGAACCCAGCTTGGACTTTTTTGGCTCCTGAGATCTTTCTGTCTTGTATACTCCCCATCTTGGGTAAACTTCCTTCCCTTTGGAATTGGGTAACTCCACTCAAAGCCCAATTTCTCTAGCAAACTATAGCTTTAGATAATTTTCTTTGTGACTTCTCTCAGGAGTATCTATAGTGATTTACTACTCAGACCATTGATTTTTGGAATTTTACAACCCTTCTTACACTATCTTTTGAGCAAGGAAGTAGTTAGTGTGCCTGCTATCTATTTGAATGGGGAAAAGAGATAAGGAGAAACCTGCTTGGTGAGGAGGCAGTGCATGAATTAAAATCTCAAAATATTATTTTGACAACTCATCTCCCTGTAAAATTCATGTTTTCTTAAAACAAAAAAATGAATGCTTTTTGCTCCCATCCCTAAGCCTTAAATTGAAAGTGGAATCTAAGTCCCTGAACTAAGTGGGTTATTATCTGGATTGGAAAGTTATGGGAAAGTTGAGACTGTTCACAGTGTAAATTATTCAACTTGTTCACCTGGGGTGGCAGTGCAGGAGTAATAATACCATATTGAGTGTTCACTCTGTGCCATGTGCTCTTTTGAGTCTTTTATATGCAATATCTCATTTAATTTTCATAGCAACTGTATGAAAAAGGTAACATTATTATCATTTTTTAATGCCAGATCAAGAAACTGAGGCAGAGATAGGTTACATAATTTTTCAATGTCCAGCGCTGGGAAGTTTTGGAATCACTGGTTATGATAATTCATTGTCTCTGGAACCCAAGCTCTTGACTATTATGCTATGCTAATAAATCACATTCCACACATCTCAGGGCAGCCAGACATAGAATAACAGAAAGGGTGGTATTTCCTCCTTGATAAGTCTACCTGATAGGTCCTCACTTGATAAGTGAGTCTTGATAAGACACTCAGTTATCTTTAGTTTTAACTTGGTGGATGAGGATTCAATTTTGGTAGAAAGTGTGGGTTTAATCCCCATCTATTGCTGACAGAAAGCATATCCTCCATTCTTCCTGGGTGTCTGGCTGGTCTCATGCTCCTGCTTCAAGGTATCAGCAGGTTGTATTGGGGTCTTTAGTTTCAGTGGGTCAAAGTTTTGCACTGAGATACTCATCATCTCTGGGTGCTTAATCCTTCAATTTCCCACTGCTTTGAATTATTCTCATTATTAGAGCAAGGCAATGCTTCACAGGGTCCAAAAATACTACACAGTTATTTCCTTCAGCATATCCCTAACTCCCTGCCATGCTGCCAAGAGGCTGGACTAAGGGTCTCCTTTTCTGCAGAACCACAAGCACCTTTCTCATTGTTTCTCTGTAGCCTAAGGAGGTTCTTTTTTCTTTTTTCCTATCTAGAGGAAAGCCTTACTCTTCACCCTCTAAACTACTGAGTTTCTCCAAATATTTCCCACACATCCTTTTCTCTTGGTATTTCTTTTAGGAGCACTTCACTTAATCTCATCAGTAGGCTTTAGATTTAAAATAAGAACAAGCTATTACCCCACAAACATAATGTGCAGAAAGGAAATGCAAGTCCTGCTATCTTGTTAAACAGGAAGAAGGTAAAACAAGACAGAAACAAAGCAAAACAGAGAAAATCATAAAGAAATTTAAGGAATAAAATTTAGCCACACTTGTTTCAGTGGAGTATGTGTAAGAGAATATCTTCATGTTGTTTGGTTACTTATTGATAAAGAAAAATGAAGCTGATGTTCAGAATTTTGTAAGAATCAAGACACAAGCAATGCCACTTCAACACCAAGATACCAAAGCATCTCAGTAAGCTGGAGAAGAAAGATATTTACACATTTCCAGGTTGAAACTAGAATTTTTCTATCACGCCTCCAGTGACAAATGTATGTGCACAGAGAAACAATATTAAGTTGTGAAGAGCAGTTATTATTTTGAAGAGTTTATGTGCTGGGGCAACAAAGGGAAGACCAAGCCAGACTTATTTCTGGATCCATATGAGATACTTCATTCTGAATTTTTCCAAATATAATGGGGGTAGGATGAGGGAAGGTAGACCTGGGGCAATGGTTAATTTCTTGAATGTTAGATGGAGGATTACAGTCATTTCAATTTAGCTCTTAAAATAAAAATGAGTTTAATTAGACTGCAATTCCTGTGACAGACAGGTTATGCTATTGGTCAGAGGAACTTAAAATTTTCTAGAAACAAAGCATCTGATGTAGGAGGGCATTTGTGTCAAGGACATCAGAAAAGATCTATGAAATGATGAAAACCTAGACTATGACAGGAGTAACAAAAACAAACAAAACTATTAACTTACTGCACGTGAAGCATCAGAAAGAGAAAGGAATTCGAGGTAGTTGCCATGGAACTGAACAAATAGTGATGCCATTAAGTAATATGGGGGATATAAGAAAAAGAGGAAAAG
The DNA here is from genome assembly GCF_048773025.1 of Camelus bactrianus. NCBI lineage: Eukaryota > Metazoa > Chordata > Mammalia > Artiodactyla > Camelidae > Camelus > Camelus bactrianus. The sequence goes on from NC_133540.1 coordinate 47,079,732, forward strand.
AAGCAAGTTTTCCAGAGAAGAAAATGAATTAGATGTAGAACCTGTGTATTTATGTTTCCTGCCTAATATCCTACTAAAGATAGAAATTGGCAATTAGGAACTCAATCATAAATAAACTCAGTAGAGAAATCAGTGATAGAAAATTAGGTGATAAGAATGATAGAAAAAGTTATTGGTGAACAAATGGTTTATTAAACTACCAAGTAAATGATAACATCAAGAGAAAAACATGTAAAACATAAAAAAGAATAGGATCCAAGATTAAACTGTAGGGAATAAGAACATTCAAAGAACAGATTTAGGAAAGAAGGGTGAGAAGGACTGATCAGAGAGACTGGAGATAGGGGAAAGCTAGGAGGAGAAATGGATACCTGATGCCATCAGAAACATGTATGTTAAGAAGTAGGAGAGCTCAATATTATGTTACAGAAGGATTAAATAAGATGAGAGATAAGAAAGTATCCATTGGATTTAGGTGATGATAAAGTCAATGAGTGATTTTACTAGAGTTAATAAATTATATTTCAAAAGTTGTTGAGAAGGTAAAGTTCAAACTATAGACCATACTTTTAAGACTGTTTAAAAAAGAGTGATTTAGGCACCCAACAGATACACTAGAAGAATTTTGAAAAAAGAAGAGATGGCATTATTTTTCGAAGTAGAAACTGGAAATTTACCTAATCCAGATGGAATATAGACAGAATAAATCTTAAAATAGAAATTTATTCCATGGATTTATTTTATTATCAGAAGAGCGAAATCTATTCCTTCACTTCTCAGAAGCTCAGAAACATCTTGCAATGATATATTAAATCAGTAATAACCAACATATTTCCTTGTCTCTATAGCTCTCTTCCATTTTTCTGAGTGTACATAGGCTCTGTTTCACTCATGTTACCAGAATTAATCCTACCCCAGGGAGAAGCTTATCCCAGGGACAGTGTTAAAATATCCAACTTAAGAGCTTAAGTAAACCAGTCTAAACAACTGAGTTGGTATTTTTTCCTACATTAAGTTTAAATCTATAAAGTGCACTTCAAAATTATTATTGAAACCACACTTTTATTTCACCCACCAGTTCTGATAATTGAGTCTCTTTCTTGAGTACCTAGTGTCCATGAACTCATTGTAACTTCTTGCTAGATCTCCCCAAGTTTCACTTTTGTTTGAATTATTACCACCGTGCTTTCCAGATTACTATCTTAGCCTGAGTCTTTTCAAAGGGCTAATCTCATTTCTAAATTCTAATCCTTTCAATGCAAGCTTCTCTAGTGGTTCTGGAACTGGAATCTGACTTGTTAAGACTCTTCTTTGCTTCCTTTTTCTTTTTTCTTATTCTACAAGAGTTTTCAGAATAATAGTTTTAGTGATGAATTGGTGGAGTGGTGTGTTGTCATATTTCTAGATCAAGTTCCCAGTTATATGACTGTCACATAAGTAAAGGTCAGCTACTTTCCAGGTCATCCTGAGTTATTGTCTCCACCATTAATTAAGCATTTCAAAGAAAGAATAAAAGACTAAGCTTGAGAAACAAAAACATAGAGGGTCAAGAAAAGTTGCACTTCTCTTGAAGGTAGAAATGGGAAAATGTAAAATTAGAAGATGATTATAGGCAAAGACAATAGTAGAGGGCTTTACGAACAATTCAGGGCTGAGACTCTCAATATGGTAGAATTAACACCAGCTGTGCTACAGCTGACTCACTGTATACTGACAGTACTTCATCTGATATGTCATATTTGGAACAATCATCACTTAGTGTTTCTAGATTTTATAAAAATATCAAGGAAAGAACACTTGCCTTCATTTTGTAGCCTTTAAATAAAGGGCACCATTATAACCTCACATTATCATTAATGTATAGGAAGACATTCCCAATTACCTCAAGTGTTTTAGTTGCCAGCATGTACATTTGATATGGGTTTGTTTCCATCCGTGTCCATGTGCACTGTAAGCAGAAAACACTTCTACTAGTTTGGTCTAGAATAATTGAGTCCATTTATAATCAGCAGTCTACTGGCAAGTGACCTGTACTGCATGCTGGGAGGACGCAGTTTGATGTGGGCCTTCTCCCAATGTCTGCAGTTACTGGCAACACTTCCCTGTTGTTCTATCTCTGGCTTTCATATCCTACGGAGAGGTTGATCTCACTTGGCTCTGTATTGGCTCAGTGAACTTTGGAAACAGATAATCTGACTGTCCTTTGGTAGATAGTCATCATATCTTTTCATGATCTGGCCATTTTACTCATCAGGATCTTCTCTAGGATCTTCACCTTCTTCGTAAATGATTAACACTATAATCTCTGAAAACTGTGTGCTAAGCTTAGATCACATTAATAGTCACCAGTAATGATTATGTAAGGCAATTACTGTATCTTAAAACATGAAATGTTCTCTTCCATAGAAGGGTGAAAATTAGTCAAAAAGTTCATTAAGAACAAAAATGTTAAAGTAACAATTTGATACTTTAATATTTTAGTCAATACAAGCCCTTAAACCAAATAATTAGACCCAATACAAAATTTTAGAGCTCAACTTACATGATTTAATAAAAAATATATTGCTGTCTAATGAGTAACAGATTTTCCATTGTCTTACTAAAAGAGAAATGTGGTAGTCCACGACTAAGTGAGTAGATCCTGTTTTTACAGAATGCCTGCAACTTACTCTGGGGAGACTGTTTTGAAAGGATTACCTAATAAAAATGGAGAAGGAACAAGTGAGTACTAACATATATCAATACCCAACATAACTCAGTTACCCTGTCTGGAAGTCAAAATCTATTACACACTAGTGAAACAGATGGATTTTCTATTGTGCAATTATAGCCTAGATTTTTACTGAGGTCAATAAACATAAATGTTATGGGCCTTTCATAATATTCTTTTCCAAAGAAATATATGTAATTTAAGTGCCACAAAGTACATTCCAGTGTATAAAAACAGTAGCAAAAATAAAATTTATGAGAATGAGAAGCAGCAGTCACATTGAAGAAATAAAGCTATGCGTGGAATTACATCTTTCTATATTTAATTATTCTTCGGGCATCTTAATTGGATCAGTAGTCCCCTCCCATAAATTATGTCCACTTTGTAAAAATGTTTTCTTTGGTGTTAAAAAAAAAAGCCCTATTGATTTCATATCATTATTTTTAAGGTTGAGTTCAGGCTTTATTTTTATTATTTTTTGCTTTGCAAGTTAAGACTGTAAACAGAATACAATATAATTTCTCACAAATTTTTATAACCCTAAAAGTATTTTTTAGCTTTTAATTTTTAAATTTTGGTAGCAAATACTAATACCTAATAATCTTGGAAGAAAAGTTCAAATGATATTTTTGAGAATAAGTTGCTATCTCATCACCGTCGAATAATTTAGTGTATGTTTCCTATAAACGAGGCCATTATCCTATATAAACATAACACACCATGAAGAACCATGAGATTACATATACATTTATATTACTTAAACCTCAGATTCCGTTCAAGTATCTTCAATTGTCTGATAAATGACTTGTGTAGTAAAAAATCCAGTTTACAGTTATACGCTGCATTCAATTGTTTTCCTTCAATCTGTAATATTTCCTTAGTCTTTCCTTGACTTTCATGACCTTCATCTTTAAGGGCATAAGCTAATTATTTTTTACAATCTATTCCAAATAGATTTGATTAGATTTAGGTTATGAATTTGGGGCAGTACCTTTATAGAAGTGATGTTGTGTTTTTCTCATTGCATCTTATAAAGGTGACACACAATTTCAGTCTCTTCAATTATTGATAATGTTTACTTTGATCATTTCATTAAGACAATGTCAGCCAAAGCCATTCTACTGTTCAGTTTTGCTATACCCCTTTGTAATTAATACATACTTTACGAGGAGGTAGTTTGAAATGATAAATAACCCATTCCTCATCAGACTTTATACATACCCATTAATTGTTTTGTATTTTTATTGACCTTATCACTTACTATTTTGTTTGATAGGTAAAATGTATTATTATTGCTATTTTTTGATCATCAAATTATTCCATATTTGGTCAGCAGGACCCCATTCACACCAATTTCTGTGGGGGGTTTCCCATCATTTCTCAGCCTTTTTTGACACTACAAACATTCCAGTTTCATCTTGTACTTTCTTTTCTAAACTCTGATTTACAATCTAGGATGTGTCTCACTACACCATTCTATTTGTAAATGATTTATAAAATAATAAAAACGGTGTCCCATTAAGAAGCCGAACCTCCAAAGCACATCAACACCTTTGATAGTTCATTTTCATTCATAACACATAATCTGTGTCAAGCCCTTAAATACAAATCTCAATGAGGCACCATTCCTGTCTATGTGTTGTTAACAATAGAAACAAACAACAACAAGAAAAAGAAAGGGTCAAGCCAAGTTTTAAATGCCAATTGACTTAATAAAATCTCAGTTCAGAACATGGATAAAAACTTAGAAACATGAATGAATGTTTAATTATTAAATTTTTTTACCCTGATACCAGAATATGTATATGAAGATTGTTTAAAGGATTATTTTCACATTGCAAGGCACAAATAATTCAGAGTGGCATATTCACATGCTTTTGTTGTCACCAAAGAGTTAGCAAGGAAGGACAAATTTGGAGAAGAAACACTGAGGGTAAAAAATTTTGCAATTTTTTGCAAATTTTTACACTAAAATTATTAGACCTAAGTGCCCACTGAGCCAAATTTTATTTAACGTAGACTTGCTGTATCAGAACACAAATTTGAAAAATTGGCAAACCTAATCTGAAATAAATCCAGTATGCTAATCTCTGAGAGGAACTGGTTTACTGAGGGATGAGTAAATCCGTGAGGACTGAAGTCTGAGGGAGCCTGCAAATAAGAAGCCTGAGACCAGTGCGATGTGGAATCAGCAGCCAGGCCTGCCGTGAACAGAAGTAACCATTATATACTTGTCAGACTTTATGAGACAGTTTAGATATAAACAGCATGAGTAGCAGCCAAATCCAGCCTTTCCATTCCTCTCTTCTTCTCTCTGGAGCTGTGGCTAAAACCTGTGCCAATGACCACTGGGATTTGTAACACCCTTTTGCCAGTAATAGAGGCCAGACAGTCATTAAATTGGATATAAACAAGGCAGGAATTAAGAATGGGGAATGGGAGGTCCAGACCTCCTAGTAAACCATCTGGAGAAAACCCAGATTTCCCTGATGTAATCTCAGGCCTTAAAGTTCAAATCAGCAACTCTACCCTGAAATAAATAGAGGTAAACCCATTTTGTGTAAAGGTGGGGAAAAATTAAAAATTCTCACCCCCTGAGCTAACAGGATACATATATGTACATTACGTACGTATGCACCTTTGAACTCTCCCAGGCTCACTCTTAACTGTACACGTATCTATGCATATATCTCTCCCTCTCATTTTACATGTATATGTGTATAAATATCCTTAAAGTTGACTCTCAGATTAATTTTAATAATCAGTGTATCTTTATTAAATAATTAAATGAATTTTAACCTTATGCAAGAAAACTAAAGAAATCTACCAAAAAATGACACTAATTCTTACACAGTTTTAAAATTACTCTTCAAATTAAGTCCTCCTGCATTTAATGGAAACGATTCCTTCAGGACATACATCCTCAAGGGAACCCTGGGATCTCATCTCTCTGGTGTCCATCCAGCCTAAGGAAAATTGTTCAGATAAGAGTGATCTAAAACAGATTTTAGATCTAGCCACAGAGAAGACCATTAACATAACACTAAACAAAACTCTCATATAGTTAGCGAAGCTGTGACTTCAGAGAACCTCACTTGCATAGACCACTTCCACAGCAAAGAAAAAGGCCCTAGCAGTTTCACACTAATTATTACATATTATATATCTTAAATGAGGCCCCCCAGATTATATGTTTAAAGCCTCACAAAGAATATAGGAGTCAAAATGTTCTCTTGTTACCTTCTAACTAAATTGATTTCTAGGCAAGGTATACAATTGTTCATTTATTTATTCACTTATTCAAATGATGTCTCTTGAACATTGGCCTTGTATGAGGCACTAGGCTTTGTGGGAAAAAAAATGCCAAAGAATTGGCTCTCAAAGAGTTTGTGTTCTAGTAGGAGAGAGGGGCAGAAACAGAAACATAAAGAGGTAGGAAGCTAAATTTATTACACACAGTGGTCTCTGTACCCAGTGTACATGGGTTTGCAGGAGAGGTCAGAACAAAAGGCAGCAGATCATTGGAACACACCAAGCTTCTGAATGTGCTTTGACTGTATTTACATTGTTAAGGTATCTATTTTGGATAGTGTTGTCTAAATTTACTAGTGGTCTTTGGGGATACAGCATAATAGGCATAAAAGACAGGAAACATTTGGTAAACTAACCTCCTTTAAATGAGAAAAAAGTTACTATTCATACTTCAATGCCATATTATGTTTTGAAAGCATAATGACTTCTTAATCAGGCTATGGGAAGTCATAAATTGCCACCCAAACTTAGCTGTTACTTCAGAGTTAAGGAGGATGTGTTTTTTGTCTTCATTAGATGTCTAGATTTTTCTCTGGCAGTCTGAAATCTCAGTTCACTCTAGTTCCTACATTTTTTTCCTTGCTAATTTCTGTTGAGTTCTTAAAATAAAAATAGAACAACATAATATTAGGCTTTTAAAATTTTTATGCAGTTTAATTTCACTAATATTTCATTAACTTCATGTATGTGTAAGATCAGAATTTCATTCAAACACTTTGTGAATTGTAAATCTCTTTCAAAATAAGTTATCTGACTATGTGTACAGTATTAGGTCCTCTGCTGACATTAAAAGCAAATTGAAACTAAAAGCAAACCCAGTAAAAGTTGGCAATTCTTCAAACAATATACATAATCAAACTGAATTTAAAACAAATTGCTTACTACTCTCTCAGTTAGTCACAGAAAATATGGCATTTGTGAACTTCAGTTATATGAAGAGTTAGTGTCACTCGTAGCATATTCTCAGAGTAGAGATATAATCTTGGCTAATTATTTCTTCCAGAATCATAAATTCAGATCTAAAATGTGTCGGGTAACAGGTTAGACTTCCTCAGAATAGATATGAAAGTCAGTTGACACAAAAACATAAAAATCAGCATAGGGAACAATGTGCCATAATATAAGTAAGACCAAAAGATGATCATAACACACTAAGAGTGGAAACAACTGCTCTGCCATAAACCGTGAGGCGGTTCTTCAAGAAGAAGTAACAATTTATAGCTTTCAAGAAAAATAGTTGGAGCTTTCAGATGAAGAAGGAGGTAGTTGTTTCAGGCAGGGAAACTGATCACAAAAAGAAGTCACAGAAAAGCCTGGTGTCCTCAGGGAATGACAGTTAACTAAGTTTGAGAAAAGGTTCAAACAGGTACTGAAGAGGTTGGTAGGGTAACGTTCAATCAGACTGTGGAGGGCAGGACTCAATCCTTTGGACAACAGAAAACCCATGGAAGTTTGAAGCTGTGAAATGACATAACCAGATTTCTTCTGTAGATAGGCTTTGGTAACTAGCCACACACTTCTCAGTATTGTGGAAAATGAAACATAGGTGGTGAAAGTGAAGGAGGGAGTGATCAGATGAAAGGCATTTGAAACAGACCTTGCAAGAGATGACACAGGTTTGACCTAAAGGCAGTGGAAACAAGGACAGAGAGAGAGTCCAGGATTTTAATACACTGCTGAGACAGATCCTCTGGTGTGTGATGACAAATTGACATAAAACATGAGAGTAATGGAAGGAATCATTTATATTATACCTATTGCTTGAAAGATTTAGAATTCTCTTACCTGAGATACAGAGCGCAGTGAGAGTACTAGGTAGAAAGAAAACCACAATTTTGAACATATTGAGTTTGAGGTTCCTTGAAGCACGCCAAGTAAAATAGAAATTTATCTCCAAACTGATAAACTGATATTATGGCCTCCAGTCCCTACCCATACTTCCTCAAATCCATCTTCTACATTGCTGTCAGAATGATTTTATAAAAATTCAACTTTGACCATGTTACTCCTTTTCATTCAGTCTTTCATTGGTTCCATATTGACATAGAGAGAAAAGGTTTCAGATTCTCTTTGGAACTCCACAGCCTGGACCCACCTGCTTCCCTAGGCTCTCTCTGGTTGCACTCTTCTTTTAAACATTTGCTTCTGGTACATTGATTTATTGCTCTTTCACAGTTGCCTGTCTTTTTTTTTTTTTTTTCCTGGCTGTTCATTCTGCCTGGAATGCCCTAATAAGCACAAATTTTTCTAACACTCAGGAGTTGTCTGTATCATGTCTTTGCTAAAGCTGGAATCAACCATTCCTCCATACATTGCATATGCCCCCCGACCCTGAGCACTGTGTATCCCTATAACCCTTGAGTGTACTTATTTATCAGCACATCGTCTACTAGAACATCAGGAACAATAAAGTACATTGTTTTTACATCTCCAGTGTATTGTACAGTGATTGGGTTTGGTAGGACAGAGAGAAATAAGATTAATACAATGAAGGGGAGATATTAAAATGTACATACCTTCAAAAATAATTCTACATTTAAGAATTTATTCTGTGGATGTTACACATGTGCACAGGCATGTATAGAAGAATGTGAATTGTGTTAGTGGTACCAATAAATGAGAAACAACATCAATGATCATCAGTAGAAGCCTGGTTAAATGAATTTTGATACAGCCGAATAATGAAATACTCTTCAGATGTTAATAGGATTTTGTGCATTTATATGTGCTGATATAAAAAACCAAAGACAAAGTACAAAATCATAGTGAAAATCATTGCATATAATATGTTTCTATTTCAGTTAGAAGTCAGTTTATTTAATTCTTAGGGCAGCCTTAACAAATTTCCACAAACTTGGTGGCTTAAAACAACAGGAATTTATTGTCTCCTGGTTCTAGGGTCGAGAAGTTTGAAATCAAGGTGTTAGCAGCATCACACTTCCTCCAAAGACTCTAGGAATTGGTTTCATGTCTTTTTTATCTTCTGGTTGTTACAGGCTTCCTTGGCTTGTTGTGACATCACTCAAAACCCTGCCTCTATCTTCGTATCTGTTTCTGCTTTGTGTATTTCTCATAAAGACATGTGTCACTGGATTAGGTCTCAGCCAGATAATCAAGGACCTTCTCTTCTGAAATTAACATAGCTCTATTCATTACTGTTAGAATGGCATATCTTTCTCTATCAGCTCACTCTTATTTTTTTATGTTTTTATATTTAAAGTGAGATTCTTGAAGACAACATATAGTGGAGTCTTGATTTTCGGTCGACTCTGATTATCTCTGTCTTTTAATTGGTATTTTTAGATCATTGATGTTTAAAGTAATTTTTGATATAGTTGAATTAATATCTGCCACATTTATTACTGTTTTCTGTTTGTTGTCCTTGTTGTTTGTTTCTGTTTTTGTCTTCTGCTCTTGTTCTGTCTTTTGTGGTTTTAACTGAGCATTTTACTGAATTCCTGTTTATCTCCTTTTTAGCATATCAGTTACACTTTTTAAATTTTACCTTTTTTTAGCAGTTAACCTACAGTTTGCAACGTATTAACAACTAATTCGTTTCCACACTCACATAATACTGTATCACTTCGTGGGTCAGGTGAATAACTTATTAAGATATAATAATCTTAATTCCTCCCTCCCAAATAATTTTTGTTACTCATTTGACTTATAAATTAGCATACACAAGCATATCTATCCTCCGTCAATTCAGTGACTATGGTTTAGATTTTCCTACCCCAGCACTGGTTCCTGTGGAGATTTCTTCCCATGGGTTTCTACTCTTGTAAATGATGATTCTCTGTTTGCCTGTCTCCAATTTTGGTGACAGTGGTTTGCTCCTTGACCTCACTTCTCTGATGACTCTAAGAGAAATTGTAGATTTTTCATTTTGTGCAGCTTTTTATTTGTTGTTGGGATGGACTGGCCACTATCAAGCTCCTTCCATGATGATTAGAATTCAGAAGGTTTTTTTTTGTTTGTTTGTTTAGTTTAAGTTTTTATTCCTTTGGGGGTATTTTCTTTCACTTATTTGTATTTAAACTGTAACCAGAGTGAGGATTACAATGGTATAAGGAATGTCCCTCCTACGATAAAGTGAATATACAGTTCTAGAACTATTTTTATTAACAACGTTACACTAATTGGCTGGGCATGGGCCACATGCTTTCTGTGAACCAGAGAATGCAGTGCTCTGGCCAGCTTGGGCCATGTGCCCAGTGCTGTGGTGGTGGATACAGAGGAAGCAGATAGAGTTTTAGAAGTAACTCCATCAGGTGGGGAAAACAAAAGAGTCTGAGATTCTTAAACTTAAAACAATGACACTATAGTTACAAAAAATAAATTCATGAAGGGTCCTTTACCAGGGTAAATGTTGAAAAGACACTTTGATTTAAAAACTACAGGCAACATTCTTTTCATCAATGAAATGAATATAGCAATGGAGTAGTATGTGAAAATAAAAGTAAAAAAAAATACTGAGATATAGGAAGAATCTGTGATTTTGTTTTTATTTGATTCTAAGGACTTAAATTAGTAGCTTACACTTTCACAGAAAGTGGTTTAGTTTTTTCTGATCTTAAGGACATCTGAGAATAGAAATGGAATATAAAAGAACAAAATTAAGTGACCAGATTATGATTATAATCCTGAAGTGCCTGTTTTAAGCACATACACTCACGCACAAGGCAATTTCCCTCTGAAGCTTTCTGCCCACCCTTCTTTCCCTCTGTTACCAGCATTGCTGACATCCTCATCAATTTCCACTGGCTGTTGTGTGCATGTGTAATCATTTCATACCTTGGGGGTAAAGCTTGGTCTTTTAAACTCAAGGAATAATTATTATTTCAAGTAGCTCTCCATTTTCAATGAGAATCCTTTGTGTTCAGTTGGCTTCTATCCTTTATGTGTTTATTGGTACTGGAATTCTGTAAGCTACAGAGAGATTTTGGATCTGATTTCTTCCCTCTTGCCTCACTTCTTCCATCCTTCAACATAGAGCTCTTTCTTTCCACATTAACTTGAGCACATGACAGTTAGATACTATGTATGACATTGAAACTGCTTCTAACATGACCTAATTTTCTATCCCACATAAGCTGGAAAATCTGACTTTTAAAAAGTAAACTATGCCTTTCAGTGATGCAGTTCCCTAAAGCTTATGTATTTTTTAAGAAAATTTACATTCTGAAAGTATTATTCTTAAATATTCTTTTACATTATCAAGATATTGGCTGATTTTTTGAAATGCTGAGTATTTTAAGGAACCCTGTGGTTTTAATCCATAATAGGAATACTAACTTAAGATTGTTTCAAGTTTTTGTATATGTATATGTATACATATATGTCTGAAGAGCCAGATAAGTACCATAGTTCATGTTTATTCTTCCATAAAAAGTCTAATTTCAGGGAAAAATACATTTTTAATGCTTATAAACAGTAGTAATTGTAGTAATTACTCCTGGTGAACAAATATTATATGATTAAATAGTTTTAATTCTTTCCATGCATAGTGTTATCAGTATTACAAAGTTCTTGGTATATTTTTCATGTCAGCTCTACTGAGAGACCTCTTTTAATTAGCTGTGAATTCTCTAAAATCTCTCACATGTATAAAGGTTTTCTAAGATTATTTCAAATTAATTAGTTATTAGTTAGTGGAAAGGGTGGCAGGGAGAAAGAACAGAAAAAGTTTTCCTCCCTATTAGTAGGATGTGTCAAAATCAATTGAGAAATGGAATTCCCTTTAACTACTGATGCTTCCTCCAAATCCAGCCACATGGTAATGATGTCAAGCTCCCACACCTTGAGAGTCACTGTCAATCAGCCCCTTTACTGCTGGAAGTACATATTTCAGTTCTCAGGTTTTTGAGATGGTCAAAAGTGTGAGAACTACCATTAAATAAGTATGAAGATTCCTCAAAAGACTAGGAATAGACTTACCATATGACCCAGGAATCCCGCTCCTGGGCTTATGTCCAGAAGGAACCCTACTTCAGGATGACACCTGCACGCCAATGTTCATAGCAGCATTATTTACAACAGCCAAGACATGCAAACAACCTAAATGTCCATCAACAGATGACTGGATAAAGAAGATGTGGTATATTTATACAATGGAATACTACTCAGCCATAAAAACCGACAACATAACACCATTTGCAGCAACATGGATGCTCCTGGAGAATGTCATTCTAAGTGAAGTAAGCCAGAAAGAGATAGAAAAATACCATATGAGATCACTCATATGTGGAATCTAAAAAACAAAAACAAAAAACAGCATAAATGCAAAACAGAAATAGACTCATAGACATAGAATACAAACTTGTGGTTGCCAAGGGGGTGGAGGGTGGGAAGGGATAGACAGGATTTCAAAATGTAGAATAGATAAACAAGATTATACTGTAAAGCACAGGGAAATATACACAAGATCTTATGGTAGCTCACAGAGAAAAAAATGTGACAATGAATATATACATGTTCATGTATAACTGAAAAATTGTGCTCTACACTGGAATTTGACACAACATTGTAAAATGATTATAAATCAATAAAAAATGTTAAAAAAAAACCTCAAAAAAAATTCTGAGAATTACTTTCCCTCTGCCCCCACCCCCACATTAGCCAGAGATCTTTGCTTTCATGTGGTTTATATATTGAGATTTGGACAAAGCTTTGAATGCAAAACACTATTAAAAGAGAATTTGAAACCACTGAAAAAAAAATCAATAAAAAAATTTTTTTAAAAGGGAAAAGTTTAATAAATAGTAAATAATGTTTAATATGGTATATATTTTGATATAATATATTTAACATATAACATATAATAATGTTTCATAATTAGTAAATATAGCAATCAAATAAGGTGGGATTTTTTTTCCTGTATTCACTACACATTTTCTTGTGGTATAGAGTAATTTTCATTCAAACTTGGCATTCACCTTAAACCATGTAGGTTAATATTTTCAAGAAAATATCAAGGAATGAATTATTTTTGTTAGAATTATAAACATTTTAAATTATCCTCTCGTCAGAGTTTGTCATACTCATATTATGGAATTATTTGTTTGCTCAGAACCAGTTTCCAGCACAACTGTAAATTTTGGGAATCTCAGAATAAATAGTGTGTTTGGTGTTCCATCCTCAGCACAGGTACATGTAGATACTGAGTGAAATTTTTCAATGAAGTAAGACATTCGGGGTGAAAGATTTTCACAATTTAGATCGTCACAATTTTTTGGACTTTATTTATATCACAAAATAATCACCTATTATGCAGTAATTCTGAGAACTTTACCAAAAGGACAACTTAACCTAAATATATGTTTTTAAAACAGAGCCCACAAAGAGATAACTATCCAGTAGAAACAGTGTGAATAAAATACCCAAAGATCTTATAACACTGACAATGAATAAAATTCATATGAAAGATCTTTGAAATATATATATATATATATACACACATACATATATATATATATATATCAAGCCAATAATCTGGTATGACAAAAATATTCTCTAGGAAGTACTTATCACTAGATTGCAGAAACATTGTTTTCCTCATATTTAAGTTCATTTTATAGAAAAGTAAACACTGAAGCCACAGTACTTAACTGATAGAGTTAATTTGTCAATAGTTTAAAACAAAGATCATTTTTACTTAAAAGCATCAGATTAAACTAAATTATTTTATTAAATAGTATTATTGTTATCGCAAATTATCTTCTACGGATGATGACCAGGAGCCTGCTGCTAAGTCAAGGAAGAACTGTTTCTGTCATCAGAGTGGCAGTAAACAAGCAATACAAAATTACAGTTGTATAAACAAGCTCAAGATTAATGGCTCACACACTGTTTTCCTTTCTTTGGCCCCTTTGGTAGGTCAAATGACCGTTTAGACCACCTACTCTCAATCTCACCGCACACCGACACATAGCTCTTAGGGTTTTCTTAGATTTCCCACTACCCCCTACCCAACACACACACTTGATTTTTTTTTCATTTAAAGTTACAGGAAAATGAAAAATAGAAGAACCAATTAAGAGAAAGAAGGAAAGATGAAAGCCAGCAATTTCACATGTGTTCTTTTGCATGGTGCTAATCACATACCTAACTAAAGCAACCCTTCAAATTTAGATCTAAATCAGTGGTAGGCAACTATAGAAAAAAACACCAACACTAACTATACTGATTCTCCAAATTCCATTTAATTTTTCTTTGTAAGTCAATAAAATTGATTCACTCCCAATAAAATGCCACAACACTGTTATCTATGAGTTGAGATTTCTCAGCAATTTAGCACTTTAAACAAGACCACAGTTAAATATATCTACTCATTCAACTCCAAAACTCTCCTCATCTTTAGTGATATTTTCTGAAAAGCTAACTGAATTTAAGCTGAAAATGGTTGGTTTTTAAAATTATACCTTTTGTTTCTTAGATTCTTTCTCCTCCCTTAAAATCTTTCTTCCTTTTATAAAGGGGAGTTACTTATCTTTAGCCTTAATTTGTGCCTGCAACACTGAAGCTTAAAAACAAAATGGAACAATTTTACTTAAAGAACATGTATTTGGAAGTTAAGTGAACATACATTTATTTGTACATTGTATTTATTTAATAATGGAAATATCACATTTCATTATTCAATGCACTTTTTTTCAAGGTTGCTATACTTTGATCACATTTGATACAGCATTTTGCTTAGAACCCACAGATCTGTCCTTATGGAAGTTATTTTCAAATGCCCCATCTCTCTTTTATAACTAGTAAGTAATCTTGCTAAGCAAGTTTTTTTTTTAAATTAATGTTTCCAAAATGTATTTTCCCCTAAAAGTTAGAGAATCAGCAATAATTAAGTTTATTTTGCAAAGCTCTATGAGTACTCTAAAGGATTTCCTCCAAAGGCAGACAAACGCTAAATGTGATGTGAGTGCATCCACATGGAAGAAGAGATGTCAAAAGAAAAAAAAATCATAAAACAAAAATATCTCTAGACCAAAAGATGTTTCCTGTTTCTGATCCTAGATGTGTTACAATTTTACAGATCATTTTCCCCAAAATGTCTCTTATCTGGTATTTTTCCAAGTCGTATTTTGGAAGAGAAATAGGTCAAGTTCTATTCAGTACAAAAAACAGTTTGCAGTACTTGCTACTCATTCAGTACATTTACAAATAATAAACAATTTTTGTTTTCTTCGACAGAGAAAATGTGGCTTTTTGAAGACTGCTGGAAAGGAAGTGTTCACAAAATGCCACATGACAAATTACAAAAAAAAAAAAAAAAAAAAGAAAGAAACAATCCAAACTACCAATTTGGGATGTCACTGGAGTCTATTCCCTGTAAAGAAATCTGACGAGCATTCCCTCAGAGACATAACTAGGCAGAAAAATGATGCAAAACTAAGAAAAATGAAGTCAATTGGAAGCAGAATAGAGAAAGTGAAGCAAGCCAAACTAGGTCATGAAACAAGGAGTATAAAGATAAATTTATATAATAATGAATACACAAAGTAGAAAACACTTAATAATAATGCAAATGTTTAAAATTAATTTTTAGAGCATTCAATATTTTATTTTATGAAAGGAAAAACATCAAGTATAAAAGGGAATTGATAGTTCAAAATCTTTTGAAATTTTTCAGTTTTATTCCTTTATAAAGGAATCTCAGAAACTAGTTTAATGAAAGGAAGGGACAGAGTTGTGCTTTGGGACTTTTTCTATAGATATTCTTCACTAAATGTTTAGATTATTATATATATATGAAAGTTTATTTTAATAGATGGCTACATGTGAATTCTCCATGTCAGCTACATGAGTTAATATGAAGACATATGAATGTAGGACATTATATTAAAAGCCATTTTTTTCTCCAAAAGGAGAAAAATAAATGTAATAATTTGGGAGGTAAGAACTGCCTACTGTAAGTCCAATTTTAAATTAAATCAAGTTATCTGTACTTGCTGTATTTAAATAAATAAATACATTTAGCACTTTCTTGCTAATATAACTCATGCCCCTAAAGAAGAATTAGAGAACATGAGAAACATTTTAAAACTTTAAACATTATTACCCAAAGAAAATAACTCATAAAAAGATGATCTATTTTCCCATTCCATCTTTTTTCTATTCAGTTTATTATTGTTCTTGTTTTTGGCTTTATTGTTCTATTGTTGTTTGTCTTTATCTACTGGTAATCATATGTAACTTGTTTCTGTGTGTGTTTTCCTTAAAACGTTTATTATAAACATTTTCCACATTACTATAAATGAGCATAGAAGGCACTTTCAGTCATAATATAATCATGTGAAAGTAGAATATTGTACTTATTCTTCTATTAGTAAATGTGCTTTCATTCTTAATGTCTACGTAAGATTTTAGTTTGGTAGACTCTGTGATCAACTTAAAATAGACTATCATAACTATAAAATGTTTTATGCAAAAGAAAAGTGAATTGCCACATACAAGGTGACATACCAAGTGAATTGTCACATACTTCTATAAGGTATCATCAGGCTTTTCAGCAGAAACCTTCAAGCCTAGAGAGAGTCAGATGGTATATTCAAAGTGCTGGAAGAAAAAGTCTACCAACCACAAATACTTTACCCAAAAATTTGTCCTCCAGAAATGAAGGAGAGGTAAGACTTTTCCAGAAAAAAAAAAAAAAAAAAAAAGGCTGAGGGCGTTCATCACCACTGGACCTGCCTTATAAGAAATGCTAAAGAGACTTCTTCAAGCTGAAATGAAAAGATGCTAATTAATAACATGAGGACATATGAAAATATGAAACTCACTGATAATATTAAGTATATGGTCAAAATCAGAATACTCTAATAGTGTAATGGTGGTGTATCAGTCTTCTACAAGAGACTCACTTGAACTTTAAGGACACAGACAGGCTGCAAATGAAGCAGTGGAAAAAATATTCCATGCAAATGGAACCAAAAGAAAGCCAGAGTATCTATACTTATATCAGACAAAGTAGACCTTAAGTCAAAACTGTAGCAAGAGACAAAAAACTATTATATAATGATAAAAGGGTTAATAAATCAAGAAGATATAATAATTATAACTATATATGCATGGACATTGGAGCACCAAAATACATGAAGCAAATATTCACAGAACTGAAGTGAGAAATAAACAGCAATATAATAGTATTAGGGAAGTTCAATACCCCATTTTCAACAATGAATAGAACATTCAAGACAGATAATCAATTAAGAAATGTTGGAATTGAGCTGCACTTTAAACCAGGTGGATCTAACATGCATAAACAGAAGTTTCCATTAAACAACAGTAGAATACATAGTCTTCTTATGCACACATGGAGCATTCTGCAGGATAGATCAAAAGCTGGGTCACAAGTCTTCACAAAGTAAAGAAGAATGAAATCATATCATATACTTTTTCTGAGCACCCAAGTATAAAACTGTAATCAATAAACAACAGGAGGAAAATGGGAAAATTCATAAGTATGTGGAAATTAAACACATTCCTAAACAACCAATAGGTAAAAGAAGAAGTCAAAAGGGAAATCAAATAATACTCTGAGAAAAATGAAAATGGAAACACAACAAACCAAAACTTATAGTATGCAGTAAAAGCAATTCTAAGAGGGAAATTTATAGCAATAAAAGCCTACATTAAGAAAAAAGAAAAGTCTCAAATTGACAACCTAAATTTATACCTCAAGGAACTAGAAAAATAAGAACAAACTGAGCCCAAACTTAGCAGAAGGAAGGAAATAACAAAGGAATAAGTAAAAACAGAGACTCCAAAAACAGTGGGAATTATCAACAAAAATGAGTTTTTTTTTGAGAAGATAAATTTTTGGCAAGACTAACTGAGAAAATAAAAAAGAAACTCAAATGAATAAAATCAGAAATGAAAGAGGAGATATTATAATTAATGCCACAAAAATAAAAAAAATTATGAGACTATGAAAAATTATATACCAATAAATTGGATAACCTAGAAGAAATAGATAAATTACTTATGTAGATACATACAAACTACCAAGACTGAATGATGAAGGAAAATATAATCTGAACAAGCCATGATGAGTAACAATATTGAATCAGTAATTCCCGCAAAGAAGCCCAGGACCAGATGGCTTCACTGGTGAATTTGACCAAACTTTTAACAAGGCATTAATATCAATTCTTTTCACACTTTTCCAGAAAATTGAAGAGGAAGAAACACTTCCAGCATTATGAGGCCAGCCAGCATTACCTTGATACCAAAACTAGACAAGGACACTACAAGAAACGAAAATTACAGGCCAATATCTCTGATCAGTATAGATGCTAACGTCCCAACAAAATAATAGCAAACTGAATTTAACAGTACATTAAAAAGATCATAGTATGATCAATTTGGATTCTTCCCTGGAATGCAAGTATAGTTCAACATATGCAAAAAAAAATAAATAAATGTGATATACCACATTAACAGAATGAAGGATAAAAAATCATATATTATCTTAGTAGATAAAGAAAAAAATTTGGCAAAACTCAACATTCTTTCATGGTAAAACTCTTGACAAATTAGGTATAGAAGCATGGTACCTCAACATAATAAAAGCCATATATAACAAACTTACAGCTAACATCATGCTCAACAGTGAAAAGTTAAAAGCTTTGTCTAATATCAGAAATGAGACAAGGATGCCTATTGTTGCTACTTCTATTCAGCACATTACTGGAACTCTTAAGAGTAGTTAGACAAGAGAAGGAAATAAAAAGATACAAAAATTGGAAAGGAAGCCATCACATTTATAATATCAAAAACAATAAAGTAGTTATGAATAAATTGAACCAGGGAATTGAAATATCTGTACACTGAAAACTATGAGACATCGTTGAAAGAGATTAAAGAAGACAAAAATAAATGTGAAAATATCCCATGTTCATGGATGAAAAGAATTAATATTGTTAAAATGTCTATACTATGCAAAGTGATCAACAGATCCAAAGCAATCCCTATGAGAGTTCCAGTAACTGTTTTTTCACAGAAATAGAAAAAAGCAATCCTAAAACTTGGGTGGAACCACAAAAGTCCCCTCATACCCAAAGGAATTTTGAGAAAGAGACATTATACTTCCTTATATCAAACTATATTACACAGCTATACTAATCAAGACAGCATAATACCGGCATATGACAGACACATGTACCAATGGAACAGAATAGAAAGCCTCGTAATAAAGCCATACATATGAGGCCAACTAGTCTTCAGCAATATCACCAAGAATACAAAAGGGGAAATGATAGCCTTTTCAATAAATGATGTTGGGAAAATTGGGTACTCACAAGCAAAAGAATGAAACTAGACCCTTACCTTATATCACACACACACAAAAAAAACAACTCAAAATGGATGAAATATCTAAACAGAGATCTGAAATCATAAAACGTCTTGAAGAAAATGGGAAAATTCCTTGATATTGGTCTTGGCAATGTTTTTTTGGAGATAGCATAAGAAGGAAAGGCAACAAAGTAAAAAGTAAACAAGTGGGATTACATCAAGCTGAACAATGTCTGCACAACAAAGGATACAATCAACAAAATGAAAAGATATCCTACAGATTAGGAGAAAATCTTTGCTAACTATATATTTGATAAGGGATTAATATCTAAAATATGTAATGAATTCATATAACTCAATAGCAAAACAAAACAAAACAGAAAACCAACTAAAAAATGCGCAAGGAAATTGGAAAGACATTTTCCAAAGAAGACATAAAAATGACCAAAAGGTATATGAAAATGTATTCAACATCACTAATAATCAAGGAAGTGCAAAGCAAAGTCCAATGAGATATCATCTTAAGCCTGTTGGGATGGCTATTACTAAAAAAATAAATAACAGGCAGTGGCAAGGATGTGGAGAAAAGGGAACCTTGGTGCACTGTGGGTGGGAAGGTAAACTGGTACGGCCATTATGGAAAACAGCATAGATGTTCCTCAAAAAATTAAAAACAGAACTGGGCATTTATCCAAAGGAATTGAAATCAAGATCTCAAAGAGGTATCTGTACTCTCATGTTCCTCCTATAATAGCCAGTATACAACCTAAATGTCCATCAACAGATGAACGGATGAAGAAAACACATAAAATAGACTATTATTCATCCTTCAAAAAGAAAGAAGTTCTGCCATTTGCAACAACATGGATAGACCTGGAGGACATTATGCTAAGTGAAATAAGCCAGACACAGAAAGACAAATGCTGTCTTATCTCACTCACATGTGAAACTTAAAATAGTCAAACTCATAAAACCAGGGAGTAGGACAGTAGTTGCCAGGGATTTGGGGGAAAG
Organism: Camelus bactrianus; assembly: GCF_048773025.1. NCBI lineage: Eukaryota > Metazoa > Chordata > Mammalia > Artiodactyla > Camelidae > Camelus > Camelus bactrianus. The sequence continues at coordinate 47,100,067 of NC_133540.1, forward strand.
GAAAGTGGGGAAGTAATGGTGAAAGTGTACAAAAATAAGTAAATTCTGAAGATCTGTTTTATAGCATAGTGCCTATAGCTAACAATACTATATTGTATACTTAAAATTTGCTAAGAGAGTAGATCTTATGTTATGTGTTCTTACCATAGTTACACACACACGCACAGATAATAATAATAATAGTAATAGGGGCTGGCAGAAATTTGGGAGGTGATTAATATGTTTATGGCATTGATGGTGTTAATAATGGATTCACTAGTGTATACTTACCCAAAACTTACTGAGTTGTATGCATAAATATGCATAGCATCTTACATGTCAGTCATACCTCAATAAAGTGATTTAAAAAGAAAATATGACTGTGTGATAGATACATAGTATAAGGACACATTAGACATAATGGTACCATATAAACAAAAAACTTTTTATGCGGTATGTATATATATCCATTAGCATAGTGGTCAGTAGATAGTAGATAAATGAATAAAATACATTTATATTAAATAAATAAAAAATAATATTCTCAAGTTAAGAAAATACTTTATAGCACAAATGGCATCATTGTCAATATCTGATTTCATTGTCTCTGAATTCTGGTAAAGAGGAGGGGATTTAGATCATGTAGGGTTTTACAGACATTTTACAGGATATGGGAAGCTTCTGTAAGGTTTTGAACAGCTAATTGACACATTCTAGCTTATATGTATTATAAGGATTGCTCGAGATACTATTTTGAGGAGAAACAGTAAAAACGGAAGTAGACAAACCTGTTGTGTTGTTAATTGCAGTAATCCAGATGAGAAATCATGGTGAGTTGGACTAGGTTCACAGTAGTAAAGAGTTGAGTAATGGCCATTTATGGGATAGATATTGATGGCAGAGCCAGTCACTCTGTTGATGAATTGGACATAGAGTGTGAGAGAAAGAGAGAAGTCAAGAATAACTCCAAAGTTTGAGCAAATGGAAAAAAGGGAGATGCCATTCACTAAAATGCAGATTACATGAATAGCAGAACTTTCCAGGGAGAGGTAGGCTGGAGTAGGGGTGGTGTGGCAAGATCAGGAGTTCAGTTCAAAAGTAAGCTACTATACAACATTGTAAAATGACTATAACTCAATTAAAAAATGAAAAAAACCAAAAAATAAAAATAAGCTATCAATTAGGCATCCAAGAGAAGATTTAAAGTAAGCATTTGGATATATGAATCTGAAATTTAGGAAACATGTGGACTGGAAATGTAAATGTGAGGGTCATTGGAATACAAATAGCTTTTAAAACTCAGAGTGCATCAAAGAAGTGAGTACAAGAAGAGTTCTAAAGACTGTGCTCTGGGTGCACTCCAGCGTGAAGCCATTGGGTAGGAAAAAGAAGACTAGGTAGAGGCAGGACCACCAAAAGAAACTACTGTTACTCTTACTTACAAGAGAAAATGGACATAGACAACTCTTTATGGAGATATTACTGCAGGGGGAATGGAGAAATGATGCTGAAGTTTGTGGGCAAATTGTTGAGAGGAGTAGTTTTCAATTCATTTCGTTTAAGCTTGTGAAACCAATAGCATGTCTGTATGCACATGAGAATTCTGAGAAGAAATCCATGATTTTGGATAGAAAGTGAAGAAGTGATGGTGCAATACAGAAGAAGTAGATGAAATCCACAGTGGAGGAAATGACTTTAGGTAGGAGCATGGAGAAGTCACCTCTATTTATGGGCAAAGAAGCCAGAGCATATGCTGGTAGGAGGGTAGACATGTTATCTGAGCTTGTGGAAGTTCATTTCTGGTTGCTTTAATTTTCCCACTAAAATATTCCTGAAAGATCATCCGCTGAAAGTGAGGATAGGAAAAGAGTTGTTTTGGGTTTGAGATTGGTGGCCACAACCTGAAGTGAGTACAGTCCACTTGGTTAAGAGATTTTTTCCAGCAATTTGCTGCCACCCATATTATTTATAATTTCACAAATTAATGTTAAGCCATGTTTCTTTTCAGAGTATTTTTTTTCAAAATGAAGTTTTAAAATGTATCTCCGTCATCTACTCTCTCATTCACTTGAGTCTTTGAGCCAATATTGTAATGTTTTAGCTCAATTATACCTTGTTTTGAGGTTAACAATCAGAATAGCATTTTGTTCCTTCAGATTTTGCAAAGAAAGGTAGAGTTTGGGGAGTTGGCTAGAAAATATCCAGAAAGGGAATGCCACACTCGCCAAATACCTATCTCCTAATTGGCTCCTTAATTCAACGTTTCTATGTGTGTGTGGGACAGGATATGTCATAAGTATATGACATTCATATGTAATTGCATGTTTTCACTGGTACAAAATTATAGTCTATGTATCTATATAATTTTACAATGCAGAATCATTCTAGAACTTAGTGAATTCCTATTTAGACTGGAAGTATGCTAACCTCTGAAGTGGAAGTGGGGCACAGTATTTTCCTAGTGGGAATCAAGACCAAGGTGGTCTTCATTGTATTCTAGTAAGAATCTCATTGCCACTCCTTCAAAGCATGTGATAGTAAATGGGGACTAAGCCCATGAGGCAGGGAACAAGCAATCATTCGCTATTTGTATGTTAATTTGCTCTTAACTTTCAAAAAAATTAAATCTAAGAGTTATAAATTTCCTCCTCTAACTTTACAATACTGAAGTAGTTTCAGCAAAATTACTCACAATTTAAATTTTGGGCCAAATGTTAATATTTATTTTATCCAAGGGAGTTTTTCTTAGCCAATATTTAAAGAGCACATATGGTTCTTTTCTGTGGAAAATACTTAATATGTGTTTTTAGAAATATGAAAATAATAACAGCAAAAGTAATCTATCATTCATGCATTTCCAAGTGCTCAGGCAGAAAAAAAAACCCAAATAGTTTTGTTTTCTTAAATTTTATTCAGCAGTTTTAAAATTCCATATTTCATTTAATTTTGGCATTATTTGTTTTACCATTTCTTATTCATTAATTTTCTCTGTTGTTTTTCTTTCCTTACCTCATTTCTTCATTCAGAAAAAGTAATGATAATGTTATTTTAAGTTACAAAGATAAGCTGTATTAACCACGACTGTTTTAAAACAAATTATTAAATATATAAAATTTACTCACTCATAATGAATAGTTAGGTTGCAGATAGTACATATATTATTATAAAAACTAGTATTTCAAGTTTTCAAAATTAAACTTTGATAAAATACAAATTGGAATCATAGGTTTTCTGCAACAATTTTTGCCATTCTTTTGTTTAACTTTTCATTTTCAAACATGGTATTTTTTATCTCCAGATGTGTAGCACTGGGAGAAATTTATGATTAGTATGATAATTTTTATCCCAGTTTCACTTTATTGAATTTCATAGATAACAGTGGAAAGGAAGATAATTCTACTCAGAAAGACAAGACCTAAAAAGGTTAAATACATTAATTTAATCAGAGTAATTATATTAAATGTGTTAGTGAGAACAAAATTTTAAACATATGGAAATGAAATTTTAAATAATAGGAACATCTTCAAAGAAGTATATAATATGCATAAGAAAATAGTGAAATAGTTATAACCTCTCCAGTGTCCTCTGGATAAGCGATTTCTATGTATTTAAGAAAGCTACCTCCTTTATTTGAATGGAATTCAATAAAAAAAATTTAGGTTCTCATACATATTTTATTATAACAAACGAGTATTTCTACTTATTAAGGCATAATAATACATATTTATCTGTAATAAATGAGTATTTCTGTGTACTAAGGCAGTGCATTACTTCAGTACATTAAATGCAAAGAAGGTTTAAGTGTTTAAGGGAAACACGTAAATAAACTTTAAATATTATATACACTTTGTGAAAAAGTTAATAGCAAGTAATGCTGGCAGAAAGTAATTTTGGAATAAATATGATACTCAGTCATATATAATAGAGTGTACAGTTCTTTCAGCAAGATTCTATGCTCAGTCTGCATTCTGCTTCCCATGTTCTGAACACTTTCCTTGACCACTTCTTTCTGCGTAAGATCCTGCCAGGACTCATGCTGGAATCCATGGAGATAGACTAAAGTGGATTAAGAAAGGGAAAAAAAAGGAGAAAGAAAGAAGGAAAAAAGGAAGGAAGGGAAGAAGAGAAAGAAAAAGAAAGATAAGAAAGGAAAAAAGAAAATAAGGAAGGAAGGAAGGAAAAAAGAAAGAAAAAAGTGTACACATTATTTACATTAATAAATGTAGGTTGGGTGGTGAATTTGATCAACATTCAAGTATATTACATTTTTATTCCAAATTTAGTTTAAAATAGAAAATTTTATTTAAAATTGTGTTTATTTTCACAAGTAATTTAAGTGTAGTCATTTTGCTCTTTACTGTTATAAAAGCCTTAAGAAAAGATTATTTTCATAGAGTATCTGAATATGTGTTGTCCCTTGTTTGATGAAGGATAGTAGTACATTAACTATAAAAACAAATAGAGACAGAAAATATCTCGTCATGTAACCTGGTTTGAGCATTGAGTTATTCGATGTTTTGATTTGATTATCATAAGTATAAATAACTTAAATAAAAAGATATCAATAGTTTAGTGTAAGTAATAGAAATCACATTTGAAAAAAAATTTAAAGGGCTGTTGTCATTTGCGTTTTCATGATGTGACCTTCTCCCTAGTTAGCTCCAGGCACGTATCTGCTTCAAAACAATTCAAACTATTAGAGTAAAAGTGCAAAGGTAAAGAAAACCCCAAAATCAGATTATGCTATTACAAATAAGAATTTTCAAGAAGATACTAGACTTGAAAGTCAAGCATGGCTGAGGAAGAAATTTGTTTTAAAATTTATTTATCTCTCATTTTAACCATTCAAGACTCAAACTGTGAACCAGACAGTAGCAGGAAGCCCTGGGTTGATAGGAAGAAATAAACAGACACTGAATCCTGGCATTCTAGGGAGAATGTTGGGAAAGGAAGCTGTCAGATATATGTCCTGATTTCTTCTCTGAGTTTGGCCTTCAGCCGTAGATGTGATAAGGAAGCTGAAGATGAGGAGCTCTTATCCAGTTCTCCATTTGGGACACTTGAAAGGGTCTTGCACAGAGGGTCCTAAGCCTCCACGAGGGGGAGCATTACAGTTATGGAATGAAGTAAAAGGGGCCATATAGATAAATAGACTCTGGAATGATCTCCCAAGCTTCTCTTGGTTCCCACGTAGTAAGAATCTGCTATGATGGGGTGGAGTGACTCAACCAAGGATCCAGACGCAAGAGGTGGTAGAGTCTGCAAAGCAGCAAGGGCTGAGTAAGCAGAGAGCTGTTGATGGAGTGAAGAAAAATTGCATTTTGTGTTCATCAGCCCCAGATGTCAGCAGCATCTGCCAGCAGAAAACCCTGAGAAAGGACCAGGCAACCAAATACTGTACCAGGCATGGAACACCCACTCTGCAGTGGTCTGAAAACCGATAAGTATCTGACGGATCCAAATACTCTCCCCCCTTCCCTTGTATGTTCATAAAAGCTCCCAATTGGCTCTATCCCCGAATTTAACACCATCTTTGAGAATATTAAGTGCATGGGAAGAGTGGAAATAAGAGTCAAGCAGTCATTTTCCAAAGACTGAGTATTTTCTTAAAAGACAGTTACAATTATTGAATTGGGTTAAGTTTGAAACCAAATTGGACTAAATGTAGCTTTTTATTTCCAACTAATCATAAAGGAAGCCGGAACTGTTGTAGATAAAATAAAACAAAGAAACTTTTTTCTTGTTACTCTGATCACATGTGAGCAGCAGTGGCATCTCTGTGACACCAATCCAAGTGAGCATATAAAAGCATTGCTATTGCGGAGGTTACAGATTAGTGCAGTGCTCTAAACTAGAAAGGGGAACTAGAGGGTGACAGTTATCAATTTCCTTGGTCATATTGAACCCTTTTAAGCATTTTACATACATTCATTTTTCAATAACCCATTTATCATTTTACACCTGAGGCTAAGAAAGTTTAAGTGATATACTTGGTCTCAAACTTTAAAATATTGATCTTGATATTCTTATAAACTGTTCTGCGAAGAGATTATGTGGTACCAATCAATAACTTTATTTATATTCATATTTAATTCTTATATCATATTGTTATTAAGGTGGATAGACTTGGATAATTCAAGATGCAGGCTTAGTTATGTGTGGAATATTTTTCTGTAATAAAATTCATGGTTGGAATTGAGTACCTCTGCCTATTACTTGATTCAGAATAAGTAGATGAATACAAACATGAGAAACTAAGATCGTAATCGTTAGGAAAAGAAGGCTGTAATTATTTTAAGCCAAAAGGACTATAAAACTAACTTTTTATAAAATTATGTAAAAACAAAAAATATACTTACCTCTCCCCCAAAATTGGAACACAACTATATGGGAAGAGGGATGAACCAAATTTATCTGGAAGATTTTCAATTCCCTACAACATTAGTTAGACAACCCATAAGCAAATCAAAATTTGTAGTAGTATAAATTTAATGCCCAGAAGCATGGTGGAAATGAAAATAACACCTATTGACTTTTATCTATACTAACAGAATATTTAAGACCTCACAAAATAACTCTTCAAATATTATTCATTTATTGAACCTTATCTCACCACTAAACGAGTTCTTAAGGGACCATGCCAGTACTTCCCAAAGTCTCTATTGTTGTGGAAGGCTCTTATTTTGCAGTATAATTTATTTGCTATAGTATCAATTACTTCATAATTTAAAATGTGTCTGTGTGTATGCACACACATACCTTCAAAATATTAGACTCTCAATAATAATAATAATCATATAGCTGCCAAACATAGGTTTAAGGGCAAATACAAATTACTCTTAAGTATTTTACTAAATTTATGGAAGCAGAAGTATCCAGGCAAATTTTGAACTGACTATGGTATTCAGAGTGATCAGGGCATAAGTCAGTGTTTCTCTGGGAGAAGTGAATAATTTCCATTAAAGGAGCGTCTCCTGTAAATTTTCTACTAGTATTAAATGTATTCAGTGTGTATATTAGGCTACTGTTACTGATTTCTCTTAAATCTAAAAAGGTAAGGTACAAACTGAATTATTGTGAAACATGAAAAATTTGTCTTACAAAGCATTAATGTAAGACAATATTGACATATCTCAGAGTTAGAGCTTTTGGAAATTAAGTCATCTGAAAACAAATTGGAAATATACTATGAAAACTATGATTTTTTTAAGAAGAGCAAAAATGTTTAGAAAAATAACTGAAATAAACAAAATAATATTAGAAAAAATCTATTAACTCCACTAGAAAAATAACTTGTAGTTAGATCAAAAAAATTATTTTCCATTGTCAGGTATATTTATTTCTTAATTCTTTTGTAAAAGTGAAAACCTGATTCTAACTGAAAGAGAGTATGTAAGAAAATATTGTTTCTACTCTAATTTGAACTCTAAGGTAAGTAAAAAGTCCAGTGTAAAAATTTTTGGATTGAGACTTTGGAAACTGAATTCAGGTTCTGGTATCCTCACTGTGTGGCCTTGAATAAATACCTTACCCTTCTTACTCCAAAATCAGCAAAAGCAAGGTGTTTAGTTAGATTATCACCCAAGTTTCTCCCAACATTAAACTTCTATGACTCTGGGGCTTCCAAAGTCTGGAAGAATAGAAAATTGCAGCCAAATTACTTAACAGTGGAAGCAAGTGTGTAAGATAAAGGATTTTACTAAAGACAACCTCTAAACCTTTTATAGTTTGCTTATGGCAGGGGGTGTGGGTTAACAGTGAATCAGTAAATTTTAACTTAATCTTCTCAGACAAATATGGGAAACAAAGTACCAAATAATTTTTCCATTTTATTTATTGGAATGCCATCCAGATGCACTCCACTACAGCACAACTCCATGGCTGTGTAGAGTGCAGCTGGTGATGAGAATGGCTCGGGTCCTGTGGTCTAATCCTTCAAGGAACAGCCTAGCACACTATGTGTATGTTGAGTCTTACTCTCTGCTGCAGTCATGCTCAAATTTAATATTTAAATGAAAAAAAAAACATAAAACTATTTTTTTCTCTCTCACACACATACATACACATATACACAACTGTGTCTTCCAGATTTTGAATTCTGCTGAAATAACAGAGCCATACTGTTTAAAGATTACAAATCATTCCATTTACCATCCTCATAAATAAATGTCATTCCAACACATGAACAAAGGATTCCAGAATGAAAGACATTCATGTTCATATCATTATTATTACATCAATCAAGACATAGTAGTTTGGTTCTTTGAGAGATTCTTCAGTCATTTAATGAGAATTTACTTCAGTCTGTCCTAGGTCGTGGGAAGAGCAAGGTAGCCATGCCCGCTGCTATCAAACAGTACACTAAGGAGAGAGACACACATATTAACAAAAAATGGCAAATCAGAAGAGTGAATAAGATGTAAATGAAAGAAAACTTGAACCAAATTCATGTAAATGCTGAAAGGAATTTAGTTTCATAAATTCAATGACTTCACACGTGATTTGGTTCAAGGCTCAAGCAGTGTGACCTGGAGTTGACTTTTCTCTTTCTGTTTCTTAGCTCTAGTTTCTCAGATGTTGGTTCTGGCTTCTTCCTTCATTACTACAAGATAATTGCCAATAAATCCCAATGGGTAAGAGTTTCTTCCCCTTCACCATTAAATAAATGTCCTTGATTAGCTCTCAGCTGCCCAGGTTTAAATGTGCCTACTTGAATCAACCACTGTGGATCTTGTGAATTCAATTCCAAACAAATGACTGAGAATAAGGGGGGGGGGGGAGGGTGGTATTATTCCAAAGGAAACTTCTGGAATTGTTATACAGAGAAAATTGATGTTGAGTGGCCAAGAAAAAAAAAAGGCAAACGTCCCATTTAAGGGGCAGAGTGATTAAGAGATAAAGCTCTAAATGAGACTGGGATTAAATCCTGGTTCAAATTAAGAAATGTTTTCATCTCTGTAAGCCTTCTCTTCATATGAGTTGAATGATGATAATACTAATATCAATAGAGGATCAATAAAATCATTAGAGGATTTGGTGACAATCTGCTAAGAGTTAGCACAGGCATAGTATTTAGTAGGCAGTTAGTTCATAAATGTAAACTGTAATTACTGACTTCGTTTTCTAGCTTCTTTCTTTTCTGCAACATGAACTCTGCTCTTATTGCCTTCAATGACAACTTAAGTTCAGCTGTTGAATTTTAATTCCCTTACTATATTTCCTTAACTCTGAAGCCCCTACTGTCACCTTATTTTGAGATCTCTTTATATCATCCTTGCATCTCAACCTTAGCCTGCTTTCATTATGAATGTTGTGTCATATTTCATAGAGGCTGGATCTGTTTAGGCTCAGTTATTGACAGTTAAAAGCTATCTCAAAATATTGATGGCTTTCAACAATAATTTTTTAATCCTTATGCTATATAATCACTTGTCTGTATTTGGATCCACATGGTATTCATGCTGGGAAACTGCTGAGCTTGAAGCAGAAGAAAGGTGAAACTGAAATATCTTTTCAAGTTTCGTTTCAGAAGTGGCTGGCACCCATTACTTTTGCATACATTTCATTGGCTAAAATGAATTGTACAGTTAAAGCTGTTAATAGAGAAGAAATCTGTAAACCTCTGTAGGGAAGACAGTGAATACTTTGACAAGAGTAAATAATGAAATCTACCACAGCAAGCAAGCTTTTTTTCTTCCTTTCTCTTTTTTGGGGGCAAAAACTCTCAACACATGAGAATCATTTAGAGGTATTTTTCAATCTAAATGCTACTCACAACACCTCTTTTACTGTGATTCAGTTCATTTCATGCCTCTATGGTTGATAAGTACTATCAGAAATGTCAATGTGTAACCTTAATTATTGATTGATTGATTGATTTAACATGGGGTCCTATGATTGATCCAGTTCAGGGTATACCCTTCTTCTTCATCAGTCAGTGGCTCTGAAAGTATGGAACATAGATGTCTGGGGGTCCTCAAACCCCTTTATAGGATCAACACTATTTTCATAATAATTCCAAGACACAAGTTACTTCTGTGACTGGGGTAAATGTGTATTAATGGTGTAAAGGGGGGGGGGGGTAAAACTGGTTTTATGGTGGGCAATTTATTACCAATCAAGACACTTTATTACCAACCAAAACATGCTATATTCTTGGTTCTTTTGTTCCTCTTTGCTACTCAAATTCTTTTGTAGTCCAGTTTTAATATATCTGTAAAGAAGCAGTAAATATTAGTAATTTTCTTAATCTGAACTTGAGCACACATCTGTTTAATAATGGGAAGTTCACATAAGCACCTCTGTCTATCGAAGTGTGATGGCTTTCTTGAGAAAAAGCAATTGCACAGTTGAGTCGTGATCTGAAGTAGCTATTTTTTTTTTAATGGAAAACCATTTTTACTTGGAAGAATGACAGAAAAGCAGTGATTTTTGAGATTTGCATATTTGGTAGGCATTTCCTCAAAAATTAATGGCGTGGGCCTGTAATGTTAAAGAAAACAACTAATAACACTTGTTTTCAATGACAAAAATCAAACTTTTAAGAGAAAAATCAAGATTTTGGAAGACTGCCATCTGTTGTCATAAGTTTGACAGCTTCCCAGTATTTCAAGACTTATGTAATTACTTTGGTCATGGTATTAATGAATATGATTTTCAGGTACGAGACAGTAAAATGGGTCAAGAGCTAAGAGATCTCAGCTTGGTGAACCAATATTTTCTAAATAACACATGCATGTTGTTTGTTATGTGTGGATAAAAGACCCACCCAAAGTGCAAGATCAACTAATGGAATTTAAATGTAACTGTACTAAAAGATAAATATTATGTTTTCATGATATGTCCACATCACAAATGATCTTTAAGAAATTACTTTCTGAGTTTTGTGTAATATCTGGGAAAAACATCCATAATTATCAGAAATGGCTATTTATAATTCTCCTCACCTACTCTTTTCCCTAGTTCAGTTAGCATTCTCATTATTAATGCTTTGAACTCCTTATCTGGGAAATTATTTATCTTTGTTTCATTAGCAGTTTTTTCAGGGTTTTTTCCTTGTTCTTTTCTTTGAAACAAATTCCTCAGTCTTCTCATTTCCTTAACTTTCTCTGTCTATGAAATTAGTTGAAGTAACTACCTACCCCATTCTGAACAATTACCTATCCCTATCCTTGTGTGGGAACATCCCTATACAGTCTATGTGACCAGGGACTTTGTTGGGAGAGCTGGATATGAAGTGAGCATGGATCATGCCTTCCCCCAGGGTGTGCTGGCAGCAGTCACCTTGGTGGGAGGTGGTGCTGGAAACAGAAGGGCTAGAACCACAGCCAGATGTGACCAAGTCTTCTCCTATTCTAAGTGACAGACGCTGCCCTATTGGGAGTGGCACTGGGTCCCAAGGTGCTGGAGTGGGATTGGGTCCCAAGGTGCTGGAGCAGGAGCCCTGAAGTTCAGGTCTGAGCTTATTCCATTCTCTCTGAGTGTTTATTCTTTCCCCTTCCACTCTCTGCACCTTTATCCCAGAGGGGATCAGCCCTGGAGCATTTGGCCTGAGGGCACCCAGTGCAGGCAGTGGTGCATGCAGGGGTGGTCCTGGTACACTGGTCAAAGCTCCAGACCCCTCGAAATTTGCTGCCTCCATGAGCACCAGCAGTGGCTGCCCTCATCCCATTCAGATGCAAAGCTTGCTCTGTCCCCTATAACTGCACACCCTCCATGGCAATGGCAGCCTTTACTCTGTGGGGAGGTGCACTGAAACAAGAGGGCCTCAAGCAAGCACTTAGTGTGAGTCAGGGTGTGTGCTGGGGCAATCACAGGAAACCAGCCCGGGGCCTGGGCAGTTTCAGTCCACTTCTTCTGCCTTGTTCTTGGGAGTAAGCAAGTGCGTGCACACTCTTCACGAGCAGTCTATGTATCTTAGAGCCCTCCTGTTGGTCCCAGTGGTTTTCAAACCAGCTAAGGGGAGTGTTCTTCCCAGTGTCAGACCCCAGGGCTTCGGTGCCCAGTGTGTGGTGTCAACTGCTCACTCCCCTGAGAGAATCGCTGAGCTTGTGCAATCCAATCCCCCTCTTGTGTGTCCCTTCCTAGGGGTGTGAATCCCAACCTGATCACCTCTCTTCCCCTCCCACTTGCCTCCATGTAGATCTTTCTTTACAGCCATAATTGTATAAGCACCTTTCTGGCCATCTCCAGTTTGTTTTTAGTGAGAATTGCTCCGTAAGTAGATGTATTTTTGTTGTGCTCATGGGGTGAGGTGAGCTCTGTGTCTTTCTACTCTGCTGATCAAGATCTGATCTTGATCTCCTGGAGTAACTCATTTTAGATCACACAATTGATGTCAGAGTTCAGACTAGAAAGTAGTGTTCTGATGCCAGTCCAAAAGCTAATTCACTTCCAGTCCAACATTATGCCTTCCTAGTAGTGATTCATTGCACCATGCTTTCCACTACATTCAAGCACCACAAATACTTTGTATTTGGACTTTGATACGTCAGCAAAATGATTATGCCAAATGCTAACTTAGCCTTAGTAGTGTTGCCATTTTTGGACAGGAGGATTAGCCAACTGTTTGTATTGGAATTCACTGCTATTTTGTTACTATTTAACTTAAAAGACCAGAATAAATAAGTAGATAGATAGATAGATAGATAGATAGATAGATAGATAGATAGATAGGTGTTCTATGACTAGTGATTAAAATAATTGGCTCATAAAATTAGTTCATTTTTGGTAAAGATAAAAGACCTTTGCACTTTTCAGTCTGCTACATCTAATAGAGTGTTCACAGTGTTCAGTAAGTTTTCAAGAAATTCTTGTGAAATTGAATTGAACAGAGGTGAATTGAATTAAATTGAAGTGATGTGAACTGAAATGAACTGAATTGAATTTAAAAAGTGAGCTACTCATATTGGAAATTGTGATAACTCTATGAGGCCACTAGGAGGAGATGCAATTCAGAACATTAAATTATTTCTAGGAAACCGCAAATGACAACTTTTCTCCAACCCTGAGTCTTATTGTTGAAATTTAAACCAATGTTGTACATAGCATTCTAGAAGATGGGAATATGCAGTTATCAGAAATCCTTCTCTTGCTAAGTTAGGTAAAAAGATAATGTACCCTTTATTTTGAATAAAAATATGCCAGAGCTAATGCATGACAGTAGGTTTAGTGCAGGAGCTGGGGGGTTGGGGAGATAGTCTGGAAAAGACCTTGAGAATGTCCTGCTATCCAAGAAAGATAACTGTCTTTCTTTTTACAATACTTTTCCATTGATGGGAAGAACCTATCTTGGTTTGAATTCCATATAAACAAAGAAACAAACAAACCCTGCCTGCTATTAATCTCAGAGTGATATATACAACGCAGATGGTGGTAATGAAGGATGCAGTTGAATGCTTCTCTATAATTGAAAAGTTTTAAACTGTGTAATTGCTGTACTATTTCATCTCATTCCCTTCTGTCATTTTAATAATGTATCTAGGACAAATAAAAAATGTCTATAATAAATTACTGCAAGAGTATACACTTAGTTTTCTCAAGCACAGATCTGATGAGAATGGAACTTTAATGATTCTGATTCTGCCTATTCAGACTTACATGGAATCATTAGATCAACAAAGCCAGCTGTTTTTAACTTCCATTAGGAGCCAGTATTAAAAATAAAGTAAATATTAAGTCTGAGCCTAATTCTATTTTACAAATATTGTCGTTAATTTTTTAAAATGCTTTGCTTGATTTATCTTTTTAATTTAACTTATTCCACTAAATTGTTAAATAGTTTTACTCCTTATTTTGTATGTCAAATAATATGCTTCTCCCTGGAAATAAGATTCTTCGAACATCGCTTGCTACTTTACCCACTGCCTCTACTCTTCAAGGACTCCCAAGATATTTTGAAGAAATACTATGGTAGAACCACAGAGTGATTTTATGTAAACTTACTCAAGCATTTTATAAAACTTCTACATGAAATTTTGCTCCTTTAGTAGGATCCTCAGAATTTGGCATGGTCCAAAAACTTGGAGCAAATGGAGATGTCCATTCCTAACAGACCAGATTTCAGAACAGAAAGGGTGGATAGACTTTCTCAAAACTTAGTTTATATGCAAATAGGAAGAGAATGTGGAGACCCGTACATTTGTTTAGAACCTATTGTTTGCCACACAGTTCATACATATTAGCATTTATGAAATAAGTGTTAACACAAATTGTAGTTTTAAAATCCTATACTTGGCAAAGTTAAGAAATATTCTCAAATACTCTCCCTGCTAGGGTCAACATAGCTAATATTCAAACAATTTTCTGTCTCCTTATGCATGGCCTGTGTTGTTTTCTCCACTGTGCTCAGTCCTCAGTGGTCTTTAGAGTCTCCGAAGATTCTCTTAGCCCATTAGCCTTTGGTACTACCTGTCCAGTAGTGGGGTCCCTACTGAGTGTTCAGATACAGCTCTCAAAGGCAAATGGGTATCTTTTTCTCCAAGAATCTTCTGACTTCTTCTTTTCCTACCTCTAGCCTCTGAAGACTACAAATTCCATTTATATATTGCTCACTCATAAGCCTGACCCAGCTGGCTTAGCCCCTTAATTAGATATAGTTACTTCATCTCTAATATTTTAGTATCCTTCAAACTCTTTGCTCACAGGAAAAAGATTTTTTAAAGTTTTTTAAATTAATTTTTAGATGGTTTTAAATTAAATTTATTCATTTGATAAACACCTTGGAAAACTATTTTAGGAAAAAAATTGTTATTTGGTAAGTTTGAAATTGGAATTAATTCATTTGTAGCTTGAGCCCAAGGAGAATTTAATTTTTTTGCAATAGGAACCATACATACAAGCGAGCTGACAGAAGGAAATAATACTCAGCAGCAACAGTGGTGAATCACATAGAAATTCAAATGCCCGTAAATGTACAATTAGCCCATTCTGTATTCTCCAGAATATCTTGATTAAAATCAAGCAAATCAACAAATGATCAACTAAAAAATTAATATCAAGGCACCTGAAATTATCAATAGTAATTTCTTGGCAGCTCTAAAATGTCCTGATTTCCTGAAAACTTGTTACTGTTTTCCATGAAGTTTGTCCTGCCATTCCTTTCAAAAAATGTGTAAGCCCCTAATTCCCTGTATTAAATACATTCCTGCTTGAATTATCTAGAGTAATTTGTTTTCCTGAACAAATTTTGACTGTTAAAATCTGCTTTGCTCTTTGTAATTGAAGCTATCTACTGGATCACCACCTCACAAGTATATATTTACTATGTAATCACATAATTATATTCTTTAATGAAATACATGGCAAGTTCTACAACTTGGGTAGACATATGAAAAAACAGGATAAACAGACTAGCCAATTTATTTTTGATCATGTTTGGTTTTCTTTTATCGTCATCTACATTAAAGAGCTGTCTTCAAGACAAAATAGGAGGAAATTGGAATGTATTATAGTTCTCATGATTTTAATTTATACTATCTCAATATTTTAAAACACCTCTGGATTACTAAAAGGCTATATATCAATTAAATTCAAGCAAAAAACAAAAATTAATTTATTAACTAAAGTCATCTAAAGGCAGTAATGCATACTCATTGATTTCTTTCTAAGCAGAATTTTTCCATGTGCTGATAAAATTAAAATATAGTGTTAACTGCTTTAACATGTATTTCCAACATTATAGTTTCAAGTTTGGAAAATTTTTAAACCAGACAATATTGGCCCCTATTAATGACAAAGATGCATCGTAATTACCATCCAAATATGATCCAAAATGGAAATATTATCAAATCATCATTACTTTTTCACCCCTTTGTCAAGTGTTTTCAATATGGAAATAAATTTTCCCTCTGAACATTTTTTAAGGTGTTTTCACATCTCTTAATTGATCTCTCTGCCAATAGCCACTTTCTTTTTGGTTTTCCTTCCACACCATAACCAGAGTAAATTTTCTAATCAAATTATAATTATATCACTTTATTCATCTAAAAAAAAATGACTTCTAGGCAAAAGTCAGAATTGCCAGGATTACAAACCTCCTGCAGTGCACATGTCAGCTACTCACCTAAAAAAGGCAAACAGTATTGTCGCTGTGAAAGAATATAGCTGGGTGCTGAGTGTATGATGGGAATCCCTGTCTCCTTTAAACATATTGTATTAGCTTTGCTTGCATATTTGTGAAATATTTGTCTAGTCTAAACTTTACTTTCCCTAGTCAGGGTTCATTTTTCTCCACCTCTAGTTATAGGGAGATACTCAGGGAGACCCATTAAGGATAACATCAGAACATGTTGGAGTCATAATGATCCCAGCACTGCATCAGAGTTTACCTGATCACATATTGGAACTGGTGTATGTTTTCATGTAGAGAGAAGGAAAGAGAATTGTGCCCAGTTCATGCAGATCCTCTAACCAAAGTGACCCAGAGCAGGGGAGACCAGGACTTGCTTGAAGATAACCAAATACCACACAGAATTTGAGCATGAAATTGTCAGCTTTTCTGTCACTTAAAAATAAGACATGGAACTGCAGGGTTTATCATAAATAGATATTTTATAGGCATTTATTTAACAAAGCTCTATTTTTCATCCGTTTCTCTCAGCTTCCTCAGAAAGAGAGGAAAAAAAAAAGAAAACTTCCTGATCACACTTAAGAAAGATCATCAAAGTTAGTGAATTTTCTGAGAAGTGGAAAAGATAAATAAATAAATAAATATATATATATATATATATATATATATATATATATATATATATATATATATATATAAAAATATCTATCTATCATATAATTCCCTATAGGAACTCAGAATAGAGAGGAAGGCAATATTAATCAAAATATTCCCTAAATAACAAGACTGGTTTAGAAGTCATTCTTCTGTCCTGACTGTAGGGGGAGTATATTTCTAACCAGTTGATCATTTTTTTTCTAATTCCACTGGAGATGATGGATTCAGAGTGCTAAAAAAGGAATGTCCTTACTTAAAGTGATTGTGACGTCTTAAGCATTCCATTGTTTCTGTACATTTTAAAATCAGCAATTATTGCAAAGGAAATCTGTATTGTTCATGACAAGTCCACCATTCTTTTATAAAACAACAGAGACTTTATTAAAAGCAAAGTTGTATATGGCTATATTTTTTAGTTTTTATTTTATTACCGTAAAAGAACAAAACACGAGACAAGACTATTGTCTGATCCATCTGGTGCTATATTTCCTCCACACAAGCCTTGTGTAACACACACAGTATTTCAACTGCAAATGTTGTTTAGCCTTTTGAAACAATTGCCTATCAAAGCATCCAGGTCCCATTGATAATGGAGCAAAGCCTTTCCTGCAATTGTGAGCCAGGAAATGCTGGCCCCCTTGGCAAGTCTCATATGTCCTGTTGCTTGTAATCTCCCTCCCTCCCTCCTTGCTGGAATGTGTTATTTTTAAGCAGCTAGACTAACAGGAAGAGAAAGTTGTTACTTCTTTTCATGTGATGGAGCAGGCAGGGGAAGGCAACTGTGTTTTAAGAATTGAGGCTTATCAAATCTGAAAACCCCCTTACCAGGTACCAAGCCACTGATATAAGAGAAATCTCCAGTCGCAAACATAGTTTTGGTTAGATAGTAAGTTCCCTGTTTCATAACCCAATACATTTTGCAGGCTTCTGAGGACTGAAAAATAAAAACACAAAACTATAGGGAAGGTGCATAGAATTTCATTATTCTGTACTTACATGGATGAAAGAATGTTCATTTTGCAGAGAGCTGCCCTGAAAATAAATCACTTCCCAGAGAACCACAGAAATAGAGACACATTTTATTTCACGGTGACTACTGAATGCTCAAACAATATACAATGAAACATTTTACTGACCACCATAAACAAAATTGTATAATTTGAAAAAGAAACGCATTCTCTCATACTTAACATAAGAAATAGTATTATAGCTTCAATCTATCACATCTACTTGTATAAAAATTAATCCATTGGCTTACTTAAATAATTATTTTTATCCCCTAAGAGAGTTTGCTTTTAAAAGGAGATCAATTTTAAGAAAAAAATCGCCAAGGACACATTGAACATGAAAGGCATTTTTTCTTGCTCTTCTTGAACAAACAAAGCACATCTCTGCCTTAGATCCTTTGCTCCTGCTATTCCTTCTCTCTAAAATGCTCTCCCCCAGACTTTGGCAAGTCCTCCCACCCTCCTTTAACAAGCCTCTACTCAAGTGTGACCTTCTGATGACTGCGTAAAACAGCACAGCTCACTCTGATGATGCATCCGCCTCCTTTCCTACTTTATAATTTGTTTACAGCCCTTAACGTTACTAATAGACTCTAAACAGTTACGTGTTTATTTTATGGATTTTTGTTAAGAATTTCTTCTCATAAAAATGTAAGGACCATGAGAGCAGAGACTTTATTTTGTTGACTCTGGCATCCCAAGCTCCTAGGAGAGAGTGGGGCCATGGCAAGTGGTAGACTGTCAGTGAGCAAATGTGGAATGATAAATGAACTAATTTCTAGATACTTATGTGTTAAATTCTCATGGTGAACACTTGGCTCCAGTTATCACTTCTCCTACAAATCCAAATAGTTCAAATAATTTGAGACTGTGGTACAGAATACTTTAGCCTAGATTGTATAAAAATATCACCTGAATATTTAAATCCAAAAAGTCACATAGAAATTTGTGTGTGCATGTACCCATCAAGGTACTGAACACTAGAAAATGAGCTTGTACGTAATTAATCTGTCATTATTGTTACCAAGTCCAAACTCATTCTGCTCACCTCATGACAGGCCAGATAATCAGGAGACGAGATGTTGGGGCAAGGAATAATGACTTTATCCCGAAAGCTGGCAGACACAAGATGGGGAACTAATGTCCCCGAGAACCATCTTTCCCAAGTCAGAATTCAGGCTCCTTTTATACGAAAAAGGGAAGAGGGTGTGGTTAGTTGGTGTAAACTTCTTGGTGTCGGAATCCTTTGTTCTTGACACTGTCCACGTTGGTAAGGTCATGATTTTCCTGTAAACCTTCAACAGGATTAATGTTATTGTCTGTTCTGCAACTTTTTATGTCTATATAAATGGAAAAGTGTTATACCCTTAAAGGTCAGAGCCTTGAGAATGGCCTATCCTGTATATTTTAGGCTATAGAAAATATTCTTTTACAAAAGGTGCAGAACTAGCATGACTAAGCACAGGAAACAGAGCACAGGGTTAGAGCTAAAGGAACAGATTTGCTATGGAGTCAGATTTGTTCTTCCTTGTTACATTATTATTCTTGCCTTCATCCATCCTTTATTCTCCCTGACAATTTAACATTAACTCATCTTGGGTAGATTATGCAACCATCTACACACCAAAGGACCAATACTCTTTCAACCTCACCAGCTTTACTAATAGAGTATTCATAGTCCCTGTGTTGCTACTGAAGGCCTCCATGATCTATTCCAGGTTTACCGATCAATCCATGGCTGTGTTTTCATTCATTATTTGAGCTGTCAGTTATAAGTATCAGTAGCTTACAAGTCGGTTAGCATTTAGAACATCTCTAGTATCTCTCCCTTCAGTCAGCTTTTAATACATTCTAGTGCTTTAATTCAGAAAGTAAAAGGAAGAGATGTAAAAATGATAAATTATAAGAATGAAATAATAAGATACATAAGTATTGAAAAGACATTATTTTATTGAAATTGTATCCCTACTTCAATTTTAAGTACTCAATCTGAGTTTAATGTTAAGGGGAAGAGAGACTAGGCACTATTACTTACAGCATTTTGCTTGTTTCAACCCACAGCACAGGTAGTACTTTGGTTGGATCTGGTCCCTCTGCCTTTCTTCATATCAAAGAGTGGCAGAGTTTAATATGTAGTGTGGTGCAGCAGGGAATTTGTGACTATTCTGCCCTCCCCACCAGAAAATTGTTTCTTCTTTGGAGACTTTGATGCTCCCCTAAATCAACCATTGCCTTGGCTTACCTCTCTACCCTCTATCCATCCTCTCATTTCCACCCCTAGACGACTTATCACTATTTACAGTAGGGAGAAAACCTGCAATAATGAGGTAAACTTTTTCACTTTTTTCAAGAGCCTCCACATCTGAGTATTATATTGTTAGAAATGGATCTTTAGGGCTGAGTACTGTCATAGATCACATCGCCCTCCAGCCCTCTCACATCTTCACTCCAGACATGTGATTATTATTGTGCAGGTCATGTGCCTGGACCCCCCTCAGGGCTGCATTTAGTCTTAACCCCAAGTGAAGTGACAGGGCCATGCCTATATCTGGTCTCTGTACAAGAAGCCAGATTCAACTGAAACCTGACAAAAAATAAACACCTTTTCATGCATCACAGATTCATCAACTCTGAATATTAAATGCCCAGCACTGTTCTCTGGGTCTTTTCCTGGGCTTACTGTCTACAGAGCCATGGCTCTATTCACTGTCACTATGTTCTTTGTTTCCTGTTGTCTTAAACTCTTAAACCCAGCCAGTCAGATTGGTTCATGTATCTAACTGACCACTTGTCACCTCCACTTGAATTTATCACATCTCAAACTCAATATATCTCAAACTAATATCACAACCATCTTTTTGCCCTCAAAAATATTTCCCTACAGTGTGCTTTAGCTCAATCCAAAGCACTACCACTCATTTAGGTGTTTAATCCAAAATTCGGACTCATCCTTGCCCTCTCTCTCTTCCTCATTTCGTACACAATCAAACACCAAGTTCTGTTCCCTTACCCTGCCCATGCAGGTGCATTACTTTCTTTTCTCATTGCTAAAATCTACCACCAAAGTACTTTCCTAAAACATACAGCAGCATTTACTCTATTTCTTAACTTTATTTTGCATAATATTTTCAGGGCATTTTCTTTTAAAAAAATATAAATCGTGTGCATCAATTACATGCAATAAATCTTTTATTTGTTTCCCATTCCTCATGGAAACATAATCCAAAGGGCTTAAAATGGCCTACAGTGCCCACCACAATCTGGTCTGCCTACTTCCTCAATCTTATCTTTTAGCACAGTCCTCTGTTTTGTCTCAGATACAGCCATAATGCACAAAAATGCCAAATCATTTGCTCAAAATGCTCTCCCAGGCTATTGCAACCTCGGTTATAAGCATATTTTCTTCAGGGATCAGCATAAACAGAATCTCCTTAGAGAATCTGAGCCAACTGCTTGTTGCAGTCTTCTCTGCCACATTCTTGATTGTGATAGTGTTTTGAATTCATAAAAAATAAGTGTATTACTTATAGTTTTGCTTAATTCCTATGTGTCCTACTTTATTGCAAGCTCCATGAAGTCATGCCAAACAGTCACCTCTATGTCCCAGAATATCTGTTGCAATGCCTGATATCGAGTAAAGACTAAAATATTTGATAACTGAATGAACAAAAACAATCATTGAGCAATTATTATGGCCAAGTCTATGTTCCCCTGGCTGGTGTCTCAGTTTTATGAAGTTCATTCAAAATTCTTAGCTGCCAAGAGGAAACTTGAATAATGTCTCTTGGCGAATCATTATCGTTACTTTATTCTGTCTCTGTTTAAAAGTGTTTTTTTTT
Organism: Camelus bactrianus; assembly: GCF_048773025.1. Classification (NCBI taxonomy): domain Eukaryota; kingdom Metazoa; phylum Chordata; class Mammalia; order Artiodactyla; family Camelidae; genus Camelus; species Camelus bactrianus. The sequence goes on from NC_133540.1 coordinate 47,121,618, forward strand.
CCTCTTCAAAAAAAGGCATTCATAACAGTTCTAATAAATATAATCTAATAAAAGAATACATGTATCAAACAAAGTGAGAAAGGCAGACCAAAGACATAGAGAGGAAGAAAATCTAAAATGACATAAAGAGACTCCTTGAATTTTGAATCTAAAGAAGATCTAAGAGAATAAATATTTTGTTAGAAGAGTAGCAGCAGGAACATTAAATTCAATTATTTAAACAAAGAAAAGTTAAAAACCAGTATCTCCCTGTCTGGAGGAAGAAAATAAGCTGGTAAATAAACAATTGGTGAGTATAGTAAAGAATTAACCTAGGGAGAGTTGTGTGATTAGGAGTGAAAATAATTATGATCTGGTGTATATTTTTCACCTGTCACAAGAAACATCCATTACAGTCCACACAGCGGGGCAATAAGTAGCTCAGTAGGTGTGTTGAGCTGGGAGGATGAGGCTTAACAGAGCAACACTATGAAGTATGAGCAGGCCTGGCCAAGCAAACGTGTCGTTAAAAATCACAACAGCAGAACTGATAAAACACATCTGCTTTCTTTCCTTGTACACAAGATAATAAATGCTTCTAGTTAACTTCAAGTCTTACCTCTGGAAACTTTGATATTGCAGATGTAAAGTAAGACAAGAGGGAAAGAGGTAAATTTATTGAGAAAAAAATCCCATGCAAATTTAGAAAGCTCAGCATGTAGATAATAGAAAGCAGAGAAAGAAATTGTTTCTCAATAGTATTCTAACTCACGTGGTTTAATTTTCTACTGGTAAAGTATAGCACAGCCCTGACCCTGAAACGTTTGATTTAATAAGCAAAATACTTTGGAGGAAAGCAGTGTCTTTTCATGGCTCTCATAGGGAACAAGGCTATTATCCCAGTTAGGCAGAATTTTCTTGATTTTCATTAGTTTTTAATTTATTTATTTTATCATTAGGCTTTCTGAATTTTCTTAAGTTTACTCCTCAGCCTAAAACCCTTTAATGGTTCCTCCTTGTGCACATGTGAAGCCCCCCGTGACCTACTGATCTGGGCCTCTACCTCCCTGAACTCTTTTCCTATCGCTCCTGCCACTTGCTCCCTCTGCTTCCTCCTCCCTGGCTTGTGAGCAGCCGCTTGAACACATCAAGGACGCTCCCACAAGAGGACTTTGACCCCTGTTCTCTCTAGCACGGGGGCCCTTAACATTTCCCTCCTCACAGGCCCTCCCTGGAAGTCTAGCAGTCAGGTAAAGCCAAGGGACACTTCCCTGAATGATGTTCCATAAGGCGTAAAATGAAACTCACAGGACCACAAATGTAACCACTTATATCATAAAAACCATAAAAATATTTTTAAACTAAACATGTTTTATAGTAACATATATGCTTCCTTAGTAACTCACCAAAACAAGATCTAGCCCCACATCTGACAATGACTAAAATGTCAAAGTAGTGCTGAGTGTGAATGTTTTTCACGGTGTCTGAACTCTGTTATAAAAGTAAAAATAGCTGTAAATTGTTTGGGTAACAAAACTACAGTTGCTGCTAGGACTTCGGATTCTTGATAAAATTTATCATTGAAAGAAATACTAATTTTCAGTTAGAGGTTAACGAGAAGAGCATTTTAATTTTTTTTTTTCTAAACCAGATGCACTGACTACCTGAGTTCTAGGGGGAAATCTAGATTAAAAACTTCTTCTTAATGACATTTTTCCCAGGTATCTGCTTTACTCACATCTCCTGTCCTTTAATTATCTGCTTAAGAGTCCCTTGTAATGAGGTTTTCCTTGAGAATCTTAGTAAAATAGCACCCCTGTGTTAGTTCTTACATATTCTCCTTACCCTATTTTATTTTTCTTCACAGCATGTATTGACCTACTTTATATTTACTCATTTTTAAAATTTGTTGTCTCTCCACTGGTACTTAAGCTGTGTGAGGATCAGGTTTCTCTTTGTCTTTCAATCACAGCCGTATCCTCAGCCCTTAGAACAGTGTGTGGCACAGGTTGAGCCTTCAGTGGATATTTGTTGAATGCATTGGATGAATGAATGATCTTCTAACATGGCCTGTACAGCTCTTTTAAGATCCTACCTCTGATTGTTTTGCTAGTCTCTTGCACTGCTGCCGTCCTGGCTTACCACACCCCAGTCCCTCTTGTCTCCTCTCTGTTTCCTGGAGGAACCAAGTGCCATCCTGCTTCAGAGCTCTCATCTGGGAATCTCAGGCTCTCTGGAGTGGTCCCCTTCCCTCCCTCTCCCACTCTACTTGGTCCAGAGAACGTCTACTCATCCTCCAAGTCTCAGAATGCCGCCGCGTGAGGCCATGAGGTAGATCTCTCTGTCACATACGTGTATAGCCTGTATGTCTTTCATTATACTCTTCAGAAATGTAATTAAATGGTTATTGGCATAATCTCTCATATAGCATCTGTTGTTCAAGCTAGGCTGCAGCTTTCTGGAAGCAAGTCCCTCGCTTTTAGATGTGCCCAACCAACATTTTATAAAATAAAATGAATAAATCAAAGAAGTCACAGAGACTACCCTCTACAGATTCTTCTAAATGTAAAACTTGGAACACGGTAGCAAAGTTAGTTGGCCTAGTTTGAGCAATCACTGCCTGCACCTGTTGTCTTTGATATCCATTCTAACGAGATGGCAGAGACCACTCATAAATATTTATGAAGACAAGGAGTTTGGCACAAACTGGCACTGGGCTGTAAACTCTGTGATGTTATTTCTTGTTCAGTAGCTTTCCAGTATCACAGCCACCAGTTCCATCCTAAAGTGTTGCCAAAAGTTTGCTCTCCATAAGGAGCTTTTCTACCCCCTAGCCTGATTATAAAGTCTGGATTTAGAAGAGGCACAGCATTTTCATATAACTTGATCTTAGGGGCAATGAGCCTCTTCATTTTATCCTAAAACCGCTTGCTTTCAGTAAACAAAATACTATGTAAGAGATATGCTTCATATAAAGTAAGCTGTGGAAGCAGAAGGAAGGATGCTCTCCTTTTTCCTTTGTCCTGTTGTTTACAGTCGTGGTCAGGGCTGTGATGTGGGAACTTAAGAGTGGAGACTATTCACTGCGGTTGCCTGAGCTGAAGAAAGAGTTGTGACAACCCGAACCAAACCAAGCTAACACAATCAGCAATGTTGTTAGAGTCCCCAAGAAGTAGAGGGTAATAAATCCGAGGGGCAACTTCTAAATACAAATTCATCTCTTCAGAAAATACCTCCAGGTTTTCTGTCAAATCAGTACTGACATTTGGTCACATTTCTGGAATACTTCATTACTATCTGTTCAATTGAAATTAGGTGTTTGGGAATTTTTTATGCCATGCTCCTCTGTATTAACTGTCACAGGACTATACCACAGGGCCAGTATTTTGGAGGAAGTCTCATAGCATAGTGAGAGACTGAACTCTCATCAATGAACAGGACAGAAGACTTCAATATATTAAAAAAAAAAAACTCAAGGAAATTTAAGTAAATTATTCTGAATTTTAATTCCAAGTAATTATTTGAAAGTAGGAAAGTAACTGAATTAGTGTCAACATTATTACTTAGAATTAATTTTTATGTCCACCTAACACTTTAGGAAATGAATCAAACACACCCAAGAATCTCTTAAAAGTTATGGAAATATTGATATTTGTAAAAGAGAATTTTTTTTTATAAATTTGAAGCTCTTTTGGAAGGCTTTTGTTATAAAGACAAAAGCCTGCCCTTGAAATGGTTGTAAGTAAAATGAATTAAACCACTGAAAAAACAGAAAATATCTTGGCTAAAGATTAATTAATATATTCTTGAGTTCTTTTTGCAGCAGTTTAGAGCTTTTAAGAACATTTCCATGACAAATAGTATATCTGTGGACGAGAAATAGTGATTGATGATGAAATTATATGTTTCAGACTTGAATTCCATGAATCACAGTAAAGTCATGACACTTTTGTTGCACCAGAAGGATGCCTGTGGTTGGTGCATTCATGGGTTTACATTCACATATGCTTGCCACTGGCCATTGTTGAGTGCCCTCTACAACGTGATCACTGAAGCAAGAGTTAAATTTGTCCTCTATACCTCTCTCTTTCTCATTCTCTCTCTCTTTAACATATGCACACACCCACATACACACACACACACCCACACAAACATAGACGTGGGTTCACAAAGCTAGCTTAGAAAAATCAGACAAAAATTTTTATGATAACTTATCTGCACTGCACAATACAAATAACTAAGCTTCGTACTGGTAGGAAACAAGCGATATGTCATTTCTTAGCAGCATTTTGAAAAAATTTTGAAAAAAATCCTTTTGCTCACTTTTATTAAAAGTATTTGCTCATGGAGATTTTTGGCAAGTCAGTGAGTTTTGTGGATTTGTGCCCATCTACATGAAGTGCATTTTTGTTTATCTGGTGAGAAATCAATTGCAAAACAACTTTTTACCAAAATTAACATCTGAAAAAGTCAAACTAGTGATTGGTCTCAGCTTCTATATATTTGATTAACACAAATCATGTTCTATGTAGCAAATACTTTTCTAGGGAATAGGACTATAAAGCTTCTGTGAAGGTTGAGGGGGAGGAACTTTATACGAGAATAATAGGATATATATGTGAGGAGCAAGCCGTTGAAGAAGCAATGATCACCTCCCCTCAGGCAGGAAAGGAAGGGTATAGAAAGGACCGTACATTTGAATATGTTTTTGGAGAAGAATAGATAATTTCTAGAAAAAAACTGAGGCGACAACAACAAAGCATTAAGAAAATAAGATCATAATATTCCCTCTCTTGCACTAAGATCACAGAGTTAACAGCCAGATATGCCAGAAGGGAGCGAAGGAGGAAAAAATATATATGTATATGTATATTTTTGACATGCCAAAATAGATGACAGGTCACAGACTAGACTGTGAAACATGAATATACATTAAATCAGCTATGCATTTTTAAGAGAAAAATAAACCACAGTACTATTTTTTCTACCAGATCAAAGCAGTTTGATCAAGAGAGACACAAACTGGAAATCAGCGCTGAGTGCCTCTCATCCTGTCTGACCTGTTGCCACTGCTGGTGCTGGCGGCTGGGGGCCCAGAACATGGACTGCCCTGATGCTACGCGGGGTCCCCAGGCCCCACTCTGATGCTGCTTCAAGGAAGGGCCCTCAGGTACAGGAAAACAGCCCAGTGTGGTCAAAGCATGCAGACAGGGTGACATGGCTGTATCTTCAAATACACCCCCGTAAGCCTTCAAGCTATTTCTGACAAAGGCCATTCCCCTGGAATAGGTTACCTCTCTCAGGGGGGGAGCAGGCAGGGAATGTTTGAGAAGCAAGGGATGCAGCTTTTTCTCTTGGCTGAGTTGTTTTCTAAGGAACCTCCCTTTAGAAATCAGCGAATTTCAAGATTTTATTTTCCTGAGTAGATTATTTAAATTAAGGTGAGAATCTGGAAAATGGGAGAGATTTGGAGAAGCTGTGTGGGGAGGATAGGAATGAGGCTGCTGTTAGCCAGGAGAGCTCGAAAGGATAAAAATTTTAAAATTTCAGAATATATTTTATAAAATTTTACTTGAAGGTGAGCATCTCTCCCTGAAATCTTTAATAAAATCTACATTACCTGCCATAAGCACTGTGGTTGGATTGTTGGTTTTCTAGCAAAGTCGTGTGAACAACAGTGTGGAACAAGGGCTGGGAGTATTCAAGAAAGGCCAGGCAATTGTGGATGCTAACTGGATTTTGTAAATTATAAAGAAGAATTATGTCATATATTGAAAGAAATATTAGCTGTTAATTACATATGACCATTTGAATGTGAAGCTTTTACTGGACATGGTTTAAGAAAACAAACTCGATCCCTCGTTATCTAGAATATGATGATTAAACAAAGTTGAAATAAAGAAAAATTTTTACTTGAAATAAAGCATTTTAATGGTAAGAAATATATGTGAAACATATTTGTAAAAATGATAAAAATATATCTTTTTAGCTATTTTGGGGTGGGATGGAGAGATTTCTTACATTTTTTTTTTTTTTTTTGGTAGAAGGAACTTTGACAAATGTTGCCAGCAAATCTTATTTAAAACATGTCTGTTTTGCTTTGTTTGGATTTGTGATAATTTCTTGCTGAGTACTTGCTATGCATTTGCTTGTGACTTGATCTTGATGAAGTGACTGAGTCAGGATTCAGACCTAAGCGGTTTACCTCTAGTCCATAAGCCACCTTGCTGAGTACATGGAAGATGGATTTTAAGTAAACTTACTGCTCTAACCCCTAACCCAGTATTTTACTTTATGTAGCACACTTTAATACTGCCCCTCTGGCAACCCATTATATTAACACCAAAGCTTTCCTCACAATCATATTTAAGCAACAGTATCGCCAATATTTTTACTTAAAGTCTCGACTAAGATGTCCTAGGAAACCATTCACATTCAATGTGTTTACTGGAAATATCTTTTTAGGGGTTGAATAAGTTAAAAGTATATTACTACAGTTTTCCTGATGGAGACCACAAGAACAATTTCTCTCATGTATTAAAGTTAGGACTCATTCATTGTGCTTTACCCACGGCACCAGTGAGGTTTCATCACTTGAACACTTTGACCCATAAATCTGATTGTGTTTTTCTTTCTTCACATGTGCTGTTCAGAAGGCTTTGAGGTAAATGTTCTCCACTTCTAGAACAGGCACAGAATTTCGTGACCTCTCCTTTGTGCATCTCATCCTGCTGCTTTTTATTTTTCTATCCTACCATAACCCCATGCCTCATTTTTCTCACCTATTTTACCTTTGTTTTGTCCTGCAGACAACTTTGTCAGCCTCCATTAAAACTTTGTGGAATACAATAGTGTATATAAATTATATTTAATTAAAAAAATTCAGCTAAACAAATTCTGAGGAAAGGTTCCAGTTTGAGCAATAACAAAGAACTCTTAAATGTGGTTACATCAACAGTACAAAATGTTAAAATAAAAAAAAAAGTAACTAGAAAAATATAAATCCAAAAGGACACTCAAATTTGTGCGTAAATTCACACCAAGCTCCTTAATTTTTTGGGAAAACTATCATGTCTAGATGATCTAGGTTGGTGGGCTAAGTCTAAACAAAGTTTTATTGGAACTTCGCTACAGCCATTCACTTACATATTGTCTGTGGCTGCTTTTGCCTACAGTAGCAGAGGAAAGGAGTTGGGACAGAGAACATACAGTCTACAAATCATAAAATTTACTATCTGACCTGTTAAAGGACAAAATTTGCTGACACCTGGTCTCGGTGATTGTGTTAAACCTGCCGAGTTGTTTCCAGACAGCGTGTTGCGCCTGTGCAGTGTGCCTATGTGGTCCTGTGGTGTGCCCAGAAGGTCCAAGCTGGAAGTGTGGTTTAGTGTATCTGCTAAAGTAATTCTTGACTTTGGTTTCTGCATCAGTATTAATTACAACCCGGGTCTCTGTGGTCAGACATACCTACTCATCAGGGACAGTTATTTATTTTTTGAGAATGTGTGCAAACATAATTCACATATCAGTTTTTGTCAGGTGAATATCCAGATGCTGTATAATAGATTTGCTACATAACAAAACAATTTCCATGTACATGGGGAAAACATTCAGTTTTCCTAATGGACTCACACATTATATAGTTCATATACTTAAGATACACTTCAGTTTTTAAAAACTGAATTAAATTTGTCAGGAAACAAAAAAATTCCCTACTAGAAACAAAGTGGACAACCTCTGTTTTGATCAATTTAATCCAACGACATATCTCAAAAAAGCAAAACCATCTTTTTCCATCCATATCACATGTGTCTGTCTGCCTGTTTGGGAAAGGGCTGTAAAATCTAAGGGGAGTTATTATGTTACTGATGAAAAGCTCCAATCTGTAACACATATGTGCATTTCACTATATAGTATCTGCTTATTTTCATTAAATTGCATTAAATGCTTCAATATGTAGCAGAGTCATCCTCCTTAGGAAGCAGATACTTGTGGAATTCTTTGTGGTATCTTTGGGAATCCCTTTACCATGTATCCATGGCATTCTGCCCCTACTAGACTCATCCCTTACTGTATGTACCCTGCTATATTTATTAAGATGGGGGAATTTTTCCTTTATTACTGTAAGATTTTGCTCTTGTCACTAAGCTACTGTTTTTGAACTGAAAAACAAGTGGAAGGGTCAATATATTTGAGAAAAAAATATAACACCTCTAGAAATTACTGCATGGTAACTGGTTTCTTACTTAAAGGCAGAAACAGAATTTTGGCCTCATTTTCTCCCTGAAACTACTATACTTTAGATCTAAGCTAAGGCTTGAAGTAGCAGAACAAAGAAAGCTGATATTTTCCAAGCTGAGGGAGTTTTGCCATTCATGCATATTCACCATATTAGGTATATGAAAATGAATAACCACTTCTTTACAAGCTTTTATTCTCTGTTTCATGACATACAAGTCTATACATGAACTTTAAAATAGTTGATTTTAAAATTTCCTCTTTTAAATGCTTTTTGTTATTAGTGGAAAAAAATAAATGCCAAATGTGCTTTAATGTTTAACTATTATTTTGTAACTGTATTTTTGTCAGCATCTGATAACATACAGGAGTTTTTCTTTTCACTTATTCTAGGTTAACCATTCATCTTTGTAATCATTTAGATAGCAGTGTACCAGGCACACAGGAGATGCCGAATAAGGTTTCTTTTTAATCAAACTGAACTTTAAGTCCCCAAATCCATCTTATTTCCAAGTTTTCCACTTTACTAGCTGAAAGTCATCACTCTATTAATTTTGAGAGCAAACAATTCAGTTTTTTGAAATACAAAACATCGTAGATACCAGCTGTTTGTTTATTTTTGTACCAAAGAAAGCAAGTGAGATGTCAGAAAAAATAATTCTAGGTGAAATTCAGTGATTGCTTGTTAATTTCAAATACAGATATCTGGAATACGTTTGCTTGAGTAAAGAGCAAAAATCTCAGGGTACAAGGAGAGCCCATAGCATACTCTGATACATAAGTGTAATCAATTAAGTATCTGAAACTCTGGAAATATGGTAAGTGTAGAACTTGATGCAACTGTTTTCTCTCATTTGGATGAGTCATTTAACAAGCAAACTCACACTTACAGTTTACAAACTTGTGTTTACACTCAGCCAAGGGTGGCTGCAGCTTTGTCACTTCCTACACCTAGTGGGGGGACCTCAGGAAAGTGGCAACGATGACAGTCACAGCACTAACCTGTAGTCACTCATTAGTCAGTGCACACGTACCTGACCTTCTGGTTTCCCCTGCCCTAGCTTTGGAGTAGGAGAACCTGCATCAGACAGCAGGGGAGGGAAGAATGTCCTTCTAAGTCTAGGTGCCTAGAGCGATTTCAAAGCAAACCAGCAACTCCTATTAAGCTATGTAGAAAAAGTAACATATGTATTAAAATACTATTTGTTTTTATTTATAGATTTACTGCCTCCTAAAATAACTCACCTATGTGAAAAGATAATTCAGAACTTATTGTCACTAGTAATGGTAGCAATCAAAATTAACAGCATAATAATAGTGTATATGTCAGGTACTGTTCTAAGCAATTTATACATAATTAACTTGTTTAATCTTCAGCACTTCACAAATCTGAGGCAAAGTAAGGTTAAATAATTTGCCCGAGGTCATACAAAAGGAATAAGTAATCTGACTCCAGATCCAGTCAATCTCCCTAAGTTCATATTAAAATAAACATATATGTACCTACTTGAAGTCTCAGATTTTTATCAACATCCCTCTAGCATTAAGCCCAGGTTCTATTACAAAAGAGGTACTCAAAATGCATGTGCTCACTTGAATGAGTCACATCCTACCTGAGAAGCTACACACTGCAGTGGTTAAAAGCAGCAACTCTTCAGTTAGAATTTTGAATCCTGGATTAGAGGCCTTGAAAGTTATATAATCTCTCTCTGCCTTACTTTCCTATTCTGTTACATGACAGTAAACATAGTACCTACGTCACAGAATCATCATGATGATTAAAGATCAAATATACATCAAGTGCCTAGAATAGTCCCTGGCACATAGGAAGCAGTGTAAGAATGTAGTTGATAATTGTGTTTGTGACTATAGCAGTTGTGAGTTGAATTGTGTCCCCCAGAAGATATATTGGAATCCTAATCCCCAGTGGATGTGATTGTATTTGGAAATAGGGTCTTTGCAGACGTAAGTTAAGATGAGGTCAGACTGGATTAGAGTGAGCCCTAAACCCAGTATTGGTGTCCTTATAAGGAGAGAGACATTTGGAGATACAGAAAGACACAGGGAACAAGGCCAGGTGATGACAGAGGTAGAGACTAGAGTTCTGTTGCCTGAAGCCAAGAAATGCCAAGGATTGCTAACCAGAAATTAGGAAGAGGCAAGGAAGAATCCTTCCCTTTAGAAGGAACGTGGCCCTGCCAACATCTTCACCCCAGAACTGTGACAATGACGACAATGATGATGATGGTGACTTCTTATTCATAGGTTGAATTAATTCACTCAGAAATGTCTGTTAACTATTACATCAGACATCAAGATAGTCTAAAAACGTATGGCTTAAGTGGATTTATTAAATATGGCCTACTTATTAAAGTCTTAAATATTTAAAAATCAGAGCTTCATATTTGGAAGTGAACATGAAGTATTTAAATTTGAAGTTGTTCACACAAGGTCACTGTAGATGTAGAGGTGATGCAAGTATTTTGAACTGGTTCCCACATCACATGTCATAAATGGCGATTATCAGTCTCTATCACTCTGAGAAGCCACCCAGAGGATTAAACTAATAGGAATTCAGCACATATTTCTGGAGGATAATGTCATTTTGAGATCTGGAAATTCATTTTATTACTTGGTTTATTCTGGTTAAATTATTTTAAAGATTTATTTTCTCATCCATGTATCAAGAATGTATTTTATGCTGCTCATTCCCAGAGAAAAGGCAATGAAAAGTCTTGGCAAAGCTTATGACTTTCGCTGAATTGTAATATTGTAAATTAAATATTATGATTTAAATTTGACCATCAGGTGAGATGACTTCATGCGTTCCAGACCTGAGGACGAGTTCACATTCTCTTTTTCGGCCATGACAGACGAAAAGTATTTCGTCCATGTGAAAGAATATGGCGAAATAAACTATTTTTATGTTTTGAACCAGAGGTTGCTGGCTGTACACTTCTATTACGTCTGAGCTAGCATATGCTGTGCCGGTGTGTTTGTATGTCACTTGGTCTACCTTTAGAAAAACGCACTATGGTTCTCGGCCAGTCACTACATTAAACAAAATACATGGTATGAAAGCAACTAGAGTGAGAAAAAAAAAAAAAGATGGATACATTGATAGGAATATTTTATATTCCTCTTGTGAGCTGTATTTCTTTGAATTCAGCCTTCAAGGTCAAATGCCATTACATCAAAATTTTAAATCTGAGAAAGATGGGAAAGACAATTTGCACATGTGTGCAGTGTGTGTGTCTGTGTGTGCACACTGTCAGATTGCTCTAAAAACAGCCTTGTAAATTGATTTGTGCCTTCTGAAGAAAAGCTCAATTCAATCTGATAACAAAGCAATGTTTCCTTTTTTAATCAAAAGTAGAATGTTACTTTCATTTTTTTTCCCAGTGTCCATTCAGGTTTCATAATAAAGATAAGCCATTTGAAAGTAAATCAAGCCGACTAAACTCTTCAGAAATTAATGTTGCAAGAAAATAGCTAAAAATAAAAATATGCAGAATCATGTAAGTCTAAGGAAAAACATGCTCACTATGTTCTGATTTACTTTTTAATATAAATAAATATCTCAGATCAGAGTTCAAGAGACATAGGAAGGAGGATAGCAACTAAACTGTTATTTTGGTTTTGCTAAGCACCACATTCCTTACATAATCCCCTCTTCTTACTCTTTACAAATGTCCTCTTCCACATGAATAGAGAAATAGCAGCCATCAATTGGTTTATCCAGTCCTTCATACTAAACCATTTATCAAGTCCTGATACATGTAAGGCATTAGGGAAAATGAGTAAAACGAGACTACCATGGGAACCGGTGTTCATTCGAGAGGTTTTATAGGAACAGACAGGACAGTCCTTCTGGATGTGAGCAGATGTTTCTGCTTCCCTGGGTGGTTTCGCCTTGACTCAGGCGGTCTTCCTCTAGCCATGTCTTCTTTCAAAGCTGTTCTCCCTCTGGAGTTCACTGATCTGGGAAACAAGGGCAGAGACACATCTGCCCACATCGTGGAGGAGACACTCAGGACTACCGTGAGCTACAAGTGCGATCAGCGCTACCAAGCACACATATGTAGGGGCTTTTTAGGAAAACCGTGGGTGAGAAATTGCATTGTTCTCAAAAATCTAGAATTTGGATCTTTGATCAAAGTTGTAAGTAATTTCATCTTTTACTGCCTCTGTTTTAGATAGTTTGCATGTTGATTCCTATGGAATCTTTTAATCTGAAGCTGGTCTTATTAATCCATCTGAAAATTAGATCTCAAGAAATTAAAGACTTAGCGCTCTGTGCTTTTATATGAAGACCATAATAAGTCAGAGTGTAAATTTTAAATTACTTTTAGACTAAAAGATTATATTAGTTTGCCAAGGCTGCCTTAACAAAGTATTACAGACAGGGTGGCTTCGACAAAAGAAATTTATTTTCTCTCAGTTCTGGAGGCTGGCAGCCCAAGATCCAGGTGTTGGCAGATTTGATTTCTTCTGAGGCCTCCCTCCTTGGCTTGCAGATGGATGCCTTCAGACAGTGTCCTCACAGGGTTGTCCCTCTGTCTTTGTGGTCTGTGCCCTGATCTCTTTTTAGAAGGACACCAGTCGTATGGAATGAGGGCCCACTTTAATGACCCTTTTTTTTTTTTAACCTAATTGCCTCTTTAAAGATCCTGTCTCAAATACAGTCACATTCTGAGGTACAAGGGGTTTAGGGCTTCCACATAGGAATTTTGAGGGGACACAGTTCAGCCCATAACAAAGGTGTAACTTAAACACTGAAAAATTACTGGAAGGTTAATAAATTTAGCAACTAAGATATGAAATTAAATATACCTTTCAAAAATAAAGATGAAATAAAACTTCCTATATATTAAACTTAATCAGGTTTCAAAATATGTAGGTAATTAGTTTAACTAGACTGATATTTTTCTTGAAAATCTTCCAAAACTGTAAGGGCTCACTCAACACAAAAACAAATGCCTCTTAATATCTTAACATTTAAAAAAAATTCCAAAACCTACGAAATTGGCATCAGTTGTTTGCCTATATAGAGGACTTTTAAAATGCTATGTAATATTGTGTAATATTGTTTAAGTTGCATCATATTCAGAGAGATACTCACTCTTCCTCTAATCTATAACCAGCTACAATTCTTTAAGCTGTTTTACGTCCATAAATATCCCTTTCAATATGAGATGCAAATAAAACACATATTCTCTAAAAGCTGAACTCCTGAATTAGGGGCATTCTTGAGAACAGAAAAAGAAAAAAAAGCATAGTACTGTGTAGTAGGATGCTCTTGTCTCCCAAATGTCTCTGCTGTCCACTGGGAGAGGATTTAGGGCAGTAAAATTATAGAGTTTAATTTTTAAAACTTGTTGCTTTGATCTATATTAAATTGGAAAAAAAATTCCTCAGGGAAGAATTTAGGCTAATTTCTGTCATCTGATTTTTTTTAAAAGATAAGTTTCATCAGAGGAAAGAATGAGGCCTTAACGCCAAGTCCCTCAGTGCACGTGTGTTTGGTGGTGGCGGTGGTGGCTGCAGTAGGTCTGAGGGGTCTGAAGTTTCTGAGAGATTACCAGGGAATACTGGTTGATGGATGAGAGGGAGGGAGGGAGGATGAAGGGGTGGAACTGAGAGAACGTGAGAATGGGGCACTGAACAAAATGCCCATTTAGGTGTGTTATTTCACACAAGCTCTTTAATTGTACTGACATAGGAGTGCCAAACATTTTACTGAATCCATTTCTTTCTGTTTGAGAGTTTCAAAAATCTCTTCTCCAGTTGCTGCCTAGATGAATCATAATTAATTTTCATCAGTTTGACCACTCAAGATTAGGCCCAGTCATTAATTTTTTTTTGAAAAGTTACTTTACAAATACACAAAGTAAATATAAGTATTCAGACATTGTTCTTCTATTTATTTAAAATAGAGATATTAAACAAACCCAGCACTACCATTTTGCTTTCAAAATTCTTAATAACCCTTCATAAGCCTACCTTCACAATCATATTTCCAAAAGCTTTCATACTTTATCATACTCTCATTTTTGACTTTTTAGATTACATTACTGTTTTCTTACTGGAGAGAGTTTTTTCTATATACATGATTTTAAATTATATTTTAATAATACGTAAAGTAACAGGACTGTTTCTTCCAACAGCTTTGTTATCGGAGCTGCAAAGACTGCAGTTGACTGTGCACTTGGTATTGATTTAACTTGCTCTGCACTGATGAGAAGCTCTGGAAACCACTTGGAGATTATAAGGTGGACTCTGGAAAGGTGACTCCTGAGAGGACCCAAGAAGCATGAATACTGCTATCTTTCTGTCACTAGCTAACGGGAACCACTGTCTAAAACCAGCAGCAGTATAGAGAGGGACAGCTCTTAGCTCTTAGCGCCTGAGGGGTGAAGGCTTTGGGAGCCAAGGCAGTAAGCTTGCTTGATGAGGTCAGAGTTGAAGCAGGTGCAGGAGGTGTGTGCAACCATGTGTTTGGGGGAAGCAGACACTAAACACTTTGGTTTAGTTGCTTTAATTGCTGGAGTCACAGCAACTAATACATAGTTCCTGCTTTCTAAGTCTTTAGTTTCATCAGAAAGAAAACAGTAATATTGTAAAAGCAATGGATAGGGCACCAGAAGTTAATTAAAAAAAAAAAACTTTTAAAAAAAAGAGAATTCATCACTTTAAAGTTGAATGCCAGTTTTTTAATTTTTTAAAATTTTACCTTAAATATTATATTTTCCATAATTCTAATCAGGAATAGAATTAGTATATATATTAGTTGTTTAATTAAAGGCTTTTTTTGTCTGTTTAGAAAAGTTTGTACTGACATTCCATGATTCTCAATTTTCAGTGCCAAAACAGAGAACTAATTTGCCTGGTCGGGAGACAAGGCACCTTGCTCTCTAGTGGATGCTAATTACTTGAAGGCAAAAAGCAGAAAGGCCTATAGCTTTCCAGAATTTGTTAGCTGAATGATGTGTTTATGTAAACATTTTAGGGAAGAGGATTATAACTCTTACCAGATTTTCAACATAATGACCCAAATTTATAAGTAACATTTACTTTGGGGATAATGTAAAACTAAATGCCAAGCCTTTAAATTCTATTTTAGTGATAAAAACATCACAATGACTCATATTAGTTATGCTAACCTTTTGTCCCTAAGATCATTTTTACACTAGCCTCAAATAAGTCCAACTTTCCCTCATCTTTATTTCTGGAATTCGCTTTTCTTAACTAAAAGTTTGCATCTTCCATAATGTCTGCCTCTTCCCATAATATCAAAGTCATTTTTCACTTCAACACTATTCTCTACATTTTATTCCCACTACATTCTACTTTATAATATTCTGGCCATAGTCACCAAATCATCTTAGCAATACCATGTGTTCTAAGGTCAAGCTACAACTACTATTCATTTCTTCAAAAAGAAGAGCTAAGAATTAATATTTTAGATGTATTAAATATGCAAAGTTTTAAATGATATAAAATAATGCACTGAATTACAAAATGGCATTTTTTCCCTATTCTTACATTGTGTGAATTAATGTATTTAAATTTGGACCTCTATTTTTGGCATAGGCCATTGTCGTCTCCAGAGCTTCTTTTTGAAATATAAAACACAATTTTAAAATCTATGCATGTTGTAATTGTAAATTTTATCTCAGACCACAAATCACCGTTTACATTTGTGAACTCTACCATCTTTTTCCTGTAGTGACTTTGCAAATGTCTGTTTGAAGACTTGTTTGGAATATTCCATTTCAGTGTCTTCCCTAAATGGTAGTAATTCCAAGAGCACTCAGGAACCTAAGAGATTTGTAAGAATCTAAAAAAGTAATTTCCCAAGCATAACTGTGGAAAAATACAACTTGGTTTATTTTGTGACGTATAAGATATATTAAATTGGACAATCAACTTATTTACAGTATACTTCTCTGCTGGTTATAAAACTGTCTCCAATGAGTGATTATTTCTTACTTTTCACACATACAACTGAATAATAATAAAAATCTATATATTTATAGAAACTGATCTCCTCAGTATCCCAGAATTAACTTGATTGATATTCAAACACTTGGATAAGTAACATTGCATGGAAGTAAACTGTAGAGTACGTTTGAGTGTAACGGAATTTATCATCCACGATCTAATGCTCTCTGTGGGTGTGATTTCTTATGTCTCCATTCTGGAAAAACAAAATTGATACCTTAATTTTTTTTAATTATTCTCAGTTTCTTACATTTGTAAACCCTTAGGAAGTTTTGGACTCAATTAGAGTTTCTCTTTTCCTTTTTAATTTATCCTTACAATTTCACGTAACTTATTTTTTCATAAGGCTATTTAGTGGTGATACACACTGGGTTTACCAGAATATATTTGACAGTAATAGTAATCAGTTTGAGTCCCATTCACATGGGGCATGGATCAAGCAATGAATTTTCTACTAGCCCTTAACATTGAGTAATTTCAGCCAATCCTTCCACATTTCTTAAAATTACAAAA
Source organism: Camelus bactrianus (assembly GCF_048773025.1). Classification (NCBI taxonomy): domain Eukaryota; kingdom Metazoa; phylum Chordata; class Mammalia; order Artiodactyla; family Camelidae; genus Camelus; species Camelus bactrianus. The sequence goes on from NC_133540.1 coordinate 47,138,352, forward strand.
TTGAATATGACTTTACATAATATCTTTTCATCTTTATTGAAGATTACTCTCCATACTGCAGAAAGGATTACCTAGTAATATGTAAGATCACAGTCATAGATGAGGTAACTTAGAAACCATAATAAAACATTACATTCAGTAATGCCAGTGACTGTACAGTAAGCTTTTCTTCCCATTTTAAAATGTCACCTAGTACAATTATTTTGGAGTGCAGGAAATTTGCATGTTAGAATGCTTTCTAATTTTCCTCCAGGTCATCACTTCTATCATCAGAATAAGAGAGCAAGAATGAGTCAGAGACAAGAGGAAATGAAGACAATTGTAGCACAGTTTATATGTCAGATTTGTAGTGCCAAATGCTTTACAAGCTTTTTACATGTGTTCTGGTACTTTGCTAATGCAGCTACAATATCTCCAGGGCCTTTAACATCCTTTCTTTCATCTCTCAGTTGGCCCATAAATGATGGTTAGGAGAGCAGAGGGGGAAAAAAATGACCAGAGGGGTTTTCTAGTCATTTTTTCCAGTTTGATCATTTAAGACAAATTCTTTTTCCTCTTAATTGGTGCTACGTATTTTAGACAAACAGTTTAAATTTTACAGAATCCCACAAGCTAACCAGATAGCTAAGAAAGGTCCACTCCCTTTTCAGGTATTGACGGTGATTTTAAAGGACCCACAGGTAGAGACAACGACATTCTTGCATTGGGTATTTTATGAGCAAGCTTCCCGCTTTCTCTCCTGTCAGCAATGAAAATAAGCCTAAAAATGAACTCAAGTTCAATTAGGGATTGTTTAGTTGACCTGCTCTTGAGTCAATCCTGATTTTCTTGTCACAGATTTTAGCTACAAAATTTATAGTGTGTGCAAACTGTGTGAGCCATGGCCCTCCAGAGCTGCTGAAATATGCAGGCTAAGCATTAAGTTTACCCTCCTCGAAGAGAGAACTTTTCCTTCAATGCGTGACCTACCTACTCTGAAACATCAAAATGGTTATATTTGGTAGTTTTCTTGCATTTTTTTTCAGGGCAGTGTTGTTTGGGGGTTTTTGCCTTTATATTTTAAGGTTAAAATAAATAAAATTAAGCAAAGCAAACAAATACTAACGTTCAAAGGCATTTGAAGATCTGTTACTCAACAATGAATATCAATATGTAGATTATTTTTTAATACAAATGCAGGTTTCGTGACCTGGAAAACTGTGCACTGTACACTTGATTTAGTTTCACTGATGGATTTTATTCACTCCACTATGCTATATTTCAAAACATCCAGCCAAGTATACATGGTACATATAGTTAGTAAAAACTAAGCCATTCCTTCATTTTGAGAAACTACTTTTTACTATACATAGCATATACAAATCTGATTAGCATTCAGTATTATTTTGTAATTCTAAATATATTATGCATAAGAACTATTTCAATATAGTTTGCTTTCTTAAACTTAAGCCCTGCCGACCCCCAACCAAAATGCTAAGATAAACAAATGAATAATGGAATATTCTGTATCAGCATTCCTATTGCAGTACAACAAAGCATCCTACACTTTAGTGGCCTAGAAAGGAAGGATGTATTACTGCTTAGGAGTCTATAGGTCAGCAAGGTGGCTGTTCCAGTCCAGGACCATCTCCTTCCTCATCTGTGGTTTTCTGGCAGTGATCTTGGCAGCTCTGCTTCTAGGAGTTTGCTGGATGCTGATAGGGGCACCTTGTTTTACTCTCCTGCTAGTTTAGATTTATTCATCCACTAGCAGAGCAAGTTTCAAGAGAATGACGTTCTTTTGAAAGTAAAGCTCAAAGACGTTGCAAGCTTCCTCTGAATCAGACTCAAGTCCGTTCTAATAGCCAAATAGACAATTATTTGAGAGACATGCATCTCTCTCTAGATTTACTCCTGGCAGTTTTGGCCATGTCAGAAGATTATGGGATGAGACTCTTAAGTTTCTTAGAAACATTTTTATGTAGCTGAAAGGGAGGCCTGGGCACTGAGTTATAAGTCTTAATAAAGGGTTTTATAATAACTCACTCAACTTGATCTTGTCCTCAAAACTTGTTTTATGTTGGAACCCTCACTAGTTGGGAAGACAGAATTCAAGAAACAATTTTGCTTTTATTTTTCTTAGATTCCTCTAAATATTTCTTGAAAACTGATCAGGTCTTTCTCTAGTCCAGAGGTTTGCAATCTAAGAGCTGCAGGCCAAATTCAGCCCACCTCCTATTTTTATGTGGGCTGTGACCTAAGACTATTTGTTAAATTTTCTTTTCTATAGTTTTAAAAAAATCAAAACAAGGATAACATCTTGTGATACCTGTAAATTATGTTATATTTGCATTTTGGTGTCCATAAACAGGGTTTTTTAAAACCCAGCCACACTTACTCATTTACATATTGGTTCTGACTGTTTTTGCACTGCAATAGCGGAGTTGAAAACTGAGACAGAGATTGAATAGTCACAAAGTTACTACTTGGCCCTTTACAAAAAAAGTTCACTGACTGCTGCTCTAACTCATATTTTTCTGTACTCCCTTATCATATTGCCACTAAAAGAAGCCAGCTGACATTTTAAACATTTTGTCTGAAAATCATTTTTGCCAATGTCTATCAGTTTAGTAAGAAAATATCTGTCAGTATAGTCTTGCCAATTGTTTTGTTAGTTTATAACATAAGGCTCTATTTTTCCAGCCTTCAATAGCAATCTCTCACCATTTTCCAACCTCTACAAAATATTTGCTCATTATATTTCCATCATCTGCTTATTGCTTTGTTCTTCAACCAGTCTCGTATTTTAAGTCAGTAGCAGCCACTACTATGTACCAACTTCTACATCCATTACTTCTTACAGTTTAAGAAATAAACACAAAATTCTGTGGCTTAAAACAGCAAGGATTTATTATTGCTCCTGAGTCTGAGTCAGTTGGGCAGTCATGCTGGTCTGACCTGGCCTTGTTCAGTATGTCTGAAATTAACTTGTAAGCTGACTAGTCTAAGATGATCTCTATTACAGATCTCTTATTTGGCTGGCTATTGCTGGTCCAGCAGGAAAGACTGGGCCGCGGGCCTCTTGTCCTCAATCAGATGATCCTAGACCTGTCCTTGTAATGATGGTGGGGATGCAAAAAGGATAAGTGGAAGCATGCAAGGTTTCTTGAGGCATGGACTAGGAACTAGCACTCCATAACTTCTTCCACAGTAAGTTAACGAGAGCAACCCAGCCCACATTTAATGAGTGGGGAAATAAATCCTTTATCTTGATGAAATAATTATAAAATGTATAATATTGTTTTAAGAAGCTTTTGATATACAGAGCATACAAGCATACAGAGCACACAAGCAAATCTGTGTTTGCTAATAGTCTTCAATTCTGAATATATTATGTGAAAGGAAGAATTGTTCTGTTTTCTCCAGTCCTAACATTGTAATGATGACAAATGAATAAGGACACGCTCAAATAAGGACAAATGAATAAGGACAAATGAATAAGGTTATCAGCATTGGTGAAAATCGTATTTCAGATAGAGAACTGGGGAAATGACATGTAAAATAACCAAAGAAATATATACCCAGGTAACCCAGGATATTTTTTTAATCCTTCTCAAGTGATCCACGTAGAAGCTGTTCCTGTGTATTTGGGGATTCTCCGCTCTGCTCTTGGCTGTGCTGTGTGATGCTCCTTACTCTGTTGCTAGCTACCTGCTGAACGCTGTTGCTATATTCTCCTTCCTCAGGATTCTGCTTTCTTTTGGTGGGTGTCACTGGAATAATGAGTATTAGGGCACATAATTTTACGATCCTGTCTGTTTATATTCCACAATTTCACGTACAAGTACTAATACAAGGGGATATGTCTTCACTGATTGGTGTTACTAATTACTCAGAGCGGGGCCTGAGAAGTTTAAACATTGAATGCGGGTTTCCTGGCCCAGAAATTAATGGTCTGCAAGACTCTTCCTTATGCATTTTCACTATTTCATACTATTAAAATATAATAGGAAGAGGGTTGTGTCTTTAACTTAAATCACTTGGGGTTATCAGATAGATAAAGAGGAGGCTAAAACAAAAACAAAACCAAAAAAATACCCAAAGCATACATTTTATGCTCAGGCCTAATTTCCCACTGAGATGGTTGGGACACCCCTCAGTTAGAATCATAAATCAGAGAATCAGGGAACTAGGGTCAAATAGTAGATGGGTTCAGTGGGCTTTTTCAACTGGGTTTCTTGAAGGGCTCCTGAGTTAATTCTGTTAGCGTCTGATATTGTTTTCTTCAAACACAGAGTTACCGCCAATCTGGAAAAATTATTTTCCTTCCCTAGAGACTCTTATGGGGACCTCTGTCTGTGCCTCGTAGGGTGGCTTCAAAGGCAGCTGAGACTGAGAGAGAATCTTTCCTCTATAAGTATAAGAGGGGAGAGAGGCCAAAGTTTTTAACATTTGTTTTGTATGACTGCCAACAAAGGGAAAGTATCTAACGAAGTAGATGTTTTACAAGGGGTTGTTTTCATAGAGATCCTTATTTATAACTTGTGTCTTTGCAATCAGGGGTTTACCTCTTTAAAAGAGAAACTTTCTTTGGGGGGCAACCCCACCTCCTACTTGTACGGGTGAGATGTGGTCTTACCCTTTACTCAGTTGCTGAGTCCTCACTTCCAGTGTTATCCAAAATGTCACTTCCTCAGAGAATCCTCCTCTCTGATTTTTAAAAAAATTATTTATTCACTTAGTTTTTAAGATTATTTTTAGAGTAGATTTAGTGATCCTTTGTGTTTGTGTGAGACAGCCCCCAACTTCCGGATGGAGTCCTACTTTCTCGAGAGCCTGGTATTCATTGGTTACTTTGAAAAGACCCAACAGACACGTTTACAGTTTCCAATATCTGAGGCCAAATCACCTCTCTGTATAGGGTGTTTCCAGACTAGTCTTTACAAATGAAATGGAAACAGTGTGAGGATTTATAATTCTCCTTTGTGAGATACCTCAAACATGGGAAGTGGACATGTGAATTGATCTTCCTATTAAACCCTTATGGACTTTCCCTGTAGTCTAATTCAGTAACACATGTATTCAGTTAGCTGATCCAGCTCAATTCCCCCATCTCCCTACCCATCCCCACGCAAACCTTAATCTGCAAGGTCATCTAACTCTTAGAAATATTACTGTGAATAATTAATTTGTCACTTGTAGGTACAATTTGCCCAGTCCTATGGAATCCTAGGAATTTTAATGTGATTTATGATCCTTGTTTATTCATAACGTTTATCAGTTTCTTCAAATATGTACTAGTAGGTACAGTGCCACACTCATTTCTCTTACTCTTTATTATTATTTTTTTAAATAGCCAAGAACCTGTAACTTGGTGACACTATTATATAGGTAGCTTTAAGAATTACTTAGATGAAAGAGATAACTCAGTTAGATCAAATTTTAGCTGAAAATGTGCTGGTGAGCTTATTTTTTTAAATTTTAAGATAGACAAAACAACAATAAAAGCATTATTTATTTTTCTTTTCTAGCTATTTTTATTTAAACATTAATTGACTTTTTAAAGTATAATTGTTTACATAAACATGTACATTTCACAAGTGTCTAGATTGATGCATTTTCACAAATTGAACACACCTGTGTAACCAGCATCCCGCTCAGTAAACAGAACTGTACCTGCATCAGGAACACCTCCTGCTCATGCTTCCTTCCAGAGGGTAGTATTTTTGAAGGAAAAAAGTCTGATATGAGAGCAAAATGTATGGGCACATGACACATCCGGGTTTTATTTATTCATCTGTAAAATGAGTGGAACAATAAATATGCTTTAAAAACTTCTTTATTAAATGTAATCATCTCTATGAAAACATGTTTTAAACCACAGCAAGCTGCACAAATGAACAGTATTATTTTAATTTTGTTACTACAAAATACCCATTGCAAAGTTCACCTTGGAAAAATGATCAGACTTGGCTCAAACCATGAAGAAGAGGGAGTGTTGCTAGGGAATGCCAGCAGGCTGCCTTCCAACAGACCTCTTGGAGTCTCATTACCTTGGTAGATTTGCCTGGCTCCGAGTCTGGCCCCCAGCCTTTCCAGAGTCTGAAAACTAGTTGTCTATTTCTAAGGGGCCCAGTGATATTAAATAAGCTCAAGGGATTTATTTTAAAAATCAAAGCCCTGATTTAGTTATTTACAATGAGGGGACCAGGCACTTGAGTCCTCTGGCCAGAACATTGTCTCCTTGCTGATACTCCTTTGGGGAAGCCACGCTGTATTCACTAGCTTGCTCAGTGAGCTAGGTTTCAAAATAAGAATTAGGTGACAAGAAGCTCTTCCTATACTATGTTGGTTCACTACTTTTTTAGACTGATGCAACCCTGCACTTTTACTATCCTCTTTAGACCGACTCAGCTGCCAGGCCAATGAGAAAGCACTCTGAAGCCTCCAGCTTCCAGAATGAATCATATGACCTTTTTCACCCTAGGAAAATCCTGTGTACACTGTATTATTATCACAGAGGTTGATGGGAATGAGACCCTTTGGGCTCTCAATTTAAAAAATGAGTTATAAATCCCATGTGGGCTCATCTACCCTGCAACATCTCTGACCTAATGCCCTTCCCTCCCTTCTGGCAGAGTGGGTATATGCCTAGCTGGAGCATCCAAAGACTATTGAATTTCCCTCTCTTTTCTTCTTCTTTCTGGTAATTCTGAATGTTTACTTCTGAAGTTCATCTTCTGTCTTTTGTGTAATTAGTAGCGGGAAAGTAGAAGTTCCCCGTTAGAGACATGTGAGTACCTGAGATGGAAGCTTACATTCCTGAAGGTTAATGCTGACCATCAGTCCCCTGGATAGATCCATGATTCAGAAACTTACCAGTAGAATATGACGACCACGTCTCATACCCAGCACTTACATGAGTAATGGCCACAACCTTCTCTTGCCTCTGACCTCTCCAGTTTCTGTGCTTCCCTGGTTGAGCAACCCTCGCTTTACCTACAGCCCCCAACCAAGTACCTGTTTTTTTAATAATGTGAATAATTTCAATCCAGGAGCTCTCTTGTGTACTTCTGGAAACATTCTTACCTTTTTGTTAAAATGATTTTTTTTTTTTAATGTCTGGATTGTCTGAGCTCATAATTGACAATACCGACAATACTTCTAATCTATTCTGAGTCAACCTCGTACTGCTAAGAACTTTGCATATTATTAATTTTATTGACATACTTTAAATATTTAAACCTGAGAGAATCATATAACTGACAATATTTAATCATCCAAGCATTTTCCTCCACTCTTGATTTTTTTTTATTTGGAAACAGAATGTTACTCTTAGAATAAATTGATAAATGTTATGTCAGCAATTTTTAAAAAGAGTCTTCTGTTGTTATAAAAACTGGCAGACACTAAACAAAGTCTCAGAATAATTGATAAGGGTAACAAAAGTAAGAATTTTGACTTCCAGTAGGCAAACCACCTGTATAAACAATACTTCCAACTTCAATTTGAGTTGCTGGCTTCTGAAAGCAATTATTTAGGGCATTCAAAAGATTTCACTAACGAAAGAAATACCTACAGGCCTGAATTACAAAGGTGTTTTTTATTGTTAAAGATTAGGTTTTGAAAATAAATCTTGTTATTGGACTGTTTTTCCATCAGACCTAGAACCCTTCCATTTTAGTATATTATTAATATTTTTGTATTCAGGATATTTTCATGCTATTTTGCCTTGAAATATTCAGACATTTTTAGAGGCAAAACACAGAAAATGACCATCCAGATGTTTCCACGCTCCAAGGTTGTCACTGCATGACCATCTAGACAGTCTCTTCTGGATTCTTAAAAAATGAGTTTGGGTTAGAGGGGTGAAAAATGTGTACAGTGTTCTCTTTTTGCATTAATATGCATTGCATAGCCTGTTATTATAATGAATTGACTTAGAGCTCCTGACCCATATTTAAAGGGACAATAATATTTTTTGCTTTGTTTCATTTTATTGAGTTGGAATTTAAATTATTTTTAAATAAACTTTTTACTTTTGGACAGTTTAGACTTACAGAAAATTGTGGGGATAGCACAGAGAGTTCCCATATTTCTGTACCCATTTTTCCTTATTAGTAATATCTTACATTAGCATGGTAGTTTTGTTAGAATTAAGGAGCCAATATTGCTATGTTATTCTTCATTAAAATCCATAATTTATCCAGCTTGGTTTTTATCTAATACTCTTTTCATGTTGCAGGATTCCATCTAGGAAATCCTACACACTACATTCAGTCATCATGTACCGTTAGATTTCGCATGACTGTGATAGTTTCTTAGATGTTCGATCCTTGTCTTTGATGACCTTGACAGTTTTGCGGAGTACTGGTCAGGTATTTTGAAGAATGTCTCTCAACAAGAATTTGTCTGATTTTTTTTCTCATGGTTATACTTGGGTTATGGGGTTTGAGGAGGAAGACCACAGGGTAAAGTACCATTTTCATCATATCTTATCAAGGATACATGACGTATCACTGCTAATGTTGACCTTAAGCATCTGGCTAAGGCAGTGTTTCTCAGGTTTCTCCACTGAAAAGTTACTGCCTCCCCTCTCCCCTCGCCCCACCACCATTCCGTACTGCCTCCTTTGGAAGGAAGCTACTGTGTGCAATCCATGTGCATGGAGTGGGAAGTTATGCTTCACCTCCTTGATGGCACAATATCTACACATATGATTTGGAATTTTTCTGTATAGCAAGTTTGTCTCTTCTCCCAATTTATTTATTTATTTATTCATTCATTCCTTCAGTCATTTCTTTATATCAGTATGGACTCTTGAGTGTTCATTTTATACACTGGGTTATAATCTAATATTTCACCTTGTTACTTAAATTGTTTCAGCTTTGGCCATTGGGAGCTTTTCAGTTGGCTCCTGTATCCCTTTGATATGTCTCATTTGTGTGTGTGTGTGTGTGTGTGTGTGTGTGTGTGTGTGTGTGTGTGTGTATTTCAAACATTTTCAGTTTCTGGCATTACAAGAAGTTCCAGGCTAATCATGTTTATTTCCTACCCCAATCCTAAAAAGAGTTGTTCTCCAGGGAGTCTGGTTCCCTTTATTGGAAGGCAGTATTAGAAACCAGTATCTGTGGGCTAGGTGTGCACATAGCTACTGGTATGTCATTGATTCTAGGTCCTCTAAGTCAACAGTACAAGGAAACGTATTTATGTGTGTATGCTAACCCCTGACTCTATAACCATATGTTATATGCTACCTTCTCATATTACCTTCTTAGACTAACTTTTTTCACTTAACAATATGTTTAAGATCCCATCAGTTGCTTTGCATGACTCAGTGGCTCATGTTTTAATTGCTGAATATTAATTTATTGTATGGATATAACACAGTTTACCCATTCACCTATTGAAGGACACCTTGGTTGCTTCCAGTTTTTGACAGTTGAGAATAAAGCATGCAAGTTTTTGGACAGATATTTTCAAATCAGTAAGGTCAGTAATCTAGGAGTAGAGTTTCTGCATCATATGGTAAGATTATGTTTAGATTTGCAAGGAAACTGCCAGATTTACTCCCAAAGCGGCTGTAACATTTTGAATTCGTACCAGAAATGAGTGAGAGTTTTACTGCTCTGCTTTCTTGCCAGTGATTGATATTATCAGTGTTTTGGATTTTAGCCATTCTAGTACATTTGTAATGATATCTTGCTTTTTTAATCTGTAATTCTCTGATGACAATAATGTTGAACATCTTTTCATATGCCTATTTTCTACCTGCATATCTCCCTTGGTGAGGTATCTGTTCAGATCTTTTGCCCACTTTTAAAAAATGGTTATGTATTTTCTTCTTGTTGATCTTAAGAATTCTTTGTATATTTTGGATACAAGTTCCCTAATAGGTAAATATTTTGCTACTATTTTCTCCTAGCCTATGACTTGTCTTTTCATTCTCTTAGCAGTGTTTTTTGCAATGCAAAAAGTCTAATTTTCATAAAGTGTAACCTGTCTGTTTTTTTCATGAATCATACTTTTGGATCATGCTTTTTTGGTGTTTTATCTAAAAACTCATCACCAGGAAAATATTTGCAATAGCTATATCAGATATATCAGATTCAAAACCAGATGTTTTGAATATTGGACACTTTGAAATAGTAGTTTTCAAGTCTCTTTTTCTTCTCTCTTTCTCTGCTCTCTTTTCTCATTTTTTTTTTTTTTTTTTTGCTTTCTCATTCTTATTTTTCTTCTTTTCTTTCTGGCAATAAGTAAACTAGAATTCAAAAAGTGTAATTAAGATAAGCTAGTAAGTTGATGATGATGTCTTTAATTTATCCATTTTCTTCTATGGGTTTTTTACTTAAATGTTGTAAGTATTCTTTTGTGACCTAGTGATTATTTGTATGCTAGCTTGATGATGGTAAATTGTCTATAGCAGTAATCACAGGATACTCTAGTAATGTGCCAATTAATCAAAATCAATGTTTATATAATACTATAAATTAATTATCAATAGAACAAATATATGCTGTTTTATCAATTACTCATACTTATTCAAAGACATGTTCTCAGAAAAGATTCTCTATGAATGAACACAAAGCTAGTATTTATCATGTTCTCTCCTCTCAGTTTTGGCTCCCAAAATCTAATTGAAAGACATATACAATGCAATTAGTGAATTAAAAAAAAACCTATATTATATAGATTATAATCAGTTATAAGACCATCATGTTGATTGTGTTCTATACGATGTGGTGATTGATAAATGTAGAGAGCAATGAGTGTTGAGTATTCGTGAATGGTTTTATTAAGGAGGTAAGGCTTGTGCTTGCCGCAGAGGATGATGAGAATTTAGACAGTCCAAGTTACAGAGGAAGGGATGCTCCAAATGATGGAAAATACAAACAAAAACATTGGTGTGAAAATGAATATATCATACTCACTGGGCAGGTATAACAAATCTCTAATTAACCAAATGGCTTTTAAAATCAGGATGGCAAGTAGATTAGTAGGTTAGACATTGTTTTCTAGCGGCTGTGAGTATTTTAATAGATGGTTGATGCAATAAAAGGGATTTTTAAGACACACTGTGAGTATTGAGGCCTCTGCTATGGCATGGTTAGGGCACTCAGAAACTCTCAGTGTCAGACATTCTCCTGTCCCTCATGACCAGCTCAGATATAGAAATATAATCTAATTGGTTCTAACACAGGAAATTTTATGATTTTAATTTGATAGTATTTGGAAGAAAAATTCTCCCTTCAGAATAGTATGACATACAGATGGGTCATTTGAATTTCTGCAATCAATTCAGTTCCATGGAGGAGAAGGCCTGCCAATAGAGGATGATGACACCAAGTGGGTCACCAAACAACAGAGCCAGAAAACTGATCAAAGGCCTACCAGGCCCCGTATGATTTGGAGCCTTGCTGCCTCCACAATATCATCTCTTGCTACTCTACCCTTGTTCCCCTAGCCATAAAACTTTTCTTTTTTTTTCCTGCTCTCAAACACATAAAACACATTCTCATCTTAGGGCCTTTGCACTTGCTGCTTTCTCTACTTAAAACAGTTTCACAAAATATTGTTATGTCTTTTTGCCTCACATCTTGTGTTCCTACCTATCTGGCAGATGATCAAGGATTAATAAATTGATCTGAGTACCATTAATATAGTCTGAGTACCCTTTAAGCTGCTGCTTTCTCACTGTGCCCAGGGTGGGTGAGTCTGCCCATGGGCCCCTCAGTGATTCTTCTCCCTACTGCAGGTTGCTAGGTTGGGGATGGTGTTCTCATTGCTTCTGTATCTCCATCTCTGCTACCCATGTGTCTGTGATCCCTCAGTGGTTTGTCATGCAGAAGCTGTTCAATCAGCTCTCAGTTCTTTCTTAGTAGGAATTGCTGTATATACAAGTGTAGATTCTGTGTGTCTGTGGGTGAAGATGAGTTCAGTGTCTTCCTACACCACCATATTTGATCCCTCTATCACAAAAACTTTGCAAAGCCCTTGTTTGGAAAATATTAAAATTCTTTTATGGTTTATCAATCTGTCAAGTGAAATTTTAATTTTTTAGTAAAAAAACTAGCTCATTGATGTTTTATAGATGAGTAATGTTAACTTTGTTCTAATTACTTAAATGCTTACGTAATTAAATGAACAGGGAGCCTGATAGAAAATAGATACTAATACTTGTATATAAAACTACATTAGCAAGTGCTAGAGCCACTCATTAAAATAAATTATGTTGAAGAATAGGAAGAGGAATTAAAAAGTAGACAATAAACAACAGTGATGTTTATAGTTAACAATGACTGAGAAGTGAACTTTATGTCTGGTAACACTGAGACATCAAAAAAATATATATATATCTTCTTACTCTAAACTAGAATTATAGAAGAAACAAGGAAAGAAAATTACACAACATCAAGAAAACTTTCCTCCAAACATTTTGTGTACCCCACCCAGCAATGAGTTGGCACCAGCCCTAAGCCCCCCTGGACTTCATAGCCAGTCACATCAGGACCTGGCCCTGCCCATCAGCAGTCGGCTGCCACCACAAGAGGCATTGTCTGGCAGTTAACCTGGCCAGGGGCCAGCCCCACCTACCAGCACACCCACATTAGTTGGCTCCTACAGAGCAGAAGTGTCCATGAAGCCCACATAGAGAGCAACCAGAGAGCATACAGCTCTGGTGAGCAGAGTAAAGTGTACTGCTGGGCCCCGCAGAATGTCTCCCACAAAAGGCCACTTCTCCAAGGTCAGGAAATAAAAATAACCAACCTACCAAATACATAGAAATAAAAACAGAGCATTAGGCAAAATGAGAAGACTAATGATCATAAAGAGGCTCAATGAACTTGGGAGAAAGATGGATGATCACAGTGAGACATTTAACTAAGAGTTAGAAAATATAAAGAAGAACCAAACAGAGCTGAAGACTACAATAACTGAAATAATGAATACACCAGAAGGAATCAACAGTAGATTACATGATTCAGAGGAACGGGTCATCAAATTGGAAGAAAGAGTAGAGACAATCACCCAAGCTGGTCAGAAAAAAAAGATTGTTAAAAAAGAATGAGAATAGTTTAAGAGACCTCTGATTAAAACATCAAACATACTAGCATTCATATTATAGGTGTCCCAGGAAAACAGAGAGAAAGGGGCAGAGAGCTTATTTGACGAAAATCTTATTTGTAGAAACAATAGCTGAAATAACCCGGGGAAGGAAGCAGACATCCAAGTTCAGGAAGCACAGAGCGTTCCAAACAAAATGAACTCACACCAAGACACATATTTAAATGGCAAAAATTAAAGATAGAAAATCTTAAAAGCAGCAAGGGAAAACAAAAGTTAAAAGAGCTCACCCCAACTAAACCGGCTTTACAAGAAATGTTAGAGAGATTTTAAGCAGAAAAGATAAGACGAAAACTAGAAATATGAAAATTACAAAAGGAAAAATCTTAATGGTAAAGGCAAACATACATTAACAGTAGTAGATCAACCACTTCTAAAGCTAGTAGAAAGATTAAAAGATGAAAGTAGTAAAATTATCTGTACCCACAACATGTAGTTATTAAGGGATACAGAAAACAAAGGGGTATAAAACATCATGTCAGAAACATTAAACAAGGGAGGGAAATAAAAAAGCAGAATTGTTACAATGCATTCATCCTTAAGAGATCAACTTAAAACAATCATTCATTCGGTCATGCATGCATTTATTTATTTATGAACCTCATGATAACCACAAAGTAAAAACCTACAATAGATAACACACACACACACACACACACACACACACACACACACACACACACAAGGTTTCTATCTTTTCATTTTTCTATATATATGTATACACACATAGAGAAATATCTGAAGCTATGTTCACTCATAGCTAACAATGTTTATTCCAGTCTGGAAGGATTTGGAATGATTTTTGTATCTTCTTTTTGTGATTGAAGAATTAGAAAACCATCTTGCCACCCAAGCTAATAATTCATGTATCTCTCCTCAAGATTTGTCAGGGGCTTTCCAAAACTAATCAGAATTTGCAGCTTTGACTGTGCAACTTTAGTTTACTGTTAAAATCTAAATGTGCTCAAAGAACAATACCTTCAATACAGAAAAAGTTTGGGAGATGCTGTAGAGATGTGTGAAGTCAAGCCAGCAGAAGTGAAGGCGTGGCAGAATACACTCAGAGTTACCACCAGACCCGTCCTTCTCAGCAACAGGCGAATAAGGCAGCACAGACAGCACCCCAGCACTGAGAACAGCAAGGCTGCCAACAAGGTTAAGGCTTCACCCTTTTACGAAGCTGAGGTTAGAGAAGATGCAATGCAGGTATTGGCACTGACTTGCAAGACAGTAGCTAAGGTCTTCAGACTCAAAGTTTTGGAACCAGTTCTCCTTTAAGAAGCAGCACCACCAAGGTCACATTTGAATTTGGAAAAATGAACATTCAGTAATCTTAGAGCAAGCCTTGGCAGCTCAAATCCACCTACATTTAACTTCAGCAACTCTAGCATCACAGTACCCACAGGTGGGACATCCAGGGAGTCCAACCCTGTCTCCGCAGGTTTTGGAACAAGAGGGCAGCTCTTCAGTTGAAGAAACCTCCAACTGGAAGTAAAACAAGAAAAATGATAAATGTTTGAGTGGATGTGTTCAGAGAAACCATGGCAGCATTGTTCGTTCTGTGAGTCTGTTTTTCTAAAATTGATCCAGTGATTAAATTTGAACCTCAGGGGTTTTATGACATTTGGATATTTCTCCCTATTCTGAAATTTGAGCTCTTTATCATATTTGCCGTGCCGAACAACTCTTTTCTTGTGAATATAAGACCCAGTGGTGTGTGTGTTATTTTTATTTTATAAGCTATATTCTGCTTACATCTCCTACCAGCAAAGCCTATTATTTAGCCCAGTGTTAATAGCTGTGTTTTTGTTGATAAGGTTGACACTACATAAATATATGCATATTTGTTTCTCATGCAGATGATATGACCTCTGGTGTTTATAGTAGAATCAATTTGTTCTTTGATAAAGGCCTTTTGAACTACACTGAGGGGTATCTTTTATAAAGAATAAGATACACGTTTGTGCACATATATAAAGTATGAATTCATAGAAACTCTTGCCTCAACTGTTTCCCTTTTTTAAGGGCACGCCATTTTTCAGTTTAAACTTCAATTCTTCAGTGCATGTAGAAGGATGGGTTAGAGGCATGAAGTCATTGAAATTGGTGGCTTTAAAATTTGTCAAAACAGTTACTAGCCTAAATGTTTGGCAAACTCAACTTAATTGTCCCTAGTCTTCTCCATTTTTGTTTCCACTTTGACCTTTGGCAGTCTGTCCAAAGGAGGAATACTGTGAGTCTTTTCAACAACCTTTTATTATCCTATATTGATCACCTTGAGGATATTTATATGAATTGGCTTTTTTTCCACATCTACAATGAACCATCAGGACCATATTTGCACCTCAGGCAGATTGACTGAATGCAGGTGAAGGATGTACTATTACTTCAATGAAAATTTTATGAGCTCTTCTAATGCAGAGTTAGTCCTTAAAAATCTGTTATTACTGACCCCAAATGGAATGGCTTATTCACCTATTAATATCTTAGTGGTTTAATACAGAGTAGAGATGCAATATATTTAAAAAAGTACTCTTTATACCAGCTATAAATTCTTCCCAGACTTACCGGCAACCAGGGAACCAGATAGTAATGTCCAAGCAGTCAGGCTGCATCTGTGTCATGTGCCTGTAATAGCACTAAAAAGAGAAGGAGAGGGGGAAAGCAGAGCCCTTTGCAGAGAACTGCCTTAGCCTTGACTGTGAGAGACGCAACTAGATTGACCTATGTACATTTCAAGTGCAGTTTCCTGACGTAATCTGAACATGGAATGTCACCGAAAATGATTTAATTTTTATGTAGGCTTAATAATTGTATCAAATGAATACTTCCAGAATCATTTCACCTATACCTAAGTATATGTTTCTTAGTAAACATTAGCTGATTTTGATCATAAAAGTGTTATAAAATTCTGCTTTATTTACCTGCTCAGGGCAATAATAGACTTTTCTGAGTTAAATTTTTGTATCTTTGATGCATTGAAATTAGAAAAGATATTTGTTTTTGAGTACTGAACATTATTTTTTATACTTCTCTATTACTGCAATCTCCAACCCAGATTATAGAAGAGGGTGCGAAAAAGTATGATTTTGTGTTTTGTGAATTACTGTCAGAATTAAGTGCATGATCACATCACCATTTTTTAAAAGGACGTTGTGTTGATCTGCAAAAATCCAAACATATTTCTTACTTTCTAAATGTAGTTAGCATTTTAACATATTAAACTACTAGAAGCTTTGTAATATAGTGATTCTTGACAAGAATTTACATGGCTTGTCCTCATTCTCATTGTCTTCACTTTGTCTAGAATCTAACATGATGTAAATAACAAAATTTAGTGTGTCAATTGTTACTCAAAAACAAAATCAGTATATTTGAAGCAAACATATTAACGGACTTGAAAGCAATTGAGATAAATTGTGCTACTTCACTAAGTCTTCACAGTCTTTACTCTCTAGTGACGTGGAACTCATGGTAGTGACCCCGCTCGCTGGCAAGAGGACCTGCAGAGCTGTGTGACTGACCACCCTGATTGACTTCATTATTCCAGTACCAGCACCAGAAGTCCCTTTATCATTACCATGAGATTTTAGCATTGATGTGCCATGGAAAAGTCAAAGAATTATAGTTCAGAAAGCTCCACTTATCTCACAGTGGTACATTATTTAACACAGAAACACTTCTTTCCATTACAAATTTCCATAGCCCTCGAGGGCTCTTGGCGTCTATGACACTCACTATGACATCTGCTCCAGAGAGTATTGCTCTATTTTCCCTTGTGTCAAAAATTGGGTAACTTCTGCATGTGAGCTGAGAGATTTGAACTCATCTGTGACAAAATGAGTGTGGCTTATCAAGGGATGCCCAACCTCCATCCCAGTTTAATAGATAACAACTTGCAAGGTGACAGAAAGCTGTAATATGGACTGGTTCTGCATAATCGTGGGGAAGAAATTCCCCAAGGCAGCTTGGCCTGCAGATCCCTGCTGTCTAGATAGTGCTTCCACTTCCATCTGAAGTCACTCTTAATATATGCAAAGTTTCACTTTCAATTAGGAATGATCAAGGGACCAACAAGAAAGCAGTGGCTAACACAGCTTCCTTTACTAATCCTAGTAGGGAAGGCTAAAATGGGGCTTTCTGCTGCCAAAACATCAGGACTCAGATGCACATATAGGTCTTGAGTAGAGAAAGGAGAGAGACTAGCAACTTATGTTTTAGGAGAAATGGAGCAGAGAGTCTGACCATGGAGATTCGGGTCGGGCGTGGGCAAATGTGCTAGGCAAAGAGGGAGGTCATTTCTCCCCACTTTATTTTCTCTGCTATTTATCTGGTACCAACCTCCTTTATGTTTGTTCATTCATTTATCCTGCAAATATTTATTTTTAGATTAAAAAATATATTATGTTAACTCCTAGATGTCAGGACTATTAAACCTGCCACTGAGTAATTTGTAATAAATTTTTTGCCATTGCCAAAGAAATTTTAAATTTGCTACCATCCGCATTATCTTTTCTTTTATTAATCATACATCAGTGCTTCCTAACTTTTCATGTGTGCATGAATCACCTGAAGATTTTATTCATATATAGATTCAGTTATGTCAAAATCAAAGTTTTAACTTGAAAATTATCTTACTATTTTCTTCTGTGAATTATTTTATTTTGTGACAAAGATAAAAAATTTTTAAATACAGTTATATGCCAGTGACATGACTTTGTTCAGCATTGTGATGCAGATATTTCCTTCAAGACTGTAAACAATGTATCAACTGAGTTAGTCTGAGAACACAATTGCTTGTAAAATGTGACTTTTAAATGATTCTTAATGAAGAAAACAGTATCAACAGGTCGTCTCAAGACAAAATGGCCAAGATTCAAAAATTAACTGTATGATAACTGAATTATTGACAAATGCCAGACTTTGTACTTCCAGAAGTAAACAGTAGCAAACTAGCTATCTGAACGTCTGTTGTTTTCCTACTTCCCAGAATAATGCTTTTTTTCTTTTCTAAATTATTATCTTCTATTTGTAGATTTCCCCCTAAACTTAAATGAATAATGACACCTGTGCTGCAGCCCCTACTGATTTCTCAGTGCATCCATATGAAGTTCATTTTCCAGTGTCTCATCCTTACTGTAAATTTAAGCTTTGGAGTACATGTGTGTGCATTCTCATAGTTGACAAAAGATTCTGAGCTGATTCTCCTCCTGCTGCGTCACTGGGGATGTACATAAAAATCAAAGTTCAGATGAAAATATTAATTTCCCCCCTTATATAGTATGATGAATAAAAGTTGGATTAAATAACACGAAAGTGGCCAATTTGCAAGGAGGGGTGTATGATTGTAAAAATTACTCTAGCAACATCAGGATCCTTTCATCAATTCAAGAAGGGACAACACTGAAACCCATTTTATAGCTATTAACCCACTGGTTCTGATGCTAATTCCTAGATTCTTACAAAAGCAATTTTCTTTTACTTACTTGGTTTTTATCACTCTATATTTTTTACTTATGGTTGACAATGGAGATTAAATTGAAGTTCCGTTACAGCAAATGACTGTTCTGTAAATGGACACTGGTGTGGTATTTTATATATATATACATATCTCTTCAGTTATTCAATTCTAAAGCCCAAATCATAAACATACTGATCATAAAGCAGCAATAAGTTACCTACTGACATAAAAAAGGGAAACGTCACAGAAGAAGAAATAGCTACCCTTTTGAAGCTTTGTTATTTATTCCAATTACTTTTCCAAACAGTAACTTCTCAACGTTTACCCTAAACCTCAATTAGGTATCATATGGGTTCTTCTTCCTCACCCTCTTCCCCCAACCCTACTTAAAATCCTCTAGTGAGTTTTAGATAAGGTCAAAACCCTTAAGAGGAGTCATAGATTCCAGACAGACTTCAGGGCTCTCTGCAGTCAGACCACTCCAGTTTGCACAGCTTGATTTCGTTTGACACCCTCCCTGTCTCTGTGCTGCAGCCTCACACTGGCCTCCCTTCAGACCACTGATTGTGTGTCCTCCCACCACGGCAGGTTCTGTTGTGGAACCCTCATCCCTGAACCCTCAACCCTATTAACCTAGTAGACGCCCTTCATCCTTCAGATCTTGGTCCAATGACATTTCCTCCTGGAAACCCTCCTGGGTCACCTGTCTCTTCACAGCAATCACTATCGTGGTTTACTTGTGTGATGATTTAACTTACATTTCATCTCCCAGTAGGCCTAAGCTCCATCAAGACAGGGACACTGTCTGGTTTGGCTTGTCATGTTACCCTCATTCGACCCAGATTAGGGACTCAGTAAATATTTTATGGAAGAGTAAAGGAATAAACAAGCTGGATGGTATGGACCTTGCTTTCTGGCTCTGTTGTAACTTGATCCTCGGTTATTCTGATAATCATAATGATATTTTATTGCCATATTTTTTACATGAAAGTATGAAAAGTGTAGGCAATCACATGAAGAGTTATTATTTTATGACAGTCTTATCTGATGGTATGATTTTTGACATGTCTTAAATAGAAACTTAAATACTTTCAAATATTTTCTTCTTTTCGACAATCTGTTTCTATGACATTTTACTTTTAACCAGTTAACTGAGCCATAAAGAATATCTTCATTAATATGTGTATACATATATATACCCACACACACAAGTAGTCAGTGAAATGAATGTTTGAATGTAATATACCTCAAATAAAATTTACCTTTTATTCTTAGCCCCCTAGCCCTTGCCTGAAAGAGGCAGATACTTGTGAAATTGTGCATGTTGTACAAGTGTGTGGCAAAGAGAGAGGGAAACAGTAACACCCTATTTATTATTTGTCAGGTGCAGTTCAAATTGTCTGTAATATTGTCTATTTAATCCTCATAACAAATTTATGATGTAGGTATAAGCACAGAAAAGAAAAATGATAGGAAATTAAGGAACTCACCCAAAGTCCCACTGCTTATCACCAAGGAGCGAAGATCCTGTGCTGCCGTTTTACCACCAGAAGGCAGTCTCTTGACAGTGAGAAAGAAATCACCTTCCCCCAAACACACCTTTCTGCCTACATTAATAAGACTTTACTATACTTTCAGGAGACTGTTGCCCAGGCAGACAACTTGACTGTTCATTTTTAGAGCCTCTCCCAAACCCCATGATCTCTTATTCAGTAAAGAGCATTCACTGGTGTTTTATGCCCAAAGACTACTTGAACCCCTTGCCTCCAAATTCTCACCTTTCTCTTGCCACCAATCTTAAACTACTGTATCATAATACATACTCAATCTTAATCAAGTTTCCACATTTGGGTGACACACCTGCGACCACACTTTAAATTCTGAAAAAAAAAAAAATGTGCCTTTGCCTTACTCCCTCCAAGACACTGCCCTAGTTCTGTTGCTGTCATAGTCTGTCTTACTATGGTAAGCAGTGAAGTCATCAAGAGGTTCTTCTGGTGATATTTGAGAAGCTGGCAATCAATAGCCACTGTCACAGGCCAGATAACAGATGTTGAAATGATTTGCAAGTATCACCTGAATATATTCCAATGAACCATGAGCACTGTGAGATTCATTGAGAAGAGTGCAGACATCCTTTCTACTTGACAGATAATTTTGTAGAACATCATTTTATTTAGTCATTTTAATTCATAATTCCATATCACTGGAATAATTTATTTTATCCTAATAATTCCTGAATTCAGAACAATCCCAAGGATTAAATACTTTATAAGCAAACAGCCAACTTTATTTTCACATAGAAATGTTGAACTTGTAGCACAAAACTTAAGACTTCATATATATTCTTTTAGAAAATGAATTGCTAATTGCCCTTGAACACTTTGTGTTATCCTTCTATTACTCCAGGTTAGAGAATAATTATATGGTTCATGATTTAATGACTACTTAGAGGCCAGAGATGGAATATGTTAATAGGCAAGTCATAGGTCAGGTCGACATTCTCCTTTCTATAAACTTCAGATCCCTGTTGATATTAGAGCTGCTTCCAATCAAAATATCATTGTCTTCAGTTTTCGTATATGCTTGTTCTTTTTATATGTAGGTACAGTTAAATATATGCATTCAGTACTTATTTTTAGATATTTCAACATGTGCATCCGCTCAGAAAATAAGCATTATGCAAATGTCTTGCTAATGCCGCTTCATTTTTGTAATGTGAGCAAACTTCTTTGCTTATGGCTGAATGCTCTTTTAAAACTCAATTCTTATCGAACCAATGAAAGGCGAGTGAAGTCCTGTAAATTGGTACAAAATGACAGAACAATTTACAAAATGTTAATATAGAGGGACAAGTAAGACAGGAAAAGAATTTCTAATTGTAAAATCCAGTTTACACTTCGGTACAAGCACTTTTTACCTGTGTGACTCCGTGATCCCTGGAAGATGATCCTTCCAGAATGAAGTATGTGTTCCCTAGTTCCTAGGAAGAGGCTACCACACAGCTGTTCTCTGCTGTCACCCTCATTAGAAATCAAGCTGACCTCTGAAGGCTTATGCCAGATCCACAACCTTCCATGCTGTCCCCTGAGGCCTTCATTAGGCCTGCATGTCCACTCCACTTCTCCCTCTGCCTGTCTTGCCTCCTTTTCTCCTCTCTTCCTCAGATAATGATCCCATGTACACTTTCTAATAAACGCCACGCACATAAATCTCCATGTCAGAATCCTGAGGAATTCAACCTGGATAACCTTAATTTTCCTACCTGTGACATGACGCTAATACCACTATCACCTATTTTACAGGGGTTTGTTTTTCAAACGAGAAAGTGAAAATATTTTGAATGGGCAAGTATTATTCAAAATTAAATTAAGGCCATTTTGATCATTAGTTTTATCCAGGTGTTTCCCTAAACCAACAGATCTAATCAAGCCCTTAGTCAACTTAATAGAAATTGGATAGTTATGTTAATGAAAAAATATGCAGCTACTAACATCCATGAATGACACTTCACATCAACATTTATGTGCCTATGTGAACGCTCAAATATCCTTAGGGTGTGTATAGTATAGTATTTCCCCTACTAATGAGTTAGTTCTCAAAACACAGTGAGTATTTATTTTGCATCATTTTGCAGCACATAGTACATATCTTGCTATAGGCTATTTGACACAGTTTCAGCACCCCCGAATTAAAATCACAGTTTTAAGGCAGAGCTAGTGTGTGATCTTTAGGGAACTTTTATCCCCTTTGCTTTTTTAATGAACTCTCTGGAACATAGCCCAAAACTCCTTAGCTGGAGTTGGTTGTCTGCCCCTTAGGGCAATTCGCTCCTTTGAGCCATGTTAACAGGAGCCCTATTCCTGACTTCTTCTGGACTCTGAAGAATGCATATCAAGGAGAGAACATATTTTTGCATGTGTCTGCTCTTGGCAAAATATTCAACTTTAAAAATATATATTACAGATCTCCAAGTGAATCATTCACAGGGTTATTCTAAGAATTTATTATTTTGTAAGCAAGCATGTTCAAGTTATAAGCTTGTTCAAATTAGGTTTTTAAAAAAATATGTTGTTCAATCAATCTCTGTTTGTTGCTATGGTAATTACAGAATTAAAATCCTTTTGCATCTGCTTAATAATGAAGAAACAGAAATGAAGAATTGGAAAAGAATTACTCCTGAGTCTTTAATTAACACAAAATTAATCTTTAAAGTTACAGATACTTAATTTTTTTGGGAGAGGAAGGTAATTGGACTTATTTATTTACCTATTTCATTTATTTTTTTTTTTAACAGAGATACTGGGGATTGAACCCAGGACATTGTGCATGCTAAGTGTGTGCTTTACCACTGAGCTATACCCTCCTCCCCCCTTTTTTTCAGGTATTTTAACTGAATTGAAAACCTGTACTTAAAATAGTCTTGTACATAAAATAGGCTGAAAATTCCAGACAGCATTCCTCTTAGTGAACTGTTTTCAGGACCAAAACAACCACATAAAGATAAAACTACAATTTGAACAGGGCAAGAATAGAAAAGTCCTCTCAAAAGTTTTATTTAAACGAATATATAGGTCATATGTATGCACTAATTGTCACGTACCAGAGTGATGTTTCTGAACCACTGTGGGAAGATTCTGTGCTCTGAGATCCCCTCCTCTCAGTGGCAGGCACTTGTTCTAAATCACGTGAGCATCCTTATAATCATGGCACTGAAAGTGGCAACCAACACGGCCATACTAGTCTGATTCGCCTGTACCAGTCTATAGAGAAAACTTTATTTTAAAAAGTCTTAAAAAATAAAGTTCGGTTTATGTTAAAAAATTTTTTTAAGATGTCAAAGTAAAATAATGATGAATTGAGAGCAATATTTATATAAAGCATTTGTTTAAAACATTCAGTAGTTAGGAGTTTATGGATAACCAACCTATGGTTAATTCCTGGCTCTGGAATATGTGATCCTGAGACAGGAAGAGGGCAGGGCATAGCCATTCAAGGAATAATACAACAGTTAACATCAAAATGGTGGAAGATTCAACCCCCAGTAGGTCTTGAGGCTCAAGATGGTGGAAGATTTGACTTCTAATAGACCTTGAGCTTCATAATACACCCACTGTAATATATTAGCATGGTGAATAACATGCCCACAGGCGCCATGGCAGTCCCAAGGCTAGCCACAAAAGGTCAAAGGGTGGGAAATGGCCAACTTCCTGGGAATCCCAGCCCCTTCCCCAGACTAGTTAGACTGGTCCTTCCACTTATTAGCATATGAAGCCACTGAGGCTATTAAAACTGGCAACACAGCACCTGGTGGCCTCTGCCCTCTCTCTCTCCCTCTTCGGAGACAGCCCGTGTTCTCTCTATGGACTGTGTACCTACTTTTACTCTAATTTGAGCACCCAAACCCCACACCTCATGGCCTTTCTCTTGCCTTTCAATGTGTCTCTCTGAATAAATCTACCTTCACTCAACTGTGGCTCGCTCTTGAATTCTTGTCTGCATGAAGCCAAGGACCCACACTTTACGGGGCACATCCTAGGGGCTCATCCAAAATCTGGGACACGGCCCTCCTCACGCCCCACATCCATTTTTCCTGCATCAGTCCTACGTGAAGAAATATGACAATAATAATATCATTATTTTTAGTATAACAACATAAAGAATATTACACTATAAATGATATTTAATACAGATGCACATAGTCTATAAATATAATGAAGATACTGTTATTTTGATATAAGATTTAAAAACTTACAAAGAATTCAAAATACTTCATTTTGGTTTCAGTGTCCCTAGAATTGAGTGGATAGGTGAATGGAGTCCTCGAGAAGAATAGAGTTGGGCAACATCTTTTATGTCTTACGAAATCTCTCAGTAAGCTAGGAATATTTAAATGGCTTAAAGATGAGGGTCAGCCACATGCAGAGAATGATTTGTCCAGACGCATCTCAGCCTCTGACTCAGCGAGACTGAAGAGACTGCCAAACTGCTTGGGTGCTTCCCAGACATGGTTAGTCAGGGATCATCACACAGAAGTTCTGCTTCTGCACCAGAAGATGACAAGCTGCTTCTCATCTGACTTGCAGAGTGAAAAAGAACAATTTAGCTTCATAAAGTAACAGTTTGCAGAACTGACATCAGGAGGAGCTTGTGAGAGAATTTTAGATTTGAAGCAAATGCCTTAGATGATGAATGACGGAGAATGTAAGAACTTACAGAATTAGATACATTTCGTAAAATATTACAGAAACTCCATTTTACTCTCATTAATCAAATCAATTCAGACACAGATTTTATGTAAGAATTCAATAAATGTCCTTCCTTTCTCTAAACGTAATCTTTCGAAGTCAGAATCAAATACATGGAGAAGTCAACTATATAGCAGTGTAGGAAGGACAAAGGATTACATACAGTAAGATTGACTTCTTCCTCTGTCCTGTCTCTACATCATGTGACATTGGTAAAGTCACATAACTAAACATTTGCTTCTTGCTCATCTGAAAAACGGAGATAATATCACAGAATATAAGGGGAATTTTAACCCATAAATATGAAGCATCAGGTAATGTTAGTTAACTTTGCCTTTCAGTTAACGGTGCACATGTAACCACATGGGGATTGTGGTCTTTCTTCTGTACTAAAAAAGTCCTTCACCCTCTGGAGCAAAAGATTCCTCATGCCCCCTCTGTGACACAGAAATGTTAAGGGTTCTATTTCACTGACTCACTTAAAGATTAACTTGAGTTGGATTACATGCCCTATGGCTATTTTTCAAATTTCCAAGGAGTTGTTACCTACTTACTTTATATGCATCTTCAAGAATCAAAGGTTAAGTGTGAACAAATAGAATAAAGTAATAATGTTATAAATTAAAGAATATAATAAACAGGTTGTTCAAGTTTATTTCTCTTGTCAAATAAGTAAGAGTGCACATAAAGAGAGGAATTTTCTTAACTTGATGAGAGGTATGTACAAGAAAGCCATAACAAACACTGTACTTCAAGGTAAACTGTTGAATCTGTTCCCTTTAAAATCATTAACAATTTAGAGATACCAGTTATTTTCATGTCTACAAAGCATCATACTGGAAGTTCAAAAAGATACAGCAATACAAAAGAAACAAAAGATGTAAGGACTGAAAAGACGAAGCAAATTGTTATTATTTACAAATAATCTGAATAAAGCATTAATATTTACAAATCAGTCTATTTTTTACATAATCAACTATCAGTTCAAATATATTTATAAATCAAGATGCCATTTAAATCATATGTAAAGTATGTGGAATTATGTCTAACAAATAGTTAATATCTCCTTTATAAAGGAAAATATAAAACTTCATTCAGTTATTAAAATTACCTGATATTTTTAGGTTAGGGACGAGGGATTAAGAGGTACAAGCTACTAACGGTGGAAGAATATAGCTCAGTGGTTGAGCACATGCTTAGCATGCACGAGGTCCTGGGTCCAACCCCACTACCTCTATTAAATACATAAATAAATAAGCCTAGTTACCCGCCCCCAAAAAAGAACTCTGAACAGAGCTTGTTAAAAAAAAGAAAGAAAAAAAAAGGTACAGACTACTATGTATAAAATAAATAAGATACGAGGATAGGCAGTACAACAGAGGGAATAGAGCCAATATTTTATGATGACTATAGGAGGAATATAACCTTCAAAAATTGTGAATCACTATGTTGTACACCTGAAAATTATATCAAACATTAACTATACCTCAGTTAAAAAATAGATAGATAGGTAAATAATAAAAATACCTAACTAAATCAAAAGCTATACCATGTTCTTTTGCATATTTTGCTAAATATTATAAAGATGTCAGTTTTACCCAAATTGATCAATATAACCAATGTAATTCAAATCAAAATCTCAAGTAAGTTTTTTGCGGGGATGCACTCGACACATTTATATAAAATGTATGTAGAAGAAAAAAAGGCCCAAATATAGTCCGAAGACTCTTTGAAGAAGAAAATGGGATAACTTGCCCTGTCAGATAATAACACTTACACTAACAGCATAGTAATTATGACAATGTGTTATTCAACATGGGGACTTATGAAAGCTTAGAAATAGGCTGTCCTATGTATACAATTTATGACGGAAGGAACAATATAGTGGGGAGCAGATGGGCTATTTAATATACAGTCTGTCAAAATTACATTTACATGTGGAAAAAAAGAAAAATGAATACTTAATTCCCACTGTGCACAAATACACAAAAATTAAGGTAAAATAAAGACAATTGTCTGAGGTAAAACTTTTAAAACATTTAGTTGGCAATATAGAAAAACATCTTTAAGACCTCTGGGATGGAAAATGAATTCTTTTTTTTTTTATTGAAATCTAGTCAGTTTAAAATGTGTCAATTTCTGGTGTACAGCACAGTGCAGAAAATGAATTCTTAAACAGAGATTTGACAGTACAAATCATAAAAAAGATTAATTTGACTACATTAAAATTAAGAAGGTCTATGTATCATTAGACATGAAAAAAGGAATATAAAGACAAGCCACATAATTTTCGAGAAGATATATGCATGACATATACCAATTAAGAATTAATATTCATAAATGTAATCCATAACTATATATCAGAGATTAAATCTCATTAAAAAAATGAATTAGTGGGGAATGCTCAGTGGTAGAGTGCCTGCTTAGCATGCACAGGGTCCTGGGTTTAATCCCCAGTACCGCCATTAAAAATAAATAAATAAGTAAACCTAATTACCTAGAAAGAAAAAAAATTTTAATATTAAAATTATATTAAAAAATAAAGACAGACATAGAAATCTTACAAGAGGAAACAAGAAACATCAAGTTACTGGTAGGAGTATAAACTAGTACAACCAATTGCAAAATAGTTTGGCATAACTTAACAAAGTTTGGTATTTGCTTACATTATGTTCCAGAAATTCTACTCCCAAATACGTACTCAGAAAATTCTTGCACATGTATGTCCAGAAGATGTTTATTATAATGTATATAACATCATCTTTTTATTAGCAAAGACTTAACAGCCCAAATGTCTGTCAATAGTATAATAGGTAAATAAGGTTATTATATCATTGCAGCAAAGCTCTACACAGCCCAATTACATATACCTCAAATTATTAATATTTAAAAATAATAATATATGAAACAACAAAATCACAGAACGAAAATGAAATATTTGTCTTTATGTAACACAAAATAGGGAAAACTAAACCATAAGTTTTTCAGGGATATATATGTACATAATAAAATAAAAGTAAATTAGAGAATGGTTAGTTAAGTACCCAAGAGAATATTAACTTTTAAGGGAAGAAGTAAGAGAATTTGATCAAAGAGTGACATACTGGGGCCTTCAAAATTACTGGTAAATTTTAGTTTTAAACTAATTGTTAGGTCAAATAGTATTTTTATAATATTTTAAAAATTTTACTTGCACTACCATTTTATCTAAGGTATGTTTCATCAAAAACAGCAAAATTTAAGCTTCACTTGTCATCTTAAGTAATAAGATTTGGTCTAATTGCCTCCCAGAGAAATATTATTTTAAGTCTACAGTTGGTTTATTTTTGATCACTAAATCAAGAATTTTTGGAAGAAGTGTTCTTTTGCAGATATAAGTTACTCTGAGGAATTTAGTCATGAGCTTCTGCTCTCAGAGTTCTGATCTATGAGGAATTTAAGTCTTTCCACAGTGACCGCCTGTATTCCTCTCCTTCATTTTACAGCATGGTAACTGCAGGGAAGAACTATATTAACCCCAGGACTCACATGGATATTGTGGTATATTTCTTTTTCCTTTTGTTTCATCCCCTCTTCATCTTTCTCCTCTTTCTTCTCCAGACACTGTTTTTGAAAACAAATTAACTCTGCTGTATTTAGAAATCACCACTGTTTCTGAAGAATTATTTTATGGTTATGACCAGAGAATATTTTGGGTTTTACTCCTGTTTAGGCTCAAGGTATTTCTTTTCTGAAATCACCAGAAGAAGGGAGAATCTTTAGTTAATCAAATAATTCCCTAGAGATACTTAAGAAAGAATTATAGTCGTCAAAAATTACCTGAAATATTGAGAGCAGATGAGACACAATTTGGTGGATTAGGGTAACGTGAGTATGACTTCAGAGTCTTCACAGAAAACCTCTAATGTTAATACATAATAATATAATTAGACTCTATTGAAATAAGTCAATCTGCTAAATATTAAGACATAATCTGTTCAAAATATACAAGACAAAATAAGCAACGAAAACAAAAACAAAACAGCAGAGTTTAGGTTGACCAGGTGTCTCCATCTGGTTCAAGAACAAATAGAAATGGGGTAAGAGGTGAAAATTTTCCATCTAGCATAACCATTCAGCAAAGCCAAGAACTACATGAGAGTTAACACTTAGCTTCTCCTCTAGTTACTATAGGTTGACCAGCAAAGTATTTTAAAAATATTTGGCAAAGTGATTCCTTTTTCCCCTTTTTCTGCTCTATACTTCTCTTTTCTCCTCTCTTTGTCTTTGTGGGAGAAAAATAAATAAGGAAATGAGTCATTAGCCTTCATAGTCTTTCATCCCTTTGTACTTCCCCAAGCGTGTCTGTGACTGCTGTACCCAAGTAAAACAAATTTAATTGTTAGTTTTCCCAGCCACTCACATGTTATACATAAATCAGCTAGAAGCAATTTATAAGTTCCTATTATCTATGACTATATGAGATAATGTCTGCCAAATACACAACACAATCCCTGGCATGTTGTGGGTACTTAGCCACAATTCATCTTTTATTTCTCACTTTTTGTTTTTATTATTCTTATTTTATTCAATCCAATAGCTTGAGGGATATATTCAATCCCAAAGCTTGGGGAGGGATAAATTGAAAGTTTGAGATTTGCAGATAGTAATTACTATACATAAAATAGATAAACAGCAAGGTCCTACTGTATAACATAGGGAACTATATTCAGTACCTTGTAATGGCCTATAATGAAAAAGAATATGAAAAGGAATACATATATGTATGTGTAAATGAATCACTATGCTGTACACTAGAAATTAACACAGCATTGTAAATTGACTATACTTCAATTAAATATATATATATATATATGTATATATATATATATATATACATACATTTGCAAAAAAAAAAAAAATCCAATAGCTTGAATACATCTCAGGGGTTTGGTCTAGAAATTTATCAACCCCTAAAAAGGCTCTGAAGATAATGTGAGTGGAGTTTCTAATTATTATTCATAATTTCTTGTAAATAGGTCTCCCATAAGGTTCTCTGTTTGATGGAGCAAGATACATAATTTTTTGGGTAAACAAAAACATTTACAAGTAAAATGGGTCACTGCCACACACAAATCATTAAATTTGCTGAAGTGCGTATTGAAACCCAAGACTAGGCTGCCTGACCTACGTCTTTTCACAAGCGCTCTAAAAGCATAACAAGAATAAAGTGGAAAGTATGTCTTTTCCTTTTTAGCTCGTGTTGCTTAGCATTACATTGGTGCTGGATTTACATCTCCCCTGTTATTTCTTTCAAGGGATTGAGGCAAAGTCAGTGCCAGGTGGTTCTGTGCATTTGCATTGACTATGAAAGCTATTTTAACTTGAGATCATTTTTTTTTTTGGCAATTCAGTGTGACAGCAGGAAATTGTCCCTATAGAAAAACTCAGCAATGCTGGGGGAGAAATTCTTGTTTTGGAGGCTTGTGTTCCTTTTTCACAAATATGGCAGTTATTAACATGGATCATATAATGAATGAAAAGCTTGTGACAACCAGTTGAGAAGATCTGCGCTGGTCATTAGCAAGTGGAGGAAGTCTCCCCAAGTCTGTATGAGCAATTTGTAAGCGAGACAGCACCAAATGATATGTCTACCCCCTAGCTTTTTTTTCCAAATGGCTGGAAATCCCTTGGTATAGGCATCAGTTTGGAAGTAGTTGTGGAATTTTACTTAAACTACATATAGTGAAGGGTTGACCCTTTAGGTGTGAGATTTGGCAGCTGAGCTACATGGAAAATACATAAGTAGTCAAAGAAGAAACCCAAACACTAGGAGGGGTGGATGCCAATGTATCCTTCCCATCTGTGGCAGTCACTGTTGAGTGGGTGCTTAGCTTAGAAAACAATGTAACAAGACTCACTGCATACTTGGTATACCAGCACACAGATGTTGCTGTGTAATTCCCAAATGCTACGAGAGATCTTTTTTCCCCTTAAAACCTTGGCAGGGATAAAAGCTGATTGTCACTTTGTATATCAAGCTGCCCCTACCTAAGCTTTGAAATGGACAATAGAACTAGAAATCAGAGAACCTCAAATGAAATTTCAGAATGAACCACCACCTTCTAAATGGTAATCACACTGCTTTCCAAATATAGATTTTCAATAAATATTTGTTGAATTAAGCTGAATTCCAAAACAAACAGTTCTACAGTTATTATTCAGTCTAAGAACTACTTAGGCTTATTCCCAAGGATAATAAAAGGGAATAGTTTTAAATTTTTCCTATACAGATGAGAATCATATGAGCAATTTAACTTTTAACAAGCTGAAAACCTGGGAGTTTGGAAGTGGTAGCCTATTTTAAGTACAGAATGTGGAAGAAGTCATAGGTATATAAATTCTGCTATATTTGTCATTTTGTTTTTAATCTTAATGTCATGATGGTGGAAAGAACATACAGCAAAAGTACATGATTAAATCAAAGTTAAATGTTTAGAGATTTGTTAGCTAATAGAACATACCCAGTAAGTATCTCTGTACATTTGCTATTGTAAAAAGATTATGGGGAGAGTTTGTCCTATGACTACATGTCCTTCCCTTTTCAGGTGAGGGATCTGAACTTGATCATAAAGAAGAAACCCAAGCATATCAGTATAACACAGTGCCTCTCTCAGTACTTCAGGCAAATATAATACATTTCTGTCCGTTGCAGAACCTGGAAACTAAGGCAGGCTTTAGACTGCCACTTGGGAGACAGTACAAGTTGCATTCTATTTTTTTTTCTTTAATGCAGATTTAAAATTAAACATTTGCTGTTTATGAATTGTGTAATTTCTGACAGATTAATTATCTTTCTGAGTGTTACTTTCTTTGTAATATTAAGCTTTTATTAGAAACAAAGGAAACATTTTATAAAGCAGCTCACACAGCACCTAGCACATTGTTGATACTCGACGGATACTAGTTACCTCCCATTCTCTTGTGATTTTTGTTATCTTGTGATCTTCCTCTTCCCATTCGTGGTCATCTCCAATTATTTTGTTACACATGCAAACCTGCCATATCTTTTATCTTATTAAAATGGATGAAGAGCTTCCAGAAATTGCCAAAAAAATTAATACAAGAAGTGTGTAAAGTAAAAAGAGGGGGTCCAATCAGATGCTGAAGATTTAATTCTAAGACTATAGAGATGAGAAAAGAGATACTATGGAATATTTGAAAGAAACAGGAGCACTGAATATTCTGGCTCAGTATGGAGGTCCTGTTATTGGCATTGAAAGAAAAACGTAGATACTGGTAGCGGTTGTTTTTCCCGGGTACAATCAGGAGTAGTCTCTAATAAAGATTTTCTCTCTGACCCAGCTCTCAGCAGGTTCCTCTCAGCCCTTTCTTGGCCTGTAAAGACTTGAATAAAATAGTAACATCGTTTCCAACAACTGAAGGCCACATCTCTACGATAACCCTAGGCTACCCTACCCCACCTCCTTCCCCTTAAAGTGCCTATCTGAGAATACTCAAGGCTGCCAGAAGAATTTACTATTTGTTCCAGCCAGCACCTAAAGATAAGAGCCGCTGTCTCCCAGACTCTGTGCGAGGGGAGGAGCCTAACTGTGATAAGAGCCAGCTAACAAAACAAACCCAGGCAAGTTTCATGTGGACTGACTCTCCCCTTCCCATTTTTGGGTAAATTTTGCTTCTTCGACTCTACTGAGTCCCCATTCACCCTCCTCCCTATTGTCCCATTCTCCTTTTAAAACTCTGAGTCACCTCTGTACAAATTGAAGTTGAGTCCAGATCAAACTAGACTCTTTCCCTATGGCAGTAGTATATTGCTGGTTAAAATCTGCCCTTATCTCTTTAGCTAGTGTCCGGTTTTATCTTTGATACTGTACATAGACCTGATATGACTAATAGGATCTTTGGTATTCTCTCAGAACAATTGCTTATGACAAGGGGTTAAGGACTGAATGTTTGTGTCTTCCTAAAATGCATACAATGAAATATAATGTTCAGTGACGGTATTTGGAGGTGGGGACTTTGAGAGGTTTTAGGTCCTGAGGTGGAGCTCTCATGAACAGGATTCACGACCTTGTAAGAAGTGGCCAGAGAGCGAGCTAGCTCTCTCTCTGCTGTGTGAGGATGCAGTAAGAAGGCAGCAGCCTGGACCTGGAAGAGGGTTCTTAGCAGACCCGGCCCACGCTGGCAGCTGCGTCTTGGGCTTACAGCCTCCAGAGCTGTGAGAAATAAATTTCTGTTGTTGATAAACCGCCCAGTCAATGGTACTTCATTACAGAAGCCCAAACTAAGACAAGGGAAACTAAAGGACTTACCATCCCATCGCCTAATAAGTTCCCTTATGGCATAAACTGCCAGAATAAATCTGAGATGTGTCTTTTGTGACACTGAAGATATTTGAGGGTTTGGAAGTACAGATGGTGTTATTATCTCTTCTTACAATTGACCCTCATGATGTTAAAAGCAAGTCAGTTTATATTGGAAAGGAAATGCTGTAGAAAAATTATATTGGATTTGATCTTCTGTGTACAAAACCACAACGATGAGCCTCTTCTTTATTTACAGAGGAAACTGAGCCCATCCAATGTGCTCACCAGGACTTTCCTGTCTCCTGTGAGCTTCCTACCCCTTGTGCCAACATCTATCTTTAACTTTTCTGCAAGATCTCCCCTCTGCTTGTGAGCTTGAGCCCATCCTCTCCAAAGTCCTCCAAGACCTTGCTCCATGGATATCTTTCCTCTCTCAGTTATTAATCACTACGCTGCCACTAAATTATATTCCTTAATCCATTTGTCTTTTTTTCTGTCACCAGAGATACTCCTAAAAAAGCGGTCTGTTCTTACAGATTCTCAATCCCAAGTCATCACTCACCACACTGTAGCCCCCATGCCAATATTCAGAGGCTTGTAGAATATTATTTGAGAAGCAGTATGGTAGATTGAGCAAAAAAAAAAAAAAAAAAAGAAAGACTGTTCGTAAGACACTTACCTAATCTATTTTAGCTATCTTCCTATGTGGCTTTTCTGTAGCATTTGGTGGTGTTGGCAATCCTATATTTTTCTTCTATTTTCTTGGCTTCTTAGAAACTATTCATATGTATTTTCCTATTATTTTTCTCCATGTTTCAGTTGTGTTTTTTTTTTAACTTGAGTTCCATGTTAAATGATATTATAGAGACTATAAACACTGATTATGGTGTTTATTTTTTGTGGCAGAAGGTCCATACATTTGATCAGTATATCAAAAGGCCTATGAACCTCCAAAAATTTGAGGCCTTTTCTATACACTCTTCATGTATAATCTCATATTTTAATGTCAGATTCTCTTCTGAGCTTCATTGCATCTGACAGTCTCTTCCGAAATGTGCCACGGTTATCACAAATCAAATATCCTCCCCTCGACTAGCTCCTTCCCCTTCCAAAAAAAAAAAAAAGTCGTAGCTTTTCAGTATCTTATTTCAGTTTATGGTGTTATGGTGTTGGTTGTCCTACACTAGAAAATGTGTACTAATGTTTGGCCTTTTTTCCTCCTGCATTTCTAGTCAGTCACAAAGTCTTGATAATTCTACCTCAGAGATGTCTTTAAAAGAATGTAGGAGTGGAGGGAAGAATGAGGGAGGGGAGAAATATGAAAAAGAGAGAAAGAAATCGATTTGACAACACCCCCCACCCTCTACTGCCTCGTGCCCCATTTAAAACTCAGCTGGCTCTAATTTGCTTTCATGCTGTTTTAGTCCATTCATCCTACTGTAACAAAATACCTCAGACTGGGAGGCAAGGCAACAGAAACTTTTCTCACAGATTTGGAGCCTGGGAAGTCCAAGATGAAGGTGCCAGCATGGCTGTGTTCTCTGATAAAAGCCCTCTTCTGGTGCATAGCCTGTGCCTTCTCACCCACGTCCTCACATGGTAGGAGGAGCAAGTATGCTGTCTAGCCTCTTCTTAAAAAGGCACTAGTCCCATCCGTGAGGTCTCTGTGCTCATGACTCAAGCACCTCTCAAAGGTGCACCTCAGTATCATCACGTGGGGCATTAGGATTTCAACGTACGAATTTCAGGGGCGGGGCACAGACATTCAGACCGACCGTAGCCCATGATAATGCCTGATGTCACTATCAAGGTATACGCAGCCACTTAGACTGTATCTCTAACAAGAGGGGACACCAGGGATTGCTGGTGACATGAGAACCTGAAAGACATGGAACAGATTTGCCCTTAGAGCCTGCAGACAGAGCACAGCTCACCTGGCACTTGATTTTGAACTCCTAGCCTCCAGAACTGTGTTTTAAACACACACACACACACACACACACACACACACACACACACGATAATGCAGCTCCTTGCACTCTATACTTAAATTTCTTTGAATGTCTCTGATACACCAAGTCACCATGGTTTCGTCATTGAACTCTTCCTTTTTGCCTCAATTCCTTTGTATCTTTCCTCACTAGGGAATCACTTACAATATTAGTCAGCGAAAGTTTCTGGGACCCAGTTCTGTCATGGATGTACAAGTGTTTTCCCCGCACCAATTCTCCAGACATCAACCAGCTGTCCTAAAATTCAACTCAACCCTGAGACTATCTACCTGAAGATAGCATCAGATTCCGCAGGCTGAGTTCTGGTCCTGCAAGACTGAGCACCCTCCCCTCAACTTCAGAGGCAGTTGCAAGCTTAGGTTGCCACCTATGCTCTGTCCCACCACCCACTCCTTGGACGTCAGATACCAGTTGCAAGTCCAGGTTGTTACCTGTACTTCTGACTAACTGGCCATAAATCAGAGGTTGCTACAAACCCCTCCTTGGGTTCCATTAATTTGCTAGAGGCTCACAGAACTTAGAGAAAGTTATGCACAACTGGACAACAAAGCTTAACACAATATTATTATACTAAAAAGTAAATGTAATTTATAAAGGTGAATCTGTATTTGCCCATGTTCCTAATAACAAAAAAAAAATTATACAGTGAATTGATTAGTATATACAGGTTAATAGACATACCAAAATACTACTTTATTTCAGTTAAGATGAATAATTTATTTTAGTATACTGAGATGGTTTCTTTTTTCCACAAATTAGAGGCCACACAAAATCTTAAGTAGCATTTTAAAATTTTACTAGTTTCAGAACAAAGTAATGTATAAACATACATTGTTGCTAAAAAAAAAAGTTGGTTTCTCTAGTTTTCACAGACTTATCAGCAGGTGTGAAGCATAAAAAGTAACAGATGGAAAAGTCAAAGAAGAAAAAAAACTGGGAAATGTTGCAGATAATTCTATTTACTATAATAAAACATAGTGTTAAAAAGGGTGGCCTGTTTATTTTTGCATTTCTCACTGAAATAATTAACATGGAACATAGCTCCTAGCTTTTCCTGGGACCTGAGAATAAGAAATTATTCTTTCTATCTTGAATAAAATTCCATTTCACTTAACATAATTTTGAGTGCCAACAGAACAGAATTTTAAAATATATTTGTTTAATGGAGTCATGAACAAATATTTATGCCCACAACCCAGTCATTTAAGAGGAAACAACTTTATTTAAAAATTTTTTAGTATTATTGACAGAATTGTAAAATAACAAATGAAAACTTTAAATGTTACACCATCATCACTATATGTTTCTTTCCAAATACAGGTAAAGGAAACATTTAAAACAATGTTCACATTTACTCATTAAAATTGGATAGTTTCATTGAAAATTTCTTAATTTGGCTAAATTAATTTCTTTCCAATCACAATAATAGAGGAGTTGATTATTCATAAAATGCAAATCAGTTTTTCACATAACTTCCTTTTTTAAACTTATTTTGCTGCTAGTATCACCATATTTCCAGACATCTAGATTTGAAGCCTTAGAATTATAATTAATAGCTCATTTTTACATTTTTGCTACATCTAGTCATTTTCCATATCTTGTTGCTGTTTTACTTAAAAATGACTCTTATATTTACTTTTTTCCTCCCACTCTAGTTATCTTAATTTAGGTGCTTTCTTTCCTTTTTTTTTTTTTTTTTTTTTTTCTGTTTTTTAACACTTACACCTTTGTCCTGGAACACCCTTCCAATACCTTCTTTATTCCCACTTGGTCCCAAGTAACTGACCCTTTACGCTCACTGCAGAGTTAAATTTTCAAAGCTTTGGTTATATCACTTGAACACTTAACATGGCATATTGTCACAAAAAAGTACAAATGTCATTAAATATCTTTCAAAACCCACTCAGTATCTTCATCTCCAGCGTTATCACCCATTATTTCCCCAGTACGCATTATCTGCTCCCAAAACACTTCACATTTCCAAACATCATCTGTATCTCCGGTACGCAAACCCAGCGAGCCAAAGACGGAAGAGTGTCTTGCACTATCCCAAATCCAGTTTCCCCTTGAGGTGATCCTCACAACTCATTTTATTTTCCTATCACTCCTCCAATGCCTCATTCTGACATTATGTCTTTTCCCTAACAGCCCAAAGTATATTTCTACGTCCTCTAATCTCTCCCTGTACTTCATGTATGAGATTCATGTAATACATTATAGACAGCTGTGAGCTAGGTGTCCAAGCATATACTCCCTAAGAAATACTCAGAAAGTGAGTTATTTTTCATCATTAGTTGCTATCCCTTATACATAAAAAGCACAAATACTAATGATTTCAGTATTGTTAGTGTCTAATCCCACTAGCCTACTCACATACATGTATGAAGAACTTAAAAATAAATGACCATTTTCACAGACAAAATTAGCAAAACAAACAATGACAAAAAGAGTCCTTTTAAAATAGTATATGGTTGAGGAAAATTTGGAGAAACAATTTGGCAATAGAGACTCTGGGCTTTAAAACCCAGTGCCTGGAAATTCAAGTTTAAAATGGCATCTGGCCAGCATCCACTGGCTCTCATTTCTAAATTCCTACCAGAATAACAACCAAGACAGAATAAACACGCATGCGCATGCGCATGTGCGCACACACACACACACACACACACACACACACACACACAATTAGGACCAACAATCAATCAAATTTCATAATTTAGAAAATAATTAGACTAACAGCAAGGCTGATAAAAGTGAATAAAATAATTTTAGTTAATTCCAATTGATTAGCTACATTATGCTATGTGGAAAGCAGTGCATATGCTTGTACCAAGAGTATAAGCCTATGTAAAAATGCACAGGGAGAACCTGTCTCTTTCTCCAGCTGGTTCCTCTCTGAATCAGAAATGCAAGATCTACAGTAAATTGAAAATTATACAACTGTTGTATTATTTTATGGGTGTTGTTAATAACAGTGTCCAAATTCTGAGAGTTCCTTTCTCGGCACATAGACAAATGGTCATGTCCAGAATAAACGTGGGAGGAATAGGGTGGGGGGATGTGGACAGACCTGTTAGTGGAGGGGCATTTGAAGTACAGCAGTCTTCTCAAAATAAAGCAAGCACAGGTACTCAAAGACACCAGGCAGAACAGTCTACATTTGGCCTGTTTTTTTTTTTGTTGTTGTTCAGTAACTTGATCTGCATTGTCTTTAGGGTACCTGGGCACTGGTAGATTATGAAATCTCTTACAAAAGATTTATTCTGATTGCCTTAAAGACAAAGAAGCTCTTATATAAGTTCCTTAAAAAAACAGAAAATATGAAAATTGAACTTCTAATATTTTCAGTGTGCTAAAAAATATATTCTAGAATCTAACTGAAGACTTCAGGAATTCACATTCACATAATTTAGGTACAACTTTGGCAAACAAAATTAGTTAATTATTTCAGGTTTAATAAAAACAGCTATGTTTTCTCTGATATAATATTATAAAATATTAAACATAATACAAATGTAGATTTATTTATTTATTAAAGTATAGTCAGCTTATAATGTGTCAATTTCTGGTGTACAGCATCATGTTTCATTCATACATACACATACATATATTCATTTTCATATTCTTTTTTTTTTGAAGTACAGTCAGTTACAGTGTGCCAATGTCTGGTGCCCCAGTCATGAATATACATATATATGTTTGTTTTCATTTGCTTCTTCATTAAAAGTTATTACAAGATATTGAATATAGTTCCCTGTGCTATACAAAAGAAACTTGTTGTTTACCTATTATATATGTACTAGTTAATATTTGCAAATCTTGAACTCCCAATTTATCTCTTCCCATCCCTTTTTCCCCTTGGTAACCATGAGATTGTTTACTATATCTGTGAGTCTATTTCTGTTTCATAGATAAGGTCATTAGTGTCTTTTTTTCCTTCTTTTTTTAGATTGCACGTTAGAGTGATATAATACAGTATCTCTTTTCTCTTTCTGGCTTACTTCACTTAGAATAACAATCTCCAGGTCCATCCATGTTGCTACTAATGGCATTATCTTATTCTTTTTTAACACTGAGTAGTATTCCATTGTATAACTATCCCACAGCTTCTTTATCCAGTCACCTGTCAGTGGACATTTAGGTTGCTTCTGTGTCTTGGCTATTGTAAAAAGGGCTGCTATGAACATTGGGGTGTCTATATTTTTTTGAATTAGAGTTCCGTCTGGAACATAATATATGCCCAGGAGTGGGATTGATGGATCATATGGTAAGTCTATTTTTAGTTTGAGGAATCTCTGTACTGTTTTCCATAATGGCTGCACCAAACTGCAGTCCCAACAGCAGTGTAGGAGGGTTCCCTTTTCTCCACACCCTCTCCAGCATATATTGTTTGTGGACTTTTTAATGGTGGCCATTTTGACTGGTGTGAGGTGATACCTCACTATAGTTTTAATTTGCATTTTGCTGATAATTAGCAATATTGATCATTTTTTTCATGTGCTTTTTGGTCACTTGTATGTCTTCATTGGCAAAATGCTTGTTTATGTCTTCAGCCCATTTTTGGATTGGGTTTTTTTTTGTTCTTAAGTTGTATGAGCTTTTTATATATTCTGGGGATTAAACCTTTGTCAGTTGCATCATTTGTAGATATTTTCTCCCATTCTGTAGGTTGTCGTTTTGTTTTGCTTATGGTTTCCTTTGCTATGCAAAAGTTTGTAAGTTTAATTAGGTCCTATTTGTTTATTTTTGCTCTTATTTCTATTGCCTGTGTAGACTGCCCAAGGAGAATGATGCTGAGATTTATGTCCGAGAATCTTTTGCCTATGTTTTCTTCTAGGAGGTTTATAGTGTTGTCTTATATTTAAGTCTTTAAGCCAGTCTGAGTTTATTTTTGTGTATAGTGTGAAGGAGTTCTCTAACTTCGTTGATTTACATGTGGCTGTCCAGCTTTCCCAATACAGCTTGCACACACACATCACTACACACAAATTCATGAAATTCTAGGTGAGATGAAAGCCCACTAGTTAGGAAAAGTTGGGTCAAAAAATAATCTCAGAGTTTCCACTCACCATTGATCCCTCTGCTTAAGCTTTCAGTGGTTTTCTTTTGCCTAAAAAATTAATACAATGTCCAGCCTGGCACTCTTCACCTTCCATTATGTTTACTTCTTCAACATTTACTTTTTCCCATATGTTGACAAGAAACCCAACCTCTTGTCAATCTGGACCCGATACAGACACACCTGATCTCCCTTCCCTCAGGGTTGTCCAGTCACCCCAACCCCACTCAGAACAACACTGTCTGTTGTTCTTAGTCCTCAAATTGCTGCCCGAATGCACCACCCTTCCTAAAGTTTTAAAAATGTTTTTATACATGCTCTGTTTCCTGATCTGTAATCCTACATGAATTAATTGTATTTCCTGACAATTAACATTTGTTTTTTATTGTAATTATTTTATAATTGTTACCACAAATATTAAACTCCTAGAGCTCTATCAGACAACCAACGATAACTACATCTTGATATTAGACGTTGTGCAATAAATATTCATTGAATTAAATATGTTACGCAGTTTAATAGGAAACAATGCAATTTTAAGCTTAGTTCTTACACAAAGAAACGTCCATGCCTTATTCATTGAAAGTATTACAGTTTTGGAAGTAGCTTCATACTTACACATACTCATCTAGCTTATTTGTCTGTCATGAATTGATTACAGTCATCAAAAATAATTTTAGAATTGGCAGCTTTCACCTTAGAAGCAACTCTTAACCCTGTTTGTAATTGTGGAACTGCCATTAAAAAAAAAGAATCATGCAGCAAGTTATTTGAATATGTTTCTTTTCACTTCATAGATGTCCTTCTACCTTTTTTACCCAATCCTCCTGTGAAGAAAAAAATGTTTTAATTATTAAAGCACTTCAAAACCATTAGAGGGAAAGGAAACACTTTGGCCCACTTTATTTTTCCTGTTTCTTTATGAAGCTTCAGAGGCTCTCTTCATTAAACATTCTCTGATTCTAATTCTTTTTCTTGTGTTCCTTCAGTGGGTTAGGCAATATTAAATCTTACCCTTTTCAAATATTTTATACAATTTCAAATCTCTTTAACTTTCAAGTCAGAAGATATTTATAGTCCTTGGAGAAACTTGATCAAAGTACAATGTTTGTATATTCTCAAGACTCCCTCCTAATGAAAGAGATTCTCTCACATCAAAGCTTCCCCACTCTGTTTTGAAGAAAACTGGATGACCAGCAGAGTAACCATCTCCAGTTTATTAATTACTGTCTGCTTAATTCCATGTACCAGGATCTCAGGCAGTCACCCGCAGGACCTGGGCCCACAGCAGTGTAATTTCTCAGAGATTTTATTTCCCTAGGGTTTCTCTTTGTACCAACTTCCCACCCCCTTTCCTTTTAAGATTTTTTTCTTTTTTTTTTCTTGCAAATAATTTTTACATCCAGCGTTAAACAATATTGCATTTCATGCTTGCTTGCTGCTTCAGGTCTAGTAACCACATTTCTTATGAACCGTGTAATAGTAAAAGTCAGATTGGTTATTTGCTTTTTGATGTGAAATGGTTATTGCACATGACTGAGGTGCCACAAATTATTTTGCCTCTGATCATGTCACACATAATAAAACAAGTAACACTCAGTTTAGAACACAGATTGAGTCACAAAGTTTACAGAGGGTTGTCTTTTTATGTGGAATTTATTGCTAATGTAGAAAAATAAGAATGGAGAATTATTTGCCCCCCCAAAAACCCTACAATTAAAAAAAAGTTAGAACCAGTTTAAATACATATACACACTTACACACACACACGCACGCGCATATATAGGCTTAACAATCTGTTTAAAAAATAGTTTAAAAAAACTCAATGCTTAGGAGAGACATTATAAATTATGTATCAGTAGAACAGAATAAGATTATAAAGTAGTGGTGTATGTAAGGAAACATGAATCAGTGTTATTTAGTTAACAGAGGAAACTGATAAAGTAAAATCAAGGAGAAAACGGTTAGATACACACATACATAGACACACACACACAGCAGAGGCAAAGACACTGCTTTCTTATTTTTGTGCCCTAACAGTGATGGTCCTCCAAAGGTGGATTTTTCTTTTTTACCATGAAAATGGCATATTTTCTTTCTTTTTTTCTGTTATTGAGGATCAAATATATACTACTTCAACAATAAGAGAGTACATTCTGCAAAACCTAAAAAAGATAACTGACATATTTTTGAAGGATTTTATAAGATTAAATTCTTTTAAAAAATTAAGAATACTCAATTATAAATACACTAAAATACCTATAACACAACCATCTTAATAAAACATATATGTGTGTATACGTACATATATTTACATAAAAGCTATGGTACTTTCTTTTTGTGTAATTACCCCCTATTCACTCTGTTGCTGAAGGAGGGAAGCCCACTCTAGGGTTTGGGGGTGGCTAGAACACAGGACACCTACCACTGGACAGATGAGCTGGACAGCAGTGTATCAGTCACGTATACTCATCGCCTGGGAGAGGAGGACACTGCACCCCACAGAGGGCCACATGGGGGTTGCACTGTGGAACAGAGTGAAGGGCCAGGGGCTGTGGGAGGCAGGTTTTACAGTCTCAAGTGGGTGGAGTATGCCCCAGATTCCTGCAGGAGGATGTGATGGGGTGTTTGAGTAATTCCAGGGGCTGGCCGAGTAGTGAAACCTGCCAGTCATGGATAAGCAGGCATTGGGCCTGGTCTCCTGATAAGGGCTGAGTGGTGAGGGCACCTTATCTGCAGGA
The DNA here is from genome assembly GCF_048773025.1 of Camelus bactrianus. NCBI lineage: Eukaryota > Metazoa > Chordata > Mammalia > Artiodactyla > Camelidae > Camelus > Camelus bactrianus. The sequence goes on from NC_133540.1 coordinate 47,181,286, forward strand.
GCAGAGTGAGGAAGAGACCACCGTTAGGCCAGGTGAGGCCTTCCCAACGTCACCACCTGTCAAGGTAGCACATCATATTGGGGCTTCAATTTCAGGCCTTACATTACACTCTTCTAATAATATACTTGTTTCATGCTAAACTAAAATCAGAGATAGCTGGTGAAAAAGTATTATAATTAAATTGGTGTTCATAGAAACTTCTGTGGCATGTGAATTGTAGTGGCATAGACTAGGAATGTTACAGCAAAGTTGTGTTAACAGCTGTAACATTCCTCTGTTACAGGAATTGTTGAAGTTAGGTCCAAACAATCAACCAAATTTTGCTTTTGCCCCCCACTACTTTGGATTATAATGCAATTGCAGCATTACTTTTCTAGGGACCTTGTGTGAACATAGGGCTCATCATAGTCTTTCTGAGAAATACACCTATGTATTTTATGTCAATGATGCTAGAGTAACAGAGCAAGAATTACTTGACAAGAGGTCTACCCCTTTTATATTAGATGCACAATTATATTTTCTCTTACTTGAGAAAGTCTCAAAAAGGAAATGCCTTGCTTTAGGAGTTGAAACATAGGATTGAAAGGCCATTTAGTCCAAATTCTTTGCTCATGAATCCTCTACACTAACTCGCTGAAGTAATCACAGACACTTCCTGAACTCATCAGAGAAAGGAAATGCTCTTCTCACAGGGTAAACATATCTTTTGCGTTCTTGCTATTGGCTACATCTTTTTTCCTAATTGAGTCAAAGTGTGTCTCAGAAAAACAGTAGAAGTCAGCTTTTGCTTTTTTCCCCTGGTAGTATCATACCTAATGTATTTGACACCCAGAGTGGATCATTTTTAATGCCCCATCTTTACATAACAGAATCATATTTGGTAGTAATCAAGGAGTGATAAACAAATAATGGCCAGAAAAGAAATGGCAGTCATTGAAAAGTTTATTTTGTCCAATGTACACATGGAATTATATAAAAGGTAAAGTATCACAGCATAAAAAAAAGAAAAGGAGTATTTGACTAATGTATCTTAATTATGTTAATGTGTATTTTGACAAAAGGGAAATAACACATATTGTTCTGTTGCATCCATGAAAGAAAGCCATGCAGCTTCTGTTTTTAGCCTTGGCATCGGTCAGTTTGTCACTCTGTCTTTAAAATTGATAATCTTCACGTATTCAGGCTCAGTGGAGAGTATGGACAAATTTGCCAACCTATCATCACTCACAGGGGTTAGAAAATACTTTTTATTAATTTCAAATTTGAAAAGTCCCTTTAGCATGAAGACTCAGATGCACACAATACTGAGGAAAAATTTTAAATGTAAGGACAATTCTGGCACAGAATTTTTGGAAATCCAGTTTCATGATCAATTCCTGAGATTAAAATACTGTCCATGCATCTGTTCTTTAGGTTTTATGCTAGCAGTTTTCAAATGTTCAAAACTTTTTAAGCAAATGAAAACTCCAGGTTGTCACATGGAATTACAGATCTGAAGTAACTCAACTTACTTTTCTCAGTTTTAAATTCGTGTTTTATCATTACTTACATAAAATTACCCTTTAAAAGCAAGACTGTGGTGACAGGGTGGTGCGAGGCACAAGCTACATGGGATGTGATAGCCAGCAATTCTGAACCCTTAAAAGTTATTTTCAAAAAGAATGTTTTTGCCAAGTCTACACTTTTCAGGAAGATGATAAAACTAGGAATTTTCAATTGATGTAGTAATAATGTTTCTTAAATAATAAGTAATAAAAAGAAGAAAACTTGAAACACGTATATTATCAAAACTCAACAGGAATGCCAAGGATGGATTAAAATTTAGACTAACAGAATTTCTTAGGAGAAGAATATTTTATTATTGACATTCTTTGGGATTGCCAGTGCATGATGATAGCCAAATTTAGGGCCACCTTTTCATTAGTTTTATTGTCAGTTTTAAATCCTCTCTTAACCATATACCCTGTTACTGCTTGTACCCAATTCTGAGTGCTTCCAACCCTTTCTTTGAATACTTTTGCCATCAGGTTGCTCTGGGGCAGGCTGAAGCTTTTCTTTGGTTTAGGCATTCTTTCTTTCTTTAAACAATCATCATATAATAGTATCCTGAATCTTCTCCATTCAAGTCCTGTATGCCCCTGCCTTTTCAATAAGGAACACGATAATCAGATTAGTAACAATTTAAGCTGACAGTGAATTTCTTTTTCTATTATAAGCCAAAAGTTACAACATATTAGATGTGTTCTTTGAGTATGGAATATTACATCTTAAAATATCCTGTGGTTCTCAATATTATCTGTGTCATCACTAATAGAAGTAATGCTAGCTGTAGTTATTTTATGAACTGAAACCATCTCACAATAGTTCTGATCAATAAGTTATCGCAGGGAAGTAAAAGGAATTCGTATACGTGTGCAATTAACATTCAGCAAATCCACTTCCATATTCATTATGCCCCATTTCTCTGTTTTATTTCTCATATAAACTGAGTTAATCAGTACTTTAGGTATCTTCTTTTAGAGTAATTTTGTGTTCACCTAACTGTGAGTTCTCTATTGGTGTCAGTAAGGTAAAATATGGTAGCTGTAAGAGAGTATTAAAAATGAGTGTCTGATAGATTATAGGCTGATATCCTCACTTTATCTGCAAAAGCATTTAATGTTTAAAATTTTTATTGAAATATAGTTTATTTACAATGTTGTGTTAGTTTCTGGTGTACAGAAAAATGATTCATATATATATATATATTCTTTTTGTATTCTTTTCCATTATGGTTTATTACTGGATATTGAATATAGTTCCCTGTGCTATACAGTAAGACCTTGCTGTTTATTTAATTTAAATATAGTTATTTGTATCTGATAATCTCAAACTCCTAACAAAATTACTTTTAAATGAAATAGTTTTTTGTAAAATTAATCCTACAATTTAGGTTGAAATTTTAGTAAAGAACATTCTGGAATATCGATATGCAGACCCCTAGAGCTGGACGAAGTCTTAAATGTAATCTAATCAAATTTCCGGAATGTAGAGAAAAATTAAGACCTATAGGTATAAATGGTTTTGAAGTCAGCAAGACCTAGCTTTTAGTCCTGAGCTTCACCATTTACTAAATATGTGACCAGCAAAGGAGATAATTCCTTGAGCTTTTACTTCCTCATCTGCAAATACTCAGAAAATAACTCAGAAAAGAATCAGAAAAGAAAATACTTCCTTCGTGTGAGGATTAAACAAAGTAATACATATGAAGCATTTTTTCACAACGCGTTGTGAAAGGCTGAACGGAAGTTTCATTGCACATCAATTCTAAAGCCAGGAATCTTGGTGCCACTAGCTATTCTCTTATGCTTCAGTTTTCTCATTTATAAAATGGGAAAATAATAGTACTTTATAGGTTCATTATGACGAATCAATAAGCTAATATGTGAAATGTACGTAAAACAACAAACATTTGAATCCTAGGTATATGTATATATATATGATAACTACTACTAGTGTAATTCTCTTAAATATTACCTCCTTTAAAAATGCCTCATTCTGTAAACTGAATGCTGAGGCTGCTTAAAGCAAGTGTAGATAGATTAGAGAGGTCCATACAGGTCTGAATTCTTAGGTTAGGGGGAGTTGAGAGACAAAATATATTTTTTTCTTTCTCTCAGTATCTGATTTTTTTTAGACTTTTCTAAGGTAAACAACAATGGCACCAAAACATGGTAGTAAATTCCTTCTGTCCCTATTAATAACCATATGGAAACGCAGAAGCTGGTTTATGAAAGCCCCCACATTAGGAAGAGATTATCCGTGTTCTAAAAATGTCTGTGGCCCTCTACAATGTCTAAATTACAGTCGGGAAGAATCTTAGGCATGGGCAGAATGGAGCACATTGTAATAAAGACAATTAAAGGATGCCTTTAAGGCTCTGGAACAAAAAGTTCTGTTTCCCCAAGGGACTTCTGACAATGTCTGGAGACATTTTTGGTTGCCACAACGTGGTGGGTACTGCTGGCATCTAGTGGGCGATGCTGTTAAACAATGCAGGGGACAGCTCCCCACAACAAAGAACTATCTGATCCAAAAATGTTGATCCTGCTGAGGTCAAGAAAGAACCCTGTTGTGGAGGGACAGCCTGAATTTAACAGACTTCATTTCAGGCAACTTCCAGTTCAGTAAAACCTTACCACACACATAAATGTGCTTGTTTAAGTTGTTGCGCCAACGTTTCTAATACTAGTCACTACTGATGAGGAGACATTTCCGGGGATACTAAATGTAGCCTATTGGCAAAGGTAATGTGACTTTTTTTTGTTATTTTATCAGAGCTTAATTGCCAGGAAATATTCTTTCTGGTTATTACCACATAATTATGCACATTCTGTGTGTAAAACTTATGCGCTTGCTTTAAAAATACTCTAAATATTTGCTCTAAATATGTATGTCATCATTTCCTGCATTACAGCTGTAACCAGGCAGTAAAATCATACTTGCTAATAAAATGCAACTCATTTTATAACTGAGATCTGTAAGGTGAGAAATCCTGCTTTTGAGCAGATGATTTTGCAAAGTCAATGTTTTACATTATAAAATATATACAAAGAGAGATATTTTTCATTTTGTTTTTATAGCATAATTATGCCCTGTACTTACCATTCCAATATGAATTATTATTATGATTATAAAAATAATATATGTTTATGGCCAATAAAACGAGTCACATGATCTCCTATCCCTCCCTCCTTCCCACAAGGCATACTCTCTAAAGGTTACTATTTAGGTTATGTTTCCTCTGCTTCATTTCTGTACATTCCCTGCCTATCTCCCTTCCCTTGAATGGAAGCACTGACAGAAAGTTCTGTTATGTACATGCAACAGCTTCACATCATAATAAATTACAAGAAGAAAGCAGATGGATTTCCCTTCATCACTTCACATTACAACCCCCAAGTCAAAATAAGAAAGTACTCAAAGGCCACAGGACGTGTGCCTTGGCTCTCCTTAGGAAAATTGGTTGGGTTTGTTGTTGTTTTAAGAGTAGAGCTTAGCCTGACGTGAGCTTAGGAGCAATCTTGTTGCCAATGGTTTCGTAATCACAGGACTGGGGAGAAGAGTAGGGTAGTGACTGAACTTCCCACTGGTGTCTTAGAGTTCTTGAGGAGATTCTTGGTTTTTGCTTTCCCGAAGTTTGGCCTTAGATTTCAAGTTGAAGATTCTCTGCCTGAGAAAGAGTGAGTCCCATCTCCACCTCAGTTTTCCCTGTGAGGAGGATACCTTTTTCTGATTTATATGTGATTTAATTCCAGTTCTTTTCACTATAACATATTTGGCCCAATGGTAGACATACATACTATATCCTTATGTCAATAGGATTTTGGAAGAAGAAAGGTAGAAATGTGAATTGAATTTCTCATTTTGAGCCAGATTTTTAAGTTAACATTTAAAGACTTATTTCTACCTTGCATCTGTTTGTCTACTCTTAGTTTGCCTCGAAAATTATTTATTCTAAAAAGTTTATGCATTATTTAAAATATCTTCTGATCCTACATCCAGCCATCTTATCTTGGAAAGATTAAAAAAACATGAAAGACAGTCTGTTTTAGAGATTTCTAAAAAAATACTTTCTTATGACTTTAGAATTACGAACAATGAAAGAATGACTTAAAATAGCTATTGTATATTGTTCTCTGAAAATTTCAAGAATGCTATCAAATTCACAGTTTTTTAGTTTTGAACCACCATAAAACTTGCAGTAAAATCAAATGGAAAGCAATATTGGAATTCCCTCAGAGAACCTTTGAATCTGGGCTATAGTTTCTTGCCTTTACACTTTGATTAGTACTTCCTGGAAAAGCCTAGTTTGTTGGTTTTAATGGACTCTTCATATATAATTTATAATTGCTCCTATAACAGAAATATGGAAAAATGACATTAGATCTAACACACAATACAAATTGTGTTATTTTATGATCTGGAAAGAAACTTCATTGGAACATTAAAATTATTTCACACGTATATATAGAGGGAATCAACAAGGAAGATATTATTATTCTGAACATCATCACTTACTGATCAAAATGGATTAAGCAATGTATGATTTAGTTTTATAATTTACTAGAAAACACTGTATTTATTTACAGGAAAAAGGCATTTTTTATCACTAGAATTACAAAGTAGAGATAAAAATGAAAATCATAAAACATTTATTGAAAAATTTGTAATGCATGTGGAGAAGATAAATTTACAAATGTATTACAATTATTTTGCTTCTTATTTTCAGTAACAAGCTTGTTCTAAAGAAAAAGATAGATAGAGAATGTAAAATTGGGTTGAGTATGCAATATAATTTGGGTCCTATGCTTTGGAAAGATGTTACATGTTAGGAACAATAAAGTTGTTATGTCACATGTTGTATTTAAAGAAAATTCAGCAAGGAAGGTATTATTTCTAAACATCATAACCTATTTATCAAACTAGTATAATCTTGTCAGCCTTTTTTTTTCCAGAATAGTCTCAATAGGTTTAGCTTTTTCTATTATTATAAAAGAGTCTTCACATCAATGAAATAAATAAAAATTAGGTAGTGACTTGGTTATTCTGATATATTTGGTTAAATCAGATGAGACATGTCAGCAAAACTGTCAAAAGTTGTTTCCTTCCTTAGAAGTTTACAATATTGGTGCACATGAATATGTTCTGACAGTTGAAAGAAATTTCATGACTAGCAGTAAGAAACCACTGCCTGGAGAATTATCTTCTGTTGTCGAGTCCACATTCTTTGTCCCTACAAATTTACTGTGATAACTGGTTTGCTAGGAAGTCAACTGTAAATAAGGAAAATCAAAACATCATAATTAATTTTAGAAATATGTCTAAAGTATTTGAATACATGTTTTGTCATTTCTATTCAATAATCAGCGATTGCAAGATAATTGAGCCTTTTTATATGTGGACAGTTATCAACTGATGGACCCAATGATTAAAATAAAGCAATATAAACTCCCCTAAACACATACACACACTCACACATTCGCAATGGCTTTAATGACGCTTGGGAGAATGAACAGATTTCCAGGGTGTCAACTTACTGTTGTTTACTTGTAACCATTAATCACGTAGAATTACTTCTATTCCATTGCTATTATATACAACCATTTCAATCATGTGTACGTGTGTGAACATATGTGTATATATATATATATATATATATATATATATATATATATATATATGTATTTAGGTTTTATATCTTTATTTAATTTTGACTCTGACCTACCTTAAACTTGTTCCTTGAAGAGCATTTATAATATGAGGGAAGAAAATTGAGCTGGGATATAAAAGATGCAATTCTAATCTCTCCTTTATCATTCAAAGCCTTTAAAATGCCTATATGAACTCTAAAGTCCCTATCATTTCTCACACTGTATAAAGTTATGTACAATGTCAACAAAACACAAATATCTCCTCTGAATTTTTATCAATTCTGTAAGAACTATTACAGAAAACTCTTAATTTTTTTCAGTTTCAACCTAAATTCTAGTAAACTTTTAAATTCTTTCCTGAATTTTTTCTTGTCTAAAAAGCATATGCAACAACCATTTTGACAAAAATATATAGAATGATATCTCAGTATCATAAATATAACATTATTAAAAATTTTTATATATAACCATAAAGTTATATATTTTATCATACATCGTATTTTCATAGTTTGGGAGTTTTATCATAGCCTATATTTCTTTTTTTTGTACTCTCTTTTCCTATATAGACTATGTATTTCATTTATTTTTGATTTGCAATTTTCTTATGTTGGCAGACTTAACAATGAACTCCACTTAGGCAATGTATGAGGATTCTGCCGTTGCTCAGAAAATTCACTTCAATTATACTCAGAAATGGGAGTAATGATACCAGGGTAATTTTGAGTTTCATTGGACCTACCTGTAAGTCAGATTACAATCAAAACTCTTTTTATCTTCTGACCTTATATGTGTTGGAGGAGCATTTGAAGTCCTGACAAACCAAGGTTAGCACAGAGCCATTTCCAATAACCTCACCAAAGAGTGGTTATTTAACTTTCCACACCAGTGCAGTTTATTCAGTGAGCTGTTTTCTGAAATGTGCTTAAGAATGTACATAAGTAAAGCTGAAGTTATTGATTAAAAAAAAATCTGGAAGAAACTTTTCTTAAAGATCAAGCATTTATTTTGTGTTTACATTATGTTCAGTTCTTAGTTTTCAGCTGGGGATTTTCTAGACTGGAGCACACATCAGTGTTACTCTTTTCTAAACAGTTCCTCTCTGGTAGTAATGAGGAGCTCAGGGAGGTTTCTAAAATTTATTAAACCACTAAATTACCATTTAGCATATATTAAACAGTATTAATAATAATAAGAAATAGGATTGGGAGGAAAGACCATACAAACATAATAAGGTAAGATGCCCAAGGGGAACAAAGCAATGCTTTAGGACCTTCATAATAAGACTGTAAAACACAGTTAAAGAAAATGAGTATTTTATCCGTGATGATAAAACTTGCAGCATAATTGAATTTAAAATTCAGTTCAATATAGTTTAGGGTAATTCTATGATTGTCCCTGACGTACTGCAACAGTAATGAGCTAAAGGGCATCATTATATCTGGGAAGAATTCGTGATATTATTCAGCATCTGGTAAATTAGGCAAAGAGTGACAGACTCTTTCTGCATGACATATTAGAGTGTGACATTTTGTTTCATTCTAAAATGCTACCATTTGGGAAATTATCTGAATAGTTCAGGTCTCCATCTCTTTTGACTGAAACAGCAAATAACAGGGAGCAGTGCCCTGGCGGGAGTGAGCGCAGTTTTCGCTTTGCATCTACTCTTTCTCGTTTTTGCCGCAGATGAGCACAGGCTACAGCACCAGAGGGAACACGCCTTGTGATTACTACAAAACTCTTGACTCATAACAACACACTGAACTAAAAAAATTACAAAAAATGTATAGAACATACATAGAGGGGGTCTAGGAATTGTGAATCAAATATCACTTATCAAAGTTGGCAATGAGAGCTATGTACAAATTGCTTGGTATATGGGTCACTTTATTAATAGTAATTTAGAGGAAATTAGAATAATGCTTTCTACCAAAAACTTGAAGTGAACCATGAAAAAATATGAAGGAAGCAGAGTATAAATATCTTAAAACTCTTTTTGGAATTTACAAACTAATTATCAAACGAAGAGGGATTCTGTGATATGGGGGAAAGCATATATGCTATAATATTTTGGATTATCTAAAAATATATGAAGGATATAGGAGAGAGGCCAACCAGAAAAAAGTTAAGTGAAAACTGAAATAGTGTATGTCAGTAGAGTTAAAATGCATAATCTGCTTGCAAAGTTTAAAACAACGAAGTCCTCCATATCCTATAAAGTCAAATTCAAGGCACACATCTTCCCAGCCTTTGCCTATATTGGCAGTCAAAAGGGATTTTTTCTTCCCTTGTTCTGTGTTTGTAGTTTGTCTGTAATTCTATTTTAATTCTTACTGTAGCCTGCATTGGATTATATTTGTTTTTGTTTTCCAAACCATACTGGGAGCTGCCGGAAGGTAGGATCCTTTTTACTCTTCACAATAACAGTTGGTTAAACAGGATTAACTAACTTGATGAGAATATAAGTGTGATCTAGCTTGGACAACTGTCACTCCATTTCCTTCCAGAGTTGATTTAAGCTGATCTGGTAGCCTAGGCTGGAATCCTGTAGCTTCCATGTAACTCTTTGTTGTGTATGCTTAAATGAATAGACAGACTTTTTGGAGAAAAAGAAGTGTATCATTTAATAAAATATATTCCATTTGAATGATAACGATGCCACAGCCTATCATTAATTTGAATGTGAGATATATAGTATGTACTGCAGTGTACCGAGAATTATGGGTGTGACATGAAGACATGGCATAACCAAAAGCAATGCAGAAACAGGCTCATTTTGTGTGTGTGTGTGTGTGTGTGTGTGTGTGTGTGTGTGTGTGTATGCACATGTATACATTTTGTGTCAGAAACTAAAATATATGCAAATTATATCTGATATCTCATGTACATAAGCATGGTTTCTAATAAATAAATTTTATGCATATGATGCAAAATGCTATATTATCATGCACCATCTAGATGAGTAATTGAGACACTATGATGGATTCTGAATATGGAGTTAAGATCTTATGCCAATCAATGGCAACAATTTAAATTGTACTATGACTCTTGTGAACCAAATCATAAGGGTTTTTTGGAATCCTGAATACAAGAGTAATATCCAAGGCCTATTTCAGTGAAATTATATTTTTAAAATGTCTACTATATTCAGAATCTGATTCATTGGTAATCTGTGTTGTTTAAGTGGTTTAAGAGCAGTTTTCAAGTCATACCATCAAAATGTAAAAAAAAATTGAACAAGGTTAATTCTTCAACTTTCTCTGCTTCAGTTTGTTGGTCTTCTTTCCAGCTACTAATGGACTAGACTAGTTCAAATTCTTAAGAAAGAATATCTGATTGACCAAGATACTTGGTAACATTCTGTTATCTGTCACTGAGTCAGCTGTCCACAGTGAACCTACCATGTGTGGCTCTTGGGGTGGACTATGAGGTATTGAACAGGGTCACTCCGTGGCTTTACGCAGCCTGTAGTAGAGATGGAGCGGTTTCCCACAGAGGGACAATGACATGGCAGAAACCAAGATTGATTGTCCAGTAAATTTATTTTTTTATGCACATATTCAAATGTGGCCAAACTATGCACATGCCAAACTGGAAAATCATCTTTGAATCTGTAAAACATATGAAAATCTGAAAGTTAAGTACCCAGTGGAATTTAAGGAGAAAATAATACGTCCCCATTAAAAAAGCTATTTTTCTTAATTGGCAATATTTCCTAGTGTGTTTCTTTTTATCCTTTCCAACAAAGCATAAGTAAGCAATTGACACCTGGAATGTTTGGCAAATGCATTAGCCGTGGCACACAGAGAGATGAATAGTTGGCAGACACGTGCTGAAATCTGGCAGATCACCAGACCAAGAGATGACAATGCCTAAGATATTACTGCTTTCCTTTTTACCTAAATTTGGCTTTGTATTTAATTGCATTTACATAAGAACAACAAAGTTATAATTTTAGGAATTTGCGGAGGTGTAGAATTCAGCATTAGCTGAAACATTTTCCGATATATATTATTGAGAAAGACTGTCCTCCTTTGAAAAAGGTGCCTCAGGTTCAGTGGAAAAGAAAATAAGCCATGACTACTTAACAGAAAGAGAAATTAAGCAAGCAGATGGATGTCACCCTCTCCCTGAATTGGCAAGGAATTAGCAGAGGACATGGGTACCCGGTCTAGATATATCAAGGAAAGTTAGCACATAAAAATACAGGGTTCTAGAGAAGCAGAAGCTAAGACAACCACTGAATGATTGAGCTAATGGCCACAGCACCCTATTTGCAATTCAGGGTTCAACTCACTGCTGCTGTTATCACAACTGAGACCACACCTGCCCCTCACATCACAATGCTGGGGCCACTAGCTGCATGGCCCCGGGAGCCACAGAGCCCAGGCTTCTCTGTGACCTGGCTGCCACAAGATGGTTTCTGTCTGACTTTCATCTGCCAAGTTCTTGCACAGTGAATGTAATTTGCATCCAGAATTTTATCGCTAAGGACATTTGGAAGATGCGCTTGCTGGAAGAAGCAGAGTGGAGAGGAGAAAACACGGTTTCTTACACACTATACAATTTCTTCCTCTAATACTTTCATCTCCCATTTTTATGTTTACATTTTTCTTCCAAATCTTATTTTTCTCTTTCATTCACTATCCTTTCCTATCAATTCCAAATTGATTTCCTATCAATATCAAAAAAATTTGCAAAAATAAAACCCCTTGATTTTGTAAAATTGTTTATTTGAAAGGTAGGAGGAGATGCCTGGCATAATCCATCACTTCCTTTTTCAGTACAAGGAAAAGGAGGAAAATAATTAGTGTTTTCCTCTATAAGGAGGAAAATAGTAATTATTAAAAAGAACTTTAGAGCAGTCACAAATATATTTTAAGTTTTAGTGATATTATATAATAACCTAGTGTTGTCTAACTATGCATCATATTCTCAGAGATGTTATTTTCACTCATAACAACAAAATATTTGATTGTGTTTTATATTAAGAAACATTGTTAGTAGAACTATCACATCAACATTTGCAGCAGTTATGAATTTTAAATATATTAAATTTTTTACTTATAGATACATTTGAAAAATTACTGAATTTTGCTGTGATTCTTAAAAAACTCATTGGTGTTTCTCCTTTCTTGTTTGATATTCATAATTACTATTTAATAAAAAGAATAACTTCTTTTTTTGTTCAACATTCTCAATTCTTATTTTATAAAAAGAATCCTTGTGGCAGACTATTTTTCTGACAAATAACTTATACATGCTAAAATGATGGAAGGCATTATATAATATTTTATTTTTATTTACAACAAAAAATATAAGTTCCACTGGGAAGCAATTATGTTCTAGATGACACTGACTAATAGTATACATTTTAATAAAATTACTTGTAACAATGCAGAATCATTGATAATAACTTACAGTAATAAGCATTGTAAACACACTGGCTAAAATATAATATTAAATCTGATAACTTTTTTGTGGCTATTTTGGCTTTCTAAATATAATTGCATCAATTTTAAATATTAACTTATTTCTTTATCTATACTCTCTTATTTTGTATCTTTTTTGTTCCTATTTACTATGCTAGCTGAAACCTGAAGTGTTATGTTGAATAAAATTGGGGGTAGTAGGGACACATATTTCTGACCTTAAAGACAATGCTTTAAATGTTTCATCAATTCAGTTGGGTATTATATTTGCTTTAGGTTTTCAGTAATTATCCTTTATAAGTTCAAGAAGTTTCTCTTTTATTTGTAGTTTTCTATTAACTCTTTATGATGAATAGGTGTTGAAATTTATTCATGCTTTTGTTGAGTCTACTGAAATAAACACATGATTTTTTCCTTCTTTAATATGCTGGTATGGAAAGTTATATTAGTAATCAAAGTACTTGATGAAAAGAACATGGTTTAAGAGAATTTGGTATGGTTTTGGTGTCAGGGTTTTACCAACTTGTTTAACAAATTTGAAAAATATATTATTTCTTTGTTTTCTTTCTACTTCTTTCTTAATATTTTGACAGGCTCTTCAAAAGTATTCTTAATATTTTGACAGACCCAGACAGGCTATTTCTGTTTTGCTTTTGTTTTCCCTCTCATGGAAGAATTTTAAATGAATCATTCAATCAATCCTTTTCTAAGTATAAAACATCAGGAGGTTAACTTCTTGTTTCAGTTTTTTTAAGAGTGTGTGTCTTATATAAGTTTCCAAATTTAGTGTTATAAATTAATTCATGTATTTTCCCATTAGTTTTAAAACACTTTCATATTAAACTATAGGCATTTTTAGTTTATTAGTTTTCTTAGCTTAATTTTTTACTAAGTAGAAGCTGAGGTAAAATATTTATTCAGATAGTTTATTTTGGATGTCAGCCCAAACAGCAGAGATGAAGAAGCAGGGAGACCAATACAGGAATAGCAGAAATATCAATGTAAGTGTAAGTTATCCAAATCACCACGGTGGGTTATAGGGGCACATTTCTGCTATGATCTCCCAGAAACCCTGGGAACCATACAGAATGCCTGTGCGAAGTAGCTGCCTAAAGGATGCAAGGTGGGACCACACATCAGCTATCCTGTCCTTTAACCAAGGATTGCCTACAGGAGTATTAACTCACCCGCATTTCTCAGTGATTCCTACACAGTCTAACATGTTTCCATTAATGGCCATGACATTGCAGGGGACCCAGGCAGAAGATGAAGCCATGTAGCACATTCTTTAAGTGGGCCGGTTTTGGCAAGAAGAGTATCAGTCTACGTACAGAACTATCCACCATGGCCATAACTGAAATCTGAGGTGCAGTACACCCTTCGCATCAACCAAGTACATTTATGACCTAAATTAAGTCTTTGCTATTGCTGAGTATTCATGGTAGTAGCCGGTAATCTTTTCAAAATCCTAATACATGAAGGTTAGTGCAACATGCTTCTATTCCTTTACCTGCAATTATTTACATGACCATAATTGATATTCATAATTTCTGTCCTCCAATATGCATTCTAGATACCCCCTTCCTTAGCCAAAACTTACAGTAATCTAAGTTTCATTACTGTGAGATGACCTAGTCTTTCATCCCAGAGAAGTTTGAGTGCTTGATTGCCTTCCCTTGATCAAACCACAGTTGCTGAAATTGCACATTCATTGTTTTCATTGGGAATCAATGAAACATGATGTGCTCTGGTTCCTTCTTTATGTAGCAGGAGTCATTGATCCTTAAGATATCAGAATTGAATATTCCTGCCATTATAGTAAGTTTGTTCCTTGCTTTCTGGTCCACCAACATGAGGAGTCCAAAGTTATCCGATGATAACCATAGATAACAGATAAGTTGCTTGCATAAAGGTGAGAAGTATCAATCATATTTTCACCTCTTGGTCTCTGGGTAACAGATATACAGCTGTTGATTTACATAGAGTGTTCTAAAGGATGATGCCCAAATGTACAAAGTTTTTCATTTGCAGCTACTCTTGAAAGATGATTTTTCTGTGATACAAATGTCCAGGTGTATACATTTCCACAGAATTCTGGAGTTCTATGTTTTGATGTTACTGGTGAGAAACCTTCCTGCAACATGCGCTTCATTTATTTCAGATGAGATGCCCTGTTTTTTTCCAGGCTGCTCTTCACATCTTTGTTGACATTCTGCAGTTTCAGTTTGATGAGCTTAGGTGTGGATTTCTTTTGAATTATTATTCTTCAGATGATTGTGTTGCATTTTCTCTGGGATCAAATTTTTGGCTTTAATTTTGGAAAATTTTTAGCCATTAATTTTGCAAATATTGTCTGTGTGTCATTCTCTCTCTTCTCTCTTTCTGTAACTCCAACTACAGTTATGCAGGTAAAAGAAAGCTACTTCCTTTACTCAAAACACTTCTGACACCAAATGCTTGTTTTGATCTGTTTTTCCTACACCAACCAATTCTCCAGTTCTCTGCAGATACCAGCTGGGTGCCCAGCAATTTAATTCAGTTGGACACTCACCACCTGGACTTAGCACAGACCCCACAGGTTAATGTCTCAGTCCCACAAGACCACCTCCCTCTTCAGGTGCCAGTTCCAAGTAAATAGGTCTCTAGAGAACTTACACTTCTGTCCATCTTGGCTACAAAGCTGGGGCTTCCTACAATCCCCCAGTTTAATAATTTGTTAGAATGGCTCACAAAATTCAGGGAAACATTTATTTAAACTTACTGAGTTATTATGAAGAATATTATAAAGGATATAGATGAACAGCCAGATAAAAGAGGTACATAGGGTGAGGTCTGAAAGCATCCCATGTACAGGGGCTTCTGTCCCCTGGAGTTGAGGTTCACCATCCTTCTAGCATGTGGATGTGTTCTCTAACCAAAAGGCTTTCCAAACCCTGTGGTTGAGAGTTTTTACAGAGGTTTCATCATTAAAGCATGATTGGCTAAATCATTGGCTATTGGTGATTAGCTCAATCTCCATCCCCTCTCCCCTCCCTGGAGGTCAGGTGTAGGGCTGAGATCACCAACTTTGAACCATATAGTTAGTCTTTCCGGACTAGCCCCCATCTGAAGCTATCTAGGGGTCCCAGCCACCAGAAGTTTCATTAGCATACAAAAAGATACTCATCACTGAACAGTTTCAAAGGTCTTAGAAGCTCTTATGTCAGGAACTGGAGACTGAAACCAAATATTGTAACAAATGATGATCCTGTCATCCAGGAAATTACAAAGATTTTAGGTGCTCCATGCCAGGAACCAAGGATGAAGACCATATATATAGTTCTTATTAGAGCACATTTCAGTAGACCTTGTCATTGTATAGTCCATGTCTCAACACCTCTTCTATGTTTTCTGTTTCTTTAGCTTTCTATGCTGAATATTGGGGAATTCTTTCAGCTTTAATATCAAGGTTATTGATTCTCTCTTTAACTGTATTATATCATTCATCCTTTATCCCATTTTTTGTAAGATTTTTTTTTTCCCTAGAAGCTCTTTTTGACTAATTTTCTATTGCCCCCGATCATTTTGGTTGTCTCTTTACAGTGCTATTGACTTCATATTTTATGTCTTTAAATTGCTTTGTATAGATCTACCTTATATTCTGTATCTCATAATTCCATTTTCTCCTAAGGATGGTTTAAGTAAGTATCTTCTTTTTCTGTTGACTGTCTCTTATAGTGGCCTATTATTTTTTCTTTTATGTATAATATTTTTATGTTCATATATAATTGAATTAAATTTTAACCATTGAGAACTTAACATGTGACAATCCCAAGGGGCCACAGTTGGGCATGCTTTCCTCAGGCAAATTTTAGGTTTGTTTCTTCCTAGCATCAAGGAACATTGCATATCTAGAAACATTCAATATTATTTCTTGGTTGGGTTTCCCCAAAAGGAGTGATATAGTGGGGGTAATATAAATTAGAATTCCTGGTCTATCTGAGAGCAGACCTATGTTGACAAAATTTGGAACATGATGATAGATGATGATGATGATGATGATGATGACAAGTGTTCCACTCAGAAACAGGGCTTCTTTTGGTCTCATTTTGGCAACAGGTAGATATTTTCTTGCTCCCTTTTTACTGGGGGGAGGGGCATTTTCAATGATCCTAGCTTTATAGTTTATTACTGATCAGCTTCTCTTTCCCTGTCCAACTTCCATATATTTAAGTCCTGTAATCCAAATATGCATGTGACCATTACTCTCCGGTAACAGTCAAATATCTTTTATCATTTTTACACTCATCAAATATGTTTGGCTACATCCATGGTCTTAACTTCATATCACTTGTATCATCTCAGTTCTTTATTTGCCTTGTCTGTTCATATTCATTACACTTTCATAACAAATAAATTATTGCTTTATATTTAAAAAGAAGAAAAAAAGTTTATTCTAAATTGACTACTGCATTATTCTATTAAAACAGTATTAGGGAGGAGGTATAGCTCAGTGGTAGAGCGCATGCTTAGTATGCAGCAAGGTCTTGGGTTCAATCCTCAATCCCTCCATTAAAGAATAAATAAATAAATCTAATTACTTCCCCCTGGCCAAAAAAAAATTTTTTTAAGAAAGTAAAAAATAAGAATTGAAAAGATAAATTTTTCAAAACAGTAGGAAAGATTAACTGTGGTTTCCAAAAGCCAACTGCCTATATAAACAAGACTCTATATCTTCTGTTACTAAGGAGAGACATTCTTACTACATGATTTGGAATAGTACTAACATTCTTTAAAAGGAATCATTTTATTATGAAGTATCTTATTAACAGACTTTACAGTGCAAATCTTTTTGAGAATGGTGCAAGCAAGTTTTAAATATGTAATTTTTAGAAATTGAATTTGTCTTCAATAAGATTTTTTTCCATTTTGTAAAAATTTGCCTGTTTTCTGTTCTTTTATGAATATTCACTTCCATACCTTTAAACAATTAGTGAATGAGTCCAACGTAATTTTATTAAGAGGCGTGATGTATATGAATATAACTTCAACTGGAAAAAATTACTGTTATCATCTTAAAATTAGTCTTAAACACTAAAAGGTTTTCATCATAATTTAGTTGTATACAGTTGATCTTTTTTTAACAAAACAGCTTTGAATTGTAGGGCTCCACTTATACACAGATTTTTTATAATAAACACTGCAGTACTGTATCCACCATTGGTTGAATCCAAAGATGTGAAACCATTGTTACAAAAGAACAATATGTATGGAGGGCCAACTATAAGTTACTTATGTTTTCTAATGCACAGAGGGTCAGCACCTCTCTAACCCTGGCATTGTTTAAGGATCAGTTCTACAATGACCCAGGCAGTAGCAAGGTAGTTTTAAGATCAATTTCTTCTACTGTTCTTGATAGTTAGTCCACTCCATTTTTCTGTGAAGAAAATCATTGAAATTATATTCTTCTATTAATCACTTAGAAACTAGAGAGTGAATTATGATACTTAAGGATTAACTTGTCTCTGTAAAAGTTTTGTTCATTTCACATTCTTAGAAGCAAGTCTCTTTAAATGTTAGATTTCTATTAACCTCCTTGGGAAAACTTAATAGATTTTTATTATTTCCTTAAAATTAATCTATGAAGCTTGGATTAAAATATGTAATGAATTTTCTTTTCTTTCTTTTCTTCTTTTTCCTCCATCTCTTTCTTCCTCTCTTTTTCACTTGATTTTTGAAATCCTCAAAAAAAAAAAAAAGAAAGAAAAAACTAAAATGTGATTTCTTCTGCAGTATTTTGTGTTGACACTGAAATTTTGGCTAGAAACAATTCTGCTTTAAACATTCAAGAGAGTGTGTCTGTTTTCAATATGAACTCAAACGTTAGGGAAAACATTTTAGACTTACACAGCCTTAAACGGTGTTGCCTGCCAGGAACTCCAAGCAGCTGCAAAACTCACTAATGAAAACTGGGACTACTCTTAACCGAAATGGCTATCGAATATCTTTACAAATAGAAAATAGAGGTGAGCATGATTAACAAACTATATAGTGAAATAATGCATATTTCTATGACTTTCTCTCATTGTTTCCATCTCCACTGACAGAGAGAAAGTGAGTTCATTTTGCTACCTTCAAAATGATGGGTGGCAGAGATTAGTCACCTCTCACTTGTGTCACTCACACTCAAGTGTATTCCAGTTTAGAACTGGCAAGAGACTGAAGGAGATTTTCAAGTCAGGATATCCAAAGCTGAGAAAGCAGTTTTTTTCTTGGGATTACACAGAACTGATCAAAGAGTGGGAAATTACACTACATTGCAGTTCTGTGCATTTGAGGTTAGGAATGAGTTTGAGGTGAATCTTTATTTGGTCTCCCACCCATGTATACATAGCTCCACTTCTGAGACTAGAAAAATGTGTTAACAAAGGACAATAATAATATTTCATCATTTGGAGGAATTGTGTCTGTTCATCAGAGTGGAGGCTGCAGGGCCAGGGTCACAGTGAGCATAATAAAAATATAAAGGAGATGATAACCCACGTCTCTCCCAGTTAGTGTCCTTCCACAACGATCTAGTGGTGCAACTGTCTTACCTAATTAAGGCTAACAAACGATAAATTGGAAACCATGCTCATCTAAGATTCTGGATATCCTTTACAGTTATTATCTCATAATACTTCAGCACAATATGGTTTAGAAATGCTTGAAAGATAACTTGTGGTTTTCCAATCTCATATACTGAAAAAAAAAAAAAGAAAGCCAATTAATATAGGAAACATTTTACAAGCTGGGTAGTATAGCCAAGTTGAGAAGGCAGTTAGGTTATAAGACTTAAGCCAAAATTAAATGCTGTATCTCCAAGAAATGACTTACATCCAGCAATTTTGTTTAAAAATCCACTTTCCTAATCAGATTTTTTAATTACCCCAATGAGATTTCTTCTTGCTGCTACCACTACATCATGGCCTCTCATGCTTAATGTTCATTTGGATCTCCAGAGGAACTTGTTAAAATGCAAATTGTACTTCAGTGTCCCTGAGTTGGCACCTGAGATTCTGCATTTGTGATAAGCTCGCAGATGACTCTCACACTGCCAGCATTTCTGCACTTTGAATAAAAAGATCTTCAAGTCCTTGAATGATTTCATGAGATTGACAAGGAAAATATTAGGAAATTAGGTAGCAGAGTTTGTGTTTATTTGCAGGATAAAATATGGATTTTTAATTCAAGAAAATCAATTATTTTGAGTTTTCTTAAAAACTAATTCATGTTTTTATATCTTCTTCATTGGAGAAAAAACGCCCCCTCAAATCAGATAAAAATATGCAGTTATATTAGTTATCTGTGTGTCTATGTTTGGAATAAGCTTTAAGTATTTGTATCTCTATTTTTGAAAGGAAATTCTGTTAGAACATTTACATAGCTCTGGACCTGAGGGTGTTTCTGGAGAAGGACTGGTTATAAGATCTCTTCCTAAAACCAAGAACCCACAAAAGGCATTTCTTTGCTATTAAATGACAATTTTAAAAGTAGGTAATCCCCAATCGTGACAGCCTGAGACTTTACTGACATGAAATACTATGAAAATAGAAACACAGTATTTTGTTAATTTTGAGCTGCTTATTTAGAATCTCCTTCCATGGAGAAATTATTTATATACATTTTTTTTCTTACCATGGAAACAGTGCCTTTAGCAACTTTTTATATATTTGGTTGCCATTCTGTTAAATAAAAATAAAATTGTGGTTGTAATATTTTCCTGAATACTGTGGTGCTCCTTCCTTTCCCCCAGGTAGACCAGCCAAAGCAGCGTCAGCCCCTGGGGAGCAGGCTTGCATTTCCTTCCCAGCTCCTGCCAGGCCATGGCTATGTGCCCTTCTTTGCACAGGAAGTCCTACAACTGGGCACTAAGCAAAGTGTTGTTTCCAAAGTAATTGCACCAAAGTAGCAAGACTTTATAAATATTTATTGGATTTTTGTTGTTGTTTTTGAAGTTTAAGCCATGGCAAGACTTCTTTGTGTTGCCAGGAGGGAGATAATCAGTTGAATTTTAGACTTTGTGTGTGTGTGTGTGGTCATTTAAAAAACTGAGGTATCCACTGGCTAGTTGAACACCCAGGACAGCATGCCAAGAGTGGATTTAAACTAAAGATGTTGCCCCATTGTACCAGGGCTGTGGGAAGAGGTGCAATTGATGGGGTGGAAGGTAAAGGGGCTGGGCCTAAGCCTACAGCCCACAGTGAATCTAGAGGACAGAGCAGAGGAAAACAAGAAACCTGCTGCTACATTCACGTCTGTTTTCCAAGTCTCTGTTTCACTAAAGTTGGATGAAATGTTAATCTTCAGATCAAGTGATACATTTCAAATGCAAGTACTACACATTAGAATTTTTAAAAGACATGTGCCTGTATATAATATAATTTAAAGTTTGGCAAATACCACGTTATAGCTAAATACCTTATCTTTTTGCAATAATTATTTAAAATGAGCTGCTTACTGATAATAGTTTTCTTAATATTCTAAGGGTTATAGTTAATTAACATCCAATGCTAATAATTTAAGAACAGAGTTTTAAATCTTGGCAATGAAAAATAAAAATTCAAAATTGTTAATATTTATTAATCTTTTTTGAATGTCCTGTATTTAATTATAAGAAACAAACTTCTGAGTAATTAAATTCCTTTATTCTGACTGCTGTAAAATATTCAAGGACTAATTCCGTGAAATTATCCAAAGACTAATCAATCAATGTATCCAGCAAATGTCTCTCCAAAATGTTGCATTTTAATGGGAAATATTCATGATTTCATTAATTTATAATAGAGAAATAACTAATCAAAGTTCTTTTTAATAGCTCAGGTAGTGAGCATAGCAAGTTACTTCTATTAGAATGAAAAAATATTATGTAAGAAGAAATTTCTAATATAAGTATTAAAAATATAAATGATACTAGAATATGGAATTCTGTGTATTTTCCAAAATCATTATTTTATTTTCTTCCTTTTCTATCCTCTCACATTCATTCCTAAAATTCCTTATAGAATTGCTAGCCCTGTCCAGGCACAAATATGTCATTCTAGAAGAGAGAAGGGCAGTTGGACATTTCCTTCAGATTGAGTGCAGAAATGTGGTGTCACCAAAGTTCTCCTGTTCGATGGGCTAGGAAAATGTCTCCCACCATCATTCCCAGGAAGTAGACTGCCATATCAGTGAAAAATTAAACTGTTGATATATAAAAGACTGTCAATATAATTTTTGCTAAATCCAATATGGATTCCTTCTATTCGTGCCATAATCTTATATTCAGTTGTTTTTTATTTCCTTACAGATCACCTCCCTATTCTAAGCCTTCTATTCAGTTCTAATGGTATCTCCAGTTTAACTAAGATTAATCTATCAATAGCTCAGTTCTCATCTTTTCCCATTCTATTTTCATTCTGGATTTCAACATCCACTTTAGTCAAAATAAGTTATTTATGGAAAAAGAAGAGTTTAATATCTAGATATTGGCAAATAAAATAAATGATGTCTTGCATAAATACATTTGGAGGAAATTCAGAAACAGCATTGTACCCTTGTAAATTTTATGCTTTGTAAATTATGCCTTCAAAAATATTGCTCTATTTTTCTTGTCTAATTTGAAGAGATGACTCTAATGTTAAGAATTTCAAGCTAAGTTAAGGAAAAATTCAATTATATAATGGGATAATGGAGAAGGAATTTTGTGGGAATGGCTGGTTTTGATTACCTCAAAATGCAATGTGATTGTCAATGATATTTTTAGATTGAAGTTTGTTGTAATGACCAAGAAACTCAAATTTCTATTCCAATTAATAACTACATGTTTCTCCTTTTAAAGTCTCAGAGAAAGACAGACTATCTACCACTGAATTTAAACTTCAAGACATTATGAATTTTATCATTATTTTATATTCATTTATTATTATCTCCAGTGATCAAAAGTGTTCTTGTATAACTTCAGATTCTTCTCATAAGTTTCTTCCACTTTTATTCTAAATGGCACCAAGTATTCAGGTTCTGACATACTCAGTATCTCAATGGCCTATTCAGTAATCTCATTTTTTTGTTCCTTATTGTGTTTTTGTCTTTTTTCTGATGTTTTTGAATAATCATCTATTTTCTCCCTGTCATATCACCCTGATCTCAAACATGAACATGTATTTTGTATTTCCCAAGCTCTAGTTAAACTACTTTTATTGATGTTACCATATTGTTCCTCTTTTGTTCAAGCCCAAAGTCTCTCTTTTAATGCTTTTCAGTCACTTTCCTGTCTTTTAGGCTCTTAATCATATTCTTCTTAGTGCACCTTTTGCCTAATATCTGTCTTATTATTCCCTGGACATTAGGTACACAGTTGATTTCTCTTAACTTTTGAAACTCATCTTCCTTCTTCCAGTCATTAACTGTGTGTTTCCAAGGTTACTGCACACCTGCTTTGGACAATTTGGTGGATGCAAAGCCATATCAAATATAGTTCCTGTTCTCAGGCTATTACAGTTTAGTTAGGAAAGTGCAAAATCATGTATAAAAATATAAATACTAATACAAGGCAGCAAATATAGTCTAAATGAATGGGTCAATTCTGTGGTACTAAAATGTTTTTCTTCTTTTTTTGTGTGTGTTAAGGAATTCTTTAGAGGCATTTTGCTGGCCTTTTCCAACTTAATCAAATATGTTCACTCTCTACATTTTTCCTATTATTAAATCTTTCCCGGGAGTCTTGTGAAAAAAAGACCTAATTGAAATACTCAGGTCAGTTCAGCTTGCCAAACAACAATCACCCTGAAACTATGAAAGGGTTAGCATCTTTCCTGGGACCGTGGATCGTCAACACCAAATATTGTTTGTGACCAAGGCATCTGTGTGTTTGAGCTGAGGCCATCAAGTCCCCAAAGTGTTATTCCAGCTTCTTGAATGACATAGTAAGAGCTTTCTTAGTGCTATTTAAAAAATAATTTCCGAAGGTGATCTAGGGTAGGGCACACCCACAATTACTTGAGTTATAAATCTATTGTAGTAGCATATTTTTTGTTCTATAAAAGGAAAGTTTTAAGATTTTCAATTCTCCCTTAGAAATATTCCCAGGGAGCTTTCTCCTCCAGCGTCATTTTTCTCCTGTGAAGAAACACTTTTCCACAAAATCAATAAAACATAGGATTTCAGAATTGGAACTTATCAGAAAGATAATTTAATTGGAATAGGTACTGATACAAAATAAAAACACAGAAGTAAGATAAGATATTAGACAATATGACTGTTAAAAATATCAGAGAAAAGATTGCTTTATAAGCAGAACTTGGACAGTCACAGGCTGAGCTGCAGATCAGGAGGGAAGGGCAGGCAGAGTCCTGGCAGCAAGCTGAGGGAGGTTTTTGAACCAAAGCTCACATGAATTGGATTGTAAATCTGAGCAAACACTTCCAAACAGTGTTCCAAATGCTAGACTTAGAAGATGATACAGGGGCCAAAAAGTGAGTATGTGTGTGTAGGGAGTGGTGGCCAAATAATTCTGGAATTTCTGGTTTAAAAAAACTGAGTGTTGTTTTGTATCAGGACTTCTGAGATGTTAATATACTTGTTTGGAGATGTAAAGCAATAAATACATTAGGTAGCTAATCAACACTTTTTTTTTTCTTTTTCTAAAACAGATTTTAAAATCTACTGCAGGGCAAAACAAAGCTAGAGAGAGGTTTCATTCACAACATAGGACTAAATTATTTTCGAAAGATATTCCCCAGTGCCTCTCACATAACCCGGCAGGTTGGTTGGCCCCAAGTCCTGTCTTCTCTTCAGACTCTACAATTCTCTGCCTCCAGTCCACTGGCTGCTACTGGCTCTAGTTTTCCCTACCTTTCTCTCTCACCCTTTCCAATCTTTTCCGGGGATAAGCTCTGACCTTTAACAATTAAATCAATCAAATAGTTTCTGGATGCTTTCAGTGCTCCCAATCCCATTATTTCAACCCTCATAAGGTTCAGAAATTTTTCTTAAAAAGTAAAGGTTGACTTTTTTTTTTTAGCTGATGAAAAAGAGATAGACAAGAATTTAATTCATTTATTTATTAATTTAAACTTTATCTCTCTATCATATATATATAACATTAATATCAGAGCCCGGTGATTGCTGAGCCCATAAATGACAACTGTTACCACTGTTAACGAGAGAGGCACAGTATGGAGGGTGGAGGGATTGCACCAATCCATTTTGGGAAAAAGCCCAGAAGTTATTATTCTGAGCATGGAAATCTGAACTAAACAGTTCCTTAAAAAACAAACTTTTATTACTGAAAATGTGTATAGACATAAGTAGAAAGAATTATATAATTAATCCAATGTGCTTACCATCCAGATTCAACAATTATCAAATATAACCAATCTTCTTTGAGTTATACCAACACCCTTGGTTTATTTTAAATGGATTTCAGGGATTATATCTTTTCATCAGTAAGCACTTCAATATGCATCTCTAAAAGATGTGGATACTTTATACAAAACCACAAATACTCTTAATACATCTCAATGATTATTGGTTATTCATTAAGACCATTAAATACCCTGTGTGTGTTCTAATTTCCTCCAACATCTCATAAAGGTTTTGGCAGATTTTTAAAATTATTATTACTGTTTTTAACCAAAGTATAACTTATAATAAGGTGCACAAATCTTAAATATACAGATTGGTGAATTTTATACAAGAATTTATCATTTAAACACCATCCAGATCAAGATATAAACACTTCCAGTATCCAAGCAGGCTCTTTGTACTTCTTTTCCATTAATCTACCCCAGATTAACTGTTCTTCTCATTTCTGTCATAGTTTTTTTGTGGAGGGAGTATAGCCTACCAACATCCTACAATAACTATAAATGGAGTGTAACATTCAAAAATCGTGAATCACCGCGTTGCACAGCTGAAACCTATACAATATTGTACATCAACTACATCTCAACAACAACAAATATTTTGAACATAGAAACACATAACCTACAGGCTCCATGCTTGCCCCCAAAGCACCTGACCTTAGACTAGCACGTATGTGGCTTTCTGCAGCCCAAACTCGAGCTTGGGTGGGAAAAATCCTGGGGTAAAGCACCAACTTCTTGGATTATCTTGATCTCATCTTCCACCATAAATGGCCACAAATCCCTCCTGAAAAGCTCTCTATGACTTTCCTACACCCTCCAAACTCATCCTCTCCCATCCTAGATCTCAAATATCAGAATTTGAGGTTGAGGTCACGAAACCTTCATATTTGACACTTCGAAATGCCATTAATGCACAGCCCAAATGCAGTGATACTCCAGGGCAGAAATGAGTGAATTCAAGTTAAAGGCATTCAGGGTATATTCCTTCAAAGGGCAACTTTCCTCTTCCCATGAGTGAGCACAGTCCTCCACTGAGGAACAGCTGAAGAGCTTCCACTTCATTTTTCAGCCTAACACATTTTTAATACAGTGGACCCTCTCCTCTTACCTATAGTGGCTATGTCTTATCACTGTCCCCAAAGGACCAGCTGCTTTTGTAGAAAGTACGTGTGTGTGTACTAATCCTTGAAGAGGGATTTAGATTTACTTGAAGGACTGAGGGGAGAATAATCTGTCCGAGCAGTCCAGGGGTCTTGAGCTGTCAGAGCTTCAGCCTCTCAACCACAGAAGCACGTGGGACTTCCCAGATACTGCCCACAGGACCCTGTGTTAATCATCAAACCTTGAAAGGGCCCTGCCATTTACGGATGATCTGATGGTTCCAGCAGTTAGCCCAGTATAACTATATTATATTGAGCTTAAATGGCATTCATTGACAAATACCACTCTTATGGGCTGAATTGTGTTCCCTCCACATCCTTAAGAGTCATAACCACCAGCACTTCAGAATACAGTGACTGTATTTGGAGAGTGGGCCCTAATCCAATATAACTGGTGTCCTTATAACAAGAGGAAATTTGGACGTAGATGAAAACACAGGGAGAAGGCCATCCACAGACCAAGAAGAGACCTCAGGAAAAAACAACCCTGCTGAACTTCCAGCCTCCAGAATCGTGAGAAAAAAATGTTTGTGGAACTTTGTTATGACAATCTCTGTCATAGTTTTTGCATACTTTGGAACTTCATGTAAAAACAGTAAACATGCATCTAGTATATGACTAGCCATTCCATTTCTAAGTATTTACCAAAGAGAAGTGAAAGCACATGTCCATATAAAGAATTGTACCTAAATTCTTCTGGATGCTTAACATGTAATGGCCTCAAACTAAGAAAAATAATCCTAATTATCCATCAACAGGTGAATCAGATAAATAAATTGTGGTATGTAATGCAGTAAAATACTATTCAGCAATAAAGAGGAACAAATACTGAATCAGGGATTAACTAAGATTTATCTCAAAATAAATATTCAGAATGAAGAACCTAGTACAAAAACAAGTATATACTGTGTATTTCTGTTTATATGAAATTTTAGAAATGAAAAATCATGCACAGTGATGAAAAGAAGATCAGCGATTGGGTATTGGTGAATGGGCAAGAAGAAAGGATTAGAGAGAGGCAGGAGGGAATTTGGGGACAATAGATAGGCTTGTTATCTCAGTTGTGGTAATAGTCTCATGGGTACATGGATCCATATGTAATAACTTATCAAACTGCACACTTAAATAGGTGTCATTTATTATACTAATATCTCTCAATAAAATTCCCCCCAAAATAAAAAGAGACTAGAGGTTGGTGTGATCCTTTCTCTTTTTCCTGCCTGAAACTCACGTTGAATACAAGAGACCACACTTGCTGTCTTTTCCATGAGTAAAATGAAAATAATATTTTAAAAAAGAAATCAGGAAGGTACATTGCCATTTTTAGAGAAATACTGAAAGAATTGTGTAAGAATGTATAACTAAAAACCCAAAATAGAATTTTTAAAACTTAAGTAATCTAAAAATGCATGAAAAAAAAGAAATGAAGAATACATGAGATAAATAGCAATATATTCATTAAACACAAAATAGTTGTGATACATATAAACTGACTAAAATCCTGTTAAAAGGCCACATTTGTCTAACTGAATAAAGACACCAAAGCCAAATTAGATGTTGTTTACTAGAGATACACTTGAAATATAAAGATACAGAAAGGATCAAAAGGATGAAAATATAAATACTATGCATACACAAACCAAAAGATAGCTATTACAAGTTTATTAATATTAGTCAAAGGAGACAAGGGGCACTACTAGAGAAAAAGACATTTCAAAATGATAAAAGAACTAATTCTATAGAAAGTTACAAGAATCCAAAATCAGCATGCATACAATAACAGAGCTTTAAAATATAAATAGTAAATATGACAGATTTAAGGGAGAAGTAAAAGTGTCCAAAATCTTATTTGAAGATCTTAAAAACTTGTAGGAGATTTGAATAACTATTAACCAGTTTGACCCCACTGACCTACAAAGAACACTTCAGTCAACAATTAAAATAAACAAACACCCACTCTTTTCAAGGGGAATTGATCTGTGTAGCCCATCTTCCCCACCCTTTCCCCAGCAACCCTTTGGTAGAGAGAGAAAATTATCTGGGTTTTCATTTTTTTTCCAAATTAACTTGCATCAAGTTATATAAAGCAAGTCTCTTAATAATTATTTTTACAATTGCCTTTGTTTTGATGATAAATTCGCCCTTGTTATTTCTAACATTGTGCTTTGCTCGCATCCCCACCTCAATTCCCTCACTACCACCACATTTTAATTGAGTTAGCTGTTTTTCAGTAGTGTCCTTTTTCAAACAGTTTTTTCTAAAGAATTATGATTAGGACTGATTTACTTACTGTATTCTCACAAATTTAATTTGGCTTGTATGAAAAGTATTGCTGAATTATTGGTGCACACATATTAATATATGCTATATCCTCATTCTGAATTTTACTCTCTGGCCTTATAAAGTGTCCTTTTGTGTTCTTCTTTTAATGTTTTTTGGTCTAAATTCTGCCTGTCACATATCAATCTGCTTTCTTGTTATTTGCGTTTATCTTATATAACTGCTCATTCTTTAATTTTCACCTGTTCAGAACATTTATTTCAGATCTGTCTTGTGAATATAGCACAGAGAATTGAATTTTGCTTTGTCAGACAATTTTAAATTCTTTTTTTTTCCTATCAAAAGGTAATTTAAGCTGCTACACAACTGTCAACATGAATAATAACATTGGTCTCTATTCTTTCATGTTATTTTATGTTATACACACCCACATCGATTTTCATTATATAGTTGGTTTTATATGTTCTCTTTCTCTCTCTGTGTGTGTATCAGTGTACCCTTTGGCATTTATAAAGGCTTTCATTTTTTACATGGCTACAGGATTGGCTGTATTTCCACTGTTACACTGGATTAAAAAAAATCACCCCAAAATCAATGTTTAAATCAATAAGCATCAACCTAGTTCATGAGTGTGTGGGTCAGTAATTTCAGCTGGGTGGTTCCTCTGGTTTAAGCTAGATTTGCTTGCACATCTGGGGCTATGCTGGCTCCTGGCTGGGATAATTTAGTTCTGTTCCCCCTGTATCTTAATTCCTCCATCAGGCAACGCCAGACTTCTTATGACAAAGGCAGAGTTGCAAGAGCCTAAGAAACAGCAGGCAAGTACCTCTTTTCAAAACTCTGGGTTGTATCTGTTAACTTCTCATGTGCCAAAGGAAATAATATGGCAAAGCCCAGAAACATAGTGGAGGGCAAATGAGAGGAATGAAGAATGGAAAGTCATTTCTGCAATCTAACACAGTTACAATTATTCTAATACCTTTATATAAGATCCCTAGGCAGCCTTTTTGGGGAGGGGGTGGATATTGACCTTTTAAAAATTTTTCTATGATAAATGGTGGAATTAGCTAGCAACTTCTGTTTCCTCCCCTCTTCTTTCTCCTCTTAGAATCTAATTTGAAATAATGACATTTTATTTTATTCAATTCCTATAAGGCAATCAGTGAGATCTGGAATTAGGCTGAGTTATACTCATTTGTAAAGAAACAACAGGAATAGGGAAAACATACTGCTTCCAAGAGTGGTAAAAAATATGGATATCCAATTAGCATTATCACATGTCTTTTTATTCCCAGAACATTCAAAAGCTTGAATAAGTTGTGAATTTAAGGGGGGTTGGAGTTTTGCAAAGGGAAAGGGGCCAGAGAGCAGAGGAAGATGCTATGAAACAGTTGTAGAAAGAGAGTAAAGACATGAGGGTCATGATGGACAGGGAAAGATGGTGGGAAAATGGATTGGGACCTCTTTACCAAGTCTACAAATTATTGGGAA
This sequence comes from Camelus bactrianus, assembly GCF_048773025.1. Taxonomy (NCBI): domain Eukaryota; kingdom Metazoa; phylum Chordata; class Mammalia; order Artiodactyla; family Camelidae; genus Camelus; species Camelus bactrianus. Next base: position 47,211,207 of record NC_133540.1, read on the forward strand.
AAGCACATTTGAAGATTGAGAGATGATATATGGAAAGCAGATGTTGGAAATTGAGGTTTTGGAGATGTAGATTGAGTATGATGACAGGAGTAGATAGCTATGTCAGGAGGGAGGACAGGATCTTGTGAGAGAGGCACGAAAAATGTTTAGACACAAGGCACATCTCCCTTTGTACTGAAATAAAGCATGGACCATCTAAGGTCAGAGGAAATTCATTCATCCAAAGGTGTTCAATTAATTCTTATACTTAGTTTTGTTCTATGTACTGAGGATAGGGGAGTGGTGGATAGTCCAGACCAGATGCTGCTCCTGTGGGGGTGATGTTATAGAAGAAGGTTAGTTTAGAAAGGGGTTGACTTAAGTTGTTTCTGAATATTGAATCAGTCAAGCTTGTGACAGAAGCCGATATATAGCCAATTCAATACTGAATTCTCTGGCAAGATCTTAGATAAATTGAAAAGAGATTTATATTATGTAGATTATACATATGCAGTGGGCAAAAATAATATATTTGCTAGTTCACTTAAAAATTGGTTATATATGGGACATCATTTCATATTCACATGGAAGTGGGTTGTATGTGTCTACTGGATCTTCCTAATATGTGGAAACAAATAAACTTACATTGATATAAATAATCCACTTATATCACTGGTTCCACTTGATCTTGATAGAGTATTCATTGTATCCTCATCTACAAAGGCTTCATATAAAGAATTTCCACCAAGGGCATCCTCAAAGGGCAGCTTAGTCACAGTCAGCACAAAGCACTCATTTTGTTTTTCCTCTCCTTGTACCAATTTTACAACTACTGCCCACAAAACAAAGACACTTCCACGTTAATATTGCTAGCAATGTCTCTTAAGAGAACATCAGCATCTGTGTCAGATTATTGTCTCCGGATGCCCAGAACTATTATTGGCAATCCGTTCAAGTTCTAGAGGAGATCTGAACTCCGTATTAGATGCTGGGCATTGAGCAGTGGGAGGTATATACTTCTATGTAATTTCATGCCACAGCTGCCCTGGGCTATTAAGCATTCCCCTCATGTACAGAGTTCTCAGATGTCCTCCGGACCAGCTCCTTTAACTTGCTATTGGCTCTTATTGAATCCAGTGACATATGTCACAGTGATTCGAAGTCTGGACCCTGGAGTCACGTAGAACTCATTCTCTTCACAGTCCCTAATAGTGTAGACTTTAAGGTAACTATTTATAATGAATAGATTTAAAATACACTTGTTAATGGATGATTAAATTCCAAAGTATAAATATATGTAGATCATCCAGGAAAAGTCATATTTTAAAACATATTCTAAACTTTCAGTATAAATATGTAGAAACTATCCATTAAAATATTTTTCAATACATCAGCATGTTGCTAGGAAATACATTTTTATATGGGAAGATGCAATATGGATAAGGAAAATATTTAGTTTCTTTACCTTCAATCATGAATTCTAGTTGTAGAAGTGGGAATCAATAAATGCAACGGACTATGAATGAAGTGTTGCAAAAACCAGTAGAGGCAAAGACAAAAATAGATGTTGTCTCCTTAAAGCCAAGACTACACTTACTTAGACAAGATCTGCACTTCAACAGTCAAAATATGTTGGCCGACGGGTATCCTTTGGGAGCCATTCTTTCCTTGACTTCTTTTGGTTTAAATACCAAAAAAAAGAAAAAAAAGAGTTATATCCATGAAGTAACACTTATTTTTGCTTTTTCATTGTTTTTCTCTTTTTAACAGTGATTATGCTGACTTATAAGATCATAGTACAAATATATGTGAAACTTAGCAACTGAATACAGGACAACAGCCTTACAAATTTTTATAACAGAATCAAATTATTATTACTCTCAGAGATCGTTACGATAGTAATCCATTCTGTGTAAACTGATCTGACCTGATTAAAATGGAATTTAGCATTTGTTTCTGGGTATGTGAAGAAGTTTTGGTTCACATAAAAAGTGCCTGCCATTTTTTTCAATTGCTTGATTTGGTTGAGTGATCCTTTAAAAGTGATAAAGAAAAGAAAAAGAACATTTTCAACTTGACACTTTTCTGTTCAAAAAAACAAAACATCTTTTTTGAACAAAACAATGTGGTCACCAGAATTATTCCTTACAATTTTCCTAAGGGAACAAAAATAATGAATAATACAGTCTTTTGTCTGTGACCTCCTTGGATTTCAACAGACTTTTTTCTTTTAAAATGAAGAGTGAAAAATCTAAATCTATTGAGCAACGGTCAACACGTGAGCCTCTAGTCACTCACTTAGTGACTTAACGCAAACTTTTCTCAGTACAAGCATGTGGCATTGGAATGAAACAAACAACACTTTGACATTAAAATCTATTGAAATCAAACAAAGAAGAGCCCTTAAGTATTACACTCTGTGTAAAACTCCTGTCCAGAAAACCATCCTCAGAAACTGAATTCCAAAATTATATGTATCTGAATGAAAACATTCCAAAAGCATTTTTACTACTCGTTTTTTGTGACTATTTACTTGTTTTTGTTTGCTATTTTGTGTAACTTTTCTATCCAAAAGACATAGCACAACTTTAATTTCCCTCCCTGTATTGAGAATTTGATATTTATTTTTAGCTTTTATTGCAAAAAAAAAAAAAATTGTGTTACCTGAGAGGGAGCAATTAGGTTCAGTCAGTATGCTGTCACACAGCCCTCTGGGAGAAGAACTTAATTGTGTTTTCCAAACAGGAAAGAATGAGATACATTCTCCTCTTTCCCCCTGTAAAGAGGGCCAGTAGGGCTTAGCTCCAGGAGGCCTGAGGATATTCTTCCTGTGGGGGAGAATGGAAGCTTATATTTTCCAAGACCTAGGCTCTCGACAAAGAACTGGATTGTTGGGAAAGGAGGCTGGGCTGGAGCTTCATGAGAAGCAGCTGCTGGGCCTGTTTCAGAAGGCCGCTTCCCAGAGAGAGCCGAGGCAGGTATCTGTGAGGTATTGTGTGGACGAGGCACCTCCCATAAGCAGCGCCCCGGATGGGAGGGCACGCGTGGGTGGTTGTGGTACCGCTCTAGACGCTGGGCACGTTGGAGAGGAGTTACAGTTTCAGTTGAGAAGATACTAGGCACAGGGCCCCGCACACTGTGCAAGACCAGCACTTGTTCGTGTCTAGTGTGGCCGTAGGGCCGTGAGACCCTCACAGTAAGGTTCGAGGCCAGCATCCTCCCCGCTCTCCCGTGAAAACCCTAGGAGGCTGATCTGAGAAGAAAATGGAAGGGACCTCCTCTCAAGACCTGGCAAACAGGTCCTTCCTCACCAACGCTGGTAGGTCAGCTTCAGTTAAAGTATTCGAATCCAGTGGCGCAAACTCAGAACACTCAGATAGGTTATTCTTTAGCCAGGCCTGCCATTTTTCAAGAACTGCTTAAATTTGTAGGTCTCTTATCTGTACTTTACATCTGAAAAGTAAAAGTTTCAGCCCAGTATATAGTCCAAGTTTTCTTTCCTGGCCAAAAGGTCTAGGACAATTTCCTGTTTTATTTGCATGGATAATTAAAACTTTTTTTTTTTTGCCTTATTCCTTTGTGTTCTGCCTCCAATGTCTTGTGTTACTTAGGTTTTATTTTTGGGAATGGCTGTCATTAATCAAGCATTTCTGAAGCTGTCTTCTTTCTTCATGTGTACTTTTATAATATTCTAATTTGTTCTTCTGAATTTATTCCACTCCTTTTCTGTGAAATATCTTCCAAAATATGTTGACATAAGTGATCGGAATCCTTGTTTGTAACTTATGGTAGGACAAGGTTAAACTCACATTTTTGAGTAAGTGTCCAGTGCATCCACTTTAAGACACAAAGGAACAAAATTAGCTGATAAAATATTTGTTTATCAGGAGTTTGTCTTCCTCTCCTGGCCATCATTGTATTCTAAATACTGGCCCTTGGCTTGGCAGATAACATTGTGTGTAATAAATGACTCATTAAGTAATTGAATGAATGAATGAGTGTCCTAAGGCAAGTTCCAAATTTCAATTAAAAAAAACCAAAACCTCTTCCTTTGAGAAGATTCACTGAAAGACAAATGACAGCCTCTGTTTAACCTAATTTTAAAAAGCCAGAAGACTAGTTTAATGTGTCTGTTCAGACTAATTAACTAAGGTATTAAACTTGGGAAAACAAAAAGGAGAAGAAAATAGCCTTTCTAAATAGTGGGGGAAAATCTCCTTACAAATATTAAACAAAGATATTTATTTTACAACAATTTTAAATGTTCTTCCTTTTAAGCCTCTATCTAGAAAACTCCCACACCCGTCTATCTTCAAAGTCTATGTCAAAATATTCAGTTTTTGGAGAACATACCAAGTGAACTAGCAGTGCTCTCAATACACGGTGCCGTTCATGGTCCTTTCTAATTAACAGGTACTTCAGCCAGAGGTTTCACGTCTTAACTCTCCTAGGTTATTTTCCATGAACTATTAATTATAAGTTCATGGGTCATTTACAGAAAGTTTTTCAATCTAATGAAACATCTGGACACATAGTAACAATCCTATTTTCTAAAATGGCTTAGAAACATTTTTTGACTCTTTCTTTGGCTATTTACCTAATTAATAGTTACCAGCATATATAGGATGAAATATTTAAATAAAGAAACTTTACACACTGATAAAACCAGAGAACAATTATACTTCAGAGTAGAGAAGTGTAAATAACTATTTCTAAAGGCTAGAGAAAGCTCAGCACATTAGGAAGGTGGTATCAGCTTAAGTTTTCAAATTATCATGGAAATGTATTTCAAAATGGTCCTTAATATTAATATTTCAAATATATATTTTTGCTTTAAATTATTTATTCATTGATAACTAAAAACTAGCATTTTGAAGTGTGAAAACATTATTTATTATTCATCATTTATATTTCATTTGTTCTTCATAATTTTAAGTATTTATGTAAATATCTTAATGTATAAGTTTAACAGATGATACTATCAAATATATATTTATGCACATATTCATAATGTTTTTTAGCAGTTTCAAACTAAACCCTTTATAATATCATACATTGTTCTAATTTTCCCATATTCTAAAATGCCTCTTTAAATATTACTTTGTTTCTTATTAAGAGGCTCTGTTTGATGGGAATGGACTCTATTCACAATTTTACCCAGAGATGATATACCTTATGTCTTGTGCCAGGGTTAAACCTCACAAAACCTTTTCTATTTTCAAAACTCAAATCCACAGAGATGACATACCAAATCAAGTAAATAATCTTGGGACTAAGTACACAGAGAACAGTTGGATTAATTCGTTTATTAAATATGTTTTCTGCTGAAGACAAAAACCACACCCTACATCCCCATTTTGATAAAGATGCAACAGTATCCTGTAAGCAGTCACCACCTCTGTGGTAGGTAAGTCAGACAATAATCTAAAAAGTATTTTGGAATATCTGCACACTAAGAATACATATTTATTGCTTATCTCTTTCCAAAGTAAATGGCTTGGAGATTATACAAAGTTGTACACACAATAATTTAAAAGTTAAGAAAATGAGGAAGAGATCTATCATTCAGTTTTCTTCTATTTCCTTATTTCCAGGAAACCAATAGACACACACTCACACCTGCCCACAAGCACTTAAGCTTTAAAATGGAGAGTTTCAATAGGAATTCCACAGCTGAAAGGCTGTAACAGCATCCTAAAGGATAGTGTATTAGAGACTGGAGAGTCAGAAGTCATTGGAAAGAACAGGATAGATTAGAACTGGGAATGTCAAGAAAGTCCGAAAACCAAGCATGCTAGTAGAATGGAATCTTTTTCTGTGCTGTTGGGAACTTTGGAAACCACTGGCCTCCTTGTCTCACTCTGATCCCTGCCTTTTTTCTGTCCTTGTCTCCCTCCCTTCCTCCACGCCTTCCTTAGTGCCTCCTTCTCTCTCTCCCTCCTTCTGCTGGCCTCTCCTGCATCTTTCTCATAGCATGTATTAGAAAGCAAAGAAAACACTTTCTCACTTGAACCTCTGGAGCATGATTCCAGAGCCCACCTTCTCAGCCCTTAATATAGAACTGCCTCAGGATTTCCATTTCTTTCCAGTATGACTTCAGAGAGGTGGAGCACAGGTTTTATAATTTCGTGTTGCGTAGTGCTTTTAATTTAAACGAGCATGTGCTTCTGTGTGTGTGTATGTGCATGCCATTTTTAGAACTTTATTTTCATATCTGCTTTTATTTATTGTTGATCCTTCCAAAAGAGATACTTTTTTTACAAATCTCATTTAAAAATCTCTGTATTATTGCAATTTGGGGGAATGATAATCCTGTGCAGGGTGCTGGGTGTCCACATAGTGGACTGTGTCAACAGCAGCAGCCACACCAAGGGACCAAAAGCTTACTGATCATGTTTTTGCCCGGTACCAGGCCCTCTCCTCTAGGAGGTGAGGAGAAAACGTCAGGTCTCTGACGTCCAGGAGATCACGGGTGGTAGAGGAGACAGGGAACACACTAAACAAACGTAAAATCAGACCGTGTGTCAGTTGGCAGTGATTGCTGTGACGGTTAACTATAGCACTTCTCAGCCTCCGCCGATGCGGGGCCTGCACAGTGACTGTGAGCATGTCCTGACCGGGACGCAGCCAGGGTCCCCGTCGGTCCCCGCCCCTTCCTCACCGCGGATGGCTTCCTGTTTCTCCTCTCCTGTCTGCCCTCTGAGCCCATTCCCTGCCCTTGTCAGTGACCTGCTGAGCCTGAGCCAAACTTTATAGGAGAGGCTTTGGCCGTGGCCTGGGGCAGAAAAGGGACAAGGAGACATAGCTAGACCAGGAAGCCAAGAGCCTCGGCTTGTTCTTAGCAGAGGCTGCGCCCCCACTACCCCCTACTGGCCCCGCCTTCCAGTCAGCGTTCTGCCCCAGGAGGCTGGCTCTGACAAGAGCCCCGCCCCACCGCACTCGGCCTCTCTCCACACCGAGGCAGGGCAGGGCCACCCCCGGGACCTGTTCCCAGGGGTTACCTGAGGCTCAGTCAGGTCTGTTTTTTTACCCATTTATATTATGGTCCTAATTTTTTAAAGTAAAGCTAACTTTGTATGGATGATGTCACCAATGTATTAAATGATATTATTTAGGGAAAAAAATTGTGCAAGTTCATACAAGGGGAAGAAATTACATTATATTATATTATCTTCTATTCCTTTATATAACATAAAGGAATATTATACTATTATATATCAAATTTATGTTAATTCCTTGGCTTAGAGACTTCCAGAGCGTGCATACAGATAATGTTAATTCAGATTTCATACTACACTGGGGTTCCAGAATTTTCACGGCAGATATTTATATAAAAATGTGTATATATGTATTATGTATACATTATATATTTACATTTTATATGTGTCAATATAAAACATATGTATATATAATATGTACATAGAGATTATGCATATATATTTTGTTTTCTTTTCTTCTCCCAGGAATGGACTCATTTAAAAAAAAAAAAAAAAGTCTCCTGGGCTGATGGCAAGCCCCAGCTTTATGGGGCGATCTCAGTCTGGCTTTCTCTCCTGAGACCATGTCTCCTGTTCAGAGTGGGCGTTACTGTCTCAGGCCCTAGCACTTTGGTCCCATCTCTGCTCTGATACCTTTACAGCCACCAGGGTACCAGTTTAAGAGCATATTGGGAGCTTATTGCAAGTTTACTGCTTTAATTTGAGGTTTCTTCTTCATCTTTGCCTTCTGGGGACTTCTTAGATTTTGTGTTTGTTAAAAATGCAAAGTTTCTAGGTGTTTGTACTTGGGCAGTTCATATTAGCTCAAACCATTATGCTCTTGGCTGCTATGCTACTAAACTCTGCTGAATTTCCTCAGTCGTTTAAGCTTTCTTCCCAGGGGTTCTTCAAATTTTAGTTTTTGTTTATGATTTTAGTGTTTCTTAGAATCTAATATTGAAGAAAGAATTTCTTTGAGAGTCGGCCACTAGCTCTTCTCTGCTTGCAGCAGAAACAGTTAGTAAAAGTATAAGAATTATTGTTTCAATAATGCAGTGTGGTATGAAATTGCAGTTATATTTTAAGAAAGTTTTTTTCCCCTCAATTTTCTTTCCCTTCTTCTCACTCTTCTTACAAATTGAAATACTGGACCATTTAGCACTCTGTCACGTCAAAAAGAAAATAATGCTGTTAAGGAGAAAAGGAGGACTCTCCCCCCAACTCTAGAGTTCCAACAGTAAAACCCATAAGGGAAGACAGAGTGCACACAACCGGGAGAAGGATTTAAAAGAAAACATCATGAATTAGAGTCAGGCTGCCCTGTCCTACCACTCCACGTAGGACAGACGACAGGTGCCCGAGGCTGGAGTTGGTTAGGATGGGGAATAGTTGGAAGAAAAATTTTTATTACATGGATAAAGGTGGATCTCAACCAGAGAGAGACCTGCACCTGAGTGCTAGGATGAAGCCCATAGGAAAGAGCAAAAGGCATAGGTTTGTGGGTTCTGAAAGTAAAATGGCATAATGAATCCTTCTCAAAGAGAGGCATTTAAATGTTGACTCTAGAAGATACAGTCTTAGTTGATGTTACAACAGAGAGATGTTGTAAAAACAGATCCACTTCTAGGTTTCCACAATGCCAAGAAAACAATGAGCAGGACTGGGCAGACCCAGAAGCCATAGAGCTGAAAACTGGAACATTTCTACAGCATGGATAAGAACTGAATTCCAGAATGTCCTAAAGCTATCTCAGCAAGACACCAAAGAGGACAAATGGCACTGACAATGATATCTCACTACTCATGCCTTGTGTCATAAGCCTACTTAATATTGTATGCCTCGTAAGAAAAACACGTGATCACAATTTGATTGCAGTTCATTTGCAGCTTCACAAATGAGTGGAGGACAGAAAAAGAAATTGAGTGATAGAAACTACCAGCAGGAACTGAATTTGAACTTGCACCCAACACAATGCTTTCCTTAATCCAAACTTTCCTTTTATTTATTTATTTGATTTGAAACATTTCACCTAAAACATTCAATATTTTTCTTTTAGTAGCAAAAACATGTTATGCTTGGTATGTATGTTTTCCAAGGCACTGATTTCAAACTAATACCTAAAGCCAGTTTCAAATATATTCTTTTGTTCAGCTCACAGTGGGATGCTGGAGACTGCTCAGACTTGCTCCCAAGAACCAATTACACACCTTTCTTCCCGTCTTTACTGATGTTTACTGATGTTGTCCAGGTAGCTCAAAATTGGCCATAGTGGGAGTATTTACACCATAGAAAGCAGCAAATGCTATACATCAGGACTTCCCCCTCCTATTAAATCTTTAGCAACACACCGCTGATCCTGTATCTCTAGCACTTGAGAGCCATTTTTTAAATGTCCCATGTTTCTGCTACAACTGAGTTTATTTTTAGTTTTTGAGCAGAGACTATCCAGTCACATATGACATTTTTTATGATTCCTGGGAGTTCCAGATTTCTAATTTAGTAAAATTCGTGTTTTATGTTTAAAAAACTTGAATTACTGGATTTACGGAATGAGTATATGGGGCTACGACCCAGCCGCATGGTCCTCCGTCCCCTTGGTGCCAACCCAGTATTTCGCATCTGCTGGGCGCACATACAGTGGCCCCGGCAGCCGCAGAACACAGGTGCTCGTCCAGCAGCAGATCGATGACCCAGAGGGTGGATTTTGTATTAGCCCTTTTATGGAAGAAAAGAGTAGTAGGAAATCATGTCATGTAGCTGTTCTGTGGGTAGGTATATAATTATAATGCTGTTTTTATTCTTTTTTATAGTCCTAACCAATGTCAGACTTTTGAAGAAATTAGTGATGAGGAAATTAAAGGAAGGAAATGAAATGGACTGCCACAGTGTGCATAGTTTATCTAGCCTTAGAGAACTCAGAGATAAAGGATGAAAGACTTGTTCCAGAAGCAAAGGGTGGGAGTTCCTTTTATCAAGTGAAATGAGTATAAGTGAGTTAAAAGATCACTCAGAAATGACTTTGCTTATTATCCAGATCTTCTGTGTTTTATCTTTTGCAGAAAATAACAGTTCCTGAATGCTCTGTTGAGTGCAGGGGGGAAGGCAGTGGTGTGGGGAGTGAGGCTAAAGACAGGAAAGCATAAAGTTAAGACAAAATAGCCTGACGGTTGCCTGGAGGGGAGCAGAGGGAGGAGGGCTGAGGATTATGGAAAAGTGTGCAATTTCCAGACCCCACACAGACTTCCTTCAACAATAGGGGAAAACCTCAGGATTTCCTACTCCCAAAGATTGAGACGACATGATACAGTAGGCTAAGGGCTGCTGGCTCAGTCACCAAGCCAGTTGTCTGGACTCTCTGTAGTTTATAACAGTTATCGCATGAGCTCCTGATGCCAAAAAAATTATTAAAACGAGAAATTTCCCTAAATCACAATCCACTTTGATTTGCAAAGGATCTATTTGTAATAATTTTCTCTCAGACTGATCCTTTATCCAGTGCTCAAAGTTATTTTCTCCTCTAACATTTTTTATCAGTCTAGTCATACAAAAACCATACTGAAACAGATGTCAATGTTCAAAATAAAGTAAAACTTTGTCATTCTTATATAGTTTATAATTTATTAGCTAAGTAATTTACATGATTCTGCCTTTTTACAGAAACTGCCTCTGCTCTACTGAAATAAATATCTACTAATTTATATCTATTGGCTGGAAATTTTTTTTAGTTGAAATACATTACCTATTTTTTTTAAGAAAAATACAAAATGTCATAGCATAGAAACACTCACTTGAGTAAATCATAGCAGTGTATGGGAAGTTAAGATCTGAGCCACTTTCCTTCAAGAATGTATAAAATAATTCAAACAGAACTTTGTTAAGTCGTGATTCATACTAACAGTAATTCAATTTAAGAACAAATGCTGCTGAGCAGAGGATAAAGGATTTTAAGGCAACAATGTAATGAGAGAAAAAAAAAAGTCCCAGGTGGCCAAGTGTCTTCCTTACACTCAGTTCAATGCAGTAATTATTTCAGGTGAAGGATTTTATTCACTCATTCAACAGATATTCTTTGGAGCCTAATATGTTTCAGGTACTCTTTAAGGCACTAAAGACACAAGAGGGAAAAATAGCCAAAAACAAAAACAAAAAAGAGAGAGAGAGAGAGATAATATTGGATCATTTCCTTCAGTGTCTGACCTACTGGGGAGAAACTAAGACCTAAAAGAAAGCAGAGGCCCCTGACTGCATTTGGCCTGGTGGTAACACACACGGATTAACTTGTGGGGAACATGAAGAAACCGGCTTGGCCCTCTTCTCTGTCATTGCTGATTTCCTGATCAGGAGTCGGCTACAACCAGTTCAGAAAGCTCTGTTTTCATTTTCTCCCTCGATGTGCAGAGCAAAACCTTTTAAAAGCCCAGGGTGTGGATTTAGGGATAGGTGTCTCCTCTCTCTCCCCAAATCTAGGATAATTGTTGATAGCTTGGTATTTGCCTGAAAAGAAGTTTTATCAAAACTCTAATATGAGGAAGCTGGAAATTGTTTCCAGTCTCTTAAATAAAGTTCCGTTTGGAGAATTTTACTTCTGTTATCTTCTTTAAACTTTAGCTTCTACTTCACACATTATCTAGGTGCAAGCTGAAGGCACTAGTCCTTGCATGCTTTAGCCATTTGTAATTTAGAAGTGGATGTTGCCAGCTCTTGAGTTACCTTCAGATTGCCTTTCAATTTATCTAATATCTTATTAAAAATTTTTTTTCAAAATTTTATTTTATCCCGTTTAAATGAGACAAGACTGAAGTCATCAATTTTATGTTCTCTTCAGACCGGAGAGATGGCTTCATCTCTGCTCTTGGCATCATGAAATGCCAACTGAAATTTATGCCTTGACTATTTTAATGAGCAAGTCTGTTGCATTTGGAACTTTCTAATAAAATCTATTTTTAGAGCTTTAGCCATCTTGGTCTTTTTTGTCTCTCAATTATGCTGGTCTCAACTCTGCTACAAATCTGTTTCTGGGCTGAGAGAATTTGGCCTCCTAAAACCCAGCATGCTTTTTCATCTAGCTCATTCCAATTCATCCTTCACATCAAGCTTCCTTTAGGCATCACACCCCCTTCAGGTTACCTTTCATTTGTTTTGTCATGTATTTGGAGAGAACCAGGTAATTTCCCTGTCTAGCATTAAATAAAATGTAATTTTAAGATTTTTAATAAAGAAATTTGTAGAGAGAACAGTATGATGAATTCCTATGTACCCATTACCATCAGCTTCAACAATAACAATCCATGGATAACTTTTTTTTCTTAAAAATTAAATCAGTCACAATATACATAGAATAGTATTTAGTGATTTTAAATTTAAAATTGAATGACTTTTGTCTAATGCATATAGTTTTGTAACCATCTCCATAATTGTGATACAGAACATATCCATCACCCTAAAATGCTTTTTTAGCCACTTTGATGTCAATATTACAACCTCTTTCTGTCAAGTTTTCATGTCTTATCAAGCTGTAAAAATCCTTTATATATTCTGGATACAACTACTTAGGTATATTTTGCAAATATTCTTTTCACAGACTGTGACTTGTCCTCTTATTTTTTTAATAGTGTATTTGAAGGCATCAAAGGTTTTAGTATATATGAAGTCCAATTTATCAAATGTTTTTAGGGTTTATGCTTTTTGTGTGCTTTATAAGAAATCTATTCAGAATCCAGGATCACAAGAATTTTTCTCCTATATTTTCTTCCAAGAAGTTTTCTAATGTTAGGTCTAACCTTTAGGTCTATGATCAATTTTGAGTTAATTTGTGTATGTGAGGTTTAATTGGTTTAATTTTGTATGAGAATATTAAATTGTTCCAGCATCATTCATTGAAAACAATTTTTCATAGTCAAATACCTTGACATCTTTGTGGAAAATCCATTTACCACATACATGTAGGTCTACCTCTAGAGGCTCTATTTTTTCTTTGAGGTACAAGTCTATGTCACACGGGCTCAATTACTCTAGCATTATAGTAAGTCTTGTAATTAAATTGTGTATATCCTTCAACTTTAACCTTTCTTTTCAAAGCAATTTGGGCTATTTCTGGTTCTTTGCATTTTCATGTGAATATTAAAATCAGCTTGTTGATTTCTAACGACAGGAAGAACAAAAATCCATTGTGATTTTGAATGGGATTGCCTTAAACCCCTCTAATCAGTTTTTTATAAAATTGACATTTTATTAGCACTGAATCTTCAAACCCATGAACACATACTCTCTCCATTTACTTAGTAGCATTATTTTATAATTGGAAAAGACATAGATTTTATGAGGTGAGCTGGTGAGAAAGAAACACAGTGAGAGGAATGGAGTAACATCTTTCCCATATCAGGTCTTCTGAGCTCTTTTTGAGATTTCTGTGAGGAGAGGAGTTAAAAAAAAAAAACAAAACTGATGCCGATAGTTTCATTTAAGGACAACAGCCCTCTAGATACAAGGAGGGAGCTCGGGTGACAATGAGTTATACCCATCACAAGTCATGTGACTAGAGGTGACATGTGGGCGCATCTAGCATCGGCTCCCTTGACACAGTTTTCTTTAGTGCAATAATTACTGGAGCTTGGGTGTTTCCTTTCAAACTGTCAACACTCTTCTGGTGACAGAGACTTGACCTGAAGTTTCATGGGGCTTGAGGATATCCAATGTCATATGGGGCTATTGGATGGGGGCTCATCGAAGTCCTGAGGTACAAGCTTACACCCTCCTCGGGAAATTCTTCATAGCCACTATCAAAGAAAGCTCTCATTCCAGCTTTGACCAAGAGAAGACCTGCTGTGGCTTCTCCCCACAGACATCATGATGTACTCATTTGGGTGATCAGGGATGGTTTGCTGACATCACCTCAGTTTGGCAGATTGTGTTTTCCAAAGATGGAAATATGTATATGAATTGATGGGACCTGTGTTCCCTCTCTTGAACCTAGGCAGGGATTTATAATTGCCCTAACCACTGGGGTAATATGGAAGTGACGCTGTGGTGCTATGTGACTCTTTTTTTCCCTTAAAAAAAGTATTTTATTGTGGTAAGAACATTTGCCATGAGATCTGTCTTCTTAACAAACTTTTAAGGGTACAATACAGTATTGCTAACTATAATTACAATGATGTACAGCAGCTTTCTAGAACTTATTTATCTAGCTTAGCTGAAGCTTTATGTCCATGGATTAGCAACCCCTGACTTCCCCTTTCCCTTAATCCCTGGTAACCACCATGCCATTCTTTAAGTCTATGAATCTGACTATTTTAGATACCTCATGTAAGTGGAATTTAGCCTTCTGTGACTGGCTTATTTCACTTAGCATAATGACCTCAAGGTTTATCCATACTATTACATATTGTAGCATTTCCTTCTCTTTTATAGCAGAACAATAGTCTGTTGTATGTATGTACCACATTTTCTTTAGCCATTCATTCAGCCATTGATAGACATTTAGGTTGTTTCCACACTGGCTACTGTAAATAATGCTGCAACGAACATGGGAGGGCTAATATCTCGTCAAGATCCTGGTTTCAATACTTTGGAATCAACAGAGAGGCTTCTGCCTGGTGCTCTTGCTCTCTTTTTTCTCTTTCTCAGGATACTCACTCTTAGAACCCAGCCACTATGGTATAAGGAGTACCAAGTGACAAGGAGAGATGAGTATGTACGTTAACAGCCTCAAGTAAGATCTGAGACAATAGCCAGGCTCGATGATAAGATATGAGTGAAAAAGTCTTTGGAAGATGACAGCCTCCAGGCTTCAAGTCGTACAGTTAAGACCTCAAAAATTCTGAAGCAGAGGTATCCTATCCAAATTGATGATCCACAGAAACAGTGAGAGACAGCAAATCATTTTCTCAGTTAACCCATGAAATTGCAGGATGATTTGTTATAAAGCAATAGACACTTAAGATACTTTTCCATGAGATTTTCCCGAGCTGGCCATAAAGGGGCTTAGAAGTCTCTTCATCCTGATTTCTCTCCTCTCCACATGGTCCTCCATGTCTGTTTCTCCCATTTCATGGCACAGGCTTACCCAGGATTTCTTCTGTTATTCCCTTCCAGCCAAAGGGCACAGCACATCTGTCTTTCTATCTATTTCCTTTTATAATTTACTAAATAGTCAACACTAAATAAATATAGTTTGTTACTAAATAATACTTAAAAAGCAAGATATTAGTGTTTTCAAGATTATCTCTTTAATTCCAAGATACTGTTTGATATTCAGAACATTTGATTCTTTCTATCTTATATCTTTTTAGCTATATGAATCTTAATTGTCTTTGATTCAGTGTGGAAGACTGATGTGTGTGGAAAGAAAAGCACAAAGACGGATATTTTAGGATATAATTCACTAAATGTGTGTGTGTGTGAGACATATAAGTAGGTTCTATGTTTATAAATGGAGATGAAGGATCACTTCTAGTAAGTGAGCATTTAAAATGTCTATTAACCTCATTCACACTCACTTTCCTGGAGAGCTTTAGCATTATTCCTATTCCAGATTGCCAGTGAAGTGGGAGGAAAGGAGGCAGGTCACAACCACTGAACAAGTGACACAGCAGTTGAGGACAGGACAGACTGGTCAGAACCAAGATGGCGGAAGATTCAACTTCCAGTAGACCTTGAGCCTCATGGCGCACCCACTGGCACCATGACAGTTCCCAGGCTGACTATGAAAGGTCAAAAAGTGGGCAGGGGGGGTTCCTGAAAATCCTCGCCCCTTCCCCAAAGTAATTGGAATAATCCTCCTACCCATTAGCATGTGAAATTACTGAGCCCATAAAACCTAACAGCTCCGCACCTCCTGATCGCTCTTGCTCTGTCACTCTTTCTCTTACCTTCTGTGGCGGCCCGCACTCTGTCTGTCTAAATAAACTTGCTTTCACTTTACCATGCCTTGCTCTTGAATTCTTTCGTGTGTGAGACAAGAACCTATTCTCCCCCAACAGCAGGACCCAAAACCAACAGGTCCTCAGTTAGGTTTACATGTACACAAGTCTCACAAATCAGTCTCTGTCATTTAAGAATGCCCAGCATTGAGGACGTTTCCAGTAAGGAACCAGTTTTCTTAGCTCCCTTGCTACTATATTACTATTTCTTTCCAACAATGTATATTTTCATACATTTTCCATTGAACTAATATATACCTTCATCCAAACAGAAACAACAACAAACCAAAGTGGACAAAAGGCACATGTTCCTGTTGTTAGAAGTTTTTCATTTGCAACCCCCACCTCCACTAGCACTCCTTTTATCAAAAGGCACAAAGACTTTCAACATCTTTTCTTGGTTTCTTGTATTTTTATGCAAAACTCACAGACAGAAGTTTCAGCAGAGCAGGGTAAGTGGAAACGGAAGCAATTTACTTTTAATGAAGTTTAAGACACAAAACCTGAACATTTATATATGCAAATTAGAACTTTTTATTCTCAATAATGCATGCTCCTCAATTGTTAATGATTGTAACTACATCTCAATATTTCTCTAAAAGTGAAATTTAATATTACAAAGTTTTGAAAATGAACTGATTAAGCGAGTTTTTTTCCTTTTATTCAGATATATCTTTTGTCAATAGAACTATTCAATCATGCAAGTTCCCATGAATTATTTGCTAATGAGTGATTACATGTCATTTAAAATCTGTCAAGGAAGACCCTCCAATTTGTAGTTCTAGATGCACTTTATAAAAATGGTTATCTTTTCAGGAATTACAGTTCATTTGGATTAAATTTCAATTGTAACACACACTTGTGAGTTTGGTATCAGAAATGTTCTCATTTCTTTGGATATCACTGTGGCTTGCTGACCTTTTATCTTCTAAAGTTATATGCCTTGTAGCTGGATCAAAAATTGGGCCAAAAGCTTGGGACATGAGGTAATTTGTTTTTTTATTAAAACTAGGATTCCTGTAAATAAAGCCCAGGGAAAAGTTCGCTAAAGAGGGCCTTTTAAATCTCCTCTGCCACATGCCAGAGGAGGATTTTTTTCAGGCACCATGAGTGTGTGTCACAATATATGTAAGGGTCAAAGAAAGTGCGATCATTCAACTTTTGGAACTTGAGGTTATATTATTTCAAGGTTGTCTATTTTCTAATACCATCAGGACTGGCTAACTCACTTGAGCTGAACAGTTTAGTTTAAAAGTTCCTAGTTGTTGAAAGATTTTTTTTTGGACCAGGTGACCGAAGGAAAATAAAGCCGGGTAAAGTGAACACAACAAAATAAAAACAAAAGCAAACATTACAAGGACAGGATGGCTGCATCTTCTCCATGCTCTTTACACTCCCTTCCAGGAAGTCTTGCAGGGAAATTCAGGACTTACGGCTAATTGAGATTAACAGCAAGGGAGTGAGGATTCCGATGTTGCACCTTATTGGACTGTGAGTAGGTACTTGAGACTCTTGTTCAGCTCTCACATTGATTTTCTGGAGGAGGGGTGGGACCAGCAGGGCTTTCTCTCTAGCTATTTACAAGTATACTTTAATCCCTCCTAGGAAATCATTAATGATTCTCAACAGAATATTTAGAATATCCAAAAGAAGAAAAAAAAAAAGTTATCCATAGACTTACTGTAACAGACAAATGCTTTTGGTGTTTTAGGGTATTTCTTCCTGTGTTCTTTGAAAGTATAATTGTGTTTATATAATATAATAAAATTAATATTAACTTAAACTTTACCTAAATGTAATTTGCTGACTTACATTCATATTAATAAGTGCTGATTTAAAATATATATATTCATATTTCATATTTAATTTCTATAAATACAGTTTATATTTATGTTCACATCCATATCTACATCTCTATATAATTTTCTCTGATTAAAGAGATAATACAATTCTTGAGAAATAGTACATTTTTAGAAAGTAATTTTCAAAGATACATATGTGATATTTTTCTTAGTTTTTCATAACTAAGGATTCATGTATTTGCATTCATACATGTGTTAAATGCATTATATGAAATTTTGAGCACACACATTCTTTTTCATGACATTATCTAGATGCTAGCATATTGATGGCACTTTGTCATTTAAAATTGTATCAGGTTTCTCAGTTAGTCTTGCTTTTATATCCATTGGTATACAGTTTTATTCTATTTTCTTTGTTTTAGGTTTTTGTGAATACCTCTTTTGTTTATTAATTTCCCTTTCCATCTCATCCTATTGGCATTTTGTTTCAGCTCTTCTCCCCTTGTGACTTTTAAAAGGCCATAATTATTAATTTATTAAAGATATTTATGTAAAAACCCTTGTCCTTCTGAAGATTGAAAGACTGGTTTCAGTCAATGGATTATACTTCTTAGGATTCTTAAAGTAGATTGAAAATATTAAACCTTTTCCTGAAATTTACTTTGGATTCTCAAATACATGATTTTTAGAGCAATATCATTGGTGGTGCGCCATGGTGGTCTTGACATGCAGACTAGGGGGCAGAGAGCTGGGGTCAAATTTTGCTTCTATTACTTAATAGGAGTGTGACTTTAGCCACGTTGCTTAATTCTCTCCCAGTTTCCTCATTGACAAAATGCAGATGATACTAATTTCTATAAAATACATGCCACTACAGATATTGTTTAATTCAGTGTTAGCTATTAATATAGTTAATTACTCTGACTTTCTAAAAATGTCAAGACTCAATCAAAAAGAGTTTCAAAATGGATGCCAAATTTTCTGGTTAAACCCCTGAAGTTCTTTTAAAAACGGGCATATTATAAAGAGAATTTCTACCTTCTTTTAGGCTGAAACCTAAGACAATTTCTTTTGAAACACCCAACTCTATCTGCCTTATAGTTAATGGAGAGGTATCCTAGATTCCAGCATTACTTTATTTAATAGACTCAATTTCTGATATTCCTATTGTTTTTCACTTTTCCATTTTATTCATAGGTATTTTGAGGTAAAGTTGGTAGAAACTGTTATTTTAAATCATAAAACAAACCCAGCTTGTGGGTTATTTATTATTATTATTATTTTTTTTTATTCAGGTATGAAATACTGCAACAGTATCCTAGGCTGTTTGGAGACTGGGTCTGTTATTCTCCTGGAAGAAAGTTGTATTCTTTAGTTTTGCCTGGTTACCAAAATCAGCGATTTTAGATACGAGGTTTTCAACTTTCCTTGGTGTACTGAGAAGGGACTAGCTAGGGTCAAAAGGCAGCTTGAATATACTGAGGGGCCTCTGAACTTCACCTAGTTTAGTTTTGTCAGACCTTTTGGCCATGCCCTGAAGAAAGAAACGCATTTTACCCAGTACACACACATATACAAACTGAAACAAAATTTTCCCCAAACTCTATTTACTTCTACCACATGTGATGCATTCTTTTTTTAACTTTTTGATTTTTTTTCTTTAAAAGTATCATTCACAACCTGTTCAGTTTAGTTTATTACCTCTAAAAATTTGTGGCATTCAATTAAAAAACACAAATGCAAAAATCACTGGATTAGAGTTTTAAGGTTCTTACGACTTTCCCCCACCCCATATTGATGGTTTCTTATCTTCCTGGAACTTAATCAAAGGTAAGAAGTATATAAATGATATAAAAAGAGATTAAAATGTATTTCACAGAACAAAAACAGAAAACAGGCTGACTGTAAAACATTTTTTTGTCTATCATTATTTCCTATACTCTATTAGACCTCCCAGAAAAGAATAGAAATATCATCAATCAAGAACAATACAATTGTTTGACATGTTTCTTGTAAGAAACCAAGAAAAATACTAAATATAGGAAATAAAAATGCCTTAGTCAAAATATTTGGAAATTTTACCAGTATTTATTGTACACAGATCTATTTTCTGCAACTGGACAATTATGTTCTCATAGAATAGAAATCTGAAAACAAGATCAACTAAAACAAGTTAAGTTTGTTTTATTCATAAGGTGGAGATACTGTGAACTGACCAAAGCTTCTAGAGGCTCTGAGTTTGTAGACTCATGACAGTGAAGTTTTTCCAAGCATTTATTCTTTCTATTTTTAATTTAAAAACAAATAATCACCTGCTATTAAATTGTTGGTAATAGAAAGAAGCAATGGAAAATAATAATCAGACACTAAACATATCTGTTATTTTTGCTTTTGCTTTCTTTTTTATAGGCAAGCAAATCTTATAGCTAAAACTGGCATTTCACACTGTATTCTCATATGTCAGACTGAAATTTATATAAAGTTTTAAATTCAGCTTTTGCTGCAATTTAAAAACAACATAGAGCTTATGTTTTTTTCCTCAATTTTATGAGCCAAAAAATAGACATCTGTATTATTATAGCTACTTATTCGGCCCCAGGATTTACTGTACCTGCCCAATTAGACTGAAAGTACCATAAAGGAATCCTAAAGTGTCCTTACATAGCTTATTTAGTAAGTCTTTTCTAGTTATTTACCTTTGGGAAGTCAGCTGATATAAGGGTAGAGTATCACTTTTCAGGTTTAACATTGGCTTATGGTCAAAAAAAAAAAAAAAAGAAAGCGAGAAAGAGGGAGTGAGAGGGAGATTATTTCTTTGTCAAATTAAGTCATTTTTCAAGGATCCCATGGGAGAGTACACTTACTGGCTTCATATAACAGGACTAGTAGGGAGGTTAGGTCAAAAATATTGCTTTGAAACTGAAGTGAGAGCTAACAGCTGAGAAATGTATATTTAAAATGGAGGTTCACATGAAGTATCAAAAGTTCAAAGTCTGTCTTTGTTTCCATTTCTGTGTGTTTCATATGTATTTAACTGAAAGGCAGAAGTAGAATATTTTGAGTAATTTGTACACTCCGTGTCAGGACAGGGGGTGGAGATTAAGAAAGAACTTCTCACTAGACACTGCCATAAAGTTGGCAGTTACTTGCAATTTGATAGCTCTCTTTTCCTCCTCTTGGTCTATCTGCTTCTAGCCACAAGCACAGTCAATCAAGTGAGTTTTATGTTTAGTCACAAATACTATATACTATAGGGGAACGCTAAGTTTTTTTTTAAGTTTATATATATTTATGTTCATTTTGGTCAAGGTAATTTTCTTTTATACTATAAAATCTGACAAGACCATTTGAGCAATTTTCTTTAGGGTCCTTTTTCACAGTAATTCATGACACTGAATTTGAATTTAAGAATAAGGAAAATACATACTTTGCTATATACTTCAATCCTCTCAAAATATTTTGAAGAAGAAAAAAACAATATGCATGTCTACTTTAAAGGGAATAATTAAACATCATAAATTTTTCCTTGTACATTAAAGGAGAAAAAAGGGGCATTCTAGAAGAAAATAACTATGTGTCTTACATCTATTTTTCTCTTTTTTTGGTTCAGCTGAACAATACTCTGTTTATGAAATATAAACACTCCAGGAGTAAATTTAAAAAGAACAGGAAGAACTTTTGTAAACTATCACTGTATTTCTCAGACGCTCTATTTTCTTTCTTTAATTAACTAAGATATTTCTTTAACTTCAGTATTCATTTTTTTCTTCTCTATGTAATTTTTTTTTTTAGTTTCTGTAGCAAACGCTTAGAGGCTCCTCAGTATTTGTTCTCCTCTTCTTCCACAGTAATAGACTTTCTTTTAGTCGGGTACATGGTTGTCAAACTAAAGGCTGTATCTCCCAGCTTCCTTTGTGACTAGTTCTGGCCACTCCAACACTGTGTGCCTCATGTTCTCAGCTGTCAAGTCCTGTAAAGGTTTAAAGCAGTACCTTGTACATGATAAGCATAATTTACATTTTAGGAAGAGGGAGAAAATGAAATTTTTTAAAAAATACACTAGTTCCAGGTCTTGCTCTAAAACAAATAAGCATCACTCCCCAAGTTTCTCACCCCCTTTTCACTAACTAGGAGGTGCCAGAGATGGAGCAGCCATGTTGGGCCCCCACGTTAGTTGTGTAAAGACACTGATGGGGCTGCTTACCAGCCCTGGATGCCTGCCTACCATTGAACTGTTAACATGAGAGAGAATAAACTTCCATCTGCAAAACCTACTGAAATCTGGAATATCTTTCCTGGTGGCACTAATCCTGGAATCAACTAATATGGATTACTAATAATTCTCCTTATTTAAGAGAATTTTTCTTAGAAAATGAAGCTAGTTATTAGTTTTAAAATATGATATCGATTTGTTTGGCAAAATTATTAAGTACAGTTTTGCAAAATATAATGATTTCTATATATGTATATATTTTAGCCGACTGAACAAAGTACTCAAGACATATATTAGTCAAATCTGAGTAGTTATGATTATACTAACACGTATGTAGATGGATGCTCAATTTCAAATCCATTGTTCCACAGAGAAGTTTGAACAGGATAGTGCTGATCTTATCTTTACAATTTTTGGTAAACCTGCGTATGCAACTACTATTGTGTAGAAGTCTTGTGTACAAGACCAGAAAACCCCCCAAAACAAACAAAACCCCGAGAGCTCCAGTAATACATTCACACTGTGTGTGCATGCACATATGTATTCAAAATAGCCTTTTGACCAAGCCTCTTGTCTTCGTCCTTCCCTTTCCTATTCATACTCCACAAAATTACCAAAATATTTTAGCTTTTCTATTTTTAAAGATAATTTGCTATAATAAAGAACTCTATAAGACTCCCCTGCATGATTAACTTCAATTTGGGGGTGCATATTATTCATAAATTTTCAGAATCAAGTATCAACCTACATTTTAGCCCTCTTGGTCTGTCTTTCCTTCCAAGTATCTCTTATTTTATCTAAGTAGGCAGAATTAGTCACAGTTTCCTTTGTTTCCACAGTGCAACTGATTTTCATACATTAGAACATTAAACACCTTGTTTTTTAGTTACTTAATTATCTATCTCCTTCATTATATCATTAATCAAAGATAAGCATGCCATGTGATGCACATTTTATACTCTCCAACATTTATTTCAGCATGTTATTATTTCATTTTCACTTTGAAGTTATTTTTTCTCAATATTGCCTAAACCCACTATTGGTAGAAATGGATTGCTTTAGAACCCTAAATCAAAAAAGAAGCTTCTTATATGATCCCTTTTGTATATTTTGTGTGTGTGTGTATGATTTTACACCAGCATTTAACAATAAGATACTCTAAAAAAACCTCACATATGTATGTTTTTTATGTGAAACATCAACATATACAAAAACACACAGAATAACACAACAAACTCCCAAATAACCATCTATCAACTTGAACAATTGTTAGTCCTCTCTTTATGGATTATTTTGAAGGCAATATTAGAAGTTGTATCTTTTTACCTGTAAATATGTCATTATGATCTCTAAAAGGTACAGCCTCTTTTTAAAAATATCTCCACCGTGCCATTACCACAATTAAAAACAGTAATTTCTTGACATCATCGAACATTTAATAATGTTCAGTTTTTCAATTTAAAAATAAAGTAAATGTTTTCAACTTTTAATGTATAGATTACCTACCAATGTATTTTTTTGTTGAAATGTATTTGTCATTTAGAGTGTCTCACTATTTGGGTTTTGTGGTATAATACAGAATTTTTTTCTCCCTGTATTATTACTTTTATATTGGTATTTGGGTCTACAGGCTTAATCAGTATTAGTTTTTTTTCCCCTCATAAGACTACTTCAAGATGATAGGGTGATGTCGTGTTCTTAAATCTAGAGGCACATTATAGCATGAAATGTGCCAGTACACTATGGGAATACTTTACTTAAAAATATTTGGATGCTGTTCTTACCAATAGGATGCTTTTACCATAAATTGGGAGCACAACATTCAAGTTTAAACAGCCCAGAAATTCAGCTTATCTTTAGGGTTTTTTTTTTTTTCAGCTAAACAAGTCAGTTAGCTGAAAAAACTAAAAAAAAATTTAGAGGAACAAACAAAAACTATAACTAACATTTATTTATAAGATGTTGTAGAAGGAGATTGAACCACAAGGTAAACAGTTAAAAGAACCAAGACTGTCAAAAGGCAATATAAGGTAGGAGTTTACTACAGGTTATTTGGGCAAGTCCCTAAAGGGATTTTGTGTATGATTGGGAAAAACCTTTTATGTAGAGGAAAGAATGGAGGACAGAGGCAAAGACTAGCTGACTGTAAGCTTGATATGAGTCCACAGTATACCATGGCTCTGTGAAGCTCAGAGAAGTGATGGTCTCCTGATCATAATGTGTTCCACTCTGGGTAACATCATGTGTTTAGCAAAATATTGAGGACTTCGAGAACATTTAAAGCAATTGAGCAAGATGATGAACAGTTTGGGGACTGCTTTGCGTAGCTTGAAAAAAAATATGTGTGTGTGTGTGTGTGTGATTGTATGTAAGGGGTGATAAGGGTTAGATTAGGGGTTAAGGTATCCTATAGCAGGATAATATTCTGTATCCAATAACCAGGAAGTTGTTTTTTAATAGCAAGTGATTGCAGGAAGAAACAAATGAAGGAACAACTTACCAATCCTTTGTTTCTTCAGTGGCATTTCAAAGGCCAACCCAGGTCAACACGCTTCCTTATACTACTCTAAATCACCAACTGGGTAATGGTGTAATTTCTGACAAGAATCTCTGGTCTCTATCTGTCTGACCTTTTCAAATAAGCTTTTACTCAGCCACTAATTCACTCAATGCTGTCACTGAACTGTGGACCATCACAGCCTAACATGTGGAATGAAATAGGAGGTATGTTGTTGTTAACCTTCCACATCAGAATCCTGTCATCCTTGATGCTTGTGCTGCTTTGATTTGGGGACACCAATCAGCCACTGACTAACATTTCTTTTTTGAGGCTCAGGTAATTCTTAGATTTAGATTTAGATTGCCCTTAAAGCCTACTTTTTTCTTGAATTAACTTGATTCTGGCTGCCTTAACTCTTTACTATTCATTCCCCATTTTGATAATAACATCTTGAACTCCAGTTGAGAGAACAGAACTCATTGTCCCTGTGTCCCTTTGTCTGGATTTATATATTTATATATGTGCTCCCATATTTAGAGGACTCTAAATCAACTCTCTTAATTCAGTCTTCCTTGAATCTAGAGTTCAGATCCTCTCTACCTAGATCTTCTCAATGCCACACAGATTAAGACCATGATACCGTGAAGAAGAAAACAATAACCTTTACCGACTGTTCCTATGTCCCAAGTTATAGATCAAGACAATTTTGTGAAGCTTAGTAAATTTATTTACTAATGAAAGAAATATAGTACATTTTTCAAAGGTTTACATAAGTAGAAACAAAAATGCTGCACCTGGGTTCAAAGAATATAGGGATACTAGAGATAATAGGAAGTAAGGATAGTAATGACTATGAGAAGAACTTGACAGTGATAGTGAATTATAGGGGAACAAGAAAAAGGAATCATAATGGAAGTAATTCTAAATGAAGTCAAATGACTTGTGAAAATTATATATACTTAATGTATATTGACTTCACATGTGTCACAAATCCTCTTTGCCTATAGACTTTTTTGGGAGAACTGCCTAAAAATCATAGTTATATTTTAGAGCATATATTTTAGAGAGCAGAGGTTCTCACCCACACTGAGTAGGGTTCCTCGCAGCAACCAGCATCTCCCTTCCCTTCCGGCAGTAGATCTGTCAGTTTACCATGTGTGCCCTGCAAGTACTGCTATCATTTGCTAGGTAGACTGTGATAGAGATGAGGGAACACTCAGGAGAGTCACTGGTGGAGACAGCACGTGTGGCATTGCAAATGTCTTCTTTAGTTCACTTCATTATAAATATTACAACAACGTGGTTTTGTCAAAGATGAATTCTCTTTTTCAGCAACTGAATTTTCCAAACAGAGTATTATTGAGAAATGATAAATTAAAAAGAATACTTTGTAAAAAGTTATACGAAGTATCTCTCTGCCCTCCAAAGCCCTGAGGCATACATACATCATATTACCATCTATAAATCTCAGGTTTTCATTATTATGAAATCAAAGAGCAGAACTATCTAATTTATGAGGCTGGAAATTGTATTTCCCACTTCCATCATTTGGTATTAAGATTTCTCCTCATTAAAGTTCTCAGTAGTAATGCTTCCAAGAGTAAAGCCATTTTTCAAGAACTTCACAGTTATGGCTGCAACATGTTAAGCATGATTTAATTAATCGTGAATTGTCTGTCCCTGAAGCTATACCAGCAATGTCATACCCAGTAGATCTCTCTCATGTTCCATAAAGATGGCAAATTAGTTTCACAAAGATATGTAGTGAGTTAAGTAGATGCAGAAGTTGCATATTAGAAGGATCTGTTTCCTTTAGATAAAATTGAAAACTTGTTAAAGATGTGAGCCCTTTGATAAGTTACTTAAAATTACTTTTCCCATCAGTTTTAAAAAAGAATATGCACAGTGCTTGTCTTGTTAAGGAAAAAAAAATAAACAAATGCTGGGAACTGATCCGCCAATATTATAAATATGTTCGGCACCCGTACAGAGTGTAATCCAACGGAATGTAATAAAACTAGAAGCTGACATTGTAATGAAGAAAGAAGAAATGCTATATTGATTTATAGGGAAAAGTCTGTTCTTCTGAAATGAAATAAAAGCACCTGTTATGAGAAGAGAATATAAATGCCAAAGGGAATAGTTCTGTTCATAAAGTTTTCAACTTAGAACTGCAGAATTCAACTCAGTAAATCAAAACTGTATACAATAAAAGAAAAGCCAAGAACTAGTTTTATTGTGAAAATGGTGTTTTAAAGGCTCACTAGACCATCAATTCTGTCACAATGTTGGAAAAATAAACTGTAGTTTACTATCCAATTGGCACTTTCTTCCAGAACAAATTTTAAATTGGATTCAAACATCATCTATATATAATACCCGACTGATGTTGACATTTGGCTTATACACTTCTGGTTACTACTCAAATGTCCACTGTATGCCTCTTCTTTTTATGTCTCTATTTTTTCCTTCTCTGACTCCTTTCTTTCTAGCTAGTATTTATTGAGCACCAACTCTGTGAGGGACACTCTGATAGGTCTTGGGGAAAAATAAATCAGACACAGGCCAGGGAGACAGCAATGGGGACCCCAGTATTCTCTGTACACCGTGCCTGAGGTCCAGTCTCCAGCTCGTGAGTAGGATCTGGACAAAAGAAGGGTGCCATGTCCTCTCAACCGCTTGCTCAGGACTTAGTCTAGGCAACAGTTAGCTGGGCAAGGAGGGAAAATCCTGAAGACAGGCCCCTCCCAGGAAGAGAGCCTTTTGGCTGGGATCTCAAGGGCAGGGGAGCTACAGCCATGAAGAATGGCTGTCTGCCTTGCTGAGCTGGGAGCATCAAAGCAGAGGGTCACCTTGGTTCATATACCACAGTCTCCTGCCTTTCTTCCTGAATTTTCTGTAGATTTTCTTGAAGAGGTCTTTCTTTGTTTGTTGTTTCCTTTTAGGACCACTTACTCAGGCTTTAGATGGTTGAGTTTTAAAAACAATTTTCACCAGTTTCACAGGTTAGTGGGGCCTTTCACGCTATCTTGCTAGAAGTCAATCTTCTATCTCATTGTTTTAAATAGAAAAGTTTTTGTCAAGGGGGGAAAATGGACAACTTTCTGAACAACTGTTAATAATATATTTGTCTATTTTCCAAGTGGATTATAAACTTTCTGTAATGATTAGTTAAAAGGAAATTACTCTTTTGTTTTACTTTTTTCCATTTTTTCTTTATTCTTAAGTTTATTATAATTGTTTGTATATTTACCCCATTTAATTTTAAATGCGGCCTCATTGATAATATTTTTCATTCATTGATTCTGAGTATCAAAATAATTTACTTGTCTACTAATTTATTATCATTTACTTAACTTGATGTGTTTATTAAAAACCCTGATTTTTCAATTATGAATCTAGACAAAATTATTATCATGATTTTGCCTACAAATCTTTGCTCTGCTTAACTATTGACGTCAAAGCCACTGTGGTTGGTTTCATCAATGACAACAATTTTTTTTTTAAGCCAAGATTTCCAGCTAAACTTGGATGGCCTGACTGCTAAATGCTTATACTTCCATGGTCCTCAAGGATTATTTTATTCTACAGCCTCCTCAATTAGGTGGCACTGATATGTGCAACATTACTAGATGTCACTTACTACTCCAAATTTGCCTCTGAAAACAGAGTGTCTCTATCAACTCTCTCTCACCTTCAAGTACATCTTTTCAAGACTTGGATGACAGCTGTCAGCTCTTCTCTTTGGCTTTAACATCTTATTCCTGGTATCAAAGCACTAGATTATTGCCTCCAAAATTACCATCCAAATTCTTTCCATGTGACCCATAGCTCTCACGCAAATAAAACCCTGCTTGCCAGATTTGCTGTCTTATTTTTCTCAAAGAACTCTGGCTGTAACTGTAAGACTTCAAGAAAATTTATTTCATTTTGCAGGCACTCAGTTTCCTTCAGAAAAATAAATAAGTAGAAAGAAGGAAAGGGAAAAGGGAGGGAGAATAAAAGGAAGAAAGGGACTTAAAACTTACTGAACAACAAATTACACTTGTACTTTTTGCTATGTATATACCAAGCCATATCTGGGGTAAATTTATATATAATGTGTATATTTTATATAGATAGTTTTGTCATGTATTAAAAATAATGTGTATATAAATTATTCATTTTCTTCTTAATGTCCTGAATTCTCTGCCTTCTGAAATTTGCTGTGACCTGAGTTCCAAACCCCCTGCAAGATATTTGTTACCATTGTTCCTAGTTGTTACTGGCACCCAGTACATGCTTAATTAATAGTTTTATATGTATTTTTTAAATGAAGGAATCACTTCATCATGGCTACCACATGCAATGAGCAAATTCTGATGGCTTGGTATCACTACACCAAAGAAAAAAAAAGTCTAAGAGCAAAATCAAGGAAGAACTTAATTTCAAGAAGTGAGCTTTTTATAAACTTATGTCAGAGGCATTTATATAGTGCTAATTAACAGCTATCAGTTTAATTTAATTATTTTCCACATTATTGCTATTAATGGTCTCCATCTGGCCCAATTAATAAAAACTCTTCTTCCACTGGTTCTGATCATCAGCCAACACTCATTCTCCCCAATCTGGTTTCACTAAGAAATACTGTTTTTCCATCTGTAACAGTCTTACTTTTCTAATAAGTCAGAGACACAATGATCGCTGATTATACAATTAAAGCTATGTTCTAGCATATCTGTTGAATCTTTGTCTTACCAGTTAGAAGATGGGAAAAAGGCTGAAACTCTTTGAGATGCCTGTTCCAGAAAAAAGATCTTGACATAGTATAAATGTAATTTTAGAGGTAGGGACTAGAAGTGTGTGCTTTGGAACTCAGTGATAATTCTGAAACTTACATGGGTAATTGAGCATAGAAATTATAAATAATTAACAGCCACAATACTATCAAACAAATAAATTATGTCTCTGATGTTTTAGAAGCAAGGACATCCTTTTATGAGGACTTATAACTCTTATTTTCTATATGTATTCACAAGGATTTATATTCTCCTAAAGAATTTCCAATACATTTTTTTTTTTTAAGAATGAGGAAGATTTACATTACAGTATCTTAACATCTAACAAACTATATACACTATTCAACTATAGATCTTTTAATCTGTGTAGTCTGAACACTCATACTCTTCCAGGTATGTTGAGCATTCTGTGAACTGCATGATTGCCCTGATTTTACCTGTTCTCTCAGGGTGATATTAGTGCCTTGTTTGAGTATCAACAGAATCACAGTTATGACAATAAATTATATAAATCACTTATTTATAGCAGTTATTGCCATTGTATTTCCTAAACATGGCCCAGATAAACTAAATTATAAACAAAATGTCATGAATAAAACCTTGATTTATAAATTCAGTAACTTCAGTGCTTTAAATTAATGAATTATGATTCAAAGTTATTTTAAATAAAAATAAACCTATATTAATTTATGACGTCTATTTGTTTGAAATTTAAATATCTGACTTTTGTTCTGTTTTTGAACAAGTTTTAGAAAATCTTTCTCTCAATGACCAAAAAAATTTTTTTAAACCTGATTTCAGAAAAATCACTAATAAAAAGATTTCATTCCAGTAACAGCCAGTGAGGACACTGTTTTTGTTTTTTTGTTTCAAAAGACTATTTTTAGATCAGGTTTAGACTGACAACAAAATTTAGAGGGTGATACAAAGATTTCCTGCATGTCCCCTGCCTCATACACACAGAGACTTCGCCGTTAACAACATCATTCACCAGAATGCTACATTTGTTATCAAAGATGAACCTATACTGATACATCACAATCACCCAAAGTCCATAGTTGACCTTAGGGTTCACTCTCAGTGTTGTACATTCTCTGGATTTGGACAAATATAAAATGACACGTATCCATCAGCCCTATATTGAAAATGAGTGGCGAGGATGCCCGCTCTTGCCTTGCACCTGATCTTCGTGTGAAAGCTTCGAGTTTCTCACCACTAAGTATGATGTTAGCTGTTAAGTTTTTTTTGCAGATAGTCTTTATCAACTTGAGAAAGATTCAGTCAATTCCTATTTTACTAACAGTCTTTATCATGAAGGGGTGTTGGATTTTGTCAAATGCTTTCTCGGTATCTATTGATAAAATCACTTGATTTTTCTTTTTTAGTCTGTTGATGTCATGAATTACACTGATTGATTTTCGAATGTTGAAACAGCCTTGCATACTTGGGATAAATTCCACTTGGTCATGGTTTATAAGTTTTTCATGCATTGTTAGATTTGATTTTCTAATATTTTGTTAAGAATTTTTGGATCCATATTCATGAGAAATATTGTTCTGTAGTTTTCTTGTAATATCTTTGTCTGGATTTGGTATTAAGGTCATACTGTCTCATAGAATGCATTAAGAAGTATTTTCTCTGCTCTTAGCCTCTGAAAGAGATTGTAGTGAGTTGGTGTACATTTTTCTTAAATATTTGGTAAGATTCATCAGTGAAACCATCTGAACCTTGTGCTTTCTGTTTTAGAAGGTTATGAATTATTAGTTTGGCTTCTTTGATAGACATAGGCTGATGTCCCCAATTTTTACAACCATAAATGCCATATAGTGGATAGCCAATAAATATTGACTGAATGAATTTATTGCCACTCTCAGATTGGTTAGAACTCAGTAATTATCTCTTTGATTTAGCCACATCTTAGCTCAGGATGGAATTATGTCCTATTCTTGAGGTTTTGCGGTGATTTCTTCTTGGCTTCTTGTTTTGCTGCTTTGTACCTTCCTTACAGGATCATTTCACTCCAGATGCTTTATCCTTCCTGGTAAACTCACCAGCCCAGCACTGTCAGCTGTTACTCCCGGACATATGTGGACTTTTGACTTTTCCACTCCACTCAAGGATGTGTGTATATGTAGGGGTTGGAGTTGGAGAGATTAGGAAGTAATCATATGCTCTCCATCTGCTCAACCTTGTCAACTATTAATTTACTCAAATTTTCCTATACCAGTTAATAAACGGAGAATCCTGCAAGGCAGACTCCTCCCAGAGTCCCATGTGGGAAATCCTGTTTTTGGCTTACCCCTCAACCTTTCCCAGGCCTTGCTCTAGGATTCCAGACTGTGAATGAGGAGGCACATGGGAGTTTTATCCTCTCTCTGTTTCTGCTTCCATTTTTGACCCTCTTTTCCTCCCTATAATTCCACTGGACTGGAAGTTTGGGTTTTTCGTATTCCTTCATATCAAAAGCTGAGTTCTCTCTCATATAGTAGGATTTTTTCCCAGCTTTTGACATGTTAAATAGAATACAAGTAACAAAAAAAATCATTATCTTTTCAATGAAACTTGGGAACTATTTTCATTTTATGGACTCTAGAAAGTCCCTTTGAGACTCCAAGCTCATCATGGACATCTCTTCCCACGCCAGGTGAGTCCACTCTACTTTTCTGAGCAAACAAAATGCTAATCAAAGGCCATGAAAGGATATGAATCAGGAAGAAAAGGAAATGTATTTTTATTCCTATTACCCCCATTGTGTATATTTAATTGGAGTGTAAAAATTCTCACCAATACTCCCCTTTCTTGCTTATTATGAAGTTTATGTACCCGACATCCATAGAAAATGAATGATCTGAAGAACAATCTCTGATGATGACTGAAAAAATACAATTAGGATGAAAAGTATAAATTTCAGTTCTTTTCAAAGTAGGAAATAAACTAATATTTATTCAGTATGTCTTTCATTTCAGTAAATTTTAGATATGGTATAAAACGCCTAATAAAACATTCTCACTAACGTGATAGAATAGAGTCCCTCAAACTTGGTGTTGTTGTAAGTCTTTTTGCTGAATCACTAAGCAACTTCTTGTAAAACCAGCCATCTTTGTTTCTGTTGTCTCTTAACTACGGATACACTCGTACTCCCTTTATCTTCAGCCCATGAAGACATTTTTACACAATTCCCTTAATATCCACCCCCCGCCCCCACGTCTCAATTTTACTGTCTTTATTTGTCTTCTCCTTTTTGCCTCAAGGGAAAAAATGGCCTTCTTTCTCCAGTTAGTCTTTGCAGCAGAGTTCTGAATCTGATTACCTTAATCTCTTCTAACACTTGGATCCTTCTCTTCCTTGCTTACTTCTGTCTCTTCACTGTCTCTTCCCTGACACTGTACACCTGTCTTTGACTGGACTATTCTATCACGGCATCCTTCCTGTCATTCTCCATTTGACTGGACTACTTTTCCTAGCATTATTCCCTCTCTCTGCATTTTCACTGACCTCCATGTCAAAAGAGCTGTCTACATTGCCAACAGCTCAAATATCCAGTCGCTTCTTGAATTCACGTTGGTGTTTCTGCTCCACCTTTTTACTCCCAGGCATTCGGTACACTATCTTCAAAGTTGTGTAATAAATCATTTGGAGACCCAATAAGGAACACAGAGGCAAGGGCTCCTTCAAGAGGATAAAGCTACAGGATGTCTGTCCTTGTATAAGTCTCCCACGTGGTTCTAAGAAATATCAAAATTTAAGGACCATTGTGCTAGTGATTTTTAAGATCACAACTTCCTAACCTCGAGAGTATGTGATTTTTTGACCAGTCCACCTTTCAGAACTGTCTCTCTCTTCTTTCCTTCTCTTATAGAGGGGTCTTCTGGATCTGACCTCTTGGGCAGTCTTACCCCCAGTAGAACCTCAGGAAATGTTTGTTGAAATGAACTGTGTAAACAAATGCTTTATGAGAAACCTGGTCTTTAGTCTGCTTTGCCCTAACTCAAATTACATTTCTTTTAGAAATTAGCCTAAGGTTATTACTTTTTTAGAATAACAATCCAGGTTTTGTCTTTCAGTTCTACAAGCAAATCACTTAAAATAAAAATCCACATACTAATAACAGTTATTTTCCTGACCAGACCATGTTCATACTAGCATTTAGGAGTAGGAACTTAAATGATGACAAATTTACCTAAGGAAAACTTATTTTAATATAATTCTGTAACACTTTATTGCTACTTTGTTGGTGACTGGATGAAGAATGCAGAATGTGGCTCTGATTCCCAAATTACATTTCTAATTCTAGGGCATATTCAACCAATGAAATAGAGTTTTTAGTTTAAATTTTAGAACATATTGAATTATTTGATAGAAAATTGAGTTTTGGGGGCCTATGGCTCTGTTCCCCTCAGAGGATCCTAATTGAAGCCAAATTCTAATGAAGCTAATAAAAATTTAGTAGATTGACAGTTGATTGCAAGAATACATTTGTTGCCAACTTACTAAAATTAATCTGTTCCATATGTAAAAACAGCATATGAGGCCATTCTTCTTCTCTTTGACGCATGTTATTTTAGCTTTAATACCTACCTTAGGATCCAAGTACCCTTACAAGACTGTCTTCCCTGCAATTGCTGGTGATAATCCGCCCATGGATTTCCATGGCTGTGCAGGGCTCCGTGTATTTGAGGCCTCCTGTATATGTGAGCACACACCTGTGTATTCACACACACATACTCCCATTAACAGATCACATGCATGTAAGTCTAAATGTAACTAAGGTAGATCAGTGTTAAGCTGAGATGTTGAAGCCTACATAAATCAGAAGATTCAAAAGTTAGGTTCTCACAGCAACTTGAAACTAGCCCTGGTGTTCTGTGCTGTGACAGGGTTTTTCCATTACACAATCGGATAACCCTGTATACTGTGACATAAATATTTGGCAGATCTTCACTTTGCAAACATACATTTACTGTGTCATGTTGTATAACAGGCTTCTATAATGTGGATGATACGAAAAATAGAAGTTCTTGGTTTTATGCATTAGGTGTAAATATTTTGCTTATGAGACATGCATTAATTTTGAAGGCATACCAATATAAAGAATTGCTCTTTAAAAGATAGCATTTTGTTTTAACAGTGTGTTGCTGATATCAACAAAAAGGACAAACATTGAAAGATTAATTAATAATCACAAATGATGAATGAGGCATACATTTGGTAAATATAGGATAAACAATATCTCTTTGCTCATAAAAAGTTTTATTTTTCGTTTATAATCTTATAAAAAGTTAGATACTCGGTAATGCCGTAAGGTAAAGGAAAAGATTTTAAGGGTAGGGAATAAAAAAATGAATGTAAATCTTAGACATAAACTTGTTAAAATTCTTATTATTTATGTATCACGTTGCATATTTTAAGTAAATGACAAATAATATTTTATTGTTGTTTCATGTATATTTTATAATAAAAATACAAATATTCACAAAAAATATGAACTACCCATTAAATGTAACTATTTAAATGTCTTGTAGATTGTTATCAAGTTGCATAAGAAAAAATTGCAGTGAAATGGAGTTTGTTAGTTGTTTATTGTCTTAACAAGGCTAAATCATAGTATAGAAAACTGCTCAAATTATTAACCCACAAGTTAATTTAATTTAATTTAATATAATACCAATTACACATCAAACAATACATAATTACTGGCTCTGGATTCATAGCAAGTAAGAGGGAACGCCTTATTAAGTCATGCAGTCTTCTCATAGTCTAACCAGTTTGGTCTTTAAACCAGTTATTGACTCAGTGAATGGCCGTTACGAGTCCCCTGTGCCAGGCACTCTGCGAGACCAGGGGAGTCTGGGGGGACTTACATAGACATGGGCACTTCTTTCTCAGTATTTTCTGTCCAGCGGGGAGGACAGAGATTCAAAATGTCCCTTTGCTTCTTTGAAAACATATTTATTTCTATTGTTCATACTAGAATCTGTACAGCTTATATTTGTTGAAAGTTTGTCCCAGGAATCATATTGCAGATTTTATATGTATTAATTTGCTCACTCTTCACAATGATACAATGGAGTAGGTAGTATTATTCACATATTATAGAGGAGGAAACTGAGAAGCAGAGGTCTACTGTAGCATGCGTAAGGTCACAAAAAGTTATATGGAGTTCATTTATGTGCAATACCTAGAAACAAAAATTAATCTGTGTGTATAGAAACCATTAAATTACAAAAAAATAGTAACACCAACATTCAAAATATGTATTATAAAATAGTAGTGGCTTTTTTACTATTAAATATTCACAAAAAATCATTTTAACCAAGGGTTAAATGTTCCCATTTAGAATAGTCACTAAGGTATATAAAATATAATTTTTAAATGAAAAAATACAAAAATTGTACTTTCATTTTTAAAATTTATTTATTTTTTTTAACATTTTTTACTGAGTTATTGTCAGTTTACAATGTTGTGTCAATTTCCAGTGTACAGGACAGTTTTTCAGTTATACATGAACATACATATATTCATTGTTGCATTCTTTATTGCTGTGAGCTACCACAAGACCTTGTATATATTTCCCTGTGCTATACAGTATAATCTTATTTATCTATTCTACATATGCCTGTCAGTATCTACAAATTTCAAACTCCCAGTCTATCCCTTCCCACCCTCCTCCCCCTTGGCAACCACAAGTTTGTATTCTATGTCTATGAGTCTGTTTCTGTTTTGTATTTATGTTCTTTTTTTTTTAGATTCCACATATGAGCGATCTCATATGGTATTTTTCTCTTTCTGGCTTACTTCACTTAGAATAACGTTCTCCAGGGACATCCATGTTGCTGCAAATGGCATTATGTTGTCATTTTATAGCTGTATAGTATTCCATTGTATAAATATACCACATCTTCTTTATCCAGTCATCTGTTGATGGACATTTAGGCTGTTTCCATGTCTTGGCTATTGTGAATAGTGCTGCTATGAACACTGGGGTGCAGGTGTCTTTTTGAAGTAGGGTTCCTTCTGCATATATGCCCAGGAGCAAATTTGAATGTTTAAAATTGTATTCTATAGGAACTGAAACTAGTTTATACAACTTTTTTTTTGTTATAGTTAATGGTATATGATTATCAACCTTCAGATTCATGTTGGTAGATTTGAGTTAAAAAGTTATTATTTATGAGGCATTATCTGATGTGAAATATTACACAATAAAATCTTGTTTTAAATATGGCTTGGTTATCTTTACAGCAAATTCCTTCATATAGTTCTGACACTCATTAATCACTCTTTGTTATTCAACTTTATATATATTTTTTTAAATAATATATTTAATTGTAATTTTTTCTGGTATCTGCAAACCACTTAAAAAATGCAACAAATTTCTATTCTTGAAAAGCTTTGGCAAAAAAGAAAGACAATTTTTAATAGATTTTTATAAACTTAATATATAACCAAGTTACTTTGAAACTATGAGTAAAACGATCTTTTTCATAGATGGAAAATTATCTAAACTGTATGAAACAAAGAAGAGAAGTAAGCAAGAACTTGTCTTGATATATATTCCTCAAATATCTTCCACACTTGGATACTGAATCTGATTTTATTTAAGATTTTTATAAGTATTCTGAAAGAGCCCCCCCACAAAACCTATTCATCTGTAGAAAGTGCATTTCTAGATATTTAAATGCAAACCAATGGAAAGAAATGATAGATTTTTGATCAAATGAGTGATTTCCCTAGTGATGCTCTGCCCTTTCACAAGTCAGTGCATTTCTAGCCAGCAAAATTGCTATAACATAAGATTGAAATATGTCAAAGTATATATATTTTAATAATTTATTAAATATCATTATTTCACAATTATTAAATAATATTTATCAACTGTTTATTATGTGCAACATGCTATTCTACATTATATTAAGATAATACCAAAAAAATTGAGACAGTCTTTAACCTGAAGAAATATGTGATCTAAGGAGGTAATATCACTAGTAGAGAGAGGACCGTCATATTACGAGGAGTTTTAAAACTGTAATCAGGACGTTTAAGACTTCAGAGACAATTCCTCAGGGGCTACTGGAAGAAGTAGGAAGGTGTAAAGGAAAGGAGAGGATACTATAAGGACCCTACCCACACTTCCACCCTAATGATCAGGTAGTTACATGAAAACGAATGGAATACTTTGAAGGTTGATTTGAAAGTAGAAGGCAAATTTGAAATACTATAGTTGGGTTTTTTGAACCCCCAAAATATATCAGTAAAGTATAGTGAGACTACTGGTGCTACTGCTGCTGCTACTATGGCTGCTAATAGCAGTAATAAGAGTAATAATAATTTTAATAAAAATGAGTAAATGCCTACATAGTCCTTACTATATTAGAACAGGAAACTTATTAGGAGCTTCTTGAATGTCAGGGTTAGTGGGTTTGTGTTTAAATCAATAAAATTGGCCAGCTGTTAGGCCATTATGAACAGAGAACTACGAAGTTCACTTAAGAAAAGATTAATCTGTAAGATTTGAGTAACATAAATTAACATTGAGGGAAAGCAGGAGAGAGACAAGTCAGGCATTTCTTGCAGTGAATAATCATCTGTCTTACAGAGATGGTGGACAGTCACAATAAAACAGATGTAATATATGTGAGAAACGTGGGAATTAATATCTAGTATCTGACAGTAAATTAGATGTGGGAATAAGAAAGCAAAGGCAGGAATCTTTGGTTACTCTGAATTTTCCTGCCTGCGATGTGGGAAAATGGAGTCAGGGTAGAGCAGACTGTAGAGGGAACGTAACACTTTACAATCACTTTTGAAAACTAAAGCTTTAGTAATGCTTATAGCCATAGCAGCAGATGGTTCTGTGAGGGAGATAATGTAGACAGGAAAACAAGGGAAGATCAAAATAACCAATTTGCCCAGCTTCAGGGTCTAAGAGAGAAACAAAGGCCAAGTGTTACAGAGAGCACATGAATGTTTAGAATTGAGGTGAGATTGTTTTTGACTTTTGAAAGAGCAAATTCATTTGCCGGAGGGAGAAGTCATTAAAAGGCAGTAGAAATAATGATATGTGTTTCTCAAATATTCAGAACTGTCTGTAGGCTACAGAACATTTTAGGACTTCATCATGTGGACTTAAAAATATACCCCTACATTAATTTACACTCAGTTTCAAGCATTACACAAGCATGACTGCTTTAAATTTCCTAAAACTGTCTATCAATAGCCTATCTGTGTAATACCTTTCCTTATTAACATCTTGTCACATCTTTATAAAGCTCACACACACACACATACACAAAAAAAACTGTCTCTGGTTCATCATCCTTTTTTTTCTCCCTTGTAACTGACATTTAATTGTTCAATTAATAAGTGACTAGATCGGGTGTCATCATTTTAACCATAAATACATCAATAAGCATGTTTAATGGATATGATATTTTTAATCTTAACCAACAAAATTAAAATTAGCCCCTCAGTATTAAAATATCTTTGTGCTGTGATATTTTTAAATCAGGATTTCAATGAGGTCTATTTTGCAATTTCTTGGCATATCTCTCAAATCTATTTTCAT
This sequence comes from Camelus bactrianus, assembly GCF_048773025.1. Classification (NCBI taxonomy): domain Eukaryota; kingdom Metazoa; phylum Chordata; class Mammalia; order Artiodactyla; family Camelidae; genus Camelus; species Camelus bactrianus. Next base: position 47,249,942 of record NC_133540.1, read on the forward strand.
GGTAATTATTGTTTTTGCAATTGCATCATTTGTTCTGGAAATTTTCAACATTCTGCATTTGGCTGGATGTGTCCCCCTGGTGTCATTTAACATGTTTTTCCATCTCCTGTATTTCCTGCACACTGGTAGTTAGCTCTAAATATTGATTATATTTAAATCTTCTTTTTTCTTTTCCTTTTTTTGGCAAGACTATTTCAAAGGTATTGTTGTGCACTTCCAATTACATTTCCGTCAGGAAGACTATAATATCTGTCTGAATCACTTGAGCTCACTTTTCGAGGTCCAGTCCTCGTTTTCCCATAGTAGGTGGTACATTCCGGAGTTCTCTCACCACTCCTCTGAACACACATGGCTCCTAACCAGTGACTCATTTTGCCAATTAAAACTATTTGTATGTGCATATTCTGCTGTCTTGATTATAAGTTTTTCCATCGTTGTGACCATGCATTCACCATCTTTGTATCTTCTGTGTCTAATATTGGGTATTACATACCACAAGGCTTGATTGGGATAAAAATTTGGGCTGTATCCATATAATGCTTAACACTATTATGTATTCCAAAGGATGCTAACAATTGCATATGAATTACATTAAATATGCTTATATGATTTGTTTACTCTTCACCACCTAACTTTCCAACATTATTTCAGGCTATACATTCTTGCCCAGGAGGCACCAGTCACACTAGTCTCCTCTTAGGCTCTAGAGCTTTGTAATAGTCTTCCTATTGCTGCTGTAACAAAATATCATGATTTAATGGCTTAAAACGGTACACAGTTATTGTCTCATATTTTCCATGGGCAGGAGTCCAGGTATGGTTTATCCAGGTCCTCTGCTCTGGTCTCACAGGCTGAAATCAAGGTGGTCACTAGGGTTCTGATCCTCATCTGAGGCCAATGATCCTTTCCCAAGCTCACTGATGATGGGCAGATTCATTCCCCAGTGATTGCAGGACCAGGTTCCCTGTTTCCTGGCTTGCTGTGGACTAAAGCTTGCTGTCAGCTTCCAGAGGTCCCCCCTCTTCCTCTGGCAGTTAGAACTTACTCTTGTGCTTTCTTCCTCAAGGCCAGCAAGCTCATCCCTCTGACTTCTGCCACCAGCCAGAGAAAACCTTCAGCTTTTCAAGGGCTCACCTAGATTATTTTTGTATTTTAAGATTAAATCACCTGGAACTTCCATTTCATCTGAAAAAATCCCAATCCTAGCAGTTGCCAGATTAGTGTTCACTTGGATAAATAGGGCATGGGGATTTTGGCTCTGGGCCGTCTTCTGATTCTGCCACCACAAGTTTATCAAGCAAAACTTTTCCTTCGAATCTCTTCTGCCTATTTGTCCCGTCTCCTTGAGTGCCCACCCAAGCTCTTTTCACATTTGGTTCTTTCTCTTCCTTCAGTCCCAGCATGAACATCACTTCTTCAGAGAGGTCTTCCTTTATTACCTTATCTGAGTAAGTACCCAACCTGAAACTTTATTTTCCCATCACAACATTCTTTCTTTCCTTCGTAATGGTAATCACAGTCTTGTTTATTTCACTGATGCATCTGTCCACTTGTTTATTGTCCCTCTCTCCCACTGGAATATAGAACCTGTGAGACAGGAAAACATGTATTCCTCATTAGAACTCCGAAACCTAGCTGAGTACATGGCATCTAATAGGTGCTTGTGAATTATCTTTCATTGAATGAATAAAGTCTCTGACTATGTAAATAAATATGTAACACAAAATGAATGCTCTGAAAAATAATCAATTGCTGCTCACAATGTAAAACACTTAAATAAATGGAACTGTGAAGTCCTTGAAATTGAATTTCTGCTTCTCTTATCTCAAAAGTATCTGTATAGCATGGGGAACTATATTCAATATCTTGCAGTAACCTATAATGAAAAAGAATATGAAAATGAATATAGGTCTATATATATATATATGACTTAAACATTATGCTGTACTCCAGAAATGGATACATTGTAACTGACTATACTTCAATTTAAAAAAAACTTTAACTACAAAAGCAAACCTACAACTTCATAGAAGAAAAATTCCAAGGTGAAAAAAAGAGAAAAGTACTAAGCTGTATTATGAGTTCTTGATAAATGGCCAGATGAATCTCTTCTGGTAACAAACACACTTCTGAGGCTTTCTTTTGCTTGGAAAAGATGATGCATTAAAACAGTGCAATGGTTACGAGTGGGAAATTAGGGAAGGAAGCCATATTTTTTAAAGCTGGTGACACTGTTATTTCCATTTTCAATCAGAGGGTGGGATTTTCACACTCCCGTAATCTTGTTCTTTAAAAATGCTTTTAGCATTTTGCATTTAGCAGAGTAGAATGTTGGAACCAAGCACTCCTCTGTGCTTTTCTCGGTCTTCTAACCAAAGAATTGGACAAATTAAAGGTCCAGCTTTTGGTGGTGTACTATTGACTGTTCATTTGTCTCCTCCCTTTCAGAGAAGTATGCTTAAATGATTTACTACATTTCACAATGAACCCTGAAGCTTATTTTGCTTTCTGCAATTTCACAATTATTTAACAAATCATATCTTCACTATAATTCAAAGGCTCATGAATAAAAGACGTGTCTTTCTGGCTCTTTTACTCCTTGTTCTTCATCATCAGATCCCTGAAGCTTACAAGTCTTTTCTATAGTCCTTCCTTCTATCAGGATATTTGAAAGGGCCATTGTATTGTACCCCAACCCACCCACACTGCTCCGGTTTCCTGTGTGGCTCTGGCAGCCCCGTTTCCTTCCCAGACAACTTCTTCCATGCCCCCGGCAGTGGGAGGCCTGGTATCTTAGGGGGCTGACTTGTGCCTCCCTCAACCATCTGAATTAATAAACTGCATTACTTGTAATGAGAAGTCTACCCTAAGAGTTTTTCCCTCTTTGTCTTATTCATCTCTGCTACCACCAAAATTTCAAACCTAGCTCTTCTTTCTCCCTTATTTTTTAATATTACTTTCCCCGACTCCTTGTCCTTTACCTGGAATGAGGGGTATACATTTACTATTCGATGTAGATAATTTTCTCCACGTTTCTTACTAGCTTGGATTCCCTTCCTCCAGTGGAATGGAGTAACCAGGTGCTCAGAGGAGTAAAAGTGATCACTGTGTTGTACACCTGAAACTAATATAATATTGTAAGTCAATTATAATTCAGTTAAAAAATAAATAAAAGTGATTATAGTGAGCAGGGAAGTATGGAAACTAAAGGCTGAAATTTTGCAAATGTAGTGTTTTTTTTTACAAATTCACAGTTCTCTTTCAAGATGTGAAGTTTCATCATTTTAATTAAGAAGAAATATACACATATCAGATGTAACATGCACATTTTAAATTATGAGCTAATAATTGTGATAAAATTAACATGATATATTGCTGATTGGGTATTTAAAAGAAAAAATATAAGAAAAACCATATGCTATTAAAAGAGTTTCTGATCATTCAGTCATGAGTATGATTGAAGATAAAATGAGAACAGTCATCCCTAGTGATAAGGATAATTTATAGTTTAATACTACAGATTTCAGAAAAATTAACTGAAAAACCTAACACTTTTGTAGGTTTATTAACTCCCAGAATCCATAAGGGTAATTTAAATTTCGATGAAGAACTTTTTGCACTGTACAAAGTGTCAAAATAATGAATTAATATTCCACATTGCCTTTATCTGTTGCTTTAGTCATCTTACAAAATGTTAAGAATCTTTATATTCCCGGGCTTGGGCTACATCCACGATCTGATGTATGGGCCAGAACAAATAGAATTAACACATAGATACTGGGTCATTCAAAGTAAAATGAAAAATTCTGGAATGGAGAAGGAGAATCTTCTAAACTATTTAACAACATTTAGAATTTACTTAATCTGTAGTAAATTATCAATGTATAGGTTAGGTCTGTACAAAGTCCTAAGTATTTTATAAGTGGATTACAACTATACATTGCTTTATCAACGCAATAATTCCATGAACTAATTTTCATAATTATCACCATTTTTCAAAGAATGAAACTGAGGATGGAGGAGTGAAATAATTTGCCCAGTGTTACTAATCCAGAAAGCAGTAATCCCAGAAATTGAACATAGAGAATTTGACTCCAAAGCCCCAAATCAACTATGATGTTCTGCACACTGTCTCTAGGTTATGTTTCCCTCCTCCAACATGTGCGTGCGCACGTGCGCACACACACAAACACTTAATTGTTTTCAGAAATATGTTTGCCCACTATACATGCTGCTATATTACACATTTGTATTTTTATCTTCCCAGTAATACCATGAAAGAAGTATCATTTTTTTCCATTTTATAATTGTGAAAGTAAAATTTGGAAAGATGAATTAATTTGTCTTGATCACAGAATAGAGAGCCATGAAATAAACCCATGCTTAATAACGGTCAGTTAATTTATGACAACATAGCCAAGAACATATAATGGGGAGAGATAGTCTCCTCAATAAATGGTATTGGGAAAACTGGACAGTCACATGCAAAAGAATGAAACTGGACCTATCTTATACCATGCACAAAAATTAACTCAGAATGTGTTAAAGCCTTGAATATAAGACCTGAAACCATAAAACCATTGTTTCCTCCTCTACGTATAGTAAAAAATCACCATGTGCCTCCCTTTAAAAGGATACATTTGATTGCATTTAGGGTGTCCACATAGATAATTCAGAGTAATTCCTCATTGCAAAATCCTTAATTTAATCATATATGCGAAGACTCTTTTTTGCCACATACAGTAAGTAACATTTACAGGCTCCAAGAATTAGGAAATGGATATAGTTTTTCAGCCATCACATACTCCAGTTCAAACTTAGTAATATTTTCACCATAATTACCATGTTTTTTTGAACTCCAGGAAAAGAGAAAGTTTACTTCTTTGCAAGACTAATCCTAATACCTGTAATAGTGATCTCACGTCCTCTGGTTTCACCCCAAGACCTTGTCCCATCAAGTATCCCCTTGTTCTTTTGTATCAATCTCTTCTCCCACATAGGCTCCTTCCTTCAAGCGTAATATCATGTGTAAATCTCCCCTGCCTCATTTTCCAAATATATATATGATGGATTAAATTGGGGTGTGAATTCTTTTACAAATCTCCCATTCCCAACACACACACACACACACACACACACACACACACCCCTTTAATCTGAGTGGGCTCAGTGACTGCTTTCACCAGGGAAGAACGATGAAATGGCACTGTGCCAGTGTCCAGGTTCAGGGCTTAACACACTTAACACACAGCTGCCATGTCTGCCTCTGGAAATTTTCTTTCCAGGAGTCCTCATCCACCTTGTAAGAAGTCTGACTTATCTTGACTACCATGCTTGGAGTCCATGCGTTGTTACTCTGGTTAGTTGTCCAAACTGAGCCTATCATTCCTGTGATCTTTGAGAAAGTATCAGATATATGAGTGAAGCTGCTCTGGCCCCTCCAAACTAGCCCATCCACCAGCTGGGTACTATTGAGCGGCCTCAATCAATACCACATGAAGCAAAAGATTTGGCTAGATGATCCCAGCTTGAATTTCTGACCCACAAAATCATGAGATGAAATAAAATTCTTATTGTTTCAAGCCTCTAATTTTGGAGGTAATTTGTTGTGCAACAAAAGACAGAATTTGGAATCTGGAAATATCATCACTGTCTTTTGGACCAGGTGGTAAACAAACTTGGCTAGGCCTAGAGGAGAGTCTTAATAAGAATCTGGAAACATCTCAATGATATTATTGGTGAAGGCTGGGAGGTCAGGGAGGAATTTTTAGTTGATGGTCAGAGAAAATGATATCCTCATAATGTGTAGCAGAAAATTTGGCAATAATGTAGAAAATAAAAAGGGTATCTAATTAATTTATGGATCTGACTGGAGATTTCCAAGCAAAAGGTAGAAGTTGCCAATTCATTTCTCTTAGCTCCTCTGAGAAAATACAAAAGGCAGACATGAACTAAAGAAGGACCTACTCAGCTTTTGAGCATAGTATACCAGAAATACAAAGAAATAAAGTCTTTCTGAGTTGGAAAACCAATCTGTTTCTTATTCATATGCTCTTCCAGCAAAAACAAAAATTCAAAGTTAAAAAAGAAAAAAGGCTTCAGGATAAACACAAATCCAGCATGGAGCTGAAAGATTTTTCGTTAAGACCTCAGAAAGATATGTGTCAGTGCAACATTTACCCTTTCAGCTAGTCAAAAGCTGAAGGAATTCTCTTCTAAACAGAATCCTAAAGACACTGTCTCTAGGATAGATGTCTACACAGAATCCCTCATAAGATTGAAAGGGTCTAACTGAGTGACCTAATAATATTCATTGAAAACCTGTAGTACTTTAAAGAGAACTCTATCATGAGAAGCAGCAATAGCTTGGACTTAAAGGGACAGAGAACGTACAAAAAGAAAAGAGATATAATAGCCCCCTAGTCTTCCAAACAGGCATAGAAGGCCGTGTGGTTACAAACATGTGCCAAGAAGGATAATTCAACAGACAAAACCAACAGGCCGTGGGATAGAACTAAGAGCTACAGAAAACATTCCCAGGAAGCAGGACCCAGACCTAATCAAGGAACTGGTGACATCTCCCAGGCCAAATTTCAGAGTTTCTACGAAACAGTGCTGCTATATCCCTGGGTTTTTGTGTGTGTGTCTGTGTTTTTTTTTTTTTTTCCTTTGTAAATAGGAATGTCTCTTGTCTTGGTCTTATCATTATGTAGTAGGTGTTTTTTTTTTTTTTTTTTTTTTTTTAGAAGAGGGGAGAAGGGGTGTAGAAAACTTACCAAGTTAGTTTGCACAGCTTTAGTGTTAGAGGAACCAGACTTAGGAAATGATACCTATGGAGCGTCATTAACACCTGGATTTAACTTAGGTGGTGAGATCTAGAACTCGGAGCCAATGCTGTATTGGAACGAAACATTAAAGATCTTGGGGTGGGATGAATGTATTTTTTAGCAGAAGGAAGCCAGAATATAAGTAACATAGAGAGAGAAATATGGTGAATTAAAGATGGCCCATAATGTTCTGAAATGTCTCCCGTCAAGAGCTGAGGACTGCTTCCCCTTCCTTTAGCTGTGGAAGGATTGTCTGAGTACTTGGACAAACAGAATGAGACAGAAGTGAGACTGTGCTAGATTTTTGCCTCAGTCCTTAAGACACTGACAGCATATCCTTTGATATCTTTCCTAACCTTTGCAAGACTTGCTTTTAGATCCCAGTTTACCATGCTGTGAGACACTGAAGCCACACGGGGACACCACATAAAGGCACCTGAGTGGACAGCCCTGAGTTCCCAAATAGCAATCAGAATGAACTCCAGCTCTATGAGTGAGTCATCTTGGATATTCAGCCCAGCTGAGCCTTCGGATAACTTCTTCCCCAGTCACTAATTCACGCTGATTGAGAGACTCCAACAATTCATTTGGTCCTCGTCAAAACTCAGTACTACGAAAAATAATTACAAATTCTAGTTTTAAGCCACATTATTATGTGAATATATAACACAGAAAAAGACAAATGAGAAAATGAACTGTCTTATTTTGTTGCTGTCCAACAATTTCCACAGTCTCTCCAAAATTATGTGTCATTCTTGCTAGAAGTAGTTGTGTGGCCGTGAGCTATGTTTTGCAGACCATCTTGGATTCAGGCATGACCATGAGATAATTTCAAGCATCTGAATGTGGGCAGAAAAAGATTATCTATCTAATTCATGATGCCTCTGCTCTAAATTTTAATTTTTGCTTAGAATAGTTCAATATTATTTTTTTCCCACAAAAACATTCATTTTTAAAAGGATCAGTTGAAACCTCAGCCCCTTCTAGAAGACCCATTCTCCCACACATGCAGGCTCTTATCACCTCTTCTACCTCATTTGAATCAGTACTTCTTCCTCTATGTCCCATCACATTTTAGAATCATTATCTTTATTTACCTCATTATAAATGGTTGAATAAATATCCCCATCCATTACTATTTCAGTCCGTTTAGGCTACTGTAATGAAGTACCACAGACCGGGGGGCTTATAGACAACAGAAATTCATTTCTCGCAGTTCTGGAGGCCGGAAGCCCAGGGTGGGTGCCAGTGTGCTCAGATGAAAGCCCCGACCCACAGACTCACGTGCGGAAGGGGCTAGGGAGCTCTGTGGGATCACTTCTGGAAGAGCGCTAATCCCTCTCAAAGGCACCCAAGATGACTCACGCATAGAGCTGGAGTGAATTCTGATTGCTATTTGGGAACTCAGGGCTGTCTACTAATACCATTGCCTTTGGAGGTTAGGATTTCAGCATAAATTTGGAGGGGACAGAAACATCCAGATCTTGACATCAAGGAACTAAATTTCTAGCACTTAACCCAATGCCAGATATATACTAAATATTTTATGTTGAGTAGAAAATGTATACATTAATTAACTACAGTCTTCATTTAAATTTCTTAGAATGTATTAAGTTAACATGTAAAAAGCCAAATTTTCAATTCTATATTTTATCTTTTTTGCCCAAATTACTAAAAGCTTTAAAGGAAAACCTTGGTGTTTCCTTCTGTAGAGTGAGGTCTTAAACAAATTTATACAGCGTTGCTTTGGATAGATACAGTGGGGAAAAAATAGGTTTTGAAAGATTGACTTGAAAATAAATTCACTTTAATTTATCCCCTTCCAAGAGAAATTTTACCAAAGTTTCAAAACATTTAAAATTGTAACAAGAAAGTTGATAAATTATTATATTTGAATCCACCATGCTGCTATCAGTTTAGGATTTTTTTTTAAACTTAAAGTTTTAACACTAACTGTTAGCAAAAAACTCCATTTTATTATTACAACTCTGGCAGAACAAACTTCACTTCTTTAGAGCTAATTAGGTCTTCTCTTTCCTATACTTTGAGAATGTCAATATAATTTTAGATAGAAAACAGAGAATGACAGTTCCAAGCTAGAAGTAAATTGTGTATTTTATATTCATCATAGAGTAATATTCATCAGCATGTGTACTTGAAATTTCTATAAAAGAAAACATACACTAATTTGAAATGTTGTTCCTTCCTTAAAGTCATCCGTGAGTGTATATATATATATATATATATATATATAGAGAGAGAGAGAGAGAGAGAGAGAGAGAGAGAGAAAACTCAATATTGTTAGGATAATAACTATGCAGGAGAAGCAAAATGCTTTATTTACTATTTGACTATACCTCGAAACATGGACACAGATTATCTTTATTTTTAAGAGAAGTAGACAGCTACAATTTTAGGTCTTTCTATTTGAATGATTATCCTGTATCATATCAAGTCAACCATTGGGACCAAAGCAAGGAAGGAAGATCTTGTCAGCACTGTAAACCTGAGGTTGGATGAGAGAAAAAAGTCTCAAAACACTCTTTGTATTTTCTCTTTCCAAACTTTTAAAAGTTTATTTACATTCCAACATTTTTATATTTGAGTAAAACAGTATTACACTCTGACCTGTTAAGGATAAAATATTACTCCTTTGACTACCAACAAAGCAAGGTTTTCTTAAACAGATAATATTAAAAGAAGCATGTAGAATTGTCAAAGATGACGTGTATGTGAATATAGACTTAATTATTTTCCACTAGGATGTGGACGATGCTTTGGCACATGAAGTGATTAAATAGTAATGTGCTGAGAGATAAAGTTCATACTTTTATACTTCTAAGTGTACGTCTGACACTTTTGGTAGATATAATTAACTCTGCTTTGAAATTCTTTCTTTCTTATGTGAGTCTAGTTTGGTATTTTATATGTATATAGAGCTAATGACTCTAAATTGATTTCCTTGTACTTTATCTTATGAAGCATATATTTTTTTTCTTTTTTTCTCATCTTAATATGCTCTTAATGTTTAATTCTACTTGAAATATTTTTATAGATGTCTTGTGTATACATATACATTCATTTATTTGAGAGTAAAGGCATAATACTTCTCATATGGAATATAACTATATATACACATACACATACAAATAAAATAGATGCAGCCAAAAAATTTCCCAGGTGTTTGTACCAATTTACATTTGCACTGACAATGGTGACAAAATTTGGTTATAGCCAATCTTTTAAATTTTAGATATTCTTCTAGGTATGTAAGAGTATCTTATTTTTGGTCTTAGTGGCATTTCCCCAATTATTAATGAAGTCAAACATCTTTTTCTATGTTAATTGTTGAAGTGATTAATTTTAGTGAAGTGCTTATTCAAGTCCCAACTCCCATTAATTACTGGACTTTTTTCTCATTGATTTGTAGATTATATGAGGTTTCTTTTGTTGTTGTTATATGTGTTGCAATGTTTTATTCCATTTTTATTTTTTAATGCTATCTTTTGAGTTATAGAATCCCTTATCTTTAATGTAATCCATTTTATAAGTCTTCTCTTTAATATTAGTGCATTTTATATTTGGCTTAAGAAATCTGTCTCAGAGTTTATAAAAACATTCCCCTTTGTTAATTTTTAGAAGCTAATTGCTATGCTATCTGCATTTTGAGTACCGTATGAAGGATGTAACTAAATTTTATTTATTTTTTATAGTTATACCTTTCATTCTGGAGTATTAATGAAAAGATAATCCTTCTCACTGTTTTTCAGTACCACTTTTGTCAAAGTTCAGCTATCCAACTATGAATGGGCCAGTTTCTGGACTCTTTATTTTGATTCATTGTTCTATTAATCTATCACCATGCAGTGCTGCACTGTTACAATTCATGTAGACTAGCAAAGAGGTGTGATACTCAGTAGAGTAAGTGCTCCCATTCTTAAAAACTGTCTGCTCTAATTTTGACTCTGAATTTCTATATGCAATTTAGAATTAATTTGTGAATTCATGTAAGACCTTGCAGAAATTTTAGGAAAATTACATAGAATCTACACAAAAATTTCTAAAGAACTGATGTGTTTAAAATAGTGTCTTCGTGTTCCATGAATGTGATATTCTTTTCCCTTTATTTTTATTTTGAAAACTTTTCTCAATAATATTTAACAAAATTTTATGTTGATATGTTGTACATCTATTATAACATCATTTCCAGTTATTTTGTTTGTGGTGCTCCTATATAGATTACCATCTTTAAAATTTTATTTTCAAATATTGTTTGTAAGGATAGTTATAAGGAAATAAAGAAGAAAATAAAATTGCTTTCTTTGTATTTTGACTTTTTATCCAGAAAGTGTTAAGCGTATTTATCTATACTAGTATTTTATCTGTAGACCTTCTAGATTTATGTGTGCCCAATCATATTATCTATAAATAATGGCAATATTATTTCTTCTTTAACCAGTCCTTAAAACGTTTTATTTCTAAGTCTTATATTTTTGCACTGACTAGTAATTCCTGTATAATGTTGAATAAAATATATAATAGAGTATATTCTTACCTTATCCCCATTCTTTATAAGAAAAATGTCAATATATTACATTTAAGTATGACTTTTGATCTAGTTTTTCTTTATAATATTAGGGGAGTTCCCTTTTCTTTTTAGTTTTACCAAAAGCTTTATTTATCTAATTATTTAATAATGAATGTATGTTGAATTTGATCAAATGCTTCCCTAGCATCTACTGGGAAAATTCCATGACTTTTTTCCTTTAATTATTAATGTAATGATTTACCCAAACATCTATATGTTAAATCACTTCTCTATCCCTAGAATATACCCAAATTTGGATGACAGATTTTCCAGTTACATTTGGTGGAAATTTTAGTATAAATTATCTAACCCCTATGAACCAGAAGTGAAATTTCTACATTATTAGTTTTGTTTGTTTTGTATCTATATTTGAAAATACCCCTTCAAGACATTTACTATAGATGAATACATTAAATTCTAATGTTAGCCCATAATGAAAGAAAAAAAGAATGAATGAATAGTTGGAAATAATTATTAAAACAAGGATTAAATGTTCCATAATTTTAAGATAGAATTACAGGTTGTTGATGTGTTGATGTTTTGCATATTTTTAGAACTCAGTAGCCACATAATTTTCTTTAGATAAGGACTTGAGTGATGTCCAGAACCAAAGTTTTAAGTTCAATGTCTTATAGATCATTCTAATAATTACTATTTTTTTCTTTATGTTTCAAGATTTAATTTTTAGATCCTACAGAATGATACTTAAAAATGAATTTTATCATCTTTATGTAAAATTTATGGGACATTTTGCTCATGTTTCAATTCCCTCCCTGTTCTAGGTTATAAACTTCCAGCCAACTATTTTGATTCATATTTTTGAAAAATATGCACATTCCCTTTACTAAAATACACTGATAAGGTGATAATATGCCTGATGTGCTCTCTTTATGCATGTTATGGCAGGAGGAAAAACAAAACTGAAGGAAATCTGGAACATATCAATCCTTCAGTAGCTTCAATATAATCTATGATGCCAAAGGTGCATTTCTCCTCAAATTTCAAAATAATTAATGCTAAGAATCTTTTCATTCCATTGCAGACAGAAAAGAGACAATCCTTAGGGAAAGCAAACTTAATAATATCTAATATCAGGTGAAAATCTTTCAAAAAGGAATATTTGCTGTCTTTTCTGAACACATGAATTTGCTTACAGTTGCTATTTCATGTTCCATTCATGTGCTTGTATTAGCAATAATGAAAAGATTCTTTTAAACTATGCCTTTATAAGGACAGCAGATAGACTCAGAGTGACAAAATACTCTTTCTGGAATGATAATTAAATTTAATTTTCTACAGAATTTAAGTCTACAGAGTATTTTCTCTGTCTCCATTTACTCCTAATTCTCCTCTTTTCTTAGTCATATTTTGTTGAAACTTTTAGTTAGGATAGTCTTGTCCCATATAGCAGAAATATTTATTTCTTGTGCTAAGATTTCAATACTAATTGCATTTCATTACACCTTTGTACTCAAAAGGCCAGACATATGTTGATTATTATCTAGAAATATCATTCCTTATTATTCATTTCTTTTTTCGCTGACAATTTTCTGAGCCTGTTAAGAGTATTGGAAAGGGGCCTAATATAATATTTCTTCCTATTGGAAGAACAGTTTCCAGACTGAGCCAGACCCTAGAGGGAAGAATCATTTGTTCCTTCCATAACACACTTAAATTCTCTTTCTGCTGATGAAGATAATGAGGCCTATGGACAATGACTTGAATGATAGCTTAAGAAGCAAGAGGATCATAATACAATGAAATCAACGCTGGAATTATACATCATGTACTGGATACCAACTGATACAAACGAAAATGATATTTCCCTGATGTCCTAGAATTATTTTTAAGAAATGTGGTTTAAGTAGAAAGATGGTACATTCATATGTAGATAATTTCTACCATCTTTGGTTTCAAATAAAAAGGTTAATATGCATACAGTTGTTTCTTTGGAAATGTCTCAACTTACATCTTGCTAGAACTGTGTAGAACTGTGGAACAGTGCCCAGAACCTCAAGCAAAACAAAACAAAACAAAAATAGAAGAAAACAAAAATAAAAAACAAAAAAACTAACTAATTTAATCATAAAGACAGTTGTTAAATATTGATATTATTTCAGAGTTTAAAAGTTGTTTGGCAGATATCCCAGAAAGCTTCCCCCCACCAAATCAAGTTTCATAAAATTTAAAAATATAAAGTGAACATAGGATGTTTATTTATCTCCTAAGCAAACTGTTAAGGTTTAGTATTTTTAATTATAAGTGGATAAACCTTTACCCACTTGGAAGTTTCAGCTGAAAATTGTCAGGTTTTATCCAACTTAAAATCCAAGTGTTCTTTATTATATACTGAGAAATAATATAGTTTGAAACAGTTATTCTCCACAGTATAATGTTGAATCAGCAGGCCTTGATTACTTACTCAGTAGGATGCCTTTGAATTGGTTAAATCAAATAACTGTCATGTTGGACAATTCATGAAAGACTAATGAAGTGGATTGAAACTGGAAAAAAGCCAAAATAGACTTTTGAAAGGGAAAATGATGACCATGAAAATTATATATCATTCAGTTTAGGTGTAAACATCCATCTGTCCCTATTATGTTATAATAGTTTATTATTCAAATGCTTAATTTAAGGGAAGATTCTTAACTGATAAGCAGTTGGTTTAGATTCTAATAAACACCAAAGAAAAAAGATAAACATTTTAGTTTTGTACAAACCATCTGTGTTTGATTAAACTGAAAAACTGGAATGAAGAAACTTATTAGAATAAAATTCTGTTAAATTTTTCCATTCATAATCAAGAAATCACCGGAATCCCAAACAAAGGTGCATTTTGCATTTAATTACTTGCCACTGTCACTAAACATTAATTAAAAGTAAAATTTGAAAATATTTTGAACACTATAAAATTTTTACACACACATAATATTAAGGGAAAGAAATTTACATGAAATATTTACACTACTCAAAAGGGAGAATACTTTATTTAATGACAGGGAAATCACTTCTGGATTAAATTAGTGCACTTAATAATTTAATTTAGTTTCTTAAAATCAGATTTATAGCTTTGATTCATTTGAATACTCCATATAACTTTAATTATTTTATTTTTAGTATTTTATTTATCTTTCACTTTTTAAATTTACATTGAATTAGTGAAAATTTCTGAGTGACCTATGGGGTTTTGTTGTTGTTAGGCTTTTGATTATATGCCCTTAATTAAGAAAACATTGATCTTTCTAATCCCTTCTAGTTAGAGATGACTCAGCATTTCTGTAGAGAGGGAAAAGTTAAAGATGCTTACTGTTTTAAGCTCAGAGTTACTGAAATTTAAAAATTAAAAAAAAAATCTTGAATTTTTGTTAATTCTTCGATTATAATATTTCTCAAATTTTTCACTTTTAAATACTTTTGTTATCCCCGACTCAATACCATTCCACTAAATAGTTGAGCAGTTACTATAAATTCTTAATAGGCTCTTTGTTCCTTCAGTGTCCCTCTTTTCCAATACAAATTACATAGTCTTAGAAGAACAAACCTTAAAAAATTATAACTCTCTATTATCTAGCAGATCAAGACCATAGCTTTTAGTTACTTTAATTGTGACTATTCTTCCAATTAGTTTATTTTATGTTACGAAATTTATTTTGAATTTTTGTCTGAACAGACTCTCTGTTCTTAGACTTTATCTGACCCTCACATATATGTTCCACAGTTTTAAGACTCTTGATACCAGTGGCCAAATTTTTCCTGAAGTTTGGGAGCAAATAACATTCCCACCAGCAGTGGAGGTGTCTCCATACAACATTGCCCCAACTGCATACCTGTGTGTGTTTTTAATAAATACCATCCCCCAGTTATATATTCATATTGTAGTTGTTTTCAGAAACTACTTAGTTTGCAAGATTTTTAATAATAAATTTAAAGAATAGATGTAAAATAATGATTAATATATTTAAAATGTTTCTGTTTTACAACCACTAGGCTAAGTAGTTTCCACGTATTAATGCACTGACTATGCTCAATAACTCTGCTTTGTTATTCAATGAGATAAATTAGACCTAAGAATGTAAATAATATGTCCAAACTCACAAAACTAGAGAGTAATATAGGTGCACTTCAATCCTATGCTTTTCAAAGCAGATGTCACTTTTGAGAATATAAAATAGGATTATGTAAGTAACTGAAATAGCCTCACTCTTGGCATGCATGAAATGTTCCAACAACAGCATCTTAAAAATTACAAATTCTGAACCACTTCTGTACAGAAGCATAGTTTATTAATGTTTATATTTGTCACCTCCCAGCAAAAGACTTGGGGCATATACGTGTTCAATAAATGTTGGCTTAATTAAATTATTTCCTGTTGTATGTACAGAGAAATACATGCATACATACTTTAAAATTTTTTTCTATTTTCTCCCTCCCAAACTGAAAAATAGGATATTTATTTTAATGAGTTATGATTGTATCAGCAATTGTCTGGTGTTATTCTAGGAAGTTGGATCCATTGTTAATAACTTGTTCATTATTTAACAAATACTCCTTGGACATCTAGAATATGCCAGACACTGTTTTAGATGCTGGGGAGACAGCAGTTATAAAACAAAGAAAATCTTTGACCTGATGGAATATAGATTCTAACACAGGAGACAGACAATAAACAACAGAAATAAGCAAAATGCATATTGTAATAAATAATGATAATGATAAATGCTAAGAAGGAAACCAAAGAAGGGAGAGAGCAGAGTGTGTGTGTGTGTGTGTGTGTGTGTGTGTAGGTGTAGAGGTGTGGAACTTTAGATTGAGTTGCCAGGGAAGACTCCATGGAGATGATTCTGAGTAAGGACCTAAAGAGAGCCAGTCACATGGTTTTCTTTGGACAGAATATTTTAAGCAGAGGAGAAAGAAATCCACAAGACTAAGGTGGTATGTGCCTAGGATATTCAAGAAACAGTGAGAACCCAGGGGGTGAAAGTAAAAGGAAGGGGAGACCGGGTACAGCAGAGCATGTGGGGCCTTAAGGTCCATCAACAGGAAAGATGTCAACTTCCATTCCTGATGAGCTGAGAAGCTGATGTGGAGTTTTGACTGTTACAATCTGATGGGTCTAAACAGATTCTCCCTCTCTCTCTCTCTCTCTCTGTCTCTCTCTCTCTCCGCCTCTTCTACTGAGAAGATATTTAA
Organism: Camelus bactrianus; assembly: GCF_048773025.1. NCBI lineage: Eukaryota > Metazoa > Chordata > Mammalia > Artiodactyla > Camelidae > Camelus > Camelus bactrianus. Next base: position 47,266,550 of record NC_133540.1, read on the forward strand.
GGGGGAAGGATGAAAGAAGGGAGAACCATTGAAATGTTATTTTAATGATGTAGGCAAAAACATAATGGCAGCCTGGATTCAGAAGGTAGCAGGAGAGTTGGCTAGAAGGGAATGACTTAAAGGTAGACTGATACGATTCATCAATGATGTGACAAAAGGTGTTGGAAAAAGAGAGTGGTCAAGGGTGATTTCAGGATATTTGAACTAAACAATTGAAAAAATGGAGTCCTCACTTCCTGAGACAAGAAAGATTGTTAATTAGGAGAAGAGGTCAGTGGGAGACACAGGAGGAGTTTGGTTTGAGGCATTGATGTTTAAAGCAGAAAAGTCAGCTAGAATCCAGTCGCTCCCCACGCCCTCCTCCAGTAATATGCTAGTTCAGGCCAACATCACCTCTCCATGGACTATTACAATAATTCCTGACTAATGTTTTTCTTCTGACCTTGCCTCCTACAATCCATTCTATCAGCTCTTAGTGGCAGTTAATGTGAAAATTATGCAAAGTGAGTGAAATCATGTCAAAATCTTCCCAAAGTTTCTGAAAGCACCTACCATAAAAGCAGATTTTGCCATAGTCTCTCTTATTTGGTCCACAACATCCTCTCTGATCTCATCTCCACCTTTCTCTCTCTTCACCCTGGGCTGCAGACATTCTGAACCCCGCCTGTTCTTTTCCCGACCCTTCAAGAACACGTTCAGGCCTTTGTGTCTGCTATTTCCATTGCCTGCAATGTTCTTCACCAAGTACCTCAAAGCTCACTTCCTTAATTTTTTCTCAGGTCTCTACTCACATGAAACTTTAGTAGAGGTGACTTCATTTTTTTCCCTAAAATACCAAGATCTTCCCTCCTTAATTACTCTAACACCTAATTTCTTTACTCTCATTTATTTTAAAGCATTCAATAACATACTTGAAAAGTATACCCGTAAAGAACTTGGAACTGTGCTTGGCAAATAATGAGCACTCAGTAATTGTTGTGATAAGGTTATTTTTATTGTTTGGTTGTTGTTATTTAAAGACTATCCATAATTCCATTTGTACAGCAGAGGTCTAATTTATTAAAAAGTAATGGAGATCCTCTCTCCAATTTGCATCACAGTTAGATATTCTTTAACTGAACTACCTCACTTCCCACCTGACATTGGCTATTTGTCACTACATAAGGCAAATAAAATGGGACTGCACAAGTAGAAATATGGTTGAACAGGATAAAACACAACATCCAACAATATTAAAAGTTTTTATGTCCTATATATAAATGATTTGCAGATACTAACTACTGTATATAAAATAGATAAGTAACAAGTTTTTTTCTATATAGCACAGGGAACTATATTCAATACCTTATAGTAGCCTCTAATAAAAAAATATGAAAAGGAATAAATGTATGTATATGTATGACTGAAACATTATGCTGTACACCAGAAATTGCCACAACATTGTAAACTGACTATACGACAATAAAAAAAATCCTTAAACCAAAAAAAAGGAAACCTACATAAGCAAGAGTAAATTTGAACATTCTGAAAGCAGGCTTATATTTTATAGGCTGTATGAACACTAATACATGACTCTTTAACATATTTTTTAACTTAACTGTGACCCAAGCTTGTTATCAAAATGACATTCAACTTCTATGTTCTGTTTGATGTGAATAATCATTATATTTTAATGGTAAAATAAAATGGTAAAAATAATGAAAATCACTAAAATAAATAATGTAGAGGAATTATTTTTAAGGTTTATGTCTATCAATACCATTTGTAGATTTGCCAGTGAAAAATATTATGAGTATTCAAACTGCATGATTCAGGATGTCCAATGATTATATACAAAACTGATACAGAAATTTCTCACCTGATAAATAACATTGAATAAATCACCTAGCACAAAAAGAAAGAAAAAAAAAAAAAGAGAGAAAGAAAGAGAGAGAGAGAAAGGCTTATAGCTAAAGAATGGAAAAAGACACACCATGAAAATACTAAAAGAGACAGCAACAGGAAGAGACATGGATACAAATAAAAAAGATGTACAGGTAAAACTCATCACTAGAAATTAAGAGAAACATTTCATACTAAAAAAAGTTTCAACAGAAAGATATAAAAATTATAAATTTGTATGTACCTAAAAATATGACTTAGAAACATACAAAGTCAAATCTGGCATAACTAAAAGGGAATGGACAACTTCACAGTAGCAGGAGATTCTGAGATACTTCTACCAGTAAATGATTGAAAAAGTAGAAAAATATAAATATTACAAATAGCACATTTGAACAACAAGATTGCAAAATTGAACTACTTAATATGTAAGGAACTGTGATCCTCCACAGAACAATATACACATTATTTTTTAGCACATGAACAAAACAATGACCACGTGCTAGATTGAAAGCTTGTTTCATTAAATTTCAAAATCTAAATTATGCAGAAAATACAATCTGACAACAATATAATAAAGCAAGAAATCAACAGAAGGTAATTACAAAATACTATATGTCCTTAAATAAAACAACATATTATTAAATAACTCAAAAGTTAGAGAATAAATCATACTTAATATTGGAAATCATTTATAAACAAATAACAATTCATAGTACATAAAATGCTACCTTAATACCTTGTCATGTTTAAAGAGAAATATTGCCTTAAATGAATGTATTAGGAAAGAAAAAACCTAAAAATCAATTAGAAATTTAGCAACATACAAACAGCAATTTAAATCCCAAAAGTATAAAAGAAAGAAGATAATGAAAATAAGAACAGGAGTCAGTGAAATAGAAAACAATCATATACTAAAATCATCAACAGAGGTGAAGTTGTTTTCATGAAAAGTCATTAAAAATGTTAAGTCCCTAAAAATAATTAGAAGGATAAAAGTGAAAGGCACAAATAATAAATGTCAGTAATGAATGGGATAGAATGCTACAAACCATCCACACAAAACATAATATTGTCATACTAATAATTATTGCATGATTGCATCATTGATATGCATTATACATAATATGAATAATCTTATGCAAGTTAATTTGCAAATTTAGAAATATTTAAAAACAAAACAAATATTGACAAATATGAATACTTCTATTAAAAAAGCATTTGTAAGCAATATTAACTTCTCACAATGAAACTCTGTGCTTAGATTGTTTCAACCACAATTGATACTAAAATCTTAAAAAATACTTAATGCCATATTCCCAGAAACTTTCAGAAAACAGAAGAGAGAACACTCACTATATTATTTTTATGAATTCAGGCTTTGATGCCAAAACATAAAAATTATTATTAAAAATAACATTTACAAAGCAATCTATTCATTAATTGGATGCAAACATTTTAAACAAATATATTAAATCAAATCCAGTAAATATTTTAAAAGGATACTGTTGTTTTACTATTTGGTTTTTATTTTATAATTAGAAGTGTACATTAATATTTGAAAAAATTGATGAAATTTATCACATTAACATAATAGAAAAGAAAATTCTGTGATTAACAAAAGATACAGAAAAACATTTGATAAATTCAACAACTATTCATGATAAAGAGATTACAAAACCTAGGAACTTCCTTATTATGATAAATGTATAATCACATTTTACAAGCATCTTACTTGATGAGTTGAATTAAAATTATGTATAAAAGCACCAAGAAAACTTTTTTAAAATTGGACAGACTTACTTTAAATGATTTTAAGATTTATTATGAAATTATATAATTAAGACATTGTACTATAAGAATAGAAAAATACAACAATATATAAATAGAGAGCCCAGGCACAAATGAACATACATAAGGACCAGACACAAACTTGGCAGTGCACAGCAGTGGAGAAAAGGTGATCTTTTCAATAAATGGTGATGGGATGACTGGAAATCTGTGTGGAAGAAACTTGACCACTATTTCACATCATACACAAAAATCAATTTGAGGTACGTTATAGATCAATGTGACTGAAAAAAAAAATACAGTTTCTAGAATATACCATACAATAACGTCTTCATGCTGTCAGAGTAGGGAAGGATATCTGCAACAGAGCCCCAAAAGCAGCTGCCATGAAGAAACAGACTGATAAACTGGAATCCAAATTTAAAATTTCTGTTCATTAAAAGTTCACCTCACACCAGTCAGAATGGCCATTATTAAAAAGTCCACAAACGATACATGCTGGAGAGGCTGTGGAGAAAAGGGAACCCTCCTACCCTGTTGGTGGGAATGTAATTTGGTGCAGGCATTATGGAAAACAGTTTGGAGATTCCTCAAAAAACTAATCCAGCAATCCCACTCCTGGATATATATCCAGAGAGAACTCTAATTCAAAAAGATACATGCACCCCAATGTTCATAGCAGCACTCTATACAATAGCCAAGACATGGAAGCAATTGAAATGTCCATTGAAAGATGACTGGATAGAGAAGCTGAGCTATATTTATACCACAGAATACTAAACAGCCATAAAAAAGAATAAAATAATGCCATTTGCAGCAACATGGATGAACCTGGAGACCATCATTCTAAGTGAAGTGAGCCAGAAAAAGAAAAAAAAAAATCATATAATATCATTCATATGTGGAATCTAAAAAAAAAAAAGAAAAAGAAAAACGGAGACGCTAATGAACTCATCTACAAAACAGAAACAAATTCCCAGACAAAATGTTGCAGAAAAATGTGTTACAGCTCAGTGTTACAGCTCAGTTGTGACAGCAACCTGAATCCCAGCGAGAGACCAAGCAGCACTCAGAGGGTTGGAGAACACAGGATTATTACACCAGCAGGCCCAGAGAAGTTAACACTTCAAGCTCTGGACCCCGTCTGTAGGTTTACACAGGCCTTTTATAGGCTGCCAGTTTTACACTTTGCAACATCATATGCAAATAAAGTATAACAGAAGTTGACCAACCAGGAACAAGCTTTGTAGAAATAGACCAATCAGGAGTGAGAGAAATAACCAATCAGGAGTGAGCTCCATGAAAATGAAGTACTACAAATGGACCAATCAGAAGTTAGGGAAGTGGACCAATCAGAAGTGAGAGTAATAACCAATCAGGAGTGAAGGAAATAACCAATCAGAAATGAGCTCAGGGAACCAACAGAATTTTAGGTGTAAGTCAGCCGCTTTAGAGGCAAAAAGTGAGATAGAGCCTCTGGGCCAGGGAACTAGATGGTGCTGGCAGGAGAGTAGTGGCCCTGCCTGGGGGTCCTGCTGGTCTTTTTGTGGGGCTTCCCACCTCAATAGTAAATAATCTTATGGTTACCAGGAGAAAGAGGGTAGGAAGGGATAAACTGGGAGATCGAGATTTGCAGATACTAACTACTATAAAAATAAACAAGTTTCTCTTCTATAGCACAGGGAACTATATTCAATATCTTGTAGTAACCTATATGAAATATGAAACAATATGAAAATTAATATATGCATATATATATATATATATATGACTGAAACATCACAGAGATAGGAGGGAGTTAGAAATAAGCCCTGATTACTAATTGAAAATAGGAGGATGAGACAGAGGAGAGGATTTATTTAGAATGATGAGTAGGTCTTGAGAGTCTGGCTGGACAATTATTAATGGTTGGAAATATTAATAAATTGATTATATTTATGATCTGGTATGAATACAGAGAGAGAATAGTGCTGCAGATAGAAATTCAGTAATCTTACATTTTATATGCATACTGTTGAAACTGAACTTAAAGCTGAATTCATGAGAATAGAATTCCTAAGCCAGAAATACCATATAGACTAGACCTGAGGAAACTAAAGAAATGGTACCATTCTTGTCAAAAGACATTCCCATTTAGCTTGCAATGTGGGTCTTATCAATAATCAAGTTTCTTTACAGGATAAATAAAAAGAGAACATAAAAAGAGTAAAAATGATTCTTCTTGGAAGCGATCGTGTTTAATTAGCTCTTTATAAGTGGTGTAATAATTGGCAGCATTCAAATTGCTGACAGCTTTGCTTTCTCACTGCCTTCTTTTACTCCCTTCTTTTTTCCCCTAGCTTCTTTTAAAGGAAGATCAAAGCCTTTATAGCTGAGTGAATGCTAATGGTGCATACATTTATTTGAAAGGCTTCAAGCCCTTGAAAATCTGCACATAACATTTTTTATTCCCAAATGTCTGCCTGTAAGTGTGTTTGATACTATTAGAGGAATTATCTCTACTCCCCACCCCTCCACCCAGTTCTTTTAAAAAGAAAACAAGTCTACTTTCACATTTTGGAAATGTTGATTAAAATGAGAGTTACATAACCTTTTTGACCCTCCACAAAATAGATACTTTGAACCACAGACTTGCCATAGAGTTAATGAGTCTCTTCCTCATGCATATGCACTTCCCTCCACATTGTACGCGGGGTGAGAAGGGGCCTGAGTCCACCACACAGGCTTGGGAACATGATTAAATCCTCTTGCTGGTGTATGTATGACGCTGACAGGTGGGAGGTGTTGCTGCTACAGTTTGTAAAGAAAGAATGGAATATTTTCAGTTGAACAAAAACATTTCCTGGATTCTTACAAGAACAAAACACCTTTCCACTTTTTTTGAAAGAGTAAGAATTACCCGTGGCAATTTTGCAAGGCTGGTCTAGAGGTCGTTCAGAAAATGAAAGCTGATAAATACTAACGCTGATAGGATGGTTTCAGAGGAATTAATTTTCTGAAGTATTGGCTAAAATTGTTTATTTTATTTTGATCTAATTTAATTGTTTATAAATGTAATTAATAAATTTAACAAATTTAATTATTTGATTTTGGGGTTTACTCTTTGAATATACATTATAAAGGGATATTTAGTGTTGTTGAGTATGACAGCCAAATTTCAAGGGATACTGTGTGTTCCTGGATACTTTGCCTGAGATACAGAAAGTCTTAAGTTACTAGTTGTTATTCTTGCTGTTTTTGTGAAAGGAGGAGAAAGAGGGAGGAGACAGGGAGAAAGCAGAAGATTTAAAATACCTACAGCACTCAGTGATCTCGGGAAACTGTACGGATTTTTCTGGTAACATCTCACCCTCTCTGGTAACATCACTGAGTGAAGAATGGCTTCATTGTATTAAATGGCACTATGCTAATTCGAAAACACAAACAAAAGCTAGTAGAGCTAAACTGAACACTTCGGTGGTTCAGGAATTGGAAAAACTGCTTTATAACATCTGACCCTTGTCCTATCTAAGAAGATACCTCCCAACACACCAGTTTATGCAAGAGTATTAAAAAGGGAAGAATTTCAACTAAGGCTTCAAAACATTAAACACCAATCCCCTAAATTCCAAAAAGAGGTTCAAGAACACCTGCGCTGGACACACAAAAGAAGGGAGTAAAGTCCTTAGTGGCTCTTGGCACTTCACACCGCCACCTATTTAGAGGAGAACAGAGGGCAGGAGCCGTGAGATGTGGAGGATTTCTTTAGAGTAAGATTCTCGGGCATCTTAGACACCCACCCTCCACAAACACACCCAAAGCTAGTAGAAACCAGGAGATCTTCCTTTGAAAGAAGTGTAGAATTTTGACAAGTTTACAGCCCTAAACATGTTAACATGATAAAAGTGTATTATGCACTGAGACTGGTTGAGGGATTAAAGTCACCAAAATGTGTTTTATTGTCTGACAGCATCCAGAAAAATTTCTTAATCGTATTTTAAAAAGTGGGCAAGAATTATCCCCATAGAGAATGGCTATGTAGGGGGAATCACTATAGAAGAAAATATAATTTCTGATCACATCCAATGAGCCTCTCTTAAACAACATGCTGACTTTACTGTATGTCAACTACCAAAATTTGTTTTATAATTAAACTTGCAGAATCCTCCATATGTTCAAATCTCCTTCATGCCCATTTTCTGGCAAAATGAAATCTAATTCAGGAATTTAACCAAGAGTGTTTCATCCTAATTTCTATTCTTGTTGAGCAGTGTTTGTTATTTAATATATGAATATCTCTATGGGTCTCTATGGTAACAAAGAAGTGTTTTGGTAGTGATTGGAGTGGTTCAGATGGTTGAAGGGGTGATAAGAATTATTGTTTTTAAAAATTCCAGGCCCCCTGCCAGTATTTTAGAAAACTGTCGCTCTCCAAGCTTATGATTTTGTTTAACTGCAAAATTTTAAAAAGGAAGAGCTCCCTCAGTGGGGAAGACTACTTTGTAATGAGGACAATTCTGAAGCATTTTGTAATATGTTGGCAAAGAATTAATGTCAAGGTGTTTACTCCTTTGCTAAACTTAGATTGTGAACTGATTAATTAAAAACAAAATAACTGTTATTAAGCATTTGTAATGTGCCAAGCTCTGCACTCAGCTTTTTACGTGGATTTAACCCTCACGACAACCAGCATGGTACCATTATCATCCTTTTTACTTTTGACTGAGTATAAGAAGTTAGGTAAACTCTTCAAGAGCATACAGAATTAAAATCTTCTTAAATCTGTCTCTAGACCCCATATTCTTAATGATTTTGCTGTCCTTTCTCTCTCTTTTCTGTATTTCAAACACAGCTTGGTTGGAATATCCAGGAATTCTAATAAAACAAATGTGTGTGTTCTGTGAGTTTGTGCATGTGTGGTTTGTGCATGTGTTTTGCTGAGGTGTGTGTGTGTGTTTCCATAAATCCTACAGTATTCTATGTATCTAACCTAATCTTCTGTGCCAAGACCCTGTAGGATCACTTTTCTTCTTTATGTGTTTAACCAGAGCAAAATGAGCCATCCCCAACACCCATCTCTTACTACTCATATATCAAAGGATAATTCTTCCCGCGGTACCCCATTTAGTAGGATCAGGTTCCCGGCTTACACTGTATCAGAAGACTGGGAGTTATCTCCAGCTCCTTGCCATCGTTGCACAGTTCTTGCTCATTCTACTCTGGCCTCTGGAGTTCAGTTGAGTTTGGCTTCTGCGTTGGTTCCCCAAGGCCAGGCTGGATCTGCTCTTTGCTCTGAGGCTGCTCCTCCCACTCTGAGTCAGCATGTGATTTGGTGACAGGCACCGTATCTTGGCTAACCCAAGAATCTCATCTACAACACAACTCTTCCATTTCTTCAAGGTCTACCACTCTCCTCTTTGCATGAATCTTTGTGTGAATGAGAAAAAGGCCATCTTTCCTCTGGGAGGAAAAGTCCTCCATCAGAGGCAGCCTGAAGAGGGCACACAGGTTAGATTTCATCACCACGTGTGTGTCCTCTGGCCGCAAACACCCCGCACAACATGCAGCGGCTACATCTGCTGACGAAAGCCCCTCCGCAGAGTGAGAACCTCAGGTCTCAGAGGCTTTCATTTCTGGTTAACAACTCAACAGTGACACCTCTGAGTTAGGAGAGTCCTAAGTGGAAAATAGGAAACTGGGCTGGTTGATGGAAAGATCTGGGGAAAATAAAATTTGCTTCCTTCTCTTCCTCCTGCCCATGTCTAACAAGGGCATTCCACTTTCAGATCTTTTATTCTTCTTCTAGCTTAATGGTTCTCAGCTTCACTAGATATTAGAATTACCTGGAGAGCTTGGGCAACAATTGATCCTCAGGTTCAGCTCCGGAACATTGAGACCAGGGACTGTCAGGGTAGGACTCAGGCATATATATTTTCCAAGGGCTTCTGGTGAGTCCAACGAGCAACGCTGAGACTCACTGCAGACAGAAGTAACTGAGCTGTGAGGTGGTGTGGGGGTTAAACTGTGTGCTCCGCTCCTGACCTTCAGATCGTACCTCACGGTAATGAGTCTGTGTAACTTCAGTTATTTATACCATAGAGGCTGCATTTGATCGTTTCATAATTCTTAACTACGGAATTCAACTCAAATCTATTAATTGTATTTCTTCAATGAGATTATCAAAATAGCTAAATCTATAATGATGCTAGGCAATTAAACAATGTATTTCAGACACTATAATTTTCTTTCTAGGAAGATCTAGTAGAGCAGCAAATAAACACTACCTGGTGTCACAGAGCAGCTTTCTGTAACACGAGTATTCCTGAAAAACATTACTGGGCCCCGAATAGCTCTTTTAAAATTTTTAACTATAATGCCCTTAAAAATTTTTTAATTAACTATAATAATTACCAAAAAGAAAAAAAAACAGTTTAGCATCATATTAATAGTTGCCTTTGAGAAATAACTGTTTAGATCATTTCTAAATGATCCGTCTGCAGAGGATGTAACATGGTACAATAACAATGCCATCCGTGGGCCGCAGAGCTATCAGAGCGTCAGCAGACCACAGTTAACAGAACAAATATTTTTGGCTGTAGAGAGGTAGGCTCTCCAAACACAAATTAATCTCTTTAATGGATTTTCCTTACCTTCATGAAAAATGCATTATGGGCTCTTAAGTCACACTCAACACATTGTTAGGGTTTTATATGATGTGGGGTTGGCACACAGATGATTTTTCTTTCACACTGTGGGTAGAAAAAACAATGATCTGGGTGGTTTAGAGCCAGACTATTTAATCACTAGGTAAAAGACTGGTGACCAAGAGAAGCTGCATGATTCTGATGATTCCTCTTACTGCAGAAGCTCCTTAAGGTTTGTTGAGAGGTTAAAAAGAAACTGCATTAAAGGGCTTCCCACTTGTGAAATTTTAAAAGTATCAAAAAAACTGGCCCCAGTTAACCTCTTTACTAAATGTTATGACTTTCTTAAAGGCTGATTAAAAGAAAGTTGTCCTAACACACTGGAATTGCTCGTATTTATGACTAGCTTTCCTTTTATAATTATAATTATTTCTAAGAATCATTTAGATTTGTGTTATTTCCTGACGTGGATGTCATGTGTAGATGGACCTTCATTTGGACTGAACGCCCACATTCACCAGGTCACGTGCACGGCGTAACTAAGTTTACACCGCCTCGGATAGGTCCAGATGTTGCCATGTTCCTTCCAGTGTTTAATCAGACACCCAGGCCCAGCCAGCCAGGAGGTCAGTAAGAATTTTCAGAGGGCAGATGTGGGGCACTCGTGAAGCTGTGGTCCACATTAGAGTTTTATGATAGCACCAGCCCTGCCTTTTCTTCAGGTCTTTTCCCCCCCAGTTTTGGTTTCGTAAAACTGTTTCAAAACTACGAAGTTTTAATTTTTTAAATTGTCTTTTAAGAAGAGGTCAACAATCAACGTTCACATGGTTCAAATTAGTTAACATTGATCAAAGCTGAACCCGTGCCTTAGAAGTGACTGTAACTTTTCCTGGGAGAAATCACCTTTTGGCAGAAGGACAAGATGGGAGAACCATGCACAGAACTGGGCAGAGCGCGCCTCTCTGAAACAGGAAGTCATGTGGAGTTGGCAACACAAAGTCTGCCTCCTGGTGCTGTTTGAAAGATCCGGACTTGACTGTCATTGATAATGCTGAGGATTCACAGGATGCCTGAATTTCAGGCAAAGTCCTTTGCAAATATATCCCAGGAAGAACTTACATGACCTAAATATTTTGGGTTGTCAACCTGTAGTATGACTCTATTTCATCACAAACACCAAGTGAAGAAGAATTAGGAGGGCAGTTCAGAATTTTCTGAGCATTCAAATAAGTAATGGAACTGGAACAATAGTATTCAAATTAAAGAGGTAATTTAAGTTATGGTGGAGAAGCCCTGCTGTGACTATGGTGTCTTAGAGTAATTGGCTTTAGTTACATAACGCTGGAAGATTTTTTTTTTTTTTTCAATTAACTGTGTGCAGCAACCATGCATTTTCTGAGAGTTTATCACTGAACTCTAAACTCATGTAAAATCTAATGTGTAGTATGGCCTTAATTTCCCAAATTTCACAGTTAGTAATTTTTCTAGTACAGAGGCTGAAAGTCAGTTCTCCTTTTTATAGTGAACTAAGTTTGTAAAATACTGTATTTTATCTCACAAACACCAGCCTAATTGTTACTTATTTCATTTTCCAGAGGAATAAATGAAGATACAGAAAACAAGTAAGGCTTTATTTTTATTCGTGCTCCATTCCCACCCATTGTTCACAGAATAGGTGACATAAATTAGGTCATATAAATTTCTTGATTAAAAAAGGGAAAAAAACTGCAAGGATTCCTTGTGGTGTTAATAGTAAATCTAAACTTAACACAGGAATCCAAACAATTTAGAAGAACTGACTCAGTCACCAACCTCTGCTTGTACCACTGTTCACTCCTCCATCTCAGCTCTTTGGTCACTGTGGTCACTGAATAGTGATCCCAAAGATGTCTGCATCCGAACCAGGAACCTGTGAGTACACTACCTTATGTACAAAAGGAATTTTACAAATGTGATCGAGTTAAGGATCCTGAGATAGGAGATTATCCTGGATTATCCATTTGGGCCCAATGTAATCACATCTATCCTTAGAAGAAGGAGACAGGAGGATCAGAGTCAGAGGGAAATGATATAAAGGTGGACACAGAGATCGGAGAGGAGAGAAGATGGCATGATGCTGGCTTTAAAGATGGAGCAAGGAGCCACAAAAGGATTATAAGAGAACTCTAGATGCTGGAAAAGGCAACGAAATGAATTCTCCTTCCGAGCTTCTATCAGCAACACAGGCCAGCTGACACCTTGGTGTTAACCCAGTGAAACTGATTTTGAAGACTTCTGACCGCTGTAAACATATGGCAATAAACTTATGTCCCCTTCGACCCCTCCGTCCGTGGTTATCTGTTAGAGCGGCAATAGGACACACATGGAGCTTTCATTTTCTCACATACATGAAATGCGACCTTGACTCCGAGATTTGCGGTGTCTCCAGACTCTAAGACGTAGGAAGGCACGTCTCTCTCTTCTTCATCCTCGTCTCTGGCATAAACAGGGGCTGAATCAGTATGTGTTAAATAAAATAATGATGAAAGAGAATGTCAGAAGGTAAATGTATGTACTTAGAAACTGCTTCGGGAGAGCAATTTTTCTTGTTCCCCCCAGGATCCATTAGGAAAGGGTGAGCTGGAAACTACTAAGAACGCAGTGCCTGTGATTCCCTGGAAACACTCTCAGCTTGGATTCTCCTCACTCAGTCCCATACAGAGTGGAGGCACATAGGAAGGAAGTGATGAAAGCTCTGGGAGGTGACTCACTCATCTTTATTCAAAAGTGATAACTGAGTTCCTGATTACTGCCAGCACCGCAACCCACCCAACTCCTAACTGTGGTATCGCTAACTGCCGAGCTCCCGGAGGGGTATGGTGTTCATTATTCTATCAGATATCCCTTTGATGAGGGAAAATATTACAAGAAAGAATTACTTCATGTTTTCAGAAATGCTGCAAATGAATCCCAATTGCAACTGGCCAATCTGTGCCAAGGGTCTTCTCTTAAACCTCCTCTTACACCTCCTCCAACAATCTTACTGTAGCTGATGAGATAACTTCCTGATGTTCAGTGAGTTCCATCAGACAATATACTGTCCTCTATTATTCTTTTTTACACAAAATTCTTTGTAGAACCATCACTAACATATACTGTCACTATCAGAAGGTGGTGAGTTTGAGCTTCTCTGATCTTACAAACTGTGTTTTAACATACCCAAGTATGAGTACCTATTTGAAAATGCATGTGCTGTTCTTTTCTATGCAATATATTAACAAGAGACAAGCTTTGGGATCTTGACTGCTTCTTATTAAATATCTTGAAGTGTAATTTTCATTTACTGTTGCTGTTTAAACTGATTTTATAGATTCAGTTACTTAAAATGTGAACTATACTTTGTGCAAAGAAACAATTTTAATAAATATATTTTCAAGCAATGTATGAATATAGTGAAGTCACATTATTTTATTTGATGAGTAGTACTTATGCCAAATTAAAAGTGTAGGATTTTTTCTTTCACAATAATGTATGAAAAATAGTTCCTTTGAAAGCAGTGCTTTTATGTTAAATTAAAATTTCACAAAAATACTTTGTTTTTGTCTAGCTTTAAAATCATTTAAATTTGTTGAAGTCATACTGTACTATTTCTTGTGGATGAACTAAAATTTAGGAATCATTTTCTTCAGGATTACTTACGAAAACTGGCATGAAGTCATAAAAAAATTTCAGAACCTCTTTTGTTTGACCTAGTCTTACAAAAATAATATATTCCCAGAAATTCCTCGTCTAAAAACAAGATACTATAATTGTTTTGAAATATTATGTTGAAAGTTCATGGGGACTTATGATGACTTCTTGATCAGGGAAAATGGCATAAAACAAAGAAAAAAAATTATAAGCAAACAACAAAAAACTTAAACCCAGACTTTTCTACCTAAGGAGGGTAATGATAAAGGGCAGTTAACAAGTGTTTCCTTTGAGTAGCTTAATGAGAGTCACAGGAACACAGAGAACTATTTTACTGAGATAAAATACTCATCCAAAAAAATTGTAATGGAAAATCTGCTGAGCATTCAAGACTTTCAGGGGTTACCCCCTGGGACACAGAACATTTAATGGATTTTCAGTTCTGTTCTAAACTTTTTTTTTCCTATGCTCCATCAGTGTTGTGGAAAATATCAGATTTTCTTCAGCTTTCTTTTCTTTTGCCTTAGAAACTTCTGGCCTTTGTAAAATGTTTAGAGTTGGAGAAGATTTCATCTTTCTACAGGAAGTCCAGTTTAGTTGAAGATACTACAATCCAAAACCTGCAAAGATTATAACAAATGTACGAAACAAGTATGCATTTAAAATTTATCTAGTTTGCTATCAAGCTATACAACTACAGTGGACTCAAATTATATTTGTGCCTTGGAAATAAAATAGAATATTAATTTACCACTCAATGAGGGGGAAATAAGATCAGCTGGCAGTGGGATTAAATTGCTTCTCTTGCTCCAAGTACTCTCATTTTTTAAAAAAGTAGTCAGAGACTAGTTAATTGAAGTATTTTGAAGTTACTCTTTTGGAATTTTCTTTTGAGCCTTTCAGTTTTGATGCCTTAATGTCCCTAACTTTTAAGCAGCAAACTTAATCAGCAAATTTGAATTCTACTTTATTAAAACCACAATATCTGTTATCAGCCCTCCTGGAGCATTGCTGATTATTCTGCCCTTCACTGAAAGCCACTGGGAAAGTTTCTATTTTGGCAAAAGAAAATTCTGTAATTTTTATTCTGTTATTGAGTAGAAAACTGAGCAATATGAGAGTTAGGAGAAAACAGAAATGTCTTCAGGGGACAGTAAGTCACTTGGTTTGTCTAAATTAACTGTTAAGACAATCAAGTTGGTTTTGCTCTAATGTGAGTTTACTTACAAAATTTTGAAGTCATTTCAAGCATTATTACTGCATATACAACGTAGAATGCTAATTACCCTCTGTTGAATATTTTAATATGTTCCTCTGCAATACAATGTTTAATGATAGAGAATAAATTAAACTTATATTACAGGAAGAAAGAGAATCTACAAACTGGTGCTTCTTAATTGTTACCAAAGGAAAAGTAACAACAACACATGGATTCAGTGGGAGTATTAATAATTCAATCAACAGATGGCTAAGTGTACCTCTGAAAAATACAGACAAATTAATTCTTACTTGCTGTCATCTATTGGGAGATTAAAAAGAATTGTTTTTCTATCTTAATATATTTACGTTACTTACATGCCAAGGTATTTTAGTGAAATAATCTGATATAAGTAATAAAAGAGTATGAAGGGTTATTCTGCAATTGCTGCACCACATAATATCCTCATTGCAATTTAGTTCTAAGAATATCTTACCTTATTAAACTTGAAGTTCAGGACTATTCAAGTCTTTGTTTCATAAGCTTATCTGTATCTGTCAGCTTTCAATAGACTACGCTACAGTAACAAATCACCCCAACTTCTCCATGGCTTACAACAATGAACGTTTTTTTCGTACTCTCAATGATGCTAATGCAGTTCTGCTCCATATGTTCGACATTCTAACACCCTTTGGAAGGCACAGCCTCTATCTCCTATAAGCTGTTTTCATGGCAGAAAGAAAGGAATGATGGTGGATCTCTGGGATGCTTTGAAATATCTGCTTAGAAGTATTATTACTTCCATTCTTATTTAACTGGCAAAAGGAACTAACATGGCCATGCCTGATGTCAGCAAGATGAGAAAATTTTCCTGCAGGCGTCGTCCCTGCGTGAAGATTCAGCTGAAATTTTTATGATGACACAATCAATCCCATAATAATTTTTTTTCTAAAATAAATTTATAAAACTTTTCACCAGTCCTGAACTAAGTTTTTAAGGGTGGCAGAAAGACTTTGAGTAGATATGACAGAAAAATGAGGAAATAATACAACTGATTATAAAATATGCTGGCATATATTTACATGTTTCCTAGACTGGCTGAAATTTAGAAAAACCTGATATTACCACTCAAGTATGTTCCATAAATTTGGATATTTTTTATTAGACTATTCTTCTGCTTGTAGGTCTGGTCTAAGATTTATATGGCTAGATCAAAAGATTATAATGAGAATCAGTTCACTTCCTGTTCTGAAATTTAATCAGTAACATGGATTTGTGCAGGAATAAATACACAGATAAATTTAGGTCTCATGTACCAGTGGGGTGAAAAGTTTTGGAAATAGGGTCAATGATGTAGGTCTCCTGTTATTGCAAATAAAGACATAGTGAGAAAAATCTTTATATAAAACCCATATTTTAATCCAAGGTCTGGGCTTCTCAAGAATCATTGGCAATATTTTAAGAACAGCTGACAGTTTACTAAATACCAAAGCAATGTCAGAGCAGAAACGTATCGCTCCAACTATGAAGTCATCCATAGAGCCTACCAATTCATCACCCAAAGCAATCAAGACTAGCTTCAAGCCAAAGAAGGGGGATTGGCAATTGGCTTTTGTTAAAGTCAGAACATGGCCCCAGGAGCTCACTCATAATGCCTGAGAGAAATGTTTTCAGAGTCTTAAAACTCATAATAAGAAGAATAAAATTTATTAGTGTTTTAATTGATATCACATCATATCCAACAAAGCTACTTTAAGACCCCAGTATATCTTATATCCTATCTCGATCTGCTTTATTTCTTGTCTGAGGACAATATCCCCTTAATCATCTGCATTTCTTAGTCAAAACAGAAAGAAAAAAGTTATGGTAACCACATCTCAAAATATCTTCTCCTTCTTGTACTTTGTGACCACATACGATGTCATGAAAGGCAGAATTCAGTAAGAATTATATTGTACATTTTCTATGGTAGACTCTCTTCTTTACACACAAAAACATCCCAAATAGGAAGGTGTAATTTATCACTTTGAAGCAAATTCTAATTGGAAGTTTTAAATTACTCTTTTTTCCATTGAGAAAAGATTTACCTAGACTTTAGAAAGATTTAGAAGCAAGAAGCCACACACGCAAAAATGGAGTGCTGAAAATAAGGTACTTATGAGACAATTCTAAATGTATTTGCATTTGGTTTTGCAGTATTCAGTTGTGTTTTCATTTATTCTACTTAATAAGTCTCTCAATCCTTGGGAGGATTGAAGGCACTGTCATTCAGAAAACTTGAGCCACTGGATTAAGTGGCGATGAGATTTTTGAAGGAAGATATGGGATGAGAGCAGACTTCAAGCTGAGGGTTTGCTCCACAGCCCGGACCCCTAAGAGGCTGTGTTGGGTGCAGAAAAGTCCACTAGGCAGTTTGTCGAGGGAGCAGCCTCCCAAGCCGTCCACACGGCTGCGCATGCCCAGGACAGAAGCCTCAGCAACAGAAGTGTGGCATTTTTGTCCAGGTGTTTTACATATTATGTTTCAAATATCATTTGAACCAAGTGTTTTCCTTCTTTCTTTCCCGTCGGTGGGCTTTTCAGGTGTAGTTGTAATTACTGCGAACCATCAATTCACTGAACTATGCTCAGGAGTCAACAAGAACAAAGTCAGCAAACGCAGTGAGCACGCACATAGTCAAATAACGGAGAGAGAAATGAGGAGTCCAGTACAACATTTTAATAGCATTATAAGAATTCATAGAAGGTAAATGCTGCTTCGTATTTAGAAACCCCAGCTTCTAATGAAATTAGCATTTGATGACATTTTCAATTTGCAGACACTGGGTACGAGGAAACTCAGGATTTTATAACAATACAGTTCCCTAAATAAGTATGCTCTATATTTAATTAAAGCTTTGTTTATTTGTTTGTTTCTAGGTCACAGTTATTTTCACTATAACACCCTTTGTCCCTTGAGAGAAATGAGATTATGCAATGTAATTCATAGAAGTCACAAAACAGAAAAAAAATTAACTTATGAACAATAGCAACCAGCTAATGCTATTTTAGTCTTTAATACCAGTAATTCTGGGTAATGTGGCTTTTGAAGAGTAGCTACCAAGGTGGGTTTCATACTATAATTTAGCATTACTTAAGGGAGAACAAATCAAATTACGCACTTTTGAACAACGTGAAAAGTGTTTAATCCTCATTAATTTTTCTTTTTGTGATTTGCCTGAAAAATGTTCCTTTTCTTTGTTTAGCACATTTCTTTTCTTTAGAATTTATTTGTAAAATCTGGACTGTTGCAAGAGGAAACCCATTTTGGAGAATTAAAACGAACTTTTCTAAGCCATTGTTATTTACCTAATTCTTGTAAAAATCTTCGGGAAGACTCTTCTGCCTTAGGGTGCCACTGCCTTGTTATAATGTATTCTCATAGCAGCATCTTTGGAAAATCAGCATTCTTAGGTTTTGAAGGTTAAATTAAAAACTAAATTTTTGAGTGATGGCTGTGTCCACATAAAATATCTTCAGAAAAATGTGAAGCATTTATACATTTATGAGTCATTGATTTCTTTCGTAATTTTTCATTATCTCGAAAGGGGCATATAAACCACTTGGGGTTTTGTGTTTCAGAGGAGATTTGTTTGTAGGTTTTTGCTTGTCTTACCGAGGCATTGTGTTTTTCCCAGTTGTACTGAAATATAATTGACATGTACAACATTGTTTTAGTTTAAGGTGTACAACGTAATGATTTGATGTATGTATATATTGTGAAATGATTACCGCGATGATTTTAGTTAATATTCATCACCTCACAAAATTACACATTTTTTCTTATATTAAGAACTTCTGTGATCTACTCTCTTAGCAGCTTGCAAATATGCAACACAGTATTGATAACTAAAATCACCATTCTGTACATTACATCCTCAGAACTTATTTATCTTCAACCTGGAAGTTTGTACCTTTTGACCACCTTCACTCATTCCCTGTCCGCATCCCTGCCACCCTGGCCACCACCAATCTGTTCTTTGTTTCTGTGCGTTCAATTTTTTTAGATTCCACATATGTGAGATCATATAGTATTTGTCTTTCTCTTTCTGACTTATTTCACTTGAAGCTTTTTAAAGTATTCTATAGTTTCACAATAAAAATGGATGAGCAATAATATTATATAGACATTGTTCCCCTTCACAAGAGCAATGATTCTCCCAGGCACCATGTGATGATTTTCAACTCTAGTGCTTGAGAAAGATGCTAACTTGGCTGCTCTCAAAATCATTATGTTAACTAAACTGGCTTGCCTTTTACATCTAGGGTGGGACTTTTCTGGGTGCAAATTGTAAGGGTGAACATTCTCAACTCAGCAGAAGAGAAACCTTAGATTTAGGTAAAGGTAAGACAATGCATCCACAACGGCTTTCTGAAAACAATACGTTTTTGACAAGAAATATTGCAAAATGTGAACTCGTTACCTCAGATCTAATGAAAAGTCTGGCATACCTGGAGGTACTGTAGGTTCAGTTGCAAATCGCTGCAATAAAGCACATGCAGCGATGAGGCAAGCTGCAGGGATTTTTTGCTATCCCAGTGCATGTAAAAGCTATGTTAACACTATACTGTGGTCTAAATGTACAATAGCATATGTCTGAAAAAACAATGCACATACCTTAATTTAAAAATACTTTATTGCTAAAAATGCTAATCATTATCCGAGCCTTCAGTGGGTCATAGTCTTCTTGCAATAGTAACATCGAAGATCCATGATCACAGATCCCCATAACAAATAAAATATTATTGAAAAAGTTTGAAATACTGTGAGAATTTCGAAAATGTGACACTGAGACACGAAGTGAGCAGACTGATGTTGGAAAATGATGCCAATAAGACTTGCTCAACTCAGGGTTGCCACAAACCTTCAATTTGTTAAAAACAAAACCAAAAAACAAACATTATCCGCTAAGTACAACAAAGAGAAGGTCAATAAAATGAGGTCTGCCTGTATTGACATTAGAGAGGTCTTTCAAATTTGTTTGCATCTTCTGTGAAGCAAAAAGCTTATACTTTTATAACAGGAATATTAGAAGATTATCTTGGTATCTTTTCTATTCATTCGACTAAAGGCCAGAACAGATTGTACTAGTCTGACCACAGAAACTCCAACTTCAGGATTAAAATCCTTGTAGGGGCTCACGAATAGTTTTGGGGAAAATGATCAGTTTCATCCTTCTCATGGCTAGTGAAGTTCTGATTATATGTGGGGCACTTTAAGTCCTCAGTACTTTACATAAATTAACCCATTTAATCTCATACCATCTTCTGAGTGGGTATTAGTATCACCCTCATTGTGCACATAGAAAAGTTGCGAAGAGCAAATAACGGCAGAAGCACATTTGTTCAGGATCAGCATCTTAAGTAAAGAGAAACAGGGGACAGAGCCAGACGTATAAGCTCCTTTGTGGAAAACATGGCAAAGACACAGCTTATTAAGAACTGTAGGCAAAAGTTAGGGCAAAGCAACCAGGACAGAACCGTGACCAACTTGAAAATTACTGGGGTACTTAGTAGTAAAGTTGACTTTGAACTCAAAGATGCCTGGATTTAAATTCCAGTTCTAGTCTTCATTAGTTATATGGCCTTGAACAGAGCCCTAACCCTCGATTTCCTCATATGTAAATCAGAGAATAAAATTACTGCTTCATATGTTAGTTGTGAGATTTAAATAAAATCAATTAATTAAATTAAATAGAATAATGCACATAAGGTGCTTAACATGTTCTGATGATCTTCTCTATACATTGCTCTGTATTTTTAGTTTTTTGATGTTGTATTTTCTTTATAGATTCTTTAATATCGGTTCCTAATTTCTAATAACATTCACTACTGCCAGATTCATACTCCAACATCATTATTTATTAGTATGACAATTCCTGGCTCAATGTTTCTCACATGACTGCAGTTTACTGTTGAAGATATCATGCTGGTGTTTTATCCTTTCTACATTTCATCATAACGTACTGCAAAAACACTCCAAATGGGGCTAAGTCTACTTAGCAGCATTAACTTTGTCAGTTACTGACTGTGTCTTTGAGCAAATCTCTTGAAGCCTACATTTTCCTCTCAGTATTTTGTAGTATTTTCCTCATTATTTTGTCTGATCAACCTCACAGGTGTGATACAATGTTCAAAATAGATAACTCATTTGAAAACTCTTTAAAAGCTGAAAAGACCATTACAAATATTTGGTAGTAGTGGAAAAAAGAATGAACGTTGAAATCTAGTTCAAACCCCATTCAAATTCTAGCTCTGACCCTTATCAACCTTGTGGAGTTTAGAAGTCACTTACCCTCTTGGATCCTCAGTGTTTATAACTATAATTGGGAAGAATAATCTTGACTTTTCAAAGGAAAATCTTATGCCAAGTATTGTCTCTTAAAAAAATTTTTTGACATAAATATGTCTTATCAGTAAATCAAGTTGTCCCTCGGACTTAAAACATAGGTCTGTACGATTCTTATATGCTCCACTATGGTCAGCACAGCATACAGTAAATGCAAAACAAAAACAAAACTAAAAAGCAAAATAAAAACTGATAGAATAGTGATCATTATTCTCCAAACTTTTAGTCAGAACCTACCCTGATTCTAATAGATTCCTGATTCCAAAGGAAGGAAATTCAGTGGAGTCTTAAATAAAAATTAAAGGGGGATTCTTTTGTAGTCCATGACGATTTAATTATGTAGCACAACCATGAAAAATGAAATTTGTTTACCATGACATAATTTCACTGCATTCAAACTGTATAGAGAATGGATGACAGAAAGGTCCAGACAGCTGTCATCGGACCGGATGAGATGGGTTGGCTGCCAGCGGTGAAGGCCAGCAGCAAACACTGGCTTAGCTGTGGACTTCAGAGGAATCAAAAGAGCTCACAAGCTGGCCTGGTTTGAAGCAGGAAGGCCTTAGTTCATCACTTTAAATGAAGGAAACTCTAAGGATGCTGAATGCAAAATGCAGGGTCACAGAGGATGACGATAATGAAAGTAATATGACAGGCTTGAAGAGCAATGGCTTACAGTTGCCTATCAGAAAAACAGCTGAAGGTAAAATGTGTGAGAAATTATTTATTTTTTAAGCCAGCACATTAGTAAACCTATTGCAATTACTGAGATTTATATCAACTAGCAACAAGACTAAATTACAAAAGCAACTAAGAACTATAATTTCATATATACGTTTTAATTTTATGCATCTTAGGAATTTTGTAACCGGAATCAAGTGCTGGATAATCAGTCTTTTGTTAGACTGTGCGGTTTGGTAGTGCTGTAGCTTATACCAATGAAGTGATCACTGAATATTCAGTGTGTGGAAGAGAGATACTCTCTATAAGGGTTTTTAGCACTCATTCTTCAAAAAAGATACACAGAAATAACTCAGATTCTTATGTCGCCCGTTTGTCACATTTTTTTTTTGTAAGCCTAATGCCTAAAGTCTCTGTCATCAAAACCTTATTATGTAGCTTCTAAGATTAAAAAAAGAAAATGTTACTTTAAGCAACTAAAGATAGAGTTGAGATTGACTGAGCTGTGTTGTTGAGAACATTTAAGAGAGTTTAGAATAAGGTTCAAATCCATTAACCCAGGCTGCTTGTCCTCTCTCCTAATTTCGAGCCATTCCCTCAACACGTTGCAGATTCCTCGGCCCTTCTCAGGTCCTGGGACACAGAGGCTCCTCCCCAGGTGATGACTTGGCTCATTTCCCTCCCTCTGTGTGCGATGCTGGCTCCCAGATCTTCACCTGACAGACACCGGCTCTAAGCCTTAGCTCCCCTGGTAGCTCTGCACAGGGAGCTTCCCAAACGACCCCGTCAGTCACTTACTAATCACATCACTTCCTTTTAGAATTCAGAGAACACTCAAGTCTATCAACTGCAAATTCATTCTCTTTAAATCCTTGTTTTGAGAAGATTAGAATATTTCCTCAAGTCTCAATTGGCAAAATCACTTAAGAAGCTTCGATTAAAAAAAAGTCACAATTTGCTTTGTTAAGGTGTGTGTGAACATGTGTCTGCATCAGAGACTTACTACTATCTTTCACTTCCTTTATGAACTAGCCTTGTCCGTATGCTGATATTTTAAAACCAATTTTAATATTAGGGGAAATATTAAAGAGGTCACCTTAGCTTAATGAAATCAGAAATTCATATTGTTGAACTTATCTCTGAAATTGCTCCAAAATTCTCAATTATCCCCAAAGTTAAAAGACTTAACTAGAATACATGATGAGAATATTTTAAACACTTCAAAAAAAAATTTCAGTGTTTGACAGTATAGGCAAAATGTTTTGTTACGTTCATTATTCTGCATGTAGTCTTTGTTATAGAGTACTATTAATAAACTCTTATAGAATTTTACTTTGTTATTGGCCTTTACTAGTACTTATTAAACAAAATTTAAATAAGGTTGGTAGAGTTATAAAGTAAAACTAAGTTCTCTGATTAATATTATAAAAAATGTAGCCCTAAGTTTTACCTAAAGTGCATTATAGTAGAATTTAGTATATAAATATATGTTTCATTTGTTTTGTGACATTGATGATGATAATATCATTTAGATTCTATTTTTCAGTTATCTCATGATGATTACTGAGTCTATAAAACTATTTTTTGCCAGTTATTTTATGCAGCACCTTTTAGGAGACATGTAATTTGCTTAAAAGAAAGTCCTAAAATGTAATATGAAATTATACTGAATACTCCAGAGGAAATTTATAGAAAAACCAGGACACGTAGAGGTATTTTATTATTTCACAAGAATAATTGAAAAAATATATGATTGGAAAACCAAAATGTCAGAAAAGGAATGAATCACTTAGTTATTATTTTTATCTTCACAGTTTTGAATGTCTCTTTTCCACAGAATATAGCCACAAGTGGTCCCTATAACAATTTGAATGGGACCCAGAGAAATTAAAATGGAAAATTAAAAGCATCGGAATTGGGAGGCAAATGGAACTTTAAGACAACTAGACATGTCAGAGGTAGTTATTCAGTAATTTTACCTGAATTATACTTCAGCTCTATTTACCACAAATTCAGCAAAACATACTTTTTGTGGGAGCTGACACCAAATTCTGTGAAAAAGTATAACCCTGAAACCAAATGAACCAGTTTCAAAATCAGTAGTGAAGGCTAGGACAAAGCTGATAATAGTTCAGGGCAAAAGCTCTCAAATGCCAGGAATGTTAACTAAGTCTTACATAATTAGACAATGACAGAACTGCTGAAAAATATTAGTAAATTGCCTTATTTTAAGAACTTGTGTTCTTTAAACTCACTAGACCTATTATTTTTTTACTTTTAAAAATGTGTAGCTTACCAAATTTAGGAAGTTACTGATTATATCAATTGTCCAAAAGAATGTGTGTGGAGCACACACGAGAACCAATATTTGGAAATGAATGAAATAATTCTCTGAGAACAGAGCTATGTAGATTTTGAAGTATTTTGGAAAAGGAAGAGTCTAGTCACCCCAAATCACAAGTTTCTTGAAGACAAAAGTTGTCTTTATTCACCTACTTCTTCCCAGTGCTTGACACACAATGCTGAACACATTTTTTAAATGTACGTTATTACTGAGACTCATGTACAGACTAATTTATAGGGAATAATTATACTTTAACCTGATGTACCACAAATATCTATTTAGAAGTTCCCATTAAATGTAGAGTGGCCAGGAATTGTGCTTTAATTTGGATAGAAAGCTGCCTATAAATTATAGATAATTGACTTTGCCACTTCAAAATCTCTTGAGCATTTCTTGGACTCATTCTGTTCTTGATCTGCAGCTGCATAAATTAAGACAATTTCAAATGCAAATGCACTTTTTCTGTCTTGTAATACTGACAGCCCAAACCATCCTCTTTCAGGAAACAGTATTTTATAATCACTGTCTCTAAAAATTCTGGTTTTGATTCACTCTCCAGATCCATGTATCCGTGTGTGCAGCACATGCTGTCATAAGCTTTTTGCATCAGTTAGAGGAAATATTTAATGACTGGTTTCCTATTAAATGGTAGAGATCATCAAGTTTCATGATGATAGTTCTCTCAAAGCAAAGAGGGCAGTCGTCTTTTCATTTTCTATTTATCCAAAGCCATTTCCCAAATTTATCAGTTTCCTATGAAGAGTCCAGCTCATCATCTGACTTTCTGATGAGCATTATTACCCCAGATTCAGTTCCTGCTATCTTTCTCTTTCTTCAGACTCATAGCTATAAAAGAATTAACACATTTTTGGAGTTGGTTATGCTGTGCTTATTGTTTTAATCATGCTGTTTTTCTAAAGAGTTATTTCTCTTAGATGTCTTACTTTTCTACTTCAAAGTTGAGTACTAATAACTAAGTTCTTGGCAGTATTTTGGCCAAAGACTGTGCAAATAGAGTAAGAAAAGGATGACTTAAGTGAGCAGACTGCTCTGGCAAAACAGAATCTTATTTTCATCAACATCTGTACCACATACAATGTGGTTTTAATTTGAAATGGGGAACTAACCGACATTGCCAAAGAACTCTGTACATTCGTGGTTATTTTATTTGGGCTAGAATGGTACACAGATTAAGATCCCAACTTTCTGCCAGAATACCACGATGAGTGCACTTTGTACTCTGCAAACTGATTTGGGGGTTCGGCAAATTGATTCATAAATAAAATTGGAAGTATCCAATGGGTCACCTGGAAATTATCTGCTTTTATGCAGTGTGTTTTTAAACATTCTGTGGGTCTTCTTCCATTTTAATTATATGTCTTCAGATATGGAGACGCTCTCAAAAATATTTTCAGTATTTCTAACTTGAATACACGTTACGTGAGGATTTAACGAGTCTGTCATCCATTCAGCATGGAATAGAAATATGAAGAGTCCTTAGGTTACCTATAGGATGTCAATTAAACATTTGTCAGAATTGCCTACGAATTCTAACATAATTTTGGGTCTGACATATATATATTGTACATATGTCATACGCACATAAAGAGACTTCCTCCTGAGTTTTCCTGGTGTATGCCTAAAGTATGTCTTTACATCTTAATCCTAGTTCACCACACTTAACTTAGATCTTTAATAAAATTCTAGCATACTTGTACAAAACTTTATTAGTGATGCAAAGATGGAGGTTAATTACACTCATCATAAACAAAGCTCATTATAAGATACTTGGACAAGTTTTAGTTGCCTTCAGTTTAGGCATAGATTTATCATCAAGTCTTAGAGATATCTTGTTTGCCATCACTCTTTGCCACCAATATAAATCTATCTCATTTCACTTGAAAATTTTTCTTTGCAAATGATCCACTTCATGAAAAAATAAATCAATCAATTTTTGAAATTAAAATGTCTGCGATCTTCTAATTAGTAGGTATTACATACTTTGGATATATTCATGGCTCAGCAGTAAAGGAAATAGACTGCTTTACTATTGTATATCTTAACATGCTTCCTATTAATATGCCTACAGGTTTGGATTGGTCATGGAGGATCACGTGAATCAATCATCATTAGCACAGACATTCATCTGGATTAAAAACATCTCTCCTTTTGTCTTCTGGATCTTAACCATCAGTGCAGTGTGAGTACGCATCCACATTCTCAGGGTTTGTTTTGCATTTGGAGATGCACTTACGTTGCAAGTGAATATACATAAATGAAGACTTGCTTCAACAATAATTCTGTTTCTGGGCCTGTTCTGAATTATCATTCTTACTCTTTATCCTCACATCCATTCAACCTTAAGGTTTTTGTGGTGCAGTCTTTGTTGATGTGTTGACAATGAGCTGGCTTCGCTCCCTCTCTGGCTGTTCCTTTGACATGGAATGTTCTCCAACTGGCGGCGTCCCCATGCCATTGCCCCTGCCTGCAATAGCATCACCCATGAGACTGTCCCTGGCTTGCTTTCCTGTCTCATTCAGTGCTCTGCTCAAATGTCACCTCCCCAGAAAGGTCCTCCCTGACCAACCCACCTACACTAGCGTGCACACTCCCAAATCAACATGTAGCCCTTACTCTGCTTCAGTTGGCTTGCTAGCATTTGTTTCTACTGGACAGTACACTGTATCATTGTTACTGTATTTATTGGTTATTACATTGTTACTGTAATTATTGGTTGATTGTCTGTCTCCTCTACTAAAATAGAAGTTCCATCAAGGAAGGTCTTTGTCTATTTTTTTCACTGTTTTATCCCCTGATCAAGAAGAGTGCCTGGCATATGAAGAACACTTAATTGTTTATGATTAAATGATTTACCCAGGACACTGAACTTCTTTATATCTCAGTGTATTTCTTTGTTGAGGGAGAATGTTGTACTTCATGGTCTTGGGTCTAAAATATATTTGTTTGCAATGATTATCGTAGATGCATAGATTATGTTGGGATTGGATCAGTGATATTTACCTGTATGTATCAACATTCTGTGCACCAAAATGTATTAGAACCTAGTGCCTTTTGACTCATTAACAATAAATGAAAATACTGAATACATATATAATACCAGCCTGTAACTCCTGGACTGGTAAACTATTAAAACTGCTGGCGGGCTCAGCGGTAGTAACCATGTAAATTTTTAAAGATGTGACATTTCACTCAAAATATCTGTAAGGGATATGTACTAGATTAATCATAGACTTTAATATTTTATTTCATACTGAAAGCTCTAATAGATGTATGCCAAAATATATTTCATTTCTAGGCTTATTTTTCCTAGGGGAATGTAAATTGAGTCATCTAGGAATATTAGTTCTTTTAGAATTGAATCTATGATATAAAATGATGGAAAAAGAAAAAGTGCACTGCTGAATGATTGGTTCAAAATTTAAAATTCATCTTTACCTTTTACAGATTAATTTATCATAATGTTGAGTTCAAGTAAATAAAAATTTCATGAAAATAGTGATTTCTGGGATGGGATGTCTAGAAGTAATAAAGTCACAGGGTGATACATTTTTTCTTATAAAGAAAAATATTTATAAAGAATCTAACTTTCAATAGTTACCACTCTCATCAACCTTGGTGTCTATAAACATTTTAATAGCAACATATGAGTCAGAAGTTGTGCTCCAGTCCCTTCTGATGCTCCATTTTCCTCAGATGATTTTAATTTATCTGAACAAATGGTCAATAACTTAGAAAATTTTGTAAACGGCCTTGAAAGCAACAGCAGTGCACTCCTTAACTGCTGAGTGATTGGAGTTCTGTGTCGTGGTGCCAATCTAAGCCTCCTGATCTTGTGACTGAGTGATCACAAGCTGCTTCTCCTGACGACATGCCCACTAAGGTATTCTCTGTGTGCACCTGAAAGAAAGTAACGTTTTCTCCACAACACGCAAGCAGGAGGGGCCCCAAGGAGCGACTGTATTGCAGACAAGCCAATAACCCTTGCAAGGACTGGATTAAAATTCTGACATCATGGTCTTATGTGCGAAAGTGCAGGTCACTACTAATCATTAATTTGTGGGGATGGTTACCTGTCAGTCGGTCTCCAAAACCCACCTCACTACAGTAATGTTATGTCACTTCACTATTTCAGTAAGTATTCATCCCCATTTTAAGTGAAAATGTCATTCCATACATTTCTGATTCATTTTGCTACATAAATTTTATTCTTGCTTCAATGGCAATGATTTCAAAGAGGAACCAAAGACTAGAAATGCTCCTTTAAGAATCCTATCTTCTGCCTAAACTGGGACTAATTAATCAAAATAATAGTAATTCTCTATCTTGCAAAAAATTCTTAGGGAATTAGAATACAGAATCTTGGCATCAGATTCTTTACCCTTAATCCTTAGTTGAAATCATGTTTATCATTTTACTTTTAGCACTGTTCTCAATTATAGAGTTTATATTCTTAAGGACATTGAGATGCGTCAGAGTTCCTTGAGAAAAAAAAATGTTTCCTGTTTTGAATTATGCAAAGCAATCAACATGTTCCCATATTTGATGCATAAATTTATAATACTAAAATTCACAGGGAAATACTAAAACATGTTGGCTCATCACAGGTAACAAAAAAGACCCCTCCAAAATTAGGTTAGTAGTCTTACACTCAGTCCTTAAACCATGTGAAAAGAATATTACAATTTAGATTATACCCACATTTTATTTTCTATTTGAAGAAAAATAATAATCTCAGCATTACTAAATAACAAAATAATTCTAGCATGTATCTCAGTCTGTTAATTTTTAAATATTCTATTTACTAAAATATTTTATTTACTAAAAGCTTTTCCATATTTTGTAAACTAAAAACTTTTCTATGTTATTAAAATCTCTATTCAGTATGAAACAGCCAGTGGTAGAGGACAATATTCTCAGCAAATATTAGTTACGGAGCAGATATTTGACGGAGCAGACAGTTCTGAGATTGCGAGGTAATTTGCAGAAGTCCTATTATTTCAAATGTAACTGTTTATACCAATGGATTTGTCCTGGGCTAGTCTCTTCCCCTGAACTGTTTCACTCTTGGGTGACTACCTGAAAACAGGAATTTGTCTTGGCTAAGATAGCATGTTGAATTTGTTCAGAATTTATGCAGCAGAGTGATCAATAGATTAAAGACAGGTAGGTGTAGCCAAGTGTTCACTGCCATTCCTCCTACATGCCATTGGACATAGAAAATTGGGGGCTGGGTCCTTGGAGAAAATGAGGCCCAGACATTTTTCCCATCATTAGTTTTAATTCATTGCCATTCCTATTACTATAAGCCTGGTACAAAGCTGGCCTTTAGTGAACATGCTCTCCTGGGAGCTTCCAAACATTTATGGCCAGAAGGCTTCAACCAGGCTCATAACAAAGGTGGTCCCCTAAGCCCCAACCTAGTCTAGACTCATCATACTCCAGGGAAGCCCAAGAATTCTGACAGATAAAAATCTATTAAAGTGAACTTAAAATATCTGTTCTGGCAATTATCCAGACTCATGAGTTTTTAAAAAAAAATGATGTTGCCCATTTATTGTTCAATTTGCCATACCCCATGGACAGGCAGAGACTGTTCTCAATTGGGCGTGGGAAGTGTGGGGAAATGAAAAATTACCATTATACTCTGAATGCAAAGTATTTTAAATAAATATTTTAATTCTATCGTTGGCATTTAAAAGTAGAAAGCATACAGTATGTTACAAATATCAAAATGTGAAAAATATGAACGTTACATAAGTAACAAATGTAAAAAAAGTATTTTCTTACCTTCCCTGAAAGTAAGAAAACTCTTCAGCATAGGAAAATATCAGTATCAAAACACAGCTTAGGTGTAAAAACAAGTTTTTACACAGTATTAAAAAAATGATTTACAAAATGACAGAAAGTAAGATGTTTTGAAATTTGACTTTATATAAATTATAAAAACTGGGTACTTGGGATAAATGTTAAATGGTTGAAAAATAAGTCCAATCATAGGCTTTCTTTAAGCAGATTCTTTAACATTTTAAAAGCATAGAACATTTTTTTCAATAAATAACTTTTAAAAGTGTCTCTGAGAAGTGCTGCTGGAATATCCTTCCACAGTAGGAGAGGGCAGTGTTCTGGGGACAACATGCAATCATTCCGTTCCTAGTGGAAGCCTGATGAAAGTCAGGAGACCATCACTGTTCACAATAAAGATTCAGGATTTGTAACAAAACTTGGTAAGAAAATTCTAAAGTGCTGAAAAAAATGACTTAATTTTAGTACCCACGGTCATGAAAAAACATATTCAAATATCCAGACATTTCTGAGCAACATCGACTATGAAATCTGTAACTCTGAGAAGTGTTAATACTTAGTCTTTCATTCAAGGATAGGAGGACTGTTTCTACACTTTACAAAGATTGGTTAAGCCTCAAGGATCTTGCAATGCAAAACATAATGGTGATAATACAATGGAAACAATACACAGACCCCACTGTGAAAGCACAAGTTCATTTCTGCAATGGCAACAGTATTAATCTGAAAAGTCACAAATCAAACATCGGTAAATAAGAAAAAACCTTTGCTGCATGCCACATGACTAGTTACAAAATACGATGCATGCAGGAAAATAAAGTCAACCAAGTACATTTAAATTAAAGAGTTGTTTTGAGTCTGTTTCAGCAGCATTGTGGTTATTATTTTTAAGTTCCCCTCCAACACCGGTCCATACTGGCCTGTTTTGCAAATGTGACCCACTCTAGTCGGCAACCTCACAATGGTTTGAGTGTTTCCTGCTTTTATGTTTTATAACAACGCCAGTACACGAAGTTCACACAGTTCACACGTACTGTTCTGCTTCCCCATCTTTGGGGGCTGGCTTAGTGGTCCCACTTTTGCCTTCTTCATTTGCTGCTGCTTTTTCTGGGAGAGATGCCAGATCTTTAAAAACATCTACATAATGGCCAAAGCCAGGGCCCCAGTTCAAAAGGTTGTCCCAGTTGAAATTCCCTGCTTGCTGCCCGAGCTTCAAGGGCAGTGTGTTGTCAGCAACCCCTGGGGCTGCTGCCTGTGGGCCCACAGGTCCTCCCTCAGCCCTGCGGCCATGGTATCTTCTGGGCTTCAGTCTGGCTCCGTAATTATCTTCATCATCTGCATCAGACTCATTGACTTGAGATAATTTGGGCATCCTGGAAGTATACACCATGGGCTTTTCCCTGTCATATTCCATTTCTGAGCAAGTGAAAGACTCATGCGAGTCACTATCCGACGAAGACTCTGGGGCTGGAATGCCATCCGCTGGGTTCCGCGTTCTGGACAGTGGCCTTCTGCAGTCCTCCTCTGAAGACGACCTTCCGTGATCTGCACTGCAGATACTCGGGTTTCGAGGGCGAGGGGTGTTTAGCCTCTCCACCTCTTCAATGGAGAGTCCTACTGGAGGAGAGGATTCCAGAGGAATCTGCCCGATCGGCTGCTTCAGGCGACTCCCAGGTCTAGAACCGTGCGACGCCATGGCCTGGGGACTCTTGCTTCTCCTTCCCAGCCTCGTGGCGTAGTTGAAAATGCCAGGTTGGCACGCGTCGCTGTGCATTTCCAAAGTATTCCCATCCCTCATCGGAAGATGCAACTCCCTGGCTGGGCTGTTCCGATAGAAGGTAGAGGACTTGGAGAAAGGGGCTGGACTGTGGCGCGACAGAGGGTTGGGGGTTGGGCAAGCCGAGTGGCTCAGGGAGCTGGACCTTAAACCTTGGCTGTAGGGAGGCTGGTAAGTCAAACTGCTCGCTCCCAACGGCATGGGGGATTGCCTGGCAAAGCCCAGAGGGCTGTGCCGCTGGATGGAAAATTTAGGGGTGTGGCTGCGGAACTGCTTGTAGTGCTGGACGATGTCGGCGTCGGAGGGGGCGATGCTGCTGGCGTTGTCGATGTCGTAGTGCTCAATCTCTTGCTCGGGTGAGGCCAGGGGGGCACTGGGGATGGTTTCTGAGGTGTGCGGAAGGTCGGTCTCGTCGTAGATGAGGTAAGGGTTTTCCCTTTCAATGATATCTGGCTTCGGGTTCCCTTCCGGCTGCTTCCTCACAGTCATGTCCTCCCCATAGGGAGGGATGTTGTCTGGGTCATCAAAAGCAACATTCTCACTTCCCTTTTTCTTCTTTTCCTTGGGTTTCTTCTCTTCTTTGGGATTTTGGGCCTTCTTCCCCCGGCACTGATTACACAGGATCAAGCTCAGGACCAGGAGGGCCAGGACGGTGGCGCAGCTGCCCACGATGGCAGGCACCGCCCACAGAGGCAGGGAGATCTCCTCGGGGGCCTGACTCGGGACACAGACGTGCCCCCCGGGACTTCCAGCTTTGCACACCCTCCCCGGAGGACAGAAGACGCCAAGACAGGCCACCACAGTCTCACAGGTCCTCCCCGTGTGCGACTCGGGGCAGCTACAGGTGAAGCCGGAGTGCAGGCCTGGCTCACAGCTGCCCCCGTTCTGGCACGGGTGGGAGGCGCAGTCCCCGGGCGGCACGCACTTGTAGGCGTACCACTGATTGAGGCACAGCAGGTCGCCCCAGCAGGGGTTGCTGGCACAGATGTTCGGGCCCCTGCAGCCGATCTTCACGGAGGGATCCGTCCTGGAGATGGAGGCCAAGCTGTGTCTCCCGCTGAAAGGAAGGCTTTCTCCGCCGTACAGCATAGAAGCAATGCAGCCATCAAACCCTGCAGGGGCAAGAAGGAGCGGTAAGGCGTTTCAGGGAAAACCAAAGGCTTAACAGGCCGCACTAATGGAACCTAGGAAAGAGAAGCTTCGCAGTCGCATCTGTAGAGTTTAGAAACCACACTCAGAGCCATCTTCCGGTTTAAAGGCAATAAATCTGTGCCTCTTACAACATAAGTTAACAAGATGTGTAAGAGTTCCCCGACAAAAATGTGGAGTGGACTGCTGGGACCCCGCCCTGCCTGAAGATTTATTAATGACTCCAACAGGCTGGGTTTTCCTTTTAGCCCTTCTTTCATTTAATTATCCATTTGTTTTATTTTTATGGTCTCTACACCAAGAATTACATGCATAAAATAAAGTTTATTTTAAAAAATACTAAAAAATACTTCAAAAATTGGCCAATAGCTTCAACCATTAGATCATGCAGTCTCCATGCAGGGGCTACTGCTCTCAAGAAGTTGAACAAGGGCTCTTGAGGAGCAAAAGGAAAATCTGTTATAGTACCATGTTTGTGGGTCTCTCTAGGGGTGACAGAGAGTATACTCGTGGCATTAATATTTCATCTCGTGGGGATGGCAGAGGTTAGAAAAGAAAAATTTAAAACAGCTCCTGAGAGGGTGATGATTTTAAAAAAAAAAGTTGAGAAAGACGTTAGACTCATATCTGTGTGCTAATATTGCTAATGTTCCAGTCACAAGCTCAAGAGTATATTTTGACACTAACAAAAGAGCATGATTTACACTGGCTTATTTTTTAACAACATCCAAATGAATTAGCATCCAGATTATAAAACTAGCTAAATACGTAAGACCTAATGATGACCCAGGCTTTAACTCTTATGCTTTGACTCCATTACTCTGCCATGCTTTCTTCAATTTCCCTCTTATTTGATGCATCATTCCACCCTAGTGACATTTCCATCCTCGATGCACTTTTTTTCCGTGAGCTTCTATGACATCTGCTTTCATTCCTACTCTTCTGGTTTTCTTTCTGTGACTTAGCCCACTTTCTGTCTCATTCTCTTCTAAACAACCACTGACTCTTAGAGTTACTGAAGGTTAAGGCCCTAGGCTTTCTTTTCACTATCGTCATGTTAGGTTATCACATCCGTGCCCAGTACTTAAGTTACCTGCTCCACACTGACAGCTCCTAACTATATATTTCCAACTGAAATCCACTCCTCATTTCTAGCATATTGACCCAAAAGTCTTTCCCAAAGATGCTCCAAACCCAGGAAGTCCCAAACCAAAGTCCTGATGTTCCCCAGAGATGTGCTTCGTGTGGCACTGCTCTGCATTTCCTCTCCTAGTGGCACTGCCCTTCTCCTAGTTGAAAAGACAAAAACCTTCCTGAATTTTATCAAAATCTTCAACATTTTCATTGATTTTAATTCCCCAAATATTCTTCCCTATCCACTTTTCAACTGCTCTGCCACTAAACTGGCCAAAACTCACACAATACCTTGCCTAGGTCACTGCAGTTTCTTCCCAGCTAATTTATGCAAGTCCCCTCTTGTCCTTCTGCAACGCACTCTCCACGGGGTAGCCTGAAAGATCTTTAATGTCCTGCATATCTAATTTTGATACTCCACTGATTAATTTTTCAGTAACTTCCCATTGTTCCAAGAATGAGATCAGAATTGCCACATGGTCTAGAAGAACCTTCATTCTCCAACTTCATCTTTTATCTGTGACGTTAGCCCCCAACATTTTGGGTTCTGTGATCTTGACTTTTCTATTTTTTCCTTTAGTTCCCATTGATATGACTTAATCTTTCATACTGTCCCATCCTCATCTTCATAGGTCAGATTTAAGTACAAATGTCAATTTCCAGAGACGTTTCCCTTTCTCACTTTGTTTTGCAATTTATTAGAATTTTAGATTCTTCCTTCACATCATTTATCAAAGGTTAAAATAATATATTTACTTGTGTAATGATTTGATTACTGTTTGTCTTCCTCACAGGACCATGTAGTCTATGAAAAGAGTGGCTATTTAGTCCACCATTGTTGTTCATACTAAGTATATATAGGGCTCGGTAAGTATCTGTTGTGTGAATGAACAAATGGATAAGTAAATGAGTGAATGTCTAAATAAATATTTGGTGTACAAGGAAAGGATCAAAACACCATGGACTGAATTATGGACTTGGCAGAACAATGGCTAAAGAAACTGATGGCTGATAATTTATTACCAACTTTCTAAAGATATTTATGAGAGTCTTATAATGGATACTGTCGGATATCCAACTACTCTTGGAGGAGCAATCTTACCTTTCTTTCATGCCTCTACTCAACACAAGCATTTACCTGTTTGAGTATCTCGATGAGCCTGATTG
This sequence comes from Camelus bactrianus, assembly GCF_048773025.1. NCBI lineage: Eukaryota > Metazoa > Chordata > Mammalia > Artiodactyla > Camelidae > Camelus > Camelus bactrianus. The sequence continues at coordinate 47,302,174 of NC_133540.1, forward strand.
GGTGGAATTCCTCCGAGAGATATAGTGAGCACATCGAGGCCACCAAAGTCCTGAGTAGGGTGGATGATATCTCTGGTATAAATTCTGTCGATGGACAATACTGTAGCTGTTCCATTTTTTCCAATTAAAAAAGTATGCCAGTGGCCATCTGCAACGTAGACATCAGGAATATTTCTCTCCACTTTCCCAGCAATTCCTGCATCTGACGTAAAATGCACTTTGCCATTCTTAATCTGTAAAACATTTAAAATAATGTATAATTAAACCGTGATATGCTTGAATAAAAATAAAAATGTAACGAATCCTTAAAACATTGATCAATTTAATGCAGAGAGAACAGTGGAGGTGTCTGGTTGTATTAGACTATATTTACCTATATTGCCTTTACCATTTTAGGTAGCACATGCCTTCACATTTAACAGATTCAAAGTTTTCTAAGTAATCTGACATTCATAACTAATTTTTCAAGATGTATAGAATTATTTTCCAGAACACAACTGCAGTAATAATAGGGCAAATACTCATTTTAAGATAGGTAAATTATATCTTTTTAGGATTACTTATATGTATTTTTGTATTTTATTATATTTTTAATTTTTATTGAAGTATAGTTGATTTGCAATGTTAGTTTCAAGTGTACATCAAAGTGATTCAGTTATACATATACATACCCATAGATATTTTCTTTTCAGATTCTTTTCCATTATATGTCATCACAAGAAATTGAATATAAGTCCCTGTGCTAAACAGTGGGTCCTAGTTATTTATCTATTTTATATAGAGTAACATGTGCCTGTTAAACCCCAACCCCTAATTTATCAGTTTGCAAGTTTAAAAAAATTATCCATTTAGTAAATGGCCCATAATTATCAGAAAATATTAAAGCTATCTCCAGAAAGAGAAATCAGTGCTTAACTATAAATGAAGCATAGTTGGAAAAGTAAAGATATAAATAAATTGTTGTACCTGTCATCTATTACATACTGGAATTTTAGAAAAAATCACTATTATTGTTTATATCATTTATTAGGATGACAGCTATGATGAATAAAGGGTGAGTTCTTAATAATGAGGTGTCTGGGCAAGTCTTTACTTTGGCTGTCTTTTGAAATTTATCTAAGGGATATTTGGTTTCTCTTACTTTACCCAGTAGAACATTGGGTAACAGGATGCTCTTACTCCGGTTTCCAGCTACCAAGTTTCCAGTTTTCTAAGTAGACGCTTAGAAAATGAAATAATTTATAAGGCAGGATGAGAAGAGCATAATCCCATCACTGTTGCCAGGCAGAGCTGGTGCCTCAGCCGGGGGAGAAGGTGGTGCCACGTATCAGATGACAGGAGTGGAAGGATGGATCAGTTTATTTTGTTACTCAGATCAAATGTTATTTCTACATGCAACAAACACATCTGGTAGAACTAAAAATGAGTTCATTTTTACTTTGTGGAAAATATGCCTAACACATTTACATGCGTTATTCATAATGAAATATTTTATTAAAGCACTTTCTCCAGATAATATATTCCAGCACCGAACCCAGGGGGAAAAAATAGAAAATTGTGGTTAAGTGACAATAACATGTCATCAAGTGGGCAATGTCTCATGAAACACACAGTAGAAACAGCAACCCCTCTTTGGTTATAGCCAGAGTCCTTTTTGGAAAGAAGCCTTGGAAAGAGCCTTCTGCAAGCTCTCTGTTTCTCTCTTAATTGATCACACCACGTCATCCTTCCATTTGACCAGTTTCTGATGAAAGGGTCCTTGGAACATAACATGGAGGAGAATGAGTAAGGAAGTATGTTTCCATTACAGCATTCTGAACGTTTTCCTGCTCCCTAATATTCTACCTAACTCTTTCATCCCTCCTAACTTTCAAAACATCATGCTCAGTTTTTGGTTTGGTTTTATTTATTCATGGAGGTATCTGTTCGTTTATATCTTTATGTTTGACTCCACAGAGCTCCGAATCATCCCAGTTCTGTACAGTATACCTCGCTTCACTTCGGAACAAAAACAAAGCACCAAAACAGAGGAACTGATGTGGAGCAGAAATAAAGCCCATCACTTGGCATTATTTCAGAACTCCAAATAAGGAGATCCTCAGAGTGCCACAAAAGCAGAGAGATTAGTGAGATGCTTTAAACATAGTGTCAAAGCAGGTGAACACAGAATGTTTTTCTTCTGCTCTTCACTCTGAAATTTTCTCTCCTTCTTTCTTTTTTTTTTTTTAAAGCCCAAGAAATTGCACATTCTTCTCTCTCCTCACATTTACTGCTACCGACTCCTAATACTCTCCCCTCTAACAATATGGAAGCCCATTACCCAACTCTCTTACTGATTTTCACAAAGTGTCTTCCCACTGCCTGCCTCGGTGTGTGTGTGTGTGTGAGTGAGAGACAGAGACAGAGACAGAGACTGACTAATTCAGAGTATGCAAAAAAAAAAAAAAAAAAAGAAGAAGAAGGGAAAAAAAGAGAGAAGGCAACTGTCAGAAAGTGAGCCAAAAGAAAGAAAGAAGAAAACCAGGGGCCTTGGTCACTGATAAGATAATTGATAAGTAACAGTCCCTTTTCCCTAGCTTCCTGGGCTGGGTAAGCAGATCGTATTCCTGTCATCCAAGTAACAGCTTATACCAGCCACTCTCTTCCTGTCTATTCAGTTCTCCTTCATCACGATTGTCTTTTTTCAGAATCTATTTACTTCACTTACTAAATCCCTCAATCTCTGAAAAATTGCCTTTCAACATTTTCATACAAAAGAAATGTGAATTTTGGTCTGCGTTAGTCATTATTTTTATTCACCCAGAGTTTACCTTCCCTTCAGGAAAAAAAAAAATCTCTCTAAGTTGCTACCCATGCAACACAATCTGGAGGAGTTGTCTGCTACTGTCCTGTTGGAAATGCAAGATTTTATGGTGACAGAAATGGATCCTGACATTCAGCTTCTTCCTTGAGGAAGAAAAATATTCTGTCTCCGATTTCTTCAACCACATTTTTCTTGTAACTCTTGGCTTAAAGAGATAACACACAGAAATATTTCATATGTCATTTAAATGGCACGAGGACTTGGAAGCAGCCTAACAGACAATGCACAGACCTCAGTGTCAAAGCCACTCAGTGCATATAAAAAGTGTTTCTGGTAGCCTACGAACGTCTACTTCTTTCTTCACTTCTTTACTGTCTTTGCTTCCAATACACTCCTGAGTGAAAACTGTACACACCAAGTAATAACATTATACAGTGACAGGTGCTTTGTTTTACAGTGACTTCATTAATTCTGGAATTGGGCTTTTTGCTTTAATAATGGAGGTAAAGTTATCACCTGAGGATGTTCCCCAACTGGATTAGGGCAGAGTGTCTCAACCTCAGCACTGCTGACCTTTCAGACTGATCGTTCTCTGTTGTGGGTGTTGTGCATGGCAAGATGTGTAGAGACATATCTGACCTCCACCCATTCGATGCTGGTAGCAGCCCCCCACCCCCCATGACAATAAAAGATTGCCAAACATCCCCCGAGAGGTAAAGTCACCCCCAGTTGGGAACGACTGAACTAGGGGACTGTTTTTTGTACTACTTAAAGTTAGGTACATGACACATAACTATCAGCTTAGATGGAGAGAAACATAATATAAGCTTGGATGGAGAGAAATTTTGAGAATTTAAGAGGCTGAAGTTTCAAGGTGAACGTCTGTTTTTATTTTTAGTATTTTAGGTGAACTGAGCCTAGTAATTTTCTATGTATTTTGCTTTTTTCTTTATGAACTAAGTTTTTAGTAATTTCCAAAATACTGATTTATAAGTGAAAATAATTCAGGGAATCTGGGTTTGTTTTCTTAAGAATTTGCTAAAAGTCAAATAAAGTTATCAGAATTATATGAAATGATATTAGTAAAAAACACTCAGTATAACTAAACTAATAAACTGATGGTCTGAGAGATGAAGTCTTATTTGTGGGAAAGAAAGCAGAATAATAATTTTAGAAATTGAGAAAGCTAAGAGCTGACAGAAAATGCACATGTAATGAAATTACTCATCAGTTTAGCATCTCATTTACAGCTGAGAAAAAAATGGGTAAAAGCTTAATGATAAATCAATCATGAAATAGAATGTTTCAAAAATATGTATTTAGAAATGATTTGGAGAAGTCAGCTGAAATTTTACTTACAATAAATTCCAAAGATATTTAATTTCACAGGATTTACCTGGGTAAATTGAATACATGTTCCAGAATAAAGCCAAAAACTTTCATTTTTTTTTTCTATTCTAGTCCTGCCAATGAATACGTACATATCAGTATTTGGAATAATTCTTGGAAAAAAATATGTTTCTATTTCAAAGACATACTATCTTTTTATTTGCACTTTGTTTGAAAGTAGGGTGAAAATAACATAAATTTTTATCTGGCAAAATAAATTGGAACCAACTCTTTCTATGCTGGCCTACCTAGCAGTGGGCTCTACTCTAAACAAAAGTGTTTTGAAGCCAGACCATGCAGATCTTTGTTACTCTGGCCAATGCTTGAAGAATAGTTAAGATAGATGATATTGGAATAGTGCCCAGCATTAGTCGGAACTCTAATGGGTTGTAAAGAAAAGGACAGAAGTTGTGGGAGAAGTGATTTAAACCATGACACAGCAGGCGGTCTAATCCAATGAAGTCACCATTAGCTTTTATCTTACCTTCACAGTAGTGTAATTGCTGCTTTCTTGAATGTGGATTAAAATGCCATTCTCACTTCTTGTCCTGAATTTTACTTCCAGAGTGTTCACACCAAAAGGCTCCAACACAGCACCTCGTATGCTCTGTCTCAACAAATATTCCCTCTTCTCATTCTGACTCATGTGGTAGTCCAAGCGCCCTTTGCCTTCTAATGATAAGGCGGTGTCAGGAGTAACAGCTGGAAGCCAGCAAAGGAAGAGAAACGTGAACACAGCCAATAGGCATTTCTTAAAGAGTTTCCATGGTGACAAAAATTGTAAAAATTATATATATAAGAAAAAAGAACAGTGAAAATATTAAGGTTTTGGAATTAGTGTCCCCAATTTTCCTCTGAAAAAAATAATTTCTGCTTGTGAATCATTGCATAAGTTTATATCCATTTCAGAACCATGAAATGTAAAACATTTTAAGACACTCATTATTCATTTGGAAAATACTCATTACAATATTGGATACATGCTATATAAATTATGAGCACTTGAAGAGATAGCCACATGTTAAAAATACATAGCTGAAAAAATTGTTCATAAATTTCACTGTGTTTCTAAAATTAATTATATATGTTTTCATGGTTAAAATGATTTGTAATCATAAAGCCTTTAACAAGGAAAACTTGAACAAAGAAGTGTACAAATATTTATATTTGTAAATGACTTTATTAGTAGTAATAATCTTGTAGAATTTAAATTGTCATGTATAATTATAATTTATCATAATCTGATAAAACGTTCACACTATTGAAGTATATAAGTAATAGACCTAAAGAAAAGACATAAAGAAAATATACTCAAGGGTCTTAGCGTTGAATTGTACATTTTAAAAAGGTAAACTTTATAGTATGTGAATTATATCTCAGTTTTTTAAAGAGAATCACAAGCATTTCTCAAATGAATGACATTTTATTTTCCAAATATAATTGGGTTCCTACTTACTAAATACTCATTACTTTAAAAAAAAATCATGTGACAATGTACTTTTCTATGTTTTGTTTATTTTCCTAAACACAATTGTACCTCTGCTACTAAGATCTTATTGATTATAGTATGTAAATTTAATCATAAATTTCTATTCATTCTCATACTATAATAGAATCAAATGATTCTTTAAAGAGTGGCCAGATAAGTGCAACGATTTAAGTTGTAACCGCTTACCTGAAAATAAGGCAATTTATATAAAAGAGACCCCATTAGGGACAGTCAGTGGGATTTAAAGCTTCACAATAGAGAATGTGATGCTCTAATGCTGGCTTGAATATCATTAATGTCTTATGAACAATAGTTATTAGGATTTAGAAACAAACAACCAATAAAAGAATTTAAAAAGTAATATTTGAAACCAATTCCAATAATTGGAATTTAAAACTTAATTATCATCTTTAACTATAATAGCTTTTATTGCCACTGTATGATGTTTTGAACTCAGTGTTCACTGACTTGGTATTCTTACTTTTCAACCAAATACAACATGTTCAGCAGTGAAATATCCCCTAAAGGCAGCTAGTATTAAGCCAAAGCCTGAATATAGCCTCTGGCCTTGTAACTTGCCTAGCATCCCTATAGGTAAAACAACAATAACTAAATGATGTCTTTATAAAATGGAATCTAAGGACATCTTTAGTAAACAATTATAAAAGGGTTTCACTCTTCCTCAGGTTAAAAACATGAATTTAAAAAGGATTTTGTATTTGACCAATCATTGCCCCTTTAATATTTCCAATATTCAGAATCAAAATGTAATTCTTTTAATTCAGTTATATATTTAGGTGCATATACTTATACTTTATATGGTTACGATAATTTCCTGTGGATGCTGAAATGGCTTGCGTACATTTTTCACAGTATTTCCCAGTCAGTCCTTCTCTGCAGTGACACTGCTGCCATGACCAGTAATCTGTACACGTGCCACCGTGCTGGCAGGGACTGCGAGAGCAAGCGCCTTCGAGTCGAGGGCATCTGAAATCAAATTGGAATGAAGACACATAAAGCACAAAACCAGGTGGGGGAAATTTGTTAAAATTTGATACAAACTTTTATTAACCAGTTTAGTTTCATGCACTCAATTCTTTGCAACTCAAGTTACAACTATATTTGGAACATCTAATCAAAGTAGAAGTTATCCTGTAGCAGGTGCCTTGCCTTATTCATAAAGGAGAAGGTTAAACAAAATAACATCTTACACAATAAAAAAGCAGTGATTATTTCGTCTTTAAATTAATTTTTAGTTGAGTAAAACTTCTTGGTCAAATAAACACTTTGGTTCATGTGATCTCGGGGCCACGTGTACACATCTCCTCCACCAGACAGCTCATGCAGTTAATGAGTTTTGAATGTCTATGACATGCCAAGCGCTGTTCTAAGCATGGAGGTAAAGTGATGAAAAAAAATTCCATGGGCTATTTATTTTTCCTTGTGGAAGAGACAGAAGGAAACTCCAAAATTAGATAAATGTGTAGTAAGTTAGAAAGAAGGAAGTTCTGTGGGATAATTAAGGCAGAAAAGGGGCATTAGGAGTTTGGGGGTGTTGATGGATCTCTAGGTTAAGCAGTGAAGGGAGGGTCTGTTTTTCTGGAGTCCTAAACAAAGTGAAGGAGCAAAGTATATCTGATAGACAATCATTCCCAGCAGAGGAAAGAGCCAAGGGAGAAAGTCTCAAAGTGCAGGAACACCAAGTGGCCCAGTATAGTCAGAGCATTGTGGACAGGGAGAAGAGCAGGTAGATAATGGTGAGGAAGTCAAGGGCGCGAAAAGAACCGTCACGACTGCCTGGGACCTGACCGCAGGACCTCCATGTTTGCTGCCCATGCTGGACTTCTGCTGAGCACTCACTCTAAATAAAAGCATTGAATAGTTGCTGAGTTGCAGAAAGGAAAAAATAATGCTGAGAACTGGATTTTTTCTGGATTAAAGAAAACATACTTTTCTCTAGTAACAGATAAGATGTATTCTATAAAATACATGCTTCACATGAAGTATAACTTAAGTGAAAATTAATTTAAGAATATTCTTTTTAAGATGTCAGATATAGAAGCAGTGAACTATGCACATATACTGCTACTATAAACTTTCTAGAAAGTAATTTGGCAATACATATGAATTAGATCTTTATTTTTTGACCAACTTATTTTAAAGTGGAAAAATTCAGTCTTTAAGTACTAATTTTCAGTAACATAATAACAGCATATAGGAAAGTAAAGGCAAATGTCAAATTGTATTAAAATAATTAATTCACAAATATCAAGAAACATTCACAGCTTTGTAATCGTATCCCCAGAAATCTCAAGTATGAAAATAACATGAGCCAAGATTTTTATGAAAATATACTAATCGCAGGGTTACTGATATGTTAATAAATTTGGAAACAACTAAAGTGTATATTCAGTTAAAACAGGGCACATCCATATTATGGGATAATAGGCAGTTGTGAGTATGAATGTTAACCTAAGAGTGTTTGTCTCTGGGTAGTTCATTTATAGGTTACTTTATATTTTTTTGAATTTTAAAGACTTTCAGTATGAACAAGAATAATTTTTGAAATAAAATATATTATTTCCACAATTCCTAAGTCATTGCTGGGATTTTCAAATAGGAAAAAAAGCCTTACAATTTGCAATTAATCAAATTATTACTTGTTAACAATATATTGAGTTTTGGGGAATATGTATATTTATACATAAAATGATTCTTTTTTCTTTTTGGGGGGAGGTAATTAGGTTTTTATTTCTTTATTTATTTTAATGGAGGTACTGGGGATTGAACCCAGGACCTTGTGCATGCTAGGCACACGCTCTACCACTGAGCCATACCTTCCCCCCTATATATAAAATGAATTAATTTCAAATAGTTTTTGTATATATTATTGTTAACACTTTTACATTACTATGTGCCAGGTTCCTTTCTATGGGATTTACTTATTTAACTCATACTCTTCACAAGCCTGTAAGGCAAATCCTATACATTCATATATGCATGCATCCATATATTTTCACAAATTACACAGCTAAAAATAAATAACTCAAATTCAAAACAGCATAAACATTTGGTATTTTTAAGGCTTTTGGCACAACAATTTCATCTTTTTGATGCTCGATTATCTATTTTTTAAAATAGTAAAAAAATAAGATTGCCTTACTGATCTAGGATGCCTTGTGCTGCTAAAGCTTGGCTGGGTTCCAGTGGCCTCCCATTGACAGCAAACTCCATTATACACCCGACAAAGTCGTGGCTTTCCACATGTCCTCTCCTTTGAAGGATTGGTTCTAGTGACCTGATACCTCCAACTGTGACTCGATTTGGCTGAACGTCAAGAGTCCTACATAAGAAAGGAAAGATAAGTATATTAGGACCAATAAAAGGGATTTCGGTAGAATGTTTAAGTTAAAGGGTGACTGCAGCCTTTTCTGGCATGTATTAAAGTGTGGTAAATTGAATGGAAAACATTACCTAATCAACGCATGTCCTCTAAACAGATACCTACAGGACTGTTACATTTTTCAGGGTATGAAAAATAGTAAAACGTATGGAAATGGTATCTTCAGTTAGTCACATGAGATGTATATAACAATGTCGAGTTTTCGAGAAGGTGCATACTATCAGAAAGAAAATAAAATGCAGTAGAAGTGACAACTCTAATATTAACATCAGATTACATTTTTCCTTCACTACAGAGATGATAAGAATGCCAATAAGTTGATTAAAGCCAATGGATAATGTGTCACTATTTATTTTTCTCTGTTTGTTACTATTTCTATTAAAATCACTCATGTTTTAGATGAGGTAATGTTGTATTTCAACTTCAGGTGCTACTGACAAATATTTGTCAGTAACTGTCACAAACAACTCTCAGAAAATACATTTAAAAGAGGTGAGATCCTTATCCTAACCTTCTTGCAGGACCCAGGTCAGATGCAACTATTTCATGAAGCTTTTCAAAGGGTAGAGGCTATGTTAATCTTTGTCTAGCTTTTCCCTCATCTTTACCACTTCATTTTACACCTTCTTTACAAATTTTGTAAACTAATTATTAACTTTTTATTTTACAGTATGAAAATCTCTTTGGAGACGATAAAATATGTTAAACTATATAATATTTAGCATAATAAAATTACGTTTGAAAGCATAAATTCCTTTTGAATGACAAGTAATAACAAAGATTAAAATAATACTTATACTTACCAGTCATCCGAAACTGCCACATTACTAACAGTGCAGTACCCTGGTTCTTGGTTCTCAGAACAAGAGTCCACAGTTAAGGAAGCTGCCTATAAAGCAAGAGAAAGAAATGTTCAGCTTGGGTTCAACTGTCACAATTGTCCTTTTCGCCAGCACGACCTCGGATTTATTTCTGTGTGGATATGACTTTAAAATTGCAATAACATTTTGATGTAGTATATTATAGTACAGTTATAATACAGTATCAAATTAGGGGTACGTACTTTCCTTCATATATTTAAAGCTAAAATTGTGAAATGATTACATGTAGGCAGTGGGAGAGGGCTTTTAAAATCTTCTCTAGCCTCCTTGTTTTACAGATGAAAGAATAAAAATGCCATTAACATCTCTGGGACAGCTTCCTGGGGTTCCAATCTTAAGAAAAATGTTTATTTTACTATCTAGCTATTTTAACAAATGAAAAGACACTAGATTTCTGATTTTCAGAAGTCTATTTCCAATAATATTTCAGTCTTATTCACAAAAAGATTTTGAAAGGACAATTTAAATATTATAGCAACCTATAATAGAAGATTGTAATTCTTGTATTAAAGTTTGAGATAATTTAAACAAATGAATTACTCTTTTAATTTATAAGAATCATAATAGCATAATATAGCATAGTTATGTATATTTGGAACACATTATTATATATTTCTATACAGTAAAAAACTCCTCAAAACCATTTAAATCACAACTAGCAGTAACAGTTTTTGCTTCCTAAGGGATACATATTCCCCTGAAACAAAAGCCTTCTGTTTAGGAGAACATATTAACATTCCATTTGATCAATAAACAAAGTCATCAAGTCATAGTCACAAGGCCCAATAACATGATAGAAATCAGGGCTCTCTATATTGGGTGAATGACCGGTGGGAAGGGCTTAAAACCAAGGTTGTTGCATGTCCACCTTACTCTGTGCTCTTTGATTCCCCTCCTTTGTTTCTCAAACTGCAGGGAAACTCTGCAAATGATAAAACTTTGGATATTTTAATGGGTGAAATTATAAAGTTGATATTCAGAGTGTAGTATTTCAGAACTTGGCCAGTAAATCACAGGAAGAGGCAGGACCCCAAATCCAGAGGCACAAAAGGACTGAGGGTTTTTCCCAATGCAGACAATAAAGGGTTGTACGTAAATTTACTTAATACCACAGGACAGGACTACTCCAACTTTGTCTATTTGTGGAGCAGAAATACAAATACTATGAAAGTATTAATTTATAACAATGGTAGTCATTTGAGGTTAATTTTAATAAAAGTAAAGCAAATGTAGGAAACATAGCATAGAGAGGTTAAGCAAGTTAACTAACATGACCTCTGACTTACATGCAAAAGTGTCAGGTTTTCTGTCTTCCTGAATCAGGTCGCTTTAATTATGTATGGAAATGATTTGTTTCCTTAGTATCACATTTTTATCAGTATTGCATATGATTTTGAGGGATTATCCATAAAAATATGTTTAGGTGGGATACTTGTAAAGGTATATCTTAAATACCTTACACTTCAGAAATAATAAATAGGGTCAATTTATAGTTATTTCAAATGTTACTGGCTATATTTTAAAATATTTCTATAAATTAATTATTCCAACTGATTATAAACTCCATACAATAAACTCTCATAAGCTGTGTAATTTTTTTCTTGCCACTGTCTCAAGGAAATTATAATAAATACTAACATTTTTAGGAAACATTTACACTTCTAATTCTATGTTAAGACTTTCATGCCCTAGCTAGTTAACTCTTTCAACAGTTAATAATTTTTTCCAGCAATCTATAAAATTAAGTGGCATTCAATCTCAAAAGAGGTGTTAGGTTTTCATAATACAATGTATGCTTATGTTGACTATTCAATTTAAGCACAATTCCTTTCAGTTTATTTCTAAAACAAAATGTTAGCACATCTCTATGTATACTATGTAAAGTATCCTCCACGCTAGAGATCCCTAAAGCTATCACAAGCTAGACAGAGGATATTTTTGAATGCCTTAAATAGGAAAAAAAAAACAACTCGCATAACAGTATCATATTTTGGTTAATATTAATACTTAATATATTTTTCTTATTTTCTAAAAGCTTGGTACTACAACTCAAAGGAAAAAATACCTGAACGACAGTTTTAGTTGAATAATAGCTCATTCCATTTAATCTTCAGAGTTAAATGCATTGTCTTTTACTGTTGAATTTTTCTACCAGTACTGCTGTAAATTGAGATGTTTTTATCCTGTCTATGTGATGGTTCAGAGCTGAGAAGTTAATGATTTTGCCAGTTTCCAACAAAATCCTTTGAACTTTAGAAAACGACAGATTCAAAATCCAGTAGGGGCCTTATTTTAGGTGATTTCTGAAATAGTAAGATATTTTTTCCTCTGACTGAAGTAACAATGACAAGGGTATTTTTTTCCACTTCTAGGATTACTCAAAATCTGATGACTACGGTGACATATTACAAAATGAACCAAAATAACTTTTTTCTCTTTCCTGTTAGGCATGCCTCACAGGGCCTCTTTCTTTGTTCTCCCTCTTGCTCCTAAGCCCTTGTCTGATAAAATCAAATGCTCAGGAAGTTTAAGGGGATCTCGGAGGTCATCGGGTAAAATTCTCTATTCTTTGTAGGTCCATGGAGAACATGTTAGCAATACGGTTACCTTCCATATGCTTGGAGGGCTGGGGTGAGGTGGTACCTACTAACCCCCTTAGGTTCACCGGTCAGGGTTAGAAAACCATTATGGCCAACAGAAGCGCCAGTCTACATGTACATACCAGACTCCACATGTTTGTTCTACTTCTGTCAGGTTCAGTGTAACTGGGTACCTCAGTAATCAGGGATATTGGAATTTTCTAAATTCATGTTGTCCTGAAGATCTTCTGAGCACACTAATTTGATATTATGTTGGTTTAAAAAAAACTCAGGCAGAAATGGGTGTAGTAACCTATCACTAATCTGAAAAATTATTATTCCCAAGATGTGTCTGTTATACCTCTACTAAGGTTCATTGAAGTCAGGGTGGCTTCGTAGTCACTACTCATAATTTAAACTTTACTGAGATTAAGCAAAACATTTGACTGTTTTTTACTTCAGAAGGCTGTACAAGGTCATGTTGTGGGCAGCTTGGGATGACTAACATTTATTAAGCACCTTTTTATGCAAAATATATGCAATTTTAGATATAATTTATATTTGCATTTGCAATAATACTAAAATGAGGAGATAATATCCTCACTTATAGACCAAATTTTGATTTTCTGCCCAATCCCTTTCCAATAAGCAAAACCATCTTGAATTACTATCAAATCAGGGCTCCAAATGAGTACTTTTCAGTAGATTTTTAATGGAGTATTTTTAGAATCTGAATATTCTAAATTAACAAGTACCATTAGTAAATTTTATTCTCATTTTGTTCTCATTTTCAGAATGTTGGGGGCAATTTTGTTAAGTAAACACTTTATAAATTAAATGTATTAGAAGAAATTACAGTTACCCAGAATATTAATACCAAGTTCATAAGGAAATGGAAGACAGTATTTAATGAAAATAATTCATAAAAATAAATTTGCACTGCTTTTTCTGTTTTCTCCCCTCTCCCCTCATTCAAATAGCATACATTTAATAATCTGGTAGGGTCCTGAAAGCAGGACCATGGATGTAGTGATATCAGTTGATGAAATATCTGAACAGCTAACTCTGATCATGCCAACATAATTATTTGGTCACTTTAGAGTGAATCACTATTCTTTTTTTTCTCATAACTGGAAATAGTTCTGTATTTTAAAAGCTGCTTAGATCTTCTTTAATTTAATAAATTAGAGTGGAGGGGAGAAAAGGCCACTGTATCTGATGCCATTTCAACATGGATTTAAAATATTCCTGAAAACAAATGGAGAATTTTGTCCTTTCCCAAAGACTACTTGTTATCCATATTTGTCAGAAAAAAATTAATATTATAAGGTAGCTTCTGTCTTATGCCTTTATGAAATTGGTAATTATAGAGGACACAACATTTTTGCTTTTAAAATTAATTATGGATTACAGAAAAAGACAACAAAAATACGGAAAAAAGATTTTTAATATCGTTTCTGAAAGTTGCTTATATGTAGTCCAACAATAAAAAGTGTTCCCAAAATTTAGTGGCAAAAATACTTCCCTCATTTGATCAGTTTCAGAACTATATAATTACCACATTTTTCATATTTTTTTCTAGATTACCATAGAGCCCAGAGGTAAAAACTAATCCTTTAGATCCCAGGCTTCTTCCTTAAAAAAAAAAAAATTTCAAAGCATTTATTTTGTTCTTTTGACAAATTTTTCTTTTAATACTTGGTTTAATTATTTGGCCAATTCTATTCCTTTTCCAGGGTGAAATATAAATTTTAAGCAGCATGATTTTAACAGGTTGATATAAAAATCTAAAAATGTTTTAAAATAGTTTTTGTTACCATTTACTTTATCAAAAATCTTTGATAACTGTTGAAGATGGAGGGAACTATGGAGAGATAGTTGGGATAAATGAATGAATGAATCAATCAATCAGTCCTTTCATTCCATTACTCTATGTCAAATGTTTTCAAACATTAAGAAAAACTCATTTAATGAACACAAGTGCTAAATAAACATGCACCTTTCTTGTTATGACATGAGAGTCATATAATTAAATGATAATTCAATTCTGAGAATATCTTAGATGATCAAAAACCAATACTTCATCCCAACACAGTCTCATGCCATAGACCTCACAGGTCACAGTATATTGAAGTCCTGGTGTAATCAGGGTTATTACCCACTATATTGAAATATGTGGTAAGTATCATCTTTTATCAGTAATTATTTGTAGAAAAGTTGTTCCCATTTGTTTTTACATTGTTTCTTCAACTTGGGCAGGGATATTTAGAAAAGCAAAGGAGCCATTTTAAGTACAAGCCTGGCATATCCTTAAGAATGTATGAGAAATGTGTAAAGTGGAATCTTTATGCACTGGGATAATTTCTTTTCTTCTTTCCCATTTATTTATTTATTTATTTATTTATTCATTTATTCATTTATTTATTTATTTATTCTTTGAGATGAGGTTTTTTTGAGATAAGCATAGTTGTCAGGAGCAAAAGACAAATGTTACCTGTTTGCTGCTGCTGTTCATCACAAAATTGGTCAGATAATGAATACACATAATTGAACTCAATTTGTACCACAATTCATGCTTTAACTTTTCCAATTTCCAGCCTGATTGACTGGATATACAACAATAAAACAACTGTTAATGTGGATTAAATGTCTTACCATTCCTGCTCTCCGAGCAATCACAGTGTGGAAATGACCATCTGACACCTTCTTCATGGTGGTGAGTTTATAGGTACCACTGCCTAAATTATAAGAGAATCTTAGTCTTTCCTCAGCAATTTCAAGGGCCAAAAACTCGGCACGGTCCCCTGTCTGGTTGTCATAGTTGTAAAGCAATAAAGCATGACTTTTAATAGTTGCAAATTTGACATAAATATAGTTGTTATTGGGGTCCAAGCTGGGAAATTCCATGTATGATAATTCCTCAAATCCGTAACTATTCAACTCGCAGTGTTTTCCAAAGACACCTGTAGATGGGAAAGTTGACAGGTTAACACATCACATTCAAGTGAAGTTTTATTAACGGACTTGAATTAAAACATTTTTCAGTTATAATAATGAATCAGGCTTTAAACAACTTTTCATTACTCTCCAAAGACTGTCATCTAAAGTTAATTGAAATAAAAAAGAACAATGATCTTTAAGGCATATAAGAAATGATAAACTGGTATAATTATTTTTCTTTGGCCAATGAGAAAACATATCTAACTGTGCTTCATTTTTAAAAAATTAGACTTAGTGGAATTGAGTAGGTCTGAAGAGCTTTCTTTCCTGGGAAATTTTCAAAATCAGTTTGTCAATCTTCTTTCAAGTTTAATATGCTGTGGTTTTCAACCACATTATTTCTTTCATAATATATAATTCTTAAAAACAATTTTAATTCAATTAAGGATGGTAAATTTTGTTTTGACCTAAAAAGAAAATCAGCCCCTGTACTTGTGGTATCTTCAAGAGTCGCAAAATTAGGGAAAAGGAATCAGTGCCTTTAGGAAGAAAATAACCGTTTTAAGTTTGTATCTCTATCTTGTTTTAGACCCTCTTAGGTATGATTTACAGCAGCCTACTTTGAAAATAGCTTTCTGTTTTTCTACAATCCGGCATTCCCTCTTGTTTGTGCTGGTTCTTTTTCAGACTTGAAAAATGAGTTTTATTGATGTTACGATGCTACGCCAAAATTCTTTTCCCACAAATATTAGTAGACTGTAGCAAATGATCGGAAAATTAACCCATGCCAATATATCATGACTCTTATTAACTTACAAAGGTTTCATTCCATAATTTTGGCTGTACATCTCATGTGAATGCGTTAAATTTAGATTCAGGGAATTGTTCTGCTAGAAGAAACCGATGTCATCATTTTACAGAATATTTAGAACTTGTCCAAGGTCATAGAACCATGGGAGGCAGAGCCAAAATTTGAGGCCAGATCTACTGATTGTCTGGTTGTTTTGACTACATCACATTTTATATCCGAACGTTCTTTAAATTAAAACAGCCTAAAAGCAGCATGTGTAAAGGCTGAAATAATATTCATTATAAATGAGTAGGAAAATCAAATAATTTATTTTAATCATTTACTAAAGTTAAAGAAAATATTAAAAATATAGGAATTATATGTATTATGCATATCATATATATTATATGTCATATGTTTGTTTATATATCATAAATATATTGATCATATAATGTTTATATTTTATATATAATTCATATATATGATAAATTTTCAAGTTTATTTTTTGTTATATATATTATTTATATATACAGACAAAGTAAAGTTAAATAAAAAGGAAAAATAAAGCATACAAATAAAATAGATTATTAAAGAAACATTTTTACTGTGTGCTCCTTCAGGTCTCTTATGATTAAATTTTAATAAATCTACAAAAATGTGCTTCAAATTTGAGTATAAATAAATGTACAAAGTACATAGCTACTCAAAAGATGTTCTACATTTTATTTAAATTAATACTATATTTTTAAACATGATAACTTTTTATAGAATATATTATCTTTTTAAGGAGTTTTGTTATTATTTCTAAACAAAGGTAAATTTTTGTCTTTGAAAAAAAAATTAATGAGGATTTCAAAATTTCCTTCCAAAAGGAATGCCACAAAATGAATCTACATAAAGGTCAAGAGAATTTATTTAAATTACTTCAATAAGAAATATTTTTGTGTATATGAAGTTATACATGTATATAAAGTTATAACTATAAAGGTTCTCTTTATAAAATCTTAAGCACTTCATGTTTTTTCTAAAACATAACCAAAAAAAAAAATTTAAAACATTTTTAAGTCCAACCAGCAAATCTTTCACTGATGAGAAAATAAATAGTGCAAAAGTTTTCCCAGTTTCAAAATTACAATTAAGATGATCTTTGATACAACACATATTATACAAATAACCTCCAGTTATTTGTTTAAGGCATTCCATCTGCCATTTTTATTTGTTATGTTTCACCTATACTCAATTTGTGAAGCAAAATAGTTTATCCTTTTAGTTCTATCTCGCTGGTCTCATATCTGCATTGTTTCAAGGTTTTTTGTTCTGTTTTCTTTTATAAGGCTTCTGATCTCAACTAATGATGTCTATGTTTAAACAATGTTTTTTGTCTTCGCCACTGCAAGGAATGGGGAGAAAATGTGCACTGCTTGCTACATGTGATCTGTCTCTATTTTAATTTACGTTATTGTTCTAGTCTCCTTCCCCTGAGGATTTCTGGTATGGTGAGGAGAAGGTTCCTTTGGACACCAAAAAACTTTCAGCCAACAGGCAATGTCCGTTGTATCAATTACACTGTAGCAACAATGTGTTCCTATTTGTTATCAGCTATCTCAAATCCTCACATGCACAACTGGAATGCAATGGAATCTTGAAAAATGTAAAAACATTCATTCAGTCATTTGAAAATAATTTTTCTACTTTTACCTCCAATCTCCTTATCTTTCCATCCAAAACACAAGTTAAACCATGAAACTTGATTGTGGTTATCTGTAGTAAGCAGCACCCTTTCGGATTATAAGAGATCATGGAAAGAAAGAAATTTTACGAGATCTAACATTGTGGTTATTTTGACCTTGATGATCTTTACTGCTTCAGGGGCATTGTTAGTGAGAATCTCAAAGAAGTTTAAAAAAAAAAAAAAAAAAAAAGAGAGGCACTGTGAATATCATCCTGAAATGAAAATAAAATTGTGTTCTAGTCACTATATCATTTTGGGGTAGTTTTGTTTTGTTTTCATTGTTTGGCTTTAGACAAAGCCCTCGATCTTTGGGCCTCAGAACCACTGCTAAAATGCATAGCTCACAACTAGGTATTTTTATATTCTGTTTCTCTTTATCATTCTTTTATAGAGTCATGGAATTACTTGAAAATGAGTTAAAATTACATTTACTGGTTACTAGAAACCTCCGATTCCTTTCTAAGTTCTATTCTCTACTATATATTGAGATTCACTTTTCAGGTGCATTGTAGCACTCTAATAAATATGTCCAAGGAAGGACTAGGAAAATATCCTTCTCTCCTGCTAATGGAGAAAGACAGGTCTCTAACTACTGCAGGATTCTGAAGATGAACACTATATTGTGGAGTGAAGCAGCCTTTAACTAAATGGAATAATCACTGCCCTATGAAACAAACCAAGTTAAAAGGAAAGCTTCCTGCAAAGCTGTTCTCCTAGTTCTTGGCTGTCTCAGTACCAGGTAACATTTGGGTGAGACCTGGAAGGAATCTTTTAAGTTCATTTCATTATGGTGAATAAATATGTATGTATACAAAAAAAACCCTCTTAATTTTCTTCCTCAAAAGAACACATTATTCTGAATGTTAATTAGTTACATGATACTATCTACAAAAAAGTCACGAAAACTGCATGTCAAGTTACAAAATCCTTCTAATAGAAGTGGTTGAATTACTGTAAAAAGTAAATGTAAAAAAAACCAAAAGCAAAACAGAACAAAAACAGTTGCACTATTCTTAAAGAGTTTTAGTACACAGTGACATCAAATAGCCCTGAAAGGATTTTCATTTGATAAGTTCTAGGCTAATAACATCAAATTCAATTATCTTGGTTGACTATTTTTCTAGGAATGATCGAAGCAATATATTCAATGGAATTTCCATAATTAACTTAAAAAATATTAAACCTTTAGATTTTAGTTTGCTAACTGCCTGTGTAAAACCACTAACATTTTTCTTATTCACTCTTGGACACAACAAAACAGAATTGCTAAACTGTGCACCAGAACAGGTTGATATTTTACATCAATGACTAAGTTATACTCACCAAATGGACAATGGCAATAGTAAGACTCTACACCACTTTGGCAAGAACCACCATTAAAGCAGGGGTTACATTCACAGTAATTGACTGAAGATTCACACATTTTCCCTGAAAAGTATCAAACTCATTAAAAAATATCTTACACATAAATATATTAACACCATTACTGTATAACCATATGTAAAAATCTATCATGTGAGACCCTATCTTTGGAGAAAAGAAATATAAGAACACTTTAGTTGACACAAAGAAACTGGAATATTATATCAGAGTTCAAAGTCTTGTTTAGTTGTCCTATTGTAAAGATGTACATTATAATATTTAGGAAGTAATTTACATAATCATCTTGGAAGGAACTCCTGTTTTCAGAGAAATCACAAATGGTGAACATATTTCAATGTTTTCACTGAATTTATTTTCTCTTGTCAATGCCACTTCATTTTTCATATATGATAACTGGAGAGTTGAAACTTTTACAGTATAATTTTCACTGTAGAGATTTCCTTGACTCAGACTTTTCAAAGGCAAGAATTAATTGCATTTAGCTTACTTGTCAAATTACAATCCTTGCACCCTCAAGAAATATTCCTTGACTTATATATATACCTGCTGTAAAGCAGAATATAAAAATAAAAAGCACATCATACACATTTTCAAATACTTACTAAGATTTATTCTTTACTACAGATTATGCATGCTTTTTTTTTCTGAAACAATAATACTAACCAGCACATTTTTCAGTGTCTAAAGACTTCTCAAACATTATCTTGTTAATTGAATCAATTATTATTGACTGAATGCCTATTATGGGCCAGGAATGCTAGAAGATGAAGTTGTGACCATCAAAAAAGCAGACAAGTATCTTAACATAGTGTTTCCATTTTAGTGGGGGAAACTGATCCATGCAACAGGAAATATTCACATTTCACAGATGGAGAAGAAGAGGGCCCTGGGGGGAAATCTCTTGCCTAAGAAATTATAAAATTATAGTACAGATCATTGTAGGTCAGCTCTGATAATTCAGGCTTCATTCAGACAGCTATGTCATAATCACTGAGTAGGCAAAATTTAGGGTATAAGGCCAGTCCCATCTGTGTTCTGTTACTGCGGTATTCTATGGTTTTTTTTTTCATGCAAATGTAAATTTGTTCTAATACCACTGTTCTATAACTTTAAATTATTGTAATAATTTAACACATTTGTTAGAGTAGTTTTTAGTTTTCCAATTTGAAGAAATGAGATGTTTCTTAATTTCTTAATAAATTTCTTTATTTCTTATGAAATTAAGTAGTAGAGAAATTTTTTAAAGTTCTTAATTTCCATTCATTGGCAAAAAGGAGAGTTTATTTCTGTAAAGCTATTTCCTACTTCGCAGCATGACAGCACTAATGCCTTCATTAAATGTCTCATGACATTTTATATGCACAACTAGACATTGTTGTGCATAGGTAATCTATTTCATCATAATAACTATGCTTAAAACACAATCAAAGTTTTTGTTTAATTTAGTTCTGCTTTTGTGGCTTGATTTTGTAGCCACAGTTGTTCTGATTTGAAATCATAAGTGAGTCAGCTTTCATGACATTGCTAACTGAACACAATTTTCTACATCATGGGGTCATAAACACATTTTTTCTTTTATAAATAAAACCGGGAACCTACTTTCAAGGCAAAACAGTAAAAATTCAGAATACCCTTCCATGCTAAGGGGAAATAATGAAAATAAACAAGTTACTAATTTAGAGGCACAGGAATTCGGCTTTAAGTATGGTGGCAATGTGTCACACTGGAGAAACAGGCAGGGAGAAATTTATTCTGAGCCTGTACAAGCCGTCACACCAGAGAGATGCTGTGTCGTAGGAGGACTCGCTTCTCTGATATTTCCTAACTGGATTTGTGACAGATTGTTCTATAGAAGTGTATTTTTATTTTCTTAATACAATATCAGTATCATTCAGTAGAGAATCAAATAAGACCTATTGGCTGTACTATTGATTATTTATTTGCTATCAGGAAAGTCACAGCCCATTCATTCCATTTTCTTCCCCACTGTAAGATTATTCATAATTTTCACATGTGTTCCTGGACTAAGTAAGGTTTTATTTTCTTCCTTTCCTTTCTTTTTTGAAAATTTCTTTTAGAGTTTGTTAAAAGTAGAATATATTAAGTACATAGATTAATATACTTTGCAGGTGCGGTCAGTATAACCTTCATATTGTGAAAACCTGTACATGGGTTACAAAATCACAAACTTCACCTCCTGAACTGTAAATGGGGAACAAAGGCTAATCAATTTAGGGGGCGTGGTCAGGTACACTTAAATATTTGGACATAGGCACTCTCCGAGAAAAATCTATGAGTATAAAAACCCAAATCATTGATCCCATCAGTCTCAACTATACACTTTTTTGAATCCTGTTGGGAAAGACCACCTTAACATCTTGGTTTGAACAACAACAAAAGAAATTTAGATTTTTAAAAACAAATTTATATAAATTAGCTATCTTATTTACCTCTTACCAAATAAGATTTTAACACAGACATCTGAGTTTAATTCAAATATATACTATAGGCTATTTCAGGTAGTCCCAATTAAGAGGTGGAAAGAAACCCCCAAAATTAATAAAACTTACTCATGTATTAAAATATATACCAACTATAAATAGAAGCAGCTACAAACTGAGAACACAGTAGTTTGAAAGTGAATTTCTTTCAAAAGCTAAAATAAATTATCATTAGAGATTGATTCTTTGAGTATACAACAATATAAATATTGGTAGGAGAAAAAAATTCAACTCTTCATTTGACATGTTACTTTAAGCCAGAGTTTCATTTTCTTATTTGGCAAAAATATAAGAAATGACTTTTCTAGGAGTTATATAAATGAATTTATTGTTGAGTTTGAATAAAATAGTCTTATTTGTTGGTGTTAGAGTATGTAAATTGTCCACCATTCAAAAATTTAGTTTGAGTACTCCATTTAACGAGTAACATATTTATTTTACAATTAGTAAATTTTAAAGAGGTTGCCATACTAGAGTCAAAGACAGTTTTAAAACTCAATGTTGCAATTTGAATTATTATTAAGAGAACTTTTTTCTTTTGTGTGAGGGAAAGAGGTCATAATTTTAGTTAGAATCAAAAGAAAGCCTTTAAATGCACATTTCTATGGTTTGGACAGTTTATGCTCTATTACCCAATTAGAAGTCAGCAAAAAATTCTGTATTGTTCTGTGCACAACTATCTACTGAAATTTGAGCATCAGTGGCATGATGATTATCAGAGAATGTAGCAGTTTGAATCACTCTAACATGCTTCTGGTAAAAACCATCTGATGTGTTGGAGCACCGTGAAACAAAATTTTGGATCATTAACTTAATTAATGCTGCAAGTCAGTTCACAATATTTGTAGTGCCTTGAGGCTTGGAAGTATGCTGACAGGGCTTGCACAAAGAAAGGCATTTATGTCTCTTGAACTCAAGGAGCCTTTTTCTATTAAGTGATGTTAACTGTCAGAGCAGAGGTTTAGAAGAATAAACTGATCTCATTGCTTTGACATTCATCAATTAATTGTGCTGGTATGCATTATTTATTAGAGATAGACAGAGATGTGCTTCAGGAAGTGTAAGCTCTTAGCACATGGAGAATGGGAATTGTTGAAGAGGAAAGTGAATGCATAATAGGAGGACAAAGTATCTACAGACTTTCCAAGATTCCAGTTTAAACCTGCAGGAGAAATTTAGCACGTGTCGTCATGTTCTGGGGCAGAAGGTGTGATGAAGTGTTGAACATAAATTGGGTCTGATGTGATCATCTATGGTCTTTTCAACAAAGATAGATATTCAAGTTTCACTTGTTCCAATAGCACATTTTAATGCTGGATTATGTAGAGTCAAGCTAAATTTATTCTTACCTGTTAAATTTAGCCACCCTATGGGGATATGATGATTTTGGATATCCTATAGTTCACATAGGCTTCAATTTAATGAAGTCAGATATGTATTAGATTACCACAAGTATTATTTTTGTATCTTGTATTTACTCGCAGAGAAGAAGGAAGTCTATGAGGAACTAACAAAGTCCACCTTATATATAAATTGATTATTTCATTAACAAATATAATTCCATAATATATGTATGCTATTTAACTGGACATTGATGCTTATAAGCTTTTTTAAAATTATTTTAGCAGAAAGTAATGTTTTTTGCTTGATTTGTAAATAGTTTCTATTATTGTGAAAGGCACTATGAAGATAGCTCATCTAAATATCTTGATAGAATAGCATTGTGGTTTTTTAAATGGAAATCAAGCAAAAATATTATGTAAATATTATGTCTGAATAAGGGATGCTACTAATAAGGAAAAAAATTGTTTTACTTCCTATTTTAAAGCATGAACAATCTCAGTGAAACTACAAATGATTATGTATAATGACACACATTATATCCTCAATAAGTTTACAAATACATGCTACAGAAATAAGCGTTTAAGCTGCTAGACACCTGCTATTCATGCTTTAAAAAGTTAATGTATCATGTAAGGTAAACTGTGTTAATCCAATCTTGGAAATAAAATCAAAACAAGAATTGAGCCCTTTATCCTCTCTTGAATAGTCTTCTGTATTTCACAGAAATTTTTATTTCATATCTAGTCACTAAAGTTTGTTTATTCTTTGGTTTCCTGGTCACATGATCACTGACAACGTTAATACATGACTGCTGTGATTTTAGAAGAATGACTCTCAGTCACTACTCCCATCTTCGTGAAAGCAAACGTTTGCCAAGTTTCTGGGTGGAATTACTATGCACAACCTGTAAATAACTTCACAGGCCTGGAAACAAAATTCCTATTTATACTGTCAAGTGACATAAAAGTGATGAATGGACAAATCTCATCCTCCCCTGAAATAGCAGGACTTACTAGAGAGCAGAGGAAAACTTCTCCATGTGGGAATAAATCCCTGACTTCACTCCAAATACCACACCTAAAATGCATCCAGATGTGTGAAAGGGAATAGGAAAGGTTAAAGGGACTTTGAACTAATTCAGTCATGAGAGACCCAGATTTAGAAATAAGTTCCATATACATGCTGCCCTTTACAGCACCATTCATTCTGCGGAAGGGCACAATGCCGGATACGCAGCGAACAGAAAAGCTGGGGGCAGGAAGACAAATGCTGGGTGGTTACTGACTGTAACTATGCTTTCTAATTAATATTCTGTCAAATGCAAGAAACTTTCATTTGTACAGGAAAAGAGATACTAGATTTGTAATTATTAGGCTGGTGTTTTCCTCCAGGACTCCCTGAACTTCTGAGGCACAAAGGATATGAAAGATACTTTCTTTTGATTTACTGGGGCATATTGACAGTTGATGTAGTTTTTATACTATTAAGCTTTGTGAAAATCTAGAAATTAATTTTTCACATGTTCTAGACTGTCTTAAAATTTATTCATCTATTCTAATGTACCCTATATATAGCTAATCAACGCTCCATTTAGTGATGGAAAATTAAATTACAGGAATGTTTTCTCAACCCTGAAACATGAAGTTATTGTAACTGAAAATGAAGTCTCCCTAATTTTTTTTCAATTTCTTTTTGGTTCTTTTTCTAGGAACTAAGAAAAACTGATCCAAAAAACAAGTTATACAAACAAATTTGCTTACTCTAAATCAGTTATTAAATAAAAATATTCTTATTACATATTTATTATGTGAGTCTATCATCACAAACTTGAAAGTAAATAGTTAAAAAATATGAGGAATATGGTGGCAGTATGATAATATGCATATCATTTATTTTTTATTGTGGTCATTAGATAATTTTCATTTTTATACTTGGATCCTTACAGGATGGTCTCCAGAAAAAAAATCCCTGTTCAGCTAATACTTAATCATTTCTTGTGAAGGATTCTTAGGATAAAGCCTCTCAACTTGCATCAATTCATAAACACTTACTCTTCTAATCTTTAGCACAATTTCAAAATGCACATGAAATACTCAGTTTTGTGTGTGAGAGAGAGAGAGAGGGAGAGAGGGAGAGAGGGGGACACTGGCTGAGATTGATCTTAAGCAAAAAGTTCAGAAAAATCTCACTGCTCCCATTTGTCATGCCACAGACTTTAAAAAGCATTGAAAACAATGTAGAGAAAGTCCACAAAAGGAAATAGCGTATGAAAATAAAGTGCTTTGAAATAATTCTGACGATCAAAAAAATTTTTAATATATAGAAGAAGGCTTTGAAGAAGGCTTCACTAAAGAACTAGTACTTAATGTGAACAGAAGTAAAATCTAGCTAGAATGAATGTTTAAAAATTTATTCTGTGAGGCACACGTGTTCTTAAGTGTGAATTTGGTCTTAGAGCCTATCAGTTCAGATAGGTTTCTTAAGATGTTTTGGTGCATTAACTCCAACTTCCTGAATCAGGTTATCTGGTAAAGATTAGCTGGAAAACAATAACTCAAAATGATCCTTCAGGGATTACCTTTCCAATGAACATTAAACATATACAGACATTTAAACAATATATTCCTAATTTAGTGTATGAATTAATAATTTCTCACTATGATTTTTGTTATGCTGTATTCTGTAAAACAAAACAAAGAAACGAAACTATCAGACTTTAATTATCTGCTAGCTTTAGTGGGTGGACTATGTGTATAGATTGGAAACAAAGAACTACATGAATTAAAAACTGTAAGATATGTATGAATTATTCAATTTTATATTTGTTTACATCATTCCTGATCAATTGGGTATGTCCAACTATGCAGACAGAGACTACAGTCAGTTCTGAGGAGGTGATGAACCAGGCTCCCTGCCTTCAGACTATCCTACAAAGCTACAGTAATCAAAGACAGTATGATACTGGAACAAAAATAGATACATAGATCAATGGAACAGGATAGAAAGCCCAGAAATAAACTCAGTCAATATGATCACATAATCTATGACAAAGGAGGCAAGAATCTCCAATGGAGAAAAGATAATTTCTTCAGTAACTGGTGCTGGGAAAACTGGACAGCTACACATGAATGAATGAAATTAGAACATCCTCTAACACCATATACAAAAATAAACTCAAAATGGATCAAAGACCTAAATGTAAGACCAGACAGCATAAAACTGGAGGAAAACATAAGCAGAACACTCTTTGACATAAATTGCAGCAGTATTTTGTAGAACCAAATAATGGAATGGAAATAAAAACAAAATAAACAAGTGGGACCTAATAGAAATAAAAACAAAAATAATCAAATGGGACCTAATTAAACTTAAAAGCTTTTGCACCGCAAAGGAAACCATGAACAAAACAAAAAGACAACCTACGCAATGGGAGAAAATATTTTCAAATGATAGACCAACAAGGGATTAATTTCCAAAATTTACAAACAGTTCATACAGCTTAATATCAAAAAACAAACAACTCAATCAAAAAATGGGCAGAAGACCTAAATCGACATTTCTCCAAAGAAGACACCCAGATGGCCAACAGGCACATGAAAAGATGCTTAACATCCCTAATTATTAGAGAATTGCAAGTCAAAACTACAATGAATTATCCGCACACACCAGTCAGAATGGCCATCATTTAAAAAGTCTACAAATAATAAATGCTGGAGAGGCTGTTGAGGAAAAGGAAGCCTCCTACGCTGCTGGTGGGACTGTAAATTGGTGCAGTCGCTATGGAGAACAATATGGAGGTTTCTTAAAAATCTAAAAATAGAGTTAATATATGATCCAGCCATCCCACTCCTGGGCATATATCCTAAGAAAACTATAATTTGATAAGATACATTCACCTCAATGTTCATAGCAGCACTATTTATAATAGCCAAGACATGGAAGCAACCTAAATGTCTGTTAGCAGATGACTGGATAAAGAAGAGGTGTACACACACACACACACACACACACACAGTGGACTATTACTCAGCCATAAAGAAAGAATGAAATAATGCCATTTGCAGCAACATGGATGGACCTAGTGATTATCATTCTAAGTGAGTTAGAGAAAGACTAAAATCCTATGATATCACTTATATGTGGAATCTAAAAAAATGATATAAATGGACTTATTAACAAAACAGAAACAGACTCACAGGTATAGACAACAAAATTATGGTTATCAAAGAGTAAGCAGGAGAGGGATGAATTAGGAGTAGTACAGGATTAATATATATACGCTACTGTATACAAAATAGATAACCAACAAGGACCTACTCAAGATCTTTAATAACCTATAATGGAATAGAATCTGAAAAAGAATAGGTATGTATGTACGTATAACTGAATCACTTCACTGTACACCTGAAACCAACACAACAGTGTAAATCAACTACACTTCACTTAAAGAAAAAGAGTATCTTTCTATGTCAGATAGTCTCTGTTGACACTCAGTGCCATTCCTTTCCTTGTGTATTGCAGGGCCTGGAAGTCAGAAAACTCTTCTCTTTCCAGATCCCTTTGCAGCAGGACTGAGGTGTAGGTTCTGCCTGTGGGTGAGAGGTGAATGACAGCTGAAAGGTGAGACCAAAGCAGGGACTGTTCTCCCGGGAACCACTCACGGCAGCTCTGCAGGTGGACAAGGGGTTTCTGGAAATATCTGCAATGTCCTTATTGCTGAGGTTACTGGTGAATTTTCCTGTCCTTTTCCCTTAGCCAGTTTGCAGATTTTGTAAGCTATTTGTTTGTATTAAATACCCTCCTACCTCAAAGACCTCAAGCAATTTCAGTCCCTGACTGGTCTTGGACCAGTACTTTTCTCATAGGCTTTCTGTGAGGATTAAGTAGAATAATGGATAGAAAACTCTTAGAAGACAATACTCTCTAGCAAGTCCAGATTGAAGTGTGGTGAAGTGTGACATGCATCGGAAAGAGCAGAGGCTCTGGAGTAAAGTTCATAGTCAGAACTCAGATCACATTCTGCACCATTTTGGAGGCAAGTCATTTAACCTCCAGTCCCTTTAAGACCCAATTTGTTTGGTCTTTCCATGGGAATAATAAAAATATCCATTTAATAGATCTGTGAGAGGAACTAAATAAACAACTAAATGAATAATAATGTCTGTGATGCAAAGAGGTTTAAGCAGTGTTTTAAATAGCCACTTGATAAATGTTATTCATATTTCATGATGAAAGAAGGGCATTCCTTAAAGTTTCAACTGCTACATTTAGAAAAGGATGCAGTGCATGTTTAAATCAAATGAAACAAATAAAGAAACGAACTAGAAAGAAGTGATGGGAAAGGGCTGGTTCTGTGCCCAGGCATGAAATAAGCAGCATCGATGCTGAGATCAGCGTATGGCGCCTCGCTCAGATTCGCAACACTTTCCTCGTATCCTATCTGCTACCCAAAGCATTCACACTTCCTTCATTCTAGGACTGAGCATAAACTCACTCGAAGTATTTATTGTGTGACTGAGTATATTATACTAAAACAGGACAAATAAAGCATCTTTATTGTCGAATTTCCAGCAGAGGAAGTAATTCTGGGGAGGTGGAGGGATTGGGAAAGAGTGAGAAGGGTTTTCTAGAAATCCTGAAATCATAACACACATGAAACGTGCGCTGTTATTCATGATGCTCAGAGTACAACTCTGGTAAGACCTCGTGCCACTGAGGCTTCTTGTCTTTTTAGAGATTCTATGGCATGACTGTTACTACCTCTGTTACTACTAACGCTCCTATTAATGCTGCTGATTAGCATTGCTACTTGTTGCAAGTTGGACGCTGCTAGGTGTCTTACAAACATTGTATTTCTCTTTATAACAACCCTAAAAGGTAAGTAACTATGATTATTCCCTTTTTACAGATGGGGGAATTGAAGATCAGCAAGATTAGGTGACTTCCCAAAACCTATAGCTAAATCAGGTCCTGTCAAATCCCTTGATTCTTGCCATACGCATGCTTACTGTCCCTTTTCTTCACTTATACTTCAAGGACATTATTTTATTAGAAGACAAAGCTTGCCGTGATCTGCTTTAGCTTATTCAAATTTGTTTTATATCACCATAGACCAATTCAATTCTCAAAAATATATGTAAGTAAACACATGATGGGTAACTTGTTAAAATATGATATTCAAACATATTTTCTTTAAAAATTCTTTTAAAATAGCATTCTGCAAAACATCTACAAAATTTAAAAAAAATTTTATCCTAGTTTTACCTATTTCACTACACTTTAAATTGTGTTTATAAACACCACAGAGCAACCCAATGTAATATATATTCTAAAAATGTACAGTGTGCAAATTACAGAAGAGAAACTTTCTCTCCTTCAACTTATCAACAGCATAAGTTTATACACTTTTGAAGGTGCACCAACCATCAATCAGCTAATAAGTAGGTGATGGGTAGATAGAGAGATAGATATTAGAGATAGGAACAGATAGAGATATACATACATTATGTCCTGTCAGGATGCCAAAGACTAGTCAAATAATTTTGATCTATATGTTTAATTCTGCTTCTAAAATGTCAAGGTAGCCACTCTTCCTTCTGAGTGAGACAGACTGTATTCTGCCTACAGAATGTATATCTCCTAACCCTCTGGCCTCTCTCTCTCTTGCCCTTGGAGACGGCTCGCACTCTGTCTATGGATTGTGTATCTCCCTGAGTAAACTTGCTATTACTTTAAATAAATAAATAAATAAATAAAGTCCAAATAAATTGTGGCTCAGTTTTGCTCTGAGTTACCTGAGAAATTAGCCTTGATGCTTTCTACCCAACTACTAGAAATAACAAGGCACTTTAATCTAATCTAAATGACAACTTTTGCCACATTCTGTTCACAGTGTGGATCAAATTTCAACAATCATAATGACAATTATGACCAAAATCATAAAAATGATGGTGCTAAAATGAAGGGATTAACAGTAATAATTGTTAACAGTTAATTTAGGACATAAAATGGTCTGGATCTTATGCTTAAAATATACTATGTCCTTCAACTTGAGATCACTTTTTTGAAGTATGACGCTCTCTGTGCTCTCATACAAGACTCTTAGCAGAGGGACTACGAGCTGACACTCCGGCACGAACTGTGTCGCTTACATCCTGAGTCTGCAACAAATCAGCTGGATCACTTTAGAAAACTGACTCAACTTCCCTCTACGTCAGCTTCCTTGTCTGTAAAAACTGGAAAATCATTATCCCTACCTTACAGGTTTCTTGTAAGAAGTAAGTGAAGTAAATATGGACAAAGCGCGTAGAACAGAGTTTGGCTAGTAATAAATGCTTACAGTATTTGCTATGATTATGCCTATTCCTAGGAAAACTCATTGAAAAATGACAAAGTTCATAACTTTCCATGATACTTGATATGGCTAAAGTCTTGGTGGGAAAAAAAAAAAAAGAAGCCAAACATTGTCATACCTGTGTATCCAGTTTTGCAAACACAATTGAAGCTTCCTGGAAAGTTCTGGCAGACAGCGCCGTTCTTGCAGGGACTGGGCAGGCACTCGTTGATATCTCTCTCACAGGCCCGGCCAGTGAAGCCATCTGGGCAGCTGCACGAAAATCCTCCCACCAAATTGTGACAGGTCCCCCCATTGTGGCAAGGGGATGGGAGGCACTCGTCTATATCTATTTCACACCAGCTGCCGGCATAGCCTGGCAGACACTTGCATAAGAAAGGCTGCAAAGGTTCATTTGCCACGATGATGACTGGAAGGCTCTCGTGGCTCTTCGATTTGGAGCTCACGGCCAATCTCCTTACACAGCTCCCCCCGTTCAGACAGGGGCCGTGAGCGCACGAGTCGTGATCCACAGATTCTACCTTTACTCCACTCTGCCGGAGGAGGATCTCTCTGATGCTTTCAAAGAAGGTGGCTACACCACTGGGATTCACGTACTGATTATGGTTCCGCTTCACAGCTGCCAAGAGAAACGTTCTGTTGTTCCCTTCATAGGCACCATAGAGTTGCACGGCAGTCCCGAGGCCGGTCAGCTGTGAGCTGGAGATGCGCAAGAAATGAAGGTAGTGGTTCGTCAAGAAGTCCTTGACTGTTGGTACTCCGAGACGCAGTAGGATGCTGTTATCCACTGTCGCGTTGGAAAATCCAGCAAAGAAAACTCGGATGTTGCTCGTGACGGCGCTGTGAACACCATCATTGCTGAGGACTGTCAGATCAAACGTGCCGTCTGTGGACCTCGGCTGGGAATTCAGGTCGCAAGTGCCCCTTGGAATACTGAAGAGGCTTGTAACTCCCGAAGTCAGGGAGCAGTGGAAGGTGTCTAACACGTCGGGATCCTGTGGCTTCACAGAACCTAAAATCCCACCAGGAAACAAGTTGCCATAATAATTAACAAATATCTCCACTGTCCGAGACTGCGAAGGGTTGTCGTTTTGGTCTATGACAGTGATGTGCACGGTTCCCGTGGAAGACATCTGAGGAACGCCAGAATCCCGAGTAACCACAGACAGGTAGAAGTCTGCAATCTGCTCTCTGTCAATCTCTCTGGTTGTGCTCAGAACTCCAGCAGTGGTCAAACTGAAATAATTGGTAGCAGGACCCGTGCTCAGCAAGTAATAGGTAAAGGGGCCTTGATTTGGAGGGAGATCGGGATCACTGGACTGTAGGGTCATCACCAGAGTTCCTGGGCGTTTGTTTTCCATCACTTCTCCCTCATTTATGGTCAACATAGGCCCGTTATCATTTATATCTTCCAGGGTAACCAATAAGGAGGCACTTCCTGTAGCTGAGGGGGTCCCTGAATCCACAGCCAAAACCGTGAGATTGTAGATGGTTAGGGTTTCTCGATCTAATTCTGCAGTCACGGTGATCTGTCCTGTCTGGGGGTTAATGGAAAAGGCACCATTTTCATTCCCTGATCCGATGAAGTAAGAAAACCTACTCCAGCTGGGAACAGAGTCTGAGTCAAAGGCACTGACAAAGGTCACATGAGTTCCCGTAGGGACCCCTTCACTGATCTGAACGCTGTAGGTGTTTAGGCTAAAAACAGGTGGGTCGTTGGCATCAAGCACGGTGACATTTACAGTGACCTCATCTATGTCTGCACCCCTGATGCTGCCAAAATTCTTGGCCAGTACCTTCAACGATACCCTTTCTTCTTTTTCTCTATCCAGAAGTCCAGAAACATAAATTTGTCCAGTCTTCTTGTTGATCTGAAAACCCTTCTTTCTACTGTTTCCAAAAATCAAATAATGTACCTCCCCATCAGTGCCCAAATCACGATCACTGGCAAACACTTCTCCAACGATAGTACCTTTGGGAGCTGCTTCTGAGATTTCAAAATAGTAAAGTTTGGAAACAAAACGAGGCACGTATTCATTTGTCCCTTTTAATTGTATGTTAACAGTGGCAAAACTGCACCTTTCTTCATCGGGGACATTGAAAGCTTTCACTGTAAGGTGGTAGCTCTGCTTGGTTTCAAAATCCAAGAAGCCTTGAGTGGTGAGGACGCCTGTGTTGGGGTCAATGACAAAGAGGTCACTGTCAGAGGACTGTACAGTATATGCAATCACGGCGTTGGTTCCAGAGTCAGCATCTGTTGCATTTAGGTGGATAACTGTTGTCCCACTTGGGGCATTTTCCAGAACAGTGGGGAAATATTCATCAGGGAGGAATACTGGAGAATTGTCATTCACATCAACCACATTTACAGTGACACTGCAGTAACCAGTCCTTGCAACCCATCCTCCATCTGTAGCACTGATAGTCATTTCATGTTTCTGGCATAGCTCATAATCAAGAGCTTTGGCAAGTGTTAATATACCCGTGGAGGAATTGATCGCAAAGATGCCTTCTTCATTTCCTGAGGAAATACTGTACCTAATCAAGCCATTCATAGCCGTGTCTCTGTCTCTTGCAGAGACGGTTCTGACAATGGACCCGACACTGTGGCTTTCAGGGATAGTTGTGCTCATGTGGCTTTGAGAGAATTCAGGCGTGTGGTAGTTTTCCTCAGTGACAATTATTTGAACGGTTGCTTGGGATGAAAGTGGAGGGTTTCCTTTATCCTTTGCAGTGACAGTGATCAAAAAGTTTTGATTCAAGTCAGATATCAGGGAAGATGCTACTGAAATCCACCCTGTATTATTGTCCAACTTAAATTTTCCCAAGTGATTTTCATCAGAAATGAAATACTCCACTTCGGAATTCAGTCCAAAATCTTTATCATCTACTGCAGTGACTTTGATTAATTTCGTACCAACTTTAACATTTTTGGTGACTGGAGTGAAATATTTAGTTGTAAGAAACTGTGGTGCATTGTCATTACTGTCCACCGTGTTGATGGTGACCGTTGTCTCGCTAAGTAATGAAGGATTACCTCGATCTGAAGATGTCACTATAAAACTATGTCTGTTGATGTTCACATTACTGAAGCCACTGACGTTTTGGTATTTTAAGACCTGCTTATTGAAAATCTCTCCTGTGGTGGCATTAATCCTGAAGTACTCTGACTGTGATTTTATGAAATAAAACACTTGTCCATTCGATCCTTCATCAGGATCCGTGGCAGATACCTGAGTCACTTTGGAGCCAATTTCAGTAAGTTCAGGGCAGTCTAAATAATAGGACGGCCTGCTAAATCTTGGGGCATTGTCATTGACATCTGTGACAAATATCGTGACATCTGTACTTACGGTCCACCCAGAATCGTGCGCAGAAACTCGGATTCTGTAACGGTCTGTATCTTCTCTATTTAAAGGTCTACTAATGACAATATCCCCAGTGTTGGGATTAATTGTAAACGGAAGACTTGTGTCCATTATAGAGTATCTGCTAATTGCATTTACACCAATGTCTTCATCAGAAGTTGTCACACGTGTGACTGTGTAGCCTAACGGGGAATTTTCAGGAACATGGGCACTGAATATTTGAGAAAACCTAGGAGCATTATCATTTTCATCTAAAATGTTAATGATGACCTTTACTGAGGTACTCTGAGAAGGGGAACCTTTGTCTGAGGACTTTATGGTAAGGACATATTGAGATATTTTTTCCCTGTCTAAAGGTTGAATGCTTCTAATTTCACCAGTGGCATGATTGATACTGAAACTATGTTCTGTGTTGCCATTAACAATTTCATAATCTAGCTGTCCATTGGGTCCACTGTCCTTGTCCATTGCAGAAACAGTAAGTATTTTTCGAGGAGACAGGTTTTCCAGTATTTCAGATACAAATGGATTTTCCTTAAAAACTGGAGAATTATCATTGACATCTAACACTGTTATGTCAAGTTTCTCATAAGAGGAGAAAGGTGGGAAACCTCCATCTCTGGCCTCTATCCATACAATGTATTTTTGTATGTTTTCAAAATCCAGAGGTTGACTGATGGACACCTGCCCTGTTAACTGATCAATTTGGAAAGTGCTGCCAAGATTCCCACTTGCAATATAATAGGACAAAGGCTCTCCTCTCAAGGAGGACCCCGTAATGGTCGTGACAAGAGTGCCTACTGGTT
This sequence comes from Camelus bactrianus, assembly GCF_048773025.1. NCBI lineage: Eukaryota > Metazoa > Chordata > Mammalia > Artiodactyla > Camelidae > Camelus > Camelus bactrianus. Next base: position 47,336,936 of record NC_133540.1, read on the forward strand.
GGTTTTCAGGAAACATGAAAGTCTGTTCTTTGGCTCTGACTTTTGGGAAATCTGCTTTGTTCACAAAACGCACAGTCACTGTTGTAGAATCTGTCTTTGGAAACGAGCCACTGTCTTTCACATGTACAGAAAATGTTACTTCAGAAGCTCCATTTAGTGGTCCAGCTGCCATAATAGCTCCTCTCAGTGGGTCAATGTGAAATTTTTCAGAGTTTCTACCCGAAAGAGAATAATGTAGTTCAGAATTGGGCCCAATATCAGCATCCGTGACTGTAACCGCAAAGACAAAGGAACCTGTAAAAGAGGCAGTTTCCAATTATAATCACATGGAACCAGATAAAGCACTTGGTAGTAAGTGAAAACACTGTATTAAAGCCTTATATAAAACACTACATGGCTACCTGATATAGCTTTATTTTCTCATGATTACTAGGGGAGAACAGTATCTCCCAGATTGTCTCTGAAATTCCCAAGTCAAGTCTATTTAGCAAGTCTTCAGGGACTGACCTGCCATTATCTCACTAAACCCCACACAGTCTACTGAATTTAATATTTTTCAGTACACCTTTGAGAGAAACACAGGGAAGAGCAATGGCTAATCATTTCGAATTATAGTTCCCAGGAGAAAAATCTGTACATAACTGACAACAAACACAGTAACACGTGAGTTCTGCAAAGAACTATGTTTCTGCCCAATGAAAAAAAGATAATTGCTCCATTATGTCTTAAAATATTGTTGAATTACCTTTTATGTAAGCATGTCAACAAAAATAATATGTTTTAAAAATTACTGTTGATTCCTTGTACTAATTGTTTTTATAGCAAAACTCTTTTATCTGTTAGATATTACCATATGGAGATAAAGTGTGTGTGTGTGTGTATACACATACATATATATATATATATATATATATATATATATATATATATATATATACACAATTATAAACTAGTAAGTAATAAGAACTGAGAAAGAATGGACTTAATTAGGATTCCAAAACTTAGTGTTTGGGATGAGGGCCAATGGAATAGATTGTAGTTGCCATAGGACACATTTTTGATATATTTATTCAGAAACCTTTCCCAAACCTGCACTCCTACCCCTACAGAAAGTTTGTGATACAAGTGAGATGTCTTTCAGTGAAAAAAAAAAGTTAGTGGTTCTGATTAATTATAGTACGTCTAATGAGGAAAAAATGCTAAAACCTTATTTAATTGTACAGGAGATGCTCTATTGCATCACCACACATCAGATGTCATTAGAATCATTGCAACTGAAGACCTTATGACTGTGATATTGGCATTTCTTTTGATAGAAAGTTGGCATGAAAATGTATGGATTTTATACTTTCAATTGGTATCAATTAGATCTCCTGAAGTGAATAGAAGATCAAAGATCACTAGAGGAGAAATCTTGGATCCACTCTTTTCTAATTAAAGATATTTTAAAGCAAGGAAAATTGAATTAATTGTGCCTTTCATTTGTATATTCTCCTGTTTGAAAATTCATTTCAGGAATTACCAACGATAGATGATCCATGCAGTTCTTATGAAGGTAGGCCATTCTTTGCGAACAAGCAAATAAAACTAAACTAAATTTAAAAGAGATGCAGAAAGATAAATGCATATTGTCAATATGAAAATGATTCATTAACATCTCCATACACTTACTAACAGAAAAAGACTACACCCATCAAAACCAGAATAAAATAGTATTTATAGTAATAATTAATTAGAATGATTCCTTCAGTGAGCCTTTTGAAAATCTATCTATGAAGTGTTGAATAAAATATTCATTTTCCACCAACAAATATTGTTGAATGCTTTTTACCTCACAGACAATGTTTCAGGTGCTAGCGTAGGGCATGAAAAAAGAAATAATGCCCCTCCTACTGGGGAACACAAATTACATTTCAGCACAGAACCCTCCTTGACTATGACGTGAAATCCATTTTAATATTTAGCAATATTCAAGTAAAATTAAGAAACAGCACTGGGAAAGATGTAGCAATTACAAAATCTTAAACACAATTGGTCTGGGAAGAAAGAATTAATGTAAAAGATTCAATGTTCTTTCAATTTCTTTAGGCAAGAATTGGGTTTTATAGGATTTGCAAACTTAGGTTTTATCAGAAATGTACATGTAAACGTAACAAAAATGCAATGATAGAAAATCTCCAATCTATGTTTTTTATTTATCTATGAGACCTCGGAGAAGGTCTAGTTACCTGGAGGAGTAGGAGATGGGATGTGCGTGACATATGGGTGATGCTGAAATCTTGGCGGGTTGTCATTGACATCGGTCACAGTGACGAGCACACTGGTGGAGCTGGAAAGAGGTTCTGGAGACCCAGCATCACTGGAGACGACGACCAACGTGTAATTCTCTTTTGCTTCCCTGTCTAGCAATGCACTGGTGATGATCTGTCCTGTGGATGGGTTGATGGTGAACTGAGAATTTCCACCAATGATCCTATAACTAAAACAGAGAGCAGACATGGGTATATTTCTTCCAGGTTTAATGCTGTAACATCTATTCACTATGATTTAAAACCTTGGGCAGAAATGTCAAGGAAAACATTACAAGTGAGATCACACAACAATGAAAGGTATGGCTAGTTCACCTTTATCAGAACATCACATTAATGATCTTTATCGTGAGACATCGTATGACCTCCAGCAGGTCCTCACAAGGTCTGTGTGCTTCTCAAATCATGCAAGTCCCCAGGATATACCCAGAAGACTACTGTGTTTTAAATAAGCGAGCCTGAAAGCATAAATCAGAGCCTTGCTCTAATACCGTGGTTAGTGGCCAGCATCACAAATGAACATCTGTTAAATGAATCTAGAAATTATTTTTCTTCTGTGCACCATAATAAACCAGAAAAGATCAGTTGAAGATCTTATTCTTTAAAGACCAAACGCTGTGTATTTGACACATACTGATGATCCAGAACAACTCAAGAACTGATTATTTATACAGAGACATTCCTAGTTACTGATTCTCTCATTTGCTGTTCCTCATATGGCTATGCTGCTTTGCTTTCTTGTTGTAAGGAGAGGTATGACATCTTCATGGATATTTTGATGCTAGCCAGATTGGTTAGCGGGCAGGAGTTTCCACTGAGAACAGCTTCTCTCTTCTTTCTGAAGGAAAAAAAAGCTATCTGTATATATTACCGAGAGATCAGCTCAGAAAGAAGTAGCCAAGCTCAAAGATTCAGAAACTGGCTTTGGTCCATAGTTTTTCAAGTTGGAGGGTTGCAAGGAAATAGATGTCTTTAAAAGTTTTCTCCTTTATACCAACAAAGAAAATGCCCCTGTTCGAACTAACTGATGCTTTTGTAGTTTGGTTTGTGTCCATAAAAACATAGCAACAGCAAGTGTCTAACAGAAATGTCAGGAAAAAAACCTTACATCCCAGCCAGCAGAGTGCACATTCCTCCTGTTTTAAAGTTCATGATTTGAAACAAACATTTTGGCATCTTCATCTTTTTTTAGAGAAATATGGACTATTGGGGAGCTGTGTTTTTTTAAATAGAGGTTCTATAAAATGATAGCTGAATAGAAAAAGAATAGAGAGGGAGTTTGGTTGAGAGTGTTTCAATATTGATAAAGTGCTTGCTGTCACTGAGATCCGAACAGCTGCTGGCATACCCACATGCTGAGGGCAGGAGTGAGTGAATACTGGCTGCACTTTCTGGGCCAGAAGGGACTCTTTATCAAGTATCAGTACCACCCATATACAGTAGAAGACATCCATTCCATTTATCAAAATACAACTATCAGAGCTTTGTAAACGTTTTCTTAAAGTTAGAAATGCAGAACTCATGAAATAATCATATTGCCTGGCCTTGTCAAGGAAGTCTGTAGAATCCTGGATTATGAGACTCAGGTGACTTTATTTTGGGAAACTTTGTTTCTATCAGTAGTTGTAGAAATAACCAAATAATTAATAGTGGGAAAAAAGTAATTCATAGTGCCTCAAGCTTTCTTACAGCTTTATGACAGCAAAGATCAAGGGTCAATCAAATATTTGTTCCCTTAAGCACTCACAAATAAAAATAAGAAGGATGCAAAATGCCATGCAAATTTGATTTGGAAATTTTGTATATGAGAAGACTGTGGTATATTAGACGGAACAGTGTGTTGAAAGGCAAATGATGTCTGTTCTAGTTCAGGTTGAACTAAATAATTCATTAAGGAGCCTTGTATTTTATGCTACTGTGCATAAGAGTGTCTGTTTAAAAGTAGGTAATATATTTAACTATTTAAAAAAATTAAGGAATAAATTGCCATGTTGATATACAATTAATTTTTTCTAGACCTTCCTTGTTTCTCAAGTGTCTCATAAGTGCATTTTAAATATGAGATATTCTTTAATATTTCACAATATCTATAATACCAGTTTCAAGCAGACATACTTACAAGTTAAGAAAGAGAAAAGAGAAGCATGGGGACCAGGTACTGGATAGACTGCCAAGGTCATGAGCCCAGGTTTTCCCCGCCTCCCCTGCTTGAGTCTTGTCTCACTTCTCATCCTTCCATAGCTCTGTCTCCTGCTTCTCTGATCCACAATAATTTCTTTCAAGGTGATGCACTTTGTCACTTGGTGTCTTGTGCCATCTTCCCAGCACCTAAGCATCTATGCCGTTCTTAACAGATTTGCAGCGTCTTGCTGTGTTCTTTGTGTTCTTAGTGTGTACCAAGCGCACTCCGAGGCCTTTCATATACACTCTCATTTAAGCCTCAGAACAATCCTAACAGTTTGGTTCTGCTTTCGATTTTTTATAGATGAGGAATCTGAGCCTCAGGGAGGCTACTATAACTGCACAGAGAAGTATACAGTCTATAAGTGGTAGATGCAGACTTTGAACTTTTGTCTTTATGACTTCAACACGCATGCTCTCCATTATCCTACAGTGTAAGGAAGGCAGGGTGCAGCCTGGTGTGTGTGGGGGTGGCGTGGGGAACACCAGGAACGCGGTAGCTCCCAGCTAAGGCCCAAAGGGACTCTCGCTCAGACGTGTCGATGGAAAATTGGTTTATAATGATTTAGTTCGATGCAAATCAAACAAATGAGTTAATTTATTTTCTGACCTAAGTATAAGAAATTACTGTTTCAAATTCCTGGCGTAAACAAATCATTATTATCTAAAATCTAAATTGATCATCATTGCATGTATAAAGCTGAAATATCCCCATTTGATTTTTTGAAGCTTTTTTTGCCTCTTCCTGAGATTTACTAGGATCATAAGGCACTGCACTGTGCACTGCTGGAATCTAGTCATTCTGTAATAGTTTAGAAACTATACTTTGGAGCACAGTTTCCCTGGACATGGATTTTGATCTCATTCAAGTACTTACATTCATAAAATTTCTTAGCCTTTCTGAGTCTTTTCTACAAAGTGCTGATCATATATGCATTTCATTCATTTGGTAGTTTGAGTATTAAGTGTAATTTCTTATGAAATGCACTCGCCATTGTAATTAGTATGTGACAAGAAGTCAATATTTAGGCTTACACGCGTAACAGAGTATATCTATGTACGTAATTATAATAATCTATTATATATAATCTGTTATAATCCATCTGTATATTCAGTTAAAGGGATGAAGTAATAATAGCTAGAGACATGGATAAGTAGATTAAAAATTCTGTCCTCAAGTTTACATCCTTAGACGCAAGAGAGATACTTGGAAAAGTAAATGCAAAACCAGGCAGTATGTTTAAGTGCTATACAGTTTCTCAGAAGCACTGTTTTAGGAATTCAGAAGACAAAGAGACCACTTTTGAATAGAATGATGAAAAGGAGAAGGATAAATTTAGGCTAAGTTTTAAAGGGGTTACCCATCTTACAATAGTATTGCAAAGGGAGAATTAAAGTGTTCTAAGTTGGGAGTCAGAATTTTTTTTTTCTATAAAGGACACATTAGTAAGTATTTTCAGCTCTTTGGGCCATCAGGTCTCTGCTGCAACACTCAACTTGCCATCATAATGCAAAAGCAGCCGTAGGCACATACACAAATGGGCATGGGGATGTTCCAGTAACATTTTATTTACAAAAGTAGGCACTGCACCAACTTTAACTTGCAGGCTGCGGTTTGCAGAATGGGAAGGGATGGAGAAGGACTTGAACAAAGCCATAATGCTTGGGAAAACACAGATACTTTCCCCAGGAGCAGAAAGTGACCTGGTGAGGCTGAAAGTCTGGCTCTATATTGAAGATTTGTGCAGAATAAGCTTGGAAAGATGCCGGGGCCGTTTATGGAGTGGAATATGCAGACTGGGCGTTATGCCATGGGCAAACTGGAAGTTGAGAGATTCTGAGGAAAGGGGGGTGGTATCACTGTGAAAGCTGAGCCATTGAGCAAGTCAGTTCATGTTACAGCCACGGCCCTTTCATTCACTGACTCAGGCTTCGCTGTATCCAGATGACTTCCTACAACATTGAGAGAGGACTCATAACATGTAAAGTATTACGTACCTTATTAAAGTAAAATTAATCATGTTATTATTACCCAACTTCAAACACTTCAGTTGTTTCTTCCGTTAGATGCGGAAAGAAATGGGATTTTTCTCGAATGATGTACAAACAAGGCCCGTTCCTAACAGCCACTGGCCACACCGAACAGCTTGGCTTTTCTGCTGCTGCTTTTGCACAGCTCTGGGCCTTGGCACCTGCCACTGTCTTTGCCTAGAAGGTCTGTCACCCCTTACTTGTCTGTAAACCACTTCTCTCTCTTTACAAAAATCATCAGTGACTTGAAGCTTCTACTGATCTCCACGGGTATCCCTGGCTAGGCTGTTCTCTCCACCTATCCTGGGTTTAGAATATACCTGTTACAAGGTATTATAATTACAAGTCTGCAAAATTACCTTCTATGTTAAAGTGCACTCCTTATAAGAACTAGAGTGCCTAATGCCTCAGAACTTAACAAAATACCTAGGACATGGTGAGGTCTCCAAAATTATACAGTGTAGTGCAGTATACAGATTGCAAGGATTAGAAACCAGGATTGGGGAAGCAAGTTAATTTTTATTATAATAGTTCAGGCATGATGTAATTATGGACTGAACAAGGACCTTGGCAGGAAAAATGCACAGGAGAAAATGAGTGCCAGAGGCACTAGTAAAGAAGAAACATGAGAACTTGTCCACTGATTGAATAAGCGGGAGAGGATGACCCTCAGCCATCAAGATGGGAGGATGAAGACAGTAAGGCAGCATCATTAAAAGAGAGAAGAATGCCAAGATGAGAAATAGAGAAGGTTAGGGGTTTCTGACATGTTGTGCTTCTGATTCCAGCAGAACCTGTAGGTAGAGGCATCTCCTAGAGAGTTATAAAAATGAATCGGAATCTCTGGGATGGAGGCAGAGGTGATTGTTCAGATTTAGAGGCTTTCTGCGTAGTCTTCTGTGTAAGTTTTTTACAGGGCTGCAGCCAGGGAAATAAATTCTTCCTCCCTCCCTCCCTCTCTCTCTCTCTGACACACACACACACACACACACACACACACACACACACAGAGGAATAAAGAAAGGAAAGAAAGGATTGAGACACATGGTGTGGGGAATGTCCAAATTACTTTGATGAGAGAGAAAGAGGGGATATAGAAGGCAAATTGGAAGATGTTGTCAGAGACGCAGGGCAAGAAGTAAGAAATAACATTTACACAGGTGTTGAGGAGAAAAAAATATGCCAAGAGGAAAGGATGACCTGTGGTGCAAATATTACAAAAGGTAAAGGAGAATAAAGACTCAGCAATCACCAGACTTGATAAATTTCAGCAGAACCTTTGGATAGTCTTTTTTGGCAAAGCAATAGAAGAGAAAATTTGATTGAGAGATTTTCATGAATAAATGCCCAGAAAAAACTTTGAGGTAGTAACTCACCCTCTCAAGAATGTGGTGTAAAATGCTGTGAGCAAAAATGGCAATGCTAAAGAACACTAGAATCATTAATTTAGTACACTTATTTAGGTGCCAGTCATTATTATGCTACAGACATTTTTCAAGGACGAATATATTAGGAATAAAATAGACATTAGGATGACAAAAAGAAAAAAACTAACATAAATTTAGTGACTTTCATGTCCCAATAAAGTGTTAGAGACATTTACGCATATTAACTGGTTCCATATACACTACTTGGCACATAGTAGGTGGTCAACATGTATTTAATTCACAAATTGAAAAGTAGCCATTCTTAACTCCACTTTTACTGATGGACATACTGAGGCTTAGAGACACTAACATGATTTTTCTAAGTCATGTAAGCAAGTAAAGGAACCAGAACTCAGTGCCAGATATTCAGAGCATTTCTGTAGGGACAAGGATATGATCCAGAGAAGAGAGATTACTTGAAGATCCAGAGAGAAATGCAGTACTCGTTGAATTAAAAATCTGAATAAAATTGAATGGGGTGGGATTAAGAGCACAGAGTAAGGGATTTACCTTTGAAAGTTGGCCCTGTCAATATAGTCATGTGACTTTCCCCACTGTTATGACACAAAGGAATTAAAAGTGAGATTTGCATGGAGATTTTACCAGTTGGGAGAAAAAAGGAATACAAAAGCTAAATTCTGAAATGGGTATTTGGGAAGCAAAGATATAAATCAGATAAAGACTAGGAATCAATGCAGGCTGGTTTACCAGAGAGGAAAACACTAAAAGTGATGGGAAGTATAAAACTCAAAATTTGTACACCATCCATAAAAACGTTTAACTTGATAAGTTGGGTAGAAAGAAAAATATAAATAAATATTTGTTGGGTAGCTGCTGTGCAAAAGATCATGTTAGACCATATGGGAAAATTATGTCACATAAAGGGCTGTGCTATACAAGAGCCCATCAGTAGTTGGGTAAGCATCTTATACGTGCAATACTTACGCAGGCAATAGAAAAATCGATACACAATAGCTCTGTTAACCAGAGAAGAAAATGAGGTTCCATGAATAGGAAGGAGTGATTAACATCTAAAATATATATTCCATTAAAAACATATCAGGCCAGAGTAAATAAAGTTTAGGTTGGCATAATTACTTATTATTCTGTGAAAATATTTTTTATTTAAGTTGTAATAATTGCCTAGGTTAATTTAAAAGTGAAGATAATATTTTTACAAGATAAAAATCACGTCAGTTTTTGTTTTAGCTGACTATATGACAGCAGTCATTTGAAGACTTTTCACAGACTGGTTTCAGAGATTCCAAGAATTGTAAAAGTATGAAATTAATTCTCTGATATTAAAGGAAGAAGAAAATCCAACCAGTCAACCAAACTACCAAAATACATACTATCAAATCAAAACAAGCTCATCAGATCTACAAGTACAACCCTGTGAAGCATTCTGAAAATGTGAACACAGACTAACTTTACATTGATCACTTTTGCTCACGAACATAGGAGAACATTGAGCAGTAAAACTCCAACATGCACTAGGAGAAAACACCAGCATGGCATTTCATTCTAACATCTGGAGGGACGGATCAATCTTGTGATCCTGCAGCTTCACATGCAGGAGTAAAGACATCTCAGATGAGAGTACATACGTCCTGCTACTGACTGGCAATATTCTACATGCTGTGTTTAGAGGAAGACTCCTCTGCATGGAAGACAGAGATTTTATTATATTATAACACTCCAGTGGACAGGACATCTCTTCCAAAATGATTATTAGAAACTTACTGAGTACTAACAGGAAGAGGGCAAAGGGCTTTGCATGGATCAGGACAGCATGAGTTGGTGGGAGTTGAGCATTTTGTTGTTGTTCTAGGCTTTATTCTAACTAGCTCACCTAAGTATCTAATTTTTCCTCATAATAACTCTACAACGTCAGTTTTACCAGTAGTATACCTATTCCATTGGTAAGAAAAATGATGCCCGGAAACGTTAAATAAGTAGTCCTGCCCTGTGATTAGTTGGTAATAGTAGAATCAGGATTTAATTCTACACAGCCTGATTCCCAACGCTGTGCTCTTAAAATTAAACTGACGACTAGTTCTTAGGACATGGATCCCATAATTTCTGTGCTTTCGTTTAGGACAAGTAAACTGAAGTGGTATTTCTTGGCCCTTTGAGGCTCATATCAGGAAAAAGTTAAGTTGAAGTTGCCTCTCTCTTCCTGGGTGGTACCAAGCACAGGGACCCAAACAGGTATATAGCTCTGACCATGGGCAGAAATTTTGCCAATTCCAAATGATTGTATTTAGTTTATAGTCATTTATCTACATCAAAAAGAAGGCAGGCTCAAAGAAAGTGGGAACCTCGTCTTGTTCATCACTGTTATTCCTACTAGCAACTCAGTGAATGCTGAAAAATACCTGGAGTCCTCCTACCCAACTCAGTGATCTCTGCCAGCAGGAAGAGACTAATTAATGCCAGTTTCCCAGAATGACTTTTTAAATAGGGAATTAGTAATAAATGAAACAAATCATTAACCAAATCATCACTATATCAATATGCATAGGCCACCCCTGACCAAGAATTCCTCTGAGCTCTCAAATTCCCTCTTCTGACCCATTACTTTTATAGCCATCTAACCCACTCTAATTTACCTAATATCAGTGTATAGAAGGTAGGGCTGATGTAAGGGGGTAAAAATGTTTATGTCTTTGAGACTTTTTTTTTTTGGAAAATTTGGAAATCTTCATTCCCTAAAATTTGGAATTGGTATAGAATAAGGAGACACAGCTAGATCAACCAAATGTTACAACCCAATTGCTTTCACACTCTCTCTGAATAAGGTGCCATACTGTCCTCCCCAACTTTGAAAGGATTTAAGTAGAGTAAAATAAACTATTTTAAACTTAGAAGGTACAAGCGTTCTTACTGGGGTTATTGTGGGTTAAAAACTCTTTGACACTCCTCCCATCGAGATATGATATCTATTTCTCCTCCCAGTGAATCTGAACTGACCATGGCTGCTTCGACAAAGTACTTGGAAGTGATGCTATGCCACTTCCAGGTCTGTAAGAGCATTAGCAGCTTTTACCTGGGGTCCTCAGAACCCGAAATACTATGTAGAAGTCCAACTACTCTGCTGAAGAACCACACTGAGAAGTCCTGGGACCACAAGATCAGAGACAGGGGTCCAACTGAACTTAACCTTACAACCATTCCCACCAAGGCACAGGTGTGTGAGAGAGGACATCTTGGACCCTCCAGACCATCCGTCCACATAAATACCACTAAAAGACACTAGTCAACCACATAAAACAGAAGAATCTCCCACTGACCCTTGAGCTAATTTCTGATCTATGAAATAATGAGATATAATAAAAATATAAATAAAATTAATAAATAAGGAAATTTTAGAACAATAAATAAAATCATTGTTATTGCAATCCTCATTTTAGGCATAGTTGATTATTCAGCAATAACTGAGGGGCTATGTGTTCATATTAGGGAACCTCTAATGAAATTAAGCATTATATGCCTGTAGTGCAAAGACTAACATTTAATGAGAAAAATAATCAAAATTTCAAAAGGAAAATGTACTGACCTGATAACTGCATTTGTTGAAGCATCAGCATCTGAGGCATTTACCAACAAAACATCTGTCCCAGTTGGTGAATCTTCAGGGATTGTTGTGAAGTACATTTTACTGGCAAAAGTGGGGACGTTGTCATTGACATCATCTACTATGACATTGATTGTTCCAGTTCCAGTCAGGGCAGGGGATCCTAGAAGGAAAAGAAAATCAAGTCTTCATGTTCATAAATAACAAAAACAATAGCAATTTTTGAAATTGAAGTGTAGTCAGTGACAATGTGTCAGTTTCTGATGTACAGCATAATGTCCCAGGCATGCAAATATATATATATATATATATATACATATATTAGTTTTCATATTCTTTTCCATTAAAGGTTGTTATAAGATATTGAATACAGTTCCTTATGTTATACAGGAGAAATTTGTTTTTTATCTATTTTTATATATAGTGGTTAACCTTTGCAAATCTCCAACTCCCAAATGTATCCCTAATAGCAAATTTAAAAACTAGCTGTAGGCAAAACAACTGAAGAGAATTTAGAAAACATTCCAAAGTAAAATTTGTGAACACATAGACAAGTGATTGAATGATTTTTAGCTTTGCTCAAAAAAAAAAAAAATGTTTTATTTAGGAACTAGTATTTCAACTCTTTCCTAGTGACCTGCACAAAAGGAGTACGTCAGCCTCTTGTTCTATTTTAAGGGTGCCGATCCGGCAACGTAGAACACAACAATGTCATTTAAATGTCACAAAAGAGGCACTGTTCGTTTCTCTGAAATTACAGTAAAATAGCTCGCGCCAGATGTGGAGAATACCCCCGGGCCCAGAATCGCTGGCCCGCTGACCCAGCAAAGGGAGAAACTGCCCTCCTAGATGCGACTATCAATGCTGTTATCAAAAAAATTCAACGGGGCTTTTGAGGACTTTAAATCCCCTTTTCTGTACTAACCAAAATTTGTTTGTAGGAAAAAAAAAAAAAAGGAAAGCTTCAAGTGAACGTCAAAACTGTAATCTCCTACTTGCTGCAAACGTTACAGTGATGAGCTGACTGGGGATCATTTTTGTTGCATTTATTTAATATTTCTTATACATGTGAGATAATTCATCTTTATGTCCTGTTCCAGTTCCGTTATCAACATATAGTGAAAATCCAGCATTTAACTAAACCTTGGAGTACACTGTCTGCACTGCACAAGGTTAGCAGACTCTTTGTGGTGGAGGTTAGACGGCACGTTTGATTAGATTCTGCGGGTTGTCCTACAAGTAAATGGCAAATCATCTGCCTTTAGTTGTGTTTTCAAAATCATTTTTCAAACTTTAATTTCTCTAAATAGAAATAGTGAAGATTTGTTTAACTCTGTTTACCTACAATAAAATAAAGTTCTGGATACTCTCACTTTCTGTTTAAGATACTTCTTGTCCCATAAAATTATTTCCCATTATATGACGTTTAAACTCTACTTACTTCTAGTAGTCAACATTTTGTAAATAAAGCCATTCATTCATTCACTCATTTGTTTTTCTGCAAAATGTTTATGAAGTACCTTTTTACTATCACAGAGTGGATATGAGATTCACAACCTTTCAATATTATTTTTTGTGATCATCTTGCGATTTGCTAATATTTCCTTACTACCATTCAAACTTTTTCCTGCATTCTTAGGTTGTCATTACTGAAGGCATAGTACCAATCAGCTTTTATGCTCAAAGATACAGGAACCAAAATCAATAGACCAGAAAACTATGAAATGCAATGGTTTTGGTGATCTGTTATTTTTGTGCTCTGCACAAGGAAACTCAAACCCTGTGTTTGATGAAAAACGTGCATGACCAGTTGCACCGGCCCCTGTAACAAGGCATGATACCGCCCAGAAACCTGTGCAACTGAATTTAGGTTGCAAGCTGGTATCTGTTGCCATATGCATCTTTCTCTGTAAGATAATTCATTTTAAGCATTCTACTTACATTAACATATTTTTAAATTCATACTTGTAGACATCTTAGTTTTTAGGTGTTTGATTTTACATTAAAGAAAGGAAAATTAGTCCTCACTCTTTGCTTTTCTGTATGATCAACTATAAATATTAAAATACCATAACTGCCTTTTCTCTAGTCATTTACATGATGGTAGGATGATGTCCCAAATATTTCACACCCAAAATAGATGTGGAAGTCTTATAGACACCGTAGAAGCACATCAGAATAATACTTTAAAAATCTCACTCAACATATTAATAATGATAATAGTGAATATTTATTGAGTCTTTAGGTACTCAAGGACTGGTTTAACAAGTTCACGTAAATTGTCTCATCTATTCTTCATAAGTTAGTACAGCTGTTATCTCGACTTTATGTGTAATTAAGCTGAAGGGTAGAAAGGCTAAGTGATGTTTTTAGGACCACAGACCTAATGAGGAATGGAGCTGGGGTGTGATCGCTGTGACTGGGATGTGGGGCTGTTCAGTGCTGGCCTGGAGCCAGAAGGTGTGAGCAGCTGGATAGGTGATGCTCAGTAAGATGCAGTGGGACTCTGGACAAGCTGATCCCAGGGACCAGCACGAGGCAGGAGCTGGAGAAAAAGGCCCATCTGGGAGCGATGCTAGTTATTATCCAGTTTAAGTTTGTGGAGCATTTGGGGATACCAGTCTGGCCACAGATTTTGAATTTCTCGTAATGGGCATGTAAGGCTAAAATCAGTATTTTCTGGGGTATTACTGATGGCCAGTGTTGGGGCTACATTTCTTGAATATAAGTTTAATTATATACAATTTGATGAAATGGAAGTTAATGATCTGAATGGTGTCAATATTCCACTGATTGTATTAAAAAAATTAACTGGATATCTGTGCATGGGAAGGAGGGTGTACACTCAATGAACTGAGAGAGGGGATAACTAAATCCAGGTCTCAGAGGCAAAGGATGGGAGGACAGGAAGGGCTCTTTTGTCTCTTTTACTGACATTATACTCCACTCACCAAATCTCATATTCAAAATGAGAATAAGAGAAGAACTTACCCTAAAAGAGGTATTGAGAGAAATGTAGTAATGTGCTTAGAATACTGCTTGGTGCAGAGTTAAAATGTATTCTGTGTTACTCTTTGCTGTTGTATGTGTTTTAAAAAAAAAAGGGGGGGAGGAATTGACATTTGTTTGTCTGTTTGTTTGTTTTGTGCAGAGGTATCCTAGGTAGAGCTTTATTTTCTGGATGGCATCTAATTCGGCACTCATACACTGCTGGCCACAGAATTTTTTTTCTTAATGTGCATTCTTTTTTTATTGAAGTATAGTCAGTTTACAACGTTGTGTCAATTTCTGGTCTATAGCACAATGCTTCAGTCATACATGTATTTGTTTTCATCTTCTTTTTCATTATAGGTTACTACAAGATATTGAATAGGAAAGGCCCATGTTTAATCTTACAGATTTCTGTGTCATAGTTCCCAGGATTTTTGTTCCCCCACAAAACTTTCAAGTCAACCATATGGTATTTTTTTCAGGAAAATATTTTGAATCATTCTTTCCTTTTAATGATTTCTTAAGTTACAATATGAGACACTTAGCTTTCAAAACTTGCACAGCTGTGTGGAAGCTATGTTGAGCTGAACATTTAAAAATGCAAAATTTAAAAATTTGCACCAAGAGTTTTAAAGAAGACCTGAATATTTCTAATATGCTTTCTAATCAACAATGTTTAAACTTGTTAAGAAATAACTCAGTAACTGACAGGTTTTATCTTTGGCATTCTATGGTGTTTGGTGTTTGGTATTCTGATGACACACATATGGAAAACCTCGTGTAACGGTGACTAACTCATTTGGTCAGGAACATGTGATTTCTTTCCGTGTCTATAAACTACATAAATACTGTTGCTGATGTGTTTTCTGAATTAGTAAGCAAAAAACATTGTTTACTCAGGAAAATATTCAGCAAGTTCAATCTCATGGTCTCCACACCACAGAATATCTAAGTTTTTCACAAGATTTTAAAAGCACACCAGCAACAGCAGATGGTTCTGGTTTGAGAAGTGGCCCCGTAGGTAATCCCACATCCAAATGTGACAATTTCTCAAGCCAAGAACCATCCCCAGGGTCCCCTCTTCTTTCCTTGTTAGCAGCCACAACCCACTTTAAAAGCACTTGGGCTTCTTCGCCTCCTATTTTCTTCAAGAACTGACGGAATGAAGCACAGTCTCTCCAGCGGCCCCACTTGCTAGTTGCCCCAAGGGATGTGCATGACGGTCTCATTGATCTCTTCCAGTTTTACAAGGAAACCTTATAAAGACATTGTTCTACAGTTATAAGTCTTTTGCTGAGATTTAACTCGCCCTGAATTCTGCCCCCAATATTTTTCACTTTTATCCTTGGGGGTAGGGCTTCCCACCGCACAGCCTGCTCTGGCCTCAGACTTGTCCGCTACAGCCTGAGCACCAGAAGTCCCTGCCTCTCAGCTTTAGGCAGAAACATGAAATCAAGGGAGGAAAACAGGAATGCCCCCTGATTTTAAGTGAGTCTCACTTCTACGTCCCTCTTCTAAGATGAACGACGTGAGTTCTCTAGTCCTTGGCCCACACAGGTCTTAGCACTTCCTCTCAAGTGAGGAAGCCATGTTTTGTTGTTGCTGCTCTTCTGTTTTTGTGCGCTCGTTTTTGAACCTTTCCTCTTAACTATGAGAAGAAGTGGTCTTGGTGCTTACGTTCCTGCTTTCCAATAGCTTTTTGGTTATATATCAAGTAAAGAGCTACATGCTTACTATTACCTTATCTTCAGCCCAGAACTTTCTGCTGGCTCTAAACTGATACATCCAACTGACTCTGCTGTCTGCTCTTGCTCTAGAGAGCCTCAAAGTTAGTATGTCAAAAGCTGAAGGCTTCATTATTCTGTGTAAACTTAGTCTGCATATTTATATATAAATTGAAAAACACATGCACATATACATATAAACACATATATGATATTGAACACTTATTTGATACCAGATATAAACGTGTGAGACTCTTATATATGTATTACTCAATATAGATTCATGGAGTACATATAACTGTTTAATTTTTATTTAATAAAAAGCTTTAGACTCAAAGAGTTCAAGCAAGTTTTTTACAATCAGCCATAGCAGACAAAAGAAAGCCAATTTTGAACCCTTAAAAAATATATTTTCTCAGTTCATTAGGCTCAGATAAAACTATGCCACTCTTATTGAAACTCTATATTATTATTATCATCATCATCATCGTCACCATCATCAATATTATTTCAGTGTATGTCTGCCGTTAAGTTATAAGCTGAGAGAAGGGATAATGCCTTAATCCATCTTTATATAAACCCATCATGCATGCCAACAGGCCTTGTTCTCAATGTGTGTTGACTTCTCCTTTGATTCTATACATGGAAATCTGGTCTAGTGACTACATGGCTGGAACTTCAAAGAGCGGGACACTTCTAGAAATATGCATCTGGGAATACAGGCCTTAGCCTAGGGCTAGGGGCAGAGAACAGGACCACAGACAAAGGTCAAAGTTTTAGAGATAGTCTACTACTTATAAACAGAGGGTCCCAATTAATCCTGAATCCCATGAGAAGAATCAGAATCCTAGGGGCCAGTGTTTAGCTTGGATAGACCTGATAATGATGAATTACATAGGTAGTGGCATAATAGGGCAAGATTACTCAGTTCCTCTGGAATTGGTTTATGAGAACCAGATGCAAACAGCAAAGAAAGGTAGGATGAAATGACCCAGACTCCTGGTAGAGGACAGTGAGCCAATGAAAAGGGCTGAAGAAACAAATATATAAAAGGTCAAGATCTCAGAAATGTATACTTGTAAAGGTGAGGAGGATACAGTGGACATTGGAAATATAATTAAAAGTCAGATGATAAAAGGAACCTCAAATTTCATTTTGTAAAATTATATGTACTGTATATGTTGTACATCTGTGGATGTGTGATAGATGTATGTACATATATAAATGTAAAATAAACATGATAAATTGATAGAGCCTTCTGAAATTTTTAGAGCAAATAGTAAAAAATACATATGATTCTTAAAAGCATTTTTAAAAGTATGCAAAAACGTAGCTCACACACACATAACACAGACATACACACATACACACTATTCACAGCTTAATCTTCTGATAGCCCATTATACTGTGGGTAGTTCCAAGCTTTGTCTAAGTCCTATTTTGTACTCTTCAGTTTGGGAAATGATTAAACTGGCACTGCCTTTTAACAATGGTGGCTCAAAAAAGGTCAAAATATATAAAAATGAAGTTCAAGGAAACTTTAAGATTTTAAAAAGAAAAAACTTCCAGGCAACTGGTCTATCAAAAAATACTTTAAAAAGTGTAATGAATGAGTCTAAATATCTAAAGTTCAAACTGCAGGCATTTTACGTTTTTAATGTTAGCCCCTATAAATTAAACATACTTTACTGAAACATGAAAAACTATTCAGCCCAATAGAATTTTTGCTTAACTGAAATCTGTTGCTTTGCAACAAAGCCGATTTCATTCCTGACATCAAACATTTGGTGAATGGGTCCCCTGACTGGCTGTGTGTTTGTTGTAATAAAGTATTAGCTTCTTTTTACCCATGAAGTAAACACATATTTCTCACACTAAGTAAGCCATCCTCTAAAAATGTATTGAACTCACCAATTCAATATTAACATTTAAGTATGTGGTTAGATTTAAATTTGAATCCAGAAAATATATGAAGCAAATAAGCATGTAATAGTTCAAATATGACCAACAGATTTTGCCTTAAAATTTTCATTTTATGTTACTGCTAATTAGTTCTACAAATATGTTTATATAAACTAGGTATATACACACTTAAGTAACATGTTATTTTTAAATCATTTCTGCAGGAATCTTTATCAAAAATATTGTATTTCTTAATATATCTTCCTACTGAATAGAACTGACAAGCAAAACTAAAGAAATTACTTAATAATGTTAGGAAAAAGAGACTGAAGAGTGATGTGAATGTACTTAATGCCACTGAACTGTACATTTAAGAACGGCTAGAATGGTAAACTTTATGTTATATATATTTTACCACAATTTTTTAAAATTTACAAAATAAAATATAGTGTAAATTAAATATATTATCCCACACACAAAGCATGTCATGAGGAATTACTTTTTGGACAACATTTCAAAAAAAATCCTCTCAACACATGTTGAAACTCTGAAATACCAGAAGCAGTCACCAAATTCTAAATGTAACCTGCCTCCTACCTACTTAGTGAAAATACCAAGTTATATATTTACAGAATAATTATCAAAATAAGTTACACCAATGATTAAGTTTTAACAAGATAAAATTAGAGGACTTTTGAAAAGGAAAAAAAAAAGTCCTTGTAACAAGCCTATGTTAATTTCTACTGTATTTAACATTTGTCCTTTAGGTAGTATAAACATTTTCTTTAATATTTCAAATAGTTTGTGTCCATTTCAAAGTTGGGTTTCCTTTGTCTACTCAGATTTACAGGTTAAATTCAGTAAATGAAAAGTTGACTGAAATTATTTTATCAAATTTTAATTCTATGCAGTTAATTGTGGCTCTTATGTAATAACGCCAATTCTAGCACTTGTTTAATGGAACTTTGGAAGCAAAATCATCTTTTTTTTTGTATTTTTATCCTGTGAATATACAAATGAAATTCTACATAGGAAATTTTTTCCTAAGAAGAAGCTGATTTAAAGGAAATTATTTAAGTAAATGATTTATAATAGTACTTACGTCACTAACAGGTATGGTACAAAGTCTTGCTAGAAATAAGAGGAAATGAAACAATCACCAACTATCAACTTTGGAAACAAAATTCTCATCTAAGACAAACACCTCAATGGAAATAAACGAAACTGCCTTCAACTGAAATGTATAATTAAGTTAAATGCAAGTGATTTCTGGTAATTGAAGATAACCCTGGCAGAATTTAATTGATGGATTCACTGGTGCCTTACGGAAAGTTTTCAAGCAATTTTCATCATTAAGCATGTTCATCGTAACAGACAAGGCAAGCTCTTCTTCAACATTTTCCTTTCCCACAAATGATACTGACAAAATGCAGTCTTCCTGGGACATTTCAAAAACAACTCTCTTTAGATGTAAAATGCCATATTCCACACTTCTGACCTCTCTTTTGACTGCAGAAACATTTGCAATGCAGTGACCCTCTCAACTGAACAATGTGATAGTATGAATTCAAAATGTCATTATAGCCTCACCAAGAAAATAAAGCATGGTGATTAGCCCTTTTAGATTTTTAGGATTAACTTTTATAAAAGCATCGTGTTTCCCTCTATTAAAAAGTAATTTCCAATCCCTGCATAAGAATGAGGTTTATTCTCTCTTTCAGTCAGATGATAAATGCCCTTAATTAGAAATGCTAATAACTGAACTTTTCCCCTCAGATCTATTAATTCTGCTGACACATAGGCAGTTCATAACTAAACTTTTGGGCCAAATCTATTGCCAGATTATCTTTATATCCCTTTAGTATATTAGACTGAAAACAGATAAGTAAAGAGAATATATTTAATATGTGCACAGATTAATATTCCATCCCTAAATTAAGTGCAAATACTGACTCATTGTATGTGCATATTATTAGTATAATATTTAACATTCGCTTTGCACTCTATACTTTATAAACCCTTTATAAAACCCAAATCATTTCCTGATTTTATGAAAACAGCAATCCTTTGATTTCAAATTCATAGTCTTATTTTACGAGCTGTTTTAATCACAGAGAACCACAAGTTGTTTCCTTTTTCCTTGCAAAAACCAACGTTCTTTTTAATATAAAATAATATTTAATCCAAAGAGAAGCAACTCTTATAAACACGGTTTACATAAAACATATTGTGGCAGATGAACTAATATGTAGGAAACAGTGAGTAATGTTTAAGAAATGGTCTCCTCGATCAGGTTCAGTGGCTTCAAATGCTGTTTTCACTGATTAACAGCTGCCTGTTGACTTGACTGCCAGTCCAAGTCAAGTTGCTTACCTTCTCTAATACTCAGTTTTATCTTTGTTTTTCCTTTAGTCCATAATATTGGGATAATAGTATCTAATTTACAAGGCTGTTGTGAGATTAGATGAGATGACCGTATAGTACAAATTCGGGTACGTACAAGCACTCAGTATGCACAGAATGAATATCATCTAAAATATGACTTCCCAAGTTGTATCTTTACTCAGACATCTTCCCTGAGACCTAAACTTTAACATCTATCTACCTGGCATCTCCAGTGGAGACATCGTACTATCTAAAATACAATATATCCAAAAAATAATTAATGATAATTCACCCTAAAAATCTTTTCTTTCCCCATCTCCAAATTTCTCAGGCCAGTATTCTAGAACTCACACTTGATTTGTCCCTTTGCCTAATTTCCTACACCTCCAATTCCATCATCCAGTTCTACTGGCTCAACCTTCAAAATGGATACAATGTTTAGCTCCTTCACAGCGCCTCACACTGTCTCCCAATGTCAAACACGATCATGTCTCTCCGGGACTGCTGGTGAGGCCTTTTAGTCACCACTTCTATTCCTGTTGTAGTCACCACTGCCACGAAACCAGACCTTTCCAAAGTCTCCCGTCACTCCCCTGTCCCACGTCTTAACAAGGCTTCACCTTACTCTTTAAATAAAATGAGAGCTCCTTGCCCTGGCCTGAAATGTTCACATGATCCAGCCTCGGCCCACCTTATCTTCCAAGACTCTTCCTCTCCTGTACTCGGGGCCAGCCATCCAGGCCCGCTTGCTTGTCTTTGGATGTAGCCAACTTGATCCCTGCCTCCAGCCCGTTTCATCTGCCAGCAACGCTGCTTACCCAAATCTTCACATTTCACTGTCCTGACTAGACTATTAAAAACAATGCCTCTAGTTCCTTACTTTCTAGCCACTTTAACTGCTCTGTTTAACCCCATAGCATCTCATGTAACTCCTGGTCTATGTATTACATTTTGTCTCTCTTTCTGACTAGAATGTAACTTCTATGAGGACAGAGACTGTCATTTTTTCCACAGTATCTCCAGTTTCTAGAAGAATACCTGGCAGAGACCGCTCCGTAAATATTTTCCGACAAAACATTGTCAAGATACTTGTTACACACCAGTACTGCCCGCAGACGTGCAGGAGTCTCACTGACTCTAAACAGAATTCACTTATAAGGTCTATTAAATTCCCATTATAGTTAGGTTTTAATAAATGAAAGACGACAGTTAGCAGGGATAATTGGCAATATTATCTTCTACCTGGAAAACCTACTGAATTTTTTATATCTTCTCCTACTTAGCAATTTAATTTGAACAATGCCTAAATTTAAGCTTATTTTCAAACCATCAGCACTGAAATGACTGATACCAATGGATTTGACTTCACCTAAAATATTTGGAAATATTTATTTATTTATTTGGAAAAGAAAAATAACAGTAGAATGTTTTATTCATTAGAGTACAATGGTAAGAAGAAAGGCTTTCTTAAAATTGCATTTTTGGAAATCGATGTTTTGCAAAGAGGCAAACTGCCTAATTATTCCAGGCCTCAACTTTCTTACCTCAAAAATGAAAGGGACTGGCTCATTTCCAAAAAAAAAAAGTCTTCTGGCTATAAAATTATCATTTTAAGTCAGAGTTTTCTTAGAGTTTTTTTCACATATAGTTGTCTTTTAAAATCCTTCCACATGACACACTGGGTTTTACCTGTAACATCCCCTTACTGTCACATCATCTAATTTTGCTGCTTTTTTTGTATATAAATTTAGTTCCTTGTAAGAATGGTAGCAGATACTAATGGCTCACGGACTCTGAATTTACTGGTGAGGGCAGAAGATCATCAAAGGTTAAAATATTTTTTCTAAGAGACCTGGAAAAATTACATGTATAGATGCATAGCTATTGGAATATTTTATCTGAACACCAAAATCTTCATAACAAAACTCAAAACAAGCAAACCTTTTTGTATTACATTTATGTAAAGATTCATAGGCCTTTATCATTAAGCTATGTGGAGCCAAATGCTACATGTAGGATATATTTTTTGTAGCGAAAAAGGTGTTGGATATTTGGGAGATATGGAAGGCTCAGACCGTGTTGCTTTGGGAAGCCCAGGTATAAAAGAATTGCCAAGTGCCGAAACTTTTCAAAAGCAGTTTCTGTTTATGCAGATTTTGAGTTAGTGAGCCGAATTAAGAAACGTAGGCAGCACAGCACAAAGCTGAGACAAGAGCTACCTAGAAACATCTAACAGATAACAGAACTGAGTCAGAGCCAGAAGTTCAGGAGAGAGTCATGGGAATATAGCTCCAGCAGTATTTTAAGCATTTGAAACTGAATTAAAGCCATAAAATGCTTCAGTGGGTCCTTACATATGACTGCAATTTATCACATCACACTAAACACCCCAGAGCCTTAAACACTTGTGCTGCTTTTCAAAGGAGGGGTCAGTTTGAATGACCACAACCAATGTAGCGAAAACTTCTGGAATTTCAGCCATGAGTTAAAAAAGATTGGCACTTTTCCTTTTGGTGGGTATTCTGAAAAACCTGCAAGTGATAAACACACAACAATAAACTAAATAAAAGTATGGTAAATAAATACAAAATAATGTCTACGTGTTAAAATAACAGGATGGTGATAACAAATTACCACCATTTTTCACTTATTAAATCATTCATTCATTCAACATAGTTTATTAAGCACTTGCTATGTTACAAGTTCTAGTCTGGATGTTTCTGGGTATTCAGTTTTGAATAAGACTTAGGAAGTTTGCATTCTACTGGAAGCATGACAGTTATTGCTGGGGGAAAGAAACTATCCACACTCATATATATGTAGTATACATATATACTATATGTACATAAACATGTAATCTTAAGTAACAATTGGTGTTAAGAAGAAATCACAACAAAGTAAAGCGACAGACGGTGGCCATGGAGAGAGGGGAGGTGGGACCTCTGGATGGTGGTCAAATAAGTCCTCTGAGAAGCTGACGTTTGACCTCAATGTAATGACAAAATAACCAAGATGTGAAAGTGCTCTCATCCCATTAAAAATTAGAAAAAGAAAAATACCCCAGCCAGCTACAAAGTAGAACACTCCAGACAGCAAGACCGACAAGCAAAGGACGAAGGCAGGAAAAGGTAGACATTTTTAAAGGGGCCAGGTTAACTGGCATTGCCAATGTCTTGTAAATGTTTGGCAACTGCTTTTTAGAAGCAAGTCACCCAGGTTTGCTCGTTTCTGTGGTGTAAATATTCCTACATTGGCCGATTTCAACCTGACCTACGTGAAGATACTGAACGCAGTGCTGGGTGGTGATAGTGGCTGGCACATGATAAAGGCAGCAGCTGATAGTGACAGAAGGGGCCAGAGAAGTGGACAGAGGCCTGGTCATTTAATGCCATGTGGTCAGTGGCAAGTTTTTATTCTTGGAAATTGCTTAAGTTTTTAAGTAAGTGATGGAACATAATGGTCTAATTCTAAATTTTTTCAGATTCTTTTCTGTAACAGCTCATTACAAGAAACTGCATATAGTTCCCTGTGTCATACAGTGGGTTCTTGTTTATTTTACGTATAGTGATGTGTATCTATTAATCCCAAACTCCTAGTCTATCCCTCCCTGCCCTTTCCCCTCTGGTAACCACAGTTTGTTTTCTATTTCCATGAATCTACTTCTGGTTTATAAATAAAATTTGTAGCTCTTTTTTTTTTTTTTTTTTTTGGATTCCACATATAAGTGATATCATATGATAATAAGTTTTTAGAGTAGGGATTGCTATTTCCATTCTATACATATGAGCATGAAGGCAATTTGTTCAAGGTCATGTAGCTCGGAAATGGCAGAGGTGGCCTTTGATTCTCTTTTTCACTCTAAAGCTATGTATTTATCCCTAGGATATACTTCCACTTTGTAAATTAATTCTCAAGATTAATTTTTGAAAGTGCACTGCTCTAGGTTCCCTGATAATTTCCTGATACTTACTACATTAAGAACATATTGTTTTACTTATTGCACTTATGGGAAGACAATAAGGAAAACTCTTGTAAGGAAGGGTACTTGGGAACACAATTCCAAAGCAAGCGAAGGACATTAATCGTTTTAGGGCCAGCTCCCCTCTTAGAAGGAATCACATTGAGCTGGGTTCTCTGCAGCACCTGCATTAACGTATCTAGGTGAAGCCTCAGCCTCGGAGGAGTTTCTACATGGTACAGTGTATATTTCCAGAAGAAACAACAATGAGCAATTTCCAGAAAAAACAACAATGAACAATACAGAATTAAACAAAATACCATCTTTAAGTAAGTTGTAGTCTCAACTCATTAAATGAATCTTTGGTAAGTAAATCCTATAGAAAAAAAGTTAGAATTATTATACTCTGTTCTGGTCTTGTTATGTAACGATGTAGCATTCAGCCCCACACACAGATGATCTGTGTGGTTGTGGCTCATTTCAAGCAGTAGACAGGAGTAGTTAGAGAGTTTCCAGATGTGCTGCTCTATAACCATGCAAGTCAGTAAATAAAAATACGGTCAGGCTGGAATGCTAATAGTTTCTCCCCCAAAATATTCAAAGATTTAGAGGTTTGCTGATTAAAAAAGCTGCTGCTTCAATTGCTGTCACACTACCAAAGTTGAACCATCTTTGGGCCGCCATTAGGGAAGAACTTAAAAAGAGCAAAGCAAAAGTGATTTGTGAGCGAAGGAATAAAACTGTCAAATATTTTTTCTTGTTTAGAACACTTTGATATTTTCCCAATTCTTAGAACTCTGCAAATTTGAGAATAACATGGCATCTGGGACCTAAAGGCTGCCATATTTTTCTTAATTTTCTTATGTCATCTACCAATTTGACTTCTAAATCATAGCTGTGAATATGTATTTTAAACCTTTTGTCAGAGACTGCATTCCTGGGATACAGGCTTACACTGCAGATTCTGAAGCTGGATATCTAAAACTCTCATATTCTTCTGTAATAATGGATATGCATGATACCAAAAGTGTACAGAGGAACTGAATATAAAATTGTCGCCACAAAAGAATTTTAATAATTTTAAGATCGTCTATTCCAATTTCCCTCAGAATTTCTGATTGTTTTGTGCGTGAGCCATATTAAATGACCTTCAGACCCTAATTGAATACTTCTACTCCAGTGGCCTCAGGAACACCCATCCACTTCAGGGCAACTCAAAAAAAAAAAAAAAAGAAAAAAAAATGCCCTCATAAAAATTTGCCCTTTAGGGCAAAGTTCAATCAGTTCTCTAATTTCCAGGACTGTAAAAATATTGTGACTGAGGTACCAGTGCCACTGAGTCTCATTTATGCCTCCCACCATGCTCCCTAGCACCATATTTAAGACCCTGAATAACAAACTTCTAAATACTTTTATTTCACTGATAACCTGAATTTTCACTCTCTGTAACTCAGAACTCTCCTATCTCAAATATGTATACACTTGGTTTTCACATTTTCCATTTAATGGCAACAGTCCTTCATAGAAATTAAACTTACATTTCCATTATTTGTCTTTATATTAAGAATTATAAATCCCCAATTTTCCCCAGGATGGAGACTGATGGCATCAGGAATGCACATAGTTTGGCTCCCTGGAACCCGGCCTTGGTTCTTGCACTGTCTTAATATCAGTGCTCCTTCTTGTGAAATTCCTCCTAACAGGCTCTATAATACTTATGGAGTAAGGAACAAGGCAAATATTCCTAAGAATTTTAAAATGTTTTAAGTGCATGGATCCCAGTTCTTGTTAGAGTCATTATATACACTATGTGTTAGGCATATTTAGCAATTTAACATATGTTGTATCAATTAAACCTTGTAATAAACTCCCACTGAGAAAGTTACTGAGATTGAGATAATACATTTTGCTTGAATCAGGAATAAGATGATGATGGAACCAGAATTCAAATCAAGATCAATTCAAATTCAAAGATTTTATCATTATAGTAATAGAATATTACTGGGTTTACTTTGTAAATAAAAGAATTTTGGAAATTAATATATTTTTCAACTTTTACTTTACCTTCACATTAGAACCTTCAGTATACACTTTATTTGGAAGTCAGATATGCTAGGGTCTAAATTCTACTCTTGCTACATCTTGGCTGTGTAATCCTGGGCAAATTACTTAACCACTCTGAGCTTGGGTTTACTGAAAGTACAGTGGAAAGAAAAATGCCTAAGTCTTTGAGATACTAAAGAAAAGGAATGTGTAGAAATGGATTAATATCTGTAAAACCTGGTGAACTGCAACACTCAGATAGCCAAAAATCAAAAAACAACCATTCTCTTCCCCTTCACCTTAGGCTTCATAGGTATACAGAAAGATTTTTAAATTCTCAGGATTATTGGATTGAAAACAGAGACTCTGTTTACATGGTTACATTCTTTCTCTGCCATGGCTTTTGACTTAGAATGTTCCAAAGTACAAATCCTCTGATGGAGAACTTCTGTGGGTTATTACCTGCCCATCCTGGGTCACCCTGCACTGCACCCTTGATTCTCACAGTCAGAATCTGCTCCCCACTCTGGGATGACCTATGTGTGACACATGGTCTGTACAGCAAATCTTAACAGTGACTGATGCCTTAGAGACCAGATTCCTGGTCCTTGGTCCTCCTCCCCCTGTAAAATCACCTCCACAAACACTCTGTTTCTGTGCGTGCCTAGAATTGACTGCACATTTCCAGTAACTGGAGAGGAAAGCTGAGACTAGGGTGTTTTTGTAGTAAAATCTAGATTCTAAATATCTGACTCTCAACCAGTTTCTACTCCATTTCAACCTCTCTTCTCTCCAGGTGACTCTTGAGATACTAGATTGATTTGAGCGTATGGTAGTGACTGTATTTTTCACATGAAAATGCTTACCTCCTGAGCAAAAAGCACAATACTGTCTTGCATGCATAGTAAAACATGTTTTGGATCAACTTGCTTTAAGTTTTATGTGGTGAGCACACTGCATTCTTTTCATCATTCTTTGGGATTTTATAGCTTGCATGAAGTGTAACATGGTCTTTGACACGCATTAAAAAAAATATACAGAAAATAGTGCCTTCTTCCAGTAGTCTCAGATGATTACACTCCCAAAAGTAAATGGCAAATAATACATAGACAGAGCCACCTCAATTAACAGTGGCACTATCATCTGAATATGTAACCTAAATTTATAATTACTCTTAATCTAAAAATCTCCTTTTTAATGAGAAGTGGTGACCTGAAAGTGTACCCTCTGAAGTTGGTCATATACAACATAAGTATCAATATATTACATTCATCAAAAACTTTTCAACCTCAGTAAAAACAGCTCATTTGAAAATTCAGAATTGTTCTTCAATGTCAGTATCCACACGTCTACATGAATATACATATATAAAAATCTTCAGTCATTTGAGGTTCCGATAAATCTGCCTTGGCTTAAAACAATTTTAACAAATTTTTAAAAAATTGTTAAGATTTCTAAAGTCTCCAATACTTAAAATACTAAGTTGTGACAATTTTATAAATGAATGTTACATAAGGGCAATGTTTCATAATTCTCTGACACTTTTGGAAATCAATGATTCATTATTTCATTAATTCAACACATATTTAAGCAACACCTACTTTCTTCAAGGCCTAGAGATTCTTTAACACATTTTTAGTTGTTTCAGTTTTGAATTAGAAGTGTTCAATAGAGTCAATATACGCCAAACAAAGGAGTGGTCAGCAGTAACATTACCTTTTTAAATAGATTTTATTTTGTGTTATGTGTTATACAACTTTATGTGATTGCTCTTTCCAAACACTAAAAGCGAATGCGTTTCTGTGGTAGTCCACTACCCTGCCACCTCAGTGAGAACCCTGGCTCTCACTGACACTCTTTTTGGAGCTCTGTGGGGCTTCATCAAATGCATATTACAACTACTCACAATTTTGAGAGCTGATGAAGTAGAACTCAGGACCCACTCTCTTATCTCCAGACCAGTCAGAACCATCTGGATGTTTTCAAAGCTGAAGTACTCAAAATGCCCTGTGGCTCATGTGGTAGAGCATCAAGTCACCCCCAGAGGCACTGGGGTGGCCTGCCAGGCAGGGATACATTCTGCCTTACAGAAATAGAGCTTTGTTTGAAATAAGCTTAGACCTTTACCACTTACCTGTGAATTTCATAAAGTGATGTATGCTCTACAAATGATATAGATACAGTGGGAGTTGCTAACATTAGTAGATTTCAACAACTGTTTAATTTAATGGTAGACAAAAATACTTTCATTCACACGTTATGAAGAAATTCTTCACAGCCAAACAAGGTTAGTACAGACTTACCTGAATCTGTAGCTGTGATCAATAAGACAAAATGCTCTTTCGTTTCACGATCCAAGCTCTGTGTTACTTGAAGTTCTCCACTAGCTGAGAGAGTAAAAGCGTTGTCTTCATTACCACCAAACAGAACATATGAGAGTTTGCTGTTAGAACCTTGATCATCATCTCTTGCCACCACCTTCAGGAGAAAACAACACACGTCATGAATTTGAGTACAGCTAACAAAACGTCCGCGGTGAAATAAAATGTATCATTAAAAATAATGCGGTAGAGCCATGTGTACCAATATTAAAAGGTTTCAGAGACATGTTTGTAAGTTTCAAGTACAAAAATTAAAATAGTACAATGTATTATCTGTACAAAAGTAGGTGTCAAATGAATACATGGCATGTTTGGAAGGCTTCACAAAAAATTTTTAACCACAGTTTTATTCAGGTAGTTAGATATGTAAAGAGTGGAAGGGAGAATAACATTTGTAACAGTTTTCAAACTTTTACATCATTTTATTTTCTTACTATGTGCAGATATTACAGTCATAGTCAAACAAAAGTCAAACATACACAAATACATAAATGTGTGGAACACAAGTAAAAACAAAAGAATGTAACTGAAATGCAATATATAATCTACAAGAAAATCACTAGGTTCTTAGGTATAATTTTTTGTAAACCTGTCTTTTTCAAGATTTGCTGTATCAGAAATTGACACAACATTGTGAACCTACTTCAATTATATATATATAAATATATATAATTCAATTATATATATGTATTCAATTATATATATAAATTATAATTATATTTACTTCAATTATATATATATAAATATATATATAAAAATAAAGATTTGCTATATCTGCAAGTAAGCATTATTTATGGGTGAGAGTA
Source organism: Camelus bactrianus (assembly GCF_048773025.1). Lineage (NCBI taxonomy): Eukaryota > Metazoa > Chordata > Mammalia > Artiodactyla > Camelidae > Camelus > Camelus bactrianus. Next base: position 47,366,651 of record NC_133540.1, read on the forward strand.
AGGAAGAGGGTGGGGGAAGTATGAACATTATAATTAAATTAGACATCTTATAATGAGCACAATATTTATTTTATTTAAATATACTGACCTGAAGAATTGTTCTGGGTAGTGCCCCTAAATTCTCAGGGACATTTACAGAATATGGAGATAGTTCAAATACGGGAACGAAATCATTACTATCCAGCAGGACAATGCTGACAGTGGAGGTATCAGTCCTGGGGGTGCTGCCCCGATCTGTTGCCTGAACAGTTAAAAGGTAATTAGGGGTCTTCTCTCTATCCAAAGGCTTAGCCACAGTGATGGCACCGGTGACAGAATCGATCCGAAATTCCTGATTGGCATTACCACCAATGATGCCATAACGAACCTGTCCATTGGTACCTTCGTCTCTATCTGCTGCCGATACTTGTGTGATATCTGTTCCGGTAAGTGTATTTTCATTAATCTCCACCTTATACATGGCCTGTGCAAAAACAGGGTTGTTATCATTGATGTCAAGTACCATGACCACAACCTCTGTAGATGAAGAGAGAGATGGTTGCCCTTTGTCTGTAGCCACCACCGTTAGAGTATAATTAGAGACCTCTTCTCTATCCAGTTCTCCAGTGAGCCTCACTTCACCATCAATGGTCCCAATACTGAACTTGTTTCCCAAAGGGTTCAGTAGGGTGTATTCAATATAGCTGTTTGGGCCACTATCTGGGTCAGTGGCTTGTGCTTTGAAAACAACAGTATCAATAGGTGTGTTTTCCGGAATGTATGTCAATTTCGGGGAAAGAAATGTTGGTGGGTTATCATTTACATCCAACAAAATAATGGAGACTTGAGCAGTGCTTGTGAATCTGGAGGCTGGAGGTTGCGGCAGGTCATGCACCTGAACAACCAGGTTGTAGAAAGACTGACTTTCCCGATCCAAAGCTTTGAGGACTTTCAGTACGCCATTCTTGTCAACTGTGAATTGCCCAAGGCTATCACCAGAAGCAATGCTATAAGCCAAATGGGAGTTGATGCCTGCAATGGAAGGGAAAAAATGAAATCCTCTTAAACATGTGCTGACTGCAAACTAAACTGCACCAAAAATTTTATAAAATGAAACTGCATATTTGATATATGATGCCTCCAAAGACACCTTATGGATGATTTAGCTGCAGTTAATTTTCTTTGTAAGTAATAATACATAGCCCATAATTCTTTTCTTGTTAGCTTTTGATCTGAAAAGATGTTTACAATCTGGTGAACAAATGATCTATATACTGCCTGCTATTGACTAGGGTGTTGAAATGTGAAATTACAAAAGTAAAGAGAAAAACAATATTCCAGAGAGCGGATATTTTCCTGTACATTTCCTTATTTCTGTCACATAATTCCTGAGAATTCAACGTTAACAGTGCCACACTCTATACGATTAGCCAAACATTTATAACTTTAGTAATTTATTGAGGCCGACACCAATTTTCAAAGAAGGGTAATAAAACTTTCTGATGTATGGCATTAGTCATGGATGCTTTAAGTCTGCTTTTACATTTCTTGTCAGAACCAATAAATACTTTTTAATTCCTATTAAGCATCTGGCTAATGGCCTTTGAGAAAATAATTCTCTGCAAAATTTTATTATGTACATTTACTGTGTTTAGTACTTTTTGAAGAAAATGTTAGCAGTAAAATTACACATGAAAGGATACAAATATAAAGGCTTCCCTTATTATTGGGCTATTTTTAGATTATAGTTTATCTGTTTTCCCAGGCACATGTGTCATATTTTAATTTTAAAAAATCTTCTATAAATCCTCATTTCAGAAAACGATTGCAGAGATTTTTTTCTAACAAAGATGATGTGTAGAATAAACCACCCTATTGTTTTGGTAAAGAATTTAAAGGTAGTGGGTGGAGGGTATAGCTCAAGTGCTAGGGCACATGCTTAGCAGGCACAAGGTCCTGGGTTCAATCCCCAGTACCTCCTCTAAAAATAAATAAACCTAATTACTCCCTCCCTCCTAAATAAATAAGAATTTAAAGGTAAACAGCAGATAAGCAGTGCAAACAGATAGAAAAATATCTTCTGCCCCAGGATAGTGTTTCCTTCACTGGTCCATAATATCATGTATATTTTAATATTTTATCATAAAGATGTTGGGAAATTATGGAATATTATAAGAATTTCTAAAAAACATATTGTATATCTAGATAATCTATCCTTAATAAAGATGCTATCCTCTGGGCTCTTTTGTTGGGGAAAATCTATAGAGTAACATAAACTGTTCACAAATAGCTCCTAAATTTCTGAAGTTAATTTTAGCTATTCAGGTCAGAAAGGATGGTGACTCTTTGCCAAAAGTCTTCTAGCATAATTTGGTCACCCATTACCTCTTTTTTTCTTGAAAAATACTCTTTCTCATGATTCTGTGAATAATTGAGTTAAATTTTGTCTTTTCTTGAAACTCATCACGTTCCTTATAAACGTAATTTTCAATTGAGTAGTAGGATTTCCTTTTCTACCAGGCAGAGCCTGCCTGTTCTTTTTTTAAAAAATGATAAAATTATTATTTTCCTGTGATTTGATAGTCTCTTATCTAATGTCCTTTGTCCATATGTTGATGTAGAGAAAAATATTTATGGAGATAACTTTCAGTCCCTGACTTATTCACAAAAATTTAAAGGATAAACAAGGACTGAGTTGAGCTTTGAAAAGGTAGGATTTTTCTCCTCACTAAGAGTTGTGGCTTTCAATCTTTGTAGTTTATTTAAGACTATTCACAAGAGAACAAAGCAGAAGTTATAAAGTTCAAAATACTTAGGACTCTGAGGATCAGGAAAAATATGAATAAATAAAGCTAATGGAGGCCACAGGTCAATTCACCAGCAGGAGATAAAGAGAATTTTAAGATCTGGCTAGAACAAGGTCAACAGCCTACTTTAACTCTTTGACTTAAAATTCCACAGGTTTGGAGCAAGAAAAGTTCCACCAACTGATGCAAAAAAAAAAGTTTTATCAACTGGTGCAATAGATGGATATATTACTTAGAGAAAGTAATTAGATTTTAAAATACATATTATATATTTAAATAGATATATCTATATAAATAGATATATTTAAAATAGGATTCCTCCCTAAGGAAATTTTATGCATTTTCCATGGCTAAATCTATCAGTAAATATTGAGGCATAAATGCAGATACAATTATTATTGAGAAAAAGTTATGAAGACATCTGGATAAAAATATTATTATAAACAACAAAGATATAAAATTTAGTTCTATGCAAGTATATGAAATCTTTCATGCCCAAGATCAAAAGAAATTAAAAACACTGACAAAACTACACTTAACTACAAAGTGATGGCCTAGCATTTCTACATAAATCAGCCAGAATGCAAGCAATTAAATCAAGGATCTGGACAACCTTGGTCCACTGTGTATGCTACTTCCTGGTGTAAACAGTTAACTTGCAGAGGCAAAAAGAGAACATAAAACCAAGATTTTATAGCCTTGCTGTAAACAGCAGAACAGCCTATTTTTTAGGGAAAAAGTTTGATAGGATAGTTGAGTGGAGGAAATAATATATGTTAACTTTAATTAGAATTATGAAAAAGAGAAAAATTTGATTTTATATTCAAATTCATAATGACAAATATATCAGGTAATAACATTAAAGTGAACTGATGACAGCAATCATTATCTTTGAGAAAATACACATAGAAATATAGTTATTTTTGCACAGAATATTGCAGCATCATCTAAGAAACAGCTTTCATCTCAGGAACTGAAACCTTACTGCTACAATTACAGGCCATGGAACCATCTATATTGGCCTTACTGTAAAGAAAAGGACTTTTCTTTCCTGTCAAGTCTAAGTGTCTCTGGGCATGCACTCTATGTCTAGAAAATACAGGTAGACGTATTGAAACTCAAAATTCTCCCTGAACCTTTATACTACCCTGAAAAATGGAGAGCTCAGGCTATTTTTTTGTCTCTCTGCTCCTTGCATCAAATAGCCAAATCATAAATCAGTAAATATATTATTTTAACATTCTGTAGTTTATTCATAAGTATTGGGACTTGAATTTAGTAGGCTTTTATAGCCCACTAGATCTTTAAACTCAAAACAGTGCATTATTTCTAACCATTTGCGTTCAATGTTCTAAAAGTGGTTTAGTTACATGATTCTTTCTGGCAGTTTTATTGTGTGTGTGTGGTTGTGTTGGTTTCTTTTTTCCCCTCAGTCTTGAGAATAATTTAGTCCCAGGAAATATAGCACATAACTATGGGTATGTAGTTCTGTAATGAAATGTGTACATTTATTCACAATCCATAAATGCTAATTATTTCTATGATGAACTGGTACTTGTCAACTTATCATGCAGCTGTAACGCATGGAATGCTTGCAGATAGCATTAATGTTTATGAAGCAGTTCCAACAAGGTCTTCAGGTCACTAGAATATGAAACCCATTCACAGGTCAAATGATCTGCCTTGTGTACGTACCATATATAAGTAAATTTTTTCATCAATAATTAGAATTGCTTTCTTCTCAAAACACTCTATAACTCCCCAATATTTTGAAGAATATACAAATTCATTCCTAGGATAATGAAATAATTATCAAAGCCAGAGTATTTCTATGAAACTTTAATTTATAGTAGTTTGCCTCAATGTAACACTTTCTTAGTTGTATGCATGAAATCCTTGAGATTAATGCATATGCTACTTAATGTTGTGAACACAGTGAAATATAAATATTTGCTTTATTCTTATTAAGTGATTATATAATCTAAAATTTTAGTTAAACTCAGAGATTCTAGATACAGATAAAATGTTAAATTTATTTTCATATAAAATACCTTCATTGCAGATAACAATATTATCTCATCTAAAAACTCTTGATCAGAGATTAAAATGAACTTGTTAGTTAAAAAATGTCTAAATAACACTGTGAAATACATTCAGAACTATTTAGTGTAACTGAGTTGGCAATTTTAAACAAAGAAGGTTACCCTTAATCAGTCTTATCATTATCCTTGAAATTCAGAGAGAATAGAAACTGTGTCCTACATTTTAGGTCAAGGTACAGGAAATTACACTGATAAAACTATTCAAAACTGAAAACAATGGAAAAATGTTGCTTGAAATTTTTACATCAAACAATTAAAGGAAAAAAAATCCGTAAAAAGTAGCCTGAAGTCAATGGTTGATATATTTCTGTGCATATACGTGATTGAAATATTCCAGGAGGTTGCACAAAGTTTCTTATTTGCTATTTTCCCCGTTCTCTACATTTTAAGGTATAAAGATAAGTGAAATTTATTCTAGAGCTGCAAGTAATCTTGTGATACAATGGGCCCTCTCTAATATATAATAAGTAAATCACAAAGAAGCCTGGCAGATAATTCTTTACCACAGAAAAGTCAGGACCAGCCACATGGACAAATAAAATATATATATATCCAGGGATCAGGCAGACTAATTAAGTTTATAATAATAGAAAAATCAAGTTAAAGTAGAGATAAATCTCAGTTGTATATAAATGTCTAATTGGAGCCAATCTCAAAGCTGGACTCACGTACATGAAATAGATTATACAACATTCTTAGGCTAGGACTGGGTACACACTAAGTACAGTTGGCTCATCATATTTGCTGGTTCTGCATCCACAGATTCAACCAATGCAGATCAAAAATATTTGGGGAAAAAAAAGATTCCAGAAAGTTCCAAAATGCAAAACTTGAATTTCCCACGCACTAGCAACTATTTACATAGCATATACATTGTATTAAGTATTATAAGTGATCTAGAGATGATTTAAAGTAGACAGGAGGATGTTTTGAGTTATATGCAAATAGAACACCATTTTATATCAGGGACTTGAGCGTCTTAGATTTGGATATCAACAGGGGTCCTGGAACCAGTCCTCTGTAGTTACCAAGGGATGGCTATACTTGACAAATGTGTGTCCAATATTAACTGTGCTTAAATAAGAGTGGAAACTTTAAAATGCACTTAATAAACTCTAAAGAAATAATTTCTAATTTTGTGAATTGAAAGATACATAAAATATTGTGCTTTTTGCCTCTTGTATGTTTCTAAGTGGCAATTCTAGACAATCCTGGAAGGAAACTAAGTATAGAAACGGAAAGGTGTTCTGAGATTACACAAATCATTAAAGTCAGCAAGAACCAGGAAATTCTAAATTAAGGTTGATATGTCTATGTCGTGAGACATATCCTTGGGCTAGAGACTTACTTCCTCTTAAAATACTGTCTCTTGTTTCCTCAACTGAAAGAGCATTTCACTGCATCTAACAGAAGGGAAAATAAGGTATTAACTTTCCGGTTTAGTTAAAGACTGATAATCTGTACAATGCTGTCTCTATGGTTGTATTATCTGATATGTGTATTTCCAAAATAGGTCTTAGAAGAAAGTCCAGGAGATTCATATTTTAAAATAAAGCTTGTCAAATGCTTTTGCAATAAATAAAAATAAAACACTAAAGTTTAGATTTAATGTAAAAAGCTCAACTTGATTATATAGCATAAGTTAAAAGAGATCTGAGACTGCCCTTTGAGTCAAAGCATGAAAGCTTATTAAGATACTATGAGCAGTTTTCAGTCAAAAGTACAAAACCAATTATGAATTCTTAAGTATTTTTTGAGACTCTGGTTTTTCTTTTACATCCAAATTTTATCCTTTTTATGTTAAAAGAATATGCATAAGCAAATATTTTTATTTATCTGACAAAATGTATCGAAAAGTCTATTTCATGACTTCTACATTACTAAACTGCAATAGTGTCACACATTTAGGGAGAAAAAAGGAAGATAAAGTTTAAAAGATGATAACAATGCATGCTGTGTAACTATTATAAATAAACATTTAACTAATAAAATACTTAATATTTTAATCCTCCATGGTTAAATTATAAACCTATTCCTTGACTTTGGACCTATATTTACAAAATGCAATTTTGTGACAGCTGCATACAGTAAATAAATACGATATAAATCTGATGCCATTTTAAATAAAGTTTAAGTATATAAAATAAAGTACATACCATCATCTGCGTCAGTAACATTAAACACAAGAACAGTAGATTCTAGAGGTAGATTCTCCATTAAAGATGTGCTATATGAATTCAAGCTGAAAATAGGTGGGTTATCATTTACATCTAGTATATTGAAATAAACCCTGATGGTAGTAAATTGTCCCCCACCGTCTTCAGCTCGAACCGTGAGGATATAATATTGTTGTGCTTCATAATCTAACATTCGAGTCAAATTAAAGACTCCAGTAACTGGATTCAGGAAAAAAATGCCATCTTCATCATCTTCATTCACAATATATGTAATTTCTCCATTCACACCAGAGTCATCATCTGTAGCTAAAATAGCTGCTACCAAAGAACCTATCAAAAAGAATAAATTCATAGTCTGAAATTAATAGGATAGAGTGAGTATTGCTAAGAGAATATATATGACACCAAAAAATTATTTGTATAGTTAAATATTTTAACTAGAGAATCAGTATGAAAGTATAATGAACACAACATTTTGTAGATTTCTACATTAACACTGATACCAATATTACCAAATAGTAACAAAGTAGGTAGCATATTAGGTGTCCACTAGATCATATGTATGTTGCAGTGAAAATATTCTGAGGAATTAACATTACTTCTAACATTATTTTTCCATCTGGCACTACCAATTCATAAAAACATTGATGAGTTCAGTAAGCATATATTGGGGCCCATTGCTAATATCAGGAACTGGGGATTCCAAGCAGTAACCAAGACTTGTGCTGAGGGGCTACCACTTGACAGCTCATATGGCCATTGCTATAATTAAGGCAAGACGTAAATGTGATGGGAATTTCATGGCGGACATACACAATTCATCTTGGGGAAAAGACTGCAGTGGGAAGTAGTCTTGTATAAATGTTTCATTCCTTTGTCAAATGAGTTTCTAAAATATATACCTTATTAAGCAAACTCATTCCAAATGTAATTCAGAATAAAATTTCAGTTTTAGATAAGAATCTCCAATAGTGGGGATGAAGCACCCACACAGGAAAAGCATGGATATTGAGCACTCAAACTCAACAGTCACAACATAATATGTTCAAGAAAGCAAGGTGATAATTCAGGAGTCCTGTTCTACTAACGTTCATCGAGCACCCGCTAATCCTCAGGCCCCACGTTAGCAAACTCATACATGTTTTCTAAATTACCCTTACTCTAATTCTAATAGGAATTGTTGTTTCCATTGTACTAAGAAGGAATTGAAGCTGAGAAATGAATTCATTGCCTTGGTTCACATAGTTAAGTGTTAGAACCAGCATTCACAGCTTTTCATATGTTTTTCTTTGTTCTTTCTATATACAGTAGAATAATCATCACTAGAAATTAGAAATTAGACATTTTATAATAATTTCATCATTACAAATTTTTAAATTGGAACCTAGTATCAAAACAATGATTGCCAGATGAGTTAACAATGCATGGCACAAGTACTTTCAGAAACAGAAATACCTGTAATTAGTAATCAGATTAATGGCTACCCTCATTTGCTCTCAAAAGTCTAGAAATGTCCTTGGGAATTGTAGCAAAGTGGGTTAATTAAAACATTTAAAAATCCAGCATTTATACTAGCAGCATATGGTAAAATCTAATCACAATTTAAGAGCAGCCAAAACAGTCCGTAATTGTAGTCAAAGGTAATCCTGGCAAAATACACTGAAGGGCATGCACCTACCTGGGGTCGTGTCCTCTGGGATGTCAAAAGAGTACACAGGCCTGGAGAACCTGGGTGTGTGGTCGTTCACATCACTGACAGTGATATTTATTCTCATATCCGAGGACTGAAGACCATCATCTGCACGAACCAGCAAGGAATATTTGGAACGGCGTTCTCTGTCCAACCTCTTGGTAGCTATCAGATCTCCAGATTCGGGGTCAATGCGGAAGCTGTCATCTGCTCCGCTAATGATCGTGTATGTGACAAGAGCATTTGCACCCTACAAATAAAAGATCAGCATCTGAACTGCTAAAAAGAGACCTTTAAGACTTACTACTCCTTGTGCTGAATGGGTATTTGACATAGTGAGGCTTTGGAGCTTAATTTCATGTGATACCATAAGATTTCAAAACGTTAACAGGTCTGTGTAGTGTTTTACATAGTCTTTCGCCATTCACTCCGTTAACTAGTACAAGAAATCTCAACTTCATTATTTAGCTATGTATTTTTTAAATTATTTAAATGTGTACATGGAAAAGAGTAGAACTGTCACTGTGGAAATTACGACTGATGCTAATACTATCAACCACATAACCAGAGGTTGGCTAAAAGCTTGCTCTGGGCCAGGACCTGTGACAGCACACTCCGGGAGATACTATTTCACAGAGGAAGACACGGGGTTCTGAGATGCTAGTTAACCTTTGCAGAGTCACACTGTAAGCGTGAGTGTGGATTTTAAACCCCAGTCTGCCTGACTCTGAGCTCATGTTCCTTCTGATTCTGCATGAAGGTAATTAAATGAAGCACGCAGTAAGTGGAGGCTTGCCATAAGCACTGTAAGAACCAAGAAGAGAGAGGGATGATTTGGAACAGTTTGGCAGCGTGGAGAGTTTTAACATAGCACAAAGAAGAAAAGCTAAAATAGTAGGCTATGGGTACAGTTTGGAGAATCTCAACAAATCCGCTTGAATTCTATGGACAAGAAACCACCAATCTTTTTTAAAATTGGAAACAATTTTCTTTTGAGGTTCTTGACAGCATAGGATGGACTAGAGCGAGGAGAGGCCAGAGAAGGGAGACACTGAGTAGAGTTTGGCCCAAAGAGACTGGGGCTTCACCTCCTCAAGGTGAAACTCTATACAATCTGTGTTGTTTGCTGATTCCAAGTCCCTGTTCTGTAAAATGAAAGCAGCGATGCATTCAGGGGTTCTCTCAGACCTCTGAGCTGCAGCATGTAAAATCTGAAGTTTAAACTAGGAAGCTGGCAGAAGGTACAGAAAGGTTGAGGAAAACAGAACATTTATTAAGTGTTTATTAAGTGCCAAGCACCACTCTAAGGACATCACTTCATGGGCACTAACTGATTTAATATTTAAAGGTAATCCAGTTGGAGAAGTACTGTTATCTTCCCCATTTTCAAGATAGAGAAACTGAGACATAGAAATTTGAACCCTGCTGTCTTGCTCCAGAAGCGAGACTCTCAGTCATTATGTACCCAACATAATGCACAAAGCAAATTAGTAAGATCTGCTAGGTTACTGACAGAGAAATAACAATAACAATTGCTCTCATCTGTTTGACAATCCCATACAGTCTCATTTCCTTCTTTTAACAACTCTATGCAGTGGGAGCAGAAGTGAAAGAGAAGAAAAAAATTTAACTTCAAGTTACTTTGGGAATTAGGAGAGTACTCTTCTTGAAGACATCTCAGGATATGATCTGCTTTGATGCAGGAGAAATTAGGCAGTGAGATTTTACAATTGTATGTATCATATGTTAAGAGACTGAAGGATTGCTTCATGATTATGTGGCAATGGTTACAACCACAGAAATGACTGTTGGTCAGAGATTTGAGAAGGGGTTTGATTAAACTATCTGAAGGTCGATATATGTAGGTGATGACAGTTAAAGCCACAAGATTTGTTGAGGATCTAAATGAGAATAGATAGAGAAAGGAACAGTGTCATAAAGATTGAATAGCAATGTTTAGAGAGTGGGAAGAAGGGGCAGAGACAGGGACTGATGGAGGGAGAAGATGAGGGACCTAGAAGACCCAGAGGAACAGTCTGCTACCACGGTGAAAAGGAAGGCTTCAGGAAAGAGCTGATTTCAGCAAAGTGAAAAATAAAAAAGTTAAAGAGAATTAAAATTACAGCACCCATCTGGATTTGATGATGGGGAAAGCTAACTTTACAGTATTTTAAAATCTATTATAAACTTATATATATGAAATTATGAGCATTTTGATTTAGACATTTTAAATTATATATATTATAACTGAAATCTTAAGTTAAACATCACACACTGTACTGGTTGAGATCTAATGCTCTGGAGCCATATTTTTGGGCTTGAATCTCTGCTCCACTACTTATTATTTGTGTGTCACTGGGCCACTACTTAACCTCTATGAGCCTAAGTTTCCTTATCTGGACATTGGGGTTGGTAATGTTACCTACCACATAAGGCTGTTGTGAGGATTAAAGGTGTTAATACATGTAGTGAAACTAGAACATTCCTTGAGAAGTTTTAAGTGTACAACAATGCTAATTTTTATTTTTATTTCCATTTTTATTGTTTTCTTATAAAAGAAATATAATGGGTTAAGTATATTTGATGACTGAGATGTTTGCAAATAAATAATTTATATCAAAATATGGTTAGAACTGCTATATAGTCCAGGGAAAGTATTTTCTGATTTCTTATTATATTGAGTCTTGACACTGGGATATGTGGTATTGGAACTGTCAACTTCAAAAATTGTTTTTTGATTTAAATTATACTCACCTAAAACAAATATACTTTGAGAAATTTATTTATTAAAATATCTAGGCTAAGATCTCTTGAGAAGGTATTGTGGAGAACATAATTTAGGGGGTTTAGGACTTTAAAGCTGGCATACTAGGAAGTTACAGCACTCAAAGCTTCCATACATCTTTTCCATCATAGATTAAATATGTTTTATCTGCATAATCAAACACATAAGGGGATGACTTCCAGCAGTCAAAGGGAAAAACACTCTTTCAAAATTTCTGTCTAGTGGTATTTGTTATATTTTTGTACTGCATTCTCTAACCCAATCTGAAAATTTAGTAACAGGAATGCCTCTGAGCACATTTTAATTTAGTAACGGAACAGCTCAGTTTAACACACTGCACACGTTTACCCTGTATATTCAGGTGTACATGGAGTATCTAACAGATTTACTGTAATTCTATGGTTTAACAAAAACATTCAATAAGAATTTTAGACTTCTACTCTGACCACATTCTGTACTATTTATTCCATTTCACAAGGAATTCCATTATTCTGGTAAAACAGTCCAGGGAAAAACAGCTACACTCAATTCTGACCTATTAAAATGGTATTTGGAAATTAGGGGAAAGCCAAGAAACAGAAACATATTTCAAGCTATTACATAAGTGGTTTGCAATTTAGAAATGTCCTGTCTACAAAAAAGTGACTATAATAATTAATACTCCTAAACTTATGATAATTCTTCTGAACAGAAGCAAAGGCATCAGACTATGTTGATAAAACAAGTCTGTTCCTATTCAAAATCAGCTGATGTGGTGAACTGGTAGTTCTAGAGATGCCTGAAAATGCGTGGCCAAGAGGAATGATTTAATTAGGCCTTTTGAAAAGTCTGTTTATTTATTTAATCTCCAAAATATGCAGTATCCACAATACTATAAGAAACAAATATCGTCTTGCAGCTGCAGCACAGTGGAAATAATGCTGTTTAAAAATATTCTGCTCTCCTGAGATACCACAGAGACAAAAGCACGTGAAAGGAATTCTAAAAGTAAATAGCTATAAATTGCAAGTGCGTTTTACAACCTTAAACAGTATTTTCAAAAACAAGTATGGTACCATGAAACAAAGCTCGAGTCTCCTAGCCCATTACAAGCATAATAATTCTGTTTATCAAAGGAAACAAGAGACTGTCGAAGTCACGTGCATCTGAGAGATGTGTATCTTGATCCAACACGTTTCAAATGATATTTAAATTACGTTCAACATGTACATGTTGCTTTTTAAAACAGATTCCTTTACCCAGGCATTCTTCTCCAGCGCCCTACTAGAGTTTCTCTGACAAACTAGTATTTCTGTGCTCGATTTCATAATTAAGGAAAAGCATATAAACTAAAGAATATATGGACATAACTTGCTGATGACCTATATAATCTTAGTGTTTTAAAGAAGTCTATTAATCTTTCAAAATCAATCCACTATATAGTTGTGTGACAATTTAATGCTGGCCACAAAGTTAAAGAAACCTCTTGCATTTCAGTATTGATTCCTACTCAAAACTAGATGAAGAAAGAAAACAGAGCCATGATTTGGTAACAGAGAAAACATTTCAAATATACATGCCGATTTTCAAATTCAATTAAGAGGTAAGGAGCTGAGAAGAGAGTAGAAGATAGACGTTTTACCTGAAAGCATTAATAGTAATTTATTGCAAGCTACGCAGAAAAGGAAACAGCCAATAATTCTGAATGCCATAGGAAGCCTAGGTATCCACTGTGTTTGGCATACAGCCAAAGAAATGTTGGTTCCTCAGGTCAGGAGCTGAAATTGTCAGTGGTCATTAAAATGCTACTAAAAAATTTAAGAGAAAATATATTCAAGAAAGAAAACAACCTCATGAGCTTAATCTTTAAAAAATAATGGTCCAAAAGCAGTCTCACAAAAATGTCCTTCTTTCCTTTAAAGTGGTAGGTGAAATTTCCTCCCTTCCATCCTCTTCTACCTTTTTCCCCTTCCACCTCCACTCCCCTGGCCCGCACACAGGTCTTATAAAATACTCTGTGGTAGTTTTTATGCCTTCAGGCAGAGTAACAGCCTGCACAAATTGTCAACATCCCTACCTCCCTCTGAACTGCAAACAACCCTCCCTCCTTTACCCTGGTCTGTTCAGCTTTCTAGCCTTACTTGTTTCTGCTTCTTTAACTCCCCACCCTGTCTCACCCCAAGGGTACTTCTCACATATCCTAGCTATCATCACCTTATGTTCAGTACCTAAAAAAAACAAAAACACTAGAATGCCTAAGCGGTAATACCAGAAATGGTTACTTACATTTTTTTAAACTTAAAAAAAAAAAAATCTCAATAGAAATAAAGCAAAGTACCATAAAACCCTGTTGATGTAAATACCTAGAGACATAAGGACCTTCTCAGCCGTCTTCAAATCTCATCCTAAATATAAACATATCTCAAAAGATGAACTTCAAGACAAGCAAGTGTGTGCAAGCATACATACACACCCAGAAAAGTCAGACAGAGAAAAATAAACATGCAGGCAGGATTGCATTTGTATTAACCCTTATTTGTCATATCTTGAAAAGAAAATGTAAGAAGGAAAATAAAATTATAACAGTGCCAACATGATAGTATTAAAAGGGTTGACTGTTGGCATCTCTTTCAAATAATCGGTTCTTAAGAGAACAGTGTATCTCATTATAACATATATATCATGATTAACATGATTATTGCTTCATGCCTTGAAAAAGTCACCTGAAATAAATGCAGTTTATGTGTTCTATTCCTACAGAGAGTATAGCCAATAGAGCAGTCATTACAATTGCAATTATTTGATGTATCATTTACGTGAGCTTATAGAAATTGCATGAGCTTTTTTTTTGCTGTTGTTATTTTGCTAAATGAGATATAATTAAATTTTATGAATTGAGCTATCCAAAATATATTATCAGTGATGAGTTTTAAGAAAATGAAGCATTTACTAAATTTTAGCTGATGATATCTCATTTTTCTCAATAATAATAGAAATATGCAGCAACATAACTCTTTTAATGGTAGCTGGGACTGGGAACAAACTTTATATGAAATTGAGTAGAAGGTAAAAACTTAACACATCATTTTTTTCCAGTAGAAAACTACAGTTATCTAAATGCCTACACTTTATTTTGTTTCCTTTTCCTTAGTTAGATTTTGGCAAAATATATAGATGACTAAGTCATTACATTTCTATACTTGCTGTTAGAATTAGTCTGTTATTGAATTATATACCTTTTTAAAGTTAAAAAAATAGGCCAAAAATCAAGTTTTTAGATACTTCTGGAGCTTAACTGAGGGTAAGGAAATTAAATAATCTGTTTGGGGCTTAGCTTAAAGAGAAAGGGCAGAAAGGGGTGTATAGGATCATTATTCCTCTGTCTGAAATTCTAGAACATTAATTAAACCTTTTATCCATCAAGAAGGAGAAAACAATTGATGCTGTTTTTTTATGGGAAAATGTAAATTACGAATTATCCAATTTCCATGCTATTTGGAGCATGAAGATAGCATAGCTAAACTTAAAATATTAATATAGAAGATAGTATTCTAAATTGTGCCCCAAATTTCACATTCATCCTAGGAAAGAATTTCTGTTTATTAATGGAATTGAAAAATCATTAGCTTCCTAGATAATTTCCTTAAAATACATAAGGCTATTATTGAGATATATATTTACATATATATACATATGCAAATTAAATGAAAAGTTGTAAGATAGTCTTAAATTTTTAAATTTTAAATAATTTGCTTTTCCAATTACAAATAAAATAAAAATAAATTCTTAGCAGCTACCAGCATATGAGAGTGACACATGCATACAAAATAAGCTATATCTGTAAATAGTTTTTATTATTTGAGAACTTAAAATAATTTGGCTAAGAAATCTAAAATGCAGCCAGCAATTAACTGAGTTGTGAATTGCTGTTCAAAGGAAAATTACCTTTAGATAGTCTCCCATCTTAGCATTCTTATATCACATTTCAACAATTAATGATCTTTGGAAAAAAGCACACAATGCTTAACCTTTGTTATTGGGTAATAAAAGTTGTCAACACACAGTAGAAATTCGATAGGTCACTGAAATACTAAGTTTCAAAAATTCAGGGCCAGGCTGTGCGCTACCTCATCAGCATCCATGGCTGTCAGCTGCATGATCTTGGAGCCGTCGCCGATGTTCTCCTCCACAGTGAGGTCCAGCGTGTCCGTCGGAAACACTGGTGGATTGTCATTGATATCCTGAAGCGTTATTTCTACCTGCAAGGAGAGAAAGAAACAATGCATGAACGTTGCATATGTCTGTAAGGTACCCATTAAATTGTGTACCCAGGATCCACTCAACTAGGCCTTCCAAAAGGAATCAGAAACTTTATATATAACATCCAAAACAGAAAATGCCCTAAAGAAAGGTGAGAAATACTTACAGGAAAATATGAAATCCAAATAAAGATCACTTGCCTTGTTGATAGTAACTGATTTTACATGACCACCTTGGAGTTTATATTAGAATAGACTGTGGACCAACCGTCATTTTAGTCCCCAGATTTGTGCACCAGTGAAAAACTGGTCAGACTTAAAGACTATCTGTCATTCAACCATTAAATGTTGTCTGACACACAGATGAGGTAGTGTCAAATTTCTTCCTGAAATGTTTACATGTTGGCAACTGATACCAGGGAAAACAAAGAAGTTCACATTTTGTTTTAAGAAACACTCAGCATTTTCCCCTTTAAAGTCAACTCTCAACCTTTGAGGGGAGGAAAATACACACACACACACATCTTTTCTTTCTGTTTCCACTCCTATCAACACTTCTTAATGTGACTAAAGCTAAACAATCATTCCATTCAAATGTAGTGTTTATATAGATTGCAAATATTAACAACTTTGTTTGAAAGATCCTAGTCAGGGTTATTTGTTTCCCTAACTGAAAAAAAAAATTGTTTAGAAAGAACAATTTGTGAAGTTTAAATAATAACTTCAAACCATGTGTTTTCTCTTTTGAGCTAGGTGCTAAAAGCTGAATATCTGATAAGAAAAGGGGAGACAGCTGCTAATAAAACTGGAAGTTTCCCCAGTTGAGTCACAAAATTAAGTCATGGAGAAAAAACCATCCATCCATTTAGCTTGGATATAACCAGGACATTTTTCTCCTAGGATGAAATGTCATCTTTTATAGTTATACTGTAAAAATGCCATCAGATCTAAGAGTGATGAGGATGAATATTAGGAGAGAGCAAAAGAATTCTGGTTCCTTCTTTTCCAGGAAGCAGGCAGGGTTGGGTGGAGTGGAGAGGGAAGTAATGGGTAGGACTGTCATTACTCTCTGGCAAGGAATGTGTGGGAAATATATGAGAGCCAGACTAAGAAAAGGATGAACCATTGATAAAAAGAAAACCCCAGGAAACAATGTACAAAATTAAGTACTAAACAATTATTATAGTTCCACTATTTAATAGGACGGTTTTGATCACAGCAAATGGCTCAAGTTAGTCTAGGGAATGGTTAAGACTGACTCAGTAGTTAGAAATCTGCTAACTACTAACATTCTCTGCACCACTTCCTTTAGAAAAGATCCACAATAGCTACAACTGCATCCTATAAAGAGCATCTCCAACTTTCTTGCAAGGCTGTAAATAACATGAGCTTTTCAAATTCGAAAGACCACAGTTCAGATTCTGTCTCTGCAACTTATTAAATATGGAAACTTGAGCACTTAATTTCTCTGAGCCTGTCTCCTCATCTTAAAATTGGGATAATAACATGTATCTTAGACCATTTTATGAAGATGAAACCTTGATGATGCCAGCAAAGTGCTTAGCACAGAGGAAAGTATTTAATAAAAAGTTGATTTTGGTTTTCAAGCTGTCATGACAGACCTAGGCAGTTCCTTAGATCCAGGGAGAAACTTTGAGGAAAGGAACTCAATAAATTAGAATTCTAAGTCATATAACCTAGACTCAACCAACACAAGTCACTGCTCGTCTCTGGTATGTATTAAATATGTACTAAACTTTCATGTAGGAAAATACATACCTATGAATGTATTTCAAAAGGCTAAAAACTGTGGATTTAAGAATCAAGAACTCTTGAGATCTCATCTGATGGTCACCCAAGAATATAATCATTAATGTTATTCAGAAAATAGAAATTATCTTCCCATTATTATGTGTGAATTTTCATACTTGTGTGCATAGTCCTTAAACTACAGTAGAAAAATAAATGAGTAAGAGATAACTGATCTGAATACCTTCTAATGCAATCAGGACTTTTTAGCTTAATAGAATTTTTTAGATTTCTAAATTGTCTTTTATCCATAATTTCATGACTTGGTCTAGTTGGAAACCAACATGCCAACATTCTGTGTGCTTGTGTTTGTTTGTAAGTGTGTGAGAAAGAGAGAGAGAAGAGAGAGGGAGAGAAAGAAGCTTTGTAAATGCATTTCTGAGAGAATATGCATATATAAGTGTGTGTTTATATAAGTATGTAATGAATATGTGTTTGCAAGGAAGAACACTAAATTGAGAGTAAGGAGAATCGAGATTGGCACTAACTAAACATGACATCAAAGATGCATCAGGACACAGTACACACACCAGAAACATGTTGGGTATAAGGGTGTAATAGAAAGACTCTTCATTATAGATGATGAGTGCATGAACTGAGCAAGCCCCTGCTATATTTTAATAGTTAAAACAAAAAAACTAACATGCATGTGCCGACTATGTTTTATGTTACATGTATGTGTACATACACACACACACACACACACACACACACACACACATATACATATAAAATCCTCAAAAGAGTCTTTTGGGGCAAGTACTATTATCTTTCCATTAGAGAAATGAGTTAACCAAAGTACATACGTTAAGTAATTACCCAACACCACAGAGCCAGCAAGTTTTCTTTACTACTATGCAAACCTCTCTCTCTACACACCTATCTCACTGGATGTGTGTGTGTTCAATAAATATAATGAATCATATTTGAAAAATATGTCACAGCTATATAAATAAATTCTTATAAATGTTTGTCTGATTCCTGTCTGGAATTTGGATCACTTACATATGAACTAACTAGCTATGTAATCTTGGGTCAGCCTATAAATCTTTGCCTGTAAGAATTTTTGAAAAATGAACAATATGATCCCTAAATATAGCTCTGGAAGTCAATGATCATGTATGCTTCATGAGATTTTGGCCATCTCCATTATTTCAGTTACAGTAAAGTAATTCCTTTTTTATTAGAAAGAATACATTTAGTTAAATATCAATGACTTCAAAACTAAACATTTCTGAGTGTATCTATAATAAGTTCTAAACAGAGATCTAGAATATCTCACCATTAAATTCTGATATATGCAAAGCTTACATTTTTGATTAAGGATTCCAGAGGCCTTTCATTCAATAAGCCAAGCTATTCTTTTTCCAAACTCAGTGTTGACTTGCCAGCCAGAAAGTTGAAACTTTGTATTCCTTTTTTTTTTTTTTTGAAAATCTAGATATTTTCTCTTAATTGTGCAGTCTTTTTTTTTTTTTTTTTCCACTCCACGATTCCTCAATATTCCTGAAAGGCTTTCAACATGGCTTCTCTAGATTCCCTCAATAGCCTGGGGTATGAATTATCCAAGAGAGGAGATTTGAACTCCTCAGCATAGTAGGTGTTACCCTGTAGCCCCTCACTTTTCCTGATTTGGTGTGCCGTGTTTCTACCTACATGAATTCCAAGATTGTGGACCTTGTTTGCTTAAGAGGTGGGCAATGGTTCCAGTATTCATTAATTTGATATTTTAGAATCTATCACATAAAAGGTATATTTTAGTCATTAAAAATACAGAAGAAAATAAGACAGGCCACTGTCCCTTGCAGGGAAAAAGTAAAGTTTGATAAAAGATATATGTACAAATAGAAACATTTACAATTACCTCTGGGATACCCAATGTTGACATCTTGATTCCAAGAAGCCAGTCCCCCCCACACCATGGATAATTCTTTGACCTGCTCTACTGCTTTGCCCTTGGCCGTTACCACCTTTCCTGATGATTCTAGATTCTAAAATGCAGTTGGCTCACTCTCTTGGATCTGCAACCAACCTAAGAGTTTTATTCCATTACCACTCCCTCTTTGGACTAAGATTTGGTATGCTTTGCTTTGAAATGTTATCATATTAAACCGAAGAGTTAAACATTAAAAGTTTAGAGAAGACCCCTTTTTTTTTCTGTACGAATTAGATTATGTTAAATAATACAGATAATGGCTATTAGTGGCTTATTTTAAAATTCTGAGGTGTTAAAACAGTCTAAAATATAACTCCTAAACTACACCATATATATATATGTTTAAAATACATTCCCTCCTTTTAAAAGGCTAACAAAAACTACAGCATAGCTAACCTTTTAGTGCTAGCATTGCCCCTTCAGGGTTTTACATTTATCTTTGCGTAGGTGTGGACTTGAAATAAGCAAACTACTACTTTGCAAAAAAAAAAAAAAAAAGAAAATCACATTTTGAACTCAGAAGCTTCCCTTTCCAAGTGGCTGTACTTTAAATAAAAACAAAACAAACAAGAACTGTCAGTCACCTCCACAATTTAAGTCCAGGGGGCATTTTCAAGGTATCAATTCTGTAAGTTTGCGAAAATTGACCCTCAAAGAGAAAAGAAACGTTACACCATGAAGATAAGGCACTTGCATATTTTATGCCTGCCTATCAAATGTTGACCTTTGTGCCCAGATATGTGGCCCTCAAGGAACATATGTGTTTTCACCTGCTACAGTTACGAGGGCAGTTGATAGCTTCCTGGTTGACTTATTTAAAACAAAAACATCAGCTACAGCTAAGGGCTGAGCCACAGGCGCCGCCCAGCCGTCACCCCTTTACTGCTTAGGAACCTTTTGGAAGAATGACTTTCTTGTCTGAGACACCTGATTCCTAGGCAGTGAAACCCTGGTAAATAAACTGATGATATTTAAAGACAAAAACCTGACTGAGATTAAGGGAGTGAACAATCAATCAGTTTAAAGAAATGGTCTGTCTTTTGGTAGTTTTGTAAAGGTAAAAGTTAAATTGAAATTAGGGCTTTAAATATTGTCACCAAACCTTTTTATGCTGATGGATTAGAGTCCTTGATATTCCATTTGCTGAAAAGCCAAATGGATATTTAAAAACCAAAAACCTTACCGTGCAAATGGTTGCTGTGAAATGAGTACAATGCTTTCCTCTTTTCTATTTTTTTCTGTAAAATGCAATTTATCATTTTAAGCCTGCAGCTGCATCAGGAGTGATGTTATATCTTGGGGATTTGTTTTTAATTTTTTAAGTGAATAAATCAGGATACAACTACATAATAAATGAACAACTGCTAATTAGCAATTATCAAATCATTACATATGTGTAGATAGAACTATAAAACACAGTATTTCACTGATTGAAGTTGCTATTATGAAAGTAGTACACTGTATCCAAGGCTAAAGAATTGACTAAAATAGCAAGGTCCAGTACGAGCTCATTCCCCAGTTAATAAACTGATGATTGCACTGTGGTCACTCTCACAGCCACAATTAAAAACATATTCTTTAATTCATAAACTCTCTGCAAGCTAAATAAAGTGGCTCTTAATGAATCAGGAAGAAAAATGCCCTAAAATATATTTTTGATTCACAATCTTCTGGCAACGTACATAAATATTCTTAATAAATAAGGATGAAAAATAATCTTTTTTTCTTTTGCAAGGTTGGAGAATTCATAATACAATAAAAGTTTAGAAATCATTTGCAAGTAGACATGTTAAAATTCTTAGAAGGAATCGTAGATACTATTGAGTTCACCTCGTAATCAAAAGCAGGACATTGAAATGTAGTGGTTTATCTAAGAAAAACAGCAGTCAGCCTCTTAAATCTAGTCCGCAGATTTCTGCAGAGACCTGTGGCGCGAACCAGGCCTGGGAGGCAAGGGGCATAATATGCTTTAGAGCTCTGCCTCTAATCTCTGCATGAATACAATGATCTTTCATACAAAATACACATTTGATGTGTACAGGAAAATCATTTTTGAAGAAATTAATATTTGGTCATCTACTTTACAAATACTATTTTACCCACATTCTTGCTCATTTTTAGGCTCCTTTATATTTACTTAAAGGGAAAATAATCTGTGAAGGTTTGTTTTATCAATATCACTGTAAGAGTATTAATTATTCAGCAGAAAGGTGGTGGGTATATATTACAAATAAAGAACTACAGCTAAATTCTTTTTAGATAATCAGTAAAAATTAGTGCTTTAAAAAGTCTACCAAATAGCTATTTCTTTTTTTTAAAGATGCAATAATATGCATTTTCAGAAATGACTAAAGTCTAAATGGTTGGTGGGATAGACATAAAGTACATAAACTATAAAATAGTAAAAGAAGATTCATCACAGCACATAGTGCTTGATTAGTTGCTTTTTTTTAGTGGCACGTGTAATTAATTACACTGTTGTCTTTTTATTTCTGTGAAACTGATGCTCCAAAATTCAATTTCTCATGTACTACTATTACCACATAAATCTGATAAAGCATTGCACCAAAAATAATGTTTAGAGTTCACATGTGTTACCTCCAACGATACTATGATAGTGCCACCAGATTGTATGTAAACACACCCTTTAATTAATAATTCTGCCAAAAAATACTTATTTCAATAGAAGTATTTTTTGCTCTGATTTCTTTAATACATTTATATATCATAAAAATTGGTTATTGCAAATCTCCTCAGGTTAACAAAGATCATTTGTACTGCTCAAATTGGTGACTTCTAGAATTTTGAGGGCAAAAATGTCTTGTTCACTTATGCATTCTTGCAACTTATCCATCTCTGGCATGTCATTTTTTTCTCTAAAGATGTTCCTGTTTTAAAAAGCAAACCCATATTATTTTTACATTTTTATTAGAGTCACATGTTCATCAAATTTAATAAATTGGATAGGTTACTGGTACACAAGGACTGTACTCATCAAAGTTGCCTTATATTACACTGATACTTAAAACCAATTCAATCCCATTGATTTCCTAGATCTTGTGGGTCCATCACGCCACCATCTATAATTTTTATATGAAGTCATTTGATGATAATTCAAAAACTTTATTCTCAGAAGGGTGATTTAAAAGAGCTTCAGGAAAACATCTTATGTATACTTTATTCAGGAAATCTCCCAGTTGGGAGATTGGAATATAAGATCCTAAGCAGTGCCCATCACTGCTTCAGAAGCAGCTAAACACCACAAAAATCACGAACAAACCTGAGAAAATAACTGAAGTCATTCAAATGTGCATTACCCTTAACAGGTCATTATGATGTCACTCCAATAACACTTTGTTAAATGATGCCCTAGTTTACACTGTGTAGGTGCTACTGAAATTCAGTGGGGAAGAAGTCTAATCTTACACTCAAAACCATTTTTTATTTCATCAGCGTGAAACAAAATGCTGAGCTCTACCATTTAATATTCTAGATGGACATTCAAATGAGGAGTTGAAATTGAAAGCAAATTAAGCAAATTGAAATCCACACCAGAATCAGCACAACCATCTCGCCTGAGCTGTCACTTCCTCTGGCTCTGAAAAGGAAAACTCCACCTTTCCTGCCTGAGATGAGGCTGTGTGCAAACTCTGAGCTTGCCTGCAATGCAGGGAGAGGCTCTGTGCTGGCAGACAATTGCATCAGGGTGGTGTGTGCAGAGGGACACACTGTGCCTTGACATTAAACTTGGGAACCAAGGGCAACATTTACTAAACAAAGATGTCACAATAGAAATATCAAAACCCGGGCTCAAGTAAATAATCAAATTTACATTTTAAATGTTTGGCAATAGCTTCTCATTCACTCTGTCTCTTTGAATGAAGCTAGATAGTATGTGATTCACTCAATTTGATGGGATTGACACATTCTGCATGCTATACTGGCTTCCAATAACCAGGCTTTATTTAGTAAATTTATGTCAAAGCCTATATATATTGAGATTACATAGCAGAAGGTCTAATTAAATTTCAGCAGAAAGTTTGACATTCTACATTTGATTTTTTTTTTTTGTATAAGAACTAACCACATAGTTTCATTTAGTAGGGCATATATATACTCACCCTTTTAAAAAAATTTCATGTATGAGGTTAAATTCAGTCATTAAGAAAAAGAAGATTCGACACCTACTTGTCCTATCATTGATGAGTTTAAACTCTAACTACTTCCATCTCTTAACAACAAGAATAAAGAGCTGTATTGCCATGAAAGGATGGTGCCAGGGTTTGCATATTTCCTTTAATTTTGTTCTTCATTTCTTTCCCTATTTTGGGTGACCACTGGGAATTCTGCTGCCATGAATCTGGGTGAAATGTTTCACTACATCCAGAACACTTCATCATGCTGCAGAGCCAAAATCTATTATGGTTTGCAAGTGACTCATATGTCAGTTATGAGAGAGCTCCAGCAAGAAACGGTTTACATTTAAAAGTCCTAAATGTCAGGAATGCAATGTTTGGACTGCATAGGTATTCAAGGTCTGATCAGACTCTGTGAACAATGCTTTGAGGTATTTATTTATTTATGGTGTGTAACCAACCTCATTCACAAGAGTCTGTGGTTGCTGTAATCACAGTTTATTGTCTCATCTTGGTGATATTTCAGAACTTTCAAAACTGAAATCTTGAAGAAAACAGGCAAAATCAAACTATGAAGGAAAAAACCTGTGATCCTGCACTATGAAAGACTGGTAGCGGTTGGGTGTGATCTGTTAGGGAAAATCAATAGAGCTACTACATGTATACATGAACCAGAAATTCTTGAGAACACAGGTCTGTGGCAGGCCCAAACTCTACTGGAGTTTCAGAGATCATCAGAAAGTAAATCTATGCATTTATATAGTTTTTCTTTAGAATGATGATCAAAAAATAGAAAAATCTGCATTTTGCTAGAAGTTGAGCACAAAAATGTTGTCTTCTATATAAACTAAACACTTCTTATATTTTTTTAATAGAAACATTTTAGTAAAAGCAGCATGATATAATGATAATATTTGAGGATGTAACATTTAATTTGGGAATTAGAATATTGCTCTCTTTGGAATTTTAGACTAACAAACACTTTGTCATTTCATTTCAAACTTTATATCTGAAATTTAGATTAGGTTTTGTGTATATTTAGACATCTGTGCATTTATTTCACATCAATCTGTACTTTTTCTGTTTGAAATATGCTAGAAGAAGAAGAAAGAAGGAAGGATACACATTTAAGGTTCTTTTCAGCTTAATTTTTTTTAAAGCAAAGTAAAAATGAATATAATGATTTTTAAAACAGAACCTATTTTATATATAAGCTACATGTATGTAACTGTGACCAATTGTATTTCTCAAACAAAAGCAATTACATTAATCTCTCACTACTAAAACTCTTCTAGCAGTCAGCAGCATATGTTTCTGGGATTTCAGCGCATTTCTTACTAGGAAAGAAATATGTCTGAGTAACAGGCAGGCTTGGACAGTAGCCAGAAATGACAAGAACGGCCAAAAGTGCGGACAAGACATAGTTAACTCCATTCCTGAAATAAAATGCTTTCCATAACTCACCAAATGTGTGGTGACATAATAAAAAGCTAGTTTTGTTGTGCTTTCAATATTGTTCAAATTAGAACCAAATAAGGATTTCTTTTAAGGCAAAGGCAACCATGTGTAACCACTTCAACTTTTCCTGAAATCAATACCGCATAATTTCTGCATTTTAACAGATTCTTAAGGATGCCCAAAAGTAAATGCAGAATAAAAGATCAAGTTAAAATATGTGCGGTTGCCTACGAAACTTATGGAAATTTTTATACCATCCTTCAAAACAAACACCCTCCAAAGGCATCCTGTAGTACACTTTTCAGTAGTCATTAATCTGAATGTGGTAAGTACATATCAAAAGGAAAATGTAGTTCAAGAAAAACAAATAAAAAGATTCCACCAAATTTTTCTTCACTTTTTTTTTTTGCCTAATAGATATTGGATTTTTTTTAATAGCATAGGCTTCTATTAAGACTGTTGAAAAACAAAAAATAGTTTGATTTGTATTAGAGATACAATCTCTGGTTGATTGAATTATTGATCCTGATTCTTCACCCCTGCCTATAAGCAACTTCGCAGTTCCTCCCACCTTTACGTGGAGTTTCTCTCTCTGCCTCATGACTTTGGGCTCATCCATGATTATGGTTTCGGTCGATGGGATATTTACAAATATGACACAGGTAGAGACTTGAAATGCATTTGCTCTCTCGTACCTCTGCCATGGTCACTAGAATGCCACGTCCCTGAGTTCATTAGTACCTGAAGGAGGACAACAGATATTGAGTAGAGGAGTCCCAGCGAACTGAGAGACTTGTAGCCTGAACCAGATTTCCTGTTGAGCCCAGCTGAGATCAACCCAACTGCCTACCCAGAGATGCGTGAGAATAAATATATATTGCTGTAGGCCTTTGAGGCTGTGTGGCTCTTCATTATGCAACAGTATTGAGGCAACAGGTAACAGATACAGAAGCCAAAACAATGGCTTCCTGAATTGAATTGCTACTTATTGTTACTGAATACGTTACTTAATTTTTACGTTTTAAATGATGGATTATTGTTCTGTTTAACGTAAGAGGCAAAAAAGAGAAAAATGTTCATGTATACTGATAGCTGTGGTATGCCTTGTAGGATTTATTGCTATGAACTTATTCATAACTCTTCCTACCCTGTGGAACTTCCCATTCTCACTTAGCATGACACACCCCTTAGAAGGGCAACTCAAAACCAGACGGGATCTTCAAGCTTCCCACTGCTCTCGCAATCCAAAGATTAGAAGAAGAGGGTGGAAATACATGACCCAAGAGGAACAAATCATGGCTGGGTTCAGTCAATCAAATCCTCTTTCTTAAGAGTAGAAAATGATGAAAAAATGGGGAACACTACAAGAGAACACTAAAAACACGACCGCAATAAGAGAGAGTGCATCTCTTTGACTCCATCTTTAGTGCTTCTCTAGTACCCACATGAGGCCTGGCAGGCTACTTTTTATGGACTTGCCACAATGCCAAATGAATCCCTCTGCCCTGTTTTACCTCTGCACGTGAGTCTTCACCTTTAAAGAAATTTCTGTTACTCAGCACAAAAGACATGATGTTTTGACTTACAGCTATTCTACTCTGTTTTAGTTGGTTATTAGTTTATATTGCTTATATTTCTTTATATATTTAAAACAACTGTTTCAAAGTATAAAATTTAAGCCCCATTTAAAGCTTTGTGGGGCTTTTTTTACTTCAAAACTATAACAATTTTTATTCATATGAAATAGTATTAGCTCATCAATAACCAGGAATGAATATAGCTTTTATCTGCCCTAAAATGTAAAACATATCTTCTGAAAAATTTGAATTCACTGTCATGGCAAAACATTTTTGTAGTGCACTGTACTTTATATTTAGAAAGCCCATTTCGAAGAATTCAGAAAGAATGTTTCTCTTCTAAGCTTCAGTGGAATGTTTAGTTTTTGGCGTAGTGTCTAGCATACAGCAGGCACTTAATATGTGTTTATGCAATGATTTTAAAGTCAATATGCTTATTGCAATAGCACATGTTGTCATTACATATGTAAAAAATGAAGAGAATGGTTATTTTATATGCAAAATTAAGAGCAGAGGACACCATCAACTGTTAAAATTACATTGAATAATGAAAGTCCTAAGAATGATCCTCTGATGTTTATCAAAGTAAAAGCGAATTAATAAGAAAAATATTTTTAAATGTCAAAAATAAAGAAATAAATGACAAAGTAGATTTTCTTTAAAAAGATGTTTCAGTACAGAACACTGTCTTCTATTCTTTATTTTGGGGGGGGGTAATTATTTTTTTTTTATTTTAATGGAGGTACTGCAGAATGAACCCAGGGCTGTGTGCATGTTAAGCACACACTCTACCACTAAGCTATATACCCTCACTCCTCTTTTATTTCTCATTTTTGAAGCCAAAGTAGTGAAGTTTTTTAATGTTATAGTAGTGTCACAAGAAGATTAACATATTTTAAAAAATTACTGCACCATTAAAGAAATGGTTGAACTGCTACGAAAGTGTACTCTTGCAATAAGGAGAAAATAATGTGCAAAATACAATAAAACATCTGTGTACCTTGTAAGATAAGAGGTTAGACTCAAGAGTAATGAAAAAGATGCCAATTATAAGCAGTTACTGACTACAAGTAATCATCCTCACAAAGTAACATGGTCTGATTACTTTGTCCAAATACATCACTCTCTCAATTTATGACTCTGTAACAATGACTAGGATGATATCAATAGATGCTTTGATTTTATTCTTCAAATAAAGGTATATTCTCTTCACTAAAATGAAAACAAAAGAAAAACTTTTCATATAATCTATCATTAGGTTTTTTTTTTCACTCATATTTAAGAAACGATTGCATTTTTAAACCCATGGTAAGTATGCAAAAATTAAGCTATATCAGAATAAGAGATTCATGGAAACCTAGTAGTGCAGAATTGCAAGCACTTCAAATCTGTCAAAATTAATAAGGAAAACAGGAGAAACACTGCAGTTCTCCTGTCCAGACTAATAGAATTCTCACAGTCTGCTTATGTTAATAAATGTTACAGGAAATCTACCCCTTTCCTCTCGTGGTTGTATTTAGCTATTTGAGCCTGTGATTGTTTTTTCAGTTAATCAGAGAATAGTTTTTAATAAGAGAATAAACTACAGTTTTAATGGACTTTGTTAACTTTTTTTTACTAATATTAAAGTGTGACTAAGCATTCTCAATATGTTTTTATCAACAACAAATTTTAATATTGTGTGTACATATATATGAAAATCATCATGCAAATTTTCATATAAAATTTCCCTTTACTAAAAACATCTGTATATCTGTAGAGGTCTTTCTTTTTAAAGTATTTTCTAAGAAAACCTCAATACAGACTATTGACTATGACAAAAATGACCTTTGCAAGTGAATATTGTTATCTGATTGTATTAATAGTATTCACAACAGCCAGATTTACCTCTTTCAATGTATGTCTTTTTAGTAGGTAACCATCTTCACCTATCCAATTTCCCTAAGAGTATAAACTCCATAAAAGCATGGGAAATACAGGTTAGAAATTGGTTTTTTAAAATATAACAAGTATGAAGTAAAAAAATTAGGTGAAGAGAAATATTAAATGCATACAGTTTACATACTAGAAAATATCAATGTGTTTGTTTTAGATTTCTACAGTCTACTACATTCACTTTTCAAAAGTTAGTTTAACATGTTAACATTTTTCATTCTCTCTGACATGTTTTTAATCATGTCAGTAAAATTCAATTAGCTCTCATATTTTAAAAAAAGGTATATTCCTTGTCAAAAATCAAGGCACGACAAGCTTTATGGTTCCAAAGACCTGCAAACTCAGAGAAACTAGAATGAGCCTGTAATCATTTTCCACACTTCATTTCATCAAGGTTTTTCTATTGATCCTTGCATAGACACATTTCTTGTTCACAAGACATATCCTTGTTTTTTGTACAGCATGCACTTTCAATTCAACCAATGAGACGGCAAATCAAGCAATTTTCGTAAACATTTTATAGTAGAGGACGTAGTTCCCAATTACTCCATCAGCAATGAAACCACCCCGTAGAAAAACATAATCTTCTCAGTTCAGTTTACTTCCTACATTTAAATTTTTCGTAGTAGCAGTTGAGAAAGTAATCTAAGTTACCTTGCAATTGTGAATATTGAGCATGGAACTTTTATTTATTGCACAGTATTTTGAATGTTATTAAATTTAGAGGATGCACTCATATCTATTTGAAAAACTGCACTGCACTTTTTGGTGAGCAGGAAATGACAATAAATATTTATTTAGTCACATGAAAAAACAAATTTATAAAACCAAAGATTAGAAAATTTGTCTAAAATTCCTGGAGCCAAGAATCTTTACCACAAATATTACCTTATTAAAAGAAAATACTTTACAGTTAATAATTGTCCATTTGGGGACCTAATTTGAGACTGTCTATGGTTTTGAAATTAGTTTCATGACTCCTCTGTGATAAGGAAAAAAATTTTCTGACCCAGTACCCGTCTCAGGAAATAATATTACATTACAGCTTATTTTTATATTAAAAGTGACGGCTGTGTCATGTATTATTATCTTTCTGAGCAATAATTATACTTCTGTAGTTGTATTTCCTTAATTCATGCAATGAATATTTATTTAGGGCCTACGATGTGCTGTTTTAAGTGGTGGATGTATAGCAATGATCCAAGCCATCTTTTCTGACCTCATAGACCTAATGACACTCTTAAAGTTATCCTTTATCTTGGCCTATTATCATGACATTTTGCTGCAAACAGTTTAGGTTTTAAAAAACTACATTCCTAAATCCATTGGTCCTTATGTCCAGTTCAATACAATCCACGCAAGCAGTAACGTGCCTGTTGGTGTGAGGCAGGGTTGGTATACTTTCTACCTGGCACCAGCTGTTTTCACATCTATGACTTTTTTTTTTAAATTGTGAGTGCTGGAGTAGAGCGCTCATGTCTTAGTCTGTGTGCCTGGATAAGTGGTTACAACCCTGCTGTACCTGCAATGTTCTTTCAGGTTTTCCACTTGAGCAAATCGTTTATTGAAGGAGCCAATGACATATAGTTTATACTCAATTGCCTACTAGAGAGAATAGTCATGTGACTAAATGAACAAGGTTTTCTCTACTTTTAATGACTATTTTTAAAACATCTAACTGCTTATTTTTATTTACTAAGATAATACTAAAATCAATTCAAATGTCCTAATTTGGCTTTGGTTTGGGAGGCTTTGCCAACATTTTTGAATCTGTTTATTCATGATTAGAGTAGACTTTAATTCTTAGAAGTCCAGTGCTCTCCAAAAGCAAATGTTACTTATAAAAACCTAAAATTTGAAAGTTCCATTTGATTAGTAACTTGTCTTTTAAAATGTGCATGATTACTCAGAACATATGTTAACAAAAGAGTAAGTAACCACTCAAGTATGTATTAGTTAATAGTCATAAAATAGTATATTTAAGAGTTTCTAGTGATTTAAATTTAAATAAATCTTAGCAAAACCAAAATTAGCTGGTTTTGAGTATAGTTTCAGAAATATTATTAATTGTCAGGCAAGAAAGTAAAAGGGTAGAAAAAACACATAAACCGGAGTGGAAACAGTACATACTTAAATATGTAAAAATGTATATTTGATAAAAACTTCCTAAATGTAGTTCTTACACAAATGAGAAACCAATAAAATTTGCAAATTAAATGCATACTCAATAAAATTCAAATTAATAGCAATAATTTTATACAACTGATGTTATTTTGCTGAAAGTAAGATCTCTATTAGCAGGGTGAGATTTAGCAAAGGCACCTCTAGTTTCCTGGGTTCTAGTTTTGATGCCTTTATCCAGTCATCTGTCACCTTTTCTACGCCTCAACTTCTTCATATATAAAATCAAGCTTCCAAATGCAAAAAGAATGCAGTTCTGTGTAATGTCAGGTCAGGCAAACATAAAGTCATATAAAGAAATAGCTTTTGTATAAATGTAGTGCAGGTGACTACAAATCTAATAACTTATTAAAATGAAAAACTTACTAGTAATTACTATACATTGAAATGTTTATTAATGAAATCTCATAATCAGTTAAAAATAGTAATTAAGCAGCTCTTTTTTAAAATACTTTTATGGACAGCGTCAAAAGTCAGGAAAATCTTTTGAGTCAACTTACAAAGATGTCTGTTGGATAATGAAAACGAATGAACCCAGGGCAGAGATACAAAAGAGCTTACTTAATTTCAGTGCAGTGGTTTCTAACTAAGTTTACAAATTAGAATCACCAGACAGAGTTTTCATAATACACATTGCCAGGCCTAACCCCCAGGGAACCCACTCATTAGGGCACCCAAGCAGGTTGCCAAGGTCTGAATTAAGTATGAGGAATAATCATTCAGTGAAATGAAGGAAACATTCAAACACTCACTGGAGCTATGGCTGAAACAAGATAGGGAATAAAATCTTAATTTTTAAAATCTTTCCTATGGTAATAACTGCCTCCACCAAACATACACATGAGAAATAATTTAGTGACTTTGCCAAATGTGTTGTGCCATTACATCTTAAGATAAAGGCAATTGCCAGTGAAAACATTCTTGCTATACTTTCAATTTAGAATCAACAAAAAGGAACCTAAAATAAGGATCAAACTTTCTTTATGGTCGTTTGATGAGTTGCTAAATCACTCAGGCCCACAGAATAATTTCAGACTGTGCCACTCAGTGTTATGATGTTGCCCTTTCTCAAGTGATAATCTAAAAAACAAAAACAAAACAAAACAAAAAAACTCCCGAGTGTTAACTCATTTTGCTCTGAAGATGCTAAGATGCCTCTATGAATTTAAGGCCCACATAAAGTTATTCTAAATATATGAGACAAATGTCTTATCTGACAACTTATCTGATGCTAACAAGCCTACACTGTTTCATAGTATGACAAATAAATGTATTATTTTAATCGTCTTCTTTTTCATGCTTCTGGGAATCTATATCTGAATACTTATTATTCCTTGTGATTTTACAAGCTATTTCATCTGCATTTAGCTAGGATTAGCAGGCTCCCCCTGCCATACCCTCATATCCATTAGCAATACTGAAAGAATGCCACCAGCTCACACTTTGTTGGAATAGATAGTACAGACAAGCGAAGAGAGAAAGTAAGGGTCAATCTAGACATTTCTGTGAACATTAAAAAAAAAAAAAATCAGTGAATTGTACCCTTTAAAAGAGTGAACTTTATGATAAGTGGATTATACCTTGCTAAATAAAGCTCTCAAAAAATAGGTAAGAGGCATTTGAAATCAGTAAATCCATAGAATAAGGAAGTGATGCTTATAATTTATTTGTACTGAAGCTAACCAAGGTGGCTCTTTATAGATAGCACTTTCTAAAATTTTCCAAAGAATATTTTTAGTTATCTGTTATGGAATACTGTCAAGCGTACCAAATTACACTGACACTTTGTCACTTTGAAAACAAGGGCTTGTCACCAAACTTCTGAAATGCTGCAAGAACTTCAAAGACAGCTAAATATGACTGTGAGTTTATCCTTCTTTCATTACACTCAGCTTCACTTTACAAGTAAGGATGCAAGAGAAATATGCAGAGAAGGCTGAAGCTGTCATTCCACTCCGTGACTCACAGACAATGGTAACATAGGAGGTGATTAAATAAAATCTCAGAATTGGAAAAGATTTTAGAGATCATCGCCTTTGATTCCTTTGAACAAAGAATTCCAGGCCAAAGTGTTAAAGTGGATCCCTAACTTCAGGGTTAGTAGAGATCTGTGACTAGAATTGAGATTCTTTTCCAAACATTTCATACTTTAACAAATATGTCATTTATCCTACTTTATTTAAAATGAAAATAATAGTCTGAAATACAATGCTTATAGTTCCCATTATTTCATAGTACATTCATTATCTTTATCTAGATGCTATTAAAAATTAGGTATTATAAAAAAATTCAATATCTTGCAATAACCTAAAATGGAAAAGAATCTGAAAAAGAATAGATATATACATATACTAACGTATAACTGAATCACCTTGCTGTACACCTGAAACTAACACACATTCTAAATTAAAAGTATAATTCAATAAAAGTGGTTAAAAATAAAATAAAATAAAATTAGATATTGAACAAAGGTTGTTTCTTGTCCTCCACTTATTTCTAAAGGTAGACATGGAGGCTATTAGTGGATTTAAATCCTGGATTTGCCATTTTTATCTGTATGAACTTAGAAAACTATTTAATCTGCATGTGCCCCTATTTCTTCATCAGTAACTTTGAGATAATAAAAGTACCACATTCATTGGGATGCTGTGATGGTTAAATAAGACAAAGGGTATATAGAGCACATAGAATGGTGTCTGGCACACATTTAGTGCTCATTAAGAGAGCTGATGTGAGTACTAGCACTGAACAGTATACTGCTGAAGTCTCGTTGCAAGCAACACAACACAAACATTCCATACACACGCACATAATATAGATTCTAGTTATAGAAATAAAACTGCAATTGTTAGAAGGAACACATTTTAGGCTCACAGTTACAAATGTCAATATTGTTTTAGAGATCTGACCCTTGTTTGGATCTCTACACCCCTTTTCAGATAAAATATGTCTCCACTAGAGCAATTAAGATAAAATCAAGATAAAAAGGAAATATAGGCAAAGCATTCCTCACGGTGACTTACTTCATATATGTGGAGCTACATCATTACAATTCTGACTTGAACAATTCATTGAATTATCATTACTTCACTAAACAAACTTAAATAATAGATTTAATCAAATAATACTCTAGCTTTTACACAAAGTTCAAAGCACATTTCACATTTGTAATTTTTTTAGGAAAAAAAAAAGTGTTCAATTATTCATACCAGACTATTAATGGTGATTATTTGTGTTTTGTTCTTTAGTGTATTTTCTAAACTCGATACCATGAAAAGCTAACATTTTATAAAAAGGAAAAAAAGAACATTATGTAGTATTTGAAAAGTAAAGGTGTTAGATTTAGAATTAAAAAAATATGTATTTTAACTTCATAAAGACATCCATAAAAGCAGACTTCTAGTATTCAATCTTAGAGTAAAAGCATGGATTTTCCACTTGTTATTGTGTGTGACTTGATCAAGACAACTTTTCTGAATTTCTGTTTCTGTTTATAAACATGAATATGATAACACTGCCTTTCTTGTTGGACCACTGTTAAGGATACAAGCATATCAAAACTGATTTGATATCAGTCCACTACTATTATGTAAATGAATGTGATGTGTTGTCTTATAAAATTCCATACTCAACATTAGCAACACAACTAATCATGAATCATGTGTCATATATTAAGAAGAGGACTGTCTGAGGAGCTCCCCTCTTACCCTTTTTTGGGGCCAGCTCTGCCATTTACTAGTTGTGAGATCTAAGTACCCCAGCTCATCAAATGTAGCTAATAATTCTTGGCACATTACCTCAGGTCATTCAAAAGATTTAATGACATGATATCTATCAAAATATTTTTTTAAAGTGATTTGCACTTACAAAGTACAATCATACTATGTCCGCCAAAGACCAGGCTCTGTACTAGGCACTTTGGATATACTAGGCAACAAAGAAAGCATGATTCTCACTCTGATGGAGGAGACTAGCTGAATTATTGACATTTAGGATGTCCCCTTCTCAGGGAGGTGTTCTCTAAATGACCTTATATAAAGAGTACGCTCCATATCCCTCCTTCATTCTCCAGCACATCATTATATATCCAGTTTTATTCATAAAATAGCTCACTATCTATAATTATCCCATTTATATATTTGTGTCATTATCTTCCCACTCTCCCCACAATTGATCCTCCCCTACAAAGAGACATTTTTCATCTTATTATCCACTTCTACGTTCCCAGCCCCTAGGACAAAGTCTAGCAAACACTAGGGGCTCTTTCATTATTCACTGAATAAATGAAATGGTAAGCCAACTAGTTCTAGATTATTACTTATGGTCCTTATAGCAGACAGCAGGAAATCAAGCCAGTTTCTCAGCTGGACATACTCTAGTAAATACACCCTGTGCCACCAGGCTCCAGCAGTCTCCTGCTACCTTTCACAGCAGCTACTGTGGGGATTTCATGGCTCTCCATATTCTCCACTGCTGGTTTTGGAAAGGAAGTCTCTTAAAAGGTATGTGCCACTATTTCCTTAAAGAATTATTAATATAATTAATATAAATTAATTAATACAGGTGATAGTAATCTCCCAAATTGTTGCAGGAAAGTTAAACATTTTCCTTCTTGGCTATTTTTGATTGTAGATAGTTGTTCCCAATCTCTTAAAAGCTATGTTGATAAGATTTAAAACATTACGTTTAGATAAGATCTCTGCTGATTTTACATTATTTACCTGAAATTGTATCTCACTTATGCCCTCCAACCATAGTATATCAGATATCTGTGTATGTGTACTTATTTTAATGGAAAAGCAAAAGGCTGATATAAACTTACTTAACATAAGAAGACATACATATCATACATGAAAAATATAATTCAAGCTACATAATATGATTCTCTCTTGGCATATTTATTCTCAAAGTATTCTAAGATCGTGTAGTGCCAAACACAATATTTTTTTTTTGTCCCTCTGCCAAAGTGATACTTGACCATTGAAGTCTAGAGGATGTACAACAAAAAGGCACAAATAGATGAGACTTTAAATTCACTCAAGGAACATTTGGGGCTATGCAAGCATGGAGAACAAGATTACCTTAAAAAGTACAGTTTCCAGAAATTCTCATAAGAATTCCTCAGCAGGCATTTGGCTAGAATCCAACTTTCTTTTTCTCAAAAAAAAAAAAAAAAAAAAAAAGCTTTTGGATATTTTCCTATCTTGACATTTTCTGAGAGCTCTGAGGCATTGCCAAATGTCAAGTGTGCATGTGATATTTTTTTAATCATACTTAAAAAAAATCTTAATTTGCATTCAGTTTTGAGTTTCAGAATCAGGAGAGTCTCAAATTCAGTGGGAAGGGTTAACATTTTTTTAATCCAATACCACATATACATATCCTAACCAGAGAAATATCACAGACTTCCTGGCTTCCCTCCAAAGACTCTACCAGTCGGGCTCATTGGCTCAATTCCCATTCTACTCTAAAACGTCTCTTTAGTTTGCTTTACTTTGTCTTTTGCATATTCTAACTGCATAAATTGTTTACTGTGAATGCTATGGAGCTTCTCTCCAAGTAATTCAAATAAAAAACACAGCTATTTAATAATCACTAAGGCATACTGGAAAAACCAACTTTCTCAATCATACACTTTATTTCTACAAACCCACACTTACTCTTTACAAATCAGGATTTGCACTTCAGTCTGTTCAAGCTCTTCTGCCACAGGGAAAGGCCATTTCAAGATTCTCTGTAGTCTTTGCCAAAGTTTCTGTCTATAAATACTTAACACTTCATACTGGCTCCAGAAAACTAATTTCCAAACTAGTGACGAATACTAAACTGACTATTTAAGAAAGTCCTATAAAACCTAAAACAGAAGGGGGAAAAACTAGACTGGCAGATTTAGAGAGTTCTACACCATCAGGTAGGAAATTGCCTTTTCCTCTTCTGTTCATTATTTCTACCTACCTGAGACAGGGCAGAATTTCCACACACAAACACCCCTTCTCCTGTTTAAACCTATAGTAGATTTGTGGGTGAAAGTCACCAAACCCAATTTTTGCATATATGGGTCTGCAGCTGTTCCTCATGTGCTGCGTAAGGAAGGGTAAATGCTATAGATGTCTGAGTATAAATGGTAATGGTCACCCATGAATTTCTCTACAGGAAACGATTTTCAATTCAGCCATCTTTCATTGAACTCCACTTACTCTGAACAACTGAAGAACTTCTTAATTTTCTATGACGTATGGTTTTAAAACTAGCTACAGAGTATGTCCTTTTTTCCTCAACCTGATATTTAAACCGAGTATTTCTTTTTTAATTTCAGCTTTATTAAGGTGTAAAAGGAAGACACTGTGGTGATCTGAGATACTGTATACATCGTGAAAGGATTCTCCTATTTAGTTAACATATCCGTCACCTCACATATATATCTTTTTCTTTTTAATGAGAATATTTAAGTGCTATTCTCTCAGCAAATTTCAACTATACATTATAGTGCTATCAAGTATAGTCACCATGTTTTCTATTAGATCCTCAGACCTTAGTCATCTTATAGCTGAGAGTTTACACCATTTTACTAACCTCTCCGTATTCCCGCTAACTCCCAGCCCCTTACAACCACTTTTTTACTCTGCTCCTGAGTTTGTAAATATTATGCATATTTTAAATGTCTATGCATACTTAAATACTAAGTCATGCCTTTTTCATATACCCCATTGTTCTTAGCACATATGCAGTTCTTTATTTTTATGTAAGAC
Organism: Camelus bactrianus; assembly: GCF_048773025.1. Classification (NCBI taxonomy): domain Eukaryota; kingdom Metazoa; phylum Chordata; class Mammalia; order Artiodactyla; family Camelidae; genus Camelus; species Camelus bactrianus. Next base: position 47,404,210 of record NC_133540.1, read on the forward strand.
TACAGACTTTGGAACCAGAACATCTGGGTTTAAATCTATTTCTGACAATTACAAATTGTATGACCTTGGGATAGACAAGCCATAACCTTGTTGTTTCTCAATTTCTTCATTGGTTAAATGTGATAATATAAGTAAATGTCTCATAGAATTTTTATAAGTATTAAATGGTTTAATATATGTGAAGTGTTTAGAAAAAATGTCTGGTAAATACTTATTCCTAGCTCTATCAAAAATTGCTTCGGGTCTATTTTACCTGAAAGAATTGTTATTGTTAGTGAGGCTTGAGCAGTATCATAAAATAAATGATATCATTTGATGCATATTTGCTACGCTAAAAACGAAAGGGAAAAAAATTCTAGTATACATACATGCTGAGGCACTTCAAATGTCTCCCTGACTAGTTTTAATCAAATATTCATTTTCCATTCCTTCTTTCCATATCCTATGTTTCCTAACTCTATCCTTTTTCCTCCTTCCCCACAATTAATATCCTTGTTCAAATGATGGTCATAACTCTCCTAGCTTACTACACTAATCTATTAATCTGGCAACCAATCTTGCTATTCTCAAGTATGTAATGATTCTGGTGAGAAACAATGGTTCTGGAGAGAACCTACTCCCCTTTGGATAATACAGCTGCTCTCATGGTTACTTTCATGAATACTGAACTCCAGATCTAAATTTTAACCTAGACTGTCCTGTTGTGCTCCAGATGCAACTATCCACCTAACTGATATTTCCATTGGGTATTTCAGAGTGTCCTCACATTGAACAAGACTCAAAATACATCTATCACCTACATCCTCCAGTGTTCTGTAACTCACCATCCTTAGTTGTTCGAGGCAGAAACCTAACCAGCATCTTGCTGCTCCCAACATCCTCCCATTATCCTCCACACTCACATCCTGTTCATCACCAAGAAACAGCAGTACCACCTCGTCAGCACATCTCAAAGCAACGCCCAGGTCTCCAACCTCACTGCCACCTCCTGGTCCACGGCCCCGTGTTCTCTATACTGAACTCCTAAGACCACATGCCCTGACCTCTAACCAGTCTCTTTGCATCCATTTATGATTCCATTCAGCTGGAAGGCTTTTTACAAAACACAAATATGATCAAAATAATACTCTTCAATGGCTTCTCCTTTTGGGATGAGTAATACTAAACTGACTTCTGGAAATCCTCACACTCATACCCAGGCTAATTCCCCAGGCTCATCTCTCACTTCTTCCCTTTCAGCTCTGTCAGTTTAATAAAATTCTTTTTCGGTTACTCAGCTGTACTCTTTCCACCTCAGGGCTTTTATGCATGGTATTCCTTTTGCTTGGAATGCTGCTTCCTAACCACTGAACTTGGCCTAATTAATTTCAAGTGACCCTTCAAGCCACAGTGTAAATATCACTTCCATACTGACTCTTTCAGTGATCCATAGTCTCGTTTCGGTTCCCTTCCAATATTTTCTTAAAGTGCCCTGTTTTTCTATCACACATTCATAATAATTTATTGAGATACCTTATTAAATAATAACTATTTTTCTCAATGAGCAGAGTGAAATTGAAGTGCACTGGGGGCTAAATTTCCAGGTAAAATCTAGCCAATAGTCAGAATGTGATGCTTTTGAAGTCAGGAAAGAGAAGTAAAAAGTGATCAACATAAAAGTGACAGTTGACACTATGAGATTGCTAAGGAGACACTTCAGAGAGCGAGGAGGGGTCGTCCAAGGCCAAGGCCAAGGTTTTTGAGAAAAACCTCCATTTAATTTGTAGCAAGAGGGAGGTTAGGAGAGAAGGAGAGAGAGAGAGGGAGAGAGAATATAAATAAAAACACTCAGAGAGGTAACCAAAGAAAAACCAATTTTCAATTTAACTAGATAAAGTGATAGAATGACTCTAAAACTTAATGACCCCAAAACTTAATGACCCCAATCCCAGCACATCACTGTAAAACAAGAAACAAATTAGGAAAAATTATAGTTGAATATGAGTATTGCAAAAGTACTTACACATGTGCTTCTATTTTATTCTTTCAAACTAAATTATATATAGTATAAGCACCCAATTTCACTAATACATTGCTTTATTGCAGCTGAGAACATGACTAATAGATGTAAATTATATTTCTTTAAGAGTATGCATTTATTCCTATCTATCAAAATACCCACATATATATGTACATAGTTGTTGGCATTATACAACATTTCTACTGTGAAATTTTGTTTGATAATGTTTTATTTTTAACTAAAGGAAAAAATATTTTTGTTTAATTGAAGAATTTTTTTCTAATAAGCTCTAAGAGGCTTAAGACCTTTATATAAACCATTCAATTAATGCTAAGCTAAAAAAAGATTACCTTCTCTTCTGATTTAGTCATAATAGCTGAATCCACTCCCACAGACTTTGAATATTATATATTATTATATATTTAATAGAAGTTTTGCTGTATTTACTCTTCTTTCACTTGACAAAATTTTGCTGTATTTACTCTTTGCTCAAAAGAATATAGAGTTGAATAAATTATCTTCTATCAATAGTAATTTTGGCTATTTTTCTAATAAATTCATATTGTATTCCACCGTGTAATGAAGGTCAAATAGTAAATCTGTCTATCTCCATAGAAGCTCATAAAGCTCACAGAAATTCCTCTTACAGATTCTCTGCTTCCATATTTTGAAAAACTTTACCCCTTTTATCCTTCTTATAAAAAAGGGAGGAATCGTTTATCTTCTCCAAACTTTATAAAATATTCCTTACTCTTGTCATAATGACATCTCTACTTATTCTTTGGACTAACATCTTTCAATATATACCTGATGCCTGCCTAAGTTCTCAGAATATTATGCTGGAAAAAACCTGATATTCAGCTTTAAAGAGTTTGACTCTCATCTTCTTGAAAGGAAATATACCGACTACATTTCCTTACAGAGTTGAGAAAGGTGGGAAATGCATCTGTGTGCACACTCACACACATACACACATACACACAATCTTACTCAGTAACCTTGGTAATAGAGGGGGTAATATCATGGAATAACAGTGGAAAGAAATGTAAATGGTGTTTTCAGCAGGTCATGAATCCAGAGTGGTGTAAAAACCAAGAGCTTCTAGTGAGAGAGGAATTTAACAGCAACTGGAAGTCAGAAAACTGGGATAAAATAGAATGTAAAAGTCAAAATAAATAGGGCAACCCAAACAGTTCTACCCAAGCTGTCAAAGTCTGGTTTGAATCCAGCAACCCTTTTCTCCTACTTCTTGTAGGAGTCCCTGTGCTTCATGGGTGACTGAAGTTCATTCCAGTGTGTCCGGGACTTGCACATGAGGGTGAATGAATGAGGCTCATGACTGATGCACGACGTAGAAGGACAATTAGCAACAATTACAGGGGAGAAAATGATCACTTTTCTATTTGGATGTTCTTGCTTCCCACAACATCTCCCCTACTTTGTTGCCCTATTCTGTACCGCAAAATGCAGGTCAGACAGTGTCGTCCTTGTCGGATCCTGTCCCACCAATGAAGTGAATAACCCCTTCTCAATGCGGCTGTTGTGGCTTACAATTTCCCAAAGTTTGCAAATTTCACAATTTTAAAATCAACTCTTGATTTGTCTGTCCTCCTTACTAAGGTAAAATGAATGTCTTTTTAGATCATCCAACACAGCACCTTGTTCAGGGTAGCAGGTTTTGCGTAAACGTTTGTTAGATCAACTCTCAGTATCACTGCCTGCACACCATCCTAGGTTTAAAACAAAGATAATCACTATATTCCCAAACCTCTCTTGGGCACATGGGTCCTACTCCATCACTAGCTATTGAAAATGCATCATCCTTTGTTTACTCTGTCAAATACCATCTCCCTCACGCCGCCTTCCAGATTACCACAGTTTGATGAATCTCATTCCCCTTATTCCCACGGCACCTTGTTTTTTCTCCTTTCATTGTACAAGTTATACTGAACTGCTTCATGTGGGTAACTGCTTTACATGCTCAGCTAATAATTGACTGAAACCCCAAAGAACAGAGACACTTCTTTTTTATTATCTTTGAATTCCCTCCAACATCTATCACAGTACCTCTGTGAGAGAGCTGAGATCTCATGCATATTCATCACAGCTAATTGATTTGAACTTTCCCCCTGTAGGGAAAAAATGCAATATTTAGTCACACGCTTACTAGCAATTTGACACTGAATTTTATGAAAAGTACTTGGAACAATACACATCATTATATTTATATCTGTAAATATTTATCTCAGGATTAAGCAAAACCATATTTTATATGTTTATCATTGTTAGTAAGTTAAATTTTTAACAAAGTAAAGATGGTTATGCCACCCATATTATAGCTGCAATCCATCCCCCACCCCCAAAGAGCTGTTGAGTTTTGAGAATCTCTTCAGGGGTGTGACTCCAATTAAGTGCCTACATATTATTGTTCAGTGCAAACAGTACAGGTGCATTATAATTATATGTGAGCTGCTCAGCCTTCCCTACCAGACTGTAAGTTCCCTGAGGACGGTACCTGTTTACTCAGGTCTTTGGACATAATAGTCTTGAATAAATAGTTCCTGGAATTAGTTAATTAGTTGAGAAACAATGAATTAACTATGACAGCAATAGTAATAATAATAGGTAACATGTGAATCTATATACCATCTTGTACTCATTACATAATTTTATCTTCCTTATAAGCCTAAGAGCAAAATGTTGTTTTCCACGTCTTCAGGATGGAAACATGGAAGCTCCATGAAGTCAGTTAACTTGCTTAGGTCACAAAGTCAGCAAACTGTGAAAGTGGCATAGGAAACTAGACATGATGACTGCAGATCGCTTAACCACTTAGGAAAGAGGGAAGGAGGTGGTAATTCCTAGAGTGACGGAAGTGCTGGTGCTGAAAATGTGTAAAGGAGAAACTTTGTGAAGAAACATGTGAGCTTTTAGAATGTCAGAGGGCAACTAGAAAAGAAAACAAGATAGGCTGATTAGAGTGGAGAAACTGAGGGAAAGCTGATGGCAGCAGGGAGAGAAGGAGAGGACTCTAGGACACTCAAAGTTCAGTTACTGTGTTCAGGGGAAAATCCATCTAGGGCAGCTTGGGTGAGTGGATTCCAGGGGAGAGTAGTGTTTTCACCATAAGGTTAAGAAGCGTAAACTTTGAAATTATTTCTCCCCAGAGATCCAGGCTAAGACCCATGAATAAAAGAAAGATAAACAGGTGAGAAAATAAAACAACAAAACAACACACAAAAACAGGCAAAACATAAGGGTATTCATTCCCTGGATGCTCACATCACAGTCATGTTTCAAGTATTTCATGCACGTACTTTCCGTCCCATGGTTACTCTCCTCTATTTCAGTTTTTCCTTTGAAGCGACTAATTTCCTTTTGCATTACATTACTTATATCAACAAGGAGGCACATGCTTTTGATTTAAAAGGAAAATTGTACAGCAGAATTAGAAATAATGATCTCATAAATAATTATATTTTCAAGACTGAAAAATCTCATACTATTCATTACTGGGTTCACTGAGTAGCACTATGACAAGCCACAATGAAATAAATCATTTGCATTAAAAATAAACTGTGATTGTCTTAAAATATCCCAGTGAGCAAAGATGTAGGAAGGCAGAAGATATGGGGGATATATATTAGCTTTCAGCATGAATTGCCAGTTTAACATTCTAATACAGATAACTCACTTATTAGGAAAATAATTAATACCCCTAAAATCAAGGATATTGAACATATAACCTAATCACTACAGTTAGAAGAATTTTCACTTGGCCTTAATAAACTTGGGTCAGTTGCCTCCACCTGTCTATATTTTTCTCATGGGGAAAATGGAGAGAATGGTGGTACCTACCTCACAAGACTGTTGGGGGCATTAAATGTGCTACTATGTGTCAACAGAGCAGAATCTGGTAAATGCTGTATGTAGAGATGTTTGTGCGGCTGCTTCTACTTTTTGTTGAACATTTAACTTCTAAGTTTGATCGTAAATGTGATATACAAATCAACAAGAATGCTTATTACTTATGCAAAATTAACTACCTTCTAAATAAAACAACAGTAAAATAATCACAGAGCAGAGAGTGAACAAGTTTGTATGATTTATGATACCCAGAATGTGGGTTCTAAACAAAGTACAATGTACACAGCCTTACTTCCCACTTCTTAGTTGCCTTCCTTCTTCTAACAGATATAATTTTCAGCTCCTAAATCTATAACCCACACCAAATCCTCACAAAAGACAGAAAATGTGGATGTAAATGGTAGCAGAAAATCGTACCTCTCACAAACACAACAGATGATTTCTATATGATAACAAGTCCCAATTATTTTAAAATCAAGACTTAAAATTAAACACAATTATTTTAAAGAAAAAAAAGGGCTAATGTAAATCAACCAAAGTTTCATTTACGTTTTTCCCTACTACACACTCATAATAATAATAGTGGGGCTTTCCCCATCCTTACTGGCTTCCTTAAAAGAACTCTAGTTGGATTTATGTATTGAAAGATTAAATAACTACAAAAGAAACTCATGCCAAAGGGCAGAATGAAATAATCTTACAGCTCTATGAGCAGTTAGCTATTCCTTTCATAAGGTAAGGGAAAGGGATATATGGCCCAGTTCATTAATCTGTAGGATTTGACAAACAACGTTAAGAGGTTCTCAGGGGCCACTCCCCACGATGAACAAGAGCGTCTGTGGTCAATGACAGCTCCCAGGAGGAAGGTCTGAGCCCTTTGTAAAATTCTTTGATTCAAACATACCCATAGAGCACGCGCCAGCGGTGTTCAGTGATCTATGCTTTAACAGTTACCTCAAATCTGAGCTGCAATGAGGAGATAAAATATTTTGTTTTTCTTTAGTGAAAGGAGTAAACTGCACAAGAGTGGGCAGTAAAATAACATCCCCTATGTCTTTGTGTGAAAACCTAATGTTATCAAATACAGCTGGAACGTGTATATTTCACTTAGTTAAATGCTAGTGGGCACATTAGTGAAATAATTTCTATTAAAATTCCATTTGATTCCTTTGTTTCGTTAGAATTACTTAAAGATCCAAAATCATCTGGGTTAAAAAATATAAATCTACCCCATGTCTTGCTTTATAAGTCTTGTTTGCTCTATAAGAATCTATATCAAGTTAAGTGAGCAATCAACTATTTTTATCATAGATCAAGAGATTGTACATCTGCCTAAATTCATAAAAACTGGAATCAGGGATATCTTATTCAGACATATTTATTTGCTAGAAACAAATTTAGCATTCTACTCTGTGATCACATTTATCATACCTGAGAGATTTTAATGTTTTTTTCTAATTTACAGAGTGTCAAAAACACTGATTTTACACTTGAGCACAATTATTCCTTTTATCTGAATATTGCTTTATATTTCATCTTATATAACACATCATCTGGTGTATTCACTTGTCCTTTTATTCCTTCATCATTAGTGCCACATGCTTTGTGTAACAGCAGGCAATGGGCGAAAATGCTGGTGGTGGTTTCAATGAGGTTACAAAACAGAAGAAATGCAAAGACATAGTCACATCCTCGAGGAAATTAATTTGTATATTTTTAGATTCATGACTGTTCAACATGGGACTATTAAAGACTGAATGCAGTGCCCCACCATCTAGCCATTGGTGAATGACTTTCATTTGTATGTGTATTGTGTGAGGCTAAATGTATACAACGTTCTCTAACTCAACTATATCTCACTTAGATTATCTGGCCTTATCACCTGTATTATACAGTCACTTTAAAAAATCATTTTCACACAGGACCTTTCCAAATAGGTAAACATGGCTCAAGACCTATAAAATGGCAAACAAAATAGATCTACAATTTTAGAGCAGAATACTATTACTATAATGATCATCTACACATGTAGAAGACTTCTTTTCATATCCCATTAATAAGTCAAATAAAAACCAACCTTCAGACTGTGTACATAAATACCAATCTGTTATATATTAGTCCAAGTATCTATTTAAAATAAATATTGCTTCAGACATGCAATAAATTCATAAACAGCACTTCTCTCCATTTACTTTGAAGACAAATTGCCCAGGGAGGTAAAGATGTCAGTCCGTTTATCACAGATCCAATTTTAAGACATGTCAAGGAGTAAAAATGTATGACTCGTAAGCGACTCTGCTCTTCTCAAGCTGAGGAATGCGAGCAGGGTGTACTATTATTGTTAGACTACAAAGATAAGACCACCCTGAGTGGCTCGTGTGAACACTGTCACAGCTGCCTCTTTTCTCTTTGAAATCATTCAAAGTGATGCATGAGGACGAGGCTGCTTTTATCAGCCTCCCACTCGGGGTCTGTTTAGCCCACTGAGGAAAATACTGGTGATACACTGCTGACAGAAAACAAAACATGATCCAAGCAGCAGGGCTGCTACTCACAAGATATTATTATGTCAATCAAAGGATGCAGCTGTGATAGAGAAATTCCTCCAACACAAATATACTGGAGGGGAGGAAGAGACTATTTGTGCTTCTATGTATCAGTTTTAGGCAAACTGTCAGTGGTCCTATAGCAAGATGATCTGTAAAAAAAAAAAAAAAAAATCCTAGAAATCACTTTCATCATCATTATCATATATTTTTCTCTCTTTAATAAAGGAAAGCACCACGCATTCCAATGCACTTTAGTCCATTGATTAGTTGAGAAAAAAAAATACATTGAACCACCATTTCCACATCACCAGAAACAAATGAGAAAAAGATGTAAAATATTTCACCATAACATAAAAGGCACTGTTACACGTGCAATACATAAATTACATCCTTTAATCTTTGCAAAACCCTGAGCGTAGGTGTTTTCTTCATTTCACAGATAAGAAAATAGAAGTTCACAAAAGTTAAGTAACTAGACCAAGAGCATAAAGCTGGTAAAAAACTGAGATTGAAACCACATCTATGATAATTTATCTATCATACCATCACAACACCAGGATCAAATTTTTCTTTTCATTTTACCCAAATGTATTGGGAGTCAGATCTGGAATGTATCTTATAATGAGATGGATCAAAGGAACTTTTATTTAAGTTAGATTTTGATAGATTAGAATATGTGGAGGATATCAATTTACTGAGAATAGCTTCAAAATATTCTGTTATAGCTCACCAGCTCTAATAGATATTTTAAAAGCTATTTACTTTACTGTAAAGAAGTGTGTTTTAGGATTAGAGGAAATTAACAAATGCATTTATAAATTATTTGCTTGGAAATCAGTATTTCTTTTAAAAAGTTCTTTAATTTTCTTACCATATGAAGGCCCTCTAAAACTAACTGGGATAAAAATATAAATTGTTGATGATATTCAGGAAATCACTTGGGAAGAGGGAAGTATCAAAAATATTGATAAGCAGAGGCTGTACTAAATTTCTTTATATGCACATCTGGATGGAAAAATATGATCATGGGAAAGGCTGCCATGATATAAATGAACAGTTGAAGCTAAACTATTATGATATTCCCCCAGTGTTGGAATCTAATTCAGAAACCATTCTAAGAATACTGTTTTGAATAGTTCCTTTAGGACGCCATGTGACCCGGGACCCTAATCAAGTTAAAAACTAAACTTTAAATTCATCTTCCCTCTGACTCAATTGTTCTAATAAGTTATTTTCATTAAACTCTGCAAGGCTTGTTCACTATTCTCCTGCCTACCATCTTTATCTCCATTTTCCTGTTGGATTTGAGACTTGACACTAATTTCCCAGCTATAGCCTTTGACCCTTCAGACTGTGGTTTCCTTTCTCTCCCTGAACTGGTTTCTTAGGACTAAGAACGGTGAACTCCACCACTGTTTAAATTGGCCTGAGACTCTCTTTCCTTATTTGGCTTTCCCTATTACTACACATTGGGTAGGAAAAAGGAGTGAGAATTTGCTCAGTATTCCATTAGCAAAGAAAGAATCACAATTAATTTATGGGTAACCACAATGAAAAGAATCTATGTGTAGAATTTTGAAAGTTGATTCTATCCACATGTAATCCCAAAGTATCCTGGTTATTCCTCTCTACATTTGAGTCAAAAAGTGTATCCAAGAGCAAATAAAATACATGTTGAAGATTACAAACAAAAATGTTCATTCACTAAGAATTCCTGGTAAATTAAAATTTTCCACTAATTTTAACACCAGCTGATTAGATTAAATGATCACTTACTTGCTTATTTAATAACTGTGAAAATATGGTGCAAAAATCTTTTAAAACCACTTTAGTTATAGTGATATATAGGATTTTTCTGAAATATTATAAGATGCATTATAATTTCCCACCTTTGTCTGAAACATAGGCATTATTTCTTTTTAAATAGCATATTTTCAGTATTTACTTTTTCACCTTATAAATTACACTTTGGACAGATTAGTTGAATAACAGCATAGATATCTATCTGCCTATTACTAAAAATGAATTCAGTCTGAAGGAAGGATGATTAATTATATAACATTTTGGAGACCTTTGGATCAATTCAATAATGATGGTTCTGTAAATTCTCAAACACCACAGTTCAACCAAAACAAATTTTACTTAGTCTTCATTGGGAAACTTTCAGTTATTAAATATTTTGCAATAAAGAATAAATGTAATAAATACACATTTATAAATAAAGATGTATATGGGTAACTCATATTACAGAAACAACAGACCTCCTTTATAACACAATGCCATCACTGAGACTTTTTATTTAATGATATATATAATTTGACCCATGGACCTTCCAAATCTATGTAACCATAGGCTGTGCTACAGCGCTGTTTTATTCCAAAGACACACATTTCTGTTTTTAAAGATAATATCAAGTCCTAAACTAACAGATTGATAAAGAGAGTAAACATATTATAAAAAGCTTCCTTTGAAACATATTTATCTCACTTCTGGGCCAATTCCAATGGGGCAAAACACAATTTTAAACTAAAAAGAAAACAATGAAAATTTTAATCTATATCATATTCTCAAACAATATAAGTGGACAAGTCAATAGTGGACAGATGTTGAGATGGTGCCGAACAGGCAATGAATAGTTCCTTTGTTTATGATGAAGTAACGTTTTGGTGAAACTTCTGTAGACTATCATCACTAAATGCTGGCTGGTTTTCATTTTCAAATTATTGTAAAATGGCTTGAATAAAGAAGTCGTTCTAACTGAATGCCAAACTTTCTATAGAACTGAACATTTCTTGAAAAATGAGATCTGGTTTGGGTCATTTAAAACCTGCATTAGTCATTAAGAACGCACCTTTCATGTCCTTCTAAATTTTGTACCCCTCTAAAATTTCAGAAGGATTGGAAACATCTTCAAATTCGAGTGGGATCATATTTTATCATTACCATATAGAAGATGGCTAATTATGAATTAAAAACATATTGATCGAAGGTCCATTGTGTGCAAAGCACACTAATGAGGACGGCAATACAGAGGTAAATCATTTTTCTAACACCGCTGTTGCATCTAATAGAACTTAATACAGTCTTATGAACTATAGAGTTGATGCTAGCTTTTTTTCCCTTCAGTGTCAAAGTTGCAGTGTATTGGAGAAGTATGAGAAAGTCCCCGTTTCATTTCATAGGAGGACAGCTTATATGTGTTGAACACTCAAAGAAGACTGGCGGCGCTCACAGAGGAAAGCACTCCTATCATTAGTTACCCGTTTCGGGAAGCAATCTGAAAAACCACTCTTCTGAAATCAGGGATCCTCAAATCCCACTTTAAAAAATATCCCTACTGTAACAAATGGAGTACTTTAAAATACTGACAGATAGGCATAAAAAGCAACCACAGAAAAAAAGTACTCTTTATTTAAGAGGAACCGTCAAGCATAGGAGATATATTTCCCAAATCTGTTGGCAACCTGCATGCTGGTACATTTTCAAACAAAACACTTAGTGATTACCTATTCTGTTCAAACTTTTTTTTGGTCATGAAAAATGAATTGTTACATTTTTAAAAATGCTAGGTGGAAGAAAACATTTGAAACAGTTCAATTTGGAGCTACTCTGCTTGAAATAATGGAGAGAAATACTGGTGACAAAGTTTTGCCCAGCCCTTAAAGCTTCTTCAGCTCTTAGTTTGGAAATCACTGCATTCAGTGATCAAAAATGCTTCCAGAATATTTTAATTTCCCTTCATATAATTACTTAGAATTTTACTATATTTAAGCACAGTACTTCAATGTATATCATAATAACTATTTTAAACCATGAAAATTAAAAGTAACAACTTTTTGTGACAACTATATTCCTTTATTAAAAAGTTTTGTTAGAGAAAATAAGTTATACTATAATAAAGTTAAAAGTTTAATGTATCTACTGTTTGTTGTAATTTCAATACAAAATATTTGAATAGGTAGGATCTATCTTTCTGAAATGATTTGAATTGTTGCACCAAACCCTGTGTCTAAAGAGAGGTAGCTTTCAAAAACAAGTTTATTCTGAGTTGAGAAGAGTCTAGAATTCTATAGGGAGTGAGGGAATTCAGAATAATTCTGAAGAGTTCATCTTTCTCAGAATGACGAATATCTCATGGTAGGAAGAACTGTGAATACAGAAATTTAGTCATCAGTCATGAACAAAAGGAAATGTGAACAAATATTTCTGATGTTCACTGACCAAGTCTGAAAAATCATTGACAGAATTCTGCCCTGTCATTCATTATGTACTTCTTAATTTCGCATGCAGTTCAGTTCTATATATTAGCACAATCAAGTTACCACCTGAGACAGTTAAAAAGCTGTGGCACAAACAAGAGCTCTTGCACGTACCATGAAATTGAAGTTATTCTGCTAAAAAGTAAAATGTGAAGATTCACAGTATTTCAGACTGGCTGACACAAATAATATGACTAGAAAAAGTTTCTTAATAAGACAGCAGGGGATAACAAAGGAACATGTATCATATTACTTGTGGTTTCTTGAAAATGTGAAATTATTTTGCTCATTTATTTATGATTAATACTGCTGAAACTAAAAGTTGCAAAACTAAATGCAAAAAAAGCACATTGACCAAAATCAACAGCAAAACGAAAGTTATGAAGCACTTTAAAGTAGCTACTGTATCAACAACAGTCCTTGCGTTTCATCTGCACACTTTAATTCCAAATGGGTGGCACCAAGCTTAGGTTCATAAATATTTTAATCTTGAAATTAAACATTCATGTTTCACTGCCTTTGAACTTTAAGTTCATGAGACAAAAATGAGGTAAAACAGAATTTAAAAAGCAAGGTGTTTTCCGATCTGAGCAATCAACCACGTCATGTGACCATATGCAAATCCACTCAGTGCTGGCTGTGGTTGGCTGCCAAGAGATGCAAGGCCTGGAGTCAGGAATCTTCTACTGAGCAACCTCAGTCCCAATCCGCATGCCTCTAATTCAATAACACTAATACGAATACTAACAATCATTTAGGATCTTTTCATTTCAAATTATCAGCCCGGGAAACATGATGAACCACCCTACCTTATGGGTCAGGCATTCTTCTTCTAGTTTAATGGATGGCCTGGCTGAGAAGGATGCTTAGTGTCTGTCCCTAGTAACATTATACGGCTTACTGCAGCGCATGAGAGAGAAGTTTCAAGGAAATCAGCAGGAGCTCTGTAAACTTATTCTGTTTTCCTATGGATGACAGCCAGTACCCATTTCTCCAAACTCATAAGGATCCAAGCCTTCCTGGAGGCCAGCTCTGGGGACAAAGGTGCTTCTCCAAAGCTGTTACAGATAGGGACATTCAGACTGAATGAGAAACAGTAAACAAAAGCAAAAACTACCAACTCGAAACACTGGCTATACAACACATACTTCCTTCCTAGTCTTTCACTGCATACAAAGGCCAAACTGGATTCTTTCTGTTGTACACAAGAAACTAAGTCATTGAACTGATTTTTTTTTCTTTTAGAGCAGCTTAATTAAGGAACAGAATTTTGGAAGATCATCTGAATAAAGTAGGATGAAGTTTTGATTTTTTGTACTTGGAAAATAAAGATAAAATTACTGAGAATATAGGGCCAATCCAAAATCTATAGTTTTCTCGTTTTTTTTTTGTTTTTTTAATTTGTATGACCCAAGTAAAGAAAAAGCTTCAAACATTTCATCTTGTTGAAGAGAAAGAAAGGAAACACTGAGTGTGACCAAAGATAGGCATAACCAAGTTACTTCGGCATTCAGCTGGCTCTAAAGTGTATGAATTGCAGGAATCAAAATTTACAATTCGTGTTCCTTCAAGAAGCTGTCCTATCTATGAGAAATCATAATATACATTAGTCAATTATTATGTGAAATGTGCATTTTTATGAAGTACTAAATAACCAGAAATTTACTGAATCCAAATTTAATTGAAATTAATGGATTCACACATAAAACCTGACCACAGTTACAGAATACATTTAATGTAGTCAGTAATTGTAAATTTAATATGAATGTCTGAAATTTTACATTGAGTTTAGGGCCTTGCAAAAGCACTCTGAATTGAATTAAGCCATATTGTAATCAGTTTGTATTGCCCTTCACCTTTGTAAAAATTAATGAGTCATTTATTTCTGAAATGAAGCTTTGTGCATCTTCATACAATGAGAACCTAGGTTATGTACATACAAATGTCAAATAAAATGACAATATTCCAGCTGAATTCATTTATTCCAAAATGCACCGCTGATATACTTGAAAGTTTAAAAGCGGGCATATATATTAAATCAAGCCATGGCATACATTACATATGTAATTCTATTTGTGTCATTTGCCTGCTTAAGTCCCCATAAATCTCTCTAGGTATGAAGTTAATGTAGAATACAAGATCCAGTGCCCTAGATCCAATATTTCATCTCTGGCTCTGGAAGCACAGGGCCATTTGTGGAAGAGTGTGAAAGCCATTCATAAATTGATTTAAACCTCTTTTCATCTTATACTTTCAACCCATTTCATCTCATGATATTGGCATAATTCAGTCCACAACATGTGTTAATATATTATATTATATAATAGAATACTGTACGTTATATTACTTTTCGTAAACACGTCTCCTTCAAGCTACATGTGTTAGCCATTATCTCTAATATACTGGGAAATTCTAAACAAATGCCAGTTTCAGCAATACTTTACATCATTTCATAAACTTCGACAAAAATGCCTTTTATTTTTTCCCTTAGACTTAAGAGCCCTAAATTTTATATTTTCATTTACTTTTCTAAAGCCTTCTGGATAATTTGTGTCACTTTTTCAGTATCATTGTATCTTTCTCAATTACAGCAACCAAAACTATATGCAATATTCCTAATGAGCAAATTCATCATGACTTATACAATGATTTATGTAGTTTCTAAACTTCTTCCTGAATTTCACTGGAATTTTAGAAAACAACTACTATTTTCAGAGAATTATCAACATAGAACTCTCAGATTCTTTTATATTGTTTAACTTCATAAAATATAAATGCAGTTTTCTCTTGGATGTGATCATTTTAAAATAAAATATCCTCAGTTTTCAAATAAATTTAGCACACTTTTAGAGGAAAAAAAAAAGCCTTGTTTCCATCACAAGTAAAACACAGCATTATCAAGGTCTTTTTTGGCAGAGATTATCCATGCAGACAGCATTATATGGTTCCAAGGTGGAATTTTTACTTAGATCATCTATACATATTCTCCAGGATTATTACTTTACGTACCCACACAATAACAATACAGCCCCTAAAGTGTGCAATCTAGGTTGAGAATACAGTTTTCACACTAATTACTTTTCTCCCACTGTAATCCTGTGCTGTTTATTCCCTTCTTCAATAAACCATTACTGATTGCCCTCTAGCTGCCAGGCATTGCACTCAGTGCAGGGGATACAGTACTGAGGATAAATGAGGACAGAAAGGATCCCCCACCTTCCTGAAGCATGTACCCTAGATACTGCAGATGTGCAAATGTTACTGAACTGGCTTTTCTGATCTTTCTTCCTTTAACTTTGTTGTATCATTTTTTAATGGGTTGGTCTTTCCATCTATATGTCTATATCTCTACATATAAAACAGCTCCTATGACTGAAATATATTTAGTAAGAGAATATATGTTGTATATTATGTATGTGTATGACCTAAACTATATATTACATTAAGTGGCAATATATATCTATGGTTGATGTTCACTAATTAAAGTTATAGGAACCAAATTAAAGCGTTTCTTATCAGTTATTCTCACAAGATACCAGTTCAAAGAACACCCTTGTTCTTTGATCGGTTTTCAGAAGACAGCTCCATCATAAATAAATATTCATTTTCATCATTGCACAGGATACTTTCTTATTCATTAAAAATGCAACATATCGCTATATTCACTGTTAGCGACTACTTTCTCGATTACCTTGTCATAATTTATTGATGTTTTCACTTGCTAAGCACAAACATTAAGCCCCTCATGAATACGTGATATTGTTGGGATTAGATCCCAACTACATAATAACATTTCTGTTGCATTTCCATAAAATTAATTCATAGGAAATATCCATATTAAGTAAGTTAATATAAAAGAAAAAAAAGTCTTTTAAGATTCACTAAGGCAATAAATGTCGAGCCATATTTCCTAGACAACTGAATATAGAATACAAATATTCACATTCATTAATACCAAGATTTAGAAATCCCACTCCCAAAAAATGCAAGGCTACGAATTCATTTGGTTTGGAAAAGTGAACCTCTTAGAGTTGGTATTTTTATATATTCCTTGACTAACACTGGACCTACCTCTCAGGCTTCTGCTTTTTTACGGCATCCGCAATTAATCATGTTCACCTTATTCCCTTCAAAGAGTGTAAGTGAGAGTCACTGAAATATAACTGAAATATTTTTCTCCACACAGTATAGACCTTATTTAGAGACAAGGGCAACACTTCCGCGAAGCACTACAGAGGGAAAGCAGCTCAGGACACAAGGACTACTGTTCCTATTCACAGCTTTGTTTTAAATCTTCCCTTGTTTTTCCTCAACAAACCATGGCACAATGCTTGCTGCCTGGTTCCCCTCCCAAACTGCAGCTGTCAATACCAGGTTGTTCGGCCCCTGAATATGCGAGCAGGCAAGAATCAGTCTTCCCATGAAAATCAAGTCAATGACCGGCCTCCTTGGCTTCTTGTGAACCGAAAGACAACCATAATTTTTCATCCTTTCCATTCTCACGTGTTGTAAATGTTCATTCAAGTCCACAATCCAATACAAAACGCATTAATTCCTCCAAAGTGAGTTCACCGTGCATGATTTAATTATATCCAATTGGACATACTTTTTCGAAAAAAAAAATTCAAAGCTCAGTCTCTAAGAAATTTTTCATTCAATAGTTTTGCATTATCCTTATTATCTGGTCATGTGGGAAAAAATAAGGTTTTGTCCTAGTGGTTTGTCAAAAAAAAAAAGATATAGCTATAAAAGTTTTATCCACCAATTTTTTATCCTCAAAGACTCAAGTTTAGTCAAGTGACAACTTCTCTATTTCCCACCACGTACTGTACCCCAACTCGAAAAACAAAAAAGAAGGAAAACACTGCAACCACTTTTATTTTAATCCCTTACATCTTGCAGTCAGCGCTGAAGTCAGATATACAAAATTACACACAGTTTTCCAAGATTTGCATTTAAAAGATTGTATACAAGCTTCAATACAGGTTGCTTTTCCGTGACCATAGAAACATCAGAAAAGTTGGAAAATTCAGTCCACTGAACTTCAAATGACTTTATTAAAGTGTCACTAATCAGAGTTAAAAGACAGAAGGTTTTAGTGTTTGGCCTAACAAAGTGAATAACTCTCAAAGTCTAATGACCTACTAAGAGCATTTCTTAAAATTAAAAAAAGAGAGAGAGAGAGGTCTGGTTGAAAGCAAATTAAATAAGAGAAAACCTTCATTGCCTTCTTCAAAAGATTGACTTCATACAGATAACGACAGCTCAGCTGAACTGTGACACTGAGGACAGTGCTCTTTGGCTGGGCAGCTGGGAAAATCTGCCTGGTTAACTTTTAAAGCACTGTATGTATAGATGTACTTAAAATATAGCTGTCAGTAAAACTTCACTTTGAGGATAAATCTGTAACTCCATTTATAGCTATTAACATAAGTTATGTAAACTACAATCCTTTGAAACTCTAAGTGCATTCAAATTTAATTATAAACACCAAAGAAATTCCAACATGCAAATACAAATCAAAATCCATTAATACACGCTAGAAAAATATTTTGGAGTGCTACCGAAAGTCTACACCTTAGCTGTAGGCTTGAGAGACAAGAATTTTTTAAAAGCTGTGTTTTCTCCTATTAATAGGAAAGTGAAGGAAAAAATAACACATAGTTGATATATAATTTTTCTTTTTCCTGGCATTAAAGATCATCTTTACTATTAGTTATATTTTAATGGTAAAATACCAGAAAAAATTAAAGAAAAATAATTTACTAAAAGGAAAACAATGCATATCATTATTACCACTTTTCCTTCTTTTCACCAGTAGTCAAAGGTCTTAGACATTTCTCTTTGGCCTTAGGCAGAAGGCTATCAGGAAAGAAACCAGAAGTGCACCATCTCATGTCAAACAGAGTCCTCAGATCAAAAGCACAGAAGCAGCACCTTCACTGCCCAGTATTTTTCTTTCACAGAGATTTTTTCAGTGTCCTGCCCCAATGTAAAAATACATGAAGTGATTAAGCAGGACAGTGACCTGCTCTGTTCCCTCCAGAAGGCACCTGGACATTCATCCAGTTTACCAATTTCACAAACACTTGTTGATCACTTTAATGTGTAAAAGAAAATGTCAGCTACCGTACAACTTTAAATAAAGGAGAATCTTTTTCCCCCATTAGCAATTTTCTCTATTACCAAATTACAAATGTACCCGCCAAAGGTAAAAGGGAAATAATCTGAAAGTAACAGCTACCACAGTCTCAAGAAAATGAAACCCAGTGATTCATAACAATTCACTTCAGGGAATTCATTCTCTCAGCATTTATTGATCACGACCATGTGCTAGGCACCACTATAGATGGAGACCTAGGGATGGGTGAGAAGTGATCCAGGCACAAAGATGTCATAATCCGGTGGTGAGGTGGTTGGAAAGGCAAGTAACTGTAATTCAATATGGTCAGCATGACATGTGTAGTGTGAATAAAATGTTAAGGAATTTAGGAGAAGGGAATAATTCATTCTACTCAGAAGGCAACTGAGGATTTCTTTTCACAAGGGTATTTTTGACCTAAACAGTGAGTGGTGAGAAGGAATCTTCCATATAGAAAGGTAAGTGACATCCATCAGCTAGAGCATAGAAAGAAGCAACAGTAGCAGTTAGGTATTTCCAAACTGGGCACTGGTGTTTGGGGTATGATTTTGAATTTTGGGGAATGAAAACTTTGGTTCTGATGGAGTATTTCCATATGAGTAAACTCATAGAGGGGAGGGGTAGTTGAGGGGAATAGACTGGCTTTAAATATATCAGAAAGGGTATGTTTAACAACAATATAATTGCATTGATTATAGGTTAATGAATATAGGTTTGCAATCTGAATCCATCTTATAAGAAATAAAGTTAAAACAAGTCATTTAAATATATTGTAATCAAGGTAACATCCCACCTAGCAGTATTGCCAATAATGACAAATACAATATAGGAGATGGTCTAATATAGGAGACCATCTGCTATATTATACAGGAAAAGTAAATTAAATCGGTACCAGGGCTCCTACTCTTACTATGCTTGTTCAATTACAACAAAAGTGAAATAATTTACCTAATAAATTTGCTTCTGAATCTTTCAAGGTAATTGGGAAATTGACCACAGGAAGGGGGAATTGAGGGTAAAATATACTAAAATGATATATTTATAAAACAAATAATCTTATTAAAAATCCACATGTAATATGTTTTGGATACGTTTTGGCAAAATTTACAGAACTGCTCAATGCTCATTAGGAACTTTCTGCACTATAGTAATTGAGCTTTGAGAAGTCCTTACAAATTAAAAAAATGTCAATTGCTTAACATAACAAGAAAATATCTGGGTCCTAATGCACTCCTGCTGCTCACTTTCCCGGACTGACATCACAAACCAAATCTGCATTAATACATGGTCTTGTGATCAGCTCAATTACTATTCTGGGTCCTCTTTGTACACAGTCCTGGGTTGAATTTGCATTTAGAAGATGCCTAATGTTCCCTCCCTGCCCATCTAACGTTTAGCAAACCCCAGAAGTCCAAGTTGAAGCTTCTCTTCGGAAGCCCTTTCAAATTAACCTACTTAATTATGTGGTTAACTCATTTATTTTGTCTACTTTCACACAATTTTTGCCACATTTCTTTTTTCTGTAGTGTGGTTTCTCAAAATTTCTTCCAGAGTGGGACCAACATTTATTTTTAATTTACTTTCTTAAGCAGTGAAGTTCTTCACATATTAGTCAGCACAAACTCAGACTTTTAAAAATATGTTCAAAAGTCTGAGCTAAATAAAATTATTAAGAACTGCTATTAAAACAATATCAAGAAATAAAATTAAAGTTTCATCATTTGTTTTTAATCAACTGGAATTATAAATGAGATGAAAATTCTTGACTGATTTAGGGGCCAGAATAGAACAGAAAGTGGGTGGTAGCACATACTGGAGGTAAAGCAGAGGGGGTCCTCAGCCCTGGCAGCTGGAAAGTAACCAGGCCCACAAAGCGAAGGTACTTAATTCACCATTGTTTTTAAAGCAGTGGAGATAGTTCAACATAACTGAGGTAAAACACTGACTTGTTTCTGAAAATGTCTGCACTGACAAAGGAGAGTAAGCTCTCAGTATGCAGAAGGGTAGAAGCAGAGAATCTAAAGACGTATGTCAGCTTACACAGAAAAATATGGAGGCCTGATGATAAAAAACACGCGTTTCTTTATGAAGAACTCACTGGATAGGATTTAAAACTGCAAAATGATGGATTACTTAAAGCTTGTGTAGCTCGTACTTAAATTGTGTTAAAATCGGGCAGAACTTTTGCTACCTAGTAAATAAAACATTCATACAACTAATATTGGTCTGTATAGTTAATTACAACCCATTGTGTAGTATCCAAACCATATAGCATTGATGTATTTACTTCAGAATACTTATTCAAAAGAATTGCACACAGACGAATCTCTGTTTAAAAACCCTGATTTAATATAATAAGACATAAAAACAGCAGGAAAATGAATAAAAAAAGCTTTATACAGTGGCTTTTAGATCTTATTTTAATATTTGTAACTGTGGAATAATAAAAAATTTTGTTTCTCTCTTCAACCAGTTGTTCTTACCATAAAGAATAAAATTATATATATATGATGGCATCTACAAAAATTTTAAGTGCTAGCCATGATCATATTAGTGTGACAATTACACTATTTATTTTAGGATTTTTTAAATATTTAAAAGTATATTTATACTAAAAAAGAATATAAGAGAAAAAAATGTAAAAAAAAAAGTTATCTTTCTAATTCAGGAGCCTAAACAAAAATAAAATACAACGTCAGAGATATAATTTTTTTGGTTTAAAATGTAAGCTATTAACAAAGAACTCAGGGAAGGGTGCAGCTCAAGTGGTAGAGCACATGCATAGCATGCATGAGGCCCTGGGTTCAATCCTCAGAACCTCCTTAAAAATAAATAGATAAATAAACTCAACTACCCACCCCCCACAAAAAATAAAGAACTCACCACATTTCTTAAATTAATGGATATATATATATATATAGTTACCTGTGAACGTGCACGTACTGGGGACAGAGAGAGAATAAGAGAGTTATGAAACCAATCTTGGACCCTACCCTTGTTACTTGTAGGAACAGCCTAAGTAAATTTCTTAAGAAAAGAAGTATTTTGCAAGTATAATGAAATGACACACAATACAGATCAAAATGTATTGTCTAATACAGGAAGCAGAAAACCAAAATAGATAGTATGACCATCACTCAGTCATAATAATAACCTAATGGACACAATGAAACAGCAGCCTGAAACAAAAGGAGACTTAAAATGTAAAACTCCACAAAAACCTAAATGTTTTCATATGAAGCAAAATTAAGCTAACCCTTTCATATGTCCAACAAACAGTTATATGCTAAACAGTATTACTCTTCTGAAGACATATTCGCACCTCATGCTCTCAATGTTAAAAAGATAATTTTAGTTTTTTTTTAATTTAGATATATTTACATCAGAACCCAAATAACACTATCAAATTTAACAAAATATATCATGCAATAATTTAATAAGTTACCTAAAAATTATTATGATTGGAAACTTAATCTTAGAATGCACTTACTCTAGGTAAGAACTAATGAACTATAAAAGTATATTTAATTATTTATTTAAAAGAATAATTGTATTTATTTATTTATCTGCCAAATCCATGTGTTTCTCATGCAAACATATACTCAAAGAAGTAACTCAGGAATTCTCATCTCACTTTGTTTTAAAATGATAAACCAAGTAACTATAAAACCTCAATACAATTATAATTATTGGTAAACTTAATAGATGCCTTTCAAAGGATAAGCTACCTATTTAATAATTTTTGACATCATAAGACAGGCTTTACACACAATTAACATGGCATTTTTTAACATGTAATTGTATTTTTCATTCAGAATATATGTGCCAGTCAGTGAAAAGGAGCTCCAATCAGCCAAGAAAGAACTAATTGATAAAATTCATTCACTTTCAAGTGGGTTTTCAGGATTTTGTTAGTGGTCCTAAATTTTTTTCCTGTTTTTCTTGGCTTAATTCTTTTGCCCAACCTTGAATATATGTAGTTATATGAAATGAATTTGTTTAACTATGGAGATTTGCATGTTAACTTGCATCTATACAAGAAGTAACAAAAATCTATCTCTCTCGTGACCACTCCAAATAAACGTTCTACATTAACATAGGTCACTGAAGAAGTAACTCGGTTCTTATTTTGACTGTAAATAATAAATGTATAATGTCAGTTATGTAATCTCAATAGAAATTTTAAATAATATTCAAAAATTAAAATACTAAGAACTATTACAATAAATACAATAGTAATTTCAATTTCGTAATATAAAAGCTATTTTAATCACTTGAACTATAATATTTAGAATTACTTGAGCTTAATAAAAGTTTTACTCTTAAAAATTCCTGTATATAAGTAAGCTAGTTCATATTGGTAAGTACAGATCTGTTTGATTCTTAAAGTTCATCAGCACCAATCACCATGCTGAAATTTTAGAAATTTGTAGATCAAAAGTTAGAATTATTTTATGGTACTCTTTAATATTTTGCAAAATTCACTCATATGTAATATTAAGATATTAATTCATTCAACCAACATTCAATAATGCCAAGCTCATTTTTAAAGTTAATTTACATTTTGTATCATTTGATGAATTGTTGAAACAAAATACTTTGCAATATTTCTGTCACCTTTGTGCATAGAACCTCAAAGATTTCCTTTTGCTTAACTGTTATGGATTCATTTTATATAAAGAAGGAATGAAAGAACATTTAGGAAATCATTAATCTTTTGTATATGAGGGAAAGCCACATATAGTTCCAATAAATCAATGTCTTTGGAAGACACAAAAGATTCCTGGTTTAATTCAAAATCCTTTATTTAAAATGCCAAATGTCTTTATTTTATGCAGAAGTGCTCCAGATGGCTAGGCACATGTTTCAATTAAGCTAAACTGCAATTTCTTTCAAGTGTTCTCCTACTCTTTTACATATAGATTGTTACATCTATAGTTACTGATTGTATCTTGAGTGGGCAGGTAAAAATACTCTTATTTGTAAATGTAAATGCTTTTTGGATAAAGGAAAATATACACAAATTAAAAGACATTGTACAATATATTGTCAGAACTTAAAAAAGATAACTGAACAAATGAGGGAATCCTAAAATTTTGTCCAAGTTTTATTAATAACTGATCAATTTTCTCATAAATGGGTAATACTATACCTCATATTTCACTTCTCAGGTGACTTTAGGAATAAGAAACACTTTGGACCTCCAGGCTGAAAGTAATTCCACAGTTATAGAATCATCATATGAAAACTAAGAGGTCTTAATCAAATAAGCCAGTGGAGTTCATAATATATGATTTGTTATTAAGTGTGAGTCTCTAATATTAGCATAAATTATCATATCACTACTGCCTCAGGCTACCTCATGTACTTTTAAAAACATCTCATACGTTTTGTTCAAAGCAAAAAAAATCCTTATTTTAGGCCCTTTTAAATATACTCTCCTCGGGAAGACTCACAAAGCCAGTCCCTTATACTTGGAACACTATATGCTTCTTTCAGATTGTTCTTTTTTCCATTATTTCCCTGGGAAATATTGCCCTTTGTAAGATGAGTTAATCTTTGAAAGTTTGACTAATACCAACAAAAATCTATCATTCTCATCTTTCTAAACATATAGTAAATGTATAAAGATCAATATCTTGCAGTAACCTATAATGAAAAAGAATATCTGTATGTATATAGATGACTAAAACATTATGCTGTACGCCAGAAATTGACACAACATTGTGAACTGAGTATACTTCATTAAAAAAATAAGGAAATATATAAATAATAAACAAACAAATACATAAAAGCTATCTCGTTAAAAGTAATTTCTGAGAAGACAGGGAGGGGATTCTGAAAGCTGGATAGCTATTTATAACACATTTACACCAGCTTCATTAATAAATAGGGCACGTACATTTTTCTTTATTCAATTTACATTTTAGTATTTCATTAGTTGACACAGACACCTGTCACAGCTTGTCGACTAAAACCAAAGTATTCTAGTATGTTTGAAAAGATACCAAAGGAGAAAAGGTACCCACTGGGACTCCATGTGTTGATCTTACTACTATTACTACCACTACTACTACTTAGAGAACTTCCCAAATTTGCAAAAGTGTAAGTAATCTCTTATAAAAAACCTAACCAATTAAAGAAGAAAAGTTTCTTACAATGAGGTCAGTGGGCTATTTGCATCAGAATCACTTCAGGGACTTGTTAAAATGACATGATCTAAAGTTTCTTGGATCTTCTAAAAAATAATCTGCATTTTAAAATAAGCATTCACGTAGGAATCCTCATGTGCATTAAGTTTTGAGACCATATGGAAATGGAGTATTTTTACAAGTTTAAATTTTGCTTATTATGCATCTACAAAATAGAAACAATAAAAGCCTTGAAAAAGCACGTTGAAGAAAATGTCGTACGTACTCATATTTTGTATAAGTCAGTGATATTTTAAAGAATGTTTTTCCAGATTCATTTGCTTAAAATCCTCTTCTACATTCAATCTATTTTTTATCACTCATTCCAGAATAGGCTTAAAGTGATCTTAAAAACCATCTATGCTATAAACACATATAAAATTATACAAATAATATACCGAGTACAGTGAAAATATTAATTACTTATTTAAAAGTTCCCAAACTGATATCTATATCAGAAACTTCAGTCAGAATGTGCTACTGGTCGAGATGAGTTTTGGAGTTAGTGCCTGCGGGCCAGTCCTGGCTCTAGGCCTTGCTAATTGTATGACCCAAAGGGTGCAAATTTATCTTTCCCTAAGCCTGAGTTTTCTCATTTGTAAAACTACTGACGTTTTACAATTTATTTTTCTAAATTCTCTTTATCGCTTTTCTTTTGGTCCTTTTCCCCCTTCTGATTCTACTTTCAAAACCTTGGATATAAATATTCTTTGTAAAGCACATATATGCAATCTTAAAATGTTGTTCCCTATGCTAAGAATAAATACTTTTAATAAGATCTCTTTTGAGTTTTTGTTACTGTTATTCCTTTGAAAAATATATAATAAATCTTTTTTAAATGTTTTTAAAAAGCAACATCTATTTCATAGCATTACTTTGAGATTTGAATCAAAAAGCATAAATAGCCACTTTTTCTTAATAAATAGCTCATATTCTTTTAGGGATAGTTGCCATTATTGTTCAATAATATTATTTACTAACCATACTGTTCTTGTTTAATAATGATTATCACACTTAGAAATAATGCTGAAGACAAATGAATAGAGTTCCTCACCAAGATACACATCTTCATCAAATGTACGCATGCACAGAGGCACTGTAGAGCAAAGGTAGCTCTTCAGGGCAGAGACGCAGCCCAGAACAGCCCAGGGTCCTAGCAGGAAGGAGGGAAGGCACATTGGGACTGAGAAGCTGCCTCAGACCATCTAAGAGTGTCTTAGATACTAAAGCATCTCTGAAATGAGGCCCAAGGTGGACATACTTTAAATCAAGCTCTATTTAATTACACAGTGATATCTCATATCAAATATTTTAAAAACAGGAAACTATTAAAGATAGATATTGTTTAATAGATGTCTTCCCCGAATAGAGACCAAGGAAATGATTTCACTCCCAATAATTTAAAATATGCAGATAACCCCTTATGAAGCACAAAAACTCAAGTCTTAAGTAAGATAATCTCAATTGTATGAAACCAGTTACTATAATCAGTTGGTAAAACTTTATTTCATCACAGCAATCTTCTACATTTTCTGAAAATGGTTTATGTGATGTTTGTCTTCCTGTTAGATGTTTGTCCCCTGGAGGCCTAGATCTGTAAAATGCAAATCTGAATCTCCAGTACTAAACCCCATGTCTGGCATACTGAATACAGGAATGAAAGTTGAGGATGGGAAGGCAATACAAAGGCAAATAAATTGTTCACAATTTAAAAAAGAACAAGGTCTTAGCACTTATCCCTTCTAATTTAGGAGTCCTTGGTTTGCCTCAGTGACAATGAGCAGAAACAAGATTTTCACATGGTGAACATATACAATGGCCAGGAAAACGATTAACAACTCTCCTGTTTCTGTATACATCTTCCATCTCAGAAGAAAACTGGAAACCCGAAGTTGCTTGAATTATCTACTGAGAAACACTGCAAGAAAGCTCTCAAAGGTGTTCTCATTTTGTAACAGAAAAGAACAATCCGTCTCCATATTGGATCTGCTCCTTTGGCTTTAGCCCGGTGCCCTGTTTTCTAGGCTTGGTCTTGCTAGCTGTGCACCTTTCGTAAAAGAATGTTGCCTTTAGCCTGAAATATACAGGAGAGCTTATTCTCAAGGCTCTGACATTAAAGGATGTTAACATTTTTGCACTTATATAAAGATAGTAAGTTGCAGAACAGAAAATAACATTTGTTTTATTAAAGGTTTTACAGGGGCACCATGACCTGACCCACATGGACAGCTACAAGAACAAAGAATTCCTACACCAGTAAGTTTTCAACAACCAACTACACGCCTTCCCCTTTTTTAGTATAAAAGGAGCCTGAATTCTGAGTTGAGTAGGATAGTTCTCCAAAACATTAGTCTGCCATCCTCTAGATTGCTGGCTTTCCGAATAAAGTTGTTATTTCTTGCCCCAACACCTCATCTCTCGATTTATTGGCCTGTCATGTGGCAAGCAGAACAAGTTTGGACTCGACAACATTATAAGGAACGCTTAACACACAGTAACACTAATCTTCAATGCAACTCACACATTAGATATACTGCGTTATATGTACATAGGTGTTTTAATATATAGGTGTATTTATAAGTGTGGGCTCCATATTATCCCTTCTTTCATGACTAAATCCATATTAATTATCAATAACTAAATTGAAGTTAAATATTATATTTTTCTTTCTTCCAAAGCCATCATTAAAAGCATAAATTGATTAATTCATTTTAAAGTATTTAATTAGGAGATATGTTTAGGTGTATCAATGATAGAGACACCGCTTTCAACGTTATTTTAACATCTAATTTAATTCAGTTAATCATGAATTCAACCCTTAGCAAATAGAAATTTTCTGTGATTTCTCAGCATGTCTTGCCTTTTAACATGATTTATAGTTTAACACAATTCATTGATGTTCTCTGAAGCAAGATTATTAATTCTTTAAAAAATATTGTTTGATTATATTATTTAGCTTTCAAAAAGTGCATATTCATTATATAAATATTCCAAACAAAAAAGTAAGACCTGGTTATGATAGAGGTCAAGACTCAAACAAATGCTTTTTTTTACATTTATGGGTTTTTTTCCTTTTAATCTCATTATTTCTATTACATTAGCAGACAATGATGTGTAATAGTTAAAGAGCAGAAGAATCTGGTGGAAAGAACAAAAGCTTTGGAACCAAATCAACGCAAATCCAGCTCTACCACAAACCAACTTACTCAAATTGTCATGGTCCTTGGTGCTCCATCTATGAAATGGAGATACTGTTATGTTCCTCAAATAACTACTGAGAGAAGCAAATTAGATAATATTTGTACAACATATAGTACAGTGTGTGACACATAAGTTGGAAATCAACAAAAACTGGCATCCTCTTACCACTCCAATTCTGTTTAAATGTATTTGCCTCCATAATCATAGTACATTTAAAATTGTTCCAGCATCAGTGCCTTGACATCAGAGAAGTACCATGTTTCATTTCCTCTATTGGAATAGAAAGAAGACTCCTTATTCAGAAAAGCACAAGTAAAATTAACAGCTTTCACAATATCTTTTCTTAGAAATAGAACTCCTAAAATTGCAGTGCTTACAATGATCAGATATTAGTTGGAATATTTAAAATTCTCTCTATGAAATGTTTCAAATATGGTATTAAATTGAAACAAAAGGCTTTTAGGGCTCAAATATGTTCTAAAATCTAATTTCTAACACTTTCCTTTCAATAAAGTTTTTATTTAAATTGTTTATCCCAGATAGGCTATGTTTTAAAATGACTTCAGTATATGATACTCTTAACAGAACACAGTCCAAAATTGGGTAATACTTATCTGGTTTTGTATTATATTAACATGAAAAGAAGAATCCTGCAATTAACTTAAATTTAAATTTCATGCAAATCAATATTTTAAAAATTACATTTGTTCCTTGTCTTAGGTAATAATCTTTCTTAGTTATGTCTTCCAGCTCTCTAGTCACTGTCATTTAAAAATGATCTTTCTACCTGATATAGAATAAATGAAGAAAATTATCAGGGGTATTTTTTAATGTGCTTCCTTAATAATCTTCCTAAAACCAGGAAATATAATTTGTAAGTTTGGTTTTGTTTCCCATTTACATGGTATCATTAGAAATGTCATCACAATTCCTGCATAAACAGTAGCTATTTACATGCCCAGTAGCTGTTTACACTTTTTTCTTTTTAATCATTGCTTTCTGGACCACACAAGAAGTAAATAACTGAATGTAGCACCACTAAAAGTAAACCAGACTTTTAGGAAACTATGCATTGCTATTTGCAGTGGTTAAAATAAGTGGTTAGAATTCTCTCTATTTAACAGATGAAGGCACTGTGGCTCAGAGATGTTTAACTTCTGCTTCAAGGTCACACAGCATGAAAGGGTGAAGCCAGGATTTGAACAAAATTATTCTAACTTCCAAATGTATGTTTACTTATAAAAAACATTTAATCATGCAGTGCACAAGTTTACTCATTATTAAGAATAACATAGAACTCCTTCAGAAATTGAAGTACATATTAAATCCTTTAATGGAGGTTTTACAATAATTGATTTTAGGAAAAATTAAAGTCATGAAAATAAAATTGAAATTATAGTTTCACTTCTGCAAATGTAATGTTTCCCTTATGCATCATAAGAAGTTAAATTCACTAAAATAATACACTAACTTAGGCTATTTTTTTTCAAATAGTATTTGAGGTAGAAGGTAAAGACAAGCTAAGAAGTAAATGTATAATGTGATGTATTTAATTTTAGACATGAATAGCAAACACTTTCTCCTGGAAAATCACCTTTGCTTAATGTTAATACTGCTCAAAGTAACACCTCCCTAACCTCCAATAACCAATATCTAAAACTACCAGTTTTTTTGTTTTTTTAGTTAACAAAAATGTATCCTTTAAATGTATATTCTCTTGGTTGCTGAGCAACAAAAAATTCTTCATTTAAGTATAAACACACAGGCAGAAAAGTGCCAAGAAGAAAATACAATAATAGACACCTTTATCAGCTATAGCCATCTGTGCTCAGTTTGACCCAAAGCTTTGGCAAGCTCATGGAGTCCCTCCCATCCCAAAGCATCTTGTCCTATAAAGAAAATGTTTACTCCCACTTCCTTCATTTTCCAGCAAGTCAGGGGTCAAGTGTGTTCTAAATCTGCCAGGCTCCAGACTTGAAATGCTAAAGATTCATTGCTTTCTTGTAATTAATTACAACTCAATGGATAAATAAATAACTTTCCCTATTTTATTATGCAAAGTAATAAAATACTAAGCTGGAGTTGCAACACATGCAGTTCTGTTCCATTTAGTCATACACATTAATTAGTATTTTCATCTTTTTAGTGGTGAATTTAAGGTACCATATTGACAAAAAAAAAGACTGAGTCAACTTTGTGTAGCAATTAAAGGACCGCCATATAGCTACTGGTGAGGGAAAATGCTACACTAAAGCAATCCAATAAGTTCAAGTGAAATTCAGTAACTCAATTATGTTTCTAAGAAATGATCACAATCTAAGACACAGATTGCTGGATTTAGGCCAAGTATTTTAAGCAATTGCCTTAAATGGACCTTTAAAAGAATAGAAGTCTCCTCATGGATTAAGCTAAAATCTTCCTGAAACCCTGTGATGAGCTGTGGATATGCTAATGTGAAAACCCCAATAGGAATGCTCTTTGTGTGATTATAAAATATTAATCCACTACATGAAACAAAGCCAAATAAGAACACTTTACCAATGGGGGAATCTCTTTTGACCCATAAATAAATTATTTGTTAGAATCGCACTTTTACAAATTGCCATAAGCCCATGCTAAAAGACATCACAATAGGAGATGTTGAAATTCTGTCATTGTATTGGTAAAAGTATCCTTGAAAAAATCATCACTTAAAAGTAGATCTCTTTTGAGCATCTGAGATAAATTCCTCTTAGTTCCCTAAGGTTTAGAAAATCTGTATTTCTTTTGTTAACTCTCTTACACTGTATGTGCTCCTGTAGTCTTAGGACACCATGACGTATAAACCTGATCTCATTTCTCTGTCTGATCTGGCCTCTAGAAGCTACATATAAACTTACTGGACCACCTAAGTCATACATGTCTGAACACTAATCTTATATAGTCCAGGGTTATTTTTTAGCTATGCTTATTTTTACTTCCTAGAGAGTCATTTAACTATTTTATCCTCCTTTCATTGTATCTATACTTTTGTAACCTGCTTCAAACCCACTGTAGCATGAGGTGGATTATATATAAACATAAGAGTAAATATTTTGACTGAAAAACAAAGTTACATACTACAATACACTATGCCAGCAGGAGGGAAGCACGTCTTCTTTAGGTATTTGCTTATTTTGAACAATTTCAGAAAGCAATATAGTATTTTTCTTTTCAGGAAAATATTTTAATTATGAATTAGAAAATTCTCACTTAAGAAGATATCAGAATTTTTGTTTTTTTTTAAAAAGTCGTTTTGAAAAAAAGATAGTTTTACCTTTATTTGATGAGATCAGCCAATTTGATTTCAATTAAGAGAATTGCATTAAATAATTGACAAAAACATTTTCAAAATAGGTTCTCAGATAAACACACATGATTTCATCATCGTCAATATTTGACAATTGAGAGATGAACAGTCCTCATCTAAATGAGACAGAAGGCTTCAAACTGAAACAAACACTGAATAATCTATTTTAATTTGCTTGTTTTGTAAGCAACTAAGCATCTCAACAAAGTTTCTGGAGCAGGAAGTTCACTCCCTTAAGGGACTATAACTATTATTGAATTATGTCAATGGTAATAAAATGATGGATGAGTAAATAGCATTAACTTAACCACAGACTGGGCAGTGTGGTTTAATGTCAAGCATGTGGACCAAAGTTAGAAAAACCTGCATGTTGTCTCCATTTGTGACCACGTGCAAAGCATGAAATTCTCTGTGCCTCCTTAAAATGAAGCAAAAAACAAAAAAACAAAAAGAACAACAACAAAAAAACCCCACTTCATCTACCTCCTTATAGATTTGTTAGGGAAATTAAGAAAAAAGAAGAATTGCACTCTAAAACACTCTGGAAATAGAAAGTGGTTTTCTCTAATGTTCATAGTTCTCTGTGTATCTGTACTTTGGAAAAAGGGAAGGAAACTTACAAACTTCAGTGCATACCTTTTTTTTTTCACTCTCACAAGAAGCCACGAAATAAGCTACTATCATTTCTATTCCATGGATGAGGATGAGATTCAGAGAGTAACCGTGAGGACATTTAAATTAAGCTTCTTCCACATCAAAAGCTTGCAGTTTCTCCTAAACTTCAGTCAGAATGAAATGGTAAATATCATTTTCTTTGCTGCATTTTATTAATCAAGTTTACTAATCTCATTGATGTTAAATATTGAGCAAGGATGGTAAATTTGAAAAAAGAATGACAGTACCTAAACTCATCAACATTCAAAGCAGTGATTTTTAAAAGGTTCCTATGTCCTCACTATTTTGCTAAAGAGTAACATGGTTTATAGTAAGTTAAGATGTGGGCTCTCAAGTAAAATTTGGTAAGTTCTAAGGAAATGAGAGGACATGATAATGAAGTAGCACACATTGTTATATATATTCTAAAATGTTCTACTTTACCCAAATGTCTATAAAATAAGCATCAGTGATCTCACTGTACTTTAGACAATGCAGATTTCTGGAGATTGAGTTACAGGCTCTTAGCCAGTCTAGTCATGCAGCCACTGTCATTTTATCCAGGAAAATCAGCCCTGGCCAATTAGCTAGCTTCACTAATTTCAGAAGAAGCTCCATGACTTGGCTTGAGACATGAAAAATGACTCCTTTCCTTCAGCACGCATCACTGCCTGAGCTCCTGGCGCTTAAGCAGCGTATTTGCAGCATGTTCAACAGTAATTCCTTAGTTTAGCTAAGATTTACTGAACGTCTGCATTGAGCCAGCCCTATGGAAGGTGCTGGGAATACAGCAATAGTAAACAGACGAAAACCTTTCCCCTGGGGGAATGTATATGTTAGAGGGAAGACATACCGTAAACAAAAGAAAGAAGTAACATATGTGTTATGTTGATGATGATAAGGACTAAGAAGAAACAGAAAGAAGGAAAGAGGAAAATGAAGGCTGAGGGAGAACTCTGCCAGGTGACTCTAAGAAAAGAGGTGAGGGGAGCGCAAAGCTGGCGTCCAGGCAGAGAGCACGACCAGCAGGAGATGCGGAGGCAGGAGCCTGGAGCCCACGCTGTGGATGCTGAGCGAGCTCAGCCAGGGAGCACCAGGAGGGAGAGAAGCCAGGGGATAACTGACAAGAGCAGGTCACATAGGACCTCAGGACTCACTATAAGGATCTGGCTTCTCTGTGAGTGAAATGGAAAGCCCTCGGTTTTGAGCAAGTGAGTGAAAGGATCTGACCTACATTTTAAATCATCACTCCAGCTGCTAGACTAGATAAAAGAGATCAAGGACAGAAGTGGGGAAGTCAGTTCATCTACTCATTAGTTCACTCATTCATTCAGCAAAAATGGACTTTGTGCCTACTGTGTTCCAAGTAATGTTCTAGGCTCTTGAGGTACCTCAGTGAACATAGGCGAATATACCTGCCTTGGTGGAACTTCATTCCTGCAGGAGGAAGACAGATAAAACATAATCAAAACTATCGATCGGCCAATTATATCACACACACACTTGTACGTGTAGAGCGCATACATAGCACTTAAAGTAATGGGATTGGTTGGGCTCCTCACCTCAGTGGAGTGGAGTAGATCAGTAAGGGAAGAATTTCAAGAACTGGTTCCAGGGCACTCCAGCATTTAGCATTTTGGGACTTGAGAAGAAGCTGGTGAAGGAGCCTGATCAGTTCTAAGGAGGGGTGCATATGAAACCCTATAGCAGGGAAGTGGAGGTCAGCCAGGATGGGAGCGTGGGTAATAAGTAATAAGTCAGTAAAGGAGGGTTAATTCTCTCTTAGAATGTGAGATATGAGCAAATACTTGAAGCAAGGGAGGAAATTATCCAAATAGATGTCGGGAGGAAGAACTTTGAGGGGGTGTGTGCCTAGCAAGTCCTGGGAACAGCAAGAAGCCAGTAGGAATAAAGCAGATAAGCAAGGAAGGAGAAGAGTAGGAAAGAATGGTGGAGATCAGTATGAAGACGTCTTTAGTAATCCAAGGGAAGGAGGATGGTGTCTTAGACCAAGGTAGTAACAGTGGAAGTGATGAGAAAAGATCAGTTTCTGGATATACCTTTAAGAGCAAGCCAAGATTAACTGGCAGATTGCACACAGGGTGTGAAAATGAGAGGTCAAAGAATAACTCCAAGTTTTTTGACCTAAACAGTTAGAAGATTTGGGATTGTCATCAGATTTGGAAAGGTTAATTTAAAATTATTAAGAAACTAATCAAACATAATGAGGAAGTGGTTGGTTATCTGAATATGGAATTCAGGACAGATATAGAGGGTGGAGACAAAATTTTGGAGTCATCCACATAAATGTTATTTAAAATCGTGAGATTAACTGAGATCTTCAAGGGAATAAGCGTACATTAAAAAGGAAGAGTTTTTTTTGTTTTTTTGTTTTTTTTTTTTTTTTAAAGAAATGATTCCAGGGATATTTCAACCTTTAAAATTTGAGGGCATGGAGAGAAGCTGGTGAAGGAGGCTGAGAAGGAATTGGTCCAAGAAACAGAATATAAAACTCTCAGAGTCTGATGACTTAGAAGTACATATTCAACGGGCACTGAGAACTGCCCAGTGGATGTAAAAATGTGGCAATCATGGTGGCCTTGGGGAGAGTAATTTCACTAGAGGCAGAAGCCAAGCCTGATAGGGGTGGATTTAAGAGATAATGAGAGGAAAGAAGGCAGGGAAGAAAGTAAGTGAGGCAGGAACTGGAAGAATGAAAATATATTGTCACTGCAAACTGAAGAAAACAAAATGAAAAAGTGACAGATTTAGGTTCATTTATTCAAGTCTAACCTAAATAAAGATGAACAGGGACCAAAGTAATCCTACTACTTGGTCACTGACTAAATTCCACCTTACCCTATATTTCTTCAGTCACCAGAATGAAGAAATACCGAAATACGAGAACAATTCTTTACATAGTAAAACTTGTCTGCCTATGAAAGTACTGACAAGCATCAACCATTCTTAGAACGTGTGTGGTTAGTCAGTGTTGTATTGACTCTGGAGTCAGACTACTGGGTTCAAATCTGCTTCCACTGTAAACCAGCTCCATAAACTTAACCCATTAGCCTCCATATTCTCATTTATCAAATGGCAAGATGTCGTGCATATCTCCAGGATTACTATGAAGGCAAGACAATGCCTGGTGCTCACCAGCGTTTGACATAATGTAAGCACTTTATAAATGTTAGACTCTATACATGATAAAACGTTTCAGAAAAGTGTCAATAGTCTGAAACAAATAATCCACAGCAGTCCATTCGTTTCCAATTGCCAGCTGTCAAGCAGAGTTTACAAATGTCTCTCAGCATTTCCTCAGTACCTTAAAACTTGGTTGTTACCCCCTGATTGTCTCCCAAATATGGATACATGTCTGGAAACTGTATCCTTACAGTCAATTCTTGATCATCACATTTAAATTAACTCCCAGTTAGATTATGTTTTATCTTCATGGCTTTATTGTCCCATTTTGGCTCAGGAGATTAACACCAGGGAAAATCCAGCAACCTTTGTACAAAGGTTGCATATATGTTTATATATGATATTATACATACAGATATGTTACATGTATATATTTTATGAAAAAATACTTGTCTAGTAGAATTTTTAAAAGTTTTTCACTTCTCTGCATTCTTCATACTTTCTCCTCCTTATTCATTGTACTACTCAAATGGGCCACTGTTGTTACAGACTACTTAGACCCTGAAAGCACTGGAAAATAATTACCATATTCCATATCTAGGACACTCTAAAAAAACTCTTTAATTCATCTTGGCCCATGTCATTTGCCAGTTTATTCTTCTCCTATTTCCACTCCCAACCTCCTAATTTTGAATACAACCTATTTTTATGGCTATTATAAAGAGCTGAACCTTAGATTTATTTATTCTTGGAAGAGAGGACACACCTCAGGGCCCGTGGAATCCTTTATCATCACTAACTCAACAGTCCCTCACAGCTAATGAGGCATTTTTCACGGTAGTGATGACCGAGCGCAAGCTGCAGACAATGCAATGAAAAATTGATTCCACAAGACGTGAAGTACATAAATATTCTTTCAAAAGTACTCCTGGAGTAGTTGCCTCAAAATTTAACAGAACAATAAAGGATTAATAGGATTCAGGTTTTAATAAAGGCCAAAAAAAAACCAAAACCCAATAAATGTGTCAGAAGATAAATGATATTTATGGAAGTCTACCACCAAAACAGAGAGACCACATCGAGCATCCCAAAGCCATGCACGAAATATGCAGCATGAGCTTTACTGTCCATCAATATTCCTGCCTGTGAAACACATTTGTACATGTCTTGAAAACGGACAGAGCCCTTTAAGTCACAGTATTTTGTTTAATAAATTTAAAGGCATACCAAAAGGGCAAAAATAAAATCAGAAAATAAATTATATGTTGCTAAAAACAAAACAAAACAACACCACCAACACCAACAACAACAAAAAACCACTGTGGAGATCAAAAACCAACGAAGTAAGAAAATATTTTCCTCCTTTTAATATAATTTTCACACTCTGTTCAGCCACATTCATCATTATTCCTTAGGAGAGTAGGATTTACCATCTGAATATCCAAAAATGGATTCTCCACCTTCATAAATTACAGCGACTGCTTCCAAACTGTAGAGGGCTGTGGATTAGGAGAGTCAAGACACACACCTGTGCCCTCCTTTTGTCCCAGTTCCCCTCTTCTGTATTCCTACCCCTCCTCTTCCCTGCCCCACAAACACCTCCACATACCCTCAATTTGGGAGCGTTGTTGCTGCCAGAAACTGACCTGTAGGAGTGCAGAGCATCGGCGGATGGCCTTGACCAAGGTGGCAAAAATCACGCCTCTCCTAGTTCAGACAATGCATCATACTACTTTTCGAAGCCTTTTTAACACCAAAAAGAGTGTGGAAACAAGGTTATCAAAAGCACACATACGTACTTGTATCTACCGAGTAAAGAGCCCCTCTCTTAACAAAGGCCGTAGATTGCCCTAGCTTTACAGGATTGCAGCTAGAATACAAATGAAGGACTAACCAAGTCTGGGTGTGATTTTCCTTTCTATCTGAACTTCAGCAAATCACTTAACTTTTCTGAGA
The DNA here is from genome assembly GCF_048773025.1 of Camelus bactrianus. Taxonomy (NCBI): domain Eukaryota; kingdom Metazoa; phylum Chordata; class Mammalia; order Artiodactyla; family Camelidae; genus Camelus; species Camelus bactrianus. The sequence continues at coordinate 47,441,500 of NC_133540.1, forward strand.
CTGTTTCCACAACCATGAGATGGGAAGGATTCGACGAATGCTGTTGGGTGGCTCAAACGGTAAAATCCCCAAAGAAGCAGTTAGCACTCAGCTCAATGACTCAACATAGTGAAATAATAAATTTTCTTGTAATAATAATGGTTTTAATTATTATTATATATTCAGTTCTTTTGCTTATATTTTGCCTGTGAGGTATGATACACAAGATACACAGACATGTAATCAAAGGTGCACTAACTCTGATTCTAAAATCATTTCTAAACTTGGTATTTAGTATTGATATTACAAATGTCTCCATCGTTCCTCCTGGAAATTTTGATCATTTCATTGTGAAAATAATTTATTATCAATTGCTAAAGCTCATTTCTAATTTTTAATGAATCATAATTGGTTCACCTAATATTCTAAACACACTTTTTTAATAGAATATTTCTAGTGGCTTTTTTAAAAAATGAATTGCAATAATCTCAGTACCCAGACCTGTGGCTCTTCGTTGTGGAATATGGGGCCCTAGGCACACCAGAGACCCACTAAAGATGCTTAGGAAATCAAAACCGTCTTCATGATAATACAAAACATAGTTTACCTTTTCACTGTGTTGACAATTACAGTAGAGGTGCAGAAAGCACTGTCAGGTCGAACTGCTGGTGCCTTAGCACAAAGCAAAGCAGAGCGCCAAAGCATTCCAGCAGTAATTGTATTCTTCACTGCTGGACAGTCCCAGTAAAAATAAAATGCCAGTTTCACCTAAAAACTGAAGAACTTTCCTTGAAGAAATAGGAAGATTATTAATTTTATTAAATCTAGACCCTAAATCTCAATGTCTTTTCAATATTCTGTGTGACAAATGGTTGAAATGTGCACAAAGAACTATCAATCTGTACTTACGTGCAGTATTGTCTCAAAGGAAAGCATGTGTGTGATTGCTTGAGTTATAAGCTGAACTAGCTGCTTTATTTGTGGAATACAATTTTCACTTGAAAGAGAAACTATTTTTTCTTAGATTTGAGTATGCAGCAGACATTTTTGTTTGTTTGAAAACGAACAAAAGGAGGCTGCTATGTCAGGAAAACAATGAACACTGTATGTTATTAATGATAAAAGTTGAGCTTTCAAGGGACAATTCAAATTTTGGAACACTCCAAACCATTACTGCGAGGTTGAGAGTCAATATACTTAAAGACTCTTTTGAAAAGATCCTTATCAGTTATATCAATATTTTCCAAAGGATCAATGCCTGGTATTTCTAAGTCATGTATAGAGAAATATTCCACTCAGAATGCAAGATACAGCAATATTTTCATGTAACAAAGTATGAGAAGTTCACTGGTGGGGTTTCAGATTCATCACTGCAATAAGTTTTAAGAAACTGCCACTTGTGAAATTCTGGTGTGGTATCCAAAAAAATCGACAATTATCTGAAAAGGATATCCAAGTATCTCTCCCTTATCCAGCGCCATCTAACTGAATGAGGAAGGGTTATTTTCATAAACTTTAACCAAAACATTGCAATAGATGGAATGAGAAGATTTGAGAATCCAGCTGTCTTCTTTTAAGCCAGATATTAAAGGGATTTAAGAAGTAAAATAATGTCTCTCTTTTCATTATTTTTTTAAATTGGGCAAAATAAAGTCCTTTTAATAAAATTTAAAAAAAATATGTTACATGGTTAATGTAATTTTTAAATAAATTAATAAATATTTTAAAATTCTCTCAGTCTTTATGTTTTAAATAAAAAATATCAATAGATAAGAAACACCTAAGCAAAAGCTCTTCAGGGTCCTGAGACCAACAAACTTGACAACTGCAATGTAGAAGCATATACAGTATTTCCTTCCATTTAAACCTCAAGTTCCATGTGAGACCACCCACCTAAATTCCTCTTCTCTCTTTGAGTTTTCTGACAATTCTCAGTTCATTTGTAGAACAGAGAGAACTGGTATATCTTTATGTCCTTAGTTCAATTAACGATCAAGATCGAATTTACCAGCTTCCTCCATTCCCCTTGCTTCTCTCTCTTGCTTATTTCTGAGGCATGAGAACACACATGCCAGTGTTGGCTCTTCTACCATCTCATTCAGGAAACATGTACTGAGCATCTACTGTACATCAGGTAACATACTAGGCTCTCAGAGATTATTATCAAGGAGATATTATACTAGGAGATAATAAAGATCAATGAGACAAAGCCTCTCACCTTCAGAAGTTCAACCCAGTCCCTAAGTTCCATGTTCCTATAAAACACTTATTAAAAGAAAAATGCTGATTGATGTACTACATCTCTATTAATTTTGTTGAACTTATAAGTGGTACAAAATGTACAATAGCTATTCTAACATAATCAAGACTCTTCTGAGAATACAAAGATACAAAATAAAAGGGTAACAAGCCTTGTGTCTGCAATCCAAAAGCCATCCTTCAAAGACACTCATTCGTGCCAAAGTTTTAGGTATGAGAGGTAGGGATAGTGAAGGTATTCAACCAGGAAGATCTCTGGAGTGAGCAGTATTAGAGCCACAGTTTTCAGCGTCCCCCTCCACAAGTGTCAGAGCTCCAAAAAGAATGCAGATTAAATCATTTCTCTTTTACCCACGGACCCTTTGCTTGCCCATGGAATGCGATCAGCCATGACTCTAGCCAGAAACCTGAGTAAGCAACCAAGACTCCTATCAGTGTGCATGAATAAATTGTGAAATAATGCATTGGAGCAAAGTTTGCACATGGAAACAAACAATTGAAAAATCACCTCTGACAACCAGAGGTAACCTACAACTGCTTCTTGCAGAATCATGGTAAATTAATGTTTGAGCAGAAGGAAAAAAAAAAAGAACTTTATTGTATATACTTGAAAGATGCAACCAATAATAATATGAAATTCTAGCTCCCAACTACTGCTTTCAATATTCTTTGGAGAAACACATTTGATTTTAATTTTAGGAGTGGTTGGAGCTTGGGAACTCCAACTTGGTTTACAATTTCAGCACTTTAGTTCACAGAAGAAACCCTGACAAACAATTTTTTTCACAAAAAAAATCATTATGATGAATCCTCTCTAGATTTTTAAATAAATAGAGTACAGTAAATATGAATAACTTTTCATACTGGTATTATTTGAGGTTAAAAAAGTAAGGCCCATAATCCCCTATTACTTACAAAATGACTTATAATTATTATTTTTAATCTTCATGCCTATTGTTGTCTCTGCAATTTAAATCTTAAATTTAAAAATTTAAGCTAAGCCAATCTTTGCATATCTAATGGGTAAATAATAAGACTAAATAAATCTCCCCATGATAACAATGGACATTTATTCTCATTCTCCATATAATTCTAATAAATGTAATACATTGAACCAAACAACCAATAACATAATTTGTTTTACAGTTTAATAAATTTAGCTAAAGTCTAGAATGATAAATTGCCTATCTTTAATATTTCAGTTTTTAAACTCATTGAATCTCTTCATCTAAGAAATAATTCCAGAGAAGGAAGGTAGAGCGAGGGTGTGGGTTTAGGGGAGGAACAAGCCCAAACTGAAATCAAATTACATGTAAATCATGGCCCCGTGTTAATCCACATAGCTCAACATGTAAGACTTAGGTTAAGGTCTTTAAAAAACTAATTAGGTAAAAGAGGACATGTGGGTTAGAAGTTTCTTCAGGGCTAAGTGAATATGATAATACTGAACTCCACTTAGAATTACATCTCTAAGAATTATCAAGAATTATATCTATAATTATATCTCTAATATCTTCTAGGCCATGAATATACTAGTTCATCCATAGAACAGATATAGGTAGCTATTATGAATAAACTATTACAGGGGAGTCAAAAAGATAATAATAATAAATGAACGTTTTAAATGAAGAAAACCCCTCACCTCTCTAAGAAAGAAAAGAAAGCAAGAAAAGAAACACATGAGCCTCAATTTCACTAGCATGTTGTGTCTGGGTTACTGCCAAGTATCACAAACCACATTTGATATTTTGTGTTTTTGGCTGACTGGCACCAGAATATCTTTGAAGGGAGTGGAGAGGGAGAGCTTCAGGAACAGCAGGCAAGAGCTTTTCAGAGTCTGGCTGTATCTTTTCTAGTTGATCATCATTACAACATTGGAAGTACTTCAATTACAAAACAAATCAATGATACACGGAGGCAGTAATAGCCAAAAATATACCCCAGGAAAAGCCAGGCTTGGAATTCTTTTGGCTTAGGCTAGGAAAAGCTAGTTTCTTACCCATCAGCAGACAAGAACAACTTGTACCTATGCCATGGCACTGAACAACACAGTTTTGTCTCAAGAAACAGCTTCTAATCTCTGATCATTCACAGCACATTATATGCTTTAGTTCAAGAGGGAAGAGAAAGGATTACCCTAAGTCAGAAGACGGTGCCTAAAATGTGAAGGCAGATGAAATCAGGAATCTCCCCAAACTTGGCTCGGCACATTAAAATTAGTCACTGTCTATAAAGAAACTGCCAAGACTGCTGAGGATGTGAAAGTTAATACCGTCCTGATGTAAACTATCCCCCATCCTCCGTTGCCACTCCCCCTAGATAGCTATTCCAGAATGCTGATTTCTACCAAAATGTTTCGTTTTGGAACAGGGATTTCTTAAGTCTGAAATTGCTCAGCCTCTATGACTTCCTTACCAGGCTGTCTTTAGTGCAGTGATTTAACTTAGATAAGTGGATTTTTTGTTTGCACTTTTGAAATAGCTAGAGAGTTCTCCTTAGCCTTACTCATATGATTGCATGAGATGAAATATAAGGTAAAAACTCTTCACTGGTTCTGACCAGGATGAAAGCTAAATTTTAGGTAATTCTTATTAGGCTCTGTGATAGAACATTTTTGTATGCTCTTGTCAGTACAATTAACAATAAAAAATAAAGGTAAATCATTATGTAAAGGAAATATAGAGCAATCTTTCTAAAAAACACAGCAACAAATAATTCATAAGTGACTGCAAAATCATTACCTCTGCTCTCTGTGTTCTGGGAAAAGCAGTTGATTTTTCTATGGCATAAACATCCACCAGGTAAAGACACGCTCCTTGCTCCCGGTCCAGAATGGCTGCAGTCTGAATCACACCCGTTTGTCGTCCAATAGTAAAGAGACGTCCAACAGTTTTTTCTTCACAACGGACTGAAACAATGTAATACTCCACCGGGGCTTCAGATCCTCTGGGGCTAGCTGCTTCTATTGATATTACGTTGGTGCCAATGGGTTCGCCTTCCTTCAAAATAGTTATATATTTGGGTTGCGTAAAAACAGGTCCATCAAGGCCTTGAAGAATGACGGTCAATTCAGTGGTTGATTTCCTCCTCTCAGGGCCAAGGTCTGTTGCTGACACTATGAGATTATAGATCAGCTGAGAAGGCACCAGCGCCGAAGCCACTCTCAGGTCTCCACTGTAACGATCCACGATGAAGGTGTCTGTGTCCCCATTGATGATCTCATACTCCACCTCTCCGTTGGCCCCTTCATCTGGGTCAGCCGCCATAATTGTCGTCAGAACAGAACCAATCACAGCTGAAGGGTCTGCAGCAAGGGCGTTTTGTGATATAAACATGGGAACATTGTCATTGAGGTCTGTAACCAAAATGGTCACGTTTTTCAAAGCATACCTTCTGGTTTCTATAGGCACTGCTTGATCATTGGCTTTTACAGTTAGCTCAAAGAGATTAGCAAATTCCCGATCTATTTCAGCATTAGTATATATAGTGCCCTTGACTTCATCTATGCCAAAGTGGTTGCCCCTTGGCATCTGCTGAATGATCGTATAGGAGAGTTGCCCATTAATGTCCGCATCAGGGTCATGTGCAGTCACTGAAATGACAGACGTTCCAATGGGAATGTTCTCAACAATAGACTTGAAAATATCCCCAGGAGGAAAGCTAGGAGGATTGTCATTGAAGTCTCTCACGTGTATAACCACTGACATCGTAGATGAACGAGGAGGCCTTCCTTGGTCTTTTGCTGTTATATTTAATTTGTACAAAGACTGTGTTTCAAAGTCCAATTTTTTGGCAAGAAAAATACTCCCAGTGTTGGGGCTAATGCTAAAAGTCCCATGGTTGTTAGTCCCAGTAATACTGTAATGTAAATCAGCATTGTCACCTGAATCTGAATCAGTGGCAGTAACAGAGGACACGAGTTCACCAATTCTCATATTTTCCAAAACGTCAACAAATAGAGTTGTTTTAGGGAAGGAAGGGGTATTGTCATTTTCATCTAAAATATCAATATTTAAGGTACAAGTTGAATTGAGGGAGACTGCCCCTGAATCCACCGCTTGAATTACAAGGGAATAGGTAGCTGTTGCTTCGTAGTCTAAGGTGCCAATCAGTGTCACCTGACCAGAGGTACTATCTATGGCGAACTGTCTCTCTTCATTTCCTTTTATTACAGAATAATGAATAAGTCCATTACTACCTTCATCAACATCTGAGGCCGAAACTCTTAAAACCTGGGTCAGGTTGGCTGCTGACTCTGATATTGTAGCTTGGTAAAAGTCTTTTAAAAACTTGGGAGCATTATCGTTTATATCCTTCATGTACACATGTACGGTGGCCTGATCCTTGAGGGGCTGAGGGAGCCCCTGATCTGTTGCAATGACTGTAAAGCTAAACACTGCAGTCCCCCTCCGCCTCATAAGAGACTCCCTGTCAAACTGATGAGTATTTGTAATTTCCCCACTAACTGCATGCAACTCAAAATCTGGCTGCACCGTTTCAAAAGAATACCTTACTTCTCCATTTGGCCCAAAGTCTTTATCTATAGCACTTACTTTGCCCACAAATGACCCTGCTCTCTGTTCTTCTTCAAAGTAAAATGTGTAATTGGTACTGTTAAAAAGAGGTCTGTTATCATTTACATCTTCTAAAATTATAGTAACATTCACAGTAGCACTAAGGGGTTCCACTGCTCTGTCAGAAGCAACCACCAGTAAAACATATCTGTCTTGAAGTTCACGGTCCAGTTCACTTTTTATATACAATTGACCATCTGGGAATATGCCAAAAGCATCCCCTGTATTTCCTTCAGCAATGCTGTATGCAATTTCCCCATTTGCTCCTGAATCTTTATCAAAAGCTTGCACTTTAAAGAATCGAGAATTCACAGGTTCTGACTCAGAAAGGGTGACCTCATATGAAAGCTGGTCAAACACTGGTGGGTTGTCATTCACATCATGGACATAAACTGTTAAGATGAAACTAGAGGAGAGCTGGGGAACACCCAGATCAGATGCCAAGATCTCTATCTGGTAGGAACCAGCATGGACATCCAGGGGACCTAGCAGACTAATGTTACCATTCTTTTCATTGATAGCAAAGAGGTTCTTGGGGTTTTGCTTCAGGCTATAGAGTACCATGCCATTGACACCTTCATCAGGGTCCATAGCTTTGGCTTGGAAAATGCTGTGACCTGCCTGCCAATTCTCCACCACATTCACACTCTCTACTGCCTGAAGGAAATGGGGAGAGTTGTCATTTAAATCCTTAACTGTTATGTTAACCACAGTGTCTCCAGTTATGGTGCCCCCACTGGCTACTACTTTCAGCTGATAGAAGGATTGCTCTTCTCTGTCAATCACACTTGCTGTGGTAAGCTGCCCAGTGACCTGGTTGATAGCAAACATACCTTTCTGATCCCCAGTAGTAATGAGATAAGTGATGTTGGAATTGAGATCCATGGTGGATGCAGACACACTACCCACATGATATCCCAGAGCCACATTCTCAAAGACCACGAAGCTATAGGCAGCCTGGCTGAATACAGGTGGGTTGTCTTGAGTGTCCAATACAGTGATGGTGACTATTGCCTGGTTGGGAGACTGTAAATTGCCACCATCAGTAGCCACTATTTGCAACTGGTAAGCAGTTTTTTCTTCTCTGTCTAGGGCCATTCTTGTAGAAATAACCCCACTCTGAGCATTGACCTGAAACCGAGACCTGTCCCCAGCTGACATACTATATTTGACAGTCCCATTGAGACCCAAATCTGGGTCAGTGGCAGACACTGTGGTGATGTAGCTACCTCCAGGCTCATTCTCCTGAATATGAGCAAAGTACTGGACAGGGTAGAACACAGGGCTGTTGTCATTAATATCCAGAAGACTCACATTTATACGAGCCATTGATGACTGGGGAGGGGAGCCCAGATCCGTGGCCAGAACCAATAGGGAGTAGAAAGCTTGCTCCTCTCTGTCCAAGGAGGAGATAGTACTCAACCTCCCAGACACAGGATCCAGTCGGAATGACCTCTGGTCAGTCTCAGCCTCTTGTAGGGAGAAACGCACTGTCCCATTGTCACCCAAGTCCCCATCAGTTGCCCCAAGCACCAGGAGTTCTGTCCCTGTAGGAGCATTCTCAACCACAGACACCTCATATCCTTCCGGCTGGCTAAACACTGGCTTTTCATCATTCACATCCAATAGAGTTACTACCAGCTGGGCATAGGAAACTTTGGGGTGAACTCCCTGGTCCCGAGCACTGATATTCAGTACAATCTGAGAAGCAAGTTCACGGTCCAAGCCCCCAGCAAGCCCAGTGGTCACCAGGCCGCTATGTTCACTGATGTGGAACCAACCTAGTCCATTGCCAGAGACGATGCTGTAACGCAGATTAGCATTGAGACCAGAGTCGCCGTCAGTGGCAGATACTCCACTCACATAGCTTCCTGGGGGCGCCTCCTCGCTCAGGTTCACTCGGTACACTTGCTGTGCAAAGACGGGAGGGTGGTCATTGATGTCATTGACGAAAATCACCAAGCTTGCCACAGAAGAGCGCGCCTGGACCGCTGCGCCAGGGGGCGCCCCGTAGTTATCAGAGACAGAAACTGTTAGGTTGTAAGAAGGGATGCGCTCCCGGTCCAGGGCGCTGGCTACTTTGATGAGGCTCAGGTTCGGCACTTTGCTGCTCTGCACCTCAAAGTGGCGCTGCTCATTGCCCCCAAGAATCTGCACAGAGATGTTCCCGTTGGCCGCGGGGGAGTCTGCGTCCGTCACGGTGAGCAGAGCCACCACAGTGCCCACTTGAGCGTTCTCATCTACGGAGGCATAGCGTGAGGTGGCAGGGAAGTAGCGGAATTTTACCACGGGGTCGTTGTCGTTGACGTCCAGCAGCTGAATCAGCGCCTCGGCGCGCCCAGTGAGGGAAGGCACGCCTCGGTCCATAGCCTGCACGGTAAGCGAGTACTGGCGCCGGGCCTCGAAGTCCAGGGGCTCCCGCACCGTGATAAGCCCCGTTTCGGGGTCCATTTGGAACGGAGTCCCCTCGTCCTGCAGCCGATAGCGGATATCCGCGTTGGTGCCCTCGTCCGCATCCGCCGCCGCCACCTGGAGGACACTGGAGCCCACCGCCGCGTCCTCAGGCACCCCCGCCTGGTAGTGGGAACTGCCAAAAACCGGGGGATTGTCATTAATGTCCTGCACAGTCACATTTACCTGAAGGTAGCCCCGCCGCTTCGGCTCGCCTTTGTCCTCCACTTCCACCAGTAGCTGGTACTGTGGTGTGACCTCGCGGTCAAGCCCACCCTTAGACACCAGATGCAAGAACGCGCCCTCGCCACTCGGGTTCAGGGTGATGTCCAGGCGGAAGCGGCCCGCCTCGTTGCCCTGGATGATGCGATAGGAGCGGTGGTCCACACCATTGGAGCCGATATCCGAGTCGGTGGCCGTATCCAAGATGACTTGCCGCCCGCTGCTACTGTCCTCCTTGAACGTGACCACAATCGAAGGGTCCGGGAAGACGGGGGCGTTGTCGTTGAGGTCCTGCACCAACACTCGCACTTCGGTGGGGTAGGTGGGCGAGCTGGAAAGAACCACCAGGTTGATCACGTCGCTGGGTAGGCTCTCGCGGTCGATGGTGGCAGTGGTGTACAGGGCTCCGGTGCTACTGTTTATGGCAAACAGGGCGTGGCTTTCGCTGAGCCGATAGGTGAAGCCTGGGCGCGTCTGGATGGTACCCACCAGCGTGCCGGGAGGTTGCTCCTCCAGCACCTGAAACACCTGGCGCTGCTCAGCCCCGCTGACACGGGCTGGCCCCGGGAGTAGTGACCACAGCCAAAAGATGCGAAGGAGCTGAAATAATGATAAAGGGGGCAGCGGGAGCCACGGGCGGCCAGGAGCCCTGTCTGCTGCCAAGTCCATGGTCCTGGCTCCCTGGAACGGCGTGATAAAGAGAAGGAAGAAGTGAGGCAAAAAGTGTGATGATGACAGGGATTAAGCAGCCCTAGCAAACATGCAGCAGATGGCTCTGTCTGAGAGCTCTTCTATTTCAAAGAACCTCCAGCCCAGCAGAAGCAAGTCGCATCAGCAAAAGGCTCCAGGTAGCCATTTGGACGCTTACTGGGAGAGAGATGCCTTGAGGAAAAGCAGCAGGGCATTCCTCTGGACACTCCTGTCTCCTGTGCTTTGATGAGTTCCCAGAAAAGTTTCTCAAACCTCCTACATTTTCCCCCTTCACTTTGTTTTTGAATACAGAGTCTGAGCTTTTTCGCCCGGGTAGATGTGAGTTGCGAGAGATTGCCTGTAGTTAAGGTATATGAGGAATCATTGCAAACAACTGTCTTCAGAAACTTTAGAACTTACCCACGGCGAAGAAACTGAAGAGGGAAGGACAACCGTCCGTAGCGATGTGTGGAAAAAACGACTACGCACGGGGAAGGGGGCGACGGGGAACCGAGAGATTATCGAATTCCTTTCCCAAAAGCCGAAGAAAAGGGACTTCGAGTCCCCACTCCTCAAGAACAAGGCTGCAACGCCCCTCCAGCAAGGCTGCAGAAGTGGCCGCTGAGGCCCAGGCGGCGGCGTCTGAGCGCGGGCAGCGAGCAAACTGCGTTCCAAGCGCTCGTGTTGGCGCTAGGGCTCCGGTACCCGGGAGCGCTCAGCTCCGTCCCTTCTCTTCCAGCAGCCGCCGCCGCCGCCCCTGCTGCTGCTTCGAACCCGTAGTCGGGCTCAGGCAAAATCCAGAGCTTCTAGGCATTTTAAAATTTATTTATTTATTATTTTTACCTCTGCTGGGACGCCTGTCGACCCATTATTTGTACATCCAAATCGAGCGCCGGTCCCCCTTTCTTCTCGGCCTCGCCGGGGTCGGGCAGGAGCAGCGCTCCCCTCCCCTCACCATGCCAGGAGGCTCCTTCTCCCGCGCCCCAGTCAGAGAAGCCCACTCTAGTGCGCCTCGCCCCTGACCTCGTGCCCTTTGCTTTTATTGTCCCGTGTCAGTTTCACTTTGTAATCCACAAGGCTTTTTGTTTGGGGCGGGGTGGGGGTGGTTGGTCCCTCTTTCTCCTTCACTGTTGGTGGTGGAGGCGGGTAAGTCGACGCTGGGCTGTGGCGACGCCTTCAGCAGCTCCGGACCGCGGCTGTCAGCGCTCTCCCTCTCGCCTGCCTGGGCTGAAGGTAGTACCGCCGTGGAGCTGGAGCTCAGCGAGCCCCTCTCAACCTCCGGCTGGTCCCTCACACTCTCCCCGCCCCTTCCCCGCCGCACGCGCGCGCGCGCGCGCACACACACACACACACACACACACACGCACACACACAGAGCGCGTCGCCGAAACACAAACAGAGGGGGAGGGAAGACCGCAAGCTGGAGCAGGACTCAGAAACTTTGCTCGCCACTCATTGATCCCCGCACTTTAGTTCGCCCGGACTCCCCCTAGCTCCCGGTGCTGTCACCTACTGCCCCTCCCTTACCCCAGCCCCATTGGGCCGGAGCTGAAGCAGCCCCGCCTGGCACTCCTACCGCGAGCGCTCTCCGCCTTTTTCGGCTTCGGACTGGCTTCTCGGGATGCTAATCACTCCAGTCTCCCGGAGGACTGTAGGCGGTCGGGTGTGGGAGCCCGGCGAGTAGGAGGCGCTGAGAAGGGGGGTGCTTTTTTTCTTTTTCTTTTTTTTTTCTTTTTGGTCAAATCTTGGCCGGCGTCTGAGCAATAACAGCAAAAAGCCTCCGCAGGATAGATGGGGGTGGGGTCAGGTTTGCAGATAAATAACTTTAGTGGCGGGGTCTGGGGGAAGACCGTTAGGTTGTTATGCTAGTAATAACTCAGAGGTAAGGGGGTCGAGAGAAATAAAAGAAAGGCGGGGGGTGAGGGTCTGTTAGAGCAGGAGGAAGGATTAAGCAAAGCCTGTCTGGGAATGCACAGTGCAGATTTGCTTTAACCGTTTCCTGCCCCTTCTCTTTCGATCGGAGGGGAAGGAGCTGCGGTACAACATTACGCGACAGAATCCAAATCAAATTTCCCCATTCTTCCTCCAACTACAGAGTGAGCTAAGTGCGGTGTAGGGCGAGCTAAACCCTAAACCTGCACCCATTTGCCCCTCCCCCACTTCCAGGTGACTCGGGGCACCAAGGCCTCGGTACTGACCGAGCTTTGGATTTCCTATAGGAAAAGCCAGGGGAACTCTGTTTTGTTTCCCTTCCCAAATGGATCCCAGGTGCCAGTAGCCAAACCTTAGAGTTTCAACAATAACAATGGGAGCCCTTTGGAAAGATGGAGAACTTTTCCTATTGCGAAGTTTGGAATTTAGATCTCTGTTGGAGTATTTCCTCCTAGACATTTTATAGCCAAAGGAATCCTGATGAAGTTCCATTCCTTTTGATTTGTTTTGGTTTTCGCCTGGGGGAAATGATGGATATGAGAAAAATAGAAATAAACAGAATGAAATTTAAAATTTTAAAAATATCTACGTGCCACGCAAGGCACTCGGATCAACTCCCCTGTTATTTACTGTAGGTAATTTTTGTGGTATCATGTATAACTTCAAAGAAAAAAAAAATGACCAGGAATCAGGTCAGTATTCTTTCTTTAAGAGAAAGTGTTTAGAAAATAAGAATTTAAGCCAAGTAATGCAAATATAAGGCATATGTCATACATTTCAGCCACAGTGACCCCTCCAAATTTAAAACTTTTCTGAGCTCGGAGATGATTCAGCCATGGATAAATACTGCCCTCTGCTGTTCTCTGTGAATCTTACATCTTTCGTCGTCTGGTTTCTTGCTTTAAATAAAACGCAGAGACTACAGGATCTCGTTACAAGGCTAATTCCTCTTCTTGCCTAGGGATAGTAGCAAAGAAAAAAGATCTTTAGGAATCTCCTAGTGCCTTTCTTTAAAAAAAAAAAAAAAAAAAAAAAAAGCAATAGGTTAGACAGCAAATTCAAGCCCTCCGACGCAGACAGCCTGTAACCCAAAACTGATACACTGAAACCTGAACACTAAAAATCACCAATTCCTTTGTTTAAGTCAGAACATTCACTTCTGCAGTTTCCTCTACTGGACAAAGCCATGCATTACAGTATATATAATGAGTGAGTTGGAAACAGACAAGAAAGTTGAATTTCACTATTTTTGTATTTTCAGGACTTGAAAACTTGTGAAAGCATTAGAAGCTATTCTTTTCAAAGAGAGACGTTTTTAAGCCTTTTCTCAAAACTCATATATCTGTCAATAAATTACAGTCTTAATATCATTATTTTGGTGTAATTCAGCCCACAAAGATTTGTAGATTCCCTAAGGTAGAACCAGAAATGTTTACAAACCATGTCTCTAATGTGTGATTTTAAGCGAATATTAGAATTTTCCTGCTTGTTTGTTGTTGTTTACTAATGCACCACAATTTAGTTATTCAGGTAGGGAAGAGTAGAAAGAAAACATTTAGATATGTGTAGGAGGTCAAGTACCTGTTTTTTGTTTTCTTGTTTGTTTGTAGAGCCTGTGGGATAATCTTCATATTTAATCTCAATAGTATTAAATTTGCATCATTGTAGTGGGTTTAATTTGGGGGAAATAGGTGAAAATCATTCATTTTGTGGAATGAGAAGTTTAATAACAAGATATGATAAGGTTAAAGAATACAGAAAATGTATATATACTCAGTATGTAAAATAACTTTTTGAACAATTATGAAAGAAGACTATCAGAAGTGATTTAGACAAAGGCATGGCTATTTAAATAAACGGAAGCCTTCCATGATAACTACATTAAGGTAACATTTATTTATAGATAAAACCTACACATAAAATTGCAATCTGTGTACACATAGATACATAATTTAAGGTATGATATAGAGAATGATTTAAGTAAGAGACAAGGACTGAAGTTTTTATTATATTTAATTTTTCTCATTTGGATTTCAGACATTGTGGTAATATAATGCATGATAAGAAGGATGTCCCCAACAAAAGAAAATGAAAGAAAATAGGTATACAGATATTGTATGTGTGAAACAACAAAGTTTATTTTTGATTTTCTACCAAAAGCTTAATTATTTTAAGAATAGGATTACTTAGTGAAAGCTATCTATAAACATGAAATTATATGCTTCTAGGAGAGAAGATATTCATCCATTTTAATAGACTGTAGGGGAAAAGTGTATTTTTTTATGATCAGGTATGAAAGAAACTAGAGAATACAGCTCATTTGAACTTTAGAGCATATATTAAAACAAATAGCTTCTGTAACAATGTTACTCTTATCTGCACGCGTTTGCCACCTTTACTTCATTAAATGTCTGAACTAACTTTTCCCCCCATGTTTTAGATCCTAAGTGAAGAAGCTTAGGTTAATCACACTCTACAATTCATAGAACATTAGCAACATCGTCCCAGAAAAGGATTCTCCTTCCTGCTTCCTCCTTTGCTACCCTCTTCACCATTCCTCTCTTCTCCCCTTCCTCCCGTCTTCCTTCCCTCTTCCTTCTCTCCCTCTTGTTCTCTTCCTCTTCCTGCCCCTCTCTTCCTCATCCTCCTCTCCTCTTCTCCCCTCCCTGCCAATTCCTGTCCTTCTCTTCCCTTCCCTCCACTCCCTCCTCTCCCGTCCTCTCCCATCCTTCCCCTCCATGTCCCTCACTTCACTCGTTCTGTACTTTGCTCACCTCACGTTATTCAACCTTACTCTTCTCTCCTGTCCTTACCATTCTTCATGCACATTGCAGGACCCCCAGCCATAAACATTCTAATGAGTGAAATGTGTACATTTTGGTTCCACGTTTTTACAAACTATGTATTATTTAGTTGTCCCGTATTTTTAATTGAGATAAACAGTTTTGGGTTATACTGTCTATGTGTCTCATTTTGGTTTTTTATCTTTTTTCACCAAGCACTATTTTTAAGGTTTATACATGTTGTTATGTGTACATCTAAATTGTTGTTTCTGACTTTTGCCTTTTACTGTAAGGGGTGTATCCATTACTCCTTAACTTGTCCAGTTTGCCTCCAACTCCCTGATATCACAGATTAGTCTGCAATGAGCAAATGGAAATGACTATTTGGGGGATATGTAGTGGGGAATGGAAGAGGCTACCATTCCATATCTGAAGTGAATCGCTGATTGCTGAAAAAGAAAGAACCATATTTGTAGGACACAGTGTTTCTGAGCCAGAAGAGAACTGATCCTAGGTAGGGGGAAGCATGGAGTTCACAGATGGCAGATTTTCAGAAGTGGGAGAGTTAGGTATTGGTTAACTTTTAGCTGTGGAATTGAAATGCTAGACTGTAGTTTTTTCAGATTGGCTCATAGTAAATTGTTTCCTTGTGTGATTGAATATGTTTGAATATGAACTGGTCATTTCAATTGGCAAGTTATTTGTAATATTCCTTGAGGCTTAAGACTGGTGTATTCCTGAAAAGAGGGGCTGATTACGCTTCCAGTAGGTACTTGTAGGTTATTACTAGTCCACAACAACTACTGTTTCCATTGAAGCTAAGATGCCAACACTAAAAGAGCAACAGTATTTTATGAATCACTAAGTGATGCTGCCAAGTAAACCATAAAAAATGCTTTTTCATCACTTCAGATTTTTATTTAAAGGCTTTAACACTCATTTAGATTGTTTTTAAGTCATTCTTCTATATATATAAAAAGGAAAGCATAAGCAAAATAAATTGAACAAGGCACTGTTAGATCTTTTTCACACTGAAAATCCAGTTCAAAGTAGTACAGCATTTATTGAAAAAGTGCTCCGTTTTGTCTCTTTGATCTTTTTCTAACATACGAACACTGCATGTTTGATGTTTATGTACAGACAATGATAATTAAATCACAGTTGCTGCCAGGCCTTTAGCAAATATAACACACATCCTAACTATCCTAACTGCTAAATGTTAAAATGGGACGGAAAAAAAAAAAAAGATTGAACCTTAGAATAATTAAATATGATGAATTTACAATTTGAGGGTTTTTTTTTCTTTCCTATACCCCCTTAGTAATGTGATTTTTGAGAGCTACCTTGTGGCTTCAGCTTCTTAGGGATGGATTCCCCCTTCTCCACACCTCAGTCTAATCAGTGCCAAGGCAATTACATTTTCTGATTTTGGGAAAAGGTAGGGTGACTAGATATATCTAGGTATGTGGATAACTAGTTATCTTAACCGAGGACTTAGGATTTGGGAGCTCCAGCATTAATATGAAAAGTTTCCTATTAAACTCCATACCCTCAGAGAAGTCTAGGCTTTTTCTCTTAGCTCTCACACTTTACCATACCTAAAACTCAAAGTTCTTATTTAGGAAGTTTGGCAAATATCCTCAGAGCAAAAGCTACTTCAGTGTTGAGTTTACCTCTCTGGGTTCTCATCTAGACCAGATATGGTAATTCCTAACAATCAGATCACATCAGCTCTTTGATCTTTTAAGAAAATCTTTAAAAATTTAGTAATCTTAGTGGTTTTTAATAGTAAATAATAGCCTGGCATATTACCAAAATAGGAAGTCTACCTCTATTATTTCTTCAAGTATTTTCTGTATGTTTTTCTGCCTTCAGGAACTCTTATTTGGTACTTTTCCATAAGTCAGATCTCTTTAGCTTCTCTGACTATCTTCTGGGAAAATTCCTAAATCTGATGTTCCAGCTCACTAATTCGCTCTTCAGGTATAGCCAATCTACCACTGCTTAATCTTTTGTTTTCTTTATATCAGCTCATATTTTTTTTCATATTGGCCAAATATTTCTACTTCTTTCATTTTTAGATGAATTTTAATTCTTGTTTTGTATTGACAATATCTCTCTATCCATTAACCATCTCTCTGTGCTGAGGAGGGATCAAAGACCAGGACTCAGTCTGAGTTTAAAGAAGGGGTTGGCAAAATCCATCTATAAAAGGGCAGATAGTAAATATTTTAGGTTTTGAAATCCATTTCAACTTGCCCCTGCAATGTGATTTAGCTATAGATAATACAGAAATTATTGGGGATGGCTGTGTTCCAATAAGACTTTATTTACAAAAACAGGAAGCAGGCCCAATATGGCCAGTTGCTGTCATTTGCTGACCAGTGTTTTAGAGCATAGGAGACAAGCTTTGTACTGAAAACTCTATCAGATGACCACTGTTAATCATTCTCATTTGTAATCTTTTTTTTTACATATATGTATACATAAAGTCAGTATTTTGAATACAATTCAAAGTTTCTGTCTGTTTTACATCAACTGAATTTTTTTTCCTTTTACCTTTTGACCTTCTGTAATCTTAAATTTTAAACTATGAGGTATAGTATGATTGAGAAGTGACAATCTCCCTAAATTGTAATCCACAGTCTTGGAAACTTTTAGAGAGTAAGATGGGATATTCAATGCCTAAGGGCAGTTGGTGAGAATGCACTTACTTCATGAGAACACCGATGTCTTGGCTGTTGCTGCCAATTTTGGTGGAGAAGCAGGCAATAATTGTCTCAAGGCGACATAGGGTAGAGACAAAAGCTATTTTTTCTAGACATTTTTTCTATCTAGTCTTTATAAAATTTTTCTTGCCCTAATTATTTGATACTTAGCTTTCTCCTTTCATTATTCATATCTCCTTGTTATATTATACATGTATATAAATGTAATTATATAATATATGTGTTTACCATTTTTTTTCTGGCCAGTGTTCAATTTTCAAAGATTATGGAACCACCCATGTATGTAAATAAATCTGAAACTACATGATGGAAACTAAAGTCATATTTTTTAACATCACACTTAGGGGAGAAACAAAATGAAGGGTTAGGTTTAAAATCCTTCATAATATAGTACATGTGAGTATGTGAGCAAACCCACTGGAATGGAAATTGCTTATACTAAATGTGAGAGTAGGTTTCTGAATATTGTGGCATTTGCCACAAACTAGTAATTACCTACCATAATTTGGAGAAACTGTTCAGTCCAACAACTGTTTGTGACAATCTACTCTTTTGTTGAAATATATAATATGTCAAGAGTTGATCACAGTTTAATCTTTATTGGGTATAGGTATCCAATTTATCTCAAACTAAAAATATTAATTTGGGTAATAGTGACTTCGTAAACATTAAAGTGAATCTGACATTAAATTTTATGTTAGAATGTAGAGAATTAAGTATATACATTCCTCTAATATATATAAAGTGTATATATTTGTCATGTCAGAAAAGTGTTAAGTAAAATAGTGTGATATTCAGTCTAGGTTTACTAGAATTTTAACATATGAAAACGTTTGAAAATACAGAACAATTTGAACTGTAACTTCTATCATCAACAGACGGGTGGAGAGTCCTACCAGAAGAGTTGATGCTAAGAAAACAAATAATCTTGACCCACAGCTAACATTGTATCTTATTTTCTATTTTAATTTTCTTTGAAATGCTGAAATGTAAACTACTGTAACACACCTTTATTTTGTTTTATTGCCTAATGAGCATTCCATCGCCATTACAATGATCTTATATAAATATTGTTCTATTGGCTGAATAATATTTTGTCACATGAATAGGCCAAAAGTTATTAATCATTCCTTTAATGATGACCTTCATGATTTTTCTAGGTTATCTTGCTATTAAAATTCATGCTTTGATAACCATCACTCACTCCTCCAACAACACTTATTGTAAGGTAACTATGTGTCAGGTACTTTAAAAGCTGCAGAAGAGAGACAATGGTGCATAAGACAGACACAGCTTCTGCCATGTTTAGTCAAATTGCAGATGTTTTTAAAAGAATTTACATTTTTAATGACCCTTATTGCTTATGATTGCCAAGTTACTTTCCAGAAATGATGTACCAATTTACAATTGAAACCAAAATAGATCAGAGTTTTCCTCCCAACAAAACAAAGAAACAAATGCATTTGAATGCAGCATGTCTTAAATCGTGTCTATTTAAGGGGGATTACAAATGTGTCCTCTTTTAACATGTATTTCTGTTTTATATTTCATATATTAGCTATTTGTTTCCTTTTAAAAAAATATTCATGTTTGCTGTCAGTTGAATCAGTTGGGGTCTCAGATACATACATGTGTATTTTTGGTTGTTGCTGCTATTGTTGTTAAATCCCTTTGTTTTCCTTTATAAACACCTACCTTTCTTTTAAATTTGCAGTTCTTTCCTTTATCTGGAGACTAAATAGGCATTCATAAAACTTTAATGCCCATTGCCTCTTTCTGCTCTTCCTTCTACTTCTTTATCCTAATTAGGTTGTATTGGTTGAAATAATGCTACTAGGGCAGGGACGATAAAGAATTTTCCTTTCTCTGACTCTAGCATGATGACTGAGGTTCAGATTGTATTCAACAAATGTCTGCCCAATTTCATCCCACATCAGGAGCCTACAATTAAAAAATATATATAATTTTAAAAAGCAATAATAAATGGTTAGAATACTGCAGTCTAAAACATTGTTTTCTAAAATGCAGTAAAGTGTGGTGCTCACAGATGATTCCAGGGGGCTCAGAAGAGGATATAGAAATAGTAAAAAAAAATGAGAAATTAAAAAAAAAATTTCAAAATGAGGGGAGAGTACAGCTCAGTGGTAGAATGCATGCTTAACGTGAACGAGGTCCTAGATTCAATCCCCGGTACTGCTGTTAAAAAACAAATTAATATAAATACATAAATCTAAAAAAAAAAAATCAAGTTACCTGTCCCCCTCAAAAAACAAACAAAAAAAAATGAAACTAACCAAACAAACATTTTAAAAAATCAAAGCACTATAATGAGTTTTGTTGCTTGACATTCACCTTCCATTAAAATCTTCCAGCCTGTTCATTTCTAGAGGCTTTTTTCTGACACCCTCTCGTCCATGGTTCTTCATGCAATGGTCCTCTATTTAAATGCATGCCCTTGGAATTTGTTAGGCAAACACCAGCAGAGGCCGTCTTCATTTGACTTTAGTGCTTTCTCTGCCAACCAGCACGGCCATGGACTGCATCCACACTGGTGGACCAGTGTCCCATCCACGCAAGTAGAGAAGCAACAGTTGTATCATTTGCAGCTGCTACAAATTCCTAACCCCTGGACCACAGTTCCTTTGTAGGTTGGTGAAGAAGTCACAGTGCCCATGTGGGGCATTTCTCTTTTTATCACCATTCCCCAATCATTCTGAAAGCACCCAATTCCCTAAATGTTCTTCTTGATACTTCAGGACCATCTAATAGTTCCTGCAACTGGATGTTGATTGACAGAATCGCAGGTTATAAAAACTATTCCATTTTCATTTCTCTTTCAAGTAAAGGAGAATTTCTATGGTTGGTATCAGAATGTTTATGTTCTACTGCATGTCTTAGTTTTGAATAGAGAGTGGTCTAAGTGAATAGTCATATATGGCAAGCATAATTCATGGAAAGTTGGTTAATATGATACTGTTTGAACACAATACAGATTTTCTTTAACAAAGAAGATTAAAAGATAAAATTGTTGCTGGTGGATCCAACTGATGGTCCAGGTTCTTGTCTCATCCCAGAAAGTATTCAGAGAAAAGACGTAGAGGTTAAAAAAAGGAAAGTGAGGATTTATTAAAGGATGGTTAATACACTCTCAAGGGGAGAGCGGGCAGGCTCAGGTGAGCAGCTGCCCTGTGTTTCTTTGGGGAGTTAGTTGCATAGGGTGTAAAAATGAATGGGCGGAATATTCATTGAGGAGGGAAGGCCTTGGGGTCATATTTCCTGATTATCATCCCAACTCCACCTTCCCAAAGGGAGGAGGGATTTTTGTCCTTATTTAGTCTGGATTGAAAGTGTCATGGCGTCAGTGCATGATGGATACTTCTGATCTGCAAGGCTAATTTTATTGAAATGAGAGCATAATGAGCAAAAGGTTACATTTGGACACTGGAAGTTCCTGCCTTTTCTCACCTTTCTTTGTTGGTCTCCAGGCCAAAAGGTGTGGCCCCTTATTAGCCCAAAGATTCCTGCTTTTCTTTCTCTGCCCAGGGACCCCTGGTGCTTACATGAAGTAAGTTTTCCTGCATTTGGCCTGTGCCTCTCCTTTCTGCCCAACTCCTGCCATTTGGTCTGTGTCCCCCTTTCTCTGCTCATATCTAGCTCTCTGCCTGCTCTAACAAAATGAGTCAGAAGTTGTGAACACAATATAATTGTAGTAAAGAAAAAACTCAAAACTTGGCATATACTAGAAGACAAAGGAAAAATAACAGAGGATCTCAGAAGTGCTTAACAATTTTGATATTTTATGGTACTCAAAGCCCTTATTAAAAGAAAGAGTGCATTATCTGTACTATTTAGTTGGAATATTTCAGATGTCTCTAGACTTTATAAACATATCACAACATCTTAATTCTTTGTTTATTTGAATTGCTCCTTAGTCATGTCTCTATTTCATTCTTTTCTTAATCACTGAGTCTGTGATTAAAAATGGCAAACATGTGTTTTGAGAGAAACTAAGCTGTGATTTTGGTTGTGGCTAGTAATTTCAGAGCAGCAGAACATAATAACGCCTTCTTTTCCACCCTTCTCATGAACTCATAACAAGTTTCAGGAAAACAGTAAACACAAAATAAACAAGCAAAGCATAGAGAAATGAACTACTTTACAGTTCAGATCCTTTGTTTGGTTATTCCAAGGAGAGATGTCTGAAGAAACAAACAAAAGTGACGGTTTAATATTTACAAAACATTGTTAAGCCAAAATAACACAGGCAATCACAGATAGGATATTATTGTGGTTGACTCTTAATTTTTGCTCTTAAAGGAAGATCAGCTTTAGAATCTGACACTCATCGGATCTGATCCTACTGACTCTGCTTCCTCCTCTCCACAGGGTCAAGTGAGTTATTTCAGTGTTCAACGATTGACTTCTCCATCTGTGAAGTGAGAGAAATCAGCTCATATGGGTACCGTAAGTCGATTATCACCTGCCAGAGTAGCAGACATATCTCAATTTAATTAGAAAAAGTTCTAGATAAAAGTTAAATACTATTAATCATAGCTACACTGGGAAAAAGTTGAAAATATGATTTCAGTTTTCATGGATGGCAAACCATTTTATTTATTTAAAAACAGCTTTGCATAGTTATATACATAGAATTTCAACAATTATGTTAAATTTCAAAAAACCTTGAAGTAAAAAATAAAAATAATAAAAAAATCAATATATTGACATATTTATGGGTAAAGTCAAATATTATAATATGATTGTATGAAAGAAAATACTAATAGCATATTTATTTTGAAGTGAATTTGAATAAACTCAATGGAGTAGATTCAGACAGAATAACATATTAAAAAATTTAGTTCAAAGAAAATAATCAACTGTATAAAGTTGAAACAGAGCCTAGTTAAGTAGTCATAGTAACACAGACAAATATTTCAGAAAATCTAAGTTTTATTGGCTCCAAATTAAAAAAAAATACATTTGAAAAAATTCTAATATCATGTTAATACTTTCAGTAAAACCAAATATGTCACTGAATATTACTGTATTGCAGTCAAAATACTACTCCGTAGTCCCATTGCTAGTTTTTTGGGAGAATCTATAACAAATTTAAACAATATTTTATAAAAATATTTAGGTGCTTTTTTCAGGAGATTGGTAGAAGTTTACATCAATCATGTTAAGGCAATAGTCCAAACTCTCTCTGATCCCCAGTGGGTCTGTGACTTGTTTTTCTTTTTTAAAGGATTTTATTTAAGAATCACTATGATCTGAGATAAGCATCTTTGCTTTGATAACTTGCGTTTCAGCTTTGCGTTGGAGGATGCGTTATGATTATTGCCTCTTTGTAGATGACTGCCTGCACATGGTAAATCTGTCTGTTTTTATCCCTTTTGATGATTATGTTTATCATATAATTACACAACTCAAGACATTAAGTTGATGATATTAAGAAGGTTGAATAAGATGATGTAAATGCCCTACTGAATCACAGCCAACTGTTTATTCCTTTAATAATTTTGCCAAAGTTTGTGATAATTTTGCTTGTTTCCAGCATTCTGCATTATAGCAGTTTTGTGCTCGGTGAGTTATAATCCTTACAGTCTTCGAGATACTCTTAGAATTAAGCGCTTTGCCTTCTATCTGTCCTAGAGGTACATTATGACTTTTAGATTGATCGATCAATTGATTGATTTAACAAATGTTGATGGAGAGCTGTATCTTCCATGCTGGAAAAGAGAGTCAATGAGATAATGTTTGTAAAATGCTTGGTGCAAGGAAGGGCTCAAAAAATGTTAGCCATTCTTCCTATTCATGGAGCAAAATTCAACAGGAGAGCTCATTTACAGTAAATAAATAAAATCAATCACAGGAGTTATCTTCAGCCTTTAAATTTAAAAGAATGTGATAAAATTCAGTGTATTAGTTATCTCTTGCTGCTTAACAATAATACGAGAGACTTAGTGGCTTTTAAAAAGCACACATTTATTTCCTCACAGTTTAGCTGAGTCCTCTGTTTCAGAGTCTCTCAAAGCAGCAATCAAGGTGCTGGCCAACTGGTGGTCTCATCTGAGGCTCAGCTGGGGAGGAATCAGCTTCCTAACTCACGGTGTTATTGGCAGAATTCAGTCCCTTGCAGTTTGCCAGACTGAGGACCTGCATTTCCTGCCTGCTCTGAACTAGAGGCCACCATCTGCTCCTGGCCACGTGCTTTTCTGCACGTGGCAGCTCACAATACTGCAGTTTGCGTCCAGCAAGAGAAAGAGAGACTCTCTTAGCAAGATACATTACAGTCTTTTGTAAGATATACACATAATCCAATACATCATGTCACTGTTGCCATATTCTGTTCATATTCTGCACATGGCAGCCCACAATACCGCAGTTTGCGTCCAGCACGAGAAAAGAGAGACTCTCTTAGCAAGATACATTACAGTCTTTTGTAAGATATACACATAATCCAATACATCATGTCACCGTTGCCATATTCTGTTCATTAGAAGCATATTCTGTTCGTTCAATTCATTAAGTCCCACCTCCACTGGAGGGGAGGGGACCAGACAAAGCATGAAAACTGGGGGGTGTGGATGTGTCTGCCGGCCACACTCCATAGAACAAAAATTATAAAGCTGTATTTCATTGCTTAAGTTCATTAACGTTCTTCTTGATGCCCTTACATAATGAGACATTTTTGTTTTCTAATTAAAACATATGAGGAAAAAAAAACCAAAACAAAACATATGAGGAACAAAAGCTCTATTGTAGTTTTTAAGTACCAGCACTAGAAGGACATAATGCCTTGGGTTTGAAGAGCACTTTGGATTTCCCAATACATTAATATTTGTGAATAGTATTATTTTAGACTAGAAAATGGAGGGCAGAACTGATACAGATTTCAAGATGAAAACACAGAGTTTAGGATCCGAACGAAGCCTTAATTATAGCCTCTTGCTGTTTATTTGTTGATGAGTTCATTATGCCCCCTTCCCAACTTTGGCCGTTCTTTTAAATAACTTTCGTAGTGAAAAAGAATTTGTACTGGATGGAATGGTGGGTAGGGGAGTGGGCAGTGGCTGGCTTGCACTGTGGCCATAAGCTGTAGGGCTGGGACAGTTAAGTGCAGAGAGCACTGGACTGAAGTCATCAAGATGACATGCACCACAGGTCACCTGGAAAACCTATGCCAAGCATGGATGAAATTAGTGACACAGATCATTTCTTTTTTTTGTTTGAAATACATGTTATGAACTATTTTCTGGAACATGTCTACAAGCAGTGTGTGCAAAAGATCTGGTGGTCAAGAGAATATTTTCACAGGGGACATACAAGACAGAACTCCATGCACAGCCTGGTAATACAGCTGCCTTCTTTTCTCCAAATTGCTTTGCTCATAACTAAGGCTGGATCTCCTGCCCCAGCAATAAACAAATGGCACACATGCTTCTTACAGACCCTTCTCTCTGAAATATTCTCTTCTTGCAGTATTTAACTAGGTTGGGAAGCAGAAGTTCCTTGGTGTCCACGAGTAGCCATCTTATAGCTCTTCATTAATGTGGTTCAGAGTAACATTCATTTGGCAATGACTCCATCAGGGTGGCATATTTAAGTCCACAGAGATTATCATTAATAATTATCCAGACAGCGACTGTCCATGATCAGGTTGATATTTCTATCTTTCACCCACTAGCTGACCCCGACTCAGGTCAACCAGATATGCAGAGAGCATTTGCAAAATGCAGGTGGAACCATAAACATAGTTAAGTATTTATGTATCCATGGAGAGTTGAAACAGCAAGCCTCTTAAAACCAAAGGTGCCGTAGTGTATAAAATGATATTCAGATTCATGAAAAAAAATGCTTGACAGTATTAGAATGTACACCATGTGTTTGTCTGATAAACATAAATTAGAAGACCCTAAGCAATTAGTTTCTCTCCGTGAAATCCTTCTGTATGTGATGAATTCATAGGGGAGATGATATCTCATAAAAAGAGGCCAGATGAACACCACAATAAAAGTCTTCAGGTTACAGAATTCCAATGTTTAAATTCCAATGTGAGAATATGAAAACAAATACATGTACATATATATGTATGGCTGGGACATTATGCTGTACACTGGAAATTGACACATTATAACTGACTATACTTCAAGGAAAAAAAAGGGAAAAAAAACCCCTCCAATATATAAAGAGCTTGCCAATCATCCTTCCTGTGCCTGCAAGAAAAGGAAGAAGAAACTGAAAATTAGTGACTTTTCTTGGACACTTCAAAGACCTGAGATTATAAAGAAACTTGTTACCTTGAAGTCTGGAAAGATGGGCAAATCCAGAGAGTCACAGACGAGATCTGCTTACCTGGAGCAGAAGTTGCTGGAGTCATAAAATGGTAAGGACACTTAAATGGTCATTTTGATGAATTGCTGGAGGCTGAGTGTAGACTAGCATGAGAGTGAAAAACCCATGGGGGCTGAAGTCTTGGATGACCCTCATCCATTCACAGGTTTTATCTCTGGGAGCCCCATGGGGTTTTCAGAGTACACATGCAAATTCTCTAACCTTGTGATGCTGGCAGGAGGAGGGAAAGAGTAATCGTTGTGTAATATGTCCAGTGGATTCTCCATCACTAAGGCGTACTTTTCAAGAGGAAAAGATTTTACCCAGAGCCTTATCCCAGGCAGAGGAAGGGAATTCTGCCCAACCTAGCTCATTCTCGCCTCCCTGTCTAACCTAAGGCATAGGGCAAAGCTCAACAACTAGTGTAGAAACACCAGTCAAGGTCTTAGCCCCGAGCTGCAGGTGCACTAAAAGATGGAGATTTGATCCTAAGATGACAGTATTGGTCCCCTGTCCCACCCTACACCCCTCATCACCCCACACACTGGATTCCAGTAAAATGACAGTACAATACAGCTGACAGAGCTGCAAGATGCAGATGTGCCCTGAGGAGGGAGTACTAAAGCCCAAAGTGAGGAAGGGAGGCAGAAATAAGGACCCCAGAGGAGCAGAAAGCCGCTGGCACCGACAGCTACAGCAAACATTCATTTCTGCCCAGCTTCTATCCAGATTCACATAAATCCTCACAGTAAAGTCCTCTTTGCCTCAGTACCTAGTCCTCAACACAGCATCCCTGGCATCTAACAAAATATTGCAAGGCATATCAATGGGCAAGAAAAAAAATCTGAGACAAAGCAAGAAATAGTACCAGACTGAGATATGTATGACACAAATTTTGGAATTATTACAAATAGAATTTAAAATGACTCATTCATACGAATGCTCCAATTGTAAAAACAAAACAATATCCCAAGATGGATAGCTAATGTAAACAGGCAGGCAGAAACTCTAAGAAAGTATCAAAAGGAAATGCTAGGGTGGGAGGGTAGAGCTCAAGTCATAGAGTGCATGCTTAGCACGCATGAAGTCCTGGGTTCAATCCCCAGTACCACCTCCAAGAATAAATTAATATATAAACCTAATTTCCTCCCATCACCAAATTTTGTTTTTAAAAAAGGAAATGCTAGATATCAAAAACACTGTAATAGAAATGGAGAATGGCTTTAAATGTCTCATCAGTGTGGCCACAACTGAGGAAGGATTTAGGGAGCTTGAAGATAGACCAATGGAAACTTCCCAATATGAAATGCAAAGACTACAAAGAATTTTAAAAAAAGAATAGAGACTCCAAGAACTTGGGACATTTCTAAAAGTAACATATGTGTAGTAGGAATACCAGAATGAGAAGAAAGAAAATGGAGCAGAAGAAATATTTGAAGTAATAATGGACAAAATAATTCCAAAATTAATATCAGACACCAAACTACAGATCCAGGAAGCTCAAAGAATAACAGGATAAATACAAAACAAACTAACTAACTCACAAAACATCCACCTAGGCATATCATATTCATACCACAGAGAACCAAAGACAGACAAAAATCTTTAAAGAAGCCAGAAGGGTGTCTCTATTCTACCCTGGAAAAATCAGTTAAAGGCTGTATTATTTCCAGGCTGTTTCATCGTTTTGCATCATACTAGGAGATTTTTTTCAGTGTGAATGATGCTAAATTTGGTTCCCCCCCCCCCCAGTATTAATGGTGCCAAATAATAGCATCAGATTGTTTTCAATATTAATGATGCTAACGTTGGTTACTTAGTTAAGGTGCTGACCACCAGATTTCTCCATTATAAGGGTTAATCATCTTTTTGAATTAGCGTGTAATCTTTGAAGTAATATTTGGGAAATATTTCAGCATCCGTTGATGATCCCTGCCTGAACTGATTATCTCATCAGGTGTTGCTGAAAGTGATTTTTCTAAATGTGAAATAGTTTATTTCACATTTATTATTGAGAATACTTCCAGAAAGAAAAGCTTTCCATTTGTTTCCTCCAAAAGGCAGAGTAAGTGCTAGTCTTTAACCATGAATTAAGAGTTTTTATATTCAGGTTTTACAATAGTCCTTTTGGGGAGTGGAAACATAGATTCTTTTCTCTTCTCTTCCCTTCCTCTCCCCTCCCCTCCCTTCTACTGTTCTCTCTTCTCTCTCTGATACTGTCTACAAGCACCATTAATGATATATGTATTTAATTAATAGAATATTTTATAATCAAATACACTTACTATTATTTTTATGCTTAAAATGTCCCAAATTTGGACGATGGGAGCCCCATGAAACTAGTTTCTTTGTCCTTTTGACGTCTTTCATTTAGTCCTTCCAGAGGTCAGGGCTCATCTTGCATTTTCCCTGCTGAGATCCCGTATCAGCCATTTCTTCATGGATCTCTGCTTCCCCTTAATGTGAAATTATATTTAGAAACCAAGATCTCTGTGTACATGTGCTCACTGCTTCTGGGTGTTATTGTATCTAAGCTCTCTTAATGTATAGATTCAGAATCTGTATTTGAAAAATAAAATTATGAATTAATTTTTTACTCAAAGACAAAGAATTTTGTTAGTAGCAAAAATCGGAAAACTTTACCTATCATCAACTTTGTAACAAAATTTTAGTACATTTAAGTTAATATTAAACTATTCATTTTTTAACATTATCTCCGATATTACAAAGATTTCAATTCTGCTATTGCCCTCCTTAAAAGTGAATGAGGTGGGGAGGGTATAGCTCAAGTGGTAGAGCACATGCTTGGCATGCACAAGGTTGTAGGTTCAATCCCCAGTACCTCCTCTAAAAGTAAACAAAAATAATTACCTCCCCCCACCAAAATAAATTTTTTACAAAAGTGAGTGAGTACTGGAATTATTGTGCTCAATTTTAGCTTGCAGAATATATTTTCTTAATTTTTAATGGAAATTTTAAAGCATACTAAAAAATGGAGATAATGTTGCCTATCACAGAGCTTCAAAATTATTGACACTTTGCTAATCTTATTTCATCTATCTCTTCAAAAAAATTTTTTTTAAAGTTTTGTCTATTACAGATGTCAGATATTATGTCATTTCATTGTTAAGAATCCAATACATATCTCTAACTTTAAGGACTACTTATTTTTACATATCCAGAATGCTATTATCACACTTAAAAAAAATTTAAAATATTTATTTACTATCTTCAGATACCCAATACCCTATAGTCCACTACTATTTCTGTACTTACTTTATGCTAAACATGATACTGATCACTGTACTTAGATCATGCCCTTTCATCCTTGCATAAGGTTTATGGAATATCGAAACTCTCCTTATTTTATTGGTGAGGATACCAAGAGAATATTCAGTGAGTTTAAGTAGCCTTTCTACACTTAACATATCTCATGGGTTTGCCTGCTTCTAAAACACATGCTCTTATTAATTCTAATGTAGTCTTGGGCTACTTGTCTCCAGATTGTGAGTTCTTGAGGACAAGAGCCACCAAATAGTATTTGTTGAGTAGATATTCAATAAATACAATTTTGATGAATATTTTGATGCATATACAGGTGAGAAAAAGGGGTTCTTCATGTCAACCGCCAAATGTCTCCAAGAGTGAAGATCAGAGGTGGAAAGAAAGTTAGAGCTTATGTTATTAAATTTCCTGTCCTCCACAACACGATATACATGGACCAACTTCATCAGAATTACTTGTTAAAATACATATTTCTACACCTTACAGAATCGGGAACTTAGAAATAGAAACCCAAATCTTCACTCTCAGCGGGCGCACATAAAAGATTGAGAGCCATGGGAGTGTACAATGTTGCTTATCAAAGGCGATCCAGGGAGCAGCAGACTGGCTTCAAGTGGGAGTATGTTAGAAAAAAGCGGAATCCTGGACTCACCCCTGGTGAATCAGAATTTCCTGAATCAAAACTGCATTTTTACATAACACCATGTACATTCAAGTTGGAGAAGAACTTTGAGAAGTACTTTGAACTATGCTAGTCTACATCATCCTTAATAAGCAATACTCCAAAGTTTCAAATTTCTTAAAACAATTGGCCAAGTGACCAGTTAAACAAAAAAAAAGCAAGTAGATGAAAAATTGCAAATTAAACCCAACTTGTGCCCTTCTCACTTCTTTGAAACAATTACCCTGCCTTACCACCCCACCGTTAAATTAGACGTTTCCTCCGGGCCTTTTAATTTTCTATTTCTTTCTGGTGCAGTGCTCTTCTCTCAGGTGTTTGTATGGCTCAGTCTTTCTTGTTATTTAAGCCTCTGGCTAGATAGTCCCTACTCAGAAATCCCTTATCTAATTTCCATAATTGATACTGCCTTCCAACAGTCACTTATTATCAGAGTGTTTTGCCTGGTTTTCTCTAATGTGCTCGTCACTATTTGAAGTGACGCTGTTTTTTTCTTGTTGATCACCTGTCTGCTCCACTGGAACATAAGCTCTGTGTGGGTGAGAACCTCCACTGACTGAAGTCCTATCCCCTATACTTACAGTAAAACCTACCAGAATGTAAACATTTACCGTCATAGAACTACAGTCACATACACACAATAATAATATGTTATTACTAGTGACATCCTCCCTCTGAGTTGTAGAAAGCTGCCTTTACTTGAGGCTTAAGCACCTTTCAAGATCATCTTCCTGATGATTGCAAACGGAAGATTATAGTCAATACTGAATACAAGCAGAAGTGCAATGGCAATGGGTTTTTTAATTGAGGGTAATTGATGTCTCTAGTGCCAAATCAACTTAAATCCTGACTATAGCAAATACTAACAGCTTTGTGCCTTAACTTTTTGAGGCTATATTTCAAGCTTAAAAAACTGGAGAAAGATCGAATCAGAATAGTAAGTCTCACACTTGGTGATTTATTCATTGTGACTTATGAAAAAAATATATTCAAAATTTTTAGATTTTTTTTTCTGGAGTCTGCAGTTCCTGTCAATAATTTTTTTGGGGAAAAGGGTTAACAAAAAACTCTAAATGTTTAAAGACGTTTTGGACTTACCTCAACCTATAATCTTTAGGAGGGAGTGAGGAAGGGTGGTAGCCATTCTCCATGTCTTTCAGCTATAACATTATAAAAAAGAAAGAAAAAGCATTTGGATTGTAAATTATTTTTTCCTTGACTTTTCCTTTACCTAAATTATACAGCTTTTGAAAAAAAATTTGCAATGAAAACTAAAGCATATACTATTAGCTCTTTTAGAAATAGATAAATTTTTTCATGTGATTTTATGACAGGAGAAGCACCATTGTGGTATGAAGAATTCTTCGGATAAGAAATAGGTGACCTCACCTTTACAAACTTTGTTTTTCTGTCCAAAACATAAATCTTAACAATTAGTATTAATCCTTAATCACAGTTTATTGGTGTAGATTGCTATTACATAAAGTTAGTTATACTTCTTCACATAGTAATGATAATTTCTCATATTTCAGTAAGAAGACCAGGAAACAAGCATTTCATGTGTATTTATTGATACCATTTTTTTAGCATATGGGTGTTATTTTTATTTTTGTTTTGCGTTTGTTTGATATAACATGAAAAAAAATTGAAATTCTTAGGCACTAATTCTTAATAAGATGATAATTTTGTCCTTTGGCTATTGATGCTATACTATACCAATACTAGAACTACTATTAATTTTGCCATCCGAGTACAAAGTGAAGCTTAAATATTTTTGTAACTTGAAATACAGAATTAATATTCTAAAAAATAGCTAGAAACTTTATGACACGGGGGACAAAAAGTTAGACCCTCATATATCTAGTTCCAGTGTCAGCCGGCAAATCCAGCTCCGCCACGTAGAAGTCCTGCGATGCTACTGATACAGTTCATTGACTAATATTAGAGACCAGTCTAAACTCTGAAGAGCCCTGTTCTGGGCTTGTGTCAGTGCTCTTTGAGGGGTGAAGGACACAGTCCTTGCAGACCTTACAGAGGTAATGTGTATCTAACTGGGAGGTCGGTAGTGAGGAGTAAATAATTCATATGGAACTCTTTGCGTAGGTAATAATGTTACCACAAAGGAATGCCCTACACCGCTTAGATCAGATTAACAAAGATGGAAGCTCACGCTGTAAATAGCATAAGCTCCTCTCTTCCCTTCTAGACCTGAATGCTTAAGAAAAAATCACTTCTAAAATTGTTGTTTTTCAAAGTAGCCACACAGTGGCAGACTTTAACCAAAAAAGGATAAAATTTTCTTAAAAAAAATCATGTGCGATGTCTCTTTCTTTAGATGATTTATAAAAGATAAAAGTTTATAAAATTAAACCTAAGACAGATGCTAGATCTTATTCATCTTTTTAGTCTAAAAACCCAGAAATAGAATTTCACAGATCAAAGAGAGTTCTGTTTTGGTATCAGATAGGGGGCCTCTTTCTTGGCCCAAAGTTTATTCTACAGAGTGGAAGGAGCTGTCTTCCCTTTCACTGGGTAGTTTTTCTCCTCTGAATCTTGTCTTTTGACCAGGTAGAGACAGGTTCTGCCTAATGAGAAAGCTCTGTTGTTATATTAGAGTTTAAAAACATGAATATTGGGGTCAAAATCACAAAAATCAGGAGGTTATTATTCTGTCTGTACTACTTAACTCTTGAGTGACTTATTTTCATTAAAATATTCTTAAATGTTCAACACACAAATGACTATATATCAAATACATCATAGTAGTGGTCTACCACTAGTCTAGATTTTGCATTTTGCTACATCAAAGTTTTCCCTAACCAGCTGTCAGTAACATATACATGGACCAGCCATCTCTTTCTTTCCCACGGCACATCACTACCTGCCTCAGTATACACAACATACTTGTCTTGTACAAGGATTATTACAATATATTAGATATGTTAATACATACGAGGATTATTACAACAGATTGTCTTTCAAAGTAAAATTAAGTTACAATTTCTATTCATTTTCATCTTGTATTTTAATATATTGAAGATGCATATTATTCATATTCTATATTTTAGTATGGTTTTAAAAGTACCAGAGAAGCAACTACACTATAAGTAAATAAACATTTTAACCATTAAGTGAAAGCTCTGGTCTCTGAGGGGCACTGGCAGAAGGCAACTTTATTCTTTATCATGTCTGCTCACTCCACGCATCCTGTCTGCTGTCTGCTATCTCCTCAATCATGTGGATAACATCTTGGTGAGTGGCAGAGGTGTGGATACTTTCAGGTTCAATGCCGACTAATACAAGCTCTTCAGACTCTCTACCGATTTAAAGCACTTTTTGTCGCCCCACCCTGGCCCGCCTCAGAGGTGCATCCAGTGTGAGCAGAGGGTTGCGGTGGATAATTTCCTTGTTTCTTTAGTCCTCTCTATTTGTGCTACTTCATCTCCAGGTTTGGAGAGAGGAGAGGAGCAGCAGCGAAGGACAGAAAAAGTCTTCTTGAGTGGCAGAACTGTAATCAGAGGTGACAGATGTCCGTAGCTGCCTGTTTCTCGGGGCCCTCTAGAGATTCCGTGCTTTGGGGGTCCGGCGGAAGCTTTCTGCGTGGGTGCTGACTTTTCTGGCTTCTCCCTTACAACTCCCGGCCCATTATCCCACTTACTGTTCATGCCCTCTCTGCTGAGGTCACCTCCCTCCTGTCGGGAAAACTTTCAGAACTCATTCTATTCAAGCCTGCTTGCTTTCATCCAGGTGTCCACGTATGACTCCCGGGGAACTCGCCTCTGGCTCTGTCGGTGAGAGCAGAGCTCACTCCCAGAGAAAGCTCTCCTGAAACACTCACTCTAGAAACCACTCCTTGATTTCAGACTTTGGAGATCTGTCTCTTTCCTGCTCAAATTCCAGAGCACACACATCCAGCGCTCCCTCTGGCTTAGCCTAGGGTGAAATGCACACCACCCTTCTCTCCACCGTGGAGGGGCTGGGGGACCGGGGAGGGCACGACACAATGGGCTTTTAAAAATTAACTTCAAATTCACTCTCGGTCTTTTCTTCTGTAGGTTAGGTGTGGGTGATGGGCTGAAGCTGACAGAGAGGTAAATTCACAATATTATGGTCTATGATCTCACTTTAGAATATGAAGATTTTGAGCGTTTATTTTATTGATCTCAGGTGAAATTATAATACACTGGAAATTTCAAATTTAAACTTTATGTTTTATATATGTGGATCTCATTACCCTGAAAATGATGTGAAACTTAAAAATTTTAGACTGGTGATGTAGTAGTTAAAATACGAACTTTGTAGTTGGTCTAGGATTAAATGCAGGATGGGATCATTAGCTGTGTGAATTTGGGCAAGTTACTTGATTTTTCAGAACCTTATTTTCCTCCTCTTTAGAAGGGAATTGCTTCCCATATTTATGGTATAGAATTAAATGAGGTAATGCATTAAAAATGCGTAACATGTATCTACCACATTAAGCACATTTCAAAAATGGTAATTTTTAAAAATATCTCCATTTCATTGTTCATCTGAAACTATGTTCTTACTCCTCAAACCTGTCCTATGTGCCACTGTTATAATGATGCTGTAAGCATCCCACATTCATCACATGCCTAACCTACTTAGGGATTAGTGATGCCTCCGTGGCCTGAGTCAGATATAAATGTTCTAGCCTAACCCTCAATACTGTCCAAACTTTCTACCAGACCCTCTGTCCAGTCCTGGATTCAGCTAAAACTCTCTCTACCGCACTCAGTGTGTTTATCATGTTCCATGTGCTTTCTTTTCTTTCCTACTTTCCTTTTATACTGTTTTCCCTACCAAACGTGTTCTCTCTTTTCCTTCAATATCCAAACCTCACTCATCTGAAAGCCCACAATTTAAGTCCATAAATTTTCCCTGACCTTTCAAACCTGTTGTATTCTCAGGCTTATTTCCGTGATGACTTCCTTTTTCTCACTTAGTTGGCACAGCATCCAAGCTGAGTCACTCTTTCTTGCAGATATGGATGAAATACACCCCTGGGAACTTGGGATACTGGTTGCTCAGCAAGCCAGGCCTGTGGGGAGTTGGCTCCCATGGGCTGAACCTTGACCAGTGGGAAATAGGAGGTAAATTCCACCTCCGTTCTCTCTGCTGTGGATCCCCCAAGGAGTATTTTGTTTTACAATCATTTTACTGATGTCACTTGTGCTGTGTGAATTCGCTGCCAGCAGCTGCTGTGCCCCAGTGATGATTCTGAAGAAGGATCCAGGACTGTAGTGCTTCTTATCACACTACACAGCTTTTCAGCTTTCCCTGCCTTGCTTTTTTTTTTTTTTTTCTTCCATCATCCTCACTTGTCTGGACTTATATGCCCCAAATTAAGGGTGAACACTTAATCTTAGCCTCAGGGTCTCTTTTCTAAAGGACCTAGGCCAAGACAACTGTGAAAAGTCCCCTTCCCAATGCCTGAAATTATATAATATCTACAATACTCATTTAACACTTAAGACTAATTTTCTGTTTTATGATCATGTATGTATTGTTATTTATCTTTTTTTAAATGCCTCCATCAACCAGCTAGACTATATTTTCTTTATGGGAAGAGTTCATATTGTTTTCTTTTCTTTTAATAAGTTGTCAAGTAACATTATGCCCAAGAAAGAAGCTCACTATATATATGTATTAATAAGAAATATATGTGTAAATCAAAGCCACTTCAATAAAAATAAAATTTTAAAAAGTATATAAAGAAATACATGAATAACTAAAGCTGTTTAGAACCATTTAGTTATACCAGTTACACCAATATTTTCTATTAGAAAAAGAAATTTTCTATAAAAATTTCATTGCCTTGAGAAGGATTTAGTTCTCTTTGTTTATAGATACATAATATTTACAGATTGTTAAGTTTCAAATATTCTTAAAAACAAAGGCAAACATTGTTATTTAAACAACACTTGTTGTTCTCTAATTCTTATTACTTTAGGGCCCCAAAAATGATCCAGCAGAAATTAAAAAGAGCATCTAGCAAGTAATGATAGTAAACCAGGAATAGAGGGCATACTGTTTGTAGGTAATAAAATAGAAAAATGAGGCTTTTAGCAAGACAAGTAAAGAAGACAAACATGCCAAGGAAGAAAACTGCTCAATTACAAGGCACTTTTAAAATTTCTCTGGCTCTCTTTTTACTTTACTTTGGCCGATTTTGTAAATTCTGGGAAGTTACAGGAGGCAAGAAAATGACTTCTGTAAAAACTTTGGGATGTGTAAATCTAGTGAATATACATTATTTTGTTGAGTTGATTGTATTTTAACATAATTTGCAGGTTAGTATCTAGAAATGTCAAATCTTTTAAACTGGAATAATTAAGCATTAGCATTGGAGGAACTTTAAAAATAACCCATTCCAGTTCAACATATGAAGGATCTAAGGCAGAGAAAAATTAAGTGAAGCATCAAAACCACTCAGCTAATAAGTGGAGGAACTGGTTTTAGAATTCACAGATTCTGAAGCATGATATGCTGCTTTGTGAAGTAAATCATCATTCTTAGTTGTTTAATTAAAATGTATGCAAAGTGTTCTATAATCACAACAGTATATCTTTGTAGAATTGGGGTATCCTTAAAATCATATAATGCAACCTTGGAGTTGGTGATGCCAAATTTTAGAAATGAGACCTAGAAAATTTAAACAAAGATCCTCCTTTGGAGCTGTTTTAAAGAAATAAGAAGATCTTAGATTCTGATAAAGAATTATTTTTAAATCTAATATTTTAAAATGGGCTTTGTAAGGTAAGACCATCACAGTATGGAATACACACAGCCATTAACTTATAATTTAGTAATTCAGCAATAGAATCAGTGAACATGTGTATATAAGTGTCTTATAAAATCAGCCAATATATATTTAATAAATATTGGCTGAGCTTAAATTATTAGGTTATATACAACACAGATGAATATGTGAAAAAAATTAGCAAACATATGGAGGGAATTGATTAAATCTACCTATAAGATTATTATCAGTATACTAACAGACAAAACAGAGGCTTAGAAAAAATTCTGGTTTCTTGGAAGGAACTGAGAAAATGAGGAAAATGAGAAAAAAAGAACAAATAGGAAACAATCTTTATAGCAGAGTCACTGTTTGGAACTAGAATCATAATATTTTCATTGATAGTGTCTCAATAGTCTCTTTCTCTCTTTTACTAAATAAACTTTATTTTATAAAAGGGTTTTTGGTTCACAGCAAAATTGAGAGTCATTTCCGAGAGATCCCATGTACCCCTGTCCCCACATAAGCACAATCTCTCTTATTAGCGTCACACACCACAGTGGTATATTTGTTACAATTGATGAGCCTACATTGGTTAATCATAATCACTCAAAGGCCATAGTTTACATTAGGATTTATTATTGGTGTTATGCATTCTCTGGATTTGGACAATTACATAATGGCATATATCCATCATTGTAGTATCATACAGAATCGTTTCACTGTCTTAAAAATCATTCATGTGCTGCCTGTTTATCTTTCTTTCCCCCTACTCTCTGGCAACCATGGATCTTTTTATTGTCTCCATAGTTGTGCCTTTTCCAGAATGTTTTATAGTTGAAGTCATACAGTATGCAGCCTTTTTAGATTGATTTCTTTCACTTAGTAGTATTTTTAGTAGTTTTAAGATTCCTCATGTCTTTTTATGGTTTGATTGCACAGGGAAGCCAGTGTGGCAGGAGTGAAACAATCAAGGGGAAGAATGAAGAGATGAAGTCAGAGAACTAACAGGGCGGAAAAGGGTGTATCATGTAGGGCATTGAAGGCCATAGTAAGGACTTTGGATTCATCTTCACTTTAATCTTTCACATTGATATTTTTTTCAAACAAAATAAATTAAATATTTTGCAAGTCAGATTTCTCCAGAGAAACAGAACCAATCAATAGAATATATATATATAGTGACTTGGCTTAGGCAGTTATGCAAGCTGACAAGTCAGATCTGCAGTCAGCAAGCGGAAGACATGGGGAGCCATGCTTCAGTTTGAGTCCAAAGACAACAGTAACCAATGTCCCAGCTCTAAGACTTGCCAGACAGAAAGAATTCTTTGTCAGTCTCTTTTTGTTCTATTCAGGTCTTGAACTCATGAGAAGAGGCCTACCCACATTAGGGAGGGCATTCTTCTTCATTCAGTCTGCCAGTTCAAATGTTATTCTCATTCATTCAGAAATGCTTTCAAAGACACACCCAGAGTAATGTTTGACAGAATGCTTGGGCATCCCACGTCCAGTCAAGCTGACACATAAACTTAACTCTCACAAGTGTTATTTCTTGTGAGTATTTCTATATCTAAATGATTATTCAGAAGAAATGAGAATGTAATAATTTTGCTGTTTCATAAGTAATTTCTGGATAAGGACATTCTATTTTTCACATATCTGATTAACAATTACATACCAATTTTCTTGAAAAGTTTACCTGGATTCTAAAATTCATGACTCTACCCATACCTCTTTAATGATCTAAACAATTCTATCCTTACTTTAGTCTATATGACAGAACTTCTTTTCTTT
The DNA here is from genome assembly GCF_048773025.1 of Camelus bactrianus. Taxonomy (NCBI): domain Eukaryota; kingdom Metazoa; phylum Chordata; class Mammalia; order Artiodactyla; family Camelidae; genus Camelus; species Camelus bactrianus. The sequence goes on from NC_133540.1 coordinate 47,479,971, forward strand.
CCTAACCTCATTCACTCTACTTAAAAGGAGCATCCAAATGTCCATTATGGAGAAAATAGGTGATATTTTTCAGAACATGATAAGCAATAGCCTAAGGAATCAGAGCTTTGAAAAATGCTGTTGAAATCACATGGTCTCTATGTGGTCACTCCCTGAGTCCTGGGAACCAAAGTATATAGCGTTACCTCAAAGGAACTCACCTCTTACAACTCCTGAACATAGTTAATTATGCTGACTTTTCAGATAGATGCAATTATATTCAATAATTATAGCTACCTTTTTTTTTAAAACTTTCATCTGAAAATTATATTTGCATATTAAAAAATATAATGAACTTAATTAGAATAATCTTGCTTGTACTTGTTTTTCTTACTTGTATTTTTTCTTTCCTTTTTAATGAACTCATTCAAAATATTTTAGCACTGGCATTTATATTTATGCTGTAAAATTAACTTCATTATCTCTAGGCTTATTGAGTCGCCCTTCCAAGGAGCACTAGAGTCAGGCTGTGCTGAGTCCCAAGAGCAATTATTCACATCTCTTGGTAACTCCATGTTCAGCGGTGTCATGTTGGAATAGCTTGAAACTGACTGTGATGAGAATATTTATACCACATAAATGAATAAATGCAACATATCAGCATTCCCTTCCCTTCTCCTCCTCCACCCTCCTTCCCAAACACTTTACAAGCTGGTTAAACATTACTACTTGTTCCTCTTATTTAGGGATATTTTGTAGTAAATATACTAAGAAAAATGTATTACATTTAAGATTTAAATCTCTTTTTAATACAGCTTAAAATAATTAACAATTTTTATAATTCTATGCAGTCAAAATGGAAATTTCTGCAAGTTTTTAGGTCCCCTCTAAGAAATTCAGAAAGTACAAAGGGTATAAATTAAATGTGAATAGCAATAGTACCTAGTCTAAAGAATTCTATTGAATTTTAAATAATCAATGCAAATGCTTATTCCAATGTCTGCCTTGCAGTAAGTGCTTAATAAATGTTTTTGCTAACAGTAGGAGAATTAGAAATACTTTATTTGTAGTGGAAGAATATTATATAATAGCCTCTACTCCCTTGCACCCCTGCCAACCTACTCCAAATGCTCAAGGAAATTTTATGTACTCGCATAAGAAGGCCTTGATTTGTATAAAACAATACACAACAAAATATACTATAGAATAACATGCACTTCTAGTCATTTCTCTGATCGTACTTATATGTATACACACGTCCTATGGACACGAGGACAAATGGGATTATGCTATACCTTTTAAAACCTTTTCAACATCTAATATATCATGGTAATCTTTCCAGGCTAGAACACAGATGTAACTCAGCATGTAGTTGTAGGTCCATATTCCCTCACTTGAAACCCTTGGGATTAGTTGTGTCTTGAAATTCAGATTTTCTTTTTAATTTTGAGAAGGTGTTATGACACACGTTCTGTATACTGTTACAGCATTTCCCATTATGTCTTGGGTGGCAACCGTAATCAAACGCATTCAGATTTCTGCAGGGACCTGAATGCATAGTCACACTAACTAGAATAAGAAAAGGTTATGAAAAACCTCATGTTCAGTCAGGTTAGGTTTTATCTAGAAGTAAGTTTATGTTAGATTTGCAAAGGGATTATGGATCTGTATAATTCTCTGACTTTTGAAAAGCTCATTAATAAGCAGTATCTTGAAAAATGCACCGAGAAACAATAATCCGGAGGAAGCAGAGAGGAAGTCAGAGTTCAAAAGGCCAGAGAGTTCTCTGGAGCCCCAGTGATCTCAGAAGTGGCATGACACTCCAGGCAGGTAAAAGGTCTGCAGAATAATGGCTTTGCCCAACATGTTTTGTGACTATAAAACACAAACCAGGCACAGAGCCATAGTCAGCTTCTTGATCAAATCCCAGCATGTATGCACCACAGGTGTGCATTCTGTACACGCTGGGAAGGGGGTGCTGTGGCAAGAGCTTTACTGAGGAGCTGAAAGATTTACTGAGTCATCTCAAGAAACTCAGCGTGGGAAAATTCTGTTCTGCCCGTGCAGCGAAGAAGTGAGAAACAACTGGTGACTGCAGTGTTCCGACAAGTAGAAACAGGCTGGGTAATGTCTGCTGGTCACACACTTTCAAGAATATTACAAAATAAGGAAAGGTTGCACCTTTGGGTTAATTTTGACCTCTTTGAGAAAATTCAAAGACTGATTCTGATTCATATACGCTAGTCAGAAAAATGAAGCGGTATTTCTTTGCAGTCTCACGCTGCATACACTAAAACACACTCTGAAAAATCAAATCCATCTACTTATATCCACATAACCATTAGATACGACACAGGCAGACAGACACTGAAGGCATCCTCTTCTTGCTCAGAGGGGAATTTTTGCCATTGCCTTCTGATTTTCAGTGAAATGGTTGTAAGTCAAGAAAAATAGGAGTTAGAATGCATGCTCATATTAATACATTTTTGTTTACACATTACAGGTAGTACTTTCAAGTGTTCCACTTTAACTGCCTGCTGTCAGTCTATTTAGTGTTTTCTCATGGTGTTATGTTTTTACAATGTGTTCAAGCTAAGGGCAACAAAATAAAATCAATGTATAATTTATAAAGTTGAATAAAATAAGGGTCTTTCAGTTAAAAACCCACAAGATGAAACAGAGGTAGATTTAAAACTGGAAAACTTGATTTTATCCCTGATTCTATCACATTTGAGTCTTATATCTTTTTTCCAGCTGCTTAACGTCTTTGAAATTATTCTGCCTTTATCAAAGAATTATTGTGATTGTGTTTTAATGTTGAACAACGACTGTGAAAAGTTTTATAGAAATGTAAAGCACTATTGTTTTTCATTCATGCATTTATCAAACATGTCTTCAGTTCACTGAATGCCAGGCAGTGCTAGCTCCCAGAGTACCTAAGATGTGAAACAGAGGAAGAGGGGGTATGAAATGCCTGTGGGAGCCAATGGAGTATATAGCACACATTCTCTCCTGCACATCCTGTAGCAACATGTGTGAGAAACAAGGAGAATGCTTTAGTCTAGAGAAATAAGTGTGGGAGTATTAGTAAGTGAAAATGCTCACACAGGGAGAACATCGGAGGAGCGAATAGAGAACGTCGAAATTTACGGTGCATTTGGAAGAAGAGTAATCTCCAAATGAAACAGAAATGAAGGAGGGAGAGAAGTAGGAGGGAAAAAGAGAACTACAGACTAATATGGCTTATTACTAAGTTTCACAGTTAACAGACAACAGCATAAAAAAAGATGGTAACCCAGGGCATAAAAATAAATAAAATGAGGTAATGAGTCGATGTTGGAAATCGTTGGAAGAAAGTGCTTTGTAACGTAACTGCTGAAACAAGTGGTCTTTTAGGCTTTACATGTCCTGACTTGCCGCTTTTAAATTGTCTCTTGGGTATCAGGATTATTTATGATATGTTGTGCGTGGTAATTCAAGCAAGGCAGGTTCACCATGGGAAATAGCAGTATGGAAATTATGGTAGTCTATGAAGTTATTATACTATAAGTTTGTCGAAATATTTTGCTGGCAAAACCATGAGAAATTGAAACATGTAACATATTTGATAGAAGTATGAATTGCAGCATTTCTGAAAGCAAGTTAGGGCACTTAAGAATTGAAGAGGTGCATATTTTATGATCTAGGAATTTCACTTCTAGAAATCCAATTTACAAAAGCAAAAGTCCCAGTCTTTAATTCGATAGGTCAAAGAATATTTATTGCAGCATTCTTTATACAAATGTACAAAACATTAACAAAAACCCTTGGGGCCAAATATGTTTAAGAATTCTGATGTTTGGGGATTTTTGTAACAATAAGATGAAGGCTATTCCATATATTATTAATCACTAAGGGGCTAGGGCAGCCCCTCATAATCAAACACATTTATATTTCTGCAGCAAAATGTATGAATATTCAAATTAAGTATGTTAAAGATTATAAATAGCCTCATATTGCTTAAGGTCAGGTTTCTCAAAAAATGACAGAAAAAAGATTAATTTTGGAATTGCAAATAAGTTTTTGAGAACCTATAAATAAATTTTAAAAAGGAATTATCTAGATGTCCATAGAAAATGTTCAGCTTCTATTTAAAATATTAGGTTAGATTTTTAAGTGTTGACTGTGATAAATTATGTAAAGGGAAAAATAATTTTTCAGATTAGCATGAATGGTATTGTCTCATTTCTCTAGAAAAAAACATCACCTGCATGTCTGCATTTGTATTTTGTTACAAGCATGGGAAAAGAGTATAGAGGTATGTTTGCACAGAAGATGGCTATGCAATGTATTTTTTAATCATCACAATATAATAGAAAGTTTAAAAAATAAAGTAAGGCTTATTGAGTGTATCATAAACTTTGACTTCACGTACTTGGCTTGTAGCAGTATGGCTATTTATATACAGTTTGCAGGCAAGAGTATAGATAATGTTGCTTTAAATTTCCTGGTAAGGTAAGCAATTCACCAATGTGTGATTAATATTTAGGTGCAAAAATATGTTAATTCAAATAATGAATGATGCAAAGAAAGCAATTAAAATGTAAGAGGGGTATTCATCTATTTTTGCTGATGAGATCAGTCCCTGTAGCAAAATACAGGAATGATTTAGATCAAGGAAATTGTACCCAGTAAAGAATCAGTCCTCCCTCTCTAAAATCATCAAAATCATGGTGTATAGTGCAGTGTGTGTTAAAATTCTCAAAACATGTAATGGGGGGTGTTGGGGTATAGCTCAGTGCTTAGCATTCATGAGGTCCTGGGTTCAATCCCCAGTACCTCCATTAAAAAAGAAATTAAAAATAAATAAATAAATAAATAAATAAATTTAATTACCCCCCCAAAAAAGAAAAAAACATTTAAAATAAAAAAGAAGAAAATCGAACATTTAAAGATATGTATAAAAAAACAGCATAGAGTATAAAAATGAATGAAACTAAATATTAAATACTTATTTAATAGTCTTTTAAGTGATGAATTTTAAAAATTACTAATTTTGCTAAATGCCCTGCCTCTGTTTTATGAGCTGATTGAGTTTTTGTTTTTTAGCATATTATGGGACATTTAAACTTCCAGAGATGATCAAATTGTTTCGGAAGCTCAGTTTTATGCAATAGGCCGAAGTTGACTATGTATTTTAAGGCCCTACAAGAAAAATATTTTCAAAAGTATTAGTGAATAGGAGCTCCAGTCTCTTTTGTTTAGGAGGCCATACTTTCTCCATATCCTTTTCAGCCACGTGGGGCTGGTCTTCACCTTGCTTCCGTTAGGTGGTTAAGACTGGTGACTCTCACAGGTGGTAAATGCCTGTGACTAACTCTTTATTACATATTTTGAGTATTCCTTTATGAAGATTCTTGAAAAGTACTATCCCTTCTAAAGAATTGTTGTTAGAATTTAATGAAGTGAATTATATAAAGTTTAAATGTAAAATGCTTCTGTCTGATTATACCATTGGCCTCATATAGGTTCTTCTCGAAGAAGAGACAGTGATTCTGTTAAAAGAGAAGTGAAATAATGCCTCTCTTCTGCTCAAAACCCTCCAGTAGTTGCCTATCTCACTCTGTAAACACGGAAGTCTTCGCAGGGACCTGTAGGTCCCTCCATGATCTAGCTCTCAGCTGACCTACTACCCTCACTGCTTCCAGTTCCCACTGCTCTAGCCACGCTGGCCTCCTTGCTGTTCCAAGAATATGTGTGGCCCACTCTTGACTCAGAACATTTGCACTTAGTATTTCTTCACACTGGAGTGTTCTCTCTTAAATATTCACTTGCCTCAGTCCTTCACATCTTTTAAATCTTTACTCAGTTGTTACCTTCTTGGTGAAAATTTCCATAGTATCCTATTTAAAATTTCAAGTTACGCCCATTACACCCTTCATCCCTCACCGTCAGTAGTTTTTCTCCACACTACCAGTAACATCATAAAGTGCTACGCAGTTTACAATTTTATTATGTTGATTTTCTGACTTTCTCCACTAGTGCATTTGCTCCATGAGACCAGAATTTTTGTCTGATTTGTTCACTATTGTAGCGCCAGCACATAGAAGAGACAGTGCTTAGCTTTGTACGTGCACAGTACACATAGTTGTTGAATGAGAGATAAACAAAGACAGAAGTCAAAAAACAATTTTAAAGTTTTGACTGAGCAACATGGAGTGAGTTGACTTTCAGTGAAATGGGATCCAGTTTGAAAGAGGAGTAGGTCTTGAAGGCGAGGGAGTTAGCAACTCACTCTTTGACACGTTACATTTACTGAAGTGAAGATGTTGAGTCAAGAATTGGATACATCGCTCTGGAGTTTAGGGAATAGGTTTACTCAAAAGATACAGAGTTGGGAGTCGTTGGCATATAGAAAAAGTGCGTGATTGCCAAGGAATTGAGTGAAGATAGAAAAGAAAAGAAGCTTGATATTAAGGCATGGACCATTCCAACCCTAGCAAAAGAAGATTAGTTATTCATTGAAGAAGAGAATAAACACAGCCAGTGAGTTGCAAGGACATTCATGAGGGGGTTATGTCTTGGAAACGAAGAGAAGAAAGTGTTTCAGAGGAGAAAAAAGTGGCCTACTTTTGACCAATTTGACCAATTACGTCAAAAACTGCTGACAGATCAGGTAAGATGGGGAATGAGAACTGATTGTTGGACTGGCAATATCAAGGAGGTCACTCAAGACTTTCACAAGGGGTATTACAGGAGGACGGCAATGGTGGAAGCCTGATTCAGGGGTTCCAAGAAGAAGGGAAGGTGAGGGACTGGAAAAAGTGAATATAGATACTGGTCAAAAAACTGTATTAAAAGGCATGAAAGAGTTGAAGTGGTTCTTGAAGAGGGAAGTGGAGTTGAGAAGATTTGTTTTTGTCTTATTTAGTGTTCTTGTTTTAAAAATAGAAGTTGTGGCATATTATGGAAAGACTCAAGAGAGAAGGAAAACTTCACGATGCAGGAGAAAATGTGAATTACAGGAGAATTGCCCTTGAATGGTAGTGAGAGTTAATGGGACAGAGACTACATGAGTTTTTTCTGTCAACTGGACCATCAACTGTTCTTATACAGCCACAGGAGAGATGGTGAGTATGTGTGGCTAGATGTACGCAGGTGGAGAGATTTGATGGTAGTAGTTCTCCTCTGAGGCTTCAGATAGTTTCACCAAAACAGGAAGCAAGATCATTAGGTGAAAGTAAGAAATAGGGAGTAAATATGACGTGGTTGTTTAGGAGAGAAGGAGAGTGAGTGGATTAGGAAAACAACTTGATTACCATATTGTTAAGGGGCAATCTGAGTTAGTAGTCATAAACGTGAACTGGGACGGGTCAGTGTGTGTGTATTTGTGTGTGTATGTTTCCTTTATCCCAAACAGCACAGATGCACAGGCATGGAGTAAACAGAGCATGCACTGGGTATAAGTAAGATAGTGATTGTAATTCTTGATCATGAGACTTAAGCTGCATAGGAAGCACATGAGAACATGAAATGAGTGAGAAATGATGAAAGATGGCAGTGTCAAAGCCCCAGTGGGTTTAATAAATAATTGGAGTTAGGATACTGCAGAAAGTGAGCTGAAGATTGGGTTGAAATTTAGGATGCTTAAGATTTTGGCTATGGAGAGGTTATAGCTAATAAAAATGACGAAGTCTAGGTTGTGACTAAGGGAATATGTGGGTGGAGGGTATAGCTCAGTGGTAGAGTGTGTACCTAGCATGTACAAGGTCCTGGGTTTAATCTCCAGGACCCCATTAAAATAAATAAATAAATCTAATTACCCCCAAAATCAAGTTTTAAAAAAAGAATTTAAAAAAAACATTAATAAAAAAAAAAGAGAAAGTGTGTAGCTGAGGCTTATGTGTGGGGGGAGTAAAGCATCAGTGGAGAGAGGACAGAAACTAAGAGATGAAGTATTGGGGGCAATTCCCTACCTGAATTATGACTGTAGAAATGTATAGGGAAACGAAATATTAAATCTTTAAAGAAAGAAGGAAACGAACAGAAAGTTGGTAGGTGACTGCAACGAAGAGGAATAGTTTTACTGTATTAGTCCTAAATCATAATATCCTCTGGTGATGGTTCTCAGGGAAGAATAAAGGAGAAGAGTCTGGACGCAACAATGAGAAACAAGAAGATGCCTTCAGCACCACACTAACGAAGAGGGCTTTGGTGGAAATACATACTCAGGGGAGAGCCTGGTTACAGTTATATCAGGAAAGGGAAAGAAACACTCAGAGAAAGGGGTGAAGGGGTTTTTCAGGTAATTGAAACTGGTTAATCCAGAAAGTATCGAGGGAGGGTTGGGAGTCTGGGGAGGTATGGGAAATGAGGTTAGAAATGTGATGTATAGACCCTGTGAGTAGCAAGACCATATAATTTATTATCAAAACCTAAAAAGAGACCCAATAAAAGTTACACAAAGATGATACGGATACACTGGAACTACCTCAGGCAAATTGTGTTGTATGGTCACTCTACCCATCAGACTTGCAAATTAAGAGGTTATCTGTAACAAGAGGAGAAAATGTCTTGATAGCCCCAAGGCAGATTGTCCCAGAGCAGATATTTGGGGTTGCAGTGGCAGAGGAAAAGGGAAAGGACCAAGGTGTCTCTCCAGGATTATGTAGCATTCTTGACTACTGCTTGAATCCTTTTTATAGAGCTGTGGCCATTAGTATTGAAATTGTATTATTACAAGCTAATGGTGAATATAAAACCATAACCACCATGTACTAGATGGATGTAATTCCCTTCTCTTTTTCTTCTTTTGTTTCATTCCTGCCACTTGTTACATTGTCACCTCTACCTGGAGTTTCCTTTCCTCCAACTACTTACGCAAATGTCACTGTTTTTGAATTGGGGCTGAAATATCATGGCCTCCAGGAGTCTGTCCTTGATTCTTTCAGCTAGGTGTTATCTGTCCTTCCTTTAAACTCTCATAGCATTTTATTGATACTTCTGTCTAGCATTTACTAATTTCTGCCCTTCACAGTCCTAAATTACTTATGTATGTCTTACTTTTCATTCTAGATGAATAGGATGTTCCTTAAGGACGGAGTTTATATTTGCAGATCTCCATTATCCCACCACCAATGTGTTTACATAAGATAGGCTTTCAATAATGGTTTAGATAAATAATGGAATGCATGCATTTTGAGGAGAAACCTAAACTTTTTATGTTAAGTGCTGGAAAATCAGAAGAGCTGCTTGAAAACAAGCTGGCTGACAGCAAATAAAGAATAAAGTATTAGGATGGATGTTAGTATCTCATACCTAAATTACAGACTTGAAGAAATTTAAGATATATTTCCTCATAATACTGAAGTGTAAAAATAACAGAAAATTAATTTTTAAAAGATAAGAATTTACATGCTGTTATGGTCTTTAAAAATAAGTGTTATTTCACTTAGGTATGAAAAAAAACATGCTTCCTGGAGATTAGAAAAAAGGTTATAATAATTTTCGAGATAAGAGTGTATGAATAATGACTAAACTTGTGCTTGTTAGATTTCTAAGCAACACGTATCTTAATAAAATAATAAGTCAAATCAGGCCATATTTTCAAAATTAAACATGTGTGTGTATTTTTGTTTACTCTAAAGAGATCATTCTTGTCCCAGATCTTCTAGAAAGTTCACCACATGATACAATTGTAAACTAGCAGTAGTAGTCTCCTGGGTATCTTTTAGGAAGGAGGGTCATTTGCCATCACAACACTAGACTTGCTTAGTGCAAAAAAGGAATGTCTACATATAGTCTCCACCTTTTTTGAGGATATTCTTTTCATAACTTTTAAATTCCAGACATACCTCAAATGAATTCATGGAAATCTGTTATAAAACCTTAGAACAACTTTTGTATAAAAACTCAAGAAAAATGCAACAGATTGAGTATCTCAATATATAAAACAAAGTGAAGATTATTGGATATTAAAGAGTAGATGTTAAGCATGGGTATTTATTCCACATCTTACCTTATTCAATAACTAATTTGTTTTGATTTATAAACAATTCATGCCCAAACATTTCATTTTTTATTTTTGTTTTTCTTTGGTATTGTTTGTCCAAAGCTACTCAAATAATTGAGAGATTTTAGTTTTGGCTAAGAAATGTTTGATATATTAAGGTCATTTTCCCTTTAATATTTTCCATGTAATTATACTTTTGTATGAATAAAAAGGTTTACATTAATAAAATATATTGGAAATTTTATGAGTAATTTAAGAATGAAAATATGTAATTGATAGAAAATAGATAAGTTGTGATTCAAAGAATCAGAGATTCTGAGTGTTAGACAAAACAAAGTTCAGTGCAAGTTCCCTGCAACATGGATTTCTGGGCTATCGTTAAACTCAGTGCCTGGCCTTCTCCTTGGTCTTTCAGAAGTTGCGTTTCTGAAACTCAGAATTGGATACTATGACTAAATGAGAATAACAAGGTAAGGACTCTGAACCCAATTCTAATGGGGAGGGAGGTTCCCACATCTCCAAGCGATTGTGTGGCACTAGCCAGGTCTCCTACAATTCAGCTCAATTCTGACACTGTCACCTGGAGATAGCATCAGATCCCAGATATACGGTTTAGTCCTACAAAATGCTCCCCCCACCCCCACTTCAGATGCCAATAGCAAACCCAGGTTGCTACTAACACTCCTGACTGACTATAGATCAGCGATTCCAATAACCTCCTCCTTGGACTTTAGATGCCAGCCCCAATTCCAGGTTGTTACTAGTACTTCTGACCAACTGGCCATAAATCAGATGATCTCTTGACCGTCTCCTTGGGTTCAATTAATTTTCTAGAGTGGGTCACAGAACTCAGAGAAATGTTTTACTTATAAGATCACCGGTTTATTATAAAAGCATGTAACTCAGGAACAGCCAAATGGAAGAGATGCCAGGGTCAGGTACAGAGAAAGGGCTTCCATACTCTTTCCAGGTGGGCCACTCTCCAAATCTCCATGTATGTTCACCAAACTGGAAACTCTCTAAACCCTGTCTTTGGGGGTTTTGTGGAGGCTTCATTACAGAGGTGTGACTGATTAGGTCACTGGTCATTGGCCTAATTTAACCTGCAGCCCCTCTCCCCTCTCCAGAGGGCAAGAGGTGAGACTGAAAGTTCCAACCCTCTAATCACAGGTTAGTTCTCCAGGCAACCAGCCCCCATCCTTAGATTCGATCCAAAGATCACCTCATTACCACAACAGAAGGCACCTTTGTTGCTCTCCTCACAGGAAGTTCCAATGAGTTTAGAAGCTCTATGCCAAGAATAGACTTCAAGAAATATACTAAATAAATTTGCCAATCTTAGTTCTCTTCTTTGTCTTTTCTGGTTCTTGACTATCCTGCAAATTTGCTTTTATATTAGTTTCTGTCTATTTTGCCTTAGTGACTTGAAAATATGCTACACACTATGTTGCTCAACTATATGAAAAAAATTATTGACTTAATTCATTTATTGATACTACTATTTTGATCATTGTTTTTGTTTGAGGAAACATAGCAAATTATTATTTAGAGATATAAAAGCCTCTTATTTTAAGGTCAAATTTCTATTCAAGTGTCTTGTTGAGCCCTTTGAGATGCCAACTCTTAGAAAAAGTTGAGTATTAAATTTTCTTTGAGATCAAAAATACCCCAGCTTAGCCAAAGCTTATAAGATCAGGTTTCTATTTATGTCTATCATGCATTCTTTTAACCTCATTGAAACTGCAGTTGTCAGAAAAAGATAAATGCTATTCTTTTTTTGTGTGTGTATACATATATTCATTTTCGTATTATTTTTCACCGTGAGCTACTACAAGATATTGACTATATTTCCATGTGCTAAACAGTATAAACTTGTTTATCTATTTTATATATACCAGTCAGTATCTGCAAATCTCAAACTCCCAGTTTATCCCTTCCCATCCCTCTCAATGCTATGCTTTTTAAATGAATAAAATTCCCAACTCAGTAGAAGACTTGGTTTGGTCTGGATTTGTAGTCTATTAAAGCTCAGCTAGAAACAGGGCTCCTGCAACAGTAAAAATTTGCCTGGCTTCACCTGGCTTTGTTCACCATTCTTCAAGACCCAGTTCAGGTCCTCTGGGGATTTTCCCCTAACTTCTCCAAGTCTGGGTTAGCGTCATTTTACAAAACATCCTTGCTAAGCCCAAACAGTATAACACACTCAATCAGTTGTTCTGGAAGTGTTTCCCAAGAACAGCAAAATCAGCATTTCTCTGGAACTTGTTAGTAACGCAAGACCTTGTGCCCCACCACTTCTTGAATCAGAAATTCTGGGGGTGGCACTCTGCAGACTGTGTGTTCAGGCATTCCAGATGGTTAAAGACAATTGTACCGAACATATTCCATTGAATCTTTTATTTACCTATTTAGTTCCTAGCACAGTATTGTCCTCTAGAATGTGTCTAATAAATGTTTATTATATCAATTATCAAAACGAAATTCAGGCCAGATAAACCTCTCAGGTCTGGCTAGAGGCTAGATTCTAGATTCAGTCCATTTCATTCTACTGTTCTAAAAAAATAAGTGCCAAAAAATGAAAGAATTCAGTTTTGTAAGAACAGTGAATGGAAAATAAATTTTGGAACAAATAAAAAGAAAATTAAAAATACTGATAGTATTGATTTATTGTTTAGTCTAGTTATTGTTCTGGTCTAATTTTTGACTAGATATAAATCAAATAGTTATTCTCCTCCATAGGTTTTTATTTATTTTTTCCTTTGGAAATTCTCCTGCTAAAGGAGTAAATGTTAACTCACAGGTATTTTAGAGAATAATTCTTAGAAAACTGGGAAGTATTTTTTAACTGTCACAAAGTGACTTATATCTATCAAGAGATAATTATACCTACGTGGGTATATGTATCTGTAAGATAATGTATGCATATCCACAGGTATATAGCATGTAGACGTGATTCTGGTATATATTCATGCATGATACTTCTGTATATGTTTACATATGATAAAGTAATAATAAAAATTTCATTTGACTCTAAAATCTACACAAACATTCATATAGCTAATCATTGGACCTCCATGACAGTTTTTTCTGAACAAGTATAAATAGATCAAAGTTTAGGTGAGTTTCCAAATCCTGCTGCCATAGTAGTATTTATAAGCAAGCTCTAACTTACTGCTAATCAGATGTGCTTGACGAGTAAATGAGTATTCTTGTGATTATGTACAATTTGTCTGTGTATGAACCTATAGTCCCTTCTAGACAGGAGAAGTGAAGATGCCAGTTCTGTTTGAGGTAAAAAGTGTGTACATTAACTTATCAGTGTGTAAAGAGTTATTTTTTTGAGGGAGAGGACTTTCTGTGAAAGACTATATTAATCCATCATCAATTAGACTAAACATTTCAGCAAATCATGTAAAATTTATTTTCCTTTAGATGATGTAGATTTCCAGTCTGTTATTTTAGTTTTTGCATCACTAGAGGCCACTGTTGTCTTTTCAATAGATTTCATAACTAGGAAGTCTCTAAATACACTGTCTGAATAATCTTAAAAGCGATAGACTTTAGAAATAGGAGGAAAAAAATGCATTATTTTTTGTGCAGTCAGCCAATTTGAAATTTTTAAAAAGTGATTTTAAGTACACAAAGCAAAATGTGAAATTTTCATTTAAAAATTGTCATTATATTTATATACAAATATAAATGTTACTCCTTACATGGCATTTGTTTCCCCAAAATCAGTGTTCTTCAATACTATGGAAGGATCATAAACCTACTTTCAGTGAAATATCTTTGAAAAATGATGGATTCTAAAATATCCATCAATAATAGTGTAGTATGATACAAGTTACTGGAGTGCCAAACATTGTTCTAAGAATATTACATTCATTATACCATTTAGTTCTCATTATAGCCCTGTGAGTTATCTACTGGTGGTATTCTCAATGTATAGTTGAGGAAACTAGGGGACAGAGAATTTAAATAAATGGCCCAAGATGGTATGCCATTAACACTGCGTTACAAGGGCTACCTAAAAAAAGTAGAAATGGGATACAGCTGTATGTATGTGTTTATGTATGTATGTGTTTATGTATATGTATAGAATTATATGTGGATACACACACACACACTCACAAATTTTGATAATAATTTCATTGTCCAGAGCTGTACAGGGTCTGAGATTTTACCCTACTCACTAGAAAATTAACCTGTTACTGTTTAATATCTGCTGACAAAAACCATGAAACTCCTGGGTCAGAGACAAAGGACTTTATTACTCACAGCAAAAGCAGTAGCCAGAGCTTCCTAGTTGTGTCCGGTTCCCCATGCCCTCCCGATCTCATGGATGTCACGCATGCAGTGGATCGTACTACAGCAGAGGAACACACAGCTTGGGGGATTTACTGCTTTCATAGCAAGTGAGAACAAACCTGCTCTCAGTCCAGGGAGAGGTGCTGTCTTATTTCTTAAGGTTTCTCACTGCAATCACAGCCTTGAGAAATAGCTCAGATAGAAAGCTTGTCAGGGCTTTAAATTTTTAGAATACCCAGCACGAACAAGCAGATATCAGGGCAGATTTCCTCTCCAAACAGTCATTATTTGTTGTTGATAAAAAGAGGGTTTTAAAAAATTTTATGTGTTTTTTATTTTATGCTATTTAATGGCTCACTCCTCAATCTTCAAAGGACAGAGGAATGGGTAATACATGCGGTGTTGTAAAAGCAAGACAAAGATAAATATATTTCCCTCAGATATATTTCTGTACCTTTCTCTTAGTCTGTATTAATTTTGCTTGGCCGTCTCAGCATGTTTTCTTTATTTCCTCATTCTGACTTATTTCATTCCCATTCATTAATAAGTATTTATTCAGTGCCTACTTTGTGTAAGTAAATTTTCTGTGTAAAGAACACTTCAACAAACTCAAAATAGAAATTTAATTTTGTCTAATTATTTAAGATGTAATTTTTTTAAAGTCTGGTATATGAGAAGGTTCCAATTTTTTTTTACTTTGTATCAAGTACCATGTATCAAAGGCAAATTGCATTTATAAAATTATTCCTTGATATTATGAATATTAGCAGCTATACTACCACTAAAATTATTTATTTTTAATTGAAGCATAGTTGATTTATATTATTATATTAAGTTCAGGTGTACAGCATAGTGATTCAGAATTTTACAGATTATGTTCCATTAGAAGTTATTACAAGATAATGGCTAAAATTCCCTGTACTATATAATATATCCTTGTTGCTTATCTATTTTTTACGTAGTAGTTTCTATCTTTAATTCCATACTCCTACTGTGCCTTTTCCTCTTCTCCTCTTTGGTAACCACTAGTTTGTTTTTTATATCTATGAGTCTGTTTCTGTTTTGCATATATATTCACTTATATTTTTTTTAGATTCCATATAGAAGTTATATCATACAGTATTTGTCTTCCTCTGTCTGACTTAATTAATTAAGCAGAATATTCTCTAGGTCCATCCACATTGCTGCAAATGGCAGAATTTCAATCTTTTTTCTGGCTGAGTTATATTCCATTATTCATATGTGTATGCATCTATACATGTTTATACATTCATATACATGTAATATGTCACATCTTCTTTATCCGTTTGTCTGTTGATGGGGACTTGGGTTGCTTCCGTTTGTCTGTTGATGGGGATAGTGCTGCTATCATCATTGGTGTGCATGCTACCTTTTTGAGACAGAGCTTTTGTTTTTTTCTGGATATATTTCCAGGAGTGGAATTGCTGGATCATAGGGTAGTTCTATTTTTAGTTTTTTGAGAAGCCTCCATTCTATTTTCCTTAATGGCGGCATGAATATAAGTTCCCATCAACAGTGTATAAGGACTCCCTTTTCTCCAGATCCTCTCCAATATGTGTAATTTGTGTTCTTTTAATGTTGTGAGGTGATATCTCATTGTTGTTTTGATTTCATTCCTCTAATTATTAGTGATGTTGAACATCTTTTCTTTAAAACTGTTTCTTGTTTTATTTTGTAAAGTAGCTTTAACTTTTCTCTATTTGTTGAAATCTAATAGTAATCTCTGAAAACAATTTTATTCTCAATAGTTACGTGTTTTTCAAGATAAAATAATTTGAAATCACTATTTATAATAATTTTGCATTATAATAATATAATAATAAAAATAAATAATCTTTATACATTACCATTTATCTTACATTCTGCTTTAGTAGTTATAACATTGTCTTTTACTGAAAATCACAGAGTAAGAAATCTGACCTCACAAATGGATTTCTAAATGCCCTCAAAATCCAAAAGTCATACAATATAGTTAAAAATAGAATAAATTTTAGATAATGGCAACTTAATACTGGAATTGATAATATAAATATGGTATCTAAGTGCATACTGATTTATCATTCTTTTTGGTAAAAATAAATGGCAGGATCTAATCCCAAATTTCAAATACTAGTTACATGACATTGAATTGTTCATGTCATACTTAATCTTCATCCATTCTGAGAAAAGAAAGTTTAAAAGTATTATTAAAGAGCTTTTCTTGAATTTTAAAAATATAATTAACATATTGGTAAAGAGAATATGTATTCTATTATGAAAATTGTATCAATATACATTGGTACAGTGAAAGATTTTTTACTTTGAATCAAAATTCCAATATTCCACTTCTTGAATTATTACATTTCAGTTGTGAACTTAATTTTTTAAGTTAAATTTGGCAGAAGCCTTGAAGATTTGCTATTCTACTCATCCACATAATTCAGAGAGGAAGATGTGCCTGCAGATGTGCTTATAAGGTTGCCACCCATTCTCCACATGAACATCATCCAAATTTATTTTTCATATAATACAGTTATACTGATACCTGTTCATTCAAATATTTTAGATTAATTTAGAGTAGCATGATGCTCTAGAGGGAAGTCTATGGGTTTTAGAATAAGACAACTTGCACCATGAGCTCTGCCACATACTAACCAAAAATATTGGTATTTGTACTTCCTGAATCTCCATTCTCTCAATTTCTTTCACATCCTTAGAATGTCAGAGTGAAGATGTGGGAGAGGTAAAATTGTCTTCATGACATGAAATAACACAGGTTAGAGACCTAGAAGTCTGCCTAGAAATCAGTCAATGTTAGTTACTCTTGTTTCTTTTGCCATCCCTCTTACATCAGTTTTTATGATGCCTTTGTAGCCCAGGGTAATTCTATACCTTTCACATATACTATCCTATGCACAGAGAGAATATAATATAGATAATAGCAGCACTCTAAATAATGAAAAAGAGGAATATAAGCATATTAGCTATTCTAAAATATTTACAGAAAGTCATTTCTTTTTGTATCAGTAAACATAATTCAAAAGTATTTCACTAGCTATTTCTTTCTTTGAAGGAGTAGAGGGTCAACTACCAATCTATCATTTTAGGGGCAGGGAATTTTCTTCTATTACTCAACAATGATGAAGCTATAACTAGTTTTTAATTCCATGCAAGTTTTCTATCCATTGCATAATTCAAAAGTATTTCACTAGCTATTCCTTTCTTTGAAGGAGAAGAGGGTCAACTACCAATCTATCATTTTAGGGGCAGGGAATTTTCTTCTATTACTCAACAATGATGAAGCTATAACTAGTTTTTAATTCCATGCAAGTTTTCTATCCATTGCATGAATTTATTTCTCTGCAAATCTGATGTGACGTGAGATTAAATAATGCTAGAAACATACATTCCTTTGAAAACTAAGAGGATAATTGATTATTCCTTGTACACTTTTTATCCAAAAACCCTGCTATAAAATTAAATAGGGAGTTGATAGAACACCCAGGAGGCTTTATCAGTGTCATTTAAATGGTTAATTACTAGGAGAAGGAAGAAGAATGTGACTTAGACAGTAGACTTCCTGAGAATGTGAGGGAGTTTAGAGTTTATTCCATATAAGGACTATTCTTGGCAATCATACTTTACAACTAGAATCTATAAGGTCCCATAAACATCAACAAATTTGCTCAACTGAAAATATTTGGATAGGTCCCTAAGTGTTCTTATTTTCACAGGTAAAACACTTCAAAGCCATTATGAGCTTTAAGAGAAATGAATTCTTCTAAGGTGCTCTATTGACACACTAACCTCATTGGCTATTTCTCCAGGATACTTAATATAATGATTGTAAGTACAAGCTCTTACATTAATTATGGCATTGTATCTGTACCTCAATGGGAGGGTCGTAAAATTGGTAAAATAAATCATCGATCCTTGGATTGATGATGTTGCACATTTGAGAGAGAGTTATGAGCAAATTAATGCAGGATTGGTTGCATCGAATGAAGGCTCTTGTACAAACTGGTATGACTTTTTCATTAACTAAACCATCAATAGTCATTGCTTTCACACATCCAGTCCATATTTTAAACAGCTGACTAAAATATCCATGACTGTTACTTAATTACTGAACGAACAATTAGACCAGATGTCAGCAGACTTTCTGTAAAGACCAGATAGTATTTTTAGCTTTGCAGGCCATCTGATCTCTGTCCTAAATAGTCAACTCTGCCACTGTAGCATGAAAACAATCAGAGACAATATATAAATTAATGGGCATGGCTGTGTTTCAGTAAAACCATTTACCAAAAATCAACTAGCAGCTCAGACTTTGAGTGTGAGCTATAGTTTGCTATTCTTGAATTAGACCAACCACAGCATTTTAGCTTATGCTTCCCATGTAAATCCATGAGGACAGAGGCGCCATCTTAACCTTTGACCTGTAGAACTTTGCATAGAACCTGGAAGATAGGAAGAGTTAATAAAATTTGTTAAATTAAAAAGTAAATGTGTATACACTATAAAATAATTTCTAAGAATTCTCCAAATGGTTCCTTCATACAAAACTTGATTTGTATTAGATGTACTTTAGAAACATAATTTGGATGAATTTTACTATAGTTGTCAGGATACATGTCCTAACATTTGACATAATTTCTAGGTTATTAGAGGTATATACCTTAGAAAATCCTGTCTTATCAGCATTTTTAAGAGTAGTCCCAAGATAGAAGACCACAACAATCCTCTTAAGTTACATGGTCTTTAATGGACAAGGGGACCCTCCTTAGGACATAAGCCATGGAGACTATTCATATACATTGTTTGTCTATTGTCTTAAAACATTATATATATATAATTTATATATATATATAAATAAAATAAGGATAGTTTGAAATGTCAAATTGAGAAATGTGGCCATATATGCAGACAATCAGAATCACACAGAGATAATTTCAAAGGGAAATGAGGACACAGGTGACAATCATACAGGAAATAAATAGCAATGTAGGAAAATAAAAGCCAAGGATTATAAAGGTTAGAAATAAAGAATAAGGAAATAAAAGTAAAAATAAAATTATAAATAATTCTTTGAGTAGGATGAAGAGTAAATTGAGATGCTAAACAAATCAAATGGATCTGTAAGGTATTATCCTAAACCAGCAGACTAAGAAAGGGATAGATAACTGAAAGTATAGCAAATTACTGGGCCATCTATTCCTCGAGGAACCAGGTATAGTATTTGACAAACATGTAAATAAAATAGCAATTCTCTATCTGAAGTTCTTTGATAAGATGATTGGAAATTCTAACACGAATATTGAATGAAAGAAAAATATGGGAAACAATATAACAGCAACTAACAGAACGAAGACAGAAACTTAAAGAGATTTAAAAAAAGCTATTAAATTAGTGAAAGCATAAAAAAAGTGTGTATATATTTAGATTTTAAGTTTTATAAAGAATCCATTGATAACTTACATAGCGCTTGTACAGACAACATGCGCGACTGCTTGAGAGATATAGCAACAGGTGAGTAGGTTTGCTCAGGCTGCAAACAACAGGAACATAAACTACAGTGTCTTGATCACTTGTAAGTTCAATTCTCATGGAAGAAGTCCAAATGGCAGGTAGCCCAGGACTGGACAGCCCTCCAGGTGGAGACACTGAGATACAGACTCCTCCTCGCCTCCTGCTCATAGGAGCAAGACGGCTGCTTTGTCTCCAGACAACTATTCCACACCCCAGACAGAAAGCAGATTGCAAATGTTGACCTTTGCCAGCTAGACCTTTCCCTTTTCAATATGAAAAATAATTTGCTTTCAGTAAAATCCATTTGACTGATTTCAACTTTGATCGTCTTGCTCAGTATAATACCATACAGCTGTACTTAGGAGCAAGGAGGCTTTGGGAATTTAGAATTTTAACAGGACACATTGCAAACCTGAATACAATCCTGTCTCTTGTTTAAAAAAATGGATATTCAACAGAAGACTAGGAGGGAAAAGGCAAAACAAGGCATATATCTGTATCACCTGTATCTATATTGATAATCTATAGGTAAAACCTAGCGAAGGCAGGACCAAAGCCTCTGAATGCTCTAATTCATGATGATGCTGTGTACATAAAGGTGTTTGTTAAATTAATGATAGGTAGCATCTTAGATTTGGAAAAGACTTCAGGGATCGTCTTTTTCTCTTCCTTATTTTACATATCCTCTTTACAGTCATGTAAGATTCATGTGAGAAAACTGACTTGCTTACAACACACAGCAACTTAGTCTCCTGATTTCTTGTTCCTCCAAATCCAACCATATACTCTTCTATTTTATTGGAAACATTACTCTGCCTTTTAAAGTAAGGAACTCACAGCATAGCAAATTTGGGGAGTCTAGGTTCAGTGTTTCTGAATATTTCTTATTCTGAATATTCTTATCATACCTGTATTTGGCAGGTCGATGGCTAAGCAAAGGCTATGTAGAGTTAGAAAATGCTTATTTTGCCAAAGCAGAAATCTTGTTTGGCAGAGGTGGAAGTACACAGTTACAAGCTAATATGCAAATATAACAACTATCATATATGTCTAGAATAGGGGTGGGGAGTGATAGCACCAGAAATCCGTGTATGTAATGACCATAAACATTTAGAAATGATAATGATGGTGCTTGGAAATCTGTATAACAACAGAAGGACGGAAGATGAAGTAGCTCTCCGCCTAAGGGCACAAGACACATTCTGAACAAAAGCAAAACAGTGTGTATGTAGAAATCATTTTCTGTAATGCTTTCATTTAAATTTATGCTTATTTTAAAGTTGTAAAAGATACGAAGATTAAACTCTTATTTTTTAAGCATATTTAATCTATTTCACAGCAATAAGTCTTGTATTACAACACACCACACATACAGTTGGGCAGGGATGAGGAATCCCTAAAACTGATGTAATTCTTGAAGAGTTACTGACAAGAATTCCTATTGTAATACAAAAGAGTGCAGTAAATACTTTTTCTCCCCTTTGCTGTTTGTCAGTATGACTTTCCATCTTTTTTATGTAGCTGCGATCATTTTCTCACATAATTGTTCCTCTTTTAAAATGTTAACTAATACTCCAAGAGTAATAGTTAAGGAGATGCAATTAAAATAATAATAAGGGAGAGGGTATAGCTCAGTGATAGAGTGTGTTCTTAGCAGGCACAAGGTCCTGTGTTCAATCCCCTGTACCTTCGTTAAAAACAAAACAAACAAAAAAGAATAAATAAATAAACCTAATTACCCCCCCAAAACCACAAATGAATAAATAAATAAAATAATAATAAAAAAGGCTTTCTAAATAATGTTCTTAGTTTGTATTTAAGCCTCTGTATATATGTTTTCTTAACTTAGTCCAGATCAATTTGTAAAAAAAACAATGCTTATATAGAGATTTTATGTAATGCACAGTGTCAATTTTATTTATATTGTACATAGAAATTTTGATTTGAGTTTCTCAGCAAACAAACATGTATTAGGTTCAATCTTGTAATTCCTCTATCAGTTGTCTGCTTCAGTACAGTCATTCTGAGGAGAAAAAAAATAAAATTGTAGATACCATACTTAACCTCACTCCTAGGAATTCCTAGATGCTATCAAGCAGTATCAGCAGACAGTTGTCTGGCGTGGCTCACTGAAACCTTATAGCCCACCTGGGTCATGGCTACTTTTGCAGCACTTAAACTTGAATAATCCTCTCCAGCTCTACAATGCACGATCTGGCAGTAATCTGGAATCAGTCACTTTTTTGTTTTTTTGTGGTGAGATTGTTTCTCAACCAAATTGATGCCTAGCAGCTGTGAATATCGAATTTTGCATGAGCTTCTGAAAACAAAAGAAATAATTGTAGCACGTGCTTCTAAAACCATACAGCCAGTCAGCAGGAGTTCCTGTCATATAGTTACAGAGACTTTTAGGTCAAATTGATAAGGTCTGTTTGCTGAATTATCCACAGCTAACATTCCACTCTTAAAAGAATTGAAGTCTCACTCCTCCAGCTATCCATCTGGTGGTGATTGTGTGCAAAACAGTGAAATATATAGGAAAATAGAATGAACAAAGTAGTTAGTTTGGATCATTCTTAAAGATTGAGCTTGTCAAATGACTCTAGAAATATTAGAAAAATTGTTTAAATCAAACCAATCAAACAAGATGTTTATTAGCTGCCTTCTGGGATATGGAAAAAAAAATATATTACTATGCCAAATAGCAAAGGAAGTAAGAACACAACTCAAGAGTGGACTCATAGGAGGGGTTTTATCGTTTTCCCCTTCCCCTCCCTGAAGTTCATCGGTGAGGCACTGAGCAGCATGCTGGTGTGTGGGAGCACAATTCCTTAAGCTCAGATGCCCGGCTACTTCCCAAGGCCAGACACTTAGTTTTGTAAACGTGGACAATGGTGCATTATTTGTTCAAGCCCCTGACATGTGACACTCGGAGATGCAGCCAGTGGAGGGGAGCAGCTGCTGCTTGCTCAGCCATTTCGTCTGAAACCCCTTCTTCCCTGCAGACCCCAGTGCATCGCTGAGCAAATCCATTCACTCACAGAAAAATGGATCCCTGAGTTTTCAGTAAAAGTCGATGGAAAGGAAATGTTCTACCTAGCGTGCAAATATACTGCCAAAGCAATGCTAGGGAATATTTTTAGCTTCTACTTAACAGCCAATTTATGAGATTCTGTATTTTTGTAAATAGTATCTAATATTTTAAATAAGTTAAGGGTTTTTTTTTTTGCATTTATATATTATAGTTCCACAAAATATGCTACACAATAGATTACTTATTTTGGAAAAATTCCACATATAAATGCAATAAAATGTCCATGGAAACTCTGTAACACACAACATTATAGTCTAATTTCATTTTAACTCCTGAAGTGTTTACTTTTTACAAAATAAAAACTAGAATCCTACTTATTAAAAGATCAGTTTGAGTCCTAAAAACAATAAAAGTCCTGTTTCTCTGTAACGTACATTAGCATTTTTTCAGTGTAGCACTGAGCTCTGTTGATAAGTAGGCTGCTTAAGCATGAAAAGATGCTGAATTGAATTTGAACAATGCAAAGAGAAAGAAAGGATGTGAATCTAAAGCAGGCACCACCTGAACATTATGTCCTTGAAAAGAGGAAGAAATAGGATTTCTTGTAATCATTCAACCAAAAAAACAAAATACAAAAATGCAGTGCAACAAAACAAAACAAAACAGAAGCCTTTAAGAATGCATCTTCCTTAGCCTTTTGCAGTAATTTTCATTATATCACCAACTAAAATGTCCTGCCAACTTATATGGCTGGTACTGAATTACCTTTGCTCTAAGACCCCACAATAAAAGGGAGGAGACTAGGTGTCTATGTGTCTCTCCCTTCAATGATCCCCAATTAATTAGCTGCTTGTCACCTTGAATATGTTGCTGAATACTTCAGACCTTCAGAAGAAGTTTTAGCTAATCAATCTTCTGAGAGTCTTTCTAACTTTAGTGTCAATAATTTTATGCTAATTAACCAAAATTTTGTAAAACATGGTCTAAGTAGGTTATTTTTTGTAGTGTAAACTCACTGGTATGTGAAAAGCCACTGCTTCCCTTTCACTATAGTGTGAAACTATTTTATATAACTATTTTATATAAAAATGCTGTATCAATCAATCCTTTATGAACATGAATAGTATTTTTGTAATGTTCCTGAATCATCCCTTTTAACTTGTATTCATGTAAATTTGGATTTTTATCAGTGAGGTCAACTAAAAACAAGCATATGCTTTAAGGCAAGTCTTACACTAAATCCTTCTATTTAAGACTCAGTTACAAAAAAAATGTGATTAACTGGTTAACATGGGTCATGCATACTGCTAGTTGGCAATATAGGAACAAATATACAGTACCATGTGCCATCACTTCCCTGACCACCCAACTATCTGTAATGGTGTACCCTTCGTTCTGTTAGTGCGTGGCAATGTGGCATTTCATTTTACACATATTTATCTGCCTATTGCTTATGCAAGCTCCACAGGACAGGAAATTTGTCTTATTCTCCACTGCATGCTTAGTCTCTCTAAGCACCAGAAGAACCAGAAGGGCATCTTTAAAAGGATATAGCAGTTGCTCCATAAAAGACCTGGGAAGCGTGGCTTATAGTCCAAACGCTACTTTAAGAACTCAAGCAAGCTACGTAACTGCTCTACAGCTGGTGAGCACAAAGAGGAGATAGCAGCACACGAAGATTTATACCAACCAATATTTTATTGAATGCGTACTCTGTGCCAGGCCCTTTTCTAATGACCGAGGATCCAAAAGCAAAAAAATACAGATGAAGGCCCTGCCCTAAAGGAGCTTCCAGTGACGTGGAAAAGGCATATCATCAAGAAGAAATGCCTGCGTTATCGAGGTATCGTGGCACCATGTTAAATCATTAAACAGTCACTTGCTGCTATCATTAATGTTCTCATTCCACAGATTTGGGGGTTTGTCAGGAGTCCATAGGGGCTTATTAGGCTGAGCCTGGGAGTCCTAAACCAAGACCGCCAATGATGCTGGCATTAGAGCTGTGAGTCAGAGAGGCTTGGGAGAAGGATGAAACCAAGGTGCCAACCGATATGTGAAAGAGAAAACATGTGGAGAAGGGCTTAAAAACAAATACACTGGGTTTTTAGAGTCCAGATTTTGGGGAAGGAGGAATGAGCTCAAGCAAGTGGTGATGAAATCAACTGGGAGGGAAAGAGTTGCTGACAGAAGTTACAGAGCAGCCAGAGCACAATGTTTAGTAGTAGTAGTCAGGCTTCAAGGGCCATGAGGAGGAGCAGATAGGAAGTCCCAGGGACTTAGCATATATTTTGACATTACTTATAAAAACTGATTTGACATATTAACACAGTATAGTATTTTTTAAAATACACACATCTGGAAATCAGAAGATGTAGAGTTCTGTTTATTTGATTTTTGATCTTTTATAAATCATGTAGCTTATTTAGACCATAGGTCCCTGATTTTAAAATGAAGGGTTATAATGTTACGTGGAAGCCTGTATGTTATTCTAGAAGTCACCCCCTTGTCTTCTAATGACCTTATGGTATTCATTTTGAAAAGAAGTGATTTCCTATAATTTAAAATATATTTTGAATAAAATACTATGTTTATAAAATCATAAAATATACTTAATAAAATTTGCAACTGACATATTTTTGCACATGACAGCAAGGCACTCTCAATAAGCTAAATATGACTGTTTTTATTTAGAAAAAAATGGAATAGAGGAAGATGTTCTTAGTGAATTAATTTTGTGAGTTTTATAGAGTACACAGGTTTTTTTTGGCATGAAAATGTGATTATACGGGTTGTTTAATTTTTAAAGTTATTTTAACTCAGGTCAGCAAAAGCTGTCTGTTCCAACTCTGTCTAAGGCAATGGTGTAATACTAAACATTAACTTTCACACAGCACAGATGTCAGTCTATTTACAGTTAAATCAGTCTGTGTATCCTGCTTTCATCATTTCTTCATCAGTGCCTGCTATTTCCTGGAAATGTTAGGAACCAAATCTTAGTGCTTTCAGGTACGCTGTATTTTGTGTCTAATTCTTCCTTTGTATACCTTTGATAATTTTATTAATCATAGTCAAGATGACTCAGAGGAAGAACTTTATTTCTTTCAAAAATATATAATTTTCAATTTGGGCTAAGTGGAATCATTCATCAACTTCCACTCTTTAATTAAGATCTCCTTTTTCTAGCCTGCAAAGAAAACCAGTATATTTCTACATGAAATCAAATCCTATTCGTCAGTGGTTGGTAATGGACAGAGAATTTGCATGTCAGGAAGATAATTTGAAGCTTGTAGATCCAGAGCTTCATTGCCAAAGCCCAGCCCCCATGTGGCTTTCTCCGCTTATTTCTGTCACCACCCTGCTGCTTCCATCCAGGGACATAAAGGACACAAGCCTAATAACTGGAAATAAAATAGCTATTACTGAAGAACAGGAGGGTTAACTACCAAAAAGATGAACACAGAACACAACATAAAACTAGATTATTGCTTACATATAAAGCTTTATAATCTTAAATTTGATTTTGCCTGTAGGATGCTAGCCTCCCTAGTATGATAAAAAGATCTTATTAGACAATTAAAACCTGGCCACTTCTTCAAAACCTAGAGATAAGAGGAGTCTCAGAAAGAGAAATAGGTTCCCTTTGCCACACGTAGGTGAGACCTGAATTGTGTATTTCAATGTCCTGTCTCAACACTTGACACTGGTTGATTGACATTACAAATAATCCCCTCCTCTTCAAAGGAGACCCTAATTTATCACCAAGGGATGTAGCCCTATTCACAGTGATAAAAGTATGATTTTCTCAAAGTAATTAAAAATAAATATAATATCTGTTCAAGACAGACATATGGAATAAAGTGGGGAGGAATTCTTTTTCATATCTTTAATAAGATTTAATTCTTGGAAAAGCAATATTACAAAAGTTAGGCCAATGAAAGTTACTCTGAAAGCCAGAGCTGGTATTCAAAACTATTTTAAGAAATATAACTATAATGGATGCCCAGCTACAATTACCATTTTATAGAACTTTAATTTGATTTCCACCTGAATGATTCTTTTGAAGGAAAACTCTACTGTCTTCTCGTTTTAATTCTTTATTCTTTGTCTATGATGAACCATTTATCACTATTCTGCTAAACTACTAAAATAATGCCCTCGTCTTCAACTTTGTAATGATGATGATAATTTTTCTGTTGTGAATAGTTTTCCTGTGCTATGTTCTTATATCTAATGTTAATCTACCTTTAAATTGAATGTAATGATGTAATAATTCATGACCTTCACCTTGCAATTTTTTTCACTTTGTTACTTGTTTCTTTATTTTACCTTTCTTGATTTATTTTGGGCTAATCAAATAATTTTATTCTATTTTTCTCCTTGACTTAGCCTTTTAGTAATCTGTTCTTGTGTTATTCTTTTAGTGATTTCCCTATGCTTTAACATAATCCCAGACACAGTACAATCTACCATAAATTTTTTTTTTTACCACTTTCTGCAAGAAACTTAATATGATTTAATTTCACGCATTGCCTCTTGCCCTTTGTGTTGTTATTGTATTGGGGGGGGGGACTTTTTCCTTCTTCCCTTTTAGGTATTTTGGCTGGTCTAATAGTTAAATTAATATGAGACAGATTAAAAGGAGAACAAATTTAATTTTGTACATAGAGACCTATAAAAATGTGTAACTTAAAAGAAGTGACCAAAGCAGGAAACTTCTATACTTTTTGGACAAACACACGTTTGTGAAGAATTGACAAAGGGGTTTGAGTTTGGGGTAGCAAATTAATAAAGAAGTAATATAGTCATTGATACAGTCTTTCCAGCCTTGAATTCCCTATCTCTGGTGATAAGGATGCCTTCTACCCTCCTGGTATAGGAAGGATGCCATTACATGGGAGATTTATTTCCTCCTTTCCAGAGGACAAAGGAGTGTCAGAGTGTCCTTCTCACACCAGCTGTTTCTTATGTAACTTTAATTCAAAATAATCAACATGCTAAAGAGGCATATTTTGGGGTGGCATATTTTGCTCCCCCCCATTGCTATTTATTTTATTGCTGCGTAAGTTATAATTCCACAGGGTGCTGTGCTATTATACTTTTATTGAAGAATATAATGCGTAAAGGTACATAAAGTGCTGCAATCTTCTGTTTTCACCTTGATTTTATACACACACATATATTTATACATATATATGTATATATAGAGAGAGATTCTATTGTGTACATCAGTAGGGCATTCTTTGTAAGTGCTACGTAGTGGTCCATTGTATGGGTATGTCTCAATTTTTGTCCATTCTTCTGTTGATGAGTTTTCAGGCTTTGCTTTTGATAAACAACTGATAAAAACATTCATATGCATGTCTTTTGTAAACATAATTACTCATTTTTCATTGGTGTATGCTCAAAAGTGAAATGACTAGGTCATAACTTGGGTGTGCTTTAGCTTTAGGAGAAAAATGCCAGACTGTTCAATAGTACATATACCATTTCTATACTCGCACTAGCAGTGTGACAGTTTCAGCACATTCTTGCCCAAACCTGGTTTTAGCAGCTCTAGTGGGTGTGTAGTAGTATTTTATTGCTTGTTCGATTTGCCTTTCTGTATTGGTTTCTACTGTTGCTCTAGCAGGTTACTACACAATAAATAGTTTTTAAAAACATGCCAACTTATTATTATACAGTTTTGTGGTTTTGTCTGACACAGTCTCACGGGGCTTAAATCAGGGTGTCAGCTATGTTCCTTTCATGAATATCCAGGGGAAAATCTGTTTCTTTCTTTTTTCTTTTTTTTTTTTTTGCCTTATCTGAATTCTAGAGGCTGCGCAGATTCCTGATTCATGGTCCCTCCCTTCCTCTTCAAAGCGAGCAACTTTGCAACTCCACCCAGTCTTCTACAGTCATCTCTCTTGCTCACCTGCTCACCAGAGCCATCTTGAAATTTGGTGTTTCTATCTGGGTTCATTTACCTTCAGTCTGAATAACTTCCCTTAATATTTCTTCTGCTGCAGATCTTGGTGATGAACGGCCTGAACTTTTGTTTGCATACAAACATAGTTGTTTAATTTTTGAGGGATAATTTTGCTGGCTAC
Organism: Camelus bactrianus; assembly: GCF_048773025.1. Classification (NCBI taxonomy): domain Eukaryota; kingdom Metazoa; phylum Chordata; class Mammalia; order Artiodactyla; family Camelidae; genus Camelus; species Camelus bactrianus. The sequence continues at coordinate 47,508,901 of NC_133540.1, forward strand.
AGAATTTGAGGCTAGTTATTATTTATCTTTCTTTTAGCATTTTAATGCTAATATTCCACTTTTTTAAGCTTTCATGCTGTTCATTGAAAATCAACTATCATTCATTATTGATTCTTTGAGGTTAATGTTTCTTTTTTCTCTAGCTGCTTTTTTTGGTTTGTTTTCACTTGGCTTTCACAGTTGGCCTATAGCATACCTAGGGTTTGCTTTCTTTGAAATTATTCTGTTTGAGATTTGCAGAACTTCTGGATTCATGAATTAACAAAATGCCTTCCAACAATTCTGAAAAATCCTATGCATAAGTTTTTACAAATACTGTTTCTGTCCCATTTTCATTCTTCTCTTCTTCTGAAACTCCAATTAAAGGCACACCAGACCATTTGACATCATATCTCTTAGGCTTGGTTCTTTCTAGCTTTTTCTCTGTGTCTCAGTTGAAATATATTCTTATAACCTGTCATATGTTGACTAATTCTATCTTCTGTTTAATTTAGTCTCCTTTAAAACCTCTACACTGAGTTCTTAATTTTAGGTTCTGGATTTTTCAGTTCTAGGACGTCCATTTGTTTTTGTTTTAATGCACATTTCTATTCTTTGTTGAGATTCTATTTTCATCTATTTTGTATATCTTTTTTTTTCTACTTTTAAAATGTTAGCTATAATTATTTTAAAGCATTTGATTGTTGAATCCATTTTCTGGATTATCCTTGGAGCTGCTTCTATTTTCTATTTTTCTCTTAATTAACCATCACATTTTCTGGGCTCTTCCACTTTCCACGATTTTTTGTTTAAAATACAGGAACAATAGAGCTTCAGAAAACCTGTAGTTTACTTCCTAGAAGAGATTTTTTGGGGCCATCACACTCTCTTTCTCTCTTTTTCCTATACATGGAAATGATGGTACAGATGATACAATGTTCACTGAGTTAAATGAATAAACCCACAATTACAAGGTATAAAACCCATATCTCTGTCAATATTAGAGTCATAGCGCTATTTAAAAACTCCTGGAGAAAATCAGAGCCAAAGAATTTCAAAACTCTGATCAACGAGGATAGGAATAAAGTTGAGATACTTAGTGTAATTACACAATAGACACCTAGGAAGGAACTTATGATAAGAGCCATTACACATCTGGGAACATCATTCATGAGTTACCTCAGTTAACCGCAAGAATGTAGTTAACATTTGTGTAGAAGAATCATGGATCCCAACCTCCTGGTTCCCATGGTTCTCCTATCTCCCATTCATATAGGCTGGAGGGATGCAATAGTCATGTAAGATTTCTGTTTGCGTTTTTCTTTTTCATTAATCATGTTTTTTTAGTTAAGGAATACTTGAATGTTTTTAACACTCTTCTTGTTTTGTAAACTTGTTCTCTTAGTCAAGTCACTGATCTTTGATAGGCCTTAGTTTTCTCATCTGTAAAATGAAAGAAATGAAGCTCTAAAAGTTTTAATTCTTTGGTTTGGAGAATATACCATTTCTAATGATGGATCAAAATGGATATTTGATACAACTCAGGTTTATAACTAAAATCACATACGGCTTACTGCAGTTGACAATGTTCAATATGATACCATCTTTGATAATTAGTTGGTGTCCAGAAGTGCATGGTCTAGAGTTCTACAGTTAAAGCTTGTTTTTATGGTAGTGGATCATATTCTGAGTAAGTGGCTTTTCATTGCTCTGAGAATTTCAATATTCTTGAATAAACACCTGAAGCCAAGAACTGAATGCCAGGATGCTTTTAGTCTTTGAGTATATTTCGAATGAGGTATTTCTAACTTTTGAGCTGATGCAACACCCACTAGATATGCTTCTCTTACTTTTAGGCTACACTTTTCTGTCTTGAATTGCTTGCCACACTGATGTTTTGTTTCTTCTTAAATCACTGATGCCATCACTCAGCCTTAAGAACGTTAACTAACTGTACAAGTGTTCTCATAATAAGCTATCATTTGCACTCCATTAAAATGACTTACAAGGAAATATCATATATCTCTCCTCTCCTCTTGAATTTGGCAACAAACTGGCTCTTTGAAGAAAGTTTAACACTGATGCTTTTTTGCTGGCTGGGGCACCTGAGAGTAGTAGATCTTCATGATTGCCATGTGACAAAGGTAATATTTATTAACTTATACACATTTTCAGCTTCTCTTCCTATATAATGGTGCGAATTTTATCTTTGTGCCTTTGGTTCTTTATTCTGTTACCCTCCTGTTGTCCTCTAAGGGAGGGTCTGTTCTTGCCAGCCTGAGTCCCAAGCTTTTGGTGACAGAGAGTAGAAACCGTAAGCAGGGTAAGATAAGCTCAAAGAAAGAGCTGGAAAGACTAGAGCAGTAGTATTTGGTGGGTTATTTCCCAGAGCTGCCTTTATTGCAGAAAATGGGAATAGAAAACAAGGAACCAGAGAAAGTAAGCTTTTGTTCTTTTGAAATAAATAGAGAAAGTGAACCAAACAAACACAAAACCACACACACACACAAATCAGCAAAAATTTAGATTCTTAACTTCCTCTGTTGAAGTTAAAAAAAAGAACTGAGACAGAGAGTACGAGCAAGTGAGCAGCCAGTGGGAGGATCTGGAATATGTGAGAAAGCTCAGGTGTGTGAGTGGAAATGGAGAGAAAATTACGCGTAAATTGGGTATCTTTTAATATTCTTATAAAAATGTCCTTCAAGATTTGTAATTAGTTGCCACTGATAACTTGATTGTGTCTGTAATTGGGTCATTACAATGAGCCCCAGCCACGTGGGCGTCCATCTGGAGGCCTCTGACTTGAATGTATCATCACTGCTTTGACTGTCGTCAGATTCAGTGGGTATGTGTCTCTTTCTGTCCTCATGTTTCTTGATCTCCTGGCAGAATTTGGCAGCTTTCACCACTCCTACCTTCTGGAACACTGTCTTCTTTCAGATCCTATAATGCCATTTTTTTCCTAGTTTTTCTTCCAGCTGTCTGGTTATTCTTCACCTTTGAGCTTTTTCCCTCTCCCCAATGTAGCACGCAGTCCCTCAGGATTCAGTACAAGGTCTCTTCTCCTCTGTACGTCCTCTGCTGTGCTGAGCTCTCCTCATCTTGTGGTTGTAGAGTCCACCTGTCCTTTGATGATTCCCAAACTTATACCTGTGGTCCAGACTCAGGTAATTAGATACTGGAAAATTTCCTTGGATGTCGGAATAGGGGATTTCTGCTCTTACTCTTAAAGTCTCATATACTGTATTTTAGCAAGTAGCATTATCACCCATCCAGTTCCAAAATCTATATTCCTGACAGTTCTTCTTTCTTCTTTTCACTTTGCTCCCCACATCCAATCCATCAAGTCCTGACAATCTCTCCTCTAAACTATCATTCGCATCTGCACAGCTCTGTCCATCTCTCCCAGCATGACCCTGGTCACCTCTTCATGTCTCTATACTCTTCCTCTGTTACTTTTATTCACCTCATTCTCCAAACAATTGTGGAATAATAGTGAAAAAAAAAAAACCCCACAAATTGGACCATATGATATCTTAGTAAAATTTGTCAATGGCTTTTTTTTTTTTCCATAGAAAATCTGAATTTCTAATATTAGCATAAAGGACCCTGAGTGATCTGGCTCAGCTTAAGTTGTCTAATCTCATATCATCTTTCCTCTTTCCACATTCCATCTACATAAACATTGTTTGCTTCTTAAAATGGGCTAGCTATTTCTCTTGTGAGAGCCTTTGAAAATACAGTTTTTGCTCTCATAAAAGCTTTCATTTCAATTAACTATCGTTCAGTGACTGTCAAATTACTGAATACAGGTGAAATATCACTTTCTAAGGAAACTTCCTTGATCGCTGTTAGTAAAAAGAACCTCCTTCTATTACTCTGTCAGGACAATCTGTGTCCCTCATAACATTTGAGCATTTACAGGTGAGTTATTGGTTACTCATTGTCTTCTTTAGCTCCAAACAGGAAGGGAATTTGTTTTACTTATCTAGTACCCTGCTTGGCACAAAGAAGTCATTCAGTAAATATTAGATAAATGAATATCTTTTTAAAATATCTTTTTAAAATACCCACCAGTGTGGGTATTTCATGGGTCTTCAACACAAGTTTTTGACAATAGATATTTCTTTAAGAGCACAGTCTTTTATTTTTTAAGGGCTGATTAATTAATCCTTAACTACCAGAACCATTTATTTAGTGTAAACTCTTTTAGCCGTTGTATGAAACTCTTTTACATGCTCTAGGTCATTAACTGCAGTGTTATTTCTAACTCCATGTAATTAAAAAATAAATCAAAGATTGGAGAGGTTAAGTTTATAGCCTTCTTGAATTGAATCAGGAAAGCAGAGTTTTGTAATGTCATAAAGTTTCACAGTATTCACCCTTCTCACCTCTGAGGCAAACCACTAGCCAAGCAATTATCGTGGGATTATGGTGACTGAAGTTTTTCATTTTTCTTGGTGAACTCCCATGGTTTTCAACTGTAGAGTTTGTCACTCCCTCCCATAAGAATCTATATCCAAGAATCAAGAAGATATAGAAAAGGTCTCCAGTTTGCAAAATTTTCCATCCTTCATAACATATACATAAGTTGAGGTTCACTTGCTTATCACTTAAGTCTCTTTAAATTACCTCTGATTTCCTGGAGGGGAAAAAGTTTTTTTTAAAGTACTAATTCTACCACTTACTCTGGTTATTAAAAGCTTAAATTAACATTCTTACTTCACAATGATTAATGTGTCTAGTGAGCTGTTCAACATTTGTTATTTAACACATTTCTGTTACGTAAAAACATTATTTTCTCACCTTGAAAATGGCATGGCCAACTTAGAGGGTTTAGTTTCATTGTTTGGCAGTCTGGCATTTTCCATTTTCATCTGATGACCAGAACATAAGAATTTAACCTGAAGTGAGTTAAGTGTATTCTGAGCACACAGTGGTAGTGGTTAGTGCAAAAGCACAGGGAGAGAGAATCTTTGTTAACATTTCCATCTTTTCTTGCGCTAAGTAGCACCCAATTGAATCTAGCAGCTGTTAGATAGATAGATAGATAGATAGATAGATAGATAGATAGATAGATAGATAGACAGACTTTCACTGTAAGATAAAGCCCTTGACCAGTTACCCTGAGGAATTCTTGTAAAATAAACAAGTGTGCATGTAGCCACATCAATACATAAATTAAATTCAAAATATTATTTAACGCTTTTTAAAATTTAAACTTTTTTTAAAAAGTTCATCAGACATTTTTTAAATGAAGTTCAGATAAATTATTAATATAAGAGTTGGAAACTGGGTTCTTTCGTGATTTCAGTGACATCACTTCATCCTTGCTACAATTTATCATTGATAAAAATAGAGAGGTAGTGGTTATTTTAATAAGCCAATTTGGATATTATGAAATTACTTAAAAATTTTCAGTTTCTTAATGGCTTTTATGGTTTTTAAGGATCAAATTTTAACTTTATTCATATTCTGTGTAGTGGCTAATCTCCACGGACTGACTGCACATTCTGGTTTTCCTTCTGTGTGCTCTCCTCTATTGTCCCAAGTCTGGGCTGACTATGTGACTTTTTTTTTTTTTAACCAATACAATATGAGGGAAATGATACTGTGTGATTTCCAAGGTCAGGATAAAAGAAGCTTGAATCTTCTACCTGAAATCTCTTTGAACACTTGCTTTGGGAGAATTTAGCTGATTACATGTAATAATTTTTACTACCCTGAAACTGTCATGCTGTGAGGAAGGTCAAGCTAGCCATCTGGAAAGGCCACTTAGAAAGAGATATGACTAGCCTGCCCTCATCTCTTTCAGCCATCCACACTCTAATCCAGACATTTTATTACCAAGGCTGTTGCCCCAGAATCATACCTCTGCCCCTCCCTCAAATGGAATCCAATTGCCTTTATCTAAGTTTCAGGAGGAAGCTGCAAAGACAAAAACAAGAACTGGTTAGAACCACATAGGCCCAATATGGTGAAGATTTAACTTCCAGTAGACCTTGAGCCTCATTATACCTTCATTGTAATACATCATCATGCTAAATGACACACCCACCAGCTCCATGAAAGTTCACAATTGCCATGACAATACAAGGACTGAAAAGGACTGTTGCATCAG